>NC_058519.1:259516629-269516629 GCF_904849725.1 Hordeum vulgare subsp. vulgare | reverse complement strand
GGCTGTCCGGCTAATGGGGCCGTGGGAAGGAAGGCCGACTACACGCAAAGTTCGACTACGAAGGGGTCACCAACTCGGGTTAGTTCGATCGCTTCCGATCTTCATTTCTAGCCGGCCTCTGCTCACTCGCTCCAAGTCTAAGCATCTCTGTGGCTTCAAAAAATTTGAGGTTGACACCTTCGAAGGTAGAGGCCCCGTCCCAGTCATAGACCGACTCCCGGCTATCGGGCTGGCGGGGTGGATGTTGGAGGGGGCAAGCTATTGGACAGACTGCAGCCAAAGGGACACGAACGACAGAAAAGCGAGCCGGCAAGCACATCCTTCGTAGGCACAATACAAACAGACAAATATATATTACATTCAAAAACATGTAAAGGCCCACGGCCAAGGTTCATTACATAACACCCCCAGTGGGTGGAACTGCCGGACTAACAAAGACGTGCAGTAAAAAAGCTTGAGTTGGTGGCGGCTCCACCCGTTGCTCCGGCATCACCAGTGGCACATGGGGCGGGGACGCCGGCATTACGAGCGGCACCTGAGGTGGAGGCGCCGGCGTCGCTAGCGCCGCCTGAGGTAGAGGCCCCGTCATCCGCCTGAGCGCCTTCGGCACCGCCCTTTGCGGCGAAGTCGGCATAGGCCTCATCGCTGGAGTCGGCGCCCTCAAATGGCATCTCGTCGGCGTTGCCATCGACGTCTTAAAGGGCCAGCTGAGACTGATCCTTCGGGATGACGCTTTCGTCAGCGTCCCGCTCCAGGGAGTATTCGTTCCACGCAGCGAAGGAGGCAACGTCACTGACCCGCAACTGCAGCTCGTCTTCCACGGCTGCCAGCTCCGCTTTCATGATGGCGTGTTGTGCTACGAGCAGGCCCAAGTTCAGGTTCTTATACCAGGACTTGGCAAGGCGAAGCGCCATGTAAGCTCTGGCTCGCGCAGCCGACGCGTGCCACGCATCCAGACGAGAGCTTCCCGCCTCAAGCCATCGGGACAACCGACTCATCAATGCTGGCTCTAACGCATCCGGCCAAAGGGCCTTCACCATCGACATCCCGGTGTCCTAGGGCCGGGTCAGAGACTGCGCTAGCTCTCGCATGCGGGCCACCTCTTCCACGGTCCAACCGGCTATAGCATCCACCTCGACGCCGGCAGCACGTTGATGTTTACGCACACTTCTATTCTTATAGACTATGTTGGGCCTCCAAGCGCAGAGGTTTGTAGGACAATAACAATTTCCCTCAAGTGGATGACATAAGGTTTTTCGAACTCAGGGAAGTAGAGGTTGAATATGGTCTCTCTCAAGCAACCGTGCAATTAAGATACAAGAAGTCTCTTGTGTCCCCAACACACCTAATACAATTGTGAGTTGTATAGGTGCACTACTTCGGCGAAGAGATGTTAAAAGACAAGTGATATGGATGGTAAAACAAGGTATTGTAAATCTGAAATAAAAATGGCAGCAAGGTAGCAAGTGACAAAAGTGAGCATAAATGGTGTAACAATGGTGGGAAACAAGGCCGAGGCTTCAGACTTTCACTAGTCGTAACTCCCAAAAACATTAATATAGTCTAATCACAAGATATTTCAACTAAAACATGCAATGGTGATGTACTCGGAGGTCATTCCTTTGTGATCAAGAGAGGACGAGAATTATGTAGGGCTGCAAAATCACACCTCAGAGTTCGTAGTTCTCATCTATGGATTTCCCAATGTCACCGCGGACATCTAAAGAGAGTACCACAATCACCACAGTGTATCTCAAGGATAGTCAAAGACAAGAACCAAGAGACTCTCAATCTTCAATCAATTCAGAAAAGAGGAAATCACTCAGGAAAATATTCTTCTAATCCATGTCCAATAGACCGCTGTCACCATGGTCTCGGGGATTATACTAGATAAGATCAAGTGAGTACATCAATCCAATACATAGAAGAAGGGGAAACATCATGGCATCACCCTAGATTAACATAGCCTAAGATCACAATCAAGATCACATCATGGGAGAGAGAGTTAACCACATAGCTACTATAGAAGACCTCAGCCCCGAGGAGGAACTACTACCACTTCATGGAGGGAGGAAGAAACGTCGATGGAGATGAATCCGGGGGCACTTCCCTGTCCCGGGAGGGTGCTAGCACAGGAATTATGGTCCCCCGAAACTTGTTGGCGATGGCGGCGGAGATCGGAATTGCTTCTCGAGAAAAGGGTTCCAGAATCAGCGTTCCCCCCCGGGGGTAAAAATAGGAGCCAAGGTAGGGCACCAGAGGAGGAGGGCCCCACCCAGGCGACCTGTGGGTGCGGTCAGGGGCCAGACCACGCAGGGAGGCCACCTGGGCAGGCCCTAGCTCCCCTCTGGCCCACCTTGATGCCTCTCGAAGCTTCCATCACGCTGATTTTTATATATTTTCTCGGGATTTTGGGGGCTCTGGAAATTTAGGAAAAAGTCCCTGAAAAAAAGACATCGGCGACAGAAACTGGCACAGGGTGCACTGAGTTAGTAGGTTAGTTCAAATATGTGTAAAAAGATATCAAAGTGTAGCAAAACATATAACAATGTCACCCAAAAGATCATGGAACAAGCAGAAATTATAGATACGTTTGGGACGTATCAACATCCCCAAGCTTAATTCCTGCTCGTCCTCGAGTAGGGAAATGATAACACAAATAATTTCTGTGGTGACATGCCAACACACATATAATAACTTCAAAGTAAAGCAAGTAAGATATGCAATTCAAGTCAAGACAGTACCAAGCAAGAGCCTATATCTAGTATTGAAAATAGCAAAGTAAGAACATAAAGGTGCAAGAGCTCTCGCTGTCCGTGACTCGAATGTCTCCAAATGGTGTTTGCGTGCAACAAGTGGGAGATGGTTTTATACAATTTTTGTTTAATTGATAACTCAATCTACTAAACTTCACACTTCGTCTCCTTCGGAATCTTATTTTGACTCTTCCCGAGACCACTAGTCAGGCACAAGTCAAAATGATCCTCTCCCTTTTGACTTTGAGCACTTATGCAATGGATGAGCGCAAGAAAGAGGTGTTGGCACTTAGGATGGCAAATAGAATAATGATGGGGAAGGAAGACAAAAAGGGTGTAAAAGGCTCACATCAATGAGGACAACCATAGGCAAGAGAAAGCCAAATGATAGATATGATGTGAGGAGTAGGGATTGCCATGCAACGGATGCACATATGAGCTAAGGTAAGCTCTCCAATGGAAATAGTGGGGTGCATCCAACTTGCTTGCTCATGAAGACCTAGAGCTCATTTGGGGAGGCTCATCATTGGAATATACAAGCCAAGTTCTATAGTGTAAGGGTCCCCACATAGTTATGCATGAATGATAATCTTTATGGAGTACAAATATAGTAATGGAGTACGAGTGTGGATCTTTCAAAAGGAATAGTAGGGTTGCCCGCTTCTCTCTTTTTATTTCTTTATTTCTTTTTATTTTTTATTATTTTTTGTGGCCTCTTTGGCTCTTTCTATTTATCTCTTATTTGTCCCCCTTGGGATCTTTTCATTTGTCCTCATTGGTATCTTTCAGTTTGTCCTCTTTGGGATCTTTTCCTCACTTAAGGGCAACACTCTATGTTTTACAAGAATAGAAGAAGAGCTTCACACTTTATAAGAAGTACTCAACATAAAGAAAAATGAAAACTATCATGATGTATGCAAATGTATGCATGTGCCAGTGTAGCAGGATATGCAATGAAACTAGCGCGTCATGTAGCAATAATAAGGGCAAGGCCCAACTAGCATGCGGCTCCTCGATCAAGCAAAATCATGTATGACATGAAGATCAAGTCATGAGATGGTGGACGTCGCATGGCAATGTATCTCGGAAAGGCTATGGAAATGCCTTAATAGGTAGGTATGGTGGCTGTTTTGAGGAAGGATATAATGAGGCTTATGATGACAGAGCGTATTATGCCAGGAGTTTGGATGCATCGGTGAAGTTTGCACCAACTCTCAAGATGAGAAAGCGCAATGCACGGTACTGAGGAGGCTAGCAAAATATGGATGGTGGAAGTGCCAACAATCGAATACTCGCATTAGTCCGAAGAACTCATGCACTTATTATCGGTAACTCTATCTAGTCGGGATATTCACAAAGAGAAAAGTACCCCAAGGAGGACTGTTTGGGGGTTTGGTTATCCTTGCTCATCGTCGACCCATGATAATGTGAGGGTACTCTATATATTCCGAACCCCTCCAGAGGTTAGCGATCCATCTAGTAGCTAGAGTTCTCAACTAATGTTTTTTAGTTTTTGAAAATACACACGGATTTCCCAAAATATGATTCCTATCACTAATAGGCTCAAGCCCTTGACACCAATAGTCGAAACATTACTCAAATCAATACCTCAAAACTATTGCAAGTTGCTACTATACTTAAATAGCAACCTCATTTACCTACTCATGCAAGACACACAACTCAGTGCAACAAGCCAACTCTCTAAACAATATAAGCATGATCACTCAAGAGAGTTCCAAAAGCAACCTAAATAAAAGCTCTTAAAAATATAAAGCATGAAAACTAAGAGCTAAGCATGACATCAACTATGAAAAGATAAAGAACACACTAAAAGATAAGCATGGAAACCTATGTTGTGTTCTAGAGTGGAGTGGAGCGTGTTTCTCTCCCAAACAAAGAAGGCTAGGTTCCAACTTGTTATGAACAGGAAGCGAAACTAAAAAAAACTAAAAAATAAAGAGCGGGACGCTCGAAGCATCGCACATAACATATGAAGTGATAAAAGTATAGCATGGAGATGGACGAACTGATGATTGTTGATAGAGAAGGGGATGCACGAGGGCATCCCCAAGATTAGACGCTTGAGTCTCCTTGAATATTTCTTGGATGTGCATGGGGGCATCCCCAAGCTTGAGCGCTGGACACTCCTTGATCTTCTTTCATCATCTTCCATCGCATAATTGAAAACTCCCTTCATACGAAACTCATCACAAGCTGATTAGAGTGGTTAGTACCCATAATGAAATATTTTTTCTCCACTTCAAATAAATATTTTCATGAAGTGCTAATGTTTCTCAAGATTGCAAAAAAGTTTTTGCAAAGAAAAAGCAAGCTTAAGATTTGCAAAACGATGAAAACGCAAAATGTGGCAGAATCTGTGAAAAACATACCAGCAAGTGGTAAATAATTTTTTAGGGCACTTCTGCAACTTAAATCAAAAAACTCAGAACAGACGCCAAAAAGTCAATTGTATAGAGCATACTGTCAAAAACATTCAGATCAGAAAGATGATCTGGTGATTTTTGGTGAATTCTTCCGTCAAGCAGACATAATTTGTTTCTGGACATCATGTCTCAACTTTTGAACTTTCTTGCAATTGGAGGCTAAAACTTGGCACAAGGCTTAAAAATAGAGATACAATGATGTTGCTACAGTAGTAACACACATCAAGACCACTAAAAACGGAAAGTAAAAACTCAAAGAAAATATAACAAGGGTTGTCTCCCTAGAGCTCTTTCTTTATGGTCATAAAGATAGGGTTAAGATTTTAATGATGCTCTCGTAGGAATAATAGTTGTAGAACAAAAGAGGGCATAAAGAAGCAAATACGAAACACATTTAAGTCTAACATGCTTCCTATGCATATGAGTATTGCACTTGAATAATTCATTGAAGCACAAAGCAATGAACATAGGAAGGCAAAACAAGTGCAGCTTCAAAACCTTCAACATAAAGAGAGGGAACTTGATATTATTGAAATATCTATAAGCATATTTTCCCTTCTCATAACAATTTTTAGTGGGATCATGAATAAACTCAACAATATAAGTATCACATAAAGCATTGTTACCATGATTCACATGCAAAAAGGTACTCTTACTCTCCAGATAAGCATAATCTTTGGGTAGCCCATGGTTAGGACATTTGAGCATTAGGGACATCAATATCCCCCAAGCTTGAGCGATGCTTTCTCCGTCATGAGACCAAAAGTTATAAATATAGTTCCTGTCTCGATGTAATTCATGAAGAGGATAAAACTTTGCATAAACGAGAGGTATAAGATCTTGCCAATTGAGCAAATGAGAGTTATCAAGAAGCCTATACCAATCCAAATCCTTATCTTTTAATGACAGAGAGAATAGATTTCTCATAACAAAATACATCGATATAGCTGCAAGCTTAAATAAGGAGCATAACAGTGAAAGATATAGCAAGTGTTCTCCTGGATGTCTATCTCCTGCATATCGATTAGCCAAGACATAATCAATAATACGAGTTGGTATTTTAAAGGGCACAATTTCCGTATGTGGGGGAGGCTTCTCCACAACAATAGCGGTGGAGCGGTTCCCCACAAGCAAAAAACCAAGAGCAGAGTTGCCCATAAGACTAACTAGTGAAAATAAAAAAAGGAAAAGAAAAGATTTAATTCCAAGATCTAAAGATATTCCTTCAAGCACTCACCTCCCCGAAAACGGCGCCAGAAATAGCTTGATGTCTACGCACACTTCTATTCTTCTAGACTATGGTGGGCCTCCAAGGGCAGAGGTTTGTAGGACAGTAGCAATTTCCCACAAGTGGATGACCTAAGGTTTGTCGAACTCAGGGAAGTAGAGGTTGAAAATGGTCTCTCTCAAGCAACCCTGCAAATAAGATACAAGAAGTCTCTTGTATCCCCAACACACCTAATACAATTGTCAGTTGTATAGGTGCACTAGTTCGGCGAAGAGATGTTAAAAGACAAGTGATATGGATGGTAAAACAAGGTATTGTAAATCTGAAATAAAAATGGCAGCAAGGTAGCAATGTCACATCCCTAACCCTTAAGCAAGATAGCATTGTGCTCATGTCTTCTTTGCATTTGCATCTAAGAAGTTTCAACAAAAACAACAAAGTGGCAAAGGAAAAACTCAAAACCCTAGCCACCATTTCAATTAAAGGAAATTTCAAACTAGTTCAAATCAATGAACCCAAAATGGCCTCAAGAAATGTTCAAACTTTCTAATAAATCATGAAAGTAAATGATCATTGGAGAAAACTATTTTCTTGACACATTAAGCATTTTAAATAAATGCAAAAGCCACTGGTTTCAAATTTAAAAATTGAAATCAGAAACTATAATTTCCCAAAAATGTTGAAAACCTTGGAAATGAGTGGGGATATTATAACAAATATCTCAGGAGGTCTAAAATAGTTTTTACTTTTTGTTTTGGAGCTGAAATAATTAGCAAAGCAATAAATAGCAAAACAGAAAAACAAAAACAGAGGAAATGGAAAAAGACTTACCTGTCGCCCAAGCCAGACCCGGCCCATCTCCCCGCTCGTCCCCTCCCTCGCGCCAGTAGGCAGCAGGAGGTGGCCGCCGCCTCCTTCGGCGCGGCCACGCACCTGCGTGCCTGCCTGGCCGCCGGTTCGCGCTGGCGACGACGGGGATAAGCTCCCCAGAGATTCCCCTATCCATTCCCCGCCTCGGTTCTTCCCCTCCTCCCGGATCCCCTCCTTCTCCCTGCTGCCGCCATTAGAGCCGAGCTCGAGCTCGAGCTGGCCGTGCCGCTGGCCATAGGAACCCCTCCCAGAGCACGCCATTAGCTCCGTCTCGTCGCCCTGGTCATCCCTGCAGAAGCCGAAGCTTCCTCGAGCCCTGCAACGCCCGCAACGCCGTCGTCTTCCACCTCCGGCCGCCGGACCTCTCCCGTCGATTCGTCGCCCCCAGGCCTTCCCCGAGCCGTCTGAGCTCTTCTCTGCACTCCCTGTGAGCATGCGGTCGTTTTCCCTAAGTTTTCCCCGTCGATCCCCTCCTCTAGCCCTAGTTTCACCGGAGCCCGACGAGAATCGCCGCTGCCGCTCATCGCCGGTAGCCCTCCGATGTCCAGCTCGTCCTTCCGATGGCACCAACAGCTCTAGGACGACGCGTAGATGCTGTAGCAGCTAAGAACCGAGCGTAGATCCCCCTGTTGCAAAGACCCCGATGACGCCCGAGCCTTGGCCGCCGCCAAGCTCGTCGCCGGCGTCATCTCCGGCACATCAGCCCCGGCTAGGCGCAGAAATGAAGCTGCGGGAGACGTGTCGTTCCTCTGGTGCTCTCCGCACAGCATTTGGCCCCCTGTGCGCCGTTTCCGAGCCCCTCCGCCGTGCTGGTGGTCGCCGGAGGCTCCCCGCCGGCAAGGACGACCTCGCCGCCGGTGGAGGTCGACGTGGCAAGCTAACCCAGCCGATTAGTGACTTAATCACTCGCTGACAAGTGGGCCCAAGGCCAAGTCAAACCTCAGTTAGGGCTGGTCAGCGCGGGATTAGTCCCAGAGAGGCTGACCAGTGGGCCCCCCTGTCAGGTTTGACCTGAACAGGTCGGCTGACCTGCTGACGTCAGCCTGATGCAATAAATGGAATTTCCAGTTTAAAACTAATTCAGGAAATTGCTAAAAATTGCAAAAATCATAGAAATTAATCTGTAACTCCAATGAAAATAAATTATATATGAAAAAGTATCCGAAAAATTCAAGGATTCTGATTATGCTATTTTCAACTATGTTTGAAAAAGTTACAGGACCCTAATTTGTGAAATAAGGAATAATTCAATTCTTTTAATCACTTTATAAATGGAATTTGCAAAAATATCCAAATTTCATTATAAATGCAATGATCACACACTGCCCTAGATATAAATCAGTACCATAACATGACATTTCATGCATGTTAACATTAAGTTGATCTGAGCATCAGGTCGAATCAATTAAACCTGTATCCGAGAATACCCGTTTGAATTGCTATTCGAATGTGATTCAAATCAACTCTAAACCTAAAACATCTTGATTATAATAACTTATCACTTTGCATTCTCATGCCATGCTCATGCATCATTTTGATTGCATATGATTGTTATTGAATGTTGCCATTCATTTCGGTAGGCTCCGCACCCCCGGATTCCACCGAATATCCGTCTGACGGATATCGTTCCTCCTCTGAGCAACAAGGCAAGCAACCCTTTTGATCATCCCGATAAATCCCATGTTCTTGCTCCTGCACCTATTTATTGCATTTAAGGTCAAATGCTTCAACTGCTTTTGCCACGATAGTTGGACCCACTTCCTTTGCATGACCTAACCTTGTCACAGTAAATAGCCAAACCTTGCAACCTAGCATACCTAGTAGTTGCTTGAGCTATGATGTGCCTTATCCTGCTATGCATGCTATGCTTAGAGTTGTGTATGGTCTGTCATCTGGGAGATGAACAGAAATGTGGAATGTGTTCGGTGAGCAAAGGTTGTGTGTTGAACTTGATTTGGTAAAGGTACCGGTGAAAGGCTGTGTAGGAGTACATGGCGGGTTGTTTCATTGGAACCGTCCTTAGGAACTGAGTTCCGTGTATGTAATCCAAGACTAGATACTACCACATGCTGGGCCCTGAAATATGACCCCGCTCGGCCTATTAATCGCGTAGTACTCGATCCAGGAGTTGCAAGTAGTTTCTGGTGTTTATAGTAATGCTGGAGGCCGTGCATGGTGCTGACCTGAGAGGTGGACCGTGATGCGGTAGGCAGTGGCACGGTGTACCAGGTGGCATCTGGATGGTGGGCTTGGGAACCCTGCGCACATCGTTTGAGGCCGTGGCGGAAACCTCGGCCGGACTTCCGTACGGGTTACTCTCAGATAGGCGATAAACCTGGACTAGGTACTAGTGTGGTTAACGGTCGTGGCCGACTCCCTCGCTGGGCTTTCGCTTGAAGGTTGTCGAGGTGCATGACGTGCACATGGCGATAAGTGGTGGGAGCGTGTGTGACGAAGTACACCCCTGCAGGGTTATGATCTATTCGAATAGCCGCGTCCGCGGATATGGACTACTTGGAGACATATGTTGTTCATAGATAACTTCAATGGCTACTCATAAAATTGTCAAGATAAGCATGAGTGTCGTGGACGGCATTTCTGTATGGAGACGGAATGATTCCACGATAGTGTATTGTTGTGGTGTTAGTGGACTCGTGTGCGAGAAATCAAGTTGTCAAAACTGATTTCAAAATGCAAGTTGTCTAGCCACGAGTCAAATGCTGGCTTTCCGCATGAAACCCCACAATACCTTTTGATACCTTGCATGAGTAGTTAGTTCTCCTAAAGTCTTGCTGAGTACCTTCGTACTCATGTTTGCTTAATAAATGTTGCAGAGGTTGCTAATGACCCTAATGGAGGGTTCTTCGTAGACATCGACGACGACGAGTAGCTGGTGTCCCAGCTACGATCTGGCCCTACGTCGGCTCTGTAGTATAGTCAGGCCACATGCCTACTAGTTGCCCTGTCTGTACCCAGACAGTTTATAACTCTTCTGCTGGCTTGTATTGTATGACTGCTATTATGGGTCGTGAGACCCTTAATGTGTAATATTATGTGTGTGGCTCTTCCGAGCCTCTTAAATAAAGCTTGTATGTTTATGGTTATGTTGTGATGCCATCGATGTATCTATACATATCGGTATGCCATGCGTACGTGTGTCGTACTTGATATGTATGGGGTTCGATTACCTAGTCATGAACTTTAGTAGCACTCCTTACAAGGAAATGCCCCTTTGTGGTCCAACGAGCCTTGGTAGTTCGCTACTGCTCCGGACACATTGGTTGACCGGCATGTGTCCTTCTTAGCTGCTGTGTCTGTCCCCTTTGGGGAAATGTCACGCGATGCAATGGAGTCCTTGTAGCTTGCTACGACTCGTCTACATTCGCCGGTGACCGACACCTGCTTTGTTGGGTCATGTATGCCTGTCCTTGTGCGGTACTGCCACTTTGGTTTATGACTAGACATGTCGATCCGGGTTCTTTGACATTGGATTGCTAGCGATACTATCGCATACGTGAGTCAAAAGACGCAAACGGTCCCGGCTAAGGTAAGGCTGCAGCCGTGGAGTTAACCGTGCGTGAGACCACAAAGGGATGCGATGGGTTACAGGCTAGATTCCTATGGCTTAGGATCGGGGTCCGACAGCGTTGGTATCAGAGCCTGACTGACTGTAGGATTACTAAGCCAAACTGGTCTAAGTTGAGTCTAGAATTTCTTAGTTATATATAAGGGAATTGTTTGTGGAAGGGAATGTAACACTCTTGTTCTCTTCTCAAGATATTCTATTCTGGTCATCCTCGTCTTTTCTGCGGGAATTAAGGACTAGGTTACTCATCTTCTCCTAGGCTCGTATTTCTGATCGGTAGATTATAGGACTACGGGTCGAGAGATATTGGGTTTCTTTTATTCCTAGGAAGCAGGAAGTAAGTTTGGTGACCAGAGAGTTGAACTTGATAGTTGAGTGGTTACATTATTCCACTTTGGGTTGTCTCAAATTTGTTTTGAACATTTACAGCCGTTATGCTGCCTAATTTTTTTTGCATTCAGAGCTCTAATGCTTTTGCATTACTCTCTAATTACAGATGCCTGGCCGTCCTTCTCGTCAGGTGGTACGTCTGACCAGGTGCATTGATGTGCCGGGTCATACGGCCATGCTGGTCAGGGTGATGTCGGTGTGCGGTTACCGCTGGTACCCCGAGTACACAGTGGA
Organism: Hordeum vulgare subsp. vulgare; assembly: GCF_904849725.1. Classification (NCBI taxonomy): domain Eukaryota; kingdom Viridiplantae; phylum Streptophyta; class Magnoliopsida; order Poales; family Poaceae; genus Hordeum; species Hordeum vulgare. The sequence continues at coordinate 269,505,121 of NC_058519.1, read as the reverse complement.
GGAACAGTACCGAGACTTCAACCAGAGCCAGTACATTTGCACTGTTAGGGTATTTCCAGATTACCCTGGAGCGGAGAAGCCAATCCATTGGTCCTATGGGTTGGGGGTCACCGTTGACATGGCAGTACAGGATGCTGCCTATTCAATGCTGACTATTATGAGAGCGAGACATGCACTGCTGCAGAATTCAGAGTTCTGCTATGTTCCGGCCTCTCAGTCTGGTGAAGAGGGATACCTCAGTGGAGTCTATTTTGATTCTTCTATGGAGGACCCACTTCTGCAGTCCACTGTTGAGATGCTAGAGAACAGAGACAAGGATGCTCGTGCTCTCCGCATGGAGCTTTATGCTACCCGTGCCCGTCTGTGGACAGCTTTGACGCAGCTGGCACCGGTAGTCCAGACAGGGTATGGAGAGATGGAGATGCTGAACCCTGTTAGGAACCATCTTCCGGCCCACGTTGACTGGCCAGCTATAGGAGGAGTTAGACCTCTTCGGGGACCCCTCTTACCACCAGTCAGGGGACCAAGGCCACATCCGTGTCCTTATGGATCCCAGGGATCTCAGGCTAGAGTGTTTCCTGATCCGCAGGTTGAGCTTCCGGGTCATGGAGGTAATCTCTATGAGATGTTCTATGCGGATGCCTGAGCTATGAGCGGAAGGATAGTATGGTAGTAGCCGTATGTTCACAGTCCTGCGTGACTTGTGGAGTATGGTAGTAATGTGAAACGAATTCCGGAGGCCTAGATAAATAATGTATAGGAAGCTTGTAAGCCTTTGATGAGTAGTTCCACCATTTCAGTAGTTTGCTCTTCGAGTAAGTTTGTACTGAACTATGTAAGGGTGTGTATGAACCATGGTGTATATATAGCAGTTGCTTGTTACCATGTTGTTCGGATATTCATTTCCGCATTCCGTGTGTTCAGTACATTCTTAATCCATAGTTAGTATTGATATGATATTGGTCTAAGCTATGAGTTGTTTGTCAGGATGGTGTTCACCAGGTTGAACCGTGCCCCTGCTCATGAGCAAGGTGAGGGTACTCAAGTGTCGCAGGAAGACCTGCCTCACCCACCTTCTCTGGTAGAAGTGATGCTTGAGGCAGAAAGAAACAAAAGGGAGACCAACCGACTGCTAGAGCGTATTGAGCAGAATACGGCTCGACAGCCTAGGAATGCTGCAGTGTCCCTCAATGACTTTGTGAAGCTGAATCCTCCAAAGTTTCATCATTCCGTCGATCCCCTCGACGCTGATGACTGGTTGTGCAGCATCTCGCGCAAGATTCGCTCTGCGAATGTGTCTGAGGCCGACAAGGTGACCTTTGCGGCGTATTTCCTAGAGGGACCTGCCAATCTGTGGTGGGAGAATTTTGAAGCTATGCGTCCCACTGAACCAGTGGCCACATGGGCAGACTTCAGCGTAGCTTTCCGTCTGCAGCATATTCCAGAGGGCCTGATGGACAGAAAGAGAGAGGAGTTATGTGCCTTCACTCAGGGCAAGTTGTCTGTGGATGCCTATAGCCGCGAGTTCGGTAACCTCGCCCGCTATGCAACAGAGGAGGTGTCTACTGACGCCAAGAAGCAAGCAAGATTCCGTAAGGGTCTAAGCCCTGAGCTCCGCTGAGACCTGCGCCTCCATGAGTGTGCAAGCTTTCAAGCCCTGGTCAACAAAGCGATCAGTGCGGAGACTGGTCATACTGACTTCGAAGCCACAAGGAAGCACTCCCGTGACTTTGGCTCATCTTCTGGTTCCGCGTTTCAAAAACGCAGGCTGTGGGTTCCAAACAGTTCTCTGCCGCCAAGATACACTCCGAAGCCATCCTACGTGGCGCCTCAGACGAATCAGGCCAACCCTCCATCAAAAGCTTATGGTGGTCCAGCTAGCAATGCTGCACCACGTGCCAACCAGGTGATATGCTACAAGTGTGGAGAACCAGGGCATTATTCCCGTGAGTGTCCTCAGGATGTGGGTGCCAAGCAACCCGGAAAGTCCGTCGGGCAGGCCAAGTCGGGCAAAGCGTTTTATGTGAAGCCAACTCCTGCACGTGGCCGTGTGAACTATGTGTCAGCAGAAGAAGCTGCAGAGGATCCCGACGTCATACTGGGTATGCTTCTTGTTAATCATCACCCAACGTCCGTTCTCTTTGACACTGGGTCTTCTCATTCCTTCATTTCAAAAAGTTATGCACAGTTGCATAACATGTCATTTTGTGATATGCCAATCCCATTGGTTGTCCAAACCCCTGGTAGTAAATGGCAAACCTCTAGGATAACCTATGACAATGAGATTCTAGTAGACAGGCTAGTTTTTCTATCCTCATTGATAGCTTTGAAATCTTCGGATATTAATATCATCTTGGGCATGGACTGGATGTCAGCTCACTATGCCAAGATTGATACTCACTCTAGAAATGTCCAGCTTACCCATCCCTCGGGTGAGATAGTAAATGTCTCTACTCGAGTTGCCAAATGCCAGCTCTATTCCCTAAATGCCAACCCACTTCCGGAACATGAAGACATTCCGAGAGTCCGTGACTTCCCGGATGTTTTTCCAGAGGAACTGCCAGGAATTCCACCTGACAGAGATGTAGAGTTTGTGATAGATCTTGTTCCGGGAACTGTCCCAATAGCCAGAAGACCTTATAAGATGGCACCCCTAGAGCTAGCCGAACTTAAGAAGCAATTAGATGAGGCCTTGAACAAAGGTTTCATTCGTCCTAGCTCTTCTCCTTGGGCTTGTCCCGTCCTCTTCGTCAAGAAGAAAGACGGAACGGATCGGATGGTTGTAGATTACCGACCAGTTAACCTGGTCACCATAAAGAACAAGTATCCGCTCCCCATGATCAACGATCTGTATGATCAGCTCGCTGGATCCTCAGTCTTCTCCAAAATGGATTTGAGGTTGGGATACCATCAAATCAAGATTAAGAACGGGGACATTCCAAAAACGGCCTTTGTTACTCGCTATGGTCAATATGAGTACACCGTTATGTCCTTCGGTTTAACCAATGCCCCAGCCACCTTCTCTCGGCTGATGAATTCAATCTTTATGGAGTATTTGGATAAATTCGTCGTAGTATACCTCGATGATATTCTCATCTACTCAAAGAATGAACAAGAACATGCCGAGCATCTAAGGCTGGTATTGATGAAACTTCGAGAGCATCGCCTTTATGCCAAATTTTCAAAATGTGAATTCTGGTTACCAGAAGTGACCTATCTAGGCCACGTAATCTCTGGTAAGGGTATTGCTGTCAATCCCGAGAGAGTTCAAGCTGTCCTTGATTGGACTCAACCTGAATCGGTTAAGCAAGTTAGGAGTTTTCTTGGTCTAGCGAGCTATTGTCGCCGCTTCGTCGAGAATTTCTCCAAGGTTGCAAAGCCTCTGACTGAACTCCTCAAGAAGGATAAAAAGTTCGAGTGGACACCACAGTGTGAGCATAGTTTTCAGGAACTAAAAAGACGCCTGACTTCCGCACCTGTGTTGCTACCACCAGATTTTTCTAAGGACTTTGTTATCTATTCCGACGCCTCGCGACAAGGATTAGGTTGCATTCTCATGCAAGATCGTCATGTGATCGCATACGCATCTCGACAGTTGCGTCCACATGAGGATAATTATCCCACACATGACCTTGAGCTTGCAGCTGTGGTCCATGCACTAAAAACCTGGCGACATTACCTTCTGGGTAATCGTTGCGAAATATTCACTGATCACCAAAGTCTGAAATATATCTTCACCCAGCCGGATTTGAATCTCAGGCAAAGACGGTGGGTTGAGTTGATCTCGGATTACGACTTAGGGATAACTTACACCCCGGGGAAGGCCAATGTTATGGCCGATGCACTAAGTCGTAAATCTTATTGTAACAATTTGATGCTACAGCAAGGTCAACCACTTCTCCATGAGGACTTTCGGAAGTTGAATCTTCATATTGTTCCTCAAGGATTCCTTTCTACCCTGGTGGCGAAGCCTACTCTTAAGGATCAAATTATAGCTGGCCAAAAGCGTGACAAGGGTATATCACGGATCAAGGAGAATATTTTTAGCGGAAACGCTAAAGAATTTTCCATGAATGATCAAGGTGTGGTGTTCTTCCAGAATCGTTTAGTGGTTCCTAAGAACCCACATCTAAGGCAGTTAATCCTTAAGGAGGCTCATGATTCCCCTCTCACCATTCATCCCGGTAGTACTAAGATGTATCAGGACCTACGCCAGAGGTTCTGGTGGACTAGGATGAAGAGAGAAATTGCTGAGTTCGTTGCTAACTGCGATGTTTGTCGTCGAGTTAAGGCAGAACATCAAAGGCCTGCTGGCACCCTTCAACCTTTAGCTATTCCTGAATGGAAATGGGATAAAGTTAGCATGGATTTCATTACCGGATTTCCCAAGACCAAGAAAGGAAATAATGCTATCTTTGTGGTCATTGACCGTCTTTCCAAAGTGGCCCATTTTCTTCCTGTTCGTGAGAGTATAACAGCTAGCCAGCTAGCAGAGTTATATATCTCTCGAATAGTGTCTCTTCATGGTGTTCCCCTGAAAATTAACTCGGACCGTGGAAGTATCTTTACTTCTCGCTTCTGGGAAAGTTTTCAGAATGCCATGGGGACTCATTTATCTTTTAGCACTGCTTTCCATCCCCAATCAAGTGGTCAAGTAGAAAGAGTGAATCAAATTCTAGAAGATATGCTCCGAGCTTGTGTTATATCGTTCGGTATGAATTGGGAGAAGTGTCTTCCATTCGCCGAATTCGCTTATAACAACAGTTATCAATCAAGCTTGGGCAAAGCCCCTTTTGAAGTTCTCTATGGACGAAGATGTCGAACACCTCTTAATTGGTCAGAAACCGGAGAGAGGCAACTCTTTGGCCCGGACATGATCCAGGATGCAGAAGAGCAGGTTCGCATTATTCGTGAAAAGTTGAAAACAGCCCAGTCTCGTCAAAAGAGCCAATATGATCGTCATCATAAGGCTGTGACCTTTGAAGTTGACGAGAAGGCTTACCTTCGGGTTACACCTTTGAAGGGTACCCATCGATTCGGTATCAAGGGCAAACTGGCTCCTCGTTACATTGGACCTTTTCGCATCTTGCCAAACGAGGAGAAGTTGCCTACCAGTTGGAACTTCCTCCGCATCTTTCCAAGGTTCATGATGTTTTCCACGTCTCGCAACTCAGGTGTTGCTTTTCGGATCCTATCCGTGAAGTGGACCACGAAACGCTTGATCTACAAGATAACCTTTCTTACCGAGAATACCCCGTGCGTCTTCTTGATCAAGCTGAGCGTACCACTCGATGTCGAAACCTCAAGTTTCTTAAAGTTCAGTGGTCATATCATTCTAAAAAGGAGGCAACTTGGGAAAGAGAGCATCGTCTCCGACTCGAATATCCTGCGTTATTCCCGTCGACTTCTAAATCTCGGGACGAGATTCTTTTGAGTGGGGGTGAGTTGTCACATCCCTAACCCTTAAGCAAGATAGCATTGTGCTCATGTCTTCTTTGCATTTGCATCTAAGAAGTTTCAACAAAAACAACAAAGTGGCAAAGGAAAAACTCAAAACCCTAGCCACCATTTCAATTAAAGGAAATTTCAAACTAGTTCAAATCAATGAACCCAAAATGGCCTCAAGAAATGTTCAAACTTTCTGATAAATCATGAAAGTAAATGAGCATTGGAGAAAACTATTTTCTTGACACTTTAAGCATTTTAAATAAATGCAAAAGCAACTGGTTTCAAATTTAAAAATTGAAATCAGAAACTATAATTTTCCAAAAATGTTGAAAACCTTGGAAATGAGTGGGGATATTATAAAAAATATCTCAGGAGGTCTAAAATAGTTTTTACTTTTTGTTTTGGAGCTGAAATAATTAGCAAAGCAATAAATAGCAAAACAGAAAAACAAAAACAGAGGAAATGGAAAAAGACTTACCTGTCGCCCAAGCCAGGCCCGGCCCATCTCCCCGCTCGTCCCCTCCCTCGCGCCAGTAGGCAGCAGGAGGTGGCCGCCGCCTCCTTCGGCGCGGCCACGCACCTGCGTGCCTGCCTGGCCGCCTGTTCGCGCTGGCGACGATGGGGATAAGCTCCCCAGAGCTTCCCCTATCCATTCCCCGCCTCGGTTCTTCCCCTCCTCCCGGATCCCCTCCTTCTCCCTGCTGCCGCCATTAGAGCCGAGCTCGAGCTCGAGCTGGCCGTGCCGCTGGCCATAGGAACCCCTCCCAGAGCATGCCATTAGCTCCGTCTCGTCGCCCTGGTCATCCCTGCAGAAGCCGAAGCTTCCTCGAGCCCTGCAACGCCCGCAACACCGTCGTCTTCCACCTCCGGCCGCCGGACCTCTCTCGTCGATTCGTCGCCCCCAGGCCTTCCCCGAGCCGTCTGAGCTCTGCTCTACACTCCCTGTGAGCATGCAGTCGTTTTCCCTAAGTTTTCCCTGTCGATCCCCTCCTCTAGCCCTAGTTTCACCGGAGTCCGACGAGGATCGCCGCTGCCGCTCGTCGCCGGTAGCCCTCCAATGTCCAGCTCGTCCTTCCGATGGCACCAACAGCTCCAGGACGACGCGTAGATGCTGTAGCAGCTAAGAACTGAGCGTAGATCCCCCTGTTGCAAAGACCCCGATGATGCCCGAGCCTTGGCCGCCGCCAAGCTCGTCGCCGGCGTCATCTCCGGCCAGATCAGCCCCGGCTAGGCGCAGAAATGAAGCTGCGGGAGACGTGTCGTTCCTCTGGTGCTCTCCGCGCAGCATTTGGCCCCCTGTGCGCCGTTTCCGAGCCCCTCTGCCGTGCTGGTGGTCGCCGGAGGATCCCTGCCGGCGAGGACGACCTCGCCGCCGGTGGAGGTCGACGTGGCAAGCTAACCCAGCCGATTAGTGACTTAATCACTCGCTGACAAGTGGGCCCAAGGCCAAGTCAAACCTCAGTTAGGGCTGGTCAGCGCGGGATTAGTCCCAGAGAGGCTGACCAGTGGGGCCCCCCTGTCAGGTTAGACCTGAACAGGCCGGCTGACCTGCTGACGTCAGCCTGATGCAATAAATGGAATTTCCAGTTTAAAACTAATTCAGGAAATTGCTAAAAATTGCAAAAATCATAGAAATTAATCTGTAACTCCAATGAAAATAAATTATATATGAAAAAGTATCAGAAAAATTCAAGGATTCTGATTATGCTATTTTCAACTATGTTTGAAAAAGTTACAGGACCCTAATTTGTGAAATAAGGAATAATTCAATTCTTTTAATCACTTTATAAATGGAATTTGCAAAAATATCCAAATTTCATTATAAATGCAATGATCACACACTGCCCTAGATATAAATCAGTACCATAACATGACATTTCATGCATGTTAACATTAAGTTGATCTGAGCATCAGGTCGAATCAATTAAACCGGTATCCGAGAATACCCGTTTGAATTGCTATTCGAATGTGATTCAAATCAACTCTAAACCTAAAACATCTTGATTATAATAACTTATCACTTTGCATTCTCATGCCATGCTCATGCATCATTTTGATTGCATATGATTGTTATTGAATGTTGCCATTCATTTCGGTAGGCTCCGCACCCCCGGATTCCACCGAATATCCGTCTGACGGATATCGTTCCTCCTCTGAGCAACAAGGCAAGCAACCCTTTTGATCATCCCGATAAATCCCATGTTCTTGCTCCTGCACCTATTTATTGCATTTAAGGTCAAATGCTTCAACTACTTTTGCCACGATAGTTGGACCCACTTCCTTTGCATGACCTAACCTTGTCACAGTAAATAGCCAAACCTTGCAACCTAGCATACCTGGTAGTTGCTTGAGCTATGATGTGCCTTATCCTGCTATGCATGCTATGCTTAGAGTTGTGTATGGTCTGTCATCTGGGAGATGAACAGAAATGTGGAATGTGTTCGGTGAGCAAAGGTTGTGTGTTGAACTTGATTTGGTAAAGGTACCGGTGAAAGGCTGTGTAGGAGTACATGGCGGGTTGTTTCATTGGAACCGTCCTTAGGAACTGAGTTCCGTGTATGTAATCCAAGACTAGATACTACCACATGCTGGGCCCTGAAATATGACCCCGCTCGGCCTATTAATTGCGTAGTACTCGGTCCAGGAGTTGCAAGTAGTTTCTGGTGTTTATAGTAATGCTGGAGGCCGTGCATGGTGCTCACCTGAGAGGTGGACCGTGATGCGGTAGGCAGTGGCACGGTGTACCAGGTGGCACCCGGATGGTGGGCTTGGGAACCCTGCGCACATCGTTTGAGGCCGTGGAGGAAACCTCGGCCGGACTTCCGTACGGGTTACTCTCAGATAGGCGATAAACCTGGACTAGGTACTAGTGTGGTTAACGGTCGTGGCCGACTCCCTCGCTGGGCTTTCGCTTGAAGGTTGTCGAGGTGCATGACGTGCACATGGCGATAAGTGGTGGGAGCGTGTGTGACGAAGTACACCCCTGCAGGGTTATGATCTATTCGAATAGCCGCGTCCGCGGATATGGACTACTTGGAGACATATGTTGTTCATAGATAACTTCAATGGCTACTCATAAAATTGTCAAGATAAGCATGAGTGTCGTGGACGGCATTTCTGTATGGAGACGGAATGATTCCACGATAGTGTATTGTTGTGGTGTTAGTGGACTCGTGTGCGAGAAATCAAGTTGTCAAAACTGATTTCAAAATGCAAGTTGTCTAGCCACGAGTCAAATGCTGGCTTTCCGCATGAAACCCCACAATACCTTTTGATACCTTGCATGAGTAGTTAGTTCTCCTAAAGTCTTGCTGAGTACCTTCGTACTCATGTTTGCTTAATAAATGTTGCAGAGGTTGCTAATGACCCTAATGGAGGGTTCTTCGTAGACATCGACGACGACGAGTAGCTGGTGTCCCAGCTACGATCTGGCCCTACGTCGGCTCTGTAGTATAGTCAGGCCACGTGCCTACTAGTTGCCCTGTCTGTACCCAGACAGTTTATAACTCTTCCGCTGGCTTGTATTGTATGACTGCTATTATGGGCCGTGAGACCCTTAATGTGTAATATTATGTGTGTGGCTCTTCCGAGCCTCTTAAATAAAGCTTGTATGTTTATGGTTATGTTGTGATGCCATCGATGTATCTATACATATCGGTATGCCATGCGTACGTGTGTCGTACTTGATATGTATGGGGTTCGATTACCTAGTCGTGAACTTTAGTAGCACTCCTTACAAGGAAATGCCCCTTTGTGGTCCAACGAGCCTTGGTAGTTCGCTACTGCTCCGGACACATTGGTTGACCGGCATGTGTCCTTCTTAGCTGTTGTGTCTGTCCCCTTTGGGGAAATGTCACGCGATGTAATGGAGTCCTTGTAGCTTGCTACGACTCGTCTACATTCGCCGGTGACCGACACCTGCTTTGTTGGGTCATGTATGCCTATCCTTGTGCGGTACTGCCACTTTGGTTTATGACTAGACATGTCGATCCGGGTTCTTTGACATTGGATTGCTAGCGATACTATCGCATACGTGAGTCAAAAGACGCAAACGGTCCCGGCTAAGGTAAGGCTGCAGCCGTGGAGTTAACCGTGCGTGAGACCACAAAGGGATGCGATGGGTTACAGGCTAGATTCCTATGGCTTAGGATCGGGGTCCCGACAAGCAAGTGACAAAAGTGAGCATAAACGGTGTAACAATGGTGAGAAACAAGGATGAGGCTTCATACTTTCACTAGTGGTAACTCCAAACAACACTAACATAGTCTAATCAAATGATATTTGAACTAAAACATGCAATGGTGACGTACTCGGAGGTCATTCCTTTGTGATCAAGAGAGGACGAGAATAATGTATGGCTACAAAAGCACACCTCCGAGTTCATAGTTCTCATCTATGGATTTCCCAATGTCACCGCAGCCATCCAAAGAGAGTACCACAATCACGAGAACGTATCTCAAGGATAGTCAAAGACAAGCACCAAGAGATTCTCAATCTTCAATCAATTCACAAAAGAGGAAATCACTCATGAAAATATTCTTCTAATCCATGTCCAATAGACCACTGTCACCATGCTCTCGGGGATTATACTATATAAGATCAAGTGAGTACATCAATCCAATACATAGAAGAAGGGGAAACATCATGGGATCACCCTAGATTAACATAGCCTATGATCACAATCAAGATCACGTCATGGGAGAGAGAGAGTTAACCATATAGCTACTGTAGAAGATCTCTGCCCCGAGGAGGAATGATACGTCCATTTTGCATCATGCTTTTATATTGATATTTATCGCATTATGGGATGTTGTTACACATTATGGTACAATACTTATGCCTTTTATCTCTTATTTTATAATGTTTACATGAAGAGGGAGAATGCCGACAGCTGGAATTCTGGGCTGGAAAAGGAGCAAGTTTGAGATACCTATTCTGCACAACTCCAAAAGCCGTGAAAATCAGCGAGGAATTATTTTGGAATATATAAAAAATACTGGGTGGAAGAAATACTAGAGGGGACCCACCAGGAGGTCACGAGCCTGCCAGGCGCGCCCCACCCCCTCGCGTGCCCGGGGGGCTCGTGGGCCACGTTTTACCCCTCCGGCTCCCATCTTCTTCTATATAGAGGTTTTCGTCCCAGAAAAAATCAAGGGAGATCTTTCGGGAAGAAACGTCGCCGCTACGAGGCGGAACTTTAGTAGAACCAATCTAGAGCTCCGGTAGGGCCGTCCTGTAGGGGAAACTTCCCTCCCGGAGGGGGAAATCATCGCCATCGTCATCACCAACACTCCTATCATCGGAGTGGACTCATCTCCATCAACATCTCCATCAGCACCATCTCATCTCCAAACCCTAGTTCATCTTTTGTACCCAATCTCCATCTCGCGACTCCGATCGGTACTTGTAAGGTTGCGAGTAGTGTTAATTACTCCTTATAGTTGATGCTAGTTGGATTACTTGGTGGAAGATCATATGTTCAGATCCTTAATGCTATTCAATACCTCTCTGAACATGAACATAATTATGCTTTGTGAGTAGTTATGTTTGTTCCTGAGGACATGGAATAAGTCTTGCTATAAGTAGTCATGTGAATTTGGTATTCGTTCGATATTTTGATGCGTTGTATGTTGTCTATCCTCTAGTGGTGTTATGTGAACGTCGACTACGTGACACTTCACCATTATTTGGGCCTAGAGGGAGGCATTGGGAATTAATAAGTAGATGATGGGTTGCTAGAGTGACAGAAGCTTAAACCCTAGTTTATGTGTTGCTTCGCAAGGGGCTGATTTGGATCCATCAGTTTAATGTTATGGTTAGACTTTGTCTTAATTCTCCTTTTGTAGTTGCGGATGCTTGCGAGAGGGGTTAATCATAAGTGGAATATTTGTCCAAGTAAGGACAACACCGAAGCACCGGTCCACCCACATATCAAACTATCAAAGTAGCGAATGCGAATCATATGAACATGATGAAAACTAGCTTGACAGAAATTCCCATGTGTCCTCGGGAGCGCTTTACCTTATATAAGATTTCATCCAGGCTTGTCCCTTGCTACAAAATGGATTGGACCATCTTGCTGCACCTTTGTTACTATTGTTACTTGTTACCCGTTACGAATTATCTTATCCTGCAACTATCTGTTACCGATAATTTCAGTGCTTGCAGAGAGTACCTTGCTGAAAACGACTTGTCAATTCCGTCTGCTCCTCGTTGGGTTCGACACTCTTACTTATCGAAAGGACTATGATAGATCCCCTATACTTGTGGGTCATCAAGACTCTTTTCTGGCGCCGTTGCCGGGGAGTGAAGCGCCTTTGGTGAGTGGAATTTGGTAAGGAAACATTTATATAGTGTGCTGAAATTTATTGTCACTTGTCACTATGGAAACTAATCCTTTGAGGGGCTTGTTCGGGGTATCTTCACCTCGACCGGAAGCACAAAGAGTTGATCCTCAACCTACTGCACCTACTGAAAATATTTATTATGAAATTCCTTCGGGTATGCTAGAGAAATTGTTGGGTAATCTATACCTAATAATAAAGCGGCCATTGTTTCCGTCGGAAAACCCACCACGACATTTACAAAAAAGCCCCCGACATTTCCTGAAATCAACCCGTAGTCCGAATTTAAGTCAAAGAACGAATCATTTTTTAAATTTTACACAAACCATCCTATATTTAATCCAAACTAACCCGCAGTCCAGGGGCCTCTTTCTTCAATCTCCACCAACTCCCCTTGCCGAACCCCAGCTCGTCAAGCCAACCAGCAACCATGCCGGCGGCGGTCGCCTGCTCCGTCAAGTGCCGCCCCCACCACCGCCTCTCGACGCCGCAGCTCCCCGCCGTGCTCGAGCTCCTCCCCCGCGGCGCCCCGGCCTTCGTCGACGAGTTGCAGGCGAGCCGGTGCCGGACCCTGCTCTCCCTCTCCTTCGCGCGCGCCTCCGACCAAGGGGAGCCCTCCCGTGCCCCTGCCGAAGCCCGCCGTCCGCGAGACGGGCCCGCGCCGCCGTGGCGGAGCGCGAGGAAGCCGGCCCCGCCGCTCCCATGGCCGCGGCCGCCATGCTTGCCGGCGCGCAGTCGCGACACGCCATCTTCCGCGAGGAGCTCGTGAGGAGAGCCTACTACACGGCCGAGGCGGCCCACCGCGGGCACTCGAGCCAGCCAGCGGCTACAGGTTCTGGTCTGCTCTGAAGTCCAGCTAGCACTGAATTGGAGAACAGGAGACAACTGCTTGAGGATGTCGATAAGAATGGCTACTGAAGCAGCCCCCACCGGCGCCACTAGGTTGCTTGCTGCTCGCGCCGTCTCCGCGCGCGCCATAGCTGCACAGCCCGCCGTCCTGCTCGAGACGCTGAGAATATCTGCGACATGCGACGTCTAGACTCTAGACGATCTGCGGCACGCTGCGTCAAGGAGTCTGGTGAAGCAGTCTGCATTAACGAGATCACCCGGTACTCTAGGTGGCCGGTACGCTGTCCTCCGCTTCAAAGTGTCAACTGAAATTTGGATAGTACATGTATATGCACCAGGGCTGGTTTGGTCTTTTCTAGTGCATATAAATGTTAAAGGAAAATGAAAATCAAAAGTAGGAGGAAAGTGGCATGATAATCAAGGAGCCAATGAGCTGAGTGGCAAATGTGCGGAGCCAATCTTGAAAATGACAATTTTAAGAAGCCATATATTGAAAGTGGCGAATTTCCAATTTTCTCCTCTGTAATTGGTGCAGATTGCGGTTTTGATATTTTCTCGGGAAAGCTAGCTACTATTGTTTGCTATTTTGTTAGGCCAACAACGATTCCACAAAAAAGGAAATCCGAGTAAACTTCCATCAGTTAATGAGTCTTAGTTTTGCTCCGTTACAGTTCTGTTTTACTTTTACTTTTATGGTTACAACTGAACTGAGGATTTGATTCATACTTCAGTTAATGCAGATGAGATGACAAGGTTGACTGCATGAGTTTTTCTCATTACAGTGATGTGGTCCTTTGTTAAAGGATTCAATGCATCTCGATAAATTCTAAGCTATACTGTATTTTTTATGTTCCTAGATACCCAAGCAAGGGAGACAAAGATAATGGGTGGAGTAAGAAGAAGAAAAGTGAGTTAAACGTGAACAAAAATCCGTAATGCTATCTGACCTGCACAAGGATCCTAAGGGTACATATTTGACATGTTCGATAATACTGCACCATTAGAATATCTATGCATTCGAGTCTGATTCTCACGCCTTGCATTCTCCCGTTGCAACGCACGAGCTCTTTTGCTAGTCCTTTTACAGTAGATGGAACATCATATCCCGACTTGCATCTAATCTATGTAGATGAAGTTTGTGGTTTATTTAAGCTTGCAGGTTTGCCCGAGGATGAGGTCAAGAAGAAGGTCTTTCCCTTATTATTGAGGGATAAAGAATTGACATGGTATAGGCTATGTGATGATACTGGATCATGGAACTACAACCGATTGAAATTGGAATTTCATCAAAAGTTTTATCCTATGCATTTGGTACATCGTGATCGGAATTATATCTATAATTTTTGGCCTCGTGATAGAGAAATATCGCTCAAGCTTGGGGGAGGCTTAAGTCAATGTTATATTCATGCCCCAACCATGAGGTCCCTAGAGAAATTATTATTATGAAGTTTTATGCTCGGCTTTCTCATGACAATCGCATCATGCTTGACACTTCTTGTACTGGTTCTTTTATGAAGAGAGATGTTGATTTCAAATGGGATTTATTGGAAAGAATTAAACGCAACTCTAAAGATTGGGAGTTTGATGAAGGTAAGGAGTCAGGTATGAATCTTAAGTTCGATTGCATTAAATCCTTCGTTGAAACAAATACTTTTCGTGATTTTAGCACTAAACATGGACTTAACTCTGAGATAGTAGCTTCTTTATGTGAATCATTTGCTGCTCATATTAATCTCCCTAAGGAGAAGTGGTTTAAATATCATCCTCCCATAGAAGTTAATGTAGGAAAACCCAATCTAGTTGAAGAGAAAGTTATTGCTTATAATGATTCTATTGTTCCTAGTGCTTACATTGAGAAACCACCTTTCCCTGTTAGAATAAAGGATCATGCTAAAGCTTCAACTGTGATACGTAAGGGCTACATTGGAACACCCACACCCCGTGAGCAAATGAAAGTTGAACCTAGTATTGTTATTATTAAAGATCTCTTGGACGATAATGTTGATGGGCATGTTATTCAATTCTATGAAGCTGATGCTAGAATTTCTAAACCTCATGCTAGAGACAAACATAAACCTGTTGTTGGCATGCCTATTGTTTCTGTTAAGATAGGAGATCATTGTTATCATGGTTTATGTGACATGGGTGCTAGTGTTAGTGCAATACCACCATCTTTATATAATGAAATTAAAGATGAGATTGCACCTGTCGAGATGGAATTTATTGATGTTACTATTAAACTTGCTAATAGAGATACTATCTGCCCTGTGGGAATTCTTAGAGATGCTGAAGTCTTGTGTGGTAAAACTAAGTATCCTACTGATTTTCTCGTTCTTGCTACCACACAAGATAGCTTTTGTCCCATCATATTTGGTATACCTTTCCTCAATACTATTAATGCTCAAATTGATTGTGAGAAACAAACTGTTACTGTTGGCTTTGGAGGTGTGTCACGTGAATTTAATTTTTCTAAGTTTGGTAGACAACCTCATGAAAAAGAATTGTCTAGTAAGGATGAAATTATTGCTCTTGCTTCTATTGTTGTGCCTCCTACTGATCCTTTAAAACAATACTTGCTTGAACATGAAAATGATATGCATATGGATGAAAGGAATGAGATAGATAGAGTTATCTTTGAACAACGTCCTATCCCTAAGAATAATTTGCCTCTTGAATTACTTGGAGATCCACCTCCACCAAAGGGTGATCCTGTGTTTGAGCTTAAACAATTACCCGATACTCTTAAGTATGCTTATCTTGATGAAGAAGAGATATATCATGTTATTATTAGTGCTAACCTTTCAGAGCATGAAGAAAAGAAATTATTGAAAACTCTGAGGAAGCACTGTGGTACTATTGGATATACTCTTGATGATCTTAAGGGCATTAGTCCCACTCTATGCCAGCATAAAATTAAAATTGATCCTGATTCCAAACCAGGTCCCGATCACCAATGAAGATTAAATCCTAAGATGAAAGAGGTGGTAAGAAAAGAAATACCAAAGCTCGTGGAAGTAGGTATTATTTATCCCGTTGCTCATAGTGATTGGGTAAGTCCGGTGCATTGTGTCCCTAAGAAGCGAGGTATTACCGTTGTCCCTAATGATAAAGATGAATTGATCCCACAAAGAATTGTTACTGGCTATAGGATGGTAATTGATTTTAGGAAATTAAATAAAGCTACTAAGAAAGATCATTACCCTTTACCTTTTATTGATCAAATGCTAGAAATATTGTCTAAACATACAAACTTTTGCTTTCTAGATGGTTATTCTGGTTTCTCCCAAATATCTGTTGCACAATCTGATCAGGAGAAAACCACTTTTACTTGCCCTTTCGGTACCTTTGCTTATAAATGTATGCCTTTTGGTTTATGTAATGCACGTGCTACCTTTCAAAGATGTATGATGGCTATATTTTCTGACTTTTGTGAAAAGATTGTTGAGGTTTTCATGGATGATTTCTCCATTTACAGATCTTCTTTTGATGATTGCTTGAGCAACCTTGATCGAGTTTTGCAGAGATGTAAAGATACCAACCTTTTCTTGAATTGGGAGAAGTGCCACTTTATGGTTAATGAAGGCATTGTCTTGGGACATAAAATTTCTAAAAGAGGTATTGAAGTCGATAAGGCTAAAGTTGATGCGATTGAGGAAATGCCATGCCCTACAGACATTAAAGGTATACGAAGTTTCCTTGGTCATGATGGTTTCTATAGAAGGTTTTTTAAAGACTTCTCTAAGATTTCTAGGCCTATCACAAATCTCTTGCAAAAAGATATTCCATTTGTTTTTTATGATGATTGTGAAGAAGCATTTGAAATACTTAAGAAGGCCTTGATAACTGCACCTATTGTTCAACCACCTGATTGGAACCTACCTTTTGTAATTATGTGTGATGCTAGTGATTATGCTGTTGGTGCTGTTCTAGTACAAAGAGTTGATAAGAAATAAAATGTTATTCATTATGCTAGTAAAACTCTAGACAGTGCCCAAAGAAACTATTCTACTACTGAAAAAGAATTTTTAGCAGTTGTGTTTGCATGTGATAAGTTCAGATCTTATATTGTTGATTCCAAAGTTACTATTCACACTGATCATGCTGCTATTAAATATCTCATGGAAAATAAAGATGCTAAACCTAGACTTATTAGATGGGTTCTCTTGCTACAAGAATTTGATTTGCATATTGTTGATAGGAAGGGTGCGGAGAACCCCGTAGCAGATAACTTGTCTAGGTTAGAGAATGTTCTTGATGACCCACAACCTATTGATGATAGCTTTCCTGATGAACAACTAAGTGTCATCAATGCTTCACGTAGTACACCATGGTATGCTGATTATGCTAATTATATTGTTGCTAAATATATACCACCTAGTTTCTCATACCAACAAAAGAAAAAGTTCTTTTATGATTTGAGACATTACTTTTGGGATGATCCTCACCTTATAAAGAAGGAGTAGATGGTGTTATTAGACATTGTGTACCTGAGCATGAACAGGGACAGATCCTACAGAAGTGTCACTCTGAGGCTTACGGAGGACACCATGCGGGAGATAGAACTGCACACAAGGTATTGCAATCCGGTTTTTATTGGCCTACTCTCTTCAAGGATGCTCGTAAGTTTGTCTTGTCTTGTGATGAATGTCAAAGAATAGGTAATATCAGTAAACGTCAGGAAATGCCTGTGAATTATTCACTTGTTATTGAACCATTTCATGTTTGGGGTTTTGATTATATGGGACCTTTTCCAAAGTCCAACGGGTATACTCATATTCTAGTTGTTGTTGATTATGTTACTAAGTGGGTAGAAGCTATTCCAACTAGTAGTGCTGATCATAACACCTCTATTAAGATGCTTAAAGAAGTCATTTTTCCTAGATTTGGAGTCCCTAGATATTTAATGACTGATGGTGGTTCACATTTTATTCATCGTGCTTTCTGTAAAATGCTTGCTAAGTATGATGTCAACCATATAATTGCATCTCCTTATCATCCTGAGTCTAGTGGTCGAGTAGAGTTATGTAATAGAGAAATTAAATTAATTTTGCAAAAGACTGTTAATAGGTCTAGAAAGAATTGGTCTAAGAAACTTGATGATGCAATGTGGGCTTATAGAACTGCTTATAAGAATCCCATGGGCATGTCTCCGTATAAAATGGTTTACGGTAAAGCATGTCATTTACCTCTTGAGCTAGAGCATAAGGCTTATTGGGCAATCAAAGAGCTCAACTTCGATTTCAAACTTGCTGGTGAGAAGAGGTTATTTGATATTAGCTCACTTGAAGAATGGAGAACTCAGGCATATGAAAATGTCAAGTTGTTTAAAGAAAAAGTTAAGAGGTGGCATGATAAAAGGATACAAAAACGTGAGTTCATTGTAGATGATTATGTCTTGCTATACAATTCTCGTTTAAGATTTTTTGCAAGCAAACTTCTCTCTAAATGGGAAGAACCTTACATTGTTGAGGAAGTATATCGTTCCGGTGCCATAAAAATCAACAACACGGAAGGTAATTTTCCAAGAGTTGTAAATGGGAAAAGAATCAAGCATTATATCTCAGATACTCCCATAAATGTTGAAAGCAATATTATTAATACCATAACTCCGGAGGAGCACATAAGGGATATTTACCATCTTGATTCAGACTCCAAAAACGAAGAGGTATGTGTAAAGGTAAGTAAACCGACTCCAAAACTTTTGCAATAGCAATATTTCTTTGTTTTGGAATATTTAGAAAAATAGAAAAATTTAAAGTAGTCCAGAAAGCGCACGAGGAAGTGACAAGCCTGCCAGGCGCGCCCCACCCCCTGGGCGTGCCTAGGGGCTCGTGAGCACCTCGTGTGTCTCCCGGACTCCGTTTTCTTGTGGAATAATCCTTATGGTTGGTAAAAATTCATTATATAATCTCCCGAAAGGTCTGACCCTCGTATCACGCAAATATCCTCTGTTTCTGTTTCGAGCCTGTTTCAGCAGTGGATTTAGGGCAAGGATGTTGTCTCAGGAATCTGTCGGGGAGAACGATTTCCCTCAAGTCTATGAAGAAGTAAATGTTGATTTGAAAAGGGTGGAAGTCACGGAGGCTAATGGAGAGCTGCTAGAAGAAACCAAGGGCAAAACTAAGGAGGAGAATCCGGTGTCGGACGAAGGGCAATCTATGCTCAACAAGGAAGAAGCTGAGGAAGGGGATTTCCTCCAACCCTACCTCCACCTGCTATCCCCATCCTTGATCGAACTCTTGAGGTTATGTGAAATAACTCATGTTCGCAATACTTATCTCACTCATGAAGTTATTTTGCTGGAGAAACGAATCACAGAGCTCCAAAGTATAAATCGAAGATTGATGGCCCTCTTGGAACTAAAAGACAGGATTGCTTCATCACCATCACCCCCGAAGGAAGACAATTAAACACGGTTATGGTCACTCCCCTTGGCTTGTGCCAAGCTTGGGGGAGTTGCACCGGTATCGTATCACCATCACATCTTTTGCCTTTACCCTTATCTTAGTTTGATCCTTTTTGGTAATATCTTTATCTAGTAGAATAAAGTTCTTAGTATGATCTAGGCTTGAATTTTTCTTTGTGTTACCCCCAATGTAATCGAGTTCGTGAGTTATATAACAAAGAGTGTTTTAGTTAAGGGCTTTGCTTCATGCCATGATCTAAACAAAAAAGAAATAATAGAACAAAAGCATGAAAGATCATGTGATGATCCTATGGGAAGTGGTGGCTTCACATATAAAAAGAATGTTGATTGAAACTTGTTGTGGGTGGACAAATGTAGACCTTGGTCATTGTGCAATTAATAGGAAGTAATAAAGAAAGAGAGGTTCACATATAAATATATCATCTTTGACGCCGTCTATGATTTGGAACACTCAATAAACTATTACATGCTAAGAAGTAGATGTTGGACAAGGAAGACAACATAATGAATTATGTTTGCTTGGTTCTGAACAATGTTATATGACTAGAGATCCCTTAGCATGTGACGCTTGCTTCCACCTCATATCAGCCAAAACTTCAGCACTAAGTAGAGATACTACTTGTGCATCCATAAACCCTCAACCCAGTTTTGCCATGAGAGTACACCATACCTACCTATGGATTGAATAAGATCCCTCAAGTAAGTTGTCATCGGTGAAAGCAATAAAAATTGCTCCCTAAATATGTATGATCTATTAGAGTGTGGAAAATAAGCTTTGTACGAACCTGTGATGAGGAAGACATAAAAGCGACAGACTACATAATAAAGTTCTTTATCACAGGAGGCAATATAAAGAGACTTTCCTTCACACTAAGAGATCACACATCCAAACCTCAAAAGCGCATGACAACCTATGCTTCCCTCTGCGAAGGGCCTATCTTGTACCTTTACTTTTTATCTTTAAAAGAGTCATGGTGATCGACACCAATTCCTTATTTCGCCATTATCTTGGCAAGCGTCATGTGCTAGGGAAAGATCTATATTCATATATCAACTTGGAAGTAAGTAATCATGAATTATTATTGTTGACATTACCCTTGAGGTAAATAGTTGGGAGGCGAAACTATAAGCCCCTATCTTTCTCTGTGTCCAACTTAATTTTGATCTCATGAGTACCGCATGAGTTTTAGCAATTGTAGAAGACTAAAAGATGATTGAGTATGTGGATTTTGCTCTACAAGCTCTTATTTGACTCCTTCCGATGTTATGATAAATTGCAATTGCTTCAATGACTAAAGACTATTGGTTATTAATTCTCAATAAGGTTCTTGATCCATACTTTACATTGTGAAGGAATTGTCACTTTAACATAGGAGATTATATGCCGATATTGTTGTTCTAAATATGATCATGATGCCTGCATGTCTGAATTTTATTTTATCGACACCTCTATCTCTAAACATGTGGGCATATTTATTGATCTCGGCTTCCGCTTGAGGACAAGCGAGGTCTAAGCTTGGGGGAGTTGATACGTCCATTTTGCATCATGCTTTTATATTGATATTTATCGCATTATGGGCTGTTATTACACATTATGGTACAATACTTATGCCTTTTCTCTCTTATTTTATAAGGTTTACATGAAGAGGGAGAATGCCGGCATCTGGAATTCTGTGCTGGAAAAGGAGCAAGTTTGAGATACCTATTCTGCACAACTCCAAAAGCCGTGAAAATCAGCGAGGAATTATTTTGTAATATATAAAAAATACTGGGCGGAAGAAATACTAGAGGGGAGCCACTAGGAGGTCACAAGCCTTCCAGGCGTGCCCCACCCCCTGAGCGCGCCTGGGGGCTCGTGGGCCCCCTGTTACCCCTCTGACTCCCATCTTCTGCTATATAGAGGGTTTCGTCTCAGAAAAAAAATTAAGGGAGAGCTTTCGGGAAGAAACGCCGCCGCCACGAGGCGGAACTTGAGCAGAACCAATCTAGAGCTCTGGCAGGGCCGTCGTGTCGAGGAAACTTCCCTCTCGAAGGGGGAAATCGTCACCACCGGCATCACCAACACTCCTCTCATCGGAGGGGACTCATCTCCATCAACATCTCCATCAGCACCATCTCATCTCCAAACCCTAGTTCATCTCTTGTACCCAATCTCCGTCTCGCGACTCCCATCGATACTTGTAAGGTTGCTAGTAGTGTTAATTACTCCTTGTAGTTGATGCTAGTTGTATTACTTGGTGGAAGATCATATGTTTAGATCCTTAATGTTATTCAATACGTCTCTGATCATGAACATAATTATGCTTTGTGAGTAGTTACGTTTGTTCCTGAGGATATGGAATAAGTCTTGCTATAAGTAGTCATGTGAATTTGGTATTCGTTCGATATTTTGATGCGTTGTATGTTGGCTTTCCTCTAGTGGTGTTATGTGAACGTCGACTACATGACACTTCACCATTATTTGGGCCTAGAGTAAGGCATTGGGCAGTAATAACTAGATGATAGGTTGCTAGAGTGACAGAAGCTTAAACCCTAGTTTATGCGTTGCTTCGCAAGGGGCTGATTTGGATCCACCAGTTTAATGCTATGGTTAGACTTTGTCTTAATTCTTCTTTCGTAGTTGCTGATGCTTGCAAGAGGGGTTAATCATAAGTGGGATGTTTGTCCAAGTAAGGACAAAACCCAAGGACCGGTCCACCCACATATCAAACTATCAAAGTAGCGAACGCGAATCATATGAACATGATGAAAACTAGCTTGACATAAATTCCTATGTGTCCTCGGGAGCGTTTCACCTCATATAAGAGTTCGTCCAGGCTTGTCCCTTGATACAAAAGGGATTGGGCCATCTTGCTGCACCTTTGTTACTATGGTTACTTGTTACCCGTTACGAATTATCTTATCCCGCAACTATCTGTTACCGATAATTTCAGTGCTTGGAGAAAATACCTTGCTGAAAACCACTTGTCATTTCCTTCTGCTCCTCGTTGGGTTCGACACTCTTACTTATCGAAAGGACTACAATAGATCCCCTATACTTGTGGGTCACCAAGGAACTACTCCCGCTTCATGGAGGGAGGAAGCAACGTCGATGGAGACGAATCCGGGGGCACTTCCCAGTCCCGGCAGGGTGCCGACACAGGAATTCTAGTCCCCCGAAACTTGTTGGTGATGGCGGCGAAGATCGGAATTGCTTCTGGAGAAAAGGGTTTCGGAATCAGCATTTCTTCCCAGGGGTAAAAATAGGAGCCGAGGTAGGGCACCAGAGGAGGTGGGCCCGACCCAGGTGCCCTGTGGTCGCAGCCAGGGGCCATGCCGTGCAGGGAAGCCGCCTGGGCAGGCCCTGGCTCCCCTCTGGCCCACCTTTATGCCTCTCGAAGCTTCCGTCATGCTAATTTTTGTATATATTTCTCGGTATTTTTGGGGCTTTGGAAATTTGGGTAAAAGTCCCTGCAAAAAAGACATCAGCAGACAGAAACTGGCACTGGGTGCAGTGAGTTAGTAGGTTAGTCCAAATATGTGTAAAAAGATATAAAAGTGTAGCTAAACCTATAACAATGTCACCCAAAAGGTCATGGAACAAGCAGAAATTATAGATACGTTTGGGACGTGTCACACGTCGTTCGTCGCGTTGGGCCTCCACAGTTGCGTCCGCCGCATCTCGTGTCCCTTGGAAGAGATGTCGGCAGAAGGGGCGGGGGCGTGGCGTGAGAAAAAGAAAAAAAGAAGCTAACAATAAGAAGACAAGACAAGGCAGGGATGACTCACGGTTAAGGAGAATGTCGACCTCGCCTGCCTCCTCTTGAGCCTCGCGGTCCCGAACCGCGCGCTCCTGAGCCAGGCGGGCAATCACGTCCCCAAGGGCGTGTGCCACCTCGGTCTTATTCACAAGTTGGGCCTTCGCGTCCTTCAGGGCGGCATCCTGCTGCGCCTTTTCATCATGGCGCAACTTCTCCAAACGCTCTAGGTCAGCGGCGTGGGAGGTATCCTTCCGCATCAAGGCGTCGTTGTGGGCGGCGCGCAGCTGCTCCAGCTCCGTTTGATGGGCCGCCTCGCAGTCCTTCTTCTCCGTCTTGAGAAGCTCCACCTCCTGACGTAGCCGGCCGTCCTCACCGCACAAGGTGTAGTGCTCTGTGACGGCTCGGTCCAGCCGACCTTGAAGGTCGCATGTCCGCCTCTCGGCCTCTAGGAGCCGGGTCAACAACGGATTATGAGCCTGTGCTTGGCTGTTGTGAAGATCCTACGGCGAAGAGAAACAAAACAGATCAAGAATAAGATTCGACCTGACGGATTCCCAACCGTCCCAACTCTCGGGGCTACACCCAGTGGGTGTGCTTGTGCGCCCCCAGTGAAAAGAAAAAGAAGAAACAAGCTGCCACGAGTAAGACACGAGCTGGCTAACTTTCAGCCGGCCCAACTCTCGGGGGCTACACCAAGTGGGTGCGCTGGCGCGCCCCCACTGGAGCAAAGAAACAAGAAGAAAAATCTTGACAGAAATATACGGGGAATAAAAACATACCGCGGTCCATTCCTCGAGGCGGTCCAGGTCTTCCCGAGCCACCAGGGCCGCCTGCGCCAGCTTCTCGCGATTGTGGGAATACGCCGCCACCAGCGCGGGGATCCCACTCAGTGTAGCGCCAGGAGGCAGGGTCGCACGGACCGACCTGGCCGCGCTCCAGGACTCTATGGGCTTGCTCCCGGAGAGGGGGCCGGCACCGAAGGCGAACGGGCCGCGGCCAGCCTCGACCATGGTGCCGTCTCCTCGTGGCGCACTTCGGGTCGACTCCTTCGACGCATTGGCCCGGCGAAGCGCCTGCTGACCCTCGGTCCCCACAGCCTTGTCCTTCGGCTCAAGGGCCATTTCCGTGCACGGTGGCGGGATCTCCGTTCCCGGCATATCCATCGGTGCCTTCGGTGCGGTGTTTGTCCCGGCGTCAGGCACGTCGGGCGTCGCATCAAGATCCACCAGCGCAAAGGCAGATCCTGGCCCGACGGCCTTGGCGGTCTCGGCCGCGCTTGCTCTAGCACGCGGCGGCTCGCTGGTTTGGGCCTCCACATTCACCCTCAAAGCAGGATTGTGCTTCGTCTTGGACTGCCTCTCTTCGGTTGACAGCTTCGGAGTAGGGTCAGTTGCATGCTTATCGGGCTGACTCCGGCTTGCGGCCACCTTTCAGGCTGCCTCCTCCCAGGGATGGTTCTTCTGCTCGATCAGCGCCTTCCTGGCGGCATCTACCTTGGCCCAGGCGGCCTGCTCTGTGGCGGCGACATCATCCTCTTCTACCGTCTGGGCATCCCTGATTACCATAAATTGCTAAGGAGGGATTTCCTACCAAAGAATCAACAAAGGGGGGAAGTAAACAGGAATGCAATTACTTACCCAATGACGACGGGAACGGGCAGTCTGCTGACGACGGCCGGGCCGACTAGCTGCTTCTTCGAGCCGCCCCCGCGACCTCCAACCGAAGGCCCTGTGATAACCCACAAATATAGGGGATCGCAATAGTTTTCGAGGGTAGAGTATTCAACCCAAATTTATTGATTTGACACAAGGGGAAGCCAAAGAATATTCTCAAGTATTCACAGTTGAGTTGTCAATTCAACCACACCTAAAAGATTTAGTATCTGCAGAAAAGTATCAGTAGCAGAGTAGTGTGATAGCAACAGTAGCAACAGTAACAGTAGCAGAAGCAACAACAATAGCGACAGAGTAACAACAGCAGTAGTAACAGCAGTAGCGACAAAGTAACATAGCAAGGACCAGTAGGAAAAGACTCGTAGGCATTGGATCGGTGATGGATGATTATGCCGGATGGTATTCATCATGCAACAGTTATAACACGGAGAGATATGTAACTAGCTCCAGTTCGTCAATGAAATGTAGGCATGTATTCCGTATGTAGTCATACGTGCTTAGGGAAAAGAACTTGCATGACTGATGACCCACAAGTATAGGGGATCAATCATAGTCCTTTTGATAAGTAAGAGTATCGAACCCAACGAGGAGCAGAAGGATTTGACAAGTGGTTTTCAGCAAGGTAAAATGTGCAGGCACTGAAATTGTCGGTAACAAGTGATTGTGTGGTGAGATGATTCGTAGCAAGCAACAAGTAACAAAAGTAGCAACGGTGCAGAAAAGTGACCCAATCCCTTTTGTAGCAAGGGACAAGCCTGGACAAAGTCTTATAGGAGGAAAAACGCTCCCGAGGACACACGAGAATTTCTGTCATGCTAGTTTTCATCATGTTCATATGATTCATGTTCGTTACTTTGATAGTTTGATATGTGGGTGGACCAGTGCTTGGGTACTGCCCTTACTTGGACAAGCATCCCACTTGTGATTAACCCCTCTCGCAAGCATCCACAACTACGAAAGAAGAATCAAGACAAAGTCTAACCATAACATTAAACTAGTGGATCCAAATCAGCCCCTTACGAAGCAACGCATAAACTAGGGTTTAAATATCTATCACTCTAGCAACCCATCATCAACTTACTACTTCCCAATGCCCTCCTCTAGGCCCAAATAATGGTGAAGTGTTATGTAGTCGACGTTCACATAACACCACTAGAGGAAAAACGACATACAACATATGAAAATACCGAACGAATACCCAATTCACATGACTACTATTAGCATGACTTATCCCATGTCCTCAGGAACAAAAGTAACTACTCACAAAGCATAATCATATTCATGACCAGAAATGTAATGAGTAGCATCAAGGATCTAAACATAAACTCTTCCACCAAGTAATCCAACTAGCATCAACTACCAAGAGTAATCAACACTAGTAGCAACCTCACAAGTACCAATCGGAGTCGCAAGACGGAGATTGGTTACAAGTGATGAACTAGGGTTTGGAGATGAGATGATGCTGATGAAGATGTTGATGGCGACGAGTCCCCCCTGATGAGAGGAGTGTTGGTGATGACGATGGCGACAATTTCCCCCTCTGGGAGGGAACTTTCCCCGACAAGATCGTCCTGTCGGAGCTCCCGATTGGTTCTGCTCAAGTTCCGCCTTGTGGCGGCGGCGAAACCACGAAAAAGCTCCTCCTTGATTTTTTTCCTGGACAAAACCCTTCATATAGCAAAAGAGGGGGGCAAGTGGGCCTACAGGGTGCCCACAAGCCCTCATGGCGCGGCAAGGGGGGGTGGCCGCGCCGTGCAGGCTTGTGGCCACCTGCACGCCCCCCTCTGGTACTTCTTCGGCCCAGTATTTTTGATAAATCGGGAAAAAAATCCTCGTTGATTTTTACGGCGGTTGGGGTTGCGCAGAATAGGTATCTCAAACTTGCTCCACTTTTAGGCCAGAATTCCAGTTGCCGGCATTCTCCCTCTTCATGTAAACCTTGCAAAATAAGAAAGAAAAGGCATAAGAATTGTACCGTGAAGTGCAATAACCGCCCAAGAAGCGATAAATGTCAACATGAAAACAAGATGCAAAATGGACGTATCAACTCCCCCAAGCTTAGACCTCGCTTGTCCTCAAGCGAAAGCCTAGCTCAATAAATATATCCACATGTTTAGGGAGAGAGGTGTCGACAAAACAAGATACGAACATGCATGCATCATGATCATGACCAGAACAGCAATACCAACATATAATCTCTCATGCTAAATTGATAATTCCTTCACAAAGTAAAGCATGGATCAAGAACCTTACCGAGAAGTAACAACCGATAGCCTTTAGTCATTGAAGCAATTGCAATTTATCACACCATCAGAAAGAGTCAAATAAGAGCTTGTAAAGCAAATCCACATACTCAATCATTCTTTCGTTCTCTACAATTGCTACAACTCACGTGGTACTCATGAGATCAAAGTTTCAGCTGGACATAGAGAAAGATAGGGGCTTATAGTTTTGCCTCCCAACTGCTTACCTCAAGGGTAATGTCAACAATAATAATTCATGAATACTTACCTCCAAGTTGACATATGAATATAGATCTTTCCCAAGCATATGACGTTAGCCAAGATAAAGGCGAAATAGGGGATTGGTGAAGATCACCATGACTCTTTCAAGGGAAAAAAGTAAAGGTACAAGATAGGCCCTTCGCAGAGGGAAGCAGAGGTTTTCATGCGCTTTTGAGGTTTGGATGCGTGTCCTCTTAGTGCGGAGGAATGTCACTTTATATTGCCCCCTATGATAAAGAACTTTATTATGCAGTCTGTCGCTTTTATGTCTTCCTCATCACAGGTTCGTACAAAGCTTATTTCCCACACACTAATAGATCATACATATTAGAGAGAAATTTTTATTGCTTGCACCGATGACAACTTACTTGAGGGATCTTATTCAATCCATAGGTAGGTATGGTGGACACTCATGGCAAAACTGGTTTGAAGGTTTATGGCTGCACAAGTAGTATCTCTACTTGGTGCGGGAGTTTTGGCTAATATGAGGTGGAATAAATCGTCACATGCTAAGGGATCTCTAATCATATAACATTGTTCGGAGCCAAGCAAACACAATTCATTATGTTGTCTTCCTTGTCCAACATCTACTTCTAGGCATGCAATAGTTTAGTGAGTGTTCACAATCATAGATGGTGTCAGAGATGATATATTTATATGTGAACCTCTCCTTCTTTATCACTTCCTATTAATTGCAACCATGACCAAGGTCTACGTTTTCCTACCCTCAAAAGTTTCAATCCTCATTCTTTTTATATGTGAAGCCATCACTTCCCATAAGATCATTACATGATCTTTCATGCTTTTGTTCTATTCTCACTCTTTTGATCATGGCAAGAGGCAAAGCCCTTCAACTAAGACACTCTTTATTATATGGCTCACGAGCAAGAATACATCGGGGGTGACACAAAGCAAAACTCAAGACTAAAACACTAAGACTTTTAAACTACTAGAGAAAAAGAAAACTGAAAAGGAAAACTAAAACAACGGTAAAGGCAAAAGATGTGATGGTGATACGATACCGGGGCAACTCCCCCAAGCTTGGCACAAGCCAAGGGGATTGCCCATACCAATGCTCAGTTGTCTTCCCTTGGTGGTGATGGTGGAGTTGTTGCAATCTTTGACTCCAAAAGGGCCATTAATCTTTGATTTATTCCTTGGAGATCTGCGATATGTTTTTCCAGCAAAACAACTTCACGAGTGAGACAAGTATTGCGAGCACGAGTTGTTTCACAAAACCTCAAGAGTTCATTCAAAGATCGAGACAGTAGGTGGAGGTAGGGTTGGAGGAAATCCACTTCTTCAACTTCTTCCTTGTTGAGCACAGATTGCACTTCGTCCCATGCTTGATCCTTCTCCTTAGCTTTTCCCTTGGTTTCTTTAGGTAGCCTCTCCTTAGCGTCCATGACCTCCATCCTTTTCAGAACAGCATGAACTTCTCCATAGATTTGAGGGAGCTTGTTCTCCCCCATAGATACCTGGGACGACATCTTGACCTAGATCTACGGCAGAAAACGGGCTCAAACAAAAAATAGAGGAAATCTGCGTGATGCAGGGGTCAGACCAAACGGGAGTATATATAATGATTTTTTCTAGACCAGAAGGAGTACCCCGCACGAAAACAGAGTCCGGGAGGCGCACGAGGTGGCCACAAGCCCTCACGGCGCGGCCAGGGGGTGGGCCCACGTCGTGCAGGCTTGTCGCCTCCTCGCGCACTTTTCGGACTACTTCCAGTTTTTGTATTTTTTCAAATATTCCAAAACGGAGAAAATTTCCTACTGGAAAAGTTTTGGACTCTGTTTTCTTACCGAATCACATACCTCTTCGTTTTCGGAGTCTAAAACGGGCTGATAAATATCCCTTAGGTATTCTTCCGGAGTTATGGTATTGATGATATTGCTTTCAACATTTATGGGAGTACCTGAGATATAATGCTTGATACTCTGCCCATTTACCACTCTCGGACAATTACCTTCTGTGTTGTTGATCTTGATAGCACCGGAAAGATATACTTCTTCAACAACATAGGGACCTTCCCATTTAGAGAGAAGCTTGCCTGCAAAGAATCTTAAACGAGAGTTATATAGCAAGACATAATCACCTACATTGAACTCACGCTTTTGTATCCTCTTATCATGCCACCTCTTAACCTTCTCTTTGAACAGCTTGGCATTCTCATATGCCTGAGTCCTCCACTCATCAAGCGAGCTAATGTCGAATAACCTCTTCTCACCGGCAAGTTTGAAATCAAAGTTGAGCTCTTTGATTACCCAATAAGCTTTATGATCTAGCTCAAGAGGTAAATGACATGCTTTACCGTACACCATTTTGTACGAAGACATGCCCATGGGATTCTTATAGGCAGTTCTATAAGCCCACAGTGCATCATCGAGCTTCTTAGACCAATTCTTTCTAGACCTGTTGACAGTCTTTTGCAGAATCAGTTTAATCTCTCTATTACTTAGCTCTACTTGACCACTGGACTGAGGGTGATAGGGAGACGCAATTCTATGATTGACATCGTACTTAGCAAGCATTTTACAGAAAGCACCATGAATGAAGTGTGAACCACCGTCGGTCATTAGATATCTAGGGACTCCAAATCTAGGGAAGATAACTTCCTTCAGCATCTTGATAGAAGTGTTGTGATCAATGCTACTAGTGGGGATTACTTCTACCCACTTAGTGACGTAATCAACAACAACTAAGATATGCGTATACCTGTTGGATTTTGGAAAAGGTCCCATATAATCAAAGCCCCTTACATTAAATGGTTCAATGACAAGTGAATAGTTCATAGGCATTTCCTGACTTTGCTAATATTACCTATTCTTTGACATTCGTCACAAGACAAGACAAACTTACGGGCATCCTTGAAGGGAGTGGGCCAATAGAAACCTGATTGCAATACCTTGTGTGCAGTTCTATCTCCCGCATGGTGTCCTCCGTAGGCCTCGGAGTGACACATCTGTAGGATCTATCCCTGTTCATGTTCAGGTACACAACGTCTAATAACACCATCTACTCCTTCCTTATAAAGGTGAGGATCATCCCAAAAGTAGTGTCTCAAGTCAAAGAAGAATTTCTTCTTTTGCTGGTACGTGAAACTAGGTGGTATGTATTTGGCAACGATATAGTTTGCATAATCAGCATACCATGGTGCCCTACATGAGGCATTGATGACATTCAATTGCTCATCGGGAAAGCTATCATCAATAGGTTGTGGGTCAACAAGAACGTTCTCCAACCTAGACAAGTTATCTGCTACTGGGTTATTAGCACCCTTTTTGTCAACAACGTGCAAATCATATTCTTGTAGCAAGAGAACCCATCCGATAAGTCTAGGTTTAGCGTCCTTCTTCTCCATGGGGTACTTAATAGTAGCATGATCAGTGTGAATAGTGACTTTGGAATCAACTATGTAAGACCTGAACTTTTCACATGCAAACACGACTGCTAAAAATTCCTTCTCCGTAGTAGCATAGTTTCTCTGGGCATTGTCTAGAGTTTTACTAGCATAGTGAATAACATTCAACTTCTTGTCAACTCTTTGCCCTAGAACAACACCAACAGCATAATCACTAGCGTCACACATGATCTCAAAAGGCAAGTTCCAATCAGGTGGTTGAACAATAGGTGCAGTTATCAAAGCCCACTTAAGTATTTTGAAGGCTTCCTCACAATCATCGTCAAAAACAAAAGGATTATCCTTTTGCAAGAGATTGGTAAGAGGCCTAGAAATCTTAGAGAAGTCTTTAATGAACCTTCTATAGAAACCATCATGACCAAGGAAACTTCTTATACCTTTGATATCTGTGGGGTATGGCATTTTCTCGATTGCATCAACCTTAGCCTTATCGACTTCAATACCTCTTTCAGAAATTTTATGTCCTAAGACGATGCCTTCATTAACCATAAAGTGGCACTTCTCCCAATTCAAGACAAGATTGGTGTCTTTACATCTCTGTAAGACTCGATCAAGGTTGCTGAGACAATCATCAAAGGAAGACCCGTAAACAGAAAAGTCATCCATGAAAACCTCAACAATCTTTTCACAAAACTCGGAGAATATAGCCATCATACATCTTTGAAAGGTGGCAGGTGCATTACATAAGCCAAAAGGCATACGTCTATAAGCAAAGGTACCAAAAGGGCAGGTGAAAGTGGTTTTCTCCTGATCAGATTGTGCAACTGGTATTTGGGAGAAACCAGAATAACCGTCTAGAAAGCAGAAGTGTGTGTGCTTGGACAGCCTTTCTAGCATTTGGTCGATAAAAGGCAGAGGGTAATGATCTTTCCTAGTGGCTTTATTCACTTTCCTGAAATCAATCACCATCCTATAGCCAGTAATAATCCTCTGTGAGATCAATTCATCCTTATCATTAGGGACAACGGTAATGCCTCCCTTCTTAGGAAGGCAATGCACCGGACTCACCCAATCGCTATGAGCAACAGGATAGATAATACCCGCTTCCAAGAGCTTTAATATTTCCTTTCTTACTACCTCTTTCATCTTAGGATTTAATCTCCTTTGATGATCAGCAACTGGTTTGAAATCAGGATCAGTTTTAATCTTGTGCTGGCATAGAGTGGGACTAATTCCCTTAAGATCATCAAGAGTATATCCAATAGCAGCACGGTGCTTCCTCAGAGTTTTTAGCAACTTCTTTTCTTCATGCTCTGAGAGGCTAGCACTAATAATAACAAGATATATCTCTTTTTCATCAAGATAAGCATACTTAAGAGTATCAGGCAACTGTTTAAGCTCGAACACAGGATCACCCTTTGGTGGAGGAGGATCCCCAAGCAGTTCAACATGCAAGTTATTCTTAAGGATAGGATATTGTTCTAAGACAACTCTATCTATTTCATCCCTTTCATCCATATGCATATCATTTTCATGCTCAAGCAAGTATTGCTCCAAGGGATCAGTAGGAGGCATGGCAATAGAAGCTAAGGCAATAGTTTCATCCTTACTAGGCAACTCTTTTTCATGAGGTTGTCTACCAAACTTGGAGAAATTGAACTCACGCGACACACCTTCAAAGCCAACAGTGATAGTTTACTTTTCACAATCAATGTGAGCATTGACTGTATTGAGGAAGGGTCAGCCAAATATGATGGGACAAAAGCTATCTTGTGCGGTAGCAAGAACGTGGAAATCAGCAGGATACTTTGTTTTACCACACAAGAATTCAACATCCTAACAATTCCCACGGGCAGATAGTATCTCTATTGGCAAGCTGAATAGTGACATCTATAGGTTCTATCTCAGCAGGTGCAATCTCATCTTTGATTTCATCGTATAAGGATTGAGGTATTGCACTAACACTAGCACCCACGTCACATAAACCATGATAACAATGATCTCCTATCTTAACACAAACCACAGGCATGCCAACAACAGGCCTATGTTTGTCTCTAACGTGAGGTTTAGCAATTCTAGCAGCATCTTCACAGAAGTGAATATTATGTCCCTCAACTTCTTCACACAGAAGATCTTTGATAATAGCAATGCTAGGTTCAACTCTAATTTGCTCAGGGGGTGTAGGTGTTCTAATATAGCCTCTACGTATCACAGTTGAAGCTTTAGAATGATCCTTTATCCTAACAGGGAAAGGTGGTTTCTCCATATAAGCACTGGGAACCACAGGATCATTATAGGCAATGACTTTCTCTTCAACTGGAGTGGGTTTAACTACATTTACTTCTAACGGAGGATGATATTTAAACCACTTCTCTTTGGCGATATCAATATGAGCAGCAAAGGATTCACACAATGAAGCTACTATCTCAGAGTCAAGTCCATACTTAGCGCTAAAATCACAAAAAGTATTTGTCTCAACAAAGGATTTAACGCAATCAAACGTGAAATTCATACCTGACTCCTTACCTTCTTCAAGCTCCCAATCTTCAGAGTTGCGTTTAATTCTCTCCAATAAATTCCATTTGAAGTCAATATCTCTCTTCATAAAAGAACCGGTACAAGAAGTGTCAAGCATGGTGCGATCATCATGAGAAAGCCAAGCATAGAAGTTCTGAATGATAATTTCTCTCGAGAGCTCATGATTGGGGCATGAATATAGCATTGATTTAAGCCTCCCCCAATCTTGAGCAATGCTTTCTCTGTCATGAGGCCAAAAATTATAAATATAATTCCGATCATGATGTACTAAATGCATAGGGTAAAACTTTTGATGAAATTCCAATTTCCACCGATTGTAGTCCCATGATCCAGTATCATCACATAGCCTATACCATGTCAACGCCTTATCCTTCAAAGATAAAGGGAAGACCTTTGTCTTGACCTCATCCTCGGGCACACCTGCAAGCTTAAATAAACCACAAACTTCATCTACATAGATCAGATGCAAGTCTGGATATGATGTTCCATCTCCTGTAAAAGCATTAGCCAGCAGTTTCTCAAGCATACCCGAAGGAAATTCAAAGCAAATATTTTCAGTAGGTGCAGCAGGTTGAGGAGCAACTCTCTGTGCTTCCGTTCGAGGTGAAGATACCCCGAACAAGCCCCTCAAAGGATTAGTATCCATAGTGACAAGTGACAACAAATTTTAGCACACTATATGAATGTTTCCTTACCAAGTTCCACTTACCAAAGGCGCTTCATTCCCCGGCAACGACGCCAGAAAAGAGTCTTGATGACCCACAAGTATAGGGGATCAATCGTAGTCCTTTCGATAAGTAAGAGTGTCGAACCCAACGAGGAGCAGAAGGATTTGACAAGTGGTTTTCAGCAAGGTAAAATCTGCACGCACTGAAATTGTCGGTAACAAGTGATTGTGTGGTGAGATGATTCATAGCAAGCAACAAGTAACAAAAGTAGCAACGGTGCAGCAAAGTGGCCCAATCCCTTTTGTAGCAAGGGACAAGCCTGGACAAAGTCTTATAGGAGGAAAAACGCTCCCGAGGACACACGGGAATTTCTGTCATGCTAGTTTTCATCATGTTCATATGATCCGCGTTCGTTACTTTGATAGTTTGATATGTGGGTGGACCGGTGCTTGTGTACTGCCCTTACTTGGACAAGCATCCCACTTATGATTAAACCCTCTCGCAAGCATCCGCAACTACGAAAGAAGAATTAAGACAAAGTCTAACCATAGCATTAAACTAGTGGATCCAAATCAGCCCCTAACGAAGCAACACATAAACTAGGGTTTAAGCTTCTGTCAGTCTAGCAATTCCCAATGCCTTCCTCTAGGACCAAATAATGGTGAAGTGTTATGTAGTCGACGTTCACATAACACCACTAGAGGAAAAACAACATACAACATATCAAAATACCGAAGGAATACCAAATTCACATGACTACTATTAGCATGACTTATCCCATGTCCTCAGGAACAAAAGTAACTACTCACAAAGCATAATCATATTCATGACCAGAGAGGTATTGAGTAGCATCAAGGATCTGAACATAAACGCTTCCACCAAGTAATCCAACTAGCATCAACTACCAAGAGTAATCAACACTAGTAGCAACCTTACAAGTACCAATCAGAGTCGCGAGACGGAGATTGGTTACAGGTGATGAACTAGGGTTTGGAGATGAGATGGTGCTGATGAAGATGTTGATGGTGATGGGTCCCCTCCGATGAGAGGAGTGTTGGTGGTGACGATGGCGACGATTTTCCCTCCGGGAGGGAAGTTTCCCCGACAGGATTGTCCTGCCGGAGCTCTAGATTGGTTCTGCTCAAGTTCCGCCTCGTGGCCGCGGCGAAACCACGAAAAAGCTCCTCCTTGATTTTTTTTCCTGGACGAAACCCTTCATATAGAAAAAGAGGGGGGCAAGTGGGCCTGCAGGGTGCCCACAAGCCCTCATGGCGTGACCAGGGGGGTGGCCGCACCGTGCAGGCTTGTGGCCACCTGCACGCCCCTCTCTGGTACTTCTTCGGCCGAGTATTTTTGATAAATCGGGAAACAAATCCTCGTTGATTTTTACGGTGTTTGGGGCTGCGCAGAATAGGTATCTCAAACTTGCTCCACTTTCAGGCCAGAATTCCAGTTGCCGGTATTCTCCCTCTTCATGTAAACCTTGCAAAATAAGAAAGAAAGGCATAATAATTGTACCGCGAAGTGAAATAACAGCCCAAGAAGCGATAAATATCAACATGAAAACATGATGCAAAATGGACGTATCAATGACATCTATTGTCCATCCCTCCCGTGGCAGCGGGGTCCTAATGGAAACTACGGGATATTAAGGTTCTCCTTTTAATAAAGAACCATATCAATGCATTAACACTTAGTGAATACATGAACTCCTCATACTATGGTCATCTCCGGGAGTGGTTCCGGCTATTGTCACTCCGGGGTTGCCGGGTCATAACACATAGTAGGTGACTACAACTTGCAAGATAGGATCAAGAACACACATATATTGACGACAACATAATAGGTTCAGATCTGAAATCATGGCACTCGGGCCCTAGTGACAAGCATTAAGCATAGCCAAGTAGTAGCAACATCAATCTCACAACATAGTGGCTACTAGGGATCAATCCCCGTCAAAACTAACTCGATTACATGATAGATCTCATCCAACCCATCACCGTCCAGCAAGCCTACGATGAGATCACTCACGAACGGTGAAGATCATCATGGAATTGGCGATGAAGGAAGGTTGGTGATGACGATGGCGACGATCTCCCCTCTCCGGAGCCCAAAACGGATGCCAGATCTGCCCTCCACAGGAAGAACAGGAGGTGGCGGCGCCTCCGTATCGAAAAACGCGATGAACTCTTCTCCTTGATTTTTTTCGGACGGAAGGGACTAAATAGGGCTGGAATTGGAGGCAGTGGAGCAACGTGGGCCCCACAAGCCTGCCAGGCGCGGCCAGGGGGGCCGTGCCTGGTGGGCTTGTGGGCTCCATGCTTCACTTCTTCGGTTGATTCTTGCGCCAGTATTTTTTATATATTCCATAAAAAATCCCCATAAATTTCCAGGTCATTCCGAGAACTTCTATTTCTGCGCAAAACCAACACCATGGCAATTCTGCTGAAAACAGCGTTAGTCCAGGTTAGTTCCATTCAAATCATGCAAATTAGAGTCCAAAACAAGGGCAAAAGAGTTTGGAAAAGTAGATACTATGGAGACGTATCACCCTGTTGCGGTTCGTTTGGAGGCCGGCTTGGCGGTAGCGGCCTGCTTGCCCTTCCGTCGTGCTCCTTCGCCATCCACGACCGGCTCGCAGGCGGCTCGTCATTTCCGTCTCACAGGAGGGCTAGAGACCTCCTCTAGCTCTTCCAGGTCTTCGACGTCGACCGCACCATGCAATGGAGGTGACACTTCGTCATCTTGTGTCTAGTCAAGCAATCCAAACGCAAAAAACTCACCGGCTGGCTCGGTCCCCTCCAACTCAGCCACCTCTTGAACTTCTTCGGAGGCCGATGGTTGAGGCTCCACCTCGTCCTCATCCTCGATCTCAGCGGGGTCCAACACCTCCACGTCGGCAGCCGGCGGGTGGTAAACATGCGAACGCTTGAATAGCTGGTGACGTAGCCGGCGTCCGGCGTAAGAAGTCGGATGGTATTCAAAGAAAAACAGGAAACGTTATCGTGAAGAAAGCATACCGTCGGAGCCGGATGGTGTCGATCGTAAGGAGCCATTCCCCATTCCCATGCGCCGCTATCATCCATGGAGGCGGTGGAAATCAAGTTCACCATCCGTGCTATCCTGCCGGCTCGCAAGTTCTTCGTCGAGAGCGGGCATGGATCATGTCGGCCACCCATCTAGGAAATGAAGTGTGGCCAGCGCTGCAGAGGCCGAATCCAGCATGCCACCATGGTGGCAAGCAGGTCCTCAGCCAGAAGGCCTCTGTTCTTCAAAAGCTCGATGTGGGCGCATATCTACTTCACCTCCGGGATCGGTTTCTGAAGTGAGCTCTTCCAGTTCAGCTTCACAGTCGGCGGAGCGATGGAGAAAGGGGGCAGGTTGATGTAGTCGTTGCAGGGATCTACATTCTTCACATAGAAGAATCCCCTTTGCCACTTCTTCACCGAATCCTGGAGAGGAAGCTTTAGGAAGCTGGAGGCGGTCCGGTCATGAACGAGGGCGGGGCCACAAGTGGTCATCTTCATGATGTCGGGAACATTGGTCGACACCGACTGATTCTTGAAGAAAAACAGTTGGCGCCACATGTCCAACCGGGGCTTAATCCCCACGAATCCCTCGCACAGGGTGACGAAGGCCACCAACTGCAGGACGACATTCAGCGCAAGGTTGTGTGGCTGCACGCTGAAGTGTATCAGGAAGCATGAGAAAAAGTCGCTTGCTGGGAGCCCAAATCAGCGGAAGTAGTGCTCGTTGAAGACCACCACTTCGCCCTCTCGAGGGGTCGGAGATCCTTCTACGTCAGGGAGGCGCACCGTGACGAGTTCCGCCGAGGGCAACATACGGCGGTGGCGGAGCACCTCAATATGCCCATCGGTGACGAGGCTACCTTCCCAAGAGCTCTGGGATTTCACCTTCTCGGCGGCGGCTTGGGACATGGCGGAGCGGCGGCGAGAAGCTCTGAGGGATGCATGAAGTTCCGGCGGCAAACAACAGCGAAGGCGGCAACGACGTTTCTCTCTCTCTTTCTCTGGGATGGAGGGGGCGCCGGAGCGGGGCAAGATGGGGGCAAATGGCCTCTTCGGCGCCCTCGTCCGTCCATTTAAACCATAGAGGAGATCATGGGGAGGGAATCCAGTGCGCATGATCCCCACCCCCTCCGGATTGTGCGGGCGCCTTAATGCCCTCCGAAATACCAACCGTCGCCGCATATCCACAAAGGATCCCCGCGGAGGGCCGAGGTCGTGGCTTGGCGGGCCCAGTGCATAGTCCCAGTCCCCTCATGCACGTGGCCTGTCAGGGCACGACACCCAAGGCCCAACACGTGGCGCACCAGCACTGCGAGCGAACAAGCCGAGGCGTCCACCAGAAGCCAGTCGGCTCCCGGCCCGATCGTCTCCCACACCGGGCTCACATTCAGCGTCTCTCAAGGCCCGCGAGCCGGATACTCGAGTCGGCGAGGCCCTTCGCCTCGAGGAGACATAACTCCTCTGCTTCGGGGACTACTGATGGGGGATAACCCCGGGGTAGGCTCATCGAGCCTACTCCTCTATACTTTGGTATAGAAAGGAGCGAGAGCATCCTCAACTGACGGCTCCTCCTAGACAGCTACGAAGTCCTTGCTAGCTAGGAGCATAGCCGTCTACTCTCTGGCCGGCTGGCTAGCTGCCAGCCAGCTAAATGGCACATGTCGCATCAATCCCCAGGATGTGATGGGGGCCTTCGATTAAAGGTGAAGGTACCTCAGCACGGATACGATGGAGAAGGGCAGGCATGGCTACAGTGGTGGCGGCCGTACCGCTAACCGTCGCCGGCTCCGACCCGTCAACCATGTATAGTGCCTCTGCATCACAACCCACTCCATTACCTGGTCTGGCGTAGCTACAGTGAAGGCGGCCGTACCACTGACCGACGCTGGATCCCACAAGACGACGTCTGTCGTACCGCACATGCCCTCTGTGGGGAGCACACACCAATCCCATAGGCTAACCGGTGGGTCCCATTGCCATATGGGACCTTGCAGCCTACGGGCCCCTCAAGCGACAAGACTAAATCTTGGTGGGCCCCGTGGCCGGCGTGAGAGGCTTCGAGTCGGGTCCCTCATAATTTACCTAGTATCCATTTTGTAGGCCGGTGGCTTCGACTATAAAACCCGTCGGCCCCCTCCATGCAGAGGGTCGGCCATTCTCACACCCACACACACCACATAGGAGAGGTAGATTGGGAGCCGGCTGCTTCTTCTTCCTCCTCCGTCGAACAGCTCAAGGAGCATCCTGTAAACACTTTGGTTCATCAACCACTCCGGCAGGACTAGGGGTATTATCTCCCACGGAGAGCCCCGAACCTGTGTACATCGTGCGTCTTGCATCGCTAGTTACCAATACCATCCCTGGAGCCCGTCGGTCCCAACCACCCTCAATAAGCCTACCCATGGCATCTGTCGTGAGAAAACGACGACAAATATACATGATGAAAATAAAAGAGAGTCTGTGGGGATTTTATCCCTGGACCTCCAAGATTCAAACCAAAGCGCTAACCAGTTGGGCTAGCTACTGGTGTGTGGACAAACATGCTCTTGATGCTAAGTGAACCAAGGGCAAAAGTTGAACCTCTAGTGTTGGAATAAAAATGCGAGAAAATAATGCATCCGCCCGGACTCGAGCCCACGATCTCCAGCGAGATGGGATCGGCTGCGCTAGCCAACTCAGCTAGCGTTGAACTCGTGATTATCTCCCACGGAGTGCCAACTCTATATTACCTCTAGGCAACAAAAATGGATCTAGGAAAATAAATACGATTCACATACGATGCTGAGGTCCCACAAGCGTATGGGATCGCAGCAGTTTTTGAGGGTAGAGTATTGGACCCAAATTTATTGATTCGCCAAGACGGGAAGCGAAAGAATATTCTCAAGTATTAGCAGCTGAATGTGTTAGATTCAACCACACCTGAAAGATTAGTGTCTGCAAGCAAAGTATCAGTAGCAAGGTAGTATGATAGCTACGTTGCCAGAAACGATCTGTTGACACGGCACACTATTCCTAACTAGTGTATCAATGGCGCCAGTAAATAGCATGTTGACGGGGGATTATTCTTGAGAAGAATGCTTCCCCGGCTACGGCTCCAGAAAAGTCTTGCAACAAGTAACAGTGGAGTAGCAAGTAACAGCAGTAGCAGCAACAACAAAGTAACAAGTACCAGCAGTAGTGACAACAGCAGCAAAGTGGCCCAATCCCTTTGGTAGCAAGGGACAAGCCTAGGCAAAGTAACGTAGCGAGAACCAGTAGTACAAGACTCGTAGGCAGTGGATCGGTGATGGATGACTGTGATGGATGTGATTCATCATGTAACAGCTATAACACGGAGAGATATGTAACTAGCTCCCGTTCGTCAATCTAATGTAGGCATGTATTCTGTATGTAGTCATACATGCTTATCGAAAAGAACTTGCATGACATCTATTGTCCATCCCTCCCGTGGCAGTGGGGTC
This sequence comes from Hordeum vulgare subsp. vulgare, assembly GCF_904849725.1. Lineage (NCBI taxonomy): Eukaryota > Viridiplantae > Streptophyta > Magnoliopsida > Poales > Poaceae > Hordeum > Hordeum vulgare. The sequence continues at coordinate 269,465,073 of NC_058519.1, read as the reverse complement.
CTAATGGAAACTACGGGATATTAAGGTTCTCCTTTTAATAAAGAACCGGGCCAACACATTAACACGCGGTGAATACATGAACTCCTCATACTATGGTCATCTCCGGGAGTGGTTCCGGCTATTGTCACTCCGGGGTTGTCGGGTCATAACACATAGTAGGTGACTACAACTTGCAAGGTAGGATCTAAAACACACATATATTGGCGACAACATAATAGGTTCAGATCTGAAATCATGGCACTCGGGTCATAGTGACAAGCATTAAGCATAGCCAAGTAGTAGCAACATCAATCTAGAACATAGTGGATACTAGGGATCAATACCCGTCAAGAACTAACTCGATTACATGATAGATCTCATCCAATTCATCACCGTCCAGCAAGCCTATGATGAGATTACTCACGAACGATGAAGAGCATCATGGAATTGTCGATGGAGAAAGGTTGATGATGATGATGGCCACGATTTCCCCTCTCCAGAGCCCGAAACGGACTCCAGATCTGCCCTCCAGATGAAGAACAGGATGTGGCGGCGCCTCCGTATCGCAAAATGCGAAGAAACCTTCTCTCTGATTTTTTTTCCAGGCAAAACGGAAGATATAGAGCTGAGATTGGGGGCGGTGGTGACACGTGGGCCCCACAAGCCTGCACGGCGCGGCCATAGGGGGTGGCTGCGGCCTGTGGGCTTGTGGCCCACTGGCATGCCCCCTCCGGTGGATCTTTGCGCAGGTATTTTTCATTTATTCCAGAAAAAATCTCCGTAAATTTTCAGGACGTTCTGAGAACTTATATTTCTGCAGAAAAGCAACACCATGGCAATTCTGCTGAAAACAGTGTCAGTCTGGGTTAGTTCCATTCAAATCATGCAAATTAGAGCCCAAAACAAGGGCAAAAGAGTTCGGAAAAGTAGATACGACGGAGACATATCAACTCCCCCGAGCTTAAAGGCTTGCTTGTTCTCAAGCAACTCAGTTGACAAACTGAGAGAGACAAAAGAAAAACTTTGACGAACTCTGTTTGATCTTGTTGTTGCAACTATGTCTATCTCATAACCAGAATTTCAGCAACATCACATGCAAACCACATAAGCAAATGACATCTAGGTCTCATGGTAAACTCATATCAATGGCATAATCAACTAGCGAACAAATAATAATAAGCCTCAAACGTCAACACTTCAATCAAAACAACATGAAGCAGTACTAATAGATGGTATCTCGCTAGCTCTTTCTAAGACCGCAAGACAGAAATGCAGAGCACCTTCAAAGACCAAGGGCTGATTAAACATTGTAATTCATGGCAATGAAGATCCAATCATAGTGATACTCAGCACAGTTAAAAGCAAAGCATAAAAATGACAGAGGTGCTCTCTAATTGGTGCTTTTGTAAGAGGAGGATGACTCAAGAGGAACATAAATAAACAGGCCCTTCACAGAGGGAAGCATTGATTTGTAGAGGTTCCAGAACTCAAGCTTTGAAAACAGATATAATAATTTTGGGTGGCATGCTTTCATTGTCAACGCAATGACTAAGAGTTCTCAACATCTTCCACGCTACACATGCTATAGGCGGTTCCCAAACAGAAAAGTCAGTGGTGAACTTCTCCATGTTGATCATATCTACTATATGATTCATGCTCGACCTTTCGGTCTCTTGTGTTCCGAGGCCATGTATGTACATGCTAGGCTCGTCAAGTTTAACCCGAGTGTTCCGCGTGTGCAACTATTTTGCACCCGTTGTATGTGAACGTTGAGTCTATCACACCCGATCATCACGTGGTGTATCGAAACGACGAACTGTCGCAACGGTGCATAGTTGAGGAGAACACAATTTTATCTTGAAATTTTAGTGAGGGATCACCTTATAATGCTACCGTCATTCTAAGAAAAATAAGGTGCATAAAAGGATTAACATCACATGCAAATCATAAGTGACATGATATGGCCATGATCTTGTGCTTCTTGATGTCTATCACCAAAGCACGGACATGATCTTCATCATCACTGGCGCCACACCATGATCTCCATCATCATGATCTCCATCGTTGTGCCTCCATCGAGGTTGTCGTGCTATCTATGCTATTACTACTAAAGCTACTACCTAGCAATATAGTAAACGCATCTGCAAGCACAAACATTAGTTTAAATACAACCCTATGGCTCCTGCAGGTTGCCGTAGCATCGACGTGCAAGTCGATATTTAACTATTACAACATGATCATCTCATACATCCAATATATCACATCATGTCTTTGGCCATATCACATCACATGCATACCCTGCAAAAACAAGTTAGACGTCCTCTAATTTGTTGTTGCATGTTTTACGTGGCTGCTATGGGTATCTAGTATGATCGCATCTTACTTACCCAAAGCCACAACAGTGATATGCAAATTGCTATTTAACCTTCTCCAAGGACCGCCTCGGTCAAATCCGATTCAACTAAAGTTGAAGAAACAGACACCCGCCAGTCATCTTTATGCAACAAGTTGCATGTTAGTCAATGAAACCGGTCTCTCGTAAGCGTATGGGTAAGGTTGGTCCGGGCCGCTTCAGTCCAATAATACCGCCAAATCGAGAAAAGACAAAGGAGGTCCGCAAATCGAACATCAACGCCCACAAACTCTTTTGTGTTCTACTCAAGATTTTATCTATGCATGAACCTAGCTCATGATGCCACTGTTGGGGAACGTTGCATGGGAAACAAAAAATTTCCTACGCACACGAAGACCTATCATGGTGATGATCATCAATGAGAGGGAGATCGGATCTACATACCCTTGTAGATTGCTAAATGGAAAGCGTTAAGAAACGCAGTTGATGTAGTGGAACGTATTCGCGATCCAAATCGCCGCCATCCCACGATCCGTCCCGATCTAGCACAGAACGGACGATACCTCCGCGTTCAACACACATACAACTCGATCACGATCTCTGCCTTCTTGATCCATCAAGAAAGACGGGGAAGTAGATCAGTTCTCCGACAGCGTGACGGTGCGCCGGTGATGGTGGTGATCTATTCCTGCTGGGCTTCGCCTAAGCACCGCAGAAATCCGATCTAGAGGAAGAACTACAAACTAGAGGAGAGGGTAGCACATGACTGAAATTGTGTCTCAAAAACCCTCAAACCTCTAGTATATATAGGAGTAAGGAGGGGCTAGCCTTAAGCACCAAGGGAACCTCCCTTGGGCTTGGCCGAATAGGAGAGGAGGAGTCCTCCTCCAATCCTACTTGGAGCAGGACTCCTCCCCAAGTTGTCCACCTCTTTACGCTTTTCCACTTTTTTTACCTCATGGGCTTTCTTTGGTTGACTAGTCAGCCCATCAAGGGTTGTTACACCACCATCAAGTACACGTGGCCCTCTTGGGGAGTGGTGGGCCCACCTGGTGGACCCTCGGTACCCATTCGTCACTCCCGATACACTGTCGGTAATGCCCGAAATCCTTCCGGCATCCAAATACCAACTTCCTATATATCAATATTTGTTTCCGGACCATTCCGGTACTCCTCGTGACATCCGGAATCTCATCCGGGACTCCAAACAAAACTTCGCTCACCAACATCTATAACTCAACTATACCGAAACATCACCGAATCTTAAGTGTGCAGACCCTGTGGGTTCGAGAAGTATGCAGACATTACCTGACATACTCTCCAGTCAATATCCAGTAGCGGGATCTGGTTGTCCATATTGGATCCTACATATTCTTCGAACATCTTATCGGTTGAACCTCTATGTCAAGGATTCATATAATCCCGTATACCATTCCCTTTGTCCTTCGGTATGTTACTTTCCCAAGATTCGATCGTCGGTATCTCCATACCTATTTCAATCTCATTACCGGAAAGTCTCTTTACTCGTTCCGTAATACAAGATCCCATGACTAACTCTTTAGTCACATTTCTTGCAAGGCTTGTATGTGATGTTGTATTACCGAGTGGGCCCCGAGATACCTCCCCGTCACACGGAGTGACAAACCCCAGTCTTGATCCATGCTAACTCAACGGACACCTTCGGAGATGCATGTAGAGTACCTTTATAGTCACCGTGTAGTGTTGCGACGTTAGATACACACAAGGCATTCCTTCAGTGTCAGTAAGTTACATGATGTCATGGTCATAGAAATGAATACTTGACATGCAAAAAACAATAGCAACAAAATGACACGATCATATGCTACGTTTATAGTTTGGGTCTTGTCCATCACATCGTTCTCCTAATGACGTGATCCTGTCATCAACTTACAACACCCTGTCTATGGCTAGGAAACCTTAACCATCCTTGATCAACAGGCTAGTCCACTACTCACTAGGGACATAGTTTTGTCTATATATCCACACATGCATTTATGTTTCCATTCAATACAGTTATAGCATGGATAATAAACGATTATATTGAAACAGGAAATATAATAATAACTATTTTATTATTGCACTACAGGAATCAGCTATTATGCCGACATGTATAATCTTTGCCGTCAGCAAATCGTCGGGGTTGACGGCAAACAGGAAGTTTGCCGTCATGGACAGACGGCAAAAAACTACTATCGCCAAAAATCGTAAAAAACGGACGGCGAAAAACAACACATGGCAAAGGCATGATTTGCCGTCAACTATTTGGTCAGATGACGGCAAAGGCACCATTTTTGCCGTCTGTTAACTCTACGAATGACGGCAAAAAGCTGTCCATGGCTGCGGCTAACGGACCTAAACGGTAGACAATTTTGCTGTCTTGAATTAGTGAGGGCTGACGGCAAAAATTTGGTTTTGCCGTCTTGTACGTAATACAGAAGCCGACAAAGATTGAAAATAGACCGCGTAGTGCACCAAAAAAAACACCCCAGACTATTAAAAAAACACTGCCGAACACCCCCAAATAGCGTGCACAACAGACTCTCGCGATTGACCCTGCTAGGGTTCCCCTCCCAGCCGCCGCCGGTGACCTCCCCAGCTACCGCAGCCCCCCTCACCGGCCGCCGCCGCTGCCCTCACATGGCGGGAGGGTAGGCCATCCGGCCGCTCCACCCCTGGTCGGGCCTCCCTGCCGGTCGGGCCTCATCGCCGGTTACCGGTCGGGCCTCCCTGTTGGTCGCCCCACCGCCGGTCAGGCCTCCTTGCCGGTAGCCGTTCGCCGCGCCGCCTTGCTGGACCCAGGCCGCCTCCCTCGTCGCAGGTTTGTACTCCCCATTCCCCTTCTGAACTGTTGCAAACTGTTGTTGCATATTGCAGCCCTGAATGGATCCGGCATCACCACGGGTGACATACGTAGCCAGGTATATAGTGATGACACGTTGCCATAGTTGGTATTGGACATTGGCACAACCCCGATGTAAACTACCGAACTTCCCTTAGGCGAGTTGCACTATATGGTCTCAAATCTGGCAGGTGGTTTTAGCCTGGGAAATAGCATGCACAGATAGTAACCATGTTGATGGTACCTTCATGATGGATACCTTCATGCAATAGCTAGCTAGCTGATTGTTGAATTTTACCGGATATACACCAAACATCTCCAATCGGTTGAATTTCACGTAGACACAGTTTGCCGAACTGGGCAAGTTCTTACCGCCCAGCCATATGCGGACTGCCCTATACAATCACCTCGTTCGTCGGTGGTTTTGGCGGAGGTAGATAATATGTACAGGACGCAACCACCACGTAGATCGATTCCTAGATGGGCTAGCTAGCTAGCTAGCTTTAGCTGATTGATGGAAACCCAAACGTATACGAGGAAAGCGGGTAACACAAATCGATTTTATCACTGGTGCCTCGTAGTTAAAGTAAGGGGGACAAATCATAAATTAATATATCTAAAGATAGAGAACTAATCAAATGTATCCAAAATTGATCCGTTCATTCTAAATATAATGGTCGTGATTAAAACATACAAAAGTTTTACATAGCATTATTCGCATACCATATCTCGAAAATAACAAGATCACGTACATTCATCTAGCATTATTATTCATGCACCTACATAGAAATAATCAAACTGCTAGCCTGATAGGAGGATCTATACTCCGAATGAGAACTGTAGCATTTTACGTTTGCATATATGAGTTGCACAAGACATGACAAAGCCAACGGTATGTAGGAAGGCAATACTTTTGCATAAGGCATATATGCCCAGTAATTTTATATCAGCTATATGAGAATTTCAGAAAGGTGGACCAGCAATAAGGAGATAACGGAACAAGAAATACGGTTAGCTCAATGGAGTAAACATGACCCTTACCGCAACTGGGCAAAACATTCCATGCATGTAAGCGACGCTGTTAGAGGAGCACATGCGAAGTTAGTCCAAACAATCAGGAACTTTAATGCCACAAGTATCTTGATTTAAGATAAATTGTTGTGCTCTAACCTGATTTCGGTTAATTGTGGTTATTAGTATTTTTAATACATATTATTGGAAAATATTTATAATGTGGATAAAGAAAGGGCCGGCATGATGGTGCAAAATCGTGATGTCCACAATTTTGATGAAAAAAATGGTTTAACAAAACATAAGTGACCAGTTACAAGAAATCGCTCATTTAATAGTGGGTTGTCAAAGTACGAGCAAGATTAGTTAATAGGCATATTTTTCGCTTTGGTGGTTAGCGTCTGGCTAAAAAAGCTATAATTTAATCTCAACCTAAGTGAAACCGTTTAATTTAAGTCAGAAACAGTGTTTGCCAACAATTGTGCACTTAATATAAATATTTTATTATTTTTATGCTATAATTTGGGATATACCATTGCTACTTTGATGAGGTTAGGACATCAAAGCATGTGGATCATGTACGCTATAGTACCATTAGAAAAACATAGTTACAATGTGGCAAGAAGAAGATTGTACCAGTTTCGACACCATTAACCAATAATTACGTTGACTTAGACTGAACAGCATAGAGGCCTGGAGTAAGACGAGAAGACGTCGAAGCATGTCGCTCATGTACGAGATGGTGAGGGAGTCGACTTACTTGTCTTCCTCATTTCCATTAAATTTGAGATGGCCTGGCACTAAATTTGTTACGGAAACAACATGTGTCAACTATTCCTTTGAACAGGGCCACCTTTTCTTCTCAATTACATCAACTTTTTAACAGATTTTGTTTTACTTTCTTTTTCTAGGAACCTTAACAGAAGATATTATTTTGTGGGTTCTTTTTTCTCACTTATTTTCTTTAGGTTAGATGTTGAACTGCAAGATGATGTTGTTGATGTTGTTTATTAGATTGTTGTGTTAGTGCTAATGTTGGTTGTGCCGGTGCTTTTCATGTGCAGGGATCTTCTCTTCATCTCGAGGAGCACCGTCGGTCCCGTTGTCGTTGCCCTCATAGTTTGACTTCCGCCTCTACAGTCTAGGTGTGAGCTCGACTATCATCTCCCCCCTTCCCTATTTGCTCTGTTCCGTCGTCATCTGATGCATCTAGAGGTTTCTATCATGTCAAGTCTCGTAACCTAGGCGTCTCCCGTTCGAAAGGGCGGCACCTATAAATATGCATGTCTTTGCATATTTATAACCGCCATCCTTTCGAATTGTCCACGTTATCCATGGACGGCCCGAGTACGTGTAGATTGGGTTACGTTTCCCGTGCTCTCTACTTCCGTTCCAGGCAAATTTCGTCAGCACCACCCCGTTGTTCTCCGGGTACACATTCTCTCGGCTTGTTGTCGAGACGTGTACCAGGAGAACAGCGGAGAGGTGCTGCTGAAATTTTGCCTTGGACCAGAGTAGAGCACGGGGAACGAACCCAATCTACACGTACTCGGGTGGGATTAGGACCCATCTTTACCTATTAGAGTTGGGATTGAATCCATGAATGCTCATTTCCCTTTTGTATGATAAAAAATAAAACTATGGCGTAAATAATATGACAAAAGTAATTAGTTATGTATCTACATGTAATTACATTATATCTAACTTGATAAATCTGAACAAAATACCCGTATTGTTAGTGCAAGTAGCGCTATGGATGATCGTGAGTGGATGTACACTGGCCACCCTAGTCAGGTTGGCATGACCGCTGAGTGGGTTGACAAGACCAATAAATTCATATAGGCAACATTTGCTAGTGGCAAGAGAAAAATTTGGTGTCCCTGCTTGTAGTGCAAAAACTATAAAGAACAGACAAAGAAGATGATGTCTTTACATCTGCAGAAGCATGGGTTTAAGCCTGGGTATAAACGGTGGACCTTTCACGGCGAGACTGAACGTAGCAGAGAGGAGGTCGTTCATCGGCACACCGACGATGACAGTACCAGGATCGATGTCATGGTAGCTGACTTCAACGATGCACGTGATGCGGGATCAGATAAAGAACCAGAGGAGTCCGCGAGGGCATTCTTAGAAATGTTGAATTCGTCACAACAACCTCTTCACGACTACACAGATCAATGCCAGTTGGATGCCATCGAACAAGCAATGTCTATGAAGACCCAGTTCAACATGAGCAGAGATAACTTTGATTCAATGATGACCTCTTGGGGCCGCTCTCTCCCTGAAGGGCACAAACTGCCTAAAAGTTGGTACGAAGCGAAGAAAACCCTACGTGCACTTAAGATGCCGTATGAGCAGATACACGCTTGCCCAAACGGATGTGTCTTATTTACGAAAGAGTATGCAGACGACAAATACTGTGTCAAGTGCGGCTCCTATAGGTATATCGAGAGAGTCCTCCCTGATGGTACGAAGAAGCATACCAAATTCCCTGCAAATGTTCTTCGATATCTTCCAATCCTGCCAAGACTTCAACGCCTTTACTTGAACGAAGATATGGCCTTACAGATGGTATGGCACAAATATGGGATAAGACGCGACAAGGATGATCATGGGAGACCAATGTTGATACATCCGTCTTGTGCCCAAGCATGGAAGAATTTCGATCGATTGCATCCTGAGAAAGCAAAAGAGGCAAGGAATCCACGAGTCGCCATTGGACTCGATGGGTTCAATCCGTTTGGTTTTGTCTCAAAGACATATAGTTGTTGGCCTGTGTTTGTTGTTCCCCTCAACCTCCCCCCAGGCGTCCTAATGCAACGCAAGCACATATTCCTATCATTGATAATTCCAGGGCCCAAGTATCCGGGAAAGAATATAAATGTGTACCTCCAGCCACTGATAGATGAGTTGAAAGAAGCTTGGGTGAATGGGATACAGACATACGACGCTGCTAGCAAGAAGAACTTCAATATGCATGTTTGGTACCTGTACTCAATGCATGACCTACCGGCATTTTCACTTTTCATGGGGTGGTCTGTGCATGGGAGGTTTCCATGCCCTAGATGCAAGGCAAACCTTCAGTGTCGTTGGCTGCAACATGGTCGCAAGTATTCTTGCTTTGATTTCCATAGACAACATTTGTTGCCCGACCATCCATTCAGGCAATACAAGCAGAACTTCATGAAAGGTGAAGTTGTCGAACACTCGGCACCACCTGAGATGACGGGTGAACAGATTCGTAATCAACTAGATGCTCTCGAGCCTGATCCCATCTGTCCAGGGTATTTCTTGGGATATAATGAAGAACATGCCTGGACTCATAGGCCATGCTTCTGGGATCTCCCCTACTTCCATCAGCTGAGCTTCCACATAACATTGATGTAATGCACACTGAAAAGAATATCGCTGAGGCCATTTTTGGCACATTGTTCAACATTTCTGAGAAGACGAAGGACAATACTAAGGCTAGACTAGATGTGATGAAGCTATGTGATAGACCCGAACAAAACTTGCGGCAACGCATGGACCGGAAGAAATGGACGACGCCACGGGCTAGGTTTGTTCTTACAAGGGAACAAAAGAAGGAGATACTCATGTGGTTCAAAACTTTGGTGTTCCCTGATGGGTATGCAGCGAATCTAATGAGGGCAGTGAATCTTGATAAATTGAAGCTCAACGGGTTGAAGAGTCATGATTGGCACATATGGCTTGAGCGGTTAATGCCGGTGATGATTCGAGGCTATATCCCTCAGGACGATTGGGAAGTATTGGCAGAGCTTAGCTATTTCTTCCGTGTTCTTTGTGCTAAAGAAGTATCTCCTACTGTGTTAGATGACATGGAAAAACGGGCACCCGAGTTGCTTTGTAAGCTAGAGAAGATATTTCCACCAGGCTTCTTTAATCCGATGGAACATATGATTTTATAGCTCCCATCTGAGGCAAGATTGGGTGGCCCTGTGCAGAACCGTTGGTGCTATGGACTTGAGAGAATGCAAAAGACTCTTCGAGCTAAATGTAGAAATAAATGTAGAATTGAAGCATCCATAGTCGAGGCATTCTTGGCGGAAGAGGTGACAAACTTCACGACATCATGCTACGGGGCCAATATTCCAAGCTTGCATAATGCGAAGTCTCGTTACAATACCGGCGACCCCAAACATGAATCCACTCTCAGCCTCTTCAAAGGGCAACTCAGACATGTGGGTGCTTCTGGTTCAAAGAATCTGGATGTGAAAGAGTGGAGCTTGCTTACGTTGTATATCCTCACCAACTTAAAAAAAAGTGCAGCCATACATTGAGTAAGTGATTGGTACATCATGTAACACTTACTCATATGTTTGTGTCTAACTCCGCTCATTTCTCATTGCTCAGTGATTTCGTTGCTCAATTCTCTAATGGAGGGGTCGAACGTGATTCACTCGAAGAGTATGAGCTTCTTGCTGGCAACGGAGACGACAATTACGGTTTCATTTCTTGGTTCAAAGGAAAGGTGTATATACTTCTTATTTTGGAAGAACCTAAGTTGGTATTACGTGCGACTAATTCACCGATCCTTCTCTCTTAAACTTGTAGGGCACGTCAATATTGGACAACGAGTTGAAACAAGTTGCTAATGGCTTTGACTATAAGGTCGGTACGTTCGAGAGATACAACATCAATGGATATCACTTCTGCACACATGAGAACGAGGAACGCCGGGCCGTTCTAAAATCAAGAAACACAGGAGTGTCGGCTATTTGCAATGGAGTTGATTATTATGGAAGACTTGATGAAATATATGAACTGCATTACTTTGGGGCAAATCCTCCAAAAGTCATTGTCTTTAAATGCCATTGGTTCGATCCGGAGAAGGTTAGGCGGAGAGATGATATTGGGCTAGTTGAAATTTGACAAGACAGCAAATTAGAATGCGAGGATGTCTATATTGTGGCTCAACAAGCGACACAAGTTTTCTATCTCAAGTACGCATGTCAAAAGAAGGCGCATCTTAAGGGTTGGTATGTCGTGTATGATGTGCCGCCACATGGTAAACAATGTTCTCCCAGTGAAGAGGATTATCAACCTCACATCAACCCTGACACATATGATGGAGAATTCTTCCAAGAAGAACATGGGCCTAGAGGCCGTCGCAACATCCATGCATCCATGGAAGTACACATTGATAGTGATGATGACGACGAAGAAGAAGAAGAGGAAGAAGAGGAAGAAGAAGAAGAGGAAGAAGAAGAGGTTACAAATATGGAGGACCTATCCATGCTTGAGCGGTTACGTCAAGGCATTGTCAATGATAGTGATGATGACGGCCAACACTCTGACGACATCTTTGACGACACGCGTGATACTGATGATGACGAGGAAGCGGAAGAGGAAGAAGAAGAGCCGGATTGTGATCCAGATGATCCCAACTATTCTTAGTTGTAATGTTGAGTTGTAATGTTGATTTTGTACTAGTTGCTTTACCATGACCCCGAACATGCTGTAATGTTGAATTTGCAATATTTTGAACTTCTGCTTATTTGTTTGAACTATAAAGTTGTATTTGTGCTATAATCGCCTTAATTTGTAATTCTCATTTGTGATTTTTTTTAACTTATGTTTATTTATTTGAACTGTACTATTGTATTCCTACTAATTGCTTTACTATTTGTTGTAGCAGGTGAGTTAAGCATGGTGGGACCGCATAGGAAAAGGACAGCTGCTAGTGCTCCGGCAGAGAAGGTCCCACTCAAGATAGCGAGAAATCTGATCACTAGTTTTCTCTCTGATCCTCCTGGGGCACCCTCCCATGCTCAGCCTCATCGAGGAAGAGGTCGAGTAAAAGGTGGACATGGAGGAAAGGGTAAGACAAATCCGGTCCGGCCTTCCTCGCCACCACCTGCCGCGGCACCGCCTGAGGATGTGAGGTTGGAGGAGCCGGTGTCTCACTCCCCCTTGCCCAAGGACGAGCCGGTGTCTCACTCCCCATTGCCCGAGGACGAGCCGGTGTCTCACTCCCCCGTGCGTGAGGACGTGAGAATGTCTCACTCCCCCGTGCATGTGGACGAGATGATGTCTCACTCCCCCGTGCCTGATGACGACGACGAGGAGGATGATGGTTTAATTGCAGTTCTTGAGGGTTAGACTGTGTTCCTGCATGGTGCATCAAGTCTCCCAAAACGACGGGAATCTGTCGAGCAGAGGCCGTGCATTACTCCATATGGAGTAAGGTAACTAACTTTGGCTTCCCATTTTTCTACCTTCATTGTATGCAACAATTGCTCATAACTTTGGCTTCTCATTATGTAACACTTGGACAGAAGCTGGTGATGAGGCGTCGGGTAAGTGCCGACACGTGAACGGCGTCATTGGGATCCTCCTTAAGGAGCATTTCCCTGGCATGGTTACTTTGCCAGGGGAGGGCAACGTTCCAGAGGTAGCACGAACTTGGGAACACTACAAAGCCTGTGAGGACTTTGGTACATTCAACAACATTGAGGTTCACAACAAAGCCGAGCGGGTCTTTGCCAAAATTTGGGTAATCATTAAGTTTAATTCACACTTCTATATGTAAGACATAGCTAGTTAATTTATAATCTCGTTTGATCTCACATGTATTTGAAGGATTTCTATAAATGCGAGGATGGAAAGTTGGAGGAGGCACAAGTGAACGTCAACATTCACTGTAAGAAGCTTGTGCGCAATATGTTCTATGATGCGTGCATTATTGCCGTCCGTTCTTATAAGGCATCTAAGGGCTATAAGATGGCTACTAAGACACCGGCTACGAAAATCTTTCTTACGAAGGAGGAGTACATGCAGGTAAATAAATCATGTTCATCCTTTTTATTTCCTCAACTCGTTGGCACTCAATTTCTTTTTGACGTATATGAGATGCAAATGATCAATTAGGTTACTCCTAGATGGTGTGTCGATAAGGGCGAGTGCTGGGAGCGGATTGTGGACTACTGGTGTTCTAATGAGTATACGTTGAAACACATAGATTACAAAAATCGGCGAAACGCAATGATAGATCCACCACACCATCAAGGAAACTTGAGCCTTCAGGGATTCACGAAACGTTCGGTATATATTTCGTCCCATCGATTTGTTCTACATAAGTTCTTTCTTGTCATACATGTTGCCAATTAATCATTGTGGTGAATTCCTAATCATGTTGGTTTGGTTGCAGGCGACTCACCACAAAGCGGAGGAGCCCAACCTTTTCATTGGTTATGCTTTGTCCCATAAGGCATCGTTCAAAAAAGCCACGACTTACGATCCGTCTGACACATCGTCTGCGTACACCAGCCAGACCGCCTACAATCGGCTGACCAAAGTTACAGAGGTGGCAACAAAGTTGAGAGGGCCCGACTATGATGTGGCATCGGAGCCCCTTGACCACGAGTTGGTTATGATCGCTGGAGAGGGGAAGAAACATGGCAAGGAGGCTATTGCAGGAGACATGTTCCCTAGGTCCTCCACTCGCACTCTAGATGAGCACAAGGCTCGGCTAGGTCTCCCAAAATCTTTTGTATGTGAACGCGCGACTCGAGCAAGGGCCGAGATGGAGGTATTCTATACAAGTCCTTCTACATATGCTTTTTGTAATTCTTACATAATGTTGGATTTGAAGATGCGTTTGTGATGCCATATTCTGTAGTGCCTACTCGAGGAGAAGTTGATAGTGGAGAGGCAACGGGCGGCTGCGGAGAGGGCGACAGAGAGGGCAGAGGAGAGGCGACTGACGGCTGAGGAAAGGGCGATGGAGAGAGCGGAGGAGAGGCGACAGGCTGATGAGAGGACGCAGCAGGCGGTGTGGGCACAAAATACTCAAAACTTTTAGATGTTTACGGTTAGTTCCTTAATAGCCAAGCACAATTCCTTAATAGCCAACACATCTAGTCTTTTATTATCGGTGCTTAACCTTCACCGCTCTTCACATAATTTGCAGGCTTATTGTACCCAGTATGGTATGCCCGCTTTCGATTTTTCTGTCCTTACTCTGCGTTCTACGGTTAGTTAACTAAAACATTTGCAAGGATCATTATTGCATTTCTTAGTCCGAGTGTCATTCTAACCATGTAATACTTCATGCAGCATCCATCGACCAATGGATCAATAATGCTGGATCTTCACATGCTCATGCTCCTGGCAATAACCTTGATGGTTCTTCGCATCTTTGAGATCTGCTATGGTTAGTGCCTCCATATCTCATTTACAAGTAGAGACCACTTGAAGCTATGTATTTGACCCATTTGAACCCATAGAATGACATAGCAGAATTGTTAATCTATACTTATACTAATTGGAGACTCTCAATAAATTACCACATTAATTAGAAAATAACAGTCGTTCATCTAGTGTGGGTCCAAATTATTACGGTGTAGATTAAACCATGTAATTTTCAGCAGAATTTTTCCTCGAATCGAAAAAACGTAAGACCAATGATAAAAAAAATGTATTCGTCATAAGGCCAACAGTCCTTTCTGTGTAATCCTGGACCGGCCCTAAGTAGATAAAAGAAGTCAAAACAGATACGATTTTTTGCTACTCCACCATCTCTTCTCTCCACGTTAAAAAATAAAAGGCAATCTGGGACATATGTATAGATTCTACTATCTCTCCCCGTATTAAACAAAACCATGTCTCTTTCTCCCCCGTACATTGATCTTGGAGATCGGGTCATAGCACAAATATGCCCATCAAGTGCGACATGGATGCACCCACTCCCTCTTGGTCTCTTTCTGTCTCTCTCCACATGGAAAATAAATCCACGTACATCTACTGCCTCCTCTTCCATCACATGAAAATCCAATCCATGTCTCTCTTAAGCACGTGCAAGTAAGTTTAAGCATGGATCTGGTGTTCTTTTAGAGAAACAATTTTCTTTCTACCACTGATTTTATCTATGATCTTCTTTCATGGTGTTATGCCCTCCAGGATTTCAGTCCCCAATATTTGTTCCAATCTATTTTCCCCAGCTATCGTAATCATTTATTTGTTCCAATCTGTTTTCCCCAGCTTTGCAAGTACAGATTTAGTCTAAGCTGTTATAAATGGGATTCATGATATAATTAGCGCTTATTCAATATTATTAAATTTGTTTGTGGTATGGTCAGTGCGATTAGCCATGAGAATTGCGACGAACTCCATTAAGATTAATTGCGACGAACTTATTAGCCTTCACATGATACTACTAGATGAAGTGGTATTTTATCAGTACAAGTATCTGATTTCCTAAGATAATCTATTCCTACTTGTAATGAAACATGTCCGATCACCATGCAGTTTCCAGTTATGTTTTTTATTTGTGAGTCTCCCTGCTTGAAGATTTTCTATGTGTTCCTCAAATTTTATTGTGTGCCAAGAACTGGATAACCTTTATTTATTGTGTGCCAAAATCTGACATATGTGCATGACTTCATCTTGTAGGTTGTCATACGGATGTTCTTTGGACTACGATATTGAGATGAAGACATTTATCGTAATGCCAAATTTTATGTAGTAATGCCAAATATTATGACATGGATTATATATATGATGTTATATATATGATGTATATATATGTAGTAATGCCAAATATTATGACATGGATTATGGATGTTATATATATGATGTATGGATTATGGATGTGTTATATGCTGTATGGATTAAGGATGTTATATATATGATGTATGGATTAAGGATGTTATATATATATGATGTATGGATTATGGATGTTATATATATGATGTATGGATTATGGATGTTATATATATGATGTATGGATTATGGATGTTATATACATATATGATGTATGGATTATGTTATATATATATTGTATGGATTATGTTATATATATGATGTATGGATTATGTTATATATATATATATGCTGTATGAATTATGTCTATTTTTCTGTCATGTACAGGCTAGGAAGACGGCAAAAAATAGACCATATTTTGTTGTCACGTACAGGCTCGGAAGACGGCAAAAAATATACCATATTTTGTTGTCATGTGTAGGCTAGGAAGACGGCAAAAAATAGACCACATTTTGCTGTCATGTATAGGTCAGTGAGACGGCAAAAAAATGCCATATTTTGCTGTCATGTATAGGTTAGGAAGACGGCAAAAAGGCTAACGTCGTCCGTTAGTTAGGCCGTTCCCTCTTCTGACCATTTTTTGCCGTCTACCGGAAGTAGCTGACGGCAACATAATTCCACTAACGGCAAACATTTTGCCGTCTGCTGTCCCGGTCGCTGACGGCAAAAACGTCCTTTGCGGGCACATGGTCTAACGACATTATTTGCCGTCATGGGCTGACGGCAAAAATTTTGCCGGCTGTAATTCGCTCTTTGCCGTCTGTAGCGTCCTGACGGCAAAATGCTCGATTCTTGTGGTGTTGCCTCTAGGACATATTTCCAATACAAGAGCAGGCAGACGAAGGCATACATGATGGACAAGGACAAGCTCCTTTGTGAGTGTTGGAGGGACATAGGGTA
Source organism: Hordeum vulgare subsp. vulgare (assembly GCF_904849725.1). Classification (NCBI taxonomy): domain Eukaryota; kingdom Viridiplantae; phylum Streptophyta; class Magnoliopsida; order Poales; family Poaceae; genus Hordeum; species Hordeum vulgare. The sequence goes on along the minus strand of NC_058519.1, from coordinate 269,448,406 downwards.
AGACCCCAAGGTCGGCGCCGAACAAAAGGCATCAACCTTTTGGACTCGTATCCATCTTGAGTGTCATGAACAAAAGAAGTTTCCGCCATACCAAATGCAAATCACGCGCAGGTGATAACCCACAAGTATTGGGGGTCGCAACAGTTTTCGAGGGTAGAGTATTCAACCCAAATTTGTTGATTCGACACAAGTTGAAGCCAAAGAATATTCTCGAGTATTAGCAGTTGAGTTGTCAATTCAACCACACCTGAAAGACTTAGTATCTGCAGCAAAGTTTCAGTAGCAAAGTAGTGTGATAGCAACAGTAGCAACGGTAACAGTAGCAGTGACAGCAGTAGCGGTAACAGTAGCAGTAGTGACAACAGTAGCGGCAAAGTAACGTAGCAAGGACCAGCAGGAAAAGACTCGTAGGCATTGGATCGGTCATGGATAATTATGCCGGATGACATTCATCATGCAACAGTTATAACATGGGGAGATATGTAACTAGCTCTAGTTCATCAATGTAATGTAGGCATGCATTCCGTATATAGTCATACGTACTTAAGGAAAAGAACTTGCATGACATCTATTGTCCATCCCTCCCGTGGCAGCGGGGTCCTAATGGATACTACGGGATATTAATGTTTTCCTTTTAATAATGAACCGGAACAAAGCATTAGCACATAGTGAATACATGAACTCTTCATACTATGGTCATCTCCGGGAGTGGTTCCTGCTATTGTCACTCCGGGGTTGCCGGGTCATAACACATAGTAGGTGACTACAACTTGCAAGATAGGATCAAGAACACACATATATTGATGAAAATATAATAGGTTCAGATCTGAAATCATGGCACTCCGGCCCTAGTGACAAGCATTAATCATGGCAAAGTAGTAGCAACATCAATCTCACAACATAGTGGATACTAGGGATCAATCCCCATCAAAACTAACTCGATTACATGATAGATCTCATCCAACCCATCACCGTCCAGCAAGCCTACGATGAGATTACCCACGAACAGTGAAGAGCATCATGGAATTGGCGATGAAGGATGGTTGGTGATGACGACGGTGACGATCTCCCCTCTTCGGAGCCCAGAACGGACTCCAGATCTGCCCTCCAGAGGAAGAACAGGTGGTGGCGGCGCCTCCGTATCGTAAAACGCGATGAACTCTTCTCCTTGATTTTTTTTCTAGGCGAAAGGGACTAAATAGAGCTAGAGTTGGAGGCGGCGGAGCCCCGAGGGCCCCACAAGCCTGTTAGGCGCGACCAGGGGGCCCGCGCCACCTGGGCTTGTGGGCTCCTTGCTCCACGTCTCCGGTTGATTCTTGCGCTAGTATTTTTTATATATTCCACAAAAAATCCTCGTAAATTTCTAGGTCATTCCGAGAACTTTTATTTCTGCGTAAAAACAACACCATGACAATTCTCCTGAAAACAGCGTTAGTCCGGGTTAGTTCCATTCAAATCATGCAAATTAGAGTCCAAAACAAGGGCAAAAGAGTTTTGAAAAGTAGATACGATGGAGACGTACCAGCAGGTAGGTGTCCATTTCGAAGCGATGGAAGGTGATCCAACACGAGTGCAATTTTTTTTGTGCCACTTATGCGGGCATCAAGGCACGTCCCGTGAGCGGCATGGGCATGCAAGACATGGTATGCATGCATGCCCCTCTTTGTTTTCATGTCCATTTCCATATCCATTTGCTAATATGCTCGCATATAATTCATTCGTAGGCATTCCAAGCTTTGGAGGCATTCAAAGTCCAGCATGAAGGCAAGTCCTTCCACCTCTCTCATTGTTGGAGGGTCATCAAAGATGCGGAGAAGTTCAAGGCGCAATATGCCGCCCTCATGGCGTGTGGGGGAAGGAAGCCGTGGAGGAGGTTGGGGAGGGTGAGAAGCCATGTCCGCGGGGGAAGACCAACTCCAAGAAGGAGGACAAGCGGGATGCGGCGTCGATCGACTTGATTGCAAACATGGAGGGCATGATGACCAAGAAGTACTCAAGGGACGATTAGCGTCAGCAAGAGAAGGAAGAGAAAATGAACGCCTTCATGGATATACAAAGGAGGAGGCTTGAGATGGAGGTGGAGAAGAATCCAAGATGCTTGAGATGGAGGTGGAGAAGCAAGACAGGATGCTAGAGATCGAGGTCGCCAATGCGAAGACCAAGACAAAAGAAGTGTCTCTCGCTAGCATGATGATGGGGATTGAGACCATGAAGGTGGATCTCAACACTGTGTCACCAAGGAAGAGGCAGTGGTCCAAGAAGATGCAGGCCGACATGCTCAAGTTTGACGACGAGTGATCTATGCCGATGAGTGCCATCCTTTTTTGTATGCCGACAAGTGTGCTGGCATCACCACGGCCGCGATGGCTTTGGGTCAAACTCCCTCCCCTGTTTCTGTGCTGGCATGTGTACCGGTCGCTGGCAAGTGCGTCAACATGAACTGTGTGGTGTTTTTTTAGGCTAGCATTGTATGTCGACCCCTAGCATGGTGTTGCCTTGAACTTTGGGCGATGGCATGGACACTATCTTGATGTATGTCCGCGGGCCTTTTCAAATGCGTGCACGGACATGAAATGGCTTGCGGGTGTTGGGTGCACTATCGACCCAAAAGTTAAACAGGGTGGACGCCGAGCGGGCGATCGACCGAAATGAAGAAAAGCGTCGTCCGTTTGGGTCGGTAGGTTGGCGTTTGTCTAAGGGCATGTTTTATTACTTTTCTAAGAAAGGGTCTGGTTGAGAGTAGAAAATAGCACAAGACGTTTGTGTGTTGTTTCGTTGACTATATATTGTTAGGTACAAGCTATCCTACCAGCGGCATGAGATCTAGCGAGCTGTGGAAGGGGAATTTCATTGCATATCTAAGAGTCACTCCTTATTCCTCCCAGCCACCCACATAGAGAGTTCAATTTACAAGCAAGCTACTTAGGTGTTCGTTCATTCCTATCCTCTCCTCATTCGCATGACATGCCCAATCTTCCTTATCGATGTTGAACATGTAATACCCTCGCCTGGCCTAGTAGCTAGGATTAGTTGTTTCCTTCTTCAGTTAGCAGAATAAACGGCTATGAAGACCCGGTAGTTCATGTTAGTTAGTTTTGAGTTAGAGTTTTAGTTAGGATTTAGCTAGCTTCGCGTGACCGTTTACTGAGCATGGGATGGCATGCTCGCGCAGCTTGCGGCGCGCGATTCAGCCGCATCACGAGCGTCGTGGGATGGCACGACCGTTAGGCTCGGGAGAGTGGTTGATCTCTTCATGTAATTTGCATACAAATAAGAGAAATAGAAGTGGAGAACACTACAGTTCTTGCACAGCACAAAACCTCCTATCATCGTCTACCTCCTTCCCTTTGCGATCAGAGTGAGAGAGAGAGTACTCCGACGGCCTCGGTTGCCACAATTGGCATCAGAGCCGCGACGTTTCTTAGCAACCATAGCCGGCTCGACCTCCCCCAACGGCACACCTACGACCAGCGACGCTGCAACGACGGGTCGTGCATGAAGGATGAACGACGCAGGCGACGGGGTCTCGCGATCCCTAACTCCGACACGGGATCGGAGCCGCACACGCAGGCGCAGGAAGGAGATCGTCGTGCACGAACGCACGGTCCATCAGCGCCTCGTTCCGACTGGCTCCACGGTGTGGCCAATGCTCACCCCGACGTACTACTTCAAGTGGTCCATGCTGATGCAGATCAACATGGAGGCCAACATGATGTGGGACGCGGTGGTGGGGAACCCGTCGAGAGTCCCCAACGACAAGGCGGCGCTGGCGGCTATCCTGCGATCCATCCCGCCGGAGATGGTGGGTGCGATCGTGGTGAAGAAGACGGCAAGGGAGGCGTGGGAAACAATCAAGACCATGCGCATGGGCGTCGTGTGCGTGCGAGAGGCCACGACACAACATCTGCGCTCCGAGTTCGAGACAATTTCGTTCCGCGACAGCGAGACGCTCGACGCGTTTGGCATGCGGATCACCTCCCTCGTCAACCATCTACGATTCCTTGGTAACGCCATGGACGAGGTGAGAGTGGTTCAGAAGTTCCTCCGTGTTGTCCCCTCTTGGTACATGCAGATCGCCCTCGCCATTGAGACGATGCTCGACCTCAACACACTTTCTGTTGAGGAACTCGTCGGACACCTGCGCTCCGCAGAGGAGTTCTAGCTCACTAATGACCAAGGTGGAGGCGCCGGGGCCCAACTGCTGCTGACGGAGGCGCAATGGAATGCACGCAAGGACCAGCGCACACAAGGCCAGAGCGGCGCTCATGGAGGCCCTGGCGGACCAGGCGGGTCCGACGAACAAGGAAGGCAAGGCAGCGGATCGAATCGTCGTCGTGGCAAACCACAGAACCGCCGCAACGGCGGCCAAGGTGGAGGAAACGCCGGCCGCGATGGCACCCCAAACAGGGAACGCGACATGTCACAAGTGAAGTGCTACATGTGCAATAAGCTTGGGCACTACTCGAATTAGTGCGAGCCATGTCGTGAGCACAAGATAAGGCGAACCTTGCGGTGGCACACGATCAGGACAATGAGGCAACTCTTCTCTTGGCCAGGTTCACCACCCTCACCGTCACCACCGAGCGCGCAGTTGAGCGTGTTCTTCTGAACAAGGAATGCTCCCAGGCACACGCTTCACAGGAGGATAGCATCTGCGACACCACCTGGTACCTGGACACCGGGGCTAGCAACGACATGTCCAGCCGCCGCGAGATCTTCTTCGAGCTCGACGTGGGAGCATGGGGAACTGTGAAGCTCGGCGATGGATCCCGCGTGCAGATTGAGGAAAGAGGGACGATCCTATTCGAGTGCCGCAGTGGTGAACACCTCACGCTCTCTGAGGTATACTACATACCACGACTCTACAACAACATCTCGAGCATTGGTCAGATGGATGAACTTGGCTGCGAGACGACGATCCACACTGGGGTTCTTCGTCTCCGCAACCCCGACGGGCGTCTGCTCTCCTGTGTGGAGCGCAACGCTGGGCGTCTCTACATCCTGTGTTTGTCGCTGACCAAGCCGGTGTGCCTGTTGGTGAGCGGCGACGACAAGGCCTGACTGTGGCACTCACGCTACGACCATCTGAACTTTAGGGTGCTACGCGACCTTGCACGTCTGGAGATGGCAAATGGCGTACCCCTCGTCCATCGCGTGGACTAGTACTGTAGTGAGTGTGCGCTAGGGAAGCAGCACCGACTCCCGTTCCCGCAGGCCTCAGCGTACCGCGCGGAGCGTGTGCATGAGCTCGTCCACATGGATCTCTGCGGCCCAATCAAACTAGCGACAACCGGAGAAAATATCTACTTCTTGTTGGTCGTTGACGACCACTCACGCTACATGTGGTTAGAGGTGATCACATCCAAGGATGAAGCTTTTCAACGCTTCAAGAAGATCAGGGCTCTCTCCGAAGCAGAGTCTGGACGTCGGCTCATGGCGTTTCGATCCGATCGGGGCGGCGAGTTCAACTCCACCGAATTCCGCATGTACTGCAAAGACGGAGGAATCAAGCACTGCACCACTGCGCCGGACACGCCTCAGCAAAACGGCGTGGTCGAACGGTGAAACCAGACCGTGGTGGAGATGGCACGATGTCTACTTAAGAGCATGGCCGTGCCTGCCACGTTCTGGGGCGACGCTGTCAAGACCGCAGTTTACCTGCTCAACCGTTCCCCCACGCGCAACGTCGACGGACAGACGCCATACGAAGCCTGGCATAAGAAGAAGCCGGCAGTCCTCCATCTCCGCACCTTCGGGTCCGTAGCTCATGTCACGCGCGTCGGCCCCAGCATCGACAAACTGGCCGACCGCTCGACGCACATGATTTTCCTTCGGTACGCGGAGGGAGCCAAGGCGTACAGATTGTTCGATCCACCTACGAACAAGATGCACGTCACACGCGACGTTGTATTTGAAGAACGGAGGAAGTGGGACTGGACGCTAGTCCTAGGAGCTGCGGCACTCCCAACGGACGAACACTTCATGGTCGTCTATGGTGACGAGGAGATCGTCGACGTGCAGCCTCCCTCGTCGACCACAGACGGAACGCCTTCCCCATCGTCTATGCTGGCGGGCTTCCCCATCGCGTCGTCGTCATCACCACGCACCCGAGTCTCCAAAGAGGACGGATGGGTGACGCTGCCTAGTGATGACTGGGAGCGGCACGACCTCGACCACACGCCGCCCCACTAATGCAAGATGAAGCACGTCCTTGTAGAAGTGGATGCAGTGGCAAGAGAAGAGCACGTTGGTCTATGCCTTGTTGCTGCGGATGAACCTGACAGCATCAACGAGGCTCTGGACGAGGCGTGCTGGAGAAGTGCCATGGATGTCGAGCTAGCCGCAATTCGCGGCAATGGCATGTGGGAGCTCACCACGCTCCCGGCCGGCCACCGTGCCATAGGGCTGTAATGGGTCTTTAAAGTAAAAAGAGACCCCTCTGGCAAGATTTTGAAGAACAAGGCGCGCTTGGTGGCGAAGGGCTACGCACAGCGCCAGGGCGTGGACTACGACGAAGTGTTCGCGCCGGTAGCCCGCATTGAAACAGTTCGTCTGCTACTGGCACTGGCGGCGCACAAAGGGTAGCAGTCCATCATATGGACGTCAAGTCCGCGTTCTTGAACGGCGATTTGATCAAGGAGGCCTGTGTTCATCGCCCCTGGTTTCGTCATCACCGGCGAGGAAGGCAAAGTATTGCGGCTCCGCAAGGCACTGTATGGCCTAAAGAAGGCGCCGCGAGCATGGTATGCTAAGCTCGACGCCTCCCTCTCGTCTCTTGGATTCGAGCGTAGTCCTCTCGAGCATGCGGTGTACAAAAGAAGCACCGCCGAAGGAACACTGCTCGTTGGCATATACGTGGATGATTTGATCATCACCGGCACCAGCATCGACGATATCGTTGCATTCAAGGAGCAGATGCAGAGGGTGTTCGACATGAGCGACCTTGGTCTCCTAAGTTACTATCTTGTGATCGAGGTGCGTCAGAAGGATGGAGAGATCACGCTCTATCAGAACGCCTACGCCAGGAAGATTATCGATGTGGCTGGGATGAGGGCGTGCAATCCCTCGGACACACCTATGCAGAGTCGGCTCAAGCTAGGCAAGATAGGCGCCGGCGAGCTCATGGACAACACACGATACAAAAGCATCATCGGGAGCCTTCGGTACCTCTGCAACACAAGGCCAGACAGCTCCTTCTCAGTAGGGATGGTGAGCAGATACCTGGAGGCTCCGGCGGCTGCTCACTGGGCTGCCGTCAAGCAGATTCTGCGCTACGTGAGTAGCACTCTGAACCACGGCTGCTGTTACAAGCATGAAGGCACAACATCACCGACAGTGATCGGCCACAGCGACAACGATCATGTCGGGGACGTTGATGATCGGCGAAGCACAATTGGAGTTGGTTTCTTCCTCAATTCCAGCCCGATCACATGGACTTCACATAAACACAAGGTCGTTGCTATCTTGTCTTGCGAGGCCGAGTATATAGCGGCGCCAACAGCAGCCTGCCAGGGCGTGTGGTTGTGCAGGCTCCTCGGCGAGCTCACTGGCGACTCACCAACGAAGGCGAAGCTGCGTGTCGACAACAAGTCGGTGATTGCTCTAAGCAAGAACCCGGTGCACCACGACAGAAGTAAGGATATCGACATTCGCTACCATTTTATTCATGAGTGCATCGAAGACGGCAAGGTGGAAGTCGGCCACATCGGCACTGATGGACAGCTTGTCGATTTCCTCACCAAGGCGCTGGGACGAATCAAGTTCATCGAAATGTGACAGAAGGTTGGCATCGCCATGGTGAGCACCGGGCATCGGGGTTATGGGGTGAATTGTTGAAGATGTAATACCCTCGCCCGGCCTAGTAGCTAGGATTAGTTGTTTCCTTGTTAGCAGAATAAACGGCTATGAAGGCCCGGTAGTTCAGGTTAGTTCAGTTTTCTGTTAGAGTTTCAGTTAGGATTTAGCTAGCTTCACGCGGCCGTTTACTGAGCATGGGATGGCATGTTGGTGCAGCTTGTGGCGCGCAATTCATCCGCATAACGAGCATCGTCGGATGGCACGACCGTTGGGCTCGGGAGAGTGGTTGATCTCTTCATGTAATTTGCATACAAATAAGAGAAATAGAAGTGGAAAACGCTGCAGTTCTTGCGCAGCACAAAACCTCCTGTCATCGTCTACCTCCTGCCCTTTGCGATCAGAGTGAGAGAGAGAGCACTCCGACGGCCTCGGTTCCGACAATCGAGACATCGTGGGCTTTTCTTGGCCTGAATTGGTCTTGGACTTCGCTCTTGCTTTTGGCCCGCGTCATCCTTTTCTTTGCTTCCCGCCATCATGTCAAGGGAAACATGGTCGCTGACCCCCCCCCCCACCCTGTACTTGAGAAATGACTTGTCCCCAGGCTGGTGCCCATTCAAACTTTTGCTTAAATGACTCAAGGTCCTCCAAAGTCGCACCATCAACACCACGAGAGCTCCATTCAACGACCATCTGGGCTATATTCCTTCGTCCTTCCTGACGCATGCGTTTCTGGAGAACTTGAACACGAACAGCCTGAAAAGCATCAACATCAGACAGTTCAACGGATACCTGATGAGAGGGAGCAACAAATTGCTTTAGACGATAAACACGAAAAACGGGATGAATCTTGCTGGAATCGGGCAAAGCCAAGCGGTAGGCCACATAATCAATCTTGTAAACAATCCGATAAGGTCCATAGAATCTGAAGGCCAGCTTGTGGTGAGCTCAATGAACTACTGAAGATTTAACATATGGTTGTAACTTCAGGAAGACCAGATCATTGATTTGGAACTCGCATTCAGTTCTCTTTTTGTGAGCCTGAACTTTCATACAGTTGTGAGTTTGTAAAAGATGTTGTCGAATAGATTCAGTTATGACAGCTCTTGCATCCAACCATTGTTCGGATGCTGAAATTCCAAAGTAACAAGGACTATGGCCATAATGAACTTCAAAGTGAGATTTGTTGAGGGAAGAGTGCCAGTTAGTATTATACCAGAGCTCGCAAAAATATAACCATTTTTTCCATTTCTTGGGATGTGCACTAATGAAACGACACAAGTAACACTCAATCTATTGGTTCACTTGCGAAGTTTGCCCATCACTCTATGGATGATAAGCAGAACTCATCTTCAACTGACAACTAGTTATGGAGATAAATGTCTACCAAAATGAACTTGTAAATATAGAATCTCTGTGAGAGACAACAAACTTGGGCATGTTGTGGAGTTTGTAGATGTTATCCAGAAAGATATCAGCCACCCTGTGAGCTGTAAATGGATGCTTCAAGGGAAAGAAATGACCATACTTAGTAAACTTATCAATGGCGACCAATATACAACCATACTAACCAGAGAGAGGAAGCACCAAAATGAAATCCATTGTAACTGTATGCCGGGCCCTTGGTGGAACAGGAAGAGGTGCCAAGAGACCAGGATAAGCAAGTCTTTCTGGCTTAGCCTATTGACAAATGAGGCAAGAAGCAACTCTCTTCTTAACCAACAACTTCATTCATGGCTTAAAAAAACCACGCAATAGCCGCTCCCTTCCTCCCAACCCTAGCCGCCCCTCGGCCTCACCCCCTCCCCCTCCCTTCCCGTCGCCGCCTGATGCAGCCGTCGGGCAAGCCCGGGGCGCCAAGGATGGTGGGGGTGGGGCCTAGGCTGCCCTGCCTCTGCGTGGGGAGCCCCGGATCTGGAGCGGAGGCTCCATTGGACGAGGCACGGCAGGCTAGTAGCCGTGCGGGCGGTGGATCTGGCATCCCGGCCGCGCGGGCGGCGGGATTTGGTTGTCGTTGGCGTCCGACGGCGGCTTCTGCGGTGGTCGGTGCACGCGATCTGGCGCCTCCCCTCCTCCCCTGTTCGGCGTGCGGGCCAGCCTGGTCGAGCCGCGCTTCCTTGGGTCGCCGGTTCTGTACAGGAGGCGCTGCTGATGGTGGGGATCTAGTTCAGGCGAAATCCCTAGTCGGCTATGGCTGGCCGCGTCGACAGCGACGCCTGAGGGTGTCGTTCCCCTCCTTGGAGGCGCCGGTATGGACTCATCTGCTCACTTCCCCTCACCCTAGGTCTCCCGGGCGAAAGCCTTCACTTTGTTGGGTGGCGGCGGCGCTCACGGTGATGTTCCCTTCTTGAAGGCGCTGCTTTGGGAACCTTGGGGTTGGGTGGCGCTTGCGGGTGGTGGGCGACGGCGGTGGTGCGGCCCTATCCTAGCATGGATCTGCGTCTGTTGCTTGGAGATGGAATCGCATAGGTGGAGGTCGTCGTTTCACGTCATGGTGGCGTCGATGACGGAGGCACCTGCCAAGGCTGGTACCTCAATTTGATCTGAAGATGGACCAGTGGAAGATGGTGGCGACGACACATGTGAGTGCGTCGAACCGGTTTGTACCCCGGGCTCGGTATGTGACTCGGTCGGGGCCTCCGGCTTTCTATGTTAGGCTTAGGTGAGAGGTCTGAGTATTTGGTTTAGCTTGCACCCCTTCATCATATGGATAGGAGTAGCGGCAGATGTTGCCAAGATGGCGGATTCAAGCATATTGTTGTACTACTTTGTAAGCTCCTCGAGAATAATCAATAAAATGGTTGCATGCATCTTCGAGATGCAGAGGCCGGGGGTCATCTTCCTTTTCTAAAAAATATGAAGAGAGAGTGAATTCTCTTGTATGTTACACAGAAATTTGAATGACCTCCAACATGACTGTCATGGAAAGTAGTAAAGATTTTGTGTTGCAAACTTGGATTGTTACCAATCCACAAACATCATTTATATCAAAGGACTCCATTGGGAAGGTAATAGCGTTGATGAGTGCATGGTTTAACAAACAATTGTTTTAGCAACTCTTGGCATTTAGGATCTGCTTCATAACCTTCCACAATTTTTTGTCAGCCAGTCTAATTGGATATATACCAAAGAGAACAACTCAATGTGAGAATGGGGCCTTCTAGAGAGGGACTCTGCTCCAGAATTATCCACACCTTTCTTGTACACCATCTAATAAGAGACACCCATAAGCTTAGTCAAAGCTTTGTGCTACCATTCAGTATGCAACCTATGGTTATTTAACTGGATCAAACTCTTTTGATATCTTTTAATGATGAATTATTTAAGTAGAAGATAAGGCCTCCAGTGTTCCACAACCAGCAATATTGCCAAATATTATTTCTCATAAACTGACAGTGTTCTAGTTCTTCGGCCCAAAGCTTTGTTGATGAAGGCCAAAGGATGATTATTGTGGGGACCCCGACTCATAAGTCGTGATCATCGAATGGACATGTACAGTGATATCAGACATCAATGCTCACCGAACACACAAAAGCTGAATGACAAGAGTCTTACATCCATACACATTGTCTTACACAATTTATGACCTTTATGGTCAAGTCTTACATAGATAGGGCCATGAAGGACAAACACCAAATACAACTAGCACCAGATATCTTGAACGAAAATGCGAACCCATGCAATCTGCCTTAACCTTATAGGCATTCTAACTAGGAAGTGTCCTAGTTCACATGTTCGTCACCAATGTAATCTTCACCCTAATCTTGCTCTTCCATGCCTGGCCAATTAAATAACCACTGGAAAGCCAATGAGTATTTTGAATGTACTCGCAAGCAACCCATGTTTGGAACAAGGCAATAACAAAGCATGATATAGCACGAAATAGGTAAGTTGCAGAAAGCTAATTTTGAGTACAATAACATGTTCAATCAACTTGGAAAACATGCATCATGAGGTTTCAGATATCCAGATGTACAGGTTACACATATCAATATAAGCAGGGGTTGAACATCTCATGTTCAATCATCATGAAAAGTCATCTGACTTAGTTCAAGTATCCTCTTTCACACACACACACACACACAAAGATTTGTGAAAAACGTGGAGTGTAGTTTAAGCAGAACCACCAGTTGTCCATGACCGTGGACACAACTATTCGAATAGTTTTACACTCTCCGGAGGTTGCACACTTTACCCACAAGACCCGAGGAGTTTCCGTGTCATCCACAACTCACGTTATATTACATACCCGAGGTAAGCACCCAAACAATGCCTTTACTTTGACAACACTAAATAAATAGTCCACTTGTTGATGCCATCCCTCATGATGTACATCACACGTATCATCCATGAGGGCACGCAATGGTGTACCCAGTGTCTGTGAAAACATATCATGGTTGTCCTTTCAGGCATGATCCCGTATCGAGAGTGACCACACCACTCCCACCACTAGTAATGCGGGCACTCTGCTAGTATTGACCAAAGTAATCAACAAAGCCCCGTCCCATAAGTGGTATCGTGGTTGTACATGTAAGATTGGGACGGTCGGCAGATCTTAAATCTCTCCATTTTTGAGAACACACACACACAACTTGCCTCTCTACACCACTTGTTTATCAAGTGATTACCCAGCTTATCACCATCTCCCTCAGGCATTAGTGGTCCCCGATGGGTTTTTTGATAATTCTTTGTAAACACTTTTATCTCCATCCCCGTGCATATTCTCAGCCCACTTGCATAGCAACTACTTAGCATCCTAAATACTTCCGACCCACATAACACTCATAGGAAGGTAGGGTCATGAACAATGCAAGTATCAACAAGGAAAGTAATGGAGGCAAACCACCAAGGTGGTCACCAATTCATCACGATCCGATGCAACAAAGTAAGTGATATATGCCGTGCAAAAAGGGTTTCTTAGAAATGGTCAAAGGGATGCTTGCATGGCTCAACAAAGTCTTCCAGGTCTTCAAATCCTTCGGGTCCCACCTCCTCGTCAACAACGTAATCTACCATCGCAAAATCAAGGGCACAAATAAGGCCACGACAAAAAAGGAAAAATATTTCACTCCAAAAAATGTCAAATCATTTTTGTAAAATACTAGGGTGAAAACTAACAATACAAAAAATACTTTTTTCTCGTTTTGGATTGTCAAAAATGGTGAAAAACTTTTTAACAGAGATTTCAAATATTAAAAATAGGGTTTTAACTACAAATAGTGTAGAAACTATTTTCCAAGTGAGGCACAAGTGGCATCATTAAATATCTTGGAATATTGCAAGATTTTAGGAAGTGGATTCACTCGATTTGGATAAATATTTTTCCTTGTAGAAATTTTGCAAAAAGAAAAGAAAAGATAAAGGAAAAAGGCTCTTCTCGGCATGGGCGAGAATGACCCACAGGTGGGCCAGCCCAAAGCCGAAGTGGCCCAAACTCAGGTGGTGCGCGAGCATGGCCAGGTTTAAACCTGACGCTCGGGGCCGAGTGGTAGAGAGCGAGGAGACATGAGAGAGGAGATAGGATGACGAGTGGGGCCAACGGGCAGGCTGTCGTCAACCTCCGACCAGAGCGGCGGTAAGTTCACCCGCATTGACTCTGTCCACAACAAGGGAAGCTGAAGGTAGGAATGACCTCAGGGGATCGTCGTCGTTCGGGTGTGGGCCGAGGTGGTCGCCAGGGTGGCCTGGGTTGCCGACGATGAGAGGGTCTCGACAGAGCTTCTCCGGGTGAGGTCAAAGCCGATGTTTCTTGCAACAATCCATGCGAGAAAGGTAGGGGGATGTGTTAGAGAGGTGGTAGAGGATCATAGGAGGAGGAAACGGAGTCGGAGAGGGGATATACCAAGAGATCTCTATCAAGATGATGCAGCAGACTCCAAGCTCGATCTTGAGATGAGGAGTTCCTTGAGAGGAAAGGGTGGAGTAGGGGGTTGATTGGAAGCAGGGGGTCGAAGGAAGGAAGATGGAGGCCCAAGGTAGCTTAATATAGTAGCAGCACTGGTGCACCGTGGACAGAGGGCTTGACCTCTGCTGAGACAGCACACGCGACCATTAGGAGGGAAGAGAGTGTGCATGGGATGCTCTAGGGCGCCGTCCAGGTAGCCATAGAGAGAGAAGAGGCGCGGCTTGGAACTGGGGCTCGCGCGTGCGAGGCCATGCATTGGTCGAGAGGGGCAGCGTCAAGTCCGCATGGGGGAGGGGTGAGAGAGAGGGACAAATGGCTTCCGACACGATGGCATGTCGTGGATGCCAAGGCACCTCGACCGGCGCAAGGGGGAGGCTCGAGGTTGGCAAATACGTGAGGTCAACCCTCTGGAGAATGACGACGTGCTCTAGAGCAACTTTTTGGCCGGCATGGGCATGGCTTTTTCATGCTCTAGCGTGCCCACTTGTGTCCATGCACTGCAGAAGGAATAAAATAGGGGGAGGGGGCATTGGATGCTCTAGGAACAACAATGAGTGAGAGAGAGCAGAGAGAGAAGAGAGGTATGGGTTGTCCATGGGGGTGCAAGTGGGATTTCACCCCCTCAATCATGGAGTGGGTAGCCAGGAAACTTACTGGAGGTGTGGAGGTGCTTGCTAGTGTTGTGGTAAAAAGTAGGGCTGAAGGAGAACTTGTTTGCCGTTGCAATCATTGATTTTTGGAACTGGGCACAAAGTGTTTGATATGTGTTTGGGCTATCTAAGGTCATCTACTCACCATGATACTTAACACAATCAAATGATGGGCATAAATAAGCTTGATCACCAATTTTGAGCTCATTTGAAGAAAGTTGCTAATGCAAACTTGGTAAACCCGAAAAATGAACAGAAACTATTTTTCTCAAATCTAGTCATGCATAACTATTCCCCTTGATGCAACACATGGTGTGGTGGCATTATTTGGGGCTTAGAGTATGCCCACAAAGTTTGAGAGGAAATGGATAAATTTGGTAATGTAAAGTTGCTCAAATTTTCATTTGGACAAAGAGGGTTTTGGGATATTTTGGTGAATCAAAACAATTTGTATTGAGAAGAAACTTTGCAAGATCATCACATATGGCAAGTGTGACTTGCAAGAATTTTCTTAGATTTATTGAGAATATTTCTTAGAGAGATATTTCAAGTGCTTGAAATAGGCAGAAAGGGTTTTGGAGGGTTTTGTCCAATATCTTGAACATGACCATGTGTTGAAACTCTTATATATGGAAAATATATGTCCATTGAGTTTCCCTAAATTTTCTCAAATATTTGTAAAACTTGAAAATAATTTTCCCCTCTAAAGGACCATTTCTGGCGTCCGAAAAAGGTATTTAAATAAAATACAAAAATATCCTTTAAAATAACATTTCTATAGTTTTGGGAAGTCCTTTTGATAATAGGATCCAAATAAAATATTTAAGCCAAAACATCCTCCCTAATTTGAGGACTTGTAGTACAAACCTCAATTGAGGGGGTTTTGAAATTTTGAATCAAATAAATGCTTCTTGCCAATATAATATTTTGTAAAAAATAGTTTTAGGTCATATACACATGGTATGGTCATTGGTCAAAGTTTTTGGATCAAGGAAAAGATTTTGAGAGGAGGATAATGTTTTGTCAATTAAAACACAAACAGGCACTCAAGAAAATACCAATCAATTCAAAACCAAAAGAACACAAAAAGTTTTAATTGCTCCAAATGTTTATGACTCATAACATAGCAAGGTGGTACAAACACACGGTGTGATAGACCTACCCCCTTACAAGAATCTCGTCCCCGAGATTCCTAAGCTAGGCACTAAAGAGATAAGGGAACTCAGATCTATGGTAGTATTCATGCTCCGAGGTTGCTTCTGCTTGAGTGTGGTTGCTCCATTGGACCTTGAAGTACTGGACAGTGTGGCTTCGGATGCAACGCTTGGCTTCATCCAAGATGCGAACTGGCCTCTCACGACAAGTGAGGTCTGGCTGAAGTTCGATGGCTTGATGATCGATGTCCTTCTAGAGGTCTGGACGGTTGGTAAATTGGAGATACCTGCGGAGTTGTGACATGTGGAAAACGTTGCACACATCAGAATGCTCGGAAGGTAGCTCTATCTGGTAGGCAACTTCTCCTCACTTTGCGGCGATCTTGAAGGGCCCGGTATATCTTGGTGCAAGCTTTCCCTTGACATGGAAACGCTTGTTCGCCTTGAGAGGTGTGACTCATAGATAAACATGGTCTCCAACGCAGAAGTTCACGTATCGATGGTGTGATTCGGCGTAGCTCTTCTGTGTTGACTTGGCGGTTTCCAGATGCTCTTTGACGAGTTGAGCTTGCTCTTTGGCTTCGCGGGGGATTTTTAGTCCAAAGACTAGTCCTTCTCCGGTCTCTGACCAATTTAGGGGAGTGCGACACTTGCGACCATACAATACCGCAAATGGTGTCATTTGAAGGCTAGACCAATGGTTGTTGTTGTAGGAGAACTCGAAAAAGGGTAAGCAATCTTACCATTTGGCCCCATACGCCAAAACACAAGCACGAAGCATGTCTTCGAGTATCTGATTTACTCGTTCTGTTTATCTGCCTGTGTGGGGGTCAAAAGGGGTGCTGAAGGATAACTTAGTTCCCATAGCTTCTTGGAACTTCTTCAACAACCTCAAGGTAAACTGGGCACCTCGGTGTGACACAATCTCCTTTGGAACTCCGTGGAGGCTCACAATGCGCTTGATGTAAAGACTGGCTAGCTTGTGTCCGTCGTAGGTGGTCTTGACGGGAATGAAGTGGGCTACCTTGATCAAGTGGTCGATAATGACCCAAATGGAATCATGTCCCTTGCTTGACCTGGGTAATCCAGTGATGTAATCCATCCCAATCTTTCCCCACATCCATTCAGGTACTTCGAGAGGTTGTAACAATCCAGCGGCTCGCTGATGCTCAGCTTTGACTCTCTGGAATATGTCACACTTAACGACAAAACTGGCTATCTCTCTCTTTATGCAGTGCCACCAGAATCTTTCTTTGATGTCTTGGTACCTCTTGGTCCCTCCAAGATGGATGGAATACATAGTGTCATGGGCTTCTTGCAAGATCAAATTCTTGAGCTCAATTTTGTTGGGTATGCAAATGCGATTCCCATACCATACAACTCCTTGTTTATCCACTCAGAATCCTAGAGCCTTACATTTCTTGATCTTCCTCTTAATGCCTTTAATGCTCTCGTGTCCCTTCTCAGCTTCCTTAATATCATCCATGAGGATAGATTTTGCTTCGAGGCTGGCTAGAAATCCTGGTGCCACTATCTCCAACCCAAAGTTCTCAAGCTCTTCATACAAGGAGGATAGTCGTTCCTTAATCATGGCATTCAAGGAACACATCTTTCTGCTGAAGGCATCTGCTACCACGTTAGCCTTTCTAGAGTGATATTGAACACTAAGGTCATAGTCTTTGATCAACTCCAACCATATTTGTTGCCTGACGTTCAATTCCCTTTGAGAAAAAATATACTTGAAACTCTTGTGGTCTATGTAGATCTCACATCGCTTTACGATAATCTAATTTCGCCATGTCTTCAAGTCATGAACCATGGCTGCCAACTCAAGATAATGAGTGGCGTAGTTATATTCGTGGGGATATAGCTGTCTAGATAGATATGCTACGACTCTGCCTTCTTGAATCAGAACACCACCAAGCCCAATTCTCGATGCATGATAATATATCACAAACTCCTTGTGAATATCGGGGGTGGCCAAAACTAGGGTCGTTGTCAATTTTCCTCTAGAGTTCTTGGAAGCTTTCTTCACACTTCGGCGTCCATTCAAACTTCTTGGCCTTCTTCTAGAGCTGAGTCACAAGTCTAGCAATGCTTGAGAATCCTTTGACGAACTTGTTGTAGTACCCCACGAGTCCAAGGAAGCTTCTGGCTTCCTTCACATTGCTTTGGGATTTCCATTCAGTCAGAATTTCAATCTTGGCAGGGTCCACTAGCAATCCTTACACCGTCAAGCCATGACCCAAAAATCCAACTTCATGCAGCGAGAATTCGCACTTGCAAAACTTGGCATAAAGCTCGTGCTCTCGAAGCTTATCCAGGACCATCCTCGAGTGCTGCTCATGCTCTTCTTCAGACTTGCAGTAGATGAGTATGTTGTCGATGAAGACAACGATAAACTTGTCCAAGTACTCCATGAGAACTTTGTTCATGAGGTACAAGAAGTAGGCTGGGGCATTAGTTTACCCAAATGACATGACCGTGTACATATACAGGACATACCAGGTTACGAATGTTGTGTTCGAAATGTCTTCTGGTCTTATCTTCAACTCATAGTACCCAGATCTAAGGTCGATCTTGGAAAATACATTGGCACCATTCAGCTGATCGAACATGTCTTCAATCTTGGGGAGTGGGTACTTGTTCTTTATTGTGACCTGATTGATAGAATGGTAATCGACACAGAGTAGGAAAGTTCCTTACCTCTTTGACACAAATAGAACATGTGATCCCCAAGGGGAGGCACTAGGGTGAATAAATCCTTTCTGAGCTGCTCACCCAGTTGCTTCTTCAATTCAGCCAACTCTTCAGATCCCATCTATAGGGCTTCTTATAGATGGGTCCTGCTCTAGGCATTATCTCAATGATTAACTCAATGCCACGACGAGGAGGCATTCCGGGAAGCTCATCAGGAAAGACATCTGGGTATTCACATACCACTAGCACTTGATTCAACTCAATTCTCGACAGAAAGTTGACCCGAGGGGCTTGAGCAGAGGTAGGGTTGGGAACATACTTGACTTCAAATCCTTAGCTATTGGTCATGGTAACAATACGCTCGACATAGTTTAACAAGCCTCGGTGCTTGGTTAACCAATCTATGCGTTGGATCACATGCAAGCCTTGCGACTTTAAGATGATAGGATGTGCTAGAAAGTCTACCCCATTGCTGTTAATCCCAACTCCTTTACATCCCACGTTGGTTCTCAAAACTGCACCCAATGTTTGTACAAACAAATGACTACCCAAGGGTGTAGGCTTCAAACCACTCTCTAGTGCAAATCTTTGGGTAACAAAAGAATGCGAAGCACCACAATCAAACAGAATAGTTTATGCGCTTGAGTTGAAAAGGAACATACCCGGTATAATATCTGGGTCTTCCTGGGCTTCCTCAGTGGTGACGTGGTTCACATGACCCTTTCCATTATTGGGCTGGTTGTGAGGAGCTTGGTTCCTGGGTGGCGCTCCACGGCCTTGACATTGGTTTGGCGCATTGGGGTGCGGCGCATCTGGATTCTTGTTGGGACATTGCTTAGAGATGTATCCAGTCTAACCACATCCAAAGCATCTGATCTGCCAAAGGTTGTTGGCTTTGCCAGCAGTGTTGTTATTGGGGTTGTTGTAAGTTGGCCTGGGGTTGGCATACTGCTGAGGCTGATAGCTCGGACAAGGTGCAAGAGTCCTAGTTTGCTGGGGATGGCTTCAAGGGATGAGGCTTCTGGTTGCTGGAACTACCCTTGTTTATCATCTTGCGTTTGCGAGTGTCTTCCATGGCATGACGCTTGCCTTCGAGCACGAGGGCCTTGTTCACCATGTTGAAGAAGGTCTGACATTCGCAGAGAACAAGCTGATGCTGCATGGCTTGCTGGAGTCCTTCCATGAAGCGTTCTATCTTAGATGCCTCAGTGCTGACATCCTCACAGGCATACCTTGATAGGAGGTTGAACTTCTACATGTACTCCTTGATAGAGCCACTTCCTTGATTCAGCGCTCGGAATTCTTGCTTCTTGATATCCATGGTCCTCGAAGGATTGTGTGCAATGTGGAATCATTCCTTGAAATCGGCCTGGGTGATCATACCGCCGCCTTGCATGACCTTGAACCCATCCCACCAAGCGATGACGGTACCTCTGAGGCAGTGAGAAGCATAGAGAACCTTCTCATGTTCCTCGTTGCAGTTGACCAAAGAAAAAATGTGCCCGATGGTGCAGATCAAGTCATCGGAATCCATAAGTTAAATATTATCGGTGAAGGTTGGGGTGAATTCCTCATGAACTCTGATAGAGTGGAGCAACCATGACCGTTCCATCCTTGCTACTCATTGTTCACAAGGACCTGAGCCATCTACTACATAGCAACAGAGTTGGCTTGGCATCCCTCCCTAAGAACTTGGAGAAACTGAGATATGGTCATGTTCTACGGCGGAGATGATGGTGGGGGGCAATGTCGCCTTGTGGCTGCTCCTGATGATATCGAGCCGAAGAAGACCCACCAACCCGTGGTGCTGGCTAGAGTTATCAATGCTCGGGTTGGTGAAGGAGCTATTGCAGGTTGCAGTAACCATCCTGTTTGGAGCAGACAATTCAAATAACTGGCATAGACAAGAGGGGGAATCAATAATAGGGGAAACACGCCTAATGGAGTGGGTATAGTGCAAGTGTGATCAAACAGAGGTCGAAAGACCAAACACATAATATTAAGATAAGATAGGCAATGTAGTCGCTTACATGTTGCCTAAGGCAAAAGCACGACTTGCATCAAGACACAAACAATAAAACAAACAACAATCGCACATGGTTTCATATGAACCATTACACGGATTCGACTTCGCATGAGGGATACATAACTTATCCTACCCTAAGGATTCTCAAACTCTAGTGGTGGTGTGCCCGGTCTCGTACTCACGCTCCTCTGGATCTTCCTCCTTCTCATCATCTCTACGTGTGTCGCCTCTGACGTTCCTCGCAGGTGTATAGGTTTATTATTAAAACTTAGCGAGAAAATAAAGCAAAGACACAAATGATACAAGACGCTCCAAGAAAAACTCATGATGTGTGACGAATAAAAATATAACTCCAAGTAAAATTAACGATAGTTTCTAGAAGAAAGAGGGGATGCCTTCGGGGGCATCCCCAAGCTTAGTTGCTTGGTACTCCTTAGATACTACCTTGGGGTGACATGGGGAATACCCAATATTAGGCTTTTATCACTCCTTATTCCATCATCCATCGTGATCTCACTCAAAACTTGGAAACTTTAATCACACAAAACTCAACAAAATTTCGTGAGATCTGTTAGTATAAGAAAACCAGAATTTACTATAGGTACTGTTGAAAACCAATTCCAATTTTATTTTTGAACTACACCTACAGTATGATAACTTTACCATGGCTTATGCCCCCGATATAAACCATATAATAATTAAAATAAGCACATTACGCAAAGAAAATAGAATCTGTTAAAAACAGAACAGTCTTTAAAGATTAGAAATTTATTTATACTTATGTAACTCCAAAAATTCTGAAAAATTAGGACAACGTAGGTAATTTTTATATTAATATTTTGTAAAAGATTAAAACACTTTTGACGTTCCTGTGATATTTAAGATTTTTCTACTTGACGGAAAAGTTTCTGTTTTACCAAGGGATTAAAGCAACTAATACCCCACATGATCCCAAAGGCTTTGCTTGGTACAAACACTAAACAAAACAAAAAACGCAATTATAATAGTAGAATAATTTTGCAAACACTCAACAACATAAAGCAAAAGCGAAAATAAATTTTATTCGTTGGGTTGTCTCCCAACAAGCTCTTTCTTTATAGCCACTAAGATAGGCTTGAGATTTTATTGATGCTCACATGAAACATAGTAGTTGAAACACAAAGAGGGCATCATGTAGCATAGGATAAACACATTTAAGTTTAACATACTTCCTATGCATAGGCATCTCATAATCAAGCAAATTATCAAGACAATAAATATCTAACCTATGCACGGAAGAAGAAAGAAACAATAGCAATCTCAACATGAAGAGAGGTAATTTAGTAACATGAATATTTCAATAACCATATTTCCCTTTCTCATAATAATTACATTTAGGATCATATTCAAATTCAACAATATATCTATCACATAAAATATTCTCTTCATGATAGACATGCATAAAAGTCTTATAATCTTCCAAGGTAGTGGGATTAACATTAACGAAAGTCATGACCTCTCTAAACCCACTTTTATCAAAAATTCAAGATATAAATAATAATCCAAAATGTTGGGATAATTATTACCTAAAGTTGACACTCTTACAAACCCACTTTTAATACTATTGCAATCATTATTATCAATATCATATTCATCATGAGGATAAAGTAAATTTTCAAGACAATAAGAAGCATCACCCCAATCATGATCATTACAATGAGTAGTGGACATGACAAAATTGCCATCCCCAATCTTTTATTTTTGCATATTATTAGCATGATTGACATTATATAATTTATAACAACATCATTGCAATCGTTTTTTTTATTCAAGGAGATATCACAAATCACTTTATAAATTTCTTCTTTTAGCACTTCATCACAATATTAAGATTCACGATTTTCAAGAAAAACTTCAGAAGAATAATCAAGAGCACTTAAATCACTAGCAATTGGTTCAAGATAATTATATATTTTCAAAATATTGGCAAGTGGATGAGGATCCATATGTCTTTACTTTTCCTCCTTATTTTCCTGTTTTCGAGTGTTGACATGAAGGCAATAGAATCAAGCAAGCAAGAAAAAGGCAAATAGAAAGAAGGAAAACAAAAGGCAAATATTTTTGTGAAATGGGGGAGAGGAAAACGAGAGAAAAATGGCAAATAATGTTATTGCAAGGAGATGAGAGTCGTGTGTAGGAACCTGATAGATCTTGACTTGATCTTCCGCGGCAACGGCGCCAGAATTCTTGACGTTCCTCGTAAGAGGGGTTGTCAATCCCTCGTGGGTAAAGTAAGGATAGATTGATAGATGAAAATAATAGTGATAGCAAGTAGAAGGCAACAAGATATTTTTTCGGTTTTTCGATAATATAGTTCTCAAAAAAAAAGAGCAAAGAAAGTAGAAACGCAAATAGCAAAGTAGAGATTGCAAAAAGATGATGTGAAGTAGACCCGGGGGCCGTAGGTTTGACTAGTGGCTTCTCTCAAGAAAATAGCAAGCGGTGGGTAGACAAATTTTTGTCGGGCAACTGATAGAAAAAATAATAATTATGATTATATTCAAGACAATGATCATGTATATAGGCATCACGTCCAAGATAAGTAGACCGACTTATGCGTGCATCTACTTCTATTACTCCACACATCGACCGCTATCCAGCATGTATGTGGTGTATTGAGTTCATTGAGGAATGGAGTAATGACTGAAGAATACTGACATGATGTAGACATGATATATTCATGTAGGAATAGACCCCATCATTTTATCCTTGGTAGCAATGATACATGCGTGTCATGTCTCTTTCTGTCACTGACATTGAGCACCACAAGATCGAACCCATCACAAAGCAACTCTTCCCATTGCAAGATAACATATCAAGTCAGCCAAAAAAACAAAACATCGGAGAACAAATACGAGTCTATAATAATCAAGCATGGATATGTATTCATAGATCTGATCATAAACTCACAATTCATCAGATCCCAACAAACACACCACAAAAGAAAGAGTTACATCATATGGATCTCCACGAGACCATTGTATTGAGAAAAAAAACGAGAGAGAAATCAATCTAGCTAGTGCCTATGGACCCGTAGGTCTGATATGAACTACTCACGCATCATCGGAGGAGCACCAATGAGGATGGTGAACCCCTCCGTGATCGTGTTCCTCTCCAGAACGGGCTCGAGATTGGATTTCGTGGATGTGGAACTTGCGGCGGTTGAAACGATTTTTCTTTGACTCCCCTAGGGGTTTCTAAATATTTGGGTATTTATAGAGCTCAGAGGCGGTGGAGAAGCTTCCCGAGGGCCCCATTAGATAACAGGTCATGCCAGGGGCCTCTCGCGTGCCCTCGTGTCTAGTGGGCCCCATGGGCCTTGGCTCCTGCTCATTCTTGGCCCCCAAGTTTCCTTCCGGTCCAAAATAAATCTATGTAAATTTCCATGGCAATTGGACCTCATCTAATATGGATTTTCTGTGAAGAAAAAAAAACAAAAAACAAAAACTCGCACTAGGCACTATGTCAATAGGTTAATCCCAAAAAATGATACAAAATTGCTATAAAACGATTATAAAACATCCAAGAATGATAACATAACAGCATGGAACAATCATAAATTATAGATACGTTGGAGACGTATCAGTCTTCGGTCGAGGTGGTCGGAGAACGAGGGGGTCCATCCCGGTGATGCTTCACCAGTGGGTCAGTGAAGAGCGCATGGTTCTCCTTCACACTCATGTGACATCACTGAGATGTCCCCGGAGTGGGTGCATCTCTAGTTGGGGGTACTCCTCCTCTGTAAGATACAATTGGTTGTCCCTTGGAGGCCCCATCTTTCTTGATCCTATCAGGCTTCGTCTTGGCTTATCGTAGTAGCTCACAGGTGTGCTGAAGTTCCGTCTAGAGCTTTACTTGCTCCTTAATCAGGTTGTGATCCAGACTGTTGGCGGAGAGGTTGAAGTAGGTCTGGAACCTGAGTGGTCTTCCATCCTCCTTGGACGGGATCAACGTCTAACTCTCGCCAATATCATCCTTCATGAAAGGTAGGTCGTGAGTAGCTGGCTCATTAGCCATCTCTGGATGATGTCTCGAAGGTGGATGAGTGCCTTCCGTGCAACTGTCTCGACTACGATTGCCAAGGTCTCCATCTGTGGTCCTTCAAAGAACCAACTTGTCGGGGAGTCATTTTCCTTCATGACCACATCAACTTGGTACTCCTTTGTGGGGCGTGGACCCACTGCTCATGGTAGAGCAAAATGAGGGATCGTCAAAACTCACACTTCTCTAGTATATCCTCAAGGAGTTGGGGAAAGCCGGATGCTAGGAGGTCTTCACGTACGACATACATTTAGAAGGTTTAGGGGAGGGGTGTCAGTGAAGTTTGAAAGTAGACTAGAAGAGGTAAGAAGTACAGAAACTCCTAAGTATAGGTAATAAGTATGGTTTTAGAAAGTGGTTTTGTCCTAACTAACGTCCGTGCTAGATAAGGCTTCCTATGGTCAGCATGCTCTGATACCAGCTCTGTGGGGACCCCGACTCATAAGTCGTGATCATCGAATGCATGTGTACACTGATCATAGAGACCAATGCTCCCTGAACACATAGAAGCTGAATAACAAAAGTCTTACATCCATAAATACTGTCTTACACAAATGTATGACCTTTATGGTCGAGTCTTACATACAACTAGCAACGGAAATGTAGAACAAAAGCATGAACCCATGACATCTACCTTAACCCTACATGCATTCTAACTGGTAAGCGTCCTAGTGTGCATGTTCGTCACCAACGTAATATTCACCATAATTCTAGTCTTCCATGTGTGGCCAATTAAATAACTTGTGGCAAGCCAATGAGTACTTTGAATGTACTCGCAAGCAACCCATGTTTGGAACAAGGCAATAACAAAGCATCATATAGCACTAAGTAGGTAAGTTGCAGAAAGCTAATTTTGAGTGCAATGACATGTTCAATCAACTTGTAAAACATGCATCATGAGGTTTTAGATATCCATATTAACAGGTTATAGGTTTCAATATAAGCACGGGTTGAACATCTCATGTTCAATGATCATGTCAAGTCATCTGACTTAGCTCAAGTATCCCCTTTGTCTCTCTTTCTCTCTCTCTCCCTCACACACACACACACAGACACACACACACAGACACACAAACACACACACACACACACACACTTGTCAAAAAGTCGGGCGCAGTTTAAGCAGGACCACCAACTATCCATGACCATGGACACGTCTATTAGAATAGTTTAAAGTCTACAGAGATTGCACACTTTACCCACAAGACTCGGGGAACTTCCGTGTCATCCAGAATTCATGGTATATTACATACCCGATGTAAGCACCCAAACAATGCCTTTCCTTTGACAACACTAAACAAAGAGTCCACTTGTTGGTGCCATCCCTCATGATGTACATCGCACATAACATCCATGAGAGCACGAAACGTTGTGCCCAGTGTGTGTGAAAATAGCTCATGGTTGTGCTTTCAGGCACGACCCCGTATCAAGAGTGACTACACCACTCTTGCCACTAGTATGCGGGATCTCTGCTAGTATTGACAAAAGTAATCAACAAAGCCTCGTCCCATAAGGGGTATTATTGTTGTACATGTAAGGTTGGGACCATCAGCAGATCTTAAATCTCTCAGCTTTTGAAAACACACACACACACATACACAACTTGTCTATGCACACCACTTCTTTATAAAGTGGTTACCTAGCTCATCATGGTCTCCCTCGGGCATTAGTGGCACCCAACTATGGGATCACTAGAAGGGATGTCTAGAGGGGGGGTGAATAGACTACTTGACAAATTAAAACCTAACCTTTCCCAATTTGAATTGTTGGTAGATTTTAGCATTTATATAAAGTCAAACACACCCTACACATGGAAGTCTACGAGTATTTCAGCGGAAAGTAAATACATGCACATGCAAAGTATGGAGTAGAGTTTAGGATGATCAAACACAAAAATTGACGCGGTGATTTTTGGTGTGGTTCGATAGGTGGTGTTATCATACATCCACGTTGATGGAGACTTCAACCCACAGAGGGTAACAACCGCGCGACTCCACGGAGGGCCCAACCCACGAAGGGTCCATGGAGAAGCAACATTGTCGATTCCATCACGGCTTACGTCCATGAAGGACTAGCCTCACCCGGGTAGATCTTCACAAAGTAGGCCATATCCTTGCCCGCAGAAACTTCTTGGTTCAACTCCACAACAGGAAGTAGGAGGCTCCCAAGCAACACCTAACCAATCTAGGAGACACCACTCTCCAAAAGGTAAAATATGCGTAGTATGTTTAACTCCTTACTCTTGTGCTCCAAAAGGTAGTCTCCTCAACACTCAATCACTCTCTCATAGATTTGACTTGCGTAGAAGAGATTGATTGGGTGGAAAGCAACTTGGGGAGGTAGAAATCAAGATTCATATGATAGGAATGGAATATCTTGATCTCAACACATGAGTAGCTCTCTCTCTCTTAGGAAATTTGATATGGCAAGTGTTGGGTCGTTCTCAGTGCTTCCTCTATGAATGAGAGGTGGTGGAGGGGGTATATATAGGCATCTCCAAAAATCCAACAATTACAACATTATTTCCCAACTCGGTGAAACCAAAGTGAAACTCAATGGGACCTTTCGTGTTTTTGGTGAGACCAATATATGAATCTCGGTGGTACCGATTTTGGCTGGCCTAGTCAGTTTCCTCAACTCGAATGGACCAATTCTCAAAACTCAGAAATTTTGATTTTAAGAAGCTGGTTAACAGAGCTGGGGGAACTGATTTTGGTTGCACCAAAATGGAACTTGGTGGTACCAAGACTCTAGGGTTTGGCATGGGATCTGTCTGATGTAAAACTCGGTTGGGCTGAATGGATAAGGTTGGAAGCACCGAATTTTGGACATTTAGGGTTTGGATAGAATATCTGTGAGACAAATTCATGAGTATGTTTGGTGGCTAACTCTAATCACTTGAACAAGCAGATCATCATAGTTGCCTCATCCCCTTTTTATAGTATTGGATTTCCTATGGACTCAAGTGTGATTTCTCACCAAATATAAAATGTAGAGCCTTAGATCTTGAATCTTGGCCAATCCTATTCCTTTCCTTCCTTGGGGCTTCTCTCGCAATCCTTAGCCAATATTTTGTGTGGACTATATCTGAAATATACTAGGTGTCGTGGTTTTGTCATGGAAGATGTCCTCGTGAGAGAACTTAGGTGTGAGTCCATTGCAACTGGATGGCGGCTTGAGAGTGGTTGGTTGGAATTGAGAGACGCAAGTTTACCCAGGTCTGGCCCCTCCGATAGAGGTAAAAGCCTACATCATGCTTGTGTTTCATTGATGAAGATCTCGATTACAAGGGTGCAGAATAGCTACCTCTAAACTCTAGGGTGTCTAATCTCTTTATCTCTAATGACTTGTCTCGTCATCGTCTAACTTGTACTCGTTGGTGTGCCCTGCCCCTGCTTATATAATTTGAAGGGGGTAGGCTTGCACAGAGTCGTACTAGGACTTGGACTAGCTTCTCTTGAATCCTAATCCGGGACTCTCTGCCCTTGGAGGGAATCTTTTCTTCTTGGGCCTTCTCTGTGAGCTGCCCTTCAGGCCTCTCCATAAGCTGCCTCATCGCTGGCTTGCACAATGGGCCTTGGGCCTTGTCGTCCAGGTCGACCTGGTGATCGGGGTGACCCATGAGCCGCGTGGTGATGGTCTGGGTCACACCTCCTGGCCGGGTAAAACCATGGGGTATATCCCCGACATTAGCCCCCAGGTTTGCTTGAATTTATTCATGGTAAGCTCCTGAAATAAGAATAATAAATGTGTTAAGGGAGCGACTTGCTCCATTGGCCAACTTATTTCAATGAAGCGGCTTCTTGAAAATTCGGATGTTTCCTTCATATAAACAAGTCGTCATCACAATCATTTTGCAAGTCTGTATCCTTTGTAATAAAATATTGGGAATAATAAACCAACTGTCGTTGAGTCGGCCTCCAATGCTTTGGCTTGATGAAAATTTCGAGAATAAGAAATCCACATGATGTTGAGTCTGTTTTCCATTGCTTCGGTTGTGATGAAAATATTGGGAATAGAAATTCATCCATTGTTAAACCACTTTCAACTTATGAAGTCGGGTTGCTTATATATACTCTATTGGGTTATAATCTTTGTTAATGCCCGGTCATGATTGTTGGTGATGTGAGGTTAAACAACTGGAATCAGTTGACTTGATAAAAGTATTCAGAATAAAGAAACACGTGTGGTGCTTGTAGGATCCGAAGTATGTCTAGAGCGGGGGGGGGGGGGGGGAGGTGTGATTAGACTACTTGACAAAATAAAAAAAATAGCCTTTTCCCAATTTTAGTTTTGGCGAGCTTTAGCAATTATGACTAGTCAAGTTCACCCTACACATGCATATCTAAGAGTATATCTGCAGAATGTAAAGACATGCAAGGGTAGGAAAGGAAGATCAAACGCAAAGATTGACACGTCAATTTTTGGCGTGGTTCCGATAGGTGGTTCTATCATACGTCCATGTTAGTGGAGACTTCAACTCATGAAGGGTAATGGCTGCGAGAGTCCACAGAGGGCTCCACCCACAAGGGGTCCACGAAAAGGTGGCCTTGTCTATTCCACCATGGCTTAAGTCCACACATGACTAGCCTCATTCACAGTAGATCTTCACAAAGTAGGCGATCTCCTTGACCTTACAAACTTCTTGGTTCAACTACACAACATGAAGTAGGAGGTTCCCAAGCGACACCTAACCAATCTAGGAGGCACCACCCTCCAAAACGTAATACATGCGGTAGCACAATGAATTCCTTGCTCTTGTGCTTGAAAAGATAGTCTTCTCAACACTCAATCACTCTCTCAAAGATTTGGCATGGGTAGGAGAGATTGATTTTGTGGAAAGCAACTTGGTGAGGCTAGAGATCGAGTTTCAAATGGTTGGATTGGAATATCTTGATCTCAACACATGAGTAGGTGGCTCTCTCTCAGAAAAATGGATCTGGCAAGTGGGTGTGTGTCCTGAGTGCTTACTATGCGAATGAGAGGAGGTGAAGGGGTATATATAGGCATCCCCAAAAACCCAACGGTTACAACATTATTGCCCAACTCGCTGACACCAAAATGAATCTCGATGGTACTGAGTTGCAATAAATGTGAGAACTTTTGAATACTCGATGAGACCAATATATGAATCTCAGTGGTACCGATACGATGACCTAGAGCAGTTTCCAAATCCTGGTGATGCCGATTCCAATCTCGGAAATTCCGATTCTTGAAATTTGCTTAACAGAAAGTTGGTCACATGCTTTTTGGTGGCACCAATGTGAAACTTGGTGGTACCAAGAGATTAGGGTTTGGCAAAGGATTTGTTTGCTTGACAAATCGGTAGGGCCGAGTGGGAAAACTTGGTGGCACTGATTTTGATGTTTTGGCTTGGGAGAGAGATATTTGTGGGAGAATGAGTGAATATTTTTGGTGGCTATATTTAAGCACTTGATAAACCAATTCATCATAATACCTCACCCCTTTTAATAGTATTGTCTTTCCTATTGACTCAAAAGTGATTTCTCACAACTAAAAAATGTAGAATCCTCTTGCTTGAAGCTTTAGCCAATCCTATTACTTTCCTTGCATGAAGTGGTTTCTCCTCACAATCCTTTGTCCAATTTATCTTTGAACTTTTATAAAATATACTTGGACAAGATAATTAGTTCAATGATACATATGTTGTGACTAATTACCAAAACCACCTTAGGGAGCAATTATGCTTCAATCTCCCCTTTTTTGGTAATTGGTCACAACATACAGATCAAAGCTTCGACAAAAGATATAATAAATGATTAGCATCTTCGCTTTGATAAATATGTGAAAAGCAAGATCTCCCCTTAAATTTGTGCATTATTTTAATTTGCGCTTGAATGCAAATGCATAATCGATTAGGATCATGGGTCACTCTTCCATGTCAATACATCTTGGTGGTGCACATAAATGATATGAATGATTAGTAATGCACACAACACCAAAAAATTAGTGAATGATCATCATGTGGATAGCTCAAAATATATAATATAGTAGCATCAACAATCAAAGTGTATGGTCAAACACGAAAGTTTAAGGAAACCGAAAACCAAATGACTTGTGAAACCAAAAGAGAGCAAATAAAAAGGCAAAGCTCTCTCTCTATCTATCTCTATCAACGCTAATTGATCTATACACTTCTCCTCCTTTGGCAACAAGTTATCAAAAAGTTCAAAGGTCTAGAACTAATCATCTCTGTGGGCTTGATATCCTTCAGTGGTAGTCGATAGAGTGGACAAAAGAGCGTCGGTGAAGACTTATGCGGATGTCCCTGGTGTTGGAGGTGTAGACAATAGAGGTGCAGGAGCTGGAGCTGAAGCTGAAGGTGCTGAAGCTTAAGCTGATGAAGTTGGTCTTGCTTCTGGAGCTTGCCCAACTACTGACCTAGTCTGGGTCGTGAACTAAGTAGTCGTAGGAAGAGGCGACTATTCATCATCACTGTTGGAGCGGGGAATCTGCGTAGAATAAACTTCATGCTAGAGCTGCTAAACAGTGGTAGTCAACTCTGTTACCTGAACATCCAGGTCATGGAATTTTGTTTCCAGAATCCTCTCAAGTCTCTTCTAGTTCAGCAAGATCTCCGAAACTTTCTTATCCGTCCCTTGGATTGTGTAGACAAGAAAATACATCTGCTCCTCTCTGGTTCTGAGTTGTAGAGCTGGTGGTGGAGCATCTCTAGGTGCCTGTGCCTTTGTTGCCTCTGCTTCACGTGCCGAAGCTGAGCTGAGATGGCTAGGGTCCATCACAACTACATTGTCCTTGAACTCTAGCTGAAGTGGAAGGTACAGACGATCAATTAGATATGCATGATTGCCAATCTTGGCATTGATGAGGATCTAATTATAAGGTGCATATCAACAAGATCTCTTCTGATCTGCAGTAATCTTCCTGACAGTCTATACTATCAAGTCCATCACTCTAAACCAAGTGTGGGTGTCTAGATGGTGCAAAAGGTTAATAGAATAACCTATGATCATCTTATCATCTCCTGACTTGAGCATGAGGGTGTGTCTCAAAATGGTGTTCGGTGCAGGTATTCCTGCTTGCAAGAAATAGACATAGCCAAATTTGTGTGTCTTCACATACTAATGGGGCACTGGATTGTAGATGTTTGACATGGAGTTGTGGTTCATCTTGGATTCTGAGTACACATCCAAATCTCCCTCTTATGCCTTTGGGGCACCAACGACAATGGACCACTCATCTACAGTAGACTCATATCGGTGACCTTCTGTCATCCAAACTATCTTCTGATCCTGACATACTCACAAACAGCCAAGCACACACGCAGACCATGTGAAAAGATTTAGAAGAGATGCAATGGATGAGCATCACCAAAAATCCAAAATTTTGCAAAGATTTGAACTCTGATAAATTAGGTTTAACATTCAGCAAAAAGGGATTTCGGTTCCACCAAGTAAAACATTTATGAGCTACCGGGACTAAAATTCTCTTTAATAGGAACTTGGAACCCCTTTTCAGTTTCACCAAAAGAGATACTCGGTTTCATCGATACTGTTCTCAGTAGACCTAAAACAAAATCAGTAAGTCCGACTTTTCTGAATCGATGACACTGAGATTCGGTTTTGCGGATGGCTAACCCTAAGTTCTTGTTTGTTCTCTAATCTTTAGGAAGTGTCCTCTTGACAGATTTATTGCAATTGTGGAAAGAATTCATCAAAGCCTATTTCACATGAATCGGAGATGGTAGCACAAAAAGGGGTCGGATCCATACCCTAGCTTGGTGATGGATCCGCTACGGCAACAATGACGGTGATGATTCCCGCTGATGGAGAGGACTCCGGTGACAAGGGCGCATCGGAGAGTCAAGGTGACGTCGTAAGGACTACGGCTCGACGGCGAGGAGGTGCGGGAGGCAAAGTTTGAAGATGTATTTCAAACGTCGGGTTCCACATATTATATACCCCTTGCTGTCGGTGACACCGAGTTGGAATTTTTGGTGGCACCAAGTTCCTTAACTGTCAACACATAGTGAGACTCGGTGAGAAAAGAACAAATCAGTGGTACCGAGATAAGAAAACACCGATTAACCCTAGACTTCGATGGGACCAAGTTTTTGAGGTTGGTCACACAGACTTGCTTTTGGGAGGTTTTGGAAGTCAGCCCTTGTTGAGACGGATCTCCGAGTGCTCCTCACACAGAGTGTCCCTAAAGTGCTTGCTCAAATTTTGTGATGTAACATGAATAGAATTTGAGACAAGAAAGCATAGATAGCTAGAGAGAGGTACATAGACATTCTTGTATATCCAATTGGCCAAAAAAATAGAAATCCAAATAATAACAATTGGATATCCTTGAATGAGGAAAATATGCATACAACATGCTCACACAATAAGATGGCAAATAAAACATGGTGAACATGCACCAACACTCTAGTATGTATCAAGCACTTTGACGATGACGAAGTCAACTATATGAGTATATTGACTTAGGAGACAAGCAAGAATACTTGATCAGAGGTCATACTCATCGTTTAAGCACAAGTGGGGTTACCACTTTTACATAAAGCTTTCAATGTGTTCACATGTTTAAGAGATTCTTATACTCAAGTCTTAGAGTAAAGATCCCCCCTGATGTGACATCCCCCTAAGCTTGGTTTTGTCGTAGAGGACTTCAAGTAGGTGTATCAATGGTGGATTCTCATTGTTGATGAACATCATCTTGAGTTGGGAGCAATCCTTGTTGTTTCTTGCTCTTCTCACCTAGATGGGTTAGTCCCGAAGCACAAGGAACATATGCAAGGATATCTATGGACATGGAATGAAATGCATGTGAGACGATGTCCAAAAATACATTAATTACCTAGAATAAAATTTTGGAGAAATAATTTGCTTCATGACTCTTTTCAAAGCCTCTTTCCAAAAACTTTTCTTTTCAAGTGGCATTTTGAAGATAATTTAATGCTTGAGTCCTTACATGAGATAATTTTATTTACTTATTTAATGGGAATATTCTTTTTAATTTGGTCATGTCTGTTTAAAATTTGAATTTCTGGGTTTTCAATTGATCTTAGAACCACTCCTTTACCCTAATTATAAAGTTCTCCTCCAAGCAGAAGTTTTTGAAAATCATGTTGGGACTTGAGTGCTTGCATAAAAACATTTCTTTTCTTCTCAAAAATTCATTGGATAACCTTTTTGTAAATAATTTTGCCTAGGTTTCTTTTATTCAAAAATGACTTTTAATTTCCATAAGGGCCTCTTTTACACTGCAACCTTTTGATATCTTCCTCTAAATATTCTACAAAAATTTGTAGGTGACATGTGATGTCCCTAAATCAATTTTATGCAAAAACTTATCCAAGTGTTTCGGAAAATTTCAGCATATTATCTTCTTTTTTGTTCTGGTCCAGTTTGGTACTTTGTACTACAACCATGTTTTTCTTTGCTCTAATTTCCTTTAGATTTTTCCTCCTTGTAGCACAGCCTACCAAAACCTTAAGTCCATGAGTTGAGCCCCATTGGAGGATTTTAAATGCATGTAATAATAGTCTTAACTTGCTGACCAGAATTGACTTTCTCAAAACTTTGCACTAACAAGTTTAACTTTTTGCCATACTAACTTGACAATCATGACTAACACCTAAGGAGACCTTGATCTGGCAATTTTGGTGGCCAAAGGAGCTCCCTAGGTGCCCTTGACATTCTGTCGAACACCTTGAGTTCATGTACTGATTTGGTATGCACTTTTGTCTGCATTGTAGAGTTGCTCAACTATCCCAATCAGGATGTCTAGGATGTTTGGCTTGACAAGCAACCCCAATATAGTGATTTTGGTGAGCACTCGAATCCTATAACCATGCTAGGCTTTCCGTCGGGCACCCTGGGTGCATTTCGAGAGCGCGCCCGGAGCGCGCCTTTTGCAGCCTGCGCGTCCGAGCCGCCGTGTCCCACTAAACCCCGCAGCCTAGCTCGTGAACACTTTTAGAGCCACCCCACACCCCCTCCAAACCCGCAGACGCACTGCCGTGCTCTGGCACCCTTGGACGCTACCGCAGCGAGTTGCCTGCCAGCAAACGTGCAGTCGTGTCTGCTCCTGCCATGGCCGGCGCTGCCCGAGCTCTCCCCAAGCACCAGATAGCCTTTGGACCCCCGCTCTGCATTGATGGCCTGCTTCCCGTCTTACACCCGCCATTCCATGCGCTGCAGCCCCTGACGCGCCCGAGCGCTAGCCGTTGGTGCCGCCTATTGTGCCCAGCCCCGGTCAAGCCACCTGGCGCTCCCCAAGACCACCAACACGTCGTGCTCATCCACAACCATGTCATATTCCCCGTATAACCCCTCTGACCAGGTCCCCGCCTCCCCTGTGCTGCATTAATGGTCGCCGCCGCCGTGCTTATCCCCTCATACCGCCGAACCGACTTTGGCCGCCTATTTAAGCCTCTAGCAAGGTCACTGAGCCACCCGCACCATCCCAAGTAGCCTCCCTGCCAAAGCAATCGAGCCCCCGTGCTCAATTTCGTCACCGTCGGCCGCCACTGCCATGAGCAAACCTTCGGCCAATTCCGGCAACCCACATCCCTTTTTAGCCCACTATAGCTTCGGCTAGCTCCTCTATCGCTCCCAGAACCCGTTCCATCTATTTAATTGTGCCAAGGCAACCACAAGTCGATGTCGTGCTCGCCGGAGTTCACGGTCCGCCGTGGATGAAAGGGCACTCGCCCCCGACCTCCTCAGAAGCCCGTGTGATATCCAGAGGATGGGGTCCTCACCCCTTAACACACTGGTGTGCTCAGATCCGGGAGAGAAGCCTCCTAACGCCGGCGAGCGTCGTCGGAGCTCGCCTGTGACCCTATTTCGTGCGTGAGAGGAGGAAGGGGAAACCCAACAAGCAGGCCCCGCCTATCAGCGAGGCAAGCCCCGGTCCTGATGGCGTAACCACGCCAGTACGTTTTCCTCGAGAGGAGGCGCATACTAGAAGGTACGCCTTCGCCTTAAGAAAACGTAATTAACCCGTAGTGTTTCAGTTAACGTGTTTTCTGTGTTGGAAATCGTATTTCTTAGCGAAACTTTTTCTTTTATAATTGATTTAAAAATCAGGTTTGACCAGAAACTTTGACTGACCACAACTTTTTTAATAAAACTCCAAATTAATTGATTATTTTTCCTACCTCTTTAAAATTTCCTCTAATTTATTTACCAATTTATTTCAAAAAAATTAAAACAACTTTTGTGTGCTGTTTTGGAATTTTTTGTTGAATGGTATTTTTTTTAAATGGAATTTGGAGAGAGAAAACATCCTTCAAGATTTTGGGGTGCACACCACTCTCCTCAACTCCAAAGGCAAGCATCTTGAGCCCTAATTTGTGCTAAGATGTGTGATTTTTGTTGTGATGCATTGGAATGCATGATTCCGTTATGTTGATAAAAAAACTCTTGCATATAGTCATGCTTTGCATCAGTGCATGTGATGGATATTTTGTTGGTGAATATATGTGATGCAAAGGTGGGTCTTGTCAGTATGTCACCTTACCTTTCGTGCTTCCACAAGACTTTCCAAAGGGGAATATGGTTTAGTAAGTCGTAAACCTATTACTATGTACACACCAAGTAAAGGGGCTGGGATGAAGGTATCCATGGCCCTGGACTAAATCCAGTCATCCAGTCAGGGGGCATGGGTGTTTCTGGTCTGGAATCGAGAGGGAAGAGCTCTTCCCTTATAGCACGCGGTATAAATTTGATCCCATGCTAGTCTAGGTTGGAGCCTCCCCGTCTTATGGTTTTTCCCTGATAGCGTAGCCCGGGTAAGGCCTGTCACCGCGGCGGAAAAATGGATGTGTACTGGTTTTGAGTGTTTACTTCTAAAATACTATACGCGAAATTAGTCCGAGTGAGTATTGAAACCCGTGGGTTGTGGGTAAGGAGTACACCCTATGCACAGTTAAAACTATTTGAGTAGCTGTGTCAAAGGCCAAGGACAATGGGTTGACTAGTCAAGTGCCGGCCTAAGTGTCGGCCTTTGGAGGAATTGAAACTTCAACAGGATGATGAATGTGAACTGAGATGATAAGTATTATGAATTATGTGATGGACTAATCATTTGTGGTATATGGATTTGTTGGAGTATCGCTGGGACGGTTCTACCTCCTGGATACTCGATATCTTTATTATTTTATTATTCCCTTTCTGTGGTGTCGCTTAGACGTCTGACTGTGGCAACTGTTGCTACTTTCATATAAGCCTTTATGTGGTGTCGCTCAAACGCTCCACTGTCGCAAGTAATTATTTTATTATGCCCTTTCTGTGGAGTCGCTCAGACGCTCGACTATGGCAAGTATGGGTTATATTATGCCCATTCTGTGGTGTCGCTCAAACGCCTAACTCTGGCTTGTACTTTCTTGTCCTTCCGAGCTGTCGCCTCAGACGCCCGACTGACAAGCTTATAATTTACTGTTACCCTTCCTTGATGTTTATACAACATTGGTGGAAATGTTTTATCTGCATAAATACATCTGTTAATTAATTCTTAGGGCATGATAGAATTATTAAATGGATTATGCATGCATCTGACCTGCTTTGACTTATATTTTTCTTGATGTTTGCGAGTACATTCAAAGTACTCACTTGCTTGTCCCTAGCTATTGTCTTGGCCAGATTGCTTTCAGAGAGGAGCACAATACCGTCAACCTCGGAACCTAGCACTCGAGGATATAAGCCTTGCGAAAGAGGAATTTAACCAGGTCAGTTGTTCCTATGGGAATGGAGTCCCATGGGTGCTGGAGATTCCTCGAGTCGCTTATGCCGTCAGTCCCAAACCTTGTCCAAGCAAGTGGACCTTTATGGTCTGGTAACCCAGATTTTGTAATTTTCTTGGGATTTCTGTATCAAGTGAGTGTCCATCAGCTAACAGTAGTCCTGGGGCTGGTGAGCCGGAAGGCCTGTTTTCTGGAAATTATTTTTCCAAAAAATCGGTCGCTACAATCTTGGTATCAAAGCCTGGATGACCATTGGCTAAACCTATCTTAGCGAGGTCGCTATCCCGAACCTGTATATTTATATATCCACAACCCAGCCTAGCCTAACCAATAGCCAACGAGAGTTGCCATCCGACACCTTTTGGCAGTCGGTGACTAACTTTGTTAGGAAAACCCTTAAGTTGTGTGTCTATGACTGACATCGGAGTTGTCGCATTCCCTATCATGCGATAGAAGACTCCCTAGCCTATATAGGAAGGCCTTGCGTCAACCCAGCAGACCGCAACCTTGTGACTCCCCAATAAAACCAGCCGACGAGATGCCTAGCCGCATTCTATGCAATGAGACCACCACATCCGAGGCTGGAGAATTCGTAGCCATTCTCGCCGACCTCAACCGCCAAGTCTTTGGCATAGAATAGCCCCCAGTGTATATTATGCATGAGGAACCTGTGAGTGATGCTACCCGTCACTTTTGGGCCTCAGTGCACATCCTTGGAGGGATTTCCACGCTTGAATGTCTTTACCATTTCACTTGTAGATCAGCAGCCAGAGAAGCCCAAGCCCGTCAACTTGCAACCCGAGAAGATATAGTCCAGCTACGACATTTGTCACCATGGATGAATAGCCGACCGTTCTGCTATTATCCTAGTCGTGAAGGCTATGGTAGTCCGACCCATGTGGCTAGCGAAGACCTTGAGGCAGACCCTACATTGGTGGAGGTTGTGCGCTATTTGAGAGCGCAGGAGGCACTAATCGATCATCTCACCTTTATCTGGTCGTGAACCGCACGTCACTAGCTCGCCGGACCCCGACAAGCAGTGAAGCTGCAACCGCCTCCAGCAACCAGCCCATATTGATTGGGGGAACTATCGGATCCCTGAGGTCTGCACCAACCCTTATGTTACCCAGCCCAAGCATGAACCCGGTAGAGCTTCACCGCAGCTTGGATGCCTTCTGTAATGAAGTTGTGCCAAGGGCGCGCCGTCCGAGACATCGTTGCCACAGCAACCCTGCAACCCCGTTCCATGGCCCAGTCAACTCTGGAACCATGGAAAATGAAGGAACCTTATTGGTTACTAAGCACGTCCACTCAGAGGCCAACGAAGGCGGAGCGAGTCCGCCAGAGTAGCTATCAAGCCCTAGTAACGACGTTATCGTGTAACATTGTATTCACGTGTTTGTAATAAAGCTATGTTAAATAAAATGCAAGGTGCCTGCGCGCCCCTGTTTTTAAAGGTAGAATTGCGTAGACCAGTCCGCATGGCCTTAAGATAAATTTTTGGGCGTGACCACCTAGCCACCTGACCAGCTACCCGAGTGATGTATCACTTGGGAGTTGTTACCCGAGTTTCCACCCCCAATGAACCAGGTCACACTAGTGTTATACTGTGTGCCCAAAAATCAGGCACCCCACTGAGACCACAATCGCGACCTCTCCTAGCACTTCTCACTTAGTGCACTGCCGCACAACGAGCTTTTCTTATGGCTGCCCATTGGGATTCATTCGGGATGACTGGATGCAACCGCACAACAGAGACCTTGTTGCCTCGCAGCCCAGGGTAGAGCAGGCCATGCGTGCCCATCCTTTGTTCTATATGTCG
The DNA here is from genome assembly GCF_904849725.1 of Hordeum vulgare subsp. vulgare. Classification (NCBI taxonomy): domain Eukaryota; kingdom Viridiplantae; phylum Streptophyta; class Magnoliopsida; order Poales; family Poaceae; genus Hordeum; species Hordeum vulgare. Next base: position 269,409,542 of record NC_058519.1, on the reverse strand, counting down.
TCATGAAGAGCGTTGACCCAGCAGCCAGTGGGTTAATGTTCCCACCCTTGCAATGGGGAAAAATTTCCAGAGTGTCCCTGGGTAGGCCGTTGTTGCCAGACCAAAGGGGCACGTTCTTCGGACTCCTTCTAGGAGAAGTAGAATGTGTTTACCCCGACTAAGAATATTTTCTCGGAATCCCCTTGCCCGTACCTCGTTGACCGTCCTCGGAGTGTACGTTAGTCCAGTAACATGCTTTCCTTAATGCTATATGAGTGATGGTGTAAATTATAATCGTTTTTCTATTTTGCACCTTCATATGAGTGACTGTGTGCTATATGATTGCCTTGTTGCGCGTGCATTTGAATGATCATGCACTGAGTTTACATGAGTGGATTAATTTCTTTCCCTTAGAAAATCTCGGGACGATATTTATTTTTAAGGGGGTAGTGTCTGTCACACCCCAAAAATTTAATCATATTTTTATAAACTAAAATATTGCCTAGATTATAATTTTTGAGAAATAATTTGCTTCGCTACTCTTTTCAAAGCCTCTTTCCAAAAACTTTTCTTTTCAAGTGGCATTTTAAATATCATTTAGTGCTTGAGTCCTTACTTGAGATCATTTTAATTACTTATTTAATGGGAATATTCTTTTTAATTTGGCCATGTCTATTTAAAATCTGAATTTCTGGGTTTTCAATTGATTTTAGAACCACTCCTTTTCCCTAATTATAAAGTTCTCCTTCAAGTAGAAGTTTTTGAAAATCATGTTGGGACTTGAGTGCTTGCATCAAAACATTTCTTTTCTTCTCACAAATTCATTGGATAACCTTTTCGTAAATATTTTTTCCAAGGTTTCTTTTATTCAAAAATGACTCTTAATTTCCTTAAGGCCCTCTTTTACACTTCAACCTTTTGATATCTCCCTCTAATAATTATACAAAAATTTGTAGGTGACATGTGATGTCCCTAAATTATATTTATGTAAAAACTTATCCAAGTGTCTTTGAAAATTTGAGCACATTCCGTGTCAAAAAAAATTGAGCACATTATCTTCTTTTCTGTTCTAGTGCAGTTTGGTACTTTGTACTACAACCATGTTTTTCTTTGATCTAGTTGCCCTTAGATTTTTCATGCTTCTAGCACACCCTACCAAAACCTTAAGTCCATGATTTGAGCACCATTGGAGGATGTTACATGCTTGTAATAATAGTCTTAACTTGCTGACCAGAATTGACTTTCTCACATCTTTGAACTAACAAGTTTAACTTTTTGCCATACTAACTTGACCATCATAACTAACACCTAAGGAGACCTTTACCTGGTAATTTTTGTGGCGAGAGGAGCTCCCTGGGTGCCCTTGACATTATGTCGAACACCTTGAGTTCATGTACTGATTTGGCATGCACTTTTGTGTGCATTGTAGAGTTGCTCAACTAGCCCAGCCAGGATGTCTAGGATGTTTGGCTTGACGAGCAACCCCACTCTGGTGATTTTGGTGAGCACTCGAACCCTGTAACCATGCCAGGCTTTCTGTCAAGCACCGTGGGTGCATGCCTAGAGCGCGCCCGGAGCGCGCCTTTTGCGGCCTGCGCGTACGAGCCGCCGGGTCCCACTAAACCCCGCAGACTAGCTCGTGTACGCTTGTAGAGCCACCCCAGAACCCCTCCAAGCCTGAAGAGGCACTGCCGTGCTCTGGCACACTCAGAGTGCCACCGCAGCTAGCTCCCTGGCAGCACACCTGCAGTCACGTCTGCTCCTGCCATGGCCAGCGCCGCACGAGCTCTGGCCGAGCGCGAGCTAGCCTTTGGGACCCCCTCTGCATCGATAGCATGCTTCCGGTCCTGCTGCCGCCACTACCATGCGCTGCAGCCCCTGCCGTGCCTGAGCTCTAGCCGCCGTCGCTGCCTACTGTGCCTAGCCCCGATCAAGCCACCTGGTGCACCCCACTACCACCAGGACGTCGTGCTCATCCACAACTGTGTCGTCTTCCCCGTCAAACCCCTCTGACCAGGTCCACACCTCCCCTTTGTTGCAATAATGGTCGTCGTCCCTGTGCTTATCCTCTCGCACCGTTGAACCGACTTTGGCCGCCTATTTAAGCCCCTACCAAGCTCACTGAGCCACCCACACCATCCCCAGTAGCCTCCCTGCCAAAGCAACCGGGTCCCCGTGCTCCATTTTGTCGTCATCGGCCGCCACTGCCATGAGCAAACCTCCGGTCAATACCGGCAACCCAAAGCCCTTTTTAGCTCACCATAGCTTAGGCTAGCTCCTCTATCGCCCCGAGAACCCGTTCCCTCCATCAAATTGCGACATGGCAACCGCAGGCCGATGTCGTGCTCGCCGGAGTTCCCGGTCCGTTGTTGATGAAAGGGTGCTCGCCCTCAACCTCCCCAAAAGCCCGTGTACCCTCCAGAGGATGGGGTCCTCACCGTGTAACACAATGGTGTGCTCAGCTCCGGGAACAAAGCCTCCTAGAGCCATCGAGCGTTGTCGGAGTTTGCCCCTGATCCTGTTTCCTACGCATGAGAGGAGGACGGGGAAACCCAACAGGAGGTACCCGCCTGTCAGCGAGGCAAGCCCCGGAGATGATCGCGCAACCGCGCCAGTACGTTTCCCTTCAGAGGAGGCGCATTCCAGTAGGTACGCCTTCGTCTTAAGGAAACGTAATTAACCCGTAGTGTTTCAGTTAATGCGTATTCTCTGCTGGAAATCATATTCATTAGCAAAACGTTTTCCTTTATAATTGATTTAAATATTAGGTTTGACCAGAAACTTTGACCGGCCAGAACTTTTTAAATAAAACTCCAAATTAATTTGATTATTTTTCCTACCTCTTTAAAATTTCCTGTAGTTTATTTACCGATTTATTTCAAAAAAATAACAACTTTTATGTGCTGTTTTTGAATTGTGTGTTGAATGGTATTATTTTCAAAATAGGAATTTGGAGTGAGAAAACTTCCTTCAAGATTTTTGGGTGCAGACCACCCTCCTCAACCCCAAAGGCAAGCATCTTGAACCCTGATTTGTGGTAAGATGTGTGACGTTTGTTGTGATACATTGGAATGCGTTATTCCATTATGTTGGTAAAAACTCTTGCATATAGTCATACTTTGCATGAGTGCATGTGATGGATATTCTGTTGATGAATATATGTGATGCAAAGGTGGGTGGGTACTTCCTCATGCCTCGTATGCCATGTTGGTCTGGACAACCTCGGAGGAAGGTTTGTCGTGGTGAATATGAGACCATGGGACTGACATCTCGTGGGATGAGGGTGGTCAGTAAAGGCATGTTGGGGTGTGATGGTGGTAACACCGAGGTATGTCACTCAGCAAAGTCGTGTGGTACTAACCCTTGAAGGAAAACCTAACCTCCTCAGTCGACTGTAGATCGAGTCTTGTCAGTATGTTACCTTACCTTTTGTGCTTCCACAAGTCTTTCCGAAAGGGAATATGGTTTAGTAGGTCGTAAACCTATTACTAGGTGCACACCAAGTAGAGGGAACGGGATGAAGGTATCCATGGCTCTGGACTAAATCCAGTCATCCGGTCAGGGGGAATGTGTGTTTCCATTCCGGAACCGAGAGGGAAGAGCTCTTCCCTTGTAGCACATGGTATAAATTTGATCCCATGCTAGTCGAGGTTGGAGCCTCCCCATCTTATGGTTTTTCCCTGGCAATGTAGCCCGGGTGAGGCCGGTCTTCGCGAGGAAAAATGGGTGTGTACTAGTTCTGAGTGTTTACTTCTGAGATACCATACGCGGGATTAGTCCGAATGACTATTGAAACCTGTGGGTTGTGGGTAAAGAGTACACCCTTTGGAGAGTCAAAACTATTTGAGTAGCCGTGTCCACGGTCAAGGATGACGGGTTGACTAGTCAAGTGTCGGTGTGAGTGTCGGTCTTTGGAGGAATTAAAACTTAAACATGATTATGTGTGTGAGCCGAGATGATAAGTATTATGAATTATGTGATGGACTAATCATGTGTGGTATATGGATTTGTTGGAGTATCCCTGGGATGGTTCTACCTCCTGGATAATCGATATATTTATTGTTTTATTATGCCCGTTCTGTGGTGTCGCTTAGACGCTCGACTGTGGCAATTGTTACAACTTTCATATAAGCCCTTTATGTGGTGTCTGTCAGATGCCCGACTATGGCAACATTTATTTTATTATGCCCTTTCTGTGGTGTCGCTCAGACGCCCGACTGTCACAACTATGTGTTATATTATGCCAATTCTATGGTGTCGCTCAGACACCCGACTGTGGCTTGTACTTACTTGTCCTTCCGAGGTATCGCCTCACACGCTCGACCGGCAAGCTTATAATTTACTGTTGCCCTTCGTTGTTGTTTATAAAACATTGGTGGAAATGTTTTATCTGCATAAATGCATTCGTGAATTAATTCTTAGGGTGCGATAGAATTATTAAATGGATGATGCATGCATCTCACCTACTTTAACTTATCTTTTTCTTGATGTTTGCGAGTACATTCAAAGTACTTACTAGCTTGTCCCTGGCTATTGTCTTGGCCATATCGCTTCCGGAGAGGAGCACGACACCGTCAACCCCGAAATCTAGGAGTCGAGGATAGCAACCTTGCGAGACAGGAATTTATCCAGGTCAGCTGTTCCTGTGAGAATGGAGTCCCATGGGCACTGGAGATTCCTTGAGTCGCTTTCGCCGTTAGTCTCAGACCTTGTACAAGCCAGTGGACCTTTATTGGCTGGTAACCCAGATTTCGTAATTTTCTTAGGATTTCGGTATCAAGTAAATGTCCACCAGCTAACAGTAGTCCTGGGGCTGGTGAACACAAAGGCCTATTTTCTGGATTTTATTTTTTGAAAAATCGGTTGCTATAGATATTTACCTTCATGCCATTCAACTTTGTTGTATTGAAGTAGCCAACACCTTGCTTCTTCCGATGTTCTCCTTGCTTGGGCACAATTTCCTCGAATTGCGAACTTTTGGCAAGACTCTTGAAGACACCTCTCTATAATTCCTCTCAATAAATCGTTTTGTTGCTCAAAATGTAACTTGGCTAAAAGAATAATTAGTTGCATCAAGAGAGCTACTAGCAACAACATCATTTGATTTAGCTATAGCACTATTGTTACTAGATGAAGAAACTTTCTTGCCTTTGTTTCTAGTGTTCTTAGGTTTAACATGTGGAACAAAAGTAGACAAGAGTAATCGTTTGTCTAGATAATAAGAACTCTTCTTTCGAAGATCAACATTGATTTCTTTTAGAAACTCATGCTCGTGCTCTAAATTTAGCTTCTCAAAGCACAACTTCTCATGAGTTCTTGCAAACTCTCTATGATCATCCAGAGTAGTTTCATGAGCTAACTTAAGAGTGTTTAATTCTTTAGTTAGTCATTCAATATCTTTCTTATCATGATCATTCGATTTCTCTTGACTAGCATGATTCTTATGAAGCTCATTTTTGGTGTTATCACTAGTGTTATGAAAGAGCAAGTCATCCTCTCCTAACAAGTCATCCTCATCACTTTGAAAGTCAAAATACTCTGGGTGTGATAACTTGGGGCCTTTTTCCATGATGTAGTTTCTAATCCCTTCATTTGGTGAATTGAATAAGTCGCATGAGTTGGAGGAAATGAGTGCAAGACTGGCAACACCTTCATCTTGACTATAGTCAGAGTCAGAGTGGTAGCTTCTCTCGGACTGGTTGTCAGACTCGGAGCCGGAAACCCAATCACCAATGTGAGCTTGATGTCTTCTTATTGAGACGCTCTTGGTGTACTTGTCCATCTTCTCCAATTCCTTGCCTCTCCGGGAGTGTCTTCGTTCATAACGATCTTCTCTACTCCTTCTCTCTGTGAGGTGACTCATCTCTTGAGCTTCGTCTTCTAGGTGACTCTTCTCTTAGCTTGTGGGGATCCGAGCACACATTGGAGTAGTGTCCTGGCTTTCCACAATTGTAGCAATTTTGGTCATGACTAGATGAACGCTTCTCAACATATCTTGAGATTGAGCTTTTCTCTTTTCCTCTACTCTTGTAGAACTTGTTGATTTTTCTGACCATGAGACTGATCTCTTCATTGGTAATAAGGTTGTCATTTCAGCTAGCAGCAGTATCACTTGAAGCTTTGTAAGCACCGCTTGACTTGTTTTGCAACTCATCTTTGTACTTGAGTGACATTTCATGAGCAACAATCCTTCCAATGACTTTAGTGGGCTTGAGATCCTTGTAGTTTGGCATCATCTGGATCAATGTGCACACGGTGTCATATCTTCCATCCAAGTATCTAAGTAAGTTCTTGATGATGAATTTATCGGTCATCTCTTCACTTCCTAAGCCGGCAATCTCATTTGTGATGAGAGCTAGCCTAGAGTATATATCAGTGACTACTTCACCATCCTTCATCTTGAACTTGTCAAGCTCACTACGAAGCACATCCAACTGAGATTCCCTGTCAAAATTAATACCTTCATGCATATCAATGAAAGTATCCCAAAATTCCTTTGCATTCTCTAGGCGGGCTGATTTTGTTGAATTCTTCGGGGCACAAGCAGTTGAACAGGATTTCGCAGGATTGAGCATTGTACTGCAACAACTTCAATTCTTTCGTTGTCGCATCACGATCCGATTCTCTACCTTCTTCGAAGAAATAACCTTGCACACCAACACTAACAACAGCCCAAACGGTAGGATTATGACCAAGAATATGCATTCTCATCGTATGCTTCCAACTAGTAAAGTTTGTACCATCAAAATATGGACCTCTAAGGTGATAATTTCCCTCACAAGACGCCATACTCTCCTAGGTTGTGAAACCAATGCAATGGAGACCAAAGCTTTGATACCACTTGTATGATCCGAAGTATGTCTAGAGGGGGGGTGATTAGACTAGTTGACAAAATAAAAACTTAGCCTTTTCCCAATTTTAGTTGTGGGCCGGTTTTAGCAATTATGACTAGTCAAGTTCACCCTACACATGTATATCTAAGAGTATAGAAACGGAATGTAAAGACATGCAAATGTAATGTAGAGTGTAGGGAAGGAAGATCAAATGCAAAGGTTGACCCAACGATTTTTGGCGTGGTTCTGATAGGTGGTGCTATCGTACGTCCACGTTAGTGGAGATTTCAGACCACGGAGGGTAATGGCTGCGGGAGTCCACAAAGGGCTCCAGCCACATGGGGTCCACGAAAAACGACCTTGTCTATTCCACTATGGCTTACGTCCACACAGGACTAGCCTCACTCATGGTAGATCTTCATGAAGTAGGCGATCTCCTTGCCCTTACAAACTTCTTGGTTCAACTCCACAGCACGAAGTAGGAGGCTCCCAAGCGACATCTAACCAATCTAGGAGGAACCACACTCCGAAAGGTAATAGATGTGGTAAAACGATGAACTCCTTGTTCTTGTGCTTCAAAAGATAGTCTCCTCGACACTCAATCACTCTCTCACTGATTTAGCATGGGTTGGAGAGATTTATTTTGTAGAAAGCAACTTGGTGAGGCTAGAGATCAAGTTTCAAATGGTTGGATTGGAATCTCTTGATCTCAACACATGAGTAGGTGACTCTCTCTCAGAAAAATGGACCTGGCAAGTGGGTGTGTGTTCTGAGTGCTTCCTCAATGAACGAGAGGAGGTGGAGGGCTATATATATGCATCCCCCAAAATCCAACTGTTACAACATTATTTCCCAATTCGGTGACACCAAAATGAACTCAGTGGTACGGTGGTGTGCTAAATGTGGCAACTTTTGCATTCTCGGTGGTACCGATATGATGACCTAGAGAAATTTCCAAATCTCGGTGAGACCGATTCCAATCTCGGAAATTCCGATTCTTGGAATTTTCTCAATAGAAAGTTGGTCACATGTTTTTCGGTGGCACCGATGTGAAACTTGGTGGTATCGAGAGATTATAGTTTGGCAAATGATCTGTCTCGTGAAAAAATTGGTAGGTCCGAGTGGGAAAACTTGATGGCACCAATTTTGTTGTTTTGGCTTGGCACATAGATATTTGTGGGAGAATGAGTGAATAATTTTGGTGGCTATGTCTAAGAACTTGAGGAACCAATTCATCATAATACCTCAGCCCCTTTTATTAGTATTGGCTTTCCTATGGACTCAAAAGTGATTTCTCACAAATAAAAAATGTAGAGTCCTCTTGCTTGAATCTTGAGCCTATCCTATTCCTTTTGTTGCATCAAGGGGTTTCTCCTTACAATCCTTTGGCCAATGCATCTTTGAACTTTCCTTAAATATACTTGGATAAGATCATTAGTTCAATGACACATATGTTGTGATTAATTACCAAATCCACCTTAGGGAGAAATTGTGCTTTCAATGCTTCAACTAGATAGAAATACGTTGAGTCAATGCTTCAACTAGATAGAAATACGTTGAGCTTGTCTTTCAATTCTTCAGCTCCATGAAGAAATGAAACCAGTCTAGTTCACAATTGACATCTTGAAAGCGCTCTTGTATTTTTTGATATATCTATATTACCTGTAGCCCCCAAGTTCCAAGTTTATCAGCTTCATGATGACTCGGTGATTTGTAATAATATCTTTGACTGTGTAGCCCCCAAGTCTCGAGTTGTCTTGCGTACAACAGTCTCGGACCTGTAATTGTCTTATACTTCACCTAGTGTAGCCCCCAAGGGTTGTGTTGTTTTGCATGCAACAACCTAGGACTTGAACTTAGTTTGCAATGTTGTAGATAGCTTTGAGAAATCCGGGTTGTCCATCTCAGTCGCCATTTAAACAGCTAATTTTTTTCCTTTTCACATGTGTATCCCCCAAGGGTCGGCTCATGAGTAGGTGATGGGCCGGGTCTTCAATTTGGACCTCATAATATGTTAAACAGTTGAATACTATAGCCCCCAAGTGCCGAGTCGCATGCCTGCGGCGACTAGGGACTTTAGCCAATTTGATCTAAGCAGTGTAGCCCCCAAGTCCCGGGTTGTCTGCCTGCAGCAACTTGGGACTTACATGTACTTCTCCTTTTGAAAATAAAAAACATCGTATGATGTAGCCCCCAAGCTTTGGGTAACTTTGAATTTTTGATAGGAGCAATTTGTAGCGCCCAAGGGTCGTCTCATCATTATATGATGGGTTGAATCTTCAATGAGACTAGTTAAAATGTTTATGCATTAGCCCCAAAGTGTCGTGGTGCATGCTTGCAGCAACATGGGACTTTCATACTTGATGTAATCTTGATTTGAATAATGTAGCCCCAAGTGCCGGGTAGTATGCCTGCTGCGACTTGGGACTGTGTGAGAATAATAGAACCCACCATAATGCACTTCAGACGTTCCCTGGAACTGATATTAATCTAATTTGAATGAATCCATGATTGTGGTTGTAATATAACCCATTATTTTATCGTTTGTGCGACTATCTTGGAATAATGCCAGTGTACTTGGGATGAAATCCCTGCTCGTGGTTTGCGGTGCAACCCGGCAAATATATGCTTGAAAAATCCATAAGTGTTGTAGTTTACTACCGAGCACAGGTTAAGGAAATCCAAGAGCTGGTCAATTAGATTACCCGACATTATATGTGATAGAGTGGATATTTGAGAAAATTATTTTTTTGAGCTGGCTTGAAAAACCCCAATCATTTAAGACTATTTATGATAAGTCAAGATGGAGATCCGGTCATTTTTGGTTGTCAAAGATTTATTTTCTCCTGCAGAAATTTATGCTTTAACCCGGTTTGAAGGCCGACATGATATGTATGTATGATGCATGATGCAATGGAGGATGATTCATGTGTATGATAACATAGTATAAAATGTCAGTTTTCAAGGCATGACATAAAGACCGTCTTTCGAGTCTCGACTCTTGCTTCAATGAAGCAGGTGTGAATCATTCTACATTGTTGTAGAAGATGTATGATTGAACTGGTCATAATATGACTGCAGTTTCATGACCCGGATACACATTATGAGCCGACAATAAAAATAGTATTTGTACTTAAAGGTTATGAGGTAATAACATGTAGTAATAATAATAAAGTACTGTTAACAAGCCAGCTAAGTGAGACTGGATTTCGAGGCTCAAGTCTTGCTTCAATGAACAGGGTATGATAACCCATGGTTTATCTTAGGTCTTTGTATGCCGGATCTCACGCGACTCAAGCTAATGTTTGACCCTTAATCAATCAGGGTCCAAAGTGGATTGTTTTGCCAAGAGTACACGGGGTCACCTAATGAGAGTCGCCTCAAGCATACAGGCAGGTTTAACCATTTTATGGCGTCTTTGCTCGATCAACAGGGTGAGAAAGCTAAACTCGATGAGTTGGAAGCCCCAAGTTACCTATGATCATGGAAAAGCTCAGCATAGGATATACATGAGACAATGCTACTACTGCAAAACATCAGGGGTTCAGATAAGCCGACTTTATTCCATTGATCATAATATATGATAATATGATGATCCAATAAAGGAAGATACTTATGTCTGAATAGCACATCATGGCAGATGGTCCTCTATGGCAATCTTTATTTTTTCGCCGATAAGGCATTAGCCCTCGGAACCGGGTTATCTTCCTTGCAATGATCCGATGTTCTTGAATTTGTTGACAATGACTAAATCTATCAAGCCATGATTGTGTAGCCCCCGAGTCTTAAGTCGACCTGAGGAGGTAGCTTGAGAGTCTTCATATTTGCTTGTAGCATAAGCCGGTGTAAAGTTGACAGCTGAATGCTGGTAGTTGAAACTGGAGACGATGTGGCTAGTTCATGATCTTTGTGATTCTCATCGTATATCTTTGGCAAATGTCGTGGCCAAATTGAGTTTATATGCCTCTTGACCCATGCTTTGTTATTATCATTTGGTCGAGCTCTCCTGGCCCCTCGGGGCCATTTTTTCTTTCCTGCTTGGCTTTTGAACTGTCGTATCAATGATGGCCGACTCAAATTGGTTCCTTCATGGCAAGCTCTCTTGTTTCTTTTGATATGTTGAAGTAGATCATATTGTTGGGTTTATCATGCCAATGTGTCTATCTATTGAGGAGCCCACCGCAAGTGGAGGCTGACGCGTGTTTTGACAATGTTGCGTAAGACATAATTTGAAATGTTACTTATTCCTTTGCTCCAATGTTCTTGGAGGAGCCGGGCCCTGGAGGCTGCTTGCGTGTTGATGTAGACCGGACCACGGGGGCGACGGCTTGAGCATGTCTATAAGATGGCTCGTATGGGTGTATGTGGCCCCGATGTGTTAATGAAGATTTGGAAGTAGTCGAGGTGTTTGAAAACCAGATAGGTTAATGAAGAATTCTCGAGCATATAAATATTGCAGGCCGAAGTGATTATTTCTCAAAGAAATTTAAAATAAAAATAGATAGGGAAAACAACACCTGATATTTTTGTCGGATGAGTACGGACGCCGATGCTGGACGTATTCGGACGATGGTGTAGTTGTACTTTTAACATAATAGTAGCACTCATGCACTTCTTCCTCACCTTTTCTTAGCACCAGCTTAATCACATCTCTAACCGGCTCCCCACTTCCTTCCTATCCAGCCGCCTCCCACTTCCGCTCATTCCCCATGTGCAGAAGAAGGTGGGATCGCGGTGAAGTAAGGAGAGGTAGGCCATGTTAGAGGCAGGTCGTGCGTTGGCGAGGTGGGGCGTGCCGGCGGGTGGAGCAGCGTGCGGTGGGGCTGGAGCAGGAGGTGAGGCACGGAGGCGTGTCACACCCTGTTTTCACTTTGCCTCTACTGTAATCTTTTCAAATTTGGATTTAATTAAAACTTTTTAAGCAAATGCTCGGAGTGCCACGATTGTCATTGATTGTATGTATGCTTGAGTGTGTGGATCTAAAAATGATTTTTATAACATAATATTTCTATAAAAACCTTGCTTTGGGGTTTGCACTACAAGTCCCTGATTTCAAGGGGGTGCGTTCACCCAAAGATTGTATTCTGATTCTAGCACTATTATAACTCTCCAAAATCATAAAATAATTATTTGATAAAATATTTTCCTATTTCATTTGCTTGTCCTTTTTTGAGACTAGAAATTATATCTCTGAGTGGAAAATTATTTTCTACCTTGAAAAATCTGAGAAAATTTGTAGATACTAAGAGGACATATATTTTCCATACATATGATTTTCAACCCCTATTTATGTTCAAAATATTTGAGCAAACCTTCGAGAACCTATTCTGTCTATTTTGACCTTTTGAAATATTTCCAAAGAAAATATTCTTAGTAAATTCCTAGAAAATTATATCATGTTCCACAAGCTATATTTGGTGATCATGCCAAGTTTCACCTCGTTCCAAGGTGGTTTGGTTCACCAAATAATCCTAAAACCTTTCGTGTCCAGATTCAAGTTGAAGAAACTCTACATTGCAAAGTTTGTCCAAATGGTCTAAAACTTTGCAGGAGTCCTTAGTACCCCTAATGAGGAGACCCTGCCAAGAATTGGATTTGTGTGGAATAATTTACTCACATTTTCTCTTAATAAGACAGAACTGTCCATTTGGGGGTGTTATCAAGTTTACATTGTCAAACTTGTCCAATGGAGCTCAAGTTTGGTAGAGCATCCTAATCTTGCCTAAAACTCAATCATGTTAACTTCCAACATCATTGGTGAAGGTTAGATACCCCAAACCAAGATCAAATACCTTCAGCCAGATTGGTCAAACAACATCTAGCACTCTCTACACCCACACCGTTCACTCCAAACTCCTATCACAGACTGCCAGCAGCACTCCTCAACTACACACGAGTGGCCCCTCCTTGGTTCAAAGTGAGTAAGCCAAAAACCCCAATTTAGCTTCTGGTTCAAAGTTGGCAGAGCCTCTTTAAGCACCTCCATTTGACCAACACTGATCCTCTCAATTCCTAGCAACCAAAGGGCATATGACCCACCCCACAGACACACCAGACAAGGCCAAAGCACGCCAGAGCGCGCCAGCATGCCGTGGCATGCCAAAGCTGCACTCTGGACGCGCTACAGAGAACACCCAAGGTTAGGGAGGCCAGCCCCGACCGGTTCTCACCTGCCCTCGATGTCTCTCCTCGCCCTCGACAATACCCCAACTCAGGGCAGCCTCAGGGCCCCTTTCTCCCCCTCTCCACTCACTCAGGCAACGTGTGCCCACGTGGCCGATTCGGTCAGGAGGACGCGGCCCCGCAACACGCCTAGAAAACTACCCCCGCTCCTCCTGTTGCATCCGCGGAAGTCCAAAACCACGTCCGCAAACCATGGTTTCGACCCCGAGCCCTCTCTCACTCTCGTGCGACTGTGGAAAAAACCACTGGCGCTCCCCCACTCGGTGCCCCGTCGCCAACCTATAAATAGGCCTCCCCAGTCGTTCCACCGCCTCACAGCTCCCCTCCCAACCTCCAATCGAGCCCTAGCATCCCCACTTTAGCAAGGAGAACCCGATGCTCGAGATCGATCAAGACGCAGCAGCGTCGGAGCTCCGTCGATCTCAGGCTAGAGGCTCGCTCTCAAGCTCCTCTTACCTTACCCGTGACCAGAGTGAGCTCAGGATCCTTCTGCACCACTACCCCGAGCTTCTCCTAGCTCAGAACACCCCTCTCCACCACAACCCGAAGGTTCTCCACCGCGGCCTCGTCGTCGCCGGTGACACATGACCTCCGTGTTGGTGTCTCAAGCCCTTCTAGGTAGGCAGAGACGCCACGAGTCCGTTTCTATGCTCAATTGGCCACGAGGACGTCAGAGCCGCCGCCACCATGCCTCTCCTCCTCTCTGTCTCGAGGTGGAAGACGACCCCGACAAGAGGGACCCACCTATCGGTGGTGAGCCTCTCTCCCTCTCTCTCCTCTCTCTCGCTGACCGCAGGGGCCCGCACGTCAGGTTTAAACCTGACAGTGCGCGCGCCTGGGCTGGCTGGTTTGCTGACTGGCCGGTTGGCCAGTTGGGCCGGACCAGCCGTTGGCCGAGCCATGCCACGGGTTGAGCCGTTTTTCTTTTTCTTTTAAACCTAACTCTTAAATTATTTCTACAAGATAAAATACTTATTTAAATTTAAATATTATCCATCATAATTCTTCTAAAAACATGTAGAATTTATTAGTGGTGTTGTAAAAAAATTTACAAAGGCTTTTATGCACAACTTTAATAAAATGCCTAGTTTGGGTATTTTTAGCTTGTGTTAATAAGACTTTAAAAATACCTTTTTACTTAAAAAACAGAAACAAACATTTTTAAAACTAAAGATAGAATTTCTCAGAATAGGTTAACATTTTTAAAATAAAGTTTGTGCTCTGTTTTTGAGTGTGCTTATTATTATTATTATTACTATTATTATTATTATTACAACGATAGATCACATGTTTGATGAAGGACTTGGACCCGAAGACCTTGAAGACCCCGGATACCTAGCCGATCAAGGCAAGTAGCCCTTCGACCATGTTCGAGAATGTTTTTATACATGACATGTTTATTATTTTATACCGATGCATATAGTCAAGATTAGCCGGTACACCCGGCATGTGTTACCGATGGCTCCTCCGGAGCACTTGCATTGAGCATGACCCTACCATCTATGAGCATCACGCTGATAAAAGTTGACAAGTAGTAGTAGTGCTATGCGTAGGACGAGCATATGCATGATGATGGTAACACAAGGATGGAATCAAAGGTTTTATGAAAACCCTGTCGGGTGCCACTGATGCCCGAGGGTGATGGTGTTGAGCTGGAGGACCACTTGAGAAAGAAGTGGTGTACCGGAAATGTTTTGTGTGAGTGGTTTCTAAAATGGGATTAGATTTATGATGTGTCGACCGTCCCAACCTTACATGTGCGACCACCATACCCCTTTATGGGACGGTGCTTCGTTGATTACTTTGGTTGGTGCTAGCAAAGAGCCCGCGTTACTAGTGGCGGGCGTGATATGTGGTCACCCTCATGACGAGGTCGTACTAGGTAGGTCGACTATGCCGTTTTTACGTGTTTCGGGCACACCGTTCGTCCCTCCATGGATGATACCGTCCAGAGTTGGTGCTCGTAATATGTACATCATGTGGGAAGGGTACCAATCGAGTGGACTCTTTGTCTAATGTCGTCAAGGGAAAGTCAATAATCGGGTACTTACCTCGGGTATGTTATATACCCGAGTCGTGGATGGCATGGAAGTTTCCCGGATCTCGTGGGTATAGCACACAACCTGTGCAAAGTGTCAAACTATTCGAATAGCCATGTCCACGGCCAAGGACAGTTGGGTCGTGCTGCCTAAACTACATTCAGTTGTTTCTGCCTAAACCAAAAGTGTGTGTGTGTATTAATAAGTGTTATTCAAAAGATGTCATTGTCAAGTTTGGTGACTTGGCATATAGGGTGAACGTGAGGTGTTCACCCCTCAGCAGATGTGTTGATATCTCTAACATGTCCTTATGATTACCATCTAGCTTATGATGCATATCCATACAAGTAATTGACCACACTCATTTTTTATGAAAATTTGTTTTCCGGAAAGGCTGCATATTACTTTATTATCGTACCAACTGCATTATCCATATCGTGGGTTGTTTGTGAGTACATTCAATGTACTCATTGGCTTGCCACTGGTTATTTTATTGACCAGACATGCAGGAATTCATCGTCAGAGATGGACACGCTATCTAGGATGCTTCCCAGTTAGAATGCATGTTGGTTAAGGCTCATGGCATGGGTTTTCGTTTACTACTTAGTATTCCGCTAGTAGTTGTGTTGGTGTAATTGGCCTTCTAGGCCCTATCTATGTAAGACTTGACCATGATGGTCCTTTATTGTATCATAGGTTAATTTTGTACCTAAGACTCTTATTATTCAGTATTTGTGTGTTCAGTGAGCATTTATCTCTGGGATCGCTGTACACGTGCATTCGGCGATTTCGACTCATAAATCGGGGGTCCCCACAGAGCTGGTATCAGAGCCATCATGACTTTAGGAAGCCTTAGGTAGCATGGATCATAGCCGAGGCAAATGACACTTTCAGCCCTTATACATGAGATTTTCTACACCCTACTACCTTTCATACCACCCAAAAATTGCTAACCCTCTCCTAAAAACCTTATGGATGGTCGTCGTACCTGAGACGCTTCTGGAAACTGGTTCTCCCCTACTCTTGGGAGACACCTTGGAGAAGTTTCAAGTACGCCGCACGCCCGTTTTTATCTACCACGAGCACTGGGTCAATGCCGACACAAAAGAAATATCACATGGACGTGATTCTGAAGGCAAACGACTCCCCAACTAGTTGGTTCTTTTAAGGACCATAGATGGAGACTCTGGAATTGGCAGTGGAGACAGCAGCGCGAGAGGCGCTCATGCATGTCCGTGATATCCTTCCCGAGATGACCAACGAGGCGGCTACTCATCACTTGCCTTTTGTTAAGGACGGACTTGATGGGAGCTGGACACTCAACCCATCCCCGAAGGAAGGAAGGCCACTCAGGTTCTAGACCTACTTCAGCCTCTCTGCCGACACTCTAGCTCACCTTCTCATCAAGGAGTCTGTGATGCTCCGCCAAGAACTTCATCAAGTCAAGGACCTAGTCCGCCTAGAGAAGGTGAAGACACGCAAGGTAAAGAAAGAAGGAGCACCCAGAGGGCAATCTGCCATCGCCTTTCGAGGAGGAATACCACCACTTAAGGCCACTCCTATATAGAGTCATCGCCTGGCTGCCGAGGAATACACTAAACTCCTCACCGCTTCACCTATGAAATGTCATCGTGATGGACCTCTTCCTTCCCCCACACCCCTAAAGGAAGAAGATAACCGCACAGATGAAGATGAAGAGGAAGACCCGGAAGAACCTGTGTACAAGACCGAGCAATCCGTCGCTTAGGATGGATGTCTTAGGACAAGTAGGAGTCCCCATGCGAAGTCGAGTTCGTGTAATGCTTCATATGAAACCATGAATGCTTGCAGTGTGTGTGCTTTCTGTTTATGTCTTGATGCAAGCCGTGCTTTTGCTTTAGGAAACTTGTAAGCGACTACATCGCCTATCTTAATTTATATATTTGCATAAGGGTTATTCAACCCTTCTTGTTTGACACACTTGCACTATACCAAAGCCCCCTTATATAGGCATGTCATCCCTTTAGGCTTTCCTCTCAACCACTTCAGAGTATTGACATGTCTGCTCCAAATAGGATGGTGACTGCTACTCGCACCAGTAACTTCGGCAACCCCAGCACTGGCGATTCTGTCCAGCAGCCAAGAGCCGGTGGGTTTGCCCAAGCTGGAGATCACCCGGGGCAACAACAAGGTGACATTCCCCCACCACCACCTCCTCCGGAGAACATGATTGTTGCTCAGTTCCTCCAGGCTCTCCGAGAGGAACACCAAGCCAACAACGCCGCCATCGAGCACATAGCTCAGTACCTAGTGAACAACCCGCCACGGGGCGGAAATGGCAATGGTCGCTCCACTCTGTTTGAGTTCATGAGGACTACTACCCCAATATTCACTAAGATAACTGAGCCCCTGGATGACAATGACTGGATCCACACCATTGAAGAGCTCCTCGCGCTGGTTAAGTGTGTCGAAGGTCCTTTATACTTCTCACTGTCTCGAAGGCACATCCAGGGTTGGTGGGACGGGTTACAGATTATGCAAGCGTGCAAGCTATCACTTGGGTTGTCTTCAAAAACGGGCTCTGCGCTGCTCACATTCCCCCTCGAATGATGACTATCAAGAAGCGGGAGTTCTGTGCTCTGAAGCAAGGCAGCAACACAGTCAAGGAATAACTGCAGAAGTTCGACCTCTTGTCGAGGTATGCGCCAGAGGATGTCAGCACTGAAGCCGCTAAGGTGGAACGCTTCATGGAAGGACTTCAGCAGTCGTTGCAATATTAGCTTGTTGTATGTGACTGCCGGACCTTCTATGATTTGGTAAACAAGGCTCTCATGCTGGAAGACAAGCGGCGTGCTATGGATGATAGTCATAAGCGTAAGCTGATGGGCAATGGAGGTTCGAGCAACCAGAAGGCTCGTCCGTGGCAATCCGCCCCGGTAAGACCTAACTATCAGCAACAGGAGTACAAGACTCGTGCATTTCTCCCAAAATATCAGCCTCAGCAGCATGCCAACCCCAAGCCGGCAATCAATCCACCCAACAACAGTGGGGGCAAGCCCACCCTCCCATGGTAGGTCACCTGCTTTGGATGTGGTCAGCCTGGACACTATTCCCAACAATGCCCCAACAAGAAGCCCGATGCACCACGCCCCAATGCGCCAAATCAAGGACAAGGTCATGGAGCAAGAAACAGGAATCGAGCTCCCCGCAACCAGCAGTACCACAGTAGGGGACGCATGAATCACATCTCCATTGAGGAAGCCCGGGAGGACCCAAACTGCATTCTTGGTACATTCCACGTCAACTCCACCCCAACAACAGTTGTTTGATTGTGGTGCTTCGCATTCTTTTGTCACCCACAAGTTTGCTAGAAAGTGTGGTTTGAAGCCTACCCTCCTTAATGGGCAAATGGCAGTACAAAACCCGGGGGAAGTGCTAAGGACCAACCCAGGATGTAGAGGAGTTGGCATCAACATTAACGGGATAGACTTCGTAGCAGATCTCATCGTCCAGAGGTCGCAAGGCTTGGATGTGATCCTTGGTATGGATTGGTTGGCAAGACACCAAAGCATACTGGACTGTGCCAAGAGGACTATTACCATGACAGGTGACCAAGGGGTCAAAGTCAAATACATCCCTGAGCCTACCTCCACTCAAGTCCCTCGGGTTAATTGCCATTCAGAAAAAGAGTTGGATCGAGTACCAGTGGTATGTGAATACCCGGACGTCTTTCCTGATGAGTTGCATGGGATGCCTCCTGACTGAGCCATCGAGTCTGTCATTGAGCTGATGCCCGGGTCAAGGCATATCTATAAGAAGCCCTATAGGATGGGATCCGAGGAGCTGGCATAGTTGAAGAAGCAGTTGGCCGAGGAGCTGAGGAAGGAATTCATCTGTCCAAGTGCCTCACCTTAGGGATCACCTGTTCTATTCATGTCTAAGAAGGATTGGACTATCAGGCTCTGCGTCGATTACCATTCCCTCAATGAAGTCATGATAAAGAACAAGTATCCACTCCCCAAAATTGAAGACCTATTCGACCAGTTAAATGGTGCCAAGGTATTCTCCAAGATCGATCTCAGATCTGGGTACTAACAATTGGAGATTCAGCCCAAGGACATACCTAAGACGACCTTCGTGACCAGGTACGGTCTATACGAGTGCACAATCATGTCATTTGGGTTGACCAATGCCCCAACATACTTCATGTACCTCATGAACAAAGTCTTCATGGAATATCGGGATAAGTTTGTTGTCTTCTTCATCGATGTCATATTAATCTTCTCCAAATCCGAAGAAGAGCATGGGAAACACTTGAGGCTGGTGTTGGAAAAACTTCGAGAGCACCAACTTTATGCCAAGTTTAGAAAATGACAATTCTTGATGCACGAAGTTGGATTCTTGTTTCATACCATGATAGCAGATGGATGGACAGTCGATCCCACCAAGATTACTTTGGTAACCAACTGCAAGTCGCCAATCGATGTGAAGGAAGTTAGAAACTTCCTCGGACTCGCAGGATACTACTGCAAGTTCGTGGAGGGGTTTTCCCGCATCGCCCGACCAATGACTCAACTCTTGAACAAGGGCAGAAAGTTTGAATGGATGCCGAAGTGCGAAGAAAGCTTCCAGGAACTGAAGAAGAGATTGACCACCACCCCGGTACTTGACACTCCAGATATCAACAAGGAATTTGTGATATACTGTGATGCATCAAGAATCGGGCTTGGTGGCGTTGTGATGCAAGATGGCAGAGTCATGGCTTATCTGTCACGGCAACTACGCCCGCACGAAGAGAACTACGCCACTCATGACCTCGAGTTGGCAGCTGTAGTTCATGCCTTGAAGATGTGGCAGCACTATCTCCTGGGGAAACGATGTGAAATATACACTGACCACAAGAGTCTGAAGTATATCTTTACCCAGAAGGAGTTGAATATGAGGCAGAAAAGGTTGTTGGAATTGATCAAGGATTACGACCTCAACACTCAATACCACCCCGGTAAGGTCAATGTAGTGGCTGACGCCTTGAGCCATAAGGCTTGCACTTTGAACACCATGATCAAGGAAAGGCTACACTACTATAAAAAAGGTTGTTAGTGGCACACCTATTTTGTCTATTAATGGCGCACTATAGGTGCGCCACTATTATCACGCCACTACTAATAAATAGTACTGGCACACGCCTGGTGCGCCACTGTTAATCTACATGACACTGGCGCACCACCTGGTGCGCCATTACTAGGCCCAGAAGTGCGACACTGATGTGGGTTACTAGTGGCGCACTTTTAGATGGTGCGCCACTACTATGAGTATTAGGAATTATTATTTTTTGCTTTTCTGATATTTGCACAGGTTACAAAATACATTACAGCACAGAATATAAACACCACAACATATAAACAGCAGATTTATCGAATACAATAGAAGATTAGTCTCCGAATACAATTCATCATAGTGATACATATATAAGTGATGTAGAAGTAAGTGATACATATTCTATACAATAGTTTCATAAAATATCATCACATCATCTCGAAAATAGCGATACATAGTGATGTAGAAGTAATCATCATAGTCAATGAGACATCACATAACAAAAGTTGCTCACTAGTCATAATCACAACTCCTCCTCATCATCATCGTCAACTCTAACACATTGTCGCACATCATCACATCATCTCGGAAATAGCTAATAATCATCATAGTCATTACCACCAATAATATTTAATACATTGTAGCACATCATCACATTAACACATTGTAGCACATCATCACATTGTAGCACATAATAACAGATTGTACCTAGGACCTACTCCTCTTCTTAGGTAGAATATCATAAAACAAGATAGGCCCTGACTCTCCATTATGGAGAATGGAGATCATCTTGTCTCCAATTCTTGGCCTGCGCACAATGTTCCTTCCAAGTAGCTCTCTACGATTGACCATACATTTTTTCCAATCTTTGATTGTCATGGCTTCATCGGTTTTAGAAATCCGGTATGGACAGGAGTGATGCAGATACCTAGGCTGACCTAGCCGTGCTGGTCATATCATCATAACATCAACGCGACCTCTTGGATCAGATGAGGCACACAATCTTTCGGGATTTACAAGAATTTAGCTTTGTAGCTAGCAATGTAGTTTAGTTTTACAAGAATTTATGCAAAAGATGCATGGATGTCGTAATAGTAGAAAATCTTACCATGCAATCTCCATGCATGTTACCGTAGTTCACCACGTGCACTAGTGGCACATATTGACCATAATGTTGGGAGTTTGCTAATAGGTATTGTAATTCTCAAGATCATTGATAAATTGGACAAGATGATGTTTCTCCTTACAAGTTAATTCTGCTTCATCATTGTAGTAATAGGTTCTGTCTACCATTTTTCTTACATTTTTTGAAGAACGAAAATAAGCTGTCAATGGAAATAATTTGTCAACTATTTTTAAATAAACAATATAAATTACTTAGTAAATGTGGTTGAGAAACTCACATAATGGTAGAAATGGTGGCGTCTGCACATCGACCCAGATGTCGATATTACCGTCAATTTCATCTTCCGCGCGAATATCAAAGGTGATAAGCATATTAGGCTCAAATGCATAAGCCTTGCATAGTGCTACCCAAGTTTTGCATTCAAAAAAGGAGTAGGTGTCTGCATTATACAATTTTACGGCAAAAGTATAACCATGCTCGGTCCTCAAGTGAACTACCTTTACCTCCATATTTTTTTCAGTACTGGAACCAATCTTGTCCAACACATAATGTCTTGCATGGCAGGGGATACGCTAGTAGAATAGTAAAAAATAAAAATTATCAGTTGAAGCAAAAGAAGTCATGCTTAATTACGAAAAAACACTTGTCGTTGTAACTTACTATATCCACTTCGAAGTCCTCATCCAGCATGATGCTGAAGCGCCTATCATCAACTAGGTAAGGTGTGTTGCAAAGGCCGCGCTTGTCTTGGCAGTATTCACACATAACGAATTCCTATTCGTCGTGAGACATTTCCTAAAATAGAGAAAATTTGGGCATGACATTTACTAAAAAGTAGACATATGGAGCGCCTGAAATTTGTCGGAATGGAAATGAATCAACATTCCGGCAAAACATAGGCCACTCGGATATAGCAACAATGAACAAGTACAAAAGATGGGGTAAAACAGAGAATATTATGAACAACCTCTCATGCCTAACCATATTGCAAAATTTCTTATACCAAAACATAGGCCACTCGGATATAGCAACATTATAAGTCTCTTAACCCCTAGATGCATTGGTAGACCCTCATACCAAAATTACTGATAAACACTACTACTATCTCCTATCCACATATATTACTTTAGATGGATTGAATAACCTTTGAACAAACTTTAGGTGAAAATATTACTATCTACTATAGAGATTCAAAACACCCATAAATAACTTTCTATTTGTGCTCCGACCATGGAACAAGTGCACTGCCAAATTGGTTCAGAAGCTTAAACATACAAGATACAAGTAAGCCATACATGCGATGCAAGTGGCGCCATTGGTTTACCTTTTTATTGTAGTCCTAATGTTATTCCAGAATTTTTTTAGTAGCGCGTTCAACTAATGTTTTTAATATCTTAATAGAGCCTGCTCTTATCTCACCAAAAGCAAGCACCAGAAGAACTTAGTAACATCTAGTGTCCAAAAAGACAACTTTACAAGTACTGGATGAGTACTAGTAATACAATTAGAACTAAATGTTTTTCCAGATAATCTACGGCTCTTAACTTTTCTTTAGAAAATCGGCATAGCCAAAAAGTACTAAATCTTTTTTTTGCTCAAAAAGAACTAAATGTCCACATCTTTTTTTAGGCTAAATTGTTCACATCCATCGCACTAGGAATGGAGTGGATTGGTCTGAGTAACACTCTTTTAAATTAGAGGGAAAGTTTGTAATTTGTCTAGAAATAGGATCGAAAGAGCAGGATGGCTAGTGTAGTAGAATGTTGTCTGAGATACCCACAAATTACATTTCTTCAATACATGGTTTTGAGGCAAGAATGATGAGTGCGAGTATCACAAATGGCGTGCTTCAGTCCCAAACTTAGCATAGTACAAATTTATAATAGAGCACGAATCGAACCAAATCTAGGGTTGAGCGAGGCGCACCAGGAGACGGCGAAGGCGGCGAGGGTGCAACCGCATGAGGAGAGGGCCGGGCCGAAGCAGAGGCAGCGGGTGATGCTGGTGACCAGTAGCTGCGCGAGGAGGAGCACGAAGAAGGCGCAGACGCCATAGACGGTGGAGGCATCAGTGTCGTAGAGGCAGTAGGACTGCTCATCGTACTCGTCCGGCACCACCTTACCCTGTGAGGAAGAAGGGCGTCGTCAGCCGGCGCGGCGCGCGAACGGAGGAAGGAGGAGGGAGCGGTTGGTACGGTGATGCGTCGCTGCTCGGCACCGACGGCGAGGAGGAAGGCGAAGACATTGAGGAAGACGAGGAAGCCGAAGAGCGCGAGGGAGGCCGGCCGCACACACCAGGCCTTAAGATCATCAGGTTACCAATGGCGCACCTCCTAAGAATGCGCCATTAGTAACCAGGGTTACTAATGGCGCACCTGGTGTGTGGTGCGCCATTACTAGTTTTGAAAAAAAATGAAAAAAAATTGTTAGTGGTGGCGCACCGTTGTTGTGGTGCGCCATTACTAGTTAAAACTAGTAATGGCGCACTTTCCCCTGGTGCGCCACTTCTAAGTCTGGGAAGGGTGTGGGGCCAGGACAAAACTAGTAATGGCGCACCACACACGAGGTGCACCATCAGTAATATGGACACTAATGGCGCATCTATATCTGGTCGCCACTGCTATATAGGAGTGGCGCACCACATACATGGTGCGCCATTAATATCCATATTAGCTATAGCCGTTTTTCTAGTGGTGCTACCCGCCCTATACAATGAGCTGGAGAGATTCGGGACACGAGAGCATCGCAGGCATCAAGAATAAGATCAAGGAAGGCAAGGCCCGAGGATTCTCAGTGGATGAACAAGGAGTTGCGTGGTTTGGGAAACGTTTATGTGTACCCAG
The DNA here is from genome assembly GCF_904849725.1 of Hordeum vulgare subsp. vulgare. Taxonomy (NCBI): domain Eukaryota; kingdom Viridiplantae; phylum Streptophyta; class Magnoliopsida; order Poales; family Poaceae; genus Hordeum; species Hordeum vulgare. Next base: position 269,385,464 of record NC_058519.1, on the reverse strand, counting down.
CAAGGCTGAACTCAAGAACTTAATCTTGCAAGAGGCCCACGACACTCCTTAGTCAATCCACCCTGGTGGGATCAAGATGTATCAAGACCTCAGAGAAAGATTCTGGTGGCATGGCATGAAGTGGGAAATAGCTTCATATATCACCAACTGCGATGTATGCCAGCGGGTCAAAGCTGAGCACGAGCGTCCTGCTGGACTGTTACAACCTCTTTAGGTGCCCGAATGGAAGTGGGATAAATTCAGTATGGACTTCATAACTGGTCTACCTAGATCCAGCAGAGGCCATGACTCCATATGGGTCATTGTCGATCACCTGACCAAGGTCTCACAATTCATTCCTGTCAGCACCACTTATGGTGGCGACAAGCTCGTCGGTCTCTACATTGAGCGTATTAAGAGCCTCCATGGAGTTCCCAAGGAGATTTTGTCCGACCGAGGCATGCAGTTCACCTCAAGATTCTGGAAGAAGTTCCAACAAGCTCTGGGAACTAAACTCTCCTTCAGCACCGCCTTCAACACATAGACGGATGGACAGACGAAGCGAGTAAATCAAATACTTGAGGATATTCTCCCCGATTGTGTCTTGGAACATACCGCGGCGGGGCAAGGCAAAGCCATGTTAGTGGCATGGGCATGCGACCATGCAGGTGAAAATACACCGGCACGCAGGGCGACGAGCCAGCGAGCTGCTGGATTGGAGGCAAATTGAGGCACGAACGTCGGAGCTGGCACAGCGGAGCGGGTTGGAAAGGAGTTGCGCCGAGGTAGCAGTGTTGGTGGAGCTGTAGCAAGATGTAGAGGCACGACAGAGGTAGTTCGAGGCGGCGCAGAGCCAGCGAGCCAGGGGCAGGGCAAAGTGCACGGTCGAGCGAGGCGACTCGCGGCCGAGGGTGAGGTGGTACATCGGGAAGCCGAGGCGGGGCGTGATGTTGCATGTCAGGGTGACCCGGAGTCGAGATTGAGCCCGAGACGACTCAGAGAGGCGTCGGTGGAGGCTGGGCGAGGCCGGCTTGGGCCATGGCAACCTATGGCGGAGGATGAAGGCGCGGACGGATGAGTCTGTACCTGTATTTTTTGGCGTCGTGGTTTCCTCCCCTTTTTATACTTAGAATTGATCTGATGGTAGCTTCCTTGTGTGCAAATAGCAACCGGTAACAAAAGATCTTGTCATGTGGATGTAGTAACTTTGGACCAAAAATTATAATCTGTAGCTCAACGTGACGAATAGTACAAGTAGTTGATGCTTTGCCTTTATGTCACGATCGAGGAGCGGTCTGTGCACTTTGAACCATGGTCTCGGCGGCTTAGGGTGGCGCAGTGGAAACTGATCATAGTTTGTCTGATCGCGTGCGACGGTTCATGCAAACACAACCCTAACTTCTCTTGTCTTGAACATTATTTAATCTCATATTTTCTGTTTTGACCGATCATCATGGTGACGATGTAGATCCTTCCGAACTGGCTCTACTTTATCTGGCGTATCGTGAGCTTCTCAATCGTTGGGGAAGATCCCTCCAAGAAATTAACACCATTGTGCTCTCTCCCCATGATGGGTGCCAACTGTCGTGGTTTTGTCATGGCATATGTTCTCATGAGAAAACTTAGGTGTGAGGCCATCGCAATTAGGTGGCGTCTTGAGAGGGGTTGGTCGGAATCGAGAGATGAGAGTTTACTCAGGTTCGACACGTCCGATGTAGGTAAAAGCCTACGTCATGCTTGTGTTTCATTGATGAAGATCTCGATTACAAGGGTGCGGAATCGCTACTCTAATCTCGAGGGTGTTTAATCCGTCCATCTTTAATGACTTGTCTCGTCGTCCTCTAACTCGACCTCATTGGGGTGCCCTTCCCCTCCTTATATAAGTTGAAGGGGTAGGCTTACATAGCATCCTACTAGGACTTGGACTAGCTTCACTTGAATCCTAATCTGCATCTCGCTTCCCTTGGAGGGAATCTTATCTTCTTGGGCCATCTCCGTAAGCTGCCCTCCAGGTCTCATCGCCGGCTTGCACACTGGGCCTTGGGCCTTGTCGCCCAGGTCGACGTGATGAGAGGGGTGACCCATGAGCCGCGTGGTGATGGGCTGGGTCATACCTCCTGGTCAGGTCAAACCGTGGGGTACATCCCTCACACTAGGTAAAAGTATTAGTCCAAGAGACAATGCATGTTTTCATGAATTATCGAAACCACCAAGGGAGTATATGTGCTTTCTATCTCCCACTTTTTGGTAATTGATGACAACTTACAATCAAAGATTCAAATAGATATAGGCATTATAATATGACATCTTTGAAAGATACATGAATAATACAAGCTCCCCCTAAATATGTGCAATCACTTTAAAGAGATGTTTGCTTTGGATAACATGGGCACACACATAGTAGAAGGGGCAAGACAAGTCATGTGAATCTTGGCTATATGCATCAAACATATGTGAATGAAAGGTTTCCATGTCAAGATTCACTTTTGCAAACAATATGTGCACGAGACAAGAGATCATCCTAAACAAGGATACGATGCATATACTTACCTTGAGGTTCTTGAGCATCTTAGCATTAGGAATACACTTGAGAAAACAAATTTTAGACAACACAAGAGTATTCTATTGTAAAGATGCAAAGAGCATCAAAAGTACCAATACATGGAAGACATATTGAAAATATGATATGATGATAGATATGTCTCCAAGAATATTTATAACTTTCCCCCCTAAGTATGAGTATGTAGGATATCCTCTCCCCCTGAATCATAGCATGTAGATACTGGGAGTAGGTAGGGTGAGAGAAGTCCAATACAAGAAGCATCCAAATTAAAATTTTATTTGCCTTCTTGTAGTTCTCTCTCTGATATTTCTCCCCCTTAAGGCTTTCTTCTCCTTTTATATCTCACCTCATTAAAGATATCCCTCCCCCTGAAAGTGTAAGCCTTGACATATCTCTCCCCTTTGGTATTAATTTCCAAAAAGGTCAGATGGTTAGGGTTCCTTGGGAGTAAGGGATCCTGGATTCTTGTTTCTTTGATAAGGGTTCCTTTATTCTTCTCCCCCTCGAGTATAGATAAGGGTTCCTTTATTCTTCTCCCCTTGAGGGCTCGGGCGGGCCGCGCGCGGGCTCGGGCGGGCCGCGGCGGCTGGAGGTGGGGGACAGGGGAGAGAGGGTGAGGGGATTAGGGTTTGGTGCGGATCCCGAGGTAGAGGCTAGGGTTAGCCATATTAGGCAGGTTAGGGCGTCTATTTATAGGATGGGGCTAGGTTAGGGGGGGGGGGTATTTGGGGGTTTTTCGACCCTCCGGTCGCGTTCGTGCGGTCCGATCGGAGAGGTGGGTTAGGGTTCGGTGTGTAGAGGGAATATCCGGAGACGAGAGGGAGAACGGGCGGCGGCGGCACGGTTTTAAAAACGCCGACAGACGACCGACGAATAACCGAAGACGGTGCCGCTACGGTCGACCGTTCGGGTACCAGACGGTCTCCGATCGCGACGAAATTCGACAGGCGGCCTAGCTATAACTAATCGCGACCGCGTGCCAAGTTTCACCTCGATCATAGGAAGTTTTGGACGCACTTTAAAAACAGGGTTTCGACGGTGCCGCGGGCGCGTGCGAGTGCGGTCGGGCTCGGAACGGACAACGACGAGAACCGGCGACTACTAACGAATGCAAGTTTTGAAAACTGGCAGCAACGGAGATGCCAATGCAATGCAGATAATGCGCATGATGCGATGATGATGCAGCAACTGAAAATACCCACACGACGAAAACGGAAAGAAAAGGGGAAGCTTCTGGAACATCGGTCTCGGGCTGTCACAACACTCCTACACTACAAGAGGATCTCGCCCCGAGATCCAAGAATGAAAGGGGGAGAGGATGAGAAAGCAAGAGGTAAAATTTAGTCGCTTCTTTGACAAACGAGTGAAACCACGATCCTTGAAGGTTGCAAAGAGATGAGGACTGATATGAGAGACGAGCAAGAATTCACGGAAAATTTCGGCAGCACTTCGGAAGGAAAATGGGACAAAAATTCGAAAAGGTGGAAGAAATAGACAATATTCATAACAAACAACTAAATAGAGCAAGGGAACACCATGATCTTGATAGAACAACAAGATTGACCCAAAAGAGCAACAACACAAAGCCTCCGGAACAAGAGAATAGAAACTAGCTCATACGGAAGAAGAGAATGAAAACAGAATGACAATTACTAACTCCAATGAACTTGACAAGCATCCTTGCAAGAAGAATTGGACGAAGTTGTTGGGAAAAAACAACAATGAAAAGAACAAGATAGTAGTGGGCTTATGAAAATCATCTCAACAAATATGAGGTGACAACCAACCACTAAAAGAAACAAGGATAGATTGGGAGCAACAAGAAATCAAAACTTCTTACACCAAGAGGATAGATTGAGAACTTGGATTAATGACAAGCACCATGATAGCATAAACCATAGGAAAAGCTTTAGGTGAAATCCAAACCAAGATAGCTCAAATGAAGAATCATGGGTTGAAAATATCTCATGATCGTAGAATTGATGGATTTAATTATCTCATTCTTGAAAGGAAAACTCTTTGAGTCTCCTACACTAACAAGAAGGCTATAATACCACCTAAAAGGATAAAGGAAGAACAATTGCACATAGAAACACAAGAGAACGGATACTTGAGGTTCTGCAACAAGAATCTTGAAGAATACTTTGAGAAAGAATTGATATGAAGATAACCACCAAGAAGGACCTCCGTATACCAATGAACGATGCAACGAAATGAAGGTAGACAAGAATAATATTATTACCTTGCCAAGATATAGATGAAGCTTCACAAAGAGATACTTGATAACTTAGAACTCCGGAAAAGAAAGATAAGCACTTGAGAAAAAAATTGATATCAAGAGCCACTCCGGAAGAAGAATTGAAATCTCTTGGAAGGAGGAAGAACAAGAATAAGAATTATGTTATGATCATCCTTCATCAAGTTTAATTGATGACAAGCAACGGATTTAGCATACCACTTATTCCTCTAGAAATGAATCTTGAAGAGGCATAGAGATAAGCACCACTTGAGGCCAAAATTGAAGAAAGCACCGGTGAGAATTCACAAATGAATGGAAACACCACGAATTAATGGAGATACGCGAGAATGAAGAGATCATGATCCACCTAACGGAAAACTTGAACAAGGCACCGGATAATCGAGAGACGAACGAAGGGGCAACAATTAAAGAATTGAGGATGAAAGCTGAAAGCTCAGAACGAAGAATCTTCTCAAATGATGGCCTTCGGAGGAACGAGAAATAAAAACAACTCAGAGAAGCACCGGATAGCACGAAAGGGATTCCTCATGATTGGAACAAATGAGAGGATACACGAAGCTGAGATGATGAATCTTCGAGATAATGAACCAAGATTCGAGAGAAACACTCCTTCAGACTGCAAGCTGAGAATGAAGACGAGGAACAACACCAAGAATAGCTGAGACACTCCGGAATAAAGAAGAATGAAAGGTTGAACCAATATGAGAATTAATTCAAATAGATCTTGAAAAAGGGATATGACTGATGAAATTCATACTTACGTCATAATTGAAATGAATTAAAGATCTCTGGATGATTAAAAGAGCCAGACAAGATCCTGGGAAAACCTGTGGGTTATGGGCCCACTCAAAGAAACCACCGTTGAAACAATTGCTAAAACGAGAGATATTGCACCGGAATAAGAATACTAGATGAGGTTAGCACCCCGGAATAATTAAAAGAATTGAAAACACGAAACTCCGAGACATCTTCAACGCTCCGGATGGAATAGCGATAACTGAATAAACAAGATAGGCTGAAACGAATCTCCAACATAGGAAAGAATTACAAGCACGAAAAGGATATGATGAACACGGATAGCTGAATTAAATTCACCGGTAAGGATGACAAAATTGAACAAATATGACACGAAGCCCCTGAGAATCTTCACGATGAATCACCGGTTACGAAAGAAAGAAGAGATAGCGGAAGCATCACTGATATGAAATGCAGTTGGATGAAATCCAATCATTGAAGAAAAAGGGCAGGAGGGCGGGGAAAAACAAAGTCAACTTGAGACAGATGAGACAACTCCGGTAAGAATGATAGAATGATCTTACGAAACTGGAGAGGATAGAATTCACTGAAGAGAAGCACACCGGTTGGAAGGACTTGATACGATGACTCCGGTTGAAAGGAATTGATAAGATAACTGATTAAGCAAAAGGATTTGCATTCTCACATAAAAATATGAGAACACCTCTTAAAAAAGATCTGAAATCACCACTTGACATCGAAGCAACTGAATTACCATATTTCAACAAAACAAAGGATGCGGCTTACGAAACAAGCCAGAACAAACTCATGAGAAAGATTTCCGTTCGATATTTTCGTGGACAGGATCGCACGGGCACGATTTACAAAAGCCATCAAGTGCAAGGCAGTGCACCTGACATACGAAGCGTCCCCGAGTCATAGCAAGCTACAAGGACTCTTTAAGACACAACGTGTACCGCTGTAAGTCGACCGTGAACAAACGAATCCACTAGATGTCGAACCCCAACCTAACATCATGCATTTGTTGGAAGATTGTCGTATAAGCAACTACTTGAATTCCCACCTATGAATTCCCGAAATATCTGGTCATGCAATCTGGTACACGGATACAAGGAGTAATATCATACAACTCCTATACTAAACCGTCACTTGTATCACATCCGTCAACACACGGCCAGAATCTCGGACCTTCATCTACAACAGACCCTCGTGATCACAACGATACAAAGTATGGCAGTACCCCCGAACAATCTACACCAGTACTGGGGACATCGGGGTTATCTCGCCACTACTAGTATTGAAGCAATTACGAACATGCTTCGTTCTTAGATACTAAGAAATCTGAATGATAATGATGTTCTCAAGAATCCCCTGGAGCTCAACTCCCCGGAAGAAGATCAAGTCAGACAGGAGGCACCAAGACAGAACTCCGTCACATCGGCATCATATAGATTGCAAGAATATCCGCGTGATCCTAAATTTTTTGAGCGGGAAGAGAAGTAGAGTAAATTATTACGTCGAGATTCCTCACCAGAGCATAGAAGAGGAGAAAAAAGAATCCTACTCTCCGATATATAACTAAGACTCAAATAGTTTTTCACTAGACTCGACTCGGCCATGTTCGATCAATCAAGGGGGATCCTAGGTCGAAACCTGGCTCTGATACCAACTTGTCACGCCCAAGATGCGACCCTACCCTCAATTTGGCACGAGGGCCTCGTCAGGGATAGAAGCGCATCTCGTCGTGTCACAAGAATGGATATCGTTACAAGTACATGTACTGAAAAGAAGAGATATATAAAGAGTTGGCTTACACTCGCCACAAGCTACATCAGAGTCACATCAGTACATTACATAATCATCAAGAGTAAGAGCAGGGTCCGACTACGGACGAAAACAAACGACAAAAGAAGAACGACGTCCATCCTTGCTATCCCAGGCTGCCGGCCTGGAACCCATCCTAGATCGAAGAAGAAGAAGAAGAAGAAGCAACTCCAAATGATCAATCAACGCGCTCGCGTCAAGCAACCTTTACCTGTACCAGCAACTGATGTTGTAGTAATCTGTGAGCCACAGGGGACTCAGCAATCTCATTTCCAAAGGTATCAAGACTAGCAAAGCTTAATGGGTGAGGCAAGGTTAAGTGGTGAGGTTGCGGCAGCGGCTAAGCATATATTTGGTGGCTAACTTACGAGTACAAGAGGTGAGAGGGGGGAGATCTACGCATAACGGACGAGAGCTACAAATGATCAAGTGAATGATCCTGAACACCTACCTACGTCAGACATAACCCCACCGTGTCCTCGATCGGAGAAGGAACTCACGAAAGAGACAGTCACGGTTACGCACACAGTTGGCACATTTTAGTTAATTAACTTCAAGTTATCTAGAACCAGTGTTAAACAAAGTTTCCACGTTGCCACATAACCGCGGGCACGGCTTTCCGAAAGATTTAACCCTGCAGGGGTGCTCCAACTAGTCCATCACAAATTACCACAAGCCGCATAGAAATCCTCAATCACGAAGCTCGCGATCTCGTCGGACTCCCTAATGGAAAATCTCAACTCTGAGATTACCCAAAGCATCACCGGAATCCCGATGCACAAGATATCTCGTCAAAGGTAAAACTAATCCAGCAAGGCCGCCCGACGTGTCGACGATCCCGATAGGAGTCGCGTACCTCGTTCTCAGGACACGACGGGTGGGTCACACTAGGAGTACCAAACCTCGGGTTGCCCCGCGGTGGCCCCGTAGTCTGCCAATTTGGACCAACACTCATGAGGAGCACTGGCCCGTGGGTTGATTAAAATAGTCCGCGGGTGCCGGCGGGTCCCTATGCAATTTTATTAGGTGATTAGGCAAATGTAGTACCAAAGTTGGGCCTTGCCAGACCAGCCTTAATCTAAAACGAATTATCAAGGGGGTCCCCATAACAACCCCGATCGTGTTAGGAGCGCTCATTTATGGAACATAACACCGGTAGCCGAAACTAAGGGGGCAAAGGTGGAACAAAACACCAGGCTAGAAAGGCCGAGCCTTCCACCTTTTACCAAGTATATAGGTGCATTAAATTAAATAGCATTAATATGGTGATATAACAAGGAACCCATGTTATCACATGGAAGCATCTGCACCTGCAACTAGCAACGCTAAAACAGGGTTAAGCAAGCAGTAACATAGCCAATCAGTGGTTTGCTAGGTCGAACAGGTTGAAGGTAATCATGGCATTGTGGAGAGGCTGATATTTAACATGTGGTAGGCAACGTGACATAAACGATAGAAGCGATAAAACTAGCATGGCAATGATAGTAGTGGTACCTGGGGAAATGATCATCTTGCCTGAGATCCCGCTTGGAAGAAGAATGCCTCCGTGAAGCAGACGAACCGTCGTAGACGAACGGGTCCTCACATCCGACACGCTTGCGGAACTCTTTCGAGACGGGGAAACCGGAAACAAGCATCAACACACGATATTCACCACACGATGCACAACACATATGATGCATGAGCTACTGAATACTTGCAAGTCATGGCATGAAAATTCACACAACCAAACACTACACATTAAGTGAAGTTCAATATGCACGAGTTGCATATTGACGAAACTCCACGTCTATTTATTTAGTGCTATCCCGATTAGGTACACGGCAATATTAAATGTGATTAAGCATGGCAAGAGGTGAAGCGTAATTAAACTACCTATCTAGGCATTTTAAGTGAGGTCGGAAATGACATATAGCACCTCCGAAATGACCCCTAAATAGCTAAAACCTGAAAATAACTAAACCGAAAAAGAAAAAGAAAACCTAAATCTCTAACGGGCCGAGCTGCCTACCGGGCCGAAACTGGACATGCGGCATAAAACTAACATACGCTAGGGCGAGGGAAAGAGGTAGGGCGCTCACCACGGCCTAGGAGGCCGGCCTGCAGATGGGCCTGGGGGTTGGAGGAGAACAGGCCCACGCGGCGCTGCAGGTGTTAGCTCTGCCCGGTAGGCAGCTCGGCCCGTTAGAGATTTAGGTTTTCTTTTTTTTTCGGTTTAGTTATTTTCAGGTTTTAGCTATTTAGGGGTCATTTCGGAGGTGCTATATGTCATTTCCGACCTCACTTAAAATGCCTAGATAGGTAGTTTAATTACGCTTCACCTCTTGCCATGCTTAATCACATTTAATATTGCCGTGTACCTAATCGGGATAGCACTAAATAAATAGACGTGGAGTTTCGTCAATATGCAACTCGTGCATATTGAACTTCACTTAATGTGTAGTGTTTGGTTGTGTGAATTGTCATGCCATGACTTGCAAGTATTCAGTAGCTCATGCATCATATGTGTTGTGCATCGTGTGGTGAATATCGTGTGTTGATGCTTGTTTCCGGTTTCCCCGTCTCGAAAGAGTTCCGCAAGCGTGTCGGATGTGAGGACCCGTTCGTCTACGACGGTTCGTCTGCTTCACGGAGGCATTCTTCTTCCAAGCGGGATCTCAGGCAAGATGATCATTTCCCCAGGTACCACTACTATCATTGCCATGCTAGTTTTATCGCTTCTATCGTTTATGTCACGTTGCCTACCACATGTTAAATATCAGCCTCTCCACAATGCCATGATTACCTTCAACCTGTTCGACCTAGCAAACCACTGATTGGCTATGTTACTGCTTGCTTAACCCTGTTTTAGCGTTGCTAGTTGCAGGTGCAGATGCTTCCATGTGATAACATGGGTTCCTTGTTATATCACCATATTAATGCTATTTAATTTAATGCACCTATATACTTGGTAAAAGGTGGAAGGCTCGGCCTTTCTAGCCTGGTGTTTTGTTCCACCTTTGCCCCCTTAGTTTCGGCTACCGGTGTTATGTTCCATAAATGAGCGCTCCTAACACGATCGGGGTTGTTATGGGGACCCCCTTGATAATTCGTTTTAGATTAAGGCTGGTCTGGCAAGGCCCAACTTTGGTACTACATTTGCCTAATCACCTAATAAAATTGCATAGGGACCCGCCGGCACCCGCGGACTATTTTAATCAACCCACGGGCCAGTGCTCCTCATGAGTGTTGGTCCAAATTGGCAGACTACGGGGCCACCGCGGGGCAACCCGAGGTTTGGTACTCCTAGTGTGACCCACCCGTCGTGTCCTGAGAACGAGGTACGCGACTCCTATCGGGATCGTCGACACGTCGGGCGGCCTTGCTGGATTAGTTTTACCTTTGACGAGATATCTTGTGCATCGGGATTCCGGTGATGCTTTGGGTAATCTCAGAGTTGAGATTTTCCATTAGGGAGTCCGACGAGATCGCGAGCTTCGTGATTGAGGATTTCTATGCGGCTTGTGGTAATTTGTGATGGACTAGTTGGAGCACCCCTGCAGGGTTAAATCTTTCGGAAAGCCGTGCCCGCGGTTATGTGGCAACGTGGAAACTTTGTTTAACACTGGTTCTAGATAACTTGAAGTTAATTAACTAAAATGTGCCAACTGTGTGCGTAACCGTGACTGTCTCTTTCGTGAGTTCCTTCTCCGATCGAGGACACGGTGGGGTTATGTCTGACGTAGGTAGGTGTTCAGGATCATTCACTTGATCATTTGTAGCTCTCGTCCGTTATGCGTAGATCTCCCCCCTCTCACCTCTTGTACTCGTAAGTTAGCCACCAAATATATGCTTAGCCGCTGCCGCAACCTCACCACTTAACCTTGCCTCACCCATTAAGCTTTGCTAGTCTTGATACCTTTGGAAATGAGATTGCTGAGTCCCCTGTGGCTCACAGATTACTACAACATCAGTTGCTGGTACAGGTAAAGGTTGCTTGACGCGAGCGCGTTGATTGATCATTTGGAGTTGCTTCTTCTTCTTCTTCTTCTTCGATCTAGGATGGGTTCCAGGCCGGCAGCCTGGGATAGCAAGGATGGACGTCGTTCTTCTTTTGTCGTTTGTTTTCGTCCGTAGTCGGACCCTGCTCTTACTCTTGATGATTATGTAATGTACTGATGTGACTCTGATGTAGCTTGTGGCGAGTGTAAGCCAACTCTTTATATATCTCTTCTTTTCAGTACATGTACTTGTAACGATATCCATTCTTGCGACACGACGAGATGCGCTTCTATCCCTGACGAGGCCCTCGTGCCAAATTGAGGATAGGGTCGCATCTTGGGCGTGACATGTCCTCCGTAGGCCTCGGAGTGACACTTCCTTAGGATATGTTCTTGTTCATGCTCATGTATACAACGTCTAATAACACCATCTAATCCTTTATAAAGATGAGAGTCATCCCAAAAGTAATGTCATAAATCATTTCTTTTGATAGGTGAAGGTTGGCGGACTATATTTAGCAACAATGTAATTAGCATTATCCGCATACCAAGGAGTACTATGTGAAGTATTTATAACAACAAGTTGGCCATCAGGAAGTTATCATCAATAGGTAGTGGGTCATCAAGACCAATTTCCATCCTAGATAAGTTATCTGCAATAGGGTTTTTAGCTCCCTTCCTATCAACGATATGCAAGTCAAATTTTTGGAGTAAAATCACCCACCAAATTTCTTTTCCATAAGGTATTTAATAGCAACATGATTGGTGTGAATAGTTACTATAGAATCAACAATGTTAGGTCTAAACTAATCACATGGAAAAACAACTGCTAAAAATTCTTTTTTAGCAGTAGCGTAATTTCTTTGGGCACTATCTAGGGTCTTACTAGCATAATGAATGGCATTCAATTTCTTGTTTACTCTTTGCCCTAGAACAGCACCAACAACATAATCACTAGCATCCCACATGATTTCAAATGGTAAGTTCCAATCACCCCAATCAGGTGATTGAATAATAGGTGCAGAAATTAAGGCCTTCTTAAGTATTTCAAAGGCTTCTACACAATCATAATAAAAAAACAAAAGGAATATCTTTTTGAAGGATATTAGTTAATGGCCTAGAAATCATTTAGAAATCTTTAAGAAAACAACTATACAAACTAGCATGATAGAGGAAACTTCTTATACCTTTGATATCTTTTGGGCATGGCATTTTCTCTATTGCATCAACCTTGGCTTTATCCACCTCAATACCTCATTCGGAAATTTTATGCCCAAGTAATATACCCTCATTCGCCATAAAGTGTAACTTCTCCCAATTCAAGACAAGATTAGTTTCTTCGCATATCTAAAAAACTCGAGCAAGGTTGCTCAAGAAATCATCAAAGGAAGTCCTATAAATAGAAAAATCATCCATGAAAACTTCAAAAATATTTTCACAATAGTGAGAGAATATAGCATTCATACATCTTTGAAAGGTAGAAGGTGCATTGCATAGACCAAAAGGCATACGCCTATAAGCATAAGTTCCAAAAGGGCAAGTAAAGGTAGTTTTCTCTTGGTTCTCTTTTGAGACACGTATTTGTGAGAATCCAGAATATTCATCATGAAAAAAAAAGTGTGTGTTCTTGTATAATATTTCTAACACTTGATCAATAAAAGGCACGTAAAAATCTTTTCTAGTAGCTTTATTCAATTTTAGGAAATCAATTACCATCCTATAACCAGTTACCATTCTTCGTGGAATAAGTTCATTTTTATCTTTAGCAACAACCGTTATACGACCTTTCTTTGGAACACAATGAACAATACTTACCCATCTACCATCAGCAGGATAAATTATACCAGCCTCCAGAAGTTTTAATATCTCAGTTCTTACCACCTCTTTCATTTTAGGGTTTAGACGACGTTGATGATCAACGACAGGTTTAGCATCAGATTCCATATTAATCTTGTGCTCACACGGAGTGGGGATTATGCCCTTTAGATTATCAAGAGTATATCCAATAACAGTCGTGTGGTCCTTTAGAGTTTTAAGTAATCTCCTTTCTTCATGGTGTGAAAGGTTAGCACTGATAATAAGAAGATATATCTTCTTTTCATCAAGATAAGCATATTCCAAAGTATCATGTAATGTCTTAAGCTCAAACACAGGATCTCCCTTGGGTGGAGGAGGATCCCCTAAAATATCTACTGGTAGGCTGTGTTTAAGGATAGGTTGTTTCTCAAAGAACATCTTATCTATTTCATTCATATGCATATCATTTTCATGATCTAGAAAATATTGTTCTAGTGGATCAGTACGAGATACAACAATAGAATCAAGACCAATTATTTCATCCTTATTAGGTAATTCTTTTTCATGTGCTTGTCTACAAAACTTGGAAAATTAAATTTTATAGCGAGATAATTTGTAACAGGTAACAAGTAACAATAGTAGAAAATGTGCAACAAGGTGTCCCAATGCTTTGTTTAGAAAAAGACAGACATGCAAGTACTCTTGTATTAAGAAAACGCTCCCAAGGACAAATGTAAATTTCTATCTAGTCATGTTCATCATGTTAAATTTATTCACATTTGCTACTTTGACAATTTCATATGTGTGTGTACCATGCTAAGGTGTTGTTCTTACTTGAACAAACAACCAACTTATGATTACCCTATCTCGCAAGCATCCGCAACTATGAAAAAGAATTATGATAAATCTAACCATAACATTAAACGTGTGGATCCAAATCAGCCCCTCATGAAGCAACGCATAAACTAGGGTTTAAGCTTATGTCACTCTCGCAACCCATCATCTACTTTTTACTCCATAATGACTTCCCTTAGGCCCATAACATGGTGAAGTGTCATGTAGTCGATGTTCGCATGACACCACTAAGAGAAGTAACAACATACATATCATCAAAATATCAAACAAATACCAACTTTACATGATTCCTTATAACAAGACTTATCCCATGTTATCAGGAACAATAGTTACTATTCACACCTCATCCACATGTTCAAGATCAAAGGTGTAATAATAATAATTTAAGGATCTGAACAAAATATTTTCCACCAAGTAATCCAACAAGCATCAACTACACAATGTAGTCAACACAACTAGTAACCTACATGTACCAATCTGATGTTGAATACAGGAGATAAACTAGGTTTGGAAATGAGATGGTGCTCATGATTATTTTGATGAAGATTGGTCCTCTCACGAAGGAGGAAGTGTTGGTGATGACGGTGGCTTTGATTTGCCCCTCCCAGAGGGGAATTCCCCCAAGAGAATCTCTCTATCGGAGAGCAAAAGGGCCTCTCCCATGTTTCCGCCTCGAGATGATGGTCCTTTGTCCTAAAAAATTGCTAATGATTTTCTAGGTCAAAACACACCATATAGGAGAAGAGGGGCGTCAGATGGCGTGCAGGAGGCCCACAAGCCATCAGGGCGGCCAGAGGGGTGAGCACACTCTGTTGGCTTGTGGCTAGCAGGTGGGCCCCCTCTTGTATATTTTTGGCCCAATAATCTTAAATATTCCAGAATAAATCGCCATGAAGTTTCAGGTCATCTGGAGTTTGTTAATTTTTTTGCCTTTTCTCGATTGCCCGGAAAAGAATTCCACTTTCCAGATGTATGACTAGCTAGAATTTTCCCATGTTTTGTTGAGAATATTTCTTATAGAATTATTTCAAATGCTCGAAATAGGAAGAAAGGGTTTAGGAGGGCTTTGTACAATATCTTGAACATGACCATGTGTTGAAACTCTTATATAAGGAAAATATATGTCTAGTGAGTTTCCATTAGTTTTCTCAAATATTTTTGAAACATGAAAATAATTTTTTCCTATAAAAGACCATTTTTGGTATCAAAAAAGGTATTTAAATAAAATACAAAAATAAATTTTAAAATAATATTTCTATGGTTTTGAGAAGTACTTTCGATAATTGGATCCAAATAAAATATTTGGTGTAAAATATCCTCCCTAATTTGAGGATTTGTAGTACAGACCTCAATTTCGGGTTTTTTGAAAACTTAAATTAAATAAATAATTTTTGGTTAAAATACTATTTTGTAAAAATTGTTTTAGGTCCTATACACATCGTATGGTCACTGGGAAAAGTTTTGGATAAAGGAGAAGAGTTTTGGGAGTAGGAGAAGTATTTGTGAATTAAAATACAAACATGCACTTAAGCAAATAACATTAATTCAAACACCACAAGCACATAAAAAGTTTTAGTTAGTCCAAATTTTATAACTCATAACATAGTAAGGTGGTACAAACGGAGGATGTGACAATTATCCTCCATCAGTACTGCCCCAATACCTACATCACAGGCACCGGTTTCAATAACAAAGGGTTTGGTAAAATCAGGCAACACCAAAAGTAGGGCTTGAACAAGAGATTGCTTGAGAACTTGAAAATCTTCTCTTGTAGCATCTGTCAAGATATACAATGCTCCTTTCTTGAGTAAATTAGTCAATGGTATACTAATAATAGCATAGTGCTTAATGAATTTTTATAGTAACCATTGATTCCCAAGAACCCTATGACTTCTTTCACGCAAGTAGGAGTTGGCCATTGTTTGATAGTAAGGATTTTGTTGTCATCAGTAGAAACACCTTATTCAATAATAACATGCCCTAAGAAAGCAACCTTCCTCTAAGAAAAAGCACATTTACTCATTTTCACCTTCCACTCACTTTCTGCCAACAAGTGAAGTACTTGATTAAGATGTGACAAATGATCAACAAATGTTTTACTATAAATCAGAATATCATCAAAGAATACCAATGCACAATCCCTCAGAACCAAAGAAATAGTATGTTTCATAGCTCCTTGAAATGTATTGGGTCCACCAGTTAATCCCATAGACATAACCAGAAATTCATAATGGCCATTGTGTGTAGAAATGATGTTTTAAATTCCTCACCAGGTGGTGATCGAATCTGATGGTAGCCTGCCTTAAGGTCCAGTTTGGAAAACCAGGAAGCACTTGCTAACTCATCTAATAATTCATCTATAACAGGTATTAGAAATTTTCCTTCAACAGTAATAGTATTCAGATGCTTATAATCAATAACCAACCTCCAGGTAGCATTTTCCTTCCTGACTAACAAGACCGGAGAGGGAAAAGCACTGGAACTGACCCTGATCAATATGTATTCCAATATTTCACCGACCTGGTTCTCTAACTCTGTTTTAAGATGTGGAGCCACCATGTAAGCCCGAACAGTGGCTGGTCTTGCACCAAGAATTAATGGAATATGACGATGACAATATCTTCTAGGAGGTAATCCATGATTAACAAAAAAACTACTTCAAATTGATCTAGTAGTTATTGAACTTCAGCAATCATAGAGTCATTTTCATCTGGTGTAACAAATGAAGGCAATGAAAAAACAACAAATATAGGGTCATGTGGTAACAATCCGACCACTAGATCATTATGATACATGAAGGACATCCATTTTTCAGACCAATCCACTTGCATTGGACTATGCACGCTAACTAATCCACTGCTAATATACCATCATAATCTCCTAGATAAAGAAACTTAAAATCAATGTGAAACTCTATGTTGGTAGTAGTCTACTTAAATTTATTCAATTGTGCTTGGCAAGTAAGGTAAGTCCCACGTGCCACCCTGACTATAGAAGGAGAAACTGAAAGCACTCCTTGAAGTTCATATTGCAAAGCAGCATCCAAAATGAGTTTGTACTACCAGAATTGACCAAAAACAACAAATGTTTGCCCTGCGACTTAACCATCAATTGGATAGTGTGAGTAGATGTAGCAGTTCCTAAAGCTGCTTCAGATATGGACATAATGTTCTCATCACACATAGAACCATCATCACCACTAGAAACAGAAGAAGATGAATCCAAATGATCAATAAGCTCCTGAAAAATGGAACTATACCAAACTCTTGTACTAGTGGTCTCTAGATCATTTCTCCCCACAAATAAGACACAAGCCCTTACATTTCCGAAATTCCCTTAAGGTTGCTGACTTATCTTCAGGAGACACACACTTGGTGGAAACTGGTACACAAATAGCATCTCGTAGCACAGTTTTAACATGAAAAGTTGGTGTAGGAGACATGCATTTCCTGGTATACGAAGGAGCGGGAGTAGAAGGACACAACTCATTCAATTCCTCATGGAGAAGGGTGAGTTCATATGTTGCATCTTGATCCTGAGGTTTTTGCATGGCCATAGATCGATCCACATTCAGTTTGAGTCCTTCCTGAAAACGACTCACATAGTGCAAGGGGTCTGGTGTTGCTTCATAAGCAGTCAATTGATCATTTAACTCGGAAAAAATGCTTCACATAATCGAGAATAGTGGTCAGGTGAGTAATATGGAAAAAATGGTGGATCAAATTTTGGTGTTGATTTCTACCGAGACTAGTCTGCAATAACTGGCAAAAATCACTCCAAGTAGCACGGGGAGCACGACACTTCACTTGTTCCACCCATTGAGCACGCACGCCCTCTAATGGAGATGAGTCATACTGAATTGAGATATGACCAGGTGTACTCCACAGTGCAAATTAAATTTACAACCAGATTGCCATAGATGGTCTTGAGTGCCATCAAAACAACGCAATTCAATACACAGTGCCGACAATACTAGCTCATGTTCACACGCAAACATAGTTGCTGGGAAGATGGGTAGGGAATTGAACCTGTCACACGCACGTCGTACATGGGATGGAATGTACAACAAAGATGTCCATGCACGGAGTTCCTTGTTGATGTGGGGGACAGTGTTGAAGTCGACCACTGTGAAAGACGATGCATCCACATGGAGGAAGTGGACAGCAGAGGAACGCAGGAGATCCCCTCGACCAACCTTGTCATCGGCGAGGTGAATCTCTGCAATGTTGACGCGAAGATCCTCGTGAACCACCATGATCTTCGATGTCAAGGAAACATCAATTCGTGTCGTCGTGTTGACAAGCATATTCTGCGTGGCCTTGAGGACACAGACCTGGATCGCGCCGACCCGGGAGTTAACGTCGATGGTAAAGTCTGCAAGGAGGAGATCGTACAACACCTTGGACTCCTATGAGAGCGCCTCCATCGTGGCCTCCTGCAGGCGATATCGAAACCGTGTGTGGTGGTGGTTGATACATCTCCAACGTATCTATAATTTTTTTATGGTTTCATGCTATTATCTTGTCAAACTTTGGATGTTTTGTATGCCTTTTATATCTTTTTTGGGACTAACTTATTAACTCAGTGCCAAGTGTCGGCTCCTGTTTTTTCCGTGTTTTTGACCCTTTTCAGAGGAGGATTTTAAACGGAGTCCAAATGGAACTAAACTTCGAAAAAGATTTTTTTCGAAACAGAAGAAGATCGGGGAACCTGAGAGCCAGGGCAGGGGGCCACCAGGGACCCCACAAGCCCCCTAGCCGCGGCTAGGTGGCCCGCGCCTCCCACGCTTGTGGGCTCCCTGGGCCACCTCTGCCCTAGGTCTTCCGCCTATATATTCCCAAAAATTCCAGAAAAAATCAGGAGGTCATCGAAAGTACTTTTTCGCCGCCGCAAGCTTCTGTCTCTGCAAGATCCCATCTGGGGCACGTTCTGGTGCCCTGCTGGAGGGGGGATTCGGATACGGAGGGCTTCTTCATCAACACCATGACCTCTCCGATGATGCGTGAGTAGTTCACCATAGACCTACGGGTCCATAGCTAGTAGGTAGATGGCTTCTTCTCTCTCTTGGATCTTCAATACAAAGTTCTCCATGATCTTCATGGAGATCTATCCGATGTAATCTTATTTTGCGGTGTGTTTGTCGAGATCCGATGAATTGTCGATTTATGATCAGATTATCTATGAATCTTATTTGAGTTTCTTCTGATATCTTATATGCATGATTTCATATCCTTGTAATTCTCTTCGAGTTGTGGGTTTTGTTTGGCCAACTTGATCTATGATTCTTGCAATGGGAGAAGTGCTTGGTTTTGGGTTCATACCCTGCGGTGACCTCACCCAGTGACAGAAGGGGTAGCGAGGCACGCATCGTGTTGTTGCCATCAAGGGTAAAAAGATGGGGTTTTCATCATTGGTTTGAGCTTATCCCTCTACATCATGTCATCTTGCTTAAGGCGTTACTCTGTTTGTCATGAACTCAATACACTAGATGCATGTTGGATAGCGGTCGATGTGTGGACTAATAGTAGTAGATGCAGAAAGTATCGGTCTACTTTTCTCGGACGTGATGCTTATATGTATGATCATTGCCTTAGATATCATCATGACTTTGCGCGGTTCTGTCAATTGCTCGACAGTAATTTGTTCACCCACCGTAATATTTTCTGTTTTGAGAGAAGCCTCTAGTGAACACTATGGTCCCCGGGTCTACTCCACACCATATTTTCAGCCTTACTCTTTTACTCCGTTGCACTTTCCGCCTTCAGATCTCACTTTGCAATCAATCTTGAAGGGATTGACAACCCCTTTATAGTGTTGGGTGCAAGCTCTTTTGTGTTTGCGCAGGTACTCTGGACTTGACGAGATTATCCTACTAGATTGATACCTTGGTTCTAAAACTAAGGGAAATACTTACTGCTCCTTTGCTGCACCACCCTTTCCTCTTCAAGGGAAAAACCAACGCAAGCCGAGCCTCCGTCAACGTGCCAATCTCTGGCGTTGTTGTCTGTTGCCCTAGCAGAAGAATTTTTGGCGCCGTTGCCGGGGAGGATCAAGTCAAGAAATCATCCAAGTAAGTGTCGCAAAATCATCTCTTGCATTTATTTATTTTTGCCTCTCCTTTTCCTCTCCCTCACTTTTGAAAAAAACATAAATTTACAAAAAAATATTTTCCTTTTTCGTTTGCCTTTTCGTTCGCCCTTTTCTCTCACTTGCTTTCTATTCGTTTGTGTGGGATAGTCTACCTGTCCTCATGGCTAGATCCACCACTTCGAACGATACTCCCGAGAACGAAGTTCTCAATTTCAAACAAATTGAGGAAGAAAACTTAAAGGACGTTTGATATAGGATTTGCAATGCTCAGAGTAGATCTACTCATAAGCAATCTACTACCGTCCTGCTTCGCAGTTTTTATGTGGGTGTTTCTCCTTGGAATAGGTTTATTCTTGACACCATCGTAGGTGGAAATTTCTTGGGTAGCCATACCGTTGATTCTTACGGAGCTGTAATAAATTTGGTAGGCTCACCTCCACTCATGGTTAATGGAACTACCTTAACTCTGGAACATGTGATGCGTAGGCTGGACGTCATTGAAAATAAAGTTGCTACGATCGAACTCATTGAGAATTTGGATAAAAAGATCCACAACCAAATCACTCAGTACGGATCCAAGGTGGGAATGGTTTTGAAAAATCTAAAGGAGAAGGAACCCACAGTTAACGAAAAACTAGGTCATGATTCCGCTAGGATTGGCAAACTAGAGGATGTTATAACCAACTTGGGTTCCGCTTTTGCCGCTGTGCAAAATAATCCAAATTTTTCCCACAATAAGGTCACCAAGTCTGTTTTTGCTCCTAAAAATAGTGGTGAATCATCTAGTAAGAAAGATGAATACCTTAATATGATGAGTGATCACGCTACTTATGGTTTGAGCACCAAAGACGACGATACGTGATTCTATCGCCTTATGCCTAGCTAAGGGTGTTAAACAATAGCGCTTGTTGGGAGGCAACCCAATGAATTTATTTCTTTTTCTTTCTGTTTCGTTGCGTCCACACTATCATAATTCTGTTAAGATTGTGCCTTTTGTGTTTCCTTTTGTGTTTGAGCCAAGCAAAACCTTTATGACTAGTCTTGGTGATGGTTGTTTGATCCTGCTAGAAAAAGACAGAAACTTTTCGCTCACGAGATGATTTTTCATTTTTATTAGGAAAGAGATTTTGAGTTGATTCTTTTTTATGCTGGTTGATATGCCTTTTTCCCAGACAGTCGTAATATTTCAGAATTTTTGAGGTACCAGAAGTATACGAAGTATACAGATTGCTACAGACTGGTCTGTTTTTGATAGATTCTGTTTTTGTTGAGTTGGTTGCTTGTTTTGATGAAACTATGGATAGTATCGGGGGTACTAGCCATGGAGAAGTGAGAATACAGTAGCCTAACACCAATATATACAGAAATCAAGATTTCTACAGTACCTAAAGAGGTGGTAGTTTGTTTTCCTGTGCTAATGTTATCACGAGTTTCTGTTTAAGTTTTGTGTTGTGAAGTTTTCAAGTTTTGGGTGATGTTCTCATGGACAAAGAGATAAGGAGTGGAAAGAGCTCAAGATTGGGGATGCCCAAGGAATCCCAAGAAAAATTCAAGGACACCAAAAAGCCTAAGCTTGGGGATGCCCCGGGAAGGCATCCCCTCTTTCGCCTTCAATCCATCGGTAACATTACTTGGAGCTATATTTTTATTCACCACATGATATGTGTTTTGCTTGGAGCGTCTTGTATCGTAGGAGTCTTTTCTTTTTGTTGTGTCACAATCATCCTTGCTGCACACCCTTTTGAGAGAGAGACATGCACTCATCGTGATTTTGCTAGAATGCTCATCGTGCTTCAGTTATATCTTTTGAGCTAGATAATTTTGCTCTATGTGCTTCACTTAGATATTTTGGAGCACGGCGGTGCATGAATTGGTAGTTGGCTTGTGCTATGAAAGTAGTCCCAAAGGTGATAGGTACCCAAAGAGGATACAAAAACCTCCATCTTCATGTGCATTGAGTAGAAATAGAAGTCTTGATTCCTCTCAATTAGTTTTGAGACATGGATTTGGTAATATTAAGAGTTACGTTAGTAGGGTGTTGTGAATCTAGAAATACTTGTGTTAAAGTTAGTGATTCCCGTAGCATGCACGTATGGTGAACCGCTATGTTAGGAAGTCGGAGCATAATTGATCTATTGATTGTCATCCTTTGTGTTGAGGTCGGGATCACGCGATGGTTAACACCTACCAACCCTTCCCCTAGGAGTATGCGTTCAGCACTTTGTTTCGATTACTAATAAAAACTTTTGCAACAAGTATATGAGTTCTTCATGACTAATGTGAGTCCATGGTATAGATGCACTTCCACCTTCCACCATTGCTAGCCTCTCTAGTGCCGCGCAACTTTCGCCGGTACATAAACCCACCATATGCCTTCCTCAAAACAGCCACCATACCTACGTACTATGGCATTTTCATAGCCATTCCGAGATATATTGCCATGCAACTCCCATCGTTCTGTCTCATGACTTGTGCCGTCGCTCTCATATTGCCATTGCATGATCGTAAGATAGCTAGCGAGATGTTTCAACGTCATACGCCAAGCTAGATCGTTGCACATCCCGGTACACTGCCGGAGGCATTTCCCATAGAGTCATCATCGTTCTAAGCTTTGAGTTGTGAGTAAATAAAAGTGTGATGATCATCATTATTAGAGCATTGTCCCATGTGAGTAAATAAAAAAAAAGAGGCCAAAGAGCCCAAATAAAAAAAGGGAAAAAAAAAGAGGCCCAAGAGCCCAAAAAAGAGAGAAAAAGAGAGAAGGGACAATGCTACTATCTTTTTCCACACTTGTTCTTCATAATAGCACCATGTTCTTCATGATTGAGAGCATTTCGTTTCGTCACCACCATATGCTAGTGGGAATCTTTATTATATAACTTAGCTTGTATATTCCAATGATGGGCTTCCTCAAATTTCCCTAGGTCTTCGTGAGCAAGCAAGTTGGATGCACACCCACTAGTTGTCCTTTTGAGCTTTCACATACTTATAGCTCTAGTGCATCCTTTGTATGGCAATCCCTACTCATTCACATTTATATCTATTAGTGGGCATCTCCATAGCCCTTTGATACGTCGAGTCAATGTGACCATCTCCTCCTTTTTGTCTCACAACCACCACCACACTCTATTCCACCTATAGTGCTATATCCATGGCTCACGCTCATGTATTGCGTGATAGTTATAAAAGGTTTGAGAAAGTAAGAGTGCGAAAACAATTACTTGGCCAATATCGGGATTGTGCATGATTTAAATTAGTTGTGTGAGGATGATGGAGCATAGCCAGACTATATGATTTTGTAGGGATAACTTTCCTTGGCCTTGTTATTTTGAAAGTTCATGATTACCTTGCTAGTTTGCTTGAAGTATTATTGTTTTCATGTCAATAGAAAACTATTGTTTTGAATCTTACAGATCTGAACATTCAAGTCACATGAAATAATTTACAAAGGACAACTATGCTAGGTAGCATTCCACATCAAAAATTCAGTCTTTATCACTTCCCTACTCGAGGACGAGCAGGAGTTAAGCTTGGGGATGCTTGATACGTCTCCAACGTATCTATAATTTTTTATGGTTTCATGCTATTATCTTGTCAAACTTTGGATGTTTTGTATGCCTTTTATATCTTTTTTGGGACTAACTTATTAACTCAGTGCCAAGTGCCAGTTCCTGTTTTTCCATGTTTTTGACCCTTTTCAGAGGAGGATTTTAAACGGAGTCCAAACGGAACGAAACTTTCAAAAAGGTTTTTTTTCGAAACAGAAGAAGATCGGGGAACCTGAGAACCAAGGCAGGGGGCCACCAGGGACCCCACAAGCCCCCTAGCCGCGGCCAGGGGGCCCGCGCCTCCCACGCTTGTGGGCTCCTTGGGCCACCTCTGCCCTAGGTCTTTCGCCTATATATTCCCAAAAATTCCAGAAAAAATCAGGAGATCATCGAAAGTACTTTTCCGCCGCTGCAAGGTTCTGTCTCCGCAATATCCCATGTGGGGCACGTTCTGGTGCCCTGCCGAAGGGGGATTCGGATACAGAGGGCTTCTTCATCAACACCATGACCTCTCCGATGATGCGTGAGTAGTTCACCATAGACCTACGGGTCCATAGCTAGTAGGTAGATGGCTTCTTCTCTCTCTTGGATCTTCAATACAAAGTTCTCCATGATCTTCATGAAGATCTATCCGATGTAATCTTCTTTTGCAGTGTGTTTGTCGAGATCCGATGAATTGTGGATTTATGATCAGATTATCTATGGATCTTATTTGAGTTTCTTCTGATCTCTTATATGCATGATTTCATATCCTTGTAATTCTCTTCGAGTTGTGGGTTTTCTTTGGCCAACTTGATCTATGATTCTTGCAATGGGAGAAGTGCTTGGTTTTGGGTTCATACCGTGCGGTGACCTCACCCAGTGACAGAAGGGGTAGTAAGGCACGCATCGTGTTGTTCCATCAAGGGTAAAAAGATGGGGTTTTCATCATTTGTTTGAGTTTATCCCTTTACATCATGTCATCTTGCTTATGGCGTTACTCTGTTCGTCATGAACTCAATACACTAGATACATGCTGGATAGTGGTCGATGTATGGAGTAATAGTAGTAGATGTAGAAAGTATCGGTCTACTTGTCTCGGACGTGATGCATATATGTATGATCATTGCCTTAGATATCGTCATGACTTTGCGCGGTTCTATCAATTGCTCGACAGTAATTTGTTCACCCACCGTAATATTTGCTATTTTGAGAGAAGCCTCTAGTGAACACTATGGCCCCCGGGTCTACTCCACACCATATTTTCAGCCTTACTCTTTTACTTTGTTGCACTTTCCGCCTTCAGATCTCACTTTGCAATCAATCTTGAAGGGATTGACAACCCCTTTATAGCGTTGGGTGCAAGCTCTTTTGTGTTTGCGTAGGTACTCTGGACTTGACGAGATTCTCCTACTGGATTGATACCTTGGTTCTCAAACTGAGGGAAATACTTACTGCTCCTGTGCTGCACCACCCTTTCCTCTTCAAGGGAAAATCCAACGCAAGCCCAGCCTCCGTCAACGTGCCAATCTCTGGCGCTGTTGTGTGTTGCCGCAGCAGTGGTGGGAGGGGAGATCCAAGATAATGAAATGTATCTAATACCAGGTGTTAGGTATGAGCTATCTTACCAATGGCATGAGCTCTAGCGAGCCGTGGAAGGGGAATTGCATGGCAGATCTTAGAGTCACTCACCATTCCTCCCATCCACACACACAAAAGTTCAATTTACAAGCAATCTACTTAGTCGTTAGTTCATTCCTATCCTCTCCTCTATCATGCGAAGGTATATAAAGATACAAGGCTCAGTAGGCCCAATCTTCCTTATCAATCTAGCGTGTGTTTTTCTTGGTCCGAACTGGTCTTGTACTTCGCACTTGCTCTTGGCCCACGTCCTCCTCTACTTCGCTTCCCGTCGTGTGTCTAGGGAAATAAGGTCACTGATCAATATGGGGTCTTGTCATTGTGAAATCAATTTTCATCCGGTGTTTGGTTTCATACATGCTTTTTTAGAAACACTTGCATACATGTATGATGATTAGGACATTTCAACTACATTTAATAAAGATTATAGTAGAATGCACACGTGCTTCGAGGAACAAGGGAACCACGGACATGACTACTGATTGGCGTGAGTGCCGCCGTTGACATTGGTGTAGCACTAGCCACCCGTCAGCTTTCAGCTCAATGTCGACCTCACCCTGTGTCTCCTCGTCCCGTCGGCGACTAGCACTACTAAAGGGGGACCACACCACACCATCCCCTGTTAATCTTTGTCATCTACCCTCTCTCTCCATACATCTCTCCTTTCCCTGAACTCTCTCTCTCTCTCTCTCTCGGCTTGGTCACAAAGCATTGTCATGGATGGTAGGATCCCGAGCTCCTCAAGCCGCTGTCCAAGAGGCCCTCCCATCGACGTGCTTGTAACGTCCAAGATGCGACACTATTCATATTTGGGGATACGGCCTTAATATGGATAGAAGCGCATTTTAGCGCTTTACAAGTATAGAAATCATCGCAATACATTTATGAAGAGATGAGTATATGGATTGGCTTATACTCACCACGAATTAAGATACAAGTGACACAACATTATTTGAAGCATCCATAAGATAGGGTCCGGATATGGACGAGATAAATGGCAAAATACAATGAATCTGTCTCGCTAGATCAGGAGACAACCAATGTCCTGTAATCATCAGGGTAGGTCACGTACATGCGGCCACTGCCTTCATCGAACTCCCACTAAATCTGTGTAGCACCAAACGGCTCTGGATCTGCGGTACCTGGACCGGTGATGTTGTAGTAATCTGTGAGCCACAGGGATTCAGCAATCTTGCGACCATGATACCGAAACTAATCAAGTTATTGGGTGTGGAAGGTTAAGTGTTGAGGTTGCATCAGCACTAAGCATATATGGTGGCTAACTTACGAGAACATAATGTAAAGTGAGTGGTCTACGCATGATGGTCGTAAACTACATAACAATCACTAAGTGATCCTGAACACCTACTTACGTCAGTCATAACTCCACCGTGTCCTCGGTCAAAGAAGGAGCTCGCGAAAGAGATAGTCATGGTTATGCACATAGTTGGCATACTTTTATAATTTTACTTCAAGTTATCTAGAACCGGATGTTAAACAAACTTTCTAAGTTGCCACATAACCGCGAGCACGGCTTTCCGAAAGATGTTAACCCTGCAGGGGTGCTCCAACTAGTCCATCACAAACTACCGCAAGCTACATAGGAAGCCCTGGCCATAGAAAACCTGTGATCTCCTCGGATTCCTTAGTGGAAAACCACAACATTGAGATAGCCCAAAGTATCATCGGAATAAAGTTGCACAAGACGCCTCGAGAAGGGAAAAATCCAGCAAGACCGCCCGATGTGTCGGTGAACCCGATAAGAGTCGCATATCTCATTCTCAAGACACGTTGGATAAGCTAAGCATAAGGGGACGTGATAGAAATCTCCCAAGTTGCCCCGGGTTGGCCTCTCACGGTGCTCTATGTGATGGGTAACGTAGCATGGGAAACAAAATGTTTCCTACGCACACGCAATACCTATCCATGGTGATGAAAATCTACGAGAAGGGAGGGTGAATCTACATACCCTTATAGATCGCTAAGCGGAAGCGTATATAATGTGGTTGATGTAGTGGAACATCTTCGCGATCCAAATCGTAGCCTGTCCCGCGATCTCATCACGATCCGTCCTGCGATCCCATCATGATCCATCCCGATCTAGTGCCGAACGGACGACACCTCCGCGTTCAGCACATGTACAGCTCGACGACGATCTCCGCCCTCTTGATCCAGCAAGAGGGGGCGGAGAGGTAGACGAGTTCTCCAACACGGCGGCGTGGTGGTGGTGATGGTGAACTAATCGAGCAGGGCTTCGCCTAAGCACCGCCGAATTAGACTAGAGGAGAAACCGAACTAGATGAAGTAAAGGGAGCACGTGGCAATTAGGGTTAGCTTTTCCCTCTAAATCCTCTAGTATATATAGGAGGGAGGGAGTGGAGGAGGCAGCGAAAAAACCCTCTAGAGGTTCGGCCGAACTAGAAGGAGGTGGAAGAGTCGACCTCCAATCCTACTCCAAGTAGGATTCCTTTCCTACATGGACTCCTTCCCTTCCTTTTCTTTGGGTTTCTCCCACCTCTAGCCGCATGGGCCTTAGTGATTGGTATGGACAGCCCACTAGGGGCTGGTTTGACTCCTCCCACAGACCATGAGGCCTTTTGGGTCGAGACACCCCTCCCAATGGCACCCCGGTACCCTTTTGGCACTCCCAATAACCACCGAGGAGCCCGAAACTTTTCCGGTGACCAAAACAGGACTTCCTATATGTCAATCTTTACCTCCGGATTATTCCGGAGCTCCTCGTGATGTCAGGGATCTCATATGGGACTCCGAACAACCTTCGGTTAACAACACCTATAACTCAACTATACTGAAACGTCACCAAACCTTAAGTGTGCAGACCCTGCGAGTTCGAGAACTATGCAGACATGACGTGAGACACTCCCCGGTCAGTAACCGATAGAGGGACCTTGATGTCCATATTGGCTCCTACATATTCTACGAAGATCTCTGTCGCTTGAACCTCTACGTCAAGGATTCAGTTAATCATGTATGTTGTTCCCTTTATCCTTCGGTATGTTACTTGCCCGAGATTCAATCGTCGGTATGTCCATACCTAGTTAAATCTCGTTACCGACAAGTCTCTTTACTTATTCCGTAATAGAAGATACCGTTACTAAATCCTTAGTCACATTTCTTGCAAGGCTTGTTGTGATGTTATATTACCAAGTGGGCCCCGAGATACCTCTCCGTCACACGGAGTAACAAATCCTAGTCTTGATCCATGCCAACCCAACAGACACCTTTGGAGATACATGTAGATCACCTTTATAGTCACCCAGTTAAGTTGTGACATTTGATAACCCACAAGGTATTCCTCCGGTATCCGGGAGTTGCATGATCTAATGGTCATACGAACAGATACATTGACATGCAGAAAACAGTAGCAATAAATTGACACGATCATATGTTACGTTTGATAGTTTGGGTATTGTCCATCACATCATTCTCTTAATGATGTGATCCTGTTATCAAGTGACAACACTTTTCTATGGCTAGAAACCTTGACCATCTTTGATCAACAAGCTAGTCAACTAGAGGCTCACTAGGGACACTGTGTTGTCTATGTATCCACACATGTATTTGAGGTTCCAATCAATACAATTCTAGGATGGATAATAAACGATTATCATGAACTAAGAAATATAATAACAAATAATTTATTATTGCCTCTATGGCATATTTCCAATAGTCTCCCACTTGCACTAGAGTCAATAATCTAGTCCACATCACTATGTGATTGCAATGAATCTAACACCCATACAATTCTGGGGTTCGATCATGTCTTTTTTGTGAGAGAGGTTTTTAGTCAACAGATATGAACCTTTCATATCCGTGTGTGCTTTACAAATCTCTATTTCATCATATAGATGCTCCTACCACGCACCATTTGGAACTATTCCAAATGACTGCTCCACTATACGAATCCGATTTACTACTCAGAGTCATCCGGATTAGTGTCAAAGCTTGCATCAACGTAACCCTTTACCACGAACTCTTTTATCACCTCCATATTCGAGAAAATTCCTTAGTACACTAGTTACTAAGGATAACTTTTGACCGCTATCTAGTAATCCATTCCTGGATCACTTCTGTACCCCTTGACAGATTAATGGCAAGGCACACATCAGGTGTGATACACAACATAGCATACTATAGAGCCTACGGCTAATCCATAGGGGACGACCTTCGTCCTTTCTCTTTCTTCTACCGTGGTCGAGTTTCGTTGAAAGTTCTATTAAGCGCTTTGATCTATCTCCATAGATCTTGCTTCTCAATGTTCAAGTAGCATAATCCAGGTTTTCGTTTAAAAACACCTTTCAAACAACCCTTTTATGCTTTCCAGAAATTCTACATTATTTCCGGTCAACAATATGTCTACCGCATATACTCATCATAAATTCTATAGTGCTCCCACTCACTTCTTTGGAAATACAAGTTTCTCACAAACCTTGTATAAACCCAAAAACTTTGATCATCTCATCAAAGCATTTATTCCAACTCCGAGATGATTGCTCTAGACCAAAGAAGGATCGCTCGAGCTTGCATACTTGTATCACATACAAACTTTCCTCAAGGAAACCGTCGAGGAAACAATGCAGCAACTGCTAAAATAATTCCAACAGACTTTTAGCATCACTACGAGTGAGGTAGTGTCATCATAGTCAACTCCTTGAATTTGTCGAAAACATCTTTGCGACAAGCCCAAAGTTGTCAGAATTGAGATTCTGAATCGGATCGGAAATCCGTTGGTAGGATCATGAATCGTAGAATCTTAATTACCAGGATCGTAGAAACTTAGATTCTATGAGCAAAATCGTAGAATCGGAGGGGCTAGTTTGGATTGCAAGGTCGTAAGATTCTAAGACTTGAGTCGTGATTCTGACAACTTTGGACAAGTCGAGCTTTCTTAACTGTGAGTTTTCACCATCATTCTGTATCTTCCTTTTGAAGAGCCATCTATACTTAATGGTCTTACGAACATCAAGTAGTTCTTCCAAAGTCTACACTTTGTTTTCATACATGGATCCTCTCTCGGATTTCATAGCCTCCAGCAATTTGCCGGAATCCGGACCCACCATTGCTTCTCCATTGCTCGCAGGTTCATTGTTGTCCAACAACATGACCTCCAAGACAGGGTTACCGTACCACTCTCGAGCAGTACGTGACCTTGTTGACCTACGAGGTTTGCAGTAACTTGATCCGAAGTTTCATGATCACTATCTTGATCTTCCACTTCAATTGGTGTAAGCGCCACAGGAACAACTTCCCGCGCCCAGCTACACACTGGTTGAAGTGATGGTTCAATAACCTCATCCAGTTTCTGCCATCCTCCCACTCCATTCTTTCGAGAGAAACTTTTTCTCGAGAAATGAACCATTTCTAGAAACAAACACTTTGATTCCGTATCTGAGATAGGAGGTATACCCAACTGTGTTGGGTGTCCTATGAAGATGCATTTATCTGCTTTGGGTTTGAGCTTATCATGCTTAAACTTTTCACATAAGTGTCGTAGCCCCAAACTTTTAAGAAATGACAGCTTAGGTTTCTCCAAACCATAGTTCATACGGTGTCATCTTAACGGAGTTACGTGGTGCCCTATTTAAAGTGAATGCGGTTGTCTCTAATGCATAACCCAAAAAAGCGATAGTGGTAATTCGATAAGAGACATCATAGTATGCACCATATCCAATATGGCATGGCTATGACGTTCGGACACACCATCACACCATGGTGTTCCAGGTGGCATTAGTTGTGAAACAATTTCCACATTGTCTTTAGATGCGTACCAAACTTGTAACTCATATATTCATCTCCACAATCATATCGTAGACATTTTATCCTCTTGTCACGACGATCTTTAACTTCACTCTGAATTTACTTGAACCTTTCAATAATTCAGACTTGTGTTTTATCAAGTAAATATACTAGTATCTACTCAAATCATCTGTAAAGTAAGAACATAATGATATCCACTGCGTGCCTCAACACTCATTGGACTGTATACATCAAAATGTATTACTTCCAACAAGTTACTCTCTTGTTCCATCTCACTGGAAAACGAGGTTACCAGTCATCTTGCCCATGATTTGCATGTCTGAAGTGATTCAAAATCAATTGAGTCCAAACGATCCATCTGCATGGAGTTTCTTCATGCGTTCACACCAATAGGCATGGTTCGCATGTCTCAAATGATTCAAAAACGAGTGAGTCCAAAGATCCATCGGTATGGAGCTTCTCAATGCGTTTACACCAATATGACTCAAGCGGCAGTGCCACAAGTAAGTGGTACTATCATTACTACTTTGTATCTTTTGGCATCAAATATTATGAACATGTCTATCACTGCGATCGAGATTCAATAAACCATTGAAGTTATTTATTCAAGCAAATAGAATAACCATTATTCCCCTTAAATGAATAATCTTATTGCAATAAACACGATATAATAATGTTCATGCTCAACCAAATAACATTTATTTAGGTTCAACACTAATCCCGATGGTAGAGGGAGCGTGTGTTGTTTGATCACATCAACCTTGAAATTTCTTCCAACACACATCATTACATCACTTTTAGCTAGTCTCCGTTTATTTCATAGCTTCTATTTCGAGTTACTAACACTTAGCAACCGAACCGGTATCTAATACCCCGGTGCTACTGGGAGTACTAGTAAAGTATACATCAATATCATGTATATCAATATACTTTTGTCGACTTTGCCAGCCTTCTCCTCTACCAAGTATCTAGGGTAGTTCCGCTTCAGTGACCGTTCCCCTCATTACAGAAGCACTTAGTCTCGGGTTTTGGTTCAACCTCGGGTTTCTTCACTAGAGCCGCAACTGGTTTGTCATTTCATGAACTATTCCATCTTTCCCTTGCCCTTCATGAAACTAGTGGTTTTACTAACCATCAACAATTGATGCTCCTACTTGATTTCTAGTTTCGCGGTGTCAAACATCGGGAATAGATCAAGGATCATCATATCTATCGTTGATATGTTACAGTTCATCACGAAGCTCTATGAGCTTGGTGGCAGTGACTTTGGAGAACCATCACTATCTCATCTGGAAGATCAACTCCCACCCGATTCAAGCAATTGTAGCACTCAGAGAATCTGAGCACATGCTCAATGATTGAGCTTTTCTCCCTTACTTTGTGGATAAAGAATCTTGTCGGAGGTCTCATACCTCTCAACAAGGGCACGAGCATGAAATCCCAATTTCATCACTTGGAACATCTCGTATTCCGTGACGCTCAAAACATATTCGGTGCCTCAATTCTAAGCCGTTTAAGCATTATGCACTGAACTATCATGTAGTCATCAAAAACGTGTATGCCAGATGTTCGCAACATCAACACAGATGTTTCGGGTTCAACACACCGAACGGTGCATTAAGGACATAAGTCTTCTGTGCATCAATGAGGACAAGCCTCAGTGTATGGACCCAGTCCGCATAATTGCTACTCTCGTCTTTCAACTAAGTTTTCTCTAGGAACATATCAAAAAACAGTAGAGCTATAGCGTAATCTACAACATAATTTGCAAAGTCCTTTTGACTATGTTCATGATAATTGAGTTTAGCTAATCATATTACTAATAAACTCTCACTCAAATTGACATCCCTCTAGTCATTCGAGTGTCGCATGATCCAAATTCACTAATTCAAGTCTGATCATCACGTGAGTGGAGTATAGTTTCAATGCATGATTTCATATCTTTGCGAGTCTCTTCGAATTATTGGTTTGGTTTGGCCAACTAGATTAGTAATTCTTGCAATGGTAGAAGTGCTTAGTTTTGGGTCCAATCTTGCGGTGTCCTCACCCAGTGACATAGTAGGGGTAGCGAGGCACGTATGTATTGGTGCCATCGAGGATAAAAAGATGGGGTTTTCATCATATTTCTTGACTTTATCCCTCTACATCATGTCATCTTACTTAATGCGTTACTCTGTTCTTCATGAACTTAATACTCTAGATGCACGCTGGAGTAGGTCGATGTGTGGAGTAATAGTAGTAGATGCAGAATCGTTTCGGTCTACTTGACACGGCCGTGATGCCTATATGCATAATCATTGCCTTAAATATCTTCATAATTATTTGCTTTTCTATCAATTGTTCAACAGTAATTTGTTCACCCACCGTATTATTTTCCTTCATGAGTGAAGCCTCTAGTGAAACCTATGGCCCTCAGATCTATTTTCCATATTATATTTTCAGATCTATAAACCAAAAATACCAAAATACTTTGATACAATTTATTTACTTTTGTTTCTGCAATCTTTTATATCTATCTGTATGAGATCTCATCCTTGCAAATAACTCTAAAGGGATTGACAACCCCTTTATAGCGTTGGGTGCAAGTGTTTGATTGTTTGTGTAGGTAGTACTATTGGGGCCATGCTTGTTCCTCCTACTGGATTGATACATTGGTTCTCAACAAACTAAGGGAAATACTTATCTACTTCGTTGTATCACCCTTTCCTCTTCAAGGGAAAACCAACGCAAGCTCAAGAGGTAGCAAGAAGGATTTTTGGCGATGTTGTCGAGGAGGACACATAGCAAGATCACGCCTACCAAGTACCCATCACAAACTCATCTCTTGCATTTACTTCATTTTCCATTTGCATCTCATTTTCCTCTCCCCCACTTCTAAAATGATTTTCAGAAAATACCACAAAGATTTTCCTTTTTATTCGCCTTTTTTCTGTTCGTGTTTTTGTCCGCTTGATTGTGTGCTAGATCTTTTCGTTGCCACCGTGTATGAATCTAGGGAGGTTTATACTGAAAAGGATAGTAATAATTTTGAAGAAAATAATGATTCCCATAGAGAACCTACTATAATTCATACAAAAAAGCTCTATATATGTAGTGGCAATATCATTGGAAAAGGTGTTATTCAAGATTTCTTTACTTGTGCTAGTACGCTACCTACTTTAGGAGGGTCTATCCTCAATAAAACTAATAGTCTTGCGGACGCCATAACACTTCTAATAATTGAACTTGAGAGACAATTTGTTCATATGCATCCTTGCATACAAAGGATTTTTCTTGAGTTCTCTAATATTCAGCTTGCTTCTGTTAAGCGTGCTGCCACTATATTTCTAGCCCACGTATGAAAGAGGCTAGTGAAATTTTTGCTCATTATAAAATTAATGGAGGATGTCCCCCCATTGAGGAGATCCTTTTTAACCAATAAGAAATAATGAGATTGCAGTCCCCGAATTATATGGCTTATAATGAAATTTTGAGAAAAAGGGTTCCTATTGAGGTTTTGGTTGATAAAAATTTTGAACTCAATGATGATTTTGCTATACAAAATAATGGATTAGAGTTCATACTAAGAGATAGACTTATGACCTTCCGCCAAAGGAAAGCCTACAATGATGAATTGATCATACACTATAGAGGGCCGAAGGAGGAACCTATTCCTCCCGCACTTGATCTTAATGATCCTTATCCTATTAAATTCATCCCTTTTGATTACTTTTGCTTGCCACAAAGGAAACTTGCTGCTGAAATAAGGGAGTATGAGAAGAGCATTGATAATCTCCCTTACTACTATGACAATACCTAGATCTATCGCATTATGCCTATCTAGGAGCGTTAAAAAATAGCCGCTTGTTGGGAGGCAACCCAATTTTTTTATGCTTTTGTTTTCGCTTCTGTTTTTGAGTGGTGCACACATTATTACCTCTTTAATAATTGTTTTTTATTATTTTAATTAGTGTTTGAGACAAGTAAGACCTTTGGGATGGTCTACGGTGTTTGCAAGTTGATTTTACTGAAAAACAGAAACTTTTGCTCTCAGTCCAGGCATTTTGTAAATTCACTCGAACATGCTTTTGATCTGAATTTTTTACACAAGATTGGTTTACCAATTTCCCAGATCTTCCTAAGTTTTCAGAATTCATGGAGTTACAGAAGTACTCGAAGTAAACAGATTGCTACAGATTGTTCTGTTTTTGACAGATTCTGTTTTCTTTGTGTTGTTTGCTTATTTTGATGAATCTATTGGTTGTATCGGGGGGTATGAACCATGGAGAACTTGGAATACAGTAAATATTACATCAATATAAATAAATAATGAGT
Organism: Hordeum vulgare subsp. vulgare; assembly: GCF_904849725.1. NCBI lineage: Eukaryota > Viridiplantae > Streptophyta > Magnoliopsida > Poales > Poaceae > Hordeum > Hordeum vulgare. The sequence continues at coordinate 269,350,100 of NC_058519.1, read as the reverse complement.
TCACAACAATACCTAAAGTGGTGATTTATTTTTCTTATACTAACGGATATCATGAGTTTTCTGTTGGCTTTTGTGTTGTGAAGTTTTTAAGTTTTGGGTAAAGATTTGATGGACTACGGAATAAGGAGTGGCAAGAGCCTAAGCTTGGGATGCCCAAGGAACCCCAAGTCATATTCAAGGATACCAAAGATCCTAAGCTTGGGGATGCCCCGGAAGGCATCCCCTCTATCGTCTTCAATGCATCGGTAAATTTACTGGAAGCTATATTTTTATTCACCACATGATATGTGTTTTGTTTGGAGCGTCTTGTATATATGAGTCTTTACTTTTTAGTTTGCCACAATCATCCTTGCTGCACAACTCTTTTGAGAGAGAGACACGATGAATCGTGAATTTATTAGAATACTCTTTGTGCTTCACTTGTATCTTTTGAGCTAGGCAATGTTGCTCTAGTACTTCACTTATATCTTTTAGATCACGACGGTGTTGTGTTTTATAGAAATTATTACACTCTCGTACCTCATTTATATTATTTTAAGAGTTCTTTAAACAGCATGGTAATTTGTTTAGGTTATGAATTTAGTCCTAATATAATAGGCATTCAAGGGGGATACAATAAAAACTTTCATATTAAGTGCATTGAATGTGATGAGAAGTTTGATTCCTTGCATATAGTTTTGAGATATGAAGATGGTAATATGAGAGTCATGCTAGTAAGTAATTGTGAATTAGAAAAAATACTTGTGTTAAAGCTTGTGATTCCCGTAGCATGCACGTATGGTGAACCGTTATGTGATGAAGTCAGAGCATGACTTGTTTAATGATTGTCAACCTTTGTGTGGAGGTCGGGATCGCGCGATGGTTAACTCCTACCAACACTTTCCCTAGGAGCATGCATCTAATACTTTGCTTCGATGACTAATAGGCTTTTGCAATAAGTATGTGAGTTCTTTATGACTAATGTTGAGTTCATGGATTATACGCACTCTCACCCTTCCACCTTTGCTATCCTCTCTAGTACCATGCAACTTTTGCCGATACATTAAACCCACCTTCCTCAAAACAGCCACCATATATTTTCCTCAAAACAGTCGCCATATCTACCTATTATGGAATTTTCATAGCCATTCCGAGATATATTTCCATGCAATTCCACTGTCCCGTTTTTATGACACGAACCATCACTTCCATATTGCTTAGAGTCATACTTTGTTCTAGATATCGAGTTGTAATCTTTTGAGTTGTAAGTAAATAAAAGTGTGATGATTTGCATAATTAGAGCATTGTCCCATGTGAGAAAAGGATGATGGAAGCTATGATTCCCTCACATGTTGGGATGAGTCTCCAGACTTTACAAAAAATAAAAGAGGCCAGCGAAGCCCATAAAAAAATAAAAGAGGCCAAAGAAGCCCACCCAAAAAAATAGGAAAAAATGATAGAAAAAACAAAGAAAAAAATGAGAGAAATAGAGAAGGGGCAATGCTACTATCTCTTTCCACACTTGTGCTTCAAAGTAGCACCATGTTCTTCATAGAGAGTCTCCTATTTTGTCACTTTCATATAACTAGTGGAATTACATCTTTTGCACAACCACTTAGTTTTATTTTTTTAGCTTTCATACACTTATAGCTCTAGTGCATTTGTTGCATGGCAATCCCTACTCACTCACATTAATATATATTGATGGGCATATCCATAGCCCGTTGATATGCCTAGTTGATGTGAGACTATCTTCTCCTTTTTTTGCAACCCCCATCACACTCTATTCCACCTATAGCGTTATATCCATGGCTCACGCTCATGTATTGTGTGAGAGTTGAAAAGGTTTGAGAACATAAAAAGTGTGAAATTTCTTGATTTTCATCGGGGTTGTGCATGATTTAGATACTTTGTGTGGTGAAGATGGAGCATAGCCAGACCATATGATTTTGTAGGGATAACTTTCTAAGACCATGTTATTTTGAAAGGAAGCAATTGCCTTATTGGTATGCTTGAAGTATTATTGTTTTTATGTCAATATTAGACTTTTGTTTTGAATCTTATGGATCTGAATATTCATGCCACAATAGAGAATATTACATGGGTAAATATGTTAGGTAGCATTCCACATCAAAAAATCTGTTTTTATCATTTACCTACTCGAGGACGAGCAGGAATTAAGCTTGGGGATGCTTGATACGTCTCCAATGTATCTATAATTTGTTATTGTTCCATGCTATTATATTATCTGTTTTGGATGTTTTATACGCATTTATATGTTGTTTTATATTATTTTTGGGACTAACCTATTAATCTAGAGCCTAGTGCCAGTTTTTGTTTTTTCCACGTTTTTGAGTATTGTAGATAAGGAATATTAAACGGAATTCAAACGGAACAAAATCTCCGAAAAGATTTTTCTTGGACCAGAAGACACCCAGCAGAATTGGAATAGGGGCAGGGCATATGCCGGGAGGCCACAAGCCTGCACGGCGCGCCCTGCGAGGGTACTCGTGCCCCCCTGGCTTGTGGGCCCCCCTGCAGGTATCCTAACCCTATTATTTGGCCTATAAATTCCCAAATATTCCCTTATCGCCAAAAAGAGCCACGGAAATACTTTTACGCCGTCGGGAGCCTCTGATCTAGTGAGATCCAATTTGGGAGCCTTTTCCGGTAATCTGCCGGAGAGGGAATTGATCACGGAGGGCATCTACATCAACTCCATTGCCCCTCCGATGATGTGTGAGTAGTTCACCACAGACCTACGGGTCCATAGCTAGTAGCTAGATGGCTTCTTCTCTCTCTTTGATCTTCAATACCATGTTCTTCATGATCTTCATGGAGATCTATCAGATGTAATACTCTTTTGCGGTGTGTTTGTTGAGATTCAATGAATTGTGAGTTTATGTTCAGATTATATATGAATATTATTTGAGTCTCTTCTGAATTCTTATATGCATGATTTCGTATCTTTGCAAGTCTCTTTGAATTATTGGTTTGGTTTGGCCAACTAGATTGCTAATTCTTGCAATGGGAGAAGTGCTTTGTTTTGGGTTCAATCGTGCGGTGTCCTCACCCAGTGACATAGTAGGGCTAGCGAGGCACGTATTGCGCTGTTGCCATCGAGGATAAAAAGATGGGGTTTTCATCATATTTCTTGAGTTTATCCCTCTACATCATGTCATCTTACTTAATGCGTTACTCTGTTCTTCATGAACTTAATACTCTAGATGCAGGCAAGAGTCGATCGATGTGTGGAGTGATAGTAGTAGATGCAGAATCATTTTGATCTACTTGATACGGACGTGATGCCTATATGCATAATCATTTCCTTAGATATCTTCATAATTATTCGCTTTTCTATCAATTGCTCGACAGTGATTTGTTCACCCACCATATTATTTTCCTTTATGAGAGAAGCCTCTAGTGAAACCTATGGCCCGGGGTCTATTTTCCATATTATATTTTTAGATCTATAAACCAAAAATACCAAAAATACTTTGCTGCGATTTATTTACTTTTGTTTCCGCAACCTTTTATATCTATCTCTATCAGATGTCATCCTTGCAAATAACTCCGAAGCGATTGACAACCCCCTTTATAGAGTTGGGTGCAAGTGTTTGATTGTTTGTGTAGGTACTATTATTGGGGCCTTGCTTGTTCCTCCTACTAGATTCATACCTTTGTTCTTAACAAACTGAGGGAAATACTTATCTAATTCGCTACATCACGCTTTCCTCTTCAAGGGAAAACCAACGCAAGATCAAGAGGTAGTAGGGTATCAAATGAACTTTGATTGCGACGAAATTTGACATGGGGTCTACCTGCAATATATTAAGACCGCTCGCCAACTTTCATCACATTCTGAGAATGTTTTATTTCCACGTAAAAATGATAATTATTTAGAGGTGTCGTGTGGGCATGCAAGTGTGTTTGGCCTTGAAACGATCAACGACGACTAAGGGAAGAACCGATAACTACGGTCGGATGGAAGCTTGAAATATGACGGCAACGGAGTGCCAATGCCACTCAGATGATGCGATGATGAATGCAACAGATAATTAAATCACATTACGATACCGTACATAAATGGAAGGCATCTAGAGCATCGTTCTCGGGTTGTTACAGCATGATAAATTATTTAGCCTAGGTGTGATAACTTTTGATCCAACAAAAAAAGTCTTTGGAACTTGTCAAAATGGGATCTAATTTTGAATGTATCGTCACGATGAATCTTTACGATGGAAACCTTTCTCAATCGTACCGATACTTTAAGCTGCAGAACAGTTTGAAGTTCCAAAATAAGGACAAACTACGATGACACGAGCTTTTCTCTCATTTAGTGCATTTGCATTTGGAAGAAAGTTGGAGGGACAATTTTTATGTCGTGGTAGTTTATATATAAACAAGATGATAATTATGTACTACACACGTGATAACTTACTTAGCATAGTTCTGGTAACTTTTGACCAAAAGATGTTACCGAAACATATCAACAAGAGATCTAGTTTCGACGGTTACGTCACGACGATTTTTTACGTGAAAATGACTTTTCAATCGGAGTGACGGTTTGAGCTACAAAACATTTTGAATTTTAATTTTAGATGAGATATTATCGCACATCAGCAAATTCATTTTATATGCATGCATGCAATGAAAATGGTCTAGTGGCTGGAATCACTTGACTTTGTTGCTTATTTTCATAACAGCCGTTAGACTATCGAGAGTAAAAATAACATAGGTAGTAATATAGATGTCACCTATAAAAACATGATGTGACAGCTAATTAATAAGAAGAGAAATAAATTAAGTAACATAGCTAGTTACTCATACTATGAGTAACATAACACATATCAAGACAAGATGAGTCTACAATCTAATAAATGAAAGGCTCGATATTACCACCTCTATGTTATTATTCACTCTGGAAGTAGTAACTTAAACTAGTAACATGTGCATGTTAATACACTATGTTACTTTTCATTGTGGGTAGTCTTAGTCTTTATCAAATATAATATGGCATGAGATATTGCATCTTGAAATATGTGTGCCGTGTTCTTTGTTGTAATTAAATGCATTAACACGCATCAAAAGGGCATCCAACCAGCTATGCCACATCTTGCATTTTGGTTGGCCACGATAAAAAATTCTTTTTGAAGGCTTTTTTAAAGATAGAAGTGAGTTTTCTTTTGGAGAAAACATTTTATGTTTCTTTAAAATGGGTGTGATGTCCATGTGTCCATGTGATGCAACAAAGTTCTTTTTATATTTTAAGATAATGATGAGTTTTTTAAGATGGAGAAACACAAACACAGCTTTCTAAGCACTCCGCAATGACACGCCCCAACCACTAGTATACAATATATGACACATTTTGGCTAAGTTTTAGTACAACCACCTCCTAACTATGCATACAGTTAAAAAGTATCAGCCTTTAAATTGGTTGTCCATGTTGTTTGCCTAGACAACACACAGCAAACGTGATTTGCTAGCAGTTGCATATATAGGATTGGTCATTTGGTTGTCTCCTCAAGATGCGTTCAATAAAAACCAATCAAAAATAATATATGCCAATAGAATGTGAGAACAAAACGTGACAACTATAATTTCTACAACTCTCCATGGAAGACCTACCGTTTCATCTCATTCTCATGATCTCACAAATTATGATAAAAGTGACACTTGCTTAAGAGATCAACATTTGGCTTTACATTCAAAAAAATGACAAGGGGTGACTAGCCCATGACTACTCAAAGCATGATGCGGTGATCTCTACCTAATAATAAAGTACGGACTGTTTCTGGTCATTCATCATTCAAATTGCCTTTAAATTTGGTTAAAATTACCCATCAATGCCACCTATAAATCATAAAAAACACTTCACACATAAAAATCTCCAGACTAGCCAGCCCATGTAGGAACCTCCCATATTACGCTCTGCACGCTAGGAGAAGATGCAGCACACCTGTTTGGGCCAGTCCATGCGCGGGCGCATGTTTTTTAGGTTTTTTTTAATTCCTTTTTGTTTTTTTACTTTAAATAATTTAGAACTTCAAAATAACTTTTCAAATTTTAAAAAACTGGGAAGTTTGAAAGATCATAATCAAAAGAACATAAAATGATTGTGAATTCAAATACAGCTCGGGATTTTTGTGAAAATGTTTGCATATACAAAAAAATGTTTGTAAAATTAAAAAAAAAACATGATTTTAAACAAAATTCCATATATTAAAAATTATTAATGATATTTAACAAAATGTGTGCCAATCCAAAGTAAGTTCATGCACTTTTAAAAATGTCCTAAAATTTTGAAAACAGTTGGTGCCTGTTTTTTAGTGTCATTTTTTTCATTTTTCTGTTCCATTTTTTTCCTACTTTAAATAATTTAGAACTACAAAAAACTTTTCCAATTTCAAAAAACTGGGAATTTTGAAATAAAATGTTTATGGATTCCAAAAATGCTCGGTATTTTTGTAAAAATGTTCGCATATTCAAAAAAATGTTTGAAATTTTGAAAACAATGTTAGTGAAAACAGAAAAATACAGGATTTTGAAAAAAGCATGTGTATTATTTTCTTATTACAATTGAACAAAAAGTCTGCTAATTAAAAAATATTCATGCATTTCAAGAAATGATCTAAAATTTTATAAACGATTCGTGAATTACAAAATAGTTTATTCATTCAGAAAATGTTCATGCATTTCATAAAATGTTCATGAATTTCAAAAAAAACACCTACTTAAAAAAATATGTTCGTATGTTCTAAAATTGTTGCCAATTCAAAAGAAAATACTTAAAAACTTCTCTCAATATAAAAAGAGTTCACAATTGTTAAAAAATATTAGTAAATTGTAAAAAATATTCTATTTTTTTAAATTGTTCTCATATTTATAAAAATGCTCACAAATAATCAAAGGTATGTAGTTAAACGTAATGCTTCTCAGTCTTTGTGATAATATAACCGTGAAAATTTTGAAGAATTAACTGCCAGGATGGATCGGAATATTATAGGGAAAAGGATTGTGTGAATTTTGAAGAATTAACTGCCAGGATGGATCGGAATATTATAGGGGAAAGGATTATCTTCCATGGGCCGATCGCAGCGTTTGTCCGTCAGCTCCGCAACCGTTCGATTTGATCAGACAGTCGCATGGCATCCTGCATCTGTCAAAACCGCTTTCGTTTCTTACAACTGGCTTGTTGTTTTAGGACAGGTATTTTCTTATACTGGATAACAGTAGGAATGTTTCGGGGGCTCGTCTAGCTCCACTCTATTCTCGCTCAGCCAATTTGCTTTCCTCCATCGCTTGGTTTTCTGCTCCTCTTTTCTGCAACATGATCTCTGCTGTGAAAAAAAAAATGTAACATTATTTGTGTTGCAAAAATTTCTTTACCAAGATCTATGTTACAAAATGTTTCTGCAACATGATATTTGTTGCAAAAATGAAGGACCACAGGCGACCGCTAGATTGCGAAATCTGACGGTGATCCATTGACTGTTTTGTTTCAGGAGTTATTTCTGCAACATGATCGTTATTTCTGCCACGCGGCTGTTGTTTCAGGAATTGTTTCTATAACATGACCATTATTTCCGCAACGGAGATGATATTTCAGAAATTAACCCGGACTTCTCGATGCCATCTGCTCAAAGACGGTAGTTTAGCTCATGCACATTGGCGGCGGGCTGGCGACGGCTCCGCGCAGCCCTGTAGGGACTAAGAAAGAATGTCTAGCTCTGTAGGGACTAAGAAAGAATGTCTAGCTCTGTAGGGACTAAGAAAGAGTGTCTAGTTTGTCTAGTTTCTGCTTGTTGCGGGAAATAACGACTGATCATTGCGGCGGGATGCTGATGTTAGATCAAACGGTTGTTAGCTCGACCATCCGACGGCTGGCTAGATGATAGATAATTTTTAGAAATCATCCAGCATAGCGTTCCCCATATTATAGTATGTTTTGTAAAAAAAAGTTTTCTTAAAATTCAGAATTATTCCTTGAATTATTAAGCTTTTTGACAACCTGGTATTTTCTTGTGAATAAAAAGAAGAAGCATTTTCTTTCATTTACGCCTAAAATTTCAAAATCATGCGATGAGATTTGAACACAATATGGTCATTACCATTGAAGATTACAATTTTCTTTCTCCGTTGCAGACCCTTTTGCTAGTAAAAAACTCAATGCCACAAGACACAACGCTCACAGGATTCAGCACCGTGAAACAATTGCCACGGATTTTGTTCCATAGGTCAAACAATTACTCCCTACGTCCCATAATGTAAGACATTTTTTTTACACTGTCCAATAATGTAAGATATTTTTTGACAGTAGTGTAGTATAAAAAGAATTACATTATGGGACAGAGGGAGTATCTATGCTAGCCCAGCAGATGCAGAACAAAGAAAATAGAAAGCCAACAAAATAAGATCGGAGGAATATGAAAGGAGAGAATGTACTATATTGCTTATTATACAATGAAATGCCTAGAAAAAGACTAGCCTGCAAACTAAGAACTGCCATGGGATCTGAACGATGACATAGAGTGTGCTGAAACAGAGGCAGTCGGGCTGTTAATCTCCCTGTCGACATTGACAGCTCTACCCCTTCCACTGATCATACCGACAACCTCTTGAGCGACATCCATGAACCAATCGTCACCAGGAAGGACACTGCACAAAAGCAAGCATACTTATTTCAATTTAGAAGTCCATGGAAAAAAGCAACAAGCAACTTCCTAGAATAAAAAACAAAGGCCTCCTTTTTTTTGCAGGGAATTTAGAGAGCTTTATTCAAACAAAAGAATTCCTGGGACAATCAGCCGGAAGGCTGGCCAACAGGAAAGGAGGTTCACAGTCCAGCCAGTACTTTGTGACCATCAGTGAGCAAGCACCCTTAGCGCTAAGATGGGCCGGGAGGTTAGCTGTCCTGCTTACATGTTGAATAACTAAAGAATTAAACGGCAATGCTAGCTCTCCAATCTCTAATAGTATCGGTGCCACAACAGAATGCGAGTTGTGACGAGTGTTCAAAGGTTCACCACCTCCAGGCAGTCTGTTTCCATTATCACATTTGAGTATCCTCTCAAATTTGTAAAAATGGCTCCATCTCTCAGTGATAAGGCCTCGGCGATCATTGGATCAGTCACCCCAACAGAATTGTGCTTCACCCCAGAACCGCCTTGCATGCAAGCAGTGAATCAATGCATGCATCAGGACCTCCTCCTTAGCCAAGCATACATTACATATGCTCAATGGCTTGATATGTCTCTGCTTCAGGGTAGCTTCATCAGGCAGGATTCCATGAACCACTCCCACCAAAAAACTCGCGCCTTTGGCATCACTTTGAGCTTCCATAGGGTAATCCACATCTGATCATCTGTCTGTGAGGTTCCCGTAGACGTCCCTTTCTCTAGAGCTGTACGCTCCTTCTGAGTCCATAGGGTAATCCACATCTGATCATCTGTCTGTGAGGTTCCCGTAGCCGTCCCTTTCTCTAGAGCTGTACGCTCCTATGGGCATCTCAACCTTGCGGTACACCTGCTGCTGCAGCCCTCCCTTTCGCTTATTTGTATTGCTTCTCTTCAGCGGGGAGGTAACCTCCGGATTTGCTTCTTTGGTGGTACTTGTTGCTGGCACATCTTTCTTACTGGATTGCGAGTTTTGCTGATGTGTAGACGAACTATCACCAGAGGAAGCACCCTTTCTATCATCCGGTGCACGGAGATTGGTTTTAAAAGGCAAATCCCTGTTCTCATCCCTCGTCCCCGGCGTCGCACAAAACATATCTGCATGGCCCAACCTGCTGCAAGAACAGAAATTGGACGTATGTTCATACTGAATATCATCCCAATCCTGATTGTTCCGAGCCGCAGAATCAATCAGGATCCAGCCGCCGAATCAATCAGGATCCATCTTCTGAGTGGCCTGTTCACATCAATGGTTACCCGAGCCCTCAAGTATCCTCCTAACAGATCAAACTGAACGGACGATGCATGTTTTTCAATCTGTTTTGCCATTTCCTTGCCCCATGCATCATTCCTCAGATTAAAGGGCGGGTTCAGAACTCTTGCCCATAGCTGCAACTTGTCAAATCTCAGCTCAGATGGCTGCATCCATTCAGCAAATTCCATCAAGATAACAGCATGTTTACTCACATGCCATGGAGATCCTTCGGATACACAATCACCATCTCGCTTACTGCCAAAATCCGCCATGAACATGTTCTCACCGACCGATCTGAAGATCAGTCCTTTGGGATTCCCACAAGCCAGTCGCAGGGCACTCGCAATCGTCTGGATGTGGAGGATGTTCCTGTTCAGCTTCTTGCCGGCCAACACCCACTTTTCTAGCGCCCTTCATCGATATCATTGATGACCAGTGGTGTTGCTTCCTCCTACGTCAAATTGAGCTTGCCCATCGCCCCTTCCATCTGCGCCCTTGTCGTCCGTGGCGAGGCAATACCTCTGGTCGCCTTGCCAGAACCTGATGAAGCCATCTAACCCGGCCCAAAGCACCCCGCCGACAAAGACCGTACATGTGCCGCCTGCTCTCCTCAAAAACCTAATCGCCTCCCAAGGGGCTCCTAGTTCTTCGGAGAAAAAAGAATAAGACTATTGTAAATTAACAAAGGGCCTCCTTGAATGAGTAATATTTTGGAAGTTATGGTATATACATCAAATTCCCCTACGGGGGTGCTTTTTTTACTCCATGATTAATTGAACAAAAAGTTGACCATTGGCCTATTTCTTGCGTGTACCAATTGAAGTATTTTGAGGTATCTCTTTTTGAACAGAACTAAATGAAAAAAAAAAGATTGGAAGAAGGGAAATTTTCTCAATACAGGGAGTTAGTGAACCATCCTGGAGCGGACTGATTAACTGCGATCCAAACAACAGGCTGGTCACCATGACGAATTGGAGCAAAAGGTATTTTCCGAGTATTACTGCAATCTGAGAATCCAGGGAACATCTTTCTAGCTATTCAGGTACATAGCTAAGATTATAATCGACAAATGGCTTGTTATGAACGGTTTACATTATAACCAGAGAAGGCCTTGTTATGACCGGTTTACATTATAACCGGAGAAGGCCTTGTTATGACCGGTTTACATTATAACCGAAGAAGGCCCAGTTAAATCAAGCTGGCCCAGTTATCTTATAGTATTAGGGGCTTAGCCCAATTTATTATATTTGCTAGCCTAGAGAGATTATATATACCCATGTAAAGGACACCGTTTGAGGTTAAGCAGAATCAATCTATTTGATCGGCTCCTAGCAGGAGACGGCGCCCTAAACCCTAGCCGCCCCAACTCCTCCCTCTCACGGATCACGGCGCCCCGCCGCCCGCGGTCAACGCCTCGCCATCCACTCTTCGACCCCTACAACCTGCGACCTAGGCCTGGTAGGGACTTGGTTCCTATCAACTTGGTATCGGCTAGCTCAGGCTCGACCATGTTTGCACCGACGCCCACTCCCAGCCTTCCGCCGCCCACCACCACCACACCGCTTGCCACCTCGGCTGCCGTGCCGGCCTTGACCGGGCGGCCTCCCGCGCTCACCTGGCCTCCGCCGATCTCGGCCGGCCTCGTTCTCACCCCGGCGGAGATGACAGCCGCGCTGCTAGAGCTAGGGCACGCAGTTGCGGGCATCCGCTCGCTCCTCGCGGGGTCCTATGGAGCCAGCCACTGCCTTCTTCCCCAACATGGCGCCACCTCCGACCCTCTCGGCTGCGCCGCACCAGGGGACGACCTCGACGCCGAGCGAGCCACCGCCGACTCCGGGAGCGCCCATCCAGGAGGTGCGATTCCCCTCATCGCCGTCACCGCTGCCCGCTTGGCTCGCCGAGCCGGTCTACATGATAGGCCCTTGTTCCACGGCGGTACACTGCAGCCCGCCTTCCCGGCCCCGTCATCTCCGTTGCTTCGCGTCGATGAGACCGATGAGACGCTGATGGCCATGGGCAACGGCCATCCCCCTCCGCGCTTCTCCAAGCTGGAGTTCGCCACCTACGACGGATCAGGTGACCCCTGAATTGGCTCAACCAGTGCGACCAGTACTTCAAGGGCAACGCACGCTTGAATCCGACCGCACCTGGATCGCACAGATGCGGTACTACGCCCTCGAACAGGACGAGGGCGGGATGCCACCATGGGAACGCTTCCGCGACCTGTGCCTCCTTCGGTTCAGGCCACCCGTCCGCGGAAGCCGGCTAGCGGAACTCAACGCCTTCCGTTCCTCTCCTCCGTGCAGGATTTTGCCGAGCGCTTCCAGGCGTTGGCCTGCCATGCCCCTGGCGTCTCGGCTCTCCAACGGGCCGAGCTCTTTGTCGGCGGCCTCCCCGAACACATCCGCGAGGACGTCGAGATGCGAGGACCGCGGGACCTCCAGACGGCCATGTACTATGCCCGTGCGTTCGAGTGTCGTGCGGTGGCCATGCAGTTCGAGTGTCGTGCGGTGGCCATGCAGCAGGCGTTCCCAGCCCGGGCCCCTCGCCCACCCCCTCGGGCGGCCGTGTCCCCGCCCAGCCGACCGGCCCAAGCGGCGGCAGGATCCCCCGCCACGGCCGCGACTCGACCGTTCCGTCGGCTCACCCCGACCAAGCAACTAGAGCGTCGCCGTCAAGGTTTATGCTTCAACTGCGACGAGCCCTACGTGTCGGGCCACATCTGCCCGCGCCTCTTCTACCTGGAGGCGGATGACTACGTCGAGGAAGACACAGCTACCCCCGAGCTTGCCGAGGAGGCCGACCCTGCTTCAGCCACCGCCCTCGTGGTCTTCCTCCATGTCCTCGCAAGGATACGAGCGGAGAAAACTATGCTGCTACCAGTGACGGTCAATGGGGAGCGCCTCCTAGCTCTCCTGGACAGGGGCTCTAGACACAACTTCCTGTCTACCATGCGACGTCTGGCACTCCAGCCGACGGGCGGAGAGCAACTCAGGGTTACCGTAGCTAACGGTGACCGCCTTCACTACCACCACGGGATTGCGCGGCAAGTTCACATCGTCATCGGCAACGAGCACTTCGCCATCACATGTGTGGGCATCTACTTGGGCTGCTTCGACTTCATCCTCGGCGTCGACTTCTTGCGGACCCTAGGTCCCATCCTTTGGGACTTCGGCCCTGACCATGACTTTCTGGCATCAGGGCCGCGAAGTGCAGTGGATGGGCGAGGCTGGCGCTGCCCCAGCAGCTCCCCAGCCACAGTTGTCGGCCGCCGTCGCCGACCAAGAGCCGCCCCTGTTGGCTCATCTCCTGCAGCAGCACAGCGACATTTTCAACCATCGCATTCACCTCCTCCCGAGTACAACACCCGTCGTCGTACGGCCATACCGCTATCCACAGCTACAGAAGGACGAGCTGGAACGAGAGTGCGCACTCATGCTCGCCTTGGGCATCATCCGGATTTCTACTTCGCCGTTCTCGGCACCGGTGCTCCTCGTTCGCAAGCCCGACAGCTCATGGCATTTCTGTATCGACTACCGTGCTCTCAACGCCAAGACGTCGACAGACAAATTTCCTATACCAGACATGGAGGAGCTCCTGGACGAGCTTGACACGGCACGCTTCTTCACTAAGCTCAAGTTGCGTTCTGGCTATCACCAGGTTCGGATGCACCCGGAGGACATCGCGAAGACGGCCTTTCGTACCCATCACGGCCACTTCGAGTTTTTGGTGATGCCTTTCGGCCTCTCCAATGCACCGGCGACATTCCAGGCCTTGATGAACGACGTCCTCTGGCCTTACTTACGGCGGTTTGTGCTCGTTTTCTTCGACGATATTCTCATCTACAGCTCCTCTTGGGCGGAGCACTTGCAGCACGTCGCCATCATCTTCAACGAGCTTCGGGCGCATCAACTACACCTCAAGCGCCCGAAGTGCTCGCTTGGCACGACATCCGTCGCCTATCTTGGCCACGTCATTTCAGCGGAGGGAGTTGCCATGGATGCTGACAAGATTACGGCGGTAGCGTCTTGGCCGACACCACACTCGCCACGAGCCCTCCGCGGGTTCTTGGGCATGGCCGGCTACTGCCGGAAGTTTATCCGGGAGTTCGGCCTTCTCACCGCGCCGCTCACCCGGCTGTTGCGCTGCGACGCCTTCTACTGGGATGATGAGCTACCGCTTCCCAGTCGCTTAAGGAGGCTCTTACCACAAGACCGGTCCTCCAGATGCCGGATTTTGAGCAGCAGTTCATGGTTGACTGCGATGCTTCGGGCATGGGCTTCGGCGCTGTGCTCCACCAGGGCACCGGACCACTCGCCTTCTTCAGCCGACCATTCGACGCACGTCACCACAAGCTCGCGGCCTACGAGCCGGAGGTCAATGGTTTGGTACAGGTTGTGCGACACTGGCGCCCGTATCTCTGGGGACGGCACTTCCTGATTCGCACTGACCACTACTACAGCCTTCAATTTTTGTTGGATCGGCGTCTCTCCACCATTCCGCGGCACCAGTGGATCAGCAAGCTCTTCGGTTACGACTTCACGATTGAGTACTGGCCTGGACGCCTTATCCCGCCGCGACGCCGACCACGACGAGGGCGCCACATACACCGAGGGCACTGCCCTTTGCATCCGCTCCAGGCCCTCGTTCGTCTTCATCGACGACATTCGCTGAGCAACTGCGACGGTCGCGAATGCTCAGCTTCTTCGGCAACGGCTCGCGGAGGGCAATTTGTCGGCGCCATGGCGACTGGATGATGGGTTACTCCTCCACGGTCGGCACCTCTTTGTGCCCGATCACGACGATCTCCGTCACCAGGCTATTATGTTGGCTCACTCAGCCGGCCACGAGGGGATGCAGAAAACGGTCCATCGCCTCCGCGCCGATTTCTATCTTCCATGGAACCGTGTGTTGGTGCGAGACTGGGTGCAGTCTTGCGTAACGTGCCAGCGCAACAAGACAGAGACATTGCAGCCGGCCGGCCTGCCACAGCCCCTTGAGGTGCCCTCCCAGGTGTGGGTCGACATCTCCATGGATTTTATCGAGGGCCTTCCCAAGGTGGGCGGCAAGTCCGTCATCCTCACGGTGGTGGACCGTTTCTCCAAGTATGCGCATTTCATCGCGCTCGGCCATCCCTACACCGTCACCTCCGTCGCGTGGGCCTTCTTCGACGGCATCGTCCGCCTCCACGGGTTTCCCTCTTCGATCGTCTGCGACCGTGACCCGGTGTTCACCGGCCATGTTTGGCGAGATCTTTTCCGGCTGGCAGGCGTCAAGTTGCACTTGAGCATGGCTTTTCATCCCCAGACCGACGGCCAATCAGAGGTCGTCAACAAGGTGATTGTTATGTACTTACGCTGCATTACAGGTGATCGGCCACGAGATTGGGTGGACTGGCTTTCGTGGGCGGAGTACTGCTACAACACCTCATATCACTCCGCCATGCATGCCACCCCCTTTGAGGTGGTCTATGGCCGGTCTCCTCCACCCATCATGCCGCTCCAACAAGGGACGGCCCGGACTAAGGCGACGGGAGACCTTCTTCCCGACCGCGATGTCATCCTTGTCGAGGTGCGGCAGCGTCTTCTGCAGGCCCAATAGCTGTCCAAGAAATACTATGACGCTCGCCACAGCGAGGCCGAGTTTGCGGTGGGTGATTGGGTGTGGTTGCGGCTTCTCCACCGTACTATGCAGTCACTTGACCCTCGCGCCAAGCACAAGCTTGGCCCTCGCTATGCTGGACCCTTTCAGGTGTTGGAACGCATCGGCAGTGTCGCCTACCGCCTTCAGCTGCCACCTGGTGCCCTCATCCATGATTCTTTCATGTGGGCTTGTTGAAGCCGTTCCATGGGGAGCCGCCGGCAGCTGGACCAGATCTTCCTCCGACCTCCGACGGCCGCCCACTTCCTGATCCAGCTAAGGTGTTGAAGGTCCAGCAGAGCCGTGGTGCGTGGCGACTCTTGATCCAATGGCATGGCCTTCCAGAGGAGGACGCTACTTGGGAGACCCTTGAGGAGTTCCGCAAGCATTTTCCAAACTTCCAACTCAAGGGCGAGTTGTTTGAGCAGGCGGGGAGAGATGTTATGACCGGTTTACATTATAACCAGAGAAGGCCCAGTTAAATCAAGTTGGCCTAGTTATCTTATATTTGCTAGCCTAGAGATTATATATACTCATGTAAAGGACACCGTTTGAGGTTAAGCAGAATCAATCTATTTGATCGGCTCCTAGCAGGAGCCGGTGCCCTAAACCCTAGCCGCCCCAACTCCCTCTCCCTCTCGCGCGATCACGGCGCCCTGCCGCCGTCGGCCGCGCTCAACGCCTCGCCATCCACTCTTCCACCCCTAGAACCAGCGACCTAGGCCTGGTAGGGACTTGGTTTGCGCCGTCGGCCGCGCTCAACACCTCGCCATCCACTCTTCCACCCCTACAACCAGCGACCTAGGCCTGGTAGGGACTTGGTTCCTATCATGGGTACATTTTACATTCATGCTAGATATTACACCCTCTGTTCCTAAATATAAGACGTTCAATTTAAACTGCCAAAACGTCTTACATTAAGAAACAGATATAGTAGTAAATAGGAAATACATCAAACAGCTATTTTCATAAAACGATCCTCCAAATTATACCCTTGCCAACCCTCTAAACACATAGATTACTGTCCAGACATAACTTACTAAGCGTTGATGTTTAGCTCCATGGAGCTGCTTCTCCACCGTATGCACCCGTAGGATAAAGTATTGTTGCCATGGGGATCTCGGGTCAATTAGGATACAAACATATAAAACATGCCAGGATGCACTGCAGCTCCTTGATTACATGCAGGCCCCAAAAAAACAGCCCGCATGTGTACCTTGTATACGAGTCTTTCCACACGTCCCCATGGGAGAAGGAATGAATCAAACAGCTAGGTTCACCGGAACTACATCCCCGTGGTTCCAAAGGACATTGCCGCCATAACATATCCCTCAACCAAACATGGAGCTATCATATTCTTTGAATGTTTCTAGATAATTCGTGTAGGAGGTAGCAGTGGTGGTGGCACAAGAGATTCTATAGTGTAACTAACTTTATGCCAGATGTATTACTGTTTAGAGAATCTTAGCAGCCGGCAGCTTTGCTAGGAAAAATGGCTTGGTTGTCCAAGCAAACTAAGTAGACATGACATAGCTTAAATATTTCTCTTCAGTTAGCATTTGAATAACATATCTGCGTGCATCAACAACGATCCTAAGCAACTGCAGTTAATAATTGTGCTTTTTGGCTGAAGTTAGCAGATCCAGAATACTCAATTCTGAACCAATAGAAGTACAAATAGAAGTCAAGCATAGTACCTATCAGGATTCATTCCAGTGGCAGAAAAGGCACCCATTGCTCTATCAATGATATCCAATATGACTTGATGTACATGTCTAGACAAAAATCGACCTTGTCCGAAGATGATGACAAATTGCATATCCAGGTAGAACTGCAAACAACGATAAAAAAATAGTGAAACAAGAGTTGCAACTAAAAAGAAGAAAACTGGGTAATGAATTTACCTGCTGAAGACCAAGGGGGCCCAAAGGCTTTGGTCCCTGCTCGATCTCTTCCCAGAAAGCCTGGTCCTCCGAGAGCCAAAGGATAACTGCCTCAGTGAGTCGCATCATTAGCAAAGTAGCAAATCTTTCTCTACCAACAAACATATCTGCAGCAACACCTGCCATCCTATTTAGCTTTGCATACAGTTCCTGCAATGAACAGCACATAAGATTGGACCATATTGTTTTGGAACAAGCTGGCTCCATGCGAAGAAAGATAATTATGTTTGACAAGTTGCTGCATTCTAAACTGTATGAGAGTACATTGAATACAAAAGACTAAGGGCCTGTTTGGGACTGCGGAGCTGACGCAAGCCAAACAGGGTAGTTCCACTACTTGCCGCTCCGCAAAAAAACTAGAATCTGGGGTACAACTTCATGTTTTTTGTGAAGCTCTTTAGGAGGTGCTCCAAAAAAATATAAAAGCTGGAGTTGGCAGGAAATTACCCACCACTGCCACTAGTAAGTGGATACCCCTTCCTTTCTCCCCACTCATCCAATTAGATATATCCTTTCCACCAAATTTCTCATTCTTTTTCAACTGCAGCTCCACCAGCTCCGGGAGCAGAGTTGGGGAGCGGCAGGATACCGAACAGGGTCTAAGATGATGAAAGCTAACATATTGGCACGATTTATAACAATATGCTTGGGATATCACAATAAAGGTACCTTTTTTTCAAATTTGTCTATATGTTCCATTTACTCCTGGATCATCCATTCCATGTAGTCAGTTAATTTTAGTTATAACTGTCCACCAGTTATATAATCACCAATTCATGATAGAATGATAAACCAAAAATACATATAAAGAACTAACATGACCAACTGCACAAATAATGAGATAACAATCATTTCAATGTATCACTGACTGCCTGGGGTACCGTTATCCCTAAAAGCTAAAGGATTTGTGAAACAAAGGTAAGGTTCAGGGATCAACATAAATGACACAAATGGCATATGGACTTGAGTTTAAGTTCTCAAGAGACAATAAATAGTTGCAAATCATATCAACGTATCACTGACTGACTGAGGCACTGTTATCCCTAAAAGCTAAAGGATTTGCAGAACAAAGGTAAGGTTCAGGAATCAACATAAATGACACAAATGGCATATGCACTTGAGTTTAAGTTCTCAAGAGACAATAAATAGTTGTGGCTTGTAAAAATACCTGGAAAATTGGAGATGGGACCCATTCTGGCTCTTCAACAGTATTATCCATACTAATATACATTTCTGCACTGAGATGGGTATCACCTTCATCTGTAAATATTAGTTCAAGAGCATGCTGCCTGCAGAAACTATCTCTCAACCTGTCCACCATGCGTTGTAATTTCCTTTTCCATTCTCGTAGCTCAGGCACACGGTTTTGCTTATCTGGTCCTCTTCTATGCAAATCACCCACGGTAGACTGGTTTATAGATGATAGCTTCATAGCTGCTCTAGGTAGCAATTCCTCGGCAAGTAAAGATGCATTGGCTAATAAAGCCAACTGCTGTTCCTCAGTCACTGCCATTCTAACAATTTTATTGCCTAAACCATCTATGTTAGCTTCGTCATCCATTGATCCAGGTAATGCACTTATGAGCAGATTGACGTATAAGCTGAAATTTTTTGCAATCCCATCCATTGTCGAACCCCCTAACTGCAAGCTAAGGAGTGGTGCGACATCCTCAAAGTAGTCCTGAAATTTCCAGGTATTATCAATACATACTGCATATAGTCATACCAATACTTGAAAGGACAATGATACAAGATAGTCACCGGTATCGAAGGAACCGAGTATGGAAGCAGTATCTCTACTCCTAAAGGGGGACTTGGTAGCTTTGCCTCCACGGTTTTATTTCGTCTAGTTTATTTTTGCCTCACCTCCCACCACCCTCTCCCGTTGGTTTTCACCCTTCCGTTAAAAACCTGTACGTCTTTCATCCCCACAAAAAAACGGTGGAGAAAATGTCCTCGAGAATCCAGTCATGTCTCGCGCAACCTAGCCGCCGCTGACCTCCCATGCCCTTGCCTCAACCGCGCACCATCCCCTTCCCTTCCCTCCTACTAGCGGCCTCCCTCCGCTCCACGATGCAGATCGACAAGACCCATGATCAAGGTCGCCGCCACACCCCACCACGCAGCACATGGGGTCTTCACCTCCCCTCCATAAACTTCCTCCCCAGATGTTGGCAGCAATGACCACGGGCGAGGAGCAGCGCACGGGGTCTCCACCTCCCCTCCATAAACTTCCTCCCCAGATGCTGGCAGCAATGACCATGAGTGTGGCTGCTCCTCGCCCGTGCTCCCTCAGCCATCCCCTGGCCCCCTTCCACGGGCACCAGACAGAACGAGGTGGGTTCAACCAGCAAAGCCCTGGGCGAGAGTACGAATGGACGAAGCAGCCCCATGCGGTCATGGTGGGCCATGTGTGGAGTCCGAGCAGAGAGCTGGGCGGAGGAGATGAGAATGGGGTAGGCTTCATGATGGAAAGGAGATACGACAGAGGAGGGGGTCGGGGACATGGTTTTTAAGGCGTCCCCTAGTCGGCCCTAGGCGTCAGAGCGTCTGGAGACGTCAAGGCATCATGCCCACCTTAGGCCATCGTCCAAGGTGTCTGGATTCGCCCATTGAGGCGTCCAGGTCGTCCCTAGGCGGAGGAGGCGTCGCCCTGGTCCAATTTGGACGCCTCCCGCTTCCAGGGGCAGGAACTGGTGATGGGCGGGATTCGAAAGAAATTGGGGGGGGGGGGGGGGGGGGGGGAAGCAATCTGAGGTGAAATAGATGGAGGAGAGAGTGGGGAACACACCGGTGACAGGAATCGCTCTGAGAGAAAGAGAAGAGCTCTCTCCTCTCAGGCGGCCAGCCCCTCCTCCGCCAGCTCCCGTCCGCTGGCCAAGCTTCCTCCCCATCGCTGACCAAGCTTCCAAGCCTCTCCTCCCCTGGCGCATCCCTCCCCAGCAGGCCTCTCCTCCCCCATGGTCTCTTTACTCTCCGCCCCTCACTGTTGTGCTGCTGTGCTGCTTGCCTGCTTGTGCCTCTGATATAGTACTAGCTGCTGCAATTTGGAGCCACCTGTGGTTAAAATAATTGATGCTTGTCCTTGTTAGCTGAATAGATCATTAGTATATTGTTAGTGGATCTTCTTTATACTAGCTGTCTAGCTTATTAGAATAGTAGCTTAGCGGATGTTTCTTTAATATATTGTTGCACTTTGCAGTCACACAATGGCAGATGGGACTGGGGATGCTCATGAGGGTGTTTATGATCCAATGAAAGATCCAGCACGCAGGCCACGGAGGTCAAATGATCCTGGATGGAATTATGGGTATTGGTGGAAACCTCCGGACATCAATATTGTTGTATGCAATCTTTGTGGCAAGATAACTAAAGGCGGGATCAAGAGACACAAAGAGCATCTTGCAGCCACCGGTGGGGATGCAACAGGCTGTCCAAATGCTACCACACAACTTAGGAGGGAGATGTTAGAATATTTGCAAAATAACAGGAGAAACATAAGACAGCCAGATGATGATGATGATGATGTAGTGGAGGTAGATTCAACAACCATGGGACCAGCAGTTCAATGCTCCACTACAAGGCCAAGTTCAGGGTCAGCAGCCCAGAGGAACAAGAAGGCCTTTGCTGTAAAAATCACCGGCAAAAAGTGTCAAGCTGTTGCAGCCAAGTCAATTGTTCCATACTTAGGAAAAAAACCTGAGGATGTTGTTGATGAAAGACGCTCCGGGTGTTCTCAAAGCACCATGGAGTCCAGCACAAAAACACCGGAAGATAGACACTATGTGAGTATGCAGTGGGCATTGTTCTTCTATGAGTGTGGCATACCTTTCAATGCTGCAAGCTCTAGGCAGTTTCAGATTGCAATAGAAGCCTCTTGTCAATATGGCCCAGGTTACAAGCCTCCTTCTCATGAGCTGCGGGAGACATTGCTTAAGGATTGTGTCAAGGAAACAAAACTGTTGAGGGCGAAGCACGAGGCAGCATGGAAGCAATATGGCTGCACACTTATGTCAGATGGCTGGTCCGATAGAAGGGGACGCCACTTGATCAACTTCCTTGTAAACAGCCCAGAGGGCACTTCTTGGAGTCGATGGATGCATCAAGTGAATGCCAAGATGCTCGGATGATAGCAGATTTGCTACAGAAGAGAATTGAGGATGTTGGTAAAGAGAATGTTGTCCAAGTTGTCACCGGCAATGGTGCTAACTACAAGGCAGCGGGCAAGCTTCTAATGGAGAGGATTCCTACACTATATTGGAGTCCATGTGCATGCCATTGCTTGGACCTAATGTTGGAAGATATAGGGAAGCTAAAGGCATTTAAGAAGCCTATTGCAAGGGGTAGACGAGTCACTACTTTCATCTATAGGCATGGCAGAATTCTTAGTCTAATGAGGAAGGCCACGGGTGGGCTGGATCTTGTGAGACCCGCAGCCACTCGTTTTGCCACATCCTATCTTGCTCTCAAGAGTTTGGTCACCCACAAGCAAGCTTTGAGGTCTCTGTTTACATGTCAAGCATGGGTTGGAAACAAATTGGCAAAAACAGAGGCTGGTTTGAATGTGCAAGAGATTATACTTTCCGCAGGCTAGTGGCATTCAGTTGAGGACTGCCTTAGAGCTTCAGCTCCTCTTCTTCAAGCTCTTAGGATAGCGGATGGTGATGAGGTTCCTGCCATGCTAGAAATGACAGCAGTAATGCGCTATGCAAAAGAGAGGATCAAATTGGGTTTCCCGCATCAAAACAAGCAAGCTTTGCTCAAGAAGATCATTGACATTGTTGATAAACATTGGGAGACTCAAATGGATCATCCATTGTATGGGGCTGCTTTGTTTTTTAACCCTGGAAAGTTCTTCTCTATTGTCAATAGAGGTGATGATGCCCTAGTTGGGGAGCTAAGAAGTTGCTTTAATGATGTCCTTGCAAAAATGGTACTTGATGTCGAAACTTGCTAGAAGATTGATACACAATCTGTTCTCTATGAGGACCAGCGAGGAACCTTTGCTAATGTGATGGCAATCCAAAACATTTCAGAAAAAAAAACCTCGTAAGTCAACTCAAGTTAATTTCAGCAAGAAAAGCAATTTAATTTCAGCAAGTTATTTTCTATGCAAACTCCTAATGCATTTGGGTTTTTACTTCTTACCATTTAAGTTGATTGGTGCCGTTCATATGATGGTCGAGCAATTGAGCTACAAAGGTTTGCAAAGTGTATTGTTAGTCTTTGTGCTTCATCATCCGGTTGTGAGAGGAATTGGAGCACATTTGAATTTGTGAGTAGCTTCTTTCTCTTTATTTCAGCAAGAGCAAGTTAACTTCTTTCTCTTTATTCACTCTATTTGCTATTTGTAGATCCACACAAAGAAAAGGAACCGTTTACAAGTTCAAAGATTGAATGACAATGTCTTTGTTTCATACAACCGGAAGAACATGGCTAGGTTTAAAAAGAGGTGTGAGAAGATGGGTGACAAAGCTATGATCCTCTTATCATTGAGGATTTTGATTGGGGCAATGAGTGGGTTGACCCGACAATACCTCCAGCCCAATGTGCTCAAGGGTGTCCCAATGACATTTCATGGGAGCTTGTTGATGAGGCTGTTGGTGCAAGTTCATCGCTGCGAGGTCGCAGTTTTCCTAGAGCTGCAACCATGGAAAAGAGGCACTCAAATGCCAATGTCCAGTACGAGAGGCAGCGCAAAAGGTCTGCTCCATCACAAACATTTCGCCATGAAGATGATGAAGACGCTGACCAAGAACAACACTCAAGTATCCCCAATGGAGAGGATGATAATTCAGACTTTCCTCGAGATGATGTTGATGTGACCGATGATGAAGAAGATCCAACTAGTGCTGACCAAGATGGTGAAGACAACACAAATGCTACCATGGATGAGTTCAATGATGGCTATTGAGCATTGAGAGTGGACAGCCTTGTTATGAGTTCATTGTGTTTGCCTGTTTGGAACCTATTTTATGTTGTGATTTGTGAGCCTAATTTATTTTGTGTCGTGGACTTGTGGTTGTGGAGAGCTAGACCTATTTGCTTTTGCACTCATGTTTGTCATCTTATTTGCTTTTGCACTTGTACTCACATTTACTCTCTGTTTTCCTTACCAATGGTGATCTGTTAAGTACTTAAGTCAAGTTTTAAGCATGTACTCCTTCTGTTCCTAAATATAAGTCTTTTTAGAGATTCCACTAAAGGACTACATACAGAGTAAAATGAGTGAATCTACATTCTAATGTATGTCTATATATATCCGTATGTATTTTCCTAGTGGAAACTCTTAAAAGACTTATATTTAGGAACGGAAGGAGTATGTTCCATCTTCATGCAGATTTCTATTGTGGAAGAAAGAAATGGGAAGAAAGATGGAAAAAATGGATGTTGTGTGGGCTCAACAACCAGAATATTCAAGGTATTTCGACTATTTATGTCTAGTCATTTTATTCATCATCGTTTGTTCAAAAATGAACTAAGGCGTCGCCTCGCTTCGCGCTTTAAGCGCCTAGGCATTGAGCCCCCCCCCCCCCCACCACAAACGCCTTAAAACGCCTTGAAAAGGACTACATACAGAGTAAAATGAGTGAATCTACATTCTAATGTATGTCTATATACATCCGTATGTATTTTCCTAGTGGAAACTCTTAAGACTTATATTTAGGAACGGAGGGAGTATGTTCCATCTTTATGCAGATTTCTATTGTGGAAGAACGAAATGGGAAGAAAGATGGAAAAAATGGATGTTGTGTGGGCTCAACAACCAGAAAATTCAAGGTATTTCGACTATTTATGTCTAGTCATTTTATTCATCATCGTTTGTTCAAAAATGAACTAAGGCGTCGCCTCGCTTCGCGCTTTAAGCGCCTAGGCATTGAGCCCCCCCCCCCCCCGCCCAAACGCCTTGAAAACTTTGGTCGGAGATTACAAAGAGCTACCGGTGAAGGCCAAGGTGTATGTCAGCAACCTGCCCTATGACATCGATGGCGAGAACCTCACGCAGATCTTCCTCTTAGATTGCTACCTCTTCCCTGCTGCCCTAATTTCCTAGTCTGAAAGCTACTCCCTAATTTTTTTTGATTTTTTTATTTGTAGAATGGTACATTCTAAATTCTTGTTGGGTACAAGGAAAGAAGTGTCTGAGGATCTGCAATTGTGTCGTGGTAAAGTTCGGTGATGTTGGTGTTTCTTTTCAATATTTTCTTTCTTTTGGCAACACAAACTTATCAAGCAAATTTGTGTGATCTAACATCTATCTATTTGAGTTGCAGGTTGTATATGTCTATCTAAGTCACTTGACATACAATCATGTAATCTATCTATTTGAGGTCTGATTGTGATTTCCCGATCTAACTGACAGTGCAAGTAGTCCGTTTAACACCAAGTCAGAAGAAAAAAAACACATCCAGGTGATGTCGTTCATTTCTTTACAGATGGAGTACTTCTCAATACTTAGCATCAACTAGATGCAGGAGACCTACATTTTCTAGCAGATTTCAATGCACCCTGAGAGCTACATTTGCTAAGTTATGTAGACATCATGCTTCTTCGGGCTTTCATGTTTGTAGAGCATCAACTATTTCCTTTTTCTTTGTGGGCATATACATGTGTTCCTGTTATGGATTGATGGTACTGGAACACATGTCTTTCTTACTTTCATGTATATAATCTTAGCTCGGACATCGTTTGTAATACAATGATGCCATATTTGTACGAAGGGTTATTTTAATTGCTTCTGGATTTTGACATGTGGTAGGATGCCCTTGTGGACTCATACGTACTCTATCTATGAAAAGGTTACATGAAAAGCATTGCCATAAAATAAAATAAAAATCAAGAAAACGCAAGAGAGCCTACATTTCATTGCATTGAAAAGAGGGAGTTTGGGTTACATTCCTCCTAGGAGGCTGTTACAATGCTCGTGAGCACATCAATGAGCATCCCATGTTTGGCATGTGATGGCACCAAGCCCTAAAGCACCGGCACTGGCCAAAAGGGCGGCCTCATCTTTTATCTTCGTAAGCAAGTCATTCACCGAAGGTTGTCCTTGGTTGAAGACGCAGCTGTTACGGTGTTTCCAAATCATTTGTGGGACGAGGAGGGTCATGGAGGCGATGCCCTCGCACATGGGCTTGGGGGTGGGCTGCAGCGCCGATTGCCACCAGTCATTGAGCGAGGGCTCAGCGTCGGGCGGGACGCAGGGGAGCCTGAGCAAGTGCAACACCTGGCACCAGATCTGTCGGGCGAAGGGGCAGGCAAGGATGAGGTAGTGTTGGTCTCGGGAGCCTGGTCGCAGAGGGGGGATTGCGCGGGGTGCTGCAGGCTGCAGCAGGCGAGGTGGTCTGCAGTCCAGCATCGATTAAAGTGGGCGAGCGAGTGAAAAAACCAGACGCGCGGAGGTGCCGAGTTCTTCCTTGTAAGTTTCCATGCGGCACGGGTTATGGAGCCACTGGAAGTGGCGATGTAGGCCGATTTGGCGGGGTAGACACCGTGGGGGCTCCCTTTCCAGGTGAGGCAGTCCGGCTCAACAGAGAGGGTCATGCGGTCGATCATGTGCCAGAGCTGCAAGTACTGCCCGATTTCATGGATGCCAACCGTGTCATGAATGTCCCGCGCCCATCGGTTGGCCTGGAGTCCATCGACGATGGTCCTGAGCTTGCGGCGGCGCTTAGGAATGCATGCGTACAGGAGCGGTGCAATCTCGCGAATGGATCGCCTGTAATCTATCGATCTTCCCAGAAGAGGGTCTGCGTGCCATTCCCAACTTGCACTGATAGTTGTCGTATGATGCTTATTATTTGCCTTATACACTTAAATTCCAAATTTAATCTTTCTAGTTGACTAGCATTGCATTTTTCATTGTGGCCTCATGCTTGAATAGTTAAATTTGGCAGGTTTTAGAAATTTGAATTCACCATCTCTAAGAATCAGATATGTGTGCGCAGCCTCACATTCACCGCGCCAACGGAGCCTCCGATGACATGGGTGCCTCCTGAACCAGCGAGGACGCATGCACCGCTATTGTCGAGGCCACGGGCTCACAGATGGGTGGTGCGGCCTCCGGTTTGCAGGGTCAACGGTTCTTCCGAGCACGTATGTGAGAGCCTGGCTTAATAGAAATGATGGACTACTTATATCAACAAGGAATGCCTTCTTTTCCAGGAGCCCATAGGAAAAGAACTCCAAAGTTCAGCGTGCTTGGCTTGGAGCAATTCTAGGATAGGTGACCGGCCAGGAAGTTAGTCCTAGGTGTGCATGAGTGAGGACAAAGTGCACAGAAATCTGTAGGGCCAGTCTCAATCCCGCCAGACATAACAATCGGGAACCGGTAGCTGTGGCCGAGGTGTTACAATTGGTATCATAGCCGACCCTCGCAATTACACGGACATCCGCAGGCAGGTGCACGGGCATGTGGCGGATGGCACGTGTGTCCCGTTGTGGCACACGGCATGACACATGTGTCGAACTTGACACAGATACATGTGCCAAGAGGGAACGTTCCTGACCGGCCGACAAGGACGTCAGTTCCTTTGAGTGGGGGTGTATGTGAGAGCCCAGCTTAATAGGAATGATAAACTACTCATATCAACAAGGAATTCCTTCTTTTTCAGGAGCCCATTCGGAAAGAACTCCAAAGTTAAGCATGGCTTGGAGCAATTCTAGGATGGGTGACCGACCAGGAAGTTGATCCCCGGTGTGCACGAGTGAGGACAAAGTGTGCAGAAAAGAGTAGTGTTGGTTTGTGGGGCCAGTCTCATCCCGAACCGGTGGCTATGGCCGGGGCGTTACAACATAATCCACCTCAACCACCAAGAATGCAGGCAACATGAGAGTAGACACTTTGTTCTTACTAACTTTCTTTTTTGTTCTGATGCATTTGCTTCTGAATCATGTCATGTGGTTTTGCTCTTTTATCTGGTTATATGTGCAGGTTCATGTAAGGGGAGCAAGGATCTCTGTGAGATGCTACTCTAAACTTGTCCTGCAATTTTAGATATAACAATTGTTCCAGACGGCCATTAAGATGCCACTACTGATCACAATCTTATTATGGCCTAAACAATTGCCCCGTGTCATCAATTTTTGTGGGTTAATTAACAGGGATATAATACTGAACACTTGGAACACACTTTATCATTAGTGCAATGCACATGGATTGTGCAACATTGGGAGTAAGAGCACATTTACATGGAAGTGATGTTACCAGAATAAGTGTACTAAATATATCATGTGTGTTCTGTACAAAACTCTTTCCCTTATGTTCCATGTTTTGGTCATGCAATCATCCACCACATCTGTATAATGTGTTGTAGCTAGTCTAAAAAATATAAGGAAAAAAGGATAAGCAATTAAATCTTCCCATGTCTTCGAACTTCAAAGGCCACATTACTAAATTTTAATTATATATGACCCATGAAACACCGACTTTGGTATCAATGTACTATGGAAGCGCGATACTTCACTTCACTCAAAGCAAACAAAAATAAAAAAAATGCACTTGACAGGGTCTCATGTAACATTTATAATTCAGCTCTTTCATAGACTAGTCGAGCAGTTTTTCAGTTGGTAACAAATCACCTAACTTGCAAGGTCAACCAACTACGCTCGGCAACTTGCCTATGGCGATCCTCCAGAGACCTTCTGTTGCACCTCCTCATCTGCTGACAAGACAATCCACAGCTATTGCCACCAGCTCCAAGACGAGCTACCAACTCAGATCTCCACCTTCCCTACAAAACGACAACTCTCCTGGCCAATACTCAGTGCTCCCTCCCGTTTCCCCACTCATCCCCTAGCCTCGAATGGTGTCTCATGCTCTTCTCTTCTCTATTTCAACCCCTGCTCTGCTCCCGTGACTAGTCACCTAAGTTGGTGGGGACTCAACTGACTAGGTTGAAGACCTTGTAGTGAAGTTGAGACATCTAATTTGGAACGAAGGGAGTACATCTTTGTGCGAACAGAAGTTCAATTGCGCAAGAAAAAATTGAAGTGAGGTTGCAACTCCCACACACACACAAAAAGGGGTTGTACCTATTTGTTGTGTAGTGAAAAACACACAATATTATTATGCCATACTTTGCAGTACCAAGCATGCCAAGATGGATAGGTCACTACCATTTTGATGAAAACAGCAAGAAGGAAAGATTCATTCATTTTGTTCAATCAAAATGGATCAATCGTTACCTGAACCATAGAATTGAAACGATGTGCACTGCTTGAGAGCTTTGGTTGAAGTGCCAAATTAGAAACTGAAGATCTAGCTAATGGCCGAATATCATTTGGGGGACAAGTGAGTGTCCAGTTATCAGCTGCAGCAAGTGCAGCAGTACTCTCTTCGATTCTCCTCAAGTTAGCATCTAATGCTTGCTCAAGACTGGGCTTGAACTGCTTCAGGAGGACAGCAGAAACAGATAGACCACGAGCTTCCAGCAAGGAACAATGGCCAATTGATATTTGAACACATTCTGCAGCTGCTCTCAAGCCTCCGGCGGCTGCACAAGAAGACAATACATGCCTCTTTACGAGGAGTGCAAAGGACAAGACCTGCTGGGTAGCCCATGTAACCAGCTCAGATGCATAACATGATTCATCACCAAAAACTTCCACAGAATCACTGAGCGCCTGAGCTACAACTGAAAAAACTTGTTGGGCAAGTGCAGCAGTGTATGCGCCACCATATGAAGTGCTTGACGGATGTATAGTTTGCAAATTGCATTGAAGCCTTTGATTATGTGCACTGAGTAACAGACTGTGAGCTCGAGGGCCATCACCAAGCCTTTTGAGAGCAGAAGCAGCAGCACGGAGCTCAATGCCCCGAGTAGAAGACTGACAAGCAGCTTCAGCAAGCTGGTCTGCCAGCTTTTGACGATTATCACAGGCGGCACTTCTCAAAACCGAAATTTCAGCTGTAGTTAGAGTTTGTGTCCGGTCTGCAGCAACTCGCTCCGCTTCATCTAGTGCATCTAGCGCTTCATCCACTCTTCTCTCAGCTAGTAAAACATCAAGCATGTCAGGGAAATCTGCAGACCATTTCTGTATTTCTGAAGGCTCCTGGCCTTCAACATTGGATATGTCCTCTTCTGTAGAACCTTCAGTGCCCGAAGTCAGGGAATCTATCTGAACTCCTTCAGATAGACCATGGATTAAAGCTGCCTGTGTATTGAGTAAATTTCTAATTGATAAGAGTTCGCCTTCAAGGTCCGATATCTCCTTCGATGTTCTGATGACCAGGAGATCAGTTATCAAATATTAGTGAGGAATTAATATAGTAACAGGACAAACAAAAATAAATGGAAGTAATTATTTAAAAGCAAAGGCATGCATGCAACTTATGATCTCACATGCCACAAATTAGACGCTTTGCACATCAACTATGCACCATGAAGAAAATGATTATACTCATGTAAATCTAAGTTCATAATAATAGAAAGGATACCGCTACATAAAGACATGTCTAGTGGAACTCTTGACTGCTAGAGAATGGACATTTCTGATGAGGACAGAAACAAAACAAAATACTCCCTCCGTCCCAAAATAAATGTCTTAACTTTAGTAGAACTTTGTACTAAAGGTAGAACAAAGTTGACACTTAGGGTGTGTTTGGTTGGAGGGATATCCTCCCAGGGACAGGGATAACCACTTTTTTCTGTGGTTGCCATGCGTTTGGATCTGGGGCGAGGAGGGACAGAGTCAACCAGATGCTGGGAATACTCTCCAAAAAAAGGGATGTGGCCAACCGCCAAAAACGGGCGGGCGGTGGCAACCACTCTGGGGCGGCCGGCGCGGCAGGGCGCGGGAGGCGGCCGGCGCGGCCGGCGCGGCAGGCGGCCGCCGCGGCCGGCGCGGGAGGATCCGGCCGGCGCGGGAGGAGGCGGACGGCGTGGGAGGCGCCGGTGGCGGCCGGCGCGGGGGGCGCGGGTGGCGGCCGGCGCGGGGGGCGCGGGGGGAAGGCGGCCGGCACGGGAGGAGGCCGGCGCGGGTGGCGGCTGACGCGGGGGGAGGCGGCCGGCGCGGGTGGGGGCCGACGCGGGGGGAGGCGGCCGGCGCGGGAGGAGGCCGACGCGGCAGGATCCCATCCTCCCAACCAAACAAAAAAAGGGATAACCCTACCCTTCCAACCAAACAAAAAAAAGGGCTATCCCCAGCCACCTGGTTGGGGATACCCACAACCACCCTAGCCTATCCCTCCAACCAAACACACCCTTATTTTGGGACAGAGGGAGTACATGATAGCCAGCACTCTACAGCATTTATTTTTCGAACACAAAGGATATATATGTAAAAAAATAGGAACTACCTGGCTATATTACGTATGATTGTGTAATTGTATGTTACGTGCTTATCAAACAATTTTCCAACCATCCACTTACTACTCAACTAACAAGTAGAAGTGGGGATAGTTATGAAAATACGGGAGAAGAGAAAAACTGAGGAACTTTTCACCTAAATGTTGTTTGCATATTGTAGCCATCCCAAGTGGTTTAATGGAATTTCTCAGAACGAAGAATCTGAGACGGTAAAACTAAAATAGGCAAATGCTTTCGCATAAGCAATTTTTATTAATGCAACCCAGCTTGAGACAGTAAAACTAACTAAAATAGGCAAATGTTTCCGCATAAGCATTTTTTACTAATGCAGGGGGTTTGATATAAACATAGCAGTGGCGTTGTATTGATTATTGAAGGACCAAAATGCCTTATGAGGTTCTTCCTGTGGTGCTAATGCAGCACATGACAGAGTGGGTGGAAATATTGGCATCAGTAATTAGAAAATACCACTATCATGATGGGTCATACAAAATTTAACAAGAGTAGAAAACAATATTGGCAACAATAAACAAACTATACCACTCCTGTAAATGTGTCATCAACTCATCATGATTAGTGGGGTTCATTTCTAGCACAAAGGTGACAATGGATAAAGCCCCAAATGACATTGCACTCGTGGGGCTACAACCAAACCTGATGAATGCAGCATAATTTGCATAAACACTTCTGCGCATTTCTTCAGCTGAAGCCTTCTTTAGATCTTGCAGATAGGAGCACAAATGTCTTATTTCCTGCAATAAAGTTGATTTGGTCAGGTATTTTTGCTGTGCATTTTAACACGGTACTCATAGCTCTGGTACAGTTTCAATGATGTCGAACGAAGTCAATCCTAAGGAATATAACCGTAACATGCTCAAAAGAGAAGGGAAATAGATAATTAAGGACTTGCAGAATATTTCCGTGAAATGGTTGTGCAAACTTGCAAGCAAATGCAGAAGTTTCAGCTGTTAAACGAGAACATTTCAAGTACGGACATGAAGTGAGTATTTTAACCGAGGTAAGAATGCAGTTTATTGTGAAAACAAAAACTGCACCAGCAGCCTACATTATGATACAATACGACATATTTAGATACTCCGATGAAGTGGTCGTGAATCTTGTTATCCTGGTTGAAAAACAGAAGCAATACACGCATTGTAATGCATTAACCAGAATGGCAGCATGTTCAAACCTGAACTCCAAGCATTTCCAAATCCTTCTAACAATGCATGCACACCATGTTACAGAATTATTTTTCAGTTGTTCAGAGTATGCCTAGTTTTCAGGTCTGATATACGATACAGCCAAAACATCCTTTTTATCACCAAGGAGTCAAGTTTAACCTCCAGCTAAAGTAAGTATTACATTGCAACCACAATCTTGTCACACAAACATCCCGAGTCAGAATTTTCCATTTACATAGCATGACCCAATAATGCAGGCACAATAAAGGAGAAGTTGATAGGGCCAATACCCCCGTAATGAATTGACCTAAATGTGAACACCGATCGAGGCCCCAAATCGCATTTCCCGTCCCTCCATACGAACCACGATCACAGGCTCCTCCTCGAAACACAACGCCGCAAACTCTCTCCCACCACCCGAATCCCACAATCCGCGATCCAGACTCGGCAAACACAAACGGAAACGGGCCGAGCGCATGCCTAACCCTGGCGACAGATCAGAGAGAGCTCGCTCACCTTCTCGTTCATGGTCTGGCACTTGGACTGTACGTAGGCGTCGGGATCGAAGTTGTCGGTCTTGAAGATCTTGAGCTTGTCGGTGAGCTGCACGCCGCCGTCGCCGCCGCCCCCACCTCCACCACCACCACCCGCCCCCGTCGCCACGCCGCCCACCGGGAACACCCCCGAGTGGCCTGCCGGCCTCGACCGGGACGACTTCGCCGACGCCATCCGAGATCCAGAAGCCTCCGACGGTAGGGCGGTGGCGGATTTGGGGCGGGGAAGGGACGCCTTCTCCGAGATCGCCGCGTCCTGGCTGTCGTCGTTTTTGGGGTGTTGGGAGGTCCGAGGGACGGTCGGTTACACACATTAATAATAACTAGAAAAAAACCCGTGCGTTGCAACGGAAGAGAAAATAACACACACTTTGAACACAATATATTTTCACATGGCATCATATTTGTGTTGTCGACAATGTCATCAGTGCTCACACAACGAAAACGTGTTTGAATGTACAATCACTCGGAATAAGATGAGAAATATGTTGTTTCTCCCCCCATGAGATTTTTCAAAGATGTGCATGTATGGTTAAGGATGTTTTCTTTTCTCTCAATTTGGTTTTAATTTAATGGATATTTATTGCAATTTGTATGGTCGTTGAAAAAAGAGGAAAAAAGACCGTGCACTACAGATTAAGTTTGCACCAAAAATAATATTTAAGAAGTATTCAACAGCTAAAAATAACATCCTATTTAGATTCTACACATTTTTTTAATCAAATTATATATATAACATGTTAAAATCGGAGTTACGGTTTAAAAGATATGGATAATTTTGTTTTAGATAAAATATGGATTGATTAACTAAAAAGTCAGGGTTTTTTTGTTAAAACAAAAAACATTTCGGCTGACTTACATAGGGACGGCGGGTTGATTACCTAAAACATCAGGGATTTTTATGAAAAATGCAAAAAATGGTTCGGCTCTGACTAGAAGATGGACCGCGGGTTGATTATCTAAAATTGTGAAGACTTTTCTGCAAAATGACAAAAAAACGGTCCGTTCTGACTTAAAATTGGACTATGGGTTAATTACCTGAAACTGCGAGGGCTTTTCTGCAAAATGACCGACGACGGACGCGAGAAGCGCTGCGTGCTTTATTATTAGGGGAGACTACTCCCTCCGCTCCTAAATATAAGTCTTTAAAGAGGTTCCGTTAGTGGACTACATACGGATGTATATAGACATACCTTAGAGTATAGATTCACTCATTTTGTTCCGTGTGTAGACTCTTAATGAAATATCTTAAAAGACTTATATTTAGGAACGGAGGTAGTACCAAACATGTCGTTCCAACGGTAAAAAAATCACCCCTTATACATATTGAATGATGGGAAATTATAAAGAGAAGCGCCGCACCATAGCTTTCTCATGCAGCGGCTCCATGCGCATGCAAAAATCTTTCACTACATGCTTACATCATCGCATTAAATGCCTTTTTGAATTTTAGAAATGATTTATCTCACAGATTAATAATTTGATTGGAGTTCTGTCTTCATCATTAGGTTCGTCTCGACGAGGCCTTCAAAATAAGATCTCATGTTGACATGTTTTATTGATTTTTTTTCGTCGTTCCTAGTTGCCACATTTATGTCATCATAATTGCCATCTTACGAATGTATAGTTGTCACAAAAGTTATACATAATTATTAGGACAATAATTTTATACTTGTTAAGCATTGCAATGTTATGTGAAGCTAAAAGTGGGTATTAGAGCACTAACAATAAACAAGTAAATGCATGAACTACCACAAGTACAATGAATCAAGTTTTTTAGTGGGGTATATCGACATTCATAAGCCTGATAATCAAGTTGATTTAATGTGAGAACTATGTGACAAGTAAGAGATACTAATCTGGCAAGTACCGATGAAAATAAAAGTTATCGAAACGTAGCGACATGGGATTTAGTTTTGAAGATCTCGTCGCGAAAAAGTCAATGGTGAAAGCGGATCATTAGTTGAGATAACGGTTTGAAAGATAAATCTTTTTAAGTGCATTATAAGAAAAGAATATTTAATGATGTCATGCTTGTGTAATATTGCATGCATGCAAATAATTGATGGAAAGAAGCCGCCGCATGGGAAAACTTATGTGCGGCGCGGCTCCGTAGTTAAGTCATTGAATGATATTTATAAATTCTTTGACAATAAACAACATGATAAATAGTGTTACATAAAAAAATGTAATGACTGCATGATTTTTTTAGTGTACTCAATTTGTTTTTAAAAATCTTTATGGACACGATTTAAATAAATATGAAGGTCAACATTAATCCATTTGTTTACATAAACCTCATATCAACAGTTTAGTATACATCATCGTATATTGATTGGCTATTGTTCATGATGAAAAATACGATGACTATGTACATATTGTAACCTTTAGCATATGGTAGCTAGTAGGAATGAACATCCGCTATAGTGTCAATTCTATTTTTTATGAGAGCATTAAATTGTTATATCTACTCAAGTTAAATGGGGCAAGAAACATGTGTAATAGGCATTTCCAAAATAATCAATATAGAAAAGGTATTAATTAATATTGCACAATAAGCTTTATTGTAGAAAGTAACATGCAAAATAATAGCATATTTGAAATCTTCACTTTTTTCTGAGCGATTTCCATATATAACATGTTAGATTTAAAGTTAGGATTTAAAAGATATGAATGTTTTAAAAGCATTTTAATTTACACAAAAAATGAAGCAATAAAAAAGCAAGGCAAGTGCCGGAGTCGAACTCAGGTCGCCTGCTAGTGGTGCAGTCAGGCGTGGGAGCGTCTGCCACTGAGCTAGGTCCATTATTGTGATGAAATTGAGGCGGGACCTTATATATACCAAATTACAACGAACCGTTTTTCGCTTTTCAACTTAAAAAGAGAGTGCGGGTTAAATACATAAAACGTCAGGGGCTTTTTTGCAAAAACGGCATGATGAACGGCAGAAGCGCTACGCGCTTTATTATTAGGGGAGACTAGCAAAAGAGTCGGTGTGTTGGAACGTAAGAGAAAATAACACACACTCTGAACGTAATATATTTTCATATGACATCACATTGTATTGCCGACGATGACCTTAGTGCTCACACAACGAAAACGCGTTTGAATGTACAGTCACTCGAAATAAAATAAAAAATATGTTGTTTCTTCCCACGAGGTTTTCTAAAGGTGTGCATGTGTGGTTAACAATGTTTTCTTTCCTCTTAATTTGGTTTTAATTTAATGGATGTTTATTGCAATTCGTATAGTCGTCAGAAATAGAGAAAAAAGGACCATGCACTACAGATTAAGTTTGCACCAAAAATAATATTTAAGAAGTATTCAACAGCTAAAAATAACATCCTATTTAGATTCTACACATTTTTTTAATCAAATTTCATATATAACATGTTAAAATCGGAGTTATGGTCTAAAAGATATGGATAGTTTTGTTTTAGATAAAATATGGATTGATTAACTGAAAAGTTAGTTTTTTTTTGTTAAAATGAAAAAAAACGTTTTGGCTGACTTAAATCCGGACTACGGGTTGATTACGTGAAACATTAGGAGGTTTTCTGAAAAATACAAAAAAACAATTCATTTTTTGACTTAAATCCGAACTACGGGTTGATTACGTGAAACATGAGGGGGTTTTCTAAAAAATGTAAAAAGACGATTCGTTTTGTGACTTAAATCCGGACTTTGTTCGTTGGGCTTCGCAAATTTGCCATTCTTGAATTTGATTCGTCGCATAATTGTCTGTGTCAATGTATCGTCTATTAGCACGTAATCATATGTGTAATAAAAACATAAAAAGTAATTAATGTGCATTTTTTCTATGACCACATGTTAAGATTGTATGTTAGTTAAGATACAATTTTATTATTTCTCTTCATTAAATACAGTGTCACACAAGAAAAATGTCTCTGAAACCGCGTTAAGAGACTTGCGTTGGCACAGGCCTTAGTACGCCATTAGCTTCATTTTAATTGTTTTTTACATTAACGTGCTAGTGAATAAATCAACTTACTTCTTGGCTATGTATTAACATGCTAGTTAAAAGACAAGCTTACTCTAGACTATCTACATAAATATATTTGGTTTATATCGTAGTATGTACCAATAAATATGCACGTGCATTGCTATGGGTCATTTTCCAAATCATGAATCATGGACCGTGCATTGCAAACACCGTTGAGAAAGTCGGTAACTACTAGTCGCTCGTTCAGCTCGAAAGTAACGAGTAATTGATGACTCGGCCTATTAACTGGTTAATCGGTCGACTATTAATTGGTATATCAAATAGAAACATGTCGCATATATCTAGTTTTTTTATGTTTTATTCCATACTCTCATACTTTCATCTATGTAAAATACCAAAATATGCTACTAAAGGTATATAAAAAGCATACGCAAGAGGTAAAATTGACAATCCTGACTACTTAGATCTTAGTTTAACAATTCACGGGATATGAAATGTTACTTTATGTGGACTAGTTAATAGTTAATGTGTCGGCCATATCGAATGGGGATGAGAGGAGCGGTAGAGGTTAGGAAGAGGGCCTCACCCTAGCTATTGAGGAGTGGGAGGGGCTGGGAGGGGTTACGAGCCACAAATTTGGGTTTTTTCGCCCATCAGTTAATGGGTCATCACCAATTAATCGGTCCAACAACCAGTTAATCGGTCTAGCAAGTTAACGCAAACGAATAGGTGTTATTCGATTCGTACACCGTGTGAGTAGGGATTAACTAGACCGTTGACTGATTAGTCGGATGAAACTTCAACAATGATAGCAACAACTATAAAATAAATAAGAGATTTCATATTCGTTAGTTTATCACTTTATCTCTCATTGTGCACTCAGTTGTAGCTTGCAGTCTACCTGTTTCTTTCTCTATTCGGTGTGAAATTATTGACCAATGCCTATCAACATGCAACACTAATCTTTTTTGAAGAAAAAAAGAGAATGACACTATTTGTATATGTGTGTGAAACTGACCTATAAAGTTTCACAAGACACGGACTGCAAAATGGAAAAGAAAAAAAACTTATCAAGTGATCGTCATGTGCTTCTCTGTCTTGCTTTTATATACCTAATCAAAGAATACACAACAGAGCCTAATAGCAACTGGATGCAGAGGAGGCTTCTCTGAATTGGCGTGAGTGCATAACATTAAAAGCTGCAAGAAGGAAACCTCGGATGAGTAATTCAGCATTAAATTATTGAAGGGGCTAACCTTAAGTATCAAATACGAATATTACATATTATAGCAGTATTGAAATGGTGTCCAAAATTCAAAAACATGGTCAAGCAACAAGATCATGATGAAGCGGTAAGAGAACAATATATTCATAGTCATAACCATCAAATTAAGGTGAGGAAAGCATGCATCTTGCTTGTGTATAGAATGTTCAATGATATACTGACTAAAATATTGAACATTGA
Organism: Hordeum vulgare subsp. vulgare; assembly: GCF_904849725.1. NCBI lineage: Eukaryota > Viridiplantae > Streptophyta > Magnoliopsida > Poales > Poaceae > Hordeum > Hordeum vulgare. The sequence continues at coordinate 269,312,128 of NC_058519.1, read as the reverse complement.
TAGAACAATTACAAAAATCTTCCTGCTATGGAGGTCAAGCTGGATACAAACTCATTTTCTGAAGTGTCTAATGTATTTTATCCATGAATGGTACGCACAGTGTGGATAATGGGATACCGGGCTCTCTAAGTTTTTGTAACAAAGTAGAAAAGGGTGACCAAACTAAAGTATGGCCACACACATACGCAGTGAACCTCTCTATTTGACACGTAACATGCGAGTATGATTCTTATGTTGAGACAGAGCAGATTGTTTTGGGAGCTTTGCATCGGGATGTCACCAACTTGGAGACCACAAGAGGCACAGGCTAGCGGGAGAGCAAACACATGTGGTTGGAGGAAGAAGGAGGTGGAACACACGAGAGTAGGCGGAGGCGGCTCTGGTAGATACATCACGAGTAGGGGTGGGCAGTCGTGAGAGACCATGTTTGCATAATTCAACACGTTGCCACTACAACTTCTTCCTTGTGGTGCAAAATTCACAACAATGAGATCAATCGTATATAAGACAGAGCCAAAGCTAGGTGCATCATGGATTAGAGAGAGTGCACAACAAATTACAAAGGTGGTTATGTGACAATATGATAAAACACGACAATTTCATCCTCTAGGCAGTTCTTGTATTATTTATTACTTGGATATATCTTTTTGGCCGTTTATTGATGTGATGGTTATCTCAACTTAGTCATAAATAACATGGGTAATTGTGGTAAAAAATATGTTGGTATGATGATAATCTCTTAGGAATATTGTGTTCAACTAATGTTTTTTTGTTCTTATCACTCAAGAAAAAGTGATTGGACGAGGCGTGCCTTGAGAGGTAACCAACAATACAGCAGAACGTACATCCAATCATGGATTTTTCGAGGTTAGTCTTCCCACATAGTTTTGTGTGTATTTGAATCATCATAAAAACCTACATACTTGCATAAATTAATTGGCTAACTTACTTTTTAATAACCTTTACTTCAAGAAGCAAACTTAGACCATGCCAAATAAGTTGAGACGTATGGCATGCTATTAGCTTTTCATTCTGAACTGAATGAAGAACAACAAGAATGACTACTCTTTCTCGTATGTAATATACTGATGAATCCATATGATCAAGGGTCGAAAGAAAAGGCGCACTTTCAAAATAAAGGTAGATTTTTTACTTGTTTCTGTACCCCTTTTAATGGCATGTCACAATATCACTGGTGCATAGGAGGCATGTGTGTTGTTCATGCTGAATGACGGTGCATCTGAATCATGGTCTTATCGATGTCCGGCATGTGCATAAATTCACGACTATACTTGTTGCCATTAAACTCAACAAGGAGCTCATCCAATAAAGATCGTGATTTTGTCCTTGACACAAATACCATGAATCATTCTTTTTTGACAATATGGACCGAGGGGACTTCCAATTGCAATGGTGTTTGATGCCTCATATAGCATGTTGCCGCACTGAAGTTAAATCTCATCCTTCTAGACAATTAACAATATGGTTTTGTATAGATTTGTAACAAATAAAATGTCTTATCTTTGGCTTAAGGCCCTGGCTAAGGGATATCTTATATCTAACTGGCAACTAACTTGAATTATGTTATTCCTAGCGTTAATATAACAAGATTACACCCCTAAACTGGAGCCGACTAAGGCTTCCTTATTCCCTATGATGGTGAAAACTACACCTTATACTTGAGACAAAGAGGGTATTAAGCATTGTTGTCAAGTTGATTGCCTTCGACATGTCTACATTGGTAGAGCCTAATATGTGAAGATAGGTTATGTGAAATTAGCTAGGCAAATCTTCAAATCCGCGGCACTTAAACTTTCCTACTCCAGCATGTTGTATACTTATACATGGTTCTCATGCTACTGCCACATTTGATATGTACAAGCAATTTCTGGAATTATTTAGACACTTACTGTAACGCCCAAGATGCGATCCTATCCTTATTTTGGCTTGAGGGCCTCCACACGGATAGAAGCGCATCTTGTCGTTTTGCAAAAATGGATATCGTTAAATGTACATGTACATAAGAGACGATTATATGGAATTGGCTTACACTCTCCACAAGCTACAGCATGAACATCACAATAAAACAATATATTCAATCACCATGTAGAAGAGCAGGGTCCGACTACGGACGAAACCAAACGATAAAAGAACGACATCCATCCCTGCTACCTGAGGGCGCCGTCCTGGAACCCATCCTATGATCGATGAAGAAGCATAAAAAGAAATTCCAAATAGAACAATCATCGCGCTCACGTCAAAGTGTCGATTTACCTGTACCTGCAATTGTTTGTTGTAGTAATCTACGAGCAACAGGAACTCAACAATCTCATTTCCAAAGGTATCAAAACTAGCAAAGCTTAATGGGTGAGGTATGGTTAAGTGGTGAGGCTGCGATAAGCAACTAAGCATTTATTTGAGTGGCTAACTTACGAGTACAAGAAATAGAGGTGGTGATCTATAACGCCCAAGATGCGATCCTATCCTTATTTTGGCACGAAGGCCTCGACAGGGATAGAAGCGCATCTCGTCGTTTCGCAAGAATGGATATCGTTACAAGTACATGTACTGAAGAGAAGAGTATATGGAATTGGCTTACACTCGGCACAAGCTACATCAGAGTCACATCAGTACAATACATAAATATCAGGAAGAAGAGCAGGGTCCGACTATGGACGAAAACAAACGAGAAAAGAACGACGTCCATCCTTGCTATCCCAGGCTGCCGGCCTCGAACCCATCCTAGATCGATGAAGAAGAAGAAACTCCAAATGAACAATCATCGCGCTCACATCAAGTAACCTTTACCTGTACCCGCAACTGGTGTTGTAGTAATCTCTGAGCCACAGGGGACTGAGCAATCTCATTTCCAAAGGTATCAAGACTAGCAAAGCTTAATGGGTGAGGTAAGGCTAAGTGGTGAGGCTGCAGCAAGCGACTAAGCATATGTGAGGTGGCTAACTTACGAGTACAAGGAATAAGAGGGGGATGATCTACGCATAGCGGACGTGAACTATTGATGATCAAATGAATGATCTTGAACACCTACTTACGTCATACATAACCCCACCGTGTCCTCGATCAGAGAAGGAACTCATGAAAGAGACAATCACGGTTACACACTCAGTTGGCATATTTTAATTAAGTTAACTTCAAGTTATCTAGAACTAGTGTTAAACAAAGTTTCCACGTTGCCACATAACTACGGGCATGGCTTTCCGAAAGATTTAACCCTGCAGGGGTGCTCCAGCTAGTCCATCACAAACTACCACATGCTGCGACGGAATGACCTCGATCAGGGAAACCCGTGATCTCCTCGGATCCCTATTGGAAAACCTCAACCTCGAGTTACCTCAAAGCATCCTCGGAATCCCTCGCACGAGACGCTCGATAAAGGTAAAACAAGTCCAGCAAGGCCGCCCGACGTGCCGACAATCCCGATAGGAGCCGCGTATCTCGTTCTCATGGCACACCGGATGAGCGATGGTTACCACACCAAACGCCGAGTTGCCCCGGGTAGCGTTAATAAGCTACTCTATTTGGGACCAACACCATGAGCACTGCCCCCCTTGTATTATGTTGAATTACTCCTCGTGTAGCACTAACTCCCTATGCTTTTTAGTATTAACATAATTATTATGTTGGGCAAATATAGTACCAATGTTGGGCCTTGCCAGACGAGCTTTATCCTAAAACGAGAATCTAGGGGGTCCCCATAACAACCCCAAGCATGTTAGGAGCGCTCATTTATGGAACATAACACCGGTAGCCGAAACTAAGGGGGCAAAGGTGGAACAAAACACCAGGCTAGAAAGGTTGAGCCTTCCACCTTTTACCAAGTATATAGGTACATTAAATTAAATAGCATTTAATATGGTGATATAACAAGGAACCCATGTTATCACATGGAAGCAACTACACATGCAACTAGCAACGCTAACACATGGTTAAGCAAGCGGTAACATAGCCAATCAGTGGTTTGCTAGGTTGTGAACAGGTTGAAGGTTTTCATGGCAATGTTAAGAGGCTCATATTTAGCAGGTGGTAGGCAGCGAGACATAACGATAGAAACGACAAAACTAGCATGGCAATGATAGTAATGGTGTCTATGGAAATGGTCATCTTGCCTGAGATCCCGCTTGGAAGAAGAATGACTCCGTGAAGCAGACGAACCGACGTAGTCAACGGATCCTCACTCTCCGAAGCGGTCGGAACTCTATCGAGACGAAGCAAACCAGAAAGAAGAATCAACACACGATACTCACCACGGCACGTGCACGACAAGATGCAATCCACATATGATGCATGATCGGTTGAATATATGCAAGACATGTCATGGCAATTCACAACAATCAAACACTACACATTAAGTGAAGTTCAATATGCAACGAGTTGCATATTGACGAAACTCCACATACAAATTATTTAGTTCTATCCCGATTAGGTACACGGCAATATTAAATGTTGGTTAAACATGGCAAGAGGTGAAGCGTAACTAAGCTATCTATCTAGGCATTTTAAATGAGGTCGAAAACGACATATAGCATCTCCGAGATGACCTCATACGTCAATTTATAATTCTGTCCAGACCTGAACTAACACGTTTTAATATTTGTTAAACAGAAAAATAAATAGGTTCACGTGATTCTACGAGTCGTTCCAATCAATTTACACATAGGGAACATCTCCAACGGAGCTACGGTTCAAAAGATACGACCACCGCAAGATATGATGGCATGAATGCAATATGTGTGCAACGTCAGTCACAAGCATCCCAAACCAAGAAGGCAGCAACATAATATGAAACTACACTTGATTCTAAGCAAGTTTCATATAGGACACGATCAAAACGGAGCAACGGTTCAATAAATACAAGCTACACAAGAAATAGTCATAATCTAACAAAATCAGCCACATAGCATTTTCTACACCCCAAAACAACAAGCTACATAAATATAAAATGCTCAAACAAGGCATGGGACAGTAGTAGTCAAGATGCACTATAACATCCTACGAATAACATCTAGCATGGAAGCATGGATCACTAGGAAAAGAACTCACAAAATGGCATCTCACACACAGTTTCAGACTTAGTGAAAATATCAGTTTTGACAGTGCAGTTTTCGATCTGAAGGCATATTGACAGCAGCAAAACTATATGCTACAGGGCTTCGAATGGCATGAAAATTCACAGCATGCTAGAGAATCTCGAGGACTACAACTAACTCCATTGCACGAACCTCAAAAGAGCTACAAATCACTAGCAAAACTCATGGCATGACAACAATAAAATATAAGAGATTTCACACTAAGAAATATTGCTGCATCTCCAAATCAGCACTATTTTCTAGCATGTTGAGAACAAGCAAACAACACATGGATTTCTATTGCAACCAAAATTACCAGAGGCTAGCCTACACATCCAAGGGCATATCTCTAGTTGACAACTCATGCATATCATGCACGGAATAAATTCCACAAAATAAACAAAAGGGCAACATGGTAAAATATCACGCACAATAACTTGCACAAAATCTAAAACTAAATGCACAGTTAAATTCTATGATTTTTTCTACCTCGAAAACATATATAATATATGGGGTTGCAAAATAAAAATATCGCCACATGTATATGCGAGAATATGTCCTAAACACGACATATCAAACTAGCGACGGAACCTACATGCAAAAATGCAAGCAACTACTCTAAAATACATGGAAAAGGATCGCGAACAACACACACATTTAAACTACGGGAATTGAACAAACCGGACACACGCAAAAATAACTACGGATTAATTCCCTATTAGGACAACACGCAAAACTAGGTAAACAGCGGGTCAAACCACTCCAAACATGCATGCAAGTTGCAAAATATTATTCTACGCGAAAAACTACACGAGTTACACATGTAATACGTCGCGATCCGAAGCACGGTTTAGAAACTATAGGCATTGAAAATATATATAACCCTAAAATTAATTAAATCCGAAATCCTAAAAAAATAACCTTAGGGCCGAATCTGGTGGCGCAAGATAACTATCAGACGCCCAGGCGAAATATGGAGGGGCTGGGGGCCTCACCTCGTGGCCTCTTGGGCCGGATCTGGAGAGGAGGGCGACGGGCCTTGCATCGCTTGACGCTGGGCCGGCTCGAGGGCGCTGCCGCTGGGCCGGGCGGTGGCACTGCGGCCCATTGGGCGCCGGCTCGGTCGTCTCTCCCTCCCGTTCCCGATTGGCCTCGAGGGAGCGGTGGTGGCGGCGGTTGCCCGGCTCCAGCGAAGGCGGAAGCCGGCGGGAAGGAGCGGGCGGAGCTTGGGGATGGGGTCCCGGACCGGATCTGGCCGGATCCGGCCGGTGGCGGCTTGAGGCGGCGGCGCGGGGCTCGGCTGCGCGGGACATGGCGGCGGCACGAGGCTGCGCAGCGAGCGGCGACACAGGCAGGCGAGGCGCGGGGAGGCACGAGGGAGCACGGAGGCGGGGCTCTGGTGACCTTCCGGTGAGCTTACCGGGGCGGCAAGCTCGCCACGGCGCAAGGCGGAGCTGGCGGCAAGGACGCCGACGTAGGCTGCCATGGAGGGCTCGGGAGGAGGAGCACCTCGGGGAGATCGGGGGCAGGCCCAGATGGGCTCGGGGGGCCTGACCCGGGCTCGGGCGGGCCCGGCGGCTGGAGGAGGGAGACAGGGAGGTGGAGGCTGTGGAGAGTGGCAGCTAGGGTTTGGGTTAGCATGGGTTTCGAGGCATGGGCTAGGGTTTCCATTAGGGGCAGGTTAGGGGTGATTAAATAGGCAAGGGGGGCTAGGTTAGAGGGTTTTTTGCCCCGGTTTCAACCGTGCGATCGGAATCAAACGGTTCCGGTCGCGAGGTCGGGATAGGTAATTGTGTAGAGTAGACTAGCCGGAGATGAGAGGGAAAACGACACCCGACAATGTAATTTTAAAACATCGAAAACCCGTCCGCCGATAAGCCGATGACGGTGCCGCTACGGTCGACCGTTCGGGTACCAGACGGACTTCGATTGCGACGAAAATTTTCAGGCGGCCTACCTATATCTAAATAAGACCGCACGCTAAGTTTCATCCCAACCCAATAATATTTTATACACACTTTTAAAAACAAGGTATTGGCGATGCAGCGGGCGCGTGCGTGTGTGGTCGGGCTCAACACGGACAACGGTGAAAAACGGAGTGAACCGGCAACTAATAACGGATGCAAATTTTGAAAACTGGCGGCAACGGAGTGCCGATGCAATGCAGATGATGCGCATGATGCGATGATGATGCGACAAATAAAATAATCAGACGACATCAACGGAATAAAAGGGGAATCTTTGGGAGCGTCGGTCTCGGGCTGTCACATGATCTATGCATAACGAATGTGAACTAATGATGATCAAATGAATGATCCTTAGCACCTACTTACGTCAAACATAACCCCACCGTGTCCTCTCTCGGATGCATAACTCACGAGAAGAGACAGTCATGGTTACGCACACAGTTGGCATAACTTAATTAAGTTTATTTCAAGTTTGCTATGATTGGGTGTTAAACAAAGTTTCCATGTTTCTACATAATCGCGGGCACGACTCTCAAAAAGATTTAACCCAAGAGGGATGCTCCAACTAGTCCATCACAAACTACCACAAGCTGCGTTAGAAACCTCGATTACGGAAAACTCGTGATCTCCTCGGATTCTTGGTGGAAAACCTCAACCTCGAGATAGCACAAAGTATCCTCAGAATCCCTCGCACAAGACGCTCGAGAAAGGTAAAACAAATCCAACAAGGTTGTCCGGCGTGTCGACGATCCCGATAGGAGCCGCATATCTCGTTCTCAGGACACGACAGATAAGCTAAGCGTACGGTGGCCATATATACATCTCCCGAGTTGCCCCGGGTTGGCCCCGCACAGTGCTCTAGTTTCGGACCAGCAGCATCAGCACTGCCCCCCTGTATTATGTTGAATTACTCCTCGGGTTCATGACGCCCTATGTTTTAATAACAGTGTTCAGTATTATTATGTTGGGCAAATATAGTACCAATGTTGGGCCTTGCCACAAGAGTTTTATCCCAAAATGAAAATCTAGGGGGTCCCCATAACAACCCCAAGCATGTTAGGAGCGTTCAATTATGGAACATAATACCGGTACACAAGTAACTAGGGCGACAATGATGGAACAAAACACCGAGCTAGAAGGCCAAGCCTTCCACCTTTTACCAAGTATATAGGTGCATTAAATTAATTAGCAATAATTGTTGGAAATATGTCCTAGAGGGAATAAAAAAATAGTTATTATTATATTTCCTTGTTCAAGATAATCGTTTATTATCCATGCTAGAATTGTATTGAATGGAAACTCACATACATGTGTGGATACATAGACAACACACTGTCCCTAGTAAGCCTCTAGTTGACTAGCTCGTTGATCAAAGATGGTTAAGGATTCCTAGCCATAGACAAGTGTTGTCACTTGATAACGGGATCACATCATTAGGAGAATGATGTGATGGACAAGACCCAAACTATGAATGTAGCATGTGATCGTGTCATTTTATTGCTACTGTTTTTCTGGTGTCAAGTATATGTTCCTATGAACATGAGATCGTGTAACTCACTCACACTGGAAGAATAACTTGTGTGTATAAAACGTCACAATGTAACCGGGTGACTATAAAGGTGCTCTACAGGTATCTCCGAAGGTGTCCGTTGAGTTAGCATGGATCAAGACTGGGATTTGTCACTCCGTATGACGGAGAGATATCTCGGGGCCCACTCGGTAATACAACATCTCAACAAGCCTTGCAAGCAATGTGACTAAATAGTTAGCCACAAGATTTTGTATTACGGAAGGAGTAAAGAGACTTGATGGTAACGAGGTTCAAATTGGTATGGAGATACCGACGATCGAATCTCGGGCAAGTAACATACCAAAGGACAAAGGGAATGTTATACGGGATTAACTGAATCCTTGACATAGAGGTTCAATCAATAAAGATCTTCATGGAATCTGTACGAACCAATATGGACATCCAGGTCCCACTATTGGTTATTGACTGGGGAGTGTCTCGGTCATGTCTACATGGTTCTCGAACCCGCGGGGTCTCCACAGTTAAGGTTCGGTGACGTTTCAATATAGTTGAATTATGTATGTTGGTAATTGAATGTTGTTCGGGGTCACGTTTGAGATCCCGGAAGTCATGAGGAGTTCCGGAATGGTCCGGAGACAAAGATTAATATATAGGAAGGGTACATTTGGCTTCCGAAAGGATTTCAGGCATTACCGATAAAGTACCGGGAATGACGAATGGGTTCCGGGGTTCCAACGGGATGGGCCACCCACCCGGAGAGGGACCAAATAGGCCCAAGGGTGGCACACCGGCCCCTCGTGGGCTCGGCGACCAGCCCAAGTGGGCCTACTTCGGCCGAAGAGAGAAAGAGAGAGGAGGTGGGCCAAACCGACTAGGAGGAGGTCTCCTCCTCCACCAAACCGATTTGGAGGAGGACTCCTCACTCCTCATTGCGTCAGCCAAACCCTAGGGTTTTGTGACAGCTCGAAACCAATGCTCTAGAAGATTCCCCTTTTATTTCATTGTCGCTGTGCAATTAGATTGTGTGTCGCATTCATCATCGCATCATTCGCATCATCTGCATTGCATTGGCACTCCGTTGTCGCCAGTTTTCAAAACCTGCATCCGTATTAGTTGTTGGTTCTCTACGTTATCGTCGTTGACCGTTTTAGGCCAACCACACACACCCGCGCCCGCGACATCATTATTTTTTTTTGTTTTTAAAAGTGTTCATAAAACTTTCTTGGATTGGGATGAAACTTGGCGTGTGATGACCCACAAGTGTAGGGGATCTATCATAGTCCTTTCGATAAGTAAGAGTATCGAACCCAACAAGGAGCAGAAGGATCTAACAAGTGGTTTTCAGCAAGGTATTCTCTGCAAGCACTGAAATTATCGGTAACAAATAGTTGTGTGATAAGATGATTCGTAGAAAGTAGCAAGTAACAATAGTAACAAAGGTGCAGAAAAATGGCCCAATCCCTTTTGTAGCAAGGAAGAAGCCTGGACAAACTCTTATAGGAGGGAATTTATGTCAAGCTAGTTTTCGTCAAGTTCATATGATTCGTGTTCGCTACTTTGATAGTTTGATATGTGGGTGGACCGGTGCTTGGGTGCTGCCATTACTTGGACAAACATCCCACTTATGATTAACCCCTCCCACAAGCATCCACAACTACAAAAGAAGAATTAAGACAAAGTCTAACCATAACATTAAACTAGTGAATCCAAATCAGCCCCTTACGAAGCAACACATAAACTAGGGTTTAAGCTTGTGTCACTCTAGCAACCCATCATCTACTTACTACTTCCCAATGCCTTCCTCTAGGCCCAAATAATGGTGAAGTGTTATGTAGTCGACGTTCACATAACATCGCTAGAGGAAAAACAACATACAACACATCAAAATATCGAACGAATACCAAATTCACATGACTACTTATAGCATGACTTATCCCATGTCCCCAGGAACAAAAGTGACTACTCACAAAGCATAATTATATTCATGACCAGAGAAGTATTGAATAGCATCAAGGATCTGAACATATAATCTTCCACCAAGTAATCCAACTAGCATCAACTACAAAGAGTAAATAACACTACTAGTAACCTTACAAGTACCAATCGGAGTCGCGAGACGGAGATTGGTTACAAGAGATGAACTAGGGTTTGGAGATAAGATGGTGCTGATGAAGATGTTGACGGTGATGAGTCCCTTCCGATGAGAGGAGTGTTGGTGATGACGATGGCGATGATTTCCCCCTCCGGGATGATGACCCTGCCGGAGCTCTAGATTGGTTCTGCTCAAGTTCCGCCTCGTGGCGGCGGCGATTCCTCCCGAAAGCCTCCTATTGATTTTTTCTGGAACGAAACCCTCCTTATAGAAAAAGAGGGGAGCCAGAGGGCCAACAGGGAGCCCACAAGCCCCCTAGGCGCGACCAGGGGGTAGGCCGCGCCTAGCTGGCTTGTGGCCTCCTGGTGGCTCCCCTCTGGTACTTCTTCCGCCCAGTATTTTTTTATAAATTCCAAAATAATTCCTCGTTGATTTTCACGGCTTTTGGAGTTGCGCAGAATAGGTATCTCAAACTTTCTCCTTTTTCATTCCAGAATTCCAGGTGCCGACATTCTCCCTCTTCATGTAAACTTTGCAAAATAAGAGAGAAAAGGCATAAGTATTGTACCGTGAAGTGTAATAACAGCCCATAAAGCGATAAATATCAACATAAAAGCATGATGCAAAATGGACGTATCAACTCCCCCAAGCTTAGACCTCGCTTGTCCTCAAGCGGAAGCCGATATCAATAAATATGCCCACATGTTTAGAGAGAGGTGTCAACAAAACAAAATACGGACATGCGGGCATCATGATCATAATCAGAACAGCAATATCATCATATAATCTCTTATGCTAAAGTGATAATTCCTTCACAAAGTAAAGTATGGATTAAGAACCTTATTGAGAATTAACAACCAATAGCCTTTAGTCAGTGAAGCAATTGCAATTTATCATAACATTGGAAAAAGTCAAATAAGAGCTTGTAAAGCAAATCCACATACTCAATCATCCTTTCGTCTTCTACAATTGCTACAACTCACGTGGTACTCATGAGATCAAAGTTTCAATCGGACACAAAGAAAGATAGGGGCTTATAGTTTCACCTCCCAACTATTTACCTCAAGGGTAATGTCAACAATAATATTTCATGAATACTTACTTCCAAGTTGACATATGAATATAGATCTTTCCCTAGCATATGACGTTAGCCAAGATAAAGGCGAAATAAGGAATTGGTGTAGATCACCATGACTCTTTCAAGGGTAAAAAGTAAAGGTACAAGATAGGCCCTTCGCAGAGGGAAGCACAGGCTGTCATGCGCTTTTGAGGTTTGGATGTGTGCCCTCTTAGTGTGAGGGAACGTCACTTTTTGCCTCATGTGATAAAGAACTTTATTATGCAGTCTGTCGCTTTTATGTCTTCCTCATCACAGGTTCGTACAAAGCTTATTTTCCACACACTAATATATCATACATATTTAGGGAGCAATTCTTATTGCTTGCACTGATGACAAATTACTTGAGGGATCTTCTTCAATCCATAGGTAGGTATGGTGGACTCTCATGGCAAAACTGGGTTGAAGTTTTATGGATGCACAAGTAGTATATGTACTTAGTGCGGAAGTTTTGGCTAATATGAGATGGAAGCAAGCGTCACATGCTAAGGGATCTCTAGTCATATAACATTGTTCGAAACCAAGCAAACATAATTCGTTATGTTGTCTTCCTTGTCCAACATCTACTTCTAAGCATGTAATAGTTTAATGAGTGCTCACAATCATAGATGGTGTCCAAGATGATATATTTATATGTGAACCTCTCTTTCTTTATTACTTCCTATTAATTGCAGCAATGACCAAGGTCTACGTTTGTCCACCCACAATAAGTTTCAATCGACATTCTTTTTATATGTGAAGCCATCACTTCCCATAAGATCATTAGATGATCTTTCATGCTTTTGTTCTTTTATCATTCTTTTCTTTAGATCATGGTATGAAGCAAGGCCCTTAACTAAAACACTCTTTATTATATGACTCAAGAACTCGAATACATCGGGGGTGACACAAAGCAAAACTCAAGCCTAAAACACTAAGAACTTTATTCTACTAGAGAAAGATAAAACCAAAAAGGATTGAACTAAGAAAAGGTAGAGGCAAAAGATGTGATGGTGATACGATACCGAGGCAAGTCCCCCAAGCTTGGCATAAGCCAAGGGGATTGCCCATACCCATGCTTAGTTGTCTTCCTTCGAAGGTGATGGTGGTGAAGTTGTTGTAGAGGTCTTGAACTTGTTTAATTTCCTCTTGAGCATAAAATTTTGCTTCTTCAGATCGTTAATTTCCTCTTCAAGCCTCAACACCCTTTGGCGTAATTCTTGCTTACTCTCCTGCAAAAGACGAGAAGGGATAAACAAAATCTTAGGCTTCTTCCTTGAGTCAGGGAGGCTCAACTTATTGAACTCCACATGTGTGTCTCCAGGTTGGAGTAGAGGTGCCTCCTCTTCATCGGAACTTGTTCCTTCCTTCCCCTTGGGATCATAATCTTCTTCCTCATCAGTGGTCCAACCATAATGATCCAAGTCCCATAGACCTTGGGGTTAGCAAGGTAATTGGCCACATAGCTCTCCCCCTCTGAATCTTGAGAAGACATCTTACCCTAAATCTGCGACAGAAATAGGCTCTAAATGAAAACAGAGGATAATTGCGTGATACGAGGGTCAGACCTTTCGGGAGAATATATAATGAACTTTTCCCGACCAAAAGGAGTACCCCGCAAGAAAACAGAGTCCGGGAGGCACACGAGGTGGTCACAAGCCCCCAGGTGCGGCCAGGGGGGTGGCCCGCGCCTAACAGGCTTGTCGCCTCCTCGTGCGCTTTCCGGACTACTTTAAAATTTTCTAATTTTCTAAAAATTCCAAATCAGAGAAAAATTCCTACTGGAAAAGTTTTGGAGTCGATTTACTTACCGAATCACATACCTCTTCGTTTTCGGAGTCTGAAACAGGCTGATAAATATCCTTATGTACTCCTCCGGAGTTATGGTATTGATAATATTGCTTTCAACATTTATGGGAGTACCTCAGATATAATGCTTGATTATTTGCCCATTTACCACTCTCGGAAAATTACCTTCTGTGTTGTTGATCTTGATGGCATCGGAATGATATACTTCCTCAACAATGTAAGGACCTTCCCATTTAGAGAGAAGCTTGCCTGCAAAAAATCTTAAACGAGAATTATATAGCAAGACATAATCACCTACATTGAACTCACGTTTTTGTATCCTTTTATCATGCCACCTGTTAACTTTTTCTTTGAACAACTTGGCATTTTCATATGCCTGAGCTCTCCATTCATCCAGTGAGCTAATATCAAATAACCTCTTCTCACCAGCAAGTCTGAAATCAAAGTTGAGCTCTTTGATTGCCCAATAAGCCTTATGCTCTAGCTCAAGAGGTAAATGACATGCTTTACCGTAAACCATTTTGTACGGAGACATGCCAAGCCCATAGTGCATCATCGAGCTTCTTAGACCAATTCTTTCTAGACCTATTAGTGGTCTTTTGCAGGATTAGTTTAATCTCTCTATTACTTAGCTCTACTTGACCACTGGACTGAGGATGATAGGGAGATGCAACTCTATGGTTGACATCATACTTAGCAAGCGTTTTACGGAAAGCACCATGAATGAAATGTGAACCACCATCAGTCATTAGATATATAGGGACTCCAAATCTAGGGAAAATAACTTCTTTAAGCATCCTGGTAGAGGTGTTGTGATCAGAACTACTAGTTGGGATAGCTTCTACCCACTTAGTGACGTAATCAACAACAACTAGGATATCAGTATACCCGTTGGATTTTGGAAAAGGTCCCATATAATCAAAGCCCCAAACATCAAATGGTTCAATAACAAGTGGATAATTCATAGGCATTTCCTGACGTTTACTGATATTACCTATTCTTTTACATTCGTCAGAAGACAAGACAAACATACGGGCATCCTTGAAGAGAGTGGGCCAATAGAAACCTGATTGCAATACCTTGTGTGTCGTTCTATCTCCCGCATGGTGTCCTCCATAAGCCTCGGAGTGACACTTCTGTAGGATGTATCCCTGTTCATGTTCAGGTACACAACGTCTAATAACACCATCTACTACTTCCTTATAAAGGTGAGGATCATCCCAAAAGTAATGTCTCAAATCAAAGAAGAATTTCTTCTTTTGCTGGTATGTGAAACTAGGTGGTATATATTTGGCAATGATATAATTTGCATAATCAGCATACCACGGTGTACTACGTGAAGTATTGATGACATTCAAATGCTCATCCAGAAAGCTATCATCAATAGGTTGTGGGTCATCAAGAACATTCTCCAACCTAGACAAGTTATCTGCTACTGGGTTCTCAACACCCTTCCTATCGACAACATGCAACTCAAATTCTTGTAGCAAGAGAACCCATCTGATAAGTCTAGGTTTAGCATCTTTCTTTTCCATGAGATACTTAATAGCAACATGATCAATGTGAATAGTGACTTTGGAATCAACTATGTAAGATCTGGACTTTTCACATGCAAACACGATTGCTAAAAATTCCTTTTCAGTAGTAGCATAGTTTCTTTGGGCACTGTCTAGAGTTTTACTAGCATAGTGAATAACATTCAACTTCTTATCAACTCTTTGTCCTAGAACAGCGCCAACAACATAATCACTAGCATCACACATTATTTCAAAAGGCAAGTTCCAATCAGGTGGTTGAACAATAGACGCAGTTATCAAGGCCTTTTTAAGTATTTCGAAGTCTTCCTCACGATCATCGTCAAAAACAAAAGGAATATCCTTTTGCAAGAGATTGGTAAGAGGCCTAGAAATCTTAGAGAAGTCCTTAATGAACCTTCTATAGAAACCAACATGACCAAGGAAACTTCTTATACCTTTGATATCTGTAGGGCATGGCATTTTCTCGGTCGCATCAACCTTAGCCTTATCAACTTCAATACCTCTTTTAGAAATTTTATGTCCTAAGACGATGCCTTCATTAACCATAAAGTGGCACTTCTCCCAATTCAAGACAAGGTTGGTATCTTTACATCATGCAAAACTCGATCAAGGTTGCCGAGGCAATCATCAAAAGAAGACCCGTAAACGGAGAAGTCATTCATGAAAACCTCAACAATCTTTTCACAAAAGTCATAGAATATAGCTATCATACATCTTTAAAAGGTAGCAGGTGCATTACATAAGCCAAAAGGCATACGTCTATAAGCAAAGGTACCGAAAGGGCAGGTGAAAGTGGTTTTCTCCTGATCAAATTGTGCAACAGGTATTTGGGAGAAACCAGAATAACCCTCTAGAAAGCAGAAGTGTGTGTGTTTAGACAGTCTTTCTAGCATTTAGTCGATAAAAGTCAAAGGGTAATGATCTTTCCTAGTGGCCTTATTCAATTTCCTAAAATCGATCACCATCCTATAGCCAGTAATAATCCTCTGTGGGATCAATTCATCCTTATCATTAGGGACAACGGTAATACCTCCCTTCTTAGGGACGCAATGCACCGGACTTACCCATCACTATGAGCAACAGGATAGATAATACCCGCTTCTAGGAGCTTTAGTATTTCTTTTCTTACTACCTCTTTCATCTTAGGATTTAATCTCCGTTGATGATCGGCAACTGGTTTGGAATCAGGATCCGTTTTAATTTTGTGCTCGCATAGAGTGGGACTAATGCCCTTAAGATCGTCAAGAGTATATCCAATAGCAGCACGATGCTTCCTCTGAGTTTTTAATAACTTCTTTTCTTCATGCTCTGAGAGGCTAGCACTAATAATAACAGGATATATCTCTTTTTCATCAAGATAAGCATACTGAAGAGTATCACGTAACTGCTTAAGTTCAAACACAGGATCACCCTTTGGTGGGGGTGGATCTCCAAGCAGTTCAACAGGCAAATTATTCTTAAGGATAGGATGTTGTTCAAAGATAACTCTATCTATCTCATTCCTTTCATCCATATGCATATCATTTTCATGCTCAAGCAAGTATTGCTCTAAAGGATCAGTAGGAGGCACAACAATAGAAGCTAGGGCAATAATTTCATCCTTACTAGGCAACTCTTTTTCATGGGGTTGTCTACCAAACTTGGAGAAATTGGACTCATGTGACACACCTTCAAAGCCAACAGTGACAGTTTGCTTCTCACAGTCAATATGAGCATTGGCAGTATTGAGGAAAGGTCTGCCAAATATGATGGGACAAAAGCTATCTTATGCCGTAGCAAGAACGAGAAAATCAGCAGGATACTTCGTTTTAACACACAAGACTTCAACATCTCTAACAATTCCCAAAGGGCAGATATTATCTCTATTGACAAGCTGAATAGTGACATCAATAGGTTCAATCTCAATAGGTGCAATCTCGTCTTTAATTTCATCATATAAAGATTGAGGTATTGCACCAACACTAGCACCCACGTCACATAAACCATGATAACAATGATCTCCTATCTTAACAGAAACAACGGGCATGCCAACAACAGGCCTATGTTTGTCTCTAGCATGGGTTTTAGCAATTCTAGCAGCATCTTCACAGAAGTGAATGTCATGGCCATCAACATTGTCGGACATGAGATCTTTGATAATAGAAATGCTAGGTTCAACTCTAATTTGCTCAGGGGGTGTAGGTGTTCTAATGTAGCCCCTACGTATCACAGTTGAAGCTTTAGAATGATCCTTTATCCTAACAGGGAAAGGTGGTTTCTCAATGTAAGCACTGGGAACAATAGGATCATTATAAGCAATGACTTTCTCTTCAACTGGATTGGGTTTAACTACATTGACTTCTAAGGGAGGGTGATATTTAAACCACTTCTCTTTAGGGAGATCAATATGAACAACAAATGATTCACAAAATGAAGCTACTATCTCAGAGTCAAGTCCATATTTAGCGCTAAAATCACAAAAAGTATTTGTTTCAACAAAGGATTTTATGCAATCAAACTTGAAATTCATACCTGACTCCTTACCTTCATCAAACTCCCAATATTCAGAGTTGCGTTTAATTCTTTCCAATAAATTCCATTTGAAGTCAATATCTCTCTTCATAAAAGAACCGTACAAGAAGTGTCAAGCATGGTGCGATTATCATGAGAAAGTCGAGCATAGAAGTTCTGAATGATAATTTCTCTCGAGAGCTCATGGTTGGGGCATGAATATAACATTAATTTAAGCCCCCCCAAGCTTGAGCTATACTTTCTCTGTCACGAGGTCAAAAATTATAAATATAATTCCGATCACGATGTACCAAATGCATAGGATAACTTTTGATGAAATCCTAATTCCAATCGGTTGTAGTTCCATGATCCAGTATCATCACATAGCCTATACCATGTCAATGCTTTATCCCTCAAAGATAAGGGAAATACCTTCTTCTTGATCTCATCCTCGGGCAAACCTGCAAGCTTAAATAAACCACAAACTTCATCTACATAGATTAGATGCAAGTCGGGATGTGATGTTCCATCTCCTGTAAAAGGATTAGCCAGCAATTTCTCAAGCATACCCGAAGGAAATTCATAGCAAATATTTTCAGTAGGTGCAGCAGGTTGAGGAGCAACTCCTTGTGCTTCCGTTCGAGGTGAAGATACCCGGAACAAGCTCCTCAAAGGATTAGTTTCCATACTCACAAGTGACAATAAATTTCAGCACACTATATAAATGTTCCCTTACCAAATTCCACTTACCAAAGGCGCTTCACTCCCCGGCAACGGCGCCAGAAAAGAGTCTTGATGACCCACAAGTGTAGGGGATCTATCATAGTCCTTTCGATAAGTAAGAGTGTCGAACCCAACGAGGAGCAGAAGGATCTGACAAGTGGTTTTCAGCAAGGTATTCTCTGCAAGCACTGAAATTATCGGTAACAAATAGTTGTGTGATAAGATGATTCGTAGCAAGTAGCAAGTAATAATAGTAACAAAGGTGCAGCAAAATGGCCCAATCCCTTTTGTAGCAAGGAACAAGTCTGGACAAACTCTTATAGGAGGTAAAGCGCTTCCGAGGACACATGGGAATTTCTATCAAGCTAGTTTTCATCAAGTTCATATGATTCGCGTTCGCTACTTTGATAGTTTGATATGTGGGTGGACCGTGCTTGGGTGCTGCCCTTACTTGGACAAACATCCTACTTACGATTAACCCCTCTCGCAAGCATCCGCAACTACGAAAGAAGAATTAAGACAAAGTCTAACCATAGCATTAAACTAGTGGATCCAAATCAGCCCCTTACGAAGCAACGCATAAACTAGGGTTTAAGCTTCTGTCACTCTAGCAACCCATCATCTACTTACTACTTCCCAATGCCTTCCTCTAGGACCAAATAATGGTGAAGTGTTATGTAGTCGACGTTCACATAGCACCACACCACTAGAGGAAAAACAACATACAACGCATCAAAATATCAAACGAATACCAAATTCACATGACTACTTATAGCATGACTTATCCCATGTCCTCAGGAACAAAAGTGACTACTCACAAAGCATAATTATATTCATGACCAGAGAGGTATTGAATAGCATCAAGGATCTGAACATATAATCTTCCACCAAGTAATCCAACTAGCATCAACTGCAAAGAGTAAATAACACTACTAGTAACCTTACAAGTACCAATCGGAGTCGCGAGATGGAGATTGGTTACAAGAGATGAACTAGGGTTTGGAGATAAGATGGTGCTGATGAAGATGTTGACGGTGATGAGTCCCTTCCGATGGGAGGAGTGTTGGTGATGACGATGGCGATGATTTCCCCCTCCGGGACGGAAGTTTCCCCGGGACGACGACCCTGCCGGAGCTCTAGATTGGTTCTGCTCAAGTTCCGCCTCGTGGCGGCGGCGATTCCTCCCGAAAGCCTCCTATTGATTTTTTCTGGAACGAAACCCTCCTTATAGCAAAAGAGGGGAGCCAGAGGGCCAACAGGGAGCCCACAAGCCCCCTAGGCGCGACCAGGGGGGTAGGGCGCGCCTAGCTGGCTTGTGGCCTCCTGGTGGCTCCCCTCTGGTACTTCTTCCGCCCAGTATTTTTTGTAAATTCCAAAATAATTCCTCGTTGATTTTCACGGCTTTTGGAGTTGCGCAGAATAGGTATCTCAAACTTGCTCCTTTTTCAGGCCAGAATTCCAGCTGCCGGCATTCTCCCTCTTCACGTAAACCTTGCAAAATAAGAGAGAAACGACATAAGTATTATACTGTGAAGTGTAATAACAACCCATAAAGCGATAAATATCAACATAAAAGCATGATGCAAAATGGACGTATTAGGGTGCGATCTTAATGTAGTGTAGGTACGACGCTTGCCAAATTTCTTCGCAATCGGAGTTCGTTTGATACCTGTAATGTAAAATATATAGCGACACTATTGCCGATTTATTCGTCGGACTTTTTCACGTTTTAAAACTCTGTCACGGGCCGCACCATCTCTTATCCGTACATAGCCCATCTACACAACCCACTGGACCCACCTAGCCACTTCCTCCGTTCGTGGTCGTCCGATCGCGATCGGACGGATGAGGTCCACCCCACAATAGCCCAACCCTATATAAGAACCATCCCATGGTGGAGCTCTGTGACTCCATTACGGTTTTCCCTAGCCATTTTTTAGCCACCCCCTAGAAAACCCCACCTGCTAGCTCCACCTCCTCTCTCCCCGAAATCCAATCTCAAGTCAGCTATGGACGATTGGATATCCATCCAAAGGCCTAGATTTGCCCAGTTTCCCCACCTACCGAACACGTCCGTGCCACAAACTGGACATGTCCGGCGACCAAAGTGCAGCCACAGCTCCCGAGCTCTTCCCATGGCAACCAACGCGCAGCCGCATGGGAGCCCGAGGCTTCTCCCTCCAGCATCCCGAGCCGCGCCTCCCGCCAGCGATCGCAGCCACCACCGCGCCCCCACCCACGACCTCGATGGAGCCCCATCTCCCTGCCGCGCCCCGCCGCCCGGCCGGTCTCCTTGAAGTACACCGCCGACCCCGAGCCAGCTCCTCCCGGCTCCTCCCGCGCAGCCGCAACCACCGGAGGGCAATAACCCGTGCCGCGCCAGCGTTCCCGCTGGATCCCTCCATCGGCCACCCGCTGCAGTACGTGCCGCCGGTCGCGCCCTCCAACTCTGGCGCCGGACCCCGCCGCTGAGCCCCTCTTCTCCCGTCACCAGATCGGGATTGACCCATAGTTTGCCAGATCCACACCCCCGTTGACCCCGAGTGGGCCGGCCATGCCCTCGGCCCATCTCCGCCGCTCAGCGCCACCGACCGGCCGAGCTGGCCAGCTCCAACTGGCCTTCACCACCGAGTCGGCCCAGTCGGCATGAGGTGAGCTCGAGCCCCCCTTTTTCTTATCTTGCGCCCGAGGCACGGAATAACTATGCCGCACCATCGTTTCGGCTCGTTTAGTTTTTTTTAGGTTTGCGAATTTAGTATTTTGAGAAAAATGCATATTTTTTTAAACGCCCGTAATTTTTAATCCGTACGTCGGATCGCAACAAATCATATATGTAAAGTGATTAGAATTTCACGTTGAATAATATTTTATAACTTTCATGCATATTTAAAGCTATTAGACGTGTTGGTTGCATCAGTTTGCGTGTAGACGTGATAGAAATGGTTTAATTCATAACTAGATAACCGTAGCTCCGTTGGAGATGAGCTATATATGTAAACCGACTAGAATGACGCGTAGTTTCTCGTGAACCACTTTGTTTTGTCGTTTAACAAACATAAAATATGGTTAGCACAAATCTGGACAGATTTCAAAGTTAACGTGTGGGGCCAGTTCGGAGATGCTATATGTCATTTCCGGCCTCATTTAAAATATCTGGATAGGTAGTTTATTTTTGCTTCACCCCTTTCCATGTTAACAACATTTTAGTATTGTCGTGTTAATAAACAAGAGTGAACTAAATAATTAAATGTGGAGTTTCATCAATATGCAACTCGCTGCATATTGAGCTTCACTTAATGTGTAGTGTTTGCGTGATGTGAATTGCCATGCCATGCCTTGCATAATTTAAACTAATCATGGATCATATTAGGATGTGCATCATGTCGTGCATGTGGCATGGCGAATATCGTGTGTTGATTCTTGTTTCCGGTTTGTTTCATCTCGATAGAGTTCCGCAAGTGTGTCGGAATGTGAGGATCCGTTAGACTACGTCGGTTCGTCTGCTTCATGGAGTCGTTCTTCTTCCAAGCGGGATTTCAGGCAAGATGATTATTTCCCTAGATACCATTACTATCATTGCCATGCTAGTTGTTTCGTTTCTATCGTTATGTCCCGCTGCCTACCACCTGTTAAATGCCACCCTCCCAATAATGCCATCAGAAAACTCTAATCTTTCCACAACCTAGCAATCCATTGTTTGGCTATGTTACCGCTTGCTCAGCCTTTTGATAGTGCTGCTAGTTGAAGGTGCAGTTGCTTCCATGTGTAAACATGGGTTCCTTGTTATATCACCATATTATTCCTAATCAATTTAATGCACCTATATACTTGGTAAAAGGTGGAAGGCTCTGTCTTTATAGCCTGGTGTTTTGTTCCACCTTTGTCGCCTTAGTTTCGGCTACCAGTGTTATATTCCATAAATGACTGCTCCTAACATGTTTGGGGTTGTTATGGGGACCCCCTTGACTTTCATTTTGGGATAAAGCTCGTCTGGCAAGGCCCAACATTGGTACTATATTCGCCCAACATAATAATCTTGATAATACTGAAAACATAGGGCATCATGAACCAGAGGAGTAATTCAACATAATACAGGGAGGGCCAATGCTGATGGTGCTGGTCCAAAACAGAGCACTGTGCGGGGCCAACTAGGGGCAACTCGGGTGATGTCTATCAGGCCCCGTACACTAGCTTATCCGCCGTGTCCTAAGAACGAGATACGCGGCTCCTATCGGGATCGTTGACACGCCGGGCAGCCTTGCTGGACTTGTTTTACCTTTCTCGAGCGTCTAGTGCGAGGGATTCCGAGGATACTTTGGGCTATCTCGAGGTTGAGGTTTTCCAATAGGAACCCGAGGATGAAAGGATGGATATGGTTGACTAGAGGGGGGGGGGGTGAATAGACAATGACCACTTTTTAATTAATCTTAGCAAGTTAAGGTAAACAACATATGGGTTCACAAATATTACGACAATGAGGTGAACCCTAATGGAGCTAACAACGAGAGCTATTAAGACAAGTAAGATATAGTCAACAACATAAGCATACACAAAGTAAAGGTTAGAGATAACCACAAGTGGAACCGATGGAGACAAGGATGTGTTACTGAAGTTCCTTCCCTTTGACAGGAAGTACGTCTCCGTTGGAGCGGTGTGGAGGCACAATGCTCCGCAATAAGCCACTAAGGCCACCGTATTCTCCTCACACCCTCGCACGATGCAAGGTATCGTGATTCCACTATAGGTGCCCTTGAAGGCGGCGACCGAACCTTTACAAACAAGGTTGGGGAATACTCCACACAAAGCTTGGAGGCTCCCAACTAGACCATGAAGCTTCACCACAATGGAATATGGCTTCGAGGTGACCTCAACCGTCTAGGATGCTCAAACACGCAAGAGTAACAAGATCCGCAAGGGATTGGTGGGGGAATCAACTTTTCTCTTGGTGGAAGTGTGGATCTAGGCCTTCTCAACCAATCCCTAAAGAATCAACAAGTTTGATTGGCTAGGGAGAGAGATCGGACACTTTTGAGCTTAGGGAGCAACAATGGAGCTTGGGGAGGTAAGAGATGAGGTTCCACAACTAGAAGAACCCTTTATATAGTGGGGGAAAAAATCCAACCGTTTTCCCACTCTCTGCCCGAGCTCTACTACCGCTGGCACTCCAGCGGTACTACCGCTGACCAGGGGCGATACTACCGCCGGCTAGCGGTACTACCGCTGGCACTCCAGCGGTACTACCGCTGGCCCCAGCGGTACTGCAAAGGCACTACCACCGCCAAGAAAGTCTTCGCAAAAAGGTCCGTCCACGAACAACCGCTAGGAAGACGGTACTAAGCTCCTGGAGCGGTACTACCGCTGACCAGGGGCGGTACTACCGCCAGCCAGCGGTACTACCGCTGGCTGCAGCGGTACTACCGCTGGCTACAGCGGTACTACCGCTAGCACTCCAGCGGTACTACCGCTAGGGCCAGCGGTACTACCGTTGGGAGACCATTTTGCAAGGAGGAAAGAAACACAGAGGCGGGGGCCGCTCCAAAGATGAAGGTAAGGGAAAATATGTGAAGTGTGCGCGTGCAAAGATTGATTCCACCCAAACATTCCCACTACGGTTCCCCTCTTAATAGTACGGCTTTCCTATGACTCAAATAAAGAGAATCGTAGAGAACGCCGTGCTTCTGTTCCGTGAATGAGGAGGCGAGTCGTCTTGTGCCGTTGACGTGTGTTATCTGAAACCTTAACACACACGGTTAGTCCTTTACGGTACCGTCATCAATCACCAAAATTACTTAGGCATAAACTATGCCCCAACAATCTCCCCCTTTTTGGTGGATTGATGACAATACCAGATTTGCACAGAGAATAATATGAGAACAAAAAGATAGAGATATATGACAATACGGGGCATATGACTCACAGCATATGATGGAAATAAATCTCACATAAGTTCATGTCTCACAAACGATAGCAAACTAGAAGCAAACCAAGTTCGAAGCAAAGCACGAAAGAAAGCAAAGCAAAGCAAAGTTCGACTCTGAAAGCAAGTAAATCCAGCTCCTAGACTCTCTCCCCCTTTGGCACAAGACACCAAAAAGGGGCACACCTAATGCCACAGGTGGTTACTCCTCATCCTCAGCATCGCCAGACTCGTCGGTACCCTCCTGATCGTCCTGCTCCTCCTCTTCCTCCTCAGCGCCAGACCACTGGTAACCTTGAGCCTGCATCCAAGTAGCCTCTGGAGTGATGTCGTCCTCTGATCCGCTGGAGATGTCAACATCAAGAGTCCTTAGGACACGCTTGTGTCTCTGGCGGCTCTCCTTCTGAGCCACGTGCGCTTGGTACTGGCCCTTAGCCTGCATACAGAATAGAGTCTTCATCTTATCCTACAGTTTGATGGCCCAAGATGGCATGGCAGAAGAGCGGGACTGAGAAGCGGTTCCTCTGTCAGCTGCAGTCTCTGTGTTAGTATCCATGTGCTGAGAGGAAGTTGATGGGTTGGCCCATTTATCCTTGACGCGAAGCTTGACAGGGTCGTGCACAATGTAGTCAGCCTGAATGTATAGCTCCTCCTGCGGATAGGTGTCCTGCCACTTCTGATGGATATAAGCAAACAGATAGGGCCCGTAGATGGGAACCTTGCACATCATGATGCAGTTCCAGAGCTCCATGAACATCACATCAGAGATATCAAGAGGGGCAGACTCCTTAGTCATAGCCTCCTCACAAAGCAGCATCATCTCAGCCAGAGAGCCATGAACCTCGTCGAAGTTACCAATGCGAGGAAAGAGGGTGTTGCGGAAGATCCGATGCATGATGTCTAGATGCTTGGGGAGCACACCCTTCTTCACATAGAGTTGCTGCAATCTGTCGTTGGCGGGGGGCCTATCAGTGGGGGCTGCAGCATGAGGACGCGACCCAAGTGGAGTGTCAGCTCCCTGGAACTCAACCTTGAGGAATGCCATGAATTCACGCCAGGTACCAGTCATCTTCTGAGTCCCAGTCATCCACACCATAGAGCGCTCGTCATCAGGAGAGAAGTGGACCGTGACATAGAACTGGACAACAACATTGGGGTCAAAATCTGTCTTGAAAGTGATGATGTCCTTGATGCCCAGTTTGTCAATCAGAGAAAGGGCATCACCAAAATAATCCAGGTTCCGCTGAAGATGAGCTAGGTCAATCCACTGAACGGGGACAAAGTTCTTCTTGAAATGCATGACAATATCACGGTAGATCCTGCAGTGATCCCTTGTCCAAACATGGTCAACATTCTTGATCACGGCCTTCTCTTGGAGATAATGGTTTTGAGTGCGGAACCGCAGAAAGTCCTTGGGGGGCATTGTGCGGACATTGATCCCCTTGTCCTTGTGTGCGGTCTTCTTGAAGGCCTGCTTTTTGGGTTGCAGACCAGAAGTAGCGGAACCCTCTGGAGCCTCTGGGTTGCGATAATGCTTTGACTGCGTGTCCCGTGAGGGGTTCGAACGGCGAGCACCACATGTGACACAAAACACACAGCGAAAAGAAGCGACAAAAAGAGTCAAGGCAATGAACTAGAAAAGTCAGAAAAGTAAACACTCATTGCCAAGCACATGAAAAGAATGCATAGTGAATCCTCCTGGCGGTAGTACCGCTACCCCTGGCGGTAGTACCGCTGGGGGTCCTAGCGGTAGTACCGCTACCTTGGCGGTAGTACCGCTGGGTTTGATTTTCAGATCTGAGAGATAAAATAGACCCCATGGATATGGCTACACGAATTTTCACGAGGGGCATGGGCTGTGTATGAACACTAAGAACTCCACCACAGCCCTACACACATGAGGATCACAAGTACCACCGAAATAAGTACATGCCTAGGCAAGAGAGAGCAAGTTTTAGATCTAATCCAAACATAGTTCAAGTGGTTGATCTAAAACATGTAAATCCTAGGGCATGGCAAAATAAACAGCAAAGATTCATAGGACCTACACTCCCCTCAAATATCTCCTTCATGCCATCCAAGAACAAGGCACAAGATCAAAGACATGGATCCAAACCACCAATGCTCCTAACCCTAGAACAAGAACATCAACCAAGAGAAGAAGGGGAGGAGCTTTACCGGGATTCGTGGCCCTTGGAGGAGGAAGAAGAAGTGGAGCAAACCCTCAATCCAACGGAGAGAAGGAGCTCCACGAATAGAGATCAAAACATGGGGATTTCGGGGTAGGGGAGGGAGGAGCCGCGAGGAAGAAGAAAGAGCCAGGGAAAAACGGGCTCCCCCTCCTTTATATAACCCAAGGGGTACGGGCCAGCGGTAGTACCGCTGTGAACCTGGCGGCAGTACCGCTACGTGGCGGTAGTACCGCTGGATGCAGCGGTAGTACCGCTGAGGTCCTGGCGGTAGTACCGCTCCCCCTGGCGGTAGTACCGCTCCCCCTTGAGACAACCCTAAAAATTTCCTAGCACGTCGTGTTAGATGGGAATCCTCGCGGTAGTACCGCTACCCCTGGCGGTAGTACCGCTGGGGTCCTGGCGGTAGTACCGCTACCCCTGGCGGTAGTACCGCTGGGGTCCTGGCGGTAGTACCGCTGCAAATGACACAACGCGGCCTAGGATAAGAGAAGAACTTGGGCAAATGACAAGTAAGTGAAAAAGGAAGATAGCACCAGAAATATGTACTGACTTGTCATTTTATATCCTTTCTTCTATATGAAAGAAAGGTGGGGGGGGGGGGGGGGCGGTGGCCGAGGCCACCTATGTTTGAGAAAATGGTATGACACCGCGAAGAATTATCCTTGGGTTCATGACCAATGCTCGTCTTTGAAGCACAAGTGCCATTTGACAATGGCTAAAGTGAAAGACTAGATTGATTTATGCATAATGGGGGGAGGGAAAGTTCATTGAGAGAACAACACTCCCTCTATGTCCATGCCTACATCTAGACCAAGATGGAATGCCAAGTGACGTGCAACATGTCTAGCTTCAATCCACATTACTTGAATCAATGATATTTAGCTCATGCCTTAACTCCCGGAACCTTGCTTCATCTAGAGGCTTAGTGAAAATATCTGCAAGTTGCTCTTCAGTGTGGATGAAATGAACCTCAATATCACCTAGCTTGATATGTTCACGAATGAAGTGATGGCGATTATCAATATGTTTGGTTTTGCTATGTTGCACTGGGTTGAGGGAAATCTTGATAGCACTTTGATTGTCACATAGAAGAGGCACTTTGTCACAAGTGACACCATAATCCTTTAAAGTTTGCCTCATCCATAGCAATTGTGCACAACAGCTTGCAGCTGCCACATACTCAGCTTCGGTGGATGATAAAGAGACGCAATTCTACTTCTTTGACGACCAACTTACCAATGAGCGACCAAGGAATTGGCATCCTCCAGACGTTGACTTCCTCTCCACACAATCTCCTGCCCAATCTGAGTCAGAATAGCCAACTAGATTGAAGTTTGCTCCTTTGGGATACCAAAGGCCAAAGTTTGGGGTATGAGCCAAATATTGAAAGATTCGCTTAACAGCCATGTAATGACTTTCTTTTGGTGCGGATTGAAACCATGCACATATCCCTACACTCAACATAATATCCGGTCTAGATGCACAAAGGTAAAGGAGGGATCCAATCATGGAGTGATATACCTTTTGATCCACTGCTTTACCATTGGGATCACTGTCAAGCTTGCATCTTGTTGGCATGGGGAACTTGACCGGTTTGACATCTTCGAGCTCGAACCGTTTGAGCATGTCTTGAGTGTACTTGGCTTGTTTGATGAATGTCCCTTCTAGACCTTGTTTAATCTCGAACCCGAGGAAGAACTTCAACTCTCCCATCATGGACATCTCGAACTTCTCAGTCATTAGTGCAACAAATTCTTCATTGAAGGAAATGTTAGGAGAGCCAAAGATAATATCATCAACATATAGTTGGCATATGAACAAATCCCCTTTAACCCTCTTAGTAAAAAGAGTGGGATCTATCTTCCCAATTTCAAACCCACGAACTTGTAACAACTCAGTAAGATACTTATACCACGCGCGTGGGGCTTGTTTAAGGCCATAGAGTGCCTTATTAAGTTTGTACACATGATTGGGGAGCTTGGGATGTTCGAATCCCGGGGGTTGTTTGACATAGACCAACTCATTTAAAAGACCATTAAGAAAGGCACTTTTCACATCCATTTGTTGTAATTTGAAGTTATGATGAGAAGCAAATGCAAGCAACATGCGAATAGATTCTAGACGAGCAACAGGGGCAAAGGTTTCACCGTAGTCGATACCCTCGACTTGGGAGTAGCCTTGAGCCACCAATCTTGCCTTGTTTCGAATCACAATCCCATTGGCATCTTGCTTGTTCTTGAATATCCATTTGGTCCCGATGACATTATGTTCCTCCGTTGGCCTAGGCACTAAATCCCAGACTTGGTTGCGCTCGAAGTTGTTAAGTTCTTCGTGCATGGCCATAAGCCAATCCTCATCATCGAGCGCTTCCTGTACCTGTTGAGGTTCACAATACGAAACAAACGCGTGATGCTCACAATAATTCCAAATCTGTTGACGGGTGGATACTCCCCTTTTCAAACTGCCAAGTACATTCTTCATAAGATGTGACTTGACTCTCAGCTTGTTCGCAATCTTGGCTGCTCGACGCTCCAAGAGTTCTTCATTAGATAACGGGGGAGCATCGACTTGTTTACTTTGCTTGCCCTCGCGTCTTGAGCCGGCTGTTGGTGCTGCAGAAGGGAATTGTGAGACAGTCTCCTGATCATCTTGTCCTTCGACTTGAGCAGGTTCACTAGTTTGTTCTTGTATTTGTGGTTGCTCTTGATCTTGATCTTGTGCTTCTACTTGGTCTGGATATCGGGGTTGCACTTGATCTTGATCATGAGCAGGTTCAGATTCTTGGGGTAGTGCTTGAATATCTTGAGACACATCATCATTGTTTGGCAATTTATCTTGACCTTGAGCTTGTTTATTTTGTTGAGAGTCTTCTCTTTGTTCATCGGAAGCGTGTGGGACTTGTGGAGGTGATGGATCCACTTGAGTAGAGCATTGTTCTTCTCCTTCGGCCACAAGGGGTTCCTCAATGGGGAGTATTTGACCAATCCCCATTCTTCTTATGGCTTGGGGAGGAATTTCATCACCTACATCACAAAGACCACTTTGCTCCACTTGGGAGCCATTATTTTCATCAAACTCTACGTTACACGTCTCCTCAATTAGTCCGATGGACTTGTTGAGGACACGGTAAGCATGAGAGTTTGTAGCATAACCAACAAAGATACCCTCATGTGCTCTAGAATCAAATTTAGCTAACCGTGCACCTTTCTTGAGAATGAAACACTTACAACCGAATACCCGGAAGTACTTGAGATTGGGTTTGTTTCCAGTTAGAATCTCATACGGAGTCTTGTTCAAGCCTTTGCGGATATAGAGCCGATTGGATGCATGACATGCTGTGTTGATGGCCTCTGCCCAGAAGTTATATGGAGATTTGAATTCTGCCATCATTGTCCTTGCAGTGTCTATCAAGGCCCGGTTCTTCCTTTCTACCACGCCGTTTTGTTGAGGGGTATATGGTGCAGAATATTGGTGTTTTATTCCCTCATCACCTAGAAACTCATCTAAGGTGTAGTTCTTGAACTCGGTGCCGTTGTCACTTCTAATCATCAAGATCTTTGCTTCATGTTGACGTTGCGCTTCATTAGCAAAGTTGATGACCGTTTTTAGAGCATTAGATAATTCAGCAATTTCATCGGCGTAGTCACGACTGTGTGCCTGAAGCTCGGAGATGGTCTCCTCATGAGACTCAATGAGGTCAGTGGCCTTACCCAGTTGTTCCAAGAGAGCAACAAAGTGCTTCTTGGGTTCTCCCTTAATAGTGCACAGAAACTTGTCAAGATCATGCTCATTAAGTTCCCCAACATCACTATCTTCAACACAATTTAACAATGAAGGGGCGGAAGCAATGTTGGTCTTAATGATGGGAGTTACCTGATTGATACCTTTTGCCATGAGGCACTTGGTGATGTGGTTCTCGTTGGGGGCGTTGAAGAGAGACACCTTCTGGGGAGAGGTAGTGGCAATAGCAACAGTTGCTGTTGCCACTATATCATCATCATCATCATCATCGGAAGGGTACTCTTCAAGGGCCACCATCCCTTTTGGGTGAGGTTTCTTCACAAAGTTGTTCTTGATCGGAAATGATTTGGTTTTGTCTTTGCGAATGAGCTTGCCTCTGTTGTCTTCCCTTTTCTCATAGGGACATTCGGCCACGAAGTGACTCACGTTACCACAGTTATAACATGTCCTTACTCGTTGTTTGGGTTTGAATCCACTCGAGTTGTTCTTGGTGAAGGTGGGTCTTGAGTTCCTCTTGTTCCCCGGAATTGCCTTGATGCAAGAGCCATGTGCTCATGATAGGCATACTTTGTGTCTTCAGGGCAGCCCTCCTCTTCCTCATCTTCTTCGTCTTCTTCAAGCATTGCTTTTGCTTTCAACGCAAGGTTGGGTGAAGTTGTCTTTGATCGAACACGAGCAAGTGCATTGTCGGCTGTTTCGTTCATGATTGACATTGCAATGAATTCATCCAACACCTCACTGGAAGACAAGGAGTGGAAGTCTGGCCGCTGACGAATGACAGATGACGTGGCTTTGTTGAAAGGCATGATGGCTTTAAGGAACTTGCGCTTGACCCATGTATCATCCACATCCTTGCTCCCATGATCCTTGAGTGCCACAGCAATAGCAGTCACCCTCCGATAGAGATCATGAGGGTCCTCGTCTTCCTTCATCACAAAATCATCGGCCTTATCAAGTATCACTTCATAGTTGGATCGTTGAATGCTTGAGCTTCCCTTGTACAACACCATAATATGCTCCCAACAATCCTTGGCCAAAGTGAAGGGACGCAAGTGAGGAAGATCTTCAGGTGGCACTGCAGACTGGAGAATAAACAAAGCGGAGTGATTGTATTGATTGTCTGCATCTTCTCTTGGAGTGAGGTTGCTTGGATCATGGGGATAATATCCTTGCTCGATGATCCTCCACAAGTTTGTTGAGCTGTTATTCAAATGAGACTTAATAGAAAATACCCAGTTAGCAAAGTCACCTTTCACAAGCTTAGGAGGAGGACCAACAGGATTAAGACGTGGTGCGGGAACGGATCCTCCATAGACCATGGGGGGTGGAACTGAGGCATATGTTCCAGTCCCATCCTTTTTGTGAGATGAGGAGGGTCGCATACCTTTAGCCGCTTCCTTAGAGGAGTTGGCCTCCGAATCGGTGACGGTGGGTTTAACCACTATAGCCGGTTCGGGTGAACTTTTAAATCCCGCAATTAACTCTTTAAGCATGGTCTTGACTTCGTTCGTCAAGGACGTCTTGAGGGCGGCCATAGCCGTATTCAAGTCGTCCCTTGTGACCGAAGTCAAGTCCATGGCCTCGGGTTGCCCATGGTTAATTCCCTCTTCGCCTTCCATACTCTTCGGGTGGTTAAACCCTTAATAAAGAGACGTGGCTCTGATACCAATTGAAAGGATCGATATGGTTGACTAGAGGGGGGTGGTGAATAGACAACGACCACTTTTTAATTAATCTTAGCAAGTTAAGGTAAACAACATATGGGTTCACAAATATTACGACAATGAGGTGAACCCTAATGGAGCTAACAAAGAGAGCTATTAAGACAAGTAAGATATAGTCAACGACATAAGCATACACAAAGTAAAGGTTATAGATAACCACAAGTGGAACCGATGGAGACGAGGATGTGTTACCGAAGTTCCTTCCCTTTGACAGGAAGTACGTCTCCGTTGGAGCGCTGTGGAGGCACAATGCTCCCCAATAAGCCACTAAGGCCACCGTATTCTCCTCACGCCCTCGCACGATGCAAGGTACCGTGATTCCACTATAGGTGCCCTTGAAGGCGGCGACCGAACCTTTACAAACAAGGTTGGGGCAAACTCCACACAAAGCTTGGAGGCTCCCAACTAGACCACGAAGCTTCACCACAATGGAATATGGCTTCGAGGTGACCTCAACCGTCTAGGATGCTCAAACACCCAAGAGTAACAAGATTCGCAAGGGATTGGTGGGGGAATCATCTTTTCTCTTGGTGGAAGTGTGGATCTAAGCCTTCTCGACCAATCCCTAAAGAATCAACAAGTTTGATTGGCTAGGGAGAGAGATCGGACACTTTTGAGCTTAGGGAGCAACAATGGAGCTTGGGGAGGTAAGAGATGAGGTTCCACAGCTAGAAGAACCCTTTATATAGTGGGGGGAAAAATCCAACCGTTTTCCCACTCTCTGCCCGAGCTCCAGCGGTACTACCGCTGGCTGCAGCGGTACTACCGCTGGCACTCCAGCGGTACTACCGCTGACCAGGGGCGGTACTACCGCCGGCTAGCGGTACCACCGCTGGCTGGAGTGGTACTACCGCTGGCACTCCAGCGGTACTACCGCTGGGCCCCTGGTAGTGCAAAGGCACTACCACCGCCAAGAAAGTCTTCGCAAAAAGGTCCGTCCACGAACAACCGCTAGGCAGGCGGTACTAAGCTCCTGGAGCGGTACTACCGCTGACCAGGGGCGGTACTACCGCCAGCCAGCGGTACTACCGCTGGTTGCAGCGGTACTACCGCTAGCACTCCAGCGGTACTACCGCTAGGGCCAGCAGTACTACCGCTGGGAGACCATTTTGCAAGGAGGAAAGAAACACGGAGGCGGGGGCCGCTCCAAAGATGAAGGTAAGGGAAAATATGTGAAGTGTGCGCGTGCAAAGATTGATTCCACCCAAACCTTTCCACTACGGTTCCCCTCTTAATAGTAAGGCTTTCCTATGACTCAAATAAAGAGAATCGTAGAGAACGCCGTGCTTCTGTTCCATGAATGAGGAGGCGAGTCGTCTTGTGCCGTTGACGTGTGTTATCTGAAACCTTAACACACACGGTTAGTCCTTTACGGTACCGTCATCAATCACCAAAATTACTTAGGCATAAACCCTTGGTGGAAGTGTGGATCTAGGCCTTCTCAACCAATCCCTAAAGAATCAACAAGTTTGATTGGCTAGGGAGAGAGATCGGACACTTTTGAGCTTAGGGAGCAACAATGGAGCTTGGGGAGGTAAGAGATGAGGTTCCACAACTAGAAGAACCCTTTATATAGTGGGGGAAAAAATCCAACCGTTTTCCCACTCTCTGCCCGAGCTCTACTACCGCTGGCACTCCAGCGGTACTACCGCTGACCAGGGGCGATACTACCGCCGGCTAGCGGTACTACCGCTGGCACTCCAGCGGTACTACCGCTGGCCCCAGCGGTACTGCAAAGGCACTACCACCGCCAAGAAAGTCTTCGCAAAAAGGTCCGTCCACGAACAACCGCTAGGAAGACGGTACTAAGCTCCTGGAGCGGTACTACCGCTGACCAGGGGCGGTACTACCGCCAGCCAGCGATACTACCGCTGGCTGCAGCGGTACTACCGCTGGCTACAGCGGTACTACCGCTAGCACTCCAGCGGTACTACCGCTAGGGCCAGCGGTACTACCGTTGGGAGACCATTTTGCATGGAGGAAAGAAACACAGAGGCGGGGGCCGCTCCAAAGATGAAGGTAAGGGAAAATATGTGAAGTGTGCGCGTGCAAAGATTGATTCCACCCAAACATTTCCACTACGGTTCCCCTCTTAATAGTACGGCTTTCCTATGACTCAAATAAAGAGAATCGTAGAGAACGCCGTGCTTCTGTTCCGTGAATGAGGAGGCGAGTCGTCTTGTGCCGTTGACGTGTGTTATCTGAAACCTTAACACACACGGTTAGTCCTTTACGGTACCGTCATCAATCACCAAAATTACTTAGGCATAAACTATGCCCCAACAGAGGAGATCACGGGTTTTCCCTGATCGAGGTTATTCCGACACAGCGTGTGGTAGTTTGTGATGGACTAGTTGGAGCACCCCTGCAGGGTTAAATCTTTCGGAAAGCCGTGCCCGCGGTTATGTGGAAACGTGGAAACTTTATTTAACATCCGATTCTAATTAACTTGAAGTAAATTTATTAAAACTTTCCAACTGAGTGCGTAACTGTGATTGTCTCTTTTGTGAGCTCCTTCTCTGATCGAGGACACGGTGGGGTTATGTGTGACGTAAGTAGGTGCTCAGGATCTTTCGTTTGATCATCAGTAGTTCACGTCCGCTATGCATAGATCATCTCCCTCTTATTCTTGTACTCGTAAGTTAGCTACCTCAAATAAATGCTTAGTCGCTTGTTGTAGCCTCACCACTTAACCATACCTCACCCATTAAGCTTTGCTAGTCTTGATACCTTTGGAAATGAGATTGTGGAGTCCACCGTGGCTCACAAATTACTGCAACACTAGTTGCAAGTACAGGTAGAGAGTTACTTTGACGTGAGTGCACTGATTGTGCTATTCGGAGTTTCTTCTTCTTCATCATCATTCATCTAGGATGGGTTCCAAGCCGGCTGTTTGGGATAGCAAGGATGGACGCCATTCTTTTATCGGTTGTTTTCGTCCGTAGACGGACCCTGCTCTTCTTAATGATGATTGATTATGTTGTTGTATTAATGTGACTCTGATGTACCTTGTGGCGAGTGTAAGCCAACTCCTTATACTCATCTTTTCAGTACATGTACTTGTAACGATATCCATTCTAGCGAAACGACGAGACGTGTTTCTATATGTGGCAAGGCCCTCGCGCTAAAAATAAGGATAGGACCGCATCCCGCGCGTTACAAGTTGGTATCAGATCAGTACCGACCTAGGAGCCCCCTTGACTGATCGAACTTGGACGAGTTGAGTCTAGTGAAAAACTGCTTTGAGTCTACTTATATATCAAAGAGTAGAATTCTTTTTCTCCTCTTCTATGCTCTGGTGAGGAATCTTGACGTTATAATTTTAATTCTACTCCTCTTCTCACTCAAGTTTTTTAGGATCACGCGGATATTTTTGGAATCTATATGATGACGATGTGATGGAGTTCTGACTTGGTGCCTCCTGCTGTGTTGATTTTATTCCGGGGAGTTGAGCTCCAGGGGATTCTTGAGCACATCGTTATCATTCATATTTCTTAGTATCTCACGATGGAGGATGTTAGAAATTGCTTCAATACTAGTAGTGGCGAGAGGAGTCTGGCTTCTCCAGTGCTGGTGCAGATAGGTCTGGATGTATTGCCATACTTAGTATTGTTGTGATTACGAGGGTTTGAGATAGATGAGGTTCTGAAATTCTGGTTACATGTTGACAGATGTGATACACTGGACGGGTTAGATGCTAGGAGTTGAGTGATGGAATTTACTTCTTGTATCCGTGCACCCGATTGCATGACCAAAAAATTTCGGGAGTTCTTAGGCGGGAATTCAAGTAGTTACTTATAGGACAATCTTCCAACAGATGCATGATGTGAGGTTGGGGTTCGACATCTAGTGGATTCGTTTGTTCACGATAGTCTTACAGTGGTTCCCGTTGTGTCTTAAAGAGTCCTTGTAGCTTGTTACGACTCGGGGACGCTTTGTATGTCGTGTGCACTGCCTTGTACACGATGTCTACTGTAGGATATAGCCCGTGCGATCCTATCCATGAAAATATCGGACAAAATCTTTGTCAAGAATTTGTTCCGGCTTGTTTTGTAAGCCTCATCCTTTGTTGTGTTGGAGGGTAATTCGAGTTGCTTCGATGTCAAATGGTGATTTCATATCTTTCCAAGAGCTGTTCTCATATTTCTATGGGAATGCTAATTAATTCTTTTTCTCAATAAAGTTATCTTATCAACTCTTTTCAACCGGAGTCGTCATATCAATTCTTTTCCACCCGGTGCGTTCCTCTTCAAGTCAATTCTATCCTTCCCAATTTTTTGCAAGATCAATCTCTCATTTCTTTCCGGAGTTCATCTCATCTGTCTGAGATTGTCTTTGCTTTCCTCGCCCTCCCGCCCTTTTCTTCAGTGATTAGATTATCATCCTAATGCCTTTCTTTTCAGTGTTGCTTCCGCCATCTTATCTTCTGTGTTGTTTCAGGTGATTCTCATGAAGATTCTCAAGAGTTCTAGTTCATCATTTATTCATTCTTGTTCTATTTTCCCGGTGGATTCAATTTAAGATCTATGTGCTCATCTTATCCTTCTCATTTGTCCAATGTTTGTTTTCCTGTGTTGGAGATTCTCATCAAGTCTCTCTTGTTTATTCATCAATCTCTTTCTACCTGGAGTGTTGAAGATAACTCAGAAGTTCTTGTTTTCAATCCTTTCAATTGTTTCAAGGCTCTCATCTCATCAAGTTCTTCATTTATACCGGTGCAAACAATCTCTCTTTCCTAAGCAATTGTTTCAATGGTGTTTTCTTTGAGTGGGCCCTTAACCCACAAGTTCTTTCCCAGGATCTTATCTCGCTCTTGTAATCTTTCCCGGAGATCTCTAAATCTTTTTAATTATGACGTAAGAATGAATTCCATCAGTCACATTCCTTCTCCAAGATCGTTTCAAATTTATTATTTTCATCTTTGGCTCAACCTTTCATTCTCCATTATTCCGGAGTGTCTCAGTTATTCTTGGTGATGGTTCTTGCCTTCATTCTCAGCTTGGAAGATCGAAGGAGTGTTTCTCTCAATTCTTGTCCATTCTTTCAAGATTGTCATCTCAGCTTCGTGTTATCTTCTTAGTTGTTTCCAATAATGAGTTTTCCTTCCGTATCTATCCGGTGCTTTCACTGTTGTGTTCATTTCTCGATCCTGCGAAGGCCATCATTTCAGAAGGTTTCTTCGTTCTTAGCTCTCAGCTTTCATTCTCAAATTCTTCTCAATTGTTGTCTCTTCGTTTGTCTCTCAATTATTCCGGTGCCTTGTTGAAGTTTCTGTTAGGCGGCTCAAGTCCTCTTCATTCTCAAGGTGTTCTTCAATATTTTGTGGGAGAACCTCAAGTGTTCCTTCTCTTGCATTTCAAAGAGCAATTCTTCCTCCTTTATCCTTTGAGGTGGTGTTATAACATTCTTGTTAGTGGAGGAGTCTCGAAGCGAAGTTGTTTCAAGAATGAAATATGTAAACCCACCAAATCCTTTGCTCATGAAATATTTAACCCATGTTTTCTTCATGGAGTTACCTGGATTTAGATTTCACCTAAAAGCTTTCCGAAGGATTGTTGCTATTATGGTGATTATCGCTGATCGAAGTCATCTATGTATCCTCTTGGTGTAAGAAGTTTTGCCTTTCTTGTTGCATACAATCAATCCTTGTTTTTGTTATTGGCTGGTTGTCACCTCATTGTTGAGATGGTTTTTGTAAGTCCACTACAAGATTGTTTTTTTCCATTGTTGGGTTTCCAACAACTTCGTTCAATTCTTCTTGCAAGGAGTCTTGCCAAATTCAATTGTGATGGAAATTGTCATTTTCTTCTTCATTCTATTCTTCTCAAAGATCCAGTGTTAGGGCATATTTACCCCTAAGTGATTTTGGTGATTGATGACAGTACCTCAACGGACTAATCGTGTGCATTGAGAATTTCAGATAATACATGACAAAGGCACAAGACGTTTCGGCACCCCTCCGTGGATTAGAAGCACGGTGGCTTCTACGGTTCTCTTTGGTGGTTTTGAGTCGTAGGAACACCGTGCTATTAAGAGGGGATCCGTGTCGGAAAGGTTTGGGTGGAATCAAACTCTCACGCGCAGATTTTATCTCCACCTCTTTTCCCTTGCTGCTATGGAGCTCCCCCCTTGTTCTTTCTCTCTCTCTTGGCAAAAAGGCTCTAGCAGTATGTGACAGCCCGATGCCGACGTTCCAGAAGATTCCCCTCTCTTTCCGTTTTCGTCGTGTGTCTATTTTTATTTGTCGCGTCATCATTGCATCATTCGCATCATCTGCATTGCATCGGCATCTCTGTTGCCGCCCGTTTTCAAAACTTGCATCCGTTGTTAGTTGCCGGTTCTCGTCGTTGACCGTTCTGAGCCCGACTGCACTCGCACGCGCCCGCGGCACCGTCGAAACCCTGTTTTTAAAGTGTGCGTAAAACTTTCTCCGATTGAGCTGGAATTTGTCATGCGGTATTATTTATATATAGCCAGGCCGCCTGTCGAATTCCGTCGCGATCGGAGACCGTCTGGTACCCGAACGGACGACTGTAGCGGCACCGTATTCGGGCTACCGTCGGACGTGTGTCGGTGTTTTAAAATTCGTGCCGCATCGCCCGCTCTCGCTCTCGTCTCCGGATATCCCCTCTACATGGCCTACCCATACCCGCGTTCGGAATCGTCCGAATCCGACCCCACGGTTGGATCCGGGACGCGATTCCGGTTAACCGAGCCCCCCCCGTTTGTCCATATATAGGTCCCCTTGTCATTATTTTAGACAACCCCCTTCCACCTTGGGATCCGCGCCCCTAACCCTAATCCCACCTCTCTCTCTCGCAGCCTCTCTCCTCCCCCAGCCGCCGCGGGCCCGCAAGCCCAGATCGGGCCCGCCGGGCCCGGAACCGTTGCGCCGCCGCCTGCCCGAGCAGCACAACCCCGAGCGCCTCCGCCTCCCGTGCTCCCGCGCCTTCCCCGCGACCAGCCTCCACCGCCGGCCGGCGCCCAGCCCGGCTGCACCGGCTCGTCCCCAGCCCTCGCCGGAGTCCCGCGCGCCTCTACGAGCACCTGCGCCAGATCCCGCACCGCCAGGAGCTGCCTCGCGACGGAGCCCTCCCTGCCCGCCGGTGCTCGCCTTTCCCCGCCGGGAGTAGGTCCCACGGGGTTGAGAACTGCCGGATCCCGGCCGCCTCGCCACCATCGCGACCTGCGTTACCCTGTGCGCCGCCGGCGTGCCGCCTCGATCCAGACGGGATCGAGAGCGCAGTAGCCGCCCCGCATGAACGGGACCTCGCCTCGCTTGGGCCGCGCCCTCCCCGCAGCGCGCGAGGCCCAAGGCCCAGCCGGGGCCCCCCAGCACCCAGCGACGGTTTCCCCTCACCTCGGCCAGGCCGGCCCAAGAACGGGTCGGCCACCTCTCCCCCGAGCCAGGCCCAGCGCGCCCCTCGGCCTGCTCCTCCAACCGCCTCCTCCAACCGGGCCAAGGCCCGAGGTGAGCACCCCCCAAGCCACTATTCTACGCCCATGCACTGACGTGTTACCTCGCGCCCACCTGTTCGGCCCATTTAGGAATTTTAGGAATTTAATTAATTCCAGTAATCAGACTATATTAGAATGCCCGCAGAATATTATCCGTAAGTCGGATCGCGAAGATTTAGATATGTATCTCGTGTAACTTTTCGCGTAGAATCCGAATTTAAAACTTGCACATTTGTTTGACGTTGTTTAGCGTGTTGTTTGCCTAGATAAGTGTGCTGTCCTAATAGGTTTCGACCCGTATTTATTTTTCGTGCAAGACCGGGTTGCCCGTATGCCGTAGGTAAAATGTCTATGTTTTAGGGACCATTTTATCATGTTTTTTAGACCAGTCATTTGTATTTTTGCGTGTATGGATTGCCGGTAGTTTATTTTCCCGTATATAGGTTATTTTCTCGCATTAATGTGTGGCATTATTTTGTGTTGCAAACCCGACATATTTTATATGTTTCCGGGGTAGAAAAATCCCATGGATTTTTCTGTGCAATTAGTTTTAGCTTTCGAGTAAGTTAGTTCGCGTGATATTTTGCCGTGATGCCCTTTTGTTTAATTCGTAGGATTTATTCCGTGTGTCGTTTGGCGGAGTTGTCAACTAGGGAGTTGATCTTGGATGTTTTGTTTAGCCCCTGGTATTTTTGGTTGCAATAGAAATGTATGTTTAGGTGTTGTTTGCTTGCTCTCAAGTTTCTAGGAATAGTGCTGTTTTAGAGGAGCTGAAATAATTCTAAGTCTGGAATCTGTTATTATTTTGTTGATCTCTTGTCTTGCTTGCATCTTGTGATCTGTAGCTCTTTCGGGGTTGGTCCAATGGAGTTAGTTGTACCCCTTGTGTTTCTCTAGCATGCTGAGAAGTTTCATTCCATTTAGAGTCCTGTAGCTACAGGTTTAGCTGCTGTCGATTTAGCTTCAGATCGAAAACTGCACTTTCATGAGGTGTAATTTTCACTAAGTCTGAAATAGTGTGTGGGAAGCCATTTTGTGTCTTCTTTTCCTAGCGCTCCTTGCTCCCATGCTAGTTGTTGTTAGTTGTTTGTAGTAGTGCTTCTTGCCCTCTTCCGTGCCATGCCTTGCTTGAGCTTATCGGGGTTGTGTAGCCGAAGTTGTGAGGCGTAGAAAATGCTATGTGGTTGATTTTGGCAGATTGTAGTGAGTTCTTGTTTTGCTCGTTTCTTTTGAACCGTAGCTCCGTTTTGATCGTCCCCTACATGAAACTTGCTTAGAATCTCGTGTAGTTTCATGTTCCCTTGCTGTTTGAATGTTTTGGAGTGCTCATGACCGTCGTTGCACACGTATTGCATTCATGCCATCATATCTTGCGATGCTTGTATCTTTTGATCCGTAGCTCTGTT
This sequence comes from Hordeum vulgare subsp. vulgare, assembly GCF_904849725.1. Classification (NCBI taxonomy): domain Eukaryota; kingdom Viridiplantae; phylum Streptophyta; class Magnoliopsida; order Poales; family Poaceae; genus Hordeum; species Hordeum vulgare. Next base: position 269,271,357 of record NC_058519.1, on the reverse strand, counting down.
GGAGATATTATTTATGTGTAGATTGCTTGCCTTGACGCGTAGAATCACGTGAACCTATTTGTTTTTCTGTTTAACAACCAATTAAATGTGTTAATTCAGATCTGGACATAATTGTAAATTAACATGTGAGGTCGTCTCGGAGATGCTATATGTCGTTTCCGACCTCATTTAAAATGTCTAGATAGGTAGTTTAATTTCCGCTTCACCTCTTGCATGTTTAACAACATTAATATTGCCGTGTAAATAACCGGAAGTGAACTAAATAATTCATATGTGGAGTTTCGTCAATATGCAACCCATTGCATATTGAACTTCACTTAATGTGTAGTGTTTGATTGTGTGAATTGTCATGCCGTGACTTGCATGTATTCAACTGCTCATGCATCATATGTGTTGTGCATCGTGTGGTGAATCCCGTGTGATGATTTGTGCTTCCGGTTTCCCCGTCTCGATAGAGTTCCGCAGCGTGCCGGATTGTGAGGACCCATTCGACTACGTCGGTTCGTCTGCTTCACGGAAGCATTCTTCTTCCAAGCGGGATCTCAGGCAAGATGATCATTTGCCCAGATACCATTACTATCATTGCCATGCTAGTTATCGCTTCTATCGTTTATGTCTCGTTGCCTACCACCTGTTAAATATCAGCCTCTTAACAATGCCATGATACCTTCAACCTGTTCGACCTAGCAAACCACTGATTGGCTATGTTACCGCTTGCTTAATCCTGTTGATAGCGTTGCTAGTTGCAGGTGCAGTTGCTTCCATGTGAAAACATGGGTTCCTTGTTATATCACCATATTTAAATGCTATTAAATTTAATGCACCTATATACTTGGTAAAAGGTGGAAGGCTCGGCCTTTCTAGCCTGGTGTTTTGTTCCACCTTTGCCCCCTTAGTTTCGGCTACCGGTGTTATGTTCCATAATTGAGCGCTCCTAACACGATCGGGGTTGTTATGGGGACCCCCTTGATAATTCGTTTTAGATTAAAGCTGGTCTGGCAAGGCCCAACATTGGTACTACATTTGCCTAATCACCTAATAATAATGCATAGGGACCCGCCGGCACCCGCGGACTATTTTAATCAACCCCCGGGCTAGTGCTCCTCATGAGTGTTGGTCCAAAATAGAGCACTGTGCGGGGCCACCGCGAGGTAACTCGAGGTTTGGCACTTGTACGCGTTGCTTATCCGTCGTGTCCTGAGAACGAGGTACGCGACTCCTATCGGGATCGTCGACACGTCGGGCGGCCTTGCTGGATTAGTTTTACCTTTGACGAGATATCTTGTGCATCGGGATTCCGGTGATGCTTTGGGTAATCTCAGAGTTGAGGTTTTCCACTAGGGAATCCGACGAGATCGCGAGCTTCGTGATTGAGGATTTCTATGCGGCTTGTGGTAATTTGTGATAGACTAGTTGGAGCACCCCTCCAGGGTTAAATCTTTAGGAAAGCCGTGCCCGCGGTTAAGTGACAACGTGGAAACTTTGTTAACACTGGTTCTATATAACTTGAAGTTAACTTAATTAAAATATGCCAACTGTGTGCGTAACTGTGACCATCTCTTTCGTGAGTTCCTTCTCCGATCGAGGACACGGTGGGGTTATGTCTGACGTAGGTAGGTGTTCAGGACCATTCATTTGATCATCAGTAGTCACGTCCGTTATGCGTAGATCTTCCCCCTCTTATTTCTGGTACTCGTAAGTTAGCCACCAAATATATGCTTAGCCGCTGCTGCAACCTCACCACTTAACCATGCCTCACCCATTAAGCTTTGCTAGTCTTGATACCTTTGGAAATGAGATTGTTGAGTCCCCTGTGGCTCACAGATTACTACAACACCAGTTGCAGGTACAGGTAAAGGTTACTTGACGCGAGCGTGTTGATTGTTCATTTGGATTTGCTTCTTCTCCTTCTTCGTCATCGATCTAGGATGGGTTCCAGGCCGGCAGCCTGGGATAGCAAGGATGGACGTCGTTCTTCTTTTGTCGTTTGTTTTCGTCCGTAGTCGGACCCTGCTCTTACCCTTGATGATTATGTAATGTACTGAAGTGACTCTGATGTAGCTTGTGGCGAGTGTAAGCCAATTCTATATGTCTCTTCTTTTCAGTACATGTACTTGTAACGATATCCATTCTTGCGACACGACGAGATGCGCTTCTATCCCTGACGAGGCCCTCGTGCCAAATTGAGGATAGGGTCGCATCTTGGGCATGACAAGTTGGTATCAGAGCAAGGACCGACCTAGGAGCCCCCTTGATTGATCGAACTTGGCCGAGTCGAGTCTAGTGAAAAACTATTTGAGTCTAGTTATATATCGGAGAGTAGGATTCTTTTTTTTCTCCTCTTCTATGCTCTGGTGAGGAATCTTGATGTAATAATTTATTCTACTCCTCTTCTCACTCAATTTTTTTTAGGATCACGCGGATATTCTTGGAATCTATATGATGCCGATGTGGCGGAGTTCTGTTTTGGTGCCTCCTGTCTGACTTGATTTTCTTCCGGGGAGTTGAGCTCCAGGCGATTCTTGAGCACATTGTTATCATTCATATTTCTTAGTATCTCAGGACGAAGGATGTTCGTAATTGCTTCAATACTATTAGTGGCGAGATAACCCCGATGTCCCCAGTACTGGTGCAGATTGTTCGGGAGTACTGCCATACTTTGTATCGTTGTGATCACAAGGGTCTGTAGTAGATGAAGGTCCGAGGTTCTGGTTGTGTGTTGACGGATGTGATACAAGTGACGGGTTAGTATATGAGTTGTGTGATTATTACTCCTTGTATCCGTGTACCAGATTGCATGACCAGATATTTTGGGAATTCATAGGTGGAAATTCAAGTAGTTGCTTATAGGACAATCTTCCAACAAATGCGTGATGTTAGGTTGGGGTTCGACATCTAGTGGATTCGTTTGTTCACGGTCGACTTACATCAGTACACGTTGTGTCTTAAAGAGTCCTTGTAGCTTGCTACGACTCGGGGACGCTTCGTATGTCGGGTGCACTGCCTTGCACTTGATGACTACTGTAAAATCGAGCCCGTGCGATCCTGTCCACGAAAATATCGAACGGAAATCTTTCTCATGAGTTTGTTCTGGCTTGTTTCATAAGCCACACCCTTTGTTTTGTTGAAATATAGTAATTTAGTTGCTTCGATGTCAAGTGGTGATTTCAGATCTTTCCAAGAGGTGTTCTCATATTTTTATGTGAGAATGCAAATTCTTTGCTCAATCAATTGTCTTATCAATTCTTGTCAACCGGAGTCGTCATGTTAATTCCTTTTTAACCGGTGTGTTTCTCTTCAAGTGGATTCAATCCTCTCTAATTTGTGCAGATCAATCTCTCTTTTATTCCGGAGTTCATCTCATCTGCCCCAGGCTATCTTTGTTTTTTTTCCCGCCCTCCCGCCCTTTTCTTCAATGTTTCAGTCATCATCCTAGTGCCTTTATATTCAGTGATGCTTCCGCTATCTCTTCTTCCTTTTGTACCCGGTGAATTTAATTCAGTTCTACGTGTTCTTCATATTCCTTTCGTCCTTGTAATTCTTTCCTGTGTTGGAAATTCTTATCTAGTATTCTGTTGTCATTTATCTCTATTCTTTCCGGAGCGTGGAACATATCCTAGTAGTTTCTTGTTTTCAGGTCTTTCATTATGTCGAGGTTCTTAACCTCATCTAGTTGTCATTATACCGGTGCAATATCTCTCGTCTAGTAATCTTTTCTAACGGTGGTTTCTTTGAGTGGGCCCATAACCCACAGGTTTTTCCCAGGATCTGTTATGGCTCTTTTAATCTTTTCCGGAGATCTCTAATTATTTTCAACTATGACGTAAGTATGATTTTCAAAAGTCATATTCCTTCTTCAAGATCAATTTGGATTAATTCTCATATTGGCTCAACCTTTCAGTCTTCTTTATTCCGGAGTGTCTCATTAATTCTTGGTGGTGTTGTTCTCGTCTTCATTCTCAGCTTGCAATCCGAAGGAGTGTTTCTCTTAATCTTGGTCCATTCTCTTGGGTATTCGTCATTTCAGCTTCATGTTATCATCTTGAATTTGCTCCAATCATGAGTGATCCCTTCTTGTTATCCGGTGCTTCTCTGAGTTGTTTTATTTCTCGATCCTCCGGAGGCCATCATTTCAGAAGATTCTTCGTTCTCAGTTTTCAGCTTTCATCCTCAATTCTTCTCCATTGTTGTCTCTTTGTTCGTCTCTCAATTATTTCGGTGCCTTGTTCTGGTTTTCTCTCAGGTGGCTCATGATCTCTTCATTCTCTTGTATCTCTATTCATTCATTGTTGCCTCGTTCATTTCAATTATCACCGGTGTTTCTTGCAACAATTCTTCTAGTTTGTGCTCATATCTCTCCTCAATATTTTCAGAGGAATAAGTTGTATGCTTAATCCGTTGCTTGTCATCAATTAAACTTGATGAAGGATAAGCATAATATAATTCTTCTTCTTGTGCATAGTAATCTGAATTCTTCTTCCGGAGTGGCTCGTGATATCAATTCCTTTGCTCTAGTGTTCTTATCTTTCTTTTCCGGAGTTCCAAGTTTTCTCAAGTGTCTCTTCGTGTTGCTTCATCTAAATCTTGGCAAGGCTTCAATCTTATTCTTTCATCCTTCTTATCTTTGCATCGTCCTTTTCATACGGAGGCTCGTCATGGTGATTCTTCAAGGATGTGATTTTTCTCAAGTGTTCTTCAAGATTCTTGTTGAAGAGCCTCAAGTGTCCTTTCTCTTGCATTTCTATGTGCAATTGTTCTTCCTTTATCCTTTGAGGTGGTATTATAGCCTTCTTGTTAGTGTAGGAGCCTCGAAGTGATTCCCTTTCAACAATGAGATAATTAAACCCATCAATTCTATGATCATGAGATATTTCTACCCATGATTTCTTCATTGAGCTATCTTGGTTTGGATTTCACCTAAAGCTTTTCCTATGGATTGTTGCTATCATGGTGCTTGTCATTAATCCAAGTTCTCAATGCATCCTTTTGGTGTAAGAATTGTTCTTATCTTGTTGCTCCCAATACGTCCTTGTTTCTTTTAGTGGTTGTTTGTCACCTCATATTTGTTGAGATGATTTTCATAAGCCCACTACTATCTAGTTCTTTCGTTGTTGGTTTTCCAACTACTATGTCAATTCTCTATCCGGAGGCTCTTCAATTCTATTGTGATGGTAGTTGTCATTCTTTTTCTTCATTCTCTTCTTCCGTATGAGCTAGTTCATATTCTCTTGTTCCGGAGGCATTGTGATATTGCTCTTTTGGGTCTATCTTGTTATTCTATCAAGATCATGGTGTTCCCTTGCTCTTGTGAATATTGTCTATTTCTTCCATCTTATCGAATTTTTTGTCCCATTTTCCTACCGAAATGCTGCCGAAATTTTCCGTGAATTCTGGCTTCTTTCTCATGTCATTCCTCATTTCTTTGCAACCTTCAAGGATCGTGGTTTCACTCGTTTGTCAAAGAAGCGACTAAGTTTTAACCTCTTGTTCTTCCTCATCCTATTCCCCCTTTCATTCTTGGATCTCGGGGCGAGATCCTCTTGTAGTGTAGGAGAGTTGTGACAGCCCGATGCCGACGTTCGAGAAGATTCCCCTCTCTTTTCGTTTTCGTCGTGTGTCTATTTTTATTAGTCGCGTCATCATCGCATCATTCGCATCATTCGCATCATTTGCATTGCATCGGCATCTCTGTTGCCGCCCCTTTTCAAAACTTGGATCCGTTGTTAGTTGCCGGTTCTCGTCATTGACCGTTCTGAGCCCGACCGCACTCGCACGCGCCCGCGGCACCGTCGAAACCCTGTTTTTAAAGTGTGCGTAAAACTTTCTCCGATTGAGCTGGAATTTGTCATGCGGTATTATTTATATATAGCCAGGCCGCCTGTCGAATTCCGTCGCGATCGGAGACCGTCTGGTACCCGAACGGCCGACCGTAGCGGCACCGTATTCGGGCTACCGTCGGACGTCTGTCGGTGTTTTAAAATTCGTGCCGCGTCGCCCGTTCTCGCTCTCGTCTCCGGATATCCCCTCTACACGGCCTACCCATACCCGCGTTCGGAATCGTCCGAATCCGACCCCGCGGTTGGATCCGGGACGCGATTCCGGTTAACCGAGCCCCCCCGTTTGTCTATATATAGGTCCCCTTGTCATTATTTTAGACAACCCCCTTCCACCTCAGGATCCGCGCCCCTAACCCTAATCCCACCTCTCTCTCCCGCAGCCTCTCTCTCCTCCCCCAGCCGCCGCGGGCCCGCAAGCCCAGATCGGGCCCGCCGGGCCCGGAATCGTCGCGCCGCCGTTTGCCCGAGCAGCACAGCCCCGAGCGCCTCCGCCTCCCGTGCTCCCGCGCCTTCCCCGCGACCAGCCTCCACCGCCGGCCGGCGCCCAGCCCGGCTGCACCGGCTCGTCCCCAGCCCTCGTCGGAGTCCCACGCGCCTCTGCGAGCACCTGCGCCAGATCCCGCGCCGCCAGGAGCTGCCTCGCGACGGAGCCCTCCCTGCCCGCCGGTGCTCGCCTTTCCTCGCCGGGAGCAGGTCCCACGGGGTTGAGAACCGCCGGATCCCGGCCGCCTCGCCGTCATCGCGACCTGCGTTACCCTGTGCGTCGCCGGTCTGCCGCCTCGATCCAGACGGGATCGAGAGCGCAGTAGCCGCCCCGCATGAACGGGACCTCGCCTCGCTTGGGCCGCGCCCTCCCGCAGCGCGCGAGGCCCAAGGCCCAGCCGGGGCCCCCCAGCGCCCAGCGACGGTTTCCCCTCGCCTCGGCCAGGCCGGCCCAAGAACCGGTCGGCCACCTCTCCCCCGAGCCAGGCCCAACGCGCCCCTCGGCCTGCTCCTCCAGCCGTCTCCTCCAGCCGGGCCAAGGCCCGAGGTGAGCATCCCCCAAGCCACTATTCTACGCCCATGCACTGACCTGTTACCTCGCGCCCACCTGTTCGACCCATTTAGGAATTTTAGGAATTTAATTAATTCCAGTAATCAGACTATATTAGAATGCCCGCAGAATATTATCCGTAAGTCGGATCGCGAAGATTTAGATATGTATCTCGTGTAACTTTTCGCGTAGAATCCGAATTTAAAACTTGCACATTGTTTGACGTTGTTTAGCGTGCTGTTTGCCTAGATAAGTGTGCTGTCCTAATAGGTTTCGACCCGTATTTATTTTTCGTGCAAGACCGGGTTGCCCGTATGCCGTAGATAAAATGTCTATGTTTTAGGGACCATTTTATCATGTTTTTTAGACCAGTCATTTGTATTTTTGGGTGTATGGATTGCCCATAGTTTATTTTCCCGTATATAGGTTATTTTCTCGCATTAATGTGTGGCATTATTTTGTGTTGCAAACCTGACATATTTTATATGTTTCCGGGGTAGAAAAATCCCATGGATTTTTCTGTGCAATTAGTTTTAGCTTTCGAGTAAGTTAGTTCACGCGATATTTTGCCATGATGCCCTTTTGTTTAATCCGTAGGATTTATTCCGTGTGTCGTTTGGCGGAGTTGTCAACTAGGGAGTTGATCTTGGATGTTTTGTTTAGCCCCTGGTATTTTTGGTTGCAATAGAAATGCATGTTTAGGTGTTGTTTGCTTGCTCTCAAGTTGCTAGGAATAGTGCTGTTTTAGAGGAGCTGAAATAATTCTAAGTCTGGAATCTGTTATTATTTTGTTGGTGTCTTGTCTTGCTTGCATATTGTGATCTGTATCTCTTTTGGGGTTGGTCCAATGGAGTTAGTTGTACCCCTTGTGTTTCTCTAGCATGCTGTGAAGTTTCATTCCATTTAGATTCCTGTAGCTACAGGTTTAGCTGCTGTCAATTTAGCTTCAGATCGAAAACTGCACTTTCATGAGGTGTAATTTTCACTAAGTCTGAAATAGTGTGTGGGAAGACATTTTGTGTCTTCTTTTCCTAGTGCTCCTTGCTGCCATGCTAGTTGTTGTTAGTTGTTTGTAGTAGTGCTTCTTGCCCTCTTCCGTGCCATGCCTTGCTTGAGCTTATCGGGGTTGTGTAGCCGAAGTTTTGAGGCGTAGAAAATGCTATGTGGCTGATTTTGGCAGATTGTAGTGAGTTCTTGTTCTGCTCGTTTCTTTTGAACCGTAGCTCCGTTTTGATCGTGCCCTACATAAAACTTGCTTAGAATCTCGTGTAGTTTCATGTTCCCTTGCTGTTTGAATGTTTTGGAGTGCTCGTGACCGTCGTTGCACACGTATTGCATTCATGCCATCATATCTTGCGATGCCTGTATCTTTTGATCTGTAGCTCCGTTGGAGATGTTCTTTATGTGTAGATTGCTTGCCTTGACGCGTAGAATCACGTGAACCTATTTGTTTTGCTGTTTAACAACCAATTAAATGTGTTAATTCAGATCTGGACAGAATTGTAAATTAACATGTGAGGTCGTCTCGGAGATGCTATATGTCGTTTCCGACCTCATTTAAAATGTCTATATAGGTAGTTTAATTTCTGCTTCACCTCTTGCATGTTTAACAACATTAATATTGCCGTGTAAATAACCGGAAGTGAACTAAATAATTCATATGTGGAGTTTTGTCAATATGCAACCCGTTGCATATTGAACTTCACTTAATGTGTAGTGTTTGATTGTGTGAATTGTCATGCCGTGACTTGCATGTATTCAACTGCTCATGCATCATATGTGTTGTGCATCATGTGGTGAATTCCGTGTGATGATTTGTGCTTCCGGTTTCCCCGTCTCGATAGAGTTCCGCAGCGTGCCGGATTGTGAGGACCCGTTCGACTACGTCGGTTCGTCTGCTTCACGGAGGCATTCTTCTTCCAAGCAGGATCTCAGGCAAGATGATCATTTCCCCAGATACCATTACTATCATTGCCATGCTAGTTAGCGCTTCTATCGTTTATGTCTCTTTGCCTACCACTTGTTAAATATCAGCCTCTTAACAATGCCATGATACCTTCAACCTGTTCGACCTAGCAAACCACTGATTGGCTATGTTACCGCTTGCTTAATCCTGTTGATAGCGTTGCTAGTTGCAGGTGCAGTTGCTTCCATGTGAAAACGTGGGTTCCTTGTTATTTCACCATATTTAAATGCTATTAAATTTAATGCACCTATATACTTGGTAAAAGGTGGAAGGCTCGGCCTTTCTAGCCTGGTGTTTTGTTCCACCTTTGCCCCCTTAGTTTCGGCTACCGGTGTTATGTTCCATAATTGAGCGCTCCTAACACGATCGCGGTTGTTATGGGGACCCCCTTGATAATTCGTTTTAGATTAAAGCTGGTCTGGCAAGGCCCAACATTGGTACTACATTTGCCTAATCACCTAATAATAATGCATAGGGACCCCCCGGCACCCGCAGACTATTTTATTCAACCCCCGGGCCAGTGCTCCTCATGAGTGTTGGTCCAAAACAGAGCACTGTGCGGGGCCACCGCGAGGTAACTCGAGGTTTGGCACTTGTACGCGTCGCTTATCCGTCGTGTCCTGAGAACGAGGTACGCGACTCCTATCGGGATCGTCGACACGTCGGGCGGCCTTGCTGGATTAGTTACCTTTGACGAGATATCTTGTGCATCGGGATTCCGATGATGCTTTGGGTAATCTCAGAGTTGAGGTTTTCCACTAGGGAATCCGACGAGATCGCGAGCTTCGTGATTGAGGATTTCTATGCGGCTTGTGGTCATTTGTGATGGACTAGTTGGAGCACCCCTGCAGGGTTAAATCTTTCAGAAAGCCGTGCCCGCGGTTATGTGGCAACGTGGAAACTTTGTTAACACTGGTTCTAGATAACTTGAATTTAACTTAATTAAAATATGCCAACTGTGTGCGTAACCGTGACTGTCTCTTTCGTGAGTTCCTTCTCCGATCGAGGACACGGTGGGGTTATGTCTGACATAGGTAGGTGTTCAGGACCATTCATTTGATCATCAGTAGTCACGTCCGTTATGCGTAGATCTTCCCCCTCTTATTTCTGGTACTCGTAAGTTAGCCACCAAATATATGCTTAGCCGCTGCTGCAACCTCGCCACTTAACCATGCCTCACCCATTAAGCTTTGCTAGTCTTGATACCTTTGGAAATGAGATTGCTGAGTCCCCTGTGGCTCACAGATTACTACAACACCAGTTGCAGGTACAGGTAAAGGTTACTTGACGCGAGCGCGTTGATTGTTCATTTGGAGTTGCTTCTTCTCCTTCTTCTTCATCGATCTAGGATGGATTCCAGGCCGGCAGCCTAGGATAGCAAGGATGGACGTCGTTCTTCTTTTGTCGTTTGTTTTTGCCCGTAGTCGGACCCTGCTCTTACCCTTGATGATTATGTAATGTACTGAAGTGACTCTGATGTAGCTTGTGGCGAGTGTAAGCCAATTCTATATATCTCTTCTTTTCAGTACATGTACTTGTAACGATATCCATTCTTGCGACACGACGAGATGCACTTCTATCCCTGACGAGGCCCTCGTGCCAAATTGAGGATAGGGTCGCATCTTGCGCGTGACACAGTAGTACCGCTAGAGGTGAGCGGTAGTACCGCTAGTGAGCGGTAGTACCGCCCCCTGGTTAGCGGTAGTACCACTCCAAGACTGTAGTACCGCTCTCCTAGCGGTTGTGCTACGTCGGGCTTTTTGCGAAGACTTTCTCAGCGGTGGTAGGTTCGGTAGTAGCTCTTGCACTACCTTGGGTAAAGCGGTAGTACCGCTCTAGTCCTAGCGGTAGTACCGCTGGGGGCAGCGGTAGTATCGCTACCCCTGAGCGGTAGTACCGCTCTGCTCGTGCAGTAAGTGGGCGTAACGGTTGGATTTGTTCCCCCACTATATAAAGGGTTCTTCCACTCCGTGAAACCCACCTTTGACCCTCCAAGACTCCATTGTTGCTCCCTAAGCTCATATGTGTCCAATCTCTCTCCCTAGCCAATCAAACTTGTTGATTTCCTAGGGATTGGTTGAGAAGGCCAAGATCTACACTTCCACCAAGAGAAAATTGACTCCCCACTAATCCCTTGCGGATCTTGTTACTCCTGGGTGTTTGAGCGCCCTAGACGGTTGAGATCACCTCGGAGCCATATCCATTGTGGTGAAGCTCCATGGTTTTGTTGGGAGCCGCCGAGCATTGTGTGGAGATAGCCCCAACCTTGTTTGTAAAGGTTCAGTCGCCGCCTTCAAGGGCACCAATAGTGGAATCACGGCATCTCGCATTGTGTGGGGGCGTGAGGAGAATACGGTGGTCCTATTGACTTTTTGGGGAGCATTCTGCCTCCACACCGCTCCAACGGAGACATACTTCCTGTCAAAGGGAAGGAACTTCGGTAACACGTCCTCGTCTCCACCGGTTCCACTCGCGGTTATCTCTTACCTTTACTTTGTATTCACTTGTATTGTGGTGTATTGTTTACTTGCTTATTGTTGTTACGGTTTTTTTGCATCATATAGGTTGCTCACCTAGTTGTTCATCTAGAGAACATTGTGTTGTTAACTGTAACTTGTTAAGAAAAGCCAGGAATTGGTAGTTGCCTATTCACCCCCCTCTAGTCAACCATATCGATCCTTTCAATTAGTATCAGAGCTACGTCTCTTTATTAAGGGTTTAATGACCTAAATAGTATGGCTGCCGATGGAGATGGGACGAGTGGACCACCCGTGGCCGTGGCAATGAGTTCGGTCACACGAGACGACTTAAAAGAGGCTATGGCCTCACTTAAGACGTCCATGACGATTGAAGTCAAAACCATGCTTAAAGAATTGTTCGAAGGGTTGAAGAATTCTCCCGACCCCGTGTTAGCGGTTAAACCCACTACCGCGGAGTCGGAGGCCAATTCCAACAAGGAAGGGGCTAAAGGCACTCAAACCTCTTCCCCTAGAACCAAAAATGGGATAGGAAACTTTGCCTAAGTTTCTCCTCCCCCGGTCTATGGAGGACCGGTTCCTACACCGCATATAAATAACCTAGGTCCGCCTCCTAAGCTTGTTAAGGGTGACTTTGCTAACTGGGTGTTTTCCATTAAGTCTCATTTGAATCACAGCTCAACAAACTTATGGAGAATCATTGAACAAGGCTTCTATCCTCATGACCCAAGCAACCTCACTCCAAGAGAAGATGCGGACAATCAATATAATAACTCCGCACTGTTTATTCTTCAGTCCGCACTACCTCCTGAAGATCTTCCTCACCTGCGTCCCTTCACATGGGACAAAGACTATTGGGAGCACATCATGGTGTTGTACAAGGGAAGTTCAAGCATTCAACGGTTCATCTTTGAAGTAATTCTTGATGAGGCCGATGAGTTTGTGATGATGGAAGATGAGGAACCTCGAGATCTTTATCGAAGGGTGACTGCTCTCGCCGTTGCTCTCAAAGACCACGGGAGCAAGGATGTGGATGACATGTGGAACAAGCGCAAGTTTCTCAAGGCCATCATGCCATTCAATAAGGCCATGTTATCGGTCATTCGTCAGAGGCCAGATTTTCACACCTTGTCCCGCGGAGAAGTGTTGGATGAATTCATTGCAATGAATATCATGAACAAGACTGCTGAGAATGCTCTTGCTCGTGTTTGGTCAAAGGCAGCATCACCCAACCTTGATTTGAAAGCCAAGGTCGTCTCTGATGAAGAAGAGGAAGAAGAAGATGATGGCTGCCCGGAAGATACAAAGTATGCCTACTACGAGCACATGGCTCTTGCATCAAGGCAGTAATGGGGAAACAAGAGAAACTCAAGGCCTAACTTCTCCAAGAATAACTCAAGTGGGTTCAAGACAAAGCAGCGTGTGAGGACGTGCTATAACTGTGGCAATGTGAGTCACTTCATGGTAGATTGTCCTTATGAGAAGAGGGAAGACAACGGTGAAAAACTTATTCGCAAAGACAAAGCCAAGTCTTTTCCACCCAAGAACAACTTCATCAAGAAACCTCATCCAAAGGGTATGGTGGTGGTTGAAGAGTATCCCTCCGATGATGACAAGGAAGACACAAGCCGTAAAGGGATGGCGACGGCTACTGTGTCCATTGCCACCTCCTCTCCCAAGGTGTCACTCTTCGGCTCCACCAACGAGAACCAAGTTGCCAAGTGCCTTATGGCCAAAGGTATTAATCAGGTAACACCCAACCTCAAGACCATTATCGCTACTACTCCTTCATTGTTAGATTGTGTCGATGATAGTGATGTAGTGGAGCTTGATGAGCATGAATTGGACAAATTCGAGTGCAAAATCAAGGGTGAATCCAAGAAGCACTTTGTTGCTCTATTGGAACAACTTGGTGAGGCTAATGATCTCGTTGAGACTCATGAGGGCACTATTTAGGAGTTGCAAGGGCATAGTCGTGACTATGCCGATGAGATTGCCGAGTTATCTATCGCTCTAGAGGAAGAACGCACCATCCTTTTGGCTCTTGAGGATTCACACAACGTTGGCTGTGCTAAATTGCAAAAATAGCTTGATCATGCTATTATGCTTGCTCGTGTTCTTAAATCTGAAAAGGTTGCACTTAGGGTTGACCATGACAGACTCAAGGAGGAGTTATATACGCTTGACAATGCCCACTAGGCCTTAAAATGCACTCATGCCTCTCTTAAGGAGTCTCATTATCAACTCCAAGTAAAACTAACCAAAGAGATTTCTACTTGTCCTCCTTTTGTTTCTAATTGATAATGCTTGTGCTACTAAACCTTGCTTTGAGCATGTGCACCTTGTGGAGGAAAATGCTAAGTTGAAATATCAACTTGAAAAGGGCCTTGTAACATGTATCCAAGGCGAGAAAACCTTAATGACCTTTTGAGTAATCAAAAGGAAGTGGTAGGTAAGGAAGGGCTTGGACTCCCACCCAAGTCCAAGAGGAAAAGAAGAACAAGAACTAGAAGTCTCTCACTCTCAAAGACATCTTTGTCAAAGAAGGGGAGAGTACCCTCAAAGAGAAAAGGGTCAAGGAAGGTGGCAACGATGTCAAGAAGGGCAAAACTGCCTCTTCCAACACATCCGGCAGATTTAATCCTTCTTATGTTTTATGTCGTGCTAATGATGGGCATGTTTATGCCAAATTTGTTGGTTCCTATGATGAGTACATTGAATGGGCCATATGGGTTCCTAATACCTTGTTTCTAACATCAAAGGACCCATTCAAGAATGTGTACCTAAAACCAAACCTTGATCTCTTGTAGGAGTTTGCTTCTGGTGGGGTGTCATGGTTGCTCGACACTGGAGCAACAAATCAAATGACCGGGAGCAAGGACTTGGTGGTGGATGTGCATCCTACTCCATCTATGCCCACCCATATCCAATATGCCGATGCTTCAACGTCTAAGGTATTGGGATTTGGTAAGGTGGTCATCTCTCAAGATTTATCGGTAGAGAAGGTCATGCTTGTCGAATCCCTTGCATATAATTTACTTTCTGTTCCTCAGCTAGCTATTATGGGTTTTGCCACATTCTTTGATCTTGATATCGTGGCTCTTTTGTGGAGCAAAACTCTTAATGTAGCCTATGTTGGATATGTCGAAAACGGTCTCTATGTGGTGAACTTTTCACGGCGACCCACTAAAACCACGACTTGTCTAATGGCTAAAGTTGATGTGGGTTGGCTCTGCCATCGCCGGCTAGCCCATGTCAATATGAGATCTTTGCAAAGCCTCCTCAAAGGAGACCATGTTCGTGGACTAACAAATGTGAGCTTTGCCAAAGATCGTGCTTGCAGTGCTTGTATCGAAGGGAAGATTCATGAAACTGCTCATCGCCCTACAACTCATATACACCAAGAGGCCCTTGGAGCTCCTTCATATGGATCTCTTTCGTCCTCCATCCTTTGACAGTCTTGGGGGAGAAAATACTGCTTGGTGATTGTTGATGATTACTCAAGATACACATGGGTATACTTCTTCAATAGAAAGAGTGAGACTCAACACACCGTCATCAACTTTGCTAATGAAGCTCAACGCCAACATGAAGCAAAGATCTTGATGATTAGAAACGACAACGGCACCGAGTTCAAGAACTACACCTTGGATGAGTTCCTTAGTGATGAGGGGATCAAGCATCAATATTCAGCACCTTACACCCCTCAACAGAATGGTGTGGCAGAAAGGAAGAACCGGTCATTGATGGACGCGGCAAGAACAATGATGGCGGAGTTCAAATCTTCGTATAACTTTTGGGCCGAAGCCATCAACACAACATGTCATGCATCCAACAGGCTCTACCTCCGCAAAGGCTTGAACAAGACTCCATATGAAATCCTTACCGAGAACAAGCCCAACCTCAAGTACTTCAGGGTGTTCGGTTGTAAGTGTTTCATTCTCAAGAAAGGTGCATGTTTAGCTAAATTTGATTCTAGAGCTCAAGCGGTCTTTTTTTTGGTTATGCTACAAACTCTCATGCTTACCACATTCTCAACAAGTCCACTGGACTTATTGAGGAAACATGTAATGTGGAGTTTGATGAAAATAATGGCTCCCAAGTGGAGCAAAGTGGTCTTTGTGATATAGGTGATGAAATTCCTCCCCAAGCCATAAGAAGAATGGGGATTGGTCAAATACTCCCCATTGAGGAACCCCTTGTGGCTGAAGGAGAAGGACAATGCTCTACTAAAGTGGAGCCATCACCCTCACCAGACCCACACGCTTTCGATGAACCAAGTAAAGACCCTCAACCAGCTGAACAGGATCAAGGACAAGATCAACCACACGAAGATGGTGATGCATCAAATGATGTCCAAGATCTTACACAAGGTTCCGAGACTGCTCAAGATTGAGATCAAGTGCAGCCACAAGATCAAGGTCAAGAGCAGCCACAAGATCAAGAACAAACCAGTGAGCGTGGTCAAGACGAAAATCAAGTTGATTAGGTTGTTGCTCTTCAACTACCTACTACAACACCCAAAAGGTGCCGCGGTGCCAAGGCAGGATCAAAACACAAAGCCAAGGCCAAACAACTTGATCAAGTTGATGCTCCTCAAATCACAAGCGCGGAAACTCCTCGAGCGTCGCGCAGCCAAGATAGCATCCAAGCTAAGATTCAAATCACATCTTATGAAGAATGTGCTTGGAAGCTTAAAAAGGGGAGTATCCACTCATCAACAAATTCAAAATTATTGTGAGCATCATGCATTTGTTTCGTATTGTGAACCTCAATAGGTACAGGAAGCGCTCGATGATGAGGATTGGCTTATGGCCATGCATGAAGAACTGAACAACTTCGAGCATAATCAAGTCTGGGAATTAGTGCCAAGACCAAAGGAGGAACATAATGTCATTGGGACCAAATGGATCTTCAAGAACAAGCAAGATGCCAATGGAATTGTGGTTCGAAACAAGGCAAGATTGGTGGATCAAGGCTACTCCCAAGTCGAGGGTATCGACTATGGTGAAACCTTTGCCCCTGTTGCTCATTTAGAATCTATTCGCATGTTGCTTGCTTTTGCATCTCATCATGATTTCAAACTACAACAAATGGATGTGAAAAGTGCTTTTCTTAATGGTCCTTTAAATGAGTTAGTATATGTCAAACAACCCCCGGGATTCGAACATCCCAAGCTCCCCAATCATGTATACAAACTTAATAAGGCACTCTATGGCCTTAAACAAGCCCCACGTGCGTGGTATGAGTACCTTACCAAGTTGTTACAAGACCGTGGGTTTGAAATTGGGAAGATTGATCCCACTCTTTTTACCAAGAAGGTCAAAGTGGATTTGTTCATATGCCAACTATATGTTGATGATATTATTTTTGGTTCCCCTAAAGAATCTTTCAATGAAGAATTTGTTGCACTAATGACCGAGAAATTTGAGATGTCAATGATGGGTGAGTTGAAGTTCTTCCTCGGGTTCGATATAAAACAAGGTTTAGAAGGAACCTTCATCAATCAAGCCAAGTACACCCAAGACATGCTCAAGAGGTTCGAGCTAGAGGACGTCAAGCCGTTAAAGTTTCCCATGCCAACCAGATGTAAGCTTGACAGTGATCCCAATGGTAAAGCAGTGGATCAAAAGGTATATCGCTCCATGATTGGATCCCTTCTTTACCTTTCTGCATCTAGAACGAATATCATGTTGAGTGTAGGGATTTGTGCACAGTTTCAATCTGCACCAAAGGAAAGCCATTTTATGCGTGTCAAACGAATCTTTCGTTATTTGGCTCATACCCCAAACTTTGGCCTTTGGTATCCCAAAGGAACAAGCTTCAACCTAGTGGGCTATTCGGACTCAGATTGGGCGGGAGACTGTGTGGAGAGGAAGTCAACTTCTGGAGGATGTCAATTTCTTGGTCGTTCGCTGGTAAGTTGGTCTTCAAAGAAGCAGAACTATATCTCATTGTCTTCCACCGAAGCTGAGTATGTTGTAGCTGCGAGTTGCCGTGCACAGTTGCTATGGATGAGGCAAACTTTAAATGATTACGGTGTCACTTGTGACAAAGTGCCTCTTCTATGTGACAATGAAAGTGCTATCAAGATTTCCCTCAATCTGGTGCAACATAACAAGACCAAGCACATTGATATTCGTCATCACTTCATTCGTGAGCATATCAAGCGTGGTGACATTGAGGTCCACTTCATCCACACAGAAGAGCAACTTGCAGATATTTTCACTAAGCCCCTAGATGAAGCAAGGTTCCGGGAGTTAAGGCATGAGCTAAATACCATTGATTCAAGTAATGTGGATTGAAACTAGGCACTCTGCACCTCATTCCGCATTATATCTAGTTCTAGGTGTAGGCATGGACATAGTGGGAGTGTGGTTCTCTCAATGAACTTTCCCTCCCTCCATTATGCATAAATCGATCAAGTCTTTCACATCGGACATTATTGATGGCACTTGTGCTTCAAAGATGAGCATTGGTCATGAACCCAAGGATAATTCTTTGCGGTGTCATACCTTTTGTCTCAAACATAGGTGGCTCCGGCCATCGCCCCCTTTCTCTCCCGATAAAGGAAGGTTATAATATGACTAGTGAGTATATTTTGCTTGTGATTTTTTATTCCATACTAACTAGTCGGTGCCCACGATGATTTCGCGTTGTTCTGGCAAGTTCTGAAACTCCATGTGTTTTCTGGAGCGGTACTACCGTTCACAGGAAGCGGTACTACCGCCAGGGGGAGCGATACTACCACCCGGGTAGCGGTACTACCGCTATGACCCAAGCGGTACTAGCGCAATGACCAACACAGTACTACCGCTGGCTAGGGCTAGGTTGGCTAGATTCTGCACCTCTTCAGGGGGAGCGGTACTACCGCTCATGACTCGAGAGTGACTACCGCCAGCACAGCAGTACTACCGCTCTGGCCCGAGCGGTACTACCGCCCTGCCCGTGCCCTAGGGGGTATATAAAGGGAGGGGGCGTTTTCTCTGCCCCATTTGCTTCTTCTTCGTGGAGCTCTCTCTCTCTCTATCCTGAAATCCCCCAGATCTGATCTTCCTCCGTGGAGCTTCTCCTCCCTTTCGAGTTGGAGGGATTGCTCCCCCTCCTCCTTCCTCCTTCGGGTGCTATGGATTCTGGTACAACTCCTCTCCTTCCTCTCTTGGTTGGTGTTCTTGCTTCCAGGGTTAGGAGCTTGATGTACTAGATTCATTGTTATGATTTATGCTTAGTTTTTGGATGGAATGAAGGAGAAATCTTAGGAGATTTTAGGTCCAATGTTTTTACTTGAATTAATCTGGCATGCCCTAGAGTTCTACATGTTTTAAAATCTGCTAGTTCATGTCAAAATTGTTATGGATGTGGTTTAGATGTGGATCCCATCTAAAAATCCAGCCCCGCGCGGTACTACCGTTCCATCCCGGGCGGTACTACCGCTGGGGGCAGCGGTACTACCGCTCGGTGGCGGTACTACCGCCCCTCGGCTAGCGGTACTACCGCTGTGCCATCTATGGCTGATTTACTTTGGCGTCTTGTGCTTCTTCTTATGTGTTCTGGACCTTGCCATGACTCTTTTTGTCGCCTTTTCCGCGTGTTTGTGTTGTGTGTCACAGGTGGTGGTTCCCATCGTTCTAAGCCGGTCCGTGACACCCAGTTGAAGAGGTTCCACAATCCTGACAACCCAGAAGGTTGAGAAAGTTCCAATCCCAATCCTCCAAAGCGCCATTTCAAGAAGACTGCATCAAAGGAAAAGGAGGCCAACCTTGACTAGAGCACTATGCCTCCTAAAGAGTTTATGCGGCGCCGTGGGAGCAATCCTTATGTCAATGAGAGAGTTCAGCTCAAAGGCCGTGATTTGTTCTGGACAAAGCAGCAAGCCCTGATATATCAAGATGTGATCGTGTCCTTCAAGAAGATCTATGTCCCTGTGCAGTGGATTGATCTCCATCATCTCTAGAGGTATCCTGATTATTTTGGAGAGGCCCTCTCTTTGATTGAGCAACTTGGTATTGAGGACGTCATCACCTTCCATCATGACTTCGATCCGGAGATTGTGGCTCAATTCTATGTCACTGTCCACTTTCATAGTGATGAGAATCGTACTATGACTTGGATGACGAATGGCAAGAGAATGTCTGGAACTTGGTAGAGTTCATGAAGCTTCTGAATGTGCATGAAGAGGGGCCGTAGACTGCTATTGGCTTGCGCCCTCATGCCCAACCTGGTGCCACCCCCAAGAACAAGCTGCAGCATCTCTATGTGAGGAAGAATGTGCTTCCCCCGCTCTTGGATATCATGCATCGGATCTTCAACCACACGCTGTTTCCTCGTGTTGGCAACAAAGACGAGGTTCATTCCTATCTGGTGGACATGCTTCTGATGTGTGAGGAGGGAAGGACAAAGAACACTGGCCACTTGATACGTCCATTTTGCTTCATGCTTTCATGTTGATATTTATTGCTTTTTGGGCTGTTATATTACTTGTGGTACCATATTTATGCCTTTTCTCTCTTATTTTGCAAGGTTTATTTGAAGAGGGAGAATTCAGGTAGCTGGAATTCTGGACTTGAAAAGGAGCAAATCCTAGTCCACTATTCTGCACATCTCCAAATGCCCTGAAAAGTTACGTGGATTTTTTCTGGATTATATAAAAAATACTTGGCGAAAGAACTACCGGAGGGGGGCCACCAGGGCTCCACAAGCTTGCCCACCGCCACCACCCCCTGGTGGCGCAGGGCAAGCTTGTGGGCTGCCTGACGGCCCACTAGCCCCCCTCTTTTGCTATATGAAGGGTTTTGGTCTGCAAAAAATCAAGAGGGAGCTTTTTCGTGGTTTCGCCGCCGCCACGAGGCGAAACTTGAGCAGATCCAATCTAGAGCTCCGGCAGGACGATCCTGCCGGGGAAACTTCCCTCCCGGAGGGGGAAATCGTCGCCAACGTCATCACCAACACTCCTCTCGTCGGAGGGGAGGCATCTTCATCAACATCTTCATCAGAACCATCTCCTCTCCAATCCCTAGTTCATCTCTTGCAACCAATCTTCGTCTCGCAACTCCGATTGGTACTTGTAAGGTTGCTAGTAGTGTTGATTACTCTTTGTAGTTGATGCTAGTTGGATTACTTGGTGGAAGAGTTTATGTTCATATCCTTGATGCTATTCATTACACCTCTGATCATGATTATGATTATGTTTTGTGAGTATTTACTTTTGTTCTGAGGACATGGGATAAGTCATGTTAATAATAGTCATGTGAATTTGATATTCGTTCGGTATTTTGATATGCTGTATGTTGTTTTTCCTCTAGTGGTGTTATGTGAACGTCGACTACATAACACTTCACCATATTTGGGCCTAGAGGAAGGCATTGGGAAGTAGTAAGTAGATGATGGATTGCTGGAGGGAAAAAAGCTTAAACCCCAGTTTATGCGTTGCTTCGTGAGGGGCTGATTTGGATCCACTAGTTTAATGCTATGGTTAGACTTTGTCTTAATTCTTATTTTGTAGTTGCGGATGCTTGCGAGAGAGGTTAATCATAAGTGGGATGCTTGTCCAAGTAAGGGCAGTACCCAAGCGCCGGTCCACCAACATATCAAACTATCAAAGTAACGAACGCGAATCAGATGAACATGATGAAACTAGCATGACAGAAATTCCCGTGTGTCCTCGGGAGCGTTTTTCCTCCTATAAGACTTTGTTCAGGCTTGTCCCTTGCTACAAAAGGGATTGGGACACTTGCTGCACCTTTGCTACTACTTGTTACTTGTTACTCTTTGCAAGCTACGTTTCACCTCGCTACATAATCACCTGTTACCGCTACTTTCAGTGCGTGCAGTTATTACCTTGCTGAAATCCGTTTATTAGAGCCTTCTGCTCCTCGTTGAGTTCGACACTCTTACTTATCGAAAGGACTACGATTGACCCCCTATACTTGTGGGTCATCAAGACTCTTTTCTGGCGCCGTTGCCGGGGAGTGAAGCGCCTTAGGTAAGTGGAAATTGGTAAGGAAACATTTATATATTGTGCAGAAATTTATTGTCACTTGTCACTATGGAAACTGTTACTTTGAGGAGTTTGTTCGGGGTATCTTCACCACGAACGGAAGCACCAGGAGTTTCTCCTCAACTTGAGGTACCTACAGAAAATATCTTTTATGAAATTCCTTTGGGTATGCTTGAGAAACTGCTAGCTAATCCTTTCATAGGAGATGGATCATCACATCCAGACTTGCATCTAATCTATGTAGATGAAGTTTGTGGTTTATTTAAGCTTGCAGGTTTGCCCGAGGATGAGGTAAAGAAGAAAGTCTTTCCTTTATCTTTGAAGGATAAGGTGTTGACATGGTATAGGCTATGTGATTATACTGGATCATGGGGCTACAATCGGTTAAAATTGGAATTTCATCAAAAGTTCTATCCTATGCATTTAGTACATCATGATCGGAACTTTATTTATAACTTTTGGCCTCGTGACAGGGAAAGCATAGCTCAATCTTGGGGGAGGCTTAAATCAATGCTATATTCATTCCCCAATCATGAGCTCTCGAGAGAAATGATCACTCAGAACTTTTATGCTCGGCTTTCTCATGAAGATCGTACCATGCTTGACACTTCTTGTGTCGGTTCTTTTATGAAGAAGGATATTGATCACAAGTGGAATTTATTGGAAAGAATCAAAGCAACTGTGAAGATTGGGAGCTGGAGGAAGGTAAGGAGTCAGGTATGAATTTCCAGTTTGATTGTGTTAAATCTTTTGTTGAGACAAACACTTCTAGAGATTTTAGCGCTAAGTATGGACTTGACTCTGAGATAGTAGCTTCTCTATGTGAATCTTTTGCTGCTCATGTTGATCTTCCCAAAGAGAAGTGGTTTAAATATCATCCTCCTATAGAAAGCAACATAGCCAAAACCAAACTAGTTGAGGAGAAAATCATAGCTTTTAGTGATCATGTTGTTCCTTGTGCTTACACTGAGAAACCACCATACCCTGCTAGGATAAAGGATTATTCTAAAGCTCCAACTGTGATACGTAGGGGTTACATTAGATCACTTGCACCCCCTGAGGAGATTAGAGTTGAACCTAGTGTTGCTATTATCAAAGATCTCTTAGCCGAAGACATAGATGGGCATGTTATCAAATTCTGTGAGGACTCCGCTAGAATTGCTAAACCTCACGTGAAAGACAAACACGGACCTGTAGTTGGCCTGCCCGTTGTTTCTGTTAAGATAGGAGATCATTTCTACCATGGTTTATGTGATATCGGAGCTAGTGTTAGTGCAATACCCCGTTCTCTATTTGATGAAATCAAAGATGAGATTGCACCTGCTGAGTTAGAACCCATTGATGTCACTATTACGCTAGCTAATAGAGACACTATCTACCCTCTCAAAATTGTGAGAGACGTAGAAGTCCTGCGTGGTAAGACGAAGTATCCTACTGATTTCCTCGTCCTTGGTACTGCACAAGATAGCTTTTGTCCCATCATATTCGGTAGACCCTTTCTCAACACTGTCAATGCTCACATTGATTGCATTAAGCAGACTGTCACAGTAAGTTTTGAGGGTGTGTCTCATGAATTTAACTTCTCCAAGTTTGGAAGACAAAACCATGAAAGAGAGTTGTCTGGTAGAGATGAAATCATTGCTCTTGCCTCTATGGTCGTACCTCCTACGGATCCCTTAGAGCAATATCTGCTTGAGCATGAAAATGATATGCATATGGAGGACAGAGATGAGATAGATAAAATTGTCTTAGAACAATATCCTATTCTCAAGAATAATCTGCCTGTTGAACTGCTTGGGGATCCTCCCCCACCGAAGGGTGATCCTGTGTTCGAGCTTAAACAGTTGCCTGATACTCTTAAGTATGCCTATCTTGATGAGAAGGAGATATATACTGTCATTATTAGTGCTCTCCTCTCAGAGCACAAAGAGAAGAAGTTACTAAAAACTCCGAGGAAGCACCGCGCTGCTATTGGATATACTCTTGATGATCTTAAGGGTATTAGCCCCACTCTATGTCAGCACAAGATTAAAACCGATCCTAATTCTAAGCGAGTTGCTAATCATCAACGGAGACTAAATCCGAGGATGAAAGAGGTCGTGAGAACAGAAATATTGAAGCTTCTGGAAGCAGGAATCATTTATCATGTTCCTCATAGTGATGGTATCACCGTCGTTCCTAATGATAAGGATGAACTAATCCCACAAAGGATTATTACCGGCTATAGAATGGTGATAGACTTCCGGAAACTGAACAAGGCAACCAGGAAAGATCATTATCCTTTGCCGTTCATCGAGCAAGTGCTAGAAAGGCTATCAAAACACACACACTTCTGCTTTCTAGACAGTTATTCACGTTTCTCGCAGATACCTGTTGCACAATCTGATCAAGAGAAAACCACTTTCACCTGCCCTTTCGGTACCTTTGCCTATAGACATATGCCTTTTGGCTTATGTAATGCACCTGCCACCTTCCAAAGATGTATGATGGCTATATTCTCTGATTTTTGTGAAAAGATTGTCGAGGTTTCCATGGATGACTTCTCCGTTTACGGGTCTTCCTTTGATAATTGCCTCAGCAACCTTGATCGAGTCTTATAGATATGCGAAGAAACCAACCTTGTCTTGAATTGGGAGAAGTGCCACTTTATGGTTAATGAAGGTATCGTCTTAGGACACAAAATCTGTGAAAGAGGCATTGAAGTTGATAAGGCTAAGGTTGATGCAATTGAGAAAATGCCTTGCCCCACAGATATCAGAGGTATACGAAGTTTCCTAGGTCATGCTGTTTTCTATAGAAGGTTCATTAAGGACTTCTCTAAGATTTCTAGGCCTCTTACCAACCTCTTGCAGAAGGTTGTTCCTTTTGTTTTTGATGAGGATTGTGAGGAAGCCTTTGAAATACTTAAGAAGGCTTTGATAACCGCACCTATTGTTCAACCACCTGACTGGAACTTGCCCTTTGAAATCATGTGTGATGCTAGTGATTATGCTGTTGGTGCTGTTCCAGGACAAAGAGTTGACAAGAAGTTGAATGTCATTCACTACGCTAGTAAAACTCTAGATAGTGCCCAAAGAAACTATGCCATTACGGAGAAGGAATTTTTAGCAGTCGTTTTTGCATGTGAAAAGTTCAGATCTTACATAGTTGACTCCAAAGTCACTATTCACTCTGATCATGCTGCTATTAAGTACCTCATGGAGAAGAAGGACGCTAAGCCTAGGATGATCAGATGGGTTCTCCTGCTACAGGAATTTGATTTGCACGTCGTTGACCGAAAGGGTGCTGATAACCCTGTAGCAGATAACTTGTCTAGGCTAGAGAATGTCCTTGATGACCCACTACCAATTGATGACAGCTTCCCTGATGAGCAATTAAATGTCATCCGCACTTCACTTAGTGCATCGTGGTATGCCGATTATGCAAACTACATCGTAGCCAAATACATACCACCCAGTTTCACCTATCAGCAAAAGAAGAAATTCTTCTTTGATTTGAGACACTACTTTTGGGATGATCCTCACCTTTATAAGGAAGGAGTAGATGGTGTTATTAGACATTGTGTGCGTGAACATGAACAGGGACAGATCCTGCAGAAGTGCCATTTCGAGGCCTACGGAGGACACCACGCTGGAGATAGAACTGCCCATAAGGTATTGCAATCAGGTTTCTATTGGCCCACTCTCTTCAAGGATGCCCGCAAGTTTGTCTTGTCTTGTGACGAATGCCAAAGGATAGGGAACATCAATAAGCGTCAAGAGATGCATATGAATTATTCACTTGTCATTGAACCATTTGATGTCTGGGGCTTTGATTATATGGGACCCTTCCCGAGTTCCAATGGGTACACTCACATCTTAGTTGCTGTGGATTACGTTACTAAGTGGGTAGAAGCTATCCCCACTAAAAATGCTGATCACCACACCTCTATTAAGATGCTTAAAGAAGTCATATTCCCAAGATTTGGAGTCCCTAGATACTTGATGACTGATGGCGGTTCACACTTCATTCATGGTGTTTTCCGCAAGATGCTAGCTAAGTATGATTTCAACCATAGAGTTGCATCTCCTTATCATCCTCAGTCTAGTGGTCAAATGGAGTTGAGTTATAGGGAGATCAAGTTGATCCTACAAAAGACCGTCAATAGATCTCGAAAGAACTGGTCTAGCAAACTTGACGATGCACTATGGGCTTATAGGACTGCTTATAAGACTCCCATGGGAATGTCACCGTATAAAATGGTTTACGATAAGGCCTGTCATTTACCTCTTGAGCTGGAACAAAAAGCTTATTGGGCAATCAAAGAGCTCAACTTTGATTTCAAACTTGCCGGTGAGAAGTAGTTGTTTGATATCAGCTCGTTAGATGAATGGAGAGCCCAGGCATATGAGAATGCCAGGTTGTTCAAGGAAAAAGTTAAGAGATGGCACGACAAACGAATACAGAAACGAGAGTTCAATGTAGGTGATTATGTCTTGCTATACAATTCTCGTTTGAGATTCTTTGCAGGCAAGCTTCTCTCTAAATGGGAAGGTCCCTATGTTGTCGAGGAAGTATATCGTTCCGGTGCCATCAAAATCAATAACACGGAAGGAAATTTTCCTAGAGTGGTAAATGGGAAAATAATCAAGCATTCCATCTCTAGTACTCCCATAAATGTTGAGACCAATATCATCAATGTCATAACTCCAGAGGAGTACATAAGGGATGTTTATCAGCCTCTTTCAGACCTTGAAAACGAAGATGTATCTGTTTCGGTAAGAAATTGGACTCCAATACCTTTCGAATAGGAAATTTCTTCCGTTTTGGAATTTTTGGAAAATTAGAAAAATAAAAAGCAGTCCGGAGAGCGAACGAGGCAGCCACAAGCCCTGCCACCGCCCCCTACCCCCTGGTGGCGGAGGGCAAGCTTGTGGGCACCTCGTGTGCCTCCCGGACTCCGTTTTCTTACGGAGGACTCCTTCTGGCCCAGAAAAAATCAATATATAGTTGCCCGAAGGTTTTGATCTCCGTATCGCATAGTTTTCCTCTGTTTTCGTTTCGAGCTTGTTGTTTGCCGCAGATTTAGAGCAAAGATGTCTCAGGAATCTGTTGGGGAGAATGATCTTCACCAGGTTCATGAGGAAGTAGATGCTAATCTGAAAAGAGTAGAAGTCACGGAAGCCAGGGACCAAGCTAAGGAGAAAACCCAAGCTAGGGAGGAAGTTCAACCTATGTTCAACATTGAAGACGTTGAAGGAGTATATTTTCTCCAACCCTTCCTCCACGTGCTGTCTCCATCCTTGATTGAACTGTTGAGGTTTTGTGAAACAACTCGTGCTCGCAATATTTCTCTTTCTCGTGAAGTTGTTTTGCTGGAAGACCATGTCACAGATCTCAAAGGTATAAATCAAAGATTGATAGTTCTCTTGGAATCAAAGGCGACGCCAACACCACCATCACCACCAAAGGAAGACAACTAAGCATTGGTATGGGCAATCCCCTTGGCTTCTGCCAAGCTTGGGGGAGTTTCCCTGGTATCGTATCACCTTTATATCTTTTGCTTTTACCTTTGTTTTAGTTCTTTCCTTTTCAGTTTTTATTTCTTCTTTTAGAGGAATAAGTCTTTAGTGTTTAGTTTGAGTCTTTTTCTTTTGTCTCTCCCCCGATGAATTCGAGCTTACGAGCTATATAATAAAGAGTATCTTAGTCAAGGGCTTTGCTTTGTGCCATGATCAATAGTATGAAAAGAACGATAGCATGAAAGATCATGAGACGATCTTACGGAAAGTGATAACTTCACTTATGACAAGTATGATGATTGAAACTTGTTGACAATAAATCAACATAGACCTCAGTCATTATTGCAATTAATAAGAAGTAATAAGGAAAGAGAGGTTCACATATAAATATATCATCTTAGACACTTCTTACAATTGTGAGCACTCACCAAACTATTACATGCCTAGGAGTAGATGTTGGACAAGGAAGACAACATAATGAATTGTGTTTGCTTGGTTCCAAACAATGTTATATGATTAGAGATCCCTTAGCATGTGACGATTGCTTCCACCTCATATTAGCTAAAACTCCCGCACCAAGTAGAGATATTACTTGTGCATCCATAAACTTCCAACCAGTTTTGCCATGAGAGTCCACCATACCTACCTATGGATTGAATAAGATCCTTCAAGTAAGTTGTTATCGGTGCAAGCAATAAAAAATTGCTCTCTAATATGTACGATCTATTAGTGTGTGGAAAATAAGCTTTGTACGAACCTGTGATGAGGAAGACATAAAAGCGACAGACTGCATAATAAAGTTCTTTATCACAGGAGGTAATATAAGGTGACGTTCCTCCGCACTAAGAGGACACACATTCAAACCTCAAAAGCGCATGACAACCTCTGCTTCCCTCTACGAAGGGCCTATCTTGTACCTTAACTTTTTGCCCTTGTAAGAGTCATGGTGATCTTCACCAATTCCCTTTTTTCCTTTGTCTTGGCTACCGTCACATGCTTGGGAAAGATCTATATTCATATATCAACTTGGAGTTGAATACTTATGCTTTATTGTTGTTGACTTTACCCTTGAGGTAAATGGTTGGGAGGCAAAACTATAAGCCCCTATCTTCCTCTGTGTCCAGCTGAAATTTTGACACCATGAGTACCACGTGAGTTGTAACAATTGTGGAAAACAAAAGAGATGATTGAGTATGTGGGTTTGCCTTACAAGCTCTTATTTGACTCGTTCTGATGTTGTGATAAATTGCAATTGCTTCAATGACTATGGACTATTGTTGGTTACTTCTCGGTAAGGTTTTTGCTTCATGCTTTGCTTTGTGAAGGCATTGTTACTTTCCCATAAGAATCTTTATGATGTATTGCTGTTCTATGTGTGATCATGATGCCCTCATGTCCGTATTATGTTTTATCGACACCTTCGTCCCTCAACATGTGGACATGTTTATGGAACTTGGTTTTCGCTTGAGGAAAAGCGAGGTCTAAGCTTGGGAGAGTTGATATGTCCATTTTGCTTCATGCTTTCATGTTGATATTTATTGCTTTTTGGGCTGTTATATTACTTGTGGTACCATAGTTATGCCTTTTCTCTCTTATTTTGCAAGGTTTATTTGAAGAGGGAGAATTCACGTAGCTGGAATTCTGGACTGGAAAAGGAGCAAATCCTAGTCCACTATTATGCACATCTCCAAATGCCCTGAAAAGTTACATGGATTTTTTCTGGATTATATAAAAAATACTGGGCGAAAGAACTACCGGAGGGGGGCCACGAGGGCTCCACAAGCTTGCCCACCGCCACCACCCCCTGGTGGCGTAGGGCAAGCTTGTGGGCTGCCTGACGGCCCACTAGCCCCCCTCTTTTGCTATATGAAGGGTTTTGGTTTGGAAAAAATCAAGAGGGAGCTTTTTCGTGGTTTTGCCGCCGCCACGAGGCGGAACTTGAGCAGATCCAATCTAGAGCTCCGGCAGAACGATCCTGCCGGGGAAACTTCCCTCCCGGAGGGGGAAATCGTCGCCATCGTCATCACCAACACTCCTCTCGTCGGAGGGGAGGCATCTTCATCAACATCTTCATCAGCACCATCTCCTCTCCAATCCCTAGTTCATCTCTTGTAACCAATCTTCGTCTCGCAACTCCGATTGGTACTTGTAAGGTTGCTAGTAGTGTTGATTACTCTTTGTAGTTGATGCTAGTTGGATTACTTGGTGGAAGAGTTTATGTTCAGATCCTTGATTCTATTCATTACACCTCTGATCATGATTATGATTATGTTTTGTGAGTAGTTACTTTTGTTCCTCGGGACATGGGATAAGTCATGTTAATAATAGTCATGTGAATTTGATATTCGTTCGGTATTTTGATATGATGTATGTTGTTTTTCCTCTAGTGGTGTTATGTGAACGTCGACTACATAACACTTCACCATATTTGGACCTATAGGAAGTCATTGGGAAGTAGTAAGTAGATGATGGGTTGCTGGAGTGACAAAAGCTGAAACCCGAGTCTATGCGTTGCTTCGTGAGGGGCTGATTTGGATCCACTAGTTTAATGCTATGGTTAGACTTTGTCTTAATTCTTCTTTTGTAGTTGCGGATGCTTGCGAGAGAGGTTAATCATAAGTGGGATGCTTGTCCAAGTAAGGGCAGTACCCAAGCGCCAGTCCACCGACATATCAAACTATCAAAGTAACAAACGCGAATCATATGAACATGATGAAACTAGCATGACAGAAATTCCTGTGTGTCCTCGGGAGCGTTTCTCCTCGTATAAGACTTTGTTCAGGCTTGTCCCTTGCTACAAAAAGGATTGGGCCACTTTCTGCACCGTTGCCACTACATGTTACTTGTTACTCTTTGCTTGCTATGTTTCACCTCGCTACACAATCACCCGTTACCGCTACTTTCAGTGCTTGCAGTTATTACCTTGCTGAAATCTGTTTATCAGAGCCTTCTGCTCCTCGTTGGGTTCGGTACTCTTACTTATCGAAAGGACTATGATTGATCCCCTATACTTGTGGGTCATCACCACTCGACATATCCGATGTGATGTTCTCTGAGCTTAAGAGTTCGATCTCTCACCGTAAGGTCCCCTTCTATGGGCCTTACTTTTTTTTCATCAAGAAAAAAGTGGACAGAGTCCTTTCTGCAAGTGCCCTTTCCTGCTGGATCTGGGTGTGTCAGCCATGATCCTATCAAGCTGCGCCATAAGGAGAAGTGGGCGAACACCTCATCTTCAAGTTCTGCTCAATGCATGGAGACTGATAGGCAGACTGCTGCTACTGAGGGAGGCCGTGCCTTGCATACCCGCTCCTCTGATGTGCCATCTTGGGCCGTGAAGATGAAGAACCAGATGAAGACCCTCTTCAGCATGCATGCCAAGGGACAGTATCAGACTCATGTTTCCGAAAAGGAGAACCGTCAGAGGCACAAGCGTGTCTTGAGGACGCTTGATGTGCATATTTCGAGCGGCTCTGAGGACATCATCACTCGAGAGGCCGACTGGATGCAGGCACGAGACTACCAGTGGGCTGAGTCCGATGCTGAGGAGGAGGCATATGACGAGGATGCTGAGGAGGAGGAGCCGACTGAGGAGGAGGAGGATGAGGAGGATGCAGATGCTACAGACGTGTCTGATGCGGATGCCTGAGCTACCACTTGTGTCCTAGGTGTCCTCTGTGCCCTTTTTGGCGTCTTGATGCCAAAGGGGGAGAGAGTGTAGGGATTTGGATTTGCTTTGCTTTATCATTTTTCGAGTCTTTCTGTGTGGAACTTGGTTGGTCTTATCGTGTTCGATTACCTTTCATGGTTGTGAGACTTTGTTTTAGTCATATGCCATCCCTACATTACCTTTATTAATTGTCTTCATGCTCACATGCTTTACCTTGCTTCCTCATTTAATGTTGTATCAGTTCGTTGCAAATATTACTAGCCTATGATTTCTAGGGGGAGTTTTCTCCTTGGACTGAGTGCACTGCTGTTCATAGCGCTAACCTAAATCATGCACTTATCCAGGGGGAGCTAGTCCCTAGACCATAGACTTTGGGTTTGCAGTTGTATTCAGTATACTTTCCTTTTGTGCAAATCCAGTATTGTCATCAATTCACCAAAAAGGGGGAGATTGTTAGGGCATATTTATCCCTAAGTGATTTTGGTGATTGATGATAGTACGTCAACGGACTAATCGTGCGCATTGAGAATTTCAGATAATACATGACAAGGGCACAAGACGTTTCGGCACCCCTCTGTGGATTAGAAGCACGATGGCTTCTACGGTTCTCTTTGGTGGTTTTGAGTCGTAGGAACGTCGTACTATTAAGAGGGGATCCGTATCGAAAAGGTTTGGGTGGAATCAAACTCTCACGCGCACATTTTATCTCCACCTCTTTTCCCTTGCTGCTATGGAGCTCCCCCCTTGTTCTTTCTCTCTTTCTTGGCAAAAAGGCTCTAGCGGTAGTACCTCTAGAGGTGAGCGTAGTACTGCTAGTGAGCGGTAGTACCGCCCCCTGGTTAGCGGTAGTACCACTCCAAGACTGTAGTACCGCTCTCCTAGCGGTTGTGCTATGTCGGACTTTTTGTGAAACTTTCTCAGCAGTGGTAGGCCCGGTAGTAGCTCTTGCACTACCTTGGGTAAAGCGGTAGTACCGCTCTAGTCCTAGCAGTAGTACCGCTGGGGGCAGCAGTAGTACCGCTTTGCTCGTGCAGTAAGTGGGGGTAACGGTTGGATTTGTTCCCCCACTATATGAAGGGTTCTTCCACTCCGTGAACCCTACCTTTGATCCTCCAAGACTCCATTGTTCCTCCCTAAGCTGATATGTGCCCGATCTCTCTCCCTAGCCAATCGAACTTGTTGATTTCCTAGGGATTGGTTTAGAAGGCCAAGATCTACACTTCCACCAAGATAAAATTGATTCCCCCCACTAATCCCTTGCAGATTTTGTTACTCTTGGGTGTTTGAGTGCCCTAGACGGTTGAGGTCACCTTGGAGCCATATCCATTGTGGTGAAGCTCCGTGGTTTTGTTGGGAGCCTCCGAGCATTGTGTGGAGATAGCCCCAACCTTGTTTGTAAAGGTTCGGTCGCCACCTTCAAGGGCACCAATAGTGGAATCACGACAACTCTCACTGTGTGAGGGCGTGAGGAGAATACGGTGGTCCTGGTGACTTCTTGGGGAGTATTGTGCCTCCACACCGCTCCAACGGAGACGTACTTCCTGTCAAAGGGAAGGAACTTCGGTAACACATCCGCGTCTCCACCGGTTCCACTTGCGGTTATCTCTTACCTTTACTTTGTATTCACTTGTATTGTGGTGTATTGTTTACTTGCTTATTGTTGTTACGATGGTTTGCATCATATAGGTTGCTCACCTAGTTGTTCATCTAGAGATCCTTTTGTTGTTAACTCTAACTTGTTAAGAAAATCCAAAAATTTGTAGTTGCCTATTCACCCCCCTCTAGTCAACCATATCGATCCTTTCAATTGGTATCAGAGCTACGTCTCTTTATTAAAGGTTTAATCACCTAAAGAGTATGGCTGACGATGGAGATGGGACGAGTGGACCACCCGTGGTCGTGGCAATGAGTTCGGTCACACAGTCCAACTTTGAAGTAATTCTTGATGAGGCCGATGAGTTTGTGATGAAGGAAGATGAAGAACCTCAAGATCTTTATCGAAGGGTGACTGCTCTCGCCGTTGCTCTCAAAGACCACGAGAGCAAGGATGTGGATGACATGTGGATCAAGCACAAGTTTCTCCAGGCCATCATGCCACTCAATAAGGCCATGTCATCGGTCATTCAACCAACTTGTTTCTCATATCATTCTTCATCTCTTTGCAACCTTCAAGGATCGTTGGTTTCACTCGTTTGTCAAGAAGCGACTAAGTTTTACCTCTTCATTCTCTTCCCCTTCCCCTTTCATTCTTTAGATCTCGGGGCGAGATCTCTTGTTAGTGTAGGAGAGTTGTGACAGCCCGAGACCGATGCTCCAGAAGATTCCCCTTTTATTTCGTTGCCGCCGTGCAATTAGATTGTCTGTCACATTCATCATCGCATCATTCGCATCATCTGCATTGTGTCGGCACTCCGTTGCCGCCAGTTTTCAAAACTTGCATCCGTATTAGTTGTCGGTTCTCTACGTTATCATCGTTGACCGTTTTGAGGCCAACCATAGACGCATTTGTTTTTAAAAGTGTGTAGAAAACTTTCTTGGATTGGGTTGAAACTTGGCGTGCGGTCTGAAGTGTAGGTAGGCCGCCTCCCAAATTTCGTCATAATCGGAGTTCGTTTGATACCCGTAACGTTAAATATATAGCGGCACTATAGCCGGTTTATTCGTCGTACGTTTTCATATTTTAAAACTCTATCACGGGCCACACCATTTCCCTCTCATCCCTACATAGCCCATCTACACAACCCACTAGACCCACCTAGCCACTTCCTCCGTTTGTGGTCGTCGGGTCGCGATTGGACGGACGAGGTCCACCCCACCATAGCCCAACCCTATATAAGAACCACCCCATGGTGGAGCTCTATCCCTCCACTAGGGTTTCCGCCTAGCCATTTTTGCAGCCAGCCCCTAGAAAAACCCCATCTACTAGCTCCACCCCCTCTCTCCCCGGAATCCAATCTCAGGGCAGATCTGGACCATTGGATATCCATCCAAAGGACTAGATTCGCCCAGTTTCCCCACCTACCGGACACGTCTGCGCCACCAACCGGACATGTCCGGCGACCAAAGTGCAGCTAGAGCTCCCGAGCTCCTCCCATGGCAGCTAGCGCGCAGCCGCGTGGGAGCCCGAGGCTTCTCCCTCCAGCAGCCTCAGCCGCGCCTCCTGCGAGCGACCGCAGCCACCACCGCGCCCCCAACCGTGACCTCGTCGGAGCCCCATCTCCTTGCCGCGCCCCGCCACTAGGTCGGCCTCGCCGGAGTGCACCACCGGCCCCGAGCCACCTCCTCCCGGCTCCTCCCGGCTCCTCCCGCACAGCCGCAACCACCAGAGGGCAGCAGCCCGCGCCGCGCCACCGTCCCTGTCGGATCCCGCCGCCAACCGCCCACTGCAGTACCTGTCGCCGTTCTCGCCCTCCAACTCTGACGTCGGACCCTGCCGCCGAGCCCCTATGCTCCCGTTGCCACATCAGGATCGGCATGCAGTTCGCCAGATCCGCACCCGCGTTGACCCCGAGTGGGCCGGCCACGCCCTCAGACCATCTCCGCCGCTCAGCGCCACAGACCGGCCCAGCTCGCTAGCTCCAGCCGACCTTCACCACCGAGCCGGCGCAATTGGCCCGAGGTGAGCTCCAGCCCCCCCTTTTTCTTATCTTGCATCTGAGGCATGGAACAACTATGTTGCGCCATTGTTTCGGCCCGTTTAGTTTGTTTTAAGTTTGCGAATTTAGTATTTTTAGAAAAATGCATATTTTTAAAACACCCGTAATTTTTAATCCGTGCATCGGATCACGACAAATTATATATGTAAAGTGATTAGAATTTCACATAGAATAATATTTTCCAACTCTCATGCCTATTTAAAGCTGTTAGACATGTTGTTTGCATCGGCTTGCGTGTCGACGTGATAGAAACAGTTTAATTCGTAGCTAGATAACCGTAGCTCCATTGGAGATGAGTGATGACCCACAAGTATAGGGGATCAATCATAGTCCTTTCAATAAGTAAGAGTGTCGAACCCAACGAGGAGCAGAAGGCTCTGATAAATGGATTTCAGCAAGGTAATAACTGCAAGCACTGAAAGTAGCGGTAACAAGTGATTGTGTAGCGAGGTGAAACGTTGCAAGCAAAGAGTAACAAGTAACAAGTAGTAGCAACGGTGCAGCAAGTGGCCCAATCCCTTTTGTAGCAAGTGACAAGCCTGAACAAAGTCTTATAGGAGGAAAAACGCTCCCGAGGACACACAGGAATTTCTGTCATGCTAGTTTCATCATGTTCATATGATTCACGTTCGTTACTTTGATAGTTTGATATGTGGGTGGACCGGCGCTTGGGTACTGCCCTTACTTGGACAAGCATCCCACTTATGATTAACCTCTCTCGAAAGCATCCACAACTACAAAAGAAGAATTAAGACAAAGAATAACCATATAATTAAACTAGTGGATCCAAATCAGCCCCTCACGAAGCAACGCATAGACTGGGGTTTAAGCTTCTGTCACTCCAGCAACCCATCATCTACTTACTACTTCCCAATGCCTTCCTCTAGGCCCAAATATGGTGAAGTGTTATGTAGTCGACATTCACATAACACCACTAGAGGAAAAACAACATACATCATATCAAAATACCGAACGAATATCAAATTCACATGACTATTATCAGCATGACTTATCCTATGTCCTTAGGAACAAAAGTAACTACTCACAAGACATAATCATAATCATGACCAGAGGTGTAACGAATAGCATCAAGGATATGAACATAAACTCTTCCACCAAGTAATCCAACAAGCATCAACTACAAAGAGTAAACAACACTACTAGCAACCTTACAAGTACCAATCGGAGTCGCGAGACGAAGATTGATTACAAGAGATGAAGTAGGGATTGGAGAGGAGATGGTGCTGATGAAGATGTTGATGAAGATGCCTCCCCTCCGACGAGAGGAGTGTTGGTGATGACGATGGCGACGATTCCCCCCTCCGGGAGGGAAATTTTCCCGGCAGGATTGTCCTGCCGGCGCTCTAGATTGGATCTGCTCAAGTTCTGCCTCATGGCGGCGGCGAAACCAC
Organism: Hordeum vulgare subsp. vulgare; assembly: GCF_904849725.1. Classification (NCBI taxonomy): domain Eukaryota; kingdom Viridiplantae; phylum Streptophyta; class Magnoliopsida; order Poales; family Poaceae; genus Hordeum; species Hordeum vulgare. The sequence goes on along the minus strand of NC_058519.1, from coordinate 269,235,811 downwards.
GATAAAGCTCCCTTATGATTTTTTCCAGGTCAGGATGCATCATATAGCAAAAGAGGGGGGCTAGTGGGCCTTCAGGCAGCCCACAAGCCTGCCCTGCGCCACCAGGGGGGTGGTGGCGGTGGGCAAGCTTGTGGGGCCCTAGTGGCCCCCCTCCGGTAGTTCTTTCGCCCAGTATTTTTAATATATTCCAGAAAAAATCCACGTAAATTTTCAGGGCATTTGGAGATGTGCAGAATAGTGGACCAGGATTTGCTCCTTTTGCAGTCCAGAATTCCAGCTGCCTGAATTCTCCCTCTTCAAATAAACCTTGAAAAATAAGAGAGAAAAGGCATAAATATGGTACCACAAGTAATATAACAGCCCAAAAAGCAATAAATATCAACATGAAAGCATGATGCAAAATGGACGTATCAACTCCCCCAAGCTTAGACCTCGCTTGTCCTCAAGCGAAAACCAAGTTCCATAAACATGTCCACATGTTTGGGGACAAAGGTGTCGATAAAACATAATACGGACATGAAGGCATCATGATCACACATAGAACAACAATACATCATAAAGATTCTTATGGGAAAGTAATAATTCCTTCACAAAGCAAAGCATGAAGCAAAAACCTTACCGAGAAGTAACCAACAATTGTTCATAGTCATTGAAGCAATTGCTACTTATCACAACATAAAAAAGAGTCAAACAAGAGCTTGTAAGGCAAACCCACATACTCAATCATCTCTTTCATTTTCCACAATTGTTACAACTCACGTGGTACTCATGGTGTCAAAGTTTCAGCTGGACACAAAGGAAGATAGGGGCTTATAGTTTTGCCTCCCAACGGTTTACCTCAAGGGTAAAGTCAACAATAATAAAGCATGAGTACTCAACTCCAAGTTGATATATGAATATAGATCTTTCCCAAGCATGTGACGGTAGCCAAGACAAATGCAAAAAGGGAATTGGTGATGATCACCATGACTCTTACAAGGGTAAAAAGTAAAGGTACAAGATAGGCCCTTCGCAGAGGGAAGTAGAGGTTGCCATGCACTATTGAGGTTTGAATGCGTGTCCTCTTAGTGCGAAGGAACGTCACTTTATATTGCCTCGTGTGATAAAGAACTTTACTATGCAGTCTGTCGCTTTTATGTCTTCCTCACCACATGTTCGTACAAAGCTTATTTTCCACACACTAATAGATCATACATATTAGAGAGCAATTTTGATTGCTTGCACCGATGACAACTTACTTGAAGGATCTTATTCAATCCATAGGTAGGTATGGTGGACTCTCATGGCAAAACTGGTTGGAGGTTTGTGGATGCACAAGTAGTATCTCTACTTGGTGCGGGAGTTTTGGCTAATATGAGGTGGAAGCAATCGTCACATGCTAAGGGATCTCTAATCATATAACATTGTTTGGAACCAAGCAAACACAATTCATTATGTTGTCTTCCTTGTCCAACATCTACTCCTAGGCATGTAATAGTTTGGTGAGTGCTCACAATTGTAAGAAGTGTCTAAGATGATATATTTATATGTGAACCTCTCTTTCCTTATTAGTTCTTATTAATTGCAACAATGACTGAGGTATATGTTAATTTATTCTCAACAAGTTTCAATCATCATACTTGTCATATGTGAAGTTATCACTTTCCATAAGATCGTCTCATGATCTTTCATGCTATCGTTCTTTTCATACTTTGGATCATGGCACAAAGCAAAGCCCTTGACTAAGATACTCATTATTATATAGCTCGTAAGCTCGAATACAACGGGGGAGAGACAAAAGCAAAAGACTCAAACTAAAAACTAAAGACTTATTCCTCTAAAAGAAGAAATAAAAACTAAAAAGGAAAGAACTAAAACAAAGGTAAAAGCAAAATATATAAAGGTGATACGATACCAGGGCAACTCCCCCAAGCTTGGCAGAAGCCAAGGGGATTGCCCATACCAATGCTTAGTTGTCTTCCTTTGGTGGTGATGTTGTTGTGGTCGCCTTTGATTCCAAGAGAGCTATCAACCTTTGATTTATACCTCTGAGCTCTGTGACATGGTTTTCCAGCAAAACAACTTCACGAGAAAGAGAAATATTGCAAGCACGAGTTGTTTCGCAAAACCTCAAGACTTCAATCAAGGATGGAGACAACATGTGGAGGAAGGGTTGGAGAAAGTCTATTCCTTCAACGTTGAACATAGGTTGAACTTCCTCCTTAGCTTGGGTTTTCTCCTTAGCTTGGTCCCTGGCTTCCGTAACTTCTACTGTTTTCAGATCAACATCTACTTCCTCATGAACTTGGTGAAGACCATTCTCCCCAATAGATTCCTGAGACATCTTTGCTCTAAATCTGCGGCAGACAACAAGCTCAAAATGAAAATAGAGGAAAACTACGCGATACGGGGGTCAAAACCTTCGGGCGACTATATATTGATTTTTTCTGGGCCAGAAGGAGTCCTCCGCAAGAAAACGGAGTCCGGGAGGCACACGAGGTGCCCACAAGCTTGCCCACCGCCACCAGGGGGGTGGTGGCGGTGTGGGCCCTTGTGGCTTCCTCGTTTCCTCTCCGGACTGCTTTTTATTTTTCTAATTTTCCAAAAATTCCAAAACTGAGGAAATCTCCTATTGGAAAAGTATCGGAGTCCAATTTCTTGCCGAAACATATACATCTTCGTTTTCAAGGTCTGAAACAGGCTGATAAACATCCCTTATATACTCCTCTGGAGTTATGACATTGATGATCTTGGTCTCAACATTTATGGGAGTACCAGAGATGTAATGGTTGATTCTTTGCCCATTTACCACTCTAGGAAAATTTCCTTCCGTGTTATTGATTTTGATGGCACCGGAACGATATACTTCCTCGACAACATAGGGACCTTCCCATTTAGAGAGAAGCTTGCCTGCAAATAATCTCAAACGAGAATTGTATAGCAAGACATAATAACCTACATTGAACTCTCGTTTCTGTATTCGTTTGTCGTGCCATCTCTTAACCTTTTCTTTGAACAACCTGGCATTCTCATATGCCTGGGCTATCCATTCATCTAACGAGCTGATATCAAACAACCGCTTCTCACCGGCAAGTTTGAAATCAAAGTTGAGCTCTTTGATAGCCCAATAAGCTTTGTGTTCCAGCTCAAGAGGTAAATGACAGGCCTTACCGTAAACCATTTTATACGGTGACATGCCCATGTGATTCTTATAAGCAGTCCTATAAGCCCATAGTGCATTGTAAAGTTTGCTAGACCAGTTCTTTCGAGATCTATTGACGGTCTTTTGTAAGATCAACTTGATCTCCCTATTACTCAACTCCACTTGACCACTAAACTGAGGATGATAAGGAGATGCAACTCTATGGTTGACATCATACTTAGCTAGCATCTTGCGGAAAACACCATGAATGAAGTGTGAACCGCCATCAGTCATCAAGTATCTAGGGCTCCAAATCTTGGGAATATGACTTCTTTAAGCATCTTAATAAAGGTGTGGTGATCAGCATTCTTAGTGGGGATAGCTTCTACCCACTTAGTAACGTAATCCACAACAACTAAAATGTGAGTGTACCCATTGGAACTCGGGAAGGGTCCCATATAATCAAAGCCCCAGACATCAAATGGTTCAATGACAAGTGAATAATTCATATGCATCTCTTGACGCTTATTGATGTTCCCTATCCTTTGGCATTCGTCACAAGACAAGACAAACTTGCGGGCATCCTTGAAGAGAGTGGGCCAATAGAAACCTGATTGCAATACCTTATGGGCAGTTCTATCTCCAGCGTGGTGTCCTCCGTAGGCCTCGAAATGGCACTTCTGCAGGATCTGTCCCTGTTCATGTTCACGCACACAACGTCTAATAACACCATCTACTCCTTCCTTATAAAGGTGAGGATCATCCCAAAAGTAGTGTCTCAAATCAAAGAAGAATTTCTTCTTTTGCTGATAGGTGAAACTGGGTGGTATGTATTTGGCTACGATGTAGTTTGCATAATCGGCATACCACTATGCACTAAGTGAAGTGTGGATGACATTTAATTGCTCATCAGGGAAGCTGTCATCAATTGGTAGTGGGTCATCAAGGACATTCTCTAGCCTAAACAAGTTATCTGCTACAGGGTTATCAGCACCCTTTCGGTCAACGACGTGCAAATCAAATTCCTGTAGCAGGAGAACCCATCTGATCATCCTAGGCTTAACGTCCTTCTTCTCCATGAGGTACTTAATAGCAGCATGATCAGAGTGAATAGTGACTTTGGAGTCAACTATGTAAGATCTGAACTTTTCGCATGCAAACACGACTGCTAAAAATTCCTTCTCCGTAGTGGCATAGTTTCTTTGGGCACTATCTAGAGTTTTACTAGCGTAGTGAATGACATTCAACCTCTTGCCAACTCTTTGTCCTAGAACAGCACCAACAGCATAATCACTAGCGTCACACATGATTTCAAAGGGCAAGTTCCAGTCAGGTGGTTGAACAATAGGTGCGGTTATCAAAGCCTTCTTAAGTATTTCGAAGGCTTCCTCACAATCCTCATCAAAAACAAAAGGAACATCCTTCTGCAAGAGGTTGGTAAGAGGCCTAGAAATCTTAGAGAAGTCTTTAAAGAACCTTCTATAGAAACCAACATGACCTAGGAAACTTTGTATACCTCTGATATCTGTGGGGCACGACATTTTCTCAATTGCATCAACCTTAGCCTTATCAACTCCAATGCCTCTTTCACAGATTTTGTGTCTTAAGACGATACCTTCATTAACCATAAAGTGCCACTTCTCCCAATTCAAGACGAGGTTGGTTTCTTCGCATCTCTGTAAGACTCGATCAAGGTTGCTGAGGCAATCATCAAAGGAAGACCCGTAAACGGAGAAGTCATCCATGAAAACCTCGACAATCTTTTCACAAAAGTCAGAGAATATAGCCATCATACATCTTTGGAAGGTGACAGGTGCATTACATAAGCCAAAAGGCATACGTCTATAGGCAAAGGTACCGAAAGGGCAGGTGAACATGGTTTTCTCTTGATCAGATTGTGCAACAGGTATTTGTGAGAAACCTGAATAACCGTCTAGAAAGCAAAAGTGAGTGTGTTTTGATAGCCTTTCTAGCATTTGGTCGATGAACGACAAAGGATAATGATCTTTCCGGGTTGCCTTGTTCAGTTTCGGGAGTCTATCACCATTCTATAGCCGGTAATAATCCTTTGTGGGATTAGTTCATCCTTATCATTAGGAACAACGATGATACCTCCCTTCTTAGGTACGCAATGTACTGGACTTACCCAATCACTATGAGCGACAGGATAAATGATTCCTGCTTCCAGAAGCTTTAATATTTCTTTTCTAACGACCTCTTTCATCTTAGGATTCAATCTCCTTCGATGATCAGCAACTGGTTTGAATTCAGGATCGGTTTTAATCTTGTGCTGACATAGAGTAGGACTAATACCCTCAAGATCATCAAGAGTATATCCAATAGCAGCGCGATGCTTCCTCAGAGTTTTTAGTAACTTCTTCTCTTCGCGCTCTGAGAGGAGAGCACTAATAATGACAGGATATATCTCCTTCTCATCAAGATAGGCATACTTAAGAGTATCAGGCAACTGTTTAAGCTCGAACACAGGATCACCCTTTGGTGGGGGAGGATCCCCAAGCAGTTCAATAGGCAGATTATTCTTGAGAATAGGATGTTGTTCTAAGACAATTCTATCTATCTCATCTCTCTCCTCCATATGCATATCATTTTCATGCTCAAGCAGATATTGCTCTAAAGGATCCGTAGGAGGTATGGCAATAGAGGCAAGAGCAATGATTTCATCTCTACCAGACGACTCTCTTTCATGGGGTTGTCTACAAAACTTGGAGAAGTTAAATTCATGAGACACACCCTCAAAACTTACTGTGACAGTCTGCTTAATGCAATCAATGTGAGCATTGACAATGTTGAGAAAGGATCTACCAAATATGATGGGACAAAAACTATCTTGTGCAGTACCAAGGACGAGGAAATCAGTAGGATACTTCGTCTTACCACACAGGACTTCTACATCTCTCACAATTCCCAAAGGGCAGATAGTGTCTCTATTAGCTAGCGTGATAGTGACATCAATGGGTTCTATCTCAGCAGGTGCAATCTCATCTTTGATTTCATCATAGAGAGAACGGGGTATTGCACTAGCACTAGCTCCCATATCACATAAACCATGGTAGAAGTGATCTCCTATCTTAACAGAAACAACGGGCAGGCCAACTACAGGTACGTGCTTGTCTTCGCGTGAGGTTTAGCAATTCTAGTAGAGTCCTCACAGAATTTAATAACATGCCCGTCTATGTCTTCGGCTAAGAGATCTTTGATAATAGCAACACTAGGTTCAACTCTAATCTCCTCACGGGGTGCAAGTGATCTAATGTAACCCCTACGTATCACAGTTGGAGCTTTAGAATAATCCTTCATTCTAGCAGGGTATGGTGGTTTCTGAGTGTAAGCAGAAGGAACAACACGATCACTAAAAGCTATGATTTTCTCCTGAACTAGATTGGTTTTAACTATGTTGCTTTCTACTGGAGGACGATATTTAAACCACTTCTCTTTGGGAAGTTCAACATGAGCAGCAAAAGATTCACATAGAGAAGCTACTATCTCAGAGTCAAGTCCATACTTAGCGCTAAAATCTCTAGAAGTGTATGTCTCAACAAAAGATTTAACGCAATCAAACTGGAAATTCAAACCTGAGTCCTTACCTTACTCCAGCTCCCAATCTTTAGAGTTGCGTTTGATTCTCTCCAATAAATTCCACTTGTGATCAATATCCTTCTTCATAAAAGAACCGACACAAGAAGTGTCAAGCATGGTACGATCTTCATGAGAAAGCCGAGCATAAAAGTTTTGAGTGATGATTTCTCTCGAGAGCTCATGATTGGGGCATGAATATAGCATTGATTTAAGCCTCCCCCAAGCTTGAGATATGCTTTCCCTCTCACGAGGCCAAAAGTTATAAATAAAGTTCCGATCACGATGTACTAAATGCATAGGATAGAACTTTTGATGAAATTCCAATTTCAACCGATTGTAGCCCCATGATCCAGTATCATCGCATAGCCTATACGATGTCAACACCTTATCCTTCAAAGATAAAGGAAAGACTTTCTTCTTTACCTCATCCTCGGGCAAACCTGCAAGCTTAAATAAACCACAAACTTCATCTACATATATTAGATGCAAGTCTGGATGTGAAGATCCATCTCTTGTGAAAGGATTAGCCAGCAGTTTCTCAAGCATACCCAAAGGAATTTCATAAAAGATATTTTCAGTAGGTACCTCAGGTTGAGGAGAAACTCCTCGTGCTTCCATTCGTGGTGAAGATACCCCAAACAAACTCCTCAAAGGAAGAGTTTCCATAGTAACAAGTGACAATAAATTTCAGCACAGTATATAAATGTTTCCTTACCAATTTCCACTTACCAAAGGCGCTTCACTCCCCGGCAACGGCGCCAGAAAAGAGTCTTGATGACCCACAAGTATAGGGGATCAATCGAAGTCCTTTCAATAAGAAAGAGTGTCGAACCCAACGAGGAGCAGAAGGCTCTGATAAATGGATTTCAACAAGGTAATAAGTGCAGGCACTGAAAGTAGCAGTAACAAGTGATTGTGTAGCGAGGTGAAACGTAGCAAGCAAAGAGTAACAAGTAACAAGTAGTAGCAACGGTGCATCAAGTGGCCCAATCCCTTTTGTAGCAAGGGACAAGCCTGAACAAAGTCTTATAGGAGGAAAAACGCTCCCGAGGACACACGGGAATTTTTGTCATGCTAGTTTCATCATGTTCATATGATTAACGTTCGTTACTTTGATAATTTGATATGTGGGTGGACCGGTGCTTGGGTACTGCCCTTACTTGGACAAGCATCCCACTTATGATTAACCTCTCTCGCAAGCATCCGCAACTACAAAAGAAGAATTAAGACAAAGTCTAACCATATCATTAAACTAGTGGATCCAAATCAGCCCCTCACGAAGCAACGCATAGACTGGGGTTTAAGCTTCTGTCACTCCAGAAACCCATCATCTACTTACTACTTCCCAATGCCTTCCTCTAGGCCCAAATATGGTGAAGTGTTATGTAGTCGACGTTCACATAACACCACTAGAGGAAAAACAACATACATCATATCAAAATACCGAACAAATATCAAATTCACATGACTATTATCAGCATGACTTATCCCATGTCCTCAGGAACAAAAGTAACTACTCACAAGACATAATCATAATCATGACCAGAGGTGTAATCAATAGCATCAAGGATCTGAACATAAACTCTTCCACGAAGTAATCCAACAAGCATCAACTACAAAGAGTAATCAACACTACTAGCAACCTTACAAGTACCAATCGGAGTTGCGAGACGGAGATTGGTTACAAGAGATGAACTAGGGATTGGAGAGGAGATGGTGCTGATGAAGATGTTGATGAAGATGCCTCCCCTCCGATGAGAAGAGTGTTGGTGATGACGATGGCGACGATTCCCCCCTCCGGGAGGGAAATTTCCCCGGCAGGATCGTCCTACCGGAGCTCTAGATTGGATCTGCTCAAGTTCCGCCTCGTGACGGCGGCTAAACCACGAAAAAGCTCCCTTATGATTTTTTCCAGGCTAGGACGCATCATATAGCAAAAGAGGGGGGGTAGTGGGCCTTCAGTGTCACGCCCAAGATGCGACCCTATCCTCAATTTGGCACGAAGGCCTCGTCATGGATAGAAGCGCATCTCGTCCTGTCGCAAGAATGGATATCGTTACAAGTACATGTACTGAAAATAAGATATATATATATATATATAGAATTGTCTTACACTCGCGAGAAGCTACATCAGAGTCACAGCAGTACAATACATAATCATCATGAAGAAGAGCAGGGTCCGACTACGGACGAAAACAAACGATAAAAGAAGAACGACGTCCATCCTTGCTATCCAAGGCTGCCGGCCTGGAACCCACCCTATATCGATGAAGAAGAAGAAGAAGAAGCAACTCCAAATGAACAATCAATGCACTCGCGTCAAGTAACCTTTACCTGTACCTGCAACTGGTGTTGTAGTAATCTGTGAGCCACAGGGGACTCAACAATCTCATTTCCAAAGGTATCAAGACTAGCAAAGCTTAATAGGTGAGGCATGGATAAGTGGTGAGGTTGGAGCAGCGGCTAAGCATATATATATATATATATATGTGGTGGCTAACTTACGAGTATAATAAATAAGAGGGGGAAGATCTACGCATAACGGACTGAACTACTGATGATCAAATGAATGATCCTGAACACCTACCTACGTCAGACATAACCCCACCGTGTCCTCGATCGGAGAAGGAACTCACGAAAGAGACAGTCACGGTTATGCACATAATTGGCATATTTTAATTAAGTTAACTTCAAGTTATCTAGAACCAGTGTTAAACAAAGTTTCCACGTTGCCACATAAGTGCGGGCACAACTTTCCGAAAGATTTAATCCTGCAGGGGTGCTCCAACTAGTCCATCACAAATTACCACAAGCCGCATAGAAATCCTCAATCACGAAGCTCGCGATCTCGTCGGATTCCCTAGTGGAAAACCTCAACTCTGAGATTACCCAAAGCATCACCGGAATCCCGATGCACAAGATATCTCGTCAAAGGTAAAACTAATCGAGCAAGGCCGCCCGACGTGTCGACGATCCCGATAGGAGCCGCGTATCTCCTTCTTAGGACACTGACGGATAAGCACAACGTACGATGGCCTGATAGATATCTCCCGAGTTGCCCCGGGTTGGCCCCGCAAACGGCTCTAGTTTTGGACCAAAACCATCAGCACTGGCCCCCCTGTATTATGTGAAATTACTCCTCGGGTTCATGACGCCCTATGCTTTCAGTATTAACAGAATTATTATGTTGGGCAAATAGTACCAATGTTGGGCCTTGCCAGACCAGCTTTAATCTAAAACGAATTATCAAGGGGGTCCCCATAACAACCCCGATCGTGTTAGGGGCGCTCAATTATGGAACATAACACCGGTAGCCGAAACTAAGGGGGCAAAGGTGGAACAAAACACCAGGCTAGAAAGGACGAGCCTTCCACCTTTTACCAAGTATATAGGTGCATTAAATTAAATAGCATTTAAATAGGGTGATATAACAAGGAACCCATGTTGTCACATGGAAGCAACTCACCTGCAACTAGCAACGCTAACACAAGGTTAAGCAAGCGGTAACATAGCCAATCAGTGGTTTGCTAGGTTGAATAGGTTGAAGGTATTTATGGCATTATTGAGAGGCTGATATTTAACATGTGGTAGGCAACGAGAGATAATCGGTAGAAGCGATAAAACTAGCATGGCAATGATAGTAATGGTATCTGGGGAAATGGTCATCTTGCCTGAGATCCCACTTGGAAGAAGAATGACTCCGTGAAGCAGACGAACCGATGTAGTCGAGCGGGTCCTCACATTCCGACACGCTTGCGGCACTCTATCGAGACGGAACAAACCGGAAACAAGCATCAACACAGATATTCACCACGGCACATGCACGACAAGATGCAATCCACATATGATGTATGATCAGGCTGAATATAAGCAAGACATGGCATGACAATTCACACAATCAAACCTACACATTAAGTGAAGTTCAATATGCAACGAGTTTCATATTGACGAAACTCCACATACGAGTTATTTAGTTCTATCCCGATTAGGTACATGGCAATATTAAATGTTATTAACATGGCAAGGGGTGAAGCACAAATTAAACTACCTATCTAGGCATTTTAAATGAGACCGGATACGACATATAGCATCTCCGAAATGACCCCATGCGTTAAATCTTAATTTTGTCCAGATTTGTTCTAATCACATTTTAGGTTTGTCAAACAGCAAAACAAAGTGGTTCACGTGATTCTACTCATCGTTCTGGTCCATTTACATAAATGACACATCTCCAACAGAGCTACGGACAAATAGTTACGACCTAAACCGTTTTCAACACGTTGACACACAAACCGATGCAAACAGCACACTAAACAGACTTAAACATGCATGAGAGTTGGAAATTGTTAATCTACGTGAAATTCTAGTCAAGTTTCATATATAACTTGTCTTGATCCGGTGCACGGTCTAAAAGCTACGGTTGTTTGAAAATCGATGCCTTTTTCTGAAATTCACAAAATCCTAGTGCAGAAAAAAAGATGAGAAACAAATATGGGGCAAGCTAGGATTAGAACCCCAGACCCCTGGGTTGAATCCAGGGCACTAACCAGTTGGTCTGGCTCCTGTTGTGTGAAATAACAGGGCATCGATATGAAGTGAACCGAGGCAGAAACTAATCCTATGAAAAGGGTAAAATTCGTGAAAAATAGAAATGCATCCACGGGGACTTGAACCCATGATCTCCTGGTCGATTAGAGCAGCGCTAGCCAACTCGGCTATGCATGTGCGGCTGACATGAGTGCAGGGGAGAACAACATATACTAAAGAGGCGGCGGGACTCTTTCTACACGAACACACATGGCCAGGCAGAAGCGGACAGGGCGGATCTGGTGAGTCCTTACGTGCGGCTTCGGTGGCTGAACCTGGCGAGGCTTGATGGGACTTCGGCGAGCATCCAGGACGAGGGGGAAAGGGGGGATATGAGCATGGGAATCCATTCCCGGTGTCAGGAGCTCGATTCGGTGGAGGGGATGCCGGTTCACAAGTTGCAAGCTCCCCATCCATGGCGGGGTTGCTGCTCCTGCTGGTCAAGAGAGAGAGAGAGAGAGAGAGAGAGAGAGAGAGAGCTGAGCAGGAGGGAGCAGAAGGAGGAACATGGGAGGCACGAGAGGGATAGGAGAGGGTGCGGAGGCAGTGCCTGGAGGTGTGACAAGGCCCTAGGGACCACGACGAAGCTCCGGTGGCCGGCGATGCATCCTGCCAGAGAAACACACAGAGAGTTGAGAAACAGAGAGAGAGAGAGAAAAAACGGGAGAGAGATGGAGAGATCACGGGGGCAGGAGACGACGGCTTGATCTCCGTTGTCGGCAGCGAGGTCGCCCGATGTAGAGGCGCTCGAGTCACGACACGGGCGCAGGGGAAGGGACTCGCGGGGCGGCGGCGGCTAGTGGCCCTCCGGTGGCCGGCGGGTGCGAGCCTGTGGGGAGGCTGAGCGCAACACCTGCTATTGGATGCGACGCTTGTGGGCAAGCTGTAGTTGCAGGCAAGCGGCTCCGGTTGGTGGGATGGGACTCCGAGGTAGGTAGCGGCTGGAACGAGAGGAGATCCCGAGGAAGAAGGGGACTGGTGGCGGCGGCTACGGGTGGATGGGACGGATCCCCTAGTTTTTAGGGTTGGGTCTCTTATATATATATATCACGTGGGAGAGGTTAGGGGTGGACCCTCCGATCTCGATCGGACGATCAAAAATACTAGGTTAGGAGGTCCAATGGACAAACCGATGACAGTTTGCGGTAAAACGGGGTTGATCCGGACCCAACGGTTCCGACCGTGTGTTTCGGGTACCGGGAGGTTTTCGGACTAGGTTGCGTGTAGGGTCAGTGCAATGTGCAGAGGGGCTAGGCGGAGATGAGAGGGAAAACGGGCAGCCCGGCAACGAGATTTAATATACCGGAAAACGTCCGACGATAGACCGAATACGGTGCCGCTACGGTCGATCGTTCGGGTACCAGACGGACTCCGATTGCGACGAAACTTGACAGGCGGCCTAGCTACAACTAATTACGAACGCACGCCAAGTTACAACCCAATTAGAGAAAGTTTTAAACACACTTTTGGAAAACAAGATTTAGACGATGCCGCGGGCGCGTGCGTGTGTGGTCGGGCTCAGAACGGACAACGACGAGAACTAGCAACTAACAACGGATACAAGTTTTGAAAACTGGTGTCAACGGAGATGCCGATGCAGTGCAGATGATGCGCATGATGTGATGATGATGCGACAAAAGAAAATAGACACCCGACGAAAACGGAATAAAAGGGGGAATCTTCTGGAACGTCGGTCTCGGGCTGTCACATTCAGGCAGCCCATAAGCCTGCCGTGCGCCACCAGGGGGGTGGTGGCGGTGGGAAAGCTTATGGGGCCCTGGTGGCCTCCCTCCGGTAGTTATTTCGCCCAGTATTTTTAATATATTCCAGAAAAAATCCACGTAAATTTTCAGGGCATTTGGAGATGTGCAAAATAGTGGACTAGGATTTGCTCCTTTTCCAGTCCAGAATTCTAGCTGCCTGAATTCTCCCTCTTCAAATAAACCTTGCAAAATAAGAGAGAAAAGGCATAAATATGGTACCACAAGTAATATAACAGCCCAAAAAGCAATTAATATCAACATGAAAGCATGATGCAAAATGGACGTATCAATGAGCTATATATGTAAACCAACTAGAATGACGCGTAGTTTCTCGTGAACCACTTTGTTTTGTCATTTAACAAACATAAAATTTGGTTAGGACAAATCTGGACAAATTTCAAAGTTAACGTGTGGGGTCAGTTCGGAGATGCTACATGTCGTTTGCGGCCTCATTTAAAATGTCTAGATAGGTAGTTTATTTGTGCTTCACCCCTTGCCATGTTAACAACATTTTAATGTTGCCGTGTTAATAAACAAGAGTGAACTAAATAATTAGATGTGGAGTTTCGTCAATATGCAACTCATTGCATATTCAGCTTCACTTAATGTTTAGTGTTTGCGTGATGTGAATTGCCATGCCATGCCTTGCATAATTTACACTGATCATGCATCATATTAGGATGTGCATCATGTCGTGCGTGTGCCATGGCGAATATCGTGTGTTGATTCTTGGTTCTGGTTTGCTTCGTCTCGATAGAGTTCTACAAGCGTGTCAGAATGTGAGGATCCTTCGACTACATCGGTTCGTGTGCTTCATGGAGTCGTTCTTCTTCCAAGCGGGATCTCAGACAAGATGATCATTTCCCTAGATACCATTACTATCATTTCCATGCTAGTTGTTTCGTTTTTATTGTTATGTCCTGCTGCCTACCACCTGTTAAATGTCAGCCTCCCAACAATGTCATGAAAAACCTATAATCTTTCCACAACCTAGCAAACCATTGTTTGGCTATGTTACCGCTTGCTCAGCCTTTCAGGTGCAGTTGCTTCCATGTATAAACATGGGTTCCTTGTTATATCACCATATTATTCCTAATCAATTTAATGCACCTATATACTTGGTAAAAGGTGGAAGGCTCCGCCTTTCTAGCCTGGTGTTTTGTTCCACCTTTGTTGCCTTAGTTTCGTCTACCGGTGTTATGTTCCACAAATGAGCGCTCGTAACATGCTTTGGGTTGTTACTGGAACCCCTTGACTTTCGTTTTGGGATAAAGCTCATCTGGCAAGGCCCAACATTGGTACTATATTTTCCCAACATAATAATCCTAATAATACTGAAAACATAGGGTGCCATGAACCCGAGGAGTAATTCAACATAATACAGGGAGGGCCGGTGCTGATGGTGCTGGTCCAAATAGAGCACTGTGCGGGGCTAACCCGGAGCAACTTGGGCGATGTCTATCAGGCCCTGTACACTAGCTGATCCGTGGTGTCATGAGAACGAGATACGCGGCTCCTATCGGGATCGTCGACACGTCGGGTGGCCTTGCTGGACTTGTTTTACCTTTCTCGAGCGTCTTGTGCGAGGGGTTATGAGTATACTTTGGGCTATCTCGAGGTTGATGTTTTCGAATAGGAACACGAGGAGATGACGGGTTTTCCCTGATCGAGGTTATTCCGCCGCAGCGTGTGGTAGTTTTCGATGGACTAGTTAGAGCACCCGTGCAGGGTTAAATCTTTCGGAAAGCCTCACGCCGGTTATGTGGCAACATGGAAACTTTTTTAACATCTGGTTCTAGATAACTTAAAGTAAACTTAATTAAAACTTGCCAACTGTGTGCGTAATCGTGGTTGTCTCTTTCGTGAGCTCCTTCTCCGATCGAGGACACGGTGGGGTTATGTCTGACGTAAGTAGGTGTTCATGATCATCTATTTGATCATCAGTAGTTCACGTCCGCTATGCGTAGATCATCCCCCTCTTATTACTGTACTCGTAAGTTAGCCACCTGAAATAAATGCTTAGTCGCTTGCTACAACCTCACCACTTAACCATACCTCACCCATTAAGCTTTGCTAGTCTTGATACGTTTGGAAATGAGATTGCTGAGTCCCCTGTAGCTCACAGATTACTACAACACCAGTTGCAGGTACAAGTAAAGAGTTACTTTGACATGAGCGCACTGATTGTGCTATTTGGAGTTTCTTCTTCTTCCTATTCATTGATCTAGGATGGGTTCCAGACCGGCAGTCAGGGATAGCAAGCATGGACGTTGTTCTTTTATCGTTTGTTTTCGTCCGTAGACGGACCCTGCTCTTCTTCATTATGATTGATTATGTTGTTGTATTAATGTTACTCTGATGTAGCTTGTGGCGAGTGTAAGCCAACTCCTTATACTCGTATTTTTAGTACATGTACCTGTAACGATATCCATTCCTGCGAAACGACGAGATGCGTTTCTATCCTAGTCAAGGCCGTCGTGCCAAAAGTAAGGATAGGACCGCATCTCGAGCGTTACAGGTTTTCCCTAGGGCTCCACACCTGCCACCCTCCTATATATAGTGGAGGCTAGAGAGGCTTTTTGCACCTCAAGCCACGACGCAACCTTGTGTTGAGGAACGTCGCATGGGAAACAAAAATTTTCCTACGCGCACCAAGACCTATCATGGTGATGTCCATCTACGAGAGGGGATTTCCGATCTACGTACCCTTGTAGATCGCACAACAGGAAGCGTTAAGAAACGCGATTGATGTAGTGGAACGTCCTCACGTCCCTCGATCCGCCCCGCGAACCGTCCCGCGATTCGTCCCACGATCCGCTCCGATCTCGTGCTGAATGAACGACACCTCTGCGTTCAACACACGTACAACTCGACGATGATCTTGGCCTTCTTGATACAGCAAGAGAGACGGAGAGGTAGATGGGCTCTCCAGCAGCGTGACGGCGCTCCAGAGGTTGGTGGTGATCTATCTCAGCAGGGCTCCGCCTGAGCTCCGCAGAAATACGATCTAGAGAAAAAACCGTGGAGGTATGTGGTCGGGCTGCCGTGGCAAAGTTGTCTCAAATCAGCCCTAATACCTCTGTATATATAGGAGGGAGGGGGAGGGACCTGCCTTGAGGCTCAAGAGAGCCCCAAGGGGCCGGCCGAAGCAAGGGAAGGAGTCCTCCTCCAATCCTAGTCCAACTAGGATTGGAAGGTGGAGTCCTTCCCTTCCTTCCCACTTCCCCCCTTTTTTTCTTTTTCATTCGATTTCTTTCTTCCCTGCGCATAGGGCCTCTTGGGCTGTCCCACCAGCCCACCTAGGGCTGGTGCGGCACCCCTAAGGCCCATGGGCTTCCCCCGGTTGGGCTGCCCCCCCGGTGAACATCCGGAACCCATTCGTCACTCCCAGTACATTCCCGGTAATGCCGAAAACTTTCCAGTAATCAAATGAGGAAATCCTATATATCAATTTTCGTCTCCGGACCATTCCGGAAACCCTCGTGACGTCCGTGATCTCATCCGGGACTCCGAACAACATTCAGTAACCAACCATATAACTCAAATACGCATAAAACATCGTCAAACCTTAAGTGTGCAGACCCTACGTGTTCGAGAACTATGTAGACATGACCCGAGAGACTCCTTGGTCAATATGCAATAGCGGGACCTGGATGCCCATATTGGATCCTACATATTCTCCGAAGATCTTATCGGTTGAACCTCAGTGTCAAGGATTTATATAATCCCGTATGTCATTCCCTTTGTCCTTCGGTATGTTACTTGCCCAAGATTCGATCGTCGGGATCCGCATACCTATTTCAATCTCGTTTACCGGCAAGTCTCTTTACTCGTTCCGTAATACAAGATCCCGTGACATGCACTAAGTCACAGTGCTTGCAAGGCTTGTGTGTGACGTTGTATTACCGAGTGGGCCCCGAGATACCTCTCCGTCACACGGAGTGACAAATCCCAGTCTTGATCCATACTAACTCAATGGACACCTTCGGAGATACCTGTAGAGCATCTTTATAGTCACCTAGTTACGTTGTGACATTTGATACACACAAGGCATTCCTCCGGTGCCAGTGAATTATATGATCTCATGGTCATAGGAATAAATACTTGACACGCAGAAGAACAGTAGCAACAATATGACACGATCAACATGCTACGTTCATTAGTTTGGGTCTAGTCCATCACATGATTCTCCTAATGATGTGATCCCGTTATCAAGTAACAACACTTGCCTATGGTCAGAAAACCTTGACCATCTTTGATCAACGAGCTAGTCAACTAGAGGCTTACTAGGGACAGTGTTTTGTCTATATATCCACACAAGTATTGTGTTTCCAATCAATACAATTATAGCATGGATAATAAACGATTATCATGAAAAAGGAAATATAATAATAACTAATTTATTATTGCCTCTAGGGCATATTTCCAACAGTCTCCCACTTGCGCTAGAGTCAATAATCTAGTTCACATCACTATGTGATTTTAACGAATCCAACACCCATATAGTTCTGGGGTCTGATCACGTCTTGCTCGTGAGAGAGGTTTTAGTCAATGGTTCTGAATCCTTTAGATCTGTGTGTTCTTTACAAATCTTTATGTCATCTTATAGATGCTGCTACTACGTGCTATTCAGAAATATTCCAAATATCTACTCTACTATACGAATCCGTTTCACTACTCATAGTTATTCGGATTAGTGTCAAAGCTTGCATCAACGTAACCCTTTACGATGAACTCTTTAACCACCTCCATAATCGAGAAAAATTCCTTAGTCCACTAGTTACTAAGGATAACTTTGACCGCTGATCAGTGACTCAATCTTGGATCACTCTCTGTACCTCTTAACAGACTTGTGGCAAGGCACATATTAGGTGCGGTACACAGCATGGCATACTGTAGAGTCTACGGCTAAGGCATAGGGGACGACCTTCGTCCTTTCTCTTTCTTCTGCCGTGGTCGGGCTTTTGAGTCTTACTCATATTCACACCATACAACACAGCCAAGAACTCTTTCTTTGCTGATCTATTTCGAACTCCTTCAAAAACTTGTCAAGGCATGCATTTCATTTTAAAGTTATGTTTAGCATTTTTATCTATCTCCATAGATCTTGATGCTCAATGTTCAAGTAGCTCTATCCAGGTCTTCCTTTGAAAAACTCCTTTCAAACAACCTTTTATGCTTCACAGAAATTCTACATTACTTCTGATCAACAATATGTCAACCACATATACTTTATCAGAAATACTATAGTGCTCCCCCTCACTTCTTTGGAAATACAAGTTTCTCATAAACCTTGTACAAACCCAAAAGCTTTGATCATCTCATCAAAGCGTATATTCCAACTCCAAGATGCTTGCACCAGTCCATAAAGGATCGTTGGAGCTTGCATACTTGTTAGTATCTTTAGGATCGACAAAACCTTCTGGTTGTATCACATACAATCTTTCCTCAAGGAAATCGCCAAGGAAACAATGTTTTGACATTCTATGTGCAATATTTCATAAATAATGCAACAACTACTAACATAATTCTAACAGACTTTTAGCATCGCTACCAGTGAGAAAGTCTCATCATAGTCAACTCTTTGATCTTGTCGAAAACATCTTTGCGACAAGTCGAGCTTTTCTTAATAGTGACTTATCACCATCATCGTGTGTCTTCCTTTTAAAGATCCATCTTTACTCAATAGTCCTACGACCATCAAGTAGCTCTTCCAAAGTCTACACTTTGTTTTCATACATGGATCCTCTCTCGGATTTCATGGCCTCCAGCCATTTGTCGGAATCCGGGCCCACCATTGCTTCTCCATAACTCGTAGGTTCATTTTTTCTCAACAACATGACCTCCAAGACAGGGTCACCGTACCACTCTGTAGTAGTACGCGACCTTTGTCGACCTACGAGGTTTGTAGTAACTTGATCCGAAGCTCTAATGATCACTATCATCAGCTTCCACTTCAATTGGTGTAGGCGCCACAGGAACAACTTCCTGCGCCCTGCTACACACTGGTTGAAGTGACGGTTCAATAACCTCATCAAGTTCCACCACTCTCCCACTCAATTCTTTCGAGAGAAACCTTTCCTCGAGAAAGGATCCGTTTCTAGAAACAAACACTTTGCTTCCGGATCTGAGATAGGAGATATATCCAACTGTTTTGGATATCCTATGAAGATGCATTTATCCGTTTTGGGTTCGAGCTTATCAAACTGAAACCTTTTCACATAAGCATCGCAGCCCCAAACTTTCAAGAAACGACAGCTTAGGTTTCTCCAAATCATAGTCTATATTGTGTCATCTCAACGGAAATACGCGGTGCCCTATTTAAAGTGAATGCGTTTGTCTCTAATGTATAACCCATAAACAATAATGGTAATTCGATAAGAGACATCATATTTTGCACCATATCAAATAGGTCGTGGCTATGACACCATCACACCATGGTGTTCTTGGTGGCATGAATTGCGAAACATCTTCCACATTGTCTTAATTGTGTACCAAAACTCACAACTCAAATATTCATCTCTATGATCATATCGTAGACAGTTTATCCTCTTGTTACGACGAACTTCACTCTAAAACAGAATTGAACTTTTCAATATTTCAGACTTGTGATTCATTAAGTAAATACTCATGTATCTACTCAAATCGTCATTGAAGTAAGAACATAATGATATCCACTGCGTGCCTCAACACCCATTGGACTGCATACATCAAAATGTATTACTTCCAACAAGTTACTATCTTGTTTCATCTAAATGAAAACAAGGCCTTGCTCATGTGGTATGATTTGCATGTCACAGGTGATTCAAAATCAAGTGAGTATAAAGATCCATCAACCTGGAGCCTCTTCATGCAATTTATACCAACATGACTCAAGCGGCAGTGCCACAAGTAAGTGGTACTATCATCATTACCTTGTATCTTTTGGCACCAATATCATGAACATGTGCAACACTATGTTCGAGATTCAATAAACCATTGAAGGTGATTATTCAAGCAAATAGAGTAACCATTATTCTCTTTAAATGAATAATCATATTGCAATAAACACGATCCAATCATGTTCATGCTTAACGCAAGCACCAAATAACAATTATTTAGGTTTAACACCAATCCCGATGGTAGAGGGAGCATGCGACGTTTGATCATATCAACCTTGGAAACACTTCCAACACGTATCGTCACCTCGCCTTTAGCCAGTCTCCGTTTATCCCGTAGCTTTCATTTCGTGTTACTAATCACTTAGCAACTGAACCGGTATCCAATACCCTCGCGCTACTAGGAGTACTAGTAAAGTACATAGCAACATCATGTATATCAAATATACTTCTTTCGACTTTGTCAGCCTTCTTATCTACCAAGCATCTAGGGTAGCTCCGCCTCAGTTACCGTTCCCCTCATAACAGAAGCACTTAGTCTCGGGTTTGGGTTTAATCTTGGGTCTCTTCATTAGTGCAGCAACTGTTTTGCCGTTTCACGAAGTATCCCTTCTAGCCCTTGCCTTTCTTGAAACTTAGTGGTTTTACTAACCATCAACTATTGATGCTCCTTCTTGATTTCTACTTTCGCAGTGTCAAACATCGAGAATCGCTCAAGGATCATTGTATCTATCCTTGATATGTTATAGTTCATCACGAAGCTCTCACAGCTTCGTGTCAGTGACTTTGGAGAACCATCACTATCTCATCTGGAAGATTGACTCCCATTTGATTCAAGCGATTGTCGTACTCAGACAATCTGAGCACACGCTCAACGATTGAGCTTTTCTCCTTTACTTCGTGGACAAAGAATCTTGTCGGAGGTCTCATACCTCTTAATAAGGGCACAAGCATGAAATCACAATTTCATCTCTTTAGAACATCTCTTATGTTTCGTGGCGTTTCAAAACGTCTTCGGCTCCTTGCTTCTAAGCCATTAAGTATTTTGCACTGAACTATCGCGTAGTCATCAGAAACGTGCATGTCAGATGTTCACAACATCCACAAACGATGCTCGAGATGCAGCACACCAAGTGGTGCATTAAGGACATAAGCCTTCTGCGCAGCAACGAGGACAATCCTCAGTTTTACAGACTCAGTCCGCAAAGTTTGTGTTAGAGCATATATCTCCATATGTGGTTTTGGTAATTGATGACAATTCCTATGGACTAATGGTTGTCTTAAGTTATATTTATAGGATTTGTCCATAGGCACTACTTGAAGTCCATCTGTTGGGTTCAAGGAGTTTATATGATGACCAAGGTGGTATTCAAGGTATTATCCAAAGAATGGTCATAGAGACACAAGGTTGATCAAGATCTCAGACAAAGAGTAAATCAAGATGATCGACACACAAAGCGTACAAGATGTATCGAGAGGGATCAAGTGATCCCATGGTATGGTAAGCATTGTCCATTACGTGTTTGTGCACTAACCCATGGTCTTCGTGAGAGTTCTATGTGGGGGTTAGGTGTGTTTCCATGGGCTTGCGTCAAAGAGAAGATCTCATACAACCCATGAAGTATGACGTCAAGTTGTGATTGTCATCAAGATTGCGATGTGCAAGTTCAAGTGGATCAGCACGAAGATATCATGCTTGAAGCTTGCTGTCCATTGACAAAGAGTAAATCAAGATGATCGACACAAAAAGCATACAAGATGTACCGAGAGGGATCAAGTGATCCCATGGTATGGTAAGCATTGTCCATTACGTGTTTGTGTACTAACCCATGGTCTTCGTGAGAGTTCTATGTGGGGGGTTAGGTGTGTTTCCATGGGCTTGCGTCAAAGAGAAGATCTCATACAACCCATGAAGTATGACGTCAAGTTGTGATCGTCATCAAGATTGCGATGTGCAAGTTCAAGTGGACCAACACGAAGATATCATACTTGAAGCTTGCTGTCCATTGTGGTGGCAATGGACTTGTGAAGATATGCTAAAGAGTGGCTCACCCATAGTGAGTATGGGGGAGCAATCAACTAGTCTTCATCAAGCCAACGCAATCAAGAAAGGTGGTCCATCTTGAGGAAGCCAAGATCATCATCATCTAGCTCAAGAGGACGAGGTGCAAGGTATAGGTTTGCCCTTGATAGGTTTTCTGGTTAGGATAGATTGCTGTACTATCAAGGGGGGCTCTCAAGTGAGTAGCTTGATCGTATCGTTCGTTGAGAGCTCAAACCATTTGCATCCTTGCATCATACTTCTTGGTTCTTGTTTGGTGTTTCTCTTTGTGAGTTTTAGAGCTTATGGTCATCTTCGTGACAAGCTCGAGTTCATCGAAAACGGAGTCCATATGCATCTACTATGATGTTTTCGATGTTGGAGTTTTTGCCGGTTCTTCATTCATAGAGATCTGACATCTCTATAACATTGGCATTTTCATATCTGCATGGTCTTAAGATTTCCAACAAGCTTGGGTTTGCTTGATTTGGAGCTCGTATGTGAAAGTTATGGCTGTTTCAGTGGCGAGCGGTAGTACCGTTGGACCTAGCGGTAGTACCGCTGGCCCTAGCGGTAGTACCGCTGACTGGCGGTAGTACCGCCCTTGGTCAGCGGTAGTACCGCTCCAGGAGCTTAGTACCGCCTGCCTAGCGGTTGTTCGTGGACGGACCTTTTTGCGAAGACTTTCTTGGCGGTGGTAGTGCCTTTGCACTACCAGGGGCCCAGCGGTAGTACCGCTGGAGTGCCAGCGGTAGTACCGCTGCAGCCAGCGGTAGTACCGCTGCAGTCAGCGGTAGTACCGCTGGAGCTCGGGCAGAGAGTGGGGGTAACGGTCTGATTCCTTCCCCCACTATATAAAGGGGGTCTTCTTCCCCTTTGGCCTTATCCATCTGTTGAGCTCCTGTTCTACCTCCATTGTTGACATTCTTAGAGCTTGCTTACTCTCAATCCCTCCAATGATTCTTGCTTGTTTTTGAGGGAAAAGAGAGAGGAGATCTATATCCACATCTCCACCAATCAGTTTCTCCTCTATGTGAGGGGAACCCCTTGGATCTTGATCTTGGAGTTCTTTGTGAGCTCCTTGATCTTCCTCTCATATTTCTCCATAGCCTTCGTTGTTGTGGAGGGATTTGAGTGTGAGGGACTTGACCACTTCGTGTGTTCTTGCCATTGCATTAGTTGCATCGGTTTGAGTTCTCCACGGTGATACGTGGAAGTGAAGTTTGAGAAGCTTATTACCTTTGGTACTTAGTACCCTAGATATTGTTCTTCGCGGATGCTTTGGCGTCCTAGAAGCTTGGTGGGGTCTCAGAGCTCAATCATTGTGGTGTGAAGCTCCGGGCAAGCGTTGGGGTCTCCAATTAGGTTGTGGAGAATGCCCCGAGCAATTTGTACGGGTACCGGTAACCGCCCCCAAGGGTTGCCATGTGTACGGGTTTGGTGACCGCCCCCAAGGTTTGCCATTTGTACGGGTTCGGTGACCGCCCTCAAGGGTCCCTTAGTGGAATCACGGCATCTTGCATTGTGCGAGGGCGTGAGGAGATTACGGTGGCCTTAGTGGCATCTTGGGGAGCATTGTGCCTCCACACCGCTCTAACGGAGATTAGCATCCGCAAGGGTGTGAACTTCGGGATACATCATCGTCTCCCCGTGCCTCGGTTATCTCTTACCCGAACCCTTTACTTATGCACTTTACTTTGTGATAGACATATTGTTTATTGTAATATATCTTGCTATCACTTAGTTGTTTATCTTGCTTAGCATAAGTTGTTGGTGCACATAGGTGAGCCTAGTTGTTTGTAGGTTTTGTGCTTGACATATTAAACGTTAGTTTTATTCCGCATTTGTTCAAGCCTAAACCTTAATTATTTTAAAGCGCCTATTCACCCCCCTCTAGGCGACATCCACGTCCTTTCAGTTTGCTACTATCAACTTTCAACCAAATTTTCTCTAGGAGCATATAAAAACAGTAGAGCTATAGCGCAAGCTACATCGTAATTCGCAAAGACCATTAGACTATGTTCATGACAATTAGTTCCATTAATCATATTACTTAAGAACTCCCACTCAAAAAGTACATCTCTCTAGTCATTTGAGTGGTACATGATCCAAATCCACTATCTCAAGTCCGATCATCACGTGAGTCGAGAATAGTTTCAGTGGTAAGCATCTCTATGCTAATCATATCAACTATACGATTCATGCTCGACCTTTCGGTCCCATGTGTTCCGAGGCCATGTCTGCACATGCTAGACTCGTCAAGCTTAACCCGAGTGTTCCACGTGTGCAAGTGTTTTGCACCCGTTGTATGTGAACGTTGAGTCTATCACACCCGATCATCACATGGTGTCTCGAAACGACGAACTGTCACAACGGTGCACAGTCGGGGAGAACACAATTTTGTCTTGAAATTTTAGTGAGAGATCACCTCATAATGCTACCGTCGTTCCAAGCAAGATAAGGTGCATAAAGGATTAACATCACATGCAATTCATAAGTGACATGATATGGCCATCATCAAGTGCTCCTTGATCTCCATCACCAAAGCACCTGTATGATCTTCTTGTCACCGGCGCCACACCATGATCCCCATCATCATGATCTCCATCATCGTGCCGCCATCGAGGTTGTCATGTATGCTATGCTATTACTACCAAAGCTACGTCCTAGCAATATAGTAAACGCATATGCAAACACAAATGTTAGTTTAAAGACAACCCCATGGCGCCTCCCGGTTGCCGTAGCATCGACGGGCAAGTCGATATTAACTATTACAACATGATCATCTCATACATCCAATATATCACATCACGTCGTTGGCCATATCACATCACAAGCATACCCTGCAAAAACAAGTTAGACGTCCTCTAATTGTTGTTGCATGTTTTACGTGGTTTCCAAGGGTATCTAGTAGGATCGCATGTTACTTACGCAAACACCACAACGGAGATGTATGAATTGCTATTTAATCTCTCTCCAAGGACCTCCTCGGTCAAATCCGATTCAACTAAAGTTGGAGAAACCGACACTCGCCAGTCATCTTTGAGCAACGGGGTTGCTCGTAGCGGTCAAACCAGTCTCTCGTAAGCGTACGAGTAATGTCGGTCCGAGCCGCTTCGATCCAACAATACCGCTGAATCAAGAAAAGACTAAGGAGGGCAGCAAATCGCACATCCCGCTCACAAAAACTTTTGTGTTCTACTTGAGATAACATCTACGCATGAACCTAGCTCATGATGCCACTGTTGAGGAACGTCGCATGGGAAACAAAAATGTTCCTACGCGCACGAAGACCTATCATGGTGATGTCTATCTACGAGAGGGGATATCCGATCTACGTACCCTTGTAGATCGCACAGCAGGAAGCGTTAAGAAACACGGTTGATGTAGTGGAACGTACTCACATCCCTCGATCCGCCCCACGAACCGTCCCATGAACCATCCCACGATCCGTCCCACGATCCGCTCCGATCTAGTGCCGAACGGACGACACCTCCGCATTCAGCACACGTACAGCTCGACGATGATCTCGGCCTTCTTGATCCAGCAAGAGAGACAGAGAGGTAGATGAGTTCTCCCGGAGCGTGACGGCGCTCCGGAGGTTGGTGGTGATCTATCTCAACAGGGCTCCGCCC
The DNA here is from genome assembly GCF_904849725.1 of Hordeum vulgare subsp. vulgare. Classification (NCBI taxonomy): domain Eukaryota; kingdom Viridiplantae; phylum Streptophyta; class Magnoliopsida; order Poales; family Poaceae; genus Hordeum; species Hordeum vulgare. The sequence continues at coordinate 269,210,189 of NC_058519.1, read as the reverse complement.
GAGCTCCGCAGAAATACGATCTAGAGGAAAAACCGTGGAGGTGTGTGGTCGGGCTGCTGATACGTCTCAAACGTATCTATAATTTTTGATGGTTTCACGCTGTTATCTTGTCAACTTTGGATGTTTTGTTTACCTTTTATATCTTTTTGGGACTAACTTATTAATTCAGTGCCAAGCGCCAGTTCCTGTTTTTTCTGTGTTTTTGACTCTTTTCAGATCTGATTTTGGAACGGAGTCCAAACGAAATAAAATCCCCGAAATAAATTTTTCCAGAACGGAAGAAGATCGGGAGGCTTGAGGGCCAAGGCAGTGGGCCCACAGGGGCCCAGAAGACCTGTTGTCGCGGCCAGGGGGAGGCCGCGGCAACCAAGCTTGTGCCTCCCTGCTACTCCCCTGCCCTAGGTCTTTGGCCTATAAATTCCCTAAAAATCCAGAAAAAATCAGGGCATCCACGAAAACACTTTTCCACCGCCGCAGGCTTCCGTTTCCGCGAGATCTCATCTGGAGACCCTTCCCGGTGCCCTGCCGGAGGGGACTTTGGAGTTGGAGGGCATCTTCATCAACATCCTCGCCCCTCCAATGACTCGTGAGTAGTTCACTTCAGACCTACGGGTCCGTAGTTAGTAGCTAGATGGCTTCTTATCTCTCTTGGATCTTCAATACAAAGTTCTCCATGATCTTCATGGAGATCTATCCGATGTAATCCTCTTTGGCAGTGTGTTTGTTGAGATCCGATGAAATGTGGATTTGTGATCAGATTATCTATGATATATATTTGAGTCTTTGCTGATTTCTTTTATGCATGATTTGATATCCTTGTAAGTCTCTCCGAGTCTTGGGTTTTGTTTGGCCAACTAGATCTATGATTCTTGCAATGGGAGAAGTGCTTGGTTTTGGGTTCATACCGTGTGGTGACCTTTCCCAGTGATAGAAGGGGCAACAAGGCACGCATCGTGTTGTTGCCATCAAGGGTAACAAGATGGGATTTTACCGTAGATATGAGATTCTCCATCTACATCATGTCATCTTGCTTAAGGCTTACTTTGTTCTCATGAACTTAATACACTAGATGCATGCTGGATAGCGGTCGACGTGTGGAGTAATAGTAGTAGATGCAGATAGTATCGGTCTACTTGTTTTGGACATGATGCCTATAGATATAATCATTGCCATAGATAACGCCACGACTTTTCGTGGTTCTACCAATTTCTCGACAGTAATTCGTTCACCCACCGTCTACTTGCTTTCATGAGAGAAGCCACTAGTGAACATTATGGCCCCCGGGTCTATTCACACATATCGTTTCCACTTTTGCTTTTACTTTGTTTTGTTTCTTTTTTGCTTTCAGTTCTCACTTGGCAAACAATCTATAAGGGATTGAAAACCCTTCATAGCGTTGGGTGTAAGCTCTTTGTGTTTGTGCAGGTACTTGTGATAATCCTTCACTGGATCGATACCTTGGTTCTCAAAACTGAGGGAAATACTTACCGCCGCTGTGCTACATCACCCTTTCCGCTTCGAGGGAACACCAACGCAAGGCTCCAAGGCCACGGGGGAATCCTTTGCATAATTGCCAAGGAAGTCCCTAAAGGCGTAGCCGTAGCATAAGGATTCCTGGTGCCGTTGCTAAGGAGTATCAAGACAAGAATAGTCTCCCGTCAGCACGCTTGTTTCTGGCGCCGTTGGAAGGTCTTTTGTTGCAGTAGCAGTTGCCGTGGCAAAGTTGTCTCAAATCTGCCCTAATACATCAGTATATATAGGAGGGAGGGGGAGGGACCTGCCTTGAGGCTCAAGAGAGCCCCAAGGGGTCGGCCGAAGCAAGGGGAGGAGTCCTCCTCCTCCAATCCTAGTCCAACTAGGATTGGAAGGTGGAGTCGTTCCCTTCCTTCCCACTTCCCCCTTTTTTTATTTTTCATTTGATTTCTTTGTTCCCTGCGCATATGGCCTCTTGGGCTGTCCCACTAGCCCACTAAGGGCTGGTGCGGCACCCCTAAGGCCTATGGGCTTCCCCCGGGTGGGCTGGCCCCCCCGGCAAACATCCGGAACCCATTCGTCACTCCTAGTACATTCCCGGTAATGCCGAAAACTTTCCCGATAATATCAATCTTCGTCTCCGTACCATTCCTGAAACCCTCGTGACGTCCGTGATCTCATCCGGGACTCCGAACAACATTCGGTAACCAACTATATAACTCAAATACGCATAAAACATCGTCAAACCTTAAGTGTGCACACCCTGCGGGTTCGAGAACTATGTAGACATGACCCGAGAGACTCCTCGGTCAATATCCAATAGCGGGAACTGGATGCCCATATTGGATCCTACATATTCTCCGAAGATCTTATCGGTTGAACCTCAGTGTCAAGGATTCATATAATCCCGTATGTCATTCCCTTTGTCCTTCGGTATGTTACTTGCCCGAGATTCGATCGTCGGTATCCACATACCTATTTCAATCTCGTTTACCGGCAAGTCTCTTTACTCGTTTCGTAATACAAGATCCCGTGACATACACTAAGTCACATTGCTTGCAAGGCTTGTGTGTGATGTTGTATTACCGAGTGGGCCTCGAGATACCTCTCCGTCACACGGAGTGACAAATCCCAGTCTTGATCCATACTAACTCAACGGACACCTTCAGAGATACCTGTAGAGCATCTTTATAGTCACCCAGTTATGTTGTGACGTTTGATACACACAAGGCATTCCTCCGGTGCGAGTGAGTTATATGATCTCATGGTCATAGGAATAAATACTTGACACGCAGAAAAATAGTAGCAACAAAATGACACGATCAACATGCTACGTTCATTAGTTTGGGTCTAGTCCATCACATGATTCTCCTAATGATGTGATCCCGTTATCAAGTAACAACACTTGCCTATGTTCAGAAAACCTTGACCATCTTTGATCAACGAGCTAGTCAACTAGAGGCTTACTAGGGACAGTGTTTTGTCTATATATCCACACAAGTATTGTGTTTCCAATCAATACAATTATAGCATGGATAATAAACGATTATCATGAACAAGGAAATATAATAATAACTAATTTATTATTGCCTCTAGGGCATATTTCCAACACCTTGTCTCCCTCCACCACTTCGTGACACCCCGTAGGTTATTTCGGTGCGGCACGACGAAGCCCTGCCGGAGTAGCTCCACCATGATCACCGTCACGCCGTCGTGCTGTCGGAGAATTCAACTACCTCTTCGTCTCTCTTGCTGGATCAATAAGGCGGAGATCGTCATTGAGTTGCACGTGCTGTCGGAGAATTCAACTACCTCTTCGTCTCTCTTGCTAGATCGTGATTGGATCGCGGGACGGCTTGCGATTTGCATCGCGAAGACGTTCGAGCACATCAACCGTGTTTCTTAACGCTTCCCGCTTAGCGATCTACAAGGGTATGTGGATCCGATCTCTCCTCTCGTAGATGGTCATCACGATGGATAGATCTTATGTATGCGTATGAAATTTTTTGTTTCCTATGGAACGTTCCCCAACAGTGGCATCATGAGCTAGGTCTATGCGTAGATGACATCTCGAGTAGAACACACATGAGTTTGTGGGCGTTGATATTCAGATTGCTGTCCTCCTTAGTCTTTTATTAATTCGGTGGTATTGTTGGATGAAGCGGCCCAGACCAACATTACTCGTACACTTACGAGAGACCGGTTCCATCGACTAACATGCAACTTGTTGCAGAAAGATGGCTGGCGGGTGTCTGTTTCTCCTACTTTAGTTGAATCAGATTTGACATAGGTGGTCCTTGGAGAAGGTTAAATAGAAACTCGTATATCACCGTCGTGATTTTGCGAAAGTAAGATGCGATCATGCTAGATACCCATAGCAGCCACGTAAAACATGCAACAACAAATGAGAGGACGTCTAACTTGTTTTTGTAGGGTATGATGTGATATGATATGGCCAAAGACATGATATGATATATTTGATGTATGACATGATCATGTTGCAATAGTTAAATATCAACTTGCATCTCGATGCTACGGCAACCGACAGGAGCCATAGGGTTGTCTTTAATTATTTTGCGCTTGGTGATGCTTTGCTTTATCGCTAGTTCAGTAGCTTTAGTAGCAATAGCATAGTTAGCGCGACATGCTCGATGGCCGCGCAATGATAGAGATCATGATGATGGAGATCATGGTGTGGCGCCGGTGAGGATGGGGATCATGTCGGTGCTTTGAAGATGGAGATCAAAAGCACAAGTTCATGGCCATAGAATGTCACTTATGATTTGCATGTGATGTTAATCCTTTTATGCACCTTATTTTGCTTAGGACGACGGTAGCATTATAAGGTGATCCCTCACTAAAATTTTAAGATAAAATTATGTTGTCCCCGAGTGTGCACCGTTGCAAAAGTTCGTCGTTTCTATACACCACGTGATGATCAGGTGTGATAGACTCTACGTTCACATACAACGGATGCAAAACTGTTGCACACACGGAACACTCGTCTTAAACTTGATGAGCCTAGCATATACAAACATGGCCTCGGAACACAAGAGACCGAAAGGTGAAAGATGAGTCATATAGTAGATATGATCAACATAGATATGTTCACCATTGAAGTTCACTCAAATCACATGATGATCAGACTTGAGTTAGTGAATTTGGATCATGTGACACTCAGATGACTAGAGGGATGTCAATTTGAGTGGGAGTTTATTAGTAATATGATTAACTAAACTCAATTATCTTGAATATAGTCTAAGTAATCATTGCAAATTTGTGTTGTAAATCAATGGCTCGCGTAGTAGCAGCCCTGAATTTTAATGCGTTCCTAGAGAATGCTAAGCTGAAAGATGATGGAAGCAACTTTGTTGACTGGGCCCGTAATCTGAGGCTCATCCTCATGGTTTGCCAAAAGCAATATGTTCTTGATGCATTTTTAGGTGACATGCCACCCCAACCGATGACCCATGATGTTATGAACGCGTGGCAGTCGCGTCAGGATGACTACTCAGTAGTTCAATGTGCAGTTTTGTATCTATTAGAATCGGGACTTCAAAAACATTTTGAATGTCATGTAGCATATGAAATTTTCCAGGAGTTTAAGTTTATATTTGAGAAGAATGCCCAAATCGAGAGGTATGAAACCTCTGATAAGTTCTATGCTTACAAAATGGAGGTAAACAGGTATGTCAGTGAACATGTTCTCATTATGTGTGGGTACTCTAATCGTCTGGCTGAGCTGGGAATTGCTCTCTCGCTAGAAGCAATCACTCATAGAGTTCTTCAATCACTGCCACCTATCTATAAAAGCTTTGTGTTGAACTACAACATGCAAGGGATGAATAAATCACTTGTTGAGCTATTTGCGATGCTGAAAGTCTCTGAGTTAGAAATCTAGAAAAAACATCAAGTGTCTGGCCGATAAGAAGGCGGCCAACACCAAACAAGGTATATTTGACATACATGTTATTGATGTGTACCTCACCAACTCTCGTTGTAGTACCTAGGTATTTGATACCGGTTCGGTTGCTCACTTTTGCAACTCAAAGGAGGAACTACGGAATAGACGAAGGTTGGCGAAGGACGAAGTGACGATGCACATGGGAAATGGTTCCAAGGTTGATGCGATCGCCGTCGGCACGCTCTAACTTCAATTTCCGTCGGGATTAGTGATGAACCTAAATACTTGTTGTTTAGTGCCTGCGTTAAGCATGAACATTTTATCTAGATCTTGTTTATTGTGAGAGGGTTACTCATTTAAGTCACATAATAATGGTTGTTCTATTTATGTGAGTAATATCTTTTATGGTCATGCACCCAATGTAAGGGGTTTGTTCATGTTGAATCTCAATAGTGATGACACACATATTGTAATGCCGCAGAGTGTAACTTCCATATTTGGAACCTTCATGTGTGTGGGTCCATGTTGTCATTACCTTGTGAGATATATGCATGTGTTATTTCATGTGAGATTACCTTGTCTCCCCTTTGCATTCATGCATCCATTCATCCATGCCTTCATTGTGTTTGTTGTTATTGTGGGTCCATGAATGTGGTTGTGATGTTGATGTGCTATGTGTTGTTGGTGTGGTGCATTTGAAAGTGGGTTTCATCTATGATAGTTTGCAACTAGGCTTCAACCCCTCCCCCTCTCTATTTTTCTCAAGCTCAAGTTTTACTTGCTCTAACCCTGGTTCAAAAATGTAGATCATTTAGAGTGATTTGTGGTGGATGTGGTGCTAGGTTTAATGTGTTTTGAATCTATGTTTGAGAGGGGTAGGTATTCACAAAACAGGTCATTTAATTCTGTTTTGTAAATATTTAAATGCTCCAAAAATCCTCTTTTCATTTTATTTTATTGGGTCATAATTCCCTTATGACCAGGGGCATTTTTGTTTTATTTTAGGGTCAACACTGTTGCCTGTGTATTTTTATTTGTCTTTGTTTTGTTTTTAAATATGACCAGGGGCATTTTTGTTTTATTTTGTTTTGTTTTGTAATTTTATTTTTATTTGCCTGTGTATTCCCACTGGGGTTTTTCTTTTCTTACCTGGCGCCTCCGAGCGTGCCTCCCCCTCCACGCTGGCCCAGTAGCCCCTCCTCGCGCGCAACCCACTCCCTTCCCTCTCCTGTAGACGCCGTCTTCCTCTTCCCCCTCCTTTTCGTCAGTTCGTCAAAGAGAGGCGAGACAGAGAGGCGACGCCGTCGCTCACGGATTTCGAGGCGGCCTCCCTCACCCCCCTATTTAACCCTTGGCGTCCGGGTAGTGTGCTAGGGTTCCTCCGCAGCGCCGCCACCTCCTTCCTCTTCCTCCTCCCTCTCCCTAGATCGACAGTAGGTGGGCCGAGCTCCTCCTTCGCCATGGCCGAACCTTGAAGAGCTCGTCGCCGTCGTTGCCGTATGCCTGCGTCCTCTCCAAGCAGTCCAGGAGCACGCGGGACCTCAGAGGAGCCCGTTCCCGTAGCTAATCGATGCTGATCTACCCTACTTCCACTACTTCCTCGTCGACCCCTTCCGCTCTGACGACCACCTCCGCATCGGCTTCTTCCTCGACGTCCCCTGCTTCCTCTTCGACAGGCGTGTCCTCCTCGACCAGTGGGTGAGCAGATGCACTCCTCCCCCTTCTCCTGTCGGTAAATCGCGTGTAGGGCCGTAGCATCGCTGCCGTGCTTTCTCTGTCGCTGGCGCCGCCGCGTGCTCGTGGAGCAGTAGTTGTAGGGCATCTCGTGTCGAGTTTAGAGGTGGAATGGAATCGTGGGAGATCCCTCTCCCTTCTAGCAACGAGCCGTTGGCAAATTCGTAGCGTAGCGCTGGCAGTGAGCCTCCCCTGTTCCGGCCACCGTCGGGCTGTAGTAAATCCAGAGGGGGTTGCTCAAAAGAGCAAAGCCCCCCTCTCTGTTAAGAATCGATACTGTAGCGTAGTGGCAGTAGGTTGTTTTGTCTTGCGCAGGTCGTGGGTTCGAGCCCCCGCAGCGCCCCTTTTTGTGATGATTTGTTTTCGGACACAGTGGCATCAGAGGCAAGCATATCCTGCTTCCCCTCCCCTCTCTGTCGATCCAAGTGGTGTAGCACAATGGTAGGGTGTTTGTGCTGTACCAGGGAGCACTTGATTTCGAATCCCCTCTGTTCCCCCTTTGTAGTTTTTTGTGTTGCTTGTGCTGTTTTGAATTTAGTTACTCCCTAACTTGCTTGAGCAGCAAGTTGATGTGTTCTTGCCTCAAGCCAGTAGTTTTTCTCTTGTTTGTAGCCTTGTGTGCATGTGTAGGAGGCCATGTGTGTGCAAGCACCCATGTGCTAGTGTATGTGTGTATGAGGTAATGTGTGTGCAAGCTTCCATGTGTAAGTGCTTGTGCTTGTGTGGTGCAAGCACCCAACTGCTTGTGTAGGTGTGTGCATCCATGTGTGTGTGTGCATGTGTGTGTGTGACACCCACATGCCCAAGGCATGGCTTGCCTTAGTGAGCACTTGTGTGCAAGCCTGTATGTGTGTGTTAGTGGTAGTGCTGTGAGTGTAAGTTTGTGTGTGTTTGGAGACTAGCATGTGTAGGTGTGTGTGCATGAGCACTTGTGTATGCTTGATGTATGTGTGTGTATGGTGATGTGCTATGGCACACATACATGAGGTCTAAACCCTCATGTCACCATTGGAGTTGTGAGTATGTGCAGGTGCATGTGTAGGTGATGATCTAGTGAGAAACACATGTGATATGGCACTATTTGAGACTTTGTGATTCCATGTTGTTTTTCCTTTCAACTTTGTGCCATTTTGTTCTACGCAAGTACCTAGGTATTATATATGTTTTTGGGGGTAGAATCATCCCAGGAATCCATTGGTGGAATCAGATTTCCCTTTGGAACACTTTCTGGAGATGTCATTTTTCTGTTTTGATCTATGTTTAGAGCTTGGTGCCATGTGATGTGATGAGCCTAAGAGGGTGAACCCTTGATGTGGTAGTAGTGGGTGAACCCCTCTACAACAAGGTGGTTTTGTTTTATGCTTAGGAGTTTATATGTGCAAGTTGTGCCTTGTCAAAGTAGGCATGTGGCTGAAATCGTCAGCTTAGTGAAAATCTGTGTTTTCACTAAGTCTGAGAAACTGCTGTTATTTTCTTCCCTTGTAGTTGTGGTTGCAAAAGTTCATGTGTTGGGAATCAGCCCTTGCAATCAACTAGAGAGTTGTAGCTTTTGTGTTTGTCTAGCTCTTTTTCAATTTTCATGCACTTTCTCTTCCTGTAGATATTGTTTTGGAGGCTGTCAAAATGCTTGAGAGCATAAACACCTGGTGAGTATCTGAGATTTTCACTAAGTCCCTGAAATCTGATATTTTTGTCCAAGTTAGCACTTGTATGTCTTTCTGTGTGTAACTCCTTTGTATTATCTTTTTGCTCATGCTTGTAGAGATTTTGAATAGCTTTTCCCACATATCTTGTTTGGCACATTTGGGTGGCTGTAGGTGCCTTGTATGTTGCTGTTTAGGACAGATTGCATAGTTTTGTTGTTTTGAAGCTTGTGAGTGCATAGTTGTTGGTGTGGTGAGTTTCTTTTCTCCACCCCACCTATACTTGTTTGTTTGATCATGTGGCAACCTGGGAATACCAGAAGTATGCCATTGGAGAGTGCTTGTGGTAGATTTGATCCGTAGGACTCCATATTTTGTTTCGTAGTTTCCGGTTGATCCGTAGCTCCGTTCTCAACGTTCTTTATATGTTTTTGCATCGTTTTCTCGTGATGCACGTGTTAATGTCATCTTCATGCATGTCAAGATAGCTTAGAGTGAAGTTCTGTCCAGAAGTTTGTCTTTTCTTCTCATGCATATGACAGTGACTAGAATAGAGATGCATGCTACATTCTCATCTCATGCATCATGTGTTTGTTACATCATGTTGTGTTGTTGTTCATTGGATGTTGTTTTATATTGGGTAGCACCGGGATCAGAGAGCAAGTACGTGGATTCGGGAGAGTACATGCAGGACGAACAAGAGCAGTTCCGTGCTGAAGACATCAGAGCCAAGATGACCGCGACCTTGATACCGTCTCTAGATTTGTTATGCGTAGATTCACGTTTCCTTCGTCATATGCTCGCTTCCTACCACTGAAATAATTGCCTCCTGATATTGCCATGAAGCCCAAACACTTTCCCCTCCTAGCTAATATTGAATGACTAAGTAGGCTTGCTCAGCTTCTAATGTTAGCGTTGCTAGTTGCAGGTGCCAATTGTCTCATGTGATAACATGAGTTTTGATATCATTATGTTGAAATCTGTTTTTTAATTAATGCACCTATATACTTGGTAACTGATGGAAGGCCTAGCCTTTCGCCGGGTGATTTGTTCCGTTATTGCCGCCTTAGTTTCCGGCTACCGGTGTTTGATTCCATAACTGATCGCTCCTAACACGTTCGGGGTTGTTATGGGACCCCCTTGATAAATCGTGTAGTGTTAAGACTTGTACGGTAGGACCCAACATTGGTTTTAATCTGCTAGTCACCTAATAATAATTTGCATAGGGAATAGCTACCCTGAGGATTTTAATCAACAACCCGGGCTAGTGCTCCTCATGAGAGTTGGTCGCACCTGAGCGATGTCCGGGCCCCCCTGGTCACCCACATACTGAGATACGCGGCTCTTATGGGGGTCGTCGACACGATGGGAGGTCCTGCTAGTCTTGTCTTATCTTAGCGATATATCTTGCGTATAGGAATCCCAGTGAAGCTTTGGTTCTCCCTAGAGTAGAGGTTTTCCTCTAAGGAATCCGACGAGATCACGAGATTCGTGATAGAGGATTACTTTGCGGCCCGTGGCCGTTTGTGATGAACTAGTTGGAGCACCCCTGCAGGGTTTAATTTTCGGAAAGCCGTGCCCGCGGTTATGTGGCAACATGGATTATTTATTAACACCCGGTGATAGATAACTTGAACTAATTGTAATAAAACTGCTAACTGTGTGCGTAACCGTGACTGTCCCCTTCGAAGATCTCTCTTCGATCGGGAACACGGTGGGGTTATGTTTGACGTAAGTAGGTGTTTAGGATCACTTAGTGATCAACTAGTCTTCGAACGCTAGCGTAAACCACCACATTTATAACCCTGTTCTACGTAAGTTAGCCACCATAAATGCTTAGGATGGTGCAACCTAAACACTGAACCTTCCTCACCTAATAACTTGACTAGATTCGGTACCGAGGTCATAGATTGTTGAGTCCCCATGATTCACAGGTTACTTCAACACCCCAACAGGTACAGGTACTCCCGACACAGGTGATCCAGATGGTACGCAGCTGGCGTGGCAGTACGATGAGGAGAACGACCGCTTGTACGTGAACTATCCAGAATACTGAGGCGTGGTCGTGATCGTGGGCAAGCATGTGGGATAGCATAGCCTTTTCTTATGTTATGTAGTCCGTAGAGGAACTATCTTGTCTGAATAAATGTGTGGATGTAACTCTGATATTATATATGTGAGATGGCAAACGATTCCCTATTTGTCATTCTTTAATTATGTATGTGCTATGTTTATATTGCTTGCGAAACGCATAGATGCGCTTCTTTACATTTTGGGGCATCGCCCCCTAAATCGGAAAGGAACGCATCTTAGTCGTTACACATATCCATAACATTGAGGCCAAAAGATGTATAGTTGATAATGATAGCCCCACTTTCTTGTGGCACTGCTGCTTAGGTCATATTGGTATATAACGCATGAAGGAACTCCATGCTGATGGACTTTTGGAGTCACTTAATTTTGAATCACTTGACACATGCGAACCATGCCTCATGGGCAAGATGACTAAGACTCCGTTCTCCGGAACAATGGAGCGTGCAAGTGACTTGTTGGAGATCATACATAATGATGTGTGCGGACCAATGAGCATAGAGGCGCGCAGTGGTTATCATTATTTTGTCACCTTCATAGATAATTTGAGTAGATATGGTTATATTTACTTGTTGAAACACAAGTCTGAAACGTTTGAAAAGTTCAAGCAATTTCAGAGTGAAGTTGTAAATCATCATAACAAGAAGATCAAATTCCTACGATCTGATCTTGGAAGTGAATATCTGAGTTATGAGTTTTGTACTCACTTAAAACAATGTGAATTGTTTCATAGTTGACACCGCCTGGAACACCAGAGCATAATGGTGTGTCCGAACATCGTAATTGTACTTTATTAGGTATTGTGAGTTCTATGATGTCTCTTACTGATTTTCCATTATTGTTTTGGGGTTATGCATTAGAGACAACTGTATTCACTTTAAATAGGGCACCATAAAAATCCGTTGAGACGGCGCCGTATGAACTGTGGTTTGGCAAGAAGCCAAAGTTGTCATTTGTTAAAGTTTGGGGATGTGATGCTTATGTCAAAAAGCTTTAGCCTGAAAAGCTAGAACCCAAAGCGGAAAAGTGCTTCTTCGTAGGATACCCAGAAGAGACAGTTGGGTACACCTTCTATCTTAGATCCGAAGGCAAAGTGTTTGTCTCTAAAAACAGATCTTTTCTTGAGAAAGAGTTTCTCTCAAAAGAATTGAGTGGGAGGAAGATAGAACTTGATGAGGTTATAGAACCTCTACTTAAACAAGAGAGTAGTGCAGCACAGAAAGATGTTTCTGTGGAACCTACAACAGTTGAAGAGGAAGCTAATGATGATGATCATGCAACTTCACATCAAGTTTCTATCGAACCTCGTAGGTCGACAAGGGCACGCACTGCTCCTAAGTGGTACGACAACCTTGTCTTATCAATCATGTTGTTAGACAACGATGAACCTACGAGCTATGGAGAAGCAATGGTGGGCCCGGATTCCAAAAAATGGTTAGAGGCCATGAAATCCGAGATAGAATCCATGTATGAAAACAAAGTATGGACTTTGTAAGTATTACCTGAAGGGCGTAAGGCTATTCGGAATAAATGGATCTTTAACAAGAAAACAGACGCGTATGGTAATGTCACCGTCTAAAAAACTCGACTTGAGGCAAAGGGTTTTTCACAAGTTAAAGGAGTTGACTACGATGAGACTTCCTCACCCATAGCGATGCTTAAGTCCGTCAGAATCATGTTAGCAATAGGTGTATTTTTCGATTATGAAATTTGGCAGATGGATGTGAAAACAGTGTTCCTTAACGGTTTCCTTAAGGAAGAGTTGTATATGATGCAACCGAGAGGTTTTGTCGATCCAAACAATGCTGATGAAGTATGCAAACTCCAACAATCCATTTATGGACTCGTGCAAGCATCTCGGAGTTGGAATCAGCGCTTTGATGAGGTAATCAAGGCGTTTCGGTTTGCACAAGTTTATGGAGAAGCTTGTATTTACAAGAAAGTGAGTGGGAGCTCTATAGCGTTTCCAATATTATATGTTGATGACATATGGCTGATTGGAAACGATATAGATCTTTTGGGAAGCGTAAAGGATTATTTGAATAAAAGTTTTTCAATGAAGGGCCTGGGAGAAGCTGCTTACATATTGGGCACACGATCTATAGAGATAGATCAAGACGCTTGATAGGACTTTCACAGAGCACATACCTTGATAAAGTTTTGAAGTTCAAAATGGAACAGTCCAAGAAAGGGTTCTTGCCTATGTTACAAGGTATAAAGTTGAGTGAGACTCAATGCCCAGTGACTGGAGAAGATAGAGAAAATATGAGTGTCGTCCCCTATGCTTCAGCCATAGTGTCTATCATGTATGCAATGTTGTGCACAAGAGCTGATGTCAGCCTTGCCATAAGTATGGCGGGAAGGTTTCAGACTAATCCAGGAATGGAGCACTCGACAGCGGTCAAGAATATTATGAAGTACCTGAAAATGACTAAGGAAATGTTTCGCGTTTATGGAGGTGACAAAGAGCTCATCGTAAAGTTTTACATCGATGCTAGCTTTGACATTGATCCGGACGACTCTAAGTCACAAACCGGATACGTATTTATTCTCAATGGGGGTGCGGTAAGCTGGTGCAGTTCCAAGCAAAGCGTGCTAGCTGATTCTACATGCGAAGCTGAGTACATAGCTGCATCGGAGGCGGCTAAAGAAGGTGTATGGATGAAGCAGTTCATGAAAAATCTTAGAGTTGTGCCAAGCGCACTGGATCTAATGACTTTGTTCCGTGACAACACAGGTGCCATTGCTCTAGCCAAGGAACCAAGGTTTCACAAGAGGACCAGACACATAAAGCGATGCTTCAATTCCATCTGTGATTACATCAAAGAGGAGAACATAAATATTTGCAAAGTGCACACGGATCTGAATGTTGCAGACCCGTTGACTAAGCCTCTTCCACGAGGGAAACATGATAAACACCAGAACTGTATGGGTGTTTGATTCGTTACATTGTAAATCACATAGTGATGTGAGCTAGATTATTGACTCTAGTGCAAGTGGGAGATTGTTGGAAATATGCCCTAGAGGCAATAATAAAATAGTTATTATTATATTTCCTTGTTCAAGATAATCGTTTATTATCCATGCTAGAATTGTATTAAATGAAACTCAGATACATGTGTGGATACATAGACAACACACTGTCCCTAGTAAGCCTCTAGTTGACTAGCTCGTTGATCAAAGATGGTAAGGTTTCCTAGCCATAAAAAAGTGTTGTCACTTGATAACGGGATCACATCATTAGAAGAATGATGTGATGGACAAGACCCAAACTATGAACGTAGCATGTGATCGTGTCACTTTATTGCTACTGTATTTCTGCATGTCAAGTATATGTTCCTATGACCATGAGATCATGTAACTCACTGACACCCGACAAATACCTTGTGTGTATAAAATGTCGCAACGTAACTGGGTGACTATAAAGGTGCTCTACAAGTATCTCTGAAGGTGTCCTTGAGTTCGCATGGATCAAGACTGGGATTTGTCACTCCGTATGACGAAGAGGTATCTCGGGGCCCACTCGGTAATACAACATCACAACAAGCCTTGCAAGTAATGTGACAAAAGATTTAGCCACGAGATTTTGTATTATGGAACGAGTAAAGAGACTTGCCGATGACGAGATTCAAATAGGTATGGAGATACCGACGATCGAATCTCGGGCAAGTAACATACCGAAGGACAAAGGGAATGTTATATGGGATTAACTGAATCCTTGACATGGAGGTTAAATCGATAAAGATCTTCGTGGAATATGTAGGGACCAATATGGACATCCAGGTCCCTCTATTGGTTATTGACAGGAGAGTGTCTCAGCCATGTCTACATAGTTCTCATACCCGCACGGTCTGCACTCTTAAGGTTCGGTGACGTTTTGGTATAGTTGAATTATGTATGTTGATAACCAAATGTTGTTTGGAGTCCCGGATGAGATCCTAGACGTCACGAGGAGTTCCGAAATGGTCCGGAGACGAAGATTGATAGATAGGAAGGGTACATTTCGCTTTCGGAAGTATTTCGGGCATTATCGGTAAAGTACCGGGAGTGACGAATGGGTTCTGGGGTTCCACTAGGAGGGGACACCCACTTGGAGAGTGACCAAATAGGCCCAAGGGTGGTGCACCAGCTCCTGGTGGGCTGGACGGCCAGCCCAAGTGGGCCTACTTCGACCAAAGAGAGAAAGAGAGAGCAGGTGGGCCAAACCGACTAGGAGGAGGACTCCTCCACCAAACCGATTGGGAGAAGGAGTCCTCCCTCCTCCTTGCGCCGGACGAACCATAGGGTTTTTGTTAGGGCGCCACCCCTCCCTCCCTCCTATATATAGTGGAGGGTAGAGATGCTTTTTGCACCTCAAGTCATGACGCAACCCTCTCTCTCTCCACCACTTCGTGATACCCCGTAGGTTATTTCAGTACTGCACGACGAAGCCCTGCCGAAGTAGCTCCACCATCATCACCATCACGTGGTCGTGCTGCCGGAGAATTCAGCTACCTCTTCGTCACTCTTGCTAGATCAAGAAGGAGGAGATCGTCATCGAGCTGCACGTGTCCTGAACGTGGAGGTGTTGTCCATTCGGCGCTAGATCGTGGTTGGATCGCGGTACGGCTTGCGATTTGGATCGCAAAGACGTTCGACTACATCAACCGCGTTTCTTAACACTCCCCGCTTAGCGCTTTACAATGGTATGTGGATCCGATTTCTCCTTTTGTAGATGGTCATCACCATGGATAGATCTTACGTGCGCGTAGGATTTTTTTTGTTTCCCATGCAACATTCCTCAACAATAATATGGTGATATAACACAGAATCAATGTTGTCAGTTGGAAAGCATCTGCAACTAGCAACGCTATAAGAAGGCTAAGCAAGCGGTAACATAGCCAAACAAGGTTTTGCTCGGATGTGGAGGGGTTAGAGGCTTTTCATGGCAATGTTGGGAGGCTTAACATAACAGGTTGTAGGTAACGAGACATAATGATAGAAGCAAGAACTAGCGTAGCAATGATAGTAGTGGTATCTAGGCAAATGATCATCTTGCCTGTGATCCCGCTTGGAAGAAAAACGAATCCGTGAAGCAGACGAACCAACGTAGGCGAACGAATCCTCACACTTCGAAGCGGTTCAAAACTCTATCGAGTAGAAACAATCCGTAAACAAACAATCAACACACGATAAACACCACAATATGCATGACATGATGCACAAACACATATGATGAATGTCCGGTTTAATTATGCAAGGCATGGCAAGGCCAACAATCACCCGCTACACATTAAGTGAAGCACAATATACAACTCGTTGCATATTGACAACACTCCATATTTTGAATTATTTAGTTCACTCCCGTTTA
This sequence comes from Hordeum vulgare subsp. vulgare, assembly GCF_904849725.1. Lineage (NCBI taxonomy): Eukaryota > Viridiplantae > Streptophyta > Magnoliopsida > Poales > Poaceae > Hordeum > Hordeum vulgare. The sequence continues at coordinate 269,193,994 of NC_058519.1, read as the reverse complement.
GGTACACGACAATGTTAAATGTTGTTAAACATGGCAAGAGGTCAAGCATAAATAAACTACACTATCTAGGCATTTTAAATGAGGTCGGAAACAACATGTAGTATTTCCAAAATGACCCGATATGTTAATTTCGAAATTGGTCTGCTCTGATCTAAACACATATTATATTTATTAAACAATAAAATAAAGTGGACCATGTGATTCAACACGTCATTCTAGTCGATTTACATATATAGATCATCTAAAATGGGGTCATGGTCTAAAAGATATGAGCAACACACGATAATATGTCATGAATGCAAAATGTATGCAAATGACAGCCACAAGCATGTTAAAACATGGATGCAACAAGATATTATGAAACTACATGAAATTCTAGTCAAGTTTAAATGATGCCGGAATGACAAATAACAATTCCGGAAAGTCCTCATATGCAAATTAAGATTTCGATATTGTTCTGCCTATAACACAAATTTAGAGTTGTTAAACAACAAAATAAACACCACCATGTTATTCTACACATTTTTCTAGTCAAGTTACATATGTGGAACATTTTAATCGGAGCTACAGATAATTAATTATGATAAAAACCATTTTAATATGAAATCTACGTAAGTTTAATTTAACAACAAGTTAAAGCATTTTAAACATGGTTGAAAGTTGAATATTCTTAATCTACACGAAATTCTACACACTTTACATATCTAATTTATTTTCATCCGATGCACGGCTAATTAACTATGAGCATTTCAGAAATATGCATCTTTATGTAATTATGCAACCATGGAGTAATAGCTAAATTCGCAGCACAATGGAAAAAAAACTGCACTAGGCCAAAACCAAAACTGGCCCGACAATTCACACACGGGCGCAAGATAGTCGAGGAACACCCACGGCGGAGCTTAGCTCACCTTGGGGCTCGAGGCCGAAGACATGGCAGGCCGGGGAATGGTGCTCGGCCGACGGCTTGACTAGCTGGGCCTGGCCTTGCGTCGCTACGGACTTGTCGCAACTGGGTCACAGGACGAGGACAACTCACGACATCTAGATCACGTGCTGCGGCAAGGCGCCCAGGCGCGGGGCAAGCTCGTTGGAGGGACGACTAATGGGCTTGAAGCAGCAGGCCGACCCAAGCACGGGGTCGAGCTAGTCAACGGGTGTCGTTTGTCCTGCTCCGGTCGCTCGGTGAGGATGAGCCCATCTGGATCTCGCGATGAGGAGGCCGGCCACGAGTAATGAGCAGGCATGGGGAGGTCCGGGACAGAGCCTAGGGGCGGATCCATGACGGAGGAGGACCGATCCGGCGCAGATCTAGGTGGAGCTCGAGTCGACGTCTCCATGGCGGCTGGGGGTCTTGCGACATGTGAGGGAGATAGCAGAGGGATGAGGGGGAGAGAGAGAGAGGAGGAGCTTGGGGAGAAGAAGGCACGACGGGGATGGCCTGGGTCCGACGGAGCTCCGGTGGTCACAATGACCAACACATGCGACGTGGTCAAGGCAGCTCGACCATCGCTCGGGGCAGCGAAGGGTGCGCGAGAGCGGGAGGCACGAGGTTGCTTGGCTTCGGCGGCTCTGGCTCCATTTGGTTGGTGAACGGGATCCGTTGGGGCGCTGCACAAGGGCTACTGATTGGTTGACTACGTAAAGAGAGGTGGGTTGGCTCGGGAATGACCCTGAGGCAAGAGGGGATTGGCGGCGGTGGCTGCGGGTGGAATGGATGGGACAACCTAGGTTTTAGGGGTTGGTATGATCTAGATTAGGTGGTCTATATATAGCAAATAGACTAGGGTTAGAACCCTTTGATTTAGATCGGACGGTCGAAAAAATTAGGTTAGGGACCCCAAATGAAAAAACGATGATGGTTTGGGGGTACTACGGGATTGATCCGGATCCAACGGTCACGACCGCACGTTTCGGGTTCCACGAGGTTTTCGGGCTAGGTTGCGCGAAGGGTTTGTGCACTGTGTAGAGGGGGTAGGCATAGAAGAGAGGTAAAACGGGCAGCCCAGCATCAGGTTTTAAACACAAAAAACGTTTGACGATTTGACTCGCTATAGTGCCATTATAGGTTTAACAGTTGGGGTATCAAACAACCTCCGATTGTGACGAAATTTGGGAGGCAGTCTACCTACATGATATTAAGACCGCACACCGACTTTCAACCTAATCCAAGAATGTTTTATACAAAATTTTCAAAACAATATTTTAATGATGCCGGGGGCGCGTGCGTGTGTGGTTGGTCTCGAAACGGTCAACGACAAAAACGGAGAGAACCGACTACTAATAGCAGATGCAAGTTTTGAAAAATGACAACAACAGAGTGTTGATGCAATGCAGATGATGTGCATGATGCGACAACCAAATAAATCACACGACGATAACGAAATAAAAGGGGAATCTTTTGGAGTGTCGGTTCCGGGCTGTTACACTTACCCTTTCACATGTGACCTTTGAACCTTATATATTTTGTATGTATAATCATATCTGTAAATTACCCTCCATTATTCAACCTTGTGTATGTTATAGGTAAGGTCCATGTGAATGGGAGAGTTCTGAATAGAGCTGGAATGCAAGTATATCACAAGTCAGTCATAGAAATCAAGGCTGAAATCCCAAAATATGAATGTAGGTGATGCTCTAAATAATTAACTATATTTAGGTCCATTATTCTATGAAAACGTAATAGTAACATTAGGTTCACAAAGTTCACAATCGCATCATTTGTTGTGACCTAATTCAGGGCTGGCATAAGCTTGAGGTAGCTATCGAAGAATTTGGAATTGATTGTGATGAAAAGGTAGCCCTTGATCCAGGGCTGTGTGTAGGTGGTTTTACCGACTATTTACTTCAACATGGGGGAATTCATAAAGCCATTCAATTCAAGCACTCCAAATGATAAATCTACCGAAGAAAGATGGACTTAACTACAAAGCGGCGCCTCATGCGAGTCTTCCCATGCGGCGGCTAATTCCATCTCCCTACTATGCATTCATGCAATGACGTCATCAAGATTCTCTCTCTTGACTTGAAATTTAAAAAGTTTTATCTCTAAAACCGTTAATTTAATTGACAATCCGTTTTCACCGTTGGCTTTATCGCGACGAGATCTTCAAAACTAGACCCCATGTCGACATGTTTCGAGAACTTTTTTTCTCTGTCCATAATTGCCATATTTTTAGACTTACTTGTCGTATTATTAGCCACTTACTTGTCCAAAAAAATAACTTAATTGCCATTTTTTCTCGATGTGAATCATGTGCCACATGTATCCATATTGCAGCACACAATAACGTGGGCTAGAAGGATATGAAGATGGCATCAATAAAATATGCATTGCATGCAAAGCGTCACACAGAAAATTGGTAGAAAAAGTGTCTCACACAAAACATGTGTTGGCGGACCTTATTCACTAGCTAAATGCATCTGGTTAGTACTAGTACTACCAGTAGTAGTTTAAAATTGCATAGTTGCCAATTTTACAAAAACTTAGTTGTCATATTTACAAACGATGACAAAAAAAGATTTTTTTGTGGTCACCAGTTTTAAATATGTTGAGTTGTCATATTTTTGCGTGTAATCGCCTAAAAAAGTTGTTTGTGCTTGCCATTTTGATTATGTCAAGATGTCATATTTATACGCAATTTTCAAAAATTTGGCGATCAAATTATTATTTATCAGACAAGTAAGTAAGTAAGTGCAACAAATGTGGTAATTATAAGCAAAAATAAAGTTGTCGAAACATGTCGACATGGGATCTAGTTTTGAAGATTTCGTCGAAACAAAGTCAACGGATCATCGATCGAATTAACGGTTTAAGAGATAAAAGTTTTTGAATTTCGGTCATTTAGAACGAATCTGATGACATCATTGCATGCATGCATGCATGCAAGAGAACACACAAGCCACTGCATGGGATGTCCACGGTACGACGCTTCTAAATAGAATTTCCCAAAAATGATTAACAAAATTTCAGGACATGGTTTCTGTGGGAAATATGCCCTAGAGGCAATAATAAATTGGTTATTATAATATTTCCTTGTTCATGATCATATTTTATTATCCATGCTAGAATTGTATTTATTGGAAACTCAAATACATGTGTGGATACATAGACAACAAAGTGTCCCTAGTAAGTCTCTACTAGACTAGCTCGTTGATCAAACATGGTTAAGGTTTCATAGCCATACACATGAGTTGTCCTTTGACAACGGGATCACACCATTAGGAGAATGATTTGATGGAGAAGACGCAAACCTTAAGCATAGCATTTGATCGTATGACTGAGTTTATTGCTATTGCTTTCTGCATGTCGGTGTATCTTTTCCTATGACCATGAGATCATGCAACTCCCTCACACCAAAGGAATGCCTTGTGTGTATCAAACGTCACAACATAACTGGGTAATTATAAAGATGCTCTACAGGTATCTCCGAGGGTGTCTGTTGGGTTGGCATGGTTTGAGACTCGGATTTGTCACTTCGTATGACGGAGAGGTGTCTTTGGGCCCACTCGATAACACAACATCACAAGAAGCTTGCAAGCAATGAGACTAAGGGGTTAGTCGCGGTATCTTCTATTATGGAACAAGTAAAGAGACTTGGCAGTAACGATATTGAACTAGGTATGGAGATACCGACGATCGAGTCTCGCGCAAGTAACATACCGCTAGAAAAAGGGAACCGCATACGGGATTGACTGGATCCTTGACATCATGGTTCGACTGATAATGATCTTCGTGGAATATGTGGGAACCAATATGGGCATCCAAGTCCCGCTATTGGTTATTGAGAGGAGAGGTGTCTCGATCATGTCCACATGATTCTCGAACCCGTAGGGTCCGCACGCTTAACGCTCGATTGACGCTAGAGTAGTATTGGGATATGTAAGTTGGTGACCGAATATTGTTCGTACTCCCGGATGAGATCCCAGACATCACGAGGAGTTACATAATGCTACATAGGTAAAGATTTATATATGGGAAGTCCTATTTTGCATGTTGGAAAAGTTTGGGCATTACTAGTGTGTACCGGGGTGCCCAAAGGGTTCTGGGTGTCCATCAGGGGGCGGGGGCGGCGTCCACATGCCCCATGGGCCCACATGGGCTGTATGGGTGGTGCCCTAGCCACCCTAGGCGAGGGAAACCATCCACTAGTAGAAAATGGGGATATAGTCCCCGTTGGTAAGGGCCTATAGTCCCCATTCACCAACCGGGACTATTAACTTGGGACTAAAGGCCCCCCTTTAGTCCCGGTTTGCCACGAACCGAGACTAAATCCATTCCACATGGCTGTCAGAGTGTGCTAGGGGGAAGGGACCTTTAGTCCCGGTTGGTAACACCAATCGGGACTAAAGGATTCTATGATTTTGGGTTTTGGGGTTTTGGGATTTTGGGGTTTATTGTTTATTTTTTTCTTTTCATTTTCTATTTTCCATTTAACTCTTTTTCATTTCAAACATATCATAGAATTTGGTACATATTTCATAGAATTTCTCGTAGGACGTATATAGAATATCTTATATATATATGAATACACACATGCACATATATATATACAATTTGGTATATACATTTTTTTTTACAACTTGCTGATCAATTACATGCATGCATTAATTGGTGAAGTGGTATTCTCCTTTGGGATCTATGACCTCATCCAGCAAAAATCCGGCAAATTCTTCTTGAAGTGCTCGTATGCATTCCGTTCGGAGGAGTTCCTCCCGCTTCTCCATCATCTTTTAAAGAAGGAGACTAATATGAATAATTTATATGTGCATATATGTATATTAGACCATGAATATAAAAATTGTGAATAATGTTTACGTACCGCAAGAGTTCCTTGTTTACGAGGCACTTCGGTCGTAAAGGAGCAAATGTTCTCGCAAACATAGTATGCACATAGATTATTCCCCAGTTGCTGACGCATACAAAACTTTACGAGAATAGAATTCAGTCAGATAATAATCAAGCATTATGATGGTATTAAACTAGAACTAAAGAGATGCGTGGACGTAGCTAGTACTACTTAATTACCCTGGACGGTGTCCATCGCAGCTCTTGTTTCCATTCACCATGAACAGTCTTGATGAACCGGCTCCAAACCCTGCCCGACAAAAATAAATAATAAAAGGAGTCATCGATTAATTAATATCAGTTAATGAACTAAAGAGGCCGACATAGTGCAATAATGATTGAAACTACTGGTCCAACATCAACTTCAGGGACTTGTACTCGCCTTCGTATTTTCTTAGTGAGTCGAGTACTTGAACTCTTCCCCCATCAATTGAAATGACGAGGAGGATAAAGTGGAATCTGGGTTGTATAAACGGGAATTCATGCAACTTATCAAGTACTATACGTAAACTTAACATCGATCGAGTAAGCAAAATAGAATGTATAGTACAAGACATTAGTAACACTTACTTGAAGTTGTAAGGAAATAATACTTTTTCATTGTGACTTAGTATCTCGAAAAACCGAAACAAGTTCTCCTCCATCTCTTTTGGGAATTGTACTACCGCCTGTTCAAAAATGCTATTTGGGTCAATGAAGCCAATGCCATATAGTCCATCTCTTTTCATTTCAAGCATCTTCATTCTGGATAACACCACACACACAAAAGAATATAGTGAGGATAATTAGAGGCAAATGAACGAGCCAATGAGCTAGAGACTTGAATTACAAAAAGAAATCACTTACAAACAATAGCAATTGACGAGAGGTTTGTTGAGTGCGTCTTGATTGAATAACTGCCAAAATTGTGGCATCTCAACCCACAAATCTTTGCAATTGAAGAAATGCTCTGGCTTGACTGTCACCATTAGGGACTGACGCCCGAGTTCTGCTTCCTTCATGTACCAGTTATGCAATTTGTACATTTTTTTGGTAGCTGCTTGACAAGCTCAGGCCTGACGAGAGATATCTTGGGTTGATATGTACATACTAGTTGTTTATACACCATGACGGGAATGTTCTTGTTGCCTAGGAGTTGTGAAACAGTGACACCGACAGTCATATCCATCTTTTGAGCAATATCGGGATCGAATACGGAATCATCGGTACGCACCTTGAGTGGCGGGATCGATTGCACTGGCTGTTCTCCCAGCCGGGGAATGGTTTTCCTACTTCTTGTATTAAGGAGCGTCGTCTTCGTTTGCCCTTTTTTATATGACTTGGCAATAGAGCGTTCATAGTCTGATTTAACTCTCTTCGGAGGTGGCGGGTCAGAAAGATTGGCCAGAACACGCTTGACGTCTTCCAGAGGTGTTATATCCTTGGGTATAGGATTTCTCTTGTCTTTATGGGCCTACAACTCAGTAGCCACTGCCTCGTCTAATTCCTCTCTGGTCTTCTCGTAAGCCAACTTTGGCGAGGGAGGAGGGGTGCGTTTCTTCCTAGGCTTATTCCGCTTTGGACTCTCGTTCTTTGACAGAAAATGAAATGGCTTTCCGATGGCGGGTTGGCAGGGTGGAGTCTGTTGGCTAGGTGGAGTCGGCTGGCGGGGTGGAGTCGGCTGGCGGGGTGGAGTCAGCTGGTCGGGTGGAGTCGGCTGGCGCGACGGACTTGGAGGAGTCGGTGGCCTTGGAAAGACGATGCAGTCCTTTCTCCATACACAGAGGCCACGTAGGACTTCTTGCAGTGTCTGCTTCCCTTCACCTCTAGGAATGTCGAGCTGTAGTGACTCATCTCCCGGCATCACTTCATCCACCCCGACACGAGCATAGCCAGGTGGAATCAGAGTGCTATGGAAGGTTGCACCAGCAGGATTTGTTAAGGCATAACCGATCGCTGCCTTCACGGATATGTTCTTGAGTTTCATGTGAAGCTCAAAACTTTGTGTCTCTATGATTTCATCCATGGGGTATCTAGACAACAATGCATCGTTGGCAAGGACCCCTGTGGAACCCACGCTGCATTTCGGCATCGATGGGACGGTACTATCCAATGCTGGATCGACTGGTTGCTCTGGCAGCTAAGGCGTCCTTTGCTGGCTAAGTGTGTCGATCTGCTCCTGCTGCTGCAAGAATTTGCGTTCCAAATCCGCAAGCCGGTCAGCATCCTGCTTCTTCCTGGCTGACTCCTGATTCTTATTTCTCGCACGGCTTCTGTAATCTCCCCAGTCCTTAAACCCCTCAATCCATGGAATAATGCCTTTTCCTCGTGTTCGCCCTGGGTGTTCAGGATTCTTCAGGGCGCGTGTAAGCTCGTCGTTCTCTCTCTCGGGCTGGAACACACCAGTTCGAGCATCTTCTATTGCAGCAAGTATAGCTTCAGAGACATTTTTAAGACTTGCCTACTCCACAAGCAACCCTGTCTTGGGGTCCAACTTTCCCCCATGCCCATAAAACCAATTCCTGCACCTTTCAAGCCATCTGGTTGTTTGCAGAGTGACCCCTGCATCAATCATCTTCTGCTCGAATTCAGCCCACTTAGGAATGCCACTCTTGTAGCCACCTGGCCTCACAGAATGGTGATGCTCTTTTTTCTGAGCATTTTCATTGTTTATCCTCGCCCGCTCCTTAGCTGTTTCTGATTGCTTTAACTGCACAAATAAGTCCCAGTGATATTTTATCTTCTCGTTTTGTCCAGTGAATTCTGGAGTCTTGGCTTGTTTGCCGAATTCGGCCCATAACCTTTTCTTCCAATTGTAGAATTGGGTGGCCATCTTCTTAAGGGCAAACTTCTTGAATTTCTCATGTTGTTTATCTAAGAAATTCTCTGGTAGGGTGAAATGTGTCATGAGTTTATCCCAAACTAGATTTTCTTTTCTCTTTCGTCCACAAAACTAACTTCTCTATCTTGCTTTGGCCTATGCCATTCTTCAATGGAGATAGGGATTTGGTCCCTCACAATAACTCCACATTGACGTACAAATTTGGATACATTCTTTGGGAGATTAGTTGGTTCTCCACCTAACAATATCGCGTCAATGTTGTACCTTGTGCCCTCGGGAAACTTTTTGGCTAGGCCTCGTACTGCCTTGCTCGTAGAAGACTTGCTCGATCCGAAGGGCTAAAAGAGTAGATCCGTTAATTCATATATATATATATATACAAATCAATTAATACACATCTAATGTTCACCACATGCCAAGTATATATACCTCGTCGGACTTTGATAATTCGAGAAAAAATTCTTCAGCATCATCGTCGTCTGGTTCCCCTTCATCTCTTGGTTGTTCTTCCTCAATTCCCTCACCGGGTGGGTTAAGGTATTGTGAGCAATCATCTTCTTCTTCATTCTCTTGGTTTCCAGAGCGTATCATGTTGTACAAGACATGCTCTTGATCATGGTCTATGTCTCTACCATCCATAGCTTAACTAACCGAGAAAAAAATAAAACATTTTAGTATTCACTTTATCTAGCAAGATCATCATGTATATATAATATCACTAATACATCGAATAATCCACTTAAATAATGCATCATCCAATAATCCACTTAATATTATCGAATATATAATCTCAAATACATCACTAATACATCTTTCGAATAATATCTATCTGGTCAACCAACAAAGAGCTGCCGCTGTACTCAGGCGCGGGCGGTGGACACCCAAAGAGTAGGAACCATCACCAGATCATAGCTCGGGTGAGATTCCTGAAGAACCCGCCAGGTATTGGAGAACCTGGCTTCCAACGCCTCCATGTAGTAACGGACGTGCTCATCCTCCTCCCTGACACGGCGACATACCTCCTCCTCGGGGGCCGTCAGCCTCGGCAACGAAAGTGGCCCACACGACCGCCACCAAAGAAGTTCTGGGTCAACGACGGGAGCCCGGTTCCTCACCAAGCTACGCGCCCTGGAAGGTAGCTCCTCCGAGTGCCGGCAGGGCGGAGCCCAGTCCCGCACATGTTGGTGCCTATCAAACAGGCATTATCGACGCCGAGAACCAATTCTACAACTATTTAAATTCCTACTATTTAATAAACTTCAATGAACTTTTACAACTATTTAAGTGCTAGCATATGTTTGTGTTCTTATTTACAAGATGTTATCTAGAGAAGGAGCACTATCCAAGTTTCTAGAATTACTAATAAATGGACATCTTATTGTAAGGAACATGAATACTTAGGTCTACTCATTTTCTATAATAGATGGCACTGCAAAATCGAATAGCAGCAAACTAACCAAGTTTACCATTTAAATTTCTATAATACTTAGGTCTACTCACTATTCTTATTTACAAGATGTTATCTAGAGGGGCTCACCGTGGCAGGAGGGAGAGAGCAGCAGGGCTCTTCGTCGGTGATGCGGGAGGAAGACGACATGGGGGGAAGACGATGAATGCGCGGTCGGACGGCGGTGCGGGAGGAAGACAACGACGGCGCAGTCGGATAGTGGTGTGGGAGGAAGACAACGACGACGCAGCGGTGCTTGGAGGATCAAGGCAGGCACCCACGAAGGAGTGACGGCAGCGTTGGCGCGAGCTTAGGCGGCACGGTCGAGGGCACGGGTCGCCGGTGAAAAAGGGCAGCCTGACGACGTCGGGATGGAGAGGGTGGCGGCGGCTTTGCTCTGTTTGACGGGCGGTGAAAATGGGCGGCGAAGGTGAAAATGATGGTCGATTGGGAAGGGGAGAAGGCCGCGGTTATATATGCCCGGTACCTTTAGTCCCGGTTGGTGCCAAGAACCGGGACTAAAGGGTATTTAGTCCTGGTTGGTGGTACCAACCATGACTACAGGTTGGGCGCATGGCCCAGTGGTAGGCACCTTTAGTCCCGGTTGTAGACACCAACCGGGACTAAAGGTCTATTTTCGGTGACCCAAATTCCGCGCGGGAAGGGAACTTTAGTCCCGGTTGGTGGATCCATCCTGTACTAAACATCATTTTTCTCTTTTTTACTGTTTTTGTTTTTCTAAATAGGACAATTTCTGTTTTTAAATTTGAAATAACTCTTAGACTATTTATAGTTTTTGAATGAATCAATTTGGTTTAGGTCAAAAAAACTACAAAATTTCTATTAGTGCTAGTAATTTTCAAATTGACATAATTTAAATTTGATTTTTTTAAATTTCTGTGAATCACTAGTTTGTGAATAACTTCACTTTAAAGATATGTTTTTTAGTCATTCTTTTTTATGATGTTTAATATTAGTGTGTTTTATCATTATATTAAATTTGGTAAATTTTAGGTTATTTAAAAAATGAAATGTCTTTGTAAGAGATGAGTATTCGTCCGGAACCGTGATACTTCGAAAGAGATAGTCCACTTTGTACACGAAGTGAATCCTGTTTTTGCCGTAACCCTTCCAACTTTTTATCACATGCCATGTCAGTGAAATGATGATACCATGCCAGGTTTCAGCCTTTTCCGAGTTGATTTGTAGCGCTTTTCAATTTCAGGGTCATTTAGCTCAAAAAAATTCATTTAATGCATGTAAAATAGAAAATGAGGTGAGAAAGGGTTGAAAATTTATGAGGTGGCTTTGAATGATGCATATTGAGGGCACAAAAAGTCTAGAGTTCAAATAAGATTAAAAAAATGAAATGGCTTTGTAAGAGATGAGTATTCGTCCAGAACCATGATACTTCAATAGAGATAGTCCAGTGTGTACACGAACTGCATCCTGTTTTTGTCGTATCCCTTCCAACTTTTTATATGAAAGAGATACATAATGTTTCTTCGCGTTTCAAATGCTATAACACACACACACATATATATTGCCAGAAACTCACTAAGAAGAAAGTGATGACAGTGAAAGTCGGTCACATTTAAGGTTGGGATGTTGGGGTATAAAACTTTTTCTTCGTGTGTGTCCCTTTGCGCCGTAACCATGGACAATCTTCATCATTTAACAGGATGCTTGGGTCAGTTTTCACTGTGAAGGGAGGAATTTCGTGAAACTTTTCATAATCGTCTGACATGTCTATATTGTCCTCCACTCCCACGATGTTTATTTTCCCTGAAAGAACTATGTGGCGCTTTGGCTCATCATATCATGTATTCGCTTCCTTACCTTTTCTTTTTCTCGGCTTGGTAGACATGTCCTTCACGTAGAAAACCTGCGCCACATCATTGGCTAGGACGAATGGTTCATCTGTGTACCCAAGATTGTTGAGATCAACTGTTGTCATTCCATACCGCGGGTCTTCCTTTACCCCACCTCCTTTCAAATTGACCCATTTGCACCGAAACAAAGGGACCTTAAAATTGTTTCCTTAATCAAGTTCCCATATATCCTCTATCCATAATATGTATATTTTCGCCTATTGTTGGTGTTTTCTGCATCAAAGCGGACACCGCTGTTTTGGTTGGACCTCCTTTTATCTTGGGCGATCGTGTAAAATGTATTCCCATTTATCTCATACCCTTTGAAAGCCGATATAGTCGAAGATGGTAACTTGGCCAACAAGTATAGGTTATCTGCAACTTCAGGGTCATGCATGAGACGTGCTGGCAACCAACCGCCGAATGAACACATGTGTGTACGTTTGATCCAGGGATCATACTGCTCCGGATTCTTGGAGCGTACAATATCCATATGTTCCTCGATATACGGAGCCACCAAGGTGGAATTTTGTAGAACTGTGTAGTGTGCTTCCGCTCAAGAATGCCCATACTTACATATTACTAAATCCTTTCCTAGCGTGCCTTTTCCACCCAGTCCGCCCTCATGCCTCGATTCAAGAAGACCAATCGACTTAAAATCAGGAATAAAGTCAACACAAAACTCAATGACCTCCTTTGTTTCATGGCCCTTGGAGATGCTTCCTTCTAGCCTAGCACGGTTGTGAACATATTTCTTTAAGACTCTATGAACCTCTCGAAGGGGAACATATTGTGTAGAAATACAAGGCCCAGAATGGCAATCTCTTCGACTAGGTGAACTTGGACGTGCGTCATGATATTGAAGAAGGATGGCGGGAACACCAACTCGAAACTGACAAGACATTGCACCATATCATTCTATAATCTTGGTAGGATTTCTAGATCGATTACCTTCTGAGAGATTGCATTGAGGAATGCACATAGCTTCACAATGGATGATGAGACGTTTTTCGGTAGAAGCCCCCTCAATGCAACCGGAAGAAATTGCGTCATAATCACGTGGCAGTCATGAGACTTTAGGTTTTGGAATTTTTTATATGCCATATTTATTATTCCCTTTATATTCGAGCAGGCATTCAAAGAAGATTTCCTTCCCTTCTTTGGTAAGAGCGTAGCTTGCAAGACCTTCATACTGCTTTGGATGCATGTCGTCTTTTTCGTGCATATGTTGCTCGTCCTCCCGTGCCTCTGGTGTATCTTTTGTCTTCCCATACACGCCCAAGAAGCCTAGCAGGTTCACGCAAAGATTCTTCGTTGCGTGCATCACGTCTATTGCAGAGCGGACCTCTAGGACTTTCTAATAAGGTAGGTCCCAGAATATAGATTTCTTCTTCCACATGGGTGTGTGTCCGTCAACGCCATTCGGAACCAATTGTTCGCGAGGATCCTTTCCAAAAATTACTTTTAAATCCTTGACCATATGAAGTATATGATCACCGGTACGGTGGACGGGCTTCTTCCGGTAATCCGCCTCACCTTTGAAATGCTTGCCTTCTTTTCTTAAGAGATGCTTGATTGGAAGAAATCGACGATGTCCTAGGTACACATTCTTCTTACATTTATCCGTACTTTCGGTATCATCTAGACAGTGCGTGCATGCGTGATATCCCTTGTTTGTTTGTCCTGAAAGGTTACTAAGAGCAGGCCAATCACTGATGGTTACAAACAACAATGCTCGTAGGTAAAATTCCTCCCATTTGTGCTCATCCCACACACGTACACCTTTGATAGCCCACAATTGTAAAATTTCTTCAACTAATGGTCTCAGGTACACATCAATGTCATTGCCGGGTTGCTTGGGGCCTTGGATGAGCACTGGCATCATAATGAACTTCTGCTTCATGCACAACCAAGGAGGAAGGTTATAGATACATAGAGTCACGTGCCAGGTGCTATGATCGCTGCTCTGCTCCCCAAAAGGATTAATGCCATCTACACTTAAACCAAACCAACAATTCCTTGGGTCATCTGCAAAGTCCGACCACTCTCTCTCGATTTTCCTCCACTGCGACCCATCTGCGGGTACTCTCAACTTCCTGTCTTTCTTACGCTCGTCTTTGTGCCATCGCATCAACTTGGCATGCTCTTTGTTTTGGAACAAACATTTCAACTGTGGTATTATAGGAGCATCATTTCAACTGTGGTATTATAGGAGCATACCACATCACCTTGGTAGGAATCCTCTTCCTGGGGCGCTGGACCTCAACATCGTCACCAGGGTCATCGCGCCCGATCTTATAGCGCTCGGCACCACATACCGGGCATGCATTCAAATTCTCGTACTCCTCACCGATGTACAGGATGCAGTCATTAGGGCATGCATGTATCTTCTGCACCTCTAATCCTAGCGGGCAGATAGTCTTCTTTGCTTTGTACGTACTGTCGGGCAATTCGTTGTCCTTTGGAAGCATCTTCTTTAACAATTTCAACAACTTTTCAGAACCCTTGTCAGATACACCATTCTCTGTCTTCAATTGCAGCAATTCCATTGTGGTACCCAGATTTTTCTTGTCATCTTTGCAATTTGGGTACAACAATTTCTTGTGATCCTCTAACATGTGTTGCAACTTCAGCTTCTCGTGTTCACTTGCGTAGTTTCTCTTTGCATCAGCAATGTCCTGACCAAGATCATCAGCGGGCTCGTCTAATGCCTCTACTTCAGCTTCTTCCCTCATTGTAGTACCATCGTATTCAGGGGACGAAGGATAGCCGTCATCATCCTCTTCTTCTTCATTCTCTTCCATTAGAACCCCTCTTTCTCCGTGCTTGGTACAACAGTTATAGCCGGACATGAAACCGGACATAAACATGTGGACGTGAATGACTTTTGACTTAGAGTAAGTTCTATCATTCTTACACACAGCACATGGAAAACACATAAAACCAGCCCGCTTGTTTGCCTCAGCCGTACACACAAAACTCTGCAAGCCATTAATGAACTGGGGAGAGTGTCGGTCTTCATACATCCATTGCTGGTTCATCTTCATTACACGAGACCAAAAAGACCAAATTAATACAAGTTCACACATAAGGTTCATACACACTTATTCTCATAAAACAACATACAAGAGTTTCTAGCCAAATCATTTAAATGCAACAACAAATGCGATCAAGATCGCAACTAAGGTAACAATTGATCCAACAACATAGTGAAACCAAGCCTCTTTATTTAGGGCATAATTTCTAATCCTTTTTCTAATCTTCACGCGCATTGCATCCGTCTTGATCTTGTGATCATCGAGGACTTCGGCAACATACAACTCCAATTTCATCTTCTCTTCTTCAATTCTTATCAACTATTCTTTCAATTACTCATTTTCTTTTTCAACTAAATTTAACTTCTCGACAAGAGGGTTGGATGCAATTTCCGCTTCACATACCTCATAGATAAACATATATATGTCAATTTGATGGGCATAATTGTCATATAAACGAGACATGCAACAAATAGTTATAAAAGAGAATAAACCACATCCGAATCATAAACCGGACGAGGGCCAACGGGGACGGATAGCAAGACCATGACACCATGTATAACAAAACCATACATGTAAGAAAACTATATAAATCATACAAAAATAAGATTTTTTGGAATAAAAAGGATAAGAACAAGAGGATCACCAAGGTGGAGCCGACGACGGACGGTTCGGGCGATCGACGGTGTTTAGGACATAGACGGGAAGGCACTAAGTAAACAACATCTCCACATATGCAAACTAAGAAGTTAATTTGAGCCCAAGTAGCATATAAATCAAATAAAATCCCACATAATTACTCCCAAACAAAAACCCACAAATCACTATACTTATAGAGCATTGCATGAGCTGATCTAGCAATGAGAGATGAAAGGACACAGTTGCTAACCTTTGTGAACACTTGGAGAGATGGGGTGCCTCAAATCTTCACAAATCTTGGTGAAAATTGGAGGGTGAGCTCGACCAAGGGGAAGAACAGAGGAGAGAGTGTAGAAAATAGAGCAATGAGCTCGGGCTGGATGAAGGAGTTTATATAGGAAACTCTTCAGTCCCGGTTTGTATAATGAACCGGGGCTAAAGGTTCACATATAGCCCCCGTTTGTGATACAAATCGGGACTAAAGGTGCTAGTGGGGCCCCCAGCCTGATAGAACACTGCCACCACCCCTTTAGTCCCGGCTTGTGTCATAAGCCGGGACTATAGGTCCAAATCAAACCGGGACTAATGATGTCTGAGCCCACCGGCGGCTCCTAGCCGTTGGAACCGGGACTAATGGTCATATTAGTCCCGGTTCAAAACCAAACCGGGACTAAAGGGTCAAACGAAAGGCATGCTTTCTACTAGTGATCCCCTAGAGGAGAAATTGGCTTGGGGGCAAAAGTTCCAAAGGGACAAGGCACCCATGAGGTGCCTTGGAGGAGGGGGGCTCCTCCCTTCCTTGTGGAGGGAGGACTCCACCCTATCCATCGGCCCTCCTTGGAAGAGGGGCCAAGGGCTGCGACGTGAACCTGGCCCTTGCCTCCTATATATAGGAGAGGAGAGGGGGAGGGCTGGACACAACAATTCCCACACTCTACGACCTCCCCTCTCTCGTGTTCTTCCTCGTTCGTAGTTCCAGAGGCGCTTGGCGAAGCCTTGTTGGGATTGCTCCACCACCATCTCCACCATGTCATTGTGCTGGTTGAGACACCATCTACTTCTCCTTCCTCTCTTGCAGAATCAAGAAGGAGGAGACGTCATCGAGATGCACGTGTGCTGAACACGGAGGTGCCGTCCATTCAGAGCTAGATTAGATCGGATCGCGGTTGGATCATGAAGAGTACGACTACACCAACCGCGTTATATACTCTTCCGCTTAGCTATCTACAAGGTTGTGTAGATGCACCCCCCTTGTCGTAGATGTGGACCTCGATAGATAGATCTTGGGTGCATGTAGGAATTTTTTTGTTTCCCATGCAACGTTCCCCATCAGTGGCATCATGAGCTAGGTCTATGCATAGGTAATATGCACGAGTAGAACATAAAGTGTTTGTTAGGGCATATTTTATGCCTAAGTAATTTTGGTGATTGATGACAGTACCGCAAAGGACTAATCGTGTGTGTTGAGACTTCAGAGAAGACATGTCAACGGCACAAGATGACTCGCCCCCCTTCCATGGAACAGAAGCACGGTGTACTCTACGATTCTCTTTCTTTGAGTCATAGGAACGCCGTACTATTAAGAGGGGACCCATAGTGGAAAGGTTTGGGTGGAATCAATTTTGCACGCACTACTTTATCTACTTTCCCTTTCCCTGCAACTTTGGAGTGGCTCCCGCCTTTGGTTTATCTCCTCTAAGCAAAAAGGTCTCCCAGCGGTAGTACCGCTATCCCTAGCGGTAGTACCACTGGAGCTGGCGGTAGTACCGCTAGCCCTAGCGGTAGTACTGCTAGTACTCGCAGTAGTACCGCTGTGCTGGCGGTAGTACCGCCCCTGGTCAGCGGTAGTACCGCTCCAGGAACTTAGTACCGCCTTCCTAGCGGTTGTACTTCGTCGGACTTTTTGCGAAGACTTTCTTGGCGGTGGTTGGCCCGGTAGTGCATCTGCACTACCAGGGGCCCAGCGGCAGTACCGCTGCAGTGAGCGGTATTACCGCTGGAGTGCCAGTGGTAGTACCGCTGCAGCCAGCGGTAGTACCGCTAGGCTCGGGCTGTGAGTGGGAAAACGGTTGGATTCCCCCCCCCACTATATAAGGGGTTCTTCTTGCTCTATAACCCTACCTTTGACCCCCAAGCTCCATTGTTTCTCCCTAAGCTCAAAAGTGCCCGATCTCTCTCTCTAGCCAATCAAACTTGTTGATTCTTTAGGGATTGGTTGAGAATGCCTAGATCTACACTTCCACCAAGAGAAAAGTTGATTCCCCCGCCAATCCCTTGTGGATCTTGTTACTCTTGGGTGTTTGAGCACCCTAGGTGGTTGAGGTCACCTCGGAGCCACATTCCATTGTGGTGAAGCTTCGTGGTTTTGTTGGGAGCCTCCAAGCTTTGTGTGGAGTTTGTCCCAACCCTGTTTGTAAAGGTTCGGTCGCCGCCTTCAAGGGCACCTATAGTGGAATCATGGTACCTCGCATCGTGTGAGGGCGTGAGGAGAATACAGTGGCCCTAGTGGCTTATTTGGGAGCATTGTGCCTCCACATCGCTCCAACGGAGACGTACTTCCTGTCAAAGGGAAGGAACTTCGGTAACACATCCTCGTCTTCATTGGTTCCACTTGTGGTTATCTCTAACCTTTACATTGTGTATGCTTATGCGAAAGGATCGATATGGTTGGCTAGATGGGGGGGTGAATAGACAACGACCACTTTTTAACTAATCTTAACAAGTTAAGGTAAACACTATACGGGTTCACAAATAATATGACAATGAGGTGATCCCTATAGAAGCTAACAACAAGAGCTATTAAGACAAGTAAGATATAGTCACAAGAATAAGCAAATACAAAGTAAATGGTAGAGATAACCACAAGTGGAACCGATGGAGACGAGGATGTGTTACCGAAGTTCCTTCCCTTTGATAGGAAGTACGTCTCCGTTGGTGCGGTGTGGAGGCACAATGCTCCCCAAAAAGCCACTAAGGCCACCGTATTCTCCTCATGCCCTCGCACGATGCAAGGTACCGTGATTCCACTATAGGTGCCCTTGAAGGCGGCGACCGAACCTTTACAAACAAGGTTGGGGCAACTCCACACAAAGCTTGGAGGCTCCCAACTAAACCACGAAGCTTCACCACAATGGAATATGGCTTCGAGGTGACCTCAACCGTCTAGGATGCTCAAACACCCAAGAGTAACAAGATCCGCAAGGGATTGGTGGGGGAATCAACTTTTCTCTTGGTGGAAGTGTGGATCTAGGCCTTCTCAACCAATCCCTAAAGAATCAACAAGTTTGATTGGCTAGGGAGAGAGATCGGGCACTTTAGAGCTTGTGGAGCAACAATGGAGCTTAGAGAGGTAAGAGATAGGGTTCCTCAGCTAGAAGAACCCTTTATATAGTGGGGGGGAAAATCAGACCGTTTTCCCACTCTCTGCCCGAGTACCAGCAGTACTAACACTGTTCCGGAGCGGTACTACCGCTGCCTGGCGGTACTACCGCTGGCTGCAGCGGTACTACCGCTGGGCCTCTAGCGGTACTACCGCTGACACCAGAGGTACTACCGCTGGGCCTCCAGCGGTACTACCGCTAGCCCCTTGGTAGTGCACAAGCACTACTACCGCCGGGAAACTCTTCGCAAAAGGGTCCGTCCACGAACTACCGCTAGGTAGGTGGAACAAAACACCTGGAGCGGTAGTACCGCTAGGTACTACCGCTGGCTAGCGGTACTACCGCTGGATGCAGCGGTACTACCGCTGGGGACCATTTTGCAGAGATAATCGAGACGAATAGGAGAGGGCCGCTCCAAAAGATAAGGAAAGGGAGAATGTGAAGTGTGCGTGTGTAAATATAGATTCCACCCAAACCTTTCCACTACGGATCCCCTCTTAATAGTACGGCTTTCCTATGACTCAAATAAAGAGAATCGTAGAGAGCGCCGTGCTTCCGTTCCAGAAGAGAGGAGACGTGTCGTCTTGTGCCGTTGACGAGTGTTACCTGAAACCTTGACACACATGATTAGTCCTGTACGGTACTGTCATCAATCACCAAAATTACTTAGGCATAAACTATGCCTCAACAATCTCCCCCTTTTTGGTGGATTGATGACAATACCGGATTTGCACAGAGAATAATATGAGAACAAAAAGATAGAGATATATGACAATACGGGACATATGACTCACATCATATGATGGAAATAAATCTCACATAAGATCATGTCTCACAAAAGATAGCAAACGAGAATCAAACCAAGTTCGAAGCAAACCATACGAGATAAAGCAAAGCAATGCAAAGTTTAAAATGAAAGCAAATCCTAGACTCTCTCCCCCTTTGGCACAAGACACCAAAAAGGGGCACACCTAATGCCACAAGTAACTACTCCTCATCTTCAGGATCACCAGACTCGTCTGTCCCCTCCTGGTCGGTCTGCTCCTCCTCTTCTACCTCATCGCCAGACCACTGGTACCACTGAGCCTGCATCCAAGTGGCCTCAGGAGTGATGTCGTCCTCTGAGCCGCTGGAGATGTCCACATCCAAGGTCCTGAGAACACGCTTATGCCTCTGGCGGCTCTGCTTCTGAGCCACATGTGTATGGTACTGACCCTTGGCCTGCATACAGAAAAGTGTCTTCATCTTGTCCTGCAGTTTGATAGCCCAAGATGGCATGGCAGACGAGCGGGACTGAGAGGCAGTTCCTCTGTCAGCAGCGGTCTATGTATCAGTATCCATGTGCTGAGAGGATGTAGATGGGTTGGCCCACTTGTCCTTGACGGGAAGCCTGATCGGGTCATGCACAATGTAATCAGACTGTGTGTAGAGCACCTCATCCGGAAAAGCCTGTTCCCACTTATGGCAAATGTATGCGAACAGGTAAGGCCCGTAGATAGGAACCTTACGATTGATGATGCAGTTCCAGAGCTCTGTGAACATCACATCTGAAATATCCAGCTGAGCAGACTCCTGAGACATGGCCTCCTCACACAGTAACAACATCTCAGCCAAGTAGCCATGGACCTCATCAAAGTTACCACTCCGAGGGAAGAGGGTGTTGCGAAAGATCCGATGCATGATGTCCAGGTGCTTGGGAAGCACCCCCTTCCTCAGATACAGTGACTGCAGTCTGTCCTTTGCGGGGGCCCTATCGGTGGGGGCTGCAGCATGAGGACGCAGCCCAAGAGGAGTGTCAGCACCCTGAAAGTCAATGTGAAGGAACTGCATGAACTCAGTCCAGGAACCGGTCATCTTCTTCGACCTAGTCATCCAGATCATGGAACGCTGTGCATCAGGAGAGAAATGGACTGTGACATAAAACTGAGCCACTGCAGTGGGGTCAAAGTCCGTCTTGAAGGTGATGATGTCTTTGATGCCCAGTTTGTCAACCAGAGAGAGGGCATCACCAAAGTAGTCCATGTTCCGCTGAAGATGTGCCAGATCAATCCACTGAACAGAGACATGGTTCTTCTTGAAGGAAGCAATAACATCCCGATAGATCCTGCACTGGTCCCTTGCCCAGACATTTTCAACCCCATCGATCACTTCCCTCTCCTTGAGATAGGAGTTCTTGGTGCGAAAGTGCAGAAAGTCCTTGGGGGACATTGTACGGATATTGACCCTCTTGTCCATGTGAGCGACCTTCTTGAAGGACTTCTTCTTGGGAGGCAGACCAGACGTGGCCGACCCCTCGGGCGCCTCTGTGTTGTGAAACTGTTTGGACGCCGTGTCCCGTGGGGGGTTCGAACGGCGAGAAGAGCCACCTGTGACACAGAACACAAAGCGAAAAAGAGGCAACAAGAAAAGTCAAGGCAATGAATTTTGAAAACGCAGAAAAAGTAAACACGCATTGCTAAGCACAAAACACAAAAAATACACCGTGAATGCTCCTGGAGGTAGTACCGCCACCCCTGGCGGTAGTATCGCTGGGGCCTAGCGGTAGTACCGCCAGTCCTGGCGGTAGTACCGCTGGGGGTCATAGCGGTAGTACTGCTACCCCTGGCGGTAGTACCGCTGGGGTCCTAGCGGTAGTACCGCTACCCCCTGGCGGTACTACCGCTGGGGGTTTGACTTTCAGATCTGACATATAAAACTCGTTTTCGTGGGCATGGACTGAATATGAACACTAAGACGTACACCCCAGCCCTACTGTCATGAGGAACACTTAGTAACAAGAGGTACAAACATGCCTAGGCAAGAGAGAGCACATTTTAGATCTAATCCAAAAGTTCAAGTATTCGATCTAAGACGATGAAATCCTAGAGCATGGCAGCAAACACAACAACCAACCATCGGACCTATACTCCCCTCAAATATTTCCTTCATGCCATCCAATAACTAGCCATAGGATCAACAAGATGAATCCAATCCCCAATGCTCCTAACCCTAGAACACGAAGAACAACCAAATAGAAGAGGGGAGGAGCTTTACCGGGATTCATGGCTCTTGGAGTAGGAAGAAGAGATGAAGCAAACCTTCCACACCAACGGGGAGAAGGAGCTCCACGATGTGAGATCCAAACAGGGGGTTTTCGGGCTAGGGGAGGGAGGAGCCGCGAGGAAGAAGAAACAGATGTAAAAATCGGGCTCCCCCTCCCTTTATATAGCCCAAGGGGTACGGGCCAGCGGTAGTACCGCTGTGGCCCCGGCGGTAGTACCGCTAGCTGACGGTAGTACCGCCAGGTGCAGCGGTAGTACCGCTGGGGTCCTGGCGGTAGTACCGCTCCCCCTGGCGGTAGTACCGCTCCCCCTTGAAATCCTAGAAATTTTCTAGTTGGTTGTGTTAGATTTTGAATCCTGGCGGTAGTACCGCCATACCTCGCGGTAGTACCGCTGGGGTCTTGGCGGTAGTACCGCTACCCCTGGCGGTAGTACCGCTGGGGTCCTGGCGGTAGTACCGCTACCCTGGCGGTAGTACCCCTGTACATGTTTCAACACGGCTAAGGAAAAAGGGAAACTTGGGCACATGACAAGTGAGTAAAAAGGGATGACATCCATGAAAATGTACTGACTTGTCATTGTATATCCTCTCCTTTATACGCAAGAGAGGATGGAGGGGCGGTGGCCGAGGCCACCTATGTTTGACACAATGGTATGACACTGCGAAGAATTATCCTTGGGTTCATGACCAATGCTTGTCTTTGAAGCACAAGTGCCATTTGACAATGGCTAAAGTGAAAGACTAGATTGATTTACGCATAATGGGGGGAGGGAGAGTTCATTGAGAGAACAACACTCCCCCTATGTCCATGCCTACATCTAGACCAAGATGAAATGTAAAGTGAGGTGCAACATGCCTAGTTTCAATCCACATTACTTGAATCAATGATATTTAGCTCATGCCTTAACTCCCGGAACCTTGCTTCATCTAGTGGCTTGGTGAAAATATCTGCAAGTTGCTTTTCAGTGTGGATGAAGTGAACCTCAATATCACCTAGCTTGATATGTTCACGGATGAAGTGATGACGAATATCAATATATTTGGTTTTGCTATGTTGCACTGGGTTGAGGGAAATCTTGATGGCGCTTTGATTGTCACATAGAAGAGGCACTTTGTCACAAGTGACACCATAATCCTTTAAAGTTTGCCTCATCCATAGCAATTGTGCACAACAACTTGCAGCTGCCGCATACTCAGCTTCGGTGGATGATAAGGAGACACAGTTCGGCTTCTTTGAAGACCAACTTACCAAAGAGCGACCAAGGAATTGGCACCCTCCAGATGTTGACTTCCTCTCCACACAATCTCGAGCCCAATCTGAGTCAGAATAGCCAACTAGATTGAAGTTTGCTCCTTTGGGATACCAGAGGCCAAAGTTTGGGGTATGAGCCAAATATCGAAAGATTCGTTTGACAGCCATGTAATGACTTTCTTTTGGTACAGATTGAAACCGTGCACATATCCCTACACTCAACATAATATCCGGTCTCGATGCACAGAGGTAAAGGAGGGATCCAATCATGGAGCGATATACCTTTTGATCCACTGCTTTACCATTGGGATCACTGTCAAGCTTGCATCTGGTTGGCATGGGGAACTTGACCGGTTTGACATCTTCGAGCTCGAACCGTTTGAGCATGTCTTGAGTGTACTTGGCTTGTTTGATGAATGTCCCTTCTAGACCTTGTTTAATCTCGAACCCGAGGAAAAACTTCAACTCTCCCATCATGGACATCTCAAACTTCTCAGTCATTAGCGCAGCAAATTCTTCATTGAATGAAATGTTAGGAGAGCCAAAGATAATATCATCAACATATAGTTGGCATATGAACAAATCCCCTTTAACCCTCTTAGTAAAAAGAGTGGGATCAATCTTCCCAATTTCAAACCCACGATCTTGTAACAACTCAGTAAGGTACTCATACCACGCGCGTGGGGCTTGTTTAAGGCCATAGAGTGCCTTATTGAGTTTGTACACATGATTGGGGAGCTTGGGATGTTTGAATCCCAGGGGTTGTTTGACATATACCAACTCATTCAAAGGACCATTAAGAAATGCACTTTTCACATCCATTTGCTGTAATTTGAAGTTATGATGAGAAGCAAATGCAAGTAACATGCGAATAGATTCTAGACGAGCAACAGGGGCAAAGGTTTCACCGTAGTCGATACCCTCGACTTGGGAGTAGCCTTGAGCCACCAATCTTGCCTTGTTTCGAATCACAATTCCATTTGCATCTTGCTTGTTCTTAAATATCCATTTGGTCCCAATGACATTATGTTCCTTCGTTGGTCGAGGCACTAAATCCCAGACTTGGTTGCGCTCGAAGTTGTTAAGTTCTTTGTGCATGGCCATAAGCCAATCCTCATCATCGAGCGCTTCCTGTACCTGTTGAGGTTCACAATACGAGACAAACGCGTGATGCTCACAATAATTCCAAAGCTGTTGACGGGTAGATACTCCCCTTTTTAAACTACCAAGAACATTCTTCATAAGATGTGACTTGGCTCTCAGCTTGTTCGCATTCTTGGCTGCTCGACGCTCCAAGAGTTCTTCATTAGATAACGGAGGAGCATCGACTTGTATCTTTTGTTTGCCCTTGCGTCTTGAGCCGGTTGTTGGAGCTCTAGACAGGAATTGTGAGACAGTCTCCTGATCATCTTGTCCTTCGACTTGAGCAGGTTCACTAGTTTGATCTTGTATTAGTGGTTGCTCTTGATCTTGATCTTCTGCTGGTTCAGGGTCTTGTAGTAGTGCTTGAATATCATGGGGCATATCACCATTGTTAGGCAATTGATCTTGACCGTGAGCTTGATCAACTTGTTGAGAGTCTTCTCTTTGTTCATCGGAAGCGTGTGGGGCTTGTGGGGGTGATGGCTCCACTTGAGTAGAGCATTGTCCTTCTCCTTCGGCCACAAGGGGTTCCTCAATGGGGAGTATTTGACCAATCCCCATTCTTCTTATGGCTTCAGGAGGAATTTCATCACCTATATCACAAAGACCACTTTGCTCCACTTGGGAGCCATTATTTTCGTCAAACTCTACGTTACACGTCTCCTCAATTAGTCCGGTGGACTTGTTGAGGACACGGTAAGCATGAGAGTTTGTAGCATAACCAACAAAGATACCCTCATGAGCTCTAGAATCAAATTTAGCTAACCGAGCTCCCTTTTTAAGAATGAAACACTTACAACCGAATACCCGTAAGTACTTGAGAATGGGTTTGTTTCCAGTTAGAATCTCATACGGAGTCTTGTTCAAGACTTTGCGGATGTAGAGCCGATTGGACGCATGACATGCTGTGTTGATGGCCTCTGCCCAGAAGTTGTATGGAGATTTGAATTCTGCCATCATTGTTCTTGCAACGTCTATCAAGGTCCGGTTCTTCCTTTCTGCCACGCCGTTTTGCTGAGGGGTATATGGTGCAGAATATTGGTGCTTTATTCCCTCATCACCTAGAAACTCATCTAGGGTGTAGTTCTTGAACTCGGTGCCGTTGTCACTCCTAATCATCAAGATCTTTGCTTCATGTTGACGTTGCGCTTCATGAGCAAAATTGATGACCGTTTGTTGAGTTTCACTCTTCCTTTTGAAGAAATATACCCAGGTATATCTTGATTAGTCGTCAACAATCACTAAGCAATATTTTCTGCCTCCAAGACTATCAAATGTTGGAGGACCAAAGAGATCCATATGGAGAAGTTCCAATGGCCTCTTAGTGTAGATAAGAGTCATTGGACGATGAGCAGTTTCATGAATCTTTCCTTTAATGCAAGCACTGCAAACACGATCTTTAGCAAAGCTCACATTTGTTAGTACACGAACATGGTCCCCTGTCAGAAGACTTTGCAAAGATCTCATATTGACATGAGCTAAACGGCGATGCCAAAGCCTGCCCACGTCAACTTTAGCCATTAAACATGTCGCAGTCTTAGTGGGTCGCTTCGAGAAGTTCACCACATAGAGACCATTTTCGACATGTCCAACATAGGCTACTTTAAGAGTCTTGCTCCTTAGGAGGACCACAATGTCGATATTAAGGAATGTGGAAAAACCCATGATTGCAAGTTGACGAACCGAAAGTAAATTGTAGGCAAGTGACTCAACAAGCATGACCTTCTCAATAGATAAATCTTGAGAGACGACCACCTTACCAAATCCCAATACCTTTGACGAGGATGCATCGGCGAATTGGACATGGGTGGGCATAGATGGAGAAGGATGCACATCCACCACTAAGTCCTTGCTTTCGGTCATATGATTTGTTGCTCCACTATCGAGCAACCATGACACCCCACCGGAAGCAAACTCCTGCAATAGATCAAGGCTTGGTTTTAGCTACCCATTTTTTAATGGGTCCTTTCATGTTAGAGACAAGGGTCTTAGGAACCCAGATAGCCCATTCAATATCTTCATCGTAGGAACCAACAAATCTGGCATAAACATGCCCATCACTAGCACAACATAACACATAAGAGGAATTGAGTTTGCCGGCTGTGTTAGTAGGAGCGGTTTTGCCCTTCTTGGGGTTCCCATAGTCCACCTTGTTCCTGTTCACCTTCTGAGTCCCCTCACCCTCTTTGAAAAAGATGTCCATGAGGGAGAGAGATCGTTTGTCCTTGTTCTTCCTTTTACCTTTTGACTTGGAGGTAAGTCCAAGTCCTTCCTTTCCTACAACACCCTTTTGAGTGCTCAAAAGATCGTTCAGACTCTTGTCACCTTGTCTGCATGCCACAAGGCCCTTCTCAAGTTTCTCCTTTAACTTGGCATTTTCCTCCACAAGATGAACATGCTCACAACAAGGGTTAGTTGCACAAGTATTATCAATTAACACAAAGGGAGGACACGTAGAGATATCCTTGGTAAGCTTTGCTTGGAGTTGATCATGAGACTCTTTCAGAGAGAAATGAACACCTTTCAAGGCTTTGTGGGCCTTGTCAAGTATGTCAAACTCTTCCTTGAGTCTGTCACGGCCAACTTCAAGAGCATACTTTTCAGATTTAAGCATGGGAGTAAGAACAACATCATGATCTAGTTTCTTTTGCATTTTAGCGCAGTCATCGTTATATGACTCCTCAAGAGCCAAACGAAGAGTGCGCTCTTCTTCTAGAGCACTAGATAATTCGGCAATTTCATCGGCATAGTCATGGCTATGTCCCTGAAGCTCGGAGATGGTCTCCTCATGAGACTCAATGAGGTCAGTGGCCTCACCCAGTTGTTCCAAGAGAGCAACAAAGTGCTTCTTGGGTTCTCCCTTAATAGTGCATAGAAACTTATCAAGATCATGCTCATTAAGTTCTCCAACATCACTACCTTCTACACAATTTAACAATGAAGGAGCAGAAGTAATGTTGGTCTTAATGATGGGAGTTACCTGATTGGTACCTTTTGCCATGAGGCACTTGGTGATGTGGTTCTCGTTGGGGGCGTTGGAGAGAGACACCTTCTGGGAAGAGGTAGTGGCGATAGCAACAGTTGCCGTTGCCACTGTATCATCATCATCGCCATCATCATCAGAAGGATACTCCTCCAGGGCCACCATCCCTTTTGGGTGAGGTTTCTTCACAAAGTTGTTCTTGATTGGAAATGATTTGGTTTTGTCTTTGCGAATGAGCTTGCCTCCGTTGTCTTCCCTCTTCTCATAGGGACATTCTGCCACGAAGTGACTCACGTTGCCACAGTTATAACATGTCCTCACTCGTTGTTTGGGTTTGAATCCACTCGAGTTGTTCTTGTTGAAGGTGGGTCTTGAGTTCCTTTTATTTCCCCAGAATTGCCTTGATGCAAGAGCCATGTGCTCATGATAAGCATACTTTGTGTCTTCAATGCAGCTCTCCTCTTCCTCATCTTCTTCTTCTTCTTCAAGCATTGCTCTTGCTTTCAACGCAAGGTTGGGTGAACTGGTTTTTGATCGGACACGAGCAAGTGCATTGTCGGCTGTTTCGTTCATGATTGACATTGCAATGAACTCATCCAACACTTCACTGGAAGACAAGGAGTGGAAGTCTGGCCGCTGACGAATGACAGATGACATGGCTTTATTGAAAGGCATGATGGCTTTGAGAAACTTGTGCTTGACCCATGTATCATCCACATCCTTACTCCCATGATCCTTTAGTGCCACAGCAATAGCAGTCACCCTCCGATAGAGATCACGAGGGTCCTCGTCTTCCTTCATCACAAACTCATCGGCCTTATCAAGTATCACTTCATAGTTGGATCGTTGAATACTTGAGCTTCCCTTGTACAGTACCATAATATGCTCCCAACAATCCTTGGCCAATGTGAAGGGACGCAAGTGGGGAAGATCTTCAGGTGGCACAGCAGACTGGAAAATAAACAACACAGAGTGATTATATTGATTGTCTGCATCTTCTCTTGGAGTGAGGTTGCTTGGGTCATGGGGATAATATCCTTGCTCAATAATTCTCCACAAGTTTGTTGAGCTGTGATTCAAATGAGACTTAATAGAAAATACCCAGTTAGCAAAGTCACCTTTCACAAGTTTAGGAGGAGGACCAACAGGATTAAGACGAGGTGCGAGAACGGGTCCTCCATATGTCATGGGAGGTGGAACCGAAGCATATGTTCCAGTCCCATCCTTTTCGTGAGGTGAAGCAGGTTGCATACCTTTAGCCGCTTCCTTAGAGGAGTTGGCCTCCGAATCGGAAATGGTGGGTTTAACCACTAAAGCCGGTTCGGGTGAACTTTTAAGACCATCAATTAATTCTTTAAGCATGGTTTTGACTTCGCTCGTCAAGGACGTCTTGAGGGCTGCCATAGCCGT
The DNA here is from genome assembly GCF_904849725.1 of Hordeum vulgare subsp. vulgare. NCBI lineage: Eukaryota > Viridiplantae > Streptophyta > Magnoliopsida > Poales > Poaceae > Hordeum > Hordeum vulgare. The sequence goes on along the minus strand of NC_058519.1, from coordinate 269,165,123 downwards.
ATTCAAGTCCTCCCTTGTGACCGAAGTCAAGTCCATGTCCTCGGGTTGCCCACGGTTAACTTCCTCTCCGCCTTCCATACTCTTCGGGTGGTTAAACCCTTAATAAAGAGACGTGGATCTGATACCAATTGAAAGGATCGATATGGTTGGCTAGAGGGGGGGGGGGTGAATATACAACGACCACTTTTTAATTAATCTTAACAAGTTAAGGTAAACACTATACGGGTTCACAAATAATATTACAATGAGGTGAACCCTATAGAAGCTAACAACAAGAGCTATTAAGACAAGTCAGATATAGTCACAAGCATAAGCAAATACAAAGTAAAGGGTAGAGATAACCACAAGTGGAACCGATGGAGACGAGGATGTGTTACCGAAGTTCCTTCCCTTTGACAGGAAGTACGTCTCCGTTGGAGCGGTGTGGAGGCACAATGCTCCCCAAAAAGCCACTAAGGCCACCGTATTCTCCTCACGCCCTCGCACGATGCAAGGTACCGTGATTCCACTATAGGTGCCCTTGAAGGCGGCGACCGAACCTTTACAAACAAGGTTGGGGCAACTCCACACAAATCTTGGAGGCTCCCAACTAAACCACGAAGCTTCACCACAATGGAATATGGCTTCGAGGTGACCTCAACCGTCTAGGATGCTCAAACACCCAAGAGTAACAAGATCCGCAAGGGATTGGTGGGGGAATCAACTTTTCTCTTGGTGGAAGTGTGGATCTAGGCCTTCTCAACCAATCCCTAAAGAATCAACAAGTTTGATTGGCTAGGGAGAGAGATCGGGCACTTTAGAGCTTGTGGAGCAACAATGGAGCTTAGAGAGGTAAGAGATAGGGTTCCTCAGCTAGAAGAACCCTTTATATAGTGGGGGGGGGGGGGGAATCAGACCGTTTTCCCACTCTCTGCCCGAGTACCAGCGGTACTACCGCTGTGCCGGAGCGGTACTACCGCTGCCTGGCGGTACTACCGCTGGCTGTAGCGGTACTACCGCTGGGCCTCCAGCGGTACTACCGCTGACACCAGCGGTACTACCGCTGGCCCCTTGGTAGTGCACAAGCACTACTACCACCGGGAAAGTCTTCGCAAAAGGGTCCGTCCACGAACTACCGCTAGGTAGGTGGAACAAAACACCTGGAGCGGTACTACCGCTGACCAGGGGCGGTACTACCGCTGGCTAGCGGTACTACCGCTGGATGCAGCAGTACTACCGCTAGCAGTCCAGCGGTACTACCACTGGCACTAGCGGTACTACCGCTGGGGACCATTTTGCGGAGATAATCGAGACGAATAGGCGAGGGCCGCTCCAAAAGATAAGGAAAGGGAGAATGTGAAGTGTGCGTGTGTAAAGATAGATTCCACCCAAACCTTTCCACTACGGATCCCCTCTTAATAGTACGGCTTTCCTATGACTCAAATAAAGAGAATCGTAGAGAGCGCCGTGCTTCCGTTCCAGAAGAGAGGAGACGTGTCGTCTTGTGCCATTGACGAGTGTTACCTGAAACCTTGACACACACGATTAGTCCTGTACGGTACTGTCATCAATCACCAAAATTACTTAGGCATAAACTATGCCTCAACAATGTTGTTGTGTATCTCTTACTTGTCTTAGTTATCTTTGTTGTTAGCATCATATAGGTTCACCTCTTTGTTGTCATTTTAGTGAACCCTTATGTTGCTTACCCTAACTTGCTAGGATTAATTAAAAAGTGGTCGTTGCCTATTCACCGCCCTCTAGTCAACCATATCGATCCTTTCAATTGGTATCAGAGCCACGTATCTTTATTAAGGGTTTCACCACCCGAAGAGTATGGAAGATGATGAGGGAGTTCCCCGTGCGCAAACCGAGGCCATGGACTTGACTTCGATCACAAGGGACGACTTGGATACGGCTATGGCCGCACTCAAGAAGTCCTTGACGAATGAGGTCAAGACCATGCTTAAAGAGTTAATTGAGGGAATTAAATGTTCTCCCGAACCGGCGTTGGTGGTTAAACCCACCAACACGGATACAGAGGCCAATTCCTTTAGGGAAACGGCTAAAGGTATGCAACCTTCCCCTCCTCTCGAAAATGATGGGAATGGGACTTATGCATCTGTTCCACCACCCTTACTCTATGGAGGACCGGTTCCCACACCGCGTCTTAGTCCTGTTGGTCCTCCTCCTAAGCTTGTAAAAGGTGATTTTGCTAACTGGATATCTATTAAGTCTCATTTGAATCACATCTCAACAAATTTGTGGAGAATCATCGAGCAAGGCTATTATCCCCATGACCCAAGCAACCTCACTCCAAGAGAAGAAGCGGACAATCAATATAATCACTCTGCATTGTTTATTCTCCAGTCCGCAGTGCCACCTGAAGATCTTCCTCACTTGCGTCCCTTCACTTTGGCCAAGGACTGTTGGGAGCACATTATGGTGTTGTATAAGGGAAGCTCAAGCATTCAACGGTCCAACTATGAAGTGGTACTTGATAAGGCCGATGAGTTTGTGATGAAGGAAGACAAGGACCCTCGGGATCTCTATCGAAGGGTGACTGCTATTGCTGTGGCACTCAAGGACCATGGGAGTAAGGATATGGATGATACATGGGTCAAGCGCAAGTTTCTCAAGGCCATCATGCCTTTCAATGAAGCCATGTCATCTGTCATTCGCCAATGACCAGATTTCCACTCCTTGTCTTCCAGTGAGGTGTTGGATGAATTCATTGCAATGTCAATCATGAACGAGACAGCTGACAATGCACTTGCTCGTGTTCGCTCAAAGACAGCTTCACCCAACCTTGCGTTAAAGGCAAAAGCGGGTTTTGAAGAAGAAGAAGAGGATGATGTCGGGACCCCGATCCTAAGCCATAGGAATCTAGCCTGTAACCCATCGCATCCCTTTGTGGTCTCACGCACGGTTAACTCCACGGCAGCAGCCTTACCTTAGCCGGGACCGTTTGCGTCTTTTGACTCACGTATGCGATAGTATCGCTAGCAATCCAATGTCAAAGAACCCGGATCGACATGTCTAGTCATAAACCAAAGTTGCAGTACCGCACAAGGACATGCATACATGACCCAACAAAGCAGGTGTCGGTCACCGGCGAATGTAGACGAGTCGTAGCAAGCTACAAGGACTCCATTACATCGCGTGACATTTCCCCAAAGGGGACAGACACAGTAGCTAAGAAGGACACATGCCGGTCAACCAATGTGTCCGGAGCAGTAGCGAACTACCAAGGCTCGTTGGACCACAAAGGGGCATTTCCTTGTAAGGAGTGCTACTAAAGTTCACGACTAGGTAATCGAACCCCATACATATCAAGTACGACACACGTACGCATGACATACCGATATGTATAGATACATCGATGGCATCACAACATAACCATAAACATACAAGCTTTATTTAAGAGGCTCGGAAGAGCCACACACATAATATTACACATTAAGGGTCTCACGACCCATAATAGCAGTCATACAATACAAGCCAGCGGAAGAGTTATAAACTGTCTGGGTACAGACAGGGCAACTAGTAGGCACGTGGCCTGACTTGGGCGACAGGTAAGTCTTTTTCCATTTCCTCTGTTTTTGTTTTTCTGTTTTGCTATTTATTGCTTTGCTAATTATTTCAGCTCCAAAACAAAAAGTAAAAACTATTTTAGACCTCCTGAAATATTTGTTATAATATCCCCACTCATTTCCAAGGTTTTCAACATTTTTGGAAAATTATAGTTTCTGATTTCACTTTTTAAATTTGAAACCAGTGGCTTTTGCATTTATTTAAAATGCTTAAAGTGTCAAGAAAATAGTTTTCTCCAATGCTCATTTACTTTCATGATTTATCAGAAAGTTTGAACATTTCTTGAGGCCATTTTGGGTTCATTGATTTGAACTAGTTTGAAATTTCCTTTAATTGAAATGGTGGCTAGGGTTTTAAGTTTTTCCTTTGCCACTTTGTTGTTTTTGTTGAAACTTCTTAGATGCAAATGCAAAGAAGACATGAGCACAATGCTATCTTGCTTAAGGGTTAGGGATGTGACAACTCACCCCCACTCAAAAGAATCTCGTCCCGAGATTTAGAAGTCGTCGGGAATAACGCAGGATATTCGAGTCGGAGACGATCCTCTCTTTCCCAAGTTGCCTCCTTTTCAGAATGATTTGACCAGTGAACTTTAAGAAAGTTGAGATTTCGACGTCGAGTGGTACGCTCAGCTTGATCAAGAATACGCACGGGGTATTCTCGGTAAGAAAGGTTATCTTGTAGATCAAGCGTTTCGTGGTCCACTTCACGGATAGGATCCGAAAAGCAACGCGTGAGTTGCGAGACGTGGAAAACATCATGAACCTTGGAAAGATGCGGAGGAAGTTCCAACTGGTAGGCAACTTCTCCTCGTTTGGCTAGAATGCGAAAAGGTCCAATGTAACGAGGAGCCAATTTGCCCTTGATACCGAATCGATGGGTACCCTTCAAAGGTGTAACCCGAAGGTAAGCCTTCTCGTCAACTTCAAAGGTCACAGCCTTATGATGACGATCATATTGGCTCTTTTGACGAGACTGGGCTGTTTTCAACTTTGCACGAATAATGCGAACCTGCTCTTCTGCATCCTGGATCATGTCCGGGCCAAAGAGTTGCCTCTCTCCAGTTTCTGACCAATTAAGAGGTGTTCGACATCTTCGTCCATAGAGAACTTCAAAAGGGGCTTTGCCCAAGCTTGATTGATAACTGTTGTTATAAGCGAATTCGGCGAATGGAAGACACTTCTCCCAATTCATACCGAACGATATAACACAAGCTCGGAGCATATCTTCTAGAATTTAATTCACTCTTTCTACTTGACCACTTGATTGGGGATGGAAAGCAGTGCTAAAAGATAAATGAGTCCCCATGGCATTCTGAAAACTTTCCCAGAAGCGAGAAGTAAAGATACTTCCACAGTCCGAGTTAATTTCCAGGGGAACACCATGAAGAGACACTATTCGAGAGATATATAACTCTGCTAGCTGGCTAGCTGTTATACTCTCACGAACAGGAAGAAAATGAGCCACTTTGGAAAGACGGTCAATGACCACAAAGATAGCATTATTTCCTTTCTTGGTCTTGGGAAATCCGGTAATGAAATCCATGCTAACTTTATCCCATTTCCATTCAGGAATAGCTAAAGGTTGAAGGGTGCCAGCAGGCCTTTGATGTTCTGCCTTAACTCGACGACAAACATCGCAGTTAGCAACGAACTCAGCAATTTCTCTCTTCATCCTAGTCCACCAGAACCTCTGGCGTAGGTCCTGATACATCTTAGTACTACCGGGATGAATGGTGAGAGGGGAATCATGAGCCTCCTTAAGGATTAACTGCCTTAGATGTGGGTTCTTAGGAACCACTAAACGATTCTGGAAGAACACCACACCTTGATCATTCATGGAAAATTCTTTAGCGTTTCCGCTAAAAATATTCTCCTTGATCCGTGATATACCCTTGTCACGCTTTTGGCCAGCTATAATTTGATCCTTAAGAGTAGGCTTCGCCACCAGGGTAGAAAGGAATCCTTGAGGAACAATATGAAGATTCAACTTCCGAAAGTCCTCATGGAGAAGTGGTTGACCTTGTTGTAGCATCAAATTGTTACAATAAGATTTACGACTTAGTGCATCGGCCATAACATTGGCCTTCCCCGGGGTGTAAGTTATCCCTAAGTCGTAATCCGAGATCAACTCAACCCACCGTCTTTGCCTGAGATTCAAATCCGGCTGGGTGAAGATATATTTCAGATTTTGGTGATCAGTGAATATATCGCAACGATTACCCAGAAGGTAATGTCGCCAGGTTTTTAGTGCATGGACCACAGCTGCAAGCTCAAGGTCATGTGTGGGATAATTATCCTCATGTGGACGCAACTGTCAAGATGCGTATGCGATCACATGACGATCTTGCATGAGAATGCAACCTAATCCTTGTCGCGAGGCGTCGCAATAGATAACAAAGTCCTTAGAAAAATCTAGTGGTAGCAACACAGGTGCGGAAGTCAGGCGTCTTTTCAGTTCCTGAAAACTATGCTCACACTGTGGTGTCCACTCGAACTTTTTATCCTTCTTGAGGAGTTCAGTCAAAGGCTTTGCAACCTTGGAGAAATTCTCGACGAAGCGGCGACAATAGCTCGCTAGACCAAGAAAACTCCTAACTTGCTTAACCGATTCAGGTTGAGTCCAATCAAGGACAGCTTGAACTCTCTCGGGATTGATAGCAATACCCTTACCAGAGATTACGTGGCCTAGATAGGTCACTTCTGGTAACCAGAATTCACATTTTGAAAATTTGGCATAAAGGCGATGCTCTCAAAGTTTCATCAATACCAGCCTTAGATGCTCGGCATGTTCTTGTTCATTCTTTGAGTAGATGAGAATATCATCGAGGTATACTATGACGAATTTATCCAAATACTCCATAAAGATTGAATTCATCAGCCGAGAGAAGGTGGCTGGGGCATTGGTTAAACCGAAGGACATAACGGTGTACTCATATTGACCATAACGAGTAACAAAGGCCGTTTTTGGAATGTCCCCGTTCTTAATCTTGATTTGATGGTATCCCAACCTCAAATCCATTTTGGAGAAGACTGAGGATCCAGCGAGCTGATCGTACAGATCGTTGATCCTGGGGAGCGGATACTTGTTCTTTATGGTGACCAGGTTAACTGGTCGGTAATCTACAACCATCCGATCCGTTCCGTCTTTCTTCTTGACGAAGAGGACGGGACAAGCCCAAGGAGAAGAGCTAGGACGAATGAAACCTTTGTTCAAGGCCTCATCTAATTGCTTCTTAAGTTCGGCTAGCTCTAGGGGTGCCATCTTATAAGGTCTTCTGGCTATTGGGACAGTTCCCGGAACAAGATCTATCACAAACTCTACATCTCTGTCAGGTGGAATTCCTGGCAGTTCCTCTGGAAAAACATCCGGGAAGTCACGGACTGTCGGAATGTCTTCAAGTTCCGGAAGTGGGTTGGCATTTAGGGAATAGAGCTGGCATTTGGCAACTCGAGTAGAGACATTTACTATCTCACCCGAGGGATGGGTAAGCTGGACATTTCTAGAGTGAGTATCAATCTTGGCATAGTGAGCTGACATCCAGTCCATGCCCAAGATGATATTAATATCCGAAGATTTCAAAGCTATCAATGAGGCTAGAAAAACTAGCCTGTCTACTAGAATCTCATTGTCATAGGTTATCCTAGAGGTTTGCCATTTACTACCAGGGGTTTGGACAACCAATGGGATTGGCATATCACAAAATGACATGTTATGCAACTGTGCATAACTTTCTGAAATGAAGGAATGAGAAGAACCAGTGTCAAAGAGAACGGACGCTGGGTGATGATTAACAAGAAGCGTACCCAGTATGACGTCGGGATCCTCTGCAACTTCTTCTGCGGACACATAGTTCACACGGCCACGTGCAGGAGTTGGCTTCACATAAAACGCTTTGCCTGACTTGGCCTGCCCGACGGACTTTCCGGGTTGCTTGGCACCCACATTCTGAGGACACTCACGGGAATAATGCCCTGGTTCTCCACACTTGTAGCATGTCACCTGGTTGGCACGTGGTGCAGCATTGCTAGCTGGACCACCATAAGCTTTTGATGGAGGGTTGGCCTGATTCGTCTGAGGCGCCATGTAGGATGGCTTCGGAATGTATCTTGGCGGCAGAGAACTGTTTGGAACCCACAGCGTGCGTTTTTGAAACGCGGAACCAGAAGATGAGCCAAAGTCACGGGAGTGCTTCCTTGTGGCTTCGAAGTCAGTATGACCAGTCTCCGCACTGATCGCTTTGTTGACCAGGGCTTGAAAGCTTGCACACTCATGGAGGCGCAGGTCTCGACGGAGCTCAGGGCTCAGGCCCTTATGGAATCTTGCTTGCTTCTTGGCGTCAGTAGACACCTCCTCTGTTGCATAGCGGGCGAGGTTACCGAACTCGCGGCTATAGGCATCCACATACAACTTGCCCTGAGTGAAGGCACATAACTCCTCTCTCTTTCTGTCCATCAGGCCCTCTGGAATATGGTGCAGACGGAAAGCTACGCTGAAGTCTGCCCATGTGGCCACTGGTTCAGCGGGACGCATAGCTTCAAAATTCTCCCACCACAGATTGGCGGGTCCCTCCAGGAAATACGCCGCAAAGGTCACCTTGTCGGCCTCAGACACATTCGTAGAGCGAATCTTGCGCGAGATGCTGCACAACCAGTCATCAGCGTCGAGGGGATCGACGGAATGATGAAACTTTGGAGGATTCAGCTTCACAAAGTCATTGAGGGACACTGCAGCATTCCTAGGCTGTCGAGCCGTATTCTGCTCAATACGCTCTAGCAGTCGGTTGGTCTCCCTTTTGTTTCTTTCTGCCTCAAGCATCACTTCTACCAGAGAAGGTGGGTGAGGCAGGTCTTCCTGCGACGCTTGACTACCCTCACCTTGCTCATGAGCAGGGGCACGGTTCAACCTGGTGAACACCATCCTGACAAACAACTCATAGCTTAGACCAATATCATATCAATACTAACTATGGATTAAGAATGTACTGAACACACGGAATGCGGAAATGAATATCCGAACAACATGGTAACAAGCAACTGCTATATATACACCATGGTTCATACACACCCTTACATAGTTCAGTACAAACTTACTCGAAGAGCAAACTACTGAAAAGGTGGAACTACTCATCAGAGGCTTACAAGCTTCCTATACATTATTTATCTAGGCCTCCGGAATTCGTTTCACATTACTACCATACTCCACAAGTCACGCAGGACTGTGAACATACGGCTACTACCATACTATCCTTCCGCTCATAGCTCAGGCATCCGCATAGAACATCTCATAGAGATTACCTCCATGACCCGGAAGCTCAACCTGCGGATCAGGAAACACTCTAGCCTGAGATCCCTGGGATCCATAAGGACACGGATGTGGCCTTGGTCCCCTGACTGGTGGTAAGAGGGGTCCCCGAAGAGGTGTAACTCCTCCTATAGCTGGCCAGTCAACGTGGGCCGGAAGATGGTTCCTAACAGGGTTCAGCATCTCCATCTCTCCATACCCTGTCTGGACTACCGGTGCCAGCTGCGTCAAAGCTGTCCACAGACGGGCATGGGTAGCATAAAGCTCCATGCGGAGAGCACGAGCATCCTTGTCTCTGTTCTCTAGCATCTCAACAGTGGACTGCAGAAGTGGGTCCTCCATAGAAGAATCAAAATAGACTCCACTGAGGTATCCCTCTTCACCAGACTGAGAGGCCGGAACATAGCAGAACTCTGAATTCTGCAGCAGTGCATGTCTCGCTCTCATAATAGTCAGCATTGAATAGGCAGCATCCTGTACTGCCATGTCAACGGTGACCCCCAACCCATAGGACCAATGGATTGGCTTCTCCGCTCCAGGGTAATCTGGAAATACCCTAACAGTGCAAATGTACTGGCTCTGGTTGAAGTCTCGGTACTGTTCCTCCATTGTGTACTCGGGGTACCAGCGGTAACCGCACACCGACATCACCCTGACCAGCATGGCCGTATGACCCGGCACATCAATGCACCTGGTCAGATGTACCACCTGACGAGAAGGACGGCCAGGCATCTGTAATTAGAGAGTAATGCAAAAGCATTAGAGCTCTGAATGCAAAAAAAAAAATTGGGCAGCATAACGGCTGTAAATGCTCAAAACAAATTTGAGACAACCCAAAGTGGAATAACGTAACCACTCAACTATCAAGTTCAACTCTCTGGTCACCAAACTTACTTCCTGCTTCCTAGGAATAAAAGAAACCCAATATCTCTCGACCCGTAGTCCTATAATCTACCGATCAGAAATACGAGCCTAGGAGAAGATGAGTAACCTAGTCCTTAATTCCCGCAGAAAAGACGAGGATGACCAGAATAGAATATCTTGAGAAGAGAACAAGAGTGTTACGTTCCCTTCCACAAACAATTCCCTTATATATAACTAAGAAATTCTAGACTCAACTTCGACCAGTTTGGCTTAGTAATCCTACAGTCACTCAGGCTCTGATACCAACGTTGTCGGGACCCCGATCCTAAGCCATAGGAATCTAGCCTGTAACCCATCGCATCCCTTTGTGGTCTCACGCACGGTTAACTCCACGGCTGCAGCCTTACCTTACCCGGGACCGTTTGCGTCTTTTGACTCACGTATGCGATAGTGTCGCTAGCAATCCAATGTCAAAGAACCCGGATCGACATGTCTAGTCATAAACCAAAGTGGCAGTACCGCACAAGGACAGGCATACATGACCCAACAAAGCAGGTGTCGGTCACCGGCGAATGTAGACGAGTCGTAGCAAGCTACAAGGACTCCATTACATCGCGTGACATTTCCCCAAAGGGGACAGACACATCAGCTAAGAAGGACACATGCCGGTCAACCAATGTGTCCGGTGCAGTAGCGAACTACCAAGGCTCGTTGGACCACAAAGGGGCATTTCCTTGTAAGGAGTGCTACTAAAGTTCACGACTAGGTAATCGAACCCCATACATATCAAGTACGACACACGTACGCATGGCATACCGATATGTATAGATACATCGATGGCATCACAACATAACCATAAACATACAAGCTTTATTTAAGAGGCTCGGAAGAGCCACACACATAATATTACACATTAAGGGTCTCACGACCCATAATAGCAGTCATACAATACAAGCCAGCAGAAGAGTTATAAACTGTCTGGGTACAGACAGGGCAACTAGTAGGCACGTGGCGTGACTTGGGCGACAGGTAAGTCTTTTTCCATTTCCTCTGTTTTTGTTTTTCTGTTTTGCTATTTATTGCTTTGCTAATTATTTCAGCTCCAAAACAAAAAGTAAAAACTATTTTAGACCTCCTGAAATATTTGTTATAATATCCCCACTCATTTCCAAGGTTTTCAACATTTTTGGAAAATTATAGTTTCTGTTTTCAATTTTTAATTTGAAACCAGTGGCTTTTGCATTTATTTAAAATGCTTAAAGTGTCAAGAAAATAGTTTTCTCCAATGCTCATTTACTTTCATGATTTATCAGAAAGTTTGAACATTTCTTGAGGCCATTTTGGGTTCATTGATTTGAACTAGTTTGAAATTTCCTTTAATTGAAATGGTGGCTAGGGTTTTGAGTTTTTCCTTTGCCACTTTGTTGTTTTTGTTGAAACTTCTTAGATGCAAATGCAAAGAAGACATGAGCACAATGCTATCTTTCTTAAGGGTTAGGGATGTGACAGATGAGGAAGAGGAGAGCTGCCCTAAAGACACGAAGTATGCTTATCATGAGCACATGGCTCTTGCGTCAAGGCAATTCTGGGGCAACAATAGGAACTCAAGACCCACCTTCACCAAGAACAACTCAAGTGGGTTCAAACCCAAGCAACAAGTGAGGACATGCTATAACTGTGGTAATGTGAGTCACTTCGTGGCCGAATGTCCCTATGAGAAAAGGGAAGACAACGGGGGCAAGTTCATTCGCAAAGACAAAACCAAGTCATTCCCAATCAAGAACAACTTTGTGAAGAAACCCCACCCAAAGGGTATGGTGGCCCTTGAAGAGTACCCTTCCGATGATGATATGGTGGCAACTGCAACTATTGCTATTGCCACCCCCTCTCCCAAGAAGGTGTCTCTCTTCAACGCCCCCAATGAGAACCATGTCGCCAAGTGCTTCATGGCAAAAGGTATCGATCAGGTAACCCCCATCATTAAGACCAACATCGCTACTGCTCCTTCATTGTTGAATTGTGTTGATGATAGTGATGTTGGGGAACTTAATGAGCATGATCTTGACAAATTTCCGTGCACTATTAAGGGAGAATCCAAGAAGCACTTTGTTGCTCTCTTGGAACAACTGGGCGAGGCTAATGACCTCATCGAGTCTCATGAGGAGACCATCTCCGAGCTTCAGGGACATAGTCGTGACTATGCCGGTGAGATTGCTGAATTATCTATTGCACTAGAAAAGGAGCGCACTCTACGTTTGGATCTTGAGGAGTCATACAACGATGACTGTGCTAAAATGCAAAAGAAACTAGATCATGATACTATTCTTACTCGTATGCTTAAGTCTGAAAAGTATGCTCTTGGGGTTGGCCATGACAGACTCAAAGTGGAGTTTGACACACTTGACAAGGCTCACAAGGTCTTGAAAGGTGTTCATTTCTCTCTGAAAGAGTCTCATGATCAACTCCAAGCAAAGCTTACCAAGCAAATCTTTACTTGTCCTCCCTTTGTGTTAATTGATAATGCTTGTACAACTAACCCTTGTTGTGAGCATGTACATCTTGTGGAGGAAAATGCCAAGTTAAAGGAGAGACTTGAGAAGGGTCTTGTGTCATGCATACAAGGCGAGAAGAGCCTGAACGACCTCTTGAGCAATCAAAAGGGTGTTGTAGGAAAGGTGGGACTTGGACTTACCTCCAAGTCAAAAGTAAAAAGGAGGAACAGGAAGAAACGATCCCCTGCCCTCATGGAAATCTTTGTCAAAGAGGGCGAAGGGACCCAGGAGGTGAACAGGAACAAGGTGGACGATGGTAACGTCAAGAAGGGCAAAACCATTCCTACTAACACAGTCGGCAAACTCAATCCTTCCTATGTTTTGTGTCGTGCTGGTGATGGGCATGTTTATGCCAGATTTGTTGGTTCTTACTATGAGTCCATTGAATGGGCTATTTGGGTTCCTATTTCCCTTGTCTCTAACATTAAAGGACCCATTCAAAAATGGGTACCTAAAACCAAGCCTTGATCTATTACAGGAGTTTGGTTCCGGTGGAGTGTCATGGTTGCTCGATAGTGGAGCAACAAATCATATGACCGGAAGCAAGGACTTAGTGGTGGATGTGCATCCTTCTCCATCTATGCCCACCCATGTCCAATTCGCCGATGCATCCTCGTCAAAGGTATTGGGATTTGGTAAGGTGGTCATCTCTCAAGAGTTATCTATTGAGAAGGTCATGCTTGTTGAGTCTCTTGCCTACAATTTACTTTCGGTTCGTCAACCTCCAATTATGGGTTTTTCCACTTTCTTTAATCTTGATATTGTGGTCCTCTTGTGGAGCAAGACTCTTAAAGTAGCCTATGTTGGATCTGTTGAAAATGGTCTTTATGTGGTGAACTTTTCAAAGCGACCCACTAAGACTGCTACTTGTCTAATGGCTAAAGTTGATGTGGGCTGGCTTTGGCATCGCCGACTAGCTCATGTCAATATGAGATCTTTGCAAAGTCTTCTCAAAGGGGACCATATTCGTGGACTAACAAATGTGAGTTTTGCTAGAGATCGTGCTTGCAGTGCCTGCATTGAAGGAAAGATTCATGAAACTGCTCATCGTCCAACGACTCTCATTTACACTAAGAGGCCATTGGAACTCCTTCATATGGATCTTTTCGGTCCTCCATAATTTGATAGTCTTGGAGGCAGAAAGTACTGCTTGGTGATTGTTGATGACTACTCAAGATACACCTGGGTATATTTCTTCAAGAGGAAGAGTGAGACTCAACAAACTGTCATCAACTTTGCTAATGAAGCTCAACGGCAACATGAAGCAAAGATTTTGATGATTAGAAGTGACAGCGGCACCGAGTTCAAGAACTACACCTTGGATGAGTTTCTAGGTGATGAGGGAATAAAACATCAATATTCAGCACCATATACCCCTCAACAAAATGGCGTGGCGGAAAGGAAGAACCGGACTTTGATGGATGCTGCAAGCACAATGATGGCGGAATTCAAATCTCCATATAACTTTTGGGCTGAGGCCATCAGCACAGCATGTCACGCGTCCAACCGACTCTATATCCGCAAAGGGTTGAACAAGACTCCATATGAGATTCTCGCTGGAAACAAACCCAATCTCAAGTACTTCCGGGTATTCGGTTGTAAGTGTTTCATTCTGAAGAAAGGTGCACGTTTAGCTAAATTTGATTCTAGAGCATAAGAGGGCATCTTTGTTGGTTATGCTACAAACTCTCATGCTTACCGTGTCCTCAAAAAGTCCACCGGACTCATTGAGGAGACGTGTAACGTGGAGTTTGATGAAAATAATGGCTCCCAAGTGGAGCAAAGTGGTCTTTGTGATGTAGGTGATGAAATTCCTCCCCAAGCCATAAGAAGAATGGGGATTGGTCAAATCCTCCCCATTGAGGAACCCCTTGTGGCCGAAGGAGAAGGACATTGCTCTACTCAAGTGGAGCCATCACCCTCACAAGCCCCACACGCTTCCGATGAACAAAGAGAAGACCCTCAACAAGTTGAACAAGCTCAAGGTCAAGATCAACTGCCCAACGATGGTGATGTGTCCCATGATGTTCAAGCACTTACCCAAGGTTCCCAACCTGCTCAAGATCAAGATCAAGTGCAACTACAAGATGCAGACCAAGAAGCACACGATCAAGATCAAGAGAAACCACAAGTACAAGGACAAACAAGTGAACCTCACAAGTCGAAAATCAAGTTGATCAGGATACTGTCTCGCAATTCCCTTCTGCAGCACAAAAAGCCGGTGCCAAGGGAGGTTCAAGGCGCAAGGGCAAGCAAAGTAAACAAGTCGATGCTCCCCAGTTATCCAATGAAGAACTCTTGGAGCGTCGAGCAGCCAAGATTGCGAACAAGCTGAGAGTCAAGTCACACCTTATGAAGAATGTACTTGGCAGTTTAAAAAGGGGAGTATCCACCCGTCAACAGATTTGGAATTATTGTGAGCATCACGCGTTTGTTTCGTATTGTGAACCTCAACAGGCACAGGAAGCACTCGATGATGAGGATTGGCTTATGGCCATGCATGAAGAACTCAACAACTTCGAGCATAATCAAGTCTGGGATTTAGTGCCAAGACCAAAGGAGGAACATAGTCTCATCGGGACCAAATGGATTTTCAAAAACAAGCAAGATGCCAATGGGATTGTGATTCGAAACAAGGCAAGATTGGTGGCTCAAGGCTACTCCCAAGTCGAGGGTATCGACTATGGTGAAACCTTTTCCCCTGTTGCTTGTCTAGAATCTATTCGCATGCTTCTTGCATTTGCTTCTCATCATAATTTCAAATTACAGCAAATGGATGTGAAAAGTGCTTTTCTTAATGGTCCTTTAAATGAGTTGGTCTATGTCAAACAACCCCCGGGATTCGAACATCCCAAGCTCCCCAATCATGTGTACAAACTTAATAAGGCACTCTATGGCCTTAAACAAGCCCCACGTGCGTGGTATGAGTATTTTACTGAGTTGTTACAAGATCGTGGGTTTGAAATTGGGAAGATAGATCCCACTCTTTTTACTAAGAGGGTTAAAGGGGATTTGTTCATATGGCAACTATATGTTGATGATATCATTTTTGGTTATCCTAACATTTCTTTCAATGAAGAATTTGCTGCACTAATGACCGAGAAATTTGAGATGTCCATGATGGGAGAGTTGAAGTTCTTCCTCGGATTTGAGATTAAACAAGGCTTAGAAGGGACCTTCATCAGACAAGCCAAGTACACTCAAGACATGCTCAAAAGGTTTGAGCTCGAAGGTGTCAAGCCGGTCAAGTTCCCCATGCCAACAAGATGCAAGCTTGATAATGATCCCAATGGTAAAGCAGTGGATCAAAAGGTATATCGCTCCATGATTGGATCCCTCCTTTACCTTTGTGCATCTAGACCAGATATTGTCTTGAGTGTAGGGATATGTGCACGGTTTCAATCCGCACCAAAAGAAAGTCATCATATGGCTGTTAAGCGAATCTTTCGATATTTGGCTCATACCCCAAACTTTGGTCTATGGTATCCCAAAGGAGCAAACTTCAACCTAGTGGGCTATTCTGACTCAGATTGGGAAGGAGATTGTGTGGAGAGGAAGTCAACTTCTAGAGGATGCCAATTCCTTGGTCGCTCACTGGTAAGTTGGTCTTCAAAGAAGCAGAATTGTGTCTCACTATCATCCACCGAAGCTGAGTATGTGGCAGCTGCAAGTTGTTGTGCACAGTTGCTATGGATGAGGCAAACTTTAAAGGATTACGGTGTCACTTGTGACAAAGTGCCTCTTCTATGTGACAATCAAAGTGCTATCAAGATTTCCCTCAACCCGGTGCAACATAGCAAGACCAAGCATATTGATATTCGCCATCACTTCATTCATGAACATATCAAGCTTGGTGATATTGAGGTTCACTTCATCCACACTGAAGAGCAACTTGCAGATATTTTCACTAAGCCCCTAGATGAAGCAAGGTTCCGGGAGTTAAGGCATGAGCTAAATATCATTGATTCAAGTAATGTGGATTGAAGCTAGGCACTTTGCACCTCACTATGCATTAGATCTTGTTCTAGATGTAGGCATGGACATAGGGGGAGTGTTGTTCTGTCAATGAACTTTCCCTCTCTCCATTATGCATAAATTGATCAAGTCTTTCACTTTAGCCATTACTAAATGGCACTTGTGCTTCAAATACGAGCATTGGTCATGAACCCAAGGATAATTGCGGTGTCATACCTTTGCCTCAAACATAGGTGGCCTCGGCCACCGCCCCCACCTTTCTCTCATATGGAAGAAAGGATACAAAATGACTGGTCAGTATATCTTGCTCGTGCTATCTTTTTATTACACTGACTAGTCGTTGCCCACGTCTTGTTCATGGAATCCTATGTCTCGTTGTGCCATTTTGAGCGGTACTACCGCCAGGGGTAGAAGTACTACCGCCAGGACCCCAGCGGTACTACCGCCAGGGGTAGCGGTACTACCCCACGACCCCAGCGGTACTACCGCCAGGGGTAGCGGTATTACCGCCAGGACCCCAGCGGTACTACCGCTAGGGATAGTGGTACTACCGCCAGGACCCTAGTCTACCACGACTTGACTAGGGCTTTTCGGGCTGTCTCAAGGGGGAGCGGTACTACCGCCAGGACCCCAGCGGTACTACTGCTAGGACCTCGGCGGTACTACCGCTGGCCCATACCCCTTGGGCTATATAAAGGAGGGGGAGCCCGTTTTTTCTGCCCTCTTTCTTCTTCCTCGTGGCTCTTCCTTCCTCTACCCCGAACTCCCCCCGTTTGGATCTCTATGTGCGGAGCTCCTTCTCTCCCTTGAGTTGGAGGGTTTGCTCCACTCTTCCTTCCTCCATCAAGTGCCATGGACACCGGTAAAGCTCCTCCCTTTATTCTCTTGATTGGTGTTTTCTTGTTCTAGGGTTAAGAGCTTGGTGATTTGGATCCATGGCTATGGTTTGTGCTTTGTTCTTGTATGGAACGAAGGAGATATTCTAGGGGGGTGTAGGTGCTATGATTCATTGCTTTTATCTTGACATGCCCTAGGTTCTTCATGTTTTAGATCAAGTACTTTTTCTCTTATTTTGGATTAGATCTAAAAACTTGAATCCTCTTGACTAGGCATGTCTCTATCTAGATGTTCTTGAGGTCCTCATTTGATTAGGGATATGGCGGTTCTTGTAGTGATTCTATGCAGTAGCCATGGCCCTCGTAAATCCAATCTAGCCGTTCTTATGAGTCCTTCTCTATTCAGATCTGAAAGTCAACCCCCTAGCGGTACTACCACCAGCCTGGCGGTACTACCGCTAGGACCCCAGCGGTACTATCGCCAGGGATAGCCGTACTACCGCTAGGACCCCAGCGGTACTAGCGCCACGGGTAGCGGTACTACCGCCAGGAGGATATTTTTTCGCTTTGTTTGGCAATGTGAGTTTATTCTTATGCTTCTTTTGGCTCATTGCCTTGACTCCTCCTATCGCTCTTTTTCGGTGTGTGTCTTGTGTGTCACAGGTGGTGCTCGCCGCTCGAATCCCCCACGGGACACCCAACCAAAGCAGTATCACACTCCAGATGCTCCAGAGGGCTCCGTCACTTCCGGTCTGAATCCCAAAAAGAAGTCTTTCAAGAAGACAGCTCACAAGCCCAAGGGATCAACGTTCACAATATGCCCCCTAAGGAGTTTCTGCGGTTCTGCACCCGCAATCACTATCTAGAAGAGAAGGCTCAGATCAAGAATGTCGAGCATGTTTGGTCACGGGATCACTGCATGATCTATCGCGACATCATCAAGCACTTCAAGAAGATGTTTGTTCCAGTACAGTGGATTGACTTTGCTCACCTTCAGCGGAACCCAGATTACTTTGGTGAGGCTCTCTCTTTGATTGACAAGCTTGGCATTAAGGAGATCATCACCTTCAAGCACGACTTTGATCCAGATGTTGTGGCCCAATTCTATGTCACAATTCACTTTGCACCTGATGACGAGCGCACCATGACTTGGATGACCGGTACTCAGAAGATGACGGGTTCCTGGTCAGAATTCATGAAGCTTCTCAAGGTCGACTTTCAGGGAGATGAAACTCCTCTTGGGTTGCGTCCTCATGCTCCATCTTCATCTACTGCCACCCCAACGACAGGCTGCAACAACTTTATGTGAAGAAAGGTGTGCTCCCCAAGCATCTGGATATCATGCATCGGATCTTACGCAACACTCTCTTTCCTCGCATTGGCAACTTTGACGAGGTGCATGGTCATCTAGCTGAGATGCTTCTGCTCTGTGAGGAGGCTAAGACTAAGGAATCTGCCCCTCTCGATATTGCTCACATGATGTTCAATGAGCTCTGGAACTGCATCATGAACCGCAAGGTTCCCATCTACGGGCCCTTCTTGTTTGCCTATATTCGCCATAGGTGGCACGAAGTCTATCTGATCGATGAGTTCCCTATTCAGGCTGATTACTTTGTGCATGATCCTATCAAGCTCCGTATCAAAGACAAATGGGCCAACCCATCCACTTCGTCTCAGCACATGGACACTGACACAGAGACTGCTGCTGAAGGAGGCCCCACTTCTCAGTCCCGCTCTTCTGCTATGCCATCTTGGGCAGTGAAACTGAAGGATAAAATGAAGACTCTCTTTTGTATGCAGGCCAAGGGACAGTATCGGTCTCATGTGGCCCAGAAGGAGAACCGTTAGAGGCACAAGCGTGTCTTGAGGACACTTGATGTTGATATCTCCAGCGGCTCAGAGGACGACATCACTCCAGAGTCTGATTGGATGCGGGCTCAAGGTTATCAGTGGTTTGATGCAGAGGAGGAGGCGTCTGAGGAGGACAATGAGGAGGAGCAGGACGATCCGGATGCCACGTATGAGTCTGGGGTTGATGAGGATGCGGAGTGACCACCTGTGTCGTTAGGTGTGCCCCTTTTTGGTGTCTTGTGCCAAAGGGGGAGAGAGTCTAGGAGCTGGATTTGCGCTTTGCTTTAGCTTTGCTTATCTTTATCATGTTTGCTTTGAACTTGGTTTGCTCCTATCTGCTATCTTTGCTTTGTGTGGTGTGAGACTTGGACTAGTGTGAGCCTTATTTCTATCATATGTTGTGAGTCATATGCTCCTTAATTTTCTCTACCACTATCTTTATGTTCACATGCTATTCACTGTGCAAATCCGGTATTGTCATCAATCCACCCAAAAGGGGAAGATTGTTAGGGCATATTTTATGCCTAAGTAATTTTGGTGATTGATGACAGTACCGCAAAGGACTAATCGTGTGTGCTGAGATTTCAGAGAACACATGTCAATGGCACAAGATGACTCGCCCCCCCTTCCATGGAAAACAGAAGCACGGTGTACTCTACGATTCTCTTTCTTTGAGTCATAGGAACGCCGTACTATTAAGAGGGGACCCATAGTGGAAAGGTTTGGGTGGAATCAGTTTTGCACGCACACACGTTATCTCCTTTCCCTTTCCCTGCAACTTTGGAGTGGCTCCCGCCTTTGGTTTATCTCCTCTAAGCAAAAAAGGTCTCTCAGCGGCAGTACCGATGTCCCTAGCGGTAGTACCGCTGGAGCTGGCGGTAGTACCACTAGTACTGGCGGTAGTACCGCTGTGCTGGCGGTAGTACCGCCCCTGGTCAGCGGTAGTACCGCTCCAGGAACTTAGTACCGCCTTCCTAGCGGTTGTACTTCGTCGGACTTTTTGCGAATACTTTCTTGGCGGTGGTTGGCCCGGTAGTGTATCTGCACTATCACGGGCCCAACGGTAGTACCACTGCAGCCAGCGGTAGTACCGCTAGGCTCGGGCTGTGAGTGGGAAAATGGTTGGATTTTCCCCCCACTATATAAGGGGTTCTTCTTGCTCTTGAACCGTACTTTGACCCTCCCAAGCTCCATTGTTGCTCCCTAAGCTCAAAAGTGCCCGATCTCTCTCCCTAGCCAATCAAACTTGTTGATTCTTTAGAGATTGGTTGAGAAGGCCTAGATCTACACTTCGACCAAGAGAAAAGTTGATTCCCCCACCAATCCCTTGCGGATCTTGTTACTCTTGGGTGTTTGAGCACCCTAGATGGTTGAGGTCACCTCGGAGCCACATTCCATTGTGGTGAAGCTTCGTGGTCTTGTTGGGAGCCTCCAAACTTTGTGTGTAGTTTGCCCCAACCTTGTTTGTAAAGGTTCGGTCGCCGCCTTCAAGGGCACCTATAGTGGAATCACGGTACCTCGCATCGTGTGAGGGCGTGAGGAGAATACGGTGGCCCTAGTGGATTATTGGGGAGCACTGTGCCTCCACACCGCTCCAACGGAGACGTACTTCCTGTCAAAGGGAAGGAACTTCGGTAACACATCCTCGTCTTCATTGGTTCCACTTGTGGTTATCTCTAACCTTTACATTGTGTATGCTTATGTTGTTGTGTATCTCTTACTTGTCTTAGTTATCTTTGTTGTTAGCATCGTATAGGTTCACCTCTTTGTTGTCATTTTCGTGAACCGTTATGTTGCTTATCCTAACTTGCTAATATTAATTAAAAAGTGGTCGTTGCCTATTCACCCCCCTCTAGTCAACCATATCGATCCTTTTAGTGTTTGTGGGCGTTGATGTTCAGATTGCTTACTTCCCTAGTCTTATCTTGATTCGACAGTATCGTGGGATGAAGCGGCTCGGAGCAACCTTACTCGTCCACGTACGAGAGACCGCTTCCATCGACTAACATGCAACTTGTTTTATAAAGATGGCTGGCGGGTGTCTGTCTCTCCCATTTTAGTTGAATCGGATTCGACAGAGGCGGTCATTGTACAAGATTAAATAGAAACTTGAATATAACTGTTGTGGCTTTGTGTAGGTAAGAACGGTTGTTGCTAGTTACCCATAGCAGCCACGTAAAACATGCAACAACAAGGTAGAGGACGTCTAACTTGTTTTTGCAGGGTATGTTGTGATATGATATGGCCAAAGACATGATGAGATATATGTGATGTTTGAGATGATCATGTTTTGTATATATTATCACGACTTGCATGTCGATGAGTATGGCAACCGGCAGGAGCCATAGGGTTGTCTTTAATTAATTTGTGCCTTTTTTGCTTTACTTCACCGCTATGAGTTAACAATAGTTGTAGAAGCATAGTTGGCATAGCAACCCTATGGCGACACGATGATGAAGATCATGATGATGGAGATCATGGTGTCATGCCGGTGACGATGGAGATCATGCCGGTGCTTTGGAGATGGAGATGAAAAGCACAAGATGATGATGGCCATATCATGTCACTTATATAATTTGCATGTGATTTTTATCCTTTTATGCATCTTATTTTGCTTAGGACGACTGTAGCATTATAAGATGACCCCTCACTAAAAATTCAAGATAAAATTGTGTTCTCCCCTAGTGTGCACCATTGCAAAGGTTCGTCATTTTGAGGCACCACGTGATGATCGGATGTGATCCACTCTACATTCGCATACAACGGGTGTGTCTGTAAAAGGGATCGACACCTATGGGGACCTCGACGGTCCCCTTTTGCTGGTTTGGCGAGAAGAGGGGTCGCGGCAAGAGCAGAACCAACAGTCAGGGCCCGGCAAGGTCGTTTTTACCCACGTTCGGGCCGTGTTGTGCGTAAAACCCTACTCCTACATGTGTTTAATTATTCGTTTTAGTTTACTGTAGATTTGTCCCACTTACAGCCTATCGATTGGTCAAAAAGCCAAAAGTACTTTCTACAGAGCCTCGGGCCTCCTTTTATAGGCGAAGGGGTCACCACAATGGCTCAACGGGTGAACAGTGGGTTCACGAGTGGAACAATGCCCACCGACCGCCATAGTGTTACTCCGGTGCATTAAATGCTTCGACAAACTTCCCTCACCTCGTGAGGGGGGTTGGACACGTACCCACATGTGGCAACTTCGGGGTGTTGCGCTGGCGTGTGGGTGGACGCCTGGTCCATGCCTCAGCGGTGGCGTGTTCCTCGGTGGAGGCGTTCACATGAGGCGAAGGCGCCCTGGGCCCGCACCTCCCTCGGGCCTTCTTTTCCTTCCCGACAGGGTTACCTTGCTGGGGGCTTGCTACGACAACAAATGTCCTTCCCTGGCCATGCCAGGAATTCTTCTTGCTACTTCTCTTGTTTGCGTCGGTTTTTCCCTTGAATAGGAAAGGGTGGTGCAGCACATGAGCAGTAAGTATTTCCCCTCAGTTTGAGAACCAAGGTATCGATCCACAAGGAGGGTCTCGTCAAGTACACAGTACCTGCGCAAACACAAACGAGCTTGCACCCAACGCTTCAAAGGGGTTCTCAATCCCTTCAAGATTGTTTGCAAAGTGAGATCTGAAGGCGAAAAGTGCAACGAAGTAAAAAGTGTAAGGCTGAAAATATGGTGTGGAGTAGACCCGGGGGCCATAGTGTTCACTACAGGCTTCTCTCAAAATAGCAAATATCACGGTGGGTAAACAAATTACTGTCGACCAATTGATAGAACCGCGCAAAGTCATGATGATATCTAAGGCAATGATCATACATATATGCATCACGTCCGAGACAAGTAGACCGATACTTTCTGCATCTACTACTATTACTCCACACGTCGACCGCTATTCAGCATGCATCTAGTGTATTGAGTTCATGACGAACAGAGTAATGCCTTAAGCAAGATGACATGATGTAGAGGGATAATCTCAAACCAATGATGAAAACCCCAATTTTTTACCCTTGATGGCAACAACACGATGCGTGCCTCGCTACCCCTTCTGTCACTGGGTGAGGTCACCGCACGGTATGAACCCAAATCCAAGCACTTCTCCCATTGCAAGAATCATAGATCTAGTTGGCCAAACAAAACCCACAACTCGAAGAGAATTAAAAGGATATGAAATCATGCATAAGAGAGATCAGAAGAAACTCAAATAAGATTCATAGATAATCTGATCATAAATCCACTATTCATCGGATCTCGACAAACACACCGCAAAAGAAGATTACATCGGATAGATCTCCATGAAGATCATGGAGAACTTTGTATTTAAGATCCAATAGAGAGAAGAAGCCATCTAGATACTAACTATGGACCCGTAGGTCTATGTTGAACTACTCATGCATCATCGAAGAGGTCATGGTGTTGATGAAGAAGCCCTCTGTGTCCGAATCCCACCTCCGGCAGGGCACCAGAACGTGCCCTTGATGGGATCTTGCGGAGACAAAAGGTTGCGGCGGCGGAAAAGTGATTTCGATGATCTCCTGATTTTTTTGGGATTTTTAGGGAATATATAGGCGCAACCCCTAGGGCAGAGGGCGCCCAGGGGCCCACAAGCCTATGGTCACATTGACTCGGCATATCAAAGGGCTATGGAGATGCCCATTAATAGATATCAATGTGAATGAGTAGGGATTGCCATACAAGAGATGCACTAGAGCTATAAGTATGTGAAGGCTCAAAAGGAGAACTAGTGGGTGTGCATCCAACTTGCTTGCTCACAAAGACCTAGGGCAATTTTGAGGAAGCCCATCATTGAAATATACAAGCCAAGTTATATAATGAAGATTTCCACTAGCATATGGTGGTGACGAAGCAAGAAGCTCTCAATCATGAAGAACATGGTGCTATTATGAAGCACAAGTGTGGAAAAAAAATAGTAGCATTGTCCCTTCTCTCTTTTTCTCTCCTTTTTTCATTTGGGCTCTTAGGCCTTTTTTATCTTTTATTTTTATTTTTGGGCTCTTTGGCCTCTTTTTTTTATTATTTCCTCACATGGGACAATGCTCCAATAATGATGATCATCACACTTTTATTTACTCATAGCTCAAAGATCACAATGATGATGACTCTATAGGAAATGCCTCCGGCAGTGTACCGGGATGTGCAACGATCTAGCATGGCGTATGACGTTGAAAACATCTCGCTAGCTCTCTTACGATCATGCAATGGCAATATGAGAGTGACGACACAAGTCATGAGACGGAATGGTGGGAGTTGCATGGCAATATATCTCGGAATGGCTATGAAAATGCCATAGTAGGTAGGTATGGTGGCTGTTTTGAGGAAGGCATATGGTGGGTTTGTGTACCGGCGAGAATTGCACGACACTAAAGAGGCTAGCAATGGTGGAAGGTGAAAGTGCATCTATACTATGGACTCACATTAGTCATGAAGAACTCACATACTTGTTGCGAAAGTTTTTATTAGTAATCGAAACAAAGTGCTAAACGCATACTCCTAGGGGAAGGGTTGGTAGGTGTTAACCATCTCGTGATCCCGACCTCAACACAAAGGATGACAATCAATAGATCAATTATGCTCCGACTTCCTAACATAGCGGTTCACCATACGTGCAAGCTACGGGAATAACTAACTTCAACACAAGTATTTCTAGATTCACAACACCCTACTAAGATAGCTCTTAATATTACCAAATCCACGTCTCAAAACTAATTGAGAGGAATCAAAACTTATCTTTCTACTCAATGCACATGAAGATGGAGGTTTTTGCATCCTCTTCGGTACCTATCACATTTGGGACTACTTTCATAGCATAAACCAACTACCAAATCACGCACCGCCGTGCTCTAAAAGATATAAGTGAAGCACTAGAGCAAAAGTATCTAGCTCAAAAGATATAAGTGAAGCACTAGGAGCATTCTAGCATAATCACGATGCGTGCATATCTCTCTCTCTCAAAAAGGTGTGCAGCAAGGATGATTGTGACACAACAAAAATAAAAGACTCCTACGATACAAGACGCTCCAGGCAAAACACATATCATGTGGTGAATAAAAATATAGCTCCAAGTAATGTTACCGATGGATTGAAGACGAAAGAGGGGATGCCTTCCCGGGGCATCCCCAAGCTTAGGCTTTTTGGTGTACTTGAATTTGGCTTGGGATGCCTTGGGCATCCCCAAGCTTGATCTCTTTCCACTCCTTATCTCATCGTCCATGAGAACATCACCCAAAACTTGAAAACTTCACAACACAAAACTTAAACAGAAACTCGTGATAACATTAGTACAAGAAAACAAACTACCACTTCTTTTGGTACTGTAGCATACTTGAATTCCATCTATATTGGTGTTGGGCTACTGTATTCTCACTTTTCCATGGCTAGTACCCCCCGATACTAACCATAGTTTCATCAAAACAAGCAACCAACTAAAAAAAACAGAATCTGTCAAAAACAGACCAGTCTGTAGCAATCTGTATACTTCGTATACTTGTGGTACCTCAAAAATTCTGAACACTTACGACGGCTTGGGAAAAAAGCATATAAACCAGCATAAAAAAGAATCAACTCAAAATCTCTTTCTGAATAAAAATGAAAAATCATCTCATGAGCAAAAAGTTTATGTCTTGTTCGAGCAGGATCAAACAATCATTACCAAGACTAGTCATAAAGGTTTTGCTTGGCTCAAAAACAAAAGGAAACACAAAAAACACAATCACAACAGAATTGTGATGGTGTGGATGCAACAAAACAAAAAGAAAAAGATAAATTCATTGGGTTGCCTCCCAACAAGCGCTATTGTTTAACGCCCTTAGCTAGGCATAAAAGCGATAGAATCACGTATCGTCGTCTTTGGTGCTCAAACCATAAGTGGCTTGATCGCTGAACATCCTGAGGCTTTCATCTTTCTTGCTAGATGATTCACCACTATTTTTGGGAACAAAAACAGATTTGGTGACTTTATTGTGGGCAAAGTATGGAGTATTCTGCACAGCGACAAAACCGGAACCCAAGTTGGTTATAACATCCTCTAGTTTGCCAATCCTAGCGGAATCATGACCTAGTTTTTCATTAAGTATGGGTTCCTTCTCCTTTAAAATTTTCAAAACCATTCCCACCTTGGATCCGTACTGAGTGATTTGATTGTGGATCTTTTTATCCAAATTCTCAATGAGTTCGATCGTGGCAACTTTATTTTCAATGATGTCCAGCCCACACATCACATGTTCCAGAGTTAAGGTAGTTCCATTAACCATGAGTGGGGGTGACCCTACCACATTTATCACAGCTCCGTAAGAATCAACGGTATGGCTACCCAAGAAATTTCCACCTACGATGGTGTCAAGAATATACCTATTCCAAGGAGAAACACCCACATAAAAACTGCGAAGCAAGACAGTAGTGGATTGCTTATGAGTAGATCTACTCTGAGTATTGCAAATCCTATACCAAGCGTCCTTCAAGTTTTCCTCCTCAATTTGTTTGAAATTGAGGACTTCGCTCTCGGGAGTATCGTTCAAAGTGGTGGATCTAGCCATGAGGATGGGTAGACTATCCCACACAGAAGAACAGAGAGAAAGCGAGAGAAAAGGTGAACGAAAAAGGCAAACGAAAAAGGCAAATTGGTGAAGTGGGGGAGAGGAAAACGAGAGGCAACTGGCAAATAAAGTGAATGCATGAGATGAGTTTGCGACACATACTTGGATGAGTTCTTGACTTGGTCTTCCTCCCCGGCAACGACGCCAGAAATTCTTCTGCTATGGCAACAAAAGTCCTTCCCCGACAATGCCAGGAATTCTTCTTGCTACTTCTCTTGTCTGCGTCGACTTTTCCCTTGAAGAGGAAAGAGTGATGCAGCACAGGAGCAGTAAGTATTTCCCTCAGTTTGAGAACCAAGGTATCGATCCAGAAGGAGGGTCTCGTCAAGTCCAGAGTACCCGCGCAAACACAAACGAGCTTGCACCCAACGCTTCAAAGGGGTTCTCAATCCCTTCAAGATTGTTTGCAAAGTGAGATCTGAAGGCGAAAAGTGCAACGAAGTAAAAAGTGTAAGGCTGAAAATATGGTGTGGAGTAGACCTGGGGGCCATAGTGTTCACTACAGGCTTCTCTCAAAATAGCAAATATCACGGTGGGTAAACAAATTACTGTCGAGCAATTGATAGAACCGCGCAAAGTCATGACGATATCTAAGGCAATCATCATACATATATGCATCACGTCCGAGACAAGTAGACCGATACTTTCTGCATCTACTACTATTACTCCACACATCGACCGCTATTCAGCATGCATCTAGTGTATTGAGTTCATGACGAACAGAGTAACGCCTTAAGCAAGATGACATGATGTAGAGGGATAATCTCAAACCAATGATGAAAACCCCATCTTTTTACCCTTGATGGCAATAACATGATGCGTGCCTCGCTGCCCCTTCTGTTACTAGGTGAGGTCACCGCATGGTATGAACCCAAAACCAAGCACTTCTCCCATTGCAAGAATCATAGATCTAGTTGGCCAAACAAAACCCACAACTCGGAGAGAATTACAAGGATATGAAATCATGCATAAGAGAGATCAGAAGAAACTCAAATAAGATTCATAGGTAATCTGATCATAAATCCACAATTCATCGGATCTCGACAAACACACCGCAAAATAAGACTACATCGGATAGATCTCCATGAAGATCATGGAGAACTTTGTATTGAAGATCCAAGAGAGATAAGAAGCCATCTAGATACTAACTATGGACCCGTAGGTCTATGGTGAACTACTCACGCATCATCGGAGAGGTCATGTTGTTGATGAAGAAGCCCTCCGTGTCCGAATCCCCCTTCGGCAGGGCACCAGAACATGCCCCAGATGGGATCTTGCGGAGACAGAAGCTTGCGGCGGCGGAAAAGTGATTTCGATGTTCTCCTGATTTTTTGGGATTTTTAGGGAATATATAGGCGCAACCCCTAGGGAAGAGGGCGCCCAGGGGGCCCACAAGCCTGTGGGTGGCGGCCTACCCCCCTGGCCACGGGGTGGGGGCTTGTGGGGCCCCTGAGGCTCCCGTGCGTTGGCTCCCAAGCTTCCCGATCTTCTTCCGTTACGAAAAAAATCTTTTCGGGGATTTTCTTCCGTTTGGACTCCGTTTCAAAATCTCCTCTGAAAGGGGTCAAAAACATGGGAAAAACAGGAACTGGCACTTGGCACTGCGTCAATAAGTTAGTCCCAAAAAATATTTAAAAGGCATGCAAAACATCCAAAGTTTGACAAGATAATAGCATGAAACCATCAAAAATTATAGATGCGTTGGAGACGTATCAGGGACCTTCTTGTTCCTCTCGGCAGGGAGGTGATGGCATGCCGAGGCCTTGTCAATCTTCCCGGCAAGGATGGCTTGCCGGGGCTCAGTCCTTCTTCCTTGGCGGGAGGGTCTCGCCTTGGCATTGTCCATCTCCCCGGAGGGAGCTCCTGCTGGGGTCTCTTCTTCATTCCCAACAAGCGGGTGCTTGCCAGGGGCTTGCAATCCGTACTTGGCGGGCTTCTGAGTCTTTCTTCCGCCCTATGCTCCAGCGACACGCCTTGCCGCTGTGGAGGGGGCTACCGGTGTCTGCACACTAGTCCGGGGCACTGGAGACCCCAGTCTTTAGTGCACCGACAGGGTGTAAGCCAGTTTTGCACATGGAGAACACTTGGGTTAAACTTGATGAGCCTAGCATGTACAGACATGGCCTCGGAACACATGATACCGAAAGGTCAAACATGAGTCATATAGTAGATATGATCAACATGGAGATGTTCACCATTCAAACCACCTCATCTCACGTGATGATCGGACTTGGGTTGGTGGATTTGGATCAAGTTACACTCAAACAACCCGAGGGATGTTGATTTGAGTGGGAGTTCTTAAGTAATATGATTAATTGAACTTAGTATCATGAACATAGTCTAAGTTGTCTTTGCTAAGTATGTTGTTGAACAATAGCTCGCGTTGTATCTCCCCTGTATTTTGATACGTTCCTAGAGAAAACTAAGTTGAAAGATGATAGTAGCAATTATGCGGACTAGGTCCGTAAACTGAGGATTTTCCTCATTGCTGCACAAAAAGGCTTGTCTCCTTGATGCATCGCTCGGTGTGCCACCCCCTCAAGCATCATATGTGGATGTTATGAACATCTGACAGACACACTTTTGATGACTGGTTGATAGTTCAATACGTCATGCTTTACAGCTTTGAATTGAGGCTACAAAGACGTTTTCAACGTCACAGAGCATATGAGACATCCCATGAGATGAAATTGGGATTTCAGGCTTGTGCGTGTGTTGAGAGGTAGGAGATTTCCAACAAGATTCTTTGCCTGAAAGATGAAAGAGAATAGCTCAATCGGTGAGCATGTGCTCAGATTGTCTGGGTGCGACAACCGCTTGAATCTAGTGGGAGTTGATCTCCCAGATAAGATAGTGATTGACATAGTTCTCCCAAGTCACTACCACCAAGCTATTGAAGCTTCGTGATGAACTAGAACATGTGAGGGATGGGATGACGATCCCTGAGCTACTCGCGATGTTTTACACTGCGAAGGTAGAAATCAAGAAGGAGCAGCAAGTGTTGATGGTTAGTAAAACCACTAGTTTCAAGAAGGGAAAGGGCAAGAAGGGAAACTTCTAGAATCGCAAGCCAATTGTTGCTCCGATGAACGAACCCAAGCTTGAACCCAAACCCGAGAGTGACTGCTTGTGTTGAGAGGGGAACGGTCACTGAGAGCGGAATTACCCGAGATGCTTGGCAGATAAGGAGGCTGGCAATGTCAACAAAAGTATATTTGATATACATGTTACTAACGTGTGCCTTACTAGTTCCCATTGTAGCTCCTCGGTATTTGATACTGGTTCAGTGCTAATATTAGTAACTGAAAACATGATCTACAGAATAAAAGAAGACTAGCTAAGGGCGAGGTGTCGATGTGTGTTGGAAGTGTTTCCAAGGTTGATGTGAATACCATCGCACGCTCCATCTACCTTCAAAATTAGTGGTAAACCTAAATAAATGTTACTTGGTGTGTGCGTTGAGCATGAGCATTATATTGATTTTGTTTACTGCGACACGATTATTCACGTAAGCTAGAGAATAATGGGTTATTCTGTTTACATGAATAATATCTTTTATGACCGTGCATCCAATGTGAATGGTTTATTGAATCACGATCGTAGTGATACACACGTTCATAGTATAGATTCCAAAATATCTAAATTTAGTAATGATAGTACCACTTACTTGTGGCACTGTCGCTTTGGTCATATTGATGTAAAACGCATGAAGAAACTCCATGCTGATGGATCTTTGGACTTACTCGATTTTGAATCGCTTGAGACATGCGAACCATGCCTCTTGGGCAAGATGACTAAGACCCGTTTTCCAGTGAGATGGAGCGGGCAACAGACTTATTGGAAATATTTCATTTTGATATATGCATTCCAATGAGTGCTGAAGCACGCAATGGATGTCATTATTTGCTTACTTCATAGATGATTTGAGTAGATACATGTATATTTACTTGATGAATCACAAGTCTGAAATGTTGAGAAGTTCAAGCAATTTCATAGTGAAGTTGAAGATCATCGTGACATGAAGATGAAATGAATATATGAGTTATGAGTTTGGTGTACAAAGACAAATGTGTAAACTATTTCACAACTCATGTCACCTGGAACACCATAGTGTGATTGTGTGTCCATACGCCGTAGCCCTGCCCTATTGGATATGATGCGTGTTATGATGTCTCTTACCGATTTGCCAATATCATTTTGGGGTTATGCATTAGAGACAACCACATTCACTTTAAATAGGGCACCATCTAAATTTGTTGAGATGACAACCTATGAACTATGGTTTGGCAAGAAACCTAAGCTGTCGTTTCCTAAAGTTTGGGGCTGTGATGCTTATGTAAAAAGGCTTCAGCGTGATAAGATCGAAACCAAAGCGGATAAATGCATCTTCATAGGATACCCAAAGGAAACAACTGGGTATACCTCCTATCTTAGATCCGAAGGCAAAGTGTTTCTTGCTAAGAACGGGTCATTTCTCGAGAAAGAGTTTCTCTCGAAAGAATTGAGTGGGAGGATGGTGGAGCTTGATGAGGTTATTGAACCGTCACTTCAACTAGAGAGTAGCAGGGCGCAAGAATATGTTCTTGTGGCTCCTACACTAGTTTAAGAGGAAGCTAATGATGGTGATCATGAAGCTTGAGATCAAGTTACTACCAAACATCATAGGTTGACAAGGACACGTACAGCTCTAGAGTGGTACGGTAATTCCGTCTTGGAGGTCATGTTTTTGGATAACAATGAACCTACGAGCTATGGAGAAGCGACGGTGGGCTCAGATTCCGTCAAATGGCTGGAGACCATGAAATTTGAGATAGGATCCATGTATGAAAACAAAGTGTTGACTTTGGAAGAACTACTTGATGGTCATACGGCTATTAAGTACAAATGGAACTTTAAAAGGAAGACAAATGATACATCTCCAACATATCTAATTTTTTTGATTGTTCCATGCTGTTATATTATCATTTTTGGATGTTTTACAATCATTTTCTAGCGAATTTATATCATTTTTTGGGACTAACCTATTGATATAGTGCCCACAGCCACTTGCTGTTTTCTGCTTGTTGTTTCCTTCATAGAAAAGCAATATAAGGTGAAGTGCAAATGCCACGAAACTTTTTGGAGATTGTTTTGGACATAAGGAAACATGACAACCAAGGAAGCTCACTAGGGGAGGCCTAGGTGGCCCACTAGGCACCAGGGTGCACCCTGTGCCCCTAGAACGCCCTCGTGGGTAGCGGGGACCTCGTGGCCCATCTGGACGTGAGATCGAGGCCAAAGATCCTATAAATACAGAAACCCACCAAAATAACCCTAGATTGGAAGTTTCATCGCCACAAGCGTGTGTATCCATGAAAACCTAATTGGGAGCCCGTTCCGGCACCCTGCCACACGGGGATCATCACCGGAGGCCATCTTCATCATCCTGGCGGCCACCATGATGAGGAGGGAGTAGTCCACCCTCGGGGTTGAGGGTTTGTACTAGTAGCTATGTGTTTAATCTCTGTCTCTCTCGTGTTCTTGATGTATCACAAGCTTTGTTAATATAGTTGGATCATATGGTGTTTTCCCCTCTCTATATTGTTGTGATGAATTGAGTTTTCCCTTTGAGAAATCATTATTATCAGGTGGAATACTTTTATGGATTTGACGACACTTGACATATGTCTTGCTATGTATACACGTGATGATAATGGGGTAGCATATTGATTCACTTGATCTATGTTTTGGCACTTAACTCGCGGATTCCCGATTGGACATTGGGGTAATCTATGCATAGGGGTTGATGCACATTTTCTTCCTTGTTTCTCCGGTAGAAATCTTGGGGCACTCTTCGAGGTTCTTTGTGTTAGATTGAGTATTATGAATCTGAAGTTATTTGATGCATATCGTATAATCAAGTCACGGATACTTGTAGTGACATTGGAGTGTCTAGGTGACATTAGAGTTGGTTGATGTGTATCATATGGTGTTATTTTATTACGAACTCTAGGGTTGTTTGTGACACTTATGGGGATAACTCAAAAGATTGATGGGGAAGAATAACTTTGATGTGGTTTCATACCCTACAAACAATTTCTTTTTATGTTCTCCACTAGATAAGAATTTTGGAGTGATTCTTCATCCCACGTTGAGGGATGGTTACATGATCCAATTATATTAGCATTGTTGATAGATTGCACGATCGAAAGTACGGACCCTAGGACTTGTTTTTAAGCATTGCAATACCATTTGTGCTAACTTTCGTTACTTGCTACCTTGCTGTTTTTATTTATTCAGATTATAAAAATATATTTATACCATCCATATTACACTTGTATCACCATCTCTTCGTCGAACTAGTGCACCTATACAATTTGCCATCGTATTGGGTGTGTTGGGACACAAGAGACTTTTTCTTATTTGGTTGCAGGGTCGTTTGAGAGAGACCATCTTCATCCTACACCTCCTGTGGATTGATAATCCTTAGGTCATCCACTTGAGGGAAATTTTCTATTGTCCTACAAAACTCTGCGCTTGGAGGCCCAACACGAGTCTACAAGAACAAGTTGTGTAGTAGACATCAAGCTATTTTGTGGCGCCATTGCTAGGTAGGTGATTGCTTGAAGGTATATCTTTAGATCTTGCAATTAAATCTTTTAGTTTCTTCTTGTTAACTAGTTTGGTTTTATAAAAGACAATTACAAAAAATGGAGTTTAGGTTGCCTCATTTGATTCGTCTTTATAATGTCTTTCGTGAAAATGATGGTTCGAAAAACTATGCTCAATTGCTAGAGGAAGAATTTATGAAAATGATTAATGTGAAATACTTGAATGACGAGCATGATAGAAATATTGTTGGTATGAATTCTTTGAATATACATGATGCTAATGATATGCAAAGCCGCAAGCTTGGGGATGCTATGTTTGATGAAGATGCTTTTTTTGTCCCCCAAGTTTTGATGAGCAAATTTATTATGATGAAATCATGCCTCCTATCTATGATCATTATTGTGATGACACTTATGCTATAAAGAGTAAGGATAAACATGAAACTTGTCATTATTATTTTAATTTTCACATGTACTATATCAATCAAGTATCTCATGATAGCTATTTTATTGAGTTTGCTCCCACTACTATGAATGATAAGAATTTTGCTTGTGTGGGTAGTAATAAAAAATATATGCTTGTGCAGCATGAAAAGAATGCTTTATATGATAGTTATATTGTTGAATTCCTTAATGATGTTAAAAATTATTATGAGGGAGGAACATATGCTTGTAAAAATTGCAATATTATCAAGTTTCCTCCCTGTGTGTTCAAAGTTTCAAAGTCATGCTTGTTTTGCCTTCCTATGCAAGTTGCTTATTGGTATAGTAAATTATTTTCTTGCAAAATCACTATGAATAAGATGTGGGTTAGACTTAAATGTGCTTGTCATGTGATTCATGATGCTGAGGACGAGTTGATGGATATACTTCTCTCCCCTCGTTGGTTACCGCAAGTGGAAGGTGGAGATGTAGTCAGCAGCAGATTTCCCTTACATGGGGACTGTAAGGTTTATCGAACCTGGAGGACTCCGAAGATCAACAAGTAGGTGTCCGTTGCTCTGGCGCTAGCATAATACGTGGACCTGCACACACAACAAATAACTTTGCTCCCAATGAGTTGAGAGAGGTTGTTAATCTCTCCAGCCTTGTAGTTTGCAAATGATCAAAACACAAGCGGTAATAGTGATAGTGAGTGCAACGAAAACGTTAATAAAAGCAGTAAATGATGGAGGTGTAAAAAATGGTGGAAATATGGACCAGAGTCCCATGATGTTCACTAGTGATGTGATAACCCACAAGTATAGGGGATCAATTGTAGCCTTTCTCGATAAGTAAGAGTGTCAAACCCAACGAGGAGCTAAAGGTAGGACAAATATTCCCTCAAGTTATGTCGACCACCGATACAACTCTATGCACACTTTACGTTCGCTTTACATAGAACAAGTATGAAACTAGAAGTACTTTGTAGGAGTGATAGGATAGGTTTGCAAGAAATTAAAGAACACATAAATAAAACTAGGGGTTGGTTAGATAAAGAAACAACTACGAGTATCTAACGAGTGTGGAAAAGTGGTGGTAGGAGTTGCGGAATTGTCCCTAAGCAATTGACTACGTTACTAGATCGATAGCAAGTATTATGTGGGAGAGGCCTCTGCTAGCATGTCATCCCTTACTTGGAATTATATGCACTTATGATTGGAACTATTAGCATGCGTCCGCAACTACTAACGTTCATTAAGGTAAAACCCAACCATAGCAATAAGATATATTGGTCCCCCTTCAATCCCATATGCATCAATTTCTATGCTAGGTTTGAAGCTTCTGTCACTCTAGCCTGCCAATACATAGTCCTATCAACATACAACTAACCCTATGGTGTGATCCACATGCACGATCATATGATGAGCACCAAAGGACGGCAACATAACCACAAGCAAATTAAACCAATCATAGCAATTCATCAATCACCGATAGGACAACGATAATCTACTCAGACATGATAGGATAGCGACACATCATTGGATAATAATATGTAGTATAAAGCACCATGTTCAAGTAGAGGGTACAACGGGTTGCGGGAGAGTGAACCGCTGAATATAGATGGGGGAAGATGATGGAGATGTTGGTGAAGATGACGGAGGTGTTGGTGTAGATTGCCGTCACACGATGATGTCCCGGGTGGCGTTCCGGCGCCGCCGGGAGAGAGGGGGAGAGAGCCCCCCTCCTTGTTCTTCTTCCTTGACTTCCTCCTTAGATGGGAGAAGGGTTTCCCCTCTGGTCCATGGTCTCCATGACGGCGGAGGGGCGAGAGCCCCTCCGAGATTGGATCTCTCTCTTTGTGTCCTTCTATTTCTGCGCTCCCAGATTCTGTGTTTCACCGTTTCTTAAATTCCCGGAGATCCGTAACTCCGATTGGGCTGAAAGTTTAACACGATTTTCTTCCGGATATTATCTTTCTTGCGGAGAAAGAAGGGCACCAACCGCCTTAAGGAGTGGCCACAAGCCTGCCAGCCGCGGACCCACCCCCTGGCCGCGGCTGGTGGGCTTGTGGGCACTCCGTGCACCGTCTTGCGTTGATTCTTCTTCCCCAAAATCATAAATATTCCAAAAAAATTCCCGTAAATTTTTATTGCGTTTGGACTTCGTTTGGTATGGATATTCTGCGAAACAAAAAACATGCAACAAACAAGAACTGGCACTGGGCACTAGATCAATATGTTAGTCCCAAAAATAGTATAAAAAGTTGCCGAAAGTATATGAAAGTTGTAGAATATTGGCATGAAACAATCAAAAATTATAGATACGATGGAGACGTATCAGCATCCCCAAGCTTAATTCCTGCTCGTCCTCGAGTAGGTAAATGATAAAAAAGATAATTTTTGATGTGGAATGGTACCTAGCATAATGTTGATCATATAATCTAATCATGGCATGAATACTAAAACATGAGTGATTCGAAGCAATAGTCTATCATTTGACATAAAGACAATAATATTTCAAGCATACTAACAAAGCAATCATGTCTTCTCAAAATATCATGGCCAAAGAAAGTTATCCCTACAAAATCATATAGTCTGACTATGCTCCATCTTCCCCACACAATGTATTTAAATCCTGTACAACCCCGGTTTTAGCCAAGCAATTGTTTCATACTTTAGTGTTCTCAAACCTTTTCAACTTTCACGCAATACATGAGCGTGAGCCATGGACATAGCACTATAGGTGGAATAGAATATGGTGGTTGTGGAGAAGACAAAAAAGGAGGAGATAGTCTCACATCAACTAGGCGTATCAACGGGCTATGGAGATGCCCATCAATAGATATCAATGTGAGTGAGTAGGGATTGCCACGCAACGGATGCACTAGAGCTTATAAGTGTATGAAAGCTCATAAAAGAAACTAGTGGGTGTGCACCCAACTTGCTTGCTCACGAATACCTAGGGCAATTTTGAGGAAGCCCATCATTGGAATATACAAGCCAAGTTATATAATGAAAATTTCCCACTAGTATATGGAAGTGACAACATAGGAGACTCTCTGTCATGAAGATCATAGTGCTATTTGAAGCACAAGTGTGGAAAGAGGATAGTAGCAATTGTCCCTTCTCTCTTTTCTCTCATTTTTTTGTGGGCTCTTTGGCCTCTTTTTTTTATTTTTATATTTTTTTATTATTTTGGTGGGCATCTTTGGCCTCTTTTTCTGTAAATGGGATTCGCTGACCTCTTTTATTTCCTCAGATGGGACAATGCTCTATTAATGATGATCATCACACTTATGACTCAATATTTAGAGCAATGATGACTCTATATGAAATGCCTTCGGTAGTGTACCGTGACAATGATCTAGCATAGCAATGACATCAAAAAACGGACAAGCCATGGAAACATCATGCTAGCTATCTTACGATCATGCAATGGCAATATGGAAGTGGTGGCACATGTCATGAGACGGAATGGTGGTAGTTGCATGGCAATATATCTCGATATGGCTATGAAAATGCCATAATAGGTAGGTATGGTGGCTGTTTTGAGGGAGGCTATATGGTGGGTGTAATTCACCGGCGAAAGTTGTGCGGTACTAAAGAGGCTAGCAATGGTGGAAGGGTGAGAGTGCGTATAATCCATGGACTCAACATTAGTCATAAAGAACTCACATACTTATTGCAAAAGTCTATTAGTCATCGAAACAAGGTACTACACGATGCTCCTAGGGGAAAGGTTGGTAGGAGTTAACCATCGCGCGATCCCGACCTCCACAGAGAGGATGACAATCAATAAATAAATCATGCTCCAACTTCATCACATAACGGTTCACCATACGTGCATGCTACGGGAATCACAAACCTTACCACAAGTATTTCTAAGAATACACAATTACTCACTAGCATGACTCTAATATCACATATTCATGTCGCAAAACTATTGCAAGGAATCAAACATATCATATTCAGTGATCTACAAGTTTTATGTAGGGTTTTATGACTAACCATGTGAATGACAAACTCCTGTTAACTCTCTAAATAGGTATAAGTGAAGCATGAGAGTTTACTTCTTTCTACAAAATATATGCCCCGCTCTAACAAATATAAGTGAAGCAAAAGAGCATTCTACAAATGGCGGTTTTCTATATGTAGGGAAACAGGCAATCCAAACTTCAAAAGATATAAGTGAAGCACATGAAGCATTCTATAAAGCCAACCAAGGACTATCTCATACCAGCATGGTGCAAAAAAGAAAAAGGAAAAAAACACAAAAGATGCTCCAAGCATTTGCACATATCATGTGACGAATTAAAATATAGCTCTGAGTAAAATTACCGATAGATTGTAGACGAAAGAGGGGATGCCTTCCGGGGCATCCCCAAGCTTAGACGCTTGAGTCTTCCTTGAATATTACCTTGGGGTGCCTCGGGCATCCCCAAGCTTAGGCTCTTGCCTCTCCTTATTCCTTCATCTATCGTGCTCTCACCCAAAACTTGAAAACTTCAATCACACAAAACTCAACAAAACTTTGTGAGATCCGTTAGTATAATAAAATAAATCACCACTTCAAGTACTGTTGTGAACTCATTCTAAATTCATATTAGCATTATATCTACTGTAATACAACTTCACCATGGTTCATACCCACCGATACTACCCATAGATTCATCAAACTAAGAGAACAATGCATAGAAAATAGAATCTGTCAAAACAGAACAGTGTGTAGCAATCTGTATATTCCGTATACTTCTGATATCTCAAAAAATCTGACAAATTACGAACATCTGGAAAATTAGCATATCAATCAGCATCAAAAATAATCAACTCAAAATCTCTTCCAGAATAAAATTGAAAATTAATTTCGTGAGCAGAAAGTTTCTGTCTTTTCTCACCGTGATCAAACAACTATCACCCAAACTAATCGTAAAGGCTTTACTTGGCACATTATTTTTTAAAAACACAAAGGAATTGTACAAGGGGATAATTATTTTTGTGAGAAACTTACATGAAAAAATCTGCATTGTTCCATGAGCATGAACACAAGTGTTCAAGGTCCACCCTCACTTCCGAAATGCATCACCTTTCAATCGCTTCTCTTTTTGAATTTTTTTTAAGTTCCCCTCTATATTTTTTTGTTTTTTGTTTTTAAACTATATAAAAGCACTCAACAGAAATAAATGACTCTATAAAACTTCCGGGTTGTCTCCTAGGCAGCGCTTTCTTTAAAGCCATTAAGCTAGGCATAAAGTGCTCAAGTAATGGATCCACCCGGATCCCAAGGTATATCAAAGCCAATTTTAATTAGCAATTTGAAATTTAGTAGTGAGCACAAGGTAACATATATCATGCAATGACGAAGTCTAACTCTCTTCCTATGCATTGGCATGTCATAAAAGAACAATTCATGCACACCAAGTAAAGGCCAATACATAGCATAAGCAGTTTCTTGCAATTTTATCGTATTGGGAACATAGAGAGGTGGAGATGTAGTTCCTCTCTCATAATAATTGCAAGTAGGAGCAGCAAGCACAAGCATATTATATTCATCAAAATCATCATGTGTAACATAAGGAACTATAGATAGTTCATCTTCATAAGCATCATTCATATTGGCATCATGGCCACAAGCATAGCAAACATCAAGTTCATCAAAAAGGGATATTTCAAACGAATCCAAGGGATCATAGCATTCATCCTTCGGTAAGAACGAAGGGAAATTAAATAATGTATGAGTAGAAGAGTTATTCTCATTAGAAGGTGGACACGGGTAGCTAGTCCGCTCTTCCTCCTTTTGTTCTTCGCTCTCCTCTTCATCTTTTTCATCTAATGAGCTCACAATTTCAGCATTTTCTTCTTCCATAGTTTCCTGCAAAATAATAGTCTCTTCTTGGGCAGCATAGAATTTCTCCTTAAATCTTTCAATATGGGCATTATATTCATAATTAGTATAACAATAACGAAGCATAGCCAAATTTTCAGATCGGTAAGGAGCATCATCATTATCATCACACCCTTTAAACACAGCCTCAATTTCATAAGCACCCATAAAAGCAACAAACTCTTCTATTTGCTCCACATCATAGTAATCATATAAACCATTAGCATAAGAAGCCAAGGTTCTATGATCATTAAATTCACAAGAAAAGGGAAGGTGTGGAGCCTTCATCCTAGAGCAACAAGTAACACCATATCTCTTGCATAGTTCCCAAGCATACCATTTCATCAAATGGATTTGATCCCATAAAAGTTTCCCTTTTTGAGTCAAGCGATAATCCCTAAAGTATTCACGTTGATCCAACGTGTATCCCATTACATAATTGAATGGGGCTTTCTCAGGATTATTAAAGAAGTGCATAATATTTTCCACATAACGAGCCTCAAGGGTTTTAGGAGGTTCCCCATCTCCATGAGTAGCAAGTACACCTAATTTTTTTGGTATTTCGTGTTCCATATCCATAACTAAAGATAGGGTACAACTTAGAACAGCAAATAAATCTACTTAGTGATAAAGCAAACAAGCACACACGAGGATATTCACCCCACGCTATTGCTCCCCGGCAACGACGCCAGAAAAAGGTCTTGATAACCCACAAGTATAGGGGATCAATTGTAGCCTTTCTCGATAAGTAAGAGTGTTGAACCCAACGAGGAGCTAAAGGTAGGACAAATATTCCCTCATGTTCTATCGACCACTGATACAACTCTACGCACACTTTACGTTCGCTTTACCTAGAACAAGTATGAAACTAGAAGTACTTTGTAGGAGTGATAGGATAGGCTTGCAAGAAAGTAAAGAACATGTAAATAAAACTAGGGGCTGGTTAGATAAAGAAACAACTACGAGTGTCTAACGAGTGTGGAAAAGTGGTGGTAGGAGTTGCGGAATTGTCCCTAAGCAATTGACTACGTTACTAGATCAATAGCAAGTATTATGTGGGAGAGGCCTCTGCTAGCATGTCATCCCTTACTTGGAATTCTATGCATTTATGATTGGAACTATTAGCAAGCGTCGGCAACTACAAACGTTCATTAAGGTA
This sequence comes from Hordeum vulgare subsp. vulgare, assembly GCF_904849725.1. Lineage (NCBI taxonomy): Eukaryota > Viridiplantae > Streptophyta > Magnoliopsida > Poales > Poaceae > Hordeum > Hordeum vulgare. The sequence continues at coordinate 269,124,514 of NC_058519.1, read as the reverse complement.
AAACCCAACCATAGCAATAAGATATATTGGTCCCCCTTCAGTCCCATATGCATCAATTTCTATGCTAGGTTTGAAGCTTCTGTCACTCTAGCCTGCCAATACATAGTCCTATCAACATGCAACTAACCCTATAGTGTGATCCACGCGCGCGATCATATGATGGGCACCAAAGGACAGCAACATAACCACAAGCAAATTAAACTAATCATAGCAATTCATCAATCACCAATAGGACAACGATAATCTACTCAGACATCATAGGATAGCAACACATCATTGGATAATAATATGTAGCATAAAGCACCATGTTCAAGTAGAGGGTATAGCGAGTTGCGGGAGAGTGAACTGCTGAATATAGATGGGGGAAGATGATGGAGATGTTGGTGAAGATGACGGAGGTGTTGGTGTAGATCGCCGTCACACGATGATGTCCCGGGCGGCATTCTGGAGCCGCCGGGAGAGAGGGGGAGAGAGCCCTCCTCCTTCTTATTCTTCCTTGACCTCCTCCCTATATGGTAGAAGGGTTTCCCCTCTGGTCCATGGTCTCCATGGCGGCGGAGGGGCGAGAGCCCCTCCGAGATTGGATCTCTCACTCTGTGTCCTTGTGTTTCTGCGCTCCCAGATTCTGCGTTTCACCGTTTCTTCAATTCCCGGATATCCTAACTCCGATTGGGCTGAAATTTTAACACGATTTTCTTCCGGATATTATCTTTCTTGCGGCGAAAGAAGGGCACCAACTGCCTTCAGGAGTGGCCACAAGCCTGCCAGCCTCGGGCCCACCCCTTGGCCGCGGCTAGTGGGCTTGTGGGCACTCCGTGCACCGTCTCGCGTTGATTCTTCTTCCCAAAAATCATAAATATTCCAAAAAAATCCCCGTAAATTTTTATTGCGTTTGGACTTTGTTTGGTATGGATATTCTGCAAAACAAAAAACATGCAACAAACAGGAACTAGCACTCGGCACTCGATCAATATGTTAGTCCCAAAAATAGTATAAAAAGTTGCCAAAAATATATGAAAGTTGTAGAATATTGGCATGAAACAATCAAAATTATAGATACGATGGAGATGTATCATGATGTCTCTCTCCCAAAAGACGATAAAAAACTATGCTAGGTAAACAAATTAGAGCTGGGCAATTGACAAAATTATAAACACACCACAATGCTAATCATGCTACTAGAAAGTTAGAGGCTCAAAAGTAATGGGCAATATGCCAAGACAAGCAGACTGTTTATTCATCAGCATCTACTTACTAATCATCCACCTTGAGATATCTATCTAGAACATCTCGCTGGTATTAAGTTGCAAGCCCCATCCAAAGTGTAAACTCAAAGCAATGAAAACCTGCATTAACGAACTTTGCGTAAGTTAAACAATCCTTGCAACTGTGGTCACAAGCACCGTTGTTTTCTCCCTGGTGGCAAAATCACATCCCCTAGTCTCATGTTTCTGTCACTCAAGCTAGACATCAGGGGGCATGAACCAACAATCATGCATAACGCTCCCTCTTGGAGTTACAATCTACTACTCGTCCAAGGCAATAAAAAGCAACGGAGAACATGCATGAATTACTCAAGAACATAATATAAAAGGAGAACCAAATATATTACTCATCACAATTTGAACATAATCTCATAATCCATCGGATCCCAGCAAACCAAGCATAGCAACAACACGTAAATTACATAGATGCCTTGATCATGTAGGGTAGCTCACAAGGGCTAAACATTGAAGTACAAGATTGGAGAGAAGACATCACATAGATACTGGTCATGGACTCATGGTCCAAGGAGGACTACTCACGACACGTCCGGGAAGCGTCCATGGTGGTGGAGAAGCTCCCGGAGGTAAATCCTCCCTCCGGCAGGGTGATGGGAAGAGGTCTTCTTACGCTCTCGATCTCGGAAGCACTACGGCAGCGGAACGATGGAGAAATTTGTGATTCCGGATATGTTGTAAGGGTTTCCTATTAAAGAGGTAAATATAGGCCGAAGGAGGGCACCAGAGGGCGTGGGACCCACCTAGGCGGCCTGTTGGCGCGGCCAGGGGGTGGCCCCCGTAGGGAGGTCGCCTGGGCAGGGACTGGCTCCCCTCTGGCCCACCTTTGGTGCTTGTGAAGCTTCCTTCATGATGATTTTTATATTTTTTCCCGGGTTTTTTGGGGCTTTGTAAATTAGGATAAAAGTCCCTGCAAAAAAGACGTCAGCAGACAGAAACTGGCACTGGGTGCATTGTGTTAGTAGGTTAGTCCAAATATGTGTAAAAAGGTATGAAAGTGTAGCAAAACATGTAACAATGTCACCCAAAAGAGCATGGAACAAACATAAATTATAGATACGTTTGGGACGTATCAGATGCTCTCTTGCATATTTTGAATTCTATTATTATCTCAGCATCATTGAAATCATCATGCCTAGCTACAAGGCATTAAAGAAAAGCGCTTGTTGGGAGACAACCCAACACTTTTACTTTCTATTTTATGTGTTCACATGATTAAGATACTCTATTAATCTTATTTTGTGTCATTTATTTCAATAAATTACCAAGTAAGTCCTTTGGGATAGTGTGGATACTTGTTTGTTTTATTTCTCTGTAAAACAAAAACGTTTACGTCCAGTGCAGAATTTCTATGATTTTACCGGAGTGTCAAAATATTATGAAATTTTTACACAGTTTTTGTACGCAAATTGTTTGCGTTGTCCTAATTTTTTTGAATGTTTGGAGTAACGGAAGTATGATTTTCATTCAGATCTTCACAGACTATTTTGTTTTTGATAGATTCTATTTTGCATGCATAGTTTGCTTGTTTTAGTGCTTCAATAGCTTATATTGAGTGAAATTGTTGGGTTCTACTGTAGGTGCATCACATGCGAATTAAAATTTTCCTACGCGCAGAACGTCCAAGAACATGCTAAGGAGATGGATCAAAGATTGTTACCACTAGACGCGAAGTTCCGTGCAGCAGAAGTAGAGTTGGGTAGCACGTCCATGTGGTCCGTCTCCTCCTTATGCGATCTCCCTCGAACAGTCGGTCGGTGAATCGTCTCTCTCGAACAGCCAGTTTCCAGATCCCACGTACAGGTTCATCGGGGCGGCGTAGGTGCATCGCCTCTAACTGTATCCGTGCGTGCAGGAGGAACACCGTGCGACGGGCTGCTAGGTCGGGATCACAAGGTTAGTGACGGCGAGTGGAGGTGGCTAGGTGCAACACATGCACAACCCTAATGACAGTGCCTAAGCGAGCAATCGAATAAGTGTGCCGCACCTACACTATATATAGGAGTCCCGCGCTGGCTCAACTCTTGGGCCTCGCACAGACCCTAAATCCCATGTGTTCCTTCCCTTAAGCGTGCAACCCTTTAGGTTCTCGTTCACTTGGTCGCGAGTCAGACCACATCTGACTCGGTTAGTCGGTAGCAGCCTCTATCAAGGCGTGTGATACGTCTCCATCGTATCTACTTTTCCAAACTCTTTTTCCCTTGTTTTGGACTCTAATTTGCATGATTTGAATGGAACTAACCCGGACTAACATTGTTTTCAGCAGAATTGCCATGGTGTTGTTTTTGCGCAGAAATAAAAGTTCTCGGAATGACCTGAAAATTTACGGAGAATTTTTGTGGAATATATAAAAAATATTGGCGCAAGAATCAACGGAGGAAGTGGAGCTATGAGCCCACAAGCTCACCAGGCGCGCCCCCTGGCCTCGCCTTGCAGGCTTGTGGGGCCAACAGAGCTCCACCGCCTCCAAATCCAGCTCTATTTAGTCCGTTTCGTCCGGAAAAAATCAGGGAGAAGAGTTCATCGCGTTTTACGATACGGAGGCGCCGCCACCTCCTGTTCTTCCTCTCGAGGGTAGATCTGGAGTCCGTTTTGGGCTCCGGAGAGGGGAGATCGTCGCCATCGTCATCATCAACCTTCCTTCATCGCCAATTTCATGATGCTCTTCACCATTCGTGAGTAATCTCATCGTAGGCTTGTTGGACGGTGATGTGTTGGATGAGATCTATCATGTAATCGAGTTAGTTTTGAGGGGGATTGATCCCTAGTATCCACTATGTTTTGAGATTGATGTTGCTACTACTTTGCCATGCTTATTGCTTGCCACTAGGGCCCGAGTGCCATGATTTCAGATCTGAACCTATTATGTTGTCGCCAATATATATGTTTTCGTGATCCTATCTTGCAAGTTGTAGTCACCTACTATGTGTTATGACCCGGCAACCCCGGAGCGACAATAGCCGGAACCACTACCGGAGATGACCATAGTGTGAGGAGTTCATGTATTCACTAAGTGTTAATGCGTTGGTCCGGTTCTTTATTAAAAGAAGAACCTTAATATCCCGTAGTTTCCATTAGGACCCCGCTGCCACAGGAGGGATGGACAATAGATGTCATGCAAGTTCTTTTCCCTAAGCACGTATGACTACATACGGAATACATGCCTACATTACATTGACGGACTAGAGCTAGTTACATATCTCTCCGTGTTATAACTGTTGCATGATGAATAACATCCGGCATAATCATCCATCACTGATCCAATGCCTACGAGTTTTTCCTACTGATCCCTGCTATGTTACTTTGCTGCTACTGTTGTCACTGCTGCTATTGTTACTCTCTTGCTACTGTTGTTACTTTGCTGCTACTACTGTCACTTTGCTGCTACTGGTTACTGTTGCTACTGTTGCTATCATACTACCTTGCTACTGATACTTTGCTGCAGATACTAAATCTTTCAGGTGTGGTTGAATTGACAACTCAACTGCTAATACTTGAGAATATTCTTTGGCTTCCCCTTGAGTCGAATCAATAAATTTGGGTTGAATACTCTACCCTCGAAAACTGTTGCGATCCCCTATACTTGTGGGTTATCAAGACTATTTTCTGGTGCCGTTGCCGGGGAAGCACATCTATATTCTCTGAGTCACTTGGGATTTGTGTCTGCTGATCGCTATGAGGAATCAGATAGATCCAAGAACTAAAGTCTTGCCCTCAACTACGAGGACATGTAAAGAACTGCCATCTAGCTCTGCACTTGATTCACCTTCAGTTATGAGTAAGTTTGCGACACCACCTCCTGCTAGAAATCTTGATATGTCGCCTGTGCTTGATGATGCTACTTCTGCTGCGCAAGATGCTTATGATGATGCTATGCTTGATACTGCTTTTCCACTAGGTGCATTCCTTGATGCACAAATTGCTAGAGTTGCTGCTAGATGTGATGATACTTCTGAAACTGCTGATACTATTGAAGTAGAACCTGCTATTTTTTCTGTTAGAACTAGCTCTCCTAGATATGAATTGCCTGATATGCCCGAGGGTTATGTTATGGAGGGAGAGATAGCTGAGGACTTTCTTGCTTGTAAGGATAGCTATGATGTTGAGAAATTACTGCTCAAGTGGAAAGAAAAATCTTTGAACGCTAGGATGAAATACGACCCGAAGTTTGCTACTTCGCCTATCTTTGTGACCGATAAGGATTATGAATTCTCTGTCGACCCTGAGTTAATCACTCTTGTCGAATCTGATCCTTTTCACGGTTATGAATCTGAAACGGTTGTAGCCCATCTTACCAAACTGCACGATATAGCCACCCTATTCACTAGTGAGGAAAAGATCCGCCACTACTATATCCTCAAGCTATTTCCATTCTCGCTAAAGGATGATGCTAATACTTGGTTCACTTCTCTTGCTCCTGGTTGTGTGCGTAGCCCCCAGGATATGGTCTACTACTTCTGTGAATTTTTTTCCCAGCCCATAAGAAGCAAGCTGCCTTGCAGGAAATATACAACTTTGCGCAAGTTGAAGAAGAGAGTCTCGCACAAGCTTGGGGGAGGCTCGTCCAGCTACTGAATGCTTTGCCTGGTCACCCTCTTGAGAAGAATGAAATACTTGATATCTTCTATAATGGACTTACCTATGCTTCTAGAGACCACCTAGATAGTTGTGTTGGTTGTGTTTTTAGGGAACGAACTGTAGAACAAGTTGAGATCCTATTGAATAATATCTTGTGCAATGAGAATGCTTGGACTATTCCCGAACCACGTCCTAAGCCAACTCCGAAGAAAAGAGGTATTTTATTCCTCAGTCCTGAAGATATGCAAGAAGCTAAGAAATCTATGAAAGAGAAAGGCATTAAATCTGAAGATGTCAAAAATCTACCACCTATCGAAGAGATCCATGATCTCGATAACCCGGTACAAGTAGTAGAAGTAAATTCTCTGCGTAGGTTTGATGAGAGTGATATTCCTTTTGATAAACCTTCTAGCCTATGCCTGGATGAATTTGATAACTTTGTTGCCAAACAACAAAGTTTCAATGATTATGTTAGCACACAATTGGAACAGGATGCTCGTATGCATAGTCATTTAAGTGCTTGTGTGGACAGAAATGTCAATGATCTTAAGCTCCTGAGTAAACATGCCTCTATGGTTACTACTCAGGTAGAACAAGTACTTAAGGCTCAAAATGACTTGCTCAGTGAGTTGAATGACAATTCTGTTAGAGTCGTCACTAGAGGCGGTAGAATGACCCAGGAACCTTTATATCATGAGGGTCATCCTAAGAGAATTGAACAAGATTCTCAAGGAGTTAGCACTGATGCACCTAGTCATCCTAGAAAGAAGAAGAAAGATGATAGGAACTTGCACGCTAGCAACCCAGATGCCGTTACACCTGAGAATCCAAACAATGTCTCTGCTTGTGATGCCGAAACACAATCTGGTGATGAACATGAGCCTAATGATAATATCAATAGTGATTTTCATGTTGATGCTCAACCTAGCAATGATAAGGATGTGGAGATTGAACCTGTTGATCTTGATAACCCACAACCTAAGAATAAGAGATACGATAAGAATGACTTCACTACTAGGAAACATGGTAAAGAAAGGGAACCATGGGTTCAGAAACCCATGCCCTTTCCTCCCAAACCATCCAAGAAAAAGGATGATGAGGATTTTGAGCGATTTGTTGAAATTATTAGACCTGTCTTTCTGCAAATGTGTTTGACAGATATGCTCAAAATGTCTCCGTATGCTAAGTACATGAAGGATATTATGACTAATAAGAGGAGGATACCTGAGCTTGAGATTTCCACCATGCTCGATAATTATACCTTCAAGGGTGGAACTCCTAAGAAACTAGGTGATCCCGGAGTGCCCACTATACATTGCTCCATTAAAGGTAACTACGTTAGAACGGCTTTATGCGACCTTGGAGCCGGTGTTAGTGTTATGCCTCTGTCTCTTTATCTTAGACTTGAGCTGGATAAGTTGACACCCACTGAAATCTCTCTGCAAATGGCCGACAAATCAATTGCTTTCCTATCGGCATTTGCAAGGATGTACCTGTTGTGGTTGCTAATGTTACTATCTTGACGGACTTTGTTATCCTGGATATTCCCGAGGATGATGCCATGGCGGTCATCCTTGGAAGACCCTTTTTAAACACTGCAGTGGCTGTTATAGATTGCAACAAAGGCATGTCACTTTCCATGTCAACGGTAATGAGCATGCGGTGCACTTTCCGAAGAAACAATGTCGAGTACATTGCATCAATGCTATCGAAAAAACTCCATCAGTTCTTATTGGGAGCTTTGAATGCCCTATACCTCCTGTCAAGATGAAGTATGATTTGATTGTCGGGGATATGCACATACCCATTGAGGTGACCTAGTGACTATTCAAAAATTCTCTGTTCTCTTTTGCGATTCGAAAAAGTTTGTCAAGGAGACTTGATCAACCTCATTGACGGATTTCTTTCGATGACCATGAGATGGATGAATCGAGGAGTCACAAACCTCTGTTCCAAGCTTTCAACTTAGTTTAGTTGTCCCTGTTTTCTACTTTTAGCATCCCGTAGAAAAGTACCCCAAAAATACAAGTTCTCCGAACGTCCTGAAAATCAAGTATGATTTTTTCTGGATTTTTTGAAAAATACTGAGACGAAGAGCTAGTCTGGGGGCTGCACCAGTGGGCCACAAGCCCTGGAGGCGCGGGCACCCCCCTGGCCGCGACTACCAGGCTTATGGGGCCCACGTGCACCCCCTCCACTCATTCTAGCTCCCATCTGGTTCTCCTACCTCCAGAAAAAAATTGTTTCGCAGCTCAAACCCGTGTTCTTGCTGTTCTTGCTGGGATTTTCGATCTCCTTGTGCAAAGCACCATTCACCGAACTATTTTGGGGAAATTACTCCTTGGTAAGTGACTCCTCCATTGGTCCAAGTAGTTTTTACTCTAGTGCCTTATACTTCGCGTATTTTGCTGCCTTGGTGACCATGTTCTTGAGCTTTGCATGCTAATTTTTAGCTGGTCCCAAGTAGTTTGGATGCGTAATATGGCCTCTAGGCACTTGTGAGAGTAGTTGCTATGAGTTTCGGTAGGCCTTGTTCACTTTTCCTTAGAGTCATTGAAAATTTCAGAAAAGGAAGATGTTCAGGAGAAACTATCATGGTGGTTCCTCAAGCAAGAGAGGTCCTCGTCTCGCAATTCGGGAGCCCGATCCTTACCAACCAAGGAACGCACAGGTACAACCATGTGAATGGCCTTCTGATTAATTCATGATTGAGGCAGGTTTCAAAGACGAGTTTGATACACTTGTTAACAACGTCGGACTCGAAGAATTCATCTCCGATAAATGTGAATAGTATGTTGCTCTCACTGCCTCTTTTGTTCGTAGATTCAATTTTTCAGTTGGCCGTGATACATCTGTACTGTTTGATGTCTATGACAAATCGTATACCATGGATTTAGAGGATTTCAATAGAATTTGCAAGATACCTATTTGGGGTAGTGTCAATGATCCTCCTAAATCTTTGGTTAGAGATTTTTTCTCTGGTATAACTGTTGGAGAAACTAGAGATATAAATAGAAGGATGATTTATAACCTGGTATTTAGTCAGGGTACTCGTGAGACTATTACTTTGCCTGCTCCTTCTTTGTTCAATCTTCATGCAGGCAGGTACATTATTATGCCCTCGGACATCTACACATACTGGGGTATAGCCCAACCACAGGTGCCCGTGCCCGAGCCACCAGTCGAGTACCAGACGCTAGTTTATCAGTGGGAGCCAGAGGATCTCACACAGCAGTGGCATCCTCAGTCCACTCCGGAGTACCCCGGAGCTGGTTATTACCCTCCTTGGGAGTAGACCAACTTAGGCCAAAAGCCTAAGCTTGGGGGAGTACGTGTTTCTCACCGACTTTATATTCTTGCTTACACTTTCACTTTGTTAGTTGGTGTTCACACTTTGCCACTGTATCATCCATGCTAGTTTATTTCTTTTTCTCGTTTTCTTTTTGTGTGTCTATCTAGTTTGAGAAAACCCAAAAATATTTTCTAGTTCTTCTTTTGCTTGTTGGGAGATTCCCCGTGTAAATAGTTTTCTTTTTCTTTGGGTCAAGGTAGAAGACCATGGTTACAATGTTTAGTGGCTCTCGCATGCATATCTGTTTATCTGTCAAAGAGCCATATTACTTTGTCTTCTCCTTTGTGTTTGCTTGCAGATTCCAGCTTAGTCCAATGCACGAGCTCTCTTATTATTGTTCACATCGTTCGGTCGTGCAAGTGAAAGACAATAATGACGATATACGATGAAGTGACTGAGCCTGGAAAAGCTGGTATGAACTCGATCTATTTTGTTTTTGTAAATATGACTAGCTCATCGTTCCTGATTCAGCTTTGTCGTGAGAGAAACATGTTTCCAATGACAACTTAGAGATCATAGTTTCTGATGCCATGCTTAATTAGCTAGAAACTTATAATGGTTTGTCTTGGATACCTACATGAATTTTGAGATGACTATGATGTAGTATGATAGGATGGTATCCTCCTTTGAATGATTCAAGTGGTTTGACTTGGCGCATGTTCACGCGTGTAGTTGAAACAAAATCAACATAGCCTCTATGATATTCATGTTCATGGTGATTTATGTCCTACTCATGCTTGCACTCAATGTTAGTTAATCTCAATGCATTTTGATGACTGTTGTCGCTCTCTAGTTGGTCGCTTCCCAGTCTTTTGCTAGCCTTCACTTGTACTAAGCAAGAATACTGCTTGTGCATCCCCCTCCATAAACCCAAAGTTGTTCCATATGAGTCCACCATACCTACCTATATGCGGTATCTACATGACGATCCAAGTAAATTTGCATGTGCCACTCTCTAAATCTTCAAGAAATAATTTGTTTTGCATGCTCGAACCGCTCATGTGGTGACAGGGGGCTATCAGTATCTTCCATGCTAGGCGTGTTATCCTCGATATGTGTTTATTCACTATCATTCACGAGAAAGGGGCCGATAATTGGAATGCCCAGTTCCATGCTCAAATCGAAAAGATAATTGCAAACAAAACTCCCCCTGGATTGATGTTGGTATGGACGGCACCCGAGTATTCAGCTAGTCGTGGAGTGTGATTGATTGGTGGTGGGGGAGTCAAAACTTTACTTTTCTATTTGGGAACCGCCTATAGCATGTGTAGCGTGGAAGATGGTGAGAACTCTTAGTCATTGTGTTGACAATGAAAGCATGCCACCCAAAATTATTATCTCTATTTTCAAAGCTTGAGCTCTGGCACCTTTGCAAATCAATGCTTCCCTCTACAAAGGGCCTGTCTATTTATGTTCCTGTTGAGTCATCCTCTTCTTATAAAAGCACCAATTAGAGAGCACCTATGTCATTTTTATGTTTTGCTTTTAACTATGTTGAGTATGACTGTGACTAGATCTTCTTTGCCATGAATTACAATGTTTAGTCAGTCCTTGGTCTTTGAAGGTGCTCTGCATTTATTTTTTGCAGACTCAGAAAGAGCTAGTGAGATACCATCTGTTCATACTGCTTCATGATTGTTTTGATTGAAGTGTTGACATTTGAGACTTATTATTATTTGCTCGCTAGTTGATTATGCCATTGATATGAGTTTACTGTGAGACCTAGATGTCATTTGCTTATGCGGTTAGCTTGTGATCTTGCTGAAATTCTGGTTATGAATTAGACATAGTTGCAACAACAGGATCAAACAGAGTTAGTAAAAGTTTTTCTTTTGTCTCTTTCAGTTTGTCAACTGAATTGCTTGAGGACAAGCAAGGTTTTAAGCTTGGGGGAGTTGATACGTCTCCATCGTATCTACTTTTCCAAACTCTTTTGCCCTTGTTTTGGACTCTGATGACCCACAAGTATAGGGGATAAATCGTGGTCCTTTCGATAAGTAAGAGTGTCGAACCCAACGAGGAGCAGAAGGCTCTGATAAATGGTTTTCAGCAAGGTAATAACTGCAAGCACTGAAAGTAGCGGTAACAAGTGATGGTGTAGTGAGGTGAAACGTAGCAGGTGAAAAGTAACAAGTAACAAGAGTAGCAACGGTGCAGCAAAGTGGCCCAATCCCTTTTGTAGCAAGGGACAAGCCTGAACAAAGTGTTATAGGAAGTAAAACGCTCCCGAGGACACACGGGAATTTCTGTCATGCTAGTTTCATCATGTTCATACGATTCACATTCGTTACTTTGATAGTTTGATATGTGGGTGGACCGGTGCTTGGGTACTGCCCTTACTTGGACAAGCATTCCACTTATGATTAACCCCTCTCGCAAGCATCCGCAACTACGAAAGAAGAATTAAGACAACGTCTAACCATAGCATTAAACTAGTGGATCCAAATACGCCCCTTACAAAGCAACGCATAGACCGGGGTTTAAGCTTCTGTCACTCTAGCAACCCATCATCTACTTACTACTCCCCAATGCCTTCCTCTAGGCCCAAATATGGTAAAGTCTTATGTAGTCTACGTTCACATAACCACTAGAGGAAAAGACAACATACAACATATCAAAATACCGAACGAATACCAAATTCACATGACTATTATTAGCATGACCTATCCCATGTCCTAAGGAACAAAAGTAACTACTCACAAAGCATAATCATAATCAAGATCAGAGGTGTAATGAGTAGCATCAAGGATCTGAACATAAACTCTTCCACCAAGTAATCCAACTAGCATCAACTTCAAAGAGTAATCAACACTACTAACAACCTTACAAGTACCAATCGGAGTTGCGAGACAGAGATTGGTTACAAGAGATGAACTAGGGTTTGGAGATGAGATGGTGCTGATGAAGATGTTGATGGTGACGAGTCCCCTCTGATGAGAGGAGTGTTGGTGATGACGATGGCGACGTTTTCCCCCTCCGGGAGGGAAATTTCCCCAGCAGGATCGTCCTGCCGGAGCTCTAGATTGGTTCTGCTCAAGTTCCGCCTCGTGGCGGCGGAGAATCCACGAAAAAGCTCCACCCTGATTTTTTTCCGAACGAAACCCTTCATATAGTAGAAGAGGGTGGCCAGTGGGCCACAAGGGTGCCCACAAGCCCTGACGTAGCGGCCAAGGGGGAGGCCGCGGCCACCAGGCTTGTGGGCCCCTCGCAGCTCCCCTCTGGCACTTCTTTCGCCCAGTATTTTTTATATATTCCCAAAAAATTCCACATTGATTTTCAGGGCATTTGGAGTTGCGCAGAATAGAGGACTCAAACTTGCTCCTTTTCCAGTCCAGAATTCCAGCTGTCGGTATTCTCCCTCTTCAAATAAACCTTGCAAAATAAGAGAGAAAAGGCATAAGTATGGTACCACAAAGTATAATAACAATCCATAAAGCGATAAATATCAACATGAAAGCATGATGCAAAATGGACGTATCAACTCCCCCAAGCTTAGACCTCGCTTGTCCTCAAGCGAAGACCAAGATCCATAAACATGTCCACATGTTTAGGGTTGAAGGTTTCGGTAAAACATAATACGGACATGAGGGCATCATGATCACACATAGAACGACAATACATCATAAAGATTCTTATGGGAAAGTAACAATTCCTTCACAAAGCAAAGCATGAAACAAAAACCTTACCGAGAAGTAGCCAACGACAGTCCATAGTCATTGAAGCAATTGCAATTTATCATATCATCCGAAAGAGCCAAGTATGAGCTTGTAAAGCAAATCCACATACTCAATCATCTCTTTTGTTTTCCACAATTGTTACAACTCACGTGGTACTCATGGCGTCAAAGTTTCAGTTGGACACAGAGAAAGATAGGGGCTTATAATTTTGCCTCCCAACCATTTACCTCAAGGGTAAAGTCAACAATAATAAAGCATAAGTACTCATCTCCAAGTTGATATATGAATATAGATCTTTCCCAAGCATTTGACGGTAGCCAAGACGAAGGCAAAAGAGGGAATTGGTGAAGATCACCATGACTCTTTCAAGGGAAAAAAGTAAAGGTATAAGATAGGCCCTTCGAAGAGGGAAGCAGAGGTTGCCATGCGGTTTTGAGGTTTGCATGTGTGTCCTCTTAGTGCGGAGGAACGTCACTTTATATTGCCTCCTGTGATAAAGAACTTTATTATGCAGTCTGTCGCTTTTATGTCTTCGTCATCACAGGTTCGTATAAAGCTTATTTTCTACACACTAATAGATCATACATATTAGAGAGCAATTTTTATTGCTTGCACCGATGACAACTTACTTGAAGGATCTTACACAATCCATAGGTAGGTATGGTGGACTCTCATGGCAAAACTGGGTTGAAGGTTTATGGATGCACAAGTAGTATCTCTACTTGGTGCGGGAGTTTTGGCTAATATGAGGTGGAAGCAATCGTCACATGCTAAGGGATCTCAAATCATATAACATTGTTTGGAATCAAGCAAACACAATTCATTATGTTGTCTTCCTTGTCCAACATCTACTTCTAAGCATGTAATAGTTTGGTGAGTGCTTACAATTATAGAAAGTGTCTAAGATGATATATTTATATGTGAAACTCTCTTTCCTTATTACTTCTTATTAATTGCAACAATGACTGGGGTCTATGTTGGTCTATTCTCAACAAGTTTCAATCATCATACTTGTTATATGTGAAGCTATCACTTTCCATAAGATCATCTCATGATCTTTCATGCTATCGTTCTTTTCATACTTTTGATCACGACACAAAACAAAGCCCTTGGCTAAGATACTCTTTATTATATAGCTCACAAGCTCGAATACATCGGGGGAGACACAAGGCAAAAGACCCAAACTAAACACTAAAGACTTATTCCACTAAGAGAAGAAATAAAAGCTGAAAAGGAAAGAACTAAAACAAAGGTAAAAGCGAAAGATATAAAGATGATACGATACCAGGGCAACTCCCCCAAGCTTGGCACAAGCCAAGGGAGTTGCCCATACCAATGCTTAGTTGTCTTCCTTTGGTGGTGATGGTGGTGGAGTTGAAACATGAGTTTGATCCTCCGTCTTCCAAGGCATAGGTGCTCCATCATGGCAGGATGAACGAGTCGCCGAAATCCTCAAATCTGCAGCCAACCGTATTGATTTAAATCTATACTCATGCTCACAGTTTTGGTTCTGCAGGTCATAGATCTGGCCCTGGAGTTGATCAACCCTGTCATAGATCCTGGAGAGGTGCTTCCCAATGTCATTGGCATCCATCCTGTGATTGTTGGTGAACTCCGTGATCATCGTGTGGTTGGCGTTGAGTCCACGCTCCACCATCCCTTGGCACTTGAAGCCTTGTTGCTCCATTGCTTCGAGCCTCGTCTCCACGCTTCCAGTCTTCTTAGGCCCCTCAACATCACGGATGTGCAACATCCCCTCACGCATCTCAATAGATTGAGGGTGTTGCAGCACTTCCGTGAGGTAGGGATTGATTACCCTCTCGAAGATCTTGTTCTTAGGAGCTTTTGGGGAAGTCATGACGATCTAGATTTACAACAGAAACAGGAACGAAAAAAACCCAGAGGAAAACTACGTGATACGGAGATCAATACCCTTGGCCGTATATATAATGATTTTTTCTGGACCAGAAGGAGTGCTCCACAAGAAAACGGAGTCCGGGAGGCACACGAGGTGCCCACAAGCCCTTCCGCTGCGGCCAGGGGGGCCACGGCGTTGAAACTTGTGGCCGCCTCGTGCGCTCTCCGGACTGCTTTTTTATTTTTCTAATTTTCCAAAAATCCAAAACGGAGAAAATTTCCTGCTGGAAAAGTTTTGGAGTCCAATTACTTACCGAAACACATACCTCTTTGTTTTCAGAGTCTGAAACACGCTGGTAGACATCCCTTATGTACTCCTCTGGAGTTATGATGTTAATGATATTGGTCTCAACATTTATGGGTGTACCAGAGATATAATGCTTGATTCTTTGCCCATTTACCACTCTCGGAAAATTACCTTCCATGTTATGGATTTTGATGGCACCGGAACGATATACTTCCTCGACAATGTAGGGACCTTCCCATTGAGAGAGAAGCTTGCCTGCGAAGAATCTTAAGCGAGAATTGTATAGCAGGACATAATCACCTACATTGAACTCACGTTTTTGTATTCTTTTATCGTGCCATCTCTTAACCTTTTCCTTGAACAACTTGCATTCTCATATGCCTGGGCCCTCCATTCATCTAATGAGCTGATATCAGACAACTGCTTCTCACCGGCAAGTTTGAAATCGAAGTTGAGCTCTTTGATTTCCCAATAAGCTTTGTGTTCTAGCTCAAGAGGTAATGACAGGCCTTACCGTAAACCATTTTATACGACGACATGCCCATGGGATTCTTATAAGCAGTTCTATAAGCCCATAGTGCATCGTCAAGTTTGCTAGACCAATTTTTTCGAGATCTATTGACAGTCTTTTGTAAGATCAATTTGATCTCCCTATTACTCAACTCCACTTGACCACTAGACTGAGGATGATAAGGAGATGCAACTCTATGGTTGACATCATACTTAGCGAGCATCTTGCGGAAAACACCATGAATGAAGTGTGAACCGCCATCAGTCATCAGATATCTAGGGACTCCAAATCTTGGGAAAATGACTTCTTTAAGCATCTTAATAGAGGTGTGGTGATCAACATTTCTAGTGGGGATAGCTTCTACCCACTTAGTGACGTAATACACAACAACTAAGATGTGAGTGTACCCATTGGAACTCGGGAAGGGTCCCATATAATCAAAGCCCCAGACATCAAATGGTTCAATGACAAGTGAATAGTTCATAGGCATTTCCTGACGCTTACTGATGTTCCCTATTCTTTGGCATTCGTCACAAGATAAGACAAACTTATGGGCATCCTTGAACAGAGTGGGCCAATAGAAATCTGATTGCAATACCTTATGAGCAGTTCTATCTCCAGCATGGTGTCCTCCGTAGGCTTCGGAATGACACTTCTGCAGGATCTGTCCTGTTCATGTTCAGGCACACAACGTATAATAACACCATCTACTCCTTCCTTATAAAGGTGAGGATCATCCCAAAATTAGTGTCTCAAATCAAAGAAGAATTTCTTCTTTTGTTGGTAGGTGAAACTGGGTGGTATGTACTTGGCTACGACATAGTTTGCGTAATCAGCATACCACGGTGCACTATGTGAAGTGCGGATGACATTCAATTGCTCATCAGGAAAGCTATCGTCAATAGGTCGTGGGTCATCAAGGACATTCTCTAGCCTGGACAAGTTATCTACTACAGGGTTATCAGCACCCTTTCAGTCAACAACATGCAAATCAAATTCTTGTAGCAGGAGAACCCATATGATTAGCCTAGGCTTAGCGTCCTTCTTCTCCATAAGGTACTTAATAGCAGCATGATCAGAGTGAATAGTGACTTTGGAGTCAACTATATAAGATCTGAACTTTTTCACATGCAAACACGACTGCTAAAAACTCCTTCTCCGTAGTAGCATAGTTTCTCTGGGCACTGTCTAGAGTTTTACTAGCGTAGTGAATGACATTCAACTTCTTGTCAACTCTTTGTCCTAGAACAGCACCCACAACATAATCACTAGCGTCGCACATGATTTCAAAGGGCAAGTTCCAATCAGGTGGTTGAACAATAGGCGCGGTTATCAAGGCCCTCTTAAGTATTTCGAAAACTTCCTCACAATCCTCATCAAAAACAAAAGGAACATCCTTCTGCAAGAGGTTGGTAAGAGGCCTAAAAATCTTAGAGAAGTCTTTAATGAACCTTCTATAGAAACCAGCATGACCTAGGAAACTTCGTATACCTCTGATATCTGTGGGGCAAGGCATTTTCTTAATTGCATCAACCTTAGCCTTATCAACTTCAATGCCTTTCTCAGAGATTTGGTGTCCTAAGACGATGCCTTCATTAACTATGAAGTGGCGCTTCTCCCAGTTCAAGACGAGGTTGGTATCTTCGCATCTGTAAAACTCGATCAAGGTTGCTGAGGCAATCGTCAAAGGAAGAACCGTAAACGGAGAAATCATCCATGAAAACCTCAACAATCTTTTCACAAAAGTCAGAGAATATTGCCATCATACATCTTTGAAAGGTGGCAGGTGCATTGCATAAGACAAAATGCATACGTCTATAAGAAAAGGTACCGAAGGGGCAGGTGAAAGTGGTTTTCTCCTGATCAGATTGTGCAACAGGTATTTGCGAGAAACCTGAATAACCGTGTAGAAAGCAGAAGTGTGTTTGTTTAGATAGCCTTTCTAGCATTTGGTCGATAAACTGCAAAGGATAATGGTCTTTCCTAGTTGCCTTGTTCAGTTTCCGAAAGTCTATCACCATCCTATAGCCAGTAATAATCCTTTGTGGGATTAGTTCATTCTTATCATTAGGAACGACGGTGATACCTCCCTTCTTAGGTATGCAATGTACTAGACTTACCCAATCACTATGAGCAACGGGATAAATAATTTCTGCTTCCAGAAGCTTTAATATTTCTTTTCTCACGACCTCTTTCATCCTAGGATTTAAACTCCGTTGATGGTCAGCAACTGGCTGAGAATCAGGATCAGTTTTGATCTTGTGCTGGCATAGAGTGGGACTAATGCCCTTAAGATCATCAAGAGTATATCCAATAGCAGCACGGTGCTTCCTCAGAGTTTTTAATAACTTCTTCTCTTCGTGATTCGAGAGGTGAGCACTAATAATAACAGGATATATCTCCTTCTCATCAAGATAGGCGTACTTAAGTGTATCTGGTAACTGTTTTAGCTCGAACACAGGATCACCCTTTGGTGGGGGAGGATCCCCAAGCAGTTCAACACGCAGATTATTCTTAAGAATAGGATATTGTTCTAAAACAATTTTATCTATCTCATCTCTTTCATCCATATGCATATCATTTTCATGCTCAAGCAGATATTGCTCTAAAGGATCCGTAGGAGGCATGGCAATAGAGGCAAGAGCAATGATTTCATCCCTACCAGACGACTCTTTTTCATGGGGTTGTCTTCGAAACTTGGAGAAGTTAAATTCATGAGACACACCCTCGAAACTAACAGTGACAGTCTGTTTAATGCAATCAATATGAGCATTGACAGTGTTGAGAAAGGGTCTGCAAAATATGATGGGACAAAAGCTATCTTGTGCAGTAGAAAGGACGAGGAAATCAGTAGGACTTACCACACAGGACTTCTACGTCTCTCACAATTCCCATAGGGCAGATAGTGTCTGTGTTAGCTAGCGTAATAGTGACATCAATGGGTTCTAACTCAGCAGGTGCAATCTCGTCTTTGATTTCATCATAAAGGGACCGGGGTATTGCACTAACACTAGCACCCATATCACATAAACCATGATAACAGTGATCTCCTATCTTGACGGAAACAACGGGCAGGCCAACTACATGTCCGTATTTGTCTTTCGCGTGAGGTTTAGCAATTCTAGCGGAGTCCTCGCGGAATTTGATAACATGCCCGTCTATGTCTTCGGCTAAGAGAACTTTGATAATAGCAACACTAGGTTCAACTCTAATTTCCTCATGGGGTGCAAGTGGTCTAATGTAACCCCTACGTAACACAGTTGAAGCTTTAGAATAATCCTTTTTCCTAGCAGGGTAAGTTGGTTTCTCAGTGTAGGCACAAGGAACAATAGGATCATTATAGGCAATGACTTTCTCTTCAACTAGACTGGGTTTAACTATGTTGACTTCTACAGGTGGATGATACTTGAACCACTTCTCTTTGGGAAGATCAACATGAGCAGCAAAAGATACACATAGAGAAGCTACTATTTCAGATTCAAGTCCATACTTAGCGCTAAAATCTCTAGAAGTGTTTGTTTCAACAAAAGATTTAACGCAATCAAACTGGAAATTCATACCTGACTCCTTACCTTCTTCAAGCTCCCAATCTTCAGAGTTACGTTTGATTCTTTCCAATAAATTCCACTTGTGTTCAATATCCTTCTTCATAAAAGAACCGGTACAAGAAGTGTCAAGCATGGTATGATCTTCATGAGAAAGCCTAGCAGAAAAGTTTTGAGTGATAATTTCTCTCGAGAGCTCATGATTGGGGGCATGAATATAGCATTGATTTAAGCCTCCCCAAGCTTGAGCTATGCTTTCTCTGTCACGAGGCCAAAAGTTATAAATATAATTCCGATCACGATGTACTAAATGCATAGGATAAAACTTTTGATGAAATTCCAATTTCAACCGATTGTAGTCCCATGATCCAGTATCATCACATAGCCTATACCATGTCAACGCCTTATCCTTCAAAGATAAAGGAAATACTTTATTCTTTACCTCATCCTCGGGCAAACCTGCAAGCTTAAATAAACCACAAACTTCATCTACATAGATTAGATGCAAGTCTGGATGTGAAGATCCATCTCCTGTAAAAGGATTAGCCAACAGTTTCTCAAGCATACCCGAAGGAATTTCATAGAAGATATTTTCAGTAGGTACCATAGGTTGAGGAGTAACTCCTTGTGCCTCCGTTCCTGGTGAAGATACCCCGAACAAATTCCTCAAAGGAACATTTTCCATAGTGACAAGTGACAATAAATTTCAGCACACAGTATATAAATGTCTCCTTACCAAATTCCACTTACCAAAGGCGCTTCACTCCCCGGCAACGGCGCCAGAAAAGAGTCTTGATGACCCACAAGTATAGGGGATAAATCTTAGTCCTTTCGATAAGTAAGAGTGTTGAACCCAACGAGGAGCAGAAGGCTCTGATAAACGGTTTTCAGCAAGGTAATAACTGCAAGCACTGAAAGTAGCGGTAACAAGTGATGGTGTAGTGAGGTGAAACTTAGCAGGTGAAAAGTAACAAGTAACAAGAGTAGCAACGGTGCAACAAAGTGGCCCAATCCCTTTTGTAGCAAGGGACAAGCATGAACAAAGTCTTATAGGAAGTAAAACGCTCCCGAGGACACACGGGAATTTCTGTCATGCTAGTTTCATCATGTTCATACGATTCGCGTTCGTTACTTTGATAGTTTGATATGTGGGTGGGCCGGTGCTTGGGTACTGCCCTTACTTGGACAAGCATCCCACTTATGATTAACCCCTCTCGCAAGCATCCGCAACTATGAAAGAAGAATTAAGATAACGTCTAACCATAGCATTAAACTAGTGGATCCAAATCATCCCCTTACGAAGCAACGCATAGACTGGGGTTTAAGCTTCTGTCACTCTAGCAACCCATCATCTACTTACTACTCCCCAATGCCTTCCTCTAGGCCCAAATATGGTGAAGTGTTATGTAGTCGACGTTCACATAACACCACTAGAGGAAAAGACAACATACAGCATATCAAAATACCGAACGAATACCAAATTCACATGACTATTATTAGCATGACCTATCCCATGTCCTCAGGAACAAAAGTAACTACTCACAAAGCATAATCATAATCATGATCAGAGGTGTAATGAGTAGCATCAAGGATCTGAACATAAACTCTTCCACGAAGTAATCCAGCTAGCATCAACTACAAAGAGTAATCCACACTACTAGCAACCTTACAAGTACCAATCGAAGTCGCGAGACGGAGATTGGTTACAAGAGATGAACTAGGGTTTGGATATGAGATGGTGCTGATGAAGATGTTGATGGTGACGAGTCCCCTCCGATGAGAGGAGTGTTGGTGATGACGATGGCATGGATTTCCCCCTCCGGGAGGGAAATTCCCCCGGCAGGATCGTCCTGCCGGAGCTCTAGATTGGTTCTGCTCAAGTTCCGCCTCGTGGCGGCGGAGAATCCACAAAAGAGCTCCACCCTGATTTTTTTCCGAACGAAACCCTTAATATAGCAGAAGAGGGGGCCAGTGGGCCACCAGGGTGCCCACAAGCCCTGACGCCGCGGCTAGGGGGGAGGCCGCGGCCACCAGGCTTGTGGGCCCCTGGCATCTCCCCTCTGGCACTTCTTTCGCCTAGTATTTTTTATATATTCCCAAAAAATTCCACGTTGCTTTTCAGGGCATTTAGAGTTGCGCAGAATAGAGGACTCAAACTTGCTCCTTTTCCAGTCCAGAATTCCAGCTGCCGGTATTCTCCCTCTTCAAATAAACCTTGCAAAATAAGAGAGAAAAGGCATAAGTATGGTACCACAAAGTATAATAACAGTCCATGAAGTGATAAATATCAACATGAAAGCATGATGCAAAATGGACGTATCAGACTCTAATTTGCATGATTTGAATGGAACTAACCCGGACTAACGTTGTTTTCAGCATAATTGCCATGGTGTTGTTTTTGCGCATAAATAAAAGTTCTCGGAATGACCTGAAAATTTACGGAGAATTTTTGTGGAATATATAAAAAATATTGGCGCAAGAATCAACGTAGGAACTGGAGCTGTGAGCCCACAAGCCCACCAGGCGCGGGCCCCCCTGGCCTCGTGTGGTAGGCTTGTGGGGCCCACAAAGCTCCACCGCCTCCAAATCCAGCTCTTTTTAGTCCGTTTCATCCAGAAAAAAAATCAGGGAGAAGAGTTCATCGCGTTTTACGATACGGAGGCACCGCCACCTCCTGTTCTTCCTGTGGAGGGCAGATCTGGAGTCCGTTTTGGGTATGGAGAGGGGAGATCGTCGTCATCGTCATCATCAACCTTCCTTCATCGCCAATTTCATGATGCTCTTCACCATTCGTGAGTAATCTCATCGTAGGTTTGCTGGACGGTGATGGGGTGGATGAGATCTATCATGTAATCGAGTTAGTTTTGACGGGGATTGATCCCTAGTATCCACTATGTTCTGAGATTGATGTTGCTACTACTTTGCCATGCTTAATGCTTATCACTAGGGCCCGAGTGCCATGATTTCAGATCTGAACCTATTATGTTGTCGCTAATATATGTGTGTTCGTAATCCTATCTTGCAAGTTGTAGTCACCTACTATGTGTTATGACCCGGCAACCCCAGAGTGACAATAGCCGGAACCACTCCCGGAGATGACCATAGTATGAGGAGTTCATGTATTCACTAATTGTTAATGCATTGGTCCGATTCTTTATTAAAAGGAGAACCTTAATATCCCGTAGTTTCCATTAGGACCCCGCTGCCACGGGAGGACAAACAATAGATGTCATGCTAGTTCTTTTCCCTAAGCACGTATGACTACATACGGAATACATGCCTACATTACAGTGACGAACTGGAGCTAGTTACATATCTCTCCGTGTTATAACTGTTGCATGATGAATAACATCCGACATAATCATCCATCACTGATCCAATGCCTACGAGTTTTACCTACTGGTCCCTACTATGTTACTTTGCCGCTACTGCTGGCACTGCTGCTACTATTACTCTCTTGCTACTGCTGTTACTTTGCTGCTACTGCTGTCACTTTGCTGCTACTGGTTACTATTGCTACTGCTGTTACTTTGCTGCTACTGATACTTTGCTGCAGATACTAAATCTTTCAGGTGTGGTTGAATTGACAACTCAACTGCTAATACTTGAGAATATTCTTTGGCTTCCCCTTGAGTCAAATCAATAAATTTGGGTTGAATAATCTACCCTCGAAAACTGTTGCAATCCCCTATACTTGTGGGTTATCAGCGTGCCGACTCCAAGTGTCTGATGAAGCTGCTTAGGTGAACCTATACTTCATACTTCTGTTCCCTTTGCCACACGATATACATTGTTGTGCTCAAGGTGATATGGTTATCCTTGTTGCCGCACGACCTCTTTCTCGTTTTGGTGAATCTGACCAACATTCGGATTATCTCATAATCCTCATCACATGCCGTAGTAGAAGGGCACATTCTTCATGTTGATGTCGTAGTCCTTGAGGGTTTGCTTCATCAACAACCATTGATCACAGAAAGATCCAGCAGCAATGTATTCAGCTTCAGCAGTGGAGAATGATACGCAATTCTGCTTCTTTGAGAACCAAGAGACTAAGGATCGTTCGAGGAAATGACATGTGCCTGATGTTGACTTGCGATCCACACAGTCACCAGCATAATCAGAATCAGAATATCCAACGAGGTGAAGATTAGAGCCCTTGGGGTACCATATTCCAAGCATTGGTGTGTGGGCTAGATATCGAAGAATATGTTTCATAGCCTTATGGTGTGATTCCTTCAGTTTTGCTTGGAAAAACGCACACATGCAAACACTAAGCATAATGTATGGCCTATATGCACATAGGTACAATAAAGAACCAATCATAGAGTGATATACATGCTGATCGAAATCTGTACCATTTTCTTCAGTGGAGAGGTGACCGTTGGTAGGCATGGGAATTTTGACGCCTTTGCATTCATTCATGCCTAATTTTCTCACGACATCATTGAAGTATTTCTCTTGGGAGATGAAGATGTCATTGCGTTGTTGAAAAATTTGAAGCCCTAGGAAGAATTTCAGCTCCCCCATCATGGACATTTGATATTCTTCACCCATCATGTAGGCAAGTTCATCACTGTAACGTTTGTTAGTAAAACCAAACATGATGTCGTCAACATATATTTGGCATACAAACAGTTCATTATCATAGGATTTTGTGATAAGACTGGGATCGTGAAAGTGCGTTATATCGACTAGAGGGGGTGAATAGGCGATTTTTACAATTTCATCACTGAGGAAATTCCTAGTGAGGAAAGTCCTCAGTCATGAACTAAGTGCAACGGAAGTAGAACCAAATCAGGGGTGCAAAAACGTCTACAACAAAGTACTCAACGGGATTTCAAAGATTCGGTTTGCACAGGTCACAAGTACACGATAAGTAGGTGAAGATTATATCTGGTGAAGAATTTGAGGTTGAGGAAATTCAGAGAAAGTCTTCACACAAATTCTTCAAATAGTTTAGATGAGAGTCTTCAGCATACAATTGAGGAAATGAGAGAGTTGAAGAAATAGAACCCGTAGCTTGATGAAGATAGTTATTGATGACCCAGTTCCAACTATTGTGACAGTTTTACGTCTGGTTCGAAGCGGCTTGGTATTGAAACCAAAGGAAACACAGTCCCGGGACACACAGTCCCTACCGTATTCTCCTTGAGCTAAGGACACACAGTCCTCACCCAACACTCGTGGTAAGTCTTGAGGGCAGACTTCCAAACCGTCACAAACTTGGTCACCACGCGATCCATAATTGACTGCTCGATGCTCTAGACCATGACGCCTAGCCGTCTGGAGGATACACAGTCCTCAAAGGTAACAAGCGTCGGTTCCACACATGAATAACTTCTTCAGTGATGCTCAATCACTTGGGTTTTGGTTTGGGTTTGGTGTTTTGAGTATTTCCTCGCTTGATGATTTTCTCTCGAAGACTCTAAGGAATTTGGGTTGCTCTAAATGACTAGTGTCAGTTTCTCTCGGAGCAGCCAACCACCAAGTGGTTGTGGGGGCGGCTATTTAAAGCCTGGGAGCATCCCGACATGATTTGACATAAATGCCCTTTAATAATATGACTGTTGGGTGGATAAGATCTATGACAGGTGGTGCGTGGCGCGGCAACGGTCAGAACTTTGAACTGTGAAAGTCCTCATGTCTCTCATATTCGTCACTTTGAGGCTTTGGTAGATTTAGGCTTGGGTTGAGCATCATGAGGAAATTCATTTCGTAGTTTTACCTCAACCCCCTTTAACAGTACGGCGTTCCTATGACTTAAGTGTAAACAAATTGAAATAGAAATACTAAATCTTCATGCTCCAAAGTCTTCAGAGTGTCTTCTTCGGAACACACCGAATTCCTCATCTTTCATTATTTTCATGAGGAATATCAATTTCTTCGCGATCAATGTCTTCAAGGAATGACCAAAGTCTTCACCCGAAGACATTCATTTTTAGGGGTCGATATTCATCGAATAACTCAAACTCTGCAGTGACTTATAGAGCTTGTGTACACTCACAAACATATGAGTCTCTTAACCTATAAGTCTTCAAACCACCAAAATCACAAGGGGGCACTAGATGCACTTACAATCTCCCCCTTTTTGGTGGTTGATGACAAATAGGTTAAGTTTTCAACGGGGATAATAATATGAGATGTAAGTACTGAGTTTGAGGAATTTGAAGTCAAGATACAAAGAAACCCTCTGAAGATGTGCATGTTTTGAGGAATTTGCTTTGAACAGCACATGCACATTGATGATTTATATCATGGAGATCTCCCCTTGTATCTTGCAATTCATGCATGCATTTGATCTATAGTATGAGGAATTTGTAATGCATGATGAAAAATGGTGTCTGATGAATTTCGGCATGCCTCCATTAATTAACTTGAGGAAAAAGCATGCGAGGAAAAATATTCAAAAGTATCACAACACCATCGGGCTTAAGTTACAACTCATTACATCAAAAACTTCAGAAGAACCAAGAGTTTGTAACTTAATAAAGTTTATAAGCCCATAAATTAATCTCGCTTGAAGACTAACTCTCAGATTTCTCCTCCTTTGTCATCAAGTGACAAAAAGGGACGAAACTGAGGACTAACACCCATGAAGAATTTCACTTGTGTGTTGAGGAAGAGGCGCGAGCAGTCTTCGAGTCAGACTTCCTTGCTGGGCCTGTTGCAGTATCCTCAGGTTCTTCATGTGAATTAGCAGTGTGGAATGAAAAAAATGAGTTGTCCACCAGGTTAGGAACTGGAATAGACTTGAATTTCTTCTTAGGTGGCCATGACCAATCAAAGTTTCAAGAGAATTCCAATTTTTCAAGTTCCTGTTGAGTCTTCAGGTGAGACAAAATGGCACAAGTGCGATCAAATACCTCATGAAGATAACTGTGATTTTTCTTCACAACATTCTGAGTCTCGTTGAGGGTTTTCACAATGGAGCCAAACTGGCGTTTTACCCACTTGTGATTGTGATCTACTTTTTTGTGAAGACTGGGGAGAAGATCTATGTTAGTCATCACCCTTGGGGCAGCTGGGCTTGAAGGTTGTTGAGTGGCAATGTTATCATATGAGGAATAAGAGTTAGCCTTGCAAAATTGACCATCTAGGGGCCGATTTCCTTCATCAATCACCGACTTGCCTTTGCCTTGAACTGGTCCAAAAGATTTCTTGATGACTTTAATAGGCGGCAGATAGCCAAGGTGATTCTAAAAGTCAACTTGGTAGTTGATGGCGGATCTGTTCCTGATGAATCTCATGATCCAAAGCGCATAAATCTTCACCTCAAATGTTGACAAAGCATTATCGGCCAAAGTCCTCAAGAAGAAATCATGAAGGTTCATAGGGATGCCATGAATGACGTTGAATAGGATATTCTTCATGATGCCTACAACATCTTCTTCATTGTCATGCCCTTTGATTGGTGCGAAGGAATATGACAAGATTCTGTAGACTGTTCCAGGCTCATACTTCAAGTCCTTCACCAGGAATCTAGTCCTTGGAGGTTGGCCCTGAGCCAAAGGTTTCATGAGGACTTCCATGAGCTTATTTGGCAGTTCCCTTTCATCATACATTCTGACTGCATCTTCTCAAGGAATTGAGATTGGAAGCACTCAAAGCAATTATGTGGCTGGAGCTTTGTTGTGAGTGTGCTATGTTATCGAGTCCAAGACCCACGTGTTGATGTCTTTGGGGTCACCTGAGATATGCAGTGTGGCATATAATTGAAGAATAATGTCAGTATTCCAGTCACCGATATATGTACAGAATGGTAGTAGCCCTTGTTCGTGAAGAAGATTCAGTACTGGGTTGAAGCAAGGAATTTCCTCCATGTCACAATGAGGAATATGGGTGTGAAGAAATATCTTCCTTCTCCCACAGAGCACAGAAGCACGGTAGTTGAGTTGAGTTCTGGTCCAGAACTTTTTGTGCCTGATGTGAAGCCTATCGTAAGGATTTTCTCCTGTGAAATAGTGACGTTCATCATAGAATGCTTGCTTCTGAAACTTTGGCCTCTTTGAGAAGGGTTGATGAGGCTTTGGTTGAAGATTATGATACTGTTCATTTTGAGGAGTTGTGGCCACCACAATTGCAGTTTCATGATTTACCACTACAATTGCAGTTTCAACATTTTGAGCAGGAGCTTGTTCTTCAACTTGAGGATTTTGCCGATCCGAGGGAGCAGATGTAGTTTTTAGGTGCTTCGGTTTCTTCAGCTGATGCAGCTGATTCTTGGTCTTGTGCTGATTCCACATGTGAGCTCTTTTCTTCAGAGCCAGTCAAAATCTCAGTGGCTACAGGAGTTTGAGGAACTAGAGCTCTTATTGCCAAGTTTGGGTGAGCCTTTTCCCAGAACTCATCATGGATAACAAGTGTGTTGCATCCAATGTCTTCATCACCCTCTATTTCTTCAGCAGTCATTGGAGGTGTTGTGACTTGAGGAATTTGATCTGCTTGAATTTCCTCATCCATTGGTGTGGATGTAGCAGAGTGATTATCGTCCATTTCCTCATCCTGTTCTGGAATGATGTATTCTTTACCAAATGGGATAATCATATATGATGGTGCTACATTGAGGGGAGTAGCATCCACTGGAGCTGATGATGAGGAAGGCTTAGTCTTTAGGCGTTTTGCCTCTAAAGACTCTGAACTAGTTGAAGCCTTTTGCTTCTTGGCTTCTTTTTCAGCAGCTTTTGATTTCTTCGCGTCTGCTGTATAGGGAAGAGTCACTTTCTTTACCTTTGAAGACTTAGGTGAAGGAGCATTTTCATCACGCGTTGCTTTGGCAGTGTTTGGCCTAGCAGATTCTTCAGCTGAAATATATTGAGTAATTTCATCAGCAGATGGTTCTTCATTTTCATCAGCCTCAGCCATTTGCAGAGTATAGCTTGGTTGAGGTTTTGTTGGCTGCTTTGGAGCGGCACCTGTTGTATTCATCAATTGCAGCAGTTGCGGCTTTGACAAATTGCGCTTTGACACCCTTTTAATGAACATGAAGACTTGTATATGTGTCAGTGAGGGTCTTCAATTCCGCCTGAGTAGAAACAAGTTTCTCACACGACAGGTTTAGGATGTTTTGCTTCAAAAATTTCTCCCTTTTAACCTTTACAAGCCTAGCTTGTTTGGCTTGTTGATCCTTCCATTTTGCTTCATTGATGAATGAAGCAACCATATGACTGACTCGAGGAGGAAGTTTCAAATCATCAATTGGAGTGTTTGGATCCTCATGCGAAAGATCGATGAAGTTCAGCAGTTCTTTCGGATCCAGTGTGAAGGGAATGGTGCTACCAGTAGCTTGTGCAACTCTTTCTTGCTTGTTTCTGATGATGGCTTGAAGAGTTTCATCATCATATTCTCCACTTCCTTCTGATGCAGAAGGATTGTTGACAACTTTGCCTGGGCTTGGCCTTGTACCTCTACTAGCAGCCATCTTTGTCTTCAGCACACCAGGTGAAGATTTTGGAGCTGAGCATGAGGCAGATAGCACAGAGGAACTTGGGTTTTCTGATTGAAGCCTACTGAGTTGTTTCTGCGGAGGAGGTGAAGACTTTGCTGCAGTTGAGAATTTGGCAGTTGTTGCTTCTTTCTGAGGAAGTTGCTCTTTTGATACTGTTGATGTGGCCTTTGGCTTGACACTTGGTTTCTTGAACAGAACCTTTTTCTGAGGTTTTTCTGTAGCAGAAGCCTCAGGAGGAGAAGAAGTGGCAGCTGTAGCTGCACCAGCGGAGTCCTCATTAAACTTTGTGACAACAGCTTTAGCCTTTTTCTGTAGCTTAGACAAATACTTGTCTTTTTCATCTGGATAATCCTCAATTGTGGCTACGCTTGAGGGATGTGCTGCTTGTTGATCTCCATGTGGCAACCTTTTGCAAGGAGGTTTGAGGGCAAACTTCTTGGCATATTTTGGAGTGACATACCTATATTCCTTCCACTCCTTTGCCCATCTGCGTTCAATCTTTTGAAGCCTTATCTTGCGTTTTTCCATGGTCTCTTTACCATGAATTTCCTCATTGGGCGTACAATACTGAGCATATATCTCCTCAGGGATCTCAAAGGCAGTGTTCTGTCTCAGCTTCTTGCCACCCTTCTGTTTTATGTCTTCCTCCATTTTCTTTAGCTGAGGTTTTTGCTGAGGAATCTGTATTCTTGAGGAATCTGAGGACACAGGCAATGTTTTTTCAAGAAATGCTGCAAATCAGTTAAGTTGATGAGAACCTAGTGATTCATCAGCTCACATTTTGTACGTGTGAACGGAGTATAAGTGCAAAGAATTTGGAGAGGTCATATGCGTTCTCAAATTTGAGGAAATTGAAAAATTTCTTAAGTTGAGGAATTTGA
Source organism: Hordeum vulgare subsp. vulgare (assembly GCF_904849725.1). NCBI lineage: Eukaryota > Viridiplantae > Streptophyta > Magnoliopsida > Poales > Poaceae > Hordeum > Hordeum vulgare. The sequence continues at coordinate 269,095,081 of NC_058519.1, read as the reverse complement.
CTAAGCATTTTGATCTTGAGTTCCACAGTTGTGCACATTTGAAAAATTACACAATTGAGGAATCTCGTGAAGAATTTAGTGGCTTAGTGAAATCCATCAAGTGTTCTATACATGGGTGTGCACTGCTCTGAGATTTTCTGAAGGAAAAACTGATTTCACAAACCTTAAGAGAATAAAGAGATCAACATGGGCAGTAAAATAGGATTTTAATTACCCTGTGCGAAGAACACGATGAACTGTTGCAGTAAAAGTAGAAGTTCTTCGGTCCATATCTTCAGTGCCCTCAATTGGCGACTGAAGACAGCTACGGCAACGGCGGAGGAAGATGTTTCGCAGTTGGCGTGAGTCCGACGATAGCAAGGGCGAGGCAGTGAAGCTTTTCCTCACCGGCGACAAATATACTAACGGCGGTGCTAGGTTTTGAGCTCGAGCGGAGAAGGTAAGAGGGAGGAAGAGTTTTTGACTGAGGCGGGGGGTAAGGGGCTATTTATAGCTCAGGTGAAAACGGTCTGAAGCAAAAAACTTTGGACGGAACTGCCCTTTCCCCTTCGTCTCCGCATGACACGTGCTACCCATGATCAAAGCGGTGGAGATCGTGGTTATCCGTTCATGAGTAGTGGGTGCGGTTACTGTGGTAATGTTATAATAATTTTTTGAATTTTGAGGATTTTGTTTCCAAGTGCTGAGCTGGCAAGGACTCGGTGAGGATTTTGAACAAGTGTCAAATAGAACGCATATGAAGAATTGAGAATAGACTGGATTGAGCTTAGCATAGAGGGGAGTCGGGTGTGATCACATTCACCTAGAAGGAATACCAAATTGAAGACTGAACAATAAGTGAATTTTGTTGAGGACATTGATAGATCACTAATATATATATATATATATATATATATATATATATATATATATATATATATATATATATATATATATATATATATATATATATATATATATATAGGGTCGCGCTATTCGTCATCGTGGGTGAGGAATAGTTATTCTTCATACCCCCTCTATTTTAACATCAATGCACTGTAAATTTACGTTCCGTAAATTTTATCCTATTTTATACGTGAAAAGAGACTATAAAAAAATAAAATCAACATAAATTTTTTTATGTCACATAAAATTACGAACATACAAAAATAGTACAAAAAATACAATAAATTCAATTTTTTCTGGTCCTTTGACCTATATTTTCATTTTTATTTTGTCAAATTTTACGTAGTGATTCAATATAAATGTAACTATTTGTATTTCATTTGTAACTTATTTGTAAATTGATTGCAAGATTATCCCGGGTGAAGAATAAAATATTCTACACCCTGGGTGATGAATAGAGTCACGTAATATAAATGAAGATCATCACAGAAAGTTTTGAAGATTTTGAAGATTTTGAAGACTTTGAAGAATTTGTGAAAAAGTCTCAGATTGAATAATTTCAACTTTGAAGAATTTCCAAGTTGAAGAATTTCAAACTTGGGTGGTGGCGTGACCCACCATATAAGAATGATGATTTCAGGCACCGCGGACAATTGTCGTAGGGCCCTAAGAACCAAATTCTTCATTGATTTCTTCACACTTAGAGTGATATTCTTCATTGATTGAAGAAAATCGTTACTTTTTCTGTTGCACATCTAAGTCATCAATTTCGCATAATTGTCAAGATGTTTGCATGTTTACAAGACATTTGAAGATTCTAGGATATTTACCTCACAACGCAACTTGCAAACCCTTCTCTCATGCAATGGCTTTGTGAAGATATCCGCTAGCTCGTCATCAGTCTTCACATGGTTGATGATGATATTGCCCTTGAGTACATGGTCACGAAGAAAATGATGACAAATCTGGATGTACTTAGTCTTCGAGTGTTATACTAGGTTATAGGCGATTTTGATTGCACTCTCATTGTCGCAATAGAGGGACACATTCTTCATGTTGATGTCGTAGTCTCTGAGGGTTTGCTTCATCCGTAGTAGTTGAGCACAGCAAGATCCAGCAGGAATGTATTCGGCTTCGGTAGTGGAGAGTGATACATAGTTCTGCTTCTTTGAGGACCAGCTGACTAATGATCTTCCGAGGAAATGACATGTGCCTAACATTGACTTGCGATCCACACGGGCACAGGCATAATCAGAATCAGAATATCCAACGAGGGGAAGATTTGAGCCCTTGGGGGTACCATAACCCTATTGTTGGTGTGTGAGCTAGATATCGAAGAATATGTTTCATAGCCTTATGGTGTGATTCCTTCGGTTTTGCTTAAAAAAAGTACACACATTCAAACACTAAGCATAATATCTGGCCAAGATGCACATAGGTACAATAAAGAGCCAATCATAGAATGATATACCTGCTCATCGAAATCTTTACCATTTTCTTCAGTGCAGAGGTGGCCATTGGTAGGCATTGGAATCTTGATGTATTTGCACTCATGCATGCCAAAATTCCTCAGAACATCCTTGAGGTATTTCTCCTGAGATATGAAGATGCCATTGCGTTGTTGACGAATTCGCAGACCTAAGAAGAATTTTAGCTCCCCCATCATGGACATTTCATATTCTTCACTCATCATGTAGGCAAATTCATCACTGTAACATTTGTTAGTACAACCAAAAATAATGTTGTCAACGTATATTTGGCATACAAATAGTTCATTGTCATAGGATTTAGTCTAAAGAGTAGGATCAAGTGAACCGGGTTTGAAGCCTTTCTTCATGAGGAGTTCCTTCAATGTATCATAGCACGCCCAAGGGGCTTGCTTGAGGCCATATAGTGCCTTTTTGAGTCTGAAGCCTTGTCAGGATGCTCCGGGTCTTCAAAACCTGGAGGATGAGCAACATATACTTCTTCCTCAAGCTTACCATTGAGGAATGCACTTTTCACATCTATTTGATATAGAGTAATATTGTGATGGTTAGCATAAGCAAGTAATATTCAAATAGCTTCAAGTCTAGCAACAGGTGCAAAAGTTTCATCAAAGTCAATTCCTTCAACCTGTGTGTAGCCTTGGGCTACAAGTCGTGCCTTATTCCTCACAACCTGACCATCCTCATCTTGCTTGTTTTGGTAGATCCACTTGGTGCTGATGCTATTGTGCTTGCGAGGATCTGGTCTTTTGACGAGTTCCCATACATCATTTAGCTTGAACTGAATAAGTTCATCTTGCATAGCTTAAATCCACTCACGTTCCATAAAGGCTTCAACAACTTTTGAGGGTTCTGTGATAGACACAAAAGAGGAATGCCCACAAAAGTTAACTAAATGTGAAGCTTTTGAGCGAGTGAGAGGACCTGGCGCATTGATGTCATTGAGGATTTTGTCAAGGTCTACTTCATTTGCAATTATTGGATGATCTGGTTGAAGACTTTCGTTGGGCTGAGGAATTTGATGTGTAGCATTTTCCTCAGGTGCACTTGCTAGTATTTCATCTGTGTTGGGGACGACTTCTTCAACAAGGGGTTGTTCCTCAGTAGGAATGATATCTTCATTAGATTTTGGCTTGATGGCTTCGTCAGGAGTCAATTTATCTAGCACAGGAGGCAGTTGCTCTCTTGGTGAGCCATAGTTTCATCGAATCACACATCTGCGGTTTCAACAACCTTGTTGCGATTGGTGTTGAAGACTCCGTAGGTGTGTGAGTCCTTTCCGTAACCAAGCGTAAAACCGTCATGTGCTTTAGGTGCAAGCTTTGAGCTATTGTGAGGATCTCTAATCCAGCATCTTGCACCGAAGACTTCGAAATAACTTACATTGGGTTTTTTATCAGTGAGGAGTTCATATGAAGTTTTCTTGAGTAATTTGTGAAGATATACCCTGTTGATGATGTGCCAAGCAGTGTTGATTCCTTCAGGCCAGAAGCGACGAGGAGTCTGATATTCTTCAAGCATTATCCGTGCCATTTCAACCAGAGTCTTGTTCTTGCATTCAACGACGCCATTCTGTTGAGGAGATAAGGAGCAGACAGTTCATGAGTAATACCAAGTTCATCAATATAATCATTAAGGCCAGTATTCTTGAATTTTGTCCCGTTGTCACTCCTGATGTGTTCGATCTTGACGCCGAAGTTCGTCGATGCCCTTGAAAAAAATCGTTTGAAGACTTCCTGCACTTCATTTTTATACAAAATGATGTGTACCCAAGTATAGCAAGAATAGTCATCAACGATGACAAAGCCATATAAAGATGTTGCATTGGTTAGAGTAGCATAATGAGTAGGTCCAAACAGATCCATGTGAAGCAATTCAAACGGACGAGTAGTAGTCATGATAGTCTTTGAGGGGTGTTTGGATCTGGTTATTTTTTGAGACTCACAAGAACCAAAGAGATGGTCTTTGAGGAATTTGATGGATTCGATGCCAATGACATGCTTCTTCTTCGCCAGTGTGTGCAAATTCCTCATACCTGCATGATCAAGTTATCGATGCCATAGCTAGCCTTATCAGGTTTTTGCTAGTAAGCATGTGGCTGGTTGAGGACGTGTGGAAAAATTAACAATATATATTTCTCCTCTCCTAAGGCCTTCGAAGACTTTGGATTTGTCAGATTCCATGATGACTACACATCTATATTTCCCAAAGATGACAATCATATCAAGATCATGAAGTATTGATACTGACATGAGGTTAAACCCAAGGGATTCGACAAGCATGACTTTGTCCATGTGCTGGTCCTTGGAGATAGCCACTTTACCAAGTATCGATAAATTGCTTTTACCTTTATCAGCGTAAGTGATTTGCTTCAATGGTGATGGAGTGAGTGGCATATTCATCAATAAGCTTTTATCACCAGTCATGTGATTGGTGCAACCACTGTCAAGAATCCACTCTATATTCTTGGGTTTGTCATCCTGCAGATGAATTAGTACAGCTTACCATCTCATATGCTTCAGACTTGAAGAATATGATATCAATTTCATCTCATAAGATTTTCACCATAAACAGTAAATTTGAGGACGAGTGAAATGTTATCGTTTCATCAATTTTAGCTTGCATCCAAACAATTTCCTCAGGTCTCCAGCAAATTCTTCAGATGATGTCTTTCATCTGGAGACCTGACTTGCAAAAGTGATTAGTTTGATTTCTTCACCACCCACATATGAAGGGATGGCAAAGACTTCATCATCCTGCGAGCACCATATGAGAATGGAGGCATTGAAGTTAATGCACTTCTTTTTCACAGTAGGGGGTTAGAGTACTCAAATGAATAGGCAGAGAAATTCTTTGAGGACTTATGAACATAGTGATTTGAGGAATAATGCTCATATTCATGTCCCTTGTAATTTCCCTGCATATCAGAAGCATTAGTGCGAGTACAAGGACATATCAGAAGCATTAGTGCGAGTATGAGGACATTCCCTTGGAATTTGATCCTCGTGAAGACTTTGGTCTACCTGAGGAATTTTATCTGGGGTTCTCGTTCTTCACGGGTGGTGTCATAAGGACATTCACCTGAAGATTTTCCAAGCAACTTTTGGGAACCCAGATTTTCCTCAGGGGTGGTCCATTCCTGCAGTTAGTTCCAACATATCGAGGAAATACTTCACCAGATTGATTTTTGAACAGTTTATAGTTGGAGTCAAATGACTCATCAAAGGAATAGGACATTTCACATGCAAAGCCTGTTAGAGTAGATGGATCAATGGAAGGGCCTTTAGTAGCAACGCATGAAGTTTTGGGATATTGATCTGGTTTCCAGTATGATCCATCAGCATTCAATTTCCTCTCGAAGGCAATGCCCTCTTTCCTTGGGTTCCTGTTCAGAATCTGCTTTTTGAGCACATCGCAAAGGTTTGATGCCATTTGAGACTTTTGTATATGCCTGTCACATACTATTCCTTCAACCCTACATTTTTGTCAATAGCATTTGTGGTTTCCTCAAGTGAAGAATTTGATACCACAGGAACAATTGAATAATTTGTAGCGATAGAAGTATTTGATGATTCTGGTGAAGAATTAGCAGTTTCACGCTTGATGCATTTTAGACATGGTGGAATGAATTCAACTTGAGCGGTACTCATCTGTTGAGCAACAAATGAATCATTTTCCATTCGAAGATCATCATGAGACATTCTTAACTTCTCAAGATCAAGCTTCCTTTCAAGAAATTCATAGGAAAGTTTCTCATGATCAGCCAAGAGTGTGCCATAACGGTCTTGAATACTATCAAATCTAGACTGAAGAATTTTTACATCTTAAGTGAGGACTTGAGTACGATCCATTTCATCGTTCAACAAATCATCACTTTTGTCTAGCGGTTTCTGAAGCTTTTCGATGGCACTTTGTTGCTTAGTGGAAATGTTGGCAAGTTGATAGTAACTGGGTTTTTGATAATCATCAGGTTCACAGTCACTAGAATCAGAGGAGGAAGTGTGGTTTGGTACCTTCGAACCTTTTGCCATGAGGCAATAGGTTGGAGTGAAGTCATCAGCATATTCATCAGTGTGGATAGTGTTGTCATTTTCTTCAAGGTTGAAGATTGACTTGCTGGCGAATGTGGTAGCCAGTGTAAGACTTGCCACAATAGACTCTCACTCCACTTTAGAACCTTCCTCTTCATCACATTCCTTAGATTCTTCTTTAGAATCCATTTCCTTGCCAATGAGTGCCCGAGCCTTTCTGAAACTGGTCTTCTTGTGCGATGAGGATTTTGAAGATTTCTTCTTTTTCTTCGAGTCATTAGAACTTTCATCCTTGTATTTCTTCTTCCTTGATTCTTGCACCCAGCGAGGGCAGTCAGCAATGTAGTGACCAGATTTTTTGCATTTGTGGCGGCTACTTTTCTTGTAATCCTCGGATGAAGATTCTGATTTCCTCATATCTTTTCTTGAAGATTTTGTGAACTTACCACGCTTTGTGAACTTCTGGAATTTCCTCACGAGCATTGCAAGTTCACGTCCAAGTTCTTCAGGGTCACCAAGACCGCAATCAGAGTCTTCTTCTTCACATGAGGAAACAACCTTAGCCTTCAACGCACGAGGTCTTGAGTAGCTTGGTCATACAGATCTCTCTTTTCTTCTTGTTGGAATTCATGAGTATTGAGTCTCTCAAGTCTATCAGCAGGATCAAGCATCTTGTAGTCTCTTCATTCTTGTATCATCGAACCAGTGTGTCAAATGATGGATCAAGAGATCGTACCAGTTTCTTCACAACTTCATGGTTAGTGATGTCTCTAGCTCCAAGTTCTTGCAGCTTCATGGTCATTTGAGATGTCAATGAGGCGATCAAAGGTATCTTGGCAGCTTTCATTGTCAAGACTCTTGACGCGATTGAAGAGATTGCGAAGAACATCGACACGAGAGTCACGCTATGTTGAGACTCCATCATTGACTTTGGACAACCTATCCCAGATAAGCTTAACTGTTCCCAAAGCACTCACTCTACCATGGTGACCTTTGCTCATATGACCACAGATGATATTCTTCGCTTGCGAGTCAAGTTGCTCGAACTTCTTCACATAAGCGGCAGAGATAGTAGCAATGATGGAGGGAATACCATTTTCCACAATATACGAGAGATCATTGTCAATTGCCTCAAGATGCATTTGCATCTTGGTCTTCCAGTAGGGGAAGTCCTTTCCTTCGAAGGTAGGACATCCTGCAGTAACCTTGTTCATACCTGCGGTCGACATATCTAAAATCCAGGAGGTTAAACCAAAATCAGACAAAACAAGGGAGTACCTAGCTCTGATACCAATTGAAAGTACGTTATATCGACTAGAAGGGGGTGAATAGGCAATTTTTACAATTTCATCAGTGAGGAAATTCCTAGTGAGGAAAGTCCTCAGTCATGAACTAAGTGCAGCGGAAGTAGAACCAAATCAGGGGCGCAAAAACGTCTACAACAAAGTACTCAGCGAGATTTCACAGAGTCGGTTTGCACAGGTCACAAGTATAGGATAAGCAGGTGAAGATTAACTCAGGTGAAAGAATTTGAGGTTGAGGAAATTCAGAGAAAGTCTTCAGACAAATTATTCAAACAGTTCAGATGAGAGTCTTCAGCATACAATTCAGGAAATGAGAGAGTTGAAGAAATAGAACCCGTAGCTTGATGAAGACAGTTGTTGATGACCGAGTTCCAACTATTGTGATAGTTGTACGTCTGGTTCGAAGCGGCTTGGTATTGAAACCAAAGGACACACAGTCCCAAGCGCATTCTCCTTGAGCTAAGGACACACAGTCCTCGCCCAACACTCGTGGTAAGTCTTCTGGGCAGACTTCCAAACCCTCACAAACTTGGTCACCCGGTGATCCACAATTGACTGCTGGATGCTCTAGACCATGACGCCTAGACGTCTAGAGGATACACAGTCCTCAAAGGTAACAATCATCGATTCCACACAGGAACAACTTCTTCAGTGATGCTCAATCACTTGGGTTTTTGGTTTGGGTTTGGTGTTTGGGGTATTTCCTCACTTGACGAATTTCTCTCGAAGACTCTGGGGAATTTGGGTTGCTCTAAATGACAAGAAAGTGAGTGGGAGCTCTGTAGCATTTCTAATATTATATGTGGATGACATATTGATGATTCAAACCAATGTGGAGTTTTTAGAGAGCGTAAAGGATTACTTGAACAAATGTTTTTCAATGAAAGACTTGGGAGAAGTTGCTTACATATTAGGCATTAAGATCTATAGGGATAGATCGAGGCACCTAATAGGACTTTCACAAAGCACAAACCTTGATAAAGTTTTGAAGAAGTTCAAAATGGAGCAGTCCAAGAAGGGGTTCTTGCCAATATTACAAGGTATAAAGTTGAGTAAGACTCAGTGTCGAGTAACTGCGGAAGATAGAGAAAAGATGAGTACCGTACCCTATGCTTCAGCCATAGGGTCTATCATGTATGCAATGTTGTGCACAAGACCGGACGTCAGCCTGGCCATAAGTATGGCAGGCAGGTTTCAAAGTAATCCAAGAGTGGATCACTGGACGGCAGTCAAAAATATTATGACGTACCTGAAAAGGACTAACGAAATGTTCCTCGTTTATGGAGGTGACAAAGAGCTCGTCGTGAAGGGTTACGTCGATGCAAACTTTGACACTGATCCAGATGACTCTAAGTCTCAAACCGGATACGTATTTATTCTTAATGGGTGTGCTGTAAGCTGGTGCAGTTCCAAGCAAAGCGTCGTATAAGATTCTACATGTGAAGTGGAGTACATGGCTGCCTCGGAGGCAGCTAAGGAGGGTGTCTAGATGAAGCAGTTCATGACGGATCTTGGAGTTGTTCCGAGGGCACTGAATCCAATAACTATGTTCTGTGACAACACTGGTGCCATTGCTCTAGCAAAGGAACCAAGGTTTCACAAGAAGACCAGACACATCAAACGATGCTTCAACCTCATCCACGACTACGTCGAAGGAGAGGATGTAAATATTTGCAAAGTGCACACGGATCTGAATGTTGCAGATCCGCTGACTAAACCTCTTCCACGATCGAAGCATGATCAACACCAGAACTGTATGGGTGTTAGATTCATTCCAATGTAAATCACATAGTGATGTGAGACTAGATTATTGACTCTAGTGCAAGTGGGAGATTGTTGGAAATATGCCCTAGAGGCAATGATAAAATAGTTATTATTATATTTCCTGTTTCAAGATAATCGTTTATTATCCATGCTATAATTGTATAGAATGAAAGCATAGATACATGTGTGGATATATAGACAAAACAATGTCCCTAGTAAGCCTCTAGTTGACTAGCCAGTTGATCAAGGATGGTTAAGGTTTTCTGACCATATGCAAGTGTTGTCACTTGATGACTAAATCACATCATTAGGAGAATGATGTGATGGACAAGACCCAAATTATAAACGTAACTTGTGATCGTGTCATTTTGTTGCTATTGTTTTCTGCGTGTCAAGTATTCATTCCTATGACCATGAGATCATGTAACTCACTAACACCGGAAGAATACCTTGTGTGTATCAAACGTCACAATGTTACTGGGTGACTATAAAGGTGCTCTATAGGTATCTCCAAAGGTGTCCGTTGAGTTAGCATGGATCAAGACTGGGATTTGTCACTCTGTGTGATGGAGAGGTATCTCGGGGCCCACTCGGTAATACAACATCACATATAAGCCTTGCAAGAAATGTGACTCAAATGTTAGTCACGGGATCTTGTATTATGGAACGAGTAAAGAGACTTGCCGGTAACGATATTGAAATAGGTACAGGGATACCGACGATCAAATCTCGGGCAAGTAACATATCAAACGACAAAGGGAATGTTATACTGGATTATATGTATCCTTGGCACATAGGTTCAACGATAAGATCTTCGTAGAATATGTAGGATCCAATATGCACATCCAAGTCCCACTATTGGATATTGACCGAGGAGTGTCTCAGGTCATGTCTGCATAGTTCTCGAACCCGCAGGGTCTGCACACTTAAGGTTCGGTGACATTTCGGTATAGTTGAGTTATAGGTGCTGGTGACCGAAGGTTTTTCAGACTCCCAGATGAGATCACGGACGTCACGAGGGTTTCTGGAAAGGTCTGTAAATGAAGATTAATATATAGGATGGTTTCATTTGGTCTCCGGAAAGATTTCGGGCATTACCGGCACTGTACCGGGAGTGACGAATGGGTTCCGCGTTTTCACTGGGAGGGGCCCACCCACCCGGGAGTGAGCCTAATAGCCCAAGGGTGGCGCACCAGCCCTTAGTGGGCTGGTGAGGCCAGCCCAAGTGGGCTATGTCGGCTAGGAAAAAGAAAACCAAAGAAAAGAAGAAGAAAAAAGAGGGAGGTGGGAAGGAAGAGGAGGACTGTGATACGTCTCCAACGTATGTGTAATTTTTGAAGGTTCCATGCTATTATCTTGTCAAACTTTGGATGTTTTGTATGAATTTTATATCTTTTTGGGACTAACTTATTAACTCAGTGCCAAGTGCGAGTTCCTGTTTTTTCCGTGTTTTTGACCTTTTTCAGATGAGAATATTAAACGGAGTCCAAACGGAATAAAACCTCCGAAAAGATTTTTTTCAGAACAGAAGATACGAAGGGAGCTTGAGAACCAAGGCAGAGGGCACCAGGGGAGGCCACAAGCCCCGTAGCCGTGGCCTGGGGGTGGCGCACCTAGCAGGCTTGTGGGCCCCCTGTGGCTCCTTTGCCCTACTTCTTCCGTCTATAAATCCCCGAAAAATATGAAACCACGGGACAAAGCCACGAAAATTCTTTTCCGCCGCCGCAAGCTTCTGTCTCCGCAAGATCCCATTTGGGGCACGTTCTGGTGCCCTGTCGGAGGGGGATTCGGACATGGAGGGCTTCTTCATCAACACCATTGCCTCTCCGATGATGCGTGAGTAGTTCACCATAGACCTTCGGGTCCATAGCTAGTAGCTAGATGACTTCTTCTCTCTCTTGGATCTTCAATACAAAGTTCTCCATGATCTTCATGGACACTACAAGAAATAAGGTCAATTATGACTTCGTATATTGGTCATTGATTCGTCATTGTTGTCGTTTATTGACCTTTTTTTGACCAAATTTACAACGTCAACAGTTGGCCGTCAAGAATGAAGAAACTTGACCTTTCTGATATTTTGGTCGTGAGATCTACGACAAAAATGTTATGGTCATTAAATCTTTGACCAAAATTTTGGTCACGGGTAAGTACCTAATCCATGCAGGATCTTACATGGCATGCCTACGTGGCCCGTGAGAGTCCATGTAATATCTGACATGGCATGCTGAAGTGGCACATGCGATGACATAGGATCCTACGTGGCATCATTTTGAAGCCGGTTCTACTTGGGCCCAATGGGCCCAACCAAATTGATTGGCCCATTCCTGTTTGTAAGTTCACAGCCAATTTGGTCCATTTATTTTCGAGGACATAATCAAATTTGGTCCATTTAATCTAACACCATAATCAATACAAAATTTATTTGGCTCAAATAGTCTAACTGGACTTTGTCGAGTCATTATTTCAAAAGGTCCAGCTCCAAAAAATCATGTTTCTGAGATAAGGAATGATGTGATGAAATGCAAGCTAAAATATAATATTTACAAATGAAATACATCTTCATTTCTGCACCACGTATCACAGAAAATGTAATATACATCATCTGTCGACTCTACACATCTAAGACCAACAAGTCATGGCCAAAAAGTTCACGCAAAACTTGATCTATCACATGGATTTAAATTAAAATGAGATACAAAGCATCTTCATCCCTCTACTTCCGAGTAGCCGTATTGTAGAACATCGTGTCATTTCGAACGATAAAACATTAGAAACATACACAATATAATGGAGACATATGGCAGTTTTACATTAAGCAGTAAACATAAGCAAGATAGAAAGGCTTGTTTGCTCCTATAGAAAGTTGAGAAATTGTAAGATTAGTCCTATGTAAGCTACTAACACTTTCCGCAAAAGAAGCTAAGACGAACAAGTGGAGAGTTGTGAATCATGTATCTTTATCGCAAAATAAAACGAACATCGACAACACGGGCAGCACAACATAAAGCTCATGATCAACCAAAACTAAACTGATCATTGCAAACTATAAGAGGGACGTTGACCTTCAGACAAAACAACACAGGAACATGTAAGAGTAAGCATAGCAAACAATACTACATCTATGTTAATCTTAACATAATTCATCAATTTGAATTTAAGGAGTAACTACAAGACTCGATGCTTGCCACAATATATAACCTTCACTGTTGACACAAAAGACATGACCTCATGTAATTCTTACTTTTTGTAGTTTGTTCCTGCAGAAACATAGTTTATGTTATGCTTTACATGTAAAAATTCTGGACATTACAGAAAACAGAATCGAGTTATATATATTTGATATGGTATGCTAATGCATACTTCCAACTCATACAGGACGCACATACGCGACAAATTTCAAGCAAGCAGGAGGCATTATTTCTGTACAATATCTATGCTAAGAACTATTTCCATTTGTGCAAATCAAAGGAATGGAAATTACACATCATTAAGCAATACATATCCTTTATGTTGTTAACAGACTATCTAACATTGTGGTAATGAAATCACTCTAGTGCTTGAGACGGGCTAGATATGTCACTTTCTTTGATAATAACCAGCAACTCACAAGTGAAACTATTCATCGGGTGAAATATTTAAGCAGGTCAATTAATTACCAGATGATTGCAGCTCCTACACTGCCTAAGTAGACCACTCTTATAAGACATATTAGTAAGACTAGTCGGCAACCCGTGCAGTTGCACGGGCAAGTTAGTTTTAAACTTGTAACTGCGAAGAGAAATCAGGATCACGGAACTGATACAATTCTATGAAACTAAATTCAATTATGAAAAAGTTGTCAAAATAGAAAAACTTACAAATACGTTGCAGTCAAATATCCTCTTGCATCATATCTTCCCTGAATCCAGCAACCAACATTAGTTATTTCTCTAAACTAAGAGATTAAGGGTTTTGCAGGAATATAATTTTTGAAAGATATATGTGATGAACGAATAATTTAAATAGTAGTTTGAGGAACAATTTTGTTCTTTTCGTCATGCATCCAAATGCGTGTATTTTTTATCAGATAATGAAATAAAAAAACTTAAATCTACAAAATAGGTGTGAGTAAGGATAAATGCCACCACGTTTTGTAATTTCTAGAAATAACAGTCTAAAATAGACATAAGAAAAGAGACGCAATGCCTAGTAACTTCTATCGGTTGGCCGCTTTCTAGGTTGGCCGAGTGATGTTGATTATTCCTGCCATAAAAGGTAATTAGTAGTTGTGGAGTGATTATGGAGAATTCAAAAGCTATATATTACCTAGTGGCTAGGCATATAATGCTTACGTTTTCTTTTGAACTGAAGTTTACGTTTTTATTGAGGTGTACTATGCTATTTGCTGGACAAAAGAGGTAACCACAGAAGGATATTAGGAAAGTGGCTAGAAACGGGTATTGTTCAGGATGTTGGGAAGAACTGATCCTTATAGAATTAGAAGAGCATGATGAAGTGACCTTGGAAGGATTCCTGATGAAAAAATATACCGCTCTTTTTATTAAATTATTGTGATGGAAGCTTGGGACATTGTAGAAAACCTAATATATGAGATAAGACTATCGATTCTGCTGAAAAAAATATGCTAAACGTGTAGGCTTATTACGTACTAAAAGATCCCATGAGGCACACATCCTAGTGTTCAAGCGAGTTTTTTTTCTTCTGGATTTCTTCAAATGTGGCATGTGGATGTCATAGTGAAGTACTCATGCTGCATGCTGCGAGTTTACATGGAAGAACATGAACTCAATTCCAGTGATGCAAAATATGCAAGACTGCTAGCTTATATCTTGAAGACTTGAATAATCGCCTAATTTACTACGGATGAAATAGACAGCTAGGCTGGCAATGATCTGTGGCGTCAATAGCTAAAATCAAGCTTAAACTAAATACATTAATTAGTCGATTCAAACCATACCAACATACTCACCTGAAAATAGATTCCGTTTCATCTCGAACTCAGGTTTGACACAAAGTGCACGGAGAGGAGTCCGTCTTCTCGCACGCACACGATGAGGCTAGCTCCACGTCTGAGCACGGAGAGGAGTCCGTCTTCTCGCGCGAACACAGCTGCAATGTTGTTACACAACATGGCGTATCAAAGATACAAAACTTAGGTACAGTGCATTATCAGAACCTCTATAAAAATAACAACTCCTAGGAGCAATGTACAAAACATCTCATGCACAACAACAAATTACACCGAACCGACAATCTTAGGAGTTAGGACACAGGGACGACATGAACACCGATTTCACAGTGTTTTTCTTAAAAAAATCTAGCACTTCTGAGCCAAATCGTTGCAGGTAGCACTGATCTCTATCATAACTGAAGAAATTTCACCAACTACGCAATGAGCGTCCGCAGATCGACAGAGGTAGCCTGTCGATATCGATTTATAAAAGCATAAATTTTGCAGATCTTGTGGGACAATAAGTTGGTACTCACCGAGGATGGTGTTTGATGGAGTTCATGGCGACCTGGTCCTCCGATGAGGCGCTCCGAGTGAGTGCATGCGGCGTAGGACGTCATGGTGCGGCTGCTCCGGTTGTTGGTGATGAACAATGCACGGTCAGCTACCACACGCCGGCGCCGATCACCATGAAGCTCCTGGTGGACACCAGGCCGCCGCGGCCACGCGTGGTGTGAGCCGAGGGCGTCAAGGACGCCGTCGACTTCCTCTTCTCCCTCCTCACCCTCCCACCCGGCACGGCCGTGAGGCTGCTGGGGAAGGAGTCCATGGCAGGCAGCGTCGGCAACCTCTACTCCAGCGTCGAGAGGCTCGAGGGTAGCTACCTGCGTCCCGGCTTCGGCAAGGACGCCCTCCTCTGCCCCGCCGTGGAGGCAAGCCCCCTCCTCCGTCTGCCGGCGCCGCCGGCACCTGCATCGAGGACCTTCTTCACGTGCGGCACCACCAACCAATTCAACTACCAAGGTTGCCGCGGGTACGTGTCGGACGCGAGGGGCGCCCGGTCCCGGCCTGCGGGTACGAGATGGCGACCCAGTCCCAGTATGTGGCGGCGCCGGCACCGGCACAACCGGAGCAGGGCGCCGCCACGGCGACGACGGGATACGTCCAGGGGGGCATGACGTACACGGTGACGGACGACCTGGCCGTCACGCCCATGTCGGCCATCTCCAGCATCTCCAGCATCAAGGGTAGCATGGAGGACAGAGATCTGGATGGGGCGGCTAGGGTTTCAGTGGAGAAGATGTGATCGGCAGTGGGATGTAACAAAAAACAAAGGCGGCTGGAGGGATGGAATGGTGCTAGGGTTGGCGTTAGGATATTATATCCGTGTTTGGGTTATTGGGCCTTGGTTTATTCAATGTTAGGCCCATATGATCATATACAGTGTATTATTTGCCTCAAAAATATATGCAATGTATTTTTAGTTATATAAAAGAATACAAATTTTCTACCGGTTCCGCTGATTGGTCCATCTTTTTTGTCATATTTTTTATCCGCGTTAGTTCCCTCGTTGAAAAACCGAGCAACTCATCCAATCTTCCCTTCCACTCACAACCTCCTTGCATGGCCTCCGCCACCTCATTTCCCAACGTAATCCTTCTACTTCGATCTCTTCGCCACTTTGATCCCATTTTTATCTCATGCCTACCCGCGCCACGACTGTATCGATGTAAACATGGTGTTTCAAGTTTAGGTACTTACAAAAAATCAATCTACTAGATACAATTTCATCCTTCATTATTTAGGAAACAAACAAAATTCTATCTATTCTAGATATCATATTCTTGTTTTAAAATATGTGTATGTGAAAAAAAGACTTTCTGTTCAGTTAGATATCATATTTAAGCTCATATATATACATCATATCTAGTAATTGTTGTGTGTGCCTAGTAAACATGCCATGTAGGCAACCCAACTCCTATGACAATATCATTTGGTCGTAATTGACCAGAAACATTTTCACAAATGGTGCTACACACTCTAATGACCATTTTGTGCAATGAGGTTCTGACCTTTTGACATGGATGGTCATAAAATTCTAGGGTTTGGACTCTCCCACACCATTTTGCAAATTTTGGTCATAGACCTATGACCAATTTAACCACGGTCATTATTTTTGGTCAACAACAGACATATTTCTTGTAGTGGGAGATCTATCCGATGTAATCTTCTTTTGCGGTGTGTTTGTCGAGATCCGATGAATTGTGGATTTATGATCAGATTATCTACGAATCTTATTTGAGTTTCTTCTTATCTCTTATATGCATGATTTCATATCCTTGTAATTCTCTTCGACTTGTGGGTTTCGTTTGGCCAACTTTATCTATAATTCTTGCAATGGGAGAAGTGCTTTGTTTATGGTTCATACCGTGCGGTGACCTCACCCAGTGACAGAAGGGGTAGCGAGGCACGCATCGTGTTGTTGCCATCAAGGGTAAAAAGATGGGATTTATATCTATTGCATTAATGTATCCCTCTACATCATGTCATCTTGCTTAAGGCGTGCTACTGCAACAAAAGACCTTCCAACGGTGCCAGAGACAAGCGTGCTGACGGGAGACTATTCTTGTCTTGATACTCCTCAGCAACGGCACCAGGAATCCTTCTCCTACAGCCACACCTTTATGGACTTCCTTGGCAAATATGCAAAGGATTCCCCCGTGGCCTTGGAGCCTTGCGTTGGTGTTCCGTTGAAGCGGAAAGGGTGATGTAGCACAACGGCGGTAAGTATTTCCCTCAGTTTTGAGAACCAAGGTATCGATCCAGTGAAGGATTGTCACAAGTACCTGCACAAACACAACGAGCTTGCACCCAACGCTATGAAGGGGTTGTCAATCCCTTATAGATTGTTTGCCAAGTGAGAACTGAAAGCAAAAAGAAACAAAGCAAAGTAAAAGCGAAAGTGGAAACGATAGGTGTGAATAGACCCCGGGGCCGTAGTGTTCACTAGTGGCTTCTCTCATGAAAGCAATTAGACGGTGGGTGAACGAATTACTGTCGAGCAATTGATAGAACCGCGCAACGTTGTGACGTTATCTATGGCAATGATTATATCTATAGGCATCACGTCCAAAACAAGTAGACCGATACTTTGTGCATCTACTACTATTACTCCACACGTCGACCGCTATCCAGCATGCATCTAGTGTATTAAGTTCATGAGAACAGAGTAACGCCTTAAGCAAGATGACATGATGTAGATGGACAATCTCATAGCTACGATAAAAGCCCATCGTATTACCCTTGATGGCAACAACACGATGTTTGCCTTGCTGCCCCTTCTATCACTGGGAAAGGTCACCACTCGGTATGAACCCAAAACCAAGCACTTCTCCCATTGCAAGAATCATAGATCTAGTTGGCCAAACAAAACCCAAGACTCGGAGAGACTTACAAGGATATCAAATCATGCATATAAGAAATCAGCAAAGACTCAAATATATATCATAGATAATCTGATCACAAATCCACAATTCATCGGATCTCGACAAACGCACCGCCAAAGAGGATTACATCGGATAGATCTCCATGAAGATCATGGAGAACTTTGTATTGAAGATCCAAGAGAGGGAAGAAGCTATCTAGCTACTAACTACGGACCCGTAGGTCTGAAGTGAACTACTCACGAGTCATTGGAGGGGCGATGATGTTGATGTAGAAGCCCTCTAACTCCAAAGTCCCCTCCGGCAGGGCACCGGGAAGGGTCTCCAAATGAGATCTCGCGGAAACGGAAGCTTGCGGCGGCGGAAAAAGTGTTTTCTTGGATTCCCCTATTTTTCTCTGTATTTTAGGGAATATATAGGCGAAGGAGCTAGGCTAGGGGGGCGCCAGGGAGGCCACAAGCCTGGTAGCCGCCGCCCCCCTGGTGGCGGCTACAGGGCTTGTGGGCCCCCTGTGGCTCTCCTGCCTTGGCCTTCAAGTCCCCTGATCTCCTTCCGTTCTGGAAAAATTTATTTCGGGGATTTTATTCCGTTTGGACTCCGTTCTAAAATCAGATCTGAAAAGAGTCAAAAACACAGAAAAACAGGAACTGACACTTGGCACTGAATTAATAAGTTAGTCCTAGAAAAGATATAAAAGGTACATAAAACATCCAAAGATGACAAGATAACAGCATGAAACCATCAAAAATTATAGATACATTTGAGACGTATCAAACATCCCCAAGCTTAACTCCTGCTCGTCCTCGAGTAGGGAAGTGATAAAGAATGAATTTTTGATGCTTTCATGCTACCTAGCATAGATGTCCTTTGTAACTCCTCTTATGTGACGTGAATGTTCAGATCCATTAGATTCAAAATAATAGTTTTCTATTGACGTGGAAACAATAATACTTCAAGCAAACTAGCAAGGTAATCAAGAACTTTCAAAATAACAAGGCCAAAATAAAGTTATCCCTACAAAAGCATATAGTCTGGCTATGCTCTATCATCATTGCACAACGAATTTAAATCATGCACAACCCCGGTGTTGGCCAAGTAATTGTTTTCACACCATTACTTTCTCAAACCTTTTCAACTCTCACGCAATACATGAGCGTGAGCCATGGTTTTAGCACTATAAATGGTGTGGAGTGTGGTGGAGGTTGCAAGACAAACAACGAGAAGATGGTCACATTAACTAGGCATATCAATGAGTTGTGGAGATGCTCATCAATAGATATCAATGTGAATGAGTAGGGATTGCCATACAAATGATGCACTAGAGGTAAGAGTATGTGAAAGCTCTTAAAGAAAACTAGTGGGTGTTCATCCAACTTGCTTGCTCATGAAGACCTAAGGCAAATTTGAGGAAGCCTATCATTGGAATATACAAGCCAAGTTATATAATGAAAATTTCCCACTAGCTATATGGTGGTGACAAAATGAAAGACTCTCAATCATGAAGATCATGGTGCTTAATAAGCACAAGTGTGGAAGGATAGTAGCATTGTCCCTTCTCTCTTTTTCTCTCATTTTTTTGGTGGGCTCTTTGTCCTCTTTATTTATTTATTTTTTATTTTGGTGGGCATCTTTGGCCTCTTTTTGTATATGGGCTTCGCTGGCCTCTTTTATTTCCTCACATGGGACAATGCTCCATCAATGATGATCATCACACTTACAACTCAAAACTTAGAATAATGATGACTCTTTATGGAATGCCTTCGGTAGCGTACCGTGACAATGATCTAGCATGGCATGGACATTAATGGAAACATCATGCTAGCTATCTTAAGATCCTGCAATGGCAATGTAGACGTGGTGGCACATGTCATGGTGGTAGTTGCATGGCAATATATCTCCGAATGACTTTGAAAAAGCCATAGTAGGTAGGTATGGTGGCTGTTTTGAGGGAGGCTAATGGTGGGTTTTGTGCACCGGCGAAAGTTGCACGACACTAAGAAGATAGTGATGGTGGAAGGTGAAAGTGCATCTAAACCATGGAATCAACATTAGTCATGAAGAACTCATATACTTGTTGCAAAAGTTCTAGTAGTAATCGAAACAAAGCATTCAACGCATACTCCTAGGGGAAGGGTTGGTAGGTATAAACCATCGCGTGATCCCGACCGCCACACAAAGGATGACAATCAATAGACTAGTCATGCTCATACTTCATCACATAGCGGTTCACCATACGTGCATGCTACGGGAATCACTAACTTCAACACAAGTATTTCTAGATCCACAACACCTTACTAGCATAACTTCAATATTACCACAACCACAACTCAAAACTAATTGAGATGAATCAAACTTCTCTAACTATTCAATGCACATGAAGGTGGAAGTTTTCATATCCCTTTGGATAACTACCCCTTTTGAGACTACTTTCAAAGCATAGATGAAATACCAAGCCACGCACCGCCGTGCTCTAAAAGATATAAGTGAAGCACATAGAACAAAATCAACTAGCTCAAAAGATATAAGTGAAGCACATGTGAGCTGAATTGTCTACCAAAGGATATAAGTGAAGATCGACAAAATCACGGTGAGTGCATGTCTCTCTATCTAGGTGTGCAGCAAGGATGATTGTGACACAACAAAAATAAAAGACTCCAATGATACAAGACGCTCCAAGAAAAACACATAACATGTGGTGAATAAAAATATAGCCCCAAGTAACGTTACCGATGGATTGAAGACGGAAGAGGGGATGCCTTCCCGGGGCATCCCCAAGCTTAGGCTTTTACGACATCCTTGAATCATCTTGGGGTGTCTTGGGCATCCCCAAGCTTGAGCTCTTTCCACTCTTTATCTCTTTGTCCATAAGAACTTCACCTAGAACTTGAAAACTTCACAACACGAAACCTAAACAGAAACTCGTGATAACATTAGTATAATAAAGCAAACCACCACTTCCTTAGGTACTGTAGAAACTTAAATTCTACTTATGCTGATGTTGGGTTATAGTATTTTCAATCTTCCATGCCTAATACCCCCCGATACTATCCATAGTTTCATCAAACTAAGCAACCAACTCAACAAAAACAGAATCTGTCAACAGCAGACCAGGCTGTAAAAATCCGTATACTTAGTATACTTCTGGTATTTCAAAACTTCTGAAACATTACGACAGTCTGAAGAATTTGCGTAGCAATCAGCAGCAATAAAAATCAACTTAAAACCTCTTACAGAAAAAAATGAAAATTCTTTTCGTGAAAAGAAAGTTTCTGTCTTTTCCAGCATGACCAAACGATCATCCCCAAGACTAATCATAACGGTTTTACTTGGTACAAACGCAAAAAGAAACACAAAAAACACAATCATAACAGAATTATGAAATTTTGGAAAACACAAAACAGAAAGAAAAAGGATAGATTCGTTGGGTTGCCTCCGAACAAGCGCTATTGTTTAACGCCCTTAGCTAGGCATTGATAATTCAATGATGCTCACACAAAAGACAAGAATTGAAGCACAACGAGATCATCATAAAGCATGTGAAAATCACATCTAAGTCTAACATACTTCCTATGCATAGGCATTTTATAGGAAAACAGATTGTCAAGACAACCAATAGTTACCATATGCAACGAAGAAGAAAGAGACAATAGCAATCTCAACATAACGAGAGGTGATTTAGTGATATGAAAGTTTGTACCACCATATTTTCCTCTCTCATAATAATTACATGTGTGATCATATTTGAATTCAACAATGTAACTATCACATAGGATATTCCTTTCATGATCCACATGCATGCAAAGTTGACGCTCTTCAAAAATAGTGGGATTATCATCAACTAAAGTCATGACTTCTCCAAACCCACTTTCAATAATATTGCAAATATCATATTTATCATGAGGATTGATTTTTTTTTTGAAGATCATAAGAAAAATCATCGCCCCACTCATGATCATTGCAACAAGTAGTGGGCATAGCATAACTAGCATCCCCAAGCTTAGGGTTTTGCATATTTTTAGCATGATTTTCACTAATAGAATTTATAGTGAAACCATTGCAATCATGCTTTTCATCCAAGGAGCCCTCGTGAATCACTTCATAAATTTCTTCCTCACAATTTTCAGATTCACGCATCTCAAGCAAAACTCCATGAAGATAGTCAAGTGCACTCAACTCACTAGCAATTGGTTCCACATAAGTGGATCTCTTAAAGAGATTAGCAAGTGGATGAGGATCCATATCACTAGATTTTCAGCAAGCGAAGATGCAAGCATATTGAAGGCACATGGAACACAAGCGAACAAAAAGCAAGCGAGAGAAAAGGGCGAACGAAAAAGGCAAACAAAAAAGGCAAATGTGAAGTGGGGGAGAGGAAAACGAGAGGCAACTGGCAAAAAAGGTAAATGCAAGAGATGAGTTTGTGACACATACTTGGATAGATCTTGACTTGATCTTTCCTCCAAAGCGATCCTCCTCCCCGGCAACGGTGCCAGAAATACTTCTGCTACTGCAACAAAAGACCTTCCAACGGCGCCAGAAACAAGCGTGCTGACGGGAGACTATTTTTGTCTTGATACTCCTCAGCAACGGCACCAGGAATCCTTCTGCTACGGCTACGCCTTTAGGGACTTCCTTGGCAAATATGCAAAGGATTCCCCCGTGGCCTTGGAGCCTTGCGTTGGTGTTCCCTTGAAGCGGAAAGGGTGATCTAGCACAGCGGCGGTAAGTATTTCCCTCAGTTTTGAGAACCAAGGTATTGATCCAGTGAAGGATTGTCACAAGTAGCTGCACAAACACAAAGATCTTGCACCCAACTCTATCAAGGGGTTCTCAATCCCTTATAGATTGTTTGCCAAGTGATAACTGAAAGCAAAAAGAAACAAAGCAAAGTAAAAGTGAAAGTGGAAACGATAGGTGTGAATAGACCCGGGGGCCGTAGTGTTCACTAGTGGCTTCTCTCATGAAAGCAAGTAGACGGTGGGTGAACGAATTACTGTCGAGCAATTGATAGAACCGCGCAAAGTCATGACGTTATCAATGGCAATGATTATATCTATAGGCATCACGTCCAAAACAAGTAGACCGATACTTTCTGCATCTACTACTATTACGCCACACGTCGACCGCTATCCAGCATGCATCTAGTGTATTAAGTTCATGAGAACAGAGTAACGCCTTAAGCAAGATGACATGATGTAGATGGACAATCTCATATCTACGATAAAAGCCCATCTTGTTACCCTTGATGGCAACAACATGATGCGTGCCCTGCTGCCCCTTCTGTCACTGGGAAAGGTCACCACACGGTATGAACCCAAAACCAAGCACTTCTCCCATTGCAAGAATCATAGATCTAGTTGGCCAAACAAAACCCAAGACTCGGAGAGACTTACAAGGATATCAAATCATGCATATAAGAAATCAGCAAAGACTCAAATATATATCATAGATAATCTGATCACAAATCCACAATTCATCGGATCTCGACAAACACACCGCCAAAGAGGATCACATCGGATAGATCTCCATGAAGATCATGGAGAACTTTGTATTGATGATCCAAGAGAGAGAAGAAGCCATCTAGCTACTAACTACGGACCCGTAGGTTTGAAATGAACTACTCATGAGTCATTGGAGGGGCAATGATGTTGATGTAGAAGCCCTCCAACTCCAAAGTCCCCTCCGGCAGGGCACCGGGAATGGTCTCCAGATGAGATCTCGCGGAAACGGAAGCTTGCGGCGGCGGAAAAGTGTTTTCGTGGATTCCACTATTTTTCTCTGTATTTTGGGGAATATATAGGTGAAGGAGCTAGGTCAGGGGGCGCCAGGGAGGCCACAAGCCTGGTAGCCGCCGCCCCTTGGTGGCGGCTATAGGGCTTGTGGGCCCCCTGTGGCTCTCCTGCCTTGGCCCTCAAGTCCCCTGATCTCCTTCCGTTCTGGAAAAATTTAGTTCGGGAATTTTATTCCGTTTGGACTCCGTTCCAAAATCAGATCTAAAAAGAGTCAAAAACACAGAATAACAGGAAATGGCACTTGGCACTGAATTAATAAGTTAGCCCCAAAAAAGATATAAAAGGTACATAAAACATCCAAAGATGACAAGATAACAGCATGAAACCATCAAAAATTATAGATACATTTGAGACGTATCAAGGCGTTACTCTATTTGTTATGAACTCAATACACTAGATGCATGCTGGATAGCGGTCGATGCGTGGAGTAATAGTAGTAGATGTAGAAAGTATCGGTCTACTTGTCTCGGACGTGATGCCTATATGTATGATCATTGCCTTAGATATCGTCATGACTTTGCGCGGTTCTATCAATTCCTCGACAGTAATTCGTTCACCCACCGTAATATTTGCTATCATAAGAGAAGCCTCTAGTGAAGAATATGGCCCCCGGGTCTACTTCACATCATATTTTCAGCCCGACACTTTTATTTTGTTGCACTTTCTCCCTTCAGATCTCACCTTGCAAGAAATCGTGAAGGGATTGACAACCCCTTTGTAGCGTTGGGTGCAAGTTTCCTGTTTTTGCGCAGGTACTTTGGAGACTTGGCTTGATACTCTAGTGGATTGATACCTTGGTTCTCAAACTGAGGGAAATACTTACTGCTACTGTGCTGCATGACCCTTTCCTCTTCAAGGGAAAAACCAACGCAAGCTCAAGAGGTAGCAAGCAGAATTTCTGGCGCCGTTGCCGGGGAGCATCAAGTCAAGAATAGTCTTCCTCCAACGTGTCAATCTTTGGCACCGGTGATTATTCTATGTGAAGCTTATCCAAGTAACTGTCGCAAACTCATCTCTTGCATTTAATTTTTTGCCTCTCGTTTTCCTCTCCCCCACTTCTGAAAAACAAAAATTACAAAAAAAAATTGCCTTTTTCGTTTGCCCTTTTCTTTCGCTTGGTTTCTGCTCGAGTGTGCGCTTGTCTGCCTGCTAATATATGTATGGACCAACCAAAGGATTATGATGCTTACTACACAAGGTTGGAAGAGATTGAAACTAGTGTTAAAGGCTTCTTGTCTACACAGTTTGATTATAATAGTTACTTCCGTAGAGAACTAAGGGAGCAAAATTCTTTTATGGCTTTTATGAATAAAGAAGTTGATGATATGGCGAAAGAATTCCTTGCGCCAAATTCTAAGTTTGCTCGTCTTGAAAAATTGGTAGGCCAGGTTTCTGACAAACAGGCTACCTTAGTCAATAAAATGGCTGCTAAACCTGAAATATGTGATGAGGATCACGAAGATCTTAAAGTGCTTGCTGTGACTCCCATTGAATCCTTGTTTTCTAGTGTCAAACCTAATGATGATGGGGCTGGATATGAATCCACTTTGGTTGAAAAACGCCCCAATGATTCGAAGTTTATCTATCTTGATGCTAAAAGCACTGAAAGTGGAGTAGATGATATCAAAACTTTGAGTAGTAATGAAACTACTACTTTGGATTTCAAGGAATTCAATTATGATAGTTGCTCTTTGATTGAATGCATTTCCTTGATGCAATCCATGCTAAACTCTCCACACGCTTATAGCCAAAACAAGGCCTTTACCGATCATATCATCGATGCTATGATGAAATCTCTTGAAGAGAAACTTGAATTGGAAGTTTCTATTCCTAGAAAACTTCATGATGAGTGGGAACCTACTATCAAAATCAAGATCAAAAACTATGAATGCAATGCTTTGTGTGATTTGGGTGCTAGTGTTTCCGCGATTCCAAAGTATCTATGTGATGTTCTAAGCTTCAATGAGATTGATGAGTGCTCTCTTCATTTGCATCTTGCGGATTGTACTGTTAAGAAACCCATAGGAAGGATCAATGATGTTCTTATTATTGAAAATAGGAACTATGTACCCGTGGATTTCATTGTGCTTGATATTGATTGTAATCCGACATGTCCTATCATTCTTGGTAGACCTTTCCTAAGGACTATTGGTGTTGTCATCGATATGAAGGAAGGGAATATTAGATTTCAATTTCCATTAAAGAAGGGCATGGAACATTTTCCTAGAAAGAAAATAAGATTGCCTTATGAATCGATGATGAGGGCTACTTATGGTTTGAGTACCAAAGGCGACGATACGTGATTCTGTCACCTTATGCCTAGCTAAGGGCGTTAAACAATAACGCTTGTTGGGAGGCAACCCAATGAATTCATCTTTGCTTTTTTGCTTTCTGTTTTGTTGTGTCCACACCATCATAATTCTGTTATGATTGTGTTTTTTGTGTTTCTTTTTGTGTTTGAGCCAAGTAAAACCTTTATGACTAGTTTTGGTGATGTTTGTTTGATCATGATGGAAAAAGACAGAAACTTTTCGCTGACGAAATTATTTTTCATTTTTATCCAGAAAGAGCTATTGAGTTGATTCTTTTTTCTGCTGGTTGATACGCCAATTTTCCAAATTTTCATGATTTTTCAGAATTTTTGAGATACCAGAAGTATACGAAGTATACAGATTGTTACAGACTGGTCTGTTTTTGACAAATTCTGTTTTTGTTGTGTTGATTGCTTATTTTGATGAAACTATGGTTAGTATCGTGGGGTACTAGCCATGGAAAATTGAGAATACAGTAACCTAACACCAATATAAATAGAAATCAAGTTTGCTACAGTACCTAAAGAGGTGGTAGTTTGTTTTCTTGTGCTAATGATATCACAAGATTCTGTTTAAGTTTTGTGTTGGGAAGTTTTCAAGTTTTGGGTGATGTTCTCATGGACAATGGGATAAAGAGTGGAAATAGATCAAGCTTGGGGATGCCCAAGGCATCCCAAGCCAAATTGAAGGACACCAAAAAGCCTAAGCTTGGGGATGCCCTGGGAAGGCATCCCCTCTTTCGTCTTCAATCCATCGGTAACATTACTTGGAGCTATATTTTTATTCACCACATGATATGTGCTTTGCTTGGAGCGTCGTGTATCATAGGAGTCTTTTCTTTTTGTTGTGTCACAATCATCCTTGCTGCACACCTTTTGAGAGAGACACACACTCATAGTGAATTTTCTAGAATACTCTTTGAGCTTCGGTTATATCTTTCGAGTTAGGCAATTTAGCTCACATGTGCTTCACTTATATGTTTTGAGCTTGATAAGTTTGCTCTACGGGCTTCATTTAGATCTTTTAGAGCACAACGGTGTCATATTTTGGAGAAACAACTCACGATCTTCACTTATGTCTTTTTGAGAGGGCTCTCTCTGAGTAACTTGGTAGTTGGCTTGTGCTATGAAAGTAGTCCTAAAGTTGATAGGCATCCAAAGAGGATACAATAAAACTTCCATATTCTTGTGGATTGATTAGCAAGAGAAGTTTGATTCCTCTCAATTACTTTTGAGACATGGATTTGGTTATATTTAAGAGGTATGTTAGTAAGGTGTTGTGAATCTAGAAATACTTGTGTTGAAGTTAGTGATTCCCGCAACATGCACGTATGGTGAACCGCTATGTTAGGAAGTCGGACTATAATAGATTTATTGATTGTCATCCTTTGTGTTGTGGTCGGGATTGTGCGATGGTTAACACCTACCAACCCTTCCCCTAGGACTACGCATTTAGCACTTTGTTTCGATTACTAATAAAAACTTTCGCAATAAGTATGTGAGTTCTTCATGACTAATGTGAGTCCATGGTAAAGATGCACTTTCACCTTCCACCATTGCTAGCCTGTCTAGTGCCGGCAACTTTCGCCGGTACACAAAACCACCATAGACCTTCCTCAAAACAGCCACCATACCTACCTATCATGGCCTTTTCATAGCCATTCCGAGATATATTGCCATGCAACTCCCACCGTTCCGTCTCATGACATGTGTCATCACTTTGATATTTCCATTGCATGATCGTAAGATAGCTAGTGAGATGTTTCAACATCATATGCCAAGCTAGATCGTTGCACATCCTGGTACACTGCCGGAGGCATTTCCTATAGAGTCATCATCGTTCTAAGCATTGAGCTGTGAGTAAATAAAAGTGTGATGATCATCATTATTAGAGCATTCTCCCATGTGAGGAAATAAAAAAAGGCCAAAGATGCCCACAAAAAAAATGGAAAGAGGCTAAAGAGCCCAAACAAAAAAAAGAGAAAAAGAGAGAAGGGACAATGCTACTATCTTTTTCCACACTTTTGCTTCACAATAGCACCATGTTCTTCATGTTTGAGAGTCTCTTGTTTTGTCACCGCCATATACTAGTGGGAATCTTCATTATATAACTTGGCTTGTATATTCCAATGATGGGCTTCCTCAAAATTACCCTAGGTCTTCATGAGCAAGCAAGTTGGATGCACACCCATTAGTTCTCCTTTTGAGCTTTCACACACTTATAGCTCTAAGTGCATCCGCTGCATGGTAATACCTACTCATTCAAATTGATATCTATTGATGGGCATCTCCATAGCCCTTTGATACGCCGAGTCAATGTGACCATCTCCTCCTTTTTGCCTCACAACCTCCACCACACTCTTTTCCACCTATAGTGCTATATCCATGGCTCACGCTCATGTATTGTGTGAGAGTTGAAAAAGGTTTGAGAAAGTAAGAGTGCGAAAACAATTACTTGGCCAATACCGGGGTTGTGCATGATTTAAATTCGTTGTGTGGGGATGATGGAGCATAGCCAGACTATATGATTTTGTAGGGATAACTTTCTTTGGCCTTGTTGTTTTGAAAGTTCATGACTACCTTGCTAGTTTGCTTGAAGTATTATTGCTTTCATGTCAATAGCAAACTATTGTTTTGAATCTTATGGATCTGAACATTCATGTCACATGAAAGAAGTTACAAAGGAAAAATATGCTAGGTAGCATTCCACATCAAAAATTCAGTCTATATCACTTCCCTACTCGAGGACGAGCAGGAGTTAAGCTTGGGGATGCTTGATACGTCTCCAACATATCTATAATTTTTGATGGTTCCATGCTATAATCTTGTCAAACTTTGGATGTTTTGTATGCAATTTATATCTTTTTTGGGGCTAACTTATTAACTCAGTGCCAAGTGACAGTTCCTGTTTTTCCGTGTTTTTGACCTTTTTCACAGGAGAATATTAAACGGAGTCCAAACGGAATAAAACCTCTGAAAATATTTTTTTCTGGAACAAAATATATGGAGGGAGCTTGAGAACTAAGGCAGAGGGCACCAGGGGAGGCCACAAGCCCCCTAGCCACGGCCTGGGGGGCCGCGCCTCGAAGGCTTGTGGGCCCCTGTGTCTCCTATTCCCTACTTCTTCCACCTATAAATCCCCGAAAAATCTGAAACCACGGGTGAGAGCCACCAAAATACTTTTCTACCACCGCAAGCTTCTATCTCCGCAAGATCCCATCTGGGGCACGTTCTGGTGCCCTGCCGGAGGGGGGATTCGGACACGGAAGGCTTCTTCCGTGTCCGAATCCCCCCTCCGGCAGGGCATCAGAACGTGCCCCAGATGGGATCTTGCGGAGACAGAAGCTTGCGGCGGCGGAAAAGTATTTTCGTGGCTCTCCCCCGTGGTTTCAGATTTTTCGGGGATTTATAGGCGGAAGAAGTAGGGCAGAGGAGCCATAGGGGGGGCACAAGCCTGCTAGGCGCGCCCCCAGGACGCGGCTAGGGGGCTTGTGGCCTCCCCTGATGCCCTTTGCCTTGGTTCTCAAGCTCCCTGCGTATAGGTGGAATAGCACCTATAGGTGGAACAGAGTATGGTGGAGGTTGTGAGGCAAAAAGGAGGAGATGGTCACATTGACTCGGCGTATCAAAGGGCTATGGAGATACCCATCAATAGATATCAATGTGAACGAGTAGGGATTACCATGCAATGGATGCACTAAGAGCTATAAGTGTGTGAAAGCTCAAAACGAGAACTAGTGGGTGTGCATCCAACTTGCTTGCTCACGAAGACCTAGGGAAATTTTGAGGAAGCCCATCATTGGAATATACAAGCTCCTACTACAACAAAAGACCTTCCAACGACGTCAGAAACAAGCGTGCTGACGGGAGAGTATTCTTATCTTGATACTCCTGAGCAACGACACCAGGAATCCTTCTGCTACGGCTACACCTTTAGGGACTTCCTTGGGAAATATGCAAAGGATTCCCCCGTGGCCTTGGATCCTTGCGTTGGTGTTCCCTCGAAGCGGAAAGGGTGATGTAGCACAGCGGCGGTAAGTATTTTCCTCAGTTTTGAGAACCAAGGTATCGATCCGGTGAAGGATTATGACAAGTACCTGCACAAACACAAAGAGCATGGACCCAACGCTATGAAGGGGTTGTCAATCCCATATAGATTGTCTGCCAAGTGCGAACTTAAAGCTAAAAGAAACAAAGCAAAGTAAAAGCGAAAGTGGAAACGATAGGTGTGAATAGACCCGGGGGCCGTAGTGTTCACTAGTGGCTTCTCTCATGAAGGCAAGTAGACGGTGGGTGAACGAATTACTGTCGAGCAATTTATAGAACCACGCAAAGTCGTGACGTAATCTATGGCAATGATTATATCTATAGGCATCACGTGCGAAACAAGTAGACCGGTACTTTCTGTATCTACTACTATTACTCCACACATCGACCGCTATCCAACATGCATCTAGTGTATTAAGTTCATGACAACAGAGTAACGCCTTAAACAAGATGACATGATGTAGATGGACAATCTCATATCTATGATAAAAGCCCATCTTGTTACCCTTGATGGCAACAACATGATGCGTGCCTTGCTGCCCCTTCTGTCACTGGGAAAGGTCACCACACGGTATGAACCCAAAACCAAGCACTTCTCCCATTGCAAGAATCATAGATCTAGTTGGCCAAACAAAACCCAAGACTCGGAGAGACTTACAAGGATATCAAATCATGCATATAAGAAATCAGCAAAGACTCAAATACATATCATAGATAATCTGATCACAAATCCACAATTCATCGGATCTCGACAAACACACCGCCAAAGAGGATTACATCGGATAGATCTCCATGAAGATCATGGAGAACTTTGTATTGAAGATCCAAGAGAGAGAGGAAGCCATCTAGCTACTATCTACGGACCCGTAGGTCTGAAGTGAACTACTCATGAGTCATTGGAGGGGCGATGATGTTGATGAAGAAGCCCTCCAACTCCAAAGTCCCCTCCGGCAGGGCACCGGGAAGGGTCTCCAGATGAGATCTCGCGGAAACGGAAGCTTGGGTGGCGGAAAAGTGATTTTGTGGATGCCCTGATTTTTTCTGGATTTCAGGGAATTTATAGGCCAAAGACCTAGGGCAGGGGAGCGCCAGGGGGGCACAAGCTTGGTTGTCGTGGCCTCCCCCCTGGCCGCGGCAACAGGGCTTGTGGGCACCCTGTGGGCCCACTTGCTTGGCCCTCAAGACTCCCGATCTTCTTCCTTTCTGGAAAAATTTATTTCGGGGATTTTATTCCGTTTGGACTCCGTTCCAAAATCAGATCTGAAAAGAGTCAAAAACACAGAAAAAACAGGAACACGCGCTTGGCACTGAATTAATAAGTTAGTCCCAAAAAAGATATAAAAGGTAAACAAAACATCCAAAGTTGACAAGATAACAACATGAAACCATCAAAAATTATAGATACGTTTGAGACGTATCACAAGCCAAGTTACATAATGAAGATTCCCACTAGTATATGGTGGTGACAAAACAAGAGACTCTCAATCATGAAGAGCATGGTGCTATTATGAAGCACAAGTGTGGAAAAAGATAGTAGCATTGTCCCTTCTCTCTTTTTCTCTCCTTTTTTTTGGGCTCTTTGGCCTCTTTCCATATCTCTCTTTTTTGTGGGCAACTTTGGCCTCTTTTTTTTATTTCCTCACATGGGACAATGCTCTAATAATGATGATCATCACACTTTTATTTACGCACAGCTCAATGCTTAGAACAACGATGACTCTTATAGGAAATGCCTCCGGCAGTGTACCGGGATGTGCAACGATCTAGCTTAGAGCATGACTCACTAGCTATCTTATGATCATGCAATGGAAATATATAAGTGAGGGCACAAGTCACG
Organism: Hordeum vulgare subsp. vulgare; assembly: GCF_904849725.1. Lineage (NCBI taxonomy): Eukaryota > Viridiplantae > Streptophyta > Magnoliopsida > Poales > Poaceae > Hordeum > Hordeum vulgare. Next base: position 269,063,226 of record NC_058519.1, on the reverse strand, counting down.
AGACGGAACGGTGGGAGTTGCATGGCGATATATCTCGGAATGGCTATGAAAAGGCCATGATAGGTAGGTATGGTGGCTGTTTTGAGGAAGGTCTATGCTGGTTTTGTGTACCGGCGAAGGTTGTGCGGCACTAGAGAGGCTAGCTATGGTGGAAGGTGAAAGTGCATCTATACCATGGACTCACATTAGTCATGAAGAACTCACATACTTATTGCGAAGGTTTTTATTAGTAATCGAAACAAAGTACTAAATACATACTCCTAGGGGAAGGGTTGGTAGGTGTTAACCATCGCGCGATCCCGACATCAACACAAAGAATGACAATCAATAAATCAATTATGCTCCCACTTCCTAACATAGCGGTTCACCATACGTGCATGTTACGGGAATCACTAACTTCAACACAAGTATTTCTAGATTCACAACACCCTACTAACATGACTCTAATATTACCAAATCCATGTCTCAAAACTAATTGAGAGGAATCAAACTTCTCTTTCTAATCAATGCACAAGAATATGGAAGTTTTATTGTATCCTCTTTGGATGCCTATCATATTTAGGACTACTTTCATAGCACAAGCCAACTACCAAGTTACTCAGAGAGAGCACTCTCAAAAAGATATAAGTGAAGATCGAGAGTTCTTATTTCTCCAAAATATGACATTGCCGTGCTCTAAAAAATCTAAGTGAAGCACTTAGAGCAAAGTTATCTAGCTCAAAATATATAAGTGAAGCACATGTGAGCTAAATTGCCTAACTCAAAAGATATAAGCGAAGCTCAATGAGTATTCTAGAAAATTCACGATGAGTGCATGTCTCTCTCAAAAGGTGTGCAGCAAGGATGATTGTGACACAACAAAAAGAAAAGACTCCTATAATACACGACGCTCCAAGCAAAACACATATCATGTGGTGAATAAAAATATAGCTCCAGGTGACGTTACCGATGGATTGAAGACGAAAGAGGGGATGCCTTCTCGGGGCATCCCCAAGCTTAGGCTTTTTGGTGTCCTTCAATTTCGCTTGGGATGCCTTGGGCATCCCCAAGCTTGAGCTCTTTCCACTCTTTGTCCCATGGTCCATGGGAACATCACCCAAAACTTGAAAACTTCACAACACAAAACTTAAACAGAAACTCGTGATATCATTAGCACAAGAAAACAAACTACCAGCTCTTTAGGTACTGTAGAAAACTTGATTTCTATTTATATTGGTGTTAGATTACTGTATTCTCACTTTTCCATGGCTAGTAGCCCCCGATACTATCCATAGTTTCATCAAAATAAGCAATCAACACAACAAAAAGAGAATCTGTCAAAAACAGACCAGTCTGTAGCAATCTGTATACTTCGTATACTTCTGGTATCTCTAAAATGCTGAAACTTTACGACTATTTGGGCAATTGGCATATAAATCAGCAGAAAAAAGAATCAACTCAAAAGATTTTTCTCGATAAAAATGAAAAATAATTTCGTGAGCGAAAAGTTTCTGTCTTTTTCGAGCATGATCAAACAACCATCACCAAAAGTAGTCATAAAGGTTTTACTTGGCTCAAACACGAAAAGAAACACAAAAAACACAATCATAACAGAATTATGATGGTCTGGACGCAACAAAACAGAAAGCAAAGATAAATTCATTGCGTTGCCTCCCAACAAGCGCTATTGTTTAACACCCTTAGCTAGGCATAAGGCGATAGAATCACGTATCCCTCATCATGGATTCATAAGGCAATCTTATTTTATTTCTAGGAAATTTTTTCATGCCCTTCTTTAATGGAAATTGAAATCTAATATTCCCTTCCTTCATATCGATGACAGCACCAATAGTCTTTAGGAAAGGTCTACCAAGAATGATAGGACATGTCGGATTGCAATCAATATCAAGCACAATGAAATCTACGGGTACATAGTTCCTATTTGCAATAATAAGAACATCATTGATACTCCCCATAGGTTTCTTAATAGTAGAATCCGCAAGATGCAAATTAAGAGAGCACTCATCAATCTCATTGAAGCCTAGAACATCAAATAAAGACTTTGGAATCACGGAAACACTAGCACCCAAATCACACAACGCATTGCATTCATAGTTTTTGATCTTGATTTTGATAGTAGGTTCCCACTCATCATGAAGTTTTCTAGGAATAGAAACTTCCAGTTCAAGTTTCTCTTCAAGAGATTTCATCATAGCATCGACGATATGATCGGTAAAGGCCTTGTTTTGGCTATAAGCGTGTGGAGAGTTTAGCATGGATTGCATCAAGGAAATACATTCAATCAAAGAGAAACTATGATAATTTAATTCCTTGAAATCCAAAGTAGTAGTTTCATTACTACTCAAGGTTTTGATATCCTCTACTCCACTTTTAATGCTTTTAGCATCAAGATAGATGGATTCCGAATCATTGGGGCATTTTTAACCAAAGTGCATTCATATCCAGCCCCATCATCATTAGGTTTGACACTAGAAAACAAGGATTCAATGGGAGTCACACCAAGCACTTTAAGATCTTCGTGATTCTCATCACGAGAACACGCCTTTTTAAGCCAATCATGTCTAGCACGAATTTGGGCGGTTCTTTCTTTACTCTTATTCATGGAAACATGCATAGCTTTCAAAGTTTCATCCATATTGATCTTGGAAGGAGCACATCTCACTTTCAAAGCATCAATATCAAGAGACATTCTATCAACGCTCCTAGCCAAATCATCATTTTTGAGTAGTTTTTCTTCTATGGATGCATTGAAAATCTTTTGCGAGTTGATAAACTCTTTAATATTACTCTCTAGATCAGAAGGTAATTTGTTGTGATTTCCATGAGCATTGTTGTAGGAATTGCCAAAGTTATTAGAGGGATTACTAGGAAAAGGCATAGGAATATCGTTACCTCTAAAAGCATTGTTGTGGCCAAAATTATTCCTACCAACAAAATTAACATCCAAACTCTCATTGCTACTCTCAATCAAGGAAGACAAGGGCATATCATTAGGATCTAAAGGAGCACCTTTACTAGCAAACAATTTCATTAACTCATCCATCTTAGCACTCAACGAGTTAATTTCTTCTATAGCGTGCACTTTTTTACTAGTAGGTGACCTTTTAGTGTGCCACTGAGAATAGTTTGTCATGATATTGTCTAGGAGTTTTGTGGCTTCTCCTAATGTGATTTCCATGAAAGTTCAATCGGAGGCGGAGTCCAAGATATTTCTAGAAGCAAAATTCAAACCAGCATAGAAGATTTGTATAATCATCCAAAGACTCAAGCCATGAGCGGGACAATTTCTAATCATCAATTTCATTCTCTCCCAAGATTGTGCAACATGTTCATGATCTAGTTGCTTAAAATTCATGATATCATTACGGAGAGAGATAATCTTAGGCGATGGAAAATACTTGGATATATAAGCATCTTTGCACTTGTTCCAAGAATCAATACTATTTTTGGGCAAAGATGAAAACCAAGTTTTTGCTCGATCTCGCAATGAGAACGGAAATAGCTTCAATTTAATCACATAATTATCCACATCTTTCTTCTTTTTCATATCGCATAACTCAATGAAGGTATTAAGATGGGATGCGACATCTTCACTAGGAAGGCCGGAGAATTTCTCTTTCATAACAAGATTCAGCAAAGCAGCATTAATTTCATATGATTCCGCACTAGTGGCGGGAGCAATCGGAGTACTAATAAAATCATTATTATTAGTATTCGAGAAGTCACAAAGTTTGGTATTTTCTGTCATGGCGACTTCAGCAAGCAGACAAGCACACAAGCGAACAGAAAGCAAGCAAAAGAAAAGGGCAAACGAAAAAGGCAAATATTTTTGTAAATTTTTGTTTTTCAGAAGTGGGGGAGAGGAAAACGAGAGGCAAAAAATGCAAGAGATGACTTTGCGACGGTTACTTGGATAAGCTTCACTTAGAATAATCACTGGTGCGAGAGATTCACACGTTGGAGGAAGAATATTCTTGACTTATGCTCCCCGACAACAGCGCTAGAAATTCTTCTTGCTACCTCTTGAGCTTGCATTGGTTTTTCCCTTGAAGAGGAAAGGGTGATGCAGCACAGTAGCAATAAGTATTTCCCTCAGTTTGAGAACCAAGGTATCAATCCAGTAGGAGTATCAAGCCAAGTCTCCAAAGTACCTGCGCAAAAACAGCAAACTTGCACCCAACTCTACAAAGGGGTTGTCAATCCCTTCACGATTGATTGCAAGGTGAGATCTGAAGGCGGAAAATGCAACAAACTAAAAGTGTAAGGCTTAAAATATGATGTGAAGTAGACCCGAGGGCCAAAGTGTTCACTAGAGGCTTCTCTCATGATAGCAAATATTACGATGGGTGAACGAATTACTGTCGAGCAATTGATAGAACCACGCAAAGTCATGACGATATCTAAGGCAATGATCATACATATAGGCATCACATCCGAGACAAGTAGACCGATACTTTGTGCATCTACTACTATTACTCCACACATCGACCGCTATCCAGCATGCGTCTAGTGTATTGAGTTCATGACAAACAGAGTAACGCCTTAAGCAAGATGACATGATGTAGAGGGATAAATTCATGCAATAGATATAAACCCCATCTTTTTACCGTTGATGGCAACAACACGATGCGTGCCTCGCTACCCCTTCTCTCACTTGGTGAGGTCACCGCAGGGTATGAACCCAAAACCAAGCACTTCTCCCATTGCAAGAATTATAGATCAAGTTTGCCAAACGAAACCCACGACTCGAAGAGAATTACAAGGATATGAAATCATGCATATAAGAGATCAGAAGAAACTCAAATAAGATTCATAGATAATCTGATCATAAATCCACAATTCATCGGATCTCGACAAACACACTGCAAAAGAAGATTACATCGGATAGATCTCCATGAAGATCACGGAGAACTTTGTATTGAAGATCCAAGAGAGAGAAGAAGCCATCTAGCTACTAGCTATGGACCCGAGGCTCTATGGTGAACTACTCAGGCATCATCGGAGAGGCAATGGTGTTGATGAAGAAGCCCTCCGTGTTGGAATCCCCCCTCTGGCAGGGCACCAGAATGTACCCCAGATGGGATCTTGCGGAGAAACAAGCTTGCGGGGGCGGAAAAATATTTTCGTGTCTCTCCCCCGTGGTTTCATATTTTTCGGGGATTTATAGGCGGAAGAAGTAGGGCAGAGGAGCCACAGGGGGCCCACAAGCCTGCTAGGCGCAGGCCCCCCAGGCCACGGCTAGGGGGCTTGTGGCCTCCCCTGGTGCCCTTTGCCTTGGTTCTCAAGCTCCCTCCGTATCTTCTGTTCCGGAAAAAAAATCTTTTCGGAGGTTTTATTCCGTTTGGACTTTGTTTAATATTCTCCTTTGAAAAAGGTCAAAAACACGGAAAAAAACAGGAACTGGCACTTGGCACTGAGTTAATAAGTTAGTCCCAAAAAAGATATAAAATGCATACAAAACTTCCAAAGTTTGACAAGATAATAGCATGGAACCATCAAAAATTATAGATACGTTGGAGACGTATCAAGAGGTTAAATAGCAATTTGCACATCTCTGTTGTGGTTTTACGTAAGTAAGATGCGATCATACTAGATACCCATAGCAGCCACGTACAACATGCAACAACAAATTAGAGGACGTCTAACTTGTTTTTGCAGGGTATGCTTGTGATGTGATGTAGCCAAAGACATGATGTGATATATTGGATGTATGAGATGATCATGTTGTAATAGTTAATATCGACTTGCACGTCGATGCTACATCAACCGGCAGGAGCTATAGGGTTGTCTTTAAACTAATGTTTTTGTTTGCACATGCGTTTACTATATTGCTAGGTTGTATCTTTAGTAGTAATAGCATGGATAGCACGAAAACCTCGATGGCAGCACGATGATGGAGATCATGGTGTGGCGCCGGTGACGATGAAGATCATGGCGGTGCTTTGGTGAGGGAGATCAAAAATCACAAGATCATGGCCATATCATGGCACATATGAATTGCATGTGATGTTAATCCTTTTATGCACCTTATCTTTCTTAGAACAACGGTAGCATTATAAGGTGATGCCTCACTAAATTTCAAGATAAAATTGTGTTCTTCCCGACCGGGCACCGTTGCAACAGTTCGTCGTTTTGAGACACCACGTGATGATCGGGTGTGATAGACTCAACGTTCACATACAATGGCTGCAAAACAGTTGCACATGCGGAACACTCAGGTTAAACTTGATGAGACTAGCATGTGCAGAAATGGCCTCGAAACACAAGAGACCGAAAGGTCGAGCATGAATCGTATAGTTGATATGATTAGCATAGAGATGTTTACCACTGAAACTACACTCAACTCACGTGATGATCGGATTTGAGTTAGTGAATTTGGATCATGTCACACTCAAGTAACTCGAGGGATATCTATTTGAGTGGGAGTTTATTAGTAATTTGATTAGTTAAACTCTAATTATCTTGAACATAGTCTAAGTCCACTTTGCAGTATTTTATGTTGTGGATCAATGGCTCACGAAGTAGCAACCCCGAATTTCAATACGTTCCTAGAGAAAGCTAAGCTGAAAGATGATGGTAGCAACTTTGTAGACTGGGCTCGTAATCTTAGGCTCATCCTACAAGCTGGGAAAAAGAATTATGTCCTTGATGCTGCGCTAGGAGATGAACTACCCGCTACGTCTGACCAAGATGTTTTGAACGCTTGGCAATGACGTAAGGAGGACTACTCGGTAGTTCAATGTGCAGTCTTGTATGGCTTGGAACCGGGACTTCAACGACGCTTTGAACGTCATGGAGCATATGAGATGTTCCAGGAGTTGAAGTTTATCTTTCATAAGAATGCCCGGATCGAGATGTATGATACCTCCGATAAATTCTATGCTTGCAAGATGGAGGAGAATTCGTCTGTCAGTGAACATGTGCTCAAAATGTCTGGGTAATCAAACCGTCTAGCTGAGCTGGGGATTGAACTCCCGCAAGAGGCTATCACTGATAGAATTCTTCAATCATTGCCACCTAGCTACAAGAGCTTTGTGTTGAACTATAATATGCAAGGGATGAACAAGTCACCCGGCGAGTTATTCGCGATGCTGAAAGTCGCAGAGTCAGAACTCCGGAAAGAACATCAAGTGTTGATGGTCAATAAGACCACTGTTTCAAGAGAAACGGGGAAGGCAAGAAGGGTAACTCCAAGAAGAGCAGCCAAACTGTTCCCAATCCGACGAAGAAACCCAAGGCTGGACCTAAGCCGAAAACATAGTGCTATTATTGCAAGGGGATGGGTCACTGGAAGCGCAACTGCCCCAAGTATTTGGCTGATAAGAAGGCGGCCAACGCCAAACCAGGTATATGTGATATACATGTTATTGATGTGTACCTAACCAACTCTCGTAGTAGTGCCTGGGTATTTGATACCGGTTATGTTTCTCATATTTGCAACTCGAAGCAGGGACTGCGGAATAAACGAAGGCTGGCGAAGGATGAAGTGACATTGCGTGTGGGAAATGGTTCCAAGGTTGATGCAATCGTCGTCGGCACAGTCTCACTTGCATTACCATCAGGATTAGTTAGGAACTTAAATAATTGTTATTTAGTGCATGCGTTAAGCATGAACATTATATATGGATCTTGTTTATTGCGAGATGGTTACTCATTTAAGTCAGGGAATAATGGTTGCTCTATTTTTATGAGTAAAATCTTTTACGATCATGCACCCAATGTGAGGGGTTTGTTCATATTGAATGTTGATTGTGATGACACACATATACATAACATTGAGACAAAAATAGGTAGAGTTAACAATGATAGCGCCACCTTTTTTTAGCAATGTCGCTTAGGTCATATTGGTGTAAAGAGTGACTTGCAATCTGTGGCAATAGCTAGACGAATGCTGTTCGTAGCAGTTTTCAAGGGTAGAGTATTCAACGCAAATTTATTGGTTCGTACGACAGGAGGTGAGAGAATACTCTCAAATATTAGCAACTGAATATGTCAGATTCAACCACACCTGAAAGATTAGTATCTGCAAGCAAAGTATCAGTAGCAAAGTAGTATGATAACAACGGTGTCAGAAACGATCTATTGACGACAGACTATTCCTAACGATTGTATCAATGGCGCCAAGTTGCCGCGTTGACGGAAATTGTTGGTTCCCGTCAACGTCCAGCGTACCAAAGTTGTAGCAGGTAGTAGCAGTGTAACGAGCGATAGCAGTGGCAAGGAACAACAGTAGTGACGAAAGTAGCAAGTAGCAACAGTAGCAAGCAACAATAGTAACAAGAGCAGAGCAAGACAAGTAACATCAGTAGCAACAGTAGTAATAGCAGCAGAGCAAGACAAGTAACAGCAGTAGCAACAATAGTAACAACAGCAGAGCAAGACAAGTAATAGAAGCAGTAGGACAAACTCGTAGGCAATGGGTCGGTGGTTTGTTTGGATGATATTCATCATGCAACAGTTATAACACGGAGAGATATGTGGCTAGCTCCCGTTCGTCAATGTGATGTAGGCATGCATTCCGTGTGTCGTCATACGTGCTTAGGGAAAAGAACTTGCATGACATGTGTTGTCCATCCCTCCCGTGGCAGCGGGGTCCAAAAGGAAACTACGGGATATTAAGGTTCTCCTTTTAATAAAGAACCGGACCAACGCGTTAGCACTTGGTGAACACATGAACTCCTCAAACTATGGTCATCACCGGGAGTGGTTCTGGTTAGTGTCACTCCGGGGTTGCCGGATCATAACACATAGTAGGTAACTAGAACTTGCAAGATCGGATCTAAAACACACATATATTGGTGACAACATAATAATTTCAGATCTGAAATCATGGCACTCGGGCCCTAGTGACAAGCATTAAGCATGGCAAAGTAGTAGCAACATCAATCTCAGAACATAGTGGATACTAGGGATCAATCCCCATCAAAACTAACTCGATTACATGATAGATCTCATCCTACTCATCACCGCCCAGCGAGCCTACGAATAGATTACTCACGAACGACGAAGAGCTTCATGGAATTGGAGAGGGAAGAAGGTTGATGATGACGATGGCGATGATTTCCCCTCTCCGGAGACCAAGACAGACTCCAGATCTACCCTCCAGATGAAGAACATGTGGTGGCGGCGCATCCGTATCGCAAACGTGACGAAAAATTCTCTTTTTATTTGGATGAAAGTGAAATTATAGACCTGAGGTTGGGGCCGGCAGAGCCGTGTGGGCCCCACAAGCCTGCCCACCGCCACCAGGGGGTGGCGGAGCCAGGGCTTGTGGCCCACTGGCCCACCCCCTCAGGTGGAACTTGGCGCGGATATTTTTCTTATTTTCCAAAACTGCTTCCCGTAAATTTTCAGGACGTTTGGAGGACTTTGATTTCTGCACAAAAATAACACCAAGGCAATTCTGCTGAAAACAGCGTCAGTCCAGGTTAGTTCCCTTCAAATCATGCAAATTAGAGTCCAAAACAAGGGCAAAAGAGTTTGGAAAAGTAGATACGATGGAGACGTATCAACTCCCCCAAGCTTAAAACCTTGCTTGTCCTCAAGCAACTCAGTTGACAAACTGAGAGAGAAAGAAAAACTTTGACAAACTCTATTTGATCTTGTTGTTGCAGCTATGTCTAACTCATAACCAGAATTTCAGCAAGATCACAAGTTAACCACATAAGCAAATGACACAAAGGTCTCACGGTAAACTAATATCAATGGCATAATCAGCTAACGAGCAAATATAATGAGTTTCAAATACCAACAGTTCAATCAAAACAAGCATGCAACAATATGAATAGGTGGTATCTCGCTAGCTCTTTCTGAGACCGCAAAACATAAATGCAGAGCACTTTCAAAGATCAAGGGCTGACTAAACATTGTAATTCATAGCAACGAAGATCCAGTCATAGTCATACTCATTATCAATCAAAAGCAAAGCATAAAAATGACAGAGGTGCTCTCTAATTGGTGCTTATATAAGAGGAGGATGACTCGACAGGAAAATAAATAGAAAGGCCCTTCGCAGAGGGAAGCATTGATTTGCAGAGGTGCCAGAGCTCAAGCTTTGAAAACAGTGATAATAATTTTGGGTGGCATGCTTTCATTGTCAACGCACTGACCAAGAGTTCTCAATATCTTCCATGCTACTCATGCTATAGGCGGTTCCCAAACAGAAAAGTAAAGTTTTAACTCCCCCACCACCAATCAATCACACTCCACGGCTAGCCGACTCCTCGGCTACCGTCCATACTAACATCAATCCGGAGGGAGTCTTGTTTTATAGTTATGTTTTCGATTTAAGCGTGGAACTGGGCATTCCAATTACCGGCCCTTTTCTCGTGAATGAGAGTGAATAAACACATGTCGAGGATAACACTCCTAACATGGGTGATACCAATAGCCCCCTGTCACCACATGAGCGGTTCGGGCATGCAAAACAGATTATTTCTTGAAGGTTTAGAGAATGGCACATGCAAATTTACTTGGAACGGCACGTAGATACCGCAAATAGGTAGGTATGGTGGACTCTCATGGAAAAACTTTTGGGTTTATGGAAGTGGATGCACAAGCAGTATTCCGCTTAGTACAAGTGAAGGCTAGCAAAAGACTGGGAAGCAACCAACTAGAGAGCGACAATAGTCATCAAGATGCAATGAGTTTGACTAACATTGAATGCAAGCATGAACATGATATAAATCACCATGAACACGAACATCATAGAGGCTATGTTGATTTTGTTTCAACTACATGCATCAACATGCGCCAAGTCAAGCCACTTGAAACATTCAAAGGAGAATACCATCCTATCATACTACATCATAGTCATCTCAAAATCTATGTTGGCATTCAAGACAAACCATTATAAGCTCTCAGCTAAATAAGCATGGCATCAGAAACTATGATCTCTAAGTTGTCATTGCAAACATGGTTCTCTCACAACAAAGCTAAATCTAGGCCGACAAGCTAGTCATATTTACAAAAAACAAAATAGATAGAGTTCATACCAGCTTTTCAGTCTCAGTCACTTCATCATATATCATCATTGTTGCCTTTCATTTGCACGATCGAACGATGTGAAAAATAATAAGCGCATTGGACTAAGCTGAATCTGCAGGCAAATACAAAGGAGAAGACAAAGTAATATGGCTCTTTGAAAGCTAAACAGGTAAGCATGTAAGAACCAATAAACATTGTAACCAATATCTTCTACCTTGACACAAAGAAAAAGAAAACTATTTACACGGGAAAGCTCCCAACAAGCAAAAGAAAGAAAAATCTTTTTGGGTTTTCTCAAAAGGACACAAAACAAGAAAACAAGAAAACGAAAATAAACTAGCATGGATAATACAGTGGCAAAGTGTAAACACCGGCTAACAAAGTGAAAGCATAAGCATGAATGTAAAGTCGGTGAGAACACGTACTCCCCCAAGCTTAGGCTTTTGGCCTAGCTTGGTCTACTCCCAAGGTGGGAAATAACCAGCTCCAGGATACTCCGGAGTAGACTGTGGATGCCACTGCTGTGTGAGCTCCTCTAGCTCCCACTGATAAACTGGCGTCTGGTACTCGACTGGCGGCTCGGGCACGGGCGCCTATGGTTGGGCCAAGCCCCAATATGTGTAGATGTCCGCGGGCATAATAGTGTACGTGCCTGCATGAAGATCGAACAAAGAAGGAGAAGGCAAAGTAATAGTCTCTCGAGTACCCTCACTACATACCAGGTTATAAATCATCCGTCTACTAGCATATCTATCCAGAAAATCATGGCGAACCATGCTGTCATAATCCAGATATTTCTTAGGGAGAAGCATCTCTCCTTCCTCTCCCAGTCTAATGGGTATCTCAAAGTGCCTGGCAAGACGGGTAGCGTAGATACCTCCATAGACGACACCCTTGGAATGGTTGATGTTCAACCGCTGGGCCACTATAGCACCTAGGCTGTAAATCTTATCGTTAGAAAGGCCTTCGCGCAGAACCGCAAGGTCTGGAGAACTAAGTGATCCAGCCTCCCCACGGCCAATCAAACATTTTCCCACAAATAATGAGAAGTACCGAAGCACAGGAAAATGTATGCTAGCAATTCTAGCGCGAGACACTCCTCTCTCCTCTCCAACAGCAATAGAACCAATGAAATCCTCCAAGTCCCATGGACAAGGGTCATGGATATCCCCAACATAAGGTAATTTGCATACATTGCAAAAATCATGCAGCGTCATGCACTAGGGTACATCGTATATCATGAACTCAACCATGGGAGGATTCTTCCTCGGATAAAAGTTGAAGCTTTGAACGAAAATATTGGTGAGGAGGAGGTATTGTGAGCACTTATCTTCAACGAACGCAGTAAGACCTGCGTTGTCCACCAAGTAATAAAAGTCTTCATAAAGTTTGGCGGCGCGCAAAAATTCATCAGTTGGCCATTCGCACGCTCGAACTTCTATGACTCGAGGGACTACGTACTTGGGGTGGTTCTTCTCATCCTCCTTGGGGTTACGTCTTGAGGAGCCTCTCAAGAACCTCCTCATCTTTTCATTTTTCTAGTTCTGAATTTTTTTGAAATTTTTAGAGACTCCGAAAGAAAAGTGAACAAGGATCAACCCAACTTGTAGAAACTACTCCTACTAGTGCCTAGAGACCATATCACGCAGTAAAACTACTTGGGACCAGCTAAAATCAACATTTCTAGCTCAAGAACAGGGTCACCAAGGTAGCAAGAATACGCGAAGGATAAAGCACTAGAGCAAAAACTATTTGTACCAATGGAGGAGTCACTTACGAAGGAGTAATTTCCCCAAAACGGTTTGGAGAATGGTGCTTTGAGCAAGGAGATCGAAAATCACAGCCAAATGAGCAAGAACGCGGGTTTGAGTTGCGAAACAATTTTTTCTGGAGGTGGAAGAAGAGGCTGGGAGCTGGAATGAGTGGAGGGGGTCCCTGTGGGCCCCACAAGCTTGCACTCCGCCACCAGGGGGTAGGTGGCGGTGGCAGGGCTTGTGGCCCACTGGTCTGGGCCCGAGGCCAGCTCCCAGGCCCAAAATTTTCAAAAATTCCAGAAAAAACCATACTAAATTTACAGGACCATTGGAGAACTTTTATTTTCGAGGTATTTTTCTCCGGGACGCTAAAACAGAAAATAGGAAAAACTAAACTAATTCTATCATTTTTCTTCTAAGCAAAAGAAAATGAAAGCTCAAACCAGAGGTATGCGACTCTTTGATTCATCCCTTTCATGGTCATCGAAAGAAATCTGTCAATGGGATCGATCAAGTCCTTATGACAAAACCTTCTCGAATCGCAAGAGAGAACGGAGAATTTTCTAATAGCCACTAAGTCACCTCAATGGGGATATGTATCTCCCCAACAAGAAAATCATACTTCATCTTGACACGAGGAATAGGGATTCAAAGCTCCCAATAAGAATCGATGAAGTCTTTTCGATAGCATTGATGCAATGTACTTGATATTGTTTCTTCGAAAAGTGCACTGTGTGCTCATTACCGTTGACATGGAAAGTGACATTGCCTTTGTTGCAATCTATAAGAGCCCCTGCAATGTTTAAAAAGGGTCTTCCGAGGATGACAGCAATGGCATCGTCCTCGGGAATATCCAAGATAACAAAGTCCGTTAAGATAGTGGTCTTAGCAACCACAACAGGCACATCCTCGCAAATGCCGATAGGGAAAGCAGTTGATTTGTCGTCCATTTGCAGATAAATTTCAGTGGGTGTCAACTTATCCAACTCAAGTCTACAATAAAGAGAGAGCGGCATAACACTAACACCGGCTCCAAGGTCACATAAGGTAGTTCTTACGTAGTTTCCTTTAATGGAGCAAGGTATAGTGGGCACTCCGGGATCACCAAGTTTCTTAGGAGTTCCACCTTTAAAAGTGTAATTGGCAAGCATTGTGGAGATCTCAAGATCTGGTATCTTCCGTTTATTGGTCACAATATCTTTCATGTACTTGGCATACGGAGACCTCTTGAGCATATGAGTTAACCGCATCTGCACAAAGATGGGTCTTATCATCTCAACGAAGCGCTCAAAATCCTCATCATCCTTTTTCTTGGATGGCTTAGGAGGAAAGTGCATAGGTCTCTGAACCCATGGCTCTCTTTCTTTACCATGCTTCCTAGAAGTGAAGTCATTCTTATCGTATATCTTAGGTTGTGGGTTATCAGGATTAACCGTAGGTTCAATCTCCACATCCTCATCATTGCTAGGTTGAGCATTATTATGAACATCACTGTCCATATTGTCACCAGGTTCATGTTCATCACCAGATTGTGTTTCTGCATCACACACAGAAATATCATTAGGTTCTTCCGGTGTGACAGTATTTGGTGAACTGGCATGCAGGCTTCTGTCATCCTTCTTCTTCTCCTTAGGATGACTAGGTGTATCAGCATTCATTCCTTGAGAATCTTGATCAATTCTCTTAGGATGACCTTCAGGATACAAAGGTTCCTGAGTCATTTTGCCTCCTCTAGTAATGACTCTGACAGAGTTGTCATTTAATTCATTGAGCAGGTCATTCTAAGCTTTAAGTACTTGTTCTACCTGAGTAGTAATCATAGAGGCATGTTTACTCAGAAGCTTCAGATCATTGACATTTCTGTCTACACAAGCACTTAAATGGCTAAGCATACGAGTACTTTGTTCCAAATGTCTGCTAACATAATCATTGAAACTCTATTGTTTGGCAACAAAGTTGTCAAATTCATCAAAGCATAGGCTAGCAGGTTTATCAAAAGGAATATCACTCTCATCAAACCTACGCACAGAATTCACTTCCACTACCTGTATCGGGTTAATGAGACCATGGATCTCTTCGATAGGTGGTAGATTTTTGACATCTTCAGATCTAATGCCTTTCTCTTGCATGGATTTCTTGGCTTCTTGCATATCTTCGGGACTGAGGAATAGAATACCTCTTTTCTTCAGAGTTGGCTTAGGAGGTGGTTCGGGAATAGTCCAAGCATTATCGTTGATCAAGATGTTATTCAGTAGGGTCTCAGCTTGTTCTACAGTTTGTTCCCTAAAAACACAACCGGCACAACTATCTAGGTGGTCTCTAGAGGCATCGATAAGTCCGTTATAGAGGATATCAAGTAGCTCGTTCTTCTTAAGAGGGTGATCAGGCAAAGCATTCTGTAGCTGGACGAGCCTCCCCCAAGCTTGTGGAAGACTCTCTTCTTGTAGTTGAGCAAAGTTGTGTATTTCCTGCAAGGCATCTTGCTTCTTATTGGCAGGGAAATATTTCTCACAGAAGTAATAGACCATCTCCTAGGGACTACTCACACATCCAGGAGCAAGAGAGGTGAACCAGGCTTTAGCATCATCCTTTAGAGAGAAAGGAAACAACTTAAGGATGTAGTAGTGGCGGATCTTCTCCTCATTAGTGAAAAGGGTGGCTATATCGTGTAGTTTGGCAAGATGGGCTACGACCGTCTCAGACTCATAACTGTGAAAAGGATCAGATTCGACTAGAGAGATTATCTCAGGGTCGACAGAGAATTCATAATCCTTATCGGTGATAAAGATAGGTGAAGTGGCAAACTTCGGGTCGTATTTCATCTTAGCTTCCCGAGATTTTTCCTTCCACTTGAGAAGTAATTTCCCAGCGTCATAGGCATCCTTACACGCAAGAAAATCCTCAGCTATCTCTCCCTCCATAACGTAACCCTCAGGTATATCAGGCAATTCATATCTAGGAGAGCTATATCTAGCAGGAGAAAAAGCAGGTTCTATCTCAATAGTATTGGTAGTTTCAGAAGTATCACGAGCATTGGCAGTAACTCTAGCAATATGAGGATCAAGGAACACCCCTAGTGGAACATCAGGTAAGTAGTATCTCTAGCAGTATCAAGCATAGCATCATCAGGCAAAATAGCATCTCTAGCAGTATCAAGCATAGTATCATCAGGCATAATATCAAGCATAGCATCTCTAGCAGTATCAGGCATATCATCAGGCATAGTATCATGCACAGGCGACATATCAAGATTTCTAGCAGGAGGTGATGTCGCAAACTTACTCATAACTGAAGGTGAATCAAGTGCAGAGCTAGATGGCAGTTCCTTACCTCCCCTTGTAGTTGAGGGCAAGACTTTGGTTTTCGGATCCTTCAGATTCTTCATAGTGATCAGCAGATATAAATCCCAAGTGACTCAAAGAATATAGCAATACCTCCCCGGCAACGGCGCCAGAAAAATGTTGACTGGCACTCTCTGGCAATAGCCAGACGAATGCTGATTCTATGACAACAAAACTGCCCCTGCAACGGCACCAGAAGAATGCTGCTAGCACTCCCCGGTAATGAAACTAGAAGAATGTTGTTGAAGGCCCACCAGCGCGTGGGTTCGCAGCAGTTTTCGAGGGTAGAGTATTCAACCCAAATTTGTTGGTTCGCACGACAAGACGTGAGAGAATACTCTCAAGTATTAGCAACTGAATATGTCAGATTCAACCACACCTGAAAGATTAGTATCAGCAAGCAAAGTATCAGTAGCAAAGTAGTATGATAACAACGGTGTCAAAAACGATCTGTTGACGACAGACTATTCCTTACGATTTTATCAATGGCGCCAAGTTGCCGCGTTGGCGGAAATTGTCGGTTCCCGTCAACGTCCAGCGTACCAAAATTGTAGCAGGTAGCAACAGTGTAACGAGCGATAGCAGTGGCAAGGAACAACAGTAGTGACAGCAGTAGCAAGTAGCAATAGTAGCAAGCGACAGTAGTAACAGCAGCAGAACTAGACAAGTAACAGTAGTAGCAACAGTAGTAATAGCAACAGAGCAAGACAAGTAACAGCGGTAGCAACAGTAGTAACAGCAGCAGAGCAAGACAAGTAACAGCAATAGTAGCACAAACTCGTAGGAAATGGGTCGGTGATTTGTTTGGATGATATTCATCATGCAACAATTATAACACTGAGAGATATGTGGCTAGCTCCCGTTCGTCAATGTGATGTAGGCATGCATTCCGTGTGTCGTCATACGTGCTTAGGGAGAATAACTTGCATGACATCTATTGTCCATCCCTCCCCTGGCAGCGGGGTCCAAAAGGAAACTACGGGATATTAAGGTTCTCCTTTTAATAAAGAACCGGACCAACGCATTAGCACTTGGTGAACACATGAACTCCTCAAACTATGGTCATCACCGGGAGTGGTTCCGGTTATTGTCACTCCGGGGTTGCCGGATCATAACACATAGTAGGTAACTACAACTTGCAAGATCGGATCTAAAACACACATATATTGGTGACAACATGATAATTTCAGATCTCAAATCATGGCACTCGGGCCCTAGTGACAAGCATTAAGCATGGAAAAGTAGTAGCAACATCAATCTCAAAACATAGTGGATACTAGGGATCAATCCCCATGAAAACTAACTCGAATACATGATAAATCTCATCCTACTCATCACCGCCCAGCGAGCCTACGAATAGATTATTCACGAACGACGAAGAGCTTCATGGAATTGGAGAGGGAATAAGGTTGATGATGATGATGATGGCGACGATTTCCCCTCTCCGAAGCCCAAGACGGACTCCAGATCTGTCCTCCAGATGAAGAACAGGTGGTGGCGGCGCCTCCGTATCGCAAACGCGACGAAAACTTCTCTTTTTATTTTTTTTGGGACGAAAGTGAACTTATAGATCAGAGGTTGGGGGCGGCAGAGCCATGTGGGCCCCACAAGCCTGCCCACCACCTCCAGGGGGGTGGTGGTGGAGCCAGGGCTTGTGGCCCACTGGCCCACCCCCTCAGGTGGAACTTGGCGCAGATATTTTTCTTATTTTCCAAAACTGCTCCCCGTAAATTTTCAGGACGTTTGGAGAACTTTGATTTCTGCACAAAAATAACACCAAGGCAATTCTCCTGAAAACTACGTCACTCCAGGTTAGTTCCATTCAAATCATGCAAATTAGAGTCCAAAACAAGGGCAAAAGTGTTTGGAAAAGTAGATACGATGGAGACGTATCAAAGAGCATGAAGAAACTCCATATTTATGGGATTTTGGAGTCACTTGATTTCGAATCACTTGACACGTGCGGACCATGCCTCATGGGCAAGATGACTAAGACTCCGTTCTCCGGAACAATGGAGCGTGCAAGTGACTTGTTGGAAATCGTACATACTAATGTGTGCGGTCCAATGAGTATGGAAGCACGCGGCGGATATCATTATTTTCTCACCTTCACTGATGATTTGAGTAGGTATGGATATATCTACTTGATGAAGCACAAGTGTGAAATGTTTGAAAAGTTCAAGAAATTTCGGAGTGAAGTTGAAAATCATCGTAACAAGAAGATTAAGTTCCTACGATCTGATCGAGGGGGTGAATATCATAGTTTCGAGTTTGGTTCTCACTTAAGACAACGTGGAATCCTTTCACAGTTGACACCGCCTGGAACACCACATCGTAAGGGTGTGTCCAAACGTCGTAATCGTACTTTGTTAGATATGGTGCGATCTATGATGTCTCTTACCGATTTGCCGTTATCGTTTTGGGGTTATGCATTAGAGACAGCTGCATTCACTTTAAATAGGGCACCATCAAAATCCGTTGAGACGACACCATATGAGCTATGGCATGGCAAGAGGCCAAAGTTGTCGTTTCTTAAAGTTTGGGGATGCGATGCTTACGTCAAAAAGCTTTAGGCTGAAAAGCTGGAACCCAAAGTGGAAAAATGCGTCTTCGTAGGTTACCCAAAAGAAATAGTTGGGTACACCTTCTATCTCAGCTCCGAGGGCAAAGTGTTTGTAAAAACGGAGCTTTTCTTGAGAAGGAGTTTCTCTTGAAAGAATTGTGTGGGAGGAAGATAGAACTTGATGAGGTTGTAGAAGCTCTGCTCCCTCTAGATGGTGGCATAGGGTAGAGGGAAACCTCTATCGAGGCAACACCGGTTGAGGAGGAAGCTAATGATAATGATCATGAAGCTTCAGATCAAGTTACTGTCGGACCTCGCAGGTTGACAAGATCACGTACTACTCATGAGTGGTACGGGAATCATGTCTTATCTATAATGTTGCTAGACAACAATGAACCTGCGAATTATGAAGAAGCAATGGTGGGCCCAGATTCCAACAAATGGTTAAAGGCCATGAAGTCCGAGATAGGATCTATGTATGAAAATGAAGTGTGGACTTTGGAAGTATTACCTGAAGGTTGCAAGGATATTCAGAACAAATGGATCTTTAAGAAGAAGACGGACGCGGACGGTATTGTGACCGTTCATAAAGCTCGACTTGTGGCAAAGGGTTTTTCACAAGTTCAAGGAGTTGACTACGATGAGACTTTCTCACCGGTAGCGATGCTTAAGTCCATCTGAATCATGTTAGCAATAGCTGCATTTTTTGATTATGAAATCGGGCAGATGGATGTCAAAATGGCGTTCCTTAATGGTTTTCTTAAGGAAGAGTTGTATATGATGCAACCCGAAGGTTTTCTCGATCCAAAGAATGCTAACAAAGTGTGCAAGCTCCAGCGATCCATTTATGGACTGGTGCAAGCATCTCGGAGTTGGAATAAGCGCTTTGATGAGGTGACCAAAGCATTTGGGTTTATACAAGTTGTTGGAGAATCTTGTATTTACAAGAAAGTGAGTGGGAGCTCTCTAGTGTTTCTAATATTATATGTGGATGACATATTGCTGATTGGAAACAATGTGGAGTTTTTAGAGAGCGTAAAGGATTACTTGAACAAATGTTTTTCAATGAAAGACCTGGGAGAAGCTGCTTACATATTAGGCATTAAAATCTATAGGGATAGAACGAGGCGCCTAATAGGACTTTCACAAAGCACATACCTTGATAAAGTTTTGAAGAAGTTCAAAATGGAGCAGTCGAAGAAGGGGTTCTTGCAAGTATTACAAGGTATAAAGTTGAGTAAGACTCAGTGTCCAGTAACTACAGAAGATAGAGAAAAGATGAGTATTGTCCCCTATGCTTCAGCCATAGGGTCTATCATGTATGCAATGTTGTGCACAAGACCGGACATCAGCCTGGCCATAAGTATGGAAGGCGGGTTTCAAAGTAATCCAGGAGTGGATCACTGGACGGCGGTCAAAAATATTCTAAAGTACATGAAAAGGACTAAGGAAATGTTTCTAGTTTATGGAGGTGACGAAGAGCTCGTTGTAAAGGGTTACATCGATGCAAGCTTTGACACTGATCCGGATGACTCTAAGTCTCAAACCGGATACGTATTTATTCTTAATGGGGGTGCGGTAAGCCGGTGCAGTTCCAAGCAAAGCGTCGTATTAGATTCTACATGTGAAGCGGAGTACATGGCTGCCTCCGAGGCAGCTAAGGAGGGTGTCTGGATGAAGCATTCCATGACGGATCTTGGAGTTCTGCCGAGCTCACTGAATCCAATAAATCTGTTCTGTGACAACACTGGTATCATTGCTCTAGCAAAGGAACCAAGATTTCACAAGAAGACCAGACACATGAAACGACACTTCAACCTCATCCATGACTACGTCGAAGGAGAGGACGTAAATATTTGGAAAGTGCACACGGCTCTGAATGTTGCAGATCCGCTGACTAAACCTCTTCCACGAGCGAAGCACGATCAACACCAGAACTGTATGGGTGTTAGATTCATTCCAATGTAAATCGCATAGTGATGTGAGACTAGATTATTGACTCTAGTGCAAGTGGGAGACTGTTGGAAATATGCCCTAGAGGCAATGATAAAATAGTTATTATTATATTTCCTGTTTCAATATAATCGTTCATATCCATGCTATAATTGTATTGAATGAAAGCATAGATACATGTGTGGATATATAGACAAAACAATGTCCCTAGAAAGCCTCTAGTTAACTAGCCAGTTGATCAAGGATGGTTAAGGTTTTCTGACCATATGCAAGTGTTGTCACTTGATGACTAGATCACATCATTAGGAGAACCATGTGATGGACAAGACCCAAATTATAAACATAGCATGTGATTGTGTCATTTTGTTGCTATTGTTTTCTGTGTGTCAAGTATTCATTGCTATGACCATGAGATCATGTAACTTACTGACACCGGAGGAATACCTTGTGTGTATCAGACGTCACAACGTTACTGGGTGACTATAAAGGTGCTCTACGGGTATCTCCGAAGGTGTCCATTGAGTTAGCGTGGATCAAGACTGGGATTTGTCACTCCGTGTGACGGAGAGGTATCTCGGGGCCCACTCGGTAATACAACATCACATATAAGCCTTGCAAGCAATGTAACTCCAATGTTAGTCACGGTATCTTGTATTACGGAACGAGTAAAGAGACTTGTCGGTAACGAGATTGAAATAGGTATAGGGATACCGACGATCAAATCTTGGGTAAGTAACATACCGAAGGACAAAGGGAATGTTATACGGGATTATATGAATCCTTGGCACAGAGGTTCAACCGATAAGATCTTCGTAGAATATGTAGGATCGAATATGGACATCCAGGTCCCGCTATTGTATATTGACCGGGGAGTGTCTTAGGTCGTGTCTGCATAGTTCTCGAACCCACAGGGTCTGCACACTTAAGGTCCGGTGACGTTTTGGTATAGTTGAGTTATAGGTGTTGGTGACCGAAGGTTGTTCGGAGTCCCAATGAGATCACGGGCGTCACGAGGGTTTCCGGAATGGTCCGGAAGTGAAGATTGATATATAGGATGGTTTCATTTGGTCTCCGGAAAGATTTCGGGCATTACCGGCACTGTACCGGGAGTGACGAATGGGTTTCGGGTTTTCACCGGGAGGGGCCCACCCACCCGGGAGTGAGCCTAATAGCCCAAGGGTGGCGCACCAGCCCTTAGTGGGCTGGTGAGGCCAGCCCAAGTGGGCTATGTCGTCTAGGAAAAAGAAAACCAAAGAAAAAAAAGGGAGGTGGGAAGGAAGAGGATGACTCCTCCTTCCCCAAACTGAATTGGAGTTGGAGTCCTCCTCTCCTCTCTCGGCCGACGCCCTTGGGGCTCTCTTGACCCCCAAGGCTAGCCCCTCC
The DNA here is from genome assembly GCF_904849725.1 of Hordeum vulgare subsp. vulgare. NCBI lineage: Eukaryota > Viridiplantae > Streptophyta > Magnoliopsida > Poales > Poaceae > Hordeum > Hordeum vulgare. The sequence continues at coordinate 269,041,246 of NC_058519.1, read as the reverse complement.
TCTCCTCCTATATATACTAGAGGGTTTAGGGTTTTTGAGACACAACTTTGCAACGTGCAACCCAAACCTCTACTTCGTACTTCTTCCTCTAGATCGGTTTTCTGCGGAGCTCGGGCGGAGCCCTGCAGGAATAGTGAAAGTGCGTTATATCGACTAGAGGGGGGGTGAATAGGAGATTTTTAGAATTTCATCACTGAGGAAATTCCTTTTGAGGAAATTCCTCACTGATGACTAACTTACAGCGCAAACAGTTAAGGATCAGTCGTGCAATCGTTCACAACAGCAGTATTACAGAGTGAAGATTATGAAAACAGATTGCACAGTAAGCAGGCACGCAGAATACAGATGATGATTAACTCAAGTGAAGAATTTGGGGTTGAGGAAATTCAGAGAAAGTCTTCAGCAAATTCTTCAAACAGTCACAGTGAATGTCATCAACACATAATACAGAGAATGTAAAGAGTTGAGGAACTAGAACCCGATTCTTGGTGAAGACTGTTGTTGATGACCCAGTTCCAACTGTTGTGACAGTTGTACATCTGGTTTGGAGCGGCTTGGTATTTAAACCAAAGGACACCCAGTCCCGGGTTACACAGTCCCTACCGTATTCTCCTTGAACTACGAACACACAGTCCTCGCCCAACACTCGTGGTATGTCTTCAGGGCAGACTTCCAAACCCTCACAAACTCGGTCACCCGACGATCCACAATTGACTGCTGGATTGCTCTAGACCATGACGCCTAACCGTCTGGAGGATGCACTGTCCTCAAAGGTAAAAGGCTTCAGTCCCACACAGGAACAACTTCTTCAGTGATGCTCAATCACTAGGTTTGGTTTGTGGTTTCGGTGGGTAGTGTATTTCCTCACTGATGATTTACTCTCGTAGGCTCGGAGGAATTTGGGTTGCTCTTATGACAAGTGTCAGTTTCTAACGGAGCAGCCAACCAGCTAGTGGTTGTGGGGGGCGGCTATTTATAGCCTGGGAGCATCCCGACATGATTTGACATTAATGCCCTTATATAATATGACCGTTGGAGTGGATAAGATCAGTGACTTGGCGTGGCTTATCGAAACGGTCGGGACCCTCAACTGTGAGAGTCCTCATGTCACTCATATTCCTCACTTGAGGCTTTTGGTAGGATTTGGCTTGGGTTGAGCATCATGAGGAAATTTATTCCATAGCGTTACTTTGACCCCCTTTAACAGTACGGTGTTCCTATTCATCAAATGCGAAGAAAGTAAAACAGAAAACTAAATCTTCACGCTTCAATTTCTTCAGAATAATTTACTTCAGGAACCACCGATCTTCTCAATATCAATGTCTTCATGAGGAATATCAATTTCATCGCAGATTCCTCGTGATTCATTTCTTCAGCTTCAGACCAATTTCTTCAACTGAAGATATACATTTTTAGGGGTCTATATTCTTCAAATATCTCAAACTCCTCAATGACTTATAGATCCTGTGTACACTTATAAACACATTAGATACTTAACCTATAAGTCTTCAAACCACCAAAATCACTAAGGGGCACTAGATGCACTTACAATCTCCCCCTTTTTGGTGGTTGATGACAATTAGGTTAAGTCTTCAACAGGGAATAAAAATGTGAAGTGTAAATACTCAATTGAGGAATTTGAAGACAAGATTCACAGAGACTCCCCCTGAAGATGTGCATACCTTGAGGATTTTGCTTTTATAGCATATGCACATTGATGATTTATATCATGGAGATCTCCCCCTGAATCTTGTAAATCATGCATACATATAACATATCATATGAAGAAAATGAAGATGCATGATGGCAAATGGTATCTGACGAATTCCAGCAAGCGTGCATTAGAAATTTGAGGAATAAGCATGCGAAGAAAAACGTTCAAAAAGCGTCATAGTACCATCGGGCTTAAGTTACAACTCATTACATAAAAACTTTAGAAGAGCCAAGAGTTTGTAACTTAAATATAGTTCATAAGCCCCAAAAATAACTCCCGTTTGAAGACTAACTCTCAAGTTTCTCCCCCTTTGTCATCAAGTGACAAAAAGGGACAAACTGAGGACTAACGCCATTGAAGACTTCATTTCTTGGCGGTTGATGAAGATCCTTGGCGCTTCTTAGGTGTAGTCTTCTTCCTTGGGCCTGTTGCGGTGTCGAGCTGTTCCTCATCAGATTCGGCGGTGCGGAAGGACGAGAAGGAGCTGTCTTCAAGATCTGGCACTGGAATGGGCCTGAACTTCTTCTTGGGAGGCCACGACCAGTCAAAGTCCTGCTCAAAGTTCAATTCTTCAAGCTCAGTCTGGGTCTTCAGATGTGCAAGGGTAGCCCAGGTGCGATCAAAAACCTCATGCAGATAGTGATGATTAAATTTCACAGAGTTCTGTGTCTCAGTGAGGGTTTTCACAATGGCACCAAATTGGCGTTTGACCCATTTGTGGTTGTGATCCACCTTCTGATGAAGACTGAGGAGAAGCTCTCTGGTGTTTAGCACGCGAGGAGGAACAGGGCTTGGTGGACGAGTCTCAGTATCGTCCCATGAGGAATATGCATCTGGCTCTTTAAATTGACCATCAAGAGGCATGCAGCCTTCATCAATCACAGACTTTCCTTTTCCCTCAATGGGCTCGAAAGTCTTCTTGTTGACCCGGATAGGAGGCATATAACCAACATGGTTCTGGAAATCTGCGTGGAAGTTGATGCATGTCCTTGTCCTGAGGAATCTCATGATCCATGGTGCATAAAATTTGTGATCGTAGGGGCACATGGCTTGTCAGCCAAAGTCCTCAAGAAGAAATCATGGATATTCATGGGATACCATGAATGATGTTGTAGAGGATATTCTTCATGAGGCCGACAACATCTTCTTCATCGTCATGGCCTTTGATGGGCGCGAGCACACTGCAGAGAATGCGGTAGACAGACCGGGGTGTGTATTTGAGCTCATGGACGAGGAATGTGGTTCTTGAGGGTTTTCCTGCAGCCAAAGGCTTCATGAGGACTTCCATCATTCCATTTGGTAGCTCACGCTCACCATAAAGCTTCACTGCCCCTTCTGAAGGAATTGGTACGGGCAGTTCTCTGAGGAGTTCAGATGCTGGAGCTTTGTAGTGAGTGTTTTGGGTCATCCAGTCGAACACCCATGTGTTGATGTCATCAGCATTGCCCGAGATGTGCAAAGTTGCATAGAACTGAAGAATAAGCTCACTATTCCAATCTGATATGTCGGAGCACATAGGGAGCAAACCTGCATCATGGAGTACATTGAGGACTGGTTCCATGCAGGGAATTTCTTCAAGTTCATCATGAGGAATGTGCCTGTGCTGGAATATCTTGTTGCGTCCACAGAGCACAGAAGCATAGTAGTTCATCTGAGTCCTTGTTCAAAACTTCAGATGCCTCATTTGAGGCTTGTCATACGGATTCTCTCCGATGAAATACATGCGTTCCTCAAAGAAATTTTCTTTCTGAAACTTGGGCCGCTTCGAGAATGGCTGGCGCTGAACTGGCTGGATCGTGTGCTGAGGAATGGGTGGGGAAACAACCATGGCAGTCTCTGGGTTGAGCACAATGAATTCATTGTCAGGGGCGGGAACATTTTCTTCAGCAGTGTCCTCATGTTGAGGAATTTCATCAGCTGGTGTTTCTTGCTCTGGCTGAGCTTCAGGCTGAGGAATTTCTTCTTCCTACTCAGCTTGAGGAGTTTGGTCAGCCTGTTCAGTGGGAGGAGCCTGCTCAGACTGGACATATTCTTCAGCTTGTTTTTCATAAGCTGACTTTGTGGCAGAAGCAGATTCATCAGCTGTTGCAGCTGAAGCTTGAGTAGTCTCTTTCTGAGGAATATGAGGTTGAGGACCGTCATCAATCTGTATTTCCTCATCAGTATGCTCCTCAGAGGCAGCATCCTTCATTTCCTCATCTGCCCTTGTAGTTTGGTCACCAATGACGACCATTTCATATGAAGGTGCAACATTTAGAGGCACCGGGTCCAGAGGGGCAGATTCTTCAGTTTCCTTGAGGCGTTATGCCTCAATCTTTTCTTCTGCTGAGGAAGCTTTTCTCTTCTTCGCTTCCTTCTCAGCAGCTCTTGTCTTTTTTGCGTCTGATGCAGACGGGATTAACTTCCTCACCATTGAAGCTTTTGGTGAAGGTGTTTTCTCGACAGATTCTTCAGCTGGCAGTGAGGAACTAGCTGGAACAGAGTCATCAGCCTGCTTTGGTGAAGCAGCTGGATCAGTAGCAGTTGCATGAGGGGTTGCAGTTTCATCAGTGGTGGTCTTGGTGATGATCTCTTCAATGGCCGGCTCATCAGCTTGGCGCCCTTGGTGTTGTTCCTCACTTTGAGGAATTTCCTCCTCATCAGGAGATACATCTTCTGGCTGTTCAACCAGGGGCTGAGGAGTTGGTGCTGGTTGTGGATGTCGTTTGTTGTAGTCATCAACAACACTAGTGGCTAGCTTGATGAAATTGTGTTTGATGCTTGTGCGGTCTGACAGTTTCTCACACTTGTCAGTTAAGACTTGTAGCTCTGCCTGGGTTGACACCAATGCTTCAGGCGTCAGCTTGAGGACATTTTGCCTGAGGAATTTCTCCTTTCTGGCCTTTGCAATCTTTGCCTGCTTGGCCTTGTGTTCCTTCCACTTGGCTTCGTTTATGAAGGTAGCCACCATGTGGCTGACGCCAGTAGGAAGTTTCAAATCATCAATGGGTGTGTTTGGGTCTTGATACCACACATTCATGAAGTCGAGGAGGACCTTGGGGTCCATGGCCAGAGGAATAGCACTGCCTGATGCTTGTGCTACCCGTTCTTGCTTGTTCCTGATGATGGCTTGCAAAGTTTCATCATCATACTCATCACTTCCCTCTGATGCAGACGGGACTGCGATGATTTTGCTGGGGCTGGGCAGAGGTGCAGGTTCAGTAGTTGTCAAAGTCTTCACAAGGGGAGTTGAAGACTTTGTCTCCGAGCTAGTTGCAGCTGGGAGTGAGGAGCTGGAGCTGGCAGTCGTAGTCTTCACGACTTTCTTCTATACTGGCTTTGGAGGTGGAGCTGAGGACTTTGGTGTAGATGAGATGGGTGCTGAGGGTTTTGGCGCTGATGGTTTTGGAGTTGACGGTTTTGGAACCGAGGGTTTTGGAGCTGAGGGTTTTAGAGCTGAGGGTTTTGTGACAGAAGTCTGTCCAGACTTCTCTTGAGGCTTTGGAGCCTTTGGCTTTGATGGCGCAGACTACTTTTGAGGAATCTCTGAGCCGGAAGTTTCTGCTGCTGAGGAATGAGCAGCACCGGAGGCAGCAGCTGAGGATTCATGAAATTTCTTCACTGCTGTTTCGGCTTGCTTCTTGAGCTTGGCCAGATGCCTTTCTTTTTCATCTGGGTAGTCATCAAGTGTCATAAGACTTGAGGGATGAGCTACTTGATGATCCTCAAGTGGAGCCCTTCTGCGAGGAGGCTTCAAAGCGAATTCTTCACATATTTTGGGGTCACAAACCTGTACTCCTTCCACTCCTTTGCCCATCTGCGTTCAATTTTCTGCAGCCTAATCTTCTTTAGGCATTGTCTCAGGTTCATCATCAGGCGTGCAATAGTCCATGTATATGTCATCAGGAATATCAACAGTTGTGTTCTGCTCCAGTTTCTTTCCTCCCTTCTGTTTCCTTTCTTCCTCCATTTTCTTCAGACGAGGAATTTGCTGATGATTTTGAACTCTTGAAGATTCTGATGAGCCTTGAAGAGTTTCTTCCAGAAACGCTGCAAATGAGTTAATGTGATGAGAACCGAGAGATTCATCAGCTGACATGTGTGTACCTGTGAACAGAGTATAGTTGCGAGGAATTTGGAGAGGTCATATGCGTTCTCAGATTTGAAGAAAATGAAAAAGTTTGACAGTTTGAGGAATATAACCAGTGGTTGAGGAATTTGCTTAAGCATACTGTTCTTGGGTTCTAGAGTTGTACAGATCCGAAAATTCGCACAATTGAGGAATCTCGTGAAAATCTTAGATGCTTAGCTAGTTCATCAATGATTGTGGTGATGGATAGTGTTTGAGGAATCATGTGCACATCGTATCTTGAGGAAAAACAGATTTCACATGGGAGAGGTAAAATTTCAGATCTAATCTGCTGCAAAATGGGATATATTTACCGTGGAAGGTGCGAACGAAGAACACAAAAAGGTGGTGTTGGAGAGGCTCTTCGGTCAAGTGTCCAATGCACCCTAACTTGGCAGCAGAGGACGTCTACGGCGGCGGCGGACGTAGATGTTCCGACTCTGGCATGATCCTGGCGGTGAGAAGGTTGAGGCAGTGAAGCTCTTCCTTGCCGGCGACAAGACTACCAGCGGTGGCGCTAGGGTTCGGTGTGCTGTGGCAGGAGAGCGATGAGGCAAAGAAGATGATACCGAGGGGGATAAGGACATATTTATAGCCCGAAAGTTACTGTTTGGCGCGAAAGTTTCGGACCGAATAGCCCTTGCCTCTACGTCTCCGCAGGACACGTGTAGCTCCCGTACGATGCGGTGGAGATAGTGGAGATCGTGGTTATCCGATCGTGGGAAGTGGGGGTTCGGTTACTGTTCCCTTGGAGAAAACAATTTTTGAAGATATGAGGATTTTTGTTACCAAATCATCAGCTGACAAGGATGCAGTGAGGATTTTGAACAAAGTTTCAAGTAGAACGCATATGAAGAATTGAATAGACTGGATAAGTATAGCATAGAGGGAAAGTAGGGTCCGATCACATTCACTTAGCAGAAACATCAACTTGAATAAATAGCAATAAGTGAATGCTGTTGAGGACTAGAAATCACAGTCTACCTAGTCAAATGAAAGTCATCAAGTGTTTTGATGATTTTGCAATAGATCATCACAATGAAGAACAACTGTTTTGAAGAAAAATGCATTGTGAGGAAATTGATCATTTGAAGAAAATCAACTTGAGGAATTTCACATTGGGCGGTGGCGTTACCCACCATATAAGAATGTTGATTACAGACGTCGCGTACAATTGTCGTAGGGCCCTGAGAATCAATTTCTTCGTTAATTTCTTCACATTCAGAGTGACTTTCTTCATTGGTTGAATAAAATCATTTCATCATGTGTTGCACATCTAAGTCATCAACTTTGCATAAGTGTTAGGATGTGTGCATGTTTTTACAAAACATTTGAAGACTCTAAGATTTTAGCTCACACCTCAACTTGCAAAACCTTTTCTCATCCAAGCGCTTAGTGAAGATATCAGCCAGTTGATCATCAGTCTTCACATGGTCGATGAGGATATTGCCCTTGAGGACATGGTCCCGAAGAAAATGATGACGAATCTGGATGTGCTTGGTCTTCGAGTGCTGTACTGGGTTATATGCAATCATTGATAGCACTCTCATTGTCACAGTAGAGAGGCACATTCTTCATGTTGATGCCGTAGTCCTTGAGGGTTTGCTTCATCCATAGCAATTGAGCACAGCAAGAACCAGCAGCAATGTACTCAGCTTCGGCAGTGGAGAGTGATACGCAGTTCTGCTTCTTTGAGGACCAGCAAACTAGTGATCTTCCGAGGAAATGGCATGTGCCAGATGTTGACTTACGATCCACACAGTCACCAGCATAGTCTGAATCAGAATACCCTACCAGATGAAGATTGGAGCCCTTCGGATACCATAATCCTAGTGTTGGTGTGTGAGCTAAGTATCGAAGAATATGTTTCACAGCCTTATGGTGTGATTCCTTCAGTTTTGCTTGAAAACGTGCACACATGCAAACACTAAGCATTATGTCTGGCCTAGATGCACATAGATACAATAAAGAGCCAATCATAGAACGGTATACCTGCTGATCGAAATCTTTACCATTTTCATCAGTGCCGAGGTGACCGTTGGTAGGCATTGGAGTCTTGGCACCTTTGCATTCATGCATGTCGAATTTCCTCAGAACATCCTTGAGGTATTTCTCCTGTGATATGAAGATTCCATTGTTTTGTTGACGAATTTGAAGACCTAAGAAGAATTTCAGCTCCCCCATCATGGACATCTGATATTCTTCACTCATCATATAGGCAAATTCATCACTATATCTTTTGTGAGTACAACCAAATATGATGTCATCAACATATATTTGACATACAAACAGCTCATTATCATAAGATTTTGTGAAAAGAGTTTGATCGAGTGAACCAGGTTCGAAGCCTTTCTTCATGAGGAATTCCTTCAATGTATCATACCATGCCCGAGGGGCTTGCTAGAGGCCATACAGAGCCTTTTTTAGTCTGAAGACTTTGTCTGGATTCTTTGGATCCTCGAAACCTGGGGGCTGAGCAACATATACTTCTTCCTCAAGCTTACCATTGAGGAATGCACTTTTCACATCCATTTGATATAAGATGATGTTATGATGATTAGCATAAGCAAGTAGAATTCGAATAGCTTCAAGTCTAGCAACAGGTGCAAAAGTTTCGTCGAAATCTATTCCTTCAACCTGGGTGTAGCCTTGGGCTACAAGTCGTGCCTTGTTCCTCACCACTTGACCGTCCTCATCTTGCTTGTTTCGGAAAATCCACTTGGTGCCGATGATGTTATGCTTGCGAGGATCTGGTCATTTGACGAGCTCACATACATCATTCAGCTTGAATTGAAGAAGTTCGTCTTGCATGGCTTGGATCCACTCCGGTTCCAGAAAAGCCTCAGCTACTTTTGAGGGTTCTGTGATAGATACAAAAGAAAAATGCCCACAAAAGTTAACTAAGTGTGAAGCTTTTGAGCGAGTGAGAGGACCTGGCGCGTTGATGTCGTTGAGGATTTTTTCAAGTTCAACTTCATTTGCAATCCTCGGATGAGCTGGTTGAGGATTTTGTCTGGGCTGAGGAAGTGGTGCTGTTGCAATTTCCTCAGGAGCATCTTCTTGGCTTTCATCAGCGATGGGGATCGTTTCTTCACCAATTTCCTGAGTGGGGACAATGTCTTCAGTAGGCTTAAGCTTTATTGCTTCCTCAGGAGACAGCTTATCTGGATCAGAAGGCAATTGCTCTCTTTGCGAGCCATTAGTTTCATCGAACCGCACATCTACAGTCTCAACAACTTTGTTGTGATAGTTGTTGAAGACTCTGTAGGTGTGCGAGTTCTTTCCATACCGAGCATAAAACCTTCATGTGCCTTAGGTGCAAATTTTGAGCTATGATGAGGATCTCTAATCCAGCATTTTGCATCGAAGACTTTGAAATAACTTACATTGGGTTTCTTGTCACTGAGGAGTTCATATGAGGTTTTCTTGAGGAATTTGTGAAGATATACCCTGTTGATGATATGACATGCAGTGTTGATTGCTTCAGGCCAGAAGCGACGAGGAGTCTAATATTCTTCAAGCATAGTTCTTGCCATTTCAACCAGAATCCTGTTCTTTCTTTCGACGACACCATTCTGCTGAGGAGTATAAGGAGCAGACAGTTCGTGAGTAATACAAAGTTCATCAAGATAATCATCAAGACCAGTGTTTTTAAACTCGGTTCCATTATCACTCCTGATATGTTTGATCTTGATGCCGAAGTTCGTCGAGGCCCTTGATGAAAATCGTTTGAAGATTTCCTGCACTTCGGTTTTATATACTATGATATGCACCCAAGTGTATCTGGAATAATCATCAACTATGACAAAGCCATATAGAGATGCTGCATTGGTTAGTGTTGCATAGTGAGTAGGTCCAAATAAATCCATATGAAGCAATTCAAATGGACGTGTAGTGGTCATGATGGTTTTGGAGGGATGCTTGGATCTGGTCATTTTCCCAGATTCACAAGCACCACAGATATGATCCTTGAGGAATTTGACTGATTCGATGCCAATGACATGCTTCTTCTTTGCAAGTGTGTGCAAATTCCTCATGCCTGCATGACCTAGTCTTCGGTGCCACAGCCATCCTTCTGAGGTTTTTGCTAGTAAGCGAGTGGCTGGTTGAGGACCTGTAGAGAAGTCAACAATGTACAAGTCCCCTCTTCTTACACCTTCGAAGACTTTGGATCTGTCAGATTCCATGATGACTACACATCTATATCTACCAAAGATAACAATCATATCAAGATCACAAAGCATAGAGACTGGCATGAGGTTAAAACCAAGGGATTCAACAAGCATCACTTTTTCCATATGCCTATCCTTGGAAATAGCTACTTTGCCAAGTCCCAATACCTTGCTTTTACCTTTGTCAGCATATGTGCTTTGCTTCAGAGGTGATGGAGTTAGTGGCATATTCATCAGTAAGCTTTTATCACCAGTCATGTGATGTGTGCAGCCACTATCGAGAACCCACTCAGTATTTTTGGGTTTGTCTTCCTGCAGATGAATTAGTACAGCTTACCATCTCATATGCTTCAGATTTGAAGAATATGATACTGATTTCATCAGTTCAGTAATTTCATCATAACAGAAATGTAAGGACGTGTGAAATATTTCTATGTCATCAATCATTAGCTTGCGTCCTATCAAGCGTTTCCTCAGGTCTCCAGCAAATTCTTCAAATGATGATTTTCATCTGGAGACCTGACCTGCAGAAGTGATTAGTTTGATTTCTTCACCACCCACATCCGAAGGGGTGGCAAAGCATTCATCATCCTGCGAGCACCATATGAGAAAGGTTGCATTGAAGCTAATGCACTTCTCTTAACAGTAGGGGGGTTAAAGTACTCATATGAGTATGCAGAGAACTGGTTTGATGATTTATGAACATAATGATTTGAGGAGTAGCGCTCATAATCATGTTCCTTGTAGTTTCCCTGCATGTTAGACGCATAAACATGGGTACGAGCATAGTTTTGACCAGTTGAGGATTTTGATCCTCTTGAAGACTTTGGACCTCCTGAGGAATTTGATCTAGAGTTCAGATTCTTCAGAGGTGATGTCATGAGGACATTCACTTGAAGATTTTCAAGACAACTTTTGGGAACCCAGATTTTCCTCAGAGGAGGGCCATTCCTGCAGTTAGTTCCAACATATCGAGCAAATACTTCACCAGATTGATTTTTGAACAGTTTATAGTTGGAATCAAATGACTCATCCGAGGAATAGGATAATTCACATGAGAAGCCAGTTAGATTAGATGGATCAAAAGGAGGCCGAGTAGAAGCAACCCATGAGGTTTTGGGATACTGCTCAGGTTTCCAATAAGATCCATCAACATTCAATTTCCTCTCAAAGGCAATTCCTTCTTTCCTCGGGTTCCTGTTCAATATCTGCTTTTTGAGCACATCACAAAGGATTTGATGTCCTTTGAGGCTTTTGTACATGCCTGTCACGTACAATTCCTTCAACCCTGCATTTTCATCAGTGACATTTGTGTTTTCCTCAAGTGAGGAAATAGACACAACAGGTGCAGTTGAAGAATTTGTAGCAGTGGTAGCATTTGAAGATTCTGGTGAAGAATTAGCAGTTTCACAATCAATGCATTTAAGACATGGAGGAATAAATTCAACTTGACTAGCGCTGATCTGTTGAGCTAGTAATGAATCATTTTCCATACGAAGATCATCATAAGACATCCTCAGCTTCCCAAGATCAAGCTTCCTTTGAAGAAATTCGTAGGAAAGCTTCTCATGACCAGTGAGGAGTGTATCATAGCGATCCTGAAGAATATGAAATCTAGACTGAAGATTTTTCATGTCATCAGCGAGGATTTGATTAAGATTCATTTCATCATTCAACAGATCATCACTTTTGTCTAGCAGTTTTTGAAGCTTTTCCAGAGCAGTTTGTTGTTTAGTGGCAATGATGGCAAGTTTACTGTAGCTGGGTTTTTTGTAATCATCATGTTCACAGTCACTTGAATCAGAGGAGGAGGCATTATGTGATACCTTTGAACCTTTTGCCATGAAGCAATAGGTTGGAGCGAAGTCATCAGCATAATCATCAGTATGGATAGTGCACTCATTTTCTTCAAGATTGAAGATTGACTTGCTGACGAAATTGGTTGCTAGTGCAAGACTAGCCTGTCCGGATTCTGAATCTTCTCCAGAGCCTTCTTCATCATCACATTCTTCTGATTCTGCCTCGGAATCCATTTCTTTGCCAATAAGTGCCTGAGCCTTTCTGAAGCTAGTCTTCTTGTGTGAGGACTTTGAAGATGAGGATTTTGAAGATTTCTTCTTCTTCTTCTTTGAGTCATTAGAACTATCATCCTTGTATTTCTTCTTCTTTGATTCCTTTCCCCAGCGAGGACAATCAGCAATGTAATGACCTGATTTCTTGCACTTGTGACAAGTCCGTTTCTTGTAGTCCTCAGATGCAGATTCTGATTTCCTCATGTCTCTTCTTGATGATTTACCGAACTGGCCTTGTCGTGTAAATCTCTGGAATTTCCTCACAAGCATTGCAAGTTCCTGACCAAACTCTTCTGGGTCACAACTGCTGTCATCTGTGTCTTCTTCTTCAGATGAGGAAATTGCTCTTGCCTTCAGTGCACGTGGTCTGGAATAGCTTTGTCCATCTAGATCTCTCGTTTCTTCTAGCTGGAATTCATGAGTATTTAGCCTTCCGAGGATATCAGCAGGATCTAGCATCTTGTAGTCCGGTCGTTCTTGAATCATCAGAACTAAAGTGTCAAATGAAGAATCCAAAGATCTGAGCAGTTTCTTCACAACTTCGTGATCAGTGATGTCTCGAGCTCCCAGTGCTTGCAGTTCATTTGATATGTCAGTGAGGCGATCAAAGGTGTCTTGGCAGCTTTCATTGTCATGTCTCTTGAAGCGATTGAAGAGATTGCGAAGAATATCAACACGAGAGTCGCGTTGGGTTGATACTCCTTCATTTACCTTGCACAGTCTCTCCCAGATCAGTGTTGCAGAGCCTAAGGCACTTACTCTTCCAAACTGGCCAGGGCTCAGATGACCACAGATGATGTTCTTCGCTTGAGAATCGAGTTGCTTGAATTTCTTCACATCAGCTGCAGTGACACTAGCAGAAATGATGGGGACACCATTTTCCACAATATACCAGAGATCATTGTCTATAGCTTGTAGATGCATTTGCATTATGTTCTTCCAGAAGGGAAAATTCTTTCCCTCGTAGGTAGGACATGCTGCAGTCACCTTAAACATGCCTGCAATCGACATAACTAAAACTCCAGGTGGTTAAACCAAAATCACACAGAACAAGGGAGTACCTTGCTCTGATACCAATTGAAAGTGCGTTATATCGACTAGAGGGGGTGAATAGAAAATTTTTATAATTTCATCACTGAGGAAATTCCTTTTGAGGAAATTCCTCACTGATGACTAACTTACAGCGGAAACAGTTAAGGATCAGTCGTGCAATCATTCACAACAGCAGTATTACAGAGTGAAGATTATGAAAACAGATTGCACAGTAAGCAGGCACGCAGAATACAGATGATGATTAACTCAAGTGAAGAATTTGGGGTTGAGGAAATTCAGAGAAAGTCTTCAGCAAATTCTTCAAACAGTCACAGTGAATGTCATCAACACATAATACAGAGAATGTAAAGAGTTGAGGAATTAGAACCCGATTCTTGGTGAAGACTGTTGTTGATGACCCAGTTCCATGTGCTGTGACAGTTGTACATCTGGTTTGGAGCTGCTTGGTATTTAAACCAAAGGACACCCAGTCCCGGGACACACAGTCCCTACCGTATTCTCCTTGAGCTAAGGACACACAGTCCTTGCCCAACACTCGTGGTAAGTCTTCAGGGCAGACTTCCAAACCCTCACAAACTCGGTCACCCGGCGATCCACAATTGACTGCTGGATTGCTCTAGACCATGACGCCTAACCGTCTGGAGGATGCACAGTCCTCAAAGGTAAAAGGCTTCAGTCCCACACAGGAACAACTTCTTCAGTTATGTTCAATCACTAGGTTTGGTTTGTGGTTTCGGTGGGTAGTGTATTTCCTCACTGATGATTTACTCTCGTAGGCTCGGAGGAATTTGGGTTGCTCTTATGATAAGTGTCAGTTTCTAACGGAGCAGCCAACCAGCTAGTGGTTGTGGGGGGCGGCTATTTATAGCCTGGGAGCATCCCGACATGATTTGACATTAATGCCCTTAAATAATATGACCGTTGGAGTGGATAAGATCAGTGACTTGGCGTGGCTTATTGAAACGGTCGGTACCCTCAACTGTGAGAGTCCTCATGTCACTCATATTCCTCACTTGAGGCTTTTGGTAGGATTTGGCTTGGGTTGAGCATCATGAGGAAATTTATTCCATAGCGTTACTTTGACCCCCTTTAACAGTACGGTGTTCCTATTCATCAAATGCGAAGAAAGTAAAACAGAAAACTTAAATCTTCACGCTTCAATTACTTCAGAATAATTTACTTCAGGAACCACCGATCTTCTCAATATCAATGTCTTCATGAGGAATATCAATTTCATCGGAGATTCCTCGTGATTCATTTCTTCAGCTTCAGACCAATTTCTTCAACTGAAGATATACATTTTTAGGGGTCGATATTCTTCAAATATCTCAAACTCCTCAATGACTTATAGATCCTGTGTACACTTATAAACACATTAGATACTTAACATATAAGTCTTCAAACCACCAAAATCACTAAGGGGCACTAGATGCACTTACAAATAGATCATCACCATTACCGGCGCGCCGTCACGCTGCCAGAGAACTCATCTACTTCCCTGTCTCTCTTACTGGATCAAGAAGGCGGAGATCAACATCGAGTTGTACGTGTGCTGAACGCGGAGGTGCCGTCCGTTCAGCGCTAGATCGGAACGGATCGTGGGACGACGGTGATTTGAATCACGAAGCTGTTCCACTACATCAACCGCGTTTCTTAACGCTTCCCTCTTAGCGATCTACAAGGGTATGTGGATCCGATCTCCCTCTCGTAGATGAACATCACCATGATAGATCTTCGTGTGCGTAGGAAATATTTTGTTTCCCATGCAACGTTAACCAACAACACCTCAGCGACTTATAGAGCATGTGTACACTCACAAACATATTAGTCTCTTTACCAATAAGTCTTCAAACCATCAAAATCACTAAGGGGCACTAGATGCACTTAAAGATCGAGTGAACCGGATTTGAGGCCTTTCTTCACTAGTAAGTCCTGCAATGTAGCATACCATGCCCGAGGGGCTTTCTTAAGGCCATAGAGTGCCTTTTTGAGTTTGAAGACTTTGTATGTATGCTTCGGGTCTTCAAAACTAGGGGGCTGAGCAACATATACTTCTTCCTCAAGCTTAC
This sequence comes from Hordeum vulgare subsp. vulgare, assembly GCF_904849725.1. Taxonomy (NCBI): domain Eukaryota; kingdom Viridiplantae; phylum Streptophyta; class Magnoliopsida; order Poales; family Poaceae; genus Hordeum; species Hordeum vulgare. The sequence continues at coordinate 269,026,058 of NC_058519.1, read as the reverse complement.
CATTGAGGAATGCACTTTTCACATCCATTTTATATAGTGCAATATTGTGATGATTAGCATAAGCAAGCAATATACTAATAGCTTCAAGTCTAGAAACAGGTGCAAAAGTTTCACGAAAGTCAATTCCTTAAACCTGTGTGTAGCCTTGGGCTACATGTCATGCCTTGTTTCTCACAACCTCACCATCCTCATCTTGGTTGTTTCGGTCGATCCACTTGGTGTCGATTACATTGTGCTTGCGAGAATCGGGCGTTTCGACGAGTTCCCATACATCAATTCAACTTGAATTGAAGAAGTTCATCTTTCATGGCTTGAATCCACTCAGGTTCCATGACGGCTTTATCAACTTTTGAGGGTTTTGTGATAGACACAATGGATAAATTCCCACAAAAGTTAATCAAATGTGAGGCTTTTGAGCGAGTAAGGGAACGTGGCGCAGTGATGTCCTTGAGGATTTTGTTAATTTCCACTTCATTTGCAATCCTATGATGTGTAGGTTGAAGACTTTAATTGGGCTGACGACTTTGATCTGGAGCAATTTCCTCAGGTGCACCCACTTGAATTTCATCATTGTTGGGGATGACTTCTTCAACAGGAGGTTGTTCCTCAGTAGGGATGATATCTTCAGTAGCCTTGTGCTTAATAGCTTCCTCAGGAATCAATTTATCTAGCACATGAGGCAGTAGCTCTCTTTGCGAGCCATTAGTTTCATCGATCCACACTTCCACAGTCTCAAGAACCTTGTTGTGATAGGTGTTGAAGACTGTGTAGGTGTGCGAGTCCCTTTCGTAATGGAGCATAAAACCCTCATGTGCTTTTGGTGCAAATTTTGAGCTATGGTGAGGATCTCTAATCCAAAATCTTGCACCGAAGACTTTGAAATAACTTACATTGGGTTTCTTGTCAGTGAGGAGTTCGTATGAAGTCTTCTTGAGGAATTTGTGAAGATATACCGTGTTGATGATGTGGAAAGTAGTGTTGATTGCCTCAAGCTAGAAGCGACGAGGAGTCTGATATTCTTCAAGCATGGTCCATGCCATTTCAACCAGAGTCCTATTCTTGCGCTCAACGACGCCATTCTGTTGAGGAGTATAAGGAGCAGACAATTCGTGAGTAATACCAAGTTCATCATGATAGTCACCAAGGCCTATATTCTTGAATTATGTCCCATTGTCACTCCTGATGTGTTTGATCTGGATGCCGAAGTTCATCGAGGACCTTGAGGAAAATCGTTTGAAGACTTCATGCACTTCGGTTTTGTAAAGAATGATATGCACCCAATTATAACGAGAATAGTCATCAGCGATGACAAAACCGTATAGAGATGTTGCATTGGTTAGAGCAGCAAAATGAGTAGGTCCAAAGAGATCCATGTGAAGCAATTCAAAAGGATGAGTAGTAGTCATGATAGTCTTGGAGGGGTGTTTGGATCTGGTCATCTTTCCAGACTCACAAGCCCCATAGAGATGGTCCTTGAGGAATTTGACGGTTTCGATGCGAGAGACGTGTTTCCTCTTCACCAGCATGTGCAAATTCCTCATGCGTGCATGACCAAGTCGTCGATGCCATAGCCAGCCCTCTGAGGTTTTTGCTAGTAGACACGTGTTAGCTGAGGACCTACAGAGAAATCAACAATATACAAGTCTCCTCTCCTAAAGCCTTCGAAGACTTTGGATTTGTCAGATTCCATGACAACTACACATCTATACTTTCCAAATATTACAATCATATCAAGATCACAAAGCATTGAGACTAACATGAGGTTAAACCCAAGGGATTCGGCAAGCATGACTTTGTCCATGTGTTGGTCCTTAAAGATAACCACTTTACCTTTGTTAGCGTAGAGATGTGCTTCAGTGGTGATGGAGTTAGTGGGATATTCATCAATAATCTTTTATCACCAGTCATGTGATTTGTACATCCACTATTAAGAACCCAGTCTATGGTCTTGGATTGGTCATCCTGCAGATGAATTAGTACTGCTTACCATCTCATATGCTTCAGATTGAAGAATATGATATCAATTTCATCAGACATGAATTTCATCACAGAAAATAAATTTTAGACATAACGAGGACGTGTGAAAGGATAGATCATTTCATCATGTTATAGCTTGCGTCCTATCAAGCAATTTCCCCAGGTCTCCAGCAAATTCTTCAGATGATGACTTTCATCTAGAGACGTTACCTGCACAAGTGATTAGTTTGATTTCTCCACCACCCACATGTGTAGAGGTGGTAAAGAGTTTATCATCGTGCGAGCACCTTATGAGAATTGAGGCATTGAAGCTAATGCACTTCTTTTAGCAGGAGGGGGGGTTAGACCACACAAATGAATAGGCAGAGGAATTATTTGAGGACTTATGAACATAGTGGTTTGAGGAATAGTGCACATATTCATGCACCTTGCAATTTCCCTGCATATCAGAAGCATTAGTGCGAGTACGAGCATAGTTTTGACCATCTCAGGAATTTCATCCTCGTGAAAACTTTGGTCCACCTGAGGAATTTGATCTGGGGTTCCTGTTCTTCACTGGTGGTGTCATGAGGACATTCACCCGAAGACTTTCGAAGCTGCTTTTGGGGGCCTAGATTTTCCTCAGGGGTGGTCCATTCCTGCAGTTTGTTCCAACATATCTAGCAAATACTTCATCAGCTTGATTTTTGAACAGTTTATAGTTGGAGTCAAATGACTCATCAGAGGAATAAGACAGTTCACATGCAAAGCCTGTTAGGGTAGATGGATCAACAAGAGGTACTTTTGTAGCAACCCATGAGGTTTTCGGGTACTGCTCAGGTTTCAAGTATGACCCATCAACATTCAGTTTCCTTTGGAAGGTAATACCCTCTTTCCTTGGGTTCGTGTTCAGAATCTACTTTTTGAGCACATCGCAAGGGGTTTGATGCCCTTTGAGGCTTTTGTATATGCCTCTCACATACAATTCCTTCAATCCTGCATTTTCGTGAGTAACATTTGTGGTTTCCGCAGGTGAGAAATTTGATACCACAGGAACATTTGAAGAATTTGTAGCTATAGAAGCATTTGAAGTTTCAGAAGGAAGAATTGGCAGTTTCACGTTCGATGCAATTCAAACATGGTGGAATAAAATCTTCCTGAGCAGTACTGATCTGTTGAGCAAGCAATGAATCATTTTCCATTCGAAGATCATCATGGGACATTTTCAGCTTCTCAAGATCTTGCTTCCTTTGAAGAAATTCATAGGAAATCTTCTCATGACCATCCAAGAGTGTACCATAATGTTCTTGAAGACTATCAAATCTAGACTGAAGACTTTCAACATCTTCAGTGAGGATTTGAGTATGATTCATTGCATCGTTCAACAGGTCATTGCCTTTTCTAGCAGTTTCTGAAGCTTTTCAATAGCACTTTGTTGCTTAGTGGAAATGTTGGCAAGTTTATAGTAACTGGGTTTTTGATAATCATCAGGTTCAGAGTTGATAACCCACAAGTATAGGGCATCGCGATAGTTTTCGAGGGTAGAGTATTCAACTCAAATTTGTTGATTCGACACAAGGGGAAGCCAAAGAATATTCTCAAGTATTAGCAGTTGAGTAGTCAATTCAACCACACCTGAAAGACTTAGTATCTGCAGGAAAGTATTAGTAGCAAAGAGGTGTGATAGAAACAGTAGCAACAGTAACAGCAGCAGCAACAACAACAGTAGTAACAAAGTAACAGTGGCAGCAGTAGGAAAAACTCGTAGGCATTGGATCGGTGATGGATAATTATGCTGGATGGTATTCATCATGCAAAAGTTATAACACGGAGAGATATGTAACTAGCTCCAATTCGTCAATTTAATGTAGGCATGTATTCTGTATGTAATCATACGTGCTTAGGGAAAAGGACTTGCATGACATCTATTGTCCATCCCTCCCGTGGCAGCGGGGTCTGCTGCGGCAACAAAAGTCCTTCCTTGGCGCTACGAATTCTTCTTGTTACTTCTCTGGTTTGCGTCGGTTTTTCCCTTAAAGAGGAAAGGGTGATGCAACACAGGAGCAGTAAGTATTTCCCTCAGTTTGAGAACCAAGGTATCGATCCAGAAGGAGGGCCTCGTCAAGTCATTCAACGCTTCAAAGGGGTTGTCAATCCCTTCAAGATTGTTTGCAAAGTGAGATCTGAAGGCGGAAAGTGCAACGAAGTAAAAAGTGTAAGGCTGAACATATAGTGTGGAGTAGACCCGGGGGCGATAGTATTCACTAGAGGCTTCTCTCAAAATAGCAAATATCACAGTGGGTGAACAAATTACTGTCGAGCAATTGATAGAACCGCGCAAAGTCATGACGATACCTAAGGCAATGATCATAAATATAGGCATCGCGTCCGAGACAAGTAGACCGATACTTTCTGCATCTACTACTATTACTCCACACATCGACCGCTATCCAGCATGCATCTAGTGTATTGAGTTCATGACAAACAGAGTAACGCCTTAAGCAAGATGACATGATGTAGAGGGATAATCTCAAACCAATGATGAAAATCCCATCTTTTTACCCTTGATGGCAACAACGTGATGCATGCCTCGCTATCCCTTCTGTCACTGGGTGAGGTCACCACACGGTATGAACGCAAAACCAAGCACTTCTCCCATTGCAAGAATCATAGATATAGTTGGCCAGACAAAACCCACAACTCGAAGAGAATTACACGGATGTGAAATCATGCATAAGCGAGATCAGAAGAAACTCAAATAAGATTCATAGATAATCTGATCATAAATCCACAATTCATCGGATCTCGACAAACACACCGCAAAAGAAGATTACATTGGATAGGTCTCCATGAAGATCATGGAGAACTTTGTATGGAAGATCCAAGGGAGAGAAGAAGCCATCTAGTTACTAGCTTTGGACCCGTAGGTCTATGGTGAACTACTCACGCATCATCGTAGAGGTCATGGTGTTGATGAAGAATCCCACCGTGTCCAAATCCCCCCTCCGGCAGGGCACCAGAACGTGCCCTAGATGGGATCTTGCAGAGACAGAAGCTTGCGGTGGCGGAAAAGTGATTTCGATGATGTCCTAATTTTTTGGGATTTTTAGGGAATTTATAGGCGCAACCCCTAGGTCAGGGGACGCTCAGGGGGCCACAAGCCTGGATGGCGCGGCCTCCCCCCTCGCCGCGTGGTGGGGGCTTGTGGGGCCCCTGAGCTCCCCTGCCTTGGCTCCCAAGCTCCCCGATCTTCTTCCATTCCCGAAAAAATCTTTTCGGGGATTTTCTTCCGTTTGGACTCCGTTTCAAAATCTCCTCTAAAAGGGGTCAAAAAAATGTAAAAAAACAGGAATTGGCTCTTGGCACTGAGTTAGTAAGTTAGTACCAAAAAATATATAAAAGGCATGCAAAACATCCAAAGTTTGACAAGATAATAGCATGAAACCATCAAAACTTATAGATACGTTGGACACGTATCAAGCATTCCCAAGCTTAACTCCTGCTCGTCCTCGAGTAGGGAAGTGATAAAGAATGAATTTTTGATGTGGAATGCTACCTAGCATAGTTGTCCTTTGCAACTTCTTTCACATGACATGAATGTTCAGATCCGTATGATTCAAAACAATAGTTTGCTATTGACATGAAAACAATAATACTTCAAGCAAACTAGCAAGGTAATCATGAACTTTCAAAATAACAAGGCCAAAGAAAGTTACCCCTACAAAATCATATAGTCTGGCTATGCTCCATCATCCTCACACAACTAATGTGAATCATGCACAACCCCGGTATTGTCCAAGTAATTGTTTTCGCACTCTTACTTTCTCAAACTTTTTATAACTATCATGCAATACATGAGCGCGAGCCATGGATATAGCACTATATGTGGAATAGAGTGTGGTGGTGGTTGTGAGACAAAAAAGAGGAGATGGTCACATTGACTCGGCGTATCAATAGGTTATGGAGATGCCCATTAATAGATATCAATTTGAATGATCAGGGATTGCCATACGAAACATGCACTAGAGCTATAAGTATGTGAAAGCTCAAAAGGAAAACTAGTGGGTGTGCATCCAACTTGCTTGCTCACAAAGATCTATGGCAATTTTGAGGAAGCCCATCATTGGAATATACAAGCAAAGTTATATAATGAAGATTCCCACTAGCATATGGTAGTGAAAAAGCAAGAAGCTCTCAATCATGAAGAACATGGTGCTATCATGAAGCACAAGTGTGGAAAAAGATAGTAGCATTGTCCCTTCTCTCCTTTTTCATTTGGGCTCTTAGGCCTCTCTTTTTTTCTTTTTTTTCTTTTCTCTCTTTTTGTTTTGTTTTTGTTTTTGGGCTCTTTGGCCTCTTTTTTTATTCCTCACATGGGACAATGCTCTAATAATGATGATCATCACACGTTTATTTACTCACAGCTCAAAGATCACAATGATGATGACTCCATAGGAAATGCCTCCGAAAGTTTACCGGGATGTGCAACGATCTAGCATGACGTATGACATTGAAAACATCTCGCTAGTTATCTTACGATCATGCAATGCCAATATGAGAGTGACGGCACAAGTCATGAGACGGAAAGGTGGGAGTTGCATGGCAATATATCTCGGAATGGCTATGAAAATGCCATAGTAGGTAGATATGGTGGCTATTTTGAGGAAGGAATTTGGTGGGTTTGTGCACCGGCGAGAATTGCGCGGCACTAGAGAGGCTAGAAGTGGTGGAAGATGAAAGTGAATCTATACCTTGGGCTCACATTAGTCATGAAGAACTCACATACTTGTTGCGAAAGTTTTTATTAGTAATCGAAACAAAGTGCTAAACGCATACTCCGAGGGAAGGGTTGGTAGGTGTTAACCATCGCGCGATCCCGACCTCAACACAAAGGATGAAAATCAATAGATCAATCATGCTCCGACTTCCTAACATAGCGGTTCACCATACGTGCATGCTACAGGAATCACTAACTTCAACACAAGTATCTCTAGATTCACAACACCCTACTAACATAACTCTCAATATTACTGAATCCACGTCTCAAAACTAACTCAGAGGAATCGAAACTTCTCTTTCTACTCAATGCACATAAAGATGTAGGTTTTTGCATCCTCTTTGGGTACCTCTCTCATTTGGTACTACTTTCATAACATAAGCCAATACCAAATTACACACCGCCATGCTCTAAAAGATATAAGTGAAGCACTAGAGCAAAAGTATCTAGCTGAAAAGATATAAGTGAAGAACTATGAGCATTCTAGCAAAATCACGATGAGTGCATGTCTATCTCTCTCAAAAAGGTGTGCAGCAAGGATGATTGTGACACAACAAAAAAATAGACTCCTACCACACAAGACGCTCCAAGCAAAACACATATCATGTAGTGAATAAAAATATAGCTCCAAGTAATGTTACCGATGGATTGAAGACGAAAGAGGGGATGCCTTCCCGGGGAATCCCCAAGCTTAGACTTTTTGGTGTCCTTGAATTTGGCTTGGGATGACTTGGGCATCCCCAAGCTTGAGCTCTTTCCACTCCTTATCTCATCGTCCATGAGAGCATCACCCAAAACTTGAAAACTTCACAACACAAAACTTAAACAGAACTCGTGATAACATTAGCACAAGAAAACAAACTACCACTTCCTTTGGTACTGTAGCAAACTTGAATGCCATCTATATTGGTGTTGGGATACTGTATTATCACTTTTCCATTGCTAGTACACCCGATACTAACCATAGTTTCATCAAAACAAGCAACCAACTCAACAAAAACAGAATCTGTCAAAAACAGACCAGTCTGTAGCAATCTGTATACTTCATATACTTCTCGTACCTCAAAAAATCTGAAAAATTATGATGGCCTGGGGAAAAATCATATCGACCAGCAGAAAAAATAATCAACTCAAAACCTCTTTCTGAATAAAAATGAAAAATTATCTCGTGAGCTAAAAGTTTCTGTCTTTTTCCAGCATGATCAAACAACCATTACCAAGACTAGTCATAAAGGCTTTGCTTGGCTCAAACACAAAAAAAACACAATCACAATAGAATTGTGATGGTGTAGATGCAACAAAACAGAAATAAAAAGATAAATTCATTGGGTTGCCTCCCAACAAGCGCTATGGTTTAACGCCCTTAGCTAGGCATAAAAGCGATAGAATCACGTATCGTCGTCTTTGGTGCTCAAACCATAAGTGGCCCTCATCATGGATTCATAAGGCAATCTTATTTTATTTCTAGGAAAGTGTTCCATGCCCTTCCTTGAAGTAAATTGAAATCTAATATTCCCTTCCTTCATATCGATGATAGCACCGATAGTCCTTAGGAAAGGTCTACCAAGAATAATAGGGCAAGTAGGATTGCAATCAATGTCAAGCACAATGAAATCCACGGGTACATAGTTCCTATTTGAAACAATAAGAACATAATTGATCCTTCCCGTGGGTTTCTTAACAGTAGAATCAACAAGATGCAAATTAAGATAACACTCTTCAATCTCATTAAAACCGAGAACATCACATAAAGACTTCGGAATCGCAGAAACACTAGCACCCAAATCACACAAAGCATTGCACTCATAGTTTTTGATTTTGATTTTGATGGTAGCACTACTCGAAAATAGTATTTTGCCATCTGCCTAATCTTTGCCGTCTGCTAGATGATGGCAAAGAGTTTCTTTGCCGTCAGCTTCAACAAAGCAGACGGCAAAGCACTGGCTGATGGCATAGAGTGTTTTTGCCATCAGTCACATCTTTGTCGTCACCTAGCAGACGGAAAAGAGTCTCACACCGGACGGCAAAGATGTAGACGGGCCCACCTGACCGCGGGGTGATTAGGCCAAACTGGAGTCCCTTCTTTTCCGTCTGCTAGCGGATGACAAAGAGTCCGGAGGCAGACGACAAAGAGTCTAGACTCTTTGCCGTCCGCCAGCAGACGACAAAGGGCTAACTCCGTTAACGGCTCTTTCCCCCCACCCCGCCCCTCTCTCTCTCTCTGTAACGGCTCACCCCGCGCGCCCCTCTCTCTCCCAATCCCCGACGCCCATAGGACGCCCCCGCCACCGTCGTGCCACCGCCCCCGTCGCGCCACCGCCCCTATCGCCCCCGCCGCCGCCCGTGTCGCCCCCACCGCCGCCTGTGTCGCCCCTACCGCCATCGTCGCGCCACCACCATCGTCCCGCCGCTGCCCCACCGCCGTCAGGCCGCCGCCCCTGGCGCCCCCGGCGCAGCCCCGCCACCCCCACCACCCCGGCCCCTCCACAGCCGCCCGTCCCGGTGAGCCCCCACACCCCCACCCACCCCCCCCGCACCCGCATTATTTTTAGTAGTTTTAGTAGTTGTTATTGTTAGTAGTTTTAGTGGTAGATTTAGTTAGTTGGTAGATTTAGTAGGTAGTTTAGTGGTAGATTTTGTTTTGTTAATTAGTGGTAGCTTGTTAAATTAGTTAGGTTAGTTAGTTAGATTGGTTAGTTAGGTGGAGGAGGAGAAGAGGAGGACGAGAAGAGGAGAAGAAGAAGAGGAGTAGGAGGAGGAGGAGGAGGAGAAGAAAAAGAAGAAGAAAAAGAAGAAGAAGAGGAGAAGAAAAAATAAGAAGGAGAAGAAGAATAAGAAGATGAAGAAGAAGAAGAAGAAGAGGAGGAGAAGAAACAAATAAGAAGGAGAAGAAGTAAAGAAGAAGAGAAGAAGAAGAGAAGAAGAAGAGAAGAAGATAATAAGAAAAAAATAAGGATAAGTTAGTTAGCTTTGTTAGTTAGCTATATTCTTTTTTAGTTACTTAGTGGTAGATTCTGTTTTTGTTATTTTTTTGTTGTTTAGTGCAATCTAGGTTTAGCGATAGGTTTAGTTAGCTTGGTTAGTTAGTTAGTTAGCTTAACAGAAAGAATAGGAAGAAGAAGAAGAGGAGGAGGAGGAGGAGAAGAGGAGAAGAGGAGGAGGAGAAGAAGAAGAAGAAGAAGAAGAGGAGGAGGAGGAGAAGACAAAAATAAGGAGAACAAGAAAAGAATAAGAAAAGAAGAAGAGAAGAAGAAGAGAAGAAGAATACCTTCTCCTCCTTCTCCTCCTCCTTCTCCTCCTCCTCCTTCTCCTTCTTCTTGATTTCTTCTTCTTCTCCTCCTCCTCCTCTTTCTTCTCCTCTATCTTATTCTCCTTACCTTATTTTACCCAACAATGAGATAATTAGCCCATTTAGCTACAAAATGGCATAAAAACCTTGGTTAGCTCATGAATATTATATTCTTAACTTGTTTTCCTCTAAAATGACATAATTAGAATATTTGAGTTGATCGGGTGGATTTACATGTGATAGTTGTCTCGTCGCTATGAGGTTTGCTATGCGAAGACCTCCCCGTGCGTTATACGAGCTCTGCCCCTGCATTCGTGGGTCAGTACAAATTTCATCTCCTCCCCACCCCTTCATTTACTGTGGCTCGGTTTCCGGATGAAACTTTCTAGATTTAGGTAATTAAATTAATTTATCAGTATGCGTGACCAGTATGTGTCTCCCGTTCTAAAGAGCGACATCTATGAATATGCATGTCTTTGCATATTTATAACCGCCATCCTTTTGAATTGTCCAACATTATCCATGGACAGCCCGAGTATGTGTAGATTGGGTTCGTTTTCCCGTATGTTGTGCTCTGGATCCGATGCGGAATTTCGTCAGTGCCTCCCTGTTGTTCTCCGGATGCACATCCTCTCTGTTTATTGCGGAGACGTGTATCAGGAGAACAGCGGGGAGGTGCTGCCGAAATTTTGCGTTGGATCCGAAGCAGAGCATGGGAAAACGACCCAATCTACACATACTCGGGTGGGATTAGGACCTATGTTTACCTATTAGCGTGTAGGTTGCCTGGATGTAATAAAAATGGCGAACCTAAATAACCGATGAATATAAATGCTAAATTATATATAAATATATTTCTTCTGTCTTTAGTAGCTAGGCAAGATGAGTGATCGTGTGTGGATGTATACCGGTCACCCTAGTCAGAAAGAGATGACGAAAGAATGGTTTGTAAAAACAAAGGAATTTGTGAAAGCCGCATTCGCAAATGGCTAGGAAAGAAACTATTGCCCCTGTCCTCGATGCGACAACTATAAAAAGACGACAGAGGCTGTAATGATTAAACACCTACAGAGGAGGGGTTTAAAGCCTAATTATATGGTGTGGACATTTCATGGTGAGTCTATACAATGCACAAGAGCTGAGGTGGTCCGTCGTCGCACGGACGAGCATGGTACCGGGATCGAAGACATGGTGCAAGACTTTGATGATGCTCGGGATTCGGAAGATGAGATGGAGGAATCTGCAAAGGCCTTTTATGAAATGTTGGAGTCTTCAAAACGTCCTCTCCATGAGCAGACTGAGCTCTGTCAGCTGGATGCAATTGCACAAGTAATGGCTCTAAAGGCTCAGTTCAACTTGGGAAGGGAATGCTACGACGCGATGATGACACTATTTGGACGCTTCCTACCCAAAGGCCATGTCATGCCTGCAAACCTGTACCAGTCGGACAAAATACTTTGTGTACTTAAGATGCCCTATGAGAAGATAGATGCATGTGAGAAAGGATGTGTCTTACTTAGGAAGGAGTATGCACACTTGGACTATTGTCCCAATTGCGAGTCTTGCAGGTATCTTGTGGTAGACAACGGTATGGGTGAGAAGACGCAGACCAAACTCGCAGTTAGTGTTCTTCGGTATGTGCCAATCGTACCAAGACTTCAACGTCTTTTCATGGTCGAAGAGACAGTCAGACAGATGACATGGCACAAATTGGGCAAAAGAACCAAACTAGACGCGGATGGGAATAAGATGGTGGTACACACATCGGATGGGGAAGCGTGGAAACATTTCGATGGATTGCATCAGGATAAAGCGGCAGATCCAGGGAATCCTCGAGTCTGCATCACCACGGATGGTTTTAATCCCTTCGGCATGACGGCAACCAAATATAGTTGTTGGCCTATATTTGTCATTCCACTCAATCTCCCCCCCCGGACAGATTATGCAAAGAAAGAACATATTTCTAATGTTGATAATTCCAGGGCCCAATTATCCGGGGAAGAATATGAATGTGTACCTGCAGCCGCTTAAGGATGAATTGGAAGATGCTTGGGATAATGGGCTCAAGACATACGATGCCGCTAGAAAACAAAACTTCAAAATGCATGTGTGGTACATGTACTCTATGCATGACTTGCCCGCGTATGCACTATTCTCTGGATGGTGTGTGCATGGAAGGTTCTCGTGCCCCAAATGCAAGGCAGCTCTTCAGTTTCATTGGTTGCAGGAGGGTCGGAAGTATTCTTGCTTTGACTTGCATAGACAGTTCCTGGATCTTGACCATCAGTTCAGAGAAGACAAGAAGAACTTTACCAAAGGTAAAGTTGTCAAAAACTTGGCACCACCTGCTTTGACAGGCCAACAGATCCTGGATCAGTTAAACACCCTCGAGCCTGATCCAGAGCATCCATGGTATTTCAAGGGGTATAATTCAAAACACGCCTGGACTCACGAGCCATGCTTCTGGGATCTGCCTTACTTCAAGGACCTCCTTCTTCCACACAATATTGACATGATGCACACGAAAAGAATATCGGAGAGGCTATTTTTGATACATTGTTCAACGTAGATGGGAAGACAAAGGATAATACTAAGGCTAGAGTCGATCAAGATACACTATGTCATAGACCGTTACAAAACATGTGAGAAGGCAAAGGAAAGCAGAACTGGTCGAAGCCAAAGGTATGGTTCAATCTTGGAAGGCCAGCTATGAGGGAAATTATCTTGTGGGTCAAAATGCACTTGATGTTCCCCGATGGATATGCAGCGAATCTAAAGAGGGGAGCGAGTCTTGAAAAATTAAAAATCTTTGGTCTCAAGAGTCATGATTGGCACATATGGCTAGAGTGGGTAATGTCGGTGATGTTACGTGGCTTTATTCATGAGGATGAATGGCTAGTACTAGCGGAGCTGAGCTATTTCTTCTGTGTTCTTTGTGTGAAAGAATTGTCGCTTGGCGTGGTAGAAGACATGCAGGAGTTTGCACCGGAGTTGTTGTGCAAGTTAGAGAAGATTTTTCCATCGGGCTTCTTTAATCCAATGTAGCATTTGATTTTACATCTACCGACCGAGGCAAGATTGGGTGGGCCCGTGCAAGATCATTGATGCTATGCAACTGAGAGGATGCAGAAGACCATTCGAGCTAAATGTAAAAATAAGCGTAGAATTGAAGCATCGATGGCTGAGGCATTCATTACTCAGGAGGTGGCAAACTTTGTGACAGCACACTACGAAGCCAAAAATCATCATTTCCGTAATCCGAAGCCTCAGCACAATGATGCAGATCCTAAAAAAGGTGGGTCCAACCTCAGCCTATTCAAAGGGAAGCTCGCACCAGCCGGTGCTTCAAAACCAATAACGTTGGATGTCCAAGAATGGCGGAACATTTCGTTGTATATCTTCAACAACCTAATAGAAGTGCGGTCGTACATCGAGTGAGTTCTCGGCACATTTTCCCGTAACTTCTAATTCCTTTGAAATGCTCTTATTCCCAGATATTTCAAACAGCCGTTACGTCGCCAAATTCTCCGATGGAGCGGTGATCGAAAATGATTCCGTCGAAGAGTATGAGCTTCTGTCAAAGACATGAGGCGGCTATCCCGATTTCATCTATTGGTTCAAACAAATGATAATTATCAATAATGGACCATTTCATTTCTTGGTCTAACTTGCGGCTAATGCAACAATCGTTTCGTATTAAACTTGTAGGCTAATCAGAGTCTTTGAACGCCGAATTGAGACAAGTCACTAATGGTTTTGACTATAAGGTCCGTTCATTTGAGAAATACAACATCAACGGGTATCTCTTTCGTACCTTTGGCAAAGAGCTATCTATCCCGACCAGAAATCTACAAATTGTGGTGTCTCTGCTATCGGCGAAGGTGTTATCTAGTATTATGGAAGAAATGAAGCAATTTATGAACTTCAATTCTATGGTGAAAACCCACCAAACGTCGTAGTCTTCAAATGTTATTGGTTCCAGGCGAAGGAGACTAGAAGGACTCATGAACATATAGGACTAGTCGAAATCAATCCAAACACCCATTTAGATGTTCCCGATGTCTATATTATGGCTCAACAGGCGACCCAAGTTTTCTATCTACCATGGGCATGCCAAACAGATAAGAATCTGGAAGCTTGGTATGTTGTTTATGAAGTGCCGCCACATGTCAGACCACCTCTCCCAAATGAATGGGATTATGAACCTCACATTAACCCAGACACATATGATGGAGAATTCTTCCAAGAAACACGTATCTCCAAGAAACGTTTCAAGAACCGTCGTGCTTCACCCTAGAACATGGAAGTAGACAGCGACAATGAATCCGACTCCACCCCTGAGCCGGAACCAGAAGACCTGGAACTCGTAGAGGGTACTGATGCGGATGACCTGTCAATGCTTCAACGATTAAAGAAAGGCCTTTCACAACTTCACGCCGTTGAACCCGATGAGCACATCATTCATGAAGACATGCGTGATAGTGATGATGATGATGCATTTATTGATGATGATTATTAGTTTGTAAGATTCACAACTTAAATTATATATTTGTTAATCTTTGTTATTCATGTACATATTATTATTCATGTCAGTTATTCAATTTTTTTATGTTGTACTAATTTCTTATAATCTTTATCATGGCAGGTCACAAGGTGTTGAAAGATGGTGGGCGTTGGTCCAGAGCGCTCGACGGGTTCTTCCCAGCCGCCCGGCACGAGGGGTGGTACTTCCCTTCCACCCCTATGTCTCCGTAGAGCCTTGGCAGACAGTGTGTCGACACCACCCGTGGGTTCTTCTTCGTCGGCGGCATTGCCCACTGGGAGAGGTGCTGGTCGGGTAGGGAAGAAGGGGAAGGGTACAGGGAGAGGTGGTGGCCGCGGAAGATCCAGGAGGACTGTTGAGCCGTTCTCGCCACCACCACCAGCTCATTCACCCGAGCATAGGACTACTATGGTCGACCTGTTTGCGGAGGAGGCTACAGGGACTCTGGTACAGGAGCCTGATGTTGACGGGCATTCGTCCCATGGGACTCCGGTCCAGGATCAGCCTCGGGTCGACGTGCATTCGACCCACGAGACTACGGTTCCGGAGGCTTCACCCGACGTGGAGAGGCACAGATGGGATACCTGGTCGGATCGGACCGAGTTGCCGGATTGGACCGAGGGTCCGAGTGGCTCAGGGGGCGGGGATGGCGGGGATGATTTTACGGATAGTGAGGGCGATGTGCAGGTGGATGGGGCCACCGTGTACAAGCGTGGTAGTACACGTCTCCCGGTCGTGCCGGCTACCCGCGAGCAGAGGCCGGTGATTAAACCTGAAGGAGATAGGTAAGTACATTTACTCTTTTTTTAGCTTTTGCCTTCAAGTTTGTTCAAATATCTAATGTGTTGACCTTATCATACTGCAGGGGATGGGTACACCCTCTTGGAGTCCGCAGGCCGAACTCCGTCCTTGGTGTGCTTTGTCGGACAAATTTCCCGGGGTCTGTCACGTTGCCTGGTGAGGGTCGGGTTCCTACACTAGGATTTTCCTGGGAGCACTACCAGGCTGCACAGGCCCCGCCGGAGGAGATTATAGATGGTGTCTTGTGCCACACGAGGGCCGAGATGGTGATCAAGAGCTTTTGGGTAAATTATCCTTTTACACAATCTAAAATTAACAATATAGCTAATTATTGTACTAATCGGTGTTTTCACGTTTGATTGTAGACCTTCTATTGGTGCGAGGATGGATATGAGGAGGAGGCGGCCAAGGTTCTCGAGGCCGAGTGTAGGCGGTTACTACAGAACTTACGCCACGAGGCTCGGCCGCGGGCTATTCGAGACTACTACGCCACGCGTGGTATTAAGAAGCAGAAGAAGGATTGCCGCAGAAAGTTTCTGAAGAAGGAGCAATACATGAAGGTAATTACCTATTCTTAAGTCCTTCTACATAGTTTTCTTGATTTCATTCATAGGCGTAGCGCTTAAAATTCTATCTAATAACTTACAGGTGCCCCCGAGATGGTGTGCGGATAAGATGGCTTGTTGGGAGGCGTTGGTTGATGAGTGGTGCACAGGCAGCTGGCGAGCCGTCCACGAGAATGTGAAGGATCGGCGTAGCCAAATGGTTGGTGTGCCACACCATCAAGGCAGCGCCAACTTACTTCAGTTCGGACGAAACTGGGTATCTGATTTGCTTCATGATTCATGCAATTCATTCTTGATGCTAATATTTTGTTCCTCTCTTTTAGGCGCATCACAATAAGACGGAGATGCCACACTTGTACGACCTTTATGGCATGGCCTATACTGCCTCGTACAAGAAGGCGAAGGCATTCTCTGAGTCATACCTGGATGATCCCAATAACTTCACCAACATATCATCCCACCACAAGCTCGTGGCATACAGGGACACGGGGAAGGCTACGAAAGGGGATGACTTTAACCCTAGCAAGGAACCTTTGGATCCAGAGCTGGTGATGATATCAGGTGGCTGGAGGCCCCATGGCTCCTTAGCCATTGGAGATGGGATAATACGTTGTCCACTCACTCTCCCGGAGATCAAGGTGCGCCAGTCGAGCAGCTGTCTTGAGATAACGCATCGTCCACGGCTAGTCGATCTTGCAATCGAGGTTAGTTGTACGAACTAAGAACACTTTCATCCATTTCATTATGTGTGTCACCATAGATCATTACTGTGGTAACGAGGAATGGTGTTTCAGGCTGCTCTTCAGAAAGAGAGATTGGCAAACTAGGCTGCTCTTGAGAAAGAGAGATTGGCAAACCAGGCTGCCCTTGAGAAAGAGAGATTGGCAAGACAGGCTCCTCTTCAGGCTGCTCTTGATGAGAGGGACCAGACCACGACACGATTGATTGAGGAGGAGAGGTCCCGGAATGAGGCGGGTCAATGGGCCCTGTACGAGCTTTTTGTGGTAAGTTTTTTTTACATTAGCCAAATCATGTGTGTAATGCCTGTTTCATTACTAACTAATACGGCCCACTCTTCAGGGTCTGTGCGAGAAGAGCGATCAAGTCCCTCCGCCGATGCCCGTCTTCTCTTTGATTGGCACGGTGAGTTTTATTATAAACTAGTATTAATAATTGAGTATCATCATGCTAACTGAGACATTGCAAAATATCTATTCTGCAGAATAACTCCCGAGCGGCATCGCACGACCCTTCTCCAGGTGTTTCTCCTCCTTGATGACCACTACGGTAAGTTTCTCTTCTCCTCTTTCATATTCTCCTTGCCTTAATTTCCCCAACAATGACATAATTAGCCCATTTAGCTCCACAAAGACATAGTTAGCTAATTTAGCTCCAAGAGGAGGATAAGAGGAGAAATGAAAAGGAAGAACAAAAATAAGAAGAGAAAGAGAAGAGAAGGAGAAGGAGAAGAAGGAGGAGGAGAAGAAGGAGAAGGAGGAGGAGGAGGAGGAGGAGAAGGAGGAGAAGGCCAAGGACCTTCTAGTCCTTCTCCTCCTTCTTCTTTATTTCTTCTTCTTCTCCTCCTCCTCCTCTTTCTTCTCCTCTTTCATATTCTCCTTGCCTTAATTTCCCCAACAATGACATAATTAGCCCATTTACCTCCAAAATGCCATAATAACCTCAAAATGGCATAAGAACCTTGGTTAGCTCTGTAATATTATACACTTAGCTTGTTTTCCTCTAAAATGGGATAATTAGCCCATTTAGCTCCATAAAGACATAGTTATCCAATTTAGCTGCAAGATGAGGAGAAGAGGAGAAGAAATAGGAAAAATGAAAAGAAAGAAGAAGAAGAATGAGAGAAGAAAGAGAAGGAGGAGGAGGAGGAGGAGAAGGAGGAGAAGGCCAAGGACCTTCTAGTCCTGCTCCTCCTCCTCCTCCTTCTCCTCCTTCTTCTTTATTTCTTCTTCTTCTCCTCCTCCTCCTATTTTTTCTCCTCTTTCATATTCTCCTTGCCTTAATTTCCCCAACAATGACATAATTAGCCAATTTAGCTCCAAAAAGACATTATAAGCTCCAAATGGCATAAGAACCTTGGTTAGCTCATTAATATTATATACTTAGCTTGTTTTACTCTATAATGACATAGTTAGCTAATTTAGCTCCAAGAAGAGGAGAAGAGGAGAAATGAAAAGGAAGAAAAAAAAGAGAAAGATAAGAGAAGGAGAAGGAGAAGAAGGAGGAGGAGAAGAAGAAGAAGGAGGAGGAGGAGGAGGAGAAGGAGGAGAAGGCCAAGGTCCTTCTAGTCCTTCTCCTCCTCCTCCTCCTTCTCATCCTTCTTCTGTATTTCTTCTTCTTCTCCTCCTCCTCCTCTTTATTCTCCACTTTCATATTCTCCTTGCCTTAATTTCCCCAACAATGACGTAATTAGCCTATTTAGCTCCAAAATGCCATAATAACCTCAAAATGGCATATGAACCTTGGTTAGCTCATTAATATTATATACTTAGCTTGTTTTCCTCTAAAATGAGATAATTAGCCCATTTATCTCCAAAAAGACATAGTTAGGTAATTTAGCTCCAAGAAGAGGAGAATAGGAGAAGAAATAGGAAAAATGAAAAGAAAGAAAGAAGAAGAAGAAGAGAAGAAGGAGAAGGAGGAGGAGGAGGAGTAGTAGGAGAAGGAGGAGAAGGCCAAGGGCCTTCTGGTCCTTCTCCTCCTCCTCCTTCTTCTTTATTTATTCTTCTTCTCCTCCTCCTCCTCTTTCTTCTCCTCTTTCATATTCTCCTTGCCTTAATTTCCCCAACAATGACATAATTAGCCAATTTAGCTCCAAAAAGACATTATAAGCTCAAAATGGCATAAGAACCTTGGTTAGCTCATTAATATTATATACTTAGCTTGGGTTTCCTCTATAATGACATAGTTAGCTAATTTAGCCCCAAGAAGAGGAGAAGAGGAGAAATGAAAAGGAAGAACAAAAAGAATAAGAGAAAGAGAAGAGAAGGAGAAGGAGGAGAAGAAGAAGAGAAGAAGGAGAAGGAGGAGAAGGAGCCCTCCTTATTCTCCTTCTTCTTCCCTCCTTCTCCTCTTCTTCTTCAATTTAGCTTATTTTCCCCAACAAAGACATACTTAGCCAATTATCATCCAAAATGACATAATTAGCTTAGTTAGGTAAAAACATCATAAGAACCTTGGTTAGCTCAATAAAATGACTAATTAAGCTCCTAAAAGACATAATAAGCTCAAAATGGCATAAGGACCTTGGTTAGCTCATTAATATTATATACTTAGCTTGTTTTCCTCTAGAATTACATAATTAGCCCATTTAGCTGCAAAAAGACATAGTTAGCTAATTTAGCTCCAAGAAGAGTAGAAGAGGAGAAATGAAAAGAAGGAAGAAGAAGAAGAAGAAGAAGAAGAGAAGAAGAAGATAAGGAGAAGGAGAAGGAGAAGAAGAAGAAGGAGAAGGAGAAGAAGAGAAGAAGAAGGAGAAGGAGGAGAAGAAGGGGGGCCTGCTTCTTCTCTCCTCCTTCTTCTCCTCCTTCTTCTGCTTCTTCTTCTCTTCTTCTTTTTTCTTCTTCTCCTCCTCCTTCTCCTTCTCCTTCCCCTCCTCCCCCCCTCCTCCTCCTCCTTCTTGTTTTTCTTCTCCTTGTTCTCTTCTTGCTTCTTCTATTTCTTCTTCAATTTAGCTTATTTGTCATATATATGTTGTTGTTCTTCTTCTTCTGACTTTCTTATTCCCATTTTGCAGATTGGATGTACTACATGCATGGAAGCCGGCATTGGAGTGCTTTAGTTCCCGTTTTTATTTGAGTTGATGAACAATATGGAACTATTTGTATATGTATATATGGATGAACAATATATGTGCGACTATATGTATGTATATATGGATGAAACTTTGTATGTGTTGGTTCTTTTGATATATGTGATGTACGTTGATGAACAAATGGCATTGATGAGCTTTGTATGTATATCATATATGTGTTGTGACCTATTTATCATATATGTGCTATGAATTATATATATATGTGCTGTGAAATAGAAGAAAAAACAAAAATGTGACAATATAGGCTCTTTGCCGTCTGCCAGCTGATGGCAAAGGCCTTTTCCATGAGGCAGCTGACGGCAAAGGTGCCATGTGGCGCCCAGCTGTGCAACCTCGGCAGCAGCAGCTGGCCATATAGTATATTTGTCGTCTGCTTCCAAGGGAGGCAGACGGCAAAGAAGAGGGCACAGAGGAGGGGGGAGGAGGTCGAGGCTGACGGAAAAGAAGAGGGGGGAGGCAGACGGCATAGAGGAGGGGGGAGGAGGAGGGGAGGCAGACGACAAAGAAGAGGGGGGAAGCAGACGGCACAGAAGAGTGAGGCAGATGGCAAAGCCTCCGTTAGCCCCTAACGGAGGCAACTCCTGCCGGCAGCCTCCTCGACATATTTGCCGACTACGGTGATGGAAAGCTGACGACAAAGCTCTTTGTCGTCCGCTTCGGTGAGGCTGACGGCAAAGAAGCTACAATGCCGTCGTAGGCTAACGCAGAAATTTTGCCGACAGTGAGATTCTTTGCCGTTTGTGATACACTCTTTGTCGTCTGTGATATACTCTTCGCCGTCTGTGATGGCACACGGCAAAGAAGCTAATTCATGTAGTGTAGGTTCCCACTCATCATGAAGCTTTCTAGGGATAGAGACTTCCAATTCAAGTTTCTCTTCAAGAGATTTTATCATAGCTTCGACGATATGATCGGTAATCGCCTTGTTTTGGCTATAAGCATGTGGAGAGTTTCACATGGATTGCATCAAAGAAATGCATTCAATCAAGGAGCAACTATCATAATTGAATTCCTTGAAATCCACGGTAGTAATTTCATTACTACTCAAAGTTTTAACATCTTCTACTCCACTTTCAATGCTTTTAGCATCAAGATAGATGGACTCTGAATCATTGGGGAACTTTTCAACCAAAGTGGATTCATATCCAGCCCCATAATCATTAGGTTTGACACAAGAAAACAAAGATTCAATGGGAGTCACACCAAGCACTTTAAGATATTCGTGATTCTCATCACAAGAACACGCCTTTTTAAGCCATTCATGTCTAGCACGAATTTTGGCGGTTCTTTCTTTGCTCTCAATCATGGAAACACACATATCTTTCAAAGTTTCATCCATGTTGATTTTGGGAGGAGAACATCTAACTTTCAAGGCATCAACATCACTAGAAATTCTATCAACGCTCTTAGCCAAATCGTCAATTTTGAGTAGCTTTTCCTCTATGGACGCATTGAAAATCTTTTGAGAGTTGATGAACTCTTTGATATTACTCTCTAGATCAGAGAGTAATCTATTGTAATTTCCATGAGTATTGTTGTAGGAGTTGCCAAAGTTATTAGAGAAGTTACTAGGAAAAGGCCTAGGAACATAGTTTCCTCTAAAAGAATTGTTCTTGCCAAAGTTATTCCTACCAACAAAATTAACGTCCAAGCTAGCGTTGCTACTCTCAATCAAAGAAGACAAAGGCATATCATTAGGATCCAAAGGATCACTTCTACTAGCAACCAAATTCCTTAACTCATCCATCTTAGCACTCAACGAGTTAATTTCCACTATAGCGTGTACCTGCTTACTAGTAGGTGACCTTTCAGTGTGCCACTGAGTTTAGTTTGTCATGATGTTGTCTAAGAGCTTTGTGGCTTCTCCTAACGTGATTTCCATGAATGTTCCACCTGAGGCGGAGTCCAAGATATTTCTAGAACCGAAATTCAAGCCAGCGTAAAAGATTTGAATAATCATCCAAAGGCTCAAGCCATGAGCGGGACAATTTATAATCATTAATTTCATTCTCTCCCAAGCTTGTGCAACATGTTCATGATCAAGTTGCTTGAAATTCATGATATCATTATGGAGAGAGATGATCTTAGCCGGCGGTACTTGGATATATAAGCATCTTTGCACTTATCCCAAGAATCGATACAATTTTTGGGCAAAGAAGAAAACCAAGGTTTTGCGCAATCTCGCAACGAGAAAGGAAAAAGCTTCAATTTAATCACGTCATTATCCACATCTTTTTTCTTTTGCATATCGCAAAGCTCAATGAAGGTATTGAGATGGGACGCGGCATCTTCACTAGGAAGGCCAGAGAATTGCTCTTTCATAACAAGATTCAGCAAAGCGGCATCGATTTTGTATGACTCCGCACTAGTGGCGGGAGCAATCGGAGTTCTAATAAAATCATTATTATTAGTATTCTATAAGTCACAAAGTTTGGTGTTTTCATTCATGGTGACTTCATCAAGCAAGCAAGCACACGAGCAAACAAAGAGTAGGCGAGAAAAAGGGCGAACAAAAAGGCGAACGAAAAAGGCAAACGAAAAAGGCAAATTGGTGAAGTGGGGGAGAGGAAAATGAGAGGCAACTCGCAAACAGAGTAAATGCAAGAGATGAGTTTGCGACACCTACTTGGATGAGTTCTTCTGTTGTGGCAACAAAATTCCTTCCTTGGCGCTAGGAATTCTTCTTGTTACTTCTCTGGTTTGCGTCGGTTTTTCCCTTGAAGAGGAAAGGGTGATGCAGCACAGGAGCAGTAAGTATTTCCCTCAGTTTGAGAACCAGGGTATCGATCCAGAAGGAGGGCCTCGTCAAGTCCAAAGTACCTGCGCACACACAAACAAGCTTGCACCCAATGCTTCAAAGGGGTTGGCAATCCCTTCAAGATTGTTTGCAAAGTGAGATCTGAAGGCGGAAAGTGCAACGAAGTAAAAAGTGTAAGGCTGAAAATATGGTGTGGAGTAGGCCCGAGGGCCATAGTGTTCGCTAGAGGCATCTCTCAAAATAGCAAATATCGTGGTGGGTGAACAAATTACTGTCGAGCAATTGATAGAACCGTGCAAAGTCATGACGATATCTAAGGCAATGATCATACATATAGGCATCACGTCCGAGACAAGTAGACCGATACTTTCTGCATCTACTACTATTACTCCACACATCGACCTCTATCCAGCATGCATCTAGTCTATTGAGTTCATGACGAACAGAGTAACGCCTTAAGCAAGATGACATGATGTAGAGGGATAATCTCAAACCAATGATGAAAACTCCATATTTTTACACTTGATGGCAACAACGGGATGCGTGCCTCGCTACCCCTTCTGTCACTGGGTGAGGTCACCGCACGGTATGAACCCAAAACCAAGCACTTCTCCCATTGCAAGAATCATAGATCTACTTGGCCACACAGAACCCACAACTCGAAGAGAATTACAAGGATTTGAAATCAAGCATAAGAGAGAACAGAAGAAACACAAATAAGATTCATAGATAATCTGATGATAAATCCACAATTCATCGGATCTCGACAAACACACCGCAAAAGAAGATTACATCGGATAGATCTCCATGATGATCATGGAGAACTTTGTATTGACGATCCAAGAGAGATAAGAAGCCATCTAGTTACTAGCTATGGACCCGTAGGTCTATGGTGAACTACTCACGCATCATCGGAGAGGTCATGGTGTTGATGAAGAATCCCTCCGTGTCCGAATCCCCCCTCCGGCAGGGCACCAGAACGTGCCCCAGATGGGATCTGGCGGAGACAGAAGCTTGCGGCAGCGGAAAAGTGATTTCGATCATCTCCTGATTTTTTTCGTATTTTTAGGGAATTTATAGGCGCAACCCCTAGGTCAGGGGACTCTCAGGGGGCCACAAGCCTGGATGGCGCGGCCTCCCACCTGGCCGCTGGGTGGGGCCTTGTGGGGCCCCTGGGCTCCCTTGCCTTGGCTCCCAATCTCCCCGATCTTCTTCCGTTCCAGAAAACAAATTCGGGGATTTTCTTCCGTTTGGACTCCGTTTCAAAATCTCCTCTGAAAGGGTCAAAAAGATGGAAAAAACAGGAACTGGCACTTTGCACTGATTTAATAAGTTAGTCCCAAAAAATATATAAAAGGCATGAAAAACATCTAAAGTTTGACAAGATAATATCATGAAACCATCAAAAATTATAGATACGTTGGAGACGTATCAAGCATCACCAAGCTTAACTCGTGCTCGTCCTCGAGTAGGGAAGTGATAAAGAATGAACTTTTGATGTGGAATGCTACCTAGCATAGTTGTCCTTTGCAACTTATTTCACGTGACATGAATGTTCAGATGCATAAGATTCAAAACAATAGTTTGCTATTGACATGAAAACAATAATACTTCAAGCAAACTAGCAAGGTAATCATGAACTTTAAAAATAACAAGGCTAAAGAAAGTTATCCCAACAAAAACATATAGTCTGGCTATGCTCCATCATCCTCACACAACTAATGTAAATCATGCACAACCCCAGTATTGGCCAAGTAATTGTTTTCGCACTCTTACTTTCTCAAACTTTTTATAACTATCACGCAATACATGAGCGCGAGCCATGGATATAGCACTATAGGTGGAATAGAGTGTGGTGGTCGTTGTGAGACAAAAAAGAGGAGATGGTCACATTGACTCGGCGTATCAATAGGCTATGGAGATGCCCATTAATAGATATCAATGTGAATGAGTAGGGATTGCCATACAAAAGATGCACTAGCGCTCACTACAAGAAATATGTTCATTTATGACAAAAATATAACGACCATGGTTTATTGGTCATAGATCAGTGACCAAATTTTACAAAATGGTCAAGGGGTGTCCAAGGGGGTCTAAAACCCCCACCATTGTGACAATTTCTGTCAGAAAAGGTCATTGCCTCATCGCGCTAATTGGTCATAAAATGTATAGCACTATCCATGCCCTTATTTTGGGTCCACCTTGACCAAATTAATATGGTCATATGCCTAAGTAAGGGTGGCTGGACACACACCTGAACATGTTTTCCTTTGTGTCATGTATACATGCAGTAGATTTTTCTATGTGTTAGCCATGCGTGTCAAATCAACCTACATGTACAGGACCAACGGGGGGCCTCGCTATCCGACAAGTCCCAGATTTGACGCGTGGGGCCAACAGACCTAAAGATATTGGCCGCTTGACGAATATGCATTTTTAATGTTGTTTCCTTTGAAAAAAAATCAAAACCTTATGCAATGCAAGGAGACCATTAGGCCCATATAGTGAATTATTTATACTAGTGTTGTCATGAAACCCTGGACCTATGGAGCTCGCCGCCGCTCTTGTTAATGTATTGTTTAGATGTCATATTTGTACTACTCTCTCATCATCTCAAAATAATTTGAAATAAACCACGATTTTTATTTTGGAATGAATGGAGTATATGATTTAGGCATGGCATCATGGCATCTTTCTACTGATTTTTGCATGTTCTAAAAAATATTGGAGTATGCGGGTTTAATTTTCTAACGTGTGCAATTGTTGCTTAACTAGAATTTCTCAAACTAGATAAGAATTAAAATTACTATAATTCTTGTTACTATTTTGCTACGTAATAGCCAAAGTGAATACCTTTTTTGTAAAAAAATATAATACTTGTTTCTTATACATTAATGGCATTAGCAATTTCTATCGAATTCAGAGACCACACTGGTGTGTTAGCGCTAAATGCCTATCAATTTTCGGGCTCATGCCAACTTATTCCTTAGGCTCGCACCATATGCCCACTAATGCTTGTGTTAAATTTCGCACTCAATGTTTCCGCAAATCGATTACGTGCACGCCTTCTCAGCCCAAAACGGAGCAGCCCCTGTCATATAAAATATATGAAACCCTAACTCCTCCCGAACCCACTCCACCGCCGCCACGCCCTCCCCTTACCCCGGGTCTAGGATTCTCCCCGCTCCTCCTCCTCTCCTCCTCGTCCAGCCTCGATCTGTCCAGATCCATCCAATCCTCACACGGATCCGACCTAACCATCCCACAACTGTGGTGATAGGCCACCAGGACGATGGTGGGAACCACCAACCATCTCGAGACCCCGACGACGGCGGGTAGCAAGAACCGCTATTGCACCAGCCGCATGCGTCACAACTGAGGGCGGGGCTTGATGGATCACCCTTTGCCGATGTGGTCGCTACCGCCTCTCCTGGAGCAGCGCACAATGTGCTTGTCCATAGACCAGCGGGGGCTGGGTGAGCCGCGTCGCTTGACTGGGTCAACTCCAATGGTCTCGGCGGCGACGAGGCGTCGGACAATCGGCCCATGCCGCAGGCGGCGGTGCTTGTAGCGGCCATTGGGATGTGTGGGTTCGCGCGCAAGGCCCCCAGGAATCCCGTGTACGCGGCCAAGGTGACTATGCCATTCATAGCCCCGTGTGGGCCACTCACTATCGCCGTCGCCTTAGAGTTCAGAATCGGTCAGTCCCTTTCTTTTCTTTCTGAGCACTATCGATCGATGAAGGTGTTTATGGCTGCTCAAATTAATTTCTGAATGTGCCAAATCTGCTTATATGTACATGAACTAAAATCTCCTGCTCTGAAGGTGCTAGCGTCAGTGAGGAAATTTATCAATGGTGGGTTCAGTAGACAGTAGTAACTCAAATCTGTTGTTATGTTGTGTGCAGCAAGAGAAGATAGATGTTCATGCCATTTCCTTAACTGTGTCACCCGTTTTCAGCTAGGTTTCCTATTTTATGATGATTGTAGGCTTACCTATTTTATGAATGTATATAATGCAGAGACACAGCAAGGAATATTTGATACTGTACTGAAAGGTGTCATTGATTTTGATTCTGAATCATGGCCTGTGATATGTGACAGTGCAAAATATCTAATAACAAGAATGCTCAATCCTCGCCCAGCTTAACGATTGACAGTACACGAAGTTCTATGTTAGTTTCTTTCACTACCTTATACTCCTGGTTCCACGTATTCTCTATTCCCTTAACACGTTCATTCAATTGACATACTTGCAGCAATTGCATGCAGGCCATCCATGGATTCGTGATCATGGAGTTGCTCCTGATCGTCCTCTTGACACAGTTGTCTTATCTCGCATCAAGCAATTCTGTGTGATGAATAAGTTGAAGAAGATGGCTTTCCGGGTGAGTTCAATTCTTCTTGAGCTCAAGTTTTTAATTGCTTGCTTTGGATCCATGAGCTTGCAAGGAGGTTATTTTTGGCATTTGGCTCTACACGAGACTCATGTTCACTCCGCCAGAATTGATTTACAGATGCATTCTTTGCCGTTTGTTGATTTTCTAAATGATCCTGTATGTGAAATAGTACTTTGGCTGTTCCATTAAATCTGTTCAGGCTATCTATGATTTATATTGGGCTATCAGCCTGTCACCTACTGATCAAAGGCTTATCTAACTGGATTCACATTATCATGTACATGCATTTTTATACTAATAAAGTTACATGCCGACAACCTACTAAAAATGCAGGATTTTTGTCTTTACACTAATGTTACACAAATAAATATTATTGGCAGTCATTACACTTATATCCTGCACGCATTCATATGTCAAATATTTAATATGCATTATTAGAAAAAAATCTAAGCTATTTTTCTTTTTGAGTTTCATAAATCCAGAGAGTATGATTTTGCTTACTAGATAAAAATTTGTACCTTTTCTGTGATAAATTGGTCAACTTTTGAATAATTTCTTAACACGTGACATAATCTTAAAGCTATTTTAGAGCAAAAAAATAGATAATCTTCCGCCACATGTTCTTCTGCAAAAAAAGTATAAACAAGAATCAAGTGAGCGTTCTTCATGGCGTTGCTTGCTTATATAATTTGTTTGTGTTCTTCATGTTGCAATTCAGTCAAGTAAAGACTAATGAAACGTGCTACCCTCTTTCAAACTGATGTTTTGCAACCATGTTAATATTTAATGGAAATTGATGAGACTCTTTCGAGAACATTATTTCAACAGTTCATTTACGTAACTAGGTTGGTAGCATTTTCCTTTTCAACAGTAAAGGTTGAGATCACTACAAGAACTAGTTTTGATTGTTACTCCTTAGATTCAAACTGATGAATTATGTTAAAATTTATATATGAGGTTGTGTTTCTGCCATGCATACTTTGTGTGCATGTGTTGTTCGTGTTGAGGTCAACTTATAGTTTGCACCGATGAATTTGGTTTGGTGGCTTATGAGATGTGTTGTGCAGTGCCCCTCATCGTGGTGCTGTTTATTTTACTATGTTAAATATACATGATTCACATCTCTTGATCTTGGAAGTTACTAATGTGAGCTTTTTTGCACAAAGTATTGAGCTAAGAAAATAATAATTGTGCAATTTCTGAAATTTCCATGGGTACATGTCTTAAGTCTTGTGTTTCTATTCATTGATGTGAACTTTTAAGTCTAGCTGTTGAATGTAAAACCTCCATTTGTATTTTGTTTGCTCATATTTTGTATGATTTCTTATGTTTGATTGTTCCAATTACCAGGATGTTTGAAGCACTTAGAAGAAGCGAAGAGCAGAAGAAACTTCGTTTCTCATTGTTGTTATGTCTCATCACTAAAATTTGTGCTTCTTGTCAAATATTGTAGAACTATGTTGCTATGTGATTGTGCCCTTGTTGGGTCTTTCTGTTGTGCACTTGCACTTGTAGAACTATTTTGTTGTGCACTCTAGAATTATTTTGATGTGCGATTGTGCACTTGTTAGAAGTTTGTTGGATGATGTATTGTATTTCATGTGGTGTTTTATTGAAATAAATATACAGTTGTCTGCCATATTGTTTGTGTTGTACGTGTTCTCTAAGGGGCGTAACCTGAGATGTGCATGCTTCTGAGAATATAATGCATCAGCCCAAATGATCCAGATCGTTTCAATAAAAAAGGTATTAGGTCGAGCCCATGTAGGCTAGAATGGTGGATTGGGCTCTGAAATTTATGATGATCTCATTTGGTCACTAGCAATGCCACATCAGCTCAGCCACATCAGATCCTACGTGGCTCGGGCAATTGGGTAATGACCAAACCAAAATTTTGGTCAATAGAGATCTACGACAAAAATTTCAAAAAGGTCATCTTTGTTCGTTCTTGACGGCCAACTGTTGACCTTTTGAATTTGGTCACAAGAAGGTCATAAAATATAAATAATGACAATTTAGTGACTGAAATAGAGGGTCAACAATGAACAAATTTCTTGTAGTGGCTATAAGTATGTGAAAGCTCAAAAGGAGAACTAGTGGGTGTGCATTCAACTTGCTTGCTCACGAAGACCTAGGGCAATTTTGAGGAAGCCCATCATTGGAATATACAAGCCAAGTTATATAATGAAGATTCCCACTAGCATATGGTAGTGACAAAGCAAGAAGCTCTCAATCATGAAGAACATGGTGCTATCATGAAGCACACAAGTGTGGAAAAAGATAGTAGCATTGTCCCTTCTCTCTTATATTCATTTGGGCTCTTACGCCTCTTTTTTTCTTTTCTTTTCTTTTCTCTCTTTTTTTTGGTTTTTGTTTTTGGGCTCTTTGGCCTCTCTTTTTTTATTCCTCACATGGGACAATGCTCTAATAATGATGATCATCACACTTTTATTTACTCATAGCTCATAGATCACAATGATGATGACTCCATAGGAAATGCCTCCGGCAGTGTACCGGGATGTGCAACGATCTAGCATGGCGTATGACGTTGAAAAGATCTCGCTAGCTATCTGACGATCATGCAATGGCAGTATGAGAGTGACGGCACAAGTCATGAGACGGAAAGCTGGGAGTTGCATGGCAATATATCTTGGAATGGCTATGAAAATGCCATAGTAGGTAGATATGGTGGCTATTTTGAGGAATGAATTTGGTGGGTTTGTGCACCGGCGAGAATTGTGCGGCACTAGAGAGGCTAGAAGTGGTGGAAGATGAAAGTGAATCTATACCTTGGGCTCACATTAGTCATGAAGAACTCACATACTTGTTGCGAAAGTTTTTATTAGTAATCAAAACAAAGTGCTAAACGCATACTCCGAGGGAAGGGTTGGTAGGTGTTAACCATCGCGCGATCCCGACCTCAACACAAAGGATGACAATGAATAGATCAATCATGCTCCGACTTCCTAACATAGTAGTTCACGATAAGTGCATGCTACGGGAATCACTAACTTCAACACAAGTATCTCTAGATTCACAACACCCTACTAACATAACTCTCAATATTACCGAATCCACGTCTCAAAACTAATTGAGAGGAATCGAAACTTCTCTTTCTACTCAATGCACATGAATATGGAGGTTTTTGCATCCTATTTGGGTACCTATCTCATTTGGGACTACTTTCATAGCATAAGCCAACTACCAAATTACACACCGCCGTTCTCTAAAAGATATAAGTGAAGCACTAGAGAAAAAGTATCTAGCTCAAAAGATATAAGTGAAGCACTTTGAGTATTCTAGCAAAATCACGATGAGTGCATGTCTATCTCTCTCACAAAGGTGTGCAGCAAGGATGATTGTGACACAACAAAAAGAAAAGACTCCTACCACACAAGACGCTCCAAGCAAAACACATATCATGTGGTGAATAAAAATATAGCTCCAAGTAATGTTACCGATGGATTGAAGACGAAAGAGGGGATGCCTTCCCGGGGCATCCCCAAGCTTGATATCTTTCCACTCCTTATCTCATCGTCCATGAGAACATCATCCAAAACTTGAAAACTTCACAACACAAAACTTAAACAGAAACTCATGATAACATTAGCACAAGAAAACAAACTACCACTTCTTTTGGTACTATAGCAAACTTGCATTCCATCTATATTGGAGTTGGGCTACTGTATTCTCACTTTTCCATGGCTAGTACCCCCCTATACTAACCATAGTTTCATCAAAACAAGCAACCAACTCAACAAAAACAGAATCTGTCAAAAACAGACCAGTCTGTAGCAATCTGTATACTTCGTATACTTCTGGTACCTCAAAAAATCTGAAAAATTACGACGGCCTGGGAAAAAAGCATATCAACCAGGAGAAAAAATAATCAACTCAAAAGATCTTTCTGAATAAAAATGAAAAATCATCTCGCGAGCGAAAAGTTTCTGTCTTTTTCCAGCACGATCAAACAACCATTACCAAGACTAGTCATAAAGGCTTTGCTTGGCTCAAACACAAAAAGAAACACAAAAAGAAACACAATCACAACAGAATTGTGATGGTGTAGACGCAACAAAACAGAAAGAAAAGGATAAATTCATTGGGTTGCCTCCCAACAAGCGCTATTGTTTAACACCCTTAGCTAGGCATAAAAGCGATATAATCACGTATCATCATCTTTGGTGCTCAAACTATAAGTGGCCCTCATCATGGATTCATAAGGCAATCTTATTTTCTTTCTAAGAAAGTGTTCCATGCCCTTCCTTAAAGGAAATTGAAATCTAATATTCCCTTCCTTCATATCGATGATAGCACCGATAGTCCTTAGGAAAGCTCTACCAAGAATAATAGGGCAAGTAGGATTGCAATCAATGTCAAGCACAATGAAATCCATGGGTACATAGTTCCTACTTGCAACAATAAGAACATCATTGATCCTTCCCATGGGTTTCTTGACAGTAGAATCAACAATATGCAAATTAAGAGAACACTCTTCAATCTCATTAGAACCCAGAACATCACATAAAGACTTTGGAATCGCAGAAAATCTAGCACCCAAATCACACAAAGCATTGCACTCATAGTTTTTGATTTTGATTTTTATGGTAGGTTCCCACTCATCATGAAGCTTTCCAGGGATAGAGACTTCCAATTCAAGTTTCTCTTCAAGAAATTTTATCATAGCTTCGACGATATGATCGGTAAAGGCCTTTTTTTGGCTATAAGCGTGTGGAGAGATTAACATGGATTGCATCAAAGAAATGCATTCAATCAAGGAGCAACTATCATAATTGAATTCCTTGAAATCCACGGTAGTAATTTCATTACTACTCAAAGTTTTAACATCTTCTACTCCACTTTCAATGCTTTTAGCATCAAGATAGATGGACTCTGAATCATTGGGGTACTTTTCAACCAAAGTGGATTCATATCCAGCCCCATAATCATTAGGTTTGACACAAGAAAACAAAGATTCAATGGGAGTCACACCAAGCACTTTAAGATCTTCGTGATTCTCATCACGAGAACACGCCTTTTTAAGCCATTCATGTCTAGCAAGAATTTTGGTGGTTCTTTGTTTGCTCTCAATCATGGAAACACGCATAGCTTTCAAAGTTTCATCCATGTTGATTTTGGGAGGAGCACATCTAACTTTCAAGGCATCAACATCACTAGAAATTCTATCAACGCTCTTAGCCAAATCGTCAATTTTGAGTAGCTTTTCCTCTATGGACGCATTGAAAATCTTTTGAGAGTTGATGAACTCTTTGATATTACTCTCGAGATAAGAGGGTAATATATTGTAATTTCCATGAGCATTGTTGTAGGAGTTGCCAAAGTTATTAGAGGAGTTACTAGGAAAAGGCCTAGGAACATAGTTTCCTCTAAAAGCATTGTTGTTGCCAAAGTTATTCCTACCAACAAAATTAACGTACAAGCTAGCGTTGCTACTCTCAATCAAAGAAGACAAAGGCATATCATTAGGATCCAAAGGAGCACTTCTACTAGCAACCAAATTCATTAACTCGTCCATCTTAGCACTCAACGAGTTAATTTCCTCTATAGCGTGTACCTTCTTACTAGTAGGTGACCTTTCATTGTGCCACTGAGAGTAGTTCGTCATGATGTTGTCTAAGAGCTTTGTGGCTTATCCTAACGTGATTTCCATAAATGTTCTACCTGAGGTGGAGTCCAAGATATTTCTAGAAGGGAAATTCAAGCCGGCATAAAAGATTTGAATAATCATCCAAAGGCTCAAGCCATGAGCGGGACAATTTCTAATCATTAATTTCATTCTCTCCCAAGATTGTGCAACATGTTCATGGTCAAGTTGCTTGAAATTCATGATATCATTACGGAGAGAGATGATCTTAGCCAGCGGAAAATACTTGGATATATAAGCATCTTTGCACTTATCCCAAGAATAGATACTATTTTTCGGCAAAGAAGAAAACCAAGTTTTTGCGCGATCTCGCAACGAGAAAGGAAAAAGCTTCAATTTAATCACGTCATTATCCACATCTTTTTTC
Organism: Hordeum vulgare subsp. vulgare; assembly: GCF_904849725.1. Taxonomy (NCBI): domain Eukaryota; kingdom Viridiplantae; phylum Streptophyta; class Magnoliopsida; order Poales; family Poaceae; genus Hordeum; species Hordeum vulgare. The sequence continues at coordinate 268,993,105 of NC_058519.1, read as the reverse complement.
TTTTGCATATCGCAAAGCTCAATGAAGGTATTGAGATGGGACGCGACATCTTCACTAGGAAGGCCAGAGAATTGCTCTTTCATAACAAGATTCAGCAAAGCGGCATCGATTTTGTATGACTCCGCACTAGTGGCGGGAGCAACCGGAGTTCTAATAAAATCATTATTATTAGTATTCTATAAGTCACAAAGTTTGGTGTTTTCATTCATGGTGACTTCATCAAGCAAGCAAGCACACGAGCAAACAAAGAGTAGGCGAGAAAAAGGGCGAACAAAAAGGCGAACGAAAAAGGCAAACGAAAAAGGCAAATTTGTGAAGTGGGGGAGAGGAAAACAAGAGGCAACTGGCAAACAAAGTAAATGCAAGAGATGAGTTTGCGACACCTACTTGGATGAGTTCTTGACTTGATCTTCCTCCCCGGCAACGGTGCCAGAAATTCTTCTGCTGCGGCAAAAAAAGTCCTTCCTTGGCGCTAGGAATTCTTCTTGTTACTTCTCTGGTTTGTGTCGGTTTTTCCCTTGAAGAGGAAAGGGTGATGCCACACCGGAGCAGTAAGTACTTCCCTCAGTTTGAGAACCAAGGTATCGATCCAGAAGGAGGGCCTCGTCAAGTCCAAAGTACCTACGCAAACACAAACAAGCTTGCACCCAACGCTTCAAAGGGGTTGTCAATCCCTTCAAGATTGTTTGCAAAGTGAGATCTGAAGGCGGAAAGTGCAATGAAGTAAAAATTGTAAGGCTGAAAATATGGTGTGGAGCAGACCCGGGGGCCATAGTGTTCACTAGAGGCTTCTCTCAAAATAGAAATTTCACGGTGGGTGAACAAATTACTGTCGATCAATTGATAGAACCGCGCAAAGTCATGACGATATTTAAGGCAATGATCCTACATATAGGCATCACGTCCGAGAGAAGTAGACCGATACTTTCTGCATCTACTACTATTACTCCACACATCGACCGCTATCCAGCATGCATCTAGTGTATTGAGTTTATGACGAACATAGTAACGCCTTAAGCAAGATGACATGATGTAGATAGATAATCTCAAACCAATGATGAAAACCCCATCTTTTTGCCCTTTATGGAAACAACGGGATGAGTGCCTCGCTACCCCTTCTATCACTGGGTGAGATCACCGCACAGTATGAACCCAAAACCAAGCACTTCTCCCATTGCAAGAATCATAGATCTAGTTGGCCAGACAAAACCAACAACTCGGAGAGAATTACAAGGATATGAAATAATGCATAATAAAGATCAGAAGAAACTCAAATAAAATTAATAGATAATCTGATCATAAATCCACAATTCATCGGATCTCGACAAACACACCGCAAAAGAAGATTACATCGGATAGATCTCCATGAAGATCATGGAGAACTTTGTATTGAAGATCCAAGAGAGAAAAGAAGTCATCTAGTTACTAGCTATGGACCCGTAGGTCTATGGTGAACTACTCACGCATCATCGGAGAGGTCATGGTGTTGATGAAGAAGCCCTCTGTGTCCGAATCCCCCTCCGGCAGGGCACCAGAACGTGCCCCAGATGGGATCTTGCGGAGACAGAAGCTTGCGGCGGCGAAAAAGTGATTTCGATGATCTCCTGATTTTTTTGGGATTTTTAGGGAATTTATAGGCGCAACCCCTAGGTCATGGGACGCTCAGGGGGCCCACAAGACTGGATGGTGCGGCCTCCCCCCTGGCCACGGGGTGGGGGCTTGTGGGGCCCCTCGGGCTCCCCTACCATGGCTCCCAAGCTCCCCGATCTTCTTCCATTCTAGAAAAAATCTTTTCGGGGATTTTCTTCTGTTTGGACTCCGTTTCAAAATCTCCTCTGAAAGGGGTCAAAAACACAGAAAAAAAAACAGGAACTGGCACTTGGCACCGAGTTAATAAGTTAGTCCCAAAAAATATATAAAAGGCATGCAAAACATCCAAAGTTTGACAAGATAATAGCATGAAACCATCGAAAATTATAGATACGTTGGAGACGTATGAGGGTCCTAATGGAAACTACGGGATATTAAGGTTCTCCTTTTAATAGAGAACCGGACCAACGCATTAACACTTAGTGAATAGATGAACTCCTCATAGTATGGTCATCTCCGGGAATGGTTCCGGCTATTGTCACTCCGGGGTTGCCGGGTCATAACACATAGTAGGTGGCTACAACTTGCAAGATAGGATCAAGAACACATATATATTGACGACAACATAATAGGTTCAGATCTGAAATGATGGCACTCGGGCCCTGGTGACAAGCATTAAGCATGGCAAAGTAGTAGCAACATCAGTCTCAAAACATAGTGGATACTAGGGATCAAACCCCGTCAAAACTAACTCGATTACATGATAGATCACATCCAACCCATCACCGTCGAGCAAGCCTATGATGAGATTATGCACGAACGGTGAAGACCATCATGGAATTGGTGATGAAGGGAGGTTGGTGATGACGATGGCGACGATCTCCTCTCTCCGGAGCCCAGAACGGACTCCAGATCTGCCCTCTAGAGGAAGAACATGAGGTGGCGGCGCCTCTGTATCGTAAAATGTGATGAACTCTTCTCCTTGATTTTTTTTCCGGACGTAAGGGACTAAATAGAGCTGGAATTGGAGGCGGTGGAGCAACGTGGGCGAGGGGGGTGCCTGGTGGGCTAGTGGGCTCCACGCTCCACTCCTCCGGTTGATTCTTGCGCCAGTATTTTTATATATTCCACAAAAAATCCTCTTAAATCTCCAGGTCATTCCGAGAACTTTTATTTCTACACAAAAACAACACCATGGCAATTCTACTGAAAACAGCGTTAGTCTGGGTTAGTTCCATTCAAATCATGCAAATTAGAGTCCAAAACAAGGGCAAAAGAGTTCGGAAAAGTAGATACGGCAGAGACGTATCAACTCCCCCAAGCTTAAAGCCTTGCTTGTCCTCAAGCAATTCAGTTGAAAAACTGAAAGAGACAAAAGAAAAACATTTACGAACTCTGTTTGATCTTGTTGTTGCAATTATGCCTAACTCAAATCCAGAATTTCAGCAAGATCATAAGCAAACCACATAAGAAAATGACATCTAGGTCTCATGGTAAACTCATATCAATGGCATAATCAACTAGCGAGCAATAATAATAAGTTTGAAACATCAACACTTCAATCAAAACAATCATGAAGCAGTGTGAACAGATGGTATCTCGCTAGCTCTTTCAGAGACCGCAAAACATAAATGCAGAGCACCTTCAAAAACCAAGGGTTGACTAAACATTGTAATTCATGGCAAAGAAGATCCAGTCATAGTCATACTCAATATCAGTCAAAAGCAAAGCATAAAAACAACAGAGGTGCTCTCTGTTTGGTGCTTTTATAAGAAGAGGATTACTCAACAGAAACATAAATAGATAGGCCCTTCACAGAGGGAAGCATTGATTTGCAGAGGTGCCACAGCTCCAGCGTTGAAGACAGAGATAAATAATTTTGGGTGGCATGCTTTCATTGTCAATGCAATGACCAAGAGTTTTCACCATCTTCCATGCTACACATACTATAGGCGGTTCCCAAACAGAAAAGTAAAGTTTTGACTCCCCCACCACCAATCAATCACACTCCACGACTAGCCGAATACTCGGGTGCCGTCTATACCAACAATAGTCCAGGGGGAGTTTTATTTGCAATTATCTTTTCGATTTGAGCATGGAACTGGGCATTCTAATTACCGGCCGCTTTCTCATGAGTGATAGTGAATAAACACATATCGAGGATAACACGCCTAGCATGGAAGATACTGATCGCCCCTTGTCACCACATGAGCGGTTCGGGCATGCAAAACAAATTATTTCTTGAAGTTTAGAGAGTGGCACATGCAAATTTACTTGGAACGGCAGGTAGATACCGCATATAGGTAGGTATGGTGGACTCATATGGAACAACTTTGGGCTTATGGAAGTGGATGCACAAGAAGTATTCCCGCTTAGTACAAGTGAAGGCTAGCAAAAGACTGGGAAGCGACCAACAAGAGAGCGACAAAAGTCATCAAAATGCATTGAGATTAACCAACATTGAGTGCAATCATGAGTAGGACATAAATCACCACGAACATGAATATCATAGAGGCTATGTTGATTTTGTTTCAACTACATGCGTAAACATGTGCCAAGTCAAGCCACTTTAATCATTCAAAGGAGGATACCATCCTATCATACTACATCATAGTCATCTCGAGATTCATGTTGGCATCTAAGACAAACCATTATAAGCTCCTAGCTAATTAAGCATGGCATCAGAAACTATGATCTCTAAGTTGTCATTGCAAACATGTTTCTCTCACAACCAAGCTGAATCTAGAACGATGAGCTAGTCATATTTACAAAAACAAAATGGATCGAGTTCATACCAACTTTTCCAGGCTCGGTCACTTCATCATATATCGTAATTATTGCCTTTCACTTGCACGACCGAATGATGTGAACAATAATAAGAGTGCTCGTGCATCGGACTAAGATGAAATCTGCAAGCAAACACAAAGGAGAAGACAAAGTAATATGGCTCTTTGACAGATAAACAGATATGCATGTGAGAGCCACTAAACATTGTAACCATGGTTTTTCTCAAACTAGACAAACACACGAGAAGAAAACGAGAAAAAGAAATAAACTAGCATGGATGATACAGTGGCAAAGTGTGAACACCGACTATCAATGTGAAAGTGTAAGCAAGGATATAAAGTCGGTGAGAAGCACGTACTCCCCCAAGCTTAGGCTTTTGGCCTAAGTTGGTCTACTCCCAAGGAGGGAAATAACCGTCTCCGGGGTACTTCGGAGTGTACTGAGGGTGCCACTGTTGTGTGAGATCCTCTGGCTCCCACGGATAAATTGGCGTCTGGTACTCGACTGGTAGCTCGGGCACGGGCGCCTGTGGTGGTGCTATGCCCCAATATGCGTAGATGTCTGAGGGCATGATAATGTACCTGCCTGGATGAAGATTTAACAAAGAAGGAGCAGGCAAGGTAATAGTCTCACGAGTACCCTGACTAAATACTAGGTTATAAATAATCCTCTTATTTATATCTTTATCAAGAAAGTCATGGCGAACCATGCTATCATAATCTAGATATCTCTCAGGAAGAAGAATCTCTTCTTCCTCGTCCAGTCTAATAGGTATCTCAAAATGTCTAGCAAGACGAGTAGCATAGATACCTCCATAAACAACGCCTTTAGAACGGTTCGTGTTCAACCGTTGAGCCACTATAGCGCCCAAGCTATAAGTTTTATCATTATAAAGGGCTTCATGCAAAACCGCAAGATCTGGGGAGCTAAGGGCCCCAACTTTCCCACGGCCAATCAAACATTTTCCCACGAATAATGAGAAGTACCGAAGCACGGGAAAATGTATGTTAGCAGCTCTAGCGCAAGACACTCCTCGCTCCTCTCCTACAGCAATAATATCTATGAAAGCCTCCAAGTCCCATGGACGAGGTTCATGAATATCCCCAACATAAGGTAATTTGCAAACATTGCAAAAATCCAGAAGTGACATGCGCTGGGGGATATCATATAACTTGAACTCAACCATAGGAGGACTCTTCCTTGGATAGAAATTAAAGCTTTGCACGAAAATATTAGTGAGGAGGAGGTATTGCGGGCACTTATCTTCAACGAAGGCGGTAAGGCCTGCGTTCTCCACCAAGTAGTAAAGGTCCTCATAAAGTCCGGCGGCGCGTAGGAACACATCACTTGGCCACTCGCACGCTCCAACTTCTGCAACTCGGGGGACCGGATACTTGGGTTTCTTCTTCTCATTTCCATCATCCTTGGGGTCACGGCTTGAAGAGCCTCTTAAGAACCTCCTCATCTTTTCCTTTTTCTTTCTCTGAAAATTTCTGAAATTTTTAGTGACTCTAAGGAAAAGTGAACAAGGCCCAACGAAACTCGTAGCAACTACTCCTTCAAGTGCCTAGAGGCCATGTCACACATCAAAACTACTTGGGACCAGCTAAAATTAGCATGCAAAGCTCAAGAACATGGTCACCAAGGCAGCAATAATACGCAACAAATAAGGCACTAGAGCAAAAACTAATTGGACCAATGGAGGAGTCACATACCAAGGAGCAATTTCCCCAAAACAGTTTGGTGAATGGGGCTTTGCACAAGGAGATCGAAAATCGCAGCAAGAAGAGCAAGAACACGGGTTTGAGCTGCGAAACAATTTTTTCTGGAGGTAGGAGAAGGAGATGGGAGCTAGAATAAGTGGAGGGAGATATGCACAACATACTTCATCTTGAGAGTAGGTATAGGGCATTCAAAGCTCCCAATAAGAATAGATGAAGTTTTTTCAATAGCATTGATGCAATGTACTCGATATTGTTTCCTTAGAAAGTGCAACGTATGCTCATTACCATTGGGATGGAAAGTGACATTGCCTTTGTTGCAATCAATAACAGCCCCTGCAGTGTTTAGAAAGGGTCTTCCAAGGATGACCGACATGGCATCGTCCTCGGGAATATCCAGAATAACAAAGTGTGTTAAGATAGTAACGTTTGCAACCACAACAGGTACATCCTCGCAAATGTCGATAGGGGAAGCATTTGATTTGTCGGCCATTTGCAGAGAGATTTCAGTGGGTGTCAACTTATCCAGTTCAAGTGTACGATAAAGAGAGAGAGAGGCATAACACTAACACCGGCTCCAAGGTTGCAAAAAGCAGTTCTAACGTAGTTCCCTTTAATGGAGCAAGGTATAGTGGGCACTCCGGGATCACCTATTTCTTAGGAGTTCCACCCTTGAAGGTATAATTAGTGAGCATGGTGGAAATCTCAACCTTAGGTATCCTCCTCTTATTAGTCACAATAACCTTCATGTACTTGGCATAGGGAGACATTTTGAGCATATCTGTCAAACTCATTTGCAGGAAGACAGGTCTAATCATTTCAACAAATCGCTCAAAATCCTCATCATCTTTTTTCTTGGATGGTTTGGGAGGAAAGGGCATGGGTTTCTGAACCCATGGTTCCCTTTCTTTACCATGCTTCCTAGCAGTGAAGACGTTCTTATCGTATCTCCTATTCTTAGGTTGTGGGTTATCAAGATCAACAGGTTCAATCTCCACATCCTTATCATTGCTAGGTTGAGCATCTTCATGAACATCACTATCGATATTATCATTAGGCTCATGTTCATCAGAAACAGAGACATCGTTTGGACTCTCAGGTGTAACAGCAACAGGGTTGCTAGCATGCAAGTTCCTATCATGTTTCTTCTTCTTCCTAGTATGACTAGGTGAATCAGTGCTAACTCCTTGAGAATCTTGTTCAATTCTCTTAGGATGACCCTCAGGATACAAAAGTTCTTGGGTCATTCTACCTCTTGTAGTGACGACTCTGACAGAATTGTCATTCAACTCATTGAGCAAGTCATTTTGAGACTTAAGTACTTGTTCTACTTGATTAGTAACCATAGAGGCATGTTTACTCAAGAGCTTAAGACCATTGACGTTTCAGTCCACACAAGCACTTAAATGACCAAGCATACGAGCATTCTGTTCCAATTGTCTGCTAACATAATCATTGAAACTTTGTTGTTTGGCAACAAAGTTATCCAATTCATCCAAGCATAAGCTAGAACGTTTATCAAAAGGAATATCACTCTCATTGAATCTACGAAGAGAATTTACTTCTACTACCTGTATCGGGTTATCAAGACCATGGATCTCTTCGATAGGTGGTAGGTTTTTGACATCTTCAGATTTAATGCCTTTCTCTTTCATAGATTTCTTAGCTTCTTGAATATCTTCAGGACTGAGGAATAGGATACCTCTTTTCTTAGGAGTTGCCTTCAGAGGTGGTTCGGGAATAGTCCAAGCATTCTCATTGCACAAGATATTATTCAATAGGATCTCAGCTTGTTCTACAGTTCGTTCCCTAAAAACACAACCAACACAACTATCTACGTGGTTGCTACTTCTCGAACAACAGCACCAGAAATTGACACGTTAACGGAGACTTGCTTGCGTTGGTTTTTCCCTTGAAGAGGAAAGGGTGATGCAGCACAGGAGCAGTAAGTATTTCCCTTAGTGTGGGTACCAAGGTATCAATCCAGTAGGAGAATCTCGTCAAGTCCAGAGTACCTGTACAAACACAATAGAGCTTGCACCCAATGCTATAAAGGGGTTGTCAATACCTTCAAGATTGATTGAAAAGTGAGATCTGAAGGCGAAAAGTGCAATGAAGTAAAAGAGTAAGGCTGAAAATATGGTGTGAAGTAGACCCGGGGGCCATAGTGTTCACTAGAGGCTTCTCTCAAAATAGCAAATATTACGGTGGGTGGACAAATTACTGTCGAGCAGTTGATATAACCGCGCAAAGTCATGATGATATCTAAGGCGATGATCATACATATAGGCATCACGTCCGAGACAAGTAGACCGATACTTTCTGCATCTACAACTATTACTCCACACATCGACCGCTATCCAGCATGAATCTAGTGTATTGAGTTCATGACGAACAGAGTAACGCCTTAAGCAAGATGACATGATGTAGAGGGATAAACTCAAACCAATGATGAAAACCCCATCTTTCTACCCTTGATGGTAACAACATGATACGTGCCTCGCTACCCCTTCTGTCACTGGGTGAGGTCACCACACGGTATGAACCCAAAACCAAGCACTTCTCCCATTGCAAGAATCATAGATCAAGTTGGCCAAACAAAACCCACAACTCGAAGAGAATTACAAGGATATGAAATCATGCATATAAGAGATTAGAAGAAACTCAAATAAGATTCATAGATAATTTGATCATAAATCCAAAATTCATGGATCTCGACAAACACACCGCAAAAGAAGATTACATCGGATAGATCTCCATGAAGATCATGGAGAACTTTGTATTGAAGATCCAAGAGAGAGAAGAAGCCATCTAGCTACTAGCTATGGACCCGTAGGTCTATGGTGAACTACTCACATATCATCGGAGAGGTCATGGTGTTGATGAAGAAGCCCTCTGTATCTGAATCCCCCCTCCGGCAGGGCACCAGAACGTGCCCCAGATGGGATCTTGCGAAGACAGAAAGCTTGCGGCGGCGGAAAATTACTTTCAATGATCTCCTCATTTTTCTGGGATTTTAGGGAATATATAGGCGAAAGACCTAGGGCAGAGGAGGTCCAAGGAGCCTACAAGCCTGGGAGGCGGGGGCCCCCTTGGCCGCAGCTAGGGGGCTTGTGGGGTCCCTGGTGGCCCCCTGCCTTGGTTCTCAAGTCTCCCGATCGTCTTCTGTTTCGGAAAAAATCTTTTCGGAAGTTTTATTCCGTTTGGACTCCGTTCAAAATCCTCCTCTGAAAAGGGTCAAAAACACGGAAAAACAGGAACTGGCACTTGTTACTGAGTTAATAAGTTAGTCCCAAAAAATATATAAAAGGCATACAAAACATCCAAAGTTTGACAAGATAATAGCATGAAACCATCAAAAATTATAGATACATTGGAGACGTGTTAGTGGTCTCTAGAAGCATTGGTTAGTCCATTATAGAAGATATCAAGTATTTCATTCTTCTCAAGAGGGTGATCAGGCAAAGCATTTAGTAGCTGGACGAGCCTCCCCCAAGCTTGTGGGAGACTCTCTTCTTCAACTTGCGCAAAGTTGTATATTTCCTGCAAGGCAGCTTGCTTCTTATGGGCAGGAAAATATTTTTCAGACAAATAGTAGATCATATCCTCGGGGCTACGCACACAACTAGGAGCAAGAGAAGTGAACCAAGTCTTAGTATCATCCTTTAGCAAGAAAGGAAACAGCTTAAGGATATAGTAGTGGCAGATCTTTTCCTCACTCGTGAATAGGTGGCTACATCGTGCAGTTTGGTAAGATGGGCTACAACCGTTTCAGACTCATAACCGTGAAAAGGATCAGATTCGACCAGGGTGATTAACTCAGGGTCGACAGAGAATTCATAATCCTTATCGGTCACAAAGATAGGCGAAGTAGCAAACTTCGGGTCGTATTTCATCCTAGCGTTCAAAGATTTTTCTTTCCACTTACGCAGTAATTTCTCAACCTCATAGCTATCCTTACAAGCAAGAAAGTCCTCAGCTATCTCTCCCTCCATAACATATCCCTCAGGCATATCAGGCAATTCATATCTAGGAGAGCTAGTTCTAACAGGTGAAATAGCAGGTTCTACTTCAATAATCTCACCAGTTTCAGAAGTATCATCACATCTAGCAGCAACTCTAGCAATTTGTGCATCAAGGAATGCACCTAGTGGCAAAGAAGTATCAAGCATAGCATCATCACAAGTATCATGGACATCAGACGTACCATCATCAAGAACAGGCGACAAATCAAAATTTCTAGCAGGAGGTGGTGTCGCAAACTTACTCATAACTGAAGGTGAATCAAGTGCAGAGCTAGATGGCAGTTCCTTACCTGTCCTCGTAGTTGAGGGCAAGACTTTAGTTTTTGGATCTCTCGGATTCCTCATAGTGATCAGCAGAAGTAAATCCCAAGTGACTTAGAGAATAGAGATATGCCTCCCCGGCAACGGCGCCAGAAAAAAGGTCTTGATAACCCACAAGTATAAGGGATCGCGATAGTTTTTGAGGGTAGAGTATTCAACCCAAATTTGTTGATTCGACACAAGGCGAAGCCGAAGAATATTCTCAAGTATTAGCATTTGAGTTGTCAATTCAACCACACCTGAAAGACTTAGTATCTGCAGCAAAGTATCAGTAGCAAAGAGGTGTGATAGCAACAGTAGCAACAGTAACAGCAGCAGTAGCGACAAAGTAACAGTGGCAGCAGTGAGAGCAGTAGGAAAAACTCGTAGGCATTGGATCAGTGATGGATAATTATGCTGGATGGTATTCATCATGCAATAGTTATAACACGGAGAGATATGTAACTAGCTCGAGTTCGTCAATGTAATGTAGGCATGTATTCCATATGTAGTCATACGTGCTTAGGGAAAAGAACTTGCATGACATCTATTGTCCATCCCTCCCGTGGCAGCGGGGTCCTAATGCAAACTACAGGATATTAAGGTTCTCCTTTTAATAGAGAACCGGACCAACGCATTAACACTTAGTGAATACATGAACTCCTCATAGTATGGTCATCTCCGGGAGTGGTTCCGGCTATTGTCTCTCCGGGGTTGCCGGGTCATAACACATAGTAGGTGACTACAACTTGCAAGATAGGATCAAGAACACACATATATTGACGACAACATAATAGGTTCAGATCTGAAATCATGGCACTCGGGCCCTAGTGACAAGCATTAAGCATGGCAAAGTAGTAGCAACATCAATCTCAGAACATAGTGGATACTAGGGATCAATCCCCGTCAAAACTAACTCGATTACATGATAGATCACATCCAACTCATCACCGCCCAGCAAGCCTACGATGAGATTACTCACGAACGGTGAAGAGCATCATGGAATTGGCGATGAAGGAAGGTTGGTGATGACGATGGAGACGATCTCCCCTCTCCGGAGCCCAGAACGGACTCCAGATCTGCCCTCCAGAGGAAAAACAGGAGGTGGCGGCGCCTCCGTATCATAAAACGCGATGAACTCTTCTCCTTGATTTTTTCCGGACGAAAGGGACTAAATAGAGATGGAATTGGAGGCGGTGGAGCAACCTGGGCCCCACAAGCCTGCTAGGCATGGCCAGGGGGCGCGCCTGGTGGGCTTGTGGGCTCCATGCTCCACTCCTCCAGTTGATTCTTGCGCCGGTATTTTTTATATATTCCACAAAAATCCTCGTAAATTTCGAGGACATTCCGAGAACTTTTATTTATGCGCAAAAACAACACCATGGCAATTGTGCTGAAAACAACGTTAGTCCGGGTTAGTTACATTCAAATCATGCAAATTAGAGTCCAAAACAAGGACAAAAGAGTTCGGAAAAGCAGATACGGCGGAGAGGTATGAACAGTCACTAGAATCAGAAGAGGATGTGCGGCTTGGTACCTTTGAACCTTTTGCCATGAAGCAGTATGTGGGAGCAAAGTCATCATCATAGTCATTAGTGTTGTTGATGTTGTCATTTTCTTCAAGGTTGAAGATGGACTTGTTGACGAATGTGGTAGCAAGAGCCACACTAGCCACACCAGACTCTGACTCCAATTCAGAACCTTCCTCTTTGTCACATTCCTCAGATTGCTCTTCAGAATCCATTTCCTTGCCAATAAGTGCCGAGCCTTTCTGAAGCTCGTCTTCTTGTGCAATGAGGACTTTGAGGATGATGACTTTAAAGATTTATTATTTTTCTTCGAGTCATCAGAACTGTCATCCTTGTACTTCTTCTTCCTTGACTCCTTCACCCAACGAGGACAATCAGCAATGTAGTAACCAGACTTCTTGCATTTATGGCAGGTTCTTTTCTTGTAGTACTCAGGTGCAGATTATGATTTCCTCATATCTCTTCTTGAAGACTTTCCAAATTGGCCACGCCTTGAGAACTTCTGAAATTTCCTCACGAGCATAGCAATCTTCTGACCAAGTTCTTCAGGATCACCAAGAGTGCAATCTGAGTCTTCTTCTTCAGATGAGAAACAACTTTTGCCTTAAGTGCACGAGGTATTGAATAGCTTGGTCCATAAAGGTCTCTCTTCTCTTCTATTTGGAATTCATGAGTATTGAGTCTCTCAAGTATATCAGCAGGATCAAGCATCTTGTAGTCTCTTCGTTCTTGAATCATCAGTACCAGTGTGTCAAATGAAGGATCAAGGAATCATAGCAGTTTCTTCACAACTTCATGGTCAGTGATGTCTCTGGGTCCAAGAGCCTGAAGCTCATTGGAGATGTCAGTGAGGCGATCAAAGGTATTTTGGCAGCTTTCATTATCAAGTCTCTTGAAGCGGTTGAAGAGATTGCGAAGAACATCAACTCGAGATTTACGCTGTGTGGAGACTCCGTCGTTGACTTTTGATAGCCTTTCCCAGATAACCTTCACAGAAGCCCAAGCACTCACTCTGCCATATTGACCTTTGCTCAGGTGGCCACATATGATATTCTTTGCTTGAGAGTCTAGTTGCTTGAATCTCTTCACAGCAGTGGCAGTAATAGTTGAAGTGACAGAGGGAACACCATTTTACACAATATAAGAGAGATTGTTGTCAATTGCTTCAAGGTGCATGCGCATCTTGTTCTTCTAGTAGGGGGAATCCTTTCCTTCAAAGGTAGGACAACCCGCAGTAACCTTCATCATACTTGCGGTCAACATAATTAAAACTCCACGCGGTTAAACCAAAATCAAACATAACAAGGGAGTAACTTGCTCTGATACCAATTGAAAGTGCGTTATATCGACTAGAGGGGGTGAATAGGCAATTTTGACAAATTCATTACTGAGGAAATTCCTAGTGTGGAAAGTTCTCCATCATGAACTAAGTGTAGCGGAGATAGTACTTAAATAGATATGCAAAAGCGACTATAGCTAAGTCCTCACAGTGAATTGAAGTACTCGGTTTGCATAGGTCACATGAAAGGGATAAGCAGGTGATGAATAACTCAGCTGAAGAATTTGAGGTGAGGAATTCAGAGAAAGTTTTTAGTCAAATTCTTCAAACAGTATAGATCAATGTCATCAACAAGCAATTGAGGAAATGAAAGAGTTTAAGAAATAGAACATGTAGCTCAATGAAGACAATGATTTGATTACCGAGTTCCAACTGCTATGACAGTTGTACGTCTAGCTTGGAGCGGTTTGATATTCAAACAAAAGGACACACAGTACCAGGATACACAGTCCCTACCATAGTCTCCTTGAGCTAAGGACACACAGTCCTCTCCCAACACTTGTGGTAAGTCTTCAGGGCAGACTTCCAAACCCTCACAAACTCGATCACCCGACGATCCACAGTTGACTACTTTATGCTCTATACCATGACACCTAACCGTCTAGAGGATGCACAGTCCTCAAGGGTAACAAGTGCCGGTTCCACACAAGTATAATCTCTTCAGTGATGCCCAATCACTTTGGGTTTTGGGTTTTGGTTTGGGTGTTTGTGTTTTTTCCTCACTTGATGATTTTAGTTTAAAGTCCTCGAGGATTGGGTTGCTGTAAATGACAAGTGTCAGTTTCTCTCGGACTAGCCAACTAACTACTTGTTGTGGGGCGACTATTTATAGACTGGGAGCATCCCGACATGACATGACATTATTGCCCCCAATGATATGACCGGTATGTGGATAGGATTAAGGATAGGTGGCGCATGACGTGGCAATGGTCGGATCTTTCAACTGTGATAGTCCTCATGTCTCTCATGTTCCTCACTTGAAGGTTTAGGTATGTGTAGATTTGAGTGTAGCATCATGAGAAAATATTTCCTTAGTATTACCTCGACCCCCTTTAACACTACGGTGTTCGTATGACTCAAGAAAGAAGAAATGAAACAGAAAGAGTAAATCTTCAAGCTTCAAAGTCTTCAGAGCATTTTCTTTGGGATACACCGAATTCCTCATCTTCAATGGCTTCAAGCAAAGAAACATCCGTCGAGGTGGACTTGGGAACCATGTACACATCGTTTGGGGCCACAATAGAAACTTCGGTCAGACTTCCTTGCGGGTTCAGTCTCAAATAGGCGATAAACCTGGAGTAGGGTCTTGTGTGGTTAACGGTCGTGGCCGACGCCCACGCTAGTGCTTCTAGTTGAAGGTTGCCGAGATGCATGACGTGCATACGGTGATATCTGGTGAGAGCGTGTGTGAAGAAGTATACCCCTGAGGGATGAAGTAAACTGTTCGAAAAGTCGCGCCCTCGGATATGGACTACTTGGAAACTTATGTGATACATAGACAACTTGTAAGTGCATCTAGTGCCCCTTAGTGATTTTGGTGGATTGGAGACTTATAGGTTAAGAGACTGATATGTTTGTGAGTGTACACAGGCTCTATAAGTTGCTGAGGAGTTTGAGTTATTTGAAGAATATCGACCCCGAAAAATGTATGTCTTCGGGTCAAGACTTTGGTCATTCCTTGAAGACTTTGATAAGCGAAGAAATTGTTATTTAAACTCGTACAGTCTGTATCAGTAAAAGTTGTTTTGGGAAATCTTCTAGGTGTATCTTTAGCTGGTGATACCCCGACGGTAAGTCAATCTCTGAGAAAACCTTTGCTTCTGTCAGTTGGTCGAATAAATCATTTATTCAAGGCACTGGATATTTGTTCTTCATGGTGGCCATATTGAGAGCTCGATAATCGATGCATAGTCTCAGTGTTCCGTCTCTCTTGTTGTCAAATAGCACTCGCGATCCCCATGGTGAGGAGTTGGGCCTGATGTACCCTTTGTCCAATAATTCCTTTATTTGTTTCTTCAACACAACCAATTCAGTAGGTGCCATACGATAAGGTTTCTTGTAAATTGGGGCTCTACCGGGTGCAAGTTCTTTGACGAACTCTATCTCTTGGTCTGGTAGCATACCTGGCAATTCTTCTAGAAATACATTGGGGAATTCACACACTAGCAGAACCTCCTTTAACTCAGAGATGTCCATTTGATTCAGTCGGGCTTGAGTTGGTTTGGTTCTCTGTGAGGCTGTGACTCTTACTCTTTTTCCCTGATGATGGGTGAGTGTTATAGTCCGGTTGAAGCAGTCAGTAAATCCTTTGTTCGTGTTCAACCAATCCATTCCCAAAATAACATCGAGATTGTTGCTCTCTATCACAATTAGATTTGTCGAGAACGTCAAACCTTTGATTTTAATAGGAATATCCTTGCCGTACTTTTGGGTAACTTGTTGTACTCCCAGGGACTTGATGGTCATTGAATTTTCCAATGGGAGGATTGAAAAATTGCTTTTCAAGGCAAAAATTTCCGAAATGAACGAAGGGGAAGCTCCAGAATCGAACAAAACCGTGGCAAGAATTTTGTTGACACGAAACTTACTGAACACTATTCCTGGCGCATTCATATATTCTTCCTTGGCCACATGATTGACGTGACCTTTTATGTGGTCATTGTTGGGGTTGAAATCGTTGCGTCTTGGTGTTGCATTGTTATTGGGGTTGTTTGGCTTTTGCACAACATTTCTCGTCTTTGGGCATCGTGTACCGTAGTCTCCTACTTCTCCGCAAGCGAAATAGTTGTTGCCTACACGGGGAGTGAAATCCTTGTTCCTGGGATAAAAGTGTGTGCTGGGGTTGTCGGTTGATGTTGAAGCACGGGGTGTTGAACTCTTCGAGTTTTCATTCTTCTTCCTGTTGTTGCGGGTTTGTGCCGAATTATTATGATGATGCTTGTGAATGTCCTCCAGGGTGCAATTTTTGGTCTCAAGCATAATGGCTTTGCCAACAAGTGTCTTGAAATCTGGGAATGTGTGAACAACTAGTTGACACTTCAATGTGGGAGCGAGTCCGTCTAGGAACTTTTCCATTTTCTTCTTGTAAGTGCATCTAGTGCCCCTTAGTGATTTTGGTGGTTTGAAGACTTATAGGTTAAGTATCTAATGTGTTCATAAGTGTACAAAAGATCTATAAGTCGCTGAGGAGTTTAAATTATACGATGAATATCGACCCCCAAAAATGTATATCTTCGGCTGAAGAAATTGGTCTGAAGCTGAAGAATTGAATCGCGAAGAAAGTGGGATGAAATTGATATTCCTCATGAAGATATTGAAGATGAGGAATTCCGTATGTCCTGAAGAAAATCAATCTGAAGACTTTGAAGCATGAAGATTTATTCTTTCTGCTTTATTTTCATCACTCTTGAGTCATAGGAACATCGTACTGTTAAAGGGGGTCAAAGTAACACTTCGAAATGAATTTCCTCATGATGCTCAACCCAAGCCTAATCCTACCAAAAGCCTCAAGTGAGGAATATGAGAGACATGAGGACTCTCACAGTTAAGGGTCTCGACCGTTACCGCAATTTGCGCCACATCACTGATCTGATCCACACCAATGGTCATATTATATAAGGGCATTAATGTCAAATCATGTCGGGATGCTCCCAGGCTATAAATAGCCACCCCCACAACCATTAGCTGGTTGGCTGCTCCGTGAAAAACTGACACTTGTCATTTAGAGCAACCCAAATTCCTCAGTCTTCGAGAGTAAATCATCAGTGAGGAAAAATCAAGTGATTGAACATCACTGAAGAATTTGTTCCTGTGTGGGACTGAAGCCTTTTACCTTTGAGGAATGTGCATCCTCCAGACGGTTAGGTGTCATGGTCTAGAGCAATCCAGCAGTCAATTGTGGATCGTCGGGTGACCAAGTTTGTGAGGGTTTGGAAGTTTGCCCTGAAGACTTACCACGAGTGTTGGGCGAGGACTGTGTGTTCTTAGCTCAAGGAGAATATGGTAGGGACTGTGTGTCCCGGGATTGTGTGTCTTTTGGTTTCAATACCAAGCCGCTCCAAACCAGGCATACAATTGTCACAACAGTTGGAACTGGGTCATCAACCATTGTCTTCACTGTGAAACGGGTTCTATTTCTTGAACTCTTTCCATTCCTCAATATTGTATGTTGAAGATTTTCATTGTCACTGTTTGAAGAATATGCTGAAGACTTTCTCTGAAATTCCTCAACCCCAAATTCTTCGTGCGAGTCAATCCTCACCTGCTTTCTCTGTGCCTGCGTATTGTGCAAACTGATTTTCATATTCCTCATCTTGAAAACTTTTGTAGTGATACTTTGCACCCTTGATCCTTTGTTGTCTCCGCTGCAAGTTAGTCAACAGTGAGGAATTTCCTCAAAAGGAATTTCCTCAGTGATGAAATTATAAAAATCTCCTATTCACCCCCCTCTAGTCGATATAACGCACTTTCACTTCTCTTCTATTTTATAATCGTCAATAGATGTAGGATCGAAAGTATGTCTAGAGGGGGGGTGATTAGACTACTTGACAACATAATTTTTTTTCCTTTTCCCAATTTTAGTTGAGAGGTAGCTATGGAAGTTATTGCAACTCAAGTACACCCTACATATGCATTTCTAAGAGTAAAGTAGCGGAATGTAAAACATGCAAGTGTAAAGTACAGGAGTAAGCTAGGGAGATCAAACGCATGAGGTTGACACGGTAATTTCTGGCATGGTTCCGGTAGGTGGCGCTGTCGTACGTCCATGTTAGTGGAGACTTCAACCCATGGAGGGTAACGACTGCGAGAGTCCACGAAGGGCTCCACCCACAGAGGGTCCAGAAGGAAGCGACCTTGTCTATTCCACCACAGCTTCCTGATGACCCACAAGTATAGGGGATCTATCGTAGTCCTTTCGATAAGTAAGAGTGTCGAACCCAACGAGGAGCAGTAGGATGTGACAAGTGGTTTTCAGCAAGGTAATACCTGCAAGCACCGAAATTATCGGTAACAAGTAGTTGTGTGACAAAATGATTCATAGCAAGTAGCAAGTAACAACGGTAACAAAGGTGCAGCAAAGTGGCCCAATCCCTTTTTGTATCAAGGTACAAGCCTGGACAAACTCTTATAGGAGGTAAAGCACTCCCAAGGACACATGGGAATTTCTGTCAAGCTAGTTTTCATCATGTTCATATGATTCGTGTTCGCTACTTTGATAGTTTGATATGTGAGTGGACCGGCGCTTGGGTACCGCCCTTACTTGGACAAGCATCTCACTTATTATTAACCCCTCTTGCAAGCATCCGCAACTACGAAAGAAGAATTAAGACAAGGTCTAACCATAGCATTAAACTAGTGGATCCAAATCAGCCCCTTACGAAGCAACGCATAAACTAGGGTTTAAGCTTCTGTCACTCTATCAACCCATCATCTACTTACTTCCCAATGTCTTCCTCTAGGTCCAAATAATGGTGAAGTGTTATGTAGTCGACGTTCACATAACACCACTAGAGGAAAAACAACATACAACACATCAAATTATCGAACGAATACCAAATTCACATGACTACTTATAGCAAGACTTATCCCATGTCCTCAGGAACAAAAGTAACTACTCACAAAGCATAATCATATTCATCACCAGAGAGGTAATGAGTAGCATCAAAGATCTGAACATATAATCTTCCACCAAGTAATCCAACTAGCATCAACTACAAAGAGTAATTAACACTACTAGCAACATTACATGTACCAATCGGAGTCACGAGATGGAGATTGGTTACAAGAGATGAACTAGGGTTTGGAGATGAGATGGTGCTGATGAAGATGTTGATGGTGATGAGTCCCCTCCGATGAGAGGAGTGTTGGTGATGACGATGCCGACGATTTCCCCCTCCGGGAGGGAAGTTTCCCTAGCAGGATCGTCCTGTCGGAGCTCTAGATTGGTTCTGCTCAAGTTCCGCCTCGTGGCGGCGGCGATTCCTCCCGAAAGCCTCCTCTTAATTTTTTTCTGGAACGAAACCCTTATTGTAGCAAAAGAGGGGGGCCAGAGGGCCACCGGGGATCCCACAAGCCCCCTAGGCGCGGCCAGGGGGAGGCCGCGCCTAGCATGCTTGTGGCTTCCTTCTGGTGCTCCTCTGGTACTTCTTCGGCCCAGTATTTTTTATAAATTCCAGAATAAATCCTCATTGATTTTCACGGCTTTTGGAGTTGCGTAGAATAGGTATCTCAATCTTGCTCCTTTTTTAGTCCAGAATTCGAGCTGCCGGCATTCTCCCTCTTCATGTAAACCTTGCAAAATAAGAGAGAAAAGGCATAAGTATTGTACCGTGAAGTGTAATAACTGCCCATAAAGCGATAAATATCAACATGAAAGCATGATGCAAAATGGACGTATCAACTCCCCCAAGCTTAGACCTCGCTTGTCCTCAAGCAAAAAACCGAGATCAATAAATATGCCCAAATATTTAGGGAGAGAGGTGTCGACAAAACAAGATACGGACATGCAGGTATCATGATCATAATCAAAACAACAACACCATCATATGAACTCTTATGCTAAAGAGACAATTCCTTCACAAGGTAAAGTATGGATCAAGAACCTTAATGAGAATTAACAACCAATAGCCTAAAGTCATTGAAGCAGTTGCAATTAATCATAACATCGGAAAGAGCCAAATGAGAGCTTGTAAAGAAAATCCACATACTCAATCATCCTTTTGTCTTCTAAAATTTCTACAACTCACGTGGTACTCATGAGATCAAAGTTTCAGTAGGGCATAGAGAAAGAAAGGGGCTTATAGTTTCGCCTCCCAACTGCTTACCTCAAGGGTAATGTCAACAATAGTAATTCATGAATAATTACTTCCAAGTTGACATATGAATATAGATCTTTCCCTAGAATATGACGTTAGCCAAGAAAAAGGCGAAATAAGGAATCGGCGAAGATCACTGATGACCCTCAAGTATAGGGGGTCGCAACAGTTTTCGAGAGTAGAGTATTCGACCCAAATTTGTTGATTCGCCAAAGAGGAAGCGAAAGAATATTCTCAAGTATTAGCAACTGAGTTTGTCAAATTCAACCACACCTGAAAGATTAGTGTCTGCAAGCAAAGTATCAGTAGCAAAGTAGTATGATAGCAACGGTGTGAGAAACAGAACTGTTGACGGCAGACTATTCCTAACTGTTGTATCAATGGCGCTAGTAGGTTGTACGTGGGCGAGTAACTATTCTTCCCCGACAACAGTGTCGGAAAAGATCTTGCAACAAGTAACAGCGAAGTAGCAAGGGACAGCAGTAGCAGCAGAGTAACAGCAGTAGCAACAGTAGTAGCAAAGTGGCCCAATCCCTTTTGTAGCAAGGGACCAGCCTGGACAAAGTAACATAGCAAGGACCAGTAGTAAAAGACTCGTAGGCAGTGGCTCGGTGATGGATGAGTGTGACGGATGTGATTCATCATGTAACAGCTATAACACGGAGAGATAAGTAACTAGCTCCCATTCGTCAATCTAATGTAGGCATGTATTCCGTATGTAGTCATACGTGCTTAGGGAAAAGAACTTGCATGACATCTATTGTCCTTCCCTCCCGTGGCAGCGGGGTCCTAATGGAAACTACGGGATATTAAGGTTCTCCTTTTAATAAAGAACCGGACCAACGCATTAACATGTGGTGAATACATGAACTCCTCATACTATGGTCATCTCCGGGAGAGGTTCCGGCTATTGTCACTCCGGGGTTGCCGGGTCATAACACATAGTAGGTGACTACAACTTGCAAGATAGGATCTAAAACACACATATATTGGCGACAACATAATAGGTTCAGATCTGAAATTATGGCACTCGGGCCCTAGTGACAAGCATTAAGCATAGCCAAGTAGTAGCAACATCAATCTAGAACATAGTGGATACTAGGGATCAATCCTCGTCAAAACTTACTCGATTACATGATAGATCTCATCCAACTAATCACCGTCTAGCAAGCCTACGATGAGATTACTCGCGAACGATGAAGAGCATCATGGAATTGTCGATGGAGGATGGTTGATGATGACGATGGCGATGATTTCCCCTCTCCGGAGCCCGAAACGGACTCCAGATCTGCCCTCCACATGAAGAAGAGGAGGTGGCGGCGCCTCCGTATCGTAAAACGCGATGAAACCTTCTCTATGTTTTTTTTTCGGGCAAGACGCAAGATATAGAGCTGATTTGGAGGTGGTGGTGCCACGTGGTTCCCACAAGGCCTCACGGCGCGGCCTGTGGGCTTGTGGCCCACTCGCACGCTCCCTCCAGTGGATCTTTGCACATGTATTTTTCTTTTATTCCAGAAAAAATCTCCGTAAATTTTCAGGACATTCTGAGAATTTTTATTTCTACACAAAAACAACACCATGGCAACTCTGCTGAAAACATCATTAGTCCGGGTTAGTTCCATTCAAATCATGCAAATTAGAGTCCAAAACAAGGGCAAAAGAGTTCGGAAAAGTAGATACGACGGAGACGTATCAACTCCCCCAAGCTTAAAGCCTTGCTTGCCCTCAAGCAATTCAGTTGACAAACTGAAAGAGACAAAAGA
Source organism: Hordeum vulgare subsp. vulgare (assembly GCF_904849725.1). Classification (NCBI taxonomy): domain Eukaryota; kingdom Viridiplantae; phylum Streptophyta; class Magnoliopsida; order Poales; family Poaceae; genus Hordeum; species Hordeum vulgare. The sequence continues at coordinate 268,971,236 of NC_058519.1, read as the reverse complement.
AAAACTTTGACAAACTCTGTTTGATCTTGTGGTTAAAACTATGTCTAACTCATAACCAGAATTTCCGCAAGATCACAAGCAAACCACATAAGCAAATGACATCTAGGTCTCACGGTAAACTCATATCAATGGCATAATCAGCTAGTGGTCAAACAATAATAAGTCTCAAACGTCAACACTTCAATCAAAACAACATGAAGCAGTACAAATAGATGGTATCTCGTTAGCTCTTTCTGAAACCGCAAAACATAAATGCAGAGCACCTTCAAAGACCAAGGGCTGACTAAACATTGTAATTCAAGGCAATGAAGATCCAGTCACAGTCATACTCAACACAGTTAAAAGCAAAGCATAAAAATGACAGAGGTGCTCTCTAATTGGTGCTTTTATAAGAGGGGGATGACTCAACAGGAACATAAATAGATAGGCCCTTCATAGAGGGAAGCATTGATTTGCAGAGGTGCCAGAGCTCAACATTTGAAAACAGAGATAATAATTTTGGGTGGCATGCTTTCATTGTGAACGCAATGACTAGGAGTTCTCAACATCTTCAACGCTACACATGCTATATGCGGTTCCCAAACAGAAAAGTAAAGTTTTGACTCCCCCACCACCAATCAATCACACTCCAAGGCTAGCCGAATCCTCGGGTACCGTCCATACCAACATCAATCCAGGGGGAGTTTTGTTTGCAATTATCTTTTCGATTTGAGCATGGAACTGGGAATTCCAATTACCGACCCCTTTCTCCTGAATGATAGTGAATAAACGCATATCGAGGATAACACGCCTAGCATGGAAGATTCCAATAGCCCCCTGTCACCACATGAGTGGTCCGAGCATGCAAAACAGATTACTTCTTGAAGGTTTAGAGAGTGGCACATGCAAATTTACTTGGAACGGCAGGTAGATACCGCACATAGGTAGGTATGGTGGACTCACATGGAACAACTTTGGGGTTTATGGGAGTGGATGCACAAGCAGTATTCTCGCTTAGTACAGGTGAAGGCTGGCAAAAGACTGGGAAGCGACCAACTAGACAGCGACAACAGTCATCGAAATGCATTGAGATTAACTAACATTGAGTGCAAGCATGAGTAGGACACAAATCACCGTGAACATGAACATCATAGAGGCTATGTTGATTTTGTTTCAACTACATGCGTGAAGATGCACCAAGTCAAGCCACTTGAATCATTCAAAGGAGGATACCATCCTATCATACTACATCATAGTCATCTCAACATTCATGTGGGCAACCAAGACAAACCATTACAAGCTCCTAGCTAAGTAAGCATGGCATAAGCAACTATGATATCTAAGTTGTCATTGCAAACATGTTTCTTCACAACAAAGCTGAATCAGGCATGATGAGCTAGTCATATTTACAAAAACAAAATAGATCGAGTTCATACCAGCTTTTCCAGGCTCAGTCACTTCATCATATATCATCATTATTGCCTTTCACTTGCACGACCGAACGATGTGAACAATAATAAGAGTGCTCGTGCATTGGACTACACTGGAATCTACAGGCAAACACAAAGGAGAAGACAAAGTAATATGGCTCTTTGAAAGCTAAACAGGTATGTATGCATGCAAGAGCCACTAAACATTGTAACCAATATCTTCTACCTTGACCAAAAGAAAAAGAAAACTGTTTACACGGGAAAGCTCCCAACAAGAAAAAGAAGAAAAAGGAAATCTTTTTGGTTTTTCTCAAACTAGACAGACACACGAAATGAAAATGAGAAAAAGAAAACAAACTAGCATGGATGATACAGTGGCAAAGTGTGAACACCAGCTAACAAAGTGAAAGCATAAGCAAGAATGTAAAGTCGGTGAGAACACGTACTCCCGCAAGCTTCGGCTTTTGGCCTAACTTGGTCTACTCCCAAGGATGGTCCTGGCGAAACCCAAAATCATAATGGGGGTTATACGGGAGCGCTGCAGCCACTTCCTGAATAGCTGCCTCACGGAGACGAGCAGCCTTTACCTCCCTCTTATACTCCTCTGCCTCTCCTCTGGTTATGTAATATCTTTGTTTTACCTGAAAGTCAAAGAAGGCAGGAGCAGGAAGGGTAATATGGAAAACACGATGTCGGTTAAATATCAAACAGTATAGGAGGGATTCCTCATCCCTCTCGAGGAACTGGTAGCGTGTCAAAGCGACGCGGTCAAGGAAAGCTGGATGGAGCGGGGGATCTCCTTCGCGGATGGGTACTCCAAGGAAATTTGCTATGCGAGTGGCATAGATCCCACCAAAGAAATCCCCTGCATTAGCATTCTTATTCAGCCTCCTTGCTATTATAGCTCCCATGTTGAAGCTTTTGTCACCCGTCACTGCGCTCTTAAGGATACTAAGGTCGGGTGCGCAGAGGTGACAATGCTCAATCTTACCATTAATGCATCTGCCTATCAAGAGGGCAAAGTAATGCAAGGCATGAAAATGAATACTCCCCATGGTAGCTTGCGTAATGTCTCTAGGTTCTCCAACAATAATACCAGAGCAAAAATCTCTAACCAAAGATTTAGGAGGATCATTGAGGCTACCCCAAGTAGGTATTTTGCAAATTCTATTGAAATCCTCTAAATCCATGGTGTACGATTTATCATAGAGATCAAACAGTATCGATGTCTCACGGCCAGCTGAAAATTTGAATCTACGAACAAAAGAGGCAGTGAGAGCAACATACTATTCACATTTATCGGAGATGAATTCCTCGAGTCCGACATTGTGAACAAGTGCATCAAACTCATCTTTGAAACCTGCCTCAATCATAAATTCATCAGAAGGCTATTCACATGGTTGTACCTGCGCATCCCTTGGTTAGTAAGGATCAGGCTCCCGAATCGCAAGACGGGGACCTCTCTTTCTTGAGGAACCACCATGAAAGTTTCTCCTGAACATCTTCCTTTTTTGAAATTTTCAGCGATTCTAAGGAAAGGTGAACAAGGCTCAACAAAACTAGTAGCAACTACTCCAACCAGTGCCTAGAGGCCATATTACGCATCAAAACTACTTGGGACCAGCTAAAATTAGCATGCAAAGCTCAAGAACATGGTCACCAAGGCAGCAAAAATATGCGGAGTATAAGGCACTAGAGCAAAAACTAATTGGACCAATGGAGGAGTCACTTACCAAGGAGTAATTTCCCCAAAACAGTTCGGAGAACGGTGATTTGAGCAAAGAGATCGAAAATCCCAGCAAGAGGAGCAAGAACACGGGTTGGAGTTGTGAAACGATTTTTTCTGGAGGTAGGAGAAGGAGATAAGAGCAAGAATGAGTGGAGGGGGTGCCTCTGGACCCCACAAGCCTGAGTGGCGCGGCCAGGGGGTGCCCGCACCCCTAGGGCTTGTGGCCCACTCATGTGGCCCCTAGACATGCTCTTTGTCTCAGAATTTTTCAAAAATTCAAGAAAAAATCATACTTGATTTTCACGACGTTCGGAGAACTTTTATTTTCAGGGTACTTTTCTACCGGACGCTAAAACAGAAAACAGGGACAACTAATCTAAACCTATCATTTTTCTGCTAAGCAACCGAAGGTGAAAGCTCGGAACAGAGGTTTGTGACTCCTCGATTCATCCATCTCATGGTCATTGATAGAGATCTGGCAGTGGGGTTGATCAAGCCTCTTTGACAAACCTTTTCGAATCGCAAAAAGAGAACGGAGAATTTCCGAATAGTCACTAGGTCACCTCAATAGGGGTATGTATCTCCCCAACAAGAAAATCATACTTCATCTTGACACGAGGAATAGGGCATTCAAAGCTCCCAATAAGAATCGATGAAGTCTTTTCAATAGCATTGATGCAATGTACTCGATACTGTTTCTTCAGAAAGTGCACCATATGCTCATTACTGTTGACATGGAAAGTGACATCGCCTTTGTTGCAATCTATAACAGCCCCCTGTAGTGTTTAAAAAGGGTCTTCCGAGGATGACCACCATGGCATCGTCCTCTGGAATATCCAAGATAAAAAAGTCTGTTAAGATGGTGACATTAGCAACCACAACAGGCACATCCTCGCAAATGCTGATAGGGAAAGCAGTTGATTTGTCAGCCATTTGTAGAGAGATTTCAGTGGGTGTCAACTTATCCAGTTCAAGTCTACGATAAAGAGAGAGAGGCATAACACTGACACCGGCTCCAAGGTCGCATAAAGCAGTTCTAACGTAGTTTCCTTTAATGGAGCAAGGTATAGTGGGCACACCGGGATCACCTAGTTTCTTAGGAGTTCCACCCTTGAAGGTATAATTAGCAAACATGGTGGAAATCTCAACCTCAGGTATCCTCCTCTTATTAGTCACAATATCTTTCATGTACTTCGCATACGGAGACATTTTGAGCATATCTGTCAAACGTATTTGCAGAAAGACAGGTCTGATCATTTCAACAAATCGCTCAAAATCCCCATCATCCTTTTTCTTGGATGGTTTGGGAGGAAAGGGCATAGGTTTCTGAACCCATGGCTCCCTTTCTTTACCATGCTTCCTAGCAGTGAAGTCATTCTTATCGTATCTTCTATTCTTAGGCTCTGGGTTATCAAGATCAACAGGTTCAATCTCCACATCCTTTTCATTGCTAGGTTGAGCATCATCATGAACATCACTATTGACATTATCATTAGGCTCATGTTCATCACCAGATTGTGTTTCAGCATCAGAAACAGAGGCATCGTTTGGACTCTCAGGTGTAGCAGCAACTGGGTTGCTAGCGTGCAGGTTCCTATCATCTTTCTTCTTCTTTCTAGGATGACTATGTGCATCAGTGCTAACTCCTTGAGAATCTTGTTCAATTCTCTTCGGGTGACCCTCAGGATACAAAGGTTCTTGGGTCATTCTACCGCCTCTAGTAACGACTCTGACAGAATTGTCATTCAACTCATTGAGCAAGTCATTCTGAGCTTTAAGTACTTGTTCTACCTGAGTAGTAACCATAGAGGCATGTTTACTCAGAAGCTTAAGATCATTGACATTTCTGTCCACACAAGCACTTAAATGATTAAGCATACGAGCATTCTTTTCCAATTGTCTACTAACATAATCGTTGAAACTCTGTTGTTTGGCAACAAAGTTATCAAATTCATCCATGCATAAGCTAGCAGGTTTATCAAAAGGAATATCACTCTCATCAAACCTACGCAGAGAATTTACTTTTACTACCTGTATCGGGTTATCGAGACCATCACTACAGGAATCACCTTCTTTGTCGTTTGCCATCACAGACGACAAAGACTAAATCCCGGACGGCAAAGACAAAACAACAGATGGCAAAGAATCTCATAGCCGGCAAAATTTATGCATCAGCCTACGACGACATAGGACCTTCTTTGCCGTCTGTCCCCCCAAAGCGGACGGCAAAGCTCTTTGCCGTCAGCTTTCCTCACGAGAAGTCGGCAAAGTGCTGGAAACGGCAGCCGACAGGCGTTGCCTCTATTACGGGTTAACGGAGGCTTTGCCGTCTGCCTCCCCCTTATTCTTTGCCGTATGCCTCCTCCTCCCCCCCCCCCCCCTCCACTCTTTGTCGTCTGCCTCCCCCTTATTCTTTGCCGTCTGCCTCCTCCTCCACCCCCTCCACTCTTTGTCGTCTGCCTCCTCCGCCCCCCTCCTCTGTGCCCTCTTCTTTGTCGTCTGTCCACTCTGGAGGCCGACGGCAAAGAGCCTATATAGACACCCCACGATGCACAGTTGGGTGCCATGTGGCACCTTTGCCATCTGCCAGCTGATGGCACATGTCTTTGCCATCAGCTCACAGACGGCAAAGAGCCCATATAGTACCTGTTTTTTTGTTTTATATTATTTCACAACGTATATATATATATATATATATATATTTGAAATCACATTTATATAATTCACCACACCTATATGATATATAGTTCACCACACATATACTTGCCAACACATATATATAATTCACCACACATATATGATATACATATAAATTAATCTACATCCCCATATGTCGAAAGAACCAACATACAAAATATTGCACTGTTTATCCATATATACATATACATATAGTTCGATATTGTTCATCAACTCAAATGAAAACTAGATGATATACATATAAAGTTCATCCATCGACATTGTTCAACTCCATGAATGTCAGCTTCCATGCATGTAGTATATCCAATCTGCAAAATGTGAATAAGAAAGTCAGAAGAAGAACAAACTATTATGTTTTTCAGCTAATTATGTCATTTTTAGCAGAAAACAAGCTAAGAATATAATATTCATGAGCTAACCAAGGTTCTTATGCCATTTTTAGCTTATAGTGGCATTTTGGAGCTAAATGGGATAATTAAAGCCAGGATAATATGAAAGAGGAGAAGAAAGAGGAGGAGGAGGAGAAGAAGAAGAAATCAAGAAGAAGGAGGAGAAGGACTAGAAGGTCCTTGGCCTTCTCCTCCTCCTCCTCCTCCTCCTCCTTCTCCTTCTTCTCTTCTTCTTCTTCTTTTTCTTTCTTTTCATTTTTCCTATTTCTTCTCCTCTTCTCCTCTTGTTGGAGCTAAATTACCTAATTATGTCTTTTTGGAGCTAAATGGGTTAATTATCCCATTTTAGAGTAAAACAATCTAAGTATATAATATTCATGAGCTAACCAAGGTTCTTATGCCATTTTGAGCTTATTATGGTATTTTGGAGCTAAATGGGCTAATTATGTCATTGTTGGGGAAATTAAAGCAAGGATAATATGAAATAGGAGAAGAAAGAGGAGGAGGAGTAGGAGAAGAAGAAATCAAGAAGAAGGAGGAGAAGGAGGAGGAGGAGAAGGACTAGAAGGTCCTTGGCATTCTCCTTCTCCTCCTCCTCCTCCTTCTCCTTCTTCTCTTCTTCTTCTTCTTTCTTTTCCTTTTGACTATTTCTTCTCCTCTTCTCCTCTGGTTGGAGCTAAATTACCTAATTATGTCTTTTTGGAGCTAAATGGGTTAATTATCCCATTTTAGAGGAAAGCAAGCTAAGTATATAATATTCATGAGCTAACCAAGGTTCTTATGCCATTTTGAGCTTATTATGGTATTTTGGAGCAAAATGGGCTAATTATGTCATTGTTGGGGAAATTAAAGCAAGGATAATATGAAAGAGGAGAAGAAATAGGAGGAGGAGGAGAAGAATAAGAAATCAAGAAGAAGGAGGAGAAGGAGGAGAAGGAGGAGGAGAAGAAGGTCCTTCTCCTCCTCCTCCTCCTCCTTCTCCTTCTTCTCTTCTTCTTCTTCTTCTTCTTTATTTTCATTTTTCCTATTTATTCTCCTCTTCTCCTCTTGTTGGAGCTAAATTACCTAATTATGTCTTTTTGGATCTAAATGGGCTAATTATCCCATTTTATAGGAAAACAAGCTAAGTATATAATATTCATGAGCTAACCAAGGTTCTTATGCCGTTTTGAGCTTATTGTGGTATTTTGGAGCTAAATGGGCTAATTATTTCATTGTTGGGGAAATTAAAGCAAGGATAATATGAAAGAGGAGAAGAAAGAGGAGGAGGAGGATAAGAAGAAGAAATCAAGAAGAAGGGGGAGAAGGAGGAGAAGGAGGAGGAGGAGAAGGACTAGAAGGTCCTTGGCCTTCTCCTTCTCCTCCTCCTCCTCCTCCTCCTTCTCCTTCTTCTCTTCTTCTTCTTATTATTATTTCTTTTCATTTTTCCTAAGTCTTCTCCTCTTCTCCTCTTGCTGGAGCTAAATTACCTAACTATTTCTTTTTGGAGCTAAATGGGCTAATTATCCCATTTTAGAGGAAAACAAGCTAAGTATATAATATTCATGAGCTAACCAAGGTTCTTATGCCATTTTGAGCTTATTATGGTATTTTGGAGCTAAATGGGCTAATTATGTCATTGTTGGGGAAATTAAAGCAAGGATAATATGAAAGAGGAGAATAAATAGGAGGAGGAGGAGAATAAGAAGAAATAAAGAAGAAGGAGGAGAAGGAGGAGAAGGAGGAGGAGAAGGACTAGAAGGTCCTTGGCCTTCTCCTTCTCCTCCTCCTCCTCCTCCTTCTCCTTCTTCTCTTCTTCTTCTTCTTTCTTTTCATTTGTCCTATTTCTTCTCCTCTTCTCCTCTTGTTGGAGCTAAATTACCTAATTATGTCTTTTTGGAGCTAAATGCGCTAATTATCCCATTTTAGAGGAAAACAAGCTAAGTATATAATATTCATGAGCTAACCAAGGTTCTTATGCCATTTTGAGCTTATTATGGTATTTTGGAGCTAAATGGGCTAATTATGTCAATGTTGGGGAAATTAAAGCAAGGATAATATGAAAGAGGAGAAGAAAGAGGAGGAGGAGGAGGAGAAGAAAAATAAATCAAGAAGAAGGAGGAGAAGGAGGAGAAGGAGGAGGAGCAGAATGACTAGAAGGTCCTTGGCCTTCTCCTTCTCCTCCTCCTCCTCCTTCTCCGTCTTCTGTTCTTCTTCTTCTTCTTCTTCTTTCTTTTCATTTTTCCTATTTCTTCTCCTCTTCTCCTCTTGTTGGAGCTAAATTACCTAACTATGTCTTTTTGGAGCTAAATGGGCTAATTATCCCATTTTAGAGGAAAACAAGCTAAGTATATAATATTCATGAGCTAACCAAGGTTCTTATGCCATTTTGAGCTTATTATGGCATTTTGGAGCTAAATGGGCTAATTATGTCATTGTTGGGAAATTAAAGCAAGGATAATATGAAAGAGGAGAAGAAATAGGAGGAGGAGGAGAAGAAGAAGAAATCAAGAAGAAGGAGGAGAAGGAGGAGGAGGAGAAGGACTAGAAGGTCCTTGGCCTTCTCCTCCTTCTTCTCCTCCTCCTCCTCCTTCTCCTCCTTCTCCTCCTCCTCCTTCTCCTCCTTCTCCTTCTTCTCTTCTTCTTCTTCTTCTTTCTTTTCATTTTTCCTATTTCTTCTCCTCTTCTTGGAGCTAAATTACCTAATTATGTCTTCTTGGAGCTAAATAGGCTAATTATCTCATTTTAGAGGAAAACAATCTAAGTATATAATATTCATGAGCTAACCAAGGTTCTTATGCCATTTTGAGGTTATTATGGCATTTCGGAGCTAAATAGGCTAATTATGTCTTTTTAGGGAAATTAAAGCAAGGATAATATGAAATAGGAGAAGAAAGAGGAGGAGGAGGAGAAGAAGAAGAAATCAAGAAGAAGGAGGAGAAGGAGGAGAAGGAGGAGGAGGAGAAGGACTAGAAGGTGCTTGGCCTTCTCCTCCTTCTCCTCCTCCTCCTCCTCCTTCTCCTTCTTCTCTTCTTCTTCTTCTTCTTTCTTTTCATTTTTCCTATTTCTTCTCCTCTTCTCCTCTTCTTGGAGCTAAATTACCTAATTATGTCTTTTTGGAGCTAAATGGGCTAATTATCTCATTTTAGAGGAAAACAAGCTAAGTATATAATATTCATGAGCTAACCAAGGTTCTTATGCCATTTTGAGGTTATTATTGCATTTTTGAGCTAAATGGGCTAATTATGTCTTTTTGGGGAAATTAAAGCAAGGATAGTATGAAAGAGGAGAAGAGAAACTTACCGTAGTGGTCATCAAGGAGGAGAAACACCACGGTTGCTTGCGGCGGCTTCGTTTGGAGACGGTTGCCCTGGAGAAGGGTCGTGCGATGCCGCTCGGGAGTTATTCTGCACAAAAGATATTTTGCAATGTCTCAGTTAGCATGATGACACTCAATTATTAATACTAGTTTATAATGAAACTCACTGTGCCAATCGAAGAGAAGACGGGCATCGGCGGATGGACTTGACCGCTCTTCTCGCACAGACCCTGAAGAGTGGGTCGTATTAGTTAGTAATGAAACAGACATTACACACATGATTTGGCTAATGTGAAAAAAACATACCACAAAAAGCTCGTACAGGGCACGTTGACCCGCCTCATTCTGGGCCCTCTCCTCCTCAATCAATCGTGCCGTGGTCTGGTCCCTCTCATCAAGAGCAGCCTGAATTGCAGCCTGGCTTGCCAATCTCTCTTTCTCAAGAGCAGCCTGGTTTGCCGCTCTCTCTTTCTGAAGACCAGCCTGAAACACCATTCCTCGTTACCACAATAATGATCTATGGTGACACACATAATGAAATGGATGAAAGTGTTCTTAGTCCGTACAACTAACCTCGATGGCAAGTTCGACTGGCCGTGGACGACGCGTTATCTCAGGACACCTGCTCGACTGGCGAGCCTTGATCTCCAGAAGAGTGAGTGGACAACGTATTATCCCATCTCCAATGGCTATCGATCCATGGGGCCTCCCGCCACCAGATATCATCACCAGCTCTGGATCGAAAGGTTCCTGGCTAGGGTTAAAGTCATCCCCTTTCGTAGCCTTCCCCGCGTCCCTGTATGCCACGAGCTTCTGGTGGGATGATATGTTGGTGAAGTTATTGGGATCATCTAGGTTAGACTCAGAGAATGCCTTCGCCTTCTTGTACGAGGCAGTATGGGCCATGCCATAAAGGTCGTACAAGTGTGGCATCTCCGTCTTATTGTGATGCGCCTAAAAGAGAGGAACAAAATATTAGCATCAAGAATGAATTGCATGAATCATGAAGCAAATCACATACCCAGTTTCATCCAAACTGAAGTAAGTTGGCGCTGCCTTGATGGTGTGGCACACCAACCATTTGGCTACGCCGATCCTTCGCATTCTCGTGGACGGCTCGCCAGCTGCCTCTGCACCACTCATCAACCAACGCCTCCCAACAATCCATCTTATCCGCACACCATCTCGGGGGCACCTGTAGGTTATTAGAAAGAATTTTCAGCTCTACACCTATGAATGAAATCAAGAAAACTACGTAGAAGGACTTAAGAATAGGTAATTACCTTCATGTATTGCTCCTTCTTCAGAAACTTTCCGCGGCAATCCTTCTTCTGCTTCTTAATACCACGCGTGGCGTAGTAATCACGAATGGCCTGTGGCCGAGCCTCGTGGCGCAAGTTCTGTAGTAACCGTCTACACTCGGCCTCGAGAACCCTGGCCGCCTCCTCCTCATATCCATCCTCACACCTATAGAAGGTCTGCAATCAAACGTGAAAACACCGATTAGTACAATAATTAGCTATATTGTTAATGTTAGATTCTGTAAAAGGATAATTTACCCAAAAGCTCTTGATCACCATCTCGGCCCTCGTGTGGCACAAGACACCATCTATAATCTCCTCCGGCGGGGCCTGCGCAGCCTGGTAGTGCTCCCAGGAAAATCCTAGTGTAGGAACCTGACTCTCACCAGGCAACGTGACAAACCCTGGGAAATTTGTCCGGCAAAGCACACCAAGGACGGAGTTCGGCCTGCGGACTCCAAGAGGGTGTACCCATCCCCTGTAGTATGATAAGGTCAACGCATTAGATATTTGAACAAACTTGAAGGCCAAAGTTAAAAAAAAGGGTAAATGTACTTACCTATCTCCTTCAGGTTTAATCACCGGCCTCTGCTCGCGGGTAGCCGGGGCGACCGGGAGACGTGTACTACCACGCTTGTACATGGTGGCCCCATCCACCTGCACATCGCCCTCACTATCCGTAAGCTCATCCCCATTTAGCCACCCGGACCCTCGGTCCAATCCGGCAACTCGGTACGATCCGGCCAGGTCTCCCATCCGGGCCTCTCCACGTCAGGTGAAGCCTCCAGAACCGTAGTCTCCTCTGGCTGCTCCTGGGCCGAATGCACCTCGACCCAAGGCTGCTCCTGGACCGGAGTCTCATGGGACGAATGCCCGTCAACAACAGGCTCCTGGAACGGAGTCCCCGTAGCCTCCTCCGCAAACGGGTCGACCATACTAGTCCTATGCCCGGGTGAATGAGCTGGTGGTGGTGGCGAGGATAGCTCAACAGTCCTCCTGGATCTTCCGTGGCCACCACCTCTCCCTGTACCCTTCCCCTTCTTCCCTACCCGACCAGCACCTCTCCTAGTGGGCAATGTCGCCGACGAAGAAGAACCCACGGGTGGTGTCGATAGACTGTCTGCCAAGGCTCTACGGAGAGATAGGCTGGAAGGAAAGTACCACCCCTCGTGCGGGGCGCCTGGGAAGAACCCGTCGAGCGATCTGGACCAGCGCCCACCATCTTTCCACACCTGGTGACCTGCCACGATAAAGATTAAAATAAATTAGTACAACATAAAAAAATTGAATAACTGACATGAATAATAATATGTACATGAATAATAAAGATTAAAATATATATAATTTAAGTTGTGAATCTTACAAACTAATAATCATCATCAATAAATGCATCATCATCATCACTATCACGCATGTCTTCATGAATGACGTGCTCGTCGGGTTCAACGGCGTGAAGTTGTGAAAGGCCTTCCTTTAATCGTTGAAGCATTGATAGGTCATCCGCATCAGTAATCTATACGAGTTCCAGGTCTTCTGGTTCCGGCTCAGGGCTGGAGTCGGATTCATTGTCGCTGTCTACTTCCATGTTCTTGGGTGAAGCACGGCGGTTCTTGAAAGGTTTCTTGGAAAGACGTGTTTCTTGGAAGAATTCTCCATCATATGTGTCTGGGTTAATGTGAGGTTCATAATCCTGTTCATTTGGGAGAGGTGGTCTCACATGTGGCGGCACTTCATAAACAACATACCAATCTTCCAGATTCTTATCCGTTTGGCATGCCCATGGTAGATAGAAAACTTGGGTCGCCTGTTGAGCCGTAATATAGACATCGGGAACATCTAAATGGGTGTTTGGATTGATTTCGACTAGTCCTATATGTTCATGAGTCCTTCTAGTCTTTTTAGGCTGGAACCAATAACATTTGAAGACTACGACGTTCGGTGGGTTTTCACCATAGAATTGAAGTTCATAAATTGCTTCAACTCTTCCATAATACTCGATAACACCTTCGCCGATAGCAGAGACACCACAATTTGTAGATTTCCGGTCGGGCATAGATAGCTCTTTGCCAAAGGTACGAAAGAGATACCCGTTGATGTTGTATTCTCAAATGAACGGACCTTATAGTCAAAACCATTAGCGACTTGTCTCAATTCGGCGTCCATAGACTCTGAATTAGCCTACAAGTTTAATATGAAATGGTTGTTGCATTAGCCGCAAGTTAGACCAAGAATGAAATGGTCCATTATTGATAATTACCGTTTGTTTGGACCAAGAGATGAAACCGGGATAGCCGCCTCCTGTCTTTGACAAAAGCTCATACTCTTCGATGGAATCATTTTCGATCACCGCTCCATCCGAGAATTTGACGACGTAACGGCTATTTGAAATATCCAGGAATAAGAGCAGTTCAAATGAATTAGAAATTATGGGAAAATGTGCCGAGAACTCACTCGATGTACGGCCGCACTTCTGTTAGGTTGTTGAAGATATACAACGGAATGTTCCGCCATTCTTCGACATCCAACGTTATTGGTTTCGAAGCACCGGCTCGTGCGAGCTTCCCTTTGAGTAGGCTGAGGTTGGACCCACCTTTTTTAGGGTCTGCATCATTGTGCCGAGGCTTCGGATTATGCAAATGATGATTTTTGGCTTCGTAGTGTGCTGTCACAAAGTTTGCCACCTCCTCAGTAGTGAATACCTCAACCATCGATGCTTCAATTCTACGCTTATTTTTACATTTAGCTCGAAGGGTCTTCTGCATCCTCTCAGTTGCATAGCACCAACGATCTTTCATGGGCCCACCCAATCTTGCCTCGGTCGGTAGATGTAAAATCAAATGCTGCATTGGATTAAAGAAGCCCGGTGGAAAGATCTTCTCTAACTTGCACAACAACTCCGGTGCAAACTCCTCCATATCTTCTACCACGCCAGACGACAATTCTTTCGCACAAAGAACACGGAAGAAATAGCTCAGCTCCGCCAGTACTAGCCATTCATCCTCAGGAATAAAGGCACGTAACATCACCGGCATTACCCGCTCTAGCCATATGTGCCAATAATGACTCTTGAGACGAAAGATTTTTAATTTTTCAAGACTCGCTCCCCTCTTTAGATTCGCTGCATACCCATCGGGGAACATCAAGTGCATTTTGACCCACAAGATAATTTCCCTCATAGGTGGCCTTCCAAGATTGAACCAGGCCTTTGGCTTCGACCACTTCTGCTTTCCTTTGCCTTCTCGCATGTTTTGTAACAGTCTATGACATAGTGTCTCTTGATCGACTCTAGCCTTAATATTATCCTTTGTCTTCCCATCTATGTCGAACAATGTACCAAAAATAGCCTCTCCGATATCCTTTTCAGTGTGCATCATGTCGATATTGTGTGGAAGAAGGAGGTCTTTGAAGTAAGGCATATCCCAGAAGCATGTCTTGTGAGTCCAGGCGTGTTTTGAATTATACCCCTTGAAATACCCTAGACGCTCTGGATCAGGCTCGAGGGCGTTTAACTGATCCAGGATCTGTTGGCCTCTGAACGCAGGTGGTGCCAAGTTTTTGACAACTTTACCTTTGGTAAAGTCCTTCTTGTCTTTTCTGAACTGATGGTCAGGATCCAGGAACTGTCTATGCAAGTCAAAGCAAGAATACTTCCGACCCTCCTGCAACCAATGAAACTGAAGAGCTGCCTTGCATTGGGGGCACGGGAACCTTCCATGCACACACCATCCAGAGAATAGCGCATACGCTGGCAAGTCATGCATAGAGTACATGTACCACACATGCATTTTGAAGTTTTCTTTTCTAGCGGCATCGTATGTCTTGACCCCATTATCCCAAGCTTCTTCCAATTCATCCTTAAGCGGTTGGAGGTACACATTCATATTCTTCCCCGGATAATTGGGCCCTGGAATTATCAACGTCAGAAATATGTTCTTTCTTTGCATAATCTGCCCGGGGGGGAGTGGAATTACAAATACAGGCCAACAACTGTATTGGGTTGCCGTCATGCCGAAGGGATTAAAACCATCCGTGGCTGCGCAGACTCGAGGATTCCTTGGATCTGCCACTTTATCCTGATGCAATCCATCGAAATGTTTCCACGCTTCCCCATCCGATGGGTGTACCATCATCTTATTCCCATCCGCATCTAGTTCGGTTCTTTTGCTCAATTTGTGCCATGTCATCTGTCTGGTTGTCTCTTCAACCATGAAAAGACATTGAAGTCTTGGTACGATTGGCATATACCGAAGAACACTAACTGCGATTTTGGTCTGCCTCTTCTCACCCATACCGTTGTCTACCACAAGATACCTGCAAGACTCGCAATTGGGACAATAGTCCAAGTGTGTGTACTCCTTCCTAAATAAGACACATCCTTTCTCACATGCATCTATCTTCTCATAGGGCATCTTAAGTACACGAAGTATTTTGTCCGACTGGTACAGGTTTGTAGGCATGACATGGCCTTTGGGTAGGAAACGTCCAAATAGTGTCATCATCGCGTCGTAGCATTCTCTTCCGAAGTTGAACTGAGCCTTCAGAGCCATTACTTGTGCAATTGCATCCAGCTGACAGAGCTTAGTGTGCTCATGGAGAGGACGTTTTAAAGACTCCAACATTTCATAAAAGGCCTTTGTAGATTCCTCCATCTCATCTTCTGAATCCCGAGCATCATCAAAGTCTTGCACCATGTCTTCGATCCCGGTACCATGCTCGTTCGTGCGACGACGGACCACCTCAGCTCTTGTGTGTTGTATAGATTCACCATGGAATGTCCACACCATATAATTAGGCTTAAAACCCCTCCTCTGCAGGTGTTTAATCATTACAGCCTCTGTCGTCTTTTTATAGTTGTCGCATCGAGGACAGGGGCAATAGTTTCTTTCCTGGCCATTTGTGAATGCGGCTTTCACAAATTCCTTTGTTTTTACAAACCATTCTTTCGTCATCTCTTTCTGACTAGGGTGACCAGTATACATCCACGCACGATCACTCATCTTGCGTAGCTACTAAAGACAGAAGAAATATATTTATATATAATTTAGCATTTATATTCATCGGTTAATCAGGTTCGCCATTTTTATTACGTCCAGGCAACCTACACGCTAATAGGTAAAGATAGGTCCTAATCCCACCCGAGTATGTGTAGATTGGGTTCGTTTTCCCATGCTCTGCTCCGGATCCAACGCAAAATTTCGGCAGCACCTCCCCGCTGTTCTCCTGATACACGTCTCCGCAATAAACAGAGAGATGTGCATCCGGAGAACAACGGGGGAGGCACTGACGAAATTCTGCATCAGATCCAGAGCACAACATATAGGACAACGAACCCAATCTACACATACTCGGGCTGTCCATGGATAATGTTGGACAATTCGAAAGGATGGCGGTTATAAATATGCAAAGACATGCATATTTATAGATGTCGCACTTTTGAACGGGAGACGCATACTGGTCACGCATACTGATAAATTAATTGAATTACCTAAATCTAGAAAGTTTCATCCGGAATCCGAGCCATAGTAAATGAAGGGGCGGGGAGGAGATGAAATTTGTACTCACCCACGAATGCAGGGGCGGAGCTCGTACAACGCACGGGCAGGTCTTCACACAGCAGACCTCACAACGACGAGACAACTATCACATGTAAATCCACCCGATCAACACAAATATTCCAATTATGTCATTTTACAGGAAAACAAGCTAAGTATATAATACTCATGAGCTAACCAAGGTTCTTATGCCATTTTGAGGTTATTATGGCATTTTGGAGCTAAATGGGCTAATTATGTCATTGTTGGGGAAATTAAAGCAAGGATAATATGAAAGAGGAGAAGAAAGAGGAGGAGGACGAGAAGAAGAAGAAATCAAAAAGGAGGAGGAGGAGGAGGGGGAGAAGGACTAGAAGGACCTTGGCCTTCTCCTCCTCCTCCTTCTCCTTCTTCTCTTCTTCTTCTTCTTCTTCTTCTTTCTTTTCATTTTGCCTATTTCTTCTCCTCTTCTCCTCTTGTTGGAGCTAAATTACCTAATTATGTCTTTTTGGAGCTAAATGGGTTAATTATCCCATTTTAGAGGAAAACAAGCTAAGTATATAATATTCATGAGCTAACCAAGGTTCTTATGCCATTTTGAGCTTATTATGGTATTTTGGAGCTAAATGGGCTAATTATGTCATTGTTGTGGAAATTAAAGCAAGCATAATATGAAATAGGAGAAGAAAGAGGAGGAGGAGGAGAAGAAGAAGAAATCAAGAAGAAGGAGGAGAAGGAGGAGGAGGAGAAAGACTAGAAGGTCCTTGGCCTTCTCCTTCTCCTCCTCCTCCTTCTCCTTCTTCTCTTCTCTTTCTTCTCTTCTTCTTCTTCTTCTTCTTCTTTCTTTTCATTTTTCCTATTTCTTCTGCTCTTCTCCTCTTGTTGGAGCTAAATTACCTAATTATGTCTTTTTGGAGCTAAATGGGCTAATTATCCCATTTTAGAGGAAAACAAGCTAAGTATATAATATTCATGAGCTAACCAAGGTTCTTCTTCTTATTATTATTTTATTTTTTCCTCTTATTCTTCTCTTCCTCTCCTATTTTTCTTCTTCTTCTTCTTTCCTCTCCTTCCCTTCCTTTTCCTTCTTCTTCTTTTCCTTCTTCTTCTTATTTTTTCTTCTCCTTTCTCCTTCTTCTTCTTCTTCTTCTTTCTCCTTCTTCTTCTTCTCCTTTCTCCTTCTTCTTCTTCTCCTTTCTCCTTCTTCTTCTTCTCCTTTTCTCCTTTATTAAACAGGAAACTAACCTAACTAAACTTAAACTAAAACTGAACCTAAACTAAACTAAAACTAAGCCAAAACCTCAGTAAAACATATAACTAATTAAACAAAAACTATTAAAAAGAAAGAAAACTAACCGGGGGGAGGGCCGCAGGGGGAGGAGGGCCGCAGGGGGAGGAGAGGCCGCAGGGGGAGGAGGGAAGCAGGGGAGGAGGGGCACGGTGAGGGGCGCGAGGAGGGCGGCGGCGGTGGGGTGGGGCGCTGGGGTGGGGGTGGCGTCGGCGGCGGCGGCGGTGGGGCAGGGAGGCTGGAGGAGGGCGCGGCGGCGGTGGTGGTGTCGGGGGTGAGAAAGAGGGGTGTCGGGGTGGAAGAGGGGGCGCAGGGCGGCGGTGGAGGAGGGTGCAGGGCGGCCGGGGAGGAGGAGGGGGCGCAGGGCGGCGGTGGAGGAGGGTGTAGGGCGGCCGGGGTGGAGGAGGGGTCGCAGGGCGGCGGTGGAGAGGGTGCAGGGCGGCCGGGGAGGAGGAGGGCGCAGGGCGGCCGGGGGAGGAGGGCGCAGGGCGGTCGGGGGAGGCCGGAGGAGGGCGCGGCGGCGGTGGTGGTGTCGGGGTGAGAGAGAGAGGGGAGTCGGGGTGTCCGTTAGGGGGAGAGAGAGGCGCGTGGAGGTGGGGCTAACGGCTGTTAGGGGGGCACCCTCTTTGCCGTCCGTCTCCCGACGGCAAAGAGCATGCAGGCAGACGGCAAAGAAAGTGGTCGTTAGGGGGGAGAGAGGGGCTGCGGGGTGGGCCACCCATGCTCTTTGCCGTCTGCCTGCATGCTCTTTGCCGTGAGCTGGCAGACGGCAAAGAGTTGGCTGATGGCAAATAGTACCTTTGGCATCAGCCTGCTCTTTGCCGTCTGGTTTCTGGTAGCTGATGGCAAAGAGGGTCTTTGCCATCAGCCAGCAGACGGCAAAGAAGCAGTAGATGGCAAATAACTGTTTTCCAGTAGTGCATGGATCTCTTCGATAGGTGGTAGATTTTTGACATCTTCAGATTTAATGCCTTTCTCTCGCATAGATTTCTTGGCTTCTTGCATATCTTCAGGACTGAGGAATAGAATACCTCTTTTCTTCGGAGTTGGATTAGGAGGTGGTTCGGGAATAGTCCAACCATTCTCATTGCACAAGATGTTATTCAGTAGAATCTCACCTTGTTCTACGGTTCGTTCCCTAAAACTACTACCGGCACAACTATCTAGGTGGTCTTTAGAAGCATCAATATGTCCATTATAGAAGATATCAAGTATTTCATTCTTCTCAAGAGGGTGATCACGCAAAGCATTCAGTAGCTGGATGAGCCTCCCCCAAGCTTGTGGGAGACTCTCTTCTTCAGCTTGAGAAAAGTCGTATATTTCCTGCAAGGCAGCTTGCTTCTTATGGGCAGGGAAATATTTTTCACAGAAGTAGTAGACCATATCCTGGGGGCTACACACACAACCAGGAGCAAGAGAAGTGAACCAGGTCTTAGCATCATCCTTTAGCAAGAAAGGAAACAGCTTGAGCATGTAGTAGTGGCGGATCTTTTCCTCACTAGTCAATAGGGTGGCTATATCGTGCAGTTTGGTAAGATGGGATACATCTGTTTCAGACTCATAACCGTGAAAAGGATCAGATTCGACAAGAGTGATTAACTCAGGGTCGACAGAGAATTCATAATCCTTATCGGTCACAAAGTGTGACAGCCCGATGCCGGCGTTCCAGAAGATTCCCCGTCTATTCCGTTTTCGTCGTGTGTCTATTTTCTTTTGTCGCATCATCATCGCATCATGCGCATCATCTGCATTGCATTGGCATCTCTGTGCCGCTAGTTTTCAAAAGTTGCATCCGTTGTTAGTGGCCGGTTCTCTTCGTTGTTCGTTCTGAGCCCGACCGCACACGCACGCGCCCGCGGCATCGTACGAATCTTGTTTTTAAAGGTGTGAGGAAAACTTTCTCTGATTGGGGTGAGATTTGACATGCCTGTCAAGTTTCATCGCAATCGGAGGTCGTCTGGTACCCGAACGGTGGACCGTAGTGGCACCGTATTCGGTCTACCGTCGGACGGTTGTCGGTGTTTTTATTATATGATGCCGGGTAGCTCGTTTTCCCTCTCGTCTCCGACTAGCCCCTCTGCACAGTGCATCGACCCTACACAACCCAGTCCGAAAACCTCCCGAAACCCAAACCCGACAGTCCTGACCATTGGATCCGGATCAACCTCGTTTTATCAGAAACCATCATCGGTTTGTCCATTGGCCACCCCTAACATATTTAATCCTGATCGTTCGATATAGACCGTAGGGTCTAAACACGTCCAACCATGTTATTTATATGCGGCAAACCCTAGACCTGATTTGTCCCATCCAACCCAATCCCCTCGCAGCCGCCACCCGACCAGCCTCCTCCTTCCTCACGGATCTCATCCTCCCCTACCAATGCGCTAGCCCCATCCTCCTTGTTTTGCACCGCATCCAACCAGGAGCTATCAGCTCCGAAGTCAACCTCCGGCCTCCCTAGACTGGTCCAGTGACCGGAGCCTTCCCGAGCCGCGGCCAAGCCCGTGTCACCCAGGCCAGTGCCCTGCCGCGTCGTTCTCCTCCTTCCTCTCTCTTTCTCTCATCTCCCCCTCTCTCAATTTTTTTCCCTTCTCTGTCAGGGGACGAGAAGAGATGAGCTGTAGGAGCCTTGCCATGGCAGACCACCTTCAACACCTTGGATCTGAAGCATCGACCTCAGTGGAGCCGTCGTCGCCCGACCCCGAGGCCTCCTGCGCGCCAGCTGCCATCGCTGGCCTCCCTCGCCCGCCGGAGCCGCGTGCCTTCGCGCATCAGGTGGCCCATGCTACTGCGCGTTGCGGTGGTCGGTGCCCCGACCTCGCCATGTCGCAACAGCAGCAACAACTTCAACATGGGGAGGGAGCTCCCCTTCCCGAGCTGCACCATCGCCAGGGCGGCCTTCATGGCCGAGTGGAGTTTAGCCGACCTCCACGCCGGCGAGCGCAGCGCAGGGCACGTCAGAGCACGGGCTGGTTTCTTGGGCGCCTCGATCCGGAGCTGCTGCCACAAGGAATGGGACCGGCGCCCCATCCCCGACCTCCGGCCTCGACCCATCCCCGGTTCCATCCACCAACCCCGTCCAATTTCAACTTCTCGCAATGGCCTCTAGCCTCTCTGCTTCCCCAAAGTGAGCGACCTTCTCTGCAACTGTAATTCAGAGATTTGGCTAGATCCGTTTTGCAGTAGATGTTATGAGCCGTCGCCGCTGATATCTGCCACTAGTAGTCTATTAGCGAGATGGTTAGCGCAGTAGTGCTACTTCCTAGAGATTCAGGGATCAAATCCCCATCGTTGCATAGTTTTCTTTTTAGGGATTGTGCCTCTCGAGGGCAACAACTTCTGTATGTTATTTTTTGTGTTGTTTAGTCTATTTTGCCACGGCTTCTTAATCAGTCCGGTGGTTGGGCTACTAGTGTCTATCTTAGGGATCTGGGGTTCATATCCTAGCAAGGCCCATATTAATTATCCTTGTATTTTTTGTGTGTTGTTGGTTGCGCTAGGGATTATAGATGGTTGATATTTATATGCTTATAGCTTTTTAACGGAGCCTCATATGCAAAACCCGTAGATATGTAGAATGTGTGGATTTCGCGTAGGTTAATAATTTCCAACTCCCATGCATAATTAGAACTGTTTAGTGTGCTGTTTGCATCGGTTTGCATGTCGACGTGTTGAAAACGGTTTAGGTCATAACTATTTGTCCGTAGCTCCGTTGGAGATGTTCTCTATGTGTAAATTGCTTGAAATGATGCGTAGAATCACATGAACCTATTTGTTTTGCTGTTTAACAACTAATTAAATGTGTTAGTTAAGATCTGGACAGAATTGTAAATTAACTTGTGAGGTCGTTTCGGAGGTGTTATATGTCATTTCCGACCTCATTTAAAATGCCTAGGTAGGTAGTTTAATTGCGCTTCACCTCTTGCCATGTTTAACCACATTTAATATTGCCGTGTATGTAATCGGGATAGAACTAAATAAATAAACGTGGAGTTTCGTCAATATGCAACTCGTTGCATATTGAACTTCACTTAATGTGTAGTGTTTGATTGTGTGAATTGTCATGTCGTGACTTGCATGTATTCAACTGCTCATGCATCATATGTGTTGTGCATCGTGTGACGAATTCCGTGTGTTGATTTGTGTTTCCGGTTTTCCCCGTCTCGATAGAGTTCCGCAAGCGTGTCGGATGTGAGGACCCGTTCGACTACGTTGGTTCGTCTGCTTCACGGAGGCATTCTTCTTCCAAGCGGGATCTCAGGCAAGATGATCATTTCCCCAGATACCATTACTATCATTGCCATGCTATTTTTATCGCTTCTATCGATTATGTCTCGTTGCCTAGCATATGTTAAATGTGAGCCTCTCAACAATGCCATGAAAACCTTCAACCTGTTCAACCTAGCAAACCACTGATTGGCTATGTTACCGCTTGCTTAACCCTGTGTTAGCGTTGCTAGTTGCAGGTGCAGTTGCTTCCATGTGAAGACATGGGTTCCTTGTTATATCACCATATTTAAATGCTATTTAATTTAATGCACCTATATACTTGGTAAAAGGTGGAAGGCTCGGCCTTTCTAGCCTGGTGTTTTGTTCCACCTTTGCCCCCTTAGTTTCGGCTACCCGTGTTATGTTCCATAATTGAGCGCTCCTAACACGATCGGGGTTGTTACGGGGACCCCCTTGATAATTCGTTTTAGATTAAAGCTGGTCTGGCAAGGCCCAACATTGGTACTACATTTGCCCAACATAATAACTTGATAATACTGAAATGCATAGGGAGTTAGCGCTACCCGAGGAGTAATTCTACATAATACAGGGAGGGCCAGTGCTGATGGTGCTGGTCCAAAGCAGAGCACCGTGCGGGGCCACCGTGAGGAAACTCGAGGTTTGGCACTCGTACGCTTCGCTTATCCGTAGTGTCCAGAGAACGAGATACGCGGCTCCTATCGGGACCGTCGACACGCCGGGCGGCCTTGCTAGATTAGTTTTACCTTTGACGAGATATCTTGTGCATCAGGATTCCGGTGATGCTTTGGGTAATTTCAGAGTTGAGGTTTTCCACTAGGGAATCTGACGAGATCGCGAGCTTCGTGATTGAGGATTTCTATGCGGCTTGTGGTAATTTGTGATGGACTAGTTAGAGCACCCTTGCAGGGTTAAATCTTTTCGGAAAGCCGTGCCCGCGGTTATGTGGCAACGTGGAAACTTTGTTTAACACTGGTTCTAGATAACTTGAACTAACTTAATTAAAAGATACCAACTGTGTGCGTAACCGTGACTGTCTCTTTCGTGAGCCCCTGCTCCAATTGAGGACACGATGGGGTTATGTCTGACGTAGGTAGGTGTTCAGGATCATTCTTTTGATCATCAGTAGTCACGTCTGCTATGCGTAGATCTTCCCCCTCTTATTTCTTGTACTCGTAAGTTAGCCACCAAATATATGCTTAGCCGCTGCTGCAACCTCACCACTTAACCATACCTCACCCATTAAGCTTTGCTAGTCTTGATACCTTTGGAAATGAGATTGCTGAGTCCCCTGTGGCTCACAGATTACTACAACACCAGTTGCAGGTACAGGAAAAGGTTACTTGACGCAAGCGCGTTGATCGTTTATTTGGAGTTGCTTCTTCTTCTTCTTCATCATCAATCTAGGATGGGTTCCAGGCCGGCAACCTGGGATAGCAAGGATGGACGTCGTTCTTCTTTTGTCATTTTTTTCGTCCGTAGTCGGACCCTGCTCTTACTCTTCATGATTATGTAATGTACTGATGTGACTCTGATGTAGCTTGTGGCGAGTGTAAGCCTATTCTATATATATCTCATCTTTTGAGTACATGTACTTGTAAAGATATCTATTCTTGCGACACGACGAGATGCGCTTCTATCCCTGACGAGGCCTTCGTGCCAAATTGAGGATAGGGTCGCATCTTGGGCGTGACAAGTTGGTATCAGAGCAGTACCGACCTAGGATCCCCCTTGATTGATCGAACTTGGCCGAGTCGAGTCTAGTGAAAAACTGCTTTGAGTCTAGTTATATATCGGAGAGTAGGATTCTTTTTTCTCTTCTATGCTCTGTTGAGGAATCTTGACGTAATAATTTAATTCTACTTCTCTTCTCACTCAAAAAAAATTTAGGATCACGCGGATATTCTTGGAATCTATATGATGTCGATGTGACGGAGATCTGTCTTGGTGCCTCCTATCTGCTTTGAGTTTCAGGGGAGTTGAGCTCCAGGGGATTCTTGAGCACATCGTTATCATTCAGATTTCTTAGTATCTCAGAATGAAGGATGTTCGTAATTGCTTCAATACTAGTAGTGGCGAGATAACCCCGATGTCCCGAGTACTGATGCAGATTGTTCGGGAGTACTGCCATACTTTGTATCATTGTGATCACGAGTGTCTGTTGTAGATGAAGGCCCGCGATTCTGGTTGTGTGTTGACGGATGTGATACAGGTGACGGGTTAGTATAGGAGTTGTGTGATATTACTCCTTGTATCCGTGTACCAGATTGCATGACCATATATTTCGGGAATTCATAGGTGGGAATTCAAGTAGTTACTTATAGGACATTCTTCCAACAAATGCATGATGTTAGGTTGGGGTTCGACATCTAGTGGATTCGTTTGTTCACGGTCGACTTATAGCGGTACACGTTGTGTCTTAAAGAGTCCTTGTAGCTTGCTACGACTCGGGGACGCTTCGTATGTTGGGTACACTGCCTTGCACTTGATGGCTACTGTAAAATCGAGCCCGTGCGATCCTGTCCACGAAAATATCGGACGAAATCTTTCTCATGAGTTTGTTCTGGCTAATTGCAAGCCGCACCCTTTGTTTTGTTGAATGTGGTAATTCAAGTTGATTCGATGACAAGTGGTGATTTCAGATCTTTCCTAAGAGGTGTTCTCATATTTTTATGTGAATGCTAATTCTTTTGATCAATCAGTTGTCTTATCAATTCTTGTCAACTAGAGTCGTCGCATAAATTCTTTTTCAACCGGTGTGCTTCTCTTCAAGTGTAGTCTATCCTCTCTAATTTTGCAAGATCGTTCTCTCATTTCATCCGGAGTTCATCTCATCTGTCCCAAGTCGTCTTTGTTTTTCCCCGCCCTCCCGCCCTTTTTCTTCGGTGATTGGATTTCATCCAAGCGCATTCATTTCATTGTGCTTCAGCTATCTTTTATTCCGTGTCCTATCCGGTGATTCATTGTGAAGATTCTCAGGAGATTCGTGTCATATTTGTTCATTCTTGTCATCCTTACCGGCGAATTTAATTCAGTTGTCCGTGTTCATTATATCATGATCATCCTTGTAATTCTTTCCTATGTTGGAGATTCTTATCAGTCTATCTTGTTTATTCAGTTATCTCTATTCTATCCGGAGCGTTGAAGTTATCTCGGAATTCTTGTTCTCAATTCTTTAATTATTTCGAGGTTCTCAACCTCATATAGTTTCATTTATACCGGTGCAATATCTCCCGTTCTAGCAATTGTTTTAACGGTGGTTTCTTCGAGTGGGCCCATAACCCACAGGTTTTTCCCAGGATCTTATGTAGTTCTTTAATTTTTCCGGAGATCTCTATATCTTTTCAACTATGACGTAAGTATGAATTTCATCAGTTATATCCCTTCTCCAAGATCTATTCGAATTAATTCTCATATCTGGCTCAACCTTTCATTCTTCTTTAGTCCGGAGTGTCTCAGTTATTCTTGGTGGTGTTCTTCTCGTCATTTTCCAATTTGAAGACAAAAGGGGTGTTTTTCTAAAATTTTGGTTCATTATCTAGGAGATTCATCATTTCAGCTGGGTGTCGTTATCTTATTTGTTCCAATCATGAGTAATCCCTTTCGTGCTATCCGGTGCTTCTCTGAGTTGTTTTTATTTCTCGTTCCTCCAAAGGCCATCATTTCAGAAGATTCTTCGTTCTCAATTTTCAGCTTTCGTCCTTAATTCTTCTCAATTGTTGTTTCTTCGTTCGTCTCTCGATTATTCCGGTGCATTATTCAAGTTTTTTGTTAGGTGGATCATGATCTCATCATTCCCTTGTATCTCCAGTCATTCGTGGTTGCCTCATTCATTTCAATTCTCACCGGTGTTTTTTTTGCAACAATTCTTCTAGTTTGTGCTCATATCTCTGCTCAATCATTTCTAGAGGAATAAGTTGTATGCTAAATCCGATGCTTGTCATCAATTAAACTTGATGAAGGATAAGCTTAACATAATTCTTATTCTTGCTCGTAGTATTTTGAATTCTTCTTCCGGAGTGGCTCATGATCTCAGTTCCTTTTTCTCAAGTGTTCTTATCTTTTCTTTTCTGGAGTTCCAAGTTCTTTTAAGTATCTCTTTGTAAAGCTTCATCTAAATCTTGGCAAGGTCATAATCTTATTCTTTTCTACCTTCATATCGTTGCGTCATTCGTTTTGATACGGAGGCTCGTCATCCTGGTTCTTCAAGGATGTGATTCATTCTCATGTGTTCTTCAAGATTCCTGTTGGAATACCTCAAGTATTCTTTCTCTTCCATTTTCAGTGCATTTGTTCTTCCTTTATCCTTTGAGGTGGTATTATAGCATTCTTATTAGTGTAGGAGTTTCGAAGAGATTTCCTTTCAAGAATGAGATAATTAAATCCACCGATTCTATGATCATGAGATATTTGCAACCCATGATTTCTTCATTGAGCTATCTTGCTTTGGATTTCACATAAAGATTTTCCTATGGATTATGCTATCATGGTGTTTGTCTTTAATCCAAGTTCTCAATGTATCCTCTTGGTGTAAGGAATTGTTCATATCTTGTTTCTCCCAATCTTTCCTTGTTTCTTTTAGTGGGTGGTTGTCACCTCATAAATGTGAGATGATTTTCATAAGCCCACTACTATCTTGTTTTTCATTGTTGGTTTTCCAACTACTACGTCAATTCTCTGTCCGGAGGCTCTTCAATTCTATTGTGATGATAGTTGTCATTCTTTCTTCATTCTCTTCCTCCGTATGAGCTAGTTCCTATTCTTTTGTTCCAGAGGCTTGTGATGTTTCCCTTTTGGGTCTAATATGTTGTTCTACCAATATCATGGTGTTCCCTTGTTCTATTTACCTGTTTGTTGTGAATATTGTCTATTTCTTCCATCTCATCAAATTTTTTTGTCCCATTTTCCTACCGAAGTGCTGCCGAAATTTTCCGTGAATTCTTGCTTGTTTCTCATATCTGTCCTCATCTCTTTGCAACCTTCAAGTATTGTTGGTTTCACTCGTTTGTCAAAGAAGCGACTAAGTTTTTACCTCTTATTCTTTCTCATCCTCTCCCCCTTTCATTCTTGGATCTCGGGGCGAGATCCTCTTGTAGTGTAGGAGAGTTGTGACAGCCCGATGCCGGTGTTCCAGAAGATTCCCCGTCTATTCCCTTTTCGTCGTGTGTCTATTTTCTTTTGTCGCATCATCATCGCATCATGCGCATCATCTGCATTGCATCGGCATCTCTGTGCCGCCAGTTTCCAAAAGTTGCATCCGTTGTTAGTTGTCGGTTCTCTTCGTTATTCGTTCTGAGCCCGACCGCACACGCACGCGTCCGCAGCATCGTACGAATCTTGTTTTTACAGGTGTGAGGAAAACTTTCTCTGATTGGGGTGATATTTGACGTGCGGTGGTATCTTTATTTAGGTAGGCCGCCTGTCAAGTTTCGTCGCAATCGGAGTCCGTCTGGTACCCGAACGGTCGACCGTAGCGGCACCGTATTCGGTCTACCGTCGGACGGTTGTCGGTGTTTTTATAATATGATGCCGGGTAGCTCGTTTTCCCTCTCGTCTACGCCTAGCCCCTCTGCACAGTGCACCGACCCTACGCGCAGCCCTGTCCGAAAACCACCTGAAACCCAAACCCGACGGTCATGACCATTGGATCCGGATCAACCCCGTTTTACCGGAAACGGTCATAGGTTTGTCCATTGGCCTCCCCTAACATATTTAATCCCGATCGTCCGATATAGATCGTAGGGTCTAGACACGTCCAACCCAATCCCCTCGCAGCCGCCACCCGACCAGCCTCGTCCTTCCTCGGGGTCTCATCCTTCCCAACCAATGCGCTAGCCCCCTCCTCCTTGTTTTGCACCGCATCCAACCAGGAGCTATCTGCTCCGAAGTCAACCTCCGGCCTCCCTAGACTGGTCGAGTGACCGGAGCCTTCCCGAGCCACGGCCAAGCCCGTGTCACCCAGGCCAGTGCCTTGCCGCGTCGTTCTCCTCCTTCCTCTCTCTTTCTCTCATTTCTCCCTCTCTCATTTTTTTCCCTTCTCTGTCAGGGAACGAGAAGAGATCAGCTGTAGGAGCCTTGCCATGGCAGACCACCTTCAACGCCTTGGATCTGAAGCATCGACCCCAGCGGAGCCGTCGTCGCCTGACCCCGAGGCCTCCTGCGTGCCAGCTGCCGTCGCTGGCCTCCCTCGCCCGCCGGAGCCGCGTGCCTCCGCGCATAAGGTGGCCCATGCTGCTGCGCGTCGCCGTGGTCGGTGCCCCGACCTCGCCTTGTCACAACAGCAACAGCAACTTCAACGTGGGGAGGGAGCTCCCCTTCCCGAGCTGCACCTTCGCCAGGGAGGCCTCCATGGCTGAGTGGAGTTCAGCCGACCTCCACGCCGGCGAGCGCAGCGCAGGGTGCGTCAGAGCAGGGGCTGGTTTCTTGGGCGCCTCGATCCGGAGCTGCTGCCACAAGGAATGGGACCGGCGCCCCATCCCCGACCTCCAGCCTCGACCCATGCCCGGATCCATCCACCAACCCCGTCCAATTTCAGCTTCTCCTCGCAATGGCCTCTGGCCTCTCTGCTTCCCCAAAGTGAGCGAGCTTCTGTGCAACTGTAATTCGGAGATTTGGCTAGATCCGTTTTGCAGTAGATGTTATGAGCCGTCGCCGCTGATATCTGCCACTAGTAGTCTATTAGCGAGATGGTTAGCGCGGTAGTGCTACTTCCTAGAGATTCAGGGATCAAATCCCCATCGTTGCATAGTTTTCTTTTTAGGGATTGTGCCTCTCGAGGGCAACAAGTTCTGTATGTTATTTTTTGTGTTGTTTAGTCTATTTTGCCACAGCTTGTTAATCAGTCCAGTGGTTGGGCTACTAGTGTCTATCTTAGGGATCTGGGGTTCAAATCCTAGCAAGGCCCATATTATTTATCCTTGTCTTTTTTTGTGTTGTTGGTTGCGCTAGGGATTATAGATGGTTGATATTAATATGCTTATAGCTTTTTAACGGCGCCTCATATGCAAAACCTGTAGATATGTAGAATGTGTGGATTTCGCGTAGGTTAATAATTTCCAACTCCCATGCATAATTAGAATTGTGTGCTGTTTGCATCGGTTTGCATGTCGACGTGTTGAAAACGGTTTAGGTCGTAACTATTTGTCCGTAGCTCCGTTGGAGATGTTCTCTATGTGTAAATTGCTTGAAATGATGCGTAGAATCACGT
Organism: Hordeum vulgare subsp. vulgare; assembly: GCF_904849725.1. NCBI lineage: Eukaryota > Viridiplantae > Streptophyta > Magnoliopsida > Poales > Poaceae > Hordeum > Hordeum vulgare. Next base: position 268,942,136 of record NC_058519.1, on the reverse strand, counting down.
GAACCTATTTGTTTTGCTGTTTAACAACTAATTAAATGTGTTAGTTAAGATCTGGACAGAATTGTAAATTAACTTGTGAGGTCGTTTCGGAGGTGTTATATGTCATTTCCGACCTCATTTAAAATGCCTAGGTAGGTAGTTTAATTGCGCTTCACCTCTTGCCATGTTTAACCACATTTAATATTGCCGTGTATGTAATCGGGATAGAACTAAATAAATAAACGTGGAGTTTCGTCAATATGCAACTCGTTGCATATTGAACTTCACTTAATGTGTAGTGTTTGATTGTGTGAATTGTCATGTCGTGACTTGCATGTATTCAACTGCTCATGCATCATATGTGTTGTGCATCGTGTGACGAATTCCGTGTGTTGATTTGTGTTTCCGGTTTTCCCCGTCTCGATAGAGTTCCGCAAGCGTGTCGGATGTGAGGACCCGTTCGACTACGTTGGTTCGTCTGCTTCACGGAGGCATTCTTCTTCCAAGCGGGATCTCAGGCAAGATGATCATTTCCCCAGATACCATTACTATCATTGCCATGCTATTTTTATCGCTTCTATCGATTATGTCTCGTTGCCTAGCATATGTTAAATGTGAGCCTCTCAACAATGCCATGAAAACCTTCAACCTGTTCAACCTAGCAAACCACTGATTGGCTATGTTACCGCTTGCTTAACCCTGTGTTAGCGTTGCTAGTTGCAGGTGCAGTTGCTTCCATGTGAAGACATGGGTTCCTTGTTATATCACCATATTTAAATGCTATTTAATTTAATGCACCTATATACTTGGTAAAAGGTGGAAGGCTCGGCCTTTCTAGCCTGGTGTTTTGTTCCACCTTTGCCCCCTTAGTTTCGGCTACCCGTGTTATGTTCCATAATTGAGCGCTCCTAACACGATCGGGGTTGTTACGGGGACCCCCTTGATAATTCGTTTTAGATTAAAGCTGGTCTGGCAAGGCCCAACATTGGTACTACATTTGCCCAACATAATAACTTGATAATACTGAAATGCATAGGGAGTTAGCGCTACCCGAGGAGTAATTCTACATAATACAGGGAGGGCCAGTGCTGATGGTGCTGGTCCAAAGCAGAGCACCGTGCGGGGCCACCGTGAGGAAACTCGAGGTTTGGCACTCGTACGCTTCGCTTATCCGTAGTGTCCAGAGAACGAGATACGCGGCTCCTATCGGGACCGTCGACACGCCGGGCGGCCTTGCTAGATTAGTTTTACCTTTGACGAGATATCTTGTGCATCAGGATTCCGGTGATGCTTTGGGTAATTTCAGAGTTGAGGTTTTCCACTAGGGAATCTGACGAGATCGCGAGCTTCGTGATTGAGGATTTCTATGCGGCTTGTGGTAATTTGTGATGGACTAGTTAGAGCACCCTTGCAGGGTTAAATCTTTTCGGAAAGCCGTGCCCGCGGTTATGTGGCAACGTGGAAACTTTGTTTAACACTGGTTCTAGATAACTTGAACTAACTTAATTAAAAGATACCAACTGTGTGCGTAACCGTGACTGTCTCTTTCGTGAGCCCCTGCTCCAATTGAGGACACGATGGGGTTATGTCTGACGTAGGTGGGTGTTCAGGATCATTCTTTTGATCATCAGTAGTCACGTCTGCTATGCGTAGATCTTCCCCCTCTTATTTCTTGTACTCGTAAGTTAGCCACCAAATATATGCTTAGCCGCAGCTGCAACCTCACCACTTAACCATACCTCACCCATTAAGCTTTGCTAGTCTTGATACCTTTGGAAATGAGATTGTTGAGTCCCCTGTGGCTCACAGATTACTACAACACCAGTTGCAGGTACAGGAAAAGGTTACTTGACGCGAGCGCATTGATTGTTTATTTGGAGTTGCTTCTTCTTCTTCATCATTGATCTAGGATGGGTTGCAGGCCGGAAGCCTGGGATAGCAAGGATGGACGTCGTTCTTCTTTTGTCGTTTGTTTTCGTCCGTAGTCGGACCCTGCTCTTACTCTTGATGATTATGTAATGTACTGGTGTGACTCTGATGTAGCTTGTGGCGAGTTTAAGCCAATTCTATATATATATCTCATCTTTTCAGTACATGTACTTGTAACGATATCTATTCTTGCGACACGACGAGATGCGCTTCTATCCCTGACGAGGCCTTCGTGCCAAATTGAGGATAGGGTCGCATCTTGGGCGTGACACAAAGATATGCGAAGTAGCAAACTTCGGGTCGTATTTCATCCTAGCGTTCAGAGATTTTTCTTTCCACTTGCGCAATAGTCTCTCAACATCATAGCTATCCTTACACGCAAGAAAGTCCCCAACTATCTTTCCCTCCATAACATAGCGCGTATCAGGCATAACAGGCAATTCAAGCATAGTAGCAGGTTCTACTTCAATAGTATCAACAGTTCCAGAAGTATCATCACGTCTAGCAGCAACTGTAGCAATATGTGCATCAAGGAATGCACCTAGTGGCAAAAGTATCAGGCATAGCGTCATCAGGCATAGTATCAAGCATAGCATCATTAGACATAGTGTCAAGCATAGCATCATCAGGCATAGTATCAAGCATAGCATCATCAGGATTCCTCATAGTGATCAGCAGACGTCAATCCCAAGTGACTCAGAGAATATAGTTGTGCTTCCCCGGCAACGGCGCCAGAAAAATGTCTTGATGACCCTCAAGTATAGGGGATCGCAACAGTTTTCGAGGGTAGAGTATTCGACCCAAATTTGTTGATTCACCGAAGGGGAAGCGAAAGAATATTCTCAAGTATTAGCAGCTGAGTTGTTCAGATTCAACCACACCTGAAAGATTAGTGTCTGCAAGCAAAGTAGTATAATAGCAACGGTGTTAGAAACAGAACTGTTAACGACAGACTATTCCTAACTGTTGTATCAATGGCGCCAGTAGGTTGCACGTGGGCGAGTAACTATTCTTCCCCGACAACAGTGTCGGAAAAGATCTTGCAGCAAGTAAAAGTGAAGTAGCAAGGAACATCAGTAGCAGCAGAGTAACAACAGTAGCAACAATAGTAGCAAAGTGGCCCAATCCCTTTTGTAGCAAGGGACAAGCCTGGACAAAGTAACATAGCAACGACCAGTAGTAAAAGACTCGTAGGTAGTGGATCGGTGATGGATGAGTGTGACGGATGTGATTCATCATGTAACATCTATAACACGGAGAGATAATTAACTAGCTCTCGTTCGTCAATCTAATGTAGGCATGTATTCCATATGTAGTCATACGTGCTAAGGGAAAAGCACTTGCATGACATCTATTGTCCATCCCTCCCGTGGCAACGGGGTCCTAATGGAAACTATGGGATATTAAGGTTCTCCTTTTAATAAAGAACCGAACGAACGCATTACCACGTGGTGAATACATGAACTCCTCATACTATGGTCATTTGCGAGAGTGGTTCCGGCTATTGTCACTCCGGGGTTGCCGGGTCATAACACATAGTAGGTGACTACAACTTGCAAGATAGGATCTAAAACACACATATATTGGCGACAACATAATAGGTTCAGATCTGAAATCATGGCACTCGGGCCCTAGTGACAAGCATTAAGCATGGCCAAGTAGTAGCAACATCAATCTAGAACATAGTGGATACTAGGGATCAATCCCCGTCAAAACTAACTCGATTACATTATAGATCTCATCCAACTCATCACCGTCCAGCAAGCCTACGATGAGATTACTCACGGACGATGAAGAGCATCATGGAATTGTCGATGGAGGAAGGTTGATGATGACAATGGCGACGATTTCCCCTCTCCGGAGCCCGAAACGGACTCCAGATCTGTCCTCCAAATGAACAATAGTAGGTTACGGCGCCTTTGTATCGTAAAACGCGATGAAACCTTCTCTCTGATTTTTTTTCGGGCGAGACGGAAGATATAGAGCTGAGTTTGGGGGCGGTGGTGCCATGTGGGCCCCACAAGCCCTCACGGCGCGGCCTGTGGGCTTGTGGCCCACTGGCACGCCCCCTCCGGTGGATCTTTGCTCAGGTATTTTTCTTTTATGCCAGAAAAAATATCTGTAAATTTTCAGGACATTCCGAGAACTTTTATTTCTGCACAAAAACAACACCATGGCAATTGTGCTAAAAACAGCGTTAGTTCGGGTTAGTTCCATTCAAATCATGCAAATTAGAGTCCAAAACAAGGGCAAAAGAGTTCGGAAAAGTAGATACGACGGAGACGTATCAATCACCATGACTCTTTCAAGGGCAAAAATTAAAGGTACAAGATAGGCCCTTCGCAGAGGGAAGCAGAGGTTGTCATGCGCTTTTGAGGTTTGGATGTGCGTCCTCTTAGTGTGGAGGAACGTCACTTTATATTGCCTCCCGTGATAAAGAACTTTATTATGCAGTCTATCGCTTTTATGTCTTCCTCATCACACGTTCGTATTTAGCTTATTTTCCACATACTAATAGATCATACATATTAAGGGAGCAGTTTCTATTGCTTGCACCGATGACAACTTACTTGAGGGATCTTATTCAATCCATAGGTAGGTATGGTGGACTCTCATGGCAAAACTAGGGTTGAAGGTTTATGGATACACAAGTAGTATCTCTACTTCGTGCGGGAGTGTTGGCAGATATGGGGTGGAAGCAATCATCACATGCTAAGGGATCTCTAGTCATATAATCATTGTTCGGAACCAAGCAAGCATAATTCATTATGTTATCTTCCTTGTCCAACATCTACTTCTAGGCATGTAATAATTTAATGAGTGCTCACAATCATAGATGGTGTCCAAGATGATATATTTATATGTGAACCTCTCCTTCTTTATCACTTCCTATTAATTGCAACAATGACCAAGGTCTATGTTTGTCCACCCTCAACAAGTTTCAATCATCATTCTTTTTATATGTGAAGCCATCACTTCCCATAAGATCATTACATGATCTTTCATGCTTTTGTTCTATTATCATTCTTTTGATCATGGCATGAAGAAAGGCCCTTAACTAAGACACTCTTTATTGTATGGCTCATGAGCTCGAATACATCGGGGGTGACACAAAGCAAAACTCAAGCCTAAAACACTAAGAACTTTATTCTACTAGAGAAATATAAAACCAAAAAGGAACAAACTAGGAAAAGGTAAAGGCAAAAGATGTGATGGTGATATGATACCGGGGCAACTCCCCCAAGCTTGGCACAAGCCAAGGGGATTGCCCATACCCATGCTTAGTTGTCTTCCTTTGGAGGTGATGGTGATGGAGTTGTTGCAGAGGTCTTGAGCTTGTTTAATTTCCACTTGAGCATAAAATTCTGCTCCTTCAGATCATTAGTTTCCTCTTGAAGCCTCAACACCCTTTGGCATAATTCCTGCTTACTCTCCTGCAAAAGACGAGAAGGGATAAAAAAATCTTAGGCTTCTTCCTTGAGTCAGGGAGGCTCGACTTCTTGAACTCCACATGCGTGTCTCCAAATTGAGGTAGGGAGCCTCCTCCTCATGGGAACTTGTTCCTTCCTTCCCCTTGGGATCATAATCTTCTTCCTCATCAGTGGTCCAACCATAACGATCCAAGTCCCCATAGACCTTGGGGTTAGCAAGGTAATCGGCCACAGAGCTCTCCCCCTCTGAATCTTGAGAAGACATCTTGCCCTAAATTTGCGGCAGAAAACAGGCTCGAAACGAAAACAGAGGAAAATTTCGTGATACGAGGGTCAGACCTTACGGGAGAATATATAATGATTTTTTCCAGACCAGAAGGAGTACTCCACAAGAAAACGGAGTCCGGGGGGCACACGAGGTGGTCACAAGCCCCCCAGGCGCGACCAGGGGGTGGCCCGCGCTTGGCAGGCTTGTGACCTCCTGGTGCGCTTTCCGAACTTCTTTAAATTTTTCTATTTTTCCAAAACGGAGAAAAATTCCTACTGGAAATTTTTTGGAGTATGTTTACTCACCGAATCACATACCTCTTCGTTTTCGGAGTCTGAAACAGGCTGATAAATATCCCTTAGGTACTCCTCCGGACTTATGATATTGATAATATTGCTTTCAACATTTATGGGGGTACCTGAGATATAATGCTTGATTCTCTGCCCATTTACCACTCTCGGAAAATTACCTTCCGTGTCGTTGATCTTGATGGCACCAGAATGATATACTTCCTCAACAATGTAAGGACCTTCCCATTTAGAGAGAAGCTTCCCTGCAAAAAATCTTAAACGAGAATTATATAGCAAGACATAATCACCTACATTGAACCCACGCTTTTGTATCCTTTTATCATGCCACCTCTTAACCTTTTCTTTGAACAACTTGGCATTTTCATATGCCTGAGCTCTCCATTCATCAAGCGAGCTAATATCAAATAACCTCTTCTCACCAGCAAGTTTGAAATCAAAGTTGAGCTCTTTGATTTCCCAATAAGCCTTGTGCTCTAGCTCAAGAGGTAAATGACATGCTTTACCATAAACCATTTTGTACGGAGACATGCCCATGGGATTGTTATAGGCAGTTCTATAAGCCCACAGTGCATCATCGAGCTTCTTAGACCAATTCTTTCTAGACCTATTGATAGTCTTTTGCAGAATTAGTTTAATCTCTCTATTGCTTAGCTCTACTTGACCACTGGACTGAGGGTGATAGGGAGATGCAATTCTATGATTGACATCGTACTTAGCAAGTGTTTTACAGAAAGCACCATGAATGAAATGTGAACCACCGTCGGTCATTAGATATCTAGGGACTCCAAATCTAGGGAAAATAACATCTTTAAGCATCCTGATAGAGGTGTTGTGATCAGCACTACTAGTCGGGATAGCTTCTACCCACTTAGTAACGTAATCAACAGCAACTAGGATATGAGTATACCCGTTGGATTTTGGAAAAGGTCCCATATAATCAAAGCCCCAAACATCAAATGGTTCAATGACAAGTGAATAGTTCATACGCATTTCCTGAAGTTTACCAATATTACCTATTCTTTGACATTCATCACAGGAAAACACAAACTTACGGGCATCCTTGAAGAGAGTGGGCCAATAGAAACCTGATTGCAATACCTTTTGTGCAGTTCTATCTCCTACATGTTGTCCTCCGTAGGCCTCGGAGTGACACTTCTGTAGGATCTGTCCATGTTCATGTTCACGTAGACAACGTCTAATAACACCATCTACTCCTTCCTTATAAAGGTGAGGATCATCCCAAAAGTAATGTCTCAAGTCAAAGAAGAATTTCTTCTTTTGCTGGTATGTGAAACTAGGTGGTATATAATTGGCGACGATATAGATTGCATAATCAGCATACCACGATGCACTACGTGAAGTATTGATGACATTCAGTTGCTCATCAGGAAAGCTATCATCAATAGGTTGTGGGTCATCAAGAACATTCTCCAACCTAGACAAGTTATCTGCTACGGGGTTATCAGCACCCTTCCTGTCGACAACGTGCAAATTAAATTCTTGTAGCAAGAGAACCCCATCTCATAAGTCTAGGTTTAGCGTCTTTATTTTCCATGAGGTACTTAATAGCAGCGTGATCAGTGTGAATAGTGACTTTGGAATCAACTACGTAAGATCTGAACTTTTCACATGCAAACACGACTGCTAAAAATTCCTTTTTCGTAGTAGCACAGTTTCTTTGGGCACTGTCTAGAGTTTTACTAACATACTGAATAACATTCAACTTCTTGTCAACTCTTTTTCCTAGAACAGCACCAACAACATAATCACTGGCATCACACATGATTTCAAAAGGTAAGTTCCAATCAGGTGGTTGAACGATAGGTGCAGTTATCAAGGCGTTCTTAAGTATTTCGAAGGCTTCCTCACAATCATCGTCAAAAACAAAAGGAATATCCTTTTGCAAGAGATTGGTAAGAGGCCTAGAAATCTTAGAGAAGTCTTTAATAAACCTTCTATAGAAACTAGCATGACCAAGGAAACTTCTTATACCTTTGATATCTTTGGGTCATGGCTTTCATTAACCATAAAGTAGCACTTCTCCCAATTCAAGACAAGGTTGGTGTCTTTACATCTCTGCAAGACTCGATCAAGGTTGCTGAGGCAATCATCAAAAGAAGACCCATAAATGGAGAAGTAATCCATGAAAACCTCAACAATCTTTTCACAAAAGTCAGAGAATATAGCCATCATACATCTTTGAAAGGTGGCAGGTGTGTTACGTAAGACAAAAGGCATACGTCTATAAGCAAAGGTACCGAAAGGGCAGGTGAAAGTGGTTTTCTCCTGATCAGATTGTGCAACATGTATTTGGGAGAAACCATAATAACCATCTAGAAAGCAGAAGTGTGTGTGTTTAGACAGTCTTTCTAGCACTTGGTCGATAAAAGGAAAAGGGTAATGATCTTTCCTAGTGGCTTTATTCAATTTCCTAAAATCGATCACCATCCTGTAGCCAGTAGTAATCCTTTGTGGGATCAATTCATCCTTATCATTAGGGACAACGGTAATACCTCCCTTCTTAGGGATGCAATGCATCGGACTTACCCAATCACTATGAGCAACAGGATAGATAATGCCTACTTCTAGGAGCTTTAGTATTTCTTTTCTTACTACCAATTTCATCTTAGGATTTAATCTCCTCTGATGATCAGCAACTGGTTTGGAATCAGGATCGGTTTTAATCTTGTGCTGGCATAGAGTGGGACTAATGCCCTTAAGATCATCAAGAGTATATCCAATAGCAGCACGGTGCTTCCTCAGAGTTTTTAGTAACTTCTTTTCTTCATGCTCTGAGAGGCTAGCACTAATGATAACAGGATATATCTCTTTTTCATCGTGATAAGCATACTTAAGAGTATCCGGAAAACTGTTTAAGCTTGAACACAAGATCACCCTTTGGTGGGGGTGGATCTCCAAGCAGTTCAACAGGCAAATTATTCTTAAGGATAGGATATTGTTCAAAGATAACTCTATCTATCTCATCCCTTTCATCCATATACATATCATTTTCATGCTCAAGCAAGTATTTCTATAAAGGATTAGTCGGAGGCACGACAATAGAAGCTAGGGCAATAATTTCATCCTTACTAGGCAACTCTTTTTCATGAGGTTGTCTACCAAACTTGGAGAAATTGAACTCATGTGACACACATTCAAAGCCAACAGTGACAGTTTGCTTCTCACAGTCAATATGAGCATTGACGGTACTGGGGAAGGGTCTGCCAAATATGATGGGACAAAAGCTATCTTGCGTGGTAGCAAGAACGAGGAAATGAGCATGATACTTCGTTCTACCACACAAGACTTCAACATCTCTAACAATTCCCACAGGGCAGATAGTATCTCTATTGGCAAGCTGAATAGTGACATCAATGGGTTCTATCTCGAAAGGTGCAACCTCGTCTTTAATTTCATCATATAAGCATTGAGGTATTGCACTAACACTAGCACCCACATCACACAAACCATGATAACAATGATATCCTATCTTAACAGAAACAACAGGCGTGCCAACAACATGCCTATGTTTGTCTCTAGCATGAGGTTTAGCAATTCTAGCAGCATCTTCACAGAAGTGAATATCATGGCCCTCAACATTGTCTGACAGGAGATCTTTGATAATAGCAATGCTAGGTTCAACTCTAATTTTCTCAGGGGGTGTAGGTGTTCTAATGTGGCCCCTACGTATCACAGTTGAAGCTTTAGAATGATCCTTTATCCTAACAAAGGAAAGGTGGTTTCTCAATGTAAGCACTGGGAACAACAGGATCATTATAGGCAATGACTCTCTCTTCAACTGGATTGGGTTTAAATACATTGACTACTAAGGGAGGATGATATTTAAACCACTTCTCTTTTGGGAGATCAATATGAGTAGCAAATGATTCACACAATGAAGCTACTATCTCACAGTCAAGTCCATACTTAGCGCTAAAATCACAAAAAGTATTAGTTTCAACAAAGGATTTAACGCAATCAAACTTGAAATTCATACCTGACTCCTTACCTTCATCAAGCTCCCAATCTTCAGAGTTGCGTTTAATTCTTTCCAATAAATTCCATTTGATGTCAATATCTCTCTTCATAAAAGAACCGGTACAAGAAGTGTCAAGCATGGTGCAATCATCATGAGAAAGCCGATCATAGAAGTTCTGAATGATAATTTCTCTCAAGAGCTCACGGTTGGGGCATGAATATAACATTGATTTAAGCCTCCCCCAAGCTTGAGCGATGCTTTCTCTGTCACGAGGCCAAAAATTATAAATATAATTCCGATCACGATGTACTAGATGCATAGGATAAAACTTTTGATGAAATTTCAATTTCAACCGAATGTAGTTCCATGATCGAGTATCATCACGTAGCCTATACCATGTCAACGCCTTATCCCTCAAGGATAAGTGAAATACTTTCTTCTTGACCTCATCCTCAGGCAAACCTGCAAGCTTAAATAAACAACAAACTTCATCTACATAGTTTAAATGCAATTCTCGATGTGATGTTCCATCTCCTGTAAAAGGATTAGCCAGCAGTTTCTCAAGCATGCCCGAAGGAAATTCATAGCAAATATTTTCAGCAGGTGCAGCAGGTTGAGGAGCAACTCTTTGTGCTTCTGTTCGAGGTGAAGATACCCCGAACAAGCCCCTCAAAGGATTAGTTTCCATAGTGACGAGTGACAATAAATTTCAGCACACTATATAAATGTTTCCTTACCAAATTCCACTTACCAAAGGCGCTTCCCTTCCCGGCAACGGCGCCAAAAAGAGTCTTGATGACCCACAAGTATAGGGGATCTATCGTAGTCCTTTCAATAAGTAAGAGTGTCGTACCCAACGAGGAGCAGAAGGATCTCACAAGTGGTTTTCAGCAAGGTAATATGTGCAAGCACTGAAATTATCAGTGACAAGTAGTTGTGTGACAAAATGATTCGTAGCAAGTAGCAAGTAGCAACGGTAACAAAGGTGCTGCAAAGTGGCCCAATACCTTTCGTAGCAAGGGACAAGCTTGGAAAAACTCTTATAGGAGGTAAAGCGCTCCCGAGGACACATGGGAATTTCTGTCAAGCTAGTTTTCATCATGTTCATATGATTCGCGTTCGCTACTTTGATAGTTTGATATATGGGTGGACCGGCGCTTGGGTACTGCCCTTACTTGGACAAGCATCCCACTTATGATTAACCCCTCTTGCAAGCATCCGCAACTACGAAAGAAGAATTAAGACAAAGTCTAACCATAGCATTAAACTAGTGGATCCAAATAAGCCCCTTACGAAGCAACGCATAAACTAGGGTTTAAGCTTCTGTCACTCTAGCAACCCATCATCTACTTACTACTTCCCAATGCCTTCCTCTAGGCCCAAATAATGGTGAAGTGTTATGTAGTCGACGTTCACATAACACCACTAGAGGAAAAACAACATACAACACATCAAATTATCGAACGAATACCAAATTCACATGACTACTTATAGCAAGACTTATCCCATGTCCTCAGGAACAAAAGTAAATACTCACAAAGCATAATCATATTCATGACCAGAGAGGTAATGAGTAGCATCAAAGATCTGAACATATAATCTTCCACCAAGTAATCCAACTAGCATCAACTACAAAGAGTAATTAACACTACTAGCAACCTTACAAGTACCAGTCGGAGTCGCGAGAAAGAGATTGGTTACAAGAGATGAACTAGGGTTTGGAGATGAGATGGTGCTAATAAATATGTTGATGGTGATGAGTCCCCTCCGATGAGAAGAGTGTTGGTGATGACGATGGCGACGATTTCCCCCTCCGGGAGGGAAGTTTCCCCGGCAGGATCGTCCTACCGGAGCTCTAGATTGGTTCTGCTCAAGTTCCGCCTCGTGGTGGCGGTGATTCCTCCCGAAAGCCTCCTCTTAATTTTTTCTGGAACGAAACCCTTCTTGTAGCAAAAGAGGGGGGCCAAAGGGCCACCAGGGAGCCCACAAGCCCCCTAGGCGCGGCCATGGGGGAGGCCGCGCCTAGCAGGCTTGTGGCTTCCTGTTGGCGTCCCTCTAGTACTTCTTCGGCCCAGTATTTTTTATAAATTCCAAAATAAATCCTCGTTCATTTTCACGGCTTTTGGAGTTGCTTAGAATAGGTATCTCAAACTTGCTCCTTTTTCAGGACAGAATTCTAGCTGCCGGCATTCTCCCTCTTCATGTCAACCTTGCAAAATAAGAGAGAAAAGGCATAAGTATTGTACCGTGAAGTGTAATAATAGCCCATAAAGCGATAAATATCAACATGAAAGCATGATGCAAAATGGACATATCACTTCCGTCCACGAAGGACTAGCCTCACTCACGGTAGACCTTAAGTAGGCGATCTCCTTGCCCTTACAAACATCTTGGTTCAACTCCACAATAAGAAGCAGGAGGCTCCCAAGCAACACCTAACCAATCTAGGAGGCACCACCCTCCAAAAGGTAATAGATGTGGTAGATCAATGAACTTCTTGCTCTTGTGCTTTTAAAGATAGTCTCGTCAACACAAAATCACTCTCTCACAGAATATGCAAGGGTAGGAGAGGTTGATTTGGTGGAAAGTTGTTTGGGGAGGCTAGAGATCAAGCTTCAAATGATTGGATTGGAATATCTTGGCCTCAACACATGAGTAGGTGGTTCTCTCTCAGAAAATGGATCTAGCAATGAAGTGTGTGTTCTGAGTGCTTCTCCCATGAATGAGAGGTGGGTGAAGGGGTATATATAGGCAGCACACAAAATCCAACCGTTACACACAAAGTGGCAAACTCGGTGATACCAAAGTCAAAAATTCGGTGGTACCAATTAGCACAAAGGTAGCAACTTTTTAATCTCGGTGAGACCGATATATGAAACTCGGTGGTACCGAAAAGGTGGCTAACGGTCAGATGGCCAAACTCGGTGGCACCGTTACTCAAACTCAGAAATTCCGTTTTTGTGTACAGAGGCACCCGAAAGTTGGTCACCCAAACTCGGTAGCACCGATATGGATTCGGTTGCATCTATTTGGTGGGAGTGGCTAGGGTTTCTATTTGCGGTCAAACTCGGTGGGTACGATAAGTGAAAGTCGGTGACACCAAATTTGTGTATATGGAATTTTACAGAGTGGATATGTGGGGAAAATGATTGAGTATTTTGGTGCCTAACTTTGAGCACTTTGAGCAATCAGTTCATTTTACTACCTCACCCCCTTTTAATAGTATTGGCTTTCCTATGGACTCAAAAGTGATTTCTCACAAATATAAAGTGAAGAGTCTTCTAGCTTGAATCTTGAGCCAATATTATTCCTTTCTTGCATCAAGGGGCATCACCACATAATCCTTTAGCCATAGCATCTTTTGAACTTCTCTGAAATATACTTGGAAAACATATTAGTCCAATGATGCATATGTTGTGATCAATTATCAAAACCACCCTATGGAGAAATTGTGGTTTCAATCTCCCCCTTTTTAGTAATTGATGACAACGTATAGATCAAAGCTTCTACAAAAGATATAATGAATGATTAGCATTGACGCTTTGATAAGTACGTGAAAAGCAAGAGCTCACCCTAAATTTGTGCATTATTTAAAATTTGCGTTCAAATGCAACTGCACAATCGATTAGGATAATGGGTCACTCTTCCATGTCACATACATCTTGGTGGTGCACATACAAGATAAGAATGAATAGCAATGAACATGACACCAACAAGATAAGTGAATGATCATCACACAGATAGCTAAAAAGAGAATAATGTAGCACCAACCAAGCAAAGCATATGATCAAACACAGATAATGGGATAAAGTCATCCAAAAGACCAAAGTATTTGAAACCAAATGAGACCAAATAAAATCAAAATCTCTCTCTCTCTCTCGAAGTCTATGATCTATACTTTTCTCCCCTTTGGCAACAAGTTACCAAAAAGTTCAAAAAGTATAGAACTACTCGTCTCTCTTGGCAGCTGATGACGGAGTCGATAAAAGAGCATCCACAAAGGCATCAACTGAGTTTATTGGAGCTAGAGGAGTTGATATTAGTGCTGCTTGAGCTAGAGCTGGTGCTAAAGGTGCTGATGCTTGAGATGAAGATGTTTGTCTTGTCTCCTGAGCAGGAACAACATCTGATCTAAGCTGAAAGCTGAACCGTGTGGTAGTGGGAGGAGAAGACTCTTCATCATCATCATCATCATCTTCATCATCTTAATCCTCTGATCGCGGGATCTCCACTGAGTCAACTTCATGTTGAAGTTGTTTGACTATAGTTGTCAACTCAGTAACCTTCACATCCATGTCATGAAACTTTGTTTCCATGACTCTCTCAGGGCTTCTCTGACTTTGCAGTATCTCCTAGATGTTCTTCTCCATGCCATGGACAGAGCTAACTAGAAATGCCATTTGCTCAGCTTGAGTATTGAGGTGTGGAACTGGTGGTGGCCTATTTCTAGCAACCTCGGCTTCTGCTGCCTCTGCTGCCATCCTTACTACAGCCGAGTTGGGATCATTGTCATCCATTACCACTTCATTGTCTTCAAACTTTGGTTGAAGAGGTAGATGGGGATGATCAAGTAGATATACATGCTTGCCTAGCTTGGCATTGATAAGCATCTGAATGTAAGGGGCATATCCACATGATCTCTTATGGTCAGCAATAGTCCTCCTGAATGGAAGAGCATTCGCCGCCTCATTAAGTCGATGGTTACAAGGAGTTGCAAACGGGACCAAAAGGTGAAGCACAGGGCTTTCAGCGTGGTTGAGTCCGCGCTCGCTAGGTACCTTAATTGGTGTGAAGAACACATTATGTGGAGTAGGGAAGATCACCCGCCCAGGGTTGATAATCCTGGCGACTTGGCTTTGGTCGTGGCTCCCCAGGTCGGAGGTTACACCCTTTCCAAAGCCATTATGGATGGCGGCAGCAGCATTAACATCCTATATTTCGATACCTTTTGGCGGATGAATTTCTGAGAAAAAGACTTGATGCCATCTTCCACGTTCTTCCATGGTATTGTTCCGGGTAAGTCGGCATACCCTGTTGGGCGAATCAAACTGAACGTAGCTTTTGGCACGAAGTCTAACTACACGAGCGAGTCCCTCATGTTTGAGGTGGTCAAGATCAAGAGCCCCTACCACGCGATGTTCGAAAGACCAGCTTACGCTCAGTTCATGGCCCGCCCATGTTACGTTTACCTCAAGCTCAAAATGCCTGGCCCTAAGGGGACTATTACGATCAATGGGGACAGGAAGATAGCCCAAGAATGCGAGGAAGGACACGTGGATTATGCCGAGTCGGCTTGTGCGGCCGAGGAACTCAAGTTTCACAAGGTCAATGTTGACACGAAAGATATGACACCCCTCAAGATACCCACAATCGACTCAGAGCCGCCCCTCAAGTTTAAACTTACGGATGACACGAAGGTGATAGACTTCACACCTCGCAACTCAATCAAGCAGTTCACCATTGGGACAGGTCTGGATCCCAAATAGGAAAGCACGCTCATCGAATTCATCCGTGAGAATCGGGACATCTTCGCATGGAAACCTTCAGACATGTTGGGTGTGCCGAGAGAATCGTTGAGCACCATCTTAATATTGACCCTAAAGTAAAGCCGGTTCGGAAGTATCTTTGCCGATTTAATGAGGAACGGCGTAAGGCAATTGGGGAGGAAGTCGCCCGGCTTTTGGCCGTTGGGTTCATCATTGAGGTTTTCCATCCTGAATGGTTGGCTAACCCGGTCTTGGTGCTAAAGAAGAATGGCACTTTCCGCATGTGCATCGAGTACACCGACCTCAATAGGGCCTACCCGAAGGACCCTTTCACCCTTCCCCGCATTGATCAAATCATTGACTCTATGGCGGGTTGCGAGTGGTTGTGTTTATGGATGCTTAATCAGGATACCACCAGATCAAGATGGCTGTGGTGGACCAGGAGAAAACGTCATTCATAACCCCCTTTGGAGCCTTTTGTTACGTGTCCATGCCGTTCGGGCTCAAGAGCGCGGGGGCGACTTATCAACGTTGCATCCAGAATTGCGTGCACAGCCAGATCGAACGCAATGTTCACGCCTACGTTGACGATATCGTGGTCAGATCCCAGAAAAAGGAATCACTTTTGGAGGATCTCAGGGAGACTTTTGACAATTTGTGCGTATACCAGATGAAGCTTAACCCTACCAAGTGTGTTTTTGGTGTTTTTGCGGGAAAGTTATTAGGCTTCCTGGTGTCAGAACGAGGCATTGAAGCTAACCCACATAAAATCGAAGCGATCACTTCGCTAGGCAAGCCATCCAATATCAATCAAGTTCAGCACATGGCGGGTCGCATTACGGCTCTGAGTCGTTTCATAAGTCGCCTTGGGGAGAAAGCCATCCCTCTTTATCAGCTGCTTAAGAAAACTGATCATTTTGTTTGGACGGATGAAGCCAACAAAGCCATTGAAGCCGTGAAGCAACAATTAGCTAAGCCGCCCGTATTGGTTAATCCAAGTGACAAGGAGCCTATGCTCTTGTACATCGCGGCTAATTCTAAAGCGGTAAGCGTGGGAGTAGTCATCAAGCGCAAAGAAGAAGGGAAGGAATACCCGTTCCAACGACCAGTCTACTGTATCAGCGAAGTCCTAACCCTCTCCAAACAGCGCTATCCACATTGGCAGAAGCTGGTTTTTGGGGTGTTTATGGCGAGTCGGAAGTTGAAACACTACTTTCAAGAACATCCTATCACGGTGGTTAGTTCTGCCCCCTTGGTGATATTATACATAATCGAGAGGCAACTGGACGGATTGCTAAGTGGGCCATTGAGCTAGGACCTCACCACGTGCGGTATACCCCTCACACAACCATTAAGTCTCAAGCACTAGTGGATTTCATCAATGATTGGACCGAGTTGCAAATTCCAGAAGACAGACCTGATCACACATATTGGACTATCCATTTTGACAAGTCTAGGCAGCTAGAAGGCTTGGGGGCTGGCGTGGTGTTGACTTCGCCTCAGGGTGACAAGTTTTGCTATGTCCTCCAACTCATGTTCCCATGTACCAACAATGTGGCAGAATATGAAGCTCTTCTCCACGGGTTGCGACTCGCCAAAGACATGAATCTCTACCGATTCAGATGTTTGGGCGACTCAGATCTAGTGGCACAGCAGGTTTCTGGCATGTAGGATTCCAGAGATCCCTTGATGGCGGCTTATAGGCGAGCCGTGTCAGACATGGCGGGTCATTTTCATGTCTATCGGGTAGATCACATTGATCGTCTACTTAATGAGGCGGCGGATGCTCTTTCATAACTTGGTTCACAACGTAAGTCGGTTCCCCCTAATATCTTTTTGGATGTATTGCATAACCCATCAGTAAGGTTGCCTTCAGAGGAAGACTTGGCGGTTCCTGATCCTGAGTCTCAACTTGTGGCGGCTCTCCATGCTACCCCGTATTGGGCAATTCCCTACATAGTGTATCTGGCACGAGGCGAGTTACCTACTGATGAGTTGTTGGCCCGCCAAATCGTCCGTCAATGCAAGTCCATGGTCAAACATAATGGTGAGTTACATAAGCGAAGCACTTCTGGAGTATTTCAAAGGTGTGTCTCTTCTGAGGAAGGATGTGCGATTCTTAACGAGATTCATGCACGCGACTGTGGTCATCATGCCGGGTCATGCTGCCTGGTATCCAAAGCTTTTAGGCATGAGTTTTACTGGTTGACAGCTCATGCAGATGATGAGGATATAGTTCGCCAATGTGATGGTTGCGAAAAATTTGGGCGTCACATGCATGTGCCGGCTCAGGAATTACGGATGATCCCAATCACATGGCCGTTTGCGGTCTGGGGGCTGGACATGGTTGGTCCTTTCAAAATGTCGTCCAACAAAAAGACTCACCTGTTGGTAGCGGTTGACAGGTTTACTAAGTGGGTTGAAGCAAAGCCGATTAGTAGCTATGATGCAAACACGACTGTCAAGTTCTTGAAAAAATTGATTTTCCGCTTTGGACATTTTCATAGTATCATTACCGATAATGGTACTAATTTATCAAAAGGCGTCATGCAAGAGTTTTGCGGAAGGGAGCACATCCGGCTTGACATTTCTGCGGTTGCACACCCTCAGTCCAATGGACACGCGGAGAAGGTGAATCAAGAAATACTACGAGGAATCAAGCCCCAGCTTATGGTACCTCTGGAACGTACCCCGGGATGTTGGGTTGAAGAACTGCCCTCAGTTTTATGGAGCATCAGAACCACCCCAAATTGATCTACGGGTTTTACTCCCTTTTCCTGGTCTACGGGGTAGAGGCAGTATTGCCAAGTGACATCAGACACGATTCACCATGAGTCGCTGCTTATGTGGAACAAGACAACGAGTTAGCACGTCAAGATTCGTTGGACGCTTTGGAGGAGCAGCGTGATTTGGCCACGTCGCGATTGGCGATTTATCAGCAAGACTTGCGACGCTATCACAGTCGCCAAGTCAAGAGTCGAGCTTTCCAAGAGGGCGACTTAGTGCTCCGGTTGATTCAAGACCATACCGGTATGGATAAGTTATCCCCGCCATGGGAAGGACAATTTGTCATCAACAAGAATCTCTGTAACGGTTCATATAACTTGGTGGATCTTTGCCCGGATAGACCAACGACAAAGGTTGAGACAACTCGCCCATGGAACATCGCCCACTTGCGGCCATACTACACTTAGAGCCACAGGCTCCTTATTTATGTTTACAATTTCGAATTTGTAATCTTTAACTTATAAAGCAATAAAGTTGGCGCCCATGAACTTTGGGGTCCTTTGTCGTTTCAGCTTCTTGAAAGCATGAGTCTTTGTTGTTCTATAAGCCGTCCAAGCATGGACGCTATCAGTATCAAAGAGCATAAGTCGCCATGCTACACTTATTTCAACACTGGATACTGGTAAGCCAAAGAGGACCAAAGTTGCCACGTTGCACGGTTCAAACATGTGCGCCTTATATGATTTTGAGAATTAAGCCGGCTTACTTGGGGGCTACTAGCTCTCAATTCGTTTTGCAGCAAGAGCGTATACGCTTCTACAACCCTATGTCTGGTTTTTCCCTAATCATAGGTCACTTGGGGGCTTCCACTCACTGAGTTCAGCCTCAATACCCTCTTGGCTACCGAAAAATTAATGCATTACGAATGGTTATACTGGACTGTGTGTTGGACAAATTGCCCTATGGTCCCATGTACTCTTGGCAAGTCAATCCGCTCTTGGACCCTGAACTTGCCTTGGTTAAAACATGAAAGGTACTGGCAAGAGCCGACGCATGGAAAATAGACAAACCATTGGTTCACTGAACCTACTTCACTGAAGCATGACTCGCGCCTCATTAGTCGGTCTAAATAATTTGGGTTGTTGCAAAAGCCTTCTTGGGGTAGCACTGGAGTTTTGCAAACTCGTCCTATCCTGTCGCAACTCATCGAGCCGACAAATTTTATGACTATCTTTGTGGCATTGCCACAAGGTTTCATAAAAAGTTTTATAACTCGCCGCGACTCGCTAAGTCGTCTCCTTGTTTATAACTCGCCGCGGCCCACTGGGTCGGCTTATTACTTGTTGCGACTCATTGAGTCAGCTTATTGTGTTTTCCCTGATAAACAGGTTGAAGAACTTTTTTGTCAAAATATGACATAGGTTTGGAAAAGGCGATTCATATTAATGAAGGTTGAAACTTCCAAAACATCCAACATAAGGTACGGTTGTGATACTATTTTCCTGAAACCTAAGACTATTACATGGCTCAGTAGGCCACCCGGGAATCATCTCCCGGTCAGAAAGAGATCAAAATGTTCTTGGAGAATCGATTTCATGCTAAGTCAGTTCAAGCCGCCTCCGGGTCACCCTGCTTCAAGCTTTTGCCATCTTCGATATGTAAGTCACCCAGTTTCCAATTGCAATTGGTCAAGGCGATAAACTCGTCTTCATCGCTCAAGATGGTAGACAGATCAACATCAAAGTCAAAGGAATTCTTACGGCATCATGGAGTTAGGCTGGTGACTTCATATGAAGGAGGAGTCACCTTTTTGTTGCTTTCATCATAAGCCGCCTGGTATTTGCCTAAGTCCGGGCTGGCTGCTAGCTGAGTCGCCGCGGAGCAGAACTCTTTCACACAACGATGGTAGTCTTCCTCAGTGAACTCCAACGCGTCATCTTTTAGCTCTGGAAAGCCGGCAGCTACTTCCTCCGACGTAAGTTCGGGAGCATAGGCCAGACACCGGCTTAGGGTGGTCAGTGCTCCTTTACGGGCGGCTGATCTTTTTAGTTCTTCTGCCTGAGGCGGTAATGTGGACACGCAACCCAGCATATGCTTGATGGATTTTATGGGCTCCTTGTTACCCATCACGGCCTTCATGTTCATCATGTCGCCCGTGTACAACTGCTCTGTGAACATATAAATCGCCTTCAGCTTCAGAATGCAGTCGTTCTGCAGGGTGGCGGCTCGCGGACCTACGAAGGACGGAATGAGATAATTCGCATTGGCAATATGCTTTGCAACCCTTTTCAGATAAAGGGAATTGACCCTTACCAAAAATACCTTGGGTCATGTTGGAGACATGATCTTTTAAGCCGGTAAGTTCTTGAAGAGCGACTTTTAGCTTTTCTTCGGCTTGTTCCGCCCGCTTCAAGATGGCGGCTTGCTCAGCGTGGGCTTTCTCTTCAAACTTCTGGTGTTCAGCTTTCATCCTCTCCATGTCAGCAAGGGCCAGGTGATATTTCTCTTCATACTTAGCTCGAGCATCCTGCTATTCAGCTAAGTTTTCTTTCAAATCGGCCAAGGTTGAGTTGGCCCGAGGTAAGGATTCCTGCAAACAAAATTTGGGGAAGCAAGTTTCGGAACTATTGCAAGCAACATCCCTCACACTTGGGGGCTAATGTATGATTCTTTTCAAGTCATACCTTCATTCAAGACTCGGCTCATCTTTCAAAAGATGACCCGGCCTTTGGGGGCTACAGGTTGAAGAAATTTTATATTCAAGACCCGACTCATCCTTCAAAAGATGACCCGGCCCTTGGGGGCTACAGGTTGAAGAAATTTTATATTCAAGACCCGACTCATCTTTCAAAATATGACCCGTCCCTTGGGGGCTACAGGTTGAAGAAATTTTATATTCAAGACCCGACTCATCTTTCAAAAGATGACCCGGCCCTTGGGGGCTACAGGTTGAAGAAATTTTATATTCAAGACCCGGCTCATCTTTCAAAAGATGACCCGGCCCTTGGGGGCTATAGGTTGAAGAAATTTTATATTCAAGAGACGGCTCATCTTTCAAAAGATGACCCGGCCCTTGGGGGCTACAGGTTGAAGAAATTTAATATTCAAGACCCGGCTCATCTTTCAAACGATGACCCGGCCCTTGGGGGCTACACATTGCTGAAATGATGCAAAAGTACGATTCATCATGGATGACCCGCCCTTTTCGAGGGCAAAAGGGAGGATATATTCACAAAAATAAAAATGTCATACCTCATGTTTGACTCGCATCAAGTTGGCCAGGCTTTTCTGCATCTCTCCGCTAGCTTCCAAGCGGCTCACAAAACCGGAGTATAATTATTCAAACTCCAATTTTTCATAATGGGGAAGCTTCAGCTTGGTGATATCCTTCTCTGATGTTTGGGCATCTTTTGGCGTATGCCTAGTTAACACCGCAGTTGCAGGCTTAGAGTAACCAGTACCAGTAACAATGACTGCATCTGGATCTTCATGCATCTTAGCTGGACTGGGCGGGTTAACATTTTCAATTTCCTCCTTTTGAGGGCTTGGAGGCTCAACCCGGATATCAGGAATATCCTCAAAGGCATCACCTTGGAGTTCAGGTGGATCTTATGAATCCTCTGGGGTGGAGGCGCCTTTACCAGACATTTCAGCCACTTTGGGGGCTGAAGATGAGTCGCGTGTCTTCCTCTTCTTTGCTTGTGCTCTGAGAAACAAAGGTATCATTTTTGGAACAAAGGACATTGATGATTGAAAGAATGTGTTAGTAAAGAAACTTACCCCTGAACACAAATCATCGGGGGGAGAGTCGACATTGCTGAGTCGCCAGACGAAGGAGGTGAAACTTGATGAACAAAAATTCAAGGATTGAATAAATTGCAGGAATATCTTACACAAGAAGGAAAAGATACTCATAAAGATATACCTCGCTTTGCCGTTTACGACCAGCTGCTATTTCAGGCAAGCCGGACACTAGGTCTCCAGAATGGCTTCGAGTATGGCGTTTAGGTGTGTAACTCGCCTTCTTCAAAAGGAAATTGGGGTCCAGATGAGCATCCGGGTGAGACATGGGAACTTTCTTACAAATTCTCCTGACTGACTTGCGGAGGGAAGAAGTTGAGTCGGAAGAAACGGAAATTACCTCGACATCTTCATCCTGGATCTCATAGTCATCATCCTATAAACAACAGGCGGTAAAGCATAAGTACAAGTCAAAATGAAGCAATAAAAACGAGGAATTTTACCTCTGACAGTTCTTCAACAGCACGAGACTCGCCAACGACAGATGACTCTTTGGCTGCAGCGTTGCCTTTACTCTTCTTCTTCTTCGTCGTCTTGGAGGGAGGTTTGGTTGTCTTCTTGACGATAGTCTTGGTTCTTCGGGTCCATAACGCTGAACCCCTTTGATTAAATATGGTGGAAGGTTGAGCACTATAAATATAAATGAGTATATGAAAGAGTTACGTTTTGGAGCCGGGTTGTTTACCTCTGGAGCCGGGTTGGTGATGCAAAAAGGTTTGAGCCCAATTTGGGAGCAATTTTCAATAGGCTCGCCACACAACGTCTGTATGATATTGACAATGTCTTCTTTTGAGAGCCTCACATTGAAATAGCATTGGGGGTGGTTGAAGTCGCCATCATACTCACACATCAAACCATTCCGGCGACTTAAGGGCAGAATCCTCCACTCTACCCAACAGCAGATCAAGTCGATGCCGGTAAGACCGTTGGTGGTAAGGGCCCTCAGTTTTCCACAGATAGGAACGAGTGTGGCTTCTTCCTCTTCGGTCAACTTCTCAGGTAACTCAAAGTCCATAGGTAGTCGATCCTCCCTGAAGCCCGGCAGAGGGTTCTCGTTGGGTGGAGAAGTGTCGCGGTAGTAAAACAAAGACTTTGCCCAGCCTTTGGGATGACTGGGCAAAGTGACTGCCGGAAACCCGCATTCACGGCGCCGCTGAATGTTGACTCCTCCCAATTCTAAGCTAGGTCCATGGGCAAGTTCTGTTTGGCGGTTCAGATAGAAAAATTTCTGGAACAATAGCACGGTGGGCTCGATTTGCAGATAAGCTTGACAGAAAACTTAGAACTGGCAAAGATTACAGATGGAATTTGGTCCCAAGTCTTGAGGATGAAGTTGGAAGAAATGCAGGGTGTCTCTAAAAACTTTGAGCCACGCGGCTTGAAACCTCGCTCCAAGTGCTCAGCAAACACGACTACCTCTCCTTCGGCGGGTTGGGGAATTTTTTCTCCAAAGGCAGTCCACCACCCAATAACTTCCTTGGGATCTAAATTACTTGTTTTTACGAAATTGTCAAGATAGGCATCATTGACTTTGGTTGGTGATGTCCCACAAGCGTATGGGATCGCAGCAGTTTTCGAGGGTAGAGTATTCAACCCAAATTTATTGATTCGCTCACAAGGGGAAGCTAAAGAATATTCTCAAGTATTAGCAGCTGAGTTGTCAATTCAACCACACCTGAAAGATTAGTGTCTGCAAGTAAAGTATCAGTAGCAAGGTAGTACGGTAGCAACGGTGCCAGAAAAAGCCTTGTTGACGGGATGTTAGCGCCAACAAAGTCTTGCAACAAGTAACAGCGGAGTAACAAGTAACATCAGTAGTGACAGCAGCAGCAAAGTAACAAGTAACAGCAGCAGTGGCAGCAGCAGCAAAGTGGCCCAATCCCTTTTGTAGCAAGGGATAAGCCTAGGCAAAGTAACGTAGCGAGAACTAGTAGTAAAAGACTCGTAGGCAGTGGATCGGTGATGGATGAGTGCGACGGATGTGATTCATCATGTAACAGCTATAACACGGAGAGATATGTAACTAGCTCCTATTCGTCAATCTAATGTAGGCATGTATTCCGTATGTAGTCATACGTGCTTAGGGAAAAGAACTTGCATGACATCTATTGTCCATCCCTCCCGTGGCAGCGGGGTCCTAATGGAAACTACGGGATATTAAGGTTCTCCTTTTAATAAAGAACCGGACCAACGCATTAACACGCGGTGAATACATGAACTCCTCATACTATGATCATCTCTGGGAGTGGTTCCGGCTATTGTCACTCCGGGGTTGCCGAGTCATAACACATAGTAGGTGACTACAACTTGCAAGATAGGATCTAAAACACACATATATTGGCGACAACATAATAGGTTCAGATCTGAAATCATGGCACTCGAGCCCGAGTGACAAGCATTAAGCATAGCCAAGTAGTAGCAACATCAATCTAGAACATAGTGGATACTAGGGATCAATCCCCGTCAAGAACTAACTCGATTACATGATAGATCTCATCCACCTCATCACCGTCCAGCAAGCCTACAATGAGATTACTCACGATCGATGAAGAGCATCATGGAATTGTCGATGGAGAAAGGTTAATGATGACGATGGCGACGATTTCCCCTCTCCGGAGCCAGAAACGGACTCCGGATCTGCCCTCCAGATGAAGAACGGGATGTGGCGGCGCCTCCGTATCGCAAAATGCGATGAAACCTTCTCTCTGATTTTTTCCAGGCGAAACGGAAGATATAGAGCTGAGATTGGGGGCGGTGTTGCTACGTGGGCCCCACAAGCCTGCACGGCGCGACCTAGGGGGGTGGCAGGGGCCCGTGGGCTTGTGGCCCACTCGCACGCCCCCTCCGGTGGATCCTTGCGCAGGTATTTTTCTTTTATTCCAGAAAAAATCTCCGTAAATTTTCAGGACGTTCCGAGAACTTTATTTCTGCACAAAAACAACACCATGGCAATTCTGCTGAAAACAGCGTCAGTCCGGGTTAGTTCCATTCAAATCATGCAAATTACAGTCCAAAACAAGGGCAAAAGAGTTCGGAAAAGTAGATACGACGGAGACGTATCAGTTGGCAGCCAGTTGCATTTCGAGATAGTAATCATAACTACAAAAGGAAAAGAGCAGGGCGGGTTGTCAGGAACTGCGGAATGGCGACTCGCCGGCTATATAATCTAAGGGATATTCTAATTCGCCATGGCGAGAGGAGGCGAGTTATGGTTCTAAAAAGGGGTTTCCTTAGAGATAATCCTGATCGGAAGACAAACATGTTTCTAACGACAAGCAATAATTTAGGGATCTATGGGCGTTTCTAAAGTGATAAATAAACGCCTGCCGAAGGATCGAACGCCATGGAATGCCCAACAACACTATGAAAAATGGTGTGCAAATCTGTGAACTACGGAGTGATAGGAAACACAACAGGAACTACTGTGACTATCAATTCGCATGTGGGTCTACGCTACCGCATCCAGATGGGCTAAGGAGCACGGGGAAGTGGTGTTCATGGAGTTCTAACGCTGACCTAAAGAAATGCGAAGGTTTGGATTTACTCCTAATGGGAGGAGGAGATTTACCTGAAGGAAGAAGGAGATGCCGGGCAGGGATCGAAGAAGACCCGCGACAGCGGCCGCGCCCTAGACTGGCTCGGGAAGCTGCTGGACGACGACGACCTATGACGGAGCTTCAGCAGCGACGGGATGGTTGAGGTACGACTCGAGAAGACGATGCGGCCGAAAGAAAGGAGTGGGGGTAGGTGGCGTTTCCCTCCCACTCCCCAGTGTCTATTTAAAGGCCCAAGGTAAGACAACAAATGGCAGGCGCGACAATCAAGACGACACATTGAAACCTGGAGATGATGGCACCTAAATTTTCGGGATGATAAGATAAGGACGAAAAAAGATCCGTTGGGAATGATGTCATCGGAATTCCTGGAATATTGGAGAAGGTGACGTTGTCAACAAATGACCTGGCGACTCAAGAAAATTGAGGAAGCTGGTGGCTTATCATTCAGTAAAGGAAACATGGGAGTGAGATGAGTCACCAACGAGAGGAGAGAAGATTTGTTGGCATGAATAAATTCAAGTCAAACTGGGGCCTAATGTTGGGGATATTACCTGCGGTATGACCCGCCCTGAAGGGCCGGGTCAGGAAAGTGGCAACTCATACATACATAACCAATATAAGCCTTGGTTTGGGCCTGGGGTGTGTTGGGAGATCTTGTAGGAAGATCGCCGCTGCCCATGAGCCAGATGGCGGTTCAAGGATGACAAAGCAGATAAGCTACCAAGGAGTTTTCCTTGGCTTGAGGTGCACGGCGACTTAGAGAAAAGGAAGGCCACGATTTGTAACATGACCAAGACTTTGTAAACCCTGGGGCCTCAACATGTATATAAAAGCGAGTCTCTCAGACAAATAGATCAAGTTAGAAATCATCAAGAGCTTGGTCAGGCGAGTCATGACATCCTTGTAATCGAATCCACCATCAATATACACAAATCAGGACGTAGGCTTTTACCTCCACACGAGGGGCCGAACCTGGGTAAATCTGAGTCTCGCTTCTGCTCGCCCCCTTTGAGTCGCCACCAAGGTGCGACGGCTCCTTCACTAAGTCCTTTCACAAGGACATCTGCCGTGACAAAACCATGACACCTCCGGATAGTCTCTACTATCAAGTCCATCACTCTGAATCTGGTGTGGGTGTCCAAAAGGTGCAGCAGGTTGATGGAGTGTTCTCTGATCATCTTATCATCACCTAATTTAGGCATCAAGGTGTGTCTCGGAATAGTGCTAGTAGTTGGAATTCCTGCTTACATAAAGTACACTGAAACCATCTTGTGACTAGTGGAATACTTGTGAGGAATTGGCTTGTAGATATTACCCATGGAGTTGTGGCTCTTCTTTGCTTCAAAATACACATCAACATCTCGATCTTCCTCCTTTGGGCACCAATGATAGTGGCACACTCATCAATCATAGACTCGTACGTGTGACCATCAGTCAGCTAGACCAAAGAACCATCTCCATAGAAATGAAAAGTTGCATAAAATTGCATGATCAACTCATCATTCCATGGGGTCATCTCCTTTCCAACAAACTTTTCAATGTCCACTAACCTAAAAATTTCTCGGACATGGGGAAAGATGTCTTCATTCTCCTTGATATATTTCCAGTCAACATACCTCATGTCACTAACGGTTGGACTCTTGTCAAACAGGACAGTCTCATAAAAATCTTGTTGTTCTTTTGTGTGAAACACTACAGGAATCAGCTTCTTTGCCGTCTGCCATCACAGACGGCAAAGATTAAATCCCGGACGGCAAAGAGAATACCACAGACGGCAAAGAATCTCACGGCCGGCAAAATTTCTGCGTCAGCCTACGACAGCATCGTACCTTCTTTGCCGTCTGTCTCCCCAAAGTGGGCAGCAAAGAGCTTTGCCGTCAGCTTTTCATAGGAGCAGTCGGCAAAGTGCTCGAGACGGCAGCCGACATGCATTGCCTCCGTTAGGTATTAACAGAGGCTTTGCCGTCTGCCTCACCCCCCTCTTCTTTGTCGTCTGCCTCCCCCCCCCTCTTCTTTGTCGTCTACCTCCTCCTCCCCCCCCCCCTCCACTCTTTGTCGTCTGCCTCCTCCTCCTCCCCCCTCCTTTGTGCCCTCTTCTTTGCCGTCTGCCCGCCCTGGAAGCAAACGGCAAAGAGCCTATATAGACACCCCAGGATGCACAGCTGGGTGCCATGTGGCACCTTTGCCGTCTGCCAGCTCATGGCAAAGACATGTTCCATCAGTTGGCAGACGACAAAGAGCCCATATAGTACTTGTTTTTTTGTTGTTTTATATTATTTCACAGCACACACACACACACACACACACACATATATATATATATATATATTTGACAACACATTTATATAATTCATCACACATATATGATATATAGTTCACCACACATATACTTGCCAACACATATATATAATTCACCACACATATATGATATACATATAAATCAATGTACATCCCCATATATCGAAAGAACCAACATACAAAGTATTGCACTCTTTATCCATATCTACATATACATATAGTTCGACATTGTTCATCAACTCAAATGAAAACTAGATGATATACATATAATGTTCATCCATCGACATTGTTCAACTCCATGAATGCCAGCTTCCATGCATGTAGTATATCCAATCTGCAAAAATGTGAATAAGAAAGTCAGAAGAAGAACAAAATATGATGTTTTTGAGCTAATTATGTCATTTTAGCAGAAAACAAGCTAAGAATATAATATTCATGAGCTAACCAAGGTTCTTATGCCATTTTTAGCTTATTATGGCATTTTGGAGCTAAATGGGTTAATTATGTCATTGTTGGGGAAATTAAAGCAAGGATAATATGAAAGAGGAGAAGAAAGAGGAGGAGGAGGAGAAGAAGAAGAAATCAAGAAGAAGGAGGAGAAGGACTAGAAGGTCCTTGGCCTTCTCCTCCTCCTCCTCCTTCTCCTTCTTCTCTTCTTCTTCTTCTTCTTCTTTCTTTTCATTTTTCCTATTTCTTCTCCTCTTCTCCTCTTGTTGGAGCTAAATTACCTAATTATGTCTTTTTGGAGCTATACGGGCTAATTATACCATTTTAGAGGAAAACAGGCTAACTATATAATATTCATGAGCTAACCAAGGTTCTTATGCCATTTTGAGGTTATTATGGCATTTCGGAGCAAAATGGGCTAATTATGTCATTGTTGGGGAAATTAAAGCAAGGATAATTTGAAATAGGAGAAGAAAGAGGAGGAGGAGGAGAAGAAGAAGAAATCAAGAAGAAGGAGGAGAAGGACTAGAATGTCCTTGGCCTTCTCCTTCTCCTCCTCCTCCTCCTCCTTCTCCTTCTTCTCTTCTTCTTCTTCTTCTTCTTTCTTTTCATTTTCCCTATTTCTTATCCTATTCTCCTATTATTGGAGCTAAATTACCTAATTATGTCTTTTTGGAGCTAAATTGGCTAATTATACCATTTTAGAGGAAAACAAGCTAAGTATATAATATTCATGAGCTAACCAAGGTTCTTATGCCATTTTGAGGTTATTATGGCATTTTGGAGCTAAATGGGCTAATTATGTCATTGTTGGGTAAATTAAAGCAAGGATAATATGAAAGAGGAGAAGAAAGAGGAGGAGGAGAAGAAGAAGAAATGAATAAGAAGGAGGAGAATGAGGAGGAGGAGAAGGACTAGAAGGTCCTTGGCCTTCTCCTCCTCCTCCTCCTTCTCCTTCTTCTCTTCTTCTTCTTCTTCTTTCTTTTCATTTTTCCTATTTCTTCTCCTCTTGTCCTCTTGTTGGAGCTAAATTACCTAATTATGTCTTTTTGGAGCTATATGGGCTAATTATACCATTTTAGAGGAAAACAAGCTAAGAATATAATATTCATGAGCTAACCAAGGTTCTTATGCCATTTTGAGCTTATTATGGCATTTTGGAGCTAAATGGGCTAATTATGCCATTGTTGGGGAAATTAAAGCAAGGATAATATGAAAGAGGAGAAGAAAGATGAGGAGGAGGAGAAGAAGAAGAAATCAAGAAGGAGGAGAACGAGGAGAAGGACTAGAAGGTCCTTGGCCTTCTCCTCCTTCTCCTCCTCCTCCTCCTCCTCCTTCTCCTTCTTCTCTTTTTCTTCTTCTTCTTATTTCTTTTCATTTTTCCTATTTCTTCTCATCTTCTCCTCTTCTTGGAGCTAATTTAGCTAACTATGTCTTTTTGGAGCTAAATGGGCTAATAATCTCATTTTAGAGGAAAACAAGCTAAGTATATAATATTAATGAGCTAACCAAGGTTCTTATGCCATTTTGAGCTTATTATGGCATTTTGGAGCTAAATGGGCTAATTATGTCTTTTTGGAGCTAAATGGGCTAACTATGTCATTGTTGGGGAAATTAAGGCAAGTATAATAAGAAAGAGGAGAAGAGAAACTTACCGTAGTGGTCATCAAGGAGGAGAAACACCTGGAGAAGGGTCGTGCGATGCCGCTCGGGAGTTATTCTGCAGAATAGATATTTTGCAATGTCTCAGTTAGCATGATGACACTTAATTATTGATACTAGTTTATAATGAAACTCACCGTGCCAATCGAAGAGAAGACGGGCATCGGCGGAGGTACTTGACCGCTCTTCTCGCACAGACCCTGAAGAGTGGGTCGTATTAGTTAGTAATGAAGCAGACATTACACACATGATTTGGCTAATGTGAAAAAAAACTTACCACAAAAAGCTCGTACAGGGCCCGTTGACCCGCCTCATTCCGGGACCTCTCTTCCTCAATCAATCGTGTCGTGGTCTAGTCCCTCTCATCAAGAGCAGCCTAACTTGCCAATCTATCTTTCTCAAGAGCAGCCTGGCTTGCCAATCTCTCTTTCTCAAGAGCAGCCTGGTTTGCCAATCTCTCTTTTTGAAGAGCAGCCTGAAACACCATTCCTCGTTACCACAGTAGTGATTTATGGTGACACACATAATGAATTGGATGAAAGTGTTCTTAGTCCGTACAACTAACCTCGATGGCAAGATCGACTCGCCGTGGACGACGCATTATCTCAGCACAGCTGCTCGACTGGCGCGCCTTGATCTCCGGGAGAGTGAGTGGACAACGTATTATCCCATATCCAATGGCTATTGAGCCATGGGGCCTCCCGCCACCAGATATCATCACCAGCTCTAGATCCAAAGGTTCCTGGCTAGGGTTAAAGTCATCCCCTTGCGTAGCCTTCCCTGCGTCCCTGTATGCCACGAGCTTCTGGTGGGATGATATGTTGGTGAAGTTATTGGGATCATCCAGCTCAGACTCAGAGAATGCCTTCGCCTTCTTGTACGAGGCAGTATGGGCCATGCCATAAAGGTCGTACAAGTGTGGCATCTCCGTCTTATTGTGATGCGCCTAAAAGAGAGGAACAAAATATTAGCATCAAGAATGAATTGCATGAATCATGAAGCAAATCACATACCCAGTTTCGTCCGAACTGAAGTAAGTTGGTGCTGCCTTGATGGTGTGGCACACCAACCATTTGGCTACACCGATCCTTCGCATTCTCGTGGATGGCTCGCCAACTGCCTGTGCACCACTCATCAACCAAAGCCTCCCAACAATCCATCTTATCCGCATACCATCTCGGGGGCACCTGTAAGTTATTAGAAAGAATTTTCAGCGCTACGCCTATGAATGAAATCAAGAAAACTACGTAGAAGGACTTAAGAATAGGTAATTACCTTCATGTATTGATCCTTCTTCAGAAACTTTCAGCAGCAATCCTTCTTCTGCTTCTTAATACCACGTGTGCCGTAGTAATCTCGAATAGCCTGCGATCGAGCCTCGTGGCGCAAGTTCTATAGTAACCGCCTACGCTCGACCTCGAGAACCCTGGCCGCCTCCTCCTCATATCCATCCTCACACCTATAGAAGGTCTGCAATCAAACGTGAAAACACCGATTAGTACAATAATTAGCTATATTGTTAATTTTAGATTTTGTAAAAGGATAATTTACCCAAAAGCTCTTGATCACCATCTCGGCCCTCGTGTGGCACAAGGCACCATCTATAATCTCCTCCGGCGGGGCCTGCACATCCTGGTAGTGCTCCCAGGAAAATCCTAGTGTAGGAACCTGACCCTCACCAGGCAACGTGACAAACCCCGGGAAATTTGTCCGGCAAAGCACACAAAGGACGGAGTTCGGCCTGCGGACTCCAAGAGGGTGTACCCATCCCCTGCAGTATGATAAGGTCAACGCATTAGATATTTGAACAAACTTGAAGGCAAAAGCTAAAAAAAGAGTAAATGTACTTACCTATCTCCTTCAGGTTTAATCACCGGCCTCTGCTCGCGGGTAGCCGGCGCGATCGGGAGACGTGTACTACCACACTTGTACACGGTGGCCCCGTCCACCTGCACATCGCCCTCACTATACGTAAGCTCATCCCCGCCATCCCCGCCCCCTGAGCCACCCAGACCCTCGGTCCAATCCGGCAACTCGGTACGATCCGGCCAGGTCTCCCATCCGGGCCTCTCCACGTCGAGTGAAGCCTCCGGAACCGCAGTCTCGTGGGCCGAATGCACCTCGACCCTGCTCCTCGACCGGAGTCTCATGGGACAAATGCCCGTCAACACCAGGCTCCTGGAACGGAGTCCCTGTAGCCTCCTCCGCAAACTGGTCGACCATAGTAGTCCTATGCTCGGGGGATGAGCTGGTGGTGGTGGCGAGGACGGCTCAATAGTCCTCCTGGATCTTCCGCGGCCACCACCTCTCCCTGTAAAGTTCCCCTTCTTCCCTACCCGACCAGCACCTCTCCCAGTGGGCAATGCCACCGACGAAGAAGAACCCATGGGTGCTGTCGACAGACTGTCTGCCAAGGCTCTACGGAGAGATAGGGGTGGAAGGGAAGTACCACCCCTCGTGTGAGGCGCGTGGGAAGAACCCGTCGTGCGATCTGGACCAGCGCCCACCATCTTTCCACACCTGGTGACCTGCCATGATAAAGATTAAAAGAAATTAGTACAACATAAAAAAATTGAATAACTGACATGAATAATAATATGTACATGAATAATAACTATTAAAATATATATAATTTAAGTTGTGAATCTTACAAACTAATAATCATCATCAATAAATGCATCATCATCATCACTATCACGCATGTCTTCATGAATGACGTGCTCGTCGGGTTCAACGGCGTGAAGTTGTGAAAGGCCTTCCTTTAATCGTTGAAGCATTGACAGCTCATCCGCATCAGTAACCTCTACGAGTTCCAGGTCTTCTGGTTCCGGCTCAGGGCTGGAGTCGGATTCATTGTCGCTGTCTACTTCCATGTTCTTGGGTGAAGCACGACGGTTCTTGAAATGTTTCTTGGAAAGACGTGTTTCTTGGAAGAATTCTCCATCATATGTGTCTGGGTTAATGTGAGGTTCATAATCCTGTTCATTTGGGAGAGGTGGTCTGACATGTGGCGGCACTTCATAAACAACATACCAACCTTCCATATTCTTATCCTTTTGGCATGCCCATGGTAGATAGAAAACTTGGGTCGCCTGTTGAGTCGTAATATAGACATCAGGAACATCTAAATGGGTGTCTGGATTGATTTCGACTAGTCCTATATGTTCATGAGTCCTTCTAGTCTTCTTCGGCTGGAACCAATAACATTTGAAGACTACGACGTTCGGTGGGTTTTCACCATAGAATTGAAGTTCATAAATTGCTTCAACTCTTCCATAATACTCGATAACACCTTCGCCGCTAGCAGAGACACCACAATTTGTAGATTTTCGGTCGGGCATAGATAGCTCTTTGCCAAAGGTACGAAAGAGATACCCGTTGATGTTGTATTTCTCAAATGAACGGACCTTATAGTCAAAACCATTAGCGACTTGTCTCAATTCGGCGTCCATAGACTCTGAATTAGCCTACAAGTTTAATATGAAACGATTGTTGCATTAGCCGCAAGTTAGACCAAGAAATGAAATGGTCCATTATTGATAATTACCGTTTGTTTGAACCAAGAGATGAAACCGGGATAGCCGCCTCCTGTCTTTGACAGAAGCTCATACTCTTCGACGGAATCATTTTCGATCACCGCTCCACCCGAGAATTTGGCGACGTAACGGCTGTTTGAAATATCTGGGAATAAGAGCAGTTCAAATGAATTAGAAGTTACGGGAAAATGTGCCGAGAACTCACTCGATGTACGGCCGCACTTCTGTTAGGTTGTTGAAGATATACAATGAAATGTTCCGCCATTCTTCGACATCCAATGTTATTGGTTTCGAAGCACCGGCTGGTGCGAGCTTCCTTTTGAATAGGCTGAGGTTGGACCCACCTTTTTTACGTCTGCATCATTGTGCCGAGGCTTCGGATTATGCAAATGATGATTTTTGGCTTCGTAGTGTGCTGTCATAAAGTTTGCCATCTCCTTAGTAATGAATGCCTCAGCCATCGATGCTTCAATTATACGCTTATTTTTACATTTAGCTCGAAGGGTCTTCTGCATCCTCTCAGTTGCATAGCACCAACGATCTTGCACGGCCCCACCCAATCTTGCCTCGGTCGGTAGATGTAAAATCAAATGCTGCATTGGATTAAAGAAGCCCGGTGGAAAGATCTTCTCCGGTGCAAACTCCTCCATGTCTTCTACCACGCCAGGCGACAATTCTTTCGCACGAAGAACACGGAAGAAATAGCTCAGCTCCGCCAGTACGAGCCATTAATCCTCAGGAATAAAGCCACGTAACATCACCAGCATTACCCGCTCTAGCCATTTGTGCCAATCATGACTCTTGAGACCAAAGACTTTTAATTTTTCAAGACTCGCTCCCCTCTTTAGATTCACTGCATACCCATCGGGGAACATCAAGTGCATTTTGACCCACAAGATAATTTCCCTCATAGCTGGCCTTCCAAGATTGAACTAGGCCTTTGGCTTCGACCACTTCTGCTTTCCTTTGCCTTCTCGCATGTTTTGTAACGGTCTATGACATAGTGTCTCTTGATCGACTCTAGCCTTAATATTATCCTTTGTCTTCCCATCTATGTCGAACAATGTACCAAAAGTAGCCTCTCCGATATTCTTTTCAGTGTGCATCATGTTGATATTGTGTGGAAGAAGGAGGTCTTTGAAGTAAGGCATATCCCAGAAGCATGGCTTGTGAGTCCAGGCGTGTTTTGAATTATACCCCTTGAAATACCCTGGACGCTCTGGATCAGGCTCGAGGGCGTTTAACTGATGCAAGATCTGTTGGCCTGTGAACGCAGGTGGTGCCAAGTTTTTGACAACTTTACCTTTGGTAAACTTCTTCTTGTCTTTTCTGAACTGATGGCCAGGATCCAAGAATTGTCTATGCAAGTCAAAGCAAGAATACTTCCGACCCTCCTGCAACCGATGAAACTGAAGAGCTGCCTTGCATTGGGGGCACGGGAACCTTCCATGCATACACCATCCAGAGAATAGCGCATACGCTGGCAAGTCATGCATAGAGTACATGTACCACACATGCATTTTGAAGTTTCCTGATGCAATCCATCGAAATGTTTCCACGCTTCCCCATCCGATGTGTGTACCATCATCTTATTCCCATCCGCATCTAGTTCGGTTCTTTTGCCCAATTTGTGCCATGTCATCTGTCTGGCTGTCTCTTCGACCATGAAAAGACGTTGAAGTCTTGGTACGATTGGCATATACCGAAGAACACTAACTGCGATTTTGGTCTGCCTCTTCTCACCCATACCGTTGTCTACCACAAGATACCTGCAAGACTCGCAATTGGGACAATAGTCCAAGTGTGCATACTCCTTCCTAAATAAGACACATCCTTTCTCACATGCATCTATCTTCTCATAGGGCATCTTAAGTACACGAAGTATTTTGTCTGACTGGTACAGGTTTGCAGGCATGACATGGCCTTTGGGTAGGAAGCGTCCAAATAGTGTCATCATCGCGTCGTAGCATTCTCTTCCCAAGTTGAACTGAGCCTTCAGAGCCATTACTTGTGCAATTGCATCCAGCTGACAGAGATCAGTGTGCTCATGGAGAGGACGTTTTGAAGACTCCAACATTTCATAAAAGACCTTTGCAGATTCCTCCATCTCATCTTCCGAATCCCAAGCATCATCAAAGTCTTGCACCATGTCTTCGATCCTGGTACCATGCTCGTCCGTGCGAGGACGGACCACCTCAGCTCTTGTGTGTTGTATAGACTCACCATGAAATGTCCACACCGTATAATTAGGCTTAAAACCCCTCCTCTACAGGTGTTTAATCATTACAGCCACTGTCATCTTTTTATAGTTGTCGCATCCAGGACAGGGGCAATAGTTTCTTTCCTGGCCATTTGCGAATGCGGCTTTCACAAATTCCTTTGTTTTTACAAACCATTCTTTCATCATCTCTTTCTGACTAGGGTGCCAGTATACATCCACGCACGATCACTCATCTTGCGTAGCTACTAAAGACAGAAGAAATATATTTATATATAATTTAGCATTTATATTCATCGGTTAATCAGGTTCGCCATTTTCATTACGTCCAGGCAACCTACACACTAATAGGTAAAGATAGGTCCTAATCCCACCCGAGTATGTGTAGATTGGGTTCGTTTTCCCATGCTCTGCTCCGGATCCAACGCAAAATTTCAGCAGCACCTCCCCGCTGTTCTCCTGATACACGTCTCAGCAATAAACAGAGAGGATGTGCATCCGGAGAACAACAGGGAAGCACTGACGAAATTCCGCATCGGATCCAGAGCACAACATACGGGAAAACGAACCCAATCTACACATACTCGGGCTGTCCATGGATAATGTTGGACAATTCGAAAGGATGGCGGTTATAAATATGCAAAGACATGCATATTTATAGATGTCTCCCTTTCGAACGGGAGACGCATACTGGTCACGCATACTTATAAATTAATTTAATTCCCTAAATCTAGAAAGTTTCATCCGGAAACCGAGCCACGGTAAATGAAGGGGCGGGGAAGAGATGAAATTTGTACTGACCCACAAATGCACGGGCGGAGCTCGTACAACACACGGGCAGGTCTTCGCACAGCAGACCTCACAGCGACGAGACAACTATCACATGTAAATCCACCCGATCAACACAAATATTCTAATTATGTCATTTTATAGCTAAATGGGATAACTATCTCATTGTTGGGGAAAATAAGGTAAGGAGAATAATAAAGAGGAGAAGAAAGAGGAGAAGAAAGAGGAGAAGAAAGAGGAGGAGGAGAAGAATAAGAAGAAATCAAGAAGAAGGAGAAGGAGGAGGAGGAGAAGAAGGAGAAGGTATTTTTTCTTCTTCTTCTTCTTCTTCTTCTTCTTCTCCTCCTCCTCCTCCTCTCCTCTTCTCCTCCTCCTCCTCCTTTCCTTTTCTCCTCCTCCTCTCCTCTTCTTCTCCTTTCACGGGAAATTTTGGCATGACATGTCCCAGTTCCAAATATCACGTGTCCAAATCACATGTCCACATATGACATGTCCACTTCAAATTTTCATATAATAGGAAGAACAATATAGAACTTGAAGCAAAATGCAAGAGTCTTTTTTCTTTGCAATATTTGGAACTATTGTTAATCAATTCTGTTTTTATTTTCTTTAAATAGCCTATATGAAACTTGAAGAAAAATTTGCAACCTAATAAAAATTAACCTAAGTAACATAACCTAAGAACCAAATAAAAATTAACCTAAGTAAATTAACCTAAGTAACTTAACTAAATTAACCTAAACAACTTAAAGCAAGAACCTAATAGCAACAAGAACCTAATAACAATGACCTAAGTAACTTAACTTAACTAAATTACCCGTAGCAAAGAGGCAAAGAGAGGAAAGCAGGGCCGGAGGACTTACAAGGGGCTAGGGGAGACGTGAGCGACGAGGTGGAGCTCGGGGAAAATGTCGGCGGCAAGGTGGACCAGGGGCACGGAGAGGAGGGAGCGGTGGTGGAGCAGGGGGTCACAGGGAAGAGGGGCCGGTGGTGGAGCAGGGGAACGGAGAGGAGGGGCGGTGGTGGAGTAGGGGCACGATGGTGGAAGAGGGGGTCGCAGGGAGGAGGAGGGGCGAGCTCCGGCGGCGGGTCGCGGGGAGGAGGGAGGAGGGAGGACGAGCTCCGGCGACGGTGCAGGGAGAGAGTCGGGGGTTGTGGTGAGCCGTTACGGGGGAGAGAGAGGGGGTGGGGTGGGGGTTGATGGCGTTAGGTCTAGTTGCCTCTTTGCCGTCTGCCCCCGACGGCAAAGTGGTAACAGGCTGACGGCAAAGAGGTGGACCGTTATGGGTTAGAGGGCGGTGTGGGGTGGGTTCTTTGCCGTCTGCCTGCATGTGCTTTGCCGTCAGCTGGCAGACGGCAAATAAGCAGCAGATGGCAAAGATGATGTTTGCCATCAGCCTGCTGTTTGCCGTCAGGTTTTGGGTAGCTGATGGCAAAGAGTGTCTTTGCCATCAGCCAGCAGACGGCAAAGAAGCAGCAGATGGCAAATTCTCTGATTCCAGTAGTGAAACATTGGATCAACATCAGTTCTTCTTCTGTTAGCATATGGGTCAACAGTTCTGCACTTCCTCAATTCGGCATCCTTCCACTTCTTCATATCCTCTTCTACTAGATAAGCAGCATTGTGAATTGGAGGGTTGTTCTGAGCTTCGTGAGAACTCGTGCATTCTCATCTTCTACCTCCTCTGCAGCAGGGGCACTAGATGCAGGGCCTTTCTCCTTGGCAGCTATAGAAATGTCCTTTGTAGTCTTTCTCTGAGCTAAAGCCTTCTTTACATTGGCACGAGGCTTAGGAGAAGATTTTATGGCATCAGCCAAAACTTCTTCTTAGGAGGAGGAGCTAGGATCTCATTTTCACGAGCATATTCTTCAGGGTCTTCATACATGGAAGTCCTTCTCCTAACAAGATGAAGTGTCTGCTTCTTGGGCCTCTTCACTCCAACCTTCTTGGCAAGTTTGTCAGTGGACAATGTTGTGCTCTGCCTTGCAGATTCATTGTCACGCCCAAGATGCGACCCTATCCTCAATTTGGCACGAAGGCCTCGTCAGGGATAGAAGCGCATCTCGTCGTGTCACAAGAATGGATATCGTTACAAGTACATGTACTGAAAAGAAGAGATATATGTATATATATATAGAATTAGCTTACACTCGCCACAAGCTACATCAGAGTCACAGCAGTACATTACATATCCATCAAGAGTAAAAGCAGGGTCCGACTATGGACAAAAACAAACGAGAAAATAAGAACGACGTACATCCTTGCTATCCCAGGATGCCAGCCTGGAACCCATCCTAGATCAATGAAGAAGAAGTAGAAGCAACTCCAAATGAACAATCAACGCGCTCGCGTCAAGTAACCTTTACGTGTACCTGCAACTGGTGTTGTAGTAATCTGTGAGCCACAGGGGACTCAGCAATCTCATTTCCAAAGGTATCAAGACTAGCAAAGCTTAATGGGTGAGGTATGGTTAAGTGATGAGGTTGCAGAAGCGGCTAAGGATATATTTGGTGGCTAACTTACGAGTACCAGAAATAAGAGGGGGAAGATCTACGCATAACAGACGTGAACTACGCATGATCAAAAGAATGATCCTCAACACCTACCTACGTCAGACATAACCCCACCGTGTCCTCGATCGGAGAAGGAACTCACGAAAGAGACAGTCACGGTTACGCACACATTTGGCATATTTTAATTAAGTTAACTTCAAATTATCTAGAACCAGTTTTAAACAAAGTTTCCACGTTGCCACATAACCGCGGGCACGGCTTTCCGAAAGATTTAACCCTGCAGGGGTGCTTCAACTAGTCCATCACAAATTACCACAAGGCGCATAGAAATCCTCAATAACGAAGCTCGCGATCTCGTCGGATTCCCTAGTGGAAAACCTCAACTCTGAGATTACCCAAAGCATCACCGGAATCCCGATGCACAAGATATTTCGTAAAAGGTAAAACTAATCCAGCAAGGCCGCCCGACGTCTCGACGATCCCGATAGGAGTCGCGTACCTCGTTCTCAGGACACGACGGATGAGCTAGACGTCGGGATCGCTAAACCTCCGGGTGACCAGAGGGGCGCCGGACATCGCTCAAGTGGGACCAACACTCATGAGGAGCACTGGCCCGGGGGTTGATTAAATTAGTCCGCGGGTGCCGGCGGGTCCCTATGCATTATTATTAGGTTGTTAGGCAAATGTAGTACCAAAGTTGGGCCTTGCCAGACCAGCTTTAATCTAAAACGAATTATCAAGGGGGTCCCCATGACAACCCGATCGTGTTAGGAGCGCTCATTTATGGAACATAACACCGATAGCCGGAAACAAAGGGGGCAAAGGTGGAACAAAACACCAGGGTTAAGCAAGCAGTAACATAGCCAATCAGTGGTTTGCTAGGTTGAACAGATTGAAGGTTTTCATGGCATTGTTGAGAGGCTGATATTTAACATGTGGTAGGCAACGAGACATAAGCGAGAGAAGAGATAAAACTAGCATGGCAATGATAGTAATTGTATCTGGGGAAATGGTCATCTTGCCTGAGATCCCGCTTGGAAGAAGAATGCCTCCGTGAAGCAGACGAACCGACGTAGTCGAATGGGTCCTCACAATCTGGCACGCCGCGGAACTTATCGAGACGAAGCAAACCGGAAACACAAATCAACACACGGAATTCACCACACGATGCCCAACACAAATGATGGCATGAATGCAATATGTGTGCAACGACGGTCAGGAGCACTTCAAAACATACAACCAGCAAGGGAAAATGAAACTACACGAGATTCCTAAGCAAGTTTCATGTAGGACACGATCAAATCGGAGCTACAGTTCAACATCTACGAGCAAAACAAGAAAAAACTACAATCTGCCAAAATCAGCCACATAGCATTTTCTACGCCCCACAACTACGAGCTACACAACTCCGATAAACTCCAGCAAGGCATGGCACGAAAGAGGGCAAGACGCACTACTACAAACAACTATCAACAACTAGCATGGCAGCAAGGAGCACTAGGAAAAGAAGACACAAAATGGCATCTCACACACTATTTCGGACTTAGTGAAAATAACACCTCATGAAAGTGCAGTTTTCGATCTGAAGTAATACTGATAGCAGCAAAACCATAAGCTACAGGACTCCAAATGGCATGAAAATTCACAGCAAGCTATAGAAACACAAGGACTACAACTTACTCCATTGGACCAACCTCAAAAGAGCTACACATCACAAGATACAAGCAAGACAAGACAGCACCAAAATATAACAGATTCCAGACTTAGAAATATTTGAGCACCTCCAAATCAGCACTATTTCTAGCAACTTGAGAACAAGAAAACCACACCTAAACATGCATTTCTATTACAACTAAAAATACCAGGGGCTAGCCAAAACATCCAAGAACAACTCCCTAGTTAACAACTCCGTCAAACGAAGCACGGAATAAATCCTACGAAATAAACAAAAAGGCATCACGGCAAAATATCGCGCAAACTAACTTGCTCTAATGCTAAAACTAATTGCACAGAAAAATCCCATGGATTTTTCTACCCCGGAAACATACAAAATATGTGGGGTTGCAACAACAACATAATGCCACACGAAAATGCGAGAAATAATCCTAGACACGGAAAAATAAATTAGCGGCAATTCCCTACACGCAAAAATACAAATGACTAATCTAAAATGCATGGAAAAATGGTTCCTAAAACATGGGCATTTCTAATACGGCATTCGAGCAATTCGAACACGCGCGGAAAATTAAATACGCGACTAAACCTATTGGGACAGCACGCCAAACGATGCATTCGGCATGCTAAACG
The DNA here is from genome assembly GCF_904849725.1 of Hordeum vulgare subsp. vulgare. Lineage (NCBI taxonomy): Eukaryota > Viridiplantae > Streptophyta > Magnoliopsida > Poales > Poaceae > Hordeum > Hordeum vulgare. Next base: position 268,900,897 of record NC_058519.1, on the reverse strand, counting down.
GCGTCAAACAAATATGCAAGTAGCACCAACGTGATCTGCACGAGAAACTACGCGAAATACATATATTACTCGCTTCGTTCCGACTTACGGATTAAAAGATACGGACGTTTTATTATTTAGCTAAATCCTGAAAATAATATATTCTCACGAAAAACCTAAGCTAAATGGGTCGGATCTACTACTAGGACTGTCTCGGCTAGCAAAACAAAAATAAAAAAAATAAAAAAATAAAAACAGAGCACAGGCGCACGGGGGGTGTGCTCACCCTGGCTACCTGGGCTGAGGCCTGCTCGCTGGGGCTGGCGGCTCGGGTCTGCTGGGCCGGCTGCTGGCGACCGAGCTGGGCCGCAGCGATGAACGCGGTGGGGTGTTGGTGAGCCCCCTGCTGGTCGTGCTCCTCCCAACCGGGAGCTGCGAGCGGCGGCAGCAGGAGCGAGGAAGGCGGCGCGCTAGGGCGCGGGGGGGGCAACGGAGGTAGTGAGCAGGGAGGCTCGGCGGCGGCGGGACGATGGGCTCGGGCGGGCCCGATCTGGGCCTGGCGGGCCAGCGGCGCCAGGGAGGAGAGAGGAGGAGGGTTGGCTGCGCTAGGGTTAGGTTTGGCACGGAAAACGAGGTAGGGGGAGAGGGGGTTGTCTAAAAATATGATGGAGGGGGTATTTATAGAGAAAAGACGGGCTCAGCTAACCGAAATCGCGTTCCGGATCCAACCGTGCGGTCAGATTTGAACGATTCCGCACGCGGGAATGGGTACGTGGCCGTGTAGGGTGGTTTACTGGAGATGAGAGGGAGAACTGGCGGCGCGGCAACGAATTTTAAAACACCGGCAAACGTCCGACGGTAGACCGAATACGGTGCCGCTACGGTCGACCGTTCGGGTACCAGAAGGACTCCGATCGCGACGAAATTCGACAGGCGGTCTAGCTATAACTAATCACGACCGCATGCCAAGTTTCACCTCAATTAGAGAAAGTTTTCAACACACTTTTGAAACAGGGTTTGACGATGCCGTGGGCGCGTGCGTGTGCGGTTGGGCTCAGAACGGACAACGACGAGAACCGGCAACTTACAACTAATGCAAGTTTTGAAAACGGACGGCAACGGGATGCCGATGCAATGCTGATGATGCGCATGATGCGATGATGATGCGACAAAAGAAAATAAACACATGACGAAAACGAAAAGAAAAGGGGAATCTTCTGGAACGTCGGCATCGGGCTGTCACAACTCTCCTACACTACAAGAGGATCTCGCCCCGAGATCCAAGAATGAAAGGGGGAGAGGATGAGAAAGAACAAGACGTAAAAACTTAGTCGCTTCTTTGACAAACGAGTGAAATTGACAATCCTTGAAGGTTGCATAGAGATGAGGACTGATATGAGAAAGAAGCAAGAATTCACGGAAAATTCTGGCAGCACTTCGGTAGGAAAATGGGACAAAAAATTCGATAAGAAGAGAGAAATAGACAATATTTACAACCAACAACTAGATAGAACAAGGGAACACCATGAACTTGATAGAACAACATAATAGACCCAAAAGAGCAACATCACCAGCCTCAGGAACAATAGAATAGGAACTAGCTCAAGCGGAAGAAGAGAATGAAGAAAAGAATGACAACTATCATCACAATAGAATTGAAGAGCCTCTGGACAGAGAATTGACATAGTAGTTGGAAAACCAACAACGAAAAGAACAAGATAGTAGTGGGCTTATGAAAATCATCTCAACAAATATGAGGTGACAACCAACCACTAAAAGAAACAAGGATAGTTGAAAGAAAAGATAAGAAAACTTCATACACCAAGAGGGTACATTGAAAACTAGGATTAATGGGAAGCACCATGATAACAACAATCCATAGGAAAAGCTTTAGGTGAATCCAAACCAAAATAGCTCAATGAAGAAATCATGGGTTGAAATACCTCATGATCAAAGAATTGATAGATTTAATTGTATCATTCTTGAAAGGAAAACTCTTCGAGGCTCCTACACTACCAGAATGCTATAATACCACCTCAAAGGATAAAGGAAGAACAATTGCACATATAAATGCAAGAGAAAGGATACTTGAGGTTCTCCAACAAGAATCTGGAAGAACACTTGATAATGGATTGAAACCTTGATGAACCACCATGAAGGACTTCCGTATGAATGAACAATGCGAAGATATGAAGGTAAAAAAGAATAAGATTATGACCTTGCCAGGATTTAGATGAAGCCTCACAAGGAGATACTTAAAAGAACTTGGAACTCCGGGAAAGAAAGATAAGCGCTTGATAAAAGAATGATATCATGAGCCACTCCGGAAGAAGAATTCCGATTACTACGAACAAGAATAAGAATTACGTTATGCTTATCCTTCATCAAGTTAAATTGACGACAATCAACGGATTTAGCATAGCACTTATTCCTCTTGAAAAGATTAAAGAGAGATAGATAAAGCACAAACTAGAAGAAATGTTGCAAGAAACACCGGTAATAATTCACAATTGAATGGGAACACCACGAATTAATGGAGAAACATGAGAATGAAGAGCTCATGAGCCACCTGAGAGAAAACTAGAACAAGGCACCGGATAATCGAGAGACGAACGAAGAGACAACAATTCAGAAGAATCGAGGATGAATGCTGCAAGCTGAGAACGAAGAATCTTTTGAAATGATGGTCTTCGGAGGATCGAGAATGAAAACAACTCAGAAATGCACCGGATAGCAAGAAATTAATCACTCATGATTGGGAACAATTCAAGATGATAACACAAAGCTGAAATGATGAATCTCCAAAGATTTGAAAGAAACACTCCTTCGAATCTTCAATGGAGAAAATGACGAGAAGAACCTCACCAAGAATAACTGAGACACTCCGGAATAAAGAAGAATGAAATGTTGAGCCAATATGAGAATTAATTCAAATAGATCTTGGAGAAGGGATATAACTGATGAAATTCATACTTACGTCATAGTTGAAAAGAACAAGATAACTCCGGAAGGATTACAAGAGTCAGATAAGATCCTAGGAAAGAACCTGTGGGTTATGGGCCCACTCAAAGAAATCACCGTTGAAAAGATTGCTAGAACGGGAGATATTCCACCGGTACAAATGAAAACTTGATGAGGTTGAGCACCTCAAAATAATTAAAGAATTGAAAACAAGAAACTCTGAGACATCTTCAACGCTCCGGATAGAACAGAGATAACTGAATAAACAAGATAGACTGATAAGAATCTCCAACATAGGAAAAAAAATTACAAGGATGAACAGGATATAATGATCACGGATAATTAAACTGAATTCACCAGAAAAATAACAGACTGAATAAGGATGAACATGAAGCTCTTGAGAATCTTCACAACGAATCACCGGGTACAAAAGGAAGAACAAAATAGCGGAATCATCACTGAAAAGAAAACTCTGGGATGAAAATTGAATCACTGAGAAAAAGGGCGGGAGGGTGGGTAAAAACAAAGACAACTTGGGACAGATGAGACAAACTCCGGTAAGAATTGAGAGAATGATCTTGCAAAATTGGAGAGGATAGAATTACTTGAAGAGAAACACACCGGTTGAAAAAGAATTAACATGACGACTCCGGTTGACAAGAATTGATAAGACAATTGATTAAGCAAAAGAATTAATACTCTCATAAAAATATGAGAACACCTCTTAGAAAAGATCTGAAATCACCACTTGACATCGAAGCAACACGAATTACTGTATTTGTTGGAAGATTGTCCTATAAGCAACTAATTGAATTCCCACCTATGAATTCCCGAAATTTCTGGTCATGCAATCTGGTACACGGATACAAGGAGTAATAATCACACAACTCCTATACTAACCCGTCACCTGTATCACATCCGTCAACACACAACCAGAATCTCGGACCTTCATCTACAACAAACCCTCGTGATCACAACGATACAAAGTATGGCAGTACTCCCGAACAATCTGCACCAGTACTGGGGACATCGGGGTTATCTCGCCACTACTAGTATTGAAGCAATTACGAACATCCTTCGTTCTGAGATACTAAGAAATCTGAATGATAACGATGTGCTCAAGAATCCCCTGGAGCTCAACTCCCCTGAAACTCAAAGCAGATAGGAGGCACCAAGACAGAACTCCGTCACAACGGCATCATATAGATTCCCAAAAATATCCACGTGATCCTAAAAAAAATTTGAGTGAGAAGAGGAGTAGAGTAAATTATTACGTCAAGATTCCTCACCAGAGCATAGAAGAGGAGAAAAAAGAATCCTGCTCTCCGATATATAACTAGACTCAAAGCAATTTTTCACTAGACTCGACTCGGCCAAGTTCGATCAATCAAGGGGGCTCCTAGGTCGGTACTGCTCTGATACCAACTTGTCACGCCCAAGATGCGACCCTATCCTCAATTTGGCACGAAGGCCTCATCAGGGATGGAAGCACATCTCGTCGTGTCACAAGAATGGATATCGTTACAAGTACATGTACTGAAAAGAAGAGATATATATATAGAATTGGCTTACACTCGCCACAAGCTACATCAGAGTCACAGCAGTACATTACATATCCATCAAGAGTAAAAGCAGGGTCCGACTACGGACAAAAACAAACGAGAAAATAAGAACGACGTCCATCCTTGCTATCACAGGCTGCCGGCCTGGAACCCATCCTAGATTGATGAAGAAGAAGCAGAAGCAACTCCAAATGAACAATCAACGCGCTTGCGTCAAGTAACCTTTACATGTACCTGCAACTAGTGTTGTAGTAATCTGTGAGCCACAGGGGACTCAGCAATCTCATTTCCAAAGGTATCAAGACTAGCAAAGCTTAATGGGTGAGGTATGGTTAAGTGGTGAGGTTGCAGCAGCGGCTAAGCATATATTAGGTGGCTAACTTACGAGTACTAGAAATAAGAGGGGGAAGATCTACGCAAAACGGATGTGAACTACTCATGATCAAAAGAATGATCCTGAACACCTACCTACGTCAGACATAACCCCACCGTGTCCTCGATCGGAGAAGGAACTCACGAAAGAGACAGTCACGATTACGCACACAGCTGGCATATTTTAATTAAGTTAACTTCAAATTATCTAGAACCAGTGTTAAACAAAGTTTCCACGTTGCTACATAACCGCGGGCACGGCTTTCCGAAAGATTTAACCCTGCAAGGGTGCTCCAACTAGTCCATCACAAATTACCACAAGCCGCATAGAAATCCTCAATCACGAAGCTCGCGATCTCGTCGGATTCCCTAGTGGAAAACCTCAACTCTGAGATTACCCAAAGCATCACCGGAATCCCGATGCACAAGATATTTCGTCAAAGGTAAAACTAGTCCAGCAAGGCCGCCCGACGTGTCGACGATCCCGATAGGAGTCGCGTACCTCGTTCTCAGGACACGACGGATGAGCTAGACGTCGGGATCGCTAAACCTCCGGGTGACCAGAGGGGCGCCGGACATCGCTCAGGTGGGACCAACACTCATGAGGAGCACTCGCCCGGGGGTTGATTAATTTAGTCCGTGGGTGCCGGCGGGTCCTATGCATTATTATTAGGTTATTCGGCAAATGTAGTACCAAAGTTGGGCCTTGCCAGACCAGCTTTAATCTAAAACGAATTATCAAGGGGTTCCCCATAACAACCCCGATCGTGTTCGGAGCGCTCATTTATGGAACATAACACCGGTAGCCGAAAACTAAGGGGGCAAAGGTGGAACAAAACACCAGGCTAGAAAGGCCGAGCCTTCCACCTTTTACCAAGTATATAGGTGCATTAAATTAAATAGCATTTAATATGGTGATATAATAAGGAACCCATGTTTTCACATGGAAGCAACTGCACCTCCAACTAGCAACGCTAACACAGGGTTAAGCAAGCATTAACATAGCCAATCAGTGGTTTGCTAGGTTGAACAGGTTGAAGGTTTTCATGGCATTGTTGAGAGGCTGATATTTAACATGTGGTAGGCAACGAGACATAAGCGAGAGAAGCGATAAAACTAGCAAGGCAATGATAGTAATTGTATCTGGGGAAATGGTCATCTTGCCTGAGATCCCGCTTGGAAGAAGAATGCCTCCGTGAAGCAGACGAACCGACGTAGTCGAACGGGTCCTCACAATCCGGCACGCTGCGGAACTCTATCGAGACGAAGCAAACCGGAAACACAAATCAACACACAGAATTCACCACACGATGCCCAACACAAATGATGCATGAGTAGCTGAAAACATGCAAGTCACGGCATGACAATCCACACAATCAAACACTACACATTAAGTGAAGTTCAATATGCAACGAGTTGCATATTGACGAAACTCCACATTTATTATTTAGTTCTATCCCGATTAGGTACACAGAAATTTTAAATGTGGTTAAACATGTCAAGAGGTGAAGTCTAATTAAGCTACCTATCAAGGCATTTTAAGTGAGGTCTGAAATGACATATAGCACCTCCGAGACGACCTCACATGTTAATTTACAATTCTGTTCAGATCTGAACTAACGCATTTAATTAGTTGTTAAACAGAAAATAAAAAATAGGTTCACGTGATTCTACGCGTCATTTCAAGCAATCTACACATAAAGAACATCTCCAACGAAGCTACGGATCAAAAGATACGGACACCGCAAGATATGATGGCATGAATGCAATATGTGTGCAACGACGGTCACGAGCACTTCAAAACATACAACCAGCAAGGGAAAATGAAACTACACGAGATTCCTAAGCAAGTTTCATGTAGGACACGATCAAATCGGAGCTACGGTTCAACATCTACGAGCAAAACAAGAAAAAACTACAATCTGCCAAAATCAGCCACATCGCATTTTCTACGCCCCACAACTACGAGCTGCACAACTCCGATAAACTCAAGCAAGACATGGCACGAAAGAGGACAAGACGCACTACTACAAACAACTAACAACAACTAGCATGGCAGCAAGGAGCCCTAGGAAAAGAACACACAAAATGGCATCTCACACACTATTTCAGACTTAGTGAAAATAACACCTCATGAAAGTGCAGTTCGATCTGAAGCAATACTGACAGCAGCAAAACCATAAGCTAGAGGACTCCAAATGGCATGAAAATTCACAAAAAGCTAGAGAAACACAAGGACGACAACTTACTCCATTAGACCAACCTCAAAAGAGCTACAGATCACAAGATACAAGCAAGACAAGACAGCAACAAAATATAACAGATTCCAAACTTAGAAATATTTCAGCACCTCCAAATCAGCACTATTTCTAGCAACTTGAGAACAAGCAAACCACACCTAAACATGCATTTCTATTGCAACTAAAAATACCAGGGGCTAGCCAAAACATCCAAGAACAACTCCCTAGTTAACAAATCCGTCAAACGAAGCACGGAATAAATCCTACGAGATAAACAAAAAGGCATCACGGCAAAATATCGCGCAAACTAACTTGCTCTAATGCTAAAACTAATTGCACAGAAAAATCCCATGGATTTTTCTACCCCGGAAACATACAAAATATGTGGGGTTGCAACAACAACATAATGCCACACGAAAATGCGAGAAATAATCCTAGACACGGAAAAATAAATTAGCGGCAATTCCCTACACGCAAAAATACAAATGACCGCTCTAAAATGCATGGAAAAATGGTTCCTAAAACATGGGCATTTCTAACACGGCATTCGAGCAATTCGAACACGCGCGGAAAATTAAATACGCGACTAAACCTATTGGGACAGCACGCCAAACGATGCATTCGGCATGCTAAACGGAGTCAAACAAATATGCAAGTAGCGCCAACGTGATCTGCACGAGAAACTACGCGAAATACATATATTACTCGCTTCGTTCCGAATTACGGATTAAAAGATACGGACGTTTTATTATTTACCTAAATCCTGAAAATAATATATTCTCAGGAAAAACCTAAGCTAAATGGGTCGGATCTACTACTAGGACTGTCTCAGCTAGCAAAACAAAAATAAAAAAATAAAATAAAAAAAACAGAGCACAGGCGCACGGGGGGTGTGCTCACCCTGGCTACCTGGGCTGAGGCCTGCTCACTGGGGCTGGCGGCTCGGGCCTGCTGGGCCGGCTGCTGGCGACCGAGCTGGGCCGTAGCGGTCAATGCGGTGGGGGGTTGGCGAGCCCCCTGCTCGTCGTGCTCCTCCCAACCGGGAGCTACGGGCGGCGGCAGCAGGGGCGAGGAAGGCGGCACGCTAGGGCGCGGGGGGGCGCAAGGGAGGCAGTGAGCAGGGAGGCTCGGCGGCGGCGCGGCGATGGGCTCGGGCGGCGCCAGGGAGGAGAGAGGAGGAGGGTTGGCTGCGCTAGGGTTAGGTTTGGCACGGGAAACGAGGTAGGGAGAGGGGGCTGTCTAAAAATATGATGGAGGGGGTATTTATAGAGAAAAGGGGGGCACGGTTAACCGGAATCGCGTTCCGGATCCAACCATGCGGTCGGATTCGGACGATTCCGCACGCAGGAATGGGTACATGGCCGTGTAGGGTGGTTTACCGGAGACGAGAGGGAGAATGGGCGGCGCGGCAACGAATTTTAAAACACCGGCAAACGTCCGACGGTAGACCGAATACGGTGCCGCCTACGGTCGACCGTTCGGGTACCAGACGGACTCCGATCGCGACGAAATTCGACAGGCGGTCTAGCTATAACTAATCACGACCACATGCCAAGTTTCACCTTTATCAGAGAAAGTTTTCAACACACTTTTAAAACAGGTTTTGACGATGCCGTGGGCGCGTGCGTGTGCGGTCGGGCTCAGAACGGACAATGACGAGAACCGGCAACTTACAACTAATGCAAGTTTTGTACGGACGGCAACGAGATGCCGATGCAATGCTGATGATGCGCATGATGCGATGATGATGCGACAAAAGAAAATAAACACACGACGAAAACAAAAATAAAAGGGGAATCTTCTGGAAAGTCGGCATCGGGCTCTCACATTCATGTGCTCTCAGATCAGCAAGTTTAGCATACTCTTTCCTGATAGTCTTCCTTGGAACCTTAGGAGGATACGAAGTTTCCTCCGGCACAAAGTCTGAGTCCTCTTCATAAGAATTTAGTTTCTTCCTCTCCCTGGTGGTTGCCTTGGGCAAGCCGTGGGAGCTATAGGATCTAGGATTAGAGTCAGACTTCTCTCGAATAGATCATGAATCCATCTCAACACTTTACTCTATGAAATCATTCTGGCTATCATCTCATCCAAACATCTTGGCAGATAGATAGATATAGGAAATCCTGTGAAGTAGATATAGGAAAGGCATTCTCAGCAGCAAATAGCAAAACCTGTGAAGTAGATATAGGAAAGACAGCAGGGTTGAGCATCACAAAATTCAGATGTTTTTGAAATTTTTTAACAAAGAAATCCTTAGTTTTAGCTTTCTGCATATCACATTTTGATAGCACCGAGTTTGAATTTTCGGAGTCAACGAGACACATGAACTCTTTTATGAAACCTTGGTCGTCATTTTGGTGGAACCGAAATTAACAACTCGGTTTCACCGAGTTCATTCTTAGGAACCCTAGGTTCAAAATCGGTGGAACCGACTTTTGCAAATTGGTGTCACAGAGACGAGGTCTGCGGACAGCTAACCCTAAAACCTTCCTCGTTCTCTGATCTACAGGAGCATCTGGTGGATGGAGAGAATGCACACTGTGGCTTGTGGATAAATCTTATAATGTGCATGAGATAGATTGGGGAGGCGAAAAAAAAGGGGCAGATTTGTACCCTAACTCGGCGATGGTCCGGCGGCGACTACGACGGCGGTGAAGAACCCGTCGGTGACGGCGATGCCCAGCAGCAGAGACGCACGGGGAGTCAAGGGCAACGACCAGGGGTCCAGGGGGACAGCGTAGGATTTGGGAAGAAACGACTTTGACGAGCTGAAATCAAAGATTCGGTCCGCTGGAATATATACCCTTCCGCTGTCGGTGTCATCGATATTATGAAATCGGTGTCACCGATTTCCTCTACTATCAATTGATAGGGAAACTCAATGTAACTGAGTTTGTGATATCACTGGTACCAAGATGGAAAACCATATTAGCTTTGTAAATACGATAGAACCGATTTTGTGAAGTTAGTCACACCGAGATTTTCAAAGAGGTTTCGGAAGTCATCCATTGACGATACGGAACTCTGAGTGCACCTTCACACAGAGGGATCGACAAGTGCTTTTTCAAGTTTTGTGATGAAGCATGAATAGAACTTAAGATGAAATAACATAGATAGCTAGAGAAGGGTCCTAGGCATTATTGTCCATCCAATTGGCAAAAGATAAATCAAGAGCCAAATAACAACAATTGGATGTCCTCGAATGATCAAACACATGCACACCAACAAGCTCACACAATAAGAATGACAGATAAAACATGGTGAACATGCAGAAACATCCTAGGAGCTATCAAGCACTTCGGCGATGACATAAGTCATCTATATATGAGTATATTGACATAGGGTCCAAGTAAGAATACTTGATCATAGGGCATACTCATCGTTAAGCACAAGTGGGGTTACCACATTTACATAAGCATTAATGTGATCATATCCTTAGGAGATTCTTATACTCAAGTCTTGGAGTAAAGCTCCCCCTTGATATGACACCCCCCTAAGAGGTATCAACTAACGTTGGATTTTGTCGTAGAATACTTCAAGTAAGTGAAGTAGCAGTGGATGCTCGAAGTTGATGAAGATCCTCTTGAGTTGGGAGAAATCCTTGTTGTTTTCTTACTCTTCTCACCTACATGGGTTAGTCCCAAAGCACGAGGAACATATGCAATAATCTCTATGGACATGGAGTGAAACACAAATGGGATTATGTCCAAAGATGCATTAATTACCTTGTTCCTTGCTTGCCTTCGAGGGAATGTGTGACTACTTGAACTAATGTGTATGGTTGAGGTTGATTGCAAATAGTTCTTGCCAAAATGAATAAGAGTGAATTTCATTAGCGGATTCACCCCTCAAGAACATCCTAGTTCTTCCTCTTGGGGATGCACACCAAATTGATGGGAATCCTTGGAGTTGTGGCATTACTAGTTGAGGTAGAGCTAGTAGTGTCCTTGGGAACCCACTTGACCTTGGCTTGGGGTTCTTCTTCAAATAGGTCAATGTCATCTTGAAGCTTTCCCTTGACTTTGTGGTCTTGTGGTAGAAGGCCATCTTGTGAGATTGTTCCTTTGGGAGGAGTAGGATCATACTTCTCTTCTTGGGGAACAAACTTAGGAATGGGGTATGGACCTTCTTTCCAATCATCTCCTTTGACGTTGAAATAGGAAATACCTTGCTTTCCGATGTCCTCCTTGCTTGCACACAATTTCCTCCAATTGCTTACTTCTGGCAAGACTCTTGAAGACACCTCTCTCTATAATCCCTTCCAATAAATCATTTTCTTGCTCAAGTGTAACTTGGCTAAGAGAATCATTAGTGGAATCAATAGAGCTACTAACAACAACGTTATTGTATTTAGCTTTAGCATTTTTGTTACAAGATGAAGAAACTTTCTTGCCTTTGTTACTAGTGTTCCTAGGTTTAACTTGTGGAACAAAGGTAGACAAGAGTAATCGTTTGGCTAGAGAAGAAGAAATCTTCTTTTGAAGATCATCATTGATCGCTTTTAGGAACTCATGCTCTTGCTCCAAATTGAGCTTCTCGAAGCATAGATTCTCATGAGTTATTGAAAGCTCTCTATGATATTCTAGAGTATTCTCATGAGCTAACTTAAGAGTGTCTAATTCTTGAGTAGTCGTTCAATATCTTTCTTATCATCATGATTCAATTTCTCTTGACTAGCATGATAATTACCAAGTTCATTTTCAGTGCAATGACTAGTTTTGTCAAAGAGCAAGTCATATTCTCCTAACAAGTCATCCTCATCACTATTGAAATCAAGATACTTGGGGTGTGATACCTTGGGGCATTTAGCCATGAAGCAGCTTCCGACAACCTCATTTGGTGAATAAAATAATTCGTAGGAGTTGTAGGAAACAAGTGCAATTCCGGCAACACCTTCATCTTGACTATAGTCGGAGTTGGAGTGATAGCTTCTCTCAGAGTGGTGATCAGACTCGGAGCCAGAAATGCATTCACCAACATGATCTTGATGTCTTCTTCTTGAGCTGCTCTTGGTGTATTTGTCCTTCTTCTCTGATTCCTTGCCTCTCCGTGAGTGTCTTCGTTCATAGTGATCTTCTCTACTCCTCTCTTTGCGAGGTGACTCATCTCTTGAGCTTCGTCTTTTAGGTGACTCTTCTCTTCTTTTGTAGGGAGCCGAGCACTCATTGGAGTAGTGTCTGGGCTTCCCACAATTGTAGAAGTTTTGATCACGACTGGACGAATGCTTCTCATCATGTCTTGAGATTGAGCTTCTCTCTTTTCCTCTACTCTTGTAGAATTTTTTGAATTTTCTAACCATGAGGCTTATCTCTTCATCAGTGACAAGATTGTCCTTTGAAGTAGAGGGGTCAACACATGAAGCTTTGTAAGCACCGCTTGACTTGTTGTGCAGCTCATCTTTGTCCTTGAGTGACATCTCATGAGCAACAATCCTACCAATGACTTCAGTTGGCTTGAGATCTTTGTAGTTTGGCCTCATTTGGATAAATGTGCACAATGTGTCATACTTTCTATCGAGAGCTCTAAGTATCTTTTTGATGATGAATTTGTCGGTCATCTCTTCGCTTCCTAAGCTGGCAATCTCATCGTGATGCGAGCTAGCCTAGAGTACATTTCAGCGACACCTTCACCATCCTTCATCTTGAACTTGTCAAGCTGAGTTTGAAGCACATCCAACTTAGATTCTTTGACATAATCAGTACCTTCGTGCATATTGATCAAAGTATCCCAAATTTATTTTGCATTCTCACGACGACTGATTTTTTTGAATTCTTCGGGGCATAGACACTTCAAGATGATGTCGCAAGCTTGAGCATTGAGTTGCAACATCTTCAGTTCATTAGTTGCCGCGTCGTGATCAGGTTCATGTCCTTCTCCAAAGAAGTTACCTTGCACACCAACACGAATAACAGCCCAAACATGAGGATTAAAACCAAGAATATGCATTTTCATCTTATGCTTCCAACGAGAAAAATTAGTGCCATCCAAACATGGACCTCTACGGTGATAATTTCCCTCACTAGACGCCATACTCTCCTAGGTTGTTAAACCAAGGAAATGGAGACCAAAGCTCTCATACCACTTGTAGGATCGAAAGTATGTCTAGAGGGGGGGTGATTAGACTACTTGACAAGATAAAATTTTTGCCTTTTCCCAATTTTAGTTGGGAGACAGCTATGGAAGTTATAGCAAGTCAAGTACACCCTACACATGCATTTCTAAGAATATAGCAGCGGAATGTAAAATATGCAAGTGTTAAGTTGAGGGGTAAGCTAGGGAGATCAAACGCATGAGGTTGACACGACGGTTTATGGCATGGTTCCGATAGGTGGCACTATCGTACATCCATGTTAGTGGAGACTTCAACAAATGGAGGGTAGCGACTGCGAGAGTCCACGGAGGGTCCAGAAAGAAGCGGCCTTGTCTATTCCACCAGAGCTTCCGTCAATGAAGGACTAGCCTCACTCACGGTAGATCTTCACGAAGTAGGCGATCTCCTTGCCCTTACAAACATCTTGGTTCAACTCCACAATACGAAGTAGGAGGCTCCCAAGCGACACCTAACCAATCTAGGAGGCACCACCCTCCAAAAGGCAATAGATGTGGTAGATCAATGAACTTCTTGCTCTTGTGCTTCTAAAGTTAGTCTCCTCAACACAAAATCACTCTCTCACAGAACATGCATGGCTAGGAGAGGTTTATTTGGTGGAAAGTTGTTTGGGGAGGCTAGAGATCAAGTTTCAAATGATTGGATTGGAATATCTTGGCCTCAACACGTGAGTAGGTGGTTTTCTCTCAGAAAATGGCTAGCAATGAAGTGTGTGTTCTGAGTGCTTCTCCCACGAATGAGAGGTGGGTGAAGGTGGCACACAAAATCCAACCGTTACACACAAAGTGGCAAACTCGGTGACACCGAAGTGAAAAACTCAGTGGTACCGATTAGCACAAAGGTAGCAACTTTTAAATCTCGGTGAGACCGATACATGAAACTCGGTGGTACCGAAAAGGTGGCTAACGGTCAGATGGCCAAACTCGGTGGCACCGATATTCAAACTGAGAAATTCCGTTTTTTTTGTACCGAGGCAACTCAAAAGTTGGTCACCCAAACTCGGTAGCACCGATATGGATTCGGTTGCACCGATTTTGTGGAAATGGCTAGGGTTTCTCTCTGAGGTCAAACTTGGTGGGTCCGATAAGTGAAAGTCGATGACACCTAATTTGTGTATATGGAATTTTATAGAGTGGATTTGTGGGGAAAATGACTGAGTATTTTGGTGGCTAACTTTGAGCACTTTGAGCAATCAGTTCATTTTACTACCTCACCCCTTTTAATAGTATTGGCTTTCCTATGGACTCAAAAGTGATTTCTCACAAATATAAAATGAAGAGTCTTCTAGCTTGAAGCTTGAGCCAACATTATTCCTTTCTTGCATCAAGGGGCATCTCCACGTAAGCCTTTAGCCATAGCATCTTTTGAACTTCTCTGAAATATACTTGGAAAACATAATAGTCCAATGATGCATATGTTGTGATCAATTATCAAAACCACCCTAGGGAGCAATTGTGCTTTCGGCCTCCCCCTTTTTGGTAATTGATGACATCATATATATCAAAGCTTCGACAAAAGATATAATCAATGATTAACATCGATGCTTTGATAAGTATGTGAAAAGCAAGAGCTCACCCTAAATTTGTGCATTATTTAAAATTTGCGTTCGAATGCAACTGCACAATCGATTAGGATCATGGGTCACTCTTCCCTGTCATATACATCTTGGTGGTGCGCATACAAGATAAGAATGAATAGCAATGAACATGACACCGACCAGATAAGTGAATGATCATAACATAGATAGCTAAAAAGATAATAATGTAGCATCAACCAAGCAAAGCGTATGATCAAACACACATAGCGGGATAAAGTCATCCAAAAGACCAAAGTTTTTGAAACCAAATGAGACCAAATAAAATCAAAAGATCTCTCTCTCGAAGTCTATGATTTATACATTTCTCCCCCTTTGGCAACAAGTTACCAAAAAGTTCAAAAAGTACATAACTACTCGTCTCTCTTGGAAGCTGATACGTCCATTTTGCATCATGCTTTCATGTTGATATTTAATGCTTTATGGACTGTTATTATACTTTGTGGAACCTTACTTATGCCTTTTCTATCTTATTTTGCAAGGTTTATTTGAAGAGGGAGAATACCGGCAGCTGGAATTCTGGACTGGAAAAGGAGCAAGTCTGAGTCCTCTATTCTGTGCAACTCCAAATGCCCTGAAAATTAATGGTGATTTTTTTGAGAATATACAAAAAATACTAGGCGAAAGAAGTGTGAGAGGGGAGCAACTAGGGGCCCACAAGCCTGGTTGCCGCGGCCTACCCCCCTGGCCGCGGCAACAGGGCTTGTGGGCACCCTGGTGGCCCACTGGCCCCCCTCTTTTGCTATATGAAAGGTTTCGTCCGGAAAAAAATCAGGGTGGAGCTTTTTCGTGGATTCTCCGCCGCCATGAGGCGGAACTTGAGCAGATCCAATCTAGAGCTCCGGCAGGACGATCCTACTGGGGAAACTTCCCTCCTGGAGGGGGAAATTGTCGCCACCGTCATCACCAACACTCCTCTCGTCGGAGGGGAGGCATCTCCATCAACATCTTCATCAGCACCATCTCCTCTCAAATCCCTATTTCATCTCTTGTAACCAATCTCCGTCTCGCGACTCTGATTGGTACTTGTAAGGTTGCTAGTAGTGTTGATTACTCTTTGTAGTTGATGCTAGTTGGATTACTTGGTAGAAGAGTTTATGTTCAGATCCTTGATACTATTCATTACACGTCTGATCATGATTATGATTATGCTTTGTGAGTAGTTACTTTTGTTCCTGAGGACATGGGATAAGTCATGCTAATAATAGTCATGTGAATTTGGTATTCATTCGGTATTTTGATATGATGTATGTTGTTTTTCCTCTAGTGGTGTTATGTGTACGTCGACTACATAACACTTCACCATATTTGGGCCTAGAGGAAGGCATTGGGGAGTAGTAAGTAGATGATGGGTTGCTGGAGTGACAGAAGCTTAAACCCCAGTCTATGTGTTGCTTCGTAAGGGGCTAATTTGTATCCACTAGTTTAATGCTATGGTTAGACGTTGTCTTAATTCTTCTTTCATAGTTGAGGATGCTTGCGAGAGGGGTTAATCATAAGTGGGATGCTTGTCCAAGTAAGGGCAGTACCCAAGCGCCGGTCCACCCACATATCAAACTATCAAAGTAACAAACACGAATCATATGAACATGATGAAACTAGCATGACAGAAATTCCCGTGTGTCCTCGGGTGCGTTTTTCTCTTATAAGACTTTGTTCAGGCTTGTCCCTTGCTACAAAAGGGATTGGCCACTGGCTGCACCATTTCTACTACTTTTTACTTGTTACTTTTCGCTTGCTACGTTTCACCTCACTACACCATCACTTGTTACCGCTACTTTCAGTGCTTGCAGTTATTACCTTGCTGAAAACCGTTTATCAGAGCCTTCTCCTCCTCATTGGGTTCGACACTCTTACTTATTGAAAGGACTATGATTGATCCCCTATATTGGTGAGTCATCAAGACTCTTTTCTGGCGCCGTTGCCGGGGAGGGAAGCGCCTTTGGTAAGTGGAATTTGGTAAGGAAACATTTATATATTGTGCTGAAATTTATTGTTACTTGTCACTATGGAAACTGTTCCTTTGAGGAGTTTGTTCGGCGTATCTTCACCACGAACGGAAGCACGAGGAGTTGCTCCTCAACCTGAGGTACCTACTGAAAATATCTTTTATGAAATTCCTTCGGGTATGCTTGAGAAACTGCTAGCTAATCCTTTTAGAGGAGATGGATCTTCACATCCAGACTTGCATCTAATCTATGTAGATGAAATTTGTGGCTTATTTAAGCTTGCAGGTTTGCCCGAGGATGAGGTAAAGAAGAAAGTCTTTCCTTTATCTTTGAAGGATAAGGCGTTGACATGGTATAGGCTATGTGATGATGCTGGATCATGGGACTACAATCGGTTGAAATTGGAATTTCATCAAAAGTTTTATCATATGCATTTAGTACATCGTGATCGGAATTATATTTATAAATTTTGGCCTCGTGACAGGGAAAGCATAGCTCAAGCTTGGGATAGGCTTAAATCAATGCTATCTTCATGCCCCAATCATGAGCTCTCGAGAGAAATTATCACTCAAAACTTTTATGCTCGGCTTTCCCATGAAGATCGTACCATGCTTGACACTTCTTGTACCGGTTCTTTTATGAAGAAGGATATTGACCACAAGTGGAATTTATTGGAAAGAATCAAACATAACTCTGAAGATTGGGAGCTGGAAGAAGGTAAGGAGTCAGGTATGAATTTCCAGTTTGATTGCGTTAAATCTTTTGTTGAAACAAACACTTCTAGAGATTTTAGCGCTAAGTATGGACTTGACTCTGAGATAGTAGCTTCTCTATGTGAATCTTTTGCTGCTCATGTTGATCTTCCCAAAGAGAAGTGGTTTAAGTATCATCTATTGGAATTATGCCCTAGAGGCAATAATAAATATAGTTGTTATTATAATTCCTGTATCAAGATAATCGTTTATTATCCATGCTATAATTGTATTGAATGAAGACTCATTTACATGTGTGGATACATAGACAAAACACTGTCCCTAGCAAGCCTCTAGTTGGCTAGCCAGTTGATCAAAGATAGTCAGTGTCTTCTGATTATGAACAAGGTGTTGTTGCTTGATAACTGGATCACGTCATTAGGAGAATCACGTGATGGACTAGACCCAAACTAATAGACGTAGCATGTTGATCGTGTCATTTTGTTGCTACTGTTTTCTGTGTGTCAAGTATTTGTTCCTATGACCATGAGATCATATAACTCACTAACACCGGAGGAATACTTTGTGTGTATCAAACGTTGCAACATAACTGGGTGACTATAAAGATGCTCTACAGGTATCTCCGAAGGTGTTCGTTGAGTTAGTATGGATCAAGACTGGGATTTGTCACTCCGTGTGACGGAGAGGTATCTCGGGGCCCACTCGGTAATACAACATCACACACAAGCCTTGAAGCAATGTAACTTAGTGTAAGTTGCGGGATCTTGTATTACGGAACGAGTAAAGAGACTTGTCGGTAAACGAGATTGAAATAGGTATGCGGATACTGACGATCGAATCTCGGGCAAGTAACATACCGAAGGACAAAGGGAATGACATACGGGATTATATGAATCCTTGGCACTGAGGTTCAAATGATAAAATTTTCGTAGAATATGTAGGATCTAATATGGGCATCCAGGTCCCGCTATTGGATATTGACCGAGGAGTCTCTCGGGTCATGTCTACATAGTTCTCGAACCCGTAGGGTCTGCACACTTAAGGTTCGACATTTTTTATGCGTATTTGAGTTATATGGTTGGTTACCGAATGTTGTTCGGAGTCCCAGATGAGATCACGGACGTCACGAGGGTTTCCGGAATGGTACGGAAACAAAGATTGATATATAGGATGACCTCATTTGATTACCTGAAGGTTTTCGGAGTTACCGGGAATGTATCGGGAATGACGAATGGGTTCCGGGAGTTCACCGGGGGGGCAACCCACCCCGGGGAAGCCCATAGGCCTTGAGGGTGGCGCATCAGCCCTTAGTGGGCTGGTGGGACAGCCCAAAATGGCCCTATGCGCATTGGAAGAAAAATCAAAGAGAAAAGAAAAAAAAGGAGGAGGTGGGAAAGGAAAGAAGGACTCCACCCACCAAACAAAGTAGGACTCGGTTTGGGGGGAGTCCTTCCCCCCTTTGGCTCGGCCGACCCCCTTGGGGATCCTTGAGCCCTAAGGCAAGGTCCCCCCTCTCCCACCTATATATACGGAGGTTTTAGGGCTGATTTGAGACGACTTTTCCACGGCAGCCCGACCACATACCTCCACGGTTTTTCCTCTAGATCGCGTTTCTACGGAGCTCGGGCGGAGCCCTGCTGAGACGAGATCATCACCAACCTCCGGAGCGCCGTCACGCTGCCGGAGAACCCTTCTACCTCTCCGTCTCTCTTGCTGGATCAAGAAGGCCGAGATCATCGTCGAGATGTACGTGTGTTGAACGCGGAGGTGCCGTCCGTTCGGCACTAGATTGTGGGACTGATCGCGGGATAGTTCGCGGGGCGGATCGAGGGACGTGAGGACGTTCCACTACATCAACCGCATTCACTAATGCTTCTGCTGTACGGTCTACAAGGGTACGTAGATCACTCATCCCCTCTCGTAGATGGACATCACCATGATAGGTCTTCGTGCGCGTAGGAAATTTTTTGTTTCCCATGCGACGTTCCCCAACAGTGGTATCAGAGCTAGGTTCATGCGTAGATGTCTTCTCGAGTAGAACACAAAAGTATTTGTGGGCGGTGATGTGCCTTTTTCTGCCCTCCTTAGTCTTTTCTTGATTCCGCGGTACTGTTGGATTGAAGCGGCTTGGACCGACATTACTCGTACGCTTACGAGAGACTGGTTTCATCGCTACGAGTAACCCCGTTGCTCAAAGATGACTGGCAAGTGTCGGTTTCTCCAACTTTAGTTGAATCGGATTTGACCGAGGAGGTCCTTGGATGAGGTTAAATAGCAACTCATATATCTCCGTTGTGGTGTTTGCGTAAGTAAGATGCGATCCTACTAGATACCCATGGTCACCATGTAAAACATGCAACAACAAAATTAGAGGACGTCTAACTTGTTTTTGCAGGGTATGCTTGTGATGTGATATGGCCAACGATGTGATGTGATATATTGGATGTATGAGATAATCATGTTGTAATAGATAATATCGACTTGCACGTCGATGGTACGGCAACCGGCAGGAGCCATAGGGTTGTCTTTATACTAATGTTTGTGCTTGCAGATGCGTTTACTATTTTGCTAGGATGTAGCTTTAGTAGTAATAGCATGAGTAGCACGACAACCCCGATGGCGACACGTTGATGGTGATCATGGTGTGGCGCCGGTGACAAGAAGATCGTGCCGGTGCTTTGGTGATGGAGATCAAGAAGCACGTGATGATGGCCATATCATGTCACTTATGAATTGCATGTGATGTTAATCCTTTTATGCACCTTATTTTGCTTAGAACGACGGTAGCATTATGAGGTGATCTCTCACTAAAATTTCAAGATGAAATTGTGTTCTCCCCGACTGTGCACCGTTGCTACAGTTCGTCGTTTCGAGACACCACGTGATGATCGGGTGTGATAGACTCAACGTTCACATACGATGGGTGCAAAACAGTTGCGCACGCGGAAAACTCGGGTTAAGCTTGACGAGCCTAGCATGTGCAGACATGGCCTCGGAACACATGAGACCGAAAGGTCGATCATGAATCATATAGATGATATGATTAGCATAGGGATGCCTACCACTGAAACTATACTCAACTCACGTGATGATCGGACTTGGGCTAGTGTAAGTGGATCATGAACCACTCAAATGACTAGAGAGATGTACTTTTTGAGTGGGAGTTTAGCGAATAATTTGATTAAGTTAAACTCTAATTATCTAGAACATAGTCTAAGTCCACTTTGAATATATTTGTGTTGTAGATGATGGCTCACGCGACAGTCACCCTGAATTTTAATACGTTCCTAGAGAAAGCTAAGTTGAAAGATGATGGAAGCAACTTTGTAGACTGGGCTCGTAATCTTAAGATAATCTTACAAGCTGGGAAGAAGGATTATGTCCTTAATGCTACGTTAGGAGATGAACCACCCGCTACGGCTGATCAGGATGTTAAGAACGCTTGGTCAGCACGTAAGGAGGACTACTCAGTAGTTCAATGTGAAGTCTTGTATGGCTTAGAACCGGGACTTCAACGTCGCTTTGAGCGTCATGGAGCATTTGAGATGTTCCAGGAGTTGAAGTTTATCTTTTAGAAGAACGCCCGGATCGACAGGTATGAGACCTGCGATAAATTCTATGCTTGCAAGATGGAGGAGAACTCGTCTGTTAGTGAACATGTGCTCAAAATGTCTGGGTACTCAAACCGTCTAGCTGAGTTGGGGATTGAACTCCCGCAAGAGGCTATCACTGACAGAATCCTTCAATCACTGCCACCAAGCTATAAAGGCTTTGTGTTGAACTACAACATGCAAGGGATGAACAAGTCACCCGGCGAGTTGTTTGCGATGCTGAAAGTCGCAGAGTCTGAACTCCGTAAAGAGCATCAAGTGTTGATGGTGAATAAAACCACTAGTTTCAAGACAAACGGCAAAGGCAAGAAGGGAAATTCAAAGAAGAGCGGCAAGCCTATTGCCAATCCGACAAAGAAACCTAAATCTGGACCTAAGCCTGAAACAGAGTGTTACTATTGCAAGGGTATGGGTCACTGGAAGCGCAATTGCCCCAAGTATCTGGCAGATAAGAAGGCGGCCAAAGAAAAATCAGGTATATTTGATATACATGTTATTGATGTGTACTTGACCGGCTCTCGTAGTAGTGCGTGGGTATTCGATACCGGTTCTGTTGCTCATATTTGCAACTCGAAACAGGAACTGCGGAATAGACGAAGGCTGGCGAAAGATGAAGTGATGATGCGCGTAGGAAATGGTTCCAAGGTTGATGCAATCGCCGTCGGCACAGTTTCACTTCAGTTACCATCAGGATTAGTTATGAACTTGAATCATTGTTATTTAGTGCCTGCGTTGAGCATGAACATTATATCTGGATCTTGTTTATTGCGAGACGGTTACTCTTTTAAGTCAGAGAATAATGGTTGCTCTATTTCTATGAGTAACATATTTTATGGTCATGCACCCAATGTGAGAGGATTGTTCATATTGAATCTTGATAGAGATACACACATACATAACATTGAGACCAAAAGAGTTAGAGTTAACAATGATAGTCCCATATTTTTGTGGCACTACCGCTTAGGTCATATTGGTGTAAAGCGCTTGAAGAAACTCCATGCCGATGGACTTTTGGAGTCACTTGACTTTGATTCACTTGACACGTGCGAACCATGCCTCATGGGAAAGATGACTAAAACTCCGTTCTCCGGAACAATGGAGCGCGCAAGTGACTTGTTGGAAATCATACATACCCATGTGTGTGGTCCGATGAGCGTAGAGGCACGCGGCCGATATCGTTATTTTCTCACCTTCAGTGCGATTTGAGTAGATATGGTTATGTCTACTTAATGAAGCACAAGTCTGAAACATTTGAAAAGTTCAAGCAATTTCAGAGTGAAGTTGAAAATCATCGTAACAAGAAGATCAAGTTCCTACGGTCTGATCGTGGGGGTGAATATCTGAGTTTCGAGTTTGGTGCTCACTTAAGACAATGTGTAATTGTTTCACAGTTGACACCGCCTGGAACACCACACCGTAATGGTGTGTCCGAACGTCATAATCGTACTTTATTAGAGATGGTGCAATCTATGATGTCTCTTACCGATTTGCCGTTATCGTTTTGGGGTTATGCATTAGAAACAGCTGCATTCACTTTAAATAGGGCACCATCAAAATCTGTTGAGATGACACCATACGAACTATGGTATGGCAAAAGGCCAAAGTTGTCGTTTCTTAAAGTTTGGGGATGTGATGCTTATGTCAAAAAGCTTCAGCCTGAAAAGCTGGAACCCAAAGCGGAAAAGTGCATCTTCATAGGTTACCCAAAAGAGACAGTTGGGTACACCTTCTATCTCAAATCCGAGGGCAAAGTGTTTGTTGCTAAAAACGGAGCTTTTCTCGAGAAGGAGTTTCTCTCGAGAGAACTGAGTGGGAGGAAGATAGAACTTGACGAGGTTGTCGAACCTCTCATCCCTCTGGATGGTGGCGCAGGGCAAGGGGAAACCTCTGTCGTTGCGATGCCGGTTGAGGAGGAAGTTAATGATGATGATCATGAAACTCCGGTTCAAGTTTCTGTCAAACCACGCAGGTCGACGAGACCACGTGCTGCTCCAGAGTGGTACGGTAATCCCGTCTTATCAATCATGTTGTTGGACAACAATGAACCTGCAAATTATGAAGAAGCAATGGTTGGCCCAGATTCCAACAAATGGCTAGAAGCCATGAAGTCCGAGATAGGATCCATGTATGAGAACAAAGTGTGGACTTTGGAGGTACTGCCTGAGGGCCGCAAGGCTATTCAGAACAAATGGTTCTTTAAGAGGAAGACGGACGCTGACGGCAATGTGACCGTTTATAAAGCTCGACTTGTGGCAAAGGGTTTTTCACAAGTTCAAGGAGTTGACTACGATGAGACATTCTCACCCGTAGCGATGCTTAAGTCCGTCAGAATCATGTTAGCAATAGCTGCATTTTTCGATTATGAAATCTGGCAGATGGATGTCAAAACGGCGTTCCTTAACGGTTTCCTTAAGGAAGAATTGTATACGATGCAACCCGAAGGTTTTGTCGATCCTAAGAATGCTAACAAGGTGTGCAAGCTCCAGCGATCCATTTATGGACTGGTGCAAGCATCTCGGAGTTGGAACAAACGCTTTGATGAGGTGATCAAAGCATTTGGGTTTATACAAGTGGTTGGAGAATCTTGTATTTACAAGAAAGTGAGTGGGAGCTCTGTGGCGTTTCTAATATTATATGTGGATGGCATATTGCTGATTGGAAACAACGTAGAGTTTTTGGAGAGCATAAAGGATTACTTGAATAAAAGTTTCTCTATGAAGGACCTAGGAGAAGCTGCTTACATTCGAGGCATTAAGATCTATAGGGATAGATCAAAACCCCTGATAGGACTTTCACAAAGCACATACCTTGATAAAGTTTTGAAGAGGTTCAAAATGGAACAGTCCAAGAAGGGGTTCTTGCTAGTTTTACAAGGTACGAGATTGAGTAAGACTCAGTGCCCAGCAACTGATGAAGATAGAGAGCATATGCGCTCCGTCCCCTATGCTTCAGCCATAGGTTTTATCATGTATGAAATGTTGTGCACTAGACCGGACGTTAGCCTGGCCATAAGTATGGCAGGTAGGTTCCAGAGCAATCCAGAAGTGGATCACTGGACAGCGGTCAAGAATATCCTGAAGTACCTGAAAAGGACTAAGGAGATGTTTCTCGTGTATGGAGGTGACAAAGAGCTCGCCGTAAAAGGTTACGTCGATGCAAGCTTTGACACAGATCCCGACGACTCTAAGTCGCAAACCGGATACGTATTTATTCTTAATGGGGGTGCGGTAAGCTGGTGTAGTTCCAAGCAAAGCGTCGTAGCAGATTCTACATGTGAAGCGGAGTACATGGCTGCCTCGGAGGCGGCTAAGGAGGGTGTCTGGATGAAGCAGTTCATGACGGATCTTGGAGTGGTGCCAAGCGCACTGAATCCAATAACCTTGTTCTGTGACAACACGGGTGCCATTGCCTTAGCAAAGGAACCACAGTTTCACAAGAAGTCCAGACACATCAAACGACGCTTCAACCTCATCCGCGACTACGTCGAAGGAGAGGACGTAAATATATGCAAAGTGCACACAGATCTGAATGTAGCAGACCCGCTGACTAAACCTCTTCCACGGCCAAAGCATGATCAACACCAGAACTGTATGGGTGTTAGATTTATTACAATGTAATTCGCATGATGATGTGAGGGCTAGATTATTGACTCTAGTGCAAGTGGGAGACTGTTGGAATTATGCCCTAGAGGCAATAATAAATATAGTTGTTATTATAATTCCTGTATCAAGATAATCGTTTATTATCCATGCTATAATTGTATTGAATGAAGACTCATTTACATGTGTGGATACATAGACAAAACACCGTCCCTAGCAAGCCTCTAGTTGGCTAGCCAGTTGATCAAAGATAGTCAGTGTCTTCTGATTACGAACAAGGTGTTGTTGCTTGATAACTGGATCACGTCATTAGGAGAATCACGTGACGGACTAGACCCAAACTAATAGACGTAGCATTGTTGATCGTGTCATTTTGTTGCTACTGTTTTCTGCGTGTCAAGTATTTGTCCCTATGACCATGAGATCATATAACTCACTAACACCGGAGGAATACTTTGTGTGTATCAAACGTCACAACGTAACTGGGTGACTATAAACATGCTCTATAGGTATCTCCGAAGGTGTTCGTTGAGTTAGTATGGATCAAGACTGGGATTTGTCACTCCGTGTGACGGAGAGGTATCTCGGGGCCCACTCGGTAATACAACATCACACACAAGCCTTGCAAGCAATGTGACTTAGTGTAAGTTGCGGGATCTTGTATTACGGAACGAGTAAAGAGACTTGCCGGTAAACGAGATTGAAATAGGTATGCGGATACTGACGATCGAATCTCGGGCAAGTAACATACCGAAGGACAAAGGGAATGACATACGGGATTATATGAATCCTTGGCACTGAGGTTCAAACGACAAGATTTTCATAGAATATGTAGGATCCAATATGGGCATCTAGGTCCCGCTATTGGATATTGACCAAGGAGTCTCTCGGGTCATGTCTACATAGTTCTCGAACCCGCAGGGTCTGCACACTTAAGGTTTGACATTGTTTTATGCGTATTTGAGTTATATGGTTGGTTACCGAATGTTGTTCGGAGTCCCGGATGAGATCACGAACGTCACGAGGGTTTCCGAAATGGTCCAGAAACGAAGATTGATATATAGGGTTTTCGGAGTTACCGGGAATGACGAATGGGTTCCGGGAGTTCACCGGGGGGGCAACCCACCCCGGGGAAGCCCATAGGCCTTGAGGGTGTCCCACCAGCCCTTAGTGGGCTGGTGGGACAGCCCAAAAGGGCCCTATGCACATTGGAAGAAAAATCAAAGAGAAAAGAAAAAAAGGAGGAGGTGGGAAAGGAAAGAAGGACTCCACCCACCAAACCAAGTAGGACTCGGTTTGGGGGGAGTCCTTCCCCCCTTTGGCTCGGTCGACCCCCTTGGGGCTCCTTGAGCCCCAAGGCAAGGTCCCCCCTCTCCCACCTATATATACGGAGGTTTTAGGGCTGATTTGAGACGACTTTTCCACGGCAGCCCGACCACATACCTCCACGGTTTTTCCTCTAGATCGCGTTTCTGCGGAGCTCGGGCGGAGCCCTGCTGAGACGAGATCATCACCAACCTCCGGAGCACCGTCACGCTGCCGGAGAACCCTTCTACCTCTCCGTCTCTCTTGCTAGATCAAGAAGGCCGAGATCATCGTCGAGTTGTACGTGTGCTGAACGCGGAGGTGCCGTCCGACTGATCGCGGGATAGTTCGCGGGGCGGATCGAGGGACGTGAGGACGTTCCACTACATCAACCGCGTTCACTCACGCTTCTGCTGTACGGTCTACAAGGGTACATAGATCACTCATCCCCTCTCGTAGATGGACATCACCATGATAGGTCTTCGTGCATGTAGGAAATTTTTTGTTTCCCATGCGACGTTCCCCAACATCATCCTCCTGTAGAAATCAACATAGTTAAACCCAATCTAGTTGAGGAGAAAGTCATTGCCTTTAGTGATCCTATTGTTCCTTGTGCCTACGCTGAGAAACCACCTTACCTGCTAGGTAAAAGGATTATTCGAAAGCTCCTACTGTGATACGTAGGGGTTACATTAGACCACTTGCACAATTAGAGTTGAACCTAGTGTTGCTATTATCAAAGATCTCTTAGCCGAAGACATAGATGGGCATGTTATCAACTTCTGTGAGGACTCCGCTAGAATAGCTAAACCTAACGCGAAAGACAAATACGGAACTGTAGTTGGCCTGCCCGTTGTTTCTGTCAAGATAGGAGATCACTGTTATCATGGTTTATGTGATATGGGTGCTAGTGTTAGTGCAATCCTGTTCCCTATATGATGAAATCAAAGATGAGATTACACCTGCTGAGTTAGAACCCATCGATGTCACTATTACGCTAGCTAATAGAGACACTATCTGCCCTCTGGGAATTGTGAGAGACGTAGAAGTCCTGTGTGGTAAGACGAAGTATCCTACTGATTTCCTCGGCCTTGCTACTGCACAAGATAGCTTTTGTCCCATCATATTTGGTAGACCCTTTCTCAACACTGTCTATGCTCACATTGATTGCATTAAACAGAATATCACTGTTAGTTTCAAGGGTGTGTCTCATGAATTTAACTTCTTCAAGTTTGGAAGACAACCCCATGAAAAAGAGTCGTTTGGTAGGGATGAAATCATTGCTCTTGCCTCTATTGTCGTACCTCCTACGGATCCTTTAGAGCAATATCTGCTTGAGCATGAAAATGATATGCATGTGGAGGAAAGAAATGAGATAGATAAAATTGTCTTAGAACAATATCCTATTCTCAAGAATAATCTGCCTGTTGAACTGCTTGGGGATCCTCCCCCACCAAAGGGTGATCCTGTGTTCGAGCTAAAACATTTACCAGATACTCTTAAGTATGCCTATCTTGATGAGAAGGAGATATATATTGTTATTATTAATGCTCACCTCTCGAGTCACGAAGAGAAGAAGTTATTAAAAACTTTGAGGAAGCACCGTGCTTCTATTGGATATACTCTTGATGATCTTAAGGGTATTAGCCCCACTCTATGTCAGCACAAGATTAAAACCGATCCTGATTCTAAGCCAGTTGTTGATCATCAATGGAGACTAAATCCGAGGACGAAAGAGGTCGTGAGAAAAGAAATATTGAAGCTTCTAGAAGCAGGAATCATTTATCATGTTGCTCATAGTGATTGGGTAAGTCCAGTACATTGCGTACCTAAGAAGGGAGGTATCACCGTCGTTCCTAATGATAAGAATGAACTAATCCCACAGAGGATTATTACGGGCTATAGGATGGTGATAAACTTCCGGAAACTGAACAAGGCAACCAGGAAAGACCATTATCCTTTACCGTTTATCGACCAGATGCTAGAAAGGCTATCTAAACACACACACTTCTACTTTCTAGACGGTTATTCAGGTTTCTCGCAAATACATGTTGCACAATCTGATCAAGAGAAAACCACCTTCACATGCCCCTTCGGTACCTTTGCTTATAGACGTATGCCTTTTGGCTTGTGCAATGCACCTGCCACCTTTCAAAGATGTATGATGGCTATATTCTCTGACTTTTGTGAAAAGATTGTTGAGGTTTTCATGGATGATTTCTCCATCTATGGTTCTTCCTTTGACGATTGCCTCAGCAACCTTGATCGGGTCATACAGAGATGCAAAGATACCAACCTCGTCTTGAACTGCGAGAAGTGCCACTTCATGGTTAATGAAGGCATCGTCTTAGGACACAAAATCTCTGAGAAAGGCATTGAAGTTGATAAGGCTAAGGTTGATCCAATTGAGAAAATGCCTTGCCCCACAGATATCAGAGGTATACGAAGTTTCCTAGGTCATGTTGGTTTCTATAGAAGGTTAGTTAAAGACTTCTCTAAGATTTCTAGGCCTCTTACCAACCTCTTGCAGAAGGATGTTCCCTTTGTTTTTGAAGAGGATTGTGAGGAAGATTTCGAAATACTTAAGAAGGCCTTGATAACCGCACCTATTGTTCAACCACATGATTGGAACTTGCCCTTTGAAATCATGTGCGATACTAATGATTATGTTGTTGGTGTTGTTCTAGGACAAAGAGTTGAAAAGAAGTTGAATGTCATTCACTATGCTAGTAAAACTCTAGACAGGGCCCAAAGAAACTACGCCACTACGGAGAAGGAGTTTTTAGCAGTCGTGTTTGCATGTGAAAAGTTCAGATCTTATATAGTTGACTCCAAAGTCACTATTCACTCTGATCATGCTGCTATTAAGTACCTCATGGAGAAGAAGGACGCTAAGCCTAGACTAATCAGATGGGTTCTCCTGCTACAGGAATTTGATTTGCACGTTGTTGACTGAAAGGGTGCTGATAACCCTATAGCAGATAACTTGTCTAGGCTAGAGAATGTCCTTGATGACCCACGACCTATTGATGATAGCTTTCCTGATGAGCAATTGAGTGTCATCCGCACTTCACATAGTGCACCGTGGTATGCTGATTACGCAAACTATATCATAGCCAAATACATACCACCCAGTTTCACCCAGCAAAAGAAGAAATTCTTCTTTGATTTGAGACACTACTTTTAGGATGATCCTCGCCTTTATAAGGAAGGAGTAGATGGTGTTATTAGATGTTGTGTGCCTGAACATGAACAGGGACAGATCCTGCAAAAGTGTCATTCCGAGGCCTATGGAGGACACCATGCTGGAGACAGAACTGCTCATAAGGTATTACAATCAGGTTTCTATTGGCCTACTCTCTTCAAGTATGCCCGTAAGTTTGTCTTGTCTTGTGACGAATGCCAAAGAATAGGGAATATCAGTAAGCGTCAGGAAATGCCTATGAACTATTCACTTGTCATTGAACCATTTGATGTCTGGGGCTTTGATTATATGGGACCCTTCCCGAGTTCCAATGGGTACACTCACATCTTAGTTGTTGTGGACTACGTCACTAAGTGGGTAGAAGCTATCCCCACTAAAAATGTTGATCACCACACCTCTATTAAGATGCTTAAAGAAGTTATTTTCCCAAGATTTGGAGTCCCTAGATATCTGATGACTGATGGCGGTTCACACTTCATTCATGGTGTTTTCCGCAAGATGCTCGCTAAGTACGATGTCAACTATAGAGTTGCGTCTCCTTACCATCCTCAGTCTAGTGGTCAAGTGGAGTTGAGTAATAGGGAGATCAAATTGATCTTACAAAAGACCGTCAATAGATCTCGAAAGAAGTGGTCTAGCAAACTTGACGATGCACTATGGGCTTATAGGACTGCTTATAAGAATCCCATGGGCATGTCGCCGTATAAAATGGTATACAGTAAGGCCTGTCATTTACCTCTTGAGCTGGAAGACAAAGCTTATTGGGCAATCAAAGAGCTCAACTTTGATTTCAAACTTGCCGATGAGAAGCGGTTGTTTGATATCAGCTCATTAGATGAATGGAGGGCCCAGGCATATGAGAATGCCAAGTTGTTCAAGGAAAAGGTTAAGAGGTGGCATGATAAAAGAATATAAAAACGAGAGTTCAATGTAGGTGATTATGTCCTGCTATACAATTCTCGTTTAAGATTCTTCCTAAGCAAGCTTCTCTCTAAATGGGAAGGTCCCTACGTTGTCGAGGAAGTATATCGTTCCGGTGCCATCAAAATCAATAACACGGGAGGCAATTTTCCTAGGGTGGTAAACGGGCAAAGAATCAAGCATTATATCTCTGGTAGTCCCATAAATGTTGAGACCAATATCATCAATATCATAACTCCAGAGGAGTACATAAGGGATGTTTATGAGCCTGTTTCAGACCCTGAAAACCAAGAGGTATTTGTTTCGGTAAGTAATTGGACTCCGAAACTTTTCCAATAGGAAATTTTCTCCGTTTTGAAATTTTTGGAAAATTAGAAAAATAAAAAGCAGTTCGGAGAGCGCACGAGGCGGCCACAAGCTTGGTTGTCGCGGCCTCACCCCCTGGCCGCGGCAACAGGGCTTGTGGGCACCTCGTGTGCCTCCCGGACTCCGTTTTCTTGCGGAGCACTCCTTCTGGTCCAGAAAAAATCATTATATATACGCCCGAGGGTTTTGATCTCCGTATCGCGCAGTTTTCCTCTGTTTTCGTTTCGAGCCTGTTGTCTATCGCAGATTTAGAGCAAAGATGTCTCAGGAATCTGTTGGGGAGAATAATATCCCTCGAGTGCATAAAGAAGTAGATGCTGATCTAAAAAGGATAGAAGTCACGGAAGCCAGGGACAAAACTAAGGAGAAAACCCAAGCTAGGGAGGAAGTTCAACCTATGTTCAACATTGGAGACGTTGAAGGAGTAGATTTTCTCCAACCCTTCCTCCACGTGATGTCTCCTTCCTCGATTGAACTCTTGAGGTTTTGTGAAACAACTCGTGCTCGCAATATTTCCCTTTCTCGTGAAGTTGTTTTGCTGGAGAACCATGTCGCAGATCTCAAAGGTATAAATCAAAGATTGATAGCTCTCTTGGAATCAAAGGCAAAGACTACTTCAACAACACCACCACCATCACCCCCAAAGGAAGACAACTAAGCATTGGTATGGGCAATCCCCTTGGCTTTTGCCAAGCTTGGGGGAGTTGCCCTGGTATCGTATCACCTTTATATCTCTTGCTTTTACCTTTGTTTTAGTTCTTTCCTTTTCATTTTTTATTTCTTCTCTTAGTGGAATGAGTCTTTAGTGTTTAGTTTGAGTCTTTTGCCTTGTGTCTCCCCCGATGTATTCGAGCTTGCGAGCTATATAATAAAGAGTATCTTAGTCAAGGGCTTTGTTTTGTGCCGTGATCAAAAGTATGAAAAGAATGATAGCATGAAAGATCATGAGATGATCCTATGGAAAGTGATAGCTTCACATATAACAAGTATGATGATTGAAACTTGTTGAGAGTAGACCAACATAGACCTCAGTCATTGTTGAAATTAATAAGAAGTAATAAGGAAAGAGAGGTTCACATATAAATATATCATCTTAGACACTTTCTATAATTGTGAGCACTCACCAAACTATTACATGCTTAGAAGTAGATGTTGGACAAGGAAGACAACATAATGAATTGTGTTTGCTTGGTTCCAAACAATGTTATATGATTAGAGATCCCTTAGCATGTGACGGTTGCTTCCACCTCATATTAGCAAAAACTCCTGCACCAAGTAGAGATACTACTTGTGCATCCATAAACCTTCAACCCATTTTTGCCATGAGTGTCCACCATACCTACCTATGGATTGAATAAGATCCTTCAAGTAAGTTGTCATCGGTGCAAGAAATAAAAATTGCTCTCTAATATGTATGATCTATTAGTGTGTGGAACATAAGCTTTGTACGAACCTGTGATGAGGAAGACATAAAAGCGACAGACAGCATAATAAAGTTCTTTATCATAGGAGGCAATATAAAGTGACGTTCCTCCGCACTAAGAGGACACACATCCAAACCTTAAAAGCGCATGACAACCTCTGCTTCCCTCTGCGAAGGGCCTATCTTGTACCTTTACTTTATGCCCTTGTAAGAGTCATGGTGATCTTCATCAATTCCTTATTTAGCCTTTTTTGGTGAACGTCATATGCTTGGGAAAGATCTATATTCATATATCAACTTGGAGTTGAGTACTTATGCTTTATTATTGTTGACTTTACCCTTGAGGTAAATAGTTGGGAGGCAAAACTATAAGCCCCTATCTTTCTCTGTGTCCAACTGAAACTTTGATACCATGAGTACCACGTGAGTTGTAATAATTGTGGAAAACAAAAGAGATGATTGAGTATGTGGATTTGCTTTGCAAGCTCTTATTTGACTCTTTCTGATAATATGATAAATTGCAATTGCTTCAATGACTTTGGACGGTTGTTGGCTACTTCTCGGTAAGGTTTTTGTCTCATACTTTGCTTTGTGAACGAATTGTTACTTTCCCATAAGAATCTCTATGATGTATTGTTGTTCTATGTGTGATCATGATGCCCTCATGTCTGTATTATGTTTTATCCACACCTTCATCCCTAAACATGTGGCATGTTTTGGGTCTTGGTTTTCGCTTGAGGACAAGCGAGGTCTAAGCTTGGGGGAGTTGATACGTACATTTTGCATCATGCTTTCATGTTGATATGTAACGCTTTATGGACTGTTATTATACTTTGTGGAACCTTACTTATGTCTTTTCTCTCTTATTTTGCAAGGTTTATTTGAAGAGGGAGAATACCGGCAGCTAGAATTTTGGACTGGAAAAGTAGCAAGTATGAGTCCTCTATTCTGCGCAAATCAAAATGCCCTGAAAATCAACGGTGATTTTTTGGGAATATAAAAAAAAAGCTGGGCGAAAGAAGTGTCGGAGGGGAGCAACTAGGGGCCCACAAGCCTGGTTGCCGCGGCCTACCCCCCTAGCCGCGGCAACAGGGCTTGTGGGCACCCTGGTGGCTGATACGTCTCAAACGTATCTATAATTTTTGATGGTTTCACGCTGTTATCTTGTCTTCTTTGTATGTTTTATGTACCTTTTTATATCTTTTTGGGGACTAATCTATTGATTCAGTGCCAAGTGCAAGTTCCTGTTTTTTCATGTTTTTGACTCTTTTCACATCTGATTTTGGAACGGAGTCCAAACGGAATAAAATCCCCGAAATGATTTTTTCCCAAACGAAAGAAGACCAGGGAGACTTTGGGCCAAGCCAGGTGGGCCCCAGGGAGCCCACAAGCTTGCACCACGCCACCAGGGGGAGGCGGAGGTGGGCAAGCTTGTGGCTTCCCTGGCCGCCTCCTGACCTAGGTCTTGCGCCTATATATTCCCAAATATTCCGCAAAAAATCGGGGGAGCCTCGTAAATACTTTTCTGCCGCCGCAAGCTTCCGTTTTCGCGAGATATCATCTGGAGACCCTTCCCGGCGCCCTGCCGGAGGGGACTTTGGAGGTGGAGGGCTTCTTCTTCATCATCATCGCCCCTCCAATGACTCGTGAGTAGTTCACTTCAGACCTACGGGTCCGTAGTTAGTAGCTAGATGGCTTCTTCTCTCTCTTGGATCTTCAATACAAAGTTCTCCATGATCTCCATGGAGATCTATCCGATGTAATCTTCTTTGGCGATGTGTTTGTCGAGATCCGATGAATTGTGGACTTGTGATCAGATTATCTATGATATATATTTGAGTCTTTGCTGATTTCTTATATGCATGATTTGATATACTTGTAAGTCTCTCCGAGTCTTGGGTTTTGTTTGGCCAACTAGATCTATGATTCTTGCAATGGGAGAAGTGCTTGGTTTTGGGTTCTGCCATGTGGTGACCTTTCCCAGTGACAGTAGGGGCAGCAAGACACACATCAAGCAGTTGCCATCAAGGGTAAAAAGATGGGGTTTTTATCATTGGTTTGAGATTATCTCTCTACATCATGTCATCTTTCTTAAGGCGTTATTCTATTCTTATGGACTTAATACACTAGATGCATGTTGGATAGCGGTCGACGTGTGGAGTAATAGTAGTAGATGCAGACAATATCGGTCTACTTGTTTCGTACGTGATGCCTATAGAAATAATCATTGCATAGATATCGTCACAACTCTGCACAGTTCTATCAATTTCTCGACAGTAATTTGTTCACCCACCGTCTACTTGCTTTCATGAGAGAAGCCACTAGTAAACACTACGGCCCCCGGGTCTATTCACATCCATTGTTTTCACCTCCGCTTTTAATTTGCTTTGTTACTTTGTTGCTTTCAGTTCTCACTTGGCAAACAATCTATAAGGGATTGACAACCCCTTCATAGAGTTGGGTGCAATTTTTTGTGTTTGTGCAGGATCTTGAGATACTCTTCCGCTGGATTGATACCTTGGTTCTCAAACTGAGGGAAATACTTACCACCGCTATCCTACATCACCCTTTCCGCTTCGAGGGAACACCAACGCAAGGCTCCAAGGCCACGGGGGAAATCCTTTGCATACTTACCTAGGAAGTCCCTTAAGGCATAGCCGCAGCACAAAGATCAAGCCAAATATTCTCCCGTCGACGTGCCTATTTCTGGTGCCATTGCCAGGGATACCCAGCCAACGTCAGAAGTATTTCTGGCGCCGTTGGGAGGTCTTTTGTTGCAGTACCAGAAGTATTTCTGGCATCGTTGCCGGGGAGGATAAATCAAGATCTATCCAAGTAGGTCTCACAAACTCATCTCTTGCATTTACTTTTGTTGCCAGTTGCCTCTCGTTTTCCTCTCCCCCACTTCACATTTGCCGTTTCCATTCGCCTTTCTCCTTCGCCATTTTCTTTTTCCCTTGCCAGTTTCTTGCTTGCTTGTGTGCTTGTTTGTTTGTTGAAGACATCATGTCTGAAAACACCAAACTTTGCGACTTCTCGAGCACTAATAATAATGATTTTATTAGTACTCCGATTGCTCCAGCCACTAGTGCGGAATCGTATGAAATCAACGCAGCTTTGCTGAATCTTGTTATGAAAGAGCAATTCTCTGGCCTTCCTAATGAAGATGTCGCATCCCATCTCAATACCTTCATTGAGCTTTGTGATATGCAAAAGAAAACAGATGTGGATAATGACGTGATTAAGTTGAAACTTTTTCCTTTCTCGTTGCGAGATCGCGCAAAAACTTGGTTTTCTTCTTTGCCTAAAAATAGTTCGATTCTTGGGATAGGTGCAAAGATGCTTACATATCCAAGTATTTTCCGCCGGCTAAGATCATCTCCTTACGTAACGATATTATGAATTTCAAGCAACTTGATCATGAACACGTTGCACAATCTTGGGAGAGGATGAAGCTTATGATTAGAAATTGTCCTGCTCATGGCTTGAGTTTGTGGATGATTATACAAATCTTTTACGCTGGCTTGAATTTCACTTCTCGCAATATCTTGGACTCCGCCTCAGGTGGAACGTTCATGGAAATCACGTTAGGAGACACTACAAAAATCCTAGACAATATCATGACCAACTACTCTCAGTGGCACACTGAAAGGTTGCCTGCTAGCAAAAAGGTGCACGATATAGAAGAGATTAACTCGCTTAGTGCTAAGATGGACGAGTTGATGAATTTGGTTGCTAGTAGAAACGCTACCGTAGATCCTAATGACATGCCACTATCTTCTTTGATTGAGAGTAGCAACGCTAGTTTGGACGTGAATTTTGTTGGTAGGAACAATTTTGGCAACAACAATGCTTTTAGAGGAAACTATGTTCCTAGGCCTTTTCCTAGTAACTCCTCTAAAAATTATGGCAATTCCTACGGCAACACTTATGGAAATCATAACAAATTACCCTCTGATCTAGAGAGTAATATCAAGGAGTTCATCAACTCTCAAAAGATTTTCAATGCGTCCATAGAGGAAAAACTACTCAAAATAGACGATTTGGCTAGGAGCGTTGATAGCAGGGGCGGACCTACGTTTTTGGTTATGGGGGCACTTGCCCCCACTTGATTTTTACGTTCACTTATACGTGAGCCAAGTACAGGTTGTGTGCCCCCACTTGTTATCTTACATTGCCCCCACTAGGCCTAGCTTCATGTGTATTTTGAAAACCCATGTAATCTAGCTAGCAACCAACAAAATAAAAGAATCGCTGGCTTGCTCTCCCTGCAGGCTTTTGAAACTTTGCATTTGTAACGCCCGAGACAAGAAGGAATTCCTTATCGATATGAGTAGTCTATCATCCCTAATAAGCCAGGCTATCACAGCATTGGGCCTTGAAGCCCTGTTACCTATTAGCCTGCCTAGCAGGACGGTTCAGAGTCCATCTACGAGTATACCATAGTAGACGGATCGAAAATTCCTGATGTTGCTGCTTGCAGGAAGCCCCCGCAAACTCTCTCTCTCCACCGCGCTGGTGGAAATCGTCGATATGTCGTTGTCTATCCCTAATCCCTTTGGCCATTGTACAATGCGTTGCAATATAGCTTCATCACCAAACTTCATTCTACAATTACCTCGTTCTAATTGACTTCAAGGTAAGCAAGCATGCAATATTAATTGACTTCAAAGAATATTGGCGCTCTGGCTGAACTAATGGTGACCACAAAGAAGCATCTTTCGTATTGCTTGGTCTATCGCCTTATCAAGCTAGCACTAATTAACTCTGTCCGGTGCCTGTGCAACCCCGTTGAGAGGTGATTCTCACCTATAAAGAGTATGATGAATGCTTTACCCAATAATTTATGAATCATAGATTTATTTACTTCGTAGAAAAAGGATTGCAGAACATTCCTAAGGAATCAATAGTTAAATGGTTTCTCGTGCTGCAAGACTGTCGTGGGATGAAACGAAAGGTAATGCGCTAAAGCTCTTATTCTTGATTAAAATTGACCTTTCTTGGTCTTTTCATTTGGTAACACCTTTTTGTCCTTGCAGGTCGTATCTTAGATTGATAGAACAATTTACCAATGATCTATTTCGCGAATTGGGAATAAGATATTATCATATTGATTTAATTCATTTTGTCTCAAAGGTTAGTTTTCTTTCATTTTTTTAGTAAACTTGCTTATCATGTGAAAAAATATGTGATTATGCCCGTGTTTTAGTTCAGGTGGATGCCTTTGCCTTGTTGCTTGGTAAATATGGCCATAATTATTTGCCCCCTCTTAATTTTTTTCCTGGGTCTGCCCCTGGTTGATAGGATGTCTTGTGATATTGATGCTTTGAAAGTTAGATGCGCTCCTCCCAAGATCAACTTGGATGAAACTTTGAAAGATATGCGTATCTCCATGAATGAGAGCAAAGAAAGAACCGCCCAAATTCGCGCTAGACATGAATGGTTTAAAAGGGTGTGTTCTAGTGATGCAAATCACGAAACTCTTAAAGTGCTTGGTGTGTCTCCTCTTGAATCTTTGTTTTCGCGTGTCAAACCTACTTATGGAGGGGCTGGATATGAATCCACTTTGGTTGAAAAACGCCCCAATGATTCAGAGACCACCTATCTTGATGATAAAGGTGTGGAGAGTGGAGTAGAAGAAGTCAAAATTTTGGGTAGTAATGAAACTCCCACTTTGGATTTCAAGGAATTCAATTATGATAATTTCTCCTTGTTTGAATTCATTTCTTTGATGCAATCCATTGCAAACTCTCCACATGCTTATAGCCAAAGCAAAGCCTTTACCGCGCATATCGTAGATGCTCTGATGAAATCTCTTGAAGAGAAGCTCGAACTAGAAGTCTTGATACCTAGAAAACATCATGATGAGTGGGAACCTACTATCAAAATCAAGATAAAAAACTATGAGTGCAATGCTTTGTGTGATTTGGGTGCTAGTGTTTCCGCGATTCCAAAGTCCTTATGTGATATTCTTGGTTTTCATGAGATTGAAGAGTGTTCTCTTAATTTGCATCTTGCGGATTCTACTGTCAAGAAATCCATGGGGAGGATCTATGATGTTCTTATTGTTGCAAATAAGAACAATGTACCCGTGGATTTCATTGTACTTGACATAGATTGCAATCCTTCATGTCCCATTATTCTTGGTAGACCTTTCCTAAGGACTATTGGTGCTATCATCGATATGAAGGAAGGGAATATTAGATTCAACTTTCCTTAAAGAAGGGCATGGAGCACTTTCTTAGAAAGAAAATAAGATTGCCTTATGAATCTATGATGAGGTCTACCTATGGTTTGAGCACCAAAGATAACTATACGTGATGCCATCACTTTCGCCTAGCTAAGAGCGTTAAACAAAAGCGCTTGTTGGGAGGCAACCCAACGAATCTATCCTTTTTCTTTCTATTTTGTGTTTTCCACACTTTCATAATTCTGTTATGATTGTGTCTTTTGTGTTTCTTTTTGCGTTTGTGCCAAGCAAAACCGTTATGATTAGTCTTGAGGATGATCGTTTGGTCATGCTGGGAAAGACAGAAACTTTCTACTCACGAAAAGAATTTTCGTTTTTGTTATGTAAGCTATTTTGAGTTGATTCTTTTTGCTTCTGATTGCTACGCAAATTCTTCAGACTGTCGTAATTTTTCAG
The DNA here is from genome assembly GCF_904849725.1 of Hordeum vulgare subsp. vulgare. Taxonomy (NCBI): domain Eukaryota; kingdom Viridiplantae; phylum Streptophyta; class Magnoliopsida; order Poales; family Poaceae; genus Hordeum; species Hordeum vulgare. The sequence goes on along the minus strand of NC_058519.1, from coordinate 268,862,342 downwards.
AATTTTTGAAGTACCAGAGGTATACGAAACATACAGATTGCTACGGACTGGTGTGTTGTTAACAGATTCTGTTTTTGTTGTGTTGGTTGCTTATTTTAATGAAACTATGGATAGTATCTGGGGGTATTAGCCATGGAATATTGAAAGTACAGTAACCCAACATCAGAACAAGTAGAATTTAAGTTTGCTACAGTACCTAAGGAAGTGGTGGTTTGCTTTCTTGTACTAATGTTATCACGAGTTTCTGTTTAAGTTTCGTGTTGTGAAGTTTTCAAGTTTTGGGTGAAGTTCTTATGGACAAAAAGATAAAGAGTGGCAAGAGCTCAATCTTGGGGATGCCCAAGGCACCCCAAGAGATTCAAGGATGTCGTAAAAGCCTAAGCTTGGGGATGCCTCGGGAGGCATCCCCTCTCTCGTCTTCAATCCATCGGTAACGTTACTTGGGGTTATATTTTTATTCACCACGTGTTATGTGTTTTTGCTTGGAGCGTCTTGTATCGTAGGAGTCTTTTATTTTTATTGTGTCACAATCATCCTTGCTGCACACCTAGAGAGAGAGACATGCACACACCGTGATTTTGTCGAGCTTCACTTATATCTTTTGGTAGACAATTCAGCTCACATGTGCTTCACTTATATCTTTTGAGCTAGATACTTTTGCTCTATGTGCTTCACTTATATCTTTTAGAGCGCAGCGATGCGTGGCTTGGTAGTTGATCTATGCTTTGAAAGTAGTCTCAAAATGGGTAGTTATCCAAAGGGATTCGAAAACTTCCTCCTTCATGTGCACTGAATAGTTAGAGAAGTTTGATTCATCTCAATTAGTTTTGAGTTGTGGTTATGGTAATATTGAAATCATGCTAGTAAGGTGTTGTGGATCTAGAAATACTTGTGTTGAAGTTAGTGATTCCCGTAGCATGCACGTATGGTGAACCGCTATGTGATGAAATCTGAGCATGATTAGTCTATTGATTGTCATCCTTTGCGTGGCGGTCGGGATCGCGCGATGGTTTATACCTACCAACCCTTCCCCTAGGAGTATGCATTGAATGCTTTGTTTCGATTACTAATAAAACTTTTGCAACAAGTATATGAGTTCTTCATGACTAATGTTGAGTCCATGGTTTAGATGCACTTTCACCTTCCACCATCACTATCTTCTTAGTGTCGTGCAACTTTCGCCGGTGCACAAAACCCACCATTAGCCTCCCTCAAAACAGCCACCATACCTACCTACTATGGCTTTTTCAAAGTTATTCTGAGATATATTGCCATGCAACTACCACCATGATATGTGCCAGCACGTCTACATTGCCTTTGCACAATCGTAAGATAGCTAGCATGATGTTTCCATTGATGTCTATGCCATGCTAGATCATTGCCACGGTACACTACCGAAGGCATTCCATATAGAGTCATAATTGCTCTAAGTTTTGAGTTGAAAGTGTGATGATCATCATTAGTGGAGCATTTTCCCATGTGAGGAAATAAAAGAGGCCAAAGAAGCCCATAAAAAAAGAGGCCAAAGAGCCCACCAAAAAAGAGAGAAAAAGAGAGAAGGGATAATGCTACCACTTTTTCCACACTTGTGCATTTTGAGCACCATGATCTTCATGATTGAGAGTCTCTCGTTTTGTCACCACCATATAGCTAGTGGAAAATTCTTATTATATAACTTGGCTTGTATATTCCAATTATAGGCTTCCTCAAAATTGCCTTAGGTCTTCGTGAGCAAGAAAGTTGGATGCACACCCACTAGTTTTCTTTAAGAGCTTTCACATACTTGTATCTCTAGTGCATCATTTGTATGGCAATCCCTACTCATTCACATTGATATATATTGATGAGCATCTCCACACCTCATTAATATGCCTAGTTAATGTGACTATCTTCTCCTTTTTGTCTTGCAAACTCCACCACATTCCACACTATCTATAGTGTTATAACCATGGCCCACGCTCATGTATTGCGTGAGAGTTGAAAATGTTTTGAGAAAGTAAAGGTGTGAAACAATTACTTGGCCAATACCGGGGGTTGTGCATGATTTAAATTCGTTGTGCAATGATGATAGAGCATAGCCAGACTATATTCTTTTGTAGGGATAACTTTCTTTTGGCCTTGTTATTTTGAAAGTTCATGATTACTTTGCTAGTTTGCTTGAATTATTATTGTTTCCACGTCAATAGCAAACTATTGTTTTGAATCTAATGGATCTGAACATTCACGTCACATAAGAGTAATTACAAAGGACACCTATGTTAGGTAGCATGAAAGCATCAAAAATTCATTCTTATCACTTCCCTACTCGACGACGAGCACGAGTTAAGCTTGGGGATGCTTGATATGTCTCAAACGTATCTATAATTTTTGATGGTTTCACGTTGTTATCTTGTCTTCTTTGTATGTTTTATGTACCTTTTTATATCTTTTTGGGGACTAACCTATTGATTCATTGCCAAGTGCCAGTTCCTGTTTTTTCCGTGTTTTTGACTCTTTTCAGATCTGATTTTGGAACGGCGTCCAAACGGAATAAAGTCCCCGAAATGATTTTTTCCCGAATGAAAGAAGACCAGAGAGCCTTTGGGCCAAGCCAGGTGGGCCCAGGGAGCCCACAATCTTGCACCACGCCACCAGGAGGAGGCGGCGGTGGGCAAGCTTGTGGCTTCCCTGGCCGCCTCCTGACCTAGGTCTTGCACCTATATATTCCCAAATATTCCGCAAAAAATCTGGGGAGCCTTGAAAATACTTTTCCGCCGCCGCAAGCTTCCGTTTCCGAGAGATCTCATCTGGAGACCCTTCCCGGCGCCCTGCCGTAGGGGACTTTGGAGGTGGAGGGCTTCTTCATCATCATCATCGCCCCTCCAATGACTCGTGAGTAGTTCACTTCAGACCTATGGGTCCGTAGTTAGTATCTAGATGGTTTCTTCTCTCTCTTGGATATTCAATACAAAGTTCTCCATGATCTTCATGGAGATCTATCCGATGTAATCTTCTTTGGCGGTGTGTTTGTCGAGATCCGATGAATTGTGGACTTGTGATCAGATTATCTATGATATATATTTGAGTCTTTGCTGATTTCTTATATGCATGATTTGACATCCTTGTAAGTCTCTCCGAGTCTTGGGTTTTGTTTGGCCAACTAGGTCTATGATTCTTGCAATGGGAGAAGTGCCTGGTTTTGGGTTCTTACCATGTGGTGACCTTTCCCAGTGACAGTAGGGGCAGCAAGGCACACATTAAGTAGTTGCCATCAAGGGTAAAAAGATGGGGTTTTTATCATTGGTTTGAGATTATCCCTCTACATCATGTCATCTTGCTTAAGGCGTTACTCTGTTTTTATGGACTTAATACACTAGATGCATGATGGATAGTGGTCGACGTGTGGAGTAATAGTAGTAGATGCAGACAGTATCGGTCTACTTATTTCGGACGTGATGCCTATAGAAATAATCATTGCATAGATATCGTCACGACTCTGCACAGTTCTATCAATTGCTCGACAATAATTTGTTCACCCACCGTCTACTTGCTTTCATGGGAGAAGCCACTAGTAAACACTACGGCCCCCGGGTCTATTCACATCCATTGTTTTCACCTTCGCTTTTACTTTGCTTTGTTACTTTGTTGCTTTCAGTTCTCACTTGGCAAACAATCTATAAGGGATTGACGACCCCTTCATGGCGTTGGGTGCAAGCTTTTGTGTTTGTGAGGGATCTTGAGATACTCTTCCGTCGGATTGATACCTTGGTTCTCAAACTGAGGGAAATACTTACCACCGCTACGCGCACCCTTTCCGCTTCGAGGGAACACCAACGCAAGGCTCCAAGGCCACGGGGGAAATCCTTTGTATACTTTCCTAGGAAGTCCCTTAAGGCATAGCCGCAGCAGAAAGATCAAGCCAACTCCCATCAATGTGCCTATTTCTGGCGCCATTGCGAGGGATACCCAGCCAACGTCAGAAGTATTTTTGGCGACGTTGGGAGGTCTTTTGTTGCAGTAGCAGCGGCCCACTGCCCCCCCCCCCTCTTTTGCTATATGAAGGGTTTCGTCCGAAAAAAATCAGGGTCGAGCTTTTTCGTGGATTCTGTGTCGCCACGAGGCGGAACTTGAGCAGATCCAATCTAGAGCTCCGGCAGGACGATCCTGCCAGGGAAACTTCCCTCCGAGAGGGGGAAATCGTCGCCATCGTCATCAACAACACTCCTCTCGTCGGAGGGGAGGCATCTCCATCAACAACTTCATCAGCACCATCTCCTCTCAAATCCCTAGTTCATCTCTTGTAACCAATCTCCGTCTCACGACTCTGATTGGTACTTGTAAGGTTGCTAGTAGTGTTGATTACTCTTTGTAGTTGATGCTAGTTGGATTACTTGGTGGAAGAGTTTATGTTTAGATCCTTGATGCTATTCATTACACCTCTGATCATGATTTTGATTATGCTTTGTGAGTAGTTACTTTTGTTCCTGAGGATATGGGATAAGTCATGCTAATAATAGTCATGTGAATTTGGTATTCGTTCGGTATTTTGATATGTTGTATGTTGTTTTTCCTCTAGTGGTGTTATGTGAACGTCGACTACATACACTACAAGAAATATGTTCGTTTATGACAAAAATATAACGACCATGGTTTATTGGTCATAGATCAATGACCAAATTCTACAAAATAGTCATGGGGTGTCCAAGGTGAAAAGGATCGAGATGGACCTAGAGGGGGGGTGAATAGGTACAGTTCCAAATTTTAATAATTACTTAGCAATTTTAGGCAAAAGTGCAGAATATGAGTGTAGGCCTAATAATTGCTACGACAAGGAGTAAGCTATTTAGAGTGAAGTAAGACAAGCGCTAAACAATAATCAAATACAAGTACGTAATAAGGATTAACACAAGTTGAGAGTTAGGGTTAGGAATAACCGAAACTCCAAGAGAGACAAGGATGTATCCCGATGTTCACTTCCTTGGAGGGAAGCTACGTCACCGTTAGAGGGGCGGATGTTACCACGAAGGCATACCAACGCCACGAAGGCTCACCAGATAACTCCACGAAGGCGTTTCTCAACCACTATTGGTAAGCCTTGAGGTGGCTTCCAAACCTTCACAAACTTTCCGGGGGAAATCACAATGGTTTGATTCCTCTCCGAAGACTCCTACCGCCTAGGAGTCTCCAACCTCCAAGAGTAACAAGATCACGGGGATTGCTCAAAACTTTCTCAAATCACAAATCACTTTGGTGGGAAGGAGGAGAGGGAGACGATCTATCTTTTGATTGGAACAACACTCAAAGGGACTCACAAATGCTCTTGGGATCTAAGATTTGGTGTAGAAAAGAGTGAGTGAGAAGAAAGGTGTTCTTGGATGTATTCTAGCTGTGTTGAACACCCTCTCACGAAGTGGGTGAGGGGTATATATAGTGGGGAGTGTAAAACAGCCGTTGGGGACACTTTAAGTCACACAGCGTCCGGACGTCCGGCAGTTCTCGGAAGTCCGGGCGTCCGCAAGGGTCGGTCGTCCGAGGGCTGTAGCTATGACTGGAAACACTATGGATTGAACAGCGGCCGGACGTCCGGAGAAGGTCGGAAATTGGAGTTATTAGACTCAACTTCTTTTGGTGGGAGGTTCCGGATTTCCGAAAGGGGACGGACGTCCGGCCCTCGGACGTCCGGAGGGAGCCGGAAATCCGGGTTATAGAGCTCATGTTCTTCTGGTGCAGGGCTCCGGATTTCCGAAGCTGGTCGGAAATCCGGCCCTCGGATGTCCGGAGGGAGCCGGAAATCCGAGTTATATGACTCAAATACTTCTGGTGGACGGCTCCGGATTTCCGAAGCCTGCCGGTCGTCCGGCCCTGGGACGTCCGGAGGGAGCCGGAAGTCCGAGGCAATAGACCCGTTTTGAGATAGGAACAGAGTAGAGAATATGTGGTATTGGGTAGGATAGTGAAGATGTGGTATGAGCAAGTTTATCACAAAACCTGTGATCCCCTCTTAATAGTGTGGGATCCCTATACTCAATAATAGTAAACTCAAAAGGATAGTCTACATCATCTTTTCTCAATCCCGAGCCTTCTTGAAATATAAATCCCGATCTTCTCAGACCACCTTTGGCACATAATTCTCAATCTACTAAAGTACTTGCCATCCTGAGATACACTCAACAAATAGGATTAGTTTCCTATGTATGTGTTGTCATTAACACCAAAAGTCGATTAGGGGAATAGCATGCACTTTCAATCTCCCCCTTTTTGGTAGTTGATGACAACATATACATAGGTCTCAAAAAGATTTAACATGCATTATAGCCTAGGAGATATTTAGTACGGAGCTCCCCCTTAGTATGTGCATGATAAAATATCGGAGCTCCCTTTTAATGTGTTTATCGAACATATAATGGATCATCATGTAAAGATAATAGATCATCATAGAAAGACAATAGATCATCATAGAAGTAGTGGAGCAAAACATAATAGTCTATGATGATATCGTAGCAATCCATAGCAATCACAATCATTCATAAGTAGCCATACATGAGTTTATCCATTACATTAAATTTCCAAAGACTAAAAACTACGATACATTACTCTCCCTTTCGCACCAGGTACCAAAAAGGGAGGCACCAACAGCACCAACCATGCTCAGAGCTCATCAGCATCATCATCAGCATCATCCTCATCGTCAGGCAAGCCACTGCCACCAGCCTCGTCAAGGAAATCAGCCCACTTAGGACCAGATGGGAAGCCAAAGTCAGAAGGAGGAGCACCAGGAGGGGCCTCGTCATCACTCACATCAAGAGTGCCCGAGGCTCTCAAACGAGCCTTGAGGGCATTCTTGGAGGAGACTAAGCGAGAAACCACATCATGGGTTTGACCACACTGGAAAGAGACAGCCTTCATCATAGCAGAATGTGCCTTGCCAAGGAATTTGGCAATGTGACGGAGAGGATCAGAGCTAGATGAGGGGGTGGCTGACCGGGCAGCAGTGCGGCGAGTGGATGTGGAGGATGGGGCTTTCTTGGGAGCATAGTTATCCGCCATGTGAGCGGGAATGACCCACTTGCGATGTGTGTGAGTGACAGCAACAGAGAAATCAGAAACATGATTAATAAGAGCCTGGATGAAGGGGGCATGAGAAAAGGCTCACTTGTACTAAAAGCTAGCAAGCCGAATCTCATGCCATAGAAAGTGAGGCACATTAATTTTGCTCTTGGGGTGCTCGTACAAGTGAGACATGATGTCAATACAATAGCCACTTCAAGAGCCCTTATCACCCACCTTGGGATAGAGGGTGCGGATAAGACACTGAAAGATGATGAAGTAAGGTGAGCGCCAGATGGATACCTGGTTAAGATCCTTCATGCGTTCATCCGCATCAAGCTCACTTAGTGGTTTGAGAAGATACCCACACGCCTCAATGGACTTAGGCGCATGGTTAGGATCATCCCTATGTATTTTGAAGCCGGAGTTGGGGAAACCAAGTGCGGCAACAAATGTATCATAAGAAGCTGTGAAGCGAACGTCAGAGGTGATCCAGCTAACAGTGTGGTTTGGAGCAAAGAAGCATGTGGCATAGAACTGGTGAATGGCAGCAGCATTAAAGTCGCGATGAAAGGCAAACGGAGCGGCAAGCCCCGATGCCTCAATAAGCTCAATGGCACCCGGATATTTCGCCGGGTGCATGCGAATATGCTCAAGATCTATATAAAGATGAACAGATAAACCCTTAGGAACTATGACTGTAGTAAAAATGTCCGCCTGGACATGTGTGCGGAAACGTGAGTCCGTAGAGTCAGGTACGACAGCGTATTGATCAATGTCGCAGCGGAAAGTGAGGTATGACGACTTGGCAAGTGTGGTGAAGTTCGTGATTGCACGACCTAAGGTAGCAGGGGGTTCTAGTGAGATGCGACGAGCTTCACCTACGGGCTGAGCAGGAGGAGGTGGTGGCATGTAGGACGCCCTGCGAGTCCCGGGCTTTGGCTTGGACCTCCGATCGGCAGGCTGGTCAGCAAGGTCCTCGGCGGCAAGTTCATCCTCGAAGTCGGAGTCATCACCATCAGACGACGAGGGGAGCTGTGGAGGCGGAGAACGCCGGGCAGTCCGTTTGACAGGATGACGTGGCCCGTCCGAGTCCGACCCCGTGCTAGTAGGGCGCGAGAGGATGAGCCAGCAACATTCTTTCGAGCGGCGTGCTTGGTCTTGGGCATGGTGCACAATATCCTACACGGATGGAAATCCCAAATAAGGAACGAACATGGTCAAACAATAGGAACGAACATGTGGACTTGAAAGAGAGGGAACCAAACGCGAGGGGAACGGAGGAGCTACCTGTAGATGAATCCCGCGGAGGAAGAAGAGGAAGAAGAGAAGGATCTGCGGAGGAGATCGGGCAGATCTCGGGAGTGGCGGCGCTGGCGAGTACTCCAGGAACTGGCGGCGGCGGCAGGGGAAAAAGGGGGCGCGTGAGGGCTAGGGCAAAGCCCAGCCCCGCGCCCAGCTATTTATAGGCCTCGATACGTCGGACGTCCGGAGAGGATTGTGCCGCCGGACGACCGACACTGGTCGGACGACCGAAAGGAGATTTGCCGCCGGACGTCCGAGACACGTTGGACGACCGAGAAGGAGGAGGAGGCAGAGGCTGATTCTGGAATTTTTGATGATGAGATGATGATTTTCATGGTTTCTCACAAAAAGTACGAACATAGTTGCCTACAAGCATTAATTATACTACTTGTGGACACAAATTGATTTATGCGTACTTTGTAAGCTCAAAAACAGAAAATTAAGGCTCACTCCCCCTAAATGCATGCCCACATCAAGACACAAACATAATGTGAGTGTGTGTATGTGTGCAAGGTTTCAAGTTATGTTGTCAAGCTCCAAGATACCAACTTCACGCCTAAGTTGACAAAACCTAGCTACGCTAAGTGGCTTGGTGAAAATGTCGGCTAGCTGCATGTAGGTACCCACATGGGTAATATCAATGTCACCCTTTTGCACATGGTCTCTCAAGAAATGATACCTAATATCAATATGTTTTGTGCGAGGGTGATCAATGGGGTTCTCGGAGATCTTTATGGCACTTTCATTATCACAGAGAAGAGGAACGTGTCGATACGTGATACCATAGTCCTTTAGTGTTTGCCTCATCCATAGCAGTTGGGTTGCACAGCTTGCGGCTGCAATATATTCGGCCTCGGCCGTGGAGAGAGAAACACAGTTCTGATTTTTCAAGGACCAACTTACCAAGGAGCGTCCAAGAAACTGACATGCACCGGAAGTGTATTTCCGTCCCACTTTGTCACCGGCCCAATCCGCATCGGAGTACCCAATAAGATCGAACTTTGCATCCTTAGGGTACCATAAACCTAACTTTGGGGTGTGAACAAGGTATCTAAGAATATGCTTAACCGTCGTATGATGGCTTTCCCTAGGGGAAGCTTGAAATCTAGCACATATTCCTACACTTAACATGATGTCCGGTCTAGATGCGCAAAGATAAAGTAGCGAACCAATCATGGAGCGGTAAGTAGATGGGTCAAAAGGAATACCGTTTGTGTCTTCATTTAGAACTACATCTGTGGCCACGGGTGTCTTCATTGGTTTAGCATTTTTCATATCAAATTTTTCAAGAATGTCCTTGAGGTACTTAGTTTGAGACAATAAAATCCCTTCTTGAAATTGTTGTATTTGAAAACCAAGAAAGAACTTCAAGTCCGTGTTGAGTGACATCTCAAAGGTCTTGGTCATGGAAGCCGCAAACTTCTTGCATAAATGGATGTTAGGAGAACCAAAAATGATGTCATCTACATAGATTTGGCATAAGATCAAATCACCATTTTCCCTCTTAGTAAAAAGAGTGGGATCGATCACCCCCACCACAAAGCCATCATCGAGTAGGAACTTCTTAAGATGATCGTACCAAGCACGGGGTGCTTGTTTGAGGCCATACAGAGCCTTGTGAAGTTTGTATACATGATCTTTGTTTATTTTTGAGCTTATACATGATCTTTGTGGTGAGGGTCAACAAACCCAGGTGGTTGTGATACATATACCTCTTCTTGTAGAGGACCGTTAAGAAAAGCACTTTTCACATCCATTTGATGCAAAGAAAAACCATTGAAAGCAGCATAGGCCAATAAAATGCGAATGGACTCAAGACGAGCAACAGGGGCGAAAGTTTCACCAAAGTCCAAACCTTCAACTTGGGAGTACCCATGTGCTACTAGCCTTGCCTTGTTGCGTAGGACAGACCCATTCTCATCTTCCTTGTTCTTGAAAATCCATTTAGTTCCAATGACATTATGTTCCTTAGTTGGTCGTTCTACCAATGACCATACTTCGTTGCGTGTAAAACTATTTAACTCCTCTTGCATAGCAAGGAGCCAGTCATTGTCACACAATGCATCCTGAACCCTGTGTGGCACGGTACTAGAGACAAACGAAAAGTGAGCACAAAAGTTTGTTAATTGTTTACGAGTCACTCTACCTTCCGACACGCCGGTGAGGATTTGATCAATATCAACACGACCGGCCACACGTGGCATGATGGAGGTCAGGGTTTCACGAGGTTCGACTTCGTTTCCATCATCAACGTCCTCAACATATGGATCATTTATGTGTGGAGGAAGATATTCCTCTTCGCGTTGCACCTGTTGAGGTTCATCATCAAACATACACATACTTTGGTCTAGCTCTTGAAGATCAACTTGTTCTTGAGTGTGATCAGAGTGAGAGACATGTTCTCCCACTTGATCCTCAACAACTGGCATGATGTGTGTGCTAGTATCTTGTGGAGGTATGGGTAGTGAACTTTCGTTGGGCTTGTTTGGCAAAGTCAATGAAAGTGATCTTCGTGTCGTCCTTGTACTTGAGAAATAACACCCATGTATATCTTGAGTAATCATCAACAATGACTAGGCCATACTTTTTCCCTCCAAGACTTGCCCATAAAGGAGGCCCAAACAGATCCACATGAAGGAGCTCTAACGGCCTCGAAGTGGATACAATGTTCTTGGGTGGATGTCTTGATTGATGTTGTTTCCCAGCTATGCATGCACTGCACACACGATCTTTCTTAAAAGATACACTTGTTAGTCCAAGGATGTGATTGCCGTTTAAGAGATATTGAAGATTTTTCATGCCAACATGGGCGAGCCGGCGATGCCATAGCCATCCCATGTCGGCCTTGGCCATGAGACAAGTTGTATGGAAAGTGCTCTCTTTCGAGAAATCAAACGTGTAAAGGTTGCCATCCAACTCTCCAACAAAGGCCACTTCGAGAGTGTCTCTCTTAAAGACTTTCACATCCGTTAGTCCAAATAATGTGTCATAACCGACAGAAGCCAATTGGCTAACTGAAAGTAAATGATATTGAAGGGATTGGACAAGCATGATATTTGCAATAGACATGTCATTAGTGATTGCCACCTTGCCCAACCCAATTACCTGCCCTTTCGACCCTACACCAAATACAATGCTCATGTATGGTCGAATGGCTTGCATGAAGTCATAGAGCAAGTTACTATCTCCGGTCATATGATTGGTGCATCCACTGTCGATCACCCATTTGGCTCCTCCGGAGAAAACAACCTGTAACGAATTAAGACTTGGTTTGAGGTACCCATTTCGTCATGGGGCCTTTCACATTAGTTACAAGAGTCTTAGGGACCCAAATAGCATAGAATCGGAATGCATTACGGGGACCAACAAATTTAGCATAAACCTCTCCTTCCTTTGATTTGCGTAGTACATAGGATGGAGGCATGAAATTGGTTGTCTTGTTGTGAGTAGGCGAACCCCTAGTGGCCGACCCACTCACAACCTTACCTTTCTCCTTGTGTCCCTCTCGTACAAATATTTCTTTAAGCGGAGTGGTACACTTGAGAGGAGATGCACTTTTCTTGGCGGTGCTTGGGTTGAACCCAAGCCCTTCCGTGGCAAGGCCTCCATTGTGTCGACTTAAGATCTCATTGAGAGTCTTTTGTCCTTATGCACATGTCATGAGACCTCTGTCTAACTGTGCCTTTAGCGAACATTTTTCCTCAAGGATAGATGTCAGTTCACTACTAGAGTTAGTAGTGCAGGTATCAACATTAATAATAGGTGAGGAGTAGGCCTTAGCTAAAGTGTCAAGATAAGTAACCTTGAGTGCCTCAAAGCTCTTTGTAAGAACAGTGAGTTTCTCTTCCTTGTCTTTGAGAGCCAAGGATAGACGCTCACAGTCCTTAGAAAGGGAAGCATGAGAGTTCACTAGTCGGTTTTTATCATTTAGTAACTCTTTGCACACAGATTCAGCCTTTTTCAAGGAGGCAAGATCATTAGCATGTTTATCAAGGTTTTCACCTACTTTTGAGCATAATGCATCATTTTGTGCTTCCTCATACAGGACTTTCTGCTCAAGGATTTCATTTCTTTCCTTCTCCTCAGTGACGAGGGTTTCGAGTTCCTCGATGGTATTGGTGTGCTTACTCACCATTTCCATAAGTATTCGAAACATAGTGAGCTTCTTTCCTTTAAGAGAGCACATAAATTTGTTTATTTTAGCAAACATGGGATGATCTAAGTCATTATCCTCATAGTGATCTTCCGCATCAAGATACTCATCAGATGGGGTAGAAGCTAGACTGAAGGAGTTTAACCGTGGAGTTACCTTAACCTTATCATGGGAGCTTTGGTCTTCCTCATCTCCCATGGCAGTCTTTGCCATCAAACACTTGTGAGCGTTTCCCTTGTAGTCCTTCGTATAGTTATAGTGAACAACATCACCACTTTTGTTGACTAGCCTCAAGGTGTTTTGTGTATCCTGAGCTACTCCGGCAACCCCACCAACATCTTCAGGATCTGATTCTTCTTGTGCAACCATTGCTCTTCCATCTGTCCTCTTGATCTTGGAGTTCATAGAGTTTGGCAACTTCTTCTTTACAAAGGTCTTTGGAAACCTTGGTTTGTCTTCTCTCTTCTCATAAGGGCAGTCATTGGAGAAGTGGTTGCTTTCCTCACAGTTGTAACATTTCCTTACCTTCTTCTTTGGGAATCTTCCCTTGAATTTTCCTGCACTGAACTTCTTTACAAAGAGAGCAATGTCCTCATAAGATGGGATTTCATCAGAGTCAACATCATCACCATATTCGCAGTCATCATCACCCTCTTCTTCTTCACATTCTTCTTCGTCACATTCATGCTTGGCTTTCAAAGCAAGATTGATCTTTGATGTTGAAGTGCCATGCATGGCAAGGTGCTTTGTTGCATTTGCCTTTGACTCTTCAAATAGTTGGAAAGTGGATATGATGTCATCTGGAGTCATTTCTTTGAACCCATGGTGCTGCCTCATGTCCCATACCATTTGATGGTGATATGGAGCAAGAGCATGAAGTAACTTGTCCACGAGAAATCTCTTGGTCAGATTGAAACCATCTTGCGTCTTGTCACAGTTACATGACTCAATGTCTGCGGCGAGAGTCATGAGCCGTTCTAGTAATTGCTTGGGAGATTCACCCTTTTCCATACAAAAATTCTATAATTTCCCCTTGGCAATTTCATATTGAGCAAGCCGAAGCGTGGAGGTATCGGTCTTGGTTCTTATAATGCTATCCCACAGTTCCTTGGCACTTGTGATGTGAATGTAAGGTCTCCGTTGCTTGTCATTCATTCCTTTTCTTATGCACATGATCGCAGTGTCATTGAGATGCTTGTCATAAGTTTCTCTGGGAGTGAGGCACCTTGGATCTACAGAATTGTACCCATGCTCGAGGATGTCCAACATCTCATCATTGGCGTACCTAAGATGATCCTGCATACCAACTCTCCACAAAGCAAAATCGGAACTGTCATCAAGCAAGGGAGGTTTTCCTCCAGGATTGTACTTAGGTTTCTCAATTTGAGATCTAGCATAAAGCCATGGAACACTGGTTTGGTTCCTTTCTGGAGGTTGTTGGCCAAACGAAGTACCGTGCACATGTGGCCCTGAGACCCTCGGGGACGTGGTTGTCTCCGTGGTTAGTGATGCCAGTCTCATTTGGACCATGGCCTCAAGAGAAGCATCATGCTCCTCCTTTTGCTTGGCAAGGGCCCGTTCCAGGTCCTCAGAGGTGAAAGACTTGACTTCCGTGGAAGTCCCGTCCCTCTGAACTGGAGCTACCATAGCTGTAACCCCGTCCATCTCGCTCTAGGGCGGTTAAGCCACAAGAATAGAGCACGAGGCTGTGATACCAATTGAAAAGGATCAAGATGGACCTAGAGGGCGTCAATAGGTACAGTTCCAAAATTTAATAATTACTTAGCAATTTTAGGCAAAAGTGCGGAATATGAGTGTAGGCCTAATAATTGCTACGACAAGGAGTAAGCTATTTAGAGTGAAGTAAGACAAGCGGTAAACAATAATCAAATACAAGTACGTAATAAGGATTAACACAAGTAGAGAGTTAGGGTTAGGAATAACCAAAACTCAAAGAGAGACAAGGATGTATCCCGATGTTCACTTACTTGGAGGGAAGCTACGTCACCGTTAGAGGGGCGGATGTTACCACGAAGGCACACCAACGCCACGAAGGCTCACCCTATTCTCCCTTTGAGATAACTCCACGAAGGCGTTTCTCAACCACTAGTGGTAAGCCTTGAGGTGGCTTCCAAACCTTCACAAACTTTCCGGGGGAAATCACAATGGTTTGATTCCTCTCCGAAGACTCCTACCGCCTAGGAGTCTCCAACCTCCAAGAGTAACAAGATCACGGGGATTGCTCAAAACTTGCTCAAATCACAAATCACTTTGGTGGGAAGGAGGAGAGGGAGACGATCTATCTTTTGATTGGAACAACACTCAAAGGGACTCACAAATGCTCTTGGGATCTAAGATTTGGTGTAGACAAGAGTGAGTGAGAAGAAAGGTGTTCTTGGATGTATTCTACTGTGTTGAACACCCTCTCACGAAGTGGGTGAGGGGTATATATAGTGGGGAGTGTAAAACAGCCGTTGGGGACACTTTGAGTCACACAGCGTCCGGACGTCCGGCGGTTCTCGGAAGTCCGGGCGTCCGCAAGGGGTCGGACGTCCGACAGGGTTCGGTCGTCCGAGGGCTGTAGCTATGACTGGAAACACTGTGAATTGAATAGCGACGGGACGTCCGGAGAAAGCCGGAAATCCGAGTTATTCGACTCAACTTCTTCTAGTGGGAGGTTCCGCATTTCCGAAAGGGGACGGACGTCCGGCCCTCGGACATCCGGAGGGAGCCGGAAATTCGAGTTATAGAGCTCATGTTCTTCTGGTGCAGGGCTCCGGATTTCCGAAGCTGGTCGGACGTCCGGCCCTCGGATGTCCGGAGGGAGCCAGAAATCCGAGTTATATGACTCAAATACTTCTGGTGGAGGGCTCCGGATTTCCAAAGCCTGCCGGTCGTCCAACCCTCGGACGTCCGGAGGGTGCCGGAAGTCCGAGGCAATAGACCTGTTTTGAGATAGGAACAGAGTAGAGAATATGTGGTATTGGGTAGGATAGTGAAGATGTGGTATGAGCAAGTTTATCACAAAACCTGTGATCCCCTCTTAATAGTGCGGGATCCCTATACTCAATAATAGTAAACTCAAAAGGATAGTCTACATCATCTTTTCTCAATCCCGAGCCTTCTTGAAATATAAATCCCGATCTTCTCAGACCACCTTTGGCACATAATTCTCAATCTACTAAAGTACTTGCCATCCTGAGATACACTCAACAAATAGGATTAGTTTCCTATGTATGTGTTGTCATTAACACCAAAAGTCGATTAGGGGCATAGCATGCACTTTCACAAGGGGGTTTAAACCCCCCACCATTGTGACAATTTCTGTCAAAAAAGTCATTAGCTCATCGCGGTAATTGGTCATAAAATGTATAGCACTATCCATGGCCTTATTTTGGGTCCACCTTGACCAAATTAATAAGGTCAGATGCCTAAGTAAGGGTGGCTGAACGCACACCTCAACATGTTTTCCTCTGTGTCATGTATACATGTAGTAGATTTGTCTATGTCATGCGTGTGAAATCAACCTACATGTGCAGGACCAACGCGGGGGGGGGGGGGGGGGGGCTCGCTATCCAACAAGTCCCAGATTTGACGCGTGGGACCAACAGACGGAAAGATCTTGGTCGCTTGACAAATATGCATTTTTAACGTTGTTTCCTTTGAAAAAAATCAAAACCTTATGCAATGCAAGGAGACCATTAGGCCCATATAGTGGATTATTTCTACTAGTGTTGTCATGAAACCCTGGACCTATGAAGCTCGTCGTCGCTCTTGTTAATGTATTGTTTAGATGTCATATTTCTACTACTCTCTTATCATCTCAAAATAATTTGAAATAAACCACGATTTGTATTTTGGAACGAATGGAGTACATGATTTAGGCATGGCATCATGGCATCTTTCTACTGATTTTTGGGTGTTCTAAAAAATATTAGAGTATGCACGTTTAATTTTCTAACGTGTGCACTTGTTGCTTAACTAGAATTTCTCAAACTAGATAAGAATTAAAATTACTATAATTCTTGTTAGTTTGCTACGTAATAGCAAAATATAATACCTTTTTTGTAAAAAAAATACTTGTTTCTTATACATTAATGGCATTAGCAATCTCTATCAAATCCACATGCCACACTCATGTGTTAGCACTAAATGGCTATCAATTTTCGGACTCATGCCAACTCATTCCTTAGAGCAAGTACAATAGTAGAGCCGGTTGCCGGCTGTAAGCTCATGCCATGTCACCTATAACCCATCTTATAGCTAACATGTACAATAGTTGGTTAGAAGAGTGTACTACTTATTTATTATATGGTCCATCTTTGATACTCACAAAGTGTCTAGGAGCACGTGCTAGAGATGGCTCTTAGCTAAGTGCCCGCTTACCTTCTCTCTCCTCTTCTTCCTCCTCCAACCAAACAAAAAGATACTACTTTATTCCTTATAGCCAGCTGACTCAACTCTATTGTACTTGCTCTTAGGCTCGCGTCATATGCCCATTAATGCTCGTGTTAAATTTCCCACTCTATGTTTCCACAAATCGATTACGCGCCTTCTCAGCCCAAAATGGAGCAGCCCATGTCATATAAAATGTATGAAACCCTAACTCCTCCCGAACCCACTCCAGCGCCGCCACCCCCTCCCCTTACCCCGGGACTGGGATTCTCCCCACTCCTCCTCCTCTCCTCCTCGTCGAGCCTCAGTCTGTCCAGATCCATCCAATCCTCACACGGATCCGGCCTAACCATCCCGCAACTGTGATGGTAGCCCACCAGGATGACAGTGGGAACCACCAACCATCTCTAGACCCCGACGGCGGCGAGTAGCAAGAACCGCTGTTGCACCAGCCGCGCGCGTCACAACTAAGGGCGGGGCTTGATGGATCACCGCTTCGCCGATGTGGTCGCTACCGCCTCTACTGGAGCAGCGCACGATGTGCTTGTCCCTAGACCAGCGGGGTCTGGGTGAGCCGCGACACTTGACTGGGTCAACTCCAATGGTCTCGCCGTCGGCGGCGACGAGGCGCCGGATAATCGGCCCATGCCGCGGGCGGCGGTGCTTGTAGCGGCCAATGGGATGTGTGCGTTCGCGCGCAAGGCCCCCAGGAATCCCTGTACGCGACCAAGGTGACCATGACATTCGTAGCCCCATCTGGGCCACTCACTATCGTCGTCGCCATAGAGTTCAGAATCGGTCAGTCCTTTTCTTTTCTTTCTGAGCACTATCGATCGATGAAGGTGTTTGTGGCTGCTCAAATTAATTTCTGAATGTGCCAAATCTGCTTCTATGTACAGGAACTAAAATCTGCTGCTCTCAAGGTGCCAGCGTCAGTGAGGAAATTTATCAATGGTGGGTTCAGTAGACAGTAGTAACTCAAATCTGTTGTTATGTTGTGTGCAGCAAGAGAAGATAGATGTTCATGCCATTTTCTTAACTGTGTCACCCGTTTTCAACTTGGTTTCCTGTTTTATGATGATTGTAGGCTTACCTACTTTATGAATGTATATAATGCAGAGACACAGCAAGGAATATTTGATGTTGTACTGAAAGGTGTCATTGATTTTGATTCTGAACCCTGGCCCGTGATATCTCATAGTGCAAAAGATCTAATAACAAGAATGCTCAATCCTCGCACAGCTGAACGCTTGACAGCACACGAAGTTGTATGTTAGTTTCTTTCACTACCTTATACTCCTGGTTCCATGTCTTCTCTATTCCCTTAACAGGTTCATTCAATTGACATACTTGCAACAATTGCATTCAGGCCATCCATGAATTCGTGATCATGGAGTTGCCCCTGATCATCCTCTTGACACAGCTGTCTTATCCCGCGTCAAGCAATTCTGTGCGATGAATAAGTTGAAGAACATAGCTTTGCGGGTGGGTTCAATTCTTTTGGCTAGCGCAATATCACACTGCTCTGAAAAACAGAAGGCGTTTCCCGTCCGTGGGACCATGGCCTTTCTGTCAAGCAATGTTCACGGGAGAGCCGAGCACGATGCTGCTTTCTAACGCGAGGCCCTGACCTTCTGTCATGTCCCATGTTGATGTAGGTTCCGACTGTTGATGTTGAGCAAGCATGTTTTCGCGGATAATTCGACCACGTCGTATAGCAAACTGCCAAGGATATGCACAAGTACTTGAAGCTGACATGTGGATGAATTTTCAGGTGGCCGGCACATGCATCAAGCAAACTATGAGCACCATGTTATCTATATATGTACCTACTTTGCATCATATGCGTGCATGTCTTCAGAATCCATCGATAAGCTAGCTAGCTAGCTAGCCTATGTTGAGATCCATCAACGTGCATACATCATGTACATGCATTTTTATACTAATAAAGTTACACGCTGACAGCCTACTAAAAAATACAGGATTTTTGTCTTTACACTAATGTTACACAAATAATTATTATTTGGCAGTGATTACACTTAATATGCATTATTAGAAAAAAATCTAAGCTATTTTTCTTTTTGAGTTTCATAAATCCAGAGAGTATGATTTTGCTTACTAGATAAAAATTTGCACTTTTTCTGTGATAAATTGGTCAACTTTTGAATAATTTCTTAACACGTGAGACAATCTTAAAGCTATTTTAGAGCAAAAAAATAGGTACTTCTTGACACCTTTTAAATTTTTGTGTAGTAACTATATTATGTATGGGGATAAGCTGGTTCGTGAATATAATAGGGCATGTTTTAGCATATTTTGTTATTGGTCCATGATTTTTGTGCTTAAATTTCAAGAAATGGGCTAGCATATTTATATTGCTTTACGTATGTGCTATAGCACGGATCAAACTTGGTTCTAGCCTTACATTATGACTGAATACTTGGTGATAGGGACTAAGATCAAGCTTTTTTTTGTTTCTTATAGCACCATAGGCAAAGGCCACTATTATATATGAAATTTCGGCATTTAATGAGAACCTACATATTTCCTTTTAAAATTTCCTGCTCTTGCGTGTACCAATTTTGGGTAGATCCTATGGTGATAATAATGTAAGCTCATCTTAATAGTATGTAGAGATGTTTTTCCACCTCTTTTATTTTATTTATTCTTTGTACTAATCTTGCGTCTTCGGGCTGCTTATGCATTAAATCATGGAGGATCTCTCGGTGACTTAGTTATGGAGCTATGAAGCTTGCTTGTGTATTATACTTAACCTTTCTTTCTAGAGGTATTATCATATTGACCTACTTCTATGTAATGTAGGCCTATATTTTCTAAGTTATTGATTTAAGCTATTTGAATTTTTTTGTTCACATTGGTGTATCTTAGGTGTTATAGATGTTTCATGTATGTACTTTCTAGCCAACATTTGCAGTGTGGACCGTATCTTACAAAGATTCTCACTTATTCCTCTATATAACTTTTTGGGACAAAATGAATAAACTTTTTCTTTCTCACGATCCTTTAGCCAACTAATAAAATGTGGATGTAATTTTAACCAACATGTCAATGGTCTTAAATTACTTTTCTCTTAGGAAAACAAAATTATAATCCATATGCTGATTTATGTTTGTCGTTCCCATTAATTTCTTGAGTGCTAGGATGATACTGATTATAATTGCGCCCGTGCGAATGCACGGGTTGGTGACTAGTCTTTACCTAATCAAATTGGCATATCCTTGTATGTTGGAGGATGAGTCTAGACAGGTGAACAATAGTGGGGAGTTAAAACATTACCTTACCTCACCTGAACAGTGAGAACCTGATGGTTTTGTGGGTGCAATTAAATGGAAGTCAAAATACCTTTCTGAAATTACTAATGTGAGCTTTTTTTGCGCATCTATCAGCACCTGAACAATCAAAATACTGTGTTAAATATACATGATTCACATCTCTTGATCTTGGAAGTTACTAATGTGAGCTTTTTTTGCACATCTGTGAGCACCTGAACAGTCAATATACTGTGTTAAATATACATGATTCACATCTCTTGATCTTGGAAGTTAGTAATGTGAGCTTTTTTGCATAAAGTATTGAGCTGAGAAAAGAATAATTGTGCAATTTCTGAAATTTTCATCGGTACATGTCTTAAGTCTTGTGTTTCTATTCATTGATGTGAACTTTTAAGTCTAGTTGTTGAATCTAAAACCTCCATTTGTATTTTGTTTGCTCATATTTTGTATGATTTTTTATGTTTGATTGTTCCAATTACCAGGATGCTTTGAAGCACTCAGAAGAAGCGAAGGGCAAAAGAAACTCCATTTCTCATTGTTGTTATGTCTCATCACTTAAATTTGTGCTTCTTGTCAAATATTGTAGAACTATGTTGCTGTGTGCTTGTGCCCTTGTTGGGTCTTTCTGTTGTGCACTTGCACTTGTAGAACTATTTTGTTGTGCACTCTAGAATCATTTTGATGTGCGATTGTGCACTTGTTGGGAGTTCGTTGGATGATGTATTCTATTTCATGTGATGTTTTATTGAAATAAATATACAGTTTATCTGCCATATTGTTTCTGTTGTACGTGTTCTCTAAGGGACGTAACCTGAGATGTGCATGGTTCTGACAAAATAATGCATCAGCCCAAATGATCCAGACCATTTCAATAAAAAAGGTATTAGGCCAGGCCCATGTAGGCTAGAATGGTGGACTGGGCTGTGAAATTTACGATGATTTTATTTGGTCACTAGCAATGCCACATCATCTTAGCCACATCAGATCCTACGTGGCTCAGGTAATTGGGTAATGACCAAACCAAAATTTTGGTCAATAGAGATCGACGACAAAAAATTTAAAAAGGTCATCTTTGTTCGTTTTGGACGTCCAACTGTTGACCTTTTAAATTTGGTTATAAGAAGGTCTTAAAATATAAATAATGACAATTTAGTGACTGAAATAGAGGGTCAACAATGAACAAATTTCTTGTAGTGATAACACTTCACCATATTTGGGCCTAGAGGAAGGCATTGGGGAGTAGTAAGTAGATGATGGGTTGCTGGAGTGACAGAAGCTTAAACCCCAGTCTATGCGTTGCTTTGTAAGGGGCTGATTTGGATCCACTAGTTTAATGCTATGGTTAGACGTTGTCTTAATTCTTCTTTCGTAGTTGTGGATGCTTGCGAGAGGGGTTAATCATAAGTGGGATGCTTGTACAAGTAAGGGTAGTACCCAAGCGCCGGTCCACCCACATATCAAACTATCAAAGTAACGAACGTGAATCATATGAACATGATGAAACTAGCATGACAGAAATTCCCGTGTGTACTCGGGTGCGTTTTTCCTCTTATAAGACTTCGTTCAGGCTTGTCCCTTGTTACAAAAGGGATTGGGCCACTTGCTGCACTGTTGCTACTACTTGTTACTTGTTACTTTTCGCTTGCTACGTTTCACCTCACTACACCATCACTTGTTACCGCTACTGTCAGTGCTTGCAGTTATTACCTTGCTGAAAACCGTTTATCAGAGCCTTCTCCTCCTCGTTGGGTTCGACACTCTTACTTATCGAAAGGACTATGATTGATCCCCTATACTTGTGGGTCATCAGAAGCTGACGACATTGTCGACAGAACAGCGTCCACGAAGGCATGAACTGAGTGTATTGGAGCTAGAGGAGTTGATATTGGTGGTGCTTGAGATGGAGTTGGTGCTGAAGGTGCTGATGCTTGAGCTGAATATGTTTGTCTTGTCTCCTGAGCAGGAACAACAGCTGATCTAAGCTGAAAGCTGGACCGTGTGGTAGTGGGAGGAGGAGACTCTTCTTCTTCATCATCATCATCTTCATCCTCTGAGCGCAGGATCTCCATCGAGTCAACTTCATGTTGAAGTTGTTTGACTATAGTCGTCAACTCAGTAAACTTCACATTCATGTCATGAAACTTTGTTTCCATGACTCTCTCAAGGCTTTACTGACTTTGAAGTATCTCCTAGATGTTCATCTCTATGCCATGGACAAAGCTAACTAGAAATGCCATTTGCTCAACTTGAGTTTTGAGCTGTGGAACTGGCGGTGGCCTATTTCTAGCAACCTCGGCTACTGCTGCCTCTGCTGCCATCCTTACTACAGCCGAGCTGGGATCATTGTCATCCATTACCACTTCATTGTCTTCAACTCTGGTTGAAGAGGTAGATGGGGATGATCAATTAGATATACATGCTTGCATAGCTTGGCATTGATAAGCATCTGAATGTAAGGGTCATATCCACATGATCTCTTATGATCAGCAACAGTCCTCCTAATAGTCTCTACTATCAAGTCAATCACTATGAATCTGGTGTGGGTGTTCAAAAGGTGCAGTAGGTTGATGGAGTGTCCTCTGGTCATCTTATCATCACCTGATTTAGGCATCAATGTGTGTCTCAGAATAGTGTTAGTAGTGGGAATTCCTGCTTACAGAAAGTACACTAAGCCCATATTGTGACTAGACGAATACTTTTGAGGATTTGGCTTGTACATATTGGCCATAGAGTTGTGGCTCTTATTTGCTTCAGAATACACACCAACATCTCGATCTTCCTCCTTTGGGGCACCAATGATAGTGGCCCACTCATCAATCGTAGACTCGTACGTGTGACCATCAGTCATCTAGACCAAAGAACCATCTCCATAGAAATGAACAGTTGCATAAAATTGCATGATCAACTCATCATTCTGTCAGGTCATCTCCTTTCCAACAAACTTTTCAATGTCCACTAACCTAAAAATTTCTCGGACATGGGGAAAGAAGTCTTCATTCTCCTTGACATATTTCCAGTCAGCATACTTCATGGGTTTTCAAGTCTACATTGGAAACTTTCTCCACCAAACCCCAAATTTGGTGTCCAAGCCTATTTTCACATATTATGTGGTCCCCTTAAGTTTAATAGCAAATGGAGTCCATTTGCTATCCCTAGCATCCATCAAACACCTTGTGTCCAATTACCAAAATTGATGCTTTGGCCCCTTCCACTATTTCCCTTGAGCCTAAAATTTTACCACAGCCTTCCCTAGTTCCCTTTTTCCTACAGTAACCTTGCCATGGAGATTGTTCAATTATTGGGAGGGTGAATCCATGTATCTACCCCTCATTTTTACCTTGGCAGCACTGTTTTACCCATCTTGCTATGCTTCTGCTTAAGCTGAAGCCCCCACCTCTTTCCAGAGATCCCCTAGCATGCTAATGCATCATTTCAAACCAAGATATGGCATGCCCATGTAGGAAAAATGAGCAGCACATCTCAAACTTGATTTCTGGCAGAATTGTAGCCTTGAACTACAACTACTAGCTAAACTCATCCCCGTGAGGTGAAAGTTGTCTTATAGTCCTTCCACGTATAAGGCTGCTAGAAAAGGTTTTGTTTCACAAGCCCTCTAGTAAGTGGCCTCATTCTAATGTTAAGTTTTTTTGCTGCAAACTTAATTGCAGTCAAAACCTAGTCTAACCTGATCCACTTGGGTCCAAACTTCACCAGTGCTTCATGGCACACATGCCTTGCATGCTTGACACCTAGGTCTGGCCAAGGGGTGGCCTTGGACACGAAGTGGGGTGGTGACCACCTCCCTGGCTTGCAAAAATGGTCCTCTGCACCTTGCCTCTTTCCTACAACCCGTATCAGGTCGCCACAACATGTCTGAGTGCGCCACGGGACCCCCTTTGACCGGTCCTTCCCCTCCCCAACGCCAGAAAACGACCAAGGTGGCTCTGGCATGCGTGGCCGTCGTGCCCAGCGAGTATTGAGGAGCATTCGACCTCCTCTCGCCTCTCCCCATTGATGCATTCCCTTTTCCCCGAGCCCTATGTTGCCCCTTCACTCCTCCTAACTCCCACAGACACCCAAGCTCATCCCCCCTCTTCTCTTGCGCCGTGTGTTCGTGAAAATAGTTGAAGCTATTGCCGGCCTCCGCGCAAAAATCTGAGCCAGGCAGGCTCCTCCCCTCGGCCCTGACCTGTGCGGAGTCCTCCCCTAGCCAACGCAGATCCCCCGGCATCACCGTGGCACCCCGGGACGCCGTATGGCCCGAGGCCAGAGCTGGCCACCGGCCCCTCCGTGGCCACTTCCCCGGTGCCGCTCTGGCCCTTCCCTGCATTCACCAGGCTACGGAATGGGGTCAACACAACCCCCTGGCCCATCAGGAGCGTCGCCCGTCGCCGGGGGCGGCCTGAGCCACCAAGGCGGGCGCGAGCACCAGCCGGGTCGGCCTCCCGTGCCTCTCGTGCGTGCGAGCGGGAGGTAGGAGGAAGACCTGACCGGTGGGGCCCCACGTCAGCCTCCCACTGGCGGGCCCCCTGTTTAAGTGGTTGCGCCCCAGCTAAATACCGCCTCCCCCGCGTAGGAGGCATAATCCACGTAATACGCCTCCGCGTGGCCCTCGCGTGCATAGCCGTGCGGTTGGGCCGGCCCACCGCTATGTGACGCCTTGAGCGCCACATTGCCTCCGGTATAGCCCTTTCTGCCCTTTTCTCTTTTTTTGGGAACTTATAAAATCCACAATAAATTCATTTGTATTCCAAATATGATAATTCAAATTTCTACAAGTTCCTAAATTCAAGAACTATCCAGATATGTGCATTGCACATTTTTTCAAAAGACTTTTCTGTGGGGTTAATATTCAAATGCCCATTTGAATATTTTAGACACCACCTTACAAAAATCCTAGAGAATTCAAACTCCAAATGGAGTAATTCCAATTTCCAGAGTCTTCTAATATCATGCTATATTATTTAAGCATTAGTCAACATTTTTATCTGGCATGTTTCTGTTGCATTAAATAAATGGCTCCTTTTTTCTATTTAACCAATGTTAGAAAATCCCTAGAATATTCATATCCACTCCAAATCAAGTGAAACAACTTCCTAAATGTTTCTAAAATCATGCTCTGTTAAATGAGTGCCTCCACTCATTTTTAGCATAATGTTTTCTATAGGCTTCTTAAAGGATCACCTATTCCTCCTTTCGTCCATTCAAAAATCCCTGGTGGTCCAAATCTCCTAGAGCGAACTTCACGTATTTTTCTTATGACCAGAGATGTCCAAGAAAAATAAAAATCCTATTTATATAGCACTTTTGTTCCTGCTTGTTGTGTGGCTTACTGTGATTGTTTCCGACGATAGTTGATGGAGTAGATGGAGTACTCGGAGTTGGACCGAAAGACCTCGAAGACCCCGAGGACTTATGTGAGCAAAGGCAAGCTGTCCTTTGACCATGTCTGAGAAAACATTTTTATGCATGCCATGTTGAATACTTTACTCCGATGCATATGATCATGAATTAGTCGGTAACCCCTCGGTAGGGTGTTTTCGATAGCTCCTCTCGAGCACTTGCATTGAGCATGACCCTACCATCTATGAGGGTCACGCTGATAAAGTGTTGACAAGTATATAGTAGTGCTACGCATAGGATGAGCATATGCATGGTGATGTTAATACAGAGTTGATATCAAAGGTTTTACGAAAACCCTGTCGGGTGCCACTAATGACCGAGGGTGATGGTGTTGAGTTGGATGACCACTTGAGAAAGAAGTGGTGTACCGGAAAGGTTTTGTGTGAGTGGTTTAGGAAATGGGGTTAGATTTATGATGTGTCGACCGTCCCAACCTTACATGTGCGACCACGATGCCCCTTTATGGGACGGAGCTTTGTTGATTACTTTGGTCGGTGCTAGCAAAGAACCAGTATTACTAGCGGCGGGAGTGATATGGCCACTCTCGTGATGGGGTCGTACGAGGTAGGTCGACTATGCCGTTTTACGTGTTCCGGGCACACCGTTGGTCCCCGCATGGATGATAGGTCTGGAGTTGGTGCTCGTAAGATGTACATCATGTGGGCTGGGTACCAATCGAGTGGACTCTTTGTCTACTGTCGTCGGGGGAAAGGCATTGATCGGGTACTTACCTCAGGTATGTTATATACCATGACTCGTGGATGACACAGAAGTTTCCCGGATCTCGTGGGTACAGTGTCCAGCCTCTACAGAGTGTAAAACTATTCGAATAGTCGTGTCCACGATCAAGGACAGTTGGATGGTGTTGCTTAAACTATGTCCAGTCGTTTCCACATAAACCAAGTGTGTGTGTCTGTGTGTGGTTGAGAAAGATGATATTGTCAAGTCTGGTGACTTGGCATATAGGGTGAACCTGAGGTGTTCAGCCCTTAGCACATATGTTGACATGTGTAACATGTTCTTATGATTACCATCTACCTTATGATGCATGATTATACCTACACCTGACCATGTTACTACAATTAAAGAAAAATCTTCTTTCCGCAAAGGTTGCATTCTTATGCTAGTTCATGTTCCTTTATTGCCTTGTTCCACATCATGGGCTGTTTGCGAGTACATTCAAAGTACTCATTGGCTTGCCACTGGTTATTTCATTGATGAGGTATGAGAGAACAGGAAATGGTGAAGAGTAACTTGGTGACGTTCTTGCAAGCTAGGACGCTTCCCAGTTAGAATGCGTGTAGGTTAAGGCTAATGGCATGGGTTCATGCTTTCGACCAATATCTCCGCTATTGGTCAAGTTGGTGTGTTGGCCTTCAAGGCCCTATGTATGTAAGACTTGACCACAATGGTCATTTATTGTATCAAACGGTATGTATGGATGTAAGACTCTTGTTATTCAGTTTCTGTGTGTTCGGTGAGCATTGATCTCTCGGATCATTGAGCACGTTCATTCGGCGATCTTGACTTGTAAGTCGGGGTCCCCACTGAGCTGGTATCAGAGCCAAGTTGGATGTAGAAAGCCCTTAGTTAGCACGGACGTTAGTTAGGACAAACTGTTTTCCAGACCTTTCAAAAGTACTTGCAAAACCTGTACCTTTCTCACCTCTCCTAAATTTCAAAGGAAGCAAGCTTTTTGCCTTAGCACTTCCACTCTTATTCTCTTGACACTCCTCCTCTACTTCTTCAAAACTTGCAAATGCCCGCTAGCACCCTTATGCCTAACCACGGGATTACTAAAATCCTCGTGGGTAACTTGGAAGGAAGCAACCTTTCCAAGCGACCACCCATGTACTTGGAGGATAGTGATGGCAACGCTACAACCAGACGACACCAACAGAAGTACTTCCATGAGGAACAAGGACATCGAGACCCAGCAGATGGCGACACCCTCGACACTGTTCCGGAGTGATGCAACCTTCACCTATGATGAACAAGACATAAGATGTGCAAGACCATGATGTGCATCACTAATAGAGCAATCCTGTCATTATCAATGTTGGGTCGACCACCATCGGTGGATGAGAACCTCGCCAATTGGTCCGCCTCACCCTAGTGAGCAGGAAAACGGTTCTCTTCATCCCCCGCCCTAGGTGTCGATATTGTGATCAACATGACTGACGGGTCAGATTTCTATCATGCCTTGCCAATGTCATTGCATGAAGGTTGTCCACTTGGAACTCTCGAAGCCTCAGAAGACAAGAAGACAATGATAAGACTGCAAAGTCACAAAGGACCATGTCAACGACAGCCATGAAGAACCACCCTCGTCGGCAGCTCACCAGGCGAGAAGTTGTCAGGAATTCTTTTCACCTCAACCCGAGTCATTTCGGCAAATAACAACGAGAGACATCGCGACACCATGAGAAGATCCAGAAGACTGAGCGGACTCCTCTCGAGACACGAAGCAAGCACGACCATTGAGTCCAAGATCCCCTAGGGTAGGATGAGTCGTGAATCCCCTGTGCGAAGTCGAGTTCGTTAAATGGTTCAGAATGAACCATGTTGTGTGTTGCTTGTTTTTATTGTTTGTGCCTTTATATAAGTCGCGCTTTTGCCTCACACAGCTAGTACATGAATATATCACCTGTCATATCTTGATGTTTAAATTGAGTTTCAGCATTGGTTTGATTGCACCTGCACTATAGCACCCCTTAGGCACCCGCCTCTATGTTACTTCCTCTCCCCACACCTTTCTCGACAACTCGGGACCAGCAAGACAATATGAACCAAAGATCCACTTCGACGAGCAACTGACACTCAAGATGCTAACTATGACGTGTGATACGTCTCAAACGTATCTATAATTTTTTATGGTTTCACGCTGTTATCTTGTCATCTTTGGATGTTTTATGTACCTTTTATATCTTTTTTGGGACTAACTTATTGATTCAATGCCAAGTGCCAGTTCCTGTTTTTTCTGTGTTTTTGGCTGTTTTCATATCTGATTTTGGAACGGAGTCCAAACGGAATAAAATCCCCGAAATGATTTTTTTTCGAACGAAAGAAGATCAGGGGGCGTGTGGGCCAAGCCAGGAGGGCTCCTGGGACCCCACAAGCCCCCACTCCGCCACCAGAGGGAGGCGGCGGTGGCAGGGCTTGTGGCCTCCCTGGTCGCCCTTGACCTAGATCCTTGGCCTATATATTCCCTAAAATACAGCAAAAAATCAGGGGATCCACGAAAATACTTTTCCGCCGCCGCAAGCTTCCGTTTCCGCGAGATCTCATCTGGAGACCCTTCCCGGTGCCCTGGCGGAGGGTGAAAAGGATCGAGATGGACCTAGAGGGGGGATGAATAGGTACAAATCCAAATTTTAATAATTACTTAGCAATTTTAGGCTAAAGTGTGGAATATGAGTGTAAGTCTAATAATTGCTAAGACAAAGAGTAAGCTATTAGGAGTGAAGCAAGGCAAGCGGTAAACAATAATCAAATACAAGTATGTAATAAGGATTAACACAAGTAGAGAGTTAGGGTTAGGAATAACCGAAACTCCGAGAGAGACAAGGATGTATCCCGATGTTCACTTCCTTGGAGGGAAGCTACGTCACCGTTAGAGGGGCGGATGTTACCACGAAGGCACACCAACGCCACGAAGGCTCACCCTATTCTCCCTTTGATATAACTCCACGAAGGCGTTTCTCAACCACTAGTGGTAAGCCTTGAGGTGGCTTCCAAACCTTCACAAACTTTCTGGGGGATATCACAATGGTTTGATTCCTCTTCGAAGACTCCTACCGCCTAGGAGTCTCCAACCTCCAAGAGTAACAAGATCACGGGGATTGCTCAAAACTTGCTCAAATCACAAATCACTTTGGTGGGAAGGAGGAGAGGGAGACGATCTATCTTTTGATTGGAACAACACTCAAAGGGACTCACAAATGCTCTTGGGATCTAGGATTTGGTGTAGACAAGAGTGAGTGAGAGGAAAGGTGTTCTTGGGTGTATTCTAGCTGTGTTGAACACCCTTTCACGAGGTAGGAGAAGAGTATATATAGTGTGGAGTGAAATCCAGCCGTTGGAGGTGCATTAAGTCACACAGGGTCCGGACGTCCGACACTTGCCAGAAGTCCGGGCGTCCGCGAGGGGCCGGACGTCCGACAGTGGTCGGTCGTCCCAGGCCTGTAGGCACGACTGGAACTCTTTTGGATTTATAAGCGACCGGACGTCCGACAGGGGTCGGTCGTCCGAGGCCTGTAGATACGACAGGACCTATTTGAATTTATCAGCGTCCGGACGTCCGGAGTGGACCAGAAATCCGTGTTATGCACTTCAATTTCTACTGGTGGTGGCTTCCGGATTTCCGATGTGGGTCGGACGTCCGGCGCTCGGACGTCCGGAGGGAGCCGGATTTCCGAGATATAGAACACAAATTCTACTGGTGTAGACTTCCGGATTTCCGGACCTTGGCCGGACGTCCGGCCCTCGGATGTCCGGAGGGAGCCGGATTTCCGAGTTATATGCCTCACAAACTACTGGTGACGGGCTGCGGATTTCCGAAGCCAGCCGGACGTCCGACACTCGGACGTCCGGAGGGAGCCGAATGTCCGAGGCAATGGACATTTTTTGAATTGAAGACAGAGAGGAGAGTATGTGGTGTTTGCTATGAAAGTAAAGATGTGGTATGAGCAAGTTCATCGCAAAACCTGTGATCCCCTCTTAATAGTGCAGGATCCGTATACTCAATATCAGTAAACTCAAAAGACTACTCTACAACATCTCTTCTTAATCCCGAGCCTTCTCGAAATATAAATCACCAATCTTTTCAGGCAACCTTTGGCACATAAATCTCAATCTACTAAAGTACTTGCGTCCTGAGATACACTCAACAAATAGGATTAGTTTCCTATGTATGTGTTGTCATTAACACCAAAAGACGACCAGGGGCATAGCATGCACTTTCAATCTCCCCCTTTTTGGTAGTTGATGACAACATATACATAGGTCTCAAAAAGATTTAACATACATTATAGTCTAGGAGATATTTAGTACGGAGCTCCCCCTTAAGATATGCATGATAAAGAAATCGAAGCTCCAATGGATCAACATGTAAAGATAATAAATCATCATAGAAATAAGGAAGTAAGACATAATAGTCTATGATGATATCATAGCAAGTCATAACCATTCATAGGTAGCCATACATGAGTTTTATCCATTACATTAAATCTCCAAAGACTAAAAATGACGATAATAAAAACCTAACTACGATACATTACTCCCCTTTTGGCACCAAGTACCAAAAAGGGAGCCATCAACAGCCCCAATCAAACTCAAAGCTCATCACCATCATCATCAGCATCATCAGCCAAACCACTGCCCCCAGCCTCGTCAAGGAAATCAGACCACTCAGGACCAGAAGGGAAGCCAAAATCAGTGGGAGGAGCAGCAGGAGGGGCCTCATCATCACTCACATCAAGAGCGCCCGAGGCTCTCAGACGAGCCTTGAGGGCATTCTTGGAGGAGACTAAGCGGGAAACCACATCATGGGTTTGACCACACTGAAAGGAGACAACCTTCATCAAGGCAGAGTGAGCTTTGCCAAGGAATTTGGCAATGCGACCGAGAGGAGCGGAGCTAGATGAGGGGGTCGCGGCCCGTGCAGCAGTGCGGTGAGTGGATGTGGAGGAAGAAGGGGCTTTCTTGGGAGCAAAGTCATCCGCCATGTGAGCTGGAATGACCCACTTGCGATGGGTGTGAGTGACAGCCACAGAGAAATCAATAGCATGGTTAATAAGTGCCTGGATGAAAGGAGCGTGAGGAAAGGCTCGCTTGTACTGAAAGCTAGCAAGCCGAATCTCATGCCATAGAAAATGGGGCACATTGATTTTGCCCTTGGGGTGCTCGAACAAGTGATACATGATGTCAATACAATAGCCACTACAAGAACCCTTATCACCCATCTTGGTATAGATGGTGCGGATGAGACACTGAAAAATAATGAAGTAAGGTGAGCGCCAGATGGATACCTGGTTAAGGTCCTTCATGCGCTCATCCACATCAAGCTCACGTAGTGGCTTGAGAAGATGTCCACACACGTCAATAGACTTAGGCGCATGGTTAGGGTCATCCCTATGTATTTTGAAACCGGAATTGGGGAAACCCAGTGCGGCAACAAATGTAGCATAAGAAGCTTCGAAGCGAACGTCAGAGGTGATCCAGCTGACAGTGTTGTCGGAGCCAAAATGGCATGTGGCATAGAACTGGTGAATGGCAGCAGCATTAAAGTCACAATGAAAGGCAAACGGGGCGGCAAGCCCCGATGCCTCAGTAAGCTCAATGGCACCCGGATATTTCACCGGGTGCATGCGAATATGCTCAACATCAATAAAGTGATGAATAGATAACCCCTTAGGAACTATGACTGTGGTAAAGATGTCTGCCTGGACGTTTGTGCGGAAATGTGAGTCTGTAGAGTCACGTGCGACCTCGTATTGATCTATGTCATGGCGGAAAGTGAGATATGAAGCTGCGCCAAGTGTGGTGAAATTTGTGATAGCACGACCTAGCGTGGCAGGAGGTTCTAGTGAAATGCGGCGAGCTTCACCTGCGGGCTGGGCAGGAGGAGGTTGTGGCATGTAGGACGCCCTGCGAGTCCCGGGCTTTGGCTTGGACCTTCGAGTGACGTGCTCAGGAAGGTCCTCGGTGGCAAGCTCCTCCTCGAAGTCGGGGTCAGCACCATCAGACGACGAGGGAGACGGCGAATGCCGAGCCGGAGAACGCCGGGCAGTCCGTTTGAAGGGACGAATTTGCTCATCCGAGTCCGACCCCGTGTGCATAGGGGTGCGAGAGGATGAGCCGGCCACGGTCTTTCGAGCGGTGTGCTTGGTCTTGCCCATGAAGCTCAACACCTACGCAGATGAAAAATCCCCAAATGACGAATGAACATGGAGATACATGGGAGAGAAAATCAAATCCAACGCGAAAGGAGACGGAGGAGCGACCTGAGGATGGATCCCGCGAAGAAAATGGAGGAAGGAGTGGGGGATCCGCGGAGGAGATCGGCCCGATCTCGAGGTTGGCGGCGCAGGGCAGGAGCTCTTCGAGCAGCTCCTCGAGCTGGCAGCGACGACTGGGGGAAAATGGGGCGCTCGGGGTTAGGGTAAAAGCCCAGCCCGAGGTTATTTTGGCGTCGGACGACCGACATTGGTCGGACGACCGGAGGATTTTGCCGCCGGACGTCCGAGATTAGTCGGACGTCCGAGAAGGAAGGCTGGTTCTGTTTTTTTTTTTTTGATGATGATGACTTGCATGGTATCGCACACAAAAAGAAAATACGAACATGGTTTTCCTACAAGCATTACATGCATGAATTGATCTATGTGTACTTTGTCAGCTTAAAAGTATAGAATTACGACTCACTCCCCCTAAATGCATGCGCACATCAAGACACAACCATAATGTGAGTGTGTGGATGTGTGCAAGATTTCAAGATATGTTGTCAAGCTCCAAGATACCAAGTTCATGCCTAAGTTGACAGAACCTAGCTACGCTAAGTGGCTTGGTGAAAATGACGGCTAACTGCATGTCGGTACCCACATGGGTAATATCAATGTCACCCTTTTGCACATGGTCTCTCAAGAAATGATACCTAATATCAATATGTTTTGTGCGAGGGTGATTAATGGGGTTCAAGGAGATCTTTATGGCACTTTCATTATCACAGAGAAGAGGAACGTGTCGATACGTGATACCATAATCCTTTAGTGTTTGCCTCATCCATAGCAGTTGGGTAGCACAGCTTGCGGCTGCAATATATTCGGCCTCGGCCGTGGAGAGAGAAACACAGTTCTGCTTCTTCGAGGACCAACTTACCAACGAGCGTCCAAGAAACTGACATGCACCAGAAGTGGATTTCCATCCCACTTTATCACCGGCCCAATCCGCATCGGAATACCCAATAAGATCAAACTTTGCATCCTTAGGGTACCATAAGCCTAACTTTGGGGTGTGAACAAGGTATCTAAGAATATGCTTAACCGCCGTGTGATGGCTTTCCATAGGGGAAGCTTGAAATCTAGCACATATTCCTACACTTAACATGATGTCCGGTCCATATGCGCAAAGATAAAGCAGCGAACCAATCATGGAGCGGTAAGTAGATGGGTCAAAAGGAATACCGTTTGAGTCTTCATTTAGAACTACATCGGTGGCCATAGGTGTCTTCATTGGTTTAGCATTTTTCATATCAAATTTCTCAAGAATGTCCTTGAGGTACATAGTCTGAGACAAGAAAATCCCTTCTTGAAATTGTTGTATTTGAAAACCAAGAAAGAACTTCAAGTCCGTGTTGAGTGACATCTCAAAGGTCTTGGCCATGGAGGCCGCAAACTTCTTGCACAAATGGATGTTAGGAGAACCAAAAATGATGTCATCTACATGGATTTGGCATAAGATCAAATCACCATTTTCCCTCTTCGTAAAAAGAGTGGGATCGATCACCCCCACCACAAAGCCATCATCGAGTAGGAACTTCTTAAGATGATCGTACCAAGCACGGGGTGCTTGTTTAAGACCATACAGTGCCTTGTGAAGTTTATATACATGGTCTTTGTGATGAGGGTCAACAAACCCAGGTGGTTGTGATACATATACCTCTTCTTGTAGAGGACCGTTAAGAAAAGCACTTTTCACATCCATTTGATGCAAAGTAAAACCATTGAAAGCAGCATAGGCCAACAAAATGCGAATGGACTCAAGACAAGCAACAGGGGCGAAAGTTTCACCAAAGTCCAAACCTTCAACTTGGGAGTACCCCTGTGCTACTAACCTTGCCTTGTTGCGTAGGACAGTCCCGTTCTCATCTTCCTTGTTCTTGAAAATCCATTTAGTTCCAATGACATTATGTTCCTCAGTTGGTCGTTCTACCAATGACCATACTTCGTTGCGTGTAAAACTGTTTAGCTCCTGTTGCATAGCAAGTAGCCAGTCATTGTCACATAATGCATCCTGAACCCTGTGTGTCACGGTACTAGAGACAAACGAAAAGTGAGCACAAAAGTTTGTTAATTGTTTACGAGTCACTCTACCTTCCGACACGCCTGTGAAGATTTGATCAATATCAACACGACCGGCCACACGTGGCATGATGGAGGTCAAGGTTTCACGAGGTTCAACCTCGTTTCCATCATCAACGTCCTCAACATATGGATCATTTATGTGCGGAGGTAGATATTCCTCTTCCCGTTGCACCTATTGAGGTTCATCATCAAACATACCCATACTTTGGTCTACCTCGTGAAGATCAACTTGTTCTTGAGTGTCATCAGGGTGAGAGACATGTTCTCCCACTTGATCCTCAACAACTGGCATGATGGGTATGCTAATATCTTGTGGAGGTACGGGCAGTGAACTGTCTTGAGGATGCGAGATACTCTCATCATCTTGATCATCATCATGGGGTCTTTGTTCCATAGGCAGAAGTGCACCTACACCCATGTTTAAGATATCTTGTGGGGAGTCTTCTTCACTTGCATCATTTAGATCAACTTGCTCCCCATGGGAGCGGTTAAATTCATCAAACGTCACGTCACAGGTTTCTATAACACATAGAGTGGATTTGTTGTAGACTCTGTAGGCGTGAGAGTTTGACCCATAGCCAACAAAAATCCCTTCAGTTGTTTTGGATTGAAATTTCCCTAACCGTTCCCGTTTGTTGAGGATGAAGCATTTGCATCCAAACACACGAAAGTACTTAACATTGGGCTTGTTCCCAGTTAGGAGCTCATATGGAGTTTTCTCCAATATAGATCGGAGGAAGGGGCGGTTTGATGCATGACATGCTGTGTTGACGGCCTCAGCCCAAAAACTATGTGGTGACTTGTATTCATCTAACATGGACCTTGCCATTTCCACAAGTGTCCGGTTTTTCCTCTCCGCCACACCATTTTGTTGAGGGGTGTAAGGTGCGGAGTACTGATGTTCAATCCCCTCATCACTAAGAAATTCTTCTAGGGTGTAGTTCTTGAACTCAGAGCCATTATCACTTCTTACTGCCTTGATGTCCTTGTCAAACTTTCGCTGGGCTTGTTTGGCAAAGTCAATGAAAGTGATCTTCGTCTCGTCCTTGGACTTGAGAAAGAACACCCATGTATATCTTGAGTAATCATCAACAATGACTAGGCCATACTTTTTCCCTCCAAGACTTTCCCATGAAGGAGGCCCAAACAGATCCACATGAAGGAGCTCTAACGGCCTCGAAGTGGATACAATGTTCTTGGGTGGATGTCTTGATTGATGTTGTTTCCCAGCTATGCATGCACTGCACACACGATCTTTCTTAAAAGATACATTTGTTAGTCCAAGGATGTGATTGTCGTTTAAGAGATTTTGAAGATTTTTCATGCCAACATGGGCGAGCCGGCAATGCCATAGCCATCCCATGTCGGCCTTGGCCATTAGACAAGTTGTATGGAAAGTGCTCTCTTTCAAGAAATCAACCGTGTAAAGGTTGCCATCCAACTCTCCAACAAAGGCCACTTCGAGAGTGTCTCTCTAAATGATTTTCACATCTGTTAGTCCAAATAATGTGTCATAACCGACGGAAGCCAATTGGCTAACTGAAAGTAAATGATATTGAAGGGATTGGACAAGCATGACATTTGCAATAGACATGTCATTAGTGATTGCCACCTTGCCCAACCCAATTACCTGCCCTTTCGACCCTCCACCAAATACAATGCTCATGTATGGTCGAATGGCTTGCATGAAGTCATAGAGCAAGTTACTATCTCCGGTCATATGATTGGTGCATCCACTGTCGATCACCCATTTGGCTCCACCGGAGAAAACAGCCTGTAACGAATTAAGACTTGGTTTGAGGTACCCATTTTGTCATGGGGCCTTTCACATTAGTTACAAGAGTCTTAGGGACCCAAATAGCATAGAATCAAAATGCATTACGGGGACCAACGAATTTGGCATAGACCTCTCCTTCCTTTGATTTGCGTAGTACGTAGGATGGAGGCATGAATTCAGTTATCTTGTTGTGAGTAGACGAACCCCTAGTGGCCGATCTACTCACAACCTTACCTTTCTCCGTGTGTCCCTCTCATACAAATATTTCCTGAAGAGGAGTGGTACACTTGAAAGGAGATGCACATTTCTTGGCAGTGCTTGGGTTGAACCCAAGCCCTTCCTTGGCGAAACCTCCATTGTGTCGACTTAAGATCTCATTGAGAGTCTTTTGTCCTTGTGCACATGTCATGAGACCTCTGTCAAGCTGTGCCTTTAACGAACAGTTTTCCTCAAGGATAGATGTGAGTTCACTACTAGGGTTAGTAGTGCAGGTGTCAACATTGATAATAGGTGAGGATTAGGCCTTAGCTAGAGTATCAATATAAGTAACCTTAAGTTCCTCAAAGCTCTTTGTAAGAACAGTGAGTTTCTCTTCCTTGTCTTTGAGAGACAAGGATAGACGCTCACAGTCCTTAGAAAGAGAAGCATGAGAGTTCACAAGTCGGTCTTTATCATTTATTAATTCTCTGCACACATTTTCAGCCTTTTTCAAGGAGGCAAGATCATTAGCATGTTTATCAAGGTTTTCACCTACTTCTGAACATAGTGCATCATTTTGTGCTTCCTCAAAGAGGACTTTCTGCTCAAGGAGTTCGTTTCTCTCCTTCTCCTCAGTGATGAGGGTTTCGAGTTCCTTGATGGTATTGGTGTGCTTAATCACCATTTCCATAAGTATGCGAAACATAGTGAGCTTCTTTCCTTTAAGAGAGCACATAAATTTGTTTATTTTAGCAAACATGGGATGATCTAGATCATTATCCTCATAGTGATCTTCCGCATCAAGATACTCATCAGAAGGAGTAGAAACTAGACTGAAAGAGTTTAACCGTGGGGTTACCTTAACCTTATCATAGGAGCTTTGGTCTTCCCCATCTCCCATGGCAGTCTTTGCCATCAAACACTTGTGAGCGTTGCCCTTGTAGTCCTTCATATAGTTGTAGTGAACAACATCACCACTTTTGTTGACTAGCCTCAAGGTGCTCTGTGTATCTTGAGCTACTCCGGCAACTCCACCAACATCTTCTGGATCTGATTCTTCTTGTGCAACCATTGCTCTTCCATCTGTCCTCTTGAACTTGGAGTTCATAGGGTTTGGCAGCTTCTTCTTTACAAAGGTCTTTGGAAACCTTGGTTTGTCTTCTCTCTTCTCATAAGGGCAGTCATTGGAGAAGTGGTTGGTTTCCTCACAGTTATAGCATTTCCTTACCTTCTTCTTTGGGAATCTTCCCTTGAACTTCCCTGCACTGAACTTCTTTACAAAGAGAGCAATGTCCTCAAAAGATGGGCTTTCATCAGAGTCAACATCATCACCATCTTCGCAGTCATCATCACCCTCTTCTTCTTCACTTTCTTCGTCGTCACACTCATGCTTGGCTTTCAAAGCAAGATTGATCTTTGATGTTGAAGTGCCATGCATGGCTAGGTGCTTTGTTGCATTTGCCTTTGACTCTTCAAATAATTGGAAGGTGGATATGATGTCATCCGGAGTCATTTCTTTGAAACCATGATGCTGCCTCATGTCCCATACCATTTGATGGTGATACGGAGCAAGAGCGTGAAGTAACTTGTCCACAAGAAATCTCTTGGTCGGATTGAAACCATCTTGCGTCTTGTCACAGTCACATGACTCAATGTCTGCGGCGAGAGTCATGAGACGTTCTAGTAGTTGCTTGGGAGATTCACCCTTTTCCATACAGAAATTCTGTAATTGCCCCTTGGCAATTTCAAATTGAGCAAGCCGAAGAGTGGAGGTACCGGTCTTGGTCCTTATGATGTTGTCCCACAATTCCTTGGCACTTGTGATGTGAATGTATGGTCATCGTTGCTTATCATTCATTCCTTTTCTTATGCACATGATCGCAGTGTCATTGAGATGCTTGTCATAAGTTTCTCTGGGCGTGGGGCATCTTGGATCAACAGGATTGTACCCATGCTCGAGAATGTCCAGCATCTCATCATTGGCATACCTAAGATGATCGTGCATACAAACTCTCCACAAAGCAAAATCGGAATTGTCATCAAGCAAGGGAGGTTTTCCTCCAGGATTGTACTTAGGTTTCTCAATTTGAGATCTAGCATAAAGCCATGGAACACTGGTTTGGTTCCTCTCCAGAGGAGGTTGGCCAAATGAAGTACTGTGCACGTGGGGCCCTGAGGCCCTCGGGGACGTGGTTGTCCCCGTGGTTAGTGATGCTAGTCTCATTTGGATCATGGTCTCAAGAGAAGCATCATGCTCCTCTTTTTGCTTGGAAAGGGCCCGTTCTAGGTCCTCAGAGGTGAAAGACTTGACTTCCGAGGAAGTCCCGTCCCTCTGCACTGGAGCTACCGTAGCTAGATTCACGTCCATCTCGCTCTAGGGCGGTTAAGCCACACAAATAGAGCACGAGGCTCTGATAACAATTGAAAAGGACCGAGATGGACCTAGAGGGGGGGTGAATAGGTAAAAATCCAAATTTTAATAATTACTTAGCAATTTTAGGCTAAAGTGTGGAATATGAGTGTAAGTCTAATAATTGCTAAGACAAAGAGTAAGCTATTAGGAGTGAAGCGAGGCAAGCGGTAAACAATAATCAAATACAAGTATGTAATAAGGATTAACACAAGTAGAGATTTAGGGTTAGGAATAACCGAAACTCCGACAGAGACAAGGATGTATCCCGATGTTCACTTCCTTGGAGGGAAGCTACGTCACTGTTAGAGGGGCGGATGTTACCACGAAGGCACACCAACGCCACGAAGGCTCACCCTATTCTCCCTTTGAGATAACTCCACGAAGGCGTTTCTCAACCACTAGTGGTAAGCCTTGAGGTGGCTTCCAAACCTTCACAAACTTTCCGGGGGATATCACAATGGTTTGATTCCTCTCCGAAGACTCCTACCGCCTAGGAGTCTCCAACCTCCAAGAGTAACAAGATCATGGGGATTGCTCAAAACTTGCTCAAATCACAAATCACTTTGGTGGGAAGGAGGAGAGGGAGACGATCTATCTTTTGATTGGAACAACACTCAAAGGGACTCACAAATTCTCTTGGGATCTAGGATTTGGTGTAGACAAGAGTGAGTGAGAGGAAAGGTGTTCTTGGGTGTATTCTAGCTATGTTGAACACCCTTTCACGAGGTGGGAGAAGAGTATATATAGTGTGGAGTGAAATCCAGCTGTTGGAGGTGCATTAAGTCACACACGGTCCGGAAGTCCGGGCGTCCGCGAGGGGCCGGACGTCCGACAGTGGTCGGTCGTCCGAGGCGTGTAGGCACGACTGGAACTCATTTGGATTTATCAGCGACTCGACGTCCGACAGGGGTCGGTCGTCCGAGGCCTGTAGATACGACAGAACCTTTTTGAATTTATCAGCGTCCAGACGTCCGGAGTGGACCGGAAATCCGTGTTATGCAGTTCAATTTCTACTGGTGGTGGCTTCCGGATTTCCGATGTGGGTCGGACGTCCGGCGCTCGGACGTCCGGAGGGAGCCGGATTTCCGAGATATAGAACACAAATTCTACTGGTGTAGACTTCCAGATTTCCGGACCTTGGCCGGTCGTCCGGCCCTCGGATGTCCGGAGGGAGCCGGATTTCCGAGTTATATGCCTCACAAACTACTGGTGACGGGCTGCGGATTTCCGAAGCCAGCCGGACGTCCGGCACTCGGACGTCCGGAGGGAGCCGGATGTCCGAGGCAATGGACATTTTTTGAATTGAAGACAGAGAGGAGAGTATGTGGTGTTTGGTATGAAAGTAAAGATGTGGTATGAGCAAGTTCATCGCAAAACCTGTGATCCCCTCTTAATAGTGCAGGATCCCTATACTCAATATCAGTAAACTCAAAAGACTACTCTACAACATCTCTTCTTAATCCCGAGCCTTCTCGAAATATAAATCACCAATCTTTTCAGGCAACCTTTGGCACATAAATCTCAATCTACTAAAGTACTTGCTGTCCTGAGATACACTCAACAAATAGGATTAGTTTCCTATGTATGTGTTGTCATTAACACCAAAAGACGATTAGGGGCATAGCATGCACTTTCAGAGGGGAGGAGTTGGAGGGCTTCTTCATCATCATCATCGCCCCTCCAATGACTCATGAGTAGTTCACTTCAGACCTACGGGTCCGTAGTTAGTAGCTAGATGGCTTCTTCTCTCTCTTGGATCTTCAATACAAAGTTCTCCATGATCTTCATGGAGATCTATCCGATTTAATCTTCTTTGGCGGTGTGTTTGTCGAGATCCGATGAATTGTGGATTTGTGATCAGATTATCTATGATATATATTTGAGTCTTTGCTGATTTCTTATATGCATGATTTGATATCCTTGTAAGTCCCTCCGAGTCTTGGGTTTTGTTTGGCCAACTAGATCTATGATTCTTGCAACGGGAGAAGTGCTTGGTTTTGGGTTCTTACCATGTGGTGACCTTTCCCAGTGACGGTAGGGGCAGCAAGGCACACATTAAGTAGTTGCCAATAAGGGTAACAAGATGGGCTGTGTCGTTGATATGAGAGTGTCCATCTACATCATGTCATCTTGCTTAAGGCGTTACTCTGTTCTTTTGGACTTAATACACTAGATGCATGCTGGATAGCGGTCGACGTGTGGAGTAATAGTAGTAGATGCAGACAGTATCGGTCTACTTGTTTTGGACGTGATGCCTATAGATATAATCATTGCCATAGATGACGTCACGACTTTGCGTGGTTCTATCAATTGCTGGACAGTAATTTGTTCACCCACCGTCTACTTGCTCTCATGAGAGAAGCCACTAGTAAGCACTACGGCCCCCGGGTCTATTCACATCTATCGTTTACACCTCCGCTTTTACTTTGCTTTGTTACTTTGTTGCTTTCAGTTCTCACTTGGCGAACAATCTATAAGGGATTGACAACCCCTTCATATCGTTGGGAGCAGGTTTTTTGTGTTTGTGCAGGATCTTGTGATACTCCTCCAATGGATTGATACCTTGGTTCTCAAACTGAGGGAAATACTTACCACCGCTGTGCTACATCACCCTTTCCGCTTCGAGGGAACACCAACGCAAGGCTCCATAGCCGTAGCAGAAGGATTCCTCGTGCCGTCGACACGACTATTCCTGTCGCCGTTGTCGGGGAAGCACAGCTGACATCAGCGTGCTCCACCAGACATGACGTGTAGAAGTGATGCTTTCCCTCAAGATTGGAAAACCCTTCCTAGACCAACCTAGACCTCACTAGCTTTCCCAACTCACATTTCTGGTCACGTGTCTAACACACGGATATGCCAAAGCACCATTTAGCCCCGATAAACCCCCGCTTAGCACCGGGTTCTTTATGGGACAAGTGATCACGGTGAACAAGTATCCTACAATCTTAAGCTAGCACCAAAACCCTGATGCCATAAGAAGGACCGTTCTCGAATATAAGGATATTAGACTATGGGTTGTTGTGATGATGATAGGTGTCTTGAGGATATAGCTAGACTATCTTGATGGATCGTAAGACCCTTATAAAGGTAGGTGAACTTGGTGGAACAAGTTGATAACTAGCATAACCTACATGTTCCTGGAGTAAGTTTGGATTCAGTAGGACGATTATGATCACGAGCAATAATTCTTGGTTGTATAATTGACTTTATCAAGTAGTTGACATGGTTTGATGATTTTACCATAAAGACTTGGAGTAACGAGTAAAAGTTCTTATTGGACTTGAGATTCGGGTTAAATAGGTAACCTTAATGGAGTATCAATGATGTTTGAGGCCACATGGTTAGGAGTAAACTGGATTTAGCCCGATGATCTCGATCGTGATACCATGTTTGTCGGCGGATAACAAGTACAAGTACTTGGAGTTGTCGAATTGATTTATGAACCTATATAAGCCAGCTTCGGAGATTAGTTGGCCATGATGTTGAAAGTTGGTGGATACACTATGGCGTAGTCCTTGCAACAATATGTGAATTATGAGGACTCTAAGTGATTATGTAGAATCCCATCAATACTGTATTTGTAGGAGCGATGGGTCAAGTGAATATTGA
Source organism: Hordeum vulgare subsp. vulgare (assembly GCF_904849725.1). Classification (NCBI taxonomy): domain Eukaryota; kingdom Viridiplantae; phylum Streptophyta; class Magnoliopsida; order Poales; family Poaceae; genus Hordeum; species Hordeum vulgare. The sequence goes on along the minus strand of NC_058519.1, from coordinate 268,819,687 downwards.
TGGTATGATGAACCACTTGATTGGATTCGTATGAAGGAAACAAGACTTGGATTGGTATACTACGTGTTTCCTTAATATAGAAATGCAGTACCCTGTCCATTGGATGATCAAGTTGGACATTGGAAACAAGACTCTACTACTCATAATAAAGAGGGCATGTCACATCGGAGTGAAGTGACATGACAAGTACTACTACGCGCCAAGCGTCGGAGTGAGGCTGGACGATTTATTCGTGGTGGTGGCAGCGCTGGAATAATACAGCGGCGGACTCCATGATTGCAAGACTGACTGGGACTCCTCTAGAGGTCGGACTCGCTATCGAACTCTTCATCCATGAGGTCTCCTTCATCCATATCTGGCCACATCAACAAGCTAGTGAGTACTTTGAAAAGTACTCGCAAACAATTTGCACAAAAGATGAGATGCATGGTTAAGGTCATAATTTATCATAATAGAGATGTTAATAGCAGTTAAGTTAGTGGATAAGTCGGGCAGTAATCCTCTCGAAGTACCCAAACAGAAAATAAACTGCATCGATCTGGTGTCTGGAGCAACGCCTCAAAAGGTTAACAGGTAAGTAAATTGCCACCGTCGGGCATCTAAGCGACACCTCATATAAGGCATCAAATAATTAACAATCCATAGTCGGGCGTCTCAGCGACAACACAGAAAGGGCATAGAATAAATAACAAGCCACACTCGGGCATCTTAGCAACACCACAGAAAAGGGCATAAAATAAATAACAAGCCGCAGTCGAGCATCTTAGCGACACCACAGAAAGGGCATAAAATAAATAACAAGCCGCAGTCGGGCGTCTTAGCGACACCACAGAAACGGCATAAAATAAATAACAAGCCGGAGTCGCGCGTCTTAGCGGCACCACAGAAAGGGCACAAAAGTAAGTGAATATCCAGGTGGTACAACCAACCTTCGGGGTATTTAAAACAACCAAGTTTCATCACGTTAGTTCCATCATCACAGTGAGATGTTAACATTTAGCACTTCCATAAACAAACTCGTTCTCGAGAGACCGACACTTGACGTGTCAACTAGTCGTCCTTTACCATGGACGCGGTGATACGTCCCAAACATATCTATAATTTCTGCTTGTTCCGTGATCTTTTGGGTGACAATGTTATATGTTTTGCTACACTTTTATATCATTTTACACATATTTGGACTAACCTACTAACTCAGTGCACCCACTGCCAGTTTATGTCTAATGATGTCTATTTTGCAGGGGCTTTTACCCAGTTTTCCGAACCCGAAATAATCCAGAAAACATATATAAAAAATCAGCGAAACAGAAGTTTCCGGATCACCGAAGAAGGGCCAGAGGGTGGCCAGGGGCCTCCCAGGCGGCCTGCTGGCGCGTCCAGACCCTAGGCCGCTCTAGGAGGTCGCCTCGGTGGGTCCCACCTCCTTTGGTGCCCTCCTTTGGTCCATATTTAGAGTCTCGAGAGGAAACCCTTGCACACTTTCCGGAATCACGAATTTCTCCATCGTTCTGCCGCCGCAGCGCTTCCGAGATCGGGAGCGTCAGGAGACATCTTCCCGGCACCCTGTCGGAGGGAGGATTGACCTCCGGGAGCTTCTCCACCGCCATGGATGCTTCACGGACGTGCCATGAGTAGTCCTCCTTGGACCACGAGTCCATGACCAGTAGCTATGCGATGCCTTCTCTCCAATCTTGTGCTTCAATGGTTAGTCCTTGTGAGTTGCCCTACGTGATCAAGGCATCTATGTAATTCTCTTGCTATTGCTATGCTCGGTTTGTTGGGATCCGATGGATTATGAGATTATGTTCAGATTGTTATGAGTTATATATTTGATTATCCTTTTTATATTATGTTCCTTAGTGATTCATGCATGTTCTCCGTTGCTATTTATTGCTTTGGCCGAGTAGTAGATTGTAACTCCAAGAGGGAGTGTTATGCATGATTGTGGGTTCATGCCCCTCGATGCCTAGCTTGAGTGACAGAAACATGAGACTAGGGGATTGTTGGAAATATGCCCTAGAGGCAATAATAAATTAGTTATTATTATATTTGTTTGTTCTTGATAATCGTTTATTATCCATGCTATAATCGTATTGATTGGAAACATAGATACATGTGTGGATACATAGACAAAACACTGTCCCTAGTAAGCCTCTAGTTGACTAGCTCGTTGATCAAAGATGGTCAAGGTTTCCTGACCATAGACAAGTGTTGTTGCTTGATAACGGGATAACATCATTAGGAGAATCATGTGATGGACTAGACCCAAACTATGTACGTACCATATTGATCGTGTCATTTTATTACTATTGTTTTCTACATGTCAAGTATTTATTCCTATGACCATGAGATCATATAACTCACTAGCACCGGAGGAATACCTTGTGTGTATCAAACGTCCCAACGTTACTAGGTGACTATAAAGGTGATCTACAGGTATCTCCGAAGGTGTCCGTTGAGTTAGTATGGATCAAGACTGGGATTTGTCACTCCGTGTGACGGAGAGGTATCTCGGGGCCCACTCGGTAATACAACATCACACACAAGCCTTGCAAGCAATGTGACTAAGTGCAAGTCATGGGATCTTGTATTATGGAACGAGTAAAGAGACTTGCCGGTAACGAGATTGAAATAGGTATGCGGACACCGACGATCGAATCTCGGGCAAGTAACATACCAAAGGACAAAGGGAATGACATACGGGATTATATGAATCCTTGGCACTGAGGTTCAACCGATAAGATCTTCGGAGAATATGTACGATCTAATATGGGCATCCAGGTCCCACTATTGGATATTGACCGAGGAGTGTCTCGAGTCATGTCTACATAGTTCTCGAACCCGCAGGGTCTGCACACTTAAGGTTCGATGATGTTTTAGTATAGTTTTACCTCTAGATCGGTTTTCTGCGGAGCTCGGGCGGAGCCCTACAGGAGTAGATCAACACCACCACCACCGGAGCGCTGTCACGCTGCGGGAGAACTCATCTACTTCTCCGTCTTGCTTGCTGGATCAACAAGGCCGAGATCATCGTCGAGTTGTACGTGTGCTGAACGCGGAGGTGCCATCCGTTCGACGCTAGATCGGAACAGATCGTGGGACGGAACGCGAGACGGTTCGTGGGACGGATCGTGGGACGGTTTGAGGGACGGATCGTGAAGACGTTCCACTATGTCAACAACGTTTCTTAACACTTCCCGTTGAGCGATCTACAAGGGTACGTAGATCTAATCTCCTCTCGTAGATGGACATCACCATGATAGGTCTTCGTGTGCGTAGGAAAATTTTGTTTCCGATGCAACGTTCCCCAAAAGTGGCATCATGAGCTAGGTTCATGCGTAGATGTTATCTCGAGTAGAACACAAAAGGTTTTGTGGACGGTGATGTTCGATTTGTTTCCCTCCTTAGTATTTTCTCGATTCGGCGGTATTGTTGGATTGAAGCGGCCCAGATCGACATAACTCGTACGCTTACGAGAGACTGGTTTCATCAATTGACATGCAACCTCGTTGCATAATGATGACTGGCGGGTGTCGGTTTCTTCAACTTTAGTTGAATTGGTTTTGACCGAGGCGGTCCTTGGAGAGAGGTTAAATAGCAATTTGCACATCTCCGTTGTGGTTTTTGCGTAAGTAAGATGCGATCATACTAGATACCCATAGCAGCCACGTAAAACATGCAACAACAAATTAGAGGACGTCTAACTTGTTTTTGCAGGGTATGCTTGTGATATGATATGGCCAATGACATGATGTGATCTATTGGATGTATGATATGATCATGTTGTAATAGTTAATATCGACTTGCACGTCGATGCTACGGCAACCGGCAGGAGCCATAGGGTTGTCTTTAAACTAACGTTTGTGTTTGCAGATGCGTTTACTATATTGCTAGGTAGTAGCTTTAGTAGTAATAGCATAGATAGCACGACAACCTCGATGGTGACACGTTGATGGAGATCATGATGATGGAGATCATGGTGTGGTGTTGGTGACAAGAAGATCATGTCGGTGCTTAAGTGATGGAGATCAAGAAGCACAAGATGATGGCCATATCATGTCACTTATGAATTGCATGTGATGTTAATCCTTTTATGCACCTTATTTTCTTAAAACGACGGTAGCATTATAAGGTGATCTCTCACTAAAATTTCAAGATGAAATTGTGTTCTCCCGACTGTGCACTGTTGCGACAATTCGTCGTTTCAACACACCACTTGATTTTCGGGTGTGATAGAGTCAACGTTCACATACAGCGGGTGCAAAACAGTTGCACATGCGGAACACTCGGGTTAAACTTGACGAGCCTAGCATTTGCAGACATGGCCTCGGAACACATGAGACCGAAAGCTCGAGCATGAGTCGTATAGTTGATATGATTAGCATAGGGATGCTTACCACTGAAACTATTCTCAACTCACGTGATGATCGGACTTGAGTTAGTAAATTTGGATCATGTACCACTCAAATGACTAGAGAGATGTACTTTTTGAGTGGGAGTTCTTAAGTAATATGATTAATTGAACTAATTATCATGAACATAGTCAAAAGGTCTTTGTGAATTATGATGTAGCTTGTCCTATAGCTCTACTGTTTTTATATGTTCCTAGAGAAAGTTTAGTTGAAATATGATAGTAGAAACTTTGCGGACTAAGTCCGTAAAACTGAGGATTGTCCTCATTGCTGCGCAGAAGGCTTATGTCCTTAATGCACCACTCAGTGTGTTGCACCTCGAGCGTCGTGTGTGGATGTTGCGAACATCTGACATACACGTTTTTGATGACTACGTGATAGTTCAGTGCGTAATACTTAATGGCTTAGAAGCAAGGCGCTGAAGACGTTTTGACACGTCGCGAAACATAAGAGATGTTCTAAGAGATGAAATTGAGATTTCATGCTCGTGCCCTTGTTGAGAGGTAAGAGACCTCCGACAAGATTCTTTGTCTACAAAGTAAAGGAGAAAAGCTCAGTCGTTGACCGTGTGCTCAGATTGTTTGAGTGCAACAATCGCTTGAATCAAGTGGGATTTAATCTTCCAGATGAAATAGTGATGGTTCTCCAAAGTCACTGCCACCAAGCTGCTAGAGCTTCATGATGATCTATAACGTATCAAGGATAGATATGATGATCCTTGAGCGATTCGCAATGTTTGACACTGCGAAAGTAGAAATCAAGAAGGAGCATCAATTGTTGATGGTTAGTAACACCACTAGTTTCAAGAAGGGCAAGGGCTAGAAGGGATACTTCATCAAACGGCAAACCAGTTGCTGCTCTAATGAAGAAACCCAAGATTGAACCCAAACCCGAGACTAAGTGCTTCTGTTATGAGGGGAACGGTCACTGAGGCGGAGCTACCCTAGATACTTGGTAGATAAGAAGGCTGGCAAAGTCGACAAAAGTATATTTGATATACATGATATTGATGTGTACTTTACTAGTACTCCTAGTAGCCCAAGGGTATTGGATACCAGTTCGGTTGCTAAGTGATTAGTAACTCGAAATGAAAGCTACGGAATAAACGGAGACTAGCTAAAGGCGAGGTGACGATAAGTGTTGGAAGTGTTTCCAAGGTTGATGTGATCAAAACATCACACTCTCCCTCTACCATCGGGATTGGTGTTAAACCTAAATACTTGTTATTTGGTGTTTGCGTTGAGCATGTACATGATTGGACCGTGTTTATTGCAATACGATTATTCATTTAAAAGGAATAATAGTTATTCTATTTTCCTGAATAATTACCCTCAATGGTTTATTGAATCTCGATCATAGTGTCACACATGTTCATAATATTGGTGCCAAAAGATACAAAGTAGTAATGATAGTACCACTTACTTGTGGCACTGCCGCTTGAGTCATGTCGATATAAAGTGCATGAAGAATCTCCATAGTGATGGATCTTTGTACTCACTCATTTTTGAAACGTTTGAGACATGCAAAGCATACCTATTGGTATAAACGCATGAAGAAACTCCATGCAAATGGATTGTTTGGACTCACTTGATTTGAAATCACTTGAGACATCCAAATCATACCACATGAAACAAGAAAGTAACTTATTGGAAGTAATACATTTTTTATGTGTGCTCAGGCACGCAGTGGGTATCGTTATGTTCTTACTTCACTGACGATTTAAGTAGATACATGAGTATTTACTTGATGAAATCACAAGTCTGAAATGTTGAAAAGTTTAAAGCTATTTCAGAGTGAAGATCGTTGTGACAAGAGGATAAACTGTCTACGATATGATCATAGAGATGAATATCTGAGTGCGAATTTTTGGTACTCAGTTAAGACAATGTGGAAATTGTTTCACAATTTATGCCACCTAGAACACCATAGTGTGATGGTGTGTCTAAACGTCATAGCCATGCCCTATTTGATATGGTGCATAATATGATGTCTCTTATCAAATTGCCACTATCGTTTATGGGTTATGCATTAGAGACAACCACATTCACTTTAAATAGGGCACCGCGTATTTCCCTTGAGATGACACAGTATAGACTATGGTGTGGAGAAACCTAAGTTGTCATTTCTTGAAAGTTTGGGGTTGCAACGCTTATGTGAAAAAGTTTCAGTCTGATAAGCTCGAACCCAAGGCGGATAAATGCATCTTCATAGGATATCCAAAACAGTTGGATACATCTCCTATCTCAGATCCGGAAGCAAAGTGTTTGTTTCTAGAAACGGGTCCTTTCTCGAGGAAAGGTTTCTCTCGAAAGAATTGAGTGGGAGGGTGGTGGAACTTGATGAGGTTAGTGAACCGTCACTTCAACCAGTGTGTAGCAGGGCGCAGGAAGTGGTTCATGTGGCGCATACACCAATTGAAGTGGAAACTGATGATGGTGATCATTGAGCTTCGGATCAAGTTACTACAAACCTCGTAGGTCGACAAGGTCGCGTACTGCTACAAAGTGGTACGGTAACTCTGTCTGGGAGGTCATGTTGTTGAACAACAATGAACCTACGAGCTATGGAGAAGCGATGGTGGGCCCGGATTCCGACAAATGGATGGGGACCATGAAATACGATAGAGGATCCATGTATGAAAACAAAGTGTAGACTTTGGAAGAACTACTTGATGGTCGTATGACTATTAAGTAAAGATGGATCTTTGAAAGAAAGACAAACGATGATGGTGAAAAGTCACCATTAAGAAAAGCTCGACTTGTTGCAAGGATGTTTCCGACAAGTTCAAAGAGTTGACTATGATGAGATTGTCACTCGTAGCGATGTTGAAAGTTTGTTGGAATTATGTTAGTAGTTGTTGCATTATTTATGAAATATTGGACATAGGATGTCAAAACATTGTTTCCTCGACACTTTCCTTGAGGAAAGGTTGTATGTGATACAACCAAAAGGTTTTGTCAATCCTAAGGATGCTAACAAGTATGCAAGCTCCAGTGATCCTTTTATGGACTGGTGCAAGCATCTCGAAGTTGGAATATACGCTTTGATGAGATGATCAAAGCTTTTGGGTTTGTACAAGGTTTATGAGAAACTTGTATTTCCAAAGAAGTGAGTGGGAGCACTATAGAATTTTTGATAAGTATATGTGGTTGGCATATTGTTGATCGAAAGTAATGTAGAATTTCTGTGAAGCAGAAAAGGTTGTTTGAAAGGATTTTTTCAAAGGAAGACCTGGATAGAGCTACTTGAACATTGAGCATCAAGATCTATAGAGATAGATCAAAACGCTCAATAGAACTTTCAATGAAATGCATGCCTTGACAAGTTTTTGAAGGAGTTCAAAATAGATCAGCAAAGGAGTTATCGGCTGTGTTGTAAGGTGTGAATTTGAGTAAGACTCAAAACCCGACCACGGCAGAAGAAAGAGAAAGGACGAGGGTCGTCCCCTATGCCTTAGCCATAGACTCTAAAGTATGCCATGTTGTGTACCGCACCTAGTGTGTGCCTTGCCACAAGTCTGTTAAGAGGTACAGAGAGTGATCCAGGATTGAATCACTAAACAACGGTCAAAGTTATCCTTAGTGAATTAATGAACTAAGGAATTTTTCTCGATTATGGAGGTGGTTAAAGAGTTCATCGTAAAGGGTTACATCGATGCAAGCTTTGACACTAATCCGAATAGCTCTGAGTAGTAAAACGGATTCGTATAGTAGAGTAGATATTTGGAATATTTCCGAATAACACGTAGTAGTGGCATCTATAAGATGACATAAAGATTTGTAAAGTTCACACGGATCTGAAAGGTTCAGAACCGTTGACTAAAACCTCTCTCAGAAGCAAGACGTGATCAAACCCCATAACCATATGGGTGTTGGATTCGTTAAAATCACATAGTGATGTGAACTGGATTATTGATTCTAGTGCAAGTGGGAGACTGTTGGAAATATGCCCTAGAGGCAATAATAAATTAGTTATTATCATATTTCTTTGGTCGTGATAATCGTGTATTATCCATGCTATAATTGTATTGATTGGAAACATAGATACATGTGTGGATACATAGACAAAACACTATCCCTAGTAAGCCTCTAGTTGACTAGATCGTTGATCAAAGATGGTCAAGGTTTCCGGACCATAGACAAGTATTGTCGCTTGATAATGGGATCACATCATTAGGAGAATCATGTGATGGACTAGACCCAAACTATGTACGTACCATATTGATCGTGTCATTTTGTTGCTATTGTTTTCTGCGTGTCAAGTATTTATTCCTATGACCATGAGATCATATAACTCACTCGCACCGGAGGAATACCTTGTGTGTATCAAACGTCGTAACGTAACTGGGTGACTATAAAGGTGCTCTACAGGTATCTCCGAAGGTGTCCGTTGAGTTAGTATGGATCAAGACTGGGATTTGTCACTCCGCGTGACGGAGAGGTATGTCGGGGGCCACTCGGTAATACAACATCACACACAAGCCTTGCAAGCAATGTGACTAAGTGTAAGTCACGGGATCTTGTATTATGGAACGAGTAAAGAGACTTGCCGGTAACGAGATTGAAATAGGTATGCAGATACCGATGATCGAATCTCGGGCAAGTAATATACCGAAGGACAAAGGGAATGACATCGGGATTATATAAATCCTTGGCACCGAGGTTCAACCAATAAGATCTTCGGAGAATATGTAGGATCCAATATGCGCATCCTGGTCCAGCTATTGGAAATTGACCGAGGAGGGTCTCGGGTCATGTCTACATAGTTCTCGAACCCGCACGGTCTGCACACTTAAGGTTGGATGATGATTTAGTATAGTTGAGTTATATGTGTGGTTACCGAATGTTGTTCGGAGTCCCGAATGAGATCACGGACGTCACGAGGGTTTCCGGAATGGTCCAATTTTGCAAGATCAATCTCTCTATTCTTATTCCGGAGTTCATCTCTTCTGTCCAAGTTGTCTTTGTTTTTCCCCGCCCTCCCACCCTTTCTTCAGTGTTTGGATTTCATCCAAGTGCCTTTATTTTCGTTAATGCTTCCGCTATCTCTTCTTCCTTTTGTAGCCGATGATTCATTGTGAAGTTTGTCAGCAGCTTCGTGTTCATCTTTATTCATTCTTGTCATCTTTCCGGTGAATTCAGTTCAAGCTATCCATGTTCATCATATCCTTTTCATCCTTGTAATTCTTTCCATGTTGAAGATTCTTATAAGCCTATCCTGTTATTCATTCATCTCTTTTCTACCCGGTGTGTTGAAGATATCTCAGAGTTTCTTGTTTCAGATCTTTCATTATTTCGAGGTTCTCAACCTCATCCAGTTTTCCTTTTACTCGTGCAATATCTCTCTTTCTAAGAAATCCTTTCAATGGTGGTTTCTTTGAGTGGGCCCATAACCCACAGGTTTTTCCTAGGATCTTACATGTCTCTTCTAATTTTCCGGAGATCTCTAAATCTTTTCAACTATGACGTAAGTATGATTTCCATCAGTCATATTACTTCTTAAAGGTCTATTTGAATTAATTCTCATATTGGCTCAACCTTTCATTCTTCATTATTCCGGAGTGTCTTAGTTATTCTTGGTGGTGTTCTCCTCCTCTTTTTCAGCTTTTGAAGACAGAAGGAGTGTTTCTCTCAAATCTTGGTTCATTCTCTTGCACATTCATCATTTCAGCCGTGTGGCATTATCTTGAATTGTTCCCAGTCATGAGTAATCCCTTTCGTGCTATCCGGTGCTTCTCTGAGTTGTTTTCATTCTCGATCCTTCGAAGGCCATCATTTCAGAAGATTCTTCGTTCTCAGCTTTCAGCTTTCAACCTCAATTCTTCGCATTTGTTGTCTCTTCGTTCGTCTCTCAATTATTCCGGCGCCTTGTTCATAGCTTTCTCTCAGGTGGCTTACGATCTCTTCATTCTCATGTATCTCCATTAATTCGTGGTGTCCCCATTCAATCCAATTCTTACCGGTCTCTCCTCAAGACTTTTTCAAGTTTGTGCTCATAGATCTCTCCTCAATCATTTTTCAGAAGAATAAGTGTTACGCTAAATCCGTTGCTTGTCATCAATTAAACTTGATGAAGGATAGCATAACATAATTCTTATTCTTGTTCATAGTAATCTGAATTCTTCGTCCGGAGTGGCTCATGATATCAATTCCTTTTTCTCAAGTGTTCTTATCTTTTTTTCCGGAGTTCCAAGTTTTCTCAAGTATCTCTTCGTGAAGCTTCATCGATGTCTTTGCAAGGCTTCAATCTTATTCTTTCATCCTTCATATCTTGCATCGTCCTTTTAATATGGAGGCTCGTCATGGTGGTTCTTCAAGGATGTGATTTTTGTTCTCAAAGTGTTCTTCAAGATTCCTGTTGGAGTACCTCAAGTATTCTTTCTCTTTCATCTCCAGTACATTTGTTATTCCTTCATCCTTTGAGGTGGTATTATAGCATTCTGTTAGTGTAGAAGCCTCGAAGGGTTTTCCTTTCAAGAAATGAGATAATTAAATCCACCAATTCTTTGATCATGAGATATTTCAACCCATGATTTCTCCATTGAGGTATCTTGGTTTAGTTTTCACCTAAAGCTTGTCTAAGGATGTTGCTATTATGGTAATTATCATTTATCCAAGTTATCAAAGCACCCTCTTGGTGTAATAAGTTTTGATATCTTTGCTTTCAACTATCCTTATTTATTTTAGTGGGTGGTTGTCACCTCATAAATGCTGAGATGATTTTCATAGGACCACTACTATCTTGTTCTTTTCGTTGTGGGTTTTCCAACTACTACACCAATTCTTCTGTCCGGAGGCTCTTCAATTCTATTGTGATAATAGTTGTCATTCTTTTCTTCATTCTCTTCTTCCGTATGAGCTAGTTCCTATTCTATTGTTCCGAAGGCATTTCGATGTTGCTCTTTTGGGTCTATTATGTTGTTCTATCAAGATAATGGTGTTCCCTTGTTCTATTTGGTTGTTTGTTATGAATATTGTCTATTTCTTCCATCTTATCGAATTTTTTGTCCCATTTTCCTACCAAAGTGCTGCCGAAATTTTCCGTGAATTCTTGCTTGTTTCTCATATCAGTCCTCATCACTTTGCAACCTTCAAGGATCGTTGTTTTCACTCGTTTGTCAAAGAAGCGACTAATTTTTACCTCTTGTTCTTTCTCATCCTCTTCCCCTTTCATTCTTGGATCTCTGGGCGACATCCTCTTGTAGTGTAGGAGAGTTGTGACAGCTCGACACCGATGCTCCAGAAGATTTCCCTTTTTATTCGTTGTCGCAACATGTTTTATTTTGTTTGTTGCATTCATCACGCATAATGCATCATCTCCATCATCTCTAGTGTTATTGCTTCCTTGTGGTGTTCATTTGTTTTTCCCTCTTCTCCTAGCCACTCCTTGATCCTTTCCTTTTCCATTTGCTTTCATTTATTTGAGTTGCAGATTTAAGTGCTCAAATAAATGTTTCTGTGGAGCCCATAAATAATATCCATTGTATAGGGTCTCCATCTTAAATCTCAGTCCAATTGGGTTTGGTTTGGTTATGGTTTATAATTTAGGCAAGTTTGAAATATATTCAAAACTTGTCCGAATTTATATTCTGTAAAAATCCCCAATCCAATTTTATTAAATCCCCCATATTTTTCTGGCTTCGGGAAAATTTCTCTCTTGTTGGAATTCCAACTTTATCTCTTGTTTTCTTTCTTTGCTAGTGGTTGTAAAGAATTTAGAAAACAAGAAAATGAGGGGGAGAAAGAAGCATGTGCCAAGCCCCCCCCCCCCCCGCTAGCCCTAGCGACAGGAGCAGCTCAGCCCCGATCCCATCTCCTTGTCGTCCTCCCCAGCGCCTCCTCCCCCGTCTCTCCTCCCCACTGCGCCGACTCCCCTCCCTGTTCCCCTCGGTCACCGCCCAGCCCCGCCGTTGGCCTCGCCGCCACCATCCTGTGCGCAAGGAGCTCGCCGCCGCCCCGCGTCGCCCTCCATCTGCGCGCCGCCGCCGTCTTGCCGAGGAGCCCCGCAGCTCCCGTGCCCGTGCCTCCTCCCATCGCCCTGCTGTCTCGCCGGCAGGCCGCTGGAGGCCAGCCCTGTGTCGCGGCCTCCCTCTCCTCCGTGCGACCTCCACCATGGCCGCCAAGCCCCGTCGGCAGTTCTCCTCGGTTCCCCGCACCAGGGCCCCTCGACCTCGCCTCCTCTCGCCGGTTGCTCGCTCTGCCACCTGCTGCAGCGTCGCCGGCCGCAAGGACCCGCCGCCGCCTCCGTGCTGAAGCCGAGTTCGCCGGCCGCAGCCGCTAGCTCCTCCAACCGCGCCGTTTTGCCATGCGTGGGGTTGCTGTCGTTGTGGCATGATGCTGCTGCCGACTGCTGCTGTTGTTGCGGTCGGCTGCTGCCTGCTTGCCTGCCTGCGTCGTGCTGGTTGCTGCTGAAGTTGCTGTTGGCTGCTGCTTGCCGTTGTTGCCGCCGTTGCTGCTAGCTGTTGCTGTTGCTGATGCTTGCCATGTCGGATGCTGCTTGCTGCTGCTAGGCTTCTTGTTGTTGCTTGCTATTGCTTGCTGGTAGTTGCTGCCGCTTGCTGCCGATGCTAGCTGATGTTGCTTGCTATTGCTATGTTGCTGCTGCCGCTAAGCTGTTGCTTTGCCCTGCTGCCTTTTGGAACGTCGCCGAAGACCGCGTGCACCATCCCCGCCACTGTGGATCCAACAAGATCATGAGTACCACGACTCGAAAAGGACATTGGACTCATCAAGTGCTTCGCGAACAGTGCACGACTACCATTGACAAGACCCGTGTACAACTACTTCCATGACGTCCATGGCTACCTATGTTTTCACCGGTCCGCCCGAACGCACGCTTCGAAGGTATACCATTGGAACGTTGTCGTGAACCGAGTGCATGTGATGTATGAGATGTAACCGTTTGTTTGCGCCATATATGTGGCCCGTTGCACGTTGTCCCTCTTTTGTTGTGCCCCCCGACACATGGGAACCCGATAAACGGGACCACCCCATCTTTATTTGGCTTGACGCGCACGCGCTTCCAATTCGTTGGCACCGATATCTCGTTGAGTTATTGAGATAGGAACGTTGCCGTGGCTTCGTTTCCGTTTTGCCGCCATAGTTCCCTTTCGTTCGCCATGGCGACACATGCTTCTTTTCCTTCTTGCCCGTGTTGTTGAACTCACATGCATGACGCATTCATGGCATAATATCATGTGTTGCATGTTTCTTGTGACGTAGTGACTTTCAAGTCCCGCGTGATAACCGACTAGGATGACAGGTAGAATCACCTGCTTCACCCCTTGCCATGTTAACAACAATTTAATATTGCATGTAAATAAACGGAAGTGAACTAAATAATTGAACGTGGAGTTTCGTCGATATGCAACTCGTTGCATATCGAGCTTCACTTAATGTGTAGTCTTTGCGTGAGGTGAATTGACATGCCATCCCTTGCATTTTGATCTGCTCATGCATCATATTAGGGTGTGCATCATGTCGAGCATTTGTCATGGTGTATATCTCTGTTGATGCTTGTTTCCGGTTTGCTCCGTCTCGATATAGTTCCGCAAGCGTGTCGGAATGTGAGGACCCGTTCGACTACGTTGGTTCGCCGACTTCACAGAGTTGTTCTTCTTCCAAGCGGGATCTCAGGCAAGATGACCATTTCCCCAGATACCATTACTATCATTGCCATGCTAGTTTTATCGCTTCTATCATTTATGTCTCGTTGCCTACCACATGTTAAATATCAGCCTCTCAACAATGCCATGAAACCTTCAACCCGTTCAACCTAGCAAACCACTGATTGGCTATGTTACCGCTTCCTAACACAATCGGGGTTGTTATGGGGACCCCCTTGATAATTCGTTTTAGATTAAAGCTGGTCTGGCAAGGCCCAACTTTGGTACTACATTTGCCTAACAACTAATGAACTGCATAGGGAGTAATTAACCCGAGGAAATTTCATCAACCCCCGGGCCAGTGCTCCTCATGAGTGTTGGTCCCACCTAAGCGATGTCCGGCGCCCCCTGGTCACCCAGGGGTTTAGCGATCCCGACGTCTAGCTCATCCGTCGTGTCCTGAGAACGAGATACGCGGCTCCTATCGGGATCGTCGACACGTCGGGCGGCCTTGCTGGATTAGTTTTACCTTTGACGAAATATCTTGTGCATCGGGATTCCGGTGAAGCTTTGGATAATCTCAGAGTTGAGGTTTTCCACTAAGGAATCCGACGAGATCGTGAGTGTCGTGGTCGAGGATTTCTATGCGGCTTGTGGTAATTTGTGATGGACTAGTTGGAGCACCCCTCCACGGTTAAATCTTTTTGGAAAGTCGTGCCCGCGGTTATGTGGCAAAGTGGAAACTTTGTTTAACACTGGTTCTAGATAACTTGAAGTTAACTTAATTAAAATATGCCAACTGAGTGCGTAACCGTGATTGTCTCTTTCGTGAGCTCCTTCTCCGATCGAGGACACGGTGGGGTTATGTCTGACGTAGGTAGGTGTTCAGGATCATTCATTTGATCAATCGTAGTCCACGTCCGCTATGCGTAGATCTTCCCCCCTCTTATTTCTTGTACTCGTAAGTTTAGCCACCAAATATATGCTTAGACGCTGCTGCAACCTCACCACTTAACCTTGCCTCACCTAATAAGCTTTGCTAGTCTTGATACCTTTGGAAATGAGATTGTCGAGTCCCTTGAGACTCACAGATTACTACAACACCAGTTACAGGTACAGGTAAAGGTTACTTGACGCGAGCGCATTGATTGTTCATTTGGAGTTGCTTCTTCTTCTTCATCGATCTAGGATGGGTTCCACGACGGCAGCCTGGGATAGCAAGGATGGACGTCGTTCTTCTTTTCTTGTTTGTTTTCGTCAGTAGTTGGACCCTGCTCTTATTCATGATGATTATGTATTGTACTGATGTGACTGTGATGTAGCTTGTGGCGAGTGTAAGCCAATTCTTTATACCTCTCATTTTTAGTACATGTACTTGTAACAATATCCATTCTTGCGAAACGACGAGATGCGCTTCTATCCCTAACGAGGCCCTCGTGCAAAATTGAGGATAGGATCGCATCTTGGGCATGACAAGTGTTGAGAGAAGAACTTTAGCATCAGCCGCGTGTCCCTCCAACCACAAGAAATGAAGGTGAAGTTTAAGTTGAAGTCACACACGACCATAACATTATGGTTTAGGGTCCCTTTCCTATTTCTGAACGGTGCGACCTTTTCTCGTGAAATTGTTATGGGAACATGTGTCCCATCAATGGCCTCGATGCAGTTCTACAACAAAATAGTACAAGTTAGTATCTAAAACATGAAGAGTAAGATCTCGATGTGGATGGACAATGTGGATGGAAGTTGATGAAGCAAAAACCTGAAAACAAGGAAAGAATCTCGTGCTCGATTGGATCTTTGGATGTACTGGATCAGGATTTGGAGGCTTCAAGAAATGCTTAGATGGAGTAGGGATGATGTTGACGAAGTTCTTCATGTGCCAATGGAAAGTATCCCCGCTGTGACCAAAATGAACTTGAAGATCTTCGAAGGAAGAATTATGGGATAACATCCACAGAAACGATGCTAGTTTCTCTTCGACTTTAATTCTAGTGTGAGACACCAAATTCTCGAGTCGAAGATAACCAACCAAAGATCTGAAAATATGAGGTTCCATGCTAAATGCTACCAGGCAGTTTTTGATGTGTCCTTTGAGTAACTCATTAACAAACACCTCGCTTGTTAGCAACGACGTATGACGTCGAATCCTCGGTTCCCTACTAGCAACTCCACCGGTCTCCATCAAATGTAGTGCAGGGAAAACAAATAGCTTCATTTCATCATCCTCCTCCTCCCTCTTCCTAATGCAATCCCTCATATCTGAATCCATTTTATGACTCAAGAAGAAAAAGGCCACTAGTTATTACTACTACAACATTAATAGTGCAAGGTATCAAAATAAATGTCCAGGCAAAAGTAACTAATAGTATTACGTAGGCGTACATTGGTACATACAACAATCACTAATCAACAGATGATATTAGTGGATTGTTCCTTCGGGGTCATCATGTTTTTGTAATTAAGAGAAGACCTAACCATCTAGGATTATATCCTTTGTTTAGTGACATAGGAAATATAAGTGAAAGAAATTCTCAACACTACACACCATGCCATGGAAGATAACAGAGTTTGCACGGGTACAAAATCAATCCCAAAATCACCGGAGCGGCAACAGAGACAACAAGGTGAAATTTTTACCTCCGTGTGGGCGTTGGCCTTGCAAGTCCGGTCGAGCTCCTTCCACGTCGAGCTCCCACCCTCACCTCCTTGCTTCAGCCCTTTCCTCCCCTCCTCCTGGTCTCGTCCTCTCCCCTTGTGGATCAAAGGGGAGCTCTGCTCTGCAGGATCTGGCAGAGAAATGCAGCCGGCGACAACTCTCGTCAATTTAGGCACGGATCTGGCCGAAAGATGCAGGCGACGTGGAGTACGTACCTCTGATAGATTCGTGGAGGACGAAGGGAGAACGCTCGTGGAAGGCTGGCGCTTCTTTGTTCCCGCCGATGCCGTGCCCTTCGTCCCCGCGACCGACACCTTCCCCGTCGTCGCTGTCGCCTAGAGTTCGCGAGAGGAGAGGAGAAACTTCTATTTTTTGGAAGGAGAGGCGAGGGTTGATTCTACGGGAGGAGAGGTGGGGGTTGATTCCCCGCTGAAACCCGACGATTTTAGAAGGGATCGGATGGGATTTCACCCCTGTCGGGTTTAAACGAAAAGAGTTAACGGGTTTACATGAATTTAACTCTGGTCAGGGCAAAACCCCGGAGTTTGATCGGGTTCCGGCTTCGATCCTGGCGGGGGTGGGCGTAAGGCCAACTCCACCGCACGACCCTAAACGGACGACCGGTTTGGCCGGATTTTGTCCGTTTGGGATAGCAACGGGTTTGCCCATCTCCGCTTCTGTCCGTTGGGTCGTGCGCGCGCCCACCGCGCGGCCGCACCCCAAATCATGTCCGTGTTGGACGTGATTAAAAAAATAGAAAAACTTAACTCAAAAGTGAATAAACACAGTTAAAAAACTTAAAACATAATAACATTAACATAAAAAAGGCGCCGTTTTCACGGCCACAAAATGGCCCAGTTTGACATAATTAACATAAAAAAAGCCCGTCGATGCCGCGGCCATCGCCATCTTCACTGGCCGCCGGTGTCGTCGCCGTCGCCGTCGCTGACGAGGACGACGTAGGCCAGCGACGTCCAGAGGTGGGTCGGCGGTCCCTGGTGCGCGGGGCGCGGGCTGGAAGCTGGCACGTGCGTGCAGCACCTCCTCCCGTGGCGAGGCGTCCCGCTCCGGCTACCGCGGCGGCGTGGGGCACCAGTTCACGCCCCCACTGCCTGCGCCATCTCCGGCGCCGTGCACGACCAGTTCCATTGTTGGCCCACCAGATCCGGAGGGAACGTGGCCACCTCCTCCTCCTCCTTCTGCTCGGGGATGGCGACGTCGCCGGGCTTAGAGAGGGCCATCACGTCCTCTAGGCCCGACCATTGGCGTTCATCATGCGTCATCATGGAGTCCTCCATGACATGCTGCATGAGCCGGGCCTCCTCCTCCTCCGTCATGCGAGGTGGAGGTGGTGACGGAGACGGGGAAGGCGACGGCGTGGACGTGAGGCCGCGCACCTCCCGTGCCCGCAGCGGCCCTGAGACCGTGCCGGCGAAGTAGGAGGCGCGCCGCACGTCATGATCGTCCCTGAGTCACGTGCCCCAGAGGGTGGAGTCGGCGACGTACCTATCGTCGTAGTACAGGTCGTCGGGGAGGAAGCGATGGCGGCGCTCGATCTCATCGCGACGTGCAGGGTCGCTCGTCGGCACCGGCGGGATCGGGACCCGGTCGGCAGAGAGGTGCCATGCATTGGGGAGGTGGGCGTCGCTCCACGGGACCGGCGTCCTCGTCTCCCAGTAGCGTCGATATACCTCAGCGCTAAGGTACTGCCGGTCGCGCCGGCCGGCGGGGCTAGGGCCGATGGTGAAGGGAGCGTTGGCCTGGCGCGGTGGCGATGTGGCCTCCTCCTTCATGGAGCCGCGGCGGTGTCTCGACGAGGAGCCAGCCTCGCGGTCGTGCTTCCCCTTGCGACCGTAGTTCCAGAGCCCCATGGCTGCGAGGTGGCCGACCGATGAGTTCGAGGAGGCTGGGGTTTGGCTGTCGGGTTTCGAGGAGGCCGCGGGGTGGCGATGGGAAGTGTGGACGACGATCGGTCCACGGCTTCCCTATTTAAGAAGGACCGCGACCTTTCCGTGGGCGGATGACAGGCGGGCTCGGCTGCTCGTGCGCATTGATGTGGGCGGGTGGGAGGTAGGTGGCCGCGTGCCACGTGGCCCCGACGCGGACGAGCGCGCGTCCGTTTGATGTCTGTCGCGACCCAAACCCCGCGCAAGTTTGCACTTGAAATGGGTCGCCCGATATACAAAACGGACAAGATCACTACTGGAAAACAGTTTTTTGCCATCTGCTGCTTCTTTGCCGTCTGCTGGCTCATGGCAAAGACCCTCTTTGCCATCAGCTACCAGAAACCAGACGGCAAAGAGCATGCTGATGCCAAAGGTACTATTTGCCATCAGCCAGCTCTTTGCCGTCTGCCAGCTCATGGCAAAGAGCATTCAGGCAGACGGCAAAGAGCATGGACGGCCCACCCTGCAGCCCCTCTCTCCCCCCTAACGGCCTCTCTCTTTGTCGTCCGCTTTTCTTCTCTGTGCCGTCGGGAGGCGGACGGCAAAGAGGGTGCCCCCCTAACGGCCGTTAGCCCCACCCCCACGCGCCTCTCTCTGACCCGTAACGGCCATCCCAACCCCTCTCTCTCACCCCGACACCACCACCGCCGCCGTGCCCTCCTCCGGCCTCCCTGCGCTGCCGCCCCTCCTCCTCCGCCTCCCTGCGCCCCCTCCTCCTCCGGCCTCCCTGCGTCCCCTCCTCCTCCGGCCTCCCTGCGCCCCCTCCTCCTCCCTCCTCCGACCTCCCTGCGCCCTCCTTCCGGCCTCCCTGCACCCCCTCCTCCAACACGCCCCCTCCTCCTCCCCGGGACCTCCTCCTCCACTACCGCTGTCGGCGCTCGCCCCTTCTCCACCACCACCCCCTCCGCCACCACCGTCGTTTCCTCCACCGCCGCACCCTCGTCCTCCCCAGCCGCCCCCTCCGGTGGGTCCTTTTTTTTTTCTTTTTTGCTAATTTACAAATTTAGTTTTGTTTTGTTAATTAGTGGTAGCTAGATTATTGTTAGTAGTTTTAGTGGTAGATTTAGTTAGGTTAGTAGTTTTAGTTATGTTAGTTAGTTAGCTTGGTTAGTTAGGTGGAGGAGGAGAAAAGGAGAAGAGGAGGAGGAGGACGAGAAGAGGAGAAGAAGAAGAGGAGAAGGAGGAGGAGAAGAAAAAGAAGAAGAAGAAGAAGAAGAGGAGGAGGAGGAGAAGAAAAAAATAAGAAGGAGAAGAAGAAGAAGAAGAAGAAGAAGAAGAAGAAGAGAAAAAATAAGAAGGAGAAGAAGTAAAGAAGAAGAGAATAAGAAAAAAATAAGAAGGAGAAGAAGAGAAAAAAAGAAGAAGAAGTTGATTTTTTTATTGTTTGGTATTTAGTGGTAGCTAGATTCTTTTTAGTTACTTAGTGGTAGAATCTGTTTTTTTGTTGTTTAGTGCTATCTAGGTTTAGCGATGGGTTTAGCTAGCTTGGTTAGTTAGTTAGTTAGCTTAATAGAAAGAATAGGAAGAAGAACAAGAGGAGAAGGAGGAGAAGAGGAGAAGAGGAGGAGGAGAAGAAGAAGAAGAAGAAGAAGAGGAGAAGAAGACAAAAATAAGAAGGAGAAGAATAAAAGAAGAAGAAAAGAAGAAGAGAAGAAGAAGAGAAGAAGAGAAGAAGAAGAGAAGAAGAGAAGAAGAATACCTTCTCCTCCTCCTTCTCCTTCTTCTTGATTTTTTCTTCTTCTTCTCCTCCTCCTCTTTCTTCTCCTCTATCTTATTCTCCTCACCTTATTTTCCCCAACAATGAGATAATTAGCCCATTTAGCTACAAAATGGCATAAAAACCTTGGTTAGCTCATGAATATTATATTCTTAACTTGTTTTCCTCTAAAATGACATAATTAGAATATTTGTGTTGATCGGGTTGATTTACATGTGATAGTTGTCTTGTCGCTGTGAGGTTTGCTGTGCGAAGACCTGTCCGTGCGTTGTACGAGCTCCGCCCCTGCATTCGTGGGTCAGTACAAATTTCATCTCCTCCCCGCCCCTTCATTTACTGTGGCTCGGTTTCCGGATGAAACTTTCTAGATTTAGGTAATTAAATTAATTTATTAGTATGCCTGACCAGTATGTGTCTCCCGTTCGAAAGGGCAACATCTATAAATATGCATGTCTTTGCATATTTATAACCGCCATGCTTTCGATTTGTCCAACATTATCCATGGACACCCGAGTATGTGTAGATTGGGTTCGTTTTCCCGTATGCTGTGCTCTGGATCCGATGCGGAATTTCGTCAGTGCCTCCCTGTTGTTCTCCGGATGCACATCCTCTCTATTTATTGCCGAGACGTGTATCAGGAGAACAGCGGGGAGGTGCTGCCGAAATTTTGCGTTGGATCCGGAGCAGAGCATGGGAAAACGAACCCAATATACACGTACTCGGGTGGGATTAGGACCTATCTTTACCTATTAGCGTGTAGGTTGCCTAGACGTAATAAAATTGGCGAACCTGATTAACCGATGAATATAAATGCTAAATTATATATAAATATATTTCTTCTGTCTTTAGTAGCTACGCAAGATGAGTGATCGTGCGTGGATGTATGCGGTCACCCTAGTCAGAAAGAGATGACGAAAGAATGGTTTGTAAAAACAAAGGAATTTGTGAAAGCCGCATTGGCAAATGGCCAGGAAAGAAACTATTGGTCGTGTCCTGGATGCGACAACTATAGAAAGACGACAAAGGCTGTAATGATTAAACACCTGCAGAGGAGGGGTTTTAAGCCTAATTATACGGTGTGGACATTTCATGGTGAGTCTATACAACGCACAAGAGCTGAGGTGGTCCGTCGTCGCATGGACGAGCATGGTACCGGGATCGAAGACAAGGTGCAAGACTTTGATGATGCTCGGGATTCGGAAGATGAGATGGAGGAATTTGCAAAGGCCTTTTATGAAATGTTGGAGTCTTCAAAACGTCCTCTCCATGAGCACACTGAGCTCTGTCAGCTGGATGCAATTGCATAAGTAATGGCTCTGAAGGCTCAGTTCAACTTGGGAAGAGAATGCTACGACGCGATGATGACACTATTTGCACGCTTCCTACCCAAAGGCCATGTCATGCCTGCAAACCTGTACCAGTCGGACAAAATACTTTGTGTACTTAAGATGCCCTATGAGAAGATAGATGCATGTGATAAAGGATGTGTCTTATTTAGGAAGGAGTATGCACACTTGGACTATTGTCCCAATTGCGAGTCTTGCAGGTATCTTGTGGCAGACAATGGTATGGGTGAGAAGAGGCAGACCAAAATCGCAGTTAGTGTTCTTCGGTATATGCCAGTCGTACCAAGACTTCAACGTCTTTTCATGGTCGAAGAGACAGCCAGACAGATGACATGGCACAAATTGGGCAAAAGAACCGAACTAGATGCGGATGGGAATAAGATGATGATACACACATCGGATGGGGAAGCGTGGAAACATTTCGATGGATTGCATCAGGATAAAGCGGCAAATCCAAGGAATCCTCGAGCCTGCACCGCCGCGGATGGTTTTAATCCCTTCAGCATGACGGCAACCCAATACAGTTGTTGGCCTGTATTTGTCATTCCACTCAATCTCCCCCCGGGCAGATTATGCAAAGAAAGAACATATTTCTGACGTTGATAATTCCAGGGCCCAATTATCCAGGGAAGAATATGAATGTGTACCTGCAACCGCTTAAGGATGAATTGGAAGAAGCTTGGGATAATGGGGTCAAGACATACGATGCCGCTAGAAAAGAAAACTTCAAAATGTATGTGTGGTACATGTACTCTATGCATGACTTGCCAGCGTATGCGCTATTCTTTGGATGGTGTGTGCATGGAAGATTCCCGTGCCCCCAATGCAAGGCAGCTCTTCAGTTTCATTGGTTGCAGGAGGGTCGGAAGTATTCTTGCTTTGACTTGCATAGACAGTTCCTGGATCCTGACCATCAGTTCAGAAAAGACAAGAAGAACTTTACCAAAGGTAAAGTTGTCAAAAACTTGGCACCACCTGCGTTCACAGGCCAACAGATCCTGGATCAGTTAAACGCCCTCGAGCCTTATCCAGAGCGTCCAGGGTATTTCAAGGGGTATAATTCAAAACACGCCTGGACTCACAAGCCATGCTTCTAGGATCTGGCTTACTTCAAAGACCTCCTTCTTCCACACAATATCGACATGATGCACACTGAAAAGAATATCGGAGAGGCTATTTTTGGTACATTGTTCGACATAGATGGGAAGACAAAGGATAATATTAAGGCTAGAGTCGATCAAGAGACACTATGTCATAGACCGTTACAAAACATGCGAGAAGGCAAAGGAAAGCAGAAGTGGTCGAAGCCAAAGATCTGGTTCAATCTTGGAAGGCCAGATATGAGGGAAATTATCTTGTGGGTCAAAATGCACTTGATGTTCCCCGATGGGTATGCAGCGAATCTAAAGAGGGGAGCGAGTCTTGAAAAAATAAAAATCTTTGGTCTCAAGAGTCATGATTGGCACATATGGCTAGAGCGGGTAATGCCGGTGATGTTACGTGGCTTTATTCCTGAGGATGAATGGCTAGTATTGGCGGAGCTGAGCTATTTCTTCCGTGTTCTTTGTGCGAAAGAATTGTCGCGTGGCGTGGTAGAAGACATGTGGGAGTTTGCATCGGAGTTGTTGTGCAAGTTAGATAAGATCTTTCCACCGGGCTTCTTTAATCCAATGTAGCATTTGATTTTACATCTACCGACCGAGGCAAGATTGGGTGGGCCCGTGCAAGATCGTTGGTGCTATGCAACTGAGAGGATGCAGAAGACCCTTCGAGCTAAATGTAAAAATAAGCGTAGAATTGAAGCATCGATGGCTGAGGCATTCATTACTGAGGAGGTGGCAAACTTTGTGACAGCACACTACGAAGCCAAAAATCATCATTTGCATAATCCGAAGCCTCAGCACAATGATGCAGACCCTAAAAAAGGTGGGTCCAACCTCAGCATATTCAAAGGGAAGCTCGCACCAGCCGGTGCTTCGAAACCAATAATGTTCGATGTCGAAGAATGGCGGAACATTTCATTGTATATCTTCAACAACCTAACAGAAGTGCGGCCATACATCGAGTGAGTTCTCGGCACATTTTCTTGTAACTTATAATTCATTTGAACTGCTCTTATTCCCGGATATTTCAAACAGCCGTTACGTCGCCAAATTCTCGGATGGAGCGGTGATTGAAAATGATTTCGTCGAAGAGTATGAGCTTTTGTCAAAAACAGGAGGCGGCTATCCCGGTTTCATCTCTTGGTTCAAACAAACGGTAATTATCAATAATGGACCATTTCATTTCTTGGCCTAACTTGCCGCTAATGCAACAATCGTTTCGTATTAAACTTATAGGCTAATTCAGAGTCTATGGACGCCGAATTGATACAAGTCGCTAATGGTTTTGACTATAAGGTCCGTTCATTTGAGAAATACAACATCAACGGGTATCTCTTTCGTACCTTTGGCAAAGAGCTATCTATGCCCGACCGGAAATCTACAAATTGTGGTGTCTCTGCTATCGGCGAAGGTGTTATCGAGTATTATGGAAGAGTTGAAGAAATTTATGAACTTCAATTCTATGGTGAAAACCCACCGAACGTCGTAGTCTTCAAATGTTATTGGTTCCAGCCGAAGAAGACTAGAAGGACTCATGAACATATAGGGCTAGTCGAAATCAATACAAACACCCATTTAAATGTTCCCGATGTCTATATTACAGCTCAACAGGCGACCCAAGTTTTCTATCTACCGTGGGCATGCCAAACGGATAAGAATATAGAAGGTTGGTATGTTGTTTATGAAGTGCCGCCACATGTCAGACCACCTCTCCCAAATGAACAGGATTATGAACCTCACATTAACCCAGACACATATGATGGAGAATTCTTCCAAGAAACACGTCTTTCCAAGAAACGTTTCAAGAACCGCCGTGCTTCACCCAAGAACATGGAAGTAGACAACGACAATGAATCCGACTCCAGCCCTGAGCCGGAACCAGAAGACCTAGAACTCGTAGAGGTTACTGATGCGGATGACCTGTCAATGCTTCAACGATTAAAGGAAGGCCTTTCACAACTTCACGTCGTTGAACCCGACGAGCACGTCATTCATGAAGACATGCGTGATAGTGATGATGATGATGCATTTATTGATGATGATGATTAGTTTGTAAGATTCACAACTTAAATTATATATATTTTAGTCTTTATTATTCATGTACACATTATTATTCATGTCAGTTATTCAATTTTTTTATGTTGTACTAATTTATTTTAATCTTTATCATGACAGGTCACCAGGTGTGGAAAGATGGTGGGCGTTGGTCTGGATCGCTTGACGGGTTCTTCCCAGGCGCCCCGCATGAGGGGTGGTACTTCCCTTCCACCCCTATCTCTCCATAGAGCCTTGGTAGACAGTCTGTCGACACCACCCGTGGGTTCTTCTTCGTCAACGGCATTGCCCACTGGGAGAGGTGCTGGTCGGGTAGGGAAGAAGGGGAAGGGTACAGGGAGAGGTGGTGGCCGCGGAAGATCCAGGAGGACTATTGAGCCGTCCTTGCCACCACCACCAGCTCATTCATCCGAGCATAGGACTACTATGGTCGACCCGTTTGCGGAGGAGGCTACGGGGACTCTGTTCTAGGAGCCTGTTGTTGACGGGCATTCGTCCCATGAGACTCCGGTCCAGGAGCAGCCTCAGGTCGAGGTGCATTCGGCCCACGAGACTACGGTTCCGGAGGCTTCACCCGACGTGGAGAGGCCCGGATGGGAGACCTGGTCGGATCGTACCGAGTTGCCGGATTGGACTGAGGGTCCGGGTGGCTCAGGGGGGCGGGGATGGCGGGGATAAGCTTACGGATAGTGAGGGCGATGTGCAGGTGGACGGTGCCACCGTGTACAAGCGTGGTAGTACACGTCTCCCGGTCGCGCCGGCTACTTGCGAGCAGAGGCCGGTGATTAAACCTCAAGGAGATAGGTAAGTACATTTACTCTTTTTTTAGCTTTTGCCTTCAAGTTTGTTCAAATATCTAATGCGTTTACCTTATCATACTGCAGGGGATGGGTACACCATCTTGGAGTCCGCAGGCCGAACTCCGTCCTTGGTGTGCTTTGCCGGACAAATTTCCTGGGGTTTGTCACATTGCTTGGTGAGGATCAGGTTCCTACACTAGGATTTTCCTGGGAGCACTACCAGGCTGCGCAGGCCCCGTCAGAGGAGATTATAGATGGTGTCTTGTGCCACACGAGGGCCGAGATGGTGATCAAGAGCTTTTGGGTAAATTATCCTTTTACAGAATCTAAAATTAACAATATAGCTAATTATTGTACTAATCGGTGTTTTCACGTTTGATTGCAGACCTTCTATAGGTGTGAGGATGGATATGAGGAGGAGGAGGCTAGGGTTCTCGAGGCCGAGTGTAGGCGGTTACTACAGAACTTGCGCCACGAGGCTCGGCCGCAGGCTATTCGAGATTACTACGGCACGCGTGGTATTAAGAAGCAGAAGAAGGATTGCCGCAGAAAGTTTCTGAAGAAGGAGCAATACATGAAGGTAATTACCTATTCTTAAGTCCTTCTACGTAGTTTTCTTGATTTCATTCATAGGCGTAGCGCTGAAAATTCTTTCTAATAACTTACAGGTGCCCCCGAGATGGTGTGCGGATAAGATGGATTGTTGGGAGGCCTTGGTTGATGAGTGGTGCACACGCAGCTGGCGAGCCGTCCACGAGAATGCGAAGGATCGGCATAGCCAAATGGTTGGTGTGCCACACCATCAAGGCAGCGCCAACTTACTTCAGTTCGGACGAAACTGGGTATGTGATTTGCTTCATGATTCATGCAATTCATTCTTGATGCTAATATTTTGTTCCTCTCTTTTAGGCGCATCACAATAAGACGGAGATGCCACACTTGTACGACCTTTATGGCATGGCCCATACTGCCTCGTACAAGAAGGCGAAGGCATTCTCCGAGTCTGACCTAGATGATCCCAATAACTTCACGAACATATCATCCCACTAGAAGCTCGTGGCATACAGGGACGCGGGGAAGGCTACGAAAGGGGATGACTTTAACCCTAGCCAGGAACCTTTGGATCCAGAGCTGGTGATGATATCTGGTGGCGGGAGGCCCCATGGCTCGATAGCCATTGGAGATGGTATAATACGTTGTCCACTCACTCTCCCGGAGATCAAGGCGCGCCAGTCGAGCAGCTGTCCTGAGATAATGCGTCGTCCACGGCCAGTCGAACTTGCCATCGAGGTTAGTTGTACGGGCTAAGAACACTTTCATCCATTTCATTATGTGTGTCACCATAGATCATTACTGTGGTAACGAGGAATGGTGTTTCAGGCTGCTCTTCAGAAAGAGAGATTGGCAAACCAGGCTGCTCTTGAGAAAGAGAGATTGGCAAGCCAGGCTGCTCTTGAGGCTTCTCTTGAGAAAGAGAGATTGGCAAGTCAGGCTGCTCTTGATGAGAGGGACCAGACCACGGCACGATTGATTGAGGAGGAGAGGTCCCGGAATGAGGCGGGTCAACGGGCCCTGTACGAGCTTGTTGTGGTATTTTTTTCACATTAGCCAAATCATGTGTGTAATGTCTGTTTCATTACTAACTAATACGACCCACTCTTCAGGGTCTGTGCAAGAAGAGCGGTCAAGTCCCTCCGTCGATGCCCGTCTTATCTTCGATTGGCACGGTGAGTTTCATTATAAACTAGTATTAATAATTGAGTGTCATCATGCTAACTGAGACATTGCAAAATATCTATTCTGCAGAATAACTCCTGAGCGACATCGCACGACCCTTCTCCAGGTGTTTCTCCTCCTTGATGACCACTACGGTAAGTTTCTCTTCTCCTCTTTCATATTCTCCTTGCCTTAATTTCCCCAACAATGACATAGTTAGCCCATTTAGCTCCAAAAAGACATAATTAGCCCATTTAGCTCCAAAATGCCATAATAAGCTCAAAATAGCATAAGAACCTTGGTTAGCTCATTAATATTATATACTTAGCTTGTTTTCCTCTAAAATGAGATAATTAGCCCATTTAGCTCCAAAAAGACATAGTTAGCTAATTTAGCTCCAAGAAGAGGAGAAGAGGAGAAGAAATAGGAAAAATGAAAAGAAAGAAGAAGAAGAAGAAGAGAAGAAGGAGAAGGAGGAGGAGGAGGAGGAGGAGAAGGAGGAGAAGGCCAAGGAACTTCTAGTCCTTCTCCTCCTCCTCCTTCTCCTCCTTCTCCTCCTTCTTCCTCATTTCTTCTTCTTCTCCTCCTCCTCCTCTTTCTTCTCCTCTTTCATATTATCCTTGCTTTAATTTCCCCAACAATGACATAATTAGCCCATTTAGCTCCAAAATGCCATAATAACCTCAAAATGGCATAAGAACCTTGGTTAGCTCATGAATATTATATACTTAGCTTGTTTTCCTCTAAAATGGGATAATTAGCCCATTTAGCTCCAAAAAGACATAATTAGGTAATTTAGCTCCAACAAGAGGAGAAGAGGAGAAGAAATAGGAAAAATGAAAAGAAAGAAGAAGAAGAAGAAGAAGAAGAGAAGAAGGAGAAGGAGGAGGAGGAGGAGGAGAAGGCCAAGGACCTTCTAGTCCTTCTCCTCCTCCTCCTTCTCCTCCTTCTTCTTGATTTCTTCTTCTTCTGCTCCTCCTCCTCTTTCTTACCCTCTTTCATATTATCCTTGCTTTTAATTTTCCCCAACAATGACATAATTAGCCCATTTAGCTCTAAAATGCCATAATAACCTCAAAATGGCATAAGAACCTTGGTTAGCTCATGAATATTATATACTTAGCTTGTTTTCCTCTAAAATGGGATAATTAGCCCATTTAGCTCCAAAAAGACATAATTAGGTAATTTAGCTCCAATAAGAGGAGAAGAGGAGAAGAAATAGGAAAAATGAAAAGAAAGAAGAAGAAGAAGAAGAAGAAGAGAAGAAGGAGGAGGAGGAGAAGGCCAAGGACCTTCTAGTCCTTCTCCCCCTCCTCCTTCTCCTCCTTCTCCTCCTTCTTCTTGATTTCTTCTTATTCTCCTCCTCCTCCTCGTTCTTCTCCTCTTTCATATTATCCTTGCTTTAATTTCCCCAACAATGACATAATTAACCCATTTAGCTCCAAAATGCCATAATAAGCTAAAAATGGCATAAGAACCTTGGTTAGCTCATGAATATTATATTCTTAGCTTGTTTTACGCTAAAATGACATGATTAGCTCAAAAACATCATATTTTTTTCTTCTTCTGACTTTCTTATTCACATTTTTGCAGATTGGATATACTACATGCATGGAAGCTGGCATTCATGGACTTGAACAATGTCGATGGATGAATTTTATATGTATATCATCAAGTTTTCATTTGAGTTGATGAAAAATGTCGAACTATATGTATATGTATATATGGATAAGCAGTGCAATACTTTGTATGTTGGTTCTTTCGATATATGGGGATGTACATTGATTTATATGTATATCATATATGTGTGGTGAATTATATATATGTGTTGGCAAGTATATGTGTGGTGAACTATATATCATATATGTGTGGTGAATTATATAAATGTGTTGTCAAATATATATATATATGTGTGTGTGTGTGTGTGTGTGTGCTGTGAAATAACATTAAAAAAAACAGGTACTATATGGGCTTTTTGGCGTCTGCCAGCTGATGGCAAAGACATGTGCCATCAGTTGGCAGACAGCAAAGGTGCCACATGGCACCCAGCTGTGCATCCTGGGGTGTCTATATAGGCTCTTTGCTGTCTGCTTCCAGGGTGGGCAGACGACAAAAAAGAGGGCACATAGGAGGGGGGAGGAGGCACACGCCAAAGAGTGGATGGGGGAGGAGGAGGAGGCAGACGGCAAAGAAGAGGGGGAGGCATACGACAAAGAAGAGGGGGGGAGGCGGACGGCAAAGAAGAGGGGGGGGGCAAAAGACAAAGCCTCCGTTAACCCTGTTAGAGCATATATCTCCATATGTGGTTTTGGTAATTGATGACAATTCCTATGGACTAATGGTTGCCTTAAGTTATATTTATAGGATTTGTCCATAGGCACTTCTTGAAGTCCATCTGTTGGGTTCAAGGAGTTTATATGTTGACCAAGATGTTATTCAAGTTATTATCCAAAGAGTGGTCATAGAAACACTAGGTTGATCAAGATCTCAGACAAAGAGTAAATCAAGATGATCAACACACAAAGCGTATAAGATGTACCGAGAGGGATCAAGTGATCCCATGGTATGGTAAGCATTGTCCATTACGTGTTTGTGTACTAACCCATGGTCTTTGTGAGACTCCTATGTGGGGGTTAGGTGTGTTTCCATTGGGCTTGCGTCAAAAGGAAGATCTCATACAACCCATGAAGGATGACGTCAAGTGGTGATCGTCATCAAGATTGTGGTGTGCAAGTTTAAGTGGATCAACACGAATATATCATTGAAACTATTGTCAATGATCATGTGTTGATAAGGACAATCTCATGTGCTAACAAGGACAAGATCAAGATAAGCATTCCTGAGCACTACATGCTTGATTCTTGTGGATGTTCACATGGTGGATAGGACAAGATCAAGATAAGCATTCTTGAGCACTACATGCTTGATTCTTGTGGATGTTCACACATGGTGGACAAATGAAGATAAATACATAAGCTAGGCTTTCCGCATTGTGTATGGGAAAGCTAGGCTTTCCGCATTGTGTATGGGAAAGCTACTTGAAGACTTCATCATGTCTTGCTTTCAACTTGAGCCAAGAAGGAACAACAACATCAAGCTCAGGTGAAAGGGGTAACTCAAAGGTATCAGTTCCTTTGACGTTAGTTGTGCGGAGTGATGATCAGCGAATAAAAGTATACACTCAAGTATGGATCATCAGTACTCTTTTATGATTCTTGAGTCCTTAGGGATCCCGCACTATTAAGAGGGGATCACAGGTTTTGCGATGAACTTGCTCAAACTACATCATCACTTTCTGCTCAGACCACATCTCCACTGCTTTGCTGTTATCTGTAAACAGAACCAGTGCCTCGGACATCCGGCTTCCTCCGGACGTCCGAGGGCCGGACGACCGACTACCTCGGAAATCCGGAATTCTATACCAGAGAAATCAGAGCCATATAACTCGGACTTCCGGCTCTCTCCGGACGTCCGAGGCCCGGATAGCCGACCAGCTTCGGAATTCCGGAACTATGCACGAGAGAAACTTGAGCCATATAACTCGGACTTCCGGCTCCCTCCGGACGTCCGAGGGCCGGTCAAGGCTCGGACGACCGACTGGCTTCGGAAATCTGGAACCCTGCACCAGTAGAACATGAGTTCTATATCTCGGATATCCGGCTCCCTCCGGACGTCCGAGCGCCGGACGTCCGACACCCGTCGGAAATCCGGAACCTACCACCAGTAGAAGTTGAGATGTATAACTCAGATTTCCGGTTCTCTCCGGACGTCCGGTGGCTGATAAATTCAACATAGGTTCAGTCGTATCTTCAGGCCTCGGACGACCGACCCCTGTCGGACGCCCGGTCGCTGTTCAATTCATAATAGTTTCAGTCGTATCTACAGGCCTCGGACGACCGACCCCTCTCGGACGCCCGGACGTCCGACAACTGTCGGACGTCCGGACCCTGTGTGACTTAAAGTGTCCCCAACGGCTCTTTTCCTCTCCACTCTACAAATACCCCCCTCCCACTTCGTGAGAGTGTTTCCCAACACAGCCTTATCCTCATAAGAACACATTTCCACCTCACACACATTTTCTCACTCCAAATCTTAGATCCCAAGAGCATTTGTGAGCCCCTTTGAGAGTTGTTCCAATCAAAAGATAGATCTTCTCCCTCTCCTTCTCTCAACCCAAGCTATTTGTGATTTGAGCAAGTTTTGAGCATTCCCCATGATCTTGTTACTCTTGGAGGTTGGAGACTCCTAGGCGGTAGGAGTTCTTCGGAGAGGAATCAATCCGTGTGATTTCCCCCCGAAAAGTTTGTGAGGGTTTGGAAGCCACCTCAAAGGCTTACCACTAGTGGTTGAGAAACGCCTTCGTGGTGTTATCCCAAAGGTAGAATAGGGTGAGCCTTCGTGGCGTTGGTGTGCCTTCGTGGTAACATCCACCTCTCTAACGGTGACTAGCTTCCCTCCAAGGAAGTGAACATCGGGATACATCTTCGTCTCAGTGACCTTGGTTATCCTTAACCCTAAATCCTTACTTGTGGTTTACTTGTGTTATTTGAGCATACATACATTGCATATTACTTGTGCTCATTATATTGTGTTGGCCATTTCTTGTACAAGATTAATCATTCAAGCATACCCTCTATATTCACACGTACATACTTGCAGCCCTTGATATATCGTGTGATATAGTGTGATCTAGTATCTTGTGTTGTTCACCTACTTGTCGTGTGATATAGCTCAAGTAAGTTTGTGTAACTTACTTGTGCTTGTTAGTAACTACATTGTGTCCATCTTAGTAGATCGTGTTGTTGATACACGTTGCAGTGCCTAGTGCATTTAGGATTTGTGCTTGACAAGTACCCTCTTAGTTTATTTCCGCATCAGGTTCAAGCCAAATCTTAAGAAGTTTTTGAATATCCTATTCACCCCCCCCTCTAGGCGTCCTCGAGGTCTTTTCAATTGGTATCAGAGCTAGGTCTCTCTTTAATTAGGTTTCACGACCTAGAGAGTATCGATGTCGACTATTGGATTAGTGCACAATGGCATCTTTGACTTTGATGGCACAAATTATACCCTATGGAGAATTCGTATGCTTCATCACTTTCGGGCCATGGGCCCAAATACTTTACGAATTGTTCTTGTAGGGATTGCCGACAAAAGGGATGATGCATCTTCATCTACTAATGAAATGTATCTTGATTGTGAGGCCTTTCTTGCCATTCATCGAACCATAAGTCCTGAAGTGTTCAAGTCTATCTCGACTTGCAAGTCAGCTCATGAAGTTTGGACTAAACTTGAAGATATATATGGTGGGTCCAATCTTGATGAAGACGGTATTATGATGAAGGAGTTGGTGCATGAACTCTTCACTCTTTTCGATCTTAAAGGGTGCACCACTACTTCCATATCCGATTGCTTGCACACCTCAGCATCTTCAATCTCACAAGGTAATGACATGGTGAGTGAAGAAATATATGTTGATGAAAATGTCATAGCCTCTATGGACACGAGCATATCTAGCACCACACATAGTGTAAATTATTGTGCTGATAGGTCATGCATTTCACCTAAAGATTCCTTGAAAAATGTCTGTGGTGATATGCCTGCTTCCTCGTGTCCTCTTGATCAAAATATCTTGTTTCTCCCTAGTTGCTCTATGACTAATCATTTAGGGGATATCAAGAAATATGAAGTACTTTTGACTAATGAAGAATCTGATTCACCAAAAGAATCATCATCGACTCCTCCAGTTCACATGTGCCTCATGGCAAGAGGTAATGAGGTATCATCTTCCCTGTGCAATAACGATGATATTTGCGATTAGGATGATGATGATGAGTTGACTGAAAATATCTATGTGATCAGTAAAATTCTTCATAAAGCTAAAAATAACGCTCTTCAAAGATTCCAAGATGTTCTTGCTTACTTTGAAAATTGTAATGATTCACTTAATCATGAACAAGCTAAAAGTGAACAACTTGAACATGAACTTGAGAAGAGTCATCAAGCATGTAGAGACTTAAGATCTTCAAAAGGAGAGATTGAAGTTGCTCATGATAAACTTAAAAAGGATTTTGAGGTCCTTCTCCTTGAATGCAATAATGTCAAGGGAGAGCTCATCAAAACCTCTAAGATCTATGAGGAGCTTCAATCTACTCATGAGAAGTCTCTATTTGCTACTTACTCCTCTCATATTGTTGATGGTACTTGTACATCTAACTCTACCTCATTTGAAGTTTCAACATTGAAGGAGAATGTTGAGCTACGTGCTCAACTTGATTTACTAACTAGCAATTATGGGAAGTTGGAAGAAAACCATGTAATGCTCACAAGCTCTCATGCCAATCTTCTAACATCCCATAATGTGCAAAAGTTAGCTTATGAGGCTATCATCACCAAGGTAACATCAAGCGAGCCTCATGTGGACAATGGCACTACTTCTAGTCAAAGTACTATATTTCCATGTGTTAGTCCTCGTAATTCGTCTACTCATAATGTTGCTACCTCGTGTGATGAATTACTTTCCTTGCCTTGTTGCTCTAACATTGAAGCTTACACTTCCTCTAGTACTTGCATTGATACTAACCGTGTATAGGAAATCAAAGAGCTCAAGGCCCAAGTCACTTCTTTGAAGAAAGACTTGGAACAGTGTCATGAAGGGATGCCCACACTCAACAACGTCCTGTGTGAGCAAACATCTCCGAATGACAAAAATGAGTTTGGAGTAAACTCAAACAAGAACAAGAGGGGCCTATAACAAGTCAAGAATTCAGCCAAAATCATTTGCTTCAAGTGCAAAGTTAAAGGGCACCATGTTAGATCTTGCCCTCTGAAGACGAAGTCTCAAAGTCACAAGCAACAAGGGAAGCGGCCACAAACTCAATCACATATTCAACTACAAGTTGAAGGAAGGCCTCTTCCCAATAAGACCCAAGCCAACACTCCCCAAGGTGAGAAATCAACTGGGAAGAAAACAAAGGGTAGATGTTGCTACTTATGTCGTGAGAAGGGTCACGTCGCTTCGTCTTGCACGAAAGGTAACTTATCCAACCCAATCACTATTGATGATACATATTCTCTTGGGAAGGATAAGGTTGGCAATGTGTTTGCCAAGTTTGTTGGTACTCAAAATGGTGTCAAGAAAAGAACCATTTGGGTTGCCAAGCCTATTGTGATTAACCTCTTAGGACCCAACGTAGTTGGGGACCAACAAGCTCAAACTTGATCAATAGGTGACCTTGGAGGACATTAGAGACTTGGATACATAATGAAGAATTAAGGGTCTTCATCATTCATATTATCTCAAGCCAAGTCATTTGGATTATCGAGTTCCTATCTTATATCCAATATGCCTCCTTACGGTAACTTATACTTAAACTGTTTACATTGTTAGGTGCTTGCCCCTGTGCATGTTGTGGTTTTGTACCTTGCATGCGTTTGTATATGTTGTGCTTCCAAACTTGCTTATCTTGAGTAATCGAGTATGTGTATGTTGTTTTGCACATCATGTACATGTGAGTCCTGTATTGAGCCTATTTGCATCTTGTCTGTATTTTTGTTGGCTCGTGTGAGAGATTAATGGATTATCCCATTGTGGGGGAGTGATTTGCTTTGCACACCTCACAATCCTATAAATGTGTATACATGGGGAATACCACTTAGTTTTGATGCTTCAAGATTATCTAGTGTCTATGTGGTATGTCTTACTCATGAGAAATTCAAATTCTATATGGTCCATTAAGTATCTCTTGTTGGTTTTAATTTGCCACTTGTTAATGTTATTGGTTTATCACATTATGGGGGAGTAATATGCTATGTGCATATTACAAACCTAGAAAATGTGTACATTTGACGTATTGCCACTTAGCGTTGATATTGTAAACTATCTTGTTCCTAGGTGGCATGCTAGCTCTACAAGTGTCACTTGCTTGCGTTTTATGGGTAAATATGATCTTGGATATATTTGTGATCTACCAATGAGTATCATTTCAAAAAATACTTCTTGTCCTTGACAATTGGTATTCCCATCATATGATTGGAATTGATAATCATCTTTACATTGGATTTTGTGTTTCGTTTGTCTTTCTTGCCTCTTATGAATATATTTTTAACATGTCTAGTGTGGTTATAGATATAGAGAAAGTGATGATTGTTGGGGAACGTCGCATGGGAAACAAAAATTTTCCTACGCGCACGAAGACCTATCATGGTGATGTCCATCTACGAGAGGGGATGAGTGATCTATGTACCCTTGTAGATCGTACAGCAGAAGCGTTAGAGAACGCGGTTGATGTAGTGGAACGTCCTCACGTCCCTCGATCCGCCCCGCGAACAATCCCGCGATCAGTCCCACGATCTAGTACCGAACGGACGGCACCTCCGCGTTCAGCACACGTACAGCTCGACGATGATCTCGGCCTTCTTGATCCAGCAAGAGAGACGGAGGGGTAGAAGAGTTCTCCGGCAGCGTGACGGCGCTCCGGAGGTTGGTGATGATCTTGTCTCAGCAGGGCTCCGCCTGAGCTCCGCAGAAACACGATCTAGAGGAAAAACTATGGAGGTATGTGGTCGGGCAGCCGTGAGAAAGTCGTCTCAAATCTGCCCTAAAAGCCCCATATATATAGGAGGAGGGAGGGGGACCTTGCCTTGGGGTCCAAGGGATCCCCAAGGGCTCGGCCGAGCCAGGGGGGAGGACTCTCCCCCCCCCCCAAACCGAGTCCTACTTGGTTTGGTGGGAGGGAGTCCTTCCCCCTTCCCACTTCTTCCCTTTTTTTTTCTTTCCTTTGATTTTTTCTTTCTTGGCGCATAGGGGATTGGTGGGCTGTCCCACCAGCCCACTAAGGGCTGGTGTGACCCCCCCAAATGCCTATGGGCTTCCCCGGAGTGGGTTGCCCCCCTCCGGTGAACTCCCGGAACCCATTCGTCATTCCCGGTACATTCCCGGTAACTCCGAAAACCTTCCGGTAATCAAATGAGGTCATCCTATATATCAATGTTCGTTTCCGGACCATTCCGGAAACCCTCGTGACGTCCGTGATCTCATCCGGGACTCCGAACAACATTCGGTAACCAACCATATAACTCAAATACGCATAAAACAACGTCGAACCTTAAGTGTGCAGACCCTGCGGGTTCGAGAACTATGTAGACATGACCCGAGAGACTCCTCGGTCAATATCCAATAGCGGGACCTGGATGCCCATATTGGATCCTACATATTCTACGAAGATCTTATCGTTTGAACCTCAGTGCCAAGGATTCGTATAATCCCGTATGTTATTCCCTTTGTCCTTCGGTATGTTACTTGCCCGAGATTCGATCGTCAGTATCCGCATACCTATTTCAATCTCGTTTACCGGCAAGTCTCTTTACTCGTTCCGTAATACAAGATCCCGCAACTTACACTAAGTTACATTGCTTGCAAGGCTTATGTGTGATGTTGTATTACCGAGTGGGCCCTGAGATACCTCTCCGTCACACGGAGTGACAAATCCCAGTCTTGATCCATACTAACTCAACTAACACCTTCGGAGATACCTGTAGAGCATCTTTATAGTCACCCAGTTACGTTGCGACGTTTGATACACACAAAGCATTCCTCCGGTGTCAGTGAGTTATATGATCTCATGATCATAGGAATAAATACTTGACACGCAGAAAACAGTAGCAACAAAATGACACGATCAACATGCTACGTCTATTAGTTTGGGTCTAGTCCATCACGTGATTCTCCCAATGACGTGATCCAGTTATCAAGCAACAACACCTTGTTCATAATCAGAAGACACTGACTATCATTGATCAACTGGCTAGCCAACTAGAGGCATGCTAGGGAAGGTGTTTTGTCTATGTATCCACACATGTAAATGAGTCTTCATTCAATACAATTATAGCATGGATAATAAACTATTATCTTGATACAGGAATTATAATAATAACTATACATTTATTATTGCCTCTAGGGCATAATTCCAACAGTCTCCCACTTGCACTGGAGTCAATAATCTAGCCCTCACATCACCATGTGAATTACATTGTAATAAATCTAACACCCATACAGTTCTGGTGTCGATCATGTTTTGGCCGTGGAAGAGGCTTAGTCAGCGGGTCTGCTACATTCAGATCCGTGTGCACTTTGCATATATTTACGTCCTCCTCCTCGACGTAGTCGCGGATGAGGTTGAAGCATCGTTTGATGTGTATGGTCTTCTTGTGAAACCTTGGTTCCTTTGCTAAGGCAATGGCACCAGTGTTGTCACAGAACAAGGTTATTGGATCCAGTGCACTTGGCACCACTCCAAGATCCGTCATGAACTGCTTCATCCAGACACCCTCTTTAGCCGCCTCCGAGGCAGCCATGTATTCTGCTTCACATGTAGAATCTGCTACGACGCTTTGCTTGGAACTGCACCAGCTTACTGCACCCCCATTAAGAATAAATACGTATCCGGTTTGCGACTTAGAGTCGTTCGGATCTGTGTCAAAGCTTGCATCGACGTAACCTTTTACCGCGAGCTCTTCGTCACCTCCATACACGAGAAACATCTCCTTAGTCCTTTTCAGGTACTTTAGGATATTCTTGACCGCTGTCTAGTGATCCACTCCTGGATTACTCTGGAACCTGCCTGCCATACTTATGGCCAGGCTAAC
This sequence comes from Hordeum vulgare subsp. vulgare, assembly GCF_904849725.1. Lineage (NCBI taxonomy): Eukaryota > Viridiplantae > Streptophyta > Magnoliopsida > Poales > Poaceae > Hordeum > Hordeum vulgare. The sequence goes on along the minus strand of NC_058519.1, from coordinate 268,781,685 downwards.
ATCCGGTCTAGTGCACAGCATCGCATACATGATAGAGCCTATGGCTGAAGCATAGGGGACGGAGCGCATATGCTCTCTATCTTCATCAGTTGCTGGGCACTGAGTCTTACTCAATCTCGTACCTTGTAACACTGGCAAGAACCCTTTCTTGGACTGTTCCATTTTGAACCTCTTCAAAACTTTATCAAGGTATGTGCTTTGTGAAAGACCTATCAGGCGTTTTGATCTATCCCTATAGATCTTAATGCCTAGAATGTAAGCAGCTTCTCCTAGGTCCTTCATAGAGAAACTTTTATTCAAGTAACCTTTTATGCTCTCCAAAAGCTCTACGTTGTTTCCAATTAGTAATATGTCATCCACATATAATATTAGAAACGCCACAGAGCTCCCACTCACTTTCTTGTAAATACAAGATTCTCCAACCAATTGTATAAACCCAAATGCTTTGATCACCTCATCAAAGCGTTTGTTCCAACTCCGAGATGCTTGCACCAGTCCATAAATGGATCGCTGGAGCTTGCACACCTTGTCAGCATTTTTAGGATCGACAAAACCTTCGGGTTGCATCATATACAACTCTTCCTTAAGGAAACCGTTAAGGAACGCCGTTTTGACATCCATCTGCCAAATTTCATAATCGAAAAATGCAGCTATTGCTAACATGATTCTGACGGACTTAAGCATCGCTACGGGAGAGAAAGTCTCATCGTAGTCAATTCCTGGAACTTGTGAAAAACCCTTTTCCACAAGTCGAGCTTTATAAACGGTCACATTACCGTCAGCGTCCGTCTTCTTCTTAAAGATCCATTTGTTCTGAACAGCCTTGCGGCCCTCAGGCAGCATCTCCAAAGTCCACACTTTGTTCTCATACATGGATCCTATCTCGGATTTCATGGCTTCTAGCCATTTGTTGGAATCTGGGCCCACCATTGCTTCTTCATAATTTGCAGGTTCATTGTTGTCTAACAACATGATTGATAAGACGGGATTACCGTACCACTCTGGAGCAGCGCGTGATCTCGTCGACCTGCGTGGTTCAACAGAAACTTGAACTGGAGTTTCATGATCATCATCATTAACTTCCTCCTCAACCGGCGTCGCAATCACAGAGGTTTCCCCTTGCCCTGCGCCACCATCCAGAGGGATGAGAGGTTCGACAACCTCGTCAAGTTCTATCTTCCTCCCACTCAATTCTCTCGAGAGAAACTCCTTCTCGAGAAAAGTTCCGTTCTTAGCAACAAACACTTTGCCCTCGGATTTGAGATAGAAGGTGTACCCAACTGTCTCTTTTGGGTAACCTATGAAGACGCACTTTTCCGCTTTGGGTTCCAGCTTTTCAGGCTGAAGCTTTTTGACATAAGCATCACATCCCCAAACTTTAAGAAACGACAATTTTGGCCTTTTGCCATACCACAGTTCGTATGGTGTCGTCTCAACGGATTTCGATGGTGCCCTATTTAAAGTGAATGCAGCTGTTTCTAATGCATAACCCCAAAACGATAACGGCAAATCAGTAAGAGACATCATAGATCGCACCATTTCTAATAAAGTACGATTACGACGTTCGGACACACCATTACGCTGTGGTGTTCCAGGCGGTGTTAACTGCGAAACAATTCCACATTGTCTTAAGTGAGTACCAAACTCGAAACTCGGATATTCACCCCCACGATCAGACCGTAGGAACTTGATCTTCTTGTTGCGATGATTTTCTACTTCACTCTGAAATTGCTTGAACTTTTCAAATGTTTCAGACTTGTGCTTCATTAAGTAGACATAACCATATCTACTCAAATCATCAGTGAAGGTGAGAAAATAACGATATCCGCCGCGTGCCTCCACGCTCATCGGACCACACACATCGGTATGTATGATTTTCAATAAGTCACTTGCACGCTCCATTGTTCCGGAGAACGGAGTTTTAGTCATCTTGCCCATGAGGCATGGTTCGCACGTGTCAAGTGAATCAAAGTCAAGTGACTCCAAAAGTCCATTAGCATGGAGTTTCTTCATGCGCTTTACACCAATATGACCCAAGCGGCAGAGCCACAAAAATATGGCGCTATCATTGTTTACTCTAACTCTTTTGGTCTCAATGTTATGTATATGCGTATCGCTATCGAGATTCAATATGAACAATCCTCTCACGTTCGGTGCATGACCATAAAAGATGTTACTCATAGAAATAGAACAACCATTATTCTCAGACTTAAAAGAGTAACCGTCTCGCAATAAACAAGATCCAGATATAATGTTCATGCTCAACGCAGGCACTAAATAACAATGATTTAAGTTCATCACTAATCCCGATGGTAGTTCAAGTGACACGGTGCCGACGGCGATTGCATCAACCTTGGAACCGTTTCCTACGTGCATCGTCACTTCGTCTTTCGCCAGCCTCCGTCTATTCCGCAGTTCCTGCTTCGAGTTGCAAATGTGAGCAACAGAACCGGTATCGAATACCCAGGCACTACTACGAGAGCTGGTTAAGTACACATCAATAACATGTATATCAAATATACCTGATTTTTCTTTGCCCGCCTTCTTATCTGCCAGATACTTGGGGCAATTGCGCTTCCAGTGACCCATACCCTTGCAATAGAAGCACTCTGTTTCAGGCTTAGGTCCAGCCTTGGGTTTCTTCGGTGGATTGGCAACAGGCTTGCCGCTCTTCTTCGAATTGCCCTTCTTGCCTTTGCCGTTTCTCTTGAAACTAGTGGTCTTGCTCACCATCAACACTTGATGTTCTTTACGGAGTTCAGACTCTGCGACTTTCAGCATCGCAAACAACTCGCCGGGAGACTTGTTCATCCCTTGCATGTTGTAGTTCAACACAAAGCTTTTATAGCTTGGCGGCAGTGATTGGAGGATTCTGTCAGTGATAGCTTCTTGCGGGAGTTCAATCCCCAGTTCAGCTAGACGGTTTGAGTACCCAGACATTTTGAGCACATGTTCACTGACAGACGAGTTTTCCTCCATCTTGCAAGCATAGAATTTATCGGAGGTCTCATACCTCTCGATCTGGGCGTTCTTCTGAAAGATGAACTTCAACTCCTGGAACATCTCAAATGTTCCATGACGCTCAAAGCGACGTTGAAGTCCCGGTTCTAAGCCATACAAGACTGCACATTGAACTATTGAGTAGTCCTCCTTACGCGCTAACCAAGCGTTCTTAACATCCTGATCAGCCGTAGCGGGTGGTTCATCTCCTAGCGCAGCATTAAGGACATAATCCTTCTTTCCAGCTTGTAAGATTAGCTTAAGATTACGAGCCCAGTCTACAAAGTTGCTTCCATCATCTTTCAACTTAGCTTTCTCTAGGAACGTATTAAAATTGAGGATGACACTTGCGTGAGCCATGATCTACAACACAAATATATTCAAAGTGGACTTAGACTATGTTCAAGATAATTAGAGTTCAACTTAATCAAATTACATGCTAAACTCCCACTCAAAAAGTACATCTCTCTAGTCATTTGAGTGGTTCATGATCCACCTACACTATCCCAAGTCCGATCATCACGTGAGTCGGGAGTAGTTTCAGTGGTAAGCATCCCTATGCTAATCATATCATCTATATGATTCATGATCGACCTTTCGGTCTCATGTGTTCCGAGGCCATGTCTGCACATGCTAGGCTCGTCAAGCTTAACCCGAGTGTTCCGCGTGCGCAACTGTTTTGCACCCGTTGTATGTGAACGTTGAGTCTATCACACCCGATCATCACGTGGTGTCTCGAAACGACGAACTGTAGCAACGGTGCACAGTCGGGGAGAACACAATTTCGTCTTGAAATTTTAGTGAGAGATCACCTCATAATGCTACCGTCGTTCTAAGCAAAATAAGGTGCATAAAAGGATTAACATCACATGCAATTCATAAGTGACATGATATGGCCATCATCACGTGCTTCTTGATCTCCATCACCAAAGCACCGGCACGATCTTCTTGTCACCGGCGCCACACCATGATCATCCATCAACGTGTTGCCATCGGAGTTGTCGTGCTACTCATGCTATTACTACTAAAGCTACATCCTAGCAAAATAGTAAACGCATCTGCAAGCACATATGTTAGTATAAAGACAACCCTATGGCTCCTGCCGGTTGCCGTACCATCGACGTGCAAGTCGATATTTCTATTACAACATGATCATCTCATACATCCAATATATCACATCACATCATTGGCCATATCACATCACAATCATACCCTGCAAAAACAAGTTAGACGTCCTCTAATTTTGTTGTTGCATGTTTTACGTGGTGACCAAGGGTATCTAGTAGGATCGCATCTTACTTACGCAAACACCACAACGGAGATATATGAGTTGCTATTTAACCTCATCCAAGGACCTCCTCGGTCAAATCCGATTCAACTAAAGTTGGAGAAACCGTCACTTGCCAGTCATCTTTGAGCAAAGGGGGTTACTCGTAACGATGAAACCAGTCTCTCGTAAACGTACGAGTAATGTCGGTCCAAGCCGCTTCAATCCAACAATACCGCGGAATCAAGAAAAGACTAAGGAGGGCAGCAAAACGCACATCACCGCCCACAAAACCTTTTGTGTTCTACTCGAGAAGACATCTACGCATGAACCTAGCTCATGATGCCACTGTTGGGGAACGTCGCATGGGAAACAAAAATTTTCCTACGCGCACGAAGACCTATCATGGTGATGTCCATCTACGAGAGGGGATGAGTGATCTACGTACCCTTGTAGATCGTACAGCAGAAGCGTTAGAGAACGCGGTTGATGTAGTGGAACGTCCTCACGTCCCTCGATCCGCCCCGCGAACAATCCCGCGATCAGTCCCACGATCTAGTACCGAACGGACGGCACCTCCGCGTTCAGCACACGTACAGCTCGACGATGATCTCGGCCTTCTTGATCCAACAAGAGAGACGGAGAGGTAGAAGAGTTCTCCGGCAGCGTGACGGCGCTCCGGAGGTTGGTGATGATCTTGTCTCAGCAGGGCTCCGCCCGAGCTCCGCAGAAACACGATCTAGAGGAAAAACTATGGAGGTATGTGGTCGGGCAGCCGTGAGAAAGTCGTCTCAAATCTGCCCTAAAAGCCCCATATATATAGGAGGAGGGAGGGGGACCTTGCCTTGGGGTCCAAGGGATCCCCAAGGGCTCGGCCGAGCCAGGGGGGAGGACTCTCCCCCCCCCCCCAAACCGAGTCCTACTTGGTTTGGTGGGAGGGAGTCCTTCCCCCTTCCCACTTCTTCCCTTTTTTTTTCTTTCCTTTGATTTTTTCTTTCTTGGCGCATAGGGGATTGGTGGGCTGTCCCACCAGCCCACTAAGGGCTGGTGTGACCCCCCCAAATGCCTATGGGCTTCCCCGGAGTGGGTTGCCCCCCTCCGGTGAACTCCCGGAACCCATTCGTCATTCCCGGTACATTCCCGGTAACTCCGAAAACCTTCCGGTAATCAAATGAGGTCATCCTATATATCAATGTTCGTTTCTGGACCATTCCGGAAACCCTCGTGACGTCCGTGATCTCATCCGGGACTCCGAACAACATTCGGTAACCAACCATATAACTCAAATACGCATAAAACAACGTCGAACCTTAAGTGTGCAGACCCTGCGGGTTCGAGAACTATGTAGACATGACCCGAGAGACTCCTCGGTCAATATCCAATAGCGGGACCTGGATGCCCATATTGGATCCTACATATTCTACGAAGATCTTATCGTTTGAACCTCAGTGCCAAGGATTCGTATAATCCCGTATGTTATTCCCTTTGTCCTTCGGTATGTTACTTGCCCGAGATTCGATCGTCAGTATCCGCATACCTATTTCAATCTCGTTTACCGGCAAGTCTCTTTACTCGTTCCGTAATACAAGATCCCGCAACTTACACTAAGTTACATTGCTTGCAAGGCTTATGTGTGATGTTGTATTACCGAGTGGGCCCTGAGATACCTCTCCGTCACACGGAGTGACAAATCCCAGTCTTGATCCATACTAACTCAACTAACACCTTCGGAGATACCTGTAGAGCATCTTTATAGTCACCCAGTTACGTTGCGACGTTTGATACACACAAAGCATTCCTCCGGTATCAGTGAGTTATATGATCTCATGGTCATAGGAATAAATACTTGACACGCAGAAAACAGTAGCAACAAAATGACACGATCAACATGCTACGTCTATTAGTTTGGGTCTAGTCCATCACGTGATTCTCCCAATGACGTGATCCAGTTATCAAGCAACAACACCTTGTTCATAATCAGAAGACACTGACTATCATTGATCAACTGGCTAGCCAACTAGAGGCATGCTAGGGAAGGTGTTTTGTCTATGTATCCACACATGTAAATGAGTCTTCATTCAATACAATTATAGCATGGATAATAAACTATTATCTTGATACAGGAATTATAATAATAACTATACATTTATTATTGCCTCTAGGGCATAATTCCAACAATGATCCCATCGTGTGCGTTTTGTATTCAAATGCAAATTCTATATAATGCACGTCCCTTAGGGGAGCTATCCTATTCCCTTTAAAAACACTCTCTTTATTCACCCATCATAAAATCATTTGATCCCCATCAAGTGTGTGTTGATGGGAGGCAAGTCTTGCTCTTTGTGATGCTTTGTGCCATCATGAAACTTTGTAGAGGGCTTTGTTTGTTGGAACCTAGCTCTCTCTTAGAAACTAGATACCTCTGTTTGTTTTCCTTCAAATGGTTTCTTGTTGCCTTCTATTTGACATGTGTCAATGGATATATCATTCCTTGATGTATCTTTTAATTGATATCTTTCAAGTGATAGTTCTTTTGTTTTAGGATCTTATTGTCACTTGATATCTTGTCTTTTGATGACTTATCAACTTTGTGTTGAGTTGATTCTTGAGAGTCTTGAGCATGCATATCTAGCTACTATATACAATTTCTTTTGCTTGCTTTCCTCCTTTGACCCAATATATAAGGGAAACTCCACCCTGTCATAAATTGGCTAAAGTGTGCATGAAATTCAAATTCATATCTATATGCACATATGTGTGTGGAGTTTGTCCTATGTATTGCTGGTTTTCTAACTCTTTGGTCCCAATGAGTTTGGGCACCATTTTGTTTGTTTTGTTGTTCCAGGAACAACTGGAGATGCATTGGATGCTCGGCTCACCTATAAGGAAGATGTTGAGATCATGTGATTATTGGAGCCAAGTTAGGATGATCAAAGAACAACTATCTACTACATCAATCAAATGTTGTCTCGGTAACAAGTATCCACTTCATGCATTCTTTTCTTGCAAAGGACCCAACCTGTCTTTTCTTTTCCAGGTTGCATCATGGCATGAATCTCTTGATTTGTTCTCGTAGTACTTGTTTGCTTTCTCAAAGCATCCGAACGATGATGTCTTACTGCTAGTTGGGATGTCTTTGATGTTCGTATGTTGGAAGTTCATATTATACAATAAGAAAATATTAGGCCATGTGCTATGCTTCCAGGCAAAAGATCTCATTGATATATTTATGACTTCCCCTTTTGGATATCTAGTGTTATTCCTTCTTGTAACCATTTCGTGTGTACATCCTTCTTTGTGGATATATATATCATCATGATTGTCTTCTACTTAGAATCTTGGTCACATGAGATAAGTTACATCTCTAATTGATATCCTCTTTTCTTTCACGTCCACCGTTGCATTTCCTTTTTCGGTTTTGGTGGCAACGTGAAAGGATTTGTTTTGAGTGCGTATCTTATTTTCCTACATCTTGGTGCACTCTTTGGCCGTGAAGATTATTTTTTCCTCATGCTTGTCTTGATGAGGGTTTTGCCATTTTCAATTAGTATCCCTCCTCTTGACAAGACTCTTACTTCCTATCTTCACAATGTGTTGTCACAAGCGTTGGTTCTTATTTTGTTTATTAGTAAGCTCGTGAACCCATTTTCTAGTATGTGTGTGTGGGAATGATATGTCTTGCACTTTGTATCTCATATTCATCAAGACTATGTTGATGAGCAATGCTCATCCTTATCTTAAGTCTTCTCGAGTGCTTTGCCATGACTCACACACATTACTTTGGTTGAGCTTATTCTTAAGTTGCTTCCTTTACATGTTGCTCAACCATTAGTTTTGTGCAATTGATATGCCTATTGTCTCATCTATCTTCTTGCACTCGTTGTGTGTTTCTATTAATTCTGGGGGAGCAACGATCCTATTTTGTGCACCTGTGTCAAATACAATAATATCATATTAGTAAACAAATCATGGGGAGCTTCTCTAGTTTTTGATAAAGCACTATGTTGCCTTTATCATAATATCTTTTATTTATGTGGTTCGAAGGACCATATGATTGTTTGTTCCATCTGGAATCCTTTGATTGCCTACCTCTATCTTTGTATGTCTTTGTGGCATACGATTCTTTTTGCAATTTTTGGGTCCTTAATATAGTTTGTTTTCCTCCAACTACTTATCATTGTATTTGTATATTTTTCTGCACTCATTTGCTGAGAAGTACACATTTTTTGGAGGACCACCTACTATATTTGCCCTCTAAACTGTTCGTCCATTTTGGCAATCGATGCCAATGGGGGAGAAGTTTAGAGAGTTTACTTTGGATATGTTTAGAGGGTTTTGCTTTTATTGTGTAAGCATTTACATCTTGCTCACATGCATTATTACCTTGTATGTGTGTGCTTGGTTATGCTTATTTCCTTATATAAACTCTCTTGAAGTGGTTGTCTTCAATTACCAAAATGGGGGAGACTGTTAGAGCATATATCTCCATATGTGGTTTTGGTAATTGATGACAATTCCTATGGACTAATGGTTGCCTTAAGTTATATTTATAGGATTTGTCCATAGGCACTTCTTGAAGTCCATCTGTTGGGTTCAAGGAGTTTATATGTTGACCAAGATGTTATTCAAGTTATTATCCAAAGAATGGTCATAGAAACACTAGGTTGATCAAGATCTCAGACAAAGAGTAAATCAAGATGATCAACACACAAAGCGTATAAGATGTACCGAGAGGGATCAAGTGATCCCATGGTATGGTAAGCATTGTCCATTACGTGTTTGTGTACTAACCCATGGTCTTTGTGAGACTCCTATGTGGGGGTTAGGTGTGTTTCCATTGGGCTTGCGTCAAAAGGAAGATCTCATACAACCCATGAAGGATGACGTCAAGTGGTGATCGTCATCAAGATTGTGGTGTGCAAGTTCAAGTGGATCAACACGAATATATCATTGAAACTATTGTCAATGATCATGTGTTGATAAGGACAATCTCATGTGCTAACAAGGACAAGACCAAGATAAGCATTCCTGAGCACTACATGCTTGATTCTTGTGGATGTTCACATGGTGGATAGGACAAGATCAAGATAAGCATTCTTGAGCACTACATGCTTGATTCTTGTGGATGTTCACACATGGTGGACAAATGAAGATAAATACATAAGCTAGGCTTTCCGCATTGTGTATGGGAAAGCTACTTGAAGACTTCATCATGTCTTGCTTTCAACTTGATCCAAGAAGGAACAACAACATCAAGCTCAGGTGAAAGGGGTAACTCAAAGGTATCAGTTCCTTTGACGTTAGTTGTGCGGAGTGATGATCAGCGAATAAAAGTATACACTCAAGTATGGATCATCAGTACTCTTTTATGATTCTTGAGTCCTTAGGGATCCCGCACTATTAAGAGGGGATCACAGGTTTTGCGATGAACTTGCTCAAACTACATCATCACTTTCTGCTCAGACCACATCTCCACTGCTTTGCTGTTATCTGTAAACAGAACCAGTGCCTCGGACATCCGGCTTCCTCCGGACGTCCGAGGGTCGGACGACCGACTACCTCGGAAATCCGGAATCCTATACCAGAGAAATCAGAGCCATATAACTCGGACTTCCGGCTCTCTCCGGACGTCCGAGGCCCGGATAGCCGACCAGCTTCGGAATTCCGGAACTATGCACGAGAGAAACTTGAGCCATATAACTCGGACTTCCAGCTCCCTCCAGACGTCCGAGGGCCGGTCAAGGCTCGGACGACCGACTGGCTTCGGAAATCCGGAACCCTGCACCAGTAGAACATGAGTTCTATATCTCGGATATCCGGCTCCCTCCGGACGTCCGAGCGCCGGACGTCCGACACCCATCGGAAATCTGAAACCTACCACCAGTAGAAGTTGAGATGTATAACTCGGATTTCCGGTCCTCTCCGGACGTCTGGTGGCTGATAAATTCAACATAGGTTCAGTCGTATCTTTAGGCCTCGGACGACCGACCCCTGTCGGACGTCCGATCGCTGTTTAATTCATAATAGTTTTAGTCGTATCTACAGGCCTCGGACGACCGACCCGTGTCAGACGTCCGACCCCTCGCGGACGCCCGGACTTCCGACAATTGTCGGACGTTCGGACCCTGTGTGACTTAAAGTGTCCCCAACAGCTCTTTTCCTCTCCACTCTACAAATACCCCCTCCCACTTCGTGAGAGTGTTGCCCAACACAGCCTTATCCTCATAAGAACACATTTCCACCTCACACACATTTGCTCACTCCAAATCTTAGATCCCAAGAGCATTTGTGAGCCCCTTTGAGAGTTGTTCCAATCAAAAGATAGATCTTCTCCCTCTCCTTCTCTCAACCCAAGCTATTTGTGATTTGAGCAAGTTTTGAGCATTCCCCGTGATCTTGTTACTCTTGGAGGTTGGAGACTCCTAGGCGGTAGGAGTTCTTCGGAGAGGAATCAATCCGTGTGATTTTCCCCCGAAAAGTTTGTGAGGGTTTGGAAGCCACCTCAAAGGCTTACCACTAGAAGTTGAGAAACGCCTTCGTGGTGTTATCTCAAAGGGAGAATAGGGTGAGCCTTCGTGGCGTTGGTGTGCCTTCGTGGTAACATCCACCTCTCTAACGGTGACTAGCTTCCCTCCAAGGAAGTGAACATCGGGATACATCTTCGTCTCAATGACCTTAGTTATCCTTAACCCTAACTCCTTACTTGTGGTTTACTTGTGTTATTTGAGCATACATACATTGCATATTACTTGTGCTCATTATATTGTGTTGGCCATTTCTTGTACAAGATTAATCATTCAAGCATACCCTCTATATTCACACGTACATACTTGCAGCCCTTGATATATCGTGTGATATAGTGTGATCTAGTATCTTGTGTTGTTCACCTACTTATCGTGTGATATAGCTCAAGTAAGTTTGTGTAACTTACTTGTGCTTGTTAGTAACTGCATTGTGTCTATCTTAGTAGACCGTGTTGTTGATACACGTTGCACTGCCTACTGCATTTAGGATTTGTGCTTGACAAGTACCCTCTTAGTTTATTTCCGCATCAGGTTCAAGCCAAATCTTAAGAAGTTTTTAAATAGCCTATTCACCCCCCCTCCAGGCGTCATCGAGGTCTTTTCAAACCCCTAACGGAGGCAACGCCTGTCGGCTGCCTCTCGAGCACTTTGCCGACTGCTCCTATGAAAAGTTGACGGCAAAACTCTTTGCCGTCCGTTTTGGGGAGGCAGACGGCAAAGAAGGTACGATGCCGTCGTAGGCTGACGCAGAAATTTTGCTGGCCGTGAGATTCTTTGCCGTCTGTGGTATTCTCTATGCCGTCCGGGATTTACTCTTTGCCGTCTGTGATGACAGACGGCAAAGAAGCTGATTCCTGTAGTGGATGCTCGCGCTGGGCCGACCTGTTTGTTCCTTTTATCTCAAACGGACGGGAGTTGGCCTAATGGAAGGAAGCCTTAGGAGAAATGCCCTGTTGGATATAGCCACCAAACCACACTCTACTGAAAGGTGTCCCAGACGGGGGGATTTGATTATTTGCCCCTTGTTACTTTGCAATTTGATAATTTGCCACCTTTTACATTGGATTTGATATTTTACCACATCTTACTTTGCACTTTGGTTTTTTGCCCTTGCCCATGAAAAAATACAGTACGAGATTGTCCTTGCTCCACGCCTCCACCCCATTGATCACGCACATCGTCCTTTCCCCGTTCCCCAACTCTCTCTCGCCCGTACTTTTAGAGACAGCGATGACGGTGGCGGATACTCCCGACAACGCAGGGGCCGGCACAGCAGCACGGGCAAGCAAGCAAGCAGCAGCAGCACGGGCAAGCAAGCAACCAGCAACATCACCACTAACAACTAGCAAGGCTAATTAGCACGGCAAGCAAGCAGCAGCAACACAGGCTGCAGAAGCGCACGTGCACGAACCAGCGAGATAGTGAATCCGTCGCCTCATTGTCGCCGTCGTCCGGCACGTCCTGGCTCTCGCCCGTACATCGTCGGCGCGAACTGGGAGAGAGAAGCCTGCCCCGCTCGTCCAGGGCCGCTCCAGCGGGCAACCACGAGCGCGACGAGGCAGCAGCCAGGGGCGTCCACACGCGTGTCGCCGCCAGGGGGCTGTCGGCCTGGCACGCCCACGGGCCAGGCGCAGGAGCGGTGAGACCACGACGCGGGCGTGGGCAGTGCCACGGCCACAACCAGGTGCAGGCACGGGCGCGGGCACCGCCACGGCCAGGTGCAGGCGCGACGTGGAGGCCCGGCACAGGGCGCTGGTCAGGCCGCATGGGGGTCGTAGCCTGGGGCGGGGCGCAGCGCACAGGTCGGACGAGATGGCGTCAGGCGCGTCGCGACGCGGGCGGGGCGAGGCGCGCGGCCTTGGCGCGGGCAGGCGCGGCGCACGGCCGGCGGCCGGACGGATGGCGTCGGGCGCGTCACGACGCGAGCGGGGGCGAGGCACGCGGCCTCAACGCAGGCGAACGCGGCGCGGCGCGTGACCACGACGCGGGTGGACTGCGTGCGACGAGAGATGGGGATTGAGTTCGTCCTGTGCGTGGCAAACAGACACACATGGGTATACTTGTCCGCAGTATTGTGCATATAATATGTACTCCCTCCGTTCTAAAATATAAGACCTTTTAGGGATTTCACTAGGAGACTACATACGGAGCAAAATGTGTGAATCTATACTTTAAAATATGTTTATGTACATCCGTATGTAGTTTATAGTATAATCTTTAAAATGTCTTATATTTAGGAACGGAGGGAGTATATCATTTATAAGTATTGTTTTTGTGTGAACAAATGGCAAACCAAAGAGTGGTGAAAAATCAATTACAATGTAAACAGTGGCAAATTGTTAAAATCCAAAGTAAGTGGTGGCTCAAAACCAAATCCCCCTGGTCCGGATATCCCGGAAAAATAGGTGCCCGCCTCGGAGATGCCCTTGCTCCCCGATCCCAAGTCGTCCAGTTCGCTGCACCTCCCGTCCCCGTGATGCCCTCGCCGTGACCTCACCGGCGGCCGTTATGACCTCGCCGGCTTCCACCTCTTCCTGGTTCTCCGGAATCGTGGGCACAGCATCCGGCAATCCCCTTTCTTCAGCCATGCCTCCCGCCGGCGGCGTCACCTCTGCCCCCGTCTCCCTTCCCGACACCCCTGCTGCCGTCACCTCTGCCCCTGTAGCCACCACAGGCGTATGCGCGCGCAGGAAGCAGCTCCAGGGCACGCTGTTCAAGTACGGGCCCAAGTCCGCTCAGGTACGGGCCTATCTCTCTCGTCCGTCAAGCCTCTCGTCGAAGCTCGCAGCGAAGATCTGTGGACGGTTTCGAGTTTTTCTTTTCTTTTTCCTAGGTGTAAGATACAGTAGCAAGATAGGATCGATCTAATACAGCTCTAAGAAGCAGTAGCTTATACAGATCAATTTCGGATACAAGAATAATTCTGGGATGAAGGAAGAAGATAGGGTGCCACCGCCGGGTCAGACCCTGAAGATCTTAGAACTAGAACAGAGTGAATTCAGAGGTGCTTCAATGGAATTTCAGGGGCAAATAGCCGAGGGTTTAGTACATCCAGAGACACTTAAGCCAGCCAGGAACACTGGCGGCGCAAAGGGGGAAACCCTAACAACAAGGTAAGAGCTCCACGAGCTAGGATCCATGGCTTTATAGCCTTACAAAGTGCGGTAAAAACTGATAAAGAGCGGTAAGAAGGTGGCCGGTGCTCCCAGCTGGTGTCAGAAAGGCTACAGCGACGCGCGGGTGAAGGAAAGCCGTCGGATCGGAGATCAACGCTGTCTGCGTCATCTGGCACACGCGAAGCGGTACGGGAGTCTCTGAGGCGTTGGATCGACGATGGAGGGCTGACGAAGCTTGGCGCCACACTTCAAATTTGAATGCCTGCTTCTTCTTCGTTGGGTCCTGACAACTCCCCCGTTCGACATCAGACCTGTCCGCAGAGCTGAATGCCGGAAAGATCTTCTGAATGAACGTTGCGTCCTCCCATGTGGCATCTTATTCATCCAGGTTAGTCCACTTGATGAGCCAGCGAACAACTGGAATTTGTATATCACCCTGAGATTTGGGAATGAGTTATCTGTCCAGTAATTTCTCTGGTTCCAGGAGGATTGTGCCATCTGCATGAAGAAGAGGTAGGTTGGGGTTGGGTATGGCTCTTAGGCCCAGGTGCTTCTTCAATTGACTAACATGAAAGGTTGGGTGAAGTTTTCAGTGGTCTGGAAGGAGCAACTTATAAGCTACAGGTCCAATTTTCTGGATGATCCTAAAAGGACCATAGTATTTGGAGTGGAGCTTGAGGCATCTGTGGACACTGAGTGTAGTGTGTCTGTAAGGCTGTAGTTTAAGGTAGATCATATCCCCAACTTCTAGTGATCTGTTTAAGGTAAACCATATCCCCAACTTCTAGTGATCTTTCAGATCTCTTCTTGTCAGCATAGTGCTTCATTTTTCTTAAGCCTTTAGCAGGTTAGCTTTGATCTGAGCAGCAATCTGTTCTGCAGTGAGAATAGAAGTGAATTCCTGGGCTTGATCAGGAGGGTACAATACAGCTTCTGCCAGCATGGTAGGAGGTCTGTTGTATAGTGCTTGGAAAGGTGTGATCTTCAGTGATGTGTGGTAGCTAGTATTGTACCGCTATTCAGCTAAGGGAAGCCAACTCATCCATTTCTTTGGTTGAAGAAAAGCCATGCATCTCAGGTAGTTTTCCAAACACTGATTTACTATTTCAGTTTGACCATCTGATTGTGGGTGGTAAGTACTCATCTGAAGTTTAATGCCCAATCTTTTGAAGAGTTCTTGCCACATATTGCTTGTAAAAATCCTGTCTCTGTCAGTAACAATGACAGATGGAAGACCATGTAATTTGAAGATGTTGTCAGTGAATGCAGTGGCCACAATGCTAACTGTGATAGGATGTTTCATTGCAATAAAATGCCCATATTTGCTAAATCTATCCACCACCACTAGGATCATATCTTTGTTTTGTGAAGTTGGTAATCCCTCAATAAAATCCATGCTAATGTGGCACCAGGCAAAATCAGGAACAGGTAGAGGCTGCGGTAATCCAGGGTATTTGCAGTGTTCAGGTTTGTTGATTTGGCAGGTTGGGCATTGTTTGATGTAGTCTACAATGAATTGTTTCATGCCAGGCCAATGGAATAGAAGCTTGAGTCTCTGATATGTAGCCCTGTGTCCAGAGTGGCCCCCTAATTCAGAGTTATGTAGGGCAGCTACCTGCTTGTTCCTGAGATTACTGTCTTTTCCAATGACAATTCTGTTCTTGTATCTGATGATACCCTGTTGAAGAACATAGTTAGGAAGGGCAGTACCAGAGGTGGCCAGTTGGGAGAGCAAATCTTTGCATCTCTGATCCTGAGCATAGTTGGAGATGACTTCAGAAATCCATGCAGGTTTGGTTTGACTAGCAACCAAGGAATGCAGTTTGTACTTGACTCTAGAGAGAGCATCAGCTACCTTGTTCTTTCCTTGCTTGTATTCCACTTTGAAGTTGTAGCCCAATAGCTTGATCAACAATTTATGCTGAATTCCTTCAGTGAGTTTCTGTTCCTGGATGTATTTGAGACTTTTTTGGTCTGTTCTGATGATCAAGGAGGAAGCAGCAAAATAGTGTTTCCAGTGTTTTAGTGCTTCAATAACAGCCATAGCTTCCTTGTCATAAGTGGACATAGCAGCAGTTTTGGGACCAATTGTTTTACTGAAAAATGACAAGGGTCTTCCTTCTTGCATGAGAACAACACCAATGCCATATGCACAAGCATCAATTTCTAAAATGAAAGGGAGTGAAAAATCTGGTATTGCAAGTATAGGAGCTCGTGTCATCTTGTGCTTCAAGGAGTTGAAAGCTTCCATTTGCTCATTGCCCCACTTAAAGTTGTCCTTTTTTAGTGACTGGTAGAGAGGTTTGCAGATGTAACCATAGTTCTGAATGAATCTTCTGTAGTATCGAGTGAGACCTAGGAAACTCCTTAGCTGGGTGGTATTTGCAGGGGTGGGCCACTGTGCAACAGCTTCAATCTTTGAGGGATCAGTTGCAACTCCATCTCCTCTGATTACATGGCCCAAGTACTCCACCTGAGTTTGTGCAAAGGAGCATTTGCTGAGTTTTGCAAATAATTGATTTTCCTGCCGAGCTTGCAAAACTAGTTGCAGGTGTACCAGATGCTCCTTCATGTTCCTGCTAAAGATGAGTATGTCATCAAAGAAGACTAATACAAACTTTCTCAGATAGGGAGCTAAGATAGTATTCATGAGCATTTGGAATATTGATGGTGCATTAGTCAAGCCAAAAGGCATGACTAAATATTTAGAGCTCTTCAACTTCCACTGATCCCTGCAAAGCAATTGCAACACCTCTCTCAGATGTTCCCTATGCTCCTCCAAAGTTTGACTGAACATTAGAATGTCATCGAAAAAGCAAAGCACACAGTGACGCAACAAAAGGTTTCAGAGTAACAGTCATGGCTCCATTGAATGAAGCCGGTCCCCCTGCCAAACCAAATGACATCATCTTGAATTCAAATTGCCCGAAATGTGTTTGAAATGCTGTTTTAAATTCTTCTCCCTGAGCCAAATGAATCTGATGGTAGCCCGAACGAAGATCCAACTTGGAGAACCACTTGGCTCCGTGCAATTCATCTTACAGTTCCTCAATGATTGGTATCAGAAACTTGCTGACACAAGTGAGTGCATTCAATTGTCTGTAATCGACACACAAACGCCACGTGCTGTCTTTCTTTTTAACCAAGATCACCGGTGATGAAAATGGGCTTGTGCTGGGTTAGATCACTCCTGCCTTAAGCATTGCCGCTATCTATGCCTCAATCTCATCTTTGTGGTCAGGTTTATGCCTGTATGGCCTCACGTTCACCGGCTAAGCACCTGGAATCAGGGGAATGCAATGATCGCACCGACGTCGTGGTGGCAACCCTTCGGGTGCACCAAATACATCTGGGAATGTAGCCACCACCTGTTGGATCATTTGCGGAACTGGTGTAGCTTGCTCCTCCTCTCTTGAAGACACGCACCACATGCATGATCGCCTGCTGCTTGTACAGGCTTTGCAGTTGCAGAGAGTTGATGACAAAACATGTTGTGGAGGAAGAATCATGCCCCTGCAAGCATACTGTGCCTGCTGATGTGGAAAACTTGAGACACTTGGCACACCAGTCGACTTGCATTGTACTGTGGAGCTCGAGCCAATCCATGCCTAAGATGGCGTCATATGTTTTCAGAGCAAGTACTTTCATCTCTGTCTCGAACTCTTGTCCTTGAGAATACCAGATGCAGTTGGGAATGTATGAAGAACAAAGCAGTTCGCCTCCATCAGCCACTCGCAGCTTGGACAGATGCGGCAGATCTTGGACTCCTTGCAGATGTCGAGCCAAATTTGTGTTCACAAAAGATGTGGAGCTGCCCGAGTCAACTAACATCAGAACCTCCTGCCCTTGTATCCACACTCTGAGTTGGAACGCCTTGGCTGACACGCCCCTTGACAGAGCAAACCTTGAGATTGCCATAACAGTCTCTTCTCTAGTTGCATGCTCCGGCGTGTCAGTGGCGATATCCACACCGAGGAGCTCCGCGACGCGCTTTTCCAGATCCGGCCTCCAAGAGATGAGGTCATCGATCTTGGCCGTCGACGCCTAGATCTCCGCGATCGACGTGGAATGCGCCTTCAGAGTGGAGTCAAATCGATCTAAGAAGGCTTGGATGGCTGGATCCATGGTGGCCAAGTCAGATCTCGCCTGCCGTAGTCAACGTGTCTTGATGAACTGCGCCACAGTGGTGCGGGGAAGGGGGGCGGACTGGTATTTGATACCAGATGTAATGTAAGATACAGTAGCAAGATAGGATCGATCTAATACAGCTCTCTGAAGCAGTAGCTTATACAAATCAATTTCAGATACAAGAATAGTTTTGGGCGGAAGGAAGAAGAAGATAGGGTGCCGACGTCGGGTTCGTTCTGATTCTCTGGATCCTCCAACCGAGGGAGAGCGTTCCCTTAAGTTGAGTGTGTAGACGAGCTCACCCACTCAGGCCCAGCGAACCTGGGGTTGGCCTTGCGTGCACGGTTGGGCTTCTCGCGGGCTGTAGGTGGGGTCGTGTCGCCCATGTCACTAACACTAAGGGTGTCCGATTCAGCTCAGCTCATCGGCTGCATGGTGTTAAGTGCTTCGCAATTTCTTTGACGTGGGAATTCTTTGGATTGGATGTTCTGGATGCTTCTAGAATGGTACATCTTATCCGCATGGCATTTGGAACTCGAGATTCCCCCTATTGTTCGAGACGCGGTATCGCCTATTTGGATTTCAGCGTCCTGTTTTTTAGCTCGTGGGGTTCTACGTTGATGCGTGTGGTTCTTGAGTCTTGTAGAAAAAAGGAAGCTTGTATAATCTTCCACGACCCACATGGGCGGGTTATTTTGCTTTAGGTTGCTTTTGGCGGTCCCGACTTGCCATTATGTTGTTTTCGTTTCTGACTACAGGCATGGGCAAAAACATCAAACAAACGCCCCTGTCTGTCCACGGACACGCCCGGACGATGTCGGCCGGGCGGGCGCTAAGCATCTAAAGCTAGCACCCAAATTTCCTCAAAATGCAACATCTTTAATATAAGTTAGATGTTCAACATCATATTTGTATAGAAATAGATAGTAAAATAAACTACGACTAATTGATTATCATCACCTCTGAAGTCCTGGAAGATACCTCCTCGCACGCATCGGAGAGGGCATACCTGGAGGTGACTGGAGCGGTGACTGGTGTGGTTGGTGCAGGAATGGCGACATGGTTCCTCTGCGGCATATAAGTGGGTGTTGTGGCAGTTCTCCGTAGTGATCGTCTCATGCTGCTCCGGCCGATCGAGAGCATCCTGAACTATGCACTTCTCATACTCGGCATAGGCTAAGTGATGGGTGGCAAGCGCCACGGGTGCCATGATGGGCGGCACACTCCTTTCTATAGGCCCCTACTCCCTTGGTGGTGGCATGATGGACACATGAAGAGATTGACATCGTGATGGTTGCGGGGCGCCATGGCGGATTTTGAACTAAAGAGACTGGGCGACAAGGGGAGGGTAGTGACATCCAGTTTGAAGGGGAGTGAAACTACGTCTGGAAGTGGAGGGGGTGGGCGGGAAATCACTCTGAGAATGAGAAGGTGAGATGATGCGGGAAATCCCATTGGAAGGCACGGCGGTGGTTCACGATCATAATGGGCGGGTTCGGGTTGTCACATTCTGCATGCCGGATGTCCCGACTCCCTTACTCCGCCCCGCGATTTGGGCTAGGTTGAGGGATTTAAGATGTTTGGACGGTCCGTGTTGGAGGTTTGAAAGTCTTGCCTATTGGGTCCGGACAATTGAGGCCAGAGTAGGGGTCCGCGTTGGAGATGCCATAATTCCTTTGCTGATGTTGCATGGTCATCCTTTTGTTGATTTGTCTATTGTTTATTAGTGTCTGTGCTGTTTCTTGTGGAAGAATATACAATGTAGACCCTTTATGCGTATGGTCCTTTTCTTGTTTTCCTCGGCTTATGTATTTTGTCTTTTACTTTAAAAATATGTAATGGTCAGATTATCATTTCAGTACAGTACTCTGTATTTTCATATTGCTGATTGCAACCTCTGACAAGCTAATTGCTAGTTATCCTGTACAAAAGAGGTGTGATGGTGTACAAAAGATTGGTTGTAAACATATAACATAGTAGATTTTTCAAGCAGAGGAACTTTTTACCTCTGGCAGTGTCTACTAGAAATCTCTCAGAAGCTTTTATCTTTGTAGCATACACATGTCCATACTTTATTTTCAATTATATTATGTGGCATTTTTTTTTCTCGATACCCCTCATCATATTATGTTTATTGTTATTGTTGCAGCATTTATGTGATAACTTTATCATCCCTTTTTCAGGTTGCGTTTAGGACTGGTGATTTTACCCGCCAGCTGATTTTCATTGGTGGTTTGACAGATGGGCTCTTAGCAACTGAGTAAGTTGCTTTTTTGAAGTCTCATGCATAGTCAGCCACTCTTATTAGCCATACAGTTTCATTAAATATTTGATCATAGCACTATTTTTCCTAGAGTTTTTTTCCTCCAAAGGATACCATTGTTAGGTAAATAGCAACTTGTTATTCGCTGGGGCCAACGGCCAATATTTATAGTACATGTAAAGGTGGTAATATGCAGGAAACCCTCATACAACAGGAAAAATACACATGCTATACATGGAACATAATATAACTCAACACCACCCCTCAAACTCAGGGCGGATCCACAACACTGAGTTTGGAGATATAAAATCCATGCGCGCTCTAGTCTGGGCCTTCGTAGAAAAAAATCCGCCAACTATAACTTGGAAGGCACAAACTAAAGAGCAATCACCTGGTTCTCCATGCCAGCCTGCACAAGTGAAGCATCAACATCAATATGCTTGGTGAGCTCATGCTTTACAGGATCGCACATAGAATATCCAGGTAGTGCCTGCATGTAAACCTCCTCATGCAACTCACCATGACATTCTTAACATCAAGCTGAGATACAGACCAATGACGAACAAAAGTCACTTGAAGAAGTTTGTGAACAGTGGTCATATGAGCCACATGAGCGAAAGTCTCATCATAATCACGGCCATGCTCCTCCTGAGAGCCACGAGCCACAAGAAATTTTTTGTAGGGCTCAAGAGAACCATCAGCGCGAGTCTTAACCTTGTAGACCCACTTACAAGTGATGGGCGAACTCGAGGAGGAAGATCCCACGTGTCGGTGCGCTTAAGAGCATCAATCTCGTCCGCCATCGCAAGCTGTCATTCAGGATGAACAACAACATCACAATAAGAAGTCGGCTTAAGAACAGCAGCGCCGGCGCTAGAAAAACCAAGACGTTCAACATGAGGAAGCAGACGAGCACGTAAGGCATAAGTAGGCTGAGACGAGGAAGATGACACATCAAAAGTAGATGCACGCCAGTACACTCATCCACAACACGCGTATAGACTTAGGTGATGGAGATGGGGAAGGCATTGGAGATGAAGGTGCATACTCCTGTGATGAGCGAGGTGAGGAAATCATAGGAGATGGTTGTGGCGAATGTGCAACAGTTTGAGCAGTGAGATGGGTAAAAAAGGGGGCAACAGGGGTGATAGGCGTGTTGGGAATAGTGAGGAAAGAGATATACTCCACTAAAAAGGTCGGGGAAGATGGACGCAGTTAGAAGGGACGAGACTCATCAAAAGTCAATCTCGAGAAATACACATGCGACGACCGACAGGATCCCAACAATAGTAGCCCTTATGCTCATCACTGTATCCTAAGAAAACACACTTGACAAACCGGGTGGTCAGTTTGGTGCGTTCACGATGCGCAAGAAGAACATAGCAAACACAACCACAACGAAGGGCCGAATAATCAGGAGAACAATAAAAAAGATGCTCGAAAGGAACACCACCCTGCAAAGGAGTGGGAAACTGAATAGTGATGAGACAGTTAGAAGTGTAAAGTGTAAACAAGCTCACCGAAAAATGAGGCGGAAGAGAGGCAACAGTCATGAACAGGCAACAATCATGAACGCACGAGCTGTCTCGAGAAGATGCTGCTGCTTACACCCAGTCACACCATTTTGAGCGTGAGCACCAGGAGATGAAACTGAGCAAGAGTACTCGCTCAGCAAGGACAACACACAACATCTTGGAGATACATTCTCCAGCATAGTCAACATGAAACACACGCGTAGGCATACATAACTGCTGTGAACCATGGCAACAAAACGCTTATGTATAGAAATGACTTCACTGCGAGAAGACGTAAAGTAAAGCCAAATGTAGCAAGAGGAATCATCTATAAAAGTGATATGGTATCAACGAAGCAAAGGGAGCCGGACAACATACATCGGAATGAACTAAATCAAAAGGCCACTAAGACACTGATTCTTTAGTAATAAGGTAGCTGAATCTGTTTGCCAAGCCTACACCCCTGACACTCTAAAGAGACATTTCATGAGAAAGACCCCAGAAGACCTTGAAAAACTAAAGACGACAGACGGGAACTGAAAGTGCGTTATATCGACTAGAGGGGGGGTGAATAGGAGATTTTTAGAATTTCATCACTGAGGAAATTCCTTTTGAGGAAATTCCTCACTGATGACTAACTTACAGCGGAAACAGTTAAGGATCAGTTGTGCAATCGTTCACAACAACAGTATTACAGAGTGAAGATTATGAAAACAGATTGCACAGCAAGCAGGCACGCAGAATACAGATGATGATTAACTCAAGTGAAGAATTTGGGGTTGAGGAAATTCAGAGAAAGTCTTCAGCAAATTCTTCAAACAGTTACAGTGAAAGTCATCAACACATAATACAGAGAATGTAAAGAGTTGAGGAATTAGAACCCGATTCTTGGTGAAGACTGTTGTTGATGACCCAGTTCCAACTGCTGTGACAGTTGTACATCTGGTTTGGAGCGGCTTGGTATTGAAACCAAAGGACACCCAGTCCCGGGACACACAGTCCCTACCGTACTCTCCTTGAGCTAAGGACACACAGTCCTCGCCCAACACTCGTGGTAAGTCTTCAGGGCAGACTTCCAAACCCTCACAAACTCGGTCACCCGGCGATCCACAATTGACTGCTGGATTGCTCTAGACCATGACGCCTAACCGTCTGGAGGATGCACAGTCCTCAAAGGTAAAAGGCTTCAGTCCCACACAGGAACAACTTCTTCAGTGATGCTCAATCACTAGGTTTGGTTTGTGGTTTCGGTGGGTGGTGTATTTCCTCACTGATGATTTTCTCTCGAAGGCTCTGAGGAATTGGGTTGCTCTTATGACAAGTGTCAGTTTCTAACGGAGCAGCCAACCAGCTAGTGGTTGTGGGGGGCGGCTACTTATAGCCTGGGAGCATCCCGACATGATTTGACATTAATGCCCTTAAATAATATGACCGTTGGAGTGGATAAGATCAGTGACTTGGCTTGGCTTATCGAAACGGTCGGGACCCTCAACTGTGAGAGTCCTCATGTCACTCATATTCCTCACTTGAGGCTTTTGGTAGGATTTGGCTTGGGTTGAGCATCATGAGGAAATCCTTTCCATGGTGTTACTTTGACCCCCTTTAACAGTACGGTGTTCCTATTCATCAAGTGCGAAGAAAGTAAAACAGAAAACGTAAATCTTCATGCTTCAATTTCTTCAGAACGATTTTCTTCAGGAATCACCGATCTTCTCAATATCAATATCTTCATGAGGAATATCAATTTCATCGCAAATTCTTCGCGATTCATTTCTTCAGCTTCAGACCAATTTCTTCAACTGAAGACATATATTTTTAGGGGTCGGTATTCTTCAAATATCTCAAACTCCTCAATGACTTATAGATCCTGTGTACACTTATAAACGCATTAGATACTTAACCTATAAGTCTTCAAACCATCAAAATCACTAAGGGGCACTAGATGCACTTACAGGAACCACAAAGATGGCCGAGT
Source organism: Hordeum vulgare subsp. vulgare (assembly GCF_904849725.1). NCBI lineage: Eukaryota > Viridiplantae > Streptophyta > Magnoliopsida > Poales > Poaceae > Hordeum > Hordeum vulgare. The sequence continues at coordinate 268,757,898 of NC_058519.1, read as the reverse complement.
CGATGATGCCACTGATGGAAGGAGCCGGTAGCTGAAGCGATGGTAGCAGAGGGAGTGACGATAGTGGTTGCAGAGGAAGCAACGTGAAGCCAGTCTAACTCCAAAAGCCACTGAGAATCATGGCGACGAGGGCCAACCCCAACTAGGTACCCGTGCACTGATCCTGATCAGAACAAGAATGACGCGACAACCAGAGTCATTAGCTGACCAACAGAAAACAGGTTCATTGTAAGTCGAGGAACATGAGCAACAACGGGAACAGAAAATAAGTGTTGTTTGCCTGCTAGCAACGGGAAGGGAAATACCATGTGCCAAACTTGTCTCGAGAAGACACAGTTTGTTAAAAACTGTTGGATTGTCTCCGGCTCTTGATCACAAATTGGGCATTTGCTCGGGTGGGGGTAAAGGCATTCACACTAATCGGTTGGCAGTCCAACATCTATTGGGCGCCGCAAACTAGAGGAAAAACTAACACTTGTTTGGCACCCACGATTTTCAGATAAGCTTCCATGGCTCAAAATAAATAGCCCCATGGAATAAGACCTTTTAGGCGAACTGGTTGAGAAATGGCCTGACTGAATTTTCAGCGATGTTCATCTTGCACATCCGGTTGCAGCTGCACAACTTACATCAACTCCCAAATGTCTATGAACTCAGCCAGGGCTGCGACTGTGAAGTCTCCAACAACCTCTTTCACAGTACGCTTGTTCGCTTAGGGAGCAGAGCAAAGAGATTAGGGGCCAAGCCAGCAATGGGCCTCCCTCTCCCTAGTAACCGATTATCGGTTCAGAATCAAGTAGAGTTACCGTCACCCACAATCGTCATCGTGCCGACGGAGAAGAAGGCCAAAACTGAGTCATGAACTTGTATAGGGAAAGCACTTAATGGCTTATCCTGTGGCGTCTTGGCCAGCCATAACCATCACATTCTCCACGCTCATCCAAAGGATTTTGTATCATGGATACCAAGTCCTTCAAGCTCTTTAAGGCGACAAACTTTAGGCCAGACAATCAAGTAATGTCCACCATTTACCTCTTTTATGTCTCTCCAAAGGAAGCCCCACCTAATTTTGTCAATCCCTCTGTGTTATGTGGACCAGCCCATCAAACGTGGAATCTTATCCCTTAACTAGTCTAGTTGATTAAGCATCTTTGTTAGTCCAGTCAGTTTAGAGATCGTGTTAGAATTTGAATAGATTTACCGGCTTGTTGGCCAAGTCTTGTCTACTATATGAAGGGGCCGAACCCTCTCAATAAAGCAGAGACGAGTATAGTGCGTTTACTTTTATCATTTTTTCAGTAATTAGCTTTAGGTTACTAGTTCCAATTTGGTATTGGAGTAGATGGCATGCAATGAAATTGAGATTGAGGCTGTGGAGTAGATGAAGATCATCATGAAGCAATTAGAGGCCTTCACACGCCAACGAGCGGAGGAGCAAGTGCTCCTTGCCGGGCTGGTGCAGACGACGCTTGAGCAATGACCACTGGACTTGCCCCCACCTCCATATTCCACCGCTGCAGCAGCTGCCCATGATGACACCTCCACGTCCCAAATCCTACTCCCTGGTCGCGACGCACCCTTGTGCTCCCCCTCGCCGGTTGTACCTCTGGTGTCCCTGTAACGCCCAAGATGCGGTCCTATCCTTATTTTGCCGCGAGGGCCTCGACAGGGATAGAAGCGCATCTCGTCGTTTCGAAAGAATGAATATCGTTACAAGTACATGTACAAAATACATGAGTATATGGAATTGGCTTACACTCGCCACAGGCTACATCAGAGTCACATCAATACAACGACATAATCAGTCATCACGAAGAAGAGCAGGGTCCCGACTATGGACGAAAAACAAACGACAAAAGAAGGGCCATGGCAGGGCTCCGGTGAGCAGCAGGAGGCGGCAGGGGCGAGGCACCGGCGCGGGAGGCGGATCCGACGGCTGCAAGGCCAGGGCGACCGAATCCGGCGCCGGAGATGGCCGGGGCATGGCAGGAGTGCAGGCTGGCGCGCAGATCGTGGACGGCCGGCGGCGGGGATGCTGCTTGGCGGCAGCTTCGGCCAGTGATGGCGCTCCGGCGAGCGGCTGGCGGCGGAGAGGTGCAGACGCAGCGATCGGGGCCGGCGACTTCGACGAGGTGCTGCGCGCGGGCGCGGGGTGGGTGCGGGAGGAGCTCGGGAGGAGGCCGGCTGTGCTGTGGTCGCCCGGACATGTTTGGCTGGTGGTGCGGACGTGTCCGGTTGGTGGGAAACTGGGCGAATCTAGGCCTTTGGATGGATATCCATTGATCCAGATCTGACCTGAGATTGGATTTCGGGGAGAGAGGAGGTGGAGCTAGCAGGTGGGGTTTTCCTAGGGGGGTGGCTGCAAAAATGGCTAGGGGGAAACCCTATTGGAGTAAGAGAGCTCCACCATAGGGTGTTTTCTTATATAGGGTTGGGCTAAGGTGGGGTGGGCCTCGTTCGTCCGATCGCGATCCGACGAACACGAACGGAGGAAGTGGCTACGTGGCTCTAATGGGCTGTGTAGTTGGGCTATGTAGGGATGAGAGGGAAATGGTGCGGCCCGTGACAGAGTTTTAAAACAGCGAACGCCCGACAATTAAACCGGCTATAGCGCCGCTATATAATAAACGGTACGGGTATCAAATGAACTCCGATTGCGACGAAAATTGGCAGGCGGCCTACCTACATAAAAATAAGACCGCACACCAACTTTCAACCCAATCCGTGAATATTTGATACACAGTTTTACAAACAATATTTTAACGATGTCGCGGGCGCGTGCGTGTGTGGTTGGACTCAAAATGGTCAACGACAAAACAGAGAGAACCGGCAACTAATAACGGATGCAAGTTTTGAAAATTGACGGCAACGGAGTGCCGATGCAATGCGGATGATGCGCATGATGCGATGATGAATGCGACAGACAATCTAATCGCACGGCGGCAACGAAACAAAAGGGGAATCTTCTGGAGCGTCGGTCTCGGGCTGTCACAGTCCCCAAATCCAGTGGGGGAATCGCCGTCGGCGGACCTCCACCTATCGTGCAGATTGCCCACCCCACCCCCTCACTTTCCTGCCTTTCACCGTCTACTTCCTCTCTTAACACAACCCTGTGATGACCGTTGCCAACCAACATAAGACACCAACACCCTTTTATCACCTTACGCCAATCCCTTGGGCCAGTTGGCTCGTCTGCTGTTCACTTCCTAGGGTGCCGACTACACCAGCATGGTACTAGCGCTCGTTGCAGATCCGACACCGCCATCTCCCATGGTTTCCTCACCTCGCTTGTCACAAGATTCTGCAACTTCATCCCATGTGACTTCCCGCATCACACATGAGGGCTTGTTGAAGTGTATATGTGGATTGCCTGACCTTTCCATCAGTTTGAACTTTTGGTTGGACATCTGGTAGCAGCCAAGATCCCCTGGGAGGCAATTGACATCCTACAACTTGTGGACAAGCTGTTTTTCAAGGAAGGGAGAGATGTTATGTGGACTAGCTCATCAAATATGGAGTCTTATCCCATAATTAAAGTCCTAGTTGATTAAGCATCTTTCTTAGGAAAGAAACCACTTAGTTTAGAGATTGTATGAGTTTGAATAGATCAATAGATTTACCGGCTTGTTGGTCTAGTCTTTTCTACTGTATAAGTGGGCGACCCCTCAATAAAGCATAGAAGATTATTGTCGTTTACTTTTATATACTTTTCAGTATTTAGGGTTAGGTCAGTACTAGAGATTCTTCCATTTTGATGGCCCAAGGGGGTAGGTCATTACAAGCAGACATATTTCTAACAGTCATTGCGTATAGGGTTCCATCCATGGTCATGTCGCGGTTATGCATTTTATGATTGGCTCCATGCCAATTGTTAATCGATGATACATGCTTATAATTGAAAATGTTTTTCTTGTAAGTTTCTTTCTTCCTTGTGTTCTACTATGTTCACCTCTGTTAATCTTGGCAGTGATAAATATATGATTCTGCTTTCTTAATTATTACGGGCGCTTGCTGTCCATCAAAGCCTGACACCGAGCATAGCCATGTTATGCTAAATTGTATTTGCACCGCTATTGATGTACTGCTGACTTAGTACATTATTTCTAAGTAGTTTGTTTTAGCGCATTAATCATCATCTCTGATAACTGTTCCCTCAACTTAACTACATGTAAGGGCAAGCTTCTGTTAAAGTGTGTCTTGGTTTGGTCATTTTTATGCTTCAATAAGTTTAGCATCCTTTACTTATCTCTTGTTTTTTTTCTTATTGCTGGCCTTGCGTTATCTGAATGCTGCCTCCTATCAACTATAAAGACCTTGTCCGAACTTTTAAGGCAAAATATGTGTTGCTCAAGGTGCTACGTATTCCAAGCATGACACGTGGTATGGGGTGTATGCCTAATGCCCTGTCAGTCTACCAAAGATAATTATTAGAATGTGTTTTTGTCTCAGAGAACAGAAATCTTTCGAAGTGAGACAGCATCAAAACCAAGGCAAGGTGTCAGCAAATATATGCATGTCCGAGGAGGTGGTGGTGGGCTGATGGAACAAATTGACCATAACACACTTTCAGAAATATATTATCATAATGCAAAACTTATCTGTTCTATTTGATTATTTATATAACAATTAAGTCTGGTTCTATAATACTAATCCATTTCTGAAACCTAACAGTTACTTGGAACCATTATCACTTGCGTTGGAGGTTGAGAAATGGTCACTGGTTCAGCCATTACTTTCTTCATCATACATTGGATACGGAATTTCCAGCTTGGAGCAAGTATGTTCAATACTAGTCAATAATTACATCAGCTAGTTCATCCTTGTATCAGATAGAATAACATTTTCTGAATTGTAGTAAAGTATGCAATAGACCAATATCCTTGAGGTGTTCTCATGATTACATGATAAAAGAGGATCTGAGGTTCTGTGTTTTAAAAGCTTTCTTTACTCCTTCAGTACAGCAAATATTTCTTGATAATCGGATTTGAATTATGCGATGAAGTTGCTTCTTAAGTTATACAGCTCTAAAACTGTAACATGTTTTTTCTTCTTGAAACTTGACCCTTCGAGAACCTTTTGTATGAACTCCCACATGGCAAAAATGTCAGCTAGAAATTTTATGCATAGAAGAATCAACATTTCATTGTTACCTTATAAATTCACACACATCAAAATAACTGGCAGAAAGACAAAGCACCATTGGTACTGTGAAACTTACCAGGATTCACTGTATAAAGTTGTAAATAGTTTTTGAAGGCTAGGTGGTCAGAGCCTACGTATGAGCTGTTCTCTTAATCAGAAAAATGTTTAATATGTATATGCAAGTATAATGTACTCCCTCCGTTCCTAAATATAAGACCTTTTAGAGATTCTACTATTGAACTACATACGGATGTATATAGACATATTTTAAAGTGTAGATTCACTTATTTTACCCCGTACATAGTCCATAGTGAAATCTCTAAATGGTCATATATTTAGGAATGGAGGGAGTAGTTTCATGCGGAAGAACTTACCTGCCATTTCCTGAATCTTGGTTGAACATGAATTTCAGTTCAGAACCATGGGTGGGACGAATGTAGAAAAATGAGGGAATCATGGGGAGAACATTCCGTGATCATGTTTGCAATAGAAGATGCCTTTTATTTGATGTTGTGGCAAGCTGATTGGCGATTAGAGTATTTTGTTGTATGAACTAAGCTCTATATGACAGTTATGTTGATGACATATTGCATTATTCATCAAACCTTTGGATTTTACCTTTTACTTTCTTAGTGCAATGCAGCACCATTAGAATAAGTGAGGACAATCAGTGGCAGTAGTGACACAATCAGTTTTGTTTGGATTAACGTTTGATTGATTTTTTCCTTTTTACTTCTCTTTTCTTTGATTTAGTCTATCTATGTGGTGATCGTCCTTTTTCCTTTGCAAGGATGCATTGGAACTTGATCAGCTCATCGGCTACTTGATAAATAAAGAAAATTCTGAAGGAGTAATACTGCTCGGTCACAGCACTGGTTGCCAGGTATGCTGTTACAGTATATACTGCACTATTTTATGGTCTACGGTATGAGATAACATAGACACTTTTATGAATGCCAGGATATTATACATTACATGCGGACAAACTTTGCATGTTCCAAAGCAGTTTCTGGAGTAATTTTGCAGGTATAAATTTCCTGTCCATATTCTTGTTCTCCGAGTATTGCACAGAAGTTTTTTTTTCCTCCTGATTGTGATGTAGGACATGATATTCTCACCCCTAAGGACAGAAGCAAATAATCAGCTTGTAAAGTGCTGATAATAATTGCTTTTGCTGAAATTAATTTGACACCTTAATAGTATCTTGATAGAAATTCTACGATGATCTTTTATTCAGGCCCCAGTAAGTGACAGGGAGTATAGGGCAACTTTTCCAGAAACAGGAGAAATGATAGATCTGGCAGCAAAAATGATTAGTACGGGCCGTGGAATGGATTTGATGCCCAGAGAAGCAAATTCAGATGCTCCAATTACTGCCTACAGGTACCAATTTTCATGCTCAATTTAGACAAGTTCATAGTAACAATATTGTGTAGCCGTAGTTAATTATGGAAGTTTATGAGAGGTACCACTATTGTTAGTGATACAAAAGAAGCTCAATAGAGCTTTAACTCGAGGGTTGAGTGAGATTCTCTGGGGGAAGAACCTTCTGAGCGAGTTAAAACTTCCGAGGAGGGGACTCTAGAGTTGGCGTGACAATTAGTCAGCTTGCCAATATCCCCACAACATGATAGAACAAAACATGTGGAAATTGATTGCTTCTTCATTAAAGAGAAACTTGATCCTGGGATCATCAACCTTACTCATGTTAGCTCTCGACAGCACATTGCGGGTTGCTTGATAAAGGGACTATAACTTGGCATGTGACAAGATGGGGTTGATAGATATCTACCACCCATCTCGAGGGGGAGTGTTGAATCGGTATGAGCCCAGCCCATCTTGAGTGATGAGGACCATAGGGCCTAGCCCATGTGCTAGACCTAGAGGAGGAGTTAGGCTTTGTCTGTAGTCAGGCACCACATGCATCAAACCACCTAGCCACTAGAGAAGTAGGATGCTGAGGTGAGCTCCTCTTTGATTCAACACGAAGAAAAATAATATAACTCCTAACACCCCCCTGAAACTCGGGGTGGATCCACAACTCCGAGTTCAGAGAGAGAAAATCCTTGTCGTGCTTTAGTTTGAGCCTTCCTAAAGAAACGCACCAACTTTAACTCGGAAGGCACATACTGAAGAGAAAGAATTTGATCCTACACACGAGCGCACACAGAAGAAGCATGAAGACACTAATATGCTTGGTGAGCTCATGCTTCACATGATCGCGTACAATACTAATATCACATGTATTGTCTGGCAAGAGGGGTGTAGGTGTGGTAACAGAACACCAAACTCCAGAAGTAACCATTGTGACCAAGGCACCTCTTTTGTCAAAAGAGCCATAGCTCGCAACTGAGCCTCTTCACTCGGCCGGGAAACTGCAGTATGTTTCTCTGTCCTCCAGCCGATGAGAGAACCACCAAGCAAAACATAGTAAGAAGAAAGTGTACGGTGATCCGAAAGATCACTAGCTCACGTAGAATATGAATATGCCTGAAGTTGTAAAGAACTAGAGTGGGAAAAGAGAATAAGGTGAGAGATCGTGCCACAAACATATCATAGAACACGAAGAAGGTGATAATGATGAGTCGAAGTGGGAACAGAAACAAATTGACTCTAAATAGGGACATGATAGGAGATATCCGGACGAGTGACAACTAGATAGAGAAGACTCCCAACAAGATGGTGATAACGCGTTGAATCGGAGAAGGGGTCACCAACAGAACTATGGAGGTGAACATTGAGCTCCATCTGAGTCTCTATACTTCTCTTGGGAAATAAATAAGCCACCAAAGGTAGAAGAAACCTCAATCCCAAGAAAGTAGCAAAGAGGGCCAAGATCAGACATAAGAAAACATGTCTTCACAAAGGCAATGTACTTGAGTCCCCGCCAGTGGCGATCATGTTCGTCAGCATATAGAAGAAGAGCCCGACCACGAGCAGAAGCACTCGCCGGAAAACCATCGACAATCACCACAGAGGTGAAACGCTCAAACCAGGCATGAGGGGCTTGCTTAAGGCCATAGAGAGAGCGACGAATACGCCAAGACATGCCATTTGGAACAAAAAAAGTGGTATGAGTGCCTCGACTAGCAACAGAAAGAAGAGTACCATCAGCTGTGAGAACATGAACAAGAGAATCGAGAGATCTAAGAGATGACAAGGTGGAAGAATCAGAAGACATGAAAGGAAGCTCCAGAATTCAGAACCCACAGGGACTAACCTGACCGTGTAGATGGTGATCGCTCAGTGTCGAAAGCATCAGTCACAGAACCTACAACACCCATCGAAGAATTTGAACGGCAAGCAGACGCTAAGTCCCAAGATATCTTGCTTAGTCAAAGAGACAATTGAGGGTGTCAGAGTAGAAACACAAATCTCAGAAGAAGAGTTGCGCTCCTTGTTGCGCAGGTAAAACTGCTTAAAGGAATCGGAGGTAAAACTGCTTAAAGCAATCAGACCCAGGGAGACCATCTCTGTTGCAGTAGCTGCAATCAGTACGAGAGTGACCCTCACTACTAGGAGTTGGTAGGAGCTGCAGAGCACTAGAGCGAGAAGGAGCTGGTGCAGCAGGTGACATAGCATGAGCTCGACTAGCAAAGCAGAGGGAATCTCAAGTAAACCAGCATCATCTAGGTGAGTCTCCTTAGCAAGAATCTCAGAAAGCGCCTCTATAAGAGAAACATAATCATGAGCAAATAGTTGAGTGTGCCTCGGTTCAAACTCCTTACGGAGTTGAGACAAGAACTAGTAGATGCGTTGAAACTCCGAAGTCTGACCGAACAACATTTGCATGAAGCTCAACCAGTAGTGCAGAGAGAGTCGAGACATCGCCAGATAGCAGAGCTCTGTGCTTAGAAATCATTAACAATGGAGTCACCCTGCTTAAGAGCATGCTCTTAGCAAACCACATATAGGAATAGGGCATCTCTAGAGGGCCGATATCACTATCGAAGACTGGTCCACATCTTGAAGACGTTAGTGAGGCCTATAAACTCAAGGGCAAACTAAAGTAGAACACTGGCAGTGAGAACAACTATATCACATGTATCATTATCAAACCGCTGAGTGTAGACAAACAACTCATCACGATAAGTGAGAAGAGCCTCCATAGTCCAAGACCTGTTGCTCATAAGTAGCAACTGCAACATTGTCGTAGTATTTACTGACAGATCCCTTGAGATGAGTAGATTGGATGGTAACAGGGGAAGAGTTTTATCTAGGTTCAGACCCTCATAGAAAAGGTAATGCGCTACTCCTCCTCGCGTATATTATTGATGTATAGGGGTCACAAAGACCAAGGGATTGAGGAAAGCTCTAGGGTTATGTTGTGTTTATTTGATTGGTCTAGCCCCAACTTATATGGGTGTCGGGGTCTAGGGTGACATGTTCTAAGTCGGTAAGGAGTCCTCAAGATGCCGGTTGCTTTCTCTTGTGCTCCAAGCCTTTCGAGCCCATCACGTTGTAGAGCCATGGGCTGGGCTGATCGGCTCATGACATAAAAGACTTAGGGCCCCCCTCGCCAGCCTACTCAGTCCGACTTCCGGTAAGGTGAGGCACCTATAGGCCGTAATATCGTCCGTAGCCCTCGAACTGGTCTTTGAATCCGATTCCTTCTTGGTCGGGGTTGATTTGCTGGCGCCAACCTTGTACGCTTGTTGGAGTCGAAGCTGGTTCATGAAGCTCCCCTCTTCTTGAATTGTTGGTGCATATACCCGTCCACAGTGAAGTCTTCCGCTAAGTCGGCTCCTGTAGGCCGATTTCCCACCCAGTACATATGTATCTTTTTGAAGCCAGAGCCCGGGTCCTATGGAGGGGTCAGACGAGACATTGGTTCAATTGGGCGAATCAAACCACCTTGGCCAGGATGACCATCAATCAACGTGATGTGCCCGTGGGATCATGGGGCCCATCTGAGCCACGTCCTATTAGTCATTGTGACATGATTGGAAGACACGTCTCGGGCGTCGGCATTATTAATGGAAATGCCTCGATCCCCATGTGCATTAAGCATGGGATAATGGGGAATGGGGAGGCTAAACTTGCCACATGTCATGGCAAGGACGCCACCTCTTCCTTCCCGTCTGGTGTTTATAAGGGAAATCCACCAACGGGACTCTGCACTTGGCCCTTGCTGTTCTTCTCCATATATCTTGAGAACTCTGTCTCCATTGCTGCCGCCGTTGCTCAAGCTCCAAGCTTTTCACTTGTTCTGTCTTGCACTGCCCACGCAAGCACGCACGCCTCCCAAGCCAGGGAAGACCCAGGCGCCGAGGGGGACCACCACGGGCAAGGCCAATGCAGGCAAGAGTGTCGTCGGCAACATGGGGAAGTTAAATGTTGAGTCCGACACCAAGGGCAAGCGAATGACGTCCACTGCCATCGAAGGGCATTTCATGCACCTCATCGAGATGGGGTACCTGTTGCCGCCTGGAGTCATTGAGTGTCGCTTGCTGTGACTACCAACGCAGACGGAGAAGACACCAGTGACGTTGTTCTGCGCCTGCGTGTTGACAAGCGAGCATGCTTCATCCCATTTCTTCTTCGCAGTTTGGAGTTCCCTCTTCATCCTTTCTTCCGGGGCCTTCTCCACTTCTATGGCCCCTAACTCCATCATATGACCCTGATTGGCATCCTCTAAATAACCTGTTTCATAGCCCTCTTCGAGTTGTTTCTCGGCATCGAGCCACGCTTCGACCTTTGGCGCCGCTACTTCTCGGTCAAGCTCCGCCATCACGAAGGTCGCCGGATCTGGTACTATTGGGATTAAACCCGATGTCCGTGCACGGCTGGTTTACATGTCCGAGTAGAGTAGGATTAATATACCGAGTAGGATTGATCCTTTAGGCTCGTACGTGTATATAAGTGCAACCCCTGTAATCGTTGTAACACCAGATTAGAGATCGAACGCAATAAAGAAATATCAGGTTTGATACGAACCTGTAGCGATACGTCGTTCAGGTTTTTCTCTGTCGCCTAGTTACGTGAGTCCAGGAGAGATTGATCCGAAGTCGTTGCCCAAGCCAGCTCCACGTACACAGGAGTTGGGATAATCCATCCAGCTGCCTGGCTGTGTGCTAGCTTAGCACGTACACGTACGTTGTTGATTCTGGGTGATCTAATCTAGGGATCAAAAGCCAACAATTGGTATCTAGAGCCTCGACGATCTACGATGACGGACAGCGACGCTGAGTCGATCAAGTCCGGCATCGGCAGTGCCAAGGCGAACAAGAACGGCGACAAGGTGAAGAAGGGCGGCAAGTCAGCAACCAGTGGTGGAGGGATGGGCGGCGCCAACGTCCAGGCGCATCGCAACATCCCCATCCAGTACCCGATGCTCACGGACGCCAACTACGGTGTGTGGGCGGTGAAGATGAAGATTATTCTCCGGTCCCTTCGAGTGCGGGAGGCCATCACGGACGACGACGTCGACGAGGATGTTGGTTCACTATGGTCATCTCCTCCGTGTTCTCCGATATCTTCGGGGCACGATCTCTCACCGTCTATTCTTTCCCCACTCCAGTTCTTTACAGCTTCAGGCCTATTCGGATGCTACGTGGGCTAGTGATCCTTCAGATCGCCGTTCACTTTCTGCTTACTGTGTTTTTCTTGGTGGTTCTCTCATTGCCTGGAAGACGAAGAAACAGGTTGCAGTTTTCCGTTCGAGTGCAGAGGCTGAGTTGCGAGCGATCCTGTGAAGCATGAGCTCACCAAGCATATTGGCGTTGATGCTTTCTATGTGCGCGCTGCTGTGCATGATCAGGTTGTTGCTCTTCAGTATGTGCCTTCCGAGTTACAGTTGGCGGATTTCCTGACGAAGGCCCAGACTAGAGCACAACATGGCTTTTATCTCTCCAAACTCAGTGCTGTTCATCCATCATGAGTTTGAGGGGGGGGGGGTATTAGAGTTATAATATAAGTCATGTACCCTTTTGTATTTATCCCAATATATAAGGGGTTTCCTGCATATAGTCCATCACCTGTACGTGTATATATACCGGCCTATGGCCTCATGGGAATACAAGTTGCATATTCCTAACATGTGTTACGAAAAATGTACCATCGAATCCTTATTTGAAACCATTTTCTAATGAGATAATTTTTTCAGCATAAATCTTATATATCATTGACATTGTCGACGATCAACTTAGATCCCCAGATACGTTTTTGGCCCTACTTAATATCTGGATACTGGGAGTACTCATCTACTCAATATTGACGGACATTTTTTAAACATTTTGTCTATAGGGTTTAGGGTTCGTCGTATATATTAAACATTTTTAATATATGACGTATGTATATGTATGTGTGTATTTTTTCTATATATGATATGCATGGCCCGAAGAATATCCAAGATCAGAAGAAAGATAAAAGAAATATGAAAGAAACATATTATAAAAATACTAAGCAGCCTAAAGTAGAAAAGGGTGTACGCGTGCATTTTTCCATCGAAGGAAGCAGTGCGCACGAACTGCGTGGCATTGGTTTGAATTCCAGCCGACGCGTTTAGTTTTTGATTTTTTTTCCAGCGGGGTCCTTTTCTATCAATTGAGGGATGTTTGGGGGATTAAACAAAAGATAAAGGTGTTTTTTGCAAAAGAACATGCCATGTCAGCCTCAATAGTCAGGCCTCAATGGTCAGATACACCGTCAAACAAGGGATGTTTGCGTGATTAAGCAAAGGATAAAGGTGTTTTTTTGCAAAAGAACATGCCACATCAGCCCCGACAGGCGGGCCCCAATGGTCAGATACATCGTCAATACATTGTTATACGTGTTTTAGACCATTTTGTAACAAACAACCTCAAACATAGTACTGACATGTAAAAATTACGAAAAATGGTATCAATCCACACGTACTGCCTCAATTGTGGTATCTCCGTGCAATTTTAACTCTAATAAGGATGATGGTCACGAAGGTCAAGGAAATGAAAAGTGCCAAGATGTCGCCGTTCTTTCCTTGATGAATACCTTACCTTGGCCATCGCTGACAAGTGTCAACAAAGCTCATGAAGCGCCCATCAAGGCTTCAAGAATGTCGACCAGACAAAGACATTAAGAGAAGTACTCCCGGAGCAAGTTTATTGACCCAAAACCACAAAGGACTTTGATGACTCCAGCTCAAGGGGACTCCTATTGTATTGATGAAGCCTTTGACACTAATCGAGGTCTCACCCCTGTCCTACATGTCATTGCCACATAGGTAGTCAAGGTCATCAATAGTCCAAGCAAGCCACCCCGGTCATGAAAGTCCAAGCAAGCCTTCATGGTCAACAAGTCAAAGGAAGAAGACCATATAAAAGAATAAGTCAAGATAAAGAGAAAGGATCAAAGAGGACCAGGCCCAAGTGGGACATCCCGGCTTAATACGAATGATAAATTACTCATATCAACAAGGTGCACCTTCTTTCTCGGGAGCCCATCCGAAAGGAACCTGAAAGTTAAGTGTGGTTGGCTTGGAGCAATTTGAGGATGGGTGGCCGATTGGGAAGTTGATCCAGGGTGCGCATGAGTTGAGGACAAAGTGCGCAGGAAAGACTAGTGTTAATTTGTGGGGCCAGTCTAGATCCTAGGTGGTAGTGGTTACAAGGACGTATGCGGGCCAGGTGCACGGCATGTGGCGCATGGCGCGTGTGGCCCGTCGTGGCACACGACATGGCACATGTGTTGGATTGGACGCACAAACGTGTGCCAAGAGCGAACGTTCGTGCTGGACCGAGGAGGACGTCAGTTCAGTAGGAGTGTATGTGACACCCGGCTTAATAGGAATGATAGACTACTCTTATCAACAAGGTGCGCCTTCTTTTCGGGAGCCCATCCGAAAGGAACCTCAAAGTTAAGTGTGCGTGGCTTGGAGTAATTTGAGGATGAGTGACCGACTTAGAAGCTGATGTTGGGTGCGCATGAGTGAGAATAAAGTGTTTAGGAAAGGCTAGTGTTGGTTTATGGGGCCAGTCTTGACCCTAGGTGGTAGCCAGGCGCAATGGCCAGTAACCAGTGGGTGACCTATGGGTTGGCCGAGGTGTTACAATTGTTTTCAGAGTCGGCCCTCGCTGTTACATGAGTCGGCCCTCGCTGTTACATGCGCATGTGGAGGTCAGGTGCGTGGGCATGTGGCGCATGTGCGTGTGGCCCGTCGTGGTAGACGACATGTCACATGTGTCGGAGTGAACACACAGACGTGTGCCAAGAGTGAACGTTCCTTGTAGACTAACGAGGACGTCGATTCGTTTGAGTGGGGGAGTATGTGACATCCCGGTTTAATAGGAATGGTAGAACTCATATGTGTTACACTATATGTGGATTGCATTAGCCCTTTCCATCAGTTCGGACTTTTGGTTGCGTTGGCTAGTGCATGAAGCTTAACATGGTATGAGAGCTAAGGTCTTGAGTTCAAGTCCTGGCTTTCGCAATTTATTAAAAATTGCTGGTAGCCCCCTTTGTGTCCACGTAGAGGCCTCTTGAGTCATATGTGAGTTTCGCGCGCCGTCGCTCTCTTCCGGTTGCACGTGTTGACTTGTCTTCCCCGTCACACGTGAGAGGGGGTGTTACAGTATATGTGGATTGCATTAACCCTTTCCATCAGTTTAGGCTTTTGGTTGCGTTGATTAGTGCATGAAGCTTAACAATATGAACAAGATGCGCCTTCTTTTCCGGGAGTCCATCTGAAAGGAACCTCAAAGTTAAGTATGCTTGGCCTGGAGCAATTTGAGGGTGGGAAAGAACAAGAAGTTGATCCCGGGTGCGCATGAGTGAGGACAAAGTGCGTTGGAAAAACTAGTGTTGGTCTGTGGGGCCAGTCTAAATCCTAGGTGGTAGCCTATTGTAACGGCCATGAATAGGCGGGTTGGCCGGGGCATTACACCAAGCAAAGGAAGCCTCCAAAGGGATGCATTCTTTAGTGGGCTACAATCCACCTCCTAGCCTAGCTAGAGGCATATTTTAGAATGAAAGGGACCATGTCCCCGGCTCCATTTTATTAAATCAAACCAAATCCGTTTTGGTAACAATAAACGCAACCTTTGCAGTCGAAAGTGCAACAAAAGCAAAATTACAATTTTCTGCTGAAGGTCTAGGATTTTGCTTTGGTCGCAGCCAAGAAGCAAAAATAAGGGGGTCTACTGAAAGGAAAAACGTCATTACATCTTGAAGCAGCTAAAAGTACTCAGAGAAGGAAGGGAGGAAACTGGCATTCGCATCATGCAACAGGCATGTCAAGCACGCAGAGGACCCTCGTGGTTTTCATCGGGGAAGCTGTTGCTGGCTGTGGAGCAAGAGGTATATGGGCCAAAGGATGCAAAATTACGTAGTTCTACCCTCCCACCTCCTTCAAGGGTAGCCTTAAGAATATCGAGT
Source organism: Hordeum vulgare subsp. vulgare (assembly GCF_904849725.1). Lineage (NCBI taxonomy): Eukaryota > Viridiplantae > Streptophyta > Magnoliopsida > Poales > Poaceae > Hordeum > Hordeum vulgare. The sequence goes on along the minus strand of NC_058519.1, from coordinate 268,742,403 downwards.
CCTCGTCCCTGCGTCGCCCGCGTCGGGCGACACGAGGGAAACCCTAGCCACCGCCTCGGGGGCCTCACCCCTCCGCCGCCTCCCACTGCATCGACATCGCTTGAGGGCATGCAAGGTCGTGCTTTGCCTGGGGGATGGTGGCGTTAGGCGGTGTCGACCCACGTGCCGCAGCGCCCCCTCCCCCTCCTAGATCCGTTCGCCTCTTGCTGCTGCTCCCCCCTGCTCGTCTGACATGGTAACTGCTCCTCCCTTGCTCGCCTCTTGGCCCCTCCACCCTTCGGTTCAACTCTGCTCTCTTGCTGCTGAGGCCTGGGTGTTCCAGAGGCCTTTGGGTGGAGGTGCTACAGTTGGGTTGGCCGGGTTTGCCCTTGTCTTGGGGAAGGTTGTTTTCTCCGTCGGCGTCGTCCTCTTGCGGGCGTTTGATTCGTCATGACGGATTCCAGGACATTGTTTTGGTCCCTGTGGGCCTGGACCTGCGTCGTCCAACGTCCATGGCTTGCAGACATCCTCTGCCGGCACAGTTTCGGCACCGGCGCTGCAGTTGCTGCGTCCTCTCCAGCTCCTTTGGCCCATTGTTGTTGGCAGCTCCGTCCAAGGCTGCTTGAAACTGCACTACTTCGTTTCCTAGCTCTTAGGCGTCGCGGCCACATCCTCCACGCCGTCTCGTTGCTCCGCTGCCCCCGACCCCGTCCACCTTGGTGCCTCGTCCTTTAGCCAGATCCAAAACTAGTGTTTTTTGACGGTGCCCAATGCCACCCTCCGACGGCAGATGCAGCCCCACCCCTCCTATGGTGTCGCTCTTGACCAGTGGCCTGAGTTCATCAACTCTAGATTCTGCTCCGGCGACATTGGGATTGCTCGGGCTTAGGCGAGGGCGAAATTCTTGTTCGGCTTTCCGATGCTGGCAGCAATGAAACTCGCGGGTATCATTCTCCTTGTTGGAGGCATTGCCATGGCCTTTATCCGTGCCCCTCTTCGAGCACCGGTGAAAACCTCAGGTTTGGTTCTTCGGATCGGATGGCGGTGGCGTCTCGATGTCGTTCCCCTTTTGGAAGGCGCTATCTTGTTCGCTCGAGGCGTCCCCGATGGTTGGCTTTCAAGTTGCTGGATGTCGCACTCGTTTGGTTTGCCTCCCTAGTTCTAGGTTCCGTGGGTTTGGAAGTGTTTTTTTTCCTTTGTTTGTGCCGAGCATCCCGTGTCTCTGCCCTTGGTGTCATTCACACGCTTCCTTGTGTTCGTGACATGTGTTGTACACTCTCCTTTACTCATTTTGCTTCCTCCTATCAATGAAATGATATGCAATCTTTGCATATTCGCGAAAATTTGTCAAGGACCCCTTGGCTATATAAGGCCTCCTGTGAGCAAGTAAAAGTCACTCCCTGCTTGAATAAACTTAAGAGGATAGTCACTCTTCCCGGAGTCCGAGGGGCCTTCGAAGGCCCAGACTAGTCAGGAGTCGTGGGACTCTGCAAGTGGAGACACAAGTATTCCATCATGTTGGCTCTATCAGGAGAGTAAGGAAGGTCGAGATGTGGAGTCCGAGGTGTTAGAGTTATATTCTAGCATATATATTTTCGTCTGATTCGCGTTGTCCGCCTCGTCTCGTTTCGATCCGGTGCTCTCTCGCTCGGGCTGCCATCCCAGATCGGTCCAGATTGAGTTGGTCCTGATTTCCACATCACGCCGCCGCAGGAGTCCAGCCCGCTGGATCGCGTCGCCTGCTGGATCACCTCACCAGTCGTGGTCCTTTACGCCTAGCTCGTTGGACTCCACTTCCGCATCTTCTCAATCACGAATGAGCGGCCGCATGACCCTGGATCGAGGCGCCCGACCAAGCTGCTCTAGGTCGCATTGCCCTGGACCTCGGGCCGTCGCAGGACCCTTTGGATCGAGTCATCCAGGTCCACTCCTTTGGATCTTATCACTCACACTGGTCCATTGCTCTGCAAATTCTATTTCGGGTGTTGACCCGAGTTGTCTCTCTACACTGACTCCTCTTGCGACTTTCTGGTGCATACGACTCCACAGACTATGCCTCGCACACACGCCTTCCCTTGGCGCTTGGGGCTTGTCTGCATGCGCCCTTAGACTTTACGGGCGCTACTGGTCGTGCTGCTCCTCTCCTGGTGCTACTGCGTCGACTACTTCAGCTATGCACTTCACCGAGGAGAAGATTGTGCGACTTCGTGCCTTATTGATTGCCGCCGGCTTGCTATTGTCGGATGCATCTACGTATACCTCTTCCGTTGAGCCCCTGACCGCGCAGGAGATTGTGCGACTGATGTCTGCTAGCTCCATCTTCCGGTTCTCCATCGACAGGTTTTGTTGGTTATGCTACTGACCCTTCTGGCATTGTGAGAACACCATCTACACAGGCAGGTACATCGCCGTGCATTCTTGATACTGGAGCATCTTTTCATACGACTCATGATTCATCCACTTTATCCTCTATTCGACCTCTCGATTCTCCTGTTCATGTTCTTGCTGCTGATGGTACCTCCCTCCTGGTTAATGGTCGAGGTATTCTTAGTACTTTGTCCTTTCATGTTCTTGATGTTGTTGTTCCTCGACTTACCATGTAGCCCAGGTCCGGTGGTCAGATTGTTGACTCTGGTTGTCGGGTCATTCTCGACTTTGACTCGGTCTCTGTTCTAGACCATGATACTGGTGCTCTCCTTGGTGCTGGATCCCGGCACCGTGACTCCCAGGGCCTCTGGGTGCTTGACTAGCTTCACCTTCCCTCTACTTCCACTGTCGTCAGTCTCTCCCCCTCTGTTGCCTTGTCTACTAGCTCTTTTCAGCAGTTGCATCATCTCCTTGGTCACGTGTGTGGTTCTCGTCTCTCATCCTTAGTTCGACGTTATCTTCTTGGATCCATCTCTGGCGGTGTGTCTTCAGACTGTCAGGGTTGTCGGCTTGGTAAACAGGTCCAATTATCTTATCCTCATAGCAACACTATATCTCAGGGCCCTTTCGACCTTGTTTACTTTGTCTGGGGTCCAGCTCCCTTTGCCTCGAAAGAGGTTCATCACTATTATATTATATTATATTATATTTATAGATGATTTCTCTCGCCACACATGGATATATTTCATGTCTTCTCGTAGTAAGGTCTTATCTATCTATAAGCGTTTTTGCTGTCATGGTTCACACTCAGTTCTCTATGCCTATTCGTGTGTTTCGTGCTGACTCCGTTGGAGAGTATATCTCCAAGATGTTGCGTGGAGTTCTTGCCGAGCATGGTACTCTTCACTCTTGCTCAGTTTTCTTGTCCTGGTGCTCATGCTCAGAATGGGGTGGCTGAGTGCAAGCATCGTCACCTTCTTGAGACGGCTCATGCGATGATGATCGCCGCCTCTCTTCTGCCAAATTTTTGGGCTGAGGCTATATCCACTTCCACTTATCTCATCAACCTTCAGCCGTCCACTGCTTTGCAGGGTGGTATTCCTTTCGAGCATCTCTTTGATCGTTCTGTCGATTACTCGACGCTTCGTTTGTTTGGTTGTGTTTGCTATGTTCTTGCCCCTCGTGAACGCATCAAACTGTTCGCTCAGTCAGTTGAGTGTGTCTTCTTAGGTTATAGCGATAACCATAAGGGCTATCGTTGTTGGGATCTTATCGGTCATCGTATGCGTATTTCTCAGGATGTGACTTTTGATGAGTCTCGTCCCTTCTACCCGCATCCATCTTTCTCGACCTTTTCAGTAGAGGATGTATCTTCCTCACTTTTCTTGACACACCTATCATTTCGGTTGAGTCCCTGCTTCTTCGACTATTGCAGATGTGAAGCCACCATCTCCCATGGTTTCCTCACCTCGCTTGTCATCGGATTCTGCACCTTCATCCCCAGTGTCTTATCCATCACCTTCACCTATCTCGGTGAATTCTCCTCGTATTCTTCCACCTTTTCCTCGGTATTATACATGTCGTCCATGTAGTGTGGATGCGTCTACTGATGTGCCATCTTCCTCGTCTCAGCCTACTTATGGCTTGCATCCTCGCCCGCTTCCGCTTGTTGACTGCCTTGGTTTTCCAAGCGCTAGTGTTGTTGTTCTTGAGCCGACTTCTTATCGTCAAGCTGTTGTTTATCCAGAATGGCAGTTTGCGATGGCAGAGGAGCTTGCAGCTCTTGAGCATACCGGCATGTGGGATCTTGTTTCTCTTTCTCCTGGTGTTCGTCCCATCACTTGTAAGTGGGTCTACAAGGTTAAGACTAGCTCTGATGGTTCTCTTCAGCGTTACAAAGCTCGTCTTGTGGCTCGTGGCGTTCAGCAGGAGCATGGTCGTGATTAGGATGAGATTTTTGCTCATGTGGCCCATATGACCACTGTTCGCACACTTCTTGCTGCGGCCTCTGTTAGCCACTAGTCCGTGTCGCAACTTGATATTAAGAATGCCTTTCTTAATGGTGAGCCGCGTGAGGAGGTTTAAATGCACCCCACGTGGGTATTCTGTTCCTAATGGCATGGTATGCCATCTTTGTCGCTCTCTCTATGGCCTTAAGCAAGCCCCTCGCGCCTGGTTTGAGCGTTTTGCCTCTGTGGTGACTGCTGTTGGTTTTTCAGCGAGTGCTCATGATCTAGTGTTGTTTGTCCACCTTTCTGATCGTGGTCGGACTCTTCCTCTTTTATACGTTAATGACATGATTATCACCGACAACGACCCCGGGTATATTGCCTTTGTGAAGGCTCGTCTTAGTGGGCAGTTTCTCATGTTTGATCTTGGCCCTCTTCGATAATTTCTTGGGATTGAGGTCTCTTCTACCTCTGATGGCTTTTCTATTTCCTAGTAAAAGTATATCCAGGATCTTCTTGCTCGTGGTGCTCTTACTGATGAGTGCACTCTTGAGACTCCCATGATGCTCAATGTTCACCTCCGTGATACTGATCGTGACCTATTGCCTAATCCGACGCATTATCGTCATCTTGTTGGGAGTCTTGTCTATCTAGCTGTCACTCATCCATATATCTCCTATCTGGTCCATATTCCGAGTCACTTTTTCTCCGCTCCCACTTCGGTTCACTATAGTCACCTCCTTGGTGTTCTTCGATATCTTCGGGGCACGATCTCTCATCGCCCGTTCTTTCTGTTAGGAAAGCAACTTATCTCTATTGAAGGCCCAAGGGACATATATATATTAAACAAGACTTGAGGTGCAAGGGAAGTAAACATAGACTAATAGGACTCCTAGACCAATATTAATAATTCCTAACACCTCAAATGCAAAGCGTATGCAATAGCATTGCATTTGAAGTGTAATACTAAAAATAATAGTTGATAATCCAAATCAGCGTCTTGAGAGTGTCGTTGTAGCATGAAGAGTCTTCAAAACCCGTCGAGTCAAGCCAAAGGGGATAACGAAGAGATGACACATCAGAGGTAGACACAGCATCACTTGATACAACATAAGTATCAAGAGAAGATGGGTTGTCAAAAGAAGATGGCACATCAAGAGAATAAAGCATTGCGTAGAAAATGATAGTCCACGACAACCGTTGGCGAAAGAAGCTTGGTGGATAAGGCACGATGGACGTAGATCGACAATGCAAAAGAAGTCCAGTAAATCCTATAGAAAACAACAAGAGCAAGGAGGCCACAAAAGTTGTATAGAAAGGATCAAGACCGGAGAGAGGCTGACGGATAATGATATGATGGACTCGCATGACATGAGAAACACAAAATATTAACGGATTTGGTGGATGCAGCGGAAAAGAAAAAACTGAAAAGCATATACAAAACTAGATGCAATAGCCGTGGAAGAAAACCATGACGGAAAACAGCAGAGTAGCATTAGGCCAAGTGCACGTACAGATGAAATCGTCACACGCACACAGAATCAGGCAGCAGCACCAGCTAGCTGCAGTAGGTTGAGCAGCCGAACGAGGAGATCAACAAGTGAGCAGCCACAGTAGGCTGGAGGTGCAGGAGCTGTCTGGGCCAGCAGCAGGGATGTCGTTGAGCAGCGTGGAGGTGGAGGGCAGGCACAACTGGGACCTTGGATCAAGCGGCCGGACGTGAGGCATCTTGGGACGGCGGTTGGTGAAACCGCCTGCTCGAGACGGGCGGCAGAGAGCAGGCCGGCGAGAGTGGCAACCTGGAACGGCGCCGCCATGTTGTTGACCCGTCTCCTCACTGCCCGGTCCAAGAATTGATCTTAGATCAGATTGAAGGACAGAGAAGGCCGCTTGGAACGAGCACGCCTGGAACGAGACCAAGATCGATCACGATAGGAGAGAATCGATCTGATCAATCGAAGGAGAGGTGGAAAAAAAACTATCAAGCGTGAGTTGCAGGACGCAGAGGGGATCTAAACCTAGGCTCTAATACCATGTTAGGAAAGCACTTATCTCTATTGAAGGCCCAAGGGACATATATATATTACACAAGACTTGAGGTGCAAGGAAAGTAAACATACTCCTAGACCAATACTAATACTTCCTAACACTTTCCTCGCTTGAGTTCCTTGCAGCTTAAGGCCTATTTGGATGCTATGTGGGCTAGTGATCCCTCGGATTACCGTTCACTTTCTGCTTACTGTGTTTTTTCTTGGTGGTTCTCTCATTGCCTGGAAGACGAAGAAGCATACCACAGTTTCCCGTTGTAGTGTAGAGGCTAAGTAGCGAGTTATGGCTCTTCTGAAGGTAGAGGTGACTTAGTTACGGTGGTTACTTCACGACTTTGGTGTTTCTGTTACTACACTTACTCTGCTATTGTCTGATAGTACATGTGTTATTAGCATTGCACACGACCCTGTAAAGCATGAGCTCACAAAGCATATCGGTGTTGATGCTTTCTATGTGCGTGTTGGTGTGCAGGATCATGTTGTTGTTCTTCAGTATGTGCCTTTCGAGTTACAGTTGGTGGATTTCTTTACGAAGGCCCAGACTAGAGCGCAACATGGCTTCTATCTCTCCAAACTTAGTGTTGTTCATCCACCATGAGTTTGAGGAGGTGTGTGTTAGAGTTATATTCTAGCCTATATGTTTCCCCCGTTGTATGAGGGTTTCTTGCATATTTACCACATGTACATGTATATATATTGATCATTGGCCCTCAGGGAATACAAGTTGCATATTCCTAACACGAGGGACCTTCAAAAGCCCAGACTAGTCAGGAATCGTGGGACTATTGAAGCGGAGACACAAGTGTTCCGTGCGTCGGGCACCATTCTCAATGTTCTCAATGACCCTCCCATCTATAAGTGTTCCCTGTGCCAGACACCACTCTCGTTGACCCACCTATAGGACCTAGGTCGGGCTCCCATGAGCTAACTGAACCAATTTAAAAAACATCGTCGTGTCACTTTGTTGAGTGTATGGTGACATTCGCTATAAGGCTTCTGTACGCACCATCTCTGACTCATCCCTAACCAGGCTGCAAAGGATTACCCCTAGTTAACTTGAAAGTTGATATCGTCTCAGAAATCTAAATCCATTGATCAAGAGACACACCAATTAGCTTAAGAAACATCACCTGCGACAGACCCTAAAACCCAATGCGGAAGAGGGAAGAGACACAAACTCAAAATATTTTGGTTGCATATCTTTTTTCTTATTGGATCTATCTAGCAGTAGTTAATGTGATCTCTATAGGGTTTTTTACATTGACTTCTATTCTAATTATACATACAAAATCTGTAGGTTCCATTCCCTTTGTGCATATATGGGCGATGACGATATGTTCAGTTCTGATCTTAGTGAAGATCAGCTGAAGCAGAGACTTGGTCATATGTCAACCACACAGTGCCTGGTATTGTTCCTCTTTACTATTTTGCCTTGTTACATCACTTAAAAACACGAAGTTCTTGAGTGATTTCATTGCCCAAGAATGATAGTAAACATAATATTTAGGTTGTCCATTCTCTTCTGATGGCTGGGAACTTTGTGATTCTTTCTAGACTGTTTGACCCTAATTTGATGCTGGTGGCACCATCCATATTTCCAAACATTTTTGGGGAAAACATTTTTTCATTAAAGAACTTATCAGTATCCTATGAAGTTAACACAATATCTGCATGTAATTGACTTGTTATGTACAATGACAGTATCTGGGACATCAAATAGCTGGACTTATTGGTAGATAAACAATACAAATGTAGCCGTGGTGCTTTTCTTAAGCACTTCTTGACTTTTGTGGAGATAAGAAAGTAATATCTTGAAAATTAGTACTAAAATAGTCATTTGGTGAGAAAATATTTCACCAGGTGTTGAACATCATGTCTGTCCCTGCTTTATCTTTTATGACATGGAAAGTTGGATGCTTGCTGTTATGACCGGCGCGCATTATGGCCGCCGGAGGGCTAAGGGCAGTTAGGCCCAATAGCAGTTTGGGGCTTGGCCCACTTATCATATTTTTTATTAGCAGCTAGGAGATTATATATACTCATGTAAAGATCTGTTTTGGAGATTAAGAAGTAGCAAACCTATTTGCTCGGCTTCAATCGAGATACCCTAAACCCTAGCCACCGCCGTCGGCCGCGCCCCCAGCCTCCCCAACCCTCCTTCCACCCCTATAATCTAAGGCCACGCCCTGGTAGGAGCCTTGCTCCTATCAATCTGGTATCAGCTGTCTCGGGTGCGATCATGTCCGCTCCTCAGCCCACCACCTTGCAGCCGCCACTCGTCACCACCATGCCGCCGGCCCTCTCAGGGTCGATCGCCTCGGCCGCCGGGTCGCCACCCGTCGCCGCGCCCTTCGTCTTAACACTGGAGGAGATGACGACTGCGCTCTAGGAGCTCGGGCAGGCGGTTGCGGGCATCCGCCACTTCCTCTCGGGCCCCTATGCACCGCAGCCGCCCGGCGTCTTCGCCGCCACCGCAGCGCCCCAGCAGCAGCAGTTGCCGCCGCCACCCTTCTCGGCCGCCCCTTCCTCCCAGGGAACCGTGGCTGCCGGCTCGGGGCCGTTCTCGGGCCCGAGGGTCCCCATCCGTCGCCGTCTCCGTTGCCGGCGTGGCTCGTCCGGTCCCTCGGGCCGGTCTACACGACGGCTGCGGTTCAGCCGCGCCTTCAGCCGCCGGCGTTGTCGCACCAGGCCGTGCCGTACGACGGGTCCTCCGGTGCCCCCGTCCCCTACGGCGGCGTAGACGAACCCCTGTTCCAAGGCGGCTCCCTGATGCCCGCTTTTCCGGCTCTGTCATCCTCGTTGTTCGGCACTAAGGGCGCGCATCCGTCCGCCTTTCACGCTCAACAGCCACCGCGTTTCTCCAAGCCCGAGTTCGCCACCTACGACGGCACCGTCGACCCCCTGAACTGCCTCAACCAATGCGAGCAGTTTTTCCGAGGGCAGCGGACGCTCGTGTCCGACCGCACCTGGATCACCTCGTACCACCTACGAGGTGTTGCTCAGACTTGGTACTACACCCTTGAACAGGACGAGGGCGGCATGCCACCGTGGGAGCGTTTCCGCGAGCTCTGCCTCTTGCGCTTCGGGCCTCCGGTCCGCGGCAGCCGCCTGGCCGAGCTGGGGCGCCTGCCTTTCCTCTCGACGGTGCAAGACTTCGCCGACCGCTTTCAAGCACTGGCGTGCCACGCCCCCGGCATCTCGAGCCGCCAGCGGGCTGAGCTCTTCGTCGGTGGTCTACCCGACCACATCGACGTGGACGTGGAGATGTGCGGACCATAAGACCTTCAGACGGCCATGTACTACGCCCGCGCCTTCGAGCATTGCGCGATGGCCATGCAGCAGGCATCTACATCGCGGGCCACTCGCCCGGTGTCGGCGGCCCCGGCGCGCCCGTTCCGTCGTCTCATGCCGGCCGAGCAACTCGAGCGCCGCCGCCAGGGCCTCTGCTACAACTGCGACGAGCCCTAAATCCTAGGCCACGTTTGTTCGCGGCTCTTCTACCTCGAGGCTGGGGACTACGTCGACGACGCTGCCGCCGCTGCCGCACCCGGCGACGTAGCCGTTCCGCCCGGCGGGGAGGACGCCGCAGGGGCTGCTCATGCAAACGCCTTTGTGGTCTCTCTTCACGCGCTCGCGGGTATCCGGACGGAGAAGACCATGCTGCTGCCGGTGACGATCAATAGCGAGCGACTCCTGGCGTTACTGGATACGGGCTCCACCGATAACTTCCTGTCGGGGTCCACCATGCACCGTCTCGCGCTACATCCGAGTGGCGGGGAGCACCTCTGGAGTACCGTGGCCAACGGTGACCGCCTCCACTGCCAGGGCGTTGCTCGAGATGTTCCTCTCGCCATCAGTGACGAGCATTTCTCCATCACGCGCGTCGGCCTCAACTTGGGCTGTTTTGATGTCATCCTTGGTCCATCACGTGCGTCGGCCTCAACTTGGGCTGTTTTGATGTCATCCTTTGCATTGATTTTCTGCGCACCCTGGGTCCCGTTCTCTGGGATTTTGACGCGATGACAATGGTTTTTTGGTGCCTGGGCCGGCGCGTTCGCTGGGAGGGTGTGGGGGCGCTACCGCCGTGAGCCCCAGCCACAGCTGACGGCAACCTCCGCCGACTCGGCACAGCCCCTGTTGGACCGCCTCTTGTAGCAACATAGCGACCTCTTCGAGGCGCCCCAGGGGCTTCGCCAGTCCGGGCATACAACCATCGCATTCACCTGCTGCCGGGCACACCATCAGTGGTCGTCCGTCCGTACCGCTACCCCCAGCTACAGAAAGATGAACTCGAGCGGCAATGCGTGAAAATGCTTGCCGAAGGCATCATCAGGCCAACCACCTCACCATTCTCGGCGCCGATGCTCCTCGTCCGTAAGGCCGATGGCACGTGGCGCTTCTGTATTGACTATCGGGCTCTCAACATCAAGACATCCAAGGATCAATTTCCTATTCCGGTTGTTGAGGAACTCCTGGACGAGCTACACGGGGCATGCTTCTTCACTAAGCTCGACCTCCGCTTCGGCTATCATCAGGTGCGGATGCACCCGGACGACATTGCGAAGACGGCCGTTCGTACTCATCATGGCCACTTCGAGTTCTTGGTCATGCCCTTCGGCCTTGCCAACGCCCCGGCGACGTTTCAGGCATTGATGAACGATGTCCTCCGCCCCTACTTACGGCGGTTTGTGCTCGTTTTCTTCGATGACATCCTCATCTACAGTTCGTCATGGGCGGAGCACTTGCAGCACACTGCCATCGTCCTTAACGAGCTTGGGGCACACCACCTATACCTCAAGCGCTCGAAGTGCTCGTTTGGCACACCGTCCGTTGCTTATCTCGGGCATGTCATCTCGGCGGAGGGTGTTGCCATGGATGCGGACAAGGTCGCTGCCGTCGCCACCTGGCCGACGCCACAGACGCCGCGGGCTCTCCACGGGTTCTTGGGGCTCGCCCGCTACTACCGCAAATTCATTCGGGAGTTTGGGCTCGTTGCGGCCCCGCTTATGCAGTTGCTGCGGCGCGACGCGTTCGCCTAGGACACCGACGCGTCTGAGGCCTTTCAGACCCTAAAGCAGGCGCTGACGACTGTGCCGGTTCTCCAGATGCCGGATTTCGACAGGCTGTTCACGGTGGACTGCGATGCCTCGGGCGTGGGGTTCGGCACCATCCTCCATCAGGGTGCAGGACCCCTCGTTTTCTTCAGTCGACCGGTCGCGGTGCGCCATCACAAGCTCGCCGCTTACGAACGGGAGCTCATCGGGTTGGTGCAGGCGGTGCGTCGCTGGCGGCCGTATCTGTGGGGGCGCCCGTTTCTTATCCGCACAGATCACTACAGCCTCAAGTTCTTGTTGGACCAGCGGCTTTCCACCGTTCCGCAACACCAGTGGATCAACAAGCTCTTTGGGTTTGACTTCACCGTCGAATACCGGTAGGGCCGCCTTAACACCGTCGCGAATGCGCTGTCCCGCTGCGACACGATCATGCTGCTACCAAGGGGGCTGCACTCTGCACCCGCTCCAAACCCTCGTTCGCCTTCATCGACGACATCCGCCGAGCCACAGCGACCGCGACGGACACACAACTGCTACGACAACAGCTAGGAGGGCGCGCTGCCTGAGCCGTGGCGCCTGGAGGGTGGTTTGCTCCTCCACGGGCGGCGCCTCTTTGCGCCGGACCACGGCGACCTCCGGCACCAGTGCTTGCTCCTCGCACACTCGGCCGGACACGAGGGGGTGCAGAAGATGCTTCACCGCCTTCGTGCCAACTTCTTCATCCCCGGCGACCGTGCGCTGGTGCAGGATTGGGTACGGTCTTGCGTGACTTGTCAACGCAACAAGACCGAAACGCTGCAGCCGGCAGGACTACTACAACCCCTTGAGGTCCCCTCGCAGGTCTGGACTGATATCTCCATGGATTTCATCGAGGGTCTTCCCAAGGTGGGCGGCAAGTCCGTCACTCTCACGATGGTGGACCGCTTCTCCAAATGCGCACACTTCATCGCGCTCGGCCACCCCTAGACCGCCACCACTGTCGCGCACGTCTTCTTTGACGGAATAGTCGGTCTCCTTCCGGGTCCATAGAAGGTGTTGAAGGCCCAGCTGAGCCGCGGTGTTTGGTGCCTTTTGATCTAGTGGCAAAGCCTTCCGGAAAAGGACGCCACTTGGGAGCAGCTCGAAGAGTTTCACCAGCATTTTCCAGACTTCCAGCTCGAGGACAAGCTGTTTGCGCAGGCGGGGAGAGATGTTACGACCGGTGGGCATTATAGGCGCCGGCGGCTACGGGTAGTAAGGGGTTTGGCCCACTTATCATATTTTTTTATTTCATATTTTTTTATTAGCAGCTAGGAGGTTATATATACTCATGTAAAGACCTGTTTTGGAGATTAGGAAGTAGCAAACCTATTTGCTCGGCTTCTGTAGGGAAACCCTAAACCCTAGCCGCCGCTGCGGCTCCTTCCCCTCGCGCGATCACGGCGCCCCAGCGCCGTCGGCCGCACCCCCAGCCTCCCCAACCCTCCTTCCATCCCTATAACCTAAGGCCACGCCCTGGTAGGAGCCTTGCTCCTATCACTTGCATTTGTACTAGAAGTGGACACGCTTTGCCACGCCGCTTTTCGATAATAGGATTTTTTTTTGTGCTTCTACCCGTCAAACCTGACGTCAGAAGACGATGCAGTCCTAAGCATACCCAGCTGATGAAACGGATCCCGACATGAGAGATAGTGCTAACAAACGGAAGGTCACCGCTCCATTCAGCAACAAAGCAGCTCTACAGCCCTCCCGCACAATTACAATGCCATCAAAGAGCATCCCTACGCCCAGGGGCCGACCACATGGATAATTCCCCACGCCACACACACAGGCCCGGTCCTGGAATTTTGGGGGCCTGGGGCATAATTTAAAGACATGTCCCTTGAAAATTTAAAAATGATCGTATATTTATTACAAAGTTAATGAAGATGGTGTCAAAAGAAAAAGGGACACATGTCTTCTCTAAAATTGTGTTGCCGAAGTGGCTGGTGGGCACAATGCAGTCCCTTCTCGACGACTCGCTTCAATGAGCTCATGTGAAATGCGGTGATAAGGATTATTCAGAGGTTAAGTGTTGATCGCAGCAAGCCAGACAAGGGGTGATCACATAGGAGATAAGCCAAGTTGATTTTATCATATTGAAAGCTAATTGTGCTCGCGAGTTGGGGGCAAATAAATTGAAGTTTCAGTGTGGTGTAGCCGATAGGATGGAGAGAAATTTTTGTGACATAAAATGCCGAATTATCCAGATGATACTACGATCTACCTACACCAACATATTTAAACCAAAATAGATTATAAAAATGGTGGTCATCAATTTAGGACTTGAGATCAAACTTCAAAAATACATGAATTATTATATTAATACAAAGCAGTGAAGTCAAGAGCTACTCTTATCCCGGTTGGGTATTTAAGATACTCCAGATTGCAATGGAGAAGCAATTTATCACTAATTTCATCTTTAAAAAATAATCAGTTATTTTTAAAAAATAGAGGAGAATTCCTGCCCAGCTGTATGGCCCACTACCACTTAAGCATCAACCAACGTTAAGAAGAAGAGAAAAAGGCCCAAGGCCCACTCACCCAGACCAACGTTTCACACTTCCAGTCTTCTTCAAGAAGGCACGGACAGTTTAGTCTCTTCTAATGACGTCTCGCACGGCAGTTGGATTCAGGACAGGAGACTTCACCCTCGCGCACACCTGGTCTGAGGGCCCCCTCGGATTTGGGGGGCCCGGGGCGGCTGCCCCGTTCGCCCCCCCTCGGGGCCGGGCCTGCACACACAATCCAAACCCCACGAGCGACAACACGTAATACACAAAACCTTACACGCATGCCACTCATACCCGCAGGTGGGCCCATCAGACATACAAAGCGGTCCACGGATTGATAGCCAGGGCCATGCGATACCTCCAGCCTTGATGCACACCACAAAGCTCCCTTTGTCTGGAGTTCGGTATCTGTACTCGATTTTTCACCACTAACATACCATATACCGACATACAAAGCAGAACGAGCCAGTCACTTACAGGTGGGTCCACAAGCGCTAACCATAGCCCCAACGTACCAGAAGCCTCCCTTCCTATAGAGCTTAGAATCTGTAGGGATTGGTACCAGTGTACATGGAAAGATGACACTTGATTTCTAAGATAGCATGAAGGCACAATGCAAAGATACTTGAAACTAAGCTGCATTTGGATTAAAATGGTTATGAATCAGCGTTGAAAATTCAATTATTTGCCTCAATGCATGATGTGAATTTAAGTGTATGCTGCAAAGTGCACAAAATGACTTGCTTTCACTGGTGTTGTGCATGGTTACATTACGAATTCAGTTCCGAGTTTCTGACTTTCTATGGCTGATGAATTTTACAGCTTGTAAGTGTTTTATCTGCAGGTTATTTTTTCAATGGCGGATGAGTATGTCCCAGAATACGTCGATAAGAAGGCTCTCGTAGACAGGTGAAAACCTAAACCTAAATGGAGCAAATACAGATCCAATATGGTATCATAATCATGTTACATGTTTCACTGCAGACTCTGTCATGCACTTGGAGATTCAGAGAAAGTTGAAATAAAATGGGGAAACCATGCTCTTTCCAACAGGGTGCAAGAGGTTGTCGAGGTTATTTTAGATTTTGTTAAGAGGGAGGGACCCAAAGGATGGGACGATCCATGGAGCTAGATACAGACTGATGCAATCTTTAAACCCCCCCCCCCCCCCCCCCACCCCCAGGTAGAATCTTTCGTTTTTGCAGTTTTATTGGTCCAATTTTCTATGTACTAATGTCATCTGTGGACATTCAGATACGCTATTTGAAATTGTAAATTGTAATTCTACTATCTCTGCAATGTTCCTCTTTGTCTATTTAGAATAGTTTAGTTAGAGCATCTCCAACGAACGTGCTACATAAGCCGCGTGCCTGAAAAAATGGCTTTTTAGCGCGTGCACGACCGAATCGGCAGCTTCACCAAACGCGTTAAAATCGCGCACCAGCTAAAAACTACTCCACGCGTCGAACTGAACTGCATTGTGTGCTACATTTTTCCAGCATAGTTGGCGCTCCCCTTGTCGTTCCCCATTGCATGCGCCGCTTCCCCTTCTATCCCGGTGGCCGCTGTTTCTTCCTTCACCGTGGTTGTTCTTGAAGCGCCTCGTTTTGTTGATGAACAATGCCCAACGGGGGTTGCAACTTGGCGTCCACAAGGTGTTTTGACAAAATGCTTGCATGGTATATATTGCTACTAAATTTCATTTTTTAGATGATTTTGTAGATGTTTGTAGTTTTAAATTTTAGTTTGAATTCAAATTTATAGATGAGTTCGTCCCATGATTCTTTTGATGAAAAATTTGATCTTCAAGAGGAGGAGGACCTAGCAATGGTCCTATCTATGCACATCAACAAAAAACAAAAAGCACGGTGGTTTTGGTTGTTTTGGTCTTCACTAAGTGTGCAGGGACATGATCGATGCCCATAACAGATTAGTAAGGAACTATTTTTCGGATATTCCCACATACCCCGAATCCAACTTTGGGTGTCGTTTTAGGATGAGCATCTAGTTGTTTAAACATATTGCAGAGAAACTCTAGTTGTTCAAACATATTGCAGAGAAACTAGTGAGCCATGATCGGTTTTTTCAGCAAAGGAGAAATGTTGCCTTAGAACTCAGCCATATCACCTTTCAAAGGTGACCGTCGTGTTGCGTATGTTGGCATACAGTATTCCGATGAATCTAGTTGATGATCACTTGGCCATGGGTGAGAGTCAAGCCATCATGTATGTCAAGCGCTTCGTGTTGGAATCTTGGAACCTTGCAAGTGTTTGGTTCGGAATATTTGAGAGCTCCCAATGCTAAATCGCAAGGCTTTTGGAGATGAATAAAGCTCAAGGGTTCCAAGGTATGCTTGGCTCAATAGATTGTATGCATTGGAGTTGGAAGAACTGTCCTAAGGCATGTCATGGACAATTTCACGAACAGAAAAAAGGTGGCACTATAATCCTTGAAGCGGTGTTCGATCATGAGACTTGGATTTGACATGCTTTTTTTGGAATGCCAGGATCTTTGAATGACATCAATGTTGTTCAACGGTCACCACTCATGAATAGTATTGTAAACGGTGAACTGTCACGTATGCAGTTTGTAGCAAATGACCATACATACAATTATGAATACTATCTTACGAATGGCATCTACCCAAGGTGGCAAACATTTGTGAAGTCGTTGAAAAAAACGGAAGGTAAGAAAAATCTTGATTTTCATAATGCCCAGGCGGCGGCTAAGAAAGATGTGGAGAGAGACTTTGGGATTTTGCAAGCCCAATTTGCTATTGTGAGATGGACGGCTAGATTTTGGTATCAAAATATCCTTTGGTACATCATGAACGCTTGTGTTATCATGCATAACATGATCATCGAGAACGAGCATGGGCAAGATTTAGACTATTCTTGCTATAAGCTGTTGGGACATCCCGTACGAGTGCGGAGGGCCGAGAGGGTGGTCCGCTTTGTTGCCTCCTATCATGCCATTCGACGTGTCGAAACGCATGATGATTTTCAGAAGGATCTAGTCGAGGAGTGGTGGGCATGGAATGTGCCACTAGACGCATGATGTTGTATGTTTGTTGTGCTAAACTATTTGTTGTATTGAAGTTTAATTATTATTTTCAGTTGTAACAATAATTGAGCTATTTTTGATGAATTATTTTGTGTTAGTTTGATCTTCTTTGTTTCATATTGAATGCAAAATGTTGTTTATGATGGGCGCTCGATTTTACAGGGTCTGTTGAAGCGGTACGCTGACACGTTAAAACTTTACACAGTGTGGTGAAGCAACTGACTGCTTGCGCAAAAAAGGCGGCAACGCGCGTCATACATTTTTTTTGCGCGTCGTGCCTGCGCGGAGATGCTCTTATGCAATCATATTCGTGCATATATATATGAACTCTATTCATATATATATATATATATGAATATATAAACTCTATTCATCACTAAGGGTGCAGAATAGTTTATTCTTCATCCGAGATAATATTACGATCAATTTACAAAAAAATTACATTTAAAATACAAATATTTACATTTATATTGAATCACTACGTAAAATTTGACAAAAGAAAAAGAAAAATATAGGTCACAAGACAAAAAAATTGAGTTTATTGTATTTTTTACACAATTTTTGTATGGTCGTAATTTTACGTGACATAAAATATTTTTACATTGATTATGTTTTTTTACGGTCTCCTTTTACATATAAAATAAGAAAAAAAATTACGGAACGTAAATTACGGTGTATTGATGTTAAAATAGAGGGGGGGTGAAGAATAACTATTTCTCACACAGGGTGACGAATAACACGATCCTATATATATATATATATATATATATATATGCTACATTTTTTCTTGAACAAATTCCATGTGATTCATTATGTCACAGTGGAGTTCATACAAAAATTTTATATTCACAAGGCATGATGGGTAGTATCTTATACTACATCCGTTCCAAAATAAATGTCGCCTTTAGTATTGTTGTACTAATTTAATATTGAACTTGTGACATTTATTTCAGGACGGAGGAATTATATTTTTGGGTTGACGGTATGCCATTGTACTTTTTTCATGACAAAAAGTGATCTTTCATTGCATCTCTGTTCTAAACTGTCGTGACAAAAAACCGCAATACCTTTGCCTTGGATAACTGAACTGAACCATTTCCTTTTTTTTCCAGAATGGAGTCTAGATATTATTTGCGTATAAATTTTTTGTAATCTGCATCAATATAAATTTTGGTACTCATTGCATAAAATAAATTAAATGATAACGCCCACACGTGTGTCATGAGGCAACATGGTTCACACGCCTTCATAACCATATGTCTTACCACATGAGATATATGACATTAGCATTTTTTTTTGTTTTCTTGGACATCAAAATATTTTATCTTTTAAATAACAATTTAGTTATTTTTTTAATCATTAAATCCGTTTCTACGAGGTATCTCATATTGATATGATTTGATGACCTTTTTGGGACTAAAAGTTGTCATGATGTTTACACTGAAGTTGCCATAATGTTAAAAATAAAGTTGACACAACATGTCTCATTTAATTTTTATTTTCTAGATTTAAAGCTACCATTGCATTTGAACTATTTTTCATGGCAATTTTTATTAATTGATCATGGCAAATTTTAGTAATTAACCATGAAAAATTTAATCCTAAATGATAACGCTTACACGTATGGCATGGGGTAACATGGTCCACACGCCTTTATAACCATTCATCTTGCCATATTAAATATATGATATTAGCGAAATCTTTTTAGTTTTTGGACTTAAAAATGTTTTATCTCTTAAATAAAAATTCAAGTAAAGATTAGTTTTCATCATTAAACCCGTCTTGACGAGATCTTCAAAACTAGATCCTAAATTGAAATGTTGCGATGATCATTTTTGGGGCCAAGAGTTGCCAAGATGTTTACACTGAAGTTGCCATAATGTTTACAATAAAGTTGCCACAACATATCTTATATAGTTTTTTTCCTAGATTTAAAGCTACCATTGTACTTGAACTTCTTTCCACGACAATTTTTATTAATTGACCATGTCAAATTTAAGTAATTAACCATGATAGATTTAATTCATGGATCATAGCAATTTTTAGTAATTCATCATGGCAAATTGAGTTTATAGATCATGGCAATTCTAGTATTTTCAACATGGAATTTTTTTTATGAATCACGGGAAAGTTTGGTGCATGTATCATGATAAATTGAAGTAATTTACCTTTGCAATTTTAGTTTATGGTTCATGAAAAATTGGAGTCATTGACCATGCATTTTTAAAGTAATTGACGACATATTCTTTTTTACTTATGAACCATGTCAAAATTATTTCATGGATCATGGCAAATTTTAGTTATTCATCATGACAAGTTTAGTTTTATAATTTACTTTAAATATAAAAAATTAGTTGAAATATATCATGGCAACTTTAGTGTAATCATGATGACAATTTATACGCAATAGGCATGAATTTTTTGATCAAAAAAAGTCGTTGGAACATATCGATATGAGATTTAGTTTCGAAGATCTCGGTGCGACGGATTTAATATGAAATTGCTTTTTTAATCGGATTTTAATTTAAGATGTAAAATATTTTAAAAACAAAAAAGATGAAGATTCCTGTCGGCATCATGAGTTCTGTTATTTATGCATGCATCATGCATGCCATGATATGGCCCACTCTATGTTCATGAGACGTGTGATCGGATGTTTCTCCAACCACACGTATGGTGGTTGTCGGCGTACAAAAAAAATAAATGTTTTGGTACAATGGTGGATCCATCATTTTCTCCGGAAGCCAAAGTTTAGCTGGGTTGTTCATTTGTTCTTTACTGTATGTGCCAACTATTTGGGTGGTTTATGCTCGAGATTTGTTCTACATAAAGGCTCATCGTGAGTTATGCTTTTGTGCCTCCATGAGATATTTACAACCCCAAGATCTTATCATTTTTTTGAGAGACCCGAGGCTATTTTTAATTTCTTTGGAACGATGTGGAGAAAACTAGAAGAGCAATGCACAATATCTTGTAGAAAGAACCCCATGAAAAATTAAAGTACAACTTTGGGGAATCCAAATGCAAGACAACCAACCATTGTCGCTGCACGCCATCGTTGCCGAATCTTAGCAAACAATGTTGCATTGTGACATGATGAAGCGGTCTGCTGCTCCACCCGAGACCTTCTGGTTCGTCGGTCTAGGATCACCGCCACGCTCTTTGGCCCACGACTTTGCCGCCCTTGGTCAAAACATCGAAGATGAGATTCATAATCTTCCAGATGAACTTGTTACCATCATGCTCGAGTGAGACATTAGCAACAACCCTGTAACATCCAGAACAAGCCCACCGATCCCTACCACGGTGTTAGAGCACAGACCATCGTGATGGTGGGATGAAAGCACACGGAGCCTTCACAAAGTAGTTGTCGCCCTTGTGCCAACCTTGCTTGAACATGGAACCAACCCGATCCATCATTGAGAATAGAGGATGTTGCATCAGAGAAGGATCCGGAGACGATTTATTCTCCTCCGCAAATCGCCGCCACAAAAGAGGAGACCATGAAAGACCGAAACTCTAACAAACTAGCCCTATACTACTGCTACTACATGACGCATGCACGTCCAATGACCCCCCTCCCACCAACGACCAAAGGTCATCAGGCCGTTGGAGGCGATGCCAATAAACAATTGCCTCTTTCTTCACTAGGAAGAGGAGCGAAGCGGTTCCTATCAAGACCAATTTCTTGTAAATGATGGTATCTACTTTGTTTGTCCTATTGGACATAATCCTTTAATTTAGTAAGGTTCCTACGATTGGAGCTCCCATAATCAATTGAGTTATTCAATTTTGAAGTTGCGTGCAATTTTGACCAATTGTTGACTACTCAGCTCAAAAAATATCAAAGACAGTTTTACCCTCCCACTAATGTGCATAATACGACACATATGCCACCATACCGGTTCGTTCTTTTGCGCTCCTCCAGACCTCGAGCAACAAAGCATCCACACGCTAGTGTTTCCTCTCATAAGCCGGACACGATCACGCTCCTCTTTCCCGTACGCCGCCCATAAGATCCTATTCTGAACTCCGTCCTACGGATTGCCCTTCACACCCACAAATCTCATCATTCCAATCTTCCTATCCCACCTTCGAGATGAATCTAAGGCCGCCCCCGGCACTACGACTCCTGTCCCAAACATCCCTGTCGGAGTTCGGGATCTGCGTCCATGAGCTTCTTCAATAACGAGGTTCCAACACTGGGGCTTGGCTTGTGACCCACAACACGATGACAAACACAACAAGGTTGACAGTGAACCCACTCGTGCTCACTGAAAATGACGAGACACACGAGCTACCCTGGTTCGGCCGCTGATGTCGTAAAACCCTACTCCTGCTTGTGATTTGGTTGCCTTGGAAATGGAAGAGATTGAGGCTCTAGTACCCGGTGTGTGTGTGTGTGGGGGGGGGGAGGGGTGAGAATGGATCGACCCCTTTACATGGACGTGGCCTGCCCCCTCTTCCCGTGCCTCGGACCTCTTCCCTGGAAATATCGGTAGGAAAGGGTGGCCACATATGGCAATTCGAAGGGGGGCCAGAGCCAGGTCTATCCTAACTAAAGGCAGTCTTCGCCTGGTAAAGTAGTCTTTGCGACGCCTTTGTGGGCTCAGTGATGACCTCCGCCCTGCAGCGCCGATCCGTTATGTTCTTCTATCACTGAAATGGCAAGCATTGGCAACCTTCTTTTGGAGGTGCAGCTCACGCTGCCTCCTAATCACTAGAGGGGAAACTGTGCCCGACCACGCCTACTGGCAGGACCTCTCTTATCCTCCTCCTAGAGGGTGCGCCACCCACATGAGGGGCACGAGTCCCCACAGCTGGAGCCAAGGACCAGAGCTGACTCGCATGAAAGAACCTCTCGGACGCAAAGTTGAACAAAGCTCTAAATGTCTTGTTCCCCCTGTAACGCCCAAGATGCGATCCTATCCTTATTTTGGCGCGAGGGCCTCAAAAGGGATAGAAACGCATCTCGTCATTTTGCAAAGAATGGATATCGTTACAAGTACATGTACTGAATAGAGGAGTATATGGAATTGGCTTACACTTGCCACAATCCACAACAATATCACATCAATACATCAACATATTCAATCACCAAGTAGAAGAGCAGTGTCCGACTACGAACGAAAATAAATGCTAAAAGAACAACGTCCATCCTTGCTAACCCAGGCTGCCGGCCTGGAACCCATCCTAGATCGATGATGAAGAAGAAGAAGAAAACTCCAAATGGAACAATCATCGCGCTCACGTCAAGTAACTCTTTACCTGTACCTGCAACTGTTGTTGTAGTAATCTGTGAGCCACAGGGACTCAGCAATCTCATTTCCAAAGGTATCAAGACTAGCAAAGCTTATTGGGTGAGGTACGGTTAAGTGGTGAGGCTGCAGCAAGCGACTAAGCGTTTATTTGAGGTGGCTAACTTACGGGTACAAGAATAAGAGGGGATGGTCTACACATAAACAGACGTGACTAATTGTGATCAAATGAATGATCCTGAACACCTACTTACGCCAGACATAACCCCATCGTGTCCTCTTCCGGATACAGAACACATGAGAAGAGACAATCACGGTTACACACATAGTTGACATATTTTAATTAAGCTTACTTCAAGTTATCTAGAATCGGATGTTAAACTAAGTTTCCAAGTTTTCCACATAACCGCGGGCACGGCTTTCCGAAAGATTTATCCCTGCAGGGGTGCTCCAACTAGTCCATCACAAATTACCACAAGCCACATAGAAAGCCTCGATCACGAATCTCGTGATCTCCTCGGATTCCTAAGTGGAAAACCTAAACTCTGAGATAGCCCAAAGCATCACCGGAATCCCGATGCACAAGATATTTCGTAAAAGGTAAAACAAGTCCAGCAAGGCCACCCGACATGTCGACGAACCCGATAGGAGCCGCATATCTCGTTCTCAGGACACGACAAATGATCTATGGTTACCACGCAGAAACACCGGGTTGCCCCGGGGGGCGTTAATAAGCTGCTCTGGGTTGTACCAACACTCACGAGGAGCACTCGCCCGAGGGTTGATTAAGTATCCTCGGGTTAATTACTCCCTATGCGGTTCATTAGTTATTAGGCAAATAGTACCAAAGTTGGGCCTTGCCAGACCAGTTTTAAACTAAGACGAATTATCAAGGGGCTCCCCATAACAACCCCGAGCGTGTTAGGACCGCTCAGTTATGGATTATAACACCGGTAGCCGAAACTAAGGAGACAAAGGTGGAACAAAACACCAGGCTAGAAGGCCAAGCCTTCCACTTTTTACCAAGTATATAAGTCCATTAAATTAATTAGCAACTATATGGTGATATAACAAGGCACCCATGTTATCACATGGAAGCAACGACACCTGCAACTAGAAACGCTAACACATGGTTAAGCAAGCAGTAAGATAGCCAATCAGTGGTTTGCTAGGTTGTAGAAAGGTTTAAGGTTTCATGGCAGTGTTGAGAGGCTGACATTTAACACGTGGTAGGCAACGAGACATAGCGAAAGAAACGGGACAACTAGCATGGCATTGATAGTAATGGTATCTAGGGAAATGGTCATATTGCCTGAGATCTTGCTCGGAAGAATCCGTGAAGTAGACGAACCAACGTAGTCGAACGGATCCTCACATTCTGACACGCTTGCGAAACTCTATCGAGAAGAAGCAAACCTAAAACAAGAATCAACATACGATATTCACCACAAGACATGCACGATATGGTGCACACCCTAATATGATGCATGTTCATTTCAATTATGCAAGGTATGGCATGGCAATTCACAACAACCAAACACTACACAATAAGTGAAGCTCAATATGCAACGAGTTACATATTGACGAAACTCCACATACGAATTATTTAGTTCATTCCCGTTTAGGTACACGGCAATATTAAATGTTGTTAACATGGCAAGAGGTGAAGCACAAATAAACTACCTATCTAGCCATTTTAAATGAGGTCGGAAAAGACATATAACATTTTCGAATCGACCCCACACGTTAACTTCGAAATCTGTCCAGATCTGTCCTAAACACCTTTTATGTTTGTTAAACAACAAAATAAAGTGGAGCACGTGAAACTACATGTCATTCTAGATGATTTATCTATATAGCTCATCTCCAACAGAGTTACGACCTAAGAGATACGAGCAACACAAGATCATATGACATGGATGCAACATGTGCAAAAGAAAAATAAATACTCTGGGTGAAAATAAAAGAGAGCCCGAGGGGGGGGGGATTTGATCCCTGTACCTCTAGGATTCAAACCAAAGCGCTAACCAGTTGGGCTGGCTACTGGTGTGTGGACAAACATGGGCTCGATGCTAAGTGAACCAACGGCAAAAGTTGACCTCTAGTGCCGAAATGAAAATGCGAGAAAACAATGCATCCGCCGGGACTCGAACCAACGATATCCAGCAAGATGGGATTTGCTGTGCTAGCCAACTCAACTAGCGTTGAACTCATGATTAATATAAGTGCCAACTCTATATTACCTTTACCTCTACGCAACATAAACGGATCTAGGAAAAGAAATACGATTCAGATACGATGCTCACAGGGAAACAGAGCCCGTCCACCATGGGGATGCTCGAACGCGGTGGCAACCGGGCAACGGGGCTGGATGGGGCGATGGCTGCCACAGGAGCATGGGAACAGGCGGATACGAGCGGCTCCATCTCGGATCTTGACAGAGATGGGGCACGGGGAGGCGCAGTGGCAAGCCCAACGACGGCCATGCGAGGGCGGACCTGCGGGAGAAAGAGAGCTTGAGGTGCGGAAGGGAGAGAGATGGAGATGGGGAGGAGTAGAAGGGCCGCGAGTTCTCACCAGGCTCACGCACGAGGTCGCCGAGGATGGAGGCAACCAGGTCGGAGCGGGCAACACGGGCGGCTCTGGCCTGTCCGGCTTCGGTGGCTCTCCGGCCAGCTGGACGCAGGGGAGGCAATGGGGTTAGGTGGCTCGTCGACGGGGAGGAGTAGAGACGTTAGATCTGGTGGTTGAGGGGGTCCCTGTTGACGCCCGCGGCGGTGGCCTTCCATGCGTTGCTCGCTACTCCTGCATGGGAAACAAGCGAAGGAGAGAGAGAGAGAGAGCTTAGAGAGAGATAAGGAGGGAAACGGAGAGAGGAGGAAGAAGGCAGGGGCGAGGGCTCAGGTTGGCTGGCTGGCTGGATTCGGCTGGGACTCCGACGTCGGAGGCTGCTGGTGCTGCTTGCTGCGCGTGTGACGCTTGCGGAGGTAGCTGCGTTGCGGGCGAGCGACTCTCCTTTGCCCGATGGGGAAAGCGAGGTGGCTGGCGGCGATGATTAGACAAGGGGAGGATCCCTAAAAACTAGGTTTTGGTCTCATTGGACTGGATGGACCTATATATAGGGGAAATAAACTATCTTAGGACCTTCCAATCGTAATTGAACGGTCGCCATTAAATAGGTTAGGGTTCCAATGGACAAACTGATGACGGTTTGTTGTAAAACGAGCTTGATCTGGATCCAATGGTCACAACCGTATGTTTCAGATTGAGGGAGGTTTTCGGGCTAGGTTGCGCGCAGGTCGATGCACTGTGTAGAGGGGCTAGGCGGAGATGAGAGGGAAAACGGGCAGCTCGTGACAAAGTTAGAGCACCGAAATGTCTCACATTTGACCAGCTATAGTGTCGCTATAGGTTTCACGGTTCGAGTATAAAACAAACTCCGATTGCGATGAAATTTGGCAGGCGGCCTACCTACTTTAAAATAAAACCGCACACGAAGTTTCAACCCAATCCGAGAATATATTATACACACTTTTAAAAACAAATATTTTAACGATGACGCGGGCGTGTGCTTGTGTGGTTGGTCTCAAAATGGTCAACGACAAAAATAGAGAGAATCGACAACTAATAACGGATGCAGGTTTTGAAAACTAGAGGCAACAGAGTGCCAATGCAATGCGGATGATGCGAATGATGCGATGATGAATGCGAAAAACAAAAATCACAGTGCGTCATGGAATAAAAGGGGAATCTTCTGGAGTGTCGGTCTCAGGCTGTTACAACTCTCCTAGACTAACACGAGATCTCGCCCCGAGATCTAAGAATTAAAGGGAAGAGGAAGAGGTAAAACTCAGGTGCTTCTATGACAAACGAGTGAAACCAATGAAACTTAGAGGTTGCGAAGAGATGAAGAATGACATGAGGAACAAGCAGGAATTCAATAGAAATTTTGACAACACTTCGGTAGGAAATTGAGGACAAAATTTGATAAGATGGAAAGATCTTGACAAGATTCACAACAAACCAACTAAATTGATAAGCAAGGAAAGAACATGAAATAATACATAACCTCTGGTTAAATGAATAAGAAAGGAAAGAACACGATCTTGACACAACGAGATGGTTGATTCAAAGAGAGCAACATCACAACAACTCCGGAACAAGGGAATTGGAACTAGATCATAGGACAGAAAGAATGAAGAAGAAAATGAAAACTACTACACAATTGAATTGAGAAGCATCTACAAGAAGAATGGAATGGAGTTGTCGGAAAAACCAACAACTAAAAGAACAAGCTTGTTGTGGACTTATGAAAACCATCTCAATTAATGAGTTGACAACCAGCCACTAACAGAACTGGGATTGCTTGGGAGCAACAAGATATGCACAACTTCTTTTACCAAGAGGATAGATTTAGAACTTGGATCAAGAGAAGCACCACAATAGCTACAACCCTTAGGAAAAGATTTAGGTGAAATCCAAACCAAGATAGCTCAATGAAGAAATCATGGGTTGAAAATATCTGATGATTGAAGGAATTGGTGGGTTTAATATCTCATTCTTCAAATAAATTCACTTTGAGACTCCTCATAAATCAAGAATGGTATAACACCACCTCAAAGGATAAATTAGGAAGAATTGCACTTCGAAATGTAAAAGAATGAATACTTGAGGTTCTCCAACAAGAATCTTGAAGAACACCTTGAGAATGAATTATATCCTAAACAAACTAACATGAAGAACCTTCGGAACAAAAGAATGATGAAAATAAATGAAGGATGAAATAATAACATTATGGCCATGCAAAGATTTAGATGGAACTTCGCGAAGAGAAACTTGAGAAAATACTTGGAACTCCGGAAAGGAAAAGATAAGCAAATTAGAATCAATATTTGACATCAAGAGCCTCTCCGAAAGAAGAATTGAAACCACCTTGACTAAAGAAGAATAAGAATTATGTTATGCTTATCTTCCATCAAGTTAAATTGATGACAAGCAATGGATTTAGCATAGCACTTATTATTCTTAAAAAGATCGAGGAGAGATATAGGGCACAAATTGAACAAGCCTTGAACAACCACCGGCAAGAATTCACGAATGAATGAGGATACCAAGAATGAATGGAGATGCATGAGAATGAAGAGATCATAATCCACCTGAGAGAACACTTAAACAACACACCAGAATAATTGAGAGACGAATGAAGAGACAACAAATGAGAAGAATTTGAGAATCAAAGCTGAAAGCTGAGAACAAAGAAATCTTCCGAAATGATGGCCTTTGGAGGATCGAGAATGAAAACAACTATGAAATGCACTTGATAGATATGCGAGGGAATTACTGATGATTGGAAACAACTGAGAAGATAACTCGAAGCTGAGATGACAATATTCAAAAGAATGGATAGAAATGGAAGAAAAACACTTCTTTGGTCTTCCTAGATGAGAATGATGAGAAGGGACACCACCAAAATTATTGAGACACTCGATAATAATGAATAAGGAAAAGTTGGGCCAACGAAGAAAATTAATACGAATAGATCTTGGAGAAGGGATACGAATGATGGAATACATACTTACATCACACTTGAAAAGAATTAGAGATCTCCGGGAAAGATTACAAGAGCCAGATAAGATCCTAGAAAGAACATGTGGGTTATGGTCCCACTCAAAAGACACCTCCGTTGAATGGATTGCTTAGAAAGAGAGATATTGCGACGGACAAATGAAAACTAGATGAGGTGAGACCCTCAAAATAATTGAAAGGATTGAAAACAAGAAACTCTGAGATATCTTGTACACTCCGGATAGAGCAGAGATGGATGAGAAACAAGAAAGACTTGATAAGAATTTCCAACATGGGAAAGAATTTAAAGGATGAAAAGGATACGATGAACACGGAGAGCTTGAATTGAATCCACCGGGAAAAGAGAAGAAGAATGAAAATGATGAACTTAGAACTCCTGAGAATCTTCATAGTTAATTACCGGATAGAATATGGAAGAGAAGATAGAGGAAGCATATATGAAAGAAAGGCACTTGGATGATAATTGAATCACTAAAGAAAAGGGCGGGAGGGCGAGGAGAAATAAAGACAACTTAGAACAAATGAGACGAAATTCGGAAGAAATGAGAGATTGATCTTCCAAATATTGGAGAGGATTGAATTACTCGAAGGGAAGCACGCCGGTTGAAAAAGAATTGACATGACGACTCCGGTTGACAAGAGTTGACAAGAATATTTGAATGAGCAAAATAATTTGCAATCCCATAAAAATATGAGAACACCACTTAGGAAAGATATGAAATCACCACTTGACATTG
This sequence comes from Hordeum vulgare subsp. vulgare, assembly GCF_904849725.1. Classification (NCBI taxonomy): domain Eukaryota; kingdom Viridiplantae; phylum Streptophyta; class Magnoliopsida; order Poales; family Poaceae; genus Hordeum; species Hordeum vulgare. The sequence goes on along the minus strand of NC_058519.1, from coordinate 268,713,831 downwards.
AAGCAAGTAGAATTACCATACTCCAACAAAACAAAGGATGAGGCTTGCAAATTAGCCAGAACAAACATATGACAGAGATTTCACTCGATATTTTTGTGGATATGATCGCACGGGCTCGATCGTACATTGGATTGTCATATTGAAATGACGCTCGAATATGCTCCCTAGGCGTAGCGAACTACAAGGCTTGTCGAAGCATATTGATGACATATATCGAGACTGTCCTGTGTAGAAACGACCGTGAACAAATGAATCCACTAGATGTCGAACCCCAACCTAACATCATGCATATGTTGGAAGATTGTCCTATAGGTAACTACTTGAATTCCCACCTAAGAACTCTCGAAATTTTGGGTCATGCAATCGAGTCCACGGATACAAGGAGTAAAATCCGTCACTCAACTCCTAGCAATAACACTAACCCGTCTAGTGCATCACATCCTTCAACACATAACCACAGATCTCGGAAACTTATCTATCTCAGACCCTCGAAAACACAACGATACTAAGTATGGCAGTACATACGAACTGTCTCCACCAGTACTCGGGATGCCGGACTCCTCTCGCCACTACTAGTATTGAAGCAATTTCAAACATCCTCCATCCTGAGATACTAAGAAATCTGAATGATAACGATGTACTCAAGAATGCCCTGGAGCTCATCTCCCCGTAAGAAATGAAGTCAGACAGGAGGCACCAAGATAGAACTCCTTCACATCGACATCATATAGATTCCAATATATCCGTGTGATCCTATTTTTTTTGAGTGAGAAGAGGAGTAGAATTAAAATTCTTACGTCAAGATTCGTCACGAGAGCATAGAAGAGGAGAAAAAAGAATCCTACTCTCCGATATATAACTAGACTTAAAGTAGTTTAGCTAGGCTCGACTCGGCCAAGTTCGATCAATCAAGGGGGCTCCTAGGTCGGTACTGCTCTTATACCAATTTGTAACGCCCAAGATGCGATCCTATCCTTATTTTGGCACGAGGGCCTCGACAGGGATAGAAGCGCACCTCGTCGTTTTGCAAGAATGCATATCGTTACAAGTATATGTATTGAAGAGAGGAGTATATGGAATTGCTTAAACTCGCCACAAGCTACAACAATATCACATCAATACATCAACATATTCAATCACCATGTAGAAGAGAGGTCCAACTACGGACGAAAACAAACGATAAAAGAACGACGTCCATCCTTGCTATTCGATGCTGCCGGCCAGGAACCCTTCCTAGATCGATGAAGAAGAAGAAGAAGGAAACTCCAAATAGAACAATCATCGTGCTCACGTCAAGTAACTATTTACCTGTACCTGCAACTGTTGTTGTAGTAATCTGTGAGCCACAAGGACTCAGCAATCTCATTTCCGAAGGTATCAAGACTAGTAAAGCTTAATGGATGAGGTACGATTAAGTGGTGAGGCTGCAACAAGCGATTAAGGATTTATTTGAGGTGGCTAACTTATTAGTACAATAATAAGAGGGGGATGCTCTACACATAAACATACGTGACTAACGGTGATCAAATGAATGATCCTGAACACCTACTTACGTCAGACATAACCCCACCATGTCCCCTTCCGGATACAGAACTCACGAGAAGAGACAATCACGATTACGCACATAGTTAGCATATTTTAATTAAGCTTACCTCAAGTTATCTAGAATTAGATGTTAAACAAAGTTTCCATGTTTGCCACATAACCACGGGCATGACTTTCCGAAAGATTTAACCCTGCAGGGGTGCTCCAACTAGTCCATCACAAATTACAGCAAGACGCATAGAAAGCCTCGATCGCGAAACTCGTGATCTCGAATTCCTTAGTGGAAAACCTCAATTCTGAGATAGCCCGAAGCATCACCGGAATCCCGATGCACAAGATATTTCATAAAAGGTAAAACAGGTCCAGCAAGGCCGCCCACGTGTTGACGAACCCGATAGGAGCCGCGTATCTCGTTCTCACGACACGACACATGAGCTATGGTTACCACGCTGAAACACCGGGTTGCCCTGGGGGGCGTTAATAAGCTGCTCTGGGTTGACCAACACTCATGAGGAGCACTGGCTGGGGGTTGATTAAGTATCCTCGGGTTAGTTACTCCCTATGCGGTTCATTAGTCATTAGGCAAATAATACCAAAGTAGGGCCTTGCGAGACCAGTTTTAAACTAAGACGAATTATCAAGGGGGTCCCCATAGCAACCCGAGCGTGTTAGGAGCGCTCAATTATGGAATATAACACCGGTAACCGAAACTAAGGCGACAAAGGTGGAAGAAAACACTAGGATAGAGGCAAGCTTTCCACTTATTACCAAGTATATAGGTCCATTAAAGTAATTAGCAATTATATGGTGATATAACAAGGGACCCATGTTATCACATGGAAGCAACGACATGTGCAACTAGCAATGTTAACACATGGTTAAGCAAGCGGTAACATAGCTAATCAGTGGTTTCCTAGGTTGTAGAAAGGTCGATGGTTTCATGGCAATGTTGAGAGTCTAACATTTAACATGTGTTAGGCAACGAGACATAACGAAAGAAACGAGTCAACTAGCATGGAATTGATAGTAATGGTATCTAGAGAAATGGTCATCTTGCTTGAGGTCCTGCTCGGAAGAAGAACGAATCCGTGAAGGAGACGAACCAACATAGTCAAACGGATCCTCACATTTCGACATGCTTGCGGAACTCTATCGAGAAGAAGCAAACCGGAAACAAGAATCAACACATGATATTCACCACGGCACATGCCTGATATGATGCACACCCTAATATGATGCATGTCCATTTCAATTATGCGAGGTATGGCATGGAAATTCACAACAATCAAACATTACACATTTAGTGAAGCTCAATATGCAACGAGTTGCATATTGATGAAACTCCACATACGAATTACTTAGTTCACTCCCGTTTAGGTACACGACAATATTAAATGTTGTTAACATGGAAAGAGGTGAAGCACAAATAAACTACCTACCAAGGAATTTTAAATGAGGTCGGAAACGACATATAGCATTTCTGAATCGACCCCACGCGTTAACTTTGAAATCTGTCCAGATCTGTTCTAAACACCTTTTATGTTTGTTAAACAGCAAAATAAAGTGGAGCACGTGAAACTAAACGTCATTCTAGTCGATTTACCTATATAGCTCATCTCCAACGGAGTTACGACCTAAGAGATACGAGCAACACAAGATCATATGACATGGATGCAACATGTGCAAAAGAAAAATAAATACATTGGGTGAAAATAAAAGAGAGGCCATGGGGATTTGATCCCTAGACCCCCAGGATTCAAACCAAAGCGCTAACCAGTTAGGCTGGCTATCGGTGTGTGGACGAACATGGGCTCGATGCTAAGTGAACCAACAACAAAAGTTGACCTCTAGTGCCGGAATTAAATTGTGAGAAAACAATGCATCCGCCGGGACTCGAACCCACGATCTCCAGAGAGATGGGATCGGCTGCGCTAGCAAACTTAGGTAGCATTGAACTTGTGATTAATATCAGTGCCCACTCTATATTACCTCTAAGCAACAGAAACAGATCTAGGAAAATAAATACGATTTAGATACGATGCTCACAGGGAAACAGAGCCCGTCGGCCATGGAGATGCTCGAATGCGGCGACAACCGGGTGACGGGGCTGGATGGGGCGATGGCTGCCACAGGAGCATGGGAACAGGCGGATCCGGGCGGCTCCATCCCGGATCTTGCCAGAGATGGGGCATGGGGAGGCGCAGTGGCGAGCTCAATGGCGGCCATGGCAAGGCAAACCTGCGGGAAAGAGAGAGCTTGACGTGAGGAAGGGAGAGAGATGGAGATGGGGAGGAGGAGAAGGGCCGCGAGTGCTCATCAGGCTCGCGCATGAGGTCGCCGAGGATGGAGGCAGCCAAGTCGGAGCGGGCAGCACGGGCGGCTCTGGCCTGTCCGGCTTCGGTGGCTCTCCTACCAGCTGGACGCCAGGGAGGCGATGTGGCTGGCTGGCTCGTCAACGGGGCTGAGCAGAGGTGCCAGATCTAGTGGTCGAGGATGGTGGCCTTCCATGGCGTTGCTCGCTGCTCTTGCACGTGAAACAAGTGAAGGAGAGAGAGAGAGCTTAAAGAGAGATGGGGAGGGAAATAGAGAGAGGAGGAAAAAGGCAGGGGCGAGGGCTCAAGTTGGCTGTCTGGATTCGGCTGGGGCTCCGGCGAGGCAGGAGGTCGCTGGCGTCAGAGGCTGCTAGAGCTACTTGCTGCTGCGCGTGATGCTTGCGGAGAAGCTGCACTACGGGTGAGCGGCTCTGGTTGGCCCGATGGAGAAAGCGAGGTTGGTGGCTGTGGCGATTAGACAGGGGAGGATCCCTAAAAACTAGGTTTTGGTTTGATTGGACTCGATGGACCTATACATAGGGAAAATAAACTAGCTCAGGACCTTCCGATTGTAAACGAACGGTCGTGGTTAAATACGTTAGGGTTGCAATGGACAAACCGATGACGGTTTGCGGTAAAACGAGGTTTTATCCGGATACAATGGTCACGATCGTATGTTTCAGATTCAGGGAGGTTTTCGGTTAGGTTGCGCACATGTCAGTGCGCTGTGCAGAGGGGCTAGGCACAGATGAGAGGAAAAACGGGCAGCCCGTGACAGAGTTTAAAACACCGAAACGTCTCTCGTTTGACCGGCTATAGTGCCGCTATAGGTTTATCGTTTCGGGTATCAAACGAACTCCGATTGCGACAAAATTTGGAAGGCGGCCTACCTACTTTAAAATAAGACCATACGCCAAGTTTCAACCCAATCCAACAATATTTTATACACGCTTTTAAAATAAAATATTTTATTGATGCTGCGGGCGAGTGCGTGTGTGGTTGGTCTCAAAATGGTCAATGACAAAAACGGAGAGAACCGGCAACTAATAACGGATGCAAGTTTTGAAAACTAGCAGCAACGGAGTGTCGATGCAATGCGGATGATGCAGATGATGTGATGACGAATGCGACAAACCAAAATTACAGGGCAACACGGAATAAAAGGGGAATCTTCTGGAGCGTCGGTCTCGAGCTGTTACACCCCCCGGTGGGAGTAGAGGTGCCCGACCGCGTGCATTTGGTGTACTGCCAGCCCAAGAGGGTAGAGCTCGTCGCGGCGGTTCAACCAGTAGGGGTTGGTTCAGGAGGACCTCAAGGAGACCGCAGAGCTGCTTGAGGATTCCTCGAGAATGGGATCCACCTCGAGTGACAGAGATGCCACCCGCTCTAAGGAGGAGAGAAGTGGCAAGTCGTCCCAGCTACCCCCGCAGTTGTCACCGGCATGCCGCCGACTCTAGCTGAATGATGACGATGAGGAGGGCAACTCCCGTGTCGAGCCTGCTAGGTTACGATGAGAAGATTTGGAGGAGAGGGAGCAGGAGGGGAGACTAGACCTCGGGGACCATGATGAAAGGAGCCCGTGAACCCGCCGGCACTGGCGAGACCAACACCCACACCCGTGTGCAGCCACGTGGCAAGTTCCGTGAGGGAGGCGACAACGGCAACAACACCGTAAAGGAACGAAAGAGAAGCTACTGGGACCCTCAAGATGATCAAGCTCTCCTGCCCCGCCTTTAAACCTCGACAACTTTGTGCCTCCAATGTTAACGAGCTTGTGTGCAGGAGCCGGGATGAGGGGGACACCGAGGCATGGAAGAGGGCCAAGAAGAAGCATGGGAAGGCCAAGGCTAAGGGCAAGGCGGCCCTCGGCTAAGAGGCGCTCCCCAGGGGGCAAGGAGAGACCACTCGCCAGAGCAGAGCAACGCTCCCCAAACCCACATCGGTGATTCCTCCAGAGGAAGATCTAGCCACGGGGGTGGATCCTCGGGAAGAGGGGTGCAAGGTGCTAGCCTCCCCGCAGCACACCGAACCCGCAGCGGCGAGGGCTATCGGGGTTCCAAAGGGAGCTGACCTCGGGCCCGAGCACCCAGCCCCTGCGACGTTCATGGCGTCCTTAGGCGATGGGCGACACCACCGACTCTGGGGGTGGCGACCTCGCCCCCCCCATAACGAAAGGCGAGTGCAGCCCCTGCTGGAGGTGACGAACCGAGCTATTTGGGTCCTAGTTTGGGCCCTTTCGCACGGAAGAGCTCGTGGACAACGCGGGGAGGCTGGAGAGTCGAGCCATGGTATTGGGAGAGAGCTGTGCCATCCACTTGGGTAGGCTCCCGGCAACGTCAGGTTTGTCGCCGATGCCCTCGTGGGCGAGCCTAGGAAGGAGGTCAAACTCTACACAAAGGAGGCATCTTCGGGAGGCGATGGAGCTTGACCGTTGAAGGGGCAAGGAGGCCCAGGCGTAGCGTGAGTGGCTCGTTGGAGAGGTTTGGGCCTCCCTCACGGACGCCTTCAAAGACCCTCAAGAGGCTAGGCGGCAATGGCGTGCGACCGACATCCACGAGAACATGCTCCCGGAGCGGTCTACCTCACGCGAGAGCCGACTACAGAAATGGGAGGAGACCGCGGCGGCTCGCGAGGATCAGCTCACGTAGCGCGAAGCTGAGCTCTCGAAGCGCGAGGCGGATATCACCCCCGCGAGGCGAAGGCTAGAAATAGAGAGCGTGATCTTGCTTCCTCCGTGTCCACCAAGGAGGCGGAGCGGGGGCGCCTACCGGTGAAGGAGCGCGAGCTCAGCGCCTAGTGGTACCAACTCCAAGCCACGATCGACGTTCTCCAAAAGTAGCTACTAGAAGCCGCAGACATCGCGGAGAGCGCATGCCACGAGCTGCCGTTGAAAGCACAATTGCGCTCTAAGGTAGTTTTTGGTAATTAATCACAACATATGCATCATTGGACTAATGGGTTTATTCAAGTATATTTTAGAAAATTGCAAAAATGTCTTGGCTATAGTATTGTGAGGATATGCCCCTTGATGCAAGAAAGGAACAGGATTGCCTCAAGCTTCAAGCAAGAAAACTCTACATTTATATTTATGAGAAAGCACTTTGAGTCCATAGGAAAGACAATACTATTAAAAGGGGGTGAGGTATTATTATGAATTGATTCCTCAAGTCCTTAGAGGTAGCCACTAAAAGTACTCGACCCACAAGATATCTCTGTGCAAACCCAACCCAAGAAAATCGGTGCCACCAACAATTTCCACTCGGTCCTACCGATTTTACACTTGACACATACTATACTAAACCCTACCATCTCGATACCACCAACTTTCACATCGGTGCCACTGAGATTCAGTGACCAACTTTCTGTTGAGAAGATTTCAAGAATTGGAATTCCCAAGTTTGAAATCGGTCTCACCGAGATTTGGAAACTCATCTAGGTCATCGTATCGGTACCACCGAGATTCCTATATCTCACTAAGAATATGAAAGTTGCCACATTTAGTGCAACTCGGTACCACCAAGATTCATTTCGGTGTCACCGAGTTGGGCGATAATGTTGTAACAGTTGGATTTTAGGGGATGCCTATATATACCCCCCACCTATGCCTCATTGATAGAGGAAGCACTCAGAACACATAAACACACTTGTCATATCCATTTTTTGAGAGAGAGCCACCTACTCATGTGTTGAGATCAAGAGATTCCATTCCAACCATTTGAACCTTGATTTCTAGCCTCCCCAAGTTGCTTTCCACAAGATCAATCTCTCCCACCCCTGCCAAATCTGAGAGTGAATGATTGAGTGTTGAGGAGACTATCTTTAGAAGCACAAAAGCAAGGAGTTCATCATTCTACCATATCTATTACCTTTTGGTGGGTGGTTCCTCCTAGATTGGTTAGGTGTCGCTTGTGAGCCTCCTATTTGTGTTGTGGAGTTGAACCAATATGTTGTAAGGGCAAGGAGATCGCCTACTTTGTGAAGATCTACCGTGAGAGAGGCTAGTACTGTGTGGACGGAGGCCATGGTAGAATAGACTAGGCCACTTGTTTGTGGACCCTTGTAGTTGGAGCCCTCCGTGGACTCGCGCAGCCGTTACCCTCCGTGGGTTGAAGTCTCCACTAACATGGACACATGATAGCGCCACCTACCGGAGCCATGCAAAAAATCCCCGTGTCAACCTTTGCGTTTGATCTCCCTACCTTATCCTGTACTTTACATTTGCATGTATTACTTTCCGCTTCTATACTCTTAGATGTGCATGTGTAGGGTGTACTTGACTAGTCATAATTGCTAAAACTGGCACACACCTAAAATTGGGAAAATGCAAAGGTTTTATCTTGTCAAGTAGTCTAATCACCCCGTCTAGACATACTTTCGATCCTACAAGTGGTATCACAGCTTTGGTCTCCATTGCATTGGTTTCACAACCTAGGAGAGTATGGCGTCTAGTTAGGGAAATTATCACTGTACCATATTTCGATGGCACTAATTTCACTAGTTGGAAGCACAAGATGAAAATGCATATTCTTGGTCATAATCCTGCCGTTGGGGCTGTTGTTCATGTTGGTGTGCAAGGTGATTTCTTAGTCGAAGGAAAACAACCAGATCGTGATGCGACAAGGGAAAAATTGAAGATGCCGCAATACAATGCTCAAGCCTGTGATATTCTGTTCAACTTATTGTGCCCCAAAGAATTCAACAAAACCAGTCGCCTTGAGAATGCAAAGGAAATTTGGGGTACTTTGATCTATATGCACGAAGGAACTGATTCTGTCAGGGAATCTAAGTTGGATGTGCTTCCAAATCAACTTGACAAGGTCAAGATGAAGGATGGCGAAGGAGTCGATGAGATGTATTCTAGGCTAGCTCTCATCACAACTGAGATTGCCGGCTTAGGAAGCGAATAGATGATCGAGAAATTCATTATCAAGAAGATACTTAGAGCCTTGGATGGAAGATACAACACCGTGTGCACATTAATCCAAATGATGCCAAACTACAAGGATCTCAAGCCAACTGGAGTCATTGGAAGGATTGTTGCTCATGAAATGTCTCTCAAGGATAAAGATGAGTTGCACAACAAGTCAAGCGGTGCTTACAAAGGTTCAAGCAATTCTCCCGCTACTTCAAGTGACAACCTTGTTACCAATGAAGAGACCAGCCTCGTGGTTAGAAAATTTGACAAGTTCTACAAGAGTAGAGGCCAAGAGAGAATCTCAAGCTCAAGATATGATGAGAAGCGTTCGTCTAGTCATGACCAAAACTGCTACAGCCGTGGAAAGCCTGGACACTATTCCAATGAGTGCTTGGATCCACACAAACGAAGAGAAGAGTCACCTAAAAGAGGAAGATCAAGAGATCAGTCACCTCGTAGAGAGAGAAGGAGTAGAGAATATCATTATGAACGAAGACACTCCCGGAGAGGCAAATAATCGGATAATAAGGACAATTACACCAAGAGCAGTTCAAGAAGAAGACATCAAGCTCACATTGGTGAATGGGTTTCCTGCTCCGAGTCTGACAACCAATCCGAGAGAAGCTACCACTCCCACTCCGACTATAGTCAAGATGAAGGTGTTGCCGGTATTGCACTTGTTTCCTCCAACTCCTACGACTTATTTGATTCACCAAATGAAGGGATTGGAAACCGCTTCATGGCAAAAGGCCCCAAGGTATTACACCCCGAGTCTTTGACTTTGATAAAGATGAGGATGACTTGTTAGGAGAAGATGACTTGGTCTTTGATAAGACTAGTGATAACATTGAAAATGAACTTGAAAATATTCATGATAGTCAAGAAAAATCTAACGATTATGATAAGAAAGAGATTGAACGACTAACTAAATAATTAAACACTCTTAAGTTAGCTCATGAAACTACTCTAGAATATCATAGGGATCTTGCAAGAACTCATGAGAAGCTACGCTTCAAGAACCTAAGTTTAGAGCAAGAGCATGAGTTTCTAAAAACAATCAATGTAGATCTTCTAAAGAAGAGTTCTTCTTATATAGACAAATGATTACTCTTGTCTACTTTTATTCCACAAGTTAAACCTAAGAACACTAGTAACAAAGGCAAGAAAGTTTCTTCATCTAGTAACAACAATGCTAAAGCTAGATCAAATGCTGTTGTTGCTAGTAGTTCTCTTGATCCCACTAATTATTCTCTTAGCCTAGATACAACTGAGCAAAAAAATAGATTTATTGAAAGGGATTATAGAGATAGGTGTCTTCAAGAGTCCTGCCGGAAGTAAGCAATTCGAAGAAATTGTGCGCAAACAAGAAGGACATTGGAAGAAGCAAGGTGTTGGCTACTTCAACGTTAATGGAGATATTTGGGAAGAAGGTCCATATCCCATTCCCAAGTTTATTCCTCAAGATGAGAAGTATGATCCTACTCCTGCCAAGGGAACAAGCTATCAAAATGGCCTTCTACTACAAGACCACAAGGGCAAGGGAAAGCTTCAAGAGGAGATTGACTCATTTGAGGAAGAACCCCAAGCCAAGGTCGAGCGGGTTCCTAAGGACACTTCTAGTACTACCTCATCTAGTGCTAGCACAACTCCAAGGATCCCCATCAAGGTGATGTGGGTCCCCAAGAGGAAGAACTAGAAAGTTCTTGAGGGGTGATCCACCAATGAAATTCACTCTTATTCATTTTTCCAAGAACTATATCCAATCAACTCCAACCATATGCATTAGTTCAAGGAGTCACACATTCCCTCAAAGGTGAGCAAGGGACAAGGTAATTAATGCATCTTTGGACACCACCTCCCATGTATTTCACTCTATGTCCATAGATATCTTTGCATTTGTTCTTTTTGCTTTGGGACTAACCCATGTAGGTGAGAAGAGTAAGAAACAACAAGGATTGCTCCCAACTCAAGATGATCTTCATCAACAATGAGCATCCACCACTACTACACCTACTTGAAGTCTTCTAAGATGAAACCCATGGTTAGTGAATCCCTCTTAGGGGGGATGTCGCATCTAGGGGGATTTTTACTCTAAGACTTGAGTATAAGGGTTTTCTAAACATTGTGAACACATTAATGCATTATGTAGAAGTGGTAACCCCACCTATGCTTAATAGATGAGTATGACCAATGATCAAGTATTATTACTTGGCTCCTAAGTCAATATACTCATATATAGATGATTTCGTCATCATGAAAGTTCTTGATAGATGCTAGAATGATTGTGCATGTTCACCATGTGCTATTTTACATATCATTGTGTAAGCATGTTTGTATGCATATTTTGATCATTCGAGGATATCCAATTGTTGTTATTTTGATTTCTATATCTTTTGTCCAATTGGATAACCAAGAATGCATAAGTACCCTTCTCGTCTCAAATTCTATTCATGCTTCATCACAAAATTTGAGCAAGCACTTTAGGGACACTGTGTGTGAGGAGCACTCGGAGATCCATCTCGACAAGGGCTGAATTACAAAACCTCCCAAAGTGCATCTCGGTGTGGCCAACCTCAAAATCTCGGTCCCACCGAAGCCTAGGGTTGATGAGGTTTTATCTCCTTGGTGCAATTGAGTTTTGCTTTTTGGCCTCACCAAGTTTCACTCTCAGCTGATAGTGTGGAACTCGGTGGCATCGAAAATCTCGTCTCATTGTCACCTAAATATATATATCCGCGGAACCCGACGGTTGAAAAATTCCTTCAAACGTCGAATAGCCGCACCCCTTTGCTGTCGCGCCCTAGTTCCCTAGACGTCTACTTGATTCTCCCATGTGCCTTTGCGAGGAGTCCTCGCCGCCGATAGATTCTTCACCGCTGTCGCCGCCATAGCAAATCCGCGTCGAGTTAGGGTATGGATTCGATTTCCTTTTGTGCTCCAAATATGATTCTTTGCGCAAATACGTTCTTCCATTATCTTCCCAATGTTGCTACAAGTTATATCCAGTAGGGAACTCCATTAGTGTAGAGAACAATTAAAATTTTAGGGTTAGCAGTCAGCGAGTTTGAATCTCAGTGTCATCGAGTGTTCTCACCGATTTTGGTTTTAGGGTTACTCAGAGTGTTCTCGGTGGAACTGAGTTTTCCTATTCGGTGAAACCGAAAAGGGTTCCAAGTTTGTGTTAATGAGAACATATGCCTAGATGGCTCTCTATTTAGGTGAATGTTGAAACTAAATTTTCCAGAGTTCAAATTTGATAAAACTTCTGCAATTTTGTGATACTTATCCTTTCCAGCTCTTCTATATCTTTTCATAGGGTTTGCTTGTCTTCTTGTGTGCTTGTCTGCAAGTCTGCTTGTCTGCTTGGTCTTTCACGATGTCAGGTTCAGAGGATAGTCAAAACAAATTCAGTGAGCCCAGTGCTGAAACTGCCTCACACACTAGTCTTGAGAGGACCCCTTCTGACCTAGGCACTCCTTGCTCCCATGGCATGTACAAAGCAGATATCAGGTCCAGAAGGAAGCTCAATTCTGATGAAGAAGGTGCTGATTTCATCCCTAAAGAATCTGCTCCCCAGAAGCAGAAGGAGAAGACCATAGTCAGGAAGACTGTGAGGAAGGAGTATGCTAAACCTTCTAACACTAGAGCTCTAGAAGCTAGGCTTGCAAAGAAGCTAGGTCAGAAAAGAGCCCGACAGAGAGCTATCCATGTTGTTGGAAGACCAACCTCTATGTATGAAGATTCACCAGAAACTGCTGATGCTGATGGTGAGGAAGAAATTCCACCTGAGGTTCCTCCTCCTAAGAAGACAAAGCTGATGGCTGATGCTATGCCAAAGAAGCCTTCTGCTCCCAAGAAATCTTCTGCTCCTAAGAAGCCTGTAGGTCCCAAGAGGACTATAAAGGATATTCCTGGAGCTGAGAAAAACAAAGGCTCCGCGTTATGAAGCTGAGAGCTCATGTGCCAACCGATGATGCTTCTCACCTAGTTGCTGAGGACATGAAGAAGAGGAGAGATGCAGGTATGAGAAAGTGGAGATCCATTGATCCATATGCTGTGAGAAGGAGAACTACTGTTGATCCCCGCTTTCACACAAGGGAACAACAAGATTTCTATGAGTCAATTTTGCTTGACAAAAGTCGTGCAATCAACGACATGAGATATGTCAATTGGGATTACATCAATGCCAATGAAGATTATTTTCCTCATGTGAGAGAAAATTTTAGGATGGTTGATATTGAAGATTTTGTTGGCAAAGAGATGACTGCATGGAATGATGAGATGATCATGCAATTCTATTCCACCGCTCATTTATATTCCGATGGAAGAATTGTTTGGATGACTGAGGGTCACCTGTATGAAGTCACTGTTGACGAATGGGCCACTATCGCCGGTGCTCCTAAAGCACTAGAAAGAGACTTGGATGTGTATTCACCGCTCAAGATAAATCACAACTCCATGGCCAACATGTACAAGGCAGTGCCCAATGATTTTCCATCGTCTCACAAAATTGGCTCTGTCTACTTTTTGCAAGCATGAATACCCACTACAAGCACTATCATGAGATACACCCGATCCCCAAATCAGGTGATGACAAGATGATTAGAGGTTATTCTATCAACATGTTGCATCATTTAGACACCCACAGCCGGTTATGAGTGATGGACTTGGCAGTTGAGACTATCAAGAGGACTGCCGTAGATCAGAATAGATCTTGTGGATATGCTCCATACATTCAGATGCTCATGAATGCCAAGATTGGCAAGCATGCATATATACTTGATTGTCCCCACCTGCCACTTCAGTTTGACTTTGAAGACAATGAAGTTGTGATGGACGATAGCCATCCCAGCTTAGGTACTGCTAGAGAGGCAACAGCTGCAGAGGCTTATAGGAATGCTCCAGCTCCAACCCCTCCACTCAGAACCAGAGATTTGCAGATGTCCTTCTTGGTCAGCACCATCCAGGGGATAGAGAAGAAAGTTTCCGAGATCTTGCTGAACCAACAGAGCCTCGAGAGGATCATGGAGACAAAATTCCATGACCTGGATGTTAAGGTGACAGAGTTGATCACCACTGTTGAGTAGCTCCAGCATGAAGTTGATTCAGTAAAGATTCCCTGGTCCAGCAGTGATGATGAAGAGTCACTGCTTCCTACTACCACTGAGTTGAGGACCCAGACTAGGCCAACAGCTAGGCCAGTTTTGGAAGACATGCCATCTTCATAAGCTCAAGCTTCAACTCCTGCTCCTGCACCTCCAATGCCTACACCTCCAGCTCGAGGGACTTCTACAGAAGCCTTCGTCGATGCTCTATTGTCCAGTCCATCTTCAGCTATCGGAGGAGATCGTGCCTAGAGAGACGATTAGTTCTAGACCTTTGAACTTTTTGGTAACTTGTTTCCAAAGGGGGAGATGTGTATAGATCAAATAAGGCTTCGAGAGGGAGAGCTTTGCATTTTATTTTCTCTCATCCGTTTAGAGGTGTGTGTGATCATACACTATGGTTGTTTGATGCTACCACGTTATCACCTTTGAGCTATCTACATGTTTATCATTCACATCTTGTTTCGTGTTATGTGCATTACTATTCATTCATATCATTTATGCGCACCACCAAGTTGTATGTGACATGGAAGAGTAACGCATGATCCTATTCGATTGTGCATTTGCATTCAAACGCAAATTCCAAATAATGCACAATTTTTTGGGGAGATATTTATTTTCACATACTTTTCAAAGCGTCGATGCTAATCATTGATTATATCTTTTGTCGAAGCTTTGATCTATATGTTGTCATCAATTACCAAAAAGGGGGAGATTGAAAGCACAATTGCTATCTAAGGTGGTTTTGGTAATTAATCACAACACACGCATCATTGAACTAATGAATTTATTCAAGTATATTTCACAAAAGTTCAAAGATGTCTTGGCTATAGGATTGTGAGGAGATGCCCCATGATGCAAGAAAGGAATAGGATTGGCTTAAGCTTCAAGCAAGAAGACTCTAAATTTTATATTTGTGAGAAGTCACTTTGAGTACATATGAAAGCCAATACTATTGAAAGGGGTGAGGTGTATGATGAATTGGTTGATCACGTGCTTAGAGGTAACCATCAAAATTACTCAACCACTCTCCCACAAAATATCTCTATCCAATCTCAAACGAGTAAAATCGGTGCCACCAATTCCACTTGGCCCTACGATTTCAAACTTGATAGATCATATACCAAACCCTACCATCTTGGCACCACCAACTTTAACATTGGTGCCACCGAGATTCAGTGACCAACTTTCTATTGCGAAGATTTCAAGAATCGGAATTTCCGAGTTTGAAATCGGTCTCATCGAGATTTGGAAACTGGTCTAGGTCATCGTGTCGGTACCACCGAGATTCCTATATCGGTCTGACCAAGTATTCAAAAGTTGCAACATTTAGTGCAACTCGGTACCACCGAGATTCATTTCGGTGTCACAAAATTGGGCAATAATATTGTAACAGTAGGATTTTGGGGGATGCGTATATATACCCTTCCACCTACCTCTCATTGGAAGAGGAAGCACTCAGAATACACACACACACACTTGCGAGATCCATTTTTGGAGAAAGAGCCACCTACTCATGTGTCGAGATCAAGAGATTCCTTTCCAACCATTTTAACCTTGATTTATAGCCTCCCCAAGTTGCTTTCCACAAGATGAATCTCTCCTACCCCTGCCAAAACTGGCCCACACTTAAAATTGGGAAAAGGCTAAGTTTTTACCTTGTTAAGTAGTCTAATCATCCCCCTCTAGACATACTTTCGATCCTATAGCTAACCCAAGCGGCGACATGACTCTTTGGGAAACATCTCCGTCTTGACAACAACTTCGACTTCGGGCGAGTGGTGAACCCCATGATGACCCACAAGTATAGGGGATCAATCATAGTCCTTTTAATAAGTAAGAGTGTCGAACCCAACGAGGAGCGGAAGGAAATGATAAGATATTATCAGCAAGGTGTTCTCTGCAAGTGCTCTAAGTAACAGCGACGGATAGTTTTATAGCAAGATAATTCGTAACAGGTGACAAGTACCATTAGTAGCAAAGGTGCAGCAAGGTAGCGCAATACTTTTTGTAGCAAAGGACGGGTCTGAAAGTACTCTTATATAAATCAAGCGCTCCCGAGGACACATGGGAATTTCTGTCTAGTCATGTTCATCATATTTGGTTGATTCACGTTTGCTACTTTGATAATTTGATATGTGGGTGGACCGGTGCGAAGATATTGTTATTACTTGAACAAACAACCAACTTATGATTATCCTCTCTCGCAAGCATCCGCAACTACGAAAGAATAATTAAGATAAATCTAACCATAGCATTAAATATGTGGATCCAAATCAGCCCCTCATGAAGCAACACATAAACTGGGTTTTAAGCTTCTGCCACTCTAGCAACCCATCATCTACTTCCTACTCCACAGTGACTTCCCTTAGGCCCATTACATGGTGAAGTGTCATGTAGTCGATGTTCACATGACACCATTAATAGAAATAACAACATACATATCATCAAAATATCGAACGAATACCAAATTCTTATGATTACTTATAACAAGACATCTCCCCTGTCCCCGGGAACAATAGTTACTACTCACACCTCATCAATATGTTCAATATCAGAGGTGTAATAATGATAATTAAGGATCTGCACGTAATATCTTCCACCAAGTAATCCAACAAGCATCAACTACAAGATGTAATCAACACAACTAGTAACCCACATGTACCAATCTGAGGTTTTGGGACAAAGATTCAATACAAGAGATGAACTAGGGTTTGAGATGAGATGGTGCTGGTGTAGATGTTGATAAAGATTGGTCTTCCCACGAAGGAGGAAGCGTTGGTGATGACGATGGCTTCGATTTCCCCCTCACGAAAGGAAGTTTCCCTGGTAGAATCTCTCTGCGAGAGAGAAAAAGGACCTCTGCCCAGGTTTTTGCCTCGATAAGGCGGCGCTTCATCCCAAAAGATTGCTTATGATTTTTTCTAGGTCAAAACACGTCATATAGAAGAAGATGGTCGTGAGAGGGCCAACGAGGGACCACAAGGCATGAGGGCGCGGCTAGGGTGGTTGTCGCGCCCTGTTGCCTAGTGGACAATAGGTGGCCCCCTCTGGTATGTTTCATGCCCAATAAATCTTAAATATTCTAGAAAAAATCTGTGTGAAATTTTAGGTCATTTGGAGAAAGTTGAATTTTCTGCATTTTCTCGGTTTCCCGGTCTAGAATTCCAGTTTTGAGATATTTCCCTCGTAGTGATGTACCTTACATATTCAGAGAGAAGACCAAAAGAGTTGTATGATAATAAGGGTTAATGGATATGAATAACACAAATATGAATAGTAATTCATGATACAAAATGGTTGTATCACCACATTCCGTTGGAGCTCTACGGGGGCCTCAAAGAGGCCACGAAGTAGCACATGTGCGGCTTCATTGAGTGGTACGCCTTCGTGGCCGAGGCCAGTAGAGACTAGCGAGCACCCCCTGGCGATCGCGATAAGAGAAGGGAAAGCCGTGATCCGTGCGCCTAGTGTTTTCTCAGCTCACCCCTCTAATGAAGTAGGCACAGCCCCACGGGGATGTGAAGATATGTTTATGATACTTTTGTATTGAGTACCTAATGTTTTTTCCGCTCTCCTCCCAAGGCCCTTCTTCCCTTTTTACGTTGCTTTTGTGCCATGTGTTGCTGGGACCCAGCCCCCGAGGCGGGCTACACCTTCGCTGGGATGCTTGGAGTGAGGGCTCGACAAGGCCAGAGGGTGTAGGGTTCTTAGGGCTGGTGAGGGACCCTGAGGCGTGATGCTCAGAGTCCCCCCTTGACACGTAGGCAACTTGTGCTAAGGAAACTAGAATGCCTCAAGAAGGTAACGAGAGGGAAAGCACCCTAAGGGGTTCGCTTAAACTTAGCTGGCAAAGGCTTTTGCCCATGGGGTGCTGCCCACGAGGCCTCCTGAGGAGGGACTCCCGAATCATTCGGTGTCCTGGGCCAAGGAAACTTTTAAGTTTTGCAAGGAGTTCTGTGGGGTGCGCTCATGAGGTCACCTATGGGTGTCACGTGAGGAGACAAAACCAAGGACCTAGTGAGGTGACGTACACATGAGCAGGCTCGCGAGCCAGAGCTTAGTCGATTTAGTTTTGCAGTGTTGAAAGGACTGACCCAAGCGCACACACAGTGCCTAGGCCCTTCTCGCATGATATACACAGGGGAGAATATGGGTGCGTGTCCTTCTAGAGGCCTACTCAGACGCGAGCATGCAGAATTTTGAAAGAAGTGGACTTTACTGATGCATGAAGCAGGTTCATTACATAATAGAAAGATACATCTTGCCGCGTTCGACGCGGGTCGGCGAGAGGTTTTGTGGAACTGAAAAGCGCTCTCAAAGGATGACGTAGATGCTGCCGTGACGGACACGAATCAGCCTGAGGTTGATGCAGCTAAAAGGCACCCTCAAAAGATGACAGAAATGCTGCTGTGACAAGCACGAGTCAGCCTCAGGTTGGTGCAGTTGAAAAGCACCCTCATTGTCAAATAGTCCACCATGTCTGAGCATGGGGTATTTGGTAGTGATGAGCATGGGGCATCCTTGAGACAAGGAGTTCTGCGGGGTGCGCTCATGAGGTCACCTATGGGTGTCACGTGAGGAGACAAAACCAAGGACCTAGTGAGGTGACGTACACATGAGCAGGCTCGCGAGCCAGAGCTTAGTCGATTTAGTTTTGCAGTGTTGAAAGGACTGACCCAAGCGCACACACCGTGCCTAGGCCCTTCTCGCATGATATACACAGGGGAGAATATGGGTGCGTGTCCTTCTAGAGGCCTACTCAGACGCGAGCATGCAGAATTTTGAAAGAAGTGGACTTTACTGATGCATGAAGCAGGTTCATTACATAATAGAAAGATACATCTTGCCGCGTTCGACGCGGGTCGGCGAGAGGTTTTGTGGAACTGAAAAGCGCTCTCAAAGGATGACGTAGATGCTGCCGTGACGGACACGAATCAGCCTGAGGTTGATGCAGCTAAAAGGCACCCTCAAAAGATGACAGAAATGCTGCTGTGACAAGCACGAGTCAGCCTCAGGTTGGTGCAGTTGAAAAGCACCCTCATTGTCAAATAGTCCACCATGTCTGAGCATGGGGTATTTGGTAGTGATGAGCATGGGGCATCCTTGAGACTGGGAAGGGACTCTCACGCGCTGAGGACAACATGGGTAGAGAGAGCCCGAGAGCGTGCATAGTTCCATCTTGCTCATATCCCTGGAGCATGGACAAAACTTATGGTGATGGAGGGCGTACCATGCGTTTTGTACCAAAACACCCTCCACCGTCATTCGTGGGGCTATGATGGGCTGGTCGGCAATTGTTCACAATATCTGGGATGTGGGACTTGAGGCTCATGCGCGCCATCCTTGTGCATCAACAGAGAGGAGGGAGAGACGGGCCTCATGAGGCGAGCCTGGTTGAGGGAGACAGAGTCGATGCATACACGCCTGCCTCCGTACGGCTTGGAGATGTATGGGGCGCTAAAGATCCACCTCGATGGGGTGCCTCATGGGTGATTCTTACATCTTGGGGCTCTAGCGCGCTGCTGATTGGGGATCTAGAGCGCACACCTCGCATCATCCATGATGACGCACCACAACTTACCCGTAGGGAGGCGACGAGCACGCCTTCCTATTTGAGGGGAACTATCAGAATCGAGGCTCCGTAGACTCGAAAAAGGTTCAAACTCTGGGGTGCGCTTTCTCTCCAACCCTGTTCTAGCACTCAACTTCATAGCGATTCTCTAGTGGCTCGACCTAAGGAAGGTGAATGGGGACACACGACAATTTACCCAGGTTTGGGCCACCTTGTGGTATAAAACCCTAGTCCTGCTTGTCTGGATTGATGGAGGTGGAAAACGACTACAAAGGTGTGTTCTTTCCCTAGTGGAAATGGTGGGGATCAGATGAATCCCGTACTATAGAGGTCGGGCCTCTCTTTTATACTGGCCTTGGTCCTCTTCCCCCCAAAATACTCGGCGGGAAGGGTTGCTACAACAGCCATTTCAAAAAGGGACATGACTGTGGCCTGCCCTGACAAAGGTGGTCTTCGCTTGCAAAAGCCCTTCTTCATGACGCACTGGTGCGCTCAGGGGTAAACTCCATCCCGCCGAGCCCTCATCGTTGTTCCTCTTACACCGATCAGGAAACCTTTGGGAGATGGTTTGGGAGCCCGCGAGCTGGCTTGCTCATTTAGCCTGAAAGTGGGAGTCCCCCTTCTCCATGTCCGCTGGCATCGCTCCTGTGCCGCGTGCGCAACCTGCATCACCCACACAGGCTACACGGCCGAGGGCCCCCACTAGGCTACCTTTGGCAAACCCGCCACGCGAGGGCCTCATGGGTAGCCTCGGGGCGCGCCCCTGTAGTGAGCGCCCTTTCGTAGTCCTTGGCGATGATCCTCCGATGCTCACCTCGCGAGGCTAGGGCCTTCGCGTGGGTCTTCCTCACTTAGCCCGCTGCTGGATTGGGCCGGGCTTGAGATGTCGTGCCGCGCCTCGGGCCACAGGCCCATGGGTCTGGGCACCCCCGATCCCAGGGGCCCGACAGTAGCCCCTGGGACTGCGTTGTGCACGACTCCTTCCAAAGGGATGGGCGAAGCGATGTGGGCCTGATGACCCACAAGTATATGGGATCAATCGTAGTCCTTTCGATAAGTAAGAGCGTCGAACCCAACGAGGAGCAGAAGGCTGTGATCAGCGGATTACAGCAAGGTAATAACTGCAAGCACTGAAAGTAGCGGTAACAAGTGATTGTGTAGCGAGGTGAAACGTAGCAAGCAAAGAGTAACAAGTAACAAGTAGTAGAAACGGTGCAGCAAGTGGACCAATCCCTTTTGTAGCAAGGGACAAGCCTGAACAAAGTCTTATAGGAGGAAAAATGCTCCCGAGGACACACGGGAATTTCTGTCATGCTAGTTTCATCATGTTCATATGATTTGCGTCCGTTACTTTGATAGTTTGATATGTGGGTGGACTGGCGCTTGGGTACTGCCCTTACTTGGACAAGCATCCCACTTATGATTAACCTCTCTCTCAAGCATCCGCAACTACAAAATAAGAATTAAGACAAAGTCTAACCATAGCATTAAACTAGTGGATCCAAATCATCCCCTCACGAAGCAACACACAGACTGGGGTTTAAGCTTCTGTCACTCCAGCAACCCATCATCTACTTACTACTCCCCAATGCCTTCCTCTAGGCCCAAATATGGTGAAGTGTTATGTAGTTGACATTCACATAACACCACTAGAGGAAAAGAAAACATACAACATATCAAAATACCGAACGAATATCAAATTCACATGACTATTATTAACATGACTTATCCCATGTCCTCAGGAACAAAAGTAACTACTCACAAAACATAATCATAATCATGATCAGAGGTGTAATGAATAGCATCAAGGATCTGAACATAAAATTTTCCACCAAGTAATTCAACAAGCATCAACTACAAAGAGTAATCAACACTACTAGCAACCTTACAAGTACCAATCGGAGTCGCGAGACGAAGATTGGTTACAAGAGATGAACTAGGGATTGGAGAGAAGATGGTGCTGATGAAGATGTTGATGAAGATGCTTCCCCTCCGACGAGAGGAGTGTTGGTGATGATGATGGCGACGATTTCCCCCTCTAGGAGGGAAGTTTCCCCGGCAGGATCGTCCTGCCGGAGCACTAGATTGGATCCGCTCAAGTTCCGCCTCGTGGCGGCGGCGAAACCACGAAAAAGCTCCCGATTGATTTTTTTTCCAGACCAAAACCCTTCATATTGCAAAAAGGGGGGAGCTAGTGGGCCGCCAGGCAGCCCACAAGCTTGCCCTGCGCCACCAGGGGGTGGTGGCGGAGTCGGGGCTTGTGGAGCCTTGGTGGCCCCCCTCCGGTAGTTCTTTCGCCCAGTATTTTTTATATAATCCAAAAAAATCCACGTAACTTTTCAGGGCATTTGGAGATGTGCAAAATAGTGGACTAGGATTTGGTCCTTTTCCAGTCCAGAATTCCAGCTGCCTGAATTCTCCCTCTTCAAATAAACCTTGCAAAATAAGAGAGAAAAGGCATAAATATGGTACCACAAGTAATATAACATCCCAAAAAGCAATACATATCAACATGAAAGCATGATGCAAAATGGAAGTATCAACTCCCCCAAGCTTAGACCTCGCTTGTCCTCAATCGAAAACCAAGTTCCATAAACATGTCCACATGTTGAGGGACGAAGGTGTCGATAAAACATAATACGGACATGAGGGAATCATGATCACACATAGAACAACAATACATCATAAAGATTCTTATGGGAAAGTAACAATTCCTTCACAAAGCAAAGTATGAAGCAAAAACCTTACCGAGAAATAACCAACAAAAGTCCATAGTCATTGAAGCAATTGCAATTTATAACAACATCAGAAAGAGTCAAATAAGAGCTTGTAAGGCAAACCCACATACTCAATCATCTCTTTTGTTTTCCACAATTGTTACAACTCACGTGGTACTCATGGTGTCAAAGTTTCAGCTGGACAGAGAGGAAGATAGGGGCTTATAGTTTTGCCTCCCAACGGTTTACCTCAAGGGTAAAGTCAACAACAATAAAGCATGAGTACTCAACTCCAAGTTGATATAGGAATATAGATCTTTCCCAAACATGTGACGGTAGCAAAGACAAAGGCAAAAAGGGAATTGGTGAAGATCACCATGACTCCTACAAGGGTAAAAAGTAAAGGTACAAGATAGGCCCTTCGCAGAGGGAAGCAGAGGTTGTCATGCGCTTTTGAGGTTTGAATGCGTGTCCTCTTAGTGCGGAGGAACGTCATTTTATATTGCCTCCTGTGATAAAGAACTTTATTATGCAGTGTGTCGCTTTTATGTCTTCCTCATCACAGGTTCGTACAAAGTTTATTTTCCACACACTAATAGATCATACATATTAGAAAGCAATGTTTATTGTTTGCACCGATGACAACTTACTTGAAGGATCTTATTCAATCCATAGGTAGGTATGGTGGACTCTCATGGCAAAACTGGGTTGAAGGCTTATGGATGCACAAGTAGTATCTCTACTTGGTGCGGGAGTTTTGGCTAAAATGAGGTGGAAGCAATCGTCACATGCTAAGGGATCTCTAATCATATAACGTTTTTTGGAACCAAGCAAACACAATTCATTATGTTGTCTTCCTTGTCCTACATCTACTCCTAGGCATGTAATAGTTTGGTGAGTGCTCACAATTGTAAAAAGTGTCTAAGATGATATATTTATATGTGAACCTCTCTTTCCTTATTACTTCTTATTAATTGCAACAATGACTAATGTCTATGTTGATTTATTCTTAACAAGTTTCAATCATCATACGTGTCATATGTGAAGTTATCACTTTCCATAAGATCATCTCATGATCTTTCATGCTATCGTTCTTTTCATCCTTTTGATCATGGCACAAAGCAAAGCCCTTAACTAATACACTCTTTATTATATAGCTCGTAAGCTCGAATACATCGGGGGAGAGACAAAAGCAAAAGACTCAAACTAAAAACTAAAGACTTAAACCTCCAAGAGAAGAAATAAAAACTGAAAAGGAAAGAACTAAAACAAAGGTAAAAGCAAAAGATATAAAGGTGATACGATACGAGGGCAACTCCCCCAAGCTTGGTAGAAGCCAAGGGGATTGCCCATACCAATGCTTAGTTGTCTTCCTTTGGTGGTGATGGTGTTGTTGTTGGAGCAGTCGTGAGCTTGTCTAATTTCCACTTGAGCAAAAAGTTATGCTCCCTTAGATCGTCATTTTCCTCCTCAAGTTTCAACACTCTATGGCAAAGTTCCTGCTTACTCTCCTGCAAGAAACAAGAAGGGATAAACAAGGTCTTAGGCTTCTTCCTATGGCCAGGGAGGCTTGACTTCTTGAACTCCACATGGGTGTTTGCAGGTTGAGGTAGAGGAGCCTCCTCTTCATCGGAACTCGTTTGCTCCTTCCCTTTGGGCTCATAGTCCTCTTCCTCATCAGTGGTCCAGCCATATGGTTCCAAGTCCCCATTAATCCTAGAGTTAGCACGATCATCAGCCACATAGATCTCTTCTTCTGAATCTTGAGAAGACATCTTGACCTAAATCTGCGGCAGACAACAAGCTCGAAACGAAAACAGAGGAAAACTGCAGGATACGGAGATCAAAACCTTCAGGCGACTATATATTGATTTTTCTGGGCCAGAAGGAGTCCTCCGCAAGAAAATGGAGTCCGGGACGCACACGAGGTGCCCACAAGCTTGCCCTCCGCCACCAGGGGGGTAGGGGGCGGTGGCAGGGCTTGTGGCTGCCTCGTTCGCTCTCTGGACTGCTTTTTATTTTTCTAATTTTACAAAAATTCCAAAACTGAGGAAATTTCCTATTGGAAAAGTATCGGAGTCCAATTTCTTGCCGAAACAGATACATCTTCGTTTTCAAGGTCTAAAACAGGTTGATAAACATCCCTTATGTACTCCTCTGGAGTTATGACATTGATGATATTGGCCTCATCATTTATGGGAGTACCAGAGATGTAATGCTTGATTCTTTGCCCATTTACCACTCTAGGAAAATTTCCTTCCGTGTTATTGATTTTGATGGCACCGGAACGATATACTTCCTCGACAACATAGGGACCTTCCCATTAAGAGAGAAGCTTGCCTGCAAAGAATCTCAAACGAGAATTGTATAGAAACACATAATCACCTACATTGAACTCTTGTTTCTGTATTCGTTTGTCGTGCCATCTCTTAACCTTTTCCTTGAACAACCTGGCATTCTCATATGCTTGGGCTCTCCATTCATCTAACGAGTTGATATCAAATAACCACTTCTCACCGGCAAGTTTGAAATCAAAGTTGAGCTCTTTGATTGCCCAATAAGCTTTGTGTTACAGCTCAAGAGGTAAATGACAGGCCTTACCGTAAACCATTTTATATGGTGACATGCCCATGGGATTCTTATAATCAGTCCTATAAGCCCATAGTGCATCGTCAAGTTTGCTAGACCAGTTCTTTCGAGATCTATTGACGGTCTTTTGTAGGATCAACTTGATCTCCATATTACTCAACTCTACTTGACCACTAGACGGAGGATGATAAGGAGATGCAACTCTATGGTGGACATCATACTTAGCTAGCATCTTGCGGAAAACACAATGAATGAAGTGTGAACCGCCATCACTCATCAAGTATCTAGGGACTCCAAATCTTGGGAATATGACTTCTTTAAGCATCTTAATAGAGGTGTGGTGATCATCATTTTTAGTGGGGATAGCTTCTACCCACTTAGTAACGTAATCCACAGCAACTAAGATGTGAGTGTACCCATTGGAACTCGGGAAGGGTCCCATATAATCAAAGCCCCAGACATCAAATGGTTCAATGACAAGTGAATAGTTCATAGGCATTTAGTGACGCTTACTGATGTTCCCTATCCTTTGGCATTCGTCACAAGACAAGACAAACTTACGAGCATCCTTGAAGAGAGTGGGCCAATAGAAACCTGATTGCAATACCTTATGGGCAGGTCTATCTCCAGCATGGTGTCCTCCGTAGGCTTCGGAATGATACTTCTGCAGGATCTGTCCCTATTCATGTTCAGGCAGACAACGTCTAATAACACCATCTACTCCTTCCTTATAAAGGTGAGGATCATCCCAAAAGTAGTGTCTCAAATCAAAGAAGAATTTCTTCTTTTGTTGATAGGTGAAACTGGGTGGTATGTATTTGGCTACGATATAGTTTGCATAATCCGCATACCACGGTGCACTATGTGAAGTGCGGATGACATTTAGTTGCTCATCAGGAAAGCTGTCATCAATTGGTAGTGGGTCATCAAGGACATTCTCTAGCCTAGACAAGTTATCTTCTACAGGGTTATCAGCAGCCTTTCCATCAACGACGTGCAAATCAAATTCCTGTAGCAGGAGAACCCATCTGATCAGCCTAGGCTTAGCGTCCTTCTTCTCCATGAGGTACTTAATAGCAGCATGATCAGAGTGAATAGTGACTTTGGAGTCAACTATGTAAGATCTAAACTTTTCACATGCAAACACGACTGCTAAAAATTCCTTCTCCGTAGTGGCATAGTTTGTTTGGGCACTTTCTAGAGTTTTACTAGCGTAGTGAATAACATTCAACTTCTTGTCAACTCTTTGTCCCAGAACAGCACCAACAGCATAATCACTAGCGTCACACATGATTTCAAAGGGCAAGTTCCAGTCAGGTGGTTGAACAATAGGTGCGGTTATCAAAGCCTTCTTAAGTATTTCGAAAGCTTCCTCACAATCCTCATCAAAAACAAAAGGAACATCCTTCTGCAAGAGGTCGGTAAGAGGCCTAGAAGTCTTAGAGAAGTCTTTAATGAACCTTTTATAAAAATCGGCATGACCTAGGAAACTTCGTATACCTCTGATATCTGTGGGGCAAGGCATTTTCTCAATTGCATCAACCTTAGCCTTATCAACTTCAATGCCTCTCTTAGAAATTTTGTGTCCTAAGACGATACCTTCATTAACCATAAAGTGGCACTTCTCCCAATTCAAGACGAGGTTGGTTTCTTCGCATCTCTGTAAGACTCGATCAAGGTTGCTGAGGCAATCATCAAAGGAAGACCCGTAAACAGAGAAGTCATCCATGAAAACCTCGACGATCTTTTCACAAAAGTCAGAGAATATAGCCATCATACATCTTTGGAAGGTGGCAGGTGCATTACATAAGCCAAAAGGCATACGCCTATAGGCAAAGGTACCAAAAGGGCAGGTGAAAGTGGTTTTCTCCTGATCAGATTGCGCAACAGATATCCGCGAGAAACCTGAATAACCGTCTAGAAAGCAGAAGTGTGCCTGATTTGATAGCATTTCTAGCATTTGGTCGATGAACGACAAATGATAATGATCTTTCCTGGTTGCCTTGTTCAGTTTCCGGAAGTCTATCACCATTCTATAGCCGATAATAATCCTTTGTGGGATTAGTTCATCCTTATTATTAGGAACGAAGGTGATACCTCCCTTCTTAGGTACGCAATGTACTGGACTTACCCAATCACTATGAGCAACATGATAAATGATTCCTGCTTTCAGAAGCTTTAATATTTCTTTTCTAACGACCTCTTTCATCTTAGGATTTAATCTCCTTTGATGATCAGCAACTGGTTTAAAGTCAGGATCGGTTTTAATCTTGTGCTGACATAGAGTAGGACTAATACCCTTAAGATCATCAAGAGTATATCCAATAGCAGCGTGGTGCTTCCTCAGAGTTTTTAGTAACTTCTTCTCTTCGCGCTCTGAGAGGAGAGCACTAATAATGACAGGATATATCTCCTTCTCATCAAGATAGGCATACTTAAGAGTATCAGGCAACTGTTTAAGCTCGAACACAGGATCACCCTTTGGTGGGGGAGGACCCCCAAGCAGTTCAACAGGCAGATTATTCTTGAGAATAGGATATTGTTCTAAGACAAATTTATCTGTCTCATCTCTCTCCTCCATATGCATATCATTTTCATGCTCAAGCATATATTGCTCTAAAGGATCCGTAGGAGGTACGACAATAGATGCAAGAGCAATGATTTCATCTCTACCAGATGACTCTCTTTCATGGGGTTGTCTTCCAAACTTGGAGAAGTTAAATTCATGAGACACACCCTCGAAACATACCGTGACAGTCTGCTTAATGCAATCAATGTGAGCATTGACAGTGTTGAGAAAGGGTCTACCGGATATGATGGGACAAAAGCTATCTTGTGCAGTACCAAGGACGAGGAAATCAGTAGGATACTTCGTCTTACCACACAGGACTTCTACGTCTCTCACAATTCCCAGAGGGCAGATAGTGTCTCTATTAGCTAGCATAATAGTGACATCAATGGGTTCTAACTCAGCAGGTGCAATCTCATCTTTGATTTCATCATATAGAGAATGGGGTATTGCACTAACACTAGCTCCCATATCACATAAACCATGGTAACAGTGATCTCCTATCTTAACAGAAACAACGGGCATGCCAACTATAGGTTCGTGTTTGTCTTTCACGTGAGGTTTAGGAATTCTAGCGGAGTCCTCGCAAAATTTGATAACATGCCCATCTATGTCTTTGACTAAGAGATATTTGATAATAGCAACACTAGGTTCAACTCTAATCTCCTCAGGGGGTGCAAGTGATCTAATGTAACCCCTACGTATCACAGTTGGAGCTTTAGAATAATCCTTTATCCTAGCAGGGTATGGTGGTTTCTCAGTGTAAGCACAAGGAACAACAGGATCACTAAAAGCTATGACTTTCTCCTCAACTAGATTGGTTTTGGCTATGTTGCTTTCTATAGGAGGATGATATTTAAACCACTTCTCTTTGGGAAGATTAACATGAGCAGCAAAAGATTCACATAGAGAAGCTACTATCTCAGAGTCAAGTCCATACTTAGTGCTAAAATCTCTAGAAGTGTTTGTCTCAACAAAATATTTAACGCAATCAAACTGGAAATTCATACCTGACTCCTTACCTTCCTCCAGCTCCCAATCTTCAGAGTTGCGTTTGATTCTCTCCAATAAATTCTACTTGTGATCAATATCCTTCTTCATAAAAGAACCGGCACAAGAAGTGTCAAGCATGGTACGATCTTCATGAGAAAGCCGAGCATAAAAGTTTTGAGTGATGATTTCTCTCGAGAGCTCATGATTGGGGCATGAATATAGCATTGATTTAAGCCTCCCCCAAGCTTGAGCTATGATTTACCTGTCATGAGGCCAAAAGTTATAAATAAAGTTCCGATCACGATGTACAAAATGCATAGGATAAAACTTTTGATGAAATTCCAATTTCAACCGATTGTAGCCCCATGATCCAGTATCATCACATAGCCTATACCATGTCAACGCCTTATCCTTAAAAGATAAAGGAAAGACTTTCTTCTTTACCTCATCCTCGGGCAAACCTGCAAGCTTAAATAAACCACAAACTTCATCTACATAGATCAGATGCAAGTCTGGATGTGAAGTTCCATCTCCTGTGAAAGGATTAGAAAGCAGTTTCTCAAGCATACCCGAAGGAATTTCATAAAAGATATTTTCAGTAGGTACCTAAGGTTGAGGAGCAACTCCTTGTGCTTCCATTCGTGGTGAAGATACCCCGAACAAACTCCTCAAAGGAACAGTTTCCATAGTGACAAGTGACAATAAATTTCAGCACAGTATAAAAATGTTTCCTTACCAATTTCCACTTACCAAAGGCGCTTCACTCCCCGGCAACGGCGCCAGAAAAGAGTCTTGATGACCCACAAGTATAGGGGATAAATCGTAGTCCTTTCGATAAGTAAGAGTGTCGAACCCGACGAGGAGCACAAGGCTCTGATAAGCGGATTTCAGCAAGGTAATAACTGCAAGCACTGAAAGTAGCGGTAACAAGTGATTGTGTAGCGAGGTGAAACGTAGGAAGCAAAGAGTAACAAGTAACAAGTAGTAGCAACGGTGCAACAAGTGGCCCAATCGCTTTTGTAGCAAGGGACAAGCCTGAACAAAGTCTTATAGGAGGAAAAACGCTCCCGAGGACACACGGGAATTTCTGTCATGCTAGTTTCATCATGTTCATATGATTCGCGTTTGTTACTTTGATAGGTTGATATGTGGGTGGACCGGCGCTTGGGTACTGCCCTTACTTGACAAGTATCCCACTTATGATTAACCTCTCTCGCAAGCATCTGCAATTACAAAATAAGAATTAAGACAAAGTCTAACCATAGCATTAAACTAGTGGATCCAAATCAGCCCCTCACGAAGCAACGCATAGACTGGGGTTTAAGCTTCTGTCACTCCAGCAACCCATCATCTACTTACTACTTCCCAATGCCTTCCTCTAGGCGCAAATATGGTGAAGTGTTATATAGTCGACGTTCACATAACACCACTAGAGGAAAAGACAACATACAACATATCAAAATACCGAACGAATATCAAATTCACATGACTATTATTAACATGACTTATCCCATGTCCTCAGGAACAAAAGTAACTACTCACAAAACATAATCATAATCATGATCAGAGGTTCAATGAATAGCATCAAGGATCTGAACATAAACTCTTCCACCAAGTAATCCAACTAGCATCAACTACAAAGAGTAATCAACACTACTAGCAACCTTACAAGTACCAATCGGAGTCGCGAGACGAAGATTGGTTACAAGAGATGAACTAGGGATTGGAGAGGAGATGGTGCTGATGAAGATGTTGATGAAGATGCCTCCCCTCCAACGAGAGGAGTGTTGGTGATGACGATGGCGACGATTTCCCCCTCCAGGAGGGAAGTTTCCCCGGTAGGATCGTCCTGCCGGAGCTCTAGATTGAATCTGCTCAAGTTCTGCCTCATGGCGGCGGCGAAACCACGAAAAAGCTCCCGATTGATTTTTTTTCCAGACCAAAACCCTTCATATATCAAAAAGGGGGGAGCTAGTGGGCGCCAGGCAGCCCACAAGCTTGCCCTGCGCCACCAGGGGGATGGTGGCGGAGTGGGGGCTTGTGGAGCCCTGGTTGCCCCCCTCCGGTAGTTCTTTCGCCCACTATTTTTTATATAATCCAGAAAAAATCCACGTAACTTTTCAGGGCATTTGGAGATGTGCAGAATAGTGGACAAGGATTTTCTCCTTTTCCAGTCCAGAATTCCAGCTGCCTGAATTCTCCCTCTTCAAATAAACCTTGCAAAATAAGAGAGAAAAGGCATAAATATGGTACCACAAGTAATATAACAGCCCAAAAAGAAATAAATATCAACATGAAAGCATGATGCAAAATGGACGTATCAGGGCCCCAATCTCAAGCGGGCCAGGCACGACGCGTGACGCCCGACCAGTCGTGGGACGCCCTTGCTGCTCCCATGATGCTTTGGTAATTTCCCCGAGCCGACATAAAGCCCGCAAACGCAGTTGGCCAGTCATTGCTCTCCCTTACCTTGTGCCGCCTCCCCGTGTCTTCCTTCTTGCATAAGCTTGTTCCCATCCACTAAGCGATCGCCGCCGCTTCCCTCACAGCGCCGCCGCAGGTCTTTCGAGAAGGGGGATGAGGGAATGGCGGCGGATGAAGGGCGCCATGCACCGGAACCCTCCATGGGTAGGTCCACGACGCTGAATCATGAAGGGCTTGATAAGATTCTCCACATGGTCGCGGCCGACTCTAGCGAATGGGGGACAACCAAGATCTTGCCGTTTTCGCCCCCTTGTCGAGATGTGAGCGACCTCCATCGCCCTTCATCCCCAGTGCTCTTCTCCACTGCTTCCCCCATTCCCGGAGTTCTTCAATGCCGTGCTCGCGCATTACCAAATTCACGCGCTTCATCTCGACTCGTGGTATGTTCCCCTTCTCTCGTCCTTTGCCTTCTTTTGTGAGGCCTTCCTCAGCATCCCTCCCTCGGTTGCGTCGTTCCGGCACATCTTCTCCCTCCGACTGACCACCCCCGACTAGCATTCCGGCTGCGCATCCTTCCAGGCCGTGGACACGACGGCGGGAGAGTGCATCGATATGAAGATTGATCACTTCGCCAAAGATTTCAGGAGGTACTGGGTGTTGGGGAACTTTGCATGGGAAACAAATTTTTTCCTACGCACACGAAGACCTATCATGGTGATGTTCATCTACGAGAGGGAGATCGGATCCACATACCCTTGTAGATCACTAAGCGGGAAGCGTTAAGAAATGCGGTTGATGTAGTGGTACAACTTCATGATTCAAATCACCATCGTCCCACGATCCGTCCCGATCTAGCACCGAACGGACGGCACCTCCGCGTTCAGCACACGTACATCTCGATGATGATCTCTGCCTTATTGATCCAACAAGAGAGACGAGAAAGTAGATGAGTTCTCCGTCAGCGTGACGGCGCGCCGGTGATGGTGATGATCTATTCCTGTAGGGTTCCGCCCGGGCTCCGTAGAGATCCGATCTAGAGGTAGAACTACGAGGTATAGGTTTGAGTTGCACGTGACAAAATTGTGTCTCAAAAACTCTAAAACCACCAGTATATATAGGAGGAGGGGAAGATCTAGCCTTGGGGCTCAAGAGAGCCCCAAGGGCGCTGGCCGAAGGGAGGAGGAGGACTCCCACTCCAATTCTGTTTGGGAAGGAGGAGTCCTCCTCTTCCTTCCCACCTCCCTCTCTCTATTTTTTCTTTCCTTTTGGTTTTTCCTCTTGTGGCGCCATAGTCCACTTGGGCTGGCCTCACCAGCCCACTAAGGGCTGGTGCGCCACCCTAGGACTATTGGGCTCACTACCGGGTGGGTGGGCCCCTCCCGGTGAATACCCGGAACCCATTAGTCACTCCCGGTACACTGCCGGTAATGCCCGAAATATTTCCGGTGACCAAATGAAACCATCCTATATATCAATCTTTGTTTCCGGACCATTCCGGAAACCCTCTTGATGTCTGTGATCTCATCTGGGACTCTGAACAACCTTCGGTCACCAACACCTATGACCCAACTATACTAAAACGTCATCGAACCTTAAGTGTGCAGACCCTGTGGGTTCGAGAACTATGCAGACATGACCCGAGACATTCCGCGGTCAATATCCAATAGCGGGACCTGGATGTCCACATTGGATCCTACATATTCTATGAAGATCTTATCGGTTGAACCTCTGTCCAAGGATTCATATAATCCCGTATAACATTCCCTTTGTCCTTCGGTATGTTACTTGCCCGAGATTTGATCATCGGTATCTCTATACCTATTTCAATCTCGTTACCAGCAAGTCTCTTTACTCGTTCTGTAATACAAGATCCCGTGACTTCCACTTGAGCCACATTGCTTGCAAGGCTTATATGTGATGTTGTATTACCGAGTGGGCCCCGAGATACCTCTCAGTCACACGGAGTGACAAATCCCAGTCTTGATCTATGCTAACTCAACGGACACCTTCGGAGACACCCGTAGAGCACCTTTATAGTCACCTAGTAACGTTGTGACGTTTGATACACACAAGGTATTCCTCCGGTGTCAGTGAGTTACAGGATCTCATGGTCATATGAATGAATACTTGACACACAGAAAACAATAGCAACAAAATGACACGATCACATGCTACGTTTATAATTTGGGTCTTGTCCATCACATCATTCTCCTAATGATGTGATCCAGTTATCAAGTGACAACACTTGCATATGGTCAGAAAACCTTAACCATCCTTGATCAACTGGCTACCAACTAGAGGCTTACTAGGGACATTGTTTTGTCTATATATCCACACATGTATCTATGCTTTCATTCAATACAATTATAGCATGGATAAGAAATGATTATCTTGAAACAGGAAAAATATAATAATAACTATTTTATCATTGCCTCTAGGGCATATTTCCAAAAGATCGATCACTTCGCCAAATATTTCAGGCGGTACTGGGTGTTCGTGGATGCGGGGCATCACATCCCCCTGCTGCTGACCCCATCCTCTCGAGTGGCGCCGAGCTCCAGGTGGGAGCACGCGCGGCTTGACGACTCAAGGTTGTCGCCGGTGCGGGGGGGGGGGGGGGGACCGCCGCGCTCGTCGTGAGGGAGTTCCTCAGGCGGCAGATTGCCCCCTTCAATTACCCTCTCGCCTGATGTGGACCTTCTTCGGGCCGAATGATGCCATGCGGCTCCATCTGGGGCGCGTGCCGATCGAGACGCTCAACGTGTTGCTCCGGGTCTTGCTTGGCAAAACCGTTAGTGGCCTTCCTCGTGGGGGGCGCCCGTTGTAAAAGTACAAGAACGTGGGAGACTTTGCCTAGACGATGCCCCGCTTCGATTAGTGGGGGCTGCTTCCCGGTGGCCACGAGGGGCCTCAGGACGCACTTGTCCTGGTGGCTTCCGAGCCCGGGGCTTTGACAGTCCCGGAGCCCGCAGTCGCGAAAGCGGGGGACGGTGGGCCTGTGCGTCAGGCCCGACCCAAGGGCAGCTCTCGAGCCCTACCGAGGGTGCTGAAGAGGAGGAGATGGGCCGCCAAGGATTAGTGAGTGCCGCCCCTCCGTTTCCCTTGCTTCTGCGCTTCAGGTATGACTGATCTTTTCTTCGTTCAGGCTTTCGACGAGCAAGAGGGACAGCAAGCCCCCTGGCCGGACGCGTGGCTTCCCGTCGTCGGTCGGGACTCTGGGAGTGGCCTAGGTGCGCCGAACTACCGTGTGAGCGATGCGCTTGGTCGCGACGCGACTCGGGCTTCACCTGTCGAGGTCGCGAGGCGAAGGGAAGCGGCTCTCCGCGCGTATCCCACGGGGAGCCCTGTGGGTGAGGATGTGTCGAAGGGGTCGGAGCCGGCGGTCTGCTCTAGCACCCCGCCGAACACTATGGACGATTCCTTGGAGCCAAACGTCAGGGGGGGGGGCTCGAGCCCCCTGCACATGACACCCAACTCTGGCGGGGAAGGGCGAGCATCAACTAGCTCCGAGTCCTCAGCGGGTGGATCCTCCACGGTCCCGCCCATGAGCAAAAGTGTTGCGCCCGAGCCGGACTGGGCCCTGGAGCTCGTGGCCTCACGGACCTCGGTCCACCCGACCTCCTGAGGAACACCTTGAGCATGGTGAGGCATCTTGGGCTAGAGCTTTGGGACGCAGATGTACGCTTCGCCAAGGAATGCGTGCGCTTGGATCGCGGGAGGCATCAGGTTGATGTGGGTGTCAAGTTGAGCCGCCGCCAACATGCAGTGGCAGGTGGGAAGGCCGAAGCGTCTGCCGCCATGACAAGGGAGGCGTGCGAGCACGCCCTTCATGTGGCCAATGAAGCAGCCGAGCTCCGCGAGGCCGCCGAGGCCCACGAGCGGGAACTTCAGGCTTTGAAGCAGCTTTGGAGCAACAACTTCAGGGGCGGCGGGTCGAGGCGGAGGAAGCGTGCGAGCTCACCCTTCGCGAGGCAGACCTTCGGGTCCTCTAACAGCAGCTCGCCTTGGCATCGTCGGAGCTGGGCTTGGAGCGCTAGCGGGTGGAGGGGCTGGATCGGGACGTTCCCGACGCCAATGCCACCTACAACCAACAAGTAGGAAAGACCCAAGGGGAGCACGAGATAGGCGGTCTCAAAGAGGCCCTTACCCTTGAGGGAGGCCAGGAGGAGGCCGCACTCTGTGTTCAGGCTGCCACCATGGCCGAACTGGCGTCGCTCCAGGGGTAATTTAGTGGCACCGCTTCCCTCGTGGAGCAGGCGACTGACGAGGCGAGAGAGGTCCATGGGCTGCAACTCCTATGCTCGAAGATGTTCCAAGGCCTTGAGCGGCGGGCGCGTCGAGCCCTGGGTTTCATCTTCAAGGAAAGCGTCCCCAGTCCTCACATACCCGATGACGCTGGTTACCTTGACTTCTTCTGCAAGGCCGTGGAATGGCTTGAAGGAGGCACCCAACAAGTGGGGGTCTTGATCGAGGACGAAAGCCGTGATATTCTATCCCAGGCACTGACGCGCGTCTTCAGCAACCTCTTCCACATTGGTCCCCACTTTGATTTCGAGGCCGTGATGTCCACCATTCCCGAGGCGAGTCGCAACACCCTGGGGAAGGCGGTGAGGGACCACGTCGATGCACTAAGTGCGCAGTTCGCTCCCGACGGCTTCGAGCGTGAGGGGGTGCCAAGGGGCATGCGATCAATGAAGGAGGCAATGAAGCCGAAGTGCACAGGGACGACGACGATGGAGATGAGAGTGGCGTTTCCCTCTAGTCCTCTCCGACCCCAAGGCACGAAGCCAACATCTTTTGCTTGAACTCCCTGCTCATATCACGAATGTTTGTTTTTGTATGGATTCTGATGCCTCTGGTGTAAATTCATACCTTGTGTCGTCGGACGTGTAGCCCGCATGTAGGGCTAGGCTTCCGCCTGGAGGGCACAACGTACGTTCATCGACTCGCTTTAGTGTGTCACATGAGGGAATTAGGAGCTAAGGCCTTGGTGAGGTGGTCCGCGTAGGAACATGCCTGTGGACGGAGCCTGACAGGCCCGTGGACAAAGCCTGTATCTCAGGTGCGGGCACCGTACCCCAGTCCCCACTCGTGTGACATTCAAGAGGGATGTGGAGAGCGCACGTGGTGAGAAAAGAGAAAACCAACAAAATTCCTTGAAAACCAGAAGAGCAAGATCTTTTTTAAAACTAGAGACAAACTCATTTACAAGCCCAAAAGGGGAGGTGCGGCCACCGTCTCTAGCACAAGTCAGCCTGGTGATCTTGCTTGCAAGTCAAAAAGGGAAAAGGGAAAGCGGTTGCCGTACTCAACACGGGCCAACCTAGAGAGAAAGTGTACCTGTCATATCCAACACGGGTCAACCTAAAAGAAGTGTTAGTTGTGGATCGCAAGACGTCTTCTTGGATCAATCCCAGGCGCGATGCAAGGGCCTCCATTATGGCATGGGCATAGTCGCGGTTCGACAGTCATTCCACTAGCGCTGAGCATAGGGACTTCCACTTGGGCGTGGGAGGACCCCTCCACCATGGCCATGACGTGGCTCGCCATGGGGTTACACTTAGGAGGCCTCAGGCATATACAACCCACTCATTATTACGTGAGAGTGTCACGGGTAGGACCTCCGGAGATGTTGAATGTTCCATGCGTTGGCCACCGCGCTCCCAAACCTCAATCTCCAGGTGCGCGGCGCCAAGTGTGGAGACATGGGCGATCTTGAAGGCTTGTGAAGGCCCTCCCTCGAGAGGAGCACCTCAGGACAAGATCTCTGACTTCGAGGGTGCGAGGGCGGATATGACGGCTACGGTAGCACGACAGGTATTGCTGGTATATTGCGACGCAAAGGGCGGCCTGACGACGACCTTCCTTGAGGAGTAGGAGGTCGGCTTCCCACGAGTCAACACCCGTAGGGAACCATACTTGAGTTCCATGGGGAGGAGCGCCTTTGCCCCATAGACAAGGAAGAAGGGGGTCTCACCGGTGGGCTTGGTCACGGTGGTGCAGATGGACCACAACACGGACTGCAGCTCGTCGAGCAAGCCATTTCCGCAAGCTTCGAGCTTCTTCTTGAAGCTCCTGGTCTTGAAGCCCTTGAGGACCTCGATGTTAGGGAGCTCAACCTCGCCGTTGCTACGCGGGTGTGCCACAGAGGCGTAGCATATCTGTGTACCGAGGTTAGCTCAATATGATTTAAAAAGATTGCTTGTGAACTGGGACCCGTTGTCAGTGATGATGCGGTTGGGGACGCCGAAGTGACGCACGAGGCCCTTGATGAAGTTGATGGTCGAGCCAGCCGGGATGGTGCAGACGGCTTTGACCTCCGTCCACTTGGTGAACTTGTCGACGACAACATATAGGTAGCATTATCCGTCAGCCGCGCGGGGGAAGGGGCCCAAGATGTCCAGCCCCCACACCACGAAGGGTCAGGAGAGCGGAATGGTCTGCAGCCCCTGTGCGGGTTGGTTGATCTGCTTGGTGTGGAACTGGCACGCCTCGCAGGACCAGACCAACTCGGTGGCATCGCAAAGCATCTTGGGCTAATAGAATCCCTTGTAAAATGCCTTACTCACGAGGGTACATGACGAAGAGTAGTGCCCGCAATCCCCTCCGTGGATGTCGGCAAGCAGCTTGCACCCTTGCTGCTCCGAGATGCATCACAATGAGACGCCGTTGGGCCGCGTGCGGTACACCTCCCCATCCTGCAGGCAGTAGACGGTGGCCTGCGAGACGACGCACACCGCCTCCTCTTCTTTCTTGGGGAGGTCACTGTGGAGCAGATAGGTCTTGAGCTCGGCGGTCCAGTCGCCTTGTTGGGGCTCCAGTGCCAACAACAGCCGATCCCCTAAGGGCGGGCCATAGTCCGGCGCGCCCGTTAGTGGCGCAGGCGACAACTCCTCACGTGACGGGCGGCACGGCCGACAACTCGAGGAGCCGTTCGTTGAAGACGCCAGGCCGCTGGGACTCCCGGCACGATGTTCGCTTGGCAATGTCATCAACCTCCTCATTGGTGTCGCGAGGAATGTGTTGCAACTCTAAACCAAGGAATAGTTTCTCAAGCTTACATACCTCCTCCAGGTAGGCCTCCATGTGCCTGTCCTTGGGTTTGTACTTCTTGCTGGAGAAATTGATGATGAGCTGGGAGTCACCCTTCATAATGAGGCGCTTGACGCCGAGATCCGAGGCGGCCTTGAGGCCTGCGATCAGGGCTTCATACTCAGCAATGTTGTTGGAGACCTTCATGTTGTGCCTGAAGTACAATTGGACCTCATAGTAAAGCTTGTCTCCTTTAGGCAAAGTGAGCACCACACCAACCCCCGAAACCTACATGGAGAAGGCACCATCATAGCGCATGGTCCAGCTGGAAGGTGCTTCATCCCCGGGCAGGGTGGATTCGCCCTCGTGAGGCCCCTCTTCGCTTGGGTCCGTCCACTACACGACAAAGTCCGTCAGGGCCGAACCGTTGATGACCTGAGTGGTGCAGAACTCCATCTCGAAGGCTTGCAACCTGATGTTCCACTCGGCGACCCTACCAGCGGTGTTAGGGCTGCGCAAGATCTGCTCCATGGGGTAGGCAGAGATAACCTTGATCGGGTGCCCCTGGAAGTAGTGGCACAGCTTCCTGGAGGCAACGAGGAGCGCGAGGAGGAGCTTCTGCTGCATGGGATAACGCTCGCGCGCATCCCTTGGTACCTTACTGACATAGTACATGGGGTGCTCCATGTGCCTTGCGACCGTGGTGTCGTCATCACATCCATCGAGGGGCTCATGGGGCAAAGCCACGGGGACTTCCAAAGGCACGACGTCATGGGTCTCGGGAGCCCCTTGTGGTGAGGCAGCCTACTGAGGGGAGGCGTCCATCAGGGGAAGGGTAGCCTCCTGAGAAGGGACGCTCCCGAGAGTGCGGCGGCCTCCCAAGGGGCGCCCGTGCTTGGGCCCGACAGAGCCCGCGCAAGCTCCTGCGGCGTGTGCCGGGTGGCTGCCGGTTGCTTCTTGGGGCGAGCAGGGCCTTCCCACTCTACCACGAGGGTCGCGCTGGCCATCAGAGGGGTGGCCGCCAGGTACAGTAGCAGGCACTTGCGAGGCCGTGGCATGACCATGATGGGAGGACTCGGGAGGTACCGCTTGAGGTCCACGAAGGCCGCATCTGCCTCAGGGGTCCATGTGAATGGGCCCGACCTTTTCATCAGCTTGAAGAACGACAATGCCCGCTCACCGAACTTGGAGACGAAGGGCCCGAGAGAAGCTAGGCACCCCACTAACTTCTGCATTTACTTGAGGGTTCAGGGAGGGCGCATCTGCTCAATGGCCTTGAGCTTCTCTGGGTTTGCTTATATACCTCGATGGGACATGAGGAAGCCTTGGAGCTTGCCAGAGGGGACCCCGAAGACGCACTTGTCGGGGTTGAGCTTTAGGTTGACCTTTTGCAAATTGGCAAAGGTTTCTTCCAGGTCCTCGATGAGCCCCTGGCCTCATGCGCCTTGACCACAATATCGTCAACATAAGCCTCGGTGTTCCTTCCAATCTAGGGTTCCAGCGCGATCTGCATTAGCCGCTGGAAGGTGGCACCAGCGCTCTTCAGGCCGAAGGGCATGCTCACATAGCAAAACACCCCACAACGGGAGATGAAGGGTGTCTTTTCCACATCTTCCCCCGCCATCTTGATCTGATGCTAGCCCGAGAAGGCTTCTAAGAAGCACAATAGATTGCACCAGGCGGTAGAGTCCATGATCTGGTCTATGCGTGGCAGCGGGAAGGGGTCCAGCGGACAAGCCTTGTTGAGGTTGGTGAAGTCGACACACATCTGCTCCTTGCCGCCCTTCTTGGGGACGAGGACGGGGTTAGCGAGCCACTCCGGGTGGCGCACCTCCCGGATGACCCCCCTCTTGCAGCTTGTGCACTTCCTTCACGATGAAGTGCTGCTTTTTCCGGTGCTTGGCAATGCACCTTCTGTTTGACGGGGTGCATGTTGGGGCACGCCGCCAGGTGATGCTCGATCACGTGCCTCAGCACCCCAGATAGGTCGTCCTCCTTCCACGCGAACACGGCTGCATTGGCCCTGAGGAAGGAGATGAGCACACTCTCTTGCTCCGGAGGGAGGTTGGCACCAATGGTGAAGGTGGGGCTCGAGCCGCCGTCATTTAGCGGCACCTTCTTCATCTTGGTCCGGTCCTGCGCAAACTGCAGCTTCTTCATTGTCAGGGCTACCTCGAGTAGGCTCTCGGGAGGCATCGTCTCACCCCCGTCGGCTGCGCACAAAACCGCCTCGGCTTTGCGTGCTTCCCTGAGGCAGCTCACCGCGTCCCCCTCGTCGCATCTGACGGTGAGGACACCGTTGTTGCCGGGGATCTTGATGATGTTGTACCCCGGATCAGTCGCTGCCATGAATCTAACGAGCGTGGGGTACCCCAGGATGGTGTTGTATGGGAGGCTTATGTGCGCTAGATGGAAGTCGATGAGCTCGGTATGGTTGTTGGAGCGGGTGCCGAAGGTAACGGGGAGATGGATCTCGCCAAGAAGGGCTGCAGTCTCGCCAACCTCCCCCGAGAAGGGTCTGGTAGGCTTGATCTAGTCGTAAGGCACCTGAAGTGCCTAGAAAACCGCAACGGAGATGATGTTGAGCCCAGCACCCCCGTCGACGAGGGTCTTGGTGACGGCGACTCCGCCGATGATGGGGGTGCACACCATAGGGAGAGCACCACTGGCCACCGAAGACAGAGGCGGTCCTCCGCACCAAAGGTGATGCCGTGCAGTGCCCTAGTAGGCCCGAGAGCGGTCCCCGGGAGCCTCACTTTATCTCACTTCTCGAGGGCCACGCCCGCCCTGCGGAAGCATGGCTTGGAGTGTCAGCCATCACCGGGTGCCTCGGCTTCGCGTGCGATGCGCCGGACCTCGCGCCACCCCGGTGCACCGCAGTGCTACCGTCAGCTAGGGGCGCGTCGCTCTAACGCACACCCGGGCCAATGCCTTGAGAGCCATGCTCCACACCTACTGCATGCAGCAACAGGGAGCAAGGTAGTGATGGATTCGCCCTAGC
Organism: Hordeum vulgare subsp. vulgare; assembly: GCF_904849725.1. NCBI lineage: Eukaryota > Viridiplantae > Streptophyta > Magnoliopsida > Poales > Poaceae > Hordeum > Hordeum vulgare. The sequence goes on along the minus strand of NC_058519.1, from coordinate 268,673,054 downwards.
CCCTCTGGGAGCGGCGGTGAGCCTGACGCGCCAGCCGTGCTCGGCGACAGGCCCCGCACCCGCTAGTTGAGGATGGAGAGGCCCACGTGCCCCACACAGTGAGGCGTGGGCGTTTGCTTGTCCGCTGCCGACGCGATGGAGGTGGGACATGGCGCGGCCGTCTTCTCGTGGCTTGGGAAGATCCGAAGGAACCTCCCGTACCCGGGTGACGGGTCCGACGAAGGGAGTGGTGTCGGTGCTCCGAGCGACCGCTTTCTCGGCGTGCTGTGGTGGTCATTCGCCATGGAGTCGGTGAAGCCCGAGTCAAAAATGGAGTCGGAGAACAGCCGCACACCCCTACTCAGCACGCCAAATGCCAGAATCAGGCTTCCACGGACCCGAAAAAGGTTCAAACTATAGGGTGCGCTTGCTCTCCAACCCCGTTCTACCACTCAACTTCACACCGATTCTCCGGCGGCTTGCCAAAGGAAGGCGAACGGGGACACATGGCTGTTTACCCAGGTTCGGGCCACCTTGCGGTGTAAAACCCTACTCCTGCTTGTCTAGTTTGCTTGCAGTGCAAGATGAGTACAAAGGTGGGTTATTGCCCTAGTGGAGATGGTGGAGATCAGAGGAGTCTCGTACTACAGAGGCCGAGCCTCTCTTTCATACTGGCGTTGGTCCTCTCGCCCCCGAAAACAATCGACAGGAAGGGTTGCCACACCGACAATTTCGAAAGGGGACAAGACTGTGGCCTGCCCTAACAACGGTGGTCTTCGCGCGCAAAAGCCCTTCTTCGTGACGTGCTGGTGGGCTCGGGGGTGACCTCTGTCCTGCCGAGCCCTCAGCGTTGGTCCTCTTACATCGATCAGGAAACCTTTGGGAGATGCTTTGGGGCCCCTCCAGCTAGCCTTTCTCCTTTAGCACGAAAGAGGGAGTCCCTTTGTCCATGTCCGCTTGCACCACTCCCGCGCCGCCTACGCAAACCGCATCACCCACGCAGGGTGCACGACCGTAGGTCCCCCACCAGGCTGCCCTTGGTGAATCTGCCCACGGACGGCCTCGAGGATAGCATCGGGGTGTGCCCCCACAGTGAGTTCCCTTTCGCAGTCCTTAGCGGTGATCCTTTGATGCTTGCCGCAGGACGCTAGGGCCCTCGCGTGTGTCTTCCTCGCTTAGCCCGCCGATGGGCCGGGCTTGGCTTGAGCGGTCATGCTGTGAGTGGGGCCGCAGGCCGATGGGCCAGGGCACCCCCGGTCCCAAGGGCCCGACTGGCACCGACAGCGCGGGAGGGGCCTGCGCTTCCCCCATCCGGTTGCGCACTCTTGGGCCCAGCCTGCTCCCTAGGGAGCAGGTGCTTCTACTTCGCGGGCGCTTCCTCGGCAGGCCCAAGGATGTCCTCATCGGCAGGGTGCGCGGCGGCGACGACGACCTTGTAGGCGTACTCGAGGGTATGCACTGCGTCCTTCTTGTCGCAGCGGATGGTGATGTGCTACCATAGCCGGGCATCTTGATGAGGCCGTAGGCATGGTGGCATGAACTTGGATAGCTCCTGGTAGACCAAGATGGTGTTGTAGGGCAAGCCAATGTGCGCTACATCGAAGTCGATGAACTCTGTGTGGTAGTTCACATGGGTGCTGAAGGTGACAGGGGCGAGGGGGGGGGAGGGGAACTTGCCCCACGGAATGGTGGAGTCATCGGTGACACCTCAGAAAGGCCAGGTGGGTATCAGGCGCTCGTAGGGCACCTGAAGGCAGATAGAGTAGGTTGAGACCCGCCCCGCCGTCGATGAGTGTCTTGGTGACACCCACGTTGCTGATAGCGGGAGTGCACAACAGGGGGACAACACCCATGGCTTTCGTGGACTTGGGCTGGTCGACAACGCTGAAGGCGATGGGGAGCTTGGACCACTTGAGGCAGGTGGCAGATCCAGTTGCCGGGAGGGCCGCGTTCATGCCACGAGAGAATTGCGTGAAGTGGTGGTTGGATGGAGGGGCCTGGGCCCCGCTGAGGATGCATGCCACCCGACAAGGCTCTTGGTAGCCTCGAGCACTCTCGGCGTGAGGGGTTGTTGGCACGCGGTGCCTTTGTTGTTGTTGTCACTCTAGCGGCCACCGACTGTCGTTGTCACCGTGACTGGTTCTACCAGCCCCAACTATCATTATCGCCAATGCCTTTGTTGTTGTCACTCTAGCGACCACTTCGTTGCCGCCGCCGCCCCGCCACACTCCTTGTGGCTGCTGCAGCAACCGGTGCGTCCCTCATGAAGCTACCTGAGATCGTAGTAGTCCTCGGTGATGTGGGAGTTCACGTTTTGGTAGGCACATAAGGGCTTCTTGGGTGCTTCTATCGTGCCCACACTTCTACTCGGCCTCCGTCGCAAGCACGACCGTGATCTTGCGCTTGGGCCCCTTGTCCTTGGGTTTCGCCATGTGAGGCTCGGTGTCAGGGCCGTCACGGAGGAAAAGGCGCCAATGTTCAGCCTTGGTGCAGTGGTTGGCAAGGACAAAAAGCTCTACTGCAAACTCCATCTCGTCCGTAACGGAGAGCTTCTCGCACATCTTTACATCGGTGATGCCGCTGGTGAAGGCGGAGTCGATGGCAGCATCGAAGGCCTCGGGATCCTGTTGTGCACTTGGCTGAAGCACTGGACGGACTTTGAGAGGGGCTCGACGGGGCACTGGCGCATGGCCCAGTGGTCGTTGAGCGGGATGGGGCAGTCGCTTGTGCCTGTGAAGCTGGCGATGACCTGCTTGCATAGGTCCTTGATACATGTGATCTGCGTTGGGGTTTCCACGAAAAGAAACAGGTAATCGCAGCACAATGCGGTAAGTATTAAGAACCCAAGGTTTATCGAACAAATAGGAATATCAATCCTCAACCATCTTCAGTGGCTGCACACAAAAGAGCAAACAAATTGCACCCAATGTGGGCAAGTGGGATGTAAATCCCCTTGATCTCATTATTTGCAAGCGAATGAGATGTGTAGATAATTGTAGATAGTTGTAACTTGCAAAATAAAATAAAATACAAATAATATCAACTTGGAAATTATATTTTTTTGAATATATAAGTGAATAGACCCGGGGGCATAGTGTTTTGTAGTGGCATCTCTCATGAAAGCTACATATGGTGGGTAAACACATTACTGTTGGGCAATTGACAGAACAACAAATACTTATGCAATTTTCATGGCAATGGTTGTGTGTATGTAGGCATCACGTCCATCAGCAAATACACCGACTCCCGCTTGCACCTACTACTGGTACTCCACCCATCGACCGCTATCCAGCATGCATCTAGAGTATTAAGTAAAATAGATGTAACGTCCAAGATGCAACTCTTTCCTTATTTGGGGGCGAGCCCTCAAAAGGGGAAAGGGGCGCATCTAAGCGTTTCGCAAGAACGGTAAACATTGCAATACATACAAGAGGGATGAGTATAATATTTGGCTTACACTCGTCACAAGTTAAGTTAAAGATCAACATAGCAATTATTCAAATCATTCAGAAGGCAGGGTCCGACTACGGACAAGATAAACGACAAAAGCAATGTTCCTGCCTCACTAGGCCCACGATCACGACCCATGACCTCTAGTCATCGGGGTACATCACATATAACCGACCACTATCCTCGTCAAACTCCCAGTTTAGCGGGGTATCCTCAGAAGCATCTGTATCTGGGGTACCTGTACCTGTGGGTGGTTGTAGTAATCTATGAGCCACAAGGACTCAACAATCTCATGACCATGGCAGTGAATCTAACTAAGTTGTTGGGTAAGGATGAGGTATGTGTTTGAGTTTGCAGCAACGCTAAGCATTTGTGGTGGCTAACTTACGTTGAACAAGAATTAAAGGTAAAGTGGTCTACGCATGACAGTCCTGAACTAAGAATAATCACTAAGTGATCCTGAACACCTACTTACGTCATTCATAACCCCACCATGTTCTCGATCAGAGAAGGAACTCTCAAGGAAACAGTCACAGTTATGAACACAGTTGGCATGTTATAATTAAGTTACTTCAAATTATCTAGAACCGGATGTTAAAAAAGTTCCCATGTTTGCCACATAACTGCGGGCACGACTTTCTGAAAGATTTAACCCTGCAGGGGAGCTCCAACTAATCCATCACAAATTACCACATGCCGCATAGAAACCCTCGATCACGGAACTCATGATCTCATCGGATTCCTTAGTGGAAAACCTCAACTATGAGAAAACCCAAAGTCTCACCGGAATCCCAATGGACAAGGTATATCGTAAAGGGAAGACAAGTCTAGCAAGACCACCTGACGTGCCGACGACCCCGATAAGAGCCGCGTATCTCAGTCTCAGGACACGTCGGATAAGCACAACATACGGTGGCCTGATAGACATCTCCCGGGTTGCCCTGGGTTGGCCAAGCAAACGACTCTAGGTTGGACCAACACTCATGAGGAGCACTGGCCCGGGGGTTGGTTAAGTTCCCTCGGGTAGCTATTCCCTATGCTTTAATTATTAAGTTATTATCAAATTAACACCAAAGTTGGGTCTTGCGAGACACACGTTAGACTAAACGATTTACCAAGGGGTCCCCCATAACAACCCCAAATGTGTTAGGAGCGCTCATTTATGGAATAAAACACCGGTAGCCGAAACTAAGGCGACAAAAGCAGAACAAATCACCGAGCATAAGGCCAGGCCATCCGCCTTTTACCAAGTATATAGGTTCATTAATTAATTAGCATTTAAATAAGATGATAATCAATTACCCATGTTATCACATGGACGAGCTTGCACCTGCAACTAGCAATTCTATAACATGGTTGAGCAAGCACTGACTTAGCCAAACAATATTTGCTAGGAGGGGAAGGGTTAGAGGTTTCATGGCAATTTTGGAGGCTAAATTATCAGGTGTTAGGCAACGGTGAATAATCATGGAAACGATTCAACTAGGCATAACAAATCTAGAAACGGTGTCAAGGTCACGATCATCTTGCGTGTGAGATCTTTAGACTGGAACTGGTCTTGATCTTCCTGAGCGTACTCAACAGAATCCTCGAACTCATTATTAGCACCCGATGCTACCCAAAATAAATAAACAACAATTAAACACCATCAAGTAACAATGCTACAAGCAAAATGATGCATGTGTGGCATGAAAGGAAGCATGGCATTTCTATATACTAGTCACCTTTCATGCATTACTTGAGTTATTACTATTCTGGACAGAACCTCAAGTTCACTTATTTAGACATGCATTATCATGGCAGGAATGGATGCATCAGGAGAAAACGGTGCAAAAACATATAAAGAACGTCACGAACCGAGTTACGTGGCTCTGGGAAACTACAAAACAAGATACGAGGGGCTACAGAGTCATAACAGCAAAATACCAGTAGCTATGGGAACCCACTTGGCATTACAAGGTTGCCACTGCAACAAGCATAAAATTCCAGGTGGAATAGAGCTAAATAACACACAAATCCATCAACCATAGCTCACACAAAGCCCAAAACAATATATCACACAATCTGCCCACTAACAACATCTTACCACTTTACTCACAAGAATTATAATAACTATATCCCACCTTAAGGCATGATATTTAATAGAGCTTTAGAGGAACACAAACGCAAAAAATCACTAGTTCATTCCTTGGGCTAAAACCCCATAGAAAACTTACTATCACCAAATCAACAAGGCATGAAAATACTACCATAATCTCAGACTTGGTGAAAATTTACAGATTTTCACTTGCTGCCATTTTCAACAGAATAGTAACTTTTGACTAAGAATAAAACTATTATGCAAGTCCTATGAACAATATCGTGACACCAAGTTGTAGAGGGGTTCAACAACTAAAATTCAAGCCATTGGTGCAACCACCAAAGCTCAATACATTCATGGAAACCATGCCTCCAACAGGGGAAGGAAATAATGGTTCCAACACTTAGAAATATTTCTAGCTACCCAAACAACAACATTTTCGTCCCTTGAAAACAGAAAAGTATCAACATATTCACAAGAGTATCATGCTAAACAAAAATACCAGGCCCTAGTTAACATAAAAATCTAGAAATTTCATGTTGGCACAAACTTCATAGCATGCATAGAATTAATCCTACAAAAATGACAAAATGGCACCTCATCACAAAATGACATTTTTGGAAACTTGCACAAATGTGAAATCCAATGTCCCCATTGGAGTGCTTGGGTTTTTCTACCCTAAAACTATATATCATACTCATGTAATGTTGTTGACAAAACTCCCACAAATGCACTCACAAAAAAATCACCTAACATTTATAGCCACTCATATGCCAGATTTCGTATGTCCTAGGAATTAGACAGATTTGGAAATATCCAAATTTGGCCATATTGCCTAAATATAAAAAATCTAAAAACAGAGAATAAAAGCACAAACAAATAAAAACAAAATGGGCCACTTGACAATGGCTCTAAACCATGTGGGCCCTCGAGCCCAGTATTAGTGGCCCATGAAAAATTAAAAGGGAAAAGAGGCGCCGACGGGAATTGAACCCGAGACCTCACGGGTCAAGGGCAAGGCACTGACAACTCGGCTATGGATGCGCCTATTGGCCAAATGGGGGGCTCGACAGGATTTGAAGTTAGCACGACGAAGGCCACCATGGCTGCGAAGGGCCGGCGGGGATGCAGAAAGGCATGGTGGTCGTGCGCACATACGGAGGGCTGCAGGGAAGGAGGCAAGGCATGAGCTTTTGCTCGCTGCCATGGTCGTCCATGGCGGACTCGTCCTCGGGTACGACATGTCAGGGCTAGGCGAGCCCCTGATTCTTGCGTTAGAGAGCAAGCAAGCGCTGTTGTGAGTGGGCTCTCTCATACGCGTGTAGGCAAAACAGGAGGGCGGCGTATGCAAGAACAAAAGTGCAAAAAATGTACGCGTACACAACAATTATGACCGCGAAGGTGCGCCAGCCGCCGCCACCCCATCTCACTAGTTTCACGCCGCTGCCCCGGCTCCCGATCTGCCGGGCCCGCGCTCCTCCAGTCTGGCGCCTCGTGAGCACGTCGCCGGCGCGCATCCTCTCCGCGTAGAGACACGCACCGCGCCGCCACCGAACCCCCTCTCCGCCTTCCTCCCGCTTCGCCGCTGCCGGAGGGGACGCTGGCGAAGCCACACGCTCCCCGGGGATGGCGGCGGCGGGCCTCCTCGCGTCGGCCTTCGGGCTCTGACGACAGCGCCCCGCGTCGGCGGTTGCGGGATCCGGTGTGATCTCTCCAATCGGCGGCGGTGGAGGGCGGTGGAGGGGCTCCATGGCCGGATCTAGCGGGGCACTCGGCCCTGGTGGTAGGGAGCGGCAGCCGGGCGCGGCTACGCTGGTCGGCTGGGCACGAGAAGTGTCTAGGGCGCGCGGTGCAGTGGCCTTGGCTGGGGATCGTGATGGTTCATGGCGGCCATGCTCAGCGGTCGGTGGCGGTGGATATCCAGCGCAGCTCCGGGAGAAATCCTTGCTCTGGTTTTATCGGAGCCGTGACGGCGACGCCCGCGGGTGCCGCTATCTTTCTTGGAAGCATCGTTGTGAAGGTGTGCTGTTCCCCTTCATCGGGTGCTGCCCGCACCGCCACCTGCGCCCCCAGGTCCTGATCTGTGGGCCTCTCTCCTGCGGATTCTTGGCGGTGCCGGCGTGGTTGTCGGGGCCCTTCCTGTGGGTGAAGCCAGTGGAGGAGATTCGGATTGGGGGAAACCCCTTGGTTGGCCCAGGCCGGTCGCGCCGCCGACGACGCTCAAGGGTGCCGTTATTCTTTTTGGAGACGTCGGTATACATCTGCTCGTCTGCTCCCCTTCCTTGCCTCTAGGGTGAAAACCCTAACTCCGGTGGGCGGCGGCGACGTCCTTGACGTCGTGACCTTCCTGAAGGCGTCGCCTTGAGGGTTGAGTGGTGGTGGGCACTGTGTGGGTCCTGAACGGTTGCTGGTGGTGGGCACTGCTTCGGGGGAAACCCTAGGATCTGGTCTTCCAGATCGGACGATGGCGGTACTGCGGTGCCGTTTCTCTCTTGGGAGCATCGTTTGTGGAGCAGCGCTGGCAGACTGAGGCAGGAGGTGGAGCGGCTTCGTCTTGCACGGAATTTCGGTGGAGCTGTCAAGTCATGCCTAGCCGACAGGTGCTACGCTGAGTCATGCCTGGTTGGTAGGTGTTACGCACGACAGATCTCCCGGAGTCTTCGCATATGGACGAATGAGCGCAGGGCGGTGGCGCCGTTGGGCGCCGTGGTGGCGTCGACGAATGATTGGACTGGCAAGGATGATGCGGATCTCTTTCCTGAAGATGGGTCAGTGGTTCGAGGATGATGGCGGCTGGTAAAACGTGTGCGTGAGGTGTGCGTTTTAGGTGTGCTGCACCGGCTGTTGTTCCCGATACGTTATGTGGTTGAATTGGACACAACACCGGTCTTAGATATGTGGAGTGAGAACAATCCACATTATCGAGTTTGTAGGTGTGAGTGGTGGCTTTGGGTGGATTGATGTATACTCTTGTTAGACCTTTGTGAAATAATTAATAAGATGGTTGCATGCATCGATTGATGCAGAGGCCGGGGGTTTAACCTCCTTCCCAAAAAAAACTATGACCAGGGAACGGAGGGCATGAACTTGGTACGAACGGATCCATGCGCACACGCGGCTAACGACGAGCAAGAGAGCGGGAAGGGAAGGAGGGGTCGTACCTCCTTACCTAGTACACGGTGACCACGGCTGGGGCGCGACGGAGATGTCGCTGCGAGACGACGAACTTGCGGCGCTTCTGACCGGTACTGTAGGAGGAAGACGACAATGGGCACGATACTCCGGGGGCTGCATGCAATGGGCTCGTCATTGGGGGTGAAGATGGCTTGTGGGGAAATGCTACCTGAGGCACCAGAGGCTTCGAGGCGGGGCGGAGGCGTCACCCCGAGCGCGAGCTTGCGCTCGGCCGGAGCATCGCGGGCATGACGTCGGCTACAGTGTGGGAGGCCCTTACCTGTGTAGGCGGCGGCGGAGGTAACAGGGAACGAGTAGGTTAGGTCTAGGGCGTGACGGGGGGACATGTTCTATGGGCTCAACGGGGCTGTTCCGACCGTCAATTCGACGGAGTGGCGACGCGGCACCGGCCGATGGGTGTCGTACAGAGGTCAGGGACGACCTGTGTCACTGGGCTGCTGCTGCTGGGCGAGGAGAGGCCCTGCTCGGGTGCTCTCTCTCTCCAACGAAAAACGGGTTTTTCTTTGATAATAAATCTGAATCAAAACAAAATCACAGAGAAAAACAAGAGGGGGCTTAGCAAAACTAAAAATACTCCTCGATCCACAAAATTATGCACTATTTTAGAAAAATTACTTGGCATTTTCTCTACACCAACAAAATATCACCCAAACTTTTAATTCAAACTGCGTGCAAGGATTTTAGGCAAAAGTGAAATTCAAACATCGCAAGGCTATTTGCTACAAATCTTAGCAGAATAAAACAGAGAGGTGCAACATTTTTATTTGAATAAAAGATTAACTTTGATCACAACTTACAATAATTGGGAAGGGAAGGGGTTTTGCAATTTTTGGAGAAACAAGGTTTTGGGAGAAGGGTAGTTGGATCCCATCACATATTCAATCACACTACACAAGCCACATAACACTCCACACCAACCAACAATTAAGATGCAACACAAAACACATGATGAGATGATATGATGCCATGATGCAACAAGTGAAGAAGCCAACTTAAATTCTATTTCAACTCCACAACTAAAATGGAAGGTGTCATACATGGGAAGGTTAAAAAAAGGGAAGGTGGTGCATTGGGGCTTTTACAATAGAGTAATGCTTGGAGAACGATGACATGATATAGACAAAGTAAATTCAACCAATATGAATAAACCCCATTGTTTTATCCTTAGTGGTAGCAACACAAAAACGCAAGTTGTCCCCTTCAGTCACTAGAATATAGTAACTCGCCACGTCGAACCCACTACAACGCACCCTTCTTAGTGAAGAAATACCAAACTAGTTGGACAAAGCAACTCAATAAGTCAAAGAAAATTACGAAGCTATGATGATCATGCAAATAGGAAGTATAAAACTCACAGAATATGCAATTAATTTTCATGAATAATCTGAACATAAACCCACAATTTATCGGATCCCAACAAACACGCCATACGAAATGATTACATTCGACAGATCAAAGCGAAGATGCAATGATCATTGTATTGAAGATCGAGAGAGAGAGAGATAACCATCTAGATACTAACTACGGACCCATAGGTCTCTGGTGAACTACTCACACAGCAGCATGAGGACAACAAGATTGATGAAGAGGCCGTCCGTGATGGACCCCCCTCCGATAGGGTGTCAAACGGAGCTCCAGATGGAATCGCCATGGAATAGAGACTTGCCGCGGCGTAAAAAGTATTTTGCGATTATTTTAAGGGTTTCTAAAATATATGTGAATTTATAGGCCATAGAACACAACAAGAGGGGCCACCAGGGAGGCACAAGCCATGAGGGTCAGCCTGGGCATACGGGTATTTTGGTTATTTCGGTTCGGGTAGTTCGGTTTATGGGTAATTCGGGCACTCGAAAATGGGAACCAAAATTATTTCCGTCAAAAAAATATCCGAACCCAAATTACCCAAAATTTCGGTTCGGGTAATTCGGGTACCGAAAATACACAAAATATTCTGAGCATACATCAAATTTTGATATGAATAGCTCGGACAGTATGGGTATTTTTGGTAATATGAGTATTTTAGTTAGTATGGGCAACAACTTAGTGTAATAATAGCATGAAAATTTTGGATAGTATGAATAGTTTCGGTAGTATGGGTATTTCGGATTTTCCACACTAGAACCCGAACCCTAACCCGAAAACCGAATAGTCAAGAAATGAGAACCGAACCCTTACCCGATACCTGAATTAAGTGACACTTCGGGTAATTCGGTTCGGTTCGGGTTCAGGTAGCGGGTTCGGGACCCAAACGCCCAGGGTGACATGAGGGCGCGACAACCCCCTAGTCGGGCCCTGTTGGCTTGTGACTCCCTCGTGTGGCTTCAGGTCTCTTCCTGAAGCTTCCATGTCTTCTTTTGGTCCATATAAAATCATAAAAACATTTCTTGGCAATTGGACTTCGTTTGGTATTGAAAACCTGAAAAACAAAACACACACAGAAAATAGCAACCGGCCATGGGCACTGGGTTGATTGGTTCGTGCTAAAAAATAATATAAATTGGTGAATTATGACCCAATAAATATCCTAGGATGATAATATAATAGCATGGAACGATAAAAAATTATAGATACATTGGAGAAGTATCAAGCATCCCCAAGCTTAATTCCTGCTCGTCCTCGAGTAGGTTAATGATGAAAACAGAATTTTTGATGTGACATGCTACCCAATATGTAATCATTTGCATGTATTCTTACTGAGAAACAATGAATTAACAAACATAAACATTGTAATAATTGTAAGGAGAACAACAAAATCATCAATCTTTCGAAGCATACGATCCTAAAAGAATGTTTACCCCATTCATCTTTCATATTAGCAAAACATGGCTCCATATTCACCACATTAATACAAATGTCAGGCACCATGTTGTCCAAGTCATGCAGTTGGATCATACTTTTTCAAAGTGAATCTACTTTTTATTCTTCACGCAATACATGAGCATGAGCCATGGACATAGCATAAGGTTGGAATAGAACATGGTGGTAGATATCAAAGGGGTAAAAGTGGAGAAGATAGTCTCACATAAACTAGGCATACCAACATGGTATGGAGATGCCCATCGGTAGATGTCAATGCAAGGAGTAGAGATTGCCATGCAAATATTGCAATAGAGCTATAAGTGTATGAAAGCTTGAATGAAGCTAAGTGGGGTGTGCATCCAACTTGCTTGCTCATGAAGACCATGGGCATTTTAGGAAACCCATCAGCAGAATATGCAAGCCAGGTTTATAATAATGATAATATGATTTCCACTAGAATATCCAAATGACATATCAAGAGACTCTCTGTATGAGGAACATGGCGCCACTTTGAGGCACAAGTGTGGTAAAGGATAGTAGCAAATTACCTTCTCTCTTTTTCTCCCATTCATTTTCTCATCTTTTTTTTCAATTTTTTTCTATGGTGGGCTCATTTGGTCTCCCCCATTTTTATTTTTTGTGTGGAGTCTATTTTTGACTTGTGGGGGAATCATAGTCTCCATCATCCTTTCCTCACTCGTATAATGCTCTAATAATGTCGATCATCACACTTTTATTTACTTACAAATCATGAAAGCTCGATATGAAGACTATGACTCAATATGAATGCCTCTCGTTATGTACTAAGATGTGCAATGATCTAGCATGACATGAATCAGCAATGTAATGAATGGTGGCTTTGCCACAAATGCTATGCTAGCTCTATATTATCATGCAAAGCAATATGATGATGAATGAACTAGTCATATGATGTAATGGTGGAATTTGCATGGCACTATATCTCGGAATGGCTATGGAAATGGCATGATAGGTAGGTATGGTGGCTGTTTTGAGGAAGATATGGGAAGGTTTATGCGTGATAGAGCATATCATGCCACGGGGTTTGGATGCACCGGCGAAGTTCGCACCGATCCTCGAGATGAGAATGGGCAGTGCACGGTACCGAAGAGGCTAGAAAATATGAGGAGATGATATTGCGTATGTCCATGGTTTCACATTATTCATGAAGAACTCATATTCTTCGTGCAAAGTTATATTAGTTTCATCACAAATCAAAGCACTACCCGCCTGCCTGGAGGGATAGGGTTGAGAGGAGTTAACCATCACGCGACTCCGACTCGAAAAACCACTAGGATTGCAACGAGGAATAGAAATGCTCACACATCCCCACACTACCTTTTTAATATTAAGACAAACAAGAAATTAACACGTCTTAATATCGATACTTATACAGATCAACAATGACGCACTCACACCTTTTTCATATTACCACATCAATACCATTAACCCACAATCTCTCTTTATGTGCTACATGATGGTTTTGATTATCATTCATTGAATACCTATTATTTTTGGACTAGCCTTATGACCCACGCAAATTACCGCTACTCATTAACTCTCAAACAAATATAAGTGAAGAATGAGAGTGCAAATGTTTCTACAAAATCTACACGCCACCGTGCTCAAGAAGATATAAGTGAAGTACTAGAGCAACTTCTTAGCTCAAAAGATATAAGTGAAGCACATAGAGTATTCTAACAAATCATGATAAATGTGTGTCTCTATCAGGTTGGTGTGTCCATAAAATGATGATTGTTGCAAACTAAAAATAAAAAGCAAATTAAAGAAAATGACACTCCAAGTAAAACTCATATCATGTGACGAATAGAAATGTAGCTCCAAGTGACATACCGATGGATTGAGACGAAAGAGGGGATGCCTTCCGGGGCATCCCCAAGCTTAGCTGCTTAAGTCTTCCTATAATATTACCCTGGGTTTCCCTGGGCATCCCCAAGTTTAGGCTCTTGCCACTCCTTATTCCATTGTCCATCACGATAACACCTAAAACTTGCAAACTTCAATCACACAAAACTCAACAAAACTTCGTGAGATCCGTTAGTATAAGAAACATATCAAATACTTAGGTACTGTTGTAAATTGATTCATATTTCATTAATGCATAACTGGTAATGTTTTATAACTTATCCATGGCTTATACACCCTGATACAATCCATATCATCATCAAAGCAAGCAAACTATTCAAGCAAAAACATAATTTGTCTAAAACATACATTCTGTATGATCTGTAATGAACCTATAGTTATGTAACTCCAAAAATTATGAACAATTAGGAATACCTGAGGAATTTGAACAACATTACTTTGTAAAACATTCAACTTAAAAAGACGTTAATTAGAGAAATTCTGCACTGGACATCAAAATTTCTGTTTTTTGCACCGTATCAAATATACTTATCATACAAGTCATCCCAAAGGATTTACTTGGCAAAAACACTAATTTAAACATTGAAACACAATAATTACAGAGGGAATAATCATGTAATCACACCAATACAGAAACTAAAAAGCAAAAATTAAGATAACTAATGGGTTGCCACCCAACAAGCACTATTGTTTTATGCCCCTAGCTAGGCATAATGCATATGATCGAGTGTTGTCATCCTTGACATTCAACCCATAAGTGGCCCTCATGATAGATTCATAATGTGGTTTTGTTATCTTTCGAGGTAAATGTTCCATCCCTTTCTTTATTGTAAATTGGAACCTTATGTTGCCCTCTTTCATATCAATAATTGCACCTATAGTTCGTAGAAAAGGTCTTCCAAGTATTATTGGACAAGTAGGATTGCAATCAATATCAAGTGCAATGAAATATAAATGCACATAATTTTTACGTGCAATAATGATAACATCATTAATTATACCTAAGGGTTTCTTAATGGTAGAATCCGCAAGATGCAAGTTTAGGGAGCACTCTGGAATATTGGTGAGACCCAACACATCACAAAGAGATTTAGGTATTGTTGAAACACTAGAATGAAGGTCACAAAAGAATTGCATTCTTATTTATTTTGATAATATGTTCACACTCATGAGGAAATTGTCTAGGAATAGAAACTTCAAGTTCAAGTTTCTCATCGTATGCCTTTATCATCGCTTCCACTATATGATTAGTAAAAGCCTTGTATTGTTCATAAGCATTGGGTGAGATATTGCAACAAGGAAATACATTATATTAAAGAGCAACTTTCATAATTAAAATCCTTGTACTCCAAGATAGTGGGCACATCGCTAGTTAAAGTTTTGATGTCTCCAAACCCACTTTTTTTCAGTTTTAACATTAGAATCATTACCCTCCAAGAAAACGGAACACTCTCTGACTAAAGTTGAATCATATCAAGTCTCTTTATCATTAACATTCAAAGAAGTAAATAATGATTCAATAGGATAAGTGCCAGTCATTTTAAGATCTACATCATGATTTTGGTAAAAACCGAGTGGGCGAGCTTTTTCTTGGAATTCCCACTTAGCTTTCAACTTAGCGTTCCTCTCCCTACTTTCATTCATAGATATTTGGATAGATCTAATAGTCTCATTAAAATTATCCTTGGGTGGCAAAGCTTTACTGTTGAGAGTTTGTACATCAAGAGCAATTATATCCATGTTCTTAGCCAAATTATCGATTGTACGCAGCTTTTCCTCTACCATAGTATTGAAAAGTTTTTTAGAATTAATAAATTATTTAATGGTGTTTTCAGGATCAGAGGAGAACTTATTATTATTGATAGAAGGATTTCCATAATATTTGCCATAACCACTAGAAGGATTACAAAGATATGGCTTAACATTGAAATTACCCCTATAGGCATTGTTATTGAAATTATTTTGCGAGATAAAATTCACATCAATGGCATAATTATTTTCTAAATTAAATTTGACAAGGTAATGTCATTAGGATAAACATGAGCATTTTTATTAGCAACAAATTGATAAGAGCATCCACTTTTTCACTCAAACTACCAATTTCCTCGACATAATTTACGTTCTTATCAGTTGGAGTCCTTTCGGTATGCCATTAAGAATAGTTGGCCATGATGTTTAACACAAGTTTTGTGGCCTCTATAGGGTCACCTTAATGAAGGTACCACATGCAACAGAATCTAGAAGATTTCTACATACAAAGTTTTGTCCAACATAGAAGTTTTGGATAAGCATCCAAAAGATTAAACCATGAGCACGACAATTTCTAATCATCAATTTCATGTCCCCAAGATTGTGCAACATGTTCATGATCTTGCTGTCTAAATTCGTTATTTGATTTCTAAGGGAGATGATCGTAGCAGGAGGAAAATACCTAGCAATAAAAGCATCGTTACAATTATCCCATGTTCTAATACTAGTACGTGGTAAATATGAAAACCAAACCTTAGCTTTATCTCTTAGTGTAAAAGGAAATTAATTTAATTTCACAATATCATTATCCATGTCCTTTTTCTTTTGCATACCATAAAGTTCAACAAAAGTATTAATTTGAGCAACGGGAATTTAATTAGGACTTCCCAAAAATTGTTCTCTCATGACAAGATTCAGCAATGCAACATTAATATCAAAAGCCTCTACACTGGTGGCGGGTGGTATAGGAGTACTAATAAAATAATTATTATTAGTATTTTAGAAGTCACACACTTAGTAGTGTCTTGAGACATGGTGACCGAGCAAGCAAATTGCTACGTCTCCTCCGTATCTATAATTTTTGACTGCTTCATGCCAATATTCTAAAACTTTCATATACTTTTGGCAACATTTTATAGTATGTTTTGGGACTAAATTAGTTATCCATTTCCCAGTGTGAGTTCCTGTTTTTTGTTTGACGGAAATTCCATATCAAACAAAGTCCAAACGCAATAAAAATTTACGAAGATTGTTTTTGGAATATATGTGAATTTTGGGAGTCGGAATCAACGCAAGACGATGCTCGAGGGCCCCACAAGCCAAGAAGGAGCGACCTCGGGGGGGGGGGGGGGTTGACGGCTTGTGGTCCGCCCTTAAGTAGGTTGAGGCTCTCCTTCTGCCACAATAAAGATATTTTTGTGACAAAAATCCCCTCAAAATTTCAGCCCGACCATAGTTAAGGTTCCCCGAATATTTAAGAAACGGTGAAGGGACAGAAAAAGATAGATAAATCATGAGAGAAAGAGAGAGAGAGAGAGATGCAATCTCGGAGGGGCTCCTGCCCTCCGGGAGCCATGCCAACCATGGACCAGAGGAGAAACTCTCCTCCCACCTAGGGAGGAGGGCAAGGAAGAATAAGGAGGATGGTTCTCTACCCCTCTCTCCTGGTGGTGCTGGAGCACCGTCGGGGCAACCATCATGACAACAATCTACACCAACAACGTCGTCGCCATCACCACAAACTCTCTGCCTCTCTATGCAGCGGTGTAAGCCCTCGTCTCACCGCTATAATCTCTACTTAAACATGGTGCTTAATGCCACATATTATTATCCAATGATGTGTGGCTATGCTATGATGTTTGAGTAGATCTCTCATGTCCTACGGGTTAATTGTGATATGATGTTATTGAGATGAGTTGTGTGTTGATATGGTGCTGTCTGAAGGTGCCTTCCGTGAGGCGCACATGTAAATGATTCATGCTCGAGGGTTTGCAATATGTTCATGATTCTCTTATAGTGGGTGGCTAGAATGACAAAAGCTTACACCCGAGCAAGGGAGTTGTGTGCGTATGGGAGTAAAGAGGACTTGATGTTTAATGCTATGGTTGGGTTTACCTTAATGATTTCTAGTAGTTGCGGATGCTTGTTAGAGGTCCAATCATAAGTGCATATGATCCAAGTAGTTGAAGTGTGTTAGTGTATGCCTCTACCTCATTGCATATGATAAGTGTTTATCATGTTATATTCAATTGCCTATGGACAATCTTTCTCTTGCATTACATGAAAAAGCTTTCTACTAAACAACTTACATATTAATGTTTATCTAAACAACACCTAAACTTTTATTTACTTGTTCTTTATTACCACGCAAAACTATCTATTACTCCTACTAAGTACTTCTAGTTTTATTCCGGAAAAATAGTTTCATACTTGTTCTAGGTAAAGTAAGCATTAGCATGAGTAGAGTTGTATCGGTGGTCGATAGAACTTGAGAGAATATTAATTTTACCTTCATGTACTCGTTGGGTTTGACACTCTTACTTATCGAAAAAGGCTACAAATGATCCCCTACTCTTGTGGGCTATCAAGACCTTTTCCTGGCGCTGTTGTCAGGGAGCAATAGCGTAGCGGTTGATATTCTCGTGTGTGCTTGTTTGCTTTATTACTATGTTATTTTTATTTTCTGTTATTAGTTGTTTTATATCTTTACTTATGGATATGGAACACGAAACACCAAAACAATTACTTGTACTTGCTACTCATGGAGATGGGGAACCTCCTCAAACTCTTGATGATGGCTATGCGAAAAACGTTAAATACTACTTTGATAATCCTGAGAGTTCCCCACTGAAGTTGATAATGGGATACACGTCGGATCAACGTGAGTATTTTAGGGATTATCGCTTGACTCAAAAATGGAAATGCTTATGGGATCCAATTAAAACGTTGCGTTGGTATGCTTGGAATTTATGCTTGAGATGTGATTATACTTGTTGCTCTAAGATGGAGACCTCACACCTTCCCTTTCAATGTGAACTTAATGATCATAAAATCATGGGCTCTTATGCTTATGGTATATATGATTACTATGATGTTGAATAAATTGAAGAATTTGTTTCTTTTAAGGTTGCTTATGAAATTGCTTCTTTGATTGAAAAGTACGATGCTATTATTTACAAATCTGAATTTTTTTCCATACTTAAATATTGGTACGAGAACTATAAATACAATGCCTATATTGATGAATTTGTTGAAAGAATGTCTACTACCTTGGAAGAGATTAATATTTTGTAGGAATCAATGGAAGAAGAAATTGCTAAAATCGCGAGCTCATTAGACGAAAAAGATGAGGAGGAGGGCGAAGCAGAAAAGGAGGGAGAGCGGATTAGCTACCCGTGCACACCTTCTAATGATAGTACCTCTTCAACTTATACATTTTTTGTCGGTGCACTAAAGACCAGGGTCTCTAGTTCCCCGGACTAGTGCGCGGACACCGACAGCCCCTCCGCAGCGGCAAGGCACGTTGCTGGAGCTTAGGGAGGAAGCAAGTCTCAGAAGCCACCAAGTGTTGATTGCAAGCCTCAGCAAGCACTCGCTTCCTGGGAAAGAAGAAGAGACGTCGGCAGGAGCTCCCTGCCGGGGGGATAGACAATGTCATGGCCAGACCCTCCTACCGAGGAAGAAGAACTGAGCCCCGACAAGCTACCCTTGACGGGAAGACTGACAAGGCCTCAACAGGCCATCGCCTCCCTGCCAAGAGGAACAAGAAGAACCCCAGCAAGGTAACCTTGCTGGGAAGGAAGAGAAGGCCCGAGGATAGGCGCGGGCTGAGGGGTGCCCTCGCAACCTGTGAACGCCTCCATCGACGAGCACGCCACCGACGGTGCATGAGCGACGCGTCCGCCTGCACGCCAGCGCAGCACCCCGAAGTTGCCATGTGGGGGTACGTGTCCAACCCCCCTGACAAGGTCAGGGAAGTCTGTCGAAGCATTTAATGCACCCATGACAAGGCAGTAACACTTAACTGTCGGTCGGCGCTGTTTCACTCGTGAACCCACCGTTCACCCACTGAGCCACTGTGGTGACCCCTTCGCCTATAAAAGGAGGCCCGAGGTTCAGTAGTAAGGACTTTTGGCTTTTTGACCAATCAAAAGGCCGTAAAGAGGGACAAATCTGCAGTAATCCAAAACGAATAACTAAACGCATGCAGGAGTAGGGTTTTACGCACCACGTGACCCGAACCTGGGTAAAAAGATCTTGCTGGGCCCTGACTGTTGGTTCTGCTCTTGCCGTGACTTTTCTCCCCGCCAAACCAGCAAAAGGGGACCGTTGAGGCCCCCCATAGGTGTCGATCCTTCACCCACATTTTTGGCATGCCAGGTAGGGGCATCGTCGGAAGCAGGCCGGCGTCAGCGCCGCCCCTATCCGACAAGCCGCTCGTCGGCTCCACGGATCTCAGTTCGCCACTTCATCTTCCCTGAGTGGGAGGAGGCAGTGGCTGCTCCACCCGTGCAAGATCCCATAGCGCCTCCATAGGTGCTATGCGAGCGCGGGTGGAAGGAGCGGAAGCCCCTAGCTCCGCATCGCCCGGCCAACACACCTCCTTGGAACGCCGCGCTGCTGTCGAGGGCGTGACAGGGGGCTTCGGCCAGACCTCTGACGCTTGCTCCGACCGACGCACATCTCCGGAGTGTTGCATGGTCGTCGAGGACGCGGCCAAGGCCCCGAACCGCCCCTTTACGCGCCCTTCGGCTCGTATTTCTCCTTATAGCGTTGTGACGCCTCAAAGATGCACTCGGGGGCTCCGCCAACAAATCTCTTGCAAAAGATATGAGAAAGTGGTACACTCCAGCGTGCCTCTTTCCTTCAGAGTGGCCAAAGGCCACCGGCGAAAACCTCGGCGGCAAGAAGGCCGCTTGAAGCAACATCAACTTGTCGGGGTATGGGCATTGGTCCCGGCAGCACCTTCAGACGCTGCGGCTAGGAATGCCATGAGGCGCCAGATAAGTACAGAGGCAAACTTCTTGCCACACTCTTGGTAGATTAGTTGTATCCTTTTGAAGCATCGACTTTTGTATGAGAACTCCATGCACGGATGGACCTTGCTAGGACCAGTGCACTCCAACTCCGTTTCAAGCCTGTTCAACAACTTGAGCAGCCACAGAGCTCCCTTATCTCTTTTCGAACTCGCTCAACGTTTCAGACGGCTACGTAACACCTTATTTCACCTCGAGTCGCACTCGAAGATTTACATGGTTGCACTGAGTGTGGTAGGGAGTCTTGTCGGTGACGACCTCCTCTGCTGAGTTTTCTGAGGATCTGCTCCTCTAAGTACTCGCGGCAGGATAAGTCAAGCCGGCAAGCATCCGGGAAGTGCAAAGGAATAATCATACAAAAATGAGAGTCGAATAAAGGATGCATCTATTCATTCATTTGTCTGGATACATTTGATACCACTTACAAAGCATGGTTGTGCTAACCTAATGACTCTGTCTTTTGACGAGGAACGACCAATGCGGAGGAGTGAAGTTCAAAAAGACAAAAAGCGGACCAGCCCCCGGCGCAATCCAGGCTGGTTCCTCCTGGACCAGCATTGCGCAGAGGATAACGGGGCCAGGAGGGAAGACGGAGCTAAACTCCGAAAGCTGCCGAGAAGACGAGGGAGCGTCGGTTCTTCCGGCGCGCAAGTCTTGGCTCAGGGCGAGGTGGGTCGCGGGCTGACGGTGATGGTGCGACCGGCGGTCAATCCGAGGTTAGATCCTCATACACAGGCTTAACCCGCCAAGGATCTGACCTGTCCCCGCTGTCGCTGCCGTCCGGCCCTTCCTCGTCACCCCCAGACGAGGAAGGACTGTCAGTCCCGCTCGAGCTATCTTCGCAGCAGACGAGACGTGCACCTGAGCTCCCATATAGCTTGATGGAGAGCGGGTTGTCCGCCATCATCTTGAAGCGGAGGACGTGCCCATCCTAAAGATTGTGGGCACGAGCAAAGATCTTCCACCCACGACCAAGGAACAGGAGCCGAGGCCCCGAGTGCTCTACGGCCACCGGTACGGCACCATTGTCGTAGCCGTGTACCCGTAGCGATAGCATCGAGGGCTTCTCTTCCTCCATCGCCTTGGCAAAGACGCTAGGGAGCTATAGTCGGGTCCTGATGCATCCTCGCAGTTGGACAAGGAACTCCAATGGGGTCCTTTCAACGTGAGTTCCCACCGGAACAAGTCCGGGAGAAGGCGGAGACGTTGGAGAAGCACCCCGCCTCCCTCGGCCACATCCCCGGCGTCCTCAGCCCCTCGAGGCTCTCCCACCACGATCGACGGGGCTCCTGCTGGCTGCGGCCCCCGAAGCTGTGGCATGATCCAAGAGGGATCCCCTTGCTGCCCTGTGTGGCCGACGGAGGCCGGCCCCGTCCCCTAACTATGGTTAGGGCGGATGCCACCGGCAAAGCTGAAAGAAACAAGAGAAGACAAGGCGACAGGCGCTGAAGGCTTCGAGAGTGAGATGGGTGGGAAAAACCTCCACGCAAATACCCTAATTTACACGCAAAGCTCGGAGGTCACCCTCCTCGCTCCATAAGCCACCGCCCCTCTCGCCCAATCGCCCTCAAGTCACGAGCGGAACATGAAACCGCCCTGATGCACCAATGCATGCAGGGGTGGGCCCATCCATGCCTGCGGCTTTTGGGGCCACGATTGGCACTTGCCCGACCGCCGCTATGCATGTCCTACACATGGCGGAGACGTTTTCAGGGAATAAAGAGGCCGTCACGCGCACACCCTCCCACTTCGCGCGTTCAATGCGTGACGTGGGGAAAGAAAGCCTTTAACGGCTCGATTCCGGTAAGCCCGGCGCCCGCTAGTCCGCGCACTGCTTTGGGCCTGGCCCAACAATGCCTCGCATGCGTGTGTGGCCCAGGCCCGGGGGCTCCTGTCGGTGCACTAAATACTAGGGTCTCTAGTTCCCCGAACTAGTGTGCGGACACCGGCAGCCCCTCCGCAGCGGCAAGGCGCGTCACTAGAGCTTAGGGCAGAAGCAAGACTCAGAAGCCACCAAGTGCTGATTGCAAGCCCCGACAAGCACTCGCTTGCTGGGAAAGAAGAAGAGACCCCGACAGGAGCTCCCTGCCGGGGGGATAGACAATGCCACGGCAAGACCCTCCCACCGAGGAAGAAGGACTGAGCCCCGGCAAGCTACCCTTGACGGGAAGATTGACAAGGCCTCGGCAGGCCATCACCTCGCTGTCGAGAGGAACAAGAAGAACCCCGGCAAGGTAACCCTGCTAGGAAGGAAGAGAAGGTCCGAGGAGAGGCGCGGGCCCAGGGTGCCCTCGCGACCTGTGAACGCCTCAACATATGAGCATGCCACCGATGATGCATGATCCACGCGTCCGCCCGCACGCCAGCGCAACACCCCGAAGTTGCCACATGTGAGTATGTGGCCAACCCCCCTCCCCCCTGTGACGAGGTCAGGGAAGTCTATCGAAGAATTTAATGCACCCATGACAAGGCAGTAACACTGTAACTGGCGTTCGGCGTTGTTTCACTTGTGAACCCACCGTTCACCCACTGAGCCACTGTGGTGACCCCTTCGCCTATAAAAGGAGGCCCGAGGCTCAGTAGTAAGGACTTTTGGCTTTTTGACCAATCAAAAGATCCTAAAGAGGAACAGATCTACAGTAACCCAAAACGGATAACTAAACGCATGCAGTAGTAGGGTTTTACACACCACGCGACCCGAACCTGGGTAAAAAGATCTTGCTAGACCCTGACTATTGGTTCTGCTCTTGCCACGACTCTTCTCCCCGCCAAACCAGCAAAAGGGGGACCGTTGAGGCCGCCCATAGGTGTCGATCCTTCACCGACATTGTTTTATTTCCCTTCGTGCTTACTGAAGGATGACTCCTATGATGATTGTTATGATCCCTTGGATTCGTTTGAAATATCCATTTTCGATGAACTTGATGCTTGGTATGCTTGTGGCCATGATGCCAATATGAATTATGCTTATGGAGATGAACTTGTTATAGTTCCTTATGTTAAGCATGAAATTGTTGCTATTGCAGCCACACATGATAGGCCTATTATCTCTTGGAATTCTCCCGACTACACTATATCGGAGAAGTTTGCACTTATTAAGATTTACATTGATGGGTTGCGTCTTAATATTACACATGATAATTTTGATGAATATAATATGCATGTTCTTGCTTCTCATACATGCAAATATTATGAGAGAGGAACCAAATCTTCACCTCTCTATGTTTCCAATACGATAAAACTGCAAGACGCTATTTATGTCATGCATTGGCCTTTACTTTGTGTGAATGAATTGCTATTTTATGACATGTAAATGCATTTGAAGAGAGTTAGACTTCATAGTCACATGATATATATAACTTTGTTCTCACTACTTAATTATAAATCATTGTTAATTAAAATTGGCTCTCATATTCCTTGGGATCCGGGTGGATCAATTATTTGAGCACTATATGCCTAGCTCAATAGCTTTAAAGGAAACGCCACGAGGGAGACAACCCGGAAGTTTTAGAGAGTCATTTATTTCTATTGTGTGCTTTTAAAAGAATTAGAAACAAAAAACATGGTGGGTAACCTAAAACGTTTTCAAAAAGAAAAGTGAAAGTGAAAAGGACGAGCACTGTTGAAATGGGGGCTAGCCTTGAACTTTGTTCATGCCCATGGAAACTTTATGAATCTTGATTACAGAAATTTTCAACAAAAATAATTATCCCCTTGTGCATATCCATTATATTATGAAAATAAATTCCAAGATTTACCTTTAGGATGTTTGAATTGCATGTTTGATATGTGTTGTGCAAAAACATACACTTTGGCTGTAGTGTTTGATTTTTCATATTTTACTCGAATGTCAAAAAATCTGAAATTTTCACATAGTACTATTATACAAATTGTTTACCACGTCCTATTTTTTCAGAATTTTCTGAGTTACAGAAGTATACGTTTTATCTGCATCTTTATAGTCTGTCCTAATTTTTCACGAATTGTTGTTATAGTTGCTTTGTGTGCTTATGTTTGAATTATTGTTGAGCTTCATTGACTTGGGAGTTATATAATTGTGATAGCATACTGTAGATAATGCTGTATTATAATTATACAATAATGTTATTGCACAACATGATGAGATTTTATGATTATGTACTAATGTTTCTAATAAAAGTTTGCCAAGTTTTGTGTGGATGAAGTGTTCGAAGATCGAGGAGGTATCCACATGGGAAGAATAAGGAGAGACAAGAGTTAAAGCTTGGGGAACACCAAGGCACCCCAAGTAAATATTCAAGGAGACTCAAGCGTCTAAGCTTGGCGATGCCCCGAAAGGCATCCCATCTTTCTTCTTCAACAACTATCGTTATATTTTGGTTTTTGTTTTGTTCACATGATATGCGTAAATTCTTGGAGCGTCGTGTCCCTTTTATTTTAATTTTAGGAATGCACAATGCTGGTATGGGAAAGTCCATGGTTGATTTATAGAATGCTCTTTGTGCTTCACTTATGTCTTTTGAGTATGGTTTTATAGAATACTTCGTGTGCTTCACTTATATCATTTGAAGTAGGATGCGTGTTTCTCTACACACAGAAAACCGTTATTTGTATAATGCTCTTTTGCTTCACTTATATTTATTAGAGCATGGTATTTTGTAGAAGTAATTAAACACACATGCTTCATTTATACCTATTTACAGAGTCAACGGGAATTGGTCATTCACATCGTGTAGAAGATAGACCAAAGAAAATGGCAACTTCTACCATAATTGAATTTGATAAGCATCGTTACAAGAAGAATTGAACAGAATTGTTGGAAAATCAACAACGAAAAGAACAAGCTTGTTGTGGGCTCATCAAATCAATCTCAAAATTATGAGGTGACAACCAACCACTAACGGAAATACATATTGCTAGCGAGCAAGAAGAGATGCAAAACTCCTTTTGCCAAGAGGATACATTGAGAACTTGGATAAACGATAATCATCATAATAGCAGCAATCCATAGAAAATGCTTTAGGTGAAATCCAATCCAAGAAAATGCTTTAGGTGAAATCCAATCCAAGATAGCAGGAATCCTCATGAATCAAGAATGCTATAACACCACCTCAAAGGGAAAATTGAGGAAAAATTGCTCTTTGAAATGCAAGATAAAGAGTACTTGAGGTACTAACACAATAATCTCAAAGAATACTTAAAAAAGAATTACATCTTAACGAACCACCAGGAAGAACCTCCGAATACAAAAGGATAATCGAAAGACACGAAGGTTCAAAAGAATAAGATTGAGGCCTTGCAAACATTTAGATGGAGCTTCACAAGAGATAATTGAGAAAATTTTGAACTCCAAAAAAGAAAAGATGAGAACACTTGGGATAAAGAATTTTATATTACAAACAACTCCAGAAGAAGGATTGAAATCACTTGAAACACGAATAAGAATTATGTTACGCTTATCCTTTATCAAGTTAAATTGGCGACAAACAACATATTTGGCATACTACTTATTCTTCTTGAAAATATTGAAGAGAAATATGGGGCTCAAACTTGAAGAAGTCTTGAAGGAACACCGATTAGCACTTGAAACGAATGAGGATACTACATATGAACGGAGATACATGAGAACGAAGAGACCAGGATCCACCTAACATGGAACTTCAACAGGGCACTTGATTGGTTTGTACATTAGGGGTAGCCCTACGAACCTGCATCCCTAGGCCTGCCCAAGACCCTACATGGACATCGGCGTCCCAGAAGTCACCTATGCAGTCATGGTTTCACTCAGACAAGTATGTGTTCACTCATATCACATGATCTCACTCGGACTGTCTCGTATCAGTCGAATGTTCCTCAATATCGGACTGCAGCAGGACGTGGCCAACGAAGAGACTACAACGGCCAATGACTTGAACTACCACATGAAATGAAGTGAAGACACACGTTACCAGTAATGCCAGAGTTCGAGCTACCGTTACAAGTAACTTTCGTAGTTATTAGCATTTACGCTCCTTTATAATGAAATACATTTGGCCATGGTGCACTATATATATGCCACCCCAGTCTCCTGAGCAAGGGTTCAACATTCTGTAAAATTACACATTCTATAAGAAAACACCATCCATCGATGCTCGAGACGTAGGGTCGTTACGCCCTAGCTAGGCTCCGCCCCTCATTCAAACCCCTAGTATTATTGTTAAGATCATTCCCAGGACAATTGCTGCCTACCATGGGGTTGTATGTTTAGAAAATCCGGCGCAATAGGATTATACCTTTTTTCATCACCAATATGACAATCGGCGGAGAAATCCTCTTAGGCTCCCTCAGCTTTGTCATTGACGACTGAGTGTGGCTGCACGACGCACCTTTGGACACCGACATCGTCCCTGCTCGAGGTACGTTGCATTTCAGCACAGTTGCGCACAGAGTCCAGATCTGGCAGCCATCGATGTCGTACCACTCGGTACTCCCACGCCCCGCAGCAATTCATCGCAAGCGCTCTGGGCGCTCGCGGTTGCAGTGGTGGATCAAGCATGCCGTGGCCCACCAAGCCACTTCGGGGCACGTGGCCATGCTCAGTTTCGAAGAGCCCATCGTCAGCCTCTTCCCGTCATCGAGCGACGAATCACTCGACGACTCTGACCGCGAAAGCAGTGGAGGCACCGTTCAGGTCTTGATGGCCGACACGAACGGGGAAGGCGGCCATGGATTCACTGCGGAGAACTCTCTTGGGCGTGATGATGGGGACCATCGCCATGGCGACGACAACCACCATGTTTCACACCCGCTCACGAAGCAGCAGCGTGAAGAACTTTGATGCAGGAGCGAGCAAGCTCTCCGTACTCCCATCATCCGAAAAGCTCTGGAGGAGAGAGCATTGGAGAATGCGTGTCAGGCCACTTTGGCCAAACACAAACGTCTCGAGCGGCTCGAGCTGTCACTCGATGCTTGGGCCACGAGGGATCAGGCCGGCTAAAAAGACCTCGATGACGCCTAGAGGGGGGTGAATAGGCTATTTAAAAACTTCTTCGGATTTGGCTTAAGCCTAATGCGAGAATAAACTAAGAGGATACTTGTCAAGCACAAATCCTAAATGCACTAGGCACTGCAACGTGTATCAACAAAACGATCTACCAAGATGGAGACAATACAGTTACTAACAAGCACAAGTAAGTTACACAAACTTGCTTGAGCTATATAAAACGACAAGTAGGTGAACGACACAAGATACTAGATCACACTATAGCACACGATATATCAAAAGCTGCAAGTGTGAGCGTGTGGATATAGAGGGTATGCTTGAATGATTAATATTGTACAAGAAATAGCCAACACAATATAATGAGCACAAACAATATTCAATGTATGTATGCTCAAGTAACACAAGTAAACCACAAGTAAGGAGTTAGGGTTAAGGATAACCAAGGTCACTGAGACGAAGATGTATCCCGATGTTCACTTCCTTGGAGGGAAGCTAGTCACCATTAGAGAGGTGCATGTTACCACGAAGGCACACCAACGCCACGAAGGCTCACCCTATTCTCCCTTTGAGATAACACCACGAAGGCGTTTCTCAATCACTAGTGGTAAGCCTTTGAGGTGGCTTCCAAACCCTCACAAACTTTTCCGGGGGTAATCACACGGATTGATTCCTCTCCGAATAACTCCTACCGCCTAGGAGTCTCCAACCTCCAAGAGTAACAAAATCACGTGGAATGCTCAAAACTTGCTCAAATCTCAAATAGCTTGGGTTGAGAGAAGGAGAGGGAGACGATCTATCTTTTGATTGGAACAACTCTCAAAGGGGCTCACAAATGCTCTTGGGATCTAAGATTTGGTGTGAGCAAATGTATGTGGGGTAGAAATGTGTTCTTATGAGGATATGGCTGTGTTGGGCACCCTCTCACGAAGTGGGAGGGGGGTATATATAGTGGGGAGAGTAAAACAGCCGTTGGGGTCACTTATGTGTGACAGTGGTCGGACATCCGGCAGTTTCTCGGATGTACGGACACCCACAAGGTGTCGGACGTCCGACAGTGGTCGGTCGTCCGAGAGATGTATATATATCTGGAATCACTGTAGTTGAACAGGGACCGGACGTCCGGAGGAAGCCGGAAGTCCAAGTTATTCGACTCAAACTTCTCTGGTGCGAGATTCCGGTTTTCCGAAGGAGGTCGGACGTCCGGCCCTCGGACGTCCGGAGGGAGCCGGAAGTCCGAGTTATATGGCTCAAGTTTCTCTGGTGCAAAGTTCCAGATTTCCGAAGCTGGTCGGACGTCCGGAGGGAGCCGGAAGTCCGAGTTATATGGCTCTGATTTCTCTGGAATAGGATTCCGGATTTCCGAAGCAGTCGGTCGTCCGGCCCTCGGACGTTCGGAGGAAGCCGGATGTCCGAGGCATTGGTTCTGTTTACAGATAACAACAGAGCCGTGGAGATGTGGTATGAGCAGAACAGTGGAGATGTAGTTTGAGCAAGTTCATTGCAAAACCTGTGATCCCCTCTTAATAGTGCGGGATCCCTAGAGACTCAAGAATTGTAAAAGGGTACCGATGATCCATACTTGAGTGTATATTTTTATTCGCTGATCATCACTCCGCACCACTAACGTCAAAGGGACTGATACCTTTGAGTTAGCCCTTTCACTTGAGCTTGATGTTGTTGTTCCTTCTTGGCTCAATTTGAAAGCAAGACATGATGAAGTCTTCAAGTATCTCTCCCATACACAATGTGAAAATCCTAGGTTATGTATTCATCTTCATTTTTCCACCATGTGAACATCCACAAGAATCAAGCATGTAGTGCTCAGGAATGCTTATCTTGATCTTGTCCTTGTTAGCACATGAGCTTGTACTTATCAACACATGATCATTCACAATATCTTAAAGGGGATTAGTGATTAATTAACTATATGTGTGTTGTTAGCAACACCGAAACACGATTAATGGCATGACTGCACTTTCAGTCTCCCCCTTTTTGGTAGTTGATGACAACATACATATATCTCTCAAAAATAGTAATAAACACATGTGGCTTAGGAGAGATTTGTTACGATGCTTATGAAGCTCCCCCTTATTATATGCATAGTAAAATAGGTAAGTGCGGGAGCTCCCCCTTAATGTGTGCATTGAAGATAATAGCATGATATAACACCATAATAGTTCAACAATACATAGCATATCATAAGAATCAATAATTCATAGCATATCATATGAATCAATAGGATAGCATAAAACTCATCATCATATGACACAACGATAATATTATGATATCTCATCACCACATGATAATTCAACAATACATCATCCATAAGTGATGGCATAGCACATCATCCATAAGTATCGTTACATGATGACACATCATTAAGTTTGACATAATACATCATACCATACATTATGAGAGAAACTAAAATCGAAACTAAGATAAGATAATGTTCTCCCCCTTTGGCACCAAGGACCAAAAAGGAGGGAAAGCCGGCAATGCTACCACATACTCAAATATCACCCTCACCAATATCATCATCATCAGGCATCATCCTCATCATCCTCATCCTCAGGCAAGCCACTGCCGCTAGCCTCGTCAAGAAAGTCATCCCACACAGGACCAGATGGGAAGCCAAAGTCAGAAGGACGAGCAGCAGGAAGATCCTCATGGTCACTCACATCAAGAGCGCCCGAGTCTCTCAGACAAGCCTTGAGGGCATTCTTGGAGGAGACGAGGCGAGAAACCACATCATGAGTTTGACCGCACTTGAAAGAGAAGGCCTTTATCATAGCAGAATGTTCCTTGCCAATGAATTTGGCAAAGCGACCGAGAGGAGTTGAGCTGGATGAAGGGGTTGCTGACCGGGCAGCAGTGTGGCAAGTGGAGGTGGATGGTGGGGTTTTCTTGGGAGCATAGTTATCCGCCATGTGAGCGGGAATGACCCACTTGTGATGCGTGTGAGTGGGAGCAACAGTGAATTCAGCAACACGGTGAATAAAAGCCTGGATGAAGGGGGCATGAGGGAAGGCTCGCTTGTATTGAAAACTAGCAAGCCGAATCTCATGCCATAGAAAGTGAGGCACATTAATTTTGCACTTGGGGTTCTCGTGCAAGTGTGACATGATGTCAATACAGTAGCCACTGCAGGATCCCCTATCACCCATCTTGGGATAGATGGTGCGGATAAGACACTGAAAGATGATAAAGTAGGGAGAGCACCAGATGGATACTTGGTTAAGATCCTTCATCCGTTCGTCTGCATCAAGTTCACGAAGTGGTTTGAGGAGAAACCCACACGCCTCAATTGGCTTATGTGCATGGTTAGGATCATTCTTATGGATTTTGAAGCCGGAGTAGGGGAAACCGAGTGCGGCAACAAATTCATTATAAGAGGCTGTGAACTGAACATCGGAAGTCATCCAGCTAACAGTGTTGTTTGAGCCAAAGAAACATGTGGCATAGAATTGATGAATAGCAGCACCGTTAAAATCATACCTAAAAGCAAAGGGGACAGCGAGCCCCGATGACTCAATGAGCTCAATGGCACCCAGGTATTTCGTCGGGTGCATGCGAATATGCTCAAGATCAATATAGTGATGGACAGAGAGACCCTTAGGAACGATGACAGTAGTAAAGATGCCTGCTTGGACGTTTGTGCGGAAACGTGAGTCCATAGAGTCGCGTACAACAGAAAATTGGTCAACATCGCGGCGGAAAGTGAAGTATGAAGACTTAGGAACCGTGGTGAAGTCCTTCACTTCACGACCTAAAGTAGGAGGAGGTTCAAGAGAGATGCGACGAGCTTCACCTTCGGGCTGTTCAGGAGGAGGCGGTGGCATATAGGAGGGCCTGCGAGTCCCAGGCTTCGGCATAGACTTCCGAACGGCGGGCTGTTCAGCACGGTCCTCAGCTGCAAGCTCATCCTCGAAGTGAGAGCCATCAGACGACGAGGAGAGTTGTTGAGGAGGAGGACGCCAGGCAACCCGTTTGAAGGGATGGCGTTGCCCATCGGAGTCATCTGACCCTGTGCCAGTAGGGGCACTAGCGGATGAGCGAGCAGTGTTCTTCCGGGCGGTGTGCTTAATCTTGGGCATGATGAACAAAGCCTACACGGTTGGTAACCCAATGGGGAACGGTCACGGTCAAACCACATGAACGAACACATGAACTTGGGAGAAAGGGGAACCAAACGCGAGTGACACCGAGGGGATACCTGCAGATAGAGAGAGGAGAGGAAGGGAATACAGATCCCCTGGAGGAGATCATCCAGATCCCGGAGGTGGCGGTGCGGGCGAGCTCCCCTAGCGCTGGCGGCGACGGCTGTGGTGGCGGCTGGGAGAAAAGGAGGTGCGTGGGGGCTAGGGCAAGGCCCAGCCCGCGCCCTTCTATTTATAGAGCTCCCGATGTGTCGGACGTCCGAAGGGCGTCGGACGTCCGGAGAATGTTTAGCCGTCGGACGACCGACATGTGCCGGACGTCCGGAGTGCGTTTAGCCGTCGGATGTCCGAGATCCGTCGGACGACCGAGAGAGAAGGCAGAGGCAATTTCTGGGATTTGGATGATGAGGTGATAAGGAGTATTCTCGCATGTGTAGCAACCAAAGGGGCCTCTCAACTAACATATTTTGGACATGGTATGATGTAAATCTTTTAATACGATTACTATGATAAGTATGGGTCCAAAATACCGTCAAACGCATGAGTGCATAGAATCATGCACAAGTTATC
Source organism: Hordeum vulgare subsp. vulgare (assembly GCF_904849725.1). Lineage (NCBI taxonomy): Eukaryota > Viridiplantae > Streptophyta > Magnoliopsida > Poales > Poaceae > Hordeum > Hordeum vulgare. The sequence goes on along the minus strand of NC_058519.1, from coordinate 268,641,173 downwards.
CTCTTATAACAGCAAGGCACCTGAAACAAGGGCCATGGCACAAATTTGTGTCATTCATATGACCATGAAGTGCTAAGAGAACACCAACACTAAGCATTTCATCAATGTGATTGACAAGGACATGCAGGAAATTACAAAGTGGAAAAAGTATTATGTTCATGCCATGATGCAACCTACACAGGGTTAACCCTAATGTTGTACATGCATGAAGTAAATACTTGTTACCGGAAAAGCATTGGTATGGCGTAGAAGTAGCCGAGTCCTGTCTTGACTCTAATTTCTTCGTAACCAGCACCATGTTCTTCTGAGTATAAGTCAAGATAGCAATGCTTCTCCAAAGTACCTAAACCACCAATTAAGCACAATATGGTCCCCAAACTTATTGGGTCCGAAGTAGTTAGTCCAACTACAATATATATAGGGTAAGATCACTCAATTATGTGCATATAGATATAAGTTTTACTTGCAAGAACACCTTAACCTTTTAATGGATACGTCTGATTTACCATATACATATATTGGATCAAAGATACGATAGACACAGCATGTGCATCTACACATAGTAGATATGCCTACACAAGCCTATCAAAATCCAAGGATATACAATTTGGACAAATGAACACATAATTATCTATTACAGAACATTCATGTCGTCCAAAATGGATCAGGGTGACAAATCAACATATGGTAGCACCCCAAGTTCAACACATGAACCGGTCAAGGCATCAAACCATGTAAGGTATGCATTTTGCACAACCTTACATGCATGTCTCACCCCAGTAGATGTATAAGTGTAGGTAATATGATTATAACTCCCACAACATTATGAAATAAATAGTGCGAGCTCAAAGACATGCATGGGAGATTACCGGGAGAGACATGAATTTCTCGGCAAGTTAAGTAGGTCAAAAGAAGACAAAGCCGAAATAAAATGACCATGAAAAACACTACCAAGCCAGAGATACCATGTGTGAGAGAACACAATGGCATTTAGAATTATCAGTGGTGGTAGGTGCCAAACGAGCACAAAGATCATTTTATACTCACACAAGTGTGATATGGGAGTTCAACCATAAGCATAATGTTTAGATGTCATACATTAACATCCCAATTAGTTAGATCATAGTGTGGAGAATATAATTCGAAAGGCATGCATCAACTATGCCCTTCTTTTAGATACGATCTAGCGGCTAAGCCATGAGTATTGGTGTAGTAGGACATCATCCTCATGCACATCTAAGGGATTTAGACACCAACAGGGTTATAATGCGAATTAAGACATGTGGAGCATGACACGCCACACAGTTATAGAATAACCCCATGTGGTAGATTCTGAGTGGCATACATCGGATGTTTTATATTACCAGGGTATGTGACGTGCACAAAGCATATCACACTCCCATAATGTGATAATCCATGTATTTATCATACAAGGCAATCAATCATCCAACTAAGCTGATAAGTGGATGCCAATTTGATCTTCGGATGGCTTTGACATCAAACTAATTGATTGGATAATCTTGCACCGTGAATACCAGATGGAGTCCAATACATATATACATATTTTGGGTTAGTGATGTGCGTAGAGCAGAACACTCCCCCTTAAAGTGATGAACTATTAACGTCTCAAAAGACCCACACACCGGTGCAACTAGGATGCAAGTAATGATCAGGGCTACACACAACTATATGACATACATAACGACCTACACATGATAGATAACACATAACAATCATACTAGTAGGCGGAACATGTCAAAGTACACGCTAGGTACCAAACCTACACATGAGAAGGAGTGGGGCAGGCAACTTTCAATGTAAACAATTTAAGTACAAGTTACCGCAAAGAGGCACATTGGATATGGGATATGGGCTCTATAATCCAAATGACTTGGCTTAAGATAATACGAATGATGAAGAGTCCTCAAATATTCATTGTGTATCCAAGTCTCCAATGTCCTCCAAAGCCACCTATTGATCAAGTTTAAGCTTGTTGGTCCCCAACTACATTGGGTCCTAAGAGGTTAGTCACAATAGGCTTGGCAACCCAAATGGTTCTTTTCTTGACACCATTTTGAGTACCAACAAACTTGGCAAACACATTGCCAACCTTATCCTTCCTAATGGAATAACTATCATCAATAGTGATTGGGTTGGATAAGTTACCTCTCGTGCAAGACGAAGCGACGTGACCCTTCTCACGACATAAGTAGCAACATCTACCCTTTGTTTTCTTCCCAGTTGATTTCTCACCTCGGGGAATGTTGGCTTGGCTCTTATTAGGAAGAGGCCTTCCTTCAACTTGTAGTTGAGTGTGTGATTGAGTTTGTGGCCGCTTCCCTTGTTGCTTGTGACTTTGAGACTTCGTCTTCAGAGGGCAAGATCTAACATGGTGCCCTTTAACTTTGCACTTGAAGAAAATGATTTTGGCTGAATTCTTAACCTGTTCTAGGCCACTCTTGTTCTTGTTTGAGTTTACTCCAACATCATTTTTGTCATTCGGAGATGTTTGCTCACACAGGACGTTGTTGGGTGTGGACATCCCTTCATGACACTGTTCCAAGTCTTTCTTCAAAGAAGTGACTTGGGCCTTGAGCTCTTCGATTTCCTCTGCACGGTTAGTGTCAACGCAAGTACTAGAGGAAGTGTAAGCTTCAATGTTAGAGCAACAAGGCAAGGGAAGTAATTCATCACACGAGGTGGCAGCATTATGAGTAGACGAATTATGAGGACTAGCACATGGAAATATAGTACTTTCATTAGAAGTAGTGCCATTGTCCATATGAGGCTCACTTGATGTTACCTTGGTGATGATAGCCTCATGAGCTAACTTTTGCACATTATGGGATGTTAGAAGATCGGCATGAGAGCTTGTGAGCATTACATGGTTTTCTTCCAACTTCCCATAATTGCTAGTTAGTAAATCAAGTTGAGCACGTAGCTCAACATTCTCCTTCAATGTTGATACTTCAAATGAGATAGAGTTAGATGTACAAGTATCATCAACAATATGAGAGGAGTGAGTAGCAATTACAGACTTCTCATGAGTAGATTGAAGCTCCTCATAGATCTTAGAGGTTTTGATGAGCTCTCCCTTGACACTATTGCATTCAAGGAGAAGGACCTCAAAATCCTTTTGAAGTTTATCATGAGCAACTTCAATCTCTCCTTTTGAAGATCTTAAGTCTCTACATGTTTGATGACTCTTCTCAAGTTCATGTTCAAGTTGTTCACTTTTAGCTTGTTCATGATTAAGTGAATCATTACAATTTTCAAAGTAAGCAAGAACATCTTGGAATCTTTGAAGAGCGTTATTTTTAGTTTTATGAAGAATTTTACTGATCACATAGATATTTTCAGTCAAGTCATCATCATCATCCTCATCGCAAATATCATCGTTATTGCACAGGGAAGATGATACCTCATTATTTCCTCTTGCCATGAGGCACATGTGAACTGGAGGAGTTGATGATGATTCTTTTGGTGAATCAGATTCTTCATTAGTCAAAAGAACTTCATATTTCTGGATTTCCCCTAAATGATTAGTCGTAGAGCAACTAGGGAGAAACAATATATTTTGATCAAGAGGACACGGGAAAGCAGGCATATCACCACAGACATTTGTCGAGGGATCTTTAGGTGAAATGCATGGCCTATCAGCACAATAATTTACACTATGTGTGGTGCTAGGTATGCTCGTGTCCATAGAGGCTATGACATTTTCATCAACATATATTTCTTCACTCACCATGTCATTACCTTGTGAGATTGAAGATGCCGAGGTGTGCTAGCAATCGGATGTGGAAGTAGTGGTGAACTCTTTATGATCAAAAAGAGTGAAGAGCTCATGCACCAACTCCTTCGTCATAATATCGTCTTCATCAAGATTGGACCCACCATATACATCTTCAAGTTTAGTCCAAACTTCATGAGCTGACTTGCAAGTCGAGATAGACTTAAACACCTCATGACTTATGGTTTGATGAATGGCAAGAAAAGCCTCACAATCAAGATACATTTCATTAGTAGATGAATATGCTTCATCCTTTTTGTCGGCAATCCCTACAAGAACAATCCGTAAAGTATTTGGGCCCATGGTCCAAAAGTGATGGAGCATACGAATTCTCCATAGGGTATAATTTGTGCTATCAAAGTCAAAGGTGTCATTGTGCACTAATCCAATAGTCGACATCGATACTCTCTAGGTCGTGAAACCTAATTAAAGAGAGACCTTGCTCTGATACCAATTGAAAAGAGCTCGATGACGCCTAGAGGGGGGTGAATAGGCTATTTAAAATCTTCTTCGGATTTGGCTTAAGCCTAATGCGGAAATAAACTAAGAGGATACTTGTCAAGCACAAATCCTAAATGCACTAGGCACTACAACGTGTATCAACAACACGATCTACCAAGATGGACATAATACAGTTACTAACAAGCACAAGTAAGTTACACAAAATTGCTTGAGCTATATCACACGACAAGTAGGTGAACGACACAAGATACTAGATCACACTATAGCACACGATATATCAAAAGATGCAAGTGTGAACGTGTGGATATAGAGGGTATGCTTGAATGATTAATCTTGTACAAGAAATAGCCAACACAATATAATGAGCACAAACAATATGCAATGTATGTATGCTCAAGTAACACAAGTAAACCACAAGTAAGGAGTTAGGGTTAAGGATAACCAAGGTCACTAAGACGAAGATGTATCCCGATGTTCACTTCCTTGGAGGGAGGCGAGTCACCATTAGAGAGGTGCATGTTACCACGAAGGCACACCAACGCCACGAAGGCTCACCCTATTCTCCCTTTGAGATAACACCACGAAGGCGTTTCTCAATCACTAGAGGTAAGCCTTTGAGGTGGCTTCCAAACCCTCACAAACTTTTTCGGGGGTAATCACACGGATTGATTCCTCTCCGAAGAACTCCTACCGCCTAGGAGTCTCCAACCTCCAAGAGTAACAAGATCACGGGGAATGCTCAAAACTTGCTCAAATCTCAAATAGCTTGGGTTGAGAGAAGGAGAGGGAGACGATCTATCTTTTGATTGGAACAACTCTCAAAGGGGCTCATAAATGCTCTTGGGATCTAAGATTTGGTGTGAGCAAATGTATGTGGGGTAGAAATGTGTTCTTATGCGGATATGGCTGTCTTGGGCACCCTCTCACGAAGTGGGAGGGGGGTATATATAGTGGGGAGAGTAAAACAGCCGTTGGGGTCACTTATGTCTGACAGTGGTCGGACATCCGGCAGTTTCTCGGATGTCCGGACGCCCACAAGGTGTCGGACGTCCGACAGTGGTCGGTCTTCCGAGAGATGTATATATATCTGGAATCACTCTGTAGTTGAACATGGACCAGATGTCCGGAGGAAGCCGTAAATCCAAGTTATTCGACTCAAACTTCTCTGGTGCGAGATTCCGGATTTCCGAAGGAGGTCGGACATCCGGCCCTCAGACGTCCGGAGGGAGCCGGAAGTCCGAGTTATATGGCTCAAGTTTCTCTAGTGCAAAGTTCCGGATTTCCGAAGCTGGTCGGACGTCCGGCCCTCGGACGTCCGGAGGGAGCCGGAAGTCCGAGTTATATGGCTCTGATTTCTCTCGTATAGGATTCCGGATTTCCGAAGTAGTCGGTCGTCCGGCCCTCGGACGTCCGGAGGAAGCCGGATGTCCGAGGCATTGGTTCTGTTTACATATAACAGTAGAGCAGTGGAGATGTGGTATGAGCAGAACAGTGGAGATGTAGTTTGAGCTAGTTCATCGCAAAACCTGTGATCCCCTCTTAATAGTGCGGGATCCCTAAAGACTCAAGAATTATAAAAGGGTACCGATGATCCATACTTGAGCGTATACTTTTATTTGCTGATCATCACTCCGCACCACTAACGTCAAAGGGACTAATACCTTTGAGTTAGCCCTTTCACTTGAGCTTGATGTTGTTGTTCCTTCTTGGCTCAAGTTGAAAGCAAGCCATGATGAAGTCTTCAAGTAGCTCTCCCATACACAATGTGGAAATCCTAGGTTATGTATTCATCTTCATTTGTCCACCATGTGAACATCCACAAGAATCAAGCATGTAGTGCTCAGGAATGCTTATCTTGATCTTGTCCTTGTCAGCACATGAGCTTGTCCTTATCAACACATGATCATTTACATTAGCTTAAAGGGGATTAGTGATTAATTAACTATATGTGTGTTGTTAGCAACACCAAAACACGATTAAGGGCATGACTGCACTTTCAACGGCTCCAGTCGCAATCGCCGTGAGCTATTTCCGAACAAGCGCCATCGCCATATTGAGGTGATGCGAACACCTCTATTAAACTTGGCCGCCGCCACTCGGATTGCTGATTCCATTCAGTCGAGTGCGTTTGCGGATGGAGAAGGCATTCGACAGATCCAGGCTCTGCTGAAGACCGCCATGCAACAAAACTCCATGGTGTCACAGTCGTGACATTGTATTCATAGGAGATCCATCTAGGCGGACACAGTGTAGTCAACTCATAGCCCTCATGCACTATGAAGACGTCAAAGATCTCCTCCTATTTCGAGAGGCCTGACGGAGATCGGCGACATGATCATCGAGTTCATAGCAGAACACCTCCTCCGAGGAGTGGTTCACTCAGAGACCAGCCCCATGACCGCAGGCCAAGCCCCAATCTACACAGGGGTTATGGGGACGACAACTACCGATCCCCTCAGTTCAACGCAAGGTCCATTATAAAGCAAGACATGGTCGACCGATCGCGTGTAGGTCGTGGATTATCTGGCCTCGAGTGCTCCGGCCGGCACATACGTGAAGCGGAGATCCCCTCCAATTACCGATTGGCCACGGTGATTGGCAATTTCAACAATGAGTCCCAGTGAGAGACCTGGCTCGAGGATTACCGAGTGGCCGTCCAGATAGGCGGCGGCGACGACTTCGTCGCAATGAAGTATCTACCCCTCATGCTCAAGGGATCAGCGAGGGCATGGATCAACCAGCTTCCCTCTAGCAGTATCCATAACTGGGGAGATTTAGCCTGAGTATTTGTCAAAACATTCGAGGGAACTTACAAGCGCCCATGCGGCTTAACCGATCTACAACACTGCATTCAGAAGAACAACGAGACCCTCCGAGAGAACATCCAGTGGTGGACCACGTTGCACAACCGAGTGGGAAACGTCACGGAGCATCAGACCGTGTGCGCTTTCAAAGCGGGCACTCGGTACTGGGAGCTCATCCTGAAGTTTGGTCGATTGGGGGATCTGTCCCACAGTCGGGCAATGGAAATTGCCATCCGTACACAAATGGCGAAGAAGAAGACCGCCTTCGCAGGGTAAAGGCCGAGCCAGCGAAGCCACTTAGTCGGGCAATGCCGGGAAAAAACAAAAGCGAAAGGGCGACCCATCAGGCAAAGCCGAAGTAGCTGCTGACCTGGGGCAGAGCGAAAGTATGCCCAAGAAGAAGAAGAAAGATTGGGCAGGCAAGCACAAGGTCGAGTCCAAAAGCCATCTTATGGAATAGTCATGTCCGTTCCATGCTAGGAAGGACGAGCAGGGGATATCATCCCTGCCAAGCACACGACTCGAGACTATCACCAGCTCCGACAGGAGATAGGCGGATAACCCTCCAGGGACACTACTGATGAGGACGATCAAGAGGCTACCCCGGGCATCCAAACATCGAGAAAGTTCTCATGATCTTCGCCGATGTCGAGAGTAAGAGCTGATTGAAAGTCATCAATTGGGAGGTAAACATGGTGTCTCCGACTACCACAAAGTACCTCGATTGGGCAAACACGCCCATCATGTTCAATCAGTCAGACCACTCGGCCAACATTGCAACCCCTGGGAGGCAGGCTTTGGTCATCGACCCAGCTGCCAACGGGGTACGAATGCGAAATGTCCTCATGGACGGTGGCATTGGCCTCAACATCATCTACGTCGACCCGCTCAGAGAAATGGACATTCCATTGTCCGAGTTGAGCAAGAGCAACATGCAGTTTCACGGGGTCATCCTCGGGAAGAAGGCCGAATCACTTGGTCTGATCACCATGGATGTTGAATTCGGCGGTGAGAAGAATTACATGAAGGAAAGACTGACCTTTCAGGTCGTCGATTGAAAAGCGCCTATGACGCTATCCTGGGTAGGCCTGCCTATGCGCGTCTCATAGCCCGACCATGTTACATATATCTTAAACTTAAGATGCCAGGGCTAAAAGGCGTGATTACAGTGAACGGCAATCAGAAGCTCGCCGAAGAATGCTTATAGCAAGGCTCTCGAATTGCTAACGAGCAAGTCCTCGCAGCCGAGCTTGAAGGGTACAAGATAGTGGTGGACATTGCTGACTTGCTCAAGTCCAAACGGCCGGCTACTAAGTCCTCCTTTTAGTCGGCCGGCGAGACCAAGCAGGTCCACGTCCAGCCGACCGACCCGAGTGCCTTCGCAACGAACATCTCCACTTCACTCCGTGATAAATAGGAAGCTGAGCTCATCCAGTTCCTTAGTGAGAATTGGGACATCTTCGCATGGAAGCCTTCTGTCATGTCAGGTGTTCCAAGGGAACTAGCTGAGCACTGCCTCTGAGTGGACTCCAAAGCCAAGCCCGTCAAGGAGCACTTGTGCCGCTCCTCCATGGAGAAGCACAAGGAAACCGGCGAGGAGATCGCTCAGCTCCTAGTTGCTGAGTTAATCCGCGAGGTATACCACTCCCAATGGTTGGCAAACATGGTCATGGTGCCTAAGAAGAACAATTCACTCCGAATGTGTATTGACTTCAAACACCTCAATTCGGCCTGCCCGAAAGACCATGTCCCTTTACCACGGATAGATCAAATCGTAGATTCAACTTCTGGATGTGAACGCATGTCCTTCCTAGATGCGTACTCTGGGTACCACCAGATCCGAATGTATGGACCTGATGAAATAAAACCGGCCTTCATCACCCCATTCAGGTGTTTTTGCTACAACACCATGCCATTTGGCCTAAAAATGCTGGGGCTACTTTCAACGCATGATCAAGAAGTGTGTGCAAGAATAAATCAGTCAGAACGGTGAAGCGTACATGGATGACATTATGGTCAAGTCCAGGAAAGGTTCCGACCTCCTGACATACCTTGCTAGAACCTTCAGACACCTGAGGCACTTCAGGATCAAGCTTAATCCGGCCAAGTGCACTTTTAGAGTGCAAGCCGGTAAATTACTCAGTTTCTTTGTTTCCAAACGAGATATTGACGCCAACCCCGATAAAATTGGCGCCATAGTCCAAATGAGACGTCCAGAGCGCATCCATAATGTGCAGAGACTCATGGGCTGCCTCACAGCCCTTAGTCGCTTCATCTGAAGACTCAGCGATAAGGCACTGCCTCTTTACCGACTAATGAAGAAATCTAATAGATTCCAGCGGACAAACGAAGCGCAAGTCAGTATTGACCAACTCTAAGCCTTGCTATCCACCCAACCGGTGTTAGGTGCTTCGAGCATACAAGAGCCCTTACCCATGTACATTGCCGCCACTAGCCAAGTGGTTAGCACTGTTCTCACCGTGGAATGGGAAGAAGTGTGCAAGGCATACAAGGTACAAAGGCCCATCTATTACATCTCAAAGGTACTGACTCCCTCCAAACAGAGGAATCCACATTACGAGAAGCTTGTTTAGGTGTTTACCTGACTATCTAAAAGGTAGTCCATTACTTTTAAGATCATTTAGTCACCGTCATTAGTGATGCTCCCTTGGCGGAAATCCTACATAACAGGGATACTACTGGCCGAGTGTCTAAATGGGCGATTGAACTCCTATAGCTGGAGATCAAGTTTGAAGCTAAAAAGGCAATCAAGGCTCAGGCCTTGGTTGACTTCCTTGACGAAGAGATAGAACAAGAGTAGCCATCTCCTCACGTCCCCGAATATTGGACCATGTTCTTCGACGCATCGAAGATGCTTCATGGTTCAGGGGCAGTAGTGGTTCTCGTCTTCCCGAGGGGAGACCGACTGAACTATGTGCTCCATATTCATTTTGACTCATCTAACAATCAAGCCGAATACGAAGCCCTCCTGTATGGACTCTGCATGGCCATCTCTCTTGGTGTGAGACGATCGATGGTTTACGGTGACTCAACCCTCGTCAAGTGGATGCTCACAAAGTGGTGGCGGGTTGTGGGTGGCTCCGGAATATGAGGAGGGAGGCTACGGTTTCCAGATTAGAAGGGCTAGGACTTCCTTATATAGCAGATTTTCTAGGTTTAGGGATTTTGCTTCGTTTTCAGATCATTTGATATCGATCAGGCGGTTCGAAAGCAGAGGTGAGCTAGGTGGGATGGTGGGCTGTGTGGTGTGCTTGGTTTAGAGAAGAGAGGAGAGCAATGTGGTCCATGACAAAGTTTATAAAACGAATATGTCCGTTGAATAAAGTAGTTATAGTGCCACTACATGTTTAACGGTTCGGGTATCGAACGACCTACAAATGCGATGAAATTTGGCACACTGTCTACCTACATTAAAATAAGACCACATGCCAACTTTCCACACATTCCGAGAAAGTTTTATGCACACTTTTAAAAACAATATTTAAGTGATGTCACGGGCGCGTGCGTGTGTGGTTGGTCTCAAACGGTCAACGCAAAAAATGGAGACGATCGGTAACTACGAACGGATGGAACTTTTGAAAAACGACGGCAACGGAGTCCCGATGCAATGTGACAACCAAATAAACCACAAGACGATAACAAAATAAAAAAGAAATCTTTTGGGGCGTCAGTTCCGGACTATTAAAACTCTTCTCCACTAACAAGAGATATCGACCCGAGATCTTAGAATGAAAGGGGAAGAGGAAGAATAAAGGAAGAGGTAAATAATTAGTCGCTTCTTTGACAATCGAGTGAAACAAATGAAACTTAGAGGTTGCAAATAGATGAAGAATGGAACGAGGCACAAGCAAGAATTCAAAAGAAATTTGGGCAGCAATTCAAAACGAAATAGAGGCAAAACTGGATAAGATGGAAAGGACTGAAAATAGAACACAACTCTATGGTTAAACAAATAAGCAAGAAAAGAACAAGATCTTGATAAAATGAGATGATGGTTGAAGAGAGCAACATCACAATACCTACGAAACAAAAGAATAGAAGATAGACGAAAGAAAGAGACAACTTCTACCATAATTGAATTTGATAATCATCCTTACAAGAAGAATTGAACAGAGTTGTTGGAACATAAACAACGAAAAGAACAAGCTTGTTGTGGGCTCATGAAAACCATCTCACCATTATGAGGTGACAACTAGACATTAACGAAAACACATATTGCTTGCGAGCAACAAGAGCTACGAAACACCTTTCCCCAAGAGGATACATTGAGAACTTGGATCAACAATAATCATAATAATAGCAACAATCCTTAGAAAAAGCTTTAGGTGAAATCCAATCCAAGATAGCTTCAATGAAGAAATCATGGGTTGAAAACATCTCATGATCAAAGAATTTGGCGGGTTTAAATATCTCATTCTTGAAACAAATTCTCTTCGGGAATCCTCATGAATCAAGAATGCTATAACACCACCTCGAAGGGAAAAAGGAGGAAAAATTGCTCTTTGAAATGCAAGATAAAGAGTACTTGAGGTACTACCACAATAATCTCAAAGCATACTTCGAAAAGAATTACATCTTAATGAACCACCATGAAGAATCTCCGTATACAAAAGGATAATCAAAAGACATAAAGTTGAAAAGAATAAGATTGAGGCCTTGCAAAGATTTAGATGGAGCTTCACAAGAGATAATTGAGAAAATTTGAACTCCGGAAAAGAAAAGATGAGAACACTTGGGATAAAGAATTGGATATTACGAACAACTAAACAACTCCGGAAGAAGGATTGAAATCACTTGAAATACAAATAAGAATTATGTTATGCTTATCCTTTATCAAGTTAAACCAACGAGAAACTACAGATTTGGCATACTACTTATTCTTCTTGAAAAGATTGGAGAGAAATATAGGGCTCAAACTTGAAGATGTCTTGAACGAGAACACCAGTTAGAACTTGAAATGAATGAGGATACTACAAATGAATAGAGATACATGAGAAAAAAGAGACCATGATCCGCCTAACAAGGAACTTCAACGAGGCACCGGAATAATTGAGATACGAACGGAGGGACAACAATTGAGAAGAATTTGAGAATGAAAGATGAAAGCTGAGAACGAAGAAATCTTCTGAAATGATGGCCTTCAAAGGATCGAGAAACAAAAACAACTATGAAATGCTCCCGATAGATATGGAAGTAATCCGTCATGATTGGAAACAATTTAAGAGAGTATCACGAAGCTGAGATGACAATCTTCAACGGAATGTACAAGATTTAAGAGAAACACTTCTTTGGTATTCCAAGCTGAGAATGATGGCAGGAATAACCATGAAGAATTATTGAGACACTCCAGAACAATGAATAAGGAAAAAAGTTGAGCCAATGCTGAAAATAATTTGAAAACGATCTTGAGAAGGAATATGATTGATGGAATCCATACTTACGTCACACTAGAAAAGAATTGAGATCTCCAAAAAAGATTAGAAGACCCAGGTAAGATCCTGTGAACCCCTCTGGGTTATGGGCCCACTAAAAGAGAACACCGTTGAAACGATTGTTTAGAAAGAGGTACCGCACCGGTAGAAATTGAGAACTTGATGAGGTGAGAACCTCGAAATGATTGAAAGGATTTAAATGGAAACGCAAATCTTCTAAGATATGTTAAACACTCCAGATAGAATAGAGAGGTGAATATACAAGAGAAGCTTGGGTAATAATTTCCAGCACATGAAAGCATTGAACAAATGAAAAGGATATGATGAACACGAAAGCTTGAATTGAATCCACCAGAAAAAAAAACAAGAATGAAGAATGATGAATTCAACACTTGAGCATCTTCATGATGAATGATCGTATACAACATGAAAGAGAAACGATAGCGGAAGCATCGATGAAAAGAAAGCCACTTGGATGATAATTAAATCATTTAAGAAAAGGGCGGGAGTGTGGGGTAAAACAAAGAAAACTTTGGACAGATGAGACGAACTCCGGAAAGAAATATGAGGATGGATCTTGCAAATACTGGAGAGGATTGAATTAACTTGAAGAGAAGCACACCGGTGGGGAAGAATTTGACATGACAATTGAATTGGGAAAAATGATTATCCCTCCAATAGAAATATGAGAACACCACTTAGAAAAGATATGAATCATCACTTGATATCAAAGCAACTCGAATTACCATACTCCAACAAAACAAAGGATGATGCTTGGAAATTAAGCCTCAAACAAATTCATGACAGATATTCTGTCCGAAATTGTCTTGGTAAGGCTCACACGAGACTGATTGGACATTGGATTTTCATATTGAAATGACGCTCGAATATGCTCCCTAGGTGTAGCAAACTTCAAGGCTTGAAGGAGCATATTTGATGAAGGATATCGAGACTGTCCTGTGTAAGAAAGACCGTGAACAATCAAACCACTAGTTGTCGAACCCCAACCTCACATCATGCATTTGTTGGAAGTTAATCCTAGGTAACTACTTGAATTCCCACCTGAGAACTTCCGAAATATTTCTTGGTTATGCTATCAGGTTACGGGTCCAGGAACCTACTCAATGTAATCAGCTGCATGACCTTTCCCACAACTGTCAACACATATCCGAGAAGTTTCGCAAACTCATCTACCTCAGACCTTCGACAAACAACGATACCAGACCTCGTAGATCATCCGAGCTATCTCCACCAGTACTTGGGAAAAATCACGACACTGTTTGCCACCAAACAAAGTATTGAAGAATTTCGACGTCTGTGTCCTGAGATACTAAGGAAGTTGAACGATAGCGATGTGTCAAAAACCCCTTGGAGCTGTACTCCCTAGAAATAGGAGGAATCAAGTACATATTTCCATCACATCGACATCACATAGGTTCGAAAATACTCGTGTGATCCTAAATTTTATTTTTGAGTGAGAAGAGGAGTAAAATTAAAATTCCTACATAAAGATTCCTCACAGAGAATAGAAGAGGAGTAAAACGAATCCTACCCCTCGATATATAAGTAGACTCAAAGTAGTTTTTCTCTAGACTCGACTCGACCAAGTTCGATCAATCAAGGGGGCTCCTAGGTCACTAGTACTCTGATACCAACTTGTAATGCCCAATATGCAACCCTATCCTTATTTTGGGATGAGGGCCCTAGTAGGGATAGAAGCGCATCTTGTCGTTTCGCAAGAATGGATATCGTTACAAGTAGATGTAAAGAATAGATTAGTATATGGAATTGGCTTACACTCCCCACAAGCTAATCATGATAATCTCATTACAACCATACATCCAAGCACCATTCACAAGAGTAGGGTCCGACTACAGAAGAAATCAAACGAGTAAGTGACGTCCATTCTTACTATCCAAGGTTGTCAGCCTAGAACCCATCCTACGATCAATGAAGAAGAAGAAGAAACTCCAAATAGAGCAATCATCGCGCTCACGTCAAATGGTCGCTTTACCTGTACCATCAATTGTTGTTGTAGTAATGTGTGAGACAAAGGGACTCAGTAATTTCATTTCCAAAGGTATCACAACTAGCAAAGCTTAATGGGTGAGGTATGGTTAAGTGGTGAGGCTGCAACAAGCAACTAGGCATTTATTTGGGTGTCTAGCTTACAAGTACAAGAATGGGAGGGGGTGATCTAGGCATAAACAGACGTGAATTAATAATGATCAAGAAATGATCCTGAACACCTACTTCCGAGTCATTCATAACCCCACCATGTCCTCTCTCGGATCCAAAGATCACGAGAAGAGACAGTCACGGTTACGCACACATTTGGCATATTTTAATTAAGTTTACTTGAAGTTTGGTATAATCGGGTGTTAAACCAAGTTTCTAAGTTACCACATAACCGCAGTCACGGCTCCGAGAAAGATTTAACCCTGCAGGGGTGCTCCAACTAGTCCATCACAAACTACCACAAGCTGCATGGAATAACCTCAACCACGAAAGACTCGTAGTCTCCTCGGAAATTCTGATGGAAAACCTCAACCTCAAGACAACCCAAAGTATCCTTGTGTCACATCCCAGTTTTGGCTTTCCTAACTAACTAACTTATTTCAAAATTTAGGACCAATTAATTTTTTTTGTGAATGCTTGTGATGCTTGGAGTGACTATTGTTGCCTTGCTTGTTGCATGATTGTGTTTGATACCTAATGGATCCTGTCACTCTCCTAATCACCTCCTTACTCCATGATCTCGTGCCTAATGATCATGCCATGTGTTTAGAACAAATATCTATTTTTACCAAATATTATTTTCACCAAAAAGTTTTTCTTTGAATTAAACTTTCAAACCCCTCAGATGAGGTTTGCACTACAAGTCCTCAAATTAGGGAGTTTCTTTTGCACCAATTGTTTTATTTAAAACCAATATCAAAATGACTTTCAAATACCATCTTATTATTATTTTAAAAGTTATTTTATTATTTTATTTAAAAGCCCTTCTGTGAGGCCAGAAATGGTCTCCTATGAAGGAAAGTTATTTTTATTACCTTCAAAATATTTAAGAAAATTTAGGGAAACTCAGTGGATATATTTATTCGATATTTATGAGTTTCAACACATGGTCATGTTCAAAATATTGGGCAAACCCCTCCAAAATCATTCGTGCCTATTTCAAGCTTTTGGAATATTTCTATAAGAAATATTCTCAATAAATTCCAGTAAAATTCTAACATGTCATCTATGATATTCTTGATGATCTTGCCAAGTTTCATTTCAATCCAAGTTGATTTGGCTCGCCTAATCACTCTAAAACCCTGTCTGTCCAGAATCAAATTTGAGCAACTCTACATTGTGAAGTGTCTCCAATTGTGCTCAAATTTGGTGGACATGTTCCAGTACTCCAATGAGGCATCCACACCAAGTGGTATGCCAAGGAGAATAGAGGAACTTATCCTAAAACCCTCAAAACCCTCTATGTTGATTTCTGACTTTGACAAACTTTACATTATAAAGTTTGTCCAATTGACCTCACACTTTTTGTGCATGCCTTAATGCTCAAATAATGCCCCTACACCAAATATTGGATTTGTGGGAATTTATTTGAATAGGGTTCTAAGCAGAAACCCATTTCTGCCCCTTTCTAGGGTTTTTCAAGTCTACATTGGAAAACTTATCCAGCAAATCCCAAATTTGGTGTGCAAGCCTATTTTCATCTATTATTTGATCCTGTTAAGTTTCATAGCCATTGGAATCCATCTGGTAGCCTAACCACAGATCAAACACCTTGTGTGCACTCACTAATTTGGCTTCTATTGCCCCTCCTACTTTATTCCTTGAGCCCAAATTTCTACCACAGCCTCACATAGTTACAATTCACCTCCAGTAACTTCCCCATGACCACTAGTCAATTATTGGGGAAGGTCCCTTTGTAACTCTCTCTCATTTTTACCCTTGGCAGCACTGTTTTACCCTTCTTTCCATTCTTCTGCTTAAGCTATCACCCCCAATTCTTTCCAGAGCCTCTCTAGTGTCTCAATGCATCATTTCAAATCAATTGATGGCATGCTCATGTGGAAAAATGAGCAGCATTTCTTCAAATAGATTTCTGGCTGAATCATGGCTTTGTACAGCAAGTAGTAGCTATCCTCCCGTCGGCCTCCCCTGCTCTCTCCCGTGGCGGGAGGTTGAAGAAGGGCCCGTGGGCCCCACGCGTCGGCCGGTGGGTGCAGCAGCCAGGTGGGCCGCGCCACTTAAGTGGCAGCACCCCCACCCCTGCCGTCTCCCTGCGTGGAGGGTGCATTTCGGCTAGGGCGCCTCCTGCGTGGCCACTTAGCTGGCCAGCTAGCGCAGCTGGGCCGGCCTGGAGGCCTACCAAGCGCCAGTGCGCAGGATAGCCCCCAAAGCTAAGCTTTTCTCTTTTTCAGATTTGCTTCAACTTCAAAAATCCATTACAAATTCGTTCTAACTCCAAATCTGTTGATTCAAATTCCTGCAGGATCCTAAAATCAAGGACTATCCAAATATGCGCCTTGCACATTTTTCCAAGCACTTTTCCTGTTGCATTATTTTTCAAATGTCAATCTGGACATTGAAAACTCCATCTTGCAAAAATCGCATAGGCTTCATTTCAACTCCAAATGGAGTGATTCAAACTCCCAGAGCCTTCTAAAATCACTCTTCCTTTTTAGAGCCTTGGTCAACATTTTTATCAAACTTCATTCTGTTGCTTATATTAAATAGCTCCTTCTTGCTATTTATCCCACATTAGAAATTCCTAGTAAATTCATTTCAACTCCAAATCCAGTGAAACCACTTCCTAAATATTTCTAAAATCATTCTCTATTAAATGGGTGCCTCCACTCATTTTTAACAGAATGTTTTCTGTTGACCTCTTCAAAGGTCACCTATCCCTCCTTTCCTTCCATCTAGACACCCCTGATGATTCAAACCCCTTGGCAAGGATTCAGGTATTTTTCTTATGACCAGAGAGGTCCAAGAAAAATATAACTTCTATTTATAGAACACTTTTATTGTGCTTGATGTGTGGCTTACTATGGTTGTTTCCGACGTTAGTTGACGGTACACGGAGTATTCGGGGACGGAGCGGAAGACCTCGAAGACCCCGAGGACTTACGTGAGAAAGGCAAGCAGCCTTTGACCATGACTTAAGTATATAAAATGATGCATGCTAGAATAGCAAGTATTTTCCCGTTGCATGTGATCACAGTGCCGGTTCATCATTGATGTGATGGTACCGAAGGCTTCATCGAAGCACTTGCATGATAGTAATGATATTCACATGGCTCCTCGGAGCACAGACCTGATGAGCTGACCATACCATCTACGCGGATCATGCTACTGTCATGTTGACTAGTAAAGTAAGATCATTGCATTGAGCCTGACCCTACCCCGTGAGGGTCATGTTATTACCATGTTGACAAGTAATGTTAAGGTATATTATTCTCAAGCATAATGTTGAGTTAAATAATGAGTTTATGAAAACCCCGTCGGGTGCCACTAATGCCCGAGGGTGATAATGAGTTGGTGATCACTTTTGGTGAAGTGATGCACCGGTGATTTTGTGTGAGTATGGTTTCAGAAATGGGATTAGATTTATGATGTGTCGACCGTCCCAACCTTACCGGTACGACCACGATACCCCTTTATGGGACGGGGCTTTGTTGATTACTCTGGTCGGTACTAGCAAAGAGCCACATTACTAGTGGCGGGAGTGATCGGTGTCACTCTCGTGATGGGGTCGTGCCAGGTAGGACGACTATGCCATTATTATGAGTTCCAGGCACATCGTTGGTCCCTGCATGGTTGATACAGTCCAGAGTCGGTGCTCGTAAGACGTACAACATGTGGGCCGGGTACCAATCGAGTGGACCTCTTTGTCTAGTATCGTCAGGGGAAAGATGATGATCGGGTACTAATCTCAGGTATATGTGATATACCGCGAGTCGTGGATGACACGGAAGTTTCCCGTTTCTCATGGGTCCAGCGTACTACCTCTGCAGAGTGTAAACTATTCGAATAGCCGTGTCCACGGTCAAAGACAGTTGGGTGGTGCTGCTTAAACTATGTCCTGTGTTTCCGCATAAACCAAATGTGTGTGTGTGTGTGGTGTTAAAAAGGTGTTGTTATGATAATCACAATAATATGATCAAGTTCGGTGACTTGACATATAGGGTAAAACCGGATTGTTTAGCCCTCATTAATACATTGATATTATGACAAGTCCGATGACTTGGCATATAGGGTGAACCCAGTGTGTTCAACCCTTGTCAGATATGTTGATATCTGTAACCTGTTCTTCAAAAGTAATTCTTTAACCTGATGCATATACATGATCATTCCACCCAAATGTGTTAGACTAAAGATGCATGATACTGTTATCCTTCACTTTCATTGTTCGTATCATGGACTGTTTGCGAGTACATTCAAAGTACTCATTGGCTTGCCACTGGTTATTTCGTTGACCAGGTGTGAAAGACAGGATATGGTGAAGATTAACTCAGTGATGTTCTTCCGAGCTAGGACGCTTCCCAGTCAGAATGCCTGTAGGTTAAGGCTGATGGCATGGGTTCACGCTTTCAACCAATAAATTCCGCTATTTGTCTAGTTTGGTGCTTTGGCCTTTAAGGCCCTATTTATGTAAGACTCAACCGAAGAGGTCATTTATTGTATCAAACGGTATGTATGGATGTAAGACTCTATTATTCAGTATCTGTGTTCAGTGAGCATTGATACTTGCGATCACTGGGCACGGCGATCTCGACTTACCAGTTGGGGTCCCCACAGAGCTGGTATGAGAGCCATCCCGACTGTAGGAAGCCCTTAGTTAGCATGGACGTTAGTTAAGATAAAACTGCTTTCCAAATCCTTCAAAATACTTACAAAACTTATATATTTTATCAACTCTCCTAAAACTTCAAAGAAATTGAAGGTTATGCTCTAGCCTTCCACTCTTATTTTCTTGACACTCCTCGTCTACTTTTCCAAAACTTGCAAATGGTCGCTAGAACCTTATGCCCTCCTGACCACGGGATAAATTGAAATCCTCGTGGGCAGCTAGGAAGGAAGTAACCTTTCCACGCAAACCCCTGTGCTAAAGGACAGAGAAGACAACTCTACGACCAGACGGCACCAACAGTAGTACCTCTAAGAGGAACGAGGACATCGAGGCTTAGAGGATGGTGAAACCCTGGGCACTGTTCCAGAGTGATGCCACTTTCGCCTACGATAATATGACATAATATATGCAAACCTTGATCTGCATCACTAATAGAGCGACCGTGTCAATTATAAATAATTGTGTCGACCACCACCGATGGATGAGAATCTTGCCATTTGGTCCGCCTCAACTTAGTGAGCAGGAAAACGGTTCTCTTCATCCCCCGCTCTAGGTGTCGATATCGCAATTAGTATGATTGACGGATCAGAACTCTATCATGTCATGCAAATATCGGTGCATGAAGGTGTCCACTTGAGACCCTCGAAGCCTCAGAAGACAAGAAGACACTAACAAGATCATGAAGACAACAGAAGACCCTATCAGTCAGCTATGAAGAACCATCTTCGTCAGCAACTTCCCAGACGAGAAGACAACCAGAGTTCCTTACAACTCAAGCGAATTGCTTAAGCAAACGACCACAAGAGGCGTGACAACACCCTGAGAAGGTCCAGAAGACTTAGCGGACTCCTCTCCGGAGCAAGAAGCAAGCACGACTGTCGAGTCCCAGAACCTAGGATAGGATGAGTCGTGAATCCCCTATGCGAAGTCGAGTCCGTGAAATGGTTCGGATGGACCATGTTGTGTGTAGCTTACTTTTGTTGTTTGTGCTTCGATATAAGTCGCGCTTTTGCTTACCCAACAAGAATGCGGTTATATAACTTGTCTTATTTTGATGTTCAAAATAATTTTAGCACTTGGTTGAGTTGATTTTTCAACGCTTGTTTGATTGCGCTGAGACCCTTAGACACTCCCCTCTGTGCTCTCTCTCTCTCTCTCTCTCTCACCCCTCTCGACAACTGAAGACGACAAGGTAGACGCACGAAGGATCCACTTCGAAGGACGACTGACGCTGAAGACACTGATTGTGCTACGCTTAACCACACGCAACCCGTAGGAGTGTGTTTTCCCCTCGAGATTGGAAAACCACACTAGACCAGACTAACCTCCACAAGCCTTTCCGGCTTAAATTTTCTGGTCACGTGTCTAGTACACGGACTTGCCGGAACTCGTGTAGGTCCCCGATAAACTCCGCTGAGCACCGGGTTCTCAAAGGAACAAGTGATCACCGTGAACAAGTATCCTTCCATCTCAAGATAGCACTGTAACCTTGATGCCATAAGAGGACCGGTCTCCGATATGAGAGCTTTAGACTAAGATTGTTGTGATGATAATAGATGTCTTGAGGATATAGCTAGACTATTTTGGTGGATCGTGATACCCTTATAAAGGTAGGTGGATTTGGTGGAACGAGTTGATACACCAGTATAATCTTCATAATCTGGAGTAAGATTGGATTTAGTAGGATGATTATGATCGTGAACATTACTCTCGGTGGTATACATGACTTTAGCAAGTAGTTGGCATGGTTTGGAGACAATTACCATAATGACTTGGGGTATCAAGTAGACTTCTTATTGGATTTGAGTCTTGGATTTAAATAGGTAATCTTAATGGAGTATTGAGGATGACAAAGACCACATGGTTTGCAGTAAATTGGATTTAGCTCGTTAATCTCGATCATGATACCATGTTTTCTCCGTGGATATAGAGTGCGTATACTTGGAGTTGTCAATTGATTTACAACCTATGTAGTTGGCCTTGGAGATTAGATGGCCATGTTTATTGAAGCTGGTGGATATACTATGACGTAATTCTTGCCGTATTATGTGAATTATGAGGACCCTAAGAGTTTAAGTGGAACCTCGTCAATGTTGGGTTTGTAAGAGTGATAGGTCTAGTCATGATTGATCAGATTGATGGATCACTTGATCGGATTCATCGGAAGGAAACAAATATTGGATTGGTCTACTACATGTTTCCTTAATATAGTAGTGCCTCAGATTCAACCTGTCCATTGGATGACTTAGGTGGACAATTGGATTTGTTGTGCCTTAGATTCAATCGTGGTAGCTGTATGTCTTCCCAAGGTCCTTGCATAGTAATGCATGTACAGTTGGGGCTACGCCATACTTGTAAGTGTTTGGGTTTAGTTCTTCCCTCAACCCGGAGTTGACTAGCTTGAGCGGTGTGGAGTTGACCCACATAGGATGATATCCTTGATGGGATGAGGTGATGTTGTCTCAAGTTAGCGGTCGAACTATTGGCATCTAAGGAATGTGCTTAGAGATAAGATGATAACTGTTCGCCCACATCCTAAGTTCCTTAAGACCCTAAAGCTTCGTTGAGCCACAACATGGACGGACTACGACCATAGAAGACGACTCTAAGTTGTTGAAATGTGGCCAGTACCCGCCCATAGCAAGTCCCGTTCTCCTCACCTAACTTTTGAGCACTGTGCTTATGTCGTGTTTGGGAAGGTAGGTTGTCATCCTCACTGATGACATACTTACTCACCCAGTAAGAGGAAGAACACCTTGGTCGTGTTTGGATGAACCCTAGGAACGCCGATTGTTATACCTCTCGAGGGTACCGTGATATCTCGAGAAGGTGGACTTCTCGAAGCAATCCCAAGATGACGGAAGTCTATCCTACTCAAGTCAAGACAAAGAACCGCCGTGACAAGGAAGCCACGACAATGACGATGAAGCAACAGAAGTCAACCACCGACCGCGCAACGACCACATCAACAACGTCAAGAAACCTCGACGATTCAAGATGATGAAGCCCTTCGACAAGCAAAAGAATCCGACGACCTCTCCTTGGTCGAAATCAAGGACGAGAGTACTAGTGAGTCGTGGTGGAAACCTGCTAAAGGTGATTCCCGCTTGCCGAGCCGCAGACCTTGGGAATGGATGACTGGTCTATACTCTTGGGTGGCCAACTTATCCAGAAACCCTCGCAAACTCCCAAGATGGCGGGACCTGTTCGGGACCTGAGCCTCCGAGCTTCGACTCATAGGTGAGACCCAGCCCGGACCCTTCCGCGAGAAGCCTACGAAGACTAATTGCGACCATAGCTTGACTGCTGAAAGGAAGTCAAGGACTTCCCCGTAAGCAGGAAGCCATGCGAAGACTTTGGCAGTGCCTTCTAATACGAGACATCCTGATGTCACTAACCGGCATGCGAAACCCCAGGACCAGATCCTAGACACACTATCTTGCCACGTATTCTTACTTTGGAATACACTCGCAAGCCAGAACCTTGCACAGACTTAGTTTACCAAGCCCTTGACCTCAGTCAAGCCTAACTTATTGCCAGATCCCGCTCACGATCAGTCATGGACGTGCGGAAATTGGAAGTTGTATCATCAAGCGCCTCAAGACCACCACAGCAACATGGGGACATGAAGACTACCTCCAACTCAAGATTCTGTATCTCACCAACCCCTAGCCCAGGAATCTCGGGGACGAGATTCTCTTAAGAGGGTAAGGTCTGTCACATCCCAGTTTTGGCTTTCCTAACTAACTAACTTATTTCAAAATTTAGGACCAATTAATTTTTTTTGTGAATGCTTGTGATGCTTGGAGTGACTATTGTTGCCTTGCTTGTTGCATGATTGTGTTTGATACCTAATGGATCCTGTCACTCTCCTAATCACCTCCTTACTCCATGATCTCCTGCCTAATGATCATGCCATGTGTTTAGAACAAATATCTATTTTTACCAAATATTATTTTCACCAAAAAGCTTTTCTTTGAATTAAACTTTCAAACCCCTGAGATGAGGTTTGCACTACAAGTCCTCAAATTAGGGAGTTTCTTTTGCATCAATTGTTTTATTTAAAACCAATATCAAAATGACTTTCAAAAACCATCTTATTATTATTTTAGAAGTTATTTTATTATTTTATTTAAAAGCCCTTCTGTGAGGCCAGAAATGGTCTCCTATGAAGGAAAGTTATTTTTATTACCTTCAAAATATTTAAGAAAATTTAGGGAAACTCAATGGATATATTTACTCCATATTTATGAGTTTCAACACATGGTCATGTCCAAAATATTGGGCAAACCCCTCCAAAATCATTCCTGTCTATTTCAAGCTTTTGGAATATTTCTATAAGAAATATTCTCAATAAATTCCAGTAAAATTCTAACATGTCATCTATGATATTCTTGATAATCTTGCAAAGTTCCATTTCAATCCAAGTTGATTTGGCTCCCCTAATCACTCTAAAACCGTGTCTGTCCAGAATCAAATTTGAGCAACTCTACATTGTGAAGTGTCTCCAATTGTGCTCAAATTTGGTGGACATGTTCCAGTACTCCAATGAGGCATCCACACCAAGTGGTACACCAAGGAGAATAGAGGAACTTGTCCTAAAACCCTCAAAACCCTCTTTGTTGATTTCTGACTTTGACAAACTTTACATTATAAAGTTTGTCCAATTGACCTCAAACTTTTTGTGCATGCCTTAATGCTCAAATAATGCCCCTACGCCAAATATTGGATTTGTGGGAATTTATTTGAATAGGGTTCTAAGCAGAAACCCATTTCTGCCCTTTTCTAGGGTTTTTCAAGTCTACATTCGAAAACTTATCCAGCAAATCCCAAATTTGGTGTGCAAGCCTATTTTCATCTATTATTTGATCCTGTTAAGTTTCATAGCCATTGGGATCCATCTGGTAGCCTAACCACAGATCAAACACCTTGTGTGCACTCACTAATTTGGCTTCTATTGCCCCTCCTACTTTATTCCTTGAGCCCAAATTTCTACCACAGCCTCACATAGTTACAATTCACCTCCAGTAACTTCCCCATGACAATTGGTCAATTATTGGGGAAGGTCCCTTTGTAACTCTCTCTCATTTTTACCCTTGGCGGCACTATTTTACCCTTCTTTCCATTCTTCTGCTTAAGCTATCACCCCCAATTCTTTCCAGAGCCTCTCTAGTGTCTCAATGCATCATTTCAAATCAATTGATGGCATGCTCATGTGGAAAAATGAGCAGCACTTCTTCAAATAGATTTATGGCTGAATCATGGCTTTGTACAACAAGTAGTAGCTATCCTCCTTTGTTTGATCTGAAACTATGCAGTCTGGTAGTCCTTCCATGCTTAGCACTGCCAGACATAATTTCTCCCCAAGTCTCCCCACCTAAGACCCACGTTTACCAGCTATAAGTTTGATGTTAGAAACTTAACAGCAGTCACCAGCCATTCAAACCACCCCCACTAGCTACCAAACTCTAGAGTCACTCTCCTGCACGGGTGCCCTGAGTGCTGGACATGTTATGCTGGCCATTTGGACCCTGTAGACACAGGTGACCGTGGTGACCACCACTCCAGCGTGTAGTATTGGTGCTCTGCACCCTCTTCTCCTTCTGCAGCTCGGTCCCCTCCTTGGCAGCATGCCCCAGCGCGCCAGGACGCTCCCCTTGACCATTCCAAGCACCTCCATCCACCAGCTAGCCTCCAAAGCCCTCCTGTGGTGCGTGGCATCCATGCACCAGAGAGCTCCAACGGCTCCTGGGCTTTCTCTCCTTTTCCCCCTCCCCATATGGCTCCCTTCCGAGCTCCCTAAGCCTCCAGAACGCCTCCCTCTCTCTTTGGAACCCCCCTGGAGCCCTGCTATCTCTCCAAGCTTCCCCCTCCTCTTGTCTTAGCCATGGCCGAAAGGTGGAGCTTCGGCCTCCTCTCGGGTTGGCATGCGCAGGGCCTCCCCTCGCCTCCTTCCTCCCCTGCCAGAGATCCCATGCCGCCGCAACCCCGCCTATTGTTCCCCTTCGCTGCTGGTGCCAGAATCTGGGGGTAGACGGCCTCCCCGTAGCTTCTTCGCCGGCGCTCATGCAGCCCTCCCCTGCAGGCACTGAGCAGGGGAATGGGTGCGGCTAACCGCACCGAGCACGCCGGTGTCCGGTGCACCGCCGGAGAGAGGCCGGAGCCATCTGAGGAGCCCCTCACCATCGCTACCGTCGCTGCCCTCGGCCGCGGCCAAGGCCCCTCTCTCCGCAGTTCCCCTGCGGGACTGAGACCCCCAGGTCGGCGCAGCTCGTTGCCCCAAGCACGCCGGTGGTCGGAGCTCTAGGAGCCATGCCCTGTAGCTCCCACAGTGGTCGTCGGCCTCCCCTGCTCTCTCCCGTGGCGGGAGGTTGAAGAAGGGCCCGTGGGCCCCACGCGTCGGACGGTGGGTGCAGCAGCCAGGTGGGCCGCGCCACTTAAGTGGCAGCGCCCCCACCCCTGTCGTCTCCCTGCGTCGAAGGTGCATTTCGGCTAGGGCGCCTCCTGCGTGGCCACTTAGCTGGCCAGCTAGTGCAGCTGGGCCGGCCTGGAGGCCTACCAAGCACCAGTGCGCAGGATAGCCCCCAAAGCTAAGCTTTTCTCTTTTTCAGATTTGCTTCAACTTCAAAAATCCATTACAAATTCGTTCTAACTCCAAATCTGTTGATTCAAATTCCTGCAGGATCCTAAAATCAAGGACTATCCAAATATGTGCCTTGCACATTTTTCCAAGCACTTTTCCTGTTGCATTATTTTTCAAATGTCAATCTGGACATTGAAAACTCCATCTTGCAAAAATCCCATAGGCTTCATTTCAACTCCAAATGGAGTGATTCAAACTCCCAGAGCCTTCTAAAATCACTCTTCATTTTTAGAGCCTTGGTCAACATTTTTATCAAACTTCATTCTGTTGCTTATATTAAATAGCTCCTTCTTGCTATTTATCCCACATTAGAAATTCCTAGTAAATTCATTTCAACTCCAAATCCAGTGAAACCACTTCCTAAATATTTCTAAAATCATTCTCTGTTAAATGGGTGCCTCCACTCATTTTTAACAGAATGTTTTCTGTTGACCTCTTCAAAGGTCACCTATCCCTCCTTTCCTTCCATCTAGACACCCCTGATGATTCAAACCCCTTGGCAAGGATTCAGGTATTTTACTTATGACCAGAGAGGTCCAAGAAAAATATAACTTCTATTTATAGAACACTTTTATTCTGCTTGATGTGTGGCTTACTATGGTTGTTTCCGACGTTAGTTGACGGTACACGGAGTATTCGGGGACGGAGCGGAAGACCTCGAAGACCCCGAGGACTTACGTGAGAAAGGCAAGCAGCCTTTGACCATGACTTAAGTATATAAAATGATGCATACTAGAATAGCAAGTATTTTCCCGTTGCATGTGATCACAGTGCCGGTTCATCATTGATGTGATGGTACCGAAGGCTTCATCGAAGCACTTGCATGATAGTAATGATATTCACATGGCTCCTCGGAGCACAGATATGATGAGCTGACCCTGCCATCTACGAGGATCATGCTACCGTCATGTTGACTAGTAAAGTAAGATCATTGCATTGAGCCTGACCCTACCCCGTGAGGGTCATGTTATTACCATGTTGACAAGTAATGTTAAGGCATAATATTCTCAAGCATAATGTTGAGTTAAATAAAGAGTTTATGAAAACCCCGTCGGGTGCCACTAATGCCCGAGGGTGATGATGAGTTGGTGATCACTTTTGGTGAAGTGATGCACCGGTGATTTTGTGTGAGTATGGTTTCGGAAATGGGATTAGATTTGTGATGTGTCGACCGTCCCAACCTTACCAGTACGACCACGATACCCCTTTATGGGACGGGGCTTTGTTGATTACTCTGGTCGGTACTAGCAAAGAGCCACATTACTAGTGGCGGGAGTGATCGGTGTCACTCCCGTGATGGGGTCGTGCCAGGTAGGACGACTATGCCATTATTATGAGTTCCAGGCACACGGTTGGTCCCTGCTGGTTGATACAGTCCAGAGTCCATGCTCGGAAGACGTACAACATGTGGGATGGGTACCAATCGAGTGGACCTCTTTGTCTAGTATCGTCAGGGGAAAGATGATGATCGGGTACTTACCTCGGGTATATGTGATATACCGTGAGTCGTGGATGACACGGAAGTTTCTCGTTTCTCGTGGGTCCAGGGTACTACCTCTGTAGAGTGTAAACTATCCGAATAGCCGTGTCCACGGTCAAGGACAGTTGGGTGGTGCTGCTTAAACTGCGTCATGTGTTTCCGCATAAACCAGATGTGTGTGTGTGTGTGTGGTGTTAAAAAGGTGTTGTTATGATAATCACAATAATATGATCAAGTTCGGTGACTTGACATATAGGGTAAACCCGGATGGTTTAGCCCTCATTAATACATTGAGATTATGACAAGTCCGACGACTTGGCATATAGGGTGAACCCGGTGTGTTCAACCCTTGTCAGATATGTTGATATATGTAACCTGTTCTTCAAAAGTAATTCTTTAACCTGATGCATATACATGATCATTCCACCCAGATGTGTTACACTAAAGATGCATGATACTGTTATCCTTCACTTTCATTGTTTGTATCATGGACTGTTTGCGAGTACATTCAAAGTACTCATTGGCTTGCCACTGGTTATTTCATTGACCAGGTGTGAAAGACCGGATATGGTGAAGATTAACTCAGTGACGTTCTTGCGAGCTAGGACGCTTCCCAGTGAGAATGCCTGTAGGTTAAGGCTGATGGCATGGGTTCACGCTTTCAACCAATAAATTCCGCTATTGGTCTAGTTTGGTGCTTTGGCCTTTAAGGCCCTATGTATGTAAGACTCGACCGAAGAGGTCATTTATTGTATCAAACGATATGTATGGATGTAAGACTCTATTATTCAGTATCTGTGTTCAGTGAGCATTGATACTTGGGATCACTGGGCACGGCGATCTCGACTTACCAGTTGGGGTCCCCACACCTTGAAATCCTGTGCTCAAGACGTTCGAGGAAGGTTAAACAAATCTAGCAAGGCCGCCCAACGTGGTGATGATCCCGGTAGGAGCCCCATATCTCATTCTCATGGCACTACCAGATTGTCCAATCTTTCGGTAGGCCAATCACATAGTTGCCCCTGGCGACCACCGGCGGTTGACACGTTGGACCAACACTCATGAGGAGCACTGGCCTCGGGGTTGATTAATTATCCACGGGGGTCGATCGGTCCCTATGTAATTTTATTAGTTACTAGGCAAATATAACACCAATGTTGGGCCTTACCTGAATAGTTGTTTTTCCCAAAACAAAAATCAAGAGGGTACCCATAACAACCCCAAGCTTGTTAGGAGCGCTCAATATGGAACATAACACCGGTACACAAGTAACTAGGTCGGCAAAGGTGGAACAAAACAACGAGCTAGAAGGCCAATCCTTCCACCTCTTACCAAGTATATAGGTGCATTAAATTAAATAGCAATAATATGGTGATATATCAAGGAACCCATGTATTCACATGGAAGCATCTTGCACCTACAACTAGCAACGCTATAAGAAAGTCTGAGAAAGAGGTAATATAGCCAAACAAGGTTTTGCTGGGATGTGGACGGCGTTAGAGGCTTTTCATGGCAATGTTGGGAGGCTTGACATAACAGGTGGTAGGCAGTGAGACATAGCAATAGAAACAAGATAACTATTATAGCAATGATAGTAGTGGTATCTAGGGAAATGATCATCTTGCCTCAGATCCTTCTTGGAAGAAGAACGAATCCATGAAGTAGACGATCCAACGTAGTCGAACAAATCCATGAAGTAGACAATCCAACATAGTCGAATGAATCCTCACACTACGAAGTGGTTTTGAAACTCTATTGAGAAGAAACAATACGGAAACAAACAATCAACACACGATAAACACCACAACATATTCATGACATGATGCGCAAATAAATATGATGCATGAACATTTAATTATGTAAGACATGGAAAAGTAGAACAATCAACTTCTGCACATTAAGTGAAGCTCAATATGCAACGAGTTGTATACTGATAAAACTCCACATTTGAATTATTTAGTTCACTCCCATTTAGGTACTCATCAATATTAAATCTTGTTTAACATGGGTGGTCATGTCATAAGGTGAAGATGGAATTAAGTAATTTTAAATAGAGAAGGAGGACATACATATCACAAAATAATAAGCCTCCATACTTAAGAGAAATGTGGTTAATGTTGTTTTAACTAAACAATCATTTTAAATGTTGTTAATCATGGCAGGAGGTGAAGCATCAACAACTATATCATGTAGGCATTTTAAATGAGGTCAAAAACAACATATAGAATCTCCGAGACGACCCCATATGCGAATTTTGAAATTGGTCCAGATCTGTCCTACACATATTTTATTAAAAAGTAAAATAAAGTGCACCATGTTAATCAACACATTTTCTATTCAAGTTGCATAAGTAAAACATTCAAATCAGAGCTACGGTTATTTTGTTATGATATAAATCATTTTGGCATGGAATTTATGCAAAATTAGTGCAAGCAGCAAGTTAAACGCTTTTAGCATGGACAAAATATTGAATATTGTTAATCTACAAAAAAATCTAAGCATTTTTCATGTTGAAATCATTTTAATCCGATGCATGTTCGTGAGTTATTAAATGCATGAACTATGAGGGTTTTTCTGCAATTCTATAATTTCCTCTTTAATTAGCAAACCTTTTCTGCAGAAAAACATTATATGGGCCGAATCAGTACACGGGCCAAAACAGTGTGAGCGTCGGTTAGATAAAATATTGTCACGTCGATGAGTAGCAGTAGAGGCACACTGGGCCAAGCCTAACAACTGAAAAAGGAGATTGCTTACCATGGGCCTCAACCCAAATGGTGGAGCGAGTGGGCACGGCGAGCTACGCCTGGCGCAGCTGGTGCGGGCAGACCGACTCCTGGTCGTGGTTGGGCCTCACGGGGTAGGAGCCCCGTGCAGTAGTGGCGCGGTCAACGCTGGCATTGGTTCGTCATCTCCCTCGCTCGATGCAGCCGAGAAGGGTGGAATGAACCTCCTGGTTGATGGAGATATGTAGCAGTATGCACGATGGGGTTGGGGTCGAGGGAAGCAGAACGGTGGATCTGGTGCCATGGGACCCGGAGATGGGAGAGCCCGGGGTCAAGTCCAAGGCGATGAGGGGCAGTTGGAACTTTCTTCATGGCGACTGCTGCTCCCTGCACCAAGGACACGCGAGAGATCTTAGAGCAAGAGAGAGAGAGAGAGAGAGAGCTGCGAGAGGAGGGAGAACAGGGCACGAGGGATGGCACCGGCTCAGGAGCTTCTCTCTTGGAGGAGCTCGGGCATGATCTCCCCCGGCAGCGGTAGGATGGGCTCGGGCTGGCTGCACTTGGGCCTCATGGGCTCCGGTGGTGCGGGAAGAGCTGGAACGTTGGAGACCCTTCAATCTGGTGCATACGGTCCCGATCGTCCGGATCGGGTGTGGCTGCGGGGCTCGATCCGGCATGGCAGGTGGCTTCTCTCCAAGTGGCGGTGGGGTTGTGGGCGGCTACAGAAGAAGAGGAGGGAGGCTAGGGTTTCTATATTAGGAGGTCTAGGACTTCCTTATATAGCAGGTTTGCTAGGGTTTGCGATTTTGCTCCTTTTTCGGACCGTTGGATCTCGATCGGGCATTCCGAAAGTTGAGGTTAGCTAGGTGTGCTGGTGGGGGTGTGCGGTGGGCTAGGTTTTGAGAAGAGAATGGAGCAATGGGCCCATGGCAGAGTTTATAAACCGAAAACGTTCGACGAATAAACCGGCTATAGTACCGCTATAGGTTTAACGGTTCAGGTATCAAACAACGTTTGAATGCGACAAAAGTTTGCATGCAGTCTACCTACATTAAAATAAGGCCACACACCAATTTGGACCCATTTCGAGAAAGTTTTATACACTCTTTTAAAAACAATATTTAAGCAATGTCGTGGGCGCGTGCGTGTGTGGTTGGTCTCAAATGACCAACGACAAAAACAGAGAGGACCGGCAACTACGAACAGATCCAAGTTTTCAAAAAATGACGCAACAAAGTTCCAATGCAATGCGGATGATGTGAATGATGCGATGATGAATGCGACAACCACATAAATCACACAACGATGATCAAAATAAAAGGGCATCTTTTGGATCGTCTGTTTCGGTGTGTTACACCAGCATTGACAACTCTAGCCAGCAGCCGGGGGCCGGTGGGTGTGCTCAGGCTGGAGATCACTAGGAGCAGCCACAAGGCGACATTCGTTTGCCACCACCTCCACCGGAGAACATGACGAAAACCACATGGAGATTGTATTGACAAATTGTTGGCATGTGGGATATTTTATTATTGCTTGCTAGTTGGTTATGTATTGCCATGATTGGGTATGATACTTAAATTATTATCATGGATGTGTTTGTTTATGATTTGTGTTGAAAACCTGAACACTAGCTAAGCATATATATAATGATGAGAACAAAAGAGTTTCTAAAAGTTTTCTTTATCACTTTTAGTTTTTGAATTGAATTGCTTGAGGACAAGCAATGAGTTAAGCTTGGTGGAGTTGAAACGTCTGCAATGTATCTACTTTTCCAAAAACTTTTGATGTGATTTTGACCCCTAATTTGCATGATTTGACTGAGACTAACCCGGACTGACGCTGCTTTCAGCATAACTACCTTGGAGTTATTTCTTATGTAGAAATAAAACTCCTTGGAATCGAATGAAACTGTTTGTGAACAATTTGTAGCATTTATCAGGATTTATGGAGCGAAGACCTGCCGAAGAAGTGCTCCCAGTGGGCCACATGTTAACAGGGCATGGCCCCCTAGTCGCGCCTTGATAGCTTGTGGGGCCCACGTGGCTCCTTCGACCCTACTTCCACTCCTGTAAAATCACATCTTCGGAGAAAAAATGAGGGAGAAGTTTTCATTGCGTTTCTTGAGATGGAGCCGCCGCCACATCCTGTTCTTCCTCTGTAGGGCTGATCTGGAGCATGTTTTGGACTCCGGTAAGGGGGATTCGTCGCCGTCTTCAGCACCAAACTTTATTCGCCAACACCAGCATGATGCCCACCATCGGGAGTGGGCAATTACTTTGTAGGCTTGCTGGATAGCGGTGGGATTGGATGAGATTGATCATGTAGTCGAGTTAAGTTTGATAAGGCTTGATCCCTTGTGTCCACTATATTCTGAGATTGATGTTACTATGACTTTGCTATGCTTAATGCTTGTCACTAGGGCCGAGTGCCATGATTTTAGATCTAAACCTATTATGTTTTCATGAATAATAGAGTGATTTGGATCCTATCTTGCAAGTTCTAGTTACCTATTACATGTCTTGACCGCATACCGCAAGGTGACAATAATTGGGATTCTTTCCCGTGATTGCCGTAGTTTGAAGAGTTCATGTATTCACCATGTGTGAATGCTATGTTCCGGTTCTCTATTAAAAGGAGGCCTTAATATCCCTTAGTTTCCAATAGGACCCCGCTGCCACGGGAGGGTAGGACAAAAGATGTCATGCAAGTTCTTATCGCAAGCACTAATGACTATATACGGAATACATGCCTACATCATATTGATGAACTGGAGTTACTTCTGTGTCGCCCTAGTGTGTAACCGTTACATGATCAATGTGATCTAAATCATTATCCATCGCTCATCCACGTGCCTACGCGTTAGATACACTGAATCTTGCTAAGTTACTATTGTTGATGATACTGTCACACCTCCTACTCAATTGCTACTGTTACTACCATCACTACTATTAATAAAATTGCTCCTATCACCACTATTGTTACTACTATCACTTGTTGTGCTAATAAACCTTTGTTGTAGAGAGATATCCGAGGTGCATTTGAATTGACAACTTAACTGTTACGGCCAATAAATATTATTTGTCTCCCCTTGTGTGGAGTCAATAAATTGGCGTGAAATACTACCCGCGAAGACTGTCGCGATCCCCTACACTTGTGGGTTATCACTAGGCTTGCTATGCTTAGAGTTGTGTGAGGTCTAATTCCTATGGTGATGAACCAGAGTGAAATGAATGTGTTATAGTGACGAGAGTTAAATGCTAAACCTGATTTGGTAAAGGTAGCGATGAGAGACCGTGTAGGAGTACATGGCGGGTTGTCTTATTGGAACCGCTCTTAGGAACCGAGTTCCGTGTATGTGATCCAAGACTAGCTACTACGACGCGTTGGGACCGAAACTAATGGACCCTCTCGACTTATTAATCGTCGCGTACCCTGTACCAGAGTTGCAAGTAGTTTCTTGTGTTTGTAGCTTATGCTGGAGATCATGCATAGCGCTAACCTCGGGGATGGGCTATGACGCAGTAGGCACGTGACACGGTGTACCAAGTGGCACCAGAAGAGTGGGCTAGGGAACAGTGGGGACCCTACTCAAAGTTGTGATCACCGAATGTACGTGCACAGTGATCCCAGAGATCAATTCTCACTGAACACATAGAAACTGAATTAGAAGAGTCTTACATCTATTACATACTATATTACTCGAATATGACCTTTATGGCCAAGTCTTCATATATTTGCAGCAGAAATCTTCAACAATAGTGTGGACCCTTGCGATCTGCCTTAAACCTACAAGAATTCTTACTGGGAAGCGTCCTAGCTCGCACATACGTTACCAAGGTTCTCTTCACAACATCCTATTCTTTCATCCCTGGCCAATAAAATAACCAATGGCAAGCCAATGGGTACTTTGAATGTACTCGCAAGCAACCCATGTGTGCAAAAAGGCAATAACAATACATGATATATCACTCAGTAGGTAAGTTGCAGAAATCTAGTTTTGAGTGCAATGGCATGACCAATCAACTTGTACAAGCATGCATCAAGAGGTTGCGGATATCCATAAGAACGGTTACACATATCAATAAAAGCAGGGATTGAACATCTCATGTTCAACGCCATGTAAAATAATGTGACTTAAGTCAAGTATCACCCCCACCCCCCCCCCGCACACACACATGCCAAGATTTTTTGAAAACATTTGGACATAGTTTAAGGAGAACCATCCAACTATCGTTAACCATGGGCATGGCTATTTGAATAGTTCTACACTTTGCAAAGGTTGCACACTTTACCCACAAGACTCGGGGAACTTCCGTCCCATCCATGACTTGCAGTATATTACATACCCGAGGTAAGCACCCGAACAATGTCTTTCCCTTGATGAAACTAAAAAAGAGTCCACTCTGTCACACCTTGTATTGTACCACTTTTGCCACATGTTGTTTATATAAAAATTGGTACCAATTTTTTTTTTGCATGTATGTGATGATTGATTTTTGTTGCAACTTACTTGTGTGACTAATTGAGTTTTTGAATCACTATAGTTGTTCTTATCTCTAAAACCAACCTCCTTGACCCGAAGACCTTGCCCATTGATCACACCATGTGAATGAAACCATAAAACCCATTTTTATAAATAATTATTTTTACAAAAGGCATTTAATCATTTCAAGTTCTCCAAAACTCCTAATTGGGATTTGCACTACAAATCACAAATGTAGGAGGGATGTTTTACACCAAAGATTTATTTGAATCTTATTATTCAAAAGACTTCCCAAAACCACTAAATAATTATTTTCAAAGTTATTTTGCTATTTTTTTAAATACCTTTTTCTGAGGCCAGAAATGATATTTCATGGGGAAAATTTGTTTTACATGCTTAAAAAATATTTGAGAAAATTTAGGGAAACCCTCTAGACATATATTTTCCATACGTAAGAGTTTCAACACATGGTCATGTTCAAATATTGGACAAAAACCCTCAAAACCCTTTCTTCCTATTTCTAGTTTTTGAAATATTTCCATAAGAAATATTCTCTATAAATTCCCAAAAAATTCTAGCAAGTCACACATGATAAATGGGGTGATCCTGCAAAGTTTATCCCAATCCATGTTTATTTGATCCACTTAATTATCCCAAAACCCTTCCTGTCCAGAACCAAATTTGGGCAACTTTACATTGCCAAGCTTATCTAATTGGTACCAAACTTTACAAGAGTGATCCAGCCCCAAAATAAGCATGCTACACCAAGTTGTGCATTTGTGGGAGTTGATTTGATTACCTAGGTCCACAAAAATCTGATTTTGTCCATTTCTAGGGTTTTTCATGTCTATATTGTCAACTTTGCTCAAATGATCTCAAACTTGGTGAATCCAACTGATTTTCCCCATCATTTAATCATGATTTTCCCCATCATTTAATCCTGTTAAATGTCACTGCAAGTGGTGAGATTTATTTTGCTCAAACCAGCATCAAACGCCTTGTGGCCATTTGTTAAAACTACTACTTTCACCAATTACACTATTCTCATTCACTCCGAATTTTTACCACAAGCCCACAAAGTTACTCTTCACTTGCAGTAGAGAGATCCAACTCTAGTTCAACCGTGGGGATAGACAAAAACCCCAATTACCCCTCTAGTCCACCCTGGTAGAAGCCTTTCCCCCCCTCTTCCTTTCAACACAACTTCCTTCGTCGGCTCCAAAGCATACAAGGGGCATCTTCACATGCCCCAGACACTAGAGGACAAGGTGGCACGACCTAGAGCATGCCAGCATGCCGTGGCATGCAAAAACTGCGCTCTGGACAAACTAAAGTGCGCACCCGTAGTGTGGGAGGTCAGTCTCGACCAACTCTGGCCCCCTCCGACTTCCCCCGAGCCCCCCTCGACGACACGAATCCTGCACAACGTCATGCCCCTCCTTTCTCCCGTTCTCCTACACCCTACGACGCATGCCCCGACCGGTCGATTTGGTCAGATCGCGCCCGCCATCGTGTCATGCCACGAGCCAGCTCCCGCTCCTCCTCGTTCCCTTTCCAATCCTAGTTCGCGTCCATGAAGACCGCAGACGAATCCTGAAGTCCCCACACCCCCGTGGCCATCACCATGTTCTTGCCGGTGCATGAGGTTTCGATGAACGGCACCCCCTCTATAAAAAGCCACCCGGGCCTCCCTCTCCCACCCTTTGTCCTCCTGCTACCCCTAATCGCACCCTTGAACAACCCACTCATCGCCAGAAGCCCCCGAGCTCCGGATCCGCCGTATTGGGATTCCGGGAATCCCCGGGTAAATGGCCACTCCGGCTCTCATTTCTTTTCCAATGGAACCACAACAGCTTCCTGATGCTCCCCTCTCTACCCTGTTCTTTTCATGTAGGATTCCTCACCGGCAACCACCCATGGAGCGCCTCCACCGCAGGACCTCGTCGCCGGCGACTCCCTGCAACCTGGCTCCTCCCTCCATCAATAGTCGAATTGCGACTCACCCTGGACCCATTTACACCACTAGCTTCCCTTGTCGTGTGCTCTGCCGTCTCTAGTGAGCTCACCGCCCTCTCCGTCCCGAGGTTGAAGATGACAAGTGGGGGCAACCTGTCATCCTCACCTCTCCCTTGCCTCCCCTCGCTACCACTTATGGCTGGCCTCCGCCTGTCGGGTTTAAGCCCTGGCGGGTGCACATGTTTGGCCCGCCTGAGTTCGTTCACTTGCTGGACCGATATGACCACCAACTTCTCTCCTAGGAACAATGGCCCTTTTATTTTCTCATTTTTATTTCTGTTTTGCTAAAAACCTAGAGGGGTGAATATTTATCCAAATTCAAATATTCCTGCACCACAAATCTTATAATATAATGTAGTATTTTAGGGTGCCACTTGTGAATTTTTCACAAAAGGTTGCATGCACTGTTTTATTTTAAAACCCTGTTTTATACATTTTAACACTTTTTTAAAATAGTTTCTGCAACTTTTTGCATTCCAAAAATAAAACCCAATATTTTTTACAGAACCTACACTCATCCTAGTATTTTACAAAAATGGTGTGATATTTTTTGAAGTAAGTTATTTTCTATGTTTTTGGTTGAGTGCTTACTTTTGCGCGTTTATATTGCGATGATAGATTGCATTGGTGATGAGGGACTTGTACTAGAAGACTTTGAAGACCCTGGAGACTTTCTTGAGCAAGGCAAGCAACCCTTTGACCATGTCATATTTAGCATTTTACTTCGATGCATAAGGCCATGTTGAATCAATAACTACGTCAGTGAGGTGTTCCCGATAGTTCCTCAATGACACTTGCACTCGGACATAACCCTACCTACCTATGAGGGTTATGCGGGTGGGGTGTAGTTAGATTGCTAATAGTGCTACGCATGGGATTGAGTACGTGCATGGAGTCGGTAAAAGAAGATGATTTGAAATGTTTTATGAAAACCCCGTCGGGTGCCACTAATGCTCGAGGGTGATGTGTTGAGTGGGGTAACCACTTGACGAGGGAGTGGTATGCCGTTGCCAATTGTGTGAGTAGTTTCTACAAACCAGATTAGATTTAAGATTTGTTGCTCGTCCCAACCTTACATGTAGGACCACAAAACCCCTTATGGGATGGAGCTTGTTGATTACTATGGTCGGTGCTAGTAGAGATCCCACATTGCTAGTGGCGGGAGCGACATGGTTATTCTCGAGATGGGGTCGTGCAAAGAAAGGGCGACCATGGGTTGTTTTCAAAAACACCGGGCACACCATTGCGTGCCCTCGTGGATGATATGTGTGATGTACATCACGAGGGATTGTCACCAACAACTGGTCTCTTTGCTAGTATTGTCATGGGAAAGGTGATGTTCGGGTACTTACCTCAGGTATGAGAAAGGCCACGAGTCGTGTCCTAACATGGAAGTTTTGTGAGTCTTGTGGGTAAAGTGTGCAACCTCCTCATAGTGTAAAACTATTCGAATAGATGTGTCCACGGTCAAGGAAAGTTGGGTGGTGCTCCTTAAACTACGTCCACGAGTTTTCGCTTAAACCAAGTGTGTGTGGGGGGGGAATGGTGGAAGTAAGAATCCTGAGCTAAGTCAGATGACTTGGCGTGATGGGTGAACATGAGTTGTTCAATCCTGAGTTGATATTAAAATGTGTAACCTGTTCACATCGTTACCGGTTACCCCATTACGGTGTCCTGGACTAGGGGGTACTCACCACGTCGTCTCCCGACCAGTGGGTCGGGCCGAGGACCCCTGGTGCAATTCCCTCATGGGCCATTTTGGGCAGCCCAAGACATATATGAGGAAGATTCCGCAAGACTTGGTGATCAAGACAAGGACACCAATGTAGCCAACTAGAACTCTTGTTATCCTAGTCCTTCGGTGTTTTATATAAACCGTGGCCAGGCTAGTCAATAGATAAGACCAATCAGAATCTCACAATCTCATATTTATTACTACAATCTCGTAGTAGATAAATATACTATGTACTATCCCCATATTAATATAATCAAAAGCATGACGTAGGGTATTATCTCGTTGAGAGAGTCCGAACCTGGGTAAAATCTTGTGTCCATGTTACCATCGCTCTAAGACGCCCATCTTAGCACCCCTACTACGAGATACGTCGGATTTGACACCAACATTGGTGCTTTTATTGAGAGCGTGCTGGAAGTCACCGTGGTGAGATGGGAATTCAGATCGTCTTCAGCGCAATCTATGCGTCGGAACCGAACTTTGTTGTCCATGTCGGCATGTTCGTCGCCGGATCGACTAGTCAACTCGGCTGGACCGAGGACTGGGCTCCACATCGAATCATCAAGATCGGACGGATACTTTCATATTCATCATATCCGATCTCTATCAAGATCACGAGGAATCATCCATGGAGCTCGGAGGCTCCATGTTCACATCGTTCTCGGGCAACCGTGAAGTTTTCCTGGAAAACGACTCATGTTCGTCGTCCCCGCTTCCTCCAGCATCGCTTTGTAGATTGCTTCCATTAAATTGTGTGGAATTGGGTCTAGAATATCCCTATAAAATTTCATCATGTTTAGATGGAGGAATCTCCGACAAACTCCGATCTACCAGAGCCGTGTCAAATGTGGACGAGAATCTGGACGAGTTTAGGGCGACGAGTCCAGCTGCTAGCTCGGAGATCATTTGCAAGATCCCATCATTTTCGTCCGCGGAATTCCCATACGAAACACCCCTCAAAATTTCAGCTTGATCCAGCGATCTAAACTCCGGGAAACGTCTGCTGAGTACTTCGATTTTCGGATGTGTTTTCTGCGTGTAAACCAATCTGATTCAAATTCATCTTTCTTCATGAATGGGATATTGGACATCCTTTTTGAAGAATTTTTTTCTAGGGTATTGTGTGTTGTTTTCAAAGACGTGTCCAATTTTTTCAAAGCTTTTCTGAGGTGATATTCACCGTCGCGCCGATGTTCAATCGACATGACCATGTTGCTCCATGGGTACTGCCAACATCGATTGCGCCGTCGCCCCATCGAGCCGACGACAACCATCTTGATCATCACCTCGGTGAGCCGACCAAGTGTTCGGCATCATGAAGGACAACTAATTGTCAAGACAACATCGTCGCCCCATGGATTAAATGGATTGGACGCACTGCCATAACTGGGCGGTCACTTTAGCAAGCCGGCATTTACCATGTCACAAATTTCGACTTGTCGCGGCATCGCCATGCCGTCGCTTCTTCAAGCTGACGTCCATCACGCCGACCTACTTAGACATGTCGTCTGGTATGGGTGCTCTACTGTCAACTTGCCGACTTCTTCATCACCTCGGCTAGACCGAGGGTTTCACCATCTCTTCATCAACCTACTCTCGGAACTTCGTCTTCACCAGCCGACCAGCTCCTCGCATCAGGCAGGATAGTGCTTCACACTGATGCGACCGATCACCTTGAACAGATCGATAGCCCCGCCCCAGGATAGAAGATCAAGTTCGGCAACTTACGGTACGCCACCAACGCCCCGGGCGACCTATTCCTTTTTGGGTTGACGGCCTCACCTGAAGAGCCCAAACATTCCAAAGCTTTAAATTCAGGCCTCCTCCTCGACCCTGTCTCCGGATTGATCTCTATCCTAGATTTGGCTTTGAGCTCGGATCCGATGACTGCGTCCAGAAACGTGGAATCGACCCTTACACTGGATTCAACTTCGAGATCGGGACCGAAGACCGGGCCTCGACCTTGACCGTGTACGCTCCTTGTGCTCAGGCGTAGGGCATCATCGAGCTTCCCCTAAAGGCTACTCCAAGCTCGACGCCTGAAGGCATAACCTAACTATAGACGGGTGCACTATGCGGCAACGGTGCAACTTCATTTCCTTGGAGCAGCAATTAAGCTGATTCTCTTTTCCATGGAGAGTCACTTGTCATCACACGGGAGACTTATGCGATAAACGTCAAACCAAGGGGCGTTTCATCGAGTGAATATCAGGTTTTATTTTTCCTCACTATTCACTCAGAACATAAAATTATTATTATGCACAGAATATTGTCTGTTGGTTTTCTACTACATTCTATTTGTGGAGATATTCTGTCAATATTTGTGTGTGATGTCAGTTTGGCCAGCCTCTTGTGGATTTTCGACCTGTGTCGACATCGACCTCTCGCTAGATAATCGACCCGACCACATGATGTCGTTACATCGGTGAGCCTACGTTGTCATCTCGCCTGTGCCGACTTCGGCCCTCAGGGTATATGTTTTCTCATTATTTACTTCACTTAAGTTAATTAAGCAGATGAATTCATTTATTATTATTTGTTATTACTCTTGGCTTGCACTGTATTGTGTGCACATGTAATTGACTTCGACTGCATCAAGCAGTCACCTCGGCATGTCGACATCGTCATCCCGCCTCCATCAACGAAATTGCGTCATCGACATGATCTATTGACGTGGGAGCTTTGCCATCACGCTACCGAACTACTCTATCTCCTCGGCTGGACTGGAGGCTTCACCTTGCCGTAGCAACCCTCTTGCGTTGCCACTTCTTGACTCGAGCTCTTCGTTCGATTACCTCGGGCTTGGGTGTTTGGACCTCACCCAGGCCGAGGACTACATCCCCTTCCCGCCACAACCTCGGACCGCACTGAGCACATTAACCAGCTAAGTCGTTTTTGTGCTCTGCTCTTTTTGAAATTTTACATTTTGTTCGATTCAACCAAACATTATGTTTTTTGTTAAACAAAAAAATCGTTTGTTAATAACAAT
Source organism: Hordeum vulgare subsp. vulgare (assembly GCF_904849725.1). Classification (NCBI taxonomy): domain Eukaryota; kingdom Viridiplantae; phylum Streptophyta; class Magnoliopsida; order Poales; family Poaceae; genus Hordeum; species Hordeum vulgare. The sequence continues at coordinate 268,599,727 of NC_058519.1, read as the reverse complement.
TTCCTTTCCCCAAAGTTAACTCGGGGCTCTTAAATTTATATGAGCCATTTTATAATAAATGTGTTTTCTTCTTGGTCGTTGCAAAGTCTTTTTCCACTACTCCATTTTTCAACACTACTGTGTCGTCAATAGCCGGATAGTGTGGTTTCTTTCTAAAGCCGCTCGAGTTTAGTTTGCTAAATAGGCCTCGGAGAAACACTCCCCCTTCGGGATATGGAGGTTGAAGCCAAAGGTTGACCCGATTGGAGTCCGGAGATCGGACGTATCATATTAAAGCACGACCGAAGCACAAATTAAATTATAGACCAATTTTGGATTGGCATAATTTACTATTATCTAAACATAAAGTTTTTTGCATTAGTTTTTTGTTTTTCCGAGCATAACTTTTGCAGCACAACGCCACATGCATTTCATGCATCGACAATATTAAAGGGGCTCTGTGCTTAGCACCGAACCCATCGAACACCGAGGTACATGGAGTCCTCGGCAAAATGACCTTGGTATTTTGCATTTATATGCATTGATTTCGAGTTGTGTCTTTGGTCTATAGCTGGATTGCCCGGCTCTTGTGTTTACCCCTTAGATTTCCGCTTTGTTCGACTAAGGCGTAAAGGGAGAACCACTGCGATTGTCACTTCCGGTTTTACTGGTTAAGTGCCTCAGTTAGAGAAAGCCGAAAGTTGACTCTCACAACAAGCGTCAATCGGTCAGCGAACCGCAGGTGGTGTTCAACCAAATATAGCATATGGAGGTTATCCGAGTAAAATGAAGGGCCTTTCTTTCTTGAAAAGGCCAATTTGTGGGTGGTTCGATCTTGAATAATCCAAGGAGTCAACCTATACATGTGGATATTAAGTTTCCTCCAAACATATGCTCCTATGACTAAGTGAAAGTTATAAAGCCCGAATATCTGATTGCCCTGTTTCCACTAAAACATCCACCTCCGGGCACTGAAACATCGGCTAAGGGTTACCTTGCTTGTACGGAAACACCCTGTGTAGCGTATAAAAAGGGGTGGAAGCCGATGATAGGCCACTTTTAGATTCTAAAGAGTCCTTATGGAGTAAAAATAAACCATACCGAGGGTTCCTTTGTGGCACCTCAACATAGATACATCGGGATTCCCGGAGAGCCCAACATATCATCAGCGTTTGTGTTTGATATACGAAAGCATCCTTCCGTAGTGATCGTTATAAAGCCATAGATATGCACCAATTTTACTTAAGTTTTTGTCAAGCTGGGTTGCCTCGCTCCTGTTCTTACCGCCTATGTTCCCGATTGTTCGGCTAGGGGGTAAAGGGAGCACCTGTGAGATTGTTAATTCCAGGTCATCCGGATTAGTACCTCAGACTGGGTGAAGCCGAAAGCTAGCCACTTTAAGAATATAATTGGTCATAAACAACATAAGTGAAATTTTGGGTTCATTGAAGTCCATAGAGTTCAGGAACATTCCCCCAACTAAATCCTCAATATTTTCCACCCACATTGATTGGAATTGAGGTTTCACGATCATGGTCATCATGATATCCTCGTAAAAGGAGCTTATAAATGAACTATTTTTCCCAGAAGATGTTTCTTACATTAAATAGTAATATATAACATATCTCTCCGCGTACCTTCATTTATAAAACCATATGGCTGAAGTGCCTTGTTTTCCGTAAATCATTGCCCTTCTAAAGGCTTTATGAAGTAGGGCAAACACTCCTCGGCTACTGGCTGAGAAGGTTGAAGCCAATGGTCGCTCAACAAAGTCTTGTACAATGTGGACCTGAGCATTGATGATGTAAAGTACTCGGGTCCATAGAATCATTGCACATAAATTGTGTCAAATGTAACAAAGTTTGTTTCAAACAAATATCGATCCTTAATTTGACCACCCATGCCCAAATTAAGGCTCGAGGGCTACTGCATTGCCTATTCAATGTGGAAAATTCAAAGTGAAATATAGTTTTTGAGGAGATTCGATCCTGAGGTTGGTCGGCCGCACCCAACCCAAGTCTCGGGAACTACTGCGCACTGTGTTTCCATTCCTAATGTATGCCGCCGAGCATGAACTTGATCCTTAGGCCGATTTTGCAAATTGACCTACGCCTCAGGGCTACTAGGATCAGTGGTTTTATTTTTTCAGGTGCATCTCGGATTTTACACTGATACAAACCTTGAGGGCTACTGGAATTGCGGCGATCGGAAATAAATTCTATAAAAAATAAGCCCACTGACGAGGTGGTGCACCATCTCGGAAGCAGTCCAACATAAAACTCGGATGCGAATGGTTGTCTCCATAAAAGACTATTATGGTATTTAAGCTCGGATGAACTCCTTCAAATTTTCAGAGACCGAGGTAACCTATGACACCTCGGATGCCGACGAGTGTTGGAGCTTGGCTGTAAAAGACACCTCGGATGCATTGTGGCATTGGAGGTCGGGCGCAACACGACACCACCGCACGGGAAACACTTCAAACCCCGATGTGGCGTAGAAATTTACAAGGCATTAATAAAGGCCGAAAACTTAAAGGGCTCCTTGGATGCCCGATGTGTGAACTCTTTGGATATACTTCGGTGATCCTCAATATCGAAGATGGGAAGATTTGTTGAACTAGTTTTCAAGATGGACGGGCGAAGACAAAGAACTATTCAGAAGAACCAAGGAGCATCCCCAACTTGAAGACCAGTCCATGGGGCTACTAACGATGTCCTGGACTAGGGGGTACTCACCATGTCGTCTGCCGACCCGTGGGTCGGGCCGAGGACCCATGGGGCAATTCCCTCATGGGCCACTTTGGGCAGCCCAACACATATACGACGCACAAGACTTGGTGATCAAGACAAGGACTCCTCTCCACCGATGTAGCCGACTAGGACTCTTGTTATCCTAGGCCTCCGGTGTCTTATATAAACCGGGGCCATGCTAGTCAATAGACAAGAACAATCATAATCTCATATTCATTACTACAATCTTGTAGTACATACATGTATTATGTACTATCCCTATATCAATACAATCAAAAGCAAGACGTAGGGTATTATCTCATTGAGAGAGCCCGAACCTAGGTAAAATCCTATGTCCATGTTACCGTCGCTCCAAGAAGCCTAGATTAGGACCCCTACAACGAGATATGTCGGATTTGACTCTGACACCCATGATGCATGTCCGTATAAAAAATAGATCATGTTATTGCACTAGGGGAAACTCTGCTTTCCGCAAAATTGCCTATTAGTATCATATCATGCTTCATTATTGCCTTGTTCCATATCATGGGTTGCTTGCGACTACATTCAAAATACTCATTGGCTTGCGACTAGTTATTTAATTGGCCAGACATGGAAGAGCAGGGATTTGGAGAAGTGTTCGTCGGGGGCGAACATGTGAACTAGGGCGCTTCCCAGTTATAATGCCTATAGGTTAAGGCAGATGGCATGGGTTCACGCTTTCAATCAAGATGTCCGAAGTTAGTTGTGTTTGGTGTGTCATCCTTTGAGGCCCTATCTATGTAAGACATGGCCTTAATGGTCCTTATTTGTACCAGACGGTATGTATGCATGTAAGACTCTTGTTATTCAGCTTATGTGTGTTCAGTGAGCACTGATCTCCGGGATCATTGTACACGTGCATTCGGTGATCACGACTTACAAGTCGAGGTCCCCACAAAGCTTGTATGAGAGCCATCCAGACTATAGGAAGCATTAGCTAGCAAGGACGTTAGATAGGACGAACCCCCTTCATAAAAATTATACCTATCCTTTATACTTAGGAGTTTCTGCATTCTTTCCTGTTCCACTCTATTTTCAAAACCCTTTAGTGACACCCCTCCTTAAACCTTGTAGCTCACCAGCATCCCCGAAAACCTCCTAGCATCCGGCTTTCCCCTACTCCTTGAGGACAGTGTGGAGAAGTGTCAGGTTCGCTGATCACCCGTTTTCCTCTGCCATGAGCACTGGGTCAATGCCACCTTGAAGGAGTACCACGTTGATGTGGTCGTGAAGGAAAACAACTCCCCAACCAGCTGGTTCCTTGAAGGACCACAAATGGAGACTCTTGTGTTAGCAGTCGAGATAGCGACGTGGAAGGCGCTCATGCACCTTTGTGACATCCTTCCTGAGATGGCCAACAAATCAGCTACTCGTCATTTTCCTTTCGTGAAGGGTGATGTTGGAGGGAGTCGGACATTGACTCCATCCCTGGAAGATGGAACACCGCCCAGTTTCTAGACCTACTTCAGCCTCTCCGCCGATAGTCTCGCTCACAATCTGATCAAGGAATCTGTGAAGCTCCGCCAGGAATTTCACCACACTCGTGAGCTACTCTGTCAAGATGAGAAGAAGCCCAACAAGATCAAGAAGGATGGAGCCCCCCAGGGTCAACCCGCTGTCTCTTATAGAGGAATACCCCCAACTAGTGATACACCCACAAAATATCATCGCATGAATGAAAAGGAGTATCCTGACCTCTTCACCGCTCCACCGATGAAGCGTCGTCGGGATGGACCTCCATACAGATGATGACCAGGAGTAAGACCCAGAGGAGCGTGAGTATGAGACCGAGTGATCCAATACTTGAGTCTGAGAACCCCTAGGGTAGGACAGGCTATGAACCCCTCATGCGAAGTCGAGTCCGTGTAATGGTTCATATGAAACCATGTGTGCTTGTTGTTTGTTTTGCTATTTGGGTTTCGATGCAAGTCACGCTATTGCTATGGGCAACATGTAGGCGACAACATCACCTATACTATCTTAAGGTTATGTGATGAGTCTTTTGACCCTTTGTTTGACACACTTGCACTGTACCAACCCCCACTAGGCGCGTTTCCCTTTTGTTGTTATTCCTTTCGTCTATTCCAGTTGTTTGACTTGGCTGCTCCAAATAGGATGGTGGCTGCTACTCGCACCAGTACTTTTGGCAACCCCAACACCGGCGACTCTAGCTAGCAGCCGGTAGCCGGTGGGTCTACTGAAGCTGGAGGTCACGAGTAGCACTCACAAGACGATATTCCCCTGCCACCACCTAAGTCGGAGAACCACACTATGGCTCTGTTTCTCCAAGCTCTTCCGTAGGAACTCCAAGACAACACTGCCGCTATCTAGCATATGACTCGGGTTCTCGTGAACAACTAGCATCACGGCTAGAACGACAATGATAGTTCCACTCTGTTAGAGTTCATGAGGTATTCGCCCCCGACCTTCACCGAGATAGTTGAACCTTTGGACGCTGATGACTAGATCCGCATCATTGAGGGCCTCCTTGCATTGTTCAACTACAATGAGGATCGTGAGAAGGTTCTCTATGACTCTCACTGCCTCGGAGGTACTCCCAGAGCTTACTGGGATGGATTTAAAGTGATGCACATCGAGCGTGTAATCACCTCGGATGATTTCAAGCAAGGATATCATACTGTCCATATCCCTTCTAGGGTTATGGCCATCAAGAAGCAGGAGTTTCGAGCGCTGAAGCAAGGAAGTGGCTTTTTCAGGGAGTACCTGCAGAAGTTCAAACTCTTATCGAGGTATACACCTGATGATGTCAGCATTGAGGCAGCCAAGATAGAACACTTCATGGAAGGGCTTCGGCAATCACTGTAGTATGAACTTGTTGTCTGTGACTGCTGAACCTTCTTCGAGCTGGTGAACAAGGCCCTCATGCTTTAAGATCAGCGTTGTGCCATGGAAGACACACTCAAATGCAAGATGATCAACATCGGTGGTTCAAGTAACCAGAAGACTCGCACCTGGCAATCAGCCCCATAGAAGCCAAACTATCAACCTTAGAAATCTAGGACTCCTGTAGCTTGTTCGAGCTACCAGCCTCCCCCGCCTGCCAACTCAAAGCCGGCATACAACCCTCCCAACAACAACAATGGAGGAAAGACCAACAACTTTGGGCAGGTCGCACAATTTGGGTGTGGTCAGCCTAGACACATATCGAGGCAGTGCCCCAACAAGAAGCCAGATGCACCATGCCCCAATGCACCAAACCAAGGACAAGGCCATGGAGCGCCACCCAGGAACCAAGCTTCCCGCAACGTGCCCAACAATGGCAAAGGCCGTGTGAGTGATGTCTCCATAGAGGAAGCCCATGAGTATGCGGATGTCATACTAGGTACATTCCTTGTCAACTCAACCCCAACAACAGTTCTATGTGATTGTGGTGCTTCACATTCTTTTGTTACTCAAAAGTTTGTGCTAGAGAGTGTCTTGGAGCCTACGCCCTTGAGTAGTCACATGACGGTGTAAACCCCAGGTGTAGTAATGAGGACAAAGATAGGGTGTAGAGGAGCTGGGATCAACATCAACGGGGTAGACTTCTTAGCAGATCTCATCGTCCTTAATTTGCAAGGCTTGGACGTGATCCTTGGCATGGATTGGTTAACCAAGCACTAAGGCTTGTTGTACTATGCCAATAGGACAGTTATAATGAGCAATAGCGAAGGAGTCAAGGTCAAGTATGTTCCCAACCCTACCTCCAATCAAGCCGCTCAGGTTAATTACCTTTCGGGAGTTGAGATGGATCACGTACCTCTGGTATGTGAACACCCAGATGTCTTACCTGATGAACTGCCCGGAATGCCACCTAATCGTGACATTGATTCATTATTGAGCTAATGCCCGGAGCAAGACCCATCTATAAGAATACCTATAGAATGGGATCGAAAGAGTTGGATCAACTGAAGGAGCAACTGGCTAAGCAGCTCAGAAATGGATTCATTCATCCCAGCTCCTCTCCTGGGGATCACATGTTATATTTGTAACAAAGAAGGATGGAACAATCTGGCCGTGTGTTGATTACTATTCTCTCAATAAAGTCACAATAAAGAACAAGTATCCACTCCCCAAGATTGAAGACCTATTCGATCAGATGAATGGTGCCAAGGTGTTCTCCAAGATCGATATCAGGTTTGGGTATTACGAGTTGAAGATCAGACGTGAGGATATCCCGAAGACAACGTTTGTGACTAGATATGACCTGTATGAGTACACGATCATGTCATTTGTGTTAACCAATGCCCCGGCCTACTTCATGTACCTCATGAACAAAGTCTTCATGGAGTATCTAGACAAGTTTTTCATTGTCTTCATCGACAACATACTCGTCTTCTCCAAGTCTAAAGAAGAACATGAGAAACACTTGAGCATGGTGCTGGATTTTTTTTATCACACTAGCTTTATGCCAAGTACATCAATTGTGAATTCTGGCGGCATGAAGTTGGATTTTGGCCCTTGCGTTGACATCAGATGGATTGTCAGTTGACCGTGCCAAGATTGAAGTCGTGGCAAAATTGAAATCACCAATCAACATGAAGGAAGTCAAAAGTTTCCTCGGACTCGCGGGATACTGCCGCAAGTTTGTCGAAGGATTCTCAAGCATAGGCCCACCTATGAGTCAACTATTGAAGAAGGACAAGAAGTTCGAATAGACACCGAAGTGTGAGGAAAGCTTCCAATAGCTCAAGAAGAGGTTGACAACATCACCAATTTTGGCCACCACTGATATTCACAAGGAGTTTGTTATATATTGTGATGCATCAAGGACCGGGCTTGGTGGTGTTCTGATGCAAGAGGGCAGAGTCGTGGCATATCTGTCCCCACAACTACATCCTCACAAAGAGAACTATGCCACTCATGATCTCGAGCTGGCAGCATTGGTTCATGCCTTGAAGACGTGGCGACGTTACTTTCTGGGAAAGCGATGTGAGGTATACACAGACCACAAGAGTTTGAAGTATATTTTCACTTAGGAGGAATTGAACATGAGGCAACGAAGATGGTTGGGGTTGATCAAAGATTACGACCTCAGTATTCAATACCATCCCAGAAAGGCCAATGTGGTAGAAGATGCCTTGAGAAGGAAGGCGTGCTCCTTGAATGCTATGATTAAGGAAAGGCTACCCGCCTTGTATGAGGAACTTGAGAGCTTCGGGTTGGAGCTAGTCGCACCAGGATATCTAGCCAACCTTGAAGCGAAGCCTACATTGATGGATGATTTCAAGGAAGCTTAGAAGGGACAAGAGAACATGGATGGTCTCAAGAATAAGATCAAGGATGGAAAGGCCCCAGTATTCCTACTAGATGAGCACACAATCGTATGGTTTGGGGACCACATTTGCGTACCCAACAAAGCTGAGCTCAAGAACCTGATCTTGGAAGAAGCACATGACATTCTATATTCCATCCACCCTAGTGGCACCAAGATGTACCAAGACCTCAAGGCAAGATTCTGGTGGCATGGCATGAAGAGAGAGATAGCCTCTTATGTCGCTAAATGTGACGCATGCGAGAGTGATAAGTTGCGACCCGCTGGACTGCTACAACCTCTCTAATTGCCTGAATGGAAGTGGGACAAAGTTTGGATGGACTTCATCACTAGTATGCACAAATCAAGCAAAGGACATGATTCCATTTGGATCATTGTCAACCACCTGACCAAGGTATCCCACTTCATTCCCGTTAATACCACCTATGGTGGGAGCCAGCTAGCCAACCTCTACATCAATCGCATCATGAGCCTTCATGGAGTTCCTAAGGAGATCTGTAAGATCAGGGAACTGAGTTCACCTCGAGGTTGTGGAATAAGTTTCACGAAGCTATGGTAACCAAGCTATCCTCCAGCACAACTTTTCACCCTCAAACCGGTGGGTAGACAGAACGAGTAAATCATATACTCGAGTACATGTTCCTCAGTGCTTGTGTCTTGGCATGTGGATCCAAGTGGGAAGATTGTTTACCCTTTGTCGAGTTCTCCTACAACAACAACTATCAGTCCAACCTCCATAGGGCACCATTTGAGGTGTTGTATGGTCGCAAGTGCCGCACTCCCATCAACTGGTCAGAAACTGGAGAAAGGGCTGGTCTTCGGACCAGGTGTTCCCCGTCAAGCATAAGAGCAAGTTCAACTTGTTGAGGAATGCCTAGAGTCCGCCAAATAAAGACAGAAGAGCTACGCCGATTCCCATCACCGAGACATGTGTTTCCGTGTTGGGGACTATGTCTATCTTCGAGTCATGCCTCTCAAGGGAACAAATCGCTTCCACATCAAGGGGAAACTTGCACCAAGGTACATTGGCCCCTTCAAGGTCACCACAAGACAGGTATAAGTTGCCTATTAGCTGGAGCTACGATACGAACTTTAGGACGTCCATAACGTTTTCCATGTGCCGCAAGTCCAGAGGTGCCTCCAAGTTCCCAACCGCCCTGAGCTCTACAAGGATATCGATCACCAATCCATCGATATTCAGCTAGACCTCACTTATATTGAGAGACCAATCTGCATCCTGGATGAAGCCGAGCATTGCACCAGAAGCTGCACCATCAAGTACTTCAAGCTCCAGCGGAGCAACCACACTAAAGCAACATGGGAGCGTGAAGACTACCTTAGATACGAGTTTCCTTCTCTTTTTAGCGCCTAGCCTAGGAATCTCGGGGATTAGATTCTTGTAAGGGGGTAGGTATGTCACACCCTGTGCTGTACCGCTTTTGCCACATGTTGTTTATGTAAAAATCAGGACCGGTTAAAACTTTTTGCATGTTTGTGATGATTGATTTTTGTTGCAACTTGCTTGTGTGACTGATTGAGTTTTTGAATCACTATAGTTGTTCTTCTCTCTAAAACCTACCTCCTTGAGCCCAAGCCCTTGCCCGTTGATCATAAAATGTGAATGAAACCGTAAAAACCATTTTTATAAATTATTAATTTTACAAAAGGCATTTAATCATTTCAAGTTCTCCAAAACCCCTCATTGGGATTTGCACTCCAAATTCCCAATATAGGAGGGATGTTTTACACCAAAGACATTATTTGAATCCTGTTATTCAAAAGACTTCCCAAAAGCACAAAATAATTATTTTTAAAGTTATTTTACTATTTTATTTAACTAACTTTTTTGAGGAAAAATGGTATTTCATAGAGAACAATTATTTTCTTACTTCACAAATATTTGATAAAATTTTGGGAAACTGAGTGGACTTATATTTTCCACACATAAGAGTTTCAACACATGGTCTTGTTCCCAATATTGGACAAAACCCCTCATAATCTTTCTGCCTATTTCTAGATTTTGAAATATTTCCATAACAAATATTCTCAATAAATTCCAACAAAATGCTAGCAAGTCACACCTGATAAATGTGGTGATCCTGCAAAGTTTCATCTCAATCCAAGTTTATTTGATCTACTTAATAATCCCAAAACGCTTCTTGTACACAACCAAATTTGAGGAACTTTATATTGCCAAGTTTATCCAATTGATACCAAACTTTACAAGAGTGATCCATACCCCAAATAAGGACTACACCAAGTTGTGCATTTACGGGAGTTGATTTGATCACCTGAGTCCACAGAAATCTGATTCTGTCCATTTCTAGGGTTTTTCATGTCTACACTGTAACTTTGCTCAAATGAGCTCAAACTTGGTGAATCCTACTTATTTTGCCCATCATTTAATACTGTTAAATCTAACTTGAAGTGGTGTGATTTATCTTCCTCAAACTAGCATCAAACACCTTTTCGTGATTTTGTAAAACTGCTACTTTCACCCTTTAAACTATTCTCCGTCACTCCAAAGTTTTACCACAAGCCCACAGAGTTACCCTTGACCTGCAGTAGCAAGATCTAGCTCTGGTTCAACCATGGGGATAGAGCAAAACCCCAATTACCCCCTCTGGTCCACCCTGGCAAAAGCCTTTTCCCCTCTTACTTTGACCACAACTTCCCTCCTCGGCTCCAAAGCATCCAAGGGGAATCTCCACATCCCCCAGACACTAGAGGACAAGGTGGCATATGCTAGAGCCCTCCAGCATGTCGTGGCATGCCAATACTACGCTCTGGACGTGCTAAAGTGCGCACCTGCACTGTGGAAGGCCAGCCCCGACCAACTTTGGCCCCCTCCGGCTGTGCCCCGAGCCCCCGCCTCGACGGCAGGAACCATGCACCACGTCGTGCCCCATATTTCACCCCTTCTCCTCCCCTACGACGAGTGCCCCGGTTGACCGATTTGGTCAGATGGCGCCCACCACCCAGGCACGCCAGGAGCCAACTCCAGCTCCTCTCCGTTCCCTTTCCAACCCCACACCGCGTCTACGAAGACCGCAAACGCACCCCCAAGTCCCCTCTCCTCCCGTGGCCATTCCCACAACCTCGTCGGTGCACAAGCTTTCGATGAACCGTGCCCCCTCTATAAAAAGCCACCCGGGCCTCCATCTCCCTCCCTTCGACCTCCTGCTACCCCTAATCGCACCCCTGAGCAACCAACTCATCACGAGAAGCTGCCGAGCTTGAGATCGAGCTCCGGATCCGCCGCATAGGGATTCAAGCAATCCCGTCGTACAAGGACGCTCCGGCTCTCATTTCTTTTCCAATGGAACCGCAACAACTTCTTGATGCCCCCTCTCTACACTATTCTTTTGCTGCAGGATTCGGCCCTGGCGACCACCCTCCCGAAGCGCCTCTGCCGCGGGACCTCGTTGGCAGCGACTCCGTGCACCCCGGCTCCTCCCTCCACCACGGGTTGAACGGAGACTCACCCCTGGACCCATTTCCATCACTAGCTGCCCTCGCTGTGCCCTCTGCCATCGCCGGTGAGCTTTCCACCCTCCCTGTCCCGAGGTTGAAGATGACAGGTGGGAGCCACCTGTCATCCTCACCTCTCCCTCGCCTCCCCTCGCTGACATTGACGTCTGGGCCCTGCTTGTAGGGTTTAAACCCTAGCGGGTGCGAGCGCCTGTACCGCCTGAGCTGGTTCGGTGTCTGGGCCGATTCGTCCAACAAATTCTGGCCCAGGAACCCTGACCCTTTTCTTTTCCCTTTTTATTTCTGCTTTGCAAAAATCCCACACGGGTGAATATTTATCCATATTAAAATATCCGTTCACCACAAATCTTGTAACATTATGTAGTATTTTTACAAAAGGTTAGATGCACTTTTTATTTTAAAACCCTGTTTTAGACATTTTAACTGTGACAACCCCAATGCAATACCTTCCCCCTATTGCATATCCTTCTTTGTATGGCACCTTCCTGTGTTGACATGTTGGATTTGGAATAAAAGAGTTTAAGGTTGTGTCTTCATTTTATGTTGCATCATGGCATCATGCATATCATCACTTCTTTTGTTCTTGACTTTTGTTGTTTGTGTTACACCTTGGTATGAAGTGCGGGTGCATGTGTGGATGTGCCTTGGTGTTTGCAATTTGGTCGGGCGCAACAAGATCCAGGTCAAAACCCCTTGCTCCACCGTAGATTCAAAACTCCCTCCTTTCCAATTATATTAGAGGCGGATTTCTAAGTTATTGTTTTTTCCCCAATAAAATGTTCCTCCTCTTCTTGAATTATTCCTATTAATTGTGGGGTGCAACACCCTTATATTTGTATTTATTTTCCTTTTGCTTTTATTTAAAAAAAGCCCCATGTTAAATAAAAGGAATTTATTTTTGTTCTTCCAAAATGTCCTACTTATTTTTATAAATGGGGGCAACATTTTAGAAGACCAACGATATTTTTATTTCGTCACAAACTCTTTTCATTTAGCCCCTGGGATTTAACCAAAACCCTGTTCTATTTATTTGGAAACAACTTTTAACGTAGAGAGAAAGAGCACCAGGCTCAGTTGTTGTTGTTTTTGGCCCAAGGCCTGGCGAGCGACTGTTTTCTTCTTCCTCCCGACGTCATCCCGTGTACGACTCCATAGCCGCCACAAGATCTAACTCCCATCTCTATGAGACGGTTGCTGGCGCGAGCCTCGAGCTATTAAGCTCCACACGTGCCCTCCGAACCCAAGTGTTCAATTTCTCCCCCTCCTTCTCCCCTAGCGCGTTAGGGCCACCTCCAGATCGACCACCAACGCCATGGCCCGTTCCTGTTCGAGATCGACGTTAGCGAAGATCGTCGCCATCTTATTCCTCAACTGTTCTAGGAGCTCGCGGAGGACCATGGGGTTCCATTCGCGACGAGATCAGACGCCAGGAGCTGCTTCCACGACGTCCCCGGCGACAAGGATCTTCTTCCTCTCCAGCGAGCATCGCCTGCAGCAGTTCGTGAGCGATGTTCCTCCCCTTCGTCAGAGCGTCTCTTCTATGCCCCTGGGTGAGCACATCACCTCCATTCCCCTTGCCCTCTCTCCCTGTAGCCTCGCCGTCGCCGTCTAGCGCTTCACCGTGTGTTCTATCACCGAGCAGAGCAAGCAGCAGCATCAATGCTTTGTCAGTTTCACTAGCGCCGCCGTAGTGCAGTAGCGCAGGCAGTAGGCAGTAGCGCAGCAGTAGCATCAGTTATCAGCCATAGCAGTTCGCAACAGCCGCATGCAGTAGGAGCAGTGGCACGTGTCCCTGCCGGCGTTTTTCATTGGTTGTGGCCGTTTGTGATGGCGCCGGCACAGTCGTTCTGCTTCTGGTAGTAGGAGGAGCAGGCTGGCGATGCGGGATAGGCAAGAAGGGTCGAACCCCCTTAGGTTCAAACCCCCACACCTAGCCCCACTGGCAATCGAGCCAACCCGTGCATTGCTGCGCCGTGGGTTTGAACCCCCCACTCCTCCCTCCTGTGCAGTTGAATCCCCCCTTTTTATTTTGCGTTGATTCATTTGTTGCGGTAGTTAGCAGGCTCGGTGTAAGGTAGTTACTTCCCCTGTTCTAGCAGTAGGCGTACCCCACCGCAGTGGCAATAGAGCCAGGTCCCGTGCACGCGGTCTTCGGTTTGAATCCCTCGGCGCCCACTGTCGTGGGTATAAGTCTTACAATAGATGTGTAGGGTACGAAAGGATGGGCAGAGCCTTAGCTACGGCGAGGTTGTATGAGTTCAGGCCCCTCTGCGGTGGAGGTAAAAGCCCTACGTCTCAGTGCTCTTGGGAGCTTAGTGTCGAGTGGAATATAGGATTACAACAAATGCCAACCCCTGCACCAGTGGGGAAGGGCGGCTTATATAGAGTGTGGTGCCCTTCACAACGGCCCGATGGACAAGGGTGGAGTAGTGGCAAATAAATGCCTACGTTACAGGTAACGTATGCCTTAAATGCTAATAATGGTGTATGAAAACGTATGACCGTTGCCCTCCTGGGAGGTTACGATGTACAGAGTGGAATTCAGTCGGTACGATAAATATGCTCCGAATGCTCGTCACCGACTGGATGGTGGGGGGGGTCCTTAGTTCAGTCGGAACTGTCTAAGGGCCTTGCCCTCTATGAAGGGTAGTCCTTGGGTAGGACCTATAGGGCAGGCCTATGACCCTACCCTGGGACTATAACCCCATCATTAGTCCCCGAATGGATCGGGGTTGGAACGACGAAGTGGTGCCTGGAGTACGGAACCGACTGGTATGGATGTGACTTTGGCGTTGTTTGCCTCTATCCATTTTATCCTTTCGACCAGTGATCCGAGTGAATATACCAGTGAAACGAACCGTCAGGGACCGAGTGCTTCCGCGGAATCTTTCGATGTGACCGGTCAAACTAACAGCGGCGGACTTTCTCGGATCTTCAAATTTCGGTTGCCGCGCGCTCAGCGGGGATGTCGACATCGTCATCGAGTAGTTTCTGCCGCCTCGATTACCGTGCCTTTATCTTCTCCACTAATATCGCAACAGCCGGTCGGGGATAAGATTTCGGGGCCACCTTTAGTGACCCAGTCGGAACCTTATTTAAGCCTCTCCGACGGGGGTTTCTTGTTGCGCTGCCCTTGTTACTCGCACTGGCCTCGCTTCTCCCGTGGCGCCGAGTGCTCCGCCAGCTCCTCCCGTGGCTCTGAGTGCTCGGAGCGTGAAGAGGACCAGGGACGCTGCTGCCGAGCCCACGGACCAACCGTCCAAGGTGGCCAAACTGAGTGGGTCCAAGCCTCGGAAAGCTTTGCCTCGGATGAGGATCGCTGTTCCAGTTGCCTCAGCGTAAGTGTCTTGTTCTCCCATCTTCTTTGAGTATTTGATTGAACTCATGCTTATCGGTCGAGTGGATTTTACTCGACAGAGCTGCTACCTCCGCCACCTCTCTGCCGCACCAGGACGATGATCCCATGGATACGGATAATGCTGCCACATCCCAGCAAGGTACGTTGTGACGACTCCGAGAGTTTGCATTATTGTTTCGCGAGTGCTGCCTTTAATCTTGCCCTTTTTCTATAACCTCATGTTGTTCAGTCGGGCTTCCTTCGGAGGTGATTCATCTAGAGGAGGACGACCAAAGGGGATCAGGGCCAACTTTGGCGCCTGTCCTTGAGGTTGTTCCATCTGCAGCTGCTCCCACCACGGACGCCCGCCG
The DNA here is from genome assembly GCF_904849725.1 of Hordeum vulgare subsp. vulgare. NCBI lineage: Eukaryota > Viridiplantae > Streptophyta > Magnoliopsida > Poales > Poaceae > Hordeum > Hordeum vulgare. The sequence continues at coordinate 268,584,499 of NC_058519.1, read as the reverse complement.
ACCGAGACGATGCCGTCGACTGAGGCGGTGCCCCTCGCGGCTGAACTAACTGGAGCGGGACTTGGGATGCCCAAGGAGTCTTCTGTCGTGCCAGGTCCGTCGACCGTCCAGTACGACGCCCGACACCTCCCGGAAGACCAAGTGGGAGCCGCCAAGGAGGCCATGGTGCAAGTGGAGTTGATGGTGGGTGATGCCAAGGGAGCGTACGACTCCATCGCGTCTTTGTACAAGAGAAGCTTGGAGCTCCGGGACGATATCCGAGTAAGTGCGCTAGTAAGTGTTTACTTTCCTCTCGTAACCCACTGGGGGTTTAAGTGATATACTCGGATATAGTAGGATTATTTTGCAGTGGGTTCACTCTGAGTGAACCCAGTGGGTGTAGTCCCAGAGACTTCTGTCGAGTGCTTGCACCACCAGTTGTCTTTATATGCATTTTCAGTTATCTAAGCAGATCGGAGCTGGTCTGCCCAAATATTACCAGTGGGGGCACTCGGAGTGCATCCAGTAGATGTAGTCCCCGAGAGTATTGTTACTCAGGTGGGGTAATAGCATTCTCGTAGATTTGTCTGTTTGTCATGTGGCTCAATAGGGCCTGCCTGTTCGAGCTTCATGCCAGTGGGGTCACTCTTAGTGAACCCACTGGGTGTAGTCCCCGAGACCGCTGTCGAGTGCTTGCATCGGCAGGGGTCTGAAGAACTTTGAGCTTTGTTTGTTTTCCTTGTTGAATGTGTCTGAGCTTCCATTTGCGCTGATTTGGCAGAAGACTTGCGAAATGGGATCCGCGTACAATACTCTGAAGGCTGAAAAGGTTCAGCTTGCTGCAGAACTGGAGGTGGCTGTGCATGACTTGGCTGGTGTGAAGGGGGCTCTTGCTGACCGAGAGAAGTCTTTGGAGGAGTCCCGGGAGACCAACAAGGCATTGGTGGCCGAAATTGAGAAAATGGGCAAGCAAAGAACTGAACTAATGGGTCAAATGAAGGTGATGAACCGTCGATGCATTTCGCAGGAGAAGTATGTCAACGACTGGGCAAGGAAGATGATTGCACTGCTCGGTGGTAAGCTATTTGCCGAGTGCTTCTTGACTTTGTAATTCATCTGGACGCTGAGGCTGAAGCAGCCGAAAATTGAACGGTCGGTTGTTCCGAACGTTCCACTCGGCGACGAAGCCAATCGGGACATGCTCCGAGCACATATTCGCCTTGGCAGAGTGGGACCTTTCATCGGCCGTCTGAGAGAAGTCATCGGCCGGATCGACAAGGAGCTGTGGCCCGAAGACGATTCCCGGCAGGAAATAGAAGGGTTGATGACTCGGCTGGAGGACGTCCCGAACAGAGTGCAGGCATGGAAGAAGTCTGCCGCTCGTTGTGGTGCAGACGTGGCGCTATCGCTGGTCCGAGTGCACTGCAAGGAAGCTCGTGAAGAAAAGCTGAAGGCGTTGCAGGTCACCAACACCAAGAAGCTTCGATTCGAAGATTTCATGGAGACCTTCCTCGAGACAGCCACTCGTATCGCGGACGGGATCGACCTTGAGACCTTTGTGGAGCCTGCCAGTCCTGATGACGCTTGAAAAACTTTAGCTCGGTATGCCGAGTGGTATCTGTATCAAACTTGGGCCACTGCTGTTGGCCGTCACATTCGTGGTTCGGTGTGGATAAGCTTGATCCACACCGAGCCGACTATCGTAGATCCAACTTTGAATTCGAATCGAATATTTTGCTCTTCTTTCGCCAAGTTTATTTTCTCACACGATTTTGGGTCGTGGTTTTTGTTTGGCGTTTCTTGGTGAAGCCAATGGCAAACATGCGGAGCATGTAATTGCCAGTTGTCTTCACATCCACATGAGCCTCAATGAGGGTCTGCTAAGCCTCCGAGTGGATCTCGAGGATACACTCGAAGGAAGCTTTTTACTTAGGCGATTCTGGATCGCAGCTAAGTCCCCGAGTGCGGCATCTCGTGCGCACTCGAAGTGAGTTGATACTCATGTAGTTGTCAGTTGTCTTCACATCCACATGAGCCTCAATGAGGGTCTGCTAAGCCTCTGAGTGGATCTCGAGGATACACTCGAAGGAAGCTTTTTTACTTAGGCGATTCTGGATCGCAGCTAAGTCCCCGAGTGCGGCATCTCGTGCGCACTCAGAGTGAGTTGATACTCATGTAGTTGTGAGTTGTCTTCACATCCACATGAGCCTCAATGAGGGTATGCTAAGCCTCCGAGTGGATCTTGAGGATACACTCGAAGGAAGCTTTTTTACTTAGGCGATTCTAGATCGCAGCTAAGTCTCCGAGTGCGGCTTTTAGTGCGCACTCGGAGCGAGTTTTGTACTTACGCGATTCTGAATCGCAGCTAAGTCCCCGAGTGCGACTTTTAGTGCACACTCGGAGAGAGTTTTTTACTTAGGCGACTCTGGGTCGCAGCTAAGTCCCCGAGTGCGGCTGTTAGCGCACACTCGGAGAGTGTTTTTTACTTAGGCGACTCTGGGTCACAGCTAAGTCCCCGAGTGCGGCTGTTAGCGCACACTCGGAGAGAATTTTTTTACATAGGCGACTCTGGGTCGCAGCTAAGTCCCCGAGTGCGACTTTTAGTGCACACTCGAAGAGAGTTTGTACTTAGGCGATTCTGGATCGCAGCTAAGTCCTCGAGTGCGACTTTTAGTGCACACTCGGAGAGAGTTTTTTACTTAGGCGACTCTGGGCACACTCGGAGAGAATTTTTTACTTAGGCGACTCTGCGTCGCAGCTATGTCCCCGAGTGCGGCTGTTAGCGCACACTCAAAGAGAGTTTTTTACTTAGGCGACTCTGGGTCGCAGCTAAGTCCCCGAGTGCGACTTTTAGTGCACACTCAGAGAGAGTTTGTACTTAGGCGATTCTGGATCGCAGCTAAGTCCCCGAGTGCGACTTTTAGTGTGCACTCGGAGAGAGTTTTTTACTTAGGCGACTCTGGGTCACAGCTAAGTCCCCGAGTGCGTTTGTTAGCGCACACTCGGGGAGAGTTTTTTTACTTAGGCAACTCTGGGTCGCAGCTAAGTCCCCGAGTGCGGCTGTTAGCGCACACTCGGAGAGAGTTTTTTGGACCGGAGTCTGCAAACACGGAAGAATTTTGGACCAACAAAAAATCAGTCTGCTTTGTATTACTTCAATGATACTTGTTCTTTACATTGCCTCCGTCGACGGTCACGTGTAGAAGCGCTTCAGGAGATCTCCGTTCCATGCTCGCGGCTCGTCCGTTTCCCTATCGAGGTTGTAGAGTCGATATGCTCCGTTGTTCAGCACCTTAGAGATGATGAAGGGTCCTTCCCAGGCGGGAGCCAACTTGTGAGGCCTCTGCTGGTCCACTCGGAGCACCAGGTCACCTACTTGGAATGTGCGACTCCTGACGTGCCGCGCGTGAAAACGCCGCAGATCTTGTTGATAAATTGTTGAGCGAGTCAGTGCCATCTCGCGCTCTTCTTCTAGTAGATCCACTCCGTCTTGCCTGGCCTGCTCTGCTTCAGCTTCGGAGAAGAGTTCGACTCGTGGAGAGTTGTGAAGCAAGTCACTCGGAAGGACTGCCTCTGCTCCATAAACGAGGAAGAACGGGGATCGCCCTGTAGATCTATTCAGAGTTGTGCGGAGGCCCCACAACACCGAAGGAAGCTCGATGACCCATGCGCCGGCGACATGTCCAACTTCTCGCACGAGTCGAGGCTTCAATCCTTGAAGAATAAGTCCGTTCGCCCGCGCTGCTTGCCCGTTGGTTTGAGGGTGCACCACAGATGCAAAATCCACTCGGATACCTTGGCCTGTGCAAAAACCTTTGAATCTGTCCGAGTCAAAGTTTGTGCCATTGTCAGTGACTATGCTGTGCGGGACTCCGAATCTGGAGATGATGTCTCTGACAAATTTGATGGTCGTAAGGGTGTCGAGCTTCTTGATTGGCTTGGCTTCAATCCACTTGGTGAACTTGTCGACTGCCACCAACAGATGAGTGAATCCCCCTTGGGCAGTTCTGAATGGACCGACTGTATCTAATCCCCACACTGTGAACGGCCAAACAAGAGGGATTGTCTTCAGCGCAGACGTTGGCTTGTGGGACTTGTTCGAATAGAACTGACAGCCTTCGCATCGGTCGACCATATCCTTTGCCATTTCATTCCCCTGCAACCAGAAGAAGCCAGCTCTGAATGCTTTGGCGACGATTGCTCTTGAGGAGGCATGATGGCCGCAAGTTCCCGAGTGAATTTCTTCCAGGATTAACTCTCCCTCCTCAGGGGAGATGCATCGCTGAAGGACTCCTGAAACACTTTCCTTGTACAACTGGCCATCAATGAAGGTGAAGGACTTCGACCTGCGGACGATCTGCCTCGCTTGGACTTCGTCCTCTGGTAATTCTTGCCTCAGGATGTATGCAATGAACGACACAGTCCAATCGGGGATGATAGCAAGAATATCCATGATCAAATCAACCACAGCGGGGACCTCGACTTCAGTCGGATCTGTTAAACTCTTCGGTTGTACCGGTTCCTCTGTAAAAGGATCTTCTTTCACCGAAGGGAGATGTAGGTGCTCGAGGCAGACATCACTCGGGACTGGTCTCCGAGTGGATCCGAGTTTTGCCAACTTATCAGCTGCTTGGTTCTTCAGTTGCGGAACATGGTGAAGTTCCAGACCTTCAAACTTCTTCTCGATATTCCTTACTGCGTTGCATTATGCAGTCATGGTGGGGTTCCTGACATCCCACTCCTTCATCACTTGATTAACCACCAAATCTGAATTGCCATAGACCATCAGGTGATGGACGCCGAGTGTGATGGCCATGCGCAATCCGTAAAGGAGAGCTTCATACTCTGCCTCATTGTTGGAAGAATCGAAATGTATCTGCAACACATACTTAAGCTTATCACCTTTTGGCGATATGATCACTACGCCAGCGCCGGAGCCATTCAGCATCTTGGACCCATCGAAGAACATAGTCCAATGAGCCGAGTAGATGTGAGTCGGTTGTTGTTGTTCTACCCATTCTGTTATGAAATCAGCCAGAGCTTGAGACTTTATAGCCTTCTTGGCTTCAAACTTGATGTCGCAGTATAACATCTCCATAGCCCACTTCGCCACTCGGCCTGATGCGTCTCGATTGTGGAGGATTTCCGACAATGGAGCATCAGAAACGACAGACACCGAGTGGTCTTGGAAATAGTGAGCCACCTTCTTTGCAGTCATGTAGATCCCATAAATAAGCTTTTGATAATGGGGATACCTCTGCTTGGAAGGAGACAGGACTTCGGAGACATAATATACTGGCCGCTGAACCTTGTACGCTTTGCCTTCTTCTTCACGTTCAACTGTGAAAACAGTGCTGACGACATGATTTGTAGCCGCGATGTACAGAAGAAGGGGTTCTTTACTGAGCGGGGCAGTAAGAACCGGCTGGGTGGAAAGCAGGGCTTTGAGGTCATCGAATGCAATCTGGGCTTCGTCTGTCCACTCGAAAGTATCTGATTTGTTCATGAGTCGGTACAGAGTTAACGCCTTCTCGCCGAGTCGAGCGATAAACCTGCTCAAAGCCGCTAGGCAACCTGTGAGCCTTTGAACATCATGTATTCTGACCGGCCGCTCCATTCGGACGATGGTCCCGATCTTTTCGGGGTTGACATCGATTCCTCATTCGAAAACGAAGAAACCGAGTAACTTTCCGCTGGGAACACCGAATGAACACTTGGCAGGGTTGAGCTTGATATCGTACCTACGAAGGTTGGCGAATGTTTCTGCCAAGTCAGTCAGCAGGTCGAAACCTTTGCGTGACTTGACTACGATATCGTCCATATATGCCTCCACATTTCGACTGATCTAGTCAAGGAGGCATTTCTGGATCATGCGCATAAAATTTGCTCCTGCATTCTTCAAACCGAATGGCATAGTGATGTAGCAGAAACACCCGAATGAGGTGATGAAGGCTATTTTTAATTCATCCGGACCATACAGACGGATCTAACGATAGCCCGAATAGGCATCAAGGAATGATAAACGCTCGCAACCCGCAGCCGAATCGACAATTTGATCAATGCGGGGGAGCGGGAAATGATCTTTCGGGCAGACCTTATTGAGATGCTTGAAGTCGATGCACATACGGAGGGACTTGTCCTTCTTGGGCACCATGACAACATTGGCGAGCCACTCGGAGTGGTGTACCTCGCGAATGAAGTTGGCTGCCAAAAGTTTAGCCAGCTCCTCTCCGATTGCATTCCTTTTGTGCGCGACGGACCGATGCAGGCGTTCTCGGACGGGCCGAGCGGTAGGATCCACATGCAGTCGGTGCTTAGCCAACTCCCTGGGTACACCTGGCATGTCAGAGAGCTTCCATGCGAAAATGTCCCAGTTCTCACGGAGGAACTGGATGAGCTCGGCTTCCTATTTTGGATCAAGGGTGGTGGAGATGTTCGTCGGGGCGGCGGTGTCGTCCATCGGGTGGATGCTGACTTTCTTCGTGTCGCCCGCCGACTGGAATGCGGACTCCGAAGCTGGCTTCTTCGAACGCATCAAGTGAGCGGGGTCGGCTGTCTTCTTGTACTCATCCAGCTCGAGGATAGCCATCTGCTGATCGGCAATATGTGACCCCTGCTGCAGACACTCTTCGGCCCGTTGCAGATTGCCTGTGATGGTGATCACACCTTTGGTACCCGGCATCTTCAGCTTCAAATACACGTAACATGGACGGGCCATGAAACGTGCATACGCCGGACGGCCCAGAATTGCATGGTATGCACTCTGGAAGTCCACCACCTCGAATGTCAGCTTTTCCTTGCGGAAGTTCTTGTCGGAGCCGAAAACGACGTCCAACGTGATCTGGCCGAGTGACTTGGCCTTTCGTCCTGGGATGACTCCGTGGAACTGCACGCTGCTCTCGCTAAGTTTGGACATCGGAATGCCCATCCCCTTGAGTGTGTCAGCGTACATGATGTTCAAGCCGCTGCCGCCATCCATGAGGACTTTGCGGAGTCACACTCCTTCCACCACCGGGTCAACTACCAGAGCCTGCCTCCCCGGGGTGGGCACGTGTGCTGGATGATCCGACTGATCAAAGGTGATCGCAATTTGAGACCATTTGAGGAACGTGGGGTTGGTCGGGGTGGCCATGTTCACCTCCCTGTTCACCAGCTTCAGTCGACTCTTGCTTTCCACGTCAGCAAAAATCATCAATGTTGCATGGACTTGGGGGAACGAATCCTCCTTGTCCTCATCATCCTGCTCGTTGTCCTTTTCACTCGGCTGCCCTTCGCCGAACCCTTGGATCAGGAGGCGACATTGCCGAGTGGTGTGCTTCGGGAATATGGCGTTGCCTTCTTCATCCATCTTCGTGTGGATTGGACATGGCTGATCCAGGATGGAGTCCCCGAACTGCTTCTTCTTGCGGGTGTACTGAGCTTTCCCCTTGCCCTTGAACTTGGCATTTGTAACGGCAGCTGCCTCTGCCTGCAGAGTGGACGGAGCTTTCTGCTTTTGCTTCCGATTGTTGTTCCCATCTCCGTCGGCGACTGCCTTGTGCTTGCCGCTACGTATGCGGTCCTCTTCTTCGCCATTTGCATAGCGTGCGGCTATCTCCATCACCTTGCTCATGGAGATGTCGCCTGTCCGACCGAACTTCAGGTACAGATCTCTGTACCGCACGCCTGCCTTGAATGCGCAGACTACTTGATGCTCTGTGACGTTCTCCACTGTGTGGTAGAGGGTCGTCTAGCGCTGGATGAAATCGCGCAGGGGCTCATTCTGCTTCTGGACGCAGTGCTGGAGCTCCACGAGACCAGCAGGGCGTTTGCACGTGCCCTCCAAGGTCCTGATGGACACTCGGGACAGATCTGCCCAGCTGTAGATGCTTGATGGAGCCAACTGATTCAGCCACGCTCGTGCCGAGCCGTCGAGCATCAGGGGGAGATGTTTCATGGCGACCTGGTCATCTCCGCCACCGATCTGGACCGCCACTCGGTAGTCGTCCATCCACGTTTCTGTCTTGGATTCTCCTGTGAACTTGTTGATCCCCGTCGCCAATCGGAAGTTGGGAGGGATGTCAGCTGAACGGATGGCCCGACTGAAGCACTCGGGGCCAGAGACGATGGTCCTGCTTCCACTCGGACGGTCTCTATCGTGACCATCATGGTGGGCTCGACTCCTGTCGACCTTCCTCTGGGCGATGTACCCTCTTGCGTCGGGCCTTGGATCATACGTGTCACCGACTGAACGCCGATCATCATGATGTCGGGGCCCATAAGGCCCACCCCACGGAGGGGTGCGTGAACGGCGACGATCTTCGGGATTCGTGGAACGGCTGCCCCCTCTGCGTCGCTCATGAGAGTGGGGGCTGTAAACCGACCGATGCGTTTTCGCGTGAACAGAACTGTTGTGGATCCTGTTGTGTGACAGGGAGACCGCCGAATTCTGCTGCTGCGCCGTGTGCAACAGGGCACGGATCTGCGATCCCTCTACCAGCCTCCGAATCAGTCGGTTGGAGGGAATCGGCTATCTTGGCAGCGGCAGCCAGGTTGAGGACGGGTGTACGGAAGACCTCGACGTTGCTCTGACGAGTGCGTCGACTCGCAGAACGGTGGTGTTGACGGCGAGCACCGGACGATTCGCCGACCTCGTGCTCGTTCCGGCCAATCCGATGGGGACTTTCATGGGAATTTGCCATGAGAACTTCGGCTGCAGGCCCGCGACCCAAGTACTCGGAAGGTAACTCAGTTGGAACTGAGTCCAAGCACTGGGACGGCGGCGCGACCACAACCGACTCGAGGACCACCACTTGAGAGGACGCGTTCTGGCGCGCCTGGGCGTGTCGCACCCAACGCTGGAGCCGCGGTCGGCGGGCCGCTTGTTGCGGCGCATGACGGGGGCGAAAGTCGACTCCGGGGCCGACTGCTGGAGAAGAAGGACGCCGCGGGCACCGGCACGGAAGTGCGTAGCCCCGCGACTGGGGAGCGCCTCGACGTCGAGAGACGCATCCCGTAGCCATGCCGAATTGTCGACGATGAAGGAGAGTGCGCCGAATAGGATCTCCCTACCCATGCATAAATCTCCGCCGGACAACATGATAAAAAGATGAAGTTGCAAACTCGCCGGAAGTCGCTTAGACGCCTGCCCCATGGTGGGCGCCAACTGTCGTGGGTATAAGTCTTACAGTAGATGTGTAGGGTACGAAAGGATGGGCAGAGCCTTAGCTACGGCGAGGTTGTATGAGTTCAGGCCCCTCTGCGGTGGAGGTAAAAGCCCTATGTCTCAGTGCTCTTGGGAGCTTAGTGTCGAGTGGAATATAGGATTACAGTAAATGCCAACCCCTGCACCAGTGGGGAAGGGCGGCTTATATAGAGTGCGCTGCCCTTCACAACGGCCTGGTGGACAGGGGTGGAGTAGTGGCGAATAAATGCCTACGTTACAGGTAACGTATGCCTTAAATGCTAATAATGGTGTATGAAAACATATGACCGTTGCCCTCCTGGGAGGTTACGGTGTATGGAGTGGAATTCAGTCGGTACGATAAATATGCTCTGAATGCTCGTCACCGACTGGACGATGGGGGGTCCTTAGTTCAGTCGGAACTGACTACGGGCCTTGCCCTCTATGAAGGGTAGTCCTTGGGTAGGACCTATAGGGCAGGCCTATGACCCTACCCTCGGACTATAACCCCATCACCCACCTTTTAGCTGGTGTTTTTATTTTCTGTTGACTTGGCAATTGACCTAGAATAGCTTGTATTACTCCCTTGTTAGTGTAGCTACATCAGAGTAGCCAAGTAGTGGGGGCTGTGCTCTCCACCAGGGAGGTGGTTGGTTCGATCCCCCTCTCCCTCTTTTATTTTCTATTGTTTGTGTGTGTAGGTGCCACTAACAAGTGGGCCACAGGGCCCACATGTCATGCACTAGGGCTCCCTGGTGCCTATCACTAGTGGGGCCCCATGTCAATTAGGTTTGTGTTATTTTTTATTCTGTTTGTGTGTTAATTCCATCTTTTGAATAATTCCATAAATGGGATATGCCAAATCTGGCATATGCAAAATCAACCTCTCATTTTGACATATAGTGATTATGATTTTGGGAAGATTTCCTTTTCAGTTCTGTGGTGTTTTTATGCATGCAAGTATAGCAGTATGATATATGGATTTGGGGTAGAAAAACCCAAGGAATCCAATGGTGGCACTGGATTTCAGTTTTGAGCAGTTTTGCACAAGTGCCATTTTGTGATGAGGTGGCACTTTGTCATTTGAGTAGGATTATTTTTGTGTGTGCTTTGAAGTGTGTGCCATACATGCATCATATTGTCTGTTGCATTATCACCTACTGGTGTTTATTGTGTGATTATTTCTTTTGGGTAGCAACGGGTGCAGGAAACGAGTTCGAGGAGTTCGGTGAGTTCATTTAGGAAGATCAGGAGTAGTTTCACTCTGAAGATTGCACATGCAACATGATCGTGACCTTGACACCATTTCTAGCTTTGTTATGCATAGTTGACTCGTTTCCATCATTATTCTCCGATGCCTACCACCTGATATATAGACTATCAAACATTGCCATGAAACCTCTAACACTTCCCCTCCTAGCAAATATTGTTTGGCTAAGTTAGGCTTGCGACCACTTCATTAGCGTTGCTAGTTGCAGGTGCAAGCTGGTGCATGTGATAACACGGGCAATTTGATTATCATCTTACTTAAATACTACTTAATAAATGCACCTATATGCTTGGTAAAAGGCGGAAGGCCCGACCTTTTGCTGGGTGATTTGTTCCGCTTTTCGCTCTTAGTTCCGCTACCAGTGTTTTATAACATAAATGAGCGCTCCTAACACGTTCGGGGTTGTTATGGGCCCCCTTGATAATTCGTTTTAGTGTAAAGCTTTTCCGGCAAGGCCCAACTTTGGTGTTAAATTTGCTAACAACTTAATAAAAAGCATAGGGAATAGCTACCCCGAGGAATTAATAAACAACCCAGGCCAGTGCTCCTCATGAGTGTTGGTCCAACCTGAGCGATGTCCGGCGCCGCCTAGTCACCCAGGGTCTCAGCCAACCTGAAGTCTAGCTCATCCCGTTGTGCCTTGAGAACGAGATACACGGCTCCTATCGGGTTTGTTTGCACGCCGGGCAGCCTTGATGGATTAGTTTCACCTTCTACAAGATATCTTGTGCATTGGGATTTCGGTGAGACTTTGGTTATTCTCAGAGATGAGGTTTTCCACTAAGGAATCCAACGAGATCGCGAGTTTCATGATCAAGTATTTCTATGTTGCCTGTGGTAATTTGTGATGTAGTAGTTGGAGCACCCATGTAGGGTTAAATCTTTCAGAAAGCCGTGCCCGCGGTTATGTGGCAATCATGGATATTTTGTTAACATCCGGTTCCAGATAACTTGAAGTAACTTAATTAAAACCTACCAACTATGTGCATAACCGTGACTGTTTCCTTCAGAGTTCCTTCTCTGATATAGAACACGGTGGGGTTAAGAATGACGTAAGTAGGTGTAAAGGACCACTTAGTGATTATTCTTAGTTAACGAACGTCTTGCGTAGACCACCATATCTTTACTTCTTGTTCAACGTAAGTTAGCCACCATAATGCTTAGGTTGCTGCAAACTCAAACACATACCCCAACCTCGCCTAATAACTTAGTTAGATTCGATACCAAGGTCATGAGATTGTTGAGTACTTCTGTCTCACAAATTACTACAACCACCCACACGTACATGTACCCAAGATACAAATGCTTCCGAGGATACCCAGCTGAAGTGGGAGTTTGACGAGGACAATGGCAGGTTGTACGTGACGTATCCCGAGGATTAGAGGCACTTGGTCGTGATTGTGGGCCTAGCAAGGCGGGAGAGCATTAGATTTTGTCGTTTATCTTGCCCGTAGTCAGACCCTGTTTTCTATTTGAATAATGGATGACTGTGTGGATCTGTAATTTAGCTTGTGGCGAGTGTAAGAAAAATCTTATTACTCTGCCATCTATTATTTATTGCAATGTTCATCCTGCTCGCGAAACGCTTAGATGCGACTCTTTCCCCTTTTGAGGCCTCACCACCACATAAGGAAAGTGCCGCATCTTAGACGTTATATTAACACTCTATTAAAACAGTTTCTTCAACTTTTTACAGTCCAAATATGAAACCTAATAATTTTTATAGAACCTACACTCTTCCTAATATTTTACAAAAATGGCGTGACATTTTTTTGAGTAGTTTATTTTCTCTGATTTTGGTTGAGTGCTTATTTCTGTGCATTTATATTGCGATGATAGATTGTGTTGCTGACGAGGGACTTGGACCAGAAGACCATGAATACCCCAGAGACTTTGTTGAGCAAGGCCAACAACCCTTTGACCATGTCTAAGAGAATACTTTCATGCATGTAATATTTAGCATTTTACTCTGATGCATAAGGCCATATTGAATCGGTAACTACGTCAGTGAGGTGTTCCCGATAGTTCCTGATGACACATGCACTTGGGCATAACCCTACCTACCTATGAGGGTTGTGTGCAGGGTCGGGACGACAAAATGTGGGGCCCTGTGCCAAACTCTAAAACAAACCTACCCCACTAGAAAAATATACCTATAACAATAGTATATAAGTTAGAATGTGTTACATAGGAATATGATATATCAAGAATCTCATTCGTTCATTGAAAAAATTGTTTTCAACTTAAGATATTTTTCTACCACAGAACGAGTCATAAGCAATCTTCAAATCAATGTTTAAACAAAGCTTAACTAGTTTTCTAGATGAAATCTTAGCATACAAACAACACGAGAATTATAACATGAAGTTGGAACAAAACAACCTGGAGGATTGAGCTAGGCGTGCAATCATGTTGCCGACTTTGCCCTTGGACCACTCTTGTAACAGCCCAAGTGCTTTTCCTTCCCCTTTTGTAATCCTTTCCATGTTTGGCAACTTTGTTGATGCAATATTATGGATGATAGGCTTGTAGTGTGTCATTTCATGTGCATCTTATGCATCATGCATATCTTATTTCTTTTCCCCTTTTGTCTTGATTGGTTGACCTTGTGTTGGGTGCCACCTTGATGATCATGTGAGTGATGTGTGGTTGTGATCTTGGGCATGTGAGTGGGTGCAACAAATCCCCCTTCAAAACCCTTGTTGCACCATGATTCAAAAACCTCCCTATTCAATATTTGGTTACTTGTGTTTTTCAACTTGCTTTAAAAATCCTATTAAAACGTTGCTCCTTTCCTCTCAATTTTTGTGAGTTGTGAAGTGGAGTTCTTTCATTTTTTCTCCAAGCCTTGATATCCTGTTTCTTTGAAAATCAACCTAGGTATATTAATTAAGCAAACCTATTTTATTAAATAGGTTATATTCTTTTGTTTAGCAAAGTATTTTTTATTTTATTTAAAAACCCCTTCTTATTTCTGTGGAATTTATGTGGTTGTTTGGTTTTATAAAATAAAATAGAGGCTTCTTTTAGTTTTCAGTAAGAGAGAGGGCTTTGGGCCAGCTTTCTCTCCAGTGGCCCATCTCCCTCAGCGGTAGAAGGCCCGCAACGCGTCCCTCTTCTCTCACCTCTCGACGTCACATGTCACTACTAGGAAAAGGGCTATAGATAATATAGACACTAATGAAGCACCACCCAAGTGGTGCGTCACTACTATATAGTAGTGGCGCACCATGTGCAGGTGCGTCATTAGTGTGATGGACACTAATGGCGCACCCAACACACGGTGCGCCACTACTAACAAACTTTTTTTTCCAAAAATACTAATGACGCAACGGGGCAGAGTGCGCCATTACTAGTTTAACTAGTAATGACGCACCACTCACCCAGTGCGCCACAACTATTATTTTTTTTTGCAAAACTACTAATGACGCACCACCAGCTGGTGTGTCATTAGTAACCAGGGTTACTAATGACGCATTTGTAGGTGATGCGTCATTAGTAGTTTTGAAAAAAAATATCTCTCTGCTCCTATCGCGACCGCGAACCAACAGGAAGAGGGAGGTTAGGTTTCCCACCTTGCTCGTTCAGACGGCGGCGGCGGCCATGTCCTGCTCCTTGCCTTCCCGGAGGTGTAGGGCCACCTCAACCCCATGTTGTAGCTCGGCCGCCGCCTCGCATACCACGGCCTCCGCCCCAGGCTCGTCACCACGCGCCACCTCCTCGCCATTGTCCTGCCCCCTTTGCCCCCCTTCCGCGTCGCCACCATCTCCGCCGGCTTCGACGATGGCGGCATGGCAGCTTGCCCGGACTTCAGGGAGTACGTCCACCGTCTCGCGGCCGCAGGGTCTAAAACCCTCGAGGCGCTCTTCCTGTTCGAGCCCGGGGCGGGGAGGCCCGTACGCGTGCTCGTCTACGACCCGCACCTGCCCTGGGCGGGCCGCGTGGTTCGCGCCGCCGGTGTGCCGACGGCCGCGCTCTTGTCGCAGCCCTGCTCGGTGGACGTCGTCTACGGGGAGGTCTACACAGGCCGCGTCGGCCTGTCGGTCGTGGACCGCGCTCCGGGGCCTGCTGAGCGTCGACCTGGGACCGGAGGACGTGCCGTCGTTCGTGGCGGCGCCGGAGTCGTACCGTGTGTTACTGGACGTGGTGGTCGGTCAGTTCGATGGGTTGGAGGACGCCGACGACGTGTTCGTCAACTCGTTCCATGAGCTCGAGACCAAGGTGAGACCCCTTGCGTGTGCACACCACCTCTTTGTTGTTTTGCCAACTTAGATAAAGATTGCTCAAAGCGCAGACGTGATGATGCTCAACACACATATGGGTTCAAACAGGAGGCGGACTATTTGGCATCAACATGGCGTGTGAAGACCATCGGCCCGACGCTGCCGTCGTTCTACCTGGACGACGATCGGCCCATTCATTCATAGTTGCAAATCGATCGGAGTTCCGTGTCCAGACGAGCTTTGCATTCATTCATGGTTGAAAATGAATCCAAGTTCTGTGTCGGTATGTGCTTTGCATTCATTCGTAGAGTCGTAGTGGCCATCAATCAGTCGGGGTTCCGTGTCCGAATGAAGAAAGCAGGGCTTAATTGATCGTGGGCGAAAGCGAACGGATAAAACAAAGTGCTTAGTCCATGGTTAAGCACAGTGTTCTGATTAATGTCTGAATGCTCTTTCAGGTGACCCCAAGAATGTCCACCTCAAGCAGATGGACGAGGCCTGGGAGAATATGCACTTGTTCAGGGCCGACGTGCTCGACTACGACACGCTGACACGTGCGCTTGAGGGGTGTGAGGGGGTCTTCCACCTCGCCACTCAGGTGCCTGAAGATAAGATTGTTGATCCTGAGGCAGGTGTTCTTTCCAAATGGCAACTAATGCTTCCGCGTCGTAAAATCATTCTGTTTGTTACTGTAGCTACATTGTTTGGTACAGTAATGAACTTGTATTGACAGTGAAGCAGCGTTGTGAATTATACCTATTGGCAAGCGTGTCATTCTTGATAGGGTGATGCACTTTCAATCCCATATAGTTTGGCAGTTTTTGGTGCTTGCAAAGCTAGGCTCGCCGTAATATATGTTTGCAATACTAGCTCCTGGAGAACACTTGCACATCATATTATAGCGTTGGGAGTGGTTAGTGCAATTTAAATAGTAGATTGTTATGTGCTTTGACCTGTGTGTGCTAACATTGTTTAGATTATCAAAAGTGTTAGAATTGCAAGCTGTCCGGATGCATTTCTTGTTGGCATTGTGAGTGTTGCACACTGTAGAATTGCTAGTACTCCTCTCACCGCTTTTTAAATGCATATGTGCAGTTAGAAGTATTGGCTCCTGCTCTGAAAGGTACTTCAAATGTGCTAAAGGCTTGCTCGGCTATGAAGGTTCAGAAGGTTATTGTCTTGTTACCCACTACTGCAGTTCATCATGTTCTCGGCCCATGTATTATTACTCCTTTGCTGATGTGCTGTATCCTAATTTCAAAATAATATTTTGCTATTCGCTGTTGCAAAGGAGTCCTCGAAATTCCTGCCCATCTTGAAGGAAACATCAAAATCATTCAAGGGAAAGGTACTTTGTTCTGTTGATCGGACCAGTGTTTCATGAACTTTTTCCTCTGTCATGTTCCATGTTTTATACTCAAATCAAAGCCATCACTTATTTCCTTTGTGGCTCATGCGTTTTTGCTGAGGTGGAGTCTCACTAAGAACTGATGTGGCCTGTGTCTCAAATGCAGCTTTTATTTGTTTTTGTGGAGCGTGACAATGAGGAAGTTGGTGAACTGTTGCCAATTACTTTGGAATTATGTGATAGCTTGGCTTATTAGGGATGATAGACTACTCATATCAATAATAAGCCAGGCTATCACAAATTACTGGACAAGAGACCACGGTAATACCTCTTATTTATTTTTCATGTTTCTATGTATCGATTTATTGCACAGAAACATCACACAGCAACTTGGCTTTGGTTTTAATGTGTCTGCTCTTTCTATTTTGGACATTCTGATTCGGTTACTTTGCAGGTTCTTGCTTACACTGGGAATGAAGACGCTAAGAAGTTTTCTTCAGTGGTGAAATATCACTGGACAACATTAAGGTAATTTCTGAAAACATTCTTGCAAATTCAGTACCAGATTAGAAGTAAAATGGTAAGAGCATGGTCAACAGTTGCAAGAGAATATATTACCTTAGCAATATATAAGCCGACGAACATGCTTTTGCTTTTTGTTATTTGTTTTGTGTTGTTCTTTTTTATACCACTGTATATTTATGCTTATACCGTGCTATATGTTGCTTGAGAAACTTTCATGTCCATGTACATTCTCTCATCTTTCGCCAACCTGGCACTTGTCTGTAGAAGATGCTTTATGTAACCACTATAGGCATTGTCTTTTCGTCATTGCTGATGTTGAGGCCCTGCGAGTGTTGTTGGGTAGGATGGTATCAAGTATCATTGTTCAAGAAAGTAAAATGCTCCTTAACAAAATCTTTCTACGTCTTGTAATACCCAGGAATTTGCTCAAGATTTCCTGGAGGACAAGCTCACACCATTCTACAAGTCTGACCCAGTACCTTTTGGATGAGTCAAAAGATGCCCTTTTGGATGTAAGTTCAGTTATTTCCAGGTAGATTTGAGAAGATAAAAAATGTGTGTTGTCCATAACGCCGCATCATTTTGGACGCAGATATATGCACCATGGTGTGGCCATTGTCAGTCACTGGAGCCTATCTACAACAAGCTGGCCAAGTTTCTCCATGGCATTGACTCCCTTGTAATAACCAAAATGGATGGCACAAATAATGAGCATCCTCGTGCCAAGGTTTGTGTCGCTGTCTGTCGACTTCTTCAAACTGGATATTACTTGCTAGACTAGTCTGAGTGCCGGGCCATCAACAGTCATAGAACCTGTATATACATTGTATATGGAACAAAACAATGCTAATTATAAAACGTGTAGAAGTTATTTTAACATTTTCTTCACTTAAATGTGCAATTGTACTTGTTTATGGTGCACGGAAAGGGTAGATCCATTATCTGTCTGCTGCCATCTAGCATATGCTAAATGTATTTATTCCGCGCCTATTTATCCATACGCTACAGTGTGATGGTACAGTTTCTCTAACGGGCTAAAGAGGTAAACCAGCCCGTGCGTAGCAAAGTATTAATAGGCCATTGCCAGATTCGAATCACATGCTGTTGGGAGTTAGGGACAAGTTAATTCGAGAAATAGGTCGTATTTGGCAAGACAGATTTGGTTAGGAAGATACGGTATGAGTGAAGGAGCAGTTTTTATTTATTTTGGAAATGAAGCTGAAAATTGTACCAGAATATCTTAAGGTGTCCATAAATATGAAGCCAAATAGAGTAGTTGTGCCCTTACTTTCTTCCAGGCATCCGATTTCCAAGAATAGCTTCCTAACAACCCATTTCAGTTGGAAACAAAAAATAATAATGTTTGAATACAATTACACTATGTTTGGTGTAGACAAGAATTTTCTAATGCATTATGTTTACATGACTGCAGGAAAAGAGACATAAGGGGTGTGTGGTGATCATTGTATGAAGGAAGGAAACCCAAGGTAATATTTGTCGCAACACAACTGTAAATCATATGCGACACATGCATTCGAAAATTACAAAGGACATATCATGTGTGCATAGTGATTATGAGAGAGGGATGGCACGGAAGGACGACACACGAGTGGTTTCCACCATATAAACATGAATTCCGTCTATGTTGAACTTGACTAATGAGCACACACAACAATCATTTTTTATGTTCCGTGGCAACACACGGGCAATCGACTAGTAACCACATAGAAACGATATTGTTAACTATGATATCATGACAATCTTTGTTTAAGATGCTCAATGCATTCATTGTTGATAAAACTACAAGCACTGGAACATAGTTCTATATAATAGCATGTGAGATGATTATAACTTTTATAGAAACTATATTTTTAACTATGATATCATCATAATCTTTTGATCGAATATTTTTAATACGCATATGAGATTTTAACAACTTGATCTGGTTGCACTTTCTTGATAAATTTGTGCAAAATATTTTCAGGTACTCAACCTATTGATGCACATGGACATGATGACTCTCTAGCGTTCATGGACCAACCAACCTGTAATCGTCGACCTTATTGTCTTGTAGACCATTTGGTGTTTTGAGTGTTTTGGAGCTTGCACTTTGTGCATGTAGATACAAACTTGTGTGTTCTGGATCATCTGAAGTCTCTCATAGTAACCAATAGTCCTTATCTTTTTGTGACTTGTGTGTTCTAGATGATTGTTAAGATGGTCAAAACTATGGTTCCTCTAGGTTAATTTGTTTGTCAACTTGCGTTCAATGTATGTGCATGTTTATAAACATATTTTCATTGTGGTGTAATATGTGTTTATCTTGAACCTTCTTGTGGGTGTGAGGATAATAATTGAATATTTTTAGAGCTGGTAGTATAACCTGTGGCGCACCATGAGCTATACTAATGGCACACCTCGCCGCGCTTGCTCCGGCATGCATAGTGCAGCAGCTGCAGCTCGCTCATGTTTCAGGGTGGACGTACCGAGCGGGCTTTTTGGCCCGCTCGGTCCTGGCCCGCTAGATAAATTGAACGGTCTGGTCTGCCAAATCAGGCCCGAGAAATTGTCGGTCCGGTCCGGTCTTTAACCGAGCCGAGTGAGCGGACCGAGAAGACGTAGTCACCGCCGCCGTAGTTCCTCGTCGCCGTGGCCACCAGCAACCTCGAGGTGAACTGCCATGTCTCCGAGCTTGCCTTCTCCTTCCTCTCCTCTCCGTGCGTCGTAGCTTCTTGACGCCGGTCGCCATCGTTGTCGTGCATGAACTGCCGCCGATCTGGAGTTCTCAGCCATGGCCTCGACCCCGTCCCAACCATGGCTGTCCTTTCTGTTGCTGCACAGGATAACTGGCCAATGAATTGCCGCCGATCTGGAGTTCTCAGCCATGGCCTCGACCCCGTCCCAACCATGGCTGTCCTTTCTGTTGCTGCACAGGATAACTGGCCAATGAATTCTACACGAGGAACAACTCTCATGAACACGAGATGCTTGCGCTGCGTTCAGTTCGTCAGTTAAATAAGTGTTGCCAAATTTTCAGAAAATTCAGTTCGTCATGTTGCGCCTCTCCCCGTGATGTTAGGTTGCGTCCGTAAGCACACAAGCACGGTGGCCATGGAGAGCTGCACAAGGACTCACGGTGTCCATGCATGCATCATCAGAACAGGAGTAATTTGAAACGAATCGAAAACGGTCGCACGCTAAACAACAGTACAGGAGCACGACAGTAAGTATTAAACTCGTCGTGGTTCAGTTTCGTCAGAATCTTCAGTATATTTAGCAGCGACAGCCCTGATGAAGAAGCCCACAACAACACTGGTTGCACAACTAAACATAACCTAACTAGGACCTAAACTGCAGCTAACTAGGACATAAACGGCAGCTGAAAAAGTCATGGCATCGGTCCACACGGTCCTCTAAAGCTTGACCAAGCCAGCTTCATTTTGGTCCGGTCCTGGAAAAGCAGCTCGCTGGACAGCTCGGTCCGGTCCGGTCCGGACCGTCGGCGGCCGGTCCAAACGCCGGCTCGGACTCGGACCGGACCGGCTCGGACTGTGTCCAGGCTGACTCATGTACGCGCACATGGTAGGTGTCCAGTATGCATCGTAGGCGTGTATTATGCTCAGGCACATGTAGGGTAGCTGTCGTGAAGCCCCACGTGTAGGCGTGCAATAAGCGTGGTAGCTCTAGCGAGTGGAGTCACCACCGGCGTCTCACGTAGTTGCAGGTGGCGCCTCACTTGGTTGCTGGTGTTAGTTGGTGTGGATCTACCTCTTGAGGAGACTGGCAGCACGCTTGCGCAAAGACCCTGAGGTCATGGGTTCGAATCCCTGCGCCCTCTTTTTCCCCTGTGATTTTCTTCGTGTGGTAGAGTTGCGTTCAAAGTTAGCTTACCTTGCCGGATGCCTCTGTTAGTGCAACTAAAAGTAGCTAGCCCAGTTGTGGGGGTCGCTAGCTCCACCAGGTAGGTGGTGGGTTCGAATCCACCCCTGGCCTCTTTTTATATCATGTGTAGAGGTGTCGTGTGTTGTGTGTGTGGCTGACAGTGGGCCAGGGGCTCACATGTCATCTAGTGAGGGGGGCCTAGCCACTGACAGGTGGGTCTCCCTCCTTATCTTATTTTTTAACCTGTCATTTTTTTATTTATTGTTTGTGTATTCCTGTGTTTCTAATAGGGCACATTTCCATTTCCAGAAACGTCCATATATGGACTTGCCTAATTGGGATTCCGGTGAGACTTTGGGTTTTCTCAGAGTTGATGTCTTCCTCTAAGGAATCCGACGAGATCACGAGTTTCGTGGTAGATGATTACTATGCGGCCTGTGGTAATTTGTGATGGACTAGTTGGAGCACCCCTGCAGGGTTTAATAGTTCGAAAAGCCCTGCCAGTGGTTATGTGGCAGATATGGATATTTTGTTAACATCCAGCTCTAGACAACTTAAAGTAATTCAAATAAAACTTGCCAACTGAGTGCGTAACCGTGAATGGTTCTTTCACAGCTCCTTGTGTAATTGAGAACATGGTGGGGTTATGAATGACGTAAGTAGGTGTTCAGGATCACTTAGTGATCATCCTAGTCTTCGACCGTCTTACGTAGACCACCACATGATATTTCTGTTCTTCGTAAGTTAGCCATCATATATGCTTAGGATGCTGCAAACTCAACCACTCAACCCTACCTCACCTATTTAACTTAGTTACACTCGATACCAAGGCCATGAGATTGCTAAGTCCTCATGGATCATAGTTTACTACAAACACCCACAGGTACAGGTACCCTAGATGCAGGAGTTCCCGATGACAACCGACTGAAGTGGGAGTTCGACGAGGATAGTGGCTGGCTGTATGTGACTTATCCCGAGGACTAGAGGCGCATGGTCGTGATCGTGGGACTAGCAAGATGGGATACCATGTTTTGACGTTTATCTTGTGCGTAGTCGGACCCTGTCTTATGTATGAATAATGAATGCTTGTTTGGATTGTAATTTAGCATGTGGCGAGTGTAAGCCGAATCTTATACTCATCTCTCTATTTATGTATGACATTGTTATCCTACATGCGAAACGCTTAGATGCGAACCTTTCCCCTTTTGAGGCCTCACCCCCAAATAAGGAAAGTGTCGCATCTTGGTCGTTACAACTCTGGTGCTAGATGTGGCTACTGGCTATAGGCTATCCCCTTGCATTTGGATGCCTAGATCTCCCTTTTCACTTCGAGTTTATGGAGAATAGAGTCGTAATAAAAATATGAAATCAAATTGCTAGAATAAAAATAGATTAACCTAGGGATTATAGAAAGAGGATTTTACTTATCGATGGAACGCATGGAGAAATTTTTTCGAAATCAACAAATTGTGATCTCCTCCTCTTGTTGGAAGTGTCACGGTCGTCGATCAATCCGGCAATCCAATTTCAATTGAGAGGTGGTTTGAGAAGTGTAGACAATCGATCCAACTATGCTAGGATTCCATTTCTTGTAGGCTGTAGCGACACATACACAAGTGTTTTTGGGATTTTGTGTTTTCCCATCGATCCAAGTACTCCCGACAACCCCGTTTCCATTTTTAGGGAACTTACAATCCTTCTTCCGATCGATGGATCAACAACCTTGTAGACGCGCTAGCAGGAGCGGACCAGCGCCATGAGAGGCCCAGCGTCCAGGACCAGTTTTTTTAGAAACACATAGTAGGCTTACAAATTTTTTTGGGCCCCCTAAAATTTATGGGCCCTGTGCGGGCTGCATAATTTGTACACCTATAGGCCTAGCCCTGGTTGTCCGGGTGGGGTGTAGTTAGCTTGCTAGTAGTGCTACACATGGTATTGGGGGTACATGTATGGAGACTATAAAAAAAAGATGATTTCGAGTGTTTGACGAAAACCCGTCGGGTGCCACTAATGCGCGAGGGCGATTTGTTGATCTAGGTAACCACTTGATGAGGGAGTGGTATGCCGAAGCCAGTTGTATGAGGGCTTTCTCGAAACCGGATTAGATTTAAGATTTGTCGACCATCCCAACCTTACATGTACAACAACAATACCCCTTATGGGACGGGGCTTGCTTATTACTATGGTCGGTGCTAGTAGAGAGCCCGCATTACTAGTGGCGGGAGTGACGTGGTCACTCTCGAGATGGGGTCGTGCCAAGAAAGGGCGACCATGGGATGTTTTCACAGACATCGGGCACACCATTGCGTGTCCTCGTGGATGATACGTGTGATGTATATCATGAGGGATTATCAACAACGAGTGGTATCTTTTCTAGTATGATCATCGGAAAGGTGATGTTCATGTACTTACCTCTGGTATGAGAAATGTCGTCAGTAGCGTCCTCACACGAAAGTTTCCCGAGTCTTGTGGGTAAAGTGTGAAAGCTCTGCAGAGTGTAAAACTATTCCAATAGCCGTGTCACCGGACAAGGACAGTTGGGTGGTGCTGCTTAAACTACGTCCATGAGTTTTTGCTTAAACCAAGTCTGTGTGTGTGTGGGGGGGGGGGGGATGGTGGAAGTACGAATGCTGAGCTATGTCAAATGACTTGGCGTGATTGGTGGACATGAGTTGTTCAGTCCTCAGTTGATATTGATATTTGTAACCTGTTCACATGGTTACCGCTTACCCATGATGCATGCCCATGTAAGAAGTTAATCATGTTATTGCACTACGGAAAACTCCGCTTTCCACAAAATTGCCTATTAGTATCATATCATGCTTCGTTATTGCCTTGTTCAGTATCATGGATTGCTTGCGAGTACATTCAAAGTACTCATTGGCTTGCCACTGGTTATTTAATTGGCCACACATGGAAGAACAGGGATTTGGAGAAGAGTTCGTTCATGACGAACATGCGAACTAGTACACTTCCCAGTCAGAATGCCTGTAGGTTAAGGCAGATGGCATGGGCTCATGTTTTCAATCAAGATGTCCGCTGATAGTTGTGTTTGGTGTGTCGGCCTTCGAGGCCCTATCTATGTAAGACTTGGCCTTAATGGTCCTTATTTGTACCAGACGGTATGTATGGATGTAAGACTCTTGTTATTCAGATTCTGTGTGTTCAGTGTGCATTGATCTCTGGGATCACTGTACACGTGCATTCGATGATCATGACTTACAAGTCGGGGTCGCCACACACTCATTGGCCCACATCCTCATGATGTACATCATGCGAGACTCACTCAAGATCGTACCATCCCTGAGGTGACACAAAGGCGTGCCTTGTGTCTGTGAAAACATCCCATGGTTGCCCTACCTCGCATGACCCCATATCGAGAGATTGACTCGACTCTTCCGCCACTAGTAATGCGGGCTCTCTGCTAGTATCGACCATGGTAATCAAGAAGCCCCGTCCCATAAAGGGGTATCATGGTGGCACGTGTAAGGTTGGGACGGTCGATAAATCTTAAATCTAATCTTTTTTCAAAAACACACACACACAACTTGCTCTGGTACACCATTTCTTTCTCAAGCGATTACCTAGCTCAACTCATCTCTCTCGCGCATTAGTGGCACCCGACATGCTTTTAGAAATGTCTTTGAAATCATTTCCTTTCTGACCCCATGGATTTTCCCATCCCACTTGCGTAGCAACTACTTAGCATCCTAACTACCTCCCACTCGCACAACCCTCATAGGAAGGTAGGGTCATGCTCAGTGCAAGTATCAACAAGGAAAGTAAAGGAGGTAACCCACCACGATGGTCACCGTTTCATTCATGATTCGATGCAACAGATAAAGTGTTATATGCCATGCAAAAAGGGTTTCTTAATCATTATCAAAGGGTTGCTTGCCTGATTCAGCAAAGTCTTCGAGGTCTTAACAAGCTTCTGGTCCAACTCCGAGCACTCCATTTACTTCGTCAACTACCGTCGGAAACAACCATAATAAGCCATGCAACAAGAAAGCAACCAAAAGTGTTCAAAAATATAAACTTTATTTTTCTAGGTTGTCTATGGTCATGAGAAAAATACATAAAGTTGCTCTAATGGATTTGGATCACTAGAGATTTTTGAACGATGGAAATGAAGGCATTATTGATCTTACAAGAAGTCGATAGAAAATAATTATATAAACATAAGTGAATGCACCCTTGAATAGGGCATGATTTCATAAGAATTTAGGAAGTGGTTTCACTGGATTTGGAGTTGGGATGATTTTCCAATCAATTTACCAAGAGGAACTAAATGGGAAAATGGGCTAGTTATTATATCCAATAGGAACACAATATGGAAAAAATGTTAACCATATCTAGACAATTAGGGGATGATTTGTAGAATACCTAGAAATTGGAATCACTCCATTTGGAGTTGATTTGAAGGTTCAAGGAATTTTGCAAACTGGCCCTTAGTAGTTCAAATTTGAATTTAAATTTGAACAAAGCAAAATATTGTGGTGAAAAATTATGGGAGTTACACCAAATAATAGGTGGCATTTTTAGGAGGATATAGAAATTTGAATCATGACATTTGGACGATTATTTATTTATTTGTGATTTTCCAAAGTTTCCGGTAAAATGGAAAAAAGAGAAACTACACTGTTCACCATGGGCCAAAATAGAAAGGGATCTGAGCCGGCCCAGGGGAATCGGCCTAGGGGCAAAGGGTAAGCGCAACAAGTTCTATTTTAAACCTGCACGTGGGCCCTTCTTGGTAGAGAGAGGGGGCGAGGAGAGACTGCCACACGGGCTCCACCCTACGATCACCATCTACCTTTCGACATGGGACAGTAAGTAATCACCGACATCATTGTCGTCGGAGGCTTAGGGCAGCAAGGGCACGAACGTGATCAGGGGGTTCACGCGCTTCCACGGGGGTGAGCATCGTCGCCATCGATAACAAAGTTGACGGCAAGGAGGAAACCAAATGGCGACCGGGGAGGACGAAGTTGATACGCTTGGTTTCGTCTGAAATTTGTTAACGGGGGGGGGAGGGTTAGGTTCCCGGGGTCGAGAGACTACTCGGGGAGAAGAAAATGAGGCTAGAGGGGCTTTGTACCTCCTGAACAGCGACAACCTGAAGCGTCGGTGACCGGCTCGATTTCGAGCATAAAGAGCGGGGAATGGAGAGCGGGTGGCACGGGGGTTCAATTGGGGCTACGAGAGAGCAATTAGATTGGGATACGGCAACGGGGTGGCCTAAAATTGAGAGGCAGGGTGCTCGCCATGGACCGAGCTCACGACCCCCAATGAAGGAGCTCTCGAGGCCATTGGAGGAGAATTGAGTGGTTGTATGGCGTTCGTGGGAGTTGCCCATGGCGCAGGGAGCAAGAGAGGGAGAAGGGAAAAGCTGAGGCGGGCCAGCGGTGTAGCCAGTGACCGGCAGATGTGGCAGTGTTGGACACCTGCAACAGGGGGCAAAGAGACAAAGGGAGGAGAGGTGTCGTGGTTTTGTCACGACATATGTCGTCGTGCAAGGACTTAGGTGTGAGGCCATCGCAACCATGTGGCGTCTTGAGAGGGGTTGGTAGGAATCAAGAGACGCGATTTTACCCAGGTTCGGCCCCTCCGATGGAGGTAAGAGCCTACGTCATGCTTGTGTTTCATTGATGAAGTTGATGATCTCGATTACAAGGGAGAGGAATCGCTACCTCTAATCTTGAGGGTGTCTAATGTGTCTATCTCTCATGACTTCTTTGTCCAAGACCTGTCTATTGAGATGTCTAAAAACCTGACCCTCTTGGGGTGTCCCGCCCCTCCTTATATAAGCTGAAGGGGCGGGTTACATGTAGAGTCCAAGTCGGATTTAGGCTTAACCTATTATCACTCTCCATCATGGGCTTCTCTTTGTGGGCTTCTGAGTCCAGGGCGTCTTACGACCGGGCGGCTTACAATCGGGCTGCTTACAACTGAGCTTCTCTCCGAGACTCATCTTCAGGGACTCGTTTCCAGAACTTACTGTCTCACGGGTCATAACTATGTGACGGGTCATAACTGTCTACCGAGTCATAACTGTCACCGGGTCATACCGCGGGGTATATCCCCGACATCAACCCCCATGTTAGCTTGAATTTATTCATGGTAAGCTCCTGAAATAAGAATAGCAAATATGCTAAGTGACCGGCTTACTCCCTTGGCCGGTTTATGAAGTGGCTCCTCAGAAATCCGGTCTCTTATTCATATGAATGAGCCGTCTTTACAATCATCTTGTAGGTCCATGTCCTTTGCAAATAAAATATTGAGAATACAACACCCATATGCCGTTGAGTCGGCCTCCAATGTTTCTTGGTGGGTCACCTCCGCCGGGTCAAAATCATTGATGATGCCGGCCAACAGACTTTTAATTGGCTTGATACAATTATTGCGAATAATGAAATCCATCTGATGTTGAGCCGGTCTTTTAATGCTTGAACTCCAGGAAGAAATAAAACCAAACTTGTTTACATTGACATCTTGAAAGTGCTCTTCAATTTTTGACATATCCATATTACCTGTATGCTCCAAGCTCCAAGTTTACCAGTTCATGATGACTTGGAGATTTGCAATAATATATTTGGCTATGTAGCCCCCA
Organism: Hordeum vulgare subsp. vulgare; assembly: GCF_904849725.1. Lineage (NCBI taxonomy): Eukaryota > Viridiplantae > Streptophyta > Magnoliopsida > Poales > Poaceae > Hordeum > Hordeum vulgare. The sequence goes on along the minus strand of NC_058519.1, from coordinate 268,557,496 downwards.
AGTGCCGGATTGTCTTGCTTGCAGTAGCCTGGGACTTGTTACTGTCTTACATTTATAAAGCTTCAGCTGGTGTAGCCCCCAAGGTGTGGCCCATCATTGTGTGATGTTCTGGGTCTTCAATTTGGACCTTATGATCTGTAAGACAACTGAGTGTTGTAGCCCTCATGTGTCGAGTTGTCTTGCGTGCAGCAAACTGGGACTTTAGAAATTTTGACCTGAGTAGTCTATCCCCCAAGTGTCGGGTCGATTGCTTGGGGTGACTCGGGACTTACACGTTCTTCTCCTTTGAAATTAAAACATCATATGATGTAGCCCCCAAGGGCCGGGTCATTATGCAAAAATGAGCAGGGACTTTGTAGATCTGATTATGTAACTTTGAGCGACAATATGTAGCCCACAAGGACTGGGTCATTATAAAAATGATGAGCCGATTCTTCCTTGAATCCATACTTGAATAAAGAGCAACCTGTAGCCCCCTAGGACCGGCTTATCTCCTTGAAATAGCCGGGTCTATTGATGATGTGATGATTTGAAAGAGCAGTTTGCATTAGCCCCCAAGTGTCATGGTGCATGCTTGCAACGACATGGGACTTTCATACTTTGATGTAATCTTGATTTGAATAATGTAGCCCCCATGTGCCGGGTCGTGTGCCTGCTGCGACTCAAGACTGTGCCTTCGATTGTAAAATAAAAACATATCCACTCTGATGATGCCTTTGTGATGAAAGAAATCCTTGACCGTGGTTGCAATGTAACCCGGCACATATATGCTTGAGAAATCCATATGTTTGAGAAATCCAAATTGGCTTCTCAAAGATTTATTTGCACCTGCAAGAATTTATGCTTTGACCCGGTTTGAAAACAGGCATGATATGTGTGTATGATGCATAATGCAATGCAAGATGATGCATGTATATGATAGAGTAGTGCTGGTTTATGAGACTTGAATCTTACTTCAATGAAACTAGCATGATAGCTACTGGTTTATCCTCAACCTCTGTAAGCTGGCCCTCACTACCCAATCAATGTTTTAATCTAGATAGTTTAGGGTCCAAATGGATGGACTTATCGAGAATACACGGGGTTCGGAGTAGCATCATGCAGACAGGTAGATTTAACCAAGTTTTAAAGAAGGCCGCTTAATAGCCCATGGAATATCCTCGCTGTCTGTAAGCCGACACTCACTACCAAATCGATGTTTTAACCTAGATAGTTCAGGGTCCAACTGGATTGACATATCGAGAGTACACGGGGTTCGGAGTAGCATCATGCAGACAGAAAGGTTTAACCAAGTTTCAAAGAAGGCGACTTAATAGCCCATGGAGTATCCTCGCTTTCTGTAAGTCGGCTCCCACATGACCCAATCGGTGCTTTAACCCGGATAAGGTCAGGGTCCATATGGATTGACTTATCGATAAACGAGGGTACACGGGGTTCGGGGTAGCATCATGAAGACAGGCATGTTTAATCATGAATTTTTGACAATAAGGCAGGACACCCATGTTTTAAATGCGCATCGTGGCAGCTTGTCCTCTTCGGTGACCTTTAATTTGCCCGCCAATGAGGCAATAGACCTCGGGGTCGGCTTATATTCCCTGCAATGACCCGTGGTTCTTGAATTATTCAGCCTGGTTGGATCTGGCGAGCCATGTCTGTGTAGCCCCCGAGTCTTAAGTCGACTCAAGGAGGCGGCTTGAGAATCTTCATATTTTTCTGTGGCATAAGCCGGAAAACAAAGATGCTGGTACCCGCTCCATCTCCAAGATATAAAACCATCTTTGTAATAAAGAATTCTCCTGCATAAAAATATTGCAGCCAAAAGTAATTGTTATTGGACAAATAACATGTACTAAAAAATAGATAAGATGAATAGCACCTCATATGTTTTTTACGGATGAGCGTCAGAAAATCTTCTGACATATTTTTTATAACCCAGGCAGTGGGGGCGGCGGCTCAGGCGTGTCCGTTGTGCGACTCAGATGAGTAGGGATAACACCGGTGGAATGATATGGCCCGGACCATGGGGACGGCGACTCGCGTCCATCTGTTAGGCAGCTTGCAAAAGCGAGCACTCCACCGACGGGTTGAGTTTAATGCAAGAGTTGTGTGGTGATTTGGTACGGACTCAAAAATTGGTCGTGACGTTATAAGCCGCCTTGGTTTGCACGGACGTGAGAGTTGGCCGCGTCATTGTAAGCCGTCTTGGTCGCGAGAGTTGGCCGCATCATTGTAAGTCGCCTTGTTCGCGCGGACGTAAGAATTGGACGCGTCTTTGTAAGCTGCTGTGGATACTGAGTCGCATGTGGCATTGATTTGACACGAGCTTCGTACTCATAATATGGGGCCACTTTTGTGATGAATAATAATCGTCTCTCCTTTGTCTGACGTCGGAAACGCCATGATGCTGCAACAGTATTGATCTTTAGCAGCCATAGCACTGGTTTGTATCCGCAGTGGGGGTTTCCTTGAAGTCCGTGCGTGTGTATTGGTTGTATTAGTTGCGGGTTTCTTCACGTAAAAGAGCTTTGGGAATCCATCATGTCTTTCATTTTTGTGTTGTCCTGTGGAGACGTGATTCATGTGGAGATCTCACGGGCCGCAAGCAATTGTCTTGGTCGCCGTTTGTACCGACAAATGACGCATGTGACTCGTGTTGGTATGGTATCAGGGCTGGAGGTAAGAAGAAACCCTATACCGTGAAGCCGCCACAGCGAGGCGAGGCGTGGTAGTAGAGCAGCGGAGCCGGCGACACTCCAAAATTAAGCCGCCCAGAGTCCAGGCGAAACCACCTGGAAGGTGTAATGCAGCGGCGAGACAAAGCGGAGCCGGCTGGACGGCGCGTGCAGGGCGACTCGAGGCGACATGAGGCGAGGAGATGCAGGGCGGCGCTGAGACGGCCGTGGTGCAATGCGGCGAACGCGGCAACTCGAGTCTGAGTAGGCCGCGGCAAGGGGCAGCGATATGAGGTCGAGCGCGGCGGACATGGAGATGCCAAGCCAGCCGTCCGGGGTAGATCACATGGACATGGAGATGCCGGCTCAGTGGAACGAGGCGAGGTGAAGGCGGGGCGCGGTTACGCGGTGATGGAGGCGGTTCACTCGGCCTTGGATGACGCGTGGTGAGGCGCATCAAGCAGACAACCGGGTACGCTCGACAGCCAAAACTGCAACTTGAGGCAGAGGCGCCTCGAGGCGAGCGTGTCGAGGTGACGGCCGGCGCGGCTGAGCAGAGACGGCGGGACTCCAGCGACGGCTCGACCCGACGAGGTTGGAGCATGCCGAGCCATGGAGGAGAGGGGTGGTCATGGCGGCGACTTGGCGAGGTGGTGGCTTCCGGTGCACGGGCGGAACACCCGAGAGGGCGGCCCGTGTGCTGGCAGGGGTGACGGCCGACGGCTCACGCGCCGTGAGCAGGTAAAGTACAACGGCATTGAGCCGTGGAGCTGGGTTGATGCTGAGCGAGTATGGAAGCGTCGGGGCTTTTTTATGGATGTTGATGGCCACGGGTTGCCGGTGCGTATGCAGCTATACAAGCGTGCCTACGCGATTCTTGCTTCGGCCGGCTACTTGACGGAACTTGCGTAACTAGCGACACGAATAAAACTGATCGATGGATTTGATGGCTAAAGGCCCGTGTCGAGCCTTTGCTTTGTATTGCTTTTCGTTTTTCTGGTGTTACAATCAACACCCCTAGGGTGTCTTTTATACACGTCCACAAGGGACTATGGAAATAGACTAGGACTAGGAATCCTAATACTACTAGGACTCGGTTTGGCTTTCTTTCCTAATCCTACATGAGCAACATGATTAACATCTACATTCACCTCCTTAATCTTGTTGCTTGACTTCACTTCTTGCACTCCGACTTTCCTCCTCATCTCGATGAACTTCTGTCGACCGAGGGACTTGGTGAAAATATCGGCAAGTTGGTCTTTCGTGTTCACATGTTGAACCTCGATCAACCCTTCTTCAATGCACTCCCGGATATGGTGGAACCGGGTATCTATATGCTTGCTCCTTTCGTGATGAACCGGATTTTTGCACAACGAGATTGCAGCTTGGTTATCGATCTTCAGTGACACCTTCTGCACCTCCCGCTTTGCAAGAATAGCTAGGAGTCTTCTCAGCCACACTGCTTGACAAGCCGCCGTGCTTGCCGCTATGTATTCTGCCTCGCATGAAGACAGTGCCACCACCTTTTGCTTCTGAGAATTCCAGCTAATCGGATTCGGGCCAAGGTAGAAAACCATGCCCATTGTGCTCTTTCAGTCATCAACATCACCTGCCATGTCGCTATCTGAATATCCACGAAGGATCAATCCTTCCTTTCCCTTTCTGTACGTGCAACCAAGATTAATGGTGCCTTTCACATAGCGCAAGACTTGATTGACCGCGCTCATGTGCTCGGTTGTCGGATTCTCCATGAAACGACTCACGATCCCGACTGAATAAGCCAAGTCAGGTCGGGTATGCACCAAATATCTTAGGCTGCCCACAACGCTTCGATACATTGTGGTGTCCACCGGCGGATTTGAGCTACGCTTGCTCAACTTGTGACGTTGGTCCATTGAAACTTGTGTCGCGTAGCAATCTGACATGCCACACTTTTCCAATAACTTGATCGCATAAGCCGATTGACATAGGGAAATCTCTCCGGAGCTTTGCTTCACTTCGATGCCCAAGTAATAGCTGAGTAATCCCAGATAACTCATGCTAAACTTGTTCTTCATTTGCGCCTTGAAACGTTCAATTTCTTGTACGCTATCTCCGGTGATAATCAGATCGTCGACATAAACTCCAACTAGCAGGTTTGAGCCTTTGGAGTTCTTTGTATAGACTGCGTGCTCGAGGGGACATCTCTTGAACCCGAGCGAGACCAGACTTCGGTCTAACTTTGAGTTCCAAGCTCTTGGCGCTTGCTTCAACCCGTAAAGTGCCTTCTTGAGCTTGTAAACTTTCCCTTCTTCGCCTTTCTTCTCGTAGCCGAGGGGTTGTTCCACGTACACTTCTTCTGTGAGATCGCCATTGAGGAAAGCAGATTTAACATCCATATGATGAACCTTCCAATCCTCTTGTGCTGCCAAAGCTAGGAGCACTCTCACCGTCTCGATTCGAGCAATCGGTGCAAACACCTCATCATAGTCAACTCCTTGACGTTGAACGTAGCCCTTTGCAACGAGTCTTGCCTTGTACTTCACAATGGCACCCTCCGTGTCCTTCTTTAACTTGTAAACCCACTTCAAACCTATCGTCTTTTGGTTTGAAGGTCGAGTTACCAAAGTCCACGTGCCATTGCTCTCAATTGCCTTCATCTCCTCATCCATGGCGTGCGTCCAGCTAGGACTTTTTCTCGCCTCTACGAAGTTCGCCGGCTCCTCAACTCCGAACAGACATAGTCCGGAGTACTCGAGCGTAACTGGCTTTGTGTACTTGTAGACTTTCTTGAGGGTCTTGTAGCGACGAGGCCCTGAGGAGTCCGTTGTGGCTTGCGAAGGAGGCGACACAAATTGTGTCGATGTTGATGCACTTGAGGAAGACGGCTGAGACCTTGGTGTGTCATCGACATCCGTGTCGTCGGCGTAGTCGTCGTGACCGTGACCATCATCTTGATTGTCATCGTCACTATGCGCCTCGTTGTCGATGTTGTCGTCGAGATCTCCGCCTGTGTCATGCGCGGCGTTGTCGCTATCTCCTTGCGACCTATGCGCGTCATCGTCGGTGTCGGCACCATGATGATCACTACCATTGTGGTCACCTTGGTTGGGTGTCTTGCCAATCACCTGGACATCCTCCCCTGCATCATCATCAGTTGGAAATTCAACTGCAAATATGTTACTGTTTGGAGCATCGTCGGCTGCGGCGCTCCAATTCCACGCTTGGTTTTATTCAAACACGACGTCGCGTGAAATCCGTAGACGCTTGGTTTGTGGATCGTAGAAACGGTATGCCTTGGTGCCAGAACTGCTCTCGTATCCGATGAACACCATCTTGGTGCTACGATCGGCAAGCTTTGAGAGGTGCGGCTCCGCCGTCTTCACATGTGCCACGCACCCGAATGTCCGTAGATGAGACACATTCGGCTTACGTCCGTAAATTGCTTCATACGGAGTCTTGCCGATCACCGCCTTCGTTGGAGCCCGGTTGAGAAGATAGACCGCCGTCGAGACAGCTTCTCCCCAAAAAGTCCCTGGCAGGTTCTTGCTCTTGAGTAAACTCCTTGCCATGTCAACAACGGTTCGATTGCGCCTTTCAACGACCCCATTCTGCTGCGGCGTGTAAGGTGCCGTGAGGAACCTCTTTATGCCAATCTTCTCGCAGTAGTCGTTGAACTCATTCGACGTAAACTCTCCGCCGCGATCTGTCCGTAGAGCGCGAACCTTCAGCTTGTGTTCCATCTCTGTTGCAGCCTTCAATTTCTTGAACGCTTCAAACGCCTCATCTTTAGATCGTAGGAGAATGACCCACATATATCTCGAGTAGTCGTCTACCACAAGGAAGAAAAACTTCTTTCCAGCGTGAGTTGCCGGGGTGATAGGGCCACATAGATCACCATGGAGCAGCTCGAGTGCATCACTTGCACGATAGGTAGACTGAGCAGGGAATGGCCTGCGGTGCTGTTTTCCAACCAAGCACCCGTCACATACTCGATCAACATGGTCGATAACTGGCATCCCGGATACCATCTGCATCTTTGACATCTTCTTCAAGGCGTAGAAGTTAACGTGTCCAAATCTAGCATGCCATAACCACGAATCATCATCACTCTTGGCAAGCCAACACTCCGGTTGAGATTGATGAAGGTTGAGGATATAGAGCCTATTCCGTGTGCGATTAACACGAGCTAGCACGTTTCGGAGGTTGTCGAAGATCGTCATCACTCCGCTCTCTATATTCACCTTGCATCCATTCTCGTCAAGCTTCCCAATAGAGATGATGTTGTTGCGCAGCCGTGGGATGTAGTACACTCCGGTGAGTATGCGATGTTCGCCTATGAGACCCTCAAAGAGGACAGATCCTTGCCCGCAAATCTCCACAGCTGAACCATCACCGAACTTGACCGAGCCTTCAACATCGTATTCCAGCTCGAGGAATTTCTCCTTGCACCCCGTCATGTGGTTACTGGCACCCGTGTCGAGATACCACGACACGTTCTGATCACCGGATAACTTTGGTGTCACTTTTTCCTCATGAAGTAGCACCTTCCGGCTTGGTTTTACAACCACCGTTTCAGCGAGATAACAAACTTCGGCCATCAGAAGACCTGGACCTTCGTCTTCCTGCTTTGCCAAATTTGCCTTGATCTCCCGCTTGTTAGGCTTTGGACAATCCTTCGCAAAGTGACCCATCTTATTGCAGTTATAGCACTTGACCTCGGACAAGTCCAAGTTCCGTGGTTTCTGCTCTTTAGATTGGCCCGCCTTACCACGACCTTGTGGTTTGCCTTTTCCTTTGCCTTTTCCGGTTTGTCCATCGCCCTTCGTGTTGCTTGAGCCTTCGCCACCGTCACACCTTCCTTTGCTACTTGGGGCCTCCCAGTCTGTGCGCGAGTACATGAGTTGGTCACTACCTCCTCCTTTGCCTTTCCGACAGCCACGAGCATTCTCTTCCCATGTCCGCAATCGTCCGATCGCCTCCGTTATGGTCATGTCGTCGATGTCGTAAAGCTGCTCGAGCGTGCTGATGATGTACGTGAATTTATCAGTGACAGAACTGAAAAATTTCTCCACGATCTCGGTCTCATCGAGCTTTGCACCAAGCGCACGGATCTCTCCCACCAAAGTAGTAAGACGCATGGCGTAGTCATTCACCGATTCAGTTTCCTCCATCTGCAACTTGTGAAATTGGCGCTTCAGCACTTGTGCCCGAGCCTTGGTGACGCGATCTTCTCCGATCCTCATCTCCTTGAGTGCGTTCCACGCCTCTCTTGCCGTCTCGAACTCCGCCAGTGTCATCAGCACGGAATCCGGCACAGACTGGGCTATGGCGGCCATGGCACCTTCGTCGCGCTCCTCGTCGACGTCGTCGTCCGTGATGGCCTCCCACACTCGAAGGGATCGAAGAATAATCCTCATCTTCACCGCCCACACGCCGTAGTTGGCGTCGGTGAGATCGGGTACTGGATGGGGATGTTGCGATGCGCCTGGACGTTAGCGCCGCTCGTTCCTCCACCACTGGTTGCTGACTTGACGCCCTTCTTCACCTTGTCGCCGTTCTTGTTCTCCTTGGCACCGCCGCTGCCGGACTTGACCGACTCAGCGTCGCTGTCCGTCATCGTAGATTGTAGATCGTCGAGGCTCTAGATACCAATTGTTGGCTTTTGAACGTGCGTATGCAGCTGTACAGGCGTGCCTACGCGATTCTTGCTTCGGCCGGCTACTTGACGGAACTTGCGTAACTAGCGACACGAATAAAACTGATCGATGGATTTGATGGCTAAAGGCCCGTGTCGAGCCTTTGCTTTGTATTGCTTTTCGTTTTTCTGGTGTTACAATCAACACCCCTAGGGTGTCTTTTATACACGTCCACAAGGGACTATGGAAATAGACTAGGACTAGGAATCCTAATACTACTAGGACTCGGTTTGGCTTTCTTTCCTAATCCTACATGAGCAACATGATTAACATCTACAGACGGAGGGTCAGGTGCGGTCCCTCAATCGCAGCGGCATAGGCGGATTGTCCGCAGCAAAAGTGATGGCAGAGTCTGGCTGGAACAACAACTCTCTTCTTTCTTTTCTTTTCGATGTGGACGAGCGTTTTCCTTTGCAGAGTCCGACAGGAGACGATGCGAATGTTCAGACGCGCGAGCCGACGGTCAGCTGGAGCAGGGCGTGCGGCGGAATGGCGGCCAGGGCGTGAGGTATGACCCGGCCATGGCGACGATGACTCAGCGACTCTGGTGGAGGCACGGCGGAGCGAGGCTACAACGGCTGGCCGGCGTGCGAGCGGGGCAAAGTGGTGGCTGGCCGGCTCGTCTAGTTTACCTGGTCGAGGCCGATTTTGATTGAATCCGTGTCTGCATCCGTGTCTATTTCCAGTCGATCGTGGACTTCTATTGCTTCGTGCTCGACGTGTCTTGTGTCGCAACTCCTGATGTCCACGCATGTTATTTCTTGACGAACGAAGCTTGGAGCTGATGTAAATCTTTTTGTCCCAGCTCTTGTTCATCCAGCAAATAGCGAATTTCTTGATCCGTGAATAATTCCCTTCAAGAACACAATACCTCCGTGCAATCAGCCCCACGGTGGGCGCCAAATGTCGTGGTTTTGTCAGTCCTGATGCAACGACATAGTTGTGAGGCCATTGCAACCATGTGACGGCTTGAGAGGGGTTGGTCGGAATCGAGATACGCGAGTTTACCCACGTTCGGCCCCTCCGATGGAGGTAAAAGCCTACGTCCTGCTCGTGTTTCATTGACGAAGTTGATGATCTCTGTGGGAACCCCGACTTACAAGTCGAGATCGCCATGCTCAGTGATCCCAGAGATCTATGCTCACCGAACACAGATACTGAATAAAAGAGTCTTACATCCATACATACCGTTTGATACAATAAATAACCACTTCGGTCGAGTCTCACATATATAGGGCCCTAAAGGCCAACACTCCAAACTGAACCAATAGCGGAATTATCGGTTGAAAGCGTGAACCCATGCCATCAGCCTTAACCTACATGCATTCTGACTGGGAAGCGTCCTAGCTTGCAAGAACATCACCGAGTTAACCTTCACCATATCCCGCTCTTCCATACCTGGTCAATGAAATAACAAGTGGCAAGCCAATGAGTACTTTGAATGTACTCGCAAACAGTTCATGATATGAACAACGAAAGTGAAGGATAACAATATCAAGCATCTCTTGTGTAACTCATCTGGGTGAAATGATCATGAATATGCATCAAGTTAAAGAATTACTCTTGAAGAACATGTTACAGATATCAACATATCTGTTGAGGGCTGAACCATCCGGGTTCACCCTATATGCCAAGTCACCAAACTTGGTCATATCATTGCTATCGTAGCAACACTTATCTTATCACCACACACACACACTCACGCACACTTGGTTTATGCGGAAATATCAGGATGTAGTTTAAGCAGGATTACCCAACTGTCCTTGACCGTGGACACGGCTATTCGAATAGTTTACACTCTGCAGAGGTAGTACGCAGGACCCACGAGATCCGGGAAACTTCCGTGTCATCCACGACTCGCGGTATATCACATACCCAAGGTAAGTACCCGATCAATGCCTTTTCCCTGACGATACTACACAAAGAGGTCCACTCGATTGCTACCCAGCCCACATGTTGTACGTCTTACGAGCACCAACTCTGGACAGTACCAACCATGCGGGCCAACGGTGTGACTGGAACTCATAAAAATGGCATAGTCGTCCTACGCGGCACCACCCCATCACGAGAGTGACCACATATCACTCCCGCCACTAGTAATGTGGCTCTTTGCTAGCACCGACCAGAGTAATTAACATAGCCCCGTCCCATAAGGGGTAACTTGGTCGTACTGGTAAGGTTGAGACGGTCGACACATCATAAGTCTAATCCCATTTCCGAAACCTTACTCACACAAATACCGGGTGCATCACTTCACCAAAAGTGACCACCTAACTCATCACCACCCTCGGGCATTAGTGGCATCCGACGGGTTTTTTTTATAAACTCTTGCTTTATGACAACATCATGTTCATGAATAATACTACTTCTATCTTTACTTGTCAACTTGGTATTATCATGATCCTAAGGGGTAGAGTCAAGCTCAATGCATGTGCTCCGGGGGAGCCTTCGGTAAAAATCATATGAATGATTACCGAGACTTATGATCATATGCAACGGGAATACTTGCTATTTAACGTGCAAAGTAACATATGCTCACACATGGTCAAAGGGCTGCTTGCCTTGCTCACGTAAGTCCTCGGGGTCTTCGAGGTCTGCCGCTCCAACTCCGAATACTCCGTCTACCGTCCACTATCGTCAGAAACAATCATAGTAAGCCACACATCAAGCAGAAATAAAAGTGTTCTATAAGCAGAAGTTTTATTTTTCTTGGACCTCTCTAGTCATAAAAAAATGAGTGAAGCTTGCCAAGGGGTTTTGGATCATCATGGGTGTCTGAATGGAAGGAAATGAGGAATAGGTGATCATTGAAGAAGCCAACAGAAATCATTCTGTTAAAAATGTGTGGTGGCACCCATTTAACAGAGGATGATTTTAGAAATATTTAGGAAGTGGTTTCACTGGATTTGGAGTTGGTATGAATATTCTAGGAATTTTCTAATGTGGAATAAATAGCAATAAGAAGCTATTTATTTATTGAACAAAAATAAGTCACACAAAAATGTTGACCAGGGTTCTAAAAATAGGGAATGATTTAAGAAGGCTCTAGAAATTTGAATCACTCCAATTGGAGTAGATTTGGAGCCTCTGGGATTTTTTAAAGATGGGGCTAATAATGTCCAGATTTGGATTTTAAATAAAACACCACAGAAACATGACTTGGAAAAATGTGCAAGACACATAGGTGGATAGAGCTTGAATTTAGGAATCTGTAGAAATTTGAACCAAGTAATTTGGAGTTAGTATGATTTTATAAAGGAATTTATAAGTTATGGAGAAAAATAAAAATGATAAAAGGCTCAGCCTCTGGTGGTTATCTTGCCCCCATGGCGTTGGATAGGCCTTCGGGCCGGCCGACCAGCTTGGCTGGCTACCCGCGGCCACGCAGAAGACGCGCTTCGCGAAGTGCGCTTCTCGCGCAAGGAGACGGCCTCCCACCAAGGCGCGACCACATAAGTGGCGCGGCCCACCTTGCGGTCTCGCCAACCCATTGACGTGCGGGGCCCGCGGCCTTTCTTCAACCTCCCGCCGAAACAGGCAGCAGAGGAGGAGAGGAGCCCTTGCCGTCGGTGGCCCACACCTCTGGCCACCTCTTGTTGTGGCCCAGCCGTCGGAGGGAACCACAACCATGAGCTGCGCCCAGCTGGAGGCCCGTGTTGGTCGGAGAGGCCCAAAGCGGCGCGGGCTCCTGCGGCAATGGAGGTGGCCGTGGTCCTGGGTGCTTGGCGCCCGGAGAAGGCCCAGAGGAAGGGGGAACGGGCTCGCCCCGGACAGGAGCGCCCGTAGGGGAGGTTAGGGGCGAGGGGGAGCCTCGGTCCTGTCCAATTGGGACGGATGCCACCGGCGAGATTCGGCCATGGGAGGGGAGACAGAGCACGGGAGAAAAGAAAAATGGGGTGCCTCAAGGTCCAAGGGAGAGAGGGAGAATGAGAGAGAGCAAGTGAGGGCTCAGGGGAGAGGAGATAAGAGAGGGGAGGGCCGAGAGAGCTCGGGAGCTCTCTGGAGCTCTCGGTGCATGGTCGCCATGCACCATACACTACAGGAATCACCTTCTTTGCCGTCTGCCATCACAGACGGCAAAGACAATATCCCGGACGGCAAAGATAATACCACAGACGGCAAAGATTGTCACGGCCGGCAAAATTTCTGCGTGTGCCTACGACGGCATAGGACCTTCTTTGCCGTCTGCCCCCCCAAAGCGGACGGCAAAGCTCTTTGCCGTCCGCTTTCCTTAGGAGCAGTCGGCAAAGCGCTTGAGACGGCAGCCAACAGGCGTTGCCTCCATTAGGGGTTAACGGAGGCTTTGCCGTCTGCCTCCTCCTCCATCTTTGCCGTCTGCCTCCCCGCCCATCTTTGCCGTGTGCCTTCTCCTCCCCTCCCCTCCCCCTCCATCTTTGTCGTCTGCCGGGTCCTCCCCTCCCCCCTCTTTCCACTCTTTGTCGTCTGCCTCTTCCTCCCCCCTCCTCTGTGCCCTCTTCTTTGCCGTCTGCCCCCTAGGAAGTAGACGGCAAAGAGACTATATGGCCAGCTGCTACTTCCCAGGTTGCACAGCTGGGTGCCACGTGGCACCTTTGCCGTCAGTCAGCTGATGGCAAAGGCCTTTGCCATCAGCTGGCAGACGGCAAAGAGCCTATATTGTCACATTTTTATTTATTTTTTCTATTTCACAGCACATATACATATAATTCATAGCACATATATCATAAATAGGTCACAACACATATATGATATACATATAAAGCTCATCAATGCCATTTGTTCATCAACGTACATCCCATATATCAAAAGAACCAACACATACAAAGTTTCATCCATATATACATACATATAGTTGCACATATATTGTTCATCCGTATATACATATACATATAGTTCCACATTGTTCATCAACTGAAATAAAAACGGAAACTAAAGCACTGCAACGCCAGCTTCCATGCATGTAGTACATCCAATCTGCAAAATGGGAATAAGAAAGTCAGAAGAAGAAGAACAACAACATATATATGACAAATAAGCTAAATTGAAGAAGAAAGAGAAGAAGCAAGAAGAGAACAAGGAGAAGAAAAGCAATAAGGAGGAGGAGGAGGAGGGGAAGGGGAAGGAGAAGGAGAAGGAGGAGGAGAAGAAGAAAAAGAAGAGAAGAAGAAGGAGAAGAAGGAGGAGAAGATGGAGAGAAGAAGAAGGAGGGCTCCTTCTCCTTCTTCTCCTCCTTCTTCTCCTTCTTCTTCTCTTCTCCTCCTCCTCCTTCTTCTTCTTCTCCTTCTCCTTCTCTTCTTCTTCTCTTCTTCTTCTTCTTCTTCTTCTTCTTCTTCCTTCTCCTTCTTTTTGAGCTAAATGGGCTAATTATGTCATTTTAGAGGAAAACAAGCTAAGTATATAATATTCATGAGCTAACCAAGGTTCTTATGCCATTTTGAGCTTATTATGGTATTTTGGAGCTAAATGGGCTAATTATGTCATTGTTGGGTTAATTAAAGCAAGGATAATATGAAAGAGGAGAAGAAAGAGGAGGAGGAGGAGAAGAAGAAGAAATCAAGAAGAAGGAGGAGGAGGAGGAGAAGGAGGAGGAGGAGAAGGACTAGAAGGTCCTTGGCCTTCTCCTCCTCCTCCTTCTTCTCTTCTTCTTCTTCTCTTCTTCTTCTTCTTCTATCTTTTCATTTTGCCTATTTCTTCTCCTCTTCTCCTCTCGTTGGAGCTAAATTACCTAATTATGTCTTTTTTGAGCTAAATGTTCCAATTATGTCATTTTAGAGGAAAACAAGCTAAGTATATAATATTCATGAGCTAACCAAGGTTCTTGTGCCATTTTGAGCTTATTATGGTATTTTGGAGCTAAATGGGCTAATTATGTCATTGTTGGGTTAATTAAAGCAAGGATAATATGAAAGAGGAGAATAAAGAGGAGGAGGAGGAGAAGAAGAAGATATCAAGAAGGAGGAGGAGGAGGAGAAGAAGAAGATATCAAGAAGGAGGAGGAGGAGGAGAAGGAGGAGGAGGAGAAGGATAGAAGGTCCTTGGCCTTCTCCTCCTCCTCCTCCTCCTCCTCCTTCTCCTTCTTCTCTTCTTCTTCTTCTTCTTCTTCTTCTTCTTTCTTTTCATTTTGCCTATTTCTTCTCCTCTTCTCCTCTTGTTGGAGCTAAATTATCTAATTATGTCTTTTTTGAGCTAAATGGGCTAATTATCCCATTTTAGAGGAAAACAAGCTAAGTATATAATATTAATGAGCTAACCAAGGTTCTTATGCCATTTTGAGCTTATTATGGTATTTTGGAGCTAAATGGACTAATTATGTCATTGTTGGGGAAATTACCCTGCTGCATGGACATGCACCTACCACGCAAAGTTCGCAGGTCCAGAAGTTGCCCTTTTGGTCCAGAGGACTTTCCAAGTTACCTATACTACTTTTCAGTTTATATAAAACTTTTCGATATTTTCTACATTTGAGGATGGCAATATTATTTAAGTTGTCCTGTTTTGCTCCGGTACCAATAAATATAGACGATACATTATTTTGATAGACTTGATTTCAACAAAAGAACATGTGATCTTCTTTGAAGTAGTCTTGAAGCTAAGCAATAATGATGGGCGAATAAACTAACAGAATCTACCACTAAATCTACTAATTAACTAACATAATCTACCACTAAAACTACTAATTAATTCCAAAAAACTAAATACCAAACATGTGATCTTCTTTTTGTCTTCTCCTCCTCCTATTCTTCTTATTCTTCTTCTTCTCCTCCTCCTCCTCTTCTCCTCCTCCTCCTCCTCTTCTTCTTCTTCCTATTCTTTCTAGTGAGCTAACTAACTAACTAACCTAACTAACGAAGCTAACTAAACCTATCGCTAAACCTAGATAGCACTAAACAGCAAAAAAATAACAAAAACAGAATCTACCACTATAACAAAAACAGAATCTACCACTAAGTAACTAAAAAATAATCTAGCTACCACTAAATACCAAACAATAAAAAATCAACTTCTTCTTTTTTCTCTTCTTCTCCTTCTTATTTTTTTCTTATTCTCTTCTTCTCTTCTTCTTCTCTTCTTCTTTACTTCTTCTCCTTCTTATTTTTTTCTTCTCTTCTTCTTATTTTTCTTCTTCTTCTCCTTCTTATTTTTTTCTTCTCCTCTTCTTCTTCTTTTTCTTCTCCTCCTCCTCCTCCTCCTACTCCTCTTCTTCTTCTCCTCTTCTTGTCCTCCTCCTCCTCCTCTTCTCCTCCTAACTAAATCTACTAACCTAACTAAAACTACTAACCTAACTAAATCTACTAACCTAACTAAAACTACTAACCTAACTAAATCTACCACTAAAACTACTAACAATAACAACTACTAAAACTACTAAAAAATAATAAAACTAGTAAAAATTAATGCGGGTGGGGGGGGGGGGGGTGGGGGTGGGGGTGTGGGGGCTCACCGAGAGGGACGGCTGTGGAGGGGCCGGGGTGGCGGGGCGGCGCCGGGGGCGCCAGGTGCGGCGGCGCGACGGTGGTGGGGCAGCGGCAGCGGCAGCGGGGGCGAGGTGGGGAGAGAGAGAGGGGCGGCGGCAGGGGCGGCGACACGACGGGGGCGGCGGCAGGGGCGGCGGCAGCGGGGGCGAGGTGGGGGGAGAGAGAGAGGGGCGGCGGCGGGGGCGACAAGGCCGACAGGGGCAGCAGTGGGGCGCGACAGGGGCGGCGGCAGGGGCAGCGACGCGACGGGGGCGGCGGCGCGACGGTGGTCCTGGCAGCCGTTACAGAGAGAGGAGCGCGCGGGGTGGGGAGAGAGAGCGAGGGGCGCGCGGGGATGAGCCGTTACAGAGAGAGAGGGGCGGGGTGGGGGGGGGAGGAGCCGTTAACGGAGTTAGCGCTTTGCCGTCTGCCGGCGGACTCTTTGCCGTCCGCTAGCAGACGGCAAAGGTCCGACTCCTGTTTGACCTAGCCACCCCGCGGTCAGGTGGGCCTGTCTACATCTTTGCCGTCTGCCTCTGGACTATTTGCCGTCCGCTAGCAGACGGCAAAGAGGTGACAGATGGCAAAAAGACTGTATGCCATCAGCCTGTGCTTTGCCGTCTATTTTGCTGAAGCTGACGGCAAAGACAATCTTTGCCATCATCTAGCAGACGGCAAAGACTAGGCTGATGGCAAAATACTGATTTCCAGTAGTGCTAGGAGGAGCTTGGAAGTTAGCTGATGGTGGGGAGCGGTTTGAACGGTCAAAAGCAAGGGCTGAGACATACTGGGACATGCTGGCTCGGCTAGGTGTGGTCTGGAGGAAAGAGACAAGATGCAGATCTCTCTAATTGCAGGTAAGGGTGGTGGTCACCATGGCCACCTGTGCCTAAAGGGTCCAAATGGCCAGTCAAACATGTCTAGCACGTAGGGCACACCTGTAGCAAGGAGACTGTGGAGTTTGGCAACTAGTGGAGGTGGTTTGATGAGGTTTGGACTCTGGTTTAGTTTGCAGCAGCAAACTTGGGGCTGGCATAAGGGGTCTTCACAGGAAGGGATGGGAGATGAAACCATGTGTAGCAGTGTTTTTAATAGAAGGACTACAAGACCACAAAGTTTGAGCTCAAGAAAGCAAGTGTAGCTAGTACTTGTTGTACAAAGGCACATTTCAGCCAGAAATCAACTTGAGGAGGTGCTGCTTATTTTCTCCACATGAGCATGCCATATCTTGGTTCTAAATGAAGCTTTGGCACACTAGAGAGGCTCTCGAAAGAATTGGGGGCCTTGGGTTAAGCAGAAGTGAAACAAGAGGGTAAAAATAGTGATTCCATGGGTGAAAATGATAGAAGGTTACATAGGGACCTTCTCCAATAATTGACCAGTGGCCATGTGAAAGTTACTGGAGGTAAAATTTAACTAGATATAGCTGTGGTAGAAATTTGAGCTCAAGGGTAAAAGTGCAAGGGGTCAAAGAAGCCAATTTAGTGAGTGCACACAAGGTGTTTGATCTGTGGTTGGGCTACCAGATGAATTCCAATGCTATGAAATTTAACATGGTCAAATAATAGATGAAACTAGACTTGCACAGCAAATTTGGGATTTGCTGGAGAAGTTTTCCAATGTAGACTTGAAAAACCCTAGAAATGGGCAGAAATGGGTTTCTGCTTAGAACCCTATTCAACTAAATTCGCACAAGTCCAATATTTGGTGAAGGGGCATTATTTGAGCATTAAGGCATGCACAAAAAGTTTGAGGTCAATTGGAGAAACTTTAAAATGTAAAGTTTACCAAAGTCAGAAATCAACAAAGAGGTTTGTGAGGGTCTTAGGACAAGTTTTTCTATTCCCCTTGGTGTTCCACTTGGTGTGGATGCCTTATTGGAGTAGTGGAACATGTCCACCAAGTTTGATCACAATTGGAGACACCTCACAATGTAGAGTTGCTCAAATTTGAATCTGGACAGATAGGGTTTTAGAGTGATTAGGGGATCCAAATCAACTTGGACTGAAATGAAATTTGGCAAGATCATCAATAATATCATAGATCACATGCTAGAATTTTACTGGAATTTATTGAGAATATTTCTTATAGAAATATCTCAAAAGCTTGAAATAGGCAGGAATGGTTTTGGAGGGGTTTGCCCAATATTTTGAACATGACCATGTGCTGAAACTCATAAATATGGAATAAATATATCCATTGAGTTTCCCTAAATTTTCTTAAATATTTTGAAAGCAATAAAAATAACTTTCCTTCATAAGAGACCATTTCTGGCCTCACAAAAAGGCTTTTAAATAAAATAATAAAATAACTTTTAAAATAATAATATGGTGGTTTTTGGAAGACATTTTGATAATAGGTTTTAAACAAATTAATTGGTGCAAAAGGAATTCCCTATCTTGAGGACTTGTAGTACAAATCTCATTTGTGGGGTTTGAAAGTTTAATTCAAAGAGATGCTTTTTGGTGAAAATAATATTTGGTGAAAATAGATATTTATCCTAAACACATGGCATGATCATTAGGCACGAGATCATGGAATGAGGAGGTGATTTGGAGGATAGAGAGAATTAATGGGGAGCAATCACATGCATTCAAGCAAACAGGTAAACAATAGTCACTCCAAGCATCACAAGCATTCAGAATTTTTTTTTAATTGGTCCTAAAATTTGAAATAAGTTAATTAATCTGGAAGGCCAAAAACTGGGTGTGACAGACCTTACCCCCTTAAGAAAATCTCGTCCTCGAGATTTCTAGGCTAAGGGTTGGTGAGATACAAAATCTTGAGTCAGAGGTAGTCTTCATGTCCCCATGTTGTTGTTGTGGTCTTGAGGTGCTTGATGATACAACTTCGAATGTTTCGCACGTCCTTGCCTGATCGTGGGTGGAATCTGGCAATAAGTTATGCTTGACTGAGGTCAAAGGTTTGGTGAGCTAAGTCTGTGCAAGGTTCTGGTTTGCAAGTGTATTCCAAAGTCAGAATATGTGGCAAGATGGTGTGTCTAGGATCTGGTCGTGGGGCTTCGCATGTCGGTTAGTGACATGAAGATGTCTCGTGTTAGAACGCACTGTCAAAGTCTTCGTGTAGCTTCCTGCTTACGGGGAAGTCCTTGACTTCCTTTCGGTAGTCAAGCTATGGTCGCAAATGGTTTTCGTCCTCGAGGGTGTTGCAAAGGTCTTTGAAGGCTTCTCGTGAATGGGCCCGGGTTGGGCCTCATCTATGAGTCTAAGCTCGGAGGCTCAGGTCCAGAATGGTCCTGCCATCTTGGGGGGGGGGGGTTGCGGGGGTTTCTGGATGAGCTGGCTACGTAAGAGTATAAACCCGTCACCCACTACCAAGGTCTGCGGCTCGGCAAGCGGGAATCACCTTTAGCAGGTTTTCACCACGACCTACTAGTACTCTCGTCCTTGATTTGGACCAAGGAGAGGTCGTCTGATTCTTTCGCTTGTCCAAAGGCTTCATCATCTTGAATCGTCGAGGCTTCTTGACGTCGTTGATGTGGTCGGTGCGCGGTCGGTGGTTGACTTCTGTTGCTTCATCGTCGTTGTCGTGGCTTCCTCGTCATGGCGGTTCTTCGTCTCGACTTGAGTAGGATAGACTTATGTCGTCTTGGGGTTTCTCCGAGAAGCCCGCCTTCTCGAGGTAACACTGCACCCTCGAGAGGCATAACAATCGGCGTTCTTGGGGCTCGTCCAAATAGGACTGAGGTGTTCTTCCTCTAACTGGGTGAATAAGTGCGTCGTCACTAAGGATGACAACATACCTTCCCCAAACACAACATAAGCGCAGTGCTCAAGAGTCAGGTGAGGAGAACGGAACTTTCTATGGGCGGTACTGGCCATATTTCAACGACTTAGAGTCGTTCTTCTATGGTCGTAATCCGTCCATCTTGTGGCTGAGCGAAGCTTTAGGGTCTCATGGAACTTAGGATGTGGCGAATAGTTATCATCTTATCTCTAAGCACTTTCCTTAGATGTCGATAGTTCGACCGCTAACTTGGGACGACATTACCTCATCTCATCAAAGATACCATCCCCCATGGGTCAACTCCACACCGCTCATGCTAGTCAACTCCGGGTTGAGGGAAGTACTAGACCCACCACTACAAGCATGGTGTAGCTATGATGTACATGCATTCCTATGCAATAACCTCGGAAGGCACACGAGCTCCTACGATTGAATTTTAAGATACAACAATCCAAATGTCCATCTAAGTCATCTAATGGACAGGATACTACATTACTATATTAAGGAAACACATAGTATACCAATCCAATATTTCGCTTCCTTTCTATGAATCCGATGAAGTGATTCATCATTCTAATCAATCATCACTGGACCTGTCACTCCTACAAATCCAATATTGATGGGGTTCTACATAATCTCTTTAGAGTCCTCATAATTCACATACTACCGCAAGAATTACGTCATAGTATATCTACCAACTTCAATAACCAAGGCCAGCTAATCCCCAAGGCCAACCGCACAGGTTGTAAATCAATTTGGCAACTCCAAGTATACGCACTCTATATCCACCGAGAAACATGGTATCATGATCGAGATTATCAGGCTAAATCCAATTTACTTAGAACCATGTGGTTTTTGTCATCCTCGATGCTCTATTAAGATTACCTACTTAAATCCAAGACTCAAATCCAATAAGAAGTCTACTTGATACTCCAAGTCATTATGGTAATTGTCTCCAAACCATGCCAAGTACTTGCTAACGTCATGTATACCACCAAGACCATTGTTGTTCATGATCATAATCGCCCTACTAAATCCAACCTTACTCCAGGAATATGTAGGTTATGCTACTGTATCAACTTGTTCCACCAAATTCACCTACCTTCATAAGGGCCTTATGATCCACCAAGATAGTCTAGCTATAGCCTCAGGACATATATCATCATCACCACAACAGTCTTTAGTCTATACTCTTATATATCAGAGAACGATCCTATTATGGTATCAGGGTTACAGTGCTAGCTTAAGATTGAAGGATACTTGTTCACGGTGATCACTCGTTCCTTTAAGAACCCGGTGCTAGACGGGGACCTGCACGTGTTCTGGCTAGTCCATGCACTAGACACGTGACCAGAAAATTTGAGCCGAAAAGGCTTGTGGAGGTTAGTCTGGTCTAGTGTGGTTTCCCAATCTTGAGGGAAAAGCTCACTCCTACGGTTTCGTGTGATTAAGCATAGCACAGTCAGTGTCTTCAATGTCAGTCGTCCTTCAAAGTGGATCCTTGGTGCATCTTGCCTTGCCGTCTTCAGTTGTCGGAAGGGTGAGAGAGAGAGAGCATAAAGGGGGTGTCTAAGGGTCTGAGTGCAATCAAACAAGCGTTGACAAGTCAACTCAAACAAGTGACAAAATCGTTTTGAACATCAAAATAAGATGAGTGATATATCCGCATGCTCCTTGCCTAAGAAAAAGTGCGACTTATATCAAGGCACAAACAAAAAAAACAAGCAACACACAACCTGGTCCATCCGGACCATTTCACGGACTCGACTTCGCATAAGAGAGTTTACGACTCATCCTATCCTCGGTTCTGGGATTCGACAGTCGTGCTTGCTTCGTGCTTCAGAGAGGAGTTCGCTAAGTCTTCTAGACCTTCTCTTGGTGTTGCCACGTCCCTTGTTGTCGCTTGCCGAAGCAATTCACTTGAGTTGTAAAGAACTCTTGTTGTCTTCTCGTGTGGGGAGTTGCTGACGAAGGTGGTTCTTTATGGCTGTCATTGACAGGGTCTTCCGTTGTCTTCATGATCCTGTCATCGCTTCTTGTCTTCTGAGGCCTCGAGAGTCTCAAGTGGACATCTTCACACACCTATATTTGCAAGACATGATAGAGTTCTGATCTGTCAATCATACTAATTGCAATATCGTCACCTAGAGCGGGGGATGAAGAGAACCGTTTTCCTTCTCACTAAGGTGAGGCGGACCAAATGGCGAGGTTCTCATCCACCGATGGTGGTCGACACAATTCCTTATAACTTACAGGGTCGCTCTATTAGTGATACAGATCAAGGTTTGCATATATTATGTCCAGATTATCATAGGCGAAAGTGGCCTCACTCTCGGACAGTGCATAAGGTTTCACCATCTTCTAAGCCTCGATGACCTTGTTCCTCATGGAGGTACTTCTCTTGGTGTCGTCCGGTCGCAGAGTTGTCTTCTCTGTCTTTCAACACATGTGTTTGCCTGGAAAGGTTACTTCCTTTCGGGTTGCCCACGAGGATTTCAATTTATCCCGTGGTTAGAGGGCATAAGGTACTAGCGACCATTTGCAAGTTTTGAAAAAGTAGATGAGGAGTGTCAAGGAAATAAAAGTGGAAGGCTAGAGCATAACCTTCAATTACTTTGAAGATTTAGGAGAGTCGAGAAGACATATGGGATTTGTAAGTATTTTGAAGGATCTGGAAAGCAGTTTTATCCTAACTAACGTCCGTGCTAACTAAGGGTTTCCTACAGTCAGGATGGCTCTGATACCAGCTCTGTGGGAACCCCGACTTACAAGTCGAGATCGCCGTGCTCAGTGATCCCAGAGATCAATGATCACCGAACACATTTACCGAATAAAAGAGTCTTACATACATACATACCGTTTGATACAATAAATGACCACTTCGGTCGAGTCTCACATATATAGGGCCCTAAAGGCCAACACTCCAAACTGAACCAATAGCGGAATTATCGGTTTAAAGCATGAACCCATGCCATCAGCCTTAACCTACATGCATTCTGACTAGGAAGCGTCCTAGCTTGCAAGAATGTCACGGAGTTAACCTCCACCATATCCTGGTCTTCCATACCTGGTCAATGAAATAACAAGTGGCAAGCCAATGAGTACTTTGAATGTACTCGCAAACACCTCATGACATGAACAACGAAAGTGAAGGATAACAATATCATGCATCTCTTGTGTAGCTCATCTGGGTGGAATGATCATGAATATGCATCAAGTTAAAGAATTACTCTTGAAGAAAAGGTTACAGATATCAACATATCTGTTGAGGGCTGAACCATCCGGGTTCACCCTATATGCCAAGTCACCAAACTTGGTCATATCATTGCTATCATAGCAACACTTTTCTTATCACCACACACACACACACACACTCAAGCACACTTGGTTTATGCGGAAATATCAGCACGTAGTTTAAGCAGGAGTACCAAACTGTCCTTAACCGTGGACACGGCTATTCAAATAGTTTACATTCTGCACAGGTAGTACGCTGGACCCACGAGATCCGGGAAACTTCCGTGTCATCCACGACTCGCGGTATATCACATACGCGAGGTAAGTACCCGATCAATGCCTTTCCCCTGACGATACTAGACAAACAGGTCAACTCAATTGGTACCCAACCACATGTTGTACGTCTTACGAGCACCAACTCTGCACAATACCAACCATGCGGGGACCAACGGTGTGACTGGAACTCATAAAAATGGCATAGTCGTCCTACCCGGCACGACCCCTTCACGAAAGTGACCACATATCACTCCCGCCACTAGTAATGTGGCTCTTTGCTAGCACCGACCAGAGTAATTAACATAGCCCCGTCCCATAAGGGGTAACATGGTCGTACTGGTAAGGTTGGAACGGCCGACACATCATAAGTCTAATCCCATTTCGGAAACCTTACTCACACAAATACCAGGTGCATCACTTCACCAAAAGTGACCACCTAACTCATCATCACCCTCGGGCATTAGTGGCACCCGACGGGGTTTTCATAAACTCTTGCTTTATGACAACATCATGTTCATGAATAATACTACTTCTATCTTTACTTGTCAACATGGTATTATCATGATCCTAAGGGGTATTGTCAAGCTCAATGCATGTGCTCCGGGGGAGCCTTCGGTAAAAATCATATCTAATGATTACCGGCACTTATGATCATATGCAACGGGAATACTTGCTATTTAACGTGCAAAGTAACATATGCTCAGACATGGTCAAACGGCTGCTTGCCTTGCTCACGTAAGTCCTCGGGGTCTTCGAGGTCTTTCGCTCCAACTCCGAATACTCCGTCTACCGTCAACTATCGTCGGAAACAATCATAGTAAGCCACACATCAAGCAAAAATAAAAGTGTTGTATAAATAGAAGTTTTAATTTTCTTGGACATCTCTAGTCATAAGAAAAATACCTGAAGCTTGCCAAGGGGTTTTGGATCATCAGCGGTGTCTGAATGGAAGGAAAGGAGGAATAGGTGATCATTGAAGATGCCAACAGAAATCATTCTGTTAAAAATGAGTGGAGGCACCCATTTAACACAGGATGATTTTAGAAATATTTAGGAAGTGGTTTCACTGGATTTGGAGTTGGCATGAATATTCTAGGAATTTTCTAATGTGGAATAAATAGCAATAGTAAGCTATTTATTTATTGAACAGAAATAAGTCACACAAAAATGTTGACCAGGGTTCTAAAAATAGGGAATGATTTAAGAAGGCTATGGAAATTTGAATCACTCCAATTGGATTAGATTTGGAGCCTGTGGGATTTTTAAAATATGGGGCTAATAATGCCCAGATTTAGATTTTAAATAAAACACCACAGAAACATGACTTGGAAAAATGTGCAAGGCAAATAGGTGGATAGAGCTTGAATTTAGGAATCTGTAGAAATTTGAACCAAGTAATTTGGAGTTAGTATGATTTTATAAAGGAATTTATAAGTTATGGAGAAAAATAAAAAGGATAAAAGGCTCAGCCTCTCGGGGTTATCTTGCCCCCAGGGCGTTGGATAGGCCTTCGGGCCGGCCCACCAGCTTGGCTGGCTACCCGCGGCAACGCAGAAGACGCCCTTCGCGAAGTGCGCTTCTCGCGAGGGGAGACGGCCTCCCACCGAGACGCGGCCACATAAGTGGCGCGACCAACCTGGCGGTCTCGCCAACCCACTAACGTGCGGGGCCCGCAGCCTTTCTTCAACCTCTCGCCAAAACAGGCAGCAGAGGAGGAGAGGAGCCCTTGCCGTCGGTGGCCCACAACTCCAGGCACCTCTCGCTGCGGCCCAGCCGCCGGAGGGCACCTGGGCCATGAGCTGCACCCAGCTGGAGGCTCCTGTTGGCCGGAGAGGCCCAGAGCGGCGCCGGCTCCTGTGGCAATGGAGGTGGCCGTGGCCTCCTTAGTCCCGGGTCCTTGGCGCTCGGAGAAGGCCCAGAGTAAGGGGGAACAGGCTCACCCCGGACAGGAACGCCCATAGGGGAGGTTAGGAGCGAGGGGGAGCCTCGGTCCTGTCCAATTGGGACGGATGCCACCGGCGAGATTCGACCATGGGAGGGGAGACAAAGCACGGGAGATAAGAAAAATGGGGTGCCTCGGGGTCCAAGGGAGAGAGGGAGAATGAGAGAGAGCAAGTGAGGGCTCAGGGGAGAGGAGATAAGAGAGGGGAGGGCCCAGAGAGCTCGGGAGCTCTCTGGAGCTCTCGGTGCATGGTCGCCATGCACCCTAGGAGGAGCTTGGAGGCTAGCTGATGGTGGGGAGTGGTTTGAACGGTCAAAAGCAAGGGCTGAGACATACTGGGACATGCTGGCTCGGCTAGGTGTGGTCTGGAGGAAAGAGACAAGATGCAGAGCTCTCTAATTGCAGGTCAGGGTGGTGGTCACCACGACCACGTGTGCCTAAAGTTTCCAAATGGCCAGTCAAACATGTCTAGCACGTAGGGCACACCTGCAGCAAGGAGACTCTGGAGTTTGGCAACTAGTGGAGGTGGTTTGATGAGGTTTGGACTCTGGTTTAGTTTGCAGCAGCAAACTTGGGGCTGGCATAAGGGGTCTTCACAGGAAGGGATGGGAGATGAAACCATGTCTAGCAGTGTTTTTAATAGAAGGACTACAAGACTACAAAGTTTAAGCTCAAGAAAGCAAGTGTAGCTAGTACTTGCTGTAC
The DNA here is from genome assembly GCF_904849725.1 of Hordeum vulgare subsp. vulgare. Taxonomy (NCBI): domain Eukaryota; kingdom Viridiplantae; phylum Streptophyta; class Magnoliopsida; order Poales; family Poaceae; genus Hordeum; species Hordeum vulgare. The sequence continues at coordinate 268,531,809 of NC_058519.1, read as the reverse complement.
AATGCCACATTTCAGCCAGAAATCAACTTGAGGAGGTGCTCCTTATTTTCTCCACATGAGCATGCCATATCTTGGTTCTAAATGAAGCTATGGCACACTAGAGAGGCTCTCGAAAGAATTGGGGGCCTTGGGTTAAGCAGAAGTGAAACAAGAGGGTAAAAATAGTGATTCCATGGGTGAAAATGAGAGAAAGTTACATAGGAACCTTCTCCAATAATTGACCAGTGGCCATGGGAAAGTTACTGGAGGTAAAATATAACTAGATATAGCTGTGGTAGAAATTTGAGATCAAGGGTAAAAGTGCAAGGGGTCAAAGAAGCCAATTTAGTGAGTGCACACAAGGTGTTTGATCTATGGTTGGGCTACCAGATGAACTCCAATGGCTATGAAATTTAACAGGGTCAAATAATAGATGAAACTAGACTTGCACACCAAATTTGGGATTTGCTGGAGAAGTTTTCCAATGTACACTTGAAAAACCCTAGAAATGGGTTTCTTCTTAGAACCCTGTTCAAATAAATTCCCACAAATCCAATATTTGGTGTAGGGGCATTATTTGAGCATTAAGGCATGCACAAAAAGTTTGAGGTCAATTGGAGAAACTTTATAATGTAAAGTTTACCAAAGTCAGAAATCAACAGAGAGGGTTTTGAGGGTCTTAGGACAAGTTCTTCTATTCTCCTTGGTGTTACACTTGGTGTGGATGTCTTATTGGAGTAGGGGAACATGTCCACCAAATTTGAGCACAATTGGAGACACCTCACAATGTAGAGTTGCTCAAATTTGAATCTGGACAGATAGGGTTTTAGAGTGATTAGGGGAGCCAAATCAACTTGGATTGAAATGAAACTTGGCAAGATCATCAATAATATCATAGATGACATGCTAGAATTTTACTAGAATTTATTAAGAAGATGTTTTATAGAAATATCTCAAAAGCTTGAAATAGGCAGGAATGGTTTTGGAGGGGTTTGCCCAATATTTTTAACATGACCATGTGTTGAAACTCATAAATATGGAATAAATATATCCACTGAGTTTCCCTAAATTTTCTTAAATATTTTGAAAGCAATAAAAATAACTTTCCATCATAAGAGACCATTTCTGGCCTCATAGAAAGGCTTTTAAATAAAATAATAAAATAACTTTTAAAATAATAATATGGTGGTTTTTGGAAGAAATTTTGATAATAGGTTTTAAATAAATTAATTGGTGGAAAAGGAATTCCATATCTTGAGGACTTGTAGTACAAACCTCATCTCTGGGGTTTGAAAGTTTAATTCAAAGAGATGCTTTTTGGTGAAAATAAATATTTATCCTAAACACATGGCATGATCATTAGGCAGGAGATCATGGAATGAGGAGGTGATTTGGAGGATAGAGAGAATTAATGGGGAGCAATCACATGCATTCAAGCAAACAGGCAAACAATAGTCACTCCAAGCATCACAAGCATTCACAATTTTTTTTAATTGGTCCTAAATTTTGAAATAAGTTAATTAATCAGGAAGGCCAAAAACTGGGTGAGACAATCTCGATTACAAGGGAGCGGAATCGCTACCTCTAATCCCGAGGGTGTCTAATCTGTATATCTCTCATGACTTGTTTGTCTAAGACCTGTCTATTGAGACGTCTAAAAACCTGACCCTCTTGGTGTGTCCCGCCCCTCCTTATATAAGCTGAACGGGCGGGTTACATGTAAAGTCCAAGTTGTATTTAGGCTTAACTTATTATGACTCTCCATCATCGGCTTCTCTTCGTGGGCTTCTGAGTCCCGGGCGGCTTACGATCGGGTGACTTACAACCGAGCTTCTGAGTCCTCGGCTGCTTACGACCGGGCGGCTTAAAACCGGGCTTTCTAGTCCTGGGAGGCTTACGACCAGGCGGCTTACAACCGGGCCGCTTGCAACCGGGCCGCTTACTACCGGTCTTCTGAGTCCCGGACGGCTTACGACCGGGCGGCTTAAAACCGGGTTCAGAGTCCCGGGCGGCTTACGACCGGGCGGCTTACAACCGGGCTGCTTACAACTTGGCTTCTCTTCGAGACTCATCTTCAGGGACTCATCTCCGGAACTTGACTGTCTGACGGGTCATAACTGTGTGACGGGTCATAACTATCTGCCGAGTCATAACTATCACCGGGTCATACCGCCGGGTATATCCTCGACAAGGGGCGATAGTATGGCATGCTGCGAACGATGAGGGGGCGGTGGTGTGCTTGGTCCGGCTAAGGTGGTCGAGGCATTGGGCACTAAGCGACTATAGTGTGGGAACGCATTGTAGCACGATGTGGAGCGCGACAATTGCATGCCATGGCATGAATTTGGCATGTAGGGCACGCCCATTATTGTCTAGGGGATCTAGGAGGGTTTAAACAAAGTCCCGTTAGCCTTGGATGCCGTGGGAATTCCTTAGAAGAGAACGAATGTTGACAGAGGATGGAAAATCTGTTGTCCAGAGGGGGTAAACACGGTTTTTTACCCCATTAATCATTGAGACTGGGGTGTAGGATTCTTACTAGATGTTGAGGGTTACTAGGTGAGGCTGTGGTAAAAAGATGAAAGCAAGGGGAATAGTGGAAGTGGTCAAAACATGGCTTTTACCATGTCACCGAAAGGTGTTTGATGTCTGTTTGGGCAAGCTAACTTTCCCCACTTACTATGATATTTAAGGGGATCCAATGGTGACTAGAAATGAGGGTGATCACAAGGTTTGAGACCATTTTAAGAAACTTGCCAAGGTAGACATGGTAAACCCTAGAATTCAACAAAACCAGGTTTCTTTAGATCTAGCTAGGGAAAATTATTGTCCCTAATGCACAACTTGGTGTGGTGGCATTATTTGGTGTTTAGATCTTGTCCACAAAGTATAGTATCAATTGGGAAAACTTGGCAATGTTGAGTTTCTTAAGTTTGGATCTGGACAGAGGGTTTTGGAATATTTTGATGAATCAAAACCATTAGGACTGAGGTGAAACTTGGCAAGATCATCACATATATCATTTGTGACTTGCTAGAATTTTTCTTGAATTATTTGAGAATATTTAATATATAAATATTTAAAATACTTGAAATAGGAAGAAAAGGTTTAGAAGGGTTTTGTCCAATATATTGAACAATATCATGTGTTTAAACTCTTATATATGGAAAATATATACCCACCGAGTTTCCCTAATTTTTCTCAAATATTTTTGAAGCATAAAAAAATATTCCGTTGTAAAAGACCATTTCTGGACCCCAAAAGGTATTTAAATAAAATACAAACATAATTTTGAAATATTAATTTTGTGTTTTTGAGAAGTCTTTTTGATAATAGGATCCAAATAAAATATTTGGGGGAAAATATCCTCCCCAATTTGAGGTCTTGTAGTACAAACCTCAATGCAAGTTTTTATTTGGAAAATCTAAATTAAATAAAAATCTTTTTGGAAAAATGAGATTTAGGTCCTATACACATGTCATGGTTATTGGGCAAATATTTGGATCAAGGAGATGAGTCTAGAGAGAGAGAGGATTTCTATGAATTTAAAACACAAACAAGCACACAAGCAATGGCAATCAAGTCAAGCATCATAAGCACATACCAGTTTTAATTGGTCCTAATTTTTGAGTTATGTGGACTTAGAGAGGAGAGGCAAAACATAGGGTTTGAAAGGAACCATGCTCACATTGTTTGAGGCCATAGCGGAAACTTTCCCTGGACTTCCCTGCGGGTGCAGTCTCAAATAGGCGATAAACCACGACTAGGTTCTTGTGTGGTTGACGATCGTGGCCGACTCCCTCGTCGGGCTTCCACTTGAAGGTTACCAAGGTGCATGACATGCACATGGAGATAAGTGGCGAGGGTGTGTCTGATGAAGTACAACCCTACAGGGTTATGAATCTGTTCGAATAGCCGCATCCTCGGATATGGATTACTTGGAAACATATGTTGTGCATAGATAACTTAAAGGATACTCCTAAAACTCTCAAGACAAGTGTGATTACCGTGGATGGCACTCTCGTAGGAAGACGGGAGTGGATCTATTGTAGTGTATTGTTGTGGTGAATAGTGGAGTCATGTGTGCTATCTCACTTACTCAAACTACAGATATTCGTAGTACAGGTTAGCCATGAGCGAAAACTCGCTTGCTGCATGAAACCCCATAACTCCCCTTGTTGTAACATATGCATGAGTAGTTAGATCTGTTCAAAGACTTGCTGGGTACTTTACTCATGTTTGCTTAATAAACTCCAGACGAGACCCACGATCCATCTGGTGGGTTCTCTCTAGATGTCGATGACGATGAGTAGATGGTATGCCAGCTATGACCCGCCCCTTCGGAAGATATTGTAGATAGTCAGGCCACGTGCATTTTGTCCTTTCATCTGTGTGTACTCAGACAACTTTATGCTTCCACATGGCTTGTATCACTTGTTGTGTATGAATTATGTGTCGGGTCATGTGACCCCTACCTATATGAACCTATTATGCAAGGCTCTCTGAACCTTTTAAATGAATGATGTGTTGTAAAGTTTTGTTGTGATGCCATGTTGTATCTACACATATCGTGCATGTTGTGCATACGTATGACGTGCATTAGTATGTGTGGGATTCGATACCTAGTTGTGTTCCTTTAGTACTCCACTACTTGAATTCACTTATTTGCCATCAGCCTCTTCTTTGTCGTCTGCTGGCTGATGGCAAAGACCCTATTTGCCGTCAGTCACCAAAAAACAAACGGCAAAGAGCAGACTGATGGCAAAGATACTCTTTGCCATCAGTCTTGCCTTTGTCGTCTGCTGGCCGACGGCAAAGAGTAGGAGAGTAGGCGGCAAAGAGCACGGGGCGGCCCACCACACACCCCCTGCCACCCCATAACGTCCGCTCTCTTTGCCGTCTGCCTTACACTTCTTTGCCGTCGGGGGGCGAACGGAAAAGAGAGGGCCCCCTAATGGACGTCTCCCTCACCCCACGTCCTCCTATCTCCGATAGTGCATCGGCCTCGCCCCCTCTCTCTGTCTCTCTCACCCCCTCTCTCTGCGAGCGCCGCCTCCCCTCTGCCCGCCCCAGCGACGTCGCCACCCCTCCTCCCCGCCCCTCCGCCCACCCCAACACCGTCTCCACCCCTCCTCCCCGGAACTTGGCCTCCCATCCTCCCCGACCCCTCCTTCCCGCGCCCCTCCTCCCCAGCTGCCCACCGCCCGGCTGCCCACTGCCCTGACTGCCCCTCCTCCCCGGCTGCCCACCGCCCCGGCTGCCCACTGCCCTCCTCTCGAGTTCAAGCTAATAGGTGAGTTTATCTTTTGTTATTTGATTAGATTTGGTTAGTTGATTTAGTTATTTGATTTAGTGGTAGTTTAGTTAGTTGATTTAGTTAAATAGTAGATTTAGTCCTAGGTTTAGTTAATTAGTTCTAGGTTATTTGTTATTTGTTAATTTAGAGGTAGATTCTATTTTGTTAATTAGTGATAGATTCTTTTTTAGTTAATGATTGGTAGATTCTGTTTTTGTTATTTGTTTTGCTGTTTAGTTCTATATAGGTTTGGCGATAGGTTTGGTGATAGGTTTAGACTCTACATAGTCATAATTGAAATAAGTAGAAAAAATATGAAGAATAAAAGAAGAATAAGTAGATAAGGGAAGAAGAATAAGAAGAAGAGGAGGAGGTGGAGGAGGAGGAGGATAAAAAGAAGAAGAAGAAGAAAAATAGGAGAGAGGAGAAGAATAAAGAAGACGAAAAAGGAAAATAAGGAAGAAGAAGAAGAAGAGGGAAATGGAAAAGAAGGAAGAAGAAGAAGAATAAGAAGAAGAAGAAGAAGAAAAGGAAGGAAGGAAGAAGAAGAAGAAGAAAAGGAAGAGGAGGAAAAAAGAAGATGAAGAAGAAGAAAATGACACCCTAACACCCCGACACCCCGACACGATGCTCGAAACCCCGACACGACATCCTGACGACACCTTGGCAAAAAACTCTGCGCACCTGTTAATACGCCGCCCCCGACGCCACTGTGACAGCCCGATGCCGACGCCCCAGAAGATTCCCCCTTATTTCCGTTTCCGTGTGTCTATTTTCTTTTGTCACATCATCATCGCATCATTCGCATCATCTGCATTGCATTGACATCTCCGTTGCCGCCCGTTTTCAAAACTTGCATCCGTTGTTAGTTGCCGGTTCTCGTCGTTGACCGTTCTGAGCCCGACCGCACTCGCACGCACCCGCGGCATCGTCGAAACCCTGTTTTGAAAGTGTGCGTAAAACTTTCTCTGATCGGGTTGAAATTTGACGTACGGTGTTATTTTAATATAGGTAGGCCACCTGTCAAGTTTCGTCGCGATCGGAGTCCGTCTGGTACCCGAACGGTCGACCGTAGCGGCACCGTATTCGGGCTACACGTCGGACGTCTGTCGGTGTTTTAAAAATTCATTGCCGCGCCGCCCGTTTTCCCTCTCGTCTCCGGGTGTCCCCTCTACAAGGCCGCATACCCATACCCACGTTCGTAATCGTCCGAATCCGACCCCGCGGTTGGATCCGGAACGCGATTCCGATTAACCGAGCCCCCCACCCCCCCGTTTGTCTATATATAGCCCCCATGCCATTAATTAGAGAGCCACTCCCCCTCTGCCTCGAAATCCATGCCACCTACCCGAAACCCTAGCCTCCCACCCGCTCTCTCTCTCTCCTCCCCCGCGCCGCCGGCCCGCCAGGCCCAGATCGGGCCCGGCCGAGCCCATCGCGCCGCCGCCGGCGTGGCTCGAGCTCCCTGCTCCCGGGCCTCCCTCCCATGGCCGCGGCAGCAGCCCGAGCCCCCGGATCTCGTTGTCTCCTCGTCGCTCCCCAGCCGCCGGAAGCCTCCCCGCCGGATCTGCAGCCGGTCGGACCTTCGCCGGTGCCCCGCCTCCGCGACGTCGGATCCCAGTTCCGCCACCTCGGTCCCTCTGTCCTCCTCCGGCCTCGAGCGGCAGCCACCATGGAAACCCGCCGGCGGCCGCCGGTGCCCCGCCGTCCCCGGGATCTGGCCAGGATCGAGCTCCTCGGCCTGGTCCCGCCGGATCTGCCACCGCCGAGCCCCGCCGTGGCGTCAGGCGCCCCCTCGCCCGACGGCCGCCGCCACGGCTCGCGCAGTCGGCCAGGAGAACGACGAGCCGCCAACCTCCCGGCCCTGGCCACCGCAGCCAGCCTGGGGTACCTGCTCGCCCGCGGCACAGCTTCTCCCGGCCCAGGCCAGCGGCTCCAGCGCCTCGCCTCGCCCCCAAGCCGGCCTGGCCAGCCTCTCCACCGACTGGGCCTTGGCCCGCGAAGGTGAGCTATTCCCCGCTCCCGGCGATAGTTAACTATTGCGCTGCCTGTTCGGCCCGTTAGAATATTTAGGAGTTTTTGGAATTTAGTTAAATTCCAGAAAAATAACGCATATTCGAATGCCCGTAACTTTTTAACCGTTGGTCGGAACGAGGCGTATTTTATATGGTTTTGTGGTAGTTTCGCGCGTAGAATGCGAATTTGAGACATGCATAATTGTTTGACGTCGTTTGGCGTGCCGGATGCCTAGAATAATGTGCTGTTTTAATAGGGTACGTCCCGTATTTATTTTTCGCGCAAGTCCGGTTAGTTCGAATGTCGTAGAATAAATGCCCATGACTTAGGAACCTATTTTCCATGTATTTTAGAGCGGTAACTCGTATTTTTGCGTGTAGGGTTTTCCTCTAGTTTATTTTCCCGTTTTTATGTTTTTTTCCCGCATTAATGTGTGGCATTATTTTTTTGTTGCAAACCCCACATATTTTATATGTTTCCGGGGTAGAAAAATCCCATGGATTTTTCTGTGCAATTAGTTTTAGCTTTTGAGGAAGTTAGTTTGCGCGATATTTTGCCGTGATGCCCTTTTGTTTAATTCGTAGGATTTATTCCGTGCCTCGTTTGAATTAGTTGTCAACTAGAGAGTTGATCTTGGATGTTTTTTTAGCCCCTGGTATTTTTAGTTGCAATAGAAATGCATGTTCAGGTGTGTTTTTCTTGCTCTCAAGTTGCTAGAAACAGTGCTGTTTTAGAGGAGCTGAAATATTTCTAAGTCTGGAATCTGTTATTATTTTGTTGCTGTCTTGTATTGCTTGCATCTTGTGATGTGTAGCTCTTTTGGGGTTGGTCCAATGGAGTTAGTTGTACCCCTTGTGTTTCTCTAGCATGCTGTAAAGTTTCATGCCATTTGGATTCCTGTAGCTATAGGTTTTGCTTCTGTCAATATTGCTTCAGATCGAAAACTCCACTTTCATGAGGTGTAATTTTCACTAAGTCTGAAATAGCGTGTGAGATGCCGTTTTATGTCTTCTTGTCCTAGTGCTCCTTGCTGCCATGATAGTGGTTGTTAGTTGTTTGTAGTAGAGCGTCTTGCCCTCTTTCGTGCCATGCCTTGCTTGAGTTTATCGGAGTTGTGTAGCCGTAGTTGTTGGGCGTAGAAAGTGCTATGTGGCTGTTTTTGGCAGATTATAGTGACTTCTTGTTTTGCTCGTAGTTTTTGAACCGTAGCTCCGATTTGATCGTGTCCTACATGAAACTTGCTTAGAATCTCGTGTAGTTTCATTTTCTCTTGCTGTTTGTATGTGTAGAAGTGCTCGTGACCGTAGCTCCGTTGGAGATGTTCTTTATGTGTAGGTTGCTTGAAATGACGCGTAGAATCACGTGAACATATTTGTTTTGTTGTTTAACAACTAATTAAATGTGTTAATTCAGATCTGGACAGAATTGTAAATTAACATGTGAGGTCGTCTCGGAGATGCTATATGTCGTTTCCGACCTCATTTAAAATGTCTAGACAGGTAGTTTAATTTCCGCTTCACCTCTTGCATGGTTTACAACATTAATATTGCCGTGTAAATAACCGGGAGTGAACTAAATAATTCATATGTGGAGTTTCGTCAATATGCAACTCGTTGCATATTGAACTTCACTTAATGTGTAGTGTTTGTTTGTCGTGAATTGTCATGCCGTGCCTTGCATGTTTTCAGCTGCTCATGCATCATATGTGTTGTGCATCATGAGTTGAATTCCGTGTGTTGATTTGTGTTTCCGGTTTGCTTCGTCTCGATAGAGTTCCGCAGCGTGCCGGATTGTGAGGACCCGTTCGACTACGTCAGTTCGTCTGCTTCACGTAGTCATTCTTCTTCCAAGCGGGATCTCAGGCAAGATGATCATTTCCCCAGATACCATTACTATCATTGCCATGCTAGTTATTTCGATGCTGTCGTTTATGTCTCGTTGCCTACCACATGTTAAATATCAGCCTCTCAACAATGCCATGAAAACCATCAACCTGTTCAACCTAGCAAACCACTGATTGACTATGTTACCGCTTGCTTAACCCTGTGTTAGCGTTGCTAGTTGCAGGTGCAGTTGCTTCCATGCGAAAGCATGGGTTCCTTGTCATATCACCATATTTAAATGATGTTTAATTTAATGCACCTATACACTTGGTAAAAGGTGGAAGGCTCGGCCTTTCTAGCCTGGTGTTTTGTTCCACCTTTGCCCCCCTTAGTTTCCGGCTACCGGTGTTATGTTCCATAACTGAGCGCTCCTAACACGATCGGGGTTGTTATGGGGACCCCCTTGATAATTCGTTTTAGATTAAAGCTGGTCTGGCAAGGCCCAACATTGGTACTACATTTGCCTAATCACCTAATAAAATTGCATAGGGACTTTCCGGACCCCGAGGATAATTTAATCAACCCCCGGGCCAGTGCTCCTCATGAGTGTTGGTCCAAAACAGAGCAGCTTATTAACGCTACCCGGGGCAACTCGGCGTTTGGCGTGGTAACCATCGCTCATCCGTCGTGTCCTGAGAAAGAGGTACGCGACTCCTATCGGGATCGTCGACACGTCGGGCGGCCTTGCTGGATTAGTTTTACCTTTGACGAGATATCTTGTGCATCGGGATTCCGGTGATGCTTTGGGTAATCTCAGAGTTGAGGTTTTCCACTAGGGAATCCGACGAGATCGCGAGCTTCGTGATTGAGGATTTCTATGCGGCTTGTGGTAATTTGTGATGGACTAGTTGGAGCACCCCTGCAGGGTTAAATCTTTCGGAAAGCCGTGCCCGCGGTTATGTGGCAACGTGGAAGCTTTGTTTAAGACTGGTTCTAGATAACTTGAAGTTAACTTAATTAAAACTTGCCAACTGTGTGCGTAACCGTGACTGTCTCTTTCGTGAGTTCCTTCTCCGATCGAGGACACGGTGGGGTTATGCCTGACGTACGTAGGAGTTCAGGATCAATCATTTGATCATCAGTAGTCACGTCCGCTATGCATAGATCTTCCCCCTCTTATTTCTTGTACTCGTAAGATTATCCACCAAAAATAAGCTTAGCCGCTGCTGCAACCTCACCACTTAACCATACCTCACCTAATAAGCTTTGCTAGTCTTGATACCTTTGGAAATGAGATTGCTGAGTCCCCTGTGGCTCACAGATTACTACAACACCAGTTGCAGGTACAGGTAAAGGTTACTTGACGCGAGCGCGTTGATTGTTCATTTGGAGTTGCTTCTTCTTCTTCTTCATAATCGATCTAGGATGGGTTCCAGGCCGGCAGCCTGGGATAGCAAGGATGGACGTCGTTCTTCTTTTGTCGTTTGTTTTCGTCCGTAGCCGGACCCTGCTCTTACTCTTGATGTTTATGTAATGTACTGATGTGACTCTGATGTAGCTTGTGGCGAGTGTAAGCCAATTCTATTATATCTCTCTTCTTTTCAGTACATGTACTTGTATTGATATCCATTCTTGCGACACGGCGAGATGCGCTTCTATCCCTGACGAGGCCCTCATGCCAAATTGAGGATAGGGTCGCATCTTGGGCGTGACAGCCACTGACCCCCAACCCTCCTACCTCCAACACCTCTTCGGCCTCTTGTTGACCGAAAAGTCCCCCGACCACCGACCATCGACACCACTGAGCCTGGACCCCCGACGACACTGACCCCCGACCACCGACGCCACTAACCCCCGAACCCCGATGCCACCGACACCCGACACGACCGACCCTCGACGGCACTGACTCCCGACGCCACTAACCCCCGACCCCAACAACTCTTCTGCCTCCGGTTGAACGAGAAGGTGCTTTTCGGCCTTCCACAAGCCGACGGGGTCATAGTTTTGTAAATTATGAGTTAGCTCACATATTTTCTAATTATGTTTTAAAAACATCATATTTGTGTTGATCGTGTGAATTTCAATGTCCAGTTGTTCGATGACCTCCACGTGCGTTGGACGAGCTCTGCCCATGCGTTTGTTGGTGAGCACGAATGACTTCTCCTCCTACCCCCTTAATTTGTTGTGTTCCGGTCTTCGTGCCGATGAAACTTGCTAGCTATAGGTTTCTTCAATCATGAGTATGCGTGACTAGTATGCGTCTCCCGTTCGAAGGTGCGACATCTATAAATATGCATGTCTTTTCATGGTGAGTCTGACCAACGTGCCAGAGCTGAGGTGATTCGTCGTCGCACCGACGGGCATGGTACCGGGATCGAAGACATGGTGCAAGACTTTGATGATGCTCGGGATTCGGACGATGAGATGGAGGAATCTGCAAAGGCCTTCTATGAAAATGTTGGAGTCTTCAAAACGTTCTCTCCACGAGCAGACTGAGCTTTGTCAGCTGGATGCCATCACGCAAGTAATGGCTCTGAAGGCTCAATTCAACCTAGGCAGAGAATGCTACGACGCCATGATGACGATATTTGGACGCTTTCTTCCCAAAGGCCATGTACTGCGTGCAAACATGTACCAGTCAGAGAAAATCCTCCGTGTACTTAAGATGCCCTATGAGAAGATACATGCCTGTGAGAATGGATATGCCTTATTTAGGCTTGAGTATGCGGCCTTGAACTATTGCCCCATTTGCAATTCTTCCAGGTATATTGTGGTAGACAATGGTATGGGTGAGAAGAATCAGACCAAAATCCCCATTAGTGTTCTTCGGTATTTGCCAATCGTACCAAGACTTCAACGTCTTTCCATGGTCGAAGAGACGGCCAGACACATGACATGGCACAAATTGGGAAAATAACCGAACTAGATGCGGATGGGAATAAGATGCTTGTACACACCTCAGATGGTTTCGTGTGGAGGCACTTCGATGCATTACATAAGGATAAATCGGAAGATCCAAGGTGTTGGGGATATACCCCGCAGTGTAACCCAGCTTGGAGTATGACCCGCCAAGGACTTGGCGACTCAGCAGTGACCTGGCGGGCGACTCATACTTGTCCCCACAGGCGACTTAGATAAATGACGAAGGCCCAAGGCCCAACGTACACCCTGGCATAAGGCGACTCATAGAGAGGCCAGGAGGGCCGACTCACATAGAAGGCCCAAGAAGAGGAGAGACTCCCTCACAAAGGAAACAAGACCCGGATTGGGATTCAAGAGAGACTAGTCCTATTCCTACTCCTAGTAGGACTCTACATGTAAACCTACCCCTTCCACCTATATAAGGAGGGGTAGGGCGCCCCAAGAGGGACAAGATTCACAACTTAGGTCTAGACAAGACAAATCATGGGATAGACAGATTAGACACCCACGAGATTAGAGGTGGCGAGTCTGCACCCTTGTAATCAAGATCATCATCTCCATCAATGGAACACAAGCAGGACGTAGGCTTTTACCTCCATCGGAGGGGCCGAACCTGGGTAAACTCGCGTCTCTCGATTTCGACCAACCCCTTCAAGTCGCCACATGGTTGCGATGGCCTCACACCTAAAGTTCTCTCACGAGGACATCTGCCGTGACAAAACCACGACAGTTGGCGCCCACCGTGGGGCTGATCGTACGGTGGAATTGTGTTCTTGGAGGGATCTCTACTAGGGATCGAGAAGTTTGAAGATTCAGCGGATGAAGAAGAACCAACACAGAAAGATCCACATCATCACCATGAGAAAAAAATCAGAACAGAAGGATCTATATTGATTATGAGTTCATCTATCGAGCTTGAACAATGTTTGAACGACGCGTCAAAACACGAGTCGCCGGAAGCGTCGTTTTCTGCTACAATTTGTTTCACAGGCACGTCAAATCATGAGCCGCCAAGAGCGTCGTCTTCTGTTACAGCTGGACACACTTGGCCGCGCACGCGAAGAGACGAAGAAGAAAACCATCATTCATCAGAGATACATCTACACGGACTCGACCTCCACTAACGACGACGCCTGCTCGCCTCGAGCACCTCGGCTTTCCTCTGGTTGGCGCGTCTCCACCGTCGCGAACCACCTCGGCTTTCCTCTGGTTGGCGCGTCTCCGCCGTCGCGAACTCATCTTGCTGACCACCTCTCGTTGGCGCGTCTCCTCCTGTGCAACTTCGCCTCCATGGCCGATCTGCCGAGCTCCGGCGGCTTGCCGTTCAGCACTTCCGGGTCGGCCTTGCCTTTGCCTCACGCGTGGCACATCCAGACCTCGCCCTGCCGCAGTTCCACCTTGCTGGTTTGCCCACCACTGAGCCGCTCCCTGATGTACATCGCTCCACCTCCGCCTCCGCTTTCACTCGCCGCCCTGCGCCTGCCACAGGCTCCGTTGACCTGCAGTTGAGCCGCCGTCTCCTTACCCCGTCATGGATGTTGCCACAATGATTTCTGTGATCCATCCACCAATGCTGAGTTTGAAGTCTCAAAGAAAACAAGCCTGCTCACCGAACGAGTTGTGCATGCACACGCTGCAGGAACTACAGGTCAGGACAGAGATAGTAAAGGAAAGAAGGAAGAAAAAGGCTAATCCAATTTGGACACGATTTGCTAGCCAGGCAATATTGTGCACAGACAGAGACCGATTTGGAGGCCAACCTGGAAAGGCAATTCACTTTTGGAATCCATGTCCGCCTCACTGACAAGATCACTCTATACGTATATACATCGGCTATCTGTTTTTCGTCCAGTTACCAGCATTATCCGGGACCAGGATCAGCATTTATCCGACATGGAGGAAAGATGGAGTGGAGTTTTTCCCGTCAGTACATGGATATATTTATGGATACGCAGCCAAGGCATATGCTACCAAATCAACCACAAATGGTGTTCTTAATGGCACTGCTCACAGCAACGGGAGACGAACGACTACAACAGGGCCACCTATTGCTACATATCCAAACAGGATATACCCGAAGCACCCAATCTTATGACCAGCATAAAAAAATCAGGTGCTATCCGTTTCTATCTATTTTATCTGTATATATTAAAATTTGTTAGAAACAATTACTCTGGCTAGTAATATTTTGCTACACAGGACAATTACTCATTACAAAAACGACGTCATATTGCAAGAATGAAGCTCGTGTCAAATCAATATCACGGGCGGCTCACTATCCGCACAAACATCATGGACGATTTACCGTCCGTGCCGGTCTACAATGACACGAGCGACTCACCGTCTATATTGGCATACAGATGACGCGGTCAATTCTCACGACCGCGCAACCAAGAGGGCTTACAACACCATGGCTGATTCTCGAGTCCATGCAAAATCACCGAACAACTCTCATGTTCAACATCAACCCGCCGGTGCAGTGCTCGTATGTACGAGCCACCTAACAAACGGATGCAAGACGCCGTCCTCACGGTCCGGATTATATCAACCCGCTGGTGCAGTGCTCGCTTATGCAAGCCGCCCAACAGAAGGACGCAAGACGTCGTCCTCATGGTCCGGATTATATCAACCCGCTGGTGCAGTACTCACCTCTCTTATACGAGCCGCCCAACAGATGGACGCAAGTCGCTGCCCTCATGACCCGGATTACATCAACCTACCGGTGCAGTGCTCACCTGTACGAGCTGCCCAACAGAAGGACGCAAGTCACCACCCTCATGGTCCAGACAACATCAACTTGCCGGTGCAGTGGCTTTATATCTCGGAGATGGAGCAAGTACCAGTATCTTTTCTCTGCCGGTTTATGCCACAATCAAGTATGGAGACTCTCAAGCTGCCTCCTTCAGTCGACTTAAGACTCGGGGGCTACATGGACATGGCTCGGCAGACTCAACTGGGATAAATAATTCAAGAACCACAGGTCATTACAGAAAAATTATCATCTTAGGGTGGCGCTTGAGCTTTCTGACTCGCCCCATCCTGTCGTGACCTTATGAGCCGACGAAACCTGCATTTTAGGGTGTGTGCTCGAGCTTTCTGACTCGCCTCATCCTGTCGCGACCTTATGAGCCGACGAAACCATCATCATAGTGTGGCGCTTGAGTTTTCTGACTCGCCCCATCCTGTCACGACCTTATGAGCCGACGAATCCATCATCTTAGGGTGGCGCTTGAGCTTTCTGACTCGCCCCATCCTGTCGCGACCTTATGAGCCGACGAAACCTGCATCTTAGGGTGTGTGCTCGAGCTTTCTGACTCGCCTCATCCTGTCGTGACCTTATGAGCCGACGAAACCTGCATTTTAGGGTGTGTGCTCGAGCTTTCTGACTCGCCTCATCCTGTCGCGACCTTATGAGCCGACGAAACCTGCATTTTAGGGTGTGTGCTCGAGCTTTCTGACTCGCCTCATCCTCTCGCGACCTTATGAGCCGACGAAACCTGCATTTTAGGGTGTGTGCTCGAGCTTTCTGACTCGCCTCATCCTGTCGCGACCTTATGAGCCGACGAAACCTGCATTTTAGGGTGTGTGCTCGAGATTTCTGACTCGCCTCATCCTATCGCGACCTTATGAGCCGAAGAAACCTGCATTTAAGGGTGTGTGCTCGAGCTTTCTGACTCGCCTCATCCTGTCGCGACCTTATGAGCCGATGAAACCATCATCTTAGGGTGGCGCTTGAGCTTTCTGACTCGCCCCATCCTGTCGCGACCTTATGAGCCGACGAAACCTGCATTTTAGAGTGTGTGCTCGAGCTTTCTGACTCGCTTCATCCTGTCGTGACCTTATGAGCCGACTAAACCTGCATCCTAGGGTGGCGCTTGAGCTTTCTGACTCGCCCCATCCTGTCGCGACCTTATGAGCCGACGAAACCATCATTCTTGGGTGGTGCTTGAGCTTTCTGACTCGCCCCATCCTGTCGCGACCTTATGAGCCGACGAAGTTGCTATTTTTTTACCTTCCTGGCACTGCCACAAGGTTTCACAGTTTTATGAGACTCGCCGTGACTCACTGAGCTCGTCCTACCCGCTGTGACTCACTGAGTCGGCTTATTTAAAATAGCTTGATGCCATACTTATCATATCATATACATGCATCATATTGCATTGCATCATACATCATACATACATATCATTCCGGTCTTCAAACCGGGTCAAAGCATAAATTCTTGCAGGTGCAAATGAATCTTTTAATAGCCAATTTGGTTGGATTTTCATAACCAGTGTTAAATGATTGGGGGTTTTTAAAGCCATCTCGGAAGAATTAACTATTGTCAAAGAGCCGTCCTATCACATATAATGCCGAGTCATCTAATTGACCGGCCCTTGGATTTCTTCAACTTGTGTTCTGTAGTAAACTATAACACTTATGGATTTCTCCGACATATGGATTTCTCAAGGATATATTTGCCGGGTTACATTGCAACCACGGTCAAGGATTTCGTTTATCACAAAGGCATCATCAGCTCACAGAGTGGATATGATTTTATTCTACAATGGAAGGAATAACCCCGAGTCGCTGCAGGCACACAACCCGACACTTGGGGGCTACATTATTCAAATCAAGATTACATCAAAGTATGAAAGTCCCATGTCGTTGCAAGCATACACCATGACACTTGGGGGCTAATGCAATCTGCTTTTCAAAATCATCACATCATCAACAGACCCGGCTACCTCAAGGAGATAAGCCGGCCTTGGAAGGCTACGTACCGCTCTTTATTCAAGAGAAGAACATGGAAGTCTCAAGTCGCCGCAAGCAATCGACCCGTCGCTTGGGGGTTACACTATTCAGATCATAATTCCAAAAGTCCCAGGTTGCTGCAGGCAAGACAACCCGACCCTTGGGGGCTACAACACAAAGTTGTTTCATAGATCATGAGGTTCAAATTGAAGACCCGACACATCACACACTGATGACCCGGCCCTTGGGGGCTACAGTTAATATGGATATATCAAAAAATTGAAGAGCACATTTCATTCAGTCATGGAGGTGAAGTATTGGGAGACCGATTCAGCATATTTTTATCTAGTTGAAGCACTGAAAGACCGGCTCAACATCACACGGATTTGTCAATTGGAGTTCAGTTGTTTGACGGGGCACTACTAATAATGATGACCCGCCATTGTCAATCATGACCCGCCATTGTCAATTATAACCTGCCGAAGCAAGAGAAGCTAGTCCAACATTGTGTGGATTTCTTATTTCCCAAATTTTCATCAAGCCAAAGCATTGGAGGCCGACTCAATGGCATATGTATTTTATTACAAAGGACACGTACCTACGAGATGATTAAAGGCGGTTCGAAGAAACCCGGATTTTTCAAGGAGCCACTTCAGTAAATCAAGCTGGCCAGAGGAGCAAGCCGGTCCCTTAACTTATTTATTATTCTTATTTCAGGATCTTACCATGAATAAATTCAAGCTAACCTTGGGGGATAATGTTGGGGATATACCCCGCAGTGTAACCCGGCTTGGAGTATGACCCGCCAAGGACTTGGCGACTCAGCAGTGACCTGGCGGGGGACTCATACTTGTCCCCACGTTCAAGTCTTCAAAACGTTCTCTCCACGAGCAGACTGAGCTTTGTCAGCTGGATGCCATCACACAAGTAATGGCTCTGAAGGCTCAATTCAACCTAGGCAGAGAATGCTACGACGCCATAATGACGATATTTGGACGCTTTCTACCCAAAGGCCATGTACTGCGTGCAAACATGTACCAGTCAGAGAAAATCCTCCGTGTACTTAAGATGCCCTATGAGAAGATACATGCCTGTGAGAATGGATATGCCTTATTTAGGCTTGAGTATGCGGCCTTGAACTATTGCCCCATTTGCAATTCTTCCAGGTATATTGTGGTAGACAATGGTATGGGTGAGAAGAATCAGACCAAAATCCCCATTAGTGTTCTTCGGTATTTGCCAATCGTACCAAGACTTCAACGTCTTTCCATGGTCGAAGAGACGGCCAGACACATGACATGGCACAAATTGGGAAAAATAACCGAACTAGATGCGGATGGGAACAAGATGCTTGTACACACCTCAGATGGTTTCGTGTGGAGGCACTTCGATGCATTACATAAGGATAAATCGGAAGATCCAAGGTGTTGGGGATATACCCCGTAGTGTAACCCGGCTTGGAGTATGACCCGCCAAGGACTTGGCGACTCAGCAGTGACCTGGCGGGCGACTCATACTTGTCCCCACAGGCGACTTAGATAAATGACGAAGGCCCAAGGCCTGACGTACACCCTGGCATAAGGCGACTCATAGAGAGGCCAGGAGGGCCGACTCACATAGAAGGCCCAAGAAGAGGAGAGACTCCCTCACAAAGGAAACAAGACCCGGATTGGGATTCAAGAGAGACTAGTCCTATTCCTACTCCTAGTAGGACTCTACATGTAAACCTACCCCTTCCACCTATATAAGGAGGGGTAGGGCGCCCCAAGAGGGACAAGATTCACAACTTAGGTCTAGACAAGACAAATCATGGAATAGACAGATTAGACACCCACGAGATTAGAGGTGGCGAGTCTGCACCCTTGTAATCAAGATCATCATCTCCATCAATGGAACACAAGCAGGACGTAGGCTTTTACCTCCATCGGAGGGGCCGAACCTGGGTAAACTCGCGTCTCTCGATTTCGACCAACCCCTTCAAGCCGCCACATGGTTGCGATGGCCTCACACCTAAAGTTCTCTCACGAGGACATCTGCCGTGACAAAACCACGACACAAGGCCTTTTTCATAGACCCAGATTTTGTCTTTTTTGTTGAGAGCGCCTGAGATCCCCAAATGAACTCAAAATTGGAGCGGGCCTCGCGCATCTAATTATCTACCGCATAAAAAAATTGGATTTTTTTGAATTTTTTTGGTATTTGTTTTGATTTTTTCCGTCGGCCCGGGTGCAGATGCACCCGAGAGCCAAAACGCCGCACCCTTTGAGAAGGAAGTGCTATTTCTATTTCTTTTATTACCCTCATATTTTTAGAAGGTGTGGAAAAATATTTGAGAAAAATTCCTAAATATTAACATGTTTATTTTATCAAAAGCAATAGGGTAAACAAACACAATTTTGTTTGGTGATTTCCTATTGGCTAAAACCTCATTCTCTCGGATCAATGACATGGGAGGGCAGCTAGACCCACTCTAGCTAATCTAAGCCGTCAAAGCCAATGATCCAACGTCTGTCAATGAATCAAAAGAAGAAAAAAAAAGCAAACCCTAGGGTAGTCCCACCCAGACCGATCCACTCCTCCCCTCATCCCACCAGACCAATCCACTCCTCCCCTCGTCTCCCACATCGCCGCCGCCACTCACCGATCGCCTCCTCCCTCCCGAACCTCGCTGCCGGTGGCCTCTCTTCTCTGTGCTTCCCTCCCACCCTGCCGCGGATCCGGTCCACCGCTCGGCGATGGCGTCGGCGAGGCTAATGCTGACCCCGAACGGCGTGGGGGTAGCCCTGGCGGGGGACATGAACCTCAGGCCCATCGTCTAGGTCTTCAAGCTGCGTTGCGTCAACGTCCACGGCAGGGGCACGTCCTGGAGCGACAGGTGGTGCGGCCTCATCTCCAACGGCGCCGAGACCTGCCCCGCGATGTTCATCGGCGAGCTCAGCGACCTCGCGCGCTCGGGGCCCAGAGCAAAGCCGTAAGGATCTCTCTCCACCAAGTCCCTCCCTCCCGTCCTGCCTACCTACCGTGCGGGTTGTTAGATAGCTAGTAGTAGATCTCAAGTTGCAGAGCATAGCGCTATCCTACCTAACTGCGTAGCCAGTTGCGGCATTTGGGTCTAGATGCGATTCCTCGTTCTGATCTGTTTCGAGCAAGCTAGGGTCCGCTTCCGAAGGGCGCAGGAGCGTCGGGGAAGCAGAAATCTGCTTGTCCGCCTAGTCTCATGGCGATGGCGGGCCGGGTACTTGGGATGGGGGCTGTGGATTTGGGCGCAACTGCATTAGGATGGAGTGTTTCTTGCCGCCTCTTTATAGTTTATCCCCTCCCTCCTTATTGATGGTGTAGGATTTATAAATGACGGGAAACATGCAAAAATAGAAGAGGAATAATGTTTATCCTAGCTCCCTACTTTGTGGTACTAGTGCTTATCTTCTGAAGCAGCTTTGTAGTCGCAAAAAACGGACAAAGGAAATAAGCAGATCGATGTTGATGCTTTTTGTTGGTATATTCTTGCGTGTATTTGACACACTCCTTAGTCCTTAGAGAATGCCAAGACTTGTAAACTGTATTTTCGATCTCTATATTGTGCAATAAGAGGGCTAGGTTTAGGGCAATGTATGGACATAGCGCGCTGCCACGTCATAGAACCTTTGGTTTGGCTCCGCATCGTATGAGAATGGACATAGCTATGAGTTTTGGTGCAATGCTATAATCCTGGGAAAAATAGCAGATCCATGTTGATGCTTTCTTGTTAGTATATTCATGCGTGTATTTGACACATCCTTAGAGAATGCCAAGACTTGGAAACTGTGCTCCGACTTCTATATTGTGCAATAAGAGGGCTTAACTTAGAGCAACGTGTGGACGTAGCACGGCGCCGCCTCATGGAACCTTGGTTTGGCTCCGCCTCATGGAACCTTGGTTTGGCTCCGCATTCTACAAATTTGGGTTGCCATGGGAATGTGTCTAATACTGAAAATCCAAATGAGGATGAAAAACACTTCTGGGTTGTTGGAGCATGTACACCCTAGAATCATATATGATATATCCATGGTGTATCATCAGATTTTATAATGACTTTTCGCGGTACATGATAGGCGCCGAAGCATTTTTTTAATCTATTTTATAGGGCATGGCAGGGCCCATTATAAGCAGTTCGCACAAGGGCCTCTATAAAGCCAGGGCCGGCCCTGGGTGCATCAACTGTTATATGCATGTTTATTGTTACAGCTGATATATGCATGTGATAGAAACATCTCTCGAAATTGCTTATCTTTGCTATATGTAGGGCAGGGGAAGCGTCTCTCTTGGCACTTACTGAATGTCGCTTTGTTAAAAATTCCATTGCAACGCTTTGCTAAAAATTCCATCCAACTTCCTTCTAATCCAAAAAAAAAACAGAGTAATAGACTTTCACAATGTTTTTCACCTCTGCTTTCTGAATAATCAAGCACACAGGCCTGAGTTCTGTCTGTAGCCTTTTCTTCACGATTCAGGAAACATTACCGCCATCTTCAGTCATGCTCTACATCTTCCTCGCCGGCGTCCCGCCATTCTGGGCCTGCAACCCGCCATTCAGGTAGACATTATCCAAACCCGACGCGGCGCGGGGAGCGCTCCTACACGTAGGACTAGGAGCACGGCAGTACTGAGTTCAGCGAGGCGGTCGTAGACCAAGAAGAGGAGCATGAGTATGCTGAGAAGGTGAGGACCACATGTAAATCTGGTGTTCCTAGTATTCATTGTATTCTTCCCCCCTGAATCCCTTTCATCTAAATCTGGTGTTCCCGTACATGGGTTTAGAGCATGTGTACATGGATGTTAAATACGTGCTTGTTCCCTGAATCTCTTGCATGTATGTCTACAGACTGCAGTTGAGTATTACTTTCAGTTTACTGTAGTAATGAGAGAGGTAGTAATTGTTTGTTCGCTGAATCCATCTCATATTTGTCTGTATATTAAGTATTTCTTGCAGTTTACAGTAGTACAAAAGATTTATAGATTTAGGTAATTTTCGTTGGTAACCTTATAAGCACAATTCATATTTTGGTACATGGCGTTATCTACACCTAATTAGCTATGCATGTCAATCAGTAATTAGGTTTTACCACATCGGTGTATTTCTCTCTCGATAGTGCTGTGAATGATTAAGATTCATTACAATCTCACTTGTATTCTGGGCAGATCTACCCTACAAGAAGAAAGACTGAAAATATATTTTCTTTTGATAGTTACTATTCACTATAATTTAGAGATCATAATATTTCAAATCTGTACAGTTTAGACATTATGTATCTTGATTTTGTGAGAATGTGAGTGTTTATCTGAATGTTGTGCTATGTCTTATATATGTGTGTGTTGAGAGAATCCAG
Organism: Hordeum vulgare subsp. vulgare; assembly: GCF_904849725.1. Taxonomy (NCBI): domain Eukaryota; kingdom Viridiplantae; phylum Streptophyta; class Magnoliopsida; order Poales; family Poaceae; genus Hordeum; species Hordeum vulgare. The sequence continues at coordinate 268,509,670 of NC_058519.1, read as the reverse complement.
TGGATATCCATACCCGATGGATATGCATCGGGTTTGGACATGGACATACTTTTTTGTCCATGGACTTTTTTCGTGGACGGGCACATAATGTCTTCATGGATTTGATATTGTTCAACCCCAGCGAGCTATCGATACGTAACACGCTTCCGTTGCATAGACATGTTTTCATCTCTACTTCAACTTTTTCTAGGCTGATGTCTATGTCAATGGATTGATTGACTACGAGGAGTTTGTCACCGCGACGGTGCACATGAACAAGATGGACAGAGAGGAGCACCTATACACAGCATTCCAGTTCTTCGACAAGGATTGCAGTGGGCAATCTGAGCAACAAAATCAACAGATTACGTAGCTGAATTCTGTAGTTTGGATATATGTTACTACAGCTGGTGCTTTACCTCACAAATCTTGCAGGTACATAACAAGAGATGAGCTCGAGCAAGCCTTGAAGGAAAAGGGAATGTATGATGCCAAAGAGATCAAGGAGATCATCTCATAGGCTGACACTGTAAGGTATTGCACTTGCTAATCTGCTCCCTCTGAAATCTGAATGCCAGTTGTACAGTTAGCATATACTCCTCAGATTTCAGTTGTACAGTTAGTAGATAAGACGGAGCACCTAGATTTGTGTCGTGTTTTGGAGCCACTTAATTGTGTGGATGCTCAATTGTAAGTCATGTTGTAGTGTTGGCTGCGCTTTGCAGTGAGATTTGACAACGCCTATGTTGTAGCATTTCATTGTAATTTATCTTGTCCTGTTCTCACAAATAGCACAGAGTATAGGAAAAAAATTGTCAGTTGGCGCAGGACTTGGGGGCAGTGTGCCATTTATTACCTTTTTTCTTGAACAGAAGATAGCATGTTCCATTTGTATTTCTAAGTCTATGGAAGTTATGATAACACATTGTCTAAGTCATGCCCATTAAGGAAATGCATAATGTAACATGTAAAAAGATGATGTTAGTTGTACGAATTAGTTCTCCCTGTAACTATTCTGTACTATTTTAACACATGTTTTCACTTTGCTTGTTTTACTCACATGTTTTCACTTTGCTTGTTTTACTCTATATGAGGTGCTCATTTGCCTGGTCGTTTACTGTTTTTTCTTGTTTCCTCCAGAGGGCTGTATTGATTCCAGTATTTGAGGGCCGTGACCTGATTGCAAGAGCAAAGACTGAAACTGAAAAGATGTTAGCCTGATTGCTCATAGGAGAGTGGAATAAACTCCATTGCTAGCAGATGTGCCATTGTTCTATTGTGTAATTCTTTCCGTTCTTGCTATACTCATGCGTAAGGAAATGTATTCATGAGATGAGTTATTGTGTTATGTAAACGTGGAAGATGTATTATGTGATATTATATGATGGGTGATTTTGATTCGACTTGGAGTTTTCTTGATTTGAATATGAAATAGTGTTGGATTTAATATTGGACAAATAATTGGGTTGAAAAGGCCCAACAAATAAAAATGAAACCAAGTTTTGGAACAAAAAGTTGCTGAATTTAAAAATAAAAAAACACAAAAACTTAAACTGGATCAAATGTATTTGGGCATTAAAAGGCCAGGCCCAAATTAGAGTGATAAAAAAATTTCGAAAAAACCTAAAGTGGCTGAAAATAGGCCAAGGCCCAAAAGAAGCCCAATAAATGGGTCGGGCTGATTTCAGCCATGACGTTTTGATTTCGTCGTAATTTTGCCACGTAGGACTGCCACGTAGGACTGGGTTTGATTGTCAGCGATGATTTAGGATCGTCGTAAAGGTTACGACAATCCAGGAATCGTCGTAAAGTTACGACGATTTTGACCAAAACGTCGTTGGTGTTCATTTCTGACGCTCCGTTTTCGACGCTTGGTTTTTCGCCGTGCGATCGTCGTAAATGAAAAACCGTGACGATGTAGCGACGAAAAAATAGCGTCGTGTACTAGCATATTCCTTGTAGTGATGCTTATGGGATCTGCCTTACTTTAAAGACCTCCTTTGCCCACACAACATCGACGTGATGCACACAGAAAAGAATATTGCAGAGGCCATTTTTGGTACATTGTTCGGCATAGAGGGGGAGTCAAAAGATAATCCTAAGGCTAGAATCTACCTGGAGGCTCTATGTGATAGACCATTACAAAACTTGCGACAAGGGAAAGGAAAGCAAAGCATAGCGAAGCCAAAGGCATGGTTCAATCTTGAAAGGCCAGCTATGAGGTAAATGCTATTGTGGGTGAAAATGCAGTTGATGTTACCCGATGGGTATGCTGCGAATCTAAAGAGGGGAGCGAGTCTTGAGAAATTGAAAATATTTTGTCTCAAGAGTCATGATTGGCACATATGGATTGAGCGGGTTATGTCGGTGATGTTGCGTGGCTTTATCCCTAAGGATGAATGGCTAGTATTGGCAGAGCTGAGCTATTTCTTCCATTCTCTTTGTGCGAAAGAACTCGCGTGCTAGATGAAATGAAAGAGTTGGCGGCGGAGTTGATCTGCAAATTACAAAAGATATTTCCACCGGGCTTCTTTAATCCAATGCAGCATTTGATTTTGCATCTCCCGACCGAGGCAAGATTGGGGGCCCGTTCAAAATCAATGGTGCTACTCAACTGAGAGGATGCATAAGACGCTTCGAGCTAAGTGTAAAAAATAAACTTAGAATTGAAGTATCGATGACCGAGGCATTCATTACTGAGGAGGCGGCAAACTTCATGACAACACACTACGAAGCCAAAAATCATCATTTGCATAACCCAAAGCCTCGGTACAATGACAGCGATCCAAAAAAGGTCGATCCAACCTCAGCCTATTCAAAGGGACGCTCGCACCATCCGGTGCTTCGAAAGGGAAATCGTTGGATGTCGAAGAATGGCGGACCATTTCATTGTATATTTTCACTAACCTAACAGAAGTGCGGCCGTACATCGAGTAAGTTCTCCGTAAACTATTGTTTCGCAACTTCTAATTCCTTTCAACTACTCTTATTCCTGGATATTTGATATAGTCGATACGTCGCCGAATTCTCGGATGGAGCGGTCATCGAAAGGATTCCTTCGAAGAGTATGAGCTTCTCGCAAAGCATGCAGGCGACTATCCCGGTTTCATCTCTTGGTTCAAACAAAGGGTAATTAATTACCATTAATGGCCCATTTGATTTCTTGGTCTAATTTGCAGCTAATGCATCCATTCTTTCGTATTAAACTTGTAGGCTGATGCACAGTCTATGGACGCCGAGTTGAGACAAGTCGCTAATGGTTTTGACTATAAGGTCCGTTCATTTGACAAATACAACATCAACGGGTATCACTTTCGTACCTTTGGCAAAGAGCTATCTATGCCCGACCTAAAGACTATAAATTGTTATGTCTCTGCTATCGGCGAAGGAGGCATCGAGTATTATGGAAGAGTTGAAGAAATTTGTGAACTTCTATTCTGTGGTGAAAACCCACCGACCATCGTAGTCTTCAAATGTTATTGGTTTGAGCTGAGGGGGACTAGAAGGACTCATGAACATATAGGACTAGTCAAAATCAACTAAAACACCCACTTAGATGTTCCCGATGTCTATATTACGGCTCAACAGGCGACACAAGTTTTCTATCTACCGTGGGCCTGGCAAACTGATCCAAATCTCAAAGGTTGGGATGTCGTTTATGAAGTGCCACCACATTTTAGACCACCTACCCTCAATGAAGAGGATTACGAACCTCACATTAACCCAGACACATATGAAGGAGAATTCTTCCAAGAAAGACGTATGTCCAAGAAACGTTTCAAGAACTGCTCTACTTCACCCAAGAACATTGAAGTAGACAGCGATAATGAATCTGTCTTAACACGTGAGCCCGAACAGGAAGAGCCAGAAGAAGAAGAGGTTACTACAGCAGATGACCTGTCACTTCTTGACCGATTACATAATGGTGGCCTTCCACATGTTCTTCCTGATAGTGATGATGATGATGCATTTATTGATGATAGTGGTGATCATGATGCATTTATTGACCCCGAAGCATATATAGACAAGCACGACTGTTATTAGTTCATGTCAGGTATTCAACTATTACTATATATAAATTTTGAGTTCATGTTAGGTATTCAATTTTTATTAGTCATGTTGGTATTTATGACGATGATACACTTAAATTATATACATTTTATTACTCATGTTGGTATTTATGTTCTAATAATTTCATTTACTCTTTGTCATGACATGTGTTGAAAGATGGTGGGAAAGGGTCGAAAGCACTTCGCGGCTCCTTCTTCGTCGGCGGGTGGTGGGATGGATACTTCCATTCCCGCCTCGCCTCTTCGGAGAGCGTTGCTCTCTACTCTGCATGGAGTGGCGGCTTCTTCGACTCTCACGGCCCCCGTGAGAGGAGGTCGACCCCCTGCGAAGCTGAGAGGTACTAAAGGCATTACTCATGTTGGTATTTATGTTGTACTCATGTTGGTATTTATGTTGTAGGCATGTTGGTATTTATATACATTTTATTACTCATGTTGGTATTTATGTTGTACTAAAGGTACATGTGGCCGCGGGAGAGGTAGGGTGGTGGCTGCCACGCCTTCCTCGCCGCCACCCCAAGCTGATTCACTTGAGCACATGACTTCTAGTATGGATTTGTCTGAGGTGGAGGCTACACGGTCTCCGGTTCACGAGCCTCAGGTCTATGAGCCTTCGACCCATGAGACTCGTGTCCCAGAGCCTTCGTTCTAGGCGACTCCAGAGCAAAGCAGGGACGAGGGTAGGTCCCCAGAGACCCAGTGGGATACCTGGGCTGAGCCAAGTGGTCATGCTAATAGCGATGAGGAGCTGGGTGAGGGGCTACCGTCTACCAGCGTGGTAGTTTGGGGCTCCCGCTCGTGCCGACGACCCGCGAGCAGAGGTGGTCGATTAAGCCAAATGGGGACAAGTAATTTAATTTACTCTTATTTAACCTTTTGCCTTCATGTTTTCTCAAATACCTAATGTTTTGGCTTTAATTTGTCATACTGCAGGGGTTGGATTGTTGCCAATGGTGTCCACAAGCCCAACAGCGTCCTTGGTGTGCTTTTCCGTCAAAACTTCGCGGGGTTTGTTACGTTGCCCGGTCGGGAGCGAGAGGTAGGAATGACCTGGGAGCACTACTTGGGTGCCCTGGCCCCGCCGGAGGTGGACATCGACGGTGTTTTGTGCCACACAAGGGCCGACATGGTGATCCGACAGTTCTGGGTAATTTCTCCTTTACACAATTATAAATCAACCATAGCTAGTTATTGTACTAATCGGTGTTGTCTCGTTTGCAGACCTACTACAGGTGTGAGGAGGGATATGAGGAGGACGCGACAAAGGTTATCGAAACCGAATGTCGCCGCCTACTTCAAAACTTTTGGCACGAGGCCCGGTTGCAGGCTGTTCGAGACTACAATGCCTCGCGGCGTATTAGGAAGGACAAGGCGAAGTGCCGCGATTCTAAGATGGAGAAGGAGCATTACATGAAGGTAATTACATATTATTAAGGCTTTGTAGTTAGTTTCCTTGATTTGGTTCTTACGCGCTCAAATTTCTCTTTGTTAACTTAGGTGCCCCCGAGATGGTGTGTGGATAAGATGGATTGTTGGGAGGCCTTGGTGGATCAATGGTGCTCCGAAACGTGGGAGGCCAGCCACAACAACGCCAAGGAGAGGCGTGGCAAAAAAGTTGCCGTGCCTCACCATCAAGGGAGCGTGAACTTAATCCAATTTGGTGAGAACTGGGTATGTGGTTTGCTTCATGCCTCATGCAATTCATTCTTAATGCTATCTTGAGCCCTTTACTAATACAATTTTCCTCTCTCTCTCTCTTTTAGGCGCGTCACAATAAGACGGAGGTGGCATAGATGTACGACCTGTATGCGATGGACCATACTGCCTCGTACAAGAAGGTCAGGGCATTCTCTGAGTCTGACCTCGAGCATCCAAAAAACTTCACCAACATCTCCTCCCACCACAAGCTCGTGAAGTACAGAGATTACGGGAAGGCGAGGAAAGGGGAGGACTTTAACCCGAGCGAGGGGCCTATTGATCCAGAGATGGTGATGATAGCTAGCAACGGGAGGCCCCATGGCTCGATCGCCATTGGAGACGGCCTTATACGTTGTCCTAGCACTCTCCGGCAGATAAAGGAACGCCAAACGAGCTACTGTCCTGAGATAACACCTCGTCCACGGCCAGTCGAGGTCGCCATCGAGGTTAGTTTAATGGACTCAATTATCTTTCCGCATTATGTTGTGCGTTGGAACCAATATGATTACAATGCTAACAATGAGTTGTGTTGCAGGCTTCTATTCTGAAAGAGAGAGAGAGGCAATGCAGGCGGTTTTGGCGGAGAAGGATAAGATGATGAAGGAGCTGGAGGAGAGGATGACTGCATTGGTGGAGGCGGAGAGGGCACGGAATGATGCGTCTAACAGGGCCATATACGAGCTCTTTGTGGTAAGTTTATTCTTCATATTATTTCAAATCTTGCATTTTAATGTCCATTTCATTAATAACTAATTTTTTTGACTTGTCGAAACCAAATGTACAGTCTATGTGCGAGAAGACCAGCCAAGTCCCTCCGGCGATGCCAGTCATTAACATGGCGGGGACGGTGAGTTTCATTTCAATGCAGTGATCTTAAGAGATTCATCATGCTAACGACACATTGCAAATGATGTTTGGTGCAGAATATCTCCCGAAACGCATCGCACGACCCTTTTACACTGGAGCCTTCTCCAAGTGAAACAAGCCAGAGCCACCGTGCTTCACCGCCGTGATGACGATAATGGTATGTTATCCTCCTTCTTATTCTCTCCTCCTTCTTTTCCTTCTTTTTCTCCTTCTTCTTTTCTTCTTCTTCTCCTATTCCTTCTCCTTCTCCTCCTCCCCCTTCTTCTTTTTCTTGTCCTTCTTCTTCTCTTCTTGCTTCTTCTCTTTCTTCTTCTACGTAGCTTATTTTCCCCAACATAGACATACTTAGCTAATTGTCCTCCAAAGTGACATAATTAGCTTAGTTAGGTAAAAAAAACATCATAAGAACCTTGGTTAGCTCATTAAAATGACTAATTTAGCTCCAAAATGACATAATAAGCTCATAATGGCCTATTTAATAAGAAATGATCTATACTTACCTAATTATCCTCCAAAATGACATAATTAGCTCCAAAAATGCATAATTAACTAATTTAGCTCGAAGAAGAGGACAAGAGGAGAAGAAAGAGGAAAAATGAAAAGAAGGACGAAGAAGAAGAAGAGAAGAAGAAGAGAAGAAGAAGGAGAAGGAGAAGAAGGAGAAGGAGCTAGCCCTCCTTCTTCTTTTCTTCTTCTCTCCTCTTCCTTCTCCTTCTCCTTCTCCTCCTCCGCCTCCTCCTTATTCTTTTTCTTCTCCTTCTTCTTATCTTCTTGCTTCTTCTCTTTGTTCTTCTACGTAGCTTATTTTCCCCAACATAGACATACTTAGCTTGAATATATACGAGTAGTCCCTGACTTTCCAAATGTCTTTCCACAAGAAGTGCAAGGCATTCCACCTAACAGGGATGTAGAGTTCGTGATAGATCGTGTCCAACAATATGTCCCAATAGCCAGGAGACGCTATAAGATGACACCTTTAGAGCTAGCCGAACTTAAGAAACAACTCGATGAGGCCTTGAATAAGGGCTTCATCCCTCCTAGATCTTGTACTTGGCTTGTCCCATCCTCCTTGTTAAGAAGAAGGATGGAACAAATCGGATGGTTGTAGATTATCGACCAATCAATGTGGTTACCATAAAGAACAAGTATCCGCTTCCCAGGATCAATGACATCTATGGACAACTTGCTGGATCCTCAACCTTTTTCCAACATGTATTTGTGATTGGGATACCATCAAATCAAAATCAAGAACGAGGACATTCCAAAAAGGCCTTTATCACCCGTTATGGTCAATACGAGTATCATGTCCTTCGGTTTAACTAATGCCCCAGCCACCTTCTCCCGATTAATGAATTCGATATTCATGGAGTACCTGGATAAATTCGTCGTGGTTTACCTCCACGATATACTCATCTACTCGAACAAAGCACAAGAACATGCTGAGCATCTAAGGTTGGTATTGACAAAAATTCGAGAGCACCGCCTTTATGGCAAATTCTCTAAATATGAATTCTCGTTGCTAGAAGTGACCACGTAATTTCTGGTAATGGTACTGTTGTTAATCCCGAGAGACTTCAAGATGTCCTTGATTGTACTGGACCTGAATCGGTTAAGCAAGTTAGGAGTTTTCATGGTCTAGTGAGCTATTGTCGTTGCTTTGTTGAGAACTTCTCTAAGGTTTCAAAGCCTCTAACTAAACTCCTCAAGAAAGATTAAAAGTTCGAGTGGACCCCACAATGCGAGCACGGTTTTCTGGAACTAAAAAGACGTCTGACTTCTGCTCCCGTATTGGTTCCACCATATTTTTCTAAGGACTTTGTTATTATTGCAACGCCTCGTGACAAGTATTAGGTTGCATTCTCATGCATGATAATGATGTGATTTCATACGCATCTCAGAAGTTGAATCCACATCAGGATAATTATCCCACACATGATCAACGTGTAGTTGTAGTCCATGCATGGAAAACCTAGCGACATTACCTTCTGGGTAATCGTTGCACAATTTACACAGATCACCAATGTCTAATATATATTGTCTCACAACCAGATTTGAATCTTAGGCAAAGACGACGGGTTGAGTTGATTACAGATTACGACTTAGGGATAACTTACACCCGAGGAAAGCCAATGTCATGCCTGATGCACTAAGTCGTATGTCTTATTCTAACAACCTCATGTTACAAAAAATTCAAACAATTATCTATGAGGAATTTCAGAAGATAAACCTTCACATTGTTCCTCAAGGATTTCTTTCTACCATGGTGGCAAAACCTACTCTAAGGGATCAGGTCATTCAAGCTTAGAAAATCGATCCAAGGATTACCCGCATCAAGAGAAACATCAAGAAAGGATTTGCAGGATGTTTCTCAATTAATGAGTAAAGTGTCATATTCTTTGAGAGCCGTTTAGTGGTTCCCAAGGTACAAAACTTGAGACGGCTGATCCTTAAGGAGGCTCATGAATCCCCTCTCACGATCCATCCTAGTAGTACCAAGATGTATCAGGATCTACGCCAGAGGTTTTGGTAGACTAGGATGAAGAGATAAGATGCCCAGTTCATTGCTAACTGCGACGTCTTTGATTGTGTTAAACAAGAACATCAAACGCCTACTCACATCCTTCAACCTTTAGCTATTCCTGAATGGAACTGGGATCAAGTCGGTATGGATTTCCTCACCGTGTTTCCTAGGACGAAGAAAGGGAATAATGATATATTCGTGGTCATTGATCGTCTTTCCAAACTTGCCCGGTTCCTCCTTGTTTGAGAGAGTAGAATTGCTAGCCAACTATTAGAGTTATATATTTTCCGGATAGTGTCTGTTCATGGTATTCCTTTGGAGATTAACTCAGACTGTCGAAGTATCTTTAATTTTTGATTCTAGGAAAGCTTCTAGAATGCTATGTGGACTCATCCCTCCTTTAGCACTGCTTTCCATCCACAGTCAAGTGGTAAATTAGAATGCGTCAATCAAATTCTGGAAGACATGCTCAGAGCTTGTGTTATCTCTTCCAGCATGAATTGGAAGGAATGCCTTCTGTTCGATGAATTTTCTTATAACAATAGTTACCAGTCTAGCTTGGGCAAGGCTCCTTTTGAAGTTCCTATGGACGAAGGTGTCGAACACCCCTTATCTGGTCAAAAATCGGGGAGATGCAACTCTTTGGCGAGAATATGATTCGGGAGGCAGCCGAGCAAGTTCGTATTATTCCTGAGAAGTTGAAAACAGGCCAATCTTGTAAAATAGCCAATATGATCGCCATCATAATGCTGTGACCTATGAAGTTGACAAGAAGGCTTACTTTTGGGTTACACCTTTGAAGGGTACCCATTGATTCAGTATCAAGGGCAAGCTAGCTCCTCGTTACATTGGTCCTTTTCGCATTCTTGCCAAACGAGTAGAGGTTTCCTAGAAATTGGAACTTCCACCACATCTTCTCAAGTTGCACGATGTTTTCCACATCTTGCAATTCAGGCATTGTTTTTTGGATCCTATCCGTGAAGTGGACCATGAAAGGTTTGATCTCGAGAATGACCTTTCATATTGAGAGGACCCTGTTCGTATTCTTGATTAAGGTGAGCATAATACTCGATGTTGAAATATCAAGTACCTTAAGGTTCAGTGGTCAAATCATTCTGAGAAAGAAGCAACTTGTGAAAGGAACGACCTCCTTCGATTAGAGTACCCTGAAATCTTTCCGATGACACCTAAATCTCGGGACAAGATTCTTTTGAGTCAGGGTGGGTTGTCATATCCCTAGTTTACCCCCTTGTGCTTGTGCTAGATAGAGTGTACGTCATGTTTAAATTTTTAATAAGCTTGAAATGGGGAAGAACATACCATAGCACTTCATTATTCAAACAATTCAAATAATTAAGATTTTCAATGAATCCAAAATGGCCTTAAAAATGTTTATCATTTCTGATAAATGTTGGAAACAACGTACCAAAGGTGAAGAACTTTTCATTAAATCTTTTGGCATTTTTCAATAAACGAGAAATGATGCTGAAGATGACAACTAAAAGATTATAAATCTTTTAGTTCCTCCAAAAATGTTGAGACTTATTGGGGCTTACAAATATTGAGGCCGACCCACCCGGCCCGGCTGGCAGCCGTCTTCTTCACCGCGCTAGAAGGACGCGCGCGTGTGGACAACACGCGTGAGCACATGCCTTTCCACCTCCTGCTGACCATGTCGCGGTAGCGAGCTAGATAACCTCGCTAGATCCGTGTGGATCTAAGACACATCCCCATTTCTTCCTGCCTCGCTCTTCCTCGCCTCTTATGGCCATGGCCGAGCCCCGCCGAAACTTTCCACCACCGTACTCATAGCCACCACCGTTCCTCGCCCCTCCGATGTGTCCACGAGCTCCACCTCCGACAGAGCCCATGTAGCGCGTCACTGACCCATCCTTCAACCTCCGACCACCAATATCGTCACCGCTGATTCACCCGTACCACACCATCTCCAAGCCTGCTGAGCGTATCGCTGCAACCGCTGTGAGCTCCTGCTTTTAACCCCTCTCCTTAACGCATTATTAGCTAGCTTTAGCCGATGTTTCACAGACGACCGAAATCCGCCTCCACCTAGGCTCGTCGTTGACGATTCGCCGGTGACCATTTGGTCACCGCGGCATGCCCAACGTGCTCAGTGCATCATGTCGATCCACACACACAGTCATTTTATATCCATCTTCTCACTCGTGCCGCGAGTCCCCTCGGGCTCACCTTGTTGGCTAAACACGAGCCCAGCATCGCCACACTCCTGAGGCCACCACGATCGAGCCAAACTCCGGCGCACCTGCTACATTTCCCCACCCATGTTGGTACTCTTTCATCGGTCATGTTGGTCGCTGCCACCATGGCCCATGAACCTTGTGACTCTGGCCTCGGGATCTCTCCCTAGATCCGGGCGGCACTAGAGGCGGTGTCCGCCACCGCTCCTTCATTGGAAGAGGAAGATGGCCTAAAGCGCTACATCCTCCATCCCCCTACCCCGCCCCCGCCCCCGCATCAAGGCCCTACTTCCTCTCCACCAGGTGAGTTAGAACATGTGGTGGTTCTATGCTAAGTATTTTATGATAGTTCTGCAACAAAGACTATGCGTGCTACTGTGTTTTTTAATCGCTCATCTAAAATTGTCGTTGGAGACCATGGTGATTTGGTGTCAAGATCCAATCTTTTACACGATTGATTTGAAGAGCCTTCTAGTAGAGCACATGAGTTATGTGGTACATCCAGTCGGTCACTAAATTACATTGTGCTCCGCTACTATGAATTCCATCTAGATATCAAGGTGAATGATTTCAGTGTAGCACCGCATATTTTGAGGGCCAAGACTTATATTTATGTTAGATCCCTCCAGGTTATGTCATCCCAAATATCCATTGTACATGTTTTAGAACCATCATCTCCAGCCATCGTCGAGGCGGTTTCCACGATTTCATGGAAGGTCCGGGGGCGCGGGAGCTACTTCTCGGCCTTGCCGGGTCGACGATGGCAGAGTTAAGTTACAACACTATCTGTATTTTTTATAATCTTACGAAACTTGTTACCAACATGGTATATGAGTCTGAGTGTTCCACATTATTTGTAATTTTCAAATGTTGTGATATGCTCTTTGCAGATCATTTACTTTTGGTGCCTTGATTTGTATCAAATGTTCTAGAGCACCTAGAAGCCTGGGGTTCATATTTCCAAGGTGAACACAATATCTATGTATTGCTAGCTATTTGTGAGGAGTGTCCTTCTATTTTTAGTTTAATTTCTTCTTAATTGGAACGATTTACATTCAGTCGTAGGAGATGTTGGCTAATAATGGATTAGACCTTTTATTTATATATTTAGGCTTTTATATGCTTCCCCTTTCTGAAACTAGGGAAGTGCAACCATCGGGTTTACTTTATAACTTGTAGGGACCCATTGATATTTTGATATTCCTAGCGATTCCTACTCTCCTAGTCTGAAGAGCAAGACATGGAAGGCTTTCACACATTAAGCCGTAAAGAACTTCTCATTCTTTTGGAGCGGACCCGTAGCATAACAGGTTTATTTCATATTTCCTCAACACAGCTCTACTGAAGGATGATGTTTCTCCTTATTCGCATATATGTGTGGGAAAAATACGAGTGTCAACAATTTTTTTGTCTCACCAACAACTTTCACGCCCTTCATAAAACAAGTTGATCTGGCCCCGATTAATTACGTTGTACAAAGGTAGGTAACGTTATTTTGATACGGCGATGTCCAAAAGTTCTAAGTGATTGATTCAGTTATTATAATGCCCCATGACATGATAATAATTTTGTTTTTTTAACCTCTTAAATGTATCTTGCCTTTTTCTATCTTGACCTAATACTCCCTGTAATGTACTACAAATTTTGTATCTATGTATTTCTTAACTAAGATGTGATCTAAATCCAAATAGGAAGCAACTATTTACTCATCCTATTCTGACTTTATGAATGTCTAGAGTCTAACATCAATTGTAACAATTATATAGTTCTACGGATTTCATTGCTTTACCATGGATGGTTTTAACATGTTACAGATGGAGAATCATCATGCAGCTGCATCTCAGAAAGGGTCAGGTGAACATGCCCCGTTTAAAGACCAAATGAGCATAATATATTTATAGATAGTTCTTTTTTTGTTTGAAACTATGCCAAAATTTATTGTTGCAAGTTCATCAATGGAAACCAAGGGTTCATGCTTTAGATTGACGACTTCTTGTTGCGGTTTGTCGGCTAGGTAGGGGAGATCGGCATGGCTAAATCCTTTTTTTGCATGGTGTGACCGTGTGAAAGGCTGGTGATTGTCTCAACGTTCTTTTTCTACAAAAGAGTGTAAATCATGTCTTGTACTCCCTCCGTTCCTAAATATAAGTTCTTCTAGAGATTCAACATCGGACTATATACGAAGTAAAATGAATGAGTCTACACTCTAAAGTATGTGTATATACATCCGTATGCAGTGCGTAGTGAAATCTCTAAAAAGACTTATATTTAGGAACGGAGGAAACTTGACTATACTGATTGTTTCCAACATTCGAATAGGTCACCACATGCGTTTATTTATCTGGATCTTATATATTGAGAAGCAATTTATTTAGCTGCCCATCTTGTGTCTATAGTTTTATTATACTCAAGACACTGTGTGGGCACGTTCACTTCTAGTTCTACTTGAACCCATCTCTCTACAACAATCTCATTCTCCATGCAAGCTATGTTAATAGTTTTAGAAGTCACCAACCAAAATCTTTCCCTGGTCACAATACAAACATTCATTTTAAAATATGTTTTGGATAGAGTTAGTTCACCCAGGATGGTAAATGTGCAATAGCGGTGACACATGGCTCTACGGAGAACAATATTGTTTGTTTCTGGCATGATGTAGCAGGCACACTAGGGATGCGACCAAACGCTCTATTCAGACATTGCGATCAATATGTTTGACAATATGTCCACACCAAATATAGATTGAAATAAAAAGAGAACATTGCCACATGGACATGACTCGATCAGAATCACGTCGAGTCAGCACATATTTTTCTTCAACTTACTGCAGGGTGCAAGTTGTCCGTTTGAAATTGAGGACTAAAATTAGACTTTTCTCTTTGTTTTTATACTGGTGTGATTTAATATCGGGTAAGTTAATTTTAAAGTTTGCCGGAGGGAAGGAAGGGGCTCATCACTGGGCCGCGGTGGTGGAAGCGGGCGGCTAGGCGTGTAGTGGCCGAGCGGATCAAAGGAAGAACAAGAGGAGCAGAAGGTTCAAAAGGTGTTCTGACTATCCATTTTTGCCGAACGGCCTAAACCAAATTGACTGGCCATGAAAAATCCTAGTGACTATTATCTAGCTACGCCAACCTTTATTGTGTCACCATTTGACGTGTGTTGCACATGCAAGCTTACTAGTAACAAAAATAGACAAAAACAAAATAGAAACGCCTAGGATTCGAACCCTAGACCCCTCAGATGGACAGGAGAGGCACAAACGAAGCGGCCATCTTCTTCTCAAAATACGTACAATGGTCGTCGGCAACGATGGTAGGAAAACACAACAAATATGGTGGATATGGACCTGCGAAATGCGGGAACCTCCCGGGGATGGCATGGGCGGAGGGGGCTGAGTGCTAGCAGGGCCATGGTAGCGCGAGGTCCGGTCATGAGGACGTGGTTTCGAGGTGGGCGAGGGTGATGAAACTCCGAGCACAGGAGTTTACATGGGCCGACGACGTCCTTGTTCCCGTTTTCGACGAGTTGTGGTGGCCGACTGGGTTGGAGGTGATGCTCGAGAGGAGCTCTCTGTGTTGTAGGCATTGGGGTCAGCGGCTGGAGGCGGCGCATGGGGAAGAGGTGCAAGTCCTCTGCTTATGGACGCGTACCGGGACTCGGGATCAAGGAGGAGGTTGGGCCCCTGGTCACTGGATGTGTCTAGGAGTGCAGTGAGTTGGAGTGGATGTGGTGGCACTGGATTCGGTTGAGGAGTAAAACAAGGAGAGGAGTCTCGTTGGATGGATTCGATGGATCTCCGGAGGTGGTTGGCTACGGGTGGTTGGAGTGGGGAGGATCCTGAGGTAGGAGGAACCGATGGGTGGTGGCAGAGGACAATGAATGGATAGGACATCTCCTAAAGAAACTAGGGTTGTCTACTATTTATAGCAAGATGACACAAAGTAGTTTTTTAGATAGTGTGGTCCCTTTGATTTGATCCGACGGTTGAAAATAAATAGGTTTGGGACGTTCAAAGAATAAATGGAAAATGTTTGGGGTATTTTGGGGATGATCCGCACCCACTGGTTGCGAACGGATCGGTGCACTGTGTAGAGAGGCTAGACAGAGATGAGAGGGAAAACAGGCAGCCCAACGACAAGATTCATTTACGAAAACTTCTGACGTCTTATCTGGCTATAGTGCCGTTATATGTTTAACAGTGTGTATCTAATGGACCCTGAATGTGACGGAATTTGGCAGACATTCTGCCTATGCAATATTAAGACCGCATGCCAACTTTCAACACATTCCTAGATTGTTTTGTATACAATTTTGAAAAAACAATATTTTAGCGATGCCACTTGCGCATGCGTGCGTGGCTGGTCATGAAACGGTCAATTACGAGAACAAAGAGAACCAACAACAATGGATAGATGCAAGTTTTAAAAAATGACGGCAACGAAGATTTGATGCAATGCGAGTGATGCGGATGATGCAATGATGACTGCAACAAAAAAATAAATTACACGAAGATAATGAAATAACTGGAAGGCATCTGTCACGTTAGCGTAGGACTGTTACAACTCTCCTTCGCTTAGAAGAGATCTCCACCCGAGATCTTAGAATGCAAAGAGGAAAGAAAAGAGTATGAGGTAAAACTAAGTTGCTTCATTGACAACGAGTGAAGTCAATGAATGTTGAAAGGTTTAGAAGCGTGAACGAAAGGACATAATGGATACAAATGAATTTTGAAGCACTCCGGTAGAATAAAGGAAGAAGAGACATCACAAGGAGCATGGATGTTGTTAGACGGGAATGAAAAATCCATGAACATGAAACCACTCCGGTCGAAACGAGCTACACAAATAATGATAAAGAAGAATTTGGGTAGAACTCTAGTTGGAAAAAAAGAAAAAACTTGAGATGCTATAAAGAAATTGAAAAGAGAGACACAAATGTCCGGTTAAATGGATAAGCAAGGAAAATAATATGATCTTCACAAAATGAGGTGATGACTTGAAGAGAGTTACATTGCAACACCTCCAGAACAAAATAATATGATTTAGCTTGTTGGGAAGAAAAGAACAGAGAACAAAATGACAACTTTTACCACAATTGAACTTGAAGGAAATCCTTACAAAGGAGGATAGTACGGATTTGTTGTACCATCAACAACGAAAAGAAAGAAAAACCTTATTGTGGCCATATGGAAACCATCTCAAAATTATCAGGTCAAAACCCAGCTCTAACAGAAACAAAGATTGCTTGAGATCAAGAAGAGATAAAACCTCTTTCATCAGGAGGATAAAATAAGAACTCGGATCATTGATAAGCACATAAATAACAACAATCCTTAGGACAGTAATTAGTTTAAATCTAATCCAAGATAATTACGAGAAAGAAATGATGGGTTTAAATATCTTATTCTTGACAAATTATCTTCGAGGCTCATCACGAATAAAAAATGCTATAACACCATCTCAAAATACAATGGAGAAAGAATTGCACTTTGAAATGCAAGAAAGGAATACTTGAGGTACTACATCATGAATCTTCAAGAAAACTTCGATAAAGAATTGCATCCTTAACGAACCACCATGAAGAACCATTGGGAAGAATTGCGGAATGAAGGAATGGTAGAAAATAATTTAAGATTGCAAAAGAAGAAGATTGATGCCTTGCTATGATTTAGAGGAAGCTTCGTGGCAAGGTACTTGATAAAGAAAACTTGGCACTCTAGAAAATAAAATATAAACAACTAAGAATCGATAATTTGATATCATGAACAACTCCGGAAGAAGGATTGTAATCATCTCAAGGAAACTAGAATAAGAAATATGTTATGTATATCCTTCATCAAATTAAAATGATGACAAGCAATAGATTTGGTACATCACTTATTCCTATTGAAAGAATGAAGAGAGATATGGAAAATTGAAAAGGTATTGAACAAGAACACGAGTACGAATTTTGAATGTATTGGGGTATTACGAATGAATGCAATTACATGAGAATGAAGATATCACTATCCATCAAGCAGAAATCTTAAACAAGGCACCGATAATAATTAATCATTCGTAACGATGAGACAACTATTTAGAAGAATTTGAGAACTAAAGCTGAAAGTTGAGAATGAAGAAATCTTCTGAAATGATACCCTTCACATGTTCGAGAAACGAAAACAACTCTGAAATCCTCCGGGAAGAAAATAAAAGAATTTCTCACGAATAGCAAAAAAATGAGAGGATATCAACAAGATTGGCGATGAATCTTCATGAGAACGGACAAAGACTTAGAGAAACTCTTGTTCAGTCTTCAAAATTGAGAGTGATGTTGAGGAACACAACCAAGAATTAATGTTAAACTCTTTAACAATTAGAAGAGCATGGCTGAGCCAAAAAAAGAATTTGAAAGCGATCTTGGAGATGAAATATGACTGATGGAATCCATTCTTACGTCACACTTGAAAGAACTTGAGAACAACTCCAAAAAATATTAGAAGAGCTAGGTAAGATCATGGGGAAAACGGTGTGTTATGGACCCACTCAAAAGAAACCACCATTGAAACAATTGTGTAGGAAGAGCGACTGCACCGGTACCAAGTGAAAACTTGATGAGGTGCGATCCTCAAAATAATTTGAATTTTTTTTAATGGAAACACAAATCATCTAAGATATCTTCAGCACTCCGGATAGAATATAGATTTGAATAAGCAAGAGATGCTCGGATGGAAAACATTTAATGAAGGCAAAGGATATGGTGAACATCGAAAGCTTGAATTGAATACATTGGTGAATAAAACAAGAATGAAGAATGATGAACTTAGCACTTTAGAATTTTCACAATGAATCACCAGATACAATAAAAAAGAAAAGATAGCGAAAGCATGAATGAAAGAAAGGCACTCGGATGACAATTTGCTCGTTGAAAGAAAAAGGGCGAGAGGGTGGGGAAAAACAAAGATAAGTTAGGACGGATGAAAAGAACTATGATAATAAAATAAGATGATGATCTTGCAAATATTGGATATGATTGAATTAACTTGAAGAAAAGCACTTCGCATTGAAAATAATAGACATGGAAATTTGATTGAGCAAAAGGATTAGCACTCCAATAAAAATATGAGAACTCTTCTGAGGAAAGATCTAAAATCAACATTTGGTATCGAAGCAACTTGAATTACCATAGTCCAACGAAACAAAGGAGGAGGCTTGCAATTAAGCCAAAAGCAAATACATAACGCATTAAGCAGTTTTTGGAACGATAATGCTAAGTAACTACTTGAATTCTCGCCTGAGAACTGCTGTGATCCTTTGGTTATGTAATGAGTTCCATGGATACAAGAAGTAAAATCCATCACTCAACTCCTAGCATGATACTATGCAGCAATGTATCACATCCGTCAACACATAACCAGAGGTCTCAGAAACTCATCTGCCTGAGACCCTCATATTCATAATGATACTAAACATGGCAGTATATCTAGACTCTCTCCCCAGTACCGGGTGGCGCCAAACTCCTCTAGCCACAACTAGTATTGAAGCGATATCAAACTTCCTCATCCTGAGATAATAAGGAAACTAAACGACACCGATGTGTCAAGAACCCCTTGGAGCAGTACTCCTAGGAACAAAATTCAATTCTGGAGGGAGGCACCAAGTACATAATTCCGTCACATCGACATAATAGAGGATCCAAAGTACACGCGTGATCATAAAAAAATTGAGTGAGAAGAGGGATAGAATGAAAATTCCTACATCAGGTTTCCTCCCCAAAGCAGGGAAGAGGAGTAAAAGCAATCCCACTCTCCGATATATAACTAGATTCAAAATAGTTTTTGACTAGACTCAACTCGGACAAGTTCGATCAATCAAGGGTGCTCCTAGGTTGGTACTGCTCTGGTACCAACTTGTAATGCCCAAGATGAGGTACTATCCTTATCCTGGCTTGATGGCCTTGATAGGTATAGAGGCACATCTCGTCATTTCACAAGAATGGATATCATTACAAGTTAATCTAAAGAGGAGATGAGTATATGGAATTGGCTTACACTCGCCACAAGCTAAATCATGATCTTCTCAAATAAAAACATCCAGTCCAATCATCATACATAAAAACAGGGTCCAATTATGATTAAAATCAACGAATAAAAATGACATCCATCTTGCTATCCAAGACTACCGGCTTGGTTCTCATCCTATGATCGTTGAAGATGAAGAAGAAGAAGAAGAACTCCAAATTGAAGAAGCATTACTCTCACGTCAGAGCATCACACTACCTGTACCTACAACTGTTATTGTAGTAATCTATGAGCCATGGGGACTCAACAATCTCATTTCCACGGGTATCAAGACTATCTAAGCCTCATGGTTGAGGCATGGTTAAGTGGTGAGGCTTCAGCAAGCGCTAAACATTTGATATCTCGCTAATTTGTGAGTAGAACAATAAGAAGAGTGAACTACGCATAAACGGACGTGAACTAGTCATGACCCCGCCATGTTCCTTTCTTGGTTCAAACCTCACAAGAAGAGATTTTCAAGGTTACGCACACAGTTGGTGTATTTTAATTGAGTTTACTTCAAGTTTGCTATAACCGGGTGTAAAAAAAATTCCAAGTTGCCACATAACAATGTGCACGGCTCTTAGAAAGGTTTAACCCTAAAGGGGTGCTCCAACTCATCCATCAAAAACTAAGAAGAAGCTGCAGTGGAAAATCTCAACCTCGAGATAGCCCAAACTATCATCGGAATCCCAGTGCACAAGACATTTCTTAAAGGTAAAAAGATCCAGCAAGATCTCCCGACAAGCCAGATCCCAATAGTAGTCGTGTATCTCGTTCTTAGAGCACAACCAGATGAATACTACATAGGGTGGCGTGATAGTAATCCACCAAATTGCCCCGGGGTAGCCCCACAAGTGGCTCTATTTTACATCAACACCATCAGCACTGGCCCCCTATATTATGTGGATTGAATCAACGAGGAGGTGACCCTCTATGCATTAATAAGATGATTAGTACTATTATGTTGGGAGAATTTAAGTACCAATGTTGGGCCTTCCCGAAATAGTTCTATCCCAATTGGAATAGTTAAGGGTGTCCCCCCAAACAACCGTGAGCATGTTAGGAGTGCTCAATATGGAGCATAACACTCGTAAATGAAACTAGGGCCAAAGGTGTAATAAAACATCGAGCAAAAGGCCAATCCTTCCACCTTTTACCAAGTGTGTAGTGCATTAAATTAAATAGAACGAATAATGTCATATCGGAAGATATCCATGTTATCACATGGAAATAACCTGCACCTGGAATTAGGAACACTAAAAGAAGGGATAAGCATGCGATAACATAGCCAAACAGTGGTTTCCTGGGATGTGGAAGGTTAGACGCCTATCATGACATTTTTGGGAGGCTTGACAAAAAAGTAGTAGGAAGCTAGACATAGTGATTCAAATGAGACAACTAGCATAACAATGTTAGTAGTGGTATCCAGAAAAATGATTATCGCGCATGAGATCTCGTTTGGAAGAAGAACGAATCTGTGAAGTAGACGAACGAGCGTAGTCGGACGAATCCTCACACTCCAAATCTATTTTGGAAATCTAGCAAGGAGAAGCATATCCGAAAGCAATCAAACAGCACACGGTAAACACCACAACATAAACATGGCATGATGCACAATCATGGATGATGCACATCAAGTTTAAATATCCAAGGCATGGCAAGCACAACAATAAACTACTACACATTATGTGGAGTTCAATATGCAATGAGTTACACATTGACGAAACTCCATGTTTGAATATTTAGTTCATTATAGTTTCATTAGTCAGCAAGTGTAAATATTGTTAAACATGACAAGAGATGAAACATAGTTAAACCATCTATCTAGGCAATTTAAATGAGGCGAGAAACAACTTATTGTATTTCCGCAATGACCCCGTATATAAATTATGAATTTGGTTCAGATCTGTCCTAAACATATTTAATATTTATTAAGCACGAAGATACGGTGCATCATGTGATTCTACATATTATTCTAGGCGATTTAGATATATAGAAATTCTAAAATGGAGCTGCGGCCTATAAGATATGAATTAAACCATTTTAACGTGGCGTTTATGAAAATTAATTCAAACAACAAATTTAAACATTTTTATTATATATGAAAGTTGGATATTGTGAAGCTACATCAAATTCTAAGGAGTTTACATATTTAACAAGTTTTAATGCGATGCACGGTTAATAAGTTATTAGCATCGTAAAATCATGGAATTTTTCTACACTTACAAAATTCCTTGGAAATTAGAAAAACATAGGTACACGAAAAAAATGTAATGGGCCAAATATGAGAATCGAGACGGATGTGCGGTTGACACGTGCGTCAAGGATGCCAGTGTCGCACTAGTGAAACTCAAACCCTGGCCTACTGTGTAGAAACGAGCTACGCTAACGAGCAGAACTCAAGTGACTTTGTGTTTAAGGGCAGATTACAGCTAATTAACCGAACCAACACCTTGAGCGGAGTTGAATGAAAAACATGAGTGCCGGTGTTGGCTTGGAGATTCTCTACTACTATTAAAAGAGAACAAATAAATTCCTCTAAATCCACAAAAGAAATTGTACAGAAGATGACCAGGACCCTTCAATTAAATCCATTTAAACACATCCTATCATCCATATTATGTTAATGGTCTATCATCCGAATGAATGATTCAGATTAAATGTTTTGCCGAGCACACCCCGTCGTGGTCTGCCAATCATCTCAATCACTTCAGACCACCCGCAACATTAGGTTGATTCCACCTTAGTCAGTTTAATGAGATGATTATCCCTAATTTCTTAGGTCCACACCCATGGTAATTTTCCAACTTCTCCCTCGCGCCGCCAGTCTCCTCCGCCTCGCCTTGCCGCCTACACACGATCCCAGCATTGCCGCACACCCGAGGTCACCACCATCAAGCGGAACTCCGCCACGCGTGTTGAACTTCCCCACCAATGTAGGTACTCTTTCATTGGCAGTGTTGGTGACAGCCACTGTTCCGCATGACACTCGCGACTCTGACCTCGGGAGCTCTGCTTGGATCTGGGTGGCGGCGGCGGCGGCGCACGCTCCTCCATAGGAAGAGGAAGAAGGTCCGGAGTGCTACACGCCCCTCTCCTGCCCCCTTGCCCATGCATCAAATGCCTACCTCCTATCTAGTAGGTGTGGGGACCCCGACTGGTAAGTCGAGATCGCCGTGCCCAGTGATCCCAAGGATCAATGCTCACTAAACACAGATATTGCATAATAGAGTCTTACATCCAAATACTGAATATTACATCAAATGACCGAAGGGTCAGGTTCACAAACAGGGCCTAAGGCCAAATAAAACGGGTACAACGGGTACAGGGCCATCAAGCCTACACCGATAGGCATTCTAACTTGGAAGCGTCCTAGATCACAGGTCCGTCTCCGAAGACGTACTCATCGCCAAACTCCGGTCCTTCCTTGTCTGGTCAATAATATAACCAGTGGCAAGCCAATTAGTACTTTGAATGTACCCGCAAACAGCCCATGATATGAATAATGCAAATGAAGGATGACAATATCATGCATTTCTAGTATAACTCATCTGGGTGGTATGATCATGAATATGCACCAAGTTAAAGAATTACTCTTGAAGAACAGGTTACAGATACCAACATATCTGCTAAGGGCTGAACCATCCGAGTTCACCCTATATGCCAAGTCACCGAACTTGGTCATATCCTCAATATATCAGTTGAGGGCTGAACCATCAGGGTTCACCCTATATGCCAAGTCACTGAACTTGGTCATATTATTATTATTATTATAACAACACCTTTTTAACACCACACACACACACCCTCACACTTGGTTTATGCGGAAACGCTGGACGTAGTTTAAGAAGGATTACCCAACTGTCCTTGACCATGGACACAGCTATTCGAATAGATTACACTCTCCAGAGGCAGTACGCTGGACCCATGAGATCCGGGAAACTTCCGTGTCATCCACGACTCGCGGTATATCACATATACCCGAGGTAAGTACCCGATCATCATCTTTCCCCTGACGATACTAAACAAAGAGGTCCACTCGATTGGTACCCAGCCCACATGTTGTACGTCTTACGAGCATCGACTCCGGACAGTATCAACCATGCGGGGACCAACGGTGTGCCTGGAACTCATAATAATGGCATAGTCGTCCTACCTGGCACGACCCCATCACGAGAGTGATGACAATCACTCCTGCCACTAGTAATGTGGCTCTTTGCTAGTACCGACCAGAGTAATCAACAAAGCCCCGTCCCATAAAGGGGTAACGTGGTCGTACTGGTAAGGTTGGGACGGTCGACACATCATAAATCTAATCCCATTTCTGAAACAATACTCACACAAAACACCAGTGCATCACTTCACCAAAAGATACCACCAACTCATCATCACCCTCGGGCATTAGTGGCACCCGACGGGGTTTTCATAACCCTTTTATTTAACTCGTCATCATGCTCATGATAATATACTTTTACTTGTCAACATGGTATTGGCATGACCCTCAAGGGGTAGGGTCAAGCTCAATGCAATGGTTCTCTAACTCTACTAGTCAACATGACAGTAGCATGATCCTCATAGATGGTAGGGTCAAGCTCATCATGCTTGTGCTCCCAGGAGCCATATGTATAACATCACCATCATGCAAGTGCTTCGAAGAAGCCTTCGGTACCATCACACCAATGATGAACCGGCACTATGATCACATGCAACGGAAAAGTAATTGCTATTCTAGCATGCATCAATTCATATGCTCAAGTCATGGTCAAAGGGCTGCTTGCCTTGGTCAGCTAAGTATCCCGGGTCTTCAAGGTCTTCCGCTCCGAATCCTTCGTCACTCGGTAATTCTATCGTCGAGAATAGAATAAATAAGAAATAGCTCACACAAAAACAGATCACAAATCACTTTTGAAAATGTTGCAAAACTTGGTTAAATTCAGGTTGTTATTTTGAAAAATATCTTCTCTTAGTTTTTACTAGCTAAGTATTTTTAATAATTACTAAACAGGAACAAACTATTGCTTTTAATGCCTTTATATTATTATAAAACATATTCTGTTTTTGAAAAATATCAACAATGGCAGAATCAAATACTACTCATTTTTAGAAAAATTTCACTCGAAGAATTATATTTTTCCACTAGGTAGTTATTTTTGCAAAAATCATTTTAGTCTTAGGTTTAAAAATAAAAGAAAAAGGCCAAAGCCTGGCCTGGGAAGCAGGCAGGCCCAACCAGCTAGCAGGCTGCCATGCGCGCGCGCGCCAGGTTTGAACGTGACGTGCGGGCCCCTCGGGTCAGCGGCTATGGCTGCACACGGGGCAGCTCCAGGACGCCGACAGGTGGAGCCAACCTGTCGGGTTCTTCCCCTACCTCCGGCCAGGGAGGACGAGATGAACTCCGGTGAGGCTACCGTCGTCCATGGGCCTAGCAAAGGGCAGGAATGGGTTCAGCATGCCTCCGCCTACCTGCAGGTGGTCGGGACAGCGCCGGAGAGGCTCGGAGTCGCCGGCGACGAGGTGGCCGTGGCGGACGGGTTTCGGGATGTGGTTGAACTGGTAGCTAGGGGCACGGAAAATCTCGGGGCTGTTGGGGGAAAGGTTCATGGTGTCGAGGGGAGTGCTCTGGTGGGTCGAGTGTCGCAGGAGCCCGTGTGTAGCCGGAGATCGACCGGAGCTCCGAGAAGGAGGGGCCTCGGTCGATCTCGAGCACTGGGGATCTCCGAGCTAGATTGGGTGGCTAGGGGGGAGCTAGTGGTCGTGCAGAGGCTGCTGGAGGGGTGCTGAGGTGCCGGGGAGGCCTATTTATAGGCTCGCGATGGTGAGACGACTCGGTGCGCCGGTGACTCACCGTGGCGCGCGTGCGTGCACAGTGGGGAGCTCGCTCCGAAACCACGGTCTCCGGACGTGGTTTGGGATGCTCTGAAGCATCGACCGCAGAGGGAGAAGGCGTGGGGTCGAGCTCCAGCGGCTGTGCATGCTCGGCCGAGTCGGGTGCGCGCGACACGCGTCGCCCGAGCTCTAGCGCGGGGGCTGAGGGTCTCTGGCGGCTACTTTACACAGAGAGGTTGTCGAGGGAGGTCTTGGACACTTCGGGGGAGGTTGGAACCGGCCGGGAGCGTCGTCCCCTTCTCGGCTGCTCCCTGTAGCGCGCCCAGAGCGCAGTTCTGGCATGCCATGGCATGCTGGCACGCTCTGGGGCACTTTAGATGTGTCCCTCATGTCCTGGGTGTTGCTGGGAGTGTTTCTAGCCGTTGTGTGCTAGTGAGAGCACTGGCTGGTCAAGGGGGACATGTTTCACTAGTGTTGTCAGCCCGGATCTGTGGCACGAATTGGAGTTCTTGTCACTTGTGCTTTGAACTAGGGAGGGGTCAGTTGACTGGGTGTTTAGGTTGTTCTGGGGCACTAATACACCAAGTTTGAGGCTCTGACATTGGGTGAAACAGTGGCTAGGTGGGTTTTTACCTTACTGTGAGAAGGTGTTCGGCAGTGGTTTGGGGTGCTTTCACTCCACCACTGGAACTTCAACTTAACAGGTTTGGTCTTGGGGTTAAAGTAGGGATTTCCACCAATTTTGAGCTCCATTGAACAAGTTTAGCTTTGTAAACTTGAAAATGCATCAAAATGGCCAGATCTGTCCTCTTCAACGGGAGTGTGACTAAACAGAGTCTAGCAAATCTCATTTTTGGTGTGGAGTCCTCATTTGAGGTGTCAAATATCCCTGCAAAGTTTCAGCCCCATTGGACAAACTTTTCTATTTAGTTGTTCCAACTCTATTCTGGACAGAGATGGTTTTAGGTTCATTTGGTGACCTTCCCTACCTTGGATCAAGGTGAGACTTTATGTGGGCACCAAATATGGCTTGGGGAGGCTCCTGTAATTTAATGGGATTTTATTGAGAATATTTCCTTTGGAAATATCTCAAAAGGTTAAAACAGACAGGAATGGTTTTCAGGGTTTTACTCAAATAGTTATAATATAAAATAGGGTTGAAAATCTTATATATGGAAAATATATGTCCTTCTGAGTTTCCATGATTTTACTCAGAATTTTCTAAGGTAGAGAAGCATTTTTCCTTATGGGAATATCATTCCTGGCCTTAGAAACAGACATGCATTTAAAATAGAAAAATTATGTTTTAAATCATTAAATAATGTTTTTGGCAAATAATAATAGTATTTGAGTTCAGATCACCAACTTTGGTTGGGAGTGCTACTAGGCATCATGAGCTAGTAGTGTAACCCAAGCAAGGTAGAGGTGATCTGATGTCAAAGAAAAGAGTTTGGAATTTCTTTTTTAAAAGTAAATAAATTTATCATGGGTTTTGGATCAGCAAGCAAACAAGCATACATTCATACAAGGCATTCATAGCATTCACAACATCATTAGAAAAAGTTTTAACAAGCCCTAATTTTTGCAACTTAAAACATTGGTGGTGGAAAAACAGGGTGTGACACACCTATCCCTCTTACAAAAATCTCGTCCCCGAGATTCCTAAGCTAGGCGTTAAATAGCTCTGGAAATTCTGATCGGAGATAGTCTTCACGTTCCCATGTTGCTTCTACTTCGGTATGTTTGCTCCACTGAATCTTGAAATACTTGATGGTGCGGCTTCTGGTGCAACGCTCTGCTTCATCCAGAATGCGAATCGGCTTCTCGCGATAGGTAAGGTCCGGTTGAAGGTCAACAGCTTGGTGGTCAATGTCCTTGCAATGATTGGAACGGTTCGGCACTTGTAAGCACTTCCGGAGCTGTGACACGTGGAACACGTTGTGCACACCCGAAAGTTCTTGGGTTAGCTCCAACTGATAAGCCACTTCCCCGCGCCTTGTTGCGATCTTGAAGGGTCCAATAAACCTTGGGGCTAGCTTCCCCTTGACGTGGAAACGCTTGGTTCCCTTGAGAGGCGTAACGCGCTGGTACACCTGGTCTCCGGGAATGAACTCTACATCCTTGCGGTGGGAGTCCGCATATCTCTTCTGTCGTGACTTAGCTGCCTTCAGGTTTTCTTGGACAAGCTGCACCTTTCTCTCCGCTTCATGCAGCGCTTCTGGCCCAAAACTAGTCCTTCACCGGTTTCAGACCAATTGAGTGGGGCGCGGCACTTTCGCCCATATAGCACCTCGAATGGAGCCATTTGAAGACTGGACTGGTAGCTGTTGTTGTATGAGAACTCAGCAAACGGCAGACAGTCTTCCCATTTGGCACCATGAGCCAAGACACATGCATGGAGCATGTCCTCGAGTATCTGGTTTACCCTCTCGGTCTGTCCGCCCGTTTGCAGGTGAAAAGTCGTGCTGTAAGAGAGCTTGGTTCCGAGAGCTTCTTGAAACTTCTTCCAGAATCTTGAGGTGAACTACGTGCCGTGGTCGGACACGATCTCCTTAGGAACTCCATGAAGGCTAACGATGCGCTCAACGTAGAGGCTAGCCAACTTGTCGCCCCCGTAGGTGGTGTTGACCGGAATGAAATGAGAGACCTTAGTTAAATGGTCGACGATGACCCATATGGAGTCATGACCCTTGCTTGACCGGGGTAGTCCGGTAATGAAGTCCATGTCGACCTTGTCCCATTTCCATTCTGGCACTTGAAGAGGTTGTAGAAGCCCAGTAGGTCGCTGATGCTCAGCCTTGACCCGCTGGCATACACCACACTTAGCGATGTAGGAGCCTATTTCTCTCCTCATACCATGCCGCCAGAATCGCTCTCGGAGGTCTTGATACATCTTGGTACCACCGGGATGGATGGAGTATGGCGTGTCGTGGGACTCTTGTGTTGGAATTATGCCCTAGAGGCAATAATAAATATAGTTGTTATTATAATTCCTGTATCAAGATAATCGTTTATTATCCATGATATAATTGTATTGAATGAAGACTCATTTACATGTGTGGATACATAGACAAAACACTGTCCCTAGCAAGCCTCTAGTTGGCTAGCCAGTTGATCAAAGATAGTCAGTGTCTTCTGATTATGAACAAGATGTTGTTGCTTGATAACTGAATCACGTCATTAGGAGAATCACGTGATGGACTAGACCCAAACTAATAGACGTAGCATGTTGATCGTGTCATTTTGTTGCTACTGTTTTCTGCGTGTCAAGTATTTGTTCCTATGACCATGAGATCATATAACTCACTAACACCGGAGGAATACTTTGTGTGTATCAAACGTCGCAACGTAATTGGGTGACTATAAAGATGCTCTAAAGGTATCTACGAAGGTGTTCGTTGAGTTAGTATGGATCAAGACTGGGATTTGTCACTCCGTGTGACGGAGAGGTATCTCGGGGCCCACTCGGTAATACAACATCACACACAAGCCTTGCAAGCAATGTAACTTAGTGTAAGTTGCGGGATCTTGTATTACGGAACGAGTAAAGAGACTTGCCGGTAAACGAGATTGAAATAGGTATGCGGATAGTGATGATCGAATCTCGGGCAAGTAACATACCGAAGGACAAAGGGAATGACATACGGGATTATATGAATCCGTGGCACTGAGGTTCAAACGATAAGATTTTCGTAGAATATGTAGGATCCAATATGGGCATCCAGGTCCCGCTATTGGATATTGACCGAGGAGTCTCTCGGGTCATGTCTACATAGTTCTCGAACCCGCAGGGTCTGCACACTTAAGGTTCGACGTTGTTTTATGCGTATTTGAGTTATATGGTTGGTTACCGAATGTTGTTCGGAGTCCCGGATGAGATCACGGACGTCACGAGGGTTTCCGGAATGGTTCGAAAACGAAGATTGATATATAGGATGACCTCATTTGATTACCGGAAGGTTTTCGGAGTTACCAGGAATGAACAGGGAATGACGAATGGGTTCCGAGAGTTCACCGGGGGGGGGGGGGGGGGCAACCCACCCCGGGGAAGCCCATAGGCCTTGAGGGTGGCGCATCAGCCCTTAGTGGGCTGGTGGGACAGCCCAAAAGGGCCCTATGCACATTGGAAGAAAAATCAAAGAGAAAATAAAAAAAAGGAGGAGGTGGGAAAGGAAAGAATGACCCCACCCACCAAACCAAGTAGGACTCGGTTTGGGGGGGACTCCTTCCCCCCTTTGGCTCGACCGACCCCCTTGGGGCTCCTTGAGCCCCAAGGCAAGGTCCCCCCTCTCCCACCTATATATACGGAGGTTTTAGGGCTGATTTGAGACGACTTTTCCACGGCAGCCCGACCACATACCTCCACGGTTTTTCCTCTAGATCGCGTTTCTGCGTAGCTCGGGCGGAGCCCTGCTGAGACGAGATCATCACCAACCTCCGGAGCGCCGTCACGCTGCCGGAGAACTCTTCTACCTCTCCGTATCTGTTGCTGGATCAAGAAGGCCGAGATCATCGTCGAGCTGTACGTGTGCGGAACGCGGAGGTGCCGTCCGTTCGGCACTAGATCGTGGGACTGATCGCGGGATAGTTCGCGGGGCGGATCGAGGGACGTGAGGACGTTCCACTACATCAACCGCGTTCACTAACGCTTCTGCTGTACAGTCTACAAGGGTACGTAGATCACTCATCCCCTCTCGTAGATGGACATCACCATGATAGGTCTTCGTGCGCGTAGGAAATTTTTTGTTTCCCATGCGACGTTCCTCAACAGTGGCATTATGAGCTAGGTTCATGCGTAGATGTTTTCTCGAGTAGAACACAAAAGTTTTTGTGGGCGGTGATGTGCGTTTTGCTGCCCTCCTTAGTCTTTTCTTGATTCCGCGGTATTGTTGGATTGAAGCGGCTTGGACCGACATTACTCGTACGCTTACGAGAGACTGGTTTCATCGCTACGAGTAACCCCGTTGCTCAAAGATGACTGGCAAGTGTCGGTTTCTCCAACTTTAGTTGAATCGGATTTGACCGAGGAGGTCCTTGGATGAGGTTAAATAGCAACTGATATATATCCGTTGTGGTGTTTGTGTAAGTAAGATGCGATCCTACTAGATACCCATGGTCACCACGTAAAACATGCAACAACAAAATTAGAGGACGTCTAACTTGTTTTTGCAGGGTATGCTTGTGATGTGATATGGCCAACGATGTGATGTGATATATTGGATGTATGAGATGATCATGTTGTAATAGATAATATCGACTTGCACGTCGATGGTACGGCAACCGGCAGGAGCCATAGGGTTGTCTTTATACTAATGTTTGTGCTTGCAGATGCGTTTACTATTTTGCTAGGATGTAGCTTTAGTAGTAATAGCATGAGTAGCACGACAACCACGATGGCGACACGTTGATGGAGATCATGGTGCGGCACCGGTGACAAGAAGATCGTGCCGGTGCTTTGGTGATGGAGATCAAGAAGCACGTGATGATGGC
This sequence comes from Hordeum vulgare subsp. vulgare, assembly GCF_904849725.1. Classification (NCBI taxonomy): domain Eukaryota; kingdom Viridiplantae; phylum Streptophyta; class Magnoliopsida; order Poales; family Poaceae; genus Hordeum; species Hordeum vulgare. The sequence continues at coordinate 268,478,962 of NC_058519.1, read as the reverse complement.
CATATCATGTCACTTATGAATTGCATGTGATGTTAATCCTTTTATGCACCTTATTTTGCTTAGAACGACGGTAGCATTATGAGGTGATCTCTCACTAAAATTTCAAGACGAAATTGTGTTCTCCCCGACTGTGCACCGTTGCTACAGTTCGTCGTTTCGAGACACCACGTGATGATCGGGTGTGATAGACTCAACGTTCACATACAACGGGTGCAAAACAGTTGCGCATGCGGAACACTCGGGTTAAGCTTGACGAGCCTAGCATGTGCAGACATGGCCTCGGAACACATGAGACCGAAAGGTCGATCATGAATCATATAGATGATATGATTAGCACAGGGATGCTTACCACTGAAACTATACTCAACTCACGTGATGATCGGACTTCAGCTAGTGTAAGTGGATCATGAACCACTCAAATGACTAGAGAGATGTACTTTTTGAGTGGGAGTTTAGCAAATAATTTGATTAAGTTAAACTCTAATTATCTTGAACATAGTCTAAGTCCACTTTGAATATATTTGTGTTGTAGATCATGGCTCACGCGACAGTCACCCTGAATTTTAATACGTTCCTAGAGAAAGCTAAGTTGAAAGATGATGGAAGCAACTTTGTAGACTGGGCTCGTAATCTTAAGTTAATCTTACAAGCTGGGAAGAACGATTATGTCCTTAATGCTGCGCTAGGAGATGAACCACCCGCTACGGCTGATCAGGATGTTAAGAACGCTTGGTTAGCACGTAAGGAGGACTACTCAGTAGTTCAATGTGCAGTCTTGTATGGCTTAGAACCGGGACTTCAACGTCGCTTTGAGCGTCATGGAGCATTTGAGGTGTTCCAGGAGTTGAAGTTTATCTTTCAGAAGAACGCCCGGATCGAGAGGTATGAGACCTCTGATAAATTCTATGCTTGCAAGATGGAGGAGAACTCGTCTGTCAGTGAACATGTGCTCAAAATGTCTGGGTACTCAAACCGTCTAGCTGAGCTGGGGATTGAACTCCCGCAAGAGGCTATCACTGACAGAATCCTTCAATCACTGCCGCCAAGCTATAAAGGCTTTGTGTTGAACTACAACATGCAAGGGATGAACAAGTCACCCGGCGAGTTATTTGCGATGCTGAAAGTCGCAGAGTCTGAACTCCGTAAAGAGCATCAAGTGTTGATGGTGAATAAAACCACTAGTTTCAAGAGAAACGACAAAGGCAAGAAGGGAAATTCAAAGAAGAGCGGCAAGCCTGTTGCCAAATCGACGAAGAAACCCAAAGCTGGACCTAAGCCTGAAACAGAGTGTTACTATTGCAAGGGTATGGGTCACTAGAAGCGCAATAGCACCAAGTATCTGGCAGATAAGAAGGCGGCCAAAGAAAAATCAGGTATATTTGATATACATGTTATTGATGTGTACTTAACCGGCTCTCGTAGTAGTGCCTGGGTATTCGATACCGGTTCTGTTGCTCACATTTGCAACTCGAAACAGGAACTGCGGAATAGACGAAGGCTGGCGAAAGATGAAGTGACGATGCGCGTAGGAAATGGTTCCAAGGTTGATGCAATCGCCGTCGGCACAGTTTCACTTCAGTTACCATCAGGATTAGTTATGAACTTGAATCATTGTTATTTAGTGCCGGCGTTGAGCATGAACATTATATATGGATCTTGTTTATTGCGAGACGGTTACTCTTTTAAGTCAGAGAATAATGATTGTTCTATTTCTATGAGTAACATCTTTTATGGTCATGCACCCAATGTGAGAGGATTGTTCATATTGAATCTTGATAGCGATACACACATACATAACATTGAGACCAAAAGAGTTAGAGTTAACAATGATAGCGCCATATTTTTGTGGCACTGCCGCTTAGGTCATATTGGTGTAAAGCGCATGAAGAAACTCCATGCCGATGGACTTTTGGAGTCACTTGACTTTGATTCACTTGACACGTGCGAACCATGCCTCATGGGCAAGATGACTAAAACTCCGTTCTCCGGAACAATGGAGCGTGCAAGTGACTTGTTGGAAATCATACATACCGATGTGTGTGGTCCGATGAGCGTAGAGGCACGCGACAGATATCGTTATTTTCTCACCTTCACTAACGATTTGAGTAGATATGGTTATGTCTACTTAATGAAGCACAAGTCTGAAACATTTGAAAAGGTCAAGCAATTTCAGAGTGAAGTTTAAAATCATCGTAACAAGAAGATCAAGTTCCTACGGTCTGATCGTGGGGGTGAATATCTGAGTTTCGAGTTTGGTGCTCACTTAAGACAATGTGGAATTGTTTCACAGTTGACACCGCCTGGAACACCACAACGTAATGGTGTGTCCGAACGTCGTAATCGTACTTTATTAGAGATGGTGCGATCTATGATGTCTCTTACCGATTTGTCGTTATTGTTTTGGGGTTATGCATTAGAAACAGCTGCATCTACTTTAAATAGGGCACCATCAAAATCCATTGAGACGACACCATACGAACTGTGGTATGGCAAAAGGCCAAAGTTGTCATTTCTTAAAGTTTGGGGATGTGATGCTTATGTCAAAAAGCTTCAGCCTGAAAAGCTGGAACCCAAAGCGGAAAAGTGCATCTTCACAGGTTACCCAAAAGAGACAGTTGGGTACACCTTCTATCTCAAATCCGAGGGCAAAGTGTTTGTTGCTAAAAACGGAGCTTTTCTCGAGAAGGAGTTTCTCTCTAGAGAATTGAGTGGGAGGAAGATAGAACTTGACAAGGTTGTCGAACCTCTCATCCCTCTGGATGGTGGCGCAAGGCAAGGGGAAACCTCTCTCGTTGCGACGCCGGTTGAGGAGGAAGTTAATGATGATGATCATGAAACTCCGGTTCAAGTTTCTGTCGAACCACGCAGGTCGACGAGACCACGTGCTGCTCCAGAGTGGTACGGTAATCCCGTCTTATCAATCATGTTGTTGGACAACAATGAACCTGCAAATTATGAAGAAGCAATGGTGGGCCCAGATTCCAACAAATGGCTAGAAGCCATGAAGTCCGAGATAGGATCCATGTATGAGAACAAAGTGTGGACTTTGGAGGTACTGCCTGAGGGCCGCAAGGCTATTCAGAACAAATGGATCTTTAAGAGGAAGACGGACGCTGACGGCAATGTGACCGTTTATAAAGCTCGACTTGTGGCAAAGGGTTTTTCACAAGTTCAAGGAGTTGACTATGATGAGACATTCTCACCCGTAGGGATGCTTAAGTCCGTCAGAATCATGTTAGCAATAGCTGCATTTTTCGATTATGAAATCTGACAGATGGATGTCAAAACGGCGTTCCTTAACGGTTTCCTTAAGGAAGAATTGTATATGATGCAACCCGAAGGTTTTGTCGATCCTAAGAATGCTAACAAGGTGTGCAAGCTTCAGCGATCCATTTATGGACTGGTGCAAGCATCTCGGAGTTGGAACAAACGCTTTGATGAGGTGATCAAAGCATTTGGGTTTAGACAAGTGGTTGGAGAATCTTGTATTTACAAGAAAGTGTGTGGGAGCTCTGTGGCGTTTCTAATATTATATGTGGATGACATATTGCTGATTTGAAACAACGTAGAGTTTTTGGAGAGCATAAAGGATTACTTGAATAAAAGTTTCTCTATGAAGGACCTAGGAGAAGCTGCTTACATTCCAGGCATTAAGATCTATAGGGATAGATCAAAACGCCTGATAGGACTTTCACAAAGCACATACCTTGATAAAGTTTTGAAGAGGTTCAAAATGGAACAGTCCAAGAAGGGGTTCTTGCCAGTTTTACAAGGTACGAGATTGAGTAAGACTCAGTGCCGAGCAACTGATGAAGATAGATAGCATATGCGCTCCGTCCCCTATGCTTCAGCCATAGGTTCTATCATGTATGCAATGCTGTGCACTAGACCGGACGTTAGCCTGGCCATAAGTATGGTAGGTAGGTTCCAGAGTAATCTAGGAGTGGATCACTGGACAGCGGTCAAGAATATCCTGAAGTACCTGAAAAGGACTAAGGAGATGTTTCTCATGTATGGAGGTGACGAAGAGCTCGCCGTAAAAGGATACGTCGATGCAAGCTTTGACAGAGATCCGGACGACTCTAAGACGCAAACCGGATACGTATTTATTCTTAATGGGGGTGCGGTAAGCTGGTGTAGTTCCAAGCAAAGCGTCGTAGCAGATTCTACATGTGAAGCGGAGTACATGGCTGCCTCGGAGGCGGCTAAGGAGGGTGTCTGGATGAAGCAGTTCATGACGGATCTTGGAGTGGTGCCAAGCGCACTGAATCCAATAACCTTGTTCTGTGACAACACGGGTGCCATTGCCTTAGCAAAGGAACCACGGTTTCACAAGAAGTCCAGACACATCAAACGACGCTTCAACCTCATCCGCGACTACGTCGAAGGACAGGACGTAAATATATGCAAAGTGCACACAGATCTGAATGTAGCAGACCCGCTGACTAAACCTCTTCCACGGCCAAAGCATGATCAACACCAGAACTGTATGGGTGTTAGATTTATTACAATGTAATTCGCATGATGATGTGAGGGCTAGATTATTGACTCTAGTGCAAGTGGGAGACTGTTGGAATTATGCCCTAGAGGCAATAATATATATAGTTGTTATTATAATTCCTGTATCAAGATAATCGTTTATTATCCATGCTATAATTGTATTGAATGAAGACTCATTTACATGTGTGGATACATAGACAAAACACTGTCCCAAGCAAGCCTCTAGTTGGCTAGCCAGTTGATCAAAGATAGTCAGTGTCTTCTGATTATGAACAAGGTGTTGTTGCTTGATAACTGCATCACGTCATTAGGAGAATCACGTGATGGACTAGACCCAAACTAATAGACGTAGCATGTTGATCGTGTCATTTTGTTGCTACTGTTTTCTGCGTGTCAAGTATTTGTTCCTATGACCATGAGATCATATAACTCACTAACACCGGAGGAATACTTTGTGTGTATCAAACGTCGCAACGTAACTGGGTGACTATAAAGATGCTCTACAGGTATCTCTGAAGGTGTTAGTTGAGTTAGTATGGATCAAGACTGGGATTTGTCACTCCGTGTGACGGAGAGGTATCTCGGGGCCCACTCGATAATACAACATCACACACAAGCCTTGCAAGCAATGTAACTTAGTGTAAGTTGCGGGATCTTGTATTACGGAAGTAAAGAGACTTGCCGGTAAACGAGATTGAAATTGGTATGCGGATACTGACGATCGAATCTCGGGCAAGTAACATACCGAAGGACAAAGGGAATGACATACGGGATTATATGAATCCTTGGCACTGAGGTTCAAACGATAAGATTTTCGTAGAATATGTAGGATCCAATATGAGCATCCAGGTCCCGCTATTGGATATTGACCGAGGAGTCTCTCGGGTCATGTCTACATAGTTCTCGAACCCGCAGGGTCTGCACACTTAAGGTTCGATGTTGTTTTATGCGTATTTGAGTTATAAGGTTAGTTACCGAATGTTGTTCGGAGTCCCGGATGAGATCACGGACGTCACGAGGGTTTCCGGAATGGTCCGGAAACGAAGATTGATATATAGGATGACCTCATTTGATTACCGAAAGGTTTTCGGAGTTACCGGGAATGTACCGGGAATGACGAATGGGTTCCGGGAGTTCACCGAGGGGGGGGGGAACCCACCCCGGGGAAGCCCATAGGCCTTGAGGGTGGCGCATCAGCCCTTAGTGGGCTGGTGGGACAGCCCAAAAGGGCCCTATGCGCATTGGAAGAAAAATCAAAGAGAAAAGAAAAAAAAGGAGGAGGTGGGAAAGGAAAGAAGGACTCCACCCACCAAACCAAGTAGGACTCGGTTTGGGGGGAGTCCTTCCCCCCTTTGGCTCGGCCGACCCCCTTGGGGATCCTTGAGCCCCAAGGCAAGGTCCCCCCTCTCCCACCTATATATACGGAGGTTTTAGGGCTGATTTGAGACGACTTTTCCACGGCAGCCCGACCACATACCTCCACGGTTTTTCCTCTAGATCGCGTTTCTGCGGAGCTCGGGCGAAGCCCTGCTGAGACGAGATCATCACCAACCTCCGGAGCGCCGTCACCCTGCCGGAGAACTCTTCTACCTCTCCGTCTCTCTTGCTGGATCAAGAAGGCCGAGATCATCGTCGAGCTGTACGTGTGCTGAACGCGGCGGTGCCGTCCGTTCGGCACTAGATCGTGGGACTGATCGTGGGATAGTTCGTGGGGCGGATCGAGGGATGTGAGGACGTTCCACTACATCAACTGCGTTCACTAACGCTTCTGCTGTACGGTCTACAAGGGTACGTAGATCACTCATCCCCTCTCGTAGATGGACATCACCATGATAGGTCTTCGTGCGCGTAGGAAATTTTTTGTTTCCCATGCGACGTTCCTCAACATCTTGCAGGATCAAGTCCTTGAGTTCGGCCTTGTTGGGCACGCATAAGCGTTTCCCGTACCAAACCACTCCTTGATCATCATCCGAGAACCCTGGGGCCTTGCCTACCCGTATCTTCCTCTTGAGGCCTCCAATACTCTTGTGTCCCTTCTGGGCTTCCTTGATATCATCAGCCAGAGTTGGTTTGACTTCGAGGTTGGCCAGGTATCCTGGTCCGACCAATCCAGTCCAAAGCTTTCCATCTCTTCATACAAGGCGGGCAACCGTTCCTTGAGCATGATGTTCAAGGTGTCGGCCTTCCGTCTTAAAGCATCGGCTACGACGTTTGCCTTACCGGGGTGGTACTGAATGATGAGGTCGTAATCCTTTATTAACTCAAGCCATTTTCGTTGCCTCATATTCAGCTCCCTTTGGGTGAAGATATATTTCAGACTCTTGTGGTCCGTGTATATTTCACATCGCTTCCCGAGAAGGTAATGGCGCCATGTCTTCAGGGCATGCACTACGGCTGCTAACTCGAGATCATGGGTGGCGTAGTTCTCATGGGGACGCAGTTACCGTGACAAGTACGCCACGACTCTGCCATCTTGCATTAAGACTCCACCGAGTCCGGTTCCGGAGGCATCACAGTAAATCACAAACTCCTTGTTGATGTCCGGGGTAGCTAGTACTGGGGCGGTAGTCAGTCTTTTCTTCAACTCTTGGAAGCTCGCTTCACACGCCAGTGTCCACTCGAACTTCCGGCCTTTCTTCAAAAGCTGAGTCATAGGTCGAGCGATGCTGGAGAATCCCTCTACGAACTTGCGGTAGTATCCTGCGAGTCCGAGGAAACTCCTGACATCCTTCACGTCCCTCGGCGATTCCCAGTTGGTCACCGTGGTAATCTTGGATGGATCTACTGCCAATCCGCTTGCCGTCATGATATGACCCAAAAATCCAACTTCGTTCAGCCAGAATTGACACTTGCTGAACTTGGCATACAGTTGGTGCTCTCGAAGCTTTCTCAAAACTATCCTCAAGTGTTGCTCATGCTCTTCTTCGGATTTTGAGAAGATTAATATGTCATCGATGAATACGACAACAAACTTATCCAAATACTCCATGAAGACCTTGTTCATGAGGTACATGAAGTAGGCTGGTGCATTTGTCAATCCGAAGGGCATGACTGTGCACTCATAGAGACCGTATCGGGTCATGAATGCAGTCTTGGGTATGTCCTCGTGTCGAATCTTCAACTGGTAATATCCGGATCGAAGATCGATCTTGGAGAATACCTTAGCTCCATTTAACTGGTCAAACAGGTCTTCTATCTTGGGGAGTGGGTACTTGTTCTTGATTGTGAGTTCGTTGAGAGAACGGTAATCGACGCAGAGTCGAATGGTACCATCCTTCTTTGATACAAACAGAACAGGTGATCCCCAAGGTGACGCACTCGGACGAATGAATCCTTTCCTGAGTTTCTCATCCAGCTGCTTCTTCAGCTCTGCTCGGATCCCATCCTGTAAGGCTTCTTATAAATAGGCCTTGAACCGGACATGAGCTCGATGATGAACTCGATGTCTCGATCAGGAGGCATTCTGGGTAGCTCGTTAGGAAAGACGCCCGGGTACTCACAGACTACTGGCACTTGGTCAAGCTCTACCTCGGATAGGCTGTTGATTCGAGGTACTTGAGCTGATACCGGCTCAGAGACATACTTGACCTTGACCCCTTGGTCGCTTTTCATGGTAATGACCCTGTTGGCACAGTCAAAGAGACTCTGGTGCTTGGCCAGCCAATCCATGCCGAGAATTACTTCTAAGCCGTGCGACTTAAGCACAATGAGGTCTGCCAAGAAGCTCGTCCCATTGATAACTATCTTGACCCTTCTACACCCTATATTGGTCCTCAACACTGCTCCCGGGGTTTGAATTGCCATCTGTCCGCGAAGCAGAGTGGGTTTTAAACCACACTTCTCCGCAAACCTTTGAGTAACAAAAGAATGCGAAGCACCACAATCAAACAACACTGTAGCTGGGATGGAGTTGACGAGGAACGTACCCAGAATGCAGTCCGGGTCTTCCTTCGCCTCTTCGGCGGTGATGTGATTGATCCGCCCCCTGCTGTTGAACTATTGATTGCGAGGAACCTGGTTTCTTCCTGGTGCTCCTTAACCTGGGTTGGGTGCATTGGGACGCGGTGCATCAGGCTTCTTGTTGGGACACTGCCTGGAATAGTGTCCGGTTTGACCACACCCAAAACAAGTGACCTGACCCGGAGGGTTGGTCTTTACTCCACTGTTGTTCGGCGGGTTGGAAACTGGCTTGGTGTTGACTTGAGGCTGATAATTCTAACGAAATACCGGGGTCTTGTACTGCTGCTACTGATAGTTGGGCCTTGCAGGTGCTGACTGCCATGGTCTTGGTCTTGCATTAGTGGGTCCTCCACTGTCTATCATCTTGCGCTTGCGGGTGTCGTCCATCGCATGACGCTTGTCTTCCAGCATAAGTGCCTTGTTAACCAGGTCGGTGAAGGTCTTGCAGTCGCAAACTACCAACTGGTATTGCAGGGACTGTTGCAATCCTTCCATGAAGCGTTCCACCTTAGCGGCCTCAGTGTTAACATCCTCAGGGGCATACCTCGACAAAATATTAAACTTCTGCAAATATTCCTTAACAGTTCCACTGCCGCGCGGAATCCTTCCTTGAACATTGCCCAAGTGATGACTTGCCTAGCTCGCATGATCTGGAAACCATCCCACCAAGCCCTCGCGGTGCCTCCGAGACAGTGAGAGGCATAAAGAACCTTCTCACGTTCATCGGTGCACTTGACCAGCGCAAGGAGGTCTTCAATAGTGCGAATCCAGTCATCGGCATCCAATGGTTCAGTCGTCTCCGTGAATATGGGAGGCGTAGTCCGCATAAACTCTGAGAGAGTAGGGCGGCCATTGCCGTTCCCGTTCTGGGGCGGGTTGTTCACTAGGACTTGAGCCAGCTGCTGAATAGCGGCATTGTTGGCTTGACGTTCCTCGCGAAGAGCATGAAGGAACTAAGCCATAGTCAATTTCTTGGGAGGAGGTGGCGGAGGAACATTGCCATGCTGCTCATGGTGATCTCCAGCGTGAGCTTCTCCTTCGGTTCCCTGCGGCTGACCTGAGGAGGCGGCGCCGGGGTTGCCGAAGGTGCTGTTGCGGGTTGCATTCACCATCCTGTCATGGAAATAGACATGTCAAAAATCCACCTTGCTTGAAATCAGAAGGGTTTGCTCTAGTAAGAGGGGGGGGTCCAAATGTGTGGTAGTGCGAGTTTTTTTAAACCGAAGTCCTGGAAACGAAATTTGCATTCATTGAAAACAAGTGACGTAGTCGCATACAGGCTGCCTAAGGCAGAATGCGGCTTACATGGATACCCTATGCTCAGGGGTACTCCTAGTTGCCTACGTTGAAATCCTACGCGACGGACTGCTCGGTCTCAAAAGTGGGTTCGGCAGGATCTTCGTCTTCGTCCGTGTCTTCTTCCTTCAACGGCGTGGAAGAAATAATCAGTACATCACGGCGTCTCTTAGGTGAGGTGGCGAAGAGCTCAGTATACTCTTCTGCTGTCAGGCGGCGACTCTGAAGATGGACAGCCCGGATTGGTGGCACACCACCTCTGGTGGCAACACCGGACCTTCCTTCAGGTGCGCGTGCTTTCTTTACCTTGCGATTCTTCATCTTCTCGGTGTGAAGTAGGCCCTTGACTTGGTGCAGTTCTTGGCGAAGATTCATTGATTCCTTAACCAGAAGGTGCGTCAGGGTGTCGGATGAGAGACTGAATTAGGTTTGAAACCTTAATGGCATCCCATCCTCAGACGATGGGGGTGAGCGTCCAACTCCCATCCACTCCTTCCCTAAGAAAAGGTAGGTGACGAGTAGCGGGCTCATCAGCCATCTCAGGGAGGATATCGCGGAGACACACGAGCGCCTCTCGTGCGGCTGTCTCCACTGCCAGCATCAATTCCCCCATTTGTGGTCCTTCAAAGAACCAACTAGTGGGGGAGTCATTAGCCTTCACTATCACGTCCACGTGATATTCCTTGGTGTCGGCGTTGACCCAGTGCTCGTGGTAGAGGAAGATGGGCGTGCGGCGTACGTGGCACTTCTTGAGACTATCCACTAGGAGTAGGGGAAAGCCGGTCTCCAGAAGCGTCTCAGGTACGGCGGCCATCTACAAGATATAGGAGAGAGAGAATCAGAAGGTTTTAGGTGAAAGTTGTGTAAGGCTGGTGTACTAGTCGTTTTCGGCTAACGTCCATGCTACCTAAGGCTTCCTATAGTCACGATGGCTCTGATACCAGTTCTGTGGGGACCCCGACTGGTAAGTCGAGATCGCCGTGTCCAGTGATCCCAAGGATCAATGCTCACTGAACACAGATACTGCATAATAGAGTCTTACATCCAAATACCGAATATTACATCAAATGACCGAAGGGTCAGGTTCACAAACAGGGCCTAAGGCCAAATAAAACGGGTAGCGGAAACTCATACGGGCTAAGCGGGTGCCCTTGCCATCAAGCCTACACCGGCAGGCATTCTGACTTGGAAGCGTCCTAGATCGCAGGTCCGTCTCCGAAGCCGTACTCATCGCCAAACTCCGGTCCTTCCTTGTCTGGTCAATAATATAACCAGTGGCAAGGGAATGAGTACTTTGAATGTACTCGCAAACAGCCCATGATATGAATAATGAAAATGAAGGATGACAATATCATGCATTTCTAGTATAACTCATGTGGGTGGTATGATCATGAATATGCATCAAGTTAAAGAATTACTCTTGAAGAACACGTTATAGATACCAACATATCTGCTAAGGGTTAAACCATCCAAGTTCACCCTATATGCCAAGTCACCGAACTTGGTCATATCCTCAATATATCAGTTGAGGGCTGAACCATCAGGGTTCACCCTATATGCCAAGTCACCGAACTTGGTCATATTATTATTATTATTATAACAACACCTTTTTAACACCACACACACACACACACTCACACTTGGTTTATGCGGAAACGCTGGACGTAGTTTAAGCAGGATTACCCAACTGTCCTTGACCATGGACACGGCTATTCGAATAGTTTACACTCTGCAGAGGTAGTACGCTGGACCCACGAGATCCGGGAAACTTCCGTGTCATCCACGACTCGCGGTAAGTACCCGATCATTATCTTTCCCCCGACGATACTAAACAAAGAGGTCCACTCGATTGGTATCCAGCCCACATGTTGTACGTCTTACGAGCACCGACTCTGGACAGTATCAACCATGCGGGGACCAACAGTGTGCCTGGAACTCATAATAATGGCATAGTCGTCCTACCTGGCACGACCCCATCACGAGAGTGACGACAATCACTCCTGCCACAACTAATGTGGCTCTTTGCTAGTACCGACCAGAGTAATCAACAAATCCCCGTCCCATAAAGGGTAACATGGTCGTACTAGTAAGGTTGGGACGGTCGACACATCAAAAATCTAATCCCATTTCCGAAACCATACTCACACAAAACACCGGTGCATCACTTCACCAAAAGTGACCACCAACTCATCATCACCCTCGGGCATTAGTGGAACCCAACAGGGTTTTCATAAACCTTTGATTTAACTCATCATCATGCTCATGATAATATACTTTTACTTATCAACATGGTATTAGCATGACCCTCAAGGGGTAGGGTCAAGCTCAATGCAATGGTTCTCTAACTCTACTAGTCAACATGACAGTAGCATGATCCTCATAGATGGTAGGGTCAAGCTCATCATGCTTGTGCTCCGAGGAGCCATATGTATAACATCACTATCAATTAATTGCTTCAAAGAAGCCTTCGGTTCCATCACACCAATGATGAACCGGCACTATGATCACATGCAACGGAAAAGTACTTGCTATTCTAGCATGCATCAATTCATATGCTCAAGTCATGGTCAAAGGGCTGCTTGCCTTGGTCAGCTAAGTATCCCGGGTCTTCGAGGTCTTCCGCTCCGAATCCTTCGTCACTCGGTAATTCTATCGTCGAGAATAGAATAAATAAGAAATAGCTCACACAAAAACAGATCACAAATCACTTTTGAAAATGTTGCAAAACTTGGTTAAATTCAGGTTGTTATTTTGAAAAATATCTTCTCTTAGTTTTTACTAGCTAAGCATTTTTAATAATTTCTAAACAGGAGCAAACTATTGCTTTTAATGCCTTTATATTATTATAAAACAGATTCTGTTTTTGAAAAATATCAACAATGGCAGAATCAAATACTACTCATTTTTAGAAAAATATCAGTGGAAGAATTATATTTTTCCACTGGGTAGTTATTTGTACAAAGATAATTTTAGTCTCAGGTTTAAAAATAAAAGAAAAAGGCCAAAGCCTGGCCTGGGAAGCAGGCCGGCCCAGCCAGCCAGCAGGCTGCCAGGAGCGTGCGCGCCAGATTTGAACCTGATGTGCGGGCCCCTGGGGTCACCGGCTGTGGCAGCGCGCGGGGCAGCTCCAGGACGCCGACAGGTGGAGCCCACCTGTCGGGTTCTTCCCCTACCGCCGGCCAGGGAGGAGGAGATGAAATCCGGCGAGGCGACCGTCGTCCATGGGCCTAGCTAAGGGCAGGAATGGGTTCAGCGTGCCTCGGCCTACCTGCAGGTGGTCGGGACAGCGCCGGAGAGGCTCGAAGTCGCCGGCGACGAGGTGGCCGTGGCAGAGGGATTTCGGGATGTGGTTGAACTGGTAGCTAGGGGCACGGAAAAGCTCGGGGCTGTTGGGGGAAAGGTTCATGGTGTCGAGGGGAGTGCTCTGGTGGGTCGAGTGTCGCAGGAGCCCGTGTGTAGCCGGAGATCGACCGGAGCTCCGAGGCGGAGGGGCCTCGGTCGATCTCGAGCACTGGGGATCTCCGAGCTAGATTAGGTGGCTAGGGGGGAGCTAGTGGTCGTGCAGAGGCTACTGGAGGGGTGCTGAGGTGTCGGGGAGGCCTATTTATAGGCTCGCGACGGTGAGCCGACTCGGTGCGCCGGTGACTCACCGTGGCGCGCGTGCGTGCATAGTGGGGAGCTGGCTGCGAAACCACGGTCTCTAGACGTGGTTTGGGACGCTCTGAAGCATCGGCCGCACAGGGAGAAGACGTGGGGTTGAGCTGCAGCTTCTGTGCATGCTCGATCGAGTCGGGTGCGCGCGGCACGCGTCGCCCGAGCTCTAGCACGGGGGAGGAGGGTCCCTGGTGGCTGCTTTACACAGAGAGGTTGTCGGGGGAGGTCTTGGACAGTTCGGGGGAGGTTGGAACCGGCCGGGAGCGTCGTCCCCTTCTCGGCTGCTCCCTGTAGCGCGCCCAGAGCGCAGTTTTGGCATGCCACAGCATGCTGGCGCGCTCTGGGGCACTTTAGACGTGTCCCTCATGTCATGGGTGTTGCTGGGAGTGTTTCTAGCCGTTGTGTGCTAGTGAGAGCACTGGCTGGTCAAGGGGGACAGATTTCACTAGTGTTGTCAGCCCTGATCTGTGGCACAAATTGGAGTTCTTGTCACTTGTGCTTTGAACTGGTGAGGGGCCAGTTGACTGGGTGTTTAGGTTGGTCTGGGGCACTAATACACCAAGTTTGAGGCTCTGACATTGGGTAAAACAGTGGCTAGGTGGGTTTTTTACCTTACTGTCAAAAGTTGTTCGATAGTGGTTTGGGGTGCTTTCACTCCACCACTGGAACTACAACTTAACAGGTTTGGTCTTGGGGTTAAAGTAGGGGTTTCCACCAATTTTGAGCTCCATTGAAAAAGTTTAACTTTGTAAACTTGAAAATGCATCAAAATGGCCAGATCTATCCTCTCCAAAGGGAGTGTGACTAAACAGAGTCTAGCAAATCTCATTTTTGGTGTGGAGTCCTCATTTGAGGTGTCAAACATCCCTGCAAAGTTTCAGCCCCATTGGACAAACTTTGCTACGTAGAGTTGTTCCAACTCTATTCTGGACAGAGATGGTTTGAGGTTCATTTGGTGACCTTCCCTACCTTGGATCAAGGTGAGACTTTATGTGGGCACCAAATATGGCTTGGGGAGGCTCCTGTAATTTAATGGGATTTTATTGAGAATATTTCCTTTGGAAATATCTCAAAAGGTTAAAACAGACAGGAATGGTTTTCAGGGTTTTACTCAAATAATTATAATATAAAATAGGGTCAAAAATCTTATATATGGAAAATGTATGTCCTTCTGAGTTTCCATGATTTTACTCAGAATTTTCTAAGGCAGAGAAGCATTTTTCCTTGTGGGAATATCATTCCTGGCCTTAGAAACAAACATGCATTTAAAATAGAAAAATAATGTTTTAAATCATTAAATAATGTTTTTGGCAAATAATAATAGTATTTGAGTTCAGATCACCAACTTTGGTTGGGAGTGCTACTAGGCATCATGACCTAGTAGTGTAACCCAAGCAAGGTAGAGGTGATCTGATGTCAAAGAAAAGAGTTTTGTAAATTCATTTTTAAAAGTAAATAAATTTATCATGGGTTTTGGATCAGCAAGCAAACAAGCATACATTCATACAAGGCATTCATAGCATTCACAACATCATTAGAAAAAGTTTTAACAAGCCCTGATTTTTGCAACTTAAAACATTGGTGGTGGAAAAACAGGGTGTGATAGTAGGTGAGTTAGAATTTGCGGTGGTTGTACGCTAAGTATTTGCTGATAGTTCTACAAGGAAGACAATGCGCGCTACTGTATTTTTTAATCGCTCATCTAACATTGTAATTGGAGACCATCGTGATTTGGTGACGAGACCCAATCTTTTACATGATTGACTTAAAGAGCCTTCGGGCAGAGCACGGGAGCAATGTGGTACATCTAGTCGGTCGCTAAATTACATTGCGCTCTGCTACTATGAATTCCGTCCAGATATCAAGGTGGGTGATTTCAGTTCAGCACGGGATATTTTTAGGGCCAATACTTATATTTATGTTTGATCCCTCCAGCTTATGACATCCTGAATACCGATGGTATTGGTTTCATAACCATCGTCTGCCGCCACCATTGAGGCGGTTTCCTTGATGGAGGAGAAGGTCCGGGGCGTGGGAGCTACCTATCAGCCTTGTTATGTCGATGATGGCAGATTTAAGTTATAATACTATGTTTATTTCTTATTATCTTATGAAACTTATTGCCAATACAATATTTGAGACTTAGTGTTTCACATTATTCTGAATTTCTAAATGTTGTGATGTGGTCTTTGCAGATCATTAAATTTTGGTGCTTTCATTTGTATCAAGTGTTCTGGAGCTCCAAGAAGCTTGGAGTTCATATTTCCAAGGTAACCACAATATCTATGTATTGCTAGCTATTTGTCATCAATGTCCTTGAATTTTCAGTTTAATATCTTTTTTACTTGGAATGATTTTAATTGAAGTCATAGTAGATGTTGGATAAAAATGTATTAGGCCTTTCAGTTATTTATTTAGGCTTTTATGTGCTAGCCCATTTTGAAACTAGGAAAGTGCAACCATGTGGTTTACTTTAGAACTTGTAGGGACCCTTTGATATTTTGATCTTCTTAGAGATATCTACTGTCCCATTCTGAACAATAACACATGGATGTCTATCACACATTAAACAATAAAGCATATCACTGATGTAGGATGGTCCAAAGATGACACATCAATCAAAGACCCTTTGATGAAACTGTGTGTAATGCATGAATCGCAAACGGTATACTTCAAGCTCTGTCACCAATAACGTAAACTAAGTTCGGTGGTGATCCATCGAATATGATTTAAAATGTTGCATGTGCGGTCTATGGTAGATAGTTTGTTCTTATTAAATTTTTGCGATTAGCCAAGATAATAGAAATGATTACAAAGATCCAGATGTGTGCAATAGAGGGCACACAATTCATTATGAAGAAAGTGTGTGATGATACAACATGGCACACATGATTTACGATAACTAGGTGTGTATGATATGTGGCAAAAAGGTCAACAATTAGAGTCATGTGGGAAGACATATAGTAACACAACCGACTCATCATGACAAAATATGTGTGTTGTGAGCATACGGTGACTGGTAATCAATTGTTAGCGATTGTGTAAATCATTGCCAACGTGTTCGTTAATTTAATCGTATGAGATTTGATTTTCTCTAATTGCACAACATATATATGTTGTGTGTATGGAACAATGACATATGTACTTATGAAACAACAATTGCTCCCTAAGGTTGTTTAGGTAATTAAAAACAACATATGTATCATTGAACTTATGATTGTATGATAGTATATTCAAGAAAAGATCAAAGTTGTATACGCTAAAAGATTGTGAGGAGAAAACCCTTGATGCAAGGAAAGGAATAGGATTGGACAAGCTTCAAGCAAGAGGACTCTACATTTTATATTTGTGAGAAATCACTTTTGAGTCCATAGGAAAGCCAATACAATTAAAAGGGGTGATGTATTTATGATGAATTGGTTACTCAAGTGCATAGGAATAGCCAGCGAAAATACTCAACATTTGTCTCACAAAAATCTGTGTCCAAAGCCTACACATCAAAATCGGTGCCACCAAGAATTCCAGTTCGGCCGTACCGATTTTTCTAGGGACAAAACCTTTGCCAAACCCTAAAATCTCGGTACCACCAACTTTCATATCGGTGCCGTTGAAAGTCAATGACCAACTTTCCAGTATGTCGATTTCAAGAATCGGAAATTTCGAGTTTGAAATCGGTCTCACGGAGAATTATAAACTTCCCTAGGTCATCAAATCGGTATCACTGAGATTTATATATCGTTCTCATCGAGAATTCAAAAGTTGCCACCTTTAGTGCAACTCGGTACCACCAAGATTAGTTTTGGTGTCATTGAGTTGCGTAATAGTGTTGTAATGGTTGGATTTTTGGGGATGCCAATATATACCCCTCCACAACCTCTCATTCGCAAAGGAAGCACTCAGAACACACACACACTCACACACTTGCAATACCCATTTTTCAGAGAGAGAGAGCCACCTACTCAAGTGTTGAAATCAAGTGATTCCAATCCATCCATTAGAAACTTGATCTGTAGGCTCCCCAAGTTTCTTTCCACCAAATCAATCTCTCCTACCCATGACAAATCTGTGAGAGAGTGATTGAGTGTTGAGGAGACTATCTTTTGAAGCACAAGAGCAAGGACTTCGTCGATCTACTGCATCTATTACCTTTTGGAAGGTGGTGCCTCCTAGATTGGTTAGGTGTCGCTTGGGAGCTTGCTACTCAGTGTTGTGGACTTGAACCAAGAAGTTTGTAAGGGTAAGGAGATCACCTACTTCATGAAGATCTAACCCGAGTGAGGCTAGTCCTGTGTGGATATAAGCCATGGTGGAATAGACAATGCCACTTTTTTGTGGACCCCTTGTGGGTGGAGCCCGTTGTGGAATCTCGCAGCCGTCACCCTCCGTGGTTTGAAGTCTCCACTAACGTGGACGTACGATAGCACCACCTATCAGAATCACGCCAAAAATCGCCGTGTCAACCTTTGCGTTTGATCTTCCTTTCTCTACCCTCTACGTACATTTGGATGTCTTTACTTTCCGTTGCTACATGATATGTCCCAAACGTATCTATAATTTCTATTTGTTCCATGCTATTTTGGGTGACATTGTTATATGTTTTGCTACACTTATATACCTTTTTACACATATTTCGACTAACCTACTAACTCAGTGCACCCAGTGCCAATTTCTGTCTGCTGATGTCTTTTAATTGCAGGGACTTTACCCCTATTTTCAGAGCCCCAAAAATCCCAAGAAAAATATATAAAAATCAACGTGACGGAAGCTTCATGAAGCACCAAGGTGGGCCAGAGGGGAGGCAGGCCTCACGTAGATGGCCTCCTGGTGCGGGCCCCCTCCTGGCCGCGCCACCAAGTCGCCTGGGCGATTGGTCCACCCCCTGGCACCCTCCTTTGGCCTATATTTACCCCTCAGATGGAAAACCCTAAATATATATCCATAATTGTGAATTTCTCCTCTGTTCCACTGCCGCAGCGTTTCCGAGATCGGGAGCGCCAGAAGACCTCTTCCCGGCACCCTGTCGGAGGGAGGATTAATCTACGGGAGCTTTTCCACCACCATGGACGCTTCCCGGACGTGTCATGAGTACTCCTCCTTGGACCATGAGTCCATGACCAGTAGCTATGTGATGTCTTGTCTCCAATCTTGTGCTTCAATGCTTAGCCCTTGTGAGCTTCCCTACATGATCAAGGCATCTATGTAATTTTCCTGTTGTTGCTATGTTGAGTTTGATGGGATCCGATGGATTATGAGATTATGTTCAGATTGTGATGAGTTATATATTTGGTTTTCCTTTTATATTATGTTCTTGAGTAATTCATGCATGTTCTCCGTTGTTTTTTATTGCTTTGGCCGAGTAATAGATTGTAACTCCAAGAGGGAGCGCTATGCATGATTGTGGGTTCATGCCCCCTGATGTCTAGCTTGAGTGACAGAAACATCAGACTAGGGGATGTGGTGTTGCCACAAGAGAGAAAACAATGATGCTTGTAACCACGGGTGCAATGATTGTTTACCTTACGCAAAGTTTGTTAATGCAATTGTCCGTTGCTTTGAGTTTACACTTTGGGTGGGGCTCACAACTTAATACCAGCGATATGTTCTGAATAGATATCTCAAGGTGGATGATTAGAGGGTAGATGGTGATGGACTAACGATCTAGTTGTCTTAGCGTAGTTCCCATCACTTTTGAGCCTCTAAATTTCTAGTAGCATGATCAGTATTGCGGTGCATTCATAATTCTGTCAATTGCCCAGCTGTAATTTTTTACCCAGCATAGTTGTTTATCGTCTTTTGGGAGAGAGACGTCACTAGTGAACATAACGTGACTCTGGTCCATATTTCCACCACTTTTTACACCTCCACCATTTAATGTTTTTATTTACTTTTTCGTTGCAATCCCTATCGCTATTCCCTGTTGTGTTTTGATACTTTGAAAACTACAAGGCCGGAGAGATTGACAACCTCTCTAAACTCGTTGGCAGCAAAGTTATTTGTTGTGTGTGCAGGTCCACGTCTTCTTCTAGTGCTAGAGCAGCGGACACCTACTTGTTGATCCTCGGAGTCCTCCTGGTTCGATAAACCATACAGTCCCCGTGTAAGGGAAATCTGCTGCTGACTACATCTCAACCTTCCACTTGGTGTAGCCAACGAGGGGCGAGAAGTATATCCATCAACTTGTCATCAAGCAAATTTCTGGCGCCGTTGCTGGGGACTTCAGTCTTCAAGATAGGGGAGTTGCACACTATGTTTTACCTTTGCTTTTCAGTCTTGTTAGTTTGCTTTCTAGTTTTTGTTTTAGAGTCTTATACCAAAAAACACAAAAACTTAGTTGATTTGTTCTTGCTTGTTGCTACTGCTATGGGTTCCACTTAAAGCACCAAGTTGTGTGACTTCACTAGTCACAACAACAATGACTTTATCTGCACTCCTATTGCTGCTCCCGCCACCGAGGCGACTCCTATGAGATTAAACTTTCTTTACTGAACGTTGTTATGAAAGATCAATTCTACGATGGTGGAGATGATGCTGCTTTGCACTTGAATAATTTTGTTGAGCTTTGTGATATGCAAAAGTACAAAGAAGTAGATGGTGATATTGTTAAACTTAAGCTTTTTCCTTTCTCCTTGAGAGGAGGAGCTAAAGTGTGGCTTCAATCTTCTAGGGATAAGTGCAAAGATGTTTTTATTGGGAAGTATTACCCGCCTGCTAAGATTATCCAGTTAAGAAGTAACATTATGAATTTTAGGCAACTGGATAATGAACACGTTGCCCAAGCTTGGGAACATGTGAAATATCTTGTTAATAATTGCCCTACACATGGTTTGACTACTTGGATGGTTATCCAAACTTTCTATGCAGGATTGAACTCTACCTCGCGGAATCTGTTGGACTCGGCCGCAGGAGGAACCTTTATATCAACTACACTTGGTGCTGCCACGAAGCTATTGCACGAGATGATGACAAATTATTCTCAATGGCACACCAGGGGAGTTCCAACAAGTAGGAAGGTAAACTCTATTGAGGAGATCTCCTCCCTTAATGATAAGGTTGACATGATCATGTCTTTACTTACTAAGCAAGCTCCTATTGATCCTCATGGTGTTCCTTTAAATTCTTTGGTTGTTCAAGAAAGAGAGCAAGTTGATGTTAATTTATCTCTAGGAACAACTTTAATAATAATGCTTATATGAGTAATTTTGGTAGCAATCCAAGACCATTTCCATCCAACAACTATGGGAACAATAACACTTACCCTAGCACCAAAAACTCCACTTCTGAATTAGAGAACATGCTTAAAGACTTTATCACTTCTCAAAAATCCTTCAACAAGAGTGTTGAAGAGAAATTAAAAAATTAGATAGTCTGTCTTTGAAGGTAGACAACATAGCTCATGATGTAGAGATGCTTAAAATTAGAACTTTCCCCCTTGAGGAAAGGAAAACCACACCCATGAATAGTATACAAGTCCAAATTAATGAGAACATAAGAATGCTAGCCAAACTTAAGGATAGATGGGCTAGAGAAAAAGAAGAGGAAGATAGGATTAAGAGCCTTCCTACACACACTACCCTTGCTACTATACAAGTTGTTGAGGATCTCAAAACTATTAGCACCCATGACATCCCTAGTCCCAATGTACCTATTAATGGTGATGCTAATACCTCAACTTTAGGACAAGAACGTCCTTTGAACTTAGAGACTACCAAAAGAATGAGCTAAGATGACATCACCACCACTTTAATTAATGGTAGTAATCTTGATTTTGATAATTGTAGTCTTTCTGAAGTTATCACTTTTTTTTGCAAAGAATGGCTAAAGACCCCCACACTAGTACACTCAATATTGCCTTCACCGAGCATATTACCAATGCTCTTATCAAAGCTAGGGAGGAGAAGCTCAAGCTAGAGACAGCTGTTCCTAGAAAACTAGAATTTGGTTGGGATCCTATGGTCAAGATTAAATTGAATAATTTATCTTGCTTTGCTTTATGTGATGTTGGAGCTAGTGCCTCCGTTATGCCCAAAAAAACGTATGATATGCTTGATTTGAAACCTTTTGATCAATGTTCTTTTGGTGTTCGTCTTGTAATTCTTCCATAAAGAAACCTTTAGGGAGGATTGATGATGTTCTTATTATTGTCAGTGATAATTATGTTTCCGTTGATTTTCTTATTATGCACATTGAGTGTGATCCCTCATGTCCAATTATTTTTGGATGTCCTTTTCTCTGCAGCGTTGGTGCTATCATTGACATGAAAGAAGGGAACATTAGATTCCAATTTCCCCTTAAAAAGGGAATGTAACACTTCCCTCAAAAGAAGATTAAGTTACCTTATAAGTCCGTTATTCGGGCAAGTTATTCTTTTGGAGTTGATAATACTTGATCTTTTTGCATCATGCCTAGCTCAAAGGCATAAAAGAAAGCGCTTGTTGGGAGGCAACCCAATTTGTTTTTACTTTCAGTTTTAGTGGTCTTGATGCTTGTTACTACTGTATCAACATCATTGTATCTTGATTTTCAAGCTTTGTGCCAAGTTTTAGCCTCCGATTACAAGAAAGTTCAAAAGTTGTGACATGCTGTCCAGAAACAGATTCAGTCTGCTTGACAGAAAAGTCGCCAAAACTCACCAGATGATCTTTTTTATCTGAATTTTTTACAGTATGATCTATATAGTTGTATTTCTGGCGTCTCTTCCGAGTTTTTGATTTGAGTTGCAGAAGTGCCCCGAAAAAATTATTTACTACCCGTTGTTCTGTTTTTTCCAGATTCTGCTCTGTTTTGCGTTTTCATTGTTTTCAAATCTTAACCTTGCTTTTTCTTTGCAAAAACCTTTTGGAAATCTTGATAAACATTAGATATTCCTGAAAATCTTTATTTCCAGTAGAGAATAAATTATTTTACTATGGACACTAACCACTCTAATCAGCTTATGATGAGTTTCGTATGAAGGGAGTTTGCAAGTATGCGATGGAGGATGAAGAAAGAAGATCCAGGAGTGTCAAGCGCTCAAGCATGGGGATGCCCCCATGCACCCCAACAAATATTCAAGGAGACTCAAGCGTCTAAGCTTGGGGATCCCCGCGTGCATCCCCTTCTCCATCAACAATCATCAGTTCGCCCTTATCCATGCTATATTTTTATCACGTCATATGTTATGTGCCATGATTGGAGCATCCCGCTCTTTACTTTTTAGTTTGTTTTATTTTTCCTTTATGTTCATAACAAGTTGGAACCTAGCCTTCTTTGTTTGGGAGAGAAACACGGTCCACTCCACCCTCGAACACAACATAGGTTTTCATGCTTATTCTTTTTGTGTGTTCTTTATCTTTTCATTGCGGCTGTCATGCTTAGCCCTTAGTTTTCATGCTTTATATTTTTAAGAGCTTCTATTTAGGTTTCTTTTGGAAATCTCTTGAGTTATCATGCTTATCTTGTTTAGAGAGTTGGCTTGTTTCACTTAGTTGTGTGTCTTGCATGAGTAGGTAATTGAGGTTGCTATTTAAGTGTAGTAGTAACTTGCAATAGTTTTGAGGTATTGATTTGAGTAATGTTTGGACTATTGGTGTCAAGAGCTTGAGCCTATTAGTGATATGTGTCGTATTTTTGGAAATCCGTGTGTATTTTCAAAAACTAAAGAAATTAGTTGAGAACTCTAGCTACTAGACGGATCGCTAACCTCTCGAGGGGTTGGAATATATAGAGTACCCGCACGTTATCATGGGTCGAGGATGCGCAAGGATAAGCAAACCCCCAAACACTCCTCCTTGGGGTACTTGTCTATTCGTGAATCTCCTGACTAGATAGAGAGTTACCGATAATAAGTGCATGAGTTCTTCGGACTAATGCGAGTACTCGATTATTGGCGCTTCCACCATCCATATTTTGCTAGCCTCTTCGGTACCGTGCATTGACCTTTATCATCTTGAGAGTTGGTGCAAACTTTGCCGGTGCATCCAAACCCTTGGCATTATACGCTCTGTCATCATAAGCCTCATTATATCCTTCCTCAAAACAACCACCATACCTACCTATGAAGGCATTTCCATAGCCTTTCTGAGATACATTGCCATGCAACATCCACCATCTCATGACTTGATCTTCATGTCATACATGCTTTTGCTTGATCGAGGAGCTGCATGCCAGTTGGGTCTTGCCCTTATTATTGCTACATGACGCGCTAGTATCATTGCATATCGTGCTACACCGAGAGGCATACATTTGCATACATCATGATAGTTTTCATTTGTCTTTATGTTGAGTACTTCTTATAAAGTGTGAAGATCTTCTTTTTATTCTTATAGAATATAGATTGTTGCCCTTAAGTGAGGAAAAGATCCCAAAGAGGACAAATTAAAAGATCCAAAAGAGTAAACATGAAAAGATCCCAAAGAGGACAAATGAGAGATAAATAGAAAGAGCCAAGGAGGCCACAAAAATGAAAAAAAGAGAAAGAAAAAAGAAAAAAAGAGAGAAGGGGGCAACACTACTTTTCCTTTTGAAAGATCCACACTCGTAATCCATTGTTATATTTGTACTCCATAGAGATAATTGTTCATGCATAACTATGTGGGGACCCTTACACTATAGAACTTGGCTCGTATATTCCAATAATGAGCCTCCTCAAATGAGGTATAGGTCTTCATGAGAAAGCAAGTTGGATGCACCCCAATAGTTCCACTCGAGAGCTTACCTTAGCTCATATGTGCATCCGTTGCATGGCAATCCCTACTCCTCACATCATATCTATCATTTGGCTTTCTCTCGCCTATGGTTGTCCTCATTGATGTGAGCCTTTCACACTTTTTTTTGTATTCCTTCCCCATCTTTATTCTCTTTGCCATCCTAAGTGCCAACATATCTTGCTTGTGGTCATCCATTGCATGAGTGCTCAAAGTCGAAAGGGACAGTGCCGGTGCACTAGATACTTGGGTCCCTTGTGCCCCAAACTTGTGCACGGGCATTAGCAACGCCACCAATAGCAGTGTACTGGGAAGGGCAGCAGGAAAGCAATCCAAAGAAGTGCAAGAACACACCCTTCCCCTTTCTCCATGGGCGTGGGATACAAAGACTCCAGACGCAAGTCCCCGACAAGCATTCCTTGCCGGGAAGATTCCCAAGGCCCCGATAGGCACGCTTTGTCGGGAAGATGACCCGAAGAATAGCAAGACCCTGGCAAGTTTCCCTTGCCGGGAAGACTCGCACAGACTGGCCAGGCCTCAAGCAAGCCCTCCTTGCCGGGAAAGATTTCAGGCCCCCGGCAAGCCTTCCTTGCTGGGAAGGTGACCAAGTCACCCGATGGAGACTGCAAGCCAGCAAATCCCTGTTCGCACGCCAGGTGTCCCCACCAGTTTCTATCAGAATCCGACCGCTCCAGAACATCCTTCGTGTGCCAACACAAGGCCTAGGTGTCGATTCACCTGGGTACGTGTCGCGACCATCTTGCGGTAGGTTAGGGGTCAGACAAGGCATTTACTGTTGGTGACCCATTTGCCTATAAAAGGAGGCCCAAATCTCATTCTTAGGGGTTGGACCTTTTGGGGATCGGAGACTCCCTAATCACCTACTAAGTTACTATAGCAAAACTACCCTACAGTAAGCCCACAATACAAACTAAGCAGGAGTAGGGTTTTACGCACCAAGCGGCCCGAACCTGGGTAAAAGGATCTTGCCGGTGTTGATCGCTAGCTCTGCTCTCGATGCCATACCTCTCTCTCCCCGCCAAACAATCAAGGGATCCTCGAGTTTCCCATATGTGTTGGTTCTTCTCTAACATCTTTGGCATGCCAGGTAGGGGTGATCGATGGTTGAGAACTTCTTTGCGGATTCAAGCAAGTTCCACGTCAGATCTTGGGAGTTAGAGCACACCACTACGGACCCTCGAAGCAGGGCGCAACGGTGGTCACTCTACTTCAGCACGGCCTCCTGACGCCTGCGTGAGCGCCCCACTGCGCGAACGCAGGCTAGGGGGGCGGAGACCTCAAGCCCGTAGGCACCAAGCTGACGCACCGCTCCGGGAGAGTGCGCTATTGTTGAGGGTGTGCCTGGGGGCTCCGGCGAGGCCTCCGGCGCATACTCCGGCCGACGCACCTCCACGGAGAGGTGTATAACCATTGGGAATGCGCCTACGAGCTCCGAAACCTAGACGCGCACTCCATCCGAACGCTTCCCCCCGGAAGCATCACGTTTTCGCCAAAGGTGCACTCGGGGGCTCCGTCAGCACGACGAGGAAAAACAGGAAAAGGAGTTATACTCCGGCAACCCCCCTTTCTATACGACAGTCGAGAACTGTCGGCCAATAACTTGCCGGAGGGGAAGTTGCCAGAAGAGTATAGTCTCCTACTTGCCCAGGGACTAAGGCCCCGGAATAGGACCCAAGCTACGCAAGGAGAAGTGTCGCGACACGACAGATAAGTAATAGATATTCAAGTGAGATTTCAGAGTAGATCGGTTGTTCCCTTTTCTGGAAGATCCCAAACCTTGTTTGAGAAACCTGCACGTAGATAGAACCTTGTCAGGACCAGTGCACCTTAGTTCTGTTTCAAACTAGTTCAACAATCTGAACGGCCACAAAGCGCCTTCTCACTGTTTTGAACCTGTTCAATAGTATAATTGGCTACATAGCACCTTATTTTGCCTCGATCCGCGCTTGACGATCTAATGGTTGCACTAAGTGCGGCACGGAGCCTTGCCGGTAATGACCCCTCAAGCGAAGTGCTAAGGATCTGTTCCACAAAGCACTAGCGGCAGGACCAGTCGCACCGGGAAGCTTCCGGAAAATGCAAAAGGTGTATCATTCAAGGAGACGGATCAGACTGTGGGGATCCCGACTTATGAGTCGAGATCGCCGAATGAACATGCTCAGTGATCCCACAGATCAATGCTCACCGAACACATAGATGCTGGATAATAAGAGTCTTACATCCAAGTACCGAATTATTACATCACATGACTGAATGGTCAAGTTCACAAGGTAGGGCCTATAAGGCCAAATCACACTGATACAACTAGCGGCAGAAATCTTGGGGCTAAGCGGGTGCCCATGCCATTAGCCTACACCAACATGCATTCTGACTGGGAAGCGTCCTAGTTCGTAGGGCCGTCTCCAAAGACGTACTCTTCTCCATACTCCGGTCCTTCCATGTCTGGTCAATAATATAACCAGTGGAAAGCCAATAAGTACTTTTGAATGTACTCGCAAACAGCCCATGACATGAACAATGCAATCGAACGGATAACAAGTAATATGCATCTTTGGTGATAACATCTTTGTTGTAAATAAACATGATCATGGATGTGCAACACAAGCTAAATGTTGATTTGAAGAACATGTTACAGATATCAACATATCTGTTAAGGGGTGAATACTCCGGGTTCACCCTATATGCCAAGTCACCAAACTTGGTCATATCAACTCTTTTATATTAACACCATTTACCACACTCTCACACACACTTGGTTTATGCGGAAATGATTGGACATAGTTTAAGCAGGATGACCCAACTATCCTTAACTGTGGACACGGCTATGACTATTCGAGTAGTTTTACACTCTATAGAGGTAGTACGCTCGACCCATGAGATCCGTGAAACTTCCGTGTCATCTACGACTAGCGGTATATAACACACCTGAGGTAAGTACCCTATCAATGTCTTTCCCTTGACGATACTAGACAAAGAGGTGCCTGGAACACATAAAAACGACATAGTCGCCCTACCTGGCACGACCCATCACGAGAGTGACCACACATCACTTCCGCCACTAGGAATGTGGCTCTTTGCTAGCACCGACCAGAGTAATCAACAAAGCCCCGTCCCATAAAGGGTTAACGTGGTCGTACATGTAAGGTTGGGATGGTCGACACATCATAAATCTAATCCCATTTTCGAAACCACTCACAGCAAAATACCTGGTGCACCACTTCTCTAAAAGTGGCCACCTAACTCATCATCACCCTCAGGCATTAGTGGCACCCGACAGGGTTTTCATAAACATTTGATTTATACCATCATCATGCTCATGCTACCATTATGCTTAGCTATACTTGTCAACATGATATTAGCGTGACCCTCATAGGTGGTAGGATCAGGCTCAAAATGCAAGTGCTCCGGAGGAGCCATCAGTTACATCACTTCAATGATTTACCGATACTTATGATCATATGCAACTGGAGTATTTACTTTACTACCATGCAATATAAGATATGCTCAAGCTTGGTCAAAGGGCTGCTTGCCTTGCTCAGCTAAGTATCCGGGGTCTTCGGGGTCTTCAAGTCCAACTCCTTCGTCACACGAGTTTTCTATCATCGTAATAAATAAAAAGCAATAAGTGGCTCACTCCAAAACAGATCACAAAGTCACTTTAAAAATGTTGTTTAATTCTGATAAATCCATATTGTTATTATAGAAAATACTTTTCTGTGAGTTTTAATGATGGAATATTTCTAAAATCAGTATAAGAGAAGCAAAACTATTCCAAATTAACACTTTTTATTATTGTAAAACAGAATAGTTGTTGCAAAAATTCATCCAAGATTTTGTTAGATACTACAGAGTTTTAGAAAAATAACAATGGAAGAATCATAATTTTTCACAGGTTAAATATTTTTACAAAAATCATTTAAAACCAGGTTTTAAATAAAAAAAAAAATTGGTACAACCCCGGCACGGCTTGGCCTGGGACTGGGCCGGCCCACTGGCCAGCGAACGAGCCTGCCCTGGCGCGCGCGCCATCAGGTTTGAACTTGACGCGCGGGCCCCTGCGGTCAGTGGCTGCGGGCAGCGCGGGTGAGAGAGATGGGCCACCGACGTCCTCGGGCCCTAACAACGACAGGAATGGGTCCGGCTCGTCATCGCCTACCAGCTAGTGGTCGAGTCGGCGACGGAGTGGCCCTGGTTCACCGGCGACGAGGTTGCCGCGGTGGAGGGGTTTCAGGTGAAGGTGGAGCTGGCAGCTACGGGCACAGATTCGCTCAAGGAAGAGAGGGGAAAGCTTCCTCGGGTGACGGGGTGTGTTTTGGTGGGTAGAGGGAAGCGAGAGCCGACGTGTAGTTGGAGATCGACCGGAGCTCCAAGGCGTAGGGGCCTTGGTCGATCTCGAGCACCGGAGCTGTGCTTGCTCAACGGAGTGGCTAGGGAGGTGATTAAGGTCTCGGTGAGGTAGAGTGAGGGGAGGGCCTATTTATAGGCCCGTGATGGTGAGCCGACTCGGGAGCACCGGTGATCCACCATGGCGTGCATGGGAGTGCGGAGAGAGGCTGGGGTCGAAACCACGGTCTCAGGACGTGGTTTTGGACCTCTAGGACTCACTGCGAGAGAGAGGGAGAGAGGAGAGGAGAGCTATCGTGGCCGCGCTCCTCTGGCGCTTCTGGTGCGCGCGGGCACGCGTCGCACCGGCTCTTAGCGCACGACAAAAGGGGCCCTCAGGGCTGCCTGATGCACAAGGGCTGTCGGGGGAGACGAGGGACACCGCAGGGAGGCTGGAACTAGCCGAGGGAGTCCCCCCCACCTCGGTTGCTCTCTATAGCGCGCCAGAGCGCAGCTTTGGCAAGCCACAGCATGCTGGCTCGCTCTGGGTGCCTTGGACATGTCTAGCATGTCCTCGACAATAGCTTGGAGATGCCTAGCCGTTGGAGTCCCATGGGAGCCTCGGCTAGTCAAAGGAAGACAGGGAAACAGGTGCTGTCAACCTTGGGCTGAAGCTCAAATTAAGGATTTTGGTTTATGTACTTTGAAACACAGAGGGGCCACTTGAGTGGAGTTAGGCACTGATGTCAACCACCTAATCTATGAGTTTGAGAGAAAGGGATTGGGTTTAGATGGGGTTTGAAGGGGTTTTACCCAACTGTCACTGGTGCTCGAGAGTGGTTTGTGGTGGTTGCACCCCACCACTAGCTATGCAACTTAACAGGATTGGGTTTGGTGCTAAAACATGGGGCTACACCAAGTTTGATCTCCATTGAACAAGTTTAGCTTTGTAAACTTGAAAACATCCCTAAATGACCAGATATGTTCCTTCCAAAGGGAGTGTGGGAAAATCAAGCCCCACAAATCCCATTTTTGGCATGGAGTCCTCATTTGAGGTATTAGGCACTCCTAGAAAGTTTCACCTCCATTGGACAAACTTTGCTATGTAGAGTTGCACTAATTTCATACTGTACAGAAGGGGTTTTGCAATTATTTGGTGACTTAACCACCTTGGATCAAGGTGAAATTTTATATGGGCACCAAATTTGGCTTAGGGATACCACTTGAATTTTCTAGGAATTTATTGACAATGTTTCCTTTGGAAATATTACAAAAGGTCAAAACAGACAGAAAAGGTTTGCAGGGTTTCACTCAAACAATTACAATATAAATAGGTGTTGAAAACCTTATGTATGGAAAATATATGTCCTTCTAAGTATCTCCAAATTTTCTTAGATTTTCAAAGGCAGAAAGGTATTTTTCCATATAGGAACATCATTTCTGGCCTCAACAATGGACATGCAAATAAAATAGGAAAATAAGTCATAAAATAATTATTTTAGGGTTTTGGTGAGCTATAGTGGTTTTAGAACCAAATCACCAACTCTGGGTAAGATAACTTCTTGCCATCAAGGGCTTGTAGTGCAACCCAAATTAGGGTTTTGAATTATCCACAAATAAGAAAAAGGCTTTTGAAAATAATTAGGTTAGGAAAAATATGGTTTTTGATATCACATAATCAAGCATACAAGCATACAATGACAATCATGGCACTCTCAACATTAGTTTTGAAAAAGTTTTAATAAACTCAGATTTTTGAATTACGAAGGAAGCGATAGTGAAAACATGGTGTGACAGACCTATCCCCCTTGCAAGAATCTCGTCCTGGAGATTCCTAAGCTAGGTGCTAAAAAGGTACGAAAACTCAGATCGGAGATAGTCTTCACGCTCCCATGTTGCTTCTTCTTCGGTGTGGTTGCTCCAGTGAACCATGAAATACTTGATTGTGCGGCTTCTAGTGCAACGCTCTTCTTCATCCAGGATGCGTATTGGCCTCTCACGATAAGTGAGGTCTGGCTGAGGGTCGATGGCCTGATGGTCAATGTCCTTGTAAAGATATGGATGTTTTGGCGCTTGGAGACACTTTCGAGCTGTGACACGTGGAAGACGTTGTGCACACCCGAATGTTTTGGAGGTAGCTCCAACTGGCAAGCAACTTCTCCATGCCTTGCCGTGATCTTAAAAGGTCCAAAGAACCTTGGAGCAAGTTTCCCCTTGAAATGGAAACGCTTGGTTCCCTTGAGAGGTGTGACGCGGAGGTACACCTGGTCTCCGACAAGGAACTCCACTTCTCTGCGGCGAGAATCCGCATAGCTCTTCTGTCGTGACTTGGCTGCCTTCAAGTTTTCTCGGAGAAGTTGCACCTTATCTTATGCCTCTTGCAAAACCCCGGGCCCGAAAATCAACCCTTCACTAGTTTCGGACGAGTTGAGCGGGGTGCGGCACATTCGTTCGTACAACACTTCAAATGTGGCCAATTGTAGACTGGACTGGTAGTTGTTGTTGTAGGAGAACTCATCAAACGACAGACAGTCCTCCCATTTGGCACCATGTTCCAAGATACAAGCGCGGAGAATATCCTCGAGTATCTGGTTTACTCTTTCCGTCTGTTCGCCCGTCTACGGGTGGAAGGCGGTGCTGAAAGAGAGCTTGGTTCCGAGGGCTTCTTGGAACTTCTTCCAGAATCTAGAGGTGAACTGCGTGCCCCGTTCAGATACAATGTGCTTGGGGACTCCGTGAAGGCTCACAATATGCTCAATGTAGAGGCTAGCCAACTTGTCGCCCAAATAGGTGGTACTGACCGGGATGAAGTGAGACACCTTGGTCAGATGGTCGACAATGACCCATATAGTGTCATGGCCTCTGCTGGACCTGGGTAAGCCGGTGACGAAGTCCATGCCTACTTTGTTCCAGTTCCATTCAGGCATTTGGAGAGGTTGTAGCAGTCCAGTAGGTCGCTGATGTTCAGCCTTGACTCGCTGACATACATCACACTTGGCAACATAAGACACCATTTCCCTCTTCATGCCATGCCACCAGAATCTTTCTCGGAGATCTTGATACATCTTGGTACCACTTGGCTGAATAGAGTAGGGTGTGTCATGTGCTTCCTACAGGATCACGTCCTTTAGTTCTTCCTTCTTGGGTACTCATAAACGTTTCCCAAACCACACTACTCCTTGTTCATCCACCGAGAATTCTGGGGCCTTGCCTTCCTGGATATTCTTCTTGATGCCTTCGATGCCCTTGTGCCCCTTGTGGGCCTCCTTGATATCATCAGCCAACGTTTGTTTGACTTCGAGGTTAGCCAAGAATCCTGGTTCAACTAGCTCCAACCCGAAGCTTTCCATTTCTTCATATAAGGTGGGTAGCCTTTCTTTGAGCATAACATTCAAGGTGTTGGCCTTCTGACTTAAGGCATCAGTCACTACATTGGCCTTACCGGAGTGGTATTCGTAGTCTTTGATTAACTCCAACCATCTTCGTTGCATCATATTCCATTCCCGTTGAGTAAAGATATACTTCAGACTTTTGTGGTCAGTGTATATTTCACATCGCTTCCCCAGAAGGTAATGTCGCCATGTCTTCAGGGCATGCACTACTGCTGCTAACTCGGGATCATGGGTGGCATAATTCTCCTCATGCGGGCGCAGTTGTCGTGACACATACGCCACGACCCTGCCGTCTAGCATTAAGACACCACCGAGCCTGGTTCTCGAGGCATCACAATATATCACAAACTCCCGGCTGATATCTGGAGTAGCCAATACCGGGGCGATAGTTAATCTCTTCTTCAACTCCTGGAAGCTTGCTTCATACTCCGGCGTCCATTCGAACTTCTTGCCTTTCTTCAAGAGTTGAGTCATGGGTCGAGCGATGCGGGAGAATCCTTCTACGAACTTGCGATAATATCCCGCTAGTGCGAGGAAGCTCCTGACTTCCTTCACATTGATTGGCGACTCCCAGTTGGTTACCGTAGTAATCTTGGAAGGATCGACCGCAATCCTCTTGCCGTCATGGGATGACCCTGTTGGGGAACGTTGCATGGGTAACAAATTTTTTCCTACGCACACGAAGACCTATCATGGTTCTGTTCATCTACGAGAGGAGATTAGATCTACGTACCCTTGTAGATCGCTAAGCAAGAAGCATTACAAAATGCGGTTGATGTAGTGGTACTGCTTCGTGATTCAAACCACCATCGTCCCACGATCCGTTCAGATCTAGCACCAAACGAACGGCACCTCCGCGTTCGGCACACGTACAACTCGATGACGATCTGGGCCTTCTTGATCCAGCAAGAGAGACGGAGAAGTAGATGAGTTCTCCAGCAGCGTGACGACGCTTCGGTGGTGGTGATGATCTAGTCCTGCAGGGCTCCACCTGATCTCCGCAGAAATCCGATCTATAGGCAGAACTACGTGGTATAGGTTTGAGTTGCACATGGAAAAATTGTGTCTCAAAAGCCCTAAAACCACCAGTATATATAGGAGGAGGGGAGGGGCTAGCCTTGGGGCTCAAGGGAGCCCCAAGGGCGGCGGCCGAAGGAGGAGGTGGACTCCCACCCCAATTCGGTTTGGGGGAAGGAGTCCACTCCTTCCTTCCCACATCCCTCTTTCCTTTTTTTCTTTCCTTTTGTGTTTTTCCACTTGTGGCTCCATGGACTTATTGGGCTGGCCTCACCATCCCACTAAGGGCTGGTGCGCCACCCTAGGGTCACCGGGCTCACTCACGGGTGTGTGGGGCCCTCCCGGTGAATACCCGGAATCCATTCGTCACTCCCGATACATTGCTGGTAATGCCCGAAAACTTTCAGTTGACCAAATGGAACCATCCTATATATCAATCTTCGTTTCCGGACCATTCCGGAAACCCTCGTGACATCCGTGATCTTATCCGGGACTCTGAACAACATTCAGTAACCACATATATAACTCAACTATAATAAAACATCATCGAACCTTAAGTGTGCAGACCCTGTGGGTTCGAGAACTATGTAGACATGACCCGAGACACTCCTCGGTCAATATCGAATAGCGGGACCTAGATGCCCATATTGGATCCTACATATTCTCTGAAGATCTTATCGGTTGAACCTCAGTGCCAAGGATTCATATAATCCCGTATGTCATTCCCTTTGTCCTTCGGTATGTTACTTGCCCGAGACTCGATCGTCGGTATCCGTATACCTATTTCAATCTCGTTACCGGCGAGTCTCTTTACTCGTTCCGTAATACAAGATCCCATGACTTACACTTAGCCACATTGCTTGCAAGGCTTGTTTGTGGTGTTGTATTACCGAGTGGGCCCCGAGATACCTTTCCGTCACACGGAGTGACAAATCCCAGTCTTGATCCATACTAACTCAACGGACACCTTCGGAGATACCTCTAGAGCACCTTTATAGTCACCCACTTACGTTGCGACGTTTGATACACACAAGGTATTCCTCCGGTGTCAGTGAGTTATATGATCTCATGGTCATAGGAATAAATACTTGACACGCAGAAAACAATAGCAATAAAATGACATGATCACATGCTACGTTCATAGTTTGGGTCTTGTCCATCACATGATTCTCCTGATGATGTGATCGAGTTATCAAGTGACTACACTTGCATATGGTCAGAAAACCTTGACCATCCTTGATCTACTGACTACCAACTAGAGGCTTGCTAGGGACATTGTTTTGTCTATGTATCCGCACATGTATCTATATTTTCATTCAATACAATTATAGCATGGATAATAAATGATTATCTTGAAAGAGGAAATATAATAATAACTATTTGTCATTGGCTCTAGGGCATATTTCAGACAGTCTCCCACTTGCACTAGAGTCAATAATCGAGTCCTCACATCGCCATGAAATTTACATTATAATAAATCTAACACCCATACAATTCTGATGTTAATCATGTTTTGCCCGTGGAAGAGGTTTAGTCAGCGGATCTGCTACATTCAGATCCGCGTGCACTTTACTAATATTTACGCCCTCTCCTTCGACGTAGTCGTCGATGAGGTTGAAGTGTCGTTTGATGTGTCTGGTCTTCTTGTGAAACCTTGGTTCCTTTGCTAAAGCAATGGCACAAGTGTTGTCACAGAACAGAGTTATTGGATTTAGTGCGTTCGGAACAACTCTAAGATCCGTCATGAACTGCTTCATCCAGACACCCTCCTTATATCCCTCCGAGGCAACCATGCAGTCCTCTTCACATGTAGAGTCCGCTACGACGCTTTGCTTGGAACTGCACCAGCTTACCGCACCCCCATTAAGGATAATTACGTATCTGGTTTGAGACTTAGAGTCATTTGGATCAGTGTCAAAGCTTGCGTCGATGTAACCCTTTACGACGAGCTCTTCGTCACCTCCATAAACGAGAAACATTTCCTTAGTCCTTTTCAGGTACTTCAGAATATTCTTGACCGCCGTCAAGTGACCCACTCCTGGATTACTTTGAAACCCGCCTGCCATAATTATGGCCAAGCTGACGTCTGGTCTAGTGCACAACATTTCATACATGATAGAACCTATGGCTGAAGCATAGGGGACATAACTCATTTGTTCTCTATCTTCTACAGTTGTTGGGCACTGAGTCTTACTCAATTTTATACCTTGTAACACTGGCAAGAACCCCTTCTTGGATTGTTCCATTTTGAACTTCTTCAAAACTTTATCAAGGTAATTGCTTTGTGAAAGTCCTATCAGACGTCTCGATCTATCCCTATAGATCTTAATGTCTAGAATGTAAGCAGCTTCTCCTAGGTCCTTCATTGAGAAACTTTTATTCAAATAATCCTTTACGTTCTCCAAAAACTCCACGTTATTTCCAATCAGCAATATGTCATCCACATATAATATTAGAAACGCCACATAGCTCCCACTCACTTTCTTGTAAATACAAGATTCTCCAACCACTTGTATAAATCCAAATGCTTTGATCACCTCATCAAAGCGCTTATTCCAACTCCGAGATGCTTGCACCATTCCATAAATGGATCGCTGGAGCTTGCATACTTTGTTAGCATTCTTTGGGTCGACAAAACCTTCGGGTTGCATCATATACAACTCTTCCTTAAGAAAACCGTTAAGGAACGCCATTTTGACATACATCTACCAGATTTCATAATCGAAAAATGCAGCTATTGCTAACAAGATTCGAACGGACTTAAGCATCACTACCGGTGAGAACGTCTCATCGTAGTCAACTCCTTGAACTTGTGAAAAACCCTTTGCCAGAAGTCGAGCTTTATCAACGGTCACATTACTGATCGCGTCTGTATTCTTCTTAAAGATCCATTTGTTCTGAATAGCATTGCGGCCTTCAGGTAATACTTCCAAAGTCCACACTTTGTTTTCGTACATAGATCCTATCTCGGACTTCATGGCCTCCAGCCATTTGTTGGAATCCGGGCCCACCATTGGTTCTTCGTAATTCACAGGTTCATTGTTGTCTAAGAACATGATTGATAAGACAGGATTACCATACCACTCAGGAGCAGTACTTGATCTTGTCGACCTGCGAGGTCCGATAGGAACTTGATCCGAAGTTTCATGATCATCATCATTAATTTCCTCCTCAACCGGCGTCGCTTCGATAGAGGTTTCCCCCTGTCCTATGCCACCATCTAGAGGGATTAGTGGTTCGACAACCTCATCAAGTTCTATCTTCCTCCCACTCAATTCTTTCGAGAGAAACTCCTTCTCAAGAAAATCTCCGTTCTTAGCAACAAACACTTTGCCCTCGGATTTGAGATAGAAGGTGTACCCAACTGTCTCCTTTGGGTAACCTATGAAGACGCACTTTTGCGCTTTGGGTTCCAGCTTTTCAGGTTGAAGCTTTTTCACATAAGCATCACATCCCCAAACTTTAAGAAACGATAACTTTGGTATTTTTCCATACCACAGCTCGTATGGTGTCGTCTCAACGGACTTTGATGGTGCTCTATTTAAAGTGAATGCAGTTGTGTCTAATGCATAACCCCAAAACGATAACGGCAAATCGGTAAGAGACATCATAGATCACACCATTTATAACAAAGTACGATTACAATGTTCGGACACACCATTACACTATGGTGTTTCGAGCGGTGTCAACTATGAAACAATTCCAGATTGTCTTAAGTGAGCACCAAACTCAAAACTCAGATATTCACCCCCACGATCAAAATGTAGGAACTTTATCTTCTTGTTACGATGATTTTCAACTTCACTCTGAAATTGCTTGAACTTCACAAACGTTTCAGACTTGTGTTTCATTAAGTAGATATATCCATACCTACTCAAATCATCACTGAAGGTGAGAAAGTAACAATATCCGCCGCGCGCATCCACACTCATTGGACCGCATACATCAGTATGTATGATCTCCAACAAGTCACTTGCATGCTCCATTGTTCCGGAGAACGGAGTCTTAGTCATCTTGCCGATGAGGCATGGTTCGCATGTGTCAAGTGATTCAAAATCAAGTGACTCCAAAAGCCCATCGTAATGGAGTTTCTTCATGCGCTTCACACCAATATGACCTAAGCGGCAGTGCCATAAAAACATGGCGCTATCATTGTTAACTCTACATATTTTGGTCTCAATGTTATGTATATGTGTATCATCTCTATCAAGATTCAATATGAACAATCCTCTCACATTGGGTGCATGACCATAAAATATATTACTCATAGAAATAAAACAACCATTATTCTCTGACTTAAATGGGTAACCGTCTCGCTATAAACAAGATCCAGATATAATGTTCATGCTTAGTGCAGGCACTAAATAACAATTATTTAAGTTCATAACTAATCCTGATGGTAACTCAAGTGAGACTGTGCCGGCGGCGATTGCATCAACCTTGGAACCATTTCCCACGCGCATCGTCACTTCATCCTTCGCCAGCCTTCGTTTATTCCGCACTTCCTGCTTCGAGTTGCAAATATGAGCAACATAACCGGTATCAAGTACCTAGGAACTACTATGAAAGTTGGTTAAGTACACATCAATAACATGTATATTAAATATACCTGATTTTTCCTTGGCCGCCTTCTTATCGGCCAAATACTTGGGGCAGTTGCGATTCCAGTGACCCATTCCCTTGCAATAATAACACTCTATTTCACGCTTAGGTCTAGCCTTGTGTTTCTTCATTGGATTGGCAACAGGCTTGCCACTATTCTTGGAGTTACCCTTCTTGCCTTTGTTGTTTCTCTTGAAACCAGTGGTCTTATTGACCATCAACACTTGGTGGTCTTTCCGGAGTTATGATTCTGCGACTTTCAGCATCTTGAATAACTCGTGGGGTGACTTGTTAATCCCTTGCATGTTAAAGTTCAACACAAAGCTCTTATAGCTAGGTGGAAATGATTGAAGAATTCTGTCAGTGAGAGCCTCTTGCGGGAGTTCAATCCCCAGCTCAGCTAGACGGTTTGAGTACCCAGACATTTTGAGCACATGTTCATGACAGACGAATTCTCCTCGGTCTTGCAAGCACAGAATTTATCGGAGGTCTCATACCTCTCGATACGGGCATTTTTCTGAAAGATAAACTTCAACTCCTGAAACATCTCATATGCTCCATGACGCTCAGAGCGACGTTGAAGTCCCGGTTCTAAGCCATACAAGACTGCACATTGAACTACTGAGTAGTCCTCCTTACGTGTTAACCAGACGTTCAAAACATCTTGGCTAGATGTAGAGGGTGGTTCATCTCCTAGCGCGGCATTAATGACATAATCCTTCTTCCCAGCTTCCAGGAGCAACTTTAGATTATGATCCCAGTCTACAAAGTTGCTTCCATCATCTTTCAACTTAGCGTTCTCTAGGAACGTATTAAAATTCAGGGTTGCTACTGCGTGAGCCATTGATCTACAATATAAAATATTGCAAAGTCGACTTAGACTATGTTTAACATAATTAGAGTTTAACTAATCAAATTACTGATAAACTCCCACTCAAAAAGTATATCTCTTTAGTCATTTGAGTGGTACATGATCCAAATCCACTAACTCAAGTCCGGTCATCACGTGAGTTCAGAATAGTTTCAGTTGTAAGCATCTCTATGCTAATCATATCAACTGTATGATTCATGCTCGATCTTTTGATCTCTTGTGTTCCGAGGCCATGTTTGCACATTCTAGGCTCGTCAAGTTTAACCCGAGTGTTCCACGTGTGCAACTGTTTTGCACCCGTTGTATGTGAATGTTGAGTCTATCACGCCCGATCATCACGTGGTGTCTCCAAATGACGAACTATCGCAACGATGCACAGTCGGGGAGAACAAAATTTCATCTTGAAATTTTAGTGAGAGATCACCTTATAATGCTACCGTCGTTCTAAGAAAAATAAGGTGCATAAAAGGATTAACATCACATGCAATTCATAAGTGACATGATATGGCCGTCATCTTGTGCTTCTCGATCTCCATCACCAAAGCACCGACATGATCTTCTTGTCACCGGCGCCACAACATGACCTCCATCATCGTGTCACCATCGAGGTTGTCGTGCTATCTATGCTATTACTACTAAAGCTATGACCTAGCAATATAGTAAACGCATCTGAAACACAAACGTTAGTTTAAAGACAACCCTATAGCTCCTGCCGGTTGCCGTAGCATCGACGTGCAAGTCGATATTAACTATTACAACATGACCATCTCATACATCCAGTATATCACATCACGTCATTGGCCATATCATATCACAAGCATACCCTGCAAAAACAACTTAGACGTCCTCTAATTTGTTGTTGCATGTTTTACGGGGCTGCTATGGGTATCTAGTATGATCACATCTTACTTATGCAAAAACCACAACGGAGATGTGCAAATTTCTATTTAACCTCTCTCCAAGGACCGCCTCGGTCAAAACCGATTCAACTAAACTTGAAGAAACCGACACCCGCCAGTCATCTTTATGCAATGAGTTGCATGTCAGTCGATGAAACCACTCTCTCGTAAGCATACGAGTAATATCGGTCCGGGCCGCTTCAATCCAACAATACCTCCGAATCGAGAAAAGACTAAGGAGGGCAGCAAATCGAACATCAATGCCCACAAAACCTTTTGTGTTCTACTCGAGATAACATCTACGCATGAACCTAGGTCATGATGCCACTGTTGGGGAACGTTGCATAGGAAACAACAAATTTCCTACGCACACGAAGACCTATCATGGTGATGTTAATCTACGGGAGGAGATTAGATCACGTACCCTTGTAGATCGCTAAGCGGGAAGCGTTAAGAAACGCGGTTGATGTAGTGGTACAGCTTCGTGATTCAAATCACCGTCGTCCCAAGATCCGTCCCACGATCTGTTCCGATCTAGCGCCGAACGGACGGCACCTCCGCGTTCAGCACACATACAGCTCGATGACGATCTCGGCCTTCTTGATCCATTAAGAGAGACGGAGAAGTAGATGAGTTCTTCGGCAGCGTGACGGCGCTCCGGTGGTGGTGATGATCTACTCCTACAGGGCTTCGCACAAGCTCCGCAGAAATCCGATCTAGAGGTAAAACAACATGGTATAGGTTTGAGTTGCACGTGGCAAAGTTGTGTCTCAAAAACCATAAAACCACCAGTATATATAGGAGGAGGGGAGGAGCTTTCCTTGTGGCTCAAGGGAGCCGCAAGGGTGCCAACCGAAGGAGGAGG
Source organism: Hordeum vulgare subsp. vulgare (assembly GCF_904849725.1). Lineage (NCBI taxonomy): Eukaryota > Viridiplantae > Streptophyta > Magnoliopsida > Poales > Poaceae > Hordeum > Hordeum vulgare. The sequence goes on along the minus strand of NC_058519.1, from coordinate 268,438,880 downwards.
TGGACTCCCACCCCAATTCGGTTTGGGACAAGGAGTCCACTCCTTCCTTCCCACCTCCTTCTTTCCTTTTTTTCTTTCCTTTGGTGTATTTCCATTTGTGGCGCCATGGCCCTATTGGGCTGGCCTCACCATACCACGAAGGGCTTGTGCGCCAACCTCGGGTCACTGGTCTCACTCCGTGGTGGGTGGGCCCCTCCTGGTCAATACGCGGAACCCAATCGTCAGTGACCAAATGAAAACATCCTATATATCATTTTTTGTTTCCGGACCATTCCGGAAACCATCTTGACGTCCGTGATCTCATCCTATACTCCGAACAACATTCAGTAATGACATATATAACTCAAGTATACTAAAACATCATCAAACCTTAAGTGTGCAGACCCTGCGGGTTCGAGAACTATGTAGACATGACCTGAGACACTCCTCGGTCAATATCCAATAGCGGGACCTGGATGCCCATATTGGATCCTACATATTCTTCGAAGATCTTATCGGTTGAACCTCAGTGCCAAGGATTCATATAATCCCGTATGTGATTCCCTTTGTCCTTCGGTATGTTACTTGCCCGAGATTCAATCGTCGGTATTCGTATACTTATTTCAATCTTGTTACAAGCAAGTCTCTATACTCGTTCCGTAATGCAAGATCCCGTGACTTACACTTAGTCACATTGCTTGCAAGGCTTTTTTGTGATGTTGTATTACCGAGTGGGCCCCGAGATACCTCTCCGTCACACGGAGTGACAAATCCCAGTCTTGATCCATACTAACTCAACGGACACCTTCGGAGATACCTATAGAGCACCTTTATAGTCACCGAGTTACATTGCAACGTTTGATACACACAAGGTATTCCTTCGGTGTCAGTGAGTTATATGATCTCATGGTCATAGGAATAAATACTTGACACGCAGAAAACAATAGCAACGAAATGACACGATCACATGCTACGTTCATAGTTTGGGTCTAGTCCATCACATGATTCTCCTGATGATGTGATCGAGTTATCAAGTGACTACACTTGCATATGGTCAGAAAACCTTGACCATCGTTGATCAACTGACTAGCAAACTAGAGGCTGGCCAGGGACATTGTTTTTTCTACGTGTCCACACATGTATCTATGTTTTCATTCAATACAATTATAGGATGGATAATAAACGATTATCTTGAAACAGGAAATATAATAATAACTATTTTATCATTGCCTCTAGGGCATATTTCCAACAGACCCAAGAATTCAACTTCGTTCAGCCAGAATTGGCATTTGCTGAATTTGGCATAAAGTTGGTGCTCTCAAAGCTTCTCCAACACTAACCTCAAGTGTATCTCATGCTCTTCTTCGGACTTGGAGAAGATTAATATGTCATCGATAAATACGACGACAAACTTATCCAGGTATTCCAAGAAGACCTTGTTCATGAGGTACATGAAGTAAGCTGGGGCATTTGCCAACCCAAAAGACATGACAGTGCACTTGTATAGACCATATCGGGTCACAAACACAGTCTTGGGTATGTCTTCACGTCGGATCTTCAGCTGGTAATATCCAGACCGGAGATCGATCTTGGAAAATACCTTGGATCCATTTAACTGGTCAAACAAGTCTTCAATCTTGGAGCGTGAGTACTTGTTCTTGATTGTGACATCATTGAGAGAACGATAATCAACGTAGTGTCTGATAGTCCCATCCTTCTTAGACACGAACCGAACAGGTGATCCCCAAGGTGATGCACTCGGACGAATAAATCCCTTACTGAGTTGCTCATCCAACTGCTTCTTCAGCTCTGTTAGCTCTTCGGATCCCATCCTATAAGGCTTCTTATAGATAGGCCTCGATCCGGGCATGAGCTCAATGATGAACTCGATGTCTCGGTCGGGAGGCATCCCTGGTAGCTCATCAGGAAAGACGTCGGGGTACTCACAGACTATCGGCACTCGGTCTAGCTCTTCTCCCGACAAGCTATTAACCCGCGGTACTCGAGTGGATACTGGCTCAGAGACATATTTGACTTTGACCCCTTGGTCACTTGTCATGGTAATAGCCCTGTTGGCACAGTCCAAGATGCTCTGGTGTTTGGCCAACCAATCCATACCAAGAATTACTTCTAAGCCTTGCGAGTTAATGACGATGAGATCTGTTGAGAAGCTTATCCCATTGATAATGATCCCGACTCCTCTACACCCGAGGTTGGTCCTTAACACTGCTCCCGGGATATGTACTGACATTTGCCTGTTAAGTAGGGTAGGCTTTCAACCACATTTTTCCGCAAACTTCTAAGTAACAAAAGAATGCGAAGCACCACAATCAAACAATATTGTTGCTGGGGTGGAGTTGCTGAGGAACGTACCCGGAATGCAGTCTGGGTCTTCCTGCGCCTCTTCTGCGAAGATGTGATTAATACGTCCCGTGTTGTGATACTGCTGATTGCGGGGAGCTTGGTTCTTGCCTGGTGTTCCTTGACCTTGATTTGGTGCATTGGGGCACGGTGCGTCGGGCTTCTTGTTGGGACACTGCCTGGAATAGTGCCCAGTTTGTCCACACCCAAAACAGGTAACTTGTCGTAGAAGGTTGGTCTTGACTCCACTGTTGTTTGGTGGGTTGAATGCTGGCTTGGTGTTGACTTGCTGCTGAGGCTGGTAGTTCTGGCAAAATGTTGGAGCCTTATACTGTTGCTGCTGATAATTTGGTCTTGCTGGAGCTGACTGCCATGGGCATGGCTTCGGATTACTGGGTCCTCCACGACCCATCAGCTTGCTCTTACGGGTGTCCTCCATTGCACGACACTTATCTTCCAACATAAGTGCCTTATTAACCAGATCGCAGAAGGTTCGACATTCACAAACAACCAGTTGATCCTGGAGTGACTGATGTAGTCCTTCCATAAAGCGTTCCACTTTTGCGGCCTCAGTATTGACGTCCTCTGGTGCATATCTTGACAAGAGGTTGAACTTCTGCAAATACTCCTTGACGGTTCCACTGCCTTGCCTTAAGGATCGGAATTCCCACTTCTTAATGGTCATCATTCCGGGAGGAATGTGAGCAGCGCGGAATCCTTCCTTGAACATTGCCCAAGTGATGACTTGTCCTGCTCGCATGATCTAGAACACATCCCACCAAGCTCATGCCGTGCCTCCGTGAAAGTGAGAAGCATAAAGGACTTTCTGGCAATCATCAGTGCACTTGACCAGTGCGAGGAGGTCTTTGATAGTACAGATCCAGTCATCGACATCCAATGGTTCAGTCATCTCCGTGAAAATGGGAGGTGTAGACTGCATAAACTCAAATAGAGTAGAGAGACCGTTGCCATTCCCGTTCTATGGCGGGTTGTTCACCAAGACTTGAGCCAACTGCTCGAGAGCGGCATTACTGGCTTGACGTTCCTCTCGGAGAGCTTGAAGGAACTAAGCCATAGTCAAGCTTTCTAGAAGAGGTTGTGGCGGTGGAATATCGCTTTGCTGCTGCTCGCGGAGATCTCCAGCTAGAGCGTCCCCTCCGGTTCCCTGCTGCTGACCTGAGGAGGCAGAGTCGGGGTTGCCTATGGTGTTGGTGTGAGTTGAAATCACCATCCTGTTAGGGGAGTAGACAGGTCAATATGCCTAATTGGCCGGAATCATCAGGGATGCTGCTCTATTAAAGGGGGGTTTGGTGTCGTGCTATCGTGAGATTTTTAAACCAAGATTTTTGGGAAAAGCTAGTGCATTAGATTTAAAACAAGTGATGTAGTCGCTTACAAGCTGCCTAAGGCAGAAATGCAACTTGCATCATACATGCTCCCACAACATTCATGGTTCAAATGAACTGATACATGGACTCACTACGCTTGGGGAGACTCCTAATTGCCTAAGCCGTAATCCGAAGCAGCAGAGTGCTCGGTGTCGTAAGCGGGTTCCGTAGGGTCTTCGTCTTCATCTTCATCGGTGCTTTCCTCCTTCAGAGGTGTAGGAGAAGGAAGTGGTCCATCATGGCGTCTCTTAGTTGGCGAAGCAGTGTGGAGCTCAGTGTACTCTTCTGCGGTCAGGCAGTGACTCTGAATAGGAGTGGCCTGAAGCGGTGGTACTCCTCCTCGGAAGGCAATGGCTAATCGCCCTCCGGGTGCTCCTTCCTTTTTGACCTTGCGGGTCTTCGTCTTCTCTAGGCGAAGTAGGTCCTTGATTGGTGCAGTTCTTGGAGAATCTTCATCGACTCCTTGATCAAAAGGTGAGTCAAAGTGTCGGAGGAGAAACTGAAGTAGGTCTGAAACCTTAGTGGTGTCCCCTCTAAAGATGGGTTGAGTGTCCAACTCCCGTCAATCCCATCCTTAATAAAAGGTAGGTGATGAGTAGCTAGCTCATTAGACATATCGGGAAGGATGTCGCGGAGACGCACGAGGGCCTCTCGTGCGACTGTCTCCACTGCAAACATTAGATCGTCCATCTGTGGTCCTTCAAAGAACCAACTAGTTGGGGAGTCATTAGCCTTCAGTACCACATCCACATGATATTCCTTGGTGTCAACGTTGACCCAGTGCTCGTGGTAGAGGAAGATGGGCATGCGATATACTTGACACTTCTCAAGGCTATCTCCCAAAAGTAGGGGAAATCCCGTCTGCAGAAGCATCTCACGTACAGCGGCCATCTAAAAAGATGTAGGAGAGAGGGTCAGGAAGTTTTAGTGGGTGCAGAAAATCTCACGTGTAAAGGCTAGGTGCACTAATTGTCTCGGCTATCGTCCATGCTACCTAAGGCTTCCTATAGTCATGATGGTTCTCATACCAGCTCTGTGGGGACCCGGACTTATGAGTCGAGATCGCCGAATGAACGTGCTGAGTGACCCCAGAGATTAATGCTCACCGAACACACAAATGCTGAATAAGAAGAGTCTTACATCCAAGTACCGAATTATTACATCATATGATAGAATGGTCAAGTTCACAAGGTTGGGCCAATAAGGCCAAATCACACTGATACAACTAGCGGTGGAAATATTGGGGCTAAGTGGGTGCCCATGCCATCAACCTACGCCAGCATGCAAATTTGACCGGGAAGCGTCCTAGTTCGCAGGGCCGTCTCCGAAGACGTACTCTTCTCCAAACTACGGTCCTTCCATGTTTGGAAATAATATAGCCAGTGGCAAGCCAATGAGTACTTTTGAATATACTCGCAAACAACCAATGATATGAACAATGCAATCGAAAGGATAACAAGTAATATGTATCTTTGGTGATAACATATTGGTTGTAAATAAACATGATCATGGATGCGCAACATAAGCTAAATGTTGATTTGAAGAACAGGTTACAGATATCAACATATCTGTCAAGGGCTGAACACTCCGAGTTCACCCTATATGCCAAGTCACCAAACTTGGTAATCTCAACTCTTTTATATTAACACCATTTACCACACTCTCACACACACTTGGTTTATGCGAAAACGACTGGACGTAGTTCAAGCAGGATTATCCAACTGTCCTTGACCATGGACACGACTATTCGAATAGTTTTACACTCTACAGAGGTAGTACGCTGGATCCACGAGATCCGGGAAACTTCCGTGCCATCCACGACTCGCTGTATATAACATAACCGAGGTAAGTACCCGATCAATGCCTTTCCCCTGACGATACTAGACAAAGAGGTCCACTCGATTGGTACCTAGCCCACATGATGTACGTCTTACGAGCACCGACTCTGGACAGTATCATCCATGCGGGGACCAACGGTGTGCCTGGAACACGTAAAGATGACATAGTCGCCCTACCTGGCACGACCCCATCACGAGAGTGACCACACATCCCCCGCCACTAGTAATGTGGCTCTTTGCTAGCACCACCAGAGTAATCAACAAAGCCCCGTCCCATAAAGGGTTAACGTGGTCGTACATGTAAGGTTGGGATGGTCAACACATCATAAAACTAATCCCATTAGTGGCACCCGACGAGGCTTTCATAAACCTTTGATTTATACCATCATCATGCTCATGCTACCATTATGCTTAGCTCTACTTGTCAACATTATATTAGCGTGCCCCTCATAGGTGGTAGGATCAGGGTCAAAATGCAAGTGCTTCGGAGGAGCCATCGGTAACATCACGTCAATGATTTACCGATACTTATGATCATATGCAACTGGAGTATTAAACTTACTAGCATGCAATATAACATATGCTCAAACATGGTCAAAGGGTTGCTTGCCTTGGTCAACAAAGTATATGGGGTGTTCAGGGTCTTCAAGTCCAACTCATTTGTCACACAGGTTTTCTATCGTCATAATAAATTCAAAGCAATAACTGGCTCACTCCAAAACAGATCACAAAGTCACTTTAAAAATGTTGTTTAATTCTGATAAATCCATATTGTTATTATAAAAATATTTGTCGCTGGTTTTAATGAAATTATATTTTTAAAATCAATATAACCGAAGCAAAACTATTCCAAAATAACCATTTTTATTATTATAAAAAAGGAATAGTTGTTACAAAAATTCATCCAAGGTTTTTGTTAGATACTACACATTTTTAGAAAAATAATAGTGGAAGAATCATAATTTTGCAGTGGTTAAATCTATTTACAAAAATCATTTAAAACCAGGTTTTAAATAAAAAGAAAAAGGGCTGCCGCCCCGCCTGGCTTGGCCTCGGACTTGGCCGGCCCACTGGCGAGCCAACCAGTCTGCCCAGGCACGCGCGCCGTCAGGTTTGAACCTGACACATGGGCCCATGCGGTGAGTGGCTGCGGGAAGCGAGGGAGAGAGAGATGGGCCACCGACAGGTCGGGCACACCTGCCGGGGTCGTCTCCTACCTCTAGCCAGAGAGGAGGAGGAGCATGCCGGTGTGGCTACCGATGTCCTCGGGCCCTAACGACGACAAGAATGGCTCCGGTTCATTGTCTCCTACCTGGTGGTGGTCGAGTCGAGACGGAGGGGCCGTGGTTCACTAGTGATGAGGTTGCCGTGGCGGAGGTGTTTCGGGTGAAGGTGGAGGTGGCAGCTACGGACACGGATTCGCTCGGGAAAGAGAGGGGAAAGCTTCCTGGGGCGACGAGGAGTGTTTTGGTGGGCAGAGGACCGCGAGATTTCACGTGTAGCCGGAGATCGACTGGAGCTCCGAGGTAGAGGGGCCTCGGTCGACCTCGAGCACCGGGGCTGTGCTTGCTCAACGGAGTGGCTAGGGAGGTGATTGAGGTCCCGGTGAGGTGGAGTGAGGGGAGGGGCTATTTATAGGCCCGCAACGGTGAGCCGACTCAGGACCGCGGGTGATCCACTGTGGCGTGCATGGGGGTGCAATGAGAGGCTAGGCTCGAAACCACGGTCTCAGGAGAGGCGAGCTATCGTGGCCGCCCTCCTCTGGCGCTTCTGGTGCGTGCGAGCGCGCGTCGCACCGGCTCTTAGCGCGGGAGAGGAGGGGCCCTGAGGGTTGCCTGATGTAGAGAGGCTGTCGGGGGAGAGGAGAGACACCACGGGGAGGTTGGAACTGGCCGAGGGAGTCGCCCCCATCTCGGTTGTTCTCTGTGGCATGCCCAGAGCGCAGCTTTGGCATGCCACGGCATGTTGGCGCGCTCCGGGGTGCCTTGGACATGTCTAGCGTGTCCTGGGCACTGGCTTGGAGATGCCTAGCCGTTGGACTCCCATGGGAGCCTCAGCTGGTCAAAGGAAGAACAAGTGCTGTCAGCCTTGGGCTGAAGCTCAAATTGAGGATTTTGGTTTATCTACTTTGAACCACAGAGGGGCCACTTGACTGGAGTTTGGCACTAATGTCAGCCACCTAATCTATGAGTTTGAGAGAAAGAGATTGGGTTTAGCTGGGGTTTGGAGGGGTTTTACCCAACTGTCAGAAGGTGCTCGACAGTGGTTTGGGGTGGTTGCACCCCACCACTGGCTATGCAACTTAACAGGATTGGGTTTGGTAAAACATGGGGCTACACCAAGTTTGAGCTCCATTGATCAAGTTTAGCTTTGTAAACTTGAGAACATCCGTAAATGACCAGATCTGTTCCCTCCAAAGGGAGTGTGGGCAAATCAAGTCCCACAAATCCCATTTTTCGGATGGAGTCCTCATTTGAGGTATTAGGCACTCCTGCAAAGTTTCAGCTCCATTGGACAAACTTTGCTATGTAGAGTTGGACTAACTTCATACTAGACAAAAGGGGTTTTGCAATTATTTGGTGACCTTAACCACCTTGGATCAAGGTGAAATTTTATATGGGCACCAAATATGGCTCAGGGATACCACTGGAATCTTCTAGGAATTTATTGAGAATATTTCCTTTGGAAATATTTCAAAAGGTCAAAACAGACAAAAAAGGTTTTCACGGTTTTACTCAAATAATCATAATATAAATAGGGGTTTAAAACCTTATGTATGGAAAATATATGTCCTTCAGAGTATCTCCAAATTTTCCAGATTTTCTAAGGGAGAAAGGTATTTTTCCATATAGGAATATCATTTCTGGCCTCAGAAATAACCATGCAAATAAAATAGGAAAATAATTCATAAAATAATTATTTTAGTGTTTTGGTGAGCTATAATGGTTTTAGAACCAAATCACCAACTTTGGGTAAGAGCACTTCTTGCCATCAAGGTCTTGTAGTGCAATCCAAAGCAGGGTTTTGAATTATCCAAACATAAGAAAAAGGCTTTTGAAAGTAATTTGGTTAGGAGAAATGTGCTTTTTGATATCACACAATCAAGCATACAAGCGTAGATTGACAATCATGGCACTCACGACATTAGTTTTTATAAAGTTTTAATATACTCATATTTTTTAATTACAGAGGAAGCGATAGTGAAAGCAGGGTGTGACACAGATGCAAGGGAAACAATATTTCACTCATTTGTTTGAAACAAACTCAGCCATATTACATGAATGATATTTTCTACTCTAACCTATTGCACTGCCTTTTGGCGAGGGACATGTTCGCCGGACAAAAGTTCAAGAAGACAAAAAGACGGAGCTCGCGGCACGGTCAGGGCTGCCCCCCGGGACTAGCACTGTGCCGACGAGAACGGGACTAGCCCCAACAAGCACTGCCAGGCCCTTTCTGGCTTGATACCAGAGGGTACGGCACAGTAAGTGGCTAAGGATCTGGAGCCCGCGAGAGCGCCTCCTCCGAGGGTCGAGGAGCCAGCGCCCGCTCCGGTGAGGTGGCCCAAGCAGGGGGCTGGCGAAGTTAGGGTTTGTTTGGTTCGTGAACGAAGTCGAACGGAATGTCATGGTTCCATTCTAGTGGAATGGGTCGGTTCCGTCCTTGTCTTTGGTAGTAGCGACTTAAAAGAACGGGATGGTTACATTTTGATGTTTGGTTGGAGGGATGGAATGGAATGGATTTGTTCATCTTCCTATGCTGCATCTCGTCGTCGCCATCACTGCACGCCATGGGAGAGTAGAGATGATGGGGATGCGGCCGTTGCTGCCGGCGAGGAGAGGAGGGACCGGCCGGCAGGGAAAGGAGGGACGGGCCGGCGGGGAGATGAGGGACCGGCCGCTGCTGCCGGCGAGGAGAGGAGTGACCGGCCGGCGGGGAGAGGATGGAACGGCCGCTACTGTTGGCGAGGAGAGGAGGGACCGCCCGCTGCTGCCGGCGGGGAGAGGACGGACCGGCCGTCAGGGAGAGGAGGTACCGATGGGTGGGGGTGGTAGGAACCGGCCGCCGGTGGAGGAGGGACCGGCCGCTGCTGCCGGCGAGGGGAGGAGGGACCGGCCGCTTCTGCCGGCGAGGAGAGGACGGACCGACCGTCAGGGATAGGAGGACCGACGGGCGGGGGTGGTAGGAACCGGCCGCCGGTGAGAGAGAGATGAGACGAGAGGGAGGGAGAGAGATGAGAGAAGGAGCAGTTCCGCGTGGTTCCTCCGATTTGGAGGAATGCGTTGGTTCCGCATATCAGTGGAATATTCCCTTCCCAGGAATCAAGGCATTCGGGTTCTCCTCCCAACCAAACACTAGAACGAGGATGAGGAACGGGTCGGACCCGTTCCATTCCACCCCATGACACAAACTGAACACACCCTTAGAGCTTGTAGAGATGCCTCGTCCTCGAACACGAGGCACCGACGCCAGCTCCAGCAAGATAACCCCGTTGGGCGGGGGAGAGGCATGAGCGGGCCTCAGCGGCAGGGCTGGCGGTCAGTCGGAGCTCGGGGAGTCGTACTCCGACCTGAACCCCCGAGATCCTAACCTGCCAAGAGGGCCACTGCCGCCGCCGTCGTCCTCATCGTTATTTCTCGAGGAGGGACATTCGGTGCCGCTCGAGTTCTCTTTGCAGCAGCCGAGACGCACACCCGAGCGCCCCTAAACCTTGACGGATAGCATATTATCCTCCGCTATCTTGAAGCAGAGGATATGCCCATCCTCGAGGCCATGGGTGCGGGCGAAGGCCTTCCATCCCTGCCCGAGCAACATGGAGCGGTGCTTCGGGTACTCCACGTGCACTTGCATAGCACCATGGGAGCAACTATACGCCCGCAATCACAAGACACGAGGCTTGGCGGCCTCCATCGCCCTAGGAAAAGGGCGAGGGAGATGCAAATGGCCCCACGGGATGCCATGTAGTTCCACGACCAACTCCAGCGCCGTCCCATCCGAGTGCCCGCCAAGCAAGGGATAAGACGGAGGTGCACTCCGCCTCCGCCTCCCCCAACCACGGCCTCCGCAGCGACCGTGGCCTCTCGCCCCTCTGCCACCACGGACGCTCGTGCCGCCCTCCGCAGCTGCACCCCCTGAAGTTGTGGCATGATCAGAGTGGGATCCCCTTGGCGCCCTGGCGGCTGATGGTGGCCTTCCTCGTCCCCTAGACATGGTTAGGGGCGAGTGCCACCTGGAGATAGAAAAGATTATACAAATGCAAGCTAAGGGTAGAGATGTTCCAGGAGTTGATGGATGACCCAAACCCCTTTTGCCCAATCACCCATGATCACGGGCGAATAGGGGATCGCCCTACAACACCAATGCATAGAGGGGCGGGTCCTGCCACGACTGCAGCCACTATGGCCACGAATGCCACTTGCCCAACCTTTACTGTGCATGCTTCACGTGTGGCAGTAACGCGTCGGGAGGTGGGGAAGCTACTGTGCGCGCACTTCTCCACCTCACGTGTTCGATACGCGACGTGGCGAAGGGCCGCCTGCAACGGCTCCAAGACTGTAGAGTTCCCTGCTAAGGAACCCCTTGCACTATTTGGGCCTGGCCCAGCAATGCCCCGCGCGCGTGCGTGGCCTAGGCCTGGGTGCTCCTATCGGTGCACTAGAGACTGGGGTCCCTTGTGCCCCAGACTTGTGCACGGGCATCAGCAACGCCCCCGACAGCAGTGTGCCGGGAAGGGCAGTAGGAAAGCAATCCAAAGCAGTCCAAGACCATGCCCTTCCCCTTTCTCCAGGGGCATGAGATACAGAGACTCCAGATGCAAGGCCCCAGCAAGCCTTCCTTGCCGGGAAGATTCCCAAGGCCCCGGCACGCATGCTTCATCGGGAAGACGACCCGGAGAATAGCAAGACCCTGATGAGTTTCCCTTGCTGGGAAGACTCGCCCAGACTGGCGAGGCCTCTGGCAAGCCCTCCTTGCCGGCAAAGTATTCAAGCCCCCGGCAAGCCTTCCTTGCCGGGAAGGTGACCAAGTCACCCGATGGAGACACGAGGCCAGCAAGTCCCTCTTCGCACTCCAGGTGTCCCCACCATTTTCTACCACAATCCGACCGCTCTAGCACATCCCTCGTGTGCCAGCGCAAGGCCAGGTGTCGATTCACCTGGGTACGTGTCGCAACCATCTTGTGGAAGGTCAGGGGTCAGACAAGGCATTTACTGCCCCTGACACCACTGAAGAAGTAGAGCGGTGAACATTGTTCGTTGTACATCCCGTGACCACACTGTTGGTGACCCCTTTGCCTATAAAAGGAAGCCCAAAGCTCATTCTTAGGGGTTGGACCTTTTGGTGATCATAGACTCCCTAATAACCTACTAAGTTACTGTAGCAAAACCACCCTACAGTAAGCCCAGAATACAAACTAAGCAGGAGTAGGGTTTTACGCGCCAAGCGACCCAAACCTGGGTAAAAGGATTTTGCCGGTGTTGATCGCTAGCTCCGCTCTCGATGCCATACCTCTCTCTCTCCCTGCAAAATGATCAAGGGACTCCTCGAGTTTCCCAAAGGTGTTCATTCTTCACCGACAGAGAGGATCATTTTGACTTGTGCCTGACTAGTGGTCTGGGTTGAGTCAAACTAAGATTCTGAAGTAGACCAAGTGTGAAGTTTTAGTAGATTGAGTTCTCAATTAAACTATATAATATTTTTATGATCTAAACCCATCTCCAACTTCTTGCATGCAAACACCATTTGGAGACATTCCTGTCATGGACAGCGAGAGATCTTGAACCTTTATGTTCTTACTTTGCTAATTTCAATACTAGATATAGATTCTTGCTTGTTATTGTTTGACTTGAATTGCATATCTTAGTTTCTTTACTTTGAAGTTCTTATATGTCTGTTAGCACATCACCACATAAATTATTTGTGTTATTATTCACCTACTCGAGGACGAGCAGGGATTAAGCTTGGGGATGTTGATACGTCCCAAACGTATCTAAAATTTTTGTTTGTTCCATGCCCTTTTGGGTGACATTGTTATATGTTTGGCTACACTTTTTTTTACCTTTTTACACATATTTGGACTAACCTACTAACTAAGTGCACCCAATGCCAGTTTCTGTCTGCAGATGTCTTTTAATTGCAGGTACTTTACCCCAATTTTTAGAGAGCCAAAAATCCCAAGAAAAATATATAAAAATCAGTGTAACGGAAGCTTCACGAAGCACCAAGGTGGGACAGAGCGGAGCCAGGCCTCACCCAGGTGGCCACGTAGCGCAGGCCCCCTCCTGGACGCGCCACCAGGTCGCCTGGGCAGCTGGTCCACCCCCCGGTGCCCTCCTTTGGCCTATATATACCCATCGGACGGAAAACCCTAAAGATATATCCAGAATCGTGAATTTCTGCTCTATTCCACCGCTGTAGTGCTTCCAAGATCGGGAGCTCTAGAAGACCTCTTCCCGGCACAGTGACGGTGGGAGGATTGACCTCCGGGAGCTTCTCCACCACCATGGATGCTTCCCGGATGTGCCGTGAGTAGTCCTCCTTGGACCATGAGTCCATGACCAGTAGCTATTTTATGTCTTATCTCCAATCTTGTGCTTCAACGCTTAGCCCTTGTGAGCTGCCCTACATGATCAAGGCATCTATGTAATTTACCTGCTGTTGCTATGCTGAGTTTGCTGGGATCCGATGGATTATGAGATTCTGTTCAGATTGTGATGAGTTATATATTTGGTTCTCCTTTTATATTATGTTCTTGAGTAATTCATGCATGTTCTCCGTTGCTTTTTATTGCTTTGGCCGAGTAGTAGATTGTAACTCCAAGAGGGAGCGTTATGCATGATTCTGGGTTCATGCCCCCTATTGTCTAGCTTGAGTGACAGAAACATGAGACTAGGGGACGTGTTGTTGCCACCAGGGAGAAAACAACGGTGCTTGTAACCACGGTTGCAAGGATTGTTTACCTTACGCAAAGTTTGTTAATGTTGTTGTCCGTTGCTTTGAGTTTACACTTTGGGTGGGTCTCGCAACTTAATACCAGCGAGATGTTCTGGATAGATATCTCAAGGTGGATGATTAGAGAGTAGATGCTGATGGATAAACGGTCTACTTGTCTTGGCGTACTGTCCATTACTTTTGAGCCTCTAACATTCTAGTAGCATAATTAGCATGGCGGTGCGTTTATAATTCTATCAATTGCCCAGCTGTAATTTCTTTACCCAGCATAGTTGTTTATCGTCTTTTGGGAGAGAGACATCACTAGTGAACATCATGGGACTCTGGTCCATTTTTCCACCATTGTTTACACCTCCACCATTTACTGTTTTTATTTACTTTTCCGTTGCAATCACTATCGCTATTCCCACTTGTGTTTTAATCATTTGCAAACTATAAGGCCGTAGAGATTGACAACCTCTCTGAACTCACTGGGAGCAAAGTTATTTGTTGTGTGTGCAGGTCCACGTCTTCTGCTAGCGCTAGAGCAGCAGACACCTACTTGTTGATCCTCGGAGTCCTCCTGGTTCGATAAGCCTTATAGTCCCCGTGTAAGGGAAATCTGCTGCTCACTACATCTCAACCTTCCACTTGGGGTAACCAACGAGTCGCAACAAATATATCCATCAACTCGTCATCACTACACTCTTAGATTTGCATGTGTAGGGTGTACTTGACTAGTCACAATTGCCAAATGTGGCCCACACTAAAATTGGGAAAAGGCTAAGTTTTTATTTGGTCAAGTAGTCCAATCACCCCCCTCTAGACATACTTCGGATCCTACAAGTGGTATCAGAAATTTCGTCTCCATTGCATTTGTTTCACAACATAGGAGAGTATGGCATCTAACAAGGCAATTTTCCCCCATGGAGGTTCATATTTTGATGGTACAAATCTTACTAGTTGGACGCATAAGATGAAAATGCATATTCTTGGTCATTACCCCGACTCCTGGGTTGTTGTTCATGTTAGTGTGCAAGGTGATTTCTTCGGTGATGGAAGGGAACCGGACCGCGTTGCGACAGCGGAATAATTGAAGATGTTACAATACAATGCTCAAGCATGCGACATTCTATTCAACTAAATGTGCCCCGAAGAATTCAACAAAATCAGTCGCCTTGAGAATGCAACGGAAATCTAGGATACTTTGGTTGATATGCACAAAGGTACAGAATTTGTGAGGGAATCTAAGTTGGATATCATACAATGTCAGCTTGACAAGTTCAAGATGAAGGAGGCTGATGGAGTGGCTGAGATGTACTAGGCTACCTCTCATCACAATTGGGATTGCCGGCTTAGGAAGCGAAGAGATGACCGACAAATTCATCATCAAGAAGATACTTTGAGCCTTGGATGGAAGGTACGACACCGTGTGCACATTGATCGAAATGATGCCAAACTACAAGGATCTCAAGCCAGCGGAAGTTATTGGAAGGATTTTCACTCATGAAATGTCACTCAAGGACAAAGATGAGCTGCATAACAAGTCAAGCGGTGCTTACAAAGCATCAATTGATATTCCCGCTACCTCAAATGACAACCTTGTTACTAATAAAGAGATAAGACTCATGGTCAGGAAATTCAACAAGTTCTACAATATTAGAGGCACGAAGATAAGCTGTAGCTCCAGATATGAAGAGAAGCGTTCATCTAGTCACGACAGAAACTGCTACAATTGTGGAAAGCCTGAACACTATTACAATGAGTGATCGACTGCCCACAAATGAAGAGAAGAGTCACCTAGAGGCCGGAGCTCAAGAGAAGAGTCACCTCACAAAGAGAGAAGGAGTAGAGAAGAAAGTTATGAACGAAGACACTCCCGGAGAAGTAAGGAATCAGAGAAAAAGGACAAGTACACCAAGAGCCACTCAAGAATAATACATCAAGATCGTCTTGGTGAATGGGTATCCGGCTCCGAGTACGACAACCCATCTCAGAGAAGCTACCACTCCAATACCGACAACAGTCAAGATGAAGGTGTTGCCGGTCTTGCACTCGTATCCTCCTACTCCTACGACATATTAGATTCACCAAATGAAGGGATTGGAAACTGCTCAATGGCAAAAGGACCCAAGGTATCACACCCCGAGTACCTTGACTTTTATAGTGATGAGGATGGCACATTAGGAGAAGATGACTTCCTCTTTGATAAAACTAGTGACAATGCTGAAAATAAACTTGATAATAATCATGCTAGTCAACATGATTCGAATGATGATGATAAGAAAGAGATTGAACGACTAACAAAAGAATTGTATACTCTTAAGTTAACTCATGAAACTAATCTAGAAGATCATAGAGAGCTTGCAAGAACTCATGAGAAGCAACACTTCGAGAACCTAAATTTAGAGAAAGAGCATGAGTTTCTAAAAGCAATCAATTATGATCTTCAAAAGTAGAGTTCTTCTTATCTAGGCAAATGATTACTCTTCTCTACCTTTGTTCCACAAGGTAAACCTAAGCACACTAGTAACAAAGGCAAGGAAATTTCTTCATCTAGTAACAACAATTCTAATGTTAAATCAAATGATGTTGTTGCTAGTAGCTCTTTTGATTCCACTAATGATTCTCTTAGCCAAGTTACACTTGAGCAAGATTTTTTTTATTGAAAGGAACTATAGAGAGAGGTGTCTTCAGGAGTCTTGCCGGAAGTAAGCAATTCAAGGAAATTGTACGCAAGAAAGGAGAATATTATAAGAAGCAAGGTGTTGGCTACTTCAATGATAATGGACTTGGATGGGTAGAAGATCAATAAATCATCCCGAAGTTTGTTCCCAAAAAGGAGAAGTATGATCCTACTCTCCCCAAGGGAACAAGCTCTCAAGATGATCTTCCACTACAAGACCACAAGGACAAGGGAAAGCTTCAAGAGGAGATTGAGGAAGAACCCCAAGCCAAGGTCAAGTGGATTCCCACGGACACTAGTAGCTCTACTTCATCTAGTGCTACCACAAGTCCAAGGATCCCAATCAAGTTTATGTGGTTCCCCAGAAGAATAATTAGAGAATTTCTTAAGGGTGACTCCGCCAATGAAATCCACTCTTATTCATTTTAGCGAGAACTATATGCAATCAACTCCAACCATATGCATTAGTTCGAGGAGTCCCACATTCCCTCAAAGGTAAGCAAGGGACAAGGCAATTAATGTATCAATGGACATAATCTCACATGTAGTTTACTCGAGGTCCATATATATCTTTGTATATGTTCCTTGTGCTTTGGGACTAACCCATGTAGGTGAGAAGAGTAAGAAACAACAAGGATTGCTCCCAACTCAAGATGACCTTCATCAACAATGAGCATCCACCACTACTACACGTGCATGAAGTCTTGTACAACAAAACCCAAGCTTAGTTTGTCCCTCTTAGGGGGGATGTCATATCAATGGGAGCTTTACTCTAAGACTTGAGTATAAGCACCTCTTAAGATGTGAACACATTGAATGCTTTATGTAAAAGTGGTAACCCCACTTGTGCTTAAACATCGAGTATGATCTATGATCAAGTATTCTTGCTTGGCTCCTAAGTCAATATATAGATGATTGCATCATCTCCAAAGTTCTTGGTAGATAATATAGTGATTAGGCATGATTCATCATGTTTTATTTAACATCTTACTATCTAAGCATGTAGGTGTGCATATCTTTGCTCATTCGAGGATATCCAATTGTTGTTATTTGGTTTTTCTATTTTATTCAGCCAACTTGATATACAAGAATGCCTTAGTACCTCTCTCTAGATATCTATGCTATCTCGTATCAAATTATATTCATGCTACATCAGAAATTTTGAGCAAGCACATTAGGGACACACTATGTGAGGAGCAATCGGGGATCCGTCTTCACAAGGGCTGACTTCCAAAACCTCCCAAGTGCATCTCGGTGTGACCAACCTCAAAAACTTGGTCCCAAAGATGCCAAGGGTTGATCTAGTTTTTTAATCTCAATACCACCAATAGGAAGTTTTCGGCCTCACCGAGTTTCGTTGTAACCTGACAGTTATGAAACTCGGTGGCACCAAAAAATCCAGATCTGTGTCACCAACAGCCAGGGGGTATATATTTCTCGCGGACCCCACATTTGAAATAACCCTTCGAACTTCGCCTCTCCGCACCTCCTTGGTGCCGAGCCTAGTCCCGAGGACATGTACATTGTCTCTAGGGCGCCCTCGCCGTAGGAATCCTCGTTGTCGACGGTAATCATCGCCACCGTCGCCACTTCAGCAAGACCTTCAATGAATTAGGGTATGGTTTCGGCCCCTTCTTGTGCTCCTAAATTTGAATCTTGTGCAATTAGGTTTTCCTATCTTCTTTCCAAGTTTGGACTCTTCATATCCACAATAATCGTCAAGTAGATTAGAGAATGAGGAAAAATTTAAGTTTAACGGAAAACTGAATCTCGGTGTCACCGAATGAGAAAAATCGGTCCTCCTGATTTTGGTTTTAGAACTACTCAAAAAATCATTAGTAAAACCGAGTTACACTTTTAGGTGGAACCGAAAAGTGTGCTAAGTTTCTATTGAGGAGATTCTTAGTCTTAGTGGCTCCAATTATTTTGTCTCGGTGGAACCGATATTCCTTTTTGCAGAAAGTTAAACTTAAGATTTTTAGAGTGTTGGAAATATGCCCTAGATGCAATAATAAAATAGTTGTTATTATATTTCTTGTTTAAAGATAATCATTTATTTTCCATGCTAGAATTGTATTGAATGGAAACACAAATACATGTGTGGATACATTGACAAAACACTGTCCCTAGTAGGCCTCTAGTTGACTAGCTCATTGATCAAAGATGGTTAAGGTTTCCTAACCATAGACAAGTCTTGTCACTTGATAACGGGATCACATCATTAGGAGAATGATGTGATGGACAAGACCCAAACTATGAACGTAGCATGTGATCGTGTTATTTTATTGCTACTATTGTCTCCATGTCAAGTATACATTCCTATGACCATGAGATCATGTAACTCACTCACACCGGAGGAATGTCTTGTGTGTACTAAATGTTGCAACGTTACTGTGTGACTATAAAGGTGCTCTACAGGTATCTCCGAATGTGCCGGTTGAGTTAGCATGGATCAAGACTGGGATTTATCACTACATATGACGGAGAGGTATCTTAGGGCTCACTCGGTAATACAACATCACAAACAAGCCTTGCAAGCAATGTGACTAAAGAGTAAGCCCCAAGATTTTTTTATTACGGAACTAGTAAAGAGACTTGCCGGTAACGAGATTGAAATAGGTATAAAGATGCCGACGATCGAATCTCGGGCAAGTAACATACCGAAGGACAAAGGGAATGTGATACGGGATTAACTGAATCCTTCACATAGAGGTTCAACCAATAAATATCTTCGTAGAATATGAAGGATCCAATATGGACATTTAGGTCCTGCTATTGGATATTGCCCGGAGAGTGTCTCGGTCATGTCTACATAGTTCTCGAACCCGCTGGGTCTGCACACTTAAGGTTCTGTGATGTTTCGGTATTGTTGAATTATTGATGTTGGTACCCGAATCTTCTTCGGAGTCCCGGATGAGATCCCGAACATCATGATGGTCTCCGCAATGATCTGTAGACGAAGATTGATATATAGTAAGTGTCCATTTGGCTTCCGGAAGATTTTCGGGCATTACCTGTAAGTAAAGTACCGGGTGTGACGAATGGGTTCTGGAGTTAAACCGGGAGGGGCCACCCACCCGGGAGAGAACCAAAGAGCCCCAAGGGTGGCGCACCATCCCCTGGTGGGCTGGTGGCCACCCCAAGAAGGCCTATTCGGCCGAAGGGAACAAGGAAAGGAGGGTGGGGCCAAACTAAATTGGGGAAGGGGAGTCCTCCTTCCAAACCGTATTGGAGGAGGACTCTGATGACCCACAAGTGTAGGGGATCTATCGTAGTCCTTTCGATAAGTAAGAGTGTCGAATCCAACGAGGAGTAGAAGGATCTGACAAGTGGTTTTCAGCAAGGTATCCCTGCAAGCACTGAAATTATCGGTAACAGATAGTTGTGTGATAAGATGATTCGTAGCAAGTAGCAAGTAACAATAGTAACAACGGTGCAACAAGATGGCCCAATCCCTTTTGTAGCAAGAGACAAGCCTGGACAAACTCTTATAGGAGGTAAAGTGCTCCCGAGGACACATGGGAATTTCTGTCAAGCTAGTTTTCATCATGTTCATATGATTCGCGTTCGCTACTTTGATAGTTTGATATGTGGGTGGACCGGTGCTTGGGTGCTGCCCTTACTTGGACAAACATCCCACTTATGATTAACCCGTCTCGCAAGCATCTGCAACTACGAAAGAAGAATTAAGACAAAGTCTAACCATAGCATTAAACTAGTGCATCCAAATCAGCCCCTTACGAAGCAACGCATAAACCAGGGTTTAAGCTTCTGTCACTCTAGCAACCCATCATCTACTTAATACTTCCCAACGCCTTCCTCTAGGCCCAAATAATGGTGAAGTGTTATGTAGTCGACATTCACATAACACCACTAGAGGAAAAACAACATACAACACATCAAAATATTGAACGAATATCAAATTCACATGACTACTTATAGCAAGACTTATCCCATGTCCTCACGAACAAAAGTGACTACTCACAAAGCATAATTATGTTCATGACCAGAGAGGTATTGAATAGCATCAAGGATCTGAACGTATAATCTTCCACCGAGTAATCCAACTAGCATCAACTACAAAGAGTAATTAACACTACTAGCAACCTTACAAGTACCAATCAGAGTCGCGAGACGGAGATTGGTTACAAAAGATGAACTAGGGTTTGGAGATGAGATGGTGCCGATGAATATGTTGGTCGTGATGAGCCCCCTCCGATGAGAGGAGTTTTGCTCATGACGATGGCAACGATTTCCCCCTCCGCGAGAGAAGTTTCCCCGGCAGGACGACCCTGCCGGAGCTCTAGGTTAGTTCTGCTCAAATTCCGCCTCGTGGCGGCGGCGATTCCTCCCGAAAGCCTCCTCTTGATTTTTATGGAACGAAACCCTCCTTATAGCAAAAGAGAGGAGCCAGAGGGCCAACAGGGAGCACACAAGCCCCCTAGGCGCGGCTAGGGGGTAGGCCGCGCCTAGCAGGCTTTTGGCCTCCTGGTGGCTCCCGTGTGGTACTTCTTTCGCCCAGTATTTTTTATAAAATCCAAAATAATTCCTCGTTGATTTTCACGGCTTTTGGAGTTGCGTAGAATAGGTATCTCAAACTTGCTCCTTTTTAGGCCAGAATTCCATCTACCGGCATTCTCCCTCTTCATGTAAACCTTGCAAAATAAGAGAGAAAAGGCATAAGTATTGTACCATGAAGTGTAATAACAGCCCACAAAGCGATAAATATCAACATAAAAGCATGATACAAATGGACGTATCAACTCCCCAAGCTTACACTTTGCTTGTCCTCAAGCGGAAACCGAGATCAATAAATATGCCCACATGTTTAGAGAGAGAGGTGTGGACAAAACAAAATACGGACATGCAGGCATCATGATCATAATCAGAACATCAATAACATCACATAATCTCTTATGCTAAAGTGATAATTCCTTCACAAAGTAAAGTATGGATCAAGAACCTTATTGAGAATTAACAACCAATTACCTTTAGTCATTGAAGCAATTGCAATTTATCATATCATCGGAAAGACTCTAGTAAGAGCTTGTAAAGCAAATCCACATACTCAATCATCCTTTCGTCTTCTACAATTGCTACAACTCATGTGGTACTCATGAGATCAAAGTTCAGTCGGACATAGATAAAGATAAGGGCTTATAGTTTCGCCTCCCAACTATTTACCTCAAGGGTAATGTCAACAATAATAATTCATGAATACTTACTTCCATGTTGACATATGAATATAGATCTTTCCCTAGCAAATGACGTTAGCCAAGATAAAGGCGTATAAAGGAATTGGTGTCGATCACCATGACACTTTAAAGGGCAAAAAGTAAAGGTACAAGATAGGCCCTTAGCAGAGGGAAGCAGAGGTTGTCATGCGCTTTTGAGGTTTGGATGTGTGACCTCTTAGTGTGAAGGAACGTCACTTTATATTGCCTCCCGTGATAAAGAACTTTATTATGCATTCTATCGCTTTTATGTCTTCCTCATCACAGCTTCGTATAAAGCTTATTTTCCACACACTAATAGATTATACATATTTAGGGAGCAATTTTTATTGCTTGCAGTGATGACAACTTACTTGAGGGATCTCATGGCAAAACTGGTTTAAAGGTTTGTGCATGCACAAGTAGTATCTCTACTTAGTGCGGAAGTTTTGGCTGATATGAGGTGGAAGCAAGCGTCACATGCTAAGGGATCTCTAGTCATATAAAATTGTTCGGAACCAAGCAAACATAATTCATTATGTTGTCTTCCTTGTCCAACATCTACTTCTAAGCATGTAATAGTTTACAGAGTGTTCACAATCATAGAAGGTGTCAAAGATGATATATTTATATGTGAACCTCTCCTTCTTTATTACTTCCTATTAATTGCAACAATGACCAAGGTCTACGTTTGTCCACCCACAACAAGTTTCGATCAACATTCTTTTTATATGTGAAGTCATCACTTCCCATAAGATCATTACATGATCTTTCATGCTTTTGTTCTTTTATCATTCTTTTCTTTAGATCATGGCATGAAGCAAGGCCCTTAACTAAAACACTCTTTATTATATGACTCACGAACTCGTATACATTGGGGGTGACATAAAGAAAAACTCAAGCCTAGAACACTGAGAACTTTATTCTATTAGAGAAAGATAAAACCAAAAAGGATCGAACTAAGAAAAGGTAAAGGGAAAAGATGTGATGGTGATACGATACCGGGGCAACTCCCCCAAGCTTGGCACAAGCCAAGGGGATTGCCCATATCCGTGCTTAGTTGTCATCCTTCGAAGGTGATGGTGGTGGAGTTGTTGCAGAGGTCTTGAACTTGTTTAATTTCCTCTTGAGCACAAAATTCTACTCCTTGAGATCGTTAATTTCCTTTTCAAGCCTCAACACCCTTTGGAATAATTCTTGCTTACTCTCCTGCAAAAGACGAGAAGGGATAAACAAAATCGTAGGCTTCTTCCTTGAGTCTGTGAGGCTCGACTTCTTGAACTCCACATGTGTGTCTCCAGGTTGGGGTAGAGGAGCCCCCTCTTCATCGGAACTTGTTCCTTCCTTCCCCTTGGGATCATAATCTTCTTCCTCATCAGTGGTCCAACCATAATGATCCAAGTGCCCATAGACCTTGGGGTTAGCAAGGTAATCGGCCACATAGCTCTCCCCCTCTGAATCTTGAGAAGACATCTTGCCCTAAATCTGCGGCAGAAACAGGCTCGAAACAAAACAGAGGATATTTGCGTGATACGAGGGTTAGACCTTTCGGGAGAATATATAATGAATTTTTCCCGACCAGAAGGAGTACTCCGCAAGAAAACAAAGTCCCGGAGGCACACGAGGTGGTCACAAGCCCCCCAGGCGCGGCCAGGGGGGTGGCCTGCGCGTGGCAGGCTTGTCGCCTCCTCATGAGCTTTCCGGACTATTTTAAATTTTCCTAATTTTCTAAAAATTCCGAAACGGAGAAAAAATCCTACTGGAAAAGTTTTGGAGTCGGTTTACTTACCGAATCACATACCTATTCGTTTTCGGAGTCTGAAACAGGTTGATAAATATCCCTTATGTACTCCTCCGGAGTTATGGTATTAATAATATTGGTTTCAACATTCATGGGAGTACCTGAGATATAATGCTTGATTCTTTGCCCATTTACCACTCTCGGAAAATTACCTTCCGTGTTGTTGATCTTGATGGCACCAGAATGATATACTTCCTCGACAATGTAAGGACCTTCCCATTTAGAGAGAAGCTTGCCTGCAAAGAATCTTAAACGAGAATTATATAGCAACACATAATCACCTACATTGAACTCACGTTTTTGTAACATTTTATTCTCGCCACCTCTTAACCTTTTCTTTGAACAACTTGGCATTTTCATATGCCTTAGCTCTCCGTTCATCAAATGAGCTAATATCAAATAACTTCTTCTCACCAGCAAGTTTGAAATCAAAGTTCAGCTCTTTGATTGCCCAATAAGCCTTATGCTCTAGCTCAAGAGGTAAATGAAATACTTTATCGTAAACCATTTTGTACGGAGACATGCCCATGGGATTCTTATAAGCAGTTCTATAAGCCCATAGTGCATCACCGAGCTTCTTAAACCAATTCTTTCTAGACCTATTAACAGTCCTTTGCAGAATTAGTTTAATCTCTCTATTACTTAGCTATACTTGACCACTGGACTGAGGGTGATAGGGAGATGCAATTCTATGGTTGACATCATACTTAGCAAGCGTTTTACGGAAAGCACCATGAATAAAATGTGAACCACCATCAGTCATTAGATATCAAGGTACTCCAAATCTAGGGAAAATAACTTCTTTAAGCATCCTGATAGAAGTGTTGTGATCAACACTACTAGTTGGGATAGCTTCTACCCACTTAGTAACGTAATCAACAACAACTAGGATATGAGTATACCCATTGGATTTTGAAAAAGGTCCCATATAATCGAAACCCCAAACATCAAATGGTTCAATGATAAGTAAATAATTCATAGGAATTTCCTGACGTTTACTGATATTTCCTATTATTTGACATTCGTCATAGGACAAGACAAACTTACGGGCATCCTTGAAGAGAGTGGGCCAATAGAAACCTGATTGCAATACCTTGTGTGCAGTTCTATCTATCGCATGGTGTTCTCCGTAAGCCTCGGAGTGACACTTCTATAGGATCTGTCCATGTTAATGCTCAGGTACACAATGGTTAATAACACCATCAACTCCTTCTTTATAAAGGTGAGGATCATCCCAAAAGTGATGTCTCAAGTGAAAGAAGAATTTCTTCTTTTGTTGGTATGTTAAACTAGGTGGTATATATTTGGCAAAGATATAGTTTGCATAATCAGCATACCACGGTGTACTACGTGAAGCATTGATGACATTCAATTGCTCATCAGGAAAGCTATCATCAATAGGTTGTGGGTCATCAAGAACATTCTCCAACCTAGACAAGTTATCTGCTACGGGGTTCTCAGCACCCTTCCTATCAACAACATGCAAATCAAATTCTTGTAGCAGGAGAACCCATCTGATAAGTCTAGGTTTAGCATCTTTGTTTTCCATGAGATAATTAATAGCAGCGTGATCAGTGTGAATAGTGACTTTCGAATCAACTATGTAAGATCTGAACTTTTCACATGCAAACACGACTGCTAAAAATTCCTTTTTAGTAGTAGCATAGTTTCTTTGGGCACTGTCTACAGTTTTACTAGCATAGTGAATAAAATTCAACTTCTTATCAACTCTTTGTCCTAGAACAGCGCCAACAGCATAATCACTAGCATCACACATGATTTCAAAAGGTAAGTTCCAATCAGGTGGTTGAACAATAGGCGTAGTTATCAAGGCCTTTTTAAGTATTTCGAAGGCTTCCTCACAATCATCGTCAAAAACAAAAGGAATATCCTTTTGCAAGAGATTGGTAAGAGGCCTAGAAATCTTAGAAAAGTCCTTAATGAACCTTCTATGGAAACCAACATGACCAAGGAAACTACTTATACCTTTGATATCTGTAGGGCATGGCATTTTCTCGATCGCATCAACCTTAGGCTTATCGACTTCAATACCTCTTTCAGAAATTTTAAGTCCTAAGACGAGGCCTTCATTAACCATAAAGTGGCACTTCTCCCAATTCAAGGCAAGATTGGTATCTTTACATCTCTGCAAAACTCGATCAAGGTTGCTGAGGCAATCATCAAAAGAAGACCCGTAAATGGAGAAGTCATCCATGAAATCCACAACAATCTTTTTCACAAAAATCAGAGAATATAGCCATCATACATCTTTGAAAGTTAGAAGATGCATTACATAAGCCAAAAGGCATACGTCTGTAAGCAAAGGTACCGAAAGGGCAGGTGAAAGTGGTTTTCTCCTGATCATATTGTGCAACAGGTATTTGGGAGAAACCAGAATAACCATCTAGAAACCAAGTGTGTGTGTTTAGACAATCTTTCTAGCATTTGGTCAATAAATGGCAAAGGGTAATGATCTTTCCTAGTGGCCTTATTCAATTTCCTAAAATCAATCACCATCCTATAGCCACTAATAATCCTCTGTGGGATCAATTCATCCTTATCATTAGGGACAACGGTAATACCTCCCTTCGTAGGGACGCAATGCACCGGACTTACCCAATCACTATGAGCAACATCATAGATAATACCTGCTTCCAGGAGCTTTAGTAATTCTTTTCTTACTACCTCTTTCATCTTAGGATTTAATCTCCGTTGATGATCGACAGCTGGTTTGGAATCAGGATCGGTTTTAATTTTGTGCTGGCATAGAGTGGGACTAATGCCCTTAAGATCATCAAGAGTATATCCAATAACAGCACGGTGGTTCCTCAGAGTTTTTAGTAACTTATTTTCTTCATCCTCTGAGAGGCTAGCAATAATAAGAACAAGATATATCTCTTTTTCATCAAGATAAGCATACTTAAGAGTATCATGCAACTGTTTAAGCTCGAACACAGGATCACCCTTTGGTGGGGGTGGATCTCCAAGCAGTTCAACAAGCAAATTATTCTTAAGGATAGGATGTTGTTCAAAGATAACTCTATCTATCTCATTCCTTTCATCCATATGCAAATTGTTTTCATGCTCATGCAAGTATTGCTCTAAAGGATCAGTAGGAGGCACAACAATAGAAGCTAGAGAAATAATTTCATCCTTACTAGACAACTATTTTTCATGAGGTTGTCTACCAAACTTGGAGAAATTGAACTCATGTGACACACCTTCAAAGCCAACAGTGACAGTTTAGTTCGCACAGTCAATATGAGCATTCACAATATTGAGAAAAGGTCTGCCAAATATAATGGGACAAAAGCTATCTTGTGTGGTAGAAAGAACGATAAAATCAGCAGGATACTTAGTTTTACCACACAATACTTCAACATCACTAACAATTCCCAAAGGGAAGATAGTATCTCTATTGGCAAGCTGAATAGTGACATCAATAGGTTCCATCTCGACACGTGCAATCTCGTCTTTAATTTCATCATACAAAGATTGAGGTATTGCACTAACACTAGCACCCACGTCACATAAACCATGATAACAATGTTCTCTTATCTTAACAGAAACAACAGGCGTGCCAACAACAGGCCTATGTTTGTCTCTAGCATGTGGTTTAGCAATTCTAGCAGCATCTTCACAGAAGTGAATATCATGGCCATCAACATTGTCAGACAGGAGATCTTTGATAATAGCAATGCTAGGTTCAACTCTAATTTTCTCACGGGGTGTAGGTGTTCTAATGTAGCCCCTATGTATCACAGTTGAAACTTTAGAATGATCCTTTATCCTAACAGGGAAAGGTGGTTTCTCAATGTAAGCACTGGGAACAATAGGATCATTATAAGCAATGAATTTTTCTTCAACTGGATGGGGTTTAACTACATTGACTTCTAAGGGAGGATGATATTTAAACCACTTCTCCTTAGGGAGATCAATATGAGCAGCAAATGATTCACACAATGAAGCTATTATCTCAGAGTCAAGTCCAAATTTAGCGCTAAAATCACAAAAAGTATTTGTTTTGACAAAGGATTTAACGCAATCAAACTTGAGATTCATACCTGACTCCTTACCTTCATCAAACTCCCAATCTTCAGAGTTGCGTTTAATTCTTTCCAATAAATTCCATTTTAAGTCAATATCTCTCTTCATAAAAGAACCGGTACAAGAAGTGTCAAGCATGGTGCGATTATCATGAGAAAGCCGAGCATAGAAGTTCTGAGTGATAATTTCTCTCGAGAGCTCATGGTTGGGGCATGAATATAACATTGATTTAATCCTCCCCCAAGCTTGAGCGATACTTTCTCTATCACGAGGCCAAAAATTATAAATACAATTCCAATCACGATGTACCAAATGCATAGGATAAAACTTTTGACGAAATTCCAATTTCAATCGGTTGTAGTTCCATGATCCAGTATCATCACATAGCCTATACCATGTCAATGCTTTATCCCCCAAAGATAAGGGAAAGACCTTCTTCTTGACGTCATTCTCGGGAAAACCTGAAAGCTTAAATAAACCACAAACTTCATCTACATAGATTAGATGCAAGTCGGGATGTGATGTTCCATCTCCTGTAAAAGGATTAGCCAACAGTTTCTCTAGCATACCCGAAGGAATTTCATAACAAGTACTTTCAGTAGGTGCAGCTGGTTGAGGAGAAACTCCTTGTGCTTCCATTCGAGGTGAAGATACCCCGAACAAGCTCCTCAAAGGATTAGTTTCCATAGTGACAAGTGACAATAAATTTCAGCACACTATATAAATGTTTCCTTACCAAATTCCACTTACCAAAGGCGCTTCACTCCACGGCAACGGCGCCAGAAAAGAGTCTTGATGACCCACAAGTGTAGGGGATCTATCGTAGTCCTTTCGATAAGTAAGAGTGTCGAACCCAATGAGGAGCAGAAGGATCTGACAAGTGGTTTTCAGCAAGGTATTCTCTACAAGCACTGAAATTATGGGTAACAGATAGTTGTGTGATAAGATGATTCGTAGCAAGTAGCAAGTAACAATAGTAACCCCTCTCGCAAGCATCTGCAACTAGGAAATAAGAATTAAGACAAAGTCTAACCATAGCATTAAACTAGTGGATCCAAATCAGCACCTTACGAAGCAACGCATAAACTAGGGTTTAAGCTTCTGTCACTCTAGCAACCCATCATCTACTTACCACTTTCCAATGCCTTCCTATAGGCCCAAATAATGGTCAAGTGTTATGTAGTCGTCGTTCACATAACACCACTAGAGGGAAAACAACATACAATGCATCAAAATATCGAACAAATACCAAATTCACATGACTACTTATAACAAGACTTATCCCATGTCCTCAGGAACAAAAGTGACTACTCACAAAGCATAATTATGTTCATGACCAGAGAGGTATTGAATAGCATAAGGGATACGAACATATAATCTTCCACCGAGTAATCCAACTAGTATCAACTACAAAGAGTAATTAACACTACTAGCAACCTTACAAGTACTAATCGGAGTCGCGAAACGGATATTGGTTACAAAAGATGAACTAGGGTTTGGAGATGAGATGGTGCTCATGAAGATGTTGGTGGTGATGAGTCTCCTCCGATGAGAGGAGTGTCGGTGATGATGATGGCGATGATTTCCCCCTCCGGGAGAGAAGTTTCCCAGGCAGGACGACCCTGCCGGAGCTCTAGATTGGTTTTGCTCAAGTTCCGCCACGTGGCGGTGGAGATTCCTCCCGAAAGCCTCCTCTTTATTTTTTAGGGAACGAAACCCTCCTTATAGCAAAAGAGGGGAGCTCGAGGGCCAACAGGGAGCCCACAAGCCCCCTAGGCGCGGCCAGGGGGGTAGGCCGCGCCTAGCAGGCTTGTGGCCTCCTGGTGGCTCCCCTCTGGTACTTCTTCCGCCCAGTATTATTTATAAAATCCAAAATAATTCCTCGTTGATTTTGACGGCTTTTGGAGGTGCGTAGAATAAGTATCTCAAACTTTCTCCTTTTTCAGGCCAGAATTCCATCTGCCGGCATTCTCCCTCTTCATGTAAACCTTGCAAAATAAGAGAGAAAAGGCATAAGTATTGTACGGTGAAGTGTAATAACTGCCCATAAAGCGATAAATATCAACATAAAAGCATGATGCAAAATGGACGTATCAGACTCCTCCCGCTCTCCTTGCGCTGCACGAAACCTAGGGCTTGTCCCTAAGGCACCACCCCTCCCCTCCCTCCTAAATATAGTGGAGGTGAGAGATGATTTTGGCACCTCAAGCCAAGGCGCAATCCTCTCTCCATCCACAACTTCGTGACACCCTGTAGCTAGTTCGGTACGGTATGTCGAAGCCGTGCCGGACTAACTCCACCACCATCACCGCCACACCATCGTGCTACCGGAGAATTCAGCTACATCTTCGTCTCTGTTGCCGGATCAAGAAGGCGGAGATTGTCATCGAGCTCCACGTGTGCTGAACGCGGAGGTGCTGTCCGTCCGGCGTTTGATCGAGACGGAGTTTGTGGGATGGCTCGCGGTTTGGATCGCAAAGACGTTCAACTACATCAATCGCGTTTCTGAAGCTTCCCGCTTAGGGATCTACAAGGTTATGTGGATCTTATCTCCCCTCTCGTAGATGATCATGACCATGGATTGGTCTTGCGTGTGGGTAGGATTTTTTTTGTTTCCCATGCAACGTTCCCTAACAGTTGTATCAAAGCTAGGTCTATGCGTAGATGATACTCAAGGAGAACACAAAGGAGTTTGTGGGTGTTGATGTTCAATTTGCTGCCCTCCTTAGTATTTTCTTGATTCGGCGGTATTGTTGGATGAAGCGGCCCGGACCAACATTACTTGTACGCTTACAAGAGACCGGTTTCATCGACTAACATGCAACTTGTTGCATAAAGATGACTGGCGGGTGTCTGTTTCTCCAAATTTAGTTGAATCGGATTTGACCGAGGTGGTCCTTCGAGCAGGTTAAATAGCAACTTGCATATCACCGTTGTGGTTTTGCGTATGTATGATGCGATCATACTAGATACCCATAACAACAAATTAGATGACGTCTAACTTCTTTTGGCAGGGTATGTTGTGATGTGATATGGCCAAAGACATGATATGATATATTTGATGTATGATATGATCATGTTGTAATAGTTAAATATTGACTTGCACGTCGATGCTACGGCTACCGGCAGGAGCCATAGGGTTGTATTCAATTATTTTGCGCTTGGTAATTTAGTAGTAACAATATAGTTAGCGCGACAACCTCAATGACAACACAATGATGGGGATCATGATGACGGAAATCATGCAGTGGCGCCGATGACGATGGTGATCATGACGGTGCTTTGGTGATTGAGATCAAGAAGTACAAGTTCATGGCCATATCATGTCACTTATGATTTGCATGTGATGCTAATACTTTTGTGCACCTTATTTGGCTTAGGACGATGGTAGCATTATAAGATTATTCCTCACTGAAATTTCAAGATAAAATTGTTTTCTCCCTGAGTGTGCACCATTCCAACAGTTCGTCGTTTTGAGACACCACGTGATGATCGGGTGTGATAGACTCTACGTTCACATACGACGGGTGCTAAACAGTTGCACACCCACAACACTCGGGTTAAACTTGACGAGCATATCATGTACAGACATGGCCTCGGATCACAAGAGATCGAAAGGTCAAACATGAGTCATATAGTCGATATGATCAACATGGAGATATTCACCATTGAAGCTAACTCAACTCACGTGACGACCGGACTTGAGTTAGTGAATTTGGATCACGTGACACTCGAATGACTAGAGGGATGTCAATCTGAGTGGGATTTTATTATTAATATGATTAACTAAACTCAATTATCTTGAACATAGTCTAAGTAATCTTTGAAATTTTTTATGTTGTATATCAATGGCTCGCGCAGTAGCAACACTGAATTTTAATGCGTTCCTAGAGAAAGCTTAGCTGAAAGATGATGGAAGCAACTTTGTTGACTCGTCCCGTAATATGAGGCTTATCCTCACGGCTGCCCAAAAGTAATATGCCCATGATGCGCCGCTAGGTGATGAACCACCCCAATCGACGTTCCCAAAGTTATGAACGTCTGGCAAACGTGCAACTATAACTACTCATTAGTTCAATGTGCAGTTTTGTATGGCTTAGAACCGGGACTTCAAAGACATTTTGAACGTCATGGACCATATGAGATGTTCTAGGTATTGAAGTTTATCTTTGAGAAGAATGCTAGGATAGAGAGGTATGAGACCTCCGATAAGTTCTATGCTTGAAAAATGGAGGAGAATGGGTCTCTCGGTGAACATGTGCTCAGAATGTTTGGGTACTCTAACTGTCTGGCTGAGTTGGGAATTGCTCTCCCACCGGAGGCTATCATTGAGAGAGTTCTTCAGTCACTGCCACCTAGCTATATAGGCTTTGTGTTGAACTACAACATGCAAGGGATGAATAAGTCACTCGCTGAGCTGTTTGTGATGCTGAAAGTCGCTGAGTCAGAAATCCAGAAAGAACATCAAGTGTCAATGGTCAATAAGACCACCAATTTCAAGAAAAACGACAAGGGAAAGAAGGATAACTCCAAGAAGAGTGGCAAAGCTGTTGCCCCTCCGACGAAGAAACCCAAGTCTGGACCCAAGCTGGAGACTAAGTCTTATCATTGCAAGGGAACTGGTCACTCGAAGCGGAAGTTCCCCAAGTATCTGTCCTAAAAGAAGGCGGACAACGCCAAACAAGATATATTTGATATACATGTTATTGATGTGTACCTCACCAGCTCTCGTAGTATTGCCTAGGTATTTGATACCGGTTCTATTGCTCACATTTGCAAATCGAAACAGGAACTGTAGAATAAACGAAGGCTGGCGAAGGACGAAGTGACGATGCGCGTGGGAAATGATTCCATGGTTGATGCGATCGTCGTCGGCACGCTCTCACTTCAATTACTGTCGGGGTTAGTGATTAACCTAAATAAATGTTATTTAGTGCGTGCGTTAAGCATGAACATTATATCCGGATCTTGTTTATTGCGAGACGGTTACTCATTTAAGTCAGAGAATAATGGTTGTTCTATTTATATGAGTAATATCTTTTATTGTCATGCTCCCAATGTGAGAGGTTTGGTATTGTTTAATCTCGATAGTGATGACACACATATCCATAACATTGAGGCCAAAATATGTAGAGTTAATAATGATAGCACCGCTTTCTTGTGGCAGTCTCTCTTAGGTAATATTGGTATAAAACACATGAAGAAACTCCATGCTGGTGGGCTTTTGGAGTCACTTTATTTTGAATCACTTGACACATGTGAACCATGCCTCATGGGTAAGATGACTAAGACTCCGTTCTCTGGAACATTGGAGCTCGCAAGTGGCTTGTTGGAGATCATACATACTGATGTGTGCGGACCAATGAGCATAGAGGTGCATGATGGATATCGTTATTTTCTCACCTTCACTGATGATTTGAGTAGATATGGTTATATTTACTTGATGAAGCACAAGTCTGAAACGTTTGAAAAGTTCAAGGAATTTCAGAGTGAAGTTGCAAATCATCGTAACAAGAAGATCAAATTCCTACGATCTGATAGAGGAGGTGAGTATCTGAGTTACGAGTTTGGTGCTCACTTAAGAGAATGTGGAATTATTTCACTGTTCACACTGCTAGGAACACCACAGCATAATGGTGTGTCCGAACATCGTAATCGTCCTTTATTAGATATGGTGTGTTCAATGATGTCTCTTACCGATTTGCTGTTATCGTTTTGGGGCTATGCATTAGAGACAGCTGCATTCACTTTAAATAGGACACCAACAAAATCCATTGAAAGGACAACATATGAAGTGTGATACGGCAAGAATCCAAAATTGTCGTTTCTTAAAGTTTGGGGATGTGATGCTTATGTCAAAAAGCTTCAGCCTGAAAAGGTGGAACCCAAAGCAGACATGTGCATCTTCATAGGGTACCCAAAAGAGACAGTTGGGTACACCTTCTATCTCAGATCTGAAGGCAAAGTGTTTGTCGCTAGAAAAGAAACATTTCTTGAGAAAGAGTTTCTCTCGAAATAATTTAGTGGGAGGAAGATAGAACTTGATGAGGTTGTAGAACCTTTGCTTCAACCAACTGGTGGTGCAAGACAGAAAGTAGTTTCTATCGAAGCTACGCCAGTTGAAGAGGAAGCTAATGATGATGATCAAGAAACTTTAGGTCAAGTTGCTACCAGACCTCGTAGGTTGACAAGGGCACGTACTGCTCCTCAGTGGTACGAGAATCTTGTCTTATCAATCATGTTGTTAGACAACAATGAACCAACGAGCTATGGAGAAGCAATGGTGGGCCCATATTCCAACAAATGGTTAGAGGCCATGAAATTTGTGATAAGGTCTATGTATGAAAACAAAATATGCACTTTGGAAGTATTTCATGAAGCGAAAAGGCCATTCAGAACAAATGGATCTTTAAGAAGAAGACGAACGCGGACGGTAATGTGAACATCTATAAAGCTCAACTTGTGGCAAAGGGTTTTTCACAAGTTCAAGGAGTTGACTATGATGAGACTTTCTCACCGGTAGCGATGCTTAAGTCCTTCATAATCATGTTAGCAATAGCTACATTTTTCGATTATGAAATTTGGCAGATGGATGTCAGAACAACGTTCCTTAACAGGTTTCTTAAGGAAGAGTTGTATATGATGCAACCGGAAGCTTTTGTCGATTCAGAGAATGCTGACAAGGTATGCAAACTCCAGCGGTCCATTTATGGACTGGTGCAAGCATCTCGGAGTTGTAGTCGGTGCTTTCATGAGGTGATCAAGGCGTCTGGGTTTATACAAGTTTTTGGAGAACCTTGTATTTACAAGAAAGTTAGTGTGAGCTCTATAGCGTTTCTAATATTATATGTGGATGACATATTGCTGGTTGGAAACAATATAGAACTTTTGGGAAGCGTAAAGGATTATTTGAATAAAAGTATTTCAATGAAGGACCTGGGAGAAGCTTCTTACATATTAGGCATCAAGATCTATAGAGATAGATCAAGACGCTTGATAGGACTTTCACATAGCACATACCTTGATAAGATTTTGAAGAAGTTCTAAATGGAACAATCCAAGAAAGGGTTCTTGCCTGTGTTACAAGGTGTAAATTTGAGTAAGACTCAATGCCCAGCGACTGAAGAAGATAGAGAAAAGATGAGTGATGTCCCCTATGCTTCAGCCATAGGGTCTATCGTGTATGCAATGTTGTGCACAAGACGTGATGTCAGCCTTGCCATAAGTATGGCCGGAAGGTTTGAAAGTAATCCAGGAATGGAGCACTCGACAGTTGTCAAGAATATTCTAAAGTACCTGAAAAGGACTAAGGAAATGTTTCTCGTTTATGGAGGTGACGAAGATATCATCGTAAAGGGTTACGTCGATGCAAGCTTCGACACTGATCCGGATGTCTCTAAGTCACAAACCGGATATGTATTTATTCTCAATGCGGGTGCGGTAAGCTGGTGCAGTTTCAAGCAGAGCGTCGTAGCTGATTCTACATGTGAAGTGGAGTACATAGCTACCTCGGAGGCGGCTAAAGAGGGTGTTTGGATGAAGCAGTTCATGACAGATCTTGGAGTTGTGCCAAGTGCACTGGATCCAATAAATCTGTTCTGTGACAACGCTGGTGCCATTGCTCTTGCCAAGGAACCAAGGTTTCATAAGAGGACCAGACACAGAAAACGACACTTCAATTCCATCCACGATTACATCATGGAGGAAGACATAAATATTTGCAAAGGGCACACAGATCTGAATGTTGCAGACCCGTTGACTAAGCCTTTTCCACGAGCAAAACATGATCAACACCAGAACTGTATGGGTGTTAGATTCGTTACATTGTAAATCACATAGTGATGTGAAGCTAGATTATTGACTCTAGTGCAAGTGGGAGACTATTGGAAATATGCCCTAGAGGAAATAATAAAATAGTTATTATTATATTCCCTCTTTCAACATGATCATTTATTATTCGTGCTAGAATTGTATTGAATGGAAACACAAATACATGTGTGGATACATAGACAAAACACTGTCCCTAGTAAGCCTCTAGTTGACTAGCTCGTTGATCAAAGATGGTTACGGTTTCCTAGCCATAGATAAGTGTGGTCACTTGATAACAGGATCACATCATTAGTAGAATGATGTGATGGACAAGACCCAAACTATGAACATAGCATGTGATCGTGTTATTTTATTGCTACTGTTTTCTTCATGTCAAGTATACATTCCTATGACCATGAGATCATGTAACTGACCGACACCGGAGGAATGCCTTGTGTGTATCAAACGTTGCAACGTATCTGGGTGACTATAAAGGTGCTCTACAAGTATCTCCGAAGGTGTTTGTTGAGTTAGCATGGATCAAGACTGGGATTTGTCACTCCGTATGACAGATGGGTATCTCGGGGGCCACTCCGTAATACAGCATCACAGACAAACCTTGCAAGAAATGTGACTAAAGAGTTAGCCACAAGATTTTACATTACGGAACAAGTAAAGAGACTCGCCGGTAATGAGATTGAAATAGGTATAGAGATGCTGACGATCGAATCTCGGGCAAGTAACTTACCGAAGGACAAAGGGAATGTGATACAGGATTAAGTGAATATTTCACATAGAGGTTCAACCGATAAAGATCTTCATAGAATATTTAGGATCCAATACAGACATCCGGGTCCCGCTATTGGATATTGAACACAGAGCGTCTCGGTCATGTCTACATAGTTCTCGAACCCACAGGGTCTGCACACTTAACGTTCGACGATGTTTCGATATAGTTGAATTATTGATGTTGATAACCGAATGTTGTTTGGAGTCCTATATTAGATCCCAGACATCATGAGGGTTTATGGAATGATCTGGAGACGAAGATTGATATATAGGAAATGTCCATTTGGCTTTCGGAAGGTTTTCAGGCATTACTGATAAAGTACCGGGAGTGACGAATGGTTCCGGAGATCCACCAGGAGGGGCCACCCACCCGGGAGGTAACCAAAGAAGCCCAAGTGTGGCGCACCAGCCCCTGGTGTGCTGGAGCCAGCACAACGAGGCCTATTCGGCCGAAGGGAACAAGGAAAGGAGGGTGGGGCCAAACCGAATTAGGGAAGGGGAGTGCTTCGAAACCATATTGGAGGAGGACCTCTCCTGCCATCCTTGTGCCAGCCGAACCCTAGGGCTTGTCCCTAGCGTGCCATCCCTCCCCTCCCTCCTATATATAGTGGAGGTGAGAGAGGCTTTTGGCACCTCAAGCCAACGTGCAACCCTCTCTCCCTCCACCACTTCGTGACACCCCGTAGCTAGTTCGGTATGGTACGACGAAGCCCTGCTGGAGTAGCTCCACCACCATCACCGCCATGTCGTCATGCTACCTGAGAATTTAGATACCTCTTCATCTCTCTTGCTGGATCAAGAAGGCGGAGATCGTC
Organism: Hordeum vulgare subsp. vulgare; assembly: GCF_904849725.1. Classification (NCBI taxonomy): domain Eukaryota; kingdom Viridiplantae; phylum Streptophyta; class Magnoliopsida; order Poales; family Poaceae; genus Hordeum; species Hordeum vulgare. Next base: position 268,402,225 of record NC_058519.1, on the reverse strand, counting down.
ATCGAGCTGCACGTGTTCTGAACGAGGAGGTGTCGTCCGTTTGGCGCTAGATTGGGACGGAGTTCGTGGGACGGCTTGCGATTTGCATCGCGAAGACGTTCGACTACATCAACTGAGTTTCTTAACGCTTACCGCTTAGCGATTTACAAGGGTATGTGGATCCGATCTCCCCTCTCGTAGATGATCATCACCACGAATAGGTCTTGCGTGTGCATAGGAATTTTTTTGTTTCCCATGCAACGTTCCCCAACACAGAGTTCAAACTTGCAAAAACTTCTGAATTTTTGTGATGCTCATCCACTCCTTCTTTTCTACCTCTATTAACAGGATCATCTTGTTTGCTTGATTGATTGTCAGCATGTCATCTTGAGAGGCAGTCAGAATGACTTTAGAGAGCCTAGTGTTGAGATGCACTCAAGCACTGGTCCTGAGAGGACTATTTCTGACCCATATGAGACATTCCCCAGAAGCAAAAGAAGAGAGATGCAATCAAGAAGTGTGAGAAAAGAGTATGTCAGATGAGATTCTATGAGAGTTCCAGAGGCTGCTCGGAAAGGGATGAAGCTTACACTTGAGAACCCATCTTCCAGGCACGCTATGATGCAAGGGCAGAAAAGATCCAGGAAGAGAGTGGTGCATGTTTTTGTATCACAAACATCCATATATGAAAATCCATCAGAAGCTTCTAAGGAGGAGGAAGAAGAGGTTGCTGCTGATGCAGCTCTATCTAAGAAGAAGAAGCTCATGGAAGATGCTATGCCAAGAAGGTCTACACCCGAACCTTCAGCACCCAAGTCCAAGAAGTTAGTAGCTACCAAGAAGACTACTAGGGACTTACCTCCAGTAGAGAAGAACAAGAGCTCTACATCAAGGGAGGCTGCTGCAGAGGAGGAAGAAGATGCATCTATGCTGAGAAAATTGAGAGCACACTTCCCATTGCACAATTCTGCTCATCCTGTTGCTGAGGATATGAAGAATAGGATGCATCAAGGATTGAGACAGTGGAGGTCTATTGATCCATATGCTGTCAGGACAAGAACTGTTGCTGGTCCTCACTTTAACACTAATGACCAATAAGATTTTTATGAGACAGTGTTGTTGGACAAGAGTCCTGCAGTCAGTGACATGAGATATATTCACTTGGATTACATCCCGAAACATGAGGAATACTTCCCTCATGTCAGGGAGAACTTTAGGTTGATTGACATTAAAGATTTTGTTGGCAGAGAGATGACATCCTGGAATTATGAAATTATTATGCAATTCTATTCAGCTCCTAATTTCTATCTAGATGGAAGGATAGTGTGGATAACAGAAGGTCACACGTATGAGTCTACCGTAGAGGAGTGCGCCACTATCATTGGTGCCACTGAAACCCAAGAGGGTGATTTGGATGTGTACTCAGAATCCAAGATGAATCATAATACTATTGCAAACATGTACAATCTAGTGCCCCATCGGTATCGGAAGACACATACGTTTGGATCTGCCTATTTTCTGCAAGAAGGAATATCAACCACGAACACCATTATGAGATACACCCTGATGCCTAAATAAGGAGATGAAAAGATGATCAGAGGGTGTTCCATCAACATGTTGCACCATTTAGACAACCACACCAGGATCAAGGTGATGGATCTCATGGTTGAGACTGTTAGGAGGACTGCTGCATATCAAAAGATATCTTCTGGGTGTGCACCATATATTCAGATGCTCATCAATGCCAAGATTGGCAAGAATGCTTATCAACTTGATCGCCCACACCTCCCATTACATCCATAGTTTGTGGGCAAGGAAGTTGTGATGGAACACAACCATCCCAGCTCAGCTACAACGTGTTAGAAGGCAGAGGCAACAAAGGCAGAGGCCGCCAAAGATGCTCCCGCTCCACAGCTGAGACCTACAGAAGAGCAGATGTCGTTTCTTGTCAGCACCATCCAAGGGATGGAGAAGAGTATTTCAGATATCTTGTTGAACCAGAAGAGCCTTGAGAGGATTGTGGAGACTAAATTCCATGACCTGGATGTCAAAGTGACAGAGTTGGCTATAGCAGTTGAGAAGCTCCACCATGAGGTTGATGTAGTGCATATATCCCATTCCAGTAGTGATGATGACGATTCGCCTCTTCCAACGATTACTCAGTTCAAGACCCAGTCTAAGTCTGCAGTTGTGCCAGTGACGGAAGCAAGACCAACTTCATCATCTCAAGCATAAGCGCCTTTAGCTCCAGCTCCTGCACCTCCATTGTGTACGCCTCCACCTCCACGGACATCCGAAGAAGAGTTCGCCACCGTTCTCCATTCTACTCCATCATCTTCTATTGGAGGAGATCGAGCCTAGAGGGATGCTTAGTTCTAGACCTTTGAACTTTTTGGTAACTTGTTGACAAATGGGGAGAAGTGTATATATCAATTAGGGCTTCGAGAGAGAGAGAGAGAGAGAGAGCTATGATTTTTATTTTCTCTCATTCGGTTTTACAAAACATTCGGTATTTTGGATAACTTAAACTTTCATGTTTGATCATACGCTTTGATTGTTCATACTACTATGTTATATCTTTGAGCTATCTACAAGATGATCATTCACTCATTGTTTGGTGTTTTGTGCATTAATATCCATTCATATCACTTATGCGCACCACCAAGATGTATGTGACATGGAAGAGTGACTCATGTTCCTAATCGTTTGGGCATTTCCATTCATCCACAAATTTTAATAATTCGCAAATTTAGGGGGATCTCTCGCTTTTCATATACTTCTCAAAGTGACGATGGTAATCATTGATTATATCTTTTTGTTGAAGCTTTGATCTATATGTTGTTATCTATTACCAAAAAGGGGGAGTCTTAAAGCACAATTGCTCCCTAAGGTTGTTTTGGTAATTAATAACAACATATGTATCATTGAAGTAATGATTGCATCCATGTATATTTCAGAAAAGTTTCAAGATGCATTGGCTGAAGAATTGTGAGGACAAACCCCTTGGGGCAACGAAAGGAATATGATTGGCCAACCTTCAAGCAAGAGGACTCTACATTTTATATTTGTGAGAAATCAATTTTGAGTCCATAGGAAAGCCAATACTATTAAAAGGCGATGAGGTATTTATGATGAATTGGTTGCTCAAGTGCTTAGAGATAGACAAAAAAATACCTGACATTTCTCTCACATAAATCTTTGTCCAAAGCCTACAAATCAAAATCAGTTCCACCAAGAATTTCATTTCGTCCCTACCAATTTTACCAATGACAAAACCTTTGCCAAACCCTAATTTCTCGGTACCACCAACTTCCATATAGGTGCCACCGAAAGTGAGTGACCAACTTTCTGGTATGTCGATTTCAAGAATCGGAAATTCCAAGATATGGAATCGGTCTCACCAACAATTGGAAAACTTCCCTAGGTCATCGAATTGGTACCACTGAGATTTATATATCATTCTAATCGAGAATTCAAAAGTTGTCAAATTTAGTGCAACTCGGTACCACTGAGATTTGTTTTGGTGTCACCGAGTTGGGAAATACCGTGGTAATGGTTGGATTTTGAGAGGTGCCTATATGTACCCTCCACAACCTCTCATTCGCAGAGGAAGTACTGTGAACACACACACACACACACACACTTGCCATATCGATTTTTCTAAGAGAGCGCCACCTACTCATGTGTTGAGATGAAGAGATTCCAATCCATCCATTAGAAACTTGATCTATAGCCTCCCCAGGTAGCTTTCCACCAAATCAATCTCTCCTACCCATGCCAAATCTATGAGAGAGTGATTGAGTGTTCAGGTGACTTTCATTAGAAGCACAAGAGCAACGACTTCATCATTTTGCCGCATATATTATAGTTTGGAGGATGGTGCCTCCTCGATTGGTTAGGTGTCACTTTGGAGCCACCAACTTCGTGTTGTGGTGTTGAACCAAGAAGTTTGTAAGGGCGAGGAGATCTCCTACTTCGTGAAGATCTACCCCGAGTGAGGTTAGTCCTATGTGCACGGAGGCCATGGTGGAAGAGACAAGGCTGCCTCTTCGTGGACCACTTGTGGGTGGAGACCTCCATGGACTCTCGCACCCGTTACTCCCCGTGGTATGAAGTCTCCACTAATGTGGACGTACGATAGTACCACCTATTGAAACTACGCCAAAAAATGCCATGTCAACTTTTGAGTTTTATCTTCCTTTCCCTACCCTCTACGTACATATGCATGTCTTTACTTTCCGCTACTATAATCTTAGATATGCATGTGTAGGGTGTACTTGACTAGTCATAATTCCTAAAACTATCCCACAACTAAATTGGGAAAAGGCTAAGTTTTTATTCGGTCACGTAGTCTAATCACCCCTTCTAGACATACTTCAGATCCTACAACTTATAAAAACACGATTTCATAACCAACAAAGAACACGATGCTATTTCAATTATTGTATCACAAATACCAGAAATATAACAAGGTTCAAATTCAAGCTTTAAAAGGACCAAATTCAAGGATGACAAGGTTCAAACTAATATTAAAAATAAAATTCATGGTGTTCAAAATCGGAGTCATGCAATATTTATGTCAAGGGATACGCCAAGGAGAAGTCATTTATCGGCTAAATCCAGTGACATCCGAATAATCTGTCATTTGAAGTTCAAAACTGAATTTTAGCTTCTACAAAAGATTTTCCATTCAACTCTAGATGCCTTCGCTGATCAACAAACCATTCATTTCGGCGCACTAAATATAGGGGAAACCTCATTACCTTGAGCACACTTGCTGTCTGAACAAATAACTTGGCTAATTGAGTCGCTAGTTTGGTTCCTCGGTAATGGTTGAAAGTAATGGAAATATAGACATTCAATGGGATTGTTATATCGCGCCACATTTTCCACTTTCGAGCCTGCTTCTATCCGCAAATAAAGACAACATATCAGTTCCTATATGTAGTTTTGTACACTATGTGCACCTTTGATTTGCAGGATTTCTAAAATACACTAGTACATTGAGATGTGATTCTCAATTGTTCATGATTAAAATCTCAAATATATGTACTAGAACTCTGCCAATTTTCTTTAGAAATCATTCTATTTTTGTCGTTGTAATGATGGGTAAAGTACAAAAAAATTGAAATCCATTATGGTTAATAATTAATAGGAAAGGAGCATCACCTTGATGTATAGCTTATCCGTGAACGGAAAGCATATAAGGAATCTAGCAATTTCATCCAGATTGGTGCCGATAGATTTTGGTGCCACGATCTTCACTGTGCGCATAGACATGGTCAGGTTATGGGAGTCCGTTTGTGCATCACAAAAAACATATAGGTTAACAAAAATGAGATGAAACGTGATGTACAATAATAAGAAGGAGAAGAAGAATGTTATACCTGAACTGGTATGGATCTAGTCGTAACATGTTCGGAGACTTCAGCACACGAATAGCCCAACACTTCCAATTTTGGTGCCTCAATGACCCTGATTCTTGTTAGACCTTCTTTATCAAGTACGTGCTATTTCTCAAGGAAAGGCGCATTCTCAATAACCATATCGTGAAACACCTTAGATAACAGCATGTTGCGGAACCAACCATGAACATAAATCATATGAAGATTCGTTATAGCAATGTGGAGGCTACTGAACTCAAATATCACTTGAAGACAAAGGTACTCGAGCGCAGTACAACCACAGAGTAGGAGTTCCAAACCCTCCTTGAAGATGCCGACGAGAATGATCTCGAGGTCCTTCAGTTTAGGGAGATGAAGAGCCTTCATGGCATTAATTCGGGGGAAAAGGCACTCCCTCAACATAGCACGACGCAGCGCGGGCGCGAGGCGGAGCCCGGATGGAGGCAGCTAGCGCCCATGTCCAGCGCCAAACTGAGCTCCTCGAGTTGATCTAGGGCAGGGGATAAGGAACACCGATGAAGCTTGGGTTCGGCCTTGCATTTGGAACGAAACTTATCAATGGAAACACGTCTCACTGACATAGTTTGCGTGGCGAGGTTGTGACAATGCATCCAAGCATCTGCGATTCCCCCTACAGAGCTCGTCATCGTTGAGGAGGTTAGGGGCTGGAGTGCCATAGGGGGCACCACCGCCTAGAGAGGATGGTGGTCTACACGGTAGATTTGATAAGGAGGAGGGACATGATGGTTACCAACATCTCGTTAGGGATGTTGCTGATGAACTCCATGCTTGCCGGAGGCTCTTGTGGTTTAGCCTCGACCCTCCTTTGCCTGTTCGTCGCCTCATCCTCCATTGGAAAAGGTGGCGATCCTTGGCGGTGGACCTTATAGGTAAGAACTCATAAGTATGTGGATAATTATCAATGGAGAACTAGCGAGCAAGGCGGGGCTGTGGGTGAAGGTCAAAGTGGTCGATTTCCGGTGATCCAACCGAGCCTGCGCGACGGACTACTCGCACATGTCCCATTGAGCCATCCCCCCCACGGCTTCTAAAAAACAAGTGTTCTAGGATTGTTTCCCATCGCATTCCAAATTACCATGCTTTAATTTATTGCAAATTACTTGAAACCTGCCTAACTAGAACGTGTCCCAACTTATCAGTTGTTTACTAGTAGGGTATAAAAACACCTACTCAGTAATTATAGGACATGCCTCTCGCCGTCACGAAAAAACATGCCTTTCTTTGTTAGTCATTCATTCTGTCTGCCATGGCCAATAGGAGGGGTATTCTGGGTCGAGATATTTCCAGGTAAGGAAGACCAAGAACACAGAAGCAACAAAGAGGTCCTGCCGCCATCGCACCAGGGGAGCACCAGAGAGCTCCAGCCGTGCGACATTTGCTACATCAGAGATGTCCAGCAGTGTCGCGAACACCTTGGAGGATCTTTCCCGAAGAGGTGACGACTCTCAAAATCACAAGCGCATTAGCCTCGGTGGCACGCTAGACGAGTAGGTAGTGTTGGATTCCTCAACCAGCAAGGACATGCGTGTTGAGCTAGATAAGAAGGAGGCGGTGATCGATGCCTTGGTGAACCTGCTGGAGAATATCGACGCTTTGATTGACGAGGCGACCGGCATCAGGTGAAACTTATGGATGAGAACATTGCATGGAATAAACTGCTTGAGGAGGAAAGTGCCTCGGAGGGGAGGCTGAATGTAACAGCCCGTAACCGATGCTCCATAAGATTCCCAATTTATTCCATTGTCACCATGTGATTTCTTTGGTTGTCACATTCATCATCGCATCATTCGCATAATCAGCATTGCATAGGCACTCCATTGCCATCATTGTTCAAAACTTGCATCCATTATTAGTTGTCGGTCCTCTTCGTTTTTTTCATTGACCGTTTGAGACAAACCACACACGCACGCGCACGCGACATCAATTAAATAGAGTTTTTAAAAGTGTGTTTAAAACTTCCTCGGATTGGATTGAAAGTGGACGTGCGGTATTATTATCGAGTACGTAGACCGCTTGCCAAATTTTGTTGCTATCGGAGTCCGTTTGATACCCGAACTATTGAATATATAGCGGCACTATAGCAAGTTTAGTCGTTGGTGTTTCAGTGTTTAAAAATCTGATGGCAGGCTGCCCATTTTCCCTCTCATCAATGCCTATACCCTCTACACAGTGCACAGACCTACGCACAACCTAGCCCAAAGACCTACCGAACCCGAGACATACGGTCATGGCCATTGGGTCCGGATCAACACCGTAATAGCCCAAACCATCATCGGTTTTTCAATTGGACTCCCTAGAGTATTTTTCTCGACCTCCCGATCGAGATTGAACGGTCAAATACCAGCCAAACTTGCTATAGATAGTCCACCTAGACCTAGACCTAATCCCAAAATCCTCCCATGTCTAGTCGCCACCTTGCAGCCCAACCAGCCTCCTCCTTCCTCAGGATCTCTTCCCAAATCCACCCCCAATGGGCGCACGAGGAGATCGAATGTTCTCCTCGTACCTGTGTAGACACCTCCTTCGCGCACCCTGGCGCCTCTTCCTCCATGATCGTCTGCTGCTGGAGCTTGACATGAGCCCCAAGTCACGCCCGCGTCCCTCTGCCTTGTGCCTGTTTTCCTTCCCTTAGTTTCTCCCTGCTCCCTCTCATCTCTCTCGCCCATGCATTTTGCTCCCAAGAGATGAGAATATTGCATCTGAAGCCATGGCCCTTGCCCCGCATGCTGTAACACCACGTCTGGCAAGCTGAAGGCCATCCAAGGACTCCCCATGAATGGATCTGTGACCTCGCCAGACAGCCCCTCATCCACCAGACCCAGCCACTTGGAGTGCCCGCGCCAGCACGCTCGAGCTCCGCTTGCTCCCGTGGACCTCTAAGTAGTCATGCCCTTGCCCCGCGCCGGAGCCGTCCATGTAGCGCTGCCATAGGCTCCTCCTCCCCCGCCCCGCTGCATCGCCGACCTCCTTCTTCTAGGTATGGCACCTGCGAGCTGCATCCGCCCGTCTCCATCACCATATGCGCTCCACCATCGCTAGGGCTCCCTGCTGCCCATGGCCACCAACCACATCGATCCCCCCAACATTGCGTTTACCCAAGCGCCCTTGGATCGATCCATTGCCGCACTGACCCAATCCTTCGCCGGGATGGACCGGCGCCACGTCCCCGCCTAGGAAACCAAGCCTGCTCGCCAAGGTCCGTGCACCACTAGACCACTACCTTTTCTTTTGTGTCGTTGCCAAGATCACCAGATAGAGACACTTGTTCTACTACACTGCAAAAGTCGTAATGACCCCAACGATCTCAGATTCGTCAAGATCCTCTCCAACAAGTGTACATCTATCATCGTCGTGGATACGACAAGACCATGTGAACCGCTAGTTCCACTACGACCATCGCGAGAATGTCTACTTCCTCTATGCTGCATTGTACCCAGTACGCCTCAACTATACGCTTCAAACGTATACCGTCGGGACAAGGCTCGTGAACAAATGCATGTGTGATGTATGAGATGAACTGCATGTTTGCACCTTACATGATTTCTCGTTGCACGTTGCCCATATTTTTCCATGCCACCGACATGTGGGACACCTGGTAGCGGGATCACTCCCTATCATCGTTTGCACGACACACTCACAACCACACTTCTTCTTTTGCACCGATATCTCGGAGGAGTTATCGAAACCGAAACGTTGTCGTTATACCATTTTTGTTTTCGTCGTCGTGGCACCCATTTTTTCCATCATGGCAACAAATGGTCCATATCATGTTATATGTCAATTTTCTCATAAAAATTGCATCTAACTTAAATTGTCATCTGCATCCATGTTAAAACATTGAAGATCATGTTTGCATTAAAAACTGCCTAATAACATGATAAAATGATTTATGTCATATCTATATAACCATAGCTCCGTTTCAGATGATCTATATATGTAAATCGACTAGAATGACGTGTATAATCACATATTTCTATTTATTTCTCTGCTTAATAAATACAAAACATATTTATTTCAGATCTGGACCAATTTCAAAATTAACATATGGGGTCGCTTCGGAAATACTATAAGTTGTTTCTGGCCTCATTTAAAATCCCTAGATACTGTAGTTTATATATACTTCATCTCTTCTCGTGTTTAACAACATTTGATATTGTCGTATACCTAAAGAGGAGTGAACTATGTAATTAAATTGGAGTTTCATCAACATGCAATTCATTGCATATTGAGCTTCATTTAGTGCGTAGTAATAAATTGTTGTGCTTTGTCGTGTCATGCTGTCACATCCCTGACCCCTTAAGCAAGTTAGTCTTGTGATCATGTCTTCTTTGCATTGCATCTAAGAAATTGTCAACAAGAACAAAGAAAGAGGTGAAGGAAAAACTCAAACCCTAGCCACTTCTTCAAATAAAGGAAATCTCAAAACTAGTTAAAATCAATGAACCCAAAATGGCCTCAAGAAAAGTTCAAACTTTCTGATAAATCATGAAAGTAAATGAGCATTGGAGAAAACTATATTCTTGACACTTTAAGCATTTTAAATAAATGCAAAAGCTACTGGTTTCAAGTTTTAAATTTGAAATCAGAAACTTTAAATTTTCAAAAATGTTAAAAACTTTGGAAATGGTTGGAAATGTTCCAACAAATATTCAGGTGTGTTTAAAATAGTTTTTACAAACCATTTTGGAGCTGAAATAAATAGCAAAACAATAGTTAGCAAAACAGAAACAAAATAGAAAAGAAATAAGAGAAAGAAATGACTTACCTCTATTTGTCGCCGGCCCAGCCCACCACGGGCACGGCTGTCTTCTTCCTCCTGCCAGGAGGAGAAGCAGCTGCGTGCCGACGCGCCGGCGAGCGCGACCACGTTCCCTGGCCACCTCCTGCTTGCCCGAGCCACGCAGACGACGGGGATGAGTACCCCCTGCACGTCTCTCCCTTCTCCACCCATCTCTGGCTCCCCTCCATCTCTCTCTCGCCCTCTCCCACCATGGCCGAGCCTGCTTGTCGCCGCCGATCATCGTAGCCGTGGCCACGAGCCCCCTCCAGCCCAGCTGCTGTACCCCAAAGCCCCGCCGTGCTCCTCCTCGTCCCCTGGAAGAAGGAATCAAGCCCGGAGGCCCCCTGTCATCGCCTCGCCGCCATCTTCTCCACCTCCGGCCGCCGGACCTCTTCCGTCGATTCGCTCCCTCCGGCGCACCCCCGAGCCCTACAACAACACCATCAGAACCACTGTGAGCTCGTCATCATTTCCCCTCTCACCCCACGCTCTTCCGCGTACCGTAGCCCCGTTCCCCACCAAGGCCGAGAGCTCCTCGCCGCCGGTCATGTCGTCGCCATCGCTATGGTGTCTCTTCCACACGCTCGAGCTAGGGATCGAGCTCCTGGAGCCGCCAGGAATTTGATGAGCCCATCAGCTGCCCTCCCCGTGCCCTGGAGCTATCACCCGCGGAAGGCCGAGCTTCGGCCGCCGCTTCGGCTCGTCGCCGGCGCCTCTCCCGGCGACCCTAGCTTCTCCTGATGCCCCTGCCAGATCGGCTGCTTCGCCAGCGTCCCGTAGCTACAAACCGCGCTCGATTTGGTGCTGTGTAGCGCCATTTAGGTCGTCTCCGGCGAGCCCTCCGCCGTAGGCTAGGTCGCCGGCGACCACCCTCCGGTGTGCGTCGACGTGGCCGACCATTAGGGCGTAATTATCCTTCCCTCAGTCACTGCCAGAGGGCCACACGCCTGGTCAAACCCCAATTAGGGGCTGGTCAGCGTGGGGTTAGCCCCTGGTCACTGACCAGTGGACCCCACTGGTCAGGTTTGACCTGGCCCAGGCGCAGTTGACCTGCTGACGTCAGTAGTGATGCAATATTAGTATTTCTGTTTATAAAATAAATCCAGGAAATTGCTAAAACTTAAAAAAATCATAGAAATTAATCTGTAACTCCAATGAAAACAATTTATATATGAAAAGGTATCAGAAAAATTCAAGGAATCTGAATATGCTATTTTCAATCATGTTTGAAAAAGTTACGGAACCCAAACATGTAGATTAATGAATAAGTCAATTCTTATAATTACTTTATAAATGGAATTTGGAAAATATTCAAATTTCATTACGAATGACATGATCACACACTGTCCTAATTACAAATCAGTACCTTAACATGACATCTCGTGCATGTTAACATCAAGTTGATCTGAGCATCAGGTCGAATCAATTAAATCGGTATCCGAGAATACGTCGTTTGAATTGACATTTGAGTGTGATTCAAATCAACTCTAAACCTAATACATGTTGATTATATTAGTTTATCACCTTGCATTCTCATGCCATGCTCATGCATCATCTTGCTTGCATATGATTGTTATTGATTGTTGCCATTCATTTCGGTAGGCTCCGCACCCCCGGATTCCACCGAATATCCGTCTGACGGATATTGTCCCTCCTCTGAGCAACAAGGCAAGCAACCCTTTTGATCATCTCGATAATTACCATGTTCTTGCTCCTCCACTTATTTATTGCATTAGGATCAAATGCTTCAACTGCTTTTGCCACGTTAGTTGAACCCACTTCCTTTGCATGACCTAACCACGTCACAGTAAATAGACGAACCTTGCAACCTAGCATACCTGGTAGTTGCTTGAGCTATGATGTGCCTTATCCTGCTATGCATGCTATGCTTAGAGTTGTGTATGGTCTGTCATCTGGGAGATGAACAGAATTGTGAGAATGTGTTCGGTAAGCAAAGGTTGTGTGTTGAACCTGACTTGGTAAAGGTACCGGTGAAAGGCTGGGTAGGAGTACATGGCGGGTTGTTTCATTGGAACCGTCCGTAGGAACTGAGTTCCGTGTATGTAATCCAAGACTAGATACTACCACATGCTGGGCCCTGAAATATGACCCCGCTCGGCCTATTAATCGCTTAGTACTCGGTCCAGGAGTTGCAAGTAGTTTCTGGTGTTTATAGTAATGCTGGAGGCTGTGCATGGTGCTGACCTGAGAGGTGGGCCGTGATGCGGTAGGCAGTGGCACGGTGTACCAAGTGGCATCCGGATGGTGGGCTTGGGAACCCTGCACACATCGTTTGAGGCCGTGGCGGAAACCTTGGCCGGACTTCCGTACGGGTTACTCTCAGATAGGCGATAAACCTGGACTAGGAACTAGTGTGGTTAACGGTCGTGGCCGACTCCCTCGCTGGGCTTCCGCTTGAAGGTTGCCGAGGTGCATGACGTGCACATGTCGATAAGTGGCGAGAGCGTGTGTGACGAAGTACACCCCTGCAGGGTTATGATCTATTCGAATAGCCGCGTCCGCGGATATGGACTACTTGGAGACATATGTTGTTCATAGATAACTTAAATGGCTACTCATAAAATTGTCAAGATAAGCGTGAGTTTCATGGACGGCATTTCTGTATGGAGACGGAATGATTCCACGATGGTGTATTGTTGTGGTGTTAGTGGACTCTTGTGCGAAAAATCAAGTTGTCAAAATTATTTAAAAATGCAATTTGTCTAGCCACGAGTCAAAAGCTGGCTTTCCGCTTGAAAACCCCACAATACCTTATTGATACCTTGCATGAGTAGTTAGTTATCCTAAAGTCTTGCTGAGTACCTTCGTACTCATGTTTGCTTAATAAATGTTGCAGAGGTTGCTAATGACCCTAATGGAGGGTTCTTCGTAGACATCGACGACGACGAGTAGCTGGTGTCCCAGCTACGATCTGGCCCTACGTTGGGTCTGTAGTATAGTCAGGCCATGTGCCTTCTAGTTGCCCTGTCTGTACTCAGACAGTTTAAACTCTTCCGCTGGCTTGTAACTGAATGACTGCTATTATGGGTCATGAGACCCTTAATGTGTAATATTATGTGTGTGGCTCTTCCGAGCCTTTTAAATAAAGGTTGTATGTTTATGGTTATGTTGTGATGCCATCGATGTATCTATACATATCGATATGCCATGCGTACGTGTGTCGTACTTGATATGTATGGGGTTCGATCACTTAGTCGTGAACTTTAGTAGCACTCCTTACAAGGAAATGCCCCTTTGTGATCCAATGAGCCTTGGTAGTTCGCTACTGCTCCGGACACATTGGTTGACCGGCATGTGTCCTTCTTAGCTGTTTTGTCTGTCCCCTTTGGGGAAATGTCACGCGATGTAATGGAGTCCTTGTAGCTTGCTACGACTCGTCTACATTCGCTGATGACCGACACCTGCTTTGTTGGGTCATGTATGCCTGTCCTTGTGTGGTACTGCCACTTTGGTTTATGACTAGACATGTCGATCCGGGTTCTTTGACATTGGAATGCTAGCGACAGTATTGCATACGTGAGTCAAAAGACGCAAACGGTCCCGGCTAAGGTAAGGCTACAGCCGTGGAGATAACCGTGCGTGAGACCGCAAAGGAATGCGATGTGTTACAGGCTGGATTCCTATGGCTTAGGATCAGGGTCCCGACACATGCATAATTAAATGGACATGCACCATAATTGCTTGCACATCATGTCATGCATGTGTTGTGGTGTTTATTGTGTGTTGATTGTTGTTTTCAGATTGTTCCTTCTCAATAGAGTTCCGAACCGCTTCGGGGTGTGAGGATCCGTTCGACTACGTTGGTTCGTCTACTTCACGGAATAGTTCTTCTTCCAAGCGTGATGAGAGACTTGATGATTATTTCCCTAGATACCATTACTATCATTTCCATGCTAGTTGTCACATCTCTATCACTATGTTTCACTGTGAAGCCTCCCAACATTGCCATGAAAAGCCTCTAACCCCTCCACATCCTAGCAAAACCTTGTTTGGCTATGTTACCGCTTGCCCAACCTCGTTATAGCGTTGCTAGTTGTAGGTTCAAGTTGATTCCATGTGAAAACATGGGCTCCTTCATATATCACCATATTATTGGAATTTAATTTAATTTACCTATATACTTGGTAAAAGGTGGAAGGATTGTCCTTCTAGCTCAGTGTTTTCTTCCACCTTTGCCGCCCCAGTTACTTGTGTACCGGTGTTATGTTCCATACTGAGCGCTCCTAACATGCTTGTGGTTGTTATGGGGACCCCCTTGACTTCCGTTTTGGTATAAAACCCGTATGGCAAGGCCCAACACTGGTACTACATTTGCCTAATATCCTAATAAAATTGCATAGGGACTTTCCCGACCCGTGGATAATTAATCAACCCCTGGGCTAGTGGTCCTCATGAGTGTTGGCCCAAACTAGAGCTGTGTGTGGGGCCAACATGGGGCAACTCGGGAGATTTCTATTAGGCCACTGTACGTTGTGCTCATATGTTGTGTCCTAAAAACGAGATACGCGACTCCTATCGGGTTCGTCGACATGTTGGGCGACCTTGCTGGATTTGTTTTACCTTCCTCAAACGTCTTGTGTGAGGGATTCTGAGGATACATTAGGCTATATCTAGGTTGAGGTTTCCACTAGGAATCTGAGGAGATCACGTGCTTTTTGTGGTCGAGGTTTCCGACGAAGCTTGTGGTAGTTTGTGATGGATTAGTTGGAGCACTCATGCAGGGTCAAATCTTTCTGAGAGCCGTGCCTGCGGTTATGTGGCAACTTAGAAACCTTGTTTAACACTTGTTCATAACTAACTTGAAGTAAACTTAATTAAAATATGCCGACTGTGTGCGTAATCATGATTGTCTCTTCTCGTGAGTTATGCATCCGGAAGAGGACACGACGGAATTATGTTTAACATAGGTGTGTGTTTAGGATCACTACGAGATCATTATTAGTTAATGTCCATTATGTGTAGATCACCCCCCTCTTATTATTGTACTCATAAGTTAGCCACTCAAATAAATTCTTAGTAGCTTCCTGCACCCTCAGCACTTAACCATACCTCACCCATTAAGCTTTGCAAGTCTTGATACCTTTGGAAATGAGATTGTTGTGTCCCTGTCTCTCACAAATTACTATAACAACATTTATAGGTATAGGTAAAGCATTACTTTGACGTGAGCATGCTGATTGTTCTATTTGGAGTTTCTTATTTTTCGTATTAATCATCGATCTAGGATGGGTGTCGGGCTAGCAGCCCGGGATAGCAAGGATGGGCATCGTTCTTTTATCATTTGATTTCGTCTGTAGTCAGACCCTGCTCTTCTACATGATGTTTCTATGTATTGTTGTATTGACGTGTTCATGCTATAACTTGTGGCGAGTGTAAGCTAATTACATATACCCATCTCTTCTGTACATGTACTTGTAACGATATCTATTCTTGCGAAACGATGAGACACGCTTCTATCCCTGTCAAGGCCCTCGCACCAAAATAAGGATAGGATCACATCTTGGGCTTTACAAGTTGGTATCAGAGCAGTACCGACCAAGGAGCCCCTTGATTCATCAAACTTGTCTGAGTCGAGTTTAGGGAAAAACTACTTTGATTCTAGTTATATATCGGAGAGTAGGATTATTTTTACTCCTCCCCTATGCTCTGGTGAGGAATCTTGATGTATGAATTTTAATTATACTCCTCTTCTCACTCAAAAAAAATTATAGGATCACGTGGGTATTTTGGAACCTCTATGATGTCTTCCGGGAAGTTGAGCTCTAGGGGATTCTAACTTGGTGCCTGCTACGTGACTTGATTTCTTACGGGGAGTTGAGCTCTAGGGGATTCTTGACATATCGCTATAGTTTAGTTTCCTTAGTACCTTGGGATGGATGATGTTCAAAATTGCTTCAATACTCTTTGTGGCGTGAGGAGTTTGGCGTCACCCAGTACTAGGGAGTGCGTCCAGATGTACTACCATAATTGATATTGTTGTGATTACGAGGGTGTGAGGTAGATGAGTTTTCGAGATTTCTGGTTATGTGTTGATGGATGTGATACACTGGACGGGTAGAGTTATTGCTAGGAGTTGAGTGATGAATTTTACTTCTTGTATCCTTGGACCCAATTGCATAACCTAAAAATTTGGAAGTTCTTAGGTGGGAATTCAAGTAGTTACCTAGGATTATCTTCCAACAGATGCATGATGTAAGGTTGGGGTTCGACATCTAGTGGATTCGTTTGTTCAAAGTCTTTCTTACTAAGGACAGTCTTGATATATGTCATCACATATGCTCCGTCAAGCCATGTAGTTCTCTATGCTTAGGGAGCATATTCGAGTGTCAATTTAATACGAAAATCCAATGTACGATCGAGCCCCTCCGAACCTTACCATGAAAATATCGTAGGGAATCTCTATCATGAATTTGTTTCTGGCTTGTTTAGTAAGCCCCGTGATTTGTTTTGTTGGACTATGGTAATTCGATTTGCTTCGATGTCAAGTTATGATTTCATATCTTTCCTAAGTTGTGTTCTCATATTTTCATGGTAATTCTAATTCTATTTGTCAATCAAATGGTCTTATCAATTCTTTTCAACCGGAGTGGTCATGAAATTATTTCAAGTGGTGTTCTTCTTGTCAATTAATTTAATTCTCTCGAATATTTGCAAGGTCAATCCTCATTTCTGTTTCAGAGTTCGTCTCATCTGCCCAAGTTGTTTTTGTTATTGTCCCACTCTCCTTCCCTTTTCTTCGATGATTCAATTATCATCCAAGTA
Source organism: Hordeum vulgare subsp. vulgare (assembly GCF_904849725.1). Lineage (NCBI taxonomy): Eukaryota > Viridiplantae > Streptophyta > Magnoliopsida > Poales > Poaceae > Hordeum > Hordeum vulgare. Next base: position 268,385,257 of record NC_058519.1, on the reverse strand, counting down.
CATTTCTTTTCATTTATGCTTCCACCCTCTTTTCTTCCATATTGTTTCTGTGATTCGTCGTGAAGATGCTCAGTGTTAAGTTCACCATTTCTCGTTTCTAGTTGTTCTTCTCCGGTGGATTCAATTCAAGCTCTTGGTGTTCATCATATCCTTTTCATCCTTTAAATGATTCCCATGCTGAAAACTCTTATCCAAGCATCTCTTATTTATTCATCCCTCTCCATTCTATTCAGTGTGCTGAAGATATCTTAGAATACTTTCTTATCCATTCATATCCTCTTAAATTGTTACGAGGGTCTCACATGATCAAGTTTTTATTTGTACCGCTGCAATCTCCCTTTATAAGCAATTGTTTCAACGATGTTTCTTTTGAGTGGGCCCATAACCCACAGGATTTTCCCACGATCTTACCTGGATCTTCTAATCTTCTTTCGAAATCTCAAGTTCTTTCCAAAAATGACGTAAGAATGTATTCCGTCATTCATATTCCTTCTCCAAGATCGTTTTAAATTTTATTCTCTTGATTGTCTCAACAATTTCTTATTCATTGTTCTCAAGTGTCTCGTTAATTTTGGTGGTGTTCCTTCTCATGATTCTCAGCTTGGAGTCTGAAGAAGCGTTCCTCTCAAATCTTCTCCATTCTTTTGAATATTTGTCATCTCAGCTTCGTGCTATCTTCTCAACTGTTTCCATTCTTGAGGAATTCCTTTCATATCTATCCGGTGCATTTCAAATTTGTTTCATTTCTTGATCCTCCAAAGGCCATCATTTCAGAAGATTTCTTCATACGTAGCTTTCATCTTTTATTTCCAAATTCTTCTCAATTGTTGTCTCTTCATTCGAATCTCTATTATTCTGGTGCCTTGTCAAAGTTTCCTGCTAGGTGGATCATGGTCTCTTCATTGCCATGTATCTCCATTGATTTTTGGTATTCTCATTCATTTGCAATTTCTTACCGGTGTTTCGTTAAAGACTTTTTCAAGTTTGTGCACTATCTCTCTCTTCAATCATTTTCGAGAAGAATAAGTGGTATGATAAATCTGTTGCTTGTCATCAGTTTAACTTGATGAAGGATAATCATAACATAATTCTTATTCTTATTTCATCAAGGTGATTTCTATTCCTTCTTTCGGAGGTTCTTCATGATATCAATTCTCGATTCTAAGTGCTCATCTTTTCTTTTTCCAGAGTTCCAATTTTTCTCAAGTATCTCTTCGAGAAGTTCCATCTAAAACTTGCAAGGCCATAATCTTATTCTTTTCAACCTTCAATTCTTTACTATCATGGTGGTATGTTAAGGATGTAATTGTTTCTCGAAGTATACTTCAAGATTCTTGTTGGAGGATATAAAGTATTCTTACCTTGCTTTCCAAAGTGTAACTCTTTCTCCTTTATCATTTGAGACAGTGTTATAGCATTCTTAATTCTTGAGGAGTCCCGAAGATAATTTATCAAGAATTATATATTTAAGCCCACCATTCCTTTCTCGGAGTTATCTTGGAATTGATTTCACCTAAAGCATTCCTAAGGATGGTTGCCATCATGGTGCCCATCAGTGATCCATGTTCCCAATGTATCCTCTTGGTAAAATATGTCTTCATCTCTTGTTGCTCCAAATGAATCAATTGTCTCTGTTGTGGTCAGTTGTCACCTCATAATTTTGAGATGTTTTCCATAAGCCCCCAACAAGGTTTTGTTTTAGTTGTTGATTTGACAACAACACCGTTCAATCCTCCTTTGTTAAGATGCTTCTCAAGTTCAATTGTGGTAAGCTGTCATTTTCCTCTACGTTTATCTCTGTCCAAAGATGTAACTTCTACTCTTTTTTTCCGGAGGCATTGTGGTGTTGCTCTCTTCAACCTATCACCTTTTTTTGTCAACATCATGTTCTTTCCTTGCTTATCTACTTAACTGGAGTGTTGTGCCATGATATGTTTCCAACTTATCTATAATTTATGAAGTATTCATGTCATGTTTACAATAATTTTGTATAATTTTGGTATGATTTGATAAGAACTAACCCGGATAGTTGTTGTTTTCAGCACAACTAGTGTTGTGTTGTTTTTGTGCAGAAATAAAAGTTCTCGGAATGAGCAGACATTTACGGAGAATATTTTTGGAAAATATAAAAGATACTCGCGAAAGAATCAACCAGAGGGGGTCCACCACCTGGCCACAAGCCAGGGGTACACCACCTGGCCACAAGCCAGGGGGTGCGCCCCCCTAGGGCGCGCCCCGTGTCTTGTTGGCCCCTCGGGCACGACCTTGACTTGAGACCGATGCCAAAAATTTCTATAAATCAAGAAACCTCCAGAAAGAAACCTAGATGGGGTGTTCCGCCACCCCAAGCCTCCAGAGCCATGAAATGCCAATCGGGAGCCCGTTCTGGCATCCTGCCGGAGGGGGAAACCATCACCACAAGACATCTTCATCATCCCGGCGGTCTCCGTGACGAGAAGGGAGTAGTTTACCCTCGGGGCTGAGGGTATGTATCAGTAGCTATGTGTTTGATCTCTCTCTCACTCTCTCTTTTGTTCTTGAGATGCCACGATCTTGATGTATCGCGAGCTTTATTAATATAGATGAATCATATGGAATTTCCCCCTCTCTATATTCTTCTGATGAATTGAGTTTTCCCTTTGAAGTTTTCTTATCGGATTGAGTCTTTAAGGATTTGAGAACACTTGATGTATGTCTTGTGATGGTATATACGTGGTGAAAATGGGGTGTTCTATTGATCCACTTGATGTATGTTTTAGTGGTCAACTTGCGGGTTCTCTGACCTTGGGAATCTATGCATAGGGGTTGGCACAAGTTGTCGTCTTGACACTCCGGTAGAAACTTTGGGGCACTCTTTGAAGTTCTTTGTGTTGCATTGATGCATATTGTATAATCAAGCCCATGGGTACTTGTGGTGACATTTGAGTATCTAGGTGACATTAGGGTTTTGGTTGATGTGTGTCTTAAGGTATTATTTTAGTATGAACTCTAGGGCAGTTCGTGACACTTATAGGGATAGCTCATAAGATTGATCGGAAAAGATAACTTTGAGGTGGTTTCGTAACTTTGAGGTGGTTTCGTACCCTACAATAATTTATTTGTTAGTTCTCCACTATTTGTGACTTTTTAGTGAACTCTTTGTCGCACGAGAGGTATTTACATATGATTCAACTATGTTAGTATTGTTGAGAGAACTTGCACTAGTGAAAGTATGAACCGTAGGTCTTGTTACTAAGCATTGCAATACTATTTGTGCTCACTTTTATCGTTAGTTACCTTGCTATTTTTATATTTTCAGAATACAAAAACCTATATCTACCATCCATATTGCACTTGTATCACCATCTCTTCGTCAAACTAGTGCACCTATACAATTTACCATTGTATTGGGTGTGTTGGGGACACAAGATACTCTTTATTATTTGATTGCAGGGTTGCTTGAGAGAGACCACCTTCATCCTACGCCTCCCACGGATTGATAAACCTCAAGTCATCCACTTGAGGGAAACTTGCTATTGTCCTATAAAATTCTGCGCTTGCAGGCCCAACACGAGTCTACAAGAAGAAGGTTGTGTAGTTCACATCAATGACCAAGACACGAGAGATCTCCCAAGAAATTGACATGTACCTAAGGTAGATTTTCTGTCAACCTTGTCTCCAACATAGTCCGAGTCGGAATAGCCAACAAGATTAAAAGAAGATCCCTTAGGATACCATATGCCAAAGTTGGGTGTATGTATAAGGTATTTCACTATCCTTTTCACAGCCAATAGATGACACTCTTTTGGTGCTGCTTGGTGTTATTTAGTACACTCTTGTTTATTTAGTACAATCTTGTTTATTTACATGACAAGATTTAATGTTGTTAAATATGGAAAGAGGTGAAGGACAAGTAGACTACATATCTAGGCAAGTTTAAATAAGGCCGGAACAACGAATAAAAATTCCGGAAAGTCCCCATATGTAAATTTCGAATTTGCTATTGTTCTGCCCTAATAACAATTTTATTGTCATTAAGAAGCAAAAGAAACGCCGCCATGTTATTATACACATTTTCTCATCAAGTTACTTATGTGAAACATTTTAATCGGAGGTACGATTAATTAGTTATTGAATAAATCATTTTAACATGACATTTATGCAAATTAATGCAAACAACAATTCTAAACAGTTTCCTATAAAATGCATTTTAATCCGATGCATGGTTATTTTGGTTATTCGCAATTCAAATTGGTGGAATTTTTTAAACTATTTATGTCCTGAATGAAAATCGTAGTAGCAAAAAGAAAAGAACAACAAGGGCCGAACTGCAGAACCTTGCAGCAGCCTATGAGTGGAAACAGGCCCAATCGGTCACGTGCTTGGTCCCTTCAAAATAAAGAGAGAACATATAGATATAAATGAGGAAGGACGAACCTGGGATTGAGCCGAGGAGCTCCTCAATGTGAGCCACTGTGGGTAACCAACTAAGCTATGATGCAAAAGTGGTAATGGATGGAATTTGCACTAGATGAAAAATACCATGTGATTGACTTAGCAAACTCAAAGTGCAAAAAAGAGTGGTTTGTAGGCTAATGGAAAAAGGGAAAAAAATAGGGGCGCCTCGGATTCAAACCCACACCCCTCTGATTACTACACGTGGTAATGGCCAAGTCATCTCGCTACGTGCTTATGAAAGAACACATTGGTATGGTTAAACAACATATGATCCACAAAGCATCTGTAGGAAACTAAACGAAGACTTTTAGCCAATGACTAATGGGACGATGGCATTTGGTTGCGCGATCGGGAAGCGGCGGATCCAACACACCTAGGGCAGCGGACCCATTCCTGCTGGCGGCGAGCTCCGGTTCGAGGTGGGGATGACCGAGATCGATGATCGCTCGAACTCGAGCAACATCGGCTGATGTCGCTCCATGGTCTTGGTACCCGAGTGTGGGGCAGCTCTGGCATGCGAGGAACGGAGCGGAGGTGCTGGTGGATGTCGCGGGTGGCTGAATATGGGTGGATTGAGGCAGAGCCACAGCATGTCGGCGGATGCGAGGTCGAGACCTATGGGAATCAACGTGAAACCCTTGTGATCATAGGACAGGGAGAGGTGACGTGAAGAGCAGAGCTAACAAGCAGCACCCGGCAAGCCTTTTTACCCAGGTTCGGGCCGCTTACGCGTGAAACCCTACGTCCTGCTTGTCTAGTTGTATTAAGCGTTTTGTTATTGATCGTTATAGTGACCATTGATGATCGCCTTATGGGTCGATGTCCAAAAAGTGTAACCCCTTCGAAATGAGCTAAGGGACTCCTTTTATAGGCAAAGGGGTCACCTACAGTGCTCAATGGTAGGTTCATGAGGAGTTATAATGAACCTAGGGCGGTGCTTATCCATCTACCGCTGTCAGGTGCATTTAATGCACGTCTTGTCCTTGTCAGTGATGTGCTGGTGAAGACATGTATCCAGGTGTTTCGACACCTGGACGCTGCGTTGGCGCCTGCGGAATGCGCTGGCACTTGGGGGGCGGTGGCACTGTGGCAAGGGCGGTTGCCCACTAGTGGCCAGGCCCGTCATTCCGGCAAGGAGCTTCTCGGGGCCTTGAGTCTTCGTCCCGGCAAGGGAGCTTGCCCGGGTCTTCAGTCGTCATCCCGGCAAGGGATCTTGCCGGGGTCTTGTACTTGGTGAGTTCATCACGCCCAGCAAATGGGCGCGGCCTTGGTCATTGCTATGGCAACAAAAGTTCTTTCCTGGCAATGGTGCCAGAAATCCTTCTGTCATCTCTTGAGCTTGCGTTGGTTTTTCCCTTGAAGAGGAAAGGGTGATGCAGCACAGGAGCAGTAAGTATTTCCCTCAGTTTGAGAACCAAGGTATAAATCTAGTAGGAGAATCTCGTCAAGTCCAGAGTACCTGCACAAACACAAAGAGCTTGCACCCAACGCTATAAAGGGGTTGTCAATCCCTTCAAGATTGATTGCAAAGTGAGATCTGAAGGCGGAAAGTGCAACTAAGAAAAAGAGTAAGGCTGAAAATATGGTGTGGAGTAGACCCGGGGGCCATAGTATTCACTAGAGGCTTCTCTCAAAATAGCAAATATCATGGTGGGTGCACAAATTACTGTCGAGCAATTGATAGAACCGCGCAAAGTCATGACGATATCTAAGGCAATGATCGTACATATAGGCATCACGTCCGAGACAAGTAGACCGATACTTTCTGCATCTACTACTATTACTCCACACATCGACCGCTATCCAGCATGCATCTAGTGTATTGAGTTCATGACGAATAGAGTAACGCCTTAAGCAAGATGACATGATGTAGAGGGATAATCTCAAACCAATGATGAAAACCCCATCTTCTTACCCTTGATGGCAACAACACGATGTGTACCTCGCTACCCCTTCTGTCACTGGGTGAGGTCACCGCACAGTATGAACCCGAAACCAAGCACTTCTCCCATTGCAAGAACCATAGATCTAGTTGGCGAAACAAAACCCACAACTCGAAGAGAATTACAAGGATATGAAATCATGCATAAGAGAGATCAGAAGAAACTCAAATAAGATTCATAGATATCTGATCATAAATCAAGAATTCATGGGATCTCGACAAACACACCGCAAAAGAGGATTACATCGGATAGATCTCCATGAAGATCATGGAGAACTTTGTATTGAAGATCCAAGAGAGAGAAGAAGCCATCTAGCTACTAGCTATGGACCTGTAGGTCTATGGTGAACTACTGACGCATCATCGGAGAGGTCATGGTGTTGATGAAGAAGCCCTCTGTATCCGAATCCCCCCTCCCGCAGGGCACCAGAACGTGCCCCAGATGGGATCTTGCGGAGACAGAAGCTTGCGGCGGCGGAAAAGTACTTTCGATGATCTCCTGATTTTTTCTCGGATTTTATGGAATTTATAGGCAAAAGTCCTAGGGAAGAGGTGGCCCAGGGAGCCCACAAGCCAGGGAGGTGCGGCCCCCCTCGCTGAGGCTAGGGGGCTTGTGGGGTCCCGGCTAGCCCCCTGCCTTGATTCTCAGGCTTCTCGATCTTTTTCTGTTTCGGAAAAAATCTTTTTGGCAGTTTCGTTCCATTTGGACTACGTTCAAAATCCTCCTCTGAAAGGGGTAAAAACATGGAAAAATAGGAACTGACACTTGGCACTGAGTTAATAAGTTAGTCCCAAAAAATATATAAAAGGCATACAAAACATCCAAAGTTTGACAAGATAATAACATGAAACCATCAAAAATTATAGATACGTTGGAGACGTATCAATCATCTTCCTCACAAGGCAGGCATGCTGAGGCCTTCATAATCTTGGGGGTCGCATCTTGACTTGGTCCTGCCATGCCCTGCCGGTAGGGGCTCTTCGCGCCCGTGCACAAGTCTGGGGCACAAGGGGCTCCAGGCTTTAGTGCACAGCCAGGAGCCCGCGGGCCTGGGCCACACATGCATGCGAAGCTTTGTTGGGCTTTCGTGACTGGATCCTCTCGTGGTTGCTTTTCCCCACGTCGCGCCTTGGACGCGCGAAGTGGGGGGTCGTGCGTGGAGTGGCCTTTCCACATCCTGAAAGGCCTCTGCCACGTGCGTGGCATACGCAGTTATGGAGGGACAGATGGCAGACGTGTCCTTAAAAGGCGCAGTATTGGATGGGATGGCCCGTGCATGCATTGGTGCAGCAGGGCGGCTCCCTGTTCGCCCGTGAGCACAAGCGACTGGGCGATAGGGTGGTGGCTTCTGGAGCAAGGGAGGCTAGCCCCCGCACCTCGTCCTATAAATAAGGGGGGTTTGCGAGAGGGTTTTTCTCAGCCAACTCCTTCTGAATCCAGCAACTCCTCAGCCTTGGCCTTCAGAGTGTTCTTTAGTCTGCAGGTGGCGCTCGACCCTAATTATGGTTAGGGGACGGGGTCAGCCACCGTTGGCCCGTAGGGCAGCGAGAGGATCCCGTTCGGATCATGCCATAGCTTCTGGGGGCGCCGTGGCAGAATACAGCCCGAGCGCCCGTGGCGGGGGAAGGGCGAGGGGCCGCGGTCATGGTGGAAGTCGAGGCCGGGGGAGGAGGAGCGCTACTACAATGCCTCTGCCTTCCTTGAGGCTTGCTCCTGCGGCGGTCCTCCATGCTCCTCGGGCGAGTCCGGAAGGCCTTTGCCCGCGCCCATCTCCTCGGGGACCAGCATGTCCTCCGCTCCAAGCTAGCAGAGGTGGACATGCTGTCCGTCAAGCTTTATGGGCGCCCACATGTGCTTCTCGGCTGCCGCGAAGAGGGCTCGAGCGGCATTGAGTGCTCCGCTTTGAGCGATGGCAACAAGGGGTGCGGCGGAAGTGGCGCTCTTAGCAGGTCAGGATCTCAGGGGGTCAAGTCGGAGTACGACTCCCCGAGCTCTGACTGACTGCTGGCCCTGCCGTCGGCACCCGCTCATGCCTCTCCCCCTCCTTGCCGGAGCCCGCATCAATGCCTCGTCTTCGAGGCGGCGGGACCATTTGCTCCGGCCCCTTCATCTCCTCCGGCGCTGCTCTCCACTATGCAATGCTAGTCCAGGAGGGGCCAGCCTGGGTTGCGTAGTGGGCTGGCCCGCTTTTTTCTTTTTGAACTTCACTCTTCCCTGCATGTCGATCTTCTCAAAAGAAAGAGTCTTTAGGTTAGGATAACGACGCTTTGTAAGTGAAGCCAAATGTATCCATTCAAATGAATGAAAAGACTATTTTCCCTTTTTCCGATTCGATTCTTTGTATGATTCGCCTTTGCATTATCTGGGAGCTTGCTGGCAACTACCAGCAAGGCTCCTTGTCTCGTTCAGTGCAACCGTAGAAATCGGCAAGCACAGCTTGAGACGAAATTGGGCGCTACGTAGCTGCTTGCTCTGTTGATCAGGTTCGAAACAGTTTGAAGGCACTCTGTGGTCGTTTAGGTTGTTTGAATGAGTTCGAAACAAAGACAAGTTGCACTGATTTTTTGAAAGGTCCTAGTATGCGCACACTCCACACACAAAGATTGGAAACTTTTACATGGAAAAACAGAGAATCTATCTACTTCAGATCTGATTCTTAAACTTAAAACTTATCTGCTCACGCCGTGGTTGCATGGCGCTTGAATCTTTTGCCGAGGCGTCGGAGCCCCCGACAAGCAAGAAATTACCGCTCCCGTCATATTTTTCTATGGAAAAGACTTCTTGCCGACAGTCCCCGACCGTCGTTTGGAGAATAAGTCGGCCAGGGTGTAACCCCTTTACTTTTCTCTTGCTAGGCTATGCTTGCGGAGCCCTGCTACCTCTTGAGCTTGCGTTGGTTTTTCCCTTGAAGAGGAAAGGGTGATGCAGCATAGTAGCAGTAAGTATTTCCCTTAGTTTGAGAACCAAGGTATCAATCGAGTAGGAGTATCAAGCCAAGTTCCTAAAGTACCTACGCGAAAACAACAAACTTGCACCAAACGCTACAAAGGGGTTGTCAATCCCTTCACGATTGATTGCAAGGTGAGATCTAAAGGCGGAAAGTGCAATAAAGTAAAAGTGTAGGGATGAAATATGATGTGAAGTAGACCCGGGGGCCATAGTGTTCACTAGAGACTTCTCTCATGATAGCAAATATTACGGTGGGTGAATGTATTATTGTCGAGCAATTGATAGAACCGCGCAAAGTCATGAGGATATCTAAGGCAATGATCATACATATAGGCATCACGTCCGAGACAAGTAGACCGATACTTTCTGCATCTACTACTATTACTCCACACATCGACCCCTATCCAGCATGCATCTAGTGTATTGAGTTCATGAGAAACAGAGTAACGCCTTAAGCAAGATGACATGATGTAGAGGGATAAATTCATGCAATAGATATAAACCCCATCTTTTTAGCCTTGATGGCAACAACACGATGCATGCCTCGCTACCCCTTTGGTCACTGGGTGAGGTCCCCGCACGGTAGGAACCCAAAACCAAACACTTCTCCCATTGCAAGAATCATATATCAAGTTGGCCAAACAAAACCCCCAACTCGAAGAGAATTACAAGGATATGAAATCATGCATATAAGAGATCAGAAGAAACTCAAATAATATTCATAGATAATCTGATCATAAATCCACAATTCATCGGATCTCGACAAACACACCGCAAAAGAAGATTACATCGGATAGATGTCCATGAAGATCATGGAGAACTTTGTATTTAAGATCCAAGAGAGAGAAGAAGCCATCTAGCTACTAGCTATGGACCTGAAGGTCTATGGTGAACTACTCACGCATCATCGGAGAGGCAATGGTGTTGATGAAGAAGCCCTCCGTGTCCAAACCCCCCCTCCGGCAGGGCACCAGAAGGTGCCTCAGATGGGATCTTGTGGAGACAGAAGTTTGCGGCGGCGGAAAAGTATTTCTGTGGCTCTCTCCCATGGTTTTGGATTTTTTGGGGATTTATAGGCGGAAGAAGTAGGGCACAGGAGCCACAGGGGGGCCACAAGCCTGCTAGGTGCGCCCCCCAGGCCGCGGCTAGGGGTCTTGTGGCCTTCCCTGGTGCCCTCTAGCTTGGTTCTCAAGCTCCCTGCGTATCTTCTGTTCCGGAAAAAATCTTTTCGGAGGTTTTATTCCGTTTGGACTCCGTTTAATATTCTCCTCTGAAAAAGGTCAAAAACTCGGAAAAAACAAGAACTGGCACTTGGCACTGAATTAATAAGTTAGTACCCAAAAAGATATAAAAGACATACAAAACATCCAAAGTTTGACAATATAATAGCATGGAACCATCAAAAATTATAGATACGTTGGAGACGTATCAAGCCCCCGAGCGCATCTTGGGCGACGATACGACCCTCTTAGGGGCACAACACTTATGTTGAAGTGCGCACCGGGGCTTCGGGACCGTTTGGCGCATCCTCAACGACTATGCATCACTCCGCAGAGGTTCGTCCGCCGGAGTATGAACCGAGGCCTCTGTGAAGCTCCCAGACATGCACTCGACAGCTGCGCGTTGGCCCCGAGTGATGCATCGGCCCGACGGTGCCGCCTTTGGAGCTTCCACCTCCCTGCCCAGCGCTCGCACATGCCTTGGGAAACCGTAGCAGAACAGAGCGTCTGCTGCGGTACCCCGTTTCCGGGGGAACGCGACGTAGCGCCCAAACTTCCTAGAATCTGGTGCTGGGTTTGCTCAGATTCGCGCAAAACTCCGCACCCCCTACCTGGCGTGCCAAAGATGTCGGCGATTCAGAGGTCGAAACCAATGGGAATCAACGTGAAACCCTTGTGATCCTAGGGCGGGGAGAGGTGATGTGAAGAGCAGAGCTAACAATCAGCACCTGGCAAGCCTTTTTACCCAGGTTCGGGCCGCTTACGTTGTAAAACCCTACGTCCTTCTTGTCTAGTTGTATTAAGCGTTTTATTGTTGATCGTTACAGTGGCCGTTGATGATCGCCTTATGGATCGATGTCCAAAAAGTCTAACCCCTTCGAAATGAGCTAAGGGCCTCCTTTTATTGGCAAAGGGGTCACCTACAATGCTTGGTGGTAGGTTCACGAGGATTTACATTGAACCTAGGGAGGTGCTTATCCATCTACCGCTGTCAGGTGCATTTAATGCACGTCTTGTCCTTGTCGGTAATGTGCTGGTGAAGACACGTATCCAGGTGTTTCGACACCTGGACGCTGCGCTGGAGCATGCGGAATGTGCTGGCACTTGGGGGGCGGTGGCACTGTGGCAAGGGCGATTGCCCACCAGTGCCCAGGCCCATCATCCCAGCAAGGAGCTTGCCGGGGCCTTGAGTCTCCATCCCGGCAAGGGAGCTCGCCGGGGGCTTTAATCGTCATCCCGACAAGGGATCTTGCGGGGTCTTGTACTTGATGAGTTCATCATGCCCACCAAATGGGTGCGGCCTTGGTCATCTTCCCGGCAAGGCAGGCTTCCCGACGCCTTGATAATCTTGGGGTTGCATCTTGACTGGGTCCTACAATGCCCTGCCAGCAGGGGCTCTTCGCGCCCGTGCACAAGTCTGGGGCACTAGGGACCCCAGTCTTTAGTGCATCGACACAGCACCACAGGCAAGCCATGGCGGAGTGGCACACGTCCATGTGGTCGTCTCCTATACAATAGAAAAGAAGAGAGACTTAGGAACAGAGAGGGACGGGAGAAGAGGAGTGGGGACCGTCTCTAGTGGACTAGCTGGTTGCTCCCGTCTCCAGCAATGGTCATTAGAGAGGTGCTTCGGGACAAGCTCGGGAACGGAGGCGAGGTCGCTCAGGGTCAAGCGCAGTTCAGGTGAAGAGGAGGCCCACAAGACTTTAGGATGAAAGCATCGCCTCGATCCATTCGGGAACAATCTCTCGGGTTGGCTACGTGAGGTTGGAGGCGAGCTCCATGGCAGAGGAGGCCAGCGTGGCTACTTTCCTCCTCGGGATTGAGCAAAGATGAGGGCTGCGGGGAAAGAGCTGGTGGGTTGGTCCACCGGAGACCCTGAGAGGGATGCGCATGCAGGTAGGGAGGGACAACACCCATAGAATTTCAGGTTCATAGATATATAAGTAGGTTACATTAGGAATATCTGGTCCATCTCTTCTTCATCCGATGGTCGAGAAATAAGGCTAGGGTGTCCAAACAAAGAAGCAAAGATATTTTAAGGTATTTAGGGGTTGATGCGGATCCGACGATCGCGATCACACATTTCGGGTTTAGGGAAGTATCGGGCACATGAGAGGGGTATGTGCACTGTGTAGAGGGGCTATGCATAGCAGAGAAGGAAAACGGGTAGCCCGATTATAGGTTTTAAATACCAAAAACATCTGTGATTTGTCTGGCTATAGTGCCTCTATAGGTTGAACGGTTCGAGTGTCAAACGGTTTGTGAATGCGACGAAATTTGGCACTCAATCTACCAACAATAAAACAAGAGCGCATGTAAACTACAGACCCATTCCGAGAAAGTTTTATACGCACTTTTAAAACAATATTTTAATGATGTTGCGGGCACGTGCATGTATGGTTGGTGTCGAAATGGTCGTCGACGAGAACGGGGAGATCCCACAACTAAGAACATATGCAAGTTTTTGAAAAAAGGCGACAACGGAGTGCCGATAATATGCAGATGATGTGAATGATACGATGATTAATGAGACTGCCAAATGAAACCCACATCACAACTTAAAATAAATGGAAGGCATACGGAATATTTGTCTGAGGTTGTTACAACTCTCCTCCACTAATACGAGATCTCGACCCGAGATCTTATAATGAGGAAAGTAAGAGGTAAAACTTAGTTGCTTCTTTGACAAACGAGTGATACCAAAGAACCTTGAAGGATGCAAGAGATGAAGAATGATATGAAGAACAAAAAGGAAATTGAAACCTCTTTGGCTAAAATGAGATAGACAAGGAATGAGAGAGAAAGAATTTGGGGAGCACTTCGGTAGAAAAGAAAGGCAAAACTTGATAAGATGGAAAGAACTTTAAAAGAGAACATAACACTCTAGTTAAATGTGATAAGCAAGGAGAGAACATGATCTTAACAAAACGAGGTGATGGCTTAATGAGAGCAACATCACAACACCTCCTCCTGAACAAAAGTATAGAACTTAGATCTTTGGAGAGAAGAGAATGCAGAATAAAATGACAATTCCTACCATAGTTGAATTTGAAAAGCATCCTAACAAAGAAGTATTGAACAAAGTTATTGGAAAATCTACAACCGAAAGAAGAAGCTTGTTGTGGTCTTATGGAGAAAATGTCAAAATATGAGGTGACCACCAGCCACAAATGGAAATAAAGATTGCTCGAGAGCAACAAGATATGCAAAACTTCTTTCACCAACAGGATACATTGAGAACTTGTTTCATTGATAAACACCATGATTACAACAATCCTTAGGATAGGCTTAAGGTGACACACAATCCAAGATAACTCCTATGAAGAAACGATGGGATTAGATATCTCATTATTAACAAAATATCTTTGGAAGTCTTTATGAATCAAGATTGATATAAAACCATTACAAGATAAGGGAGAACGAATTGCACCTTGGAATGCAAGACAAAAGATACTTGAGCTTCTCCAACAGGAATCTTGAAGAATACTTTGAGAATGAGTTACATGCTTAACGAACCACCATGAGAATCCTACGTATACAAAAGAATGAAGAAAAGAAATGAAGGTTATGACATTGCAAAGACTTAAATGGAACTTTGCGAGGAAATACTTGAGAAACTTCGAACTCCCGGATAGGAAATATAAACAACTTAGAACCGATAATTAGATATCATGGACAACTTTGGAAGAAGGATTAAAATCACTTGATGAAACAAGAATAAGAATTATGTTAGGCTTATCCTTCATCAACTTAAATTCATGACTATCAACGGATTTGGCATACCACTTATACTGATTGCAAAGATTGATCAGAGATAAGAGCACCGACTTTAAGAGCCTTCAATGAACCATCGGTGAGAATTTTAAACAAATGAGGATACTACGAATGAATCAAGAAGCTTGAGAACAAAAAGATCATGATCGGCCTAGTAGAATACTTGAACGAAGCGCCTGAATAATTGAGATACGAACGATGATACAACAATTGAGAAGAATTTGAGAACGAAAGCTAAAAGGTGAGAACAAAGAATTCTTCTCAAATGATGGCCTTTGGGAGGATTGGGAAGTGGAAACAACTCTGGAGTGCACCAGATAGATATGAAAGGAATTTTTCATGATCGAAAAAAATTTAAGAGGATCACAAAAAGATGATATAACGAATCTTCAAAAGAACAGACAAATATTTAAGAGGAACTCTTCTTCGGTCTTCAGTGCAGAGAATGATGGCAAGAAACACCGGCAAGAATTACTAGACCCTCTAGAACAATGAATAATGAAAGTTTGAGCCAACAATGAAAATAATTCAAATCGAACTTGGAGAAGGAATATGATTGACAGGTAAGGTCCTTGGGAAAACATGTGGGCTACGGTCCCATTCAAATGAAACACCGTTCAAATGATTATTTAGAAAGAGACATTGCACCTGTTCAAACTAAGAATTTGATGAGGTGAGAACCTATACATAATTCAAAGGATTTGAATGGAAACACAAATCTTCTCAAATATCTTCAGCACTCCAAATAGAAAAGAGAGGGGTGAAAAACAAGACATACTTGGGAAAGAATTTCCAACACGGTAATGCATTGAATGGATGAAAAAGATATGCAAAAAAAGCTTGAATTAACTCCACCGGGTATGAAAACAAGGATGAAGAATAATGTACTTTGCATTTGACTAGATTCACAATGAATCACCGGATACAACATGAATAGTAGATAGCGGAAGCATAAATGAAAATAAAGGCACTTGGATGATAATTTATTAGTTGAAACAAAAGGGGCGGGAGGGTGGGGAAAAACAAAGAAAACTTGGGAGAGATGACACGAACTCCGAGAAAGAAATATGAGGATGGATCTTGCAAATATTAGAGAGAATTGGATTAACTTGAAGAGAAGCACACCGGTTTAAAATAATTTCTTGTCAGCTCTGGTTGATCAAACGGATCAGCATTCCCATAGAAATATGAAAACACCGCTTAGGAAAGACATGAAATGAACACTTGACACGGAAGAACCTCGAATTACTCTACTCCGACAAAACAAAGGATGACGCATGCTAATTAAGCGGGAAACAAATACATAACTCATTATGCATTTATTGGAAGGATAAACCTAGGGAACTACTTGAATTCCCACCTGCGAACTCCCGAAATCTTCATGCTTATGCAATCTGGTCCAACGGATACACGAAGCAATTATTGGATAAATCACTCAACTCCTAGAAATAATAGTACACATCCAAGGTATCACATCCGTAAACACATAACCAGAGGTCTCGTAAACTCATCTACCTCAGACCATCATAATCACAATGATACCAATTATGGAAATACATCTCGACGCTCTCACCGATACTGGGTGACGCCAAACTCCTCTCGCGACAAATATATTGAAGAAATTTCAACCTTCCACGACCTGAGATACTAAGGAAACTAAATGGTTACGATGTGTCAAGAATCCCTTGGAGCTCTACTCCTCGGAAACAGGAGGCACCAACTACGTAATACCATCACATCGACATCATTGAGATTTCAAAATACTATTGTGATCCTACTTTTTTAGTAAGAAGAGGAGCAGAATTAAAATTCCTACGTCAAGATTCCTCACCATAGCATAGAAGAGGAGTAAAAAGAATCCTACACTCCGATATATAACTCGACTCAAAGTAGTTTTTTTACTAGACTCGACTCGCCCAAGTTCTATCAATAAAAGGGGATCCTAGGTCGGTACTGCTGTGATAACAACTTGTAACACCCACGATGTGGTCCTATCCTTATTTTGGCTCGAGGGCCTCGACATGGATACAAGCGCATCTTGTCGTTTCGCAAGAATGGATATTGTTACAAGTACATGTAAGAAGATATGAGTATATGAAATTGGCTTATCCTCTCCACAAGCTAATCATGATCATGTCAATACAAACATACGTTCAGTCATCATATAGTAGCGCAGGGTCTGCCTACGGACGATATCAAACAATAAAAACGACATCCATCCTTGCTATCCCAGGCCGTCGGCCTCGAACCCATCGTAGATCGATGACAAAGAAGAAGAATAACTCCAAACCAAAGAAGCATTGCTCTCACATCAAATCAACACATTATTTGTACCTTCATCCGTTGTTGTAGTATTTGTGAGACAGAGGGACTCATCAATCTCATTTCCAAAGGTATAAAGACTAGAAAATCTTAATGGGTGAGACATGGTTAAGTGGTGAGGCTGCAACATGCACTAATCATTTATTTGATTGCCTAAATTACGAGTACAAGAATAAGAAGGGTGATCTACAAATAACCAGACGAACTAATTGATGATCAAGAAGTGATCCTTAACAAACATAACCCCACCGTGTTCTGTCTCGTTTCAGAATTCATGAGTAGAGACAGTAACGGTTACGCACATGGTTGGTGTATTTTATATGAGTTTACTTCAAGTTTTCTATGACCAGGTATTAAACAAACTTCCAAGTTGGAACATAACCGCGGACACAACTTTTCGAAAGGTTTAACCCTACAGGGGTGCTCCAACTCATCCATCAGAAACTAGACACAAGTTGTGTGGAAAACCTCAACCACGGAAAACCCGTAGTGTCCTCAGAATCCAGGTGGAAAACATCAACCTCGAGATAGCCTAAAGTATCATTGGAATTACGTGCATAACACATTCAAGAAAGGTAAAACAAATCCAGCAAGACCGCCCCAAGTGTCGACAAACCCAATAGGAGTCGTGTATCCCGTTCTCAGGATATTACAGATAAGCGAAGCATACCATGTCCTGATACAAATCCCTTGAGTTGCCCCGGGGTAGCCCAACACAGTGCTCTATTTTGGACCAACACTCATGAGGAACACTGGCCCAGGGGTTGATTAATTATTCATCAGGGCCGACAGGCCCCTATGATTTTTTTAGTTATTAGGCAAATGTTGTACCAATGTGAGGCCTTAATAGAAGAGTTTTATCCCAAAATGAAAATCAAGGGGGTCCCATAACAAACCCATGCATGTTAGGAGCGCTCAGTATGGAACATAACACCGGTACACAAGTAACTAGGGCAGAAATGGTGGAACAAAACACCGAGCAAATGGCCAGGTCTTCCACCTTTTACTAAGTATATATGTGTGTTAAATTAAATAGCAATATTTCTATGTTACGTCAAGGAATCCATGTTTCCACATGGAAAATATCTTGCACGTGCAAGTAGCAATGCTAGAAGAAGGGTTGAGCAAGCGGTAACATAGCCAAACAAAGATTTGCTGGGATGTGGAGGGGGTTAGAGGATTTTCATGGCAATGTTGGGAGGCTTGACATTCAAGTGGTAGGCATCGACACATAACGATACAAGTGAGACAAATAGCATATCAATAATAGTAGTGGTATGCTGGGAAATGGTCATCTTGCCTGAGACCCCACTTGGAAGAAGAACACATCCATCAATTGGACGAACATGACGTGATCGATCGAATCCTCACACTTCGAATCGGTTTCGGAACTCTATCGAGAAGAAGAAATTCGGAAACAAACAAATGACACGGTAAACACCACAACTTATTCGCGATATGATGCAGAAACAAATATGATGCATGTTCATTTAATTATGCATGACATGGTGAGCACAACAATCAACTTCTACTCATTAAGTGAAGCTCAATATGCAACGAGTTGCATATTGTAGAAACTCCACATTCTAGAGTTATTTAGTACACTCTCATTTGTATACATGACAAGATGAAATGTCGTTAAACATGGCAAGAGGTGAAGCACAAGTAGACTATATATCTAGGCAAGTTTAAATGAGGCCAGAACAACGAATAATAATTCCGGAAAGTACCCATAGGTAATTTTTGAATTTGCTACTGTTTTGCCCTTATCACAATTTTATTGTTGTTAAATAGCAAAAGAAATACCACCCTGTTATTATACGCGTTTATCTAATCAAGTTACATATGTGGAACATTTAATCGAAGCTACGATTAGTTAGTTACCGAATGAATTGTTTTAACATGGTATTTATGCAAAGTAATGCAAACAATAATTTTAAACATTTTTCATATAAAGTAAATTTTAATTCGATGCATGGTTATTTTGGTTATTCGCAATTCTAGTTAGTGGCATTTTATAAACTATGCATGTCGCGAATATTAATTCAAATTGCAGCAGAGAAAAGTAAAAACAACAAGTGACGGATTGGAGAAGCCTGGATAGGCCTATGAGTGGAAATAGGCTCAATTGGTCACGTGCTTGGTCCCCTTCAAAAAATAGAGAACATATCCAAACAAAGATTTGCTGGGTTGTGGAGGGGGTTAGAGGATTTTCATGGCAATGTTGGGAGGCTTGACATTCAAGTGGTAGGCATCGAGACATAACGATAGAAGTGAGACAAATAGCATAGCAATAATAGTAGTGGTATGCTGGGAAATGGTCATCTTGCCCGAGATCCCACTTGGAAGAAGAACACGTCCATCAATTGGACGAACATGACGTGATCGATCGAATCCTCACACTTCGAATCGGTTTCAGAACTCTATCGAGAAGAAGAAATTTGGAAACAAACAAATGACACGGTAAACACCACAACTTATTCGCGATATGATGCAGAAACAAATATGATGCATGTTCATTTAATTATGCATGACATGGTGAGCACAACAATCAACTTCTACTCATTAAGTGAAGCTCAATATGCAACGAGTTGCATATTGTAGAAACTCCACATTCTAGAGTTATTTAGTACACTCTCATTTGTATACATGACAAGATGAAATGTCGTTAAACATGGCAAGAGGTGAAGCACAAGTAGACTATATATCTAGGCAAGTTTAAATGAGGCCAGAACAACGAATAATAATTCCGGAAAGTACCCATAGGTAATTTTTGAATTTGCTACTGTTTTGCCCTTATCACAATTTTATTGTTGTTAAATAGCAAAAGAAATACCACCCTGTTATTATACGCGTTTATCTAATCAAGTTACATATGTGGAACATTTAATCGAAGCTACGATTAGTTAGTTACCGAATGAATTGTTTTAACATGGTATTTATGCAAAGTAATGCAAACAATAATTTTAAACATTTTTCATATAAAGTAAATTTTAATTCGATGCATGGTTATTTTGGTTATTCGCAATTCTAATTAGTGGCATTTTATAAACTATGCATGTCGCTAATATTAATTCAAATTGCAGCAGAGAAAAGTAAAAATGACAAGTGCCGGATTGGAGAAGCCTACATAGGCATATTAGTGGAAATAGGCCCAATCGATCACGTGCTTGGTCCCCTTCAAAAAATAGAGAACACATAAATAGAAATAACAAAGGATGAGCCTGGGATGGAACGGAGTAGCTCGTCGATGTGGGTCAGTCTAGGTAACCAGCTAAGCTACAACGCAACTGCCGTTAAGGATGTAATTTGTCCTATATGAACAATACCATGTCGTTGACTGAACCAAACTAAAAGTGCAAAATAGAGTGGCTTGCAGACTAATGAAAAAAATGGAAAAACAAAATAAGTGTGCCTGGGATTCAACCCCAGACCCTCAGACTACTGCACGCGGTAATGACCAGATCGTGTAGCTACGTGCTTATGGAAGAACACAGTAGTATAGCTAAACAACATATGAACAAGAAAGAATCTAGGAGACACAACAAATCCTTTTGGTCAAGGCATTGTGCTCCTCCCCGGCGATGAACGGGATGATGGCATCCGGTAGCACGACCGGGAAGGGCGGATCCGACAGACCCAAGGTAGCGGACCCATTCCTGGTGGCGGCGAGCTCCGGTTCGAGGCGAGGAGGGCTGCGCCAGGCGAGCATGCGTGCTGCATGAGTTCGCTCGAACTCAAGCAACATTGACTCACGTCGCTTGATGGTCTTCTTATCCGAGCGTGGAGCAGCTCAGGTGCGCGGGGATCGTAGCGGAGCTAGTGGAGGACGTCATTGTCAAAGTTAATCATGTTGTGTTTGTAAGATTAGGAAAGAAAGACAAACCGAGTCCTAGTAGTATTAGGATTCCTAGTCCTAGTCTATTTCCATAGTCCCTTGTGGACGTGTATAAAAGACACCATAGGGGTGTTGATTGTAACACCAGAAAAACGTAAAGCAATACAAAGCAAAGGCTCGACACGGGCCTTTAGCCATCAAATCCATCGATCAGTTTGATTCGTGTCGCTAGTTCGCAAGTTTTGTCAAGTAGCTGGCCGAAGCAAGAATCTCGTAGGCACGCCTGTACAGCTGCATACGCACGTTCAAACGCCAACAATTGGTATCTAGAGCCTCGACGATCTACGATCAACGATGACGGACAGCTACGCTGAGTCGGTCATGTCCGGCAAGGGCGGTGCCAAGGCGAACAAGAACGGTGACAAGGTGAAGAAGGGCGTCAAGTCAAAAACCAGTGATGGAGGAACGAGCGGTGCCAACGTCCTGGCGCATCTCAACATCCCCATACAGTACCCGATGCTCACCGACGCCAACTACGGCGTGTGGGCGGTGAAGATGAAGATTATTCTCCGAACGCTTCGAGTGTGGCAGGCAATCACGGACGACGACGTCGATGACGAGTCCGACGAAGGTGCCATGGCCGCGATAGCCCAGTCCGTGCCGGATTCCGTGCTAATGACATTGGCAGAATTCGAGACGACAAGAGAGGCGTGGAACGCACTCAAGGAGATGAGGACCGGAGAAGATCGCGTCACCAAGGCTCGGGCACAAGTGCCGAACCGCCAATTTCACAAGTTGCAGATGGAGGAAACTGAATCAGTGAACGACTATGCCATGCGTCTTACTACTTTGGTGGGAGAGATCCGCGCGCTTGATGCAAAGCTCGATGAGATCAAGATTGTGGAGAAATTTTTCAGTTCGGGTGACTGATAAATTCACGTACATCATCGGCATGCTCGAGCAGATTTACAACATCAACGACATGACCATAACGGAGGCGATCGGACGCCTACGGACATGGGAAGAAAATGCTCGTGGCTGTCGGAATGGCAAAGGAGGAGGTAGTGACCAACTCATGTACTCGCGCGCAGATTGGGAGGCCCCAAGTAGCAAAGGAAGGCATGATGGTGGCGAAGGCTCAAGCAACGTGAAGCGCGACGAACAAACTGGAAAAGGAGAAGGAAAAGGCAAGCCACAAGGTCGTGGTAAGGCGGACCAATCTAAAGGGTGGAAGCCACGGAACTTGGATTTATTCGAGGTTAAGTGCTATAACTGCAATGAGATGGGTCACTTTGAAAAGGATTGTCCGAAGCCTAACAAGCGGGAGATCAAGGCAAATTTGGCAAAGCAGGAAGACGAAGGTCCAGGTCTTCTGATGGCCGAAGTTTGTGATCTCGCTGAAACGGTGGTTGTGAAACCAAGCCGGAAGGTGCCACTTCATGAGAAGAAAGTGACACCCAAGTTATCCGGTGATCATAATGTGTCGTGGTATCTCCACATGGGTGCTAGTAACCACATGACGGGGTGCGAGGAGAAATTCCTCCAGCTGGAATACGATGTTGAAGGCTCGGTCAAGTTCGGTGATGGTTCAGCTGTGGAGATTTGCGGGCAAGGATCTGTCCTCTTTGAGGGTCTCACAGGCGAACATCGCATACTCACCGGAGTGTACTACATCCCATGGTTGCGCAACAACATCATCTCTATTGGGAAGCTTGACGAGAATGGATGCAAGGTGAATATCGAGAACGGAGTGATGACGATCTTCGACAACCTCCGAAACGTGCTAGCTCGTGTTAATCGCACACGGAATAGACTCTATACCCTCAACCTTAATTAATCTCAACCGGAGTGTTGGCTTGCCAAGAGTGATGATGATTCGTGGTTATGGCATGCTAGATTTGGACACGTTAACTTCTATGCATTGAAGAAGATGTCGAAGATGGAGATGGTATTTGGGATGCCAGTTATCGACCATGTTGATCGAGTATGTGACGGGTGCTTGGTTGGAAAACAGCACCGCATGTCGTTCCCTGCTCAGTCTACCTATCGTGCAAGCGATGCACTCGAGCTGCTCCATGGTGATCTATGTGGCCCTATCACCCCAGCAACTCACGCGGGAAAGAAGTATTTCTTCCTTGTGGTAGACGACTACTCGAGATATATGTGGGTCGTTCTCCTACGATCTAAAGATGAGGCGTTTGAAGTGTTCAAAAAGCTGAAGGCTACAACAGAGATGGAACACAAGCTGAAGGTTCGCACTCTACGGACAGATCGTGGCGGACAGTTTACGTCGAACGAGTTCAACGACTACTGCGAGAAGATTGGCATAAAAAGGTTCCTCACGACACCTTACATGCCGCAGTAGAACGAGGTCGTTGAAAGGCGCAATCGAACCGTCGTTGACATGGCAAGGAGTTTACTCAAGAGCAAGAACCTGCCAGGGACTTTTTGGGCAGAAGCTGTCTCGACGGCGGTTTATCTTCTCAACCGGGCTCCAACGAAGGCGGTGATCGGCAAAACTTCGTATGAAGCAATTTACGGACGTAAGCCGAATGTGTCTCATCTACGGACGTTCGGGTACATGCCACATGTGAAGAAAGAGGACCAGCACCTCTCAAAGCTTGCCGATCGTAGCACGAAGATGGTGTTCATCGGATACGAGAGGAGTTCCGGCACCAAGGCATACCGCTTCTACGATCCACAAACCAAGCGTCTACGGATTTCATGTGACGTCGTGTTTGAAGAAAACCAAGCGTGGAATTGGAGCGCCGCAGCCGACGATGCTCCAAACAGTAACATATTCACGGTTGAATTTTCAACAGATGATGATGCAGGGGAGGATGTCCAAGTGGTTGGTAAGACGCCCAACCAAGGTGACTACAATGGTAGTGATCATCATGGTGCCGACACCGATGACAACGCGCATAGGTCGCAAGGAGACAGCGACAACGCCGTGCATGGCACAGGCGGAGATCTCGACCACAACATCGACAACGAGGCGCATAGTGATGACGACAATCAAGATGATGGTCATGGTCACGACGACTACGCCGATGACGTGGGTGTCGATGACACGCCCGGGTCTCAGCCATCTTCCTCAAGTGCATCAACAGGGACACAATTTGTGTCTCCTCCTTCGCAAACCACAACGGACTCCGCAGGGCCTCGTCTCTACAAGACCCTCAAGAAAGTCTACAAGTACACAAAGACAGTTACGCTCGAGTACTCTGGACTATGTCTGCTCGGAGTTGAGGAGCCGGCGAACTTCGTAGAGGCGAGCAAAATTCCTAGCTGGACGCACGCCATGGATGAGGAGATGAAGGCGATTGAGAGCAATGGCACGTGGACTTTGGTAACCCGACTTCAAAACCAAAAGGCGATTGGTTTGAAGTGGGTTTACAAGTTAAAGAAGGACACGGAGGGTGCCATTGTGAATTACAAGGCAAGACTTGTTGCAAAGGGCTACGTACAACGTCAAGGAGTTGACTATGATGAGGTGTTTGCACCGGTTGCTCGACTCGAAACGGTGAAAGTGCTCCGAGCTTTGGCAGCACTAGAGGATTGGAAGGTTCATCATATGGATGTTAAATCCGCTTTCCTCAATGGTGATCTCACAGAAGAAGTGTACGTGGAACAACCCCTCGGCTACGAGAAGAAAGGCGAAGAAGGGAAAGTTTACAAGCTCAAGAAGACACTTTACGGGTTGAAGCAAGCGCCTAGAGCTTGGAACTCAAAGTTAGACCGAAGTTTGGTCTCGCTCGGGTTCAAGAGATGTACCCTCGAGAACGCAGTCTATACCAAGAACTCCAAAGGCTCAAACCTGCAAGCTGGAGTTTATGTCGATGATCTGATTATCACCGGAGATAGTGTACAAGAAATTGAACATTTCAAGGCGCAAATGAAGAACAAGTTTAGCATGAGCGATCTGGGATTACTCAGCTATTACTTGGGCATCGAAGTGAAGCAAAGCTCCGGAGAGATTTCCCGATGTCAATCGGCTTATGAGGTCAAGTTATTGGAAAAGTGTGGCATGTCAGATTGCTATGAGACACAAGTTCCAATGGACCAACGTCACAAGTTGAGAAAGTGTAGCTCAAATCCGCTGGTGGACACCACAATGTATTGAAGCGTTGTGGGAAGCCTAAGATATTTGTTGCATACCCGACCTGACTTGCCTTATTCAGTCTGGATCGTGAGTCGTTTCATGGAGAATCCGACAACCGAGCACATGAGCGCGGTCAATCAAATCTTGCGCTATGTGAAAGGCACCATTAATCTTGGTTGCATGTACAGAAAGGGAAAGGAAGGATTGATCCTTCGTGGATATTCATATAGTGACATGGCAGGTGATGTTGATGAACGAAAGAGCACAACGGGCATGGTTTTCTACCTTGGCCCGAATGCGATTAGCTGGAATTCTCAAAAGCAAAAGGTGGTGGCACTGTCTTCATGCGAGGCAGAATACATAGCGGCAAGCACGACGGCTTGTCAAGCAGTGTGGCTAAGAAGACTCCTAGCTATTCTTGCAAAGCGGGAGGTGCAGAAGGTGTCACTGAAGATCGATAACCAAGTTGCAATCGCGTTGTGCAAAAATCCGGTTCATCATGAAAGGATCAAGCACATAGATACCCGGTTCCACCATATCCGGGAGTCCATTGAAGAAGGGTTGATCGAGGTTCAACATGTGAATACGAAACACCAACTTGCCGATATTTTCACCAAGTCCCTCGGTCGACAGAAGTTCATCGAGATGAGGAGGAAAGTTGGAGTGCAAGAAGTGAAGTGAAGCAACAAGATTAAGGAGGTGAATGTAGAAGTTAATCATGTTGTTTCTGTAGGATTAGGAAAGAAAGCCAAATCGAGTCCTAGTAGTATTAGGATTCCTAGTCCTAGTTTATTTCCATATTCCCTTGTGGACGTGTATAAAAGACACCCTAGGGGTGTTGATTGTAACACCAGAAAAATGAAAAGACATACAAAGCAAAGGCTCAACACGGGCCTTTAGCCATCAAATCCATCGATCAGTTTTATTCGTGTTGCTAGTTACGCAAGTTCCGTCAAGTAGCCGGCCGAAGCAAGAATCGCGTAGGCACCCCTGTATAGCTGCATACGCACGTTCAAAAGCCAACACTCATGGGTGGTTGCAGATGGGTGGATTGGGAAGGAGGCAAAGCATCACGGGCAGCCATGGCACGACGGCAGAGGTCCATGTGGTTGTCTCGTGGAGAATGGAGAAGAAGAGAGACTTAGCGACAGAGAGGGAAGGGAGAAGAGGAGTGGAGCACGGCTCTGGTCGACCTGTTGGTTGCTCCCATCTCCGGTGAGGGTCATCAGAGAGGGGCTCTGGGACGAGCTCATGCAGGGAGGTGAGGTCACTCACAACATGGCGCAGCTTGGGGGTAGAGGAGGCCCACATGGCTGCGGGATGAGAGCAGTGCCTCGATCGAGTCGGGAATGAGCGCTCGGGCTGGCTACGCAAGGTTGGAGACGAGGTCCATGGTACAAGGACGGCCAGCGTGGTTGCTTTCCCACGGTCCCTATCGTCATCCGATGGTCGAGAAATAAGGCTATGGAGTCCAAACAAAGATTCGAAGATATTTTAGGTTATTTTGGGGTTTATCCGGATCCAGCGGCCATGATCACATGTTTCGCTTTCGGAGAAGTATCGGGCGCATGAGAGGGGTAAGTGCACTATACAAAGGGACTACGCATAGTAGAGAGGGAAAACAGGCAGCCCGACAATAGGGTTTTAAATACCGAAAACATCTACGATTTGTGTGGCTATAGTGCCGCTACAGGTTTAACTATTTGGGTATCAAAACGACTCTGAAAGCGACGTAATTTGGAAGGCAATGTACCTACAATAAAACAAGAACACTAACCCATTCCCAAAAAGTTTTATAGACACTTTTAAAAAGAATATTTTAATGATGTCTTGGTCGCGTGCATGTGTGGTTGGTGTCGAAAGGTTCATCGACGAGAATGGGAAAAACCACAACTAAGAACAAATGCAAGTTTTTGAGAAATGACGGCAACAGAATGCAGATGCTATACAGATGATGCGAATGATGCAATGATGAATGCGACAACCGAATTAAACACACGACACAACTGAAAATAAATAGAAGGCATATGGAGTGTCGGCCTCAGGCTGTTACAATTGCTCACCATCACCGATGATTTTCCTCTATCGTGTGGGATGGACCTATCATAGCACAAGGGCATCTTTCCCAAACCTTATAACTTTTCCATGTGCGAACCTTGTATGCCATGACAACTTTAGTTGAGTTATTAAGATTTTGCTTCCAGAGATTCACTTGTGCATGATGGTATCATGTCATCCATTCCATTTTGTTGCGTCATGTTATGATTGAGTGAAATTATTTGTTATGATGCTATGCTTGCACCCAAGTGGTATTTCTTCTGTGAAACCCCTCCCTACAAATTCTTTTAGCTATATATCCATCTCTCTTATTTCAAAATTCATATCATCTTGGGGTTTTCCTTGTCCCAAGTCCTTCCTAGTAATGTTGTTAAGTTTCCTAATATTCTGTATGTGATCTTAAAATCAATCTTAGCCATGTGAAACCTCCCTACCTTTTAAACTTTGCAACAATACATTGGTTTATAAATTAAGTGCATTTTAGTTCTCTCTCTTAAAAATTTCCAAACCAACCTATAAAACTGTAAATAATTCCAACACCTCAAAACTAATTTCATTTCATGCAAAAACCCTCCCAAAGTTCCCTGGACATTGTTTTGGTTCTCGTGTGTTTTTTCACAAAGAGAGAAGGCAAGGGAAGGAGAGGCCCATCGCCAACCCAACTTGCTCATGCCAAAACCCGCACCTAGGCCTCTTTTCCTCCCACCCCAGCTAGCCCGACGGCTATGTGATCCTCGTGACGCCGTCTTCCATCCGCAACAGAGAGAGTGAGCACGCGCCTTGAAGTTCATCATGGATGTTGAGGCAGTCCCATCTCACCCCCTATTTAACCACGACATCCGCGCCCCGGTACCTAGAGTTTCCAATTTACGCTGCCACCCAAGGGCTCCTCCCCTCTCCTCGGATCACAGCTCATGTGAGAGAACGAGCGGAGCAGATTTTTTGACCCCGTCGTCTACAGCCACCGGGCCGTCGCTAGTCGTCGTCGTCGAGTTCGTGTGCCTTCGCGTCGCCCTCTGGATCCCCTAGGCCAGCGAGTGATCATCAAGGCCGATTGGCTATTTTGTCGGGCTTGCTCCGCTTCGGATATGCTTTGTCTCGAGCACGCCGGAGTTTAGGAGGTCCCCGTCGTCAATCATTTTGGTGATCGACCTCATATTTGTGTACAAAAGGGCACCGGGTGAGCAACACCTCCATCCTAGACATCTTCCCCATTGCTAGATTCTCAAAGACGCTGTCGTTGTGTGGGGACCCCAACTCATAAGTTGTGATCACCGAATGTACATGCACAATGATCACATATATCAATGCTCACTGAACACACGTAAACTGAATAACATGAGTATTACATCGATTACGTATCGTTTTACTCAAATAAGGCCTTTAAGGATAAGTATTCATAAACTCGCAGTAGAAATCTTCAATGATAGCGTTGACCCATGCCATCTGCCTTAACCCTATAGGCATTCTGACTAGGAAGCGTCCTAGCTTGCACATATGTCACCAAGGTATTCTCCATCGTATCATGTTCGTTCATGAATGGCCAAGAAAATAACCAGTGACAAGCTAATGAGTACGCTAAATGTACTCACAAGCAACCCATATTTGGAATAAGGCAATAACAATGCATGATATAGTACTAAATAGGTAAGTTTCACAAAGCAATTTTTTTAGTGCAATGACATCATCAAATCAACTTGTAAAAGCATGCATCACTGGTTGCATATTTCCATACGAACATGTTACACATATCAATATAAGGAGGGGTTGAACATCTCATGTTCAATCATCATGTCAAGTCATCCGAGTTAGCTGAAGTATCATCTTCCCCCCCCCCCCCCCCCCACACACACCAAGTTTGTGAAAACATTGGGCATAGTTTAAGAAGGACCACCAACTATCCATGACCTTTGACATGGCTATTTGAATAGTTTACACTCTATAGAGGATGCACATTATACCCACAAGACTCGAGGAACGTACGTCTCATCCACGACTTGCGGTATATTACATAAACGAGGTAAGCACACGAGCAATGCCTTTCCCCTGGCGACACTAAACAAAGATTACACTCGTTGGTGCCATCCCTCATGATGTACATCATATGGGCCTCGCTCAAGACCAAACCATCCATGAGGGCACGCAATGGTGTGCCTAGTGTTTGTAAAAATAGCCAATGGTCGCCCTATCAGGAATGACCCCGTATCGAGAGGGTAACTCTGGCCCTCTCGCCACTAGTAATGTGGGCTCTCTCCTAGCATTAACTAGGTAATCAACAAGGCACTGTTCCATAAAAGGGGTATCATGTTGTGGGGACCCCTACTTGTAGATCGAGATCGCCGAATGTACGTGCTTAGTGATCCCAGAGATCAATGCTCACTGAACACACTGAAACTAAATAACAAGAGTCTTAAATCCATTCATAGCGTCTGATACAAGTAATGACCATTGACGTCTAGTCTTACATATATAGGGCCTTGAAAGCTAACACACCAAACTCAACTAATAGTAGAAATCTTGGTTGAGAGCGTGAACCCATGCCATCAGCCTTAACCTACATGCATTCTGACTTGGAAACGTCCTAGCTCGCAGGAACGTCACTGAGGTGCTCTTCACCATCTCCTGTTCTCTCTTACCTGGTCAATGAAATAACCAGTGGCAAGCCAATGAGTACTTTGAATGTACTCGCAAGCAATCCATGTTGTGGAACAAGGCAATAATGAAACATGATATAACACTAGTTGGTTGTTTTTGCGGAAAGCAGGTTTTTCCCTGAATGCAGTAACATGATCAAATGCTTGTACTGACATACACCATAAGGTAAGTGGTCACCACGTGAATAGGTTACATATATCAATATCTCAGCATAGGGCTGAACAACTCATGCTCACACTCCATGCCAAGTCGTATGACTTGACCTAGGTAACCTCTTTCCCACCCATCTTTTTCACACACGCATACTTGGTTTATGTGAAAATGACTAGACGTAGTTTAAGGAGGATTACCCAACTGTCCTTGGCCATGGACACGGCTATTCTAATAGTTTTACACTATATACATGTTGTGCGTTGTACCCACAAGACTCGAGGAACTTCTGTGTCATCCACGACTCGCGGTATATAACATACCCGAGGTAAGCACCCGAACAATGCCTTTCCCCTGACGACACTAAATAAACAGTCCACTCGATTGGTACACAGCCACATGATGTACATCTTACAAGCCTCCCTCTAGATCATATCATCCATGCGAGGACCAACGGTGTGCCTGAAACTTGTAAAAACAGCATGGTCGCCCTACTCGGTACGACCCCGTCACAAGAGTGACCACGCCACTCCTACCACTAGTAACATGGGCTCTCTGCTAGCATCGACCAAAGTAATCAACAAAGCCCCGTTCCCATATTGGGTTATCGTCGCTGCAAATGTAAGTTGGGGATGGTCGACACATCTTAAATTTCTCCTTGTTTTTGAAACCACACGCACGCAAAACCTTTTTCTGGTACACCACTTCTTTCTCAAGTGGTCACCATCTCAAGACCATCACCCTCGGGCATTAGGGGCACCCGACATGGTTTTCAAAAAGCCTTTGAAATCACCTTTGTGTTACCATCACCATGCATATGCTCATCCTATGCGTAGCACTACTAGCAACATATAAACTTTTTATCTACGTGACCCTTATAGGTGATAAGGTCATGCTCAAATGCAAGTGTTATCGAGGAACCATCGGAAACACCATACCTAGGGGTTTAGCGATTCAAGAATGATCACATCCATCGGAATGAAACAATAAACATGGCATGCATGAAAGTATTTTCTCAGACATTGTCAAAGAGCTGCTTGCCTTGCTCAGCAAAGTCTCCGGGGTCTTCGAGGTCTTCGGGTCCAAGTCCTTCGTCAACCACGTGATTTATCATCACAATAGTAATAACAATAATAAAAATCACAAAAAATAGAACACACAATTCACTCCTAAAATGTTACCCTACTTTGTAAAATACTAACTTCGCATCTAAAAATATTTGATTCTGGTTTTGGAGTGAAAAAGGTTTTCGAAACTATTTTAACACAAGCTAAAATTAGTCGGTACTAGGTTTTAAAATAAAACTATGTACAAAAGTTTTCATTAAAATTAGACAGGTAATCTTATTAACTTCTACACATTTTTACAAGATTTGTGGAGGATAAATAATTAGATTTGGATGGATATTCCTCGTTGTGTAATATTTGGAAAAAGCCAAAAATGGAAAAGGAAAAAGGGCATAGCACATTGGCCAGACTCGGCCAATGGTTGGCCGACCCAGCGAGCCAATTGGCCAGCCACCCAACCAACCTAGATGCGCGAACGTAACATGCGGGGCCGTGCGGGAAGTGACATGGGGGAGGGAGGGAGTGAGGAGAGGACGATAGGTGGGGTCCCCCTGTCGGTCGTCTTCTACCTCCGGACAGAAGGAAGGGGAGGCCCACCAGCGATAGCTCCGGCGATGCCGATGAAGGGCGAGTGTAGGAATGGGTGTTGGAAATATGCCCTAGAGGCAATGATAAAAGTTATTATTATATTTCCTGTTTGAACATAACCGTTTATTATCCATGCTATAATTGTATTGAACAAAACATAGACACATGTGTGGATACATAGACACAACAATGTCCCTAGCAAGCCTCTAGTTGGCTAGCCAATTGATCAAGGATAGTCAAGGTTTTCTGGCTATGTGCAAAGTGTTGTTGCTTGATAACTGGATCACATCATTAGGAGAATCATGTGATGGACTAGACCCAAACTATAAACGTAGCATATTGATCATGTCGTTTTACTGCTATAATTTTCTGCGTGTCAAGTATTTGTTCCTATGACCATGAGATCATATAACTCACTGGCACCGGAGGAATTCCTTGTGTGTATCAAACGTCACAACGTAACTGGGTGACTATAAAGGTGCTCTACAGGTATCTCTGAAGGTGTCCGTTGAGTTAGTATGGATCAAGACTGGGATTTGTCACTCCATGTGACGGAGAGGTATCTCGGGGCCTACTCGGTAATACAACATCACACACCAGCCTTGGAAGCAATGTGACTAAGTCTAAGTCACGGGATTTTGCATTACCGAACGAGTAAAGAGACTTGCTGATAACAAGATTGAAATAGGTATGCGGATACCGACGATCGAATCTCGGGCAAGTAACATACCGAAGGACAAAGGGAATGACATACGGGATTATATGAATCCTTGACACTGAGGTTCAACCGATAAGTTCTTCGGAGATTATATAGGATCCAATATGGGCATCCAGGTCCCACTATTGGATATTAACCGAGGAGTACCTCGGGGCATGTCTACATAGTTCTCGGACCCGCATGGTCTGCACACTTAAGGTTCGGCGATATTTTAGTATAGTTGAGTTATATGCGTTGTTACCGAATGTTGGTCGGAGTCCCGGATGAGATAACAGACGTCACATTGGTTTCCGGAATGGTCCGGAGACGAAGATTGATATATAGGTTGACTTCATTTGGTTACCGGAAAGTTTTCGGGCATTACCGGGAATGTACCGGGAGTGACGAATGGGTTCCGGAAGTTCACCGGGAGGGGGGCAACTCTCTCGGGGGAAGCCCAAAGGACTTATGGGTGGCACACCAGCCCTTAGTGGGCTGGTGGGACAGCCCAATAAGGCCTATGCGCCATAGAGAGAAAACCAAAGAAAGAAAAAAAAGAAAAGGTGGGAAGGAAGGGAAGGACTCCACCCTCCAATCCTAGTTGGACTAGGATTGGAGTAGGACTCCTCCTCCTCCTCTTGGCGATGCACCTTGGGGGATTGGCCCTCAAGGAAAGTCTCTCCGCCTCCCTCCTATATATACTGGTGATTTAGGGTTGATTTGAGACAACTTTGCCACGTGCAACTCAGATCTAGACACCATAGTTTTACCTCTAGATCGTCTTTCTGCGGAGCTCGGGCGGAGCCCTGCAGGAGTAGATCCTTCACCAGCACCGGAGCACCATCAGGCTGCCAGAGAACTCATCTACTTCTCCATCTTGCTTGCTGGATCAAGAAGGCCGAGATCATCGTCGAGCTGTACGTGTGTTGAACGCGGAGGTGCCATCCGTTCGGCACTAGATCGGAGCGGATCGTGGAACGGATCGTGGGACGGATCGCGGGACGGTTCGTGGGACGGTTCGCGGGGCGGATCGAGGGACATCAGGATGTTACACTACATCAACCGCGTTTCTTAACGCTTCCTGCTGTGCGATCTAGAAGGGTACGTAGATCCAAATCTCCTCTCTAGATGGACATCACCATGATAGGTCTTCATGCGCGTAGGAAATTTTTCTTTCCCATGCGACATTCCCCAATAGTGGAATCATGAGCTAGGTTCATGCGTAGATGTAATCTCGAGTAGAACACACAAGGTTTTGTCGACGGTGATGTTCAATTTGCTGCCCCCCTTAGTCATTTCTGGATTCGACGGTATTCTTGGATTGAAGCGGCCTGGACCAACATGCAACCTCGTTGCATAAAGATGACTGGCAGGTGTTGGTTTCTTCAACTTTAGTTGAATTGGTTTTGACCGAGGCGGTCCTTGGAGAGGTTAAATAGAAATTTGCACATCTCCGTTGTGGTTTTTGCGTAACTAAGATGTGATCTACTAGATACCCATAGCACCCACGTAAAACATCCAACAACAATTAGAGGACGTCTAACTTGTTTTTGCAGGGTATGCTTATGATATGATATGGCCAATGACGTGATGTGATATATTGGATGTATGAGATGATCATGTTGTAATAGCTAATATCGCCTTGCACGTCGATGGTACGACAACCGGCACGAGCCATAGGGTTGTCTTTAAACTAACATTTGTGTTTGCAGATGCGTTAACTATATTGCTAGGACGTAGCTTTAGTAGTAATAGCATAAGTAGCACGACAACCCCGATGGCGACACATTGATGGAGATCATGATGATGGATATCATGGTGTGGCGCCGGTCACAAGAAGAGCGCGCCGGTCCTTTGGTGATGGAGATCAAGAAGCACATGATGATGGCCATATCATGTCACTTATGAATTGCATGTGATGTTAATCCTTTTAGGCACCTTATTTTGCTTAGAACGACAGTAGCATTATGAGGTGATCTCTCACTAAAATTTCAAGATGAAATTGTGTTCTCCCCGACTATGCACCGTTGCTACAGTTTGTCGTTTCGAGACACCACGTGATGATCGGGTGTGATAGACTCAACGTTCACATACAACGGGTGCAAAACAGTTGCACACGCGGAACACTCGGGTTAAGCCTGACGAGCCTAGCATGTGCCGACATGGCCTCGGAACACATGAGACCGAAAGGTTTAGCATGAATCATATAGTTGATATGATTAGCATAGGGATGCTTACTACTGAAACTGTCCTCAAATCACGTGATGATCGGACTTGAGCTAGTGAAATTGGATCATGTACCACTCAAATGACTAGAGAGATGTACTTTTTGAGTGGGAGTTTAGCAAGTAATTTGATTAGTTAAACTCTAAATTATCTTGAACATAGTCTGAGTCCATTTTGAAAATATTTGTGTTGTAGATCAATGGCTCACGCGACAGTCACCCTGAATTTTAATACGTTCCTA
Organism: Hordeum vulgare subsp. vulgare; assembly: GCF_904849725.1. NCBI lineage: Eukaryota > Viridiplantae > Streptophyta > Magnoliopsida > Poales > Poaceae > Hordeum > Hordeum vulgare. Next base: position 268,350,984 of record NC_058519.1, on the reverse strand, counting down.
GAGAAAGCTAAGTTGAAAGATGATGGAAGCAACTTTGTAGACTGGGCTCGTAATCTTAAGTTGCTCCTGCAAGCTGGGAAGAAGGATTATGTCCTTGATGCTGCGTTAGGAGATGAACCACCCGCAGCTGCTGACCAAGATGCTAAGAACGCTTGGTTAGCACGCAAGGAGGACTACTCAGTAATTCAATGTGCAGTCTTGTATGGCTTAAAGTCGAAACTTCAACGTCGCTTTGAGCGTCATTCAGAAGTTGAAGTTTATCTTTCAGAATAACGCCCGGATCGAGAGGTATGAGACCTCTGATAAATTATATGCTTGCAATATGAGGGATAATTCATCTGTTAGTGAGCATGTGCTCAAAATGTCTGGGTACTCAAACCGTCTAGCTGAGCTGGGGATTGAACTCCAGCAAGAGGCTATCACTGACAAAATTCTTCAATCACTGCCACCAAGCTATAAGAGCGTTGTCTTGAACTATAACATGCAAGGGATGAACAACTCACCCGACGAGTTATTTGCGATGCTGAAAGTCGCAGAGTTAGAACTCCGTAAAGAGCATCAAGTGTTGATGGTGAATAAGACCACTAGTTTCAAGACAAATGACAAAGGAAAGAAGGGTAATTCAAAGAAGAACGGCAAGCCTATTGCCAATCCGATGGAGAAACCCAAAATTGGACCTAAGCCTGAAAAGGAGTACTATTATTGCAAGGCTATGGGTCACAGGAAGCGCAACTGCCCCAAGTATCTGGCTGATAAGAAGGCGGCCAATGAAAAATCAGGTATATTCGATATACATGTTATTGTTGTGTACTTAACCAGCTCTCGTAGTAGTGCCTGGGTATTCGGTACCGATTCTGTTGCTCATATTTGCAACTCGAAACAGGAACAGCGAAATAAGCGAAGGCTGGCAAAGGATGAAGTGACGATGCGCGTGGAAAATGGTTCCAAGGTTGATGCAATCGCCGTCGGCACAGTTTTACTTCAGTTACCATGAGGATTAGTTATGAACTTAAATAAATGTTATTTAGTACCTGCGTTAAGCATGAACATTATATCTCGATCTTGTTTATTGCAAGACAGTTACTCGTTTAAGTCAGACAATAATGGTTGTTCTATTTCTATGAGTAATATCTTTTATGGTCATGCACCCAATATGAGAGGATTGTTCATATTGAATCTTGATAACGATAATACACATATACATAACATTGAGACCAAAAGAGTTAGAGTTAACAATGATAGCGCCATGTTTTTATGGCACTGCCGCTTAGGTCATATAGGTGTAAAGCGCATGAAGAAACTCCATACCGATGGACTTTTGGAGTCACTTGACTTTGATTCACTTGACACGTGCGAACCATGCCTCATGGGTAATATGACTAAGACTCCGTTCTTCGGAACAATGGAGCGTGCAAGTGACTTGTTGGAAATCATACATACCGATGTATGTGGTCCGATGAGTGTGGAGGCACGCGGCAGATATCGTTATTTTCTCACCTTACTGATGATTTGAGTAGATATGGTTATGTCTACTTGATGAAGCACAAGTCTGAGACGTCTAAAAAGTTCAAGTAATTTCAGAGTGAAGTCGAAAATCATCGTAACAAGAAGATCAAGTTCCTATGGTCTGATCGTGGGTTTGAATATCTGAGTTTCGAGTTTGGTGCTCACTTAAGACAATGTGGAATTGTTTCACAGTTGAGACCGCTTGGAACACCACAGCGTAATGGTGTGTCCAAACATCGTAATCGTACTTTATTAGAGATGTTGCGATTTGCCTTTATCGTTTTGGGGTTATGCATTAGAGACAGCTGCACTCACTTTAAATAGGGCACCATCAAAAACCGTTGAGACTACACCATACAAACTGTGGTATGGCAAAAGACCAAAGTTGTCGTTTCTTAAAGTTGGGGGATGTGATACTTCTGTCAAAAAGCTTCAGCTTGAAAAGCTGGAACCTAAAGCGGAAAAGTGTGTCTTCATAGGTTACCTGAAAGAGACAGTTGGGTATACCTTCTATCTCAAATCCGAGGGAAAAATGTTTGTTGCTAAAAACATTGCTTTTCTTGAGAATGAGTTTCTCTCGAAAGAATTGAGTGGGAGGAAGATAGAACTTGATGAGGTTGTCGAACCTCTAATTCCTCTTGATGGTGGTGCAGGGCAAGGGGAAACCACTGTTGCTGCAGTGCCGGTTGAGGAACAAGTTGATGATGATGATCATGAAACTTCAGATCAAGTTATTGTCAGACCTCGTAGGTCGACAAGATCATGTACTACTCCTGAGTGGTACAATAATCCTGTCTTAATGATTATGTTGTTGGACAACAATGAACCTACGAATTATGAAGAAGCAATGGTGGGCCCGAATTCCAACAAATTACTAGAGGCCATGAAGTACGAGATAGGATCCATGTACGAGAACAAAGTGTGGACTTTAGAAGTACTACCTAAAGGCCGCAAGGCTATTCAGAACAAATGGATCTATAAGAAGAAAACAGACGCAGACGGTAATGTGACCGTTTATAAAGCTCGACTTTTGGCAAAGGGTTTTTCACAAGTTCAAGGAATTGACTACGATGAGACTTTCTCACCGATAGCGATGCTTAAGTCTGTCCGAATCATGTTAGCAATAGCTGCCTTTTACGATTATGAAAGCCGGCAGATGCATGTCAAAACGGCGTTCTTTAACAGTTTTTTAAGGAAGAGTTGTATATGATGCAACCCGAAGGTTTTGTCGATCCAAAGAATGCTAACAAAGTATGCAAGCTCCATCGATCCATTTAAGGACTCGTGCAAGCATCTCGGAGTTGGAATAAGCGCTTTTATGAGGTGCTCAAAGCATTTGGGTTTATATAAGTGCTTGGTGAATCTCGTATTTAAAAGAAAGTGAGTGGGAGCTCTGTGGCGTTTCTAATATTATATGTGGACGACATATTGCTGATTGGAAACAACGTAGAGCTTTTGGAGAGCATAAAGGATTACTTGAATAAAAGTTTCTCTATGAAGGACCTAGGAGAAGCTGCTTACATTCTAGGCATTAAGATCTATAGGGATAGATCAAAACGCCTGATAGGACTTTCACAAAGCACATACCTTGATAAAGTTTTGGACAAATTCAAAATGGATAAGTCCAAGAAAGGGTTCTTGCTAGTATTACAAGGTATAAAATTGAGTAAGACTAAGTGCCCAGCAACTGAGGCAGATAGAGAACAGATGAGTTCCGTCCCCTACGCTTCAGTCGTAGGTTCTATCATGTATGCAATGTTGTGCACTAGGCCAGACGTCAGCTTGGCCATAAGTATGGCAGGCATGTTTTAGAGTAATCCAGGAGTGGATCATTGGACGGCGGTCAAGAATATTTTGAAGTACCTGAAAAAGACTAAGGAAATGTTTCTCGTGTATGGAGGTGACAAAGAGTTCGCCATAAAACTTTACATCGACGCAAGTTTTGACACCGATCCGGATGACTCTAAGTCACAAACCGGATACGTATTTATATTCTTAATGGGGGTGCGGTAAGCTGGTGCAGTTCCAAGCAGAGCGTCGTAGCAGATTCGACATGTGAAGCGGAGTACATGGTTGCCTCGGAGGCCGCAAAGGAGAGTGTCTGGATGGAGCAGTTCATGACAGATCTTGGAGATGTGCCAAGCGCACTAGATCCATTGACTCTGTTATGTGACAACACTAGTGCCATTGCCTTAGCAAAGGAAGCAAGGTTTCACAAGAAGACCAGACACATCAAACGACGCTTCAACCTCATTCGCGACTACGTCGAAGGAGAGGACGTGAATATTTGCAAAGTGCACACGGATCTGAATGTAGCAGACCTGCTGACTAAACCTCTTCCACGGGCAAAACATGATCAACACCAGAACTGTATGGGTGTTCGATTTATTAGAATGTAAATCACATGGCGATGTGAGGACTAGATTATTGACTCTAGTGCAAGTGGGAGACTGTTGGAAATATGCCCTAGAGGCAATGATAAAAGTAATTATTATATTTCCTGTTTGAAGATAATCGTTTATTATCCATGTTATAATCGTATTAAACGAAAACATAGATACATGTGTGGATACATAGACACAACAATGTCCCTAGCAAGCCTCTAGTTGGCTAGCCAGTTGATCAAGGATAGTCAAGGTTTTCTGGCTATGTGCAAAGTGTTGTTGCTTGATAACTGGATCACATCATTAGGAGAATCATGTCATGGACTAGACCCAAACTATGAATGTCGCATATTGATCGTGTCGTTTTATTGCTACAGTTTTCTGTGTGTCAAGTATCTGTTCCTATGACCATGAGATCATATAACTCAGTGGCACCAGAGGAATGCCTTGTGTGTATACAACGTCACAACGTAACTGGGTGACTATAAAGGTTCTCTACAGGTATCTCAAAAGGTGTCCGTTGAGTTAGTATGGATCAAGACTGGGATTTGTTGCTCTGTGTGACAGAGAGGTATCTCGGGGCCCACTCGGTAATACAACATCACACACAAGCCTTGCAAGCAATGTGAGTAAGTGTAAGTCACGGGATCTTGTATTACAGAACGAGTAAAGAGACTTGCTGGTAACGAGATTGAAATAAGTATGCGGATACCGACGATCGAATCTCGGGCAAGTAACATACCGTAGGTCAAACGGAATGACATACGGGATTATATGAATCCTTGACACTGAGGTTCAACCGATAAGATCTTCGGAGAATATGTAGGATCCAATATGGGCATCCAGGTCCCGCTATTGGATATTAACTGAGGAGTACCTCGGTGCATGTCTACATAGTTCTCGAACCCGCAGGGTCTGCACACTTAAGGTTCGGCGATGTTTTAGTATAGTTGAGTTATATGTGTGGTTACCGAATGTTGTTCGAAGTCCTGGATGAGATCACGGACGTCACGAGGGTTTCCGGAATGGTCCGGAGACGAAGATTGATATATAGGATGACTTCATTTGGTTACCGGAAAGTTTTCGGGCATTACCAGGAATGTACCGGGAATGACGAATGCGTTCCGGAAGTTCACCAGGAGGGGGGCAACCCTCCCGGGGGAAGCCCAAAGGACTTATGGGTGGCGCACCAGCCCTTAGTGGGCTGGTGGGACAGACCAATAAGGCCTATGCGCCATACAGAGGAAACCAAAGAAAGAAAGAAAAAGAAAAGGTGGGAAGGAAGGGAAGGACTCCACTTTCCAATCCTAGTAGGACTCGTCCTCCTCCTCTTGGCCTGCACAACTTGGGGCTTGGCCCTCAAGGCAAGTCCCTCCCCCTCCCTCATATATATACTGGTGATTTATGGCTGATTTGAGACAACTTTTCCATGTGCAACTCAGATCTAGACACCATAGTTTTACCTCTAGATCGTATTTCTGCGGATCTCGGGCAGAGCCCTGCAGGAGTAGATCCTTCACCACCACCGGAGCGCCATCATGCTACCCGAGAACTCATCTACTTCTCCGTCTTGCTTGCTGGATCAAGAAGGCCAAGATCATCGTCGAGCTGTACTTGTGCTGAACGCGGAGGTGCCGTCCGTTCGACACTAGATCGGAGCGGATCGTGGGACGGATCGCGGGACGGTTCGTGGGACGGTTCGCGGGGCGGATCGAGAGTTGTGAGGACGTTCCACTACATCAACTATGTTTCTTAACGCTTCCTGTTGTGGGATCTACAAGGGTACATAGATCCAAATCTCCTCTCGTAGATGGACATCACCATGATAGGTCTTCGTGCTCGTAGAAATTTTTATGTTTCCCATGTGACGTTCCCCCACAATGGGTTCGTTGCACCAGCGCATTTCGGATGGAGGTCGAGAGGGTGGCTGAGGTGGCTGGAGTTGCTGGTGATGAGGAAGCCGCGGCGGAGATATTCGGGAGGTGGTTGGTGACTATGTTAAGATAGGGGATAAGGGCGGGGAAGAGGTGGAGATGAAGCAGGGGTCACTTGCGGTCACAATGGAGGTGAAAAGTGCGTCGGAGCAGGCCTCTGTCTCGAGATCGACGGAGCCCCAACACGGCGGCGTCTTGGTCAATCTCGAGCACTGGTGCTGGAATAGCTCGAATGGGTTGTTGGGGTGGTCGATGGGAGATGCGAGAGAGGCTTTAGAGGGGCGAAGAGAAGCCGGGGTGGCCTCTTTGTAGAGGGTACGTGGTCCACCGGGATGTGGTGCATCAGCGAGGTCGCAACAACGTCTAGCGAGGGAGAGAAGGCCTGAGGGCGAGTCTGTGGCCTTCATGGGTGATGTCTACGCATGCAGAAAGGTTCGAGGGGGAGCAGTGTTGTCCCCTGTTGCATCGCGATAGAAAGCTCCACCTAACAGCTACGGATGTGCGCGGGCATGCATCGCCAGGGCAGAAGAAAGGGGAGAGAGAAGGGGCCCTAGTCGACGCTGGTGCCGGTCGTTGAAGCCGTCAAAGCTAGAAAGCTTGTGGGGCCGAGGCCTGGCCGGGGCTGGCCTCACTTGATGCAGGCGCCCTCTGTGGCACGTCCAAAGCATTGCTTTGCATGCTAGCGCGCTCTGGCATGTCCACGCCGTGTCTGGTAGTGCCTGTGAATTGTTGAGATGCTCCGTGGATGCATTTGAGCCGAGGGAAATAGTAGTGGCTAAAGAGGGAGAGGAAAACAGTTGCTGCCAGGGTGAAACGAGGAAAGAAATTGAGGATTTTGTCCTCCTCCCATTGAACTGGACCTGGGACTCTTGGCTGCAGGTGTGGGGCTACACGGAAACTTGTGACATTAATTAGGAGTGAAGGGATGGAGGGGAAGGGGTGATAGTTGTTGGTTTTCAAAACGAGCAGATTGTGTTTGTTGCTAGATGTGGGAAGTTAACCTTCTCCAATGGCAGTGAGAATTAACAAGATTAGATGATGGGAAAAATAGTAGGACTTGAGAATTAACAAAATGACAATTCGAGTAAATTTATTTGGCTCCAAATTTTGTAAAACCGGAAGTGATAAAGTGGTACAAACACAGGTTGTGATAGACATACCTCCTTACAAGAATCTCATCCCCGAAATTGCTAGGCTAAGCACTAAAAAGATAAGGGAACTCGGATCTGAGGTAGTCTTCACGCTCCCATGTTGCTTTTGCTTTGGTATGGTTGCTTCATTGGCCTTGAAGTACTTGATGGTGCGGCATCGGGTGCGACTTTTGGCATCATCTAGGATGTGGATCGGTCTTTCATGATAAGTGAGGCCTGGCTGAAGGTCGATGGAGTGGTGATCGATGTCCTTGTAGAGGTCCAGACGGTTGGGGACTTGGAGGCACTTCCGGAGCTTTGACACGTGGAAAACATTGTGCACTCTCGAAAGCTCGGAAGATAGTTCTAGCTGGTAAGAAACCACGCCTCATTGTGCGGTGAACTGGAAGGGCCGAATGTATCTTTGTGCGAGCTTCCCCTTGATGTGATAGTGCTTCATTCCATTGAGAGGCGTGACTCGGAGGTAGACAAAGTCCCCCACATAGAAATTCACTTCTCGACTGTGGGTGTCATCGTAACTCTTCTACATTGACTTCGTGGTATCTAAATGCTCCCTGACGAGTTGCACTTGCTCTTCAGCTTCATGGAGAAGGTTTCGGCCCAAAGATCAATCCTTCCTCGATTTATGACCAGTTGAGGGGAGTGTGGCACTTGTGTCCATACAACACCTCAAATGGTGCCATCTGAAGGCTGGACTGATACCTGTTGTTGTAGGAGAACTCAACAAAGGGAAAACAATCCTCCCATTAGGATCCATATGTGTGACGCCCTCGGTTTAATCATACGCTAATCATACACGCAAATACGTACGATCAAACTCCAGGACTCACGGGAAGATATCACAACACAAGTCTAGTCACAAATAAAACAATATCAGCTTCATATTACAAGCCAGGGGCCTCGAGGGCTAGAATACGAAAGCTCGATAAACACACGAGTCAGCGAAAGCAACAATATCTGAGTACATACATAAACCATGGGGTGCCTTAGAGAAGGCTAGCACAAAAGATACAATGATCGAACGAGGCGAGGCCTCCTCCCTGGGAACCTCCTAACTACTCCTGGTCTTCAGAGGCCTCCACGTAGTAGTAGGCACCATCGGGGAAGCAGTCGTCATCGGCGGGAACCTCCATCTCCTCGGCTCCATCATCTGGTCGCAGCAACGGATCAAGGGGACAAAGGGGGAGCAAGGCAACAGTGAGTACTCATCCAAAGTACTCGCAAGTCTTACATCAGAACTATTCTAAGTATGCATCAGTATCAAAGAAGGGGGGTGGTTATATGTGGACCGACTGCAGCAAAGCGAGAAAAAGAGAGAGAAGGCCTAGTCCTATCGAAGACTAGCGTCTTCAGGGTCTTGCATCAATATACGAGAATAGATCAAGGTAACACAATTAATAGTCATATTGTTGCAGCAATATTAAAGTGAGGTCACGCCCAGAGATCCTCCCTCGACTCCCTGCGAGGAAGCAATCCCGAGGCAACTAATATCCAGTTAAGTAACAATTGTAGTTGTATAAGATCAGAGCACAACTCCAAGTCGTCCTGTAACCGTGGACACGACTATTCGAATAGTTAATTTTCATCCCTGTAGGGGTGCACCACATGCCCCGTCACGCTCGATAACACTCTGGTCGGACACACTTTTCTGGGTCATGCCCGGCCTTGAAATATCGACACGTCGCAGCCCCACCTAAGACTCAACAGAGAGGCCAGCCCACCGGTCTAACTCCTAAGCACAAAGGGTTCATGGGCCCAGTTCCCCTTCGCGCTCCTGCAGGATGCGTGGGCGGCCGACGTCAGACCTAGCATCCCTTAATCACAAGAGCGATGTATCACGGGACCACTCGGGCGCGCGCCGCTACATTGCTGACATCTGAAAAGTTTCAGCTGATACCGCGACGTCGAGTACCCATAATTCTTCCCGCGTAGCCGGTTAGTGCGAAAATGTCTCCAACCAACCCAGATCAAATACCCAAATCCATTATCATTTTAATTAGGCCATCGACACCATCTTGCGGGAACCCACCCGTCTGTCAACTAACCACCAATGATCCCAGTAACATGGCTGTGTGGTTGTAACATCAGGGGGAATGCAAGGTATCACCCTCGTTGGATTCCGAACAATGTATCCGTCAAGGTGGACTTAGAGGAATCACCCTTGGGGGTCCCACACTTGAGGGGTTGCACGATAGGGGCATCATCGGGAATGGTGAAAGAGGATAACCATGACCGACTAGATATACTGCAGAGATATCATCAGGAGTACTTAGCGAGGTGTCACCCTCGGTACCCGATAGTATCTCTATAGCGTCGTACATCTAAGGGGCGTGTATGTGCTGTGTCGGGTATGGCTCGTCGATCAGTGATCGAGATTTGAAAACAAAGTGGGGCAACTGGACTACGGGGTCAGAAGGGATGACTGCTCCACCTATACTAAATAGTTTTAGAAGTGTAGTACTGAAAGTAGCAGTTCATAAAAAACAGGATATGCATCAGATATAGGAGCTAACTACAACAGTAGCAAAATAATAATGCAAGCATGAGGGAGAAAGACATAGGCGATATAGGGATGATCAAGGGGGGTTTGCTTGCCTTGCTGCTCTGCGGGAAAGGACTGATCGGCAGGGTCGTAGATGTACGCGACAACAGCGTCAGTCTCGGGGTCTACCGGTAAGAAGAGGGGGAATAAACAATAAATAATAGCAACGGTGCAACAAAATGCATGACATGGCAAGATGTAGGCTAGACATGAGCTAACGCAGCAACATCCGTCATAGACGGCTCGGAAGAATACCTGACAATATTTTCCGGGTCTCAGGCTACTACTGGTCGAACGGAAAACGATGGAAAAGTTCCACGTTTTCTATGCTAGGGAAGCGTGACACACGAATGGACCGTGTATCCAGGTTCGTCTCGTTCTCCTGATCAACTTTCATGTTGAAAATATTTTGATGTTGAAAATATCAACTAACCAGTGGGTCCCGAGCGTCATAGACTCAGTTTTTAATTAAGATTAAATAGTAATTAATCAGATTAATTTAGTGGGGGACCCACGTGTCATACTCTAATTATTATAATTACCTAATTAATTAATTAACTAATTTATTAAATAATATATCTATTTATTTATTTATTAAAAACATATTTTTTATTTTTACATTTTAATTTTCATTTTTCTTAAAAGCGTGTGGGGCCTCCCTCTCATTTTTAATTAATGCAAGGTAGTGGGGTGGGTTGGCCCCACCGGTAAGTGACATAGGCCACATATAATTTACACACACATATTAAACATAGCGTATTGCTCTCTATACATACATGATATTTCATACATACATATATACATACAAAATACATACGTGCATCTCATACATACGGGCATCTAGTACATACAAACATACATCTTTTTTATTTCTATTTTTCTCACATCCAACTCCAACCTCTCTAGCATCTCTCTGCTCATCTCTCTCATCTCAGCAAAGAGAGAGGTGGCTATCTACACCTACACCTACATGATCTCAACGACGCCGAACGGAGCGCCGATTGCCGAAATGGAACCGGGAGAGGAAGGAGAAGAGAATGGCCGGGGCCCGGGGCTCACCGGCGTTGACGAGAGGGCCCGGTGTAGCCGGAGTTCTCGGGGAAGGACGAGGTGGTGGCAGTGGCACGGTTCCGATGATGTTGGTGATGAGGAGGGCCGCCGTGAGGAGCCCCGATGGGGAGGGGCCCCAGGGATGGGGCCGCCGGGCGACTAGTGTTAGCCCCCTCGGGGGCTTTATACCCCACGGGGGTGGGCCGAATGGTTGATGGCCAGCTAGGCCACTTTTGGCCCAGTTGGGTCAGGGGCTTTCTGTTTTTTTAATATTCTTTTATTATTATCCTTAATTACTTTCTTTCCTTTATTTATTTTACACAAAGCTTCTCTTTTAAATATATAGGGATCACCTAATAATTTCAAAAGTGCACGATTCAAAATTATAATTCGTTAGAGAATTTCTATAACTCCACAACGTTTTTTTTAACAACATAAAACCTTTCTCGTTCGACTTTAATTTTAGGTTTGGAATTTTGATTCGGTTTCAACTAACAATCGCGAGAGCAACGATAATAATCACCTTGGCATGGCATCATTAGCGTGTGATCAGTGTAGCTTAATTACAATCATCAGTGTAGAAAAAGTTGAGGATGTCACAATATGCCAATACACTAGGGCGGAGCATGTCCTCGAGTATTTGATTTACTCATTCTGTTTGTCCGCTTGTCCGAGGGTGAAAGGCACTGCGAAAGGAGAGCTTGGTTCCCATGGCTTCTTGAAACTTCTTCCAAAACCTTGAGGTGTACTGCATGCCTCCGTCAAATATGATCTCCTTTGGAACTCCATGGAGGTTCACAATACGCTCGATGTATAGAGTGGCTAGCTTGCTACTATCATGCGTGGTACTAACATGAATTAAGTGGGCCACCTTGGTGAGGTGATCGACAATGAGTAAACTGGAGGCATGCCCTTTGCTTGATCTGGGAAGACCAGTGATGAAGTCCATACCAACCTTATCCCACTTCCATTGAGGCACCTTGAAAGGTTGTAGCAGCCCAGCAGGTCGTTGATGCTCAGCTTTGACCCTCTGGCATATGTCACACTTAGCAACGTAAGAAGCTATTTCTCTCTTCATGCCATGCAACCAGAACCTTTCCTTGAGGTCTTGGTACATCTTGGTTCCTCTAGGATGGACCGAATACGGAGTGTCGTGTGCTTCTTGCAAGCTCAGGTTCTTGAGCTCAGCCTTGTTGGGTATGCAAATGTGATTCCCAAACCACACAACTCCTTGTTCATCCACTAAGAATCCTAGGGCCTTGTCGTCCTTGATCTTACTCTTGATTCCTTTGATGCTGTCGTGTCCCTTCTGGTCCTCTTTAAACATAGTGAGGTTGTAGTCTTGTACCATAGCGTTCAAGGTACAAGCCTTGATGCTCAAGGCATCCGCCACTACGTTGGCCTACCCGGGGTGGTATTGAATAGTGAGGTTGTAGTCTTTAAACAACTCCAACCATCTTCGCTGCCCCATGTTCAATTCCTTCTGAGTGAAGATATACTTCAAGAACTTTTGGTCGGTGTATATTTCACATCACTTCCCCCGAAGGTAATGTCGCCACATTTTCAAGGCATGAACCATTTCCGCCAACTCCAGGTCATGAGTGGCGTAGTTCTCCCAATGAGGGCGTAGCTACTGAGACAGATATGCCACGACTCTACCTTCTTGCATCAGGAAACCACCGAGCCCGGTCCTTCAACGAACTGGCGGTCGTATCCTGCGAGTCCGAGGAAGCTTCTGACTTCCTTCACATGGGTTGTTTATTCCCACTTTGTGACCGATGCAATCTTGATAGGGTCGACTGACAACCCATCCATTGTCATGACGTGACCCAAGAATACAACTTCATGCAACCAGAATTAACATTTGCTAAACTTGGATTGAAGTTAGTGCTCCCGGAGTTTTTCCAGTACCAACCTCAAGTGTTTCTTATGTTCTTCTTCACATTTGGAGAAGATGAGTATGTCGTCGATGAAGACAACGACAAACTTGTCCAGATACTCCATGAGGACTTTGTTCATGAGGTACATGAAGTAGGCTGGGGCATTGGCTAAGCCAAATGACACGACCGTGCACTCGTACAAGCCATATCTAGTCACAAATGCTGTCTTCGGAATATCTGCGGGTCGAATCTTTAGTTGGTAGTACCCAGACCTGAGATCGATCTTGCAAAACACTTTGGCTCCATTCAACTGATCGAACAGGTCTTCCATCTTGGGGAGTGGGTACTTGTTCTTTATCGTGACTTCGTTGAGGGAACTGTAGTCAACACAGAGTTTGATGGTTCCATCCTTCTTGGACACGAATAGAATAGGTGATCCCCAAGAGAGGCGCTAGGGTCAGTAAATCCTTTCCTGAGCTGCTCGGCCTATTGTTTCTTCAACTCTGCCAATTATTGGATCCCATCCTATATGGTTTCCTATAGATTGGTCTTGATCCGAGCATGAGTTCAATAATGAACTCGATGTCTCGGTCAGGAGGCATCCCGGGCAGTTCATCAAGAATTCCTGAAGGGCAGTTAACTTGAGAGGCTTGAGTGGAGGCAGGTTCGGAAACATAATTGACCTCGACCCCTTGATCACTCGTCATAGTGATAGCCCACTTGGCATAGTCCAAAATGCTTTGGTGCTTGGATAACCAATCCATACCAAGGATCACGTCCAAGCCTTGCTACTTAAGGATGATGAAATCTCCTATGAATTCTACCCCGTTGATTTTGATCCCAACTACTCTACACCCTATATTGGTCCTCAATACTTCGCCCGGGGTTTGTACTGATATATGACCATTCAGGAAAGTGGGATTCAAGCCACTCTTCATCGCAAAATTTTGGGTGACAAAAGAATGTGAAGCACCACAATCAAACCATACTATTGCTGGAGTTGAGTTCACGAGGAACGTACCCAGTATGCAATCTGGGTCCTCGTGGGCTTCCTTTGTAGAGACGTGGTTCACAAGACCCCTTCTGTTGTAGTGCGGGTTGTGGGGAGCTTGGTTCCTGGTTGGTGCTCCACGACCTTGTCTTTGATTTGGTGCATTCGGGCATGGTGCATCAGGCTTCTTGTTAAGGCACTGCCTCGAGAGATGCCAAGGCCAGCGACACCCAAAGCAGGTGACCTTCTCGGAGTTGTTGGTCTTTCCTCCATTGTTGTTGCTGGGAGGGTTGTATGTCGGCTTGGAGTTGGCATACGACTGAGGCTGGTAGCTTGATCGAGGTGCAGGAGATTTGGGGTGTTGGGGCTGATAGCTTGGCCTTGCCGGGGCTCATAGCTTGCCCTTGACGGGGCTGATAGCCACGGGTGAGTCTTCTGATTGCTAGAACCATCGTTGTTGATCAACTTGGACTTGCGCGTGTCTTCCATAGCACGACGCTTGTCTTCAAGCATGAGGGCCTTGTTTACCAGGTCGCACAAGGTTCGACGGTCACACAGAACAAGTTGTTATTGTAGCGACTGCTGAAGCCCTTCCATGAAGAGTTCTATTTTGGACATCATCAGGTGCATACCTCGTTAAGACGTTGAATTTCTATAGGTTCTCCTTAACCGAGCAACTCCCTTGCTTCAGCGCGGGAAACTGCCGATTCTTGATAGCCATCATCCCAGAGGGAATGTGGGCACTACGGAATCCCTCCTTAAACGCAACCCAGGTGATAACACGCTTGCCTTGCATGACCTTGAATCTGTCCCACCTAGCCCTGGCGGTACCTTCGACATAGTGAAAGGCAAACAAAACCTTCTCACGGTCGTCAGTGTAGTTGATCTGTGCGACGAGGCCTCGATGGTGCGGATCCAGTCATTGGCATATAGAGCTTCGGTTGTCTTAGTGCAAATTAGGGGCGAAGTCCTCATGAATTCCGGCAGAGTGGAGCGACCATTGTCATTCCAACCCTGCTGCGAGTTGTTCACCAGGACCTGAGCCATCTGATGGATAGTGACATTGTTGTCTTGGCATTCCTCTCGGAGATCTTGAAGCAACTGAGCGATGGTTAGGTTCTCCGGAGGAGGCGGTGGCGGTGGAATGTCGCCTTGTGGCTATTCCTGATGAGATCCAGCTTGGGTAGATCCACCGACTCCTAGCTGCTGGCTAGAGTCGGTAGTGTTGGGGTGGTGAAAGGTACTGGCACAGGTTGTAGTCGCCATCCTGTTTGGAGTAGTCAAGTCAATGATGACCCACAAGTGTAGGGGATCTATCGTAGTCCTTTCGATAAGTAAGATTGTCGAACCCAACGAGGAGCAGAAGGAACTGACAAGTGGTTTTCAGCAAGGTATTCTCTGCAAGCACTGAAATTATCAGTAACAGATAGTTGTGTGGTAGGATGATTCGTAGCAAGTAGAAAGTAACAATAGTAACAAAGGTGCAGAAAGATGGCCCAAATCCTTTTGGAGCAAGGGACAAGCTGGACAAACTCTTATAGAAAGTAACAATAGTAACAAAGGTGCAGAAAGATGGCCCAAATCCTTTTGTAGCAAGGGACAAGCCTGGACAAACTCTTATAGGACTTAAAGCGCTCCCGAGGACACATGGGAATTTCTGTCAAGCTAGTTTTCATCATGTTCATATGATTCGCGTTCGCTACTTTGATATTTTTATATGTGGGTGGACCGGTGCTTGGGCGCTGCTCTTACTTGGACAAACATCCCACTTATGATTAACCCCTCTCGCAAGCATCCGCAACTACGAAAGAAGAATTAAGACAAAGTCTAACCATAGCATTAAACTAGTGGATCCAAATCAGCCCCTTACGAAGCAATGCATAAACTAGGGTTTAAGCTTATGTCACTCTAGCAACCCATCATCTACTTATTACTTCCCAATGCCTTCCTCTAGGCACAAATAATGGTGAAGTGTTATGTAGTCGACATTCACATGACTACTTATAGCAAGACTTATCCCATGTCCTCAGGAACAAAAGTGACTACTCACAAAGCATAATGATATTCATGACCAGAGAGGTATTGAAAAGCATCAAGGATCTGAAGATATAATCTTCCACAGAGTAATCCAACAAGCATCAACTACAAGAGTAAATAACACTACTAGCAACCTTACAAGTACCAATCGGAGTCGCGAGACGGAGATTGGTTACAAGAGATGAACTAGGGTTTTGAGATGAGATGGTGCTAATGAAGATGTTCATGGTGATGAGTCCCCTCTAATGAGAGGAGTGTTGGTGATGACGATGGCGATGGTTTCCCCTCCGGGAGGGAAGTTTCCCCGCCAGGATGACCCTGCTGGAGCTCTAGATTGGTTTTGCTCAAGTTCCGCCTCTTGGCGGTGGCGACTCCTCCCACAAGCCTTCTCCTAATTTTTTCTGGAATGAAACCCTCCTTATAGCAAAAGATGGGAGCCAGAGGGGCAACAGGGGGCCCACAAGCCACCTAGGCGCGGCCAGGGCGGGTAGGTCGCGCCTGGCAGGCTTGTGGCCTCCTGGTGGCTCCTCTCTGGTACATCTTCCGTCCAGTATTTTTTATAAATTCCAAAATAATTCCTCGTTGCTTTTCACGGCCTTTGGAGTTGCGTAGAATAGGTATCTCAAACTTGCTCCTTTTTCAGACCAGAATTCCAGCTACCGGCTTTCTCCCTCTTCATGTAAACCTTGTAAAATAAGAGAGAAATGGCATAAGTAATGTTCCGTGAAGTGTAATAACAACCCATAAAGCGATAAATATCAACATAAAAGCATGATGCAAAATGGACGTATCAACTCCCCCAAGCTTAGACCTCGCTTGTCCTCAAGGGGAAACCGAGATCAATAAATATGATCCCCATGTTTAGAGATAGAGGTGTCGACAAAACAAGATACAGACATGCAGGCATCCTGATCATAATTAGAACAGCAATATCGTCATATAATCTCTTATGCTAAAGTGATAATTCCTTCACAAAGTAAAGTATGGATCAAGAACCTTCTTGAGAATTAACAACCAATAGCCTTAGTCATTGAAGCAAATGCAATTTATCATAACGTCGGAAAGAGCCAAATAAGGGCTTGTAAAGCAAATCCACATACTCAATCATCCTTTCGTCTTCTACAATTGCTAAAACTCATGAGGTACTCATGAGATCAAAGTTTCAGTTGGACACAGAGAAAGATAGGGGCTTATAGTTTCGCCTCCCAACTACTTACCTCAAGGGTAATGTCAACAATAATAATTCATGAATACTTACTTCCAAGTTGAAATATGAATATAGATCTTTCCCTAGCATATGATGTTAGCCAAGATAAATGCGAAATAAGGAATTGGTGTCGATCACCATGACACTTTTAAAGACAAAAAGTAAAGGTACAAGATAGGCCCTTCGCGGAGGGAAGCAGAGGTTGTCATGCGCTTTTGAGGTTTGGATGTGTGACCTCTTAGTGTGAAGGAACGTCAGTTTATATTGCCTCCTGTGATAAAGAACTTTATTATGCAGTCCATCGCTTTTATGTCTTCCCCATCACAGGTTCGTACAAAGCTTATTTTCCACACACTAATAGATCATACATATTTAGGGAGCAATTTTTATTGCTTGCACCGATGACAACTTACTTGAGGGATCTTCTTCAATCAATAGGTAGGTATGGTGGACTCTCATGGCAAAACTGGGTTGAAAGTTTATGGATGCACAAGTAGTATCTCTACTTAGTGCAACAGTTTTTGCTGATATGAGGTGGATGCAATCGTCACATGCTAAGGGATCTCTAGTCATATAACATTGTTCTGAACCAAGCAAACAGAATTCATTATGTTGTCTTCCTTGTCCAAGATCTACTTCTAAGCATGTAATAGTTTAATGAGTGTTCACAATCATAGACGGTGTCAAAGATGATATATTTATATGTGAACCACTCTTTCTTTATTACTTCCTATTAATTGCAACCAATACCAAGGTCTACGTTTGTCCACCCACAACTAGTTTCAATCAACATTCTTTTTATATGTGAAGCCATCACTTCCCATAAAATCATTACATGATCTTTCATGCTTTTGTTCTTTTATTATTCTTTTCTTTAGATCATGGCATGAAGCAAGGCCCTTAACTAAAACGCTCTTTATTATATGACTCACGAGCTCGAATACATTGGGGGTAACACAAAACAAAACTCAAGCCTAGAACACTAAGAACTTTATTCTACTAGAGAAAGATAAAACCAAAAAGGATCAAACTAAGAAAAAGGTAAAGGCAAAAGATGTGATGGTGATACGATACCGGGGCAACTCCCCCGAGCTTGGCACAAGCCAAGGGGATTGCCCATACCCGTGCTTAGTTGTCTTCCTTCGAAGGTGATGGTGGTTGAGTTGTCCTGTCTTTTGATTCCAAGAGGGCCATCAATCGTTGATTTATACCTTGGACCTCTATGATATGTTTCTTCAGCAAAACAACTTCACGGGTGAGATAAGTATTACGAACACGAGTTATTTCACATAACCTCAAGAGCTCGATCAAGGATGGAGGTAAAAGGTGGAGGTAGGGTTGGAGAAAATCCTCTTCCTCAGCTTCTTCCTTGTTGAGCACATATTGCCCTTCGTCCAACGCCGGATTCTCCTCCTTAACTTTTCCCTTAGTTTCTTCAAGCAGCCTTTCCTTGGCCTCCATGACCTCCATTCTTTTCAGATCGGCATTTACTTCTTCATAGACTTGAGGGAGATCGTTCTCCCCAACAGATTCCTGAGACGACATCCTTGCCCTAAATCTGTGGCAAAAACATGCTCGAAACGAAAACAGAGGATATTTGCGTGATACGAGGGTCGGACCTTTCAGGAGAATATATAATGAATTTTTGCTGACCAAAAGGAGTACTCCGCAAGAAAACGGAGTCCGGGAGGCACACGAGGTGCCCACAAGCCACCCAGGCACAACCAAGGGGGTAGGCCGCGCCTGGCAGGCTTGTCGCCTCCTCGTGCGCTTTCCAAACTACTTTAAATTTTTCTATTTTTCTAAAAATTCCAAAACAAAGAAAAATTGCTACTAGAAAAGTTTTGTAGTCGGTTTACTTACCGAATCACATACCTCTTCGTTTTTGGAGTCTGATATAGGCTGATAAATATCCCTTATGTACTCCTCCGGAGTTATGGTATTAATAATATTGCTTTCAACATTTATGGGAGTACCTGAGATATAATGCTTGATTCTTTGCCCATTTACCACTGTCGGAAAATTACCTTCCGTGTTGTTGATCTTGATGGCACCGGAATGATATACTTCCTCAACAATGTAAGGACCTTCCCATTTAGAGAGAAGCTTGCCTGCAAAAATCCTTAAACGAGAATTGTATAGCAAGACATAATCACGTACATTGAACTCACGTTTTTGTATCCTTTTATCATGCCACCTCTTAACTTTTTCTTTAAACAACTTGGAATTTTAATATGCATGAGCTCTCCATTCATCAAGTGAGCTAATATCAAATAACCTCTTCTCACCAGCAAGTTTGAAATCAAAGTTGAGCTCTTTGATTGCCCAATAAGCCTTATGCTCTAGCTCAAGAGGTAAATGACATGCTTTACCGTAAATCATTTTGTACGGAGACATGCCCATGGGATTCTTATAAGCAGTTCTATAAGCCCACAGTGCATCATCAAGCTTCTTAGACCAATTCTTTGTAGACCTATTAACAGTCTTTTGTAGAATTAGTTTAATCTCTCTATTACTTAGCTCTACTTGACCACTGGACTGAGGACGATAGGGAGATGAAACTCTATGGTTGACATCATACTTAGCAAGCATTTTACGGAAAGCACCATGAATGAAATGTGAAGCACCATCAATCATTCGATATCTAGGGACTGCAAATCTAGGGAAAATAACTTCCTTAAGCATCATAATAGAGGTGTTGTGATCCTCACTGCTAGTTGGGATAGCTTCTACCTACTTAGTAACGTAATCAACAACAACTAGGATATGAGTATACCCGCTACTTCGCTGTTACTACTTCGTTGTCACTACTGTGCCTGCAGATACTAATCTTTTAGGTGTGGTTGAATCTGACAAATTCAGCTGCTAATACTTGAGAGTATACTCTCACCTCCTGACTGGCATACCTACAAATTGGGGCGAATACTCTACCCTCGAAAACTGCTGCGAACCCACGCGTTGGTGGGCCATCAACAACATTCTGCCAGTTTCATTGCCGGGGAGTGCTATCAGCATTCCTCTGGTGCCGTTGCAGGAGAAGGTTAGTTGTTATAAGCTTTCGTCTAGCTAACACTAGAGATTGCAGGATCAGCCATTTTCTGGAGCTATTGCCAGGGAAGCACAGCTGACGTCAGCACTTTTCTGGCGCCGTTGCCGGGGAGGTATTGCTATATTCTCTGAGTCACTTGGGATTTATATCTGCTGATCACTATGAAGAATCTGAATGATCCAAAGACCAAAGTCTTGTCCTCAACTACGAGGGGAGGTAAGGAATTGCCATCTAGCTCTGCACTTGATTCACCTTCAGTTATGAGTAAGTTTGCGACTTCACCTCCTGCTAGAAATCTTGATATATCGTCTATGCCTCATAATGCTATGCCTGATACTATGCTTGATACTATGCCTGATGATGCTATGCTTGATACTATGCCTGATACTATGCTTGATACTATGCCTAATACTATGCTTGATACTGCTAGAGATGCTATGCCTGATACTTCTAGAGATGCTATGCTTGATACTGCTTTGCCTGATGATGCTAGAGATACTATTTTGCCTGATCATGCTATGCTTGATACTGCTAGAGATACTCCTCTCCCTGATGTTCCATTGGGAGCGTTCCTTGATGCTCATATTGCTAGAGTTACTGCCAATGCTCGTGATGCTTCTGATACTGCCGATACTATTGAGATAGAACCTGTTTTTGCTCCTGTTAGACCTAGCTCTCCTAGATATGAATTGCCTGTTATACCTGAGGGTTATGTTATGGAGGGAGAGATAGCTGAGGATTTTCTTGCGTGTAAGGATGCCTATGACGCTGAGAAATTAGTTCTCAAGTGGAAGGAAAAATCTCGGGAAGTTAGGATGAGAAATGATCCGAAGTTTGCCACTTCGCCTATCTTTGTGACCGATAAGGATTATGAATTCTCTGTTGACCCTGAGATAATCTCTCTAGTTGAATCTGATCCTTTTCACGGTTATGAGTCTGAGACGGTCATAGCCCATCTTGCCAAACTATCCGAAATAGCCAACCTTTTCACTAATGAGGAGAAGATCCGCCACTACTATATCATTAAGCTGTTTCCTTTCTCTCTAAAGGATGATGATAAAGCCTGGTTCACCTCTCTTGCTCCTGGATGTGTGCGTAGTCCCCAGGAGATGGTCTATTACTTCGGTGAGAAATATTTCCCTGCCCATAAGAAGTAAGCTGCCTTGCAGGAAATATACAACTTTGCTCAACTCCAAGAAGAGAGTCTTCCACAAGCTTTGGGGAGGCTCAACCAGCTACATAATGATTTTCCTGATCACCCTCTTAAGAAGAATGAGATACTTGATATCCTCTATAACGGAGTTCTGATGGCTCTAGAGACTACCTAGATAGTTGTGCCGGTTGTGTTTTTAGGGAACGAACTGTAGAACATGCTGAGACCCTACTGAATAATCTCTTGATCAACAATAATGCTTGGACTATTCCCCAACCACCTCCTAAGCCAACTCCTAAGAAAAGAGGTATTCTATTCCTCAGTCCCAAAGATATGCAAGAAGCCAAGAAATCTATGCAAGAGAAAGGCATTAGATCTGAAGATGTCAAAAATCTACCACCTATCGAAGATATCCACAGATAGTAGAAGTGAATTCTCTGCGTAGGTTTGATGAGAGTGATATTCCTTTTGATAAACCTGCTAGCCTATGCTTGTTGGAAATATGCCCTAGAGGCAATAATAAATTAGTTATTATTATATTTCTTTGTTCATGATAATCGTTTATTATCCATGCTATAATTGTATTGATTGGAAACACAATACTTGTGTGGATACATAGACAAAACACTGTCCCTAGTAAGCCTCTAGTTGACTAGCTCGTTGATCAAAGATGGCCAAGGTTTCCTGGCCATAGGCAAGTGTTGTTACTTGATGACGGGATCACATCATTAGGAGAATCATGTGATGGACTAGACCCAAACTAATAGACGTAGCATGTTGATCGTGTCATTTTGTTGCTACTGTTTTCTGCGTGTCAAGTATTTGTTCCTATGACCATGAGATCATATAACTCACTGACACCGGAGGAATGCTTTGTGTGTATCAAACGTCGCAACGTAACTGGGTGACTATAAAGATACTCTACAGGTATCTCCGAAGGTGTTAGTTGAGTTAGTATGGATCGAGACTGGGATTTGTCACTCCGTGTGACGGAGAGGTATCTCGGGGCCCACTCGGTAATACAACATCACACACAAGTCTTGCAAGCAATGTGACATAGTGTAAGTTGCGGGATCTTGTATTACGGAACGAGTAAAGAGACTTGCCGGTAAACGATATTGAAATAGGTATGCGGATACTGACGATCGAATCTCGGGCAAGTAACATACCGAAGGACAAAGGGAATGACATACGGGATTATATGAATCCTTGGCACTGAGGTTCAAACGATAAGATCTTCGCAGAATATGTAGGATCCAATATGGGCATCCAGGTCTCGCTATTGGATATTGACTGAGGAGTCTCTCGGGTCATGTCTACATAGTTCTCGAACCCGCAGGGTCTGCACACTTAAGGTTCGACGTTGTTTTATGCGTATTTGAGTTATGTGGTTGGTTACCGATTGTTGTTCGGAGTCCCGGATGAGATCACGGACGTCACGAGGGTTTCCGGAATGGTCCGGAAACGAAGATTGATATATAGGATGACCTCATTTGATTACCGGAAGGTTTTCGGCGTTACCGGGAATTCACCGGGGGGGGGGGGGGGGGGGCAACCCACCCCGGGGAAGCCCATAGGCCTTGGGGATGGCGCACTAGCCCTTAGTGGGCTGGTGGGACAGTCCATGAAGGACCTATGCGCCATAGGAAGAAAATCAGAGAGAAAAGAAAAAAAAGAGGAGGTGGGAAAAGGGGGAAGGACTCCTCCTTCCAAACCTAGTTGGACTCGGTTTGGAAGGGGAGGGTTGCCCCCCTTGGCTCGGCCGAACCCCTTGGGGGTCCTTGGACCCCAAGGCAAGGCTCCCCCTCTTCCCCCTATATATACGGAGGTTTTTGGGCTGTTTTGACATAACTTTTCCACGGCAGCCCGACCACATATCTCCACAGTTTCACCTCTAGATCGCGTTTCTGCGGAGCTCGGGCGGAGCCCTGCTAAGATAAGATCACCACCAGCCTCCGGAGAACCGTCACGCTGCCGGAGAACTCATCTACCTCTCCGTCTCTCTTGCTGGATCAGGAAGGCCGAGATCATCGTCGAGTTGTACGTGTGCTGAACATGGAGGTACCGTCCGTTCGGCACTAGATCGTGGGACTGATCGTAGGACGGTTCGCCGGGCGGATCGAGGGACGTGAGGACGTTCCACTACATCAACCGCGTTCACTAACGCTTCTGCTGTGCGGTCTACAAGGGTACGTAGATCGAACATCCCCTCTCGTAGATGGACATCACCATGCTAGGTCTTCGTGCGCGTAGGAAAATTTTTGTTTCCCATGCGACGTTCCCCAACAGTGGCATCATGAGCTAGGTTCATGCGTAGATGTCTTCTAGAGTAGAGCAGAAAAGTTTTTGTGGGCGGTGATGTGCGTTTTGCTGCCCTCCTTAGTCTTTTCTTGATTCCGCGGTATTGTTGGATCGAAGCGGCTCGGACCAACATTACTCGTACGCTTACGAGAGACTGGTTTCATCGCTACAAGTAACTCCGTTGCTCGAAGATGACTGGCGGGTGTCAGTTTCTCCAACTTTAGTTGAATCGAAATTGACCGAGGAGGTCCTTGGATGAGGTTAAATAGCAATTCATATATATCCGTTGTGGTGTTTACGTAAGTAAGATGCGATCCTACTAGATACCCATGGTCACCACGTAAAACATGCAACAACAAAATTAGAGGACGTCTAACTTGTTTTTGCAGGGTATGCTTGTGATGTGATATGGCCAATGATGTGATGTGATATATTGGATGTATGACATGATCATGTTGTAATAGTTAATATCGACTTGCACGTCGATGGTACGGCAACCGGCAGGAGCCATAGGGTTTTCTTTAAACTAACGTTTGTGCTTGCAGATGCGTTTACTATATTGCTAGGACGTAGCTTTAGTAGTAATAGCATGAGTAGCACGACAACCCCGATGGCGACACGTTGATGGAGATCATGATGATGGATATCATGGTGTGATGCCGGTGACAAGAAGATCGTGCCGGTGCTTTGGTGATGGAGATCAAGAAGCGCATGATGATGGCCATATCATGTCACTTATGAATTGCATGTGATGTTAATCCTTTTTGCACCTTATCTTGCTTAGATCGACGGTAGCATTATGTGGTGATCTCTCACTAAAATTTCAAGACGAAATTCTGTTCTCCCTGACTGTGCACCTTTGTGACAGTTCTTTGTTTCGAGACACCACGTGATGATCGGATGTGATAGACTCAACGTTCACATACAACGGGTGCAAAACGGTTGCACACGTAGAACACTCGGGTTAAGCTTGATGAGCCTAGCATGTGCAGACATGGCCTCGGAACACATGAGACCGAAAGGTCGAGCATGAATCGTATAGTTGATATGATTAGCATAGAGATGCTTACCACTAAAAGTATTCTCGACTCACGTGATGATCGGACTTGAGATTGTTGATTTGGATCATGTACCACTCAAATGACTAGAGAGATGTACTTTTTGAGTGGGAGTTCTTAAGTAATATGATTAATTGAACTAATTGTCATGAACATAGTCTAATGGTCTTTGCGAATTACGATGTTGCTTGCGCTATAGCTCTACTGTTTTTATATGTTCCTAGAGAAAATTTAGTTGAAAGTTGATAGTAGCAAACTTTGAAGAGGATTGTCCTCGTTGTTGCACAGAAGGCTTATGTCCTTAATGCACCACTCGGTGTGCTGCACCTCGACCGTCGTCTGTGGATGCTGTGAACATCCGACATACACGTTTCCGATGACTACACGATAGTTCAGTGCAAAATACTTAATGGCTTAGAAGAAAGGCACCGAAGACGTTTTGAAACGTCACGGAACATAACTGATGTTCTAAAGAGATGAAATTGTGATTTCATGGTCGTGCCCTTGTTGAGAGGTACGAGACATCCGACAAGATTCTTTGTCCACAAAGTAAAGGAGAAAACTCAATCGTTGAGCGTGTGCTCAGATTGTCTGAGTACGACAATCACTTGAATCAAGTGGGAGTTAATCTTCCAGATGAGATAGTGATGGTTCTCCAAAGTCACTGCCACCAAGCGGTGAGAGCTTCGTGATGAACTATAACATATCAAGGATAGATACAATGATCCTTGAGCGATTCGCGATGTTTGACACTGCGAAACTAGAAATCAAGAAGGAGCATCAATAGTTGATGGTTTGTAAAACCACTAAGTTTCAAGAAAGGCAAGGGCTAGAAGGGATACTTCGTGAAACGGCAAAATAGTTGTTGCACTAATTAAGAGACCCAAGATTAAAACCAAACCCGAGACTAAGTGCTTCTGTAATGAGGGGAACAGTTACTGAGGCGGAGAAACTCTAGATACTAGGTAGATAAGAAGGCTGGCAAAAGTCGAAAGAAGTATATTTGATATACATGATGTTGATGTGTACTTTACTAGTACTCCTAGTAGCATGAGGGTATTGGATACCGGTTCGGTTGCTAAGTGATTAGTAACACGAAATGAAAGCTACGGCATAAACGGAGACTAGCTAAAGGCGAGGTGATGTTACGTGTTGGAAGTGTTTCCAAGGTTGATATGATCAAACGTCGCACGCTCCTTATACCATCGGGATTGGTGTTAAACCTAAATAATTGTTATTTGGTGCTTGCGTTAAGCATGAACATGATTGGATCGTGTTTATTGCAATACGATTATTCATTTAAAGATAATAATGGTTACTCTATTTTCTTGAATAATCACCTTCAATGGTTTATTGAATCTCGATCGTAGTGTTACACATGTTCATGATATTGGTGCCAAAAGATACGAGGTAATGATGATAGTACCACTTACTTGTGGCACTGCCGCTTGAGTCATGTTGGTATAAATTGCATGAAGAGGCTCCATGCTGATGGATCTTTACTTCATTTTGAATCACTAGTGACATGCAAATCATACCACATGAGCAAGGCCTTGTTTTCATTGAGATGAAATAAGATAGTAACTTGTTGGAAGTGATACATTTAGATGTATGCAGTCCAATGGGTGTTGAGGCACGCAGTGGATATCATTATGTTCTTACTTCAATGACGATTTGAGTAGATACTGGAGTATTTGCTTAATGAATCACAAGTGTGAAATATTGAAAAGTTCAATTCTGTTTCGGAGTGAAGTTCGTCGTAACAAGAGGATAAACTGTCTATGATATGATCATAGAAAAGAATATCTGAGTTACGAGTTTTGGTACGCAGTTAAGACAATGTGGAAATTGTTTCGTAGTTCATGCCATCTAGAACAACATAGTGTGATGATGTGTCTGAACATCATAGCCACACACTATTTGGTATGGTGCATGCTATGATGTCTCTTATCGAATTACCACTATCGTTTATGGGTTAAGCATTAGAGACAACCGCATTCACTTTAAATAGGGCACCGCGTATTTCCGTTGAGATGACACAGTATAGACTGAGGTTTAGAGAAATCTAAACTGTCGTTTCTTGAAAGTTCGGGGTTTCGACACTTATGTGAAAAAGTTTCAGTCTGATAAGCTCGAACCCAAAGCGGATAAATGCATCTTCATAGGATATCCAAAACAGTTGGGTACATCTCCTATCTCAGATCCGAAAGCAAAGTGTTTGTTTCTAGAAACGGATCCTTTCTCGAGGAAAGGTTTCTCTCGAAAGAATTGAGTGGGAGGGTGGTAGAAGTTGATGAGGTTATTGAACCATCAATTCGACCAGTGTGTAGCAGGGCGCAGGAAGTTGTTCCTGTGGTGCCTACACCAATTGAAGTGAAAGCTGATGATGGTGATCATCGAGCACCGGATCAAGTTACTACAAGCCTCGTAGGTTGACAAGGTCGCGTACTACTACAGAGTGGTACGGTAACCCTATCTTGGAGGTCATGTTGTTGAGCAACAGTGAACCTACGAGTTATAGAGAAAGCAATGGTGGGCCCAGATTCCGACAAATGGCTGGAAGCCATGAAATCCGAGAGAGGATCCATGTATGAAAACAAAGTGTAGACTTTGGAAGAACTACTTGATGGTCATAGGACTATTGAGTAAAGATGGATCTTTAAAAGGAAGACAGACGATGATAGTGATAAGTCACTATTAAGAAAAGCTTGACTTGTCGCAAAGATGTTTCCGACAAGATCAAACAGTTGACTATGATGAGACTTTCTCACTTTTAGCGATGCTAAAAGTCTGTTAGAATTATGTTAGTAGTTGCTGCATTATTTATGAAATATTGCATGTAGGATGTCAAAACATTGTTTCCTCGATGGTTTCGTTGAGCAAACATTGTATGAGATACAACCATGAGGTTTTGTCGATCCTAAAGATAATAGCAAGTATGCAAGCTCCAACGATCCTTAAATGGACTGGTGCAAGCATCTCGGAGTTGGAATATACACTTTGATGAGATGATCAAGGATTTTGGGTTTGTACAAGGTTTATGAGAAACTTGTATTTCCAAAGAAGTGAGTGGGAGCACTATAGAATTTCTGATAAGTATATGTGGTTGACATATTGTGGATCAGAAGTAATGTAGAATTTCTGTAAAGCATACAAGGTTGTTTGAAAGGAGTTTTCAAAGGAATACCTGGATTGAGCTACTTGAACGTTGAGCATCAAAGATCTATGGAGATAGATCGAAAGCGCTTAATGGAAGTCTAAACAAGACGCATGCCTTGACAAGTTTTGAAGGAGTTCAAAATAGATCAGCAAAGAAGGAGTTCTTGGTTGCGTTGTAAGGTGTGAATTTGAGTAAGACTCAAAACCCGACCACGGCAGAATAAAGAGAATAGACGAAGGTCGTCTTCTATGCCTTAGCCGTAGACTCTAAAGTATGTCATGCTGAGTACCGCACCTGATGTGTGCCTTGCACCAAGTCTGTTGAGAGGTACAGAGAGTGATCCATGATTGAATCACTAGCAGCGGTCAAAATTTATCCTTAGTAACTGATGGACTAAGGAATTTTTCTCGATTACTGAGGTGGTTAAAGAGTTCGTCGTAAAGGGTTACGTCGATGTAAGCTTTGACACTAATGCGAATAACTATGAGTAGTGAAATGGATTCGTATAGTAGAGTAGATATTTGGAGTATTTCCAAATAGCACATAGTAGCAGCATCTATAAGATGACATAAAGATTTGTAAAGAACACACAGATCTGAAAATTTCAGAACCGTTGACTAAAACCTCTCTCATGAGCAAGACGTGATCAGACCCCATAACTATATGGGTGTTGGATTCGTTGGAATCACATGGTGATGTGAACTAGATTATTGACTCTAGTGCAAGTGGGAGACTGTTGGAAATATGCCCTAGAGGCAATACTAAATTAGTTATTATTATATTTCTTTGTTCATGATAATCGTTTATTATCCATGCTATAATTGTATTGATTGGAAACACAATACTTGTGTGGATACATAGACAAAACACTGTCCCTAGTAAGCCTCTAGTTGACTAGCTCGTTGATCAAAGATGGCCAAGGTTTCCTGGCCATAGGCAAGTGCTGTTACTTGATAACGGGATCACATCATTAGGAGAATCATGTGATGGACTAGACCCAAACTAATAGACGTAGCATGTTGATCGTGTCATTTTTTTGCTACTGTTTTCTGCGTGTCAAGTATTTGCTCCTATGACCATGAGATCCTATAACTCACTGACACCGGAGGAATGCTTTGTGTGTATCAAACATCGCAACGTAACTGGGTGACTATAAAGATACTCTACAGGTATCTCCGAAGGTGTTAGTTGAGTTAGTATGGATCGAGACTTGGATTTGTCACTCCGTTTGACGGAGAGGTATCTCGGGGCCCACTCGGTAATACAACATCACACACAAGCCTTGCAAGCAATGTGACTTAGTGTAAATTGCAGGATCTTGTATTACGGAACGAGTAAAGAGACTTGCTGGTAAACGAGATTGAAATAGGTATGCGGATACTGACGATCGATTCTCGGGCAAGTAACATACCGAAGGACAAAGGGAATGACATACGGGATTATATGAATCCTTGGCACTGAGGTTCAAACGGTAAGATCTTCGTAGAATATGTAGGATCCAATATGGGCATCCAGGTCCCGCTATTGGATATTGACCGAGGAGTCTCTCGGGTCATGTCTACATTCTTCTTGAACCCGCATGGTCTGTACACTTAAGGTTCGACGTTGTTTTCACTTATATGGTTGGTTACCGAATGTTGTTCGGAGTCCCGGATGAAATCACGGACATCACGAGTTTTTCCGGAATGGTCCGGAAACGAAGATTGATATATAGGATGACCTCATTTGATTACCGGAAGGTTTTCGGAGTTACCGGGAATGTACTGGGAATGACGAATGGGTTCCGGGTGTTCACCGGGGGGGGGGGGGGCAACCCACCCCGGGGAAGCTCATAGGCCTTGGGGGTGGCGCACTAGCCCTTAGTGGGCTGGTGAGACAGCCCAAGAAGGCCCTATGCGCCATAGGAAGAAAATCAAACAGAAAAGAAAAGAAAAAGAGGAGGTGGGAAAAGGGGGAAGGACTCCTCCTTCCAAACGTAGTTGGACTCGGTTTGGAAGGGGAGGGTTGCCCCCCTTGGCTCGTCCGAACCCCTTGGGGGTCCTTGGACCGCAAGGCATGGCTCCCCCTCTTCCCCCTATATATACGGAGGTTTTAGGGCTGATTTGACATAACTTTGCCACGGCAGCCCGACCACATAACTCCACGGTTTCACCTCTAGATCGCGTTTCTGCGGAGCTCGGGCACAGCCCTGCTGAGATAAGATCACCACCAACCTCCGGAGCGCCGTCACGCTGCCGGATAACTCATCTACCTCTCGGTCTCTCTTGCTGGATCAAGAAGGCCGAGATCATCGTCGAGCTGTATGTGTGCTGAACGCGGAGGTGCCATCCGTTCGGCACTAGATCGTGGGACTGATCGCGGGACGGTTCGCGGGGCGGATTGGGGGACGTGAGGACGTTCCACTACATCAACCGCGTTCACTAACGCTTCTGCTGTGCGGTCTACAAGGGTACGTAGATTGAACATCCCCTCTCGTAGATGGACATCACCATGATAGGTCTTCGTGCGCGTAGGAAAATTTTTGTTTCCCATGCGACGTTCCCCAACAATGCTTTGATGAATTTGACAACTTTGTTGCCAAACAACAGAGTTTCAATGATTATGTTTGCAGACATTTGGAACAAAGTGCTCGTATGCTTAGCCATTTAAGTGCTTGTGTAGAGAGAAATGTCAATGCTCTGAAGCTTTTGAGTAAACATGCCTCTATGATTACTACTCAGGTAGAACAAGTACTTAAAGCTCAGAATGACCCACTGAATGAATTAAATGACAAGTCTGTCACAGTCATTACTAGAGGAGGCAAGATGACTCAGAACCTTTGTATCCTGATGGTCATCCTAAGAGAATTGATCAAGATTCTCAAGGAATCAATGCTGATACACCTAGTCATCCTAAGGAGAAGAAGAAGGATGATAG
This sequence comes from Hordeum vulgare subsp. vulgare, assembly GCF_904849725.1. Lineage (NCBI taxonomy): Eukaryota > Viridiplantae > Streptophyta > Magnoliopsida > Poales > Poaceae > Hordeum > Hordeum vulgare. The sequence goes on along the minus strand of NC_058519.1, from coordinate 268,320,665 downwards.
AAACCTGCATGCCAGTTCACCAAATACTATCACACCTGAAGAACCTAATGATATTCTTGCGTCTGATGCAGAAACACAATCAGGTGATGAACATGAACCTGGTGACAATATGGACAGTGATGTTCATAATAATGCTCACCCTAGAAATGATGAGGATGTGGAGATTGAACTTACGGTTAATCCTGATAATCCACAACCTAAGAGATACGACAAGAATGACTTCACCGCTAGGAAGCATGGTAAACAAAGAGAGCCATGGGTTCAGAGACCTATGCCCTTTCCTCCTAAGCCATCCAAGAAAAAGGATGATGAGGATTTTGAGCGCTTCATTGACATGATAAGACCCGTCTTTCTACAGATGCAGTTAACCGATATTCTCAAGATGTCTCCGTATGCCAAGTATATGAAAGATATCGTGACTAATAAACGGAAGATACCAGATCTTGTGATCTCCACCACGTTTGCCAATTACACTTTGAAAGGTGGATCTCCTAAGAAACTTGGTGATCCAGAGTGCCCACTATACCTTGCTTCATTAAAGGAAACTACGTAAGAACTGTCTTATGTGACCTTGGAGCAGGTGTTAGTGCTATGCTGCTCTTTCTTTATCGTAGACTTGACTTGGATAAGTTGACGCCCACTGAAATTTCTCTGCAAATGGCCGACAAATCAACTTCTTTCTCTATCGGCATTTGCGAGGATGTGCGTGTTGTGGTTGCTAACACCACTATCTTAACAGACTTTGTTATCTTGGATATCCCCGAGGATGATGCCATGGCTATCATCCTCGGAAGACCCTTTTTAAACACTGCATGGGCTGTTATAGATTGCAACAAAGGCAATGTCACTTTCCATGTCAACGGTAATGAGCACACAATGCACTTTCCAAAGAAACAATATCGAGTACATTGCATCAATGCTATCGAAAAGACTTCATCGATTCTCATTGGGAGCTTTGAATGCCCTATTCCTCGTGTCAAGATGAAGTATGATTTTATTGTTGGGGAGATTCATATCCCCATTGAGGTGACTTAGTGGCTATTCGAAAATTCTCCGTTCTCTCTTGCGATTTGAGAAGGTTTTGTCATAAGGACTTGATCAATCCCATTGACGGATTTCTTTCGATGACCATGAAACGCATGAATCAGAGAGTCACATACCTCTGTTTTGAGTCTTCATTTTCTGTTGCTTAGAAGAAAAATGATAGAATTAGTTTAGCTTTTCCTATTTTCTGTTTTAGCGTCCCAGAGAAAAATACCTCGAAAATAAAAGTTCTCCGATGGACTTGAAAATTTAGTATGATTTTTTCTGTAATTTTTGAAAATTTCTAGGCCTGAGAGCTGGTCAGGGGGGCTGACCAGTGGGCCACAAGCCCTCCCACCGCCACCTACCCCCCTGGTGGCGGGGTGCAAGCTTGTGGGGCCCACAGGCATCCCCTCCACTCATTCCAGCTCCCAGGCTCTTCTTCCACCTCTAGAAAAATTTGTTTCGCAGCTCAAACCCGTGTTCTTGCTCATCTGGCTATGATTTTCGATCTCCTTGCTCAAAGCACCATTCTCCGAACTGTTTCGGGGAAATTTCTCCTTGGTAAGTGACTCCTCCATTGGTCCAATTAGTTTTTTCTCTAGTGCTTTATCCTTCACGAATTCTTGCTACCTTGGTGACCCTGTTCTTGAGCTATAAAAGTTGATCTTAGCTGGTCCGAAGTAGTTTTAGTGCGTGATACGGTCTCTAGGCACTAGTAGGAGTAGTTGCTACAAGTTGGGTTGATCCTTGTTCACTTTTCTTTCGAAGACTTTTAAAATTTCAGAATTTTTCAGAGCTATAAAAAGGAAGAGATGAGGAGGTTCTTGAGAGGCTCTTCAAGTCGTAATCACAAGGAGGTTGAGAAGAACCACCCCAAGTACGTAGTCCCTCGAGTCACAGAAGTTCGAGCGTGCGGGTGGCCAAGTGACGAATTTTTGCGCGCCGCCGGACTTTATGAAGACTTTTATTACTTGGTGGAGAACGCAGGTCTTACTGCGTTCGTTGAAGATAAGTGCCCACAATATCTCCTCCTCACCAATATTTTCGTTCAAAGCTTCAACTTTTATCGGAGGAAGAATCGTCCCATGGTTGAGTTCATGATTTACGATGTCCCCCAGTCCATGACGCTGCAAGATTTTTGCAATGTATGCAAATTACCTTATGTTGGGGATATCCGTGACCCTCGTCCACGGGACTTGGAGGATTTCATTGGTTCTATTGCTGTTGGAGAGGAGAGAGGAGTGTCTCGCGCTAGAATTGCTAGCATACATTTTCCTGTGCTTCGGTACTTCTCACTATTTGTGGGAAAATGTTTGATTGGCCGTGGGGAGGCTGGATCACTCAGTTCTCCAGACCTTGCGGTTTTGCACGAAGGCCTTTATAACGATAAGACTTATAGCTTGGGCGCTATAGTAGCTCAATGGTTGAACCTGAACCGTTCTAAAGGTATTGTCTATGGAGGTATCTATGCAACCCGTCTTGCCAGACACTTTGAGATACCCACTAGACTGGGAGAGGAAGGAGAGATGCTTCTTCCTGACAGATATCTGGATTATGACAGCATGGTCCGCCATGATTTTGTGGATAGAGATGCTAGCAGACGGATGATTTATAACCTGGTGTTTAGTCAGGGTACTCGGGAGACTATTACTTTGCCTGCTCCTTCTTTGTTTGATCTTCATGCAGGCAGGTACCCTATTATGCCCGCGGACATCTATGCATATTGGGGCTTGGCCCAACCACACGCGCCCGCGCCCGAGCCAGCAGTCAAGTACCAGACGCCAGTTTATCAGTGGGAGCCAAAGGAGCTCACACTGCAGTGGCATCCACAGTCTGCTCCGGAGTATCCCGGAGCTGGTTCTTTCCCACCTTGGGAGTAGACCAAGCTAGGCAAAAAGCCTAAGGTTGGGGGAGTACGTGTTCTCACCGACATTACATTCATGCTTAAGCTTTCACTCTGTTAGCCGGTGTTTACACTTTGCCACTGTATTATCCATGCTAGTTTCTTTTTTGTTTTTTTGTTTTCTTGTTTTGTGTCCTTTTGAGAAAACCCAAAAAGATTTTTCTTTCTTCTTTTGCTTGTTGGGAGCTTTCCCGTGTAAATAGTTTTCTTTTTCTTTGTGTCAAGGTAGAAGATATTGGTTACAATGCTTAGTGGTTCTTACATGCTTACTTGTTTAGCTTTCAAAGAACCATATTATTTTTTCTTCTCCTTTGTGTTTTCCTGCATTTTCAGCTTACACTACTGGAATCAGAGAATTTGCCATCTGCTGCTTCTTTGTCGTCTGCTGCCTGATGGCAAAGACACTCTTTGCCATCAGCTACCCAAAACCTGACGGCAAAGAGCACGCTGATGGCAAAGAGTGTCTTTGCCATCTCCTGCCTCTTTGCTGTCTGCTAGCTGACGGCAAAGCACATGCAGGCAGACGGCAAAGAACCCACCCCACACCGCCCTCTAACCCATAACGGTCCACCTCTTTGCCGTCAGCCTGTTACCCCTTTGCCGTCGGGGGCAGACGGCAAAGCGCCCACTAGACCTAACTTCGTCAACCTCCACCCTTCCCTCTCTCCCCCGTGTAACGGCTCACCACAGCCCGTGACTGCACCGCCGCCGGAGCTCGTCCTCCCTCCTCCCTCCTCCCCGCGACCGGCCGCCGGAGCTCGCCCCTCCTCCTCCCTGCGACCCCTCCTCCACCATCGTGGCCCTGCTCCACCACCGCCCCTCCTCTCCGTTCTCCTGCTCCACCACCGCCCCCGACTCTCTCCCTGCACCGCCGCCGGAGCTCGTCCTCCCTCCTCCCTCCTCCCCGCGACCCGCCGCCGGAGCTCGCCCTCCTCCTCCCTGCGAACCCCTCCTCCACCATCGTGCCCCTGCTCCACCACCGCCCCCTCCTCTCCGTTCCCCTGCTCCACCATCGCCCCTCTTCCCTGCGACCCCCTGCTCCACCGTCGCCCCTCCTCTCCGTGCCCCTGGTCCACCTTGCCGCCGGCATTTCCCCCGAGCTCCACCTCGTCGCTGACGTCTCCCCTAGCCACTTGTAAGTCCTCCGGCCCTCCTTTCCTCTCTTTGCCTCTTTGCTAAGGGTAATTTAGTTAAGTTTAGTGACTTAGGTTAATTTAGTTAGGTTATTGTTATTAGGTTCTTGTTGCTATTAGGTTCTTACTTTAAGTTGTTTAGGTTAATTTAGTTAAGTCACTTAGGTTAATTTACTTAGGTTAATTTTTATAAGCTTGCAAATTTTTCTTAGGTTAATTTACTTAGGTTAATTTACCTAGGTTAATTCTTATAAGGTTGCAAATTTTTCTTCAAGTTTCATATAGGCTATTTAAAGAAAAAAAACAGAATTGATTACCACTAGTTCCAAATATTGCGAAGAAAAAAGACTCTTGCTTTTGCTTCAAGTTCTATATTGTTCTTCCTATTATAAGAGAATTTGAAGTGGAGAGGTCATATGTGGAGATGTGATTTGGACACGTGATATTTCGAATTGGACATGTCATGCCGAAATTTCCCGTGAAAGAAGAAGAAGAGGAGAGGAGGAGGAGAAAAGGAGAGGAGGAGGAGGAGGAGAAGAGGAGAGGAGGAGGAGGATGATGAGAACAAGAAGAAGAGGAGAGCAGGAGGAGGAGGAGAAAAGGAGAGGAGGAGGAGGAGGAGGAGGAGGAGGAGGAGGAGGAGAAGGCCAAGGACCTTCTAGTCCTTCTCCTCGTCCTCCTTCTCCTCCTTCTTGATTTCTTCTTCTTCTACTCCTCCTCCTCTTTTTTCTCCTCTTTCATATTATCCTTTCTTTAATTTCCCCCAACAATGACATAATTAGCCCATTTAGCTCCAAAATACCATAATAAGCTCAAAATGGCATAAGAACCTTGGTTAGCTCATGAATATTATATACTTAGCTTGTTTTCCTCTAAAATGGGATAATTAGCCCATTTAGCTCCAAAAAGACATAATTAGGTCATTTATCTCCAACAAGAGGAGAAGAGGAGAAGAAATAGGCAAAATGAAAAGAAAGAAGAACAAGAAGAAGAAGAAGAAGAAGAAGAGAAGAAGCAGGAGGAGGAGGAGGAGGAGGAGGATAAGAGGAGAAGAAGGAGAAGGAGGAGGAGGAGGATGAGGATAAGAGGAGAAGAAGGAGAAGGAGGAGAAGAGAAGAAGGAGAAGAAATAGGAAAAATAAAAATAAAGAAGAAGAAGAAGAAGAAGAAGAAGAATAAGAAGAGAAGAAGGAGGAGGAGGAGGAGGAGGAGGAGGAGGAGAAGGCCAAGGACCTTCTAGTCCTTCTCCTCCTCCTCCTTCCCCTCCTTCTCCTTCTTGATTTTTTATTCTCCTCCTCCTCCTCCTCTTTCTTCTACTCTTTCATATTATCCTTGATTTAATTGCCCCAACTATTAGCCAATTTAGCTCCAAAATACCATAATAAGCTCAAAATGGCATAAGAACCTTGGTTAGCTCATGAATATTATATACTTAGCTTGTTTTCCTCTAAAATGGGATAATTAGCCCATTTAGCTCCCAAAAGACATAATTAGGTAATTTAGCTCCAACAAGAGGAGAAGAGGAGAAGAAATAGGCAAAATGAAAAGAAATAAGAAGAAGAAGAAGAAGAGAAGAAGGAGAAGGAGGAGGAGGAGGAGGAGAAGGCCAAGGACCTTCTAGTCCTTCTTCTCCTCCTCCTTCTCCTCCTTCTCCTCCTTCTTCTTGATTTGTTCTTCTTCTCCTCCTCCTCCTCTTTCTTCCCCTCTTTCATATTATCCTTTCTTGAATTAACTCAACAGTGACATAATTAGCCCATTTAGCTCCAAAATACCATAATAAGCTCAAAATGGCATAAGAACCTTGGTTAGCTCATGAATATTATATACTTAGCTTGTTTTCCTCTAAAATGGGATAATTAGCCCATTTAGCTCCAAAAAGACATAATTAGGTAATTTAGCTCCAACAAGCAGAGAAGAGGAGAATAAATAGGAAAAATGAAAAGAAAGAAGAAGAAGAAGAAGAAGAAGAAGAAGAAGAGAAGAAGGAGAAGGCGGAGGAGGAGGACGAGGAGGAGGAGAAGGCCGAGGACCTTCTAGTCCTTCTCCTCCTCCTCCTTCTCCTCCTTGTCCTGCTTCTTCTTGATTTCTTCTTCTTCTCCTCCTCCTCCACTTTCTTCTCCTCTTTATAAATTATCTTTGCTTTAATTTCCCCAACAATGACATAATTAGTCCATTCAGCTCCAAAATACCATAATAAGCTCAAAATGGCATAAGAACCTTGGTTAGCTCATGAATATTATATACTTAGCTTGTTTTTTCTCTAAAATGGGATAATTAGCCCATTTAGCTCCAAAAAGACATAATTAGGTAATTTAGCTCCAACAAGAGGAGAAGAGGAGAAGAAATAGGCAAAATGAAAAGAAAGAAGAAGAAGAACAAGAAGAAGAAGAAGAGAAGGAGAAGGAGGAGGAGGAGGAGGAGGAGAAGAGGAGAAGAAGGAGAAGGAGGAGGAGGAGGAGGAGAAGAGGAGAAGAAGAAGAAGGAGGAAAAGAGAAGAAGGAGAAGAAATAGGAAAAATGAAAAGAAAGAAGAAGAAGTAGAAGAAGAAGAAGAGAATAATGAGAAGGAGGAGGAGGAGGAGGGGGAGGAGGAGAAGGCCAAGGACCTTCTAGTCCTTCTCCTCCTCCTCCTTCTCCTCCTTCTCCTCCTTCTTGATTTGTTCTTCTTCTGCTCCTCCTCCTCTTTCTTCTACTCTTCCATATTATCCTTGCTTTACTTTCCCCAATAATGACATAATTAGCCCATTTAGCTCCAAAATACCATAATAAGCTCAAAATGGCATAAGAACCTTGGTTAGCTCATGAATATTATATACTTCGCTTGTTTTCCTCTAAAATGGGATAATTTGCCCATTTAGCTCCGAAAAGACATAATTAGGTAATTTAGCTCCAACAAGAGGAGAAGAGGAGAAGAAATAGGCAAAATGAAAAGAAAGAAGAAGAAGAAGAAGAAGAAGAAGAAGAAGAAGAAGAGAAGGAGAAGGAGGAGGAGGAGGAGGAGAAGGCCAAGGACCTTCTAGTCCTTCTCCTCCTTCTCCTTCTCCTCCTTATCCTCCTTCTTCTTGATTTCTTCTTCTTCTCCTCCTCCTCCTCTTTCTTGTCCTCTTTCATATTATCCTTGCTTTAATTAACCCAACAGTGACATAATTAGCCCATTTAGCTCCAAAATAAACTAATAAGCTCAAAATGACATAAGAACCTTGGTTAGCTCATGAATATTATATACTTACCTTGTTTTCCTCTAAAATGGGATAATTAGCCCATTTAGCTCCAAAAAGACATAATTAGGTAATTTAGCTCCAACAAGAGGAGAAGAGGAGAAGAAATAGGCAAAATGAAAAGAAAGAAGAAGAAGAAGAAGAAGAAGAAGAGAAGAAGGAGAAGGCGGAGGAGGAGGACGAGGAGGAGGAGAAGGCCGAGGACCTTGTAGTCCTTCTCCTCCTCCTCCTTCTCCTCCTTCTCCTGCTTCTTCTTGATTTCTTCTTCTTCTCCTCCTCCTCCACTTTCTTCTCCTCTTTCATATTATCCTTGCTTTAATTTCCCCAACAATGACATAATTAGTCCATTTAGCTCCAAAATACCATAATAAGCTCAAAATGGCATAAGAACCTTGGTTAGCTCATGAATATTATATACTTAGCTTGTTTTCCTCTAAAATGGGAGAATTAGCCCATTTAGCTCCAAAAAGACATAATTAGGTAATTTAGATCCAACAAGAGGAGAAGAGGAGAAGAAATAATCAAAATTAAAAGAAAGAAGAAGAAGAAGAAGAAGAAGATGAAGAAGAGAAGAAGGAGAAGGAGGAGGAGGAGGAGAAGGAGAAGGCCAAGGACCTTCTAGTCCTTCTCCTCCTCCTCCTTCTCCTCCTTCTTCTTGATTTCTTCTTCTTGTCCTCCTCCTCCTCTTTCTTCTGCTCTTTCATATAATCCTTGATTTAATTTCCCCAAGAATGACATAATTAGCCCATTTAGCTCCAAAATACCATAATAAGCTCAAAATGGCATAAGAACCTAGGTTAGCTCATGAATATTATAGACTTAGCTTGTTTTCCTCTAAAATGGGATAATTAGCCCATTTAGCTCCAAAAAGACAAAATTAGGTAATTTAGCTCCAACAAGAGGAGAAGAGGAGAACAACTAGGCAAAATGAAAAGAAAGAAGAAGAAGAAGAAGAAGAAGAAGAAGAGAAGAGGGAGAAGGAGGAGGAGGAGGAGAAGGAGAAGGCCAAGCACCTTCTAGTCCTTCTCCTCCTCCTCCTTCTCCTCTTTCTCCTCCTTCTTCTTGATTTCTTCTTCTTATCCTCCTCCTCCTCTTTCTTCTCCTCTTTCATATTATCCTTGATTTCATTTCCCCAACAATGACATAATTAGCCCATTTAGCTCCAAAATACCATAATAAGCTCAAAATGGCATAAGAAGCTTGGTTAGCTCATGAATATTATATACTTAGCTTGTTTTCCTCTAAAATTGGATAATTAACCCATTTAGCTCCAAAAAGACATAATTAGGTAATTTAGCTCCAACAAGAGGAGAAGAGGATAAGAAATAGGCAAAATGAAAAGAAAGAAGGAGAAGAAGAAGAAGAAGAGAAGAAGGAGAAGGAGGAGGAGGAGGAGGAGGAGGAGAAGGCCAAGGACCTTCTAGTCCTTCTCTTCCTTCTTCTTGATTTCTTCTTCTTCTCCTCCTCCTCCTCTTTCTTCTCCTCTTTCATATTATCCTTGCTTTAATTAACCCAACAATGACATAATTAGCCCATTTAGCTCCAAAATACAATAATAAGCTCACAATGGCATAAGAACCTTGGTTAGCTCATGAATATTATATACTTAGCTTGTTTTCCTCTAAAATGGGATAATTAGCCCATTTAGCTCCAAAAAGACATAATTAGGTAATTTAGCGCCAACAAGAGGAGAAGAGGAGAAGAAATAGGCAAAATGAAAAGAAAGAAGAAGAAGAAGAAGGAGGAGAAGGAGGAGGAGGAGGAGGAGGATTAGGACTAGAAGGTCCTTGGCCTTCTCCTCCTTCTCCTCCTCCTCCTCCTCCTTCTCCTCCTTCTCCTCCTTCTTCTTGATTTCTTCTTCTTCTCCTCCTCCTCCTCTTTCTTCTCCTCTTTCATATTATACTTGCTTTAATTTCCCCAACAATGACATAATTAGCCCATTTAGTACCAAAATACCATAATAAGCTCAAAATGGCATAAGAACCTTGGTTAGCTCATGAATATTATATACTTAGCTTGTTTTCCTCTAAAATGGGATAATTAGCCCATTTAGCTCCAAAAAGACACAATTAGGTAATTTAGCTCCAGCAAGAGGAGAAGAGGAGAAGAAATAGGCATAATGAAAAGAAAGAAGAAGAAGAAGAAGAAGAAGAAGATGAGAAGAAGGAGAAGGAGGAGGAGGAGGAGGAGGAGCAAGCCAAGGACCTGCTAGTCCTTCTCCTCTTCCTCCTTCTCCTCCTTCTCCTCCTTCTTCTTGATTTCTTCTTCTTCTCCTCCTCCTCCTCTTTCTTCTCCTATTTCATATTATCCTTGCTTTAATTAACACAACAGTGACATAATTAGTCCATTTAGCTCCAAAATACCATAATAAGCTCAAAATGGCATAAGAACCTTGGTTAGCTCATGAATATTATATACTTAGCTTGTTTTCCTCTAAAATTGGATAATTAACCCATTTAGCTCAAAAAAGACATAATTAGGTAATTTAGCTCCAACAAGAGGAGAAGAGGAGAAGAAATAGGCAAAATGAAAAGAAAGAAGGAGAAGAAGAAGAAGAAGAAGAGAAGAAGGAGAAGGAGGAGGAGGACGAGAAGGAGAAGGCCAAGCACCTTCTAGTCCTTCTCCTCCTCCTCCTTCTCCTCCTTCTCCTCCTTCTTCTTGATTTCTTCTTCTTATCCTCCTCCTCCTCTTTCTTCTCCTCTTTCATATTATCCTTGATTTAATTTCCCCAACAATGACATAATTAGCCCATTTAGATCCAAAATACCATAATAAGCTCAAAATGGCATAAGAAGCTTGGTTAGCTCATGAATATTATATACTTAGATTGTTTTCCTCTAAAATTGGATAATTAACCCATTTAGCTCGAAAAAGACATAATTAGGTAATTTAGCTCCAACAAGAGGAGAAGAGGAGAAGAAATAGGCAAAATGAAAAGAAAGAAGGAGAAGAAGAAGAAGAAGAGAAGAAGGAGAAGGAGGAGGAGGAGGAGGAGGAGGAGAAGGCCAAAGACCTTCTAGTCCTTCTGCTCCTTCTTCTTGATTTCTTCTTCTTATCCTCCTCCTCCTCTTTATTCTCCTCTTTCATATTATACTTGATTTAATTAACCCAACAATGACATAATTAACCCATATAGCTCCAAAATACCATAATAAGCTCACAATGGCATAAGAACCTTGGTTAGCTCATGAATATTATATACTTAGCTTGTTTTCCTCCAAAATGGGATAATTAGCCCATTTAGCTCCAGAAAGACATAATTAGGTAATTTAGCTCCAACAAGAGGACAAAAGGAGAAGAAATAGGCAAAATGAAAACAAAGAAGAAGAAGAAGAAGAAGAGGAGAAGGAGAAGGAGGAGGAGGAGGAGGAGAAGGAGGAGAAGGCCAAGGACCTTCTAGTCCTAATCCTCCTCCTCCTCCTCCTTCTCCTCCTTCTCCTCCTTTTTCTTGATTTCTTCTTCTTCTCCTCCTCCTCCTCTTTCTTCTCCTCTTTCATATTATACTTGCTTTAATTTCCCCAACAATGACATAATTAGCCCATTTAGTTCCAAAACACCATAATAAGCTCAAAATGGCATAAGAACCTTGGTTAGCTCATGAATATTATACACTTAGCTTGTTTTCCTCTAAAATGGGATAATTAGCCCATTTAGCTCCCAAAAGACATAATTAGGTAATTTAGCTCCAGCAAGAGGAGAAGAGGAGAAGAAATAGGCATAATGAAAAGAAAGAAGGAGAAGAAGAAGAAGAAGAGAAGAAGGAGAAGGAGGAGGAGGAGGAGGAGGAGGAGGAGCAGGCCAAGGACCTGCTAGTCCTTCTCCTCTTCCTCCTTCTCCTCTTCCTCCTTCTCCTCCTTCTCCTCCTTCTTCTTGATTTCTTCTTCTTCTCCTCCTCCTCCTCTTCCTTCTCCTCTTTCATATTATCCTTGCTTTAATTAACCCAACAATGACATAATTAGTCCATTTAGCTCCAAACTACCATAATAAGCTCAAAATGGCATAAGAACCTTGGTTAGCTCATGAATATTATATACTTAGCTTGTTTTCCTCTAAAATGGGATAATTAGCCCATTTTGCTCCAAAAAGACATAATTAGGTAATTTAGCTCCAACAAGAGTAGAAGACGAGAAGAAATAGGCAAAATGGAAAGAAAGAAGAAGAAGAAGAAGAAGTAGAAGAGAAGAAGGAGAAGGAGAAGGAGGAGGAGGAGGAGGAGGAGAAGGCCAGGGACCTTCTCCTCCTTCTCCTCCTTCTCCTTCTCCTCCTTCTCCTCCTTCTTCTTGATTTCTTCTTCTTCTCCTCCTCCTCCTCTTTCTTCTCCTCTTTCATATTATCCTTGCTTTAATTTCCCCAACAATGACATAATTAGCCCATTTAGCTCCAAAATACCATAATAAGATCAAAATGGCATAAGAACCTTGGTTAGGTCATGAATATTATATACTTAGCTTGTTTTCCTCTAAAATGGGATAATTAGCTCATTTAGCTCCAAAAAGACATAATTAGGTAATTTAGCTCCAACAAGAGGAGAAGAGGAGAAGAAATAGGCAAAATGAAAAGAAAGAAGGAGAAGAAGAAGAAGAAGAAGAGAAGAAGGAGAAGGAGGAGGAGGAGGAGAAGGAGAAGGCCAAGCACCTTCTAGTCCTTCTCCTCCTCCTCCTTCTCCTCCTTCTCCTCCTTCTTCTTGATTTCTTCTTCTTATCCTCCTCCTCCTATTTCTTCTCCTCTTTCATATTATCCTTGATTTAATTTCCCCAACAATGAAATAATTAGCCCATTTAGCTCCAAAATACAATAATAATCTCAAAATGGCATAAGAAGCTTGGTTAGCTCATGAATATTATATACTTAGCTTGTTTTCCTCTAAAATTGGATAATTAACCCATTTAGCTCGAAAAAGACATAATTAGGTAATTTAGCTCCAACAAGAGGAGAAGAGGAGAAGAAATAGGCAAAATGAAAAGAAAGAAGGAGAAGAAGAAGAAGAAGAGAAGGAGAACGAGGAGGAGGAGGAGGAGGAGGAGAAGGCCAAAGACCTTCTTGTCCTTCTCCTCCTTATTCTTGATTTCTTCTTCTTATCCTCCTCCTCCTCTTTCTTCTCCTCTTTCATATTATCCTTGATTTAATTAACCCAACAATGACATAATTAGCCCATTTAGCTCCAAAATACCATAATAAGCTCACAATGGCATAAGAACCTTGGTTAGCTCATGAATATTATATACTTAGCTTGTTTTCCTCCAAAATGGGATAATTAGCCCATTTAGCTCCAAAAAGACATAATTAGGTAATTTAGCTCCAACAAGAGGACAAAAGGAGAAGAAATAGGCAAAATGAAAATAAAGAAGAAGAAGAAGAAGAAGAGGAGAAGGAGAAGGAGGAGGAGGAGGAGAAGGAGGAGAAGGCCAAGGACCTTCTAGACCTAATCCTCCTCCTCCTCCTTCTCCTCCTTCTCCTCCTTCTTCTTGATTTCTTCTTCTTCTCCTCCTCCTCCTCTTTCTTCTCCTCTTTCATATTATACTTGCTTTAATTTCCCCAACAATGACATAATTAGCCCATTTAGTTCCAAAATACTATAATAAGCTCAAAATGGCATAAGAACCTTGGTTAGCTCATGAATATTATATACTTAGCTTGTTTTCCTCAAAAATGGGATAATTTCCCATTTAGCTCCAAAAAGACATAATTAGGTAATTTAGCTCCAGCAAGAGGAGAAGAGGAGAAGAAATAGGCATAATGAAAAGAAAGAAGAAGAAGAAGAAGAAGAAGAAGAGAAGAAGGAGAAGGAGGAGGAGGAGGAGGAGGAGGAGCAGGCCAAGGACCTCCTAGTCCTTCTCCTCTTCCTCCTTCTCCTCCTTCTCCTCCTTCTTCTTGATTTCTTCTTCTTCTCCTCCTCCTCCTCTTTCTTCTCCCCTTTCATATTATCCTTGCTTTAATTAACCCAACAATGACATAATTAGTCCATTTAGCTCCAAACTACCATAATAAGCTCAAAATGGCATAAGAACCTTGGTTAGCTCATGAATATTATATACTTAGCTTGTTTTCCTCTAAAATGGGATAATTAGCCCATTTAGCTCCAAAAAGACATAATTAGGTAATTTAGCTCCAACAAGAGTAGAAGACGAGAAGAAATAGGCAAAATGGAAAGAAAGAAGAAGAAGAAGAAGAAGTAGAAGAGAAGAAGGAGAAGGAGAAGGAGGAGGAGGAGGAGGAGGAGAAGGCCAAGGACCTTCTCCTCCTTCTCCTCCTCCTCCTTCTCCTCCTTCTCCTCCTTCTTCTTGATTTCTTCTTCTTCTCCTACTCCTCCTCTTTCTTCTCCTCTTTCATATTATCCTTGCTTTAACTTCCCCAACAATGACATAATTAGCCCATTTAGCTCCAAAATACCATAATAAGATCAAAATGGCATAAGAACCTTGGTTAGGTCATGAATATTATATACTTAGCTTGTTTTCCTCTAAAATGGGATAATTAGCCCATTTAGCTCCAAAAAGACATAATTAGGTAATTTAGCTCCAACAAAAGGAGAAGAGGAGAAGAAATAGGCAAAATGAAAAGAAAGAAGGAGAAGAAGAAGAAGAAGAAGAGAAGATGGAGAAGGAGGAGGAGGAGGAGAAGGAGAAGGCCAAGCACCTTCTAGTCCTTCTCCTCCTCCTCCTTCTCCTCCTTCTCCTCCTTCTTCTTGATTTCTTCTTCTTATCCTCCTCCTCCTCTTTCTTCTCCTCTTTCATATTATCCTTGATTTAATTTCCCCAACAATGACATAATTAGCCCATTTAGCTCCAAAATACCATAATAAGCTCAAAATGGCATAAGAAGCTTGGTTAGCTCATGAATATTATATACTTAGCTTGTTTTCCTCTAAAATTGGATAATTAACCCATTTAGCTCGAAAAAGACATAATTAGGTAATTTAGCTCCAACAAGAGGAGAAGAGGAGAAGAAATAGGCAAAATGAAAAGAAAGAAGGAGAAGAAGAAGAAGAAGAGAAGAAAGAGAAGGAGGAGGAGGAGGAGGAGGAGGAGAAGGCCAAGGACCTTCTAGTCCTTCTCCTCCTTCTTCTTGATTTCTTCTTCTTATCCTCCTCCTCCTCTTTCTTCTCCTCTTTCATATTATCCTTGCTTTAGTTAACCCAACAATGACATAATTAGCCCATTTAGCTCCAAAATACCATAATAAGCTCACAATGGCATAAGAACCTCGGTTAGCTCATGAATATTATATACTTAGATTGTTTTCCTCCAAAATGGGATAATTAGCCCATTTAGCTCCAAAAAGACATAATTAGGTAATTTAGATCCTACAAGAGGACAAAAGGAGAAGAAATAGGCAAAATGAAAACAAAGAAGAAGAAGAAGAAGAAGAGAAGAAGGAGAAGGAGGAGGAGGAGGAGGAGAAGGAGGAGAAGGCCAAGGACCTTCTAGTCCTAATCCTCCTCCTCCTCCTCCTTCTCCTCCTTCTCCTCCTTCTTCTTGATATCTTCTTCTTCTCCTCCTCCTCCTCTTTCTTCTCCTCTTTCATATTATACTTGCTTTAATTTCCCCAACAATGACATAATTAGCCCATTTAGTTCCAAAATACCATAATAAGCTCAAAATGGCATAAGAACCTTGGTTAGCTCATGAATATTATATACTTAGCTTGTTTTCCTCTAAAATGGGATAATTAGCCCATTTAGCTCCAAAAATACATAATTAGGTAATTTAGCTCCAGCAAGAGGAGAAGAGGAGAAGAAATAGGCATAATGAAAAGAAAGAAGAAGAAGAAGAAGAAGAAGAAGAGAAGAAGGAGAAGGAGGAGGAGGAGGAGGAGGAGGAGGAGGAGCAGGCCAAGGACCTGCTAGTCCTTCTCCTATTCCTCCTTCTCCTCCTTCTCCTCCTTCTTCTTGATTTCTTCTTCTTCTTCTCCTCCTCCTCTTTCTTCTCCTCTTTCATATTATACTTGCTTTAATTGACCCAACAATGACATAATTAGTCCATTTAGCTCCAAAATATCATAATAAGCTCAAAATGGCATAAGAACCTTGGTTAGCTCATGAATATTATATACTTAGCTTGTTTCCTCTAAAATGGGATAATTATCCCATTTAGCTCCAAAAAGAAATATTTAGGTAATTTAGCTCCAAAAAGAGGAGAAGAGGAGAAGAAATAGGCAAAATGGAAAGAAACAAGAAGAAGAAGAAGAAGTAGAAGAGAAGAAGGAGAAGGAGAAGGAGGAGGAGGAGGAGGAGGAGAAGGCCAGGGACCTTCTCCTCCTTCTCCTCCTTCTCCTTCTCCTCCTTCTCCTCCTTCTTCTTGATATCTTCTTCTTCTCCTCCTCCTCCTCTTTCTTCTCCTCTTTCATATTATACTTGCTTTAATTTCCCCAACAATGACATAATTAGCCCATTTAGTTCCAAAATACCATAATAAGCTCAAAATGGCATAAGAACCTTGGTTAGCTCATGAATATTATATACTTAGCTTGTTTTCCTCTAAAATGGGATAATTAGCCCATTTAGCTCCAAAAATACATAATTAGGTAATTTAGCTCCAGCAAGAGGAGAAGAGGAGAAGAAATAGGCATAATGAAAAGAAAGAAGAAGAAGAAGAAGAAGAAGAGAAGAAGGAGAAGGAGGAGGAGGAGGAGGAGGAGGAGGAGCAGGCCAAGGACCTGCTAGTCCTTCTCCTATTCCTCCTTCTCCTCCTTCTCCTCCTTCTTCTTGATTTCTTCTTCTTCTTCTCCTCCTCCTCTTTCTTCTCCTCTTTCATATTATACTTGCTTTAATTGACCCAACAATGACATAATTAGTCCATTTAGCTCCAAAATATCATAATAAGCTCAAAATGGCATAAGAACGTTGGTTAGCTCATGAATATTATATACTTAGCTTGTTTCCTCTAAAATGGGATAATTATCCCATTTAGCTCCAAAAAGAAATATTTAGGTAATTTAGCTCCAAAAAGAGCTGAAGAGGAGAAGAAATAGGCAAAATGGAAAGAAACAAGAAGAAGAAGAAGAAGTAGAAGAGAAGAAGGAGAAGGAGAAGGAGGAGGAGGAGGAGGAGGAGAAGGCCAAGGACCTTCTAGTCCTTCTCCTCCTCCTCCTTCTCCTCCTTCTCCTCCTTTTCTTGATTTCTTCTTCTTCTCCTCCTCCTCCTCTTTCTTCTCCTCTTTCATATTATCCTTCCTTTAATTTACCCAACAATGACATAATTAGCCCATTTAGCTCCAAAATACCATAATAAGATCAAAATGGCATAAGAACCTTGGTTAGCTCATGAATATTATATACTTAGCTTGTTTTCCTCTAAAATGGGATAATTATCCCATTTAGCTCCAAAAAGACATAATTAAGTAATTTAGCTCCAAAAAGAGGAGAAGAGGAGAAGAAATAGGCAAAATGAAAAAAAGAAGAAGAAGAAGAAGAAGAAGAAGAAGAAGAGAAGAAGGAGAATGAGGATGAGGAGGAGGAGGAGAAGGCCAAGGACCTTCTAGTCCTTCTGCTCCTCCTCCTTCTCCTCATTATCCTCCTTCTTCTTGATTTCTTCTTCTTCTCCTCCTCCTCCTCTTTATTCTCCTATTTTATAGTATCCTTGCTTTAATTTCCCCAACAATAACATAATTAGCCCATTTAGCTCCAAAATACCATAATAAGCTCAAAATGGCATAAGAACCTTGGTTAGCTCATGAATATTATATACTTAGCTTGTTTTCCTCTAAAATGGGATAATTAACCCATTTAACTCCAAAAAGACATAATTAGGTAATTTCGCACCAATAAGAGGAGAAGAGGAGAAGAAATAGGCAAAATGAAAAGAAAGAAGAAGAAGAAGAAGAAGAACAAGAGAAGAAAGAGAAGGAGGAGGAGGAGGAGGAGGAGGAGGAGAAGGCCAAGGACCTTCTAGTCCTTCTACTCCTCCTCCTTCTCCTCCTTCTCCTCCTTCTTCTCGATTTCTTATTCTTATCCTCCTCCTCCTCTTTCTTCTCCTCTTTCGTATTATCCTTGCTTTAATTAACCCAACAATGACATAATTAGCCCATTTAGCTCCAAAATACCATAATAAGGTCAAAATGGCATAAGAACCTTGGTTAGCTCATGAATATTATATACTTAGCTTGTTTTCCTCTAAAATGGGATACTTAACCATTTAGCTCCAAAAAGACATAATTAGGTAATTTAGCTCCAACAAGAGGAGAAGAGGAGAAGAAATAGGCAAAATGAAAAGAAAGAAGAAGAAGAAGAAGAAGAAGAGAACAAGGAGAAGGAGAAGGAGAAGGAGGAGGAGGAGAAGGCCAAGGACCTTCTAGTACTTCTCCTCCTCCTCCTTCTCCTCCTTCTTCTTGATTTCTTCTTCTTCTCCTGCTCCTGCTCTTTCTTCTGCTCTTTCGTATTATCCTTGCTTTAATTAACCCATTTAGCTCCAAAATGCCATAATAAGCTAAAAATGGCATAAGAACCTTGGTTAGCTCATGAATATTATATTCTTAGCTTGTTTTCCGCTAAAAATGACATAATTAGCTGAAAAACATTAAATTTTGTTCTTGTTCTGATTTTCTTATTCACATTTTTGCAGATTGGATATACTACATGCATGGAAGCTGTCATTCATGGAGTTGAGCAATGTTGATGGATGAACTTTATATGTATATCATCTAGTTTTCATTTGAGTTTATGAACAATGTCGAACTATATGTATATGTATATATGGATAAACAGTGCAATACTTTGTATGTTGGTTCTTTCGATATATGGGGATGTACATTGATTTATATGTATATCATATATGTGTGGTGAATTATATATATGTGTTGGCAAGTATATTTGTGGTGAACTATATATCATATATGTGTGGTGAATTATATAAATGTACTGTCAAAATATATATATATATATATATATATATATATATATATATATATATATATATATATATATATATATATATATATGTGCTGTGAAATAATATAAAACAAAATAAAACAGGTACTATATGGGCTCTTTGCCATCTGCCAGCTGATGGCAAAGACCTGTACCATCAGCTGGCAGATGGCAAAGGTGCCACATGGCACCCAGCTATGCATCCTGGGGTGTCTATATAGGCTCTTTTGCCGTCAGCCTCCAGGGTGGGCGGACGACAAAGAAGAGGGCACAGAGGAGGGGGGGAGGAGGCAGACGACAAAGAGTGGAGGGGGGAGGGGAGGTGTAGGCAGACGACAAAGAGTGGAGGGGGGAGGGGATGAGTAGGCAGACCGCTAAGATGGAGGGGGAGGCAGACGACAAAGAGTGGAGGAGGGGGGAGGAGGAGGAGGCAGACGGCAAAGATAAAGGGGGAGGCAGACGACAAAGATAAAGGGAGAGGCAGACGGCAAAGCCTCCGTTAACCCCTAACGGAGGCAACGCCTGTCAGCTGCCATCTCGAGCATTTTGCCGACTGCTCCTAAGGAAAGCTGACGGCAAAGAGCTTTGCTGTCCGCTTTGGGGGGCAGACGACAAAGAAGGTCCTATGCCGTCGTAGGCTGAGGCAGAAATTTTGCCGGCCATGAGAATCTTTGCCGTCTGCTGTTTTGTCTTTGTCGTCCGGGTTTTTGTCTTTGCCGTCTGTGATGGCAGACGGCAAAGAAGCTGATTCATGTAGTGGTAGTCCAACGCGCTTATTATCGTTTTCATCGTTCGATGGTGCAAATGAAAGGCAACAATGATGATATATGATGAAGTGACTGAGACTGAAAAGCTGGTATGAACTCTATCTATTTTGTTTTTGTAAATATGACTAGCTTGTCAACCCAGATTTAGCTTTGTTGTGAGAGAACCATGTTTGCAATGACAACTTAGAGATCATAGTTTCTGATGCCATGCTTATTTAGCTGAGAGCTTATAATGGTTTGTCTTGATTGCCAACATAGATTTTGAGATGACTATGATGTAGTATGATAGGATGGTATTGTCCTTTGAATGTTTCAAGTGGCTTGACTTGGCGCATGTTCATGCATGTAGTTGAAACAAATCAACATAGCCTCTATGATGTTCGTGTTCATGGTGATTTATATCATGTTCATGCTTGCATTCAATGTTAGTCAAACTCATTGCATCTTGATGACTGTTGTCGCTCTCTAGTTGGTCGCTTCCGAGTCTTTTGCTAGCCTTCACTTGTACTAAGCGGGAATACTGCTTTTGCATCCACCTCCATAAACCCAAAAGTTTTTCTATGAGAGTCCCCCATACCTACCTATTTGCGGTATCTACCTGTCGTTCCAAGTAAATTTGCATGTGCCATTCTCTAAACCTTCAAGAAATAATCTATTTTGCATGCCTGAACTGCTCATGTGGTGACAGAGAGCTATTGGTATCTTCCATGCTAGGAGTGATATCCTCGACATGTGTTTATTCACAGTCATTCACGAGAAAGGGGCCAGTATTTGGGATGCCCAGTTCCACGTTTAAATCGAAAACATAACTGTAAAACAAGACTCCTCACGGATTGATGTTAGTATGGACGGTACCCGGAGATTCGGCTAGCCGTGGAGTGTGATTGATTGGTGGTGGGGGAGTTTAAACTTTACTTTTCTGTTTGGGAACCGCCTATAGCATGAGTAGCATGGAAGATATCGAGAACTCTTGGTCATTGCGTTGACAATGAAAGCATGCCACCCAAAATTATTATCTCTGTTTTCAAAAGCTTGAGCTCTGGCACCTCTGCAAATCAATGCTTCCCTCTGCGAAGGGTGTGTCTATTTATTTTCCTGTCAAGTCATCACCCTCTTATATAAGCACCAATTAGAGAGCACCTCTGTCATTTTTATGCTTTGCTTTTGATTGATATTGAGTATTACTATGACTGGATCTTTGTTGCTATGAATTACAATGTTTAGTCAGCCCTTGATCTTTGAAACTGCTCTGCATTTATGTTTGCGGTCTCAGAAAGAGCTAGCGAGATACCACCTATTCATATTGCTTCATGCTTGTTTTGATTGAAGTGTTGGTATTTGAAACTCATTATTATTTGCTCGTTAGCTGGTAATGCAATTGATATTAGTTTACCGTGAGACCTTCGTGTCATTTGCTTATGTGGTTAACTTGTGATCTTGCTGAAATTCTGGTTATGAGTTAGACATAGTTGCAACAACAAGATCAAACAGAGTTTTTCAATGTTTTTCTTTCTCTCTCAGTTTGTCAACTGAGTTTCTTGAGGACAAGCAAGATTTTAAGCTTGGGGGAGTTGATACGTCTCCAACGTATCTACTTTTCCAAACTCTGTTGCCCTTGTTTTGGACTATAATTTGCATGATTTGAATGGAACTAACGTGGACTGACGATGTTTTCAGCAAAATTGCCTTGGTGTTATTTTTGTGCAAAAATCAAAGTTCTCCAAACGTCCTGAAAATTTACACGGAGCAGTTTTGGAAAATATCAAAAATACCTGCGCCAGAATCCACCTGAGCGGGTGGGCCAGTGGGCCACAAGCCCCTGCTCCACCACCACCCCCCGTGGTGGCGGTGGGCAGGCTTGTGGGGCCCACAGGCACGTGCCGCCCCCAATTCCAGCTCTATAAGTTGTCTTTCGTCCCAGAAAAAATAAGAAGAGAAGTTTTCGTCGCGTTTTCGATACGGAGGCGCCGCCACCACCTGTTCTTCATCTGGAGGGCAGATCTAGAGTCCGTCTTGGGCTCCGGAGAGGGGAAATCGTCGCCATCGTCATCATCAACCTTCTCCCCTGTCCAATTCCATCAAGCTCTTCGTTGTTCGTGAGTAATCTATTCGTTGGCTCGTTGGACGGTGATGAGTAGGATGAGATCTATCATGTAATCGAGTTAGTTTTGATGGGGATTGATCCCTAGTATCCACTATGTTCTGAGATTTGATGTTGCTACTACTTTGCCATGGTTAATGGTTGTCACTAGGGCCCGAGTGCCATGATTTCAGATCTGAAATTATTATGTTGTCACCAATATATGTGTGTTTTAGATCCGATCTTGCAAGTTGTAGTTACCTACTATGTGTTATGATCCGGCAACCCCGGAGTGACAATTACCGGAACCACTCCCAGCGATGACCATAGTTTGAGGAGTTCATGTGTTCACCAAGTACTAATGCGTTGGTCCGGTTCTTTATTAAAAGGAGAACCTTAATATCCCGTAGTTTCCTTTTGGACCCCGCTGCCACGTGAGGGATGGACAATAGATGTCATGCAAGTTCTTTTCCCTAAGCACGTATGACGACACACGGAATGCATGCCTACATCACATTGACGAACGGGAGCTAGCCACATATATCTCCTTGTTATAACTTGCATGATGAATATCATCCAAACAAATCACCGACCCATTGCCTACGAGTTTGTCCTACTACTGCTGTTACTTGTCTTGCTCTGCTGTTGTTACTACTGTTGCTACTGCTGTTACTTGTCTTGCTCTGCTGCTGTTACTACTGTTGCTACTCCTGTTACTTGTCTTCCTCTGCTGCTACTGTTGCTACTACTGTCGCTTGCTACTGTTGCTACTTGCTACTACTGTCACTACCGCCGTTCCTTGCCACCGCCATTGCTCGCTACTTTGGTGTTACTACTTTGCTTGCAGATACAAATCTTTCATGTGTGGTTGAATCTGATAAATTCAGCTGCTAATACTCGGGAGTATTCTCTCACCTCCTGTTTGGTGAATCAACAAATTTGGGTCGAATACTCTACCCTGGAAAACTGCTACGATCCCACGCGCTGGTGGGCCGTCAACAATATTCTTCTAGTTTCTATTGCCGGGGAGTGCTAGCAACATTCTTCTGGTGCCGTTGCAAGGGAAGGTATGCTATTACGGAGTCAGCATTTTTCTAGCGCCGCTGCCGGGGAAGCACAGCTGACATCAAGCATTTTTCTAGCGCCGTTGCCGGGGAGGTATTGCTATATTCTCTGAGTCACTTGGGGTTTATATCTACTGATCACTATGAAGAATCTGAAGGATCCAAAAACCAAAGTCTTGCCATCAACTATGAGGGGAGGTAAGGAATTGCCATCTAGCTCTGCACTTGATTCACCTTCAGTTATGAGTAAGTTTGCGACATCACCTCCTGCTAGAAATCTTGATATGTCGCCTGTGCTTGATGATGCTTATGATGCTACTGCTAGAGATGCTATGCTTGATACTATGCGTGATGATGCTATGCTTGATACTATGCATGATGCTTTGCCTGATATTGCTAGAGATGGTATGCTTGATACTATGCCTGATGATGTTATGCTTGATATTGCTAGAGATTCTATGCTTGATACTATGCCTGATGATGTTATGCTTGATATTGCTAGAGATGCTATGCTTGATACTGCTAGAGATGCTATGCCCGATGATACTATGCTTGATACTGCTAGAGATACTACTTTTCCTGATGTTCCACTAGGGGTATTCCTTGATGCTCATATTGCTAGAGTTACTGCCAATGCTCGTGATGCTTCTGAAACTACCGATACTATTGAGATAGAACCTGCTTTTTCTCCTGTTAGATCTAGCTCTCCTAGATAAGAATTGCCTGATATACATGAGGGTTATGTTATGGAGGGAGAGATAGCTGAGGATTTTCTTGCGTGTAAGGCTGCCTATGACGCTGAGAAATTACTTCTCAAGTGGAAGGAAAAATCTCTGAAAGCTAAGATGAAGTATGACCTGAAGTTTGCCACTTCACCTATCTTTGTCACCGATAAGGATTATGAATTCTCTGTCGATCTTGAGATAATCTCTGTAGTCGAATCTGATCCTTTTCACGGTTATGAGTCTGAGACGGTCGTAGCCCATCTTGCCAAACTACATGATATAGCCACCCTTTTCACTAATGAGGAGAAGATCTGCCACTACTATATCCTTAAGTTGTTCCCTTTCTCTCTAAAGGATGATGCTAAAGTCTGGTTCACCTCTCTTGCTCCTGGATGTGTGAGTACTCCCTAGGAGATGGTCTATTACTTCTGTGAGAAATATTTCCCTCACATAAGAAGCAAGCTGCCTTGCAGGAAATATACAACTTTGCTCAACTCCAAGAAGAGAGTCTTCCACAAGCTTGGGGGAGGCTCGTCGAGCTACAGAATGCTTTGCCTGATCACCCTCTTAAGAAGAACGAGATACTTGATATCCTCTATAACGGACTTACCGATGCCTCTAGAGACCACCTAGATAGTTGTGTTGGTTGTATTTTCAGGAAACGAACTGTAGAACAAGCTGAGACTCTACTGAATAACATCTTGATCAACGATAATGCTTGGACTATTCCCGAACCACCTCCTAAGCCAACTACTAAGAAAAGAGGTATTCTATTCCTCAGTCCCGAAGATATGCAAGAAGCCAAGAAATCTATGCAAGAGAAAGGCATTAGATCTGAAGATGTCAAAAATCTACCACCTATCGAAGAGATCCATGGTCTCGATAACCCGATACTGGTAGTAGAAGTGAATTCTCTCCGTAGGATTTATGAGATTAATATTCATTTTGACAAACCTGCTAGCCTATGCTTTGATGAATTTGACAACTTTGTTGCCAAACAACAGAGTTTCAATGACTTTGTTAGCAGACATTTGGAACAAAGTACTCGTATGCTTAGCCATTTAAGTGCTTGTGTAGACAGAAATGTCAATGATCTGAAGCTTCTGAGTAAACATGCCTCTATGATTACTACTCAGGTAGAACAAGTATTTGAAGCTCAGTATGACTTGCTCAATGAATTAAATGACAACTCTGTCAGAGTCATTACTAGACGAGGCAAAATGACTCAGGAACCTTTGTACCCTGAAGGTCATCCTAAGAGAATTGATCAAGATTCTCAAGGAATCAATGCTAATACACCTAGTCATCCTAAGGAGAATAAGAAGGATGATAGAAGCCTGCATGCCAGTTAACCAAATACTGTCACATCTGAAGAACCTAATGATATTTCTGCGTCTGATGCAGAAACACAATCTGATGATGAACATGAACCTGGTGACAATATGGAGAGTGATGTTCATAATAATGCTCAACCTAGCAATGATGAGGATGTGGAGATTGAACCTACGGTTAATCCTGATAACCCACAACCTAAGAGATACGATAAGAATGACTTCACTGCGAGGAAGCATGGTAAAGAAAGTGAGTCATGGGTTTAGAGACCTATGCCCTTTCCTCCTAAGCCATCCAAGATAAAGGATGATGAGGATTTTGAGCACTTCGTTGAGATGATAAGACCCATCTTTCTGTAGATGCGATTAACTGATATGCTCAAGATGTCTCCTTATGCCAAGTATATGAAAGATATCGTGACTAATAAACGGAAGATACCAGATCTTGAGATCTCCACCATGCTTGCCAATTACACTTTCAAAGGTGGAACTCCTAAGAAACTTGGTGATCCCGGAGTGCCCACTATACCTTGCTCCATTAAAGGAAACTACGTAAGAACTGCCTTATGCGACCTTGGAGCCGGTGTTAGTGTTATGCCGCTCTATCT
The DNA here is from genome assembly GCF_904849725.1 of Hordeum vulgare subsp. vulgare. NCBI lineage: Eukaryota > Viridiplantae > Streptophyta > Magnoliopsida > Poales > Poaceae > Hordeum > Hordeum vulgare. The sequence goes on along the minus strand of NC_058519.1, from coordinate 268,295,949 downwards.
TTATCGTAGACTTGAGTTGGATAAGTTGACACCCACTAAAATTTCTCTGCAAATGGCCGACAAATCAACTGCTTTCCCTATCGGCATTTGCGAGGATTTGCTTGTTGTGGTTGCTAATACCACTATCTTAACAGACTTTGTTATCTTGGAAATTCCCGAGGACGATGCCATGGTTGTCATCCTCGGAAGACCCTTTTTAAACACTGCAGGGGCTGTTATATATTGCAACAAAGGCAATGTCACTTTCCATGTCAACGGTAATGATCACACAATGCACTTTCCGAAGAAACGATATCAAGTACATTGCATCAATGCTATCGAAAAGACTTCATCGATTCTTATTGGGAGCTTTGAATGCCCTATTCCTCGTGTCAAGATGAAGTATGTTTTGCTTGTTGGGGAGATACATATCCCCATTGAGGTGACTTAGTGGCTATTCGAAAATTCTCCATTCTCTCTTGCGATTCGAGAAGGTTTTGTCATGAGGACTTGATCAATCCCATTGATGGATTTCTTTCGATGACCATGAAATGAATGAATCAAAGAGGCACATACCTTTGTTTTAATCTTTCATTTTCTTTTCCTTAGAAGAAAAATGATAGAATTAGTTTTGCTTTTCCTGTTTTCTGTTTAGTGTCCCGGAGAAAAATACCTCGAAAATACAAGTTCTCCAATGATCCTGAAAATTTAGTATGATTTTTTCTCGAATTTTTGAAAATTACTAGGCCTGAGAGCTGGCATGGGGGCCAGACCAGTGGGCCACAAGCCCTGCCACCGCCTCCCACCCCCTGGAGGCGGAGTGCAAGCTTGTGGGGCCCACAGGAACCCCCTTCACTCATTCCAGCTCCCAGCCTCTTGTTTCACCTCTAGAAAAAATTGTTTCGCAGCTCAAACCCGTGCTCTTGCTAATTTGGCTGTGATTTTCGATCTCCTTGCTCAAAGCACCATTCTCCGAACCATCTTGGGGAAATTACTCCTTGGTAAGTGACTCCTCCATTGGTCCAATTAGTTTTTTGCTCTAGTTCTTTATCCTTCGCGTATTCTTGCTACCTTGGTGACCCTGTTCTTGAGCTAGAAATGTTGATTTTAGCTGGTCCCGAGTAGTTTTAGCGCGTGATACAGTCTCTAGGCACTAGTAGGAGTAGTTTCTACAAGGTGTGGTGGGTCTTTATTCACTTTTCTCTTGAACTTCAAAAATTTCAGCAAAAGGAAATTATGTTCAGGAGGAAGTTTCATGGTGGTTCCTCAAGTAAGAAGGGTCCTCGTCTTTCTTTTCGGGAGCCCGAACCGTTTCAACTAAGGGACGCACCGGTACAACCATGTGAATGGCCTTCCGATGAGTTCATGATTGAAGTTGGTTTCAAGGATGAGTTTGATACACTTGTCCGCAATGCCGGGTTAGAAGAATTCCTCTCGGATAAATGTGAACAGTATGCTATGCTCATTCCTATTTCGTGCGTAGATTTAAATTTTCAGTTGGCCGTGACTCATTCATACTGTTTGATCTATATGATAAATCCTATACCGTGGATAAGGAGGATTTTAATAGGATTTGCAAGATACCCGATGGGGGTAGTATTAATGATCCTTCTAAGTCTTCGGTGAGATACTTTGTCTCCAGTATAACTGTTGGAGAAACCAGAGATATCACGCAAGACACCACAGAAAGCATCCATTTCCCTGCCTTGCACTACCTTTCCCTCTTCATAGGTAGGTGCATTAACGGCAAGGGTGCAAATTGTCACCTATGCACTTCTGGTCTTAGTATCCTTAAGAGCGCAGCAACAGATGACAGGAGCTTCAATATGGGAGCTATAATAGCAAGGAGGATGAATAAAAATGCCAGTGAGGGGGATTTCTTTGGTGGAGTTTATGCTACACGCTTAGCAAATTTTCTTGGAGTATCCATCCGTCCAGAAGACCCTCCTCTCCGTACAGCTTACCTTGAGCGTGTCGCTCTAACACGCTACCAGTTCCTTGAGAGAGATCATGGATCCCTGCTATACCACTTGATATTTAACCGGCAGTGTGTTTTCCATATTACCCTTCCTGCTCCTGCTTTCTTTGACTTTCAGGTAAAACGAAGATACTACATAACCATAGGAGAGGAATAGGAGTATGAGAGGGAGGCGACGGCAGCTCGACTTTGTGAGGCAGCTATTCAGGCAGTGGCTCCCGCACTCCCTTATAACACCCATTATGATTTTGGGTTTCAGCAGGACCATCCATGGGAGTAGACCAAGCTAGGACAAACGCCTAAGCTTGGGGGAGTACGTGTTCTCACCGACTTTACATTCATGCTTATGCTTTCACTTTGTTAGCCGGTATTTACACTTTGCCACTGTATTATCTATGCTAGTTTATTTTCGTTTTCTTGTTTTCTTGTTTTGTGTCCTTTTGAGAAAAACCAAAAAGATTTTTCTTTCTTCTTTTGCTTGTTGGGAGCTTTCCCATGTAAATAGTTTTCTTTTTCTTTGGGTCAAGGTAGAAGATATTGGTTTCAATGTTTAGTGGTTCTGGCATGCTTACGTGTTTAGCTTTCATAAGAGCAATATTACTTTGTCTTCTCCTTTGTGTTTGCCTGCAAATTCAGCTTAGTCCAATGCACGAGCACTCTTATTATTGTTCACATCGTTCGATCGTGCAAATGAAAGGCAATAATGATGATATATGATGAAGTGACTGAGACTGAAAAGCTGGTATGAACTCTATCTATTTTGTTTTTGTAAATATGACTAGCTTGTCGACCCAGATTTAGCTTTGTTGTGAGAGAACCATGTTTGCAATGAAAACTTAGAGATCATAGTTTCTGATGCCATGCTTATTTAGCTGAGAGCTTATAATAGTTTATCTTGAATGTCAACATAGATTTTGAGATGACTATGATGTAGTATGATAGGATGGTATTCTCCTTTGAATGTTTCAAGTGGCTTGACTTGGCGCATGTTCATGCATGTAGTTGAAACAAAATCAACATAGCCTCTATGATGTTCGTGTTGATGGTGATTTATATCCTGTTCATGCTTGCATTCAATGTTAGTCAAACTCATTGCATCTTGATGACTGTTGTTTCTCTCTAGTTGGTCGATTCCCAGTCTTTTGCTAGCCTTCACTAGTACTAAGTAGAATACTGCTTGTGCATCCACTTCCATAAACCCAAATTTTTTTGCATGAGAGTCCACCATACCTACCTATTTGCGGTATCTACCTACCGTTCCAAGTAAATTTGCATGTGCCACTCTCTAAATCTTCAAGAAATAATTTGTTTTGCATGCCCGAACCGCTCATGTGGTGACAGGGGGCTATTGGTATCTTCCATGCTAGGAGTGTTATCCTCGACATGTGTTTATTCACTATCATTCACGATAAAGGGGACGTTAATTGGAATGCCCAGTTCCACGCTTAAATCGAAAACATATCTCTAAAACAAGACTCCCCCCGGATTTATGTTAGTATGGACGGTACCCGAGGATTCGGGTAGCCGTGGAGTGTGATTGATTGGTGGTGGGGGAGTTAAAACTTTACTTTTCTGTTAGGCAACTGCCTATAGCATGAGTAGCATGGAAGATATTGAGAAATCTTGGTCATTGCGTTGACAATGGAAGCATGCCACCCAAAATTATTATCTCTGTTTTCAAAGCTTGAGCTCTGGCACCTCTGCAAATCAATGCTTTCCTCTGCGAAGGGTCTGTCTATTTGTTTTCCTGTTGAGTCATCCTCCTCTTATATAAGCACCAATTAGAGAGAACCTCTGTCATTTTTATGCTTTGCTTTTGATTGATATTGAGTATGACTATGACTGGATCTTCGTTGCTATGAATTACAATGTTTAGTCAGCCCTTGATCTTTGAAAGTGCTCTACATTTATGTTTTGCGGTCTCAGAAAGAGCTAGCGAGATACCACCTATTCATATTGCTTCATGCTTGTTTTGATTGAAGTGTTGGTATTTGAAACTCATTATTATTTGCTCGTTAGCTGATTATGCCATTGATATTAGTTTACCGTGAGACCTTTGTGTCATTTGCTTATGTGGTTAACTTGTGATCTTGCTGAAATTGTGGTTATGAGTTAGACATAGTTGCAATAACAAGATCAAACAGAGTTTGTCAAAGTTTTTCTTTCTCCCTCAGTTTGTCAAATGAGTTGCTTAAGGACAAGCAAGGTTTTATGCTTGGGGGAGTTGATACGTCTACATCATATCTACTTTTCCAAAATCTTTTGCCCTTGTTTTGGACTCTAATTTGCATGATTTGAATGGAACTAACCTGGACTGACGCTGTTTTCAGCATAATTGCCTTGGTGTTATTTTTGTGCAGAAATCAAAGTTCTCCAAACGTCCTGAAAATTTACGAGGAGCATTTTTGGAAAATATGAAAAAAATCTGCGCCAAGTTCCACCTGAGGGGGTGGGCCAGTGGGCCACAAGCGCTGGCTCCGCCACCCCCTGGTGGCGTTGCGCAGGCTTGTGGGTCCCACACGGCTCTGCCGCCCCCAATTCCATCTCTATAAGTTCACTTTCGTCCCAGAAAAAATAAAAAGATAAGTTTTCGTCGCGTTTGCGATATGTAGGCGCCGCCACCACCTGTTCTTCATCTGGAGGGCAGATCTGGAGTCCGTCTTGGGCTCCGGAGAGGGGAAATTGTCGCCATCGTCATCATCAACCTTCTTCCCTCTCCAATTCCATGAAGCTCTTCGTCCTTCGTGAGTAATCTATTCGTAGGCTCGCTGGGCGGTGATGAGTAGGATGAGATCTATCATGTAATCGAGTTAGTTTTGATGGGGATTTATCCCTAGTATCCACTATGTTCTGAGATTGACGTTGCTACTACTTTGCCATGCTTAATGCTTGTCACTAGGGCCCGAGTGCCATGATTTCAGATCTGAAATTATTATGTTGTCACCATAATATGTGTGTTTTAGATCCGATCTTGCAAGTTGTAGTTACCTACTATGTGTTATGATCCGGCAACCCCGGAGTGACAATAACCGGAACCACTCCCGGTGATGACCATAGTTTGAGGAGTTCATGTGTTCACCAAGTTCCAATGCATTGGTCCAGTTCTTTATTAAAAGGAGAACCTTAATATCCCGTAGTTTCCATTTGGACCCCGCTACCACGTGAGGGATAGACAATAGATGTCTTGCAAGTTCTTTTCCCTAAGCACGTATGATGACACACGGAATGCATGCCTACATCACATTGACGAACGGGAGCTAGCCACATATCTCTCCGTGTTATAACTGTTGCATGATGAATATCATCCAAACAAATCACCGACCCTTTGCCTACGAGTTTGTCCTACTACTGCTGTTACTTGTCTTGCTCTGCTGCTGTTACTACTGTTGCTACTGCTGTTACTTGTCTTGCTCTGCTGCTGTTACTACTGTTGCTACTGCTATTACTTGTCTTGCTCTGCTGCTACTGTTGCTACTACTGTCGCTTCCCACTGTTGCTACTTGCTACTTCTGTCACTACCGCTGTTACTACTCTGCTTGCAGATACTAATCTTTCAGGTGTGGTTGAATCTGATAAATTCAACTGCTAATACTCGGGAGTATTCTCTCACCTCTGGTATTCCTCTGGTGCCGTTGCAAGGGAAGGTCTGCTGTTACGGAGTCAGCATTTTTCTGGCGCCGCTGCCGGGGAAGCATGGCTGACATCAGGGTTCCTAGCTCGTCCTACCCTAGGGGTTCTTGGACTTAAGTAGTGGAGTGCTCGGTCTCGTACTCACACTTCTCGGAGTCTTCCTCCTGATCATCCTCTGCGCGGGCATCATCTCATGTCGAGGGTGTGGTGGAACGAGGAGGTCCATCATGACGATGCTTCGTCGGGGGAGAAGTGAAGAGGTCTCAATACTCCTCGCCACTCACGCAATGACTCTGAATGGGTGTGACCTTATGCGGTGGTATTCCTCGTTTGAATGCTTAGCAGGTTGTCCCTCGGGTGCTCCATCCTTCTTGATCATGCCCGACTTCATCTCCGTTTGCTGGAGTACCTCGTGGACATGGTGAAGTTCCTAGTAGAGCTTCACTGACTCCTTGATCAGGTTCTGAGCGAGAATGTCGGCGGAGAGGCCGAAGTAGGTTTGGAACCTGAGCGGTGTTCCTTCTTCTGGGGATGGAGTCAACGTCCAACTCCCGCCAACCTCGTCCTTAACAAAAGGAAAGTAACGGGTAGCAGGTTTGTTGGCCATCTCAGGGAGGATGTCGCGAAGGTGGATGAGCGCCTTCCACGTCATTGTCTCAACTGCTAATACCAGAGTCTACATCCATGGTACTTCAAAGAACCAACTAGTCAGAGAGTCATTTGCCTTCACAACCACATCAACGTGGTACTCCTTCATGGTGGCATTGACCCAACGCTTGTGGTAGAGGACAACTGGTGATTGGCCTACTCGACACTTACCTAGCCTGTCCTCCAGAAGTAGGGGAAAGCCGGACTCTAGGACATTCTTGGGTACGATGGCCATATACAAAGTTTAAGGACAGGTGTTAGTAAAAAGGGGTTTGAATGGTATAGAGGAAGATGTGAGGGATGTATAAAACCCGAAATGTAAAGGCTAGGTGTAGTTTTGTCCCATCTGATGGCCATGCTACCTAAGGCCTCCTACAGTCAACCTGGCTGTGATACCACCTTTGTGGGGACCCCGACTTGTTGGTCAAGATCGCCGAATGTACGTGCTTAGTGATCCTAGAGATCAATGCTCATCGAACACACAAATACTGAATAACAAGAGTCTTACATCCGTACATACCATCTGATACAAGTAATGACCATTGAGGTGAAGTCTTACATAGATAGGGCCTTGAAGGCCAACACATCAAACTCAACAAATAGAGGAAATCTTGGTTGAGAGAGTGAACCCATGCCACGAGCCTTAACCTACACGCATTCTGACTCGGAAGCGTCCTAGCTCGCAGGAACGTCACCGAGGTGCTCTTCACCATCTCATGTTCTCTCTTACCTGGTCAATGAAATAACAAGTGGCAAGCCAACGATTACTTTGAATGTACTCACAAGTAACCCATGTTGTGGAACAAGGCAATAATGAAACCTGATATAACACTAGTAGGATGTTTTTTTGGAAAGCAGGTTTTTCCCTAAATGCAATAACATGATCAAATGCTTGTATATACATGCACCATAAGGTAACTAGTAACCATGTGAACAGGTTAGAGATATCAATATCTCAAGAGAGGGCTGAATAGCTCATGCTCAGCCTGCATGTCAAGTCGTGTGACTTGACCTAGGTAACCTCTTCTCACCCATCTTTTTCACACACGCACACTTGGTTTATGAAAAGACGATCGAACGTAGTTTAAGCGGGATTACCCAACTGTCCTTGACCGTGGACATGGCTATTTGAATAGTTTGACACTCTGCATAGGTTGCGCGCTATACCCACGAGACTCGGGAAACTTTCGTGTCATTCACGACTCGCAGTATATAACATACCCGAGGTCAGCACCCGAAAATGCCTTTCCCCTGACAACACTAAACAAAGAGTCCACTTTATTGGTACACAAACCACAAGATGTACATCTTACAGGTCTCGCTCTAGATCGTGTCATCCATGCAGGGACCAACTATGTGCCCGGAACCTGTAAAAACAACATGGTTGCCCTACCTGGCACGACCCGGTCGTGAGAGTGACCACACCACTCCAGCCACTAATAATGTGTTCTTTCTGCTAGCATTGACCAAAGTAATCAACAAAGTGTCGTTGCCATATTGGGGTATCGTTGTCTCACATGTAAGGTTGTGATGGTCGACACATCTCAAATCTCTCCTTGTTTTCGAAACCACACACACACAAACACTAAACCTTTTTCCGGTACACCACTTCTTTCTCAAGTGGTCGTCATGTCAACACCATCACCCTCGGACATTAGGGTCACCCGATGGGGTTTTCGAAAAGCCTTTGAAATCACCTTCGTGTTACCATCACCATGCATATGTTCATCATATGCGTAGCACTACTAACAACCTACCAACTTTTTATGTGCGTGGCCCTCATATATGGTAAGGTCATGCTCAAATGCAGGTGTTATCGGGGAACCATCGTAAACACCATACCAAGGGGTTTACCGATTCAAACATGATCACATGCTAAACAATAAACATGGCATGCATGAAACTACTTTGTCAGACATGGTCAAAGGGTTGCTTGCCTTGGTGAGCAAAGTCTCCGGGGTCTTTGAGGTCTTCCGCTCCAAGTCCTACGTCAACCACATGATCTATCATCACGATAGTAATAACAATAAGAAGAATCACAACAAAAACTCAACACACAATTCACTCCTAAAATGTTACCCTACTTTGTAAAATACTAACTTCACATCTAAAAATATTTGCTTGTGGTTTTGGAGTGAAAAAGGTTTTGAAAACTATTTTTAACAAAGGGTCAAATTACTCAATACTAGGTTTTAAAATAAAACTATGTATAAAAGTTTATGTAAACATTAGACATGTAATTTTTTTAAATTCTACTTGATTTTTGGAGGATAAATAATTAGATTTGGAGGGATATTCCTCCCTGTGCAATATTTGGCAAAAAGTTAAAAATGGAAAGCAAAAAGGGCACAGAACACTCGCCAGACTCGGCTGGTGGCTGGGTCGGCCCAGCTAGCCAATCGGCCAGCCACCCAGCCAGCCTAGGTGCATGCGTCGCCAGGTTTGAATCTGATGCGTGGGGCCGTGTGTCCAGTGACAGGGGGAGGGAGAGAGAGTGAGGCAGAGGCCGACAGGTGGGGTCCCCCTATCGGTCGTCATCTACCTCGGAACAAAAGGGAGGGGAGGCTTACGGGCGGCAACTCCGGTGACGAGGATGAAGGGAGAGTGCAGTAATGGGTTCCTTGCACCCCCGACTTTCGGATGGAGGTCGAGGGGGTGGTTAAGGTGGCTAGAGTCACCGGTGACGAGAAAGCCGCAGCGGAGGTCTTCGGGAGGTTGCTGGTGACGACTTCCAAAGAGGGGAGAAGGGCAGACAAGAGGTGGAGACGAAGCAGGGGTCACTTGCGGTCACGATGGAGGTGAAATGAGTGCCGGAGCGGGCTCGCGTCCCGAGATTGACGGAGCCCCGATGCGGCAACGCCTTGGTAGATCTCGAGCACTAGTGTTCGAATAGCTCGAATGGGGTGTTGGGGTGGTCGATTGGAGATGCAAGAGAGTTTTTTGAGGGGTGGAGAGAAGTCGGGGTTGCGTCTTTATAGGTATGACACGGTCCACCGAGAGGTGGTGCGCCGGCGAGGTCGCAGCAACTGCTAGCGAGGGAGAGAAGTCCCGGGGGCGAGTCGTTGGCCTTTGTGGGTGCGGTTTACGCACGTAGGAAGGGTCAAGATGGTGCAGGGCTGTGCCCTGGCACGTCGCGGTGACAAGCTCCTCCTGACGTCTTCGGGCGTGCGTGGCACGCGTTACCAGGTCAGAAGAAAGGGGAGAGAGGACGGGCCCTGTGTGGTTCTTCGGTCGGTCGTCGGCGCGGTAAAAGCTATACAACTAGTGGAGCGAGCTCTGGCCGAGGGTGGCCTCCCTTGATGCAGGTGCGCTCTGTGGCACGTCCAGAGCGCTGCTTTGGCATGCCATGGCATGTTGGAGCACTCGGGCGTGTCCCCGCCATGTCTGGTAGTGCCTCGGAGTAGTGGAGATCCTCCCTGGGTGCATTGGAGCCGAGGGAAATAGTGGGGGCAAAAGGGGGAGAGGAAAACAGTTGCTGCCAGAGTGAAACGAGGAAAGAAATTGAGGATTTTGTCCTCCTCCCATTTAACTATAGTTGGGGTTCTCGGCTGCACGTGTGGGTTTACACAGGAAACTTGTGTCACCAATTAGGAGTGAAGGGGTGTAGGGAAAGGGGTGATAGTTGTCGGTTTTCAAAACCAGCAGAAGGTGTTTGTTGCTGGTTTAGGGAAGTTAACATTCTCCAAAAGCAGTGAGAATCAACAGGATTAGATTATGGGCAAAAATAGTAGGATTTACCAAGTTTGATCTCATTTGAGCAAGGTTGACACTGAAGACTTGAAATACCCTATAAATGGGCAGAAGTACAATCCTGTGGACAGGTGGGATCAAATGAACACCCACAAATGCAAAACTTGGCATGTCGTCCTCATTTGGGGTTTTGATCACCCCTGCAAAGTTTATGATCAATTGGATAAACTTTGCAATGTCGAGTTGTTCAAACTTAGTTCCAGAAAAAGGGGGTTTTGAATTAATAGGTGGACCAAACCAACTTGGATGGAGACGAAACTTGGTATGATCACCACATATAACATGTGGGACATGCTGGAATTTTCCTGGGATTTATCGAGGATATTTCCTTTGGAAATATTTGAAAAGCTTAGAACTGGCAGAAATGGTTTTGAGGAGGTTTGCCCATTACTTTGAACAGGACCATGTGTGGAAACTCATATGTATGTAAAATATATGTCGTGTGAGTTTCCTTAAATTTTCTCAAATATTTATAAGGCAGGAATATAATTCTTCCCCATGATATACCATTTCTGGCCTCAAAAAAGGGAATTTAAATAAATAGGTAAATAATTGTTAAAATAATTAATTTGTGGTTTTGGGAAGTAGTTTTCATAATAGAATCAAAAGAAAATGTTTGGGGCAAAATTTTTCTCCTAAATTAGGGACTTGAAGTGCAAATCCCAATTCAGAGGTTTTGAAGCTTTAAAATACATAAAAAGCTTTTTTTGAAATAGTATTTGATAAAAATGGTTTCTTGTCCTATACACATGGCATGATCATTGGGTAAGGGTTTTGGGGTCAAAGATAGAAGCATTAAGAAAGAAAGTTGTTTTGGTGAGCTAAAACACAATTAAGCACACAAGCAAGTTGTGATCAAATCAATCATCTCCCTCGGGCATTAGTAAAACCGAAAGTGACAAAGTGGTACAAACACAGGGTGTGACACGTGGTCTCACATGTAAGGTTGGGATGGTCAGAAGATCTTAAATCTCTTAATTTTTGAAATCACACACACACAACTTGCCTCGGTACACCACTTCTTTCTCAAGTTGTTACCTATCTCAACATCATTTCCCTCGGGAATAGTGGCACCCGGCGGGGTTTTTGAAAATTCTTGGAAATCACTTCCTTTACGACACCATGCATTTTCCCATCACAGTTGCGTAGCAACTATTTAGCATCTTAACTACTTCCCACACGGATAACCCTCATAAAGAGGTTGGTTCATGCTTAATGCAAGTATCAACGAGGAATGTAACAGAGGTAACCCACCACGATGGTCATTGATTCATCATGATTCCGTGAAAAGGAATGGAGTGCTATATGCCATGCATAAAAATAATATCTCAAACATGGTCAAACAGATGCTTTCCTCGCTTTGCAAAGTCTTCGAGGGCTTCATAATCTTCTGGTACAAGTCCGAGCAGTTCCTATACTACATCAACTATCGTTGGAAACAACCACAATAAGCAACACAACAAGCAGATAAATAAAGTGTTCTAATAAAGAAGTTCCATTTTTCTTGCAAACCTCTGGTCACAAGAAAAATACCTAAAGTAGTACTAGTTGATTTGGATCAACAAGGATTTTTAAAAAGGTGGACATGGAGGAAACGATGATCCTATAAGAAACTTAGGGAAAACATTTTAATAAAAATGAGTAGATGGACAAATTAAATAGGGAATGATTTTCGAAACATTTAGGAAGTAGTTTCACTAGATTTGGAGTTGGGATGAATTTCCAATGATTCTCCTCAACAGGAACAATTGGAAAATGGGGCTATTCATCAGATCCAACAGAAATATAGCATGGTAAAACATCTAACCATGTCTAGATAAATAGAACAAGAGTTTTGGAGTCTCTAGAAATTTGAATCACTCCATTTGGAGTTGATTTAGACTTACTGGGGATTTTACAATACCCGACTTTATAATAAAAGGAATGACCAATTTATTGGTGGTGTAACAAATATTGCATGAAAAAATGTGCACGGCACATCATTGGGTAGAGCATTATTTTTTAATATGCCAGGAATTTGAATCAACAAATTTGGAGTTAAAATGAATTTATTATGGATTTATGAATCTGTTTGAAAAAGAAAAAGAAAAACAGATAGAGCCATTTACCAAATGGGCTCAGAGGCGCACCAACACATGATAGGAGTGGCCTTACTGGGCTAGCCGAGTGGCTCAATCGCGCGTGCAAAGGGGGCTACATCAGAGATGTATTCTACAGAATACGGCTCCTTCCCTGGGAGGCGCCGAATTGGGAAACTACCTCCACTTATGCGCGGGTCCGGCCGTTGGGTCTCCTACACACAGGGCCCACCATGTTTGTTCACCCCCTCCCACTTTAACATAGGCAAGGGAGGGATGTAGGACCGAGGGCGTGCCGTTGTTGCTCTGGCACCTCTAGCCGGCTTCGGCAAGTCTCCGACCTCTAGAGCGCTTGGGAAGGAACCCTGCATCCTCCTGGGGTCCCGTTTCTGCGGTAGGCATTGGGAAGAGCGGTCCTCAGCCTTGGCAGAGGCCGAAGACGGGCGTCCATGGGAGCGATACTCCGTACACCGGGATAATTAAGAGGGGTGAGGAAAGTAATTGAGGCAATGCAGGGCATGCCCAGGTGAACCCTAAAGGAGAGGAGGGCCTTGGGGGAGCTCAGATTGGAGCGGAGGTAGAGGTAGGCAATGCGGGCCGTGGGGCAATGAATTTGCGCTCGGGGCTCGTTACCTCGGGCTAGCAGAAGTCCGGGAGGGCGAAGGAGACCCTGGGAGGCTCGAGAAAGCTCGAGGAGGGGTCTTAGGTAGGGGAAACATGGGGGAGCTTGGGTCCGCCTCGGGTGCTCTGGGAACGGCAAGCATGCTTGCCAGCGATGCTTTGGAGGCTTGCGAGCATCGGGGAGTGGCGTGCTGGACATGCCTGACAAGATGCGTTTTGCTGGCAGAGTGCCATTGCTGCATGCTGCCAGTGTGGTCACCATGCCAAGGCATGTCCAGGACCACCTTTTGGTCAGCCAAGGTGGTCTGGCGTGCAACGCATGCATGTTGAAGGGTGCTGGTAAGTTTGAGAGATGGAGGAGTTGGAAAGGAGGGGTTGTGATAGGGAGAAAGTCTGCAGTAGCAAACTTGGGACTCACTTATGTGGTTCTTACAATGTGGCCCTGGAGTCAAACCTTGTGCATGGCCTTGGGATAAAGGAGACCATGTCCATCAAGTTCTAGCTTAGGAAGATAAGTGTAGCTAGCACTTCTAGTTCAAGGCCAGATTTGCTATCAAATCTTAGGTTAGATGAATTGCTCATACTTTCCACATGGTCATGCCATATCTGGGTTTGGACAGACGCATTATCATGCAGATGGAGTTGTGGTAAAACATGGGGCAATCATTAGTGCATAAGGGAAGGAAAGGGGAAAGGGAAGGTGTTACAATGGTGAAAAGAGAGGGAAAGTTTAATGACTAAGATGCGACCCTTTCCTTATTTGGGGGCGAGGCCTCAAAAGGGGAAAGGGGCGCATCTATGCGTTTTGCAAACGGGATAATCATCACAATAAATAATTAAAGAGTAAGAAGTAGGGCATACACTTGCCATCTGTTAAGAATATAGCATAAGCTTACAGACACACAATTATTCAGAGTAGCAGAAGGTCCAGCTACAGACTTCAAACAGAAAATGGATGATCTAAAACATCCCGTATACTGGCCCACGATCACGACCCTGGCCTCGGTCTTCCGGATAGTTCACATACAGACGGCTAGAGTCCTCATCGAACTCCCACTTCAACTGGTTGTCATCAGGATGTCCTGCGTCGGCGTACCTGTACCTGTTGGGGTTTGTCATAATCTGTGAGCCACGAGGACTCATCAATCTAATGACCTTGGTATCGAATCTAGTCAAGTTATTAGGTGAGGAAGGTATTAGTGTATGGGTTGGCAGTAACCTAAGCATATATGGTGGCTACCTTACAATGATCGGAGTAATCATATGGTGGTGTACGCGAGCGGTCTAAGACTAGATTGATCACTAAGTGATCCTGAACACCTACCTACGTCAACCATAACCCCACCATGTTGTCGATCAGAGAACGATCTCCGAAGAAGACAGTCGCGGTTATGCACACAGTTGGCAGTTTTATTAGAGTTACTTCAAGTTGTCTAGAACCGGATGTTAACAAAATATCCACATTTGCCACATAACCGCGGGCACGGCTTTTCGAAAGATTAAACCCTGTAGGGGTGCTCCAACTAGTCCATCATAAACTGCCACGGGCTGCAAAGTAATCCTCTATCACGAAACTCGTTATCTCGTTGGATTCCTTAGAGGAAAACCTCAAATTTGAGGAGACCCGAAGTTTCACCGAAATTCCTATACGCAAGATATATCGCTAAGGTAAGAAAAATCTAGCCAGACCTCCCAACGTGTCGATGAACCAGATAGGAGCCGCATATCTCGTTCTCAGGACACGGTCGGATGAGCGCAACGCACAGTGCCTAGGAGAAATCTCCCGAGTTGCCCCGGGTTGGCCCCGCACACGACTCTAGTTTGGACCAACACTCGTCAGGAGCACTGGCCCGGGTTGTTGATTAAATCCTCGGGGTAGCTATTCCCTATGCAAAATATTATTAGGTTATTAGCAAATTAAAACCAACATTGGGTCCTGCCAGACGAGCCTTAACACTACACGATTTATGAAGGAGGTCCCCATAACAGCCCCGAACATGTTAGGAGCGATCAGTTATGAAATCAAACACCGGTAACCGAAACTAAGGCGGCAAGGACGGAACAAATCACCCGGCAAAAGTCTAGGCCTTCCGTCATTTACCAAGTGTATAGGTTCATTAATTTAAATAGCAGCTTAAACATAATGATATCAAAATACTCATGTTATCACATGAGATAGTTGGCACCTGCAACAAGCAAAGCTACTCATTACAGGTTTAGCAAGCCTACTTAGCCAAACAACATTTGCTAGGAGAGGGAGGTGTTTGGGTTCATGGCAAAGATAAGTGGCATTTATATCAAGTGGTAGGAAGCGAGCATGGAACCAGGGAAACGTGATTCTAAGCATAAAAAAGCTAGATACGGTGGCAAGGTCACGGTCATCTTGCCTGTGATGTCTTCAGATTGGAACTGCTTTTGATCATCATGCAAGTACTCTCCAGAATCCACGTACTCACTCTCCATTTCCGATGCTACCCAAGATAATATAATAGCCAATGAACATTGGCAAAACATAATGCAACAACCAATATGATGCATGTGTGAAGAAGGAAGCATGCATCACTATACTAGTCACTTTCATATGCATTAGTTGAGTTAATTAAATTCTGGACAAAACCTCATATTAAGTTATCTTGACATGCATTAATATGGCATTATCATGAGAGGACGATGCAAATACATATAAAGGATGTAGAGAACGGAGCCACGGATCAATCGGAAACTACAAAACAAAATATGGAGACCTACGGTTCAAATGAGCCACAAACACACTCCAATGGGCACTCCCTGGTGTTGCCACATGATCAAGCAACAAAATATTAGTGGGGTGGTGCATGGGAACACACGACACCATCAATAATGCCCGCACAAGCTTCAAATCAACACAAACATGCATTCTGTTTTCAACAGCAACATGGCAGTTTGTCTACAATATTTAAAGTAGCTACAGCCATCTAAATGACTCAAACAAGATATGAGACAGAAGCCATCCAAAAGCTCTACAACCCTGAACAAGAAGCTAATGCAAAGGGATCACCCATGAGCATATCTATAAACACACACTTGGACAAAATATCACAGATTCTGGGACTTAGTGAAAATCACAGATTTTGACTAGCTGCTTATGCTCTGAAGCATTTGGGCAGCCTCCAATATGATATCTACAGGAAGTGTATAAGCATGAAATTTAACAAGGAGCTAAACAAACATAAAATCTCACAAACTTTAGTTCGTTTCATGGGCTGATTCCCAACACAGGAGCTAATTCATCCAAGACAAGAGGGGAAGAAAATAACATCAGATTCCCAGACTTAGTGAAAATCACATGGTTTCACAAATCTGACATTTTCAGCCAAGTGTCAACTTTGACAGCGCACAATAGGTGCATACAAATTTCTAAGAACAAAAAAAGACCCCATGTTGTAGAGGGGTTCACCCACTACCACTACATCAAGGAATCAACCTCAAAGGGCCCAGGTACCACCTAAAACAAGGCACTAGACATGGCATCATATCAGAAAATATCAGTTTTATGAAGTTGCTCTAAAGTGAAATCTGATTGCACCAATGGATTCCTAGGATGATTCTACCTCAAAATCATATATAATACATGGGTACTTGCATGTAACATCAAGGAACAAAGCTAGCTCGAAAAATATCACATAGAATCCTATTAGCTACAATAACTATAATCACATGTAAAAACTAGCACATATTGCATCACCTACACACGCACATCACTAGGGCAAAACAATCTTACTAGGCATGGCATGGAACCACTAATATGGTCACACAAACGTATAGATATGGGGTTATCCACACACACACACATGTGCAACTCATATACACACCACCTACACCTACACATGCACACACACAAGCACTCTCACACAACACCACATGACTAGGTGCAACATGAGGGGTTAGGCCCTCTTGCACAAGTGCACATGCACCCATGCACACATACTCACATACATGAGCACACACACACACATACATGTGCTCAGACACACACCCAAGTGCACATACACACACTCATGTGCACATACACACACACTCATGTGCACATACACACCACTAGGCCTCAAAACAACAAGACAACATCAACACACCAACTAGTTTTTAAAGAGAAACAACTCCAAACAGTGAATGAAATAAATGAAGCAAAAAAATAAAAAGGGGGTGGTTGTGGTTCGAACTCACAACCCTCTTGCTGACACCACGGCGACACACCACTCCATCTACTGCATCGCGCTTGGCAGAGAGGGGGAAACTAACATGCTAAGCTTCTCTGCGCTGCTCTGCTACTAGCGAAAACAGGAAAAGAAAAAGGGGCATGCGGGGGATCGAACCCACGACGCTCTGCACGTGCCCAGGCTCGGTTGCCACTGCGCTGCGGTAAGTCTTCTTACCAGACAGGGGGAGCGTGCTGTTTTAAGCATCCCCTCTGCTACTAACTGCACCTATCGCAGCGGCCGGAATAGGGGAGGACGACGGCGTCGCTGCAGACTACAAGCGTCGCGGAGGCTACTAGCGTAGGGACGTGGGATCTACTGGGACATTATTCCCATGCCAAACGCAGCAGGAGGAGGCCCACGACGGCGGCGCAACGGAGCAACTGACTACAGCCACAAGGGCGACAGCTACGCGCGAACAGAGCCCTATGGCCAGGAGAGGAGGAAGGAGGAGCTGCTCACCCTGGTGTGCTCGGAGATGAGCTCGCTACCGAGAATAGGAAGAAGAGGAGGAACGCCTGCGACGACCCGTCAATCCGCTCCGGCGATGTCGTCGTGGAGGAGGCACCAGGGAGGGGGAGCAGCCCCGCTAGCAACGGAAATGGAATGAGGGGAGAACCCCCATCCTCGCGGACGCCTCGGATGCCGCGTGGGAGGCTGCCGGCGACGAGGAGGACGCGGGATCGACGACGACGCTCACTGAACTTCTCTCTCTCTCTCGTTGAATCTTACCTGCAGAGAGGGGGAAGAAGAGGGAGAAGGAGGTGGCGGCGGGGGAAGAGGAACCCTAGACCCACACCGAGGGGGGAGGTAATAAATAGAGGCGGATGGGACGGCCTCGACTTTCGTGAGATGACGGACGCGCGCGATCTCTCTCTGAACCTGACGGAAAGCAGGGAGGATGAAGGGAACGGCGTCACAGAAGAAGAGAGGGACACCGAGCGGGCTGCTGCATGAGGGGAAGAGGCGAGGCCCAGGTAAGAGGAGGGAGCGGCCCACCTGGGGCGCCTCATAAAACAGAAAAGAATAAAATGGATTTTCCTTTTCAAATAAACCACACAGAAAACAAAATACCCAGACTTACACAGGGGTTTTGAAAATACTATAAAAACACCTAGGGCATGAGGGATTTATGCCCAATTTAAATCAAATACAAAACTGATTTTTAGAACAAATAAATTATATTCAAAACAGGATTTATAATGTTGTTTTATTAATAAAAACCCCAAATGACTTAAGCTTAAAAACCACAAGACAATACCCCCTCAACCACAAGTTAATACTCTGAATGCTTAACATTTTTAAAACAGATTCACTCAAGGCTTGACACACAAGTTAGATAAATAAATAAAAGGGATAAGGTTTTATCATAGTTAGAAAACAATGTTGTGTGAAAGCATTGTTTGGTAACCTCCACATCAACACACACCACCACAAGCAAGCTAGCAAACCAACAAGAATGAAACAATGCAAAAGAAATGAATGATGCCATGATGCAAAGATGAGACATGAAATGATCCACATGAAATGATGACTTATAACATTCAAAACATGGTCCCACAACATAGGATAGGATCCAAATATGGCAAGGATTACATCTGGGGTGTTACAAACTCTCCCACACTACATGAAGATCTCGAACCGAGATCTAGGACTGAAAGAACTCTGGAAATTCGGAACGGAGGTGATCCTCGCGCTCCCAAGTGGCCTCTTTATCGGAATGATGTGACCATTGCACCTTGAGAAACTTGATTGACTTATTGCGGGTCTTGCGCTCTGTAGTCTCAAGAACAACAACTGGATGCTCACGATAGGATAGGTCGGTTTGAAGGTCGATATCATGAAGATAAATTGTGCTCTCGGGAGACTTGAAGCATCTCCGGAGCTGAGAGACATGGAACATGTCATGCACATTTGCGAAGTTTGAAGGGAGCTCTAATTGATATGCAAGGTCGCCTCTCTTGCCAACAATTTTGTAAGGCCCAACAAAACGAGGAGCAAGCTTCCCTTTGATGCCAAAGCACTGAGTGCCCTTCATAGGAGACACTTTAAGATAGACAAAGTCATCGAGCTGATAAGCCATGTCACAATGCTTGCTATCGTAGTAGCTCTTCTGGCAGGACTGCGCTGCTTTGAGATTATGCCGAATGACACGACACATTTCTTCTGCTTCAACAATCATGTCATTCCCAAGAATCTGATGCTCACTAGTCCCTGCCAGTTGAGTGGGGTACGGCACTTCCTGCCATAGAGAATCTCGAACGGAGCTTTTCCTGAACTTGCTTGATAGTTGTTGTTATATGAAAACTCAGCAAAAGGTAGGCAATCTTCCCACTTCATGCCCAAGGAAATGACACAGGCTTTTAGCATATCCTCGAGGACCTGATGGACTCTCTCAACTTGCCCACTAGTCTGAGGATGAAAGGTTGTGCTGAATTGAATCTTAGTACCTATCGTAGACTGAAATGAGTCCCAAAACTTGGAAGTAAAGATGCTTCCTCGATCCGAAGAAATTAGCATTGGAACACCATGCAATGAGACTACCCTTGACGTATACCGCTCCGCAAGCTGAGCTGCCGAGATAGACTCCTTGGCTGGAAGGAAATGAGCGACTTTGCTCAACTTGTCGATGACGACAAAGATAACAAAAACCCTTCTTGGACTTCAAAAACCCGGTGACGAAATCCATCTCAATATGGTCGAACTTCCACTCGGGAATGGGCAATGGATGCAAAAGACCTGCTGGATGTTGATGCTCTGCTTTCACCCTTCGACATACATCACATTCATTTACGAACTGAGCAATCTCATGCTTCATGCGAGTCCACCAGAAGGTCTATTTCAAATCCTGATACATCTTGGAACTTCCTCGATGTATCGAGAGAAGAGAGTTATGAGCTTCTTCCATGATAACCTTTCTGAGATCCCCTTTCGGAATGACAAGACGATCCTCAAATAATAATGTATCCCTCGCATCAACACTGAAGTACTTATATTTGGGAACTCCCTTTGCCAAGCCACTCTTAACTTTCTTCACCATTGCATCTAGAAGTTGAGCTTGTCGGACCTGGTCTTCCAAGGTAGGACAAATCTGAAGATTAGCAAGAAATCCGTGTGGTACTAACTGAAGGTTGAGCTTTCTGAAAGATTCACAAAGGTGAGGCTGGAGAGGCTTCAGAATGAGAATATTACAGTTAGCCTTCCTGCTCAAAGCATCTTCCATGACATTAGCTTTGCCTGGAGTGTACTCAACGCTCAGATTAAAATCTTGGAGCATTTCCACCCAATGGGTTTTCCGAAGATTAAGGTTAGCCTAGGTGAAGATGTACTTGAGACTCTTGTTATCGGTGAACACTTCAATCTCTCTTTCCAACATGAGGTGTCTCCAAGTCATCAGAGCATGTATCACTGCCGCCAACTCAAGATCATGAGTGGGGTAATTCTTCTCACTTGGCTTCAATTGCCTCGAGGTATAAGCTACCACTTTCTTGTCTTGCATCAACACTACGCCAAGACCTTGAAGAGAGGCACCGCAAAATAGTTGATAAGGTTTGGAGTCATTAGGAGGAACCAAGACTGGAGTAGAAGTGAGCTTCTCTTTGAGTGTGTCGAAAGCCAACTGACACTCTGGAGACCAGACATACTTCACACCCTTCTGAAGAAGACTTGAGAGAGGCTTACCAATCTAGGAGAAATTCTCAACGAATCTTCTGCAATAGCTTGCAAGCCCGAGAAACCTTTGAAGCTGCTTCACATTTTGTGGAGGTTCCCACTCAACAATGGCCTGCACCTTCGACGGATCAACTTTGATGCTCTCGGCAGAGATGATGTGCCCAAGGTAGACTACTTCCTTCCACTAGAACTCACATTTGGAAAAGATAGCATAGAACATATGCTCTCTTAGCTTATCAAGCACAAGCCTGAGATGTTCTTCATGCTCTTCCTCAGTTTCCGAAAAGACCAGAATAACATCAAGATACAACAAGATTAATTCATTATTGAATGGGGAGAAGATATAATTCATCATCCGACAAAAGGTCGGTGGAGGATTAGCCACACCGAAAGACATCACCGTGTACTCATATGAGCCAAAGCTTGTTCCGAAAGCAGTCTTTGGAATGTCCTCTTCGCGAATGCGAATCTGATGATAACCCATCCTGAGATCAAGCTTTGAGAATATCTTAGCCCCTTTCAATTGCTCAAACAACTCATTAATGTTAGGAAGTGGATACTTGTTTTTTATCGTCTTCTTATTCAATGAACGGTAATCGACATAGAGTCGTTCCGTACCATCCTTCTTCTTGACGAAAAGAACTCCACAGCCCCAAGGAGACGAGCTTGGTATGATTAGACCCAGACGCTCTTGCTCATCAAGTTGTTTCTTCGGCTCCTTCAGCTCTTCTGGACCAAATTTCTACGACCATTTACACACAGGCTCAGTACCCGGTTTAAGCTCAATTCCGAACTCAACTACTCGGTGCGGAGGCATTCCTAGCAGTTCTTCTGAAAAAACATCTTCATACTCGCAGACGAGAGGGAATTGTGAAATTGGAGAGATATCACCCTTCTCATTCAAGAAAACAGACACACTATGTCATCGCGCGCTGCGAAGATAATCACGTCCTCCGAAGAATGAGTTAGCTTCACTTCTTTAGCTTCACAATCAATAGACGCCTTGTTCATAGCCAAACAATCCATCCCAAGGATCAAATCAATATCAGAGTTGCCAAGGACAATAGGAGAAGCCAGAAAAGCATACTTACCCATCTTGACATAGACATCAGGAACTATGCGACTAGAATTTAAAATCAAACCAGGAGAGACCGCCGACATCGGCTTAGGCAAATCTTGATAATCAAACTCATGCTTGACAAAAAATGACTGTGACAAAAAGCAATGCGAAGCACTAGAATCGAACAAGACTTTTGCAGGAGAATCATTAATGACGAGATTACCCATAATCACGTCTGAGGAGTTGTCTCCTTCATCTGCATTCACCATATTGACTCTCACAGACCTGGGGTTGAACTTCACTATAGCATTTCTTGGAGGCTTCCCTGGACGAGGGGGCGGAAGACGCAGTTGAGAGCTGCACTTGTTGGCATAGTGACCCTTGTGCCCACACTTGTGGCAAGTAACATCTGTCGGCTGACGGAACTGCACCTGAGGATTCCCTTGCTTGTGCTGCTGAAACCTCTGCTGGAAAGATGGGTTGGGTGGGTGGGAAGAACCATGACCACCTGACTGCTTGAATTGCTGAGTCTGTCGAGGAGGAGGAGGACACACCCAGTATTTCTGCTTCTTCTGGACTATCTGAGTTGAGGGCGACGAATTGGACTCTCTGAAATGCTTCATCGAATTCTCCACCCTGAGCAAAGCTGCCTCAGCCCTGAGAGCCAAGTTATAGAACTTATCAAACTCATCGGGATCATGCAAGGCAAGGGCTAACTGCAAGTCCTCTCTCAGACCACCTCTAAACTGATAGATCTTGCTCTTCTGATCTAGAATGTCCTGCAAAGCATATCGAGCCAACTCATGGAACTCGACATTGTACTTGTACACAGAGGATCCACATTGCTTCAAGCGTCTAAACTTCTCATGCATCTCTTCCACACAGCTAGACGGGATATAGTGAGACCTGAAATCTCTGCAGAACTCGTCCCAATTGATCATTCTGCCACCCCTGGAGTCCTTCAACTGCTGCCACCAAACTGTTGCCTGCCCCTTGAGCTGAAATGTTGCAAACTTGATGAAGTCCTCTCGACGGACATTGTTGCACTCAAAGTGTTTGATCATGTCCCGAATCCAGTCCTCAGCAAGACGTGAAAGACTTCGGCTGGTTCGCCAGGAATTGATTCAGAGATGCAAACTCATTACCACCATGGTTGAAGTTGCCCTACTGTTGATTGGTCCTCTCTTGCAACAGCTGGATTAACATCTGGGTGTTAGCATTTGTTGCAGCCATCACCGCTTGCCAAGCCTCTGTAGGAGGAGGTGGCGCCGGAAGAGGAGGCGGCATGGGAGGCGGCAGCGGAGCATCAGCACCCTCGCGACCCGGAGTCTGGCGAGTTGGTGGAGCCATCCTGAAGACGGACAACACATTAGACCAGAGAATAACATTGAAGGTAAAGTTGAATCAAAAAGGTAGGAATATCTGAACAAGAATATTAGCAATTGCATTCGAACGAAATAGTAAGAATGCTTCCTCAAAGTGACTGTCGACAAAATATGATTAAAGACCACTTGCAAATCAAGTATGAGCTAGAACTACTCGAAACAAAAGTACGACAGAGATTCCATCCGATATCTTCATGGATATGATCGCACGGGCTTGAATTTACAGTAGCCATCCTGTCGTGGTTTTGTCACGACAGATGTCCTCGTGAAAGGACTTAAAGATGGAGCCATCGCATCTTGGTGGCGAATCGAAGGGGGTGAGCGAAAGCAAGACTCAGATTTACCCAGGTCGGGCCCCTCGTGAGGAGGTAAAAGCCTACGTCCTGCTTTGTGTGGATTAATGGGGGTTTCGATTACAAGGAGGGCATAACTCACCTGACCTAACTCTCGATTCTCTCTTACTCGTTGACCTTTCCCCGGGACTCGCCTTTATATACAGGTCGAGGCCCTAGGGTTTACAAAGTCCTGCCATGCTACTCCTCGTGGCTTTCCTTATCTCTAAGTCGCCGTGCTCTCCACGATTGGGAACTCCCTTGGTAACCTGTCAACCGCACGACCTCTTGAACCGTCATCCACCTTCTGGACCACGAGACACGCGTTGAATGTTAAGTCGCCCCTTCGATGACCGGGCCCACTAAGGGCGGGTTATCCGCAGGTAATATCCCCTACATTAGGCCCCAGATTGTCTTAAATTCATTCATGTCAATAAACCTTCATGTAATCTTATCTGACCCGCCATGTAATCTTTGATAGCATCACCTCATGCCCTTAATTCCGGAGTTTTTAACACCGCAACCATCCAACGGATATTTTTCTCCATAATCACTTATCCTGAAAATCAAGGCGCCATCATCGCAGTTTCTGACTTTCGCCTCGTTTTCCGCCTCGACAGCCTCGATTCCCATTACTGCCCTTTAAATAACCGTAGGAGAAATGGGGGAGAGAAGCCCCGTCATCAACCTCCATCTCTCCCTCATCTTCCTCGCGCTCTTCCTCTTCGAGCACCAGCTCCCCGGCGTCGTCACCGGCTCCTGGAGCTCCTCCATCGATCGTGGTCTTCCGGGCGCCAAGAAGCACGAAGTTCTGCGCTTTCATCCCCGGCACCGATCTCCTTTCTCCAGGTACACACATTCCCTTATTAGGGTTAATCCGAGAACACCATGACCATTGTTCCTACGAGCTAGCTTCGTGACACGACAAACGTTCTTTCCTGCATTAGATCCGCTTCCTATCTTCGCAATAGACTTAGGCAGTAGCAATCTACGGCCACTTTATCGCGTCTTTTTGTTATCTTAAGCCTTCATGTCATAGATCCAATGTTGTTGCTACCTTATGATCATAGCTTTTCACCATTATTTCGAGCAATATTCCTTTATTTTGATCCACTCGTAGATCCATAGTCTACTGTCTGTTTTCAGAAACATGTTTGTTCGTCTCCCGAGAATATCCCTAAGGAAAAAGGACCCTTGAGAGTCGTCGTTTAGCTCCAGCTTCCATAGCAACTTAAATTTATCACCATAGCTATGCCCCCTTTCTTTCCAATTGAAGGGCGAGTTACAATACTTCAAATATCCTTCCATGAATCGCCCGAATAGCGGGTTATGATGTATGTCACCCATTTGGCGAGTCACCAAATCCTTTTTGAACATACTGTAGACACATACTGGCGAGTTAGAATACTTCATAGTTGTTATTGAATCGCCTCGTTCCCCTCTCTTTTTTAGTCATGGCCATTTCGAAGTGCAATTGGTTACAAACAAAAATCGATGATGCCGCTCTTGAGAAGTTTGTAAAGGCGGGTCTTCTTGACAGTAAGGAAACCATTGGTTGGAGAACTACCCCGGGCGAGTTGACTCCCAATCCCGCAGCAGGAGAAGTAGTCGTCTTTATCGATTACCTTGAACGAGGTTTTAAACCGCCCGGGTCAAAGTTTTTTCGAGACGTCTTGCATATCCTAAACGTTCATCCTCAACACCTCGGACCCAACTACATCAGCAACCTTTGCCAGTTCCAGGTATTTTGCGAGGTATACCTGCAGAGAGAGACCGTAGTTCCTTTATTTTGGAACTTCTTCCATCTGAATCGCCAGCCCGAGTATCCCAACGGTCCCAACCATGAACTTGGAGGGGTCAACATTCAAAGACGCTGCGAGCATGGATTTCCATTAGTCCTTCTGCCCAGCCATCCCAAGGGTTGGGCCGAGTCATGGTTTTATTCCCGGGACACCTCTCCACCTGGCGAAAACCCTCTTCCAGGCTTCACAGTAGATCGCCTGCCAATGGACTTCAAACTGCCCGAGAAACTCACCGAAGAAGAAGAGCCGGAATTTATCCCCATTTTCTCCGAGTTAAAATCTTTGACCAACAATGGGCTCATCGGGATTCATCTGTTCTGCTGCTGGGTGGAGTGGAATATTCTTCCCTTGAGTCGCCGAGACGGGCTGATGTATGAATATGATGGTACGGTAAACCATCCGCAATGCTTTCACCACAAAAGACTCTCTGAGAGAGAAATTGTTGGAATCATCAAGAAGCTCACCGGTGAGCCATTGGAAGAATGTGCCAAGATTGGGCTCAAGGCCTTCTGCTACTCCAACCCGGTGCCGCCAGTAAGAATCCAAGCCGCCTTTCATTTCTTTATGCTCACCAATGCTCTTGGTTCGAAATTCAGTTCTATTCATTAGAAAAGTGATCCATTCTGGCGAAGGGGGCCCAAAGTGACCGCCCAAAAGACCACCAAGCCGCCACCAAAGAAGAGGAAGAAAACCAGCAAAGGTAAAGCCGCCGCCAAAGATTCATCTATTGTCGGCGAGTCACGAGCTGACGATGAGCACTCAGAGGTAAGACTTCCCCCTCACTCATTACGTGTGTATTCCGACTTATGCTTGTACCATGCATCTTTATGTGTAGGGCGAGGACAATGAGAGCCAAGAGGATGCGGTCGAGGTAATTTCGCTTTCTTCCGACTCACCTTCTCTTTCTCCTAGACTAGCCAGACGGATCTGTGGAAAAGTACCCATGTCTCACCCATATGCTTATATGGATCCTGATTTCCTTTTGAAGAAAGCACGATATACCCCAAGCGCAAGACCCGTAGTCACTCTGGCGACTTAATCTCCGGACTGCCTGAGAAGACAACCGGTCGGAAGCGCACCAATGAGGTACAGTTTGGTTTTATCATACCCTTCCTTGTGTAAAATATGACTCGCCACATCTTTAACTTTTAAGCCTTTTATTCTACCAGACTTCTCCCCCTACATCTAGCGACTTAGCAATATCAGCTCTCCCGCCGATGGTTCGTGTACAAGGGTGAGTCCCTTTGTTAATCCCAATTTCTTTTTAAACAACGATATGTTCTTTTAATCTTGGTGCCTTTTTCTCAGATCACAATTGAATAGAAGGAAAACTGGCGACTTATCTTCTGCTCCTAAAACAACTGACGCCTTAGGCATGAGCACCCCTGTCCCAGATATTGATGAGGAGCAAGCGGCGGCTCATGATATTCCTGTGGACGATATTCCCGATGTCCGGGATGACTCGGCCGTAATTTTGAAGGAAACTGCTGACAAAGTTAACCCGCCAAGCCCTCTCAAGGCGACTGAAGATCCAGATAATGTCATAGTCACCGGTACTGTTTACTCAACTCCTCCAATTGCGGTACTGTCCAAGCATACCTCCATGGAATCTCGTCCTTCCCCTGACCAAGACACCAGTAAATTCAAGCTCCCCAGTATGAGATGCTGGAATTTGACCAACTTTGTTCTGGCTTCGCAAGTGATCTGGAGAGGGATTATGATATGAACAAGAGCTTGATTCATCTTATGAGGGTTAGGCATGAGGTATGTTGATAACCCACAAGTATAGGGGATCGCAACAGTTTTCGAGGGTAGAGTATTCAACCCAAATTTATTGATTCGACACAAGGGGAAGCCAAAGAATATTCTCAAGTATTAGCACTTGAGTTGTCAATTCAACCACACCTGAAAGATTTAGTATCTGCAGCAAAGTATCAGTAGCAGAGTAGTGTGATAGCAACAGTAGCAACGGTATCCAGTAGCACCAAAGTGACAGCAGTAGCAGCAAAGTAACAGCAGTAGCAACAGAGTAACAGTAGCAGAAGTGACAGCAGTAGCGGCGAAGTAACGTAGCAAGGACCAGTAGGAAAAAACTCGTAGGCATTGGATCGATGATGGATGATTATGCCAGATGTTATTCATCACGCAACAGTTATAACACGGAGAGATATGTAACTAGCTCCAGTTTGTCAATGTAATGTAGGCACGTATTCCGTATGTAGTCATACATGCTTAGGGAAAAGAACTTGCATGATATCTATTGTCCATCCCTCCCGTGGCAGCGGGGTCCTAATGGAAACTACGGGATATTAAGGTCTCCTTTTAATAAAGAACCGTACCAACGCATTAACACTTAGTGAATACATGAACTCCTCATACTATTGTCATCTCCGGGAGTGGTTCCGGCTATTGTCACTCCGGGGTTGCCGGGTCATAACACATAGTAGGTGACTACAACTTGCAAGATAGGATCAAGAACACACATATATTGGCGACAACATAATAGGTTCGGATCTGACATCATGGCACTCGGGCCCTGGTGACAAGCATTAAGCATGTTAAATTAGTAGCAACATCAATCTCAAAACTGACTCGATTACATGATAGATCTCATCCAACCCATCACCGTCTAGCAAGCCTACGATGAGATTACTCACGAACGATGAAGAGCATCGTGGAATTGGCGATGAAGGAAGGTTGGTGATGATGATGGCGACGATCTCCCCTCTCCGGAGCCCAGAACGGGCTCCAGATCTGCCCTCCAGAGGAAGAACAGGAGGTGGCGGCGCCTCCGTATCGCAAAACGCGATAAACTCTTCTCTTTGATTTTTCCGAACGAAAGGGACTAAATAGAGTTGAGATTGGAGGCGCTGGAGCTTCGTGGGCCCCACAAGCCTGCCAGGCGTGGCCAGGGGGGCCGCGCCTGGTGGGCTTGTTGGCTCCACGCTCCACTTCCTCCGTTCCTTCTTGCGCCAGTATTTTTTATATATTCCACAAAAAATCCCCGGAAACATCCAGGTCATTCCGAGAAATTTTATTTCTGCGCAAAAACAACACCATGGCAATTCTGCTGAAAACAGCGTTAGTCCGGTTAGTTCCATTCGTATCATGCAAATTAGAGTCCAAAACAAGGGCAAAAGAGTTTGGAAAAGTAGATACGATGGAGACGTATCAACTCCCCCAAGCTTAAAACCTTGCTTGCCCTCAAGCAATTCAGTTGACAAACTGAAAGAGAGAAAAGAAAAACTTTTATGAACTCTGTTTGATCTTGTTGTTGCAACTATGTCTAACTCATAACCAGAATTTCAGCAAGATCACAAGCTAACCACATAAGCAAATGACATCTAGGTCTCACGGTAAACTCATATCAATGGCATAATCAACTAGCGAGCAAATAATAATAAGTTTCAAACGTCAACACTTCAATCAAAACAATCATGAGGTAGTACGAACAGATGGTATCTCGCTAGCTCTTTCTGAGACCGCAAAACACAAATTCAGAGCACCTTCAAAGACCAAGGGCGGACTAAGCATTGTAATTCATGGCAAAGAATATCCAGTCACTGTCATACTCAATCACAGTTAAAAGCAAAGCATAAAAATGATAGAGGTGCTCTCTAATTGGTGCTTTTATAAGAAGAGGATGACTCAACAGGAACATAAATAGATAGGCCCTTCGTAGAGGGAAGCATTGATTTGCAGAGGTGCTAGAGCTCAAACTTTGAAAAAGAGATAATAATTTTGGGTGGCATGCTTTCATTATCAACGCAATGACCAAGAGTTTTCACCATCTTCCATGCTACACATGCTATAGGCGGTTCCCAAATAGAAAACTAAAGTTTTGACTCGCCCACCACCGATCAATCACACTCCACGACTAGCCGAATACTCGGGTGTCGTCCATACCGACATCAATCGAGGGGGAGTTTTGTTTGCAATTTTGCTTTCGATTTGTGCATGGAACTCGGCATTCCAATTACCGGCCCCTTTCTCGTGAATGATAGTGAATAAACACATATCGAGGATAACACGCCTAGCATGGAAGATACTGATAGCCCCCTGTCACCACATGAGCGGTTCGGGCATGCAAAACAGATTATTTCTTGAAGGTTTAGAGAGTGGCACATGCAAATTTACATGGTATAGCAGGTAGATACCGCAAATAGGTAGGTATGGTGGACTCATATGGAACAACTTCGGGTTTATGGAAGTGGATGCACAAGAAGTATTCCTGCTTAGTACAAGTGAAGGCTAGTAAAAGACTGGGAAGCGACCAACTAGAGAGCGACAACAGTCATCAGAATGCATTCAGATTAACCAACATTGAGTGCAAGCATGAGTAGGGCATAAATCACCATGAACATGAATATCATAGAGGCTATGTTGATTTTGTTTCAACTACATGCATAAACATGCGCCAAGTCAAGCCACTTGAATCATTCAAAGGAGGATACCATCCTACCATACTACATCATAGTCATCTCAAGATTCATGTTGGCATCCAAGGAAAACCATTATAAGCTCCTAGCTAATTAAGCATGGCATCAGAAACTATGATCTCTAAGTTGTCATTGCAAACATGTTTCTCTCACAACAAAGCTGAATCAGGAACGATGAGCTAGTCATATTTACAAAAACAAAATAGATGGAGTTCATACCAGCTTTTCCAGGCTCAGTCACTTCATCATATATCGTCATTATTGCCTTTCACTTGCACGACCGAATGATGTGAACAATAATAAGAGTGCTCGTGCATTGGACCAAGCTGAAATCAGCAAGCAAACACAAAGGAGAAGACAAGGTAATATGGCTCTTTGACAGATAAACAGATATGCATGCGAGAGCCACTAAACATTGTAACCATGGTCTTCTACCTTGACCCAAAGAAATAGAAAACTATTTACACGGGAAAGCTCACAACAAGCAAAAGAAGAACGAGAATTTTTTTTGGGTTTTCTCAAACTAGACAAACACACGAGAAGAAAATGAGAAAAATTAATAAACTAGCATGGATGATACAGTGGAAAAGTGTGAACAGAGACTAACAAAGTGAAAGTGTAAGCAAGAATATAAAGTCGGTGAGAAACACGTACTCCCCCAAGCCTAGGCTTTTGGCCTAAGTTGGTCTACTCCCAAGGTGGGAAGTAACCGTCTCCGGGGTACTCCAGAGTGGACTGAGGGTGCCACTGCTGTGTGAGCTCCTCTGGCTCCCAGTGATAAACTAGCGTCTGTTACTCGACTGGTAGCTCGGGCACGTGCGCGTGTGGTTGGGCTATGCCCCAATATGCGTAGATGTCCGAGGGCATAATAATGTACCTGCCTAGATGAAGATTGAACAAAGAAGGAGTAGGCAAAGTAATAGTCTCACGAGTACCCTAACGAAATACCAGGTTATAAATCATCCTTCTATTTATATCTCTATCAAGAAAGTCATGGCGAACCATGCTATCATAATCTAGATATTTCTCAGGAAGAAGAATCTCTTCTTCCTCGTCAAGTCTAATAGGTATCTAAAATGTCTAGCAAGACGAGTAGCATAGATACCTCCGTAGACAACGCCTTTAGAATGGTTCGTGTTCAACCGTTGAGCTACTATAGCGCCGAAGCTATAAGTTTTGTCATTATAAAGGGCTTCGCGCAAGACCGCAAGATCTGGGGAGCTAAGGGACCCAGCTTTCCCACGGCCAACCAAACATTTTCCCACGAATAATGAGATGTACCGAAGCACGGGAAAATGTGTGCTAGCAGCTCTAGCGCAAGACACTCCTCTCTCCTCTCCTACAACAATAGTATCGATGAAAGCCTCCAAGTCCCTTGGACGAGGTTCATGAATATCCCCAACATAAGGTAATTTGCAATCATTGCAAAAATCCTGAAGTGACATGCGCTGGGGGATATCATATAACTTGAACTCAACCATAGGAGGATTCTTCCTTGGATAGAAGTTAAAGCTTTCCACGAATATATTAATGAGGAGGAGGTATTGCGGACACTTATCTTCAACGAAGGCGGTAAGGCTTGCGTTCTCCACCAAGTAGTGAAAGTCATCATAAAGTCCGGCGGCGCGTAAGAACACATCGCTTGGCCACTCGCACGCTCGAACTTCTGCAACTTGGGAGACCGGATACTTGGGTTTCTTCTTCTCATTCCCATCATCCTTGGGGTCACGGCTTGAAGAGCCTCTTAAGAACCTCCTCATCTTTTCCCTTTTCTACTCTGAAAATTTCTGAAATTTTTAGTGACTCAAAGGAAAAGTGAACAAGGGGCAACAAAACTCATAGCAACTAATCCGACAAGTGCCTAGAAGCCATACCACGCACCAAAACTACTTGGGACCAGCTAAAATTAGCATACAAACCTCAAGAATAGGGTCACCAAGGCAGCAAAAATACGTGATGTATAAGGTACTAGAGCAAAAAACTAATTGGACCAATGGAGGAGTCACTTACCAAGGAGTAATTTCCCCAAAACAGTTTGGTGAATGGTGCTTTGCACAAGGAGATCGAAAATCGCAGCAAGAGGAGCAAGAGCACGGGTTGGAGCTGCGAAACGATTTTTTCTGCAGGTAGGAGAAGCACATGAGAGCTAGAATAAGTGGAGGGGTACACGTGGGCCCCACAAGCCTGGTAGGAGCGGCCAAGGGGGTGCCCGCGCCTCCAGGGCTTGTGGCCCACTGGTGCAGCCCCCTGACTAGCTCTCCATCTCAGTATTTTTCAAAAATTCCAGAAAAAAGCATACTTGATTTTCACGGCATTCGGAGAACTTTTATTTTCGGGGTACTTTTCTACGGGACGCTAAAACAAAAAACGGGGAAAAATAAACTAAATCTATCATTTTTCTTCTAAGCAACCGAAGGTGAAAGCCTGGAACACACGTTTGTGACTCCTCGATTCATCCATCTCATGGTCATCGAAAGAAATCCGTCTATGAGGTTGATCAAGTCTCCTTGACAAACTTTTTCAAATCGCAAAAGAAGACGGAGAATTTTCGAATAGTCGCTAGGTTACCTCAATGGGGATGTGGATATCCCCAACAAGCAAATCATACTTCATCTTAACAGGAGGTATAGGGCATTCAAAGCTCCCAATAAGAATCGATGAAGTTTTTTTGATAGCATTGATGCAATGTACTCGATATTATTTCTTTGGAAAGTGCACTGTATGCTCATTACCATTGACATGGAAAGTGACATTGCCTTTGTTGCAATCTATAACAGCCCCTGCAGTGTTTAAAAAGGGTCTTCCAAGGATGACCGACATGGCATCGTCCTCTGGAATATCCAGAATAACAAAGTCTGTTAAGATAGTGACGTTTGCAACCACAACAGGTACATCCTCGCAAATGACGATAGGGAAAGCAGTTGATTTGTCAGCCATTTGCAGAGAGAGTTCAGTGGGTGTCAACTTATCCAGTTCAAGTCTACGATAAGAGAGAGAGGCATAACACTAACACCAGCTCCAAGGTCGCATAAAGCAGTTCTAACGTAGTTGCCTTTAATGGAGCAAGGTATAGTGGGCACTCCGGGATCACCTAGTTTTTAAGGAGCTCCACCCTTGAAGGTGTAGTTAGCGAGCATGGTGGAAATCTCAACCTCAGGTATCCTCCTCTTATTAGTCACAATATCCTTCATGTACTTAGCATATGGAGATATTTTGAGCATATCTGTCAAACGCATTTGCAGAAAGACAGGTGTAATCATTTCAACAAATCGCTCAAAATCCTGATTGTCCTTTTTCTTGGATGGTTTGGGAGGAAAGGGCATGGGTTTCTCAACCCATGGTTCCCTTTCATTACCATCCTTCCTAGCAGCGAAGTCGTTCTTATCGTATCTTCTATTCTTAGGTTGTGGGTTATCAAGATCAACACTAGGTTCAATGTCCACATCCTTATCATTGCTAGGTTGAGCATCAACATGAACATCACTATCGATATTATCATTAGGCTCATGTTCATCACCAGATTGTGTTTCGGCATAAGAAACAGAGACATCGTTTGGACTCTCAGGTGTAGCAGCAACAGGGTTGCTAGCGTGCAAGTTCCTATCATCTTCTTCTTTCTAGGATGACTAGGTGCATCAGTCCTAACTCCTTGAGAATCTTCACTACTAGGAAAACGGTTTTTAATGATGGTATATGTGGTTGTTAAAAGTCTGATTGTGGTCGTTAAAGGTCATTAGCGACCACAATCTGCTCGTCGTAGTAGGCTTCGTCGTTAAAAGTATAACGACCATGTAGATTTCGTGGTCGTTATTCTTGTAACGACCGCATGATGTATTGTCGTAAATCCCAAGGCAATAACAACCACATTTATATTATTAACAACCACTTTTGTCATCTCTAATAATGTTTAATGGTGACGAGAGTATATATCATTAACGACCACTTTTGTCATCGGTAATAATTTTTCATGGCGATCAAAGCATCATACCACTTTATATAACTTTTCGATCAATCGCAATAGAATTGCAAGCGATCACGTTATACAACATCCAACATTTGAATATTGTTATTCACATTAATTAAAAAACAAAAGATTTTAAAAAATAAGGATTGTAGCCTCTTTTATGAATAGCAAAGGGATAAATTGACAACATTCCACCATACAATTCTAGGATTAGTATACCATTTAAGAAACTTGGGTCAAAAGCACTCTTTACATGACCATTGTACTTCCTCATTTCTAATTGGAAAACACGAAACTATAAAAGATAACATTTCCAAATCTTCAGTCGAGAGGCACCATCATTGTTTGAATGGATATAATTCTTCAGCAGCGATTACAATGCCTCCTGTTTAGCTAACGCTAATTAAAGTGCACAAATAGTATGGTGGAAATAAGACGATGTGTGTGGTGCTGTATCAGTTGTATACAGTACAATGACCTAGTATTTTTAGGATTAGAACTTGTAACCAAAAAGGAGTATATCCCGGTGTAAACATTTAACACTAAGAAGAAATAAATGAAAACAACCAGGATTGATACAAGCATGCGGCAGTATGCCGGCTTGTGTGTGTGTGTGTACTATACATTTTCAGCCGCGAGGATCGACCAACGCAACAAAGATGTATCAGGAGCTTTGTACGTGTGTGTTGCTTCAGGCTAGAATCAATTAATTTGATGCTAGCTTTGTACTGCATTGCTTCAGACAGTCTGGGGCAGGAACCAGGCTGCTTGTTCTCTTATACCAACTCCTCTGCATACGAACATACAATTTCCATGTGCAAATAAATACATTCTATTACCTACACCCGGCAATGTAAGCTTATCTTTTCCATGGATCACCATACTATCTTATGTATCCTATAAACCAATTTGGGCATAGATGATACCTAGCGCATTGGCATGACCGTCTGCATGAACCAAACACCATCTTCTCCAAAGATAAAATTCAGAGTGAACTAATACATGTTTCGAGTCCATCCAAAAGTGTGATTCTCAAATAGATTTTTCTCAAGGTAGTATTCGAACCTGTAGAAACAAAACGAACAAAATCAGCACCATATTTGTTGGAGCTGATTCAAGAGCAAACAGGGCAATGCGTAACCATCTTCTTTGAACAAAACAACTTAAGCAATTTCTACCTTCCTAAAATACCTTAACTGGAGAAAGATCATAAAACAAAAACATGTCAGGAAGATCTTGTACTCATGGTTCTCGCTAATTCTCATCTATCACACCTAAATCTGCAGCAAGGAACATCTTCAGGTGGGGACTCCCTTCCTGCTACGGCGACACACACGCATCCTCCTCCTCGCGTGGAAGACCACTCGTCCCCTGCACCGTGGCCCCTCTATCCTCCTCACCTCAGCCCCTACACCGTGCGGAGGGCCAGTCGAGGGATAGCCATGTCGGGACCCCGATCCTAAGCCATAGGAATCCAGCCTGTAACACATCGCATCCCTTTGCGGTCTCACGCATGGTTAACCCCACGGTTGCAGCCTTACCTTAGCCAGGACCGTTTGCGTCCTTTGATTCATGTATGCAATTGTGTCGCTAGCATTCCAATGTCAAAGAACCCGGATCAACAAGTCTAGTCATAAACCAAAGTGGTAGTACCGCACAGGGACAGGCATACATGACCCAACAAACCAGGTGTCGGTCACCAGCGAATGTAGACGAGTCGTAGCAAGCTACAAGGACTCCATTACATCGCGTGACATTTCCCCGAAGGGGACAGACACATCAGCTAAGAAGGACATATGCCGGTCAACAATTGTGTCCAGAGCAGTGCTACTAAAGTTCATGGCTCGTTGGATCACAAAGGGGCATTTCCCTGTAAGAAGTGCTACTAAAGTTCATGGCTAGGTAATCAACCCCATACATATCAAGTATGACACACGTACACATGGCATACCGATATGTATAGATACATCAATGGCATCACAACATAACCATAAACATACAAGCTTTATTTAACAGGCTCGGAAGAGCCACACACATAATATTACACAGTAAGGGTCTCACGACCCATAATAGCAGTCATTCAGTTACAAGCCAGCGGAAGTGTTTAAAACTGTCTGAGTACAGACAGGTGCAACCAGAAGGCACATGGCCTGACTATACTACAGACCCAACCTAGGGCCAGATCGTAGCTGGGACACCAGCTACTCGTAGTCGTCGATGTCTATGAAGAACCCTCCATTAGGGTCATTAGCAACCTCTGCAAGATTTATTAAACAAACATGAGTACGAAGGTACTCAGCAAGACTTTAGGATAACTAACTACACATGCAATGTATCAATAAGGTATGGTGGGGTTTCATGCGTAAAGCCAGCATTTGACTCGTGGCTAGACAACTTGCACTTTTAAATAATTTTGACAACTTAATTTCTCGCACACGAGTCCACTAACACCACAACAATACACCATCGTGGAATCATTTTGTCTCCATACGGAAATGCCGTCCACGACACTCACGCTTATCTTGACAATTTTATGAGTAGCCATTGAAGTTATCTATGAACAACATATGTCTCCAAGTAGTCCATGTCCGCGGACGCGGCTATTCGAATAGATCATAACCCTGCAGGGGTGTACTTCGTCACACACGCTCTCACCACTTATCGCCATGTGCACATCATGCACCTCGGCAACCTTCAAGCGGAAGCCCAGCAAGGGAGTCGGCCACGACCGTTAACCACATTAGTACCTAGTCCAGGTCTATCGCCTATCTGAGGGTAACCAGCACGGAAGTCCGGCCGAGGTTTGTGCCACGGCACCAAACGATGTGCGCAGGGTTCCCAAGCCCACCATCCGGGTGTCACTTGGTACACCGTGCCACTGCCTACCGCATCACAGCCCACCTCTCAGGTCAGCGCTATGCACGGCCTCCAGCATGACTATAAACACCAGAAACTACTTGCAACTCCTGGACCGAATACTGAGCGATTAATAAGTCGAGAGGGTCAATTAAGTATCCCAACGTGTGGTAGTATCTAGTCTTGGATTACATACACGGAACTCAGTTCCTAAGGACGGTTCCAATGAAACAACCCGCCATGTACTCCTACACAGCCTTTCACCGGTACCTTTACCAAAACAGGTTCAACACACCACCTTTGCTTACCGAACACATTCTCACAATTCTGTTCATTTCCTAGATGACAGACCATACACAACTCTAAGCATAGCATGCATAGCAGGATAAGGCACATCATGGCTCAAGCAACTACCAGGTATGCTAGGTTGCAAGGTTTAGCTATTTACTGTGACAAGGATAGGTCATGCAAAGGAAGTGGGTTCAACTAACGTCGCAAAAGCATTTGAAGCATTTGATCCTAATGCAATAAGTAAGTGCAGGAGCAAGAACATGGGATTTATCGGGATGATCAAAATGGTTGCTTGCCTTGTTGCTCAGAGGAGTGCCAATATCCGTCAGACGGATATTCGGTGGAATCCGGGGGAGCGGAGCCAACCGAAAGGAATGACAACAACCAATATCAAACATATGCAATCAAGATGATGCATGAGCATGGCATGAGAATGCAAGATGGTAAATTTTTATAGCTAACATGTATTAGGTTTGAAGTTGATTTGAATCAAGTTCAAATACCACTTCAAACGAGGTATTCTCGGATACCATTTTAATTGATTCGACCTGATGCTCAGATCGACTTGATGTTAACATGCATGGGATGACATGTTAGGTTGCTGGTTTGTAGTTAGGACAGTGTTTGATCATGTCATTTATAGTGAAATTTAAATACATTCCAAATTCCATCTACAAAGTATTTATAAGAATTACCTTATTCATTAATCTACATGTTTGGGTTCTGTAACATTTTCAAACATGTTCGAAAATGACATATTCAGATTCCTTGAATTTTTCTGATATTTTTTCATATATAAATTATTTTCATTCGAGTTAGAGATTAATTTCTATGAATTTTAGAAGTTTTAAACATTTCTGGAATTATTTTTATACTAGAAAACCCCTTTATTGCGTCAGCCTGACATCAGAAGGTCAACTGACCTGTTCAGGTCAAACATGACAGGGGGGTCCCACTGGTCAGCGTCTCAGGGGCTAATCCTGCGCTGACCAGCCCCTAAGTGGGTTTGACTTGGTCTTGGGACCACTGTTAGTGAGTGTTTAGGCTTTAAACTTCTGGGTTAGGCTGGCCACGTCGGCCCCCACCGGAATATGGCCGACGGCGACCACGGCCGCGCCGGAGGGCTCGTCGGAGAGAGCTAAACGGTGCTACGGCCGTCGGTTTTGGGCGCAGAATAGTGCTACGGGCAGCTAGTGAAACGCCGCATCAAAAGGGAGTGGAGCTGGACCCGGTGGTCACCGGAATCCATGCCGGCGACGAGGTCAGTGTTGGCTGCGGCTCGGGCATCGACGGGAGTGCCGATGCAGGGGACAAGCGAGCTGGGAGAGAGGCCCTACGCAATCTACAGAGCTCGAGGAGCTCATTCCTGAGCTCGGCCTCGCGAGCTGAGTACCACAACGACGGCAATGACATGGCCGGCGACGAGGTCCTTCGGGCTCCGACGGCTAACGTGGTTAACGGAGGGGGAAAGCCTCGGGAAGAGGGGGAACAGGAAGAGGAGCTCACGGCTGATCTTGTGAGGCTCCCGGCAGGGTCGGGGAGGACCGGGAGACGACTGATCCACGGCGACCGGAGCTTCGGGGGGAGAGAGATCCGAGAGGGGGAAAGGGGATCGAGCTTAGGGGAGAGGATAGAGCCGCGGGGAGGAGGATAAGAAGGCGCAGGCATCGTGCTGGCGCTCCTGGAGGCCTC
Source organism: Hordeum vulgare subsp. vulgare (assembly GCF_904849725.1). Classification (NCBI taxonomy): domain Eukaryota; kingdom Viridiplantae; phylum Streptophyta; class Magnoliopsida; order Poales; family Poaceae; genus Hordeum; species Hordeum vulgare. Next base: position 268,257,537 of record NC_058519.1, on the reverse strand, counting down.
CAGCAGCGGGCGGGCAGGCAGGAGGCGGCCGGGCTCGGCCGCCGTGCTCATTTTCTCCCCTACCTACTGGCAGGAGGAGGAAGATGACCGGGGAGCCCCTGGTGGGCTCGGCCGGCGACAGGTAAGGTTTTTCCTTTTTTCCTTTCTCTTTTCTTTTCTGTTTTGTTTCTGTTTTGCTATTTCATTGACTTACTATTTATTTCAGCTCCCAAATAGTTTGTAAAAACTATGTTGAACACCCCAGAATATTTGTTGGAATATTTCCAACCATTCCTAAAGTTTTCAACATTTTTGAAAGCTTAAAGTTTCTGATTTCAAATTTAAAGCTTGAAACTAGTAGCTTTTGCATTTATTTAAAATGCCAAGAGTATGAAATAAATGGTTTCCTTTATTGCTTATTTGTTTTCAAGAATTATCAGAAAAGTTGAACTTTTCTTGAGGCCATTTTGGGTTGATTGATTTTAATTAGTTTGAAATTTCCTTTATATTAAGAAGTGGCTAGGGTTTTGAGTTTTCCTTCACCACTTACTTTATTCTTGTTGAAAATTTCCTAGGTGCAATGCAAAGAAAACATGAGCACAAAGCTAACTTGCTTAAGGTGTCAGGGATGTGACAAGCCATTACCTTTCCTACTCAACCGATGGCCGTGGATGGGAGAGGACATGGATATGCCGCATTTTGATGGAGGTGGGTGGACGAGGCGCAACACGGAAGGTGGAGATCATGGTCGCGGCGGCGGATCACGTGGGGTGGAAGAGAAAGGAGAGAAAGGCGGCAGGTCATGTGGGAGATGAAACGAGAGAAGGTCAGGTTAGGAAGGAGAGATAATTAAAGGAGGGGTGATTGAGCTGTAACGACCACGTCCTTGAGATTTTTAAGCCTCGAGTAGTTTGGTGGTTGTTACGAGTATTTTGTAGCTTGATTTTATCCTACGGGGTTTGCACAGTTATTTTAACGACCAAGAGTGTTTTTCCATCATCGTTAATGATGATTTCTCTAGTACTGCTTGTTCAATTCTCTTAGGATGACCCTCAGGATACAAAGGTTCCTGGGTCATTCTACTCCCTCTAGTGACGACTCTGACAGAATTGTCATTCAACTCATTGAGCAAGTCATTTTGAGCCTGAAGTACTTGTTCTACTTGAGTGGTAACCATAGAGGCATGTTTACTCAGAAGCTTAATATCATTGATGTTTCTGTCCACACAAGATCTTAAATGACTAAGCATACGAGCATTATGTTCTAGTTGTCTGCTAACATAATCATTGAAACTTTGTTGTTTGGCAACAAAGTTATCAAATTCATCTAGGCATAAGCTAGCAGGTTTATAAAAAGGAATATCACTCTCATTGAATCTACGAAGAGAATTTACTTCTACTACCTGTATCGGGTTATCAAGACCTTGGATCTCTTTGATAGGTGGTAGATTTTTCACATCTTCAGATTTAATGCCTTTCTCTTTCATAGATTTCTTATCTTCTTGCATATCTTCAGGACTGACGAATAGAATACCTATTTTCTTAGGAGTTGGCTTAGGAGGTGGTTCGGGAATAGTCCAAGCATTCTCATTGCACAAGATGTTATTCAATAGGGTCTCAGCTTGTTCTATAGTTCGTTCCCTAAAAACACAACCGGCAGAACTATCTAGGTGGTCTTTGGAAGCATCGGTTAGTCCATTATAGAAGATATCAAGTATTTCATTCTTCTCAAGAGGGTGATCAGGCAAATCATTCAGTAGCTGGACGAGCCTCCCCCAAGCTTCTGGGAGACTCTCTGCTTCAACTTGCATAAAGTTGTATATTTCCTGCAAGCCAGCTTGCTTCTTATGGGCAGAGAAATATTTCTCAAGGAAGTAGTAGATCATATCCTGGGGGCTACGCACACAACGAGGAGCAAGAGAAGTGAACCAAGTCTTAGCATCATCCTTTAGCGGGAAAGGAAACAGCTTGAGGATATAGTAGTGGCGAATCTTTTCCTCACTCGTGAATTGGGTGGCTATATCGTGCAGTTTGGTAAGATGGGCTACAACCGTTTCAGACACATAACCGTGAAAAAACTCAGATTTGACCAGAGTGATTAACTCAGGGTCGACAAAGAATTCATAATCCTTATCGGTCACGAAGATAGGCGAAGTAGCAAACTTCGGGTCATATTTCATCCTAGCGTTCAAAGATTTTTCTTTCCACTTGCGTAGTAATTTCTCAACATCATAGCTATCCTTAGAAGCAAAAAAGTCCTCAGGTATCTCTCCCTCCACAACATAACACTCAGGCATATTAGGCAATTCATATCTAGGAGAGCATGTTCTAACAGGCAAAATAGTAGGTTCTACTTCAACAGTATCAGCAGTTTCAGAAGTATCATCACATCTAGCAGCAACTCTAGCAATTTGTGCATCAAGGAATGCACCTAGTGGCAAAGCAGTATCAAGCATAGCATCATCACACGCATCATGGACAGCAGAAGTAGTATCATCAACCACAGGTGACATATCAAGATTCCTAGCAGGAGGTGGTGTCGCGAACTTACTCATAACTGAAGGTGAATCAAGTGTAGAGCTAGATGGCAGTTCCTTACCTGTCCTCGTAGTTGAGGGCAAGACTTTAGTTCTTGGATCTTTCGGATTCCTCATAGTGCCCAGCAGACGTAAATCCCAGGTGACTCAGAGAAAATAGCTGTGCTTCCCCAGCAATGGCACCGGAAAATGGTCTTGATAACCCACAAGTATAGGGGGTCGCAACAGTTTTCGAGGGTAGAGTATTCAACCCAAATTTATTCATTCGACACAAGGGGAAGCCAAAGAATATTCTCAAGTATTAGCAGTTGAGTTGTCAATTCAACCACACCTGAAAGATTTAGTATCTGCAGCAAAGTATCACTAGCAGAGTAGTGTGATAGCAACAGTAGCAACGGTAACCAGTAGCAACAAAGTGACAGCAGTAGCAGCAAAGTAACATCAGTAGCAACAGAGTAACAGTAGCAGCAGGGACAGCAGTAGAAGCAAAGTAACAGCAGTAGCAACAGAGTAACAGTAGCAGAAGTGACAGCAGTAGCACCAGTAGAAAAAAAACTCGTAGGCATTGGATCGGTGATGGATGATTATGCCGAATGTTATTCATCATGCAACGGTTATAACAGTGAGAGATATGTAACTAGCACTAGTTCGTCAATGTAATGTAGGCATGTATTCCGTATGTAGTCATACGTGCTTAGGGAAAAGAACTTGCATGACATCTATGGTCCATCCCTCCCGTGGCAGAGGGTCCTAATGGAAACTAAGGGATATTAAGGTTCTCCTTTTAATAAAGAACCGGACCAACACATTAACACTTAGTGAATACATGAACTCCTCATACTATGGTCATCCCTGGGAGTGGTTCCAGCTATTGTCACTCCAAGGTTGCCGGGTCATAACACATAGTAGGTGACTACTACTTGCAAGATAGAATCAAGAACACACATATATTGGCGACAACATAATAGGTTCATATCTGAAATCATGGCACTCGGGCCCTAGTGACAAGCATTAAGCATGGCAAAGTAGTAGCAACATCAATCTCAGAACATAATGGATACTAGGGATCAATCCCCGTCAAAACTAACTCGATTACCTGATAGATCTCATCCAACCCATCACCGTCCAGCAAGCCTACGATGAGATTACTAAGGAACGGTGAAGAGCATCATGGAATTGGCGATGAAGGAAGGTTCGTGATGACGATGGCGACGATCTCCCCTCTCCGGAGCCCAGAACGGACATCAGATCTTCCCTCTAGAGGAAGAACAGGAGGTGGCGGCGCCTCCGTATCGTAAAACGCGATGAACTCTTCTCTTTGATTTTTTTTTTCTGGACGAAGGGGACTAACTAGAGCTGAGATTGGAGACGGTGGAGCTTCATGGGCCCGTAAGCCTGCTAGGCGTGGCTAGGGGGGGTCGTGCCTGGTGGGCTTGTGGAGTGCACGCTCCACTTCCTCCGTTGATTCTTGCGCCAGTATTTTTTATATATTCCACAAAAAATCCCCGAAAATTTCCAGGTCATTTCGAGAACTTTTATTTCTGCGCAAAAACAACACCATGGCAATTCTGCTAAAAACATAGTTAGTCCAGGTTAGTTCCATTCAAATCATGCAAATTAGAGTCCAAAACAAGGGCATAAGAGTTTGGAAAAGTAGATACGATGGAGATGTATCATACGTCTACTTATGTATTCTCCTCAACCCATTAGCCTTCCAAGGGTCGGCTCATCTTTTGAAAGATGAACCGGGTCTTGAGTATAGTTAAAATCTTGAACCTCTAGCTCTCAAGGGTCGGGTCAGCTTTTTGAAAGATGAGCCGGGTCTTGAACATAGTTAAAATCTCCAACCTGTAGCCCCCATGGGCCGGGTCATCTTTTGAAAGATGAGTCGGGTCTTGAATATAGTTAAAATCTCCAACCTGTAGCCCCCAAGCGCCGGGTCATCTTTTTGAAAGATGAGTCGGGTCTTGAATTTAAAGTCTTCAACCAGTAGCACCCAAGGGCCGGGTCATCTTTTGAAAGATGAGCCGGGTCTTGAATATGGTATGACTTTTGAATAAAATCGTACATTACCCCCAAGTATGAGGAGTATTGCTTGCAATAATGTTGAAACTTGTCTCCCCAAAATTTATGTGCAGGAGTCTATGACCCAGACTGAGTCGGCTTTAGCCGACTTAAGGAAGAATCTGGCTGAACAACAAGATGCACAATCTGAATCGGAGAGAAAATACCGCTTGGCTCTGGCAGGGCTGGAGAGGATGAAGGCCGACCAAAAAAAGCTGGAGAAGAAAGCCAAAGCTGACCAAGCCGCCATCCTCAATCTTGCTGAGCAAGCTAAGGAAAAATTAGAAGCCGCCAAACAAGAGCTTTCCGGCTTAAAAAACACATTTCCAACATGACTGTTGCTATGTTTGGTAAGCATTAACCCTTGCCTTGCTGAAGAAATAATCAGGTCTCCCAAAAAAACTATCACATACTGATATGTCCTTTGTAGGTTCACGAGCCGCCAAACTTCCAGACGACTGCATGCTGAAGCTGAAGGCTATATATACTTTTGCCGAGCAGCTATATACCGGGGGCGTGCTAACGATTAAGGCGGTGATGGGCAGCAAAGAGCCAGTCAGAACCATCAAGCACATGCTCAGCTATCTGTCCACATTGCCCCCTCAAATAGAGGAACTGAATAGATCAGCCGCCCTGAAGGGAGTCTTGAACACCCTGAGTCGGTGTTTAGCCTATGCCCCGGAGATCAAACCAGAAGAAATAGCCGCCGGCTACCCTGAGCTGAAGGATGATGGGTCAGAGTTCACCGAGGTGGACTACCACCGAGTTATCATAGAATCTCGCTTCGCGACGACTCAACTGGCAGCCAGCTTGGATTTGAGCAAATATCAAGCCGCCTATGATGAGAAGAAAAAGAAGGTGACGCCTCCCTCATACAAAACTGCTAGCTTGGTTCCTCGTCGACCCATGAATCCTTTTGATCTTGACACGGACCTATCCCTCTTCCTTGATGATGAAGATGTGTTCATCGCCTTATCCAAGTGTAATTGGAAACTGGGCGACTTACGAATGAAAGGCGGAGAGAGCTCAAGGCAATGCGACTCGGAGGCGGCTTGAGCCGTCCACTAATCCTTTCTTCACTGGGGGATGTCACCCGTTTTGGTCATGCGAGCCATGTAATACTTTGTTAGATTTTGTGGAACAACAATCAGTCAGTAGTACCTTTTGATGGATCCTTTCCTGAACCACTTTTATTTCCTTGAATCTATGCGTGAATCGCCTGTAAATTTGATGAACCAAGGAGTGTCATGATTTGACAAAAAAGTCTGCACCTTATGTGTCAGGAAACACATAAGCCGACTCAGTGAGTATATGGCAAAGAATAGACCAGCCCCCTAGATTATGGAAAAAAATAGATCATCCCCCGAGTTATGGCAAAAAATAGATCAGCCCCCCGGGTTATGGCAAATAGTGTTTTAAAATGAGTTGGGGCGAGTTATAACCAAAAGCCGACTCAAATATATTAAGAAACCTTGTGGTCTTGCCATCAAGAAATAAAATTTTATCGACTCAGTGAGTTACGATAGGATAAGACGAGTTTGCAAAACTCTAGTGTTACCCTTAGAAAGCTTGTGCAAAAAGATTTGTTGTTTTAGACCGGCTGATCACGCGCGAGTCAAGCTTCCGTGAAGCAGGTTCAATGAACCAATGGTTTCTCTATTTCCCATGTGTGACTCTGGCCGGTACCTTTTATGTTTTAACCAAGACGAGTTGAGGGCCCATATAACGGATTGACTCGCCCTGAGTACATAGTTCCATGTGGCGACTTGTTCAACACATAGTCCAGTATAACCATTTGTAATGCGGTAATTTTTCGCTAGCCAAGAGGGTATTCAGGCTGAACTCAATGAGTGGAAGCCCCCAAGTGACCTATGATTCAGGAAAAAGCCGGGCATAGGATCACAGAAGCGTATACGCTCTTACTGCGAAACGACTTGGGGACTAGTAGCCCCCAAGTAAGCCGGCTTAATTCTCAAAACTACATAAGGTGCCCATGTTTGAACCGTGCGACGTGGCAACGTTGGTCCTCTTTGGCTTTATCAAGGCCCAGTTTTGAAGTAAGTGCAGCATGGCAACTTATGCTCTTTGACTTTGATAGCATCCATGTTTGGGTGACTTATAGGACAATAAAGACTCATGCTTTCAAAAGCTGAAACGACAAAGGACCCCGAAATTCGTGGGTGCCAGCTTTATTGCTTTCGTATTTCATTGGTTACAATTTTCTGAAAGCTGGTAAAAAAGGGAGCTCATGGCTCTAAGTGTAGTAAGCCGTAGATGGGCTATCTTCCAGGGGCAAGTTGTCTCAACCTCTATAGTTGGCCGATTCGGGCGAAGATCCACCAAGTAATATGAGCCATTCCGAAGATTCTTGCTGATGACAAATGGTCCTTCCCATAGAGGTGATAGCTTGTGCATACCAGTATGATCTTGAATCAAACGGAGCACCAAGTCGCCTTCTTGGAAATTCCAGCTCTTGACCCGCCGACTGTGGTAACGTCGCAAGTCTTGTTGGTATATCGCTGATCGTGATGTGACCAAGTCACGTTCTTCCTCCAAGGCGACCAGCGAGTCTTGTCGCGCCAGCTTGTTGTCTTGTTCCACGTAGGCGGCGACTCGTGGGGAATCGTGTTTGATGTCACTTGGTAACACCGCTTCTACTCTGTAGACCAGAAAGAAAGGAGTAAAACCCGTGGAGCAATTTGGAGTTGTCCTGATACTCCATAATACTGACGGCAACTCCTCCACCCAACATCCTGGAGTTTGTTCCAAAGGTACCATGAGCCGAGGCTTAATCCCTCGCAATATTCCCTGATTCACCCTCTCCGCCTGCCCATTAGACTGGGTATGTGCAACCGCGGAAACGTCAAGCCGGATATGCTCTCGTGAACAAAACTCTTCCATTGCACCTTTGGATAGATTAGTACCATTGTCAGTAATGATACTATGAGGATATCCAGTCGGAAAATCATTTTCTTCAAGAATATGGCGGTCGTATCTGCATCACTGCTGCTAACAGGCTCCGCCTCGACCCACTTGGTAAACTTGTCAACCGCCACCAATAGGTGAGCCTTTTTGGTGGAAGACATCTTGAAAGGGCCAACCATATCAAGCCCCCAGACTGCAAACGGCCAAGTGATTGGTATCATCCGCAATTCCTGAGCCGGCATGTGCATCTCGCGTCCAAATTTTTGGCAGCCATCACATCAGCAAACGATCTCCTCTGCGTCTGTGTGAGCCATCAGCCAATAGAACCCATGTCTGAAGGCCTTAGAAACCAAGGATCGGGACCCAGCATGATGACCACAATCGCCCACGTGAATCTCATTGAGGATCATACATCCTTCTTCAGGAGAGACACACCTTTGAAATACCCCTGAGGTGCTTCGTTTGTGTAACTCGCCATTGTGTATGACCATGGATTTACACCGACGGACGATTTGGCGAGCTAATAACTCGTCGGGAGGTAACTCGCCTCTAGTGAGATATGGCATGTAAGGGGTCGCCCAGTCTGGAGTAGCGTGAAGAGCCGCCACGAGTTGAGACTCGGGGTCTGGTACCGCTAAATCTTCCTCTGAAGGCACTTTGACCGAAGGGTTATGCAATACATCCAAAAAGACATTGGGAGGAACTGGCTTACATTGTGAAGCGAGACGGAAAATAGCATCCGCTTCTTTGTTAAGCCGCCGGTCGATGTGATCCACTTGATAACCAATGAAGTGACCCGCTATATCTGACACAACTCGTCTGTAAGCCGCCATCAAAGGGTGTCATGAATCCCAGGTGCGAGAAACCTGTTATGCCACCAGATCTGAATAGCCCAGACACCTGACTCTCGTGAGGTTCATCTCTTTGGCAAGTCATAAACCATGGATTAAGGCCTCATATTCTGTTGCATTATTAGTACATGGGAACATGAGCCGAAGGACATAGCAAAACTTGTCGCCTTGAGGCGAAGTTATCACCACACCAGCCCCCGAGCCTTCCAATTGCCTGGACCCGTCGAAGTAGATGGTCCAATAAGTAAGATCTGGCCTCTACTCCGGGATTTGTAACTTGGTCCAATCATTGATGAAATCCACGAGTGCTTGAGATTTGATGGCCGTTTGAGGCGTATACCGCACATGATGGGATCTGAGCTCAATGGCCCACTTAGCAATCCGTCCAGTGGCCTCTCGATTCTGTATGATGTCGCCGAGGGGGGCGGAACTGACGACCGTGATCAGGTGTTCGTGGAAGTAGTGCTTCAGCTTTCGACTCGCCATAAACACCCCAAAAACCAGCTTCTGCCAATGTGGGTAACGTTGCTTGGAGAGGGTGAGCACCTCTCTTATGAAATACACCGGTCGCTGGTGGGTTGACTGCTTTGGAATTGGCTGCAATATACAAGAGCATAGGTTCCTTGTCCGCCGGAGCCGCCAATACTGGTGGGTTAACTAATTGCCGCTTCAAGGCTTCAAAAGCTTCGTCGGCTTCGTCCGTCCATATGAAACAATCAGTTTTCTTGAGCAACTGATAGGGAGGGATGGCCTTCTCCCCGAGGCGACTTATAAAGCGGCTTAGAGCTGCGATTCGACCTGCCATACGGTGGACCTGGTTAACATTGGCCGGTTTCCCTAGTGAGGTAATTGCCTCAATCTTGTTCGGTTGGCCTCAATGCCACACTCCGACACCAAGAAAGCCAATAACTTTCCCGCAGGGACACCAAAAATGCACTTGGTGGTGTTAAGCCTCATCTGGTAAACGCGCAGGTTGTCAAAGGATTCCCTGAGATCGTCCAAGAGCGACTACTTTCGGTGAGACCTGACCATGATGTCATCCACATAGGCATGGACATTACGGCCTATCTGGTAGTGCAAGTAGTTTTGGATGCAACGCTGATAAGTCGCCCCCGTACTCTTGAGCCCAAACGACATAGACACGTAACAGAAGGCCCCGAATGGGATTATGAAGGATGTCTTCTCCTGATCCGCCACCGCCATCTTGATATGATGGTATCCCAAATAAGCGTCCAAGAAACACAGACATTCACAACCCGCCGTCGAGTCAATAATTTGATCAATGCGGGGAAGGGCGAAGGGATCCTTCGGACAGGCTCTATTGAGGTCAGTGTAGTCGATGCACATGCGGAAAATGTCGTTCTTTTTTAGCACCAGGATCGCGTTTGTTGGAAATATGCCCTAGAGGCAATAATAAAATGGTTATTATCATATTTCCTTGTTCATGATAATCGTCTATTGTTCATGCTATAATTGTCTTAACAGGAAATAGTAATACATGCTATAATTGGCTAGCTCGCCGATCAATGGATGATCATGGTTTCCTGATCATGGGCATTAGATGTCATTGATAACGGGATCACATCATTGGGAGAATGATGTGATGGACAAGATCAAATCCTAAGCATAGCACTAGATCGTATTGTTCGTATGCTAAAGCTTTTCTAATGCCAAGTGTCTTTTCCTTCGACCGTGAGATTGTGCAACACCAAAATTCCGTTGGAGTGCTTTGGGTGTATCATACGTCACAACGTAACTGGGTGACTGTAAAGGTGCACTACGGGTACCTCTGAAAGTGTATGTTGAGTTGGTACGAATCGAGATCGGGATTTGTCACTCCGCGTGACGGAGAGGTATCTCTGGGCCCACTTGGTAGAACATCATCATGAGCTCAATGTGATTAAGAATTTAGTCACATGATGAGGTTCTACGGAACAAGTAAAGAGACTTACCGGTAACGATATTGAACAAGGTATAGGTATACCGAGGATATAATCTCGGGCAAGTTCTATACCGACAGACAAAGGGAATTGTATACGGGATTGATTGAATCCTTGGCATCGTGGTTTATCCAATGAGATCATCGTGGAGAAAGTGGGAGCCACCATGGGTATCCAGACCCCGCTGATGGTTATTGGCCGTAGAGGTGTCTCGGTCATGTCTGCCTGTGTCCCGAACCCGTAGGGTCTACACACTTATGGTTCGATGATGCTAGGGTTATAGGGAATTGTTATACGAGGTTACCGAAAGTTGTTCAGAGTCCCGGATGACATCCCGGACGTCACGATGATCTCCGGAATGGTTCGGAGGTAAAGATTGATATATAGGATGGATGGTTTTGGACACCGGAAATGTTTCGGGCGTCACCACTAGTGTACCGGGACCACGGAAACACCGGAGATGGTCCCGGGGGTCCATCAGGAGGGGCCACCAGCCCCAAGAGGTAGCATGGCCCAAAAGATGGAGGGAAACCAGCCCAAAGTTGGTTGGTGCGCCTCCCATTAGGAGGTCTAAGGCGCGGGAGGTGCATAGGGGGGTGAAACCCTAGGCATTGGTCGGCCTAAGGCCCACCTAGGGGTGCGCCAACCCCTCCCCCTGCCCTGGCCGCCGCACCTCCCATCTGGGGGGGCTACCGCACCACCTAGGGTGGGAACCCTAGGGGTGGCACCCCCTCCCCTCCTCCTATATATAGTGGGGGTTTTGGGTCTGTTTTGCACACAGTTTTCCCTCTCCCTCGGCGCAGCCCTGCCCCCCTTCTTCCTCCTCTCCCACGGTGCTTGGCGAAGCCCTGCCGGGAGACCTCGTATCTCCATCGACACCACGCCGTCGTGCTGCCAGAGATCTTCCCCAACCTCTCCCTCCTCCTTGTTGGATCAAGGTGTGGGACACGTCACCGGGTTGCACGTGTGTTGAACGCGGAGGTGCCGTGGTTCGGCACTAGATCAGAATCACACCGCGATCTGAATCGCCGCGAGTACGACTCCATCAGCCGCGTTCTAGCAATGCTTCCGCTTAGCGATCTTCAAATGTATGAAGATGCACTCACCCCTCTCTCGTTGTTGGTCTTTCCATAGGAAGATCTGAATATGCGTAGGAAATTTTTTGAATTTAAGCTACGTTGCCCAATAGGGTTAGCCAGCTATTCAGGATGGAAATCCTCGATGATAAACCCGGCAACCAGGAGCGGGGCTACTTCCTCTCCGATCGCCTTACGACGCTCTTCATTGAACCTGCATGTCAGAAGGTTTCCACGCAAAGATGGCCCGATTCTCATGGATGAATTCGATGAGCACGCTTTCCTATTTGAGGCGAGACCTGCCCCAATAGTGAACTGCTTGGTGGATTGGCCAGGTGTAAATTCTATAACCTTGGTGTCGTCCGTTGGTTTAAACTTGAGGGGCAGCTAAGAATCGATGGTCGGCCGCTTAAGCGGCGTCATATCCGCCGGGTCAACATTACATTGGTGAAATTTGAGCTCCTCAGCCGCGCAAGCCGAGTCGACGTAAGCTGCGTCTCCTTCTTCACATTCTTGAGCTATCTTCCTGTCTCCGGTGATGGTAATAGGACCCTTAGGTCCGGGCATCTTGAGTTTGAGATAAACATAGCATGGGCGGGCCATGAATCTGGCGTAAGCCGGCCGTCCAAACAACGCATGATAGGGGCTCTTGATTTTGACCACTTCGAATAGGAGAGACTCGCTCCTGTAATTTGACTCAGTGCCAAAAGCCACATTAAGTTTAATCTGCCCAATTGGATACGCCGACTTACCAGGGATGATACTGTGGAAGACCGTGGATGATGGCATCAGGTCTTTCTCCAAGAGGTTCATTCATCAGAATGTATCGAAATACAAGATGTTGATGCTGCTGCCCCCATCCATGAGGACCTTGAAAAGGGTGTACCCTCCAACTTGGGGAGCCACAACCAAAGCCAAGTCGCCAGGGTTGTCTACTCGGGGGGGGGGGTGGTCTTCCCTGCTCCAGGTTATGGGCTGTTCAGACCAGTGAAGGTACCGGGGGAGTGCCGGCTCAGCTATGCTGAAGGTTCTATGCTTCACCTTATGATCCCGCTTGCAGGTGCTGGTGGTGAACACGTGATACTCCCCGCTGTTCAATTGTTTGGGGTTGTTTTGAAACCCGCCACGATCTTCCTGTCGCTGGGCTTCCCCTTGCGGGGGGGGGGGGGGGGGGGGGTTGCTGGAACATTCCCGGCGGGTGGTACTACTGATTGTGGACTTGGTACTGCCCAGCGTTGGGTTGTGACCCGCCATGTGGTCCCGGGTTAGGAAAACCGCCGAACGGGGCCTGTCGTGACCCGGATGCGTCGGGTTGTTCCTGTCGCTGGCCCTGTTCACCACCTTGGCCTCTCCTGAGCGCCTCGGCCCGGAATTCCTGCATCACGTAGCAATCCTCCCATGAGTGAGTCGCCGGTCCCGCCGCCGTGGCGTGCTGCGGACAGGGGCCTTTGAGCATCTCGTGTTAATTGCGCGGTTTCTTCCCACTAAACCCGCTTCTTCTGGCGCGGGTTTCCGTTGCCGGTGTTAGTATTAGTGACAAATTCTGTAGGACCTTCCTGTTGTCTCTTTTTGCCGTGTCCGCCATGGTGGTGGTTGCCCCGGCCCTGAAACTGAGAATGGTCCTTGAGCAACTCGCCCTTCCTGGCGGTACTAACTTTGTCATCGTCCTCCCCAGGATCCTTGGTGTCGTCCGACTCAGCATACCTAGTGAGGGTATCCATTAATTCTCCCATGTCTTGTACTTTCTGCTTAAGTCGCCCTAGCTTAAGTACCAGAGGTTCGTAATGGCAGTTCATCTCCAGGATCAACACCGCCTGAGCCGCCGAGATGCCTTCTGATGAATGAATAACTTCCGCGACTCATGGGGTCCACTGGTGGGCCGACTCATCCGGCCGCTGAACGCAGTGTTGTAGGTCGACGATGGTCATCGGGCGTTTGCAAGTCCCTCTGAAATTCTTGATAAAGCGCTCTTTTAGCTCCGCCCAGGTGTTGATGGAGTTGGGCGGCAAGTTTTTAAACCACGCACGTGATGTCCCTTCCAGCATCATAGTGAAGTACTTAGCGCAAACCGCCTCTTTCACGTCGAGCATGTCCATCGCGATTTCGTAACTCTCGATCCATGACCCTGGTTCAAGATTCGGCGAGTAATTGGGGACCTTCCGGGGCCCTTTGAAGTCCTTTGGCATTCGGTCGTTGCGCAGAACCGGCGCAAGACACGATACACCGATGTGCTTGCCTCCGGTGTCCACGGGCGCGGGAGGTGATGACGTGTAAGCCGGGTAGACCTGACCCGCCGCGGCTGCTGTCTCTATCTGACGCGTAGCTCGTGCCGCATCCACGATATCCTGAGTTCGTGTGTCGGGCATCCCGAGCGGGTTAGGTTGTGGGAAGCGTCGCGGCCCGCTGGTTACCGCGGGTAAGTCCTCGTGGCGATTCCTTGTGTGGCTTGCCTAAGGCGTGGAGTGTAGTCGATCGAGGCTATGGGAGTACTGCGCGTGCTGGACCACGGCCGTCTTTAGCATCTCGATGGTGTTCCTAGCCTCTATCTCAGCCGGGGAGTTTCCGTAAATCGCATGGAATCCTAGTGGCGGATTGCCGCCAGCACATTGTCCACGGGGTTCGAGAAGTGACCCCGCGGCGTCTCGAACCGAGTCGTATGGGCATCCATTGGTTGAGGCAGCGGTGGATTGGGCGGCGGAACCGGACCCCTCCCTTGGGACGGTTTGTAAAGGTCGATCAGGACCCGCCCCGGGGGTGCGCGGGGTGTCCGTGATGCCTCCTTTGGTGAACGGCGTCGGACGCATGCTGGTGTCTCTCGAGCCGCTAGCCTTCGGTATTCAACCGCTCTATCTCTGCTGCGATCGCGGCTTGGTGTGTCTCCACCCTTGCGGCTTCTGCTTCCATGTCCCGCTGCGCCTTGGCCATCGCCTCCCGCAACTTTGCTAGCTCGACGTAGATAGACTCCTGATTCTCGGACGTGACGGCGGTTTCCATAAGGCTGGCGACCTCCACCGCTAATTCCGCCATGGTTTGTGCTGGGGGTTTGGACGTCCCACCAGTCTCATTGTTGCCAGTTGGATTTTGCTGAGCCTGCGCTGACCCCGCCATGTAGATGGCGATTTTTCGTTGGGACCGCTCGAGGACCTCGGGGTCCATTGCCAATGACAGCCCTCCGAGTTGTCCTTCCTCGAGAGGGTGGATTGAATCTGTCTCACCCATGGATGACTCGCCGTCCAAATTGACGGGGGTGATCTCCTGGACCGCCGCTTCGTCTTGTACGTCATTTCCCTGCGTAAAACCAACGAAAGGGTGGCGACTCATGTCCCGCCGTGTGACGGGAAGGATGTACCTGGCCGGCTCGACGATGTCCGTGGAGGTGTCCGGCTCAGGCACATGCGTCCCAATCATGCCGATGAAGACGTTGATTTTGCCAAAGGGGACTTGATAGCAGGATTCGACCGAATCGTCTTTTGGCTCCCACAGTGAGTTGTCGATGTAGTACTTCCCGCGATGGCTCTTAGTCATGATGTCGACCGCATAGCTTTCTAACCCCGGTAGGGCTCCCTTCGAGAACTCAACTCCATTGTGCGCTAGCCCCATGGTGGGCGCCAACTGTCGTGGTTTTGTCACGGCAGATGTCCTCGTGAAAGGACTTAAAGATAGAGCCATTGCCTGCGTTGTGAGGAGGTAAAAGCCTACGTCCTGCTTTGTGTGGAATAATGGTGGTTTCGATTACAAGGAGGGCGTAACTCGCCTGACCTAGCTCTCGATTCTCTCTAACTCGCTCACCTTTCCCCGGGACTCACCTTTATATACAGGTCAAGGCCCTAGGGTTTACAAAGTCCTGCCATGCTACACCTCGTGGCTTTCCTTATCTCTAAGTCGCCATGCTCTCCATAATTGGGAACTCCCTTGGTAATCTGGCAACCGCACGACCTCTTGAACTACAGAAGGTCTAGCTACGGACTTAAAACAGAAAACAGATGATCTAAAACATCCCGTATGCTGGCCCACGATCACGACCATGGCCTCGATCTTCCGGATGCTGGCCCACGATCTAAAACATCTCTAAGTCTTCCGGATGGTTCACATACAGACGGCCAGAGTCCTCATCAAACTCCCACTTCAATTGGTTGTCATCAGGATCTCCTGCGTCAGGCGTACCTGTACCTGTTGGGGTTTGTAGTAATCTGTGAGCCACGGGGACTCGGCAATCTAATGACCTTGGTATCAAATCTAGCCAAGTTATTAGGTGAGGAAGGTATTAGTGTATGGGTTTGCAGCAACCTAAGCATATATAGTTGCTACCTTACGATGATCGGAGTAATCATATGGTGGTCTACGCGAGCGGTCGAATACTAGATTGATCACTAAGTGATCCTGAACACCTACCTACGTCAATCATAACCCCACCGTGTTTTTGATCGGAGAACGATCTCCGAAGGAGACAGTCACGGTTACGCACACATTTGGCAGTTTCATTAGAGTTACTTCAAGTTGTCTAGAACTAGATGTTAACAAAATATCCACATTTGCCACATAACCGTGGGCACCGCTTTCCGAAAGATTAAATCCTGCAGGGTTGCTCCAACTAGTCCATCACAAACTGCCACGGGCCGCAAAGTAATCCTCTATCACGAAACACGTGATCTCGTCGGATTCCTTAGAGGAAAACCTCAACTTTGAGGAGACCCAAAGTATCACACAAATCCCTATAAGCAAGATATATCGCTAAGGTAAGCCAAATCTGGCAAGACCTCCCAACGTGTCGACAAAACCGGTAGGAGCCGCGTATCTCGTTCTCAGGACACGGTCAGATGAGCGCAGCGTAAAGTGGCCTGATAGAAATCTCCCGAGTTGCCCCGGGTTGGCCCCGCACACGACTCTAGTTTGGACCAACACTCGTGAGGAACACTGGCCCGGGTTGTTGATTAAATCCTCAGGGTAGCTATTACCTATGCAAATTATTATTAGGTTATTAGCAGATTAAAACTAATGTTGGGTCCTGCCAGACGAGCCTTAACACTACACAATTTATCAAGTGGGTCCCCATAACAACCCCGAACGTGTTAGGAGTGATCAGTTATGGAATCAAACACCTGTAACCGAAACGAAGGTGGCAACAACAGAACAAATCACCCAGCGAAAGGCTAGGCCTTCCATCATTTACCAAGTGTATAGGTGCATTAATTGAAATAGCAATTTAAACATAATGATATCAAAATACTCATGTTATCACATGAGACAGTTTGCACCTGCAACTAGCAAAGCTACTCATTAGATGTTTAGCAAGCCTACTTAGCCAAACAACATTTGCTAGGAGAGGGAGGTGTTTGGGCTCATGGAAAAGATAAGTGGCATTTATATCAAGTGGTAGGCAGCGAGCATGTAACGAAGGAAACGTGATTCTAAGAATAACAAAGCTTGATACGATGTCAAGGTCACGATCATCTTGCATGTGATATCTTCAGCTTGTAACTGCTCTTGATCTTCCTGCACGTACTCTCCAGAATCCATGTACTCGCTCTCCGTTCCCGATGCTACCCAAGATAAGATAAGAGCCAATGAACACAGGCGAAACATAATGCAACAACCAATATGATGCATGTGTGAAGAAGGAAGAATGCATCACTATACTAGTCACTTTCATATGCATTAGTTGAGTTAAATGAATTATGGACAAAACCTCATATTAAGTTATCTTGACATGCATGAATATGGCATGAACATGTGCATCACGAGAAAACAATGCAAAAAACATACAAAGGACATAGAGAACGGAGCCACGTATCAACCGGAAACTAGAAAACTAGATATGGATACCTACGGTTCAAATCAGCCACAAACACACTCCAATGGGCACTCCCTGGTGTTACCAGGTTGCCACATGATCAAGCAACAAAATATAAGTGGGGTGGTGCATGGGAACACACCACACCATCAACAATGCCCACACAAGCTTCAAATCAACACAAACATGCAATCTGTTTTCAACACCAACATGGCAGTTTGTCTACAATATTTAGAGTAGCTACAACCATCTAAATGACTCAAACAAGATATGAGACAGAAGCCACCCAAAAGCTCTACAACCCTGAACAAGAAACTAATGCAAAGGAATCACCCATGAGCAGATCTATAGACACAAACTTGGAAAAAATATCACAGATTCTGGGACTTAGTGAAAATCACAGATTTTCACCAGCTTCTTATGCTCTGAAGCATTTTGGCATCCTCCAAAATGATATCTACAGGAAGTGTATAAGCATGAAATTTAACAGGGAGCTAAACAAACATAAAATCTCACAAACTTTAGTTTGTTTCATGGGCTGATTCCCAACAGAAGAGCTAATTCGTCCAAGACAACAGGGGAAGAAAATAACATCAGATTCCTAGACTTAGTGAAAATCACAGGGTTTCACAAATCTGACATTTTCAGCCAAGTGTCAACTTTGACACGGCACAATAGGTGCATACAAATTCCTAAGAACAAAAAAAGACCCCATGTTGTAGAGGGTTCACCCACTACCGCTACATCAAGGAATCAACCTCAAAGGGCCCAAGTACCACCTAATACAAGGCACTAGACATGGCATCATATCAGAAAAAACAGTTTTATGAAGTTGCTCTAAAGTGAAATCTGATTTCACCAATGGATTCCTGGGATGATTCTACCCCAAAATCATATATAATACATGGGCACTTGCATGTAATATCAAGGAACAAAGCTAGCTCGAAAATATCACATAGAACCCTATTAGCTACAATAACTATCATCACATGTAAAAACTAGCACATATTGCATCACCTACACATGCACATCATTAGGGCAAACTAATCTTACTAGGCATGGCATGGAACCAATAATATGGTCACACAAAAGTATAGATATGGGGTTATCCACACACACACACACACACACACACATGTGCAACTTATATACACACCACCTTCACCTACACATGCACACACACAAGCACTCTCACACAACACCACATGACTAGGTGCAACATGAGGGGTTAGACCCTCTTGCACAAGTGCACATGCACCCATGCACACACACTCACATACATGACCACACACACACACATACATGTGCTCACACACACACGCAAGTGCACATACACACACTCATGTGCACATACACACCACTAGGCCTAAAAACAACAAGACAACATCAACACACCAACTAGTTTTTAAAAAGAAACAACTCCAAATAGTGGGGGATCAAACCCACGACGCGCTGCGAGTGCCCAGGCTCGGTTGCCACTGCGCTACGGTAAGTCTTCTTGCCAAAGAGGGGGAGCATGCTCTTTTGAGCATCCCCTCTGCTACTAACTGCACCTAACACGGCGGCCGGAACAAGGGAGGAAGATGGCGTTGCTGCAGACTACAAGCGTCGCGGAGGCTACCGGCGTAGGGACGTGGGATCTTCTGGGAATCCATTCCCGTGCCAAACGCAGTAGGAGGAGGGCCACGACAGCAGCGCCATGGAGCAACTTACTACGGCGACGGCGGCGACAGCTACATGCGAACAGAGCCCTACGGTGAGGAGAGGAGGAAGGAGGAGGGAGGAGCTGCTCACCCTGGTGTGCTTGGAGATGAGCTCGCTACCGAGAAGAGGAAGAAGAGGAGGAACGCCTGCGACGACCCGTCGCTCCGCTCTGGTGATGTCGTTGTGGACGAGGCGCCAGGGAGGGGGAGCAGCCCCGCTAGCGTTGGAAATGGAATGGGGGGAGAACCCCCATCCTCTGAACCTGACGGAAAGCAGGGAGGAGGATGGGAACAACGTCACAGAAGAAGAGAGGGACGCCGAGCGGGCTGGTGCCCGAGGGGAATAGGCGAGGCCTAGGTAAGAGGAGGGAGCCGGCCCAGCTGGGGCGCCTGATTAAAGAGAAATGAATAAAAGGGTTTTTCCTTTTCAAATAAACCACATAGAAAACAAAATACCCAGACATACAGGGGTTTTGAAAATACTATAAAAACACCTAGGGCATGAGGGTTTTATGCCCTATTTAAATAAAATACAAAACTGATTTTTAGAACAAGTAAATTATATTCAAAACATGATTTATAATGTTGTTTTATTAATAAAAACCCATATAACTTAAGCTTAAAAACCACAAGACAATACCCCCTCAACCGCAAGTTAATACTCTGAATGCTTAACATTTTTAAAACATATTCACTCAAGGCTTGACACACAAGTTAGATAAATAAAAAAAGGGAGAAGGTTTTATCATAGATAGAAAAACAATGTTGTTTGAGAGCATTGTTTGGTAACCTCCACATCAACACACACCACCACAAGGAAGCTAGCAAACCAACAAGAATGAAACAATGCAAAACAAAAGAATGATGCCATGATGCAAAGATGATGACATGAAATGATCCACACGAAATGATGACTTATAACATTCAAAACATGGTCCCACAACATAGGATATGATCCAAATATGCCAAGGATTACATCTGGGGTGTTACAGAAATTGAGGGAGTCACCCCTCAGATAATTGACAAGGGGACATGGCAAGGTTACTAGAAGTAGAAGGGGGCTAGCAAAGGTTGTGGTAGAAATTTGAGGCCAAGGAGAATCTTTTTGGGTCAACTTGGCTTGTCTACTAGTTTATGACAGAAGGTGTTTGTGATGTGTTTGGGCGAGGCAGAGGAATCATATATCCTTGATACTTTCCAGGAGTAAACGGTAAGACTAATTCGCCTTGATCACCAATTTTGGGATTATTTGATGAAAGTTGACAATACAAACTTTGGAAACACTAGAAATGGACCGAAATGGATGTCATTGGGTTTACTCATGCAAATATAATCTCCCTAAAGCATCACTTGGTGTGGTGGCATCATTTAGGTATTGTAGCATGCATACAAAGTTTGGGACTAATTGGAGAAACTTGACAATGCAAAATTTCCCAATGCTATAAATCAGTAGGGATGGTTGTGGGGGATTTGGAAAAGTGGATATGATCTCCTTGACGCACCACTAGATGTGTATGCATTATTAGGGTATTAGAACATGGTCCACAAAGTTTGGGAGCAAATGGAGATACTTGGCAATGTAAAGTTGCTCAAGTTTGGATCTCGACATAAAAAGTTTTGGAATATTTTCGTGAATCAAAACAATTAGGATTGAGGTGAAACTTGGCAAGATCATCAAATTTATCATGTGTGACACGGTAGTTTTTTATTGGAATTATTTGACAATATTTCTTATAGAAATATTTCAAATAGTTGAAATACACACAAAAGGTTTTGAAGGGTTTTGTCCAATTCGTTGAACATGACCATGTGTTGAAACTATTATATATGGAAAACATATGTCAATTGAGTTTTCCTAAATTTTCTCAAATATATTGGAAGCACGAAAATATTTTTTCCTCATAGAAGTCCATTTCTTGCCTTAGAAATATCTATTTAAATAAAATAGGAAAATTACTTTCAAAGTAATTATTTTTTATTTTGGGAAGTCTTTTTGACAATAGGATCCAAATAAAAAAATTCGGTCAAAATATCTTCCATAATTTGAGGAATTGTAGTACAACCCTCAATTCATATGGTCAAAATATCTTCCATAATTTGAAAGCTTAATTCAAAAAAATTATGTTTCCTCAAAATTATATTTTGTAAAAATAGTGTGAGGTCTTATACACATGGTATGGCAATTGGGCAAATATTTGGATCAAGGAAATGGGTCTAGAGGGAAGGATAATTTTTGTGATTTAAAACACAATCAAACAAGCAAGAAAAAAGGCAATGAGTTCAAAAATCACATCACATAGAAAAAGTTTTTGTTGGCCCTAATTTTTGAGCTCTGTTAACTTAATCATATAAGCCAAAACATAGGGTGTGAGACATTGCCATGCCATCACCGTGCCCTCCGTGCTCCGACAGGAGGTGTTGTCTTGCTTCAGTTCGGGCCTTGCACGCGCTCCCGAGTCCCGAAGCGTTCCACAAGCATCGTTCGCGTCCATAGCTCGTTGCAAGCCTCGCAGTGCACCCTATCGCTTGCCACTCGTCCCCCTTTGTCTTTCCGCACCATGGCCCTAAGCCAAGCTCCTGGTCGAGATCGAGCACCTCCTTCACTCGCCCAGAGTCAATTTCTTTGTGGGAATGCAGTGGTCGCATGTTTCCGCAGCCCCACCGCTGTTTGTCCAGTCAGGTGGTCGCCGGGGAGTATGCCGACATCGTCGTTGTGCTTCCTACCGCGGTGGAGAAAGATCTTGTTGGGGAACGTCGCATGGGAAACAAAAATTTTCCTACGCGCACGAAGACCTATCATGGTGATGTCCATCTACGAGAGGGGATTTCCGATCTACGTACCCTTGTAGATCGCATAGCAGAAGCGTTAAGAAACACGGTTGATGTAGTGGAACGTCCTCACGTCCCTCGATCCGCCCCGCGAACCGTCCCACGAACCGTCCCGCGATCCGTCCCATGATCCGCTCCGATCTAGTGCCGAACGGATGGCACCTCCGCGTTCAACACACGTACACCTCGACGATGATCTCGTCCTTCTTGATCCAGCAAGAGAGACGGAGAGCTAGATGAGTTCTCCGGTAGCATGACGGCGCTCCGGAGGTTGGTGGTGATCTAATCTCAGCAGGGCTCCGCCCGAGCTCCGTAGAAACGCGATCTAGAGGTAAAACCGTGGAGGTATGTGGTCGGGCTGCCGTGGCAAAAGTTGTCTCAAATCAGCCCTAAAACCCCACTATATATAGGAGGGAGGGAGGGGAGGAGGCAGCCTCAAAACCTAAAGGTTTGGCCGAAATTGGAGGTGGAGGAGTCCTACTCCAATCCTACTTGGAGTAGGATTCCACCTTCCCACTTGGAAACACTTTCCACCTTGTGTTTTTTCCTTCTCAAACCTTATGGGCCTTAGTGAGAACTTATTCCAGCCCACTAGGGCCTGGTTTATCTCTTCCCATGGCCCATGAGACCCCTTGGGGCGTGACACCCCTCCTGATGGTCCCCGGCACCCCTCCCGGCACTCCCAGTACACTACCGATGAGCCCAAAACTTTTCCGGTAATGCACGAAAACCTTCCGGTAACCAAATGAGGTCATCCTATATATCAATCTTCATTTCCGGACCATTCCGGAAACCCTCATGACGTCCGTGATCTCATCCGGAACTCCGAACAACATTCGGTAACCAACCATGTAACTCAAATACGCATAAAACAACGTCGAACCTTAAGTGTGCAGACACTGCGGGTTCGAGAACTATGTAGACATGACCCGAGAGACTCCTCGGTCAATATCCAATAGCGGGACCTGGATGCCCATATTGGATCCTACATATTCTACGAAGATCTTATCGTTTGAACCTTAGTGCCAAGGATTCATATAATCCCGTATGTCTTTCCCTTTGTCCTTCGGTATGTTACTTGTCTGAGATTCGATCGTCAGTATCCGCATACCTATTTCAATCTCGTTTATCAGCAAGTCTCTTTACTCGTTCCGTAATACAAGATCCCACAACTTACACTAAGTCACATTGCTTGCAAGGCTTGTGTGTGATGTTGTATCACCGAATGGGCCCCGAGATACCTCTCCGTCATACGGAGTGACAAATCCCAGTCTTGATCCATACTAACTCAACGAACACCTTTGGAGATACCTGTAGAGCATCTTTATAGTCACCCAGTTGCGTTGCGACGTTTGATGCACATAAAGCATTCCTCCGGTGTTAGTGAGTTATATGATCTCATGGTGATAGGAACAAATACTTGACACGCAGGAAACAGTAGCAACAAAATGACACGATCAACATGCTACGTCTATTAGTTTGGGTCTAGTCCATCACATGATTCTCCTAATGATGTGGTCCCGTTATCAAGTGACAACACTTGCCTATGGTCAGGAAACCTTGACCATCTTTGATCAACGAGCTAGTCAACTAGAGGCTTATTAGGGACAGTGTTTTGTCTATGTATCCACACATGCACTGTGTTGCCAATCAATACAATTATAGCATGGATAATAAACGATTATCATGAACAAAGAAATATAATAATAACTAATTTATTATTGCCTCTAGGGCATATTTCCAACAGTCTCCCACTTGCACTAGAGTCAATAATCTAGTTCACATCACCATGTGATTCCAACGAATCCAACACCCATATAGTTATGGGGTCTGATCACGTCTTGCTCGTGAGAGAGGTTTTAGTCAACGGTTCTGAAACTTTCAGATCCGTGTGTTCTTTACAAATCTTTATGTCATCTTATAGATGCTGCTACTATGTGCTATTCGGAAATACTCCAAGTATCTGCTCTACTATACGAATCCGTTTCACTACTTACAGTTATTCGGATTAGTGTCAAAGCTTGCATCGATGTAACCCTTTACGACGAACTTTTTAACCACCTCCATAATCGAGAAAAATTCCTTAGTCCGTCAGTTACTAAGGATAAATTTTGACCGCTGCTAGTGATTCAATCATGGATCACTCTCTGTACCTCTCAACATACTTTGAGTCAAGGCACAAATCAGGTGCGGTACCCAGCATGGCATACTTCAAATTCTACGGCCAAGGCATAGAAGACGACCTTCGTCTATTCTCTTTATTCTGCCGGGGTCGGGTGTCGAGTCTTACTCAAATTCACACCTTACAACGCAACCAAGAACTCCTTCTTTGCTGATCTATTTTGAACTCCTTCAAAAACTTGTCAAGGCATGCATCTTGTTGAAACTTCTATCAAGTGCTTTCGATCTATCTCCATAGATCTTTGATGCTCAACGTTCAAGTAGCGCAATCTAGGTATTCCTTTGAAAACTCCTTTCAAACAACCTTGTATGCTTTATAGAAATTCTACATTACTTCTGATCCACAATATGTCCACCACATATACTTATCAAAAATTCTATAGTGCTCCCACTCACTTCTTTGGAAATACAAGTTTCTCATAAACCTTGCACAAACCCAAAATCTTTGATCATATCATCAAAGTGTATATTCCAATTCCGAGATGCTTGCACCAGTCCATTGAAGGATCATTGGAGCTTGCATACTTGCTAGTATCTTTAGGATCGACAAAACCTCCTGGTTGTATCACATACAATGTTTGCTCAAGGAAACCGTCGAGGAAACAATGTTTTGACACCCTATGTGCAATATTTCATAAATAATGCATCAACTACTAACATAATTCTGACAGACTTTTAGCATCGCTACGAGTGAGAAAGTATCATCATAGTCAACTGCTTGATCTTGTCGGAAACATCTTTGCAACAAGGCGAGCTTTTCTTAATAGTGACTTATCACCATCATCGTCTGTCTTCCTTTTAAAGATCCATCTTTACTCACTAGTCCTATGAACATAAAGTAGTTCTTCCAAAGTCTACACTTTGTTTTCATACATGGATCCTTTTTCGGATTTCATGGCTTCCAGCCATTTGTCGGAATCCGGGCCCACCATTGCTTTCTCCATAACTTGTAGGTTCACTGTTGCTCAACCACATGACCTCCAAGATAGGGTTACCGTACCACTCTACAGTAGTATGCGACCTTGTCAACCTACGAGGCTTGTAGTAACTTGACCCGATGCTCGATGATCACCATCATCAGCTTTCACTTCAATTGGTGTAGGAGCCACAGGAACAACTTCCTGCGCCCTGCTACACACTTGTTGAAGTGATGGTTCAATAACCTCGTCAAGTTCTACCACCCTCCTACTCAATTCTTTCGAGAGAAACCTTTCCTCGAGAAAGGATCCATTTCTAGAAACAAACACTTGGCTTTCGGATCTGAGATAGGAGATGTACCCAACTGTTTTGGATATCCTATGAAGATGCATTTATCCGCTTTGGGTTCGAGCTTATCAGACTGAAACTTTTTCACATAAGTGTCGAAGCCCCAAACTTTCAAGAAACGACAGTTTAGATTTCTCTAAACCTCAGTCTATACTGTGTCATCTCAACGGAAATACGCGGTGCCCTATTTAAAATGAATGCGGTTGTCACTGATGCATAACCCATAAACGATAGTGGTAATTCGATAAGAGACATCATAGCATGCACCATACCAAATAGTGCGTGGCTATGACATTCAGACACATCATCACACTATGATGTTCCAGGTGGCATGAACTGCGAAGCAATTTCCACATTGTCTTAACTGCGTACCAAAGCTCGTAACTTAGATATTCATTTCTATGATCATCTCGTAGACAGTTTATCCTTTTGTTACGACAAACTTCACTCCGAAACAGAATTGAACTTTTCAATATTTCAGATTTGTGATTCATTAAGTAAATACTCTTGTATCTACTCAAATCGTCATTGAAGTAAGAACATAATGATATCCACTACGTGCCTCAGCACCCATTGGACTGCATACACCAAAATGCATCACTTCCAACAAGTTACTATCTTTTTTCATCTCAATGAAAACAAGGCCTTGCTCATGTGGTATGATTTGCATGTCACTAGTGATTCAAAATCAAGTGAGTATAAAGATCCATCACCATGGAGCCTCTTCATGCAATTTATACCAACATGACTCAAGCGGCAGTGCCACAAGTAAGTGGTACTATCATCATTACCTCATATCTTTTGGCACCAATATTATGAACATGTGTAACACTACGATCGAGATACAATAAACCATTCAAGGTGATTATTAAAGCAAATAGAGTAACCATTATTCTATTTAAATGAATAATTGTATTGCAATAAACACGATCCAATCATGTTCATGCTTAACGCAAGCACCAAATAACAATTATTTAGGTTTAACACCAATCCCGATGGTAGAGGGAGCGTGCGACGTTTGATCATATCAATCTTGGAAACACATCCAACACGTATCGTCACCTCGTCTTTAGCTAGTCTCCATTTATGCCGTAGCTTTCATTTCGTGTTACTAATCACTTAGCAACTGAACCGGTATCCAATACCCTCGTGCTACTAGGAGTACTAGTAAAGTACACATCAACATCATGTATATCAAATATACTTCTTTCGACTTTTGCCAACCTTCTTATCTACCAAGTATCTAGAGTTGCTCCGCCTCAGTGACCGTTCCCCTCATAACAGAAGCACTTAGTCCCGGGCTTGGGTTTAATCTGGGGTCTCTTCATTAACGCAGCAACTGCTTTGCCGTTTCACGAAGTATCCCTTCTAGCCCTTGCCTTTCTCGAAACTTAGTGGTTTTACTAACCATCAACTATTGATGCTCCTTCTTGATTTCTACTCTCACAGTGTCAAACATCGCGAATCGCTCAAGGATCATTGTATCTATCCTTCATATGTTATAGTTCATCACGAAGCTCTCACAGCTTGGTGGCAGTGACTTCGGAGAACCATCACTATCTTATCTGGAAGATCAACTCCCACTTGATTCAAGCGATTGTCGTACTCAGATAATCTGAGCACACGCTCAACGATTGAGCTTTTCTCCTTTACTTCGTGGACAAAGAATCTTGTCGGAGGTCTCATACCTCTTAACAAGGGCACAAGCATGAAATCACAATTTCATCTCTTTAGAACATCTCTCATGTTCCATGATGTTTCAAAACGTCTTCGGCGCCTTGCTTCTAAGCCATTAAGTATTTTGTACTGAACTATCGTGTAGTCATCAGAAACGTGTATGTCGGATGTTCACAACATTTACAGACAACGCTCGAGGTGCATCATACCGAGTGGTGCATTAAGGACATAAGCCTTCTGCGCAGCAACGAGGACAATCCTCGGTTTTACAGACTTAGTCTGCAAAGTTTGCTATTATCAACTTTCAACTAAATTTTCTCTAGGAACATATAAAAAACAGTAGAGCTATAGCGCAAGCTACATCGTAATTCGCAAAGACCATTAGACTATGTTCATGACAATTAGTTCAATTAATCATATTACTTAAGAACTCCCACTCAAAAAGTACATCTCTCTAGTCATTTGAGTGGTACATGATCCAAATCCACTATCTCAAGTCCGATCATCACGTGAGTTGAGAATAGTTTCAGTGGTAAGCATCTCTATGCTAATCATATCAACTATACGACTCATGCTCGACCTTTCGGTCTGATGTGTTCCGAGGCCATGTGTGCACGTGCTAGGCTCGTCAAGCTTAACCCAAGTGTTCCCCGTGTGCAACTGTTTTGCACCCATTGTATGTGAACGTTGAGTCTATCACACCCGATCATCACGTGGTGTCTCGAAACGAAGAACTGTTGCAACGGTGCATAGTCGGGGAGAACACAATTTCATCTTGAAATTTTAGTGAGAGATCACCTCATAATGCTACCGTCGTTCTAAGCAAGATAAGGTGCATAAAGGATTAACATCACATGCAATTCATAAGTGACATGATATGGCCATCATCATGTGCTTCTTGATCTCCATCACCAAAGCACCGGCACGATCTTCTTGTCACCGGCGTCACACCATGATCTCCATCAACGTGTCGCCATCGGGGTTGCCGTGGTACTCATGCTATTACTACTAAAGCTACGTCCTAGCAATATAGTAAACACATCTGCAAGCACAAATGTTAGTTTAAAGACAACCCTATGGCTCCTGCCGGTTGCCGTACCATCGACGTGCAAGTCGATATTAACTATTAAAACATGATCATCTCATACATCCAATATATCACATCACATCGTTGGCCATATCACATCACAACCATACCCTGCAAAAACAAGTTAGACGCCCTCTAATTATTGTTGCATGTTTTACGTGGTGACCATGGGTATCTAGTATGATTGCATCTTACTTACGCAAACACCACAACGGAGATATATGAATTGCTA
The DNA here is from genome assembly GCF_904849725.1 of Hordeum vulgare subsp. vulgare. Taxonomy (NCBI): domain Eukaryota; kingdom Viridiplantae; phylum Streptophyta; class Magnoliopsida; order Poales; family Poaceae; genus Hordeum; species Hordeum vulgare. Next base: position 268,229,400 of record NC_058519.1, on the reverse strand, counting down.
TTTAACCTCATCCAAGGACCTTCTCGGTCAAATCCGATTCAACTAAAGTTGGAGAAACCGACACTCGCCGGTCATCTTTGAGCAACGGAGTTACTCGTAGCGATGAAACCAGTCTCTCGTAAGCGTACGAGTAATGTCGGTCCGAGCCGCTTCGATCCAACAATACCGCGGAATCAAGAAAAGACTAAGGAGGGCATTAAAACACACATCACCGCCCACAAAAACTTTAGTGTTCTACTCGAGATTACATCTACGCATGAACCTGGCTCATGATGCCACTGTTGGGGAACGTCACATGGGAAACAAAAAATTTCCTACGCGCACGAAGACCTATCATGGTGATGTCCATCTACGAGAGGGTATTTCCGATCTACGTACCCTTGTAGATCGCACAGCAGAAGCGTTAAGAAACGCGGTTGATGTAGTGGAACGTCCTCACGTCTCTCGATCCGCCCCGCGAACCGTCCCACGAACCGTCCCGCGATCCGTCCCACGATCCGCTCCAATCTAGTGCCGAACGGACGGCACCTCCGCGTTCAGCACACGTACAGCTCGACGATGATCTCGGCCTTCTTGATCCAGCAAGAGAGACGGAGAGGTAGATGAGTTCTCCGGCAGCGTGACGGCGCTCCGGAGGTTGGTGGTGATCTAATCTCAGCAGGGCTCCGCCCGAGCTCCGCAGAAACACGATCTAGAGGTAAAACCGTGGAAGTATGTAGTCGGGCTGCCGTGGCAAAAGTTGTCTCAAATCAGCCCTAAAACCCCACTATATATAGGAGGGAGGGAGGGGAGGAGGCAGCCTCAAAACCTAAAGGTTTGGCCGAAATTGGAGGTGGAGGAGTCCTACTCCAATCCTACTTGGAGTAGGATTCCACCTTGCCACTTGGAGACTCTTTCCACCTTGTGTTTTTTCCTTCTCAAACCTTATGGGCCTTAGTGGGAACTTATTCCCGCCCACTAGGGGCTGTTTTATATCTTCCCATGGCCCATGAGACCCCTTGGGGCGTGACACCCCTCCTGATGGTCCCCGGCACCCCTCCCGGCACTCCCAGTACCCTACCGATGAGCCCGAAACTTTTCCGGTAATGCACGAAAACCTTCCGGTAACCAAACGAGGTCATACTATATATCAATCTTCGTTTCCGGACCATTCGGGAAACCCTCGTGACATCCGTGATCTCATCCGGAACTCCGAACAACATTCGGTAACCAACCATATAACTCAAATACGCATAAAACAACGTCGAACCTTAAGTGTGCAGACCCTGCGGGTTCGAGAACTATGTAGACATGACCCGAGAGACTCCTCGGTCAATATCCAATAGAGGGACCTGGATGCCCATATTGGATCCTACATATTCTACGAAGATCTTATCGTTTCAACCTCAGTGCCAAGGATTCATATAATCCCGTATGTCATTCCCTTTGTCCTTCGGTATGTTACTTGTCTGAGATTCGATCGTTAGTATCCGCATACCTATTTCAATCTCGTTTATCAGCAAGTCTCTTTACTCGTTCCGTAATACAAGATCCCGCAACTTACACTAACTCACATTGCTTGCAAGCCTTGTGTGTGATGTTGTATTACTGAATGGGCCCCGAGATACCTCTCCGTCATACGGAGAGACAAATCTCAGTCTTGATACATACTAACTCAACGAACACCTTCGGAGATACCTGTAGAGCATCATTATAGTCACCCACTTACGTTGCGACGTTTGATGCACACAAAGCATTCCTCCGGTGTCAGTGAGTTATATGATCTCATGGTCATAGGAACAAATACTTGACACGCAGAAAACAATAGCAACAAAATGACACGATCAACATGCTACGTCTATTAGTTTGGGTCTAGTCCATCACATGATTCTCCTAATGATGTGATCCCGTTATCAAGTGACAACACTTGCCTATGGTCAGGAAACCTTGACCATCTTTGATCAACGAGCTAGTCAACTAGAGGCTTACTAGGAACAGTGTTTTGTCTATGTATCCACACATGCACTGTGTTTCCAATCAATACAATTATAGCATGGATAATAAACGATTATCATGAACAAAGAAATATAATAATAACTTATTTATTATTGCCTCTAGGGCATATTTCCAACAGATCCCCCCTCCTACTCTATTCAAATGGGTTCCTTCCCCTTCTCTTTCAAGTCATAGGTTGTAGCTCAATGGTCAGTGCACCCGCTGTTGAGCGAGAGGTCTCGGGTTCGACCCCCGAACCCCTTTTCCCTTTTCCCCTTCGATAAATTCGGGTGACACTGACAGTGGGCCGTGGACCCACTTGTGAGGCTGTCAAGCGTGGGTGCCCGTGCGAGTGGACCCCACCATTTTTTTAATTTTGTTTATTTCATTTGTTTCATTTGATTTCCTTGTATTGCCATTTCACAACTGGAATTGAAAAATTTACTGTCTCCCATGCCTTTGTCGTCTTCTCGTGCATGGAAAAGATACTCTTTGCCGTCAGCTGGCACAAAGCAGACGACAAAGAGGCGACTAATGGCAAAGGTTCTATTTGCCGTCGGCCACCTCTTTGTTGTCTGCCAGCAGACGACAAAGGCCCCAAAGGTAGACGACAAAGGGTTGGGAGACGGCAAAGGACCCCCCCTAAACGGCTGGAACCTACGTCCACCCCCACCCCTTTGTCGTCTGCCACCCAGCCTTTGTAGACGGCAAATGGGATGTTTCCCTTATGTTAACGGCTCCACCCCCCCACCACCGCCCGCTCCACTAACGGCTTGCCCTGCCCACCCCCCCCCCTCTCTCTCTCTCGCCATGACCACACCCCTCTCTCTCTCGCCCTGCCAGCGCCGCCATCGTAGTTGCTCCGGCCCACAACCCCATCCTGGCCGCCACAGCGGCCCCTGCCGCACCTCCACCTCGGCACGCCCCTTCCACAGCCGCCCCTGCCGTGACCGCCTTCTCCGCGCGACCCCCCTCTCCTCCACCACCGCCGCGACCCCCTCCTCCCTATGTCGACATCCTCTCCCTGCCGTCGACCCTCACCCCGCCGTCGACCCCCTCTCCTCCACCACCGCCCCGACCCCCTCTCCTCCACCACCACAACCCCAACCCCCTCTCCTCCACCACCACCGCACCCGACGCACTACCCCCGTTCGAAGCCCCTGCCAGCTCCGGCGCCACACCGGCCAGGCCCCCACCGTCCCGGCACCCACTACCCGTACAGGTTGCAGGTTAGACATGTCTTCACATAATTTTATTTTTCTTGAATATTTGGTTAGACACGTGAGTAGTTCAAACTGAAGATCAATTCTTTTGCTAAAGGTTTCCGGTTGCAACTTAACACAACTCATGAGTTGGCTTTATCGGGTTCAAATATTTGGCTTGTAAGCGAGAATAAATCGAAAGATAAGGCAGGGAGAGATCAATGTTGGGTTGCACACACTATATTATTAGATTAATTTAGCTTCAATAATTGACGCCCGATGCCACTGACCCCCAACCCCTGAAGCCACTAACCCCCGACCCCCGAAGCTACTGACCCCCGACCCCCGACCCCCGACGCCACTGACCCCCGTCCCCCGACCCCCGACCCCCGACGCCACTGAACCCCGATCCCCGGCCCACGACCCCCAACCCCCGACGCGCGATGCCACCAACCCCCGACCCTCGACCGCCGACCCTAGACGCCACTCACACCCGACCCCCGACCCCCGACGCCTGACGCCACTGACCCCCGACCCGCCGACCCCCGACCCACAACTCCCGACCCCCGACACCACATTCCCCCGACCCCCTGACGCTCGCCACCACTGACCCTCGACTCATGACGCCACTGACCCTCGACCCCCGACCCCCGACCCGCGACGCCACTGACCCTCGACCCCCGACGAAACTGACCCCGACCACCGACGCCACTAACCCCCGACCCCCGATGCCACCGACATCGGACACCACCGACCCTCGACATATTTTTCGATTATACTAATTATAAAAACATCATATTTGTGTTGATCGGGTGAATTTCAATGTGCAGTTGTTCGACGACCTCCACGTGCGTTGGACGAGCTCCGCCCCTGCGTTTGTTGGTGAGCACAAATGACTTCTCCTCCTACCCCCTTAATTTGCTCTGTTCCGGTCTTCGTGTCGATGAAACTTGCTAGCTATAGGTTTCTTCAACCATGAGTATGTGTGACCAGTATGTCTCTCCCGTTCAAAAGGGCGACATCTTTAAATATGCATGTCTTTGAATATTTATAACCGTCATCCTTTCGAATTGTCCAACGTTATCCATGGAGAGCCCGAGTATGTGTAGATTGGGTTCGTTTCCCATATGCTGTGCTCCGGATCCGATGCGGAATTTCGTCAGTGCCTCCTTATTGTTCTCTCGGTACACATCCTCTCTGCTTATTGCCGAGACGTGTATCAGGAGAACAGCGGGGTGGTGCTGCCGAAACTCTGCATCACATCTGGAGCAGAGCATGGGAAAACGAACCCAATCTACACAAACTTGGGTGGGATTAGGATCTATCTTTACCTATTAGCATGTAGGCTACATGGACGTAATAAAACTGACAAACTTGATTAGCGGATGAATCTAGATGATGAATTATATATTTATTTCTTGTGTGCCCATAGGTAGCTAGGCAAGATGAGTGATCGTGCTTGGATGTACACTGGTCACCCTAGTCAGAAAGACATGACCCATGAATGGTTAATAAAAATCAGGGGGTTTGTGAGAGCCGCATTTGCAAATGGCCAGCAAAAAACATGGTGCCCCAGTCCCAACTGCGACAACTGGAAAAAGCAAACACAGTTTGAAATGGGTAAACACCTGCAGAAGTACGGTTTTACGCCTAATTATATGGTGTGGACTTTCATGGTGAGTCTGACCAACGTGCCAGAGCTGAGGTGATTCATCCTCGCACCGACGAGCATGGTACCGGGATCGAAGACATGGTGCAAGACTTTGATGATCCTCGGGATTTAGACGATGAGTTGGAGGAATCTGCAAAGGCCTTCTATGAAATGTTGGAGTCTTCAAAACCTCCTCTCCACGAGCAGACTGAGCTTTGTCAGATGGATGCCATCGCGCAAGTAATGGCTCTGAAGGCTCAATTCAACCTAGGTAGAGAATGCTACGACGCGATGATGACGATATTTGGACACTTTCTACCCAAAGGCCATGTACTGCCTGCAAACATGTACCAGTCAGAGAAAATCTTCCGTGTACTTAAGATGCCCTATGAGAAGATACATGCCTGTGAGAATGTATGTACCTTATTTAGCCTTTAGTATGCAGCCTTGAACTGTTGCCCCATTTGCAATTCTTCCAGGTATATTGTGGTAGACAACGGTATGGGTGTGAAGAATCAGACCAAAATCCCCATTAGTGTTCTTCGGTATCTGCCAAACACACCAAGACTTTAACGTCTTTTCATGGTTGAAGATACGGACACACAAATGACATGGTACAAATTGGGCAAAAGAACCGAGTAGATGCAGATGGGAACAAGATGCTGGTACACACTTCAGATGGTTTTGCGTGGAAGCACTTCGATGCATTACATAAGTATAATCGGAAGATCCAAGTCATCCTAGAGTTGCCATCAGCACGGATAGGTTCAATGTCTATGCTATGACGGCATCACAATACAGTTGTTGGCATGTATTTGTCATTCCACTCAATGTCCCACCCGGAGAGATTATGAAAAGAAATGACATTTTCCTGACGTTGATAATTCCAGGGCCCAACTATCCGGAGAAGAATATGAATGTGTACATGCACCCACTTAAGGATGAGTTGCAAGAAGCCTGGGATAATGGGATCAAGACCTACGACGCTGTGCTACCTCTTGAGCTTGCGTTGGTTTTTCCATTGAAGAGGAAAGGGTGATGCAGCATAGTAGTAGTAAGTATTTCCCTCAGTTTGAGAACCAAGGTATCAATCCAGTAGGAGTATCAAGCCAAGTCTCCAAAGTACCTGCACAAAAACAGCAAACTTGCACCCAACGCTACAAAGGGATTGTCAATCCCTTCACGATTGATTGCAAGGTGAGATCTGAAGGTGGAAAGTGCAACAAAGTAAAAGTGTAGGGCAGAAAATATGATGTGAACTAGACCCGGGGGCCATAGTGTTCACTAGAGGCTTCTCTCATGATAGCAAATATTATGGTGGGTGAACGAATTACTGTCGAGCAATTGATAGAACCGCGCAAAGTCATGACGATATCTAAGGCAATGATCATACATATAGGCATCACGTCCGAGACAAGTAGAGCGATACTTTATGCATCTACTACTATTACTCCACACATCGACCGCTATCCAGTATGCATCTAGTGTATTGAGTTCATGACAAACAGAGTAACACCTTAAGCAAGATGACCTGATGTAGAGGGATAAATTAATGCAATAGATATAAACCCCATCTTTTTAGCCTTGATGGCAACAACACGATGCATGCCTCGCTACCCCTTCTGTCACTGGGTGAGGTCACCGCACGGTATGAACCCAAAACCAAGAACTTCTTCCATTGCAAGAATTATAGATCAAGTTGGCCAAACAAAACACACAACTCGAAGAGAATTACAAGGATATGAAATCATGCATATAAGATATCAGAAGAAACTCAAATAAGAGTCATAGATAATCTGATCATAAATCCACAATTCATCGGATCTCGACAAACACACCGCAAGAGAAGATTAAATTGGATAGGTCTCCATGAAGATCATGGAGAACATTGTATTGAAGATCCAAGAGAGAGAAGAAGCCATCTAGCTAATAGCTATGGACCCGAAGGTCTATGGTGAACTACTCACGCATAATCGGAGAGGCGATGGTGTTGATGAATAAGCCCTCCGTGTTTGAATCCCCCCTCCGGCAGGGCACCAGAACGTGCCCCAGATGGGATCTTGCGGAGACAGAAGCTTGCGGCGGTGGAAAAGTATTTTCGTGGCTCTATCACATGGTTTTAGATTTTTCGGGGATTTATAGGCGGACGAATTAGGCCAAAGGAGCCACAGGGGGCCCACAAGCCTGCTAGGCCCCCCACGAGGTCGCGGCTAGGGGGCTTGTGGACTCCCCTGGTGCCCTTTGCCTTGGTTCTCAAGCTCCCTGCGTATCTTCTGCTCCGGAAAAAATCTTTTCGGAGGTTTTATTCCGTTTGGACTCCGTTTAATATTCTCCTCTGAAAAGGTCAAAAACACGGACAAAACAGGAACTCACACTTGGCACTGAGTTAATAAGTTAGTCCCAAAAAAGATATAAAATGCATACAAAACATGCAAAGTTTGACAAGATAATAGCATGGAACCATCAAATATTGTAGATACGTTGGAGATGTATCACGCCGCTACCAAAACAAATTTCAAAATACATGTGTGGTACATGTACACGACGCATGATTATCCGGCGTTTGCGCTACTCGCTGGCTGGTGTGTGCATGGAAGGTTCGCGTGCACCACATGGAAGCCAGCTCTTCAGTTCCGTTGGCTGTAGGCTGGTCGCAAGTTTTCTTGCTTCGACATGCATAGACAGTTCCTGGATCCTGACCATAAGTTTAGAAAAGACTAGAAGAATTTCATCAAAGGTAGAGGTGTCAAAAACACTGCACCAGCTGCATTGACGGACCAACAAACCATTGATCAGTTAAACGCTCTCGAGCCTGATCCTTTGCGTCCAGGGTACTTCAAAGGGTATAATACGGAACACGCCTAGACTCACAAGTCATGCTTATGGGATCTGCCTTACTTCAGAGACCTCCTTTGCCCACACAACATCGATGTGATTCACACTGAAAAGAATATTGCAGAGCCCATTTTTGGTACATTGTTCGGCATGGAGGGGAGGTCAAAAGATAATCCTAAGGCTAGAGTCGACCTGGAGGCTCTCTGTGATAGATTGTTACAGAACTTGCGACAACGAAAAGCAACGCAAAGCATAGCGAAGCCAAAGGCATGGTTCAATCTTGAAAGGCCATCTATGAGGGAAATGCTATTGTGGGTGAAAATGCGGTTGATGTTCCCCGATGGGTATGCTGCGAATCTAAAGAGGGGAGCGAGTCTTGAGAAATTGAAAATATTTGGTCTCAAGAGTCATGATTGGCACTTACGGATTGAGCGGGTAATGCCGGTGATGTTGCGTGGCTTTATCCCTGAGGATGAATGGCTAGTACTGGCAGAGCTGAGCTATTTCTTCCGTTCTCTTTGTGCGAAAGAACTATTGCCTGGCGTGCTAGATGAAATGGAAGAGTTGGATGGGGGAGTTCATCTGCAAATTAGAAAATATCTTTGCACCGGGCTTCTTCAATCCAATGGAGCATTTGATTTTGCATCCCCCGACCAAGGCAAGATTGGGGGGCCCGTTCAAAATCGATGCTTCTACTCAACTGAGAGGATGCAGAAGACGCCTCAAGCTAAATGTAAGAGTAAACGTAGAGTTGAAGCATCGATGGCCGAGGCATTCATTACTCAGGAGGCGGCAAACATCATGACAGCACACTACGAAGCCAAAAATCATCATTTGCATAACCCGAAGCCTCGGTACAATGATGGAGATCCTAAAAAAGGTCGATCCAACCTCATCCTATTCAAAGGGAAGCTCGCACCATCCGGTGCTTTGAAAGGGAAATCGTTGGATGTCAAAGAATGGCATCCCATTTCATTGTATATCTTCACCAACCTAACAGAAGTGCGGTCGTAAATCGAGTAAGTTCTCGGTAAATTATTGTTCCGCAACTTCTAATTCCTTTGAACTACTCTTATTCCCAGATATTTCATATAGTCGATACGTCGCCGAACTCTCTGATGGAGCGGTCATCAAAAAGGATTCTGTCGAAGAGTATGAGCTTCTCGCTAAGCATGGAGGCGACTATCTCGGTTTCATCTCTTGGTTCAAACAAAGGGTAATTGATTACCATTAATGGGCCATTTGATTTCTTGGTCTAATTTGCGGCTAATGCATCCATTCTTTCGTATTAAACTTGTAGGCTCTTGCAGAGTCTATGGACACCGAGTTGAGACAAGTTGCTAATGGTTTTGACTATAAGGTTCGTTCATTTGACAAATACAACATCAACGGGTATCACTTTCGTACCTTTGGCAAAGAGCTATCTATGCCCGACCTAAATACTACAAATTGTTTTGTCTCTCCTATCGGGGACGGAGGCACCGAGTATGAACTTCTATTCTATGGTGAAAACCCACCGACCGTCGTAGTCTTCAAATGTTATTGTTTGAGCCGAGGGATACTAGAAGGACTCGTGAACTTATAGGACTAGTGGAAATCAACCAAAACACCCACTTAGATGTTCCCGATGTCTATCTTACGGCTCAAGAGGCGACACAAGTTTTCTATCTACCGTGGGCCTGCCACACTGATCCAAATCTGACAGGTTGGGATGTCGTTTATGAAGTGACGCTACATTTTAGACCACCTACCCTCAATGAAGAGGATTACGAACCTCACATTAACCCAGACACATATGAAGGCGAATTCTTCCAACAAACACGTATGTCCAAGAAACGTTTCAAGAACCGCTCTACTTCACCCCAGAACATTGAAGTAGACAATGATAGTGAGTCCGTCTTAACCCCTGAGCCCGAACAGGAAGAGCCGGAAGAAGAAGAGGTTACTGCTGCGGATGACCTGTCATTTCTTTACCGATTACATAATGGTGGCCTTGCACATGTTCTTCCTGATAGTGATGATAATGATACATTTATTGACCCTGAAGCATATATAGACGAGCACGATTGTTATTAGTTCATGTCAAGTATTCAACTATTACTATATATAAATTTTGAGTTCATGTTAGGTATTCAATTTTTGTAAGTCAGGTTGCTATTTTGAGCCCTTTACTAATACATTTTTCCTCTCTCTCTCTTTTAGGTGCGTCACAATAATACAGAGGTGCCACAAATGTACGACCTGTATGCGATGGCCCATACTACCTCGTACAAGAAGGTCAAGGCATTCTCTGAGTCTGACCTCGAGCATCTAGAAAACTTCACCAACATCTCCTCCCACCACAAGCTCGTGAAGTGAATAGATCACGGGAAGGCGAGGAAAGGGGAAGACTTTAACCCGAGCGAGGGGCCTATTGATCTAGAGCTGGTGATGATAGCTAGCAATGGGAGGCCCCATGGCTCGATCTCCATTGAAGACGGCCTTATACGTTGTCCTAGCACTCTCCGGCAGATAAAGGCACGCCAAACGAGATCCTGTCCTGAAAGAACACCTCGTTCACGGCCAGTCGAGCTTGCCAACGAGGATAGTTTAATGGACTCAACTATCTTTTCGCATTATGTTGTGCGTGGGAACCAATATGATTACAATGCTAACAATGAGTTGTGTTACAGGCTGCTATTCTGAAAGAGAGAGGCAATGCAAGCGCTTTTGGCGGAGAAGGATAAGGAGATGAAGGAGCTGGAGGAGAGGACGGCTGCATTGGTGGAGGCGGAGAGGGCACAAAATGATGCGTCTAACAGAGCCATGTACGAGCTCTTCGTGGTAAGTTTCTTCTTCATTTTATTTCAAATATTGCACTTTAATGTACGTTTCATTAATAACTAAAAACTTTGACGTGTCGAAACCAAATGTACAGTCTATGTACGAGAACACCGGCCACGTCCCTCCGGCGATGCCAGCCATTAACATGGCAGGGACGGTGAGTTTCATTTCAATGCACTGATCTCAAGAGTGTCATCATGCTAACGACACATTGCAAATGATGTTTGGTGCAGAATATCTCCCGAAATGCACCGCATGACACTTCTATAGTGGAGCCTTCTCCAGGGCAGCCTTCTCGAGGTCAAACAAGCCAGAGCCACCGTGCTTCACCGCCGTGATGACAATAATGGTATGTTATTTCTAGTGTTTTGCTAAACAACCGCATAATGGTCCAATATGGCTTAATAAGCATAATTAGCTCCAAAATGACATATTTAACCCAAGTTAGCTCCAAAACGACATATAGTTAGCTTGGCTTCCACCTAAATGACACAATTAGCTTCGTTAGCTCCAAAATGACCTATTGAATAGAAAATGACCTATACTTAGCTAAGTTCTCTCCTAAATGACATAATAAGGCTTACGAGCTCCAAGATGACCTATCCCCCTAACTTAGCTATTAAATGGCCTATAATTAGCTTAGCTAGCTCCAAAATGGGTTAATAAGCATAGTTAGATCCGAAATGACCTATTTTACCCAAGTTAGCTCCGAAATGACCTATAATTAGCTAGGCTTCCACCAAAATGACATAATTAGCTTAGTTAGCTCCAAATGGTCTATTTTATAAAAAATGACCTATACTTAGCTAATTATCCTCCAAAATGACATAATTATCTCAAAAAAGGCACACTTAGCTAATTTAGCTCGAAGAAGAGGACAAGAGGAGAAATGAAAAGAAGGAAGAAGAAGAAGAAGAAAAGAAGAAGAGAATAAGAAGGATAAGAAGTAGGATAAGAAGAAGGAGAAGAAGGAGGAGAAGAAGGAGGAGAGAAGAAGAAGGAGAAAGAGAAGGACAAGGACAAGGACAAGGACAAGGAGGAGAAGAAGGATGGCTCCTTCTCCTTCTTCTCCTCCTTCTCCCTCTTCGTATCTTCTTCTTATTATCTTCTTCTCTTCTTCTTCTCCTCCTCCTCCTCCTCCTCCTCCTTCTTCTTCTTTCTCTTCTCCTTATTATTCTCTTCTTGCTTCTTCTCTTTCTTCTTCTACGTAGCTTATTTTCCCCCAACAACTACATACTTCGCTAATTATCCTCCGAAATGACATAATTTGCTTAGTTAGCTCCAAAATGGTCTATTTAATAAAAAATGACCTATACTTAGCTAATTATCCTCCAAAATGACATAAATAGATCCAAAAAGGAATAATTAACTAATTTAGCTCGAAGAAGAGGACAAGAGGAGAAAAAAGACGAAAAATGAAAAGAAGGAAGAAGAAGAAGGAGAAGGAGAAGGAGCCCTCCTTCTTCTCCTTCTTCTTCTCTCCTTCTTCTTCTCCTTCTTCTTCTCTTCTTCTTTTCTTCTTCCTCTCCTCCTCATTCTCCTCCTCCTCCTCCTTCTTCTTTTTCTTCTCCTTCTTCTTCTCTTCTTGCTTCTTCTCTTTCTTCTTCTACGTAGATTATTTTCCCCAACAAAGTCATACTTAGCTAATCATCCTCCAAAATGACATAATTAGCTTAGTTAGCTCCAAAATGGTCTATTTAATAAAAAATGAACTATACTTAGCTATTTATCCTCCAATATGACATAATTAGCTCCAAAAAGGCATAATTAGCTAATTTAGCTCAAAGAAGAGGACAAGAGGAGAAGAAAGAGGGAAATGGAAAGAAGGAAGAAGAAGAAGAAGAGAAGAAGAAGGAGAAGAAGAAGGAGAACGAGAAGGAGGACAACAAGGAGATGGAGCCCTCCTTCTTCTTCTCTCCTCCCTCTTCTCCTTCTTCTTCTCCTTCTTCTTCTCTTCTTCTTTTCTTCTTCTTCTCCTCTTCCTTCTCCTCCTCCTCCTCCTTCTTTGTTTTCACCTTCTTCTTCTCTTCTTGCTTCTTCCACGTAGCTTATTTTCCCCAACAAATACATACTTAGCTAATTATCCTCCAAAATGCCATAATTAGCTTAGTTAGGTAAAACAATCATAAGAACCTTGGTTAGCTCATTAAAATGACTAATTTAGCTCCAAAATGACATAATAAGCTCAAAATGGCATAAGAACCATGGTTAGCTCATGAATATTTTATACTTAGCTTGTTTTCCTCTAAAATGACATAATTAGCCCATTTAGCTCCAAAAAGACATACTTAGCTAATAATCAGCTATTAAATAGCCTATAATTAGCTTAGCTAGCTCCAAAATGCCTTAATAATCATAGTTGGCTCCAAAATGACATATTTTACCCAACTTAGCTCTAGTATGACCTATACTTAGCTTGGCTTCCACCTAAATGAAAAAATTAGCTTAGTTAGCACCAAAATGGCCTATTTAATAAAAAAAATGACCTATACTTACCTAAGTTCTCTTCTAAATGACATAATAAAGCTATGTAGCTCCAAGATGACCTATTCCACCTAACTTAGCTATTAAATGGCCTATAATAAGCTTAGCTAGCTCCAAAATGGCTTAATAAGCATAGTTGGCTCCAAAATGATATATTTTATCCAAGTTAGCTCTAGAATGGCCTATACTTAGCTAAGTTCTCTCCTAAATGACATAATAAGGCTATGTAGCTCCAAGATAACCTATTCCACCTAACTTAACTATTAAATGGCCTATAATTAGATTAGCTAGATCCAAAATGGCTTAATAAGCATAGTTGGCTCCAAAATGACATATTTTTCCCTAAGTAGCTCCAAAATGACATATACTTAGCTACGTTCTCTCCTAAATGACATAATAAGGCTATGTCGCTCCAAGATGACTTATTTCCCTAACTTAGCTATTAAATGGCCTATACATTGCTATGTTCTCTCCGAAATGACCTATACTTCTCTTCTTCGTCTAGTCTTCTTCATCTAACTTTCTTATTTTCCATTTTGCACATTACATTCACTTCACGGGATGCGTGGATTATATTGATGGAGTGCTTGAATATGGTTTGTTCTACCACGGCTTCACGGAAGCTTGGATTGAAACTATTGTAGTAATATGGATATATATGAAACTTTCTATGCATGGATGAAACTAGTGTAATATATGGTTTGGTACGGATGCAACTTGCATAATATGTATGTATTATGGATGAAGGTTATTTTAATATGGTTATGAGTATGGAAACAAAATTATTTCTCTCAAATATATATATATATATATCCTGATTATTATGCAAACTATTCCTGATTTGTGTGAAAATTGCTGGATATTATAGAAAATAAAATAAATAGGGGTTGTGTTGAGCCATTGCCGTCAGGGCTGAAACATACTCGGGTGCCCACTTTGCCATCTGCCTCAAACATGGCTGACGAATAATGGGGAAGGGCAGACGACAAAAGAGGGAGGGGCAGACGACAAAGGTGGAGGGAGAGAGGGGCTGGGTGCCCCCCTTTGCTGTCAGCCTCAAACATGGCTGACGGCAAAGGGGGTAGGGCATACGAGAAAGGACAGGTGGGCCCAACAGGCTGCCGTTAGCACTTAAGGGGAGCGCCTTGCGGATCTGTCGTCCCATTTTCTTTGCCGTCCCCCCCCCCCATGGCAAAGATTCTTTGTCGTCCGCCTTCTAAAGGCAGACGACAAAGAACCTCTTCACCAGATAAATCTTTACCGTCTTGTTTGCTGTCTCCTGACGGACAGCAAATCCTTTGTCGTCCGGGGTGCCCCCCTTTGCCGTCTGCCATGGCAAACGGCAAAGTCTCAGATTCCTGTAGTGTTTAGGGCATGTTTCTAGATCTGGAAGTTTCCATTTCTGTCAATTCCGAATTCAGGCAATCCAAATCTGTACAGTTCCAAATATGGACAATTCATGCAAGTCCAAATCTTGTCATCGCCTATTTTAGGCAGGTTTTACCTTATTCAATTGTGGGTATTTTTCATACAACAACATATGCATATTATATATGTTTTTGGGGTAGAAAAATCCATAGAATCGATATGTGCGTTTGTTTTTTTCATTTGAGCAAGTTTATGTGCATGTTATTTTAGCTATGATGCCCGTTTTTTGTTTTTGCATGGTTTAATCCTTGCACACTTTGGTAAACCTGTGAACATGAAAATTGCCCTTTGATATGTGTACTAGCCCCTCGTAATTTTACTTGCCATGAAAACCATGTATATATGTTGGCTTCTTCTTGTCAACATGCTATGATAATATTTCTGTTTAGAAGGGTCAAAATAATTCTAAGACGGGAATCTCCTACATTTTGTTTCTATGTTTCCATGCGAATTACCAAGATCTACATCCTCTTTGTTGTTGGTGCAATAGAGTGGATTATAAAGCTTGTTATCCTCTATTAATTTGTACCTTTAGTTTTCAAGTACATGTTTCCATGCGAGTTAATTTTGCTATCAAACATGTCGATCTAATAAAACTATTGTGCCTTGCCCCATGTTATTTTTTCTAAGTATAAGAAAGTGCTTAGTTCAAAATGCCATGATTCCATGCATAGTTTGATGTTGCTAATATGGAGTTAATTGAAGTACATCTTGTCCTCTATCATGGTGTAGAATTATATGCCATGAAAGACCATGTAGCATATCGTTTTATTGCTGTCAATATGCCATCATGGTAACTCTAGTTGTGAAAGCCTAGTATTTTCACTAGATCATTCACCGTTAATCGAATATGCCATCCTGTGAGCTCATTTTCCATTGATTCATGCTTCTATTCATTTTCATGAAATGGGGTGAATTGTTGTGCATCATGTCGACTTCATCCCAATGTCCTTGTCGTGCATGATAGCTTGTTGTAGTCGATAGTTTTAATGTGTGCAATATGACATGTTGTTGTTATTGGACATATTGCTTGCATAATTGTTTTGCGCTTTGTGGGAGTTATACCCACTTTTCTTGAATAATCTTTAAGTACAGTTCACCTAGAATTTTATGCCCAATACAATGTATTCTTGGGATACTAAGAAATTTCCCATAGCCTCTCTCAAATACTATTTTTCCATTGTTACCTCCCGTACCTTGTCGAGAGAGCCCCAAGAGACCCGAACTCCGTTTGCGACGTTCTTCATATGCATTTGCGTCATTTTCACGTGAAGCATTAATTTTGGCCATGTTAATGCATATCCAAATAATAAAATTGAGGTTCTGTACAGAATGACAATAACTAAATAATTGCATGAGAAAGATGACTAGTGTAATATTGACATGTTTCGTTCACACCATGATCATGCATCATATTTGTTTGAGCATTGTGTCATGGTTGTGTATTCATTGGATGTTATTATTATTTTGGTAGCGTTGGGTGATGAGTACGAGTATAAGGATCTAGTGGAGAACGTTCCTGAAGAGCAAGAGTACTATCCCTCTGAAGAAGTTCAAGGCAAGATGACCACCAACCTCGATATTGTTTCTAAAGTTGTTATGCTTAGCTGCCTCTCTTCTATCGTTATATCTCACTGCCTGCCACGTGTATGTCAGGCCTCCCAAAATGCCATGATAAAACTCTAACCCCTCCATATCCTAGAAACATTGTTTGGCTAAGTTAGCGATTTCTCGTCCCTTCTTATATCGTTGTTAGTTGCTGGTGCAGGTTGATCCATGTGTTGACATGCATATTTGGGATATCACCGTATTATTGCCAATTATTTTGAAGGCACATATATACTTGGTAAAAGGCGGAAGTCTTGGCCTTTTTCGGTGTTTTCTTTGGCTTTTGCTTCCATAGTTTCTGTTTACCAGTGTTATGTGCCATATTGAGCGCTCCTAACATGCGTGGGTTGTTATGGAACCCCCATGATAATTTGTTTTGGGCCAAAACTCTTCCGGCAAGGACCGACAATGGTACTCCATTTTCTAAACAACTTAATAAAAATGCATAGGGCATAGCCACCCCGCGGATAATTAATCAACAACTAGGGTATATGATCCTCACGAGTGTTGGTACAAACAAAGCACTATGCAGGGCCAATCCGGAGCAACTCGGCAGATGTCTCCTAGGCCTTGTACACCAGCTTATCTAGTAGTGCACTAAGAAAGAGATACGTGCAGCTCCTATTGGGATCTTGTCTGTCGGGCGGCCTTGTTGGATTTCTTGGACCCTTCTCGAATGTCTTGTGCACTGGGATTTCGAAGATACCTTGGGTTATCTCGAGGTTGACGTTTTCTAGAGTAACTTGTGACTAGTTTGTGATGGATGAGTTGGAGCACCCCTGCAAGGTTAAATCATTTGGAAAGCCGTGCCCATGGTCATGTCACAACTTGGAATTTTTTTAACATACATTTAGAAAAAGCTTTAAGAAACCTCAATTAAAATACACCAACTGTGCGTGTAACCGTGACCGTCTCTTTTCGAGGGAGTTCGGAAGGAGAACACGATGGGGTTATGTTTGAATCATAAGTAGGTGTTCCGGATCACTTCTTGATCATGGTTAGTATTCCGTCAAGTTGTGGATATTCTCATATTACTCCTATACTCGTAAGTTATCCACTAAATAAATGTTTAGTGCTTCTACAACCTCAACACTTAACCATGCCTCGCCTAATAACTTGATTAGTTCCGATATCTTGGTCAATGAGATTGCTGAGTCCTCATGGCGCACAGATTACGACAACACCATAGGTCCAGGTACACCAGATGTTGATGCATATGATGCTCCACAGCTCTAGTGGGAGTATGACGAGGAGATCCGGCGTATGTACGTCAACTATCGGGATGAGTAGAGCGATTCTTGGTCATCTCCTAGGCATAACGAGATATACTTCATTTGAAGTTGTCGTTTGATTTTGTCCCTAGACGGGCCATACTCTTATGAATGTTTGAATGGATGATTGTATAGATGTGAAATTTAGTATGTGTTGAGTGTAAGCCAACTCACATACTCATCTACTCTTTTACATGTACTGCATTGATGCCTATACTTGCAAAACGTCAAAACGCACTTTTGTCCCTAATAAGGCTTCGGACCCAAATAAGGATAGTATTCCATCTTGGATGTTAAAGGACCCCCTTATCACCCAAACATACAAGGTGACGGTTTCAAAGTACGTCGTAGAAAGGGGTTAAAAACCATTTGTATAGCACATTGATGCACCAATGTATGTTTCAAGTTTCAACAATACTTTTATAGGTTGTACAATTTTTTATAACTTGAGAATCGCTTTCACGCACGCACACTTGTATATTAGCAAATAAATATATAAATTCAGAAGCAATCATCTTTGACAAAGATAATTATGTCATCGGTTTTTTAAGGAAGATGGCATGTATATTATGGTTGATAGTCCTAATATTGTTTCCCTTGCCCTCGAGATAACATTAATTTTTCTAATATTCTTAATATACATTTTTTCATGAAATAGATATCATAAATGAGCATAATTTTAGTTGGCTAGTGCAAATTTAATGTTTGGTGGTCCAACTGTCCATTTCTGGTGTTTGAGTAAAACCGTGTTTATTTCAGGTGTTCTCAATGAAGCTAGATGAATGGACGTATGAACAAGTGTTATTTTAACAATTGAGGTGTAAGTGATGTAGTAAACACTACATATGAGACATTCCTTGTAATTTACGCAAAGACGAGGCAAGGTTACCTAGTGGATGTCCCAAATGATTGTGTAAGGTATACACTAAGAATGATGTTGGGAGCATACCCCTAGCATAACAAGTTTATTTCATATTTGCTCAACACAACTCTACTATAGAATGATGTTTCTTCTTATTTGCATATATGTGTGGGCAAAGATATGAGTGTCAGCAGTTTTTTTGTGTAACCAACAACTTTCATGCGCTTCACATAGAAAGTTGATCTGTCCCAAATCAAGTTCTACAAAGGTAGGTAACGTCAGTTTGATATCTCGATGTTCAAAAGTTCTAAGTGATTGATTTAGTCATTATAATGCTCCATGACTTGATACAAATTTTCCTTCTTCTATCTCTTAAATGTATCTTGCCTTTTTCTATGTTGACCTAATCCTGGTTGTAATGTACTACAAATTTTATATCTATGTTTTTCTTCACTAAGATGTAATTTAAATCCAAAGAGGAAGCAACTATTTACTCGCCCTATTTTGACTTTAAGTATCTCTAGAGTCTAACATCAATCGTAACAATTATATAGTTCAATGGTTTTCATTGCGTCACCATGGATGGATTTAACATTGTCAGAGATGGAGATTCATCATGCAACAACATGTCAGTTAGGATCAGGGGAACATTCATCGTTTAAATACCAAATGAGCATAATATTTTTGTCCGAAACTCTGCAAAAATTTATTGTTGCAAGTTCATCAATGATAACCAAGGGTTCATGCTTGAGAGCGTCCGCTTCTTGTTGCGGTTTTTCACTTAGGGTAGGGGAGATTAGCATGGTTAAATCAATTTCTGTATGTTGTGACCGTGTGAAAGGCTGCTGATTGTCCTAACGTTCTTTTTTCTACAAAAGAGTGCAAATCATGTCTTGTACTGCCTCAATTCCTAACTACAAGCCATTCTAGAGATTCAACTACGGGCTACATATGTAGCAAAATGAATGTATCTACACTCTAAAGTATGTCTATATACATCCGTATGTAGTCCATAGTGAAATCTCTAAAAAACTTATATTTACGAACGGAGGGACTACTTGACTATACTTATTGTTTCCAACATTCAAGGAGTTGAGCACATGGGTTTATGTATATGCATCTTATATATTGGGAAGCTATTTATTTAGCTTCCCAGCCTGTGTCTATAGTTCTATTATACTCAAGACACTTTGTGGGCGGATTCATTTGTATCGCTACTTGAATCCATTTCTCTACAACAATCTCATTCTCCATGCAAGTTGTATTAACAGTTCAACACGTCACCAACCAAAATATTTCCCAAGTCACAATACATACTTATATTTTAAAATATATTTTGAATAGAGTTAGAGCGACTCCAATGGGGCGACCCATTTCGTCCATTGCCGTCCGTTTCGGTCGGCGCAGACAAAAATGATGGACCAACGCGCCTGTAACGACTAAGATGCGGTCCTTTCCTATTTAGGGGGCGGTGCCCCAAAAGGGAAAGAAGCACATCTAAGCGTTTCGCAAGCGAGATAATCATAGCACATACATAAATTAAGATATACAAATAGGGCATTCATTTTCCATCTCACATAGACAATATCAGAGTTACATCCACACAATTATTCAGACAAGGTAGTCCCGCTACGGGCTACATGAAACAAGGAAAAGACTATGATATCCCGCATGCTCGCCCACGATAACGACCACGGCCTTAGTCTTCTGGATAGTTCACGTACAGACGGTTGTTCTCCTCGTCGTACTGCCACGCCAGCTGCGTGCCATCTGGATCGCCTGCATCGGGCGTACCTGTACCTGTTGGGGTCTTGTAGTAAACTGTGAGCCACGGGGACTCAACAATCGATGATCTTGGTACCGAAACTAGTCAAGTTATTAGGTGAGGAATGTTCAGTGTTTAGGTTGCAGCATCCTAAGCATTTATGGTGGCTAACTTACGAAGATCAGAGTTATAGATATGGTCTACGCGAGCGGTCGAAGAGTAGGTGATCACTAAATGATCCTGAACACCTACTTACGTCAAACATAACCCCACCGTGTCCTCGATCGAAGACAGGTATTCGAAGCAGACAGTCACGGTTACGCACACAGTTGGCATATTTGTTAGAGTTTGTTCAATTTATCTAGAACCGCACGTTAACAAATTATCCATGTCGCCACATAACCGCGGGCACAGCTTTCCGAAAGATTAAACCCTGCAGGGGTGCTCCAAATAGTCCATCACAAACGGTCACGGGCCGCAAAGTAATCCTCTATCACGCATCTCGTGATCTCGTCGGATTCCTTAGAGGAAAACCTCAACTCTCGGGAGAACCAAAGTTTCACCGGGATTCCTATACGCAAGATATATCGCTAAGGTACGACAAGACTAGAAGGACCTCCCGTCGTGTCGATGACCCCGATAAGAGCCGCGTATCTCAGTCTCAGGACACGACGGATGAGCTAGACGTCGGAATGGCTAAACCACTGGGTGACCAAGGGGGCCCCGGGCATCGCTCAGGTGGGACCAACACTCGTGAGGAGCACTGGCCCTGGTTGTTGATTAAATCCTCAGGGTAGCTATTCCCTATGTAGATTATTATTAGGTGATTAGCAAATTAAAACCAATGTTGGGTCATGCCGGACAAGTCTTAACACTACACGATTTATCAAGGGGGTCCCCATAACAACCACGAATGTGTTAGGAGTGATCAGTTATGGAATCAAACACCGGTAGCGGAAACTAAGGCAGCAATGACGGAACAAATCACCCGGAAAAAGGCTAGGCCATCCGTCATTTACCAAGTATATAGGTGCATTAATTAAATAGCAGTTTAAACATAATGATATCAAGTACTCATGCTATCACATGAGACAGCTGGCACCTGCAACTACCAAAGCTATCATTAGAAGCTGAGCAGGCCTACTTAGCCAAACAACATTAGCTAGGAGGGGAAGGTGTTTGGGTTTCATGGCATAAACAGGAGGCATTTTTATCAAGTGGTCGGCAGCGAGCATATATCGAAGGAAACGTGGTTCTAAGCATAACAAGTCTAGATACGGTATCAAGGTCAAGGTCATCTTGCCTGTGATGTCTTCAGCTTGGAACTGCTCTTGTTCGTCCTGCACGTACTCTCCAGAATCCACGTACTCGCTCTCCGATCCCGGTGCTACCCAAGATAAAGATAACAGCCAATGAACACCAACACAACATGATGCAACAATCCACATGATGCATGAGATGAGAATGAAGCATGCATCTCTATTGTAGTCACTTGCATATGCATGAGAAGAGAAGATAAACTTCTGGACAGAACTTCACACTAAGCTATCTTAACATGCATGAAGATGACATGAACAGGTGCATCACGAGAAAACAATGCAAAAACATATAAAGAACGTTGAGAACGGAGCTATGGATACACCGGAAACTACGAAACAAGATATGGAGTCCTACGGTTCAAATCATCCACAAGCACACTCCAATGGCACTCTTCTAGTGTAACCAGGTTGCCATATGATCAAACAAACAACTAGAAGTGGGGTGGTGCTTGGAATCATACCACACCATCAAGTATGCACTCACAAGATTCAAAACAACAAAACTATGCAATATGTCCTAATCCGCATCATAGCAGTTTGTAAGCAGAATGCAAAGTACCTACATCCACCCAAATGTGCCAAACAAGAAGAAAATACAAAGGAGTCACACCCAAGCAGATCTACACTCACTAACTTGGACAAAAATAACAGATTCTGGGACTAAGTGAAAATCTCAGATTTTCACCAGCTGCTTATGCTGTGAAGCATTTTGACAGCCTCCAAAATGATATCTACAGGAAGTGAAAATGCATGAAAATTAACAAAGAGCTAGACAAACACAAAAGCTCCAACTCTCTAGTTGATTGCCTGGGCTGATTCCCAACACATGAGCTTTTGCAACCACATCAACAAGGGAAGAAAATAACAACACTTTCTGAGACTTAGTGAAAATCACAGGTTTTTCAAAGCTGACAATTTCAGCCACATGTCAACTTTGACAAGGCACAACTTGCACATACAAACTCCTATGAGCAAAACAAAACTACCATGTTGTAGAGGGGTTCACCCACTATTGCCACATCAAGGAATCCTCCTCATAGGCTCAACACACCACATGGCACCAAGCTCTAAACATAACATCAAGACAGAAAAATGACAGTTTATGAAGTTTCTCCAAAGTGAAATCTGATTCCACCAATGGATTCCTGGGATGATTCTACCCCAAAATCATATATAAAACATGGGTACTTGCATGGAACAAATAGGCACAAGGTTAGCTCGAAAAACTACATGAAACCCATAAGGCCAAATAGTGCATCATCACATGTGATGTTCACTATATCATCACCTACACTTGCACATGCTCACACTCACAAAACCAATGGTGAACATGAGGGGTAGCCCTCATGCACTTGTGCCTAAGCACACAACCACACACACACACACATGAGCACCTACACCTAAGTATGTGTGCTCTCACACTTATAAGCACATACACTCACACACACATACATGACTAGGTGCAAATGAGGGGATGGCCCTCTTGCACAAGTGAATCCACATGCACACACACCATTACAAGCACTTGCACTCACACAAGTACACATATACATCCCTATACACACACAACCATTAATACACATACACTCACACTAGTGCACACACACACAAGCACATCCTCACAAGGCCCATGAGGTTGTGCAACTTGCACAAGTATGTGGGGGGAGGTAACCCACACACACATACACACACACATGCACAAACTAGTGCTTGTGCCCTCACACACACACACACCTACAAGAGCACTCACACAAACTCATACACATACACATATATTGTTGCATACTTGCACAATTACATACTCACATTCACACAGAGTAGCTAGATAAAAGGGGCACTAGCTCGCTGCCCAAGCAATGCACAAAGCACCCAAACTTTAAAATAGCAAAAGGAAAAACAAAATAAAAAGGGAGGGGGGCTTGGGATCAAACCCAAGACCTGCTGGTATGCATCCACTCTGCACCACCACTTGGCTATCACACCTGCTTCGACAGAGAAGGGAACACAGCAAGCTAAGCTGCTCTTGTCGAGCTACTGCCACAATCCACAAAACAAATAAAAAGGGGGCGCTCTGGGACTCGAACCCGCGACCACACGCACCCAAAACACCACTGCTACCACTCGGCTACACATACGGTACTTAATAGAGAGGGGGGCTTTTCTCTGTTGAGCATCCCCCTCTGAACCTGATACAGGTCAATGGTGGCCGGAACAGGGGATGGCCACCGGCGACGACACAGTCTAAATCGAGCAACGTGCACTAGCTGGGAGGAAGAGGGGAACGAGAGGTGCC
Source organism: Hordeum vulgare subsp. vulgare (assembly GCF_904849725.1). Classification (NCBI taxonomy): domain Eukaryota; kingdom Viridiplantae; phylum Streptophyta; class Magnoliopsida; order Poales; family Poaceae; genus Hordeum; species Hordeum vulgare. Next base: position 268,205,885 of record NC_058519.1, on the reverse strand, counting down.
CATTTCACTCCTAATCACACGCGAGGGGCACCTACAACTACACCAACAACGCGCATGGTTGTGCCGGCTACAGAGAAGAACAACGGCGACGCTGCTACGACCAAGGAAGGTGGGAAGGAGGAGATCGGGGCTTGCTCACCCTACGCGTCGAGGAGAGGAAGCAGCTCGACATGGAGGAGGCAGGTGATGAAGAGGAAGAAGTCGCTACTGAGGATCTTGTCGGAGCAGAGGAGGAAGAAGGGGTCGTCGTGGACGTCGTGGATGCAGAGGCGATCGACGACTCCTTGATGCGGGAATGGAACCTCCTGGTTCACCGCGAACTCCTGGTGCTGTCGGGGAGGAAGGAGGGCGTCGATCTTGAAGGCGACGACCTCACCAGGGCCCGACCATGGCGGAGGGGACCTCGGGCCGCCTCCTGACGGCACCAGGGAGAGAGAGGAGGGAGCAGAAGGGGTTAGGGCTTCGAGGGGACGCTCCTGTAGCTTATATTAGCCTCGGGAGGCGAGCTGGAGCCACAGGATCATGGAGACAGGGAGATCGGCGGAGGGGATGGCGTCGTACAACAGTGACGACAACGAGGTAGGAGAAGGACGTGCTGGTGGGCTACCTAGCGAGAGAAGAGAGGAGATGGGCCAGCGAGGGGAGGGAGACCACTTGCGTGGCGCGAGATAGCAGGAAGGAAAACCCTTTGGGGTTTTTCCATTTAACACAAGGCCACAGCAAATAAAACTCCTCGGGAAAAACTAAGTCTCCAAAAATAAAACCCAAAATGACCCTGGTCATAAGGGAATTATGACCTATTTAAATAAAATGAAAAGAGGATTTTTAGAGCAAAGAAATATTTACAAAACAGAATTATTGTAATCTATTTTGTGAATAAATACCCCTCTTAAGATAAGTTTTAAAACACCCTTGTCATAGTACCACATCCACTAGAAAATGCTCTAACAGATCTACATTTTACAAACAGGTTTAGAGCTAGTAAAACTTAAACTTAAGAAAAATAAAGAAGAACAGGTTTAGTTGAAACCTAGCTTTTGGATAAATAAGCAAGGTTGGAACCCAAGCTTGCACACCACTTCACACACCACATACTCATCACAATCACACATAAGATCAAGACCACAACAACATAAGAATGGATGAATGCTATGGATGGCATGAATGCAAAGGGGAAGACAAGGCATGACCACATGAAATAACACATGAAATGATAACTCCATAGAATGCCATCATGGAGCCAAACATGGCAAGGTTCCAATTATGGAAATGTTACACTTGGGGCATTACAGTGCCGACCCATTTTGAAAACATGTCCGCTCCACGTGCACGCCGACCCATTTCCAGCCCAAATTTGGGACTAAAATGCGTCGGCGCGGACGCGAAGCGGACGCGCGTGCGCCCTCTCGGTGTCCGCCCCAACCACCGCGGTCAACATTATTTATGACGGCCGCCATCCTTGGGCCCACACATCAATGACCGTGACATGCCTTTTATAATCCGAGCGTGCGGCGGGTTCCGCCATCTGCTTCCAGAACCCCGCCCGTCCACATCCCGTCACCTCCTCGGTGAACAAAACCCTAGCACCATGGCCGGCGGCTTCCCAAACAAGGGCAAGGCCCTGCTCTACCCCTGAGCCATCTTCCCGCCGTCGTATTCCCGGCAGCCTCGCTAGTGTGTGAGTGTCCCGGTGCACCAAGTGTGGTGGCACTCGGAGCACCGCGCGCTGCTCCCTTACCCCGATGTCACGTTGCCGCACGGCTGACATCTAGATCCGGAGAGGATTCTGGTGTCGGTCGTGCCACGGTCGGCGCAGGTGCATGCGGAGAAGGCGAGCCACCGTCGGCGCCTGCTGACGATGGAGCAGCGGCGAGACCCTACTTACGTGCCTGACTCCCCTAACTAGGAGATGTGGTTCGCGGTGGAGCACGAGGAGCAGTGCCGTCGTGGGGTGCGTTAAGTGCAGCCATGAGGCCCTCCGCCGCCCCCGTTTGTCGTCAGCTACGAGGACCAGGAGGTTGAGGCCGCCTACCACGCAGCATTGGCAGCTGTTCTCCGCCACAGCGAGGAGGAAGAGCGGCGCAAGGCCGACAAGGACGCGGCGTACCAGCAGCAGCTCGTGGAGGCCATCGCGCCGTCGGACATCGGCGACTTCGTCGTGCCACCTCCGCCGAAGCCTGAGCCCACGGAGCCGGGCGAGGTCTACCAGTTGACCGGCATCATCAACGAGTTCTTCAGTGTGCCACCCATCTGGCTGGATGCGATACCGTAGCAGGAGCAAGCCTACCTCGAGCACTGGAGGGTGCAACACCTGCGAGCGGAGCGCGCCGAAGGTCTTCGGCTGATGGAGCTAGAGAAGGAGGCCGAGGAGGAACGATGGGAGATGGAGGAGGAGGAGTGTGCCCCTGCTACTGTGCTGCCACCGCCACGAACACAGCCCGTGCCTGCAGGACGGACGACGGAGGCGGAGGAAACTGAGCTGTGGAACACGGCGTTCGTATAGGCCGGCCCTGCGCCTACGCTGGTCGATCTCACCTGCTCGGACATCGACGACGTCGCCGCCTAGGGCTCCCCTCATAGTTTTAGTTTTTTATGTTTAATTAGTGTAATGCGGACGCGTGGACTCTCAACGGCCTTCGTGACCGGCTTTTAATGTTTAATTATGAACTTATATATTTTTTCGCACGATGGCAAAAATGGGTTCGGCCAGCGTTGGGCGCATGCGCCGACCCATTTGCGGAAGCGGACGTTCGTGTCCGTCTGACCGACTCAAACAGACAAAAAGTGGACAAAATTGTCGTCCGTTTTGGTCGGTCTGTTGGAGTTGCCCTTAGTTCAGCCAAGATTGTGCCCTTAGTTCCGCCAGGATTGTAATTATGCAATGGCGATGACGCATGGCTCTTGGGACAACGATATTATTTGCTTGAGACATGATGTAGCACGCACGCTAGCGATGTGACCAAACGCTCTGTGCAAACATTGCACTACATATATTTGACAAGATGTCCACACCAAATATAGATTGCAATAAAAAAAACTACCACATGGACATGACCCGATCAGAACCACGTCGAGTCAGCATAGATTCCACATCAGCTTACTGTAAGGTGCAAGTTGTCCGATTTTGAAATTAAGGACTGAAAATAGACTTTTCTATTTATTTTTATACTCGTGTGATTCAATTAGTAAGTCAATACTGAAGTTCGTCCGAGGGAAGCAAGGGGTTCGTTAGTGGGCCGTGGTTTGGGGGAGGACAGTGCAGCGAGGGGGCACTCCCGGCCGGGTGACCGAATAAGGCGGCTAGGCTTGTGGGGACTTATTGGATGAAAGGAAGAACAGGAGGGCCTGAAGGTTCAAAAAGGTACGTCCTCCGTCTCGGTGCATTAAGCAACTTATAAAAATCAAATAATTTCAAAACGCTAAGAGCAAGTCTAATAAGTCCTAATCAGCAGGCTATAGCAGTTGCCACTTCCTCAAAATACTATGTGGAAGAAAGAGAAAGCATGAGAGAGAATGGAGCGGGTTACAGATCTGTCGCCCGGCTACAGCACGGCTACCCCACATAAAAGATTGCATGCAGCCCATCCAAATGCAAAAGAGCAGGCGCTAGCTTCATTCCTTCCAATCACCTACCTTCATTCACATGCATGCATTAAATAGTATTATCAATTAGTAGCTAATCTATAGCTAACTCACTATACCAACAGACTTTTTCATGGGCTTTTGAAGACTTGGCACTACTATATAGCCAGCAACGGGGTTTTTTTATTAACCATGCTCTAAAAGCAAGTACAATAAGGTACAATCAGCAGGCTGTAAGTATTAAAATACTATATTTCCGCTGAGTTGGATGAGAGAGAAAATGAGACAGAAGGGAAGCGGGCTCTTCGTGAAGAGTCAGCTCTAGCACGTGCTCCTAGGTGCTTTGTGAGAATGAAACATGGATCATATATGATAAAAGCAGTACTCTTTTATAGCTAACTATTGTACAAGCTAGTTATAAGGTGGGCTATAAGACTGCTTATAGCCAGCAGTTGGCTATACCATTAACCATGCTCTAAGTCACATTATAGTACTACTAGTTGCATGCATATTAATTAGACCTTATTTATAAATTGAAGGACCAATGCATGCAATTTATGCGTCATGTTTTTTGGATTTGAAGAGGTCTTCCAATTAATAACATGTTTTAAGTTGAGAAAGGAATAGTGTGATTGACTTCCTCTACAATTTAATTTTTTTCTCCTATCCAATCTCTACGTGCCTAGGTTGCCGGGAACGACAATGAACAAACGCATTGAATTTGGTGGATATGGACCTGCGGCATGCGGGAACAGTTCGGGGATGGCACGGGAGGAGGAGGTCGAGGGATGGCAGGGCCATGGCGGTACCGGGTCCTGTCGTGTGTATTTGGTTCCGAGGTGGGCGAGGGTGATGAAGGTCCGAGCAGAGGAGGTTCCGTGGGGCGACGACGTCCTTGGATCCGGTTTCCGATGAGCTGCGATGGCCGTCTGGGTTTTTGGTGACGCTCGAGAGGAGCTCTCGTGTGCTACAGGCAGTGGGGTGATAGGTTGGAGGCGGTGCTTGGGGAAGAGGTGCGGCTCCTCTGCTCGCGGACGCGGCCCGGGACTGGATTGAGGGGAAAACAAGGAGACGAGGCTAGGTGAATGGATTCTATGGATCTGCGGAGCTGGTTGGCTGGTGGTGGTTGGAGTGGGGAGGATCCCGAGGTAGGAGGAACAGATGGATAATGCCGGCGGACATGGATTGAATGGGACATCTCGCCTAGAAATTAGGGTCGTGTACAATTTATATGGAAACACTTTAAATCAGTAGTCTGATTAGAAGCATATATCAGATCGATGGACTGCCGTTGATTCTAATTGAATCTTGCGGTCCAACACCGCTATGTTTTCAAAACAAAAAATGCCAGCTCATAGCAAACCTACCTATCCATCCATAAATTCCTACCAACAACTCACCCGGATATCCCTCCCTAATCATCTCCTTCTCTCACGCACCCGCACGGCGCACCTCCCCGATCTTCTCGGCAACGGCAACACCCCGTTCTCCCCGACGGCAGAGCACATCGCTGCATTCCTTCACACCTCATCGGCGGCCACAAGAGCGGAGCAGCCATCTCGCCGTCCATATCCGTTCCTCTCCTCTTCTCCACCCCCTCCCTATCCACTAATGCGAGTATGCGACTCCGGGCGACATCGTTGGTGAGCCATCCCGGCGATAAGGGGTCGAGCCCCTATCTCATCTACTTCCGACCACCACAGAAACAGAAGTTAACACGTGTGCTCCTCTTCCTCATTGATTTTCTTTGTAATGTTGCATGATTAGATTATCTTATTCTTCATTTCTATGTGCTTGATCAGTAGGAGGCCATGATGTGCATCCTAGGAAGGCGGCTCCATAGGCATTGGTACCTTCACCTCTAGGTCTAGCCCTTCTCGACATTGTCGGGAGCACGCCCGAGCAACTGCAGAACACGGGGCCTCGCGTCCTCGGCTCAGCTAGGTTTAATTTCATATACTCGACTAACCTACTTTGTTGTAAAGGAGGCCCTCGACTAATGGTGTGCATCCTTGCTGCATAGCCGCTCCATCCATGCCACTCTTTTTATGTGCACAGTTAACCATGGTCCATCGGGATAGAAAGGAAGCAAGTCCACCATCAAAGGAAGCACGGGTACTATTGAAAGAGGCACGACCAACATAAGAAGGAAGCACGATTAGCATGCATGGCCAGAAGGATGCACTTCCCCAACAAATGGAAGCATAACTACCATTGCATGGAAGGACGACCAACGTCGAAAGGAAGCATGGTTGGCCATCAGCCTGATGGTGTCTGAGCTGTGCCTTAGATGTCACAGTTTTTTTTATGGAAGCAAATCCTGTCAAACCAAATGTAGTGTTTCAATGATAAATAATTTTGATTGGATATAAGTATCCTTGGAAGCAATTTAGTGGTTCATTGTGAACAATTCTTTGGCCTTTGAAGTATATTTTTACCGCATCACAAAGAAGATAAATATGATGGTGCATTGGACATAATTTTTTGCCAAAATGGAAACAAATTCTCTAGCTAACGGACACCAAATGAATTGTTGAATTCCTAGCCCTCCCTACCAGCCTATATGCTTTGAAGCAAAAAACATGTTGCCATCTACCATAGTACGAGTTGCTTTTCTTGCTGACCGCCACACAAGTACAAATGTATTGCTTCAACCGCACGTTCATATACATGACAAAAGAACAGATAAAGAATTGAAGAAGGAAGCATTGAAGCACATGATGAAAATACGTTTAAAAAGGACACGATGAAAGTAGTGAGAAAGAAAAGAGATGAGGAGTAAATATCGCTAAATAGATCTAATGTGATTTAGGGCAGTGATTGTTACGAAATAAAGTACATACAAACTAACTTCATCCAGGCCCACACTAGACTCTACTAGCCAATCTCCACGCTTGCAGGAAATTTAATCCAACGATCATGGACTAGTCTGATGGGGAGCAAAGCATCAGACGTCTGATGCCTAGTGGCTCCCCAAATTATAGCATGATGACACATGATAGGCTTTTTTTTAGATAGTTTGGAGTCTCCGGTTAGATAAGACAGTTGAACATAAATACACCCTCTTTTCCGGTTTATAGGGCTCATCTAAAAAATTTCAGATCTCTATTATATTAGGCTCATTTTGGGTCTAATTGAGTTGAAGTGCTTTGAGTCCCACATCATATTTAATTCATAGTGTTTAGAGAAAGGAACTGAGTGGCTATGGATGCGTCGTTTTCTACATCCACCATGCAAGTCCAATGAAAAAGAGGATGCTATATTTATTGTCTCGGAAATTGAATATGTGAAAAATATTTCATTGACTAGTTAAAACTAGTGTCATCTACTCACAATTCACCTTGCTTGATGAGATTTTAGATTTGAGCCCTATAAACCGGAAAGGTGGGAGTAGGTTAGGGATGTCCAAATAATAAACGGAAAATGTTTTGGGTATTTCGGTTATGATACGGACCAACTTGTCGCGACCGTCCAGTTCGGGTCCAAGGCGAGTTTTCAGACTAGGCTGTGGGCGGATCGATGCACTATTTTTTTGAGGGTACACCAATGGCGTACACGGCTTTATAGAAGGCAGAAAATATGTACAAGAGATTACAAGGAGCTAATTAGCGATCACACGTCGATCCTAACCAGCATATGCCCCCCTCCACTCCTATGGCTAACTACTCAGCTAATGGAGTGACCTCAAATGCTCCAGCTCTGGCCCAAGAGCGCAATTCATCGAAGTTCCTGCCAAAGACCCCACCATTACATTACCTCCAGATGGTCCAACAGATGAGTATGACAAACGTGTCAAAACTTTTAAGGGTAGGCTTGGTGATACACTTCCTGGTCGTCAACCACCATTTAACCGAGGTAGTGGCACATAGTCTAACGAATAAGGTGTGACGCTTTCCTATTTTGGGGGCGATGCCCAAAAGGGAAAGAGGCGCATCTAAACGTTTCACAAGCGAGATAAACATAGCATTACATAATCGAAGAATGACAAGTAGGGCATACACTTGCCATCTGACATAGTATATCATAAGGTTTACATCCACACAATTATTCAGAACAAGTTGTCCCGCTATGGACAACATGAAACAAGGAAAAGACTATGATATCTCACATGCTGGCCCGCGATCACGACCACGGCCTCAGTCCTCCGGATAGTTCAGGTACAGTCGGTCATTCTCCTCATCGTACTACCACGCCAGCTGCGTGCCATCAGGATCTCCTGTGTCGGGCATACCTGTACCTGTTGGGGTGTTGTAGTAAAATGTGAGCCACGGGGACTCAACAATCGGATGACCTTGGTATCGAATCTAGTCATGTTATTAGGTGAGGAAGGTTTAGTGTATAGGTCGCAATATCCTAAGCATATATCGTTGCTAAGTTACGATGATCAGAGTTATTGATATGGTGGTCTACGCGAGCGGTCGAAGATTAAGTGATCACTAACTGATCCTGAACACCTACTTACGTCAAACATAACCCCACTGTGTTCCCGATCGAAGAGAGGTCTGCGAAGTGGACAGTCATGGTTACGCACACAGTTGGCAGTTTTATTAGAGTTAATTCAAGTTATCTAGAACCGGATGTTAACAAATTATCCATGTTTGCCACATAACCGCGGGCACGGCTTTCCGAAAGATTAAACCCTCCAGGGGTGCTCCAACTAGTCCATCACAAACTGCCACGGGCCGCAAAGTAATCCTCTATCATGAATCTCGTGATCTCGTCGGATTCCTTAGAGGAAAACCTCAACTTTGAGGAGACCCAAAGATTCACCGGGATTCCTATACGCAAGATATATCGCTAAGGTAAGACGAACCTAGCAGGACCTCCCGTCGTGTCGACGACCCCGATAAGAGCCGCGTATCTCAGTCTGAGGGCACGACAGGTGAGCTAAACGTCGGGTTGGCTAAACCAGTTGGTGACCAGGAGGGCCCCGGACATCGCTCAGGTGGGACCAACACTAATGAGGAGCACTGGCCCGGGTTGTTGATTAAACCCTCGGGGTAGCTATTCCCTATGCAAACTATTATTAGGTGATTAGCAAATTAAAACCAATGTTGGGTCATGCCGGACAAGCCTTAACACTACACGATTTATCAAGGGGGTCCCCATAACAACCCCGACCGTGTTAGGAGTGATCAGTTATGGAATCAAACACTGATAGCCGAAACTAAGGCGGCAACAACGGAACAAACCTCCCGGCAAAAGGCTAGGCCTTCCGTTATATACCAAGTATATAGGTGCATTAATTAAATAGCAGTTTAAGCACAATGATATCAAAATACTCTTGTTATCACATAAGACAGCTAGCACCTGCAACTAGCAAAGCTATACATTAGAAGCAGAGCAAGCCTACTTAGCCAAACAACATTAGCTAGGAGAGGAAAGTGTTTGGGTTTCATGGCAAAGACATGTGTCATTTTTATCAAGTGGTAGGAAGCGAGCATATATCAAAGGAAACGTGATTCTAAGCATAACAAAGCTAGATACGGTATCAAGGTCACAGTCATCTTGCCTGTGATGTCTTCAGCTTGGAACTGCTCTTGATCGTCATGCACGTACTCTCCGGGAATATAAAATAAACAGCCAATGAATACCAACACAACATGATGCAACAAACAATATGATGCATGAGATGAGAAGGAAGCATTGATAACCCACAAGTATAGGGGATCAATTGTAGCCTTTCTTGATAAGTAAGAGTGTCGAACCCAATGAGGAGCTAAAGGTAGGAGAAATATTCCCTCAAGTTCTATCGACCACCGATACAACTCTACGCACACATTACGTTCGCTTTACCTAGAACAAGTAAGAAACTAGAAGTACTTTGTACGAGTGCTAGGATAGGCTTGCAAGGAAGTAAAGAACACGTAAATAAAACAAGGGGCTGGTTATATAAAGAAACAATTATGAGTGTCTAACGAGTGTGGAAAAGTGGTGCTAGGAGTTGCGGAATTGTCCCTAAGCAATTGACTATGTTACTAGATCGATAGCAAGTATCATGTGGGAGAGGCCTCTGCTAGCATGTCATCCCTTACTTGGAATTCTATGCACTTATGATTGGAACTATTAGCAAGTGTCCGCAACTACTAACGTTTATTAAGGTAAAACCCAACCATAGCAATAAGATATATCGGTCCCCCTTCAATCCCATATGCATCAATTTCTATCCTAGGTTTGAAGCTTCTGTCACTCTAGCCTACCAATACATAGTCCTATCAACATACAACTAAGCCTATGGTGTGATCCACGCGCGCGATCATATGATGGGCACCAAAGGACAGCAACACAACCAAAAGCAAATTAAACCAATCATAGCAATTCATCAATCACCGATAGGACAACGATAATCTACTCAGACATCATAGGATAGCAACACATCATTAGATAATAATATGTAGCATAAAGCACCATGTTCAAGTAGAGGGTACAACGGGTTGTGGGAGAGTGAACCGCTGAATATGGATGGGGGAAGATGATGGAGATGTTGCTGAAGATGACGGAGCTGTTGGTGTAGATCGCCGTCACATGATGATGTCCCGGGCGGCGTTCCAGCGCCGCCAGGAGAGAGGGGGAGAGATCCCCCCTCCTTCTTCTTCTTCCTTGACCTCCGCCCTAGATGGGAGAAGAGTTTCCCCTGTGGTCCATGGTCTCCATGGCAGCGGAGGGGCGAGAGCCCCTCCTAGATTCGATATCTCTCTTTGTGTCCTTCTGTTTCTGCGCTCCCAGATTCTGCGTTTCACCTTTCTGATATTCCCGGAGATCCGTAACTCCGATTGGGCTAAAATTTTAACACGATGTTCTTCCGGATATTTTCTTTCTTGCGGCGAAAGAAGGGCTCCAACCGCCTTAAGGAGTGGCCACAAGCCTGCCAGCCACCGTCGTACCTCCTGGTGGCGGCTACAGGGCTTCTGGTCCCTCCGTGCATCGCCTCGCGTTGATTCTTCTGCCCAAAATAATAAATATTCCAAAAAAATCCCCGTATTTTTTTATTACGTTTGGACTTTGTTTGGTATGGATATTCTGCGAAACAAAAAACATGCAACAAACAGGAACTGACACTGGGCACTGGATCAATATGTTAGTCCCAAAAATAGTATAAAAAGTTGCCAAAAGTATATGAAAGTTGTAGAATATTGGCATGAAACAATAAAAAATTATAGATACGACGGAGACGTATCAGCATCCCCAAGCTTAATTCCTGCTCGTCCTCGAGTAGGTAAATGATAAAAAAGATAATTTTTGATGTGGAATGCTATCTAGCATAATCTTGACCATATAATCTAATCATGGCATGAATACTAAAACACAAGTGATTCGAAGCAATAGTCTATCATTTGACATAAAGACAATAATATTTCAAGCATACTAACAAAGCAATCATGTCTTCTCAAAATATCATGGCCAAAGAAAGTTATCCCTACAAAATCATATAGTCTGGCTATGCTCCATCTTCCCCACACAACGTATTTAAATCATGCACAACCCCGGTTTTAGCCAAGCAATTGTTTCATACTTTAGTGTTCTCAAACTTTTTCAATTTTCATGCAATACATGAGCGTGAGACATGGACATAGCACTATAGGTGGAATAGAATATGGTGGTTGTGGAGAAGACAAAAAGGAGGAGATAGTCTCACATCAACTAGATGTATCAACGGGCTATGGAGATGCCCATCAATAGATATCAATGTGAGTGAGTAGGGATTGTCATGCAACGGATGCACTAGAGCTTATAAGTGTATGAAAGCTCACAAAAGAAACTAGTGGGTGTGCACACAACTTGCTTGCTCACGAAGACCTAGGGCAATTTTGAGGAAGGCCATCATTGGAATATACAAGCCAAGTTATATAATGAAAATTTCCCACTAGTATATGGAAGTGACAACATAGGAGACTCTCTGTCATGAAGATCATAGTGCTATTTGAAGCACAAGTGTGGAAAGAGGATAGTAGCAATTGTCCCTTCTCTCTTTTCTCTCATTTTTTTGTTGGCTCTTTGGCCTCTTTTTTTATTTTTATTTTTATATATTTTTTATTTTGGTGGGCATCTTTGGCCTCTTCTTTTAAATGGGCTTCGCTAGCCTCTTTTATTTCCTAACATGGGACAATGCTCTCTTAATAATGATCATCACACTTACAACTCAATACTTCGAGCAATGACGACTCTATATGCAATGCCTTCGGTAGTGTACCGTGACAATGATCTAGCATAGCAATGACATCAAAAAACGGACAAGACATGGAAACATCATGCTAGCTATCTTATGATCATGCAATGGCAATACGGAAGTGGTGGCACATTTCATGAGACGAAACTGTGGTAGTTGCATGGCAATATATCTCGAAATGGCTATGAAAATGCCATAATAGGAAGGTATGGTGGCTGTTTTGTGGGAGGTTATATGGTGGGTGTAATGCACCGGCGAAAGTTGCGCGGTAGTAAAGAGGCTATCAATGGTGGAAGGGTGAGAGTGCGTATAATCCATGGACTCAACATTAGTCATAAAGAACTCACATACTTATTGCAAAAGTCTATTAGTCATCGAAACAAGGTACTACACGCATGCTCCTAGGTGAAAGGTTGGTAGGAGTTAACCATCACGCGATCCCGACCTCCACACAAAGGATGACAATCAATAAATAAATCATGCTCCGACTTCATCACATAACGGTTCACCATACGTGCATGCTACGGGAATCACAAACCTTAACACAAGTATTTCTACGAATACACAATTACTCACTAGCATGACTCTAATATCACATATTCATGTCGCAAAACTATTGCAAGGAATCAAACATATCATATTCAGTGATCTACAAGTTTTATGTAGGATTTTATGACTAACCATGTGAATGGCCAACTCCTGTTAACTCTCTAAATAGGTATAAGTGAAGCATGAGAGTTTAATTCTTTCTCCAAAAGATATGCCCAGCTCTAACAAATATAAGTGAAGCAAAAGAGCATTCTACAAATGGCGGTTTTCTATGTGTAGGTAAACAGGCAATCCAAACTTCAAAATATATAAGTGAAGCACAAGAAGCAGTCTATAAAGCCAACGAAGGACTATCTCATACCAGCATGGTGCATAAAAGAAAAAGGAAAAATAAACACAAAAGACGCGCCAAGCATTTGCACATATCATGTGACGAATTAAAATATAGCTCCGAGTAAAATTACCGATAGATTGTAGACGAAACAGGGGATGCCTTCTGGGGCATCCCCAAGATTAGACCCTTGAGTCTTCCTTGAATATTACCTTGGGGTGCCTCGGGCATCCCCTAGCTTAGGCTCTTGCCTCTCCTTATTCGTTCATTCGTCGTGCTCTCACCCAACACTTGAAAACTTCAATTACACAAAACTCAACAAAACTTCGTGAGATCCGTTAGTTTAATAAAATAAATCACCACTTCAGGTACTGTTGTGAACTCATTCTAAATTCATATAAGCATTATATCTATTTTAATCCAACTTCACCATGGTTCATACCCCCCGATACTACCCATAGATTCATCAAAATAAGAGAACAATGCATAGAAAACAGAATCTGTCAAAACAGAACAGTCTGTAGCAATCAGTATATTCCGTATACCTCTGATATCTCAAAAAATCTGAAAAATTATGAACGTATGGAAATTTTTCATATCAATCAGAAGAAAAAAGAAACAACTCATAAGATCTTCCGGAATAAAAATGAAAATTAATTTCGTGAGCAGAAAGTTTCTGTCTTTTCTCAGCGTGATCAAACAACTATCACCCAAACTAATCGTAAAGGCTTTGCTTGTCACATTATTTTAAAAAACACAAAGGAATTGTACAAGGGGATAATTATTTTTGTGAGAAACTTCCATCAAAAATTCTACATTGTTTCCATGAGCATGAACACAAGTGTTCAAGGTCGACCCTCACTTCCGCAATGCATCACCTTTCAATCGCTTCTCTTTTCAAAAAAGTTTTAAGTTCCCCTCTATATTTTTTTGTTTTAAAACTAAATAAAAGCACTTAACATAAATAAATGACTCTCTAAAACATCCGGGTTGTCTCCCGGGCAGCGCTTTATTTAAAGCCATTAAGTTAGGCATAAAGTGCTCAAGTAATGGATCCACCCGGACCCCAAGGTATATCAAAGCCAATTTTAATTGGCAATGATTTGAAATTTAGTAGTGATCACAAGGTAACATATATCATGCAATGACGAAGTCTAACTCTCTTCCTATGCATTGGCATGTCATAAAAGAACAATTCATGCACATCAAGTAAAGGCCAATACATAGCATAAGCAGTTTCTTGCAATTTTATCATATTGGAAACATGGAGAGGTGGAGATGTAGTTCCTCTCTCATAATAATTGCAAGTAGGAGCAGCAAGCACATGCATATTATATTCATCAAAATAATCATGTGTAACATAAGGAACTATAGCTAGATCATCTTCATAAGCATCATTCATATTGGCATCATGGCCAGAAGCGTAGCAAGCATCAAGTTCATCAAAAAGGGGTATTTCAAACGAATCCAATGGATCATAGCATTCATCTTTCGGTAAGAACGAAGGGAAATTAAATAATGTATGAGTAGAAGAGTTACTCTCATTAGAAGGTGGACACGGGTAGCTAGTCCGTTCTTCCTCCTTTTGTTCTTCGCTCTCCTCGTCATCTTTTTCATCTAATGAGCTCACAATTTCAGCATTTTCTTCTTCCATAGTTTCCTGCAAAATAATAGTATCTTCTTGGGCAGCATAGGATTTATCCTTAAATCGTTCAATATGGGCATTATATTCATAATTAGTATAACAATAACGAAGCATAGCTAACTTTTCAGATAGGTTAGGAGCGTCATCATTATCATCATACCTTTTAAAGAGAGCCTCAATTTCATAAGCACCCATAAAAGCAACAAACTCTTCTATTTGATCCACATCATAGTAATCATATATACCATTAGCATAAGAAGCCAAGGTTCTATGATCGTTAAACTCACAAGAAAAGGGAAGGTGTGGAGCCTTCATCCTAGAGCAACAAGTAACACCATGTCTCTTGCATAGTTCCCAAGCATACCATTTCAACAAATGGATTTGATCCCATAAAAGTTTCCCTTTTTGAGTCAAGTGATAATCCCTAAAGTATTCACGTTGATCCAACGTGTATCCCATTATATAATTGAATGGGGCTTTCTCAGGATTATTAAAGAAGTACATAATATTTTCCATGTAACGAGCATCGAGGGTTTTAGGAGGTTCCCCATCTCCATGAGTAGCAAGTACACCTAATTTTTTTGGTATTTCATGTTCCATATCCATAACTAAAGATAGAGAACAACTTAGAACAGCAAATAAATCTACTTAGTGATAAAGCAAACAAGCACACACGAGGATATTCACCCCACGCTATTGCTCCCCGGCAACGGCGCCAGAAAAAGTTCTTGATAACCCACAAGTATAGGGGATCAATTGTAGCCTTTCTCGATAAGTAAGAGTTTCGAACCCAGCGAGGAACTAAAGGTAGGACAAATATTCCCTCAAGTTCTATCGACCACCGATACAACTCTACGCACACTTTACGTTCGCTTTACCTAGAACAAGTAAGAAACTAGAAGTACTTTGTAGGAGTGCTAGGATAGGCTTGCAAGAAAGTAAAGAACACGTAAATAAAACTAGGGTATTGTTATATAAAGAAACAACTACGAGTGTCTAACGAGTGTGGAAAAGTGGTGGTAGGAGTTGCGGAATTGTCCCTAAGCAATTGACTACGTTACTAGATCGATAGCAAGTATCATGTGGGAGAGGCCTCTGCTAGCATGTCATCCCTTACTTGGAATTCTATGCACTTATGATTAGAACTATTAGCATGCGTCCACAACTACTAATGATTAGAACTATTAGCAAGCGTCCGCAACTACTAACGTTCATTAAGGTAAAACCTAACCATAGCAATAAGATATATTGGCCACCCTTCAATCCCATATGAATCAATTTCTATGCTAGGTTTGAAGTTTTTGTCACTCTAGCCTATGGTGTGATCCACGTGCGCGATCATATGATGGGCACCAAAGGACAGCAACATAACCACAAGCAAATTAAACCAATCATAGCAATTTATCAATCACTGATAGGACAATGATAATCTACTTAGACATCATAGGATAGCAACACATCATTGGATAATAATATGTAGCATAAAGCACCATGTTCAAGTAGAGGGTACAACGGGTTGCGGGAGAGAGAACCGCTGAATATAGATGGGTGAAGATGATGGAGATGTTGGTGAAGATGACGGAGGAGTTGGTGTAGATCGCCGTCACACGATGATGTCCCGGGCGGCGTTTCGGCGCCGCTGAGAGAGAGGGGGAGAGAGCCCCCCTCCTTCTTCTTCTTCCTTGACCTCCTCCCTAGATGGGAGAAGGGTTTCCCCTGTGGTCCATGGTCTTCATGGCGGCGGAGGGGCGAGAGCCCCTCCTAGATTGGATCTCTTTCTCTGTGTCCTTCTGTTTCTGCGCTCCCAAATTCTGCATTTCACCGTTTCTTCAATTCCCGGAGATCCGTAACTCCGATTGGGATGAAATTTTAACACGATTTTCTTCCGGATATTATCTTTCTTGCGGCGAAAGGATCCAACCGCCTTAAGGAGTGGCCACAAGCCTGCCAGCCGTCGTCGTACCTCCTGGTGGCGGCTACAGGGCTTGTGGGCCCTCCGTGCATCGCCTCGCGTTGATTCTTCTTCCCAAAAATCATAAATATTCCAAAATAAGTTTTTGTTATGTTTGGACTTCGTTTGGTATGGATATTCTGCGAAACAAAAAACATGCAACAAACAGGAACTGACACTAGGCACTGGATCAATAGGTTAGTCCCAAAAATAGTATAAAAATTTGCCAAAAGTGTATGAAAGTTGTAGAATATTGGCATGAAACAATCAAAAATTATAGATACGACGGAGACGTATCAAGGATGCACCACTATTCTAGTCACTTTCATATGCATGAGATGAGAAGATAAACTTCTGGACAGAACTTCACACTAAGCTATCTTGACATGCATGAGGATGGCATGAACAGGTGCATCACGAGAAAACGATGCAAAGAACATATAAAGAACGTAGAGATCGGAGCTATGGATCAACCGAAAATTACGAATCAAGATATGGAGTCCTATGGTTCAAATCCACTACAAGCGCACTTCAATGGCACTCTTCTGGTGTTCCCAGGTAGCCACATGATCAAACAAACAAATATAAGTGGGGTGGTGCATGGAATCACACCACTCCATCAACAATGCCCACACAAGCTTCAAAACAACTAAAACATACAATCTGTCCTAAACAAGATCATAGCCGTTTGTCTATAACATTCAAAGTACCTACAACCACCCAAATGAGCCAGACAAGATATGTGGCAAAAGCCAATCAAAAGCTCTACAAGCCTGAACAACAAGTTACTGCAAAGGCATCACACGTGAGAAGATCTACAGTCACCAAAATGGACAAAACATTACAGATTCTGGGACTTAGTGAAAATCTCAGATTTTTACCAGCTTCTTATGCTCTGAAGCATTTTGGCAGCCTCCAAAATGATATCTACAGGAAGTGAAAGAGCATGAAATTTAACAGAGATCTAGACAAACAGAAAAGCTCACAAACTCTAGTTTGTTGCATGGGTTGATTCCCAACACATGAACTTGTGCAACCAAATCAACAAGGGAAGAAAATAACAGCAGATTCTCAGACCTAGTGAAAATCACAGATTTTCACAAAGCTGACAATTTCAGCCAAGTGTCATCTTGGAAAAGGCACAACTAGTACATACAAACTCCTATTTATAGAACAAAGACTCCATCTTGTAGAGGGGTTCAGCCACTACTGCCACATCAAGGACACCACATGACACTAAGCTCTAAACATGGCATCAAGACAGAAAAATGACAGTTTATGAAGTTGCTCTAAAGTGAAATCTGATTCCAGCAGTGGATTCCTGGGATGATTCTACCCCAAAATCATATATAATACATGGGTACTTGCCTGGAACATGTAGGTACGAAGCTAGCTCGAAAAACAACATTGAAATCACTATAAGCACATAGGAGCTTTATCACATGTGAATAAAGTATATACGTCATCTCTATACCTACCTATGCACACACACAAGGTTCATACACCATCACATCAACATATTGGCAAGCATGAGGGGTTAGACCTCATGCACAAGTGCATAGGTGCAATCATGCCCACACACACGCACACATGAACACCTACACACCTACACATCATCATGTGTGCTCACACACACACACACCAACAAGTGGTGCATCTAGAGGGCTGCCCTCTTGCACATATGAATGTGCCACCACATGCACACACACACACTCACATATATGAACCTCTTCCCAAGTGCACACACACACAAACTAGACACATACTCTCACTCATACACACCACCTACACACACTAGTGCATGCGCAAGCACTTGCACACACACACACACATATTCATGTGTTGGTGCAAACTTGCACAAGTATGTGGGTGTAAGCCACACACATACAGACATGCACACACAACTTCATATACACACACACCTACAAGTGCACACATACAATGGTGCAAACACACAAGCACATGCTCACACACTCATACATACACAAGCTAGCATAAAAGGGGTTAAAACCCACTGGTTTGTGATGAAACACAAGACAACTTGATGTCCAAGTAATGCCTAGTGAAACAAACAAAACAAAGGAGCAAAAAAATAAAGGGGAGTCACTCGGATCGAACCCAGGACCCCCTGGTGCCACACAACACACCACACCACCGGGCTACTGCCTGCTCTTCGACAGAGAGAAGCCCTCCTGCTCAAGTAACCCCAGCAACGAAACAGAAAAAAATAAAAAGGGGGGCTTCGGGGATTCGAACCCATGACCACACCACCAACAAAACTACCCCCTACCACTATGCTCCACGAACGGAACTTAACAGAGAGGGGGGCATTGCTCTTTTGAGCATCCCCTCTGTTCCTTCTACAGTTCGACGGCTGCCGGAACAGGGGAACCACATCGGCATTGCTACGACCAAAATTGAGAGGGTGGCGCTTGCGAGGAGGAAGATGGATCTTTAGGGGATCCATTCCCGCCCCAAGCGCACCGGGAGGTGTTCTACTACGGCGGCACGACGAAGACCTAGCTACGGCAGGAGCTGCTACTGCCCGCGCCACCATACAATGCCGGCGACGAGCTACGGGCGCTGCAGACGAAAGGAGGAGGCGGAGGGGAGCGGGGCACGCTCACCTAGGGTGTCGACGAGGAAGGGCTCGCCATCGTGGAAGAAGGGGACAAAGATGCGCGACGACATGACATGTCGCTCCGGCCTGTCGGAGCCGCTGCGGAGGGAGCGCCAAAGAGGGGGAACCACCCCTCTAGCGACGGGAACGGAACGGGGGGAGAAGCCCCATGCTCGCGGATGCCTCGGACGCCACGGGGAGAGGCTGCCGGCAACGAGGGGGACGCGGATCGACGGCGTCGACCCTCTGAACTTACTTAATCTCGCTCGGATCTTACATCTCGATGGGGAAGGGAGAGATGAGAGGAACGGGGCTGACGGCGGGCGAGGAGGAACCCTAGGCACGCATGCCAATGCGCGCTTTATAGGAGGGAGGAGGGACGCCTCGACGTCCATGAGGGGACGGCGCGCGCGCTCTCTCGCTCGGGCTCTGACGGAAAGGAGGGAGGAAGAAGACGGCGTCAGAGAAGAGAGGGACGCCGAAATGGGCTGCTGCGCGAGGGGAAAAGAAGATGGGCCAGAGGGAGAGAAGAAGCCCATCCACTGGCGCCAGATAACCAGAGAGAAAAACCCTTTGGGTTTTTCTATTAAAACAAATACCACAACAAAATAGATCTTCTAGGGAAATCTAGGTCTCCAAAAATAAAAATAAAATGACCCTGGTCATAAGGGAATTATGACCCAATTAAATAAAATACAATGATGATTTTTGGAGCAATAAAATAATTACAAAACAGAATTAATTTAATCTGTTTTGTAAATAAAACCCCATTTAAGCAAAGTTTTGAAAATCCCTAGCCACATCTCCACATTACACAAGAAAAGGCACTAAATGATCTACATTTTTAAAACATGATTGGAGCAAGTTAAACTTGAGCTCAAGTAAATATAGAAGAAGGGGTTTTGTTGAAACCTAGTTTTGAAAGCACCATAGTTCAAAACCCAAGCTTCCAATCACCACAACGTCATACACATATCACATTCACTCACCATTGAACCAACACCAACAACAACACAAAGAAGAAGACAAGCATGCAATGGATGGTATGATGCATGAGAGAAGACATGAAAGTAAGCCACATGATCACATGAAATGGTAACTCCAAAGCATGCCATCATGGATCCAAACATGAAAGGTTTCCATATATGGCAAGGTTACATGCGGGGCATTACAAACTCTCCCACACTACAAGAAGATCTCGTCCCGAGATCTAGGACTGAAAGAAATCTGGAAATTCAGAACGGTGGTGATCCTCGCACTCCCAAGTGGCCTCTTTATCGGAATGATGTGAGAACTGCACCTTGAGAAACTTGATTGGCTTATTGCGGGTCTTGCGCTCAGTCGTTTCGAGAACTGCAACTGGATGCTCACGTTAGGATAGGTCGGGTTGAAGGTCGATATCCTGAAGATCAACTGCGCACTCGGGAGTCTTGAAGCATCTCCAGAGCTGAGAGACATGGAACACGTCATGCACATTTGCGAAGTTTGAAGGTAGTTCAAGTTGATAAGCAAGGTCGCCTCTCTTGCCAACAACTCTGAAAGGACCAACGAAACGAGGAGAAAGCTTGCCTTTGATGCCAAAACGCTGAGTGCCCTTCATTGGAGACACTTTGAGATAGACGAAGTCATCGAGCTCATAAGACATGTCACGATGCTTGCTATCATAGTAGCTCTTCTGACGGGACTACGCTGCTTTGAGATTATCCCGAATGACCCGACACATCTCCTCTGCTTCTTCGATCAAGTCATTCCCAAGAATCTGACGCTCGCCAGCCTCGGACCAGTTGAGCGGGGTACGACGCTTCCTGCCATAGAGGATCTCAAACGGAGCTTTGCCTGAACTTGCCTGAATCTGTTGTTATAAGAGAACTCAGCAAAAGGTAGGCAGTCTTCCCACTTCATGCCAAAAGAGATGACACGGGCTCTTAGCAAATCCTCGAGGACCTGATTGACTCTCTCAACTTGCCCACTAGTCTGAGGATGAAAGGTTGTGCTGAATCGAATCTTAGTACCCATCGTAGACTGAAATGAGTCCCAGAACTTGGAAGTGAAGATGCTTCTGCGATCTGAAGAAATCAGCATTGGCACACTGTGCAAAGTGACTATCCTCGAAGTGTTCAGCTCTGCAAGCTGAGCTGCCGAGATGGACTCCTTGACTGGAAGGAAATGAGCTACTTTGCTCAACTTGTCGATGACGACGAAGATGGCATCGTTACCCTTATTGGACTTCGGAAACCCGGTGACCAAATCCATCTCAATATGGTCGAACTTCCACTCGGGAGTGGGCAAAGGATGCAAAAGACCTGTTGGACGTTCATGCTCTGCTTTGACCCTTCGACATACATCACATTCATTTACGAACTGAGCAATTTCACGCTTCATGCGAGTCCACTAGAAGGTCTGTTTCAAGTCCTGAAACATCTTGGAACTTCCTGGATGTATGGAGAGAAGATAGTTATGAGCTTCTTCCATGATAACCTTTCTGAGAACCCCTTTCGGAACAACAAGACGATCCTCAAAGAATAATGTATCTCTCGCATCAACACTGAAGCACTTATATTTGGGAACTCCCTTTGGCAAGCCAATCTTAACTTTCTTCACCATTGCATCAAGAAGTTGAGCTTGTCAGACTTGGTCTTCCAAGGTAGGAGAGATCTGAAGATTTGCAAGAAATCCCTGAGGTACTAACTGAAGGTTGAGCTTTCTGATAGATTCACAAAGGTCAGGCTGGAGAGGCTTCAGAATGAGACTGTTGCAGTAAGCCTTACTGCTCACAACATCTACCACGACATTAGCTTTGCTTGGATTGTACTCAACGCTCGGATTAAAATCTTGGAGCATTTCCACCCAACGAATTTGCCGAAGATCGAGGTTAGGCTGGGTAAAGATGTACTTGAGACTCTTGTGATCTGTCAACACTTCAACCTTTCGTTCCAACAAGAGGTGTCTCCAAGTCATCAGAGCATGTACCACTGCCGCCAACTCAAGATCATGAGTGGGGTAATTCTTCTCACTTGGCTTCAACAGCCTCGAGGTATAAGCTACCACTTTCTTGTCTTGCATCAACACTGCACCAAGACCTTGAAAAGAGGCGTCGTAGAACACTTGATAAGGTATGGAGTCATTAGGAGGAACCAAGACTAGAGTAGAAGTGAGCTTCTATTTGAGTGTGTCGAAAGCCAATTGACGCTCTAAAGACCAGACATACTTCACACCCTTCTAAAGAAGACTTGAGAGAGGCTTAGCAATCTTGGAGAAATTCTCAACAAATCTTGTCCAATAGCTTGAAAGCCCGAGAAAGATTCGAAGCTGCTTCACATTTTGCAGAGGCTCCCATTCAACAATGGCCTGCACCTTCGACGGATGAACTTTGATGCCCTCGGCAGAGATGATGTGCCCAAGGTAGACAACTTCTTTCAACCAAAACTCACATTTGGAAAACTTAGCATAGAACTTATGCTCTCTTAGCTTATCAAGCACCAGCCTGAGATGTTCTTCATGCTCTTCCTCAGTTTCTGAAAAGACCAGAATATCATCAAGAAACAACAAGATGAATTCATTCTTGAATGGGGAGAAGATATAATTCATCATTCGACAAAAGGTCGGTGGAGCATTGGCCAGACAAAAAGACATCACTGTGTACTCATACGAGCCAAAGCTTGTCCTGAAAGCAGTCTTTGGAATGTCCTCTTCGCGAATGCGAATCTGATGATAACCCATCCTGAGATCAAGCTTCGAGAAGATCTTAGCCACTTTCAATTGCTCGAACAACTCATTGATGTTAGGAAGTGGATACTTGTTTCTAATCGTCTTCTTATTCCATGGGAGGTAATCGACACAGAGTCGTTCCGTACCATCCTTCTTCTTGACAAAAAGAACTCCACAGCCCCAAGGAGATGAGCTTGGTCTGATCAGACCCAGACGCTCCTGCTCATCGGGTTGTTTCTTCAGCTCCTTCAGCTCTTCTGGACCCAGTTTGTACGTCCGTTTGCACAGAGGCTTAGTACCCGGTTCAAGCTCAATTACGAACTCAACTTCTCGGTGCGGATGCATTCCTGTTAGTTCTTCCGGAAAAACATCTTCATATTCGTAGACCACTATGACTTGCGAAATTGGAGAGATCTCACCCTTCTCATTCAAGGAAAACAGACGGACTATGTCATCACGCGCTACAAAGATAATCACATCCTCCAAAGAATAAGTTAGCTTCACTTCTTTAGCTTCACAATCAATAGACGGCTTGTTCATAGCCAACGAATCCATCCCAAGGATCACATCAATATCAGACTTGCCAAGGACAATAGGAGACGCCAGAAAAGTATAATTACCCATCTTGACAGAGACATCTGGTGCTCGAGTACTAGCATGCATGAAATTGCTCGGAGATACTACTGACAACGGTCTAGGAAGCTCCTCAACATGAAAATTATGCTTGGATGCAAATGGAATGGAGAGGAACGAATGTGAAGAACCAGAATCAAACAAAACCTTAGCAGGAATATCATTAACCAAGAGATTACCCAAAATTACGTCTGAGGAGTTCTCTGCTTCAGGTGCATTCACCATATTGACTCTCGCAGACCTGGGGTTGAACTTCACTATAACATTGCTTGGAGGTTTGCGTGTAGGATGAGGCGGAAGACGCAGCTGAGAGGTGCACTTGTTTGCATAGTGACCCTTCTGCCCACACTTGTGACAAGTAACATCTGTCGGCTGACGGAACTGTTTTTGAGGATTCCCTTGCTTCTGCTGCTGAAACCTTTGCTGGAAAGGTGGGTTGGGTTGTTGGGAAGAACCACGACCACCTACTTGCTTGAACTGCTGAGTGTGACGAGGAGGAGGAGGAGACACCTAATATTTATGTTGCTTCTGAACCACCTGTGTAGAGGATGACGAGGTTGAATGTTTGAAACGCTTCTTCAAATTCTCCACCCTGAGCAAAGCTGCTTCAGCCCTGAGAGCCAAGTTGTAAAACTTATCAAACTCATCAGGATCGTGCAAGGCGAGGGATAGCTGCAAATCCTCTTTCAGACCAACTCTGAACTGATAGATCTTGCTCTTCTGATCTGGAATGTCCTGCAAGGCATATCGGGCTAGCTCGTGGAACTCGACATTGTACTTGTACACGGAGGAACCACCTTGCTTCAAGCGCGTGAACTTCTCACGCATTTCCTCCACAAAGCTAGACGGGATATAGTGGGACCTGAAATCTCTACAGAACTCATCCCAAGTGATCACTCTGGCACCCCTGGAGTCCTTCAACTGTTGCCACCAAATTGTTGCCTGCCCCTTGAGCTGGAATGTTGCAAACTTGACGAAGTCCTCTGGACGGACATTGCTGTACTCAATGTGTTTGTTCATGTCCTGAATCCAGTCCTCACCGTCAAGCGGCTGATCACACAATGTGAAGGTCTTCGGCTGGTTTGCCAGGAATTGACTCAGAGATGCAAACTGATTACCACCATGGTTGAAATTGCCCTGCTGCTGATTAGTCCTCTCTTGCAATAGCTGGATCAACGTATGAGTGTTAGCATTTGTTGCAACCATCACCGCTTTCCAAGCCTCTGCCGGAGGAGGCGGCGGTGGAGGAGGTGGTGGAGGGGGTGGTGGCGGCATCTCAGCACCCTGATGACCCACAAGTATAGGGGATCAATCGTAGTCCTTTCGATAAGTAAGAGTGTCGAACCCAACGAGTAGCGGAAGGCTCTGATAAATGGTTTTCGGCAAGGTAATAACTACAAGCACTGAAAGTAGCGGTAACAAATGATGATGTAGCGAGGTGAAACGTAGCAAGTGAAAAGTAACAAGTAACAAGTAGTAGCAATGGTGCATCAAGTGGCCCAATCCCTTTTGTAGCAAGGGACAAGCCTGAACAAAGTTTTATAGGAGGAAAAGCGCTCCCGAGGACACACGGGAATTTCTGTCATGCTAGTTTCATCATGTTCATGTGATTCATGTTCGTTACATTGATAGTTTGATATGTGGGTGGACCGGCGCTTGGGTACTGCCCTTACTTGGACAAGCATCCCACTTATGATTAACCCCTCTCGCAAGCATCCGCAACTACGAAAGAAGAATTAAGACAACGTCTAACCATAGCATTAAACTAGTGGATCCAAATCAGCCCCTTACGAAGCAACGCATAGACTGGGGTTTAAGCTTTTGCCACTCCAGCAACCCATCATCTACTTACTACTCCCCAATGCCTTCCTCTAGGCCCAAGTATGGTGAAGTGTTATGTATTCGACATTCACATAACACCACTACAGGAAAAGACAACATACATCATATAAAAATACCGAACGAATACTAAATTCACATGACTATTATTAGCATGACTTATCCCATGTCCTCAGGAACAAAAGTAACTACTCACAAAGCATAATCATAATCATGATCAGAGGTGTAATGAATAGAATCAAGGATCTGAACATAAACTCTTCCACCAAGTAATCCAAATAGCATCAACTACAAAGAGTAATCAACACTACTAGCAACCTTACAAGTACCAATCGGAGTCGCGAGACGTAGATTGGTTACAAGAGATGAACTAGGGATTGGAGAGGAGATCATGCTGATGAAGATGTTGATGAAGATGCCTCCCCTCCGATGAGAGGAGTGTTGGTGATGACGATGGTGACGATTTCCCCCTCCGAGAGGGAAGTTTCCCCAGCAGGATCATCCTGCCGGAGCTCTAGATTGGATCTTCTCAAGTTCCGCCTTGTGGCAACGGCGAAACCAGAAAAAAGCTCCCTCTTCATTTTTTCTAGAACGAAACCCTTCATATAGCAAAAGAGGGAGGCCAGTGGGCCGTCACGGAGCCCACAAGCCCTGTAGCCGCCACCAGGGGGGTGGCGGCTACCAGGCTTGTGGGGCCCTGGTACCTCCCCTCTGGTACTTCTTTCGCCCAGTATTTTTTATATATTCCCAAAAACTTCCACGTAAATTTTCAGGGAATTTGGAGTTGTGCAGAATAGAGGACTCAGATTTGCTCCTTTTCTAGTCAAGAATTCCAGCTGCCTGAATTCTCGCTCTTCAAATAAACCTTGCAAAATAAGAGAGAAAAGGCATAAATATGGTACCACAAAGTAATATAACAGCCCATAAAGCGATAAATGTCAACATGAAAGCATGATGCAAAATGGACGTATCAACTCCTCCAAGCTTAGACCTCGCTTGTCCTCAAGCAAAAACCAAGTTCCATAAACATGTCCACATGTTTAGGGATGAAGGTGTCGATCAAACAAAATACGGACATGAGGGCATCATGATCACACATAGAACAGCAATACATCATAAAGATTCTTATGGGAAAGTATCAATTCCTTCACAAAGCAAAGTATGAAGCAAAAAACCTTACCGAGAAGTAACCAACAACAGTCCAAAGTCATTGAAGCAATTGCAATTTATCATAACATCAGAAAGAGTCAAATAAGAGCTTGTAAGGCAAACCCACATACTCAATCATCTCTTTTATTTTCCACAATTGTTACAACTCACGTGGTACTCATGGTATCAAAGTTTCAGCTGGACACAGAGGAAGATAGGGGCTTATAGTTTTGCCTCCTAACTATTTACCTCAAGGGTAAAGTCAACAATAATAAAGCATAAGTACTCAACTCCAAGTTGATATATGAATATAGATCTTTCCCAAGCATGTGACGGTAGCCAAGACAAAGGCAAAAATAGGGAATTGGTGAAGATCACCATGACTCTTACAAGGGCAAAAAGTAAAGGTACAAGATAGGCCCTTCGCAGAGGGAAGCAGGGGTTGTCATGCGCTTTTGAGGTTTGAATGCGTGTCCTCTTAGTGCGGAGGAACGTCACTTTACATTGCCTCGTGTGATAAAGAACTTTATTATGCAGTCTGTCGCTTTTATGTCTTCCTCATCCCAGGTTCGTACAAAGCTTATTTTCCACACACTAATAGATCAAACATATTAGAGAGAAATTTTTGTTGCTTGCACCGATTACAACTTACTTGAGGGATCTTATTCAATCCATAGCTAGGTATGGTGGACTCTCATGGCAAAACTGGGTTGAAGGTTTATGGATGCACAATTAGTATCTCTACTAGGTGCGGGAGTTTTGGCTAATATGAGGTGGAAGCAAACGTCACATGCTAAGGGATCTCTAATCATATAACATTGTTTGGAACCAAGCAAACACAATTCATTATGTTGTCTTCCTTGTCCAACATCTACTCCTAAACATGTAATAGTTTGGTGAGTGCTCACAATTGTAAAAAGTGTCCAAGATGATATATTTATATGTGAACCTCTCTTTCCTTATTACTTCTTATTAATTGCAACAATGACTGAGGTCTATGTTGATTTATTCTCAACAAGTTTCAATCATCATACGTCTCATATGTGAAGCTATCACTTTCCATAAGATCATCTCATGATATTTCATGCTATCGTTCTTTGCATACTTTTGATCACGGCACAAAGCAAAGCCCTTGACTAAGATACTATTTATTATATAGCTCGCAAGCTCGAATACATCGGGGGAGACACAAGGCAAAAGACTCAAACTAAACACTAAAGACTTATTCCACTAGGAGAAGAAATAAAAACAGAAAAGGAAAGAACTAAAACAAAGGTAAAAGCAAAAGATATAAAGGTGATACGATACCAAGGCAACTCCCCCAAGCTTGGCAGAAGCCAAGGGGATTGCCCATACCAATGCTTATTTGTCTTCCTTTGGTGGTGATGGTGGTGGAGTTGTTGAAGCAGTCTTGAGCTTGTCTAATTTCCACTTGAGCAAAAAGTTCCGCTCCCTCAGATCGTCATTTTCCTCCTCAAGTTTCAACACTCTATGGAAAAGTTCCTGCTTACTCTAATGCAAGAAACGAGAGGGGACAAATATGGTCTTAAGCTTCTTCCTGGAGTTGGGGAGGCTTGACTTCTTGAACTCCACATGGGTGTTTGCAGGTTGAGGTAAAGGAGCCTCCTCTTCATCGGAACTCGTTAGTTCTTTCCCCTCGGGCTCATAGTCCTCTTCCTCGTCAGTGGTCCAGCCATATGGTTCCAAGTCCCCATTAATCCTAGAGTTAGCACGATCATCGGCCACATAAATCTATTCTTCTGAATCTTGAGAAGACATCTTGACCTAAATCTGCGGCAGACAACAAGATCGAAACGAAAACAGAGGAAAACTGCGCGATACAGAGATCAAAACCTCCGGACGTATATATAATGATTTTTTCGGGACCAGAAGGAGTGCTCCGCAAGAAAACGGAGTCCGGGAGGCACACGAGGTGCCCACAAGCCCTGTAGCCGCCGCCAGGGGGGTAGGTGGCGGCTGCCAAGCTTGTGGCCGCCTCGTGCGCTCTCCGTACTGCTTTTTATTTTACTAATTTTCCAAAAATTCCAAAACGGAGGAAATTTCCTATTGGAAAAGCTTTGAAGTCCAATTACTTACCGAAACAGATACCTCTTCGTTTTCAGGGTCTGAAACAGGCTGATAAACATCCCTTATGTACTACTCTGGAGTTATGATATTGATGATATTGGTCTCAACATTTATGGGAGTACCGAAGATATAATGCTTTATTTTTTGCCCATTTACCACTCTAGGAAAATTCCCTTCCGTGTTATTGATTTTGATGGCACCGGAACGATATACTTCCTCGATAACGTAAGGACCTTCCCATTAGAGAGAAGCTTGCCTACGAAGAATCTTAAGCGACAATTGTATAGCAGGACATAATCACCTACATTGAACTCTCGTTTTTTTATTCGTTTATCGTGCCATCTCTTAACCTTTTCCTTGAACAACTTGGCATTCTCATATGCCTGGGCCCTCCATTCATCTAATGAGCTGATATCAAACAACCACTTCTCACCGGCAAGTCTGAAATCCAAGTTGAGCTCTTTGATTTCCCAATAAGCTTTGTGTTCTAGATCAAGAGGTAAATGACAGGCCTTACCATAAACCATTTTATACGGCGACATGCCCATGGGATTCTTATAAGCAGTCCTATAAGCCCAAAGTGCATCGTCAAGTTTGCTAGACCAATTCTTTTGAGATCTATTGACAGTCTTTTGTAGGATCAATTTGATCTCCCTATTACTCAACTCCACTTGACCACTAGACTAATGATGATAAGGAGATGCAACTCTATGGTTGACATCATACTGAGCGAGCATCTTGCGGAAAACACCATGAATGAAGTGTGAACCGCCATCAGTCATCAAATATCTAGGGACTCCAAATCTTGGGAAAATGACTTCTTTAAGCATCTTAATAGAGGTGTGGTGATCAACATTTTTAGTGGGGATAGCTTCTACCCACTTAGTGACGTAATCCACAGCAACTAAGATGTAGTGTACCCATTGGAACTCGGGAAGGGTCCCATATAATCAAAGGCCCAGACATCAAACAGTTCAATGACAAGTGAATAGTTCATAGGCATTTCCTGACGCTTACTGATGTTCCCTATTCTTTGTCATTCGTCACAAGACAAGACAAACTTACGGGCATCCTTGAAGAGAGTGGGCCAATAGACACCTGATTGCAATACCTTATGAGCAGTTCTATCTCCAGCATGGTGTCCTCCGTAGGCTTCGGAATGACACTTTTGCAGGATCTGCCCCTGTTCATGTTCAGGCACACAACGTCTAATAACACCATCTACTCCTTCCTTATAAAGGTGAGGATCATCCCAAAAGTAGTGTCTCAAATCAAAGAAGAATTTCTTCTTTTGCTGATAGGTGAAACTGGGTGGTATGTATTTGGATACGATATAATTTGGGTAATCAGCATACCACGGTGCACTATGTGATGTGCGGATGACATTTATTTGCTCATCAGAAAAGCTATCATCAATAGGTCGTGGGTCAACAAGGACATTCTCTAGCCTCGACAAGTTATCTGCTACAGGGTTATCAGCACCCTTTCGGTTAACGACGTGCAAATCAAATTCCTGTAGCAGGAGAACCCATCCGATCAGCCTAGGCTTAGCGTCCTTCTTCTCCATAAGGTACTTAATAGCAGCATGATTAGAGTGAATAGTGACTTTGGAATCAACTATATAAGATGTGAACTTTTCACATGCAAACACGACTGCTAAAAACTCCTTTTCCATAGTGTCATAGTTTCTTTGGGCACTGTTTAGAGTTTTACTAGCGTAGTGAATAACATTCAACTTCTTGTCAACTCTTTGTCCTAGAACAACACCAACAGCATAACCACTAGCGTCACATATGATTTCAAAGGGCAAGTTCCAGTCAGGTGGTTGAGCAATAGGTGTGGTTATCAAAGCCTTCTTAAGTATTTCGAAAGCTTCCTCACAATCCTCATCCAAAACAAAAGGGACATCCTTCTGCAAAAGGTTGGTAAGAGGCCTAGAAATCTTAGAGAAGTCTTTAATGAACCTTCTATAGAAACCAGCATGACCTAGGAAACTTCGTATACCTCTGATATTTGTGGGGCAAGGCATTTTCTCAATTGCATCAACCTTAGCCTTATCAACTTCAATGCCTCTTTCAGAGATTTTGTATCCTAAGATGATGCCTTCATTAACCATAAAGTGGCACTTCTCCCAATTCATGACGAGGTTGGTATCTTTGCATCTCTGTGAGACTCGATCAAGGTTGTTGAGGCAATCATCAAAGGAAGACCCGTAAATGGAGAAGTCATCCATGAAAACCTCGAAAATCTTTTCACAAAAGTCAGAGAATATAGCCATCATACATCTTTGAAAGGTGGCAGGTGCATTGCATAAGCCAAAAGGCATACATCTATAAGCAAAGGTACCGAAGGGGCAGGTGAAATTGGTTTTCTCCTGATCAGATTGTGCAACAGGTATTTGCGAGAAACCTGAATAACCATCTAGATAGCAGAAGTGTCTGTGTTTGGATAGCCTTTCTAGCATTTGGTCGATCAACGACAAAGGATAATGGTCTTTCCTGGTTGCCTTGTTTAGTTTCCGGAAGTCTATTACCATCCTATAGCCAGTAATAATCCTTTGTGGGATTAATTCATTCTTATCATTAGGAACGACGGTGATACCTCCCTTCTTAGGTACGCAATGTACTGGACTTACCCAATCACTATGAGCAACACGATAAATGATTCCTGCTTCCAGAAGCTTTAATATTTCTTTTCTAATGACCAATTTCATCTTAGGATTTAATATCCTTTGATGATCAGCAACTGGTTTAGAACCAGGATCGGTTTTAATCTTGTGCTGACATAGAGTGGGACTAATACCCTTAAGATCATCAAGAGTATATCCAATAGCAGCACGGTGCTTCCTTAGAGTTTTTAGTAACTTCTTCTCTTCGTGCTCTGAGAGGATAGCACTAATAATAACAGGATATGTCTCCTTCTCATCAAGATAGGCATACTTAAGAGTATCAGGCAACTGTTTAAGCTTGAACACAGGATCACCCTTTGGTGGGGGAGGATCCCCAAGCAGTTCAACAGGCAGATTATTCTTGAGAATAGGATATTGTTTTAAGACAATTTTATCTATCTCATCTCTTTCCTCCATATGCATATCATTTTCATGCTCAAGCAGATATTGATCTAAAGGATCCGTAGGAGGTACGACAATAGAGGGAAGATCAATGATTTCATCCCTACCAGACGACTCTTTTTCATGGGGTTGTCTTCCGAACTTGGAGAAGTTAAATTCATGAAACACACCCTCGAAACTAACTGTGACAGTCTGCCTAATGCAATCAATGTGAGCATTGACACTGTTGAGAATGGGTCTACCGAATATGATGGGACAAAAGCTATCTTGTGCAGTACCAAGGACGAGGCAATCAGTAGGATACTTCGTCTTACCACACAGGATTTCTACGTCTCTCACAATTCCCAGAGGGTAGATAGTGTCTCTATTAGCTAGCGTAATAGTGACATCAATGGGTTCTAGCTTAGCAGGGGCAATCTCATCTTTGATTTCATCATATAGGGAACGGGGTATTGCACTAACACTAGCTCCCATATCACATAAACCATGGTAACAGTTTTCTCCTATCTTGACAGAAACAACGGGCAAGCCAACTACATGTCCGTATTTGTCTTTCGCGTGAGGTTTAGCAATTCTAGCGGAGTCCTCACATAATTTGATAACATGCCCGTCTATGTCTTCGGCTAAGAGATCTTTGATAATAGCAACACTAGGTTCAACACTAATCTCCTCAGGGGGTGCAAGTGGTCTAATGTAACCCCTACGTATCACAGTTGGAGCTTTAGAATAATCCTTTTTCCTAGCAGGGTAAGGTGGTTTCTCAGCGTAGGCACAAGGAACAACAGGATCACTAAAAGCAATGACTTTCTCCTCAACTAGATTGGTTTTGACTATGTTGCTTTCTATAGGAGGATGATACTTAAACCACTTCTCTTTGGGAAGATCAACATGAGCAGCAAAAGATTCACATAGAGAAGCTACTATCCCAGAGTCAAGTCCATACTTAGCGCTAAAATCTCTAGAAGTGTTTGTCTCAACAAATGATTTAACGCAAACAAACTGGAAATTCATACATGACTCCTTACCTTCTTCAAGCTCCCAATCTTCAGAGTTACGTTTGATTCTTTCCAATAAATTCCACTTGTGGTCAATATCCTTCTTCATAAAAGAACCGGTACAAGAAGTGTCAAGCATGGTACGATCTTCATGAGAAAGCCGAGCATAAAAGTTTTGAGTGATAATTTCTCTCGAGAGCTCATGATTGGGGCATGAATACAACATTGATTTAAGCCTCCCCCAAGATTGAGCTATGGTTTCCCTATCACGAGGCCAAAAGTTATAAATATAATTTCGATCACGATATACTAAATGCATAGGATAGAACTTTTGATGAAATTCCAATTTCAACTGATTGTAGTCCCATGATCCAGTATCATCACATAGCCTATACCATGTCAACGCCTTATACTTCAACGATAAAGGAAAGACTTTCTTCTTTACCACATCCTCGGGCAAACCTGCAAGCTTAAATAAATCACAAACTTCATCTACATAGATCAGATGCAAGTCTGGATGTGAAGATCCATCTCCTGTAAAAGGATTAGCCAGCAGTTTCTCAAGCATACCCGAAGGAATTTCATAAAAAATATTTTTAGTAGGTACCTCAGGCTGAGGAACAACTCCTTGTGCTTCCATTCGTGGTGAAGCTACCCCGAACAGTCTCCATAGTGACAAGTGACAATAAATTTCAGCACAGTATATAAATGTTTCCTTACCAAATTCCACTTACCAAAGGCCCTTCACTCCCCGGCAACGGCGCCAGAAAAGAGTCTTGATGACCCAGAAGTATAGGGGATCAATCGTAGTCCTTTCGATAAGTAAGAGTGTCGAACCCAACGAAGAGCGGAAGGCTCTCATAAACGGTTTTCAGCAAGGTAATAACTGCAAGCACTGAAAGTAGCAGTAACAAGTGATGAACTAGCAAGGTGAAACGTAGCAAGTGAAAAGTAACAAGTAACAAGCAGTAGCAATGGTGCAGCAAGTGGCCCAATCCCTTTTGTAGCAAGGGACAAGCCTGAACAAAGTGTTATAGGAGGAAAAAACGCTCCCGAGGACACACGGGAATTTCTGTCATGCTAGTTTCATCATGTTCATGTGATTCGCGTTCGTTACTTTGATAGTTTGATATGTGGGTGGACCGGTGCTTGGGTACTGCCCTTACTTGGACAAGGATCCGACTTATGATTAACCCCTGTCGCAAGCATCCTCAACTACGAAAGAAGAATTAAGACAACGTCTAACCATAGCATTAAACTAGTGGATCCAAATCAGCCCCTTACGAAGCAATCACTGGGGTTTAAGCTTCTGTCACTCCAGCAACCCATCATCTACTTACTACTCCCGAATGCCTCCCTCCAGGCCGAAGTATGGTGAAGTGTTATGTAGTCTACGTTCATCTAACACCACTAGAGGAAAAGACAACATACAACATATCAAAATACCGAACGAATACCAAATTCACATGACTATTATTAGCATGACTTATCCCATGTCCTCAGGAACAAAAGTAACTACTCACAAACCATAATCATAATCATGATCAGAGGTGTAATGAATAGCATCAAGGATCTGAACATAAACTCTTCCACCAAGTAATCCAACTAGCATCAACTACAAAGAGTAATCAACACTACTAGCAACCTTACAAGTACCAATCGGAGTCGCGAGACGGAGATTGGTTACAAGAGATGAACTAGGGATTGGAGAGGAGATGGTGCTGATGAAGATGTTGACGAAGATGCCTCCCCCCAACGAGAGGAGTCTTGGTGATGACGATGGCGACGATTTCCCCCTCCGGGACGGAAGTTTCCCCAGCAGGATCGTCCTGTCGGAGCTCTAGATTGGATCTGCTCAAGTTTCGCCTCGTGGCGGCGGCGAAACCACGAAAAAGCTCCCTCTTCATTTTTCTGGAACGAAACCCTTCATATAGCAAAAGAGGGGGCCAGTGGGCCGTCAGGGAGCCCACAAGCCCTGTAGCCGCTACCAGGGGGTGGCGGCTACCAGGATTGTGGGGCCCTGGTAGCTTCCGTCTGGTACTTCTTTCGCCCAGTATTTTTTATATATTCCCAAAAAATACCACGTAAATTTTCAGGGCATTTGGAGTTGTGCAGAATAGAGGACTCAGATTTGCTCCTTTTCTAGTCTAGAATTCCAGCTGCCTGAATTCTCTCTCTTCAAATAAACCTTGCAAAATAAGAGAGAAAAAGGCATAAATATGGTACCACAAAGTAATATAACAGCCCATAAAGCGATAAATATCAACTTGACAGCATGATGCAAAATGGACGTATCACACCCCACGACCTGGATTCTCACGAGTTGGTGGAGCCATCCTGAAGACGGACAACACATTAGCCCAGAGAATAATATTGAAGGTAAAGCTGAATCAAAACGCACGAATATCTGAACAAGAATATTAGAAATTGCACTCGAACAAAATAGTAAGAATGCTTCCTCAAAGTGACTGTCGATAAAATTCTGATTAAAGACCACTTGCAAACAAAGTATAAGCTAGAACTACTCGGAACAAACGTATGATCGAGATTTCATTTGATATCTTCGTGGATATGATCGCACGGGCTCGAATTTACAGTAGGCATCCTGTGCAAGATAGTTCACACGACTTACGAAGCATCCCCGAGTCGTAGCAAGCTACAAGGACTGTTTAAGACACAACGAGAACCACTGTAAGACGACCGTGAACAAACGTACCCACTCAATGTCGAATCCCAACCTCACATCATGCATCTGTAGGAAGATTGTCCTATAAGTCACTACTTGATATCCCACCTATTAATTCCCAAAATATCTGGTCATGCAATCTCGTACACCGATACAGGGAGTAATATTTCACACAACTCCTATACTAACCTGTCCAGTGTATCACATCCTTCAACACATAACTAGAATCTCGGATGTTCATCTACTACAGACCCTCGTGATCACAACGATACAAAGTATGGCAGTACTCCCAAACAATCTGCACCAGTACTAGGACATCGGGGTTATCTCTCCACTACTAGTATTGAAGAAATTACGAACATCCTTCGTTCTGAGATACTAAGAAATCTGAATGATGGCGATGTGCACAAGAATCCCCTGGAGCTCAACTCCCCGGAAGAAATCAAGTCAGACAGAACTCCGTCACATTGATATCATATAGATTTCAAAATACCCGCGTGATCCTAAAATTTTTTTGAGCGAGAAGAGGAGTAGAATTAAGATTTCCTAAGTCGAGAACCTCACCAGAGCATAGAAGAGGAGAAAAAAGAAACATGCTCTCCGACATAACTAAGACCCAAAACATTTTACTAGACTCGACTCGGCCATGTTTGATCACACAAAGGCTCCTATGGTCGTAAGGCTCTGATTACCAACTTGTAACGACTAACATGCGGCCCTTTCCTATTTTGGGGGCGATGCCCCAAAAAGGAAAGAGGCGCATCTAAACGTTTCGCAAGCAAGATAAACATAGCATTACATAATCAAAGAATGACAAGTAGGGCATACACTTGCCATCCAGCATAGTATATCATAAGGTTTACATCCACACAATTATTCAGAACAAGTTAGTCCCCCTACGGACAACATGAAACAATGAAAAGGCTATGATATCCCGCATGCTGGCCCACGATCACGACCACGGCCTCAGTCCTCCGGATAGTTCACGTACAGTCGGTCATTCTCCTCATCGGACTGCCACGCTAGCTGCGTGCCATCAGGATCTCCTGCGTCGGGCGTACCTGTACCTATTGGAGTGTTGTAGTAAAATGTGAGCCACGAGGACTCAGCAATCAGATGACCTTGGTATGAAATCTAGTCAAGTTATTAGGCGAGGAAGGTTTAGTGTACAGGTTGCAACATCCTAAGCATATATGGTGGCTAACTTACGATGATCAGAGCTATTGATATGGTG
This sequence comes from Hordeum vulgare subsp. vulgare, assembly GCF_904849725.1. Classification (NCBI taxonomy): domain Eukaryota; kingdom Viridiplantae; phylum Streptophyta; class Magnoliopsida; order Poales; family Poaceae; genus Hordeum; species Hordeum vulgare. Next base: position 268,169,638 of record NC_058519.1, on the reverse strand, counting down.
GTCTACGTGAGCGGTCGAAGATTAGGTGATCACTAAGTGATCCTGAACACCTACTTACGTCAAACATAACCCCACCGTGTTCCCGATCGAAGAGAGGTCTTCGCAGGGGACAATCACGGTTACGCACACAGTTGGAAGTTTTATTAGAGTTAATTCAAGTTATCTAGAACCGGATCTTAACAAATTATCCATGTTTGCGACATAACCGCGGGCACGGCTTTCCGAAAGATTAAACCCTGCAGGGGTGCTCCAACTAGTCCATCACAAACTGCCACGGGCCGCAAAGTAATCCTCTATCATGAATCTCGTGATCTCGTCGGATTCCTTATAGGAAAACCTCAACTTTGAGGAGACCCAAAGTTTCACCGGGATTCCTATACGCAAGATATATCACTAAGGTAAGACAAACCTAGAAGGACCTCCCGTCGCGTCGGCGACCCTGATAAGAGCCGCGTATCTCAGTCTCAGGACACGACGGATGAGCTGGACGTCGGGTTGGCTAAACCACTGGGTGACCAGGGGGGCCCGAACATCGCTAAGGTGGGACCAACACTCATGAGGAGCACTGGCCCGGTTTGTTGATTAAACCCTCGGGGTAGCTATTCCCTATGCAAATTATTGTTAGGTGATTAGCAAATTAAAACCAATGATGGGTCCTGCCGGACAAGCATTATGGAATCAAACACCGGTAGCCGAAACTAAGGCGGCAACAACGGAACAAACTACCCGGCAAAAGGCTAGGCCTTCCGTTAGATACCAAGTATATAGGTGCATTAATTAAATAGCAGTTTAAGCATAATGATATCAAAATACTCACGTTATGACATGAGACAGCTGGCACCTGCAACTAGCAAAGCTATACATTAGAAGCTGAGCAAGCCTACTTAGCCAAACAACATTAGCTAGGAGGGGAAGGTGTTTGGGTTTCATGGCAAAGACATGTGGAATTTTTATCAAGTGGTAGGCAGCGGGCATATATCGAAGGAAACGTGATTCTAAGCATAACAAAGCTAGATACGGTATCAAGGTCACGGTCATCTTGCATGTGATGTCTTCAGATTGGAACTACTCTTGATCGTCCTGCACGTACTTTCCAGAATCCACGTACTCTATCTCCGATCCCGATGCTACCCAACATAAAAATAACAGCCAATGAACTCCAACACAACATGATGCAACAAACAATATGATGCATGAGATGAGAAGGAAGCATGCACCACTGTTCTAGTCACTTTCATATGCATGAGATGAGAAGATAAACTTCTGGACATAACTTCACACTAAGCTATCTTCACATGCATGAGGATGGCATGAACAGGTGCATCACGAGAAAACGATGCAAAAAACATATAAAGAACATAGAGAACGGAGCTACGGATCAACCGGATACTACGAAACAATATATGGAGTCCTACGGTTCAAATCCACTACACGCACACTTCAGTGGCACTATTCTGGTGTTCCCAGGTTGCCACATGATCAAACAACCAAATATAAGTGGGGTGGTGCATGGAATCACACCACTCCATCAACAATGCCCACACAAGCTTCAAAACAACTAAAACATGCAATCTGTCCTAAACAGCATCATAGGAGTTTGTCTACAACATTCAAAGTACCTACAGCCACCCAAATGAGCCAAACAAGATATGTGGCAAAAGCCAATCAAAATCTCTACAAGACTGAGCAAGAATTTACTGCAAAGGCATCACACATGAGAAGATCTACATGCACCAAAATGGACAAAACATTACAGAATCTGGGACTTGGTGAAAATCTCACATTTTCACCACCTGCTTATGCTGTGAAGCATTTTGGCAGCCTCCAAAATGATATCTACAGGAAGTGAAAGATCATGAAATTTAACAGAGAGCTAGACAAACAAAAATCTCAGAAACCTTAGTTTGTTGCATGGGAAGATTCCCAACACATGAACTTGTGCAACCAAGTCAACAAGGAAAGAAAATAACAGCAGATTCTCAGACTTAGTGAAAATCACAGATTTTCACAAAGCTGACAATTTCAGCCAAGTGTCATCTTTGACATGGCACAACAAGTACATACAAACTCCTATGTATAAAACAAAGACTCCATGTTGTAGAGGGGTTCACCCACTACTGCCCCATCAAGGATTCATCCTCATAGGGCCAACACACCACATGACACTAAGCTCTAAACATGGCATCAAGACCGAAAAATGTCAGCTTATGAAGTTGCTCTAAAGTGAAATCTGATTCCAGAAGTGGATTCCTGGGATGATTCTACCCCAAAAGCATATATAATACATGGGTACTTGCATGGAACATGTAGGTACGAAGCTAGCTCGAAAAACAACATAGAAATCACTATAAGCACATAAGAGCATTATCACATGTGAATAAAGTATATATGGCATCTCTATACCTACCTATGCACACACACAAGGTTCATACGACATCACATCAACATATTGGCAAGCATGAGGGGTTAGCCCTCATGCACAAGTGCATAGGTGTACTCATGCCCACACACACACACATGCATGAACACCTACACACCTACACATCATCATGTGTGCTCACACACACACACACCAACAAGGGGTGCATCTAGAGGGCTGCCCTCTTGCACATATGAATGTGCCACCACATGCACACACACACTCCCATATATGCACCTCTTCCCAAGTGCACACACACACAAACTACACACATACTCTCACTCATACACACCACCTACACACACTAGTGCATGCACAAGCACTTGCACACACACACACACACATATTCATGTGTTGGTGCAAACTTGCACAAGTATGTGGGTGTAACCCACACACATACACACATGCACACACAATTTCATTTACACACATACACCTACAAGTGCAGACATACAATGGTGCACACACACAAGCACATGCTCACACACTCATACATACACAAGCTAGCATAAAAGGGAACACCTACACACCTACACATCATCATGTGTGCTCACACACACACACACCAACAAGGGGTGCATCTAGAAGGCTGCCCTCTTGCACATATGAATGTGCCACTACATGCACACACACACACACACATATATGCACCTCTTCCCAAGTGCACACACACACAAACTACACACATACTCTCACTCATACACACCACCTACACAAACTAGTGCATGCACAAGCACTTGCACACACACACACACATATTCAGGTGTTGGTGCAAACTTGCACAAGTATGTGGGTGTAACCCACACACATGCACACACAACTTCATCTACACACATACACCTACAAGTGCACACATACAATGGTGCACACACACAAGCACATGCTCACACACACATACATACACAAGCTCGCATAAAAGGGGTTAAAACCCACTGGTTTGTGATGAAACACAAGACAACTTGCTGCCAAGTAATGCCAAGTGAAACAAACAAAACAAAGCAGCAAAAAAATGAAAGGGGAGTCACTTGGATCGAACCCAGGACCCCCTGGTGCCACACAACACACCACACCACTGGGCTACTGCCTGCTCTTCGACACAGAAGAGGAGGGAAATAGGTTAATGTTGGGGAACGTCGCATGGGAAACAAAAATTTTCCTACGCGCACGAAGACCTATCATGGTGATGTCCATCTACGAGAGAGGATGAGTGATCTACGTACCCTTGTAGACCGTATAGAAGAAGCGTTAGTGAACGCGCTTGATGTAGTGGAACGTCCTCACGTCCCTCGATCCGCCCCACGAACAATCCCGCGATCAGTCCCACGATCTAGTACCGAACGGACGGCACCTCCGCGTTCAGCACACGTACAGCTCGACGATGATCTCGGCCTTCTTGATCCAGCAAGAGAGATGGAGAGGTAGAAAAGTTTCCGGCAGCATGACGGCGCTCCAGAGGGTGGTGATGATCTCGTCTCAGCAGGGCTCTAACGCGATCTAGAGGAAAAACCGTGAAGGTATGTGGTCGGGCTGCCGTGGAAAAGTTGTCCCAAATCAGCCCTAAAACCTCTGTATATATAGGTCGGAGAGGGGGGGCTTGCCGGGGTCGTCCGAGCCAAGGGGGGAAGGTCTCCCCCCCAAACCGAGTTGGACTTGGTTTGGTGGGTGGGAGTCCTTCCTTCCCTTCCCACCTCCTCCTTTTTTTTTCTTTCTCTTTGATTTTTCTTCCAATGCGCATAGGGCCCTTTTGGGCTGTCCCACCATCCCACTAAGGGCTGGTGCGGAACCCTCATGGCCTATGGGCTTCCCCGGGGTGGGTTGCCCCCCCCCCCCCCGGTGAACTCCCGGAACCCATTCGTCATTCCCGGTACATTCCCGGTAACTCCGAAAACCTTCCGGTAATCAAATGAGGTCATCCTATATATCAATCTTCGTTTCCGGACCATTCCGGAAACCCTCGTGACATCCGTGATCTCATCTAGGACTCCGAACAACATTCTGTAACCAACCATATAACTCAAATACGCATAAAACAACGTCGAACCTTAAGTGTGCAGACCCTGCGGGTTTGAGAACTATGTAGACATGACCCGAGAGACTCCTCGGTCAATATCCAATAGCGGGACCTGGATGCCCATATTGGATCCTACATATTCTACGAAGAACTTATCGTTTGAACCTCGGTGTCAAGGATTCATATAATCCCGTATGTCATTCCCTTTGTCCTTCGGTAAGTTACTTGCCCGAGATTCGATAGTTAGTGTCCGCATACCTATTTCAATCTCGTTTACCGGCAAGTCTCTTTACTCGTTCCGTAATACAAGATCCCGCAACTTACACTAAGTCACATTGCTTGCAAGGCTTGTGTGTGATGTTGTATTACCGAGTGGGCCCCGAGAAACCTCTCCGTTACCCGGAGTGACAAATCCCAGTCTTGATCCATATTGACTCAACTAACACCTTCGGAGATACCTGTAGAGCATCTTTATAGTCACCCAGTTACGTTCCGACGTTTGATACACACAAAGTATTCCTCCGGTGTCAGTGAGTTATATGATCTCATGGTCATAGGAACAAATACTTGGCACGCAGAAAACAGTAGCAACAAAATGACACGATCAACATGCTACGTCTATTAGTTTGGGTCTAGTCCATCACGTGATTCTCCTAATGACGTGATCCAGTTATCAAGCAACAACACCTTGTTCATAATCAGAAGACACTGACTATCTTTGATCAACTGGCTAGCCAACTAGAGGCTTTCTAGGGACAGTGTTTTGTCTATGTATCCACACATGTAAATGAGTCTTCATTCAATACAATTATAGCATGGATAATAAACGATTATCTTGATACAGGAATTATAATAATAACTATATTTATTATTGCCTCTAGGGCATAATTCCAACAGTCTCCCACTTGCACTAGAGTCAATAATCTAGTCCTCACATCATCATGCGAATCACATTGTAATAAATCTAACACCCATACAGTTCTGGTGTTGATCATGCTTAGCCCGTGGAAGACGTTTAGTCAGCGGGTCTGCTACATTTAGATCCGTGTGCACTTTTCATATATTCACGTCCTCCCCTTCGACGTAGTCGCGGATGAGGTTGAAGCGTCGTTTGATGTGTCTGGACTTCTTGTGAAATCGTGGTTCCTTTGCTAAGGCAATGGCACCCGTGTTGTCACAGAACAAGTTTATTGGATTCAGTGCTCTTGGCACCACTCCAAGATCCATCATGAATTGCTTCATCCAGACACCCTCCTTAGCCGCCTCCGAGGCAGCCATGTACTCCGCTTCACATGTAGAATATGTACGACGCTTTGCTTGGAACTGCACCGGCTTACCGCACCCCCATTAAGAATAAATACGTATCCGGTTTGCGAGTTAGAGTCGTCCGGATCTGTGTCAAAGCTTGCATCAACGTAACCTTTTACGGCGAGCTCTTCGTCACCTCCATATACGAGAAACATCTCCTTAGTCCTTTTCAGGTACTTCAGGATATTCTTGACCGCCGTCGAGTGATCCACTCCTGGATTACTCTGGAACCTACCTGCCATACTTATGGCCAGGCTAACATCCGGTCTAGTGCACATCATTGCATACATGATAGAACCTATGGCTGAAGCATAGGGTATGGAGCGCATATGCTCTCTATCTTCATCAGTTGCTGGGCACTGAGTCTTACTCAATCTCGTACCTTGTAAAACTAGCAAGAACCCTTTCTTGGACTGTTCGATTTTGAACCTCTTCAAAACGTTATCAAGGTATGTGCTTTGTGAAAGTCCTATAAGGCGTTTTAATCTATCCCTATAGATCTTAATGCCTAGAATGTAAGCAGCTTCTCCTAGGTCCTTCATAGAGAATATTTTATTCATGTAATCCTTTATGCTCTCCAAAAAATCCACGTTATTTCCAATCAGCAATATGTCATCCACATATAATATTAGAAACGTCACAGAGCTCCCACTCACTTTCTTGTAAATACAAGATTCTCCAACCACTTGTATAAACCCAAATGCTTTGATCACCTCATCAAAGCGTTTGTTCCAACTCCGAGATGCTTGCACCAGTCCATAAATTGATCGCTGGAGCTTGCACACCTTGTTAGCATCCTTAGGATCGACAAAACCTTCGGGTTGCATCATATACAATTCTTCCTTAAGGAAACCGTTAAGGAACGCCGTTTTGACATCCATCTGCCAGATTTCATAATCGAAAAATGCAGCTATTGCTAACATGATTCTGACAGACTTAAGCATTGCTACGGGTGAGAATGTCTCATCGTAGTCAACTCCTTGAATTTGTGAAAAACCCTTTGCCACAAGTCGAGCTTTATAAACGGTCACATTGCCGTCAGCGTCCGTCTTCCTCTTAAAGATCCATTTGTTCTGAATAGCCTTGCGGCCCTCAGGCAGTACCTCCAAAGTCCACACTTTGTTCTCATACATGGATCCTATCTCGGACTTCATGGCTTCTAGCCATTTGTTGGAATCTGGGCCCACCATTGCTTCTTCATAATTTGCAGGTTCATTGTTGTCCAACAACATGATTGACAAGACGGGATTACCGTACCACTCTGGAGCAACACGTGGTCTCGTCGACCTGCGTGGTTTGACAGAAACTTGAACCGGAGTTTCATGATCATCATCATTAACTTCCTCCTCAACCGGCGTCTCAACGACAGAGGTTTCCCCTTGCCCTGCGCCACCATACAGAGGGATGAGAGGTTCGATAACCTCGTCAAGTTCTATCTTCCTCCCACTCAATTCTCTCGAGAGGAACTCCTTCTCGAGAAAAGCTCCATTTTTAGCAACAAACACTTTGCCCTCGGATTTGAGATAGAAGGTGTACCCAACTGTCTCTTTTGGGTAACCTATGAAGATGCACTTTTCTGCTTTGGGTTCCAGCTTTTCAGGCTGAAGCTTTTTGACATAAGCATAACATCCCCAAACATTAAGAAACGACAACTTTGGCCTTTTCTTATACCACAGTTCGTATGGTGTCGTCTCAACGGATTTTGATGGTGCCCTATTTAAAGTGAATGCAGCTGTTTCTAATGCATAACCCCAAAACGATAATGGCAAATCGGTAAGAGACATCATAGATCGCACCATCTCTAATAAAGTACGATTACGACGTTCGGACACACCATTACGCTGTGGTGTTCCAGGTGGTGTCAACTTTTGAAACAATTCCACATTGTCTTAAGTGAGCACCAAACTCGAAACTCAGACATTCACCCCCACGATCAGACCGTAGGAACTAGATCTTCTTGTTACGGTGATTTTCAAGTTCACTCTGAAATTGCTTGAACTTTTCAAATGTTTCAGACTTGTGATTCATCAAGTAGACATAACCATATCTACTCAAATCGTCAGTGAAGGTGAGAAAATAACGATATCCGCCACGTGCCTCCACGCTCATCGGACCACACACATCGGTATGTATGATTTCCAACAAGTCACTTGCACGCTCCATTGTTCCGGAGAACGGAGTCTTAGTCATCTTGCCCATGAGGCATGGTTCGCACGTGTCAAGTGAATCAAAGTCAAGTGACTCCAAAAGTACATCAGAATGGAGTTTCTTCATGTGCTTTACACCAATATGACCTAAGCGGCAGTGCCACAAAAATATGGCGCTATCATTGTTAACTCTAACTCTTTTGGTCTCAATGTTATGTATGTGTGTATCGCTATCAAGATTCAATATGAACAATCCTCTCACATTGGGTGCATGACCATAAAAGATGTTACTCATAGAAATAGAACAACCATTATTCTCTAACTTAAAAGAGTAACCGTCTCGCAATAAACAAGATCCAGATATAATGTTCATGCTCAACGCAGGCACTAAATAACAATGATTTAAGTTCATAACTAATCCTGATGGTAACTGAAGTGAAACTGTGCCGACGGCGATTGCATCAAACTTGGAACCATTTCCTACGCGCATCGTCACTTCATCTTTCGCCAGCCTTCGTCTATTCCGCAGTTCCTATTTCGAGTTGCAAATATGAGCAACAGAACCGGTATCGAATACCCAGGCACTACTACGTGAGCCGGTTAAGTACACATCAATAACTTGTATATCAAATATACCTGATTTTTCTTTGGCCGCTTTCTTATCTGCCAGATACTTGGGGCAATTGCGCTTCCAGTGACCCATACCCTTGCAATAGTAACACTCTGTTTCAGGCTTAGGTCCAGCTTTGGGTTTCTTCGTTGGATTGGCAACAGGCTTGCCTCTCTTCTTTCAATTACCCTGCTTGCCTTTGCCGTTTCTCTAGAAACTAGTGGTCTTATTCACCATCAACACTTGATGCTCTTTACGGAGTTCAGACTCTGCGACTTTCAGCATCGCAAACAACTCGCCGGGAGACTTGTTCATCCCTTGCATGTTGTAGTTCAACACAAAGCCTTTATAGCTTGGCGGAAGTGATTGAAGGATTCTGTCAGTGATAGCCTGTTGCGGGAGTTCAATCCCCAGCTCAGCTAGACGGTTCATTTTGAGCACATGTTCACTGACAGACGAGTTTTCCTCCATCTTGCAAGCATAGAATTTATCGGAGGTCTCATACCTCTCGATCCGGGCGTTCTTCTGAAAGATAAACTTCAACTCCTAGAACATCTCAAATGCTCCATGACACTCAAAGCAACGTTGAAGTCCCGGTTCTAAGCCATACAAGACTGCACATTGAACTACTGAGTAGTCCTCCTTACGTGCTAACCAAGCGTTCTTAACATCCTGAGCAGCCGTAGAGGGTGGTTCATCTCCTAGCATAGCATTAAGGACATAATCCTTCTTCCCAGCTTGTAAGATTAGCTTAAGATTACGAGCCCAGTCTACAAAGTTGCTTCCATCATCTTTCAACTTAGCTTTCTCTAGGAACGTATTAAAATTTAGGGTGACTATCGCGTGAGCCATGATCTACAACACAAATATATTCAAAGTGGACTTAAACTATGCTCAAGATAATTAGAGTTTAACTTAATCAAATTATTCGCTAAACTCCCACTCAAAAAGTACATCTCTCTAGTCATTTGAGTGGTTCATGATCCACTTACACTAGCTCAAGTACGATCATCACGTGAGTTGAGTATAGTTTCAGTGGTAAGCATCCCTATGCTAATCATATCATCTATATGATTCATGATCGACCTTTGGGTCTCATGTGTTCCGAGGCCATGTCTGCACATGCTAGGCTCGTCAAGCTTAACCCGAGTGTTCCGCGTGCACAACTGTTTTGCACCCGTTGTATGTGAACGTTGAGTCTATCACACCCGATCATCACGTGGTGTCTCAAAACGACGAACTGTAGCAACGGTGCATAGTCGGGGAGAACACAATTTCGTCTTGAAATTTTAGTGAGAGATCACCTCATAATGCTACCGTCGTTCTAAGCAGAATAAGGTGCATAAAAGGATTAACATCACATGCAATTCATAAGTGACATGATATGGCCATCATCACGTGCTTCTTGATCTCCATCACCAAAGCACCGGCACGATCTTCTGGTCACCTGCGTCGCACCATGATCTCCATCAACGTGTCGACATCGGGGTTGTCGTGCTACTCATGCTATTACTACTAAAGCTACATCCTAGCAAAATAGTAAACACATCTGCAAGCACAAACGTTAGTATAAAGACAACCCTATGGCTCCTGCCGGTTGCCGTACCATCGACGTGCAAGTCGATATTATCTATTACAACATGATCATCTCATACATCCAATATATCACATCACATCGTTGGCCATATCACATCACAAGCATACCCTCAAAAAACAAGTTAGACGTCCTCTAATTTTGTTGTTGCAGGTTTTATGTGGTGACCACGGGTATCTAGTAGGATCGCATCTTACTTACGCAAACACCACAACAGACATATATGAGTTGCTATTTAACCTCATCCAAGGACCTCCTCGGTCAAATCCGATTCAACTAAAGTTGGAGAAACCGACACTTGCCAGTCATCTTTGAGCAACGGGGTTACTCGTAGCGATGAAACCAGTCTCTCGTAAGCGTACGAGTAATGTCGGTCCAAGCCGCTTCAATCCAACAATACCGCGGAATCAAGAAAAGACTAAGGAGGGCAGCAAAACGCACATCACCGCCCACAAAAACTTTTTTGTTCTACTCGAGAAGACATCTACGCATGAACCTAGCTCATGATGCCACTATTGGGGAACGTCGCATGGGAAACAAAAAATTTCCTACGCGCACGAAGACCTATCATGGTGATGTCCATCTATGAGAGGGGATGAGTGATCTACGTACCCTTGTAGACCGTACAGCAGAAGCGCTAGTGAACGCGGTTGATGTAGTGGAACGTCCTCACGTCCCTCGATCCGCCCCGCGAACAATCCCGCGATCAGTCCCACGATCTAGTACCGAACGGACGGCACCTCCGCGTTCAGCACACGTACAACACGACGATGATCTCGGCCTTCTTGATCCAGCAAGAGAGACAGAGAGGTAGAAGATTTCTCCGGCAGCGTGACGGCATTCCGGAGGTTGGTGATGATCTCGTCTCAGCAGGGCTCCCCCCAAGCTCTGCAGAAACGCGATCTAGAGAAAAAACCGTGGAGGTATGTGGTCGGGCTGCCGTGGAAAAGTCGTCTCAAATCAGCCCTAAAACCTCCGTATATATAGGTGGGAGAGGGAGGCCTTGCCTTGGGGCTCAAGGGGGTCGGCCGAGCCAAGGGGGGAAGGTCTCCCCCCAAACCGAGTTGGACTTGGTTTGGTGGGTGGGAGTCCTTCCTTCCCTTCCCACCTCCTCCTTTTTTTTCTTTCTCTTTGATTTTTCTTCCAATGCGCATAGGGCCCTTTTGGGCTGTCCCACCAGCCCACTAAGGGCTGGTGGGCCACCCTCAAGGGCTATGGGCTTCCCCGGGGTGGGTTCCCCCCCCCCCCCCCCCCCGGTGAACTCCCGGAACCCATTCGTCATTCCCGGTACATTCCCGGTAACTCCGAAAACCTTCCGGTAATCAAATGAGGTCATCCTATATATCAATCTTCGTTTCCGGACCATTCCGGAAACCCTCGTGACGTCCGTGATCTCATCCAGGACTCCGAACAATATTTGGTAACCAACCATATAACTTAAATACGCATAAAACAACGTGGAACCTTAAGTGTGCAGACCCTGCGGGTTCGAGAACTATGTAGACATGACCCGAGAGACTCCTCGGTCAATATCCAATAGCGGGACCTGGATGCCCATATTGGATCCTACATATTCTACGAAGAACATATCGTTTGAACCTCAGTGTCAAGGATTCATATAATCCCGTATGTCATTCCCTTTGTCCTTCGGTATGTTACTTGCCCGAGATTCGATCGTTAGTATCCGCATACCTATTTCAATCTCGTTTACCGGCAAGTCTCTTTACTCGTTCCGTAATACAAGATCCCGCAAAGTATTCCTCCGGTTTCAGTGAGTTATATGATCTCATGGTCATAGGAACAAATACTTGACACGCAGAAAACAGTAGAAACAAAATGACACGATCAACATGCTACGTCTATTAGTTTGGGTCTAGTCCATCACGTGATTCTCCTAATGACGTGATCCAGTTATCAAGCAACAACACCTTGTTCATAATCAGAAGACACTGACTATCTTTGATCAACTGGCTAGCCAACTAGAGGCTTTCTAGGGACAGTGTTTTGTCTATGTATCCACACATGTAAATGAGTCTTCATTCAATACAATTATAGCATGGATAATAAACGATTATCTTGATACAGGAATTATAATAATAACTATATTTATTATTGCCTCCAGGGAATAATTCCAACAGTTAAGCCCTCCTGCTCAAGTAACCCCACCAACGAGACAAAAAAAAATAAAAAAAAGGGGGCTTCGGGGATTCGAACCCACGACCACACCACCAACAAAACTACCCCCTACCACTATGCTACACGAACGAAACTTAACAAAAAGGGGCGCATTGCTCTTTTGAGCATCCCCCTCTGTTCCTTCTACAGATTGACGGCGGTCGGAACAGGGGAACCACATCGGCGTTGCTACGGCCAAAATTGAGAGGGTGGCGCTTGCAAGGAGGAAGAGGGATCATCAAGGGATCCATTCCCGCCCCAAGCGCACCGGGAGGTGCTCTACTACGGCGGCACAACGAACACCTAGCTATGGCAGGAGCTGCTGCTGCCCACACGACCAAACAACGCCGGCGACGAGCTACGGGCGTTGCAAAGGAAACGAGGAGGCGGAGGGGAGTGGGGCACGCTCACCTAGGGTGTCGACGAGGAAGGGCTCGTCGTCGTGGAAGAAGGGGACGAAGAGGCGCGGCGACACGACGAGCTGCTCCAGCCTGTCTGAGCCGCCGTGGAGGGAGCGCTAGAGAGGAGGAACCACCCCTCTAGCGACGGGAACGGAACGGGGGAGAAGCCCCATACTCGCGGATGCCTCGGATGCCGCGGGGAGAGGCTGCCGGCAACGAGGGGGACGCGGATCGACGGCGGAGACCCTTTGAACATACTGAATCTCGCTCGGATCTTACCTGTCGAGGGGGAAGGAAGAGAGGAGAGATACGGGGCTGGCGGCGGGTGAGGAGGAACCCTAGGCACGCACGTCAATGCCCGCTCTATAGGAGGGAGGAGGGACTCCTCTATTTCCGTGAGGGGACGGCGCACTTTCTCTCTCTCTCGGGCTCTGATGGAAAGCAGGGTGGAAGAATACGGCGTCAGAGAAGAGAGGGATGCCGAGATGGGTTGCTGCGCGAGGGGAAAAGAAGATGGGCCAGAGGGAGAGAGGTAGCCCATCCACTGGCGCCAGATAACTATTAAAACAATACCACAGCAAAATAAATCACCTAGGGAAATCTAGGTCTTCAAAAATAAAAATAAAATGACCCTGGTCATAAGGGAATGATGACCCAATTAAATAAAATACAAAGATGAGTTTTGGAGCAATAAAATAATTACAAAACAGAATTAATTTAATCTGTTTTGTAAATAAAACCCCATTTAAGCAAAGTTTTGAAAATCCCTAGCCATATCTCCACATCCACAAGAAAAGGCACTAAATGATCTACATTTTTAAAATAGGATTGGAGCAAGTTAAACATGAGCTCAAGTAAATATAGAAGAAGAGGTTTTGTTGAAACCTAGTTTTGAGAGCATCATAGTTCAAAACCCAAGCTTGCAATCACCACAACATCATACAAATATCACATGCACTCACCATTGAACAAACACCAACAACAACACAAAGAAGAATATAATCATGCAATGGATGGTATGATGCATGAAAGTAAGCCACATGATCACATGAAATGATAACTCTAAAGCATGCCATCATGGATCAAAACATGAAAGGTTTCCAAATATAGCAAGGTTACATCTAGGGCATTACACATAGAGACCAGCAAGACCCATCCTGATGAAACATATGTGCCAAACTTGCCTAGCAAAAACGCACTGCATGAGGATGTGTTCAACTGCTTCTTCCTCCTGGTCGCACAGATAATCGGGGAGTTGTGATCTTGCAAACCATGGCGGACCGTCCTATCAGTAGTCCACAAGAGGTGTTGTACCGCCAGCCAGATGAAGATCTTGCTCGCAAGCGAACTCCAACACTTCCAAATGGCAGCGGAAGGGGGGAACCTGACTCCTCCCACGCACAACATCCAATACGTTGAAGAGGCCGAGTAAACACTAGTGTTGTTCCAAGCCCAAATCAGTTTGTCGTCCGTCTCCAGATCAGGTTGCATGTTTATGAAAAATCTCCCAGAGGGAGATGAATGGAGCAAGGGCCTCCGGGCAAAGCTCCCCAACAATGTCGTTAGTACAGGCGTGAGACAGGAGGGCATCCTTGACTTTGCGATGATGTACAACTTGTGTCTTGACCTTTGACACCACCAGAGGGGCAATACCCCTAGTCATGGCACCATGAATACATCTATGTTTCCAGAACAAGGTGTTGTCGCCCGCTCCTAAATCCCAACTAACTAGACTGTCAAAAGTATCGGACACACGCTTTTGAGCAGTTAGAGTCAAACAATGCCATGGCCTTTCCCAGTCCGTGCGCGGTAGCCACTCCCAGTGTAGCCTCAAAGCAACCCCATGCTAGAATAAGTCCATGACACCAAGTCCTCCAAGATGTTTTGGCCGACATACTCTAGCCCAGGAGACCATAAACTTTCCACCATGCACCTCCTCCGAACGAGCCCAAAAGAGAGAGTGACACCCCTTGTCGACGAGATCCAGAGCCCACTTGGGCGCTTCAGACACTAAAAGGTGATGTGTACTATGCGCTTGCATGACCTAACTCACGAGAACGAGCCTGCCAGACCTAGTAACCAACCCTCGCTGCCATCTAGGCATAATGTGAAGACCAGTATCCACAATTAGCTAACATTCGGACCTCTTAATCTGCTTGATGCTGAGTCGGAGACAAGATATTTTCAAGGGAACTTGTCAATCCCCCACGGGAGGGCTGTCTTAACAAGCTCCTCATCCCCACTCTGCAATATGATCAAGATTGCCGCGGATTTTAGAAAGTTCACCTTAAGGCCAGAAGCGACTCCGAAAATATGTAACGCCTCTTTCACGAAGAGTAGATCCGACCTAGCTGCCTTGATGAAAAGTACCACATCGTCTGCGTACAACGATAGCCGCTGCATTAGGCCACACCCATTCATGGTGCTAAGAATATGTGCTGCATGAGCTTTAATGATAATACCGCTAAGCACATCCATAGCAATGACAAAGAGCAAGGGGGAGAAGTAGTCCCCCTGCCTCAGACTTCTGGCATGCTTAAATTTGTCGCCCGTGCAACCATTCACCACGACCCTAGAGCTGGCCGAAGCGAGCAGGGTAGCAACCCAAGATATCCATTGCTCCGAAAAACATTTAGCCCGAAGGACATAAAAAAGGAACGACCAAGACAGAGTGTCGAAAGCCTTAGAAATATCCATCTTGAGAAGCACTCGTTTTGCCTTTCTCTGATGCAATCTCCGCGCCATTTTCCGTACCAAGAGAAAATTATCATGAAGACTCCTGCCTTTAATGAATGCAGACTGGTTAACATGGACAAGATCTCCCATGCGGTGCCTCAGCCTAGATGCCATCAACTTGGATGCAACCTTAGGGAGGTTGTGAACAAGACTAATAGGTCTAAAGTCAGACACCGATTGGGCTTCAGGAGACATGGAGATGAGCGTGATCAGGGCTTGATTGAGACGCCCGAAACCACGCCGATTCCTGATGAACAATTTGTGCAACACCGGAGTGAGGTCCGCTTTCACAATCTCCCAAGATTTTTGAAAGATAAGCCCAATGAACCCATCTGGCACAGGAGCCCGATCCGAAGGCATCTCCTTCACCACATCCCAAATCTCGTCTTCGTGGAAAATGCCATCCTGGTCCGAGAGGTCCAGGCGAGCAACGTTGAGCTCATTCAGATCGAGAGAGAATTCCCGTGCCACATCCTTACCCAACAGTTTCTTATAGGCACGATGATAGGCGCTCTACTTCCCAACTTGGTCAATGATGATCTGACCATCCGCGTGAATGGCTGGGATGTAGTTCTTCATGCATCTACCGTTGGCTACAAGGTGAAATTTCTCAGTATTTGCGTCGCCTTCCTGTAGCCAAGTGATCCGAGACCTCTTCCTAGTGATCGTTCTCACCAAAGATGCAAGGGAGAGAACCAGGAGCTTCAGAGGGTTCCTGAGCCAACGTTCCTCCGGGGATAGAAGTCGACACTCCTGGGCACAGTCCCATCTCAGAATGAGGATGTTAGCAATATTAATTTGCAGCTTAATGTTACTGACACGTTTCTGCCCCCAAGTATCCAAAGCTCGCGCCGTGTTCCTGGGCAGGGTATCAATCCTTAGAAATGGGTCTGTGATACTCTCGTCACATACCCATGGCTCCTTAACCACATCCATGAACCCATCCAGCTTCACCCAAAATTTCTCAAAGCGGAATCGTCTCATGGTCTGAATATGTACCTCCAAGACTAGATGAAGAGGACAATGATCTGACGTCGTCATGGATAGAGCACGAAGAATACACTTAGGGTGATATAACTCCCAGCCCACAGAGACAAAATCACGGTTGATCTTGGTGAGCGTGGGTGCCTCTCTCGATCTTGGTGAGAGTGGGCACCTCTCTCTCATTACTCCACGTGAATTTTCTGTCGTGCAAGAACACCTCCTTGAGGCCATTGTCATCCACAAAACGCTTAAACTTCCCCATCATCTGATGATCGAGATTGTGGTTGCACTTATCCAGTGTGTATAGGATGTGTTTGAAATCTCCAATGTCCAACCATAGTCCCGAGAAAAGCATCCTCCGCTCCGAAAGTTCATGCAAAAAGTTAGTCTTGTGATCGTCCTCCTGGGGGCCATAAACAACGGAGAGCCACCAGGCTGCTCCCTTTGTAGCTGAAACATAGCCCGTAATGAAGTCGGTATCGTTGACAAAATTTGTCAACTGCACTTTACTGGAGTCCCAAGCCACAAATATGCCACCCCTAGTGTCAGACGCCGGGAGATAAGTAAAGTCGTCGTAGTTCGGCCCCATGCATTGCAATATAACAAAACGATCTACCACCTCTAGTTCGGTTTCGATGATACAAACAATGGGAACACGAATAGAATAAACAAACTCTCGAAGAGCCTTCCTCCTAGCCAAACTGTTGAGAACTTTCACATTCCATCACACCAACTCCACAGCATTGTACGACATAGGAAACCGAAACCCCATGCCACCACCCGGCCGGCAGTACTGTACTGGCGTCAGCCCATGCCTCTCCGACTCATTTGTTAGATTGAGGGGTATGGCCTTCCCGAAGATGGTTGCAATAGCCTTGAGCTGCGACTCTTAGAGAGGAGAGTCAAAGACGGTCCGGAGCTAGGCTATGTCGTTCTCCGAGACGGCCAGATCATCGTAGTCGAAGCCCAAGGTCTTGAGTAAAACGGATTGAGCAGCCGAAGCTTTTGTCTTCCTAGGGCCATGAGCGCCCAACGAGCTTGTAGCACGTTTGGGCATGAATGGGTCTTGCCCGGCTTTCACCCCACGCAACCCTTCAAATTCCTTCAACAGTGGAGTAGCAAGTTTTCTTGAGGAGCCCAACACAGCAAGTTTTAGTGTTTGCCAGCACCACTTTCTCTTTAGGCGAGATAGAAGAGTCCGCAAATAGCTCCAAGGTAGGCGCAGGACCGGCCACCAAAACATTGTCGGACTGCAGCGTGCATGCATGGGATGTGGTCACCTCAGGAATAGCAAGCGCAGGTCCCGCCTCATGGGCAACAGGGTTGACAGCCGCCAAAGTGGTGCCAGAAGCTACGACCACCAGTGGCACCAGATCCGAGGACGGGTCCCACCCATCCGAGTGCTGCTCATGCGTGGAGACGAACCAAGCATCATGGGGTCGCTCCTCCACCATCACAAGTGAGCATCCCCCACCAAGGGATCCTAGCTGCGGTGTGGCACCCACATCAACATTCCCGCCAAGATTGGGCAGAATGTGCAACGGGCCTCTCAAGCAGGACCACACCGGGCTGCGCATCCGGTTTGTCGATACCCGGCATAGCAACCGAGCCGGCTGGGGTCACCGTATCCTCATTGGGGATCTCCCCTTGGCCTGCCTCATGGATGGATATCAGGGGAGGAACCTGTGCGAGCGACTGCTGGTCAAAAGAAGCCGGGTCGGGCTCAGGGATAACACGAATCTCCTCCGACGTGGGGGTCTGCACCAACTGCACTAAAGAAGCAGTGGGTCCAGCAAGAGTGTCTATACGAAGATGAGATGGAAAATAGGCTGCCGCAACAAGATTCAGTTACGAAAACGTCTGATGTCTTATCCAGCTGTAGTGCCTCTATATGTTTTGCAATGCGGGTATCAAACAGACTCCGAATCCGACGAAAATTGGCACAAGGTGTGCATATGCTATATTAAGATCTCATGCCAACTTTAAGCCCACTCCAAGAATTATTTATACATACTTTTAAAAAATAATATTTTAGTGATGCCGTAGGCGAGGGCGTGTGTGGTTGGTCACAAAACGATTAATGACGAGAACGGAGAGAGCATGAACTACGGACGGAAGCAAGTTTTTGAAAATGATGGTAACTGAGTGTCCATGCAATGCGAATGTGTGGATGATGCGATGATGAATAGGATAAAAAATAAATCACACGATGACAATGAAATGACTAGAAGGCATATTTCATGTTGGTGTCAGGTATTACATGATATCACTTGAAACTATGCATTATGCTTAGCTAGGGGAGTAAAACAGTAACACTTGTTGGGAGGCAACCCAATAGTTATCTTATTTTTGTGTTCAACTTTTTGTTTGTGTGATTTGACAATATTATTTCTACTTTTTAAGTAGTGTTTGTTCCAATTGAATCCTTTGGTATTATTTGGATGATAAGTAGAATTGATATGGTGCAAAAACAGAAACTTTTACGTCAAGTGCAGAATTTCTATGATTTTAATGGAACGTGTTTTCGATCTGAATTGTTTACACTTTGTTGGTGTAAAAATTAACTAGGTTTTTCTGATTTTCATGATTTTCAGAGTTACAGAACTATTGTTTATGTGTTGATCACTATAGATTATTATCTTTGAGATAGATTCTCCTTTTACTTTCATAGTTTGCTTCTTTTTTATACTATGGATTGTATCGGGGAGTATAAGCCATGGAGAAGTTACACTATATTTCCTTATGCAATAAGTAAATATGAATCAATTTATAGCAGTACCTAAAGTTTATGATTTGCCTATTGTACTAATGGATCTGACGAGGTTCGTGTTGAGTTTTGTCTGCTGAAGTTTTCAAGTTTTGGGAGTGATCACGATGGATGAAGGAATAAGGAGTAACGATATTCTAAGCTTGGGGATGCCCAAGGCACCCTAAAGTAATATCCGAGGAAGACTCAAGCGTCTAAGCTTGGGGTGCCCTGAAATGCATCCCCTATTTCATAACCATTCGATCGGTATGACATTGGAGCTACATTTTTATTGATCATATGATATGTGTTTTGCTTGGAGCGTCGTGTATTAATGTTTGATTTGGTTATAGTTTTCCGTAGTCATTGTTTTATGAACGCACCTACGTGAGAGAGACCCACATTCATCATGATGTGTTAGAATACTCTATGATCTTCACCTATCTTTTGAGCGAAGGAGGTGCACTAGTGATTCACTTATATTTTTTTTCAGCACGGTGGCATGTAGATTTTATAGAAATAATTGCAATCTTCTTCTTCACTTATTTATGTTTGAGAGTCTAATAGGAGGCATGGTAATTTGCGTGAGTTATAATACAAGTCAAAAAACGATAGGTATTCAAGGTTGATATAATAAAAATTTTCTTGTAGCACCTAAAAGAGAAATTATTGGTTAATGATATTAATTCAGTAATATGAAAGGACATAGGTACATGGTTGATGTTTAGTAGAAATATCAATAGTTAAAGGGTGTTAACTTGTTGTGCATATAAATATTGGTTATGGCATGGTGATGATGTGTGAGCATTCTTATTCCTTGTTGAAATCCCAGTGATGTTTAGGTCGCGGGCGTGCGATGGTTAACTCCTACCAACCTCCTCTCTAGGAGAATGTGAGTAGCACTTTGCTTCGTGAGAGATAATAGAGCTTTGCAATACATATATGCGTTCTTTATGACTATTTTGAATCCATGGATGTACGCACTCTCTCACCTTTCCATATTTTCTAGTCTTTTCGGTACCATGCATTTCCTATTCTCACCTCGACGATTGGTGCGTACTTTGCGGGCGCATCCAAACCCCACAACATGATACACTCTGTTGCGCATACACTTCCTCAAAGCAGCCACCATACCTACCAATCGCGGCATATTCATAACCATTCCAAGATATATGGCCATGCAACTTCCACCGTTAGGCCTCATGACTAATGTGTTCATCATCATATTGCTTTTCATGATCAGATAGGTGACATTGTATTTGTGGAAAAGTAAGCATTCACCATTGATTACATGTTATGCTAGATCATTACACATCCTCGAACACTGCCAGAGGCATTCACATAGAGTCAACTTGTTTTGTAGTTCTTCATATCGAGTTGTAAGTAGATAGAAGTGTGATGCTCATCATTATTAGAGAACTGTCTTAGTGAGGAAAGGATGTTAGAGACAATCATTCCCTCACAAATTGGAATGAGACTTTGAACGAAAAATATATAAAAGGGAAAAAAAGGAAGGAAAGAAAAAAAGAATAAAAAAGAGAAAAAGCAAAGAAAGGAAAAGGGGGAAAGAGAGAAAAAGCGAAAAAAGGAAAGAAAAAGGAAAAGGAAAAGGAAAAGGAAAAGGAAAAGGGAAAAAGTAAATGAGAGAAAGGAAAGAAGACGCAGTGCTACTATCCATTTTTCCACACTTGTGCTTAGTGAAAGCGCCATGTTTTACACACAGTGTCGGTGTGCTAAAGAACGACTCCCTTAGTACCCTGACTTGTGCACATACGACAATGGCCTCCTTCCCAGCAAACCCTGCCGGAAGACAACGCAGCCAGCACAACGCCAAACATCAAGGCCAAGCCACCGACAAGCCGCCTTGTGTGTAAAGAAGACTCGACAACAACCATGTCCGACAAGGCTACACTACCACTTCACCGCTCCACCATATCGGGTTGATTGCCAACATTAATGAGGTGTTGAGCGGGCAGGTGGTTAGGTCAGCCTTCTAAGAGGCCTATGGCAGCCTTAGAGACTTACAACAACTTTAATGACACCCGTCCCATGGTGTGGAAAGAAAATAAGAGGTATCTGGGCGAATGGCCAAGAAGGAGAGACAATCCTTGCTCGAAGACATTGCCAGCATGACACCTCATGATGAATTTAATGTGCCCGTCCTAATCCATCACGGTTAGGTATTTACCATGGCAACTCATGTTAGTAGTTTTGGAAACTATAGGATTCACTATTCACCCCATGAAATACCATTTTAGCCACTGTGGTAACCCCTTGATCTATAAAAGGAGGTCCAGGCTACATTTACAAGGGTCGACACTTTGTCCATTTACACGCGTAGCTTCACTCCTCATGCCTCCTTGCCAGGTTGACGTGCTCTTGTAGTGTGATACATATAATCCACAAACAAAGGACATTGGGTTTTACGCTCCCGAGCGCCCCGAACCTGTTTAAAACCCAAGCACGTACGAGCTTGGTGATCCTCTTTGTGCATGCGTTTTCCAAGTGCTGAACGTACAAAAGGGATCTCCTAGGTCCCATAAATCGTTGATCCGTGACACCTTTGGTGCGCCAGGTAGGCGGAGCGCATGCGCGGATCTTCGTCAACTTCTGCTTGACTTCACCAACATCTTCATCGACGCCCATGGCTCACAAGAAGGCCAAGGGCACGTCTACGATCATCCCATCTTCGTCCAAGCTACCTCGTAGATGGGGGCGATCCTCGTGCTCACCACACTATAGAGTGCAGCCGCAACACCGCACAGAGTTTCACGAGCCATGTCCCGGACCCCGTCATCATGCCGGCGCAAGACGTGCCTGCGGTGACTGGGGACAATGTTGCGGCAGCCTCAGTTGCAATGGAAATGGTGGCGACAACGGGACCTCGTAATCACCCCTCGCAAGACAACTGCTTCCAACGTCCACGGGGTGACGACCAAGGGGTGACGTGCAGACAAGACCCTAGCATGCCACTCCTAGGGCGTGCGGGCCCAATCTCATTGTCAACTTCCAAGGAGGGCATGGAGCCTGTGGCGGAACGGGGGAGAGCTCCTCCTGGCACTATTGGTAGTAGGAGCGCTACCCATACCTTGCGTTGCTCAATTCCCAAGACTTTGGAGGAAGCATTGGCACATGCCCAACTATTGTTGAACTTTCCACGTGCATCGGAGAAGATGAATGATTGGAAGGCGACCATATATAACTTGCTAAGGTTCGAGAACTGCAACAAGTCGGAGGTGGCGGGTCCCTCGCACGTGTGCCATGCGGCTTCGACATGGCTCGCTGCCGGCCGCGACATTGGCGGGGCACCCGCAGTGCAGCTGCCCCCGCAACAACAACAACCATCGTGTAGGTCCATCATGTAGGACGAACTGTCCTATGCGTTGATGGACAAGCAGTTGAAATGAGATCAACGCCAGGTCTTGAAGTACATGTGCAAGGAGGATGCACGCACCACCATCGAGAGGCAACGGGAGACACGTCACCAATCGAACTTTTGTGCGGATGCAGCCACAGACGAGTCTGCGCCTAGGGTGCCCCGTAGCCTGCCTTATGAGATATGTTTACCATCGTTCACCCATGAGTGGAAGCAAGTTCATTGTCTCTCCAGGGGGGCCTTCAACACTCGGTTGTCGGATAAATACGATGGCACAATCAGTCCATCGGAGTTCCTTGGCATCTACACTATTGCAGTATAGGTACTCGGGGGACAAGATGAGAACGTATTCGCCAACTACTTCTTGTTGGCACTTAAGCAAAATCTAAGGAGTTGGCTGGTGAAGTTGTCGGAAGGGCCCGTTTCCTTATGTACGGATCTATGCAACCGGTTCGTTGGTGCATACTATGGGGGTCACAAGTTTCCAGGGTAGCCCAGCGACCTGCATATACTTCCCTACATAGATGGTGAATCCCTCGGCTAGTATATCAGAGATTCGGCCATGTGCAACATAACATCCCTCACATCCATCCTGCAACAGTGATTGTTGCGTTGCACATGAACGTGCGCAATCGACGGATGCGCGAAGGGATGAGAATCAACAAGGTGCAGGATGTCGCCAAGCTCTATGCCCTAGCTGACAAATGCGCACATGCTAAAGAAGTAAGAAGACTTCCCGAGGAGGATGTTGGTGCACAGGTCGACTCTGATGATGAAGACGCGCCTGCCTCCAAGAGGAAGGTCCGAAAGCACAATAAAAAACACAAAGACAAAGCGGTTATGGATGTAGAAGCATCCCACAAGTCTAGTGCTGACAAGAAGGTTAAGTATGAGGGGTCCGGCAAGGAATATTTCGCCTGGTCCGGAGATGATAGAGCCGTGGTACAGGAAAAGACCGACATGCCATACTGCAAAATCCACCTCGCCAAGGGCCATGATATCACCGAATGCCACCAAGTAGATCAACTTGCCGAAAAGCAGAAGCAATAGTACGGAAGGCATGACAAGGAGAAAGGCTAGAACGGTGCTTGTGGTTCCCATAAGAAAAAACGCAGTGGTCGTGCTGCTCACCATGAAAAGTCTAAGAAACAAAATGAGAAGCCTTCGAGGGGGGCGACATAAGTAATTTGATGATGAAAACGATGGCGATGATGAGAATGGAGAAGGATCCGAAGGCTAGTAGTTCTAGAAGGCGGTATATGCTATGTGTGTTGTGGGAGGCGCATCTTTACACTCCTCCCACCGGTAGCTCAAGAAGTGGGCCCGTGAGGTCAATGCAGCAGAACCACCAGCACAGGCAAGGAAACTCACAAGTGGTCCAACACTCCCTTCATCTTTGACACTGAGAATCACCCAGACCGCATCACTGTTGTCGGGTTGTGACATTGTTGGTATGACCAACAATCCGCAACCTCAAGGTCACGAAGATATTGGATGATAGTGGGTCATTGTTGGTGTGATCAAGATGCTGTAGATCCCTGACACGAATGTCAAGCCGACAGGGTCCTTCCAGGGTGTCAACTCGGGAAGATCTCACCACAAGGGTAAAATCACTTTGTCGGTGACGTTCGATAGTGCTCACAACTCATGGACATAGAAGGTGTTCTTTGATGTTGCAAAGATGTCGCTGCAGTACAATGGAATCTTGGGACGACTAGCCCTAGCAAAATTTTCATGATTGCGTCTCACCATGCCTACAACACACTCAAGATGCCAGGGCTGATCAGCGTCATCACCATCCATGCTAACAAAAATAATGCAGTCTTCTGTGTTGACAAGCTCTTCCGACAGGTAGTAGCAGCAACTGCCAACAAGGAAGTTGCACCTGCCGACAATGCCCCCGAGGGGAATATGAACTAGAAATCTTGCAAGGGCTCTCACAAGAATTCTGGGAAGCATGCCCCAAAGTGCAACATGCTCGTAGGTACTTACTAGAGATCTCTGCCGCCAGGATCAAGAAAAACAAGGTGACCCTCCCCAAGACGAAGCAAGTGCTCGCGCGGGTGGACGTCGAGTGCGGCACTTTTACCATAAGTGCCACCCTCGGCAACAAATTGGAAAGAACGCTCTTTGCCTTCGTGTGAGCGAATTTCAATGTGATTGCCTCACAACCATCTGACATCCCCGATTTTCCCATGGAAGTGATCGAGAACCAACTTGCAGTTTGTCCCCATGCATGCCCTGTCAAGCAGAAGGTCCAGAAACAACCTTTAGAGCGACAAGAGTTCATTGCCAAGGAAATCAAGAAGTTGGAGGTAGCAGGCCTGATCAGAGGTGTGCTCCACCCCACGTGGCTAGCAAACCCAGTGGTGGTGTGGAAGGCGAGGAAAAAAATGGAAACTTTGCGTCGACTTCACTCGCATCAACAAACGTTGTCCGAAGGACCCTCCCCCTACCGCGCCTCGATCACATAGTAGACTCAACTACTGGCTGCAACCTCTTGTCATTCCTTGACTCTTACTCTGGCTACCACCAGAACTTCATGGTCGAGGAAGACAAAGATCAAACCACATTCATTACTCCATGTGGCACCTACTACTTCAATCATATACTTTTTGGGTTCAAGAGTGTTGGTTCAATATTTGCAAGGGTCATCCAGATTGGTTTTAGGCCATAGCTACACACAAATGTGGACGCATACATGCATGACATAGTCATGAAGACCAAGGAAAAGGCCACACTAATCCTAGACATAGAAGAAACCTTTTCAAATTTGTGCAAGATCAAGTTGAAGCTCAACTGTGAGATGTGCATGTTCAGAATCCCATCTGGAAAGCTCCTCAGGTTCTTTGTGTCATAACACGGGATAAAAAACCAACCCCGCCAAGATTAAGGCAATTGAGCAGATAGAGGCACCAATGCGCGTAAAGGACGTATGCCGCTTGGGAGGCTACATCGCCACCATTAGTAGGTTCAATTCCAAATCTGAAGAGCGCAACCTGCCCTTTTTCTAAATCCTGAGAAAGGAAGGCCCAATGAAATGGACTCCGAAAGAGGAGGTTGTCGGTGTAAAAACCGGCTGATCTCGAGTAGGGGTCCTAACTGTTGATCTTGGATTGATGGGTAACACGGGACGAAGGAGATGATGTTTTACCTAGGTTCGGTCCTTCTTGATGGAGGTAAAACCCTACGTCATGTTGTTACTTAAATTGATGATGGAGTATCAAATACAGAGTTGATCTACCTCGAGATCGTATGTTGTGGTCTAAACCCCAATGATGTAGACTTTGTGTCTAATGAATTTCTATCAACTAGGCTAGACTCGGCTTATATAAGACACCCAAGGCCTAATATAACAAGAGTCCTAGTAGGCTGCGTTGGTGGAGAGCAGTCCTTGTCTTGATCACCATGTGCTGTGGCATCTTCCTTGTATATCTCATCGGTTGCCCGAAGTTGCCCAGGAGTCCAACCCGTAGAGATAGGCCGGCGAACCGAGGACCCCTTAGTCCCAGAATCCCTCACTAGCCCCCGAACTAGCCACCAATGTTATAGTCTTGATCCTTAGTGTCATGCGTCCAAAGTCTTCGGCTTGCGGGGCGAGTTATTCTCCCCATTTAAGTTCTGCCAATAGCAGTTTGGACGCTGATGAATTCCCGAATTCCGAGCATAGGTCTTTAAGTTTTGGATTCTCCTCGGTTCTTCCAAACTATTCTTCATCTTCGGTCGTCGCTCTTAGCCACTGGTTCAACAAATCTTCCAACCACTGATCTTGCGGATCGCGGGGGTTAGTCCGAAGAGTTTCACACATCGGGCATCCAAGGAGCCCCTTTAAGTTATCAACTTTTATCAATGCCTTGTAATTTTTATGCCACACCTAGGTTTTGAAATGTTTCCGGTGCGATGATATCCTCTTGCTTCCGAGCTCCTACGTCGAACTGCAACCGAGGTTGCCTCTTGCGTCTGAGCTCCAATGCTGGACTGTATTCAAGGTGTCTCTTTGTGGGTAAGCTCCAACGCTGGTCGGCATCTGAGGTGTCATAGATTACCTTGGTTAGTGAAAATTTGAAGGAATTCATCCAAGCTTAAATGCCGAAATAGTCTTTTATGGAGCTAGTCATTCGCATCCAAACTATATGTCTTACTAATTCCAAGGTGGTGAACCATCTCACTTGTGGGCTTATTTTTAGTGGATATATAGCTAGTAGCCCTCAAGGTCCGTGTCGGTATAAAACCTGAGATGCACCTGAAGGAAATAATAAAACCACTCATCCCAGTAGCCCGTGAGACATAAGTCGATTTGCGAAATCCGTCTGAGGATCAATTCCTTGCTCGACAACAAATTTTAGTTATTAAAACGCGGTGTGCACTAGCCCCCGGGACTCAGGTTGGGTGTGGCCCACAGACTTGTGGATCAAATCTTCTCAGAAATCGTATTACACTTGTT
This sequence comes from Hordeum vulgare subsp. vulgare, assembly GCF_904849725.1. Classification (NCBI taxonomy): domain Eukaryota; kingdom Viridiplantae; phylum Streptophyta; class Magnoliopsida; order Poales; family Poaceae; genus Hordeum; species Hordeum vulgare. The sequence continues at coordinate 268,142,687 of NC_058519.1, read as the reverse complement.
GTGTGCATTTTGACAATGCCGAGGTGCAGGTCGACAGGGAAGATGCCGAACTATGGGTCGGAAAATATTTTCTGGTTGCTGTAATTTATACTCACACAAGCTGTATAACCAGTAGCCCCCGAGAGTTGGGTTGGGCAACATGGCTGACCCTAGGATCGTATGTCGTCGGTAACTATTTCATGCATTTAGTGTGTTTTGACAACACCGAGGTGGAGCTCGGAAGGGAAGATGCCGAACTGTAGGTCGGAAAAAAATTATCCAAGAAGAATCACCACGAACAACACCTCGAACAAGAGGATGTCCGACCTCCTGAAATAAAACATATAAATAGGTGAAAGGTGCCATAAGCTCAGCAATACCAAAAAACTTTAGCAAAAACATTATGCTTCAAACTAAATGAAGTTTCTTTTAGATGTGCCTTTGCCTTCGAGACACACGTTGGGTGTGGTCGACCAACTTGAGGATCGAATGTCCTCAGAAATTATATTGCACTTTGAATTTGCTGCATTGTATACGCAATGCAGTAGCCATCGATCCTTACTTTGACCACGACCGGTCGAATTAAGGATTGATATTTGTTTGAAACAAACTTTGTTACCTTTGGCACAATTTATGTGCAATGATTCTATGTACCCAAGTACTTGACATCATTAATACTCATATCAGCATTGTATGACACTTTGTTGACCCACCATCCGCATCAACCTCCTTGGCCAGTAGTCGAGGAGTGTTTTTCCTACTTTATAAAGCCTTTGTAAGGGCAAAGATTTATGGCAAACAAGGCAATCCAGCCATATGGTTTTATAAACAACGGTACTCGGAGAGATAACTTATTTAATGTAAAAAACATCTTCCCGGAAAAATAGTTCATTTGTAAGTTCCTTTTCCCAGGATATCGTGTTTGACCATGATATTGAAACCTCAACTCTGATCAATGTTGGAGGAAAATATTGAAGATTTAGTTCATGGAACGGTCTCAAACTTTGTGGTCTTTAATGAACTGAAATTTTCACTTCCGTCATTGCCGACCAATTATATTCTTAATATGGCTAGCTTTCGGCTTCAACCACTCTGAGGTACTAACCCGGATGACCCGGAAGTAACAATCATAGAGGTGCTCCCTTTACCCCCTAGCCGAATAACCGGGAACGTAGAGGGTAAGCACAGGAGCTAGGTAACCCAGCTTGGTCAAAATCTTAAGTCAAATTGATGCATATTTATGGCTTTATAACAATGATTACGGAAGGTAGCACTCACATATTGAATGCACATGCTTTTATGCTATATGCTATTATGAGTCCTTTTTGTTCATTTATCGTTAGAAGTGCCTCATCATCGGCTTCTGCCCCTTTGAAGATGTTGCCCAAGGTGTTTTCGCAGTAACAAGACAACCCTTAGCCAACGTCTTGGTGCCTGGAGGCGGTTGTGCTAGCGGAAATGAGGCAATCAGATATCTAGGCTTTACAACTTTCACTTAGTCATAGGAGCTTAAGGTTTGGGAGGCGAATTACTAGCCCTCGGTTAGTGTTTGGCATCAGCCGAGGTCAATCCATTAACATTCCGGGAAAATTTATAAAAGGACCATGGGGTAACCTCTGTCAGTCTATAATTTGACAGAGTCACCGGATCACTGACAAGTTTGCGCTCATTGTAACAATCAGTTTTCGACTTTCTCCACTGAGGTACTTTACCAGTTAAATTGGAAGTACAATCGAAGTTGTTCTCCCTTTGAACACTGATACGTCCATTCTACATCATGTTTTCATGTTGATATTTATCGCTTCTTGGGCTCTTATTTCACTTCACGGTAGAATACTTATGCCTTTTCTCTCTTATTTTGCAAGGTTTAGATGAAGAGGGAGAATGCCGGCAGCTGGAATTCTGGCTTGAAAGTGGAGCAAGTTGGAGATACCTATTCTACGCAAATCCAAATGCCGTAAAAATCAACGATGATTTTTTTCTGGATTTATAAAAAATACTGGGCCGAAGAGGCGCCAGAGGGTCCCCAGCAGGTGGCCACAAGCCTGCTAGCAGCGGCCACCCCACTGGCCGCACCTAGGGCGCTTGTGGGCAGCCTACTGGCCCACTGGCCCCCCTCTTTTGTTATATGAAGGATTTCGTCCAGAAAAAAACTAGGAGGAGGCTTTTTCGTGGATTCGCCGCCTCCACGAGGCGGAACTTGAGCACAACCAATCTGGAGCTCCGATAGGACAACCCTGCCGGGGATACTTCCCTCCCGGAGGGGGAAATCGCCGCCATCGTCATTAGCAACACTCTTCTCATCGGAGGGGACTCATCACTATCAACATCTTCATCAGCACCATCTCATCTCCAAACCCTAGTTCATCTTTTGTAACCAATCTCTGTCACGCGACTCCGATTGGTACTGGTAAGGTTGCTAGTAGTGTTAATTACTCTTTGTAATTGATGCTAGCTGGATTACTTGGTGGAAGAGTTTATGTTCAGATCCTTGATGCTACTCATTACCTCTCTGGACATGAATATGATTGTGCTTTGTGAGTAGTTACTTTTGTTCATGAGGACATGGGATAAGTCATGTTAATAATAGTCATGTGAATTTGGTATTCGTTCGGTACTTTGATATGTTGCATTGTTGTTTTTCCTCTAGTGGTGTTATGTGAACGTCGACTACATAACACTTCACCATTATCTGGACCTAGAGGAAGGCATTGGGAAGTAGTAAGTAGATGATGGGTTGCTAGAGTGACAGAAGCTTAAACCCTAGTTTATGCGTTGCTTCGTAAGGGGCTGATTTGGATCCACTAGTTTAATGCTATGGTTAGACTTTGTCTTAATATTTCTTTTGTAGTTGTGGATGCTTGTGAGAGGGGTTAATCATAAGTGGGACGCTTTTCCAATTAAGGGAAGTACCCAAGCGCTGGTCCACGCACATATCAAACTACCAAAGTAACGAACGCGAATCATACGAACATGATGAAAACGAGCATGACAGAAATTCCCGTGTGTACTCGGGAGCGTTTTTCCTCCTATAAGACTTTGTCCAGGCTTGTCCCTTGCTACAAAAGGGATTGGGCCACTTTGCTTCATCGTTGCTACTTTTGTTACTTGTTGCTTGCTACGAATCATCTCACAACACAATCACTTGTTACCGATAATTTCAGTGCTTGCAGATTTTTACTTGCTGAAAACCACTTGTCAGATCATTCTACTCCTCGTCGGGTTCGACACTCTTACTTATCGAAAGGACTACGATTGATCCCCTATACCTGTGGGTCATCAAGACTCTTTTCTGGCGCCGTTGCCGGGGAGTGAAGCGCCTTTGGTAAGTGGAAATTGGTAAGGAAACATTCATATAGTGTGCTGAAATTTATTGTCACTTGTCACTATGGATACTAATCCTTTGAGGGGCTTGTTCGGGGTATCTTCACAACGAACAGAAGCACAAAGAGTTGCTCCTCAACCTTCTGCACCTACTGAAAATATTTGCTTTGAATTTCCTTCAGGTATGCTTGAGAAACTACTGACTAATCCTTTTACAGGAGATGGAACATCACATCTAGACTTGCATCTAATCTATGTAGATGAAGTTTGTTGTTTATTTAAGCTTGCAGGTTTGCCCGAGGATGAGGTCAAGAAGAAGGTCTTTCCTTTATCTTTGAAGGAAAAGGCGTTTACATGGTATAGGCTATGTGATGATACTGGATCATGGGACTACAATCGGTTGAAATTGGAATTTCATCAAAAGTTTTATCCTATGCATTTAGTACACCGTGATCTGGATTATATTTATATTTATTGGCCTTGTGACAAATAAAGCATCGCTCGAGCTTGGGGGAGGCTTAAATCAATGTTATATTCATGCCCCAATCATGAGCTCTTGAGAGAAATTATCATTCAAAACTTCTATGCTCGGCTTTCTCATGATGATCGCACCATGCTTGACACTTCTTGTACTCGTTCTTTTATGAAGAGAGATATTGACTTCAGATGGAATTTATTGGAGAGAATTAAACGCAACTCTGAAGATTGGGACCTTGAAGAAGGTAAGGAGTCAGGTATGAATTTCAAGTTTGATTGCCTTAAATCCTTTGTTGAAACAAATACTTTTTGTCACTTTAGCGCTAAGTATGGACTTGATTCTGAGATAGTAGCTTCATTGTGTGAATCATTTGCTGCTCATATTGATCTCCCCAAAGAGAAGTGGTTTAAATATCGTCCTCCTTTAGAAGTCAATGTAGTTAAACCCAATCCAGTTGAGGAGAAAGTCATTGCCTATAATGATCTTGCTGTTCCTAGTGCTTACATTGAGAAACCACCTTTCCCTGTTAGGATAAAAGATAATTCTAAAGCTTCAACTGTGATACGTAGAGGCTACATTAGAACACCTACACCCCCTGAGCAAATTAGAGTTGAACCTAGCATTGCTATTATCAAAGTTCTTCTGTCCGACGATGTTGAGGGACATAATATTCACTTATGTGAAGATGCTGCTAGAATTGCTAAACCTCACGCTAGAGTCAAACATAGGCCTATTGTTGGCACGCCTGTTGCTTCTGTTAAGATAGGAGATCATTGTTATCATGGTTTATGTGACGTGGGTGCTAGTGTTAGTGCAATACCTCAATCCTTATAAGATGAAATTAAAGACGAGATTGCACCTCTTAAGATAGAGCCTATTGATGTCACTATTCAGCTTGCCAATAGAGATACTATCTGCCTTGTGGGAATTGTTAGGGATGTTGAAGTCTTGTGTGGTAAAATGAAGTATCCTACTGATTTCCTCGTTCTTGCTACCGCACAAGATAGCTTTTGTCCCATCATATTTGGCAGACCTTTTCTCAATACCGTCAATGCTCATATTGACTGTGAGAAGCAAACTGTCACTGTTGGCTTTGAAGGTGTGTCACATGAGTTCAATTTCTCCAAGTTTGGTAGACAACCTCATGAAAAGGAGTTTCCCAGTAAGGATGAAACTATTGCCTTAGATTCTATTATCGTGCCTCCTACTGATCTCTTAGAGCAATACTTGCTTGAGCATGAAAATGATATGCATATGGATGAAAGGGATGAGATAGATAGAGTTGTCTTAGAACAATATCCTATCCTTAAGAATAATCTGCCTATTGAACTGCTTGGGGATCCACCCCCACCAAAGGGTGATCCTATCTTCGAGCTTAAACAGTTGCCTGATACTCTTAAGTATGCCTATCTTGATGAAAAACAGATATATCCTGTTATAATTAGTGCTAGCCTCTCAAAGCATGAAGAAAAGAAGTTACTAAAAACTCTCAGGAAGCACCCTGCTGCTATTGGATATACTCTTGATGATCTTAAGGGCATTAGTCCCAATCTATGCCAACACAAGATTAAAACTGATCCTAATTCCAAACCAGTTGCTGATCATTAAAGGAGATTAAATCCTAAGATGAAAGAGGTAGTAAGAAAAGAAATATCAAAGCTCCTGGAAGTGGGTATTATCTATCATGTTTCTCATAGTGATTGGGTGAGTCCAGTGCATTGCGTCCCTAAGAAGGGAGGCATTACCGTTGTACCTAATGATAAGGATGCATTGATCCCACAAAGGATTATTACGGGCTATAGGATGGTGATTGATTTTAGGAAATTGAATAAAGCCACTAGGAAAGATCATTACCCTTTGCCTTTTAGCGACCAAATGCTAGAAAGACTGTCTAAACACACACACTTCTACTTTCTACACGGTTATTCTGGTTTCTCCCAAATACCAGTTGCACAATCTGATCAGGAGAAAACCACTTTCACCTGCCCTTTCGGTACCTTTGCTTATAGATGTATGCCTTTTGGCTTATGTAATGCACCTGCCAGCTTTCAAAGATGCATGATGGCTATATTCTCTGACTTTTGTGAAAAGATTGTTGAGGTTTTCATGGATGACTTCTCCGTTTACGGGTCTTCTTTTGATGATTGCCTTAGCAACCTTGATCGAGTCTTGCATAGATGTAAAGACACCAATCATGTCTTGAATTGGCAGAAGTGCCACTTTATGGTTAATGAAGGCATCGTCTTAGGACATAAAATTTCTGAAAGAGGTATTGAAGTAGATAAGGCTAAGGTTGATGCAATCGAGAAAATGCCATACCCCACAGATATCAAAGGTATAAGAAGTTTCGTTGGTCATGCTGGTTTCTATGGAAGGTTCATTAAAGACTTCTCTAAGATTTCTAGGCCTCTTACCAATCTCTTGCAAAAGGATATCCCTTTTGTTTTTGACGATGATTATGAGGAAGCCTTCGAAATACTTAAGAAGGCTTTGATAACTGCACCTATTGTTCAACCACCCGACTGGAACCTACCTTTTGAGATCATGTGTGATGCTAGTGATTATGCTGTTGGTGATGTTCTAGGGCAAAGATTTGATAAGAAGTTGAATGTTATTCACGATGCTAGTAAAACTGTAGACAATGCCCAAAGAAACTATGCTACTACCGAAAATGAATTTTTAGCAGTCGCGTTTGCATGTGAAAAGTTCAGGTCTTACATATTTTAGTCCAAAGTCACTATTCACACTGATCACGCTGCTATTAAGTACCTCATGGAGAAGAAAGACGCTAAACCTAGACTTATTATATGGGTTCTCTTGCTACAATAATTTGATTTGCATGTTGTCGACACGAAGGGTGCTGATAACCCTGTAGCAGATAACTTGTCTAGGTTGGAGAACATTCTTGATGACCCACAACCCATAGACGATAGCTTTCCCGATGAGAAATTGAATGTCATCAATGCCTCACGTAGTGCACCGTGGTATGTTGATTATGCAAACTATGTCGTTGCCAAATATATACCACCTAGTTTCACATACCAACAAAAGAAGAAATTCTTCTTTGAGTTGAGATATTACTTCTGGGATGATCCTCACCTTTATAAGGAAGGAGTAGGTGGTGTTATTAGTCGTTGTGTGCCTGAACATGAACGGGGACAGATCCTACAGAAGTGTCACTCCGAGGCCTACGGAGGACACCATGATGGAGATAGAACTGCACACAAGGTATTACAATCAGGTTTCTATTGGCCCACTCTCTTCAAGGATGCCCGTAAGTTTGTCTTGTCTTGTGACGATGTCAAAGAATAGGTAATATTAGCGAACGTCGGGAAATGCCTATGAACTATTCACTTGTCATTCAACCATTTGATGTCTGGGGTTTTGATTATATGGGACCTTTTCCACAATCCAACGGGTATACTCATATCCTAGTTGCTCTTGATTACATCACTAAGTGGGTAGAACCTATCCCCACTAGTAGTGCTGATCACCACACCTATATCAGGATGCTTAAAACGCTTTCTAAGTACGATGTCAACCATAGAATTGCGTCTCCTTTCACCCTCAGTCCAGTGGTCAAGTAGAGCTAAGCAACAGAGAGATTGAACTGATTCTGCAAAACACTGTCAACAGGTCTAGGAAGAATTGGTCTAAGAAGCTCGATGATGCACTGTGGGCTTATAGAACTGCCTATAAGAATCCTATGGGCTTGTCTCCGTACAAAATGGTGTACGGTAAAGCATGTCATTTACCTCTTGAGCTAGATGATTCCAATCTCTGGCGATGGCTAGACGAATGCTGATGACAACAAACCTTCCGTGCAACGGCACCAGAAGAATGCTGCTAGCACTCCCCGACAACAAAACTAGAAGAATGTTGTTGATGGCCCACCAACGCGTGGTTTCGCAACAGTTTTTGAGGGTAGAGTATCCGACCCAATTTGTTGGTTTGCCAGGCAGGAGGTGAGAGAATAATCCCGAGTATTAGCAGCTGAATTTGTCATATTCAACCACACCTGAAAGATCAGTATCTGCAAGCACAGTAGTAACAACAAAGAAATATGATAACAACGGTGTCAGAAGCGATATGTTGATGGCAAACTATTCCTAACGATTGTATCAATGACGCCAAGTTGCCGCGTTGACGGAAGTTGTCAGTTCCCGTCAACGACCAGCGAACCAAAATTGTAACAGGTAGTAGCAATGTAATGAGCAATAGCAATGGCAAGGAACAGCAGTAGTGACAACGGTAGCAAGTAGCAACAGTAGCAAGCGACAGTAGTAGAAACAGTAGCAGCAGAGCAAGACAAGTAACAGCTGTAGCAACAGTAGTAGCAGCAGCAGAGCAAGACAAGTAACAGCAATAGCAACAGTAGTAGCAGCAGCAGCAGAGCAAGACAAGTAACAACAGTAGCAACAGTAGTAGCAGCAGCAGAGCAAGACAAGTAACAACAGTAGGACAAACTCCTAGGCAATGGGTCGGTGATTTGTTTGGATGATATTCATCATGCAACAGTTATAACACGGAGAGATATGTGGCTAGCTCCCATTCGTCAATGTGATGTAGGCATGCATTCCGTGTGTCGTCATACGTGCTTAGGGAAAAGAACTTGCATGACATCTATTGTCCATCCCTCCCGTGGCAGCGGGGTCCAAAAGGAAACTACGGGATATTAAGGTTCTCATTTTAATAAAGAACCGGACCAACGCATTTGCACTTGGTGAACACATGAACTCCTCAAACTATGGTCATCACCGGGTGCGGTTCCGGTTATTTTCACTTCGGGGTTGCCGGATCATAACACATAGTAGGTAACTACAACTTGCAAGATCGGATCTAAAACACACATATATTGGTGACAACATAATAATTTCAGATCTGAAATCATGGCACTCGGGCCCTAGTGACAAGCATTAAGCATGGCAAAGTAGTAGCAACATCAATCTCAGAACATAGTGGATACTAGGGATCAATCCCCATCAAAACTAACTCGATTACATGATAGATCTCATCCTACTCATCACCGCCCACCGAGCCTATGAATAGGTTACTCACGAACGACGAAGAGCTTCATGGAATTGGAGAGGGAAGAAGGTTGATGATGATGATGGCGACGATTTCCCCTCTCCGGAGCCCAAGATGGACTCCAGATCTGCCCTCCAGATGAAGAACAGGTGGTGGCGGCGCCTCCGTCTCGCAAACACGACGAAAACTTCTCTTTTTATTTTTTCTGGGACGAAAGGGATCTTATAGACCTGAGATTGGGGGTGGCAGAGCCGTGTGGGCCCCACAAGCCTGCCCACCTCCACCAGGGGGTGGTGGGGGAGCCAGGGCTTGTGGCCCACTGGCCCACCCCCTCAGGTGGAACTTGCCGTAGATATTTTTCTTATTTTCCAAAACTGCTCCCCGTAAATTTTCAGGACGTTTGGGGAACTTTGATTTCTGCACAAAAATAACACCAAGGCAATTCTGCTGAAAACAGCGTCAGTCCAGGTTAGTTCCATTCAAATCATGCAAATTAGAGTCCAAAACAAGGGCAAAAGAGTTTGGAAAAGTAGATACGATGGAGACGTATCTACTCCCCCAAGCTGAAAACCTTGTTTGTCCTCAAGCAACTCAGTTGACAATCTGAGAGAGAAAGAAAAACTTTGACAAACTCTGTTTGATCTTGTTCTTGCAACTATGCCTAGCTCATAACCAGAATTTCAGCAAGATCACAAGTTAACCACATAAGCAAATGACACAAAGGTCTCACGGTAAACTAATATCAATGGCATAATCAGCTAGCGAGCAAATAATAATGAGTTTCAGATACCAACAATTCAGTCAAAACAAGCATGAAGCAATATGAATAGGTGGTATCTCGCTAGCTCTTTCTAGACCGCAAAACATAAATGCAGAGCACTTTCAAAGATCAAGGGCTGACTAAACATTGTAATTCATAGCAACGAAGATCCAGTCATAGTCATACTCAATATCAATCAAAAGCAAAGCATAAAAATGACAGAGGTGCTCTCTAAGTGGTGCTTATATAAGAGGAGGATGACTCGACAGGAAAATAAATAGACAGGCCCTTCGCAGAGGGAAGCATTGATTTGCAGAGGTGCCAGTGCTCAAGCTTTGAAAACAGAGATAATAATTTTGGGTGGCATGCTTTCATTGTCAACGCAATGACCAAGAGTTCTCAATATCTTCCATGCTACTCATGCTATAGACGGTTCCCAAACAGAAAAGGAAAGTTTTAACTCCCCCACCACCAATCAATCACACTCCACGGCTAGCCGAATCCTCGGGTACCGTCCATACTAACATCAATCCGGGGCAGTTTTGTTTTACAACTATGTTTTCGATTTAAGCGTGGAAGTGGACATTCTAATTACCGGCCCCTTTCTCGTGAATGACAGTGAATAAACACATGTCGAGGATAACACTCCTAGCATGGAAGATACCAATCGCCCTCTATCACCACATGAGCGGTTCGGGCATGCAAAACAGATTATTTCTTGAAGGTTTAGAGAATGGCACATGCAAATTTACTTGGAACGTCAGGTAGATACCGCAAATAGGTAGGTATGGTGGACTCTCATGGAAAAACTTTTGGGTTTATGGAAGTGGATGCACAAGCAGTATTCCGCTTAGTACAAGTGAAGGCTAGCAGAAGACTGGGAAGCGACCAACTAGAGAGCGACAACACTCATCAAGATGCAATGAGTTTGACTAACATTGAATGCAAGCATGAACATGATATAAATCACCATGAACACGAACATCATAGAGGCTATGTTGATTTTGTTTCAACTACATGCATGAACATGCGCCAAGTCAAGCCACTTGAAACATTCAAAGGAGAATACCATCCTATCATACTACATCATAGTCATCTCAAAATCTATGTTGGCATTCAAGACAAACCATTATAAACTCTCAGCTAAATAAGCATGGCATCAGAAACTATGATCTCTAAGTTGTCATTGCAAACATGGTTCTCTCACAACAAAGCTAAATCTGGGTCAACAAGCTAGTCATATTTACAAAAACAAAATAGATAGAGTTCATACCAGCTTTTCAGTCTCAGTCACTTCATCATATATCATCATTGTTGCCTTTCATTTCCACAATCGAACGATGTGAACAATAATAAGCGCATTAGACTAAGCTGAATCTGCAGGCAAACACAAAGGAGATGACAAAATAATATGGCTCTTTGAAAGCTAAACAGGTAAGCATGTAAGAACCACTAAACATTGTGTCCAATACCTTCTACCATGACACAAAGAAAAAGAGAACTATTTACATGGGAAAGCTCCCAACAAGAAAAAGAAGAAAGAAAAATCTTTTTGGGTTTTCTCAAAAGGACACAAAACAAGAAAACAAGAAAACAAAAATAAACTAGCATAGATAATACAGTGGCAAAGTGTAAACACCAGCTAACAAAGTAAAAGCACAAGCATGAATGTAAAGTCGGTGAGAACACGTACTCCCCAAGCTTAGGCTTTTGGCCTAGCTTGGTCTACTCCCAAGGTGGGAAATAACCAGCTCCAGGATACTCCAGAGCAGACTGTGGATGCCACTACGGTGTGAGCTTCTCTGTCTCCCACTGATAAACTGGCGTCTGGTACTCAACAGGCGACTCGGGCACGGGCGCCTGTGGTTGGGCCAAGCCCCAATATGCGTAGATGTCCGCGGGCATAATAGTGTACCTGCCCGCATGAAGATCGAACAAAGAAGAAACAGGCTAAGTAATAGTCTCTCGAGTACCCTGACTAAATACCAGGTTATAAATCATCCGTCTACTAGCATCTCTATCCAGAAAATCATGGCGAACCATGTTGTCATAATCCAGATATCTCTCAGGGAGAAGCATCTCTCCTTCCTCTCCCAGTCTAATCGGTATCTCAAAGTGTCTGGCAAGACGGGTAGCATAGATACCTCCATAGACAACACCTTTAGAACGGTTCAGGTTCAACCGTTGAGCTAGTATAGCACCCAAGCTATAAGTCTTATCGTTATAAACGCCTTCGCGCAAAACTGCAAGGTCTGGAGAACTAAGTGATCCAGCCTCCCCACGGCCAATCAAACATTTTCCCACAAATAGTGAGAAGTACCGAAGCACAGGAAAATGTATGCTAGCAATTCTAGCGCGAGATACTCCTCTCTCCTCTCCAACAGCAATAGAACCAATGGTATCCTCCAAGTCCCGTGGACGAGGGTCACATATATCCCCAACATAAGGTAATTTGTATACATTGCAAAAGTCCAGCAGCGTCGTGCACTAGGGGACATCGTAAATCATGAACGCAACCATGGGAGGATTCTTCCTCGGATAAAAGTTGAAGCTTTGGACAAAAATATTGGTGAGGAGGAGATATTGTGGGCACTTATCTTCAACGAACGCATTAAGACCCGCGTTCTCCATCAAGTAATAAAAGTATTCATAAAGTCCGGCGGCACGCAAAAATTCATCACTTGACCACTCGCACGCTCGAACTTCTGTGACTCGAGGGACTACGTACTTGGGGTGGTTCTTCTCATCCTCCTTGGGGTTACGGCTTGAAGAGCCTCTCAAGAACCTCCTCATCTTTTCCTTTTTCTAGCTCTAAAAATTCTGAAATTTTTAGAGACTTCGAAAGAAAAGTGAATAAGGATTAACCCAGCTTGTAGAAACTACTCCCACTAGTGCCCAGAGATCGTATCACGCGCTAAAACTACTTGGGACCAACTAAAATCAACATTTATAGCTCAAGAACAGGGTCGCCAAGGTAACAAGAATACACGAAGGATAAAGCACTAGAGCAAAAACTAATTGGACCAATGGAGGAGTCACTTACCAAGGAGCAATTTCCCCAAAACAGTTCGGAGAATGGTGCTTTGAGCAAGGAGATCGAAAATCACAGCCAAATGAGCAAGAACACGGGTTTGAGCTGCGAAACAATTTTTTTTGGACGTGGAAGAAGAGGCTGGGAGCTGGAATGAGTGGAGGGGGTGCCTGTGGCCCCCACAAGCTTGCACCCCGCCACCAGGGGGGTAGGTGGCGGTGGCAGGGCTAGTGGCCCACTGGTCTGGCCCCCAGGCCAGCTCTCAGGCCCAGAAATTTTCAAAAATTCCAGAAAAAATCATACTAAATTTTCAGGACCATCGGAGAACTTTTTTTTTCGAGGTATTTTTCTCCGGACGCTAAAACAGAAAACAGGAAAAACTAAACTAATTCTATCATTTTTCTTCTAAGCAAAAGAAAAAGAAAGCTCAAAACAGAGGTATGTGAGTCTTTGATTGATCCGTTTTATGGTCATCGAAAGAAATCCGTCAATGGGATTGATCAAGTCCTTATGACAAAACCATCTCGAATCGCAAGAGAGAACGGAGAATTTTTGAATACCCACTAAGTCACCTCAATGGGGATATGTATCTCCCCAACAAGAAAATCATACTTCATCTTGACAGGAGGAATAGGGCATTCAAAGCTCCCAATGAGAATCGATGAAGTCTTTTCGATAGCATTGATGCAATGTACTTGATATCGTTTCTTCAAAAAATGCACTGTGTGCTCATTACCGTTGACATGGAAAATGACATTGCCTTTGTTGCAATCTATAACAGCCCCTGCAGTGTTTAAAAAGGGTCTTCTGAGGATGATAGACATGGCATCGTCCTTGGGAATATCCAAGATAACAAAGTCTATTAAGATAGTGGTGTTAGCAACCACAACAGGCACATCCTCGCAAATACCGATAGGGAAAGCAGTTGATTTGTCGGCCATTTGCAGAGAAATTTCAATGGGTGTCAACTTATCCAATTCAAGTCTATGATAAAGAGAGAGTGGCATAACACTAACACCGGCTCCAAGGTCACATAAGGCAGTTCTTACGTAGTTTTCTTTAATGGAGCAAGGTATAGTGCGCACTCCAGGATCACCAAGTTTCTTAGGAGTTCCACCTTTAAAAGTGTAGTTGGCAAGCATGTGGAGATCTCAAGATCTGGTATCTTCCGTTTATTAGTCACGATATCTTTCATGTACTTGGCATACGGAGACATCTTGAGCATATCAGTTAACCGCATCTGCAGAAAGACAGGTCTTATCATCTTAACGAAGCGCTCAAAATCTTCATCATCTTTTTTCTTGGATGGCTTAGGAGGAAAGGGCATAGGTCTCTGAACCCATGGCTCCCTCTCTTTACCATGTTTCCTAGCAGTGAAGTCATTCTTATCGTGTTTCTTAGGTTTTGGTTTATCAGGATTAACCGTAGGTTCAATCTCCACATCCTCATCATTGCTAGGTTAAGCATTATTATGAACATCACTGTCCATATTATCACCAGCTTCATGTTCATCACCAGATTGTGTTTATGCCTCAAATGCAGAGATATCATTAGGTTCTTCAGGTGTGACTGTATTTGGTGAACTGGCGTGCAGTTTTCTATCATCCTTCTTCTCCTTAGGATGACTAGGTGTATAAGCATTGATTCCTTGAGAATCTTGATCAATTATCTTAGGATGACCTTCAGGATACAAAGGTTCCTGAGTCATTTTGCCTCCTCTAGTAATGACTCTGACAGGGTTGTCATTTAGTTCATTAAGCAGGTCATTCTGAGCTTTAAGTACTTGTTCTACCTGAGTAGTAATCATAGAGGCATGTTTACTCAGAAGCTTCAGATCATTGACATTTCTGTCTACACAAGCACTTAAATGGCTAAGCATACGAGTACTTTGTTCCAAATGTCTGCTAACATAATCATTGAAACTCTATTGTTTGGCAACAAAGTTGTCAAATTCATCAAAGCATAAGGTAGCAGGTTTATGAAAAGGAATATCACTCTCGTCAAACCTACGCAGAGAATTCACATCCACTACTTCTATCGGGTTATCGGGACCATGGATCTCTTCGATAGGTGGTAGATTTTTGTCATCTTCACATCTAATGCCTTTCTCTTGCATAGGTTTCTTGGCTTACGAGGTTGTTCGGGAATAGTCCAAGCATTATCGTTGATCAAGAGGTTATTCAGTAGGGTCTCGGCTTGTTTTACAGTTCGTACCCTAAAACACAACCGGCACAACTATCTAGGTGGTCTCTAAAGGCATCGGTAATTCCGTAATAGAGGATATCAAGTATCTCGTTCTTCTTAAGAGGGTGATCAGGCAAAGCATTCTGTAGCTGGACGAGCCTCCCCCAAGCTTGTGGAAGACTCTCTTCTTGGAGTTGAACAAAGTTGTATATTTCCTGCAAGGCAGCTTGCTTCTTATGGGCAGGGAAATATTTCTCACAGAAGTAATAGACCATCTCCTGGGGACTACGCACATATCCAGGAGCAAGAGAGGTGAACCAGACTTTAGCGTCATCCTTTAGAGAGAAAGGAAACAACCTAAGGATATATTAGTGGCGGATCTTCTCCTCATTAGTGAAAAGGTTGGCTATTTCGGATAGTTTGGCAAAATGGGCTATGACCGTCTCAGACTCATAACCGTGAAAAGGGTCAGATTCGACTAGAGAGATTATCTCAGGGTCGACAGAGAATTCATAATCTTATCGGTGACAAAGATAGGCAAAGTGGCAAACTTCGGGTCATTTTTCATCCTAGCTTCCCGAGATTTTTCCTTGCACTTGAGAAGTAATTTCTTAGCGTCATAGGCATCCTTACACGCAAGAAAATCCTCAGCTATCTCTCCTCCATAACGTAACCCTCAGGTATATCAGGCAATTCATATCTAGGAGAGCTAGATCTAGCAGGAGCAAAAGCAGGTTCTATCTCAATAGTATCTGCAGTTTCAGAAGCATCACGAGCATTGGCAGTAACTCTAGCAATATGAGCATCAAGGAACACTCCTAGTGGAACATCAGGAAAAGGAGTATCTCTAGCAATATCAAGCATAGCATCATTAGGCAAAATAGCATCTCTAGCATCATCAGGCAAAGCAGTATCACGCATAGCATCTCTACCAGTATCAAGCATAGTATCATCAAGCATAGTTTCAAGCATAGCATCTCTAGCAGTAGCATCATAAGCATCATCAAGCACAGGCGACATATCAAGATTTCTAGCAGGAGGTGATGTCGCAAACTTACTCATAACTGAAGGTGAATCAAGTACAGAGCTAGATGGCAATTCCTTACCTCCCCTCGTAGTTGAGGGCAAGACTTTGGTTTTCGTATCCTTCAGATTCTTCATAGTGATCAGCAGATACAAATCCCAAGTTACTCAAAGAATATAGCAATACCTCCCTGACAACGGCGCCAGAAAAATGTTGATTGCAATCTCTGGCGATGGCTAGACGAATGCTGATGACAACAAATCTTCCCCTGCAACGGCACCAGAAGAATGCTGCTAGCACTCCCCGGCAACGAAACTAGAAGAATGTTGTTGATGGCCCACCAGCGCGTGGGTTCGCATCAGTTTTTGAGGGTAGAGTATTCGACCCAATTTGTTGGTTTGCCAAGCAGGAGGTGAGAGAATACTCTCGAGTATTAGCAGCTGAATTTGTCAGATTCAACCACACCTGAAACATTAGTATCTGCAGGCATAGTAGTAACAACAAAGTAATATGATAACAACGGTGTCAGAAACGATCTGTTGACGGCAGACTATTCCTAACAATTGTATCAATGGCGCCAAGTTGCCGCGTTGACGGAAGTTGTCAGTTCCCGTCAACGACCACCGAACCAAAATTGTAACAGGTAGTAGCAGTGTAACGAGCAATAGCAGCGGCAAGGAACAGCAGTAGTGACAGCGGTAGCAAGTAGCAACAGTAGCAAGCGACAGTAGTAGCAACAGTAGCAGCAGAGCAAGACATGTAACAGAAGTAGCAACAGTAGTAGCAGCAGCAAAGCAAGACAAGTAACATCAGTAGCAACAGTAGTAGCAGCAGCAGCAGAACAAGACAAGTAACAGCAGTAGCAACAGTAGTAGCAGCAGCAGAGCAAGACAAGTAACAACAGTAGGACAAACTCATAGGCAATCGGTCGGTGATTTCTTTGGATGATATTCATCATGCCACAGTTATAACACGGAGAGATATGTGGCTAGCTCCCGTTCGTCAATGTGATGTAGGCATGCATTCCGTGTGTCATCATACGTGCTTAGGGAAAAGAACTTGCATGAAATCTATTGTCCATCCCTCCCGTGGAAACGGGGTCCAAAAGGAAACTATGGGATATTAATGTTCTCCTTTTAATAAAGAACCGGACCAACGCACTAGCACTTCGTGAACACATGAACTCCTCAAATTATGGTCATCACTGGGAGTGGTTCCGGTTATTGTCACTCCGAGGTTGCCGGATCATAACACATAGTAGGTAACTACAACTTGCAAGATCGGATCTAAAACACACATATATTGGTGACAACATAATAATTTCAGATCTGAAATCATGGCACTCGGGCCCTAGTGACAACCATTAAGCATGGCAAAGTAGTAGCAACATCAATCTCAGAACATAGTGGATATTAGGGATCAATCCCCATCAAAACTAACTCGATTACATGATAGATCTCATCCTACTCATCACCGCCCAGCGAGCCTTCGAATAGATTACTCACGAATGATGAAGAGCTTCATGGAATTGGAGAGGAAAGAAGGTTGATGATGACGTTGGCGACGATTTCCCCTCTCCGGAGCCCAAGACGGACTCCAGATCTGCCCTCCAGATGAAGAAAAGGTGGTGGCGGCGCCTCCGTATCGCAAACACGACGAAAACTTCTCTTTTTATTTTTTCTCGGACGAAAGGGATCTTATAGACCTGAGATTGGGGGCGGCAGAGCCCTGTGGGCCCCACAAGCCTGCCCACCGCCACCAGGGGGGTGGTGGCAGAGCCAGAGCCCTGGCGCATATATTTTTCTTATTTTCCAAAACTGCTCCCCGTAAATTTTCAGGACGTTTGGAGAACTTTGATTTCTGCACAAAAATAACACCAAGGCAATTCTGCTGAAAGCAGCATCAGTCCAGGTTAGTTCCATTCAAATCATGCAAATTAGAGTCCAAAACAAGGGCAAAAGAGTTTGGAAAAGTAGATACGATGGAGACGTATCACTAGAGCATAAAGCTTATTGGGCAATCAAAGAACTCAACTTTGATTTCAAGCTTGCTAGTGAGAAGAGGTTATTTGATATCAGCTCGCTTGACGAATGGAGAACTCAGGCATATGAGAAGTCCAAGTTGTTCAAAGAAAAGGTTAAGAGGTGGCCGGATAAGAGGATACAAAAGTGTGAGTTCAATGTAGGTGATTATGTCTTGCTATATAACTCTCGTTTAAGATTCTTTGCAGGCAAGCTTCTCTCTAAATGGGAAGGTCCCTACATTGTTGAGGAAGTATATCGTTAAGGTGCTATCAGGATCAACAACACGGAAGGTAATTGTTCGAGAGTTGTAAATGGGCGGAGAATCAAGCATAATATCTCGGGTACTCCCATAAATGTTGAGAGCAATATTATCAATACCATAACTCCAGAAGAATACCTAAGGGATATTTATCAGCCTGTTTCAGACTCCGAAAATGAAGAGGTATGTGATTTGGTAAGAAAACAGACTCCAAGACTTTTCCAGTAGGAATTTTTCTCCGTTTTGGAATATTTGAAAAAATAGAAAAATTGGAAGTAGTCCGGAAAGCGCGAAAGGAGGCGACAAGCCTGCCAGGTGCGGGCCCACCCCTGGCCGTGCGTGGGGGGCTTGTGGCCACCTCGTGTGCCTCCTGGACTCCGTTTTTGTGCGGAGTACTCCTTCTGGTGTGGAAAAAATCAATATATATTCTCCCGTATGGTCTAACCCTTGTATCACGCAGATTTTCTCTGTTTTCGTTTCGAGCCTGTTTTCTGCCGCAGAATTAGGGCAAGATGTCTTCTCAAGATTGAGAGGGGAAGAGCTATGTGACAGATTATCTTGCTGACCCCAAGGTCTATGGGGACTTGGATCCTTATGGCTGGACCACTGATGAGGAAGAAGACTATGATCCTAAGGGGAAGGAACAAACATGTTCCGATGAAGAGGAGGCTCCTCTACCTCAACATGGACACACGCATGTGGAGTTCAAGAAGTCGAGCCTCCCTGACTCAAGGAAGAAGCCAAAGACATTGTTTATCCCTTCTCGTTTCTTGCAGGAGAGTAAGCAGGAATTATGCCAAAGGGTGTTGAAGCTTGAAGAGGTAAATGATGATCCGAGGGAGCAGAATTTTATGCTCAAGTGGAAATTAAATAGGCTCAAGACCTCTTAAACAACTCCTCCATCATCACCACCAAAGGAAGACAACTAAACATGGGTATGGGCAATCCCCTTGGCTTGTGCCAAGCTTGGGGGAGTTGCCCCGGTATCGTATCACCATCACATATTTTGCTTTTACCTTTGTTTTAGTTTGTTCCTTTTTAGTTTTCTTTTTCTCTAGTAGATTAAAAGTCTTAGTGTTTTAGTCTTGAGTTTTGCTTTGTGTCACCCCCAATGTATTCGAGCTCGTGAGCCATATAATAAAGAGTGTCTTAGTTGAAGGGCTTTGCCTCTTGCCATGATCAAAAGAATGAGAAAAGAACAAAAGCATGAAAGATCATGTAATGATCTTATGGGAAGTGATGGCTTCACATATAAAAAGAATGATGATTGAAACTTGTTGAGGGTAGACAAACGTAGACCTTGGTCATCATTGCAATTAATAGGAAGTAATAAAGAAGGAGCGGTTCACATATAAATATATCATCTCTGACACCATCTATGATTGTGAACACTCACTAAACTATTGCATGCCTAGAAGTAGATGTTGGACAAGGAAGACAACATAATGAATTGTGTTTGCTTGGTTCTGAACAATGTTATATGACTAGAGATCCCTTAGAATGTGACGATTGCTTCCACCTCATATTAGCCAAAACTCTCGCACCAAGTAGAGATACAACTTGTGCATCCAAAAACCTTCAACCCAGTTTTGCCATGAGAGTCCACCATACCTACCTATGGATTGAATAAGATCCCTAAAGTAAATTGTCATCGGTGCAAGCAATAAAAATTGCTCTCTAATATGTATGATCTATTAGTGTGTGGAAAATAAGCTTTGTACGACACTGTGATGAGGAAGACATAAAAGCAACAGACTGCATAATAAAGTTCTTTATCACAGGAAGCAATATAAAGTGACGTTCCTCCGCGCTAAGGGGACACGCATCCAAACCTCAAAAGCGCATGACAACCTCTGCTTCCCTCTGCGAAGGGCCTTTCTTGTACCTTTACTTTTTGCCCTTGAAAGAGTCATGGTGATCTTCACCAATTCCTTGTTTCGCCTTTATCTTGGCTAACATCATATGCTTGGGAAAGATCTATATTCATATGTCAACTTGGAGGTAAGTATTCATGAATGATTATTGTTGACATTACCCTTGAGGTAAGTGGTTGGGAGGCGAAACTATAAGCCCCTCTTTCTGTGTGTCCAGCTGAAACTTTGATCTCATGAGTACCACATGAGTTGTAGCAATTGTAGAGAACGAAAGGATGATTAAGTATGTGGATTTGCTTTACAAGCTCTTATTTGACTCTTTCTGATGTTGTGATAAATCGCAATTGCTTCTATGACTAAAGGCTATCGGTTGTTACTTCTCGGTAAGGTTCTTGATCCATGCTTTACTTTGTGAAGGAATCATCACTTTAGCATGAGAGATTATATGTTGGTATTGCTGTTCTAATCATGATCATGATGCTTGCATGTTCGTATCTTGTTTTGTCGACACCTCCCTCCCTAAACATTTTACATATTTATTGAGCTAGGCTTTCGCTTGAGGACAAGCGAGGTCTAAGCTTGGGGGAGTTGATACATCCATTTTGCATCATGTTTTCATGTTGATATTTAGCGCTTCTTGGGCTGTTATTTCACTTCACGGTACAATACTTATGCCTTTTCTCTCTTATTTTGCCAGGTTTACATGAAGAGGGAGAATGCCGGCAGCTGGAATTCTGGCCTGAAAGTGGAGCAAGTTTGAGATAACTATTCTGCGCAACTCCAAACGCCGTAAAAATCAACAATGATTTTTTTCTGGATTTATAAAAAATACTGGGCCGAAGAAGCGCCAGAGGGGCGCCAGCAGGTGACCACAAGCCTGCTAGGCGCGGCCACCCCCCTGGTCGCACCTAGGGGGCTTGTGGGCAGCCTGCTGGGCCACTGGCCCCCCTCTTCTACTATATGAAGGGTTTCGTCCGGAAAAAAAATCAGGAGGAGGTTTTTTCGTGGATTCGCCGCCGCCACGAGGTGGAACTTGAGCAGAACCAATCTAGAGCTCCGGCAAGACAATCCTGCCGGGGAAACTTCCCTCCCGGAGGGGGAAATCGTCGCCATCGTCATCACCAACACTCCTCTCATCGGAGGGGACTTATGACCATCAATATCTTCATCACCACCATCTCATCTCCAAACCCTAGTTCATCTCTTGTAACCAATCTCCGTCTCGCGACTCCGATTGGTACTTCTAAGGTTGCTAGTAGTGTTAATTACTCTTTGTAGTTGATGCTAGTTGGATTACTTGGTGGAAGAGTTTATGTTAAGATCCATGATGCTACTTATTACCTCTCTGGTCATGAATATGATTATGCTTTCTGAGTAGTTACTTTTGTTCCTGAAGACATGGGATAAGTCATGCTAATAATAGTCATGTGAATTTGGTATTCGTTCGGTATTTTGATGTGTTGTATGTTGTTTTTCCTCTAGTGTTGTTATGTGAACGTCGACTACATAACAGTTCACCATTATTTGGGCCTAGAGGAAGGCATTGGGAAGTAGTAAGTAGATGATGGGTTGCTAGAGTGACAGAAGCTTAAACCCTAGTTTATGCGTTGCTTCGTAAGGGGCTGATTTGGATCCACTAGTTGAATGCTATGGTTAGACTTTGTCTTAATTCTTCTTTCGTAGTTGCAGATGCTTGCGAGAGGGGTTAATCATAAGTGGAATGCTTGTACAAGTAAGGGCAGTACCCAAGCTCCGGTCCACCCACATATCAAACTGTCGAAGTAACGAACGCGAATCATATGAACATGATGAAAACTAGCATGACAGAAATTCCTGTGTGTCCTCGGGAGCGTTTTTCCTCCTATAAGACTTTGTCCAGGCTTGTCCCTTGCTACAAAAGGGATTGTGCCACTTTGTTGCACCGTTTCTACTTTTGTTACTTGTAGCTTGCTACGAATAATCTCACCACACAATCACTTGTTACCGATAATTTCAGTGCTTGCAGATTTTACCTTGCTGAAAACCACTTGTCAGATCCTTCTGCTCCTCGTTGGGTTCGACACTCTTACTTATCGAAAGGACTACGATTGATCCCCTCTACCTGTGGGTCATCAAATACCTAGCCGAACAAAGCAGAACATAGGACGCAATCACAGGAGCAGGGCAACCCAACTAATGACCAAAGACATAATCCGAAACTGATGCATAGAAAGCAAATTTGAGAAACCGAGGTGCAGGTCGGCAGGGAAGATGCTAAACTGTGGGACGGTATATATTCTCCTAACTGAGTTATTATGTAGGGTTGCTCGGTTAAGACGATGTTCCCCGTCTTAAAACATTCAAGAGGTTAAAAGTTTCATAAGCTCGCAAACCAAAAAATTATGTACGGACTTGACGTCTTAATTAAATCAAATGTTTTGGTGACAATCCATAATTTGTCTTTTTAAAATTAATATGTGCTTCGGTCGTGCTTTAACATGATACATCATATTTCCAAACTTCAAGCGGGTCACCTTTGGTTTCAACATCCATATCCCAAAGTTGGATTGTTTCTCTAAGGCGTGTTTAGTGAACTAAACTCGACCAGTTTAAAAAAATAGGCTATCGAGCTATTGACCACACACTAGTGTCGGAAAAAGGAGTACTAGAAAAAGACTTTGCAACGACGAAGAAGAAAGAACATTTATTTATAAAACGGCTCATATAAATTTAAGAGCCGCATTTAACGTGGGTAAAGGAAGTGTTTGTAACAAACAACGCTTTTTACAAGCTAAGGTTTTAACAAACAACTTTTGTTTTTCACACAAATATAATGCTTGGTTGAACCGCACAAAATTTAAAATTGAAAAAAGTTGAGCATGAAATCAACTTGTCTGGTAAATGTGCTTGGTGTTGATGACATAGTCTCAGCTATGAAGGGACAAGGTCCGAGCCCCCAAGATGGTCACGAGGTAGCCGATGAAGAGCTGAAATTGATAAAGTGACAAAATAACACTTCAGAAAGGACGAGGCGAAACTCGCAGTCCTTGATATAGTCATGATGCGACATGACCTATGTGGCGATGCAAAGCCCTCAGTCCGGCCGAGGTGACGAAGCTGTTCGTCTAGTGACGCCGAAGTCCTCGGAGCAGGTTGATGAAGAGGTGTTGAAGCCCCCGGTCTAGCCGAGGTGACATTGCAGATCTGTAAGGTGGCGCTAGAGCCCCCATGCCAACCGATGTGTTGAAGCAGGTCGGCTGGTGGATGTCGGCTTCAAAAAGCGATGGTGCGATATTGCTGACGGAGGTCCGAGTTTGTGACACGATCAATGCTAGCTTGAACGGTGCCTGACCCGAGCAACCAGTGGGCGACGAGGTTCTCTTAATGATTATTCGTCCCTCGCGATGCCGAACTCTTCGTCAGCTCATCGAGGTGATGATCCGAGTTGGTTGTCATTGGCTCGATGGAGCGACGGCACAATCGATGCTGGCTTAGCTCGGAGGTCGTGGAGCAACATTGTCGGTCCGGCTTGACATCGCCGACGTAATGGTGAAAATTTCTTTGGAAAAGGATGATTTTTTTAAGCATGTGTTTTAAAAGAACACATAATACCTAAAAAAATTCCTTCAAAAAGGAAGTCCAAAATCCCGTTCATGAAGAAAGATGAACACGGGTCGGATTCGTTTTCGGAAAAAATATAATCCAAAATCCGTTGTACTCATCAGATGTTTCCGGAATATTGACGGTTGGACCGGTCTGAAAATTTGAGGGGTGATTGCTATAGGAATTCCGCAGTGGGTGCACGGTGGGATTTTTGAATGGATGTCCGAGCTGGATTCTCGACCCCTTTCCC
This sequence comes from Hordeum vulgare subsp. vulgare, assembly GCF_904849725.1. Taxonomy (NCBI): domain Eukaryota; kingdom Viridiplantae; phylum Streptophyta; class Magnoliopsida; order Poales; family Poaceae; genus Hordeum; species Hordeum vulgare. The sequence continues at coordinate 268,118,890 of NC_058519.1, read as the reverse complement.
AAAACTTATCCAGATTCCCTTCCAGATTTGATAGGGCTCGGGTATATCGGAGATCGTCACAGATTCCTCCATCGGAACACGACAAAATTTTGCACGGTTGTTGTAGATACAATTACGCACAATTCCGCTGAAGCAATCGTCAAAGCGATGCTCGAAGAAACGTGGACAACGAACACAAATTCGCTGTCCAGAATAAACTGCAATCAATTTGTAGAGGATGCATCAATCCTTGTGCCTATCACAGTGGAACTCTCAATGAAAGCACCAATATCGGTGTCCAAACCGGCTGGTCTCGAGTAGGGTTATGAACTGTGGATCTTAGATTGATGGGTAACATGGATAAAGGAGATGATGTTTATCCAGGTTTGGGCCCTCTTCATGAAGGTAAAACCCTACATCAGGCTCTTCTTTATATTGATGATAGAGTATTGAATACAGAGTCGATATACCTCGAGATTGTATGTTGTGGTCTAAACTCTAATGATGTAGACGTTGTATCTAATTAATATCTATCAACTAGCCTGGCCTCGGCTCATATATGTAGGATTGCAAGTATGTCTAGAGGGAGGTGATTAGACTACTTGACAGGATAATTTTTTTGCCTTTTCCCAATTTTAGTTTAGGGGCAGTTTTGTCAGTTATAGCAAGTCAAGTACACCCTACACATGCAGTTCTAACAGTGTAGCACCGAAATGTAAAACATGCAAGTGCAAAGTAAATGAGTAAGGTAGGGAGATAAAACACATGAGGTTGACACGACAATTTTTGGCATAGTTCCAATAGGTGGCATCATCGTACGTCCATGTTAGTGGAGACTTAAACCCACGGAGGGTAACGGCTGTGACAGTCCACGGAGGGCTCCACCCACAAGGGGTCCACGAAGAAGCGACCCTCTCTATTCCACCATGACTTCAGCCCACGAAGGTCTAGCCTTACTCATGGTAGATCTTCACGAAGTAGGCGATCTCCGGGCCCTTAAAAACATTTTTGTTCAACTCCACAACACGAAGTAGGAGGCTCCCAAGCGACACCTAATCAATCTAGGAGGCAAAACCCTCCAAAAGGTAATAGATGTGGTAAATCAATGAACTCCTTGCTCTTGTGCTTCTAAAGATAGTCTACTCAACACGAAATCACTCTCTGACAGAATAGACATGGGTAGGAGAGATTGATTTGGTCGAAAGCAGTTTGGGGAGGCTAGAGAACAAGTTTCAAATGTTGGATTGGAATATCTCGGTCTCAACACATGAGTAGGTGGTTCTCTCTCCGAAATTGAATCTGGCAGTGAAGTGTGTGTTCTGAGTGCTTCTTTCACGAATGAGATGTGCGTGAAGGGGTATATATAGGCAGCACACAAAATCCAACCGTTACACCTAAAGTGGCAAACTCGGTGATATCGACATCAAAAACTCGGTGGTATCGATTCACACAAAAGGAATCAACTTTTGAATCTCAGTGGGATCAATATACACAACTCGGTGGCACCGAAAAGGTGGGTACCGGTTAGATGACCAAACTCGATGTCACTGATAGTCGAACTCGGAAATTCCGATTTTGTGTACCGACGCAACAGAAAGTTGGTCACCCTGAACTCGGTAGCACCAATATGGATTCTGTTGCACTGATTTGGTGGGAATGGCTAGGGTTTTTGTCTGAGCTCAAACTCTGTATGATGATTTGGTCGGAAGTGGGTCCTAAGTATGAAAGTTGGTGACATCGAATTTGAGTATGTGGAATTGGACATAATGGTTATGTGGGAAATATGACCGAGTATTTTCGTGGCTAACTTAGAGCACTTGAGCAACCAGTTCATTTTAATACCTCACCCCCTTTTAATATTATTGGCTTTCCTATGGAGTCCAAAGTGTTTTCTCACAAATAGAAAATGAACACTCTTCTAGCTTGAATATTGAGCCAATATTATTCCTTTCTTGCATCAAGGGGCATCTCCACAAAAGCATTTATCCAAAGCATATGTTGTGAAATATACATGGAAAAACATATTAGTCCAATGATGCATATGTTGTGATCAATTATTTAAAGCGCCCAAGGGAGCAATTGTGCTTTCAATCTCCCCCTTTTTGGTAATTGATGACAACATATAGATTAAAGCTTCGACAAAATATATAATCAATGATTAGCATCGACGCTTTGCGAAGTATGTGAAAAGCAAGAGCTCCCCTTAAATTTGTGAATTATTTAAAAGTTGTGTTTGAATGCAAATGCACAATCGCTTAGGATCATGGGTCACTCTTCCATGTCACATACATCCTGGAGGTGCGCATACAAGATAAGAATGAATAGCAATGCACATGCAACCAACAAGATGAGTGAATGATGATCACATAGATAGCTAAAAGAATAATACAAAGGATCAACCAAGCAAAGTGTATGATCATACACAGATAACGGAATAAAGTCATCCGATAGACAAAAGATTTGAAACCAAATGAGAGAAAATAAAGTCAAAAGCTCTATCTCTCTCTCTTTCGAAGTCTATGATCTATACATTTCTCCCCCTTCGCCAACAAGTTACCAAAAAGTTCAAAAAGTATAGAGCTACTCGTATCTCTGGGCAGCTGAATGATGGAGTCGACAGAAGAGCGTCCATCAAGGCATCTGTTGAGTGTCCTGGGGCTGGAGGAGTGGATACTTGAGGTGCTTGAGCTGGAGCTGGTGCTGAAGGTGCAGATGCTTGAGATGATGAAGTATGTCTTGTCTCCTCAACAGTACAACAGCTGATCTAGGCTAGGTACTGAGCCGTGTGGTAGTGAGAGAAGGTGACTCTTCATCATCGTCATCATCATCATCTGAGTGTGGTATCTCGACTGAGTCAACTTCCTGTTGAAGTTGTTTCACTATCGTGATCAACTCCGTTACCTTCACATCAATGTAATGAAACTTTGTTTCCACGACTCTCTTAAGCCATTTCTGATTTTGCAGCATCTCCTGATTGTTCTTCTCCATACCTAGGGCAGAGCTAACTAGAAATGCCATTTGCGCAGCTTGAGTTCTGAGCTATGGAACTAGTGGTGGCTCATTTCTAGCAGCCTTAGCTTCCGTTGCCTCTGTTGCCACCTTGGTGCAGCTAAGCTGGGATCATTTTCGTCCATCACCACTACATTGTTTTCAAATTCTGGCCGAAGGGTTAGATGGGGACGATCAAATAGTTATGGATGCTTTCCTAGCTTCGCATTGATAAGCATCTCAATGTAAGGGGCATATCTATGTAACCCCGGCTCAGAGAACCGGATTACCAGTGTTTCCAGCCCAGAGATCATGTCTTCTAGAAACGGACAACAACTTGGAACATAACTGAATTAACTTTATTGATAGCACACGGTTACAAGTACATATTTTACAAAGATAGCGAGGCCAAAGGCACCCTCGGTGCTGCGACAATATCTACATTATTTATGAAACATAGTGGGGCCTCAAAACTACTAAGTACTTCTACCGCGTAGCGGAACATAATGGCAACTCCATCCACAGGGATATTGCTGTCGAAACATCCTAGTACGGACCATCACGACCTCTGTCCTCGGCTTCTCCTGTATCTGGCATGATACGCTAGGTGAGTACTCTGAATGTACTCGCAAGCTCACAACAACCAAGTAATGCAGCAAACAATAGCATGGAAATCCGTATGACAACTACTAAAGCAATATTACTAACCGTACGAGTTACCAACTTACTCTTATCTGGGTTGTCTTACAACACCCAGAATACTCATCGAGCATTTCCGATCATGCGAAGAGTTCTTCCATCATTACTAACACTGATATGGTTGACCACCTACTGAGGTCTGGACGGGCTGTCCAATACCGTGCACGCGGCTATTCGAATAGAATTGACACTCTACAGGGGTTGCACCCTTTACCCACATCATGGAGCACTCACTTCGTGATCCCATTCGGGTGGACGGTGTTGCTCCAATGAAACCTGCCTAATCCGTGACTCTCCCATCATACCATCGGAATTCATCCTCCCCCGGAGTCCTACCTTGGGTGGCCCCTGTCTCCTCATGACACCTGTCAGCATCGTGGCCAAACTTAATTGTCCCAAACGGGGACGGGCCCAAAACAACTGACCTGGGCTCACAGGGTTATCATCACCTACCTGATCAGGGTAGCACGCGTGCATAACCCTCCCTCTTTGGAGGTACCGGTCTGTAAGTGCATCTAGTGCCCCTTAGTGATTTAGGTGGTTTGAAGACTTATAGGTTAAGTATCTAATGTGTTTATAAGTGTACACAGGATCTATAAGTCATTGAGGAGTTTGAGATATTTGAAGAATATCGACCCCTAAAAATATATGTCTTCAGTTGAAGAAATTGGTCTGAAGCTGAAGAAATGAATCACGAGGAATCTGCGATGAAATTGATATTCCTCATGAAGACATTGATATTGAGAAGATCGGTGGTTCCTGAAGTAAATCATTCTGAAGAAATTGAAGCGTGAAGATTTAAGTTTTCTGTTTTACTTTCTTCGCATTTGATGAATAGGAACACCGTACTGTTAAAGGGGGTCAAAGTAATGCTATGCAATGAATTTCCTCATGATGCTCAACCCAAGCCAAATCCTACCAAAAGCCTCAAGTGAAGAATATGAGTGACATGAGGACTCTCACAGTTGAGGGTCCCGACCGTTTCGATAGGCACGCCAAGTCACTGGTCTTATCCACTCCAACGGTCATATTATTTAAGGGCATTAATGTAAAATCATGTCGGGATGCTCCCAGGCTATAAATAGCCGCCCCCCACAACCACTAGCTGGTTGGCTGCTCCGTTGGAAACCGACACTTGTCATAAGAGCAACCCAATTCCTCAGAGCCTTCGAGAGTAAATCATCAGTGAGGAAATACACCACCCACCGAAACCACAAACCAAACCTAGTGATTGAGCATCACTGAAGAAGTTGTTCCTGTGTGGGACTGAAGCCTTTTACCTTTGAGGACTGTGCATCCTCCAGACAGTTAGGCGTCATGGTCTAGAGCAATCCAGCAGTCAATTGTGGATCGCCAGGTGACCGAGTTTGTGAGGGTTTGGAGGTCTGCCCTGAAGACTTACCACGAGTGTTGGGCGAGGACTATGTGTCCTTAGCTCAAGGGCATCAAATCTTCAAAAATTGTTTTCTTTAAAAGGAACAGTAACTGAACCCCCACTTCCCACGATCGGATAACCACGATCTCCACTATCTCCACCGCGTCGTACGGGAGCTACACGTGTCTTGCGGAGACGTAGAGGCAAGGGCTATTCGGTTCGAAACTTTCGCGCCAAACAGTAACTTTCGGGCTATAAATATGTCCTTATCCCCCTCGGTATCATCTTCTTCGCCTCATCGCTCTCCTGCCACAGCACACCGAACCCTAGCGCCACCGCTGGTAGTCTTGTCGCCGGCAAGGAAGAGCTTCACTGCCTCAACCTTCTCGCCGCCAGGATCACGCCGGAGTCAGAACATCTACATCCGCTGCCGCTGTAGACGTCCTCTACTGCCAAGTTAGGGTGCATTGGACACTTGACCGAAGAGCCTCTCCAACACCACCTTTTGTGTTCTTCGTTCGCACCTTCCAGGGTAAATATATCCCATTTTTACAGCAGATTAGATCTGAAATTTTACCTCTCCCATGTGAAATCTGTTTTTCCTCAAGATACGATGCGCACATGATTCCTCAAACACTATTCATCACCACAATGATTGATGAACTAGCTAAGCATCTAAGATTTTCACGAGATTCTTCAATTGTGCGAATTTTCGGATCTGTACAACTCTGGAACCCAAGAACAGTATGCTTAAGCAAATTCCTCAACCACTGGTTATATTCCTCAAACTGTCAAACTTTTTCATTTTCTTCAAATCTGAGAACGCATATGACCTCTCCAAATTCCTCGCAACTATACTCTGTTCACAGGTACACGCATGTCAGCTGATGAATCTCTGAGTTCTCATCACATTAAGTCATTTGCAGCATTTCTGGAAGAAACTCTTCAAGGCTCATCAGAATCTTCAAGAGTTCAAAATCATCAGCAAATTCCTCGTCTGAAGAAAATGGAGGAAGAAAGCAAACAGAAGGGAGGAATGAAACTGGAGCAGAACACAACTGTTGATATTCCTGATGACATATACATGGACTATTGCACGCCTGCCGATGAACCTGAGACAATGCCTAAAAGAAAGATTAGGCTGCAGAAAATTGAACGCAGATGGGCAAAGGAGTGGAAGGAGTACAGGTTTGTGACCCCAAAATATGCGAGGAAATTCGCTTTGAAGCCTCCTGGCAGAAGGGCTCCACTTGAGGATCATCAAGTAGATCATCCCTCAAGTCTTATGACACTTGATGACTACCCAGATGAAAAAGAAAGGCATCTGGCCAAGCTCAAGAAGCAAGCCGAAACAGCAGTGAAGAAATTTAATGAATCCTCAGCTGCTGCCTCCGGTGCTGCTCATTCCTCAGCAGCAGAAACTTCAGGCTCAGAGATTCCTCAAAAGCAGTCTGCGCCATCAAAGCCAAAGGCTCCAAAGCCTCAAGAGAAGTCTGGACAGACATCTGTCACAAAACCCTCAGCTCTAAAATCCTCAGCTCCAAAACCCTCGGTTCCAAAACCGTCAACTCCAAAACCATTAGCGCCAAAACACTCAGCACCCATCTCATCTACACCAAAGTCCTCAGCTCCACCTCCAAAGCCAGTACAGAAGAAAGTCATGAAGACTACGACTGCCAGCTCCAGCTCCTCACTCCCAGCTGCAACAAGCTCGGAGACAATGTCTTCAACTCCCCTTGTGAAGACTTTGACAACTACTGAACCTGCACCTTTGCCCAGCCCTAGCAAAATCATCGCAGTTCCGTTTACATCAGAGGGAAGTGATGAGTTTGATGATGAAACTTTGCAAGCAATCATCAGAAACAAGCAAGAACGGGTAGCACAAGCATCAGGCAGTGCTATTCCTCTGGCCATGGACCCCAAGGTCCTCCTCGACTTCATCAATGTATGGTATTAAGACCCAAACACACCCATTGATGATTTGAAACTTCCTCCTGGCGTCAGCCACATGGTGGCTACCTTCATAAACGAAGCCAAGTGGAAGGAACAGAAGGCCAAGAAGGCAAAGATTGCAAAGGCCAGAAAGGAGAAATTCCTTAGGCAAAATGTCCTCAAGCTGACGCCTGAAGCATTGGTGTCAACCCAGGCAGAGCTACAAGTCTTGACTGACAAGTGTGAGAAACTGTCAGACCGCACAAGCATCAAACGCAATTTCATCAAGCTAGCCACTAGTGCTGTTGATGACTACAACAAGCGACACCCACAACCAGCACCAACTCCTCAGCCCCTGGTTGAACAGCCAGAAGATGCATCTCCTGATGAGGAGGAAATTCCTCAAAGTGAGGAACAAAACCAAGAGCGCCGAGATGATGAGCCGGCCATTGAAGAAATCATCACCAAGACCACCACTGATGAACCTGCAACCCCTGATGCAACTGCTACTGATCCAGCTGCTTCACCAAAGCAGGCTGATGACTCCGTTCCAGCTGGTTCCTCACTGCCAGCTGAAGAATCTGTCGAGAAAACACCTGCACCAAAAGCTTCAAAGGTGAAGAAGTTAATCCCGTCTGCATCAGACGCGAAAAAGACAAGAGCTGCTGAGAAGGAAGCGAAGAAGAGAAAAGCTTCCTCAGCAGAAGAAAAGATTGAGGCAAAATGCCTCAAGGAAACTGAAGAATCTGCCACTCTGGACCCGGTGCCTCTAAATGTTGCACCTTCATATGAAATGGGCGTCATTGGTGACCAAACTACAAGGGCAGATGAGGAAATGAAGGATGCTGCCTCTGAGGAGCATACTGATGAGGAAATACAGATTGATGACAGTCCTCAACCTCATATTCCTCAAAAAGAGACTACTCAAGCTTCAGCTGCAGCAGCTGATGAATCTACTTCTGCCACAAAGTCAGCTGATGAAAAACAAGCTGAAGAATATGTCCAGTCTGAGCAGGCTCCTCCCACTGAACAGGCTAACCAAACTCCTCAAGCTGAGGAGGAAGAAGAAATTCCTCAGCCTGAAGCTCAGCCAGAGCAAGAAATACCAGTTGATGAAATTCCTCAACCTGAAGACACTGCTGAAGAAAATGTTCCCGCCCCTGACCATGAATTCATTGTGCTCAACCCAGAGACTGCCATGGTTCTTTCCCCACCCATTCCTCAGCACACTATCCAGCCAGTTCAGCGCCAGCCATTCTCGAAGCGGCCCAAGTTTCAGAAAGAAAATTTCTTTGAGGAACGCATGTATTTCATCGGAGAGAATCCTTATGACAAGCCTCAAATGAGGCATCTGAAGTTTTGGACAAGGACTCAGATGAACTACTATGCTTCTGTGCTCTGTGGACGCAACAAGATATTCCAGCACAGGCACATTCCTCATGATGAACTTGAAGAAATTCCCTACATGGAACCAGTCCTCAATGTACTCCATGATGCAGGTTTGCTCCCTATGTGCTCCGACATATCAGATTGGAATAGTGATCTTATTCTTCAGTTCTATGCAACTCTGCACATCTCGGGCAATGCTGATGACATCAACACTTGGTTGTTCGACTGGATGACCCAAAACACTCACTACAAGGCCCCAACGTCTGAACTCCTCAGAGAACTGCCCGTACCAATTCCTTCAGAAGGGGCAGTGAAGCTTTATGGTGAGCATGAGCTACCAAATGGAATGATGGAAGTCCTCATGAAGCCTTTGGCTGCAGGAAAGCCCTCAAGAACCACATTCCTCGTCCATGAGCTCAAGTACACACCCCGGTCTGTCTACCGCATTCTCTGGAGTGTGCTCGCGCCCATCAAAGGCCATGACGATGAAGAAGATGTCGTCGGCCTCTTGAAGAACATCCTCTTCAATATCATTCACGGTATCCCCATGAATATCCATGATTTATTCTTGGCGACTTTGGCTGACAATGCAATGTGCCCCTATGATCACAAAATTCATGCACCATGGATCACGAGATTCCTCAGGACAAGGACAGGCATCAACTTCCACGCAGATTTCCAGAACCATGTTGGTTATATGCCTCCTATCCGGGTCAACAAGAAGACTTTCGAGCCCATTGAGGGAAAAGGAAAGTCTGTGATTGATGAAGGCAGCAGGCCTCTTGATGGTCAATTTAAAGAGCCAGATGCATATTCCTCATGGGACGATACTGAGACTCGTCCACCAAGCCCTGTTCCTCCTCGCGTGCTAAACACCAGAGAGCTTCTCCTCAGTCTTCATCAGAAGGTGGATCACAACCACAAATGGGTCAAATGCCAGTTTGGTGCCATTGTGAAAACCCTCACTGAGACACGGAACTCTGTGAAACTTAATCATCACTATCTGCATGAGGTTTTTGATTGCACCTGGGCTACCCTTGCACATCTGAAGACCGAGACTGAGCTTGAAGAATTGAACTTTGAGCAGGACTTTGACTGGTCGTGGCCTCCCAAGAAGAAGTTCAGGCCCATTCCAGTGCCAGATCTTGAAGACAGCTCCTTCTCGTCCTTCCGCACCGCCGAATCTGATGAGAAACAACTCGACACCGCAGCAGGACCAAGGAAGAAGACTACACCCAAGAAGCGCCAAGGATCTTCATCCACCGCCAAGAAATGAAGTCTTCACGGGCGTTAGTCCTCAGTTTGTCCCTTTTTGTCACTTGATGACAAAGGAGGAGAAACTTGAGAGTTAGTCTTCAAACGGGAGTTATTTTTGGGGCTTATGAACTATATTTAAGTTACAAACTCTTGGCTCTTCTGAAGTTTTTATGTAATGAGTTGTAACTTAAGCCCGATGGTACTCTCACGCTTTTTGAACGTTTTTCTTCGCATGCTTATTCCTCAAGTTTTAATGCACGCATGCTGGAATTCGTCAGATACCATTTGCCATCATGCATGTTCATTTTTTTCATATGATATGTTATATGTATGCATGATTTACAAGATTCAGGGGGAGATCTCCATGATATAAATCATCAATGTGCATATGCTGTAAAAGCAAAACCCTCAAGGTATGCACATCTTCAGGGGGAGTCTCTGTGAATCTTGTCTTCAAATTCCTCAATTGAGTATTTACACTTCACATTTTTATTCCCTCTTGAAGACTTAACCTAATTGTCATCAACCACCAAAAAGGGGGAGATTGTAAGTGCATCTAGTGCTCCTTAGTGATTTTGGTGGTTTGAAGACTTATAGGTTAAGTATCTAATGTGCTTATAAGTGTACACAGGATCTATAAGTCATTGAGGAGTTTGAGAATATCGACCCCTAAAAATATATGTCTTCAGTTGAAGAAATTGGTCTGAAGCTGAAGAAATGAATCACCAGGAATCTGCGATGAAATTGATATTCCTCATCAAGACATTGATATTGAGAAGATCGGTGGTTCCTGAAGTAAATCATTCTGAAGAAATTGAAGCGTGAAGATTTAAGTTTTCTATTTTACTTTCTTCGCATTTGATGAATAGGAACACCGTACTGTTAAAGGGTTCAAAGTAACGCTATGGAATGAATTTCCTCATGATGCTCAACCCAAGCCAAATCCTACCAAAAGCCTCAAGTGAGGAATATGAGTGACATGAGGACTCTCACAGTTGAGGGTCCCGACCGTTTCGATAGGCACGCCAAGTCACTGGTCTTATCCAATCCAACGGTCATATGATTTAAGGGCATTAATGTCAAATCATGTCGGGATGGTCCCAGGCTATAAATAGCCACCCCCCACAACCACTAGCTGGTTGGCTGCTCCGTTAGAAACTGACACTTGTCATAAGAGAAACCCAATTCCTCGGAGCCTTCGAGAGTAAATCATCAGTGAGGAAATACACCACCCACCGAAACCACAAACCAAACCTAGTGATTGAGCATCACTGAAGAAGTTGATCCTGTGTGGGACTGAAGCCTTTTACCTTTGAGGACTGTGCATCCTCCAGACGGTTAGGCGTCATGGTCTAGAGCAATCCAGCAGTCAATTGTGGATCTCCGGGTGACCGAGTTTGTGAGGGTTTGGAAGTCTCCCCTGAAGACTTACCATGAGTGTTGGGCGAGGACTGTGTGTCCTTAGCTCTAGGAGAATACGGTAGGGACTGTGTGTCCCGGGACTGGGTGTCCCAAGAAGAATTTGCGGAAGACTTTCTCCGAATTTCCTCAACCCCAAATTCTTCACGATAGTTAATCATCATCTGTATTCTGCATGCCTGCTTACTGTGCAATCAGTTCTCATAATCTTAACTCTGTCATACTGCTGTTGTGAACATTGCACGACTGATCCTTAACTGTTTCCGCTGTAAGTTAGTCATCAGTGAGGAATTTCCTCAAAAGGAATTACCTCAGTGATGAAATTCTAAAAATCTCCTATTCACCCCCTCTAGTCGATATAACGCAGTTTCACGGTGAAAGAGCACGCGATCAGCCCAAGTAACGGCCACCCCGTACCGGCAAATGTGGTTGCACGGTTAAGCCCGCACAAGTGACTCTAGATCAACCACTTAGTCATTCTAATATAGTGGTTTATAACAATGAGCAACTAATCATTTTAAATAGTTTACTATGAATTGATCCTATAGCAAATAAATGAGCATAATGTATGAAAACATGCAATGCTATAGAAATACTACATAACATGTGTTGGGGCATAGTTTATGCCTAAGTAATTTTGGTGATTGATGACAGTACCGTAAAGGACTAACCGTGTGTGTTAAGGTTTCAGATAACACACGTAACGGCACAAGACGACTCGTCTCCTCATTCATGGAATGGAAGCACGGCGCTCTCTATGATTCTCTTAATTTGATTCATAGGAAAGCCGTACTATTAAGAGGGGATCCGTAGTGGAAAGGTTTGGGTGGAATCTATCTTTGCACGCGCACACTTCACATATTCTCCCTTACCTTCATTTTTGGAGCGGCCCCCGCCACTTTGTTTCTTTCGTCCTTGCAAATTGGTCCCCAGCAGTAGTACCGCTGGCCCTAGCGGTAGTACCGCTGGAAGGCTAGCGGTAGTACCGCCCCTGGTCAGCGGTAGTACTGGTCCAGGAGCTTAGTACCGCCTGCCTAGAGGTAGTTCATGGACGAACCTTTTTGCGAAGACTTTCTTAGCGGTGGTAGTGCTTTTGCACTACCAGGGGCCCAGCAGTAGTACCGCTCGGGCCAGCGGTAGTACCGCTGCATCCAGCGGTAGTACCACTAGGCGGCGGTAGTACCGCCCCTGGTCAGCGGTAGTACCGCTGGAGTGCCAGCGGTAGTACCGCTGGAGCTCGGGCAGAGAGTGGGAAAACGGTCTGATTTTTCCCCCCACTATATAAAGGGTTCTTCTAGCTGTGGAACCTTATCTCTTACCCTCTCAAGCTCCATTGTTGCTCCCTAAGCTCAAAAGTGCCCGATTTCTCTCCCTAGCCAATCAAACTTGTTGATTCTTTAGGGATTGGTTGAGAAGGCCTAGATCCACACTTCCACCAAGAGAAAAGATGATTCCCCTACCAATCCCTTGCAGATCTTGTTACTCTTGGGTGTTTGAGCATCCTAGACTGTTGAGGTCACCTCGAAGCCATATTCCATTGTGGTGAAGCTTCGTGGTCTAGTTGGGAGCCTCGAAGCTTTGTGTGGAGTTGCCCCAACCTTGTTTGTAAAGGTTCGTTCGCCGCCTTCAAGGGCTCCTATAGTGGAATCACGGTACCTTGCATCGTGCGAGGGCGTGAGGATAATACGGTGGCCTTAGTGGCTTTTTGGGGAGCATTGTGCCTCAACACCACTCCAACGGAGACGTACTTCCTGTCAAAGGGAAGGAACTTCGGTAACACATCCTCGTCTCCATCGGTTCCACTTGTGGTTATCTCTATCCTTTACTTTGTATTTGCTTATGCTTGTGACTATATCTTACTTGTCTTAATAGCTCTCATTGTTAGCTTCTTTAGGGTTCACCTCATTGTCGTATTATTTGTGAACACGTATGTTGTTTACCTTAACTTGCTAAGATTAATTAAAAAGTGGTCGTTGTCTATTCACCCCCCCCTCTAGCCAACCATATAGATCCTTCCAATTGGTATCAGAGCCACGTCTCTTTATTAAGGGTTTAACCACCTGAAGAGTATGGAAGGCGAAGACGGAATTAACCATGGGCAACCCGAGGCCATGGACTTGACTTCGGTCATGAGGGACGACTTGAATACGGCTATGGCCGCTCTCAAGACGTCCTTGACGAACGAGGTCAAGACCATGCTTAAAGAGTTAATTGAGGGATTTAAAAGTTCACCCGAACCGGCTATAGTGGTTAAACCCACCGTTTCTGATTCGGAGGCCAACTCCTCTAAGGAAGCGGCTAAAGGTATGCAACCTCCCTCATCTCACTAAAAGGATGGTACTGGAACATATGCCTCAGTTCCACCCCCCATGGTCTATGGAGGATCCGTTCCCGCACCACGTCTTAATCCTGTTAGTCCTCCTCCTAAGCTTGTGAAAGGTGACTTTGCTAACTGGGTATTTTCTATTAAGTCTCATTTGAATCACAGTTCAACAAACTTGTGGAGAATCATTGAGCAAGGATATTATCCCCATGATCCAAGCAACCTCACTCCAAGAGAAGATGTAGACAATCAATACAATCACTCTGCTTTGTTTATTCTCCAGTCTGCAGTGCCACCTGAAGATCTTCCTCACTTTCGTCCCTTCACTTTGGCCAAGGATTGTTGGGAGAATATTATGGTGTTGTACAAGGGAAGCTCAAGCATTCAACAAAGCTATGTCATCAGTCATTCGTCAGCGGCCAGACTTTCACTCCTTGTCTTCCACTAGGTGTTGGATGAATTCATTGCAATGTCAATCATGAACGAAAGAGCCGACAATGCACTTGCTCGTGTTTGATCAAAGACAACTTCACCCAACCTTGCGTTGAAAGCAAAAGCAATGCTTGAAGAAGAAGAAGAAGATGAGGAAGAGGAGGGCTGCCCTGAGGACACAAAGTATGCCTATCATGAGCACATGGCTCTTGCATCAAGGCAATTCTGGGGCAACAAGAGGAACTCAAGACCCACCTTCACCAAGAACAACTTGAGTGGATTCAAACCCAAACAACGAGTAAGGAGATGCTATAACTATGGTAACGTGAGTCACTTCGTGGCCGAATGTCCCTATGAGAAAAGGGAAGACAACGGAGGCAAGCTCATTCACAAAGACAAAACCAAATCATATCCAATCAAGAAGAACTTTGTGAAGAAACCTCATCCAAAAGGGATGGTGGCCCTCGAAGAGTATCCTTCAGATGATGATGATGATGATGAAACAGTGGCAACGGCAACTGTTGCTATTGCCACTACCTCTCCCCAGAAGGTGTCTCTCTTCAACGCCCCCAACGAGAACCACATCACCAAGTGCCTCATGGCAAAAGGTATCAATCAGGTAACTCCCATCATTAAGACCAACATTGCTTCTGCTCCTTCATTGTTAAATTGCGTTGAAGATAGTGATGTTGGGGAACTTAATGAGCATGATCTTGACAAGTTTCTGTGCACTATTAAGGGAGAATCCAAGAAGCACTTTGTTGCTCTCATGGAACAACTGGGTGAGGCCACTGACCTCATTGAGTCTCATGAGGAGACCATCTCCGAGCTTCAGGGACACAGTCGTGACTATGCCGATGAAATTGCCGAATTATCTAATGCTCTAGAAGAGGAGCGCACTCTTTGTTTGGCTCTTGAGGAGTCATGTAACGATGACTGTGCTAAAATGCAAAACAAACTAGATCATGATGTTGTTCTTATTCGCATGCTTAAGTCTGGACAGTATGCTCTTGGGGTTGGCCATGACAGACTCAAAGAGGAGTTTGACACACTTGACAAGGCCCACAAGGTCTTGAAAGGTGCTCATTGCTCTCTGAAAGAGTCTCATGATCAACTCCAAGCAAAACTTACCAAGGAGATATCTACGTGCCCTCCCTTTGTGTTAATTGATAATGCTTGTGCAACTAACCCCTGTTGTGAGCATGTACATCTTGTGGAGGAAAATGCCAAGTTAAAGGAGAAACTTGAGAAGGGCCTTGTGGCATGCATACAAGGTGAGAAGAGTTTGAACGACCTATTGAGCACTCAAAAGGGTGTTGTAGGAAAGGAGGGACTTGGACTTACGTCCAAGTCAAAAAGTAAAAGAAGGAATTGGAACAAACGATCTCCCACCCTCATGGACATCTTGGTCAAAGAGGGTGAGGGGACTCAGAAGGTGAACAGGAACAAGGTGGACTATGGAAACCTCAAGAAGGGCAAAACAATTCCTACTAACACAGCCGGCAAATTCAATTCTTCTTATGACTTATGTTGTGCTAGTGATGGGCATGTTTATGCCAGATTTGTTGGTTCCTACGATGAGGATATTGAATGGGCTATCTGGGTTCCTAAGACCCTTGTCTCTAACATGAAAGGACCCATTAAAAAATGGGTACCTAAAACCAAGCCTTGATCTATTGCAAGAGTTTGCTTCCGGTGGGTGTCATGGTTGCTCGATAGTGGAGCAACAAATCATATGACCGGAAGCAAGGACCTAGTGGTGGATGTGCATCCTTCTCCATCTATGCCCACCCATGTCCAATTCGCCGATGCATCCACTTCAAAGGTATTGGGATTTGGTAAGGTGGTCGTCTCTCAAGATTTATCTATTGAGAAGGTCATGCTTGTTGAGTCACTTGCCTACAATTTACTTTCGGTTCGTCAACTCGCAATTATGGGGTTTTCCACATTCTTTAATATTGACACTGTGGTCCTCCTGAGAAGCAAGACTCTTAAAGTAGCCTATGTTGGACATGTCGAAAATAGTCTTTACGTGGTGAACTTCTCAAAGCGACCCACTAAGACTGCGACATGTTTAATGGCTAAAGTTGACGTGGGCTGGCTTTGGCATCGCCGTTTAGCTCATGTCAATATGAGATCTTTGCAAAGCCTTCTGACACGGGACCATGTTTGTGGACTAACAAATGTGAGATTTGCTAAAGATCATGTTTGCAGTGCCTGCATTGAAGGAAAGATTCATGAAACTGCTCATCGTCCAACGACTATTATCTACACTAAGAGGCCATTGGAACTTCTCCATATGGATCTGTTTGGTTCTCCATCATTTGATAGTCTTGGAGGCAGAAAGTATTTCTTAGTGATTGTTGACGACTACTCAAGATATACCTGGGTATATTTCTTTAAAAAGATGAGTGAAACTCAACAAACGGTCCTCAACTATGCTAATGAAGCGCAATGTCAACATGAAGCAAAGATCTTGACGATTAGGAGTGACAACGGCACCGAGTTCAAGAACTACACCTTAGATGAGTTTCTAGGTGATGAGGGAATAAAACACCAATATTCTGCACCATATACCCCTCAGCAAAATGGCGTGGCAGAAAGGAAGAACCGGACCTTGATAGACGCTGCAAGGACAATGATGGCAGAATTCAAATCTCCATATAACTTCTCGGCAGAGGCCATCAACACAGAATGTCATGCATCCAATCGGCTCTACAAACGCAAAGGCTTGAACAAGAATCCGTATGAGATTCTAACTGGAAACAAACCCAATCTCAAGTACTTCCGGGTATTCGGTTGTAAGTGTTTCATTCTCAAGAAAGGAGCACAGTTAGCTAAATTTGATTCTAGAGCACATGAGGGTATCTTTGTTGGTTATGCTACAAACTCTCATGCTTACCGTGTCCTCAACAAGTCCACCGGACTAATTGAGGAGACATGTAACGTAGAGTTTGATGAAAATAATGGCTCCCAAGTGGAGCAAAGTGGTCTTTGTGATGTAGGTGATGAAATTCCTCCCCAAGCCATAAGAAGAATGGGGATTGGTCAAATACTCCCCATTGAGGAACCCCTTGTGGCCGAAGGAGAAGGACAATGCTCTACTCAAGTGGAGCCATCACCTTCACAAGCCCCACATGCTTCCGATGAACAAAGAGGAGACTCTCAACAAAATAAACAAGCTCAAGGTCAAGATAAATTGCCCAACAATGATGATGTGTCTCAGGATATTCAAGCACTACCCCAAGACACCGAACCGGCTCATGATCAAGATCAAGTGCAACCCCGAGATCCAGACCAAGAAGAAGCACAAGATCAAGATCAAGAGCAACCACAAATACAAGAACAAACTAGTGAACCTGCTCAAGTCCAAGGACAAGATGATCAGGAGACTGTCTCACAATTCCCTTCTGGAGCACCAACAGCCGGCTCAAGACGCAAGGGCAAGCAAAGGAAACAAGTTGATGCTCCCGCGTTATGTAATGAAGAACTCTTGGAGCGTTGAGCAGCCAAGATTGCGAACAAGCTGAGAGTCAAGTGACATCTTATGAAGAATGTACTTGGCAGTATAAAAAGGGGAGTATCCACCCGACAACAGATTTGGAATTATTGTGAGCATCACGCGTTTGTTTCGTATTGTGAACCTCAACAGGTACATGAAGCGCTCGATGATGAGGATTGGCTTATGGCCATGCACGAAGAACTTAACAACTTCGAGCGCAACCAAGTCTGGGATTTAGTGCCTAGGCCAACGGAGGAACATAATGTCATCGGGACCAAATGGATATTCAAGAACAAGCAAGATGCCAATGGAATTGTGATTCGAAACAAGGCAAGATTGGTGGCTCAAGGCTACTCCCAAGTCGAGGGTATCGACTACGGTGAAACCTTTGCCCCTGTTGCTCGTCTAGAATCTATTCGCATGTTGCTTGCATTTCCTTCTCATCATAACTTCAAGTTACAACAAATGGATGTGAAAAGTGCCTTTCTTAATGGTCCTTTGAATGAGTTGGTCTATGTCAAACAACCCCCGGGATTCGAACATCCCAAGCTCCCCAATCATGTGTACAAACTCAATAAGGAACTCTATGGCCTTAAACAAGCCCCACGCGCGTAGTATGAATATCTTACTGAGTTGTTACAAGATCGTGGGTTTGAAATTGGGAAGATAGATCCCACTATTTTTACTAAGAGGGTTAAAGGGGATTTTTTCATATGCCAACTATATGTTGATGATATTATCTTTGCTTCTCCTAACATTTCCTTCAATGAAGAATTTGCTGCACTAATGACTGAGAAGTTTGACATGTCCATGATGGGAGAGTTGAAGTTCTTCCCCGGGTTCGAGATTGCACAAGGTCTAGAAGGGACATTCATCAAACAAGCCAAGTACACTCAAGACATGCTCAAATGGTTCCAGCTCGAAGATGTCAATCCGGTCAAGTTCCCCATGCCAACAAGATGCAAGCTTGACAGTGATCCCAATGGTAAAGCAGTGGATTAAAAGGTATATCGCTCCATGATTGGATCCCTCCTTTACCTTTGTGCATCTAGACCGGATATTATGTTGAGTGTAGGTATATGTGCACGGTTTCAATCCGCACCAAAAGAAAGCCATTACATGGCTGTTAAGCGAATCTTTCGATATTTGGCTCATACCCCAAACTTTGGCCTCTGGTATCCCAAAGGAGCAAACTTCAATCTAGTTGGCTATTCTGACTCAGATTGGGTAGGAGATTGTGTGGAGAGGAAGTCAACGTCTGGAGGATGCCACTTCCTTGGTCGCTCATTGGTAAGTTGGTCGTCTAAGAAGCAGAATTGCGTCTCCTTATCATCCACCGAAGCTGAGTATGTGCCACCTGCAAGTTGTTGTGCACAATTGCTATGGATGAGGAAAACATTAAAGGATTACGGTGTCACTTGTGACAAAGTGCCTCTTCTATGTGACAATCAAAGCGCTATCAAGATATCCCTCAACCCAGTGCAACATAGCAAAACCAAACATATTGATATTCGTCATCACTTCATTCGTGAACATATCAAGCTAGGTGATATTGAGGTTCACTTCATCCACACTGAAGAGAAACTTGCAGATATTTTCACTAAGCCTCTGGATGAAGCAAGGTTCCGGGAGTTAAGGCATGAGCTAAATATCATTGATTCAAGTAATGTGGATTGAAACTAGGCATGTTGCACCTCACTTCGCATTCCATTTTGGTCTAGATGTAGGCGTGGACATAGGGGGAGTGTTGTTCTCTCAATGAACTGTCCCTCCCCCCATTATGCATAAATCAATCTAGTCTTTCACTTTAGCCATTGTCGAATGGCACTTGTGCTTCAAAGACGAGCATTGGTCATGAACCCATGGATAATTCTTCGCGGCGTCATACCATTGTCTCAAACATAGGTGGCCTCGGCTGTTGGGGAACGTCGCATGGGAAACAAAAATTTTCCTACGCGCACGAAGACCTATCATGGTGATGTCCATCTACGAGAGGGGATTTCCGATCGACGTACCCTTGTAGATCGCATAGCAGAAGCGTTAAGAAACGCGGTTGATGTAGTGGAACGTCCTCACGTCCCTCGATCCGCCCCGCGAACCGTCCCACGAACCGTCCCGCGATCCGTTCCACGATCCGCTCCGATCTAGTGCCGAACGGACGGCACCTCCGCGTTCAGCACACGTACAGCTCGACGATGATCTCGGCCTTCTTGATCCAGCCAGAGTGACGGAGAGGTAGATGAGTTCTCCAGCAGCGTGACGACACTCCGGAGGTTGGTGGTGATCTTATCTCACCAGGGCTCCGCCCGAGGTCCGCAGAAACGCGATCTAGAGGTGAAACCGTGGAGATATGTGGTCGGGCTGCAGTGGCAAAGTTGTCTCAAATCACCCCTAAAACCTACGTATATATAGGGGGAGGAGGGGGAGCCTTGCCTTGGGGTCCAAGGACTCCCAAGGGGGTCGGCCGAGCCGAGGGGGGCAACCCTCCCCTTCCAAACCGAGTCCAACTAGGTTTGGAAGGAGGAGTCCTTCCCCCTTTTCCGACCTCCTCTTTTTTTTTCTCTTTGATTTTCTTCCTATGGCGCATAGGGACTTCTTGGGCTGTCACACCAGCCCACTAAGGTCTGGTGCGCCACCCCCAAGGCCTATGGGCTTCCCCGGGGTGGGTTACCCCCCCCCCCCCCCCCCAGTGAACACCCGGAACCCATTCGTCATTCCCGGTACATTCCAGGTATCTCCGAAAACCTTCCCGTAATCAAATGAGGTCATCCTATATATCAATCTTCGTTTCCGGACCATTCCGGAAACCCTCGTGACGTCCGTGATCTCATCCGGGACTCCGAACAACATTCGGTAACCAACCATATAACTCAAATACGCATAAAACAACGTCGAACCATAAGTGTCCAGACTCTGCGGGTTCGAGAACTATGTAGACATGACCCGAGAGACTCCTCGGTCAATATCCAATAGCGGGACCTGGATGCCCATATTGGATCCTACATATTCTACGAAGATCTTATCGTTTGAACCTTAGTGTCAAGGATTCATATAATCCCGTATGTCATTCCCTTTGTCCTTCGGTATGTTACTTGCCCGAGATTCGATCGTCAGTATCCGCATACCTATTTCAATCTCGTTTACCGGCAAGTCTCTTTACTCGTTCCGTAATACAAGATCCCGCAACTTACACTAAGTCACGTTGCTTGCAAGGCTTGTGTGTGATGTTGTATTACCGAGTGGGCCCCGAGATACCTCTCCGTCACATGGAGTGACAAATCCCAGTCTCGATCCATACTATCTCAACTAACACCTTCGGAGATACCTGTAGAGCATCTTTATAGTCACCCAGTTACGTTGCGACGTTTGATACAGACAAAGCATTCCTCCGGTGTCAGTGAGTTATATGATCTCATGGTCATAGGAACAAATACTTGACACGCAGAAAACAATAGCAACAAAATGACACGATCAACATGCTACGTCTATTAGTTTGGGTCTAGTCCATCACATGATTCTCCTAATGATGTGATCCCGTTATCAAGTGAAAACACTTGCCTATGGTCAGGAAACCTTGACCATCTTTGATCAACGAGCTAGTCAACTAGAGGCTTACTAGGGACAGTGTTTTGTCTATGTATCCACACATGCACTGTGTTTCCAATCAATACAATTATAGCATGGATAATAAACGATTATCATGAACAAAGAAATATAATAATAACTAATTTATTATTGCCTCTAGGGCATATTTCCAACAACGGCCACCGCACCTCCCACCTTTCTTTTGTATAGAAGAAAGGATATACAATGACAAGTCAGTACATTTTTCTAGGTGTTATCTCGTTTTTACTTACTTGTCATTTGCCCAAGTTCTTCTCTTATCCTAGGCCGCGTTGTGACATTTGCAGCGGTATTACCGCCAGGGGTAGCGGTACTACCGCCAGGACCACAGCGGTACTACCGCCAGGGGTAGCGGTACTACCGCCAAGACCCCAGCGGTACTACCGCTAGGTATGGCGGTACTACCGCCAGAATTCCCATCTAACACGACCGGCTAGGAAATTTTTAGGGCTGTCTCAAGGGGGAGCGGTACTACCGCCAGGACCCCAGCGGTACTACCGCTGCATCCAGCGGTACTACCGCCAGTCAGCGGTACTACCGCTAGGTCCTCAGCGGTACTACCGCTGGCCCGTACCTCTTGGGCTATATAAAGGAGGGGGAGCCCGTTTTTCTCAGGCTCTTTCTTCTTTCTCGCGGCTCCTCCCTCCCCTAGCCCGAAATCCCCCTGTTTTGATCTCGTTTCGTGGAGCTCCTTCTCTCCATTGGATTGGAAGGGTTGCTCCACCTCTCCTTCCTCCTCCAAGGGCCGTGAATCCCGGTAAAGCTCCTCCCCTTCTTCTATTTGGTTGATGTTCTTGTTCTAGGGTTAGGAGCATTGGGGGATTGGATCCATGTCTTTGATCTTGTGCCTTGTTCTTGGATGGCATGAAGGAGATATTTTAGGGGAGTGTAGGTCCTATGAATTGTTGCTGAGTATTTTGCCATGCCCTAGGATTTACTTATTTTAGATCTAGCACTTGAACTATGTTTGGGTTAGATCTAAAACTTGCTCTCTCTTGCCTAGGCACGTTCTTATTTCGGTGATTCCTGTGATCCTGATGTGAGTAGGGCTGGGGTGGAGTTCTTAGTGTTCATATACAGCCCATGCTCCTCGTAAAAATCGTGTAGCCCTATGCATGAGGTCTATTTTTATCTGTCAGATCTGAAAGTCAAACCCCAGCGGTACTGCCGCCAGGGGTAATGGTACTACCGCTAGGCCCGAGCGGTACTACCGCCAGGGGTAGCGGTACTACCGCCAGGAGGATTCATTGTGCATTCTTTTCTTGTGCTTCACAATGAGTGTTTATTTTTTTCTGCTTTTTCTAGTTCATTGCCTTGACTCTTTTTGTCGCTTCTTTTTGCTGTGTGTTTTGTGTCACAGGTAGTTCTCGCCATTCGAACCCCCCACGGGACACGCACTCAAAGCAGTTTCGCAACCAAGAAGCTCCCGAGGGGTAGGCCACCTGAGGTCTGCAACCCAAAAAGCTATCCTTCAAGAAGACCGCACACTAGGATAAGGGCATCAATGTCCGAACAATGCCCCCAAGGACTTTCTGCAGTTTCGCACTCAGAACCATTATCTCAAAGAGAAGGCTGTGATCAAGAATGTTGACCATGTTTGGGCAAAGGATCAGTGCAGGTTCTACCGTGATATTGTCGCGCAGTTCAAGAAGAACTACGTCCCCGTTCAGTGGATTGACCTAGCTCATCTTCAGCAGAACCTGGACTATTTTGGTGATGCCCTCTCTCTGATTGACAAACTGGGCATCAAGGACATCATCACTTTCAAGACAGATTTTGACCCCACTGCTGTTGCTCAGTTCTATGTCACGGTCCACTTCTCTCCTGATGAAGAGCGCTCTATGGTGTGGATGACAGGGTCTCAGAAGATGACCGGTTCCTGGCGTGAATTCATGCAACTCCTCAAGGTTGACTTCCAGGGAGCTGACACTCCACTTGGGTTGCGTCCTCATGCTGCAGCCCCCACCGATAGGCCCCCCGCAAAGGACAGATTGCAGAAACTCTATGTGCGGAAGGGTGTGCTCCCCAAACATCTGGACATCATGCATCGGATCCTTCGCAACACCCTCTTCCCTCGCATTAGTAACTTTGACGAGGTTCACGGCTCTTTGGCTGAGATGCTGCTGCTTTGTGAGGAGGCTATGACTAAGGAGTCTGCCCCTCTTGATATTTCTGATGTGATGTTCACGGAGCTCTGGAACTGCATCATCATGCGTAAGGTTCCCATCTACGGGCCCTATCTGTTTGCTTATATTTGTCAGAAGTGGCAAGAAACTTTTCCAAAGGAGGTGCTCTACGCTCAGTCTGACTACATTGTGCACGACCCGATCAAGCTTCGCGTCAAGGAGAAATGGGCCAACCCATCAACTTCCTCTCAGCACATGGATACTGACACAGAGACTGCTGCTGACAGAGGAACCACCTCTCAGTCCCGCCCTTCTGCCATGCCATCTTGGGCCATCAAACTGCAGGATAAGATGAAGACTCTATTCTGTATGCAGGCTAAGGGTCAGTACCAGATGCACGTGGCTCAGAAGGAGAGCCGCCAGAGGCACAAGCGCGTTCTCAGGACTCTTGGTGTGGACATCTCCAGCGGATCAGAGGACGATATCACTCCATAGGCTACTTGGATGCAGGCTCAAGGTTACCAGTGGTCTGGCGATGAGGATGAAGAGGAGGGGCAGGATGATCAGGAGGGTACCGACGAGTCTAGCGATGCTGAGGATGAGGAGTAACTACCTGTGGCGTTAGGTGTGCCCCTTTTTGGTGTCTTATGCCAAAGGGGGAGAGAGTCTAGGAGCTGGATTTGCTTTCATAGTCGAACTTTGCTTTGCTTTCCTTTCTTTCGTGGTTTGCTTCGAACTTGGTTTGCTTCTAGTTTGCTATCGTTTGTGAGACATGAACTTATGTGAGATTTATTTCCATCATATGCTGTGAGTCATATGCCCCGTATTGTCATATATCTCTATCTTTTTGTTCTCATATTATTCTCTGTGCAAATCCGGTATTGTCATCAATCCACCAAAAAGGGGGAGATTGTTGGGGCATAGTTTATGCCTAAGTAATTTTGGTGATTGATGACAGTACCGTAAAGGACTAACCGTGTGTGTTAAGGTTTCAGATAACACACGTCAACGGCACAAGACGACTCGTCTCCTCATTCATGGAACAGAAGCACGGCGCTCTCTACGATTCTCTTTATTTGAGGCATACGAAAGCCGTACTATTAAGAGAGGATCCGTAGTGGAAAGGTTTGGGTGGAATCTATCTTTGCACGCGCACACTTCACATATTCGCCCTTACCTTCATTTTTGGAGAGGCCCCCGCCACTGTGTTTCTTTCCTCCTTGCAAATTGGTCCCCAACGGTAGTACCGCTGGCCCTAGCGGTAGTACCGCTGCAGCCAGCGGTAGTACCGCTGGCCCTAGCGGTAGTACCGCTGCAGCCAGCGGTAGTACCGCTGGCTGGCGGTAGTATCGCCCCTGGTCAGCGGTAGTACCGCTCCAGGAGCTTAGTACCGCCTGCCTAGCGGTAGTTCGTGGATGGACCTTTTTGCGAAGACTTTCTTGGCGGTGGTAGTGCTTTTGCACTACCAGGGCCCCAGCGGTAGTACCGCTGGGGCCAGCGGTAGTACCACTGAAGTTCCGGCGATAGTACTGCTGCATCCAGCGGTAGTACCGCTAGGCGGCGGTAGTACCGCCCCTGGTCAGCGGTAGTACCGCTGGAGTGCCAGCGGTAGTACCGCTGCAGACAGTGGTAGTACCGCTGGAGCTCGGGTGGAGAGTGGGAAAACGGTCTGATTTTCCCCCCACTATATAAAGGGTTGTTCTAGCTATGGAACCTTATCTCTTACCCTCTCAAGCTCCATTGTTGCTCCCTAAGCTCAAAAGTGCCCGATATCTCTCCCTAGCCAATCAAACTTGTTGATTCTTTAGGGATTTGTTGAGAAGGCGTAGATCCACACTTCCACCAAGAGAAAATTTGATTCCCCCACCAATCCCTTGCGGATCTTGTTACTCTTGGGTGTTTGAGCATCCTAGACGGTTGATGTCACCTCGAAGCCATATTCCATTGTGGTGAAGCTTCGTGGTCTAGTTGGGAGCCTCCAAGCTTTGTGCGGAGTTGCCCCAACCTTGTTTGTAAAGGTTCGGTCGCCGCCTTCAAGGGCTCCTATAGTGAAATCACGGTACCTTGCATCGTGCGAGGGCGTGAGGAGAATACGGTGGCCTTAGTGGATTTTTGGGGAGCATTGTGCCTCGACACCGCTCCAACGGAGACGTACTTCCTGTCAAAGGGAAGGAACTTCGGTAACACATCCTCATCTCCATCGGTTCCACTTGTGGTTATCTCTATCCTTTACTTTGTATTTGCTTATGCTTCTGACTATATCTTACTTGTCTTAATAGCTCTCGTTGTTAGCTTCATTAGGGTTGACCTCATTGTCGTATTATTTGTGAACCCGTATGTTGTTTATCTTAACTTGCTAAGATTAATTAAAAAGTGGTCGTTGTCTATTCACCCCCCCCCCCTCTAGCCAACCATATCGATCCTTTAAACATGGGTATCATGGCTTGCCTTGCTCTATTGGGTTGTTCAAACAATCCTGGTCTTCAAATTCACCAATGTTTCCTTCTGAAAAAAATTTGAATTTGAAAAAAGAAAATGTCAGATAATGTATTTGTTAACCAGAAATTCTATGAGTAAGGAAAAAATACCAAAATTTATCAGGAATTAAAGGGCCTTAGTACGAACTCAATGCAAAAATAATCAACTGATTTGGACTGGTAAATAAAAAGTTATAGCTGGTCAAAGTTACTGGTCAAACCTGGATTTAAAATAGAATTTAGAAAATTTAAACAAGGGCCACGTCCAAAGCGTAAAGTGGAGGGACGCCTCTACTTATACCGCTTTGGCGCGGGCCTGGGTCGCCGATAGGTGGGGCCTATAGTTTACAACACAGGGAGAGGGAGAGAGATAGAGACGGGGCGACTCTCCGGCGATGGTCGTCGGTGATAGAGATGACGACGATGCTTGGAGAATGGAGGAAATGATCGGCCGCTCCGAGACGCACACGTATGTACGCGCAGCCTGACGAGAGGTGGACGGACAGAGTCGTCCCCTTTTTCTCCGGAGGCGGCGGTTTCGGGTGGTCGTCGGAGACGTCGATCTCGGTGATGCTTGGCTTGTGCGAGAGGTCAGGGAACACTAGAGGGATGCCTTGAGCTCGAGGGAGAGTTCAATTGGGCTCTGGGGAGAGGGGTTGATGTTGGCGACGGGTGGTTGCATGCGGCAGAGCTCCGGTCAGCTTCTGAGGCCAGAGGGCCTCTCGGCCATGGCTCGCTACTCGGGATGCTGATTGGAGGTGGCTGGGGCTGGTTGATGAGCTCGGAGAGGTCGGACAAGCCTTTATATAGGCCAGCGACGAGCTCGGCCCATCTCCCCCGAAGCAGCAAGGCTAGGTACGGCCACTGGAGCTGGGGAGGTGAGCTGGCCGTCGTGGATTGCTTTGAGGTGACGGAGGAGGGCATAGGATGATGAGACGCCTCCTGAGCCATTAAGAGCTCGCAAACGACAACAGTGGCCGAAGCCGACTGTTTTGACCATGGCGGAGCTTAGCTGGGAGTGGCGACGACCTTCTCTCGCGACCGGGAGGTTTCGGGAGGTGCCACACGGCTGCCAGGAACGTCGTCGACACCAAGGACAAGGGGGGGGGAGCGAAAGACCACTCAGGTGAGTCGATCTAACGCTGGTGCCTCACAGAGCGCGTGCTCTGGCATGCGAGCCCCGTGGTTACCATGGTTGTGGCCACTAGAAGGCCACACATGCTTGGAAAACCTTGTCCATTGCGTCGACTAGCCTCCAATTAGTCACCCTAGATCACTGGCTCGACCAGGTTCACTCACCTGTGAAGCGTAGCTTCAGCTACAGCTTGTGGCTGCAAACTTGAGGAGCTTCTCGAGAGATGGAGCTAGGTGAGGTGTCTAGTGTTATCGGTTTTGGAAGGACTTCAAACTGGTAAAGTTTGAGAATGTTTGAAGAATAAATGAGCATAGCTCCTTTGGAAACCACCATTCTGGTCCAGAACAGAAATGAGCTTGAGGTACTCACATGCATGCTCTGCTGAGGGTGAAACTTGGTGGAGAGAAGTTATTTGGGTAGTGCATAGATGTCATAAAAATTGAAGATCATTTGTGTACTCCTACATGGTACTTCCTTCACAAAGGTTCAGAATTAGCAGAAACTTGACAGAGTTATTTTGCTCAAAATTTGTACTGGACCAGCTGATGTTTTTGCATATTGTGGCTACATAAGATCCTTAGGAGTTTGGGGAATTTATTGGGAATTTTCTGGGATAGGAAAAATGGGGTTGCTTCACAATGGGGCAATTCTGGTTAGAAAAGAAATAATTATTCTGGCCAGAATTTTACATTGGGCAACGTAATATTTTTGGATATTTTGGAATCATATGATGATGAGAAAATGTGGAAAAAGTTTGGGGGTTTATAGATCATCCATACTGTAGGTTGCTTCACAACCCATGGTGATGCTATAATTCCCCAAATAAAGAAAAAAATTATTGGAAAGGATTAAATAATGAAAATTAATCCAAGAGAGGTGTAGAAAGGTTTTGGCAACAGGTGGAGGGTTTTCGGTTACTTGGAAAAATTCAGAGATTCACAAATCCAACTTAGTTTGAAAAGATTTGAAAATCTGCCAGGTTTGCAAGTAAAACCCAAAATATTTTGAAAAGAAAAAGTTGCAAAAATCAGGGTGTCACAAACCTACCCCCCTTAGGATGAATCTCGTCCTCAAGATTCCGTTGCTTAGGGAACAAGTATGGATATGCGATCTCAAGAAATCTTCCCTTTCCTAGGTAGCCTCTTCCTCGGTATGGTGTTCCCATAGTACCTTATAAAATTTGAGTACCTTACTCGTGGTAGTCCTTTCCATCTCATCCAAAATCTGGACAGGTTTCTCTTCATAGGTCAAATCCTTAGCTAGTTCTAGCTCACTCATATCCGCCTGCTTGATTGGTTGTGCGATGCACTTCCTTAACTATGAGATGTGGAAGACATCGTGCACATCTAATAACTCTGATGGTAATTCCAATTGGTATGCCACTCTGCCTCTTCTAGCGACCACTGGGAAGGGACCGATATATCTTGGTGCAATCTTTACCCGTGTATGAAACCTCTTCACTCCTTTAATGGGGGTTACTCGGAGGTAAGCATATTCTCCGGGCTCAAAAGTCACTTCCCGATGCTTTGGGTCATAGTAACTCTTCTGACGGGAGTTGGCTGCCCGAAGGCGTTCCTGAATGTCCTTGACCTGTCTCTCGGCCTCTAGCAGCAAGTCCGTGCCAAATATATGACTATTTACCATCTGAGTCCAGTTCAACAAGGTGCAACACTTTCACCCGTATAATGCCTCAAACCGTGACAATTTCAAATTCGACTGATAGTTGTTGTTGTAGGATAATTCTGCATAGGGTAGGCTATTTTCCCATTTGGGTCCATGGGTGAGAGCACATGACCGAAGCATATCCTCCAGTTTTGTGTTCACTCTCTTTGTCTGTCCATTAGTCTGCGGATGGTATGCTGTGCTATGCTTCGACATGGTTCCCAAAGCTCGATGTAGTCGTAGCCAGAATGCCGAGGTGAATAGGGAGCCTCTATCTGAGGTGATAGACTTGGGTACTCCATGAAGGCTGACTATCCAGGAGATGTAAAGTTGTGCCAGCTGATTTCAGTTGAAAGTGGTCTTTACCGGGATAAGTGGGCTACTTTCGTGAGTGTATCTACAATGACCCAGATAGCATCATTGCCTCTTGTTGACTTGGGTAGTCCAACAATGAAGTCCATGCATATGTCGTCCCAATTACACTTGGGAACCGGTAAAGGTTGTAGTAGCCCAACGGGATTCTGGTGTTCCGCCTTGACCTTGTTGCGGATGTCAAAGCAGGCGACATAGTATGCTATATCCCTTCGCATTCCTGACCACCAAAACGTCTCTCTCGGATCCTGGTACATCTTTGTACCTCCTGGATGGACTGAGTATGCGGAATCATAGGCTTCCCTCAGTATTTGGTGCCTCAGGTTATCCTTGTCGGGCACACATATCCATTTCTCGAACCATAAGATGCCTTGATATCCACTTTGAAGTACTTGGCCTTCCCTTTCAGAATCAAATCATCGATCTTTTTGATTCCTTCATCTTACTCTTGGGCCTTCACGATCTCTTCCATGAGGGTGGGGGTAATTTCCAACGTATCCGGGATAGTTGGACCGCATAACACCATGTTGAGGTCAGCCAATTCTTCTTGTAACCTTGGATGCATGCTTACCATGAGTGCATTCACAGTACCTGGATTTCTGCTGAGAGCGTCTACGACCACATTAGCTTTACCCGGATGGTAGTTAATCCCAATGTCATAGTCTTCGCCTAGTTCAAGCCATCTTCGCTGCCTGAGATTCAGGACAGGTTGGGTGAAAATATACTTGAGGCTTTTATGGTGCGTGTATGTTTCTCAACATTGTCTGATAAGGTAATGCCTCCAAATCTTCAAGGCATGAACCACGACTGCTAATTCCATGTCATGCTTGGGGTAGTTCTCTTCATGAGGTCATAGATGTCGGGATGCATACGCTACAACCCTTCCTTCGTGCATTAGTACGCAACCCATTCCGTGTCTGGAAGCATCACAGTAAATACTAAAGCTCTTGTGGATGTCTGGAAGGACTAGGACATGTGTTGTCGTTAGCCTTGTCTTCAGCTCTAGAAAACTGTTGTCACACTCTGCCATCTAGAAGAATCTCTGATTTTTCTTGAGCAATTCCATCAGGGGCTTAGCTATCTTGGAGAAGCCTTCTATGAATCGACGGTAGTAGCCTGCCAATCCTAGGAAGCTACGGACTTCGGTCGAGAGACTGGTGTCTTCCAGTTTAATACTGTTGTTACCTTGCTGGAGTCGACGGCTACACCTTGTTCGGACAGGATGTGCCCCAGAAATCCCACTTCTTTCAGCTCAAATTCGCATTTGCTGAACTTGGCATACAACCGGTGGGTTCTCAACCTTCCCAAGACAAAAGGGAGGTGTTGCTGCTGCTCTTCTTCATCCTAGGAATACATTAGGATATCATCAATGAACACCACCACAAATTTGTCTAGGAAATCCATGAAAACCTTGTTCATCATGCTCATCAAATAGGATGGAGCATTTCTCAGTCCGAATGACATGACCGTAAATTCATACAGGCCATGTCTGGTGGTGAAAGTTGTCTTTGGTATATCTCCTTTTCTGATTTTCAGCTGATGATACCCAGTTCTAAGGTTAATCTTGGAGAATACCCGTGCTCCATTCAACTGGTCGAATAAATCGTCAATGCGAGGGAGCGGGTACTTGTTTTTAATAGTGACCTCATTCAATTGGCGATAGTCTATGAACATTCGCAGACTTCCATCCTTCTTCTTGACAAATAGTATGGGCGATCCCCATGGTGAGATGCTTGGGAGAATATATCCTTTGTGTAACAATTCGTCCAACTGCTTCTTTAGCTCTGCCAACTCTGGACCTGGCATACGGTAGAATTTCTTGTAGATTGGGGTAGTACCGGGAACTACTTCGATTGCAAACTCCAATTCCCGGTCGGATGTCATTCCTGGTAATTCCTCGGGAATACATCCGGAAATTCGCATACCACATGAATCAAGTTCAGATCAGTGACATTAGCCTGGTATGCCATTCCTTTCCTTGACATCATCTTGTTGGCAAGAAATTGAATTGTTAGTCCTGCTGGGTTAACTAGTGTCACGGTTCTAGTGGCACAGTTAATACACACCTGATGGGGTGTCAACTAGTCCATCTCAACTATTACATCCAATCCCTCGGATTTGATAGCAATGAGTGCAGCTGGAAACTTAACTCCATGTATCAAAATTTCTAGATCTCCGTATATGAGATTTGTTCTAAGCAAGGAGCCAGGGGATTGTACCACCTTGATCTTGTCCAAGATCGAAGGAGAGAACTTGTGCAAGGTGGCAAAACTCCGTGAAATAACCAAGTGGGAAGCCCCAGAATCAAATAAAAGTACTGCGGGTATGTCGTTAATAGAGAACGTACCGAGGACGACTTCTGGAGATTCATAGGCTTTGTCGGCGGAGACTTGATAGACGCGTCCTTGGCTAAAGTTGGGGTTCGGGCGGTGTCCAATGGTGTTGACATGCGGCTTGACGTAAGAGGATGGCTTCCCGTTGTTGGCGGCACACTTCTTGGAGTAGTGTCCACTTTGGCCGCAAGTGAAGCAAGTGTTATTGCGGCGGCAATCCTCTAGCACTCGCTCTGTCCCGAAGGTCTTGTTCTGGCTCACTGTCTTATTGTTGTTATTGCCATTGCTCTAGGTAGGCTTGTATACAGATGGACCTGACTGCCATGTACGTGGCTTCTGCACAATCTGTTCCTTGTTGTCCTTCTTGGGTTCAAACTTCCTCTTGCGGTCATCATACCCGGTCTTATGCTCCCGTTCGGCTAGGAAAGCCTTGTTCACCAGAGTCTGGAAGTTCAGAAAACATAGCATACAGAGCTGACAACGAAGGGTGTGATTCAGTCCTCCTAGGAACCGGTCTATCTTCCTTATCTCAGTGGATACGTCATGGGTAGAATACCATGCAAGATTGTTGAACTTGTTTAGATGCTCAGCCACTGACATACTTCGTTGTCTAAGAGCAAGGAATTCTCTTTTCTTCACCTTCATTATGCCAGTAGGGATATGATATTTGCGGAATGCCTCCTTAACTTTTCCCAAGTAATCTCTTCTCCACAGGGCCATGTTGCCTTTGTGTTATCCTACCATATAGTTGCTGGCCCTTCCAAGTAGTGAGTGGCAAAAGGAACCTTATCTGCTTGATTACAACGGGCTATGTCTAGCTTCTTTTCAATGGCCCTCACCCAATCGTCAACTTCTATAGGATCCACAGCTTGACCATAGTTGGGTGGCTTAGTGCGGTGGAAATTAGACAACTTGGAACGTGTCCCATTCTGGTCGTGGTTCTGACCCACCATAGCCTGCATGCTTCTCAGGAATTCCATAAGATCCTCGTTCCTCTTATCCTCAAACATCCTCATAATTTGATCAGTAGTCTGTGCTTGGGGTGGTGGAGGTGGTAAGTCTTCTGGTTGTTGTCCTACGTGTCTGGCCGATCGACAGACGAGGGTTCCATCGCCACCTTAGCTACAACTTCTCTTCATCCTAAATTTTTGTTCCCATTGCAAAATAGAGAATTGATGAGCAACATCCATAAGGGAAGCATAGTCATAAAAAACCCAAGAAGAGAATAAGCGAGAAAAGCGAATAAGCAAACAACATAATTATACAAGATGACCCAACATTATTCATGGCAACCTAGTAGGAGAAATATCATGACTAGACTGCTCATACGGCAGTTGACATATGCAAAGATGCATGCTCAACAACTCCAAACTCTACTCTGGTGGCGCGGATGGCACGAACACTGATAGACTGAAGACTCCTCGTCATCTGATCATGAGTCGGAGTCGGAACTAATGATATGGATCTCATCCTCCGGATCAAAGGAAACACGACGACACTGCTGGGATGGTCCTCCTTCTGAGGAAGAAGGAGCACGACGCCTCATCATCGGAGCAGCAGGAGTGGCTAGGAGTGAGGCCCACTCAGAGGGAGTCTCATGGCGGCTGCCAGATAAAGAGCCTGGCGGCACTGAAGAGCTAGAAGGAATATCAAATCCGGGTGGAGGTGGAACTGGTGGTGGATATGTGGGTGGAATGGTAGGCGGAGGTGAAGTTGGCACTGCAGTCGCGACAACAAGTGCCGTATGGACACGGGACAGCTCCTCAGCCAGGGATAGTATCATACGATAGCTGGGGTTCAGGTAACGATACAGCACAGCAGTCGCACGATCACATGTTGGGTCAACAGGAGCAAAAATGACTCACCATGTCGAAGGTGACATGGTGGGATAGTGGAAGAGACCAGGATGAGTCTGCATCTCGACCTCGTGGAAGTGCAAGTTAGTGAGAGCCTCCGTCGTGGGAAACTGGATTGCCTACTCCGGAGTAGAAGCCATTCCGCCCTTAGTAGAGTGAGATTAGCTACCAATGCCCGAGCTTGCAACCACGTAAGCCTCTGCATCGTACTCGTACACGGACTCAGCAAGCTTCTCCCGAAACACCTGGTACACTGGATCTTCGCTGTGAGGGTACAGCCGAAGACGGACGTTCCGGAGCAGTAATGGGAAGGTGGATGGTGCAGGCTCAAACTGGAAATGGTATGGAACTGGTGCCATCTACACTCACAAGGCAAAAGGTTAGTAAAACAATAAATCATGATGCATGCCATGCAGCAATCAAATGCAGCAATCAAAATGCAACAAGCAAATGCATACTCAAGACCCTATACTACTCGTCGTGCTAACGCGGGCTAACTAGGGTGTCCTACAGTCAGCGTGGCTCTGATACCAAGCATTCTGGCACCCCGGCTTAGAGAAC
The DNA here is from genome assembly GCF_904849725.1 of Hordeum vulgare subsp. vulgare. Lineage (NCBI taxonomy): Eukaryota > Viridiplantae > Streptophyta > Magnoliopsida > Poales > Poaceae > Hordeum > Hordeum vulgare. The sequence continues at coordinate 268,085,449 of NC_058519.1, read as the reverse complement.
CGAATTACGAGTGTTTCCAGCCCAGAGATCATGTCTTCTCAAAACACACAACAACTTGGAACAAAACATAACTGACTTTATTGGTAGCATATGGTTACAAGTACATATTTTAAAAAGATAGCGAGGCCAAAGGCACCCTCGGTGCTGCGACAGTATCGACATTATTTATGAAACATAGCGGGGCCTTGAAACTACTAAGCACTTCTACGGTGTAGCAGAACATAGCGGTAACTCCATCCACAGGGACACTATTGTGGTCACATCCTAGTACGGACCATGAGGACCTCCGTCCTCGGCTTCTCCTGCATCTTGCATGATACGCTAGGTCAGTGCTCTGAATGTACTCGCAAGCTCACGACAACCAAGTAATGCAGCAAACAATAGCATGGCAATCCGTATGACAACTACTAAAGAAATATTACTAACTGTACCAGTTACCAACTTACTCTTATCTGGGTTATCTTACAATACCCAGAATACTTATCGAGCATTTCCGATCATGCGAAGAGTTTTTCCATCATTACTAACACTGATATGGTTGACCACCTACTGAGCTCTGTACGAGCTGTCCAATACTGTTTAGGCGGCTATTCGAATAGATTTGACACTCTGCAGAGCTTGCACACTTTACGCACATCATGGAGCACTGACCTCGTGATCCCATTCGGATGGACCAGTGTTGCTCCAATGAAACCTACCTGATATGTGAATGTCCCATCGTACCACCGGCATTCATCCTCCCCCGGAGTCCTGCCCTGGGTTGTCCATGTGTCCTCATGACACCTGCCACCGTCGTGTCCAAACTAAACTGTCGCAAATGGGGATGGGCCCAAAAGAACTCAACTGGGCTCACAGGGTTATCACCGCCTACCTGATCAGGGTAGCACGCGTGCATAACCCTCCCTCCTTGGAGGTACCGGTGAAAGAGCACGCGATCATCCCAAGTCACGGCCACCCCGTACCGGCAAATGTGGTTGCACGGTTAAGCCCGCACAAGTGACTCGAGATCAACCACTTAGTCATTCTAATATAGTGGTTTATAACAATGAGCAACTAATCATTTTAAATAGTTTACTATGAATTGATCCTATAGCAAATAAATGAGCATAATGTATGAAAACATGCAATGCTATGGAAATACTACATAACATGGGTATCATGGCTGCCTTGCTCTATTGGGTTGTTCAAACACTCCTAGTCTTCAAATTCACCAAAGTTTCCTTCTGAAAAAAATTTGAATTTGAAAAAAGAAAATATCACATAATGTATTTGTTAACTAGAAATTCTGTGAGTAAGGGAAAAATACCGGCAAATGTGGTTGAACGATTAAGCCCGGACAGGTGAGTGTAGATCAACCACTAAGTCAATCCAATATAGTGGTTTGTAACAATGACAAACTAATCATTTTAAATAAATTACTATGAATTGATCCTATAGCAAATAAATTAGCACAATGTATGAAAATATGCAATTCTATGGAAATACTACATAACATGGGTATCATGTCTTGCCTTGCTCTGTTGGGTTGTTCAAACACACTCCTCGTCTTCAAATTCACCGAAGTTTCCTTCTGAAAACATTTTGAATTTGCAAAAAGAAAATGTCACATAATGTATTTTGTTAACCAGAAATTATGTGAGTATGGGAAAAATACCAAAATTTATCACGAATTAAAGGGGCTTAGTACCAACTCAATGCAAAAAGAATCAACTGATTTGGACTTATAAATGAAAAGTTATAGCTGGTGAAAGTTACCGGTCAAACCTCGATTTAAAACAGAATTTAGAAAATTTAAACAGGGGCCACGTCAAAAGCATAAAGTGAAGGGGCGCCTCCACTTATACCGCTTCGGCGCGGGCATGGGTCGCCGACAGGTGTGGCCTATGGTTTAAAACAGAGGGAGAGAGGAGAGACAGAGACGGGGCGGCTCTCCAGCGATGGTCATCGGCGACAGAGCCGACGACGATGCTCAGAGAATGGAGGAATGGATTGGCCGCTCCGAGACACACATGTAGGTGTCTGCAGCGTGATGAGAGGTGGCTCGACAGAGTCGTCCCCTTCCTCTTCGGCGGCGGCGGTTTCGGGTGGTCGTTGAAGATGTCGATCCCGGCGATGCTTGGCTTGGGCGAGAGGTCAGGGAACACCAAAGGGATGCCCTAAGATCGAAGGAGAGGTCAATTGAGCTCTGGGGAGAGGGTTTGATGCTGGCAAAGGGTGGCTGCAGGCGGTAGATCTCCGGTGAGCTTCTGAGGCCAGAGGGCCTCTCAGTCGTGGCTCGCTACTCGGGAGGCAGATTGGAGGTGGCTGGGGCTGGTTGATGAGCTCAGAGAGGTCGGGTAAGCCTTTATATAGGACAGGGACGATCTCGGCCGATCTCTCCCGAAGCTGCGAGGCTAGGTACGGCCACTGGAGTTGGGGAGGTGAGCTGGCCGTCGCGGAGTGCTCTGAGGTGACGGAGGAGGGCAGAGGGACGACGGGATGCCTCCTCGGCCATTAAGAGCTCGCGGACGGCAACAGTGGCCGAAAACGACTGTTTTCAGGAGCTTGGTTGTGAGCGGCGGCGGCCTTCTCCGGCGACCGAGAGGTTTCAAGAGGTGCCACGCGGCTGCCACGAACGTCGTCGGCACCAAGGACAAGGGGGAGCAGCAAAAGACCACTCGGGTGAGTAGATCTGATGCTGGTGCCGCGCAGAGCGCGTGCTCTGGCATGCCAGCCCCATGCCCACCACGATTGTGGCAACCAGAAGGCGACACACGCCTGACAAACCTTGTCCATTGTGTCGACTAGCCTCCAATTAGTCACCCTAGAACACTGGCTCGACCAGGTTCACTCACCTGTGAAGCATAGCTTTGGCTACAGCTTCTACGTGCACACTTGAGGAACTTCTGGAGAGAAAATGGGATAGAGATGGAGCTAGATGAGGTGTCTTGGGTTATCAGCTTTGAGAGTAGTTATTTGGTCATACACACATGCCATAAAAATTGTAGATCATTTGTGCACCCCTAGCTGGTACTTCCTTCACAAAGGTTCAGAATTAGCAGAAACTTGACAGAGTTCTTCTGCTCAAAATTTGTACTGGACCAGCTGATGTTTTTCCATATTATGGATAGATAGGATCCCTAGGTGCTTGGGGAATTTATTGGTAATTTTTTGGGATAGGAAAAATGGGGTTGCTTCACAATGGGGCAATTCTCGTCAAAATATAAATATTCTCGCCAAAATTTTACATTGGGCAATGGAATATTTTTGGAGATTTTGGAATCATATGATAATGAGAAAATGTGGAAAATTTTTGGGGGTTTATAGATCATCCAAACTATAGGTTGCTTCACAACCCATGGTGAAGCCATAATTCCCCAAATAAAGAAAATAATTATCGGAAAGGATTAAATATTGAAAATTAATCCAAGAGATGTGTAGAAAGGTTTTGGCAAGAGGATGAGGGTCTTGGTTTACATGGAAAAATTCAGAGATTCATAAATCCAACTTAGTTTGAAAAGATTTTAAAATCCACGAGGTTTGCAAGTAAAACCCAAAAGATTTTGTAAAGAAATAGTTGCAAAAATCAGGACGTCACAATATCCACAAGATCTTCTCTGATTAGGAGCAATACTCCGGATAGTCTCTAATATCAAGTCCATCACACTTAATCTAGTGTGAGAGTCAAAATGGTGCAGCAGATTGATGGAGTGTACTCGAATCATCCTATCATCACCTGATTTAGGCATCAAGGTGTGTCTCATAATTGTGTTAGTTGTGGGTATCCCTGCTTGCAAGAAGTATATTGATCCCATCTTGTGACTTGCCAAATACTTGTGAGGAATTGGCTTGTACATATTGGCCATGGTGTCGTGGCTCATTTGTGCTTCAGAATACACATCAACATCACTCTCTTTCTACTTGGGCGCACCAATGATAGTGGCCCACTCATCAATCATAGACTCATACTTGTGACCATCTGTCATCCAGACAACAGAACCATCTCCATAAAATGAACAGTTGAGTAAAATTGCAAGATCAGCTCATCATTCTATGGGGTCATCTCTTTTCCAACAAAATCTTCAGTGTCCACTAGCTTGAAATTTTGTTGTACATGGGGAAAGAAATGCTCACTTGGTTTGATGTAAGGCTAGTCAACATATCTTATTTCACTAACAGTTGGACTCTTGTCATACACGACAGTCTGATAGAAATCTTGTTGTTCCATGGCGTGAAACCTTGGATCAACAACAATTCTTCCAATATTGGCATATGGATCTGCAAATCTCCATTTCCTCAGACCTGCATCTCTCCTCTTCCTCATATCTTCAGCTACTGGATGAGCAGCATTGTGCACTAGCAGATTTGGTCGGAGCATCCTGAGAATAGGTGCATTTTCATCTTCTTCCTCTACAGCAAAGGCACTGGAAGCAGGGCCTTTGTCCTTTGTAGCTGCAGGAATATCCTTTTTAGTCTTCCAATGAGGTAAAACCTTTTTAGCCTTGGATGGAGGCTTAGGAGCAAATTTCCTAGGCATGGCATCATCCATGAACTTCTTCTTCTAAGGAGGAGGTAGGATCTCAGCTTTTCTAGCATCATCTTCACGGTCCTCATACATAGAAGTCTTTCTCCCAACAACATGAACTATCCTCTTCCTAGGTGTCTTCACACCAGCCTTCTTGGCAGGTTTATCTGTGGAGAGAGCCGTGCTCTGCCTTGCAAACCCAGGAGCTCTAAGATCAGCAAGTTTAGCATACTCTTTCGTGAGAGTCTTCTTAGGAGCTTTTGGAGGAGCTGAAATTTCCTCTGGCACAAAGTCTGAGTCTTCTTCATCTGTGTTTAGTTTCTTCCTGTGCCTGGTGGCTGCCTTGGGCAAGCCATGGGAGCTGTAAGACCCAGGGTGAGAGTTAGTCTTCTCACGACTAGTGCCCGAGTCCATCTCAACACTGTTCTATCTGAAATCATTCTGGCTATCTTCAGATCCAAACATCTTGGCTGACAAGCAACAACTCAACAGCAAACCAGCAAACTTGTGATGTAGATATAGGAAAGGCAGACGGGTCGAGCATCACAAAACACATAAGGATTTGTCAAAATTTGAAGTCGGAGACTTAGGGTATGATCTTTTACACAATGTAAATTCGTGGCACCAAGTTGGCAATTTCGGAGTCATCGAGAAGGCTTACTCGAGTAATAGAAACTTGGCAGTCTCTTTCGATGGGAACAAAAAGAGCTGCACGGTCCCACTGAGTTTCTTCTCAGGAACCCTAAAATGGAAATTGGTGGAATCTATTCTAGAAAATCAGTCTCACCGAGGTGCATGCTGCAGCAGATCAGAGCCAAAATTTCATCTTTCTCTATGCTATGATATACAATGGTGGAAGGGAAGGATTTGCACATGGTGGCCTGTAGATATATTTCCAATGCACAAGGAGTCCAGCTACGGCGGCGACGGCAGCGAAGATTCCATCGACGGCGATGATTCCCAATGGTGGAGGCGCTCGGGGAGACAAAGGCGACGACCAGGGGTCCTCGGGGCAGCTTAGGGTTTTGAGGCAAAGTGTTTTTGACGATCTGAACTCAAAGACCCATCCGCTGGAATATTTATACATTTGATGCCGGTGTCACCGAGATTACGAAATTGGTTTCACCGAGTTCCTCTATTGTGAGGTGACAGGGAAAATCAGTGTAACCGAGTTTTTGTTTTTGATGGTACCGATATTGAAAACTAGATCAACTTTGGAAATTCGGTGGAACTGAGTTTGTGGTGTTTTACTCACCAAGATTTACAAAGAGATTTTGGAAGGTAGCCTTTGAGAATATGGAACTCCGAGGGCACCTTCACAGATATGGATCGAAAAGTGCTTGTTCAAGTTTTGCGATGAAGCATGGATAGAACTTGAGATGAGATAGCATAGATAGCTAGAGAAGGGTCCTAGGCATTCTTGTTCATCCAACTGGAAAAATATAAATTAAGACCAAAATAACAACAACTAGATGTCCTCGAATGAGCAAGCACATGCAAACCAACATGATCACACAATAAAATGATAGATAAAATATGGTGAACATGCACACACATCCTAGCATTTATCGAGCACTTGGGGATGACAAGGTCATCTATATATGAGTATATTGACTTAGGAGCCAAGTAAGAATACTTGATCATAGGTCATACTCATCATTAAGCACAAATGGGGTTACCACTTTTACGTAATCATTAACGTGTTCATATCGTTAGGAGAAGCTTATACTCAATATTTTGAGTAAAGCTCCCCCTTGATATGACATCCCCCTAAGAGGGACAAACTAACATATGGTTTTGTCATAGAAGACTTCAAGTAGGTGAAGTACTGATGAATGCTCAATGCTGATCAAGATCATCTTGAGTTGGGAGCAATCCTTGTTGTTTCTTAATCTTCTCACCTACATGGGTTAGTCCCAAAGCAAAAGGAACATATGCAAGAATATCTATGGACATGGAGTGAAACACACATGGGATGATGTCCAAAGATGCATTGATTACCTTGTTCCTTGCTTACCTTTGAGGGAATGTGTGACCCCTTGAACTAAAGCAAATGGTTGAGGTTGTTTGCATATATTTATTGCCAAAATGAATAATAGTTAATTTCATTGGCGGAGTCACCCCTCAACAACTTTCTAGTTCTTCCTCTTAGGGATCCACATCAACTTGATGGGAATCCTTGGAGTTGTGGTAGCACTAGATGGGGTAGTTCTAGGAGGGTCCTTGGGAATCCACTTGACCTTGACTTGGGATTCTTCTTCAAATAAGACAAAGTCATCTTGAAGCTTTCCTTTGCGCTTGTGGTCTTGTTGTAGACGGACATCTTGTGAGGTTGTTCCTTTGGGAGGAGTAGGATCATACTTCTCCTCTTGGGGAACAAACTTAGGAATGGGATATGGACCTTCTTCCCAATCATCTCTATTGACGTTGAAATAGTCAACACCTTGTTTCTTCAGATGTCCTCCTTGCTTGCACACAATTTCCTCAATTTTCTTACTTCTGGCAAGACTCTTGAAGATACCACTCTCTAAAATCCCTTTCAATAAATCGGTTTCTTGCTCAAGTGTAACTTGGCTAAGAGAATCATTAGTGGAATCAAGAGAGCTACTAGCAACAACATTATTGGATTTAACTTTAGCATTGTTGTTACTAGATGAAGAAACTTTTTTGCCTTTGTTACTAGTTTCTTAGGCTTACTCGTTTGGCTAGATAGAAAGAACCCTTCTTTCGAAGATCATTATTGATAGCTTTTAGGAACTTATGGTCTCGCTCCGAATTGAGCTTCTCGAAGTGTAGCTTCTCATTAGTTCTTGCGAGCTCTCTATGATGTTCTAGAGTAGTCTCATGATCTAACTTAAGAGTTCTTAATTCTTGAGTTAGCCGCTCAATTTTTCTCTTATCATCATCACTCGATTTCTCTTGACTAGCATGATAATTAGCACTTTCATTTTCATTGCAATCACTAGTTTTATCAAAGAGCAAGTCATCTTCTCCTAACAAGTCATCCTCATCACTATTAAAATCAAGATACTCGGGGTGTTATACCTTGGGGCCTTCAGCCATGAAGCAGTTTCCGAACCCCTCATTTGGTGAATCAAATAGGTCGTACGACTTGGAGGAAACAAGTGCAATGCCGACCACACCATCATCTTGACTATAGTTGGGGTTGGAGTGATAGCTTCTCTCGAAATGGTTGTCAAACTCGGAGCCGAAAACCCAATCACCAACATGAGCTTCATGTCTTCTTCTTGAGCTGCTCTTGGTGTATTTGTCCTTCTTCTCCGATTCTTTGCCTCTCTGAGTGTCTTCGTACAAAACGATCTTCTCTAGTCCTTCTCTGTCTGCGAGGTGACTCATCTCTTGAGCTCCGTCTTCGAGGTGACTCTTCTCTTCGTTTGTAGGGAGCCGAGCACTCATTGGAGTAGTGTTTGGGCTTCCTGTTGGTGATATTATCCCACCGTATGACCCGCCCTATGAGGATGGGACAAGATGATGGCGGCTCAACGTTTAAACCCAAGATGGGACCTGACATTCAAGGCAGGAGGGGCAATGTAGTTCATTAAAGAGAGTCGGTAACGACCCAGGAAACGAAGATAGTGAATCTTGGCCCACAAGGGAGAAGGTTGCTAGGAGTTTCCTTTCTTAAAGGAGCAAGGTGAGTTAGAAACATAACAGGTCATGAATCACAGTGTGACCCGGAATCTTGTAAACCTAGGGTCTCGACGTGTATATAAAGGCAAGTCTCTAGGGCTGATAGGATTAAGTTACAACCAATCGAGTGCTAGGTTAGGCGAAACAGCACCCTTGCAACGGATTTCATCATCAATACACACAAAGCAGGGCGTAGGGTTTTACCTCCATCAGAGGGGCCGAACCTGGGTAAACTCATCTGTCGTTCCCGATCAATCCCTATGAGTCGCCATGTAGTTGCGATGGCATCACCAGTATGTCCTTTCACGAGAACAACTGCCGTCATAAAACCACGACAGTTAGCGCCCACCATGGGGCATGTGCACGGTGGAGTTGAGTTCTCAAAAGGACCCGTTCCTGGGTTCGGGAGCTACGTGGTTAGTATCATGACAAAGAGCCACCATGGAAAGTAATACATGTTCAATTCGAGCAAGGGTCCTGAGGCCGGTTCAATCAGATCTGGGTTATCGGGTCCCCTTCGACAAGATTCACGTCTTCATCGGGAAAATCGGCACGCCTGTTCCCCAGCCTTACATCTACACCGACATCATCGAGCCGGCTCGGGTCGCTCAACCCACTGAACGTCAAGTCATGCGGCATCACATCTTCGTTGGTACACGCAGGGGGTCAGCCTCCTGGATGAGCCGGCGACTCATGGAGACACCCCCATCAACTCAAATAGCGAGTCATCCATGGGGGACACGGATTCAATTTTCCCTCTCTATGATGGAAGGTTTGGGGGTTTCCCTGACGATCTCCGAAGGCCCGCAAGAGCCGCCTCGCCAGGTCACCATCTACATGGGAGGAGCAGCACCGCCCCAAGAATCAACCAGATGTGGCAGCTGTCAATGGAGCCAAAGGATCTAGAAAAACGTCGGTCCAGGCCTTGACGGATCTGATGGGCGAGATGTCAAAACTCATGGCAGTCGTTGTTACTGCCGAAAATTACGAGGAAATAAATGTAGAGCTGGTAAAACTGCATGAAGAGATGGCCGAGATTCAGCGGTATACTCACACTTATAACACCGGGATAGAGGAGGTGAAACGTTTGAAGGCTGAGGCGTGGCGGCTCAAGCATCAGCGAGACGCTTCTGATGCGGTGCAATAGAGGAGGATGAGAGTCTTTTTCTGGCCAATCTCAATCGTACTCGGTTGTTTGACATCGCACACACGCCTAATGTGGAACATAAAATATGGTGAACACGCACACACGTCCTAGCATCTATCGAGCACTTGGGGGATGACAAGGTCATCTATATATGAGTATATTGACTTAGGAGCGAAGTAAGAATACTTGATCATAGGTCATACTCACCGTTAAGCACAAATGGGGTTACCAATTTCACATAATCAGTAACGTGTTCATATCCTTAGTAGATGCTTATACTCAAGATTTTGAGTGAAGCTCCCCCTTGATATGACATCCCCCCTAAGAGGGATAAACTAACATATGGTTTGGCCGTAGAAGACTTCAAGTAGGTGAAGTAGTGGTGGATGTTCAATGTTGATCAAGATCATCTTGAGTTGGGAGCAATCCTTGTTGTTTCTTAATCTTGTCACCTACAAGGGTTAGTCCCAAAGTAAAAGGAACATATGCAAGAATATCTATGGACATGGAGTGAAACACACATGGGATGATGTCCAAAGATGCATTAATTACCTTGTTCTTTGCTTACCTTTGAGGGAATGTGTGACTCCTTGAACTAAAGCAAATGGTTGAGGTTGTTTGCATATATTTCCTTACAAAATGAATAATAGTGAATTTCATTGGCGGAGCCACACATCAACAACTTTCTAGTTCTTGCTCTTGGGGATCCACATAAACTTGATGGGATTCCTTGGAGTTGTGGTAGCACTAGATGGGGTAGTTCTAGGAGGGTCCTTGGGAATCCACTTGACCTTGACTTGGGATTCTTCTTCAAATAAGACAAGGTCATCTTGAAGCTTTCCCTTGCCCTTATGGTCTTGTGGTAGAAGGCCATCTTGTGAGGTTGTTCCTTTGGGAGGAGTAGGATCATACTTCTCCTCTTGGGGAACAAACTTAGGAATGGGATATGGACCTTCTTCCCAATCATATCTATTGATGTTTAAATAGTCAACACCTTGTTTCTTCCGATGTCTTCCTTGCTTGCACACAATTTCCTCAATTTGCTTACTTCCGGCAAGACTCTTGAACACACCACTCTCTAAAATCCCTTTCAATAAATCAGTTTCTTGCTCAGGTGTAACTGGCCTAAGAGAATCATTAGTGGAATCAAGAGAGCTACTAGCAACAACATTATTGGATTTAACTTTAGCAATGTTGTTACTTGATGAATAAAATTTCTTGCCTTTGTTACTAGTTTCTTATGCTTCACTTGTGGAAAAAATTAGACAAGAGTAATCGTTTGCCTAGATAAGAAGAACTCTTCTTTCGAAGATCATCGTTGATTGCTTTTAGGAACTCATGCTCTTGGTCCAAATTGAGCTTCTCGGAGCGTAGCTTCTCATGAGTTCTTGCAAGCTCTCTATGATGTTCTAGAGTAGTCTTATGATCTAACTTAAGAGTTCTTAATTCTTGAGTTAGTCGGTCAATTTCTTTCTTATCATCATCACTCGATTTCTCTTGACTGGCATGATAATTAGCACGTTCATTTTCATTGCAATCACTAGTTTTATCAAAGAGTGAGTCATCTTCTCCTAACAAGTTATCCTCATCACTATTAATATCAAGATACTCAAGGTGTGATACCTTGGGGCCTTTAGCCATGAAGCAGTTTCCGAAACCCTCATTTGGTGAATAAATTGGTCATACGAGTTGGAGCAAACAAGTGCAATGCCGGCCACACCTTCATCATGACTATAGTTGGGGTTGGAGTGATAGCTTCTCTCAGAATGGTTGTCCGACTCTGAGACATAAACCCAATATCCAACATGAGCTTGATGTCTTCTTCTTGAGCTGCTCTTGGTGTATTTGTCCTTCTTCTCCGATTCTTTGCCTCTCTATGAGTGTCTTCGTCCAAAACGATCTTCTCTACTCCTTCTCTGTCTGCGACGTGACTCGTCTCTTGAGCTCCGTCTTCGAGGTGGCTCTTCTCTTCATTTGTATGGAGCCGAGCACTCATTGGAGCAGTGTTTGGGCTTCCTGTTGGTGATATTATCCCACCGTATGACCCGCCCTATGATGACGGCTCAATGTTCATACCCAAGATGGACCCTGACATTCAAGGTAGGAGGCGCAATGTGGTTCATTAAAGAGAGCCGGTAACGACCCAGGACACGAAGATGGCGAATCTTGGCCCACAAGGGAGAAGGTCGCTAGGAGTTTCCTTGCTTAAAGGAGCAAGGCGAGTTAGAAACATAACAGGTCACGAATCATAGAGTGACCGGGAATCTTGTAAACCTAGGGTCTCGACGTGTATACAAAGACGAGTCTCTAGGGCTGATAGGATTAAGTTACGACCAATCGAGTGCTAGGTTAGGCGAAACCGCACCCTTGCAATCGATTTCATCATCAATACACAGAAAGAAGGGCGTAGGCTTTTACCTCCATCGGAGGGGCCGAACCATGCTAAACTCATTTCTCGTTCCAGATCAATCCCATTGTGTCGCCACGTAGTTGCAATGGCATCACCAGTAAGTCCTTTCACGAGAACAACTGCCTTCATAAAACCACGACAGTTACCGCTCACCGTGGGGCATGTGCACGATGGAGTTGAGTTCTCAAAGGGAGCCCTTCTAGGGTTCGGTAGCTACAGGGTGAGTATCATGACAAAGAGCCACCATGGAAAGTAATACATCTTCACTTCGAGCGAGGGTCCTGAGGGCGGTTCGATCACATCTGGTTATCGGGTCCCGTTCGGCAAGATTCACGTCTTCATCGGCAAAATCAACATGCTTGTTCCTGGGCTAGACATCTACACCGACATCATCGAGCCGGCTGGATTCACTCAACCCACCGAATGTCAAGTCGTGCGGTGTCGCATCTTCGTTGGCTTCACGTAGGGGGTCAGCCTCCTGGATGAGCTGGCGACTAATGGAGACACCCCCGTCAACTCAGATAGAGAGTCATCGATGGGGGACACTGATTCAATTTGCCGTCTCTATGATGGAAGGTTTGGGGGTTTCCCTGAGGCGACGATCTCCGAAGGCCCGCAAGAGCTGTCTCGCCAGGTGACCATCTACATGGCACGGGCAGCTGATACGTCTCCAACATATCTATAATTTTTTATGGTTCCATGCTATTATCTTTTCAAACATTGGATGTTTTGTATGCATTTTATATCTTTTTTGGGACTAACTTATTAAGTCAGTGCCAAGTGCGAGTTCCTGTTTTTTCCGTGTTTTTGACCTTTTTCAGAGGAGAATATTAAATGGAGTCCAAACGGAATAAAACTTCGGAAAAGATTTTTTCCGGAATAGAAGATACGGAGGGAGCTTGAGAACCAAGGCAGAGGGCACCAGGGGAGGCACAAGCCCCCTAGCCGCGGCCTAGGGGGGCGCGTAGCAGGCTTGTGGCCCCCTGTGGGTCCTTTGCCCTACTACTTGCGCCAATATATCCCCAAAAAATCTGAAACCACGGGAGAGAGCCACGAAAATACTTTTCCGCCGCCGCAAGCTTCTGTCTCCGCAAGATCCCATCTGGGACACGTTCTGGTGCCCTGTCGGAGGGGGGATTCAGACACGGAGGCCTTCTTCATCAACACCATTGCCTCACCGATGATGCGTGAGTAGTTCACCATAGACCTTCGGGTCCATAGCTAGAATCTAGATGGCTTCTTCTGTCTCTTGGATCTTCAATACAAAGTTGTCCATGACCTTCATGGAGATATATCTGATGTAATCTTCTTTTTCGGTGTGTTTGTCGAGATCTGACGAATTGTGGATTTATGATCAGATTATCTATGAATCTTATTTGAGTTTCTTCTGATCTCTTATATGCATGATTTCATATCCTTGTAATTCTGTTCGAGTTGTGGGTTTCGTTTGGCCAACTTGATCTATAATTATTGCAATGGGAGAAGTGCTTGGTTTTGGGTTTATACTGTGCGGTGACCTCACCCAGTGATAGAATGGGTAGCGAGGCACGCATCGTGTTGTTGACATCAAGGGAATAAAGATGGGGTTTATATCTATTACATGAATTTATCCCTCTACATCATGTCATCTTGCTTAAGGCGTTACTCTGTTTGTTATGAACTCAATACACTAGATGTATGCTGGATAGCGGTCGATGTGTCGAGTAATAGTAGTAGATGCAAAAGTATTGGTCTACTTGTCTCGTACGTGATGCCTATATGTATGATCATTGCCTTAGATAGCGTCATGACTTTGCGCGGTTATATCAATTGCTCGACAGTAATTTGTTCACCCACCGTAATATTGGTGTCGTGGGTATAAGTCTGACAGTAGATGTGTAGGGTACGAAAGGATGGGCAGAGCCTTAGCTACGGAGAGGTTGTATGAGTTCAGGCCCCTCTACAGTGGAGGTAAAATCTCTACGTCTCAGTGCTCTTGGGAGCTTAGTGTCGAGTGGAATATAGGATTACAGTAAATGCCAACCCCTCCAGCAGTGGGGAAGAGCGGCTTATATAGAGTGCACTGCCCTCTACAATGGCCCGGTGGACAGGGGTGGAATAGTGGCGAATAAATGCCTACGTTACAGGTAACGTATGCCTTAAATGCTAATAATGGTGTATGAAAACGTATGAACGTTGTCCTCCTCGGAGGTTACGATGTACAGAGTGGAATTCAGTCGGTACGTTAAATACGCTCCGAATGCTCGTCACCGACTGGATGATGGGGGAGTCCTTAGTTCAGTCACAACTGTCTAAGGGCCTTGTCCTCTATGAAGGGTAGTCCTTGGGTAGGACCTATAGGGCAGGCCTTTGACCCTACCCTGGGACTATAACCCCATCATTAGTCCCCGAATGGATCGGGGTTGGAATGATGAAGTGATGCCTGGAGTACGGATCCGACTGGTATGGATGTGACTTTGGCGTTGTTTGAATCAATCCATTTTATCCTTTCGACCAGTGATCCGAGTGAATATACCAGTGAAACGAACCGTTAGGGACTGAGTGCTTCCGCGGAATCTTTCGATGTGATCGGTCAAACTGACAGCGGCGGATTTTCTGGGATCCTCAAATTTCGGTTGTCGCGCGCTCAGCGGGGATGTCGACATCGCCATCGAGTAGTTTCTGCCGCCTCGATTACGACGCCCTTATCTACACCACTAACATCGCAGCAGCCGGTCGGGGGATAAGATTTTGGGGCCACCTATTAGTGACCCAGTCAGAAGCTCATTTAAGCCTCTCCGGCGGGGGTTTCTTGTTGCGCTGCCCTTGTTACTCGCATTCACCCCACTCCTCCCGTAGCTCCCTGCGCTCCAAGCCTCCTCCTTCCTCTCCTCCTCGCCGGACCTGCCGCCCTCACCATGACGAAGGCGCAGACCAGCAAACTCGAGTCGCACAAGAAGAAGAAGAAGGGGCGGCCCATCCTCAGCGGCGACATCGAGCACTACCGGCGGGTTGGATCCAGGGGGATTTCCTATCCTCCACGGTGACGGCGGACGACTTGCTGGAGCTAGTGGAGCACGGCATGATCGACAACAAGTCGTGGAGGCTACCGGCGGAGGGCGAGACGGAGCCGGCGCCGCAGGAGGTGGAGCGCGTCCTGCTGCTGAGCCACGTGTTCAGGGGCTTCTCCTTGCCTCCCCACCCCTTCTTTAGAGGTATTATGAATCACTTCGGGGCACAGCTCCATCATTTTCCTCCAAACGTGATAGCCCATCTCGCTGCATTCGTCACCCTTTGCGAGTGCTTTATTGGATGTCCCCCCATTCGGGGCTCTTTAAGTACATCTTCTCCGCTAGGTCCCAGACTGTCAAAAATCTTAGCCAGTCGGACGATAAAACCCATCTCCTCCAGCTCTGCGCGGGCTTAGGCTTCGAGAAGAAAACGAAGAGTAGCTACCCCCCCCCCTCTCCAGTTGTCCGAGTCAGTTAGGAACTGGCAGTCGACCTGGTTCTACTGCATGGACATCGCTTGTCCGAATGCCACGACTGGGTTGCCACCCTTTAGCCTAGACCGTCGGGCCCCTCCCAAGCAGCTTGCGCTCTCAAAGGTGGAAAAGATCCAGATCCAACCTCTGGTCGACGCGCTGATAGCTGTCGTCCGCAAGGGACTCACCGGCACAGATTTGCTGGAGACCTTTCTGGGTCGGCGCATCCAGCCGCTGCAAGCCCGACACCACGCCATGTGGCACTACATGGGGCCTGAGGATTCCACTCGGACTCATCCAGAATGCGTGACCGGGGAGGTTGTGACAGCGTGGGTCCGCGGCATCACACGCGCATGCGACAATCCCAGAGGAGCCCGGCGGGTGAAGCCCTTCCGCGCCGATAATCCTCCTCCGAATGAGGTGAGCATCTTTTGTCGAGTTCTTTCAATCTTCTTAGATTTATTGCTTTTCTTGTACCTCCGCCTGACGTCTGACGTTGTCGACTGTATTTTGTGCAGGAGTGGACCAACTGGTATTCTCCCGTCTCGAACGGGAATCCAGCTGAGGAAGAGGAGGGCAGCCAGGAGGGCAGCGTGGATAGCACCGAGTATGTCTCCGACAGTGGGGAGACGGAAGAGGAGACTGAAGAGGAGGAGGGGGAGGTTGGGAGCAGAGCTCGCCACCTCCACCATCAGAGCCTGGAACTAAGCGCCGTCACGAACCTGCGGCTCCGCCGGCTCCTCCAGCGGCCCCAAGTGCTCCGCCAGCCTCTCCCGTGGCGCCGAGTGCTCGGAGCGTGAAGAGGACTAGGGACGCTGCTGCCGAGCCCACGGATCAGCCGTCCAAGGTGGCAAAACCTAGCGGGCCCAAGCCTCGGAAAGCTTTGCCTCAGATGAGGATTGCTGTTCCTGTCGCCTCAGCGTAAGTGTCTTGTTCTCCCATCTTGGTTATCCATCGAGTGGATTTTACTCGACAGAGCTGCTACCTCCGCCACCTCTCTGCCGCGCCAAGGTGATGACCCCATGGACATGGATAGCGCAGCCACATCTCAGCAAGGTACGTTGTCGCGACTACGAGAGTTTGTATTATTGTTTCGCGAGCGATGTCTTTAATCTTGCCCTTTTTCTGTAATTTCATGTTGTTCAATCGGGATTCCTTCGGAGGTGATTCACCTGGAGGACGACGACCAAAGGGGATCAGGGCCAGCTTTGGCGCCTGTCCTTGAGGTTGTCCCATCTGCTTCTGCTCCCACCATGGACGTGCCGCCGACCGAGACGATGCCACAGACTGAGACGGTGCCCCTCGCGGCAGAACCGACTGGAGCGGAACTTGGGATGCCCAAGGAGTCTTCTGTCGTGCCGGGTCCGACGACCATCCAGTACGACGCCCGACACCTCCCGGAAGACCAAGTGGGGGCCGCCAAGGAGGCCATGGTGCACGTGGAGCTGATGGTGGGTGACGCCAAGGGAGCGTATGACTCCATCATGTCTTTGTACTAGAGAAGCTTTGAACTTCGGGACGATATCCGAGTAAGTGCGCTAGTAAGTGTTTACTTTCCTCTTGTAACCCACTGGGGTTTAAGTGATATACTCGGATATGGTAGGATTAGTTTGTAGTGGGTTCACTCCGAGTGAACCCAGCGGGTGTAGTCCCCGAGACTTCTGTCGAGTGCTTGTACCGGCAGTTGTCTTTATATGCATTTTCTGTGACCTGATCAGATCAGAGTTGATCTGCCCGAATGGTACCAGTGGGGGCACTCCGAGTGCACCCACTGGGTGTAGTCCCCGAGAGTAGTGTTACTCAGGTCGGGTAATAATAGTCTCATAGGCTTGTCTGTTTGTCATGTAGCTCAATAGGGCCGGCTTGTCGAGCTTCATGCCAGTGGGGTCACTCTTAGTTAACCCACTGGGTGTAGTCCTCGAGACCGCTGTCGATTGCTTGCATCGGGAGGGGTCTGAAGAACTTTGAGCTTTGTTTGTTTTCCTTGTTGAATATGTCTGATCTTCCCTTTGCGCTGATTTGGCAGAAGACTTGCGAAATGGGATCCGCGTACAATGCTCTGAAGGCTGAAAAGATTCAGCTTGCTGCAGAATTGGAGGTGGTTGTGAATGACTTGGCTGGTGTGAAGGGGGCTCTTGCTGACCGAGAGAAGTCTTTGGAGGAGTCCCGGGAGACCAACAAGGCATTGGTGGCCGAAATTGAGAAAATGAGCAAGCAAAGAACTGAACTGATGGGTCAGATGGAGGTGATGAACAATCGGTGCATGGTGCAGGAGAAGTACGTCAGCGACTGGGCAAGGAAGATGATTGCACTGTTTTGTGGTAAGTTTTTTGCCGAGTGCTTCTTGTCTTTGGAGTTTATTCTACGCTTACTTTCTGCTTGTCTTTACTTGGCAGATTTTTGTCTGGACGCTGAGGCTGAAGCAGCCGACGTTGAATGGTCGGTTGTTCCGAACGTTCCACTCGGCGACGAAGCCAACCGAGACATGCTCCGAGCGCATATTCGCCTTGGCAGAGTGGGACCTTTCATTGTCCGCCTGAGAGAAGTCATCGGCCGGATCGACAAGGAGCTGTGGCCCGAAGACGATTCCCGGCAAGAAATAGAAGGGTTGATGACTCGGCTGGAGGACGTCCCGAACCGAGTGCAGGCATGGAAGAAGTCTGCCGCTCGTTGTGGTGCGGACGTGGCGCTATCTCTGGTCCGAGTGCACTGCAAAGAAGCTCGCAAAGAAAACCTGAAGGCGTTGCAGGTCGCCAACACCAAGAAGCTTCGATTCTAAGTTTTCATGGAGACCTTCATCGACACAGCCACTCGCATCGCAGACGGGATCGACCTTGACACCTTTGTGGAGCCTGCTAGTCCTGGTGACGCTTGAAAAACTTTATGGTGAACGCACTTTTGCCTCGGAATGCCGAGTGATATCTGTATAAAACTTTGGCCACTGCTGTTGGCCGTCACATTCGTGGTTCGGTGTGGATAAGCTTGATCCACACCGAGCCGACTGATCGTAGATCCAACTTTGAATTCGAATCGAGTATTTTGCTCTTCTTTCGCCAAGTTTTTTTTTGACACGATTTTGGCTCGTGGTTTTTGTTTGGCGTTTCTTTGTGAAGCCAATGGAAAACATGCGGAGCATGTAATTGTCAGTTGTCTTCACATCCACATGAGCCTCAATGAGGGTCTGCTAAGCCTCCGAGTGGATCTCGAGGATACACTCGACAGAAGATTTTTACTTAGGCGATTCTGGATCGCAGCTAAGTCCCCGAGTGCGGCATCTCGTGCGCACTCGGGGTGAGTTGATACTCATGTAGTTGTCAGTTGTATTCACATCCACATGAGCCTCAATGAGGGTCTGCTAAGCCTCTGAGTGGATCTCGAGGATACACTCGAAGGAAGCTTTTTACTTAGGTGATTCTGGATCGCAGCTAAGTCCCCGAGTGTGACTTTTGGTGCGCACTCGGAGTGAGTTTATACTCATGTAGTTGTCAGTTGTCTTCACATCCACATGAGCCTCAATGAGGGTCTGCTAAGCCTCCGAGTGGATCTCGAGGATACACTCGAAGGAAGCTTTGTATTTAGGCGATTCTGGATCGCAGCTAAGTCTCCGAGTGCGGCTTTTAGTGCGCACTCAGAGCGAGTTTGTACTTAGGCGGTTCTGGGTCACAGCTAAGTCCCCGAGTGTGACTTTTGGTGCGCACTCGGAGCGAGTTTGTACTTAGGCGATTCTGGGTTGCAGCTAAGCCCCTGAGTGCGGCTTTTGGTGCGCACTCGGAGCGAGTTTGTACTTAGGCGATTCTGGGTCGCAGCTAAGTCCCCGAGTGCGGCTTTTGGTGCGCACTCGGAGCGAGTTTGTACTTAGGCGATTCTGGGTCGCAGCTAAGTCCCCGAGTGCGCCTTTTGGTGCGCACTTGGAGCGAGTTTGTACTTAGGCGATTCTGGGTCGCAGCTAAGCCCCCGAGTGCGACTTTTAGTGCACACTCGGAGAGAGTTTTTTACTTACGCGAGTCGGGGTCGCAGCTAAGTCCCCGAGTGCGACTTTTAGTGCACACTCAGAGAGAGTTTTTTACTTAGGCGACTCTAGGTCGCAGCTAAGTCCCCGAATGCGACTTTTAGTGCACACTCGGAGAGAGTTTTATTTAGACCAGAGTCTGCAAACGCGGAAGAATTTTGAACCTGCAAGAAATCAATCTTCTTTGTATTACTTCAATGATACTTGTTCTTTACATTGCCCCCGTCGGCGATCACGTGTAAAAGCGCTTCAGGAGATCTCCGTTCCATGCTCGCGGCTCGTCCGTTTCTCAGGGTTTTCTTGCGAACCTTCAGATCTCTCCTACCTTGGAAGATCAGTTCAGAGCAGCTCAGCTACTTGACGCTATGGTGAAGAAGGTCAAGATTGGCGTGGGAAAGAGTCTTCCCAAGTATAAGTGTTTCACTGTTGATGCCAGGGACACTTTGTTTTTCGAGGACCGCCTTGTCGTCCCGAAAGGTGATCTCAGGAAGGTGATCATGGAAGAAGCTCATAACTCTGTGCTCTCTATACATCCTGGAAGTTCCAAGATGTACCACGACTTGAAGCATACTTTCTGGTGGACTCGTATGAAACGTGAAATTGCACAATTCGTAAACGAGTGTGATGTATGTCGAAGGGTGAAAGCAGGACATCAAAGACCAGCGGCCTCTTGCAACCTTTGCCGATTCCCGAGTGGAAGTTCGATCACATTGAGATGGACTTCATCACCGGGTTTCCGAAGTCCAAGAAGGGCAATGATGCTATCTTCGTCGTCATCGACAAATTGAGTAAAGTAGCGCATTTCCTTCCAGTCAAGGAGTCCATTTCAGCAGCTCAGCTGGCAGAATTGTACACCTCCAGGATTGTCTCTTTGCACGGCGTACCTATGATAATCTCGTCAGATCGCGGAAGTATCTTGACTTCCAAGTTCTGGGACTCCTTTCAGTCTGCTATGGGCACGAAGATCCGCTTCGGCACAGCGTTCCATCCTCAAACTAGTGGTCAAGTGGAGAGAGTGAATCAAGTTCTTGAGGATATGCTGAGAGCCTATGTTATCTCTTTTGGCATGAAGTGGGAGGATTGTCTGCCCTTCGCGGAGTTCTCGTATAACAACAGTTATCAAGCTAGTTCTGGCAAGGCTCCGTTTGAAATTCTCTATGACAGGAAGTGCCGTACTCCGCTCAACTGGTCCCAGACAGGCGAGCGTCAGATCCTTGGCAATGATATGATAGAAGAAGCTGAGGAGATATGTCGGATCATTCGAGACAACCTCAGAGCAGCTCAGTCCCGTCAGAAGAGCTATTTCGATAGCAAGCACCGTGACATGTAGTATGAGCTTGATGATTTTGTCTATCTCAAGGTGTCGCCAATGAAGGGTATGCAGCGTTTTGGCATCAAAGGCAAGCTTGCGCCTCGTTTCATTGGTCCATTCAGAGTGGTTGGCAAGAGGGGCGACCTCGCGTACCAGCTCGAGCTTCCGTCAACCTTTGAAAATGTCCATGATGTGTTCCATGTTTCTCAGCTTCGGAGGTGTTTCAAGAACCCCGAGCGCACTGTGCATCTTCAAGATATTGATCTTCAGCCTGACCTTTCTTATCGTGAGCATCCAGTTGCAGTTCTCGAGGCGACTGAGTGCAAGACCCGTAACAAGACTGTCAAGTTTCTCAAAGTGCAGTGGTCACACCATTCCGATAAAGAGGCTACATGGGAACGCGAGGATCACCTCCGTTCTGAATTTTCCGATTTCTTTCAGTCTTAGATCTCGAGGTCGAGATCTTCTTTATAGTGTGGGAGAGTTTGTAATGCCCCAAGTATAGAACCTACCCTTTTTGGACCTACTTCATGTGGGCCCACCTTGTCAGAGATTATGATGTTTAAGTTGATACCATGATTTCATGTGTGTTTCTTCTATTTCCTTCTCATGCATGCATGCATAGCATATCATTGCATGCCCTTACCTTGAGTTGTTGCACTATGATTTCTTGTGGTGTTAGTAATAAATGTAGGTGGTGATCTTGTGGTTAGCTACCTTGTGATTTCATGTGTGATGTCATGTGATGATGGTGTGTGGAGTGTAGGAGTGGTTGCTTGGGATTTTCAAAGCTCATTGCAAATTTCAAACCCTTTTCGTCTCCTATTTTCTCATGTTCAAATTCCATCTTCACAAGGGCTGTTTTAAAATGTCTTGTATTTAGAGGTTATTGTGGGGATGATGATGTGATGATGTGGAGTTTTATCTTGGTCTTGAGGGTGTAATATAAATCACTAAACACTATAATTAATTGTGTTTTGTATTTATTTAAATGCCCATCAAATTCCTTTTTCATTTTATTTTAAAAGCTTAGGTATTTTTAGGCCGAGGGACATTTTTGTTTTGTTTTTATAATCAGCAGTAGACCTGAGGGTTTCTTCTCTTTCTCTGTTTTTTTACCTGAATAGAAATAATCTCCAGGTTGGTTTTCTTTATTTTCCTTCTCTCGTGGGCTCCCTTGCACCCAGAGAGGCCCAGTATCTCCTCCCTGGCCCATACCTCTTCGCACAGGAGCACAACCCGCGGCCTCCCTCCTCCACCTGCAAACGCCGTCCCCCCTCGCTGCACCTTTCCGTCAGGACGAGAGAGAGAGGAAGTTGACACCGTGCACAAACGTCGAGGTCCCCCCCATATGAGCTCGGCGTCCGAGCCTTCCCCTCGGCCTAGGGTTCCTCTCCTTCCCTATCCTGCCGCCGCCACCTCTCTTCTCCCCCTCCATCTCTCTTCTTCCTCCTTTCCTGTTAACTTTCTGTAGGGTAGCAGAGAGAACAGAGAGCTCCACGCCGCGTCTACCCCCGCGTGCACCGTCGAGCGGCAAGGCCGCCATGTCCGAGATCTCTGGTGGTTCCCCGCGACCCATTCCCGGTGCTAGAAGCCCCGGGGAGCGACCCCACCGACGAGCTCGACCTCGTCAATGCCGCGAACCTGGTGTTCTGCCTCCTCTACATCGATCTACGGCAGGATCTACCTCGGCACGCCTTCTTCCCCTCCGGTTCGGCTTCCTCCCCGTCAGATCGGGACCCCCCTTCCTTCCCAAGGTGAGGCTGCACCTCCCCCTTCCTTCCTCCTCCGTAGCTCAGCTCGGATCCGGCCTGTGGCGCGTGCGTACTCTCTGTTCGAGCAGCAGCAGTAGCAGGTTGCTGTGGTTGTGGTAGAATCTGTATGAGGTAGTGCATGTGGGTGTGTTGCGCACAGGGGGGCTTCCTCCCCCTCGTGCTAGCAGCGGCTCGGCCAGGGAACTTCCCCGTCAACGTTGGGCCGTGGACAGTTTGGACTGCGTTGCCGTCTCTGTCTCCGGCGAGCAGGGTAGATCAAAGTAGCAGATAAGCACGGGAGAGACCCTTTGTCTATTTCTTGCGCGTATTAGTTCAGTAGACGTTTCGTAGCCCAGTAGATTGTGTGGTGGTGTGCTTGTTGGAGGGCACGGGTTCGATCCCCCCTCGGCGCTGTTTTTGTTTTCTGTTTTTCCTGCACAGTAGCATCAGGGACATGATACCCTGCTTTCTTTCCCTACCTTGTCGACACAGTGATAGTGGTGTAGTGGCTAGGAGTTGCTGTTGTGTACCAGGGGGTGCTGGGTTCAATTCCCAGGAACCTTGATGCTTATTTCTGCTTGTTTTGCTTTCCTATTATTTTGCTACTCCCTTTTTCTTATGCATAGACAGCAAGGTGTCCTATTTTTTTGCCTGCTGGTGTAGATGGGTGCATATGGTATTGTGTGTGTGTTTTGCACACTAGTATTGTGATAGTTGATGTTGGTGGCTTAAGTGATATGTGGTGCATGTGGTCTTGTTAGTTCATGTGGTTGGTGTTTTTGCAATTAGGCATTTGTGCATAGAGGTTGTAGGTGAAGTTGATGGTGTAGGTATGGAGATGTGTTGTTGTGAGTGCACACCCCTTGTGGTACTTACTAAAAAAAATGTTTGAGAGGTGATGCTTCCAAAGTTACTTGCTTAGTAGTTTTCCCCCTCATGTTGTTCTTGGTTTTAAGAGTTGATGTTGTTGTGAATGATGGGGAGTAGGTGTGTGTGTGTGGAACTTCCCCACCTTTGCAAAACTATGCACCTTCCCATGTCTATATGCGAGAGGGCATGGTGTTTGTGTGTGGGGATAGTTTGGTAGATGTGCTTGTGATGTTGATGTGCATGACACAAACATGGGGTTCAAACCCCCATGTCACTTTTTCATTGTGCAAACGAACTCAACCTTTAGTTGTTGTCTTAGTAGGATACTTTATGGAGTTGCATATTCAGTTAGGTTGCAAGTTTGATCGTTGATTCCATGGAATAGGTGGAGCCCAAGGGCATGAGTTTTTGTGTGTTAGTAGTAGGGGTTTTGCTCTACACCATAGTGGTTTCAATTACCTCTTGGTGTCATGTGTGTGCAAACTATGCCTAGACAAAGTGGGCATGTGGCTGAAAATTTCCAGATTAGTGAAATCTGAAATTTCACTAAGTTTGGGATTCTGGAAACATTTTATTCCCCTATAGATGAGGATGTGCTGGTCATTCTGTTGAGAACTAGCCTTAGTTCAGTGCTAGGATTTTGAACCTGGTATGTTTGCGAAGCTCCCTGTCAAATTTCAAATCATTTGGAGTCAAGTAGGATGTGTTTCGATTGCTGTCAAAATCTTCAGAACAGAGACAGATACTGAGGTGCAGGAATTTTCACCAAGTCCCTGAGATCTGATGGTTTTGGTAAAGTTTTTGGCCTTGTATCTTCTAGAGTTTAATTCCTTTTGCTGTGATTCTTGCTTGTGCTTGTAGTGTTCTTGGTTGGAAACAGCCACATATATTATTTGTCATATTTGAAGACGTGTAGCTATGTTGCATGCAGCTCCCAAAGAGCTAAGATGCAGATTATGGCAGATTAGGTAGTTTTGCCATTCTGATCAATGTGTGTGCTTAATTGATGTTGTGGTGTTCTTCCTTGCTCAACTTCATTCATTATGGAATGATACAGGTCTTGGCAACCTGGGAATACCAGATTTGTGCCATTTGAATGTGTGGTGTTGAATTTTCCACGTAGAGCTTCATATCTTGTTTCGTTGATTCCCGTTGATCCGTAGCTCCGTTTGCAATATTCTTTGTATGGTTTTGCATCGTTTTCACGAGCCGCATCTGTTCATGTCATTCTCATGCATGTCAAAATAGCTTAGTGTACAGTTCTGTCCAGAAACTTGCAGTAGTTTATTTTGCTTGTGCTAGTGATAGAAATAGTTGTGCATGCCCAAATTTCATCTCATGCATCATGTGATTGTTGCATCTTGTGGTGCTGCTGTTCATTGGCTGTTATTCTTAAGTTGGGTAGCACCGGGATCGGAGAACGAATATGTGGAGTCAGGAGAGTACGTGCAGGACGATCCAGAACCATTCCAAGCTGAGGATATCACAGGCAAGATGATATGACCTTGATTCCATCTCTAGACTTTTTATGTTAGTTTCGTTTCCATGTCATATTGCTCGCTGCCTACCACTGAAATTAAATTGCCTCTTCATATGCCATGAGCCCAAACACCGTACTCCTTCCTAGCAAACTTGTATGGCTAAGTAGGCTTGCTCAGCTACTAATGTTAGCGTTGCTAGTTGCAGGTGTTTTTTTGACTCATGTGATAACATGAGCTTGATATCATTATATTAAATTCTGTTATTTATTTAATGCACCTATATACTTGGTAAATGACGGGAGGCCCAGCCTTTTGCCGGGTGCTTTGTTCCGTTATTGCCGCCTTAGTTACCGGCTACCGGTGTTTGATTCCATAATGATCGCTCCTAACATGTTCGGGGTTGTTATGGGGACCCCCTTGATAAATCGCGTAGTGCTAAGGCTTGTCCGGCAGGACCCAACATTGGTGTTAATTTGCTAATCACTTAATAATAAACTACATAGGGAATAGCTACCCCGAGGATTCTAATCAACAAACCGGGCCAGTGCTCCTCATGAGTGTTGGTCCAAACTAGAGTCGTGTGCGGGGCCAACCCGGGGCAACTCGGGAGATGTCTATCAGGCCACTATACGCTGTGCTCATCCGACGTGTCCTGAGACTGAGATACGCGGCTCTTATCAGGGTCGTTGAGACGTCGGGAGGTCCTTCTAGCCTTGTCTTACCTTAGCGGTATATCTTGCGTATAGGAATCCCAGTGAAGCTTTGGGTTCCCCCAGAGTTGAGGTTTTCCTCTAAGGAATCCGACGAGATCACGAGATTCGGGATAGAGGATGCCTTTGCGGCCTGTGTTCGTTTGTGATGGACTAGTTGGAGCACCCCTGCAGGGTTTAATCTTTCGGAAAGCCGTGCCCGCGGTTATGTGGCTACTTGGAATATTTTGTTAACATCCGGTATTAGAGAACTTAAACATAAGCTAATAAAATTGCCAACTGTGTGCGTAACCGTGACTGGCCCTTCGAAGATCTCTCTTCGATCGGGAACACGGTGGGGTTATGAATGTCGTAGGTAGGTGTTCAGGATCACTTAGTGATCAAGTAAACCCGACCGTTAGCGTAGGCCACCTTCACCTCTATTTTGCGTAAGTTAGCCACTATTCAAGCATAGGATGCTGCAGCCTGATACACTTCTCCCTTTCCCTTCCTAATAACATGACTAGTTCTGGCACCAAGGTCTTAGATTGCTGAGTCCCCGTGGCTCACGGATTCCTCCGAAACTCCCAGCAGGTACAGGTACCCCAGAGACAGATGATCCCGACGTCACCCAGCTGGCGTGGCAGTATGACGAGGAGACAAACCGCCTCTACGTGAACTATCCAGAGGACTAAGGTGTGGTCATGATCGTGGGCCTGCAGCAGGGTAGCATAGCGTTTTCCATGTTTTGTAGTCCGTACCGGAACTACCTTGTTTGTATCTGTGTTGTACTCTGATTTTTAATAAGAAGATAGTTGAATCCCGAATTGTCTACTTGTATTATTATTTGTGCTATGTTACTTGCTTGCGAAACGCTTAGATGCGCTTCTTTCCTCTTCGTGGGCCTCGACCCCCAGATCGGAAAGGACCGCATCTTGGTCGTTACAACAATATATCACAAACTCCTTGCTTATATCTGGAGTGGCCAATAACGGGGCGGTGGTTAATCTCTTCTTCAATTCTTGGAAGCTTGCTTCACACTCCGGCGTCCATTCCAACTTCTTGCCTTTCTTCAAGAGCTGAGTCATGGGTCGAGCGATGCAGGAAAATCCTTCTACGAACTTGCGGTAATATCCCGCAAGTCCGAGGAAGCTCCTGAATTCCTTCATATTATTTGGCGATTCCCAGTTGGTCACCGTAGTAATCATGGAGGGATCAATGGCCAATCCACTTGCTGTCATGGTATGACCCAAGAATCTAACTTCGTTCAGCCAAAATTGGCACTTGCTGAATTTGGCACAAAGTTGGTGCTCTTGAATCTTCTCCAATACTAACCTCAAGTGTTGCTCATGCTCTTCTTCGGACTTGGAAAAGATTAATATGTCATCAATGAATACGATGACAAACTAGTCCACGTATTCCATGAAGACCTTGTTCATGAGGTATATGAAATAAGTTGGGGCATTAGTCAATCCAAAAGACATGAGAGTGCATTCATAAAGACCGTACCGGGTCACGGACGCAGTCTTGGGTATGTCCTCGGGTCGGATCTTTAGTTGGTAATATCCATATCGGAGGTCGACCTTGGAGAATACCTTTTCTCCATTTAGTTGATCGAACAAGTCTTCAATCTTGGGGAGTGGGTACTTGTTGTTATTCGTGACCTCATTGAGAGAGCGATAATCGATGCAGATTCTGATAGTCCCATCCTTCTTGGACATGAAAAGAACAGGTGATCCCCAGGGTGACGCTCTCAGACGAATAAATCCTTTCTTGAGTTGTCTCATCCAGCTGCTTCTTCAGTTCTGATACACCTTCGAATCCCATTCTGTATGTCTTCTTATAGATAGGCCTTGATCCGGTCATGATCTCAATGATGAACTCGATATCTCAGTCAGGAGGCATTCCCGATAGCTCATCAGGAAAGACGTCCGGGTACTCACAGACTATTGGCACTCGATTGAGTTCTTCCTCTGACAGACTAATAACCCGTGGTACTCGAGCAGGTACTGGCTCAGAGACATACTTGACTTTGACCCCTTGGTCGCTTGTCATGGTAATGGCCCTGTTGGCACAATCCAAGATGCTTTGATGCTTGGCCAACCAATCCATGCCGGGAATTACTTCTAGGCCTTGCGACTTAAGCACAATGAGATCCGCTGAGAAGCTCGTCCCATTGATAACTATCCCGACCTTTCTACACCCTAGGTTGGTCCTCAATACTACTCCCGAGGTTTGAATTGTCATAAGCTGACGAAGCAAGGTAGGTTCTAAACTACATTTTTCTGCAAACCTTTGTGTAACAAAAGAATGTGAAGCACCACAATCAAACAATACTGTTGTTGGGGTAGAGTTGATGAGGAACGTACCCAGAATGCAGTCAGGGTCTTCCTATGCCTCTTATGTGGAAATATGATTAATCCACCCCTTGCTGTGATACTGCTAATTGCGGGGAGCCTGATTCCTGCCTGGTGCTCCTTGGCCTAGATTTGGCGCATTGGGGCATGCAGCATCGGGCTTCTTGTTGGGGCACTGCCTGGAATAGTGCCCTGTTTGTCCACATCCGAAACAGGTAACTTGCGCTGGAAGATTGGTCTTAACTTGACCATTGTTCGGCGGATTGTTTGCTGGCTGGGTGTTGACTTGCTGCTGAGGCTGGCAGTCTGGCGAAATGTTGGATACTTGTACTGTTGCTGTTGATAGTTGGGCCTTGCTAGAGCTGACTGCCATGGTCGTGGCTTCGTGTTACTCGGTCCTCCATTACCCATTCGCTTGCGCTTACGGGTGTCGTCCATAGCATCATGCTTGTCTCCCAACATAAGGGCCTTATTAACCAGATCGCTGAATGTCCATTATTCACAAACAACCAACTGATATTGGAGTGACTGTTGTAGTCCTTCCATAAAGCGTTCCACTTTGGCGGCCTCAGTGTTGACGTCCTTAGGCGTGTACATTGACAGGAGGTTGAACTTCTGCAAATATTCCTTGACTGATCCACTTCCTTGACTTAAGGCTCGGAATTCCCTCTTTTTATTGGTCATCATTCTGGGAGGAATGTGAGCAGCGCGGAATTCATCTTTGAACACAACCCAAGTGATGACTTTCCCTGCTCGCATGATCTGAAATCCATCCCACCAAGCTCTGGTTGCGCCTCCGATATAGTGAGAAGCATGCCCTACGGCGCTATCATAGCCGCAAGGTGCACGCGAGGAGTGCTGAGGAAGGTGACCTTCTCCTTCAACAGATATAGTCCTCAAAGGGTTCAATCTTTTTTAAGCCAAAGTGGGAAGGCCCCTGCTGGGTGATACAATTCACCAGGACTGGCATAATTCGCGTGGACTATCGAGCATCTTCGCAAGTTCAACCCGTGAGGCACGGTTAACGGGATGCCCGACAACCTCTTTTGTAAAATTTAGCACCACAGGGCTTGTAATCCTGTGGACAAAGCGAGGCAAAGACCCTGAGCATAGTAAATAAAGCCAAGTGTTCTACATCTTCTTGTCAACAGTACATATTTTTTTTATGTATGATACATGAAATGTTGAAGTCACTTTTGACTTTCTTGAGGCAATCATTGAACCACCAAGGTTCTTAGCCTCCTCTACTTACTATTATTTCTTTTTATCAAAGGGAAGAAGGATCCCCTGCATGCAAATCTTCCCCGGGGGAGAGACGGTATAGACACCCACGAATGCGTTTAGCAACGGCCACCTTGCTACAAGGAATACGACAAAGAGAAAGAAAAGTCGGAAAAGCTTTAAAGCTTTTTCTTTGTTTTATCCTATTTTCCGTTAAATGATTCCATTTGTATGATAAAACCTACACGTGAAGGACCTCCCCAAAGTTGTGTACGCCCCTTGTTGTTTTGAGTCCGCTCAATAACTTCAGTAGCCGCGGCAAGGACGACTAGGTGGTCGGGACGGTAGCTGTGTTTTTGCCAAGCTGCTAAGGATCCATTCCCAAATCCTTGCATCAGGAATATGCGCACCTGAGAGGCATAAGAAAAGCTTAATATTTAGCGGAAAGTACCCGACAATTTTTCTTTGCATATGCATAGTATTACATAGGGTAGGGTACTATCTAAACACAGAATGATATCTGCCAGTACAATGTGGTGATTGATCCAAAAACTAGGCCTCACGGATGGGGCGGCAAGTCCGGACCAGCCAATCCAAGGCGCGTCACCATCTTTCGAATCCCTTACTGATTCGTCACGCCTACTCGGAGTCATCACCTATGAGCTTGACATTGGGGGAGTTGTCACTATCGTTGCTCACGCTGGAGGAATTGAGGTCTCCGCTGATGACCTACAAGTATAGAGGATCAATTGGAGTCCTTTCGATAAGTAAGAGTGTCAAACCCAGCAAGGAGCAGAAGGAAATGACAAGTGGGTTTCAGCAAGTATTTTTTGTAGGCACGGAAGTTGTCGGTAACATATAGTTTGATAGAAAGATAATTGTAGAGAGAAAGTAATAATAATGGTACCAAAAGTGTGGCAAGCTAGCCCAATCATTTTGTAGCAAAGGATAGGCTAGAATAGTCTCTTATAATAAGGAAAACATTCTCGAGGACACATGGCAATTTCATCTAGTTACTTTTCTCATGTTTCTTTATTCGAGTTCGCTACTTTGATAATTTTTTATGTTGGTGGATCGGTGCTTGGGTGTTGTTCTTACATCTAACCATAGCATTCAACTTATGGTTAACCCCTCTCACAATCGTCCGCAACAACGAAAGAAGAATTAAGATAACAACTAACCATAGCATTAAACATATGGATCCAAATTAGCCCTTTACGGAATAGCACATAAACTAGGGTTTAAGCTTATGTAACTGTAGCAACCCATCATCTAATAACTACTCAACAATGCATTACCTTATGCCCAAAGATGGTGACTTGTCATGTAGTCGATGTTCACATAACACCACTAAGGGAATCCTAACATACACATCATCAAATTCACATGATTATTTATGACAAGACTTCTCCCATGCCCTCAAGAACAAAAGCTACTACTCACAAATATTCCACCAAGATCAGAAAGATAATAAATATCAAAATGGATCTTAACATTTAGTATTCCACCAAATAAATTAACTAGCATCAACTACAAGAAGTAATCAACAGTAGTCACCGAGAGGTACCAATCTGAGGTTTTGATACAAAGATATGAACACAAGAGAAAAATTAGGGTTCTGAGATGAGATGGTGTTGGTGAAGATGTTGATGAAGATTCATCCTCCCAAGGTGAGAGGGTTGTTGGTGATGACGATGGCTTCGATTTCCGCCTCCCGGAGGGAAGTATCCCTAGCGGAATTGCTGCACCAAAGAGCAAAAGGCTCCTGCCCAAGTTACACCTCGAGACGGCGGTGCTCCATCCCGAGAGTCATCTCTTGATTTTTCCTAGGGCAAATGGGATTATGTACCAGAACATGGGCAATGGAGGCTAGCCCGAGGCCCAGTACCCACCAGGGTGGGCCTTGGAGGACGGGGGGGGCTAGGCCTTCCTTGGTGCCCAGTGGGCACCTGGGTGCCCCCTTGTGGAATATCTTTTCTCCAATAATTTTTATATATTCCAAAATAAACCTCCGTGAAATTTCAGCTTATTTGGAGATGTGCAGACTTTCTATCTTGGACATAGGTTTTTCAAGTCCAAAATTCGAGGTGTCGGTAATCTCGCGCTTTGTGTAAACCTTGCATATTATGAGAGATAAGGCATTACAATTACTCCACAATGAGTTGTATAGAATGAAAACACTATAAATAACAGTAGGAAAACATGATGCAAAATGTGTGTATCAACTCCCCCAAGCTTAGACCTGGCTTGCCCTCAAGTGAAAGCCGATATGGATAATCAAGTCCACATGTTTGAAGACAGAGGTGTCGATAAAAACAAAATACACACATAGTAGCAAGATCATCATTATTACAAAACAAATAGACTATCACAAAATTTATCATGAGAAAGTAACAATTCATCACAACATCAAAAAATAAGGAATAAACTTTCTTGAAAACTAAAAAACTATGTTCTGAATCAACATTGCAATTACAATTCATCATATTTTCAGGAAGGGTCTCGTGTCGGAACCTTTTTAGCAAGTCCACATACTCAACTATCATTTATTCTTATATCATTTCTAACACTCACACCATATATATGGAGAAAAAGGTATCAGCAAGGCATATAGAAAGATAACGGCTTATAGTTTCGCCTCATAGCATATTCTCCTCAAGGGTGATGTCAACAATAATAACTCATGATCACTCATATCCAACTTCATATATGTGTTGAGATCTTTCCCCACCACATGATTCTTGCAAAAGAGAAAAAATAAAAAGGGACACGGGATAACACTATTGACTCTTGCCATCTGTAAATACATAAAAGTAAAGGATAGGCCCTTTACAGAGAGAAGCAGAGGTTATCATGTGCTTTTGTTTTTTGATGCACAAGCTCTTAGTGCAAAAGAACGTCAAGTTATATTTCCACTTGTGATAGCAATCTTTATTATGCATTTTGTCGCGTTTATTACTTAGCCATCACAAGTTTGCACAATGCTTATTTTGCCTTACACAAAAATATCATACATATTTAGAAGCAATTTTTGTTTCCCTTTGCACCGATGACAACTTACTTGAAGGAGCTTATTCAATCCGTAGGTGGTATAGTGCAGCCTCATAACTAGAAATTGGGTTTGAAGTTTTGCATGCACAAGTAATATCTCTACTTGGTGCAGATTTTTGGCTGGCAAAGATATTGAACAAGCACCATATGTTGGAGGACCTATGACAATATAACTTTTGTGTGAATATAAACAATCATAAATCATTATGTTGCCTTCCTTGTCCAACATGGACAATTTAGCATTAGATACATACTGAGGGCTCACAATCATAAAAGATGTCTAAGATAGTATATTTGCATGTGAATCTTCTATCCCCTTATTAATTCTTTCATGAATTGCATCATTGACCAATGCTATGTTTGTCAACTTATATAATGTCATTACCATCCATGAGATTAGCATATGATATTTTTCATTACTTTCCTTATTTGGATTGAAAAATAAAAGTAAAGAAGTACAAACTCAAATTAAACTTTATTATATAACTCTCACTCGATTACATAGATAGATAGATCATGAAACTAGCACTCAAAAAAAGATCATACTAAAGTTTTATTCAACTAAATTACAAAATAACTAAGGATCGAACTGAAAATAAGTAAAGAGAATAAGAGTGATGGTGATACAATACCGGGGCACCTCACCCAATATCGACACAAACAAAGGGGAGCGCCCATACCCATGTAATTAATTCTCCTTCTTTGGTGATGGTTGTGGTGATGAGGTGGCATTCTTATTCTCCAGTTGTGGGGACCCTGACTTACAAGTCGACATCGCTGATTGAATGTGCTTAGTGATCCCAGAGATCAATGCTCACCGAACACACAAATACTGATTATTAAGAGTCTTACATCCAAACATACCATTTGATACAACAAATGACCATCATGGTCAAGTCTCACATAGGTAGAGCCAATAAGGCCAATCACACCGATACAACTACTAGCGTAAATCTTGGTAGTAAACGGGAGCCCATGCCATCAGCCTTCACCAACATGCATTCTGACTGGGAAGCGTCTTAGTTCGCGTGTCCGTCTCCGTTGACGAATTCTTCTCCAAACACCAGTTACTCCATGTCTGGTCAATAACATAACCAGTGGCAAGCTAGTGAGTACTTTGAATGTACTCGCAAACATCCCATGATGTGGATAATGCAATTGGTACGATAATAAAGTAGTATGCAAACTTTGCGGAAAGCAAGTTTTAATTGAAAACGAACATGATCAAGTACTTGCATGGAGATGCATCATAAACTAGATGGTAAACATAAGAACATGTTACAGATATCAACATATCTGTTGAGGGCTGAACAGTTGGGGTTCACCCGGTATGCCAAGTCACCAAACTTGTCATATCAACTTTCTTAGACAACACCTTTTTAGCCCCCCCCCCACACACACATATGGTTTATGCCGAAACGACTGGACGTAGTTTTAGTTGCACCACCCAACTATCCTTGACCGTGGACATGGCTATTCGGATAGTTTTACACTCTGCAGAGGTTATACGTTGTACCCATGAGATCCGGGAAACTTCAGTGTCATCCACGACTCGCGGTATATAACATACCCGAGGTAAGTACCCGATCATTGTCTTTCCCCTAACGACACTAGACAAAGAGTCCACTCGATTGGTACCCAGCCCACATGATGTACGTCTTACGGGCACCAACTCTAGACCGTATCATCCATGTGGGGACCAACGGTGTGCCCGGAACACGTAAAAACGACATAGTCATCCTACCTGGTATGACCCCATCACGGGAGTGACCACATATCACTCTCGCCACTAGTAATGTGGCTTCTTTGCTAGCACCGACCAAAGTAATCAACAAAGCATCATCCCATAAAGGGCTAACGTGGTCGCACATGTAAGGTTGGGACGGTCGACACATCATAAATCTAATCCCATTTCTGAAACCACTCACACAAAATATTCCCGGTGCACCACTTCTTTCACAAGTGGTCACCTAACTCAACATCATCACCCTAGGGCATTAGTGCCACCCGACGGGTTTTCGTAAAACCTTTGATATCAACTCTGTGTTACCATCATCATGCACATGCTCTTACTATGTGTAGAACTATTGTATACTTGTCAACATATGATCAACGTGACCCTCATAGGTGGTAGGGTCATGCTCTATGCAAGTGCTCCGGAGGAGCCATCAGTAACACCATGCAGGGGTGCACTGAATAACCTTAACTATATCCATCGAAATAAAGTATTCAACTTGGCATGCATGAAAATGTTTTCTCAGACATGGTCAAAGGGCTGCTTGCCTTGATCAGCTAGGTATCCGGGGTCTTCGGGGTCTTCAACTCCAACTCCTTCGTCGAACACGGAATCTATCATCGTAATAATAGTAATAAAATAAGAAACTCATTCAAAGACAAAGCACAAACTCACTTTAAAAATGTTATCCTATTCTGATAAATCTTTCTTATAGTTCCAAAAATGTTTGCCTTAGATTTTGATGCAAAAAGGTATTTTTAAAACCTAAATAATTGTGGCTAAAATATTTAAACTAGGCATTTTAATCAAAGATATGTGTAAAAGTTTTTACAAAAACAACACTATTAAATTCTACACATTTTTAGAAGATTTGTGGTGGAAAAATATTTATAAGTGATTAAATATTTTATTTATAAAAAATCATTTAGAATCAATATAAAAATAAAAAGGAAAAGGGGGCTTAACCATGGCCTGGCCCGGCCAGTGGCTGGGCCGGCTCAACTGGCCAGCCGGCCAGTTAGCCAGCCAGCAGCCCAGGTGCGCGTGCGAAGTCACGTTAAAACCTGACGTGCGGGCCCCTGTGGTCAGCGGCAGAGAGAGGAGAGAGGGGGAGAGATGGGCCACTGACAAGCGGGGTATGCCTATCTGGGTCGTCTTCCTCCTTTGGACAGAGGGAGGGGAGGCACACCGGCGGTGATACCGACGCCCTCGATCCCAGGTGACGGCAGGAATGGCACCGTGGCATCGTCGCCTATCTGCTAGTGGTCGAATGAACGGCGGGGAGGCCCTGGGTCACCGCGACGACGTGGCCGCGGTGGAGGTGCTACGGGTGGTGGTGGAGTTGGGTGCTACGGGCAGGAAAATGCTCGGGGAAGAGGTGGACAAGCTTCCTGAGCTCACTACGGTCACGGAGGTGGTGAGAGGAGCGCGAGAGCTGGCGTGTAGCCCAAGATCAACGGAGCTCCGATGCGGCAGGGCCTCAGTCGATCTTGACCACTGGATCTCTCTGTGCTCGAATGGGGTGGTTAGGGCCTCGATTGAGGTTCTAGAGC
Source organism: Hordeum vulgare subsp. vulgare (assembly GCF_904849725.1). Taxonomy (NCBI): domain Eukaryota; kingdom Viridiplantae; phylum Streptophyta; class Magnoliopsida; order Poales; family Poaceae; genus Hordeum; species Hordeum vulgare. The sequence continues at coordinate 268,050,242 of NC_058519.1, read as the reverse complement.
ACTGGTGTGGGGTGCTGGAGTGAAGGGGAGGCCTATTTATAGGCCAGCGAAGGTGCACCGAGCGGGGGAGCGCTGGTGGTTTCACCGCGGGTGCTGGAGAGGGACAGAGGGCTCGGGGTCATTACCACAGTTTCATGGACGTGGTTGGAGATCCCAGAGACTCAACAAGAGACAGAGGGGGGCTTAGTGCATGCTTGCTGCGGGGCCGCGCTCTTCTAGCAAAATCTGTCGCGCGCGGGTACGCGTCGTCTTGGTCAGCACAGAGGGGGTAAAGGGGCCCTGAGGCTGCCCTGAGTCAGGTTGTCGGAGATGCGGAGGGACACCGAGGGGAGGTGAGAACGAGCCGGGGCTGGCCTCCTTTGCGTCGGGTGTGCCATGTAGCACGCCCAGAGCGCAGATTTGGCATGCCATCGCATGCTGGCACGCTCTGTGGCGCTTTGGCCCTATCTGGCGTGTCCGGGGGTTGGCTCAGATGCCCCTTAGCCATTTGGGAGCCAAGGGTCTCACTGCTTGTCAAAGGAAGAGCTTGGAAAGGAGTTGTCAGCCATGATTTAGAAACTAAAATGGAGATTTTGGCTCATCTGCTTGGAACCAAAGAGCGGCCACTCGTCTGAAGTTGAGGAGTGGTGCTGGCTGCTTGCACTAACAGTTTAGGGGAAAGGGAGTGGGTGTAGAGGGTGTTAAGTGTTGTTTGACCATATGGGCTGAAGGTGTTCGACACGTGTTTGGGGTAGTTAACCTTCACCACTGATGCTAAAAGTTATCATGATTGGGTTATATGCAAAAGTAGGATGCTCCACCAAATTTGAGCTCCATTGGACAAGCTTAACACTGCAAACTTGAAATAACCCCCAAATGGCAGTACTGTCCTTTCAAAAGAGAATGTGGGTAAATTAATCCCCACAAATCCCATTTTTGGCATGGTCTCCCCATTTGGGGTGTTGAGCACTTCTACAAAGTTTCAGGCCATTTGGACAAACTTTTCTATGTAGAGTTGCTACAACTTGATTCTGGATAGGGAAGGTTTTAGGATTATTTGGTGAACCAAATCATCATGGAATGAGGTGAAACTTGGCATGCCTAACAGATATAGCTTGGGAAGCATGCTAGAATGTTCTGAGAATTTATTGAAAATATTCCCTTTGGAAATATTTCAAAAGGTCAAAACAGACATAATAGGTTTTCAAGGATTAGCTCAAATATTTTGAACATAAATAGGGGTTCAAAATCTTATGTATGGAAAATATATGTCGTGTGAGTATCTCCAAGTTTTCTCAGATTTTTCTAAGGTAGAAAAATAATTTTCCACCCAGAAATCTCATTTCTCGCCTTAGAAAAGGACATGCAAAAAATAGGAAAATATTTTATAAAATAATTATTTTATGATTTTGGAGAGTTAAAATAGTGCTAAAATAAGAATACAATCTTTGGGGGAAGGCACTCCCTTGGAATCAGGGACTTGCAGTGCAAACCCAAAGCAAGGTTTTGAAATAGTCAAAATGAGAAAAAGGTATTTTTGGAAATATCATGTTATAAAAATACTATTTTTGGATCCACTCACTCAAGCATACACACAAATAATGGCAATCATATCACTCATAGCACTTGGTTGAAAAGTTTTAATATACTCAAGTTTTGAAGAGACTACAGTTGAAACAAGGTAAAAATAGGGTGTGACACCAGCCTACGTCTGAGGATACAATTTTTCTCCCTTAATTCATTTTATTCTTGCTCAACCTTCAATATATTTTTGCATAATGCCTCCTTGCTTTTTTGTAGAAAATAGGGTTGGATAAATTAGATATTAGATTTGCTTACTCTCTTTGGGAGACTAGACTTCTTGAATTCCACATGCATATCTCTAGGACGACGCAGTGGAACTTCATCGTCATTTGAACCGACATCCTTCATATTCTCCAAGTCAATATCTTCTTTCTCTTCTATGGCTCATAGGTAGGGAAAATATCCCCAAAGATCTTTGGATCTGCAACATAGTGGGAAACATAGCTCTCTCCGTATGAATCCTGTGACGGCATACTTCGAGATCTGCCAGAAAATGGCACAAACAAGATTAGAGGTGGTCAGAGCATCCATGGGTATATATAAAGAATTTTTATCTTGGAAAAGAAGTAATACGGAAGAAAACGGAGTCGGGAAGGTTCCCGAGGTGCCCACTACCCACCAGGGTGGGCTAGGTGGGGCAGGCACGCCCAGGTGCCTAGTGAGGCCTTGGGTTGCCTTCTCTGGTGTTTCTTATTTGTTTTTCTAATATTCCAAAACTAACAAACATTATTTTTATGGAATGTTATGAGTCGGTTTACCTACCGTATCACGTACCTCTTCCTTTCAGGGTTCTGGACTGTTCTAGAAGGTCTCTTTTATGTATTCCTCTGGTGTCATGGTTTGAATAATGTTAGTTTCAACATTAATAGGTGTAATCTTAATAGCTCGAGAGCGATAAACTTCTTCAATGATATATGACCCCTCCCATTTGGAGAGGAGTTTCCTACAAAAAATCTAAAACAGGAATTGTACAATAAAACATACTCACCTACTTTGAATTCCTGCTTTTTGGTTATTTTGTCATGCCATGTTTTAACTTTTTCTTTCAACAATTTGGCATTTTCATAAGCTTGGGTTATCCATTCATCTAAAGAGCTAATATCAAATAACATATTTTCACCGGCAAGTTTAAAGTCATAATTGAGTTCTTTAATTTGCCCAGTACGCTTTATGTTCTAACTCAAGAGGCAAATGGCACACTTTTACATAAACCATTTTATATGGAGACATACCCATTGGATTTTCATAAGTTGTTCTATAAGCCCAAAGTGCATCATCTAATTTCTTAGCCAATTGTTTCTAGAGCTATTGACAGTCTTTTGCAATATTTACTTTATTTCTCTATTGATAAACTCAACCTGACCACTAGATTGAGGATGATAAGGTGATGCAATTGTATGATTGGCATCATATTCAACAAGAAATTTAAGAAAGGCACCATGAATAAAATGTGAACCAACATCAGTTATTAAATATCTAGGGACTCCAAACCTCAGGAAAATAACTTCCTTAAGCATTTTAATGGAGGTGTTATGATCATTAGTTGGAATAGGTTCTACCAACTTAGTAACATAATAAACAACAACTAAAACATGTGTATACCCATTAGAGGAAGGGAATGGACCCATATAATCAAAATCCAAAACATCAAATGGTTCAATAACAAGTGAATAATTCATAGGCATTTCCTGACGTCTACTAGTATTACCAATTATGTGACATTCATCACAAGATAAAACAAACTTATGAGCATCCGTGAAAAGAGTAGGCCAATAAAAACAAGATTATAATACCTTGTGTGCAGTTCTATCTCCCGCATGGCATCCTCCATAGACTTCACAGTGACATTTCCATAGGATTTATTCCTATTCATGCTCAGGTATACAAGTCTAATACTACCATCTAATCCTTATTTATAAAGATGTGGGTTATCCAAGAATTAATGTGTTAAATCAGAGAAGATTTTTTATTCTTTTGTTGGTATGTAAAACTAGGTGGTATGAATTGAGCAACAATATAATTAGTGTATTATGCATACCAAGTAGTATTACAAGAAGCATTTATGACAGCCAGTCTCTCATCGGGGAACCTATCATCAATAGGTAGCTGGTCATCAAGAATATTTTCAAACATAGACAAATTATCAGCTACGGGATTCTTAGCTCCCTTCCTATCGATGGTATGTAAATCAAATTCTTGTAGAAAAGAACCCACCTAATGAGGATAGGTTTAACATCTTTGTGTTCCATAAGGTATTTAATAGAAGCATGATAAGTCTGAGCAATTACTTTAGAATCCACTATGTAAGATCTGAATATATCACAAGCGAACACAACTGCTAGAAATTCTTTCTCAGTAGTAGCATAATTCCTTTCAACATTTTCTAGTGTCCTACTAGCATAATGTGTAACATTTAATTTCTTATCAACTCTTTGTTCTAGAACAACACCAATAGCATAATCGCTAGCATCACACATAATTCTAAAGGGCAAGTTCCAATCAGGTGGTTGAATGATAGCTGCATAAGTTAATGTTTTCTTAAGTGTTTCAAAGGCTTCTAGACAATCATCACAAAAAATAAATGGAACATACTTTTTCAAGATATTAGTAAGAGGCCTAGAAAGTTTAGAGAAGTCTTTGATAAACCTCGTATAGGAACCAACATGACCAACGAAGCTTCATATATATTTAATATCTTTAGGACATGGCATTTTCTCAATTGCATCAACTTTATCCTTATGACCCAATACAATACCTTCATTCACCATAAAATGTCACTTATCCCAATTCAAGACGAGATTAGTTTAATCACATCTCTCCATAACTCGATCAAGGTTGCATGAGAAATCATCAAAAGAAGTTCCATAAAACAAAAAATCATCCATGAAAACATCAACTATATTTTCACAAAAATCATAGAATATTGCAGTCATACATCTTTGAAAGGTAGCAGGTGCATTGCATAAACCAAAAGACTTATGTCTATAAGCATAAGTTCCAAAAGGACAAGTAAAGGTGGTTTTCTCTTGATCGGGTTATGATACACGTATTTGAGAGAAACTAGAATATCAATCAAGAAAGCAAAAGTATGAGTGCTTGGATAATATTTCTAACATTTTATCAATGAAAGTGAAAGGGTAATGTATTTCCTAGTGGCTTTATATAATTTTTTGAAATCAAATACCATTCTATAACCACTCACATATTTTTTGTGGAATAAGTTCATTTTTATCATTAGGAACAATAGTAATACCTACTTTTTAGGGACACAATGAACACAACTTAAACATCTACTATCAGCTAGAGGATAAATTATCTCTACTTCCAGAAGCTTTAATATTCCAGTTCTTACCATTTCCTTCATATTAAAATTTAATCATGATTGGTGATCAACAACTGGTTTATCATCTAGTTCCACGTTAATCTTGTGATGACAGAGAGTGGGACTGATGCCCTTAGGATCATCAAGAGTATATCCGATAGCAGCTCAGCGCTTCATCGGAGTTTTTAATAATCTCTTTTTCTCATCAAGATAAGCATATTTCAAAGTATCAGATAATTTTTTATTTCAAACACGTAATCACCTTTAGGTGGAGCAGCGCCTCCTAGAGTTTCAACAGGCAAATTGTGTTTAAGTATAGGTTGTTGATCAAATTACATCTTATCTATTTCATTCCTTTCATGCAAATGCATATCATTTTCATGTTCTAGAAAATATTGTTCTAACGGTTTAGTAGGTGGGACGGACATAGAAGCGAGACCAATTATTTCATTCTTACTCGGCAATTATTTATCGTGAGGTTGCCTATGAAACTTAGAGGAATTAAATTCATGAGACACATCACCAAAAATAATATTGACAGTTTCTTTATTGCAATTTATCTTAGCATTAAGAGTGTTTAAGACAATCCTATCAAATATTATGGGGCAAAAATCATCTTGAAGAGAAACAACGACTACAAAATAAGTAGGGTATTTTATTTTCCCACACAAGACTTAAACAGATCGAACAATCCCAAGTGGTGTGATAGTATATCTGTTTGCAAGTTTAATAGTGACATCAATGTCTTCTATTTTGGTAGGTGCAATATCATTCCTAATATCTTGATATAGAATAGAAGGGATAACACTAACACTAGCACCCAAATCACATAAGTCATGATAACAATGATCTCCTATTTTAACTGACCTAACGGGCATGCCAACAACAGGTTTATTGCTCAGTTTAGTATCCGGTGGTGATTCTAGCATCTTCATCATAGAAATAAATAACATGCCCATCGATATTATCAACCAAGATATCCTTAACCATAGCAATACTAGGTTATACCTTAATTTGTTCATATGGTCTAGCTGCTCTAATATTACTTTTCTTCACCACGGTCGAAATCTTAGCATGTTCCTTTATCTTTATAGGGAAAGGTGTTTTTTCAATATAAGCAACACACAAAACTGGATCAACATTGTAAATGACACTATTCAAGAATTCGTCCGATTAACCAGTTAACTTGCTAGTTAATTACTACTCTTAGGGTGGCCGAACCGAATAACACCTATTGATCGTGTTAACTTGCCATGGCAATTAATTGGCCAGTTAGACCTATTAATGAGTTGTCATACCGATTAATTAGTTGCCACACCGATTAATCACTACTAGCCTATTAACTGGTGGGCAAACGAATCCCAAAATTTGGGCACATAATGCCTCCCACCCCCTCTTTCTACTAAATACCTAGGGTTTGGCCCTTCTTGCGCTTCCTCATGCTCCTTTCGTCCCCTCCTAACCTGGCTGGTGGCTAGTCGTCTTCTCACCAGTGCCAGTCTCCACACTACACCCAGAAGATCTAGTTGCTCCGCCATTCTGCTCACCTGCCTCGACCCCACCCCCTTCGACACTCCCCATCCTCTCCCATGGGATGCTCCCCAATCTCTTCCTCAATGGCGTCACCACAAGGTAAGGTACTACCATGTTCCCCCCATACCTTACTGGAGAATCCAACATTCATATATTAGTAGATTATGAATTACAATTTTGTAGATGGATGGATGGAACTATTGGTTTTGGCTGTTATCTGTAGTATATTATGTGATGTATGTCAGCAAGTATATGGATAAGTTTAAATGTTTAATTGCTGATTTCGAATATTGAGATTTTTTATAATCAGATGTATAACGATTATTAATTTTACCTCTTATCTACTTTTTATATGCCTACAATAGAATATTTTGGTATATTACATAGCTAGCTGCCTGGAATTATGGTATGATAGATAAAAAAATAATATATAAGTTGGCAAGTTTCTATTTAATCTACCGATTAATGGTCGACCGATTAATCCAGTTAATAGGCCGATTCACCGATTAATCGCTTTAACTATAACTGGCTCCTCAATCTTTTCTTTAACATGTTGATTAAATTTAAACCATTTCTCTTTAGAGAGATCAACATGACTAACAAATGATTCACAAAAAGTGGCTACTATCACAGATTCAAGTCCATATTTATTGCTAAACTTGTTAAAAGGATCGGTATCCGTAAAGGATTTAACACAATGGAATGTAATTGTTATGCCTCACTCATTACCTTTGTCGAGTTTCCAATCTTCGGAGTTGCGTTTTACTATTTCTAGAAGGTCCCACCTGAATTCAATTGTTTTCTTCGTAAAAGAGTGAGTCAAAGAAGAATCGAGCATGGTTTGATTATCATGAGAAAGACGAGCATAAAAATTATGTAAGATAATTTCCCTTAAGAGATCATGATTGGGGTATGTATACATCATGTATTTAAGCCTCCCCAAAGCTTGAGCAATACTTTCTCTTTCATGACGCCAAAAATTATAGATGTAATTCAGATCAGGATGAACTAGATGCATATGATTAAACTTTTGAGGAAATTCCAATTTCACCCAGTTCCAGTCCCATGCTCCACTATCATCACATAGCCTATACCATGTCAGTGCTTCCCCCACCCCAAAGATAAAGGTAAAACCTTACTCTTAATGTCATCTTTGGTAAATCGTCCAAGCTTAAATAATCCACAAACTTCATCCACATAGATTAGGTGCATATCGGAATGTAGTGGTCCATCTCCGGGATAAGGATTAGATAGCTGTTTCTCTATCATCACCGAAGGAATATCATAACCAATATTTTCAGTATGTGTGGTAGGCTGAACAGCAACTCTTTTTCCTTTCGTTGAGGTCAATATACCCCGAACAAACCCCTCAAAGATTTGTTTTCCATAGTAGCAAGTAACAGTAGAATTCATCATGTAATATCAATATTTCCTTTTAAATTTCCACTCACCCAAAGTGCTTCACTCCCCGGGAAGGACGTAAAAAAATATTCTTGATTACCCCACAAGTATATGGGATCAACCGTAGTCCTTTCGATAAGTTAGAGTGTCGAATCCAACGAGGAGTGGAAGGAAATGACAAGCGGTTTTCAGCAAGGTATTTTTTGCACGCACTGAAGTTGTCGGTAACACATAGTTTGATAACAAGATAATTTTAACAAGAAAATAATAATGGTAATAAAAGTGCATCAAGGTAACCCCATCTTTTTTGTAGAAAAGGACAGGTCGGAACGGTGTGTGACAATAAGTAAAACGTTCTGAAGGACACATGTGAATATCATCTAGTTACTTTTATCATGTTTGTTTGACTCACGTTCTCCACATTGATAATTTCATATGTGCGTGGACCAGTTCTTGGGGTATATTATTATTTTAACAACCCTCACACTTGTGATTAACCCCTCTCGCAAGCATCCGCAACTACGAAAGGAGAATTAAGATAACATCTAAAAATAGTATTAATCATATGAATCCAAATCAGCCCGTTACGGAATAGCGCATAAAATAGGGTTTAAGCTTCTGTCACCCTAGAAACCCATCATCTAATAGCTACTCCAAAATGCATGCCCTTAGGCCCAAAGATGGTGAACTGTCATGTAGTTGACATTCACAAAACACCACTAAGGGAATAACAACATACACATCATCAAAATATCAAACGAATACCAAATTCACATGATTACTTTTGACAAGACTTGTCCCATGTCCTCAAGAACAAAAGCTATTACTCACAAATCTTATCCGGGCTCAAGATAAGGGTGATAACAAATAGAATAATGGATCACTACATTAAATCTTTAACGAAGTAAACAAACTAGCATCAACTACAAGATGTAATCAACACTAATAGTCACCCATAGGTACTAATATGAGGTTTTGATACAAATATCAAATAGAAGAGATGAACTATTATTTTGAGATGAGATGGTGATGGTGAAGATGTTGCTGAAGATTTACCCTCCCAAGGGTAGAGGATTGTTGGTGATGACGATGGCTTCGATTTCCCCCTCTCGAAGGGATGTATCCCCGGCGGAATCGCTCCGTAGGAGAGCAAAAGTACTCATGTCCAAGTTTCGCCTCGAGACGGTGGTGCTCCTTCCCAAGATTCCTCTCTTGATATTCACTAGGGAAAATGGGCCTATGTACCAGAAGATGGGCACCGGAGGATGGCCAGGGGCCACACTACCCACCAGGGCGCACCAGGGGGGAGAGGGGTAGGCGCTCCCTCGTGCCTATTGGGCACCTGGGTGGCTCCCTCATATTTATTTTCTCCAATAATTTTTATATATTCCAAAATAAATCTTTGTGAAATTTCAGCTTATTTGGAGATATGCATAATAGGTATATCTCACATAGCGTTTTCAGGTCCAGAATTCCACCTGCGAGTAATCTCCCTCTTTGTGTAAATCTATATTAAATGAAAACACTATTAATAATAGTAGGAAAATATGATGCAAAATGGAGGTATTAGCTGCCGCCCGAGCTTTCCCCACAGCACGCCAACTAACTGCCGAAGGTCCCGAAGAACTTCACGGAGAGCATGGCATCTCCGTCAAACTTGAACCGGAGAAGATGCGGCAGACCAAGGCTAGGGGAGCGGGTGAACGACTTCGTCCCTCGCGTCAGGAACCTAGCGCTTCCAGGGAGATGTCGGCCGCCACCCAGGTTGGTCCATTGCAACAACCGTCTGGCTGAAGCCATAGGCCCGAGGGCTTGTTGCCTTCCACGACCCTTGCAAAAGGGTCGGGAAGTTGTAGCCACCTGCAAGAACGATGACACAGCGCCACCATGAACTAATGCGTCGCATCCCATGCAGGGGGGGTCCATATGGAGCATTGGGAAGGGCGCGTCATGGTGGCCGCCTTGACATGGGACGCGTCCTCCTCTCCGGCCCAGAGCCTCGCTTCTACATCAGGAGCCGGTGCCGGACCCCGCTATGGTGACCATGATGCACGTGTGGGGAGAGGTCCTAAAAGTGGTCGTAGATGCTCGGGCTCGTCCACGACCCCTACCCTTGCCATTTAAGAAGTGGCTTATTGGAAGAAAGGAAGAGGATGAAAGAATATGATGAGGGTGGCTGCTAGTCAGGTGGAGGAAGAGGTGGATGAGCAACACCTCATGTGACCTCCATTTTATAGGGAGAAGGCGGGGGCTCGCTCTTTACTATTTCAGGAAATTACTGCGCTCTGCCAAGCGCACCACCCCAGAAGCCGCCATTCTCTGTCAATGCCATGACTCGCATGTAACACACATCATAAAGAATTAAAATAGTAACAGACAGGATGTCAAGCATAGAAAGTTGGACCGGGATGTGCAGCGTACGTGCAAATTCTTGCCCTTTATTTTCCTATAAGGGTGGAATTCGGAGCGGCTCACTCTCCACATCCGGCATGCCCGCGCTATACAAGAAGCTCTCTGCGGGGGCCATTTCACTCCACCACTCCTCTGACCCACATTCAATGTGCATCATGGGGAAACAGTGAAAACCATTAGCACAACCACACTAAAAATCGGCAACGTATCTATGCACTACTTTTGCAACTAGCTGAACCATGTCACTGACTTTAGTGGGGCTCAAGCCCGAGGGCTACTATCCGTGTACTAAAGAACGAGTTCCTTAGTACCCTTACTTGTGTACGTACTTCAATGGCGTCCTACTCACCAAACCCTGATAGAAGACAACGCAGCCAACACAACGCCAAACAACAAGGCCTGGCGACCGACAAGCCGCCTTGCCTGTGCGGAAGACTCGGCAGCTACCATGCCCCGCAAGGTTCCACTACCAATTCAATGCACCACCTCATTGGGGGGGGGCGCTGCATGTGGATCCTAGCGGTGGCCTGTAGAGCGCGTCGACGACTGGGGTTTGCTATTGCGGCGTGGTGTGGAGGCTGCGAGAGGGGCAAGACATGGTGGTCGCGTGCGTCGCCGAGTTCGGGTCATATCCTTCTGGATCCGGCGCCCGGCCGTCGTCGACCAGCCTAGGGTGGTGGTTATCGTCACTGTTCAGATTGGATCTTCATTTATCTAGATACTTGTAGTGTACTTCTCTCCTGCGGTTTCCTGGCGTTGCCGACGTGGCTGCCTATGAAGATGGTGGAGGAGATTCAGATAAGGGGAAACCCATTGGTCGGCCCTGGCAGGCCGCGCCGACCACAATGCTCAAGGGCGCTGGTTTTTCTTCCTGGAGACGTCGGTCTACGTCTGCTCTTCCACTTCCGACCTCACTGCATCTCGGGTGAAAACCCTAACTCCGGTGGGCGGCGGCGGCGTCCTTGACGATGTCACCTTCCTGAAGGCGTCGCCTTGACGGCTGAGTAGTGGTGGGCACTATGTGGGTCCTGGACAGTTGCTGGTGGTGGGCAATGCTTCGGGGGAAACCCTAAGATTTGACTTTCTAGATCAGATGATGGCGGTACTGCAGTGCCATTTCTGTCTTGGGAGCCTCGTTTGTGGAGCAGTGTTGGATGACGGAGGCAGGAGATGGAGCAGCTTCGTCTGGCCCAAAGATTTGGTGGAACTATAAAGTCATGCCTGGCCGACAAGTGCTACACAGAGTCATGCCTGGTTGGTAGGTGCTACGCACGATAGTTCTTCCAGAATCTTCGTGTTTGGACGAATGGGCGCAGGGCAGTCGCGCTGTTTGGCGACATGGTGGCGTCGATCATCTTGCACGGAGCTTTCGGTGGAGATGTCAAGTCATGCCTGGCCGACAGGTGCTACACTATGTCATGCCTAGTCGACACGTGTTACGCATGACAGATAATCCTGAATCTTCGCGTCTGGACTGACGAGCCGTGGTGGCGTTGAAAGATGGACGGGCTGGCAAGGATGATACAGATCTTTCTCCCGAAGATGGGTTAGCGGTTGATGATGATGGCGGCATCTAAAACGTGTGAACGTGGTGTACGCTTTAGGTCTGCTGCACCGGCTGTTGGTTCCGGTACGTTATGTGGATGTATCGGTGACGGCACCGGTTTTAGATATGGGGAGTGAGAGCACTCCAAATTATCGAGTTTTGTAGGTGTGAGTGGTGGCTTCGGATGGTTTGATGTACGTTCTTGTTAGACCTATGTTGAATAATTAATAAAAATGGTTGTATGCATCGATTGATGCAAAGGTCGGGTGTTTGGACCTCCTTTTCCAAAAAAAAAGTGGGCGACCGACACAGAAGGAGATACAATCCTTGCCGGAATACATCACCAGCACGACACCTCATGGCACATTTAATGTGCCTGTCCTAATCCGTCCGGGTTAGGTATTTACCATTGTAGCTCTTGTCAGTAGTTTGGCAGCTATAGGATCCACAATTTACCTCAGGTAAAGACCATTTTAGCCATTGTGGTCACCCCTTGACGTATAAAAGGAGGTCTATGACTACCTTTACAAAGGTCAACACTTCGTCCATTTGCACGTGTAGCTGCACTCCTCGTGCATCCTTGCCGGGTTGTCGCACTCGTGTACTTCGACATATATAATCCAAAAACACAGGGCATATAGTTTGACACACCCGATCAGCCCCTACCTGTCTAAACCCCGAGCGCGTACGAGGTTGGTGATGCACTTTATGCATGTGTTCTCCCAATATTGAACCTGCAAAAGGGTTCTCCTAGGTCCCATAAATCGGCGATCCCCTACATATAGAGAGCCTCATGTTTTTTCATTTTCATATGCTAGAGGGAACTTTTCATTACAGAACTTGCCTTGCATATTCCGATGTCGGGATTCCTCAAATGCCTGAGGTCTTCATGAGCAAGCAAGTTGGATGAACACCTAATTAGCTTTGGTTGAGATCTCATACACTTATTGCTCTAGTGCATACATTGCAAGGCAATCCCAAGTCCTCGCGTTGATATCAGTCGATGGGAATCTCCAAAGCCCGTTGGTCTGCCTAGTTGATGCAATACTTTCATCTCCACTTTTACTCCTTTGTACCTACCACCATATTCTATTTCACCTATATGAGATGTCCATCATTCGTGCTCATGCACTGAGTGAGGTATAAAATGTTGATGTGCCTTGAAAAGTACGATCCAATTTCTTGGCTTAACAACGTGGTGCTTGACATTTGTATTTATGTGGTGAAGACGGAGCCGTGCCATGCTAATATGACAAAACAAATGGGGATTAAACATTCTTTAGGGATCGTATATTTTGAAAGTTGATGATTATGTTACTTATGTTTAAGGATATTTCTATGTTGATGTTTATTGATTCATTGTTTCTCAATGATCATACCTGAAAAAGATTACATGTTAGGTAGCATGTCACATCAAAATAATCTTTTTTTATCATTTACCTAATCAAGGACGATTAGGAATTAAGCTTGAGGATGCTCATACGTCTCCAGCATATCTATTATTTTTTATTTTTCCATGCTTTTATATTATCAATGTTGGACGCTTGACATCGATGTACTAAAGAACATGTCCCTTTGTACCCTACCTTGTGCACACACGATAGTAGCCCCCTGCCCGGCAAGCCTTGCAGGGAGAGGACACGCCCAACCACTAGAGGAATCAACTTCTTTGCCATCTGCCATAATAGACGACAAAGAGGAATCCACCGACGGCATTGATCAATCCACACACGGCAAAGAGAGCACCTGCCGACAAAGATTCTGCATCATCTTACGACGGCATTGTAGCTTCTTTGCCGTCAGCCTACCCTAAGCGGACGGGAAAGCTTTTTTCGTCAGTATCAGGCACAGAGCAGTCGACAAAGAATTTGAGACGGCAGCCGACAGGCGACGCCTCTGTTAGGGCTAACGGAGGCTTTGTCGTCTGCTTCCCTCCCCCTCTTTGTTGTCTCCTTCCCTCCCCCTCTTTTCCTTCTTCCTCCCTACCCCTGTGCTGTCAGGCTACCGAGGCAGCGAACGGCAACGAGCCCATATGGCCAGCTGCTACTATGTGGCACCTTTGTCGTCATCCTACTGATGGCAAAGGCCTTTGCCATCAGCTGGCAGACGGCAAAGAGCCAATATTGTCACATTTTTTTTTTATTTTTTCTATTTCACAGCAAATAAATATATAATTCATAGCACATATATGATATATAGGTCACAACACATAAATGATATACATATAAAGTTCATCAATGCCATTTGTTCATCAATGTACATCCCATATATCGAAAGAACCAACACATACAAAGTTTCATCAATATACGTATACATATATTGTTCATCCATATATACATATACATATAGTTCCACATTGTTTATCAACTCAAATGAAAACTAGAACTAAAGCACTCCAATGCCAGCTTCCATGCATGTAGTACATCCAATCTGCAAAATGGGAATAAGAAAGTCAGAAGAAGAAGAACATCAACAACGTATATATGACAAATAAGATAAATTGAAGAAGAAAGAGAAGAAGGAAGAAGAGAAGGAGAAGAAAAACAAGAATAAGGAGGAGGAGGAGAAGGAGAAGGAGAATGAGAAGGAGGAGGAGAACATGAGAAGAAGAGAAGAAGAAGGAGAAGAAGGAGGAAAAGAAGGAGCAGAGAAGAAGAAGGAGAAGAAGGAGGGATCCTTCTCCTTCTTCTCTTCTTCTTCTCCTCCTCCTTCTTCTCCTTCTCCTTCCCTTATTTTTTCTCTTCTTCTTTTTCATCTTCCTTTTCATTTCTTGACTTCTCCTCTCCTTGGAGCTAAATTAGCTAACTATGTCTTTTTGGAGCTAAATGGGCTAATTATGTCATTATAGAGGAATACAAGCTAAGTATATAATATTAATGAGCTAACCAAGGTTCTTATGCCATTTTGAGCTTATAATGTCTTTTTGGAGCTAAATGGGCTAATTATGTCATTGTTGGGGAAAATAAGGTAACGAGAATAAGAAAGAGGAGAAGAAAGAGGAGGAGGAGAAGAATAAGAAGAAATCAAGAAGAAGGAGAAGAAGAAGGAGAAGGAGGAGAAGACCTTCTCCTCCTTCTCCTTCTTCTCCTCCTTCTCCTACTCCTCCTTCTCCTTCTTCTTCTCTTCTTCTTCTTCTTCTTCCTTCTTTTCATTTTTCCTATTTCTTCTCCTCTTCTGCTCTTCTTGGAGCTAAATTATCTAAGTATGTCTTTTTTGGAGCTAAATGGGCTAATTATGTCATTTCAAAGGAAAACAAGCTAAGTATATAATATTCATGAGATAACCAAGTTTCTTATGCCGTTTTGAGCTTATTATGTCATTTTGGAGTTAACTATGCTTATTAAGACATTTTGGAGCTAGCTAAGCTAATTATAGGCCATTTAATACCCTAAGTTAGGGGGAATATGTCATCTTGGAGCTACGTAAGCCTTATTATGTCATTTAGGAGAGAACTTAGCTAAGTATTGGTCATTTTTTATTAAATAGTCAATTTTGGATCTAACTAAGCTAAATATGTCATTTAGGTGGAAGCCTAGCTAACTATAGGTCCTTTCGGAGCTAACTTGGGTAAAATAGGTCATTTCGGAGCAAACTATGCTTATTAAGCCATTTTGGAGCTAGCTAAGCTTATTATAGGCCATTTAATAGCTAAGTTAGGGGCAATAGGTTATCTTGGAGCTACGTAAGCCTTATTATGTCATTTAGGAGAGAACTTAGCTAAGTAAAGGTCATTTTTATTAAATAGTCCATTTTGGAGCTAATGTCACGCCCAAGATGCGACCCTATCCTCAATTTGGCACGACGGCCTCGTCAGGGATAGAAGCGCATCTCGTCGTGTCGCAAGAATGGATATCGTTACAAGTACATGTACTGAAAAGAAGAGATATATAAAGAGTTGGCTTTCACTCGCCACAAGCTACATCAGAGTCACATCAGTACATTACATAATCATCAAGAGTAAGAGCAGGGTCCGACTACGGACGAAAACAAACGACAAAAGAAGAACGACGTCCATCCTTGCTATCCTAGGCTCCCGGCCTGTAACCCATCCTAGATCGATGAAGAAGAAAAAGAAGAAGCAACTCCAAATGAACAATCAACGCGCTCGCGTCAAGTAATCTTAGCATGTACCTGCAACTGGTGTTGTAGTAATCTGTGAGCCACATGGGACTCAGCAATCTCATTTCCGAAGGTATCAAGACTAGCAAAGCTTAATGGGTGAGGTATGGTTAAGTGGTGAGGTTGCAGCAGCGGCTAAGCACATATTTGGTGGCTAACTTACGAGTACCAGAAATAAGAGGGGGAGGATCTACGCATACCGGACGTGAACTACTCGTGATCAGAAGAATGATCCTGAACACCTACCTACGTCAGACATAACCCCACCGTGTCCTCGATCGGAGAAGGACCTCATGAAAGAGACAGTCATGGTTACGCACACAATTGGCATATTTTAATTAAGTTAACTTCAAGTTATCTAGAACCAGCGTTAAATAAAGTTTCCACGTTGCCACATAACCGCGGGCACGGCTTTCCGAAAGATTTAACCCTGCAGGGGTGCTCCAACTAGTCCATCACAAATTACCACAAGCCGCATAGAAATCCTCAATCACGAAGCTCGCGACCTCGTCGGATTCCATAGTGGAAAACCTCAACTCTGAGTTTACCCAAAGCATCACCGGAAT
Organism: Hordeum vulgare subsp. vulgare; assembly: GCF_904849725.1. Lineage (NCBI taxonomy): Eukaryota > Viridiplantae > Streptophyta > Magnoliopsida > Poales > Poaceae > Hordeum > Hordeum vulgare. The sequence continues at coordinate 268,033,780 of NC_058519.1, read as the reverse complement.
CCCGATGCACAAGATATCTCGTCAAAGCTAAACTAATCGAGCAAGGCCGCCCGACGTGTCGACGATCCCGATAGGAGTCGCGTACCTCGTTCTTAGGACACGATGGATGAGCGATGGTTACCACGCCAAACGCCGAGTTGCCCCGGGTAGCGTTACTAAGCTGCTTTGTTTTGGACCAACACTCATGAGGAGCACTGGCCCGGGGGTTGATTAAAATAGTCCGCGGGTGCCGGCGGGTCCCTATGCAATTTTATTAGGTGATTAGGCAAATGTAGTACCAAAGTTGGGCCTTGCCAGACCAGCTTTAATCTAAAACGAATTATCAAGGGGGTCCCCATAGCAACCCCGATCATGTTAGGAGCGCTCAATTATGGAACATAACACCGGTAGCCGGTAACTAAAGGGGGAAAAGGTGGAACAAAACACCAGGCTAGAAAGGCCGAGCCTTCCACCTTTTACCAAGTATATAGGTCCATTAAATTAAATAGCATTAATATATGGTGATATAACAAGGAACCCAGGTTATCACCTGGAAGCAACTGCACCTGCAACTAGCAACGCTAACAACATGGTAAAGCAAGCAGTATCATAGCCAATCAGTGGTTTGCTAGGTTGAACAGGTTGAAGGTTATCATGGCATTGTTGAGAGGCTGATAATTAACATGTGGTAGGCAACGAGACATAATCGATAGAAACGGTATACTAGCATGGCAATGATAGTAATGGTGTCTGGGGAAATGATCATCTTGCCTGAGACCCCGCTTGGAAGAAGAATGCCTCCGTGAAGCAGACGAACCGACGTAGTCGAATGGGTCCTCACAATCCGGCATGCGTGCGGAGCTCTATCGAGACGAAGCAAACCGGAAACACAAATCATCATACGGAATTCACCACACGATGCACAACACAAATGATGCATGAGCAGGTGAAAACATGCAAGTCACGGCATGACAAATCACACAATCAAACACTACACATTAAGTGAAGTTCAATATGCACGAGTTGCATATTGACGAAACTCCACGTTAATTTATTTAGTTCTATCCCGATTAGATACACGGCAATATTAATGTTGTCAAACATGCAAGAGGTGAAGCGGTATTTGAACTACCTATCTAGACATTTTAAATGAGGTCGGAAATGACATATAGCATCTCCGAGACGACCTCACATGTTAATTTAAAATTCTGTCCAGATCTGAACTAATGCATTTAATTAGTTGTTAAACAGCAAAACAAATAGGTTCACGTGATTCTACGCGTCAAGGCAAGCAATCTACACTTAAAGAACATCTCCAACGGAGCTACGGATCAAAACATACAAGCACCGCAAGATATGATGGCATGAATGCAATATGTGTGCAACGGCGGTCACAAGCACATCAAAACATCCAACCAGCAAGGGAAAATGAAACTACACGAGATTTTAAGCAAGTTTCATATAGGGCATGATCAAATCGGAGCTACGGTTCAACATCTACAAGCAAAACAAGAAAACACTACAATCTGCCAAAAACAGCCACTTAGCATCTTCTACGCCCACAACTACGGATACACAACTCCGATATGCTCAAGCAAGGCATGGCTCGGAAGAGGGCAAGAAGCACTACTACAAGCAACTAACAACAACTAGCATGGCAGCAAGGAGCACTAGGGAAAGAAGTCACAAAATGGCTTCCCACACACTATTTCAGACATCTGGAACATCGGCATCGGGCTGTCACAGCTAACTAAGCTAATTATGTCATTTAGGTGGAAGGCTAGTTTACTATAGATCCTTTCGGAGCTAATTTGGGTAAAATAGGTCATTTCGGAGCAAACTATGCTTATTAAGCCATTTTGGAGCTAGCTAAGCTAATTATAGGCCATTTAATACCTAAGTTAGGGGGAATAGGTCAACTTGGAGCTACGTAAGCCTTATTATTTCATTTAGGAGAGAACTTAGTTAAGTATAGGTCATTTTTATTAAATAGTCCATTTTGGAGGTAACTAAGCTAATTATGTCATTTAGGTGGAAGCCTATCTAACTATAGGTCCTTTCGGAGCTAACTCGGGTTAAATAGGTCATTTCGGAGCAAACTATGCTTATTAAGCCATTTTGGAGCTAGCTAAGCTAATTAGAGGCCATTTTATACCTAAGTTAGGGGGAATAGGTCATCTTGGTGCTAACTAAGCTTATTATGTCATTTAGGAGAGAACTTAGCTAACTATAAGTCATTTTTATTAAATACGCCATTTTGGAGCTAACTAAGCTAATTATGTCATTTAGGTGGAAGCCTAGCTAACTATAGGTCCTTTCGGAGCTAACCTGGGTAAAATAGGTCATTTCGGAGCAAACTATGCTTATTAAGCCATTTTGGAGTTAGCTAAGCTAATTATAGGCCATTTAATACCTAAGTTAAGGAAATAGGTCATCTTGGATCTAGGTAAGACTTATTATGTCATTTAGGAGAGAACTTAGCTAAGTATAGGTCATTGTTTTATTAAATAGGTCATTTTGGAGCTAGCTAAGCTAATTATGTCATTTAGGTGGAAGCCAAGCTAACTATATGTCATTTTGGAGCTAACTTGGGTTAAATATGTCATTTTAGAGGAGGAGGAGAAGAAGAGGAAGAAGTCAAGAAGAAGGAGAAGAAGAAGAAGGATGAGAAGGAGGAGAAGGTCCTTCTCCTCCTTCTCCTTCATCTCCTCCTCCTCCTTCTCCTTCTTCTTCTCTTGTTCTTCTTCTTCATTCTTTTCATTTTTCCTATTTCTTCTCCTCTTCTCCTCTTCTTGGATCTAAATTATCTAATTATCTCAAAAATGAACTAGAGAAAACTTACCGTCATGGTGATCAAGGAGGAGAAACACCAGGGTTGCTCACGCCGGATTCGTTTGGTGACGGTTGCCATGGAGAAGTGTCGTGCGATGCCGCTCGGGAATTATTCGGCAGAAAATATAGTTTGCAATATCTCAGTTAGCATGATGACACTCCATTGTCAATACTAGTTTGTAATGACCATTAAAATGAAATTCACCGTGCCAATCACAGAGAAGACGGGCATCGGCGGAGGGACTTGACCGTTCTTCTCGCACAGACTCTGAAGAGTCGGTCGTATTAGTTAGTAATGAAACAGACATTACACACATGATTTTGCTAATGTGAAAAAAGATACTTGCCACAAAAAGCTCGTACAGGGCCCGTTGACCCGCGTCATTCCGAGCCGTATCCTCCTCAATCATTCGTGTTGTGGTCCGGTCCCTCTCCTCAAGAGCAGCCTGAAGAGCCGCCTGGCTTGCAAATCCCTCTTTCTCAAAGCAGCCTGGTTTGCCGCTCTCTCATTCTGAAGAGCAGCCTGCAACACGATTCCTCGTTACCACAGTAATGATCGATCATCACACACATAATGAAATGGATGAAAGTTTTCTGAGTCCGTACATCTAACCTCGATGGCAAGATTGACTAGCCGTGGACGACGCGTTATATTAGGACAGGAGCTCGACTGGCGCGCCTTGATCTCCGGGAGAGTGAGTGGACAAGTATTATCCCATCTCCAATGGCTATCGAGCCATGGGGCCTCCCACCACCAGATATCATCACCAGCTCTGGATCCAAAGGTTCCTGGCTTGGGTTAAAGTCCTCACCTTTCCTAGCCTTCCCCGTGTCCCTGTATGTCACGAGCTTGTGGTGGGATGATATGTTGGTGAAGGTATTTGGATCATCCAGGTCAGACTCAGAGAATGCCTTCACCTTCTTGTAGGAGGCACTATGGGCCATGCCATAAAGGTCGTACAAGTGTGGCATCTCCGTCTTATTGTGATGCGCCTAAAAGAGAGGAACAAAGTATTAGTAAGGGGCTCAAACTAGCATGAGTAATGAATTGCATGAATCATGAAGAAAACCACATACCCAGTTTCGTCCGAACTGAAGTAAGTTGGCGCTGCCTTGATGGTGTGGCACACCAACCATTTCGCTACGCCGATCCTTTGTATTGTCATGGACGGCTCGCCAGTTCCCTGTGCACCACTCATCCACCAACGCCTCCCAACAATCCATCTTATCCGCACACCATCTCCGGGGCACCTATAAGTTATTAGAAAGAATTTTGAGCGCTACGCCTATGAATCAAATCAAGAAATATATGTAGAAGGCCTTAAGAATAGGTAATTACCTTCATGTACTTCTCCTTCTTCAGATACTTTCCGCGGCACTCTTTCTTCTGCTTCTTAATACCACGCGTGGTGTAGTAGTCTCGAATAGCCAGCGGCCGAGCCTTGTGGCGTAAGTTCTGTAATAACCGCCTACACTCGGCCTCGATAACCTTGGCCGCCTCCTCCTCATATCCCTCCTCGCACCTATAGAAGGTCTGCAATCAAACGAGACAACACCGATTAGTAAAATAATTAGCTATATTGTTAATTTTAGATTGTGTAAAAGGATAATTTACCCAAAAGCTCTTGATCACCATCTCGGCCCTCGTGTTGCACAAGACACCATCTATAATTTCCTCCGGTGGGGCCTCCGCAACCTGGTAGTGCTCCCAGGAAAATCCTAGTGTAGGAACCTCACCCTTGCCAGGCAACGTGACAAACCCCGGAAAATTTGTCCGGCAAAGCACACCAGGGACGCTGTTCGGCTTGCGGACTCCACGAGGGTGTGCCCATCCCCTGCAGTATGATAAGGTCAACGCATTAGATATTTGAAGAAACTTGAAGGAAAAAGCTAAAAAAAAGAGTAAATGTACTTACCTATCCCCTTCAGGCTTCATCACCGGCCTCTACTCGCAGGTAGACGACATGACCGGGAGACGTGTACTACCACGCTTGTACACGGTGGCCCCGTCCACCTCTCCATGTCGTCCGAAGCATGTGTGGCAGGAGTCTCCTGGGACGTAGCCTCGGGAACCGGAGTCTCGTGGGCCGAAGGCACCTCGACCCGAGGCTGATCCTAGACCGGAGTCTCATGGGCCGAATGCCCGTCCACCCGAGGCTCATCGACCGGAGTCCCCGTAGCCTCCTCCTCAAACGGGACCACCATAGTAGTCCTGTGCTCGGGTGAATGAGCTGGTGGTGGTGGCGAGGACGGCGCAACAGTCCGCCTACCTCTTCCGAGGCCACCACCTCTTGCTATAACCTTCCCCTTCTTCCCTACCCGACCAGTGCCTCTCCCAGCGGGCAATTCCACCGACGAAGAAGCACCCACGGGTGGTGTCGTCAGACTGTTTTCCAAGGCTCTACGGAGAGATAGGGGTGGAATGGAAGTACCACTCCTCGTGCGAGCCACCGAAGAAGAACTCGTCGAGCGATCTAGACCCGCGTCCACCATCTTTCAACACCTGCTGACGTGCCATGATAAAGATTAAAAGAAATTAGTACAACATAAAAAATTGAATAACTGACATGAATAATAATATGTACATATATAATTTAAGTTGTGAATCTTACAAACTAATAATCAACATCACTAAAATTTCCCAAGAAACTAAAATGTGCTATGAGTAGTATCCATTAACTATTGACAATGATTACATCATAACTTTTTTTACTGGAGCATGTGTATCCAGTTTGAACTCCAAATCTTATGTCAATGTTGTGATTTTTTTGTTATTTTCTTCATCTCTATTGGATGGTATTAGTTGCACGTTAATACCTAGAGCGGAGGTTGCATCTCGATTGGGTTTATAAGTCACGCATGAGGTTTTAGGACTTTGACTTAACTAATAAAAAAAATATAATATGCATCACAAATTATATGGTTAGAGTCATCATTTGACAACGAATCTAAAAATATATTTTTGTAAAATATATCATATGTTTCCCTAGTCAAATTGACGACCTAAAAACACGTGACCGTCTTATAAACCCAACTAGAGGGCTCCCTTGAGATTGAGTCGCCCTCCCTCCAGCACTGCTAAAATAATTTTTACTACTAGTCTCAAAGTCCAATCTAGTCATTTTTAGCTCATCCTAATACATATTTCCACTTCTAAGGCAGCTCAGCCCCCCCCTCCATTTTTTTAGCTCATCCTAATACATATTTGCACTTCTAAGGCAGCTCAGCCCCCCCTCCATTTATGGCTCATCCTAATACATATTTGCACTTCTAAGGCAGCTCAGCCCCCCCTCCATTATATATATATATATATATATACATGCTACCCTTCTGTATTTGGCTGTCACCAATTGCTTTTCTCATGATACCTCAAATTACTTGCTTTCTAGAACTCAGTCCACTTTCTCGAGAACATGATATTTTCACTTCACTATATTACAAGATATTTTATTTAGTTTGGTGAACTAAATATGTACAAAAAATTTCAAAGAGAAAATTGCATCAAAACTACAAAATCACTGGCTTTTAATGAATAATCTAGCCTATTGGGAGTAATCTCAAATGTTTCTAGCTGACTAATAGTAATTCACTCCCATAAATATGATTTGTTTGGGACCGCAATAGAAATAGCCATTAGTATGAATTTTATCGCAAGGTCTTCAAACACAGATGGCAATTTGCTGTGTTTACTTGAAGAAACTGTCATGTTCCTGCAAAACGTTGGCAAATTCCATCCTTCGCAGAAACCGTTCACTGAATCGCATTACCTTTGATTTGTGGTGTGTATGAGAAATGAACATTTTCCAAGATTTTCCTAATCCTAAGGCTACGTGCTAGCACACAACCACCATTCCTTGCCTCCAAACGACTCCACAGATTATATATATATACATGCATAATACCAAATCTCAACAAAATATACATACTGCAAGCAATTCCAAGAACATTTTGAGTGTCAATTTCAAAATATTGGAATGAAAATTTCCTTATAGATCCATATATAGGGGTGGAGGTGTGGGGGCTCACCGGCAGGGGCGGATGTGGCGTCATGGGCAGAGGGGCCGAGGGTGTTGGGGCGCCGGGGGTGTTGGGGCTGTCGGGCGGTGCCAGGGGCGATGGGGCGGCGGCGCCGGGGGCTGTGGGGCACCGGGGCGGTGGCGGGGGCGGTGAAGCAGCAACGGCGGGGCTGTGGGGCACCGGGGCGGTGCCGGGGGCGCGGGGGGCGGAGACACGACGGTGGTGGCGGCAGTGGGCGTCGGGGGAGGAGTGGAAGAGAAGAAGGGAAGAAGAGAAGAAGAGAGTGAGAGAGAGAGGGGTCCGGGGTGGGCCGGGACGGCCATTACAAAATACTAAGGCTTTGTAGTTTGCCTCCGGACTCTTTGCCATCCGTCAGCAGACGGCAGAGAAGGGACTGTAGTTTGACCTAACATTCCCTCGGTCAGGTGGGCCCAGTCCAAAGCTTTGTTGTCTGCTGTCCTAATCTTTACCGTCAGCCGCTGACGGCACAGAAGTGACTGATGGCAAAGACATTATATGCCATCAGCGTGTTCTTTGCCATCAGCTTTCTGGCAGAGGACGACAAAGACACTCTTTGCCGTCAGCTAGCGGATGGCAAAGATTTAGCAGACGGCAAAAAACTGAATTCAGGTAGTGAACACGACGCCAAGCACCATGGCAATGACACTGGCAAGTCCCTTGCCAGTGAAGAAGACACGACAACCCCGATGCCTAACAAGACTTCACTACCACTTCACCGCTCCACCTCATCGGGTTGATTGTCAACAATAGCAAGGTGTCGAGCGGGCAGGTTATTAGGTGACCCTTCTCACAGGCACGTGGAGGCCCAATGGATTTATAGTAGCTTTAAGTACACCCGTCCCATGACGTAGAAAGATAATAGGAGGTAGCTAGGCAAACAACATAGAAGGAGAGGCAATCCTTGCTAGAAGATGCCGCCAACATGCCTCCTCACGGTGCATTCAATGCATCTGTGCTAATCTGTCGGGGTTAGATATTTCCTACTGTAGCTGCTGTCAGCAGTTTTGGCAGCTATAGAACCTACAATTCACCCCATATAATGAACATTTTAACCACTATGGTAACCCTTTCATATGCAAAAAGAGGTCGATGGCTACATTTACAAAGGTCGACACCTTGTACATTTGCACGCGTAGTTGCACTCCTCGAGCATTCTTGCTAGGTTGTTGTGCTCCTATACTTGGAGAAGTAAAATCCACAACACAGAAGATGTAGGATTTATACTCCCTTGAAACCCGAACATATCTAAAACTCGAGCACGTACGAGGATTGTCATGTTGTTTATACCCGTGCATTCCCGTAGTTGAACCGCAAAGGGACCTCGTTGGTCCCATATATTGCCACACCTTCACATATTTGCTCGACCAGATAGGGGACGTGTGCATGAACCGTCACTTTATTCTGCGTGTCTTCATTAGCACCTGCATCGATGCCGATGGCTCCTAAGAAGGCCAAGAGCACGTCTGCGACCGTCCTGTCTTCGTCCCAGCTGCCATCAAAAGCAGGTACAAGCGACATAGACGGGGGCGACCATCATGATCACCGTGCCGGTGAGCGCATCCACAACACCACGCAGAGTTCCTCAAGCTAGCAACTGGACCCCGTCATCATGGCGAAGAAAAACGTCCGAGCGGTGACCAAGGACCACGCTGCAACAACATCAACTACAACAATGACAACAAAAACGATGGGACCATCGTCGGTACCCTGACATGAAAACCAGAACCAGTGCCCTAGGGGTGAGGACCCCGAACGATGTGCGGACAGGACCCTAGCGTGCCACTCTCAGGGCGCACAGGACCAAGCTCATCATGAAAATTCTCGTGAAAATGTGTAGTGTGCAGGAGGACATGAGAGCGCTCCTACTGGCACGTCGGGAGTAAGAGGGCCGCCCGTGCCTCACCCTGCTCCATCCCCAGGAGTTCAGAGGAAGCCCTAGCATAGGTGTAGCTGTTGCTAAAATTTCCTCCTGTGCTAGAGAAGAGGGAAGCTGGAGGGCGACCATACACAACTTGTTAAGCACGTGAACCGTGACAAGTCAAAGGTAGTGGGTCCCTCGCGAGGGTGCCATGTGGCTCTAGCCGGGCCTGTTGCTAGACATGACGCAGGCGGAGGACCCATGGTGCAGTGACCCCCACAATGACAGCAACCATCCTACCGTACATACGTGCAGGAAAATGTGTCCAGTGCACAGACAAATCGACAGCAGAAGAAATATCAACGCCAGGTCCTGAAGGATAGGAGCAAGGAGGACGCATGCACCACTATCGAGAGGCAGCAGGAGACACGTCACCAATCGAATGGGCATACAAAACGAGTCATCGACGAGCCTGCGCCTGGGGTACCTAGCAGCCTACCATATGAGGTAAGTTGCCCACGTTCACACACGAGCTACGGCAGGTCTGCTGGCCCTCCAGCCAGGCCTTCAAGCCTGAGCTGCAAGACAAATTCGATGGCAAGATCAGTCCATCGGAGTTCCTCGGCATGTACAAAATTGCACTACAGGTTTTCGAGGGATAAGATGAGAATGTGTTCACCAACTACTTCCCATTGGCGCTCAAGCCCAATGTGAGGAGTTGGCGATGAGCTTGCCAGAAGGGTCCATTATTCTTTGTCGGATTCGTGTAATTAGTTTGTTCGCGCATATCATGGGGGTCACAAACTCCCAGGGCAGCCCAGCGACCTGCATGTACTCTCGTGAGAGATGGAGAATCCCTCCACAAGTGCATCCAGAGAATTAGCCGTGTGTAGCACAATGTTCCTAACATCCACCGTGTCGCAGTGATTGTTGCGTTCCATACGAACGCAAGCAACCGACGGATGCGCGTATAGATGAGCATCAACAAGGTGCGGGATGTCACCGAGCTCTATGACCTCACTGACAAGTGTGCACATGCTGAGGAAGGAAGAAGACTCCCCTCCAAGGGAAAGGGTCCAAAACATAATCAAAAGCGCAAAGGCAAGGCCGTTATGGCTCTAAAAGGGACCAGCAAGTCCAGCACCGACAAGAAGGCTATGTGTGAGGGGTCCAAAAAAGAGGTTGTCACGTGCTTCATTGACGAAAAGGCCCGGATAGTTGAAATGGCAGCATGCCATCTACAATTTTCATCTCACGAAGGGCTAAGACATCACCAAATGCCACCAAGTAGATCAAATGGCCGAGAAGCAGAATCAAGAGACCAAGCAGCAAAATAGAAGCCTACTAGGGGCCGAGACAATAAGTCCAATGATAAAGACGGTGATGATGATAAAGATGAAGAGCGATCTGATGGCTAGGAGTTCGAGAAGCTGGTAGATGCTATGTGTGTTGACAGAGGCGCATCTTTGCACTCCTCTCACCGGCAACTCAAACAATGGATTCCTAAAGTCAACACAGCAAAACCGGCGTCATAGGCAAGAAACTCCTCAAGTGGTCCAACACTCCCGTCATTTTTGATGATATGGACCACCCTGAACGCAACCCTGATGTCGGGTCCGAGCCATTGTTTGTATCGCTAACAATTCATGACCTCAAGGTCACAAAGATATCGGTCGAAAGTGGTGCATTCTTGAATTTTATCTCTCCTTACGTGATCAAGCAGCTGCAGATTCCCGACATGGATCTCAAGCCAACAAGGTCATTCTAGGGGGTCAACTTAGGAAGATCTTAGCCCAAGGGGAAGATCACTCTGCCTATGACATTCGGTAGCGTCCTCAACATGAGGACAAAGATGGTCGTCTCCCGTGTAGCAAAGATGTCGCTCCCGTACAATTAATTCTTGGGTCGAACAGTGCTGGCGAAATTCATGGTTGCGTCTTGATACTTTTGATATGCTTTTGGTTTTCCATGAAGAGGAACGGGTCATTCAGCACAATATAGGTAAGTATTTCCCTCAGTCGAGAACCAAGGTTTATCGAACGTATAGTAACAACTAGTCCCAATCATATGTGAGTGGACACAAAGAAGCAAACACTTGCACCCAACACTGGCAAGTGGATTTTGAATCCCCTTGGTCTCGTTATTAGCATGCAAGTAAAGTGTGTACACTACTAGAATCACATAATTTTCCATCCGACTGGTCTTTGTCGTCTGTTGGCCGATGGCAAAGACCCTATTTGTCGTCCGCTGTCGCAAACTAGACGGCAAAGAGCACACTGATGGCAAAGATACTATTTTCCATCAGTCAAAACTTTGTCGTCTGCCAGATGACAGCAAAGAGGCCGCACGCAGACGACAAAGAGCACATGCCATTAGTCAGAACTTTGCCATCTGCCAGCTGACGACAAAGAGGCAGCAGGCAGACGACAAAGAGAATGGTGCCCTAACAGCCATCGCCCCCACCACCTGCACCATCTTTGTGGTTTCCCTTGTACCTCTTTCATGTCGGGGGCAAACGGCAAAGAGGATGGTGCCCTACCGGCCGTCACCCCCACCCTGACACCCGTCTCTCCCCTAACGGCCATCGCCCCCACCCCCACACCCATCTCTCCCCTATCGGATCTCTCTCTCACCCCGAAGTCCCCACCACCGCCAGAGCTCGCCCTCCCCTCCTCCCCATGCACGACCCGCTGCCGGAGCTCGCCCCCTCCTTCACCACCGCACCTTCCCCCCCTCCTCCACCACCGCGACCTCCTCCTCCCCGGGCCCTCCTCCTCCGCACGACCTTCTCATCCCCGCGACCCCCTCCTCCACAATCGTGCCCCCCTCCTCCACCATCGCCCCTCCTCTCCGTGCCCCCACCTCCACCACTGCCCCTCCTCTCCGTGCCCCCTCCTCCACCATTGTCCGGCCCCCTCCTACCCATGATCCCCTCCTTCACCACCGAGCCACCCCTCCTCCACCACTGCCCCCTCCTCCTAGCGCACCGCCTCCTCCCCGCGTCCCCTCCACCTCTACGACCAGCCTCCCTGCACCGTCCTCCCCGGCGGCCGCCCTCCTGTGAGTTCCTATATTTTTCCTTTTTCTGTTTAATTTGTTAATTATGTTAGTTAGGTTAGTTGCTAATTACCTACTATTAATTAGGTTAGTTAGGTTAGTTGTCAGTGGTACTGCCCATTTAAATTTTGGATGTTATTCGTGTTAGTTGTTAGTTGTTAGATTGGTTAGTTTTTAGTTATGTTAGATGTTAGTTGTTAGCTAGATAGCAAGTGAATAAGAAGAAGAAGAAGAAGAAGAAGAATACGAAGAAGAAGAAGAAGAAGAAGAATACGAAGAAGAAGAAGAAGAAGAAGAAGAAGAAGAAGAAAAAGAGGAGAGAGGAGAAGAAGAAAGAAGAGGAAAAAGGAAAAGAAGGAAGAAGAAGGAGAAGAAGAATAAGAAGAGGAAAAAGGAAAAGAAGGAATAAGAAGAAGAAAAATAAGAAGAAGAAGAGAAGAAGAAGAATGAGAGAAGAAGAAGAAGAAGAAGAAGAAAACGAAAAATATGAGGAAGAAGAAAAGGGAGAAGAGGGAAAAATGACGAGGAAGAAGAAGAAAACGACACCCTGACACCCCGACACGATGCCCCGATGCCCAGACATGACATCCCGACACCCCGGCACAAAACTCCATAGAGATGTTAATACGCCGCCCCCGACGCCACTGACCCCAACCCCCGACCACTAACACCTCTTCGGCCACTTGCTAAGCGAAAAGGTGATCTTCGACCTTCCAGAGGCAGCCGGACGCGGAACTCACCCGGAGAATGCTCAGAGCGGAGAGGATAGGCACAGAAGAGAGATCTCTGGAACCAGAAGAGTTGGCATGCTGACCCTTTGAACGTGCGTCGCCATACCTGAGGGCGTTGAGAACGAGTGAGTTAGGGGATTCCTCGACATCGATGGAACCCTAAATGATAACTATATAGGTCATTTATTTGTGTTAGGTCATATATTTTTTGATTTTATTAATGAACACAAAATATTTGTTTTGATCGTGTGGATTTACATGTGTAGTTGTCTCATTGCAGCGAGGTCTGCTATTTGAAGACCTCCCCGTGTGTTCAGCGAGCTCCGCCCCTGTGTTCGTGGGTGAGTACAAATGACATCTCCTCCTTGCCCCTTAATTTACTCTGGGTCGATCTTCGGATGAAAGTTGCAACATATAGGTACATTAAATTATATGTATGCGTGACCAGTATGCGTCTCCCGTTTGAAAGGGTTACAATTATAACTATGCATGCATTTGCATATGTTTATAACCGTGATTCTTCCGAATTGTCCAACGTTATCCATTTACAACCTGAGTATGTGTAGATTGGGTTCGTTTTCCCATATGCTTTGTTCTGGATCCGATGCATAATTTCATCAGCGCCTCCCTGTTGTTCTCCGGATACACATCCTCTATGTTTATTGCCGAGACATGTATCAGGAGAACAGCGGGGCGGTGCTGCCAAAATTTTGCGTTGGATCTGGAGCAGAGCATGGAAAAAACGAATCCAATCTACACATACTTGAGTGGGATTAGGACCTATCCTTACCTATTAGCGTGTAGGTTGCATGGACGTAATAAAACTGGCGAACTTAATTAACTGATGAATATATATATACTGAATTATATATATATAAATATATATATATATATATATGTATATATCTTTCTTGTGTGTTGAGTAGCTAGGCAAGATGGGTGATCGTGCATGGATGTACACCGGTCACCCTAGTCATAAAAAGATGATGAAAGAATGGTTTCTAAAAACCAAGAACTTTGTGAAAACCGCATTTGCTAATGGCCAGGAAACAAACTGGTGCCCTTGTCCACAGTGCGACAACTATACAACGAGGACAAAGGCGGTAATGATTAATCACCTAATTATACGGTGTGGACATTTCATGGTGCATCTCTACAATGCACCAGAGCTGAGGTGGTTGTCTTCGCACCTACGAGCATGGTACCAGGATCGAAGACATGGTGCAAGACATTGATGATGCTCGGGATTCGGACGAGGAGATGGAGGAATTTGCAAAGGCCTTCTATGAAATGTCGGAGTATTCAAAACGTCTTCTCCACGAGCACACTGAGCTTTGTCAGCTGGATGCCATTGCACAAGTAATGGCTCTGAAGGCTCAGTTTAACTTGGGAAGAGAATGCTACGATGCGATGATGACACCATTTGGACACTTTCTACCCAAAGGCCATGTCATGCCTACAAACCTGTACCGGTCGGACAAAATACTTCGTGTACTTAAGATGCCCTATGAGAAGATAGATGCATGTGAGAAAGGATTTGTTTTATTTAGGAAGGAGTATGCACACTTGGACTACCGTCCCAATTGCAAGTCTTGCAGGTATCTTGTGGTAAACAATGGTATGGGTGAGAAGAGGCAGACCAAAATCGCAGTTAATGTTCTTCGGTATATGCCAATCATACCAAGGCTTCAACGTCCTTTCATGGTCGAAGAGACAGCGAGACATCTCACATGGCACAAATTGGGCCAAAGAACCAAACTAGATCCGCAGGGGAATAAGATGGCGGTACATACATTGAATGGGGAAGCATGGAAAGATTTCGATGGATTACATTAGGATAAAGCGACAGATCCAAGGAATCCTCAAGTGTGCGTCCCCATAGATGGGTTCAATGCCTTAAGTATGACGACAACCGAATACAGTAGTTGGCCTGTATTTGTCATTCCACTCAATCTCCCCCCCGGGTGATTATGCAAAGAAAGAACATATTCCCGACATTGATAATTCCAGGGCCCAACTATCCGGGGAAGAATATGAATGTGAACATGCAGCTACTTAAGGATGACTTGCAAGAAGCTTGGGATAATGGGGTCAAGACATACATGCCACTAGAAAAGAAAACTTCAAAATGCATGTGTGGTACATGTACTCGATGCATGACTTGCCGGCGTATGCGCTATTCTCCGGATGGTGTGTGCATGGAAGGTTCTCGTGCCCCTTGTGCAAGGCAGCTCTTCAGTTTCATTGGTTGCAGGCGGGTGGGAAGCATTCTTGCTTTGACTTGCACAGACAGTTCCTGGTCTTCAGTTTCATTGGTTGTAGGCGAGTGGGAAGTATTTTTGCTTTAACTTGCATAGACGGTTCCTGGATCCTCATCATCAGTTCAGAAAAGACAAGAAGAACTTTACCAAAGGTAAAGTTGTCAAAACCTTGGCACCACCTGCATTGACAGGCCAACAGATCATGGATCAGTTAGTCGCCCTCGAGCCTGATCCAGAGCATCCAGGGTATTTCAATGGATATAGTTCAGAACACGCCTGGACTCACAAGGAGAGGGCACACGGAGGGAGATCGAGGCAGGGCTCCGCCTCCCTCGGCCACATCGTTGGCGTCCTCGACCCCTCAAGCCTCTCCCGCCACGGTCGACGGGGTTGCCGCTGGCTGCGGCCGCAGAAGTTGTGGCATGATCCGAGCGGGATCCCCTTGCTACCCTGGAGGCCGATGGAGGTCGGCCCCGTCCCCTAACCATGGTTCGGGACGGGTGCCACCGGAAAAATTGAAAAGAAGCAAGAGGAACCCGGAGAGCGCCACCTGGGCCCCCTATGGCCGAATACCGGAGGGCGGGAAACACGAAGGGGCGAAGGATCCGGAGTCCGTGAGCACGCCTCCTTCTAGAACCGGGGGGCCAACACTGGCTCTGACGAGGAGGCCCAAGCAGAGGGCATGGAGAAGTCAGAGCTTGTGAAAGTTCCTCCTCCTCGAACACGAGGCAGCGACACCAGCTACGGCAAGATACCCTCGTTGGGCGGGGGAGAGGCCTGAGCGGGCCTCGGCGGCTTAGCTGGCGGTCAGTCAGATCTCGTATAATCATACTCCAACTTGACCCCCCGGGGTCCCGACCTGCCAAGAGCGCTACTGCCGCCGATATCCCCCTAGTCGCTATCGCTCGAGGAGGGACACTCGGCGACGCTCGATCCCTCTTCGCAGCAGCCGAGACGCACACCGGAGCGCTCGTAGAACTTGACAACGAGCATACGGGCCTCCGTCATCTTAAAACGAAGGACGAAGGCCTTCCAGCCGCACCCAAGTAGCATCAAATGGGGCTTCGAATACTCCGCGTGCACCTGCATGGCGCCATGAGAGCATCCGTGCGCTCCAAGCCAGAAGACGGGAGGCCGCTTGACCTCCATCACCATAACGAGGCCACGAGGGAGATGCAACTCACCCGAAGGGGGCCGTGAAGCTCCACGATGAACTCGAATGGCGTCGCCTCCGAGTGGCCACCCGAAGAAGACGTCACGAGGAGGGAGATCGAGGCTGGGCTCTTCCTCCCTCAACCACGTCTCCGGCATCTTTGTCCCCTCAAGCCTCTCCCGCCCCGGTCGACGGGGCTGTCGCTGGCTGGCCCCCCAGAAGTTTTGGCATAATCCGAGCCGTATCCCCTTGCCGCCCTAGCGGCCAACGGAGGTCGTCCCCATCCCCTAACCATGGTTAGGGACGGGTGCCACGGGCTAAGCTGAAAAGAAGCAAGAGAGACAAGGCGACATGCACTCGAGGCTTCGAGAGTGAGATGGATGGGAAAAACCTCAGTGCAAACACCCCAATTTGTAGGTCAAAGCTCGGAGGCCACCCTCCTCTCTCCTGAAGCCGCTGCCTCTCTCGCACAGTCGCCCTCAAGTCACGAGCGGAACATGAAGATGCCCTGACGCACCAATTCATGCAGGGGCGGGCCCATCCACGCCCGTGGCTTTTGAGGCCACGATCGCCACTTGCCCGACCGCCGCTACGCATGATCTAAGCGTAGCAGAAGCATTTCAAAGGAATAAAGGGGCCATCACGCCCACGCCACGCAACCTCCCACTTCGCGCGTTCAATGCACGGTGTGGGGAAAGAAAGCCTGAAGCGGCTTGATTCCGATATGCCCGGCGCTTGCGAGTCCGCGCACCGCTTTGGGCCTGGCCCAACAACGCCTCGCATGCATGTGTAGACCACGCCTGGGGGCTCTTGTCGGTGCACTAAAGACTTGTGTCTCTAGTGCCACAGAGTAGTGCGCGGACACCGGCAACCCCCTCCACAGCGGCAATGTGCGCCCCTGGAGCTTAGGGCGGAAGCAATGGTCGGAAGCCCACCGAGTGCAGACTACAAGCCCCCGGCAAGCGCCCGCTTGTTAGGAAAGGAGAGGAGACCCCGGCAGGAGCTCCCCGCCGAGAAGATAAACACTGCCAAGGCGAGACCCTCCCACCAAGGAAGAAGGACTGAGCCTCGGCAAGCCCTCCTTGCCGGGAAGATTGACAAGACCTCGGCAGGTCATCACCTCCCTGTCGAGAGGAACGAGAAGAGCCCCCCGGCAAGGTAACCTACCGGGGAGCAAAAGAAGGCCCGAAGAGAGGTGCGGGCCCAGGGCGCCTTCGCGTCCTGTGATCGCCTCCACCGACGAACGCGCCATCGCCGTTGCATGGACCACGCGTCCGCCCACATGCCAGCGCAACACCCCGACATTGCCACATGTGGGTACGTGTCCATCTCCCCTTGACAAGGTCAGGAAGCCTGTCGAAGCATTTAAAGCACAGCAGTAACACTCTAGCGGGCGGGCGCCATTGTTCCACTCGTGAACCCACCGTTCACCCTCTCAGCCACTATGGTGAGCCCTTCGCCTATAAAAGGAGGCTCGAGGCTCAGTAGAAAGGAATTTTGGATTTTTGACCAATCGAACCGCTGTAAGAGGGACAGATCTACAGTGAACTTAAACAAATAACTATATACATTTAGAAGTAGGGTTTTACGCACAACGCAGCCCGAACCTAGGTAAAAGGGATCTTGCTATGCCCTGACCGTTGGTTATGCTCTTGCCGCGACCCCTCTCCCTTCGAAGCTAGCAAAAGAGGACCATTAAGGCCCCCATAGGTGTCGATCCTTTCACCGACAATCAGGTAATGTCGGTGAGGTTACGTGGCTTTATTCCTCGGGAAAATTGGCTAGTACTAGCGGAGCTGAGCTATGTTTTCTGTGTTCTTCATGCAAAAGAACTGTCGTCTGCCGGGGTAGATGACATGGAGGATTTGGTGCCGGAGTTGCTGCAAGTTAGAGAAGATCTTTCCGTCAGGCTTCTTTAATACAATGCAGTATTTGATTTTACATCTACCGACTCAGGCAAGATTGGGTTGGTCCGTGCAAAATCGTTGGTGCTTTGCAACTGAGAGGATGCAGAAGACACTTCGAGCTAAATGCAAAAATAAACGTAGGATTGAAGCATCGATGGCCGAGGCATTCATTACTGAGGTGGTCGCTAACTCTCTGACAACACATTACGAAGCCAAAAATCGTCATTTGCATAATACGAAGCCTTGGTACAATGATGCCGATCCTAAAAAAGGTGGATCCAACCTCAGCCTATTCAACGGGAAGCTGGCACCAGCCGATGCTTCGAAACCAATAACGTTGGATGTCGTAGAATGGCAGAAAATTTCGTTGTATATCTTCAACAGTCTAACAGAAGTGCGGCCATACATCGAGTAAGTTCTCGGCACATTTTTCCGTAACTTCTAATTCCTTTGACCCGCTCTTATTCCCGGATATTTGATACAGTCGATACATCGCCAAATTCTCCGATGGAGTGGTGATCCAAAATGATTCCATTGAAGAGTATGAGCTTCTGGCAAAGCATGGATGCGGCTATCCCGGTTTCATCTCTTGGTTCGAACAAACGGTAATTATCAATAATGGACCATTTCATTGCTTGTTCTCACTTGCATATAATGCAACAATCGTTTCTTATTAATCTTGTAGGCTAATTCAGAGTCTATGGACGCCGAATTGAGACAACCCGCTAATGGTTAGGACTATAAGGTCCGTTCATTTGAGAAATACAACATCAACGGGTATCATTTTCGTACCTTTGGCAAAGAGATATCTATGCGGGACCGGAAATCTACAAATTATGGTGTCTCTCCTATCGGCGAAGGTGGATTCGAGTATTGTAGAAGAGTTGAAGCAATTTATGAACTTCAATTCTATGGTGAAAACCCACCGAATGTCTTAGTCTTCAAATGTTATTGGTTGCAGCAGAAGGAGACTAGAAGGACTCATGAACATATAGGGCTAGTGGAAATCAATACAAGCACCCATTAAATGTTCACGATGTCTAGATTATGGCTCAACACGCGACCCAAGTTTTCTATCTACTGTGGGCATACCAAACTGACAAGAATCTGAATGATTGGTACGTTGTTTATGAAGTGATGCCACGTGTCAGACCACCTCCCCTAGATGAATAGGATTATGAACCTCACATTAACCCAGACACATATGATTGAGAATTTTTCCAAGAAACACGTCTTTCCAAGAAACGTTTCAAGAACCGCCGTGCTTCACCCCAGAACATGGAAGTAGACAGCGACAATGAATGCAACTTCAATCCTGAGCCAGAACTAGTAGAGCCGGAACTAGATGAGGTTACTGCTGTGGATGACCTGTCAATGCTTGACCGATTACAGAAAGGCCTTCCACAAGTTCATGCCGTTGAACCCGATGAGCACGTCATTCATGACAACACGCATGATAGTGATGATGATTATGCATTTATTAATCAAAACTATTATTAATTTGTATGCATCCTAACTTAAATTATATATGTACATATTATTATTCATGTCAGGTATTCAATTTTTTTATGTTGTACTAATTTCTTTTACTCTTTATCATGGCAGGTGTTGAAAGACGGTGGGTGCGGTCCAGATGGCTTGGCGGGCTCTACTTCGTCGGCGGCCCGCGCGAGGGGGGTATTCCATTCCACCCATATCACTCCGTAGAGCCTTGGCGGACACTCTGACGACCCCACCCGTGGGTGCTTCTTCGTCGGCGGCGTTGCCCACTTCGAGAGGAGGTCTGGCAGGGAAGAAGGGGAAAGGTACATGACGTGGCCGCGAGATATGTAGGCGGACTGCTACGCCATCCTCGCCACCACCACCAACTCATTGAGCCGAGCACATGACTACTATGGTGGACCCGTTTGCGGTGGATGCTATGCGGACTCCGGTCTAGGAGCCTTGGGTTGACGGGCATTCGGCCCATGAGACTCCGGTCCAGGAACCTCGGGTCGACCGGCATTCGCCCCATGAGACTACGGTTCCTAAGGCTACGTCCCAGGAGACTCCCTCCATAGAGGCTTCGGCTAACGTGGAGACATCTGAATGGTGTGCCTGGCCGGATTGGTCCGAGGGGCCGGATCGGACCTAGGGTCGGGTGGCCATTCTATTGGTGGCGAGGATGTGTCTACGAATAGTGAGGGCGACATTGTAGACGGGGTCACCATGTACAAGCGTGGCATAACACGTCTCTTGGTCGTACCGGCGACCCGTGAGGCAGAGAACGGTGATTAAGCCCGAAGGGGAGAGGTAAGTGCATTTACTCTTTTTTAACTTTTGCCTTCAACTTTCTTTAAATATGTAATGCCCTGACCTTGTCATACTACACGGGTTGGAAACACCCCTTGGAGTCTGCAAGCCGAACACTATCCTTGGTGTGCTTTGCCGGACAAATTTCCCGAGGTTTGTCACGTTACCCGGTGAGGGTAAGGTTCCTACACTAGGATTTACCTCGGAGCACTACCAGGCTGCGCAGGCCCCGTCGGAGGAGCTTATAGATGGTGTCTTGTGCCACACGAGGGCCGAGATGGTAATCAACACCTTCTGGGTAAATTCTCCTTTCACACAATCTAAAATTAACAATATAGCTAATTATTGTACTAATCAGTATTGTCTCGTTTGATTGCAGACCTTCTACACGTGTGAGGAGGGATATGAGGAGGCGGCGACCAAAGTTCTTGAGGCTGAGTGCAGACGGCTATTACAGAACTTGCGCCACGAGGCTCGGACGCATGCTATTCGAGACTACTATGCCATGCTTGGTGTTAAGAAGCATAAGAAGGAGTGTCGCGAAAAGTATCTCAAGAAGGAGCAGTACATGAAGGTAATTACCTATTCTTAAGGCCTTGTACGTAGTTTTCTTCATTTGATTCGTGGGCATAGCGCTCAAAATTCTTTTTACTAACTTATAGGTGCCCCCGAGATGGTGTGCAGATAAGATGGATTGTTCGGAGGCGTTCGTGGATGAGTGGTGCAGATGCAACTAGCGAGCCATCCACGATAATGCGAAGGATCGGTGTGCCCAAATGGTTGGTGTGCCACACCATCAAGGCAACGCCAACTTAATTCAGCTTGGACGGAACTGCGTATGTGGTTTGCTTCCTTATTCATGCAATTAATCCTTCATGCTAGCTTGAGCCCTTTACTAATAGTTTGTTCCTCTCTTTTAGGCGCATCACAATAAGACGGAGGTGCCCGAGTTCTACGACCTTTATGGCAATGCCCATACTGCCTCCTACAAGAAGGCCAAGGCATTCTCTGAGTCTCACATGGATCATCCAGAGAAGTTCGCCAACATCTCCTCCTACCACAAGCTCATGAAATACAGGGACGTGGGGAAGGCTAGTAAAGGGGAGGACTTCAACCCGAGCCAAGAACCTTTGGATCCAGAGCTGGTGCTGATATCTCATGGCGGGAGGCCCCATGGCTTGATAGCCATTAGAGATGGGATAATACGTTGTCCACTCACTCTCCCGGAGATCAAGGCGCTCCAGTCGAGCTCCTTTCCTCAGATAACACCTCGACCGCAGCCAGTCGATCTCGCCATCAAGGTTAGTTGTACGGACTCAGAAAACATTCATCCATTTCATTATGTGTGTGGCCATCGATCATTACAGTGGTAACGAGGAATGGTGTTGCAGGCCGCTCTTCAGAAAGAGAGATAGGAAAACCAGCCTACTCTTCAAGCCGCTCTTGAGGAGAGGGACCGGACCATGGCTCGGTTGTTGGAGGAGGAGAGGGCCCGGAATGAGGCGGGTCACCGGGCCATGTAAGAGCGTCTTGTGGTAATTTCCTTTTTCACATTAGCCAAATCATGCGTGTAATGTCTGTATCATTACTAACTAATACGACTCACTCTTCAATACCAAATGTGCACTCTATGTGCGAGAAGACCGGTCAGCCCCCTGAGTCGATGCTCGTCTTTTCTACGGTTGGCACAGTGAGTTTCAATTGAATGGTCATTATAAACTACTATTAACATTTGAGTGTCATCATGCTAACAACACATTGCAAAATATCTTTTCTGCAGAATAACTCCTGAGCGGCCTTGCATGACCCTTCTCTAGGGCAACCGTCTCCAAACACAACCGGCCCGAGCAACCATGATGCTTCTCCTAGATGACCACGGCGATAAGTTTTATCTAGTTAATTTATAACATCATTAGCTAATTTAGCTCTAAAATGACGTAATTAGCTAATTTAGGTTAAACAAAGACATAATTAGCTAATTTAGCTCCAAAATGACATAATTAGCTACTTTAGCTCCAAAATGACATAATTAGCTTAGTTAGGTAAAAACATCACAAGAACCTTGGTTAGCTCATAACTTAGCATATCTTCCTCCTAAATGACATAATAATCTCAAAATAAGAAAAATATTGTAATCATCCTCTTCCTCTCCTTCCCCTTCTTCTCCTTCTTCTTCATCTTCTTCTGCTTCTCGTCCTCCTCCTTCTCCTTCTTCTTCTTCTCCTCCTCCTCCTTCTTCTTCTTCTTCTTCTTCTCTTGCTCCTCTTTCCTTTTCTCCTTAGGTTATCTTCCCAACAAAGACATATTTAGCTAATTATCCTCCAAAATGACATAATTAGCAAATTTAGCTCCAAAATGACATAATTAGCTACTTTAGCTCCAAAATGGCCTAATTAGGTTAGTTAGGTAAAAAAATCACAACAACCTTTGTTAGCTCATAACTTACCGTATCGTCCTCCTAAATGACATAATAAGCTCGAAATAAGAGAAGTATTGTAATCATCCTCTTCCTCTTCTTCTCCTCCTCCTTATCCTCCTCCTCCTCCTTCTTCTTCTTCTCCTCCTCCTCCTCCTCCTCCTTCTTCTTCTTCTCCTTCTTATTCTCCTTCTCCTCTTTCTTCTCCTCTTTCTTCTCCTCTTTCTTCTTCTCCTTAGCTTATTTTCCCAACAAAAGACATACTTAGCTAATTATCCTCCAAAATGACATAATTAGCTAATTTAGCTCCAAAATGACATAATCAGCTTCTTTAGCTCCAAAATGTCATAATTAGCTTAGTTAGGCAAAAAACATCACAAGAACCTTGGTTAGCTCACAACTTAGCGCATCTTCCTCCTAAATGACATAATAAGCTCAAAATAAGAAAAGTATTGTAATGATCCTCTTCCTCTTCCTCTCCTTCTTCTTCTTCGCCGTCTTCTCCTCCTCCTCCTCCTTCTTATTCTCCTTCTTCTTCTTCTTCTTCTTGTTCTCCTTCTCCTCCTCTTTCTTGTTCTCCTCACCTTATTTTACCCAACAACGACATAATTAGCTAATTTAGCTCCAAAATGACATAATTAGCTAATTTAGCTCCAAAATGACATAATTAGCTAATTTAGCTCCAAATTGAAATAATTAGCTTAGTTAGGTAAAAACATCACAAGAACCTTGGTTAGCTCATAACTTAGCGTACGTTCCTCCTAAATGACATAATAATCTCAAAATGCCATAAAAACCATGGTAAGCTCATAAATGTTATATACTTAGCTTGTTTTCCTCTAGAATGACATAATTAGCTTAGTTAGGTCAAAAATGGCATAAGAACATTTGTTACATCATAAATCTTAGATAGTTAGCTTATTTTTATCGAAAATGATATAATTAGCTTAGTTAGGTCAAAAATGGCATAATAACCTTGGTTAGCTCAAAAAGGTCATATACTTTGTTTATTTTCCTCGAAAATGACATAATAAGCTCAAAAATGTCATATATTGTTCTTCTTCTTCTAACTTTCTTTTTCCCATTTTGCATATTAGATTTACTACATGGAATCTGCCATTGATGGAGTCCTTTAGTTTTTGTTTTCATTTGAGTTGATGAACAATGTGGAACTATATGGATGTATATATGGATGAACAGTGTAAAACTTTGTATGTTGGTTCTTTCGATATATGTGTTGTGATTGATGAACAAATGGCATTGATGAACTTTATATGT
This sequence comes from Hordeum vulgare subsp. vulgare, assembly GCF_904849725.1. Taxonomy (NCBI): domain Eukaryota; kingdom Viridiplantae; phylum Streptophyta; class Magnoliopsida; order Poales; family Poaceae; genus Hordeum; species Hordeum vulgare. The sequence goes on along the minus strand of NC_058519.1, from coordinate 268,009,978 downwards.
ATATCATATATGTGATGTGAACTATATATATCTGTTGTCAACTATATATCATATATGTGATGTGAACTATATATAAGTGTTGTGAAATAATATAAAATAAACAAAACAGTGACAATATGGGTTCTTTCCCATCTTTCAGCTGACTGGCTGACGACAAAGGGGCCACGTGGCAGACAACTGTGGAAACTGGTGCAACAGGCGGCTGGACTATATGGGTACTTTAAAGAAGCCAGACGACAAATGTTTTGAAGAAGGCAGACGACAAAGGTTCTAAAGAAGGCAAATGGTGTAGGTTTTAAAAAAACATACGGCAAAGACCTTAAAGACGGTAGACGGGAAATCCTATGTTAGCCACCTAACGGAGTAGTTGACCGTCGGCTGCCTTCTAAACACCTTTGTCGTCTGCTTGCACCTCTGGATGACGCCAAACCCCTTGGCCGTCCGCTTTGTCCAGGTGGACGGTAAAGAAGGGCTTTTACAGACGACAGTAGTCGTAGAAGTTTTGCCGACAGGAGGCTGACAGCAAAACCCTTTGCCGATAGTGGAACACCCCTTTGCCGTATGCTTTGGCACACGACAAAGAAGCTAATTCCTGTAGTGGTAGATGAAATTTGATAATTGCAAAGTAAATAACGGTAGCAAGTTAATTGTATCATTTGTAAACTTACAAGTGAATAGAGCCGAGGCCGTAGTTTTCACAAATGGTATCTCTCATGTAGTAGCCATATGGTGGGTAAACAAATTACTTTAGGCAATTGATAGAAAACCACATAGTTATGTGATATTCACGACAATTATCATGTATATATAGAAATGACGTCCATTAGCAAATAGGCCGACTCCTGCCTACACCTATTATTTTTACGCCACCATTGACCGCTATCGAACATGCATCTAGAGTACTAAGTAAAATAGAGTAATACTTGGAGAACAATGACATGATTTAGACAAAGAGAGTTCAATCAATATGGATTAACCTTATTATTTTATCCTTAGTGGCAACAAGACAAATACGTTTCCTTGTACCTCTCTGTCACTAGGATATAGGACTCCACCACATTGAACCCACTACAATGCAACCCTCTCAATGAAGAAATATCATGCAAATAAGAAACATAATAAAATTCAGAGAAGACTTATCATGAATAATCAGAACATAACTCCATAATTCATGGGATCACAACAAACGCACCGCACAAAATGATTACATTCGATAGATCAAAGCAATGATGGGATGATCATTGTATTAAATATCAAGAGAGAGAGAGAGATAGCCATCTAGGTACTAACTACGGACCCATTGGTCTATGGTAATCTACCCACTCATCACCATGGGAGCAGCAAGGTTGATGAAGAGGTCCTCCATGATCGATCCCCTCCAGCAGGACACCAAAAAAGAGCTCCAGATGGGCAGACGACAGAAAAGATACTTGCGGCAATGGAAAAAGTGTTTCTTGTGGCTCCCTAGGGTTTTTGGGGTATTTGAAGATTAATAGACCAAGAGGGACATCTGGAGCTGCCTGGTGGCCCACCACACATCAGGCCATGACCACCCCCTGGGAGCGCCCTGTTCCGAGGTGGCTCCCTCGTGTGGCCCCCGGCCTCCTTCCGGAGCGTCCAGATCTTCTTTTGTCCAGAAAAATCATAAAACATTTCTTGGCTATTGGACTTCGTTTGGTATTGTAAACCTGAAAAGCCAAAAACGTGAAAAACTAGAAGTGGCACTAGGCACCTAGTTAATAGGTTAGTCCGCAAAAATAATATAAATTGGTCCATAAATTCTCATAGTATACGAGAATGATAACATTATAGCATGGAACTATCCAAAATTATAGATACATTGGAGATGTATCAACAACACCAAGCTTAATTCTTGCTCATCCTTGAGTAGGTAAATGATAAAAACAGAATTTTTTATGTGACATGCTACCCAACATGTAATCTATTGTAGGTTTGATCATGGATAAATGATGAATTAATAAACATTAACATAATAAGATTCATAAACATATGCAACATAATCATCAAGTTTCAAAATATATGATCCTTAAAGAATGTTCACCCCTTTTTCGTTTTAGCATATATGTATAGCGTGGCTCCGTCTTCACCACATAAATAGAATGTAAGCACCATGGTGTCAAGTCAGGTACTAGAGCTATAATGTATGAAATCTCAATTTAAGCTAAGTGGGAGTGCATCCAACTTGCTTTCTCATGAAGACCTCGGGCGTTTGAGGAAACCTGTTATCGGAATATACAAGCCAAGTTCTATAATGAAAAAATCACACTAGCATATGGAAGTGAAAAAACATGATACTCTCTATATGAAGAACATGGAGCCAGTTTGAGGCACAGTTCGAGGCACAAGTCCTCTCTTTTCTCTCATTTTGTCATTCTTTTCTCTTTGTCTACCCTGTTTTCTTCTCCCCTTTTTTGTTTGGAGTCTAATCACGACTTGTGGGGGAAACCTTGTCTCGATCAACCTTTCCTCGGTGAGACAGTGCCCTAATAATGATGATCATCACATTTTTTTGTATTACGACTCAATATGAAAAACTGTGGTATGGCTCTATCCCAATTTTCCTAGAAGTGTACCAAGATGTGCAATGATCAAGAGTAACATGTATAAAAATGATGAACAGTGGCTTTGCCACAAATAATATGTCAGATTATATGATCATGCAGAGCAATATGACAATGGAAGTACAAGTCATATGATGTGATGGTGGAAGTTGCATCCCAATATATCTCGGAATTGCTAAGGGAATGCCTTGATTGGAAGGTATGGTGGCTGCTTGGAGAAAGATATAATAATTTTTATGTGCAACAGAGCATATCATGTCTTGGGTTTTGGATGCATCGACGAAGGTTGCACCAATCCTCTAGGTGAGAATGGGCAATGCACAATACCGAAGAGACTAGCAAATATGTGGAGGTGAGAGTGCATATGTCCATAGATTCAAATTAGTCATGAAGAACTCACATACTTATTGCAAGAGTTTATTAGCACTATCAAAGAAAAGCATTACTATCATGCCCCTAGGGAGTAGGTTGGTACAAGTTAACCGTCGGCGCCCCTAGCATAAACAACACTATGATTGCAACGAGGAATAAGTATGCCCACACATCATCACCATGCCATAAAAATATTTGGGCGAACATCAAGTGAAGAACCTCTAATTTATTTTATTTATATTAACCAATGGTCATGCCCTCATGATTTTTCACATTACCACATTAATATCATTAACCATGATTTCTATTTTATGTGCTACATGTGGTTATGATTATGCACTCATTGAATACCTATTATTTTTGGACTAGTTTTATCACCCGACGTTGTACTAAGAACTGGGGTCCTTAGCACCCAGACTTATGCACGGGCAACCGCAACCATTACGCCAGAAACTACTTGCCAAGCTCACACCAACCCCCTAAGCAAGCCAAAGGCAAGACTGAAGTGAGGCGGAAAGACTCTGACCAGTCAATAAAGTGGCCCACAAGCAATGCTCGGTAGGATTCCAGCCCGCCAAGCCACCAGTCCACCTCACGAGGGGGCCTGATTGTCTACATCAACTGAGGTGTTGAGCAAGCAGGGAAATACGTGGGTATCAGAATCGGGGCTTTGCAGACCCAAGAAAAGATTTCAACACTCGGGTTCGCTTGCTCTCCTACCCCGTTCGACCTCTCAACCTCACAGCCGCTCTACGTTGGCACGAGCTAAGGCGACGAGCTAGGACGCGCGTCAGTTTACCCAGGTTCAGGCCACCGTGTGTTGTAAAACTCCACTCCTGCTTGGATAAATTACTCGACGCGGAAGAAGGGTACAAAGGTGGGTTATTGCCCTTGTACAACACACTTAGCTCTCGAATCCCTCTCTACGGAGGCTGGGATCCTCTTTTACGATGGCCTTGGTCCTCTTCCCTCGAAAACTCATTAGGCGGGAAGGGCAGCCATAACGGCCATTTTGAAAGGGGACAAGACTGCAACTCACCCTCACAAAGGTGGTCTTCGCATGCAAAAGCTTCCCTTAGTGACGCGTAGGTGGGATCGAGGGCGAACTCCGTCCTTCCGAGCCCCCAACCTTGGTACCCTTGCAATGATTAGGAAATATTTCGCGGGTCGACTGGAGAACCAGCAACCGGCCTTAGTTTCCCTAGCACCAAAGGGGAAAGCCTCCCCGTCTGTGCTCGCCGGCTTCAGTCCTCGTACCGCATACAGAGGATCACATCACCCACATGGGCAGGCTAGGCCATGCGACCCTGGCAAGCCGCCCTTAGAAAATACGTCCCTCAGGGTGAAGGGCATCGGGAGGTGCTTCCCCTTTAGGAGCCTATCGAGGAACCTTCTCGGGAGAGGGCCCCGTGAGCGGCCCCTCAATAGGAAGGGTCCTCGCGAGTGCCATTTCCACGTGCCTTCCTAGGGGACGCTCTAAGGCCCGCAAAGCATAGTGGAACCTGGACTGCAGGCCACCAACCTGGGTAAGCTTGATCCCAGAGCCCCGATAGTAGCCCCCCAAGCCCACGTCATTTATGGCTCATCAGACTCGGGAAAGACAACATAGGATCCCATAGCCGACGGGCCCAGCCCAGTGCATGGTGCGCGTCGGAACGCGGGGTGCGCCACCTTTGTTGTAGTGTATCAGTATTCGCCTCGGCTGGGATAAAGCAGACACGTAGGGTGGCACTGTCATTACTCTCTTCCACGCCATTCTCTCCTCCCTATAACTTTTCCTTTCGTGCTAGGGTGCGCTAGATCAAATCTTCAGAAGTCTCCTCCTCGCCCCCATCGCGGCTTCGGATGACAAATGGCGCCTGTCGGCAAGAAGGGGAAGGTTGTGGCGCCTCCTGCAAGCGTTACACCCATAGGGCCTACTCTCTTTTCTTCCCGTGTCTCAAAGGTGGATGATCTAAATCAGATGCTCCCATTCATGGACGGTGATATGCTTGAGTGGGGAGAGACCACTGTTTGGCCAGGCCCAACAACGCTGAGCAGCTTGGTGAGGTATCCCTACCCTTTATTCTTCACAATGTTTATGTCGGGTTGGTCCCGCTGTTCTCCGCCTTCTTCTGTGACATCCTTTGCATTTACTAGATCCGGGCTGCACCTCCATCCCAAATCCATTCTTCTCTTGGTCGTCTTCGCTTTCGACTTTCAGGCTTTCATGGGCATGAGGCCATGTCGGTGCACTAAAGACTGGGCTCTCTAGTGCCCCATACTTGTGCACGGGCGCAAAGAACCCTTGACGGCAGGGCGTGGCAGGGTCCAGACGAGACACACCCCCAAGATATCCAAGGCCCCAGCAAGCCTGCCTTGCCGGGAAGACACCCAAGGCCACGTCCGTTTAATGGACGTGATGACCGCACCCAGCACAAGACCCCGGTGATCCTCCTTCACCGGGAAAACAACCGAAGCCGCTTGCCGAGACGAAGCGCCAAGGCCCCGGCAAGCACCCTTGCTGGGATTACATGGCCAGACAATAGAGGGCGACCGCCCTTGCCACAGTGTCACCGCCCCCAAGTTCCAGCGCATTACGCATGCGCCAGCGGTGCGTATAGGTGTCGAAACACCTGGACACATGTCTTCACCAGCACTTAGCTGACATGGACAAGACGTGCATTTAAAGCACCTAACGGCGGTAGATGGATAAGCAGCGCTCTAGGTTCACTGTAACATCTCGTGAACCTACCACCGAGCACTGTAGGTGACCCCTTTGACTATAAAAGGAGGCCCTTAGCACATTCACAAGGGGTGACCGTTTTTGGAGATTGACCAGGAAGACGGTTATCATCACTCTAAACAAACAACAAAAGAACGCTTAACACGATCAGATGAGCAGGACGTAGGGCTTTACGCGTAAGCGGCCCGAACCTGGGTAAAAAGGCTTGCCGGGTGTTGATCGTTAGGTCTGCTCTTGATGTTGTTTTTCCCTGCCCTACAATCACAAGGGTATCACGTTGATCCCCATAGGTGTCGACCTAGCATCGCCGACATCTTCGGCGTGCCAGGTAAGGGGCGGGGAGAGACGCATGGATCGGAGCAGGCTCAACGCCGGCACCATCGAAGTTTGGGCACTATGCCGTGTTCCTTCGGAAATGGGGTACCGCGGCGGGCACCCTGTTCTGCTACGGCTTCCCAAGTCATGCGCGAGTGCGTTGCTACATGCGTGAGAGGGGACATGGAGGCGGAGGCTCCAAGAGCAGCATCGTTAGGCCGATGCATCGCTCGGGGGCCAACACGCAGCTATCGAGAGAGTGCCCGGGCGCTTCACAAAGGCCCCGGCGCATACTCCGGCGGACGCACCTCCGCGGAGCGATGCTTAGTGGTTGAGGATACGCCACACGGTCCCGAAGCTAGGTGACTATAAAGGTGCTCTACAGGTATCTCCGAAGGTGTCCGTTGAGTTAGTATGGATCAAGACTGGGATTTGTCACTCGTGTGATGGAGAGGTATCTCGGGGCCCACTCGGTAATACAACATCACAAACAAGCCTTGAAAGCAATTTGGCTAAGTATAAGTCACGGGATCTAGTGTTACAGAACAAGTACAGAGACTTGCTGGTAACGAGATTGAAATAGGTATGCGGATACCGACGATCAAATGTCGGGCAAATAACATACTGAAGGACAAAGGGAATGACATACGGGATTATATGAATCCTTGACACTGAGGTTCAACCGATAAGATCGTCGGAGAATGTGTAGGATCCAATTTGGGCATCCAGGTCCCGCTATTGGATATTGATGGAGGAGTGCCTCGGGGCATGTCTACATAGTTCTCGAACCCGCATGGTCTGCACACTTAAGGTTCGATGATGTTTTAGTATAGTTGAGTTACATATGTGGTTACCGAATATTGTTTGGAGTCTCGGATGAGATCTGGAAGTTCACCGGGAGGGGCCCACCCACCCGGGAGTGAGCCCAAGGCACTAGGGTGGCACCACAAGTCCTTAGTGGGCTGGTGGAGTCAGCCCAAGGGGCCCATGGCGCCACATAAGAAAATACCAAAGGAAAATAAAAGAAAAAGGGAAAGAGGGAGGTGGGAAGGAAGAGGAGGACTCCTCCTTCCGCAAACCGAATTGGAGGAGGAGTCCTCCTCTTCCTAGCGCCGGCGCACCCTTGAAGGCCTTGTCCCTCAAGGCTAGCCCTCCCTTCCCTCCTATATATAGTGGTGTTTTAGGGCTGATTTGAGACAACTTTTGCCACGTGCAACTCAACCCTAGACCACATAGTTCTACCTCTAGATCAAATTTCTGCGGAGCTCAGGGGGAGCCCTGCAGGAGTAGATCATCACCACCACCGGAGAACTCATCTACTTCTCCATCTTGCTTGTTGGATCAAGAAGGCCGAGATCATCGTCGAGTTGTACGTGTGCTGAACGCGGAGGTGTCGTCCGTTCGGCGCTAGATCGGAAAGGATCGCGGGATGGTTCGTGGGACGGTTCTAGGGACGTGAAGACGTTCCACCACATCAACCGTGTTTCTTAATGCTTTATGTTGTGCGATCTACAATGGTACATAGATATAAATCTCCTCTCGTAGATGGACATCACCATGATAGGTCTTCGTGTGCGTAGGAAATTTTATGTTTCCCATGCAACGTTCCCCAATAGTGGCATCATGAGCTAGGTTCATGAGTTGATGTTATCTCGAGTAGAAAAGAAAAGGTTTTGTGGATGGTGATGTTCGATTTTCTTCTCTCCTTAGTCTTTTCTCGATTCGGCGGTATTGTTTGATTAAAGCGGCCCGGACTGACATAACTCGTACGCTTACGAGAGACTTGTTTCATCGATTGACATGCAACCTCGTTGCATAAAGATGACTAGCGGCTGTCGGTTTCTTCAACTTTACTTGAATTGGTTTTTACCGAGGTGGTCCTTGGAGAGGTTAAATAGCAATTTGCACATCTCCGTTGTGGTTTTTGCGTAAGTAAGATGCAATCATACTAGATACCCATAGCAGCCACGTAAAACTTGCAACAACAAATTAGAGGATGTCTAACTTGTTTTTGCAGGGTATGCTTGTGATATGATATGGCCAATGACGTGATGTGATATATTGGATGTATGCGATGATCATGTTGTAATAGTTAATATCAACTTGTACGTTGATGCTACGGAAACCGGCAGGAGCCATAGGGTTGTCTTTAAACAAAGGGATCTTTAAGAAGAAGATGGACGCAGACGGTAATGTGACCGTTTATAAAGCTCGACTTTTGGCAAAGGGTTTTTCACAAGTTCAAGGAGTTGACTACAATGAGACGTTCTCACCGGTAGCGATGCTTAAGTCCGTCTGAATCATGTTAGCAATAGATGCATTTTTCGATCATGAAATATGGCACATGTATGTCAAAACGGCGTTCCTTAACGGTTTTCTTAAGGAAGAGTTGTATATGATGCAACCCGAAAGTTTCGTCGGTCCAAAGAATGCTAACAAAGTGTGCAAGCTCCAACGATCCATATATGGACTGGTGCAAGCATCTCGGAGTTGGAATAAGCGCTTTGATGAGGAGATCAAAGCATTTGGGTTTATACAAGTGGTTGATGAATCTTGTATTTACAAGAAAGTGAGTGGGAGCTCTGTGGGGTTTCTAATATTATATGTGTATGACATATTGTTGATTGGAAACAACTTGGAGCTTTTGGAGAGCATAAAGGATTACGTGTATAAAAGTTTCTCTATGAAGGACCTAGGAGAAGTTGCTTACATTCTAGGCATTAAGATCTATAGGGATAGATTGAGACACCTGATAGGACTTTCACAAAGCACATACCTTGATAAAGTTTTGAAGAAGTTTAAAATGGATCAGTCCAAGAAAGGGTTCTTGCCAGTATTACAAGGTATAAAACTGAGTAATACTCAGTGCCCACCAACTACGGAAGATAGAGAACAAATGAGTTCCGTCTCCTAAGCTTCAGTCGTAGGTTCTATCATGTATGCAATGTTGTGCACTAGACTAGACGTCAGCTTGGCCATAAGTATGGCAGGCAGGTTTCAGAGTAGTCCAGGAGTGGATCACTGGACGGCGGTTAATAATATTCTGAAGTACCTGAAAAGGACTAAGGAAATGTTTCTCGTTTATGGGGGTGACAAAGAGCTCGTCGTAAAAGGTTACGTCGACGTAAGTTTTACACTGATCCGGATGACTCTAATCGCAAAACGGATACCTATTTATTCTTAATGGGGGTGCAGTAAGCTGGTGCAGTTCCAAGCAGAGCGTCGTGGCAGATTCTACATGTGAAGCGGAGTACATGGCTTCCTCGGAGGCAGCAAAGGAGGGTTTCTCGATGAAGCAGTTCATGACAGATCTTGGAGTTGTGCTGAGAGCACTAAATCCAATAACTCTGTTATGTGACAACACTGGTGCCACTGTCTTAGCAAAGGAACCAAGGTTTCACAAGAAGACCAGCCACATCAAACGATGATTCAACCTTATTCGCAACTACGTCGAAGGAGAGAACATGAATATTTGTACGGACCTGAATGTAGTGGACCCGCTGACTAAACCTCTTCCACGGGCAAAACATGATCAACACCAGAACTGTATGGGTGTTAGATTTATTACAATGTAAATCGCATGGCGATGTGAGGAGTAGATTATTGACTCTAGTGCAAGTGGGAGACTGTTGGAAATATGAGGTAGAGGCAATGGTAAATGGTTATTATTATATTTCTTGTTTAAAGATAATCGTTTATTATCCTTGCTATAATTGTATTGAATGAAAGCATAGATACATGTGTGGATACATAGACAAAACAATGTCTCTAGCAAGCCTCTAGTTAGCTAGCTAGTTGATCAATGATAGTCAAGATTTTCTGACTATAAGCAAATGTTGTCACTTGATAACTGGATCACATCATTAGGAGAATCATGTGATGGACTAGACCCAAACTATGAACATAGCATATTGATCGTGTCATTTTGTTGCTATTGTTTTCTATGTGTCAAGTATTTGTTCCTATGACCATGAGATCATATAACTCACTGGCACTGGAGGAATACCTTGTGTGCATCAAACATTACAACGTAACTAGGTGACTATAAAGGTGCTCTACAGGTATCTCCGAAGGTGTCCGTTGAGTTAGTATGGATCAAGACTGGGATTTGTCACTCCATGTGACGGAGAGGTATCTCGGGGCTCACTCGGTAATACAACATCACACACAAGACTTGCAAGCAATGTGGCTAAGTATAAGTCACGGGATCTTGTATTATAGAATGAGTAAAGAGACTTGCCGGTAACGAGATTGAAATAGGTATGCGGATACCGACGATCAAATCTCGGGCAAGTAACATACCGATGGACAAAGGGAATGACATACGGGATTATATGAATCCTTGACACTGAAGTTCAACCGATAAGATCTTAGGAGAATATGTAGGATCCAATATGGGCATCGAAGTCCCACTATTGGATATTGACCGAGGAGTATCTTGGGGCATGTCTACATAGTTCTCGAACCCGTAGGGTCTGCACACTTAAGGTTTCATGATGTTTTAGTATAGTTGAGTCATATGTGTGGTTACCGAATGTTGTTCGGAGTCCTGGATGAGATCATGGACGTCACGAGGGTTTCCGAAATGGTCCGGAAACGAATATTGATATATAGGATGGTTTCATTTGGTCACCGGAAAGTTTCGGGCAATTCCGACAGTGTACCGAGAGTGACGAATGGGTTCCGGGAGTTCACCGGGAGGGGCCCACCCACCCGTGATTGATCACAAGGCACTAGGATGGCTCCACAAGTCCTTAGTGGGCTGGTGGAGTCAGCCCAAGGGGCCCATGGCACCACATAAGAAAATACAAAAGGAAAATAAAAGAAAAAGGGAAAGAGGGAGGTGGGAAGGAAGAGGAGGACTCCTCCTTCCCCAAACCAAATTCGAGGAGTCCTCCTCCTCCTTGCGCCGGCGCACCCTTGAGGTCCTTGTCCCTCAAGGCTAGCCCTCCACCTCCCTCCTATATATAGTGGTGTTTTAGGGCTGATTTGACACAACTTTTTCCACGTGCAACTCAACCCTAGACCACATAGTTCTACCTCTAGATCGGATGTCTGCGGAGCTCGGGGGGAGCCCTGGAGGTGTAGATCATCACCACCACCGGAGTGTCGTCACGCTGCTGGAGAACTTATGTACTTCTCCGCCTTGCTTGCTAGATCAAGAAGGACGAAATCATCGTCGAGTTGTACGCGTGCTGAATGTAGAGGTGTCGTCCGTTCGGCGCAAGATCGGAACGGATCGTCGGACGGATCGCGGGACGGTTTGTGGGACGGTTCGAGGGACGTGAAGACGTTCCACTACATCAACCACGTTTCTTAACGCTTCCCTCTTTGCGATCTACAATGGTACGTAGATCAAAACTCCTCTCATAGATGGACATCACCATGATAGGTCTTCGTGTGCGTAGGAAATTTTTTGCTTCCCATGCAACGTTCCCCAACAGTTGAGTGGGCAAAACCCCTCGCAAACCCCTCCCAATTTATAGGACGGGGCGTAGGGGCTAGGCTCCCTTACTCCAGAAGCCATCACCCTGTACGACCAATTGCTCGAGCTCACGGACGAACAGAGAACCGCCCTGATGCACCAATGCATGCATGGGCGGGCCCAACCAGTATTGCGCCTTTCAAGGCCTCGACAGCCACCTGTCCATCAATGACTTCGCATGCCACGCGCGTGGCAGATGCGTATCAGGAGGCAGAGAGGCCACTCCTCGCATGACCTCCCACTTCATGCATCCGATGCGCGGCGTCGGGAAAGGCAACCGCTAGCGGATCCAGCCATAAAGGCCCGTACACCTCTTTGGGCCTGGCCCAACAACGCTCCGCGCGCGTGTGTGGCCCAGGCCCAAGGGCTCTTGTCGGTTCACTAAAGACTAGGGTCTCTAGTGCCCCAGCCTTGTGCACGGGCGCGAGGAACCCCTGACGGCAGGGCGTGGCAGGGTCCAGACGAGACGCACCCCCAAGATATCCAAGGCCCCGGCAAGCCTGTCTTGCCGGGAAGACACCCAAGGCCACGTCTGTTTAATGGACGTGATGACCGCACCCAGCACAAGACCCCGACGAGCCTCCCTCATCGAGAAGACCGCCGAAGCCCCCGGCAAGCTTCCTTGCCAGGACGAAGCGCCAAGGCCTCGGCAAGCACCCTTGCCGGGATGAAGTGGCAAGACACTAGAGGGCGACCGCCCTTGCCATAGTGCCACCGCCCCCCGAGTTCCACCGCATTCCGCATGCGCTAGCGAGGAGTCCAGGTGTCGAAACACCTGGACACTTGTCTTCACCAGCACTTAGCTGACATGGACAAGACGTGCATTTAATGCACCTGACAGCGGTAGATGGATAAGCGCCACTCTAGGTTCACGGTAACAACTCGTGAACCTACCACCGCGCACTGTAGGTGACCCCTTTTCCTATAAAAGGAGGCCCTTTGCTCATTCACAAGGGGTGAGACTTTTTGGAGATTGACCAGGAAGACGATTATCATTAGTGTAAACAAACAACAGAAGAACGCTTAATACGATCAAATGAGCAACTCAACCCTAGACCACATAGTTCTACTTCTAGATCTAATTTCTGCGGAGCTCGGGCGAAGCCCTGCATGAGTAGATCATCACCACCACCGGAACGTCGTCACACTGCTGGAGAACTCATCTACTTCTCCATCTTGCTTGCTGGATCAAGAAGGCTGAGATCATTGTCGAGCTGTACGTGTGTTGAACGTGGAGGTGACGTCCATTCGGCGGTAGATCTGAACGGATCGCGGGACGGTTTGTGGGACGGTTCGAGGGACGTGAAGACGTTCCACCACATCAACCGCGTTTCTTAATGCTTCCTGCTGTGCGATCTACAAGGGTACGTAGATCTAAATCTCCTCTCTTAGATGGACATCACCATGATAGGTCTTCGTGTGCGTAGGAAATTTTTTGTTTCCCATGCAATGTTCCCCAATAGTGGCATCATGAGCTTGGTTCATGCGTAGATGTTATCTCGAGTAGAAAACAAAATGTTTTGTGGATGGTGATGTTCGATTTTCTTCCCTCCTTAGTCTTTTCTCGATTCAGAGGTATTGTTGGATTGAAGCGGCCTGGACCGACATAACTTGTACACTTACGAGAGACTGGTTTCATCGATTGACATCCAACCTCATTGCATAAAGATGACTGGCGGGTGTCGGTTTCTTCAACTTTAATTGAATTGGTTTTTACTGAGGTGGTCCTTGGTGAGGTTAAATAGCAATTTCACATCTCCGTTGTGGTTTTTGCGTAAGTAAGATGTGATCATACTAGATACCCATAGCAGCCACGTAAAACATGCAACAACAAATTAATGGACGTCTAACTTGTATTTGCAGGGTATGCTTGTGATATGACATGGCCAATGATGTGATGCGATGTATTGGATGTATGAGATGATCATGTTGTAATAGTTAATATCGACTTGCACGTTGATGTTATGGCAACCGGCAGGAGCCATAGGGTTGTCTTTAAACTAACGTTTGTGTTTGCAGATGTGTTTACTATATTGCTAGGACATAGCTTTAGTAGTAATAGCATAAGTAGCATGACGACCTAGATGGCGACACGTTGATGGAGATCATGATGATGGAGATCATGGTGTGGCACCGGTGACAAGAAGATCGTGCCGGTGCTTTGGTTATGGAGATCAAGAAGCACAAGATGATGGCCATATCATGTCACTTATGAATTGCATGTGATGTTAATCCTTTTATGCACCTTATTTTGCTTAGAATGACGGTAGCATTATGAGGTGATCTCTCACTAAAATTTCAAGACAAAATTGTGTTCTCCCCGACTGTGCACCATTGCTACAGTTCGTCATTTCGAGACACCATGTGATGATCGGGTGTGATAAACTCAACGTTCACATACTACGGGTGCAAAACAGTTGAACACGCGAACCACTCGAGTTAATCTTGACAAGCCTAGCATGTGCAGACATGGCCTCGGAACACATGAGACCGAAAGGTTGAGCATGAATCGTATAGTTCATATGATTAGCATAGATATAATTACCACTGAAACTACTCTCAACTCACATGATGATCAGACTTGAGTTAGTGAATTTGGATCATGAACCATTCAAATGACTTGAGAGATGTACTTTTTGAGTGGGAGTTTAGCAAGTAATTTGATTAGTTAAACTCTAATTGTCTTGAACATAGTCTAAGTCCACTTTGAAATATTTTTGTTGTAGCTCAATGGCTCATGCGACAGTCACCCTGAATTTTAATACGTTCCTACAGAAAGCTAAGTTGAAAGATGATGGAAGCAACTTTGTAGACTGGGCTCGTAATCTTAAGTTGCTCCTGCAAGCTGGGAAGAAGGATTATTTCCTTAATGCTGCGCTAGGAGATGAACCACCCGCTACGGTTGACCAAAATGTTAAGAACGCTTGGTTAACACGTAAGGAGGACTACTCAGTAGTTCAATGTGCAGTCTTGTATGGCTTAGAGCCGGGACTTCAACGTCGCTTTGAGCGTCATGGAGAATTTGATATGTTCCAGGAGTTGAAGTTTATCTTTCAGAAGAACACGTGGATCGAGGGTATGAGACCTCCGATAAATTCTATGCTTGCAAGATGGAGGAGAATTCGTTTGTTAGTGAACATGTGCTCAAAATGTCTAGGTACTCAAACTGTCTAGCTGAGTTGGGGATTGAACTCCCGCAAGAGGCTATCACTGTCACCAAGCTACAAGAGCTTTGTGTTGAACTATAACATGCAAGGGATGAACAAGTCACCAGGCCAGTTATTCGCAATGCTGAAAGTCGCAGAGTCAGAACTCCATAAAGAGGATCAAGTGTTGATGGCGAATAAGACCACTAGTTTCAAGAGAAACGACAACGGCAAGAAGGGTAATTCCAAGAAGAGCGGCAAGCCTGTTGCCAATCCGACGAAGAAACCCAAGGCTGGACCTAAGCCTGAAACAGAGTGTTATTATTGCAAGGGACCGGGTCACTGGAAGCGCAACTGCCCCAAGTATCTGGCTGATAAGAAGGCGGCCATGGAAAAATCAGGTATATTCAATATACATGTTATTCATGTGTACTTAACCAACTCTCGTACTAGTTCCTGGGTATTCGATACCGGTTCTGTTGCTCATATTTGCAACTCGAAACAAGATCTACGGAATAAACGAAGGATAGCGAAAGATGAAGTGACGATGCGCGTGGGAAATGGTTCCAAGGTTGATGCAATCACAGTCGGCATAGTTTCACTTCAGTTACCACAAGGATTAGTTATGAACTTAAATAGTTGTTATTTAGTGCCTGTTTTAAGCATGACCATTATATCTGGATCTTGTTTATTGCGAGACGGTTACTCGTTCAAGTGAGAGAATAATGGTTGTTCTATTTCTATGAGTAATATCTTTTATGGTCATGCACCCAATGTGAGAGGATTGTTCATATTGAATCTTCATAGCGATGATACACATATACATAACATTGAGACCAAAAGAGTTAGAGTTAACAATGACAGCGCCATGTTTTTGTGGCACTGCCGCTTAGGTTATATTGGTGTAAAGCGCGTGAAGAAACTCCATTCCGATGGACTTTTGGAGTCACTTAACTTTGATTCACTTGACACGTGCGAACCATGCCTCATGGGCAAGATGACTAAGACTCCGTTCTCCAGAACAATGGAGCATGCAACTAACTTATTGGAAATCATACATACCGATGTGTGTGGTCCGATGAGTGTGGAGGCGCGCGTTGGATATCGTTATTTTCTCACCTTCACTGACGATTTGAGTAGATATGGTTATGTCTACTTGATGAAGAACAAGTCTGAAATGTTTCAAAAGTTCAAGCAATTTCAGAGTAAAGTTGAAAATCATCGTAACAAGAAGATCAAGTTCCTACGGTCTGATCGTGGGGGTGAATATCTGAGTTTCGTGTTTGGTGCACACTTAAGACAACATGGAATTGTTTCACAATTGACACCGCCAAGAACACCACAGCGAATGGTGTGTCCGAATGTCGTAATCGTACTTTATTAGAGATAGTGCGATATATGATGTCTCTTACCGATTTGCCGTTAACGTTTTGGGGTTATGCATTAGAGACAGCTGCATTCACTTTAAATAGGGCACCATCAAAATCCGTTGAGACGACACCATACAAATTGTGGTATGGCAAAAGACCAAAGTTGTCGTTTCTTAAAGTTTGGGGATGTGATGCTTATGTCAAAACGCTTGAGCCTGAAAAGCTGGAACCCAAAGCGAAAAAGTGTGTCATCATAGGTTACCCAAAAGAGACAGTTGGGTATACCTTCTATCTCAAATCCGATGGCAAAGAGTTTGTTGTTAAAAATGGAGCTTTTCTTGAGAAGGAATTTCTCTTGAAAGAATTGAGTGGGAGGAAGATAGAACTTGATGAGGTTGTCGAACCTATAATCCCTCTAGATGGTGGCGCAGGGCAAGGGGAAACCCCTGTTGTTGCAACGTCGGTTGAGGAGGAAGTTGATTATGATGATTATGAAACTTCGGATCAAGTTCCTATCGGACCTCGCAGGTCGACAATATCACGTACTGCTCCTGAGTGGTACTGTAATCCTATCTTACCAATTATGTTGTTAGACAACAATGAACCTGCGAATTATGAAGAAGCAATGGTGGGCCCGGATTCCAACAAATGGCTGGAGTCCATGAAGTCCGAGATAGGATCCATGTACGAGAACAAAGTATGGACTTTGGAAGTACTACCTGAAGGCCGCAAGGCTATTCGGAATAAATGGATCTTTAAGAAGAAGATGGACGCAGACGGTAATGTGACCGTTTATAAAGCTCGACTTGTGGCAAAGGGTTTTTCACAAGTTCAATGAGTTGAATACAATGAGGCGTTCTCACCGGTAGGGATGCTTAAGTGCGTTCGAATTATGTTAGGAATAGCTGCATTTTTTATTATGGAATATGGCAGATGGATGTCAAACCGGCGTTCCTTAACGGTTTTCTTAAGGAAGAGTTGTATATGATGCAACCCGAAGGTTTTGTCGATACAAAGAATGCTAACAAATTGTGTAAGCTCCAGCAATCCATATATGGACTGGTGCAAGCATCTCGGAGTTGGAATAAGTGCTTTGATGAGGTGATCAAAGCATTTGGGTTTATACAAGTGGTTGGAGAATCTTGTATTTACAAGAAAGTGAGTGGGAGCTCTGTGGCGTTTCTAATATTATATGTGTATGACATGTTGCTAATTGGAAACAACGTGGAGCTTTTGGAGAGCATAAAGGACCACTTGAATAAAAGTTTCTCTATGAAGGACCTAGGAGAAGGTGCTTACATTCTAGGTATTAAGATCTACAGGGATAGATCGAGACGCGTGATAGGACTTTCACAAAGCACATACCTTGATAAAGTTTTGAAGAAGTTCAAAATCGATCAGTCCAAGAAAGGGTTCTTGCTAGTATTACAAGGTATAAAACTAAGTAAGTCTAACTGCCCCAGCAACTTCGGAAGATAGAGAACAAATGAGTTTCGTCCCCTAAGCTTCAGCCGTAGGTTCTATCATGTATGCAATGTTGTTTACTAGACCAGACGTCAGCTTGGCCATAAGTATGGCAAGCAGGTTTCACAGTAGTCCAGGAGTGGATCACTCAACGGCGGTCAAGAATATTCTGAAGTACCTGAAAAGGACTAAGGAAATGTTTCTCATTTATGAAGGTGACAAAGAGCTGTCATAAAAGGTTACGTAGACGTATGTTTGGACACCGATCCAGATGACTCTAAGTCGCAAACCGGATACCTATTTATTCTTAATGGGGGTGCAGTAAGTTGGTGCAGTTCCAAGTAGAGCATCGTAGCAGATTCTACATGTGAAGCGGAGTACATGGCTGCCTTAGAGGCAACAAAGGAGGGTTTCTGGATGAAGCAGTTCATGACAGATCTTGGAGTTGTGCCGAGCGCACTAAATCCAATAACTTTGTTATGTGACAACACTGGTGCCATTGCCTTAGCAAAGGTACCAAGGTTTCACAAGAAGACCAGCCACATTAAACGACGCTTCGACCTCATTCGCGACTACGTCGAAGGAGAGGACGTGAATATTTGCAAAGTGCACATGGATCTGAATGTAGCAGACCCGCTTACTAAACCTCTTCCACGAACAAAACATGATCAACACCAGAACTGTATGGGTGTTCTATTTATTACAATGTAAATCGCATGGCGATGTGAGGACTAGATTATTGACTCTAGTGCAAGTGGGAGACTGTTGGAAATATGACCTAGAGGCAATGATAAATAGTTATTATTATATTTCATGTCTAAATATAATCATTTATTATCCATGCTATAATTGTATTGAATGAAAACATAGACACATGTGTGGATACATAGACAAAACAATGTCCCTAGCAAGCCTCTAGTTGGCTAGCTAGTTGATCAATGATAGTCAAGGTTTTCTGACTATATGCAAGTGTTGTCACGTGATAACTGGATCACATCATTTGGAGAATCATGTGATGGACTAGACCCAAACTATGAACAAACCATATTGATCGTGTCATTTTATTGCTATTGTTTTCTGCGTGTAAGTATTTGTTCCTATGACCATGAGATCATATAACTCATTGGCACCGGAGGAATACCTTGTGTGTATCAAACGTCACAACGTAACTGGGTGACTATAAAGGTGCTCTACAGGTATCTCCGAAGGTGTCCGTTGAGTTAGAATGGATCAAGACTGGGATTTGTCACTCCGTACAACGTAGAGGTATCTCGGGGCCCACTCGGTAATACAACATCACACACAAGCCTTGCAAGCAATGTGGCTAAGTATAAGTCACGGGATCTTGTATTACATAATGAGTAAAGATACTTGCCGGTAACAATATTGAAATAGGTATGCGGATACCGACGATCAAATTTCGGGCAAGTAACATGGCGAAGGACAAAGGGAATGACATACGTGATTATATGAATCCTTGAGACTGAGGTTAAACCGATAAGATCTTCGGAGAATATGTAGGATCCAATATGGGCATCCTGGTCCTGCTATTGGATATTGACCGACGAGTGCCTTGGGGCATGTCTACATAGTTCTCGAACCCGCAGGGTCTGCACACTTAAGGTTCGACGATGTTTTACTATAGTTGAGTCATATGTGTGGTTACCGAATGTTGTTCGGAGTGCCATATGAGATCACGGACGTCACGAGGGTTTCCGGAATGGTCCGGAAATGAAGATTGATATATAGGATGGTTTCATTTGGTCATCGGAAAATTTCGGGCAATTCCGGCAGTGTACAGGGAGTGACGAATGGGTTCCGGGAGTTCACCAGGAGGGGCCCACCCACCCGGGATTGAGCCCTAGGCACTAGGGTGGCGCCACAAGTCCTTAGTGGGCTGGTGGAGTCAGCCCAAGGGGCCCATGGCGCCACATAAGAAAATACGAAAGGAAAATAACAGAAAAAAGGAAAAGAGGGAGGTGGGAAGGAAGAGGAGGACTCCTCCTTCCCCAAACCGAATTCGAGGAGTCCTCCTCCTCCTAGCGCCGGTGCACCCTTGAGGGTCGTGTCCCTCAAGGCTAGCCCTCCCCCTCCCTCCTATATATAGTGGTGTTTTAGGGCTGATTTGAGACAACTTTTGCCACGTGCAACTCAACCCTAGACCACATAGTTCTACCTCTAGATCGGATTTCTGCGGAGCTCGGGCGGTGCCCTGCAGGTGTAGATCATTGATACGTCTCAAACGTATCTATAATTTTTTATGGTTTCATGTTGTTATCTTGTCATCTTTGGATGTTTTATCTACCTTTTATATCTTTTTTGGGACTAACTTATTAATTCAGTGCCAAGTGCCAGTTCCTATTTTTCTGTGTTTTTGGCTCTTTTCAAATCTGATTTTGGAACGGAGTCCAAACGGAATAAAATCCCCGAAATGATTTTTTTCCCGAACGGAAGAAGATCAGAGGGCCTGTGGACCAAGCCAGGAGGGCTGCAGGGAGCCCACAAGCCCCCACTCCGGCACCAGGGGGAGGCGGCGGTGGCAGGGCTTGTGGCCTCCCTGGCGCCCCCCTAACCTAGATCTTTGGCCTATATATTCCCTAAAATACAGCAAAAAATCAGGGCAGCCTCGAAAATACTTTTCTGCCGCCGCAAGCTTCCGTTTCCGCGAGATCTCATCTGGAGACCCTTACCGCCGCCGTACCGGAGGGGACTTTGGAGTTGGAGGGCTTCTTCACCATCATCATCCCCCTCGAATGACTCGTGAGTACTTCACTTCAGACCTACGGGTCCGTAGTTAGTAGCTAGATGGCTTCTTCTCTCTCTTGGATCTTCAATACAAAGGTCTCCATGATCTTCATGGAGATCTATCCAATGTAATCTTCTTTGGCGGTGTGTTTGTCGAGATCCGATGAATTGTGGATTTGTGATCAGATTATCTATGATGTATATTTGAGTCTTTGCTGATTTCTTATATGCATGATTTGATATCCTTGTAAGGCTCTCCGAGTCTTGGGTTTTGTTTGGCCAACTAGATCTATGATTCTTGCAATGGCAGAAGTGCTTGGTTTTGGGTTCTTACCATGTGGTGACCTTTCCCAGTGAGAGTAGGGGCAGCAAGGCACACATTGAGTGGTTGCCATCAAGGGTAACAAGGCGGGCTCTGTCGTTGATATGAGATTGTCCATCTACATCATGTCATCTTGCTTAAGGCATTACTCTGTTCTTTTGGACTTAATACACTAGATTCATGCTGGATAGCGGTCGACGTGTGGAATAATAGTAGTACATGCAGAAAGTATCGGTCTACTTGTTTTGGACGTGATGCCCATAGATACAATCATTGCCATAGATGACGTCACGACTTTGCGCGGTTCTATCAATTGCTCGATAGTAATTTGTTCACCCATCGTCTACTTGCTTTCATGAGAGAAGCCACTAGTAAACACTACGGCCCCCGGGTCTATTCACATCTATCGTTTACACCTCCGCTTGTACTTTTCTTTGTTACTTTGTTCCTTTCATTTCTCACTTGGCGAACAATCTATAAGGTATTGACAACCCCTTCATAGCGTTGGGAGCAGGTTCTTTGTGTTTGTGCAGGCTCTTGTGATACTCCTTCACTAGATCGATACCTTGGTTCTCAAACTGAGGGAAATACTTACCATTGCTGTGCTACATCACCCTTTCCTCTTCGAGGGAACACCAACGCAAGGCTCCAAGGCCACGGGGGAAATCCTTTGCATATTTTCCTAGGAAGTCCCTTAAGGCGTAGCCGTAGCAGAAGGATTCCTGGTGCCGTCGACACACCTATTTCTGGCGCCATTGGAAGGTCTTTTGTTGCAGTAGCAGAAGTATTTCTAGCGCCGTTGCCGGGGAAGGAGAGATCAAGATCTATCCAAGTAGGTCTCACAAACTCATCTCCTGCATTTACTTTTTTGCCAGTTGCCTCTCGTTTTCCTCTCCCACTTCACATTTGCCGTTTTCATTTGCCTTTCTCCTTTGCCGTTTTCTTTTGCCTTTTGTCGTTTTCCTTTGCCGGTTTTCTTGCTTGCTTGTGTGCTTGTTTGTTTGTTGAAGTCATCATGGCTGAAAACACCAAACTTTGCGACTTCTCGAGCACTAATAATAATTATTTTATTAGTACTCCAATTGCTCCCGCCACTAGTGCGGAATCGTATGAAATCAACGCAGCTTTGCTGAATCTTGTTATGAAAGAGAAATTCTCTGGCCTTCCTAGTGAAGATGCCGCATCCCATCTCAATACCTTCATTGAGCTTTGTGATATGCAAAAGAAAAGAGATGTGGATAATGACGTGATTAAGTTGAAATTTTTTCCTTTCTCGTTGCGAGATCGCGCAAAAACTTGGTTTTCTTCTTTGCCTAAAAATAGTATCGATTCTTGGGATAAGTGCAAAGATGCTTACATATCCAAGTATTTTCCGCTGGCTAAGATGATCTCCTTATGTAACGATATCATGAATTTCAAGCAACTTGATCATGAACACGCTGCAAAATCTTGGGAGAGGATGAAGCTTATCATTAGAAATTGTCCCGCTCATGGCTTTAGTTTGTGGATGATTATACAAACCTTTTACGCTGGCTTGAATTTCGCTTCTCGCAATATCTTGGACTCCGCCTCAGGTGGAACGTTCATGGAAATCACCTTAGGAGACACTACAAAACTCCTAGACAATATCATGACCAACTATTCTTAGTGGCACACTGAAAGATCACCTGCTAGCAAAAAGGTGCACGCTATAGAAGAGATTAACTCGCTTAGTGCTAAGATGGACGAGTTGATGAATTTGGTTGCTAGTAGAAATGCTGCTGTAGATCCTAATGACATGCCACAATCTTCTTTGATTGAGAGTAGGAATGCTAGTTTGGACGTGAATTTTGTTGGTAGGAACAATTTTGGCAACAACAATGCTTTTAGAGGAAACTATGTTCATAGGCCTTTTCCTAGTAACTCCTCTAACACTTATGGCAATTCCTACACCAACACTTGTGAAATGGTAGTGAATTTTGTTGGTAGGAACAATTTAGAGAGTAATATCAAAGAGTTCATCAACTCTCAAAAGATTTTCAATGCGTCCATAGAGGAAAAACTACTCAAAATTGACGATTTGGCTAAGAGCGTTGATAGGATGTCTTGTGATATTGATGCTTTGAAAGTTAGATGCGCTCCTCCCAAGGTCAACTTGGATGATACTGTGAAAGCTATGCGTATCTCCATGAATGAGAGCAAAGAAAGAACAGCCCAAATTCACGCTAGGCATGAATTGTTTAAAAGGGTGCGTTCTAGTGATGCAAATCACGAAGATCTTAAAGTGCTTGGTGTGTTTCCTCTTGAATCTTCGTTTTCGCATGTCAAACCTATTTATGGAGGGGCTGGATATGAATCCACTTTGGTTGAAAAATGCCCCAATGACTCGGAGTCCACCTATCTTGATGATAAAGGTGTGGAGAGTGGAGTAGAAGAAGTCAAAATTTTGGGTAGTAATGAAACTCCCACTTTGGATTTCAAGGAATTCAATTATGATAATTGCTCCTTGTTTGAATGCATTTCTTTGATGCGATCCATTGCAAACTCTCCACACGCTTATAGCCAAAGCAAAGCCTTTACCGTGCATATCGTAGATGCTATGATGAAATCTCTTGAAGAGAAGCTCGAACTAGAAGTCTCTATACCTAGAAAACTTCATGATGAGTGGGAACCTACTTTCAAAATCAAGATAAAAAACTATGAGTGTAATGATTTGTGTGATTTGGGTGCTAGTGTTTCCGCGATTCCAAAGTCTTTATGTGATATTCTTGGTTTTCATGAGATTGAAGAGTGTTCTCTTAATTTGCATCTTGCGGATTCTACTGTCAAGAAACCCATGGGAAGGATCGATGATGTTCTTATTGTTGCAAATAAGAACTATGTACCCATGGATTTCATTGTACTTGACATAGATTGCAATCCATCATGTCCCATTATTCTTGGTAGACCTTTCCTAAGGACTATTGGTGCTATCATCGATATGAAGGAAGGGAATATTAGATTTCAATTTCCTTTAAAGAAGGGCATGGAGCACTTTCCTAGAAAGAAAATAAGATTGCCTTATGAATCTATGATGAGGGCTACCTATGGTATGAGCACCAAAGATGACTATACGTGATTCCATCACCTTTCGCCTAGCTAAGGGCGTTAAACAAAAGCGCTTGTTGGGAGGCAACCCAACGAATCTATCATTTTTCTTTCTGTTTTTTTTTTCCACACTTTCATAATTCTGTTACGATTGTGTTTTTTGTGTTTCTTTTTGCGTTTGTGCCAAGCAAAACCGTTATGATTAGTCTTGGGGATGATCGTTTGGTCATGCTGGAAAAGACAGAAACTTTCTGCTCACGAAATGAACTTTCATTTTTTTTATGTAAGAGCTTTTGAGTTGATTCTTTCTGCTGCTGATTGCTACGCAAATTTTTCAGATTGTCATAATTTTTCAGAATTTTCGAAGTACCAGAGGTATACGAAATATACAGATTGCTACAGACCGGTCTGCTGTTAACATATTCTGTTTTTGTTGTGCTGGTTGCTTATTTTGATGAAACTATGTATAGTATCGGGGGGTATTAAACATGGAAGATTGAAAATACAGTAACCCAACATCAGGATAAGTAGAATTTAAGTTTGCTACAGTACCTAAGGAAGTGGTGGTTTGCTTTCTCATACTAATGTTATCACGAGTTTCTGTCTAAGTTTCATGTTGTGAAGTTTTCAAGTTTTGGGTGAAGTTCTTATGGACAAAGAGAAAAAGAGTGGCAAGAGCTCAAGCTTGGGGATGCCCAAGGCACCCCAAGAGGTTCAAGGATTCCTTAAAAGCCTAAGTTTGGGTTGCCCCGGGAAGGCATGCCCTCTCTCGTCTTCAATCCATCGGTAACGTTACTTGGGCTATATTTTTATTCACCACATGTTATGTGTTTTTGCTTGGAGCGTCTTGTATCGTAGGAGTCTTTTATTTTTGTTCTGTCACAATCATCCTTTCTGCACACCTAGAGAGAGAGACATGCACTCACCGTGATTTTGTCGAGCTTCACTTATATCTTTTGGTAGACAATTCAGCTCACATGTGCTTCACTTATATCTTTTGAGCTAGATACTTTTGCTCCATGTGCTTCTCTTATATCTTTTAGAGCACAGCGGTGCGTGGCTTGGTAGTTGATCTATGCTTTGAAATTAGTCTCAAAAGGGGTAGTTATCCAAAGGGATATGAAAACTTCCACCTTCATGTGCATTGAATAGTTAGAGAAGTTTGATTCATCTCAATTAGTTTTGAGTTGTGGTTATGGTAATATTGAAGTCATGCTAGTAAGGTGTTATGGATCTAGAAATACTTGTGTTGAAGTTAGTGATTCCCGTAGCATGCACGTATGGTGAACCGCTATGTGATGAAGTCTGAGCATGATTAGCCTTTTGGTTGTCATCCTTTGTGTGGCGGTCGGGATCGCGCGATGGTTTATACCTACCAACCCTTCCCCTAGGAGTATGCGTTGAATGCTTGATTTCGATTACTAATAAAAAAATTGCAACAAGTATATGAGTTCTTCATGACTAATGTTGAGTCCATGGTTTATATGCACTTTCACCTGCCACCATCACTATCTTCTTAGTGTCGTGCAACTTTCGCCGGTGCACAAAACCCACCATTAGCCTCCCTCAAAACAGCCACCATACCTACCTACTATGGCTTTTTCAAAGTCATTCCGAGATATATTGCCATGCAACTACCACCATGACATGTGCCACCACGTCTACATTGTCATTGCATGATCGTAAGATAGCTAGCATGATGTTTCCATTAATGTCTATGCCATGCTAGATCATTGTCATAGTACACTACCGAAGGCATTCCATATAGAGTCATTGTTGCTCTAAGTTTCGAGTTGAAAGTGTGATGATCATCATTGATGGAGCATTGTCCCATGTGAGGAAATAGAAGAGGCCAAAGAAGCCCACCGAAATAAATAAAAAGGCCAAAGAGCCCACCAAAAAAAATGAGAGAAAACGAGAGAAGGGACAATGCTACCACCTTTTCTACACTTGTGCATATTAAGCACCATGATCTTCATGATTGAGAGTCTCTCGTCTTGTCACCACCATATAGCTAGTGGGAAATTTTCATTATATAACTTGGCTTGTATATTCCAATGATAGGCTTCCTCAAAATTGCCTTAGGTCTTCCTGAGCAAGCAAGTTGGATGCACACCCACTAGTTTTCTTTAAGAGCTTTCACTTACTCGTAGCTCTAGTGCATCATTTGTATGGCAATCCCTACTCATTCACATTGATATCTGTTGATGAGCATCTCCACAGCTCATTGATATGCCTAGTTAATGTGACTATCTTCTCCTTTTTTTGTCTTGCAACCTCCACCACACTCCACACCACTTATAGTGCTAAAACCATGGCTCACGCTCATGTATTGCGTGAGAGTTGAAAAGGTTTGAGAAAGTAAAGGTGTGAAACAATTATTTGGCCAATACCGGGGTTGTGCATGATTTAAATTTGTTGTGCAATGATGATAGAGCATAGCTAGACTATATGCTTTTGTAGGGATAACTTTCTTTTGGCCTTGTTATTTTGAAAGTTCATGATTACCTTGCTAGTTTGCTTGAATTATTATTGTTTCCATGTCAATAGAAAACTATTGTTTTGAATCAAATGGATCTGAACATTCACGTCACATAAGAGGATTTACAAAGTACATCTATGCTAGGTAGCATGAAAGCATCAAAAAATCATTCTTTATCACTTCCCTACTCGAGGACGAGCAGGAGTTAAGCTTGGGGATGCTTGATACGTCTCAAACGTATCTATAATTTTTGATGGTTTCATGCTGTTATCTTGTCATCTTTGGGTGTTTTATGTACCTTTTATATCTTTTTGGGACTAACTTATTAATTCAGTGCCAAGTGCCAGTTCCTGTTTTTTCTGTGTTTTTGGCTCTTTCAAGATCTGATTTTGGAACGGAGTCCAAACGGAATAAAATCCCTGAAATGATTTTTTCCCGAACGAAAGAAGATCAGGGGGCCTGTGGGCCAAGCCAGGAGGGCTTCAGGGAGCCCACAAGCCCCCACTCCGCCACCTGGGGGGAGGCGGCGGTGGCAGGGCTTGTGGCCTCCCTGGCGCCCCCCTGACCTAGATCTTTGGCCTATATATTCCCTAAAATATAGCAAAAAATCAGGGGAGCCTCGAAAATACTTTTCCGCCGCCGCAAGCTTCCGTTTCCGCGAGATCTCATCTGGAGACCCTTCTCGGCGCCCTGCCGGAGGGGACTTTGGAGTTGGAGGGCTTCTTCATCATCATCATCGCCCCTCCAATGACTCATGAGTAGTTCACTTCAGACCTACGGGTCCGTAGTTAGTAGCTAGATGACTTCTTCTCTCTCTTGGATCTTCAATACAAAGTTCTCCATGATCTTGGCGGTGTGTTTGTCGAGATCCAAAGAATTGTGGATTTGTGATCAGATTATCTATGATATATATTTTTGTCTTACTGATTTCTTATATGCATGATTTGATATCCTTGTAAGGCTCTCCGAGTCTTGGGTTTTGTTTGGCCAACTAAATTTGTAATTCTTGCAATGGGAGAAGTGCTTGGTTTTGGGTTCTTACCATGTGGTGACCTTTCCCAGTGACAGTAGGGGAAGCAAGACACACATTGAGTGGTTGCCATCAAGGGTAACAAGGTGGGATCTGTCGTTGATATCAGATTCTCCATCTACATCATGTCATCTTGCTTAAGGCGTTACTTTGTTCTTTTGGACTTAATACACTAGATGCATGCTGGATAGCGGTCGACGTGTGGAGTAATAGTAGTAGATGCAGAAAGTATCAGTCTACTTGTTTTGGACGTCATGCCTATAGATATATAATCATTGCCATAGATGACGTCATGACTTTGCGCGGTTCTATCAATTGCTCGACTGTAATTTGTTCACCCACCGTCTACTTGCTTTCCTGAGAGAAGCCACTATTAAATACTACGGCCCCCGTGTCTATTCACATCTATCGTTTACACCTCCTCTTTTACTTTGCTTTGTTACTTTGTTGCTTTCAGTTCTCACTTGGCGAACAATCTATAAGGTATTGACAAGCCCTTCATAGCGTTGGGAGCAGGTTCTTTCTGTTTGTGCAGGCTCTTGTGATACTCCTTCACTAGATGGATACCTTGGTTCTCAAACTGAGGGAAATACTTACCATCGTTGTGCTACATCACCCTTTCCGCTTTGAGGGAACACCAACGCAAGGCTCCAAGGCCACGGGGGAAATCCTTTGCATATTTGCCTAGGAAGTCCCTTAAGGCGTAGCCGTAGGAGAAGGATTCCTGTTGCCGTCGACACACCTATTTCTGGCGCCATTGGAAGGTCTTTTGTTGCAGTAGCAATCATCACCACCACTGGAGCACCATCACGCTACTAGAGAACTTATGTACTTCTCCGTCTTGCTTGCTGGATCAAGAAGGCCGAGATCGTCGTCGAGCTGTACGTGTGCTGAACGCGGAGGTGCCGTCCGTTCGGCGCTAGATCGGAATGAATCATGGGTCGCATCGCGGGACAGTTCGTGGGACAGTTCGAGGGATGTGAAGACGTTCCACTACATCAACCGCGTTTCTTAACGCTTCCTGCTGTGCGATCTACAATGGTACGTAGATCCAAATCTCCTCTCATAGATGGACATCACCAAGATAGGTCTTCGTGTGCGTAGGAAATTTTTTGTTTCCCATGCAAGGTTCCCCAACAGTTGAGTGAGCAAAACCCCTCCCAATTTATAGGACGGGGCGTAGGGGCTAGCCTCCCTTACTCCAGAAGCCACCACCCTCTACGACCAATCGCTCGAGCTCACGGGCGAACAGAGAACCGCCCTGATGCGCCAATGCATGCATGGGCGGGCCCAACCACTACTGCCCCTTTCAAGTCCTCGACTGCCACATATCCATCAATGACTACTTATGCCAGGCTTGTGGTAGAGGCGTTTCAGGAGGCGGAGAGGCCACTCCTCGCATGACCTCCCACTTCATGCATCTGATGTGCGGCATGGGGAAAGGCAACCGCTAGCGGATCCAGCCACAAAGGCCCGTACACCTTTTGGGCTTGGCCCAACAACGCTCCGCGCGCGTGTGTGACCCAGACCCAGGGGCTCCTATCGGTGCACTAAAGATTGGGGTCTCTAGTGCCCCAGACATGTGCACGGGCGCGAAGAACCCCTGACGGCAGGGCGTGGCAGGGTCCATACGAGACGCACCCCCAAGATATCCAAGGCCCCGTCAAGCCTGCCTTGCCGGGAAGACACCCAAGGCCATGTCTGTTTAATGGACATGATGAACGCACCCAGCACAAGACCCCGGCAAGCCTCCCTCGTCGAGAGGACAGCCGAAGCCCCCGGCAAGCTTCCTTGCTGGGACGAAACGACAAGGCCCCGGCAAGCGACGTGGCAAGACACTAGAGGGCGACAGTGCCACCACCCCCTGAGTTCCAGCGCATTACGCATGCGCTAGCGAGGCGTCCAGGTGTCGAAACACCTGGACACGTGTCTTCACCCGCACTTAGCTGACATGGACAAGACGTGCATTTAATGCACGTGATAGCAGTAGATGGATAAGCGCCGCTCTAGGTTCACGGTAACAACTTGTGAACCTACCATCGAGCACTGTAGGTGACCCCTTTTCCTATAAAAGGAGGCCCTTTGCTCATTCACAAGGGGTGAGACTTTTTGGAGATTGACCAGGAAGACGATTATCATTACTGTAAACAAACAACAAAAGAACGCTTAATACGATCAGAAGAGCACAACGTAGGGTTTCACATGTAAGCGGTCCGAACCTGGGTAAAAAGGCCTGTCGGGTGTTGATCATGAGGTCTACTCTTGACGTTGTTTTTCCACACCCTACAATCATAAGGGTATCACGTTGATCCCCATAGGTGTCGACCTAGCATCGCCGACAGGCCCTGGTTGGTGCTCCTTCACCACTTCTCCAGTCTGCAGTCCATCGCTCCGGGCGAGTGCACCGCGTGTGTCTCCTTTGTCAATGTCGGGGGTGCTGGCACCCAGTTGAAGGTCAGGAATAAATTTGAAGGCTACCGGAACCACCAGGTGTTCATGGATGTGTGTTGGGAGAGCTCGTCCTATGCGATCCCCTTAAGCCTGCGTGAGCAGACTTCCAGGTGAAGCCACGAGACGCTCACTCACCCGAGAGAGGGGCCCCTGCTAGACCGAATTGATTCCCTCAAGCAGCCTCACAGGGGCGATGGTTATCAACGAGTTCCTCGGGCACCACATCATGCCTCTTTAGGCGCACTCGCGCCCCTTATGGGAGTTCACCGCCGGTGGCGACCCAATTTTCCTGGGGGCCCTACTTAGGTGATTTCCTGAGGATCTCCCTTAGGCTACGTCATTGTTGTACGCCAGCGAAGACAAGGTGGAGAGGGTTGCGGAGATGCTCATCTTCAACGAATGGGGGTTCATCGGGCTGGTTGAGGGCTCCCCCATCGTGGTTTCGTCCTCAAGCAGGGGCAGCAGCAACGAGGATCCGGAGGCGACGGAGGGTGAAATGGAAGATGTCGGTCAGATTCCGCTGCCCGACCTCCATCCGTCTATGCACGACCTTGGGACGATGCAATTTCTTACGATCGTCACCAGATGGTCCTTCCTAAGCCTGCAACCTATGGAGACACAGCGGGGCTAGGCTCTGTGGCGGTCGAGGTGTCATGGGCGGGAGCCCCTGACGATGGTGTCGCGCCTCCCTCGGCAGGGGTCGTGTTCCCTTCGGGCCCCCTTAGGCTCCTAGTGATGAGGGAGGATAGGACGAGCCCGTCGGAGACCTCAATAAGTGCTCCTGGCTCTAGTGAGGCGGCGCGCGAAGGTGGCAAAGATGCTCTTCCTGTCACCAAGAAGAAGAGGAAGTGGGCCGCCAGCGACGAGTAAGAACCTTGGCCTGCCCTTGCGCTATTCCTTCGCGACTAGTCTGCTTAGACTGCATCTTTCCTAGTGCAGGTTCCCATGCGGCGGTTAGGAAAAGAAGAAGAAGAAGAAGACCTTCGCCGAGGTGAGGGTCGTGCAACTCTCAAGGGCGCCTTCGTCCATCGGCCGAGGCCTCGCCAAGCGTGGAGGGAGCCCACACAGGTCGGGCACTACACCCGGGTGTGCGGGCGCCACTACATCTTGGGATGCCTCCACCACAGGGCGGGGAGACACTATTTCTAGGGGCACAAAGGTTGCCCTACCGATGTCGTCGACCGAGTTCCCAGTGCCAACGAATGGGGCCGAGACCTCCGCCAAGGCCTCAAAAGCGGGGGCGGCTGCCATCGTGAGCATGTTGGGGATGCCCAGAGCGGGGGAGACCTAGAGCCCCCGCCGCCTCATGCATAGGCAGTTGAGGCTGCTCTCGCCATGGGAGCGGGCGACGGTGGCATGGGGATCTGACCGACATGCTGAACTAGCTCCCCCGGCTCGAGGTGGATTTTCGAGACGCCGAGGCGCATCTCACAATGGAGCGCGCGAGGTTGGTTAAGGGGTGGAGCCAACTTGATGCCTCCACCAAGGAGACCTAGTGCGAGGCTGAGAATGTACGCGCAAAGGTCCGGCAGGAAGCCACCGATGCCAAGGCCGCCTGTGCAAGTGCCCTTGCCAAGAAGGAAGCGCTTGTCAAGCGTTGCGAGGAACCAGAGACCGGTCTCAAGGAGCTTCAAGAGGCCAGCAAGACCCGCGAGGCGGCGCTTGCCCGCCACGACTCTGAGCTGGCGAGGGTGTCCACCGAGCTGGTCGTGGAGAGTGGGCGCCTAGAGATGCTCCAGCGCGAGGTGGTTGAGTCCCGGGACACCCATGCAAAGTGTGTTTCATAGGCCAGCATGGAGGCGGCAGCAGACCACACCACGCTCTCTTCCTTGGACCTCAAGGAACGCCAGGTGTTGGGATCCATTTGTAGGTCAAATCTTGAGTCTTCTCTCATCCGTCAGGATGCCTACTACGTCGAGTTCTATTTCGAGCTCTTGAAGGAGCTCGGGGGCACGATAAATAAGGTGCACAGTGCCTTGGAGGAGGAGTGCCGTGACCTCCTCTCATTGGCCATGACCCGCGTCTTTAGCCACCTCCTCCTTCGCGATCCTCGCTTCGAGTTCGCAGGGGTGATGCGTTGTGCCTCAGTAGTCCCGTGGCAAATTGTCGACCGCCGGGATTCCACGTGCACATGCTCCTCGGGAAATTCTCCTCCAATGATGATTAGGAGTCCCACAAGGAGCCCCCTGCCATGCCCTGGAATAGATTACCTTTGCGTCGAGGAGGCGTTAGACTTGTATGGGGCAATATGAAATTTGTAATAACTGCTTGCGACTTATAATGCCTACTTCCGCGTTCGGCTTTTCTCTTGCTCGTCTTTGTGCTCTATGGTGGCAGGGCCCAACCCTATGCGTATCTCAGTCGTCGTTGGATTACTAGGAGGTGAGAGGCTACAAGTTCAGTGGAGGACTTGAGTAGCAATGCACAGGCGCCCGCCTTGACGTGCAAGCGACTCCCACATAGTTTGTATGCTCTCCTTTGGAGGTCTTGGTTCTCTATGTCGGCAGGGCCCAACCCTGCGTGTATCTCAGTCATCGCTGGATTACTAGGAGGTAAGAGGCTACACGGCGAGTGTAGGCCCTCAGTCGCGATATTTAGGCATCCCCCTTGACGCGCAAGTGACCCCTTGGAAGAACCTAGTACTCACCGTGTGGAACCTTTGGTCTGTGTTGGCCGGGCCCAACCCTGCTTGTATCTAAGCCGCCACTGGATTAGCAAGGGGTGAGAGGCCACATGACAAGTGAAGGTCCTGATTCGTGATGCTCATGCCCCCCTGTTGACGCGCAAGAAACTCCCGCTCCATGCTGAAAGCCTTGAACTCTCCGTCGGCACGGACCAACCCCGCGCGTATCTCAACCGCCACTTGATTACCAGGGGTGAGAGGCTATAGGGTCAGTGCAAGCCCTGAGGCGTGATGCTCAGGCGCCCCCCTTGATGCGCAAGCGGCTCTCATATGGGAGAATTGGTTAGAGCTCCGAGCGCTCGCCCGGTTGCCCTTGGGTGTCGCACGGAAACTAGATACCAAGTACCTGAGGAGCTGACGTGCACGGGGGTGAGCCCGCAAGACAGAGCTCGACCGTTGGATTTTTCGGAGCTGCAGGGATACACCGGAGCACATGCATTGTGTGTAGCCCCCGCCAGTGTGAGGCACAAGGAGGAGCTGGCGGCCATGGAGCTCCAATGATCCTCCCGAGCGTGATGCATGGGGCTTCCACTTAGACATGGGCATAGTCACAGGTCGACAATAATTCTGCCAGCGTGGAGCTTGGCAACTTCCACTTGGGCATGGGCGGAGCACCATTCCCGAGGCCATGAAGCGGCCCGTCGTGGGCTTCCACTTCAGGAGGCTCCGGGCATCTACGGCACACACTCGTAATTACGTGAGAGGGTCACCGGGGGAGATTTACTAAGGGGTCGGATACCCCAGGAACAAGGCTAAGGAGTTCCTAGCCTCAGCCTTCTAGCTAGTTGCGCCTCATACTTAGCACGTCAACACACTCGCAGGACCTGCAACACAAAGGGGGGGACAACAGCACTGGGGAGCTAGGCACCAAGGACCCTAGGTACAGGCGCAAGCCCTTCTCTCAGAGCTGAGCCGACAACCTCGAGAACAGACACCGTGCCAGGCTCCTTCATGGAATGATCAAGCGAAAATCACCCATCGCATAGTGCCTGAAGCGACAAAGCGCCAAAATAGCAATGGAACACTTCAGGTGAACAACGTAAGTTTTGAAGGTAAATAGCGAAATTTACCACACAACTAGAAAGCAAGAACATCACGAGGGTCGGCCCTCACGTCGGAGGGTGGTGCACCTGGATGGGCGCCCTTGGTGTCGGGTTAGATGGAGCTTCACTAGGCTGCAGCGTCGTGAGTGGGCCAGCTCACCGTGTGAAGCGCGTCATGAAGGTTGATCTTCTCATGGGTCGGCTGCCTCTCGGAGCCCTAGGGGATCTTGAGGCCCTGGCGCCAAGCGAGGAAACAATATGATTCACGCCAGCCCGCGGAAGGCAGCCGCGGTGTTCTCAAGGCCAAAGGGCGGAGACGACAAGTGTGAGTGCCTCTGCCTAGCCCCGCTCTCGCAGGCCAGATGGAACTTCGGGAAGCAACCCCATTGTAGGCCGCGACGTCAATGCACATGCGCATCATGGTGGCCCTCAGCGTTTATGGGCCTCATGAGGCAGAGCTCTGTGTGGAGCCCACCGCGCAAGGCGTGCACTTCTCGCGGCTCGTCGATCCTCAAGCGATGAACTCCGAGCCCTCGATGCTTGATGTTGTTCCCCTTGCTCATGAGGGAGCATGGAAAGGTGCCTTAGCAGGTGGTGCTCGAGTTCCTCCATCGATGCAGCGGCCGGGTAGGATGCCTTCCAAACGGAAGCCCTTGAGCCCAACCCAATGGAGGCGTCGGGCGCGCTTTCCTATGCCTTAGGAGGGAAAGCACCTGCAACATGCGCTGGGCTTGCGTGCCCGGCCTCGGCCACTAGGCCTTTCGCCTTGGGAGAACCAAAGGCGGGCAATGAGTGCTTCTTCCTTGGAGGTGTGGCTTCGCGAGGCCCATCGCCTTCGGCATCGTTTGAGTGCTCAGCGGAAGAAACCTTATAAGTGTTCTCTAGGGAGCAGACAACTTCCTTCCCCTCGCACATGACGGTGATGATGCCGCTATAGCCCGACATCTTGAGGACGTTGTACCGTGGTGTGTCGTAGTCATGAACTTGGCCAGCGTAGGGTAGCCCAGGATGGCATTGTACGGAAGTATGATGTGCGCCACGTCGAAGTCAATGTCCTTAATGTGATAGTTATCATGCGTGTCGAAGGTGACAGGGAGGCAGACCCGCCCGAGCGGTTCGGTGGAGCCACTTGTCACCCCCCGAGAACGGCCTGGTCGGCATGAGCTGGTGCTAAGTCACCAGGAGCGTGTCGAAGTTTTTGCTAGGGAACACGTTGAGGCCCACTCCTCCATCGATGATAGTCTTGGTGACTACCATGTTGCTGATGGTGGGAGTCCACATCATGGGTAGTGTGCCCACGACAGCCGCAAACTTCAGGCTGTCCTGACATTAAAAGTGATGGGGTATTGGGACCACTTGAAGGGCCTCCCAGCCCCCGGCTTTGGGATGACGACGTTCACCTTGCGGGTGATCTTGTAGAAGTGGCGATTCGATGAGGGGGTGTGGGACCCGCTGAGGATACTTGATACCGAGCGAGGCTCCTGGTAGGCCCCGACCTCCTCACCGTGTTGGTCACCCTTGTTCCTTCACCAAGGCGGTGGTGGCAATGGAGGGGGTTGCACGTTGTCCCAAGGGTGCATCTCACGAGGTCGGTCGCTCCAGCCATTTTAATGAGGCTGATCATACCAGCCCTCGTGCGAGTTACTGTTGCGGGTATCCCATTTACCGCCACCGTGGTCATAGCCACGGCCAGCACCGCGCTCATTGTGCTTTGGGCGCCGGACGACTCGCTGTTCCGAGAGGACCCTGAGATCCTGGCAATCATCGGTTTCCTCGTTGTGCGCATTGTGGTAGATGTAGTATGGATGATGCTCCTTCTCCCACACGCTCCGCTCGTGGCACTCTTGTGCTTGGGCTCGACTACGAACTCGGTAGGCCCCTTACGCTTGGTATGTTTGGTCTTGGCCTTGGTGTCCTCGGGCATGTCGTCAGGGTTGTCGCTGGCGAACATGCGGCCTTCTTCAGCCTTGGCGCACTGGTTGGCCAATTTGAATAGTTCCATGGTTGTGCTCAGGGTGTCAATGATAGTGAGCTTTTCGCACATCTTGAGATCCTTGACGCTGTTAGTGAACGCCATGATGACCGCCTTGTCGGTGGCGCGCGTGATCTTGTTGCGCACCTGGCTGAACCTCTGGATGTACTTGTAGAGGGTCTAGCCGGGATGCTGCTTCACGAGACGTAGATCTTTTGTGAAGAGGGGCGGTCGTGCATGCCCTTGAAGTTGGTGACGAACAGCTTGCAAAGGCTGCTCCACGAAGGTTCAACAGCAAGGACCGCGCGACGTCCTTAAGCACCTTCAGGATCCAGTTCGCCATGACCTTGTTGTTGCTGCCCGCCGCTTCGATGCTCAGGGCATAGAGCTTCACGAGCTCCATGGGGTTGAGGGAGCCGTCGTAGTGTGTGGGCAGGTCGGGCATGAATTTGGTTGGCCAAACCACCCTCCACAGCTCGTGGGTGAAGGTCCGACAACACATTGTACTAGTGTGGCCACCTTTCACGAGCACAACCTGGTTCTGACGCCCAGTGACAGCGGTGTCCTGGACGACCCTGTCAAGGCATTGGCGCTGCTGCTCAAGGACTGTGCGTGCGTCCATCGGATCCTCGGGCTGGATGATCCGACAACTGTCTCCATCCCCGTGGGCACATGGCGGCGGTTCGTGAGGCAGGCTTCCGGGGCACGCTTCGCACCTGTGCTCGACGTGGCCACCACGCATGGAAGGGGTTTGTTGGAAATATTCCCTAGAGGCAATAATAAATTGGTTATTATTACATTTCCTTGTTCATGATAATCATTTATTATCCATGCTAGAACTGTATTGATTAGAAACTCACATACATGTGTGGATACATAGACAACACACTATCCCTAGTGAGTCTCTAGTTGACCAGCTCGTTGATCAAATATGGTTAAGGTTTCCTGGCCATAGACAAGTGTTGCCACTTGATAATGGAATCACATAATTTGGAGAATCATGTGACGGAGAAGACCCAAACTATAAACATGGCATATGATTGTCTCGGTTTATTGCTACTATTTTCGGCATGTCAGTGTATCTGTTCCTACGACCATGAGATCATCCAACTCCCGGACACCGGAGGAATACGTTGTGTGTATCAAATGTCGCAGCATAAGTGGGTAACTATAAAGGTGCTTTACTGGTACATCCAAAGGTGTGTGTTGGGTTGGCATGAATCGAGACTGGGATTTGTCACTCCGTATGACAGAGAGGTATCTCGGGCCCCACTCGGAAATACAACATCACAATAAGACTTGCAAGCAAGGTGACTAAGGAGTTAGTCACGGGATCTTGTATTATGGAATGAGTAAAGAGACTTGCGGGTAACATATTGAACTAGGTATGGAGATACCGACGATTAAATGTCGGGCAAGTAACATACCGAAGGACAAAGGGAACAACATACGAGATTAATTGAATCCTTGACATAGAGGTTCGACCGATAAAGATCTTCGTAGAATATGTAGGAGCCAATATGGGCATCCAAGTCCCGCTATTGTTTATTGACTGGAGAGTGTCTCAGTTCATGTCTGCATAGTTCTCGAACCCGCACGGTCTGCACACTTTAGGTTTGGTGAAGTTTCAGTAGTATTGAGTTATGTGTGTTTGGTAGCCGAAAGTCGTTCGGAGTCCCGGTTGAGATACCGGACATCACAAGGAGCTCCGGAATGATCTAGAGATAAAGATTGATATATAGGAAAGTTTCATTTGGCTTCCGGAGAGTTTTTGGGCATTACCGGTAAAGTACCGGGAGTAACGAATGGGTTCCGGGGTTTTACCGGGAGGGGCCACCCACCCGGGAGAAAACCTAATAGGCCTAAAGGTGGTGATCCAACCCTTAGTGGGCTGGTGCGGCCAGCCCAATAAGGCTATTTCTTCCAAGGAGCAAAAGAGGGGGAAAAAGGAAAAAGGGAAGGAGGAGATAAGATGGAATCCTACTAGGAATAGGATTGGAGGTGGACTCCTCCACCTCCCCTCCACTTCGGTCGAACCCTTAGGGTTTTTCTGGCTACCTCCTCCCCTCCCTCCCTCCCTCCTATATATATTAGAGATTTTGAGGGCATCCCCAACCCTAATAAGACATGGTTTTTTGGCGACACCCTGCTGGATAAGTTCACCACCAGCACCATGTCGTCGTGCTTGAGAGCTCATCTACATCTCCGCCCTCTTGTTGGATCAAGAAGGCAGTGATCATCATCGAGTTGTACGTGTGCTGAACTTGGAGGTGCCGTCCGTTCAGCACTAGATCGGGATCTATCATGATGGGATCGCGGGACGGATCGTGATGAGATCACGGGACGGGATTCGATTTGGATCGCGAAGATGTTCCACTACATCAACCGTGTTATATACGCTTCCCCTTAGCGATCTACAAAGGAATGCAGATTTGCTCTCCCCTCTCATAGATGATCATCACCCTGAATAGGTATTGCGTGTGCAAAGGAAATTTTTTGTTTCCAACACAACGTTCCCCAACAGTGGCATCATGAGCTAGGTTCATGCGTAGATGATATATCCAGTAGAACACATAAGAGTTTTTGGGCGTTGATGTTCAATTTGCTCCGCTCCTTAGCCTTTTCTTGATTCGACGGTATTGTTGGTTGAAGAGGCCCAGGCCAATATTACTCGTACGCTTACGAGAGACCGGTTTCATCGACTAACATGCAACTTGTTGCATAAAGATGACTCCCGGGTGTATATTTCTTCAACTTTAGTTGAATCGGATTTGAATGAGGCGGTCCTTGGAGAAGGTTAAATAACAACTTCCATATCACCGTTGTGATTTTGCGTAAGTATGATGCGATCATACTAGATACCCATAGCGGCCACGTAAAACAAGAAACAACGAATTAGAAGAGGTTTAACTTCTTTTTGCAGGGTATGCATGTGATGTGATATGGCCAATGACATGATATGATATATCAGATGTATGAGATGATCATGTTGTAATAGTTAAATATCGACTTGCACGTCGATGCTACGGCAACCGGCAGGAGCCATAGGTTTGTCTTTCATTTATTTTGTGCTTGGAGATGTTTTGATTTATTGGTAGTAGTAGCTTTAGTAGTAACAACATAGTTAGCATGACAGCCTTGATGGAAGCACGATGATGGACATCATGATGATGGAGATCATGATGATGGAGATCATGGTGTGGCGCTGGTGACGACGGAGATCATGCTGGTGCTTTGGTGATTTAGATCAAGAAGCACAAGTTCATGGCCATATCATGTCACTTATGATTTGCATATGATGTTAATCCTTTTATACACCTAGTTTTGCTTAGGACGACGGTAGCATTATAAGAATATCCTCACTAAAATGTCAAGATAAAATTGTGTTCTCCCTGACTGTGCACCATTGCGACAGTTTTTCGTTTTGAGACACCACGTGATGATTGGGTGTGATAGACTCTACGTTCACATACAACAGGTGCAAAACACTTGAACACGTGGAACACTCGAGTTAAACTTGACGATCCTAGCATGTACATACATGGCCACGGAAAACAAGAGACCGAAAGGTCGAGCATGGGTCATATAGTGGATATGATCAACGTGGAGATGCTCATCATTGAAGCTAAACTAAACTCATGTGATGATTGGACTTGAGTTAGTGAATTTGGATCATCGGACACTTGAATGACTAGTAGGATGTCAATTTGAGTGGGAGTTCTTAAGTAATATGATTAATTGAACTCATTATCATGAACATAGTGAAAAGGTCTTTGCAAATTATGTTGTAGCTTTCTTTGTAACTCTACTCTTTTTGATATGTTCCTAAAGAAAATTTAGTTGAAATATGACAGTATCAATTATGCGGACTAGGTCCGTAAATTGAGGATTGTCCTCCATTGTTGTGCAGAAGGCTTATGTCCTTAATACACCCGCTCGGTGTGCTGAACCTCGAGCGTCGACTGTGGATGTTGCAAACATCTTACATACACGTTTTTAATGACTACGTGATAGTTTAGTGTGTAATGCTTAACAGCTTAGAATTGAGGCGCCGAAGACATTTTGAACATCACGGAACATATGTGATGTGCCAAGAGCTGAAATTGGGATTTCAGGCTCGTGCCCACGTTAATAGGTATGAGACCACCGAGAAGATTCTTGGCCTGCGAAGTAAGGGAGAAAATCTCAATCATTGAGTATGTGCTTAGATTGTCTGAGTACTACAATCGCTTGAATCAAGTGGGAGTTAATCTTCCAGATAATATAGTTATTGACATAGTTCTCCAAAGTCAGGGATAGAGATGATGATCCCTGAGTTATTCGCGATGTTTGACACTATGAAAGTAGAAATCAAGTAGGAGCATCAATTGGTGATGGTTTGTGAAACCACTAGTTTCGAGAAGGGCAAGGGCAGGAAGGTCTACTTCATGAATGGCAAACCAGTTGCTGCTCTAGTGAAGATACCCAAGGTTAAACCCAAACCCGAGACTAAGTGCTTCTATTATGATGGGAACGGGCACTGGAGAAGAACTACCCTAGTTACTTGGTAGATGAGAAGGGTGGCAAAGTCGACAAAAGCATATTGGATATACATTATATTGATGTGTACTTTACTAGTACTCCTAGTAGCACCAGGGTATTAGATACTGATTCTGTTGCTAAGTGTTAGTAACTCGAAATAAAAGCTATTGAAGAAACGAATACTAGCAAGGGTGAGTTGATGATGTGTGTTGGAAGAAATTTCAAGGTTGATGTGATCAAACAGCACACGCTCCCTCTACCATCGGGATTAGTGTTGAACCTTAATAAATGTTATTTGGTGTTTTGGTTGAACATGAACATGATTAGATCGTGTTTATCACAATAGGATTATTCATTTAAAGAGGATAATGGTTATTATATTTGCTTTAATAAATACCTTCAATGGTTTATTGAATCTCGATCATAGTGATGCACATGTTCATGATATTGATGCCAAAAGATACAAAACAATAATGATAATACCACTTACTTGTGGCACTATCACTTGAGTCATATTGGTGTAAAATGCTTGAAGAAGCTCCATAATGATTGATCTATGGACTCATTCGTTTTTGAAACGTTTGGTACATGTGAACCATGTCTATTGGTATAAACGCATGAAGAAACTCCATGTAGATTGATTGTTTGGACTCACTTGATTTTGAATCACTTGAGACATACAAACAATGACACATGGGAAAGTTCACAGAAGGCCTCGTTTTCCAGTGAGATGGACACAAGAAAGTAGCTTGTTCGAAGTAATACATTTTGATGTGTGCAGTCCAATGAGTAGTGGATATCGTTATGTTCTTACTTCACGGATGATTTGAGTAGATACGGGTATATTTACTTGATGAAACACAAATCTGAATTATTGAAACGTTCAATTAATATTAAGTGAAGTTGAAGATCGTCGTGACAAGAGGATAAAATATCTATGATATAACGGTAGAGATGAATATCTGAGTTGGGAGTTTGGTACACATTTAAGAGAATGTGGAAATTGTTTCACAACTAATACCACCCGGAAAACCATGGTGTGATGGTGTGTCCAAACGTCATAGCTGCGTCATATTGGATATGGTGCATACTATGATATCTCTTATTGATTTACCACTATCGTTTTTTGGGTTAGGAATTAGAGACAATTGCATTCAATTTAAATAGGGCACCAAGCAATTCTGTTGAGATGACAACGTATGAACTATGGTTTGGAGAAACTTAAGTTGTCGTTTCTTATTAGTTTGGGGCTGCATCGCTTATGTGAAAAAGTTTTGGCCTGAGGAGCTCGAACCCAAAGAGGATAAATGCATATTCATAAGATACCCAAAATAGTTGGGAATACCTCCTATCCCATATCTGAAAGCAAGTGTTTGTTTCCAGAGATGAGTGCTTTTTGGAGAAAAAGTTTCCCTCGAAAGAATTGAGTGGGAGGATGGTGGAAACATGATGAGGTTATTGAACCGGCAGTTCAACCAGTGTGTAGCACGGCACAGGAAGTTGTTCGTGTAGCGCCTACACCAATTGAAGTGGAAGTTGATGATAGTGATCATGAAGCTTCATATCAAGTTACTACAAACCTCATAGGCCGACAAGGTCACGTACTGCTCCAGAGTGGTATGGAAACCCTGTCTTGGAGATCATGTTCTTGGACAAAAATGAACCTACGAGCTATGTAGAAGCGATGGTGGGCCTGGATTCCGAGAAATGGTTGGAGGCACTAAAATCCAAGAGAAGATCCATATATGAAAACAAAGTGCAGACTTTGCAAGAAATAC
This sequence comes from Hordeum vulgare subsp. vulgare, assembly GCF_904849725.1. Lineage (NCBI taxonomy): Eukaryota > Viridiplantae > Streptophyta > Magnoliopsida > Poales > Poaceae > Hordeum > Hordeum vulgare. The sequence goes on along the minus strand of NC_058519.1, from coordinate 267,968,426 downwards.
TTGATGTTTGTAAGCCTATTAAGTATAGATGGATCTTTAAAAAGAAGACGGACGATGATGGTGAAATGTCACCATTAAGAAAGCTCGACTTGTTGCAAAGATGTTTCCGACAAGATCAAAGAGTTGACTATGATGATACTTGCTCACTCGTAGCGATTCTCAAAGTCTGTTGGAATTATGTTAGCACTTGTTGCATTATTTATGAATCTTGCAGATAGATGTCAAAACATTGTTTGCTCGACGGTTCCCTTGAGGAAAGGTTGTATGTGATACAACCAGAAGGTTTTGTCGATCCTAAGGATGCTACCAAGTATGCAAGCTCGAGTGATCCTTCTATGGACTGGAGCAAGCATCTCGGAGTTGGAATATACGCTTTGATGAGATGATCAAAGCTTTTGGGTTTATACAAGGTTTATGAGAAACATTTATTTCCAAAACAAGTGAGTGGGATCACTGTAGAATTTCTGATTAGTATATGTGATTGACATCTTTTTGCTCAGAAATGATGTAGAATTTCTGGAAAGCATATAGGGTTGTTTGAGAAGTGCTTTTCAAAGGAAGACCTGGATTGAGCTACTTGAACATTGAGAATCAAAATATATATGGATAGATCAAAACGCTTAATAGAACCTTCCAATGAATACATACCGTGACAAGATTTTGAAGGAGTTCAAAATAGATCAGTGAAAGAAGAAGTTCTTGGCTGTGTTGCAAAGGTGTGAACTTTGAGTAAGACTCAAAGCCCGACCACAACAGATTATAGAGAAAGGACGAAGTTCATCCCCTATGCCTTAGTCATAGGCTCTATAGTAATCCATGTTGTGCACAGTACCTGATAAGTGCCTTGCCATGAGTTTGTCAAGGGGTACAAGAGTGATCCAGGAATGGATAACTGGACAGCGGTTAAAGTTATCCTTAGTAACAAGTGGACTAAGGAATTTTTTCGATTAGGAGGTGATAAAATAGTTCGTCGTAAATGGTTACGTCGATGCAAGCTTTGACACTAATCCGGATGACTCCCAGTAGTAAACCGGATTCTTAGAGTAGAGCAGTCATTTGGAATAGTTCGAAATGGTGCATGGTGGTAGCATCCATAGGATGACATAGAGATTTTTAAATGACACACGGGTATGAAAGATTTAGACCTGTTGACTGAAAACCTCTCTCACAAGCAACACATGATGGAAGCCCAGAACTCTATGGGTCTTAGATTCATTGCATTCACATAGTAATGTGAACTAGATTATTGACTCTAGTGCAAGTGGTAGACTGTTGGAAATTTTCCCTAGAGACAATAATAAATTGGTTATTATTATATTTCCTGCTTCATGATAATCTTTTATTATCCATGCTAGAATCGTATTAATTGGAAACTCAAATACATGTGTGGATACATAGACAACACACTGTCCCTAGTGAGCCTCTAATTGACTAGCTCATTGATCAAAGATGGACAAGGTTTCCTATCCAAAGACAAGTGTTGTCACTTGATAACGGGGTCACATCATTAGGAGAATAATGTGATGGACAAGACCCAAACTATGAACGTAGCATATGATCATGTTAGTTTATTGCTACTACTTTCTGCATGTCAATGTATCTGTTCCTATGACCATGAGATCATGCAACTCCCGGACACCGGAGGAATACCTTGTGTGTATCAAATGGTGCAACATAACTGGGTGACTATAAAGCTTGTCTACACGTATATCCGAAGGTGTCTATTGGGTTGGCATGAATCGAGACTGGGATTTGTGACTCCGTATCATGGAGAGGTATCTCGGACCCACTCGGTAATACAACATCACAATAAGACTTGCAAGCAATGTGACTAAGGAGTTAGTCGCATGATCTTGTATTGCGGAATGAGTAAAGATACTTGTCGGTCACGAGATTGAACAAGGTATGGAGATACTGACGATCGAATCTCGGGCAAGTAACATACCAAAGGACAAAGGGAACATCATACGGGATTTACTGAATCCTTGACATAGAGGTTCAACTGATAAATATCTTCGTAGAATATGCAAGAGCCAATATGGGCATCCAGGTCCCGCTATCGATTATTGAACGAAGAGTATCTTAGGTCATGTGTGCATAGTTCTGAAACCCGTAGGGTCTGCACACTTAAGGTTCGTTGGCTTTTCGATATTATTGAGTTATGTGTGTTTGGTAACCAAAAGTTGTTCGGAGTCCCGGTTGAGATCCCGGATGTCACGAGGAGCTCAGGAATGATCTAGATATAAAGATTGATATATAGGAAAGTTTTCAGGCATTACTGGTAAAGTACCGGGAGTGAAGAATGGGTTCTCGGGTTTTACCGAGAGGGGCCACCCACCCGGGAGAGAACGTAATAGGCCTAAAGTTGGTGCACCAGTCCATAGTGGGCTGGTGCGGTTAGCGCAATAAGGCTATTTCAGCCAAGGAGCAAAAGAGGGAAAAGGGCAAAAGGTAAGGAGGAGATAAGATGGAATCCTACTAGGAGTAGGATTGGAGGTGGACTCCTCTACCTCCTCTCCACTTGGGCCAAACCCTTAGGGTTTTTTTTGGCTGCCTCCTCCCCTCCCTTCCTCCTATATATAGTAGAGGATTTTGAGGGCAGCTCCAACCCTAATAAGCCACGGCTGCCCTCTCTCTCTCTAGATTGTTTTCTCCTCTAGATTAGTTCCGCGAAGCTTGGTGAAGCCCTGCTGGATTAGTTCACTACCACCACCATGCCAACTTCTTAGAGAACTCATCTACCTCTCTGCCCCTCTTGCTGGATCAAGAAGGCGGTGATCGTCATCGAGCTGTACGTGTGCTGAACGCGGAGGTGCCGTCCGTTCGGCACTAGATCGGGATGGATCGTGATGGGATTGCAGGACGGGATGCGATTTAGACCGCGAAGATGTTCCTCTATATCAACCACGTTATATACGCTTCCTCTAGCGATCTACAAGGGTATGTAGATTCATTCTCCCCTCTCATACATGATCATCACCATGAATATGTATCGCGTGTGTGTAGGAATTTTTTTGTTTCCCATGAAACGTTCCCCAACATGGTTGGTAGCGGCACCTCTCATGGGAATGATCCTGACAATAGTATCACGGGTACAAACTAAGGGGCAAAGTCTAGCTAGGTATAGTGGATGCACTCGGATTTACGAGTTTATGCCGCACTCGGAAGTGGTAATAGCCCTACATCGCGAGCCCTGAGGCTGGTGTTTTCTTATGGGGTGTAAAAGATTCCATGTGTTGAACCCTTGAGCTGGTGCCCGGGAGTGGCTTATATATTGGCTACCACGACCGGCCAAACTCCATTACAAGGCAATAAATGATAATAAATACGGAATTTACTAGAAACGGCAGCCTTAACCCATAGCGTTACTGGTAACATGGGTCTTCACTCCACTTCATGTGGTGGATTAAGTCCTTAGTCGTTGCTGCCTCTTCGGTGCCTTATCCTTGCTGTGGATCGAGTGACGAAACGCGTCTGACAAATGCAAGGTTGCCCGAGTGACTCTGAGCAGGCCGAGTGACTCTGAGCAGGCCGAGTTATGTCATTCTGGCTTTTGGCAAACCTCCACTGCTTCAAGAGTGACAAATTCCGACTGTCCATTCATACGGGTACTGCTATAGTCGATGGTGAAGGACTATCTTTTGAGAAGATAGATTTCGTGAATTGAGCATACGAGAGTTTAGAACAGCTCAGTAGCCTAGTGGAGGTGGACCCCCACCTTGATTGAGGGAAGGACGATAGGGTCGTCCTCTCAATTTCCCGAGTGATCGTGGTCCCGCAGGGGGACCAGCGAAAAGATCACTCCGACTCATCTCGTCACACGCCGTCGATACGAAATCCATTCGGGTTATGAGGAGGGTCGTATTTTTCGTGATTTTTTGAAACAACGGGGCGCGCACGGGGGGTAGTTTCAGTGGAGACGCTTGTAGTGGGAGTGGTGGAGCGGCGTTCCGATTTCTACGCCTCAAACATCACCGTCGCGCTACAATGTGGATGATCCCAGTGATACTGTAGACTCTCCTTGTACTAGAGATATGCTCGATGGGAATTTCCTACCGTTGGGTAATTAAGGCACGAAACGGGGGAAAGAGGGAAGGAACCACATCCTGAGACTAGATTCTTCCCGTGCCCGCTCCTGCATTTTGCCACCCAAGACAGGAATCGTCGGCTATCTCCGTTGATATATAGCTTCTAACTCTCCCCCGCCGACCATGGCAAAGGGGGAGACGTTGAAGGCCGAGCGAGCTAAGAGGGGGTCGCGTGGATCCTCCTCGAGCGTCGGAATGCTTCCGCGGGGGTAGATCCAGGGTGACTGGATGCCATCCCGCGTCATGGAGGTACGATTGATGGAGTTGGAGGGCGAGGGCTTGATAGCCCAGGGGAGCTAGCGACTGCGTGAGGATGGCGAGATTGAGCCCGCGCCCGAGAACGTGGAGAAGGTGCTCTTGGTCACCCACATCGAGCGAGGTTGCTCTATTCCTCTCCACCCTTTCTTCTGAGCATTCCTTGCTTTCTTTGAGGCTCAGCTTCATCATTTGCCTCTCGATGTTGTTTCGTATTTGGCCGCGTTTGTGTCCTTGTGCGAGAACTTTTCTCGGAAGTCATCCGTAGTGGGGCATGTTCAAATGCTCGTTCACGTGTCGAGTGATGACCGTGAAGAAGACTCCTTCCTCGGGATGAAAGACCAATGTAGTTCAGCTTTGTGGTGGTTTGGGCATCCATCTTAGGGGCAAAATTAGCTTTTGTCACATGTGGTTCCCGGACTCGATGAAGAACTGGTAGGACTCTTGGTTTTACTGTTGAGACATTTCAGTCGGTGAGGGTCAGTCGGACCTTCCTCCCTTCACGGTTGATAGGATCCAGTCGGCTCCTACTTTGACCTTGTCCGTGGGGGAGAAGACCGACACGGATATCTTGATGGTAGCAGTAGTGTCTTTGATCCGAAAAGGGTGAACGGGACGGACCTCTCGACGGTCTTCTTCTAGCATAGGATTTATCCCCTTCAGACTAGGGTCCACTCGATGTGGCAGTATGAGGGGCCGGATGACCAGACCACGAGTGCATCCTGAGGAGCTCGATGAAGAGGCGGTGGAGAATAAGCTCAGGGCTATTACTCCAGTGATGGACAACCCGAGAGGCTCCATGCAGGTGCAACCCTTTGAAGTGGATAACAAGCAAGATGAGGTGAGTCATTGAAGGCCTGCACCGAGTGAACTTGCTAGAAGTTTTAAGAGCTGCTTATGACTTTGGTTATTTCATTTGGCAGGCTTTCACAAGGCTGGTCAGCTCCATACCAGCGGTTAGCCGCTTGTCGATTGATGTGGAAAGCGACACAGAGAACCAAGACACCGAGCTCCCAGAGGGCTTGGAGGACACTAAGGACGACGCTGATGACGATGCGGAGACTAAAAAGAGAGAAGAGGAGTCTGAGGAAGAGGCAGAATCTTCTCCGTCCGATGAAGTCCAGGTCAAGAAATAGGTCGAGCCCAATCCAAGGTGCGCCAGGACCCCGGGTCCGTGCAGGCGCCCTAAAGACTCCGTCGACGGCGAAGCCGAGTGTCTTAGCCATGGCGACCCATAGCTCCAAACGGGTCGGGGTGAGGCCGAGGCCCTGCCGGAGCAGGCCGCCAAGCAACCCAAGATGTCAAGCACCAAGTGTTGTAAGTCTATCCTGCTGCGCCTCAAGGTCGCCGTGCATGTGGCTTCGGCAGAAGTATCTTTGCCAAGTGAATTGTCTTGATTTGAACCATGTCTTACGATTGATGATCGGGTTTTGTTGTTTCTACTACAAGCCTAACACTTCAAATGCTTCACTGGATCACATGACTACTGACAAGGGTAGAGCTGACGTTGACGTCGCTTCTTCAAAAGGTAATCCTTGAGTTTTGGGAGCAATCCATTCAAAATTCACGCTTGAGATATTCGAGTGATCTTTGGACCGTCTTGTGGGTATGTGCAGGGCCGCGGGATGTGATCGAACTTGACGTTCATAACCCTTTTCCAGCTGGAGAAGTGTTGAGGCAGGCTCCGACTCCCAGGCAAGCGAACATCAAAGACATGGCTCTAGTGGTGCAAGAGGCCTCTTCGTCCGGGGCGTCACTCGGACGATATCTGTTGACCACCTTGTTGTCTGACCCCAAGGATCGCAACCTCTTACAAATCTATCCTACCCTGGTGGGTCAAGATGGCCTTGGCTCAGCTGGACGTGATGGCTGGGCGACTAATGGAGGCATATGACGCGAGTGAAGTTGTGGCAAAGAACATTCCGGTAAGTTCTTCACGAATGTATTTTTTGAATTTGGTTCCTGGTATGAGTCTCGAGTGGTCATTCCCAGAGCCACCCACTGGGTGATAGTGGCAGCGCGTTGAGCGCACCCACTTGGTGTAGTCCCCGAGGCTACCGTCGACTGTGTCAGTCGGCGGTAGTCTATTTTTCTTTCGAATGTCCAATAGAATCTAGGAGGGTACAGAGCCCTTGCCTTTCTTCTATATTTCTAGTTAGGGCGCACTGAGCGCATCCATTGGGTGTAGTCCCCGAGGCTACTGTCGATTGAAGCCATCGGAAGTAGTCTCAGTTTCTTCGTTTTGGCTCATATAGGTCAGCCGGGAGCGGATCCCTCGTCCTCTATCATACCAGTGGGGGCACGCTGAGCGCACTCACAGGGTGTAGTCCCCAAGACTACTGTCGATTGAGTCAGTCAGCGGTAGTCTTAGAGTTGGAACATAACGGTATACCTTTCTTGTGTTTGTTGATTACATACTGCCTGTTGTCCTGTTGGCCGCAACGAGGCCTTCGAAAAAGAGTTGCCAGAACTTCAACTGAGCCTTGAGGCGGAGAAGGCAAAGGGCGCATGACTAGAGATGGAGAAGAAGACGATTAAATGTATGTCCTTGTTATCCGACTGATACTCCATTACGTTGTCTCTCCTTATCCGAGTGAAGGTGTCCTTGCTGCGGCAACAAAAGTTCTTCCCTGGCGCGTAGGAATTCTTCTTGTTACTTCTCTGGTTTGCGTCGGTTTTTCCCTTGAAGAGGAAAGGGTGATGCAGCACAGGAGCAGTAAGTATTTCCCTTAGTTTGAGAACCAAGGTATCGAACCAAAAGGAGGGCCTCATCAAGTCCAAAGTACCTGCGCAAAAACAAACAACTTGCACCCAACGCTTCAAAGGGGTTGTCAATCCCTTCAAGATTGTTTGCAAAAGTGAGATGTGAAGGCGGAAGTGCAACGAAGTAAAAAATGTAAGGCTGAAAATATCGTGTGGAGTAGACCCTGGGGGCCATAGTGTTCACTAGAGGCTTCTCTCATAATAGCAAATATCACGGTGGGTGAACAAATTACTCTCGAGCAATTGATGGAACCATGCAAAGTCATGACGATATCTAAGGGAATGATCTAGCATTTAGGCATCACGTCCGAGACAAGTAGGCCCAAACTTTCTGCATCTACTACTATTACTCCACACATCGACCATTATCCAGCATGCATCTAGTGTATTGAGTTCAGGACGAACAGAGTAACACTTTAAGCAAGATGACATGATGTAGAGGGATAATCTCAAAACAATGATGAAAACTCCATCTTTTTACCCTTGATGGCAACAACACGATACGTGCCTCGCTACCCCTTCTGTCACTGGGTGAGGTCACCGCACGGTATGAACCCAAAACCAAGCACTTCTCCCATTGCAAGAATCATAGATCTAGTTGGCCAAACAAAACCCACAACTCGAAGAGAATTACAATGATATGAAACCATGCATAAGAGAGATCAGAAGAAACCTAAATAAGATTCATAGATAATCTGATCATACATACACAATTCATCGGATCTCGACAAACACACCGCAAAAGAAGATTACAACGGATAGATCTCCATGAAGATCATGGAGAACTTTGTATTGAAGTTCCAAGAGAGAGAAGAAGCCATCTAGTTACTAGCTATGGACCCGTAGGTCTATGGTGAACTACTCACGCATCATCGGAGAGGTCATGGTGTTGATGGAGAAGCGTTCTGTGTCTGAATCCCCCCTCCGGCAGGGCACCAGGACGTGCCCCGGATGGGATCTGGCAGAAAAGTGATTACGATGCTCCCCTGATTTTTTTTGGAATTTTTGGGGATATATAGGGGCAAACCCTAGGGCAAACGTGGCCCAGGGAGCCCACAAGCCTGGAGGGCGCGGGCCCACCCCCTGGGCGCGCCATGAGGGCTTGTGGGGTCCCTGAGGAGTCCCTGCCTTGGTTCTCAAGTCTCCCGATCTTCTTCCGTTCCGGAAAAACTCAATTTGGAAGTTTTATACAGTTTGGACTCCGTTCAAAATCCTCCTGTGAAAGGGGTCAAAAACATGGAAAAAACAGGAACTGGCACATGGCACTGGATTAATAAGTTAGTCCCAGAAAATAAATAAAAGGCATGCAAAAATTATAGATACGTTGGAGACGTATCAGTCCTCTAGATCGCCTTTCTGAAAGGCTAAAGAGTTCCATTTCTCTAGTGACCATGAAGGAAGCCCTCAAGTAAAGGGATGATGAACTTGCATCTGCTTGGAAGGAGGTCAAACAAAAAACCCTGGCGTTTGAAGCCAAACTCAAATCGGTTGGGGATCTGGAGCACGAGAATCGACTTTTCAAATCCAGTGGAGAGAAATCCACGATGGAGCTTGTGGGGCTAAAGAAATACTACGCCGAGTGGGATGCCAACCTTGCGAAGGCAACTGCCTAGAAGGCTGAGCTGGAGAATTACGTCGATGAGTTCAGTGTAGAGCTTTGTGAGAAGGTCAAAGGTATGTTGAATGTTCGAATACTTTTCATGATCATTCTGAAATTTACGACTGACGTTTCTCATTCCCCATTTATGTCGAGTGTAGCCTTTGCTGCTGACGTCAAAGAGGAAATGGCGTGAATAGATAATGAGCTCGATCCCAAGAGAGGTCTCCTCAAGGACAGCGCTGCCTTATCTCTCCTCCGGCTGGAGGACCGTGTCGATTATGTTGTGGCTTGCTTCAAGCTGCTCCAGCCAGCCATTGGAGAGATCCACCATGAGGAGGTGCCTGAAGATACTCCTGTGAAGGACACTCTAGTCTTTGTGAACAGAGTGAAGGCCATCTCCAGCGATCTTAAGTCGTGGAAGAAGTCATTGGCAAGGGCCAGAGCCGACATTGCCCTCTCGCTTATCCGCATCCATTGCAAGGGCGTGGATGATGAGAAGCTGAAGAATCTTCGAGTCTTCAACCGCAAGAGGATCAAATTTCAAGACTTCATGGGGATTTTCATGGCGGCAACCACACAAATTGCAGAGGGGATTGACTTTGACACCTTCATCGAAGAAGTGGAGTCTTCGGCCTCCGAGTGAAGCTTGGAGGGAAAAACACTTAAACTTTAATTTTCCTTGGTATGCCGAGTGGTTGGATGTAACCTCAAACTTCAAGTGGGCCGTGAGCCCTCTCTTCCGCGTACCATTAGCTTAACTCGATCTCATTTATCTGTAGTTGGTTTTGGTTCTTATCTGCTTGGTCGTCTTTGTTTGAGGTGATTTTATACTCGGCTAAAAGTTTACTTGCATCTGAGTCCCCGAATGTGGAAGTTGTCCTCACTAGGGGTTATTTTTGACTTAGGCAAAAACCGGTTCACGGCTAATCCCGCGAGTGTGGAGGTTGTACTCACTCGTGATTGAGTCTCCCTATGCGAAAATGGAATCGTAGATTGGGATGATCGTCCTGTTCATCCTGGCGTCCTAATGAAAGTCTTGCTTTCACTCGGGACCACTTTAACTTAGGAAAAATCTGGTTCACAGCTAAGCCCTCGAGTGTGGATGTTTCCACGATCACTCGAGAAGGGTCTACCTTAGGCGAAACGGATTCGCTACCAAGAAGTATTTATTTTGTTCATCTTAGCGCCCCAATGAAGGTCTTGCCTTCATTCGGAACTGCTTTGACTTAGCCGAAAGCTGGTTTGCAACTAAGCCCGGGAGTGTGGAGGCTTCCATGATCACTCGGGGAAAGGTCCACCTAAGGCAAAACCTGTTCGCGATAGAAACGATAGTCCTCGCGGACTTGTTGATGCTCCTATCCATGAAAGTATCTGGATGACTATTGCAATCTCATTCGGAAACGTTTTGACTTAGGCGAAATTTGATCTGCAGCTAAGCCCCCAAGCGTGGACGTTGTCCCTAATTGGGGCAGGATTTACGTTGTTAAGGAATGATTGCCCTGTTCATCTTGGCATCTGAATGAAATTCTTGCTTCCATTCGAGACCGCTTTAACTTAAGCGAAAGTTGGTTCCCAGCTAAGCCCCTGATTATGGAAGTCTCCACGATCACTTGGGGACGGGTCCACCTTGGGAAAAACGTGTTCGCTACCAAGAAGTATTTGTTCTATTCATCTTGGCGCGTGGATGAAGGTCTTGCCTTCATTTGGAACCACTTTAACTTAGGCGAAAGCTGGTTTGCAACTAAGCCCCCGAGTGTGGGGGTTTCCACCTTCACTTGGGGACGGGTTTACATTACGCGAAACGGGTTCGCTACCGAGATGATAGTCATTTCACACTCGTTGATGGACATGTCCATCATGGCACCCGAATGGAAAATGTGTCTTCATTTGGATCCATTTTAACTTAAGCGGAAATTGGTCCGCAACTAAGCCCCCGAGTGAGGAGATCGTCCGCACTCAAGGAAGCTTTTACCTTAAACGAAGACGGTTTCGCGGTTAAGGTTTTTTCACCCACTAGGGGTGTGTTTCACCGGAGTGAATTGTTACGAGATAGTTCAAAAATAAGCACTTTATTCTTCTATTCATTCGGATTCACTACAGGAATGAAGAAATCACTATGTGTAGAACTTGTGGAGCAGGTCCATGTTCCAAGCTCTGGGTTCCTCTGTATCATTGTCGATGGTGTACAGTCGGTAATCCCCATTGTGCAGAACTTTGGAGATGGCGTATGGCCCTTTCCATGGAGGCACCGGCTTGTGAGGTTTATGTTGGTCCGGTCGGAGGCCTAGATCCCCCTCTTGAAATGCCCGACCCCTGACTTGTTTGTCATGATAGCGTTGCAGGTCTTGCTGGTACGCCATGGATTAAATGAGGGCTAGTTCCTTCTCTTCCTCCAGAATATCAAGGTTGTCTTGGCGTGCTGTGATACGTCTCAAACGTATCTATAATTTTTGATGGTTTCACGTTGTTATCTTGTCATCTTTGGATGTTTTATGTATCTTTTATATCTTTTTTGGGACTAACTTATTAATTCAGTGCCAAGTGCCAGTTCCTGTTCTTTCTGTGTTTTTGGCTCTTTTCAGATCTGATTTTGGAACGGAGTCCAAACGGAATAAAATCCCGGAAATGATTTTTTCCCAAACGGAAGAAGATCGGGAGGCCTGTGGGCCAAGCCAGGAGGGCTCCAGGGAGCCCACAAGCCCCCACTCAGCCACCAGGGGGGAGGCGGCGGTGGCAGGGCTTGTGGTCTCCCTGGCGCCCCCTGACCTAGATCTTTGTCCTATATATTCCCTAAAATAGAGCAAAAAATCAGGGGAGCCTCGAAAATACTTTTCGGCCGCCGCAAGCTTCCGTTTCCGCGAGATCTCATCTGGAGTCCCTTCCCGGCGCCCTGCCGAAGGGGACTTTGGAGTTGGAGGGCTTTTTCATCATCATCATCGCCCCTCCAATGACTCGTGAGTAGTTCACTTCAGACCTACGGGTCCGTAGTTAGTAGCTAGATGGCTTCTTCTCTCTCTTGGATCTTCAATACAAAGCTCTCCATGATCTTCATGGATATCTATCCGATGTAATCTTCTTTGGCGGTGTGTTTGTCGAGATCCGATGAATTGTGGATTTGTGATCAGATTATCTATGATATATATTTGAGTCTTTGTTGATTTCTTATATGCATGATTTGATATCCTTGTAAGTCTCTCCGAGTCTTGGGTTTTGTTTGGCCAACTAGATCTATGATTCTTGCAATGGGAGAAGTTTTTGGTTTTGGGTTCTTACCATGTGGTGACCTTTCCCAGTGACAGTTGGGGCAGCAAGGCACACATTGAGTAGTTGCCATCAAGGGTAACAAGATGGGCTCTGTCGTTGATATGAGATTGTCCATCTACATCATGTCATCTTGCTTAAGGCGTTACTCTGTTATTTTGGACTTAATACACTAGATGCATGCTGGATAGCGGTCGACATGTGGAGTAATAGTAGTAGATGTAGACAGTATCGGTCTACTTGTTTTGGACGTAATGCCTATAGATATAATCATTGCCATAGATATCGTCATGACTTTGCACGATTCTATCAATTGCCCGACAGTAATTTTTTCACCCACCGTCTACTTGCTTTCATGAGAGAAGCCACTAGTAAACACTACGACCCTTGGGTCTATTCACATCTATCGTTTACACCTCCGCTTTTACTTTGCTTCGTTACTTTGTTGCTTTCAGTTCTCACTTGGCAAACAATCTATAAGGGATTGACAACCCCTTCATAGCGTTGGGAGTAGGTTCTTTGTGTTTGTGCAGGCTCTTGTGATACTCCTTCACTGGATCGATACCTTGGTTCTCAAACTGAGGGAAATACTAACCATCGCTGCGCTACATCACCCTTTCCGCTTCGAGGGAACACCAACGCAAGGCTCCAAGGCCACGGGGGATATCCTTTACATATTTGCGTAGGAAGTCCCTTAAGGCCTAGCCGTAGCAGAAGGATTCCTCGTGCCGTCGACACACCTATTTCTGGTGCCATTGGAAGGTCTTTTGTTGCAGTAGCACAGCTGGCATCATGTTCCTTCAGCTTCGGCTTCATTGTACTGCTCCACTCGGGGTGAGTTGTGACGTAGGTCACTCGGCAGGACAACTTCATAGCCATACACCAAGAAGAAAGGAGTTCGCCCGATTGAACGACTTGGAGTCATTTGCATACCCCACAACACGGATCGGAGCCCCTCAACCCAAGCGCCAACGACATATTTGAGATCTCTCATCTGTCAGGGCTTCACGCCTTGGAGTATCATGCCATTCGCTCGTTCCTCCTGTCCATTCGACTGCGGGTGTGCCACTGCGGCATAGTTAACCCGAGTGCCCTGGGAGTAGAAGAACTCGCAGAATTTGTCCGAGTCGAAGTTGGACACATTGTCAGTGATGATGTCAGGGGGAACTATGAATCTGAAGATGATCTGTCGGATGAAGCTGACGACAGTCGCCGAGTCCAAACTTTTGATGGGTTTGGCTTCGACCCACTTGGTGAACTTATCCACCACGACTAGCAGGTGGGTGAATCCACTCGACCTGGTGTGCAGACCGCCGACCATGTCGAGGCCCCATACGGCAACTGGCCAAGTGAGCGGGATCGTCTTCAACGCGGATGCAGGCTTGTGCGGCTGGTTCTTGTAGAACTGGCATCCAACACACATTTTCACCAAATGCTTTGCCGCCTGATTGGCTCGGGTCCAATAAAAACCCGCTCGAAATGCCTTTGCCACCAAGGTTGAGGCGATGCATGGTGTACGCAGGTTCCCGAGTGGATCTCGTGCAGGATTTGAAGTCCTTCCTCCGCAGAGATACACATGTGGCCGACTCTTGTGAGGCTCTTCTCGTACAGTTCGTCTTAGAGTACTTCAAAATCTTTAGACCACCGAACGATCAGGCAGGCTTCTTCCTCGTCCTTGGGAAGCTCTTGCCAGATAAAGTAAGCGAAATAAGGTTGTGTCCATTCGGGAGTGAAGACCCGCATCTCATGGATGAGGTCGACCACAGCCGGGACATCAATCTTAGTCGAATCTGACAGACTGATTGTTTGTGAGGGCTTATCGGTGAAAGGATCCTCCTTGACCGAGGGGGCGTGTAGGTGCTTGAGGAACACGCCCTATGGAACAATCCTCCGAGTGGAACTGATCTTTGCCAAGTCGTCAGCTCCTTGGTTCTTGGCTCGGGGCACGTGGTGTAGTTCCAATCCTTCAAAGTATATCTCCAGCTTCCTGACCGCGTTGCAGTAGGCTCTCATCCCTGGGCTTTGGATGACCCATTCCTTCAAGACTTGGTTGACCATGAGATCCGAGTCGCCATAGACCATCAATCGGTGGATGCCGAGTGAGATGGCCATGCGGAGCCCATATAGGGGGGCTTCGTATTCGGCCTCATTCCTGAATGAATCGGAGTGAATTTGGAGCACGTAGGTCAATCGATCTCCACTGGGGGAAACGAAAACCACCCCAGCCCCCGAGCCGCGGAGCATCTTGGATCCATCGAAGAACCTAGTCCAATGCTCAAGGATGACTGGAGCAGGCTGCTCTTGCTCTAACCACTCGGCGAGGAAATCCGCCAAGGCCTGTGACTTGATTGCTTTCTTGGCTTCGAACTTGATCTCCAATGGAAGGAGCACAATCACCCGTTTGGCCACTTGGCCAATCATGTCCTGATTGTGCAGAATTTCCACCAAGGGAGCGTCGCTGATGATCGTGACCGAGTGATCATGGAAATAGTGGACCACCTTCTTCACGGTTAGGTAGATCCCATAGACCAGATTCTGATTGTGTGGATACCAAGGGGTCAACACTTTGGAAATGTAGTAGATTGGCCTTTCTACCTTGTAAGCTTTGCCTGCTACTTCCCGCTCCATGGTGAGTACGGTGCTAACCACTTGGCTAGTTGCAGCAATGTACAAGAGCAAGGGCTCCTGGCTGGTCGGATCAGCCAACACCGACTGGGTGGAAAGCAGGTCGTTGAGTAGGTCGAATGCGACCTACACTTCATCAGTCTACTCGCACATGTCGGATTTCTGCATCAGTCTGTAGAGCAGAAGGGCCATCTCACCGAGTCTCGAGATGAAGCGACTGAGGGCCGCGATGCAGCTCGTAAGCCTTTGCACATCGTGGATGCGCTCCGGCCGTCCCATCTGGGCGATGGCTCCGAGCTTGTCGGGATTAGGATCAATCCCTCGCTTGGAAACAAGGAAACCGAGTAGCTTACCAGCCAGTACACCGAAGGTGCACTTGGTCGGGTTGAGCTTGATCCCGAAGCATCAAAGTTTGGCTAATGGTTCGGCAAGGTTGCCTAGCAGGTCACAACCTTTCCTGGACTTGACCATGATGTCGTCCATGTACGCTTCGACATTCCGACTGATTTTTTCTATAGAGACTTTTGAATCATACGCTGGAATGTAGGTCCCGCGTTTTTGAGACCGAATGGCATCGTGATGTAACAAAAACACCCGAATGGGGTGATGAAGGATGTCTTTATTTCATCCGGTCCATACATTCAGATCTGGTGGTACCCGGAGTATGCATCCAGGAACGGCATGCGTTCACATCCGGTAGTAGAATCTATGATTTGATCTATGCGAGGAAAAGGGAAGTGGTCCTTCGGGCAGGCCCGATTGAGGTGCTTGAAGTCAATACACATTTGGAGTGTATTGTTATTCTTTGGCACCAGGACCACGTTCGCCAACCACTCGGGGTGGTAGACCTCGCGGATGAACTCAGCAGCTAGGAGTCGAGCGATCTCCTCGCCGATTGCCTTACGCTTCTCCATGGGGGAGCGACGCAGGTGTTCCTTGACAGGCTTTATCTTCGGGCCAACTCGGAGGAGATGCTCAACCAGCTCCGTGGGATCCCCGACATGTCAGACAGTTTCCCTACGAAGATGTCCCAGTTCTCACGGAGAAACTGGATGAGCTCGGCTTCCTATTTGTCTCCGAATGAGGTGGGGATCTTGGTAGCAGCACTTGGATTGGTAGGGTGGATCTGAACCTGCTTCGTCTCGCTGGCCCACTAAAAGGCAGATTCAGTGGCTGGCTGCTTTGACTTGATCAAATCTGCGGTGTCCATCGCCTTCTTGTACCCATCAAGCTCGGCTGCAAGGACCTGCTCGGTGGCGATCCTAGAGCCATGCTGGAGGAACTCTTTGGCAACCTTCCGATTGCAGTTACCGTGATCATGCCTTTCGGACCCGACATATTAAGTTTAAGATACACGTAACATGGTCGTGCCATGAAACATGTGTAGGCGGGCCCTGCAAAATTTGACCACCTCGAAGGTCAACCTCTCCTTGCGAAAAAAAAACTCGCTGCCGAATACAACGCTTAGAGTGATCTGACCAAGTAACTCGGCTTTCTTCCCGGGGAGAACCCCGTGGAACTACATGTTGCTCTTTCTCAGTTGGGACATCGGGATGTCCATCGCCTTGAGAGTGTCCACGTAGATGATGTTGAGGCTGCTCCATCCATCCATGAGAACTTTCCGCAGTCGGAACCTGTTGACTGCGGGGTCGACCACCAGCGCCTGCCTCCCGGGGGTGGCTATGTTGGTGGGGTGGTCTGACTGATCAAAGGTGAAGGGCGTCTTGGCCTAGTCTAGGTACTTTGTGAAAGCCGGAGATTCCATGTTCACCTCCCGATTGATAACGTTCAATCGGCTCTTGCTCTCCACGTCGGCGAAGATCATGAGGAGCGCTTGAATGTTAGGATACCCGGAGGCATCCGTAGGGTCGTCCGCATCCTCCTTGTCTCCGGAGGTCTCTACGTCCATCTCCATCCGGAGTAGTCGATATTCGCGAGCCGTGTGCTTGGCGGGGATAGTCCGCCCTCCTCGTCTTTTCGAGAATGGATCAGACACGGCTAGTCTAGGAGATTGCACTTCGACTTAGCTTTCTTCTTGCCAACCCAGTCCTTCTTCTTCTTGTTTTTTCTTTCGCCCTGTCCTGGGACAGGAGCTACTTCGTATTTACCCGATGGGTCGCCTTTTCACTTTTGCTTCTTTCCACCATTTCCCAACTGAGGGGCTTCCCTAGCCGGGCCTTTGCCACTTCGGAGGCAGTCTTCTTCCTCGCCATTCGTGTACCGATTGGCGATCTCCATGGCCCTAGCGAGGGACGATTCCCCCGATCAGACTAACTTGAGGATAAGCTCTCGATACCGAGTGCCCTCTTATAAAGCGCACACGTCCTAGTGCTTGGTGACATTCTCAACGGTGTTGTGGAGAGTGGTCCACCGCTGGATGTACTCCCGGAGAGTCTCATTGGTCTTCTGGACGTAGTGTTGCAGCTCTGTCAATCCGCCTAGGCGCTTGTATGTGGCCCAGAATGTCTTGACGAACACTTGGGCGAGATCACCCCAGCTGTCGATGCTGCTGGGGGCCACTGGTTGAGCCATGCCCTCACGGACCCCTCCAACACGAGGGGCAGATACTTCATAGCAACATAGTCCTTGCCATCGCCGATCTAAACGGCCACTCGGTAGTCTTCCAATCAAGTCTCTAGCTTCGACTCACCCTTGAATTTGCCGATCCCCGTGGCCATCTGGTAGTTGGAGGGGATTTCGGCCTCTCGGATGTGTCGGCCGAAGCACTCGATACAGGACACTCCCCAGCCCGCTCGCGATCGATCGGTCACCTGTTGTGTGATGATGGACCGAGCGTTGAACTCGGGGCCCGGTAGTCGCCGCCCTCGTGACACCGACGCTGATCAGGGCTTGGCCTGTGGTTGTGAGGACGGGGACCGAGCGAGCCACTCCCCTGAGGGGGTCACCTACTCCGGTCTCGATGACCTTGCCTCCATTCTCCCCGCCGGCCTCTCGGAAGAGGAGCGGACCTTTGGCGTTACCTTTGCATGTGCGGGCTATGAGCCGACTGCACGGTATCGGCCTGGACGGACTTGCTGTGAATGTTGCACCGCGACTGCGACACTGTGAAACTCTACTATAAGCACGTCTTTTGCAGACCTTGGATCTGCAGAATGCCTTCACGAGCTGTGCTATCTCTCGGCTGAATGGATCAACAATCTGATTGGCGGCGGCCAGGTTCAGCAGACGAGTCCGCATCACCTCGATATGTTGTGGGTGGTCCTTCGGGAACAACTGTGTGTGGCTGCAACTAGAGCTTGGCTGCTCTCTAACAGCCCGAGTGTTGAGTGAACATAGAGGCGCTCGGGGTGCTCGCGCTCACCTAGGTTGGCTAGTCGCGCGTTCTCCATCGTGATCTCCTCCGAGGTGTTCCCGATGATCGGGGTGCGAAGGACTTGACCATTTATCTGCCGAAGATCATCCTGCTGCTGCTTGGTGAGAGGCTGCGGAACATGGGGGTTACAGTCGTCGTGGTGACACTCTCTGTTGTCACGATCGAGATAATTCTCCGCGGCGTGATCGGAGTTTCCTCCCCTGTTGGTGTCGGCCATCAGGATCTCGGCTGCACCACTGCTTATATCGCAGCAGAGTCGCGAAGTGACCCCTCGCTCGACGAAGGGAAGACGCTGATGGTGGGCTCATCAGAGTTGAGCATGGCCACTTATCAAGAGATGGCCTGGCTGGCCATAGCGTGCTTGATCCATCGCAGCATCCATCAGCGACCAGAGAGCTTGCGGCGGACGACAGTGGGTCATGGCGATGTCGAATGATACGGCACCGATGGCTGCCAAATCAGGACTCGGTGCGCTACTGAGCTGAAATATGACACACCTCACACGGGGAGGGTGTCGGTGTCCAATGGTGCATCCTACAGCCACGCCGAGTCGTCGACGATGAAGCTGAGTGAACCGAAGAGGATCTCTCCGCCGAGTGTCATCATGTTGACGAACGTGTGAAAAATCTCCAACTGCGTTGGAAGTTCTAGAAGCGCAGCCCCACGGTGGGCGCCAACTGTCGTGGGAATAATCTTGACAATAGTACCTGGGGTACAAACTAAGGGGCGAAGTCTAGCTAGGCGCACTGGATGCACTCGGAAGTGGTAATAGACCTATATCTCGAGCCCTGAGGCTGGTGTTTTGTTATGGGGGAGGTAAAAGATTACAAGTGCTGAACCCTTGAGCTGGTGCCTGCGAGTGGCTTATATAGTGGCTGCCACGACCGACCGAGCTACATTACAAGGCAATAAATGATAATAAAGAGGGAAGTTACTAGAAACGGTAGCCTTAACCCGTGGCATCACTAGTAACGTGGGTCTTCACTGCATTTCATGTGGTGGATTAACTCCTTAGCCATTGCTGCCTCTTCGATGCCTTCACCTTGCTGTGGACCGAGTGACAAGATGCATCCGACTGACGCAAGGTTATCCGAGTGACTCTGAGCAGGCCGAGTGATGGTTGCCCAACCGAGTGAGGTTGAGGCTTAAATTGTAACTTGTTGGACACATGTGTCCGTAAGGGGTCCTAGGTGGACCTAAGGAAGCAGGTCCATAGGCCTATCCCCAAGGTACAACCCCATCAGCGCCTGTTGTGCCTCTTCCTCATCGTCGGATGGAGGAGGACGGAGTGAAAGAGAGGGCGCCAGGGACTCCCCGGTGGCGTTGACAAGCCGGGTGATGCGAGTCAGCCACGCACAGTAGCCGGCGTCCTTCGGACGGTAACGGAGTAGCTCGCGGGACTTGAGAAGCACCGCCTGCGCGTTCACCCAATCCATACGGCGTGAGAAGACGAAGCCATGGCGATGCGGCCTTCCCTATGCACGGAAGTGAGCACCAACGAGGCTTGCTACTCACGGGCTGGAAGGTCGGTGGTCGTGGCCTCGACCCTGGCAGAGGGACGGCAAGTGTGGGGGCCTGCGGGCGCCGTAACCATGACGTATGCAGCCCTGTGCTCGGCGTGCAAACCGTGAGGGTCGGCCATGGGGTTGCTGAAGCTGGAGCGAAACCGTAGAGGTAGAGTGGCTCCACACACATACGTGGCGCGCCAAATGATGGAATCGGGGATACGCACACCCAAGAAAAGGTTCGAACACTAGGGTGCACTCCTCTCCTACACTGTTCGCCCCCTCGACCTCACGATGGCTCTACGATGGCACGAGCTAAGTCGGTGAGCTAGGACATGCAGCAATTTACCTAGATTCGGGCCACGGTGTGGTGTAAAACCCTACTACTGCTTGGATGGATTACTCGAGGTGGAAGAAGGGTACGAAGGTGGGTTCTTTCCCTTGTACAACACACTGAGCTTTCGGATCCCTCTCTACGAAGGCTGGGCTACTCTTTTATACCGGACTTGGTCCTCTTCCCCCGAAAACACGTTTAGCAGGAATGGCAGACGCGACAACCATTTTGAAAGGGGACAAGACTATAGCTCGCCCTGGCAAAGGTGGTCTTCACGTGTAAAAGCTTCCCTTAGTGACACGAAGGTGGGCTCGTGGGTGAAATCCGTCCTACCAAGCCCCAGCCTTAGTCCTCTTGCACTGATTAGGAAACTTTTGGTGGGTCACCTGGGTAACCCGCAACCGGCCTTGGTTCACTTAGCACCAAAGGGGAAATCCTCCCCATCCGTGCTTGCTCACAATGGTCGTGGTGCTGTGTAGAGTGGCTCACGTCACCCACATGCAGAGGCAAGGCTAGGCAACCCATGGCAAGCCACCCTTGGAAAATCCGCCCCTCAGGAGGAAGGGACTCGGGAGGTGCTTCCCCTTTAGGAGCCTGTCGAGGAACCTACTTGGGAGAGGGCCCCGCGAGCGGCCCCTCACAAGGAAGGGTCCTCACGAGTGCCATTTCCATGGGCTAGATAGGGGGCGCAATGAGGCCCGCAAAGCGTAGTTTGCCGTGGACCGCAGGCCAGCGGGCCTAGGTACCCCTAGTCCAAGAATCCCAGCTGGGGCACATGGCCATAGCAACATGCCTATTGCAGCTTTAATGGCACCCATCCCTTGGCACAACAGAAGAATAGGAGGTAAATGGGCGGACGACACAAAAGGCACACGTCGGCCTCACCTCTCCTCCAACGCGCACGAGCAGCACCGCTTCCCCGCGCCTCCCGTGACTCCATGCGCCAACTTCGCCCTTGCTCCCCCGTAGTGGCTCCGCCCCTGCACCCGCACCCTACCCGCCACCGCCGGCTCCAACCAGCTCCTGCCAGGCTTCCTGGCCTTGGCCCGACGCCCTGCCTCACCAATGTGGCCGCCCTGCAAACCACCGCACTCGTGCCATTACTCTCATCTGTCGGGGCTCTACGCGCCTGCTACCACCACTGCTCCGTCGCCTACTTCCCTCGCGTTGTAAGGCCGCTCTCGGCCCCGCTCCAGCTCGTGGGCGCGCGCGCGTCCCCGCACTAGCTGCAACATGGCGCGCCCCGCCCACCGAATCCCACTCCGGCGTCGTGGCCGGGTGCTCCATGCCAGTTCTCCTGTGTTCTGCAGCTGGCTCCTACCACAACACGCCCCGCGGGCTCCCGCCTACGCACGTGCCGATGAAGGATGCCGCCCCATAGCAGGCCCCGACCTCCGTGCGCCAGTTTGGGCTGGCCTACTCCCCCCCCCCCCCTGCGTGCTCCGCTGGCAACAAGGCACAAGAAAAAGGGCTGGCTGCCCAAAAAAGAAAAAGGGCCGGCTCCCTGAAGAAAAATCGAAGACGTAAAAAAAAATCTCGTTGAGAGAAGTCCAGAAAAAGATGCTGACGAGAAACAAAAAGAGGGGTCACTTGTACCTCCCCGCCAGCATCACCGCTCGGTTGGCTAGCCTCCCCGCGTCGCTAAGTAGTTTTCCCGCCCGCCTACTTCGACACCGGGCCAGTCCGGTTGCCCATCTGCTTCAACTTTTGGTCGTCGGGCCCGACCGACTAGCACACCGATCGACCATCGAAGGCTCGGCGGCCACACCAAGTGGGTGCGCCGGCGTGCTCCGCTCGGAGAAAGCCGCGCCGGCTGTCATCGACAACAATCGCCTCATGTGCATGAAAGCAATGCGAGCTCCCGTCTGTGCATCCTTGCAGCACGCGAAAAAGCAAATACACCAAGCGACTCTCGGGGGCCATCACCGCATGCGTTTCCGCTACTTTGTTGCTCAACCGATGCCAGCTAGTCTCGGCCTGGGTGCATGCCATTTTGCACAATTCGATTCTCCCTGCAAACGGATCTAGTATTGTCTACTGTACCAAAGGCCAACTCTTCATCTCAGCTACAGACCGCATCGCGGCTATATGGCTAGCAAGAGCAAAAGTTGGAGGTCACCTCGCGGACAACGTACGGGGAGAAAACAGCTTTCACGAAACACCTGTTTCCTTTGTGAAATTTCTACCCGGCCGAGCCTGCTCCCGAAGTCAGAGTACTATGCGCTCCCCTGTGCGGCCCACTAGTCGTCTCACCTACAGACCGTATCGCGGCTGTCCGGCTAGCAAGAGGAAAAGCCAAAGAGCCGAGGAGACACGAAATGACCCAAGGGGCTTCGATGACACCGAGTCGACATTCCACCCGCATGAAACTTGTGCGGACAAAGTTAAATATTTGATAAATCTGCACTGACTAACTTCGTCTCTTACACAATCGTCTTCGTGGCGAACCCCTGTCGCATGTCTGGCTTGAGCCTACCGACTGTAAGACAACTACGTTGGCTACAGCTCGTAGTCGGCCGCCATCGGCAAGCTCTTTGCTACAACATCAAGAAGAAGCCTCCACATGACTCTTCGAGTCACCCAAAGGCTCGGAGGCTACATCTAGTCGGCTGCCATTGGCAACCTTTTTCCTACATCAACAGCAAGAATCCTCTGGACAAGTCTTCGAGTCGCCCGGAGGCTCGGAGGCTACACCCAATTGGTGTGCTAGCGTGCCCCCACTGGAAGAAAGCTAAGCCGGCTACAGCCCGGAGCCGGCCACCAACGAAAACCCTTTTGCTACATCACCAACAAGAAGCCTCCGCACGACTCTTCGAGTCGCTCGGAGGCTCAGAGGCTACACCTAGTGGGTGCACTGGCGCGCCTCCACTCGAAGAAAGCTATGTTGGCCATGTCAGCCTAAGAAGAGGGCACGAGAAAAATTAGAGGACAAAGATTTGGCCCGGCTGCCACCGAGCCACGCAGCCGACATGAATCTCGGAGGCTACACCTAGTGGGTGTGCTGGAGCGCCCCCACTAGAAGAAAGTTGATGCCGGCTACAGCCCGCAGCCGACTGACATTGGCAATTGCATCCATGCACGGCAGTGCTTCGCACGCAAGAGCCAACTGACTCCGCATCCGTGCAAGGCAGCGCCCCGCGCACAAGAGCCAGTGGACTCTGCGTCCATGCACGACACCACTTCATGCGCAAGAGCCACCAGACTCTGCGTCCACGCATGGCAGCGCCTCACGCACAAGAGCGAGTGGACTCCGCATCCAAGCACGTCAACACTTCATGCACAAGAGCAAGCGGACTCAACGTCCGCGCATGGCAGTGCCCCGCGCACAAGAGCCAGTGGACTCCGCATCCATGCACGGCAGTGCTTCGCGTGCAAGAGTCACCAGACTCCGCGTCCATGCTTGGCAGTGCCCTACGAAACAAGAACCAGTGGACTCCATGTCCATGCATGGTAGCGCTTCACGCGCAAGAGCCACCGGACTCTGCATCCGCACATGAAAGTGCCCCGCGCACAAGAGCCACTCGACTCCGCCTCCACGCATGGCAGCGCTTCGTGCGCAAGAGCGAGTGGACTCCGCGCTTGTGCATGGTTATACCCCGTGCACAAAAGCTAGTGGACTCCACGTCCACGCAAAGCAGTGCTTCACGCGCAAGAGCCACCGGACTCCTCGTCCATTCATGGCAGTCCCCCACGCAAAAGAACCACTGGACTCCGCGTCCACGCACGGCAGCACTCGTGTGCAAGAGCCACCGGACTCCGCGTCCACCCATGGCAGTGCCCAGCGCACAAGAGCCAGTGGACTCCGCATCCACGCATGGGAGTGCTTCGCGCGCAAGAGCCAGCAGACTCCTCGTCCACGCATCGCGTTGCCCCGCCCAGTAGAGCGAGTAGACTTTGCATCCGTTCATGGCAGTTCCCCGCGCACAAGAACCAGTGGACTCTACGTCAATGCACCTTAGTGCCCAACACATAAGGAATAAGAGGACTCCGCATCCACGCCTGGTAGCGCTTCGCGCGCAAGAGCCGGTGGACTCCTCGCCCAGACCTGGGCGTGTTTCAACATCGCCATTTTCTACGACAACAACAAAAAGCCACCACCCGACTCTTCGAGTCCCGCGGAGGCTCGCAAGCTACTGTCCGGGGGATGACCCCCGGGTAGGCTAAAGGAGAAAATACAATCTTTTCAAACATCGGTGGAATTGCCCCTAATACGCCATGCCCCACAAACCAACAAAGACATTTGAAGGAGCGAAGACAAAAATCCATCCGGCTGGAGACCTATCCGGCTGCTGGTTGGAGACCTGTTCGGCTACCGGCTAGAGACCTGTCTGGCTCCCGAGGTTTGAGATATATCGGGCAGCCGGTGGAAGACCTGTTCGGCTACCGGCTGGAGACCTGTTCTTTCGCCGGATGGAGACCTGTCCGGCTACCGGCCACCGGCTGGGACCTGTCTGGCTAGAGACCCGTCCGTCTTGAACCCATCCGGCTGGAGGCTTGTGCGGGTGGAGCCGAGCGAAGTCAGCTACAATTTCCCATCATACACGGCGTGAGGATGCCGCAGCGTGCATCACTACAGCCGAGCAGTCTAGTCTACATCACTGCGCACCCACCACCTCCAACAAGGAAGTTAGGCCATGTGGTCCCCCTCACCCATCATCTCCAATAGTAAAGTTAGGCCATGTGGGCCACCCTTTGTCCCCTAGGCACCACTTTATAAAGTGACCCAGGGAGCCAGCCTATGCACACGCCCACGAGGGGGAGGATTCTCCCTGGATCCCCCATTCTCTCGTTCCCCAATATCCAGGGGAAGATGATATCTGACAACCTCCTTATTCTTCCTCCAGACAGCTCAAGGAGCAACCATGTACAACCATATACTCTTCATATCACCACAGATGCAGGAGTAGGGGTGTTACCTCCACGCGAGGGCCCCCAACCTGGGTGAATCACCGCGTGTTGTTGCCCAACCTGTTCCGGATCTCCACGTCGGCCTTGCTGTCACATCTCGAATCCAAACCTGGCATCTTCCATGCAAAAATACCACGACAATCAAATGAGCATTTTTACTAGCAAACAATTTCATAAGAGCATCAACTTTTTCACCCAAAGTAGCGATATCCTCGACAGAGTTTTCCGTCTTACCAGTTGGAGTTCTTTCAGTATGCCACTCAGAGTAGTTTGTCATTGTGTTATCCAGAAGTTTGGTAGCCTCTCCTAAGGTAACCCCCTTGAAGGTACCACCTACAGCAGAATCTAGAAAATTTCCGGACACAAAATTTAGTTGAGCATAGAAATTTTGAATAATCATCCACAAGTTTCAAGCATGACTAGGGCTATTTCTAATCATTGATTTCATCCTGTCCCAAGCTTGTGCAACATGTTCTTGGTATTGTTATTCAAAATTCTGAATTTGATTTCTAAGGGAGATGATCTCAGCGGGACGAAAACACTTGCTAATAAAAGCATCTTTACACTTATCCCATGTTCAAATACTATTACGTGGTAAAGATGAGAACCAAGATTTAGCATTATCTCATAAAGAAAAACGAAATAATTTTAATTTCACATTATCATTATCCATGTCCTTTTTCTTTTGGATATAACAAAGTTCAACAAAGGTATTAATATGAGTAGCAGGCTCCTCATTAGGACTTCTCGAAAATTGTTCTTTCATCACAAGATTCAACAATGCAACATTTATATAATAAGACTACGTAATAGTGGCGGATGGTATAGGCATACTAACAAAATCATTTTTATTAGTACTTTAGAATTCACACCAATTAGTACTATCTTCACTCAAGGTTACCGAGTAAGCAAAGTAACAAGCAAGACTAGTGAACTAGCGAGCAAAGAAGTAACTAGTGACTAGCAAAGGTAGATATTATTGTATTTTTGATTTTTATGAAGCAAGCTAACTATAAAAGAAAATAAAAATAAGAACAAGTGAATTATAATTTATGTGAAGTGATAACCCAATAGTATATGGGATCACAATTGTTTTTGAGGGTAGAGTATTCAATCCAAATTTATAGATTCAACACAAGGCGGTGCCAAAGAATATTTGCACGTATTAGCAGCTCAGTTCTCAATTCAAGCACACTTGGGGATTTAGTATCTGCAGCAGAATGTAATTAGCACAGTAATATGATAGTTTTGATAGAAGTGGTAACAGTAGCAGCATTAACGGTAACAGTAGCATTAGTAACGTTAAGAGTGATAGCAGTTTTGTAGCAGTTGTAAGAGCAGTAGCAACAATAGTAACTTAGCAAGCACAATATGAGGAAAACTTGTAGGCACTAGATCAATGGTATTGCTGGATAATATTCACTATATAATAATCACAACATAGGGTGACACAGAACTAGCTCCCGTTCATCAATATAATGTAGGCATGTATTTTATAAATAGTCATACATGGTGATGGCAAAGAACTTGCATGACATCTTTTGTTCTATACCCTCCCATGACAGGGGGGTCCACAAGGAAACTAAGGGATATTAATTCCTCCTTTTCATAGAGAACCAAAACAAATAATTAACACATAGAGAATACATGAACTCCTTATACTACCATAATCAACGGAAAGAATCACAATTATTCTCACTTTGGGGACTGCGGATCCTAACACGTAGTAGGTGCATATAACTTGCAAGGTTGGATCAGATACATAGATACAATGGTAAAAACATAAACGGTAAGATCTAAAATCATGGCACTCAGGCCCTAGTGACAAGCATTAAACATAGCAAACTCATAGGGACATCTATCTACGAACATAG
Source organism: Hordeum vulgare subsp. vulgare (assembly GCF_904849725.1). NCBI lineage: Eukaryota > Viridiplantae > Streptophyta > Magnoliopsida > Poales > Poaceae > Hordeum > Hordeum vulgare. Next base: position 267,941,879 of record NC_058519.1, on the reverse strand, counting down.
TGGATACTAGGGATGAAGCCCTAACAACACTAACTCGATTACATGATGAACCTTATCCAGCTCTTCACCGACCAGCAAGCCTACAAAGGGATTACTCACACCCGGAGGAGAGTATCATGCAAATGGCGATGGAGGAGGGTTGATGATGATGAAGATCAAACATTGTCATCTCCCGATCCCCAAACAAACTCCAGATTAAGCATCCCGATGAAGAACAAGAGGTGGCGGCGCCTCCATACAGTAAAGCGTGATCAATCTTACTCTCTAATTTTTTTCTCCGAAAATAGGAATTTATAGCATTGGAATTAGGGTCAGCGGAGCAACGTGTGCCCCACTAGACACGAGGCCGCGCCACGGGGGCCTCGCATGCCTTGATATCTAGTGGGATGTTGTGGCCTCCCCTCCGATGGATCTTGGTTCCAATATTTATTATATATTCGAGAAAAAATCTCCAAAAAGTTTTGTTCCTTTCCGAGAACTTCTATTTCTACACAAAAACAACACCATGGTAGTTTTTCTGAAAATAGTGCCAGTCTGGGTCAGTTTCATTCAAATCATGCAAATTAAAGTTCAAAACAAGAGCAAAAGCGTTAGGAAAATTAGATACGATAGAGATGTATCAACTCCCCCAAGCTTAACCCATTGCTTGTCCTCAAGCAATTCAGTTGACAAAATAAAGTGATAAAGAAAAACTTTTACGAACTCTTTTGTTCTTGTTTACATTTACATGCTTAGAGAGCACCCAAGTTTTCAACATAAATCATGACTAATCATATCAACGATAACCCTTAGAAACTATATTAGCTCATATCAATGGCATAATCAACTAGCCAACACTTGGTCAAAACAATCATGATATAATATGACAATAGTGGTATATCGCTAGCCCTTTGTGAGACCGCAAAATATAAATGCAGAGCACATCTAAAGTTCAAGCAACAACTATACATTGTAATTCGTGGTAGAAGAGATCCAGTCATTTTGCAAACAACGATTACTAGACACAAAGAATGAGGATGACAACAATGCTCGCACGTCTAGTGCTTGTTTGAGAAGGAGATGACTCAAAGTAAAAAAATCAAATAACATGAGAGTATGTACAAAGTCCCTTTGAAGAGGGAAGCAGGGATTTGTAGAGGTGCCATTGCTCATAGTGAAACTGAGAGATAAATTATTTTTGGGAGGTGCACCCTTCCTCTCAATGTTACAACCAAGAGTTATCGATATCTTCCATGCTGAACAAATTTGTGGCGGTTCCCAAGCGGTAAAGGTAAATATTTACTCCCCCTCCACCAATCAAAACACATTGTACGACTAGCCGAATCCACTGGTGTCGTCCATACCAACAACAATACAGGGGGAGTTTTGTTTAATTAATTGTGATTTATGATTCGGGATTGGGAGTCCCTTTTTACCAGCCCCTCTTGTGCAAGGACGAGTGAATAAACACCCCTCTTGTGCAAGGATGAGTGAATAAACACAAAACAGAAGTTCATTTGGAATATTAGAGGTGGCACATGAAAATTTACTAGGAATGGCAGGGTAATAACGCATATATGTAAGTATGGTGGATTCATGTGTAATAACTTTGTTTCAAGGATTTTGATGCACAAGGAGTATTCTCGCTTAGTACAAGCGAAGGCTAGCAAATAGGTTGGGAAGAGACCAGCTAGAGAGTGAAGACGGACATGAACATGCTTTATGAATAATCATCATTGCATACTGGCACGGGTAGGATATAAACACCATGAACATAAACATAATGGAGGCTATGTTGGTTTTGATTGAACTACACGCGTGAATATGTGCCAGGTCAAGCCACTTGAACATTCGGAGGAGGATAACATATTTTCATACTACATCACAACCATTTTAATGCATGTTGACATCCAAAATAAATCATTATCCACTTCTATCTACTTAAGCATGGCATGAAAAAGTATAATCTCTAATTTATATTGTAAACATGTTTGGTCATGATACGCTGAATCATGTATACTGGTCTAAACATATTTTCAAAAACAAAAACAAGTTGAGTTCATACTCGCTTCTCTTTGCCATAGTCACTTTCCCAAATATCATCATTATTGCATTTCACTTGCACAAGCGAATGATATGAAGATAATAATAGTGCAAGAGTGACGTGGACTAAGCTGGAATCCGCAACATTTTATCCAAGAGGAGAAGATAAAGTAAAATGTGCTCTTCATTGGATCAATAACAATGCATATGAGAGCCACTCAATATTTTTTGGGTATAACTCATAGAAGGGAAAAGAAATTCAGAGAAACACACTAAAATATTTTTTGGAGTTTTTAGTTTTTCAAGAAGAAAGCAAATTAAAGAAGAAAAAACTAAAACTAGTAAAACTATTTACACTCTAAAGATCCCAATAAGTAAAAGAAGAAAAGAGAAATCTTTTTGGGTTTTATATTAATACTACAATTAAATTGCGCTAGAAAGAAAAACTGAAAAGAAGTGAGAAATATTTTTAGATTTTCTGCAAGTTTTTCAAACACACAAGAAGAAGGCAAGTAAATAAATGTAACAAAGGTAGCACCATGCAATAGTGTGAACTCCCACAATTAGAATGTGTAAGCATGAATCTAAAGTTGGTGCAAAAATGTACTCCCCCAAGCTTAGGTTTTTGGCCTAGCTTGGTAATCACCACCTCTGGTAGCGTGAGTAATAGTCAGTGTGGGAACTCATTGAACCCTTGGTGCAGCCTCTGCAGCCTGACGGGCAGCCTCCACTGCCATGTTGTACTTGTGCGCCTCCCTCTCACAGACATGATATCTTCCTTTTTCCTGATAATCAAAGAGGGAAGGTGCAGGAAAAATAACAGGCAGAACCGGTTTCTTATTAAACATTAGGTTGTAGTTATAATCAGTAGCGATGGCCTTTATGACCATATGGCGCTTCATGGCCTCAAAGTCTAAATACTAAGTAGGAAGAATGGGGTCCCTGGACAGCGATGACATGCCACACTTTTTAGCTAAACGAGAGGCATAAACCCCGCCATAAAAATAACCACTCTCAGAATTGTGTTGAAATCTGCATGCTACAATTGCTCCTAGATGCAACATTTAATTCCAGTTAACGCAGTATGCAGGAGACTCAAGTCTGGGACACATAAAGTACTACAATCTTGCTTTCCCACTATGCAATTTCTATTAAAGAGTGCTAGGTAATGAATTGAAAGACAATGTATATTATTTATTCTACCTTGAGTTACTCCTCTATCTTTGCCAAAGCAAAGACAAGTTAAAATATCTCATATTCCAATTTTCGTGGTTGGTCTAGCGAACCCCAACGTGGAATTTTACATGCATTAGAGAAATCATCTAGAGACATAGTGATGCCATTTTCGTAGAGATTAAAGGAGACTCTAAATTCTCGAGGATAAAAATGTAAATCGCTTAGTGAAAGTTTCAGTAAGATGATAATGTTGTGTGCACTTATCTGCAATGAAGGGTGCGAGCTGAGTATTATGAATGTATCGCTCAAATTATTCCTTAATCCCTGCACCCAACAAGAAGTCATCACTTAGCTAGAGGCATTATTTTGCGTGGGCTTCTCACATCGAACTTTCACTTGGCTCAACATAAGACTGTCGTATCGGAGTCTCGGTAGAAGATGCCTCCAAGGACTTCCTCCTCGAAGAACTCCTTTTTAACCAGTTCATTATTCCTAACTATCAATCTGTGGAAAAAATGGGTCAAAACTAAAGTTAACAAAACTTTAGAAGAATGGTAGAAACTACTCACATGGGTGCCTTGAGCCAAAAACAAGCACTAAAACTACTTGGAGCTTCAATAATTCAACATACAAGCTCATCTACAACATCACCTAGAGTAGCTAATTACTCCTAAGATAAACCATTAAAGAGAACTAATTGGAGGAGTGGTGGAGTTACATACCAAGGAGCAATCCCCCAAAACAGTTTAAGAAATGGAGTTTCGAGCAAAGAGATCGAAACAGGTTTTTTTTCTGGATGTGAGTGACGAAGTGGGATGAAGGAATAAGTGAGGGGACCCCCGAGGAGGCCACTAGACACCTAGCCACGCATGGGGGGGCTGGCACCCCCTGGTGTCTAGTAGCCACCTCGGATACCCCCTGTAGTATTTTTAGTGCTAGAAATTCTCCAATATTCACAAAAATGTCGTGTAAAAATTTTAGGTCATTTGGAGAACTTGTATTTTTTTGCGCTTTTTATTGCAAGGAAAAATCAGAAAAGAGGATAATCATGAATTGTTTTGTAATTAACTAAAAATAATAGGAAAAGAAAAGTGGATGCAAATAGTTGTGCCTACTGAATTCATCGACCTCATGCGTCTTTAAAATGTTTCATTAATAAGGTTGATCAAGTCTTATTAACAACCACTTCTAATTAGCATCATCCCGAAGAATTTTTGTAAAACACTAGTTACCACCATGGGGATGTGCTTATCCCCAACAATAAGTATCTCATATTTAATTTTGTCTGTAGGTAGAGGTAGTAGAAAACTACCACTCGTGGTAGTCGGAGAATTTTCAATAACATTGACAACATTCACTTGAAATTGTTTCCTCGGAAAATGCACCATATGTTGTTTACCGTTGACGTGAAAAGTGACCTTGCTTTTGTTGCAATCAATAACAGCCCCTGCAATATTCAAGAAAGGTATACCAAGGATAATTTACATGTTGTCATCCTTGGGCATATCCACTATAACCAAGTCTGTCAAGATAGTAACATTAGCAACAACAACGGGTACATCCTCACAAATACCGATAGGTATGACTATTGATTTGTCAGCCATTTGCATTGAAATTTCAGTAGGTGTGAGTTTACTCAAGTCAAGTCTTTGGTATAAAGAGAAAGGCATAGCAATAACACCAGCTCCTAGATAACACAAAGTGGTTTTCACATAGTTATTTTTTATGGAACATGTCATAGATGGTATTCCTCGATCTCCTAGTTTTTTAGGTAACCTATCCTTAAAAGTATAATTAGCAAGCATGGTAGTGATTTTAGCTTTAGGTATTTTTCTCTTATTAGTGACAATGTTGTTCATGTACTAAGCATAAGGGTCCATCCTCAAAAGATCAGGTAAACCAGTACGCAAAAAGACCGACCTAAGCATTTCAGCAAAGCGTTCAAATTCTTCAGGATGTTTCTTCTTAGTTGGTTTAGGTGGATAAGGCATAGGTTTTTGAATCCATGGCTCTCTTTCTTTGCCATGCTTTCTGGCAACAAAATCTCTTTTACCATAATGTTTATTCTTAGGTTATGGGTTATCAAGATCAACAGCAGGTTTTATCTCAACATCATTATCTGGTTATTTATGATTGTCAGGTTGAGCATCTACCTGAGCATCATCATTATCATTTTCATTATCACTAGGTGAATGCTCACTACCAGATTTAGTTTCAGCATTAGAGATAGAGACATCATTAGCACTATCAGAAGGTTTTTCTACCTCATGTTCACTAGAAGTATGCAAGGTCCTATCATTTTTATTTTTATTTTTATTTCTAGAAGGACTAGGTGCATCAATATTAATTCTCTCTGAATATTGCTCAGTTCTTTTAGGATGACCTTCTGGATATAGTGGATCTTGAGTCATTGTTTCTCCTCTAGTCATTATTCTAACAACATGATCATTCATATGATTAGTCATTTCATGAAGCAACTCACTTTAAGATTTAGCAACCTCTTCTAGTTGGGTTTGAACCATATAAGAATGTTTTCCTATGACTCTGACATCATTGGTGATTCTAAATAACAAGTCACTTAAGCGAGCAATCATATGAGAGTTTTCTTTTAATTGTGTCAAGACATAGGAATTGAAATGGTCTTGCTTAATAATATAATTATCGAACTTATATAAGCATTGACTAGGATGTTAATTGTAAGGTATGTCACCTTCATCAAACTTTAACATAGAATTTACCTCCACCACCTGTGGTGGTGCTTTGAGACCATGGATTTCTTCGATAGGTGGTAAATTCTTGACATCTTTAGCTATAATGCCTTTTTCCTTCATACATTTCGTTACTTGTTGCATAGTTTCAGGACTAAGAAATAATATGCATCTCTCCTTTGGAGTAGGCTTGTGCGGTGGTTCAGGAAGTGTGCATTGATCATAGTTCTTCAACATATTAGTCAATAATTCCTTAGCTTGTTTGACAGCCTGTTCCGTGAAAACACAACCACCACAACTACCTAGGTGGTTCCTAGAAGCATCGGTTAGTCCATTATAAAATATATCAAGTATTTCATTTTTCTTCATAGGATGATCAGGAAAAGCATTAAGTAATTGGATAAGACTCCCCCAAGCCTGTGGGAGACTCTCTTCTTCAATTTGCACAAAGTTCAATATTTCATATAAGGCAGCTTGTTTCGTATGAGCAGGAAAATATATTTCAGAGAAGTAGTAGATCATATCTTGAGGACTACATACACAACCAGGAGCAAGAGTGTAACACCCTGTGTTTACCTTTCCTCACTGATTTGAATTTTCCAAAAATTAGGATCAATTAATTTTTTTGAATGCGTGTAATGCTTGAAGTGAGTGTTGTTTGCTTGATTGCTGCTATGCATGTGTTTGATTCTCAATAATTCTTATTACTCTTTAGACTCTCCTCCTTAGCCCAAAAAATCCTGCCTAATGATCATGACATGTGTTTAGGACCAGAAACTATTTTTACCAAATATTATTTTCACCAAAAAGGCCTTTCTTTGAATTAAGCTTTCAAAACCCCTGAGATGAGATCTGTACTACAAGTCCTCAAATTAGGGAATTTATTTTGCACCAATTATTTTATTTAAAACCTATAATCAAAATGGCTTCCCAAAACCATAACATTATTGTTTTAAAAGTTATTTTACTATTTTATTTGAATGCCTTCCTGTGAGGCTAGAAATAGTCTCATATGAAGGAAAGTTATTTTTATTGCTTTCAAAATATTTGAGAAAATTTAGGGAAACTCAGTGGACATATATATTCCATATATATGAGTTTCAACACATGGTCATGTTCAAAATATTGGGCAAACCCCTCCAAAACCCTTCCTGCCTATTTCAAGATTTTGGAATATTTCTATAAGAAATATTCTCAATAAATTCCTGTAAAATTATAGCAAGTCACATATGATATATGTGATGATCTTGCCAAGTTTCATCTCAATCCAAGTTGATTTGACTCCCCTAATTATTCTAAAACCCTATCTGTCTAGATCCAAATTTGAGCCACTCTACATTGTAAAGTATCTCCAATTGTGCTCAAATTTGGTAGACATGTTGTGATACTCCAATAATGCATCCACACCAAATGGTGCATCAAGGAGAATAGAAGAACTTCTACCAAGCCTCACAAAACCCTCTTTGTTGATTTCTAACTTTGGGAAACTTTACATTATAAAGCTTCTCCAATTGACCCCAAACTTTTTGGGCATGCTTTAATGCTCAAATAATGCCCCCACACCAAATATTGGATTTGTGGGAATTGATTTGAATATCTTTGTAAGCAGAAGGCCATTTCTGCCCATTTCATGAGTTTCCCAAGTCTACATTGGAAACCTTCTCCACCAAATCCCAAATTTGGTGTCCAAGCTTATTTTCATCTATTATTTGATTCTCTTAAGTTTCATATCTATTGAAGTTCATCTGGTTGCCCTCACACTCATCAAACACCTTGTGTGCACTCACCAAATTGGATCCTTTGACCCCTGATACGTCTCCAACGTATCTATAATTTTTGATGGTTCCATGCTATTATCTTGTCAAACTTTGGATATTTTGTATGCCTTTTATATCTTTTTTGGGACTAACTTATGAACTCAGTGCCAAGTGCCAGTTCCTGTTTTTTCGTGTTTTTGACACTTTTCAGAGGAGAATTTTAAACGGTGTCCAAACGGAATAAAACTTCCGAAAAGATTTTTTCCGGAAGAGAAGATACACATGAGACTTGAGAACCAAAGCAGGGGCCACCAGGGGACCCCACAAGCCCCCTAGGCGTGGCCAGGGGGCGTGCCTAGTAGGCTTGTGGGCCCCCTGTGGCTCGTCTGCCCTACCTCTGCCCTACGCCAAGCTAGATCGTTGCACATCCCACTACACTACTGGAGGCATTTCCTATAGAGTCATCATCGTTCTAAACTTTGAGATGTGAGTAAATAAAAGTGTGATGATTATCATTATTAGAGCATTGTCCCATGTGAGGAAATAAAAAAAGAGGCCAAAGTTGCCCACAATAAAAAAAGAGAGAAACAGAGGCCCAAGAGCCCAAATAAAAAAAAGAGAAAAAGAGAGAAGGGACAATGCTACTATCTTTTTCCACACTTTTGCTTCATAATAGCACCATGTTCTTCATGATTGAGAGCCTCTTGTTTTGTCACCACCATATACTAGTGGGAATCTTTATTTTATAACTTGGCTTGTATATTCCAATGATGGGCTTCCTCAAATTGCCCTAGGTCTTCGTGAGCAAGCAAGGTGGATCCACACCCACTAGTTCTCCTTTTGAGCTTTCACATACTTATAGCTCGAGTGCATCCTTTGTATGGCAATCCCTATTCATTCACATTGATATCTATTAATGGGCATATCCATAGCCCTTTAATACGCCGAGTCAATGTGACCATATCCTCCTTTTTGTATCACAACCACCACCACACTCTATTCCACCTATAGTCCTATATCCATGGCTCACGCTCATGTATTGCGTGAGAGTTTAAAAAGGTTTGAGAAAGTAAGAGTGCGAAAACAACTACTTGGCCAATACCGGGGTTGTGCATGATTTAAATGAGTTGTGTGAGGATGATGGAGCATAGCCAGACTATATGATTTTGTAGGGATAACTTTCTTTGGCCTTGTTATTTCGAAAGTTCATGATTACCTTGCTAGTTTGCTTGAAGTATTATTGTTTTCATGTCAATAGCAAACTATTGTTTTGAATCTTAGGGATCTGAACGTTCATGTCACATTAAAGAAGTAACAAAGGACAATTATGCTAGGTAGCATTCCACATCAAAATTTCAGTCTTTATCACTTCCCTCCTCGAGGACGAGCAGGAGTTAAGCTTGGGGATGCTTGATACGTCTCCAACGTATCTATAATTTTTTATGGTTCCATGCTATAATCTTGTCAAACTTTGGATGTTTTGTATGCCTTTTATATCTTTTTCGGGACTAACTTATTAACTGAGTGCCAAGTGCCAGTTCCTATTTTTTCCGTGTTTTTGACCCTTTTCAGAGGAGGATTTTAAACGGTGTCCAAACGGAATAACACTTTTGATTTTTTTTTCTGGAACAGAAGATACGCACGAGACTTTAGAACCAAGGCAGGGGCCACCAGGGGACCCACAAGCCCCCTAGGAGCGGCCAGGGGCGGCCCGCGCCTAGCAAGCTTGTGGGCCCCCTGTGGCTCGTCTGCCCTACCTCTTCCGCCTATAAATTCAGAAAAATTCCAAAACTGCGCGAGAGATCCGCGAAATTACTTTTCCGCCGCCGCAAGCTTCTATCTCCGCAAGATCCCATCTGGGGCATGTTCCGTGTCCTGTCGGAGGGGGATTCGGATACGGAGGGTTTCTTAATCAACACGATGACCTCTCCGATGATGCGTGAGTAGTTCACCATAGTCCTTCGGGTCCATAGCTAGTAGCTAGATGGCTTCTTCTCTCTCTTGGATCTTCAATACAAAGTTCTCCATGATCTTCATGGAGATCTATCTGATGTAATCTTCTTTGCGGTGTGTTTGTCGAGATTTGATAAATTGTGGATTTATGATCGGATTATCTATGAATCTTATTTGAGTTTCTTCTGATCTCTTATATGCATGATTTGATATACTTGTAATTCTCTTCGAGTTGTAGGTTTTGTTTGGCAACTTGATCTATGATTCTTGCAATGGGAGAAGTTCTTGGTTTTGGGTTCATACCGTGCGGTGACCTCACCCAGTGACAGAAGGGGTAGTGAGGCACGCATCGTGTTGTTCCCATCAAGGGTAAAAATATGGGGTTTTCAACATTGGTTTTAGTTTGTCCCTCTACATCATGTCATCTTGCTTAAGGCGTTACTCCGTTCGTCATGAACTCAATACACTAGATGCATGCTGGATAGCGATCGATGTGTGGAGTAATAGTAGTAGATGCAGAAAGTATCGGTCTACTTTTCTCGGACGTGATGCCTATATGTATGATCATTGCCTTAGATATCATCATGACTTTGCGCGGTTCTATCAATTGCTCGACAGTAATTTGTTCACCCACCGTATTATTTGCTATTTTGAGAGAAGCCTCTAGTGAACACTATGGACCCGAGGTCTACTTCACACCATATTTTTAGCCTTACACTTTTACTTCGTTGATTTTTCCGCCTTGAGATCTCACTTTGCAATCAATCTTGAAGGGATTGACTATCCCTTTATAGCGTTGCGTGCAAGCTCTTTTGTGTTAAGCAGGTACTTTGGACTTGGCGCGATTCTCCTACTGGATTGATACCTTGGTTCTCAAACTGAGTGAAGTACTTACTGCTCCTGTGCTGCATCACCCTTTCCTCTTCAAGGGAAAAACCAACTCGAGCTCAAGAGGCAGCAGAAGGATTTCTGGCGTCGTTGCCGGGGAGGATCAAGTCAAGAACTCATCCAAGTAAGTGTCTCAAACTCATCTCTTGCATTTACTTTTTTGCCTCTCTTTTCCTCTCCCTCACTTGTGAAAAACAAAAATTTCCAAAAATATTTGCCTTTTTCGTTTGCCTTTTTCATTCACCCATTTCTCTCGTTTGCTTTCTGTTCGCTTGTGTGCTTGTTTGCTTGCTGAAGTCGCCATGGCTGAAAACACCAAACTTTGTGACTTGTCGAATACTAATAATAATTATTTTATTAGTACTCCGATTGCTCCCGCCACTAGTGCGGAATCATACGAAATCAATGCTGCTTTGCTGAATATTGTTATCAAAGAGCAATTCTTCGACCTTCCTAGTGAAGATGCCACATCCCATCTTAATACCTTCATTGAGCTTTGCGATATGCAAAAGAAAAAAGATGTGCATAATGATGTGATTAAATTGAAGCTTTTTCCATTCTCGTTGCGAGATCGAGCAAAAACTTGGTTTTCGTCTTTGCCCAAAACTAGTACTGATTCTTGGAACAAGTGCAAAGATGCTTATATATCCAAGTATTTTCCGCCGGCTAAGATTATCTCTCTCCGTAATGATATCATGAATTTTAAGCAACTTGATCATGAACATGTTGCACAATGTTGGGAGAGAATGAAATTGATGATTAGAAATTGTCCCGCTCATGGCTTGAGTGTTTGGATGATTATACAAATCTTCTACGCTGGCTTGAATTTCGCTTCTAGAAATATCTTAGACTCCGCCTCAGGTGGAACGTTCATGGAAATCACGTTAGGAGAAGCCACAAAACTCCTAGACAATATCATGACGAACTACTCTCAGTGGCACACTGAAAGGTCACCTACTAGTAAGAAGGTACACGTTATAGAAGAAATTAACTCGTTGAGTGCTAAGATGGATGAGTTAATGAATTTGGTTGCTAGTATAAGTGCTCCTTTAGATCCTAATGATATGCCCTTCTCTTCCTTGATTGAAAGTAGCAACGCTAGCTTGGACGTTAATTTTGTTGGTAGGAACAATTTTGGCAACAACAATGCTTTTAGAGGAAACTATGTTCCTAGGCCTTTTCCTAGTAACCCCTCTAATAACTTTGGCAACTCCTACAACAATACTCATGGAAATTACAATAGATTACCCTCTCATCTAGAGAGTAATATCAAAGAGTTTATCAACTCGCAAAAGATTTTCAATGCGTCCATAGAGGAAAAACTACTCAAAATTGATGATTTGGCTAGGAGCGTTCATAGAAAGTCTAATGATATTGATGCTTTGAAAGTTAGATGTGCTCCTCCCAAGATCAATATGGATGAAACTTTGAAAGCTATGCGTGTTTCCATGAGTGAGAGCAAAGAAAGAACCGCCCAAATTTGTGCTAGACATGAATGGCTTAAAAAGGCGTGTTCTCGTGATAAGAATCAAGAAGATCTTAAAGTGCTTGGTGTGACTCCCATTGAATCTTTGTTTTCTTCTGTCAAACCTAATGATGATGGGGCTGGATATGAATCCACTTTGGTTGAAAAATGCTCCAATGATTCAGAGTCCATCTATCTTGATGCTAAAAGCATTGAAAGTGCAGTAGAAGATATTAAAACCTTGAGTAGTAAAGAAACTACTACTTTGGATTTCAAGGAATTCAATTATGATACTTGCTCTTTGATTGAATGCATTTCCTTGATGCAATCCATGCAAAACTCTCCACATGCTTATAGCCAAAACAAGGCCTTTAGTGATCATATCGTCGATGCTATGATAAAATCTCTTGAAGAGAAACTTGAATTGGAAGTTTCTATCCCTAGAAAGTTTCATGATGAGTGGGAACCTACTATCAAAATCAAAATCAAAAACTATGAATGCAATGCTTTGTGTGATTTTGGTGCTAGTGTTTCCGCGATTCCAAAGTCTTTATGTGATGTTCTAGGTTTTAATGAGATTGAGGAGTGTTCTCTTAATTTGCATCTTGCGGATTCTACTGTCAAGAAACCCATGGGAAGGATCAATGATGTTCTTATTATTGCAAATAGGAACTATGTACCCGTGGATTTCATTGTGCTTGACATTGATTGCAATCCTACATGCTCTCTATCATTCTTGTTAGACCTTTCCTAAGGACTATCGGTGCTATCATCGACATCAAGGAAGGGAATATTAGATTTTAATTTACTTTAAAGAAGGGCATGGAGCATTTTCCTAGAAAGGAAATAAGATTGCCTTATGAATCTATGATGAGGGCTACTTATGGTTTGAGCACCAAAGACGACGATACGTGATTCTATCGCCTTATGCCTAGCTAAGGGCCTTAAACAATAGCGCTTGTTGGGAGGCAACCCAATGAATTTATCTTTTTCTTTATGTTTTGTTGCGTCTACACTATCATAATTCTGTTATGATTGTGTCTTTTGTGTTTCAGCCAAGCAAAACCTTTATGACTATTCTTGGTGATGGTTGTTTGATCCTGTTGGAAAAAGACAGAAACTTTTCGCTCACGATATTATTTTTCATTTTTATTCAGAAAGAGTTGTTGAGTTGATTAGTTTTGCTACTGGTTGATATGCCTTTTCCCAGGCAGTCGTAATTTTTCAGAATTTTTGAGGTACCACAAGTATACGAAGTATACAGATTTCTACAGACTGGTCTGTTTTTGACAGATTTTGTTTTCGTTGAGTTGGTTGCTTGTTTTGATGAAACTATGGATAGTATCGGGGGGTACTAGCCATGGAAAAGTGAGAATATAGTAATATAACACCAATATAAATTGAAATCAAGATTGCTGCAGTACCTAAAGAGGTGGTAGTTTGTTTTCTTGTGCTAATGATATCACAAGTTTCTGTTTAAGTTTTGTGTTGTGAAGTTTTCAAGTTTTCGGTGATGTTCTCATGGAAAAATGGATAAAGAGTGGAAAGAGCTCAAGCTTGGGGATGTCCAAGGCATCCCAAGCCAAATTCAAGGACACCAAAATCCTAAGCTTGGGGATTCCCCGGGAAGGCATCCCCTCTTTCGTCTTCAATCCATCGGTAACATTACTTGGAGCTATATTTTTATTCACCACATGATATGTCTTTTGCTTGGAGAGTCTTGTATCGTAGGAGTCTTTTCTTTTTGTTGTGTCACAATCATCCTTGCTGCACACCTTTTGAGAGAGACATGCACTCATCGTGAATTTTCTAGAATGCTCATCGTGCTTCACTTATATCTTTTGAGCTAGATAATTTTGCTCTATGTGCTTCACTTAGATCTTTTAGAGCACGGCGATGCGTGACTTGGTAGTTGGTTTGTGCCTTGAAAATAGTCCCAAAGGTTATAGGTACCCAAAGAGGATACAAAAACTTCCATCTTCATGTGCATTTAGTAGAAAGAGAAGTTTGATTCCTCTCAATTAGTTTTGAGACATGGATTTGGTAATATTAAGAGTTATGTTAGTAGGGTGTTGTGAATCTAGAAATACTTGTGTTGAAGTTAGTGATTCCCGTAACATGCACGTATGGTGAACCGCTATGTTAGGAAGTCGGAGCATAATTGATCTATTGATTGTCATCCTTTTTGTTGCGGTCGGGATCGCGCGATGGTATAGATCCACTTTCACCTTCCACCATTGCTAGCCTCTCTAGTACCGCACAATTTTCGCCGGTGCACAAACCCACCATATGCCTTCCTCAAAACAGCCACCATACCTACCTACTATGGCATTTTTATAGCCATTCCGAGATATATTGCCATGCAACTCCCACCGTTCCGTCTCATGACTTGTGCCGTCACTCTCATATTGCCATTGCATGATCGTAAGATAGCTAGCGAGATGTTTCAACGTCATACGCCAAGCTAGATCTTTGCACATCCCGGTACAGTGCCGGAGGCATTTCCTATAGAGTCATCATCATTCTAAGCTTTGAGTTGTGAGTAAATAAAAGTGTGCTTATTATCATTATTAGAGCATTGCCCCATGTGAGGAAAAAAAAGGCCAAAGTTCCCCACAATAAAAACTAGAGAAAAAGAGGCCCAAGAGCCTAAATAAAAAAAAGAGAAAAATAGAGAAGGGACAATGCTACTATCTTTTTCCACACTTGTGCTTCATCATAGCACCATGTTCTTCATGATTGAGAGCCTCTTGTTTTCTCACCACCATATACTAGTGGGAATCTTTATTTTATAACTTGGCTGGTATATTCCAATGATGTGCTTCCTCAAATTGCCCTAGGTCTTCGTGAGCAAGCAAGTTGGATGCACTCCCACTAGTTCGCCTTTTGAGCTTTCACATACTTATAGCTCTAGTGCATCCTTTGTAAGGCAATCCCTACTCATTCACATTGATATATATTAATGGGCATCTCCATAGCCCTTTAATACGCCGAGTCAATGTGACATCTCCTCCTTTTTGTTTCACAACCACCACCACACTCTATTCCACCTATAGTACAATATCCATGGCTCACGCTCATGTATTGAGTGAGAGTTGAAAAAGGTTTGAGAAAGTAAGAGTGTGAAAACAATTACTTGGACAATACCGGGGTTGTGCATGATTTAAATTAGTTGTGTGAGGATGATGGAGCATAGCCAGACTATATGATTTTGTAGGGATAACTTTCTTTGGCCTTGTTATTTCGAAAGTTCATGATTACCTTGCTAGTTTGCTTGAAGTATTATTGTTTTCGTGTCAATAGCAAACTATTATTTTGAATCTTACGGATCTGAACATTCATGTCACATGAAAGAAGTTACAAAGGGAAACTATGCTAGGTAGCATTCCACATCAAAAATTCAGTCTTTATCACTTCCCTACTCGAGGACGAGCAGGAGTTAAGCATGGCGATGCTTGATACGTCTCTAAAGTATCTATAATGTTTGATGGTTCCATGCTATTATCTTGTCAAACTTTGGATGTTTTGTATGCCTTTTATATCTTTTTTGGGACTAACTTATTAACTGAGCGACAAGTACCAGTTCCTGTTTTTTCCGTATTTTTGACCCTTTTCAGAGGAGGATTTTAAACGGTGTCCGAACGGAATAAAACTTCCGATTTTTTTCTGGAACAGAAGGTACGCACGAGACTTGAGAACCAAGGCAGGGGCCACCAGGGGACCTCACAAGCCCCCTAGGCGCGGCTAGGGGGGCGCGCCTAGCAGGCTTGTGGGCCCCCTGTGGCTCGTCTGCCCTACGTCTTCCGCCTATAAATTCAGAAAAATTCCAAAATTGTGCGAGAGATCCACGAAAATACTTTTCCACCGCCGCAAGCTTCTGTCTCCGCAAGATCCCATCTGGAGCACATTCTGGTGCCCTGCCAGAGTGGGGGTTCGAATATGGAGGGCTTCTTCATCAACACCATGACCTCTCCGATGATGTGTGAGTAGTTCACCATAGACCTTCGGGTCCATAGCTAGTAGCTAGATGGCTTCTACTCTCTCTTGGATCTTCAATACAAAGTTCTCCATGATCTTCATGGAGATCTATCCGATGTAATCTTCTTTGCGATGTGTTTGTCGAGATCCGATGAATTGTGGATTTATAATCAGATTATCTATCAATCTTATTTGAGTTTCTTCTGATCTCTTATATGCATGATTTCATATCCTTGTAATTCTCTTCGAGTTGTGGGTTTTGTTTGGCCAACTTGATCTATGATTCTTGCAATGGGAGAAGTGCTTGGTTTTGGGTTCATACCGTGCGGTGATCTCACCCAGTGGCAGAAGGGGTAGCGAGGCACGCATCGTGTAGTTGCCATCAAGGGTAAAAAGATGGGATTTTCATCATTGGTTTGAGTTTTTCCCTCTACATCATGTCATCTTTCTTAAGGCGTTACTCTGTTCGTCATGAACTCAATACACTAGATGCATGATGGATAGCGGTCGATGTGTGGAGTAATAGTAGTAGATGCAGAAAGTATCGGTCTACTTGTCTCGGACGTGATGCCTATATGTACGATCATCGCCTTAGATATCGTCATGACTTTCCGCGGTTCTATAAATTGCTCGACAGTAATTTGATCACCCATCGTATTATTTGCTATTTTGAGAGAAGCCTCTAGTGAACACTATGGCCCCCGGGTCTACTTCACACCATATTTTCAGCCTTACACTTTTACTTCATTGCACTTTCCGCCTTCAGATCTCACTTTGCAATAAATCTTGAAGGGATTGACAACCCTTTATAGCGTTGGGTGAAAGCTCTTTTGTGTTTGTGCAGGTACTTTGGACTTGGAGGCATTCTCCTACTGGATTGATACCTTGGTTCTCAAACTGAGGGAAATACTTACTGCTCCTGTGCTGCATCACCCTTTCCACTTCAAGGGAAAAACCAACGCAAGCTCAAGAGGCAGCAACCCCTTCCACTTTTACCCTTGGGCTCAACTTTCTACCACAGCTCTATATAGTTGCATTTTACCTCGAGTAGCATTGCCATGGCCACTGGTCAAATATTGGAGGGAGGCTCCATGTAACTACTTCTAATTTTTACCCTTGGATCACCATTTTTACCACTCTTATCCCACTTCTTCTTAAGCCAAAGCCCCCACCTCTTGCCAGAGGGTCCCTAGCATCCCAAGGCATCAATTCAAAACAAGATTTGGCATGCTCATGTGGAGAAAATGAGCAGCACATCTAGATCTAAATTTCTGGCTGAAATGTAGCTTTGTACAGCAAGTACCAGCTACCCTTCATTGCTTGAGCTGAAACTTGGGAGTGTTGTAGTCCTTCCATAGCTAACACTGCGAGACATAATATTTCCCCAAGACTCCCCATTTGAGACCCACTTTCCTTAACTCCAAGTTTTTTGTTGCAAACTTAACAGTAGTCAAAACCCGGTCTAAACTGGTCCTATTGGGTTCAAACTCCACCACTGCTTCGTGGCACGCATGCCTTGCATGCTTTACACCTTGGCCTGTCCAAGGGGTGGCCCAGGGCACTAAGTGGGGTGGTCACCACCACCCTAGCATGCAAGAACGGTGCTCTGCACCTTGTCTCCTTCCCACAGCTCAATTCAGGCGACCACAGCTTGTCTCAGCATGCCACAGGATTCCCCTTGACCAGTCCAACCCCTCCCTGATGCCATCTTGCCTCCAAACGCCTTCTGGCACACGTGCTCTCGCCGCACCCAGAACATACAGAGAGCTCCCGAGCTCCACCACGTCGCACATCTCCTTTATCCTCTCCCCCCGAGCCCTCTATGTCCCCAAATCGCTCCCCCTCCTCCCAGGAGCTTCCTGGATCGAGCCATTGGAGCTCACGGTCTCCCAATGCCTCTCATGGATGCAAGGGTTCCGCTTCGGTCTCGGGGTAATTCGAGCAGCCCCACCTCTGTTCCTTTCCTCTGAAGCACACCTAGGGCCCCAGTCCTATCGAGGAGCTCCCCTGTGCTTCCCCTCTCCCTTCCGTCGTCAGAGCACCATACCCAAGGCCACCCATCGACGGCCTGTCGCGGCCAAGGCCCCGCTCGTCCCCGTGTTTCCTCGGCAAAAATGGGGCCCTAGGCCGACGCGGCTCGTTGCCCCGAGCGTGCTGGTGGCCGAAGCGCCGCGGGAGATGGCTGGAGCAGCCAGATTAGTACCGGCGCCCGCGCGGCCCAGCCTCCCATGCCCTCCTCTCTGTCGAGCAGGAGGAGGACGAAGGAGGAGGCGAGTGGGCGCCCTGTGTTAGCTGCTAGGACCCGGGGCCACTGCTTTAAGTGGTCACGCCTCTAACTGGATGCTGCATCCCTGCATGGGAGGCGTATTCAACAGAATACGCCTTCGCCGTTGCTCCTACGATGGTGAGCCGAGCAGATGGGCCGGCCCAATGGCCATACTGTGCCTGAGCGCATCCTAACCCTAAGTAATCCCCTTTCCTTTTTCGTTTTCTAGTAAATTCAAAAATCAATAGATAATTCATTTGAGCTCCAATTTTGATGATTCAAATTTCTACAGGTTCCCAAAATCAAGACATATCCAAATATGTGCTTTGCACATTTTTCCAAGCAACTTCTCTGTTATGCTATTATTCAAAAACAGATTCAAATACTCCTAGCCCCACCTTTCATAATTACTATAGTGTTTAAATCAACTCCAAATGGAGTGATTCCTATTTCTAGAGCCTTCTAATATTGTACGCTATTTTTAAAGCCTTGGTCAAAAAAATTGAATGGCATATTTCTATTTTCATAAATAAATAGCCCTCTTTTACTATTTCTCCAATGTTAGAAAATCCCTAGTATATTCATATCAACTTAAAATCGAGTGAAACAACTTCCTAAATGTTTCTAAAATTGTTCTGTGTTAAATGAGTGCATCCACTCATTTTTATCATAATATTTTTTGTGGGCTTCATAAAGGATCCCCTATTCCTCCTCTCATCCATTCCAAAATCCCTGATGGTCCAACTCTCCTCTAGGAAGCTTCAGGTATTTTTATTATGACCAGAGAGGTCCAAGAAAAATAAAACTCCAATTTATGTAGCACTTTTATTTTTGCTTCTTGTGTGTCTTACTGTGTTGTTTCTGACGTTAATTGACGTAGTAGACGGAGTACTCGGAGTTGGACCGGAAGACCTCGAACACCCCGAGGACTTATGTGAGCAAGGCAAGAAGCTCTTTGACCATGTTTTGACCATATTTTATATTGCATGCTAGTAGAGAAAATATTTCTGTTGCATGTGATCATAAGTATCGGTAAACCATTGAATTGATATTACCGATGGCTCCTCCGGAGCACTTGCATTTTGAGCATGATCCTACCACCTATGAGGGTCACACTAATATCATGTTGACAAGTAGAGCTAAGCATAGTAGCATGAGTATGATGTTGGTATAAATCAAAGGTTTAAAAAACCCCGTCGGGTGCCACTAATGCACGAGGGTGATGATGAGTTAGGTGGCCACTTTTGGTGAAGTGGTGCACCGGGTATTTGTGTGAGTATTGTTTTAGAAATGGGAATAGATTTATGATGTGTCGACCGTCCCAACCTTACATGTACGACCATGTTACCCCTTTGTTGGACGGGGCTTTGTTGATTACTCTGGTCGGTGCTAGCAAAGAACCACATTACTAGTGGCGGGAGTGATGTGTGGTCACTCCCGTGATGGGGTTGTGCCAGGTAGGGTGACTATGCCGTTTTTACGTGTTCCAGGCACACCGTTGGTCGCCGCATGGATGATACTGTCCAGAGTAGGTGCCCGTAAGACGTACATCATGTGGGCTGGGTACCAATCGAGTGGACCTCTTTGTCTAGTATCGTCAGAGGAAAGGCATTGATCGGGTACTTACCTCGGGTATGTTATATACCGCAAGTCGTGGATGACACGAAAGTTTCCCGCATCTCGTGGGTCCAGCGTACCACCTCTGCAGAGTGTAAAACTATTCGAATAGTCATGTCCACGGTCAAGGACAGTTGGGTGGTGCTTCTTAAACTATGTCCAGTCGTTTTCGCTTAAAACAAGAGCAAGTGTGTGTGTGTGCAATGGTGTTAATATGAAAGAGTTGATATGACCAAGTTTGGTGACTTGGCATATCGGGTGAACCCGGAGTGTTGAGCCCTTAACACATATATTGATATCTGTAACCTGTTCTTCTAAATAGCATCTAGCTTATGTTACACATCCATGAACATGTGTATTTGCTGTTAAGGTGCTATCCACAGAAACTGCATAGTGCTTATTATTCTTCCAATTGCATTGTTCACATTATGGGTTGTTGGCGAGTACATTCAAAGTACTCATTGGCTTGCCACTGGTTATTTCATTGACCAGGTATGAGAGAACGGGATATGGTGAAGATTAAATTGGTGACATTTCTGCGAGCTAGGACGCTTCCTAGTCAGAATGCCTGTAGGTTAAGGCTGATGGCATGGGTTCACGCTTTCGATCAATATTTCCACTATTGGTCCAGTTTGGTGTGTTGGCCCTCAAGGCCCTATATATGTAAGACTTGGACGATAAGGTCAGTTATTGTATGAAACGGTATGTATGGATGTAATAATCTTAATATTCAGTATATGTGTGTTCGGTGAGCATTGATCTGTGGGATCACTAAGCACGTTCATTCGGGAATCTCGACTCGTAAGTCGGGGTCCGCACAAAGAGTATTGTACCAAATCTTAGCATCACCCATTAGTGATAAGTGAAATAATTTGAGGATATAGTAGTAGCGAATTTTCTAATCATTAGTAAATAGGGTGGCTATAACATTTAGCTTAGTGAGATGTGCCGCAACAGTTTCATTTTCATAGCCATGAAAAGGATCAGATTCAACCAGAGTGATTATCTGTGGGTCGACAGAGAATTCATAATCCTTATCAATAACAAATATAGGTGAAGTAGCATACTTAGTATCATATTTCATTCTAGCATTTTAGGATTTTTCTTTCAACTTGAATAGTAGTTTCTTAAGATCATCTCTATCGTTACAAGTAAGAAAGTCTCCCGCAATTTGTTGATCCATAACATAACCTTCAGGTATTTCAAGCATCTCAGCTCTAGGATAATCGTGTCTAAAAGGTATTTCAATATTTTTAGTAGCAAAGACTTCATCAGCTTCAATAGTACCATCAATTTATGCATGCTCAATTTCGTTAGCTCTAGCAAGTTGTTCATCAAGAAATTCACCTAGTGGAACAATATCATAAAACGAGGTACTAGCATCATCATAAGTATCATTCATAGCAGAGCTAGCATCGTCAATTACTTGCAACATATCAGGATTAATAGCATGTGGTGGATGTGTTGCAAGTCTATTCAAAACAGAGGGTGAATCAAGTGTAGAGCTAGATGGGAGTTCCTTACCTCCCCTCATCTTAGAGGGAACGATCTTGGCTCTTGTATCTTTCCGATTCTTCATAGTGATCAATAAATATAAATCCCAAGTGACTCAGCAATGAAAGCTATTCTCCCAGGCAACAGCACCAGAAAATGTTCTTGATAACCCACAAGTATATGGATCGCGATAGTTTTCGAGGGTAGAGTACAACCCAAATTTATAGATTCGACACAAGGGGAGAGAAAGAATATTTGTGGGTATTAGCACCTAAGTTGTTAATTCAACCTCTTGGAGATTTAGTATCTCCAACACAGTGATCAACAACACATTAATATGATAGTTTTGATAGTAGTGATAAGAGTAGCAGCAGTAACGGTAACAACGATAGTAGTTTTGTAGCAGTTGTAACAGCAATGGCAACAATAGTGACTTAGCAAGCACAATATGTGGAAAACTCGTAGGCAATAGATCGGTGGTATTGCTGGATAATATTCATCATTAATAGTCACAACATGTTGCGAAACAAAACTATCTCCCGTTCATCGATATAATGTATGCATGTATTCCGTAAATAGTCATACGTGCTTATGGAAAAGAACTTGCACGACATCTTTTGTCCTACCCTCTGGTGACAGCGTGGTCCATAAGGAAACTCACGGATATTAAGGCCTACTATTAATAGAGAATCGAAACAAAACATTAACACATAGTGAATACATGAACACCACATACTACGGTAATCACCGGAAAGATTCCCAATTATTGTCACTTTGGGGTATGCGGATCCTAACACGTAATAGGTGCAGATAACTTGCAAGATCGGATCAGGAACATAGATGTAATGGTGAAAACATAAACGGTTCAGATCTGAAATCGTGGCACTTGGGCCCTAGTGACAAGCATTAAGCATAGCAAAGTCATAACAACATCTATCTCCAAACATAGGGGATACTAGGGATCAAGACCTAACAAAACTAATTCGATTACTTGATGAATCTCATCTAGCTCTTCACCGACATGTAAGCCTATGAAGACATTACTCACTCCCGATGGAGAGCATCATGGAACTGGCGATGGAGGAGGGTTGACGATGATGAAGACCGGAGATTCCCCTCTCCGGAGCAAGAAACAAACTCCAAATTTGACCTCCCGATGAAAAACGGGAGGTGGCTGCAGCTCCGTATCGTAAAACGCGATGAAACTTCCTCTTTGATTTTTCTCTAAAAATAGGAATTTATAGCGCTGGAATTAGGGTTAGCGGAGCCACATGGGCCCCACGAGGAACCAGGCCACGCCAGGGGGGATTTCGTTCCATTCCGAGATCTTTTATGTGTGCAAAAAAACAACACCATGGTAGTTATGCTGAAACAACGTCAGTGTGGGTTAGTTTCATTCAAATCATGCAAATTAGAGTCCAAAACAAGAGCAAAAGCGTTCAGAAAAGTTGATACGATGGAGACATATCACGAAGTTACTTGATAGTACGTTGGTGATGCTCCCTCGCGACAGCGCCACAAATACTTCCTAATACTTGTGATCTGCGTTGGGTTTTCCAAGAAGAGGAACAGATGATCTAGCAAAATATAGATAAGTATTTCCCTCAGTAGAGAACCAACGTTTATCTAACCAATAGGAGTAATAACCAGCCTCCATCTTGAGCGATTGCACACAAAGAAGCAAACACTTGCACCCCACACGGGCAAGAGGGTTGTCAATCCCCTTGGACACGGTAATTGGAAGCAAGTAAAGTGTGTAGATGAAAGTTGGTAATTGCAAAGTAAATAAACACAGCGAGGAAATTGTGCCATTTGTAAACTTATAAGTGAGTAGACTCGGGGGGCTTACTTTTCCCTAATGGCATTTCTCATGTAGTATGCATACTATAGGTAAACAAATTACTATTGGGCAATTGATAGAAAAGCGCATAGTTATGTGATATTCGTGTCAATGATCATGTGTATATAAGCACCACGTCCATATGCAAATAGACCGACTCCTTCCTACACCTATTACTATTACTCCACCCATGGACAGCTATCCAAAATGCATCTAGAGTATTAAGTAAAACAGAGTAATGCCTAGAGAATAATGACATGATAAGACAAAGAGAATTCAATCAATATGAACTGACCCTATCGTTTTATCCTTAGTGTAACCAATAGAAAGATGTGTCCTTGTCCCTTTGTCACTGTATATAGAACTTCGCGAGATTGATCACACCACAACGCACCCCTCTCACTGAAGAAATATCAATCTAGTTGGCCAAACTATTTGAATAGTTTGGAGAGATTTATGAATCTATAATAACCATGGAAATAAGAAGCATAATTGAATTCAGAGAAGACTCAAATCTTTATCATGAAGAATCTAAACATAGACCCACAATTCATTGGATCACAACAAACACACGAGACAAAAGGGTTACATAGGATGGATCACAACAAAGATGCAATGATCATTGTATTGGAGATCAACAGGGAGATATATCGATCTAGGTATTAATTACGGACCCATAGGTCTGTGGTGAACTACTCACACATCACCATGGGAGTAGCAAGGATGATGTAATGGTCCTCCATAATCGACCCCCCCCACGACAGGGCACCAGAACAGGGCCCTTGATGGGATCATGGCGGAACAGAGACTTGCGGCGGTGGAAAAAATGTTTCTTGTGGATCCATAGGGTTTTTGGGATATTTGAGGATTTATAGAACAAAGAGGATTGTGAGGAGGTTTCTGGGGGGCACCAAAGATGAGGGCGCGACCACCCCCTTGGCGCGCCCTGTTGTGTGGTTGCTTCCTCGTGTGACATCCGATCTCCTTGTGAAGGTTCCATGTCTTATTTTGGTCCACACAAAATCATAATAAAAGTTTTCGGGCAATTGGAGTTTGTTTGGTTCAGTAAACCTAAAAAGCCAAAAAATGTAGAAAACAACAACTCACACTCGGCATTAGCTTAATAGGTTAGTGCACCAAAATAACATTAATTGGTAAATAAATACCCAAAAAGTATCCTAGAATGATAATATTATACCATGGAACTATTACACCCTGTGTTTTGCCTTGCTTGACTAAGTTGACATAGCTAAAAAATGAGGGCAAAAAAATGTTTGTGTGTGCTAATGATGCTTGATTTGATTGTTGATTGCTTGCTTGCATGTTTGTGCTTTAAGTCACAAGACCCTCCTGCTCTCAAAACTCATCTCCTTGATCCAAATCCTTGCCCCATGACCTAAAACTATTGTTACAAAATATTATTTTGACCAAAACGCATTTATTTTATTTAATCTTTCAAAAAACCCTCAATTGTTGTTCGTGCAAGAAGTCCTCAAAGTAGGGAAGATGTTTTGACTCAAATATTTTATTTGGATTCTTTTATCAAAAATACTCCCCAAACCCGAAGTACATTATTTTAAAAGTTATTTTTCTATTTCAATTAAATACCTTTTTTGAGTGTAGAAATGGTCTTTTATGAGGAAAATTTATTTTCATGCTTCAAATATAATTGAGAAAATTTAGGGAACCTCTATGGACATATAGTTTCCATACATAAGAGTTTCAACACATGGTCATGTTCAAAATATTGGACAACACGCTTCAAAACACTTTGTGCCTATTTCTAGTCCTTGAAATATTTCTATAAGAAATATTCTCAAATAATTCCAGGAAAATTATAGAAAGTCACACATGATATATGTGATGATCTTGCAAACTTATATCTCAATCCTAATTGTTTTAATTCACCAAAATATCCCAAAACCCTCACTGTCCATATCCAAATTTGAGCAACTCTACATGGTCAAGTTTATCGAATTGATCACAAACTTTTTTGCATACTCTAATCACCAAATAATGCCACCACGCCAAGTGGTGAATTAGTAGAAATAGTTTTGCATGACTGGATCTAAAGAAACCCAATTCCACCCATTTCTAGGGTTTACCAAATTTGCATTGTCAACTTTCATAAAATAATATGAAAATTGGTGATCAGGACCAATATTTTGTACAATTTACCCGTGGTAAATCTCAGGGCCATTGGATACCCCTAGATACCTTAGGACGACATCTAGCACCTTCAGCCATAAGCTTGTGGACAAGCAAAGTTGACCCAAAAAGATTCCCCTTGCCTCCAACTTTTTACCATAGTATGTTCTCACCATATTATACCTCTAGTAACCTTGATATGGCCTCTGCTCAATTATCGGGGGATAACTCCCTCACTTTCCCTCTCCTTTTTACCATGTCAGCCCCTCTCCTTCCATTTCGTCATGCAACACACCCCAAATTCCACCAAGACTTCTTCTGCATGCTAGTGCATTAATCCAAACCCAAATATAGTAGGCTCATGTGGAAAATATGATAAGCTCATCACATACTAGATTCGGGCACCAAATGTAGCTTTGAACAGCAAGTGATAGCTACACTTTTCTCCAACGGTTGCACTTGAGTGTACATGTAGTCCTTCCATAACTATTACCACTAGACATGGTTTTCACCCTTGTGCCCTTGATAAAATCCATTAGATGAGCCCCAAGTTTGCTGCTGCAAATTTATCCTCTGTGAAAACCCTATTTACCCAGCACCATATGAATCCAAATTTCACCGAACACCCTACCATGCATGCCTTACACCCCAGACAACTTTTGCCAACCAAAATGATACTTTGGACACGCACTGGTATGGTGACCACACCACTGACATGCAAAAACGATTTTCTGCCGAGGAACCATGTCCTGTAACTCGCGTCCAGCTCTCTACGATTTTCTGCCGAGGAACCATGTCCTGTAACTCGCGTCCAGCTCTCGTAGAGCATCCAAGCACGCATAGCTAATGCCTGCATAGCTCCAACGCCCCTTTGACGCGCGTGCCCACCACACCCGAGCACCTCTGGTGGACACGCAAGCCCCACTCGTCACCCCCTTGTTGTACCTCTTCTCCGACCACCTGGACCCCTCCATTCCACCCTTTCCCCCTCCGTGAACCCCCTGGACCACCCATAGCTCTCCCCCGTACCCTCTCCCTTCGTCAACGCCGAGCCCCAAATCGGCCTCCACTCAAATTCGCGCAACCTCGGGCTCCTCCTCTCCCCCTAACCCGTCTAGAGCCCTCACACCACCGCCGGTAAGCCCGAAAGCGCTACCATTCCTCCCTGGAGATGCCCTACACTCAAGGTCAATGGTGTCCGAAGTTCCCCTCCATGGCTAGCCAGGCCATCGCGAATGCCGCCCTACCCGGTGGGCGGACAACACCCAGGTGTGGATGTGGCCCATATCCTCGAGCTCACCGGTGGCCGAATCACGGGGAACGGTGCCTGGTAGCGTCGGAAACCACCGCGGGGATCTCCTCTGTCACCATCGGCTGTAGGAAGAAGAAAAGCTTTCCCACGGGCCCTGCCTATCAACACCACACCAGTCAGGCCCGACTGTTTAACTGGAAGCGACTTCATGTGTAGTTGCTTTCACGCAAGGAAAGCGTACTCCAAGCGTACTCAAATTCCTATAATCTTCTAAAAAGCCTAGTTATGATTTGATATAACTTCCATAATTTGTCACCACAAGATTTTGTCCTATTTAAATTTGAATTCAAATTTGAACTACAAGGGGCCACTTTGCAAAATTCCTAGAACCTTCAAATCAACTCCAAATGGAGTGACTGCAATTTCTAGATACTGTAAAAATCATCCCCTATTTATCTAGCCGTTGTTATCATTTTTTACATTAAATGATTTTTTGTGCTCTAATAAATGGCCCCCATTTCCATTTATTCAATCTGAAGAAATTCGTAGGAAAATCATCCCAACTGCAAATCTAGTGAGACCACATCCTAAATGTCTCTAAAATCATGCCCTATTTAATAGATGGATTCGCACATTTTTATAAAAATGTTTTCTGTAGACTCTCTTATTAGCATAAACATCCAAGAAAAACAAAGCTTTTACTTTTCAAAACTTTAATTTTTCTGCTTCTTGTGTGGCTTATTATGGTTCTTTCCAATGATAGTTGACGAATTAGACAAGGTGTTCGGAATTGGACCAGAAGTTTGTGAAGACCTCGAAGACATTGCTGGACCAGGCAATTAGCCCTTTGACCATGTCTATGAAACCCTTTTTGCCGGGCATATAGCATTTTATTTGTTACATTGAATCATGAATGGGACGGTGAGCACCGTGGTGGGTTACCTTTTTTGCTTCCTCGTTGATACTTGCATTGTGTATGACCCTACCTTCTGTCGCTGTGTAAACCGACGGATCTCGGGCTATGGACCTTAGATCGATGGGTTGGAGGGGAAGAAGGAGAGAGTATTTACCCATGTTCAGGCCCTCCTGAGGAGGTAAAACCCTATGTACTACTTTATTATATTGATGGTGTATGAGGATTATAGAGTAGATCTACGACGAGATCGTATGAACTAGAACCCTAGATGAGTCGACCTGCCTATGCGGACTAAACCCTCTGGTTTATATAGACACCCCTGGTCCCGAGGGTTACATACAACTGACATCTAGCCGGGGACATATGCTCCGATCTAGCCTACTCAACTTGGAAGACAAGCTAGTCTGGGTGGCTTTCCTTTTTGGACATGAGGTAATCACGCAATCTGGTCTTCAACAATACGACCCATTAGGTTCACCTCTAAGAGATGGGTCGACCATCCGAGGAACCATTAGTCACAGACTCCCTTACTAGCCCCCGAACTAGCCCCCAACGCCGATGTATATGGTCTTCAAAAACTCCTTGCATCAAGAGTAATCAGCTTGCGAGGCGAGTTCCCTTCACGTTCGGCTGGTTTAAACTTGATCGTTTGGTGATGTCGTGCCTGTAAAACAGGCACTGCTTAATCAGAAGGCCAAAAACACCGAGTGTGAACATTTCCCCATCTAATAGCCTTTCTGACAAAAGTTCGTGCTAGCTAGTTATGAAAAAAAACTCAATTCATTGTTCCAGGCCGCTTTCCCACGGGAATGTCTTGTCCATGAGGAGATTGTGTCGCACGGTTAAGGATATCCGAGTAATGGTTTGGGTAATCCCACGCACATTCATCGACGTGATCGTTTTGGGAAGTGGCAGGGCTTGTGGCGCAATAAACGGTAACCATTGGCCTTGTGGCCCCCCATAAAAGGGGAAAAGAATCTTACATCCACCACAAGCATTCCAGACTCGACCCCCTTTCCTCCAAGCTCCAAGCACTGAGATCCATTTCATTTTCCACCCTCTCTGTCCACCCTTCCCCAAACTCAGCCATGGCCGACTGAGGCTCCCACGACAAGTGGGAGGTCCCAAGCGTCTCCGACCAGGATATCCGGGAGCTGAAGGACGCCAACTATCTTTCATCGGACGTCTCCCACCATGTGCCGGAGGAAGTCCGGCTGGTACCTACTCCCAAGCCAGGCGAAAGGGTGGTGTTCAACCCACACTACATCCAAGGGCTAGGATTCCGACTCTACCCTCGTCGTCAAGATCCTGATGTTCTACTACGGGTTAGATTTTCATGATCTTCCCCCGAACTCATTCATGCATATCTTTGCATTCATCACCCTTTGTGAGGCCTTCTTATGGTTTCATACGCACTTCGGCTTATGTCTCAAGACTTTCGACGTCTTGCTGAAGTCAGTCAGCAGCCAACACGTTGACTGTGGTGGAGCCATGATCAACAAACTCCCCCCTGGTCGAATGGTTAGAAGGAACTTTCATCGACATCATCAAAGCGTGGAAAAAGGAGTGTTTTTACATCACTGAGCCTCGGGAAGAAAGCTGGTGGGCACCTGCCGATTTAGATCCGGACCCCCGAGAGGCTAACCTCGTGGGTCAGAAGAGGTCTTGACTGTAGATCATCCTCGAAGGTGAAAGCGTAGTAGAAGTGCATCACGCAGATGGTGGAGGCGAATATCAATCTGACCGACGTGGTTCGGGTCATGCTCCGCCGCCGCGTCCTTCCCTGCCAGCGTAGGGACAATCCAATGTGGTCCTACAAGCTCGGCGACCCATGTAGGGTGAGCCAGTTCTACCACACTACCCACGAGAAATTGTGGAAGTATTGTGCAAGCCTCAACAGGAATGGTCGGTCGAGGAGGAAGACATTGGCGTGGAAGCTAATCACCCTCCCTTGGAGGTATGGATGAGGTTTTATTCCTTATTTAAAGCTTTAATTTTTATCAAAGATATTATCCTTTCCTCTGGCGTCCCTATCGGGCTGGACGAAAAAGGCCGAGAAAATAAACGGCCCAAACCCCCTGCATGAGGATCCTAGGTCATCATTGCTAACCACGATGCTGGTGGTGGCACCATACACGATGCCAAAGAAAAAGGAGAAGAAGAAAAGGGAGACCCGTGGGGGTCTCCGCTCAAGGGGTCCTCCAGATACCAAGTCCAGAGACACCCATGCCTCCTCCATCTACGAGGAAGAGGAGGCGGAGGATGGAGAGGAAAAAGATTCCCTCCAAACAAGAAAGAGGGCAGCGCCGGAGGAGGCTAAGGAGGGCGTGCCTCCGCAAGCCCCAAAGAGACCCAATAGAATCAAGGTCGTCCTGCCCGACGACAGCTCGGATTCCGACGAGGACTCCGGGGCCTTCGAGACGGTTCCCCGAAGGATCCTTAGGATCAAGCACCCGACCCAAAGGTATGGAATCCGAATTATTTTTAACAGAATTATAGTGATTTTTTTTTGATAAAGATACATGCTCCCTTCTCTAGCGCAACCCTGCCCGAGACCTCCTGACCGGGGGGTTCGCCACCAGCCGAGCTGGCAGAGAGGGGAAATTCGTCACGAACTACTCTCACTCAAGCATCGAACGAGGCTGCGGAGCAGATATCCCACCAGGCCCCTCCGAACACGTGGGACGAGGTGGTGATGACCGAGGTTCATATGTCGGCCAGCGAGGACCAAGAGGTCCCGTCCGAGGTTCATGGCTCCTGACGAGGGAAGATGATTGTCAGGATGCATCCGAGCTTTTGCTGAAGATAACTCGGATTAGCTCTGATATTTTGACGTCTCCATCGCCAATGAACATCACAACCATAAGGGTGTGATTCTACAAAGAATCCAGTCCGTTGATAGCGGACTGAAGGGCGCCTTCAGTGGTCTGCTCGCAGGCTTCAAGGTAAAACGATTAATGTTAGATTTATTTATAAGGTTTTTACATGCTTTATTTGTATGATAGCCCTCGATCCATGGGTGAGTTGAAAAACTTACCCGTGGATCAAAAGAACTCATGGTATCTGAAGAAAAATAGTTCAGTGACCCATGAACTGTAAAAGCTCAGTGGGGTACTTCGGTCAAATGTCCCAATAATATTAGATCGAATGCTTATCAATTCCCATCTTGTCCCGTAGGCCTTGTAATCGGCTATGGATACCAATGCCCTTGAACTTGCCGAGCTGCACCGAAAACTCCAGGGTTCTGATGAGGAACTCAGCCGACTTAATAGTCCGCTCGACAAGAAGCAGGGTAATCTTAAAGCATGTTGCTAAGACTCTAGTTGTACTTTAGTAGTTTAGTACTGCCTGGCTTTTGTATATGACAACGCGATTTCAATTATGTCAACACCTATGGAGGTGGAATTTCAGAAACTCAAGGCTGAAATGAAGAAGGCTAAGCAGGTGGTCGTCGCTCATAAGATGGTGGCAAAGTAGACCACCGCCAAGCTGAGCTCACTGAAGGTTGAGAGCGGCGGGCACAAGGCTAGAGTGGCCGAGGTCCAGCAGGAGATTCAAGATGCTAGTGCCAAGAGCGAGGCCTTGGAAGAAAACACCAAAGAACAATCGACTGAGCATTCCAAGATGTCCTCCGAGATCAAATCGGAGTGGGTAGAGTGGCGATTCTTCGAAGAAGAAGAAGTGTGTCAAACCAAGAAGATTGCGGATGGTAAGCCATACTTACTGCAATGTGCCTTTGGTGGAAACAAGTTTTCCTTTCTTACACGGCTATGGAATTCCGCACGCGTCTTTATGGACCTCCCGCGGAGTGCAGTATACGCGGACAAGCCCTACACAGTCCATGATGGGGACGCCGAGGAGAGGCTTTTCTGGGCGCAGTTTCATATTCCCGAGGCCAACCACCTTCGTGTCAATCAGATGAAACAGCTCACGGAGTTGCATAGGATGGCGGAGCCGAACATGAAGGACCTTTGTATCCGACTATGGACCGCCAATCCTCTTCCGAGTAGCTACTTCGGCTTAGTGCATAGGTTGTACGATGTCATGCCTCAACTAAAAGACCTAAAGTGCTCCTTCTGCATAGAGGTAGCTCAGGTGACTTTTGTCATGATGCACTGGTTGGGGGTTGATCGTCTCAAACGTATCTTCAAATTTTGATGGTTTCATGCTGTTATCTTCTCATCTTTTGATGTTTTATGTACCTTTTATATCTTTTTTGGGACTAATTTATTAATTCAGTGCCAAGTGCAAGTTCCTGTTTTTTCTATGTTTTTGGCTATTTTCAGATCTGATTTTGGAAAGGAGTCCAAACGGAATAAAATCCCCAAAATAATTTTTTCCCGAACAGAAGAAGATAAGGGGGCTTGAGGGCCAACCAGGAGGGCTACAGGGGGCCCACAAGCCCCCTATCCGCCACCAGGGGGCGGCGGCCAGCATGCTTGTGGCCTCCGTGGCGCCCCCCTAGCCTAGCTCCTTCGCCTATATATTTCCTAAAACACAGAAAAAAATAAAGGGATCCATGAAAATACTCTTCCGCCGCCGCAAGCTTCTGTTTCCGCGAGATCTCATCTGGAGACCCTTCCCGGTGCCCTGCCGGAGGGGACTTTGGAGTTGGAGGGCTTCTACATCAGCATCATCGCCCCTCCAATGACTCGTGAGTAGTTCACTTCAGACCTACGGGTCCGTAGTTATTAACTAGATTGCTTCTTCTCTCTCTTGGATCTTCAATACAAAGTTCTCCATGATCTTCATGGAGATCTATCCGATGTAATCCTCTTTGACGGTATGTTTGTCGAGATCCGATGAATTGTGGATTTGTGATCAGATTATCTATGATATATATTTGAGTCTTTGCTAATTTCTTATATGCATGATTTGATATCCTTGTAAGTCTCTCCAAGTCTTGGGTTTTGTTTGGCCAACTAGATCTATGATTCTTGCAATGGGAGAAGTGCTTGGTTTTGGGTTCTTACCGTGTGGTGACCTTTCCCAGTGACAGTAGGGCTAGCAAGGCACACATCGTGTAGTTGCCATCAAGGGTAACAAGGTGGGCTTTGTCGTAGATATGAGATTTTCCATCTACATCAAGTCATCTTGCTTAAGGCGTTACTCTGTTCTTTTGGACTTAATACACTAGATGCATGCTGGATAGCGGTCGACGTGTGGAGTAATAGTAGTAGATGCAGAAAGTATCGGTCTACTTGTTTTGGACGTGATGCCTATAGATATAATCATTGCCATAGATGACGTCACGACTTTGCGCGGTTCTATCAATTGCTCGACAGTAATTTGTTCACCCACCGTCTACTTGCTTTCATGAGAGAAGCCACTAGTAAACACTATGGCCCCAGGGTCTATTCACATCTATCGTTTCCACTTGCGCTTTCACTTTGCTTTGTTACTTTGTTGCTTTCAGTTCTCACTTGGCAAACAATCTATAAGGGATTCACAACCCCTTCATAGCTTTGGGAGCAAGATTTTTGTGTTTGTGCAGGCACTTGTGATACTCCTTCACTAGATCGATACCTTGGTTCTCAAACTGAGGGAAATACTTACCACCGCTGCGCTACATCACCCTTTCCGCTTCGAGGGAACACCAACACAAGGCTCCAAGGCCACGGGGGAAATCCTTTCCATATTTTCCTAGGAAGTCCCTTAAGGGGTAGCCGTAGCAGAAGGATTCCTGGTGCCGTAGCACGTTTCTGGCACCGTTGGAAGGTCTTTTGTTGCAGTAGCTGGGGTAACGCCCCTTACGATGGCAACCGCCCATCCGCCTCCTGGATAGGAGCATAAGCGTCCAGAGCTTTATTTCTCTACCGCAACGGAAGGTGTTCGGGCGATAGAAGCCCACTGTTTCAAAGATGTAATCTATGAATAAGTATATTGTTGTGTGCCTTGGGACAATTTATTATTATGAAGCTTGTCCCAATGTAATGCACTCTGTATTCTTTTTGAGTAATTTTCGTCTGTTTAATCTGAAAGTTTCGAGTCGTCGGGTTCAGCCACCATGTAGAGACTACAAAAGGGTGTTTCGACATCCAC
This sequence comes from Hordeum vulgare subsp. vulgare, assembly GCF_904849725.1. NCBI lineage: Eukaryota > Viridiplantae > Streptophyta > Magnoliopsida > Poales > Poaceae > Hordeum > Hordeum vulgare. The sequence goes on along the minus strand of NC_058519.1, from coordinate 267,908,357 downwards.
ACCATGACCTTTAGTCGATTTACCGGTACCGGAGCCGGTAGTGTGTGAATGAAACGAGGCAATTAGACTATTCGGCTTTAGTGCTTTCACTTAGCCTTGGGAGCTTGAATTTGGGGGATAACCCCTAGTTCTTTGTGGTATTCGGATAAACTGGATTTCAAAATAGCTACCACAAGGTTTGTAAAGGAACAAACACCTCCGTATGACACAAAATAAAACTTCCATTGGTCTTTAGTACTTAAGCTGGGATTGCAGTCCAGTTCTCACTTATTATGATAGCCAGTTTTTGGATTTCTGCACTGAGGTATTTTTAGCCAGGCCAGTTAGGAAAACAATCATAGTGGTTCTCCCTTTACCCCTTTAGCCGAACTAGTGGAACGTAAGGGGGTAACCACAGGAGCAGGGAAACCCATCTAGTGACCTAAGACATAATTTTGAACCGATGCATATAAAGCAATATCCAAGAAGCCGAACACTTAAAAAAAGGTAGTGGCGGGGTAGTGTTCAGGGCGGTAGTTTCATCCAATCCCCGGGTCTTCTTAGCCGATAACACTTGATATTTTATTGAACAAATTTACCCTTTGGCGCCAATGAGCTGGAAACATACATATGTAAAGATAGTGTAAAAGAGTATATGAGTAATATTTTATAATTCCTGGCGCCATGGCCGCTATTACACGCAACTATTATTTTGAACAACATATTTCAAAGCGACTTTTTATCCATGGCCTTCCATGGGTGACTTGTCGTTCGCCCTGCTTCCAGCTCCGTAATTTCTCCTATGCTTCTTAGAAGGGCAGGGTAGTATCCTTTAAAGGTTGTTGTTGTCGGCAAACGGACCTTGAATATAGGGTCTTGAGAAACTGTTGTTATATGGGCGAGCTTGACGCTTGGGAGATCCTTAACGGTACCTCGTTTTTCCGGGAAGACGGTTGGGCCGTAGTTTGGTCGAGCCGAACATATGGTCCTTAGTGGTGGATCGCCACAAATGCCCATGGTATTCTGAGAATGAAATTGTGTCTACGAGAGACATACCTTAGTGGTGACCGGGCCATCCCGTGGGGAGTGTATCCCTACTTGCTTTGAGACGGAGCTGTCTCCGAAGGATCCGGTTGAGCTCGGGCTCGCTTTCTCTCCTGCCGCGCCTCGATGTCTAGCTTACAACGTGATGCTTTGTTGTCGTATTGGCATTCAGCTGCCAATGCTGATGTGTGCTCCTCGATCCGGAGGGAGTGTCCTGTGTTGCCATTGACAGCGATAACTCCCCTGGGTTCGGTCATCTTGAGCTTCAGTTCGGCGTAATGAGGCACAACGTTGAACGAGACGAATGCCGTGCGGCCGAGTAGTGTGTGGTACCTGCTGGAGAAGGGGACGATGTCGAAGATCAAGTCATCGCTATGGAAGTTGTCGGGTGAGCTGAACACAACCTCCAGCATTACCATGCCAGAGCAGCGGGCTTCGACGCATGGGATCACTCCTTTAATGTTAGTGTTGCCCGGTTTAATCCTTGATGAGTCTATGCCCATATTTTTCACCATATCTGAGTAAATTAGGTTAGGGCTACTTCCTCCGTCCGTAAGGACTCTACTTAGGTGATACCCATATATTATGGGGTCTCGGATCAGGGTGGCCGACCCTCCGTGACAAATACTGGTCGGATGATCCTGGCAATCGAAGGTGATCGGGCAAGCCGACCAGGGGTTGCACTTCGAGGCTATGGGCTCTATGGTGTATACCTCTCCTTGTTTTGTATGTGAGTAACATATAGCATATTCATGGATTTCACCTGTGGGGGGAACTGTTTGTGGCCCCCAGTGTTCGGACCGCGGGCTCTTCATCGTCCTCGCTTCATGGGCCCTTGCCTTATTCCTCGGTTACTAGTTTGTCGGCCTGTTTGAATACCCAACAGTTGCGATTGGTGTGGGTGGAGGGCTTACCTTGGGTGCCATGGATCTGGCAGGGGCTTTCCATAATTTTATTTAATGGATTCGGTCCATCCTTGTTCCCTTAAAGGGTTTCTTCCGCTATCCGGGTTTTGAGCTGCGGAAGCCAGCATTTATGGCTGTGTCATTGGCATCACCGTTACGGTGGCGGCGTTTGGTCTTATTTTGCTTTGGCTTGCCATTTCCATCCAGAACTTTAGAGGTTCCGGGGTTGTCTACATTATCCTGGCCGAGCTGGCGAGCGAGTCATTCATCCCGGATATGGTGTTTGAAGGAGATTATTGTCTCAGCGTCCCGGTAGTGCACGATCTGGTTATTCGTGTTTAGTAACCTATTCCAGAACTCTATGGCTGATTCGCCCACCTTTTGGACGACGTTTCTCAGGTTGGAGGAGTCCGGTGGTCGGACGTAGTTTCCTTGAAAATTAGATGGGAACGCTTATTCAAGATCTTCCCAACTTCTGATATAATTTTCGGGTAAGATGTTTAACCAGTGTCGTGCTGGCCCTTTCAGCTTTAGGGGTAGGTACTCGATGTCGTGGAGGTCATCTCTTCGGACCATATGGATGTGGAGAAGGAAATCTTCAATCCACACGGTGGGATTCATAGTCTCGTCGTATTGTTCTATGTTCATGGGTTTAAAACCTTCCGGAAATTGGTGATGCTTGACCTCATCTATAAAGCACAGTGGGTGGGCGGCGCCTCTTACCCAGGCTAGACTGAGTCGGAGATCGGTTGTTGGTTGTGCCCGCTAATTCCCCGGTCTCTATTTTGTTGGGGAAACCGAGGTTGGTCTCCATCCCATCGAGTGGGAGAGTACCTTCTGGATCCATAGATGGATCTATTGTGACTTGTTCTGTCGTCAAAGTCATGACGTAGGTCGTGTCTGCCCGTGGGCAGCACATGTTCCTTTCCTTTCCTACAGGGGAGACTCGGGTCTATACTCGGCTTCTCCGGCCACTCTGTCGCACCCTCGAGTTGGTCGATTGGGCTGGTCATACTGTGTGCACGTGGGAACACAGGCTGTGGGGCCTCATCATAAAATTGAGGCAACACGCGCTGGTGTGGGTAGGTTTTCTTTTGAGCCGGCCACTCGATGCCATATCCTTCTTCGGCTGCCAATACTTTTTTCCATCTGTTGTGATGGTATATTCTTCGGCTTGGAGTCATTGTTGCTTTGCCTAGAGGTTGTGGGCGGTAGCTATGATCTGCTGCCTGAACCGTTCGTGGCCCTCAGGGTCCTCGGGAACCATGAAGTCTTCGACCTCTAGACTATCTTCCGTGTTGTCAGGATGGAGGTAGTTGCCATCGTGTGAATCGCCAGGGTCGTCGGGATCGGACTAGCCTTTGGTCTTGTTCGGGTCCTTCTGTGGTTGCTCAGGAGCTCCGAGGTTATCGGTGTCCTCTTGGGTTGTGTTCTCCTTGGTGCCCTCTATGGTGCTTGCTACTGCAATAAAAGACCTTCCAACAACGCCAGAAACGTGTTGACGGGAGACTGTTCTAGTCTTGATACTCCTCAGCAACGGCACCAGGAATCCTTCTGCTACGGCTACGCCTTAAGGGACTTCCTAGGAAAATATGCAAAGGATTTCCCCCGTGGCCTTGGAGCCTTGCGTTGGTGTTCCCTCGAAGCGGAAAGGGTGATGTAGCGCAGCAGTGCTAAGTATTTCCCTTAGTTTGAGCACCAAGGTCTCGATCCAGTAAGGGAGTATCACAAGTACCTTCACAAACACAAAAAGCTTGTTCCCAACGCTATGAAGGGGTTGTCAATCCCTTATAGATTGTTCGCCAAGTGAGAACTGAAAGCAACAAAGTAACAAAGAAAATTAAAAGCGAAAGTGGAAACCATATGTGTGAATAGACCTGGGGGCCGTAGTGTTCACTAGTGGCTTCTCTCATGAAAGCAAGTAGACGGTGGGTGAACAAATTACTGTCGAGCAATTGATAGAACCGTGCAAAGTCTTGACATCATCTATGGCAATGATTATATCTATAGGAATCACGTCCAAAACAAGTAGACGATACTTTCTGCATCTACTACTATTACTCCACACATCGACCGCTATCGAGCATGCATCTAGTGTATTATGTCCAAAAGAACAGAGTAACGCCTTAAGAAAGATGACATGATGTAGATGGACAATCTCATATCTACGACAAATCCCACCTTGTTACCCTTGATGGCAACTACACGATGTCTGCTTTGCTGCCCCTACTGTCACCGGGAAAGGTCACCACACGGTAAGAACCGAAAACCAAGCACTTCTCCCATTGCAAGAGTCAAAGATCTAGTTGGCCAAACAAAACCCAACACTCGGAGAGACTTACAAGGATATCAAATCATGCATATAAGAAATCAGCAAAGAATCAAATATATATCATAGATAATCTGATCACAAATCCACAATTCATCGGATCTCGACAAACACACCGCCAAAGAGGATTACATCGGATAGATCTCCATGAAGATCATGGAGAACTTTGTATTGAAGATCCAACAGAGAGAAGAAGCCATCTAGCTACTAACTACGGACCCGTAGGTCTGAAGTGAACTACTCACGAGTCATTGGAGGGGCGATGATGTTGATGTAGAAGCCCTCCAACTCCAAAGTCCCCTCCGGCAGGGCACCGGGAAGGGTCTCCATATGAGATCTCGTGGAAACGGAAGCTTGCGGCGGCGGAAAAGTGTTTCCGTGGATTCCCTCATTTTTTTCTGTATTTTAGGGAATATATAGGCGAAGGAGCTAGGTCAGGGGGGCGTCAGGGAGGCCAAAAGCCTGCTAGCCGCCACCCCCCTGGTGGCGGCTACAAGGCTTGTGGGCCCCCTGTAGCTCTCCTCGCTTGGCCCTCAAGCCCCCTAATCTTCTTCCGTTCAGGATCAATTTATTTCGAGGATCTTATTCCGTTTGGACTCCGTTCCACAATCAGATCTGAAAAGAGCCAAAAACATAGAAAAAACAGGAAGTGGGACTTGGCACTGAATTAAAAAGTTAGTCCCAAAAAATATATAAAAGGTACATAAAACATCCAAAGATGACAAGATAACAGCATGAAACCATCAAAAATTATAGATACGATTGAGACGTATCAATCATCCCCAAGCTTAACTCCAGCTCGTCCTCGAGTAGGGAAGTGATAAAGAATGAATTTTTGATGCTTTCATGCTACCTAGCATAGATGTCCTTTGTAACCCCTTTATGTGACGTGAATGTTCAGATCCATTGGATTCAAAACAATAGTTTGCTATTGACTTGGAATCAATAATACATCAAGCAAACTAGCAAGGTAATCATGAACTTTCAAAATAACAAGGCCAAAAGAAAGTTATACCTACAAAAGCATATAGTCTGGCTATGCTCTATCATCATTGCACAACGAATTTAAATCATGCACAACCCCGGTATTGGCCAAGTAATTGTTTTCACACCTTTTTCAACTCTCACGCAATACATGAGCGTGAGCCATGGTTTTAGCACTATAAGTGGTGTGGAGTGTGGTGGAGGTTGCAAGTAAAACAAGGAGAAGATGGTCACATTAACTAGGCATATCAATGAGTTGTGGAGATGCTCATCAATAGATATCAACGTGAATGAGTAGGGATTGCCATACAAATGATGCACTAGAGCTAAGAGTATGTGAAAGCTCTTAAATAAAACTAGTGGGTGTGCATCCAACTTGCTTGTTCACGAAGACCTAAGGCAATTTTTAGGAAGCCTATCATTGGAATATACAAGCCAACTTGTATAATGAAAATTTCCCACTAGCTATATGGTGGTGACAAAACGAGAGACTCTCAATCATGAAGATTGTGGTGCTTAATATGCACAAGTGTGGAAAGGTGGTAGCATTGTCCCTTCTCTCTTTTTATCTCATCATTTTTTTGGTGGGCTCTTTGGCCACTTTTTTTATATATTTTTTTATTTTGGTGCATCTTTGTCCTCTTTTATTTCCTCACGTGGGACAATGCTCCATCAATGATGATCATCACACTTTCAACTCAAAACTTAGAGCAACGATGACTCTATATGGAATGCCTTCGGTAGTGTACTGTGACAATGATCTAGCATGGCATAGACATTAATGGAAACATCATGCTAGCTATCTTACGATCATGAAATGGCAATGTAGAAGTGGTGGCACATGTCATGGTGGTAGTTTCATGGCAATATATCTCGGAATGACTTTGAAAAAGCCATAGTAGGTAGGTATTGTGGCTGTTTTGAGGGAGGCCAATGGTGGGTTTTGTGCACCGGCGAAAGTTGCACGACACTAAGAAGATAGTGATGGTGGAAGGTGAAAGTGCATCTAAATCATGGACTCAACATTAGTCATGAAGAACTCATATACTTGTTGCAAAAGTTTTATTAGTAATCGAAACAAAGCATTCAACGCATACTCCTAGGGGAAGGGTTGGTAGGTATAAACCATCGCGCGATCCCGACCGCCACACAAAGGATGACAACCAAAAGGCTAATCATGCTCAGACTTCATCACATAGCGGTTCACCATACGTGCATGCTACGGAAATCACTAACTTCAACACAAGTATTTCTAGATCCACAACACCTTACTATCATAACTTCAATATTACCAACACCACAACTCAAAACTAATTGAGATGAATCAAACTTCTCTAACTATTCAATGCACATGAAGGTGGAAGTTTTCGTATCCCTTTGGATAACTACCCCTTTTGAGACTACTTTCAAAGCAAAGATCAAATACCAAGCCACGCACCGCAACGCTCTAAAAGATATAAGTGAAGCACATAGAGCCAAAGCATCTAGCTCAAAAGATATAAGTGAAGCACATGTGAGCTGAATTGTCTACCAAAGGATATAAGTGAAGCTCGACAAAATCACGGTGAGTGCATGTATCTCTCTCTAGGTGTGCAGCAAGGATGATTGTGACACAACAAAAATAAAAGACTCCTACGATACAATACTCTCCAAGCAAAACACATAACATGTGGTGAATAAAAATATAGCCCCAAGTAACGTTACCGATGGATTTGAAGACGAAAGAGGGGGTGCCTTCTGGGGGCATCCCCAAGGTTAGGCTTTTACGACATCCTTGAATCTCTTGGGGTGCCTTGGGCATCCCCAAGCTTGATCTTTTGCCACTCTTTATCTCTTTGTCCATAAGAACTTCACCCAAAACTTGAAAACTTCACAACACGAAACTTAAACAGAAACTCGTGATAACATTAGTATAAGAAAGAAAACCACCACTTCCTTAGGTACTGTAGCAAACTTAAATTATAATTATGCTGATGCTGGGTTACTGTATTTTCAATCATCCATGGCTAATACCCCCCGATACTATACATAGTTTCATCAAAATAAGCAACCAACACAACAAAAACAGAATCTGTTAACAACAGACCAGTCTGTAGCAATCTGTATACTTCGTATACTTCTGGTACTTCAAAAATTCTGAACAATTACGACAGTCTAAAGAATTTGCGTAGCAATTAGCAGAAAAAATAATCAACTCAAAATCTCTTAGAGAAAAGAAAACAAAAATTCTGTTCGTGAGGAGAAAGTTTCTGTCTTTTCCAGCATGACCAAACGATCATCCCCAAGACTAATCATAACGGTTTTGCTTGGCACAAACGCAAAAAGAAACACAAAAAACCCAATCATAACAGAATTATGAAAGTGTGGAAAATACAAAACAGAAATAAAAAGGATAGATTCGTTGGGTTGCCTCCCAACAAGCGATTTTGTTTAACGCCCTTAGCTAGGCAAAAGGTGATGGAATCACGTATAGTCATCTTTGGTGCTCAAACCATAAGTAGCCCTCATCATAGATTCATAAGGAAATCTTATTTTCTTGCTAGGAAAGTGCTCCATGCCCTTCTTTAAAGGAAATTGAAATCTAATATTCCCTTCCTTCATATCGATGATAGCACCAATAGTCCATAGGAAAGGTCTACCAAGAATAATGGGGCATGAAGGATTGCAATCCATGTCAAGTACAATCAAATCCACGGGTACATAGTTCTTATTTGCAACAATAAGAACATCATCGATCCTTCCCATGGGTTTCTTGACAGTAGAATCCGCAAGATGCAAATTAAGAGCACACTCTTCAATCTCATGAAAACCAAGAATATCACATAAAGACTTTGGAATCGCGGAAACACTAGCACCCAAATCACACAAAGCATTGTACTCATAGTTTTTGATCTTGATTTTGATAGTAGGTTCCCACTCATCATGAAGTTCTCTAGGTATAGAGACTTCTAATTCGAGCTTCTCTTCAAGAGATTTCATCATAGCATCTACGATATGCGCGGTAAAGGCTTTGCTTTGGCTATAAGCATGTGGAGAGTTTGCAATGGATTGCATGAAAGAAATGCATTCAAACAAGGAGCAATTATCATAATTGAATTCCTTGAAATCCAAAGTGGGAGTTTCATTACTACCCAAAATTTTGATTTCTTCTACTCCACTCTCCACACCTTTATCATTAAGATGGGTGGACTCCGAACCATTGGGGCGTTTTTCAACCAAAGTGGATTCATATCCAGCCCCTTCATCAATAGGTTTGGCACGCGAAAACAAAGATTCAAGAGGAGTCACACCAAGCACTTTAAGATCTTTGTGATTTGCATCACTAGAACGCACCCTTTTAAACCATTCATGCCTAGCGCGAATTTGGGTGGTTCTTTCTTTGCTCTCATTCATGGAGACACGCATAGCTTTCAAAGTTTCATCCAAGTTGACCTTGGGAGGAGCACATCTAACTTTCAAATCATCAATATCACAAGACATCCTATCAACGCTCTTAGCCAAATCATATATTTTGAGTAGTTTTTCCTTTATGGACGCATTGAAAATCTTTTGAGAGTTGATGAACTCTTTGATATTACTCTCTAAATCAGAGGTAATTTGTTGTGATTTCCATAACTGTTGTTGTAGGAATTGCCATAATTGTTAGAGGAGTTACTAGGAAAAGGCCTAGGAACATAGTTTCCTCTAAAAGCATTGTTGTTGCCAAAATTGTTCCTACCAACAAAATTCACGTCAAAACTAGCGTTGCTACTCTCAATCAAGGAAGATACTGGCATGTCATTAGGATCTAAAGGAGCGTTTATACTAGCAACTAAATTCATCAACCCGTCCATCTTAGCACTAAGCGAGTTAATTTCTTCTATAGCGTGTACCTTTTTGCTAGCAGGTGACCTTTCAGTGTGCCACTGAGAGTAGTTGGTCATGATATAGTCTAGGAGTTTTGTAGCGTCTTCTAACGTGATTTCCATGAATGTTCCACCTTAGGCGGAGTCCAATATATTGCGTGAAGCAAAATTCAATCCAGCGTAAAAGATTTGTATAATCATCCACAAACTCAAGCCATGAGCGGGACAATTTCTAATCATAAGCTTCATCCTCTCCCAAGATTGTGCAACGTGTTCATGATCAAGTTTCTTGAAATTCATGATATCGTTACGTAAGGAGATGATATTAGCCGGCGGAAAATACTTGGATATGTAAGCATCTTTTCACTTATCCCAAGAATAGATACTATTTTTAGGCAAAGAAGAAAACCAAGTTTTTGCGCGATCTCGCAACGAGAAAGGAAAAAGCTTCAAGTTAATCACGTCATTATCCACATCTCTTTTCTTTTGGATATCGCAAAGCTCAATGAAGGTATTGACATGGGATGCGGCATCTTCACTAGGAAGGCCAGATAATTGCTCTTTCATAAAAAGATTCAGCAAAGCTGCGTTGATTTCATACGGTTCCGCACTAGTGGCAGGAGCAATCGGAGTACTAATAAAATCATTATTATTGGTACTCGAGAAGTCGCAAAGTTTGGAGTTTTCAGCCATGATGACTTCAACAAACAAACAAGCACACAAGCAAACAAGAAAACCGGCAAAGGAAAACGGCAAAAAGGCAAAAAGCAAAAGGAAACTGCAAAGGAGAAAGGCAAATGAAAACGACAAATGTGAAGTGGGGGGGGGGGAGGAAAACGAGAGGCAACTGGCAAAAAAATGCAAGAGATGAATTTGTGAGACCTACTTGGATAGATCTCTCCTTCCCCGGAAACGGCGCGAGAAATACTTCTGCTACTGCAACAAAAGACCTTCCAACGGCGCCAGAAACGTGATGACGGGAGACTGTTCTTGTCTTGATACTCCTCAGCAACGGCACCAGGAATCCTTCTGCTATGGCTACGCCTTAAGGGACTACCTAGGCAAATATGCAAAGGATTTCCCTTGTGGCCTTGGAGCCTTGCGTTGGTGTTCCCTCGAAGCGGAAAGGGTGATGTAGCGCAGCGGTGGTAAGTATTTCCCTCAGTTTGAGAACCAAGGTATCGATCAAGTGAAGGAGTATCACAAGTACCTGCACAAACACAAAAAGCTTCCTCCCACCACTATGAAGGGGTTGTCAATCCCTCATATATTGTCCGCCAAGTGAGAACTGAAAGCAACAAAGAAACAAAGCAAGGTAAAAGCAAAAGTGGAAACGATAGGTGTGAATAGACCCGGGGGCCATAGTGTCCACTAGTGGCTTCTCTCATGAAAGCAAGTAGACGGTGGGTGAACAAATTACTGTCGAGCAGTTGATAGAACCGCGCAAAGTCGTGACGTCATCTATGGCAATGATTATATCTATAGGCATCACGTCCAAAACAAGTAGACCGATACTTTCTGCATCTACTACTATTACTCCACACGTCGACCGCTATCCAGCATGCATCTAGTGTATTAAGTCCAAAAGAACAGAGTAATGCCTTAAGCAAGATGACATGATGTAGATGGACAATCTCATATCTACGACAAAGCCCACCTTGTTACCCTTGATGGCAACTACACGATGTGTGCCTTGCTGCCCCTACTGTCACTGGGAAAGGTCACCACACGATAAGAGCCCAAAACCAAGCACTTCTCCCATTGCAAGAATCATAGATCTAGTTGGTCAAACAAAACCCAAGACTTGGATAGACTTACAAGGATATGAAATCATGCATATAAGAAATCATCAAAGACTCAAATATATATCATAGATAATCTGATAACAAATCCATAATTCATCGGATCTCGACAAATACAACGCCAAAGAGGATTACATCGGATAGATCTCCATGAAGATCATGGAGAACTTTGTATTGAAGATCCAAGAGAGAGAAGAATCCATCTAGCTACTAACTACGGACCCGTAGGTCTGAAGTGAACTACTCATGAGTCATTGGAGGGGCTATGATGTTGATGTAGAAGCCCTCCAACTGCAAAGTCCCCTCCGGCACGGCACCGGGAAGGGTATCCAGAAGAGATCTCACGGAAACGGAAGCTTGCGGCGGCGGAAAAGTGTTTTCGTAGATTCCCTCATTTTTTCTGTATTTTAGGGAATATATAGGCGAAGGAGCTAGGTCAGGGGGCGCGAGGGAGGCCACAAGCCTGCTAGCCGCCGCCCCCTGGTGGCGGCTACAGGGCTTGTGGTCCCCGTGTAGCTCTCCTGGCTTGGCCCTCAAGCCCCCTGATCTTCTTCCGTTCGGGAAAAATTTATTTCGGGGATTTTATTCCGTTTGGACTCCGTTCCAAAATCAGATCTGAAAAGAGCCAAAAACACAGAAAAAACAGGAAATGCCACTTGGCACTGAATTAATAAGTTAGTCCCAAAAAAGATATAAAAGGTACATAAAACATCCAAAGATGACAAGATAACAACATGAAACCATCAAAAATTATAGATACGTTTGAGACGTATCAGTGCTCCTTCCCTTGTTCACCTTGGATTGTTTACGCTGCCTTTGGCGCTTTGATGGCTTCTCCCGAGACTTATCGCCGCTTTATATGGGGGTATGATCGCCATTGCCGTTGGGTGTCTCCAGCATGTAGACATCATAGGTGGTGGTGGCACTCAAATGCCCGATATTTACACGGGCGGGGTCATCCGCCTCATAATCCATGTCCTGAACCTCCTTGGATGTGTAATCCAACATGTCGGTTAGGTATTCAAGGGTGGCTACCAAGTGGGTGGTGGGTGGGCCGTAAAAGTCTTCATAATCCGGATCTGGACCGGTCCGAGTATAGGTCGGGTTCGGCCCATCCAATATTTTCCACGACTCGATCGATCGAGCATCTCATTTAACATCAAGAGGTTGTCCTGATCGATCTCTTGATGGTTTTCAGAGTTGACCTCCGTAGCTTCTGGGAGGGATGCGTGTTTGGCAAACGTCCGTTTACTCTTGCTCGCGCGCTGAGATCTGATCCAGGCTCAAAGCCAACTCTCCGACGAAGAGGGGGCTGAGGTCATGGCCGGGAAAGAGACCCGAAGTTGAGGCTTCGAGATTTTGGAGCTCAACAGATGAAAAGATGGCCCCGATAGTCGGTAGAGAACTCGAGGTTCCCGAACCTTATTCTCGGGAAAACAATACCTATGGGAAGCTCTAAGGGTCACTTGATCATTCGGTGGAGGGACATAGGTGGCACCAAGAGCGGAACTAACGATCAACACCGGCAAGGTCGTTTACCCAGGTTCGGGCCGCTTGGCACGTAAAACCCTACTCCTGCTTTGTCTGTATTGGGGGCTTACTGTAGGTTTATTTGGTACAGTAATTTAGCTGGTGATTAAAGAGTCTAAAAACCCAAAAGGTCCAACCCCTAGAAATGATCCTTGGGCCTCCTTTTATAGGCAAAGGGGTCACCAACAATGTGCTCACGAGTTGCATAGTGAACAGGGTTCACCGCTTATCTTTCTACTATGGTGTGAGGGGTAGTAAACGCCTTGGTAGGCCCCCTGATCAGCATCAAGGTGGCTTCAACACGTACCCAGGTGTGTTGACACCTGGCTCTGTGTTGGCACATGAGGCATACGCTGGAGCGGTGGCAGTTGGTGGCACTATGGGAGGAGGGACACCTGGTGGGCGAAGAGAGCATGCCGTCCTAGCATCCTTGCCTACGACCTCGCCCATCCTCCCGGCAAGGATGGTTTGCCAGGGTCTCGGACATCTTCCCGACAAGGAGGGCTTGCCGGGGCCTTCCAAGTCTTCCCGGCAAGGAGGGCTTGCCCGGGCCTTGTGAGTATTCTCGGCAAGGAGGGCTTGCCGGGGCCTTGTGGGTCTTCCTCGCAAGGAGGGCTTGTCGGGGCCTTGTAGCCCGGGTTGGCTCTTCACACCTTTGGTGGGGCGTGGTCATGGCGAGCGTGGGTTTACCTTCCCATGGGTTGTCTTGGTGTGTTGCTGCCAAGTGTGTCGCTGGTGCTCGTGTACAACTCTGGGGCACGGGAGACCCCAGTCTCTAGTGCACCGATAGGAGCCCCCGCGCTTGGGCCACACACGTATGCGAGGCGTCCTTGGGCCCGGCCCAAAGTGGTTCACGGGTTTTCTGCTTGGCAGCTTCAAGCCGTTGCAAGTGGCCCTTCCCCACGTCACGCATCGAGCGCGCGAGGTGGAGAGGTGTGCGCACAGTGGCCTCCCCACCTCCCGAAGCATTACTGCCATGCGTGAGGCGTGCGCAGTAATGGTCAAGCAAGTGGTGTTCGTGGCCTTAAAGGTCGCACTCATAGCAGGGCCTGCCCCCGCATGCATTGGTGCAGCAGGGCGGTTCCGTGTTCGCTTGTTAACAGGAGTGATTGGGCGAGAGGGGCGGCGGTTTCTAGAGTGAGGAGAGCTAGCCCCCGTGCATCGCCCTATAAACGAGGAGGCTTGCGAGGGGGTTTTGCTCATCCATCCAACTCTTGTAATCCTCAGCATCCCCAGCTTATGTCTGCAGTGTCTTCTTCAACTTCAGCTGGCGCTCGCTCCTAACAATGTCTAGGGGACGAGGGCGGCCACCAACGGCCGCCAGGGCGGCAAGAGGGTCCCATTCGGATCATGCCACAGCTTTAGGGGCCGTAGGTGCGGAGGCCGTCCCGAGCGCTCGAAGTGGCTGAGGGGCGAGGGGCCACGGTCGTCGCGGAGACCGTGGCCGGGGAAGGCAGAGTGCTACTCCAGCACCCCCGTCTTGTCCCCCAGTGCCAGCTTCTCCTTCGTGGGGCGGGCACTCGGACGGGATGGCGCTGGAGTTCATCATGAAGCAGCACGGCGTTCCTCGTGGTCATCTTCACCTCCCTTGCCCCTTTGCTAGGGCGAGAGGGCGCCAAGCCTCCCTTCTTGTGGTTGCGGGCATACGGTTGCTCCCACGGTGCTATGCAGGTGCACGTGGAGTACTCGAAACACCGCTCCATGCTGCTTGGGCGGGGCTGGAAAGGCTTCGCCCGCGCCCACAGCCTCGAGGATGGGCATGTCCTCCGATTCAAGCTAGCGGAGGATAATATGCTATCCATCAAGTTTTACAGCCACTCAGGTGTGCGTCTCGGCTGTTGCAAAGAGAACTCGAGCGATGCCGAATGTCCCTCCTCAAGCGATAGCGCCGAGGAGTACAGCGGTGGCAGTGGTGCTCTCGGTAGGTCAGGATCTCGGGGCGTCAAGTCGGAGCACGACATCCCAAGCTCTTACTGACTGCCGGCCACACCGCCGAGGCCAGCTCACGCCTCTCCCCCGACCGACGAGGTTATCCCGCCGGAGCTGGCATCAACGCCTCGTCTTTGAGGAGGCGCGATCGCGGGCTCCGGATTCTTCATCCCCTCCGGTCGCCCTGTCATCCGGCACCGTTCTCCTCTACAGAGTGTTGGTCCATGTGAAACTAGCCTGGGTTGCGCCGGGAGCCGTCCCACTTTTTTCTTCTTGAACTTCTATCCAGCAAGCATGTCCCTCACCAAAAGACATTATCATAGGTTAGAGCAGTAAAAATCATCCATGTAATATGTCTGAGTTTGCCTCAAACAGCTGAATGAAATGTTGTTTCCTTTGTGTCTGATCCTTCTCTTTGTATGGTACACCCTTCGCATTTTCCGGAAGCTTGCCAGTGTGACTGGTCCTTCCGCTAGTGCTTTGAGGAACCGATCATTAGCAGTTCATCGGAGTGGTCGTTACCGGCAAGACTCCTTACCGCACTCAGTGCAACCATTAGATCATCGAGCGTGACTCGAGGCGAAATAAGGTGTTGCATAGCCGCTTGGTCTGTTGAACAAGTTCGAGACAGTGTGAAGGTGCTCTGTGGCCATTCAAGTCATTGAAGTAGATTGGAACAGAGTGAAGGTGCACTGATCCTGACAAGGTTCCATCTGCGCGCAGGTTTCTCAAACAAAGTTCAGGATTTCTAGAAACGAAACAACCTATCTACTCTGAAATTTCATCTAGAATCTCTATCACTTATCTGTTGTGCCGCGGCACTTCTTCCCGCTGCATTTAGGTCTTTTTTCGGGGCCTTAGACCCCCGACAACTAGGATGTTAGACTCTCCCGGCAACTTCCCCACCGGCAAGGTTCTTGTCGATAACCCTTGACTATCGTATAGGAAAGGGGTTGCCGGAGTATAACTCCTTTTTTCTTTCGCGACGCCGTGCTGGCGGAGCCCCCGAGCGCATCTTCAGCGGTGACACGACGCTTCCAAGGGGGAAAACGCGTCCACTGGAGTGCGTGCCTGGGGCTTCGCGGCCTGTTGGCGCATCCTCGACAGTTATGCATCACTCCACGGAGGAGCGTCAGCCGGAGTATGCGTTGGAGGCCTCGTCGAAGCCCCTATGCACACCCTCGACAGCAACGCACTGTCCTGGAGCGGCGCATCAGCCTGATACCTTCAAGATCGGTGTCTCCGCCTCCTTGGTGTGCGCTTGTGCAGCGGCGCGCCCGCGGAGGCGTTAGGAGGCCATAGCGAAGTGGAGCGACCACCGCTCCGTTCCGCCTTCGGGAACCGCGGCGGTGCGATCAACGTCCCAAGATCTGGTGCGGAATTTGGTGGAGGCTCTAAGCGTCCCTTGGCACTCGGCGGAGGGATAGAGGTGGTGCCAAGGGATGGAACTCTGCGATCGGCACGCGCAAGGTCGTTTACCCAGGTTCGGGGTTCTTGGTGCGTAAAACCCTACTCCTGCTTTGTTTGTATTGGGGGCTTACTGTAGGGTTATTTGCTATAGTAACTTAGCATGTGATTAGAGAGTCTAAAACCCCCGAAGGTCCAACCCCTAGAAATGTGCCTTGGGCATCCTTTTAAAGGCGAAGGGGTCACCAACAGCGTGCTCACAGGTTGCATAGTGACTAGGGTTCACTGCTTATCTTTCTACTGTTGTGTCAGGGGCAGTAAATGCCTTGACAGGCCCCCTAACCAGCATCAAGGTGGCTTCGACACGTACCCAGGTGTGTTGACACCTAGGCTCCATGTTGGCGCATGAGGCATGCGCTTGAGCGGTGGCGGTCGATGGCACTTTGGTAGGAGGGACACCTCGCGGTCGAAGAGAGCATGCCGTCCTGGCGTCCTTGCCTACGGCTAGCCCATCTTCCTAGCAAGGATGGCTTGCTTGGGTCTTGGACATCTTCTCGGCAAGGAGGTCTTGCTCGGGCCTTGTGAGTCTTCCCGACAAGGAGGGCTTGCTGGGGCCTTGTGAGTCTTCCCGGCAAGGAGGGCTCGGCTGGGCCTTGTGGGTCTTCCCGGCGAGGAGGGCTTGCCTGGGCCTTGTATCCTAGGCTAACTCTTCACACCATTGGTGGGGCGTGGTCTTGGCGAGCCTGGGGTTTACCTTCCCATCGGCTATCTTGGTGTGTTGCCACAAAGTGTGTCGCTGGTGCCTGTGCACAAGTCAGGGGCACGGGACACCCCAGTCTCTAGTGCACCGACACTTATCTCCTGACCGAGGACGAAGCCTCCAATCTGGTCGAGGCGACCGGTAGGATCGACGTGCAGCGTGAAGCTGCCGAACGTGAGAACCTTCCTGGGGACAAAGATGTCCCCGTTGTTATTTGGTCCCCTATGATTAAGTGGGCCATCAATACTTCCAGCGAACCTACATAGGAACTCTTAATGAAAGCACCAAAACCGACGGATCTTGGGTAGGGGGTCCCGAGTTGTGAACCTTATATCGATGGGCTACTGGGGACGAAGGAGACCTGCCTATGCGGTCGAAACCCTCCTAATTATATTGATGGTGCATGAGTTTTACACAGTAGATCTACCATGAGATCATATGAAATAGAACCCTGGATGAGTCAACCTGCCAATGCAGACGAAACCCTCTGGTTTATATAAACACCAGAGGTGCCTAGGGTTACATACAACCAACGTCCAGCCGGGGAAAGATGCGCCGGTCTAGTCTACTCAACTTGAGTGACACGCTAGTCTTGGGACCCTTCCTTCTTGAACACGACATTATCACGTAGTCCGGTCTTCAACAATACGGCCCATTAGGTCGGCCTCTAAGATATGAGCCAACCATCCGAGGACCCCTTAGTCCCGGACTCCCTCACCTTCCTATCAGGGTTATGCGGGTGGGAAGTATTTAGGATGCTAAGTAGTTTCTACGTAAGTGGGATGGGGATATGCATTGAGATGGAAGGAAAATATTTAACAAAGACCTTTTTTAAAACCCCATTGGGTTCCTCTAATGATCGAGGGAGATGATATGGATCTAGGAAATCACTTGATAAAGAAGTGATGTACCGAGGCAAGCGTGTGTGTTGTTTTCAAAAAGGTATTTGTTTAAGTTGTGACCGTTACTCCAACCTTACATGTACAACCACTCTATCCTTATGTGGGAATGGTCCTTGTTGATTACTTTGATCGATGCTTGAAGAGAGCCCGCATTACTACTAGCAGGAGTGGCAGGGTCACTCTCGATAGAGGGTCGTTCCTGTAGGGCGACCATGGTCTGTTTTTACAAACACCGGGCACACCATTGTTTCCCCTCTTAGATGGTACGATTTGGAGACAGTCTCCTATGATGTACATCATGAGGGCCATGTACCGTCAAGTGGACTCTTTGTTTAGTGTCATCAAGGGAAAGATATTGTTCGGGTGCTTACCTTGGGTATGTAATATACCACGAGTCGTGGATAACACAAAAGTTCCCCGAGTCTTGTGGGTAAAGTGTGCAAGCTCTGCAAAGTTTAAAACTATCCAAATAATCATATCCACGGTCAAGGACATTTGGATGTCTGCTCTTGGGATATGTCCATGATTTCCAAACTTGGTGTGTGTGTGTGTGACTGGGAAAGATGATACTTGAGCTAAGTCAGATGGTTTGACATGATGATTGAACATGAGATGTTCAACCTCTTCTTATGTTGATATATGTAGCTTGGTCATATGGATATGTGCCACCTTTGGATGCATGACATTACAAGTTGATTGATAATGTCATTACACTCAAAATTAGCTTTATGCAACTTAGCTACTTAGTGTTATATCATGCATTGTCATACCTTGTTCCAAAACATGGGTTTCTTGTGACTACATTCAAAGTACTGAATGGCTTGCCACTAGTTATTTAATTGGCCAACCATGGAAGAGTAGGAATATGGTGAATAATATGTTGGTGATGTACATGCGATCTAGGATGCTTCCCAGTTAGAATGCCTGTAGGGTTAAGGAAGATGGCATGGTTCCATGCCACCGTTCAAGATTCCGCTGCAAATATATGTAGACTTGGCCCTAAAGGCCATATCTGAGTAAAATGGTATTTACTAGATGTAAGACTCTTGGTATTTAGTTTTTGTGTGTTCAGTGAGCATTGATCTCAGGGATCGCTATACAGGTGCACTCGATGATCACAACTTATGAGTCGGGGTCCCCACAAAGCTGATATCATAGCCAAGTTGATTGTAGGAAGCCTTAGTTCGCATAGCTGTTTGTTAGGACAAAACTATTTTCCAGACCTTTCGCACCGCCGACAAAGAGCTCTATATTTCTCACCTCTCCTAAGTTCTCAAATCAAGCGAAGGTTTTGCCTTAGCACTTCCACGATTGTTATCTTGACTCTCCTCATCTGATTTTTCAAAACCATGTAAACGGTCGATAGTACTGTTATGCCCCTGACCACTGGATTCCTTGTAATCCTCATGGGTAACCTGGAAGGAAGCCACCTCCGACGTCCACCAGCATTTCTTAAACACAAGCTAGGTGACACCGCGACGAGACGATACCAATAGAAAATACCTTTTGTAGGAATGGAGACGTCACGACTCGGAACAT
Source organism: Hordeum vulgare subsp. vulgare (assembly GCF_904849725.1). Taxonomy (NCBI): domain Eukaryota; kingdom Viridiplantae; phylum Streptophyta; class Magnoliopsida; order Poales; family Poaceae; genus Hordeum; species Hordeum vulgare. Next base: position 267,889,402 of record NC_058519.1, on the reverse strand, counting down.
GGTGGCACCCTTGATACTGCCCTAGAATGATTCAACCTTGGCCTATGATGATCGGGGCATAACATAATCAAGATCAAGATGTGCATCACTAATATAGCGACCATGTCCTTACCGTTTTTCTATAGACAACCGCCGGTGGATGAGAACCTCGCCACTTGGTCTGCCTCACCATAGTGAGTAGGAAAACGGTTATCTTCATCCCCCGCTCTTGGTGTTGATGTTGTCATCAACATAACCGACATGTCAGAACTCTATCATTCCTTGTTTATGTCATTCCATAAAGGATTGTCCACTTGGAACTCTCGACGCCTTGGAAGACAAGAAAAAATTTACAAGATTACAAAGAAAATAGAAGACCTTGTCAACGACACCCATTAGGAACAACCTTCACCGCCAGCTCCCGAGAAAAAACTTGTCAAGGATTCTTCGGGGGCAACCCAGATCATTTCGACGCACATCTAGAAGGGACATAGCACCACCTGAGGAAGACCGAGAAGACTGAAAGTCTTTTTCTCCAAGACAGGAAGCAACCATGACTATTGATTCTAAGAACCGTTAGGGTAGGATAAATTGTGTATCCCCTATGCGAAGCCGAGTCCGTGTGATGCACTACTGGAATTCCTATATTTGCCGTCTGCCAAATCTTTGCCATCAGCCAGCAGACGGCGAAGAACCTCTTTACCGTGTGTTGGCAAAAAACAGACGGTAAAGAGGAGGCTGATGGCAAAATACATATTTGCCATCAGCCACCTCTTTGTCGTCTGTCAACAGACGGCAAAGGTAGGAATGGCAGACGGCAAAGCTATCCCACCCCACCCCTCCTCTCTCCCCATCCCACCCCGGCCCCACCCACCCCTTTGCCGTCTGCCTAACTAGCTTTGCCGTCCGTGGCAGACGGCAAAGGGGATCAGTGGCAGACGGCAAAGGGGATGGACCCCCCAAACGTTAACGGTCGCCGCACGGCCCACCTCTCTCCTCTCTCCCACGCACTCTCTCTCACTGCTCTCCCCTCAGCGCCGCCGCAGCCCCTCAGCGCCGCCGCAGCAGCCCCCGGCCCCCAGCACCGCCGCCGCCGCCGATGCCACCCCCACCCCACCGCCGCCCTGCGCCCCCCCCCCCACGACCCTCCTCCTCCTCCCTGCGCCCCCTCGCCGCCGCCGCCGCCACCCCCACCCCACCTCCCCACCCCACCCCACCTCCGCCCTGCACCCTCCTCCACCGCCGCCCTCCTCCCCCTGCGGCCCTCCTCCCCCTGGTAAGTTTCTGTTTCTTCTTTTTTTTAATAGTTTTTTTAATTAGTTCTTACTTTTAGTTTAGTTTTAGTTTCAGTTTTAGTTTAGGTTTAGTTAGGTTAGTTTCAGTTTTAGTTTAGTTAGTTTCAGTTTTAGTTAGGTTAGTTTCAGATTTAGTTAGGTTAGTTTCAGTTTTAGATAGGTTAGTTTCAGTTTTAGTTTAGTTTTAGTTTTAGTTTCAGTTTTAGTTTAGGTTTAGTTAGTTTAGGTTTAGAAGAAGAAGAAGAAGGAGAAAGGAGATGAAGAAGAAGGAGAAAGGAGAAGAAAAAAAATAAGAAGAAGAAGGAAAATAAGAAGAAGGAAAAGGAAGGGAAGGAGAAGAACCAAGAAGAAGAAGAAGAAGAAGAAAAATAGGAGAGGAAGAGAAGAATAAGAGGAAAAAAGAAAATAAGAAGAAGAAGAAGAAGAAGAAGAAGAGAAGAAGAAAACAAGAAGAAGGAGAAGAAGAATAAGAGGAAAAAAGAAAAAAGAAAATAAGAAGAAGAAGAAGAAGAATAAATTAGTAGATTTAGTAGGTAGTTTCTGATAGTTTATTAGTAGATTTAGTAGGTAGTTTCCTGTTTAGTAGAAGAAAATAAGAAAAAGTAGAAGAAGAAGAATAAGTAGAAGAAGAAAAAAGAGAAGAAGAAGAAGAAGAGCTAGAGGAGGAGGAGGAGAAGAAGAATAAAAAGAAGAAGAAGAAGAAGGAAAATAAGAAGGAATAAAAGGAAAAGGCAAAAGCAAAATAAGAAAAGAATAAGAAGAGTGGAGCCCGTATCCAGCAGGGCGACCAGCTGCTCGCCATGGATCATCACGGGCAGCAACATGGTCCGCTCATGGCGGATGCCGGCGAGGGTGTGGAGAGAGACGACGCAGGCCGTCGTCGTAGAATCTACGGCCGGGTCTGGTGCGTCGTTCGTCTCGTCCGCCTCGGTGTAGTCGACCGTCTCCAAGTAGAAGAGGCGGGGGCAGACATGTGTCGGCGTGTAGGGCTCATCGCAGTTAAAGCAGAGACCCTGACGTCGACGCTCCTGCAGCTCGGCCGGGGACAACCTGCGGAAGGTCCGTGTCGCGGCCGGAGGTGCGGCCGTTGCGGCTGGCGGAGGCCGGCCCGGTGCTGGAAGGGTCGGCACGGGTCGACTGAGCTGGCGGCCGCCCCGTCCAGGCGGTTTCTGCAGTGCCCGTGCCTGGGTATAGATCGGACCCGAAGAAGATCCGACTGCCCACGCGGGAATTGGCGATGGCGATGACGGGAACTGCACCTGGTGCAGGGGCCGACCGGTGGTTCGGGGCGCTGGAGGTGCTGCTGTCGATGGCGGCGGCGGCTGCTGGTGCGGCGCCAGAGCCTGCGCCGTGGTGGCCGGTAGCGACTGGTGGGGCAGCCCCCCCAGCGGCGCGGTGGTGGCCGGCCACACCGGCCAGGGAGTGCCCGTGGCATGGTAGTGCTGCAGCAGCAGCTGCGGCGCCGGCGGCGGCACCCCTCCGTGGAGTGGCTGGAAGGCCGGGGTGGCCCACGGCAGCGACGACAGCCCGTAGGTAGTGGGGGCGACGCTCGGCGGCGGGGGTTGGGTCCCAGCGGGGCGGTGGTGGTGGTTTGCGGCAGTGGGGCGGTGGTGGTGTTGAGCGGCGGCGGTGGTGGAGGGAGCGACATGATCAGCCTGGAATCTCTGGATACCAAATTGGTAGGACTAGGGTTCCTACCGGGCCTCCGGCGTAGGTTGTAAGGGCAGGGAGGAGGGGAGCGAGGGCTGGAGCGGACGTGCCGGCGAGATGGCGCCGTCGCGGCTAGGGTTAGGTGCGGCGGAGGCTAGGGTTCCGGCTCCTTGGAGAGCCGGGCAACAGAAGATAATATCTTTATTGCTTGATCTCAATTGATGTCTTACAACTAGTATTTATAACTCGAGCCTAAGATAACTTTCCTAAAGTAATTTACCTAAGATAACTTGCGGGCCAAGCCCCTAATATTAACGCCCAATGGGCCTACGCCGGCCATAGGCCAAGCCGGTCATAACAGAGGAGGAGGAGGAGGAGGAGGAGGAGAAGGCCAAGGACCTTCTATCCTTCTCCTCCTCCTCCTCCTTCTTGATTTCTTCTTCTTCTCCTCCTCCTCCTCTTTCTTCTCCTCTTTCATATTATCCTTGCTTTAATTAACCCAACAATGACATAATTAGCCCATTTAGCTCCAAAATACCATTATAAGCTCAAAATGGCATAAGAACCTTGGTTAGCTCATGAATATCATATACTTAGCTTGTTTTCCTCTAAAATGACATAATTGGAATATTTGTGTTGATCGGGTGGATTTACATGTGATAGTTGTCTCGTCGCTGTGAGGTCTGTTGTGCGAAGACCTGCCCGTGCGTTGTACGAGCTCCGCCCCTGCATTCGTGGGTTAGTACAAATTTCATCTCCTCCCCGCCCCTTCATTTACTGTGGCTCGGTTTCCGGATGCAACTTTCTAGATTTCGGTAATTCAATTAATTTATCAGTATGCGTGACCAGTATGCGTCTCCCGTTCGAAAGGGCGACATCTATAAATATGGATGTCTTTGCATATTTATAACAGACATCCTTTCGAATTGTCCAACATTATGCATGGAGAGCCCGAGTATGTTTAGATTGGGTTCGTTTTCCCGTATGGTGTGCTCTGGATCCGATGCGGAATTTTGTCAGTGCCTCCCTGTTGTTCTCCGGATGCACATCCTCTCTGTTTATTGTGGAGACGTGTATCAGGAGAACATCGGGGAGGTGCTGCCGAAATTTTGCGTTGGATCCGGAGCAGAGCATTGGAAAACGAACCCAATCTACACATACTCGGGTGGGATTAGGACCTATCTTTACCTATTAGCGTGTAGGTTGCCTGGACGTAATAAAAATGGCGAAAGATGAATATAAATGCTAAATTATATATAAATATATTTCTTCTGTCTTTAGTAGCTACGCAAGATGAGTGATCGTGCGTGGATGTATACCGGTCACCCTAGTCAGAAAGAGATGACGAAAGAATGGTTTTTAAAAACAAAGGAATTTGTGAAAGCCGCATTCGCAAATGGCCAGGAAAGAAACTATTGCCCCTGTCCTGGATGCGACAACTATAAAAAGACGACAGAGGGTGTAATGATTAAACACCTACAGAGGAGGGGTTTTAAGCCTAATTATACGGTGTGGACATTTCATGGTGAGTCTATACAACGCACAAGAGCTGAGGTGGTCCGTCGTCGCACGGATGAGCATGGTACTGGGATCGAAGACATGGTGCAAGACTTTGATGATGCTCGGGATTCGGAAGATGAGATGGAGGAATCTGCAAAGGCCTTTTATGAAATGTTGGAGTCTTCAAAACGTCCTCTCCATGAGCACACCGAGCTCTATCAGCTAGATGCAATTGCACAAGTAATGGCTCTGAAGGCTCAGTTCAACTTGGGAAGAGAATGCTACGACGCGATGATGACACTATTTGGACGTTTCCTACCCAAAGGCCATGTCATGCCTGCAAACCTGTACAAGTCGGACAAAATACTTCGTGTACTTAAAGATGCCCTATGAGAAGATAGATGCATGTGAGAAAGGATGTGTCTTATTTAGGAAGGAGTATGCACACTTGGACTATTGTCCCAATTGCGAGTCTTGCAGGTATCTTGTGGTAGACAACGGTATGGGTGAGAAGAGGCAGACCAAAATCGCAGTTAGTGTTCTTCGGTATATGCCAATCGTACCAAGACTTCAACGTCTTTTCATGGTCGAAGAGACAGCCAGACAGATGACATGGCCCAAATTGGGCAAAAGAACCGAACTAGATGCGGATGGGAATAAGATGATGGTACACACATCGGATGGGGAAGCGTGGAAACATTTCGATGGATTGCATCAGGATAAAGCGGCAGATCCAAGGAATCCTCGAGTCTGCGCCGCCACGGATGGTTTTAATCCCTTCGGCATGACGGCAACCCAATACAGTTGTTGGCCTGTATTTGTTATTCCACTGAATCTCCCCCCAGGGCAGATTATGCAAAGAAAGAACATATTTCTGACGTTGATAATTCCAGGGCCCAATTATCCGGGGAAGAATATGAATGTGTACCTGCAACCGCTTAAGGATGAATTGGAAGAAGCTTGGGAAAATGGGGTCAATACATACGATGCCGCTAGAAAAGAAAACTTCAAAATGCATGTGTGGTACATGTACTCTATGCATGACTTGCCAGCGTATGCGCTATTCTCTAGATGGTGTGTGCATGGAAGGTTCCCGTGCCCCCAATGCAAGGCAGCTCTTCAGTTTCATTGGTTGAAGGAGGGTCGGAAGTATTCTTGCTTTGACTTGCATAGACAGTTCCTGGATCCTGACCATCAGTTCAGAAAAGACAAGAAGAACTTTACCAAAGGTAAAGTTGTCAAAAACTTGGCACCACATGCGTTCACAGGCCAACAGATCCTGGATCAGTTAAACGCCCTCGAGCCTGATCCAGAGCGTCTAGGGTATTTCAAGGGGTATAATTCAAAACACGCCTGGACTCACAAGCGATGCTTCTGGGATCTGCCGTACTTCAAAGACCTCCTTCTTCCACACAATATCGACATGATGCACACTGAAAAGAATATCGGAGAGGCTATTTTTGGTACATTGTTCGACATAGATGGGAAGACAAAGGATAATATTAAGGCTAGAGTCGATCAAGAGACACTATGTCATAGACCGTTACAAAACATGCGAGAAGGCAAAGGAAAGCAGAATTGGTCGAAGCCAAAGGCCTGGTTCAATCTTGGAAGGCCAGCTATGAGGGAAATTATCTTGTGGGTCAAAATGCACTTGATGTTCCCCGATGGGTATGCAGCGAATCTAAAGTGGGGAGCGAGTCTTGAAAAATTAAAAATCTTTGGTCTCAAGAGTCATGATTGGCACATATGGCTAGAGTGGGTAATGCCGGTGATGTTACGTGGCTTTATTCCTGAGGATGAATGGCTAGTACTGGCGGAGCTGAGCTATTTCTTCCGTGTTCTTTGTGCGAAAGAATTGTCGCCTGGCGTGGTAGAAGACATGGAGGAGTTTGCACCGGAGTTGTTGTGCAAGTTAGAGAAGATCTTTCCACCGGGCTTCTTTAATCCAATGCAGCATTTGATTTTACATCTACCGACCGAGGAAAGATTGGGTGGGCCAGTGCAAGATCGTTGGTGCTATGCAACTGAGAGGATCCAGAAGACCCTTCGAGCTAAATGTAAAAATAAGCGTAGAATTGAAGCATCGATGGCTGAGGCATTCATTACTGAGGAGGTGGCAAACTTTGTGACAACATACTACGAAGCCAAAAATCATCGTTTGCATAATCCGAAGCCTCGGCACAATGATGGAGACCCTAAAAAAGGTGGGTCCAACCTCAGCCTATTCAAAGGGAAGCTCGCACCAGCCGGTGCTTTGAAACCAATAACGTTGGATATCGAAGAATGGCGGAACATTTCTTTGTATATCTTCAACAACCTAACAGAAGTGCGGCCGTACATCGAGTGAGTTCTCGGCACATTTTCCCGTAACTTCTAATTCATTTGAACTGCTCTTATTCCCGGATATTTCAAACAGCCGTTACGTCGTCAAATACTCGGATGGAGCGGTGATCCAAAATGATTCCGTCGAAGAGTATGAGCTTCTGTCAAAGACAGGAGGCGGCTATCCCGGTTTCATCTCTTGGTTCAAACAAACGGTAATTATCAATAATGGACCATTTCATTCTTGGTATAACTTGCGGCTAATGCAACAACCGTTTCGTATTAAACTTGTAGGCTAATTCAGAGTCTATGGACGCCGAATTGAGACAAGTTGCTAAAGGTTTTGACTATAAGGTCCGTTCATTTGAGAAATACAACATCAACGGGTATCTCTTTCGTACCTTTGGCAAAGAGCTATCTATGCCCGACCGGAAATCTACAAATCGTGGTGTCTCTGCTATCGGCGAAGGTGTTATCGAGTATTATGGAAGAGTTGAAGCAATTTATGAACTTCAATTCTATGGTGAAAACCCACCGAACGTCGTAGTCTTCAAATGTTATTGGTTCCAGCCGAAGGAGACTAGAAGGACTCATGAACATATAGGACTAGTCGAAATCAATCCAAACACCCATTTAGATGTTCCCGATGTCTATATTACGGCTCAACAGGCGACCCAAGTTTTCTACCTACCGTGGGCATGCCAAACGGATAAGAATATGGAAGGTTGGTATGTTGTTTATGAAGTGCCGCCACATGTCAGACCACCTCTCCCAAATGAACAGGATTATGAACCTCACATTAACCCAGACACATATGATGGAGAATTCTTCCAAGAAGCACGTCTTTCCAAGAAACGTTTCAAGAACCGCCGTGCTTCATCCAAGAACATGGAAGTAGAAAGCGACAATGAATCCGACTCCAGCCCTGAGCCGGAACCAGAAGACCTGGAACTCGTAGAGGTTACTGATGCGGATGACCTGTCAATGCTTCAACGATTAAAGGAAGGCCTTTCACAACTTCACGCCGTTGAACCCGATGAGCACGTCATTCATGAAGACATGCGTGATAGTGATGATGATGATGCATTTATTGATGATGATTATTAGTTTGTAAGATTCACAACTTAAATTATATATATTTTAATATTTATTATTCATGTACATATTATTATTCATGTCAGTCATTCAATTTTTTATGTTGTACTAATTTCTTTTAATCTTTATCATAGCAGGTGTTGAAAGATGGTGGGCGCGGGTCCAGTGCGCTCGACGGGTTCTTCCCAGGCGCCCCGCACGAGGGGTGGTACTTCCCTTCCACCCCTATCTCTCCGTAGAGCCTTGGCAGACAGTCTTTCGACACCAGCCGGGGGTTCTTCTTCGTCGGCGGCATTGCCCGCTGGTAGAGGTGCTGGTCGGGTAGGGAAGAAGGGGAAGGGTACAAGGAGAGGTGGTGGCCGCGGAAGATCGAGGAGGACTGTTGAGCCGTCCTCGCCACCACCACCAGCTCATTCACCCGAGCATAGGACTAGTATGGTCGACCCGTTTGCGGAGGAGGCTACGGGGACTCCGGTCCAGGAGCCTGGTGTTCACGGGCATTCGTCCCATGAGACTCCGGTCCAGGAGCAACCTCGGGTCGAGGTGCATTCGGCCCAGGAGCAGCCGGAGGAGATTACGGTTCCGGAGGCTTCACCCGACGTGGAGAGGTCCGGATGGGAGCCTTGGCCGGATCGTACCGAGTTGCCGGATTGGACCGAGGGTCCGGGTGGCTCAGGGGGCGGGGATGGCGGGGATGAGCTTACGGATAGCGAGGGCGATGTGCAGGTGGACGAGGCCCCGGCTACCGTGTACAAGCGTGGTAGTACACGTCTCCCGGTCACCCCGGCTACCCGCGAGCAGAGGCCGGTGATTAAACCTGAAGGAGATAGGTAAGTACATTTACCCTTTTTTAGCTTTTGCCTTCAAGTTTGTTCAAATATCTAATGCGCTGACCTTATCATACTGCAGGGGATGGGTACACCCTCTTGGAGTCCGCGGGCTGAACTCCGTCCTTGGTGTGCTTTGCCGGACAAATTTCCCGGGGTTTGTCACGTTGCCTGGTGAGGGTCAGGTTCCTACACTAGGATTTACCTGGGAGCACTACCAGGCTGCGCAGGCCCCGCCGGAGGAGATTATAGATGGTGTCTTGTGCCACACGAGGGCCGAGATGGTGATCAGGAGCTTTTGGGTAAATTATCCTTTTACAGAATCTAAAATTAAGCATATACCTAATTATTGTAGTAATCGGTGTTTTCACGTTTGATTGCAGACCTTCTATAGGTGTGAGGATGGATATGAGGAGGCGGCGGCCAGGGTTCTCGCGGTCGAGTGTAGGTGGTTACTACAGAACTTGCGCCACGAGGCTCGGCCGCAGGCTATTCGAGATTACTACGCCACGCGTGGTATTAAGAAGGAGAAGAAGGATTGCCGCGGAAAGTTTCTGAAGAAGGAGCAATACATGAAGGTAATTACCTATTCTTAAGTCCTTCTACGCAGTTTTCTTGATTTCATTCATAGGCGTAGCGCTGAAAATTCTTTCTAATAACTTACAGGTGCCCCCGAGATGGTGTGCGGATAAGATGGATTGTTGGGAGGCGTTGGTTGATGAGTGGTGCACAGGCAGCTGGCGAACCGTCCACGATAATGCGAAGGATCGGCGTAGCCAAATGGTTGGTGTGCCACACCATTAAGGCAGCGCCAACTTACTTCAGTTTGGACGAAACTGGGTATGTGATTTGCTTCATGATTCATGCAATTCATTCTTATGCTAATATTTTGTTCCTCTCTTTTAGGCGCATCACAATAAGACTGAGATGCCACACTTGTACGACATTTATGGCATGGCCCATACTGCCTCGTACAAGAAGGCGAAGGCATTCTCTGAGTCTGACCTGGATGATCCTAGTAACTTCACCAACATATCATCCCACCAGAAGCTCGTGGCATACAGGGACGCGGGGAAGGCTACGAAAGGGGATGACTTTAACCCTAGCCAGGAACCTTTGGATCCAGAGCTGGTGATGATATCTGGTGGCGGGAGGCCCCATGGCTCGATAGCCATTGGAGATCGGATAATACGTTGTCCACTCACTCTTCTGGAGATCAAGGCGCACCAGTCGAGCAACTGTCCTGAGATAACGCGTCGTCCACGGCCACTCGAACTTGCCATCGAGGTTAGTTGTACGGACTAAGAACACTTTCATCCATTTCATTATGTGTGTCACCATAGATCATTACTGTGGTAACGAGGAATGGTTTTTCAGGCTGCTCTTCAGAAAGAGAGAGCGGCAAACCAGGCTGCTCTTGAGAAAGAGAGATTGGCAAGCCAGGCTGCTCTTCAGGCTGCTCTTGATTAGAGGGACCAGAGCACGGCACGATTGCTTGAGGAGGAGAGGGCCCGGAATGAGGCGGGTCAATGGGCCCTGTACAAGCTTTTTGTGGTATGTTTTTTTTCACATTAGCCAAATCATGTGTGTAATGTCTGTTTCAATACTAACTAATACGACCCACTCTTCAGGGTCTGTGTGAGAAGAGCGGTCAAGTCCCTCCGCCGATGCCCGTCTTCTCTTCGATTGGCACGGTGAGTTTCATTATAAACTAGTATTAATAATTGAGTGTCATCATGCTAACTGAGACATTGCAAAATATCTTTTCTGCAGAATAACTCCCGAGCGGCATCGCACGACCCTTCTCCACGGCAACCGTCTCCAAACGAAGCCGGCGCGAGCAACCGTGGTGTTTCTCCTCCTTGATGACCACTACGGTAAGTTTCTCCCACAAACTTAGCTTGTTTTCCTCTAAAATGAGATAATTAGCCAATTTAGCTCCAAGAAGACATAATTAGGTAATTTAGCTCAAAAAAGACATAATTAGGTAATTTAGCTCAAAAAAGACATAAAGAGGAGGAGGAGGAGGAGGCCAAGGCCAATTTGGCGTCCTAGCCGCCAGAATGTCATCGTGAGGGCGTCGAAGTCCCGGATATGCCTGGCGCATGGCATGCCAGGGCTTGGAATCGGTCGGCGTAGTCCTGGACCGTTGAGGTAAACGGTAAGCGGCCGAGGGCTGCCAGTCGGCTGCCACGGATGGGGGGGGCCAAACCGGAGAAGGCAGAGCTCGCGAAAGCGGTCCCACGGTGGCATGCCGCCCTCGTCCTGCTCGAGGGCGTAGTACCAAGTCTGGGCAGTACCACGGAGATGATAGGACGCGAGCCAGGTGCGATCCGACGCGAGCGTCCGCTGCCCCCGAAAGAACTGCTCGCACTGGTTGAGCCAGTTGAGGGGGTCTTCCGCGCCGTCGTAAGTGGTGAAGTTCAGCTTAGCGAACCGAGGAGATGTCGGCCCGCCGTGTCCGGGAGCCGCGGATGTCGGTGGCCTCGCGTATGCCGGGTCGGGAAACTCCGGGCCGTAGGGCGCCGAGCTGGAGACCGCTCGAACGGTAGAGAGGGCGCCGGGTGTTCCGGTGCCGGGGTATAGATCGGACCCGAAGATGATCCGGCTGCCCACGCGGGAATTGGTGATGGCGATGACGGGAACTGCACCTGGTGCAGGGGCTGACCGGTGGTTCGGGGCGCTGGAGGTGTTGTTGTCGATGGCGGCGGCGGCTGCTGGTGCGGCGCCGGAGCCTGCGCCGTGGTGGCCGGTAGCGACTGGTGGGGCAGCCCCCCCAGCGGCGCGGTGGTGGCCGGCCACACCGGCCAGGGAGTGCCCACGGCATGGTAGTGCTGTAGCAGCAGCTGCGACGGCGGCGGCGACGCCCCTCCCTGGAGTGGCTGGAAGGCCGGGGTGGCCCACGGCAGCGACGGCGGCCCGTAGGTAGTGGGGGCGACGCTCGGCGGCGGGGGTTGGGTCCCAGCGAGGTAGAGGCTGATGCCTCGGACCGCTTGGACAAGCTCCCGCAGGGTGCCCGATATCGCCGAGGGCGAGAGTATGGGGAGCGGCTCCTCCGCGGTGATGATCGACACTGGCGAGGGAGCGGTCCCGGACGTGACCGGCAGCGGCGGCGGGGCGGTGGTGGTGGTTTGCGGCAGTGGGGCGGTGGTGGTGTTGAGCGGCGGCGGGGGTGGAGGGAGCGACATGATCAGCCTGGAATCTCTGGATACCAAATTGGTAGGACTAGGGTTCCTACCGGGCCTCCGACGTAGGTTGTAAGGGCAGGGAGGAGGGGAGCGAGGGCTGGAGCGGACGCGCCGGCGAGATGGTGCCGTCGCGGCTAGGGTTAGGTGCGGCGGAGGCTAGGGTTCCGGCTCCTTGGAGAGCCGGGCAACAGAAGATAATATCCTTCTCCTCCTCCTCCTTCTATCCTTCTCCTCCTCCTCCTTCTCCTCCTCCTCCTCCTTCTTCTTGATTTCTTCTTCTTCTCCTCCTCCTCCTCTTTCTTCTCCTCTTTCATATTATCCTTGCTTTAATTAACCCAACAATGACATAATTAGCCCATTTAGCTCCAAAATACCATAATAAGCTCAAAATGGCATAAGAACCTTGGTTAGCTCATGAATATTATATACTTAGCTTGTTTTTCTCTAAAATGACATAATTAGCCCATTTAGCTCAAAAAAGACATAATTAGGTAATTTAGCTCCAACAAGAGGAGAAGAAGAAGAAGAAGAGATGAAGAATAAGAGAAGAAGAAGGAGGAGGAGGAGGAGGAGGAGGAGGAGGAGGAGAAGGCCAAGGACCTTCTATCCTTCTCCTCCTCCTCCTTCTCCTCCTCCTCCTCCTTCTTCTTGATTTCTTCTTCTTCTCCTCCTCCTCCTCTTTCTTCTCCTCTTTCATATTATCCTTGCTTTAGTTAACCCAACAATGACATAATTAGCCCATTTAGCTCCAAAATACCATAATAAGCTCAAAATGGCATAAGAACCTTGGTTAGCTCATGAATATTATATACTTAGCTTGTTTTCCTCTAAAATGACATAATTGGAATATTTAGCTCAAAAAGACATAATTAGGTAATTTAGCTCCAACAAGAGGAGAAGAGGAGAAGAAATAGGCAAAATGAAAAGAAAGAAGAAGAAGAGATGAAGAAGAAGAGGAGGAGGAGGAGGAGGAGAAGGCCAAGGACCTTCTATCCTTCTCCTCCTCCTCCTTCTCTTCCTCCTCCTCCTTCTTCTTGATTTCTTCTTCTTCTCCTCATCCTCCTCTTTCTTCTCCTCTTTCATATTATCCTTGCTTTAATTAACCCAACAATGACATAATTAGCCCATTTAGCTCCAAAATACCATAATAAGCTCAAAATGGCATAAGAACCTTGGTTAGCTCATGAATATTATATACTTAGCTTGTTTTCCTCTAAAATGACATAATTGGAATACTTAGCTCAAAAAGACATAATTAGGTAATTTAGCTCCAACAAGAGGAGAAGAGGAGAAGAAATAGGCAAAATGAAAAGAAAGAAGAAGAAGAGATGAAGAAGAAGAGAAGAAGGAGGAGGAGTAGGAGGAGGAGGAGAAGGCCAAGGACCTTCTATCCTTCTCCTCCTCCTCCTCCTTCTTCTTGATTTCTTCTTCTTCTCCTCCTCCTCCTCTTTCTTCTCCTCTTTCATATTATCCTTGCTTTAGTTAACCCAACAATGACATAGTTAGCCCATTTAGCTCCAAAATACCATAATAAGCTCAAAATGGCATAAGAACCTTGGTTAGCTCATGAATATTATATACTTAGCTTGTTTTCCTCTAAAATGACATAATTGGAATATTTAGCTCAAAAAGACATAATTAGGTAATTTAGCTCCAACAAGAGGAGAAGAGGAGAAGAAATAGGCAAAATGAAAAGAAAGAAGAAGAAGAGATGAAGAAGAAGAGAAGAAGGAGGAGGAGTAGGAGGAGGAGGAGAAGGCCAAGGACCTTCTATCCTTCTCCTCCTCCTCCTCCTTATTCTTGATTTCTTCTTCTTCTCCTCCTCATCCTCTTTCTTCTCCTCTTTCATATTATCCTTGCTTTAATTAACCCAACAATGACATAATTAGCCCATTTAGCTCCAAAATACCATAATAAGCTCAAAATGGCATAAGAACCTTGGTTAGCTCATGAATATTATATACTTAGCTTGTTTTCCCCTAAAATGACATAATTGGAATATTTAGCTCAAAAAGACATAATTAGGTAATTTAGCTCCAACAAGAGGAGAAGAGGAGAAGAAATAGGCAAAATGAAAAGAAAGAAGAAGAAGAGATGAAGAAGAAGAGAAGAAGGAGGAGGAGTAGGAGGAGGAGGAGAAGGCCAAGGACCTTCTATCCTTCTCCTCCTCCTCCTCCTTCTTCTTGATTTTTCTTCTTCTCCTCCTCCTCCTCTTTCTTCTCCTCTTTCATATTATCCTTGCTTTAATTAACCCAACAATGACATAATTATCCCATTTAGCTCCAAAATACCATAATAAGCTCAAAATGGCATAAGAACCTTGGTTAGCTCATGAATATTATATACTTAGCTTGTTTTCCTCTAAAATGACATAATTGGAATATTTAGCTCAAAAAGACATAATTAGGTAATTTAGCTCCAACAAGAGGAGAAGAGGAGAAGAAATAGGCAAAATGAAAAGAAAGAAGAAGAAGAGATGAAGAAGAAGAGAAGAAGGAGGAGGAGTAGGAGGAGGAGGAGAAGGCCAAGGACCTTCTATCCTTCTCCTCCTCCTCCTCCTTCTTATTGATTTCTTCTTCTTCTCCTCCTCCTCCTCTTTCTTCTCCTCTTTCATATTATCCTTGCTTTAGTTAAACCAACAATGACATAATTAGCCCATTTAGCTCCAAAATACCATAATAAGCTCAAAATGGCATAAGAACCTTGGTTAGCTCATGAATATTATATACTTAGCTTGTTTTCCTCTAAAATGACATAATTGGAATATTTAGCTCAAAAAGACATAATTAGGTAATTTAGCTCCAACAAGAGGAGAAGAGGAGAAGAAATAGGCAAAATGAAAAGAAAGAAGAAGAAGAGATGAAGAAGAAGAGGAGGAGGAGGAGGAGGAGGAGAAGGCCAAGGACCTTCTATCCTTCTCCTCCTCCTCCTCCTTCTTCTTGATTTCTTCTTCTTCTCCTCCTCCTCCTCTTTCTTCTCCTCTTTCATATTATCCTTGCTTTAATTAACCCAACAATGACATAATTAGCCCATTTAGCTCCAAAATACCATAATAAGCTCAAAATGGCATAAGAACCTTGGTTAGCTCATGAATATTATATACTTAGCTTGTTTTCCTCTAAAATGACATAATTGGAATATTTAGCTCAAAAAGACATAATTAGGTAATTTATCTCCAACAAGAGGAGAAGAGGAGAAGAAATAGGGAAAATGAAAAGAAAGAAGAAGAAGAGATGAAGAAGAAGAGAAGAAGGAGGAGGAGGTGGAGGAGGAGGAGGAGGAGGAGGAGATGGCCAAGGACCTTCTATCCTTCTCCTCCTCCTCCTTCTCCTCCTCCTCCTCCTTCTTCTTGATTTCTTCTTCTTCTCCTCATCCTCCTCTTTCTTCTCCTCTTTCATATTATCCTTGCTTTAATTAACCCAACAATGACATAATTAGCCCATTTAGCTCCAAAATACCATAATAAGCTCAAAATGGCATAAGAACCTTGGTTAGCTCATGAATATTATATACTTAGCTTGTTTTCCTCTAAAATGACATAAATGGAATATTTAGCTCAAAAAGACATAATTAGGTAATTTAGCTCCAACAAGAGGAGAAGAGGAGAAGAAATAGACAAAATGAAAAGAAAGAAGAAGAAGAGATGAAGAAGAAGAGAAGAAGGAGGAGGAGTAGGAGGAGGAGGAGAAGGCCAAGGACCTTCTATCCTTCTCCTCCTCCTCCTCCTTTTTCTTGATTTCTTCTTCTTCTCCTCCTCCTCCTCTTTCTTCTCCTCTTTCATATTATCCTTGCTTTAATTAACCCAACAATGACATAATTAGCCCATTTAGCTCCAAAATACCATAATAAGCTCAAAATGGCATAAGAACCTTGGTTAGCTCATGAATATTATATACTTAGCTTGTTTTCCTCTAAAATGACATAATTGGAATATTTAGCTCAAAAAGACATAATTAGGTAATTTAGCTCCAACAAGAGGAGAAGAGGAGAAGAAATAGGCAAAATGAAAAGAAAGAAGAAGAAGAGATGAAGAAGAAGACAAGAAGGAGGAGGAGGTGGAGGAGGAGGAGGAGGAGGAGGAGAGGCCAAGGACCTTCTATCCTTCTCCTCCTCCTCCTCCTTCTTCTTGATTTCTTCTTCTTCTCCTCATCCTCCTCTTTCTTCTCCTCTTTCATATTATCCTTTCTTTAATTAACCCAACAATGACATAATGAGCCCATTTAGCTCCAAAATACCATAATAAGCTCAAAATGGCATAAGAACCTTGGTTAGCTCATGAATATTATATACTTAGCTTGTTTTCCTCTAAAATGACATAATTGGAATATATAGCTCAGAAAGAAGGAGAAGGAAGAAGAAGAAGAAGAGAAGAAGAATAGAAGGAGAAGGAGAAGAATAAGGAGGAGGAGGAGAAGAAGAAGAAGGAGGAGGAGAAGAAGAGAAGAAGGAGGAGAAGAAGAAGGAGAAGGATAAGGAGCCCTCCTTCTTCTCCTTCTTCTTCTCTCCTTCTTCTCCTCCTTCTTCTCCTTCTTCTTCTCCTCCTCCTTCTCCTTCTCCTTCCCCTTCCCCTCCTCCTCCTCCTCCTTCTTGTTTTTCTTCTCCTTGTTCTCTTATTGCTTCTTCTCTTTCTTCTTCAATTTAGCTTATTTGTCATATATATGTTGTTGTTCTTCTTCTACTTACTTTCTTATCCCATTTTGCAGATTGGATGTACTACATGCATGGAAGCTGGCGTTGGAGTGCTTTAGTTTCCGTTTTTATTTGAGTTGATGAACAATGTGTTGGTTCTTTATATGTGTTGATGAACAATGTGTTGATGAACAATATATGTGCAACTATATGTATGTATATATGGATGAAACTTCGTATGTGTTGGTTCTTTTGATATATGGGATGTACGTTGATGAACAAATGGCATTGATGAGCTTTATATGTATATCATATATGTGTTGTGATCTATTTATGATATATGTGCTCTGAATTATATGTATATGTGATGTGAAATAGAAAAAATAAATAAAAATGGGACAATATAGGATCTTTGCCGTCTGCCAGCTGATGGAAAAGGCCTTTGCCATCAGCCAGCAGAAGGCAAAGGTGCCACGTGGCGCCCAGCTCTGCAACCTGGGCAGTAGCAGCTGGCCATATAGTCTCTTTGCCGTCTGCCTACTGGGTGGGCAGACGGCAAAGAAGAGGGCACAGAGGAGGGGGAAGAAAACAAAAGTGGAGAGAGGGGAGGACACGGCAGACGGCAAAGATAGTAAAGGGGGCGGACGGCAAAGACTGCCGAGGAGGCAGACGGCAAAGATAGTCAAGAGGGCAGACGGCAAAGATAGTCAAGAGGGCAGACGGCAAAGATAGTCAAGAGGGCAGACGGCAAAGAAGACGGCAAAGGCTCCGTTAACCCCTAACGGAGGCAACGCCTCTCGGCTGCCGTCCCAAACTCTTTGCCGACTGCTCCTCAGGAAAGCTGACGGCAAAGAGCTTTCCCGTCCGCTTTAGGGGGGCAGACGGCAAAGAAGGTCCTATGCCGTCGTAGGCTGACGCAGAAAATTTGTCGGCCGTGACAATCTTTGCCGTCTGTGGGATTGTCTTTGCCGTCCGGGTATTTGTCTTTGCCGTCTGTGATGGCAGACGGCAAAGAAGGTGATTCCTGTAGTGATGGTTCGAATGTGTGGGGACCGGATTTTCGGGGATTTTAATTTCCTGTCAAATGGCCCTTGAGTATACCAGCCCTAGGAATACTGTTAGTTGGAACACCTTTCCTCGATACAAATGTCCAAGGAAAAATACAAGTTGAGGTACAAGACCAAGGTGGTCTAATGAGTACATCAAAAGGGTTTCTAGTGGTTGATGGTGGAAGCGGTTCAGGGATCTCCAATGTTTCAGGGACTCCATTTCCCACACGAACAGCTGACCGGGTTAATTCCTCTCTCGCGCGACTGCTGTCCTCGAAGCCTATGCTCCAAGCTTATCGTCAAGCATATCCTCTCCAACCTTGCAATCTGGCCAAGACAATAGCCAGGGACAAGCCAGTCAGTACTTTGAATGTACTCGCAAACATCAAGAAACAAACATTTAGTTGTTAATTATACACTTATAACAAAGCCACAATACTTCGTTAGCCCAGAAGTACTACTCGAGTATTTGTAGTGAAATTATAATCAAACTAAGATTTAATAAGCAATCATTAAGGGTAATAATAACAGAAGCAATATAAGACATGCCAGAGTCGGGCGTCTCAGTGACACCACATAAAGGGCTTATGTGAAATAATAAACATGCCACAGTTGGGCGTATCAGCGACAACAAATAAAGGGCTTACGAGTCGAGACCGCCATGCTCAGTGATCCCAGAGATCAATGCTCACCGAACACAGATACCGAATAAAAGAGTTTTACATCCATACATACCGTTTCATACAATAAATGACCACTTCGGTTGAGTCTTACATATATAGGGCCTTAAAGGCCTACAGTTGAAACTGAACCAATAGCGGAATTATTGGTTGAAAGCGTGAACCCATGCCATCAGCCTTAACCTAGAGGCATTCTGACTGGGAAACATCCTAGCTCGCATGAACGTCACCGAGTTAATCTTCACCATATTCTATCTTTCACACCTGGTCAATGAAATAACCAGTGGCAAGCCAATGAGTACTTTGAATGTACTCGCAAACAGCCCATGACATGAACAATGAAAGTGAAGGATAACAATATCATGCATCTTTAGTGTAACTCATCCGGGTGGAATGATCATGAATATGCATCAAGTTAAAGAATTACTCTTGAAGAACAAGTTACAGATATCAACATATCTGCTAAGGGCTTAACCATCCGAGTTCACCCTATATGCCAAGTCACTGAACTTGGTCATATTAATATTTTCATATCAACACATGTTCCAACACCACACACACACACTCACACACACTTGGTTTATGCGGAAATATCAGGACGTAGTATAAGCAGGATTACCCAACTGTCCTTAACCGTGGACACGACTATTCGAATAGTTTACACTCTACACAGGTAGTACGCTGGACCCACGAGATCCGAGAAACTTCCGTGTCATCCACGACTCACGGTATATCACATACCCGAGGTAAGTACCCGATCAATGCCTTTTCCCTGACGATACTAGACAAAGAGGTCCACTCGATTGGTACCCAGCCCACATGTCGTACGTCTTACGAGCACCAACTCTAGACAGTACCGACCATACGGGGACCAACGGTGTGAGTGGAACTCATAAACATGGCATAGTCGTCCTACCCGGCACGACCCCATCACGAGAGTGACCACAAAAATCACTCCCGCCACTAGTAATGTGGCTCTTTGCTAGCACCGACAGAAGTAATTAACATAGCCCCATCCCATAAGGGGTAACATGGTCGTACTGGTAAGGTTGGGACGGTGGACACATCATAAATCTAATCCCATTTCCGAAACCTTACTCACACAAATACCTGGTGAATCACTTCTCCAAAAGTGACCACCTAACTCATCATCACCCTCGGGCATTAGTGGCACCCGACGGGGTTCTCATAAATTCTTAATTTATGACAACAACATGCTCATGATGTTTCTACATCTATCTTTACTTCTCAACATGGTATTAGGATGACCCTAAGGGGTAGAGTCAAGCTCAATGCATGTGCTCCGAAGGAGCCTTCAGTAAAATCACATCAAATGATTACCGGCACTTATGATCGTATGCAACGGAAATACTTGCTATTATAACATGCAAAATAACATATGATCAGTCATGGTGAAAGGGCTGCTTGCCTTGCTCACGTAAATCCTCGGGGTCTTCGAGGTCTTCCGCTCCGACTCCGAATACTCCGTCTACCATCAACTATCGTCGGAAACAGTCATAGTAAGCCACATAGCAAGCAGAAAAAAGTGTTATATAAATAGAAGTTTTATTTCTTTTGGACCTCTCTGGTTATAAGAGAATTTCCCTGAATCATTTCATAGGAGATTTGGATCCTCAAGGATTTTTGAATAGGTGAAAGGAGCAATAGGTGATTATTGAAGGGGCCAACAGAAATCATTCTGTTAAAAATTAGTGAAGGCACCCATTTAACAAAGAATGATTTTAGAAATATTTAGCAAGTGGTTTCACTGGATTTGGAGTTGGTATGAATATTCTAGGAATTTTACAATGAAGAATAAATAGTAATAGGAGCTATTTATTTATTGCAACAGAAGTAAGTCACACAAAAATGTTGACCAATGTCCTAAAAATAGGGAATGATTTTAGATGCTCCTAGGAATTGGAATAACTCCATTTGGAATTGAATTGGAACCTCTAGGATTTTCACAAGGTGGAGTTTTTATTATCCAGAATTAGATTTGAAATAAAACACCACAAAAAACCTTCCTGGAAAAATGTGCAAGGCACATGTGTGGACAGAGCTTGCATTTAGGAACCTATAGCAATTTGAATCATGCAATTTGGAGTCAGTATGAATTTATGATGGATTTTATAAGTTAGGAATAAAATGAAAAAGGAGAAGGGTACTTATCCCTCGAGCTAACTAGCGCCAAGGGCGGCAGATAAGCGAATGGGCCGGCCCAACTGCCATGGCCACCACGTCTGTCCACGCAGGAGGCGTACTCCTTTGGATACGCCTTCGGCTCGGTGAAGGCGCAAAGCGCTAGTGCGCTTCCACTCATATGCCGGCCCGGCTCGCTGGTCGCTGACAGATGGGACCCGCCCGACTCCTTCTCTCTCCCTGCCTTTCTTCTACCTCGCGACGGGGAGATGGGGGCTCCGGTCGCCGGGGCTCTGGCCGCCTGCTGGTTCTGCCACCGAACCGCGGCTGGGGGCGGGTGCCCTACTCCCTACCGAGCATGGGAGGAGTCCCCGGAGGCCGAGAGGATGCCCGGGGCAAGAGGCCCGCTGTGAGGAACGGCTGATGGCTCCAGCCACCATGGAGGGCACGATGCTGACCTCGGGAAGGAGCCATAATGAGTCCATCGGGATGGGGAAGCTATGGCTCGCGGGAGGGAAGACCTGAGGCCCGAGAGGAGCCGGCTGGCTCGGGCGCAAGGGAGGCCCAGGCGGCGCCATGGCCATGGAGGGAGATAGAGGAGGGCCTGCGAGCTACACTTGCGGGGTCACGGGGGCTTATGGGAATTAGGAGGAGCCAGGCAAGGAGGAAAGAGACACTGGGGGCTCGAGGAGGCCCTAAATGGAGATGCGGCCGAAGGATAGGCTTGGGAGCTCCCGGAGCTCCGAGGGCACGGAGAAGACACGCGTCCCTAGGGCGTCTTGGAGGCTAGCTAGTGTCGGGAGGAGGTTGGACCAGTCAAATGGGATACCCCGGTGCTATGAGACGTGATGAAACGGTTGAAAATATGCTGCAGCAAGAGGACAAGGCGCAGAGCACCCATACTGCAGGCCAGAGTGGTGGTCACCACGGTCACCTGTGTCTACAGGGTCCAAATAGCCAGTCAAACATGTCTAGCACTCAGGGCACACCTGCAGCAAGGAGTATGTGGAGTTTGGTAGCTAGTGGAGGTGGTTTGATGATGTTTGGACTGTGGTTTAGTTTGCAGCATCAAACTAGGGGCTGCCAGAAGTGGTTTTCATAGGAGGGGATGGGAGGTGAAACCATGTCTGGCAGTGTTTTTAATAGAAGGACTACAAGACTGCAAAGTTTCAGCTCAAGAAAGCAAGTGTAGCTAGTACTTGCTGTTCAAAGCCATGATCCAGCCATAAATCCATTTGTAGAAGTGCTGCTCATTTTCTCCACATGAGCATGCCATATATTTGTTCTAAATGAAGCCTTGGCATATAATAGATGCTCTGGAAGGAGTTGGGGTGATAGCTTAAGCATAAGAATGGAAAGAGAGGTAAAAGAGTGCTGTCAAGGGTGAAAATGAGAGAAAGTTACAATGGGTCCTTCTCCAATAATTGACCAGTGTCCATGGGAAAGATACTGGAGGTCAAATATGACTATGTGAGGCTGTGGTAGAAAGTTGAGCTCGAGGGTAAAAGTGGAAGGGGCAAAAGAAGCCAAATTAGTGAGTGCACACAAGGTGTTTGATCTGTGGTTGGGCTACGAGATGAATTCCAATGGCTATGAAACTTGACACGGTCAAATAATAGATGAAAATAGGCTTGCACACCAAATTTGGGATTTGGTGGAGAAGTTTTCCAATGTAGACTTGAAAAACCCTAGAAATGGGGAGAAATGGGTTTCTGCTTAGAACCCTATTCAAATAAATTCCCAGAAATCTAGTATTTGGTGTAGGGGCATTATTTGAGCATTAAGGGATGCACAAAAAGTTATAGGATAATTTGAGAAACTTTATAATGTAAAGTTTACCAAAGTCAGAAATCAACAAAGAGGGTTTTGAGGGTCTTAGGACAAGTTCTTTTATTCTCCTTGATGTACCACTTGGTGTGGATCCCTTATTGGAGTACTAGAACATGTCCACCAAATTTGAGCACAATTGGAGATACTTCACAATGTAGAGTTGGTCAAATTTGATTATGGACACATAGGGTTTTAGAGTGATTAGGGGAGCCAAATCAACTTGGATTGAAATGAAACTTAGCAAGATCATTAATAATATCATAGATGTCATGCTAGAATTTTACTGGAATTTTATTGAGAATATTTCTTATAGAAATATTTCAAAAGCTTGAAATAGGCAGGAATGGTTTTGGAGGGGTTTGCCCAATATTTTGGACATGACCATGTGTTTAAACTCATAAATACGGAATAAATATATCCACTGAGTTTCCCTGAATTTTCGTAAATATTTTGAAAGCAATAAAAATAACTTTCCTTCATAGGAGACCATTTCTGGCCTCACAGAAGGGCTTTTAAATAAAATAATAAAAAAACTTTAAAATAATAATATGGTGGTTTTTGGAAGACATTTTGAAAATAGGTTTTAGATAAAATAATTGGTGCAAAAGAAATTCCCTAATTTGAGGACTTGTAGTACAAACCTCATCTCAGGGGTTTGAAAGTTTAATTCAAACAGAAGCTTTTTGGTGAAAATAATATTTGGTAAAAATAGATATTTGTTCTAAACACATGGCATGATCATTAGGCAGGAGATCATGGGATGAGGAGGTGAGTTGGAAGATAGAGAGAATTATTGGGGAGCAATCACATGCACTCAAGCAAAGAGGCAACAATAGTCACTCCAAGCATCACAAGCATTCACCAAAAAAATTTAATTGGTCCTAAATTTTGAAATAATTTAATTAGTCAGGAAGGCCAAAAACAGGGTGCTACATTTAACTACCTCCGAAGGCCGACACTTAGACAAACACTTGACTAGTCAACCAACGTCCTTGACCATGGATACGACTACTTGAATAGTTTTGACTCTGCAGAGGGTGTACTCTTTACCCATGGCTCACGGTTTTCGATAGTCATCATGACTAATCCCGCATACGGTAATTTAGAAGCGGACTCTCAGAACAAACACACACCCATTTTTACTCCGCGAAGCCCGGCTTCACCCGGACTACGCTGCAAAGGCCTAACCATAAGACAGGGAGGCTCCGACCTCCACTAGCATGGGATCAAAATAATTTATACCATGCGCTAACTGGGAGTGCCCTCCCTTCTAGTCCCAGACCGCAAACACCCATGCCCCCTAACCGTAAGACTGGATTTATACCACGGCTGTGGATACCTTCATCCCGGCCCCTCTACTAGTGTGTGACTGATAATTGCTCCGCAACTGACTATACCGAATCCATTATCCAAGAAGCTATGGTAGCACGCAAAATAAGGAGACATACTGACAACACTAGATCTATGGTCGACTCAGGAGGTTTAAGTATTACCTGCATTTTTAGCACAAACCATATGCAGATAGAGTCACTACCCGCCTAACATGTCTTGCTGACAACTCTCGTCCACGAGATGTCAATTCCACGGTCGTGTCTCCACGAGACACCGACTTTCACCGAATCCCATCCGGTAGGCATATAGGGTAGGAAGGATGACCACTGTCCATGCTCCGTAACGCAACAATCTTTTCTCATAAATTATGAACAATATGCATGATTTTCACATCAAAAAACACCACATATATAACATAACTCTATGTTATTTTCACCAAGATAACCACACATAACCAAGATAAATGTAGGTTCACGATGCTTGCCTTCAAACTGTAGAGAGGTAGGGTTCACCACAAAACTTTTGCAAGTTTTGACTCCTCTCTTCAAAGCCTATTTAAAAATATATGCTAATGAACACACAATATAAAAACAGCATAGAAAGTTGTCTTAGAAAATTTGGAAATAAATAGTAAAACAAACTAGACAGAATTTTAAAGGGGTGAGAAAAAGAATCAATTCATTTGGAGTTTTATTTTTGAAGTTATAACCAGTAAAAAGTTTGGACAAAAATCGGTTTAAAAAACAAACAAGAAAGAAAACATTTCGGTCGAAAATGTGTTGGGGAACATTGCGTGGGAAACAAAAAAATTCCTACGCACACGAAGACCTATCATGGTGATGTCCATCTACGAGTGGAGATTTAGATCTACGTACCGTTGTAGATCGCACAGCAGGAAGCATTAAGAAACGCGGCTGATGTAGAGGAACATCTTCAAGTCCCTTGAACCGTCCCACGATCCGTTCTGATCTAGCGCCAAACGGACGGCACCTCCGCGTTAAGCACACGTACAGCTCGACGATGATCTCGGCCTTCTTGATCCAGCAAGCAAGGCAGAGAAGTAGATGAGTTCTCCGACAGCGTGACGGTGCTCCGGTGGCGGTGATGATCTAGAGGTGAAACTGTGTGGTTTAGGCTAGAGTTGCACATGGCAAAGTTGTGTCTCAAAAAGACCTAAACCACCACTATATATAGGAGGGAGGGGGAGGGGTTAGCCTTGATGGACAACGCCCTCAAGGTGCATCGGCGCCACGAGGAGGAGGACTCCTCCTCCAATTCAGTTTGGGAAGGACGAGTCCTCCTCTTCTTCCCACCTCCCTCTTTCCTTTTTATTTTTCTTTTCCTTTTGGTATTTTCTTATGTGGCGCCATGGACCTCTTGGGCTGACTCCACCAGCCCACCAAGGACTTGTGGCGCCACCCTATGACCTTGGGCTCACTCCCGGGTGGGTGGGCCCCTACCGGTGAACACCCGGAACCCATTCGTCACTCCTGGTACACTACCGGAATTGCCCGAAACTTTCCGGTAACAAAATGAAACCATCCTAACAATTTCGAAAACCCTCGGGACGTCCGTGATCTCATCCGTGACTCCGAACAACATTCGGTAACCACACAAATAACTCAACTATACTAAAACATCATCGAACCTTAAGTGTGCAGACACTGCGGGTTCGAGAACTCTGCAGACATGACCCGAGGCACTCCTCGGTCAATATCCAATAGCGGAACCTGGATGCCCATATTGGATCCTACATATTCTCCGAAGATCTTATCGGTTGAACCTCAGTGTCAAGGATTCTTATAATCCCGTATGTCATTCCCTTTGTCCTTCGGTATGTTACTTGCCGGAAATTAGATCGTCGGTATCCGCATACCTATTTCAATCTCATTACCGGCAACTCTCTTTACTCATTCCGTAATACAAGATCCCGTGACTTACAGTTAGTCACATTGCTTGCAAGGCTTGTGTGTGATGTTGTATTACCGAGTGGGCCCCGAGATACCTCTCTGTCACACGTTGTGACAAATCCCAGTCTTGATCCACACTAACTCAACAGAAACCTTCGGAGATACCTGTAGAGCACCTTTATAGTCACCCAGTTACGCTGCGATGTTTGATGCACACAAGGTCTTCCTCCGGTGCGAGTGAGTTATATGATCTCATGGTCATAGGAACAAATACTTGACACACAGAAAACAATAGCAATAAAACAGCACGATCAATATGCTAGTTCATAGTTTGGGTCTAGTCCATCACATGATTCTCCTAATGATGTGATCCTGTTATAAAGTGACAACACTTGCATATAGCTAGAAACCTTGACTATCATTGATCAACTGGCTAGCCAACTAGAGGCATGCTAGGGACATTGTTTTGTCTATGTATCCACACATGTATCTATGTTTTCATTCAATACAATTATAGCATGGATAATAAACGATTATCTTTAAACAGGAAATATAATAATAACCATTTATCATTGCCTCTAGTGCATATTTCCAATAGTCTCCCACTTGTACTAGAGTTAATAATCTAGTCCTCACATCGCCATGCCATTTACATTGTAATAAATCTAACACCCATACAGTTCTGGTGTTGATCATGTTTTGCCCATGGAAGAGCTTTAGTGAGCGGGTCTGCTACATTCAGATCCGTGTGCAGTTTGCAAATATTCACGTCCTCTCCTTCTATGTAGTCGCGGATGAGGTTGAAGCGTCGTTTGATGTGTATGGTCTTCTTGTGAAACCTTGGTTCCTTTGCTAGAGCAATGGAACCAGTGTTGTCATAGAACATAGTTATTGGATTTAGTGCGCTTGGCACAACTGCAAGATACATCATGAACTGCTTCATCCAGACAACCTCCTTTGCTACCTCTGAGGCAGCCATGTACTCTGCTTCACATGTAGAATCTGCTATGATTCTTTGCTTGGAACTGCACCAACTTACCGCACCCCCATTAAGAATAAATACGTATCTGGTTTGCGACTTAGAGTCATCTGGATCGGTTTCAAACCTTGCGTCGATGTAACCCTGTACGACGAGCTCATTGTCACCTCCATAAACGAGAAACAATTCCTTAGTCCTTTTTAGGTACTTCAGAATATTCTTGACTGTCGTCCAGTGATCCACTCCTGGATTACTCTAAAACCTTCCTGCCATACTTATTGCCAAGCTGACGTCTGGTCTAGGGCACAACATTGCATACATGATAGAACCTATGGCTGAAGCATAGGGGCCGGAACTCATTTGTTCTCTATCTTCCGCAGTTGCTGGGCACTGAGTCTTACTCAAGTTTATACCTTGTAACACTGGCAAGAACCCTTTCTTGGACTGATCCATTTTGAACTTCTTCAAAACTTTATCAAGGTATGTGCTTTGTGAAAGTCCCATCACGCGTATCGATCTATCGCTATAGATCTTAATGCCTAGAATGTAAGCAGTTTCTTCTAGGTCCTTCATAGAGAAACTTTTACTCAAGTAATCCTTTATGCTCTGCAAAAACTCCACGTTGTTTCCAATCAACAATATGTCATCCACATATAATATTAGAAATGCCATAGAGCTCCCACTCACTTTCTTCTAAATACAAGATTCTCCAACCACTTGTATAAACCCAAATGCTTTGATCACCTCATCAAAGCGTTTATTCCAACTCCGAGATGCTTGCACCAGTCCATAAATGGATCGCTAGAGCTTGCACACTTTGTTAGCATTCTTTAGATCGACAAAACCTTCGGGTTGCATCATATACAACTCTTCCTTCAGAAAACCGTTAAGGAACGCCGTTTTGACATCCATCTGCCAGATTTCATAATAGAAAAATGCACTATTGGTAACATGATTCGGACCGACT
The DNA here is from genome assembly GCF_904849725.1 of Hordeum vulgare subsp. vulgare. Classification (NCBI taxonomy): domain Eukaryota; kingdom Viridiplantae; phylum Streptophyta; class Magnoliopsida; order Poales; family Poaceae; genus Hordeum; species Hordeum vulgare. The sequence goes on along the minus strand of NC_058519.1, from coordinate 267,862,025 downwards.
TAAGTATCTCTACCGGTGAGAACATCTCATCGTAGTCAACTCCTTCAACTTGTGAAAAACTCTTTTCCACAAGTCGAGCTTTATAAACGGTCACATTACCGTTTGCGTCCGTCTTCTTCTTAAAGATCCATTTGTTCTGAATAGCCTTGCGGCCTTCAGGTAGTGCTTCCAAAGACCACACTTTGTTCTCGTACATGGATCCTATCTCAGACTTCATGGCCTCCAGCCATTTGTTGGAATCCGGGCCCACCATTGCTTCTTCATAATTCGCAGGTTCATTGTTGTCTAACAACATAATTGATAAGACAGGATTACCGTACCACTCAGGAGCAGTACGTGGTCTTGTCGACCTGCGAAGTCTGATAGGAACTTGATCCGAAGTTTCATGATCATCATCATCAACTTCGTCCTCAACCGGCGTCGCAATAACAGGGGTTTCCCCTTGCCCTGCGCCACCGTCTAGAGGGATTAGAGGTTCGACAACCTCATCAAGTTGTATCTTCCTCCCTCTCAATTCTTTCGAGAGACACTACTTCTCAAGAAAAGCTTCGTTTCTAGCAAGAAACACTTTGCCCTCGGATTTGAGATAGAAGGTGTACCCAACTGTCTCCTTTGGGTAACCTATGAAGACACACTTTTCCGCTTTGGGTTCCAGCTTTTTAGGCTGATGCTTTCTGACATAAGGATCACATCCCCAAACTTTAAGAAACGACAACTTTGGTCTTTTGCCATACCACAGTTCGTATGGTGTCGTCTCAACGGATTTTGATGGTGCCCTTTTTAAAGTGAATGCAACTGTCTCTAATGCATAACCCCAAAACGATAACGACAAATTGGTAAGAGACATCATAGATCGCACCATTTCAAACAAAGTACGATTACGACGTTCGGACACACCATTACGCTATGGTGTTCCAGGTGGTGTCAACTGTGAAACAATTCCACGTTGTCTTAAGTGAGCACCAAACTCGAAACTCAGATATTCACCGCCACGATCAGATCGTAGGAAATGGATCTTCTTCTTACGATGATCTTCAACTTCACTCTGAAATTGCTTGAACTTCTCAAACATTTCAGACTTGTGCTTCATCAAGTAGACATAACCATATCTACACAAATCGTCATTGAAGGTGAGAAAATAACGATATCCACCGCGGGCCTCCACACTCATCGGACCGCACACATCGATATGTATGATTTCCAACAAGTCACTTGCACGCTCCATTGTTCCAGAGAACAGAGTCTTAGTCATCTTGCCCATGAGGCATGGTTCGCACTTGTCAAGTGAATCAAAGTCAGGTTACTCCAAAAGTCCATCGGAATGGAGTTTCTTCATGCGCTTTACACCAGTATGACCTAAGCGGCAGTGCCACAAAAACATGGCGCTATCATTGTTAACTCTAACTATTTTGGTCAAAATGTTATGTATATGTGTATCATCGCTATCAAGATTCAATATGAACAATCCTCTCACATTGGGTGCATGACCATAAAAGATATTACTCATAGAAATAGAACAACCATTATTCTCTGACTTAAATGAGTAACCGTCTCGTAATAAACAAGATCCACATATAATGTTCATTCTTAACGTACGCACCAAATAACAATTATTTAAGTTCATAACTAATCCTGATGGTAACTGAAGTGAAACTGTGTCGATGGCGATTGCATCAACCTTGGAACCATTTCCCACACGCATCATCACTTTATCTTTCGCCAGCCTTCGTTTATTCCGCAGTTCCTGTTTCGAGTTGCAAATATGAGCAACAGAACTGGTATCGAATACCCAGGCACTACTACGAGAGTTGGTTAAGTACAAATCAATAGCATGTATATCGAATATACCTGATTTTTCCTTGGCCGCCTTCTTATCAGCGAGATACTTGGGGCAGTTGCGCTTCCAATGACCCAGTCCCTTGCAATAATAACACTCTGTTTTAGGTTTTGGTCCAGCCTTGGGTTTCTTCTTTGGATTGGCAACATGTTTTCCGCTCTTCTTGGAGTTACCGTTCTTGCCTTTTCCATTTCTCTTGAAACTAGTGGTCTTATTGACCATCAACACTTGATGGTCTTTCCGGAGTTCTGACTCTGCGACTTTCAGCATCGCGAATAACTCGCCGGGTGACTTTTTCATGCCTTGCATGTTATAGTTCAACACAAAGATCTTGTAGCTTGGTGACTGTGATTGAAGAATTATGTCAGTGATCGCCTCTTGCGGGAGCTCAATCCCCAGCTGAGCTAGATGGTTTTAGTACCCAGACATTTTGAGCACAAGTTCACTGACAGAGGAATTATCCTCCATCTTGCAAGCATAGAATTTATCGGAGGTCTCATACCTCTTGATCCGGGCGTTCTTCTGAAATATGAACTTCAACTCCTGGAAAATCTCATATGCTCCATGACGCTCAACTGCACATTGAACTACTGAGTAGTCCTCCTTACGTGTTAACCAAGCGTTCTTAACATCTTGGTCATCCATAGCGGGTGGTTCGTCTCCTAGCGCATCATTAAGGACATAATCCTTCTTCCCAGCTTGCAGGAGCAACATAAGATTACGAGCCCAGTCTACAAAGTTGCTTCCATCATCTTTCAACTTAGCTTTCTCTAGGAACTTATTAAAATTCAGGGTGGCTGTCGCGCGAGCCATTGATCTACAACACAAATATTTCAAAGTGGACTTAGATTATGTTCAAGATAATTAGAGTTTAACTAACAAATTACTTGCTAAACTCCCACTCAAAAAGTACATCTCTCTAGTCATTTGAGTGGTACATGATCCAAATTCACTAACTCAAGTCCGATCATCACGTGAGTTGAGAATAGTTTCAGTGGTAAGCATCTCTATGCTAATCATATCAACTACACGATTCATGCTCGACCTTTCGGTCTCATGTGTTCCGAGGCCATGGCTGCACATGCTAGGCTCGTGAAGTTCAACCTGAGTGTTCCGAGCGTGCAACTGGTTTGCACCCGTTGTATGTGAACGTTGAGTCTATCACACCCGATCATCACGTGGTGTCTCGAAACGACGAACTTTAGCAACGGTGCATAGTCGGGAAGTACACAATTTCGTCTTGAAATTTTAGTGAGAGATCACCTTATAATGCTATCGTCGTTCTAAGTAAAATAAGGTGCATAAAAGGACTAACATCACATGCAATTCAAAAGTGATATGATATTGCCATCATCTTGTGCTTCTTGATCTCCATCACCAAAGCACCGACATGATCTTCTTGTCACCGGCGCCACACCATGATCTCCATCAACGTGTCGCCATCAAGGTTGTCATGTTATCTATGCTATTACTACTAAAGCTACGACCTAGCAATATAGTAAACGCATCTATAACACAAACATTAGTTTAAAGACAACCCTATGGCTCCTGCCGGTTTCCGTAGCATCGACGTACAACTCGATATTAACTATTACAACATGATCTTCTCATACATCCAATATATCACATCACGTCACTGGCCATATCATATCATAAGCATACCCTGCAAAAACAAGTTAGATGTCCTCTAATTTGTAGTTGCATGTTTTACGTGGCTGCTATGGGTACCTAGTATGAACGAATCTTACTTACGCAAAAACCACAATGGAGATGTGCAAATTGCTATTTAACCTCTCGAAGGACCGCCCCGGTCAAAACCAATTCAACTAAAGTTGAAGAAACCGACACCCGCGAGTCATCTTTATGCAATGAGGTTGCATGTCAATCGATGAAACCAGTCTCTCGTAAGCATACGAGTTATGTCGGTCCGGGCCGCTTCAATCCAACAATACCGCCGAATCACGAAAAGACTAAGGAGGGCAGCAAATCGAACATCACTGTCCACAAAACCTTTTGTGTTCTACTTGAGATAACATCTACGCATGAACCTAGCTCATGATGCCACTGTTGGGGAACGTTGCATGGGAAACAAAAAAATTCCTACGCACACGAAGACCTATCATGGTCATGTCCATCTATGAGTGGAGATTTGTATATACGTACCCTTGTAGATCGCACAACAGGAAGCATTAAGAAACAAGGCTAATATAGTGGAACATCTTCACGTCCCTCGAACCATCCCACGAACCGTCCCGCGATCCGTCCCACGATCCATTCCGATCTAGCGCCGAACAGGCGGCACCTCCGCATTTAGCACACGTACAACTCGACGACGATCTCGGCCTTCTTGATCCAGCAAGCAAGTTGGATAAGTAGATGAGTTCTCTGGCAGCGTGATGGTGCTCTAGTGGTGGTGATGATCTACTCCTACAGGGCTCCGCCCGAGCTCCACAGAAATCCAATCTATAGGTGAAACTGTGTGGTTTACGCTAGAGTTGGACGTGGCAAAGTTGTGTCTCAAAAAGACCTAAACCACCACTATATATAGGAGGGAGGGGGAGGGGTTAGCCTTGAGGCACAAGGCCCTCAAGGTGCGCTGGCCGCCAGGAGGAGGAGGACTCCTCCAATTCGGTTTGGGAAGGAGGAGTCCTCCTCTTCCTTCCCACCTCCCTCTTTCCTTTTTCTTTTTCTTTTCCTTTTGGTATTTTCTTATGTGGAACCATAGACCTTTTGGGCTGAATCCACCAGACCACTAAGGACTTGTGGCGCCACCCTATGAACTTGGTCTAACTCCCGGGTGGGTGGGCCCCTCCCGGTGAACACCCGGAACCCATTTGTCACTCCCGGTACACTACCGGAATTGCCCGAAACTTTCCGGTTACCAAATGAAACCATCCTATATATCAATCTTTGTTTCCGGGCCATTCTAGAAACCCTCGTGACGTCCGCGATCTCATCCGGGACTCCGAACAACATTCGTTAACCACACATATAATTCCACTATACTAAAACATCATCGAACCTTAAGTGTGCAGATCTTGCGGGTTCGAGAACTATGCAGACATGACCCGAGGCACTCCTCGGTCAATATCCAATAGTAGGACCTGGATGCCCATATTGGATCCTACATGTTCTCCGAATATCTTATCGGTTGAACCTCAGTGTCAAGGATTCAGATAATCCAGTATGTCATTCCCTTTGTCCTTCGGTATGTTACTTGCCCGAGATTCGATCGTCCGTATCCGCATACCTATTTCAATCTCGTTACAGGCAACTCTCTTTACTCGTTCCGTAATACAAGATCCTGTGACTTACAGTTAGTCCCATTCCTTGCAAGGCTTGTGTGTGATGTTGTATTACCGAGTGGGCCCCGAGATACCTCTTTGTCACACGGAGTGACAAATCCCAGTCTTGATCCATGCTAACTCAACGGAGACCTTCGGAGATACCTGTAGAGCACCTTTATAGTCACGCAGTTACATTGCGATGTTTCATGCACACAAGGTATTCCTCTGGTCCTAGTGAGTTATATGATCTCATTGTCATAGGAACATATACTTGACACGCAAAAAACAATAGCAATAAAATGACACATCAATATGCTACGTTCATAGTTTGGGTCAAGTCCATCACATGATTCTTGTAATGATGTGATTCAGTTATCAAATGAAAACACTTGCATATTGCCAGAAAACCTTGACTATCATTGATCAACTGGCTAGCCAACTAGAGGATTGCTTGGGACATTGTTTTGTCTATGTATCCACACATGTATCTGTGTTTTCATTAAATACAGTTATAGCATGGATAATAAACGATTATCTTTAAACATGAAATATAATAATAACCATTTATCATTGCCTCTAGGGCATATTTCCAACAAAATGCACTAGCGCAAAGTAGAAGATGTACTCGGGCCAAGACGCTTCCCTAGTGCAGTTGCGGTGGCTAGGCCACTCACCGATAGATGGGCCCCATCTGTTGGGCTCGTCCCTCTCCTCCCACGTTCACTAACGGAGGAAGGGGAGCTGGCTTTGACGACGATTGCCGGTGACTCTATGCGCCGTTCGTCTCGCCCTGGCTATGCATCTGATCGTGAGGTCCTTGCGCAACCTTTTTTTGGACTCGGAGCCGCGACGGAGGTCGAGAGTGAGGAGCTCTTCCTTCACGGCATAGGAGCTTCGGTTGGAGCCACGGAGGGTGCTAGGGTGTGTCTAGGTCGAAGCTGACAGGTGGGGGAGCTCTAGGGCGCCGAGGGGGTCGAGAGGTGGTCTCGGGTGGGGCGATAGGGCTATGTCTCGACTGAATTGACCCGAGGCGCTGCGGTGACTGAAGGTCACCAGAGTTAGGGACAAAGGGGTCTCGGTCCATATTGGAGCCGGTGGGGCTGACTACAGCTACCAGGGAGGGCTTGGGTTGCTCTGCATCCAATGGGAACCCTCTTTATAGCCCCAGAGGGTCGGTTCCATGGTGGGGATGGATAAGCTTGCCGGGGACAGCTCCTGACGGCGAGAGAGGAGCGGCTGATGCGGCGATAGGGCTGGGGGAGCATTGGCTCGATGAAGAGGAGCGGTCCTAGGGTAGGTGGCGCTCGGGGGAGGCTTGGGCGGCGTTGCATCGCTGCGTGGCTACAGCAGTTTAACGACGGCCAGCGCGGCTGCGAGGATCTAGGGGCAGCAGGGGCAATAGGAGTACAGGGAGAACTCGTGCGAGCGTGCTCACGTGTTGTGGTCGCTTCGGACAGTGAGGGGGCGGTAGGGCTGTGACGCGGCGGCTCAGTTGCACTGGCTGCAACGCGCGTGCTCTGGAGCACGCTATGGCGTGCATGCGAGGTGCTCGATGAAATGCCACTTCTAGCTAGGGGCTTAGGCTGGAGGTAAAACTCTCCAGAATGGTTAAGGGCCCTACTAAATCTCAACTAGACATCTTAGTATGTCCAATGGATCAACTCCCTCACACAAACAAAACATCATGCCAAATCTGGTCAAGGACACTAGGTGTTTGACAAAATGCCAAGGGCATCTAGGAGCACTTGCTAGCGACAAGAATTACGAGATAGGAGTCTCCTTGGATGCAAACAAATGTGGTATGGTTAGATTTAGCAACCAAACAACTTCATAATGCATTTATAGCAAAAGTCCATTTCTGGACAGAAACAAGATGATAATGCAACAGTGGTCAAAACAACTCCAATGGGGCTGAAATTTGATACTTAAGGGCTTTATAGGGTGGACTATAAGCACAAAAAATTTCAAGGTCATTGGGAAATAAAATAGTGGGGTTGTAGTACAAAATGCCAATCTGGTCCAGAACATAAAACAAGAAGAGGTCCTCAAGTTTTTCAAAAGAAAAATATATATTTTTGCATAAAACTCATTTATATAAATCCCATGACCACTACAGATGTTTGTATAATTTTTGGAAGCTTTTAATAAGAGATTTTTGTACAAAACTCCAATTCGACTAGAAAGGAAAATCAATTACTGTGCTTAATCTTTTCAAAACACTTGGTTATATTATTATGTAAAATTAATCCAAAAGCATAGTAGGTAATTTCCAAGTTTATTGTGGAATTTTTAGAAGAAGTTAACAGGTGGTTGTAGTTTAAAACTAGACCCTTAGGAAAAGATAAAACTAGTTTTGAATAAATATAACTTGGAAGATAATATTTATCAAAAAAGCCTTCTCTGCAATAGTCAGTGAAAAGAAATATTTGAGTCAACACTCAAGCCACAAATAAATTTTCAAAAAGCTCTAGCTCATAGAAAGATTTTTTCATAAAACTAAGAATAGGAATGGATGTGAAATTAGAAGAAAACCCAGAGATAAAAAAATCAAAATAATCCTGGCCAACTTCAATAAATAAAATTGTGGCAAAACATTCGGGGTGTTACAGAATGGATCCATGATGTGTGTTGCTTTTTTTCTGGTTTGGTATAAGTCTCACTTTTCCCCTAAGTAACAAGTACATGGCTATATCACCTACCTTACCCTAATGTTGTGTTTGGCCCTTTCGGCACTTTTTTATTGCACTTGCACTATACAACCCTTTTTGACACCTCCCCTCGATGCTGATTTCCCTCTCCCCTATCTCATTGACTGAATACCAGAAGACCAGATACACCAAGTATCCACCTCGACAAACGACTAGCACTAAAGACCTTTTGAAACAACCTATGCAACCAAAATTTACTCAGTGAAGACATGCATTTCCCTCAAGATTGGGACTCTTCCCTAGAGCGACATAAACCTCACATGTTACCCCACCTCAAACCTCTAACCACGTGTTTAACACATAGGTTTATGAGGACCAGATGAGCTCCATTCACCCCCACCCTGCTTAGCACTTCGTTTATTATGGAACTAGTGATCATAGTGAATAGACACATTTCATCCTTAAGCCAACACCGAAACTGTGATGCCATAGGGAAAATGTTTGAGGATATAGTACTAGGAGACAAATGATTTGATATGGCTATAAGAGGTATCTTGAGGATATAGCTTAACCCACTTTTGGTGAATTAAGGCATTTTCATGATGATAGGTGAACTTGGTGGATCGGGTTGATAGAATAGCATAGCTTGCTTATCCTTTGAGTAAATTGGATTTAGTAGGATAATAGTGATCACAAGTCAAAATCATGGTGGTATGATAATTGACTTTGACAAGTAATGCATGTGGATTGATGTTGTTGCAATAATGACTTCAAGTAACGAGTAGGAATACTCTTTGGACATGAGATATATATTTAAATAGGTAATCCTAATAGAGTGTTGGTGTTTACAAAGTCAACATGGTTCGGAGTAATTTGGATTTAGTCCAAAGATCTTAATCATGATACCATGTTTCTCGGTGGATGCTAAGTAGAAGAAATTGGATGATGTTAGCACTACTAGAATTCACTTAATTGCCGTCTGCCAGATCTGTGCCATCTACTGGTTGATGGCAAAGAGTGTCTTTGCCGTTAACTTCCACAAAGCGGACGACACAAAACTGGTTGATGGCATAGAACTTCTTTGCTATCAGTCACTTCTTTGCCATCAGCCACAGACGGCATAGAGCCGCACAACAGACGGCAAAGCTACAGGTGGGGCCAGCTTGACTACGAAGACGTTAGGTCAAACTGGAATCACTTCTTTGCCGTCAACCGCGGAAGGCAAAGATCCGCACAGCAGACGACAAAGCTACAGGTGGGCCCGCCTGACTGCAAAGACGTTAGATCAAACTGGGATCTCTTCTTTGCCGTCTCGTGCGGACGTCAAAGAGCCGCGAGCAGACACCAAAGAGCCAACGTCTGTAACGACTCTTTGCCCCCACCCCGGCCCCTCTCACTCACGTCCCACACGCTCCACCGACCCCTCTCTCCGAGTCCTCTCCCCGATGCTCACCGCCGCCACCACCCTCGCCGCCCCGCCGGCCCTGTCGCGCTGCCGCCCCACCGCCCCTGTCGCGCCGCCGCCCCACCGCCCCTGGTGCCCCACAGCCCCGGCGCCGAGGCCCCACCGCCCCCAACACCCCCGGCACCCCAACACCCCCGGCGCCAGACAGCCTCCAACGCCCCGGCGCCCCGACGCGCCCACGACGCCCCTGCCGCCCCCGCCGGTGAGCCCCCCACGCAATTTGTATGGTTAGGTTAGTTTATTAGGTTTAGGTTAGTTAGTTATCTTTTTAAATTAGTTAGGTTAGTTAGTTAGATCCTGTTCATTAGAGCTCCAGATCCTCATTTTACTGCTGCCTGCTCCAGATCCTCCGAGAATCCACTCCCCTGAGGAGCTGGATCAGCTTTACAAAAGCGTTCGACTATCAGTTGACACCTCAAACACTGATTTGTGGGTTTAGGAATAAATATACCGTAATGCCCCTGAATGGAATGCTTTTGTTACCCCTCTATGTATATACGTCTCGCATGGGCTACGATGTTATGCACATTAACATATTACATACGAATGGGAATATCGAGCGTTAGTTAAACATTTCATTTTAAGCTTTTCAAAAGCATCATCTCACGTTTATTGCAATTATAAACCATCACATGTGTGCTACGTGTGGTCCCGTGATTATCACACACCAACGGTTGCTACATGTATATAATAATATATGTTAAATCTGTAGCAATTATTGCAAGTATATATAATAAACATGAGCGATCTAACTCAGTGAAATAAAATGCTCTACCCATAGTTCGCTGGGAACAAAAAAAAGTTGGACATCACAAATATTCACAATATCTAGCTTGTAGATTCAACAATTGCCTTTGCAAGGTCATCACGGAACTTATCCATCGACCTATCACTCGTGCTTGATGTTGATGAGTCTGATGCATCCTGTGAAATAATATACTTCTTATACCTCGTCGGTATTGTCGGGATATAGTTAGGATTCTGATCAAATCTACGAAAATGCTTGTTAGTCATACCATGCTCCCTTATGAAATTGTGCAAAACCGTGGTTTCTAGAACAATTATCTTAAGCTTGTACAATGGGTAGCTTGGCATCTTGAGAAGAATTCTCCATTTCATCTTCCATACACCAAAAGTTCTCTCAATGACATTCCGATTACTTGAGTGCAGATGGTTAAATTTTTGTTTCTCGCCACTAGGAGCAACACCTCTTCGAAAGTCAGGAACATGATATCTTGGGCCCTTATATGGTGATAAATAGCCTGGACGATTTGGATATCCAGCATCAACGAGATAATATTTTCCTAAAATATATATGAGTATAAATCACACCAGTAGGAAACAGAATAAATAAAACACAACTTGATATGAATGCAAAGTGAAAAAATACCTTCTAGAGGATGTAGGAAGACATCTTTATCTGCTTCCAATGCATGATAAAGCACACTGGTATCATGCATAGCACCTGGTTGGACAATAGACGCATATGTGAAGCGCATGTCTACATCACATACAACCATCACATTTTGAGTTGTACTACCTGATCTGCCAATATATCTAATGACATCCTTAGGCTTAACAGTTGCAAGTATGTGCGTTCCATCAATAGCTCCAATGCAATCTTTGAAATGTGGCCACATTCTCTTATCATTTCTGATTCTACCATGAAAAATAGAGAAGTTTGGATCTTTTGGTCACATAAAATCTTTAGACATCTTTACCAAGCTACGCAGAACAAGATCAAACTTTCTACTGATTGTGTCACCAGAATGCTTGAATCGATTTTGCGCTCCCCGATTTGAGTGACATCCAGCACATATGTACAAAAGGAGTGCTAGAGCTTCAAAAGTATTGATATGCGTAGTTGATTTCATACCATATGTACTAACCAAAACATCATGGAAATTGTGAAACATTGTAGAATTCATACGAAACATGCGGTGGCTCTCCCCTGGGGTGCTCAAGGTTTCTTTAACCCAACCCATTCCACTGACAATTGATGTCACAGGTTCATTCTTATCCAAGTACATCGTGTGATACTTTTCAACAATAGTTACAACTGAAGCAAGATTGCTTATCATCATTTCGTGTAGGTGCATCAGTTGTACATCTTCATCATGCTCTTCTTTGGAGTAATTGCTCCCTCCACTATCACTTTCGCTTGAGGACATCTATGCATATAACATACATGAGCCACTTTGCAATGAGAAATGAGTCAATAACAATAATGACTTACATAAATAGATAATTTGTAACAAACTGGACAGGGTCTTACAAGCCAAATAAAAAACTAAATGCAACATGAAAGATAGGAGTGTTGAAGGTATACTACTTATAGGAATGCCTTAACAATTACAACCAAAATATTATAATCTATTTGCCATACTTGGCATCATAATTCCTTTGAAGCCAGTCAAACTGTGCACTAGCATCAGGTATGGTCATAAACATTTCTGTTTGCTCCTTCTTTACGAAAATCTCAGAAGCAATGAAGTGCTCATTAGTGCCGATGACACCACAACATTCTGTAACCAGAGTCATCGCATCTTTGATGGTACAAACTGAGGCATCCTCTCGTTGTTTAGCAATGGATTCAATAGTTGCTTGCGATTTCTTGCTCAGCTCACAATTTCTTTCAAATGGTATTGCATGATCACAGAACCACTCCTTGATTTTTTTCCTTTTCCTTCTATAGCACCACCAACTCTTTTTCCTTTATTATTAATAACTGGAGATTCATCTTCCTCCTCACTTTCTTTGTCCTCGCTCTCATCTCCGTGGTCTTCAGCATCAACATTCTGAGGACTCTGAGGCATGCTACCATTAGCAGGAGACCAATGGTCTTCACCTGTGTTGCGCAAGTCTTCAAAGATCTTGGCCAAAAGGTCCTTATTTTGAAGTCGAGCCTTTTGAAACCTACCACAACATTGGTATTTCTGTCAACGCCAAGTACTAAACATTAGACATCCATGGATAGTAGTTGTTGTATGTGCAGAAAAATAAACAACGATTAGTAGCTCAATTTCTTAAAAAAATTCCAACGCTCGGCAGAAGATGTAATTGTTTGCTTCACAGGATCCCAGCCCATACCTGTCTCCTTTTTCAAACTCTTCCAAATGTAGTAAGCACTTTTTAGTTTATCGCATTTGTTCTTAAACTGTCTGTTGTTGTACTATATTCTAGTCTTCTGGTAAAATTTATCAATCACTGTCACATACCCAATATTATTCATATGTGTATTTGGGCGATTTCCAGCCTCAACTTGTTCCTTGAACAGCTCACAAACCAATCGAGTGTGTTCTTATTCCACTCAGCAGTTGCTTCATTGCTATTATTTTTGGCATAAATTAACTTAAGCAGCAGTACCGGCTGCTAAAAAAAATTAAATAACATTGAAGATGCACGGAACAAGTATGCTGGTATTACTACTAATATATGAAAGGAAAAGTATCCTACACAATAAATAAATTAGCTAGTAATACTACCTACAAATCTGATAGTACGTCTAGCCGTACATCTGCACTTCGTGCATAGTTATCGAAAGTCAATCTGAAATCTATCTTGAATATACATGATTTTCTAGGAACTCAGTTCCTCAATCAGTATTGACACATGTCCTGTTAGAATTTGAGAGGGGATGCGAAAATCTTGATACAAGAAATTGGGACAGGTGAACATGAACCAATCTACAACCCACGGTTTGGGATGGGCCCCATACCTTAACAGGATAAATGGAAAATGAAACTCGGCAGTGTAGCAGGTCGTCTTCATTGCTCGAAGCGGTTTGGGATTTGGGGTTAGTAATGGCAATGGTGGGTAATATCTCTTAACTTCTCTCGGCTTTTTTGATTCCACAAAAATAGAATCAACCTGTGGGTCGCTCCTCCGCGCTAGTCTATTTTCTGCTCAGCTCCTCGCTGATCCACGGATCATATTTTCTTGGAGCTCTTGGCGTTCGGCTCTGCTCCCTCGGCTCCCGTACAGAATTTGAGAGTAGGACTCGTGCCGAACACACTCTTAGTTAGCTTAATAGTAAGAAGAGGAAGAAGAAGAGGAGGAGGAGGAGGAGAAGAGGAGAAGATGAGGAGGAGGAGAAGAAGAAGAAGAAGAGGAGAAGAAGAAAAGAAGAAGAGACGAAAAAGAGAACAAGAAGAGAAGAAGAGAAGAAGAGAAGAAGAAGAGAAGAAGAGAAGAAGAAGAAGAGAAGAAGAAAAAAATAAGAAGGAGAAGAAGACAAAAAAGAAGAAAAGAAGAAGAAGTAGAAGAAGAGGATAAAGAAAAATTAAAATAGAAATAAGAGGAAGAAGAAGAAGAGGAAGAAGAAGAAGAGGAGGAAGAAGAGGAGAAGAGGAGGAGGAGGCGGAGGAGGAGGAGAAGAAGAAGAAGAGGAGAAGATGAGAATAAATAGGAAAAATGAAAAGAAGGAAGAAGAAGAAGAAGAGAAGAAGAAGGAGAAGGAGGAGGAGGAGAAGGAGCCCTCCTTCTTCTTCTCCTTCTTCTCTCCTCCTACCGGCAGAAGAAAGAATAGAAGAAGAACAAGAAGAACAAGAAGAAGAAGAAGAAGAACAAGAAGAAGAAGAAGAAAAAGGAAGAAATGGAAGAAGAAGAAGAAGAAGAGGAGAATAAATAGGAAAAATGAAAAGAAGGAAGAAGAAGAAGAAAAGAAGAAGGAGAAGGAGGAGGAGGAGGAGAAGGAGCCCTCCTTCTTCTTCTCCTTCTTCTCTCCTCTTGCCGGCAGAAGAATGAAGAGAAGAAGAAGAAGAAGAAGAAGAAGAAGAAGAATAAGAAGAAGAAGAAGAAGAAGAAGAAGAAAAAGGAAGAAATGGAAGAAGAAGAAAAGGAAGAAGAGAAAAAAAGAATCGGCCGAAGTAAAAAATGACACCCTGACACCCTGACACGATGCCCCGACGCCCCGACACGACGCCCGACACGACATTCTGACACCCCAGCACGAAAATCCACGCAACTATTAATACGCCGTATATTTGTGTTAGGTCGTATATTTTTCGTTTTTACTAATGAACATAAAATATTTGTGTTGATCGGGTGGATTTACATGTGACACTTGTCTCATCGCTGCGAGGTCTGCTGTGCGAAGACCTGCCCGTGCATTCTAAGAGCTCCGCCCCTGCATTCGTGGGTCAGTACAAATGGCATCTCCTCCTCGCCCCTTCGTTTACTGTGGGTCGGTTTTCGGATGACACTTGCTAGATGTAGGTAATTAAATTAATTTATCAGTATGCATGACCAGTATGCGTCTCCCGTTCGAAAGGGTTATAGTTATAAATATGCATGCATTTGCTTATATTTATAACCGTGATTCTTTCGAATTGTCCAACGTTATCCATGGACAGCGCGAGTATGTGTAGATTGGGTTCGTTTTCCCATATGCTTTGTTCCGGATCCGATGAATAATTTCGTCAGTGCCTCCATGTTGTTCTCCGGATACACATACTCTCTGTTTATTGCGGAGACGTGTATCAGGAGAACAGTGGGGAGGTCCTGCCGAAATTTTGCGTTGAATCCGGAGCATAGCATGGGAAAACGAACCCAATCTACACATACTCGGGTGGGACTAGGACCTATCTTTACCTACTAATGCATAGGTTGCATGGACGTAATCAAAATGGCAAACTTGATTAACTTATGAATATATATGTTAAATCATATATAGATATATTTCTTGTGTGTTAAGTAGCTAGGCAAGATGAGTGATCGTGCGTGGATGTACACCGGCCACCCTAGTCAGAAAGAGATGACGAAAGAATGGTTTCCAAAAACCAAGGAATTTGTGAAAGCCGTATTTGCAAATTGCCTGGAAAGAAACTATTGCCCCTTTCCTGGATGCGACAACTATAAAAAGACGACTGAGGGTGTAATGATTGAACACCTGCAGAGGAGGGGTTTTAAGCCTAATTATACGGTGTGGACAATTCATGGTGAGTCTATACAACGCACCAGAGCTGAGGTGGTTCGTCGTCGCACCGACGAGCATAGTACCGGGATCGAAGACATGGCGCAAGACTTTGAGGATGCTCGGGATTCGGAAGATGAGATGAAGGAATCTACAAAGGCCTTCTATGAAATGTTGGAGTCTTCAAAACGTCCTCTCCATGAGCACACTGAGCTTTGTCAGCTGGATGCAATTGCACAAGTAATGGCTGTGAAGGCTCCGTTCAACTAGGGAAGAGAATGCAATGACGCGATGATGACACAATTTGGACGCTTCCTACCCAAAGGCCATGTCATGCCTGCAAACCTGTACCAGTCGGACAAAATACTTTGTGTACTTAAGATGCCCTATGAAAAGATAGATGCATGTGAGAAAGGATGTGTCTTATTTAGGAAGGAGTATGCACACTTGGACTATTGTCCTAATTGCGAGTCTTGCATGTATCTTCTCGTAGACAACGGTATGGTTGAGCAGAGGCAGACCAAAATCACAGTTAGTGTTCTTCGGTATATGCCAATCGTACCATGGCTTCAACGTTTTTCATGGTCGAAGAGACAACCAAACAGATGACATGGCACAAATTGGGCAAAAGAACCGAACTAGATGCGGATGGGAATAAGATGGCGGTACACACATCGGATGGGGAAGCATGGAAACATTTTGATGGATTGCATGAGGATAAAGCGGCATATCCAAGGATTCCTCGAGTCTGTGCCGCCACGAATGGTTTTAATCCCTTCGGCATGACGGCAACCTAATACAGTAGTTATCCTGTATTTGTCATTCCACTCAGTCTCCCCCCGGGCAGATTATGCAAAGAAAGAACTTATTTCGGACGTTGATAATTCCAGGGCCCAATTATCCAGGGATTAATATGAATGTGTACCTACAGCCACTTAAGGTTGAATTGGAAGAAGCTTGGAATAATGGGGTCAAGACATACGATGCCGCTAGAAAAAAAAACTTCAAAATGCATGCGTGGTACGACCTTTATGGCATGCCCCATACCGCCTCGTATAAGAAGGCGAAAGCATTCTCTGAGTTTGACCTGGATGATCCAAATAACTTCACCAACATCTCATCCCACCACAAGCTCATGAAATACAGGGACACGGGGAAGGCTTGGAAAGGGGAGGACTTTAACCCGAGCCAGGAACCTTTAGATCTAGAGCTGGTGATGATATCTGGTGGCGGGAGGCCCCATAGCTCGATAGCCATTGGAGATGGGATAATATGTTGTCTATTCACTCTCCCAGAGATCAAGGCGCGCCAGTTGAGCTCCTGTCCTTAGATAAGGCCTTGTCCACGGCCAGTCGATCTTACCATCGAGGTTAGTTGTATGGACTCAAAAAATTTCATCCATTTCATTGTGTGTGTGGCCATCGATCATTACTATGGTAACGAGGAATGGTGTTGCAGCTTGCTCTTAAGAAAGAGAGAGCGGCAAACGAAGCTGCTCTTGAGAAAGAGAGAGCAGCAACCGAGGTTGCTCTTGAAGAAGATAGAGCGGCAAGATAGGCTACTCTTCAGGCTGCTCTTCAAGAGAGGGAACGGACCACGGCTCGGTTGATTGAGGAGGAGAGGACCCGGAATGAGGTGGCTCATCTGGCGATGTACGAGCTTATTGTGATAAGTTTCTTTTTCACATTGGCCAAATCATGTGTGTAATGTCTGTTTCATTACTAACTAATATGACTCACTCTTCAAAACCAAATGTACATTCTATGTACGAGAGACTGGTCAAGCCCATCCGCCGATGACTGTCTTCTTTGCGATTGGCACGATGAGTTTCATTTCAATGGTCATTATAAACTAGTATTAGTGAATGTGTGTCATCATGCTAAGTGATACATTGCAAAAAAACTTTTCTACAGAATAACTCCCGAGCGGCATCGCCCGACCCTTCTCCACGGCAACCGTCTCCAAACAAAGCCGACGCAAGCAACCCTGGTGTTTCTCCTCCTTGATGACCACTGTGGTAAGTTTTCTCTAGTTCATTTTTGACATAATTAGCTAGTTTAGCTTAGTTAGGTAAAAACTTTGTAAGAACCTTGGTTAGCTCACAACTCAGCTAATTTAGCTCCAAAATTACATAATTATCCCATTTAGCTCCAGAATGACATAATTAGCCCATTTAGCTCCAAAAAGACATAATTAGATAATTTAGCTCCAATAAGAGGAAAAGAGGAGAAGAAATAGAAAAAATGAAAATAAGGAAGAAGAAGAAGAAGAGAGGAAGAAGGAGAAGGAGGAGGAGGAGAAGAAGGAGAAGGAGAAGGAGGAGGAGGAGAAGCAGGAGAAGAAGAAGAAGAAGAAGGAGCTTCTCCTTCTTCTCCTCCTTCTCATTCTTCTCCTGCTCCCTCTCCTCCTCCTTCTCCTTCTTCTTGATTTCTTCTTCTTCTTCTCCTCCTCCTACTCTTTCTTCTCCTCTTTCATATTCTCCTTACCTTATTTTCCCCAACAATGACATAATTAGCCCATTTACCTCCAATATGACATAATAAGCTCAAAATGGCATAAGAACCTAGGTTAGCTCATGAATATTATATAATTACCCCATTTAGCTCCAAAATGACATAATTCGTCCATTTAGCTCCAAAAAGATATAATTAGAAAATTTAGCTCCTAGAATAGGAGAAGAGGAGAAGAAATCAGAAAAATGAAAAGATGGAAGAAGAAGAAGAAGAGAAGGAGAGAAGGAGAAGGAGGAGGAGGAGAAGAAGGGGGAGAAGAGGAGGAGGAGAAGAAGGAGAAGGAGGAGAAGACTTTTTCCTTCTCCTTCTCCTTCTCCTCCTCCTACTTCTTCTCCTTCTTCTTCTCCTTCTTCTTGATTTCTTCTTCTTCTTCTTCTCCTCCACTTTCTTCTCCTCTTTCATATTCTCCTTACCTTATTTTCCCCAACAATGACATAATTAGCCCATTTAGCTCCAAAATGATATAAATAGCACATTTAGCTCCAAAAAGACATACTTAGAAAATTTAGCTCCAAGCATAGGAGAAGAGGAGAAGAAATAGGAAAAATGAAAAGAAGGTAGAAGAAGAAGAAGAAGAGAAGAAGAAGAGAAGGAGAAGGAGGAGGGGAGAAGAAGGAGGAGGAGAAGAAGGGGAAGGATAATAAGACCTTCTCCTTCTCCTCCTTCTCCTCCTCCTCCTCCTTCTCCTTCTTCTTCTCCTTCTTCTTGATTTCTTCTTCATCTCCTCCTCCTCCTCTTTCTTCTCCTCTTTCATATTCTCCTTACCTTATTTTCCCCTACAATGAAATAATTAGCCCATTTAGCTCCAAAATGACATAATTAGCACATTTAGCTCCAAAATGACATAATTAGGTAATTTAGCTCCATGAAGAGGAGAAGAGGAGAAAAATAGGAAAAATGAAAACAAGGAAGAAGAAGAAGAAGAAGAAGAGAAGAAGGAGAGAAGGAGAAGGAGGAGGAGGAGAAGAAGGAGGAGGAGAAGAAGGAGAAGGAGGAGAAGACCTTTTCTTTCTTCTCCTCCTTCTCCTCCTCCTCCTCCTTCTCCTTCTTCTTCTGCTTCTTCTTGATTTCTTCTTCTTGTTGTCCTCCTCCTCTTTCTTCTCATCTTTCATATTCTCCTTACCTTATTTTCCCCAACAATGACATAATTAGCCCAGTTAGCTCCAAAATGACATAATTAGCCCATTTAGCTCCAAAAATACAAAATTAGAAAATTTAGCTCCAAGAATAGGAGAAGAAATAGGAAAATGATAAGAAGGAAGAATAATAAGAACAAAAGAAGAAGAAGAAAAGGAGAAGGAGGAGGAGGAGAAGAAGGAGGAGGAGAGGAGGAGGAGAAGAAGGAGAAGGAGGAGGAGACCTTTTCCTTCTTATCCTCCTTCTCCTCCTCGTTCTTCTTCTCCTTTTCCTTGATTTCTTCTTCTTCACCTCCTCCTCCTCTTTCTTCTCATCTTTCATAATCTCCTTACCTTATTTTCCCCAACAATGATATAATTAGCCCATTTAGCTCGAAAATGACATAATTAGCCTATTTAGCTCCAAAAAGACATAATTAGATAATATAGCTCCAACAAGAGGAAAATGGAGAAGAAATAGGAAAAATGAAAAGAAGGAAGAAGAAGAATAAGAAGAGAAGGCGAAGGAGGAGGAGGAGAAGAAGGAGGAGAAGAGGAGGAGGAGAAGAAGGAGAAGGAGGCGAAGTCCTTCCTCTTCGTCTCCTACTTCTCCTCCTCCTCCTCCTACTCCTTATACTTCTCCTTCTTCTTGATTTCTTCTTCTTCTCCTCCTCCTCCTCTTTGTTCTCCTCTTTCATATTCTCCTTACCTTATTTTCCCCAACAATGACATAATTATCCCATTTAGCTCCAAAATGACATAATAAGCTCAAAATGGCATAAGAACCTTGGTTAGCTCATGAATATTATATACTTAGCTTGTTTTACTCTAAAATGACATAATTAGCCCATTTAGTTACAAAAAGACATAATTAGATAATTTAGCTCCAAGAAGAGGAGAAGAGGAGAAGAAATAGGAAAAATTAAAAGAAGGAAGAAGAAGAAGAAGAAGAAGAGAAGAAGAAGAGAAGGAGAAGGAGGAGGAGGAGGAGGAGAAAGAGGAGAAGAAGGAGTAGGTCTTCTCCTCCTTCTCCTTCTTCTCCTCCTGCTCTCCTCTCCTCATCCTTCTCCTTCTTCTTCTCCTTCTGCTTGATTTCTTCTTCTTCTCCTCCTCCTCCTCTTTCTTCTCCTCTTTCATATTCACATTTTTGTTGTTGTTGTTGATTAGCTCGAAAACATCATATGTTGTTGTTGTTCTTATTTTGAATTTCTTATTCACAATTTTGCAGATTGGATGTACTACATGCATGGAAGGTGACATTCATGGAGTGCTTTAGTTCTAGTTTTTATTTGAGTTGATGAACAATGTCGAACTATATGTATATGTATGTATGGATGAACTATGTAAAACTTTGTATGTTGGTTCTTTCGATATATGGGATGTACATTGATGAACTTTATATGTATATAAAATATGTGCTATAAACTATATATATGTGTTGTGAAAAATATATCATATATGTGATGTCAAATATATATATATATATATGTGTGTGTGTGTGTGTTGTGAATTAAAATAAAACAAATAAAACAGGGACTATATGGGCTCTTTGTCGTCTGCCACCTGATGGCAAAGGCCTTTGCCATTAGGGAGCAGACGGCTAAGAGACCAGGTGGCAGCCACCCGTGCAACCTGGGGCAACAACAGCTAGCCCATTTAGTCATTTTGTTCTCCGCCACCAAAGCTAGCGGACGGCAAAGATGCAGGAGGTAGGAGGCAGGAGCAAGACGACAGACGGCAAAGGTCCTGAGAGGCAGACAACAAAGAGGCCAGGAGGTAGACGGCAAAGGGCCTGTAAGGCAGACGACAAAGGATGCGAAAGAAGGCGGACGACGAAGTGCTCCGTTAGTCACCTAACGGAGTAGTTGCCTTCAGCTGTCATCTAATGGTAGTTTGCTGTGAGCTTGGGCATATGGCTGACGGCAAAAGACATTGTCGTCCGCTTCTTGGTAGCAGACGACAAAGAAGGTACTGTGCCATCGAAAGCTGATGCAGAAACATTGCCGACAGGAGACAGATGGCAAACGACATTGCTGTCCGTGGAACACCTCTTTGCCGTCTGTTATAGAAGACGGCAAAGAGTCTGATTCCTGTAGTGTAGCGATCATTTAAGAATCTGTATGAGCTTGACCCTGGAGTTTACTTGGTCATGAGTTAGGAAGTTCGTGGATATATTGTGCTGACATTTCTTTCAATGATTTGTGGATTATAGGAACTCTAGGAAACTAGGTAGAACCCCATATATATTGGATTTGTATGAGTAATGTGTCATGTAATGATTGATGGGCCGCTTCATTGGAATGAAACAAGGTATTGGATTGATACAATACGTGTTTCCTTAGCATAGAAATGCAGTACCTTACACCTTGGGTTGGTTAGTAGAGCACTTAGATTTTATGTGTCATAATCAAGCTTAGCGGCTTATATGCTTTCTCTAGGATTTTCACATAAGGATTTATATGAGATATCTATAGTATATGTATGAGAATATGGGTTAGTCCTTCTCTCAAAGCCATGGGGATATGTATAGCATGAATGATGTTGGAGTTGACTTATATAAGATCATAACATCAATGATATAGGAAGATTTAGTTTGGAGAAATATGAAGGACTATTGGCATCTAAGAAGTAGGCTCAAAGATAAGATGATAGGCGTTCACTCACATCCTAAGATCCTTGAAACCGTGAAGCTTTACCAAGACAGAACATGGTCGGACTATGACCATAGGAATTGGCTCTAAGTCATTAGCATTTGGCCAGTACTGCATGTCGACCACCACCTATCCTTTCTGAGAGGAAGTTGGACGCGGGGAACTAGATTGCGAAGGACCACAAAACCCTGGAGTAGTGACCAACCACAACAAATGTCGCTCCCCTCGCATACTCCATGAACACAATGTTTATGTGATTGGACAAATATATTGTTATCCTCAAGAGTGACATACTTATTTATCCATGGAGAGTAAGGAACACCTTACACCTATTTGGATAGGCCCCAGAAGCACTAATTGCCATGCTTCTCAAGTGTGAGGTTTTAGCTTGAAGAAGTGGACTTCTCAAAGAACCTTCCATGCAGAAGAACACAATCTTACCCAAGCAAGACAAAGAATGACTATGGTTGGGAAACCACGACGAAGATGGAGAATAAAGAAAGGACAACTACCATTCCTCTATCAGCTACATCAACTATCCTAAGAAGCACCGACGTTCAAGAACGATGAAGCCCTTGGACATCAAGAGAAATTAAAGAGACCCTTGTTTAATGATCACCTATCAGTTCCTGCTTATGAAGGAACCAAGAAGTTGGTAGCAGCCCACACTCCACCACTTTGATGGTGTATGATAAACATGACATCCCTACTCTTTTCAGAACCTGAAATGGAATGGGACATCTGTCATGACTTCACAATTATCCCCTTTCTGGTCCAATCAAGGACATATAACACTGACTGGACCACGATGAACCACCTACCAAAGATAGTCCTTCCAATTTGTCTGATCCCCAGACCATGTAGACTAGATGGCTATTATGCACTTTTGAATAGCTAGCCCACTTAAAACCCCCACCGAGAATTTCTCAGAGGAAGGCACCCATTTTTACCACCAAATCTATAAGCTTAGTCTTAGGGACAAGTCTCCACCCAAACATTGCCGCCAAGTAAGCAAGACCCTCAAAGACTTACCGAGATTGTGTGTCCATGACAACAAAGACGGATGGCCAAAGACAGAACAATGTACTTGGACAGCTCAGCCAAGCAGAAGATCTCAAGAACAAACTGATGCTCACAAACATCAACGCCTTAACAATTGAAGATCGAGTGCACCGGAAGTTCGCTTGATCCAAGGGCACCAACGAATCCACGTCACCGGGGAACTCCTCCAAGACATTTACCCTCTCTAACTAGCACAAGGCATTACGTTGCCACTAACCAATATGGGTAACCCCGAGATACACTATTGTGCCACGTATTCTGACTATGGAGTACACATGCTAGCCAGATCCTTGCCAAATCCTCGTTCACCAAGCCATTGACCTCTAGTCAAGCCTAGCATATTGAAAAGACGCCATTCACTCCCAGACAAAGCCAATAGAGAAATCCTCCAAGACATTAACCCTCTCTAGCTAGCACTCCAAGTTGTATCATCAAGCACATCAACATGCAATAGAGCAATCACATCAAAGAAGGAGCAACATGCACTACAAGAAATAAGCTCGTTTATGACAAAAAATATTGACGGCGGTTTTTTTGGTCATAGATCTATGACTAAAATCTGCAAAAAGGTCATGACACTACTGGAATTCAGAAATTTGCCGTCTGCTTGGCCTTTGCCGTCAGCTGACACATGGCAAAGGAACTCTTTGCCGTCAGCTGTCACAGTGCTGACGACAAAGAGGTGGCAGATGGAAAAAGTTTATTTTGCCGTCGGCCACCTCTTTGCTGTCCGCTGGCCGACGGCAAAGAAGCCCTACGCGGACGGAAAAGCCCCCCCCCCCCAACGGCCGAAACGCCACCCCACCCACCCCTCCCCTTTGCCGTCTGCTTGGGGGCCTTTGCCGTCCGCCTGGGAGCGCGGCGGACGGCAAAGGGGACGGCGGCCCACCAACCCAACCCCCCACCCGGTGCCTCCCCCCCCGGGACCTTTGCCGTCGGCCTTGGGGGCCTTTGTCGTCAGCCTAGAAGCGTGGCGGACGGCAAAGGCCCGGCAGCCTTGCCACGTACACGCGCACCCCCGCCCCCCTCCAACCCTTCCCACGTAGCCCGTTGCTCGAATCCCTGCCCCGCGCCGCCGCCTGTCGACGTCCCGCGCCGCCACCTGCCCTGCGCTGCTGCCCCGCGTCGCCCCTCCTCCCTACCCCGCGCCGCCGCCTGCCCCGCGCTGCCGCCTGCCCCACGCCGCCGCCTGCCCTGCGCCGCTCCTCCTCCCTGCCCCGCGCCGCCGCCTGCCCCGCGCCGCCGCCTGCCCCACGCCGCCCCTCCTCCCTGCGCCGCCCCTCCTCCGTGCGCCGCCCACTCCCCTGGCGCATGCCCCTCCCGACGCCGCCCCTCATACACCGCCCTTCCTGCGCCGCCCCTCCTCCCTGCGGCACCCCTCCTCCCTGCGCCTCCTCCCTGCGCCGCCCCTCCTCCCTGCACCGCCCTTCCTCCCTAGGTAAATTTATTTTTGTTTTTTTGTTTTTTTCTCTTTTGTCATTTTTAGGTTCCTGGTAATTAGTTTGTTAGGTTATACTATATATGCTAATTGTTTATGGTAAAATTAATGACACGAGGATGATAACATTAGTTGTCAAGCATGATGTGTTTTTTTGGTTTTGTTTCTATTTAATGGTATTTGTAGTTTGAAAACGCCGATGTGTTCTGTGTCACACATGTGACACTTATTATGTACAAAATATTTTTTTTTCTCATAGTACCTCTTCATCGGAATGGCTAAAAAACAATATATTTTTTTGACTCGGGAGTACTGATGATGTGTTTCAAGAAAAAAGTGGTGTCATTAGAAAAGAAAAAGGTTTAGGGTTGAGCACATTATTCTATCTTCGAAGATCGACCCGGTACCCTCCCCAAAAAAAAGATCGACCCGGTCCAGCTAATTCATGAGCACAGCGACGTGGGAAGCATTATGTTGTGGTGTGTGTGCTTCCATCGGACAAAACAATGAAATTTTGAAACATGGACGCGGCGCCGGACCAGGCGTTGACGGCGGAGGCGGCGGTCGTGCTCTCCCCGAGCGGGCCGGTCAGGTAGCTGATGAAGTTGGAGGAGATGCCGTAGTACGCGAACCCCCGACCCCCCAACCCCCGACGCCACTGACCCCTGACCCCCGACGCCACTCACCCTCGACCCCCGACCCCCTACCCCGACCGTGACGCCACTGACCCCCAACTCCTGAGCCCGGACACCTCTTTGGCCTCTTGTTGACCGAAAAGACCCCAACCCCCGACGCTAGTGACCCTCAACCCCCGACGACACTGAGCCACATAGTTATGAGTTAGGTCACATAGTTATGTTAATTATAAAAACATCAAATTTGTGTTGATCGTGTGAATTTCAATGTGCAGTTGTTCGACGACCTCCGACAACACTCACCCTCGACCCCGACCCCCGACCCCGACCCCCGACGCCACTGACCCCCGATCCCCGACGCCCGACGCCACTGACCCTCGACCCCCGACCCCCGACCCCCGACAACACTCACCCTCGACCCCCGACCACCGACGCCACTGACCCCCGACCCCCGACGCCCGACGCCCCTGACCCTCGACCCCCGACCCCCGACAACACTCACCCTCGACCCCCGACCCCCTACCTCGACCCCCGACGCCACTGACCCCCGAGCCCCGACACCTCTTCGGCCTATTGTTGACCGAAAAGACCCCAATCCCCGACGCCAGTGACCTTCGACCCCCGATGACACTGACCCACATAGTTATGAGTTAGGTCATATAGTTATGTTAATTATAAAAACATCATATTTGTGTTGATCGGGTGAATTTCAATGTGCAGTTGTTCGACGACCTCCACGTGCGTTGGACGAGCTCCGCCCTTGCGTTGTTGGTGAGCACAAATGACTTCTCCTCCTACCCCCTTACTTTGCTCTGTCCCGGTCTTCGTGCCGATGAAACTTGCTAGCTATAGGTTTCTTCAATCAAGAGTATGCGTAACCAGTATGCGTCTCCCATTCGAAAGGGCGACATCTATAAATATGCATTTCTTTGCATATTTATAACCGCCATCCTTTCGAATTGTCCAACATTATCCATGGACAGCCCGAGTATGTGTAGATTGGGTTTGTTTTCCCGTATGCTGTGCTCCGGATCTGATGCGGAATTTCGTCAGTGCCTCCCCTGTTGTTCTCCGGGTACACATCCTCTCTGCTTATTGCCGAGATGTGTATCAGGAGAACAGCGGGGAGGTGCTGTCGAAATTCTGCGTCGCATCTGGAGCAGAGCATGGGAAAACGAACCCAGTCTACACATACTCGGGTGGGATTAGGACCTATCTTTACCTATTAGCGTGTAGGTTGCATGGACGTAATAAAACTGACAAACTTGATTAGCGTATGAATATAGATGATGAATTATATATTTATTTCTTGTGCCCCCATAGGTAGCTAGGCAACATGAGTGATCGTGCTTGGATGTACACTGGTCACCCTAGTCAGAAAGACATGACCCATGAATGGTTAACAAAAACCAGGGGGTTTGTGAGAGCCGCATTTGCAAATGGCCAGCATAAAACATGGTGCTCGTGATTCGGACGATGAGATGGAGGAATCTGCAAAGGCCTTCTATGAAATGCTTGAGTCTTCAAAACGTCCTCTCCACGAGCAGACTGAGCTTTGTCAGCTGGATGCCATCGCGCAAGTAATGGCTCTGAAGGCTCAATTCAACCTAGGCAGAGAATGCTACGACGCGATGATGACGATATTTGGACGCTTTCTACCCAAAGGCCATGTACTGCCTGCAAACCTGTACCAGTCAGAGAAAATCCTCCGTGTACTTAAGATGCTCTATGAGAAGATACATGCCTGTGAGAATGGATGTGCCTTATTTAGGCTTGAGTATGCGGCCTTGAACTATTGCCCCATTTGCAATTCTTCAAGGTATATTGTGGTAGACAACGACATGGGTGAGAAGAATCAGACCAAAATCCCCATTAGTGTTCTTCGATATCTGCCAATCGTACCAAGACTTCAACGTCTTTTCATGGTCGAAGAGACGGCCAGACAGATGACATGGCACAAATTGGGCAAAAGAACCGAACTAGATGCAGATGGGAACAAGATGCTGGTACACACTTCAAATGGTTTTGCGTGGAGGCACTTCGATGCATTACATAAGGATAAATCGGAAGATCCAAGTCAACCTAGAGTTGCCATCAGCATGGATGGGTCCAATGTGTATGGTATGACGGCAGCACAATACAGTTGTTGGCCTGTATTTGTCATTCCACTAAATTTGCCACCCGGAGAGATTATGAAAAGAAAGAACATTTTCCTGACGTTGATAATTCCAGGGCCCAACTATCCGGGGAAGAATATGAATGTGTACATGCAGCCGCTTAAGGATGAGTTGCAAGAAGCCTGGGATAATGGGATCAAGACCTACGACGCGGCTACCAAAACAAATTTCAAAATGCATGTGTGGTACATGTACTCGACGCATGATTATCCGGCGTTTGCGCTATTCGCTGGCTGGTGTGTGCATGGAAGGTTCCCGTGCACCACATGCAAGGCAACTCTTCAGTTCCGTTGGCTGCAGGCTGGTCGCAAGTATTCTTGCTTCGACATGCATAGACAGTTCCTGGATCCTCACCATAAGTTCAGAAAAGACAAGAAGAATTTCATCAAAGGTAGAGTTGTCAAAAACACTGCACCAGCTGCGTTGACAGGCCAACAGACCCTTGATCAGTTAAACGCTCTTGAGCCTGAACCTTTGCGTCCAGGATACTTCAAAGGGTATAATACGGAACACGCCTGGACTCACAAGTCATGCTTATGGGATCTCCCTTACTTCAAAGACCTCCTTTGCCCACACAACATTGACGTGATGCACACTGAAAAGAATATTGCGGAGGCCATTTTTGGTACATTGTTCGGCATAGAGGGGAAGTCAAAAGATAATCCTAAGGCTAGAATCGACCTGGAGGCTCTATGTGATAGACCGTTGCAAAACTTGCGACAACGGAAAGGAAAGCAAAGGATAGCGAAGCCAAAGGCATGGTTCAATCTTGAAAGGCCAGCTATGAGGGAAATGCTATTGTGGGTGAAAATGCGGTTGATGTTCCCCGATGGGTATGCTGCGAATCTAAAGAGGGGAGCGAGTCTTGAGAAATTGAAAATATTTGGGCTCAAGAGTCATGATTGGCACATATGGATTGAGCGGGTAATGCCGGTGATGTTGCGTGGCTTTATCCCTGAGGATGAATGGCTAGTACTGGCAGAGCTGAGCTATTTCTTCCGTTCTCTTTGTGCGAAAGAACTATCGCCTGGCGTGCTAGATGAAATGGAAGAGTTGGCGCCGGAGTTGGTCTACAAATTAGAAAAGATCTTTCCACCGGGCTTCTTTAATCCAATGCAACATTTGATTTTGCATCTCCCGACCGAGGCAAGAATGGGGGGGCCCGTTCAAAATCGATGGTGCTCCTCCTTCTCCTTCTCCTTCCTCCTACTTCCTCCTTCTCCTTCTTCTTCCTCCTTCTTCCTCCTTCTCCTTCTTCTTCTCCTTCTTCTTTTCTTCTTCTTCTCCTCTTCCTTCTTCTTCTCCTCCTCCTCCTCCTCCGCCTGCTCCTCCTCCTTATTTTACTTCTTCTTCTCTATCTCTTCTTCTACGTAGTTTAGACTCATCCAAGAAAGGCTAAATTGGCTAATTATCCTACGAAATGACATAATTAGCTTAGTTAGCTCCAAAGTGGCCTATTTAATAAAAAATGACCTATACTTAGCTAATTATCCTCGAAATGACATAATTAGCTCCAAAAAGGCATTCTTAGCCAATTTAGCCCGAAGAAGGGGACAAGAAGAGAAAAAGAGGAAAATGAAAGGAAGAGGAAAAATGAGGAGAAGAAGAAGGAGGAGAGGGAGGAGGAGAAGAAGAAGGAGAAGGAGAAGGAGCTCCTCCTTCTCCTTCTTCTTCCTCCTTCTTCCTCCTTCTCCTTCTCCTTCTTCTTCTCCTTCGCCTTCTTCCTTTCTTCTTCTTCTCCTCTTCCTTCTTCTTCTCCTCCTCCTCCTTCTCCTCCTTATTTTACTTCTTCTTCTCTATCTCTTCTTCTACGTAGCTTAGACTCATCCAAGAAAGGCTAAATTGGCTAATTATCCTACGAAATGAAATAATTAGCTTAGTTAGCTCCAAAATGGCCTATTTAATAAAAAATGACATATACTTAGCTAATTATCCTCGAAATGACATAATTAGCTCCAAAAAGGCATTCTTAGCCAATTTAGCCCGAAGAAGGGGACAAGAAGAGAAAAAGAGGAAAAATGAAAGGAAGGAAGAGGAAAAATGAGGAGAAGAAGAAGGAGGAGAGGGAGGAGGAGAAGAAGAAGGAGAAGAAGGAGAAGAAGGAGGAGAAGGAGAAGGAGCTCCTCCTTCTCCTTCTTCTTCCTCCTTCTTCCTCCTTCTCCTTCTCCTTCTTCTTCTCCTTCTCCTTCTTCTTTTCTTCTTCTTCTCCTCTTCCTTCTTCTTCTCCTCCTCCTGCTCCTCCTCCTCCTTATTTTACTTCTTCTTCTCTATCTCTTCTTCTATGTAGCTTAGACTTATCCAACAAAGGCTAAATTGGCTAATTATCCTACGAAATGACATAATTAGCTTAGTTAGCTCCAAAATGGCCTATTTAATAAAAAATGACCTATACTTAGCTAATTATCCTCGAAATGACATAATTAGCTCCAAAAAGGCATTCTTAGCCAATTTAGCCCGAAGAAGGGGACAAGAAGAGAAAAAGAGGAAAATGAAAGGAATGAAGAGGAAAAATGAGGAGAAGAAGAAGGAGGAGAGGGAGGAGGAGAAGAAGAAGGAGAAGAAGGAGAAGAAGGAGGAGAAGGAGAAGGAGCTCCTCCTTCTCCTTCTTCTTCCTCCTTCTCCTTCTCCTTCTTCTTCTCCTTCTCCTTCTTCTTTTCTTCTTCTTCTCCTCTTCCTTCTTCTTCTCCTCCTCCTCCTCCTCCTCCTTATTTTACTTCTTCTTCTCTATCTCTTCTTCTACGTAGCTTAGACTCATCCAAGAAAGGCTAAATTGGCTAATTATCCTACGAAATGACATAATTAGCTAAGTTAGCTCCAAAATGGACTATTTAATAAAAAATGACCTATACTTAGCTAATTATCCTCGAAATGACATAATTAGCTCCAAAAAGGCATTCTTAGCCAATTTAGCCCGAAGATGGGGACAAGAAGAGAAAAAGAGGAAAAATGAAAGCAAGGAAGAGGAAAAATGAGGAGAAGAAGAAGGAGGAGAGGGAGGAGGAGAAGAAGAAGGAGAAGAAGGAGGAGAAGGAGAAGGAGCTCCTCCTTCTCTTTCTTCCTCCTCCTTCTTCCTCCTTCTCCTTCTTCTTCTCCTTCTTCTTTTCTTCTTCTTCTCCTCTTCCTTCTTCTTCTCCTCCTCCTCCTCCTCCGCCTGCTCCTCCTCCTTATTTTACTTCTTCTTCTCTATCTCTTCTTCTACGTAGTTTAGACTCATCCAAGAAAGGCTAAATTGGCTAATTATCCTACGAAATGACATAATTAGCTTAGTTAGCTCTAAAATGGCCCATTTAATAAAAAATGACCTATACTTAGCTAATTATCCTCGAAATGACATAATTAGCTCCAAAAAAGCATTCTTAGCCAATTTAGCCCGAAGAAGGGGACAAGAAGAGAAAAAGAGGAAAATGAAAGGAAGGAAGAGGAAAAATGAGGAGAAGAAGAAGGAGGAGAGGGAGGAGGAGAAGAAGAAGGAGAAGGAGAAGGAGCTCCTCCTTCTCCTTCTTATTCCTCCTTCTTCCTCCTTCTCCTTCTCCTTCTTCTTCTCCTTCTCCTTCTTCTTTTCTTCTTCTTCTCCTCTTCCTTCTTCTTCTCCTCCTCCTCCTCCTCCTCCTTATTTTACTTCTTCTTCTCTATCTCTTCTTCTACGTAGCTTAGACTCATCCAAGAAAGGCTAAATTGGCTAATTATCCTACGAAATGACATAATTAGCTAAGTTAGCTCCAAAATGGCCTATTTAATAAAAAATGACCTATACTTAGCTAATTATCCTCGAAATGACATAATTAGCTCCAAAAAGGCATTCTTAGCCAATTTAGCCCGAAGATGGGGACAAGAAGAGAAAAAGAGGAAAAATGAAAGCAAGGAAGAGGAAAAATGAGGAGAAGAAGAAGGAGGAGAGGGAGGAGGAGAAGAAGAAGGAGAAGAAGGAGGAGAAGGAGAAGGAGCTCCTCCTTCTCCTTCTTCTTCCTCCTTCTTCCTCCTTCTCCTTCTTCTTCTCCTTCTTCTTTTCTTCTTCTTCTCCTCTTCCTTCTTCTTCTCCTCCTCCTCCTCCTCCGCCTGCTCCTCCTCCTTATTTTACTTCTTCTTCTCTATCTCTTCTTCTACGTAGTTTAGACTCATCCAAGAAAGGCTAAATTGGCTAATTATCCTACGAAATGACATAATTAGCTTAGTTAGCTCTAAAATGGCCCATTTAATAAAAAATGACCTATACTTAGCTAATTATCCTCGAAATGACATAATTAGCTCCAAAAAAGCATTCTTAGCCAATTTAGCCCGAAGAAGGGGACAAGAAGAGAAAAAGAGGAAAATGAAAGGAAGGAAGAGGAAAAATGAGGAGAAGAAGAAGGAGGAGAGGGAGGAGGAGAAGAAGAAGGAGAAGGAGAAGGAGCTCCTCCTTCTCCTTCTTATTCCTCCTTCTTCCTCCTTCTCCTTCTCCTTCTTCTTCTCCTTCTCCTTCTTCTTTTCTTCTTCTTCTCCTCTTCCTTCTTCTTCTCCTCCTCTTCCTCCTCCTCCTTATTTTACTTCTTCTTCTCTATCTCTTCTTCTACGTAGCTTAGACTCATCCAAGAAAGGCTAAATTGGCTAATTATCCTACGAAATGACATAATTAGCTAAGTTAGCTCCAAAATGGCCTATTTAATAAAAAATGACCTATACTTAGCTAATTATCCTCGAAATGACATAATTAGCTCCAAAAAGGCATTCTTAGCCAATTTAGCCCGAAGATGGGGACAAGAAGAGAAAAAGAGGAAAAATGAAAGCAAGGAAGAGGAAAAATGAGGAGAAGAAGAAGGAGGAGAGGGAGGAGGAGAAGAAGAAGGAGAAGAAGGAGGAGAAGGAGAAGGAGCTCCTCCTTCTCCTTCTTCTTCCTCCTTCTTCCTCCTCCTTCTTCTTCTTCTCCTTCTTCTTTTCTTCTTCTTCTCCTCTTCCTTCTTCTTCTCCTCCTCCTCCTCCTCCGCCTGCTCCTCCTCCTTATTTTACTTCTTCTTCTCTATCTCTTCTTCTACGTAGTTTAGACTCATCCAAGAAAGGCTAAATTGGCTAATCATCCTACGAAATGACATAATTAGCTTAGTTAGCTATAAAATGGCGTATTTAATAAAAATGACCTATACTCAGCTAATTATCCTCGAAATTACATAATTAGCTCCAAAAAGGCATTCTTAGCCAATTTAGCCCGAAGAAGGGGACAAGAAGAGAAAAACAGGAAAATGAAAGGAAGGAAGAGGAAAAATGAGGAGAAGAAGAAGGAGGAGAGGGAGGAGGAGAAGAAGAAGGAGAAGGAGAAGGAGCTCCTCCTTCTCCTTCTTCTTCCTCCTTCTTCCTCATTCTCCTTCTCCTTCTTCTTCTCCTTCTCCTTCTTCTTTTCTTCTTCTTCTCCTCTTCCTTCTTCTTCTCCTCCTCCTCCTCCTCCTCCTCCTCCTTATTTTACTTTTTATTCTCTATCTCTTCTTCTACGTAGCTTAGACTCATCCAAGAAAGGCTAAATTGGCTAATTATCCTACGAAATGACATAATTAGCTTAGTTAGCTCCAAAATGGCCTATTTAACAAAAAATGACCTATACTTAGCTAATTATCCTTGAAATGACATAATTAGCTCCAAAAAGGCATTCTTAGCCAATTTAGCCCGAAGAAGGGGACAAGAAGAGAAAAAGAGGAAAAATGACAGGAAGGAAGAAGAAAAATGAGGAGAAGAAGGAGGAGAGGGAGGAGGAGAAGAAGGAGAAGAAGGAGGAGAAGGAGAAGGAGCTCCTCCTTCTCCTTCTTCTTCCTCCTTCTTCCTCCTTCTCCTTCTCCTTCTTCTTCTCCTTCTCCTTCTTCTTTTCTTCTTCTTCTCCTCTTCCTTCTTCTTCTCCTCCTCCTCCTCCTCCTCCTCCTTATTTTACTTCTTCTTCTCTATCTCTTCTTCTACGTAGCTTAGACTTATCCAACAAAGGCTAAATTGGCTAATTATCCTCCGAAATGACATAATTAGCTTAGTTAGCTCCAAATGGCCTATTTAATAAAAAATGACCTATGCTTAGCTAATTATCCTCGGAATGACATAATTAGCTCCAAAAAGGCATCCTTAGCCAATTTAGCCCGAAGAAGGGGACAAGAAGAGAAAAAGAGGAAAACGAAAGGAAGGAATAGGAAAAATGAGGAGAAGAAGGAGGAGAGGGAGGAGGAGAAGAAGAAGGAGAAGGAGAAGGAGCTCCTCCTTCTCCTTCTTCTTCCTCCTTCTTCCTCCTTCTCCTTCTCCTTCTTCTTCTCCTTCTCCTTCTTATTTTCTTCTTCTTCTCCTCTTCCTTCTTCTTCTCCTCCTCCTCCTCCTCCTTATTTTACTTCTTCTTCTCTATCTCTTCTTCTACGTAGCTTAGACTCATCCAAGCAAGGCTAAATTGGCTAATTATCCTACGAAATGACATAATTAGCTTAGTTAGCTCCAAATTGGCCTATTTAATAAAAAATGACCTATACTTAGCTAATTGTCCTTGAAATGACATAATTAGCTCCAAAAAGGCATTCTTAGCCAATTTAGCCCGAAGAAGGGGACAAGAAGAGAAAAAGAGGAAAAATGGAAGGAAGGAAGAGGAAAAACGAGGAGAAGAAGAAGGAGGAGAGGGAGGAGGAGAAGAAGAAGGAGAAGAAGGAGAAGGAGGAGGAGAAGGAGAAGGAGCTCCTCCTTCTCCTTCTTCTTCCTCCTTCTTCCTCCATCTCCTTCTCCTTCTTCTTCTCCTTCTCCTTCTTCTTTTCTTCTTCTTCTCCTCTTCCTTCTTCTTGTCCTCCTCCTCCTCCTCCTTATTTTACTTCTTCTTCTCTATCTCTTCTTCTACGTAGCTTAGAATTATCCAACAAAGTCTAAATTGGCTAATTATCCTACGAAATGACATAATTACTTAGTTAGCTCCAAAATGGCCTATTTAATAAAAAATGACCTATACTTAGCTAATTATCTTTGAAATGACATAATTAGCTCCAAAAAGGCATTCTTAGCCAATTTAGCCCGAAGAAGGGGACAAGAAGTGAAAAAGAGGAAAATGAAAGGAAGGAAGAGGAAAAAGGAGAAGAAAGAGGAAAAATGAGAAGAAGGGGACAAAAGGATAAGAAGAAGAAGGAGAAGAAGGAGAAGAAGAAGGAGAAGGAGCTCCCTTCTCCTTCTTCTTCTCCTTCTTCTCCTTCTTCTTCTCCTTCTTCTCCTTCTTCTTCTTCTCCTCTTCCTTCTCCTTCTCCTCCTCCTCCTCCTCCTTTTTCTTCTTCTTCTCCTCTCCCTTCTCCTTCTCCTCCTCCTCCTCCTTCTTTTACTTCTACTTCTCTTTCTCTTCTCCTATAGTTAGCTAGGGTTCCACCTAAATGACATAATTAGCTTAGTTAGCTCCTAAATGGTCTATACTTAGCTAATTTCTCTCCGAAATAACCTATATATACACTACTTCATCTAGTATTATTTTTCTAACTTTCTTATTTGTCATTTTGCAGATTACCTTCACTTCACGGGAAGCTTGGTTGATGGAATGCTTGAAGATGATTTCTTGTACCATGGGTTGTATTGAAACTATTCTAGTATATGAATATATGAAACTTTGTATGCACGTGGATGAGACTGGTGTAATATATGGTTTGGTACGGATGTAACTTGCATAATATGTATGCACTATGGATGAGAGTTATTTTAATATGGTTATGAGTACGGAAAGAAATTTATTTATGTCAAATATATATATATATATCCTGATTATTGTTAAAAATGCTGGATATAAAAAAATAAAATAAAAAAGGGGCTGGTTCCCCTCTTTGCCGTCTGCCAACACATGGTAAAGGGGGGGAGGCACATGGCAAAGGGGGAATCTGCCCCCTCTCTCTCCCCTCTTTGCCGTCTGCCAACACATGGCAAAGGGGGGAAGGCACATGGCAAAGGGGGAATCTACCCCCTCTCTCTCCCCTCTTTGCCATCAGCCCCCACATGGCAAAGGGGGGAAGGCACATGGCAAAGGGGGAATCTGCCCCCTCTCTCTCCCCTCTTTGCCGTCTGCCCTCACATGGCAAAGGGGGGGAGGCACATGGCAAAGGGGGAATCTGCCCCCTCTGTCTCCCCTCTTTGCCGTCTGCCCCCACATGGCAAAGGGGGGAAGGCAGACGGCAAAGGGGGAATCTGCCCCCTCTCTCTCCCCTCTTTGCCGTCAGCCCCCACATGGCAAAGGGGGGAAGGCAGACGGCAAAGAGAGGAGGCCTGCCGTTAACACTTAACGGGGACGTTGCAATATATGCCGTCCCATTTATTTTCCGTCTGCCCCCTCATGGCAAAGATTCTTTGCCGTCCGCTTTGTGAAAGCAGACGGCAAAGAGCCTCTTCACCGGATTTTTTTTACCGTCTACTTTGCCATGAGGGGGCAGACGGCAAAGCCTTTGCCGTCCGTGGTTGCCCCCTTTGCCGTCCGCCTTGCCCTCATGAGGTGTCTAAGAGGGTCCAAACCGTAGAAACGTTTGACCATCTTGTATAGGTGTCGACAAGGCCACAAATGGAAAATGAATTTTACGTCCAAAGAAAATGAAAACTCCCTTTAGCAACATTGTTTGCCATTCCTAGATGCACCCGTGTGCAAAATTGTTTGACCAGTTTCCTTCCGATTTCATCTGATTTCCTTCTGATTCGACAAAAAACTCTTTAAATGGCAAAAATACCTTCAAAGATCAAAATTGAATAAGTTGGTTATCGTCCATTAAATGTGGTATTTTTGAGTGAAACATTTAGTGATGTCATTTGGGAAAATATTTTTGGTACATGTTTCACAAACCCCTTCTATTTTTAGCACTTCAAATTATGTTAGATAGCACGTTTCTCTAACCAATCAGGACGAACAATCCCTCTCCCTCGGATCACACCACTGCACGCCATCTCAGCCGTTCACGCGATACGTATCCAACGTCTCTCACCCACTGCAGGCCATCTCAGCCGTTCACGCGATACATGTAGATTGGTTTCCTAGTGACACATGAATCCACGGTACTACGAGATACGTTCGAATCGAAAAAGATTCCACGGGTCGTATGCTACACATGAATATCCTTTCCCAAAATCAATATCTGCTTGCCGTTCCCGTACATGTGCATCATGATTTTTTTTCTTTTAAAGGGAAATGTGCATAAACAAACTTGGTATGCATCTGTCTATGTAGATGTGAAATCTTGAACCAATCAGGACGCAGAAAAACTCTTCCCACGGATCACGCCTTGTAGCCAATCTGAGCCATCCATGTCTTACCGATCTGACGTCTCTCATTCACCTCTCTTGGAATAATTGGAATGGGAAAAAAAGAAAGCCCCCTTCTCCCCCGCGATCTCTGTGTGTCTCTCTCTCCCCTCAAGCGACTCGATTCCGGTGAGTTGAGGCGGCTCTCGCCGGCGCGCAACTCATTACTACCCGGGCTCTCGTCGCGCCTCTCTTTACTCCCATCCCATCAGATGCATCTCCTGCGCCCTCCAGTGCTCGCCCGCAACACTCACCCATGGCTAGGGTTTCGGCCGCCACCCCTAGCTTCGTCGGGATCTGCTACATCCGGCGATGGCGAGGCGAGAGGTGGCCAGATCTGGCACAGGTAAGCCCCTCCCCTCCTTCTTCACGCAATATCTCTTCCCCATCTCACCTTCTCTTATGTTCCCTTTTGGCAGGTCACCATGGTTGTCGATGGAATGACAACGATGGCAGGAGGGGTGAACCTCCATGCGACGGGCCGCCTCCATGGAGATGGAGCTCCTTCTCCATCACGTCCAGCGAGACTCGCCTCGTCGCTCCATGGCCTCGTCTCGCCGCCGCTTGGAGTGTCTGCCGCCGTCACCGCCTGTTGGCCCTCACTAGGAAGGAGATGACAAATTCGGCGAGGCACGACCGCGGCGGAGGAGTGCCACCGGCCAGCGCGTGCGAATCTACATTTGCGGCATCATCCTCGTATACAAGAGGTGAGCAACTCCCTTCGTTCTTTCCCCCTTGCGTGGGTCTCTGAATCCGTGGGTTAAGAGGTGGGATACATTGCCAACATGAACAAAAACAATAAAGACCCAAGCTTCTCAGTAATGCTAAAATGATTCAGCTTTGGGTAAATGTTTTGTTATATTTTTCACTATTTTCAAGTTAACTAGTATTGTTCAAGTCATGCAAAAATCGTAAGATATAACTTTCTTAGCTTTTCCATGCATGGGCACTAGAAGTTTGTTTTTATTATTTCCACAAACATGAAAAGCAATTTTCTTCTCTGTATATGTATGCATATTACACTCTCCAAGAGCGGAAGCCAGGGCCAACTCTCGTGCTATCCACCTCATCACCTTTTTACTGTATCACTAAAGAAAAACAAACCAAGAATGGTAGAAAAGAGATCGAGATGGGAAATGACCTAACCAGGAAGTAGAGACCGTGGTGAAGTGAGTAGAGACCATACGTTGATATGCATCATCTTAGCTATAATTCCATGTAGTTGAAGTGAGTGTTCACTTTTGCCTAATCTATTTGTTATATGAAGATAAGTTTCTACACATTCTTATGAACCATATATTCTCACGTGAATAGAAACCTTGGCTCTGTTCAAACTCTCCTTTCTCCATCCGATCACTGCACTTCTTTGATCATTGCTCACCATCTTTTCGTTGTGATGGGCTTCCTGTGGGTTATTGAGCATTTACAACCCTGTGTTTCCGTGCGAGTAGAAGTCCCTGCATACTCTGCAATGTCGAACTCGTCTATTTGGGGGTTCATATTCCACAAAAATAGTTTAAATATAACACCAGTTTGTACCATGTATATTCTTGGGTGCTTAGATTTAGTAGTAGAACTGGAGATTCCTACATAATACAAATGATGTGTGGATTTTCCTCTTGAAACCACTTACGTGTAATAATGTCTATGGAATGTACATTACCAGTAAGAATTTTTACTGATCCTGTAACTCCTACTACATTACATTACTCAGTAAGACTGTCACCTCTCTGTTAATATAGACCTATTAGCTAGCTCTGCCTCTTCTGCTTTATGATTGAATGCTCTTGTGTTGTAGTTCTGTAGCCTGTTGTATTTTTCTTTTAAATGACAGTCATTTGGACTGCGTACGCACGTTAACAATTGCCCCAGGAATATTAGTACGCACAATCACATATGTGGCTCTATGTAACCATAGAGCCTATTCACCTGGTATATTTATTGTGTTCTTCTGATTTCACAAGATTGAAAGAACTCAACATTGAGTTAATTAATCATGTTATTGGGTACTGAAAATGTTTCTTGTATTAGTGTGTTAGTATGCTTGCTTGTTGCTTTTTAGAAATGAAGTGTTTGTCTCGAGAAGTAATTTCCTGCTCTGCGTACACTTTAGATGACTCTCCTAGAAGCACGGCGGGGGTAGCCAGAACAAGAGCGCACAGGGACACGGACGTGCAGAAGAGTGGTGGTTGGTTTGGGTTCATCTTCGATGCCATGGAGGTCATGCTCAAGGTAAGAGTGCATGCACTGGAGCCGCAGCTAGCGACTTTGTGTGGGTAGAAGAGTGCCATTAGATTATGCAAGTTCCTGGTAAGTTTGAAAGACGCTTGTGGTGCGAGCACTTTGAAACTTACTAGAACTTAGGTGCTCCATTTCGGGGCTACCTCCACATGGAGATAGGTGTCTTGTGAGGCCATGATACAACTCTCCTACTTAGTGTGCATTTCTTAGGCTTCTTGTTTTCATTGACATTAATCCTGAATTATAGAATTTGGGGTTTCTGGGATCTTAGCAGTGGTTACAAGTGTAACATTTGTTAACTTTGGGAGGCCGAATTTATGATGCTATCTGAAATTAGCCTTACAGATTCTTAAGAGCGCGTCCCTGCCACTAGTAGTATATAACTTAGTTAGCTGCTGCAGTGCTGCTAGTGGGTTTAGCTACTCTACTACCAGGTTTATCTGAATATAGACGTACCATTACATAATACTGCTGCTAGTTAATTCCTGTTTTTTGAACCACTTTAATTTTGATGCTCCAAAATTTGTAGATGGTGCCCTCTTCTCCAACTACGTATATAGGCGGCAGCGATAAACAGAGCAGCACTAGAACAACCCCTCCCCCAGCCTCTTTCTAGGGAAGTCGACCATCAGCGGCAGCGA
Source organism: Hordeum vulgare subsp. vulgare (assembly GCF_904849725.1). Lineage (NCBI taxonomy): Eukaryota > Viridiplantae > Streptophyta > Magnoliopsida > Poales > Poaceae > Hordeum > Hordeum vulgare. Next base: position 267,823,167 of record NC_058519.1, on the reverse strand, counting down.
CACAATCATTGGGGAGGCAGATCATGTCCGGGGTGATGGAGCAGCCATGGGTACAGAGTTTATGCTTCGCCGCATATCTCCGTGTGGGGCAACAATGGTACTGTGAAGAGGACGCGATCCCAGGTCAAGCTAAAATCTTCCTGTCATTAATTTTTATTATCTTCGATCGACAACAAAATTAACTAAGAGATTGATTGATAAGTTAAAATCTCCCTGAAATTGTTTGTACACAAATGGTTAGGACTAACTGCATGTATGAATGTATGTCCGCTATTTCTATTCTAATAAGAGGTGAAACACATTTTTCTATTAAGGCGACACAAAAAAACATTATTCTATTAAGGGATTCATTCATTAGTTAAAATCTCCCTGAATTTTTCCGTACACTTAACTGCAGAGTTTATTAATTAAAATAAAATAAAATAAAATAAGACAAAATGGCACATCATTTAATACAAAGTTGACAAAGTGCAATTCTAGCAAAATTTAACTGCATTTTAGTCTAAACCTGTTATATGCCTTGGGAATGTTTTGCATAAGTTCTCAAGTTGGAGTACAAAAATAGGTAAGAAAATGAAGGCAATGAGTTTGCGTGCATTGTTTACCTGTGTTTTTCAAGCATGTTGCACCCTCCAATTTGCGCAGTATCCCTTAGTGACCTCATTCACGATCGGGTGGATAGACATGCAAACCAAATGGATTGTGTACTGTTTGTTCCACGAATGCGTATAAATTTATGCAGCCATGCATGCACAAATGGAGTAGATCCGAAGTCTCTAGGGGGAGATGCTTGCTTCCATGAAGAGAAAGTGTGCATGTGAACTTTAGCATACACATTGGTTGTATTTTCTTTATAAAGGGCTTCACATCATGGTGCATTATTATTGGTCTTACAACTTTTGTTTTATTTTATTTTTGTTAAAATCTCCCTGAATTTTGGTCTAGCCTTGATTTATTTGTCCTTCACTACATGACCAGTAGCCTTTTTGCAGCTTTTTTCCATGCGATTATTATTGGTCAACAGAAGATTGTCAAAATGGTTGCTCCAGGAGATATGTTAACGCTTGGATTCTCAGCTTGCAGGAATATTAATGTAATCAGGTATACTCGACATGTGGTGCTTCCTTCGATTTGAAATTATGCTGCTCTCTGCTTCTATAATGAAATTAAATTTACACTATCAACTAGATGATTGTTTATGATACATTGCCTTCATATAAAGATATAGCTTCGAAGGCATGTTTTAGTCTACAACTTTTGTTTCTTATGGGCCCGCATATTTGTTGCTAGCCCAAATTAAATTTTATTAGGTTTTCTTATCTTCAGTTAACCATCTTTTAGTATCCACTTTCTCTACAGTGAGAAGCCAGTAGCGGTGTTCGTCCAGTAGTATGGGTGTTTTGTAGCTAGTACCTTTTGTTATGCACCGAAATTTGTTTATCCAACCGGTGTTAGCTTTTGCTTCCAACATACGCGAACATGTTACCATGTTACTTAAGATTCTGTAGTATGAAGATATTTGCTAACCAAATTTTGTCCGACCATTTGGCATGATTTGTTTATAAGCAGCAATATTCGCTTATACGTTGAATGGTTCTGCCATGCTATGCTTTTTATGTTTACAAGATAAGCGTAATCACAGAAACTGAATTATCAATCTGGCCATTATCCCCAACTCGCAAAATGGAAGGTAAAGTAAGAATAGTTTCCTGATGGTTACTTTATTAAAGTTATGTCCTTTAAAAAGGGTTTGTGTGTTTATTCCATTAATCACTTCATTTCTTACTTTTACAAAATCGACAAAAAATATAGACGAGCTTTCCCACTGGCGCGGTGTGTGCCATGCTTTTTCGACGTTAGTGTTTGATTAATAGACCAGTCTTCTGGTGGGGTACAAAAACTCATATGACATTTGTTGGTCAAAGAGCCTGTCGAAGTTCTTTTAGCTTTACGGTAGATTTGGTGTGCTGGTTCGGTTCCTCGACTCTATGAACTAAAATTACCTCAGAAGTTTATGGTGTGTTTCCCTTGAAAAAAGTGCACGGTGGTTCTGGTCTATGAGTAGTTTTCCACTCCACTTCGTAAGTCATAACTAGATGAATGAGAAAACAATTTTCTACTGTTTTATCATTGGTTATCGTCCGTGCAATTTTACTAGTTTCCTTGGTCTGAAAGCTTTACCATCTTTTCTCCTTGCAGGCGGTAATGGCAAGAGAATATTGTGCAGAGAAAGAGGATGAGAAGAAACTTGTGGTTCTCATCCAATCTTTATGGAACTCTCCTTATGTGCGATTGTGCACTTGTTGGGTCCTTTTTCTGTGCGCTTGCACTTGTAGAAGTATTTTGTTGTGCACATGTAAAATTATTTTGATGTGCCCTTGTTAGACGTTGAACCTTAATGCATGGAGTCGGTGGATGATATATTGTATTTGATTTGATATGCTACTGAAATGAAATATACATTTTTTTTGCAATATTTTATTCTGTTGTATTTATTTTTAATGGGCCTATCCTGAGATATGCGTGCTTCTAGCAAAAAAATGCTTCAACGCAAACAAATCAGACATTTTCAATAGTAAAATAGGTATTGGGCCAGGCCCATCTAGGCTAGATTGGTGGACAGGGATCTGAAATTTATGATGATTCCATTTGGTCACTAGCATGCCATGTCATCTTGGCCATATTAGATCCTACGTGGCTCACACAAATGGGTAATGACCAAACCAAATTTTTGGTCGATAGAGACCTATGACCAAAATTTTAGAAAGGTCAAGTTTGTTCATTCTTGACGGCCAACTGTTGACGTTGTAAATTTGGTTAAAAAAAGGTCAATAAATGACAATAATGACGAATCAATGACCAATATAGGGAGTCATAATTGACCTTATTTCTTGTTGTGATGGCAACGTGAAGACTACCTCAAATCCGAAGTTCCGTACCTCTCCAACGCCCAGCCTAGGGATATCGTGGTACCGAAAGAACCAAGGTGTTGGTTTTGAACGAAAGTTCAATTCCAATGGAGTTGAGTGGGATGAAGATCAATAAACCAAGACGAAGTTTTTTCCCCAAAAAGCGAAGTATGATCCTACTATATCTAAGGGCACAAAATCTCAAGATGACCTTCTAGCATAAGACCACGATCTCAAGGGCAAGGACAAGCTTTAAGAGGAGATTGACTCGTCTGAAGATGAACCTCAAGCGATGGTCAAGTGGGTTCCCAAGGACACCAATATCTCTAATTCATCAAGTACTAATTGAACTCTAAGGGTCCCCATCAATTTTATGTGGTTCCCCGAGAAGAAGAACTAGATAAGTTCTTGAGGGGTACTCCACGAACAAAATTGACTCACACTCATTTTTCACAAGAACTATTTGTAATCAACTGCAACATTATGCAATAGTTCAAGGAGTCACAAATGACCTTGTTGGTAAGCAATGGACAAGGCAATTAATGTATCAATGGACATCATAATACATCTCCTTCACTCCATGTCCATAGATATCCTTGTATATGTTCCTTGTGTCGGACTAACCCAGGTAGGTGATAAGAGTACAAAACAACAAGGATAGCTCCCATTCAAGATGATCATCATAAAAAAAGAGCATCCACTACTACTTCACCTCCATAAAGTGTTTAGTGAAAAAACCGAAGGTTAGTTTGTTCGTCTAAACGGGGATATACCATCAAGGGGGACCTTTACTCTAAGACTTAAGTCAAAGCATCTCACTAGATGCGAATAGATTAAAAGCAATTTATGCAAAGTGCCAACTCCACTTGTGCCTAAATGATGAGTATGCCTTAAGTTAATATACTCATATATAGATTACTCAATCATAGCCAAAGTGCCTGGTAGATACTAGAATGGTTGTGCATGTTTGATATATTCTATTTAACATCTTATTATGTTTGCATGTTGGTTTGCGTCTTTGTTTCTCCATTAATGGACATCCAATAGTTGTTATATTTGGCTTTTATTTTTCTAGCCCTTTCATGTACAAGAATGCCTAGGTACCCCCTCTAGCTATCTATGCATTCTCGTCTCAAATTCTATTCATGCTTCATCACAAAATTTGAGCAAGCACTTTTGGGACCCTCCGGGTGAGGAGCACTTGCAGCCACTGATTCGACAAGGGGATGATTCCAACACCTCCCAAGTGAAACAGTTCCACTGAGGCACTAGGGTTGATCTGGTTTCCTACCTCGGTACCACCAACCTAGATATCTCAAAGTCATCGAGTTGTTCTATCTACACGTGGTTATGCATCTCGGTGGAACATATATTTCTATATCATTGTCACCGAAAGTGAATGGGTATATAAATTTGCGGGTCAACACTTTGAAAATTTATTAAAACCCAAGACACCCGCACCCCATTGCTGCCATTGCTCACATCTCCGGACGCCCTTTATCTTCTCCCACACACCCTTGCCGCAGGAATCCATCACTGTCAACGGAATCGTCACAACCATTGCCATGGTAGCGAAGATCCGCCAAGGTAGGGTAAATAGGTGTCCCCTCGTGGGCTCCCAATTCTAATTCATGTGCAGTCCTTGTTCATCTCTTGCCACGTTTTGCAATGTTCCTATCCACTAGAAAATTCCAAAGAATAGGTTGAATGAAGAATTTTGGGTTTAACTCTCTGCAGTGTGCATTCTCGGAGTTACCCAGTTGAAACGTCTCGGTGTCACCAATGTGGATTCAAGCATATGACAAGGACTTCTTAGTGAAACAGATATTTCCTATCAGCATCACCGAAATGGGGTTTTAGGATTTCCCAGCACAACTTTCGTCAGACCGAGTCACACTTTGGTGAAATTGGAACTGTGTTACCTAGTCTGTGTTAATCTTGTTTGTTGCATGGGAATTTCTGAAACCTAAAACTCGTTGGAACAGAAATTCATATTGGAAATACCTAATACTAAATTTTTAAGTAAAAATTTGCAAAATCTTCTGAATTTTGTGATGCTCAAGTATTCTAATTCTCCATATGTACTTGACAAGCTCAGTGATCAATCATGTGCAGGAACTGATGACAACCAGAATGATTTTAAAGAATAGAGTGTGGACTTGGAAGTAGGCACTAGTCATGAGGCGAGCTCAAAGGACCCTGGAACTTCCAGTTCACATGGCTTTCCCAAGGCAGCCACCATCACCAAGAAGCAAATCAATTCTGACGAGGAGGTGCGGACTTTTTTCCACATGAGGTGACCTCCATGAAGCAACAAGAAAATATAGTAAGAGTAGGTGCTAGAAAGGTCATTGAGTCAGTTGTTGCAATATGAGGGATTTCTCTATCCTTGGAGAACCCCAATGGATCAGGTTGGCCAAAATCTTTGGCTAAAAATCATATAAAGAGGGTTAGGAAGAGAACAATTCATGTGGTTGGGATGCTCACCTCCATTTTCAAAGGGCCTCGAAAGTATGATGAATAGGAATAGGAGGAACAAGATGCTAACCTCCCTCCTTCCAAACAGAGGAACTTGTTGGTTGATGATATTCCTAGCAAGCGAGCTCCTAAGTCTAAGCCCTCAGCTCCCAAGGCCAATTCAGCTCCCTCCAAGCCCAAGAAGGCGACAAGGGATATCTCTCTTGCAAACAAGAACAAGGGCACACCATCTAGGGAAGCCCCACCTCCTCCAGCCGATGAGGATGAGGATGTTGTCATGATGAGGAAGCTTAGACCTCACCTGCCAGACCATAATGATGATCACCCAGTGGCAGAAAACATGATGGATAGGAAGCATTATGGTCTCAGGAGATGAAGAACCAATGATCCCTATGCTGTAAGGAGAAGGACTGTTGGGGACACTTGTTTTCATACCAAGGAGTAGCAGAATTTCAATGAGACTGTCTTGCTTGACAAGAACCCAATTGTCAGTGACACGAGGTTTGTTGATAGGAAATACATCAAGGCAAATGAATACTACTTCCCACATGTCCAGGACAACTCCAAGTTGATAGACCTTCATGAGTTCATAGCAAAGGAAATGACTGCATGGAATAATGAACTCATCATGCCATTCTACCTCAATGCACATTTCTATCTAGATTTAAGGATAGCATGGATGACAGAGGGCACCATGTAGAAGTCTACTGTTGATATGTGGGCTACCATCTTAGGAGTCCTACTAGTTTACAACGTATACTCAGAGTCCAAAATGAATAATATTTCTATGCCCAACATGTACAACCCGATTCAAAATACCTATGAGAAGACTCACAAGCTTGGGTTAGTTTACTTTCTGCAAGCATGACTCACTACCTCCGACACTATTTTGAGGAACACCTAGATACCCAAATATAGAGATGACAAGAGGATTCGGGGATACTCAATCAACATGATCGATCATGTGGATAGCCACACCAGTATCAAAGTGGTGGACCTTATTGTTGAGACCATCAACAGGACTACTACTAATCAAAAGAGATCATGTGGATATGCTCCACATATTCAGATGCTCATCAACTCCAAAGTTGGAAAGAGCCTCTATCTACTTGATCGACCACATGTGCCACTCCAACCAGATTTTGAGGATAATTTTGTGGTGATGGATCCATCTCATCCCAGTTCATCTACTGCATAGGAAGAGATTTAGGTAGAGGCCCAGGCATAGGCAACTAGAGCCACTAGTGCTCTAGTTTTCAAGACGAAGAGTGATAGGATGTCCTATCTAGCCAACGTGATATGGAATGGAGAAGACCATGAATGAGCTGTTTCTGAACGAGAAGAGCCTCGAGAGGATTGTGGAGACAAAGTTTCCTGAGCTCAAAAACAAGGTGAGTGAGCTGACCACCACGGTCAACCAACTGAAGCAAGAGGTAGATGCAATCCCTTTGCTTAGCTCACGTGATGATGATGAGAGGCGTACATTGCAAGTCCAGACTTAGTTTAGGACTCAACATCGATCTAAGCATTCGCATGCTCAAGAGTTGAGACCTTGAGTATTTGCATCGACTGCACCTTCTACCATGCCTCCTTCAGCACCTCAAGTGTCAACTCCACCATCCTAGAACACTACTGCAGAAGTATTCACGGACGGTGTCTTATCGACTCCTTCCACGACTACCAGAGCAGCTTCATCTCCCCATGGAGTAGACCATGCCCATAGTGATGTTTATCTCTATACTTTCAAGCTTTTTGGTAACTTGTTTCCAAAGGTGGATAAATTGTATAAATCATTGGGCTAAGAGAGAGTATGTGTTGCTATTGATGTTTCTCTTTGACTTTGAAAACTATTTGCCTGCCTTTTGATCGTCTTAAATTTCATTGTCTTGATCATACGCTTTTTGATTGATGTTACTATTTCCTATCTTTGTGATATTCATATGATGATCATTCACTCATGTTTTGTATTATGTGCATTGTAATTCATTCATATCATTTATGCGCACCACCAAGGTGTATGTGATATGGAAGTGTGACCGAAGATCCTAAACAATTGTGCATATGCATTCAAATGCAATTTTAAAATTATGAACAACTCTAGGAGGAGCCCTTTCCTATCACATAGTTCTTAAAGGGTCACTGATTATATTTTATGTCGAAGCTTTGTTCTAGTTGTTGTCAACAATTATGAAAAAGGGGGAGATCGAAAGCAGAACTTCTCCCTTGGTGGCTTTGGTAATTAATAACAACATATATATTTCATTAGACTAATGAATCTATCAAGTATATTTCGGAAAAAGTTCAATAAATGGATTTGCTAGGATTGTGAGAAAATTCCCTATATACCTGGAACATCAACTGGCAAAAGGTTCAAGACTCTATATTTTTTATTTATGTGAAAAATTACAATTTGAGTCCATAGGAAAGCCAATACTATTTAAAGGGGATCATGTATTTGTGATGATCTGGTTGCTCTAGTGCTTAGAGATTAGCCACCAAAAGCCGCAACATATCTCCCACAAGATATTATGTCCAAAATTCGAAAGTTAAATTCGATGCCACCAAATTTCCACAATCGTCCATACCGGGTTTTCCATTAGACAGAACCAAATCCGAACCCTAGCAAATCGATGTAACCAAGTCCCATCTCGGTACAACCGAAATCCAGTGAGTAACTCTCTGGTATCTAATTGACAAAAATCAGAATTTCCAAGTTTGAGTTTGGTGCCACCGAGTCAATGAAACTGCCTAGTGCAACCAAATTGGTCTCACGGAGATGCTTTGTTTTAGTCTCACCAAGAACCCAAAAGTTAGAGCACTTTCCACTAGTCAGTGCAACCAAGTTTTTACTTTGGATCCATTGACTTTGGCAATAATGTTGTGTTGGTTGGATTTTTAGAGATGGCCATATATACCCCTCCACCTCTCTCTCATTCGCAGAGAGAGCACTCATAACAAGCAAACAATTCCTCCAATCATTTTTTGGGAGAGAACCATCTACTCATGTGTTTGCTTCAAAATCTTCCACTCCAACCATACGAATCTTGATTTGTTGCCTCCCCAAGTTGCTTTCCTCCCAATGAATCTCTTCTTCAAAGCCAAATTCTATGACACAGTGATTGAGTGTCGAGGAGACTATCTTTTGAAGGACAAGAGAAAGGAATTCATCTTCCGTACGACATCTATTACCTTTTGGCGAGTGGTGTCTCCTAGATTGGTTATGTCTTGCTTGGGAGCCTCCAAATCATGTGGAGTTGAACCAAGAAATTTTTATGGGTAAGGATATAGCCTACTTAGTGTAGATCAAACCTGGGTGAGCCTAGTCGTTGATGGACGTAAGGCATGGTGGAATATACAAGGTTGCTTCTTCATGGACCCCTTATGGGTGGAGCCCTTCGTCGACTCGTTCAACCATTAGCCTTCGTGGGTTGAAGTCTGCATCAACGTGGACGTACGATAGCACCACCTATCGAAACCATGTGAAAAATCAGCATGGCTTCATTGCATTTGATCCTCCTATCCCTACCCTCTACTTACACTTTCATGTATTTACTTCCCTCTCCTATACTCGTAAAATTTCATGTTTAGGCTGTGCTAGACTTCGTATAATCGCTAAAAGTTGCCAAATGGTTAAATTTTTATTTTGTCAAGTAATCATATTGCCAAGTTGCTAGAAAATATAATGGGAATCTCCTCAAATTTCAAAGTTGCTAGAAATACTACAAATTGGCCAAGTTGCTAGAAAATATAATGGGAATCTCCTCAATAGTGCCTTTGAGCACTTATGAATATTTTGAAGTATGATCATATATGAATTATGTTTATGATGATTCGGATCAATGAGCCCTACAAATAGCTTTTGGTTGGAGAACCACTTAGTACTATGATCCTTATACAATGATTTTGATTGTTGAAAATCTAGTGTGTATAAAAATAAATAACCCGGTACTTGCATGAAAGTTCTCTAAAAAAATACCAACAATAAGATATTGCACTATTATGATATACCAATGTATAGGTGTGATTAACCATAATAATATTTGCGATATGAATAGAGGATACAATTTTCAAAAGCAGGTGACATGGTATGACAAACTATGGGATTGGCAAGACCCTTTGCGGTTCTACTAAGGGGATCTACGTGCATGAAGAGCAACACCAATGACACGCAAGGCTTAGGCAGGTTAGGGCCACCCTGAGATGTAAAACCCTATGCCTTGTGTTTTTTGGACTATGAGTATGGACAAGTTACAAGGAGCACAAGCTTGCTGGCAAGAATCTTGTAAGTGCCACTACACGTGTGAATGGGGAGAGTTTCAACCCTTGTAAAGATAGACATGGACCTACATTTATAGAAAAGGGGCTACCATGGTGGCGAAGATGGTAATTACATAATGGTAAATAGTGTTTACAACAGTGGTCAAACTATTGACATATGCTACTCTGATAAATACATAAACCTGATGGATTACGACACACACATTAAATGCACTATGAGGTGTCATTCTTGGCTTGCTCCTTGGCAAGAATGGTCCATTCGTCTGTGTTGTTTGTTGAACTACCTCTTATTTCGTCACCACACCATTAGGACGGGTGTCACTAAAGCTGATATAATTCTCTAGATCTGCCACATGCCCAGACAGGCCCTACCTAACAGCCTGCCCGCTCGACACCTACCTCATGGGTGACAACTAGCCCTGTGAGGTGGAGTGGTGGCCTTGTTGTATGCTCTTGTCATGCAAGAAGCTTGTCAGGTCTTCTGTCGATTTGTCTTGAGAGTATATCTTCCTGTCAAGCCTTGTCGGGCCAGAGGCTCCTGCTATCTATGCTCAGTTCAGGCTAGTAAAGAACCCATTCCTTTGTACAACAACAGGAGCCCCCGGGCATGGGACACACTTGAGTCCATGGCGGTGTTAGGATAGGCCCAAAATAGTGCAGCGTGGCCATCCTTTATTGTGGTTGTAATGATGATGTTGACCACCCACCCATGATGCACATTAATTGTGAGACATGGGAGAGCTTGAACAAAATGACAACTAGGGCGTGTGCCTAAAAACTTTGCGCGTTCCTCCTTGTCAAAGGGGAATCCATAAGAGTGTTGCTCATCCAAGCCATTATTCCCCATTCTGCCGCCATCATCTTTCTCCTCAGATGATGCATGGCTCCTCCGCTCCTCTGCCATCTTCAAGAACTTCCACCATCGGTCTTACTCAAGCATGCCAGGGAGCCTAAGAGGATCTTTCCTACTACAGCTCAGGCCCAAACGAAGAAGGTCAAGAAGAGAGCCAACCACAGCGCGGAGGTGAGGAATGAGGCACTTGTAAACGTGTGGATATCCTGCATTATCTTCTACCCGTCCGTGTTGGCGGCCAGCGACCTCATCTCTAGGTAAGACTATATGTGGTGGAAGGATACCTCGGCACATTCTACGTTGAAGGTGTTCCTCGGCATGTCGGGGTACGGTAATCTTTGGGACCTCTCGGGCCCCTTTGCGGTTCAATTGTGGGGACACGTGGGCACAAAGGGCATCACCCAATTGATATGCACTCGAGGTGTAGACAAGTTTGGGCCGCTCGTGAGCATAAAACCCTATGTCGTGTGTGTTGTGGATTAAATGGGTCCAAAGAACAGGGGAGCAACAACTCAGAAAGGATGAACGAGCAGTGCGGCTATGCGTGCAAGTGGACAAACTGTCGACCTTTGTAAAGGTAGCCATGGACCTCCTTTTATAGATCTAGGGGCTACCATAGTGGCTAAAATGGTAATTACATGGGTTAATAGTGGATCCTATAGCTGCAAAAACTACTGATAGGAGCTACAATTGGAAATACCTAACCCTGACAAATTAGGACATGAGCATTAAATGCATCGTGAGGTGTCACACACGCAACGTCTCCCGGAAAGGATTGCCTCTCCTTTTGTGCCATTCGTACAACTACCTCCAATTATCTTGCCACACATTGGGATGGGTGTCACTAAAGCTAATGTAAAGCCCTGGAACTGCCACTTCCTGTGACAAGTTTTACCTAACTACCTACCACTTGACGCCTTATTGCCATTAGCAATCAACCTGATGAGGGGGGGCGACGAAGAGGTAGTAGAGTCCTTGTCGGGAATGACCGATGTAGGGTCTTCTTCACTCGCAAGGAGGCTTCCCGGTGGCTTGGTGATGATGCCTGCCATTGTGTTGGATGCTTCATCTCCTCGCAAGGATTTCCGGGAAGGAGGCTGCTGTCGTGTGTGCACAAGTCAGGGTACTACGGGACCCGTTCTTTAGTACATCGACAGTTGCCCCAGGCCTAGGCCATGCAAAAGTCAATCAAGCCATTGGGATAGGACCAAAGCAATGCACACATACGTGGCTAATCTTTACCGCAATTGTGATAATGGTTTGCAGTGTTTTCCCACTATGCTCATTGAACACGGGTCATGGGAGTGCTGGAGCAAAATGACATCTCACTAATAGAGCACCACGTGTGGACCAGCCAAGCCAAGGCGGGAACCTTCTTCAAATTTCAGCTATGGCATCGTCTGTCCTTCGCGCTCAGGTTTTCTCATACGAATGGAATTGTTTAAGGGGAAATGGCTTAAGACGAAGAAATTCTTAAAGCTTTTTGTGACTTAGCTTCCTCTTTCGTGCATTCCTTGCCGCAAGGTGGCCATCCTCGAACGCACTCATAGGTGTCGGTACCATCACCCCCCAGGAAGACTTGCATGCGAGGGACCCTTCTTCCTTTTGAGAGATAGAAAGAAGAGAAAATACAGGAGGCTAGGAATCTTGGCGGTTCAACATTTACTATCCGAGTCTAGGATCTACATCGAAGAACTTCTCCAAAAACAAGGTCCGAGCACTGGGGGCTTGGCTTGCGACCTGCAACATGATACGTCTCCAACGTATCTACTTTTACAAACTCTTTTGCCCTTGTTTTGGACTCTAATTTGTATGATTTGAATAGAACTAACCCGGATTGACGTTGTTTTGAACAAAATTGCCTTGGTGTTGTTTTTGTGCAGAAATAGAAGTTCTCGGATTGACCAAAAATTTACACAGAATATTTTTGGAATTAATACAAAAATATTGGAGAAAGAATCAACCGGAGAGGGGCCACCACCTAGCCACAAGCCTGTAGGGCGCCCCCCTAGGGCGCGCCCCGTGGCTTCTGGGGCCCCTGTTGTTCATCCGACCTCGTTTCCACTTCTATACATTCCTATTCGGGGATAAAAAAATAAGAGAGAAGAGTTCATCATGTTTTACGACACGGAGCCGGCGCCACCTCCCGTTTTACCTCGGGAGGGCACATCTAGAGACTAATTTGGGCTTTGGAGAGGGGAAATCGACGCTTTCATCATCACCAACCATCCTTCATCACCAATTTCATGATGCTCTCCACCGTTCATTAATAATTACACCATAGGCTTGCTGGACGGTGATGGGTTGGATGAGATCTACCATGTAATTGAGTTAGTTTTGTTAGGGTTTGATCCCTAGTGTCCACTATGTTCTGAGATTGATGTTGCTATGACTTTGTTGTGCTTAATGCTTGTAACTAGGGCCCGAGTGCCATGGTTTCAGACGTGAACCTATTATGTTTTCATGAACATATATGTGTTCTTGATCCTATCTTGCAAGTTGGAGACACCTATTCAAAGTTATGATCCGCATCCCCCAGGGTGACAATAACTGGGATTCTTTCCGGTGATTACCGTAGTTTGAGGAGTTCATGTATTCACTAAGTGCTAATGCTTTGGTCCGGTTCTCTATTAAAAGGAGACCTTAATATCCCTTAGTATCCATTAGGACCCCGCTGCCTCGGGAGGGTAGGACAAAAGATGTCATGCATGTTCTTTTCCAAAAGCACGTATGACTATATATGGAATCCATGCCTATATTACATTGATGAATTGGACCTAGTTCTGTATCACCCTTTGTTATGACTGTTGCATGATGAATGCCATCAGACATAATTATCCATCGCTGATCCATTGCCTACGAGCTTCCCACATATTGATCTTTGCGAACTTACTTTACCGTTGCTATTGTTACAATCAGTACAAAACTGCTACTGTCACGTTTGCCACTCTTACCATTACTTCCGTACTACTTTGCTACTAAATACTTTGTTGCAGATATTAAGTCTTTCAGGTGTGGCTGAATTGCCAACTCAGCTGCTAATACTCGAGAATATTCTTTGGCTCCCCTTGAGTCGAACCAATAAATTTGGGTTGAATACTCTACCCTCGAAAACTGTTGCAATCCCCTATACTGGTGGGTTATCAAGACCTTTTTCTGGCGCCGTTTCCGGGGAGCATAACTTCAGTCTCTGAGTCATTTGCAATTTATATCTGTTGATCACTATGAAGAATCTGAAAGATTCTAAAACCAAGATATACCTCTCAACTACGAGAACAGGTAAGGAACTGCCATCTAGCTCTGCACTTGATTCACCTTCTGTTATGAGTAAATTTGCGACACCACCACCTGCTACTAAATCTAATATGTTGCAAGTAATTGATGATACTTTGCTTGATACTATTGTGCCACTTGGTGTATTTCTTGATGAACAAATTGCTAGAGTGAATGCTGAAACTGATGATATTTCTGAAATTGATGAAATTATTGAAATTGAACACTATAATGCACGTGCTAGACCTAGCTCTCCTAGATATGAATTGCCTAATATACCTAAGGGTTATGTTATGGAATAAGAAGTAGCTAGGGACTTTATTTCTTCTAAGGATAGAGATGATCTTAAGAAATTGCTATGCAAGTGGAAGGAAAAATCTTTGAATGCTAGAATGCAATATGATCCCAAGTTTGCTACTTCACCTATCTTTGCTACTGATAAGGATTAGGAATTCTCTGTCAATCCTGATTTAGTTACTTTGGTAGAGTCTGATCCTTTCCATGGTTATGAATCTGAAACCATTGTGGCACACCTTACTAAATTGAATGATATGACCACCCTATTCACTCATGAGAAAAAAATTCGTTATTACTATATTCTTAAGTTGTTTCCGTTCTCATTAATGTGTGATGCTAAGATATGGTTTAATTCTCTTGCTCCTGGTTTTGTGCATAGTCCCAGGATATGATATTTTACTTCTCCGGAAAATATTTTCCTTCCCATAAGAAACAAGATGCCTTGCAGAAAATATTTAACTTTGTGCAGGTTGAAGAAGAGAGTCTCACACAAGCTTGGGGTTGGCTTCTCGAGTTACTTAATGCTTTGCCTGATCACCCTCTCAAGAAAAAATAAATACTTGATATCTTTTATCATGGACTAATCGATGCTTCTAGGCACCACCTAGATAGTTGTGCTGGTTGTGTTTTTAGGGAACAAACTGTTGAACAAGGTGAACTACTATTGAATAATATATTGAGTAATGATAATGATTGTACTATTCCTGAACCACCTCGAAAACAAACTCCGAAGAAAAGGGGTATCCTATTCCTCAGTCCTGAAGGTATGTAAGAGGCAAAGAAACCTATGAAAGAAAAAGGTATTAAAGCTGAAGATGTTAAAAATCTACCACCTATTGAAGAAATACATGGTCTTGATAACCCGACATTGGTAGTAGAGGTAAATTCTCTTTGTATATTTGATGAAGGCGATAGTCCTTATAATAAGTCTGTTAGCCAATGCTTGGATGAATTTGGTAACTTTGTTGTTAAACAAGAAAATTTCAATGCTTATGTTAGTAGATAATTGAAACAAAATGCTTACATGCTTGATCGCTTGGGTGATTATATGAGTAGAATTGTTAATGACCTTAGGCTTATTTGTAAACATGCCTCCATGGTAACTACTCAAGTAGAATAAGTACTTAAGGCACAAAATGAGTTGCTCAATTAGATGATTAGTAAGAACAATGATCATTTTGTTAGAGTTGTGACTAGAGGTGGTAGAATGACTCAGGAACCTTTGTATCCTAAGGGCCATCCTAAGAGAATTGAGCAAGATTCTTAGAGAGTTAATATTGATGCACCTGGTCCTTCTAATAAAAGGAAAAAGAATGACGATAGGACTTTGCATGCTGCTAGTGAACATGTTGTAGATTCACATGAAAACCCAAAAGATATCACTATTTCTGGTGCTGAGACACGATTTGGTAATGAACATGAACCTAGTGATAATATTAATGATGATGTTCATGTCGATGCTCAACCTAGTAATGACAATGATGTGGACATTGAACCTGCTATTGATCTTGATAACCCACAACTTAGGAATAAGAGATATGATAAAAGATATTTTATTGCTAGGAAGCATTGTAGAGAAAGAGAACCATGGGTTCAGAAACCCATACTCTTTCCTCCTAAATCATCCAAGAAGAAGGATGATGAGGATTTTGAGCGCTTTGTTGAAATGCTGAGACCTGTCTTTTTATGTATACGCTTAATTGATATTCTAAAAATGTCTCCTTATTCTAAGTATATGAAATATATTGTTACAAATAAAAGAGACATACCGAAGCTGAGATTTCCACCATGCTTGCTAATTATACTTTTAAGGGTGGAATACCAAAGAAACTAGGAGATCCCGGAGTAACTACTATACCTTGCTCTATTAAAGGAGATTATGTTAAAAGTCGTTTATGTGACCTCGGAGCTGGTGTCAGTGTTATATTGTTCTCTTTATATCATAGACTTGATTTGAATAAGTTGACACCTACTGAAATCTCTCTACAAATGGCTGATAAATCACCTCCTTTACCCATCGGTATTTGTGAGGATGTGCATGTTGTGGTTGCAAACATCACTATCCTGACGGAATTTGTTATTCTTGATATTCCCGAGGACGATAGTTTGTCGATCATCCTTGGTAGACCCTTTCTGAATACGACAGGGGCTGTTATTGACTGCAACAAAGGCGATGTCACTTTTGATGTTAATGTAATGAGCATACGGTACACATTCCGAAGAAACAACCTCAAGTTCGTAGTATCAACTCCATTGAAAAACTACCAATGTTTACTATTGGAGACTTTGAATTCCCTCTCCCTACTATCAAAAAGAAATATGATATACTTATTGTTGGGGACATGCATATCACCATTGAGGTAACCTAGTGTTATTCGAAAGTTCTCTGGTTCCATGTCATTTGAAAAAGTTTGTCAATAAGACTTGATCAACCTTATTGATGGATTATTTTTGACGGGCATGAGATGGATGAATTTAGAAAGCACAACCTTCTGTACCCAACTTTTATTTTCTTTTCCTTAGTTTCAATTTAGTAAAAATGCTATCATTTCTGTGTTTTCCGTTTTATTTGTGCAATAGAAAAATGACCTAAAAATAAAAGTTCTCAGAATGCCCTAAAAATTTAGTATGATTTTTTCTGGAATATGTAAGAATTTTTGGCACTAAGAATACATCAGGGGGCTGCACGAGTGGTCCACAAGCCTACAGGGCGCGACCACCCCCTAGGCGCGCCCCTGGCTTGTGGGGCCCACGTGGGGCCCCTTCACTTATTCCAGCACCCATCAACTTTGTCTTCCTCTAGAAAAAATCCAACCATTTCTCAAACCCGTGTTCTAGATCATATTGCTGCCATTTTCGATCTCCTTGATCAAAGCTGCATTAGCAAAACATTTTAGGGGATTGTTCGTCGGTATGTGGCTCCTCCTATGGTCCAATTAGTTTTTGCTCTAGTGCTTTATATATTGCAAAATTTTGCTGTTGTGGTGACTTTGTTCTTGAGTTTGCATGTCAAATTTGTAGGGTTCGAAGTAGTTTTGATGCATGATATAGCTTCTAGGCACTTGTCGGAGTAGTTGCTACAAGTTTTGGTTGAGCTTTGTTCACCCTTATTTGGAGTCACTGAAAATTTCAGATTTATTTTTCAGAGAAAGAAAATACGAGGAGATTGTTAAGAGGCTCTTCAAGTCGGGGTTTTAAAGAAAACGAAAATAAGAAGCCTGGATACAATATTCCTCGCACCGCGGAGGTTCGACCATGTGAATGGCCAAGTGAGGCATTCTTGAGGGCGGTCGGAATTTATGAAGATTTCTATTATGTAGCAGAAAATGGAGGCATCACCGACTTCCTCAACGATAAGTGTGACCAGTATCTCCTACTTACTAATACTTTCGTGCAAAATTTTCACTTTTATCCTAGGAAGAATCCTCCCATGGTAGAATTTCATTTATATGACGTGCCTAAGGATATGTCACTCTATGATTTTTGCAATGTTTGCAAAATACCTTTTGAGGGCAGCATCAGTGAACCACGTCCTTGAGACATGGGGGATTTTATTTACACAATCACTATAGGGGAAGGGAGAGGGGTGTCAAAGGCAAGAGTCGCTAGTGAATATTTCCCTGTTCTACGCTATTATTCATTATTTGCAGGGGGTGTTTAGTTGGTTGTGGTGAGAGTGGAAGCCTCAGTGCCCCCGACCGCACTATTCTGCGCCACCCTTTACTTGCTGATAGAACTTTTAGTTTGGGTGCTATAGTGGCCTAAGGGTTGAACTTAAAGCATTCAAAGGGCCCTATATTCGTAGGTATCTATGCATCTCACTTAGCTAAACACATTGCGATACCTATTAGGCTTGACGAGGAAGAGGAAATGCTAGTTCCTATAAGATATTTAGATTATGATAGGATGGTAGCACATGATTTTATTAAGAAAGACAATGCTAAGAGGCTGCTTTACAACTTAGTGCTTAGTGAGGGTACCTGCGAGATTATTGCTTTGCCAGCTTCTCCTTTGTTCGATATCCATTCAGGAAGGTACACTATTATGCCTGAGGACATTTACAAATATTGGGGCCTGTTGCAATCGCCAACCACCAGCCCTTGATCCGTATCAAAATCCAGTTTTTCAGTGGGAGCTGCAGGAGCTCGCAAACCAGTGGAACCTACAGTATCCTCTAGATCCTCTAGGAGAGGGTTATTTACAGCCATGGCCTTAGAGCAACTTAGGCGAAAGGCCTAAGCTTGGGGGAGTGCGTATTTCTGATCGACATTACATTCCTGTTCACACACTCATTCCATTTGTCAATGTTCTTACTTTTTCGTGGTACCATCCATGGTAGTTTATTTCTTCTTTTGTTTTCTTCTTGCATGTTTCATTAACCTTGAGAAAATCCAAAAATTATTAGTTCTAACTTTACTTTCTAGTTTGTTTAAGTTGTAGTGTTAAAAAACCCCAAAAAGATTTCTCGTTCTTCTTTTGTTTGTCGGGGGCTTTCCCGCGTAAATAGTTTTTCTTTCTTCTTTGTGGATGTATGGAGGAGACCACGATGACATGCTGAGTGGCTCTGATATTCATTATCGTTTATCTATTAGAGAGCCCATATTACCTTGTCTTCTCCTTTGAGTTATTGGTTGTAGATTACAGCTTAGTCTAATGCACGTGCACTCTTATTATTATTATTCACACCATTCGGTCGTGCAAGTGAAAGGCAATAATGACAATATATGATGAAGTGGCGGAGGTGGAGAAAAGCTGGTATGAAGTCGACCTATTTTTTCGTAAATATGATTAGCTCATCGTTCTGGATTCAGCTCGTTATGGATTGAACATTTTTGCAATGACAATTAGAGATTGTAGTTACTTATGCCATGCTTAATTAACTACAAGTGAATAATGGTTTGTATTGAGTGCCAACATGCATATTAAAATAGTTGTGATGTAGTATGATAGAATGGTATCCTCCTACGAATGATGCGAGTTGCTTGACTTGGCACATGTCCACGCATGTAGTTGAAACAAAACCAACATAGCCTCCACGATGTTTATGTTCATGGTGATTCATATCCTACTCATGCTTGCACTCAATGTTGGTTAATCACAAAGCATGTTTATGACTATTGTCGCTCTCTAGTTGGTTGCTTCCTAGTCTCTTGCTAGCCTCCACTTGTACTAAGCGGGAATACTGCTTGTGCATCCATTTCCATAAACCCAAAGTTGTTCCATATGAGTCCACCATACCTACCTATATGCGGTATTTACCTGTCGTGCCAAGTAAACTTGTATGTTCCATACTCTAAACCTTGAAATAAATATTCTGTTTTGTATGCCTGAATCACTCATCTAGTGAATAGGGGCTGTCAGTATCTACCAGGATAGGTGGGTTATTCTCACGATATGTATTGATTCACTATCATTCATGAGAAAGTGGCTAGTATTCGGGATGCCCAGTTCCATGCTCAAAAGTCAAATCAAAGTGTAATGAAACAAAACACCCCCAGGATTGTTGTTTGTATGGATGGTACCCGTGGATTCGACCCGCCGTGGAGTGTGATCGATTGGTATAGGGGGAGTAAAACATTACTATTTCGTTTGGGAACCGCTTATAATGTATGTAGCATGGAAGATATTGAGATCTCTTAGTTGTTAGGTTGACAATGAAAGCATACCGCCCAAAATTTTATTTCGTCCCTGTTTTAAAAGCTTGACCTCTGTCACCTGTATAAATCAATGCTTCCCTCTGCGAAGGGCTTATATATTTTACCTTACTGTTGAGTCATCCTCTTCTTATAAAAGGCACGAGTTAGAGAACACCTGTGTCATTTGTATGCTTTGTTATTAATTGATATTCAGTATGAGTATTACTGGATCTCTTTGACCATGAATTACAATGTCTAGTGAATCCTTGTTCTTCGGAGGTGCACTGCTGTTTTGCGGTCTCAGAAAGGGCTACAAGATACTAGTTTATCATATTGTATTATGATTGTTTTGATAAAATTGTTGTCATCCGGGAATTATTATTATTACTTGCTAGTTGATTATGCCATTGATATAAGCAAATGTGAGACCTAAATGTTATTGTGAATGTGGTTAGTCTATAATCTTAGTTGAAGATCTAAACATCAGTTAGACATATTTACAACAGCAAGATCAAACAGTGTTTGTAAAAGTTTTTCTTTATCACTTTCAGTTTATCAACTGAATTGCTTGAGGACAAGCAAAGGTTTAAGATTTGGGGAGTAGATACGTCTCCAACGTATCTACTTTTCCAAACTCTTTTGCCCTTGTTTTGGACTCTAATTTGCATGATTTGAATAAAACTAACCCGGACTGGCGTTGTTTTCAACAGAATTGCCTTGGTGTTATTTTTGTGCAGAAATAAAAGTTCTCGGATTGACCTAAAAATTTACGGAGAATTGTTTTGGAATTAATAAAAAAATGGAGAAAGAATCAACCGGAGAGGGGCCACCACCTGGCCACAAGCCTGCAGGGCGCCCTCCTAGGGCGCGCCCCCTGGCTTGTGGGGCCCTTATGGCTCCTCCGACCTCATTTCCACTTCTGTACATTCCTATTTGGGGGGAAAAAAGAAGAGAGAAGATTTCATCGCGTTTTACGATACATAGCCGCTGCAACCTCCTGTTCTTCCTTGGGAGGGCAGATCTGGAGTCTGATTTGGGCTCCGGAGAGGGGAAATCAACGACGTCATCATCACCAACCATCGTTCATCACCAATTTCGTGATGCTCTCCACCGTTCGTGAGTAATTCTATCATAGGCTTGCTGGACGGTGATGGGTTGGATGAGATCTACCATGTAATCGAGTTAGTTTTGTTATGGTTTGGTCCCTAGTATCCACTATGTTCTCAGATTGATGTTGCTATGACTTTGCTATGCTTAATGCTTGTCATTTGGGCCCGAGTGCCATGATTTTAGATCTGAACCTATTATGTTTTGATGAATATATATGTGTTTTTGAGCCTATCTTGCAAGTTGTAGACACCTATTATTAGTTATGATCCGCATCCCCCATTGTGACAATAATTGGGAATCTTTCCGGTGATTACCGTAGTTTGAGGAGTTCATGTATTCACTAAGTGATAATGCTTTGGTACAGTTCTCTATTAAAAGGAGACCTTAATATCCCTTAGTTTCCATTAGGACCCCGCTACCACGGGAGGGTAGGACAAAAGAAGTCATGCAAGTTCTTTTCCATAAGCACGCATGACTATATATGGAATACATGCCTACATTACATTGATGACTTCGAGCTAGTCCTGTATCACCCTATGTTATGATTGTTGCATGATGAATGCCATCCGATATAATTATCCATCACTGATACATTGCCGACTAGCTTTCCACATATTGATCTTTGTTAAGTTACTTTTCCATTGATATTGTTACACTCACTTGAAAACTGCTATGGTCATGTTTGCGACTGTTATCGTTACTTCCATACTACTTTGCCACTAAATACTTTGTTGCATATATTAGGTCTTTCAGGTGTGGTTGAATTGATAACTCAATTGGTAATACTCGAGAATATTCTTTGGGTCCCCTTCAGTCGAACCAATAAATTTGGGTTTAATACTCTACCCTTGAGTATTGTTGCGATCCGCTATATTTGTGGGTTATCACAACAAAATGGAAAACCAAGCAAAGTAGATGACAAGCACTAGTTGGAAAAACCGTATAGGTAGGAGCCTAGTAGTAGCGCTGGAAAATAGCCAACGCTGCTGCTACTTAGCAGTAGCGCTGAAAATATTATGCGCTGCTGCTAATGGCCTTAGCAGTACCGCTGGAACTATTTGCAGCGCTACTACTAAAAGGGGCCCAACGAGGCTATCGACAGTAGTTGTAGTAGCAGCGCGCTCTTGTGAAAAGCGCTACTGGTACTGTTATTGCACCCACTTAGCAGTAGCACTGGCTTGACAAAAAGTGCTACTGCTACACGTGGTAGTGGGCAACTTTTCACCCACACACATCCCCTCTCCCCTCCTTTCTCCTCTCCTCTCTCTAAGTTACTTCTCCACATTTCTTTCCCTTCTTCTCTCTTTCTTCTACCTCTCTTCTCTCCCCATTAATGCCCCCTCCACCCTAATTAATTCTCCATCATAAATATGGCCTTCTCACTCTAGCTACCTTCCACACTTATTTGGTTCTCCCTCCTTCCATACATATAGATCTAGCTAGCTAGGTCATCTCTCTTCCTCTCCCCTAGTTATCTAGAGTCATCTGTCCTCACAACAACGAGATCTAGCTATTTATCTAGCCGTGCACAATATCTCCCGGGATATATAGGTGAGTAAAAAGTTGTGCATTTCAATAATGGGAATATGTGTGTTTGCGATATGAAGGGATTTGTGTGAGTGACATGACCCGTGAGTTGCTTATGTTTTGCCAAAATGTCGATTTCTTTCTATTTCGGTGAATTCCGAGCAAACCCGATATGTCCTATTTTTAGGCAAGGTCATGCCAAATTTTTATATGCATGCATTTTTATGACCCTTTTGCTTGTTATACCTTGCAGTCATGAAGGTGAGTGGTAGGAAGGTGGAGCGATACTTGAAATCGGCGATGATGGACATGTATGCAAATAAACGGACTGGGATTAGATGTTTGTGGACAAAATGCAAAGAAGGAGTAATTTCGTCCCTTTTGATGGTGGAAGTTTGAAGGCCCACTTGCTGATCAATGGTTACATGGATGGCTATACTCTTTGGATAAGTGAAGATGATGATGAGGACGTCCACATGGCAGGGAATAACGACATGGATCTAGAAAAGAGATGACCCATCGACACGAAGACGATGGCGTCGAACACGGCGGCCGTCGTCGTTCTGGGAATGGGGGTACCCAGACCTGCCTGCCTATGGCCCAGGGCAGGCTCACCTCATCGAAACAAACCGACGGGCCCAGAACCACTCATAGCAAGGCCCTTGTGAGGGGCCAAGCCTCACAAGGAGGAGAAGCGTCAAGACCCATAGGGGGCCTCCTCAGGATCCCTCCGGAGCAGCGGATATTCCGAGGCAAGGCGGGGCCTCAGAAGTCAAGGGTGATGCGAGGGAAGGACATGTGGGCAGCAGATGGCAGGACGGATCAGTTTCCCCTTTAGTTCAAAGGGGGCGGAAGCGAACCGGGGTTCCAAAGGCATCTTCCAAAGGTTTACCTCGTAGTGCAACGAAGTTGCCGCCGCCCGCCAGTAGGGAAAACGTCATCCTCGGGCCCGTCCCAGCAGCTCGGGAAGTTACTTTGCAAGCGAAGACCATCTTTGGTCACGGGAGCATGTTCCCCTGCCCCCCTTCAAAATTGGTCGTTGTGGGATCCCTTCCTACCGAAGCTATGAGGGAAGAGTACGCGTGCCTCCGCTATAAATAGGAAGGGTAGAACACTTGCTAGGGGGATCGGTTCATTCTGCCCTAGAGCAACACACAAAGCCACCCAACCTCCGGAGGCTCAAGAGCACTGTACTAGTTCATCCACCAATCTCCGCGAGAGGCAATCCACCAAAATTAGGAGTAGGGTTTTAAGCTTCGTAGCGGCCCGAACCTAGGTAAACTATTGTGTTATGTGTCCCCCTCACCACCTTCGTCATTTCCATTGAGTAGCGAGCTAGGGAAAGGTAGGGGAGATCCTCGTACACGCCCCTGTGTTCGAATCCTTAGGGTTTTGTGAAGCCCGAAATCCGGCATTTAGTGTGCAAGGCACGGGCATGTGAGGGTTTCCTCCAAGCTCCGCCTTCTACAAGCTCCGACGCTCCGATGGATGACGCTCGTCGGGCTCGCGTAGAGCGCCGCGCCACCTGCGTTGCTCAGACAGTGCCCGTCAGTGCCGTCGGTGCGCGCCGGTCGCTGTCACCCGTGGTGAACGCTGCCACCGGCCCCGAAGTTCAAGAGCAACAAGGTTCCTCCCAGCCGGTTACCGAGCACCATGACGGCCGCACCGCCACTCCGTCTCTTGTTCGGGGCTCCGGGGGACCTCGCACGCTCGACCGGAGATGCCACACGTCTGGTGCGCGCTTGCCATGGCCACTGAGATGCTCCGCTACTGGCCAGCTCATGACCGCCACGACGACTGGCTCCAACACATCGAGGAGCTCATCGCCGCCGCCGGTGACTCCACGGCACTCTCTTGTTCTTTTCGACCCCAACCTTCCCAAGCAAACAACGAAGAGCAAGACGCGACGACCCCACCTCCATGGTGTGGCGTGGACCTCGAGCTCAGACAGGAAGCATGTCCCCGCGACCGGCCTTGCGAACCTAGGCCGGGACCTGGAGATGAAGCAAGCTGCCAGGTGGTTCCCCGGACCCCGGTCGACGTGTCCGCGCCCCCAGCGGTGCAAATTCCATGTTGTGAGCATGCCCCCTCAAAGCAGACCTCGTGAAGCCACAAGACCTGGCGGATCCCGCGCGCACAGTACCCATCGGACCGATGGGGTGCCTCGCCATCAACCCCGAGCTCTACCCCACTGTGTGGCCCTGCAAGTTCAAGCCCGACCTTCCCCCGCGCTATGATGGCACCCAAGACCCGGTCGAGTTCCTGCAGCTTTACACGCTGAGCATCAGGGTGCAGGGGGAGGCGACAATGTCATGGCGTGTTGGTTCCCCATGGCGTTCAAGGGCGGCGCACTCTCCTGGCTCCTCAACCTCCTGAAGGCGTCCATCACCTCTTGGACGACCATCGCGAGTTTTTCATCGCCAACTTCCAGGGCACCCGTGACCGTGCTCCTATCATGAACGACCTGTGGCGCGTCAAGCAGCAGGAGGGAGAGACCCTGCACAATTTCATACAACACTTCATGGTCATGCGTCTCAAGATCCCCTAGGCGTTGGACGAAGCCGTCGCCTCGGCTTTCTTCGACGGAGTCACCGACCTCAAAATGAAGGAGGAGCTCGCCATGAACAATGAAATGAGCAGTGCACTCAAGATGTTCAACTTAGAAAGCAAGTGCACCAAGGCTGGAAAAGGGCGCTTGTCACTCCTCGGTCCCCAGGCAGTGGACCTAGAGGAGAAGAAGGCCAAGGCCAAGGAGGTGAAACGCAAGGCTCCGGTGGTGCTCGCCTCCAAGCCCGAGGCAAAGCATGTCCGAGGGGGAGAGCGCCCGTTCGGAGGGGGGCCAACGTGCATCTTCCATGGCACCAACGGCCATGATACCTCCGAGTGTCAAGAACTCCGTCTGGTCCGTGCCGAACACTTCAGCAAGCACCCCGGACCGTTCGACAGAGGCCCCGCGCGCGGAGGAGGCCACACTGGGGCCACTAGGATGACCGCGAGTCTCGTCAGGGGTGGCGTGAACAACCTCAAGAGGGCAACGACGCGGTCAGCCTCGTGAGGCTCGCCCTCGCGAGGCTGGGCTGCCCCCGTTGCCTCCACTACCCACAAGGAGGGATGAAGGTAGGAAAGATGATGGGGCTGGGGGCTTCCAAGAGGTCAGGCGCTGGCCTCCATCCTAAGCGGTGTCTAGACCCCAGCCTCCAACCGCGCCTTCAAGCAGTTTGCCCAGGAGGTGAACGCCGCCCTCCCGAGGGTTGAAGCAACACACCCCCTTAACTGGTCCACGACTACCATTGCCTTCGACCCAAGCGACCATCTCAGGTGCTCGTTCATGGCAGGAAAACTCCCAATGATGTGCACCCCAACCATCCACAATGTCCTCGTCACCAAGACCCGCATCAAGAGTAGAGCAGGGCTCAACATCCTCTCGGTCGAAACCTTCGAGAAACTTTAGTTGCCGTAAAACAGCTCATGCCAACAAAGCCCTTCTCAAGAGTCACGGAGGGGTCCACCGTGCCCATCAGGCAAGTGCATCTACCCGTCACCTTCGAAGAGCGCAAGAACTACCACGCTGAGATCATCATCTTTGACGTCGCGCACATCCACCTGACATACAACGTGATCCTCAAATACCCGGCACTCGCCAGGTTCATGGCAATGATCCACCATGGTTACAATTTCCTCAAGATGCCAGCGAGCGGAGGCGTCATCACCATCCCCTGTGACGAGAAGGATGTCGTCTATACACTGGAGCGCGCCTACCGCGCGGTGGTGGCAGAGCGCTCGGACGACGAATAAGACGAGTTGCCTCGCGAGGACCCACGCAAGAAGAAGAAGGAACTCCTCCCCACGGAGCACCTTGGGGCTTCGGGCTCCGTGCCGGGGGACGGGCCCTGCCGGCTAGGCGCCCCCTTCGATCAGGGCTGGGGGCTCCCACTGGGGAGGTCCCTGGCCTGACTAGTGAGACGGGTGTGGCATTCGAGGACATGTCGAGGGCGCACTCCAAAGCGAGTCCACCCAGCCGCCGTGAGTCCGTCATCACAGCAATCCAAGAACTTCTAGAGACCCAAGCCGTGCGACGTGGCGACTTCCCTACACCACCAATCGCAGTCGCTGTCGTCGGCACGGTTGACTGGCCACGCATCTGCATCAACGTGCCCACAACCAACATACTCGCGGCTTGCAGCCCCTTCCGGCCTACGTTGGCTGGCTGTCGATGGGTGTACCCGAACACCAATGCCTTCATACCCTTTGGGCTGAGCAATGCGGCTGCCACCTACCAGAGGCTCCAGCGGGCCATGCTCGTACCCCGCCTGCTGGGGCGCCGCGAGGAAGATGCGGAGACGCTCGGTCCAAGCGAAGGCCACGAGCCTCGGGAGGCGGCAGACCCGTGAGGGTCGCGACTGTGGTGACAGGAGATCAAGCAACGATGTCGCCTTTGTCACTTTAGCGACACGGCCGCCAGGTGACTTTTGTTGGCTGCTGCCAGGTAACTTTTTGGCTCACCCAGTCCGAGGGCACCCCCAGAGCCATGCAGCCTCCCCGAGCTCAGGACACTCCTCCAGATGCTACTTTTATTTATGCTTCTTTTTGTTGTTTCAGTCTCACCCATTTTGAACCCTAACATTCCACTTTGATTATATTGTCGGGCGGTAGGCCCCCCGCTTGGGGGCTACGGTCGAAGTTTGACCATGGAGGCCCCCGAGCCAGCAGATACATAGCCTCATTCCCAAAGAAGAACAAATCAGCTGGGTTTGCCAATGACCTAAACAAAATCAACTCAGTCCACCAATGACTCGGCGGTAGGGACACTTGCGAGGCCATAGCATCCTCGCGACCTCCCATATACACCCCCACTGTGACACTCTCACATAATAATGAGCCGGAGCAGTATACTCCCAGGGCCCCCCGAGGACGCGGTGGGGTCCATCCCACGCCTAGTGGAAGCCCTATACTCCGTGCTGGGGAGAAGCTCAGTCCACCAATGACTCGGGTGTAGGGACAAACGAGAGGCCAAAGCGTCCTAGCGACCTTCCATATACACCCCCACCGTGACACCCTCACGTAATAACGAGCCGAGGCTGCATACGCCCAGGCCCCCCCGAGGACGTGGAGGGGTCCATCCCACGCCTAGTCGGAGCCCTATGCTCCGCACTAGGGAGAACATGGCGGCAATCAACACAGTTCGCCAATGACTGTGCCCACAGCTGGCACCAACGTAGTCCACCAATGACTATCCCCACAGCTAGCACCAACACAACCCGCCAATGGTTAAGCCCTCAGCTGGCAAGGAAGCCATCTCAATCCACCTGGGACACACAACATGAGGTACGGGGCCACTCATACGTCAAGGAGGACCCCTGAGCATCGCGACTCAACGGCCTAACTCTGCCCATGCCCCTTCTAACTTTGGGTCGTTGCTGGTTACGAGTGGGTTCAATCGTGGGGAGGTACGCACGGGGCAGGCCCTGCCGATGCAGATCCTAGTGTGCTCGAAAAACCACTTTGTATCCCTAGGAAGAACGCTGGAGTCACTCATACGTCAAGGGGGACTCCTGAGCATCGCGACTCAGGAGCCTAAACTGCGCCCGTAGACCCTTCCCTTTTTGGGTCGTCCTCGGTCGGGTCAACTGCGGGGAGGAATTCGCGGGGCGGGCCTTGCCGACACAGAGTGCCGAAGGTGTTCGAGAGTCTTAAATTATCGGGTTCTTAGGCGCATCATTGGAGTTGCTCGCACGTCAAGGGGGACCCCTAAGCATCGCGACTCAGGGGCCTAACTGCGCTCGTAGGCCCTTCCCCCTTTGGGTCGTCCTTGATTTCCGGTCGGTTCAACTGCGGAGAGGTACGCGTGGGGCGTGCCCGACAGACGCGGAGTGCTGAAGGTGCTCCTAGTTTTGAAGTCTTCGCCGCGTTCTCCTCATGAGGGGATCTTGCGCCTCAAGGGGGACTCCTGAGCATTGCGACTCAGGAGCCTAACTATGCTCGTAGCCTATTCCCCCTCTGGGTCGTCCTTGATTTCTCGTCGGTTCAATCATGGGAAGGTACGTGCGGTGCGGGCCCTGCGGACATCGTGTAACACAACAAACATGAGAGGAACAAGGCGTGGAAAACATTCAAGCATTCGGTTATTACAAACCATGACCAAGTTCATAAAAACGAAAATAAGTTTAACGCCTCCACGAGGAACGATGTGCATTGCCGGAAAATAAAAGGGATGAGAAGTCCAGAGGAGCCGCCGTTGGTCGCCCCCTCCGCAGGGGGCCAGTCGTTGACGTGAGAGGCATTGTATTCCCCATCATTGGCTTGAGCAGCACCTGGAGACAAAAGGAGCTGCGACGCAAGCGAACCTCCTCACCAACGCCTCCAGGGGGCTCTTCACCGCCTCCGTGGCGCGGTCGCGGGCCTCGGCAGGGACCGGCAATATCACGGAGCTGAGATCGAATCCTAGCTTATGGAGATGAAGGTGGCAGAAGACGCGAGTCGCAACCGTGAAGAACAAGTAGCGGCACTCGTTGTCCAAGATCTTGTCCACCTGCATGATGATAACCTCCAGTGTCGCGACGAGCCCCTTCGCGAGCGTGGCAAAGCTGTCCTCCGGTGTGGCCAGAGGCTCATCGAACCCGTCCCGGTAGAGGGAGCGGAGCGTCGTGCAAAGCTTGAGCTCAATGTGAAGGAAGCAGGCCAGCTCCGCGTTTTTCCTTCTCCTCGGCCGGGCGAGAGCTTTCTCCTAGGCGTCAAGGAGGGCCTTTGTCGAGGCGGCCTCCTTCTCCTGCTCTTCCAAGCGCGTCTGCTTCGTGCTCAGGCCACTCGCCTTCTGGGACGGCTCTCCCTCCCGGACGGCGAGCTTGGTGTCGCGGGCCTTAAGTTCCTCCCCCTGCAGGCGACACTGCCCGGCCAGCTTGGCTTGTTCTCCTTGGAGGATGTTCAGGTGGGCTTCCACCTCTTCAAAGTGTTCGACAGCCTCCTTGTCTTCCTTCAGCACCTTCTCACGCGTGGCACGAGCGGCCTCGGCCTCCCTCTCGGCCTTCGCCATATCGACTAAGACATTGCTCCAGGCGGTGAAGGCCGCATTCAAGACACCTTGGGTGAACAACGAGGTCTTGTGTACACCCTCCTGAAGAACCTCCAGCGCAGGTGGGAGGTGACGCCAGAGGGGCAACGCTGTGAAGAACACGGGGCCCCGAAGACTGCTCAACGATCGCGAGCATTAACGCCTCAGGAGGCTGAGGGCCTTCACGGGCCTGCCCCCCAGGCAGCGGCATCCCCACGGTCGCTTTATGATGCTTCGGGGGCTCGGGTGGCTCGACGATCAAGGCCAGGAAGACTGCCCCACGAGCCTCCTCTCCACCATGTGCAGGCGCCGGCGCGCCGACGAGAGCAGGCGGGGTGTCGGAGTCGCCTTCGGCTTGCCGGCCGTCTTCTACCTTTTCGCCCCTGGCGAGACAACATCCCTGGACGTCAATTAAAAAGGGGGAGATCAGCCTAGCACGGACAATAGACGCGCAAGGCGTGCCCAAGCCAACTTACTCTTCGACTTTGCGCCATCTCTTCGTCCTCTTCGCCCTGGTGATAACAGAGGTGACAGGGCCCCCCATGGAGGGGGGCGAGCTCGGCACCTTAGACCTCCAGCCGACAGAGGCAGGGTGCGCCGGGGACAGCTCAGCACCAAACTTCCGCAAATCAAGCATGCACGTAAACCGCGTGGCGCAGGGTCGACACGGGCCCCGTGGAGGCCCTGGCCAGGCGCGAGGAGGTCCCAGCGGGGTTAACACTCGTGGCATCATTATCCTCAAGCTCGCGCAGAAGGACGTATTGCGACGGAGAGGCACACTCTCTGGGCGGTCGTCGACGGTCTTCCCCGCGTCCCCTTCACCGGAGGTGTCGCCGGATGACACCTCCATCGGACCAGAGCCCTCAGCCGGGAGGTGCCCCCGCTCGTTGAAGACAGGCATCGCAGCGACCAGGTCGGCCCGACCGTCGTGATGGTATAATGGACCCAACGCCTCAGGAAGGTCACTAGGCTCGCCGCTCAGCAAGATCGCCACGGCCCTGCTCAGGTCCTCAATGGGGAGGGCCCGGGACCTGAGGCGGAGCTCATCGTCACCAGCCCGGTACTCCCACAAGGGCGTGGACTGTACCTGGAGAGGCGCCAACCGCTGCGCCACGAAATCCTTCACTATCCTTCCCCCGGTCAGCCTCTTGGCGCTAATGTTGCAGGAAAAGCTCTCCAGCACAAGCAGAGCCCGAGGGTCGGAAAGCTTCGACGAGCTCCATGTAGAAGTCTTCTCCGGCAACTCCTTCGGCTCCTCCAGCCGAGGGTTGGCATCCTTGAGGCTCATAAGAACCCAACGGTGCCTCAAGTTCTCCACCTTCTTCCCGGCCATGTCCCATTAGCATGATGACCCTCAGATGTTAATACTAGTTTATAATGACCATCGAAATGAAAATCACTGTGCCAATCGCAGAAAAGGTAGGCATCGACGGAGGGGGCTGACCAGTCTTCTCGCACGTAGACTGCACATTTGGTTTTGAAGAGTCGGTCTTATTTGTACTAATGAAACATACATTACACACATGATTTGGCTAATGTGAAAAAGGAACTTACCACAATAAGCTCGTACACGCCAAGGTGACCCACCTCATTCCGGGCCCTCTCCTCCTCCAACAACCGAGCCGTGGTCCGGTCCCTCTCCTCAGGAGCAGCCTGAAGAGCAGCCTGGTTTGCCACTCTCTCTTTCTCAAGAGCAGCCTAATTTG
This sequence comes from Hordeum vulgare subsp. vulgare, assembly GCF_904849725.1. Classification (NCBI taxonomy): domain Eukaryota; kingdom Viridiplantae; phylum Streptophyta; class Magnoliopsida; order Poales; family Poaceae; genus Hordeum; species Hordeum vulgare. Next base: position 267,792,052 of record NC_058519.1, on the reverse strand, counting down.
CCGCTCTCTCTTTCTGAAGACCATCCTACAACACCATTCCTCGTTACCACTGCAATGATCGATGGCCACACACACAATGAAATGGACGAAAGTTTTCTGAGTCTGTACAAGTAACCTCGATGGTGAGATCGACTGGCCGTGGACGAGGCGTTATCTCAGGACATGAGCTCGACTGGGGTGCGTTGATCTCCGGGAGAGTGAATGGACAACGTATTATCCCATCTCCAATGGCTCTCGAGCCATGGGGCCTCCCGCCATCAGATATCATGACCAGCTCTGGATCTAAAGGTTCCTGGATTGGGTTAAAGTCCTCCCCTTTCCTAGACTTCCCCATTTCCGTGTATTTCACGAGCTTGTGGTGGGAGGAGATGTTGGTGAACTTCTATGTATGATACATGTCAGGCTCGGAGAATGTCGTGGCCTTCTTGTAGGAGTTAGTATGGGTCGTGCCATGAAGGTCGTACAACTCTGGCACCTCCGTCTTATTGTGATGTGCCTAAAAGAGAGGAACAAAGTATTAGTAAAGGTCTCCAGCTACATGACGAATTAATTGCATGAATAAGGAAGCAAACCACGTACCCAATTTCGTCTGAACTGAATTAAGTTGGTGTTGCCTTGATGGTGTGGCACATGAATCATTTTGGCATGCCGGTCCTTCGAATTGTCATGGACGACTCACTAGTTGCGTGTGTACCACTCATCCACCAACACCTCCCATCAATCCATCTTATCCGCACACCATCTCCGAGGCACCTATAAGTTAGTAATAAGAATTTTGAGCGCTACGTTTACGAATCAAATCAAAAAGAAAACTATGTACAAGGCCTTGAGAAATGGGTAATTACCTTCATCTACTACTTCTTCTTAAGATACTTTCCGCGGCACTCCTTCTTCTGTTTCTTAACACCACGCGTGGAATAGTAGTCTCGAATAGCCCGCGGCCGAGCCTCGTGGCGTAAGTTCGGTAATAGCCGCCTACACTCAGTCTCGAGAACATTGGCCGCTGCCTCCTCATATCCCTCCTCACACCTGTAGAAGGTCTCAATCAAACAAGACAACACAGGTTAGTACAATATTTAGCTACATTGTTACTTTTGGATTGTGTAAAGGAGAATTTACCCAGAAGGTGTTGATCACCTCCCCGCCCTCGTGTGGCACAAGACACCATCTGTAATCTCCTCCGGCGGGGCCTGCGCAGCTTGGTAGTGCTCACACGTAAATCCTAGTGTAGGAACCTGAACCTCACCAGGCAACGTGAGAAACCCCGGGAAATTTGTCTAGCAAAGAACACCAAGGACGGTGTTCGGCTTGCAGACTCCAAGGGGATGTATCCAACCCCTGAAGTATGACAAGGTCATCCAATTACATACTTGAAGAAACTTGAAGGCAAAAGGTAAAAAAGAGTAAATGCACTTACCTCTCCCCTTCAGGCTTAATCACCGGCCTCTGCTCGCGGGTCGCCGGTATGACCGGGAGACGTGTACTACCACACTTGTACATGGTGACCGCGTCCACCACGTCGCCCTCACTATCCATAGACTCATCCCCGCCACAAACAGAATGGCCACCTGGCCCCTAGTTCCGATCCGGCCCCTCGATCCGATCCGGCCAGGCACCCCATTTGGACGTCTCCACATTAGCCGAAGCCTCTCTGGCGGGAGTCTCATGGGACGTAGCCTCAGGAACCGTAGTCTCATGAACCGAATGACCATCGACCCGATGCTCCTGGACCGGAATCTCAAGGGTCGAATGCCCGTCGACCCGAGGCTCCTGGACCGGAGTACCCGTAGCATCCACCACAAACGGGTCCACCATAGTAGTCCTTTTCTCGGGTGGATAAACTAGTGGTGGTGGCGAGAAGGGCGTAGCAGTCCGCCTACCTCTCCCGCGGCCACGTCATGTACGTTTCCCCTTCTTTCCTGCCCGACATCCTCTCGTAATGGGAAACGCCGCCGATGAAGACGCACCCGCGGGTGGTGTCGTCAGACTGTCCGCCAAGGCTCTACAGAGAGATAGGGGTGGAATGGAAGTACCATCCCTCGCGCGGGCCGCCGATGAAGAACCTACCGAGCAATGTGGGCCCACGCACACCATCTGTCAATACCTGGTATGATAAAGAGTAAAAGAAATTAGTACAACATGAAAAAATTGAATACCTGACATGAATAATAATATGTACATATATAATTTAAGTTGCGATGAATACAAATTAATAATAATCTGGATCAATAAATGCATAATAATCATCACTACCATGCGTGTCGTCATGAATGACGTGCTCATCGGGTTCAATGCCATGAACTCGTGGAAGGCCTTTCTGAAATGGGTCAAGCATTGACAGGTCATCCGCAACAGTAACCTCTTCTATTTCCAACTCTGCTTGTTCTGGCTCAGGGGTGAAGTCGGATTCTCTGTCACTGTCTACTTCCATGTTCTGGGGTGAAGCACGGAGGTTCTTGAAATGTTTCTTTGAAAGACGTGTTTCTTGGAACAATTATCCATCATATGTGTCTGGGTTAATGTGAGGTTCATAATCCTCTTCATCTGGGGGAGGTGGTCTAACACATGGCGGCACTTCATAAACAACATACCAACCATTCAGATTCTTATCAGTTTGGCATGCCCACGGTAGAAAGAAAACTTGGGTCACCTATTGAGCCGTAATATAGACATTGGGAACATCTAAATGGGTGCTTGGATTGATTTCGACTAGCCCTATATGTCCATGAGTCCTTCTAGTCTCCTTCGGCTGGAACCAATAACATTTGAAGACTACGACATTCGGTGGGTTTTCACCATAGAATTGAAGTTCATAAATTGCTTCAACTCTTTCATAATACTAAATACCACCTTCACCGATAGAAGAGACACCACAATTTGTAGATTTCCGGTCCGGCATAGATAGCTCTCCGCCAAAGGTACGAAAGTGATACCCGTTGATGTTGTATTTCTCAAATGAACGGACCTTATAGTCAAAACCCTTAGCAGCTTGTCTCAATTCGGCGTCCATAGACACTAAATTAACCTTCAAGTTTAATACGAAACGATTGTTGCATTATCCGCAAGTTAGACAGAGGAATGAAATGGTCCATTATTGATAATTACCGTTTGTTTGAACCAAGCGATGAAGCCAGGATAGCCCCCTCCATGCTTTGCCAAAACCGCATACTCTTCGACAGACTCATTTTGGATCACCGCTCCATCCGAGAATTTAGTGACGTATCGATTGTATCAAATATCTCGGAATAAGAGCAGTTCAAAGGAATTAGAAGTTACGGAAAAATGTGCCGAGAAATTAGTCGATGTATGGCCGCACTTCTGTTTGGTTGTTGAAGATATACAATGAAATGTTCGACCATTCTTCGACAACCAACATTATTGGTTTCGAAGCAGCGGCTGGTGCGAGCTTCCCTTTGAATAGGCTGAGGTTGGATCCACCTTTTTTAGGATCGGCATCATTGTACCGAGGCTTCGGATTATGCAAATGACGATTTTTGGCTTAATAGTGTGTTGTCACAAAGATAGACACCTCCTTAGTAATGAATTCCCCCACCATCGATGCTTCAATTCTACGTTTATTTTTACATTTAGCTCGAAGCGTCTTCTACATCCTCTGAGTTGCAAAGCACCAATGATTTTGTACGGGCCCTCCCAATCTTGCCTCGGTCAGTAGATGTAAAATCAAATGCTACATTGGATTAAAGAAGCCCCGTGAAAAGATCTTATCTAACATGGAGAGCAACTCCGGAGCCAAGTCCTCCATGTAATCTACCACGCCAAGCGACAGTTCTTTCGCACAAAGAACACGGAAGAAATAGCTCAGCTCTGCCAGTACTAGCCATTTATCCTCAGGAATAAAGCCATGTAACATCACCGGCATTACCCGCTCAAGCCATATGTGCCAATCATGACTCTTGAGACCAAATATTTTTAATTTTTCAAGACTCGCTCCCCTCTTTAAATTCGCTGCATACCCATCGGGGAACATCAAGTGCATTGTGACCCACAAGATAATTTCCCTCATAGCTGGCCTTCCAAGATTGAACCAGGCCTTTGGCTTCGACCACTTCTGCTTTCCTTTGCCTTCTCACATATTTTGTAATGGTCTATGACATAGTGTCTCTTGATCGACTCTAGCCTTAGGATTATCCTTTGTCTTCCCATCTATGCCAAACAATGTACCAAAAATGGACTGTCCGATATTATTTTCAGTGTGCATTATGTCGATGTTGTGTGGAAGAAGGAGGTCTTTGAAGTAAGGGAAATCCCACAAGCATGGCTTGTGAGTCTAGGCGTGTTCTGAATTATACCACTGGAAATACCCTGGACTCTTTGGATCAGGCTCGAGGGCGTCTAACTGATCCAAGATCTGTGGGCGTGTCAACACAGGTGGTGCCAAGGTTTTGACAACTTTACCTTTGGTAAAGTTCTTCTTGTCTTTTCTGAACCGATGGTGAGGATCCAGAGACTGTCTATGCAAGTCAAAGCAAGAATACTTCCCACCCGCCTGCAACCAATGAAACTGAAGATCTACCTTGCACAAGGGGAACGGGAACCTTCCATGCGCACATCATCCAGAGAATAGCGCATACGCCGGCAAGCCATGCATCGAGTACATGTATCACACATGCATTTTGAAGTTTTCTTTTCTAGAGGCATCGTATGTCTTGACCCCATTATACCAAGCTTCTTGCAATTCATCCTAAAGTGGCTGCATGTACACATTCATATTTTCCCCTGAATAGTTGGGCCCTTGAATTATCAACATCAGGAATATGTTCTTTCTTTGCATAATCTGCCCATGGATGGGGAGATTGAGTGGAATGACAAATACAGGCCAACTGCTGTATTGGGTTGCCGTCATGCCGAAGGGATTGAACCCATCCATGGCGACACACACTCAAGGATTCCTTGGATCTGTCACTTTATCTGATGTAATCCATCAAAATGTTTCCACGCTTCCCAATCCAATGTGTGTACCTCCATCTTATTTCCATCCGCATCTAGTTCGGTTCTTTTGTCAGATTCGTGCCATGTCATGTGTGTGTCTATCTCTTCGACCATGAAAAGACATTGGAGCCTTCGTATGATTGGCATAAACCAAAGAACATTAACTATGACTAGCAAAATGCCCGTGCGTTGCAACGGATTATTTTTTTCCTAATTTTCAATGAAGATGACCATATTTTACTGCATCACTGAGATACACTATCACTCTTAATTTCGTGAAATCATGAACAATTTAGAAATCATAACATTTTCTAAAAATCATGAACATATTTAAAATCATGAATATTTTTTATCACTTATAGGTGAAATTTAACACTGGGTTAAGGTGACAATTAAGCGTCAATTTTGCGAGATGGCCTTTGTGAAAAAAATAAGATGTTAAATTTGAAATTGTGGTTTGAAAGATATGAATATTAAAAAAAAACTTTAATCTGTAAAATATTTGAGGTTTGAGAAATGGTTAGAAAAAATGGGGGTACCTTGGGTCAAACCTAGGTCTCCCGGACGGGATTGATACGGACAGGGTGGCTAGAGAAATATATCAAAATTCATAATATTAAATGATTATGCTTAGATTCGTCATAAATTTATTTTCCATCCATTTTTATTTAATATTGTGGATGTTGATATTTTTTGCTCTGAATTTGGACAGAGTTATAGAAATTTGACTTTTCAAAAAAAAGTACCCCTTATATTTTTAAACTGGTGAAATGTTTATTTTTTCAAGAAAACGTAAGAGATTTTGCGTTTCATTGCATTGAAAAGAGAGGGAGTTGTTTTGTGGAAGGTTTATCCCATTATTATAAATAAAATTAAAACATATTTATTTGGTGGGTCTTTCATGGTGTGATTTTGTCTCATCCACTGTCAACTTATATTTATGTGGATTTTTTTGGATCAATGGTTTCATATACTATATTGATGCCCTGACCCCCCTCCTCTCGTGTTGTCCTCGCGGGCGACCGAGAGGGCGAACCCTAGATGTCGGCTTCCTTCCCTTCCTCCGCCCCCCTTCCCCGCTGCTGTCGGCACATGCCGCTGGGTGGTGGCGGGCTTCCTCTATCCTTCGCTCGGATCTTGGGCTGGTGCGGGACGGCCTGGTCGCACGAGGGCGTCGTGCTCGCATGGGTCCGGCGGTGCGGCAACTGGCGCGTGCGGCGGAAGAGGCATGGGCGCGGGCTCACGGTGCGGTGGTTGCACGCAGGTGTGGCATGCTCGAGGCTGGATGCAGCGGAGGCTGGATCTGGCCCGGTGGGCGGCACAGGCCGCGGGTTCGGCGTGGGCTGCTTGGCGGGCGGCGGTCCGGCGCGTTGGTGGCAGGGGCCGGTGGTAGGTGCGGTGGTGGTGCTACCCTTGGCGGCGAGGCGGTCTGTTGATCGGCGATCCAACAGGGCGGGCCGGTTCAGTCTTCGGCAGGTCGTCTCCGGCTGGTCTGGTGCCATACGGGCGATGGGGGCGGCCGCTCCTATGTTGCGTCTGCTGAAGTGCGGTGGCTGGGGCTTAACGGTCCCGATCTGGGCCCGGCTGGGCAAGGGGTCCAGCATGCCCCTGCACTTGCGTCCGATCTGCTACTGCGTGTGTCGGTGGAGGTTGTCCCCTCCCACGCGGTTGTGGTACTGCCGGCCGCTATCTACGATGGTTGTGTCTCAGCCAAGTCGACCTCGCTGTGTTTGGTGGGTTGTTGGCATGCTGGAGCTAAGGATTGGTCCCGGGCGATGGATGCGAGGGGTCGGGAGAAATCTCTATCGGATCTAGCCGACACCGATGCGGTGACGCGTGCGGGGGCTCCCTCCCTTCCTGAAGGGCGTCGGATGTACCTCTCCCCGGCTAACCTTCGTGTGGCGGGAGAAATCCTAGGACTTGTCCGCGTAGCAGCGTCGTTGTCGTCGGAGTCCTTGAAGGTGTTGCTTGGCACACGGCAATCCGATGGCACTGACGTGTGGTGGAACTATTCGGTGGGCGCAATAGTTGCGGGACACTACAACATTCGTTGATCCGGCGTTGCTCGCATTTTTTTCTTATTTTTTCTTTTCTCTTTCTTTTGGGCATGATTATGCTGCCTGCCCCAGCACGTATCGTTGGTTGTATTGGTTGGTTGTTTTGTATACAAAGCGGGGAAACCCTTTTTGGTATACTATATTGATGCTACATTATCACATGGTAACACTTTTTTCTAGATGGTGGGAGGATGCACGGGATTGATATATTTGTACGGCCGATTGCTGCTGATTGATTTGTAAATTCGTTGGGCAAGTCAAAATCGTAAAACAAATTTAAAATTGAATATCTCAAGTTAATGAAATAATTTCAAAATTAGAAAATATAATGAATTAAAAGAAATAAATGAGAGTGCTTATTGAGAAATTGTTGACCCGGTTAAAGTCAAGTGACCCAATTTTAAATTGAGGTCTTTAATTAATTGCGAAGTCTTAAAAATTAGAAAGCATATTGGATAGTATAAAAGAATTGGATGAGAAAGATTTAAGAAATTGTTAACGTGATCAAAATAGGGTGATGCAATTTTAATTGAAGATCCCAGTTGAATATGGGCTCTTTAAAAGTAAGGAGCAGAGTGTTACAGAGGATTGGTCATAAATGCGCTAGGTCTTTGCTTCTGCTAAGTTGATCCTGCTAAAACTGAAGATTAATGGTCTAATATTTCTGTCTTCCTAACCATGTCGTTGTGCAAACCATGGGAACACCAAAGCACCTCTAGTATACTCAGCAATCACCTGTGAAAAACAGACCTTCAATTCCTTTTGCAGAGGCACATAATAACCATTAGTTTGGTTTGAGATAGGTGGTAAAAAAAGAATTCCCATCTCATGGTATTGGCATTGTCAACGAAATTAGTTCAAATCATCCATCCTCTACATTTCTCCCGGGGTTGACTGAAATCTGGAAGCAGAATGGACTGTTCTTTCCTTGGTTCAGCATGCATTTCATAACAATGAGCAAGATAAGATGAAAATCAAGCTTATGTTTGGTTCTTTTGCTTTTAGCAATGCCTGTCTTGCCACTGCCATCTAGCATCTCACAAGTGCTTGACTGGCCAGAGTCACAAGTATCTACCAGCATGCAGTGGCGGCTCTTGTAGCATTCAGACACATCATCTGCGTTGATATTTGAAAATAGAATCTCGGCAACTTTATTCTTCACAAGAACAGGAACTTGCCCAGCTTGGTCTTGCACATAGATCTGCAGATCGTGAAGATATGGTTTTACTAATCTATTTCCAACAAAGAAACTGTTTGAGGTTGGGTGCTAGATCTCTTACCATGAATGGTTTATATATCTGTCCAATAACATGGAGATACTTTGGATTATCACGGCAATCGATTGGATAAGTACTGTCTCCATGAAGATTCCTGAATAGAGAGTTCTATAAATCATGACAAGCAGAGCAATATAGATTAACTGATGAAATGTTGACAAGATGACATGCATTTGCATACTTTTGGTATAAAGGTAAACCACATAACTTGCATCCAATAGTAATAAAATCTCTGACGATATCATTATGTCCATTCAAGGAATGTTTGTCCATGACTGACAAGTGCCCCTTCAATTCAGGTCTTAGAGAACCCATTAAGACAATTTTGCCAATAGATGCATAAATATTCAAATTACATGGTTTGCTCTGAGGTAGTAGTTCTGAGATGGACAAGAAGTCTGCCGAATCATTTTTTATTCTTTCTTTCCAATTCTTCGACATCACCTGCAATCAATATAGGAGATTTATAAGTTACGTAGTATAGATTTTTAAAAGAAAATGTTAATGTTACATCTTATCCAAGAAGACAAGTTAAATAATTATGATCTACTTCTATCAACACAGAACTTATGGAGTGAAAAACATGAAAGCCTTGATTGTGTCGTTCGTCTATTAACATTTATAATGTGAGTGCGTTACTACGGAACAACAAATTCAAAGGTAAAAGTACCGATGTCAAATATTATTCGAATTTATAATGTGTCTGTTTTATGTGGTTATATGACTATGTTGAGATAATATCATTTTGGAGTGTCTCCTCACGATCTTCTCTCCTTTGTCGGTTGTCGCCCGTTGTTAATGACGGACTACTTTGTCCTCATTCTCTCATCTTCTTACTACCATGCCAAGTGTAATAATGATGAGCAATCGTTAATATTTTTTCATCTTTGACCTTCTCTAGCGTGTCCTCCTACCAGATCTTCTATAGCACCATCCATCGTGGATGTCGTATTTCTCAGTCATCTAGACCACTCACGCCAACCCAAACGTTGCGGTCTTGCTCCTGCTTTCTTGCTTGTCCATGTCCAGATCCTCCTAGCTGGCCAAGTGTTATTTATTTCGTCATGCCATCGTGTCACACATGCTATTTGTGCTTAACAACCATCCCATTGTGACATGTAGATAAATTAGTAGTGTTATTGCCTACATTAAATTTCAAACTACAACTTAACAAACTACCAAGCTTCCTATATCTTGCCCCTTGCGACCCAATAACCTCACTATGTGTGCATCACTTATTCAATTTGTCAAATGCATCCAAGTATGACATATTTTCCGTTTTCACCAATTATAGCTATAAGCACGTGCATTTTTGTTTCATTCCCTCCCTATCAGCCCCCATTTGCACTCTTTCTCCACGACCGAATTTAACAAACGGAATGAAAATTGACACATGCATAGGGGCACCCTTCTATGATCATACTGGAAACAGTCATTTCTATGTCAAATATTCGGTAAATTGGTGTTGGAAGATCCCATTAGATGGATTTCAGGCATCCTGATTATTTTTGCATCTGGTCAAAATCTTTTCGTCGACATATTATTGCGACAACTACATCAGTCAGTAGTTAAGTCTTCTCGACTGACAAAGAAAAACTAAACTCAAAACTCTACATGACCGGATTGTTTATACAAAGCATTACACATTTTTGATTTTCAGTCTACGTTGTCTGCTTGTGCCTATAGTTCTACAGTTGGTGCATACATACAGCATATCCACCATGGTTGATGACCTCGCAGTCAACAAAGTTTTAAGTCAGTAAGCATTTTCTGCTCATTGCAAGCATGGCAATGACTGCATGACCAAGCAAACATGTTCAGGTTCCTTTGGCATAGGGAGTGGCATCCCAGCTAGAAATAGGTAGAGACAAAACAGACAACACTACCACAAGTGCAAAGCTGAAAGAAATTGCAAAAATAGAAGAACTTAAAACAAACATGTTTGTTATATAATATATAATCCAAGTGATCTAGCAAAAAGAATGCAAACAAACTCTTTGCCTGTTCTTCCACTGAATAGATTGTAGTTATCTATTCTGAATTTATGATAGTATAAGCTGCCTTTTGGGTTTTCGTGATACAAAGGAAAACAAACGGAATTGGAAAACACAAGTAGTAACAAGAACAAAAAGGCTGGGTCATTACCGCTTGCATCGCCCACCTAGCCTTGCTATGAGCACGTGACCACCATGTGAGATATGACCGTGCATATGCCGCTCGTACCCAGCCGGCGTCCGGTTCCTCCATCCCACGCGAAAGCTACGTGTACGTCCACGCTTAGGACCCTAGAATCCCTATCGTCGATTGCCTCCTCTCCTAATTCCATCAATTGTACCCTCACGATGGAAAGAGAGAAGGAGAGATTTCCGCGTGACGTGGGAAGCGCCGCATGGGGGATCGTGGGAGTTTGGTTCACCCAACTCCGTTTTTTAAGTCATAAAAAACCATATTTCCATTGTGGGAGGTTTCGACTGCGGCTATTTTCCTGGCGATGGCAGAGGCGAGGATGCTGGTCGAACCATCACGACGGCATATTCTGCTTTAATAGTAGAGATGTAACATGTGAAATTGTGATATAATATGGAAGTGAAGACTCAGGAATGACATCCAAAGGATTTTGATTACCATCTTATTAACAAGCTCATTTTAATGAAAATCCATTGTTTGAACCTTTAAACAGAATGTAAGGGAAAAAAGAAAGAATTAAATATGTAGATTCCTACCTATACCAATCAAACTAAAATCACAATGGCTTGGCAAATTTGTACCTGCTGATGATTTTCTGCACAAGTACTTTTGGTGTGTACGATCCACTCTCACACTCTTCGTAATTTTGATCTTGTAGCATTCCCGAGTTTACAGTTAATTAAGAATTCATCAATTCCTAATAAAAGAGCCCATGTGTTTAGTTATCCAGTAATAGTTTTTTCTTCTTCTTAAACACAACTATCTGCTGGAAAATAAATGTAGAAGCTAATATAAACATGAGGGAGAAGGGGTTTTTTGAATATATTGCCCACCTTTTTCCCATCAACAAAGCCCTTACACTGTTAGTCTAATGTATATTTTCCCAATTTTCTCGATAGTAAAGATGGCAAAAACATCATTGTAATTACCCTGGGTCACCGCATTTTTAAGTACTACAACCAGGACAATGCCAGTAAAGACTAAAGAACGGCAATGAATAAAACAAATGCAAAAGTCATACCTTCTGGTTGCACTAAATCTTTAGGGTCCATCAAAATTTGGACTGCAGTCATCTGAGAAGCTCTTCCCTCCAAGCCATTTATAAATTCTACTATCTTAATATCTGAAGAAAAAGAACGAGAATGTCTCACCACATGTTGTTTGCATGCACGTAAGCTACTTTTATAGGTTAAATCAGAAACAAGCTTACCTGATATGTTTGTTTCATAATTATGAGCATGGACAGACCAAGAAAACATCATATTATGAGCATGATTGTTTCATAATTTTATCTTTCTTACCTGATATGTTGATTACCAACACAACATATAACTTTTTTTGAGTGAATCGCAACATATAACTTGGTTCCTTTGGGGATGAGGTGAGAGCACATCCATTAGAATAAGACAACCAAACCAATTGATTAAGGAGTTGGGGGTGGTCATGCTCTCGTTATCACTGGAACCCAGCCAAATGTCGCAGGGAGATGCTCGCTCACACTATTCTCTTGTTCCACTATACATTAACAATCTTTGAAAAAATAAAGAAAAGTCCACCTCTTACTTTCCAATCTACTTTCTGTACATCATGATTATCCAGAAGAACCAAACATCAAGTATATAATGCAGAAATTATTGGGTTTACAACATAACCATTCATGTTAAAGAAATTGAAAATTTGTATAGAAAGAACAATTATGCACACATGGCAAATTTTGAGGTCCCATATCTAAGATATGAGATTCGAAAGGGGTCTGTAGCGTGGGGCTTTACATGTTAAAGCTCTGAAATTACCTCTAAATAAGTCAAAATAGACCTTTACGACTTCATATTTTCTCATTCTTCCCTCTCGTATCCGAGAATTGAACACGGCCATAGCTACATAATCAAATAAAAATGAACCAAATCAAACCAGTCCAAGTTCTTGTTGCCAAGGCAAGAATGTACAAAAGGCATGTACCAACCAACTGGATAACCTCTGCACAAGCGGACTCTCCTCGTCGTCCACTACTATCTCACTCGGAGCTCTTTGCCGATGAGTACGGCACCTCCACAACACCTAGATAACCCTCCTCTTAAAGTTCTGACGGCTGACATCCAAACAACAGTCAATTTACAAGATCAATTCTATCTTTCTTTTGACCATACAAAAATCTGCAAAGAATTCAATTTTATTCAAGAATGAGCAGCTTACTTTTATTCGTAAAAGCGCCTGGCATCCAAACAAAAGTCAATGAACAAGATCAATTCTATCTTTCTTTTGACCATACGAAAATCTGCAAAGAAGTCAATTTTATTCAAGAATCAGCAGCTTACTTTTATTCATACAAGAACAGCAGGCCGACGAAGAAGTGGTTGGCCCTCACCAGGCACAGCTGCCCGGTGGTGCCGAACCCGGGGCGCGTGGGGAATGTCGGCTCGGCACGGCTGATGTCCATCGCCTGGAATTTCTCCCGGAGCTTTGCCACCTCTGCGTGGTAGCGCTCAGAGAGGAGAGGCCCCGCTTGGCGGAAGACGGGGGGAGGTTGCTTCTGGGCAACTCCTCCTCTGCCGCCGCGGCCGCCGTAGTTGTTGCCACCGCGACCGCCGCCGTAGTCGTTGCCGCCTTGCTGATAGCCACGGCCTCGACCGCGTCCGCCATCGCCAGCACCGTCGTAGCCTCGGCCTTGGCCGCGTCCGCCGTCGCCGCGCCCGCGGCCTCCATCATCACCGCCTCCCTGCCCTTGGTAGTACCCGCGCCCACGGCCATCGTCGTCACCGCCACCACCACCACCATCACCACCGCGGCCCCCGTAGAACTGCCCGCCGCCGCCGCTACAGCCGTCGTACCCCGCCTGAGCGGCATCGGGGTCGACCCCGCTGCCGCCACCGCGGACGCCTGCTAGGTTCGCCATCTCCCCCTCACCAGCGCACGCACGAACTGGAAGCGAAGCGGACAGGCGTGCGCCAACCGACTCTCTCGCTGCCTCGTGGATCTGTGAGGAAGAAAGAAACCGATCGAATCTTTTATGTAGATGGTTTTCCGTATGAACGGGTTTTTCTGTATTTAATCGTTTGGTTTATGGAGGGATGAAAAAAATCGGTGGAACTGCTAGCAGTGGAAGTGCTAGCGTTAAGAGGGGGATCACACGAGGTTGAACCATCACACGAGGTTGAACCATCACGACGGCACATCCTGCTATAATAGTAGAGATATTGGTCTGCCTCTTCTCACCCATACTATTGTCTACCACAAGATACCTGTAAGACTTGCAATTGGGACAATAGTCCAGGTGTGCATACTCCTTCCTAAATAAGACACATCCTTTCTCACAGGCATCTATCTTCTCATAGGGCATCTTAAGTACATGAAGTATTTTGTACGACTGGTACAGGTTTGCAGGCATGACATGGCCTTTGGGTAGAAAGCGTCCAAATAGTGTCATCGGCCCACCGTACATGAAGGGGGTGGTACCGCGCGGTGGCGGTGGCGACGGTTGCGGTGGTGTGGCAGGGAGGGCATGGACGAGAGAGAGTGAGAGTGGGGTGGAGTGGGGGCGGAGCTAACCGTTAACTGCTGTCCACTTTGTCGTTTGTAGGCGGACGATAAAAGGGAGGAGGCAGACGACAAAGTTTCGGGTGGGGTGGGTTTGACGCCAGCCGTGAGGGGGTGGGGCCTCTCCCCTTTTGCCGTCTGCCGGTGCCTTCTGTGTCGTCAGCTGGCACATGACAAAGTGTGGGGCTTGGGCCTCGACCCTTTGTCGTCTATAGGGGCCTTCTCTGTCGTCCGGGGGCAGACGGCAAAGACATGGCGGATGGAAAATATTTCCTTTGCCATCAGCTAAGCTTTTGTTGCCTTTTGTGCTTCCAGCTAATGACAAAGAAGCTCTTTACCATCAGCGAGCAGACAGCAAAGACAAAGCATATGAAATTTTTTGTGGTTCCAGTAGTGAGCCTGACAAGGATGCTCAAGAGGTGCAGCTACGCGTGCAATTGAACAGTGTTGACTCTTTTGAAGGTAGTCATGGACCTCCTTTTATAGGGCAAGGGGTAACCACACTAGCTATAACGGTCTTTTTACTTGGTGTACACTGCGTACTGCAGTGACGGGAATGCTTGCCAAGATAGGTAGTGGAAATACCTAACTTTGACAAACTGGGACAGGTGCATTGAATGCGTCTTGAGGTGGCGCGCTGGTGACATCTCCCGGCAAGGATTGCCTCTCTCTCTGTGCCATCCGCCCAGCTACATCTTATTATTCTTCCACGCCATATGATGGGTGTCATTACAGATGGAACGCGCCCGATGCCACGGCCATGTGCCCGTGCCAGCTCTGCATTCCTACATGCCTGCTCGACACCTCAGCTGATGTAGACAATTAGCCCCCTGGTGAGGTGGAGCGGCGGCTTGGCAGGCTGGGATCTTGCCGGGTGCAGCGAGCGGGCGACTGCCTAGGCTGGTTTTAGTCTTGTCGCCCCGCCTTGGCCTTGGTCTTGGTCTGCCTCACGGCACAGAGCGAGCCCGACAAGGAGATGTCGGCCTGTGGGCCATGGTAGCCCGTATGTAAGTCAAGGGGACTAACGACCCCATTTCTTAGTACACCGATTGTAGCCCCCGGGCCTGAGCCATACACGCGCGTAGCAATGTTATGCTAGGCTCAAAACACCGCGCAAGCTTGCATGTCCGCGCTTCCCTGTACTGGCATAACATTCCCACAACACGCAACCCTGCGAGGGGCGTACAACATTGGTGGAGAGGTGAGGTCACCCAAGCAGCATGTTCTGTAGCGAGCAATCACATTGGTACACGGGCAGCCAGCCCAAGGCCTTTCACAGGTTATGCAACGGGGACACGACGCGACGCTTCCTCGCCTTCCACCCTTAAATGGCATCGTACCCCCACTTGTCTTGACTGCGCCTTGGGTGAAGCGCGCTTCGCCATTCGTCATAGAGTGCAGCCGCTCAGGTCGCATTCGCGCCCCGATGTTCGTTCGCCTGGGACTACGAGGAGCCAGCCCCGCTTTCTCCTTTTTCTCGGCCCTATAAATAGGGCGAGGACCAAAGGGAGGGCGCAACTCACTTCTGGTCTATTACTCCTGTCAACAGCCGACCCTCTTCATCTTCTTCCTCCTCCCTTCCTTCAGCACGCTCCCTTCACGATGGCGAGGGGTTGCGGAAGGGCTCGAGGCTCTATGGGTGCTGGGAGGGGCAGCCCCTAGAGCCCGATGTGCATCGTGGTGACTATGGCGTGGGCCAGCTCCAGCTCCCACGGACAGACGGTTTCTAGGGACCATGCCAGGGTGGTCCCGTCGACTCGCGGTGGTCACGGCCGCGTTCCTCCCCCATAGCCCCATGATGCGATCCATGCGGGGGCATCGGAGATGGCAGTGACTCCCTGATACGTCTCCATCGTATCTACTTTTGCAAACTCTTTTGCCCTTGTTTTGGACTCTAATTTGCATGATTTGAATGGAACTAACCCGTACTGACGCTGTTTTCAGCAGAATTGCCATGGTGTTGTTTTTGGCAGAAATAAAAGTTCTCGGAATGACCTGGAAATTTATGAGGATTTTTTGTGGAATATATAAAAAATACTGGCGCAAGAATTACCTGGAGACACGGAGCGAGGAGCCCACAAGCCCAGGAGGCGCGACCCCCCCCCCCCCCCCCCCGTTAGGTCGCGCCTGGCAGGCTTGTGAGGCCCTCATGGCTCCGCAACCTCCAACTCCAGCTCTATATATTCTCTCTCACCCAGAAAAAATAAAGAGAGAAGAGTTCATCACATTTCACGATACAGAGCCGCCGCCACCACCTATTGTTCATCGGGAGGGCAGATCTGGAGTCCGTTCTGGGCTCCGGAGAGGGGAAATCGACGCCGTCGTCATCACCAACCATCCTTCATCGCCAATTCCATGATGCTCTTCATCGTTCGTGAGTAATATCATCGTAGGCTTGCTGGACGGTGATGGATTGGATGAGATCTATCATGTAATCGAGTTAGTTTTGATGGGGTTTGATCCCTAGTATCCATTATGTTCTAAGATGGATGTTGCTACTACTTTGATATGCTTAATGCTTGTCACTAGGGCCCGAGTGCCATGATTTCAGATCTCAACCTATTATGTATTCATCAATATATGTGTGTTCTTGACCCTATATTGCAAGTTGTAGTCAGCTACTATGTGTTATGACCCGGCAACCCCGGAGTGATAATAGCCGGAACCACTCCCGGAGATGACCATAGTATGAGGAGTTCATGTATTCACTATGTGCTAATGCTTTGTTCCGGTTCTCTATTAAAAGGAGACCTTAATATCCCTTAGTTTCCATTAGGACCCTGCTGCCTCGGTAGGGATGGACAATACATGTCAGGCAAGTTCTTTTCTATAAGCACGTATGACTAAATACGGAATACATGCCTACATTACGTTGACGAAGTGGAGCTAGTTACATATCACCCTATGTTATAACTGTTACATGATGAATGTCATCCGACATAATTATCCATCACCGATCCAATGCCTACGAGCTTTTCCTACTGGTCCTTGCTAAGTCACTTTACCGCTCCTGCTGTCACTACTGCTACTGTTACCGCTGCTACCCTTACTATCACACTACTTTGCCACTGAAACCTTGTTGCAGATACTAAGTCTTTCAGATGTGGTTGAATTGACAACTCAACTGCTAATACTCGAGAATATTCTTTGGCTTCCCCTTTTGTCAAATCAATAAATTTGGGTTGAATGCTCTACCCTCGAAAACTGTTGCGGTCCCCTATACTTGTGGGTTATCAAGACCTTTTTCTGGCGCCGTTGCCGGGGAAGCATAGCTCTATTCTGTGAGTCACTTGGGATTTACGTCTGTTGATCACTATGAGGAATCCGAGAGATCCAAAAACTAAAGTCTCGCCCTCAACTATGAGGACAGGTAAGGAACTGCCATCTAGCTCTGCACTTGATTCACCTTCAGTTATGAGTAAATTTGCGACACCACCACCTGTTGGTAATTCTGATATGTCACATGTGCTTAATGATGCTACTTCTGCTATCCATGATGCTTATGATGATGCTTTGCTTGATAATGACTTGCCACTCGGTGCATTTCTTGATGCACAAATTGCTAGAGTTACTGCTGAATGTGATGATACTTCTGAAACTGATGAAATTACTGAAGTGGAACCTGCTGTTACACCTGTTAGACCTAGCTCTCCTAGATATAAATTCCCTGATATATCTAAGGGTTATGTTATGGAGGGAGAGGTAGCTGAAGACTTTCTTGCTTGTAAGGATAGCTATGATCTTGAGAATTTATTGCGCAAGTGGAAAGAAAAATCTCTGAATGCTAGAATGAAATACGATCCTAAGTTTGCTACTTCACCCATCTTTGTTACTCATAAGGATTATGAATTCTCTCTCGATCCTGAGTTAATCACTTTGTTTGAATCTAATCCTTTCCATGGTTATGAATCTGAAAAGATTGTAGCACATCTTACTAAATTGAATGATATAGCCACCCTATTCATGAATGAGGAAAAGATTCGCCATTACTATATCCTTAAGTTGTTTCCTTTCTCACTAAAGGGTGATGCTAAGACTTGGTTTACTTCTCTTCGTCCTGGTTGTGTGCGTATTCCACAGGATATGATTTTCTACTTCTCTGTGAAATATTTTCCTGTCCATAAGAAACAAGCTACCTTGCAGGATATATATAACTTTCTGCAAGTTGAAGAAGAGAGTCTCCCACAAGCTTGGGGGAGGCTTGTCCAGTTACTGAATGCTTTGCCTGATCACCCTCTTGAGAAGAATGAAATACTTGATATCTTTTATAATGGACTAACAGATGCTTCTAGGGACCACCTAGATAGTTGTGTTGGTTGTGTTTTCAGGGAAAGAACTGTGGAACAAGCTGAAATTCTATTGAATAATATCTTGAGCAATGATAATGCTTGGACTATTACCGAACCACCTCCGAAGCCAACTCCGAAGAAAAGAGGTATTCTATTCCTCAGTCCTGAAGATATGCAAGAAGCCAAGAAATCTATGCAAGATAAAGGTATTAAATCTAAAGATGTTAAGAATCTACCACCTATGGAAGAAATACATGGTATTGATAACCCGACACAGGTAGTAGAGGTAAATTCTCTTTGTAGATTCCATGAGTGATATTCCTTTTCATAAACCTGCTAGCTTATGCTTAGATAAATTTGATAACTTTCTTGCCAGACAACAAAGTTTCAATGATTATGTTAGCAGAAAATTGAGACAAAATGCTCGTATGATTAATCATATAAGTGCTTGTGTGGATAGAAATGCCAATGATCTTAAGCTTTTGAGTAAACATGCATCTATGGTCACTACTCAAGTAGAACAAGTACTTAAGGCTCAAAATGACTTGCTCAATGAGATGAATGACAATTCTGTTAGAGTTTTCGCTGGAGGAGGTAGAATGACCCAGGAACCTTTGTATCCTGAGGGCCATCCTAAGAGAATTGAACAAGATTCTCAAGGAGTTAACACTGATGCACCTAGTCATCCTGTTAATAGGAAGAAAAAAAAGATGATAGGAACTTGCATGCTAGCAAACCTGTTGCTGTTACACCCAAGAATCCAAATGATGTCTCTGTTTCTGATGCCGACACACAATCTGGTGATGAACATGAGCCTAGTGATAATATTGATAGTGGTGTTCATGATGATGCTTAACCTAGTAATGATAAGGATGTGGAGATTGAACCTGTTGTTGATCTTGATAACCCACAACTAAGAACAAGAGATATGATAAGAATGATTTTATTGCTAGGAAGCATGGTAAAGAAAGAGAACCATGGGTTCAGAAACCCATGCCCTTTCCTCCCAAATCATCCAAGAAAAAGGATGACGATGATTTTGAGCGCTTTGTTGAAATGACTAGACCTATCTTTTTGCAAATGCGTTTGACTGACATGCTCAAAATGTCTCCTTATGCTAAGTACATGAAAGATATTGTGACTAATAAAAGGAAGATACCTGAGGTTGAGATTTCCACCATGCTTGCTAATTACACCTTCAAGGGTGGGACTCCTAAGATACTAGGTGATCCCGGAGTGCCCACTATACCTTGCTCCATTAAAGGGAAAATATGTTATGCCTCTCTCTATTTATCGTAGACTTGAATTGGATAAGTTGACACCTATTGAAATGTCTTTGCAAATGGCCGACAAATCAGCTGCTTTTCCTATCGGCATTTTCGAGGATGTGTCTGTTGTGGTTGCAAAGGTTACTATCTTAACGGACTTTGTTATTCTGGATATTCCCGAGGATGATGCCATGGCGGTCATCCTTGGAAGACCCTTTTGAAACACTGCAGGGGCTGTAATTGATTGCAACAAAGGCAATGTCACTTTCCATGCTAATGGTAATGAGCACACGGTGCACTTTCCGAAGAAACAATATTGAGTTCATTGCATCAATGCTATTGAAAAATCTTCATCAATTGTTATTGGAAGGTTCGAATGCCCTATACCTACTGTCAAGATGAAGTATGATTTACTTATAGGGGATATGCACATCCCCGTTGAGGTAACCTAGTGATTATTCGAAAATTCTCCGGTTCTATGTGATTCAAAAAAAGGTTGTCAAGGAGACTTGATCAACCTCATTGACGGATTTCTTTTGATGACCATGAGATGGATGAATCTAGAAGTCACAACCTTCTGTTCCCAACTTTTACTTTCTGTTGTTTAGAAGAAAAATGAAAAATTTAGCTTTATTTTTCTTGTTGTCTACTTCTTCCGTCCCTTAGAAAAGTGACCCGAAAATAAAAGTTCTTCAAATGCCCTGAAATTCAAGTATGATTTTTTCTCGAATATTTGAAATTTTTTGAGATAGAAAGCTAGTCAGGGGGATGCACCAGTGGGACACAAGCCCAGGAGGCACGGGCACCCCCTGGTCGCGCTTGTGGGTCCCACGTGGCCCCCTCCACTTATTCCAGCACCCATCTCCTCTTATACTTCCAGAAAAAATCATTCCACAGCTCAAGCCCATGTTCTTCCTCTTCTTGTTGCGTTTTTCGATCTCCTTGTGCAAAGCCCCATTCACCAAACTGTTTTGGGGAATTGTTACTTGGTATGTGACTCCTCCATTGGTCCAATTAGTTTTTGCTCTAGTGCTATATTCGTTGCGTATTTTGGTGCCTTGGTGACCCTGTTCTTGAGCTTTGCATGTTAATTTTAGTTGGTCCCAAGTATTTTTGATGCATGATATGGCCTCTAGGCACTTGTAGGAGTAGTTGCTATGAGTTTTGTTGAGCCTTGTTCACTTTTCTTTTGAGTCACTAAAAATTTCACAAAAAGAAGATGTTCAGAAAAAACTATCATGGTGGTACCTCAAGCAAAAGGGGTTCCCGTCTCTCGATTCGGGAGCCCGATCCTTATCAGCCGAGGAATGCACAGGTACAAGCATGTGAATGGCCTTCCGATGAATTCATGATTGATGTAGGTTTCAAGGACGAGTTTGATACCTTTGTTCACAACGCCGGGCTCGAAGAATTCATCTCCAACAAATACGAACAGTATACTACACTCACTGCCTCTTTTGTTCGTAGATTCAAATTTTCAGTTGGCCGTGACACATCCATACTGTTTGATCTTTATGACAAATCGTATACATTGGATTTAGAGGATTTTAATAGAATTTGCAAGATACCTAATTGGGGTAGTCCCAATGATCCTCCTGAGTCTTCGGTTAGAGATTTTATTTCTAGTATAACTGTTGGAGAAACTAGAGATATTACGCAGGCTACCATGGGAAGCCTTCATTTCCTTGCCTTACATTATTTTGCCCTCTTCATAGGTAGTGCATTAACGACAAGCTTGAGCATTGTCACCTCTGCGCACCTGACCTTAGTATTCTTAAGAGCGCAGTAACGGGTGATAGAAGTTTCAACATGGGAGCTATAATTGCGAGGAGGTTAAATAATAATGCTAATGAAGGGATTTCTTTGGTGGGATGTATGCCACTCGCATAGCAAATTTTCTTGGAATACCCATCCGCACAGGAGATCCCCCGCTCCATACAGCTTTCCATGATCGCGCCGCTATGATACGTTATCAGTTCCTTGAGAGGGATAATGAATCCCTCCTATACCGGTTAATATTTAACCGACAACGTGTTTTCCATATTACCCTTCCTGCACTTGCCTTCTTTTACTTTCAGGTAAAATGGATATATTACATAACCAGAGGAGAGGCAGAGGAGTATGAGAGGGAGGTGAAGGTTGCTCGCCTCCGTGAGGCAGCTATTCAGGCGGTAGCTGCCGCATTCCCGTACACCCCCCATTATGATTTTGGGTATCGCCCGGACCAGCCGTGGGAGTAGACCAACTTAGGCCAAAAGCCTAAGCTTGGGGGAGTACGTGTTTCTCACCGACTTTATATTCATGCTCACACATTCACTTGGATAGTCGGTGTTCAAACTTTCCCATTATATCATCCATGATAGTTTATTTCTTTTTCTCACTTTCTTCTCGTGTGCTCGTCTAAATTGAGAAAAACAAAAAAAAATAGTTGTAAGTTTACTTTCCAGCTTGCTTAGTGGTAATTAAAAAGAAAACCCAAAAAGATTTCCCGTTCTTCTTTTGCTTGTGGGAGCTTTCCCGTGTAAATAGTTTTCTTTTTCTTTGGGTCAAGGTAGAAGACCATGATTAAAATGCTTAGTGGCTCTCATATGCATGATTGTTTATCCGTCATAGAGCCCGTATTACTTTATCTTCTCCTCTGAGTTTGCTTGCATATTCTATCTTAGTCCAATGCACGAACACTCTCATTATTATTCACATCATTCGGTCGTGCAAGTGAAAGCCAATAATGACGATATATGATGAAGTGACTAAGCCTGGAAAAGCTGGTATGAACTTGACCTATTTTGTTTTTGTAAATGTGACTAGCTCATCGTTCCTAATTCAGCATTGTTACGAGAGAACCATGTTTGCAATGACAACTTAGAGATCATAGTTTTTGATGCCATGCTTAATTAGCTAGGAGCTTATAATGGTTTGTCTTAGATGCCAACATGAATTTCAAGATGATTACGATATAGTATGATAGGATGGTATCCTCCTTTGAATGATTCAAGTGGCTTGACTTGGCACATGTTCACGCATGTAGTTGAAACAAAATCAACATAGCCTCTATGATATTCATGTTTATGGTGATTTATATCCTACTCATGCTTGCACTCAATGTTGGTTAATTTCAATGCATATTGATGACTGTTGTCGCTCTCTAGTTGGTCGCTTCCCAGTCTTTTGCTAGCCTTCACTTGTACTAAGAGGCAATACTGCTTGTGCATCCATTGCCATAAACCCGAAGTTGTTCCATATGAGTCCACCATACCTATCTATATGCGGTATCTACTTGCCGTTCCAAGTAAATTTTCATGTGCCACTCTCTAAATCTTCAAGTAGTAATATGTTTTGTATGTCCGACCCGCTCATGTGGTGACAAGGGGTGGTCAGTATCTTCCATGCTAGGCGTGTTATCCTCGATACGTGTTTATTCACTATCACTCACGAGAAAGGGGCCGGTAATCAGAATGCCCAGTTCCATGCTCAAATCGAAAGTATAATTGCAAGCAAAACTCGCCCTGGATTGTTGTTGGTATGGACGGCATCCGAGGATTCAGCTAGTCGTGGAGTGTGATTGATCGGTGGTGGGGGAGTCAAAACATTACTTTTCAGTTTGGGAACCGCCTATAATGTGTGTAGCATGGAAGATGGTGAAAACTCTTGGTCATCACGTTGACATTCAAAGCATGCCACCCAAAATTATTTATCTCTGTTTTAAAAGTTTGAGCTCTGGCACCTCTGCAAATCAATGCTTCCCTCTGCGAAGGGCCTATCTATTTACGCTTCTGTCTTTGAAGGTGCTCTGCATTAATGTTTTGCGGTCTCAGAAAGGGCTAGCGAGATACCATCTGTTCATATTGTTTCATCATTGTTTTGATTGAAGTTTTGACGTTTGGAACTTATTATTATTGCTTGCTAGTTGATTATGCCATTGATATGAGTACACCATGAGACCTAAATGTCATTGCTTATGTGCTTAGCTTATGATTTTGCTGAAAATCTGAATATGAGTTAGACATAATTACAACAACAAGATCAAACGGAGTTCGGAAAAGTTTTTCTTTTGTCTCTTTCAGTTTATCAACTGAATTGCTTGAGGACAAGCAAGGCTTTAAGCTTGGGGCAGTTGATACGTCTCCATCGTATCTACTTTTCCAAACTCTTTTCCCCTTGTTTGGACTCTAATTTGCATGATTTGAATGGAACTAACCCGGACTGACGTTGTTTTCAGCAGAATTGCCATGGTGTTATTTTTGCGCAGAAATAAAAGTTCTCGGAATGACCTGGAAATTTGCAAGGATTTTTTGTGGAATATATAAAAAATACTGGCGCAAGAATTATTTGGAGACACGGAGCGAGGAGCCCACAAGTCAAGGAGGCGCGACCCCCTAGGTCGCGCTTGGCAGGCTTGTGAGGCCCTCGTGGCTCCGCAGCCTCCAACTCCAATTCTATATATTCTCTCTCCCCAGAAATATAAAGAGAGAAGAGTTCATCATGTTTCATGATATGGATCCACATCCACCACCTGTTCTTCCTCGGGAGGGCAGATCTAGAGTCCGTTCTGGGCTCCGGAGAGGGGAAATCGACGCCGTTGTCATCACCAACCATCCTTCATCGCGAATTCCATGATGCTCTTCATCGTTAGTGAGTAATCTCATCGTAGGCTTGCTCGACGGTGATGGGTTGGATGAGATCTATCATGTAATCGTGTTAGTTTTGATGTGGTTTGATCCTTAGTATCCCCTATGTTCTAAGATTGATGTTGCTACTACTTTGCTATGCTACTACTTTGCTATGCTTAATGATTTCACATCTGAACCTGTTATGTTTTCATCAATATATGTGTGTTCTTTATCCTATCTTGCAAGTTGTAGTCACCTACTATGTGTTATGACCCGGCAACCCCGGAGTGACAATAGCTGGAACCACTCCCGGAGATGACCATAGTATGAGGAGTTCAAGTATTCACTATGTGCTAATGCTTTGTTCCGGTTCTCTATTAAAAGGAGACCTTAGTATCCCTTAGTTTCCATTAGGACCCCGCTACCACGGGAGGGACGGACAATAGATGTTATGCAAGTTCTTTTCCGTAAGCGCGTATGACTAAATACGGAATACATAGCTACATTACATTGATGAACTAGAGCTAGTTACATATCACCCTATGTTATAACTGTTACATGATGAATGTCATTCGACATAATTATCGATCACCGATCCAATGCCTACGAGGTTTTCCTACTGGTCCTTGCTAAGTTACATTACGCTCCTGCTGTCACTACTGCTACTGTTACCGCTGCTCGTTACTATCACACTACTTTGCTACTAAAACCTTGTTGTAGATACTAAGTCTTTCAGGTGTGGTTGAATTGACAACTCAACTGCTAATAATCGAGAATATTCTTTGGCTTCCCCTTATGTCAAATCAATAAATTTGGGTTGAATACTCTACCCTCGAAAACTTTTGCGATCCTTTATACTTGTGGGTTATCACTCCGGAACCCTTTTTTGAGGGCTATGGAAAGCAGGCGACCCTGTGGCCTGTGGCTCTGAGCACACAGTTGCTGCAATGGACCCGTGTTGGAGGTTGTAGACTTCACCCCCGGAAGCGCCATGATCTTGACGCGGGGGTGGAAGTCGTTCACCCGCTCCCGGGGGATTGGCCCTGGGAATCTCCTCCACTTCTGGTTTGACGGCTCCGCCACCCTCTCCGTGAAGTTCTTCGGAGCGATTGGGCATCCGCCTGGAGTGTTGCGCCGAGAGTTCAAGTGGCATATACATCGACACCTCCAGCGACAGTGGCGATGACAACAACGTCTTCAGCATCAAGCAGGAGGGCAATGACTTGGAGTAGCGCGCCCGATGCAATGGAGGGATCCGGAAAATGAGGCCCTTCCTATGGGGCCGTTTCCGAATCGACCGCCAAATTGTAGTGCCAGATCTCCTCCTAGGCGCTGGCGGCGCCGTTAGAGGAAGTCATACTCCGACTTAACATCATCACCGCCACCACTGACCTCTGAGCAGATCCTTTTGTCCTTAAATTGCACCCAATGTAACCTAAAAAATCGAAGAAAAACATTGGGTCCTACTATTATGCCAATAACCTCACTTGTCTCTCTTCTCTCTTTTTTTGCGCCTATGCACGTTAATTTCCTTCTGAAAGCAAAGGCTACACCCGGGCACTGTCCTGAGTTTCATGCGTAATAGGAATGCCAACCGGTGAGTGCCTTCTTGCTGTGGTACGCTTGAGCACCCCCTCAGTAGCATTACGCTAGACAAGGCTGGCCCATAATCCTTGCCCCCATCACCTGGGTTACTAGGCATGCTTCTAGTCCCCCCAGCATGCAACGATTCTGATGAGGGATCAATCCGCTTCAAGTCTTCTCATATAAGTGATAATTTTAAATAGGAGGGAGGGATTTTACTTCCTCTACCGACTCGCCCGCCACGAAGTGGTCGCCTAGAACGCATCCGCCCGCCCTCTCCTTCTTCCCCGGGATGACTTGTGTGTGGGGAGCGCTCTTCCAGGAGAACCCTTCCTTCTTTTGAGAAAAAGAAAAGAATATAAAATAGGATTCATAGGTATCTCTTATTGCTTCGGCAATGACTGTGTACCGGCTGTGATCTAACGCAATGGTCCGCATAATGAGCATAATGTAAGTATGCATTTAGGCAGAAGACAGTTACAGGATAGCTAGTCGTATTACCTTTGCACATGGACATCACCTGGCTTTGTACTAAGGATTACAATCATTGCTGCGAGAGTTGCACAAAAGTGGTTGCCAGGGTGGCCGACAATCGTGCCTCACGGGTAGAAGTAGCGAAGATGACTGATATTCCACTAGTTCTAAACCGAAGTGCCATTCTCGGCCTCCAGGCGGACTGCACCAGGCCTGGTGGCTTGTAACACTTAGTAAGGGCCTTCCCACCTTGGCATCTAATTTCTTGTTGCTCCAGGGGTGAGCAACGAAGGCGAAGCACACTTTTCAGCCAATATCTTGACAGTATTGCATGAAAGTGTTATTGGTGAACTGTGTACCATTGTCGGTGATGATCCTGTTTGGGACCCTAAAACGACAAACAATCCCTTTGCGGAACTTGACAGCCGCCAGCACCATCAACTTTCCCACTGGCTCCACCTCGGTCCACTTCATCAACTTGTTGATGGAAACAAACAAGAACCCAAAGCCCCCGGTAGCACAGGGAGGGGGGCGACAATGTTGACCTGCCGGACTGAGAATGGCTAGGAGAGTGGTACAGTTTGAAGGGATTGTGCCGGTTGGTATATCTCCTAGGCGTGGTATTGGCATGCTTCACACATTGTCGCCACCGCAAGGAATCTTGAAGGGCTATGGGCCAGTAGAACCCTTGCCAGAACACCCTCCCGACAAGGGCTTGTGATCCTACATGGGAGCCACAAATACCCTCGTGTATCTCTGCAAGCAACCGATATCCTTCCTCCCGAGTGATTCACCTCAATTTCACCCTGTTGAGTCTTCGTCTGTATAGATCGTTGTCCATGAACTGGTACATGCTCGACCGCCAGGCTACTCTTTCAGCTTTTCTTGCTCATCGGGGTGGTCTCCTATCTCGATGTATTGGAATATCTGTTGCACCCATGTCGTAGCCCGGGGATCGACAACAAGGACTAAAGGTGTCTCTTCAGCCGCGGGAGCGCTAGATTCCACGACGAGGACTTCTTGTCCTGCCGGAGCTTGGGGCTCACCGTCGAGCGCTTCATTGTCTCCGGCAACCTTCTTGAAGGCCACAGTTGGCTCTGCCAAGAAATAGTCGCCGAAGCTGGTCTTCCTATTCTTGGATTGCCATCACGACGGAGTTAGTGATGGCTAAGTGACTCAGAGTACGAAGGTGCATGGATCCACAAGCAAATTATGAGGTGCTTGTTTCGTCAGGTTGCCGGCGATGCTATTCTCCTCCCTGGGGACATGTTCCATCTATGGACCATTGAAGCGTTCCTTCAATTTCCTCACTTCATCAACATATGCTTCCATTAGGGAGCTTTGATAATCCTTATTAACTTGATGCACAACCAATTGTGAGTCCCCTCGGACTACTAGCTTCTTGATTCCTAGCTATGCTTCTACCCTGTTCCTGGCAAGCAAACCCTCGTATTCTGCTGTATTGCTTGTCTACACCTCCCTGGGGAAGTGCATTTGGATCACATATTTGAGGTGCTCTCTAGTGGGTGCTACGAGCAGCACTACAACACTGGCACCCTGCAGCGAGAAAGCTCCATCCAAATACATGATCCACGCCTGGGGGGTTTCCTTGTCGTCAAGGGTTGTTTCAGGGATATCATCATATGGTGTTGGCGTCCATCAGCAACAAATTTTGCCAGTGCTCGACTCTTGATGGTTGTCGAGCTCTCAAAGTTCAAATCGAAACTAGCCACTTCCATGTCCCACTCGACGATCCGACCGGTAGCCTCTGGGTTCCTGAGGATCCGCTACAGCAGGAAGCAGGTGACAATCATGCGGTACACTTGGAAGTAGTGACGCGGCTTGGAGGGGACGATGAGGAGGCCAAAGAGTAGTTTCTGGATCCCGAAGTATCTCGTTGCTGCAACATCTTCTTCTTCTAGGTTGCTCGTTATTTTGCATCTTGTTTTTCTTATGTATCAGGCTCTTGCATCATTGTGGTTGACCTGGGTTCGTTGGCTGTTGAGTCAGTGGCCATCATTTCAATATCCCCGGCCTCCCTTTTCGCCACTAGTGCGGCGCTTACCGTTTGGTTCGGTGCTGCCAAATATAACAACAACGGTTCCTCATGCTTGGGTCTCACTAAGACTAGGGCCAAGGATAGGTACTTCTTCAGGTCTTGCATCGCTCCTTCAACTTCCGGAATCCATGTCATTGGTCGTGTCTTCTTCAAGATTTTGAAAAACGGCAGGGCCTCCTTTGCTCATTTGGAAATGAATTTGCTAAGAGCAACGACACAGCTCGCGAGTCGATGGACGTCCTTCATGCCCTTTGGTGCCTACAGTTGCTCGCTAGCTTCTATTTTTGTGGGGTTGGCTTCTATCCCGCGCTGACATATGAAGAAACTGAGGAACTTACTAGACGGGACCCCAAATACACATTTCTCTAGGTTGACTTTCAAGATGATCTTTCAGAAGTTTGCAAACATTTCCTCTAGATCTTGGACCAATGTGTCCTTGTTCTTGGTCTTGACTACGATGTCGTCCATGTAGGCTTCCATATTTCTGTGCAGTTGCGGTCCAACATCAATCATGATTGTCCTCATGAGCATGGAGCATGCACTCTTCAGGCCAAATGAAATGTGCCTGGAGTAGTACGTGTCGCATGGGGTGATGAAGGTTGTTTTCTCTTCATGCTCCTTGGCCATAAAGATGTGATGATAACCAGAGTAGGCATTGAGGAACAAAAACAGATTGTAACCGGTAGTCGAATCGACACTCTGGTCGATGCGCGACAACTAGAAGGGGTCCCTCGGGCAAGCCTTGTTGACATCTGTCAAGTCGATGCCAAGCCTCCACTTCCCGCTTTCCTTGCGCACCACCATGGGATTTGCCAGCCATGTTGGTTGGAGCACACCCCTGACTATCCCTACCATTTCTAACTTTTTGATTTCTTCGGTAATAAACACTTGTCCCTCCAGTGCATTTTTTTCAAACCTTCTGCTTGACACGGCTAGCGTGACGACCGACAGCAAGGTGGTGCTCTATCACCTCCCTGGGAACACCGGGGATGTTAGACCGTTCCCAGGAAAACATGTCGACATTCGCCGGGAGGAAGGAGACGAGCGCGCTTTCCTATTTGTTGTCGATGGAGGCAGTAATTTTTTTAGTGTAAGACAGTAGGAAAGGCTCCTACTGCATGTATATATAAACAGCAAGACAATATTACATGTACATTAGGGTGTGATGGGCAAGTGGTGAGGGTGGAGGGGGCGGGGGGTGGGGTGGAGGGGTTTACAATCCTAGGGAGGGATCAACAAAGATGCAACAATGTCGTCCACTAGTTGTGCCTTGCTAGCTGGCACCCTAAATCTAAGGTTGGAGAAGTCCCCTACAAACCTACGTCTCCAAGAAATCTAAGGAACCACGTATGATCTACAATGCCTAGTGTACCAAAATTATGTAAAAATAATGCCTGGTCCTTGATAAAAAATAGTAATGGGCTGAAATATCAAATATTGGTCTGAATTGTTGGGCCTGGCCCATTTAGGTGTGTGATTTGGATAGGGCTAGTAAAATTGTTACCTTATTTTTTTCAGTCATTGGTGATCTGGCATGTCATCATCTTAGCCACGCAGTTGATGCCATGTCAGACCCTACGTGGTTCTGGTACATATGTAATGACCAAAAATTTTGGTCAAAGATTTTATGACCTAGGTTTTTTGGTCAAAGAATACTTGACCAAAACACTAAAAAGTTCATGTTTGTTGACGGCCAACTGTTGACCCACTGAATTTGGTTAAAAAAAGGTCGTAATATGATACCAATGACGATTCTTCGCCAAAAATGGTGGGTCATTATCGACCATATTTCTTGTAGTGTATGCTGGATTCTTATGGTTTAGGATCAGGGTCCCTACAGTGGGAGACGTCGCCACCATGCCGCCTCATGGACCATTCAATGTGCTTGTCCCAGTCTGTCAGAGTTAGGTATTTCCCACTACCTATCCTTGCAAGTATTCCCATCACTACAGATCGCACTATACACCTAGTCAAAAGACCTTATGGCCACCCTGTTCACCCCTTGCCATACAAAAGGAGGTCCACGGTACCTTTAGAAAAGTCAATACTTTATTCAATTGCACGCGTAGTTGCACCTCTCGAGCATCCAGATGGGTTGTTGCACTCTTGTACTTGCACCAACCTAATTAATTATCATCAAAACATGACATAGGGTTATACGCTCCCGAGCGACCTGAACCTGTATAAACTCTCAGGCGTGATCTGGTCGATTGGTGCTCTTCGTGCAACCGAACCCCCCGGAGAACAGTAAAGGGGCCTCCCAGGTCCCATAGATCGTCGTTGTTCTCCCCGACATCTTTGGCACACCACATAGAAGGATCTCCTGTGCGCGTATCTTCACTGGCATTTCCGCATGCCTTCCTTATTGCCCATGGTGCCCAAGGTGACTAAGGGTGGCCCTACGAACGCCCCTTTGATGTCCAAGCATCCCAAGCCAACTGCTATAGGTGAGAGAGACGAGGGCAGGCAACATGCCCATCCCACGAGCAAACACACCCACCCACACCGCACGTAGCTCCACAAATCACGGTCCAAACACCGCATTCGTGCTAGTACAGTATATGTGTGCGGCAGCCGGGGGCGAAGCCGCTGCCACGACCGCGATTACTGAAGCGGCGGCTGCAGCCAGACCTCCATCTCGCCCGTGGGAAGAGGACGCGGGGCGGTGTGCGGGAGACACCCTTGCGAGGACCGACGATGGACGACGTCGCGGGAGAGCACATTGCCAGGATTAAAAGTGCAACCCACGCATCACCCGATCCAGTCCCTAAAGCGGCAGGAGAAGGTTTATCGCAAGCCCAGCTACTGTTAGACTTTCCTCTTGCGTCGGAGATGATGGAGGAGTGGAGGGCGACCATACAAAGCCTATTGATTTTTGCCAACAAGGACAAGCCAGACGCGGCAGGCTACTTGCATGCGCGGCGAGTAGCTCCTAGAGGGCCCGCCACCTGGCTCGACGCCGGTGGATCACACACTATGCAATCACCCCAACAACAGTAGCAAGTGACCCGCTAGACCGATGTGCAAGACGAGGTGTCTCATGCTTCGGTGGACCCGCGAATCAAACAAGCTCAACGCCAAGTCTTGAAGCACCAACGCAAGGAGGACACGCATACCACAATCAAGAGGCGACGTGAAACACGCCACCAATCGGATGGTCGCACGGATCTAGTCCTCGACGAGCCCATGCTTGTGGCGCTTGGTAGCCTACCTTACAATTTGAGATGCCCAGCGTTCACCCTCAAGCTGCGGCAAGTCCGCTGGCCCTCCAGCAGGGCTTTCAAGCCAGAGCTGCCGAACCAATACGATGGCAACATATGTCCATCAGAGTTCCTAGGCATGTACACCATCGTAGTGTAGGCTGTCAGTGGATGAGACAAGAAGGTCCTCACCAACTACTTCCCGCTGGCGCTGAAGCCAAACATGAGGAGTTGGCTGATGAATTTGTCGGAAGGGTCCATCTACTCTTGGGCAGATCTATGCAACCAGTTCATTGGGGCTTACCATGGGGGGCACAAGCTCCCGAGGCAGCCCAGCGATCTAAACGTTCTCCCCGAGAGAGATGGCAAGACCCTCCGCAAGTACATCGAGAGATTCAGCCACGTGCAGCACAACATCCTCGGCATCCACCCTGCTGCGATGATCGCTGCATTTCACGTGACCATACGCAATCGCCGCATGCGTGAGGAGACGAGCATAAACACGGTGTGTGACGTCATCGAGCTTTATGCTCTGGCCGACAATTGCGCATGGGCTGAAGAGGGAAGAAGTCTCCCAGGAGAGGACACTCGTGCTGAAGCCAACTCTGACGACAACGAGAATGCACCTAACTCCTCGAATAATGGAAGCAAACATAGCAATAAATGCAAGGGAAAGGCAGTGTTGGCTGTCGAGAGCTCGGGCAATCTTGACGCCAACAAGAAGGCCAAGTCCGTGGAGCCCAACAAGGATGTTGCAGCGTGCTCCGGAGACGACGAGGCCATGACATGAGAGAAGATCGACAAGTCATACTGCAAGATCAACCTCACCAAGGGCCACAACATCAATGAGTGCCACCAAGTAGAACAACTTGTTGAGAAGCAGAATCAAGAGTATGAAAGGCGCGACAAGGAGAAGGGGCGAGATGGTGCCGGTGGGTTTGACAAGAAGAGATGCAATGGCCAAGGTGGCCGTAGTGGTAAGACCAAGTTGGCAAAAGGGAAGCCTACAAGAGGCAAAGATGACCAATCCGACAGTGATGATGACGAGGATGGAGAGGAATCCAATAGGAAGGAGTTCCAGAAGGCTATAGATGCTATGTGTATTGACTGAGGCGAATAATTCCACTCCTCCCACAAGCAGCCCAAGAAATGGGTCTGCAAGGTTAACGAGGTGGAGCTAACGGCAGAAGCAAGGAAGCCTCTCAAGTGGTCTAGCACTCCCACCATCTTTGACGCTGAGGAACACCCTGATCACATAACCATAGTCTGGTGCGTGCCTCTATTGGTCGCGCGAACGGTTCGCAACCTCAGGGTCACGAAGATGTTGGTCGACAATGGGGCCGAACTGAACTTGATCTCGCCCAATTTTATCAAGTGGCTGCAAATCCCCGACTCGGATCTTAAACCCACAGGTCCTTCCAAGGAGTGGACGGGGGGATATTTCAATCGAAGGCAAGATAACACTTCTGGTCACATTTGGTAGCGAGCTCAATTTCAGGACAAATAGGGTCACCTCCGAGGTCCCCAAGATGGTGTTGCCATACAACGGAATCCTGGGCCATCCTGCACTGGCTATGCTCATGCCGGCATCCCATCATGCCTACAACACACTCAAGATGCCAGTGTCGATGAGCATCATTGCCATCCATACAGACAAGAAAGACTTAGTCCTTTGCGTCCGCAAGATCTACTAAGAGGTAGTCACAACATCCACCGACAAGGCACCCGCTTGTGCCAAGAGCAAGCCCAAGACCTCCGGCAAGACTAGTGACGAATCCGAGAAGCACGCCGCTTAGCAGAGCGCATGGTTGATGACTCACCTGAGACTTCTATCGCCGGGGGTAATACAAGCAGCGTGACCATCCCCAAGACGAAGCAAGTGGTTGCGCAAGAGGATGGTGAGGGAGTACTTTCACTATAACTGCCACACAATGAAGCTCTGAACTGCCGCAGTACCACCTTCGAGATTGAAGTTTGGATTATGTACTTTGGCTTTCCCTATGATTATCAAACTAAGTATTACATAAACAAGTATTTAGGCGGCTTTGACTCTCTTATTTCCTGATACAACCCATGTCAAGATGAAGATTCATTATGTTCAAAGTAAAGGTTCTTAATATTCGGTTAATACCCAAGACCATTGTCGTCTGGCAGCTGGGAGGGGCTAGGGATTGCTGGACAGTTCAAGTTACCATTTTGAGAAGTAATGATTGGGATAGTTTACTACCAGAAGTTCCACCTGCTGGAGAAGAACCCCCTCCTCCTGATGGTAACCCCCACCCATAATTTGGACCTAACCTCACTGCTGAGCAGTTGTACCAGCAACAGGTTCATAACTGGCTTGCTCAAAATGTTGCACCTCCAAATGCAGATCCTCGTGCTAATGATGCCCCCAATTAGCAGGCTTAGAACGATGGTTGGGGTGTGTGGCCGATCCAACCTCCTCAAGCACCTCCACTACCACCATATCTCTTTAACTTTCAAGCATGGCTTGCTGCACAGGGACTTCAAGTCCAGGATGGTTTGGTTCCTGATAACAATATCATAGATAGTGCCTCCCAAGCAAGAAATGATGCTTTCACAGCCTGTGATAGCTCAGGTAGTACTGATATTTCGGCTGGCCCTATGTCCGTGACAATGGTGCACCCCCACACAACACAGCAGCAACACTCTGAGGATTCTCTGAAGATCTCTATCGATATACACAATGGAGGAATCTGCTTTGGGCTCTCTGAACAGGGGGAATCCATTCTCACACTACTATTGACAGACCCAGCTCCCAGGCAACAGCTTAATGACTTCCTCTTCAGAACCATTAAACGTCTTATGTCATCTAGGGTACCTTGGTCCAATGGTTATGGCTTCAAACATGAGTGTGTGCAAGTGAGAGTCTCAATTACTATTGGAGAAGAGGGTTTGATTCTTAATATCACTAGCTCCACCCTGTCTGCAACCAGACCTGCTGCTGTTGTCGTGCTCGAGAAAATTTCCCCTCAACATGCCATGTTGTCAGTGGATCCAGAGATCAACCATACCCAGATGATCGTAGCATCTCAACATAGCAGCTTTGGGTTGGTCACTGCAAGAGGCTCTGATGATGGGGAGCGGGAGGTTCAGTCAGATATGCTTACTTCAGTGGGGCTCACAGGTAAAAGGATCCCCCAAAGGAGAAGGGCAAAATGAAAATTCATGTTGACACTACAAACCTGCATCGCAGCTCTCGTTCAAATAAATATGATGGATTCAAAGTGCCTGCCATGGCTGATGGGCGAATCAACAAGTCGAAGGTCAAGCCCAGAGTGATGCCCCACATCTCAATTCATGAGGATACCAGAGATTTGGAGTTGGATGTGCCCCCTCCTACCGCCAATAGCACCATGCAAGCCATTGGGACTCACCTCTACGCCATACCTGAAGACGAGCTCACTGCTAGTAAACTACTCAAGGAAGCATCAGGAGCTGGAGCAGATCACGTCTAAATTAGTTTTAAGCTGTAGCTTTTAATATTTCTTTTTGGTTCTTTTGCAACAATGGAATGTGCTATGTTGGAACATCAGTGGTCTTAACTCGCCCATAAAAAATCTAGCTCTCTCGAATGCGATTCGTGACAGTGGATGCTCGGTTATTTGTTTACAAGAAACTAAGATGCAAATGTTTGATGATGCTATTCTGAAATCTTTGTGCCCTAAACGCTTTGATAGATTTGCTTATATCCCGTCTAGGGGAGCCTCAGGTGGTCTTGTCACGATATGGAACAGTAGTGTATTCACAGGCGATACGTTCATAGAGGAAGATTTTGCTCTTGGAATTCAATTTAAATCAAAGCAATCATCTCATCAATGGAAGCTACTGAATATCTATGGTCCATGTCAGGGAGAACAAAGAGCTCTATTTACAAATTGGTTGTTTGGCCTAAACATCCCGACATCAGACGACTGGTTACTACTTGGGGATTTCAATTATATAAGAGACACAGCGAACCGCAGCCGACCTGGAGGAGACGTGCAAGACATGTTGCTACTGCAACAAAAGACCTTCCAACGGTGCCAGAAATAAGAGTGTTGCTTGATACTCCTCAACAACGGCACCAGGATTCCTTCAGCTGCGGCTACGCCTTAAGGGACTTCCTAGGCAAGTATGCAAAGGATTTCCCCCGTGGCCTTGGAGCCTTGCGTTGGTGTTCCCTCGAAGCGGAAAGGGTGATGTAGCGTAGCGGTGGTAAGTATTTCCCTCAGCTTGAGAATCAAGGTATCAATCCGGCGGAAGAGTATCTTAAGATCCTGCCCAAACACAAAAGCTTGCACCCAACGCTATGAAGGGGTTGTCAATCCCTTATAGATTGTTTGCCAAGTGAGAACTGAAAGCAACAAAGTAACAAAGAAAAGTAAAAGCGGAGGTGTAAACGATGGATGTGAATAGACCCGGGGGCCGTAGTGTTTATTAGTGGCTTCTCTCATGAAAGCAAGTAGACGGTGGGTGAAAAAATTACCGTCGAGCAATTGATAGAACTGTGCACAGTCGTGACGATATCTATGCAATGATTATTTCTATAGGCATCACGTCCGAAACAATTAGACCGATAATTACTGCATCTACTACTATTACTCCACACGTCGACCGCTATCCAGCATGCATCTAGTGTATTAGGTCCATAAGAACAGAGTAACGCCTTAAGCAAGATGACATGATGTAGAGGGATAATCTCAAACCAATGATAAAAAACCCATCTTTTTACCCTTGATGGCAACTGCTTGATGTGTGCCTTGCTGCCCCTACTGTCACTCGAAAGGTCACCACATGGCAGAACCCAAAACCAAGCACGTCTCCCAATGCAAGAATCATAGATCTAGTTGGCCAAACAAAACCCAAGACTCGGAGAGACTTCGAGGCTCCCCTGATTTTTCGCGGAATATTTGGGAATATGTAGGCGCAAAACCTAGGTCAGGAGGCGGCCAAGGAAGCCACAAGCTTGCCCACCGCAGCCTCCCCCCTGGTGGCGTGGTGCAAGCTTGTGGGCTCCCTGGGGCCCACCTGGCTTGGCCCAAAGGCTCCCTGGTCTTCTTTCGTTCGAGAAAAAATCATTTCGGGGATTTTATTCCGTTTGGACTCCGTTCCAAAATCAGATCTGAAAAGAGTAAAAAACAAAGAAAAAACTGGAACTCGCACTTGGCACTAATTCAATAATTAGTCCCCAAATAGATATAAAAAGGTACATAAAACATACAAAGAAGACAAGATAACAGCATGAAACCATAAAAAATTATAGATACGTTTCAGACGTATCACATGTCACGTTCAATGAGTTCATCGGGGAACAAGCGCTTGCGGAACTTCCAATCAAAGGTAGAACCTACACCTGGTCTAATATGCAAAAAGACCCGCTCTTAGAACAATTGGACTGGTTTTTCACCTCTTTGAACTGGTCCCTGTCATTCCCCAACACTCTGGTGCACCCTCTAGCAAGGCCTGTCTCGGATCATATCCCTTGCTCCGTTGTAATACAGACAAACATTCCTAAAAATAGAAGTTTTCGGTTTGAAACTTTCTGTATTGCACACCCGGGTTTCATGGACATGGTCTCCTTAGGATGGTCTAAACCGATCAGATACTGAAGTCCGGCCGAATTTTCCGCTATGGCCTCAAACAATGTGTGCAGGGTTCCCAAGCCCACTGTCTGGGTGCCACTTGGTACACCGTGCGATTGCCTACCATGTCATAGCCCATCCCTAAGGTCAGCGCTATGCACGACCCCTAGCATAAGCTACAAGCACCACACACTACTTGCAACTCCTGGACAGAGTACTAGGTGATTTATAAGCCGTGTGGGATTGGAGCGCCCGGATCCCTATGTGTGGTAGTAGCTATTCTTGGATAACATACACGGAACTCAGTTCCTAAGAGCGGTTCCATTGAGACAACCCGCCATGTACTCCTACATAGCATCTCATCAATCTTTACCAAATCAGGTTCAACGTTTAACTTATGTCACTAGAACACATTCATTCACTCTAGTTCATCATCTAGATAAATCAACCCTGAGACAACTCTAAGCATAGCATGCATAGCAAAGTAAGTCACATCATGGCTTAAGCATCTATGAGGTATGCTAGGTTGCTTGGTTTAGCTATTTACGATGACAATGACAGGTAATGCAGAGGAGTGGATTCCACTACCGAAACAAGTAGCATTTGAAATGTTGTGTCCTAATGCAACAAATAAGAGCAGGAACTGGAACATGGGACTGTATTGGAACATTCAAAAGGGGTGGTTGCCTTGATGATCAACAGTTGGAAGCTCTTCTTCGTTTTGATACTCGTAAGTATCATGCGGAGCAGAGCCTACCGCAATACAAACAATATAACAATCAATGCACAACAAGTGCAGCAGTATGATGCATGATCATGACATCACATAAATATGTTGGATGAGTAATGCACCTATAACCAGATTGGTTGAAATTGGTTTGAATCAAAGATTCAAATTCCACTTCGTATAAGGTATTTTCGAATGCCCTTTAATTGATTTGACCTGATCAGCATGTATAACTTGTTCTAAGATGCATTATAATAGCACCAATGAATTCCTCGGAGTTTTCTAGTCATTTTTCATATATAATTTATTTCAATCTGAGTTAGAGAATTTTTTCTATGAATTTTCAAAGTTTTAAACATTTTTTAGAATTTTGAGAATTATTTCTAAATAGGAAATTAGATTATATGTGTCAGCCTGACCTCAGCAGGTCACCTAACCGTTGCGAGGTCAAATCTGACATATGGGGTCCCCATGTCAGTGACCCATGGCTGGTTAGAGTCACTGGCAGGTGGGACCCCCTCTCATTGACTCGGGATTAATTTTTGAGTTGACCTCAGCTTTGACTACAACTAGGGCCCACTATCAGCGTTTGTTAGAGAACTAATTATGTTAGATTAGTCCCTAATGATAGCCACGTTATGGCATCGCCGGAGTCTCGCCGGCAGGGACCAAACCGACGGTGGTCCTCCTTAGAATCGCGCTACACGTGGTGGATGGACGCGCAGAAACTACCAAAATGATGCACGCACTGGGTCGCATCCATCTACAAGGTTAGTTGGTTGTGGGGGTGCTAGAATACTCGTCGGCGACAACCCATGCATTAGCCGGAGCTCGGATGAGCTCAGAGCCGATGCCATTAGGGGTGGGTTACCAACCTAGGGCCACCCACGACATCTACACGAGCACAGGAACTCCACGGGGGCATTGGTTGGACCTGAGAGTCACCGGAGCATCGCTAGCATCGAGGTCCGTGCAGTGGAGCTCCTCGGGCTAGAAGCAATCCGAGCCTACAACTCGAGATCGACCTCGGGAGATGGGGAATCGATCCAGGGGCTCACAGTGATGACGACGACATTGGTAACTTTCTCGGGGACGGCCTGGAGACAGCGAATCGGCGACGACAGTCTAGTACGGACGGAGGTGAAGATGAGCTCGGGGTTGTCGACTGGAGGCGTCTCGCGTCGATTGCTTGGGCGGAGAGCAGAGTAGCTGAAGGTGGAGCTAATGGGCTGCTCGGAGCGAGGGGGGATGAGCTACGCTAGCGACGGCGGCGAGCTTCGGCTGTGGGCGGCCATGGCGAGCAGGGGCGAGGAGGAAGAGAACGGGGGCGAATGGGAGGAGGAATGGATTGGCACAACTTCCTCCCGAGAGACCAGGCAGGCAAGCAGCTGTGTGTCGGTGGCAGCGCGCGCGGCAGCCATCTCCTCCTGTGCCTACCCGCAAGAGGTAGAAGACGTCCTTGCCCCTAGTGGGCTGGGCTGGGCCGGCTACAGGTGACCGCCAGGTAAGTTTTTTCTCTCTCTTTCCTATTTTTGTTTATTTTTCTATTTAATAGCTTCTATTTTATTTTTTGGGGAACTACTCTAATTTCAAAAACCCTGAAAATAATTATGGCGTATTATTGGAATATTAGCAAGCTTCACAAAAAGTTTCAACATTTTTGAAACAACTAAAATAATTGTAGTCCTTTTATTTGACATTTTCAGTAGGTTCTGAGGATTATTTAAAATACCAAAGTTGTTACGGAAGTACAATTCACCTGTGATATGTTGTTGCCAACATTTATGTGACATTGTGAACATTTTTGAAAGCCATTTTGGGTTCATTGAAAATCACAACTATTTTGGATTGTTTTATTAGATGAAGTGCTAGGGTTTGTTAGTCCCCATTTCAAGTTTAGCAAAATTTAAACATGATGCAACACACATGCTAGCACAATGCAAGTGGAAATACTAGGGATGTCACAACTCACCCTCACTCAAAAGAATCTTGTCCCGAGATTTAGAAGTCGTCGGGAACAGCGCGGTGCACTCTAGGCGGAGACGGTCCTCCCTTTCCCAGGTTGCTTATTTTTTAGAATGATTTGACCACTGAACGTTGAGAAACTTGATGTTTCGATGTCGACTGGTGCACTCAGCTTGATCAAGAATACAAACAGGGTATTCTCGATATGAAAGGTTATCTTGGAGATCAAGCGTTTCGTGGCCCACTTCACGTACAGGATCCGGGCAGCAACGCCTAAGTTGCGAGACGTCGAAAACATCATGATCCTTGGAAAGATGCAGAGGGAGTTCCAACTGGTAGGCAACCTCTCCTCGTTTGGCACGAATGTAAAAGGGACCAATATAACAAGGAGGTAGTTTGCCCTTGATACCGAATCAATGGGTAGCCTTCAAAGGTGTAACCCGAAGGTAAGACTTCTCGTCAACTTCTATAACACCCAAGATTTCTTTAAATTTTGATTTCCTTGGATTTTTAAATTTTTGGCTTGACAAAAACTTTGATGCCCTCTTGCAAACCTTCTTGAGAAAACCTTTTGGAGCCTTCATTCTCGACCAACAAGTTTTAGAAGATGTTCTTTTAGCCCTTTCTCAAAATGAATTGGTTAGAAGGATAATCTTCTTTTGCAACTTTGGAAATTATTCCATAAACCTTCTATTCTTTCTTTCAAAAAGGTTTACTCATCACCATTTTGTTTTAAATCTTTTTACACCTTCCCTAGCCCTAAAGTTTTATTTTGAATGTTTTCCAAAACTTTAGAAGGGATGGATCACCCGTCATATTTTATTTTGATAAAAAGGGAATTTCTTTAATCATTTTGAACCCCTGCCATTTTACAAAGGAACTCTTTTATTACTTTGGAGTCTTGACCCTAAACTCTTGCAATTTGTAGCCCTTAGTATCTCCACTCATTTCCATCAAAAACTCTGAATACCCAAGTTTAAAATTTTCAAATTCTAATTGACTGAAGTTTGACCATAGAATCTGATTTTCATTTGAAACCTGTCTTAAACTTCTCCAAAAATTATGACAATTTCTGCAATGCCTTGTCACCCAATGAGAATGCTTCCCAAAAAATTTCAGCTCGAAACCAATTCAACAACTGCCTCTTTCAATTCAACAAACACCTCACCTACACTCTGAAACTGCACATGTCTGAATTTATTCTTCAGACAAGCTTTAGTCAGAGCAGCAGCTCTCTCCCTTGTCAATCTCGCTAGTACCATCGCATGCGCCCTCGATCCTATGCCCAAGCTTATCCAGTGCGCCGCTCGAAGTTTGGACACATCCTAGTGTTGGTGGCAAGCTGCCAGAGTTGGCCAAGCTCCACCAGCGGCCCTGCATCAACCAAAACCCCTCCTCTGCTACAGCCCCGTGCCGTCCAGCACCGTCCAACGCCTCTGCAGCATCCGCCTGTCCTCCATCGCAAATGCACGCCGCAAGAACCGTCGCCATGCTCCGGCCTACACAGAGCGCGTTTTCTACCGCCGCAACGCACGGCGAGAGCCGCGTCATCGCCCCACTTCCTGCATCGATGACCAGCTCGTCTCTGGTCAAAAATGAGTTCCCCAGAGTGGTTAGGTACGACCTGCACCACCTAATCACCTGTTCGAGCCCCTGCTTTGCTGGAATCGCTCGCCCGAGTTAATGCCGAAGCTCCTCCCGTGGCGCCTATATATAGAACACCTCCCGTGAGCTTCGGACTTCATCCCGCACCTCTCCACATCTCATCTCCACCCCACAACACCAGCCGAACCAGGAAGGGGTCGTCGAGGGGCCTTCTTCCCCAACTCCGTTTG
Organism: Hordeum vulgare subsp. vulgare; assembly: GCF_904849725.1. Classification (NCBI taxonomy): domain Eukaryota; kingdom Viridiplantae; phylum Streptophyta; class Magnoliopsida; order Poales; family Poaceae; genus Hordeum; species Hordeum vulgare. The sequence continues at coordinate 267,750,451 of NC_058519.1, read as the reverse complement.
CCCCTATCTGCTTCGGGATCTGGCCATTCCTAAGCTGTGTAAGCTATGGTAGGACCTCCAGAGTCCTTCGTTTGCGTCCAGGAGCTCCTCCCCTTGTTAGCCTTCGCTCAATCGATCGCAGGAGGTTCTCTATCGTCAAATCGCAACCTCACCAGAGCTGCCGTCCGCCGGAGTCCTGCTGCCGTCGACGTGGAGCTTCCCCCTTGACCAAAACCACCTCCACCATTTGGGAGGGTCGAAGGTGATGCCAGCCGCAACCTCAGCCTGCCCTCTCCTCCCTCCTATCATCGTCGACGACCACCGTGTGGTTCTGGTGCCGGTGAAGCCTTCGAACCTGACAGGGGGGCCCTCTTTTCAGTGTCTCCCCCTCCTGTGAAATGTTTTCGACGAAAACTTATTCTATCTGAAGTTGTTTTCCTTTCGGGGAAACGCCTTTCCCTTCGGGCTCTTTGACTTATCTCAAGCTAGTCCCTGTTTCTATTTATTCTTATTATAGATTAGTCCCTGAACCTGTTTTAGATATAACTTTTGATCCACAACTCATTTTTTTGTGATTCTTTTTGCAAAATGATCCTTATAATGCCTCGTTTGTTGTAAGATTTTTCTAGAAATATTTTGGAACCAGTAGCTAAGCAGTACCACTTACATCATTGTTTGCTTTATACCATAGATTCCCACACAAAGAACACCAACGTTAACTGCATCGAGCTTGATCCCGACTACGTGGTACCAGACAAGCATGTTTGAACTCTTGATGTGCTGTTTGCTAACCTAACTCATATTTAATATTCATCACCTTGCATATTTCATACATGCTACTTGTATTTTAACAATGGTAAAACATGGTGATGGCATGTGATCATCATGAGAGGTCGTGGAATAACCTAGTCTCGTGGAACATGATAGGTTATGGCCTGATCATGACATGTGCACGATGGTGCCGGTAAAACTTGGTTAAACTCCAGTATCGACCTAGATCGAGTCGTGTCCGTGTCATACTTCTATAACGTGCTACCACAGTTTCCTGGATAATGGATTCGGTAAAGTCAGTAGTAGACCTATTATCAGTCACACACCAAGTAGAGGGGCCGGTACGAAGGTATCCATGGCCCTGGGATAAATCTAGTCATCTAGTCAGGGGGCATGGGTGTTTACGGTCTGGGACCAGAAGGGAGGGTACTCCCCGTGAGCGCGCGGTATAAATTTGGATCCCATGCTAGTCGAGGTCGGAGCCTCCCCGTCTTATGGTTTTGCCTTGGCAGCGTAGTCCGGGCGAAGCCGGGCTTCGTGAAGGTAAAATAGGTGTGTGCTAGTTTTGAGTGTCCGCTTCTAAAATGTCGTACATGGGATTTGTGATGATGACTATCGAAACCCGTGAGCTATGGGTAAAGAGTACACCCTCTACAGAGTCAAAACTATCCGAGTAGTCGTGTCCCCGGTCAAGGACGTTGTTTGACGAGTCAAGTGTCGGTCCTAGAGTCGGTCTTTCGAGTAAGTGATGGTAATAACAATAATTGTGGAAAATCGTATTATAATGTGGAACATGATCAAATATTTTTATTGGTTCAAGAATTATCTTGAAGGTTGGTTGTACCACCCGGATACTTCTTGTTATTTATTTATTGTGTTTGGATCAAGAATTATCGTGAAGGTTGGTTGTACCACCCGGATACTTCTTGTTATTTATTTATTATGTTCGCATCAAGAATTATCCTGAAGGTTGGTTGTACCACCCGGATACTTCTTGTTATTTAATTATTATGCCCTTTCTGTGGTGTCGCTAAGACGCCCGACTGCGGCTTGTTATTTATTTATTATTCCCTTTCTCTGGTGTCGCTAAGACGTCCGACCGCGGCTTGTTAGTTATTTATTATGCCCTTTCTGCGGTGTCGCTAAGACCCCCGACTGCGGCTTGTTATTTATTTATTAGGCCCTTTCTGTGGTGTCGCTAAGACGACCGTTTGTGGCTTGTCATTTATTTTTCTTTTATGTTATGCCCTGTATGTGGTGTCGCTCAGACGCCCGATGGTGGTTTTACTAACCCGTGTTAACCTTTCAAGGCATCGCTTCAGACACCCAATCGGTGCATTTTTCTTTCTGTTGAGGAAATCTCGGGAGGATTACCGCCTGATTTATCCACTAACATTATTTATTTTTCAGCAATTAGATTTTTAATATAACATGATAATGAACAATGCTTATTAATAACCAATTCCATGCATCTCATCTTTTGTGCAAACTGTTTGCGAGTACTTTTCGGAGTACTCGCTGGCTTGTTGATGTGGCCAGATATGGATGAAGGAGACCTCATGGATGAAGAGTTTGATAGGGAGTCTGATGTCTAGAGGACTCGCAGTCAGTCTTGCGATCCTGGAGTCCACTGTTGTATTATCCCACCGCTTCCGCCACATCGAATAAAACGCCGAGTCTCACTCTCACTCTTGACGCGTAGTAGTACTCATCATGTCACATTACTCTGATGTGACGTGGCCCTTTTATTACGTGCAGTAGAGTCAGCCTAATACCACTGTAACATTCCATTTACTTGAGACATGGATATGTTGCAATAATTGTAGAGCAACCCTTGCTCTACTTGTATAGTATTAAGTACTACTGGTTTTTTGTATCAAGATGAGTTTGTCAGTGAGGAATATTTTTCTTCAGTGGGGACGCGCATGGCTGATTTCCAATTCACTATTTTATTTGGACACCGATCGTGACAACTTCAAAAGTCACACCCTCACGATGGCGATCATATTGTCTCTTTTGACAAGATTGGGCTGTTATCAACTTTTCACGAATATTGCGGACTTTCGCTTTTGCCTCTTGAATCATATCCGGACCAAAGAGTTGAATCTCTCTAGTTTCTGACCAGTTAAGAGGTGTTAGACACCTTCGTCCATACAGAACTTCAAAAGGAGCCTTGCCCCAGCTTGATTGATAACTACTGTTATAAGAAAATTTGGCGAACGGAAGGTATTTCTCCCAATTGATGGTGAAAGATATAACACAAGAACTCAACATATCTTTCAAGAATTGATTAACTCGTTTTACTTGACCACTTCACTGAGGATGGAAAGTAGTGCTAAAGGAGATATGAGTCCCCATAGAATTTTGGAAGCTTTCCCAGAAAGGAGAAGTAAAGAAACTTTCACGATCTGAGTTAATCTCCAAAGGAATACCATGAAGAGACACTATTAGGGAAATATATAACTCCGCCACATGGCTAGATATTATACTATCTCGAACACGAAGAAAATGAGCCACTTTGGAAAGACGGACAATGACTACAAAATACCATTATTCCCTTTCTTGGTCTTGGGAAATCCGATGATGAAATCCATGCCGACTTTATCACATTTCCATTCAGGAATAGCTAAAGGTTGAAGGGTGCGAGCACGCCTTTGATGTTCTACTTTAACACTATGGGAAACGTCACAGTTTGCAACGAACCGGTCAATTTCTCTCTTCATCCTAGTCCACCAGAACCTCTAGCGTAGGTCCTGATACATGTTGGTACTAACAGGATGAATCGTGAGAGGAAACTGATGAGACTCCGAAATGTTGATTCTTGGGAACCACCAATCGATTCTCGAAGAAGACAACACTTTGATCATTCATTGAAAAACAACTAGCAGATCCACACTTGATGTTTTTCTTGATTCGCAAAATTACCATATCTTGCTTCTATGCGTCTATAATTTGATCCGAAAGGGTAGATTTCGCCACCAAGGTGGAAGGAAATCCTTCAGGAACAAAGTGAAGCTATTGCTTTTGAAATTCGTCATGGAGAAGTGGTTGACTTTTTTGTAACATTAAATTGTTACAATAAGACTTATGACTTAGTGCATCAACCATGACATTGGCTTTCCCCAGGGTGTAAGTTATTACTAAGTCATAATCTATAATCAACTCGGCCCAACGTCTTCGCCCGAGATTCAAATCCGGTTGGGTGAAGATATATTTCAGACTTTGGTGATCGCTGTAAGTTTCGCAACGATTACCCAGAAAGTAATGTTGCCACGTTTTCAGTGTGTGAAGTACAGATGCAAGCTCCATATCATTTGTTGGATAATTATCCTCATGTGGATGCAACTGGCGAGATGCGTATGCAATCACATGACGATCCTGCATGAGAATGCAACCTAATCCAAGTCGCGAGGCGTCGTAATAGATAACGAAGTTGTCACACCCTGTTTTCACTTTGCCTCAACTGTAGTCTTTTCAAATTTGGATATAATTAAAACTTTTTAAACAAATGCTGTGAGTGCCCTGATTGTCATTGATTGTATGTATTCTTGAGTGTATGGATGTAAAAATAATTTTTATAACATAATATTTCCATGAAAAGTCCTTTTTCTCATTTTTGTTAATTCAAAACCTTGCTTTGGGGTTTGCACTACAAGTCCCTGATTTCAAGGGGGTACCTTCACCCAAAGATTGTATTCTAATTCCAGAACTATTATAACTCTCCAAAATCATAAAATAATTATTTTATAAACTAGCGTCCTATTTTATTTACATGTCCATTGGTGATGCGAGAAATGATATTTCCGAGTGGAAAATTACTTTTCTACCTTAGAAAATTTTGAGCAAATTTAGAGATACTCCAAGGACATATATTTTCCATATGAAAGATTTCTAACCGCTATTTATATTCAAAATATGTGAGGAAACCTTTTAAAACCTATTCTGTCTGTTTTGACCTTCTGAAATATTTCCAAAGGAAGTATTCTCAATAAATTGCCACAAAATTCTAGCATCTTCCGCAAGCTATATTTGGTGATCATTCCAAGTTTCACCTCATTCCAAGGTGGTTTGGTTCACCAAATAATCCTAAAACCCTTCCACTCTAGATTTAAGTTGAAGCAACTCTACATTACAAAGTTTGTCCAAATGGCCTAAAACTTTGCAGGAGTGCTCAATACCCCAAATGAGGAGACCCTACCGAGAATTAATTTTGTGGGGATTAATTTCCTCACATTTCCTCTTAATAAGGCAAAACTTTCCATTTGGGGGTGTTTTCAAGTTTGCATTGCCAAACTTGTCCAATGGAGCTCAAATTTGGTAGAGCAACCTAATATTGCCTTAAACTCGATCGTGTTAACTTTCAGCCTCATTGGTAAAGGTTAGCTGCCCTAAGCACAGATCAAACACCTTCAGCCAGATTGGTCAAACAACATCCAGCACTCTCTACACCCACTCCCTACTCCCCAAACTCCTAGCTCAGACTTCCATCACCACTCCTCAACTGCAGACGAGTGGCCCCTCCTTGGTTCAAAGTAAGTAAGACAAAAACCTCAATGTAGGTACTGGTTCAATGCTGGCACAACCTCTTTAAGCACCTCCCTTTGACCAGCATTTATCTTCTCGGATCCTAGCAACCGAGGGGCATCTAACCCACCCCACAAGCATGCCAGACAAGGCCAAAGCGTGCCAGCATGCCGTGGCATGACAAAACTGCGCTCTGGACGTGCTAAAGGGCACACCCGAGGCTAGGGAGGCTAGCCCCGGCCGGTTCTCACCTCCCCTCGATGTCTCACCTCGCCCCTAACAATGACCCCACTCAGGGCAGCCTTAGGGACCCTTTCTTCCCCTCTCCACTAACTCTGACGACGCATGCCCGCGCCCGCCCGATTCGTTTAGGAGGGCGCGGGCCCGCAGCACGCCTGCACAGCTACCCCCGCTCGCCCCGTTGCATCCGTGGAGTCCTAAACCACATTCACAAACCGTGGTTTAGGCCCCGAGCCCTCTCTCCCTCTCCTGCAGCCGTGGCGAAAACCATCGGCGCTCCCCCTCTCAGTTCCCCGTAGCCAGCCTCTAATTAGGCTCCCCCGTCGTTCTAGCACCTCATTCCTCTCCTCCCAACCTTCGATCGATCCCCTAGCACCCCCACTTGAGCAAGGAGAGCCCCTGAGCTCGAGATCGACCAAGGTGCCGCCACGTCAAAGCTTCATGAATCTCGGGCTAAAGGCTCGCTCTCGAGCTCCTCTCACTTCCCACGTGACCACAACAAGCTTAGGAACCTCCTCCACCACTCCCCCGTGCTTCTCCCCGCTCGGAACACCCTTCTCCACCGCAACACGAAACTCCTCCGCCGCGGTCTCGTTGTCGCCAGTGACACAGGTCCTCCCCGTCGGTCCCTCAACCCCTACTAGTTAGGCAGAGACGCCACGAGCCCATTTCTGTGCTCACATGGCCAGGAGGATGTCGAAGCCGCCGCCGCCGTGCCTCCCCTCCTCTCTGTATGGAGGTGGAAGACGACCCCGACAGGAGGGTCCCACCTGTCGGTGGCCAGTCTCTCCCCCTCTCTGTCGCTGTCCGTAGGGGGCAGCTCGTCAGGTTTAAACCTGACGGCGCGCACACGTGGGCTAGCTGGTTGGTTAGCTGGCCGGTTGGCCGGTTGGGCCGGCCAGCTGCTGGCCGAGCCGCGCCAGGGTTGAACCCCTTTTCTTTATTTTTAAATCTAGAGTCTTATATTATTTGTACAGGATAAAATATTTAATGAAATTGAAATATTTTTCCACCATAATTCCTCTGAAAATATGTAGAGTTTATTAGTGTTGTTGTGTAAATTTTTGTATAGACTTTTATGCACAACATTAATTAAATACCTAGGTTGGGTATTTTTAGCTCCTATTAATGAGACTTTAAAAATACCTTTTGTCTGTGTTTACTCACAGCATATTCCATGGGTAGGCTAAAGATGGTGGGAACCGAAGTGACATTGGCGGGTGCTGGGGACGGGGTTGGTACAAGCATGGAACACACGATGTACCCAGGTTCGGGGCTCTCTGTGAAGATAACACCCCTTATCCTGCAGGGATGTATAAGGCACCAATAATGCTACAATGTGCTCCTCGAGCTGTTCTACGGAGGAGGAAGAAGGTGTTGGGGAACGTTGCATGGGAAACAAAAAAATTCCTACGCACACGAAGACCTATCATGGTGATGTCCATCTACGAGATGAGATTTGGATCTAGGTACCCTTGTAGATGGCACAACAGGAAGCGTTAAGAAACACAATTGTTGTAGTGGAACGTCTTCACGTCCCTCGAACCGTCCCGCGATCCGTCCCACGGTCCGTTCCGATCTAGCGCTGAATGGACGACACCTCCGCGTTCAGCACACGTACAACTCGACGATGATCTCGGCCTTCTTGAACCAGCAAGCAAGACGGAGAAGTAGATGAGTTTTCCAGTAGCGTGACGCACGCCGGTGGTTGTGATGATCTACTCCCGCAGGGCTCCGCCCGAGCTCCGCTGAAATTTGATCTAGAGGTAGAACTATGTGGTCTAGGGTTGAGTTGCACGTGGAAAAACTTGTCTCAAATCAGCCCTAAAACACCACTATATATAGGAGGGAGGGGGAGGGCTAGCCTTGAGGGACAAGGCCCTCAAGGGTGCGCCGGCACTAGGAAGAGGAGGACTCATCCTCCAATTCGGTTTGGGGAAGGAGGAGTCCTCCTCTTCCTTCCCACCTCCCTCTTTCCCTTTTTCTTTTATTTTCCTTTGGTATTTTCTTATGTGGCACCATGGGACCTTTGGGCTGACAACACCAGCCACTAAGGACTTGTGGAGGCACTCTAGTGCCTTGGCCTCACTCCCGGGTCGGTGGGCCCCTCCCGATGAATTCCTGGAACCCATTCGTCACTCCCGATATACTGCCGGAATTGCCCAAAACTTTCCGATGACCAAATGAAACATCCTATATATCAATCTTCGTTTCCGGACCATTTCGGAAACCCTTGTTATGCCCGTGATCTCATCCGGTACTCCAAACAACATCCGGTAACCACACATATAACTCAACTATACTAAAACGTCTTCGAACCTTAAGTGTGCACACCCTGCGGGTTCGAGAACTATGTAGACATGCCCCAAGGCACTCCTCGGTCAACATCCAATAGCGGGACCTAGATTCCCATATTGGATCCTACATATTCTCCGAAGTTCTTATCGGTTGAACCTCAGTGTCAAGGTTTCATATAATCACGTATGTCATTCCCTTTGTCCTTTGGTATGTTACTTGCCCGAGATTTGATCGTCGGTATCCGCATACCTATTTCAATCTCATTACTGCATGTCTCTTTACTCGTTCAGTAATACAAGATCCCGTGACTTATACTTAGCCACATTGCTTGCAAGGCTTGTGCGTGATGTTGTATTACCGAGTGGGCCTCGAGATACCTCTCCCTCACATGGAGTTACAAATCCCAGTCTTGATCCATACTAACTCAACGGGCACCTTCGGAGATACCTGTAGATCACCTTTAAAGCCACCCAGTTACATTGTGATGTTTGATGCACACAAGGTATACCTCCGGTGCCAGTGAGTTATATGATCTCATGGTCATAGGAACAAATACTTGACACGCAGAAAACAATAGCAATAAAACGACACGATCAATATGCTACGTTCATAGTTTGGGTCTAGTCCATCACATGATTGTCCTAATGACGTGATCCAGTTATCAAGTGACAACACTTGCATATAGCCAGAAAACCTTGACTATCATTAATCAACTAGCTAGCCAACTAGAGGCTTGCTAGGGACATTGTTTTGTCTATGTATCCAGACATGTCTCTATGTTTTCATTCAATACAATTATAGCATGGATAATAAACGATTCTCTTTAAACAAGAAATATAATAATAACTATTTATCATTGCCTCTAGGGAATATTTCCAGCAGTCTCCCACTTGCACTAGAGTCAATAATCTGGTCCTCACATCGCCATGCGATTTACATTGTAATAAATCGAACACCCATACAGTTCTGGTGTTGATCATGTTTTGCCCGTGGAAGAGGTTTAGTCAGTGGGTCTGCTATATTCAGATTCGTTGCACTTTGCAAATATTCACGTCCTCTCCTTCGACGTAGTCGCGGATGAGGTTGAAGCGTCGTTTGATGCGTCTGGTCTTCTTTTGAAACCTTGGTTCCTTTTCTAAGGCAATGGCACCAGTGTTGTCACAAAACAGAGTTATTGGATTTAGTGCGCTCGGCACAACTCCAAGATCTGTCATGAACTGCTTCATCCAGACACCCTCCTTTGTTGCCTCCGAGGCAGCCATGTACTCCACTTCACATGTAGAATCTGCTATGATGCTCTGCTTGGAACTGCACCAGCTTACTGCAACCCCATTAAGAATAAATACTTATCCGGTTTGCGACTTAGAGTCATCCGGATCGGTGTCAAAACTTGCATCGACGTAACCTTTTGTGACGAGCTCTTTGTCACCTCCATAAACGAGAAACATTTCCTTAGTCCTTTTCAGGTTCTTCAGAATATTCTTGACCGCCGTCCAGTCATCCACTCCTAGATTACTCTGAAACCTGCTTGTCATACATATGGCCAAGCTGACGTCTGGTTTAGTGCACATCATTGCATACATGATAAAACCTACGGCTGAAGCGTAGGGGACAAAACTCATTTGTTCTCTATCTTCCGCAGTTGCTGGGCACTGAGTCTTACTCAATTTTATACCTTGTAATACTGGCAAGAACCCTTTCTTGGACTGATCCATTTTGAACTTCTTCAAAACTTTATCAAGGTATGTGCTTTGTGAAATTCCTATCAGGCGTCTCGATCTATCCCTATAGATTTTAATGCCTAGAATGTAAGCAGCTTCTCCTAGGTCCTTCATAGAGAAACTTTTATTCATGAAATCCTTTATGCTCTCCAAAAGCTCCACATTGTTTCCAATCAGCAATATGTCATCCACATATAATATTAGAAACGCCACAGTGCTCCCACTCACTTTCTCGTAAATACAAGATTCTCCAACCACTTGTATAAACCCAAATGCTTTGATCACCTCATCAAAGCGCTTATTCCAATTCCGAGATGCTTGCACCAGTCCATAAATGGATTGCTGGAGCTTGCACACTTTTTAGCATTCTTTGGATCGACAAAACCTTCGGGTTGCATCATATACAATTCTTCCTTAAGAAAACCGTTAAGGAACATCGTTTTGACATCCATCTGCTAGATTTCATAATCAAAAGATGCAGCTATTGCTGACATGATTCGGACGGACATAAGCTGCGCTACCAGTGAGAACGCCTGATCTTAGTCAACTCCTTAAACTTGTGAAAAACCCTTTGCAACAAGTCGAGCTTTATAAATGGTCACATTACCGTATGCGTCCATCTTCTTGTTAAAGATCCATTTGTTCTGAATAGCCTTGCGGCCTTTAGGTAGTACTTCCAAAGTCCACACTTTGTTCTCATACATGGATCATATCTCGGACTTCATGGCCTCCAGTAATTTGTTGGAATCCGGGCCCACCATTGCTTCTTCATAATTCACAGGTTCATTGTTGTTTAACAACATAATTGATAAGACAGGATTACCGTACCACTCAGGAGCAGTACGTGATCTTGTCGACCTCCAAGGTCCGATAGGAACTTTGTCCAAAGTTTCATGATCATCATCATCAACTTCCTCCTCAACCGGCGTCGCAATGACACGGGTTTCCCCTTGCTTTGCACGACCATCTAGAGGGATTAGAGGTTCGACAACCTCATCAAGTTCTATCTTCCTCCCACTCAATTCTTTCGAGAGAAACTCCTTCTCAAGAAAATCTCCGTTTTTAGCAAGAAACACTTTTCCCTCGGATTTGAGATAGAAGGTATACCCAACTGTCTCTTTTGGGTAACCTATGAAGACGCACTTTTCCGCTTTGTGTTCCAGCTTTTGAGGCTAAAGCTTTTAGACATAAGCATCACATCCCCAAACTTTAAGAAACGACAACTTTGGTCTTTTGCCATACCACAGTTCGTATAGTGTCCTCTCAACGGATTTTGATGGTGCCCAAAACGATAATGGCAAATTGGTAAGAGACATCATAGATCGCACCATCTCTAATAAAGTAGGATTACGACGTTCGGACACACCATTACGCTGTGGTGTTCCAGGCGGTGTCAATTGTGAAACAATTCCACATTGTCTCAAGTGAGCACCAAACTCAAAACTCAGATATTCACCCCCACGATCGGTTGGAATTATGCCCTAGAGGCAATAATAAATATAGTTGTTATTATAATTCCTGTATCAAGATAATCGTTTATTATCCATGCTATAATTGTATTGAATGAAGACTCATTTACATGTGTGGATACATAGACAAAACAATGTCCCCAGCAAGCCTCTAGTTGGCTAGCCAGCTGATCAAAGATAGTCAGTGTCTTCTGATTATGAACAAGGTGTTGTTGCTTGATAACTGGATCACGTCATTAGGAGAATCACGTGATGGACTAGACCCAAACTAATATACGTAGCATGTTGATCGTGTCATTTTGTTGCTACTGTTTTCTACGTGTCAAGTATTTGTTCCTATGACCATGCGATCATATAACTCACTAACACCAGAGGAATACTTTGTGTGTATCAAACGTCACAACGTAACTGGGTGACTATAAACATGCTCTACAGGTATCTCTGAAGGTGTTCGTTGAGTAAGTATGGATCAAGACTGGGATTTGTCACTCCGTGTGACGTAGAGGTATCTCGGGGCCCACTCGGTAATACAACATCACACACAAGCCTTGAAAGCAATGTAACTTAGTGTAAGTTGCGGGATCTTGTATTACGGAACGAGTAAAGAGACTTGCCGGTAAACGAGGTTGAAATAGGTATGCGGATACTGACGATCGAATCTCGGGCAAGTAACATACCGAAGGACAAAGGGAATGACATACGGGATTATATGAATCCTTGACACTGAGGTTCAAACGATAATATTTTCGTAGAATGTGTAGGATCTAATATGGGCATCCAGGACCCGCTATTGGATATTGACCGAGGAGTCTCTCGGGTCATGTCTACATAGTTCTCGAACCCGCAGGGTCTGCACACTTAAGGTTCGACGTTGTTTTATGCATATTTGAGTTATATGGTTGGTTACCGAATATTGTTCGGAGTCCCGGATGATATCACGGACGTCACGAGGGTTTCCGGAATAGTCCGGAAACGAAGATTGATAAATAGGATGACCTCATTTGATTACCGGAAGGTTTTCGGAGTTACCGGGAATGTACCGGGAATGACGAATGGGATCCAGGAGTTCACCGGGGGGGGGGGGCAACCCACCCCGGGGAAGCCCATAGGCCTTGAGGGTGGCGCATCAGCCCTTAGTGGGATGGTGGGACAGCCCAAAAGGGCCCTATGCGCATTGGAAGAAAAATCAAAGAGAAAAGAAAAAAAAGGAGGAGGTGGGAAAGGAAAGAAGGACTCCACCCACCAAACTATGTAGGACTCGGTTTGGGGGGGGGAGTCCTTCCCCCCTTTGGCTCGGCCGACCCCCTTGGGGCTCCTTGAGCCCCAAGGCAAGGTCCCCCCTCTCCCACCTATATATACGGAGGTTTTAGGGCTGATTTGAGACGACTTTTCCACGGCAGCCCGACCACATACCTCCACGGTTTTTCCTCTAGATCGCGTTTCTGCGGAGCTCGGGCGGAGCCTTGCTGAGACGAGATCATCACCAACCTCCGGAGCACCGTCACGCTGCAGGATAACTATTCTACCTCTCCGTATGTCTTGCTGGATCAAGAAGGCCGAGATCATCGTCGAGCTGTACGTGTGCTGAACGCGGAGGTGCCGTCCGTTCGGCACTAGATCGTGGGACTGATCGCGGGATAGTTTGCGGGGCGGATCGAGGGACGTGAGGACGTTCCACTACATCAACCGCGATCACTAAAGCTTCTGCTGTACGGTCTACAAGGTTACGCAGATCACTCATCCCCTCTCGTAGATGGACATCACCATGATAGGTCTTCGTGCGCGTAGGAATTTTTTTGTTTCCAATGCGACGTTCCCCAACAGTGGTATCAGAGCTAGGTTCATGCGTAGATGTCTTCTCGAGTAGAACACAAAAGTTTTTGTGGGTGGTGATGTGCGTTTTGCTGCCCTCCTTAGTCTTTTCTTGATTCCGCGGTATTGTTGGATTGAAGCGGCTTGGACCGACATTACTCGTACGCTTACGAGAGACTGGTTTCATCGCTACGAATAACCCCGTTTCTCAAAGATGATTGGCAAGTGTCGGTCTCTCCAACTTTAGTTGAATCGGATTTGACCGAGGAGGTCCTTGGATGAGGTTAAATAGCAACTCATATTTCTCCGTTGTGGTGTTTGCGTAAGTAAGATGCGATCCTACTAGATACCCATGGTCACCACGTAAAACATGCAACAACAAAATTAGAGGACGTCTAACTTGTTTTTGCAGGGTATGCTTGTGATGTGATATGGCCAACGATGTGATGTGATATATTGGATGTATGAGATGATCATGTTGTAATAGATAATATCGACTTGCACGTCGATGGTACGGCAACCGGCAGGAGCCATAGGGTTGTCTTTATACTAATGTTTGTGCTTGCAGATGCGTTTACTATTTTGCTAGGATGTAGCTTTAGTAGTAATAGCATGAGTAGCACGACAACCCCGATGGCGACACGTAGATGGAGATCATGGTGTGGCGCCGGTGACAAGAAGATCGTGCTGGTGCTTTGGTGATGGAGATCAAGAAGCACGTGATGATGGCCATATCATGTCACTTATGAATTGCATGTGATGTTAATCCTTTTATGCACCTTATTTTGCTTAGAACGATGGTAGCATTATGAGGTGATCTCTCACTAAAATTTCAAAACGAAATTGTGTTCTCCCCGACTGTGCACCGTTGCTACAGTTCGTCGTTTTGAGACACCACGTGATGATCGGGTGTGATAGACTCAACGTTCACATACAACGGGTGCAAAACAGGTGCGCACGCGGAACACTCGGGTTAAGCTTGACGAGCCTAGCATGTGCGGACATGGCCTCGGAACACATGAGACCGAAAGGTAGATCATGGTTCATATAGATGATATGATTAGCATAGGGATGCTTACCACTGAAACTATACTCAACTCACGTGATGATCGGACTTGAGCTGGTGTAAGTGGATCATGAACCACTCAAATGACTAGAGAGATGTACTTTTTGAGTGGGAGTTTAGCGAATAATTTGATTAAGTTAAACTCTAATTATCTTGAACATAGTCTAAGTCCACTTTGAACATATTTGTGTTGTAGATCATGGCTCACGCGAAAGTCACCCTGAATTTTAATACGTTCCTAGAGAAAGCTAAGTTGAAAGTTGATGGAAGCAACTTTGTAGACTGTGCTCGTAATCTTAAGCTAATCTTACAAGCTGGGAAGAAGGATTATGTCCTTAATGCTGCGCTAGCAGATGAACCACCCGCTACGGCTGATCAGGATGTTAAGAACGCTTGGTTAGCACGTAAGGAGGACTACTCAGTAGTTCAATGTGCAGTCTTGTATGGCTTAGAACCGGGACTTCAACGTCACTTTGAGCGTCATGGAGCATTTGAGATGTTCCAGGAGTTGAAGTTTATCTTTCAGAAAAACGCCCGTATCGAGAGGTATGAGACCTCCAACAAATTCTATGCTTGCAAGATGGAGGAGAACTCGTATGTCAGTGAACATGTGCTCAAAATGTCTGGGTACTCAAACCGTCTAGCTGAGCTGAGGATTGAACTCCCGCAAGAGGCTATCACTGACAGAATCTTTCAATCACTGCCGCCAAGCTATAAAGGCTTTGTGTTGAACTACAACAGGCAAGGGATGAACAAGTCACCCGGCGAGTTGTTTGCGATGCTGAAAGTCGCAGAGTCTAAACTCCGTCAAGAGCATCAAGTGTTGATGGTGAATAAAACCACTAGTTTCAAGAGAAACGACAAAGGCAAGAAGGGAAATTCAAAGAAGAGCGGCAAGCCTGTTGCCAATCCGACGAAGAAACCCAAAGCTGGACCTAAGCCTAAAACAGAGTGTTACTATTGCAAGGGTATGGGTCACTGGAAGCGCAATTGCCCCAAGTATCCGGCAGATAAGAAGGCGGCCAAAGAAAAATCAGGTATATTTGATATACATGTTATTGATGTGTACGTAACCGGCTCTTGTAGTAGTGCCTAGGTATTCGATACCGGTTCTGTTGCTCATATTTGCAACTCGAAATAGGAACTCCGGAATAGACGAAGGCTGGTGAAAGATGAAGTGACGATGCGCGTAGGAAATGGTTCCAAGGTTGCACAGTTCCACTTCAGTTACCATCAGGATTAGTTATGAACTTCAATCATTGTTATTTAGTGCCTGCGTTGAGCATGAACATTATATCTGGATCTTGTTTATTGCGAGACAGTTACTCTTTTAAGTGCGAGAATAATGGTTGTTCTATTTCTATGAGTAACAACTTTTATGGTCATGCACCCAATGTGAGAGGATTGTTCATACTGAATCTTGATAGCGATACACACATACATAACATTGAGACCAAAAGAGTTAGAGTTAACAATGATAGCGCCATATTTTTGTGGCACTGCCGCTTAGGTCATATTGGTGTAAAGCGCATGAAGAAACTCCATGCCGATGGACTTTTGGAGTCACTTGACTTTGATTCACTTGACACGTGCGAACCATGCCTCATGGGCAAGATGACTAAAACTCCGTTCTCCGGAACAATGGAGCGTGCAAGTGACTTGTTGGAAATCATACATACCGATGTGTGTGGTCCGATGAGCGTAGAGGCACGCGGCGGATGTCGTTATTTTCTCACCTTCACTGACGATTTGAGTAGATATCGTTATGTCTACTTAATGAAGCACAAGTCTGAAACATTTGAAAAGTTCAAGCAATTTCAGAGTGAAGTTTAAAAACATCGTAACAAGAAGATCAAGTTCCTACGGTCTGATCGTGGGGGTGAATATCTGAGTTTCGAGTTTGGTGCTCACTTAAGACAATGTGGAATTGTTTCACAGTTGACACCGCCTGGAACACCACAGCGTAATGGAGTGTCCGAACGTCGTAATCGTACTTTGTTAGAGATGGTGCGATCTATGATGTCTCTTACCGATTTGCCGTTATCGTTTTGGGGTTATGCATTAGAAACAGCTGCATTCACTTTAACTAGGGCACCATCAAAATCCGTTGAGACGACACCATACGAACTGTGGTATGGCAAAAGGCCAAAGTTGTCGTTTCTTAAAGTTTGGGGATGTGATGCTTATGTCAAAAAGCTTCACCCTGAAAAGCTGCAACCCAAAGCGGAAAAGTGCATCTTCATAGGTTACCCAAAGGAGACAGTTGGGTACACCTTCTATCTCAAATCCGAGGGCAAAGTGTTTGTTGCTAAAAACAGAGCTTTTCTCGGGAAGGAGTTTCTCTCGAGAGAATTGAGTGGGAGGAAGATAGAACTTGACGAGGTTGTCGAACCTCTCATCCCTCTTGATGGTGGCGCAGGGCAAGGGGAAACCTCTGTCGTTTCGATGCCGGTTGAGGAAGAAGTTAATGATGATGATCATGAAACTCCGGTTCAAGTTTCTGTCGAACCACGCAGGTCGACGAGACCACGTGCTCCTCCAGAGTGGTACGGTAATCCCGTCTTATCAATCATGTTGTTGGACAACAATGAACCTGCAAATTATGAAGAAGCAATGGTGGGCCCAGATTCCAACAAATGGCTAGAAGCCATGAAGTCCGAGATGGGATCCATGTATGAGAACAAAGTATGGACTTTGGAGGTACTGCCTGAGGGTCGCAAGGCTATTCAGAACAAATGGATCTTTAAGAGGAAGACGGACGCTGACGGCAATGTGACCGTTTATAAAGCTCGACTTGTGGCAAAGGGTTTTTCACAAGTTCAAGGAGTTGACTACGATGAGACATTCTCACCCGTAGCGATGCTTAAGTCCGTTAGAATCATGTTAGCAATAGCTGCATTTTTCGATTATGAAATCTGGCAGATGGATGTCAAAACGGCGTTCCTTAACGGTTTCCTTAAGGAAGAATTGTATATGATGCAACCCGAAGGTTTTGTCGATCCTAAGAATGCTAACAAGGTGTGCAAGCTCCAGCGATCCATTTATGGACTGGTGCAAGCATCTCGGAGTTGGAACAAACGCTTTGATGAGGTGATAAAAGCATTTGGGTTTATACAAGTGGTTGTGGAATCTTGTATTTACAAGAAAGTGAGTGGGAGCTCTGTGGCGTTTCTAATATTATATGTGGATGCCATATTGCTCATTGGAAACAACGTAGAGTTTTTGGAGAGCATAAAGGATTACTTGAATAAAAGTTTCTCTATGAAGGACCTAGGAGAAGCTTCTTACATTCTAGGCATTAAGATCTATAGGGATAGATCAAAACGCCTCATAGGACTTTCACAAAGCACATACCTTGATAAAGTTTTGAAGAGGTTCAAAATGGAACAGTCCAAGAAGGGGTTCTTGCCAGTTTTACAAGCTACGAGATTGAGTAAGACTCAGTGCCCAGCAACTGATGAAGATAGAGAGCATATGCGCTCCGTCCCCTATGCTTCAGCCATAGGTTCTATCATGTATGCAATACTGTGCACTAGACCGGACGTTAGCCTGGCCATAAGTATGGCAGGTAGGTTCTAGAGTAATCCAGGAGTGGATCACTGGACAGCGGTCAAGAATATCGTGAAGTACCTGAAAAGGACTAAGGAGATGTTTCTCGTGTATGGAGATGACGAAGAGCTCACCGTAAAAGGTTACGTCGATGCAAGCTTTGACACAGATCCGGACGACTCTAAGTCGCAAACCGGATACGTATTTATTCTTAATGGGGGTGCGGTAAGCTGGTGCAGTTCCAAGCAAAGCGTCGTAGCAGATTCTACATGTGAAGCGGAGTACATGGCTGCCTCCGAGGCGGCTAAGGAGGGTGTCTGGATGAAGCAGTTCATGACGGATCTTGGAGTGGTGCCAAGCGCACGGAATCCAATAACCTTGTTCTGTGACAACACGGGTGCCATTGCCTTAGCAAAGGAACCACGGTTTCACAAGAAGTCCAGACACATCAAACGACGCTTCAACCTCATCCGCGACTACGTCGAAGGAGAGGACGTAAATATATGCAAAGTGCACACGGATCTGAATGTAGCAGACCCGCTGACTAAACCTCTTCCACGGCCAAAGCATGATCAACACCAGAACTGTATGGGTGTTAGATTTATTACAATGTAATTCGCATGATGATGTGAGGGCTAGATTATTGACTCTAGTGCAAGTGGGAGACTATTGGAATTATGCCCTAGAGGCAATAATAAATATTGTTGTTATTATAATTCCTGTATCAAGATAATCGTTTATTATCCATGCTATAATTGTATTGAATGAAGACTCATTTACATGTGTGGATACATAGACAAAACACTGTCCCTAGCAAGCTTCAAGTTGGCTAGCCAGTTGATCAAAGATAGTCAGTGTCTTCTGATTATGAACATGGTGTTGTTGCTTGATAACTGGATCACGTCATTAGGAGAATCACGTGATGGACTAGACCCAAACTAACAGACGTAGCATGTTGATCGTGTCATTTTGTTGCTACTGTTTTCTGCATGTCAAGTATTTGTTCCTATGACCATGAGATCATATAACTCACTAACACCGGAGGAATACTTTGTGTGTATCAAACGTCACAACGTAACTGGGTGACTATAAAGATGCTCTACAGGTATCTCCGAAGGTGTTCGTTGAGTTAGTATGGATCAAGACTGGGATTTGTCACTCCGTGTGACGGAGAGGTATCTCGGGGCCCACTCGGTAATACAACATCACACACAAGCCTTGCAAGCAATGTAACTTAGTGTAAGTTGCGGGATCTTGTATTACGGGATGAGTAAAGAGACTTGCCGGTAAACGAGATTGAAATAGGTATGCGGATACTGGCGATCGAATCTCGGGCAAGTAACATACCGAAGGACAAAGGGAATGACATACGGGAATATATGAATCCTTGGCACTGAGGTTCAAACGATAAGATTTTCGTAGAATATGTAGGATCCAATATGGGCATCTAGGTCCCGCTATTGGATATTGACCTAGGAGTCTCTCGGGTCATGTCTACATAGTTCTCGAACCCGCAGGGTCTGCACACTTAAGGTTCGACGTTGTTTTATGCGTATTTGAGTTATATGGTTGGTTACCGAATGTTGTTCGGAGTCCCGTATGAGATCACGGATGTCACGAAGGTTTCCGGAATGGTCCGGAAATGAAGATTGATAGGATGACCTCATTTGATTACCGGAAGATTTTTGGAGTTACCGGGAATGTACCGGGAATGACGAATGGGTTCCGGGAGTTCACCGGGGGGGGGGGGGGGGCAACTCACCCCGGGGAAGCCCATAGGCCTTGAGGGTGGCGCATCAGCCCTTAGTGGGCTGGTGGGACAGCCCAAAAGGGCCCTATGCGCATTGGATGAAAAATCAAAGAGAAAAGAAAAAAAGGAGAAGGTGGAAAAGGAAAGAAGGACTACACCCACCAAACCAAGTAGGACTCGGCTTGGGGGGAGTCCTTCTCCCCTTTGGCTCGGCCGACCCCCTTGGGGCTCCTTGAGCCCCAAGGCAAGGTCCCCCCTCTCCCACCTATATATATGGAGGTTTTAGGGCTGATTTGAGACGACTTTTCCACGGCAGCCCGACCACATACCTCCACGGTTTTTCCTCTAGATCGCGTTTCTACGGGGCTCGGGCGTAGCCCTGCTGAGACGAGATCATCACCAACCTCCGGAGCGCCGTCACGCTGCCGGAGAACTCTTCTACCTCTCCGTCTCTCTTGCTGGATCAAGAAGGCCGAGATCATCGTCGAGCTGTACGTATGCTGAACGCGGAGGTGCCGTCCGTTCGACACTAGATCGTGGGACTGATCGCGGGATAGTTCACGGGGCGGATCGAGGGACGTGAGGATGTTCCACTACATCAACCACGTTCACTAACGTTTCTACTGTACGGTCTACAAGGGTACGTAGATCACTCATCCCCTCTCGTAGATGGACATCACCATGATAGATCTTCGTGCGCGTAGGAAATTTTTTGTTTCCCATGCGACGTTCCCCAACACGATCAGACCGTAGGAACTTGATCTTCTTGTTGCGATGATTTTCAACTTCACTCTGAAATTGCTTGAACTTCTCAAACGTTTCAGACTTGTGCTTCATCAAGTAGACATAACCATATCTACTCAAATTGTGAGTGAAGGTGAGAAAATAATGATATCCGCCGCATGCCTCCACACTCATTAGAGTGCACACATCGGTATGTATGATTTCCAACAAGTCACTTGCACGCTCCATTGTTCCGGAGAATGGAGTCTTAGTCATCTATCCCATGAGGCATTGTTCGCACGTGTCAAGTGAATCAAAGTCAGGTGACTCTAAAAGTCCATCGGAATGGAGTTTCTTCATGCGCTTTACACCAATATGACCTAAGCGGCAGTGCCACAAAAACATGGCGCTGCCATTGTTAACTCTAACTCTTTTGGTCTCAATGTTATATATATGTGTATCATCGCTATCAAGATTCAATATGAACAATCCTCTCACATTGGGTGCATGACCATAAAAGATATTACTCATAGAAATAGAACAACCATTATTCTCTCACTTAAACAAGTAACCGTCTCACAATAAAAAAAGATCCAGATATTATGTTCATGCTTAACGCATGCACTAAATAACAATTATTTAAGTTCATAACTAATCATGATGGTAACTGAAGTGAAACTGTGCCGACGGCGATTGCATCAACCTTGGAACCATTTCCCACGCGCATCGTCACTTGATCTTTCGCGAGCCTTCATTTATTCCGCAGTTCCTGTTTCGAGTTGCAAATATGAGCAACAGAACCGATATCGAATACCCAGGCACTACTACGACAATTGGTTAAGTACACATCAATAACTTGTATATCAAATATACCTGATTTTTCCTTGGCCGCCTTCTTATCAGCCAGATACTTGGTGCAGTTGCGCTTCGAGTGACCCAGTCCCTTGCAATAATAACACGCCATTTCAGGCTTAGGTCCAGCCTTGGGTTTCTTCGTTGGATTGGCAACACGCTTGCCGCTCTTCTTGGAATTACCCTTCTTGCCTTTGCCGTTTCTCTTGAAACTACTGGTCTTATTCACCATCAACACTTGATTCTCTTTACGGAGTTCTGACTCTGCGACTTTCAACATTGTGAATAACTCACCGGGTGACTTGTTCATCCCTTGCATGTTATAGTTCAACACAAAGCTCTTGTAGCTTGGTAGGAGTGATTGAAGAATTTTGTCAGTGATAGCCTCTTGGGGGAGTTCAATCCCCAGCTCAGCTAGATTGTTTGAGTACCCAGACATTTTGAGCACATGTTCACTGACAGACGAATTCTCCTCCATCTTGCAAGCATAGAATTTATCGAAGGTCTCATACCTCTTGATCCCGGCATTCTTCTGAAAGATAAACTTCAACTCCTGGAGCCTCTCAAATGCTCCATGACGCTCAAAGCGACGTTGAAGTCCCGGCTCTAAGCCATACAAGACTACACATTGAACTACTGATTAGTCCTCCTTACGTGTTAACCAAGCATACTTAACATCTTCGTCAGCCATAGCGGGTGGTTCATCTCCTAGCATAGCATTAAGGACATAATCCTTCTTCCCAGCTTGCACGAGCAACTTAAGATTACGATCCCAGTTTACAAAGTTGCTTCCATCTTCTTTCAACTTAGCTTTCTCTAGGAACGTATTAAAATTCAGGGTGACTGTCGCGTGAGCCATTGATCTACAACACAAATATTTCAAAGTGGACTTAGACTATGTTCAAGATAATTAGAGTTTAACTAATCAAATTACTTGCTAAACTCCCACTCAAGAAGTACATCGCTCTAGTCATTTGAGTGGTTCATGAGCCAAATTCACTAACTCAAGTCCAATCATCACGTGAGTTGAGAGTAGTTTTAGTGGTAAGAATCTCTATGCTAATCATATCAACTATACAATTCATGCTTGACCTTTCGGTCTCATGTGTTCCGAGGCCATATTTGCACATGCTAGGCTTGTCAAGCTTAATCAGAGTGTTTCGCGTGTGCAACTGTTTTGCACCCGTTGTATGTGAACGTTGAGTCTCTCACACCCGATCATCACGTGGTGTCTCGAAACGACGAACTGTAGCAACGGTGCACTGTTGGGGAGAGCATAATTTCGTCTTGAAATTTTAGTGAGAGATCACCTCATAATTCTACCGTTGTTCTAGTAAAAATAAGGTGCATAAAAGGATTAACATCACATGCAATTCATAAGTGACATGATATGGCCATCATCTTGTGCTTCTTGAACTCCATCACCAAAGCACCGGCACGATCTTCTTGTCACCGATGCCACACCATGATCTGCATCATCATGATCTCCATCAACGTGTCGCCACCGAGGTTGTCGTGCTACTTATGCTTTTACTACTAAAGCTACGTCCTAGCAATATAGTAAACGCATCTGCAAACACAAACATTAGTTTAAAGACAACCCTATGTCTCCTGCCGGTTGCCGTAGCATCGACGTAAAAGTCGATATTAACTATTACAACATGATCATCTCATACAACCAATATATCACATCACGTCATTGGCCATATCATATCACAAGCATACCCTGCAAAAATGAAATAGACGTCCTCTAATTTGTTGTTGCATCTTTTACGTGGCTGCTATGGGTATCTAGTATGATCGCATCTTACTTACGCAAAAACCACAACGGAGATGTGCAAATTGCTATTTAACCTCTCTAAGGACCGCCTCGGTCAAAACCAATTCAACTAAAGTTGAAGAAACCGACACCCGCCAGTCATCTTTATGCAATGAGGTTGCATGTCAATCGATGAAACCAGTCTCTCGTAAGCATACGTGTTATGTCGGTACATGCCGCTTCAATCCAACAATACCGCCGAATCGAGAAAAGACTAAGGAGCGTAGCAAATCAAACATCACCGTCCACAAAACCTTTTGTGTTCTACTCGAGATAACATCTATGCATGAACCTAGCTCATGATGCCCCTGTTGGGGAACGTTGCTTGGGAAACAAAAAATTTCCTACGCACACAAAGACCTATCATGGTGATGTCCATCTACAAGAGGAGATTTGGATCTACGTACACTTGTAGATCGCACAACAGGAAGCGTTAAGAAATGTGGTTGCTGTAGTGGAACGTCTTTACGTCCCTCGAACCGTCCCACGAACAACCCCGTGATCCGTCCAACGATCCGTTCCGATCTAGCGCCGAAAGGACGGCACCTCCGCGCTTAGCACACGTACATCTCGACGATGATCTCGAGCTTCTTGATCCAGCAAGCAAGATAGATAAGTAGATGAGTTCTCCGACAGCATGACGGCGCTCCGGTGGTGGTGATGTTCTACTCCTGCAGGGCTCCGCCCGAGCTCCTCAGAAATCCGATCTAGAGGCAGAACTGTGTGGTCTAGGGTTGAGTTGCACATTGCAAAAGTTGTCTCAAATCATACCTAAAAGACCACTATGTATAGGAGGGAGGGGGAGGGCTAGACTTGAGGGACAAGGCCCTCAATGGTGCACCGATGCTAGGACGAGGAGGACTCATCCTCCAATTCGGTTTGGGGAAGGAGGAGTCCTCCTCTTCCTTCCCACCTCCCTCTTTCCCTTTTTCTTTTATTTTCCTTTAGTATTTTCTTATGCGGCGCCATGGGCCCCTTGGGCTGACTCCACCAGACAACTAAGGACTTGTGGTGCCACCCTAGTGCCTTAGGCTCACTCCCGGGTGGGTGGGCCCCTCCCGGTGAACTAGCAGAACTCATTCGTCACTCCAAGTACACTGCGGGAATTGCCCGAAACTTTCCGGTGACCAAATGAAATCACCCTATATATCAATCTTCATTTCTGGACCATTCCGGAAACCCTCATGACGTCTGCGATCTCATACGGGAATCCGAACAACATTCGGTAACCACACATATAACTCAATTATACTAAAACATCATCGAACCTTAAGTGTGCAGACCCTGTGGGTTCGAGAACTATGTAGACATGCCCCGAGGCACTCTTCGGTCAATATCCAATAGCGGGACCTGGATGCCCATATTGGATCCTACATATTCTCCGAAGATCTTATCAGTTGAACCTCACTGACAAGGATTCATATAATCCCATATGTCATTCCCTTTGTCCTTCGGGATGTTACTTGCCCGAGATTTGATCGTCGGCCTATTTCAATTTTGTTATCCGCAAGTCTCTTTACTCGTTCTGTAATACAAGATCCCGTGACTTATACTTAGGCACATTGCTTGTAAGGCTACCGAGTGGGCCCTGAGATACCTCTCCGTCACACGGAGTGACAAATCCCAGTCTTGATCCATACTAACTCAACGGACACCTTCGGAGATACCTGTAGAGCACCTTTATAGTTACCCAGTTACGTTGTGACGTTTGATGCACACAAGGTATTCTTCCGGTGCCAGTGAGTTATATGATCTCATGGTCATAGGAACAAATACTTGACACGCAGAAAACAATAGCAATAAAACGACACGATCAATATGTTACGTTCATAGTTTTGGCCTAGTCCATCACATGATTCTCCTAATGACGTGATCCAGTTATCAAGTGACAACACTTGCATATAGCCACAGAACCTTGACTATCATTGATCAACTGGCTAGCCAACTCCAGGCTTGCTAGGGACATTGTTTTGTCTATGTATCCACACATGTATCTATGTTTTCACTTAATACAATTATAGCATGGATAATAAACGATTATGTTTAAACAGGAAATATAATAATAACTATTTATCATTGCCTCTAGGGCATATTTCCTAGAGAAGGGGCAGCCGGCTCGCGTCTACCTCTCCTGTATAAGTGTGTGTGTGAAGGATTGGCCGACCCTATGCATGGAGGGGGGTTAGGCGGGTTTATAGACGAACCCACCGACCTACAATAAGGATAAAAGTACATGAGTGGGAACCGGCTGGCAGCCTCGCCGGCTGTCCAAGGGGTACAGAGTGGTATTGTCTTCTCACTAAAGGGGCCCGCCGGCTACGAGGTCCCATCTGGCTATGGGGCCCGCCGGCTAGCCAATGAGGCTCTCGCATAGAGCCGATGCGGGACACATGTTGTACGTCCGGCGTCGTCTGGTGAGATTCGTCATGGGTTGCCAGTACGGCCGTCTCCACTGTTCCCACGCCGCGTGTGGTAATGGAGTGGGAGTTTGATGGGCCGACATTTTGTAGGATGATGGATTGGAGCCGGAATAGGTCAGTGGCATGGCTGCTCACACTATACCTACTGTGCGCTCCAATCTTGTACCTTGGGTGACGCGTATTCACCTTTAAACATAGGGTACCATCACGACCTTTGGTCTGATGTGACTTGAGCTCCCTAGCCAGCTAGGCACCTCACTAGCCGGCCTAGGAATGGCCGTCTCGCCTCAAGCCACCCGGCGCGTCCTAGACGGCCAGAGGGAGGTAGCCGCCTTGCCCCTAGCCGGTAGGAGCTTCCTAGCCGGCCAAGGAGATTCGGCCGTCTCGCCCCTAGCCGGCAGGAGCTTCCTAGCCGGCAAGGGGGATTGGGCCGCATAGAATGAGTCATGCTTTTCCTTCAAGGTAGAAGGCAAAGGAGTAGGCTCGATGAGCCTACCCGTCACCTTTCTACTTCAAAAAAAGAAACAAACATTTTTAAAACTAAAGATAGAATTTCTCACAATAGGTTAACATTTGAAATATGAGTTTGTTCTTTGTTTTTGAGTGTGCTTGCTATTATTATTGTTATTATTACGATGATAGATCATGCATTTGATGAAGAAATTGGACCCGAACACCTCGAAGACCCTCGATACCTAGCTAATCAAGGCAAGCAGCCTTTTGACCATGTTTGAGAAAACATTTTTTATTCAAGTCATGTTGAATACTTTATTCGGGTGCATATGATCATGAAATAGTTGGTAACCCCTCGGTAGTGTGTTCCCGATGGCTCCTCTGGAGCTCTTGCATTTGAGCATGACCCTACCACCTATGAGGGTCACAAAGATAAAATGTTGACAAGTAGTAGAAGTGCTACGCATAGGTTGAGCATATGCATGGTCATGGTAACATTGAGGTGATATCAAAGGTTTTTTCAAAAACCCCGTCGGGTGCCACTAATGCCCGAGGGTGATGGTGTTGAGCTGGATGACCACTTGAGAAACAAGTGGTGTACCGGAAGGGTTTTATATGAGTGGTTTCGGAAATGGATTAGATTTATGATGTGTCGACCATCCCAACCTTACATGTGTGACCACGATACCCCTTTATGGGACGGGGCTTTGTTGATTACTTTGGTCGGTGCTAACAAAGAGCCCGCATTACTAGTGACAAAAGTGATATGGTCACTCTTGTGACGGGGTCATTCCAGGTAGGTCGACTATGCCATTTTTACGTGTTCTGGGCACACCATTGGTCCCCGCATGGATGATACGGTCTAGAGTTGGTGCCCGTAAAACGTTCATCATGTGGACTAGCTACAAATCGAGTGGATTCTTTGTCTAGTGTCGTCAGGGGAAAGGCAATGATCGGGTACTTACCTCGGGTATGTTATATACCATGAGTCGTGGATGACATACAACGTACAACCTCTATAGAGTGTAAAATTATTCGAATATCTGTGTCCACGGTCAAGGACAGTTGGGTAATCCTACTTAAACTACGTCTCGTCGTTTCCGCAAAAACCATGTCTCTGTTGTGTATAAAGTTGTTATCTAAGTAAGATGATATGACAAGTCTGGTGACTTGGCATATAGGGTGAATCTGTGGTGTTCAACCCTCAGCAGATATGCTGATATCTGTGACCTAATCTTATGAATACCATCTAGTTATGATGCATGTCCATACATGCAATTGATTATGCTTATTTACAATCAAAACATGCTTTCCGCAAAGGTTGCATATTAATTTATTATCGTACCAACTGCATTATCCATATCGTGGGCTGTTTGCGAGTACATCCAATGTACACATTGGCTTGCCACTAGTTATTTTATTGACCAGACATGGAGGAACCATAGTATGGAGAAGAATTCGTCGTCAGAGACGGGTACGCGAACTAAGACGCTTCATAGTCAGAATGCTGTTGGTTAAGGCTGATTGCATGCGTTCCCGTTTACTACCAAGTATTCCACTAGTAGTTGTGTTGGTGTGATTGGCCATCTTGGCCCTATCTATGTAAGACTTGACCCTGATGGTCCTTTATTGTATGAGACGTTAATTTCGGATGTAAGACTCTTGCTTTTTAGTATCCGTGTGTTCAGTGAGCATTGATCTCTAGGATCACCGTACATGTGCATTCGGTGATCTCGACGCGTAAGTCGAGGTCCCCACGGATTTGGTATGTGATCCATATTGACTGTAGGAAGCCTTAGGTAGCATGGACGATAGCCGAGACGAATAACACTCTCAGCCCTTACACTTGAGATTTTGTACACCCTACTATATTTTCATACCACCCACAAATTTCTAACCCTCTCCTAAAAACCTTGTAGATGGTCGTTGTACCTGAGACGCTCCTGGAAACTGGCTTTCCCCTACTCTTGGGAGACAGCTTGAAGAAGTGTCAAGTATGTCGCACACCCGTTTTTTCTCTACCACGAGCAATGGGTCAATGCCAGCACAAAGGAATATCACGTGGACTTGATTGTGTAGGCAAAAGACTCCCCAGATCGTTGGTTCTTTGAAGGACCACAGATGGAGATTCTTGTATTGGCAGTGGAGACAGCAACATGAGAGGCGCTTGTGCATCTCCATGATTTCCTTCCTGAGATGGCCAACGAGCCGGCTACTCATCGCCTGCCTTTTGTTAAGGACAGACTTGACGGGAGATGGACCCTCAACCCATTCCCAGAGGAAGGAACGCCACTCAGGTTTCGTACTTACTTCAGCCTCTCTATTGACACTCTAGCTCACCTTCTGATCAAGGAGTCCGTGACGCTCTGCCATGAACTTCATCACGTTAAGGACCTACTCCGCCTAGAGAAGATGAAGACGCACAACATTAAGAAAGAGCGAGATCCTGGTGGGCAATCTGCCATGGCCTTCCGAGGAGGAATACGACCACTTTTAAGGCCACTCCTATATAGAGTCATCGCCTGACCACCGAGGAATACACTGAACTCCTCACCGCTTCCCGGATGAAATGTCATCGTGATGGACCTCTTACTTCCCCCACATCCGTGAAGGAAGATGATACCCACACAAATGAGGATGAGGAGGAAGACCCTGAAGATCCTTACGAGACCGAGCAATCCGTCTCTTAGGATGGATGTCTTAGGACAAGTTAGGAGTCCTCATGCAAAGTCGAGTCCGTGTAGTGGTTCATATGAAACCATGAATGCTTGTAGAGTGTGTGCTTTCTGTTTGTGTCTCGATGCAAGCCGCGCTTTTGCTTTAGGCAACATGTAAGTGACTACATCGCCTATCTTAATTAATGTATTTGCAGAGGGTTCTTCGACTCTTCTTGTTAGACACACTTGCACATACCAAAGCCCTCTTATATAGGCATGTCATCCCTTTATGCTTTCCAATCGACCACTTTGAAGTATTGACCTGACTGCTCCAAATAAGATGCTGACTGCTACTCGCAACAGTACCTTAAGCAACCCTAGCATTCGCGAGTCTAGCAAGCAGCCAGGAGCCGGTGGGTCTTCCCAAGCTGGAGATCGCCCAGAGCAGCAGCAAGGCGACATTCCCCCGCCACCGCCTACTCTGGAGAACATGACTATGGCTCACTTCCTCCAGGCTCTCCGAGAGGAACTCAAAGCCAACAACGCCGCTATCCAGAAGATTGCTCACACCCTAGTGAACAACCTCCCACATGGCGGAAATGGCAATGATCGCTCCACTCTATCTGAGTTCATGAGGACTACGCCCAAAATATTCACTGAGACAACTGAGCCCCTAGATGTCGATGACTGGATCCACACCATTGAAGACCTCCTCGTGCTAGTTAAGTGCACCGAGGATCATGAGAAGATCCTTTGTGCTTCTCACTTTCTCGGATGCACATCTAAGGCTTGGTGGGACGGGTTCTAGATTATGCAAGGCGCAGGCTATCACTTGGGCTGTCTTCAAAAACGTGTTTTGCGCTGCTCACATTCCCCCTAGAATGATGACTATCAAGAAGCGAGAGTTCCGTGCCCTGAAGCCAGGCAGTAGCACAGTCAAGGACTAGCTGCAGAAATTCAACCTCTTATCGAGGTATGCGGCACAACACGTCAGCACTGAAGCCACTAAGGTGGAACGCTTCATTGAAGGACTTTAGCTGTCGCTGAAATATCATCTTGTTGTGTGTGACTGCCGGACCTTCTGTGATCTGGTAAACAAGGTTCTCATGCTTGAAGACAAGCGTCGTGCTATGGATGACACTCGCAAGCGTAAGATGATGGGTAATGTTGGTTCGAGCAACCAGAAGGCTCGTCCATTGTAATCCATCCCGGCAAGGCCTAACTATCAACACGAGCAGTACAAGACTCGTGCATTTCGCCCAAACTATCAGCCTCAGCAGCTTGCCAACCCCAAGCCGGCAATCAATTCGCCCAAAAATAGTGGGGGCAAGCCCAGCATCCTACGACAGGTCACCTACTTTGGATGTGGTCAGCCAGGACACTACTCCAAGCAATGCCCCAACAAGAAGCCCGGTGCACGGCACCCCTATGCGCCAAATCAAGGACAAGGTCATGGAGCACCAAACATGAATTACACTCCCCGCAACCAGCAGTACCATAGCAGGGGATGCGTGAATCACATCTTTGCTCAGAAAGCCGAGGAAGACCCGGACTGCATTCTGGGTACGTTCCTCGTCAACTCCACCCCAGCAACATTATTGTTTGACTGTGGTGCTTCACATTCTTTTGTCACCCTAAAGTTTGCTGCAAAGAGTGGTTTGAACTCTACCCTTCTTAATGAGAAAATGGCAGTACAGACCCCGGGAGCGGTGCTATGGACCAACCTAGGATGTAGAGGAGTTGGGATCAGCATTAGTGGGATATACCTTGTGGAAGATCTCATCGTCCTTAAGTTGCAAGGCTTGGAGTGATCCTTGGTATGGATTGGTTTGCCAAACACCAAAAAGCATACCGGACTGTGCCAAGAGAGCTATTAACATGACAAGTGACCAAGGGGTCAAAGTGAAATACGTCCATGAGCCTACCTCCAGTCAAGTCCCTACGGTTAATTGCCTTTTAGATAAAGAGTTGGATGGAGTACCAGTGGTATGTGAATACCCGGACACCTTTCAAAATGAGCTTTCTGGAATGCCTCCTGACTGATACATTGTGTTCATCATTGAGCTAATGCTCGGGTCAAGGCCTATCTATAAGAAGCCTTATAGGATGGGATCCGAGGAGCTGGCAGAGTTGAAGAAGCAGTTGGCCGAGCAGCCGAGGAAGGGATTCATACTTCCAAGTGCCTCAGCTTGGGGATCACCTGTTCTATTCGTGTCCAAGAAGGATGGGACTATCAGGCTCTACGTTGATTACCGTTCCCTCAATGAAGTCATGATAAAGAACAAGTATCCACTCCCCAAGATTGAACACCTATTCAAGCAGTTAAATGGTGCCAAGGTATTCTTCAAGATCGATCTTAGATCGGGGTACTACCAACAGAAGATTCGCCCCGAGGACATACCTAAGACGACATTAGTGACCAGGTACGGTCTGTACGAGTGCACGGTCATGTCGTTTTGGTTGAACAATGCCCCATGATACTTCATGTACCTCATGAACAAAGTCTTCATGGAAAATCTAGATAAGTTTGTTGTCGTCTTCATCGATGCCATATTAATCTTCTCCAAATACAAAGAAAAGCATGAGCAACACTTGAGGCTGGTGTTGGAAAAACTTCGAGAGCATCAACTTTATGCCAAGTTTAGCAAATGCGAATTCTGGTTGTACGAAGTTGGATTCTTCAGTCACACCATGACGGCAGAAGGATTGGCAGTCGATCCCACCAAGATTACTACGGTAAACAACTGGGAGTTGCCAATTGATGTGAAGGAAGTTAGAAGCTTCCTCGGACTCGTGGGATATTACCGCAAGTTCATGGAAGGGTTCTCCCGCATCGCCCGGCCAATGACTCGGCTCTTGAAGAAGGGCAAAAAAATCGAATGGACGTCGGAGTGCGAAGAAAGCTTCCAGGAACTGAAGAAGAGATTGACCACCGCCCCGGTACTAGCCAATCCAGATATCAACAAGGAGTTTCTGATATACTGTGATGCCTCAAGAGTCGGGCTTGGTGGAGTTCTGATGCAAGACGATAGAGTCGTGGCTTATCTGTCACGGCAACTGCGCCCGCATGAAGAAAACTACGCCAATCATGATCTCGAGTTGGCGGTTGTTGTTCATGCCTTGAAGACCAGGCAGCATTACCTCCTAGGGAAGCGATTCGAAATATACACTGACCACAAGAGTCTAAAGTATATTTTGACCCAAAAGAATTTGAATCTGAGGCAGTGAAGGTGGTTGGAACTGATTAATGACTACGACCTCATCATTCAATACCACCCCGGTAAGGCTAGCTAACTGGTCGCTACATTGTGCCGAAAGGCTTGCACCTTGAATGCTATGATCAAGGAAAGGCTACCCACCCTGTATGAAGAGATGGAGAGCTTCGGGTTAGAGCTGGTCGAACAAGGATTCCTGGCTAACCTCCAGGTCAAACCCACTCGGGCAGATGACATTAAAGAGGCCCAGAAGGGACACGAGAGCATCGAAGGCGTCAAGAAGAAGATCAAGGAAGTCAAGGCCCCAGGGTTCTCATGGGATGAACAAGGAGTTGTGTGGTTTGGGAAACGTTTATGCGTACCCAACAAGGCTGAATTCAAGAAATTAATCTTGCAAGAGGCCCATGACACTCCCTACTCAGTCCACCCTGGTGGGACCAAGATGTATCAAGACCTGACAGAAAGATTCTGGTGGCATGGCATGAAGCGGGAAATAGCTTCATATGTCGCCAAGTGCGACGTATGCCAGCGGGTCAAACCTGAGCACCAGCGACCTATTGGACTGCTACAACCTCTCCAGGTGCCCCAATGGAAGTGGGATAAAGTCGGTATGGACTTCATCACTAGTCTACCGAGATCCACTACAAGAGATGATTCCATATGGGTCATTATCGATCACCTCACCAACGTCTCACACATCCTTCCTATTAGCATCGCTTATGGTGGTGACAAGCTAACATTCTATACATTGAGCGTATTATGAGCCTCCATGGAGTTCCCAAGGAGATTGTGCCGACCGAGGCATGCAGTTTAGCTCAAGATTCTGGAGGAAGTTCCAAGAAGCCATGGAAACTAAGGTCTCCTTCAGTACCACCTTCCACCCACAGACGGATAGACAGACGGAGCGAGTGAATTGGATACTGGAGGATATGCTCCGTGCTTGTGTCTTGGCACATGGAACCAAATGGGAAGATTGTCTGCCTTTCACTTTGTTCTCATACAACAAAATCTATCAGTCCAGTCTCCAAATCGCCCCATTTGAAGTGCTATACGAACGTAAGTGTCGTAGTCCTCTCAACTGGTCCGAAACTGGTGAATGGTTGATTTTTCGGCCAGACGCCCTCCGTGAAGCTGAAGCAAAGGTGCAGCTTGTCAGGGGGGCCCTAAAGGTTTCCAAGTCGCGACAAAAGAGCTATGCAGATTCCCATCACAAGGAAGTGGATCTCAACCCCGGAGACCATGTGTACCTCTGCGTCACGCGTCTCAGGGGACTAAGCGTTTCCACATGAAGGGGAAACTTGCTCCAAAATACATTGGACCT
Source organism: Hordeum vulgare subsp. vulgare (assembly GCF_904849725.1). Classification (NCBI taxonomy): domain Eukaryota; kingdom Viridiplantae; phylum Streptophyta; class Magnoliopsida; order Poales; family Poaceae; genus Hordeum; species Hordeum vulgare. Next base: position 267,717,812 of record NC_058519.1, on the reverse strand, counting down.
TTTAAGATCACGACAAGGCATGGAGAAGTTGCTTCCGAGTTAGATATACCCCCAGAACTTTCGGGTGTGCACAATGTCTTCCATGTGTCACAACTTCGGAAGTGCCTTCAAGCGCCGAACCGTCCAGATCTTATAAGGACATCGACCATCAAGCCATTGACCTTCGGCCTAACCTCACCTACCGCGAGAGACCGATCTGCATCCCAGACGAAGCCGAGCATTGTACCAGAAGCCGCACCCATCAAGTACTTCAAGGTACAGTGGAGCAACCACACCGGAGCAGAAGCAACATGGGAGCATAAAGACTATCCGAGATCCGAATTTCCGTACCTTTTTAGCACCTAGGTTAGGAATCTCGGGGACAAGATTCTTGTAAGGGGGATAGGTCCGTCACACCCTGTTTTCACTTTGACTCAACTGTACTCTTTTCAAATTTGTATTTAATTAAAACCTTTTAAGAAAAATCTATGAGTGCCATGATTGTCATTGATTGTATGTATGCTTGAGTGTATGGATCTAAAAATAATTTTCATAACATAATATTTCCATAAAAAATATTTTTTCTCATTTTTGTTAATTCAAAACCTTGCTTTGGAGTTTGCACTACAAGTCCCTCATTTCAAGGGGTTGCCTTCATGAAAGATTGTATTCTGAATCTAGCACTATTATAACACTCCAAAATCATAAAATAATTATTTTATAAAATATTTTCCTATTTTATTTACAGTTCCTTTTCTGATGTTAGAAATGATATTTCTAAGTGGAAAATTATTTTTCTACCTCAGAAAAATCTGAGAAAATTTGGAGATACTCCGAGAACATATATTTTCCATCCCTATTTATGCTCAAAATATTTGGGAAAATATTTGAAAACCTATTCTGTCTATTTTCAACTTTTGAAACATTTCCAAAGCAAATATTCTCCATAAATTCCCAGAAAATTCTAACATGTTCCCCAAGCTATATTTGATGATCATGCCAAGTTCCACCTCATTCCAAGATGGTTTGGTTCACCAAATAATCCTAAAACCCTTCGTGTCTAGATTCAAGTTGAAGAATCTCTACATTACAAAGTTTGTCGAAATGGCCTAAAACTTTGCAGCAGTGCTAAATACCCGAAATGAGAAGACCCTACCAAGAATTGGATTTGTGGGGATTAATTTGCTCACATTTCCTATTAATAAGGAGGAACTATCCATTTGGGGGTGTTTTCAAGTTTGCATTGCCAAACTTGTCCAATGGAGCTCAAATTTGGTCCATCATCCTAATCTTGCCTAAAACTCAATCTTGTTAACTTTCAGCCTCATTGGTGAAACAACATCTAGCACACACTACACCCACTCCCTTCTCTTCAAACATCCTAGCTCAGACTGCTAGCACCACTCCTCAACTGTAGACGAGTGCCCCTCCTTGGTTCAAAGTGAGGAAGCCAAAAACCCCAAATTTAGCTCCTGGTCCAATGCCGACAGAGCATGTTTAAGCACCTCCCTTTGACCAACATTGATCTTCTCGGATCCTAGCAACAGAGGGGCATCTAACCCACCCCACACACGCGCCAGACAAGGCCAAAGCGCGCCAAGGCGCGGAAGCATGATGTGGCTTGGCAAAACTATGCTCTTGACGCGCTACATGGCACACCTGAGGCTACCCTCGATGTCTCACCTCGCCCCCGACAACGACCCGACTCAGGTCAGCCTCGGGGCCCCTTTCTTCCCCTCTCCACTTACTTAGGCGACGCGTGCCTGCGCATGCCTCATTCGGCCAGGAGGGTGCGGCCCCACACCACACCTTCACCGCTTACCCTGCTCCTCTCATTGCGTTCACAGAGTCCTAAACCATGTCCGCAAACCGTGGTTTACGCCCCGAGCCCTCTCTCCCTCTCCTACAGCCATGGCGAAAACCACCGGTGCTTCCCGCTCAATGCCCCGTCGCCAGCCTATAAATAGGCTCCCCCCGTTGTTCTAGCAACTCATTCCTCTGCTCCCAACCTTCAATCGCTCCCCTAGCACACCCACTTGAGCAAGGAGAGCCCCAGTGCTTGAGATCGACCGAGGCGTCGCCGCGTCGGAGCTCCATCGATATCGGCATACAGGCTCGCTCTCGAGCTCCTCTCACTTCGCCCGTGACCACAACAAACTCAGGAACCTCCTCCACCACTCCCCGGGGCTTCTCCCTGCTTGGAACACCCTTCTCCATGGCAACACAAAACTCCTCCGTCGCGGTCTCGTCATCGTCGGTGACTCAGGTCCTCCTCGTCTGTTCCTCGACCCCTACCAGGTAGGCGGACATGCCACGAGCCCATTTCTGTGCTCATTTGACCACGAGGACGTCGGACCAGCCGCCGGCATGCCTCCTCTCCTCTCTGTCTGGAGGTGGAAGACGACCCCGATAGGAGGGTCCCACCTGTTGGTGGCCAGTCTCTCGCCCTCTGTGTTGCTAATTGTAGGGGCCTGCGCGTCAGGTTTATACCTAACGGGCGCGCGCCTGGGCTGACTGGTTGGCTAGCTGGTTGGTTGGCCAGTTGGGCCGGGCCAGCTGCTGGTCGAGCCGGGCCAAGGGCTGAACCCCTTATCTTCATTTTTAAATCTAGAATCTTATATTATTTCTCCAGGATAAAATATTTTATTAAATTCAAATATTTTAGATTAAATGTAGAATCTTAGAATCTTAGATTATTTCTCCATTTGACCATAATTCCTGTAAAAATATGTAGAAGTTATTAGTTCTGTTGTGTAAATTTTTGTAAAGACTTTTATGCACATCATTAATTAAATACCAAGTTTTGGTATTTTTAGCTCCTGTTAATGAGACTTTAAAAATACCTTTGACTTCAAAAACAGAAACAAACATTTTGAAAATAAAAAATAGAATTTCTCAAAATAGGTTATGATTTTTAAAATAAGTTTGTGCTCTGTTATTGAGTGGGCTTATTATTATTATTATCATTATTATTACAACGATAGATCATGCGTTTAACGAAGCACTTGGATGCGAAGACCACGAAGACCCTGGATACCTAGCTGATCAAGGCAAGCAGCCCTTCGACCATGTTAGAGAAAACATTTCTTATGCATGCGAGGTTGAATACTTTATTCCAGTGCATATGATCATGAAATAGTCGGTAACCCATCGATAAGGTGTTCCCGATGGCTCCTCTGGAGCTCTTACGTTTGAGCATGACCCTACCACCTATGAGGGTCACGAAGATAAAATGTTGACAAGTAGTAGTAGTGCTACGCATAGGATGAGCATATGCATGGTGATGTTAACACTGAGGTGATATAAAAGGTTTTTTCAAAACCCCCGTCGGGTGGCACTAATGCCCGAGGGTGATGGTGTTGAGCTGGATGACCACTTGAGAAAGAAGTGGTGTACCGGAAAGGTTTTGTGTGAGTGGTTTTGAAATGGATTAGATGTGTGATGTGTCGACCGTCCCAACCTTACATGTGCGACCATGATACCCCTTAATGGGACAAGGCTTTGTTGATTACTTTGGTCGGTACTAACAAGGAGCCGCATTACGAGTGGCGGGAGTGATATGGCCACTCTCGTGACGGGGTCGTACGAGGTAGGTCGACTATACCGTTTTTACGTATTCTAGGCACACCGTTGGTACCCGCATGGATGATACGGTCTAGAGTTGGTGCTCGTAAGACGTACATCATGTGGACTGGGTACCAATCGAGTGGACTCTTTGTCTAGTGTCGTCAGGGGAAAGGCAATGATCGGGTACTTACGTCGGGTATGTTATATACCACGAGTCGTGGATGACATGGAAGTTTCCCGGATCTCGTGGGTACAACGTACAACCTCTGCAGAGTGTAGAACTATTTGAATAGCCGTGTCCACGGTCAAGGACAGTTGGGCAATCCTGCTTAAATTACGTCCTGTCGTTTCCGCATAAACCATGTGTGTGTGTATATAAAGTTGTTATCTGAGTAAGATGATATGACAGGTCTGGTGACTTGGCATATAGGGTGAATCTATGATGTTCAACCCACAGCAGATATGCTGATATCTGTGACCTATTCTTATGAATACCATCTAGTTATGATGCATGTCCATACAAGCAATTGATCATGCTTATTTACAATCAAAATTTGCTTTCCGCAAAGGCTGCATATATATTATCGTACCAACTACATTATCCATATCGTGGGTTGATGGCGAGTACATTCAATGTAATCATTGGCTTGCCACTGGTTATTTTATTTACCAGACATGGGGGAACTAGAGTATGGAGAAGAATTCATCGTCGGAGACAGACACGCGACCTAGGACGCTTCCCAGTCAGAATGCCTATTGGTTAAAGCTGATGGCATGGGTTCCCATTTACTACCAAGTATTCAGCTAGTAGTTGTGTTTGTGTGATTGGCCTTTTTTGCCCTATATATGTAAGACTTGACCGTGATGGTCCTTTATTGTATGATACATTAATTTCGGATGTAAGACTCTTGTTATTGAGTATATGTGTGTTCTGTGAGCATTTATCTCTGGGATCACTGTACACGTGCATTCGGCTATCTCGACACGTAAGTTGGGGTCCCCACATAAGTCCTTAGATAAATCTGGTTGTACGAATACGGGTGTAGAAGTCAGGCATCTTTTTAGTTCCTAAAAACTATGCTCGCACTTTTGAGTCCACTCAAACTTTTTATCTTTCTTGAGGAGTTCAGTTAGAGGCTTTGAATCCCTGGATAAGTTCTCCACAAAGCGGCAACAATAGTTCGCTAGACCAAGAAAACACCTAACTTGCTTAACCGATTCAGGTTGAGTCCAATCAAGGACATCTTGAAGTCACTCGAGATTGACAACAATACCCTTACCAGAGATTACGTGGCCTAGATAGGTCACTTCTGGCAACTAGGATTCACATTTAGAGAACTTGGCATAAAGATTGTGCTCTTGAAGTTTCATCAATACCAGCTTTAGATGTTCAACATGTTCTTGTTCGTTCTTTGAGTAAATGATTATATCATCGAGGTAACCCACGACAAATTTATCCCAATACTCCATGTAGGTCGAATTCGTTAAGCGAGAGGAAGTGGCTGGGGCATTGGTTAAGCCGAAGGACATGACGGTGTACTCATGTTGGCCATAACGAATAAAAAGGCCGTTTTTGGAATGCCCCTATTCTTAATCTTGATTTGATGGTAGCCCAACCCCAAATCCATTTCGGAAAAGACTGAGCATCCAGCAAGCTGACCATACATGTTGTTGATCTTGGGCAGCGGATACTTGTTCTTTATGGTTACCAGGTTGACTGGCCGATAATCTACAACCATCCAATCCATTCCGTCCTTCTTCTTGACAAAGAGGACAAGACAATCCCAACAAGAAGATCTAGGACGAATGAAACCCTTATTCAAGGCCTTATCGAGTTGTTTCTTAAGTTAGACTAGCTCTAACGATGCCATTTATAGCTCTTCTGGCTATTGGAATAGTTCCTGGGACAAGATCTATCACAAACTCTACATCCGTGTCAGGTGGAATGCCTCGCGGATCTTCTGGAAAGACATCTGAAAAGCCACACACTACCCAATATCTTCTAGCTCTGGAAGAGGACTAGCATTGAGAGAATAAAGTTGGCGTTTGGCAACTCGAGTTGAGACATTAACTATCTCACCCGATGGATATGTAAGCTTAACATTCCTAGTGTGAGTATCAATCTTGGCATAATAAGATGGCATCCAATCCACACCAACATGATATTGTTATCTGAAGATTTAAGGGATATCAAAGAAGCTAGGAAGACTAGCCTGTCCACAAGAATTTCATTGTCATGGCCCATTCTTGAAGTTTCTCATTTAGAACCAGGAGTCTGACCTACTAATGGAGTGGGCATATCACAAAATGACAGGTTATGCAACTGTGCATAATTTTCGGAAATGAATGAATGAGATGCCCGAGTATCAAAAAGAACAGTTGCTCGATGACAACTGACAAGAAGTGTACCTAGAATGATGTCGGGATCATCAGAGGCTTCCTCGACTGAGACGTGGTTCACACATCCACATGCAAGGGTTGGCTTCACATAATATGCTTTGCTTGGCTTGCCACGTCCAATAGACTTTCCAGGTTGGTTGGAAGCATTTGTCTGCGGGAACTCATGAGAGTAGTGACGACGCTCTCCACATTTGTAACAAACCACTGGGTTGGTGCGTGGGGCAGCATTGGTAGCTAGACCACCATATGTCTTGGTTGGAGGGTTGGTCTGATTTGCATGAGACACCTCATAGGATGGCCTTGCGGTGTACCTTGACGGTAGAGAGCTGTTCGGGACCCACACTCGGCGCTTTTGAAATCCAGAGTCGGATGAGGAACCGAAATCATGGGAGTGCTTCTTGGTTTCTTCATAATCGGTCTGTCCGGTTTCAGCATTGATAGCCTTGTTAACCAGAGCTTTGAAGCTAACACACTCATGTAGGTGCAAGTCACGACGAAGCTCAGGGCTTAGTCCCTTCCTGATCCTTGCCTGCTTCTTGGCGTTAGTTGACACCTCTTCTAGCGCATAGCGGGGAAGATTTCCAAACTCACGGCTATAAGCGTTTAGAGTTAACTTTCCTTGAGTCACACCACAGAACTCTTCCCTTTTACGATCCATTAGACCTTCTGGGATATGGTGCAAGAAGAAAGCAATACTGAAGTCAGCCCAGGTGGCCGCTTGACTAGGAGGACGTATGGCCTCATCATTCTGCCACCACAGGTTGGCAGGGCCTTCAAGGAAGTATGCCGTGATTGTCAACTTATCGACTTCAGCGACATTAGCTGAACGGATCTTGCGTGCCATGCTAGTCAGAATTATATAGAAATATATTTCTCATGTGTTTAGTAGCTAGGCAAGATGAGTGATCGTGTGTGGATGCACACCAGTCACCCTAGTGAGAAAGAGATGACGAAAGAATGGTTTCTAAAAACGAAGGATTTTGTGAAAGCCGCATTTGCAAATGGCCAGGAAACAAACTGGTGCCCTTGTCCTGAATGCGACAACTATAAAAAGAGGACAGAGGTTGTAATGATTAAACACCTGCAGAGGATGGGTTTTAAGCCTAATTATACGGTTTGGAAATTTCATGGTGAGTCTATACAACGCACCAGAGGTGAGGTGGTTCGTCGTCGCATCGACGAGCATGGTACCGTGATCGAAGACATGGTGCAAGACTTTGATGATGCTCGGGATTTGAAAGATGAGATGGAGGAATCTGCAAAGGCCTTCTATGAAATGTTGGAGTCTTCAAAATGTCCTCTCCACGAGCACACTGAGCTTTGTCAGTTGGATGCCATTGCACAAGTAATGTCTCTGAAGGCTCGGTTCAACTTGGGAAGAGAATGCTACGACGCGATGATGACACTATTTGGACGCTTTCTACCCAAAGTCCATGTCATGCCTGCAAACCTGTACCAGTCGGACAAAATACTTCATGTACTTAAGATGCCCTATGAGAAGATAGATGCATGTGAGAAAGGATGTGTCTTATTTCAGAAGGAGTATGCACACTTGGACTATTGTCCCAATTGCAAGTCTTGCAGGTATCTTGTGGTAGACAACGGTATGGGTGAGAAGAGGCACACCAAAATCGTAGTTAGTGTTCTTCAGTATATGTCTATCATACCAAGGCTTCAACGTCTTTTCATGGTCGAAGAGACAGCAGACAGATGACATGGCGCAAAATGGGCAAAAGAACCGAACTAGACGTGGATGGGAATAAGATGGCGGTACACACATCGGATGGGGAAGCGTGGAAACATTTCGATGGATTGCATCAGGATAAAGCGGAAAATCCAAGGAATCCTCGAGTCTGCATCGCCACGGATGGTTTTAATCCCTTCGGGATGACGGCAACCCAATACAGTAGTTGGCCTGTATTTGTCATTCCACTCAATCTCCCCCTCGGCAGATTATGCAAAAAATAACATATTTATGACGTTGATAATTCCAGGGCCCAATTATTCAGGGAAAAATATGAATGTGTACATGCAGCCACTTAAGGATGAATTGCAAGAAGCTTGGGATAATGGGGTCAAGACATACGATGCCGCTAGAAAAGAAATCTTCAAAATGCATGTGTGGTAGATGTACTCTATGCATGACTTGCCGGCGTATGCGCTATTCTCTGGATGGTGTGTGCATGGAAGGTTCCCGTGCCTCACATGCAAGGCAACTCTTCAGTTTCATTGGTTGCAGGAGGGTCGGAAGTATTCTTCCTTTGACTTGCATAGACAGCTTCTGGATCCTGACCATCAGTTCAGAAAACACAAGAAGAACTTTACCAAAGGTAAAGTTCTCAAAAACTTCGCACCACCTGCGTTGACAGGCCAACAGATCCTGGATCAGTTAAACGCCCTCGAGCCTGATCCAAAGCGTCCATGGTATTTTAAGGGGGATAATTCAAAACATGCCTGGACTCACAAGCCATGCTTGTGGGATCTGCCTTACTTCAAAGACCTCCTTCTTCCACACAATATTGATATGATGCACACTGAAAAGAATATAGGAGAGGCTATTTTTGGTACATTGTTCGACATAGATGTGAAGACAAAGGATAATACTAAGGCTAGAGTCAATCAAGAGACACTATGTCATAGAACGTTACAAAACATGTGAGAAGGCAAAGGAAAGCACAAGTGGTCGAAGCCAAAGGCCTGGTTCAATCTTGGAAGGCCAGCTATGAGGGAAAGTATCATGTGGGTCAAAATGCATTTGATGTTCCCCGATGGGTATGCAGGGAATCTAAAGAGGGGAGCGAGTCTTTAAAAATTAGAAATCTATGGTCTCAAGAGTCATGATTGGCACATATGGCTTGAGCAGGTAATGTTGGTGATGTTACGTGGCTTTATTCCTAAGGATGAATGGCTAGTACTGCTGGAGCTGAGCTTTTTATTCCATGTTCTTTGTGCGAAAGAATTGTCGCCTGGCATGGTAGATGACATGGAGTAGTTTGCACCGGACTTGCTGTGCAAGTTAGAGAAGATCTTTCCTCCGGGATTCTTTAATACATTGCAGCGTTTACATCTACCAACCGAGGCAAGATTGGGTGGGCCCGTGCGAAATCGTTGGTGCTATGCTACTGTGAGGATGCAGAAGACGCTTCGAGCTAAATGTAAAAATAAGTGTAGAATTGAAGCATCGATGGCTGAGGAATTCATTACTGACGAGGTGGCAAACTTTGTGACAACACACTTCGAAGCCAAAAATCATCATTTGCATAATCCAAAGCCTCGGTACAATGATGCAGACCATAAAAAAGGTCGATCCAACCTCATCCTATTCTAAGGGAAGCTCGCACCAGCCGGTGCTTCGAAACCAATAATGTTGGATGTCAAAAAATGGCGGAACATTTCGTTGTATATCTTCAACAACCTAACAGAAGTGCGGCCGTACATCGAGTAAGTTCTCGGCACATTTTTCCGTAACTTATAATTCCTTTGATCTTCTATTATTCCCGGATATTGCATACAACCAATACTTCACCAAATTCTCGGATGGAGCGGCGATCCAAAATGATTCCTTCAAATAGTATGAGCTTCTCACAAAGCATGGAGGTGGCTATCCGTCTTTCATCTCTTGGTTCAAACAAACGATAATTATCAATAATGGACCATTTCATTTCTTGGTCAAACTTGCGGCTAATGCAAAAATCATTTCGTATTAAACTTGTAGGCTAATTCAGAGTCTATGGACGCCCAATTGAGACAATCCACTAATGGTTTTAACTCTAAGGTCCATTCATTTCAGAAATACAACATCAACGGGTATCTCCTTCGTACCTTTGGCAAAGATCTATCTACCCCGATCAGAAATCTACAAAAAGTTGTGTCTCTGGTATCGGCAAAGGTGGTATCGAGTTTTATGGAAGCGGTGAAGCAATTTATGAACTTCAATTCTATGGTGAAAACTCACCGAACGTCGTAGTCTTCAAATGTTATTGGTTCCAGCCGAAGGAGACTAGAAGCACTCATGAACATATAGGACTAGTCGAAATCAATCCAAACACCTATTTAGATGTTCCCGATGTCTATATTATGGCTCAACAGGCGACCCAAGTGTTCTATCTACCGTGGGCATGCCAAACTGATAAGAATCTGGAAGGTTGGTATGTTGTTTATGAAGTGCCACCACGTGTTAGACCACCTCCCCCAAATGACCCCGATTATGAACCTCACATTAACCCAGACACGTATGATGGATAATTCTTCCAAGAAACACGTCTTTCCAAGAAACGTTTCAAGAACCGCTGTGCTTCACCCCAGAACATGGAAGTAGACAGCGATAATGAATCCGACTTCAGCCCTGAGCCGAAACTAGCAGAGCTGGAACTAGAAGAGGTTACTGATGCGGATGACCTATCAATGCTTGACCGATTACAGAAAGGCCTTCCACAAATTCATGCCGTTGAACCCGATGAGCACATCATTCATAAATACATGCGTGATAGTGATGATGATGATGCATTTATTGATTATTATTATTAGTTTGTAAGATTCCCAACTAAAAATACAAATTTACAAAAATATTTGCCTTTTTCTTCGTTTGCCTTTTTCGTTCGCCATTTTCTCTCGCTTGCTTTCTGTTTGCTTGTGTGCTTGCTTGCTTGCTAAAGTCACCATGACTGAAAACACCCAACTTTGTGACTTCTCGAATACTAATAATAATGATTTTATTAGTACTCCGATTGCTCCCGCCACTAGTGCAGAATCATACGAAATCAATGCTGCTTTGCTGAATCTTGTTGTGAAAGAGCAATTCTCTGGCCTTCCTAATGAAGATGTCGCATCCCATCTTAATAGATTCATTGAGCTTTGCGAATGCAAAAGAAGAAAGATGTGGATAATTATGTGATTAAATTGAAGCTTTTTCCTTTCTCGTTGTGAGATCGAGCAAAAACTTGGTTTTCGTCTTTGCCCAAAAATAGTATTGATTCTTGGAATAAGTGCAAAGATGCTTATATATCCAAGTATTTTCCGCCGGCTAAGATTACCTCTCTCCGTAATGATACTATGAATTTTAAGCAACTTGATCATAAACATGTTGCACAATCTTGGGAGAGAATAAAATTGATGATTAGAAATTGTCCCCCTCATGGCTTGAGTCTTTGGATGATTATACAAATCTTTTACGCTGGCTTGAATTCCCCTTCTAGAAATATATTGGACTCCGCCTCAGGTGGAACGTTCATGGAAATCACGTTAGGAGAAGCCATAAAACTCCTAGACAATATCATGACGAACTACTCTCAATGGCATACTGAAAGGTCACCTACTAGTAAGAAGGTACACGCTATAGAAGAAATTAACTTATTGAGTGCTAAGATGGATGAGTTAATGAATTTGGTTGCTAGTAGAAGTGCTCCTTTAGATCCAAATGGCATGCCCTTGTATTCCTTGATTGAGAGTAGCACCGCTAGCTTGTATGCTAATTTTGTTGGTAGGAATAATTTTGGCAACAACAATGCTTTTATAGGAAACTTTGTTCCTAGGCCTTTTCCTAGTAACCCCTCTAATAACTTTGGCAACTCCTACAACAATACTCATGGAAATTACAATAGATTACCCTCTGATCTAGAGAGTAATATAAAGAGTTTATCAACTCGCAAAAGATTTTCAATGCGTCCATAGAGGAAAAACTACTCAAAATTGACGATTTGGCTAGGAGCGTTGATAGAATGTCTAGTGATATTGATGCTTTGAAAGTTAGATGTGCTCCTCCCAAGATCAATATGGATGAAACTTTGAAAGCTATGCGTGTTTCCATGAGTGAGAGCAAAGAAAGAACCACCCAAATTTGTGCTAGACATGAATGGCGTAAAAGGGCGTGTTCTCGTGATAAGAATCACGAAGATCTTAAAGTGCTTGGTGTGACTCCCATTGAATCTTTGTTTTCTTGTGTCAAGCCTAATGATGATGGGGCTGGATATGAATCCACTTTGGTTGAAAAACACCCCAATGATTCGGAGTGCATCTATCTTGATGCTAAAAGCATTGAAAGTGGAGTAGAAGATATTAAAACCTTGAGTAGTAATGAAACTACTACTTTGGATTTCAGGGAATTGAATTATGATAGTTGCTCCTTGATTGAATGCATTTACTTGATCCAATCCATGCTAAACTCTCCACACGCTTATAGCCAAAACAACGCCTTTACCGTTCATATAGTCGATGCTATTATAAAATCTCTTGAAGAGAAACTTGAATTGGAAGTTTCTATCCCTAGAATGCTTCATGATGAGTGCGAACCTACTATCAAAATCAAAATCAAAATCAAAAACTATGAATGCAATGCTTTGTGTGATTTTGGTGCTAGTGTTTCCGCGATTCCAAATTCTTTATGTGATGTTCTGGGTTTTAATGAGATTGAGGAGTGTTCTCTTAATTTGCATCTTGCGGATTTTAGTGTCAAAAAACCCATGGGAAGGGTCAATTATGTTCTTATTATTGCAAATAGGAACTATGTACCCGTGGATTTCATTGTGCTTGACATTGATTGCAATCCTACATGCCCTATCATTCTTCATAGACCTTTCCTAAGGATTATCGGTGCTATCATCGATATGAAGGAAGGGAATATTAGATTTCAGTTTGCTTTAAAGAAGGTCATGGAGCATTTTCCTAGAAAGAAATTAAGATTGCCTTATGAATCCGTGATGAGGGCTACTTATGGTTTGAGCACCAAAAACGACGATACGTGATTCTATCGCCTTATGCCTAGCTAAGGGCGTTAAACAATAGCGCTTGTTGGGAGGCAACCTAATGAATTTATCTTTTTCTTTCTGTTTTGTTGCGTCCACACCATCATAATTCTGTTATGATTGTGTCTTTTGTGTTTCTTTTTGTGTTTGAGCCAAGCAAAACCTTTATGACTAGTCTTGGTGATGGTTGTTTGATCCTGCTGGAAAAAGACAGAAACTTTTCGCTCACGAAATTATTTTTAGTTTTTATTCAGAAAGAGATTTTGAGTTGATTCTTTTTTCCACTGGTTTATATGCCTTTTTTCCAGGTATAAGTAAAGTTTCAGAATTTTTGAGGTACCAGAAGTATACGAAGTATACAGATTCCTACAGACTGGTCTGTTTTTGTTAGATTCTGTTTTTGTTGAGTTGGTTTCTTGTTTTGATGAAACTATGGATAGTATCGGGGGGTACTAGCCATGGAAAAGTGAGAATATAGTAATCTACCACAAATATGAATAGAAATCAAGTTTGCTACAATACGTCAAGAGGTGGTAGTTTGTTTTCTTGTGCTAATGATATCACGAGTTTCTGTTTAAGTTTTGTGTTGTGAAGTTTTCAAGTTTTGCGTGATGTTCTCATGGACAAAGGGATAAAGAGTGGAAAGAGCTCAATCTTGGGGATTCCCAAGGCATCCAAAGCCAAATTAAAGGACACCAAAAAGCCTAAGCTTGGGGATTCCACGGGAAGGCATCCCCTCTTTCGTCTTCAATCCATCGGTAACATTACTTGGAGCTATATTTGTATTCACCACATGATATGTGTTTTGCTTGGAGCGTCTTGTATCGCAGGAGTCTTTTATTTTTGTAGTGTCACAATCATCCTTTCTGCACACCTTTTTAAAAAGACATGCACTCATCGTGAATTTGCTAGAATGCTCATCGTGCTTCACTTACATCTTTTGAGCTAAATAATTTTGCTCTATGTGCTTCACTAAGATCTTTTAGAGCACGGCGGTGCGTGACTTGGTAGTTGGTTTGTGCTATGAAAGTAGTCCCAAAGGTGATAGGTACCCAAATAGGATACAGAAAACTTCCATCTTCATGTGCATATAGTAGAAAAAGAAATTTGATTCCTCTCAATTAGTTTTGAGACGTGGATTTGGTAATATTAGGAGTTATGTTAGTAGGGTGTTGTGAATCTAGAAATACTTGTGTTGAAGTTAGTGATTCCCGTAACATGCACGTATGGTGAACCGTTATGTTAGGAAGTCATAGCATAATTAATCTATTGATTGTCATCCTTTGTGTTGCGGTCAGGATCGCGCGATGGTTAACACCTACCAACCCTTCCCCTAGGAGTATGCGTTTAGCACTTTGTTTCGATTACTAATAAAAACTTTCGCAACAAGTATGTGAGTTCTTCATGACTAATGTGAGTCCATGGTATAGATGCACTTTCACCTTCCACCATTGCTAGCCTCTCTAGTACCGCGTCATTTTCGCCAGTGCACAAACCCACCATATGCCTTCCTCACAATAGCCACCATACCTACCTACTATGGCATTTTCATAGCCATTCCTAGATATATTGCCATGCAACTCCCACCGTTCTATCTCATGACTTGTGCCGTCACTCTCATATTGCCATTGCATGATCTTAAGATAGCTAGCGAGATGTTTCAACGTCATACGCCAAGCTAGATCGTTGCACATCCCGGTACACTGCCGGAGGCATTTCCTGTAGAGTCATCATCGTTCTAAGCTTTGACTTCTGAGTAAATAAAAGTGTGATGATCATCATTATTAGAGCATTGTCCCATTTGAGGAAATAAAAAAAAGAGGCCAAAGTTGCCCACATAAAAAAAAGAGAGAAAAAAAGAGGCCAAAGAGCCCAAATAAAGAAAAAGAAAAAAGAGAGAAAAAGAGAGAAGGGACAATGCTACTATATTTTTCCACACTTGTGCTTGATACGGTCAAAAAAAATTAAGCTTGGGATGCTTGATACGTCTCCAACGTATCTATAATTTTTTATGGTTCCATGCTATTATCTTGTCAAACTTTGGATGTTTTGTATGCCTTTTATATCTTTTCTTGGGACTAACTTATTAACTCAGTGCCAAGTGCCAGTTCCTGGTTTTTCCGTGTTTTTGACCCTTTTCAGAGGAGGATTTTAAATGGTGTCCAGACGGAATAAAACTTCCAAAAAGATTTTTTCCGGAACAGAAGATACGCACGAGACTTGAGAACCAAGGCAGGGCCACCAGGGGATCCCACAAGCCCCCTAGGCACGGCCAGGGGGTCCCACGCCTAGCAGGCTTGTGGGCCCCCGTGGCTCGTCTGCCCTACCTCTTCCGCCTATTTATTCAGAAAAATTCCAAAACTAGGAGAGAGATCCACGAAAATACTTTTCCGCCGCCGAAGCTTCTGTCTCCGCAAGATCCCATCTGGGCACGTTCTGTTGCCCTGCCAGAGGGGGATTCAGATACGGAGGGCTTCTTCATCAACACCATGACCTCTCCGATGATGCGTGAGTAGTTCACCATAGAACTTCGGGTCCATAGCTAATAGCTAGATGGCTTCTTCTCTCTCTTGGATCTTCCATACAAAGTTCTCCATGATCTTCATGGAGATCTATCCGATGTAATCTTCTTTTGTTGTGTGTTTGTCGAGATCCAATGAATTGTGGATTTGTGATCAGATTATCTATGCATGTTATTTGAGTTTCTTCTGATCTCTTATATGCATGATTTCATATCCTTGTAATTCTCTTCGAGTTGTGGGTTTTGTTTGGCCAACTTGATCTATGATTCTTGCAATGGGAGAAGTGCTTGGTTTTGGGTTCATACCGTGCGGTGACCTCTCCCAGTGACAGAAGGGGTAGCGAGGCATGCATCGTGTTGTTGCCATCTCGGGTAAAAAGATGGAGTTTTCATCATTGGTTTGAGTTTATCCCTCTACATCATGTCATCTTGCTTAAAGCGTTACTCTATTCGTGATGAACTCAATACACTAGATGCATGCTGGATAGCGGTCGATGTGTGGAGTAATAGTAGTAGATGCAGAAAGTATCGGTCTACTTGTCTCGGACGCGATGCCTATATGTATGATCATTGCCTTAGATATCGTCATGACTTTGCGCGGTTCTATCAATTGCTGGACAGTAATTTGTTCACCCACCGTATTATTTGCTATTTTGAGAGAAGCCTCTAGTGAACACTATGGCCCGCGGGTCTACTTCACACCATATTTTCAGCCTTACAATTTTACTTCGTTGCACTTTTCGCCTTCAGATCTCACTTTGCAATCAATATTGAAGGGATTGACAACCCCTTTATAGCGTTGGGTGCAAGCTCTTTTTTGTTTGCGCAGGTACTCTAGACTTGGCGTGATTCTCCTACTGGATTGATACCTTGGTTCTCAAACTGAGGGAAATACTTACTGCTCCTGTGTTGCATCGCCCTTTCCTCTTCAAAGGAAAAACCAACGCAAGCTCAAGAGGCAGTAGAAGGATTTCTGTTGCCATAGAAGATGCATGTCAGTATAGCCCCCTCCTCGAAGCCCCGGAGGCGCCAGTGATGGAGATCTCTGGTTTGGCGCATGCTAGGCTGCACGATGCTACGTTGGAACCGGTCATGGACGATACATCTCTATCGTATCTATAATTTTTTATAGTCTCATGCCAATATTCTTCAATTTTCATATACTTTTGGCAACATTATATATTATTTTTGGGACTA
The DNA here is from genome assembly GCF_904849725.1 of Hordeum vulgare subsp. vulgare. Lineage (NCBI taxonomy): Eukaryota > Viridiplantae > Streptophyta > Magnoliopsida > Poales > Poaceae > Hordeum > Hordeum vulgare. Next base: position 267,701,408 of record NC_058519.1, on the reverse strand, counting down.
ATTTACTTACCCAGTGCCTAGTGCCACTTCCTATTCTTTGTGTTGTTTTGTTTCGCAGAAATTCCATATCAAATAATGTCCAAATGCGATAAAAATTTACGAACATTTTTCTAGAATGTATGTGAATTTTGGTAGTCAGAATCAACACAAGACGATGCTCAAGGGCCCCACAAGACAACGAGGCGCGGCGGGGGGAGGCACCGTGATGGCTTTTGGTCAGCCCTGAAGTTGGTTTTGGCTTTCCTACCGCCGCAAGAAAGATATTTTCTTGATAAAAATCCCCTCAAAATTTCAGCCTAGTTGGAGTTACAGATCTCCAAATATTTAAAAAACCATGAAGGGCTAGAAAACGGCAGAAAAACAGAGAGAGATCCAATCTCGGAGGGGCCGCTACCCTCCGGGAGCCATTGCGGTCATGGAAAAAAGGGGAAACCCTCCTCCCACCTAGGGAGGATGCCAAGGAAGAAGAACAAGGAGGGGGCTCTCTCCCCTCTCTCCACATGGCGCCAGAGCACCGCAGGGGAAACCCTCTTGACGGCGATCTACGCCAACAACTTTGCCGCCGTTACCACCAACTCTCTCCCCCTCTATGAAACGGTGTAAACCCTCTTCTCCCCGGTGTAATCTCTCCTTAAACATGGTAATTAATATTATATATTATTACCCAATTATGTGTGGCTATCCTATGATGTTTGAGTAGATTTCTTTTGTCATACGTGATAATTGTGATATGATGTTATTGATATGAGTTGTGTGTTGATATGGTGTTGTCCTAAGGTGCCTTCCATGAGGCGCACCCATGAAGGATTCACGATGGAGTGTTTTCAATATGTTCATGATTCGCTTATAGTGGGTGTCTAGAGTGAGAGAATCTTACACCCGAGTAAGGGAGTTGTGTGCACATGGGAGTAAAGAGTACCTGATATTTATTGCTATGGTTGGGTTTACCTTAATGATTTCTAGTAGTTGAGGATGCTTGCTAGAGGTCCAATGATAAGTGCGTATGATCCAAGTACAGAAAGTGTATAGTGTATGCCTCTCCCTCATTCCATATGATAAGGATCTATCATGTTATATTCAATTGCCTATGGGCAATCTTTCCCATGCGTTTCACAATAAAGGCTTTCTACTAAACAACTTACTTATTAATCTTTATTCCGGCAGTACCTAAATTTTATTTACATGTTCTTTATTACCTAACAAACATATCTATTTGTGGGGACCCCGACTCATAAGTCGTGATCACCGAATGTACGTTCACAGTGATCCCTAAGATCAATGCTCATTTAATACATAGAAACTGATTAACAAGGGTCTTACATCATTTACATACCATTTTACTTGAATATGTCCTTTGTCACCAAGTGTTCATATATTTGTAGAGGAAAATCTTCAACAATAGTGTGAGCCCATTCCATCTTTCTTAACCCTACAGAAATTTTGACTAGTAAGCGTCCTAGCTCGCACGTACGTCACCGAGATAATCTTCATCGTATCCTGTTTCTCTCATGCGTGGTAAAATAACCAGCGGCAAGCCAGTGAGTACTTTGAATGTACTCGTGAGCAACACATGTTTTGAACAAGGCAATAACAATTCATGAAATCCCATGAGGTAGGTAAGTTGCAGAAAGCTAGTTTTGAGTGCAATGTCATGATCAATGAGCTTGTAAAAGCATCCACCAATAGGTTGCAGATATCCATATGAACAACTTATAGATATCATCATAACAAGCGGCTGAACATCCCATGTTCATTTTTCACGTCAAGTCATCTGACTTAACACAACCATCATCTTTATCATATTATCATCTTTCTCACTCACACACACCAAGTTTGTGAAAACATATGGACATAGTCTAAGCGGGAGCACCCAACTTTCCTTGATTGCGGACACGACTATTACATACCCGAGGTATATTACATGATTGTACCCACAAGACTCGGGCAAGTTCCATGTCATCCATAGCCCGTGGTATATTACATACCCGAGGGAAGCATCCGAATAGTCTAGATCATACATCCTCGGGACACTAAACAAACAGTCCACTCGTTGGTGACATGCCTCATGATGTACATCATACGAGCCTCACTCTAGACCGTACCATCCATGAGGGCACGCTGTGTCTATAAAGCACGTATCAAGAGTGACCATGCCACTCCCGATACTAGTAATGTGGGCTCTTTGCTAGCATCGAACAAAGTAGTCAACAAAGCTCCGTCCCATAAAGGGGCATCGTTGCCTCACATGTAAGGTTGGGATATGGTCAAAAAATCTTAAATCTAATCCGTTTTTGAAAACACACACACAACTTGTCTTGGTACACCACTTATTTCTCAAGTGGTTATACAACTCAACACCATTTCCCTCGGGCATTAGTGGCACCCGAAGGGATTTCCGAAAACTTTTGGAAATCATTTATATTTCGACACCATGATATAGCCATCCCACTAGTGTAGCAATTACTAGCTTCCCAGCTACTTCCCACCCACACAACATTCATAGAAATGCTGGGTCATGCTCAGTGCAAGTATCAATGAGGAAATACCGAATACATCCCACCAAGGTTGTCATTGATTCAACATGATCCAGATGCAACGAAATAAGGTGCTATATGACTAGCATAAAAGGGTTTCATAGTCATGGTAAAAGGATTGCTTGCCTGGTTCAGCAAAGTCTTTGAGGTCTTCACGAGCTTTTAGTCCAATTCCAAGCAACTCGTCTACTTGATCAACTATCATCCGAAACCACCATAGTAAGCCACACAACAAGCAGAGAAACAAAAGTGCTCTATGAATAGGAGTTTTATTTTTGAAGGACAACTCTGGCTATAAGAAGAGTAGAAAAGTGATTTCAATGGATCTAGATCGACGAGGATTTCCGAAAGGTGAAAATGGAGGGATTAGTGGACCTACAAGAAGTCAACAGAAAATATTTTCCTAAAACTGATTGGAGGCACTCATTTAATAGAGCATGATTTTAGAAGGCTTTTGGAAGTGGTTTGAATGGATTTGGAGTTGGGATGAATTTCCTGGAGATTTAATAAGATGGAATAAAAAGAAATGGGGTTATTTGTTTGGTCCAACCAAAATATAGTATAGGAAAAATGCTAACTTAGTCTAGATAAATAGAGAAACATTTTTGGAACATCTAGGATTTTGAACCACTCCATTTGGAGTTGATTTGGATTCTCTAGGGATTTTGTAATCTGGACTTAAACAGGTTCAAATTTGAATTTAATTTTCAACAGTATAGGAAAGTCTTCTGGAAAAATGTGCAATGCACATATTTGAATAGGATGTGTTTTTAGAGTGTAGTAGAAATTTGAATGATAATATTTGGAGTAGAAATGAGTTTTATATGATTTATTTAGTTTCCCAGAAAAAGAGAAAGGAAAGAGAATTACCCTAATGGAGCTAAGCTATGCGCTGGGCGTAACTTAGCACCTATGATAGTTGGGCCGGCCCAGCTTGATTAGCATCCCATGCGGAGGGCCTCGTCGGAGGCATACTTCGAGCAGTACACTTCCATCGCAGGAAGGTGCAACCCGTTGAAGCCATCTACACTCAAAGCTTTGGGCTGGGACGACAGGTCGGTAACGAGTGGGCCCCGTTGCCAGGAATCCTTCTTCCTCCCATGGGCAACCTTGGGGGTGGACAGGGGTGATGCCGAAGCATCCTGCGAGAGCTGCTGGCAGCCATCTTGGGTGTCCCGGCTACCGACGCGTTCAGGAAGACAAGCCGCAACCACCTGGGTGTTGCACGCCCTGTGGGGACCCCGACTTCTGAGTCGAGATCATCAAATGCACATGTACAACGATCCGAGAGATCAATGCTTACTAAACACACAGAAGCTAGATACAAGAGTCTTACATCCATTCAGAACGTCTCGTACAAATAGAGACCAGTGAGGTCAAGTCTTACATCGATAGGGCCTCGAAGGCTGAAACACCAAGCATAACTAGTAACGGATAACTTGATCGAAAGTGTGAATCCGAGCCATCGATAAACCTACACGCATTCTGACTATGAATCATCCTAGTTCGCTTGCTGTTCCTCAATGAATTCTTCTCCATATTCCTGGTCTTCAATGCCTAGCCAATTAAATAACCAATGGCAAGCTAATGAATAATTGGAATGTACTCACAAGCAACCCATGATGTGGAACAAGGTGATAATAGTACATGACATAGTACTAAGTAGGTAGTGTTGCGTAAAGCTTATTTTTGAGTTCAGTGACATGATCAATCTTGTAAAAGCATGCATCAACTTGTCATAGATATCCATATGAACGAGTTCTGTTTATCATCATAAGCCAGGGTAGAACGTCCCATGTTCAATCCCATAACAAGTCGCGAGACTTAGCTCAAGTATCATCTTTCTTATGTCATCATCTTTCCCACGCACACACACACACACACTTATTTGGTTTATGCAAAAACATGTGGACGAAGCCCAAGAGCGGTCATCCAACTGTCCTTGACCATGGACACGGATATTCGAATAGTTTTACACTCTGCAGAGGTTGTGCGTTGTACCCACAATATTCGGGGAGCTACTGTCTCACCCACGACTCGCCGTATATCACATACCCGAGGTAAGCACCTGAACAATGACTTTCCCCTGATGATGCTAAACAAAGAGTCCACTCTATTGGTACCCAGCCCACATGATGTACATCATACGAGCCTAGCTCTAGATCATATCATCCATACAGGGACCAACGGTGTGCCCGGTGCGTGTGAAAACAACTCATGGTCGCCCTACCAGGCACGAACCCGTCTCGAGAGTGACCATGAAAATGCCGCCACTAGTCATGCGAGCTCTGTGCTAACATCAACAAAGGTAATCAACAAAGCCCTGTCCCGTAAGGGGTATCGTGGTCGCACATGTAAGGTTGGAGTAAGGGTTGCAACTTACACCAATCCGTTCTCAAAACCACACACAAAAAACTTTTCTCGGTGACCCACTTCTTTCTCAAAGTGTCACCCACCTCATCATCAATCCCTCGGGCATCAGCGTCACCCGTCGGGGTTTTCGAAAAGCCTTCAAAATCATTTCTCTCATGATCACTATGCATAGTCCCATCCCATTTTGCGTAGCAACTACTAGCATCCTAGCTATTTCCCACCCGCACAACCCTCATATGTGGTTGGGTCATGCTCATGTGCAAGTATCAAGAAGGTCTTTCTCGGGGACAACCCACCAAGTTGTTCACTGATTCATCTTCTATCAAATGCAACGAAATATAGTGCTACATGTCATACAAACATAATTGGTTTCTTAGACATGGTCAAAGCACTGTTTGCCTTGCTCAACCAAGTCTCTGGGGTCTTCAAAATCTTCTGGTCCAAGTCCTTCCTCACCACTGCAATCTATCATCGCAAAAATAACGGGTAAAAGTAAGCACACCACAAAATAGGAAAATAATTCGCTCAGAAAAATGTCACTGTATTTTTGTAAAATACTAGGGTGATTGCAGGCAATGTGAAAATAGCTACGGTTTACTTTTGAGGTGTAAACAGTTGTGAAAAAAATTAGCAGATGGTTAAAATATTAAAAATTAGATTTTAAAATAAAACTATGAATAAAAGTTTGTGAAAAAATTACAAAGGTTATGTTATTAAATACTACACATTTTAAGAATATTTGTGGTGAAAGAATAAATGCATTTGGAGGCATATTGGCTTCTATGGAATTTTTCCAAACTAAAAGGAAAAAACAAAAGAAAAAATTGGCCCTGAACCCTATTGGGCTTGAGGCGGCTAACAAAGCGAGTGCAGACCAAGAGATGGCCGCCGCACTGAATCTGTTCCACAAAGTTGACAAGATCTTCGCCGGTACGCGTGTTGGACTTTGTTGGTTATGTTCCGCCGGCTTAATGTATTATCATCTTTTGTCGGACCAGCCCATTTCTCAAAGACCCAGCCGCGGGCGGAGCGGGCCATAGCAATTCAATGGGAAAAACTTCGTCAGGAGGTGTGCGAGGTGGATGAAAATGTCGACTGGGTGATGGAGGAGGTAGCCCTCACCAGCGAGGTTTAGATGAACTATATGCACGCACGCTACGAGTGGCTCCACATGGTGGACAAGGGATCATACACACTCTCTGGCCTGACCAGGCTGCGAAGAGTCCCGCCACCTGGGTGGTGCGGTGGCTTGAGCATGTCGTGGGGGCGGTTCGATGCATGGAGAGCGTAGGCAGCACAGTGTGGCGCTTGGATGTCGTTGGCCTTTGGCCTTTCCTGGTATCCACGCATCAACTTGGGTCATCTGGCCACCATGCGGGCGGAGGTGCAGGCGGACTTGCCACGGCGCGACGAAGCCATTGGCCTTCAGGCCAACGAACTCGCCAGGTATACATCACCGGACACGTACTACCCCAAGCTGGGTGAGGATGGTTCACCCATCCTGGAGGAAGAGTTTGGCGTCCCAATCGGCTACAGCAACGAGGAGGTCAGCTCCATCTCAGGGGAGCGTGGTGCCGACGACAAGGTCGGCGAGGTGGACAACGTAGGGGCGGACAGGTCCTCTGTGGAGGCGGCGAAGCTGTGTGCTGGCCATGACGAGGCATGCCAGAAGACCTCGATGGCTCGCGAAGTGGAGATGCCCCAACAAGAGACTCCATCAGTTCGAAACACATAGGCCAGCCAACAGACTCCACTGGACGGTGACTCAGTCATGGGCGAGACGCACCCGCCGGCTGGTGACGAGGATGTGACCCTGCAACCACCCATAGTGTAGAACTTTTTCTTCTTGCTTTTTTTCTTATGAACTTTGTTATGAACAAGTCCATCCATTGTGGGTTTGACTCCGATGTAATGCACTCTCGGCCTTGCGCCGCTATCTTTCCTGAAACGGTGCAGTTATTTTTGACTTGATTGCCGCCTACAGGCCCGTTCCATACTTTTCTTGCTGTAGTAAATTTTCCCATGTGCCCTGCTCCCTTTGCCTTTTTTCCTGCCGGCCAACCGGCTTACAGAATGTTACCGGGCGAGGAGTGGGATCTGGGAGGTAGGGTGTTGGTTCTTTAGGCTCTTGCAAGTTAGGTTTTGAACGGACCACACAACACAGACGAACCCGGCTGGCCCCTTGACAATTTTCCCAATCCGCCCGCCCCCTTGCTTGTGCACTCCCCATCCATATAACCAAGTTGTGGTCTGCATCCGAGAAAGGGTTAGGCCGCGGGGTGGGGGTATAATACTTTCTCGAGCGGGTAGTCCGGCCCGGTCCAGGGCGACCGGTGAAACGAAATAACTATGCCATAGATACGAATAAAAAGGTCGTCCCCGAGTCCTACTCGGGGGTGCCGGTTGTTCATTGATTTTCCCTGCCTTCAGTACACTTGGTTCAACTATAAAACGGGTAGAGGAGATCCGCATTCTACGGGCGCTCTGTCTCAGAGTCGGTGCCGTCCTTCTTGTTCTTTCTTGCCTTTTGCGCGTCCATCAGGTAGTAGGAGTTGTTGCTCAACGCTTTTTGATGATGAAGGGGCCCTCCCGTGGCGCAGAAAGCTTGGGCTGCCGACTATCTGCTGGATCAGCAGGAGGACTAGGTCGCCCTCTCAGAATGAGAGGCACTTGACCTAGTGGTTGTGATAGCGACACATGCTCTACTAGTAAATGGCTGATCTGGATAGCACCACCTCACGTGCCTTCTCGAGGAGGTCGATGTCGTCTTATGGGGTTTCTTTTGTGTGTGCCTCTATGTAGAGCGTGACTCGCGCCAAGTTGAACTCAATGTTAGTGGGGGTGATTGCTTCGGCCCCGTACACTAGGACAATTCCTTGACCAGGCGTCGGCCGATTGCTCTAGCAGATCCACCAGTCACGGCTTTAGGCCGGACAATATGAGGCCGTTGGCCCGGTCCGTGTGGCCGTTTGACTACGGGTGGACTACGGATGCAAGGTCCAGCCAGATACCCTGCACGTCACAGTAGCGAGCAAGCACGCCCTTGGCGAAGTTGGTGTCATTGTCGGTGATGATGCTTTTTGGGAGGCCGTAGCGGACGACGATGTCCTTGATGAACGTGACGGCCGTCGGGCCATCAAACTTCTTGCTTAGCCTGGCCTCGATCCACTTCGTGAATTTGTCAACAGCCACCAGGAGGTACGTCATGCCACCCCATGTTCAGGTCCGATACAACGGAAGACCATGTGAGTGGGATGGTTTGCAAGGCTGCGGCCGATTGGTACCTATGCGCCTCGAAGCGCTAGGAGTCGTTGCACTTGTTTACCAGCTCTTTGACGTCCTTCGGCGAAGACGTCCAACAGAATCCATGGCGGAACGCCTTAGACACCAGGGAGCGCGAGGCGACATTGTGTCCACACACGCCCTAGTCTATGTCGAGGAGGATTTCCCGGCCCTTCTCCGCCTCGACGCAGTGCTGGAACACCCCAGGCACGCTGCGCTTGATAATCTCATTGTTGATGATGGTGTAGGCGGCGGAATGTCGTTGGATTTTTGGGGCCTTGACCATATTAGCGGGCTGTTTGCCACTTTCGATGTAGTCGAGGAACGGTTGAGCCCAGAACAGGGTGATGACCATAGTCAGTATGGCCGCCATGGCTGGGCTTGTTGCGGCGGGGTCTACAGCCGGCACACGGGCTTGAACGATCCCGCAGACGGCCGGGGTGGCCCGCGAGGCGAGGCCGACAAACTCCATCCTGGGAGGGGCAGTCCCTGAGTTGGCACCGGCAGCCCCAGGGACGGGGTAGCAACCCCCAAGATGGGCAGGGCAGTCCCCAGGTCGGCACCGGCAGCCCTCGGGACTGGCGGAGCAGCCCTTGGGTCTGCCGGTATGACGATGGACTCGATCTCTGGAGATGGCGCAATTGAGGGCATATGTAGTTGCTCGAGGGATACGCCAGGTGGATTGGATCGCCGGGTCGAGCCGATCTTTGCGAGCATGTCAGTGGCCTCGTTTCTGACTTGAAGGATGTGGTGGAACTCACACCCTTCAAAACCGTCGGGCAGCTGCTGGACCAGGAAGCGATAGCTGCCCATGTTTGTGTTTCTATCGTCCCACTCGCTAGTGACCTGCCGAACCACCACGTGAGAGTCACCGAATCGTAGAATGCATCAAACGTCGATCTCCCTGGCCAATCGGACACCGTGGGTGAGCGCTTCATACTCCTCCATATTGTTTGAGTCGGTGAAGTGGATCTGCAAGACGTACAACAACCAACCCCCCTTTGGGCAAGTGAGGACGATGCCGGCCCCGAGGCTAGTGTGCATCTTCGATCCGTCGAAGTGCATGCACCAATGAGTGGAGTCGGGAGGTGGCGTCACGTACTCCATTTTCGCCTAGTCGACGAGGAAATCCTCCAAGGCCTGGAACTTGAAGGATGTGCGGGACTCATAGGCGACGTGGTGGTCCATCAGTTGGATGGCCCACTTGGCAATCCGACTAGCCGCGTCCTGGTTTCCCATGATCTCCCCAAGGGGACCAGTGCTCACCACCTTGATCGGGTTCTCTTGGAAGTAGGGCTTGAGCTTCCAGGCCACCAAGAACACATAGTAACACATCTTCTAGTCGATACACATTGTCGGGACCCCGATCCTAAGCCATAGGAATCCAGCCTGTAACATATTGCACCCCTTTGCAGTCTCACGCACGGTTGTCCCCATGGCTGCCACCTTACCTCAGCCGGGACCGTTTGCGCCTTTTGACTCACGGATGCATTAGTGTCGCTAGCATTCCAATGTCAAAGAACCCGGGTCAACATATCTAGACATAAACTCAAGTGGCTCGACTGTACAGAGACATGCATATATAACCCAGCAAAGCAGGTGTCGGTCAACAGCGAGTGTAGACGAGCCGTAGCAAACTAGAAGGGCTCCATTACACCACGTGACATTTCCCCGTAGGGACAGACACAACAGCTAAGAAGGATACATGTCGGTCAACCAATGTGTCCGGAGCAGTAGGGACCTACCAAGGCTTGGTGGAATCACAAAGGGGCATTTCTCTGTATAGAGAGCTACTAAGGGCATACGACTAGGTGTCGAATCCCATACGTATCATAGTGCATCACACGTACGCATGACATACTAGATATGCATAGATGCAACAATGGCATCACAACATAACCATACAACATCATGACATTTATTTAGAAGACTCGGAAGAGTCTTTCATAATATGTTCATACAAGCAGGGGTCACACGACCCGACACTCAAAGTCATACAAGCAAAGTCGTACAAACCAACGGAAGCATAAAAGCTATTTGAGTACAGATAATTGAAAGGATAAGGCATAAAGCCTGACTATCTACAGATCCCTTCTGAAAGTGGCCAGGGCGTAGCTGGGACACCAGCTACTCGTCATCATCGATGTCTAGAAAGAACCCACTCGTTGGCTTGTGGGTATCCTCTGCAACAATTATTAAGCAAACAAGAGTACAAGAGTACTCAGCCAGACTTTGGAACAGATCTGTCTACTCATGATCAGGTATCAATAAAGGGGGTTGTGGTGTTTCATGCAGCAAGCCAACTTTGACTCTTGGCTAGACTAAACTACAATTTTAAATAGTTTTAACAACTTTGATAAGTCGTACACGAGTCCACTAACTCCACAACAATACACCATCATGGAATCATTCTCGTCTTCCTACGGAAATGCAATCCATGACACTCACACTTATCTTGATACTTTTATGAGTAGCCATTAAACTTATCTATGAACAATAAATGTGTCCAAGTAGTCCATATCCGCGGACGCGGCTATTCGAATAGATCATAACCATGCAGGGGTGTACTTTTTCACACACGCTCTCGCCACTTATCACTATGTGCACGTCATGCACCTCGACAACCTTCAAGCGGAAGCCCAGCAAGGGAGTCAGCCACGACCGTTAACCACATTAGTACCTAGTCTAGGTTTATCGCCTATTTGAGAGTAACCCACACGAAAGTCCGGCCGAGGTTTCCGCCACGGCCCCAAACGATGTGCGCAGGGTTCCCAAGCCCACCATCCGGGTGCCACTTGGTACACCGTGCCACTGCCTGCCGCATCATAGCCCACCTCTAAGGTCAGCACTATGCACGGCCTCTAGCATGACTATAAACACCAGAAACTACTTGCGACTCCTGGATTGAGTACTAGGCGATTAATAAGTCGAGCGGGGTCATGTTTCAGGGCCCATCATGTGGTAGTATCTCGTCTTGGATTAGATACACGGAACTCAGTTCCTAAGGACGGTTCCAATGAAACAACCCGCCATGTATTCCTACATAGCCTTCCATCGGTACATTTACCAAACTAGGTTCCACACTTATTCTTTATCACTAGAACACGTTCATCCATTCCTGTTCATCACCCACATGAAATAGACCTGACACAACTCTAGGCATAGCAAGCATAGCAGGAATGTACACATCACAACTCAAGCATCTACCAGGTATGCTAGGTTGCATGGTTTGGCTATTTACTGTGACAATGACAAGTCATGCAAAGGAATAGGTTCAGCTACCGAAGTAAAGTATTTGAAATATTTTGTCCTAATGCAATAAGTGGGAGCAGGAGCAAGAACATGGGATTATATCGGGATGATCAAAAGGGTGCTTGCCTTGTTGCTCAGTAGAGGGATAATATTCGCCAGACGGATATTCAGACGTATCCGGAGGGGCAGAGCCTACCGAAATAACAACGTTCAATCAACAACATTCGTATGCAACAATATGATGCATGAACATGGCATGAAGTGAAGAGTGATATGATTCAGTGTGGTTGGTAAAACCTTAATTTGCGTCTGGTTTCAAATCCAAATTCAAATATCATTTGAAATAGGATATTATTCAAATCATTTAATTGATTTGACCTGATGCTGTTTCATAACTTTGTTTTTCATACTTGAAAGTAGCACCAATGTGATCATTGGATTTTTCTGATCAATTTGCATATATAATTTGTCAAATTTGGAGTTCTAATCAATTTTTATGAATTTCCAAAGTTTTGCACTTATTCTGGAATTATATTAATCAGAATTGGAATTATTGCTTCAGCACGACATCAGCAGGTCAGCTCGCCGTTTGAAAGTCAAACCTGACCAGTGGGACTCTCGCCAGAAATTAGTTAAGTTTTAAACTAATTAGGTATTTAACAGGGCTGGACCCACATGTTAGTGTCTGTTTAACTTTTAATATATTCATTTTTATTATTTTGACTAATCTTAATTAGCCAGTGGGCTGGCCCCACTTGCGAGTGACTCAGGGGAGTCAACCCCACCGGCGATGGGGTCAAACCAACGGCGGCGAGGCTCCGGCGACCACAGGAACGGCGGAGGGCACCAGACGATCGAGCAGTTGATCGTGGTTCCATTTTTGCACAGAGCAGGGGCTAAGATGGCCGGGGATGACGCCGATCACGAGCTCGGCGGCTGCCGGAGCTCGGTCCAGGTCGAGGTCATCGAACCAGTCGCTAAAAGGGGCAGGGCTTAGCTCCTACAGCATCTACGCGTTGCACTGAAGCTGTTGGTAGCTTCAGAACGACCAACCGATCACCGGAGATTCACCAGCTACGAGCTCCCGCTGTAGATCTTGTTGGGCTCCGGTGGAATCGGGTGATAGAGGAATGAATCAATGGGCAAAACGAGGGGAAAAGATTCCTAGGCTCACTGGGATTGTAGGGACGAGATCGAGATCGGAGATGGAGTGGGGAGGGAGAACGACGGCGGCGAACTCCGGGGATCCGAGGAGGAAGACAACGGCGACAGCTCGATTCAAGGCTCGAGGGCTCACGTGGCTCGCTGGGAAGCTTCAGGGAGTCGAGGCGGTTCTTCTGCGTGGCTCAAACAAGACGGAGAGGGACTGGAGTGACGGGGAGCTCGAGCTCGAGCTCGCTCCAATGGCGGCCGACAGGGGAGAGAGCAGGGGGGCGAATGGTGATAGGATGAGCACGGGGGGGGGGGGAGCAGGCTGCGGGAGCTTATCTCCTCCACGCCAGCGTGATGAGGAATCCAGGCAGGCACGCAGGTGCATGGCCGCGCCGAAGGGAGCGGCGGCCACTTCCTGCTGCCGACTGGGAGGAGGTAGACGACAGGAGAGGAGGAGCTGGGCTGGGACTGAGCATCAGGTAACCTTTTTCTCATTTCTTTTCCTTTTCCGTTTTCTGTTAAAACAATTATAACTTTGTGTCAATTTATTTTTGGCTCCAAACTATTTCTAAAATAGTTTGAATAATGTTGGGGTGTTATTTGGAATATTTCCAAACCCAGATAAAGTTTTCAACATTTTATGAGAATCTGAAAATTTTGAAATCAAATATATAATTGATTTCAGTGACTTTTATAACTAAAATAAAATGCTAAAAGCACTTTGAAAATATATTTCACCCCTTATATTTTGTTTCCAAAATTGAAAAGAAAAGATGAACTTTTATGAAGGCCATTTTGGGTTCATTGATTTGTCACCTAGTTTGAATTGTTTTGAATATAGAGATGCTAGGGTTTTCTCTTGTTTTCATTTATTTCTTTGAATTCATTTCATTTCTTGGATGCAAAGAATAAAACATGAGCACAATCTTTCTAAACTCTTTTAGGGATTCTAGGGATGTGACACACATGCACCAAGTGTTGTTCTTCTTCAGCACTAGGACGGGGTTCGCCAACCAGTCTGGATGGAAGAATTCCATGATGAAGTCGGCTGCTTGGGCGATCTCTTCACCAATGGTTTTCCTCTTCTCGGCACAGCACTTGCTTGATCAGCTTTGCATTCGGCCACACGTGTAAGAAGTGCTCGATGTACTTCCTCGAGAGTCTTGGCATGTCCATTGGGGTCCACGCGAACATATCCCGATTCTCATGGAGGAAGTCGACGAGCTTGCTTTCCTATTTTTCACTAAGTCCGCCCCCATAAAATGTACTTGCTAGTGGGGTCGGCCAGGTCCAGTGGGGGCCCTCTTGGTGTCCTTGCCGGTAGCCGGCTGTAACTGGGCTTCCACAACCGGCTGCTTCAGCTTGGCCTCGTACATGGCCACCGGCTCGCAGGCGAGCGCCATGAGCCAGTCGATATGTTGCCGCTCCTCGGTGATGACGAGGGAGCATTACAGCTTAGGGCCGACCAGAGCACACTTGGTCGAACTTTCATAGTCGCCGGTGATGGTGATGATGTCGTGCGGTCCCGACAACTTCATCTTTAGATAGGCATAAATGAACTTGGCTAGGGTGGGCCGGACCAAGATAGCCTAGTTGGATCTCGAGAGGTTGAGGACCTCAAAGCAGATGGGCTCACGACGGATATTCTTTGGAGAGCCGAACAACATGTACAACCAGAGCTTATCGATCAGGGAGAAGGTGTGGTAGGCAACGATGTCATGGAACACCATCTGGGATGGCTGGAGCTCAAATTCCAGGATGCCGAGCTTGTCCATGATGTCGCGGTAGAGGATGTTGATGCTACTACTGCCATCAATGAGCACCCAAGTGAAACGGGAGGAGATCCACTTGGATACGAAGGTGGGGTCGATGACCAGCACGTAAGCGCTCGACTTGGACATCAAGGTCGGGTGATCCTCCCATCCCCAAGTGATGAGTTTGTCCGACTAGTGCATATAATAGGGGACCAAAGTCATGATGGCGTTAACTTCATAGTGCACGCCTACGCTGGCCGTGCTTGTCATCGTCTTCGTTGGTGAATATGAGGTTGGTCGCGTCCTGCCGTGCATAGTCATCCCAGGCGTCGCCGGCTGCCAAAGCGAGCGGTAGTGGTGGTGGCGGCGGAGTTTCCCCCTGCACGATCTTGGTGAACCATCTGCACTCGCGAGTTGTTTGCGTAGCCGGCTTGGCCACACTGTAGAACTTGTAGGGCCCGTCCAGCATAGACTTGAAGGTGTACTTAGGCTACCAGGGCTGCTTTCCCTTTTTGGTGCGCTGACGTCGGCCTTAGCTCGGGCAGTCCACCATCTTGCCGGCCTCGATGGCGGCGACCTTCCGGCTGCCATAACGGGCATCCGGCTGGTCAATCTTCCGCTTGCCCTGATCCGGCTAGGGAGAGCTGGCGGGGCCGGCGAGGACGCTTGTACTTGCCATTGAAGTTGTGCACAAATGCCTCATGGAAGTCCAGCCAGCCATTCACGCTGCCGACTGGCAGGCTGTTAAGCTAGGTGAGGTCCGAGCGGAGCAGCATGAGGGGTGGATAGTGTACAGACATGCTGTTGTTTCTCAACAATGATGCTGACGGCGGTGGTGTAATTAGTTAACTAATCCTTGGTGGCCTGAGAGCCCACGAGGAGCTCCAGGCGGAAACGGACGTCTTGGTCATCCAGCTGACATGGACCGACGCGTTCGGCCACCGGGCAAAGAGTCGCAGGCTGCTTGGCCGCCCGGTCGTGGTATCTGTGGAGGCTGCTTCGTGCCGTCTGGCGGTTGCTCTAGCCAACCGACTCGTTTGTGTGGCTGTTGACAACATACGGGTTGCGTTCCCGGACACCCGGGCTACCCGCATGCCGGCTGTTGTGGTGATGGTTTGCATCAACAGGCGAAGATGCCTGATGTGTGTCCCGCCGGCCAGTCATGGGCCGACAAGGGTAAGCGAGGTAGTTGTTGGTCCTCGAGTGAGAAACGACAGGGTCATGGAACGAGTAGGTTGACTTCTCCTGTTGCGTGTTGGCATCCTCCACAAGAGCACGAATGCGCTCCTGCTGCGCCTTGTGGCTCGGTACCTCAAGCTATCCTAGCTCGCTGAGGTCGACACACATGACTCCCATGTTCTCGAAGGGGGTATCATAGAAGGGGCGGTCGTCGGCCAGCTCCTGACCGACGGCACCGCCACGGCGCCACACTTACCCCAGTCGGCTACGCCTGGGGGCAGCCGGCGTCAGGCTTTGGCCGTCTTGAACTTGCACCGAGCGGACTCTGACTCGTGCTGGGTAGGCTCCAATGCTAGTGCCGCCGCAAGAAGGTGCTGGTGGTGGCTGTCCAGTTTCATGTCCGTGGCTGCAGGGTTGGCCACAACCGGGACGGGTACATGTAGTGTGTCCAGAATAGCATGAAGCGAGGTTCGGTACGCTGATGTACCACCCAGCAAGATGGCGGTCATTACCTTTACGCAGGTGTAGAGAACGCCGAAGTTTGTGGAAAGGTTGTCGTCGTCAGATGTTGGCAGTTTGTCGCAGCTGAGCACCTCAATGGGGTACTCATCGGAGATGACCATGCAGTAGATGCGGTGGGAGCTGAAGGGGATGATGGAGCCTTCGACGGAGAACTCCGCGTCCGTCAGGCGGTGGGCCTTGTCATTGACACAGTCTAGCATGCCATAGCGCATGACCAAACCGTGCGCCACGCGGTCGCTAGAAGGGGTGTAGGGTCCCTCCCAGAACGTTACTCGCTGCCGGCCCCATGATGAGCGCTAACTGTCGTGGTATTTCCGTGGCAGATGCCACAGGGTGTCTTAGATCGTGGTTTGGGGCCGAAGGGCGCCGACGACGTCTGGGAAAGGGTGAAGGCGGAACACACATGGCGTCGATCTATGCAGGTTCAGGGCCCTTTAATGAGGTAAAAACCCCTAGTCCTGCTAGTGTGACTATAGGTGATCACAATACAAGGGTGCTCCTCGAGCTGTTCGTGAGGAAGGACATGGAGCTCTCGCTACCGGTCTTGCTACCTCTCTGGGGTGTGTTATGTGGGGTGTTTGAGTATTCAGATGCTGGCTAGAACCTCTCTCTGGAGGCTGGGTTTCGTCATCATAGACAAGTCAGAGGTGTACAGTAGAGGGGGAAAGGAAAGGGTGGGGCCCGACTGTCACCCTCTCTGGCCGGTCACGGGCCCGTCGACTAAGCGGTCTTGTCTAGCACAGGGCCTGCCATTCGAGCGCTACGTTGGTCGGTACGTTGTTCATGTGGGAGTAGGTTGGCGCAGGCATCTCTAGAGTGACGCCCCGCCCGGTCAACCTCGGGAGTGATTGGTGGCCATGTAGCCTCGCTGTCTCTTGCATCATGACGCCTTGTAGCCATGCCGGACCTGTCAACATGCTCTGTAGCCATGCACTCTCCTACGTCGCGGGTCTGGTCTTGTCATCATACATCGGTATGGGTGAATGGGATGGGTGCTGACCCACCAGCTGCCGTTGGGGCCAGCCGGCTAGCAACAAGACGGCCAGACAGACTTCTTGTTGCAATCCGGCCGAGGGGACCAGTCGGACCCCAAATTTCCTGGAGTAGGGTTTCCTCCGCTTTGGTATACCCAGGGGTCATTACCTCGTCAGCGGGATCGAAACTGAGGAGGAGGTGATGGATTCCAAAGAACGAGTAAGTCTCCTTTCTAGCATGCCCCTCCCTCATGCTCTTTGCTTCCTGTCACAAAGTTGGGTCTGAGCCCCCACCATGTAGGAAGTGCATCCCGCGGAAGAAAAAAGGAAGAAGGAGGGAGCTTAGGGTGAGGACGCCACGGACGCGCGTGAGGCCGAAGAATGGTTGGACCCGGGAGATGCTCCAGCGCCCCCACCGGTTCATGAGGAGAGTGGCAGAGACGCCGATGCTAAACACATGACCTCCGACCCACCGTCTCTGAGTATTCCCCTCCCCTTAGGAGAGGAGGGCCTCCATTTGAGGCACACGTCGAGGAGGAGGTGGGCTTCGACACGGTGGGAACCATGAGCACCATACGATCGTGTGGTTCCCCGAAACGAGGAGTATGCATGCCCAACCCTCCCCGCGCAAATAATGTGATTAGCATGACAGATAGTGAAAACTCTATCGTGACGTTGATCGGAAATGCACAACACCCAAAGTTACATATTGAGCTATATTTTAAAACACCCAGCTCTGGCACCTCTACGAATCCCAGCTTCCCTCTGCGAAGGGACAATCTATTTACTTTCATGTTACTTAATTTTCATGTTGAGTAAACTTCTTATTCCAACCTCAGTCTATTAGTTGGCAAGCACCATATGGTGCGGAAAGATCCGAATGTATATATCCACTCAAACATATTTGATCATGATTCATTATTTCTGACAATTATCTTTATGATAAATATGTTGGGTGGCGGAACATGAAGCCCCTATGTTTCTTTGTGTTCCATGGATGTTATTTGTTCTAAGAATATCCTTTGAGTATTAGCAATCATAGAAGACTATATGATAATTGAGTATGTGGAGCTCTTACTTAGACTTGATGACGCATTTAAATTGTTTGATGACTAAGAACATATGATGTTGAGTTTCAAGAGAATGCATTGTTTGAACCATCACATGTGAATTGGTTGCTACTTAACCATGATGATTTTTACGAAAAGGTTGTTGGTTATGATGCTAGAACAATTGATTGGAATTATGATTGATCAAAATTATATACTATGCTAGTATTCGCACTTCATAAATTATTTGTTTTATCATTTACCTACTCGAGGACATGCAGGAATTAAGCTTGGGGATGGTGATTCATCTCCATCGTATCAATAATTTATGAAGTATACATGCCATGTGTTTGCTTGAGTTTACAATACTTTTGTATGGTTTTGATGCACTTTATATGATTTATTTAGATCTAACCTGGACTGACGTAGTTTTCACAAGAATTACCATGGTGTTGTTGTTATGCAGAATATAAAAGTTCTCGAAATTGCCCGAAACATTTTATGATTATTTTTGTATCAAAGAAGCAATATTGGAGCTAAGAACCACCGGAGGGGAGCTACCTGTGGGCCAAAAGCCAACATGGCACCCCCTAGGCCACACCATGATTTGGCGTGATTCCAACGCTGAAAAATCCTATATATACACTAGAAACCCCAAAAATACAGAGAGAACTTCTGCTCTGCTGCCGCAACTCTCAATATCGATGAAAAATCAATATGGAGCCTTTCTAGTACCTTGTCGGAGGGGGCAATCATGTCCGATGGCCATCTTCATCGTCCTGGTGGATGAAGTGATGAGCAGGGAGTAGTTCACCGTCGGGGCTGAAAGCATGTACCTGTTGCTATGTGTTCAATCTCTGTTCTGTGTTCTTCAGATGGCACGATCTTGATGTACCACGGGCCTTGTTAATCTAGTTGGATCATATGATGTTATTCCCTTGCTACATTGTTGTGATCAATTGAATCTTTCGCATTAAGATCTCGTTATGTTGGATTGAATATTTTGGTTTGAGAACACTTAATGTATGTTTTGCATGGGGATACCCATAGTGACATTGGGGTACTCCAGTGCTTCAGTTGATATATGTTATGGCATCAACTTGCGGATTCCATTGACCTCGTGGATCTATGCATAGGTGTTGATTGCATGTTTTCATACTATGTTCTTTGATAGAGATCTTGGGGTGCTCCTTGAAGTTGTTTGTGTTGGATTTCATGTGATAGATCTTAAATTCTTTGATGCATGTAGCATAATTTACCCACGGAAACTTCAGGTCACATTGGAGTATCTAGGTAGTATGAACTCTAGGGCTCTTTGTAACACTTATAGGAATATCTCAAAGGATTGATCAAAAATATTATCTTTGAGGTGGTTCAACTACCTACACCAATTTCAATTTATTGTTCTCCTATGGGCACCCCGACTCATAAGTGGTGATCACCAAATGCACATGTGCAGTGATCCCATAGATCAATGCTCACTGAACACACAAAATCGGAAATACAACAGTCTTACCTCCGTACAGACCGTCTAATACAAATAGAGACCATTAAGGTCATGTCTTACATAGATAGGGCCTCCAAGGCCGACACACCAAACTTAACTAGTAGCAGAAACCTTGAACAGAAGTGTGAACCCACGCCATCTGCCTTAACCTACAGGCTTTCTGACTAGGAAGAATCCTAATTCGCATGTTCGTCACCAATGAACTCTTCTCCATATTCCTGCTCTTCCATGCATGGACAATTAAATAACCATAGGCAAGCCAACGAGTACTTTCAATGTACTCGGAAGCAACCCATGTTGTGGAACAAGGCAATAATAATGCATGGTATAGCACTAATAGGTAATTTGCGCAAAACAAATTCTCAAGTGCAATGACATGATCAATTGCTTGTGAGGGCATGCATCATGAGATAAATGATAACCATGCGAACATGTTACAGATATCTATATCAACTTAGGGTCAAACATCCCATGTCCACCCATCATGCCAAGTCCTCTGACTTAGCTCAGTTATCATTTTTTCAGACATAACCACATTTCTCACACACGCACACTATTCGGTAAACATGGACGTAGCCATTTGAATAGTTTTACACACTGCACAGGTTGCACAATTTACCCGCAATACTCGGAAAACTTCCATGTCATTCCACGACTCGCGGTATTTCCCATACCCGAGGTAAGTACCCGAACATTACCTTTCCCATGATGATACTAGCAAGAGTCCACTCATTTGTGCCAATAGCTTGTGATGTACATCACACATATCATCCACATGGGCATACAACGGTGTGCCTGATGTATGTGAAAACAGCCCATGGTCGTCCCCTCTTGGCAAGACCCCGTCTCAAGAGTGACCACGTCACTAATACCACTAGTAACGCGGTCTCTCCACTAGCATCAACTATACTAATTAGTAAAGCCCCATCCCATGAGAGGATCGTGGTTTTACATGTAAGGATGGAGTAACGATCACAACTTAGACCAATCCATTTTCAACAACCACACACTCACTTGCATCAGTACACCACTTCTTTATCAAGTGGCTACCTAGCTCACACCATCTCCCTTGTGCATTAGTGGCACCCGACTCAGTTTTTGAAAAGTCTTTCAAATCACCTTCCTTTCCAACACCATGCATATTCCCATTCCATTTGTATAGCAACTACTTTACTTCCTAAATATTTCCCACCCGCACAACCCTCATAGGAAGGTAGGGTGATGCCCAACTACAAGTATAACCAAGGAGTTTTTCGGAGACAACCCACCAAGGTGGTCACCGATTCAACACGATTCAATGCATCAGAATGGAGTGCTATATGACATGCATAAAATAGTGTCTAAGACATGGTCAAAGGGTCGCTTGCCGGGCTCAACAAATTCTTCAGGGTCTTCAAAGTCTTCTGGTCCAAGCCCTTCATCAACAATGCAGTCTATCGTGACAAATATAGCAAAAATATTAAGACCACGGAAAAAGAGGAAAAACAACTCACTCAGAAAAATGTCAACCTATTTTTGCGAAATACTAGGGTGAGTATAGGTACTATGAAAATGGTTAGGTTTTATTTTTGAAGTGCAAAACATTGTGAAAATTATTTTAACACAAGGTTAAAATGCTCCAAACAAGGTTTGAAAACAAAACGATGTCCGAAACCATTTTAAAAAATTGCACAAGTGGCATATTGAAATAGTTTGTAATATTACAAATTTTTATAAATTTGAGTCAAGGAATTTGGATTAATACTATGGACACAGAACGTAATTGATATAATGCCAAAAAGAAAAAGGAGAAAGAGCATTGTGCTCTTGGGCCAGAGCCAGCCCGGGTGAGCCAGGCCAGCTAGCTAGGCCGGCCAACGGAAGCCAGTGTGCTAGCGTGCGTGAGGTTTAAACATGACGGGTAGGGGCCGTGGGTCAACGGGAGAGGAGGAGGGCGCAGGGCGAGGTGTAGGCTAATGTTTGTTCCCCCCTTGTCAGGGCCATCGTCAACTTCTGGCATAGAGGGGGCAGTGCTCACTAGCGATGAGCATGGAAATTGAACTAGGGTGTTGTCGCCGATCGCATGGTGGTCACGGGAGCCGCCGGAGTGCAGGGAGTCGCCGGCGACGAGGTCCCATGGCGGAGGAGCTTCGGGAGGTTGTTGGAGTTGACATTTCTAACTGCAAAATGCACGGGGGAGAGAGGGGAAACCATCAGAGTGGCATGGGAGCTCCAAAGGGACAACAAAGGGGGCCGGGGAGTGTCCTTACCCCGAGATCGACGGTGGCACAAGGCGGCGAAGCTTCGGACAACCCCGAGTATAGGGGCTCAAGGGAAGGAAGGAGTGATTCTACGACATGATTGGGAGTGGAAGACAGGGTCTGAATGGGAGAGAGGGACTCAGGGAGGCCTCTTTATAGGCGTACGAAGGGTTAGGGTGTCGGTTCATGGGGCAGTGCTGCCTCTTGAGGTTGCGTTGGTTTTTCCCTTGAAGAGGAAAGGGTGATGCAGCATAGGAGGAGTAAGTATTTCCCTCAGTTTGAGAACCAAGGTATCAATCCAGTAGGAGAATCATGCCAAGTCCATAGTACCTGCGCAAACACAAAAGAGCTTGCGCCCAACGCTATAAAGGGGTTGTCAATCCCTTCAAGATTGATTGCAAAGTGAGATCTGAAGGCGGAAAGTGCAATGAAGTAAAAGTGTAAGGCTGAAAATATGGTGTGATGTAGACCCGGGGGCGAGAGTGTTTACTATAGGCTTCTCTCAAAATAGAAAATAATACGGTGCGTGAAGAAATTACTGTCGAGCAATTGATAGAACCGCTCAAAGTCATGATGATATCTAAGGCAATGATCATACATATAGGCATCACGTCCGAAACAAGTACACCGATACTTTCTGCTGCATCTACTACTATTACTCGACACATCGACCGCTATCTAGGATGAATCTAGTGTATTGAGTTCATGACGAACAGAGTAACGCCTTAAGCAAGATGACATGATGTAGAGGGATAAACTCAAACCAATGATGAAAACCCCATCTTTTTACCCTTGATGGAAACAACACAATACGTGCCTCGCTACCCCTTCTGTCACTGGGTGAGGTCACCGCACGGTATGAACCCAAAACCAAGCACTTCTCCCATTGCAAGAATCATAGATCAAGTTGGCCAAACAAAACCCACAACTTGAAGAGAATTACGAGGATATGAAATCATGCATATAAGAGATCAGAAGAAACTCAAATAAGATTCATAGATAATTTGGTCATAAATCCACAATTCATCGGATCTCGACAAACACACCGAAAAAAGATTACATCGGATAGATCTCCATGAAGATCATGGAGAACTTTGTATTGAAGATACAAAAGAGAGAAGAAGCCATCAAGCTACTAGCTATGAACCCAAAGGTCTATGGTGAACTACTCACGCATCATCGGAGAGGTCATGGTGTTGATGAAGAAGCCCTCCGTATCCGAATCCCCTCTCCGGCAGGGCACCAGAACGTGCCCCTAATGAGATCTTGCGGAGACAGAAGCTTGCGGCGGCGGAAAAGTATTTTCATGGATCTCTCTCGCCGTTTTGGATTTTTTCTGAATTTATAGGCAGAAGAGGTAGGGCAGACGAGCCACAGGGGGGCCACAAGCCTGCTAAGCGCGGCCCCCCTGGTCGCGCCTAGGGGTCTTGTGGGGTCCCCTGGTGGCCCCTGCCTTGGTTCTCAAGTTTCGTGCGTATCTTCTGTTCTGAAAAAAAAATCTTTTTGGAAGTTTTATTCCGTTTGGACACCGTTTAAAATCCTCCTCTGATAACGGTCAAAAACACGGAAAAAACAGGAACTACCACTTGGCACTGAGTTAATAAGTTAGTCCCAAAAAAGATATAAAAGGCATACAAAACATCCAAAGTTTGACAAGATAATAACATAGAACCATAAAAAATTATAGATACGTTCGAGACGTATCAGGCAGCTCGGGGCCGAGCACTCAAACTGCGGCGGCTCGAACCCGAGGTGTGGGTGAGGTAAGTGGGTCTGCAGGGAGGCACGAGGCAGTAGAGGACAAGGGGTAGGATCTGCGGCACTGCGTGTGTGAGGCTGCAGCGTGCTCACGTGGGAGGGTGCAACAGGAGGGGAAGATAGGAGGAGGCCGTTGCCCTGGAGTCTTGAAGTGGCGGGGCACTGCTCCCAGCGCGTGGAAAGGGGTCGAGGAGGCAGGCGTGCAAGGTCAAACCTCTGGAGCGCCTCGCCGATCCTATAGTGCGCTTCAGAGCACGCGTATGGCCGACATGATGATGCCCCTGACGCGCTCTAGCATGGCCGCTAGTTCCCTTTTGCATAAGAAGGTTTAAACAAATAGGTAGCAGGCATAGGATGCTCCACACACTGGACAAGGAAGAGAGAGAAGTGACAGATAGTGGAAAAGTGTTGTTGAGAGGGGGAAATGGGGTTTTCAACACTGCAACCATGCACCTAGATGCTGGGGTGGCTCCTCGGTGTGCTTGGGGTCTCAGAAAAGATGTGGTACAAACTTGGAGTGAACGAGAATAGTGGAAGCAATAAAAGTGCAGCTTTTACCAAACTACCAGAAGGTGTTTGATGTTGTTTTTAGCAAACAAATGTACCAAATTATTGTGAGGCTTGACAAGACTGGATGGTAGGTAAAAATAAGATGGTCCACCAAATTTAAGCTCATTGTAGCAAAGTTGGCAATGCAAACTTGAAAAACCTTAGAAATGGGCAGAATACTATTTCTGAAGGCTAAGCTAGGCTAATCTATTCCCACAAATGCACAAATTGGTGTAGTATCCTTACTTGGGGTCTAGATCACTCCTGCTAAGTTTGAGATCTATTGGACAAACTTGGCAATGTAAAGGTCTGGACATAGAGGGTTTTGGAATATTTTCATGGACCAAAACAACTTGGATTGAGATGAAACTTGCAAGGTCACCACATATAGCATGCGTGACTTGCTAGAATTTTCCTGGAATTTATTGAGAATATTTCCAATGGAAATATTTCAAAGGATTCAAATAGGCCGGAAAGGTTTTGATGGGTCTTGTCCAATATTTTAAAGTGGTACAAACAGGGGGTGTGACATCTCTGTTATGTAGGAACTTTGGAGTGATTCTTTGTTGCACGTTGAGGGATGTGATGGGGTTATAGTCCCAGGGTAGGGTCATAGGTCGGCCCTATAGGTCCTACCCAAGGACTACCCTTCATCGTAGACAAGGCCCTTAGACAGTTCCGACTGAACTGTGGATGCCCCCACCATCCAATCGGCGACGATTCACTCAGAGCATATCTAACGTACCGACTGGAATCCACTCTGTACATCGTAACCTCCCAGGAGGGCAACGGTCATACGTTTTCATACACCATTATTAGCATTTAAAGCTTACATTACTTGTAACGTAAGCTTTTACTCACCACTACTCCACCCCTGTCCACCGGGCCATTATCAAGGGCCGCGCACTCTATATAAGCTGCCCTTCCCCACCGGTGCAAGGGTTGGCACTTGCTGTAATCCTATAATTCACTTGACACAAAGCTCCCAAGAGCACTGAGACGTATGGCTTTTACCTCCACCATAGAGGGGTCTGAACTCATACATCCTCGCCGTAGCTAAGGCTCTGCCCATATACTTTCGTACCCCATACTTCTACTGTCAGACTTATACCACGACAGTTGGCGCCCACCGTGGGCCTGGCGTCTAAGTGACTTCCGGTGAGTTTGCGATTTCATCTTTTCGTCATGTCGTCCGGCGGAGATCTGTGCATGGGTCATGAGATCCTCTTCGGTGCACTCTCCTTCATCGCCAACGATTCGGCATGGCTTCAGGATGCGCCCCTCGACGTCGAGGCGCTTCCGAGTAGCGGGGCTACGCACTTCCGTGCCAGTTCCTGCGGCGTTCTTCTTCTCCAGCCATCGACCCCGGTGTCGATCTTCGCCCCCGTCACGTGCCGTAACAAGCGATCCCGTCGTCCGCGGCTCCAGCGTTGCGTGCGACATGCCCAAGCGCGACAAAACGCGTCCTCTCAAGTGGCGGTGCTCGAATCGGTTGTGGTCCCGCTGTCATCCCAGAACTTGGAGTCAGTTCCGACTGAACTACCTTCCGAGTATCCGGGTCACGGGCCTGCAGCCGAAGTACAAATGGCCGATTCTCATGAAAGTCCCCTCAGGACTGGTCGGAACGAGCGTGAGTTCGGAGAATCATCCGACGCTCCTCGTCAACACCATCGTTCTTCCAGTCGACGCACTCACCAGAGCAAAGTCCAGGTGTTCCGCACACCCATCCTCAACTTGGCTGTAGCCGCCAGGATAGCTGATTCTCTCGAGCCGACTGATTCGGAGGCTGATAGAGGAATCAAGCAGATTCGCGCCTTGTTGCATACGGCGCAGCAGCAAAATTCGGCGGTCTCCCAGTCGCACAACATGATCCACAACAGTTTTGTTCAAGCGAACACGCATCGGTCAGTTTTCAGTCCCGACTCTCATCAGCGACGCCGAGGGGGCAGCCGTTCCAGGGACCCGAGTCGGAATCCGCTTCCCATTCGGTCTCATCCCGAAGATCGTCGCCGTTCACGTACTCCTCCGCGGAGTGGGCCTTACGGGCCCCGGCATTACGATGACCGTCGTTCGGGCGGTGGCGCGCATGATCCAAGACCTGATGCAAGAGGGTACATCACCCAGAAGAAGGTTGTTAGAAGTCGAGCCCACCGTGATGGTCACGATAGAGACCGTCCGAGTGGAAGCAGGACCGTTGTTTGTGGCCCCGAGTGCTTCAGTCGGGCCATCCGCTCAGCTGACATCCCTCCCAACTTCCGATTGGCAACGGGAATCAGCAAATTCCCAGGAGAGTCCAAACCAGAAACTTGGTTGGACGACTACAGAGTGGCGGTCCAGATCGGTGGCGGAGATGACCATGTTGCGATGAAACATCTCCCACTAATGCTCGACGGTTCGGCGCGAGCTTGGCTAAACCAGTTGGCTCCGTCAAGCATCTACAGTTGGGAAGATCTGGCCCGAGTCTTCATCAGGACCTTCAAGGGAACGTGCAAACGCCCTTCTGGTCTCGTAGAGCTTCAACACTGTGTCCAGAAGCAAAACGAGCCCTTGCGCTATTTCATCCAGCACTGGACGACCCTCTACCACATGGTGGAGTATGTCACAGAGCACCAAGCAGTCTGCGCCTTCAACGCAGGCGTTCGGTACAGAGATCTGTACCTGAAGTTTGGTCGGACAGGCGACATCTCCATGAGCAAGATGACGGAGATAGCCACGCGCTATGCAAATGGCGAAGAGGAGGACCGCATACGTAGCGGCAAGCATAAGCCAGTCGCTGACGGAGATGGGAGCAACACTCGGAAGCAGAAACAGAAAGCTCAATCCACTCCGCAAGCAGAGGCGGCAACCGTTACAAATGCTAAGTTCAAAGGCAAGGGGAAAGCACAGTACACCCCCAAGAAGAGGCAATCAGGAAATTCCATCCTAGATCAACCGTGTCCAATCCACACGAAGACGGATGAAGAAGGCAATGTCATATCGCCGAAGCATACAACTCGGTAGTGTCGCCTCCTAATCCAAGCATTCGGCGAAGGACAGCCGAGTGACAAGGACACCAAGCAAGATGATGAGGACAAGGAGGATACGTTCCCCCAAGTCCATGCAACGTTGATGATTCTTGCTGATGTTGAAAGCAAAAGTCGACTGAAGCTGGTCAACAGGGAGGTAAACATGGCAACCCCATCCACTCCCACGTTCCTCAAGTGGTCACAGACTGCAATCACCTTTGATCAGTCAGACCACCCAACACACGTACCCACCCCAGGGAGGTAAGCTCTGGTCGTCGACCCGGTGGTGGAAGGAGTTAGGCTGCGCAAAGTCCTCATGGACGGCGGCAACGGCTTGAATATCATGTATGCCGATACTCTCAAGGGAATGGGCATTCCGATGTACAGACTTAGCGAGAGCAGTATGTAGTTCCACGGAGTCGTCCCAGGTAGAAAGGCCAAATCACTCGGCTAGATTGCGTTGGTGTCGTCTTCGGCTCTGACAAGAACTTCCGCAAAGAGAAGTTATCATTCGAAGTGGTAGACTTCAAGAGTGCATACCATGCGATTCTGGGTCGTCCGGCATATGCGCGTTTCATGGCCCGTCCATGTTATGTCTATTTGAAGCTGAAGATGCCAGGTCCCAAAGGTGTGATTACTGTCACAGGCAATCGGCAGAGGGCCGAGGAGTGTCTGCAGCAGGGCTCGAGGATTACAGATCATCAGATGGCTGTACTCGAGTTGGATGAGTACAAGAAGACCACCGACCCCGCTGACCTGATGCGTTCAAAGAAGCCAGCTTCCGAGTAAGCATTCTAGTCGGCGAGAGACACGAAGAAAGTCAGCATCCACCCGACGGATGACACCGCCGCCCCAACGAACATCTCCACCACCCTTGATCCAAAATAGGAAGCGGAGCTCATCCAATTCCTCCGTGAGAACTGGGACATTTTTGCATGGAAGCCTGCTGACATGCCAGGTGTACCCAGGGAGTTGTTTGAGCACCGACTGCATGTGGATCCTGCCGCTCGGCCCGTCCGAGAACGCTTGCGTCGGTCCACCGCGCACAAGAGGAAAGCAATCGGAGAGGAGGTGGCTAAATTTTTGGCACCAACTTCATTCGCGAGGTACACCACTCCGAGTGGCTCGCTAATGTTGTCATGGTGCCCAAGAAGGACAAGTCTCTCCATATGTGCGTCGATTTGAAGCATCTTAATAAGGTGTGTCCGAAAGACAACTTCCCGCTCCCCCGCATTGATCAAATCGTTGATTCGACTACGGGTTGCGAGCGCTTATCCTTCCTTGATGCCTATTCGGGCTATCATCAGATCCGTCTGTATGGTCCAGATGAATTAAAAACAGCCTTCATCACCCCATTCGGGTGTTTCTGTTACATCACTATGCCATTTGGTTTGAAGAATGTAGGAGCAACTTTTATGCGAATGATCCAAAAATGCCTCCTAGAACAGATCGGTCGAAATGTGGAGGCATATATGGACGATATCGTAGTCAAGTCACGCAAAGGTTTCGACCTGCTGACTGACTTGGCAGAAACATTCGCCAACCTACGTAGGTACGATATCAAGCTCAACCCAGCCAAGTGTTCATTCGGCGTTCCCAGCGGGAAGTTACTCGGTTTCATTGTTTCCGAACGAGGGATCGATGTCAACCCCGAAAAGATCGAGACCATTGTTCGAATGGAGCGGCCAATAAGAGTACATGATGTTCAAAAGCTCACAGGTTGCCTAGTGACTTTGAGCAGGTTTATCGCTCGACTCGGCGAGAAGGCGTTACCTCTGTACCGACTCATGAAGAAGTCAGATGCCTTCGAGTGGACAGACGAAGCCCAAATCGCATTCGACGACCTCAAAGCCCTGCTTTCCACCCAGCCGGTTCTTACTAACCCGCTCAGTAAAGAACCCCTTCTTCTGTACATCGCGGCTACAAATCAAGTCGTCAGCACCATTCTGACAGTCGAACGCGAAAAAGAAGGCAAAGCGTACAAGGTTCAACGGCCAATATATTATGTTTGCGAAGTCCTGACTCCTTCCAAGCAGAGGTATCCCCATTATCAGAAGCTTATTTATGGGATCTACATGACTGCAAAGAAGGTGGCTCATTATTTCCAAGACCACTCGGTATCTGTCATATCTGATGCTATACTGCGACATCAAGTTCGAAGCCAAGAAAGCTATAAAGTCTCAAGCTCTTGCTGACTTCATAGCAGAATGGGTAGAACAACAGCAACCGACTCACATCTACTCAGCTCATTGGACCATGTTCTTCGATGGGTCCAAGATGTTGAATGGCTCCGGCGCCGGCGTAGTGCTCATATCCCCAAAAGGTGATAAACTCAAGTATGTGTTGCAGATCCATTTTGATTCTTCCAACAACGAAGCAGAGTACGAAGCTCTCCTTTACGGGTTGCGCATGGCCATCACACTCGGCGTTCGTCGCCTGATGGTCTATGGCGACTCAGATCTATTGGTTAATCAAGTAATGAAGGAATGGGATGTAAGGAACCTCACCATGATTGCATACTGCAACGCAATAAGGAAGCTCGAGAAAAAGTTCGAAGGTCTGGAACTTCACCATGTTCCCCGACTAAAAAATCAAGCAGCAGATGAATTGGCAAAACTTGGATCCACTCGAAGACCGGTCCCGGGTGATGTCTGCCTCGAGCACCTACACCTCCCCTCAGTAAAAGAAGATCCTTTTACACAGGAACCAGTACAACCGAAGAGCTCAACAGATCAGACTGAAGTCGAGGTCCCCGCTGTGGTTGATTTGATCATGGAGATTCTAGCTGTCATTCCCGAATGGACTGTGCCGTTCATTGTGTACGTCATGAGGCAAGAGTTACCAGAAGACGAAGTCCAAGCTAGGCAGATCGTTCGCAGGTCGAAGTCCTTCACCATCATTGATGACCAGTTATACAGGGAAAGTGTTTCAGGCGTCCTTCAGCGGTGTATCTGTCCTGAGGAGGGGCAGTTAATCTTGGAAGAAATTCACTCGGGAACCTGCGGTCATCATGCCTCCTCAAGGGCAATCGTCGCCAAAGCATTCAGAGCTGGTTTCTTCTGGTTCCAGGCGCATGAAATGGCAAAAGATATAGTCGACCGTTGCGAAGGTTGTCAGTTCTATTCAAACAAGTCCCACAAGCCAACGTTTGCGCTGAAGACAATTCCTCTTGCTTGGCCATTCGCCATGTGGGGATTAGATACAGTCGGACCATTCAGAACAGGCCAAGGAGGATTCACTCATCTGCTGGTAGCAGTCAACAAATTTACCAAGTGGATTGAAGCTAAGCCTATCAAGAAGCTTGATGCCCTTACGGCCATCAAATTTAGCAGAGACATCATCCCCAGATACGGGGTTCCGCACAACATAATCACCGACAATGGCACAAACTTTGACTCGGACAGGTTCAAAGGTTTTTGTGCAGGCCAAGGTATCCGAGTGGATTTTGCATCCGTCGCGCACCCCCAAACAAATGGGCAAGCAGAGCGGGCGAATGGACTTATTCTTCAAGGGTTGAAGCCTCGACTCCTGCGAGAAATTGGACATGCCGCCGGCGCATGGGTCACCGAGCTGCTTTCGATGCTATGGGGCCTCCGCACAACTCCAAATAGATCGACAGGGCGATCCCCATTTTTCCTCGTTTATGGAGCAGAGGCAGTCCTTCCATGTGACTTGCTTCACAACTCTCCACGAGTCGAACTCTTCTCCGAAGCCGAATCAGAGCAAGCCAGACAAGACGGAGTGGACCTTTTAGAAGAGGAGCGTGAGATGGCACTGATCCGTTCAACAATTTATCAACAAGATCTGCGACGATTTCATGCGCGCCACGTCAGGAGCCGCACGTTCCAAGCAGGCGACCTGGTGTTTCGAGTGGATCAACAGAGACCACACAAGTTGGCTCCCGCCTGGGAAGGACCGTTCATCATTTCTAACGTGCTGAACAGCGGAGCATATCGACTCTACATCCTCGACAGGGAAACGGACGGGCCGCGAGCATGGAATGGAGACCTACTGAAGTGTTTCTACACATAACCGCTGACGGAGACAATGTAAAGAACGAGTATCATCGAAGTAATACAAAGCAGATTGATTTCTTGCCGATTCAAAATTCTTCCGCGTTTGTAGACTCTGGTCTAAAAAACCAACTCCGAGTGTGCACTAAAAGTCACACTCGGGGACTAAGCTGCCACCCAGAGTCGCCTAAGTAAACAACTCGCTCCGAGTGTGCACGAAAAGTCACACTCGGAGACTTAGCTGTGACCCAGAGTCGCCTAAGTAACAACTCGCTCCAAGTGTGCACTAAAATTCACACTCGAAGACTGAGTTGCGACCCAGAGTCACCTAAGTACAAACTCGCTCCGAGTGTGCACTAAAAGTCACACTCGGGGACTTAGCTGCGACCCAGAGTCGCCTAAGTAAACAACTCGCTCCGAGTGTGCACGAAAAGTCACACTCGGAGACTTAGCTGCGACCCAGAGTCGCCTAAGTACAAACTCGCTCAGAGTGTGCACTAAAAGTCACACTCGGAGACTTAGCTGCGACCCAGAGTCGCCTAAGTACAAACTCGCTCCGAGTGTTCACAAAAATTCACACTCGGGGACTTAGCTGCGACCCAGAGTCGCCTAAGTAAACAACTCGCTCCGAGTGTGCACGAAAAGTCACACTCGGAGACGTAGCTGCGACCCAGAGTCGCCTAAGTAACAACTCGCTCCGAGTGTGCACGAAAAGTCACACTCGGAGACTTAGCTGCGACCCAGAGTCGCCTAAGTACAAACTTGCTCCGAGTGTGCACTAGAAGTCACACTCGGAGACTTAGGTGCGACCCAGAGTTGCCTAAGTACAAACTCGCTCCGAGTGTGCACCAAAAGTCACACTTCAAGACTTAGCTGCGACCCAGAGTCGCCTAAGTAAACAGCTCACTCCGAGTGTGCACGAAAAGTCACACTCGGGGACTTAGCTGTGACTCAAAATCGCCTAAGTAAAAAGCTTCCGCCGAGTGTATACTCGAGATACACTCGGAGGCTTAGAAGACCCTCATTAGGACTCATGTGGATGTGAAGACGACTGACAACTACATCAGTAACAACTCGCTCCGAGTGTGCACGAAAAGTCACAATCGGGGACTCAGCTGCGACCCAGAGTCGCCTAAGTAAACAAGTCGCTCCGAGTGCGCACGAACAGTCACACTCGGGGACCTAGCTGCGACCCAGAGTCGCCTAAGTAAAAACTCGCTCCGAGTGTGCAGCAAAAGTCACACTCGGGGACTTAGCTGCGACCCAGAGTCGCCTCTGTAAACAACTCGCTCCGAGTGCGCACTAACAGTCACACTCGGGGACTTAGCTGTGACCCAGAGTCGCCTAAGTAAAAACTCACTCCGAGTGTGCACCAAAAGTCACAATCGGGGACTTAGCCGCGACCCAGAGTCGCCTAAGTAAAAACTCGCTCCGAGTGTGCACCAAAATTCACACTCGGAGACTTAGCTCTGACTCAGAGTCGCCTAAGTAAACAAATTGCTCCGAGTGTGCATTTCAAGTCACACTCAGAGACTTAGATGCGAACCAGAGTCGCCTAAGTAAAAAAGCTTCCTCCGAGTGGGCACTCGAGATACACTCAGAGGCTTAGCAGACCCTCATTGAGGCTCATGTGGATGTGAAGACAACTGACAATTACAGGCTCCGCATGTTTGCCATTGGCTTCACCAAGAGAGGCCCAAACAAAAACCACGAGCCAAAATCGTGTCAAAAAAACTCAGCGAAAGAAGAGCAAAAGATCCGGTTCAAATTCAAATCGGTTCTGCGATCAGTCGGCTACAGACTCCACTCGGCATAGCGAGGTAAATGTGCGTTCAGCATAAAGTTTATCAAGCGTCGCCGGGACTGGTAGGCTCCACAAAGGTGTCGAGGTCGATTCAGTCTACAATCCGAGTGGCTGTGTCGCGGAAGGTCTCCATGAAATCTTCAAATCGAAGCTTCTTGGTGTTGGCGACCTGCAACGTCTTCAGCTTGTCTTCACGGGCATCCTTGTAGTGCACTCGGACCAGAGACAGCGCCACGTCCGCACCACACCGAGCGGCAAACTTCTTCCATGGCTGCACTCTGCTTGGAACGTCCTCCAGTCGAGTCATCAACCCCTCTATCTCGTTCCGGGAGTCATCTTCAGGCCACAGCTCCTTGTCGATTCGGCCGACAACTCCTCTCAGGCGACCAATGAAAGGACCCACCCTGTTAAGGCGAGAATTCACTCGGAACATGTCCCGGTTAGCTTCATCGCCGAGTGGAACATTCGGAACAAGCGACTGCTCAATTTCGGCTGTTTCGGCCTCAACGTCCCGACAGAAATCTGCAAAGAAAAGACAAGCGGAAAATAAGCGCGGAGTGAACTCCAAAGTCAAAAAGCACTCGACAAGAACTTACCACCAAGCAGTGCGACCATCTTCTGCGCCCAGTCGCCGACGTAGTTCTCCTGCGTTCTGCACCGAGTGTTCATTACCTTCAGCTGGCCCATCCATTCGGATCTCTCCCTCTTCATTTTTTCTACTTCGGCTGGCAGTGCCTTGTTAGCCTCCCGAGATTGCTCCAGAGATTTGTCTCGTTCAGCGAGAGCCTCCTTCATGCCAGCCAGGTCATTCGCAGCTACCTCCAAGTCGGCGGCAAGTTGGGTCTTCTCAGCCTTCAGAGTATTATAAGCCGAACCCATTTCACAAGTCTTCTGCCAAAGAGACACAAAGGGAGGATCAGCCAGATTCAACAAGGGAAAAGTCTCGACAGATATGACAAAACAATCAAAATTCAAGATTCTTCAGACCCCTGCCGATGCAAGCAATCGACAGCGGTCTCGTGCACTACACCTAGTGGGTTCACTAAGAGTGACCCCACTGGTATGAAGCTCGAACAGGTCGGTCCCATTGAGCTCCATAGCAAACCAACAACACTATGAGATTACTATTACTTGACCCGAGTAACACTACTCTCGGGGACTACACCTAGTGGGTGCACTCGGCGTGCCCCCACTGGTACCATTCGGCCAGATCAGCTCTGATCCATACAGATTATGGAAAATACATATACATACAACTGCCGGTGCAAGCACTCGGCAGAACTGTTAGGGACTACACCCACTGGGTTCACTCGGAGTGAACCCACTGCAAAACCAACCTATTGCATCCGAGTACCTCGCTGAAACCCCTAGTGGGTGCCAAGTGGAATGTAAACACTTACTAGCGCACTTACTCGGATATCATCCCGAAACTCCAAGCTCTTCTTGTACAGGGACGCGACGGAGTCATACGCTCCCTTGGCGTCGCCCACCATCAGCTCCACATGCACCATGGCGTCCTTGGCGGCTCCTACCTGATCTTCCGGGAGGCGTCGGGCATCATATTGAACAGCCGATGGACCCCGCGTGGCAGAAGGCTCCCTCGGCATCCACCATAAGGGCCACCGCCTCAGTCGGCGGCACGTTCATGGCGGGATTGGCAGCAGGTTGGATGACCCCAGGGACAGGCACCAAAGCTGGTTCCGACCTCCTTTGGTCGTCGTCGTCCAGACGGATCACCTCCGAAGGAAGCCCGACTGAACAAAATAAAATTACAGAAAAAGGTCAAGATCAAAGACAGCACTCGCGAAACAGTAATACAACTCTCGGAGTCGTGACAACGTACCTTGCTGGGACGTGGCGGCATTATCAGCGTCCATGGGATCATCGTCCTGGCGCGGCAGAGAGGTGGCGGAGGTAGCAGCTCTGTTGAGTGAAATCCACTCGACGGATAAACATGAGTTCCCAAAAAGAAGAGTTCAATCGGATACTGAAGGAAGATGGAAGAGTAAAGATACTTACGCTGAGGCGACCAGAACAACGATCTTCATCCGGGGCAAGGCTTTTCGAGGCTTAGACCCGCTGGGTTTAGCCACCTTGGACGGCTGGTTCACGGGTTCGGCAGAAGCACCCCTGGTTCTCTTCACACTCCGAGCACTCGGAGCCACGGGAGGAGCCGGTGGGGCAGCGGGGTCATGACGGCGCTTGGTTCGGTGCTCTGGTGGTGAGGGTGACGAGCTCTGCTCTCCACTCTCCTCCTCCTCCTCTTCCGTCTCCTCCTCCGTCTCCCCACTGCCAGAGACGTACTCGACGCTATCAGCGCTGCCCTCCATGCTGCCTTCCTCTTCCTCGACTGGATTCCCATTCGAGACCGCTGAATGCCAGTTCGTCCACTCCTGCACAAAACACAGTCGACAACGTCAGCCAGCGAGACAACAAAAGCAGTAAAGTTGAGAAGGTTAAAAGCACTCGATGACATGTACTCACCTCATCCGGAGGAGGATTTTCGGCGCGGAAGGCCTTCACCCGCCGAGCTCCCACAGGGTTATCACACGTGCCCGTGATGCTGCGGACCCATGCGCTCACGGTCTCCTCGTTCACGTCTTCGGGATGGGACCGAGTGGTATCCGAAGGCCCAGTGTAATGCCACATAGCGTGGTCTCGGGCTTGCAGCGGCAGGATGCGTCGACCCAGAAAAGTCTCCAGCAGGTCCATGCCGGTGACTCCCCTCCGGACAACGGCTATCAGCGCATCGACCAACGGCTGGATCTGGGTTCTTTCTCCCTTAGAGAGCGCTACCTTCCTGGGAGGGCCCGGACGGTCTGAACTGAAAGGTGGCAACCCACTCGAAGCATTCGGGCAAGCAATGTCCTGGCAATAGAATCAGGACGATTGCCAGGTCCTAACTGACTCGGATAGCTGAAGGGAGGGATAGCTACTGTTCGCTTTGTTTTGAAAGCCTAAACCCCCCCAGAGCTGGACGATGTGTATCTTATCATCCGACTGGCTAAGCTTCTTAACAGTTTGGGATCTAGTGGAGAAGACATATTTAAAGAGCCCCCAGTGGGGAGGACATCCTATGAAGCACTCACAGAGGGTGACGAATGCTGAAAGATGAGCTATCGCCTTCGAAGGAAAGTGATAGAGCTGCACCCCAAAGTAATTCATGATACCTCGGAAGAAAGGATGAGGAGGCAAGGAGAAACCTCTGGCCACGTGGCTGAGCAGCAGAACGCGCTCCCCCTCCTTCGACACCGGCTCCGTCTCGCCTTCCGGCAGCCTCCGGGACTTGCTGACAACCATGTCGTGCTCCACCAGCTCTAGCACGTCGTTCTCCATCACCGAGGAGGGGAGGAAGTCCCCCTGGATCCAGCCCGCCGGCAACGCCTGCTGCCGCCGCTGAGTGGAGGCCGTCCCCTTCTTTTTCTTCTTCTGCGCCACGAGCTTGCTGGTCTGCCCCTTCGTTAGGTCGATGGTGACGGATCCGCAGAGGAGGAGGGGAAGGAGGTGGCTTGAGGTGTGCATAGAGTTGCGGGAGGAGCGAGATTAATGGGAGGAGGATGAGGAGCGCAACAGGAAAGTCCGCCAGGGAGGCTTTAATATGCCTCCGACTGAGTCACCTACAGGTGGGCCTGGGATCTTATCCCCCCAACCGGCTGCTGCAAGATTAGTGGAGAAGATAACAGCGCGGTAATCGAGGAGGCAAAACCTACTCGATGGCGATGTCGTCATCCCCGCTGAGCGTGCGGCAACCGAAATTTGAGGATCCCGGAAAATCCGGCGCTGTCAGTATGACCGGTCACGTCGAAAGATTCCGCGGAAGCATTTGGTCCCTCACGGTTCGTTTCACTGGCATATTCACTCGGATCACTAGCTGAAAAGATAAAATGGATCGAGGCAAACAACGCTAAAGTCACCTCAATACCAGTCGGTTCCAAACTCCAGACATCACTTCATCGTTCCAACCCCGACCCATTCGGGGACTAATGATGGGGTTATAGTCCCAGGGTAGGGTCATAGGTCTGCCCTATAGGTCCTACCAAGGACTACCCTTCGTGGAAGACAAGGCCCTTAGAAAGTTCCGACTGAACTGTGGATGCCCCCATCATCCAGTCGGCGACGATCCACTCGGAGCATATCTAACGTACCGACTGGAATCCATTTTGTACATCGTAACCTCCCAGGAGGGCAACGGTCATACGTTTTCATACATCATTATTAGCATTTAAAGCTTACATTACTTGTAACGTGAGCTTTTACTCGCCACTACTCCACCCCTGTCCACCGGGCCATTATGAAGGGTAGCGCACTCTGTATAAGCTGCCCTTCCCCATCGGTGCAAGGGTTGGCACTTGTTGTAATCCTATAATTCACTCGACACAAAGCTCCCAAGAGCACTGAGACGTAGGGCTTTTACCTCCACCGTAGAGGGGCCTAAACACATACATCCTCGCCGTAGCTAAGGCTCTGCCCATATACTTTCGTACCCCATACTTCTACTGTTAGACTTATACCACGACACGATGATCATATGATTCTACAATGTCAGAAATGTTGAAAGATTGCACTAGTGAAAGTATCAAGCCTAGGCCTTTTTTCCAAGCATTTATACAATGTTTTTCTCGTTTTTTTACACTGGCTACCTTGCTGTTTTTATATTTTTTAGATTTCAAAAACCTATATCTACTGTCCATACTACACTTTTATCACCATCTGTTCGCCGAACTAGGCACCTATATGATGACCCACAATTATAGGGGATCAATCGTAGTCCTTTCAATAAGTAAGAGTGTCGAACCCAACGAGGAGCAAAAGGAAATCACAAGCGGTTTTCAACAAGGTAATTTCTACAAGCACTAAAATAGAGGTAACAAATTGTTTGCTAGGAAGATAATTGTAACAAGTAACGAGTAGCAATATTAACAATAGGTGCAGCAAGATAGCCCAATCCGTTTGTGGCAAAGGACATGCCAGAATTGTTTCTTATAAAAGGCAAAGCGTTCTTAGGGCACACGGGAATTTCCTCTTGTCACTTTTGTCGTGTCGGGTTAATTCGCATTCAGTACTTTGATAATTTGATATGTGGGCGGACGAGTGCTTGTGTGTTGTTCTTCCTTTAACAAGCCTACCTCTTATGATTAACCCTCCCACAAGCATCCGCAACTACGAGAAAATTATTAAGAATAAATTCTAACCATAGCATTAAACAGAGGGATCCAAATCAACCCCTTACGGAATAGCGCACAAACTGGATTTTAAGTTTGTGTCACTCTCGCAACCAACCATCTAATTACTACGACACAGTGCATTCCATTAGGCCGAAATATGGTGAAGTGTTATGTAGTCAACGTTCACATAACACCACTAAGGGAATCACAGAATTCACATCATAAAAATATCGAACAAATATCAACTTCACATGACTACTTGCAACATGACTTTTCATGTGGCCTCAAGAACAAAAGTAACTACTCACAAATGATAAACATGCTCATGATCAGAGAGGTATTAAATAGCATACTGGATCCAAACCTATGATCTTCCACCAAATAAATCATGAAGCATCAACTACAAGATGTAATCAACACTACTAGTCACACCCTAGGTAACAATTTGAGGTTTCGGTACAACACTGAGCACAAGAGATGACCAAGAGTATTGAGAGGAGATGGTGATGATGAAGATTGGCCTCCCCAAGATCACAGGGTTGTTGGTGATGATGATGCCTTCGATTTCCCCTCCGGGAGGAAAGTTCCTTCGGCCGAATCTCTCTGTCGGAGGGAAAAAGTGCTCGTGCCCAGGTTCCGCCTCGAGACGACGGTGCTTCGTCCCGAAAGTCCTTTCCTGATTTTTTTTCTGGTCAAAAGGGAATTTATAGCAAAATATGGTCGCCAGAGGTGGGCCAGGGGGCTCACTACCCACCAGGTAGCGCCACGGGGGCTAGCGTACCCTTGTGTCTAGTGGGCACCTGGTAGCCCCCCTTTGGTACTTATTTCCTCCAGTATTTTCGATTTATTCCAAAATAAATCTCTGTGAGGTTTCAGTAAATTTAGAGATGTGCACAATAGGTATCTTCGACGTAGCTTTTTTAGGTCCAGAATTCCATCTGCAAGCATTCTCCCTCTTGATGTAAACCTTGCATATTATGAGAGAAAAGGCATTCGAATTACTCCACCAAGTGGTATGATGAAAAAAAACTAAAAATAACAGTAACAAAACATGATGCAAAATGGACGTATCAACTCCCCCAAGCTTATACCTCGTTTGTCCTCAAGCGAAAGCTAATTCGAAAATCATGACCACATGCCTTGAGACAGAGGTGTCAATAAAAAGACAGTACTGATATAGAAGCATCATGCTCATCATTATAACAACAAATAAATTTCATAAAATACTTCATCACATCATTTTCATCATGTAACTTTCATCATAAGAACTTCTCATAAACAAATAACAATTATCACATCGTCGATATGAAGCATAAAGTCTATTGAAAACTAACAAGCTATGTTTTCGATCGGCTTTGCAACACAATCCATCATATTTTTAGGAGGGGTCACAAATCGTTGCTTTTAAGCAAGTCTTTATACTCAACCGTCATTTAGTCTTCTATGATTGCTAACACTGATAGCATTCATACGAACAAAAGGTTTCAACCTGACACATAAAAAGATAGGGGCTTAAAGTGTCACCTCCCAACGTAATCACCTCAAGGGTGATGTCAACAATAATAACTCATGTC
The DNA here is from genome assembly GCF_904849725.1 of Hordeum vulgare subsp. vulgare. Classification (NCBI taxonomy): domain Eukaryota; kingdom Viridiplantae; phylum Streptophyta; class Magnoliopsida; order Poales; family Poaceae; genus Hordeum; species Hordeum vulgare. Next base: position 267,661,722 of record NC_058519.1, on the reverse strand, counting down.
CATTCACATTCAACTTGCTATAAATGCTTAGATATTTGGCCACCATGTGATGCTTGCAAAGGAGAAAATAAAAAGGAGTATAGAAGGACACTTTGACTCTTGAATAAAAATAGAAGATAGGCCCGTTGTGATGGCAACCTTTACTATGCGGTCCGTCGCTTTTATTATCGCCATCACAAGTTTGTACAAAGCTTAATTTCCCTTACTCTAAATGATCAAGCATGTTTAGAAGCATTTTTTTATCACTTTATGCATCAATGACAACTTACTTTAAGGATCTTGCTCAATCCATAGGTCGGTATGGTGGACTCTTAAAATATGGATTTTGGTTTAAGGTTTTGGATGCGCTACTAGTATCTCTACTTAGTGCGGAGTTTTGGCTAGCAAAGATAAGCACCACATGTTAGAGTATCCATAACAATATAACTTCTATGCGAATTTGAACAAAGATAAATCATTACGTTGTCTTCCTTGTCCAATGTCAATAGTTTTGGCATACTATAATTAATGGGGGCTCAGAATCATAAAAGATATAAAGGATAGTGTATTTGCATGTAAATCTTCTCTTCCCTAATTAATCCTTCCATGTGTTGCATTACTGACCAATGCTATGTTTGTCAATCTTCAACAAATTTTACTACTTATACATTTCCTCATGTGGTGTCACTACTTACTATAAGATTAGCATATGATCTTTTTAATTATTTTCCTTTATTTTGATTGCACAAAAAAAGTAAACTACAAAAATTCAAACTAAACTTCATTATATAACTCTCACTCGATTACATAGATAGATAGATAGATCACGAAACTAGCACTCGAAAAGATGGATCGAACTAAAGTTTTATTTGACTAAATCACAAAATATCTAAAGATCAAACTAAGATGGATAAAGATAATAAAAGTGATGGTGATACGATACTAGAGCACCTCCCCCAAGCTTGGCACAAGCCAAAGGGAGTGTCCATACCCGTGTACTCAAATCTCCTTCTTTGGTGATGAAGATGTAGGTGGTGGTGTAGATGATGAGGTAGCATCAAACTTGTCCTCCGACTTCCATGGCAGTGGCTCGCCATTATAAGAGGAGGAACGAGTCTCTAGAGTCCTGCAACTGGTAGCTAAACTAATACCTTTAAACCTTGCATCATTGTCAAAGATTTGGTTATGAAGATCGAAGTTTTGGCTTTGCAGAAAATTGATTGACCATTCAGGGTGAAGATGTTATCCTTCACGGACCTGCCATCAACCTTTTGATCATGGGTGAATTCTGTGATCATGGAGTGATTGACACTGTGTCCTTGCTCCACCATGCCTAGGCACTTAAAGATCTCCTACTCCACCGCCTCGAGCCTAGCTTCCATGGTCCCAGTCTTCTTGGGCCCTTGAACATCCAGGATGTGAAGCACCCCCTCAGGCATCTCAATGATTTGAGGGTGCTTCATCACCTGTGGCAAGTAGGGTTTGATGACCCTCTCGAAGAACTTGTCCTTGGAGGAGCTTGATGAAGCCATGGTGATCTAGATCAATCTTAAAAACATCACAAAACAAGAACAGAGGATTTCTCCGTGGTATTGGGGTCTAATTATCGGGAGATATATACAAAAAAATTACACAAGGAAATGTGTGTCCCACAAGAAAATGGAGATAGGAAGGTGCCAGAGAGGCCCACTAGCCACCAGGTCACGCCAGGGTGTGCTTGTGCGCCGTGGTGCCTAGTGGGCACCTGGGTTTCCTTCCTGTGTGATTATTGATTTCATATTTTTTCTACAATTCCTAAACCGACAGAAAATATTTTTGCGGATTTTTCTGAGTGCGTTTACTTACCATAGCACATATCTCTTCCTTTTAAAGGTTCTTGAGTGTTTTGGAAGGTCTCCTTAATATGCTCCTCCGGTGTCATGGTTTGTATAATATTTGTTACAACATTAATAGGTGTACGTGAAATATAGTGCTTTATTCTTTGTCCATTAACCACCTTCGGATTAGTGCCTTCGGGATTATTATTATTAGTAGCTCCAGACTGATAAACTTCTTCGATGATATATGGTCCTTCCCATTTGGAGAGAAGTTTTCCTGCAAAAACTCAAAGACGAGTATTGTACAATAAAACAAATTCACCGACTTTGAATTCTCTTTTTTGGATTCCTTTGTCATCCCATCATTTAACTTTTTCTTTGAATAATCTGGCTTTTTCATAAGCTTGGGTTCTCCATTCATCTAATGAGCTAATATCAAATGACCTCTTTTCACCAGCAAGTTTGAAATCATAGTTGAGTTATTTAATTGCCCAATAAGCTTTATGTTCTAACTCAAGAGGTAAACGACATGCTTTCCCATAAACCATTTTATAAGGAGAGATACCCATAGGATTTTTATAAGTTGTTCAGCAGGCCCACAATGCATCATCTAATTTCTTAGACCAATTCTTCCGGGACCTATTGACAGATTTTTGCAATATTAATTTAATGTCTCTATTGGTTAGTTCTACTTTACCACTATATAAAGGATGATAGGGAGATGCAATTCAATGGTTAACATCATATCTAGCGAGCAACTTATGAAAAGCACCATGAATAAAATGTGAACTACCATCAGTCATTAAGTATCTAGGGACTCCACAACATGGGAAAATAACTTTGTTAAGCATTTTATTAGAGGTGTTATGATCAACACTATTGGTTGGAATAGCTTCTACAAATTTAGTGACATAGTCGACAACAACCAAAATATGTGTATATCCATTAGAGGAAGGAAAAGTTCCCATATAATCAAATCCCAATACATCAAATGGTTCAATAACAAGTGAATAATTCATAGGAATTTCCTGATAGCTACTAATATTACCAATTCTTTGACATTTATCACAAGAGAGAACAAACTTACGGGCATTATTTAAAAGAGTCGGCCAATAAAACCAGACTTTAATACCTTGTGTGTAGTCTATCTCCCACATGGTGTCTTTCATAAGCCATGGAGTTACACTTCCAAAAAATGTATCCCTGTTCATGCTCGGGTATACAATGTCTAATAATACCATCTAGTCCCTCTTTATAAAGAAGTGGGTCACCCCAAATGTAAGGTCTCAAATCAAAGAAGAATTTATTCTTTTGTTGATAGGTGAAACTACGTGGCAAGTATTCAGCAACAATGTAATTAGCGTAATTACAAACCACGTTGTGTGATGAGAAACATTGACCATAAATAGTTGTTCGTCAGGGAAACTATCATCAATTTCTCGTGGGTCATCAAGAACATTATCTAGCCTAGAAAAGTTATCACCTACAGGGTTCTCATCTCCTTTCCTATCAATGGTATGCAAATCAAATTCTTGTAGTAAAAGAACCCACCTAATAAGTCTAGGATTAGCATCTTTCTTTTCCATAGGATATTTAATAGAAGCATGATTAGTCTGAACAACTACTTTATAATCAACTATGTAAGATTAGAATTTATCACAAGAAAATACAATTTCTAAGAATTCTTTTTCAGTGGTAGCACAACTTCTTTGGGATTGTCTAGTGTTTTACTAGAATAATGGATAATATTTAATTTCTTATCAACTCTTTGTCCTAGAATAGCACCAACAACATAATCACTAGCATCAGCTGTAATTCCAAAAGGCAAGTTCAAATCAGGTAGTTGAACAATAGGTGCAGAAGTTATGGCTTTCTTAAGTGTTTTAAAGGCTTCTACACAATCATCATCAAAATAAAGGAACATCATTTTGTACTAAATTAGTAAGAGGCCTATAAATTTTAGAGAAGTCTTTACTAAACCGCATACAGAAACCATCATGACCAAGGAAACTGCGGATACCTTTAATATATTTAGGACATGGCATCTTCTCAATTGCATCAACTTTAGCCTTATCCACCTCAATACCTCATTCGTAAATTTTATGACCCAAGACAATACCTTCATTTACAATAAAGTGGCAGTTCTCCCATTTCAATACAAGGTTAGTTTTCTCACATCTCTACAAAACTCGATCAAGGTTGCTTAAGAACTCATCAAAAGAAGTTCCATAAATGGAAAAATCATCCATGAAAAGCTCGTTAATCTTTTCACATAAATCATAGAATATAGTAGTCATACATCTTTGAAAGATAGCAGGTGCATTGCATAATCCAAATGGCATAGATCTATAAGCATAGGTTTGAGAAGGACAAGTAAAGATGGTTTCTCTTGATTAGGTTGTGACACAGGTATATGAGAGAAACCAGAATAACCATTTATAAAGAAAAAATGTGTGTGCTTCGACAATCTTTCTATCATTTTGTCCATGAAAGGTAAAGGATAATGATCTTTTCTAGTATTCTTGTTTAATTTTCTTAAATCAATTACCATTCTATAGCGAATCACAATTGTTTGTAGAACGATTTCATTTATATCATTAGGAACAACTGTAATACCTTCTTTCTTAGGAACACAATGAACGGGACTTACCCATCTACTGTAATACCATGTAGGACATTGTGTTCCGTTCATTGTGTAAGTAGATATAAAATAACAGTAACAGAACATGATGCAAAATGGACATATCAACTCCCCCATGCTTAGACCTCGTTTATCCTCAAGCGAAAGCAAATTACGAAAATCATGACCACATGCCTTGAGAGAGAGGTGTCAATAAAAAGAAAATACAAATATAGTAGCATCATGCTCATTATTATAACAGCAAATAAATTTTATAAAATACTTCATCACATCATTTTCATCATATAACTTTCATCATAAGAACATCTCATAAACAAGTAACAGTTAATCACATCGTCGATAAGAAGCATATAGTCTATTGAAAACTAACAAACTATGTTTTCGTTCGACTTTGCAACACAATTCATCATATTTTCAGTAGGGGTCACATATCGGAGCTGTTAAGGAAGTCTACATACTCAACCATCATTCAGTCTTCTATGATTAACACTCATAGCATTCATATGAGCAAAAGGTTTCAACCTGACACATAGAAGGATATGGGCTTAAAGTGTCGCCTCCCAACGTATTCACCTCATGGGTGATGTCAACAATAATAACTCATGTCCATTCACATTCAACTTGATATAAATGCTTAGCTCTTTGGTTACCACATGATGCTTGCAAAGGAGAAAATAAAAAGGAGTAGAGAAGGACACTTCGACTCTTGCATAAAAAGAAAAGATAGGCCCTTCGCAGAGGGAAGAAAATGTTGTCATGCTCTTTTTTGGTTGTATGCCAAATCTTTAGTGCAAAGGAACGTTACGTTATTTTTCCCCTTGTGATGGCAACCTTTATTATGCGGTTCGTCGCTTTTTGTATCTCCATCACAAGTTTGTACAATGCTTAATTTCCCTTACTCTAAATGATCAAGAATGTTTAGAAGCAATTTTTATTGCTTTATGCACCGATGAAAACTTACTTGAAGGATCTTGCTCAATCCATAGGTATGTATAGTGGACTCTTAAAACATGGATTTTTATCTAAAGTTTTGGATGCACTAATAGTATCTCTACTTAGTGCGGAGTTTTGGCTAGCAAAGATAAGCACAACATGTTAGAGCATCTATAACAATATATATTCTATGCGAATGTGAACAAAGATAAGTCATTACATTGTATTCCTTGTCCAGTGTCAACAGTTTTGACATACTATAATTAATGGGGGCTCACAATCATAAAAGATGTCAAGGATAGTGTATTTGCATGTAAATCTTCTCTTCCCTAATTAATCCTTTCATGTGTTGCGTTACCGACCAATGCTATGTTTGTCAATCTTCAACAAATTTTACTACTTATACTTTTCCTTATGTGGTGTCACTACTTACTATAAGATTAGCATATGATCTTTTTAATTATTTTCCTTTATTTTGATTGCAAAAAAAAGTAAACAACAAAAATTCAAACTAAACTTTATTATATAACTGCCACTAGATTACATAGATAGATAGATAGATCACGAAACTAGCACTACTGAAATTCAGAAATTTGCCGTCTGCCATGGCGGACGGCAAAGGGGGGAACCACTGACGGAAAAGGCTTTGCCGTTGGTCAGCAGACGGCAAAGTAGACGGCAAAAACAAAATCCGGTGAAGATGTTCTTTGTCGTCTGCTTTTTTAAGTGGACGGGAAAGAATCTTCGCCATGAGGGGCAGACGACAAATTAAATGGGACGACATATACACCAATGGCCCCGTTAAGTGTTAACGGCATGCCTCCTCTCTTTGCCGTCTGCCATCCCCCCTTTGCCATGTGGGGGCAGACGGCAAAGGGGGGAACCAGCCCCCTCTCTCTCCCCTCTTTGCCGTCTGCCATCCCACCTTTGCCATGTGGGGGCAGACGACAAAGAGTGCAGAGAGAGGGGGCTGGTTTCCCCCTTTGCCATGCGGGGCAGACGACAAAGAGGGGGAACCATCCCCTCTCTCTCCCCTCTTTGCCGTCGGCCATCCCCCCTTTGCCATGTGGGGGCCGACGGCAAAGGGGGGAACCAGCCCCCCCTCTCTCCCCCTTTGCCGTCTGACATCCCCACTTTGCCATGTGGGGGCAGACTTCAAAGGGGAGGAACCAACCCCTTTTTAATTTATTTCTTATTATATCCATCATTTTTCATAATAATCAGGATATATATATATATATATATATATATATTTGACATAAATAAATTTCTTTCCGTACTCATAACCATATTAAAATAACTTCCATCCACAGTACATACATATTATGCAAGTTGGATCCGTACCAAACCATATATTACACCAGTTTCATCCACATGCATACAAAGTTTCATATATATCCATATACTACAATAGTTTCAATACAAGCTTCCGTGAAGCCATGGTACAAGAAATCATCTTCAAGCATTCCATCAATATAATCCAAGCTTCCCGTGAAGTGAATGTAATCTGCAAAATGACAAATAAAAAAGTTAGAAGAATAATACTAGATGAAGAAGTATATATATGTTATTTAGGAGATAAATTAGCTAAGTATAGGGCATTTAATAGCTAAATTCGGTGGAATAGGTTATCTTACGGCTACATAGCCTTATTATGTCATTTAGGAGAGAACTTAGCTAAGTATAGGTCATTCTAGAGCTAACTTGGAAAAAATATGTCATTTTGTAGCCAACTATGATTATTAATCCATTTTGACCTTATTATGTCATTTTGGAGCTAAATTAGTCATTTTAATGAGCTAACCAAGGTTCTTATGATGTTTTTACCTAACTATGCTAAATATATCATTTTGGAGGATAATTAGCTAAGTATGTCTTTGTTGGGGAAAATAACCTACGTAGAAGAAGAAAGAGAAGAAGCAAGAAGAGAAGAATCAAGAAGAGAAGAAGAAGGAGAAGAAAAAGAAGAAGAAGAAGAAGAAGGAGGAGGAGGAGAAGGAGGAGGAGAAGGAGAAGAAGAAGAAAAGAAGAAGGACAAGAAGAAGGAGAAGAAGGAGGAGAAGAAGGAGAAGGAGCTTCTCTCCTCCTTCTCATTCTCCTTCTTCTTCCTCCTTCTCTTTCTTCTTCTTCTCTTCTTCTTCTTCTTCCTTCCTTTCATTTTTCCTCTCTCTACTCCTATTGTCCCCTTCTTCGGGCTAAATTAGCTAATAATGCCTTTTTGGAGCTAATTATGTCATTTCGACGATAATTAGCTAAGTATAGATCATGATTTATTAAATAGACCATTTTGGAGCTAACTAAGCTAATTATGTCATTTAGGTGGAAGCCTAGCTAACTATAGGTCGTTTAGGAGCTAATTTGGGTAAAATAGGTCATTCTGGAGCAAACTATGCTTATTAAGCCATTTTGGATCTCGCTAGACTAATTATAGGCCATTTAATACCTAAGTTAGGGGGAATAGGTCATATTGCAGCTACGTAAGCCTTATTATGTCATTTAGGAGAGAAGTTAGCTAACTATAGGTCATTTTTTATTAAATAGGTCATTTTGGAGCTAACTAAGCTAATTATGTCATTTTGTAGGATAATTAGCAAATTTAGTCTTTCTTGGATGAGTCTAAGCTACGTAGAAGAAAAGAGAAGAAGCAAGAAGAGAAGAAGTAAAAGAAGAAGGAGGAGGAGGAGGAGCAGGAGAAGGAGAAGGAAGAGATAAGAAGAAGAAAAGAAGAAGGAGAAGGAGGAAGAAGGAGGAAGAAGAAGGAGAAGTAGGAGCTCCTTCTCCTTATTCTACTACTTCTTCTCCTTGTTCTTATCCTCCTCCTTCTCTTCTTCTTCTTCGTCCTTCCTCTCATTTTTCCTCTTTCTCCTCCTCGTGTCCCCTTCTTCGGGCTAAATAAGGTAAGAATGCCTTTTTGGAGCTAATTATGTCATTTCGAGGATAATTAGCTAAGTATAGGTCATGTTTTATTAAATAGACCATTTTGGAGCTAACTAACCTAATTATGTCATTTAGGTGGAAGCCTAGATAACTATAGGTCGTTTCGGAGCTAACTTGGGTAAAATAGGTCATTCCGGAGCAAACTATGCTTATTAAGCCATTTTGGATTTATCTAGGATAATTATAGGCCATTTAATACCTAAATTAGGGGGAATAGGTCATCTTGCATCTACGTAAGCCTTATTATGTCATTTAGGAGAGAACTTAGCTAACTATAGGTCATTTTTTGTTAAATAGGTCATTTTGGAGCTAACTAAGCTAATTATGTCATTTTGTTGGATAATTAGCCAATTTAGTCTTTCTTGGATGAGTCTAAGCTACGTAGAAGAAGAGAAAGAGAAGAAGCAAGAAGAGAAGAAGAAGTAAAAGAAGGAGGAGGAGGAGGAGGAGGAGGAGAAGGAGAAGGAAGAGGATAAGAAGGAGAAAAGAAGAAGGATAAGGAGAAGGAGGAAGAAGGAGGAAGAAGAAGGAGAAGGAGAAGCTCCTTCGCCTTATTCTACCCCTTCTTCTCCTTCTGCAGCTCCTTCTCCTTCTTCTTCCTCCTTCTTCCTCCTTGTCCTTCTCCTCCTCCTTCTCTTCTTCTTCTTCTCTTCTTCTTCTTCTTCTTCTTCATTCCTTTCATTTTTCCTCTTTCTTCTCCTCTTGTCCCCTTCTTCGGGCTAAATTAGCTAAGAATGCCTTTTTGGAGCTAATTATGTCATTTCGAGGATAATTAGCTAAGTATAGGTCATGTTTTATTAAATAGACCATTTTGGAGCTAAGTAAGCTAATTATGTCATTTAGGTGTAAGCTTAGGTAACTATAGGTCGTTTCAGAGCTAACTTGGGAAAAATAGATCATTCCGGAGCAAACTATGCTTATTAAGCCATTTGGGATCTAGCTAGGCTAATTATAGGCCATTTAATACCTAAGTTAGGGGGAATAGGTCATCTTGCTGCTACGTAAGCCTTATTATGTCATTTAGGAGAGAACTTAGCTAACTATAGGTCATTTTGGAGCTAACTAAGCTAAGTATGTCATTTTGAGGTATATTTGCCAATTTAGTCTTTCTTGGATGAGTCTAAGCTACATAGAAGAAGAGAAAGAAAACAAGCAAGAAGAGAAGAAGAAGTAAAAGAAGAAGGAGCAGGAGGAGGAGGAGGAGAAGGAGAAGGAAAAGGATAAGAAGGAGAAAAGAAGAAGGAGAAGGAGAAGGAGGAAGCAGAAGGAGAAGGAGGAGCTCCTTCTCCTTCTTCTACTCCTTCTTCTCCTTCTTCTTATCCTCCTCCTTCGCTTCTTCTTCTTCTATTCTTTTTCTTCTTCCTTCATTTCATTTTTCCTCTTTCTTCTCCTCTTGTCCCCTTCTTCGAGCTAAATTAGCTAAGAATGCCTTTTTGGAGCTAATTATGTCATTTCGAGGATAATTAGCTAAGTATAGGTCATGTTTTATTAAATAGACTATTTCGGAGCTAAGTAAGCGAATTAGGTCATTTAGGTGGAAGCCTAGCTAACTATAGGTCGTTTCGGAGCTAACTTTAGTAAAATAGATCATTCCGGAGCAAACTATGCTTATTAATTCATTTTGGATCTAGCTAGGCTAATTATAGGCCATTTAATACCTAAGTTAGGGGGTATAGGTCATGTTGCAGCTACGTAAGCCTTATTATGTCATTTAGGAGAGAACTTAGCTAACTACAGGTCATTTTTTATTAAATAGGTCATTTTGGAGCTAACTAAGCTAATTATGTCATTTTGTAGGATAATTAGCCAATTTAGTCTTTCTTGGATGAGTCTAAGCTACGTAGAAGAAGAGAAAGAGAAGAAGCAAGAAGAGAAGAAGAAGTAACAGAAGAAGGAGGAGGAGGAGGACGAGGAGGAGAAGGAGAAGGAAGAGGAGAAGAAGGAGAAAAGAAGGAGAAGGAGAAGGAGGAATAAGAAGGAGAAGGAGGAGCTCCTTCTCCTTCTTCTACTCCTTCTTCTCCTTCTTCTTATCCTCCTCCTTCTCTTCTTCTTCTTCTCTCCTTCTTCTTCTTCCTTCCTTTCATTTTTCCTCTTTCTTCTCCTCTTGTCCCCTTCTTCGGGCTAAATTAGCTAAGAATGCCTTTTTGGAACTAAATATGTCATTTCAAGGATAATTAGCTAAGTATAGGTCATGTTTTATTAAATAGATTATTTTGGAGCTAACTAAGCTAATTATGTCATTTAGGTGGAAGCCTAGCTAACTATAGGTCGTTTCGGAACTAACTTGGGTAAAATAGGTCATTCCGGAGCAAACTATGCTTATTAAGCCATTTTGGATCTAGCTAGGCTAATTATAGGCCATTTAATAACTAAGTTAGGGGGAATAGGTCGTCTTGGAGCTACGTTAGCCTTATCATGTCATTTAGGAGATAACTTAGCTAACTATAGGTCATTTTTTATGAAATAGGTCATTTTGGAGCTAACTAAGCTAATTATGTCATTTTGTAGGATAATTAGCCAATTTAGTCTTTCTTGGCTGAGTCTAAGCTACGTAGAAGAAGAGAAAGAGAAGAAGCAAGAAGAGAAGAAGAAGTAAAAGAAGAAGAAGGAGGAGGAGGAGGAGGAGGAGGAGAAGGAGAAGGAAGAGGCGAAGAATGAGAAAAGAAGAAGGAGAAGGAAAAGGAGGAAGCAGGAGGAAGAAGAAGGAGAAGGAGGAGCTCCTTCTCCTTCTTCTACTCCTTCTTCTCCTTCTTCTTATCCTCCTCCCTCTCTTCTTTTTTTCTCTTCTTCTACTTCTTCCTTCCTTTCATTTTTCCTCTTTCTTCTCCTCTTGTCCCCTTCTTCGGGCTAAATTAGCTAAGAATGCCTTTTTGGAGCTAATTATGTCATTTCGAGGATAATTAGCTAAGTATAGGTCATGTTTTATTAAATATGCCATTTTGGAGCTAACTAAGCTAATTATGTCATTTAGGTGGAAGCCTAGCTAACTATAGGTCGTTTCGGAGCTAACTTGGGTAAAATAGGTCATTCCGGAGCAAACTATGCTTATTAAGCCATTTTGGATCTAGCTAGGCTAATTATAGGCCATTTAATAACTAAGTTAGGGGGAATAGGTCGTCTTGCAGCTATGTTAGCCTTATCATGTCATTTAGGAGATAACTTAGCTAACTATAGGTCATTTTTTATGAAATAGGTCATTTTGGAGCTAACTAAGCTAATTATGTCATTTTGTAGGATAATTAGCCAATTTAGTCTTTCTTGGCTGAGTCTAAGCTACATAGAAGAAGAGAAAGAGAAGAAGTAAAAGAAGAAGAAGGAGGAGGAGGAGGAGGAGGAGGAGGAGAAGGAGAAGGAAGAGGCGAAGAATGAGAAAAGAAGAAGGAGAAGGAAAAGGAGGAAGCAGGAGGAAGAAGAAGGAGAAGGAGGAGCTCCTTCTCCTTCTTCTACTCCTTCTTATCCTTCTTCTTATCCTCCTCCCTCTCTTCTTCTTCTTCTCTTCTTCTACTTCTTCCTTCCTTTCATTTTTCCTCTTTCTTCTCCTCTTGTCCCCTTCTTCGGGCTAAATTAGCTAAGAATGCCTTTTTGGAGCTAATTATGTCATTTCGAGGATAGTTAGCTAAGTATAGGTCATGTTTTATTAAATAGACCATTTTGGAGCTAACTAAGCTAATTATGTCATTTAGGTGGAAGCCTATCTAACTATAGGTCGTTTCGGAGCTAATGTTGGTAAAATAGGTCATTCCGGAGCAAACTATGCTTATTAAGCCATTTTGGAGCTAACTAAGCTAATTATGTCATTTAGATGGAAGTCTAGCTAATTTTTATTAAAACACTAGAAATAACATACCATTATCGTCATCACGGCGGTGAAGCACGGTGGCTCTGGCTTGTTTCACCTCAAGAAGGCTCCACTGTAGACGGGTCGTGCGATGCGTTTCGGGAGATATTCTGCACCAAACATCGTTTGCAAATGAAACTCACCATCCCCGCCACGTTAATGACTGGCATCAGGTGAGGGACTTGGCTGCTCTTCTCGCACATAGACTGTACATTTGGTTTCGATAAGTCAAACTTTTTATTTATTAATGAAACGGACATTCAAATGCAAGATTTGAAATAACATGAATAAGAAACTTACCACGAAGAGCTCGTATATGGTCCTGTTAGACGCATCATTCCATGCCCTCTCCACCTCCACCAATGCAGTCGTCCTCTCCTCCAGCTCCCTAATCTCCTTATCCTTCTCCGCCATAGCCGCCTGCATTGCCTCTCTCTCTTTCTGAATAGCAGCCTGCAACACAACTCATTGTTAGCAATGTAATCATATTGGTTCCAACGCACAACATAATGCGGAAAGATAGTTGAGTCCATTAAACTAACCTCGATGGCGAGCTCGAATGGCCGTGGACGACGTGTTACCTCCGGACAGGAGCTCGTTTCGCGTGCCTTTATCTGCCGGAGAGTGCTAGGACAACGTATAAGGCCGTCTCCAATGACGATCGAGCCATTGGGCCTCCCGTTGCCAGCTATCATCACCAGCTCTGGATCAATAGGCCCCTCGCTCGGGTTAAAGTCCTCCCCTTTCCTCGCCTTCCCGTGATCTCTTTACTTCATGAGCTTGTGGTGGGAGGAGATGTTGGTGAAGTTTTCTGGATGCTCGAGGTCAGACTCAGAGAATGCCTTCACCTTCTTGTACGAGGCAGGATGGGCCATCGGATACAGGTCGTACATCTGTGGTACCTCTGTCTTATTGTGACGCGCCTAAAAGAGAGAGAGAGGAAAATTGTATTAGTAAAGGGCTCAAAATTGCATGAGGGATGAAGCAAACCACATACCCAGTTCTCACCAAATTGGATTAAGTTGACGCTCCCTTGATGGTGTCGCCCACCAACCATTTTGCCACGCCTCTCCTTGGCGTTGTTGTGGCTGGCCTCCCACGTTTCGGAGCACCACTGATCCAGCAAGGCCTCCCAACAATCCATCTTATCCACACACCATCTCGGGGGCACCTAAGTTAATAAAGAGAAATTTGAGCGCGTAAGAACCAAATCAAGGAAACTAACTACAAAGCCATAATAATATGTAATTACCTTCATGTAATGTTCCTTCTCCATCTTAGCATCACAACACTTCGCCTTGTCAATCCTAATATGCCGCATGGCATAGTAGTCTCGAATAGCCTGCACCCGAGCCTCGTGCCGAAAGTTTTGAAGTAGGCGGTGACATTTGGTTTCGCTAACCTTTGCCGCGTCCTCCTCGTATCCCTCCTCACACCTGTAGTAGGTCTGCAAATGAGACAACACCGATTAGTACAATAAATAGCTATGGTTGATTTGTAATTGTGTGAAGGAGAAATTACCCAGAACTGTCGGATCACCATGTCGGCCCTCGTGTGGCACAAAACACCATCGATCTCCACCTCTGGCGGGGACGGGGCACCCAAGTAGTGCTCCCAGGTCATTCCTACCTATCGCTACCGATTGGGCGACGTAACAAACCCCGGGAAGTTTTTACGGCAAAGCACACCAAGGACGATGTTGGGCTTGCGGACACCCTTGGCAACAATCCAACCCCTACGGTATGACAAATTAAAGCCAAAACATTAGACATTTGAGAACATGCGAAGGCAAAAGGTTAAATAAGAGTAAATTAACTTACTTGTCCCCATTTGGCCTAATAGACCACCTCTGCTCAGGGGTCGCCGACACGAGCGGGAGCCCCGAACTACCACGCTGGTAGACGGTAGCCCCATCACCCAGCTCCTCGTCGCTACCACCATGGCCACTTGGCTCAGCCCAGGTATCCCACTGGCTCTCTTGGGACGTACCCTCATCCCTTCTTTGCTCTGGAGTCGCCTGGAACGAAGCCTCTGGGCACGAGTCTCGTGGGTCAAAGGCTCGTCGACCCGAGGCTCGTGAACCGGAGACCGTGTAGCCTCCACCTCAGACGAATCCACCCTAGAAGTCATGTGCTCAGGTGAATCAGCTCGGGGTGGTGGCGGAGACCGTGTAGCCTCCACCTCAGAAGGCATGGCAGCCACCGCCCTACCTCTCCCGCAGCCACGTGTACCTTTAGTACAACATAAATACCAACATGAGTAATAAAATGTATATAAATACCAATATGCATACAACATGAGTACAACATAAATACCAACATGAATTCAACGTGTACCTTTTGTACCTCTCGGCTTCGTGGGGGATCGACCTCCTCTCACGGGGGGGCTCCTTGCATAGTAGAGAGCAACACTCTCCGAAGAGGCGAGGCAGGAATGGAAGTACCCATCCCATCACCCGCCGACGAAGAAGGAGCCACGGAGTGCTTTCGACCCTTTCCCACCATCTTTCAACACCTGTCATGACAAAGAGTAAATTAAATTAGTACAACATAAATACCAACATGAGTAATAAAATTTATATAATTTAAGTGTATCATCGTCATAAATACCAACATCACTAACAAAAATTGAATACCTAACATGAACTCAAAATTAATATATAGTATAATAGTTGAATACCTGACATGAACTAATAACAATCGTGCTCGTCTATATATGCTTCAGGGTCAATAAATGCATGATGATCATCACTATCATCAATAAATGCATCATCATCATCACTATCACGAAGAACATGTGGAAGGCCACCATTATGTAATCGGTCAAGAAGTGACAGGTCATCCGCAACAGTAACCTCTTCTTCTTCCAGCTCTTCCTGTTCGGGCTCAGGGGTTAAGACGAATTCACTGTCGCTGTCTACTTCAATTATCTGGGGTGAAGTAGAGCGGTTCTTGAAACGTTTCTTGGACATACGTGTTTCTTGGAAGAATTCTCCTTCATATGTGTCTGTGTTAATGTGAGTTTCGTAATCCTCTTCATTGAGGGTAGGTGGTCTAAAATGTGGTGGCACTTCATAAACGACATCCCAACCTTTGAGATTTGGATCAGTTTGGCAGGCCCACAGTAGATAGAAAACTTGTGTCGCCTGTTGAGCCGTAATATAGACATCGGGAACATCTAAGTGGGTGTTTTTGTTGAAATTATGCCCTAGAGGCAATAATAAATATAGTTATTATTATAATTCCTGTATCAAGATAATCGTTTATTATCCATGCTATAATTGTATTGAATAAAGACTTGTATACATGTGTGGATACATAGACAAAACACTGTCCCTAGCAAGCCTCTAGTTGGCTAGCCAGTTGATCAAAGATAGTCAGGGTCTTCTGATTATGAACAAGGTGTTGTTGCTTGATAACTGGATCACGTCATTAGGAGAATCACCTGATGGGCTAGACCCAAACTAATAGACGTAGCATGTTGATCGTGTCATTTTGTTGCTACTGTTTTCTGCGTGTCAAGTATTTGTTCCTATGACCATGAGATCATATAACTCACTGACACCGGAGGAATGCTTTGTGTGTATCAAACGTCGCAACGTAACTGGGTGACTATAAAGATGCTCTACAGGTATCTCCGAAGGTGTTCGTTGAGTTAGTATGGATCGAGACTGGGATTTGTCACTCCGTGTGACGGAGAGGTATCTCGGGGCCCACTCGGTAATACAACATCACACACAAGCTTTGCAAGCAATGTGACTTAGTGTAAGTTGCGGGATCTTGTATTACGGAACGAGTAAAGAGACTTGCCGGTAAACGAGATTGAAATAGGTATGCGGATACTGACGATCGTATCTCGGGCAAGTAACATACCGAAGGACAAAGGGAATGACATACGGGATTATATGAATCCTTGGCACTGAGGTTCAAACGATAAGATCTTCGTAGATTATGTAGGATCCAATATGGGCATCCAGGTCCCGCTATTGGATATTGACCGAGGAGTCTCTCGGGTCATGTCTACATAGTTCTTGAACCCGCAGGGTCTGCACACTTAAGGTTCGACGTTGTTTTATGCGTATTTGAGTTATATGGTTGGTTACCGAATGTTGTTCGGAGTCCCGGATGAGATCACGGACGTCACGAGGGTTTCCGGAATGGTCCAGAAATGAAGATTGATATATAGGATGACCTCATTTGATTACCGGAAGGTTTTCGGAGTTACCGGGAATGTACCGGGAATGACGAATGGGTTCCGGGTGTTCACCGGGGGGGGGGGGGGGGGGGCAACCCACCCCGGGGAAGCCCATAGGCCTTGGGGGTGGCGCACCAGCCCTTAGTGGGCTGGTGGGACAGCCCAAGAAGGTCCTATGCGCCATAGGAAGAAAATCAAAAAGAAAAAAAAAGAGCAGGTGGGAAAAGGGGGAAGGACTCCTCCTTCCAAACCTAGTTGGACTCGGTTTGGAAGGGAAGGGTTGCCCCCCTTGGCTCGGCCGAACCCCTTGGTGGTCCTTGGACCCCAAGGCAAGGCTCTCCCTCTTCCCCCTATATATTCGGAGGTTTTAGGGCTGATTTGAGACAACTTTGCCACGGCAGCCCGACCACATATCTCCACGGTTTTACCTCTAGATCGCGTTTCTGCGGAGCTCGGGCGGAGCCCTTCTGAGGTTAGATCACCACCAACCTCCGGAGCGCCGTCACGCTGCCGGAGAACTCATCTACCTCTCTGTCTCTTTTGCTGGATCAAGAAGGCCGAGATCATCGTCGAGCTGTACGTGTGCTGAACACGGAGGTGTCGTCCGTTCGGCACCAGATCGTGGGACTGATCGCGGGACGGTTCGCGGGGCGGATCGAGGGACGTGAGGATGTTCCACTACATCAACCGCGTTCACTAACGCTTCTGCTGTGCGGTCTACAAGGGTACGTAGATCGAATACCCCCTCTCGTAGATGGACATCACCATGATAGGTCTTCGTGCGCGTAGGAAATTTTTTGTTTCCCATGCGACGTTCCCCAACAGTTTTGGTTGATTTCGACTAGTCCTGTATGTTCATGAGTCCTTCTAGTCTCCCTCGGCTCAAAACAACAACATTTTAAGACTATGATAGTCGGTGGGTTTTCACCATAGAATAGAAGTTCATAAATTGCTTGAACTCTTCCATAATACTCGGTGTCTCCTTCGCCGATAGCAGAGATAGAACAATTTGTAGTCTTTAGGTTGGGCATAGATAGCTCTTTGCCAAAGGTACGAAAGTGATACCCGTTGATGTTGTATTTGTCAAATGAACGGACCTTATAGTCAAAACCATTAGCGACTTGTCTCAACTCGGCGTCCATAGACTCTGCATCAGCCTACAAGTTTAATACGAAAGAATGGATGCATTAGCCGCAAATTAGACCAAGAAATCAAATGGGCCCTTAATGGTAATTAATTACCCTTTGTTTGAACCAAGAGATGAAACCGGGATATTCGCCTCCATGCTTTGCGAGAAGATCATACTCTTCGACGGAATCCTTTTCGATGACCGCTCCATCCGAGAATTCGGCGACGTATCAACTATATCAAATATCCGGGAATAAGAGTAGTTCAAAGCAATTAGAAGTTGCGGAGCAATAAATTACCGAGAACTTACTCGATGTACGGTCGCACTTCTGTTAGGTTGGTGAAGATATACAATGAAATGGTCCGCCATTCTTCGACATCCAATGATTTCCCTTTCGAAGCACCGGATGGTGCGAGCTTACCTTTGAATAGGCAGAGGTTGGATCGAACTTTTTTGGATCGCCATCATTGTACCGAGGCTTCAGGTTATGCAAATGATGATTTTTGGCTTCGTAGTGTGCTGTCACGAAGTTTGCCGCCTCCTCAGTAATGAATGCCTCGGCCATCGATGCTTCAATTCTACGTTTATTTTTACACTTAGCTCGAAGCATCGTCTGCCTCCTCTTAGTTGAGTAGCACCATCGATTTTGAACCCCCCCCCCATTTTTGCATCATTCGGGAGATGCAAAATCAAATGTTGCAGTGGATTAAAGAAGCTCGGTGGAAAGATCTTTTCTAATTTGCAGATCAACTCCGGCGCCAACTCTTCCATTCCATCTAGCACGCCAGGCGATAGTTCTTTCGCACAAAGAGAATGGAAGAAATAGCTTAGCTCTGCCAGTACTAGCCATTCATCCTCAGGGATAAAGCCACGCAACATCACCGGCATTACCCGCTCAATCCATATGTGCCAATCATGACTCTTGAGACCAAATATTTTCAATTTCTCAAGACTCGCTGCCCTATTTAGATTCGCAACATACCCATCGGGGAACATCAACCGCATTTTCACCCACAATAGCATTTCCCTCATAGCTGGCCTTTCAAGATTGAACCATGCCTTTGGCTTTGCTATGCTTTGCTTTCCTTTTCGTTGTCGCAAGTTTTGCAACGGTCTATCACATAGAGCCTCCAGGTTGATTCTAGCCTTAGGATTATCTTTTGACTTCCCCTCTATGCCGAACAATTACCAAAAATGGCCTCCGCAATATTCTTTTCAGTGTGCATCACGTCGATGTTGTGTGGCAAAGTAGGTCTTTGAAGTAAGGCAGATCCCATAAGCATGACTTGTGAGTCCAGGCGTGTTCCATATTATACCCTTTGAAGTATCCTGGATGCAAAGTATCAGGCTCGAGAGTGTTTAACTGATCAAGGGTCTGTTGGACTATCAACGCAGCTGGTGCAGTGTTTTTGACAACTCTACCTTTGATGAAATTCTTCTTGTCTTTTCTGAACTTATGGTCAGGATCCAGGAATTGTCTATGCATGTCGAAGCAAGAATACTTGCGACCAGCCTGCAGCGAATGGAACTGAAGAGCTGCCTTGCATGTGGTGCACGGGAACCTTCGATGCACACACTAGCCAGCGAATAGCGGAAACGCCGGATAACCATGCGTCGAGTACATGTACCACACATGCATTTTCAAATTTATTTTGGTAGCTGCATCGTACGTCTTGATCCCATTATCCGAGGCTTCTTGCGACTCATCCTTAAGCGGCTGCATGTACACATTCATATTCTTCCCCGGATAGTTGGGCCCTGGAATTATCAACGTCAGGAAAATGTTCTTGTTTTCATAATCTCTCCAGGTGGCAAATTTAGTGGAATGACAAATACAGGCCAACAACTGTATTGTGTTGCGGTCATACCATACACATTGAACCCATCCGTGCTGATGGCTACTCTAGGTTGCCTTGGATCTTCCGATTTATCCTTATGTAGTGCATCGAAGTGCCTCCACACAAAACCATCTGAAGTGTGTTCCAGCATCTTCTTCCCATCCGCATCTAGTTCGGTTCTTTTGCCCAATTTGTGCCATGTCATCTGTTTGGCCGTCTCTTCGACCATGAAAAGACGTTGAAGTCTTGGTACGATTGGCAGATACCGAAGAACACTAATGGGGATTTTGGTCTGATTCTTCTCACCGATACCGTTGTCTACCACAATATACCTGGAAGAATTGCAAATGGGGCAATAGTTCAAGGCCGCATACTCAAGCCTAAATAAGGCACATCCATTCTCACAGGCATGTATCTTCTCATAGGGCATCTTAAGTACACGGAGGATTTTCTCTGACTGGTACAGGTTTGCAGGCAGTACATGCCCTTTGGGTAGAAAGCGTCCAAATATCATCATCATCGCATTGTAGCATTCTCTGCCTAGGTTGAATTGAGCCTTCAGATCCATTACTTGCGCGATGGCATCCAGCTGACAAAGCTCAGTTTTCTCGTGGATAGGACGTTTTGAAGACTCCAACATTTCATAAAAGGCCTTTGCAGATTCCTCCATCTCATCGTCCGAATCCCGAGCATCATTAAAGTCTTGCACCATGTCTTCAATCCCGGTACCATGCTCGTCGGTGCGACAATGAATCACCTCAGCTCTGGCACGTTGGTCAGACTCACCATGAAAAGTCCACACAATATAACTAGGCGTAAAACCCAACTTTTGCAGGTGTTTACCCATTTCAAACTCTGTCTCCTTTTTCTAGTTGTCGCAGTTGGGACACGGGCACCATGTTTTTTGCTGCCCATTTGGAAATGCGGCTCTTACAAACCCCGTGCTTTTTGTTAACCATTCATGGGTCATGTCTTTCTGACTAGGGTGACCAGTGTACATCCAAGCACGATCACTCATGTTGCCTAGCTACCTATGGGGCACAAGAAATAAATATATAATTCATCATCTATATTCATACGCTAATCAAGATTGTCAGTTTTATTACGTCCATGCAACCTACACGCTAATAGGTAAAGATAGGTCCTAATCCCACCCGAGTATGTGTAGATTGGGTTCGTTTTCCCATGCTCTCCTCCAGATGCGACGCAGAATTTCGGCAGCACCTCCCCACTGTTCTCCTGATACACGTCTCGACAATAAGCAGAGAGGATGTGTACCCGGAGAACAACAAGGAGGCACTGACGAAATTCCACATCGGATCCGGAGCACAGCATACGGGGAAACAAACCCAATCTACACATACTCGGGCTGTCCATGCATAATGTTGGACAATTCGAAACGATGGCGGTTATAAATATGCAAAGAAATGCATATTTATAGATGTCGCCCTTTCGAACGGGAGACGCATACTGGTCACGCATACTCATGATTGAATAAACCTATAGCTAGCAAGTTTCATCGGCACGAAGACCGGGACAAAGCAAATTAAGGGGGTAGGAGGAGAAGGTATTTGTGCTCACCAACAAACGCAAGGGCGGAGCTCATCCAACGCACATGGAGGTCGTCGAACAAATGCACATTGAAATTCACATGATCAACACAAATATGATGTTTTTATAATTAACATAATCGGAAAATCATATTTTACAAAACTATGACCTCGTGGGCCTCTGGAAGGCCGAAAAGCACCTTCTTGTTCAATAGAAGGAAGAAGAGGTGTCGGGGGTCGGGGCTTAGTGGCGTCGGGAGTCAGTGCCATCGAGGGTCGGTGGTGTCGGGTGTCGGTGGTATCGGGGGTCGGGGGGTTAGTGGCGTCGGTTGTGGGGGGTCTGTAGCGTCGGGGGTCGAGGGTCAGTGACGTCGGGGGTCGGGTGTCTTTTCGGTCAACAAGAGGCTGAAGAGGTGTTGGGGGTCGTGGGTTAGGGGTCAGTGGCGTCGGGGGTCGGCGGTAGGGGTGGGGGTCGAGGGTCAGTAGCGTCAGGGGTCGGGGGTCGAGGGTTAGTGGCGTCGGAAGTCGAGGGTCAGTGGCGTCAGGCGTCGGTGGTCGGGGGTCAGGGGTCAAGGGTTGGGCGTCGGGGGTCGAGGGTCAGTGGCGTCGGGGGTCGGGGATCAAGGGTCAGTGGGGTAGGGAGTCAAGGGTCAGTGGCATCGGGCGTCCGGGGTGAGGGGATTGTGGCGTCGGGGGTCGAGAGTCGGGGGTCAGGGGATAGTGGAGTCAGGCGTCGGGTGTCGGGGGTCGGGTGTCACTGGCGTCGGGGGTTGGTGACGTCGAGCGTCGGGGGTCGGGAGTCGTGGGCTGGGGGTCTGGGTCGGGGGTCTGGGTCGGGGGTCAGTGGCGTCGGGGGTCGAGGGTTAGTGGCGTCGGGGGTCAGTGGCGTCAGGGGTCGGGGTCCGGGGTCGGTGGCGTCGGGGGTCGATGGTCGGGGGTCAGTGGCGTCGGGCGTCACGGGTCGGGAGTCGAGGGTCAGTTTCGGGGTGCCAGGGTTCCCTTTTCCTCTTCTTTCTTCTTCTCCTCTCTCCTCCTTTTCTTCTTCTTTTCTTCTTCTCCTCCTCCTTCTTCTTCTTCTTCTTCTTCTTCTTCTTTTTTCTCCTCCACCTCCCCCTCCTCTTTTTCTCCTCCTCTTGTTCTTCTTCTTCTTCTTCTTCTTCTTCTTATTATTATTATTATTATTATTATTATTATTTCTCCTCCTCCTCCTTGTCCTCCTCCTCTTCTTCTTCTTCTTCTTCTTCTTCTTCTTCTTCTTTCTCCTCCTCCTCCTCCTCTTCTTCTTCTTCTTCTTTTTCTCCTTCTTCTTTTCGTTATTCTAATTTTTTCTTCTTTTCCTTTTTTCTTTTTCATTTTTTCCTTCTTGTTTTCCTCTTTTTTTCCTCTAACCTAACTAACTAACCTAATTAGCCTAATAATCTAACCAAATAAACTAACTAAATTACCCAATATATAATAAAAAACTAACCTAATAAACTAACTAAAGTAATTAACTTATTAAAAAAGACAAAGGAGAAGAACTCACCGGCAGTGGGCGGCGGTGGACGACAACAGGGGGCGGCGGCGGCGGTGGACGATAGAAGGGGGCGGCGGCGGCGGTGGATGACGGTATGGTGCGCGCGGCAGGGGGCGGCAGGGGGCGGCGGAAGGGGGCTGCAGGGGCACCGCAACGGCCGGAGCGGGCTAGGGTGGCCGGGGGCGGCTGCGGCGGCCGGGCCGGGGTGGTGGGTCGGAGCGGCTCTGACGACGGCGGTGCCGGGAGGTGGGCTGGCGAGAGAGAGGGAAGGGCGAGATAGAGAGCGAGCGGTTGGGGTAGGCGCGAGAGCCGTTAGGGGAGGGGGTGGGGGGCTATGCGCCGTTAGAGAGGGAGCCCCCTTTGCCGTCTACAAAGGCTGGGTGGCAGACGGCAAAGGGGTGGGTGGGGTGGGGTGGGCTCCGACCGCTAGGGTGGCACCCCCTTTGCCATCTGCCACCTCTTTGTCGTCTGCCTTTGGTTCCTTTGCCGTCCGGTGGCCGACGGCAAACAAAACTTTTGCCTTAGGTGTTTTATTTGCCGTCTGATTTGTGCCAGCTGACGGCAAAGAATCTCTTTGCCATGTGTCAGCAAACGGCATAGGCAAGGCGGACGACAAATTTCTGAATTCCAGTAGTGTAGCACTTGAAAAGATGGATTGAACTAAATTTTTATTTGACTAAATGTCAAAATATCTAAAGATCAAACTTAGATGGATAAAGATAATAAAAGTCATGGTTATACGATACGAGGGCACCTCCCCCAGGCTTGGTACAAGCCAAGGGGAGTGCCCATACCCGTGTACTCAAGTCTCCTTCTGTGGTGATGAAGATGTAGGTGGTGGTGTAGATGATGAGGTAGCGTCAAACTTGTCCTCCGACTTCCATGGATGTGGTTTTCCAATATAAGAGGAGGCACGAGTCTCTAGAGTCCTGCAACTGGTAGCTAAACTCATACCTTTAAACCTTGCATCATACTCAAAGATTTGGTTTTGAAGATCGAAGGTTTGTCCTTGCAGAAAATTGATTTGACCGTTGAGGGTGAAGATGTTATCCTTCAAGGACTTGCCATCCACCTTTTGATCATGGGTGAATTCTGTGATCATGGAGTGCTTGGCACTGAGTCCATGCTCCACCATGCCTTGGCACCTAAAGATCTCCTACTCCACCGCCTTGAGCCTAGCTTCCACGGTCCCAGTCTCCTTGGGCCCTTGAGCATCCAGGATGTGAAGCACCCCCTCAGGCATATCAATGGTTTGAGGGTGCTTCATCACCTGCGTGAAGTAGGGTTTGATGGCCCTCTCGAAGAACTTGTCCTTGGAGGAGCTTGATGAAGCCATGGTGATCTAGATCTGTAAAAAAAACAGCACAAAACAAGAATAGAGGATTTCCCCGTGGTACTGGGGTCAAATTATCTGGAGATATATACAAAGAATTTTTATACAAAGAAATATGTGCCCCACAAGAAAATGGAGATAGGAAGGTTCCCGAGGGGCCAACTAGCCACCAGGTCACTTGAGGGGGTGCTTGCGCGCCGTGGTGCCTAATGGGCACCTGAGTTGCCTTCCCGTGTGATTATCGATTTCATATTTTTTCAACAATTCCAAAACCGACAGAAAATATTTTTGCGGATTTTTCTGAGTCCGTTTACTTAATATATCACATATCTCTTCCTTTTAAGGGTTCTTGAGTGTTTTGGAAGATCTCCTTTATGTGCTCCTCTGGTGTCATGGTTTGTATAATATTTGTTTCAACATTAATAGGTGTACCTGAAATATAGTGCTTTATTCTTTGTCCATTGACCACCTTCGAATTAGTGCCTTCAGGATTATTGTTATTAGTACCTCCAGACCGATAACCTTCTTCGATGATATATGGTCCTTCTCATTTGGAGAGAAGTTTTCCAACAAAAACTCAAAGACGAGAATTGTACAATAGAACAAATTCACCGACTTTGTATTCTCTCTTTTGTATTCCTTTGTCATCCCATCATTTAACTTTTTCTTTTAGTAGTCTGGCATTTTCATAAGCTTGGTTCTCCATTCATCTAATGAGCTAATATCAAATGACCTCTTTTCACCAGCAAGTTTGAAATCATACTTGAGTTCTTTAATTGCCCAATAACCTTTATGTTCTAAGTCAGGAGGTAAATGACATGCTTTCCCATAAACCATTTTATAAGGAGAGATACCAATAGGATTTTTATAAGTTGTTCAGTAGGCCCACAATGCATCATCTAATTTCTTATACCAATTCTTCCGGGACCTATTCACAGACTTTTGCAATATTAATTTTATTTCTCTATTGGTTAGTTCTACTTGACCACTATATGGAGGTTGATAGGGAGATGCAATTCAATGGGTAACATCATATCTAGCAAGCAACTTATGAAAATCACCATGAATAAAATGTGAACTACCATCAGTCATTAAGTATCTAGGGACTCCAAAACAGGGGAAAATAACTTTGTTAAACATTTTAATAGAGGTGTTATGATCAACACTATTGGTTGGAATAACTTCTACAAATTTAGTGACATAATCAACAACAACCAAAATATGTGTATATCCATTAGAGGAAGGGAAAGGTCACATATAATCAAATCCCCATATATCAAATGGTTCAATAAAAAGTGAATAATTAATAGGCATTTCCTGATGTCTACTAATATTACCAATTCTTTGACATTCATCACAAGAGAGAACACACTTACGAACATCTTTTAAAAGCGTAAGCCAATAAAACCAGACATTAATACCTTGTGTGCAGTTCTATCTCCCACACGGGGTCCTCCATAAGCCTCGGAGTGACACTTCCAAAAGATTTGTCCCTGTTAATGCTCGGGTAAACAACGTCTAATAATACAATCTACTCCGTATCTACAAAGAAGTGGGTCACCCCAAATGTAATGTCTCAAATCAAAGAATAATTTATTCTTTTGTTGATAGGTGAAACTACGTGGTATGTATTTAGCAACAATGTAATTAGCATAATTATCAAACAACAGTGTGTTATGAGAAACATTGACTATAGCTAGTTGTTCATGAGGGAAACTATCATCAATTGCTCGTGGGTTATCAAGAAAATTATCTAACCTAGACAAGTTATCAGCTATGAGGTTCTCATCTGCTTTCCCGTCAATGATATGCAAATAAAATTCTTGTAGCAAGAGAACCCACCTAATAAGTATAGGATTAGCATCTTTCATTTCCATAAGATATTTAGTAGCAGCATGATCAGTTTGAACAACGACTTTAAAATCAACTATGTAAGATTAGAATTTATCACAAGAAGATACAATTTCTAAGAATTCTTTTTCAGTGGTAGCACAGTTTCTGTGGAATTGTCTCGAGTTTTACTAGCATAATGGATAATATTTAATTTCTTATCAACTATTTGTCATAGAATAGCACCAACAACATCATCACTAGCATCACACGTAATTCCAAAAGGCAAGTTCCAATCAGGTGGTTGAACAATAGGTGCACAGGTTAATGCTTTCTTAAGTGTTTTAAAGGCTTCTACACAATCATCATCAAAAGTAAACGTACATCATTTTGTAATAAATTAGTAAGAGGCCTAGAAATATTAGAGAAGTCTTTAGTAAATCTCATATAGAAATCATCATGTCCAAAGAAATTACGGATACCTTTAATATCTTTAGTACATGGCATCTTCTCAATTGCATCAACCTTAGCCTTATCCACCTCAATACCTCGTTTGTAAATTTTATGACCCAAGACAATACCTTCATTTACCATAAAATGGCAGTTCTCCCATTTCAATACAAGGTTAGTTTGCTCACATCTCTGCAAAACTCGATCAAGGTTTCTTAAGAAGTCATCAAAAGAAGCTCCATAAATGGAAAAATCATCCATGAAAACCTCGATAATTTTTTCACATAAATCAGGGAATATAGTAGTCATACATCTTTGAAAGGTAGCAGGTGCATTGCATAATCCAAAAGGGATAGGCCTATAAGCATAGGTTCCAAAAGGACAAGTAAAGATGGTTTTATCTTGATTAGGTTGTGACATAGGTATTTGAGATAAACCAAAATAACCATCTATAAAGAAAATTTGTGTGTGCTTCGACAATCTTTCTAGTATTTGGTCTATGAAAGGTAAAGGATAATGATATTTTCCAGTAGCTTTGTTTAATTTTCTAAAATCAATTACCATTCTACTACCAGTCACAATTCTTTGTAGAACGCAACAGTAACACCTCCTTTCTTAGGAACACAATGAACGGGACTTACCCATCTACTATAAATTATGCCTCCTTTCTTAATACCTCTTTTCTTAGTTACACAAAGAACTTGGAGAAATGAAACTCATGAGACATACCAACAATATTAACATTCACAATTTCCTTTTTCAATCTATTTGAGCATTGATAGTGTCCAAGAAGGGTCTACCAAATATTATGGGACAAATATCATCTTGTAGTGAGCCAAGTACTAGAAACTCAGTAGGGTATTTTAATTTTCCACACAAGTCATGAACACCTCTAGCAATACAAAATGGTATGATGGTCTCTCTATTAGCAAGTTTAATAGTAACGTCCATGTCTTCTATTTCAGCGGGTGCTATCTCATGTATAATTTCGTGATATAAGGTAAAATGAATATTATTACCACTAGCACCCATATCACATAATCCATGATAGCAATGATGTCCTATTTTTACTGAAACGAGAGTCGTGTGATCAACGGGTCTATTTTTATATTTAGTATCAGGTTTGGCAATTCTAGTAGCTCCATCATAGAAATAAATAACATGCCCATCAATATTATCAACCAAGAGATCTTTAACAATAGCAGTACCAGGTTCTACCTTGATTTTCTCAGAGGGTTTGGTTGTTCTAACATAACATTTGTTAACCACGGTCGAAGCCTTAGGATGTTCCTTTATCCTAACATGGAAAGATGATTTCTCATTATAAGAAGTAGGCACAAGTGGGTGAACATTGTAAATGATAGTTTCATCCTCAACTTTAATTTGTTCTTCAACTTTTTCTTCAATAGGTGGATGATATTTAAACAATTTCTCTTTACGGAGATCAAAATTAGTAGCAAAGGGTTCACAAAATGAGGCTACTATCTCAGAGTCAAGTCCATATTTATTGCTAAAATAATTGAAAGCATCGATATTCATAAAAGTATACCTGACTCTTTACGTTCGTTGAGTTCCTAATATTCATTGAAATCAGTAGCAATGATGTCCTATTTTGACTGAAACGAGAGGCGTGTGAACAACGGGTCTATTTTTATCTTTAGTATCAGGTTTGGAATTTTTAGCAGCTCCATCACAGAAATAAATAACATGCCCATCAATATTATCAACCAAGAGATGTTTAACCATAGCAGTACTAGGTTCTACCTTGATTCCTTAGAGGGTTTGGTTGTTCTAACATAACTTTTGTTAGCCACGGTCAAAGCCTTAGCATTTTCCTTTATCCTAACATGGAAAGGTGTTTTCTCAATATAAGAAGTAGGCACAAGTGTGTGAACATTGTAAATGATAGTTTCATCCTCAACTTTAATTGGTTCTTCAACTTTTTCTTTAATAGGTGGATGATATTTAAACCATTTCTCTTTAGGGAGATCAAAATTAGTAGCAAACGTTTCACAAAATGAGGTTGCTATCTCGGAGTCAAGTCCCTATTTATTGCTAAAATCATTGAAAGAATCAATATTCATAAAATATACCTGTCTCTTTACCTTCGTCGAGTTCCAAATATTTATTGCTAAAATTAGTGAAAGCATCGATATTCATAAAATCATTGAAAGCAACGATATTCATAGACACAATCAAACTTAAGTTTTGTACATGGCTCTTTACCTTCGTCGAGTTCCTAATATTCAGAGTTGCGTTTAATTCTTTCCAAAATATCCCACCTGAATTCAATAGTCTTCTTCATAAAAGAATCAGAACGAGAAGTATCAAGCATGGTTGGATCATTATGAGAAAGCCGAGCATAAAAATTCAGAATAATAATTTCCCTTGGGAGTTCATGATTTGGGCATGAATAGAACATGGACTTCAGCCTCCCCCAAGCTAGAGCGATAATTTCTCCTTCACGAGGCGAAAAATTATAGATAAAATTTCGATCACGATGAACAAGATGCATATGATAATTTTCTTGGTGAAACTCCAATTGCAATCGACTCTAGTTCCATGATCATGTATCATCACATAGCCTATACCATGTCAATGATTTTCCCCCAAAGATAAAGTGAAAAAATTCCTCTTGACTTCATCTCTGGATAACAATGCAAGCTTAAATAATCCACAAACTTAATCCACATAGATTAGGTGCATATCGGGATGTTTTGTTCCATCTCGTGCATCAGGATTAGCTAGCTGTTTCTCTATCATACCCAAAGGAATTTAGTATAAAAAAATCAGTAGGTTCAGCAGGTTACGGGACAACTCTTGGTGTTTCTGGTCGAGGTGAAGACACACCAAACAAACCCCTCAAAGGATTACTTTTCATAGTGACAAGTAAAAGTAAATTTCAGCACGTAATATAAATTTCCCCTTACCAAATTCCGCTTACTAAAGGCGCTTCACTTTGTGACAACGACGCCAGAATATAGTCTTGATGACCAAAAAGTATAGGCGGTCAATTGTAGTCCTTTCGATAAGTAAGAGTGTCGAACCCAACAAGGAGTAAAAGGAAATGACAAGTGGTTTTCAATAATTAATTTCTGGAAGCACTGAAATAGCGGTAATAAGTTGTTTGATAGTAAGATAACTGTAAAAAGTAACGAGTAGAAATAGTAACAATAGGTGCAGCAAGATATCCCAATCCTTTTGTGGCAAAGGACAGGCCGGAACAATTTCTTATAATAGGCAAAGCGTTCTTATGGGCCCACGGGAATTTCATCTAGTCACTTTCGTCATGTCGGGTTAATTCGCATTCAGTACTTTCATAATTGGATATGTGGGTGGACCATTTCTTGGGAGATGTTCTTACTTCAACAATCCTCCCACTTTTTATTACCCCTCCCGCAAGCATACACAAATATGAGAAAAGTATTAAGAATATATTCTAACCATAGCATTAACCATAGGGATCCAAATCAGCCCCTTATGAAATAGCGCATAAACTGGGCTTAAGTTTGTGTGACTCCGCAACCCACCATCTAATTACTAATCCACAATGCATCCCCTGAAGTGTTATGTAGTCGACGTTCACATAACACCACTAAGGGAATCACAACATTCACATCATCAAAATATTGAACGAATATCAACTTCACATGACTAGTTGCAACATGACTTCTCTTGTGGCCTCCAGAACAAAAGTAACTACTCACAAGTTATAAACATGCTCATGATCAGAGAGGTATTAAATAGCATATTGGATCGGAACATATGATCTTCCACCAAATAAACCTTGAAGCGTCAACTACAAGATGTAATTAACACTACTAGTCACACCCCAGGTACCAATCTGAGGTTTCGATACAAGATAGAGCACACGAGATGAACTAGGGTTTTCAGAGGAGATGGTGTTGATGAAGATGTTGATTAATATTGGCCTCCCAGGATGAGAGGGTTGTTGGTGATGACAATGGCTTTGATTTCCCCCTCCGAGACCGAAGTTCCTTCGATGGAATCGCTCCGTAGGAGGGCAAAAGCGCTCTAGCCCAGATTCTGCCTCGAGATGGCGGAGCTTAGTCCAGAAAGTCCTCTCCTGGTTTTTTTTCAGGTCAAAAGAGAATTTATATGAGAAGATGGTCGCCTGAGGAGGCGCACTACCCACCAGGCTGCGCCACGGGGGGCTGGCACGTCCTGGTGCCTAGAGGGCACCTGGTATCCCCCTTTGGTACTTATTTCCTCCAGTATTTCTTATTTATTCCAAAATAAATAATCGTGAAGTTTGAGCCAATTCGGAGATGTGTAGAATAGGTATCTTTGACGTAGCTTTTTCAAGTTCAGAATTCCATCTACATGCATTCTCCCTCTTGATGTAAACCTTGTATATTATGAGATAAAAAGACATTAGATTTACTCCAACAAGTGGTATGATGCATGGAAACATTAAAAATAACAGTAACAAAACATGACGCAAAATAGACGTATGAGTATACAATTTGCCATTGTATTGGGTGTGTTAGGGAGACAGGAGATTTTTTGTATTTGGTTGTAGGGTTTTGAGAGGGTCCATCTTCATCCTACACCTCCCGTGGATTGATAAACCTTAGGTCATCCACTTGAGGAAAAATTGCTACTGTCCTACAAAACTCTGTGCTTGGAGGCCCAACATAGTCTACAAGAATAAAGTTGTGTAGTAGATACCTCTCTTCTTACTCCACTTTATCTTCGCTGGGATGGTCCCTGTTTCTCTAACTTCTTTAGTGTCGTGCTCAACCACAATATGGTTCATGTGTTGTACCTTCATCCGAGCTCGGTGTTCCTGCTCTCCGTTTTTCCCACCTTTTTGAGGCCTTCCTGGGGGTCCTACCGTCTATGGCTTTTCTTCGCGAGTTCTTCTAACTCCTGTTGACCACAGTGGACTAGTGTTCGGGCTATATGTCCTTCTAGATGGCCGTGGGTGCAAGCGTGCGCATCATCGACATGCAGCTCCTTGAGGAGGTGGAAGAATTTCAGGAGTGATGGGTGTACATGGATGCATGTCAGTATATCCCCCTCCTTGAATCCCAGAGGCGCTGACGATAAAGATCTCTATTTTGGGGCATGCCGGGCTGTCTCACGCTACATTGGAACCGGTCATGGATGATACATATTTGTCTTATGTATAATTTTTTATTGGCTCAGGCGGATATTCTACAATGTTCATGTACTTTTGGCAAAAATTTATTTTATTTTTGGGACTAACTTACTTACCTAGTGCCGAGTGCGAGTTCCTGTTTTTTGTGTTGTTTTGTTTCATAGAAATTTAATATCAGGCGGATTAAAATGCAATAAAAATTAACAGAGATTTGTTTTGGAATATATGTGAATTTTAGGAGTTGGAATCAACAAAAGACGATGCCCGACGGTCGCACAAGCCAATAGGGCATTACCCGGGGGCGCCCTCATGGCTTGTGGCCAGCCCATAAGTCGGTTTATACTCTCCTCCCGCCACAAGAAAGATATATACCCTCAAAATTTCAGCCCCATCGGAGTTGTGGATCTCCCGATATTTAAGAAATGGTGAAGGGATGGAAAACGGTAGCAAAACAGGGAGAGAGATCCAATCTCAGAGGGGCTGCTACCATCCATGATCCATGGCCGCCAAGGACCAGAGGGGAAACCCTCGTCCCATTTAGGGAGGATACCAAGGAATACGAAGAAGTAGGGGCTCTCTCTCCCCCTCTCCCATGCTGGCGTTTCCGTTACCACCAACTCTCTCCCCTCTATGTAGTGGTGTAAACCCACTTCTCCCCAGTGTAATCTCTACTTAAACATGGTGCTTAATGCTATATATTATTACCCAATTATGTGTGGATATCTTATCATGTTTGATTAGATTTCTTTTGTCATACGTGTTAATTGTGATATAATATTATTGATATGATTTGTGTGTTGATATGGTGTTGTCCTAAGGTGCCTTCCATGAGGAGCACACGTGAAGGATTCACGCTGGATGGTTTGCAATATGTTCATGATTCACTTATAGTGGGTGGCTCGACTGACAGAAGCTTACACCCGACTAAGGGAGTTGTGTGCGCATGGGAGTAAACAGTACATGATATTTAGTGCTATGGTTGGGTTTACCTTAATAGTTTCTAGTACTTGCGGATGCTTGCTAGAGATCCAATCATAAGTGCATATGATCCATGTACGGAAAGTGTGTAGCGTATCCCTCTCCCTCATTGCATATGACAAGTATCTATCATGTTATATTCAATTGCCTATGGACAATCTTTCTCTTGCGTTACACAAAACACGATTTCTACTAAAAATAATAATTCTTAATCTTTATTCAAATAGTACCCAACTTTTATTTCCATGTTCTCTATTACCTTACAAACCCATCTATTTGTGGGAACCCCGACTCATAAGTCTTGACCACCGAATGTACGTGCACAGTGATCCCAAAGATCAATCCTCACTAAACATAGAGAAACCGATTAACAAGAGTCTTACATCCTTTACGTACCATCTTACTCGAATATGGAGTCTTCTTATATTTGCAACGAAAATCTTCATCAATAGTGTGATCCCATGCCATCTGCCTCAACCCTACACGCATTTTGAATGGGAAGCGTCCTAGCTTGCACATACGTCACTGAGGTAATCTTCATCATATCTTGTTTCTCTCATGCCTGTCCAATAAAATAACTAGTGCCAAGCCAATGAGTACGTTGCATGTACTCACAAGAATCTTGTGTTTGGAATGTGGCAATAACAATGCATGATATAGCACTAAGTAGGTAAATTGCGAAAAGCTTGTTTTTAGTGCAATGCCATAATCAATCAATTTGTAAAAGCATGCATCAAAGTTGCAAATACCCATACGAACAAGCTACATCTATCAGCATAAGGAGGGGTTGATCATCTCATGTCCATTCATAAGTAGTGATTGAACATCCCAAGTTCATTCATCATGCGAAGTCATCTGACTTAGCTCAAGTATCATCTTACCCTCTCTCTCTCACACACACACCAAGGCTGTTAAAACATCTGGACATAGTTAAATAGCACCACCCATCTGTCCTTGATCGTGGACAGTGCTATTCAAATAGTTTTTCACTCTACAAAGATTTGTGCGGTGTACCCGCAAGACTCGGGAAAGTTATGTGTCATCCATGATTCGCGGTATATTACATACCCGAGGTAAGCACCCAAAAAATGCATTTCCCCTGGCGATACTAAACATAGAGTCCACTCATTAGTGACATCCATCATGATGTACATCATACGAGCCTCGCTTCAGATCATAACATCCATGAGGGCACGCAACGGTGTGCCTGATGTCTGTAAAAACTACCCATGGCCGCCCTTCTTGGACCGACCCCGTATCGAGAGTGACCACGCCACTCCCAAGCGGGCTCTCTGCTAGCATCGACCAAAGTAATCAAGAAGTCCTCGTCACATAAAGGGGTATCATGGTCGCACATATAAGGTTGGGATGGTCAACAAATCTTAAATCTCATCTGTTTTCGAAAGCACACACACCAGTTGTCTTGGTACACGAATTGTTTCTCATGTGGCTACACAACTCAACACCATTACCCGCGGTCATTAGTGACACCCGACGGGGTTTCGTAAAGTCTTTGAAATCATTTATGTTACCAACAACATGCATATACCCATCCCTTTTGCGTAGCAACTACCAGCATCCTAACTACTTCCCACCTACACAGCCCTCATAGGAAGGAAGGGTCATGCTTAGTGCAAGTATCAAGGAGGAGTTATCAGAGACTACCCACCAAGGTGGTCACCTATTAAACATGATTCAAATGCAATGAAGTGAAGTGCCATATGACGTGCATAAAAATGGATTGAAGTCATGGTCAAGGGGCTGCTTGTGTGTCTCAGTAAAGTCTTCGAGGTACTCTCACACTTTTCCTCTAACTTTGAGCACCTCATTGACTTCGTCAACTATCGCCAGAAGCACCCACAATAAGAAACACAACAAGAAGAAAATAAAAGTGTTGTATCAATAAGAGTTTTATTTTTCTTGGACGTCACTTCGCAAAAGAAAAATTCCTAAAGTTTGTTCTAGTGGATTTGGACCACTGAAGGATTTTGAACGGTGGAAATGGAGGCATTAGTGGACCTACAAGAAGTCAACAGAAATTTTTTTCTTAAAAACGAGTGGAGGCACTCATTTAATAGGGCATGATTTTAGAAGACTTTTGGAAGTTGTTTCATTGGATTTGGAGTTGGGATGAATTTCCTAAACATTTAATGAGATGGAATAAATGTAAATGGTGCTATTTACTTCGTCCAACATAAATATTGCATGATAAAAATGTTAACTAATGCTAGAAAAATAGGTTATGATTTTATAGGCACCTAGGAACTAGAATCACTCCATTTGGAGTTGATTTAGACCCTCTAGAAATTTTGCAAGAAAGGATTTGAAGTATTCAAATATGAATATGAATATTGACACTACAAAAAATATCTTTGAAAAATTGTGCAATACTCGTATTTGGATAAGTTATGTTTTTAGAAGCTCATAGGATTTTAGATCATTAAATTCGGAGTTTATTTGGATTAATGGTGAATTATATATGCTCAATGGAAAAACAAAAAGGGTAGAAATGAATTTACCCAAATGGGCCTAAGCTACGCTTTGTGCATAATTTAGTGTCGCAGCACACTTGGCTGGCCCAGCTGCTCGGCTATGCATGTGAACTGGCAACGTTGTAGGCGTACTCTCTGGAGTACACCTCCCCTGCGGGGAGGCAGGAGATTGTGGGGCGTCTCCACTTAAACGAGGGGGCTCGACTAATGTGGTCGTTCAGTGGCGGGGCCCAACTATCGTGTTTGTCCCCACCTCCTGCTCGAGCCAGAAGAACATAGAGGCGAGAACGAGCACGTGCCAGTGTTGCCCCGGCGTCCCAGGCCTCCTCCGGTGATGAGCCGGCCACCGGATTGCTCGGGAGAGCGCTCCGCACCCACCAGGTGGCCCCATTTTTGCGGGGGAGTGTCGGATTGAGTGGTCCTTCGGCCATAGCGGAAACTGGCGGCAAGTGGTCATGGAAGTGGGGCTCCAAACACCTACAAGAGTGGAGGGAGCGTGTGGAAGAAGTCAAACAACGCTAGGGATGTTGTGGTGAGGCTTTGAGGAAAGAGGGGCTTCGGGCTTTGCAAATTTGGCCGATGCCGAGGCGGCGACATGGTGGCCGTGGCGACCAGGAAGGTCTCTCGGAGGTACACATGAGTGTGGGAGAGCTAGAGCGGGGTCAATGGGATAATGGGGTGGCCTGAAATGGCCAAGGTGCTGGTGCACCGTGGACCAAAGTCTTTCGAAGCCGTGTCTTCTTCCTGCATGCTCGGGGCCCCACTGGTCTATTTCCAGGGTGCTCATGGGTGTGTTCCACGTTGAGCCAAGGAGAGAGGGGGTGCAGGGCATGGCCAGAGGGCTCGTGCACGTGAGCTCGTGGATTAGCCGGCAAGGGTGGCGTGGCGCTCGTGTGAGGGAGGCAAGAGGAGGGAGAAGGAGGAGGGTGACAGGGAGAAGGGATCGAGGTGGTTGGTGTTGGTGTGAAAACTTAAAGTTATCGGGTAGGGGGTCCTGAACTGTGGACCTTTGATCCATGGGTTGTAGGAGAAAGGGGGAGACAATATTTACCTAGGTTCGGGCCCTCTTGAGGAGGTAAAACCCTACGTCCTGCTTGATTATATTGATGTGGATGATGATTACAAAGTTGGTCTACCTCAAGATCGTATGAGCTAAACCCTAGATGAGTCAAACTCTCTAAATGGAAAAGGACCCCTGGTTTATATAGCCACTAGGGTATCTAGGGTTACATACAACCGACCTCCAGCTAAGGGCGGCTGGACTGACCTAATCTACTTTACTTAGAAGCCACGCCCTTCTTCGGTGCTTTCCTCCTTGAATAAGAAATAACCACACAGCTTGGCCTTCAATTTGTACGACCCATTAGGCCCATAGCCTTTAACTCTGAATAAGAAATAACCACAAAGTTTGGCCTTCAATTTGTACGACCCATTAGGCCCATAGCCTTTAACTCCTTGAATAAGAAATAACCACACAGTTTGGCCTTCAGTTCCCGGCTGGCTCACGGTTACGGAAGCATCATGAGGCCCATAGCCTTTAACTCTGCACAAAGATTAATAACAATTCTCAATTTTCGCATGCCTTAACAAAGGCAAGTGCTTTTAGCTATGCCTCACGAAACCACTCCTTATATCCAGAGGAGGTAATGCCCTTTATAAACAAATCAAATTCCGTTTTGAGGCTCCATCACCCTCCGAGTGTCACCAAGAAACCCTAGTGTTCTAGCACTTCGGAGTCATGGCAGGTTCCTCCTCACGATCCCTTGGCCGCCTTCTGGGGGACTGGGCCAATTGCTCTGTTTCCGTTCTCCATTTGCCTGAACTCGAAACTCAAGAATATATTCCCCTATCAGACCCCGCGCCCACTCATGCTACACTGGCATCTTCCAATGGCGAAGCCTTCGCAGAAATGTGCCCTTCCCCTCAAAGGGGAGAAAGGGTCTGCTTCGTTTCTTTCCTACTTGTGAGGGGTGGGATTCCCCGTTCACCCTTTCCTATGGACTCCACAATCTCACCCCTGGCTCCATCATTTACATCTCATGCTTTGTGGCCTTACGCGAGATGTTCCTTGGTTGCGAGCCCCACTTTGATCTATGTAGAAAGTACGTCTGTGTCGTTCCCCGAACTAGAGGAACAACAATTCAGGAAGTTGGTGGAGCCGAAGTATGGCCTATATCCGCCATAGGGTACCCGGTCGGGACACCGAAGAAGGAGTCCAGCGAGTGGCCCTCGGAGTGGTTTTACATTGAGGGTGTTTCACTATTAGAACCAGTTGGGATGGGTCTTCCAGAATACTCTGTGGCCCCTTTAAAGAAGCGATCCAGCTGGCGGCCGAAAAGCTCTTCCAAAGAGGAGAGCTCCGAAGTGAAGCATCTATCCTCCAAGGTCAGGATACTTACTGATAGTGTGCTGAACATCATTGACGTCATGGCCACGATGATTACGTGATGCGTCCAATCGCTACAAGAGTGTACACACCCTTTGTGGTGGTGCAGCGGGAGGAGCGAGTCTACTCGATCCAGATGGCAGGGTCCGGACGATCTGAAGTCCTTGGTGGTGGCTCTAGCCGATCTTTTCATGGGAGAAAAGGAAGATTTCACCCGCCTCAACCCCAAGAACGGCCATTCGGCATATAATACCATTGAATGGGTAAGTGTCTTTATATTCACAACCTACTCCCCCTCCGCAAACTTGGAGGCGCTGGATCGAGACGGTAAACTGTCCCGTACCCAAGCCTGAGAATTTCATACATGACTATGACCCCTGATTTCACGAGGACCCGGAGATCTCGATTATCTTTGAGGATGGGGTGTTTTATCAAGAGAGTGTTGACGAGGAGAAGGTGGCCCTTCTGGCCGACAACCCCAGGTCCCATCCATCTTCAAGGAGCAAGAGGAAGATGACTATCAAACGAGGGACCATGCCGAGGGGTCGTCGGAACACGCACCGAATTGCTTCGCGGGATGTACCAGCGGGTGTCCCGTCAAATGAGAACAGAACCCCCGAACAAGAGGAAGTGGCAGAAAATACGTCAGTTGTCCCTTTAGTAGTACAAAGATCAATCCTTATGCCTTATGGTAGTGACTGTCCTCTTAACTGTTTATGACCCTTAGCCGACAAATTCAGGAGACGTGTGCAACCCTCCCCACTCGAGGACGGCATCGAGGTATTGGGTAGTTAACAAAACCCAAGGTCTTTGGTCCATGCAGGAGTACCGAATTCGGGCCTCCTCCCCTAAAGGTTCTGAAGGGTTGTCGGTGACTAACTCCAAATTCAAAAGCACGATGAATCATAGGCAACGAAAGGAGTCACTGCAACACTGTGTGTTTTTCGAGAAGGAGTTGAATGCTCTCAACTCGGCTGATGCATACCATGGAGCTGCACATGCCGGCCTTGAAGAAGTGGCAATGCAGATGTGTGCCCATTTGTAGGCGAGTCATCGGTGTCTCTATATCCAAACAAACTTTTGGACCCAGTAGCCCCCGAGCATTTATTTGGGTGGGAGGCTGAATTAAGGGTCGACTTAACATCGTGTCAATCTGCAGGTTTTAAAGAAGGAAAACAAAAAATTATCCAAAGATTTTCAGCTAAGCCAAGCTTATCTACAAGCGAGCAGGGCAGAACTAGGGGATGAGAAAAAAATTACCACAGAAGCACATGGTAAGGGAATTTATTTGTGATATGCTAAATTGCAGTTGGAGTTAATAACCAAGAAATTCGTTATAGCAAGCGAATCAATGGTATGTCGAGTCTCAGCTTGAAGCCGGTCATCGCGTACTGAAGTGATGCCGCGAGGAAAACAACAATCTTAGAGAAGAGAATAAAAAATAAGCTGAGGTAATTGAGAGCTTCAAAGCTTGATTGGCGCAAAATTGCGAAGAGAACCTTAAATTGAAGGGTGACATATTCTGTAAGTAAAACTCCGACCTGTACGGGATCACGGTTTTATTGCGTTTATCATGAAAATGTGTGCTTCTTTTTGATTAGGTATCTTAACTGGGCGTCCCGAAGAAGAAGCTAGTTCTTTTGGGGGGACCTATTGAGGGAACTATCCATTGTGCCTGAGGAATGCAGAGCATGGTCCGAGCTTTATGGCCAAACCAAAACCCTCACCAAGAGATGGCCGAGCTTGTTGAGCTGTTTAAAGGAGCCCGATGCCTCTTTGAACTGTGGAAGACTTCGGCCTCCCGATAGGGAGATCTGGAAGCGTTGGGAATGTTGAAGACCCGCTTTGCCCGTCTAGATCCCGAGCACATGTCCCGGGTTAGGCCGGTATGGTCGAACGGGAAATAAATTCCTCTTCGCCTGGTGTGATAAAGTGATGCCTGTCGCATGCCTTTCGTGAGAGGACTCCACTTTAGACGCTATAATAGATCATCTCGAGCAACTGGCAAGCGTGTGATCATATGTAATGTCATATTTGCACGTTAAGGCACTTTCCCGCATGTTATGAAAACTCTGTCTTTAACAGGCCATCGGCTTCTACCTGCCGTGTTAACAACTGGGTAGTGTTTCGTACTTTGTATCCTATGAAATCAGGAATTAATTTCCGATAACCAGTCCATCCGACCATGTGGTGCTAACATACAAAGAGTAAACGGGGGGGGGGTATGTTATATTACGATGCAACGTAAGAAATGTCTTTCAGAAAAATAGTTCCTCGATGGGTTCCTTTTTCTGTGCTCCTACATAGGTTGTAGTCGGAGTAGTAATTTCTCCATGTAGTACGGACAACTACTGTATGCAACGAAAAGTGTCGATTAGATGAACATCTTTCATAGCCGACCAAGTTATCTTTTAAGAAATGCTAGCTTTTGGCTTTACGCGTCTGAGGTACGTATCCAGGGAACCGATCATAACAATCGTAACGGTGGACCCTTTATCCTATAGCCGAACATATTGGGAACATAGTGGGTAAGCACGGGAGCTAGGAAACCCAACATTACAAAGATCTTAAGTCCAATTGATGCATATAATGGCAGGGATCGATGTTAAGTCGAGGTGTATATATAAACAAGTTGGTGTGACGAATACATTGAACGACTTCTTGATGAAGCCCCGACGTGCTATTTGATCATTCCATTTAGCACAGGTGTTCTGATAATTGCTCGAAGTAGTTCGGTTGAGCTGAACACATCCTGAGACCGTCTGATAAGTCGTACAAAAGAAAAATAAAAAACTTTTGGCAAAAATAAAAATGCAACAATGGAAATAAAGTAACGACATTGGTCTAGTCGTACAAACGTCGAAGACGAGCTGCATTCCACAGGTTCGGCACGAGGCAGTTTTCCTCGGAGTTGCGCTGGTGATAAGTTCCTCCTGTTAAGACTTCATCAAATATAAAAGGGCCCTCCCACTTTTGGTGAAGTTTATCCTTCTGCTTCTATGGAGGCGTAGGATGAGTTCTCCCATGTTGTATGCCTTTGCCTGAACTTCCCTGCTCTGATACAGCTGAGCTTGCTGTTGATAAAATGCAGATCGGGCCCGAGATATGTCGCGCTCGCCCTCCAATGCATCTAATTCGTCTTGCCGATCCAACTTAGCTTCTTTTTCCTCGTGCATACGCACCCGAGGTTCATCGTGGATAATGTCACTAGGGAGGACCATTCCGCCCCGTTGTAACATCCCACACTGACGCTCCAGAAGATTCCCCTTTTTATTTCGTTATCGTCACGTGATTATTTGTTTGTTGCATTCATCATGTCATCATGCCATCATGTCATTAATCTTTTGCAGCTCAAATAAATAAATTGCATGGATCTTAGATCTATTTAAATTGAGGGAATCACATGATGATTCTCTTTACAACATATCCTCCCAATATTTTAGGGAGCTACTATAAAATATTCCATTATTTTGGAATACCCATGAATGCACTTACATTTTAAATCCCATGATTTTATACTTCATGTTTGGTCCCCAAACCTTGCGGTCATTCCTTCATCTTTTTCCCAAGATCCACCAAAATTCATAACATTTTTGGACTCTTAAAAAACCGTGTCCAAGTTCAAACCATTGGAATTAATTCAAATGAGTTTGAATTAAAAAAATCTGGTCTTGATGCAACTTCTATTTTCTTGGGTCAAGCTCATTTTTATGATTCCAAGGAAATTAAACCCATGTCTAAATTCTACCCCTCACCCTTCCTTTCTTATCCTTTTTTACATCTCTACTATTTTTTGTTTTGGAATATCATAGAGAAAGTGCACAAAAAGGTAGCCCAGCCGGCGCACCTAAATCCTAACCCTAGCCCAATTGCCAACCTTTCTCCCTCGATCCCTCTTCTCTCCCTCGTTCCCTCCAGCGCGACCACATATGCACATAGATCATAGGGGAGGAGATCATAGCCCCGATCCCTACAGCTACGGTCTCCTCCTCCATCGAGCTTCCCTGCCGTGGCCCTTCTCTCCCCGTGCACCCTCCGGTGCCTTGCAGCTTTGTCGCCGCTCTGCTGGTTCCTCATCGTGCACTCCCACCCACACCCATGCATCGCTCTCCCAACGCCAGGAGCACCTCACTCGACCCGTGGCTCCGGCGACCCAGCAATCGTCTCGCCATCCAGCAAGCTATGTCATCGCCTTGGCACCTCCTCTTGTGTCCCTCCTCTCTCTTCCTGCTTCCAAGCCCTCCACCCGAAGCTCCGACCATTCGTTGACGGTGTCCTATAGCTCGCCCATTTCCTGTTGCCGTCGCCGTTGAGTGCGCCTCGAGTCATGCGGTGTGCCATGGCGACAAGGAGTCCAAGCCATCCCCGCGCCCGAGGCATCCTCCTCCAGCCAGCCCCGCATGCCTTGCTCCCGGCTCGCCCTCGCTCCTGCGTCATCAAGCGCTGAGAACCACTACTCACCTGACCGCCGCGAGCGTGTGTGCCTCCTTGTCGCATCATGTGCGCCCCCATGGCCTCCCTGATCCATGGTCTTGCCTCTGTCCAGCACCTTCGCACCACCAGTCGACCGCCCCCCTTCCTGTTGCCACTCCTGACCTCCCTCGTGTGAGCAGCAGCTCCAGCCGGTCCTTGCCTCTTTTGGCCGTGCCTTTCCATGGCCCCGATCAACCTTTGCCGCTGCGAGCATCCTATCTGCAAGCATTTTTCGTCGGTTGCCACTAGTTTATTTTGACCTTCTATTCACAGTTGGCTTGAAGCATTTTTGTGTTGTTCGGTTTTGGGTTCGCAAAAGCTGTCAAGGTTGACTACACGAACGCAAGTCTCGCATGATCCAACTCTCGACGACCTTTGCCAAGAGCGCATGAACCACCACCATCGACCTTCGAAGATCATGGGTTCGTCAAGTTCATCACCAACCGTGTATGACTACGTCTCCGAATACCCGTGTACCACTACTTCAACGACCGTTGCGGGAACGACGACTTCCACTACGTCCACGACGACCATGTACATCTACACCGCGACGACTCGAACGGCTCCGAGTTGCATGATTCAAAGGTATACCCTTGAGACGATGCCCATGGCCGAATGTATTGATGTATGAGAGGCAATGTTGTCCATTTCGTAGATTCCATGATAGTTGCACATTGTCCCTCTTTTGTCATGCCCCGCCACATGGGAACCCGGTAACCGGGATCACCCCATCATTCTTGGCATGACATGCACACACTCCCAATTCATCGGCACCTGTATCTCATTGTCTTATCAGGACCGGAATGTTGTCGTGGAATCGTTTCCGTTTTTCTGCCATGGTTCCCTTTCTTTCTCGATGGCAACACATCCTCTTGCCAATGTTTTCATAAAAT
Organism: Hordeum vulgare subsp. vulgare; assembly: GCF_904849725.1. Classification (NCBI taxonomy): domain Eukaryota; kingdom Viridiplantae; phylum Streptophyta; class Magnoliopsida; order Poales; family Poaceae; genus Hordeum; species Hordeum vulgare. Next base: position 267,619,390 of record NC_058519.1, on the reverse strand, counting down.
TGCATGCATGTTGCATTCATGGTATAATATCTTGTATTGCACATATCTTTTAACCGTAGCTGCGTTCAACGTTCTATTTGTGTAAATCGACTAGAATGCCATGTAGAATCACATGCTTCTTCTCTTGCCATGTTTAAACAACATTTAATATTGTCGTGTACCTAAACGGGAGTAAATTAAATAATCTGTATGTGGAGTTTCGTAAATATGCAACTCGTTACTAATTTAGCTTCACTTAATGTGTAGTGTTTGATTGTCGTGGATTGCCATGCCATGCCCTACATATTCGAATGGACATGCATCATATTAGGTTGCGCATCTTATCGTGCATGTGTTGTGGTGAATATTGTGTGTTGGTTCTTGTTTCCTGTTCGTTTCTTCTCGATAGAGTTCCGAACCGCTTTGGGATGTGAGAATCCGTTTGAGTACGTCGGTTCGTTTGCTTCACAAATTCGTTCCTCTTCCAAGCGGGATCACATGCAAGATGAACATTTCCCTAGATACCATTACTATCATTGACATGCTATTTGTTTCATTTCTATCACTATGCCTCGCTGCCTACCACGTGTTAAATATCAGCCCCTCAACATTGCCATGAAAACCTTTGACTTTTCCACCACCTAGCAAACCACTGTTTGGCTGTGTTACTACTTTCTTAACCATTTGGATAATGTTGGTAGTTGCAGGTGTAGTTACTTCCATGTGAAACACATGGATTCCTTGTTATATCAGCATATTATGCTATTTAATTTAATGCACCTATATACTTGGTAAAAAGTGGAAGGCTTGGCCTTCTAGCCTAATGTTTTGTTCCACCTTTGCCACCTTAGTTTCGGCTACCAATGCTATGTTCCCTAAATGAGCGCTCCTAACATGCTTGGGGTTGTTATGGGGACCCCCTTGACTTCTGTTTTGGGATAAAACTATTCTGGCAAGGCCCAACATTTGTACTATATTTTCCCAACTTAATAATACTAATAATTGATTGGAGCATAGGGAGTTAGCGGTACCCGAGGAGTAATTTAACATAATACGGGGGGGCAGTGTTGATGATGTTGGTCCCAAACTAGACCACCGTGCGGGCTACCTGGGCAACACGGGACTTCAGTTACTATATGCTTAGCTCATCTGTCGTGTCCTGAGAAGGAGATACACGACTCCTATCGGTATTGTCGACATGCCAGGCGGCCTTGTTGGACTTGTTTTACCTTTCTCGAGCGTCTTGTGCGAGGGATTCCGAGGATACTTTGGGCAGTCTCGAGGTTGATGTTTTCCAAGTGGATTCCGAGGAGATCACGGATTTCCCTGATCGAGGTTATTCCGTCGCAGCGTGTGGTAGTTTTTGATGGACTAGTTGCAGCACCCCTGCAGGGTAACATCTTTCGGAAAGTCATGCCCATGGTTATATGGCAAACTTGGAAAAAAAATTGACATCCGTTTCTAGGTAACGTGAAGTAAACTTAATTAAAACTTGCCAACTGAGTGTGTAACCGTGGCTGTCTCTTTCTTGAGCTCCTTCTCAAATCGAGGACACGGTGGGGTTATGTCTGACATAAGTAGGTGTTCAGGATCATTCACTTGATCATCATTAGTCACATCCATTATGTGAAGATCATCCGTCTCTTATTCTTGTACTCATCACTTAGTCACCTCAAATAAATGCTTAGTCGCTTGCTGCAGCCTCACCACTTAACCATACCTCACCCATTATAGCTTTGCTAGTCTTGATACCTTTGGAAATGAGATTGCTGAGTCCCGGTCTCTCACAGATTACTACAACAACAGTTGCAGGTACAGGTAAAGAGTCACTTTGACGTGAGCGCGATGATTGTTCTATTTGGAGTTTCTTTTTCTTCATCATTGATCTAGGATGGGTTCCAGGCCGACAGCCTGGGATAGCAAGGATGGACGTCGTTCTTTTGTCGTTTGTTTTCATCCGAAGTTGAACCCTCCTTTTCTACATGCTGATTGAATATGTTGTTGTATTGATGTGAAATTGTTGTAGCTTGTGGCGAGTGTAAGCCAATTCCATATACTCATCTTTTCAGTACATGTACTTGTAATGATATCCATTCTTACAAAATGATGAGATGCGCTTTTATCCGTGTTGAGGCCCTCATGCCAAAATAAGGATAGGATCGCATCTTGGACATTATAAGTTGGTATCAGAGCAGTACCGACCAAGGAGCCCCCTTGATTGATCGAACTTGGCTAAGTCGAGTCTAGTGAAAACTGCTTTAAGTCTAGTTACATATCGGAGAGTACGATTCTTTTTTCTCCTCTTCTATGCTCGGGTGAGGAATCTTGACGTAAGAATTTTAATTCTACTCATCTTCTCACTCAAATTTTTATTAGGATCACGCTAATATTTTTGGAATCTATATGATGCTGATGTGACAGTGTTCTGTCTTGGTGCCTCTTGTCTGACTTGATTTCTTTCGGGGAGTTGAGCTCTAGGGGATTCTTGAGCACATCGTTATCATTCAGATTTCTTAGTATCTCAGGATGGAGGATGTTCGAAATTTCTTCAATACTAGTAGTGGCGAGAGGAGTCCGACATCCCCAGTATTGGTGGAGAGAGTTCAAATGTACTTTCATACTTAGTATCATTGTGTTTTCGATGCTCTGGGATAGATGAGTTTACGAGATCTCTAGTTATGTGTTGAGTGGATGTGATACACTGGACGGGTTAGTGTTATTGCTAAGAGTTGAGTGATGGATTTTACTCCTTGTATCCGTGAACCCGATTGCATGACTAGAAATTTTGTGAGTTCTTAGGTGGGAATTCAAGTAGTTACTTATAGGACAATCTTCCAACATATGCATGATGTGAGGTTGGGGTTCGACATCTAGTGGATTGTTTCTTCACGGTCGTTTTACAGAGGACAGTCTCGATATATATCATCAGTATGCTTTGACAAGCCTTGTAGTTTTCTATGCCCAGGGAGCATATTTGAGCGTCATTTCAATATAACAATCCATTGTACGATCGAGTCCGTGCGTTCCTATCCACGAAAATATCGAGTGTAATCTGTGTCATATGTTTGTTCTCGCTAATTTGCAAGCCTCATCCTTTGCTTTTTTGGAGTATGGTAATTCGAGTTGCTTCAATGTCAAGTCGTGATTTCACATCTTTCCTAAGTGGTGTTCTCATATTTTATGGAAATGCAAATTCTTTTTCTCATTCAAATTGCCTTATCAATTCTGTTCAACCGGAGACGTCATGTAAATTCTTTTTCAACCGGCGTGCTTCTCTTCAAGTAATTCAATCCTCTACAATAATTGAAAGATCAATCTCTCATTTCTTCCGAAGTGCGTCTCATCCGTTCCAAGTTGTCTTTGTTTTTCCCCACCCTCCCACCCTTTTTCTTCAATGTTTCAATTATCATCCAAATATCTTCCTTTCATTGTTGCTTCCGCTATCTTTTCTTTTCTTTTGTTCCTGGAGATTCATTGTGAAGATTCCCAGGTGTTTCGTTTTCATCATTCTTCATTCTTGTTTTCTTCTCCGGTGGATTCAATTCAAGCTCCCGGTGTTCATCATATCCTTTTCTTCCTCTAATGATTATGTGCTGGAAATTCCAATTCAAGCCTCTCTTGTTATTCATCCATCTCTGTTCTATCCGGAGTGCTGAAGATATCTCAGAAGTCTCGTGTTTTCATTCAATCCTTCCAATTATTTTGAGATTCTCACCTCATCAAGTTTTTCATTTGTACCGGTGCTATCAATCTTTGTTAGCAATCAATTCAATGGTGGTTTCTTTTGAGTGGACCCATAACCCAGAGGTTTTCCCAGGAACTTTGCTGGCGCTTCTTAATTTTGTTCTGGAGATGTCTAATTCTTTTTAATTATGACGTAAGTATGAATCCCATCAGTCATATTCCTTCTTCAAGATCGCTTCAAATTTAATTCTCATCATTGGCTCAACCTTTCCTTGTTCATTATTCTGGAGTGTCTCATTAATTCTTGGTGGTGTTTCGCGTCATCATCCTCATCTTGGAAGACCGAAGAAGTGGTTCTCTTAAATCTTTCTCCGTTCTTTTGAAGATTGTCATATCAGCTCGTGATATATTCTGAATTGTTGTCAATCATGAGTAATTTCTTCCATATCTATCCGGTGCATGTCAGTGTTGTGTTCATTTCTTGATCCTCCGGAGGCTATCATTTCCGAAGATTTCTTAGTTCTCAACTTTCAGCTTTCATTCTGAAATTCTTCTCATTTGTTGGATCTTCGTTCGTCACTCAATTATTCTGGCGACTCTTCCCATTTGTTGTATCTTCGTGGTCTTCTACATGGTGATTGAATATGTTTTTGTATTGACGTGACATTATTGTAGCTTGTGGCGAGTTTAAGCCAATTCTATATACTCATCTCTTCAGTACATGTACTTGTAATGATACCCATTCTTGCGAAACAACGAGATGCGCTTCTATCCCTATTGAGGCCCTCGTGCCAAAGGAAGGATAGAATCACATCTTGGACGTTATACCCATACACCATGAAGAATGATGTAGATCCTGTGGTACGCAAGCTTCATAGTATAGAGTCGAGCTCCTTCACCGATTGGCAGTCAGATTCTTGAAGGGAGTAGACCAGCCATGGTTTAATACCGCTCATAATGAGCCCATTGGCTCTTTCGACTTGTCAATTAGTTTGCGGGTGGTATAAGGAGGCTTAGTCGAGCTTGATGCCCAAATTTGCGCACCAATCTTTTACCTCCTCGGCTGTAAAATTGGATCCATTATCTATTATTATGCTATGCAGGACACCATAATGGTGTATGACACCGAAAATTAAGTTGATTACTGGCCCAGCTTTGGCGGAGCTAACATGCTTTGCTTCAATCCATTTGGTAAACTTCTCAACCATGACCATGAGGTATTTCTTTTTCTTGGTCCCCCCTTTAAGTGGGACGACCATATCCAGACCCTAGACCGCAAAGGGCCACGTGATCGGGATTCTCAGAAGAGGTGTTAGGGGCATGTGGCTTTGACTCACGACAAGTTGACGCCCGGCACACCGTTGAACGAGCACGTGGGCGTCCTCTCGGGTTACCGGTTAGAAGAAACTAACTCGGAAAGCCTTGCTGGCCAGGTCCGAGATTCTACATGGTTTCCGCCAATACCGGCGTGTACTTCAGCCAGAAGCCTCCTTTCCTCCTCCTCGGATATGCACCGTTGGAGGACTCCTGTGGTGCTCTTTTTATATAGCTCCCCTCATGGACCTTGTAAGGCTTTGATCGGCAGACGATACATCGCGCCTCTCTCTAGTCTCTGGGCTGTTCGTTGCGCATGAGGTAAGTAAAGAAGGGTTTGGTCCATGGCGTGATTACTGCCATGACCTCGTGGGCCGAAGGGATTTCTTCATTTAAAGTTCCGTCGATGATTTGATCATCCTCCTCGGCTGTAGGTGGTATAACATGCTCTACGCCATCGGCTTCTGTGCTTCCCACTTCGTCTTTCCATACTATGGATGGCTTGAACAAGTGTTCTAGGAATATGTTGTTGGGGACGGGGTCGCGCTTTGCGCCTAAGCGGGCGAGAACGTCCACGGCTTGGTTGTTGTTTCTTGAGACGTGGTGGAACTCCAACCCCTCAACACATGATGATATCTTGAGGCCAGCATTACTATATGCTTCCATCTCCGGATTTTTTGCATCAAATATGCTCGTTAAGGCGAGGTTAGAGTCTCCTCGTACCTCGAGCCATTGTATGCTCATTAAGGCTGCCAATTGTAAACCGTGTAGTAGTGTCTCGTACTCTACTGCGTTATTCAACTCGGCATTCATGATCTGTAACACATACCGATAATTATCCCCAGTAGGGGATGTGAGAATCAGTCCAGCCCCTAGACTGGCAAGAGTTTTGGACCCATCAAAATACAGGGTCCAGTGAGCATAAATGATATACTCCCTAGGGAGTTCGGCCTTAGTCCATTCAGCGACGAAGTTGGGCAAGACTTGAGATTTGATAGCTCGTCGTGCCTTGTAGGTAATCTCAAACGTCAGGGGCTCGATGGCCCATTTGGAAATTCGGGCGGTGGCGTCTTTACTTTTAATGATGTCACTAAGTGGTACTTCTGAAGTCACGGTGACCGCACATTCCTGGAAATAGTGCCAAAGTTCGTGCAATGCTATAAATACTGTGTAAGCAATCTTTTGGTAGTGCGGGTATCTGGTTTTTCATGGGGTGAGCACCTCGGATATGTAATAGACCAAACTTTGTATATGTAGTTGTTGACCCTCACCTTCTAGTTCTACGATGAGGACCATGCTGATCATTTGATTGGTGGCTGAGATGTATAGCAACATCTGCTCCCGTGTGTGGGGTGCTGCTACGATGGGGTTGCTGGCCAGTATCGCCTTGATTTCCTCCAGATTCGTTATGGCCTCATGAGTCCATTTGAAGTTCTTAGTTCTCTTCAGCATCCTATAGAGCAGGAGGGCCTTCTCACCGAGGCGAGATATAAGCCGACTTAAGGCCGCCACATAGCCTGCTAACTTTTGGACACGTTGTAGCTCTGTTGGGATGGAGAGTTGTGACAATGCTCGAATTTTTGACAGGTTTGGCCTTGATTCCTGTTTGCGAGACTGTCAATCCGAGGAGTTTACCAGCTGGGACTCCGAAGACACATGTATCCAGATTAATCCATATATCTTATTCCCATAGGTTGGCGAAGGTTTCCCTGAGGTCATCTACCACCTGGCTGACATGTCTGGTCTTAACGACCACATCGTCCATGTATGCCTCCATAGTTTTGCCGATCTGTTTCCCCAAGCATGTTAAGATCATGTGCAGGTAAGTGGCGCTCGTGTTTTTTAACCCGAATGATATTGTGTTGAAGCAGAATGGCCCGTAGGATGTTATAAAGGCAGTGCGGCTTGATCAGATTCCTTCCTTTTGATCTGATGGTATCCGAAGTAGGCGTCGATGAAACACAAGGAGTCAGGTGTGGCTGTTGCATCGATAATTTGGTCTATTCGAGGTAACGAAAAAGGATCATTAGGGCATGCTTTGTTTAGGTCCTTGAAATCGACACATAGCCACCAGGGTTTGTCCTTCTTTGGTACCAGGACCAGGTTTGCCAACCAGTCGGGATGTTTAATGTGTGTGATGAACTCGACTTCAAGGAGTTTCGCAAGTTCTTCACCCATAGCTTGACACTTTGGTTTGGAAAATCGATGCAGGGCCTCTTTCATAGGCTTGAAGCCTGCAATTATGTTCTAATTGTGTTATGCCAGCCCCTGAGGGACCCCTTGCATGTCTGAGGGGTACCAGGCAAATATGTCCCAATTTCCGCGCAAGAAGGCGCGTAGTGGTTCGACGATTTCGGGTTCCAGTTCTGCTCCAATGGACTCGGTATTATTGTTGTCCGTTGAGTGTACATGGAACTTGACGATCTCGTCCACATGTTTGAAGGATGTGGACTTGGGCCGCTTGCCTAGGATCACATCGATTTTATCCGCCATGGCACGTAGTGCCGTGAGTTCCTCTCCGACAAGGGTATCGTCTAGTACCTCTAGGGCTAGGGATGTAATTGCGTTTTCAGCTCGGAGGGCTGTGTTGGGCTCACTGATCAATGTGATGACGCCGTTTGGCCCTGGCACTTTGATATTCATGTACCCGTAGTGCGGTATGGCCTGGAATCTTGTGAAGGCTTCGTGTCCCAACAGTGCGTTGTAACCACTGTGCAACGGGACGACATGAAAGAGGAGCTCTTTGGATCAACAGTTCTTGGGTGTACCGAATACTACGTCCAGCGTTACTCGTCCGATGCAGTGGGCTACTCTTTCGGGGACAATACCCCGGAAGGTGGTTGTTCTTACCTTGATTCGAGATCGGTAAACTGCATTTTTTCACGTGTGTCCTTGTAGATGAGGTTGATGATGGGTAACGTAGCATAAATTCAAAATTTTCCTACGCATATTCAGATCTTCCTATGGAGAGACCAGCAACGAGAGGGGTAAGATCATCTTCATACCTTTGAAGATCGCTAAGCGGAAGCGTTGCTAGAACGCGGTTGATGGAGTCGTACTCGTAGCGATTCCAATCTAGTGCCGAACAATGGCACCTCCGCGTTCAACACACGTGCAGCCCGGTGACGTCTCCCGCACCTTGATCCAGCAAGGAGGAGGGAGATGTTGGGGAAGAACTCCAGGAACACGACGGTGTGGTGTCGATGGAGAGACGAGGTCTCCCGGCAGGGCTTCGCCGATCACCGGCAGAGAGGAGGAGGAAGAAGAGCAGGGCTGCGCCGAGAGAGAGGGAAAAACCGTGTGTCTCAATGGCCAAAAGTGCCCGATATATATAGGGGGAAGGGAGAGGGGGTGCCACCCCTAGGGTTCCCACTCTAGGGGGTGCGGCAGCCCCCCCAGATGGGAGGTGCGGCGGCCAGAAGGGGGAGGAGGGGGTGGCGCACCATCTGGTGGGCCTTAGGCCCACCTGGCCTAGGGTTTGCCCCCCCCCTTTTCTCTCCCTTGCGCTATGGGCTGAGTGGGGAGGCGCACCAGCCCACCTAGGGGCTGGTTGCCACCCCCACTTGGCCCACCTTATCTCCCGGGGTCGTTGCCCCCCTTCGGTGGTCCCCCGGGGCCACCTCCGGTGGTCCCGGTGGTCCCGGTACGTTACCGGTGATGCCCAAAACACTTCCGGTATCCGAAACCATCCGTCCTATATATCAATCTTTACCTCCGGACCATTCCGGAGCTCCTCGTCACGTCCGGGATCTCATCCGGGACTCTGAACAACGTTCGGTAACCTCGTATAACAATTCCCTATAACCCTAGCATCATCGAACCTTAAGTGTGTAGACCCTACGGGTTCGGGAAAACGGCAGACATGACCGAGACACCTCTCTGGCCAATAAGCATCAGCGGGGTCTGGATACCCATGGTGGCTCCCACTTGCTCCACGATGATCTCATCGGCTGAACCACGATGTCAAGGATTCAATCAATCCCGTATACGATTCCCTTTGTCTGTCGGTATAGAACTTGCCCGAGATTCGATCGTCGGTATACCTATACCTTGTTCAATCTCGTTACCGGTAAGTCCCTTTACTCATTCTGTAGCACGTCATCATGTGACTAACTCCTTAGTCAGATTGAGCTCATGATGATGTTCTAACGAGTGGGCCAGAGATACCTCTCCGTCACACGGAGTGACAAATCCTGATCTCTATTCGTGCCAACCCAACAGACACTTTCGGAGGTACCCGTAGTGCACCTTTATAGTCACCCAGTTACGTTGTGACGTTTGATACACCCAAAGCACTCCTACGGTATCCGGGAGTTGGACAATCTCACGGTCGAAGGAAAAGATACTTGACATTAGAAAAGCATTAGCATACGAACAATACGATCTAGTGCTAGGCTTAGGATTGGGTATCGTCCATCACATCATTCTCCCAATGATGTGATCACGTTATCAATGACATCTAATGCCCATGATCAGGAAACCATGATCATCTATTGACTAACGAGCTAGCCAACTAGAGGCTTGCTAGGGACACATTGTGATCTATTTATTCACACATGTATTACTGTTTCCTGTTAATACAATTATAGCATGAACAATAGACGATTATCATGAACAAGGAAATATGATAATAACCATTTTATTATTGCCTCTAGGGCATATTTGCAACAGTCTCCCACTTGCACTAGAGTCAATAATCTAGTTACATTGTGATGTATCGAACACCCATAGCATCATGGTGTTGATCATGTTTTGCTCATGGAAGAGGTTTAGTCAACGGGTCTGCAATATTCAGATCCGTGTGTACTTTACAAATATCTATCACTCCACTCTGGACATGGTCCTGGATGGAGTTGTAGCGGCGCTTGATGTGCTTTGTCTTCTGGTGAAACCTGGGCTCCTTGGCTATGGCAATGGCTCTAGTGTTATCACAGAAGAGTGTCATAGGACCCGACACGCTTGGAACCACTCCAAGGTCGGTGATGAGCTCCTTCATCCAAATTCCTTCATGAGCCGCTTCTGAAGCAGCTATGTACTCCGCTTCACATGTAGATGCTGCCACGACTTCTTGCTTGCTGATGCACCAGCTCACTGCCCCACCATTCAACACTTATACGTATCCGGTCTGTGACTTAGAGTCATCCGGATCTGTGTCGAAGCTAGCGTCGACGTAACCCTTTACGACGAGAACTTCGTCACCTCCATAAACGAGAAACATTTCCTTAGTCCTCTTCAGGTACTTAAGGACATTCTTGACCGCTGTCCAGTGTTCCATGCCTGGATCACTTTGGTACCTCCCTACCAAACTTATGGCAAGGTTTATATCAGGTCTGGTACACAGCATGGCATACATTAGAGAGCCCACGGCTGAAGCGTAGGGGACAGAACTCATCTTCTCTCTATCTGCTGCCGTGGTCGGCGACTGAGTCTTACTCAATCTCATACCTTGCAAAACTGGCAAGAACCCTTTCTTTGAGTTTTCTATATTGAACTTCTTCAATATCTTGTCAAGGTATGACCTTTGCGAAAGACCTATGAGGCGTCTCGATCTATCTCTATAGATCTTGATGCCTAATATGTATGCAGCTTCTCCAAGGTCCTTCATTGAAAAACTCTTGTTCAAATAGGCCTTTATGCTCTCCAACATCTCTATATTATTTTCCATCAATAATATGTCATCCACATACAGTATGAGGAAAGCTACAGAGCTCCCACTCACTTTCTTGTACAGACAGGCTTCTCCGTAAACCTGTATGAACCCAAACGCCTTAATCACCTCATTAAAGCGAATGTTCCAACTCCGAGATGCTTGCACCAGCCCATAGATGGAGCGCTGGAGCTTGCATACTTTGTTAGCACCCTTAGGGTCGACAAAACCTTCTAGTTGCATCATATACAACTCTTCCTTAAGGTTCCCGTTAAGGAACGCTGTTTTGACATCCATTTGCCAAATTTCATAATCATAAAAGGCGGCAATTGCTAACATGATTCAGACTGATTTCAGCTTCGCTACGGGACAGAAAGTCTCTTCATAGTCAACTCCTTGAATTTGTCGAAAACCCATTGCGACAAGTCGAGCTTTGTAAACGGTTACATTACCGTTTGCATCAGTCTTCTTCTTGAAGATCCATTTATTTTCTATCGCTCGCCGGTCATCGGGCAAGTCCACCAAAGTCCATACTTTGTTCTCATACATGGATCCTATCTCGGATTTCATGGCCTCAAGCCATTTGTTGGAATCCGGGCCCGCCATCACTTCTTCATAGTTCGAAGGTTCACCGTTGTCTAACAACATGATTTCCATCACAGGGTTGCCGTACCACTTTGGTGCGGAGGGTGCCCTTGTGGACCTTCGCGGTTCAGTGGTAACTTGATCCGAAGCTTCATGATCATCATCATTAACTTCCTCTTTAGTCGGTGTAGACGCCACAGGAACAACTTCCCGTGCTGCGCTACTATCCTATTCGAGAGGGGGTGCAATTACCTCATCAAGTTCTACCTTCCTCCCACTTACTTCTTTCGAGAGAAACTCTTTCTCTAGAAAGGATCCGTTCTTGGCAACAATGGTTTTACCTTCGGATCTAAGATAAAAGGTATACCCTATAGTTTCCTTAGGGTATCCTATGAATACGCATTTCTCCGCTTTGGGTTTGAGCTTTTCTGGTAGAAGTTTCTTCACATAAGCATCGCAGCCCCAAACTTTAAGAAACGACAACTTAGGTTTCTTGCCAAACCATAGTTCATACGGTGTCGTCTCAACGGATTTAGACGGTGCCCTATTTAAAGTGAATGCTGCAGTTTCTAATGCGTATCCCCAAAATGATAGCGGTAAGTCGGTGAGAGACATCATAGATCGTACCATATCTAATAAAGTGCGATTACGACGTTCAGAAACTCCGTTGCGCTGCGGTGTGCCACGCGGCGTTAGTTGTGAAACGATTCCACACTTCCTTAGGTGTGTGCCAAACTCGTGACTCAAATATTCTCCTCCACGATCAGATCGTAGACATTTAATTTTTCTGTCACGTTGATTCTCAACCTCACTCTGAAATTCCTTGAACTTTTCAAATGTCTCAGATTTGTGCTTCATCAAGTAGATACACCCATACCTACTCAAATCATCGGTGAGAGTGAGAACATAACGATAACCACCGCGAGCATCAACGTTCATTGGACCACACACATCAGTATGTATTATTTCCAATAAGTCGGTTGCTCTCTCCATTATTCCTGAGAATGGAGTCTTAGTCATCTTGCCCATGAGGCACGGTTCGCATGTGTCAAATGATTCAAAGTCAAGAGACTCTAATAGTCCATCAGTATGGAGCTTCTTCATGCGCTTAACGCCGATATGACCAAGGCGGCAGTGCCACAAGTATGTGGGACTATCATTATCAACTTTGCATCTTTTGGTACTCACACTATGAATATGTGTAACATCACGATCGAGATTCATCAAGAATAAACCATTCACCAGCGGAGCATGACCATAAAACAAATCACTCATATAAATAGAACAACCATTATTCTCTGACTTAAATGAGTAGCCGTCTCGCATTAAGCAAGACCCTGATACAATGTTCATTCTTAAAGCTGGTACTAAATAACAATTATTAAGGTTTAAAACTAATCCCGACGGTAGATGTAGAGGTAGCGTGCCGACGGCGATCACATCGACCTTTGAACCATTCCCGACGCGCATCGTCACCTCGTCCTTGGCCAATCTCCGCTTATTCCGCAGTTCCTGCTTTGAGTTGCAAATGTGAGCAACAACACCGGTATGAAATACCCAGGAGCTACTACGAGTGCTGGTAAGGTACACATCAATAACATGTATATCACATATACCTTTAACGTTGCCCGCCTTCTTGTCCGCTAAGTATTTGGGGCAGTTCCGCTTCCAGTGACCCTTTCCCTTGCAATAGAAGCACTCAGTCTCAGGCTTGGGTCCGTTCTTTTTCTTCTTCCCTGCATCTGGCTTACCGGGTGCGGCAACAGCTTTACCGTCCTTTTTGAAGTTCTTCTTACCCTTGCCTTTCTTGAAACTAGTGGTCTTGTTGACCATCAACACTTGATGCTCTTTCTTGATTTCTACTTCTGCAGACTTGAGCATCGAGTACAACTCGGGAATGGTCTTCTCCATCCCTTGCATGTTGTAGTTAGGCACAAAGCCTTTGTAGCTTGGTGGGAGAGACTGGAGGATTCTGTCAATTATAGCATCATCCGGAAGTTCGACTCCAAGTGAAGTCAAACGACCGTGTAACCCAGACATTTTGAGTATGTGCTCACTGACAGAACTGTTCTCCTCCATCTTACAGCTAAAGAACTTCTCAGAGACTTCATATCTCTCCACACAGGCATGAGCTTGAAAAACTAGCTTCAGCTCCTGGAACATCTCATATGCCCCGTGTTGCTCAAAACGCCTTTGGAGCCCCGTTTCTAAACTGTATAACATGCCACACCTGACCAGAGAGTAGTCATCACTCCGCGTTTGCCAGACGTTTAGAATGTCCTGGGCTGCTGCGGGAGCGGGAGGTCACCTAGCAGCGCATTAAGGACATAAGCCTTTTTAGCTGCTTCAAGGATGAGCTTCAAGTTGCGAACCCAGTCCGCATAGTTGCTACCATCATCTTTCAGCTTGTTTTTCTCTAGGAATGCGTTGAAGTTGAGGTTGACGTTGGACATCTACAATATTTATAAAGACAACTTTTAGACTAAGTTCATGACAATTGAGTTCATTTAATCAAATTAAGTATGAACTCCCACTTAAATCGACATCCCTCTAGTCATCTAAGTGATACATGATCCATGTTGACTAACCCGTGTCCGATCATCACGTGAGACGGACTAGTCACCATGGTGAGCAACTTCATGCTGATCGTATTCAACCATACGACTCATGTTCGACATTTCAGTCTCTTGTATTCGAGGTCATGTCTGTACATGCTAAGCTCGTCGAGTTAACCTAGGTGTTTCGTGTGTGTAAATCTGGCTTACACCCGTTGTATGCGAACGTTAGAATCTATCACCCCCGATCATCACGTGGTGCTTCGAGACAACGAACCTTCGCAACGGTGCACACTTAGGGGAATACGTTCTCGAAATTTTAAGAGGGATCATCTTATTATGCTACCGTCGTTTTAAGCAATAAGATGTAAAACATGATAAACATCACAATGCAATCATATAGTGACATGGTATGGCCATTATCATCTTTGCTCTTTCGATCTCCATCTTCAGGCATCGCATGATCATCATCGTCACTGGCGTGACACCATGATCTCCATCATCGTGTCTTCGTGAAGTCGTCACGCCAACTACTACTATCACTACTACTTTAGCTAACCGTTAGCAATGAAGTAAAAGTAGTAAGCACATGGCGTTGCATCTCATACAATAAATTAATACAACTCCTATGGCTCCTGCCGGTTGTCATACTCATTGACATGCAAGTCGTGAAACCTATTACAATAACATGATCATCTCATACATCATACATGCAACATCACAACTTTGGCCATATCACATCACATGTCAAACCCTGCAAAAACAAGTTAGACGTCCTCTAATTGTTGTTGCAAGTTTTATGTGGCTGATTTGGGTTTCTAGAAAGAACGCCTTCTTACCTACGTGACAACCACAACGATGATATGCCAAAGCTATTTCCCCTTCATAAGGACCCTTTTCATCAAATCCAATCCGACTAGAGTAGGAGAGACAGACACCCGCTAGCCACCTTTATGCACGATATGCATGTCTGTCGGTGGAACCAGTCCCACGTAAGTGTACGTGTAAAGTCGGTCCGGGCCGCTTCATCCCACAATACCGCCGGAAAAGAATAAGACTAGTAGCGGCAAGCAAATTGACAAATCATCGCCCACAACTTTTGTGTTCTACTCGTGCATCGAATCTACGCATAGAAAACCTGGCTCGGATGCCACTGATGGGTAACGTAGCATAAATTCAAAATTTTCCTACGCATATTCAGATCTTCCTATGGAGAGACCAGCAATGAGAGGGGTAAGAGCATCTTCATACCTTTGAAGATTGCTAAGCGGAAGCATTGCTAGAACGCGGTTGATGGAGTCGTACTCGTAGCGATTCCGATCTAGTGCCGAACAACGGCACCTCCGCGTTCAACACACGTGCAGCCCGGTGACGTCTCCCGCACCTTGATCCAGCAAGGAGGAGGGAGAGGTTGGAGAAGAACTCCAGGAATACGACGGTGTGGTGTCAATGGAGAGACGAGGTCTCCCGGCAGGGCTTCGCCAAGCACCGGCGGAGAGGAGGAGGAAGAAGAGCAGGGCTGCGCCGAGAGAGAGGGAAAAACCGTGTGTCTCAATGGCCAAAAGTGCCCGATATAAATAGGGGGAAGGGAGAGGGGGTGCCACCCCTAGGGTTCCCAACCTAGGGGGTGCGGTAGGCCCCCCAGATGGGAGGTGCGGCGGCCAGAAGGGGGAGGAGGGGGTGGCGCACCATCTGGTGGGCCTTAGGTCCACCTGGCCTAGGGTTTGCCGCCCCCTTTTCTGTCCCTTGCGCTATGGGCTGAGTGGGGAGGCGCACCAGCCCACATAGGGCCTGGTTCCCACCCCCACCTGGCCCACCTTATCTCCCGGGGTCGTTGCCCCCCTACGGTGGTCCCCCGGGGCCACCTCCGGTGGTCCCGGTGGTCCCGGTACGTTACCGGTGATGCCCGAAACACTTCCGGTATCCGAAACTATCCGTCCTATATATCAATCTTTACCTCCGGACCATTCCGGAGCTCCTCGTGACGTCCGGGAAATCATCCGGGACTCCGAACAACTTTCGGTAACCTCGTATAACAATTCCCTATAACCCTAGCGTCATCGAACCTTAAGTGTGTAGACCCTACGGGTTCGGGAGACCGGCAGACATGACCGAGACACCTCTCAGGCCAATAGCCATCAGCGGGGTCTGGATACCCATGGTGGCTCCCACTTGCTCCACGATGATCTCATCGGATGAACCACGATGTCAAGGATTCAATCAATCCCGTATACGATTCCCTTTGTCTGTCGGTATAGAACTTGCCCGAGATTCGATCGTCGGTATGCCTATACCTCGTTCAATCTCGTTACCGGTAAGTCTCTTTACTCGTTCCGTAGCACGTCATCGTGTGACTAACTCCTTAGTCACATTGAGCTCTTGATGATGTTCTACCGAGTGGGCCCAGAGATACCTCTCCGTCACACGGAGTGACAAATCCCGATCTCGATTCGTGCCAACCCAACAGACTCTTTCGGAGGTACCCATAGTGCACCTTTATAGTCACCTAGTTACGTTCTGATGTTTGATACACCCAAAGCACTCCTACTGTATCTGGGAGTTGCACAATCTCACGGTCGAAGGAAAAGATACTTGACATTAGAAAAGCATTAGCATACGAACAATACGATTTAGTGCTAGGCTTAGGATTGGGTCTCGCCCATCACACCATTCTCCCAATGATGTGATCCCGTTATCAATGACATCTAATGCCCATGATCAGGAAACCATGATCATCTATTGACTAACGAGCTAGCCAACTAGAGGCTTGCTAGGGACACATTGTGATATATTTATTCACACATGTATTACTGTTTCCTGTTAATACAATTATAGCATGAACAATAGACGATTATCATGAACAAGGAAATATGATAATAACCATTTCATTATTGCCTCTAGGGCATATTTCCAACAGTTGAGTCCGCTGCCCCCATCCATTATGACCTTGTTGGGTCTGAAGCCGTCGACTATGGGGTTCACGACTAACGCGACACGTGTATGGCCTATGCTAGTCATCGGCTCGTAGCCCTGGTCAAAAGTAATGGGTGTGTCCGACCATGTGTTTTCCGCTACTACATGGTGGATTTGATGGACCTCCCGGAAGGCTCTCTTTCTCTAACACTTTGAGGTAATTTTCTCGTAGATCGTTAAGACCTTTGTGCTATTATCTGGCGGCGTTCCTGACTAGCGCTCGACGGGTGTTGCCTTGAGGATGCTTTCCCTGCTTTTTGCGACCTTCCTCATGACCCACCATGCTTGAAGGCCATGGGTAGAGCCTGATTCAGGAGGGACAGGGTGTATGTGGCATGGCTTTTCAAGTAGTACGTCGAGGACCGACCTGTCCCTCGTCCGTGTTCTCTTCGTTGAGTGCCCGGACGTAACTGGCCCCGTGAGTGGCGGTGTGTGTCTTGTCCAGATTTGTCTAGTTTGCTCGGTAAGGCTGGGATCATTGCACATTTGCAATAGTTGCCAAGTGCTTTCCATGGCGCAATATTTGAGCACCAGGCTTGATAGCTCGGCGAGGGTTTGAATCTGGTGACGGGAGATGGCGTTGAGAATGCCGTTATCACGACAATGATGCTGGAAAGCGCTGATAAGCTCTTGTTCGTCGCAGCCCTTGGTCCTATTGTTGAGGAGGAATCTGGCCCAGAAATGGTGAACTAATTCCCCTAGCAGCTACGTGACTTCTCGAGGGACCGATAAGCCAAAGTCTTTTGCTTTATGCTCGAGTTGGGTGGTGGGCAGGAAAATATCTTCGGTTCCCGTGATTTGTGGGTTAGAGATCTCGACGTCCGCTTCCCCGTCTAGGTCGCGCACTAGATCAGCCACTAGCCCCGAAATATTGACGGGGTGAGATAGATACTCGGAACGATCAGGTATGTCCGGATGATCACTGATTGGGACGTATACTATTCTTAACTCTAGTAAGTGGTGCGGGGAACCCTTAACCGGGCACTCGCCAAAGTTGATCAGATGCGTGATGGGCAAGACATGAATTTCCCTGTCGTCGGGTCTGAGCCCAATCTTATCATAATCTGTAGCCTGATTGTTCATCATGCCCATGGCGTGGATCTCGTCGAGTAGCTTGTGTAGTACCGGGGTTTCGACGGAGTTCGTGCCCCCCGTGAGTTCGGGGTTATCACGTGTCACTGATGTCCCAGTGGAGCTCAAGGTTCCTTTCGGCGTGTATTCGGCTGAGACAAGTTCGGGCATGTAAAACATGTCGGGCTCCGAGGCTGGGCTGGGGGTGAAGGTCATCCGAGTGACGAGATCTGCGGTTTCCGAAGCCGAAGCATCAGGATCCGCGAGTTCCTCGGAAGGACCTAAAAGTCTTATTAACACAAGGTCTCCCCGGGGTCAGTGGTGAACTCTAGGCTCCCAAACCTTACTTTCCTAACCGGGGGTAAAATTCCCGACCTGACCAAGGCGTTAGGTTGGATTGGCGCGCAGAATGATGCTTGCAAATGCAAAGATCTGTCCCGAGACAAAAACATCCTTGTTGAAGATATCTTTATTGATGACTAGGTGTGCCATCGATCATTACGGTGATCCAATGAGCGGAACTCTCAATCAAAGCACTAATGTCAGATTCAAAACCGATAGATCTCGGGTAGGGGCTCCCGAACTGTGGACCTTGGATCGATGGGTTGTAGGCATAAGGGGGAGACAATATTTACCCAGGTTCGGGCCCTCTTGAGGAGGTAAAACCCAACGTCCTCCTTGATTATATTGACGTGGATGATGATTACACAATTGATCTACCTCGATATCATATGAGATAAACCCTAGGTGAGTCTACCTTGCTACATGGACGAGCACCCCTTGTTTATATAGCCACCAGGGGATCTAGGGTTACATACAACCAACCTCCAGCTGAGGGCAGCTGGACCGACATAATCTAATTTACTTGGACGCCACGCTGATCTTCAGTGCTTTACTCCTTGAATATGAGATAACCACACAGCCCAACCTTCAATTAGTATGGTCCATTAGGTAGGCCTTTACATAGAAATCCGACTACCTGAGGACCCCTTAATCCTGCACTCCCTCAGTTGGGATGCTGGATTAGGTGGCGGCTACAATTCGGATTGACACTGTAGCGCGCTCTAGAGTGCAGCCATGTAATGCCTCTAGTGCGTGGGGCATGTTCATTGGTGTCTAGTAAACTTTGCGAGGATGCCATTGGATGCTCTGGAATACCTTAAGAGAGAAGGGAAGTGAAGAGAGAGTTGAAAACTGGTTGTCCAGAGGGTAAAACTTGGGTTTTCACCCACCAATAGTTTTCACGCACCAATAGTTGACCTATTGCTATGCAAAGGTTACTAGAGGGGTAAGGTAACTGGGATGAGCTGTGGTAAATATTGTGTGTGAAGGAGAGGAGTAGAATAGTTGTGACAACCTGAGACCGACGTTCCAGAAGATTCCCTTTTATTCTGTTTTCGTCGTGTGATTATTTGTTATTTGTCTCATCACAATCGCATCATGCGCATCATCCGCATTGCATCGGCATGCCGTTGCCGCCAGTTTTCAAACATGCATCCGTTATTAGTTGCCGGTTCTCTCCGTGTTCGTCGTTGCCCGTGTTGAGCCCGACCACACACGCACGCGCCCGCGTCATTTTTAAATCCTTATTTTAAAAGTGTGTATAGAACTTCCTCTGATTGGGTTGAAACTTGACGCGCGGTCTTTTTTTATTATATGTAGGCCGCCTGCCAATTTTAGTCGCAACCGGAGTCCATCTGGTACCCGAACGGTGGACCGTAGCGGCACCGTTGTCGGTTATTTATCGGACGCTTTTCTATTGGTGTTTTAAAATGACGTTGCCGGGTGCCCATTTTCCCTCTCATCTCCGGCTAGCCTACTCTACACATCCGTCTAGTCCATCTAATCCATTCCCGCGTCCGTGGTAGTCCGATCGCGATCCCGTGATAAAAAACGGAGCCGGATTTGGATAACCCTAGCCTCCTGTCCTATTTAATCTTCCCCTCTTCTCCATTTTGGACAGCGAACTCCCTTGCCTTGAAATTCGTGCCAGCCTCTACCTTCTCCACCTCTTAGATCCGATCTATCCTCTTCATCGATCTCGACCGCCGGATCGAAGATCCAACGGCCGAAGACCCTCCTGCTTCCTCCTGCAGCTCTCCCCTGAGCTCCTCGTGCCCGAGGTCCTCCCGAGCCCGACCGGCCGAGCCCCTCGCCGGAATAGCGCCGCAGCTCGCTGGACCTCCTCCTTCCTATCCCTTCTTTTGCCTCTCCCTATCCTTCTCTCTCTCAGTCTCACCTCCCTCTTCTTATTCTTGGCAGGATCCCCGAGATCGCCGCAGCCCGATCTCCGAGCACTGGCCGACCCCATCTCTTCCTCCGCCGGGAATGAGTCCCCGAGGACGGGATCCGCTCGACTCCGGCCGTCCCATCGCCATCGTCCCTCCACCGGAGCTCCTCCCGACGGCCTCGTCGGTGCAGCAGCGCTGCCGTGGACTGCCGGACCGATACAATTGGATCGATCCCGTGGCCGCGTTGACCGCCAGGTCTCGCCAGGCCGCAGCCTCCAAGGCCCAGGCTGGCCTTCTCGCGCCTCTGTGCTATCCTCCGCCTAGGCGCAGCTTGCCTCTGCCCCGCCTCCTCAACCGACCTAGGCTAGGCCCAAGGTGAGACCGCCGCCGGGCCCCTCTAATTTTCCCTAGTGCGCTGTTTAGTTTTGTTGCGCCTAGGTACTGTAGGCCCAATTGGTGTAGATTTATTTAGAATAATCTGCGATTTAATATTTTCAGGAATATGCTAGATATTATAATGCCCGGAGATTTTAAACCGTGTATCGGATCGGAGCGATTTATATATGAAACTTGCGTAGTTTTTCGCGTAGATTCATAATTTGCAACTTGCATGCATGTTTGAAGTGATTTGACTTGCCATATGCCTAGAAACGTGTGCTGTCCTAATAGGTTGCTTATCCCGTATTTATTTTCGCGCGTGTCTGGATTGCTCAAACCCCATAGATGAAATGATCATGTTTTTAGGGACCATTTCCATGTATTTTAGAATAGTTGTTTGTATTTTTTGCATGTAGGATTCCGTCGCTATTTTGTTATATCATGCTTAGGACATATTACCGCATATACGTGTGGCAATATTTTTATCTTGCAACCCCACATGTTATGTATGTTTTCAGGGTAGAAAAATCCATAGAATTTAACTGTGGTTTTAGTTTTAGCCTTTTAGAAAGTTAGTGCGCGTGATATTTTGCCATGTTGCCCTTTTGTTTATTTTGTGGGATCTAATCCGTGCATGATATGAAGGAGTTGTCAACTAGAGATATGGCCTTGGATATGTATGTTAGCCTCTGGTAATTTTGGTTGCAATAGATATCCATGTTTAGGTGTTGTTTTCTTGTTCTCAACATGCTAGAAAATAGTGTTGTTTTGGAGATGCTGAAACATTTCTAAGACAGAAATCTGTTATATTTTGTTGCTGTCTTGTCATGAGTTTCTCTGGTGATCTATAGCTCTTTTGAGGTTGGTGCAATGGAGTTAGTTGTAGTCCTTAAGATTCTCTAGCTTGCTGTCAATTTTCATGTCATTTGGTGCCATGTAGCATATAGTTTTGTTTCTATTAATATGCCTTCAGATCGAAAACTGAACTGTCTAAAAACTGATATTTCACTAAGTCTGAAACTGGTTGTGAGATGCAATCTTGTGAGTTCTTTTCCTAGTGATCCATGCTTCCATTCTAGGTGTTATTAGTTGTATGTTGTAGTGCATCTTGACCTCTATTGCCTCATGCCTTGTTTGAGCATTTGGGATTTGTCTAGCTAGTTGTTCGAGGGCGTAGAAAATGCTATGTGGCTGATTATGGCAGATTGTAGTGATTTCTTGCTTAGCTCGTAGTTGTTGAACCGTTGCTCCGTTTTGATCATGTCCTATATGAAACTCGCTTAGAATCTCGTGCAGTTTCATATTATCTTGCTGGTTGTATGTTTTGAAATGCTTGTGACTGACATTGCACACATATTGCATTCATGCCATCATATCTTGCGGTGTTTGTATATTTTGATCCGTAGCTCCGTTGGAGATGTTCTCTATGTGTAAATTGATTGTAACGATGTGTAGAATCACGTGAACCTATTTATTTTTCTGTTTAACAAACATTTAAATGTGTTAGATCAGATCTGGACATAATTATAATTTAACGTATGAGGTCATCTCGGAGATGCTATATGTCATTTCCGACCTCATTTAAAATGCGTAGATAGGTAGTTTAATTACGCTTCACCTCTTGCCATATTTAACCACATTTAATACTGCCGTGTACCTAATCGGGATAGAACTAAATAATTCATATGTGGAGTTTCGTCAATATGCAACTCGTTGCATATTGAACTTGACTTAATGTGTAGTGTTTGATTGTTGTGAATTGACAGGTCGTGTCTTGCATATATTCAGTTGATCATGCATCATAGGTGGATTGCATCTTGTTGTGCACGTGCCATGGTGAATATCATGAGTTGATTCTTGTTTTCGGTTTCCTTCGTCTCGATAGAGTTCTGCAAGCGTGTCGGAAAGTAACGACCCGTTCGACTACATCAGTTCGTCTTCTTCATAGAGTCATTCTTCTTCCAAGCGGGATCTCAGGCAAGATGACCATTCCCTAGATACCATTACTATCATTGCCATGCTAGATATTTCGATTCTATCGTTATTGTCTCGCTGCCTAGCACCTGTTAAACTTCAGCCTCTCAACATTGCCATGAAAACCTTCAACTTGTTCACAACCTAGCAAACCACTGATTGGCTATGTTACCGCTTACTTAACCATGTGTTAGCGTTGCTAGTTGCAGGTGCAGTTGCTTCAATGTGATAACATGGGTTCCTTGTTTTATCACCACATTAATTGCTATTAATTTAATGCACCTATATACTTGGTAAAAGGTGGAAGGCTCGGCCTTACTAGCCCGGTGCTTTGTTCCACCTTTGCCCCCTTAGTGTCGGCTACCGGTGTTATATTCCATAATTGAACGCTCCTAACACGATCGGGGTTGTTATGGGGACCCCCTTGATAATTAGTTTTAGATTAAGACTGGTCTCGCAAGGCCCAACTTTGGTACTACATTTTCCTTATAACCTAATAAAATGCATAGGGACCCGCCGACACCCGCGGATAATTAATCAACCCCCGGGCCAGTGCTCCGCATGAGTGTTGGTCCAAGCTGGCACACTACGGGGCCACCACGGGGCAACCCGAGGTTTGGTTTCTCCTTGTGTGACCCATCCGTCGTGTCCTGAGAAAATTAAGGCAAAACAAAGGGTGTGACAAACCTACCCCCCTTACAAGACTTTCGTCACCGAGATTCCTAGGCTAGGCATTGAGGAGATATAGAAATTTAAGTGTTAGGTAGTCTTGAAATGATTGATGGTGTATCCTCCAGTGATTATCTTGGCTTCGTATGTGGGTGAACAGGGTTCTTGCAGCATGCTAAGCTTAACTAGAGGTCAAGGGCATGGTGAACAAGGTTCGGCCAAGGGTCTGACTTGTGTGTGCATTCCTATGTTGCAATACATGGCGAGTTAGGGTGTCTGTGTGCTGGTCTTGGGTAAATAACGATGGTTAGTGACATCTAGATGTCTCGTGTTAGAACAAAAGGGTCAAGGTTTTGATGTAGCTCCCCGTTGATGGGAAAATCCTTGACTTCCTTAAGGCAGACGATCTACCATCACAGGTGGTCTTCTTTCTTGAGAGTGTTGGAGCGTGTCAACATAGGCTTCTCATCGAGAACTTCTGCTTGAGTAGTTGCACAGGTATGTTCTTAATTTTTCCTCCACCATTTCTCTTCTTCGTCATGGTGCATGTTTAATAGCTACTTGCAAAAAATTCTCGGTTGGGTCTCCTCCATAAGACTAAGCCAAGAGACACGGTTCTATCATCTAGGAAGGTTCTTGAGGGGGTCCTAGGTGAGCTAGCTATCGAAAAGCATAGACTAGTCATCGAATCACCAAGGTCTGAGGATTAGCTAGTGGGGTGAACCACCTTTCACAAGGGTATTGATACGTCCATTTTGCATCATGCTTTCATGTTGATATTTATCGCTTTATGGGCTGTTATATTACTTTGTGGTACCATATTTATGCCTTTTCTCTCTTATTTTGCAAGGTTTATTTGAAGAGGGAGAATTCAGGCAGCTGGAATTCTGGACTAGAAAAGGAGCAAATCTTAGTCCACTATTCTGCACATCTCCAAATGCCCTGAAAAGTTACGTGGACTTTTTTGGGATTATATAAAAAATACTGGGCGAAAGAAGTACCAGAGGGGAGCTACCAGGGCGCCACAAGCTTGGTAGCCGTCACCCCCCTGGTGGCGGCTACAGGGCTTGTGGGCTCCCTGATGGCCCACTGGCCCCCCTCTTTTGCTATATGAAGGGTTTCGTTCCAGTAAAAATCAATCGGGAGCTTTTTCGTGGTTTTGCCGCCGCAACAAGGCGGAACTTGAGCAGATCCAATCTAGAGCTCAGGCAGGACGATCCTGCTGGGGAAACTTCCCTCCCGGAGATTGAAATCGTCGTCATCGTCATCACCAACACTCCTCTCGTCAGAGGGGAGGCATCTTCATCAACATCTTCATTAGCACCATCTCCTCTCCAATCCCTAGTTCATCTCTTGTAACCAATCTCCATCTCGCGACTCCGATTGGTAGTTGTAAGGTTTCTAGTAGTGTTGATTACTCTTTGTAGTTGATGCTAGTTAGATTACATGGTGGAAGAGTTTATGTTTAGATCCTTGATGCTATTCATTACACCTCTGATCATGATTATGATTATGCTTTGTCAGTAGTTACTTTTGTTCCTGAGGACATGGGATAAGTCATGTTAATAATAGTCATGTGAATTTGATATTCGTTCAGTATTTTGATATGTTGTATGTTGTCTTTTCCTCTAGTGGTTTTATGTGAACGTCGACTACATAACACTTCACCATACTTGGGCCTAGAGGAAGGCATTGGGGAGTTGTAAGTAGATGATGGGTTGCTGGAGTGACATGGGGCTTAAACCCTAGTCTATGCGTTGCTTCGTAAGGGGCTGATTTGGATCCACTAGTTTAATCCTATGGTTAGACGTTGTCTTAATTCTTCTTTCGTAGTTGCGGATGCTTTCGTGAGGTGTTAATCATGAGTGGGATGTTTGTCCAAGTAAGGGCAGTACCCAAGCTCCGGTCCAACCACATATCAATCTATCAAAGTAAGAACGCGAATCACATGAACATGATGAAACTAGCATGACAAAAATTCCCGTGTGTCCTCGGGAGCGTTTTTCCTCCTATAAGACTTTGTTCAGGCTTGTCCCTTGCTACAAAAGGGATTGGTCCACTTCCTGCACCGTTGCTACTACTTGTTACTTGTTACTTTTCGCTTGCTACGTTTTACCTCACTACACCATCATTTGTTACCGCTACTTTCAGTGCTTGCAGTTATTTCCTTGCTGAAAACCGTTTATCAGAGCCTTCTGCTCCTCGTTGGGTTCGACACTCTTACTTATCGAAAGGACTACGATTGATCCCCTATACTTGTGGGTCATCAAGACTCTTTTCTGGCGCCGTTGCCGGGTAGTGAAGCGCCTTTGGTAAGTGGAAATTGGTAAGGAAACATTTATATACTGTGCTGAAATTTGTTGTCACTTGTCACTATGGAAACTGTTCCTTTGATGAGTTTGTTCGGGGTATATTCACCATGAACGGAAGCACGAGGAGTTGTTCCTCAACCTTAGGTACCTACTGAAAATATAGTTTATGAAATTCCATCGGGTATGCTTGAGAAACTGCTCGCTAATCCTTTTACAAGAGATGGATCTTCACATCTAGACTTGCATCTGATCTATGTAGATGAAGTCTGTGGTTTATTTAAGCTTGCAGGTTTGCCCGAGGATGAGGTGAATAATAATGTCTTTCCTTTATCTTTGAAGGATAAGGTGTTGACATGGTATAGGCTATGTGATGATACTGGATCATGGGACTACAATCGGTTGAAATTGGAATTTCATCAAAAGTTCTATCTTATGCATTTAGTACATCGTGATCGGAATTATATTTATAACTTTTGGCCTCGTGACAGAGAAAGCATAGCTCAAGCTTGGGGGAGGCTTAAATCAATGCTATATTCATGCCCTAATCATGAGCTCTCGAGAGAAATAATCACTCAAAACTTCTCATGAAGATCGTACAATGCTTGACACTTCTTGTACCGGTTCTTTTATGAAGAAGGATATTGACCACAAGTGGAATTTATTGGAAAGAATCAAACGTAACTCTGACGATTGGGAGCTGGAGGAAGGTAAGGAGTCAGGTATGAATTTCCACTTTGATTGCGTTAAATCTTTTATTGAGACAAACACTTCTAGAGATTTTAGCGCTAAGTATGGACTTGACTCTGAGATAGTAGATTCTCTATGTTAATCTTTTGCTTCTCATGTTGATCTTCCCAAAGAGAAGTGGTTTAAGTATCATCCTCCTGTAGAAAGCAACATCGTCAAAACCAATCTAGTTGAGGAGAAAGTCATTGCTTTTGGTGATCCTGTTGTTCCTTGTGCCTACGCTGAGAAACCACCATACCCTGCTAGGATTAAGGATTATTCTAAAGCTTCAACTATGATACGTAGGGGTTACATTGGACCACTCTCACCCCCTGAGGAAATTAGAGTTGAACCTAGTGTTGCTATTATCAAAGATCTCTTAGCCGAAGACATAGATGGGCGTGTTATCAAATTCTGTGAGGACTCCGCTAGAATTGCTAAACCTCACGTGAAAGACAAATACGGGCCTGTAGTTGGCATGCCCGTGGTTTCTGTCAAGATAGGAAATCACTGTTACCATAGTTTATGTGATATGGGTGCTAGTGTTAGTGCAATACCCCGTTCCCTATATGAAGAAATCAAAGATGAGATTGCACCTGCTGAGTTAGAACCCATTGATGTCACTATTAAGCTAGCTAATAGAGACACTATCTGCCCTCTGGGAATTGTGAGAGACGTAGAAGTCCTGTGTGATAAGACGAAGTATCCTACTGATTTCCTCGTCCTTGGTACTGCACAAGATAGATTTTGTCCCATCATATTCGGTAGACCCTTTCTCAACACTGTCAATGCTCACATTGATTGCATTAAGTAGACTGTCACTGTTAGTTTCGAGGGTGTGTCTCATGAATTTAACTTCTCCAAGTTTGGAAGACAACCCCATGAAAAAGAGTCATCTGGTAGGGATGAAATCATTGCTCTTGCTTCTATTGTCGTACCTCCTACGGATCCTTTAGAGCAATATCTGCTTGAGCATGAAAACGATATGCATATGGAGGAAAGAGATGTGATAGATAAAATTGTCTTAGAACAATATCCTATTGTCAAGAATAATCTTCCTGTTGAACTGCTTGGGGATCCTCCCCCACCAAAGGGTGATCCTGTGTTCGAGCTTAAACAGTTGCCTGATACTCTTAAGTATGCCTATCTTGATGAGAAGGATATATATCATGTTATTATTAGTGCTCTACTCTCAGAGCACGACGAGAAGAAGTTACTAAAAACTCTGAGGAAGCACCAAGCTGCTATTGGATATACTCTTGATGATCTTAAGGGTATTATTCCCACTCTATGTCAGCACAAGATTAAAACCGATCCTCATTCTAAACCAGTTGCTGATCATCAAAGGAGATTAAATCCTAAGATGAAAGTGGTCGTTAGAAAATAAATATAAAAGATTCTGGAAGCAGGAATCATTTATCCTGTTCCTCATAGTGATTGGGTGAGTCCAGTACATTGCATACCTAAGAAGGGAGGTATCATCGTCGTTCCTAATGATAAGGATGAACTAATCCCACAAAGGATTATTACTGGCTATAGGATGGTGATAGACTTACGGAAACTGAACAAGGCAACCAAGAAAGACCATTATCCTTTGTCATTTATCGACCAAATGCTAGAAAGGCTATCCAAAAAACACACACTTTTGCTTTCTAGACGGTTATTCAGGTTTCTCGCAAATACCTGTTGCACAATCTGATCAGGAGAAAACCACTTTCACCTACCCCTTCGGTACCTTTGCTTATAGAAGTATGCCTTTTGGCTTATGCAATGCACCTGCCACCTTTCGAAGATGTATGATGGCTAGATTCTCTGACTTTTGTGAAAAGATTGTCGAGGTTTTCATGGATGACTTCTCCGTTTACGGGTCTTACTTTGATGATTGCCTCAGCAACCTTGATCGAGTCTTACAGAGATGCAAAGATACCAACCTCGTCTTGAATTGGGAGAAGTGCCACTTTATGGTTAATGAAGGCATCGTCTTAGGACACAAAATCGCTGAAAGAGGCATTGAAGTGGATAAGGCTAAGGTTGATGCAATTGAGAAAATGCCTTGCCCCACAGATATCAGAGGTATAAGAAGTTTCCTAGGTCATGCTGGTTTCTATAGAAGGTTCATTAAGACTTCGCTATGATTTGTAGGCCTCTTACCAACCTCTTGCAGAAGGATGTTCCTTTTGTTTTTGATGAGGATTGGGAGGAAGCTTTTGAAATACGTAAGGCCTTGATAACCGCACCTTTCAACCACCTGACTGGAACTTGCCGTTTGAAATCATGTGCGGTGCTAGTGATTATGCTGTTGGTGTTGTTCTAGGACAAACAGTTGACAAGAAGTTGAATGTTATTCACTACGCTAATAAAACTCTAGACAGTGCCCATAGAAACTATGCCACTATGGAAAAGGAGTTTTTAGCAGTCGTGTTTGCATGTGAAAAGCTCAGATCTTATATAGTTGACTCCAAAGTCACTATTCACTCTGATCATGCTGCTATTAAGTACCTTATGGAGAAGAAGGACGCTAATCCTAGGCTAATCAGATGGGTTCTCCTGCTACAGGAATTTGATTTGCACGTCGTTGACTGAAAGTGTGCTGATAACCCTCTAGCAGATAACTTGTCTAGGCTAGAGAATGTCCTTGATGACCCACGACCTATTGATGACAGCTTTCCTCATGAGCAGTTGAATTTCATCCGCACTTCACATAGTGCACTGTGGTATGCTGATTATGCAAACTATATCATAGCCAAATACATACCACCCAGTTTCACCTATCAGCAAAATAAGAAATTCTTCTTTGATTTGAGACAATACTTTTGGGATGATCCTCACCTCTATAAGGAAGGAGTAGATGGTGTTATTAGACGTTGTGTGCCTGAACATGAACATGTACAGATCCTGCAGAACTGTCATTCCGAAGCCTACGGAGGACACCATGCTGGAGATAGAACTGCTCATAAGGTATTGCAATCAGGTTTCTATTGGCCCACTCTCTTCAAGGATGCCCGTAAGTTTGTCTTGTCTTGTGACGAATGCCAAAGGATAGGGAACATCAGTAAGCGTCAGGAAATGCCTATGAACTATTCACTTGTCATTGAACCATTTGATGTCTAGGGCTTTGATTATATGGTACCCTTCCCGGGTTCCAATGGGTACACTCACATCTTAGTTGCTGTGGATTACGTCACTAAGTAGCTAGAAGCTATCCCCACTAAAAATGCTGATCACCACACCTCTATTAAGATGCTTAAAGAAGTCATTTTCCCCAGATTTGGAGTCCCTAGATATTTGATGACTGATGGCGGTTCACACATCATTCATGGTGTTTTTCGCAAGATGCTCGCTAAGTATTATGTCAACCATAGAGTTGCATCTCCTTATCATCCTCAGGCTAGTGGTCAAGTGGAGTTGAGCAATAGGGAGATAAAATTGACCCTACAAAAGACTGTCAATAGATCTCCAAAGAATTGGTCTAGCAAACTTGACGGTGCATTATGGGCTTATAGGACTGCTTTTAAGAATCCCATGGGCATGTCGCCGTATAAAATGGTTTACGGTAAGGCCTGTCATTTACCTCTTGAGCTAGAACACAAAGCTAATTAGGCAATCAAAGAGCTCAACTTTGATTTCAAACTTGCCGGTGAGAGGCGGTTGTTTGATATCAGCTCGTTAGATAAATGGAGGGCCCAGGCATATGAGAATGCCAAGTTGTTCAAGGAAAAGGTTAAGAGATGGCACGATAAACGAATACAGAATCGAGAGTTCAATGTAGGTGATCATGTCCTGCTATACAATTCTCGCTTAAGATTCTTCGCAGGCAAGCTTCTCTCTAAATGGGAAGGTCCTTACGTTATCGAGGAAGTATATCGTTCCGGTGCCATCAAAATCAATAACACAGAAGGAAATTTTCCTAGAGTGGTAAATGGGCAAAGATCCAAGCATTATATCTCCGGTACTCCCATAAATGTTGAGACCAATATCATCAATATCATAACTCCAGAGGAGTACATAAGGGATGTTTATCAGCCGGTTTCAGACCCTGAAAATGAAGAGGTATCTGTTTCGGTAAGTAATTGGACTCCGAAACTTTTCCAATAGGAAATTTCCTCCGTTTTGGAATTTTTGGAAAATTAGAAAAATAGAAAGCAGTCCGAAGAGCGCACGAGGCGGCCACAAGCATGGTAGCGGCCACCTACCCCCCTGGTGGCGGCTAGGGGGCTTGTGGGCACCTCGTGTGCCTCACGGACTCTGTTTTCTTGCGGAGCATTCCTTATAGTCCAGAAAAAATCATTATATATTCGCCCGAAGGTTTTGATCTCCGTATCGCGCAGTTTTCCTCTATTTTCGTTTCAAGCTTGTTGTCTGCCGTAGATTTAGAGCAAAGATGTCTCAGGAATCTGTTGGGGAGAATGATCTTCCCCAAGTTCACGAAGAGGTAGATGCTGATATGAAAATAGTAGAAGTCACGGAAGCCAGGGACAAATCTAAGGAGAAAACCCAAGCCAGGGAGGAAGTTCAACCTATGTTCAACATTGAGGACGCTTAAGGAGTAGATTTTCTTCAGCCCTTCCTCCACGTGTTGTCTCCATCCTTGATTGAACTCTTGAGGTTTTGCGAAACAACTCGTGCTCGTAATATTTCCCTTTGTCATGAAGTTGTTTTGCTGGAAAACCATGTCGCAGATCTCAAAGGTATAAACCAAAGATTGATAGCTCTCTTGGAATCAAAGGCAACAACTCCACCACCATCTCCACCAAAGGAAGACAACTAAGCATTGGTATGGGCAATCCCCTTGGCTTTTGCCAAGCTTGGGGGAGTTGCCCTGGTATCGTATCACCTTTATATCTTTTGCTTTTACCTTTGTTTTAGTTCTTTCCTTTCTAGTTTCTATTTCTTCTCTTAGAGGAATAAGTCTTTAGTGTTTAGTTTGAGTCTTTTGCTTTTGTCTCTCCCCCAAGGTATTCGAGCTTGCGAGCTATATAATAAAGAGTATCTTAGTCAAGGGCTTTGCTTTATGTCGTGATCAAAAGTATGAAAAGAAATGTAGCATGAAAGATCATGAGATGATCTTATGGAAAGTGATAGCTTCACATATGACAAGTATGATGATTGAAACTTGTTGAGAATAAATCAACAGAGACCTCAGTCATTGTTGCAATAAATAAGAAGTAATAAGGAAAGATAGGTTCACATATAAATGTATCATCTTAGACACTTTTTACA
The DNA here is from genome assembly GCF_904849725.1 of Hordeum vulgare subsp. vulgare. Taxonomy (NCBI): domain Eukaryota; kingdom Viridiplantae; phylum Streptophyta; class Magnoliopsida; order Poales; family Poaceae; genus Hordeum; species Hordeum vulgare. The sequence continues at coordinate 267,588,072 of NC_058519.1, read as the reverse complement.
ATCGTGAGCACTCACCAAACTATTACATGATTAGGAGTAGATGTTGGACACGGAAGACACCATAATGAATTGTGTTTGCTTGGTTCCAAACAATGTTATGTGATTACAGATCCCTTAGCATGTGACTATTGCTTCCACCTCATATTAGCCAAAACTCCCGCACCAAGTAGAGATACTACTTGTGCATCCATAAACCTTCAACCCAGTTTTGCGATGAGAGTCCACCATACCTACCTATGGATTGAATAAGATCCTTCAAGTAAGTTGTCATTGGTGCAAGCAATAAAAATTACTCTCTAATATGTATGATCTATTAGTGTGTGGAAAATAAGCTTTGTACGAACCTGTGATGAGGAAGACATAAAAGCGACAGACTTCATAATAAAGTTCTTTATCACAGGAGGCAATATAAAGTGACGTTCCTCTGCAGTAAGAGGACACACATTCAAACCTCAAAAGTGCATAACAACCTCTGCTTCCCTCTTCGAAGGGCCTATCTTGTACCTTTACTTTTTGCCCTTGTAAGAGTCATGGTGATCTTCACCGATTCCCTATTTTTGCCTTTGTCTTGGCTACCGTGACATGCTTGGGAAAGATCTATATTCATATATCAACTTGGAGTTGAGTACTTATGCTTTATTATTGTTGACTTTACCCTTGAGGTAAATAGTTGGGAGGCAAAACTATAAGCCCCTATCTTCCTCTGTGTCCAACTGAAACTTTGATACCATGAGTACCACGTGAGTTGTAATAATTGTGGAAAATAAAAGAGATGATTGAGTATGTGGGTTTGCCTTACAAGATCTTATTTGACTCTTTTTGATATTATGATAAATTGTAATTGCTTCAATGACTTTGGACTGTTGTTGGTTACTTCTCGGTAAGGTTTTTGCTTCATGTTCTGCTTTGTGAAGGAATTGTTACTTTCCCATAAGAATCTTTATGATGTATTGTTGTTCTATGTCTGATCATGATGCCCTCATGTCCGTATTATGTTTTATCGACACCTTCGTCCCTAAACATGTGGACATGTTTATGGAACTTGGTTTTCGCTTGAGGACAAGGGAGGTCTAAGATTGGGGGAGTTGATACGTCCACTTTGCATCAGGCTTTCATGTTGATATTTATCGCTTTATGGGCTGTTATATTACTTTGTGGTACCATATTTATGCCTTTTCTCTCTTATTTTGCAAGGTTTATCTGAAGAGGGAGAATTCAGGCAGGTGGAATTCTGGACTGGAAAAGGAGCAAATCATAGTCTACTATTCTGCACATCTCCAAATGCCCTCAAAAGTTACGTGGATTTTTTTGGGATTATATAAAAAATACTGGGCGAAAGAAGTACCAGAGGGGAGCTACCAGGGCGCCACAAGCCTGGTAGCCGCCACCCCCTGGTGGCGGCTACAGGACTTGTGGGCTCCCTTACGGCCCACTGGCCCCCCTCTTTTTCTATATGAAGGGTTTTGTTCCAGAAAAAAATCAATCGGGATCTTTTTCGTGGTTTCACCGCCGCCACGAGGCGGAACTTGAGCAGATCCAATCTAGAGTCCGGCAAGATGATCCTGCTGGGGAAACCTCCCTCCTAGAGGGGGAAATCGTGGTCATCGTCATCACCAACACTCCTCTCGTCGGAGGGGAGGCATCTTGATCAACATCTTCATCAGCACCATCTCCTCTCCAATCCCTAGTTCATCTCTTGTAACAAATCTCCGTCTCGCGACTCCGATTGGTACTTGTAAGGTTGCTAGTAGTGTTGATTACTCTTTGTAGTTGATGCTAGTTGGATTACTTGGTGGAAGAGTGTATGTTCAGATCCTTGATGCTATTCATTACACCTCTGATCAGGATTACGATTATGCTTTGTGAGTAGTGACTTTTGTTCGTGAGGACATGGGATAAGTCATGTTCATAATAGTCATGTGAATTTGATATTCGTTCGGTATTTTGATATGATGTATGTTGTCTTTTCCTCTAGTGCTGTTATGTGAACATCGACTACATAACACTTCACCATACTTGGGCCTAGAGGAAGGCATTGGGGAGTAGTAAGTAGATGATGGGTTGCTGGAGTGACTAAAGCTTAAACCCGAGTCTATGCGTTGCTTCGTAAGTGGCTGATTTGGATCCACTAGTTTAATGTTATGGTTAGACGTTGTCTTAATTCTTCTTTCGTAGTTGCGGATGCTTGCGAGAGGGGTTAATCATAAGTGGGATGCTTGTCCAAGTAAGGGTAGTACCCAAGCGCCGTTCCCCCACATATCAAACTATCAAAGTAACGAACGCGAATCACATGAACATGATGAAACTAGCATGATAGAAATTCCCGTGTGTCCTCGGGAGCGTTTTTCCTCCTATAAGACTTTGTTCAGGCTTGTCCCTTGCTACAAGAGGGATTGGGCCACTTGCTGCACCGTTGCTACTACTTGTTACTTGTTACTTTTCGCTTGCTACGTTTCATCTCACAACACCATCACTTGTTACCGCTACTTTCACTGCTTGAAGTTATTTCCTTGCTGAAAACCATTTATCGGAGCCTTCTGCTCCTCGTTGGGTTCGACACTCTTACTTATCGAAAGGACTACGACTGACCCCCTATACTTGTGGGTCATCAGGTATCAACATGATATAGTCAGGTCCTCATGTCCTTGGTTGGAACAAAAGGGGCTCTTTAATTTCTCTTGATGTCCAAAGGCTCATCATGCTTGAACGTCGATGCTTCTTGATAGAGTTGATGTAGCTAGCATAGGAGCGCTGGTTCACTTCTCTTGCTTCTTCTTTATCGTCGTGGTTTCCCAACTTTAGACGTCCTATTGGGGAACGTTGCATGGGAAACAACAACAATTCTATCCATGGTGATGAGCATCTACGAGAGGAGAGATTGGATATGCATACCCTTGTAGATCACTAAGCGGAAGCATATTTAACGCGGTTGATGTAGAGGAACATCTTCGCGATCGAAATCACAGCCCATCCCATGATCTCATCATGAACCGTCCCGCGATCCCATCATGATCCATCCCGAACTAGTGTCTAACGGATGACACATCCGCGTTCAGCACATGTACAGCTCGATGATGATCTACACCTTCTTGATCCAGCAAGAGGGGCGAAGAGGTAGATGAGTTCTCCAGCACACTGACGTGGTGGTGGTGGTGGTGAACTAATCCAGCAGGGCTTCGCCAAGCTCTACTAAACTAATCTAGAGGAAAAATGACCTATACAGAGAGAGGGCGGCACGTGGCTTATTAGGGTTATGGCTTACCTCAAATCCTCTAGTATATATAGGAGGGAGGGAGAGGAGGAGGCAACCTCAAAACCCACCAAGGGTTCAGCCAAAGTGGAGGAGGTGGAAGAGTCCACCTCCATTCCTACTCCAAATAGGATTCCTCCCTTCCCCACTTGGGTTTCTTTCCTTCCCACATCCTAGCTGCATTGGGCTTTAGTGGGGGCTTCGGCCAGCCGACTAAAGGCTGGTCCACATCCTCCCTCAGCCCATGAGACCCTTTGGGTGGGTGGGCCCACATGGTCGACCCCCGGAACCCATTCGTCATTCAAAAACCACTTTCCTATATACCAATCTTTACCTGGGACCATTCCGGAGCTCCTCATGACGTCCGGGATCTCATCCGGGACTACGAACAACTTTCGGTCACGAACATACATAACTCAATAACAATGAAACGTCACCGAACCTAAGTGTGCAGACCGTGCGGGTTCGAGAACTATGTATACATGACCTGACACATTCTCCGATCAATGACCAATTGCGGGACCTGGATGCCCATATTGGCTCCTACATATTTCACGAAGATCTTTATCGGTCGAACCTCTATGTCAAGGATTCAGTTAATCCCGTATGCTATTCCCTTTGTCCTTCGGTATGTTACTTGCCCGAAATTCGATCATCGGTATCTCCATACCTAGTTCAATCTCGATACCAGCAAGTCTCTTTATCGTTCCGTAATACAAGATCCTGTGACTAACTCCTTAGTCACATTGCTTGCAAGGCTTGTTGTGATGTTTTATTACCGAGTGGGCCCTGAGATACCTCTCCGTCACATGGAGTGACAAATCCCAGTCTTGATTCACACCAACCCAATAGACACCTTCGGAGATACTTGTTGAGCACCTCTATAGTCACCCAGGTACATTGTGATGTTTGATACACACAAGGTATTCCTCCGGTGTCCGGGAGTTGCATGGTCTCATGGTCATAGGAAAAAATACGTTGACATGCAGAAAACAATAGCAATAAACTGACACGATCATATGCTACGTTCATTGTTCGGGTCTTGTCCATCACATAATTCTCCTAAAGATGTGATCCCATTATCAAACGACAACAAATGTCCATGGTGAGGAAACCTTGACCATCTTTGATCGACGAGCTAGTCCTTCACAGGATCACTAGGGATAGTGTGTTGTCTATGTATCCACACATGTATTTGAGTTTCCATTCAATACAATTCCAACATGGATAATAAACGATTATCACGAATAAGGAAATATAATAATAACCAGTTTATTATTTCCTCTTGGGCATATTTCCAAGTGTCTCCCTCTTGCACTAGAGTCAATAATCTAGTTGACATCACTATATGATTGCAATGAATGTAACACCCATAGAGTTCTCGGGTTTGATCATGTCTTGCGTGTGAGAGAGGTTTTTTAGTCAACGGGCCCGAAACATTCAGATCCATGTGTACTTCACAAATCTCTATGTCATACTGTATATCCTTCTACCATGCTTCTCTTGGAGCAATTCCAAACGACTACTCCACTATATGAATCCGGTTTACTACTCAGAGTTATCCGGATTAGTGTGAAAGCTTGCATCGACGTAACCCTTTACGATGAATTATTTTATCACCTTCGAAATCGAGAAAAATTCTTTAGTCCAGTAGTTACTAAGGATAACTTTGAGCGCTATCCAATGATCCATTCCTGGAACACTCTTGTACCCCTTGACTGGCTCATGGAAAAGCACACATTAGGTGCGGTACACAGTCTGGCTTACTTAAGATCCTACGGTTAAGGCATAGGGGACAACCTACGTCCTTTCTCTTTGTTCTGTTGTGGTCAGGTTTTCAGTCTTACTCAAATTCACACCTTACAATACAGTCAAGAACTCCTTCTTTGACTGATCCATTTTGAACTCCTTCAAAAACTTGTCAAGGTATGTATTTATCGAAAGTTTTTATCAAGCGTCTTGATCTATCTCCATAGATCTTGATGCTCAACGTTCAAGTAGGCTTAATTCAGGTTTTCCTTTGAAAAACACTTTTCAAACGACCATATATGTTTTCCAGAAATTCTACATCATTTCTGATCAACAATATGTCAACCACATATACTCATTAGAAATTCTATAGTGCTCCCACTCACTTTCTTGAAAATACAAGTTTCTCATAAACCTTGTATAAACCAAAAAGCTTTGATCATCTCATGAAAGCGTATATTAAAAATTGGAGACGCTTGCTCCAGTCCATAGAAGGATCGCTGGAGCCTGCATCCTTAGCATTGACAAAACCTTCTAGGTGTATCACATACAACTTTTCCTCAAGGAAACCGTCGAGGAAACAATGTTTTGACATCCTATTTGCAAGATTTCATAATAAATAAAGCAGCAAAAGCTAACATAATTCCAACAGAGTTTTAGCATCGCTACGGGTGAGAAATTCTCATCGTAGTCAAGTCCTTGAACTTGTCAATAACATCTTTGTGACAAGTCAACCTTTCTTAATGGTGACATTTACCATCACCATCCGTCTTCCTTTTAAAGATCCATCCGTACTTAACAATCTTATGACCGTCAAGTAGTTCTTCCAAAGTTCACACTTTGTTTTCATACTTTGATGCTCTCTCGGATTTCATGGCCTCCGGCCATTTGTCAGAATCCGGGCCCACCATCGCTTCTCCATAGCTCATAGGTTCATTGTTTTCCAGCAACATGACCTCCATGACAGGATTACCATACTACTCTGGAGTAGTGTGTGTCCATGTCGACCTACGAGGTTTGGTAGGAACTTTATTTGAAGCTTCATGATCACCATCATTGGCTTCCACTTCAACTGGTGTAGGCGCCACAGGAACAATTTCATTGGACTTTCTACTATTTGGTTGAAGTGTTGGTTCAATAACATCATCAAGTTCCACCGTCCTCCCACTCAATTCTTTGAAGATAAACTCTTTCTCAAGAAAGGACCCGTTTCCAGAAACAAACCCTTTGCTTTTGTATCTGAGATAGGAGGTATACTCAACTGTTTTGGGTGTCCTATGAAGATGAATTTATCCGCTTTGGGTTCGAGCTTATCAGTCTAAAACTTTTCCACATAAGCGTCACAGCCCCAAACTTTTAAGAAACAACACCTTACGTTTCTACAAACCATAGTTCATCTGGTATCATCTCAACGGAATTATGTGGTGTCCTATCTAAAGTGAATGTGGTTGTCTCTAATGCCTAACCCTAAAATGATAGTGGTAAGTCGATAAGAGACATCTTAGTATGCACCATATCCAATAGGGCACCACTACGACATTCGGACACACCATCCCACTATGGTGTTCCAGGTGGCGTGAGTTGTGAAACAATTTTCACATTGTCTTAAATGTTCACCAAACATGCAACTCAAATATATATTTACCTCCATGATCACATCGTAGATATATTATCCTCTTGTCATGACGATCTTCAACTTCACTCTTAAATTGTTTGAACTTTTCAATATTTCAGAGTTTGTGATTCATCAAGCAAACACACCTATTTCTACTCAAATCATCAGTGAAGTGAGAATATAATGATATCCACTGTGTGCCTAAGCACTCATTGGACTTCATACATAAAAAATGTATTATTTCCATCAAGTCACTTTCTCGTTCCATCTCACTGAAAATGAAGCCTTCAGTCATCTTCCCCATGTGGCATGATTTTCATGTCTCAAGTGATTCAAAATCAAGTGAGTCTAAACGATCTATCTGCATGGAGTTTCTTCATGCGTTTACAGCAATAGGCATGGTTCGCATGTCTCAAACGATTCAAAAATGAGTGAGTCCAAAGTTCCATGAGCATGGAGCTTCCTTATGCATTTTATCCCAATATGGCTCAAGTGGCAGTGCGACAAGTAAGTGGTGCTATCATTACAACTTTGTATCTTTTGGCATTAATATTATGAACATGTGTAGAACTACGACCGAGATTTAATAAACCATTCATATTAGGTGCATGACCATTGAAGGTGTTATTAAAATAAATAGGGTAACCATTATTCTCTTTAAATGAATAACTGTATTGCAGTAAACACGATCAAATCATGACTATGCTCAACACAAACACCAAATAAGAAATATTTAGGTTCAACATTAATCCCGATGGTAGAGGGACCGTGTGATGTTTGATCATATCAACCTTGGAATTACTTCCAACACATATCTTCACCTCACCCTTGCTAGTATCCCTTTATTCCGTAGCTATAATTTCGAGTTACTAACACTTAGCAACTGAACCGGGATCTAATAACTCGGTGCTACTAGGAGTACTAGTAAGGTACACATCAATATCACGTATATCCAATATAGTTTTGTCGACTTTGGCGGCCTTCTAATCTACCAAGTATATAGGGTATTTCCGCTTCAGTGATCGTTCCCTTGTAATAGAAGAACGTAGTCTCGGGTTTGTGTTCAACCTTGGGTTTCTTGCCTAGAGCAGCAACTGGTTTGCCATTCGTGAAGTATCCCTCCTTGCCCTTGCCCTTCTCGAAACTAGTGGTTTTACTAACCATCAACAATTGATGCTCCTACTTGATTTCTACTTCCGCGGTGTCAAAGATCGCAAACAACTCAAGGATCATCTTGTGCATCCCTGATATGCTATAGTTCATCACGAATCTCTAGTAGCTTGGTGGTAGTGACTTTGGAGAACTATGTCTATCACTATCTTATCTGAAGATCAACTCCTACTCTATTCAAGCAACTGTAGTACCCACACAACCTAAGCACATGCTCAACGATTGAGATTTTCTACTTTATTTAGCTGGCAAAGAATCTTGTCGGAGGTCTCATACCTCTCAACACGGGCACGAGCCTGAAATCAAAATCTTAGCTCTTGCAACATCTTATGTGTTCCATGAAGTTCAAAAACATCTTGGGCGCCTCAATTCTAAGTTGTTAAGCATTACGCACAGAACATTCACGTAGTCATCAAAAACGAGTATGTCAGATGTTCGCAACATCCACACACGATGGTCAGGGGGTAGCACACAGAGCGGAGCATTAAGGACATAAGCCTTCTATGCAACAATGAGGACAATCCTCAGTTTACAGACCTAGTCCGCATAATTGCTACTATCATCTTCCAACTAAGTTTACTATAGCAACGTATCCGAAATAGTGGAGCTACAATGCAAAATACAACATAATTTGCAAAGACATAATAACTATGTTCATGATAATAAGTTCAATTGATAATATTACTTAAGAACTCCAACTTAGATTGACATCCCTCTAGTCATTCGAGTATCATATCATCCAAATTCACTAACTCAAGTCCGATCATCACATGAGTTGAGTTAGCTTCAATGATGAACATCTCTATGTTTATCATATCTACTATATGACTCATGTTTGACCTCTCAGTCTCTTGTGTTCTGAGGCCATGTCTGTACATGCTAGGCTCATCATGTTCAACCCGAGTGTTCCGTGTGTGCAACTATTTTGCACTCGTTTTATGTGAACGTAGAGTCTATCACATCCGATCATCACGTGGTGTCTCGAAATAACGAACTGTCGCAATTGTGCACCCTCGGGGAGAACACAATTTTATCTTGAAATTCCAATGCTACCGTCGTCCTAAGCAAAATAAGGTGCATAAAAGGATTAACATCACATGCAAATCATAAGTCACATGATATGGCCATGAACTTGTGCCTCTTGATCTCCATCACCAAAGCACGGGCATGATCTCCATCATTGTGCTGCCATCAAGGTTGTCGCGCTAAGTATGTTGTTACTACTAAAGCTAGTCAATAGAGATAAAGAAAAGCATCATTAAGCGCAAAATAATTAAAGACAACCCTATGGCTCCTGCCGATTGCCGTAACATCGACGTGCAAGTCAATATTTAACTACCACAACATGATCATATCATACATCAAATATATCATATCATGTCTTTGGCCATATCACATCACAACATACCGTGCAAAAACAAGTTAGACGTCCTCCAATTTGTTGTTGCATGTTTTACATGGCTGATATAGGTATCTAGTATGATCGCATCTTACTTACACAAAACCACAATGGTGATATGCAAGTTGATATTTAACCTTCTCCAAGGACCGCCTCGGTCAAATATAATTCAACTAAAATTGGGGAAACAAACACCTGCCAGTCATCTTTATGCAAAAAGTTGCATGTTAGTCGATGAAACCGGTCTCTCGTAAGCGTACGAGTAATGTTGGTCTGGGCCGCTTCATCCAACAATACCACCGAATCTAGAAAATACTAAGGAGGGAAGCAATCTGAATATTAACACCCACAAACTCCTTTGTGTTCTACTCAAGATGTCATCTACGCATAGACCAAGCTCATGATGCCAATGTTGGGGAACGTTGCATGGGAAACAAAAAAATTCTACGCGCATATAAGATCTATCCATGGTGATAAGCATCTACGAGAGGAGAGATCGGATCCAATACCCTTGTAGATTGCTAAGCGGAAGGATATATAATGCGGTTGATGTAGTGGAATAGCTTCACGATCCAAATCGCAGCCCGTCCCGCGATCTCATCGCAAACTGTCCGGCGATCCCATCACGATCCATCCCGATCTAGTGCCGAACGGACGACACCTTGGTGTTCAACACACGTATAGCTCTATGATGATCTCCGCCTTCTTGATCCAGCAAGAGGTAGATGAGTTCTCCAGCAGGACGGCGTGGTGGTGGTGCTGCTGAACTAATCCAATAGGGCTTCGCCAAGCTCTACTGAACTAATCTAGAGGAAAAACGACCTAGACAGAGAGAGGGAAGTACGTGGCTTATTATGGTTAGGGCTGCCCTCAAATCCTCTAGTATATATACGAGGGAGGGAGGGGAGGAGGCTCCCTCAAAACCCAGAAAGGGTTCGACCGAAGTGGAGGAGGTGGAAGAGTCTACCTCCAATCCTACTCCTAGTAAGATTCCTCCCTTCCCCAATCGGGTTTCTATCGTTCCCACCTCCTAGCTTCATTGGTCTTTAGTGGGGGCTTCAGCCAGCCCACTAGAGGCTGGTGCACATCCTCCCATAGCCCATGAGACCCTTTGGGTGGGTGGGCCCACCCGGTGGAGCCCCGGAACCCATTCGTCACTCCTCGTACACTACCGGAAATGCTCGAAAATTTTCTGGAGTTCAAAAACAACTTTCCTTTATATCAATCTTTACCTCCAGACCATTCTGGATCTCCTCGTGATGTGTGGAATCTCATTCGGTAGTATGAAGAACTTTCGGTCAACCACATACATAACTCAATAATACCTAAACATATGTTAACCTTAAGTGAGCAGACCGTACGGGTTCGAAAACTATGTAGACATGACCTAGGACATTCTCCGGTCAATAACCAATATGGGACCTCGATGCCCATATTGGCTCCTACATATTCAACAAATATCTTTATTGGTCGAACTTCTATGTCAGGTATTCAGTTAATCCCGTGTGATGTTCCCTTTGTCCTATGGTATGTTACTTGTCTGAGATTCGATCGGTAGTATCTCCATACCTAGTTCAATCACGTTACCGGCAAATCTCTTTACTCGTTCCATAATACAAGATCCTGTGACTAACTCCCTAGTCACATTGCTTTCAAGGCTTGTTGTGATGTTGTATTACCGAGTGGGCCCTGAGATACCTCTCCATCACATGGAGTGACAAATCCCAGTCTTGATTCACGCCAACCCAACAGACACCTTCGGAAATACCTGTAGATCACCTTTATAGTCACCCAGTTACGTTGTGATGTTTCATACACACAAGGTATTCCTCCGGTGTCCGGGAGTTGCATGATCGCATGGTCATAGGAACAGATACATGGACATGCAGAAGACAGTAGAAATAAACAAACACGATCATATGCTACGTTCGTAGTTTGGTTCTTGTCCATCACATCATTCTCCTAATGATGTTATCCCGTTATCAAACGACATCTCATGTCTATGGCTAGGAAACCTTGATCATCTTTGATCAATGAGCTAGTCCTTCAGAGGCTCACTAGGGACAGTGTGTTGTCCATGTATCCACACATGTATTTGAGTTTCCAATCAATAAAATTCTAACATGGATAATAAAAGATTATTATGAACAAGGAAATATAATAATAAGCAATTTATTATTGCCTCTACTGCATATTTCCAATAGGTCCTTCATCTTGCTTGGTAGCATTATCTTATGTTGCTTGGAGCATGCTTTGAGGAGTTCAAGTTATTCAAGGTAGAACTTTGCACTTGGGAAACATGGTAATCCGTGATTCCGGGGTTATCCAAATAGGACTGAGGTGCTTCTTACTCTTCTTGGATAAATGAGCATGTTAACCATAACGACAACACCATATTTTCCCAAGTACCACATAAGCGCACTGCTCATGGGATATGTGAGAGGAGCGGATGTTTTCTCCAGACGGTCACTTGTAGAGGGGTTTGGCGGTGGTCGAGGTGGAGCATTGGCCATGGTATAATGACATAGAGCCAAGGCCTATGGTTACAATCAGATCATTCTATGGCTCGGTAAAGCGTCGGGGTTTTAAGGAGCTTAGGATGTGAGTGAACGTCTACCATCTTATACTTGAGCACAATCATTGGATGCCAATAATCCTTCCTATTTCTCTAGACAAAGTCATCCAATCTCATCAAAAGTACCATCTCATATAATTCAACTCCAACATGTCCTATGTTATTCCATTCCAAGGTTTTAGAGAAGGACTAAACCAAAAATCTCATAAGTATACTATAGACAACTCACATGTATCCCTATGTAAAAAATCCTTGGGAGCATACAAGGTGCTAAGCTTGAATACGATACTACAAATCCCACTAATCGACTAAATTGTCCTAGGTCTGAGGTACTACATTTCTATGCTACGGAAACATGTAATATACCAATCCAAGATCTTGCTTCCTTCCAATCAAGTGGTCCTCAAATGCCACCATTCATTACATGATCCACTAGTGCTACAAATCCAAGATCGATGGAGTTCTGCATAGCTTTCTAGAGTTCCTATCATCCACAAATCATTTCACGGACTATTATCACCGTATACCCACCAACTCCCAACATAATGAGCAACTAAAATCTAGGGTAAATCTTATATAGATTCTTAAATTGTTTATGAAAACTCCAATTTCTTCTAATTATCATCCACCGAGAAAACATGGCATTATTATCAAGATAATTGGGCTAGTTCCAATTTACTGTGAACGATGTAGTTTTACTTAACACCAACACTTTATTAGGATCACCTATGTAAATCTAAATCGCATCTCCAGCGAGAATTCCAACACGTTACTCCAAGTCATTATTGCAACATCATCAATCTATGACCGCTACTTGTCAGAATCAAGTTATAATACCATAAGAATTTTAAACATAAGATCCCCATTCGTCTTGCTAAATCGAGTTTAGTCAAGGGATACGTAAGTCGTGCTATCTCAAGAGACCTATTATAGTCACATCAAATCATTATCTATATATCATAAATCCTTAGGATAATCCTTCCTATGTCATGAAGGTTCTAGTGCTAGCTTAATAATGAAATATGTTTGTCCACGATGATCACTACTCCCGTAATGAACCCAGTGCTAAGCAGGGGTTATTGATGCTCAACAGGTGCTCTAGCAAACCCATGTATTAAACACGAGATGAAAGGTTTGAGTTGGCGCAGCTTGTGAGGTATGTGTTGGTCTAGGGAGGATTCTGAATCTTGAGGGAAAAGCTTATCTCTATGGGGTTATGTTTGGTTGGAAACATTGTAGTCGAAGTCTTGATTGCTCGTGTGTCATTGAGGTGGATCCTTGGTGCATCCTGTCTTGCTAGTATTCACTTGGCGAGATGGGGGAGAGGTAGAAGTATCATAGAGCAGAGTGTCAAAGGGGTAGTATAGTGCAAGCGTAATCAAACAAGTGTCGAAAGGGCCAAACACAAATATCAAGATGATGTTGGCGATAGAGTCGTGTACTTCTTGCCTAGGCAAAAAGTGTGACTTATATCAAAGCACAAACAAGGAAAAACAAACAACACACAACATAATTCCATACGAACCATCACACGGACCTCGACTTTGCATAGGGGATACACGACTCATCCTACCTAAGGGGTTATGACACTCAAAAGTCGTGCTTGCTCCATCTCTTGGGGAGGAGTCCGCTCAGTCTTTTGGGTCTTCGTGAGGTGTTTCTATCTCTCTTGTTATTGTTCATTGAAACAATCTGGGTTGTGCTGGAAAGAGTCCTTGACAACTTCTTCTCTGGTGAGCTTCCGACGAAGGTGGTTCCTCATGGTTGTTGTTGACAGGATCTTCTATTTCCTTTGTAACCGTGTCATTGTCTTGTTGTCTTCCAAGGCGCCGAGAGTTCCAAGTGGACAATCCTTTATGCAATGACATGGACAAGGCATGATAGATATCTGACACGTCATTTATGTTGATGACAATATCGACACCAAGAGCGCGGGATGAAGAGGACTGTTTTTCCTTCTCACTATGGTGAGGCGGACCAAATGGGGAGGTTATGTTGATGACAATATCGACAACAACAGTAAGGACAGGGTCGCTCTACTAGCGATGCATATCATGATCTTGCATATCTTACGTCCTGATCATCATAGGCCAGGGTTGCTCCGCTCTAGGAAAGTGTACAAGGTGTCACCATCTTCCGAGTCTTGATGTCCACATTCCTCAAGAAGGTAGATTCTATTGGGGTCATCTTGTCGTAGCGCTGCCAACCTTTTCTTCAAAATATGTGGGTGATCGTTTGGCAAGGTTTCTTCATTTCAAGTTACCACCAGTATTTCAAGGAATCGAGTGGTCAGGGGCATAAGTGTGCTAGCGATTGTGTGCAAAATTTGCAATGGATGTTGGGGAGAGTTAAGACAATAAGGGCGAAAGTGATAAGGTAAAAACATTTCCTTCCTTTGAAGATTTAGGAGAGGTGAGAGACATAGAAGTTTCGCAAGTGATTTTGAAGGGTGTAGGAGAATAGTTTGTCCTAACTAATGTCCATGCTACCTAAGGGCTTCCTACAGTCACAATGGCTCTGATATTAGCTCTTTGGGGACTCCAACTCATAAATCATGATCATCGAATGTACGTGCACAGTGATCCCAGAGATCAATGCTCATTGAACACACAGAAACTAATTAACAAGAGTCTCACATCCTTTACATATTGTTCTAATCGAATATGGCCTTGGTGGCCAAGTCTTCATATCTTTGCAGCGGAAACTTTTCATCAATAGTGTGAACCCATGCCGTCTGCCTTAACCCTACATGCATTATGACTGGGCAGCGTCCTAGCTCAAACGTACGTCATCAAGGTAATCTTCATCATATCATATTTCTCTCATGCTTGGCTAATAAAATAACCAGTGGCAAGCCAATGAGTACTTTGAATGTACTCGAAAGCATCCCATGTTTGGAACAAGGCCATAACAATGCAAGATACACCACTAAGTAGGTAAGTTGCCGAAAGCTAGTTTTGAGTGCAATGTCATGATCAATCAACTTGTAAAACATGCATCAAAGGTTGCAGATATCCATATGAACAAGCTATAGATATCATCATAAGCAGGGGTTGAACATCTCATGTTCATGCATAATTACACTACAAGGAATATGCTAATACACGACGCTATTTTTTCATCGCTACATCGTCACGGTTTTTAATTTACGACGATCTCATGACGAAAAACCAAGCGTCACAAATGAACAGCAGCGACGTTTTGATCAAAATCGTCATAACTTTTATGATGATTCCTGGATTGTCGTATCCTTTACGACTATCCTAAATCGTCGTTGACAATCAAACCCAGTCCCACGTGGCAAAATTTCAACGAAATCAAAACGTCATGGCTGAAATCAGCCCAACCCATTTCAATTGATCACATGGGCTGGTTTTATTTTTTTCGTCTTTTTCTTATTGGGCTTCTTTTTGGGCCTTACCCTATTTACAACCACTTTAGTATTTTTTTTGAATTTTATTGTCATTATAATTTGGGCGTGGCCTTTTAATTCCCAAATACGTTTGATCCAGTTCAGTTTTGGCCTTTTTATATTTTTTGTTTCATTTCTATTTGTTAGGCCTTTTCATGCCAATCATTTCTCCAGTATTAAATCCAACACCATTTCATATTCAAATCAAGAAAACTCCAAGTCGAATTAAAATCACCCATCATATAACATCACATAATACATCTCTCAGGTTTACATAACACAATAACTCATCTCATGAATACATTTCCTTACATAGGAATATAGCAAGAACGGACAGAATTGCACAACAGAACAATGGCACATCTGCTAACAATGGAGTTCATTCCAATCTCCTATGAAACATTGGTTCAGAAATTTTTATGTTGTGTCGATTTGAATGTCCCAAGTAGGCATCATCGACATCTTCTCACCACTTACCTAGCAACAGAAAAAGAGACAAAACAAAAAACATTTATCCTGTCTTTGCCAAATCTAGATATTTGTGAATTTGCTTTCATCTAAAAGAAATCTATAATAGCATGGCATATACACCAAGAGTTCAAGGGGTCATTGTATGATGGGATACCTGTATAAATGAAGGGCGGATACAAGTTGAGTATGCATGTCTTACTTCTGTTCTACTAGAAGAAGAAAAAAAGGGAAACTTTTAGATGGAGAAATGATATCATCTCTTACTCACCATACTCCATGGGGTCATTACAGCGTCGTGTCACTGGCAATACTTGTCTTGAGTGCCTTCTACCTGTCCTTTGAAAATGCAAACACTGTTTTCCCCTGGTTGTTGAGAAGGAAACAGAGGCAGTGTTAAGTAGGACAGCGAGAGGATAACAAAGCGATTGATTGAATATCACTAAATGATAATAGTAACAAATAAATAACTACTCCCTCCGTACATATGCATTATATTTTTGTACAGAGGTAGTACTACTGAGACATCAAGTGTATGCTATGTAGGCATCCTATAAAATGGATAGAATCAAACACCAAACCAGAAACCAACAAAGCCACTATAGGGGAGACTTCAAGTTCCACTAGTCTTTAGTCCAGATAATTGATTGAAAATCGAGACATAAGGTCAGTTTTTCCATTCTTCATGTCAAGAACCAGGTTCATTTATTTCTATTATCCTTCCCCTTTCCCTACAGCAAAATACTAGTACTACTGTTATTTCTAGGCGTTCCAATTCAACTGGGGAGATTTGGGAGGCGCTCACATTCAACTAACTAGAGACGGCTCGGTTCAGGCAACCACCATATGTGCTCCCTCTAGAGATTAATCTCTAAAATCCTGTAATACTTAAACCTTTTAAGTAATAAAGCACCCTTTTTTGAAAAAAATGTATTAATTCATTAGAAATATAAGTTTTGTTTAGCAAACGGATCCTCTACCCTAGTTTTGTTTAGCAACAAAAATGTATTAATTCATTAGAAATAATGCTTATACTGTTATGGAATGATGACCTAGTTATGGAATGTGCAAATTCGCTTCCAAGAATCGAGGCAGCAAAATATGGACAGTATCAGAGGCTCCTCTACCCTCAAAATTAGTTCTTCTAATAATACAATATATTAGAGCGGCTAAGCTAGCCTGCTCCACATTCATCCTCCATTGTGAGTGAGAGTTACTCCCCTGGTGACACGTTTTCCCCCATTTTTCATATTGTTGACTTTTTTTCTTCCCAAAGGAATTACCCCTGAAATACAATATATTAGTTCCTGGGAAATGCTCCTGTGATCTGAGTTAGGTGGACTACACTTCCAGGTTTGCATAGGTATTTTTTACTGGCAAGGAATGCTACGTTGATGACCAGAAATTCCAGGATTTCAGGCCACTCAGTGCTCCAATTGCATGAGATGGGGAAGTCGGTGGCATTTTTTGATGGAATTGGTGAGAGCAGTGATTACTTCTTATTGCAAACGTAGTTTGTTTATATTTTCGTTTACCTAGAGAAGATAAGTAGGGCATTACTTGGTGTTAAACTGACTGGGACCGGAGGTATTGATCAGCAACAACCAAACATCATGTATGTATAGATATATAAATTTTGACATTAGTTTTCCTTTTATTGGGTTCGGGAATGAGAAGTTAACAATAAATACATTGCAGCAAGTGTATAGATTAGTTACAGTGTCCTTACTAAAATTTAATGGTTTCTCATATTGTTTGCTGATAGTAAGAAATTGTCCTTTAGAAACCTCTACATATCTGGTAGTCAACATGTGAGACAGATTTCTGAAATTCTGAATAGCTAGATTACAATGCTAACATCCACATCATCTCCCTATTTGCCTGGTTAAACTCGGTACTCGAATACTAGAGTTGTACTACTTGCACGGGATTTTCAAACAGAGTTTATCCATAAAGGCATATATAAAAACTGGACCAAAGCATGCACGTACATCTGAGTTCATATTCATGTACAAGCGCTTGTTCATTCTTGACAGAGACAAGAAATGTGTGTGTGTGTGTGTGTGTGTGACTCGAGATATATATAGTTGACTGAAATGTGTGTGTGTGTGTGTGACTCGAGATATATATAGTTGACTGAAATTGTATGGGCTTCTATATGAAACTATGGTTGTTTATCTACCTACAGTTTTGCTGTCTTTTATTCACCAAAATACAACCAGTGCCATACTGATGCATGATGCTCTCTATGTCCATCATGGTGCAGTTGTCGGTGACGGAATCCGATCCCTTGGTGTCGTTCCAGAAATCAAGATCTGAGACCTTTGTGGCAAAATCATCGGTGAGGTAGATAGTAGTTGAGCTGAAGCTCCACGGCACGACGGGTGGATTCAGCTTGTGCATTTGCTTGAGGCAATACGCTATCCCCATCGATATTCTAAGTCGGGCCATCTAGTCCAAGTTCTCAGCTTCTCTAACTGCAGCATAATCAAAAGCATTATCAAATACTGCAATTCTTGAAGTGGTGTCTGAACATTATAGGAATCATTGTGTTAACAGAGAGAAAACTAAAAGGATATATTATGTACACACTTACCATGGAGATGCTCGAAAAGAGTCCCATTTGGAGCATATTCAAACACCATAGCTCTGGTGAAAGGATTTTCTTCTTCACAGTAGCCAAGCAGGTTCATAAAGTTCTTGCGGCCCACTTTGGATAAACTTGAGATCTGAGACCACAGCCATTTTAGTCAATGTATATTTCACAAAAGAAAAAAATGTGCATATAAGGAGGTTAATGGCAGCTTACCTTTTTCCTGTACTGGGATTCACATGCTTTTGACCAATAATTTTCAGATGATATTAAACTTGACACAACTGCTATTTCAACTCTGCTTGATAATGTTCCCTTATACAACATGTAGTTAGCCGTAGAACCAATTATATTGCTGAAAACCTCGGAGGCTGCCTCCAGCTCTAATCGTTTCAGCGAAGGCACACCTGGAAGAATGATTTATCATGTGTTAATGTGCAACCAAAGAACAAAATATATGATAACAGATATGCACACATACAATGAAGGATACCTGTCACGAAGGCTCGCTGCAGTTGCCCACTTAGCACTGTTACCCAAGGCCTCACAGTATCGACTTTCTTCGCCTGCACCACCTGCCATAACCAAACCGTAGGCTCTCCAGGAATGCTTATGCACATCATGGACAGGTGAATCAACCCGAGGATCATGGCTTGGCTGTGGAGTAGAAGGCACATGCCTGTCCGTTTGTGGAGGGGCTAGCGATGGCGCTGATGATGCCTTAGGCGAAGCGATGAACGGCGAGGGCGATGATGCTCCTGCGCGATGCCTGCCCTTCTTGTGGTCAGGAGCTCGAGTCGGCGGTAGGAGAGATGGTGGGAAGTGTATCCGTAGTAGCCTTCTCGGATGCGAATTCCTGATGTTTGAACAACACATGAAGCAAAACAAAGAAAATATCAACTTGAGTAAGAAACACATTGATCATCATAAGTAAATTCCACTCATGGTGACATTTGCAGATGTAACAACAGTTATTCAGCTAACCATGTTGATGTTTATGCCGAGCTGTATGTTATGCTATTATCACAAAACAGAGAATAGTGCGAGTTCGTATTTGTTAACCCGTTTCAGATACTGGCATGATTGATTACTCTACTACGAGAAGAGAGATGATTCGATCAATCAGGCAGGCAAAAACATGCCCCCCGGGGCACATCTAATGATGCAGGATTCAACCATTATTAAAACAAGCACGCACACGCGGAAGCCTATGATTATACTAGCAGAAGCAGAGCGATGATGGATTTAGTCATGGGCATTTATTAATTTGATGAAAACTGACGGCGGAGAACACGGGAGGGGATGGGGGATTGAGCAGTGCTCACGGTGACGGGGCGCTCGGGGAGCTTCATGCAGAAGACGCAACTGAAGTTCTTGCCGACGATCTCGAGCGCGCTGTCCTCGTTGTCTTCGTCCTGTTCCTCCTCCTTGCCGTCGTCCCCACCATCGGCGGCGGTGCTCTTCCCGCCGAGCAGCTCCTAGCAGCGCCGCGCCTTGTCCTGCTCGGAGAGGATGGTGTCGGCCTCGATCTCGCGGATGCCAGCGAGGACGCCGCTCCCGCCGCCGACGCCCCCGGTGGCCGCAGTGGGGGCAGGCGCCGGGACGGATGAGGAGGACGCGCCCTCGCCGCCGCAGTCGGGGCAGGCCCAGCCAGCCGCATCGGTGAGCGCGGGGGGTTTCGAGAGGCACGGGGAGTGCCATGCCGTCGCGCAGGTCGTGCATCGCAGCAGCTCCACCTCCAGCGGCGACGCTGAGTGGCAAACCATGCACACCCCGTCCTTGTCGCACGACAGGTCGGACATCTTGCTCCTCCTCCTCGTCGACGGCAACGGCGGGCGGGCCTCGTCGCCATGTGCACGAGCTAGGGTATCGAGTGCGGGTGAGAGATGTGGAGGTTGTACTCGGCGGCTGGGGAGAGAGGATTGGGTGTGCCGGCAGTGGGGTAGAGGTTGGAGGCCGGTAGGTCATCGATGGGGGTAAGGGAGAGGTGGCCGCTGCCGGCTGGTTGGGTGGATCTGGGATTCGGGGGAAGGAGGAAGACAGAGCGAAGGAGGTGGTGCTGGTACATGAGGAGTGAAGCCTAGGGTTTGGTGAGCCGGTGGGTTGGATGGACGGATAGATGGATGTTTGACACGTCATCGATCCATGTCATAGCAGATTCCACCAATCAGAACTAAGCTTATATAATTTTTTTTGTTTTCTGTTTGTTTGTTTTATATTTTACCCTCTTATAGTTTGTTATAATGACCCAATATTGTTCACATGTGTGTATGTTGGTATGACAAACAATGTTGTCAAAGAGATTTTACATTTTGTTTGCACAAAAAAACCAATTTTTTCTCGAAGTGCCAGATGATAGGTTTTTTGTAAAGAACCTACCAAATTTTTGTTGTAAAAATGTAGCAACTCATTTAAAAATATTATGACAGACCATAAACCAGCTCATTAGCAAGCATGGAGGATAAAATACCAGCCCAATATAAAAGTAAGATGAAAAAAATAGCCCAACAGAAAAGTGGTATAAAAACAGTTCAATACATGAATGAGGTCGGAAAGAATGGACCCACGAGTGACATGTCAACATAGTTAGAACATGTTACGACATTTTTATAATCATCGTAAAAGTTATGACGAACTCATCTTATGCGGTTATGACGTTTTTGACTCACATCGTCGTAATTTATATGTAGATTTGATCCCCTCAAACGGCTTACGACAATCTCGGATGAAATCTTCATAGATTTATGACGAATTCATCAACGACATCTTAAAGAACATCATGTATGAGCATATTTCTTGTAGTGTTAGGGGTTGAACATGTCATGTTTATTCCTCATGCCAAGTCATCTAACTTAGCTCAAGTATCATCTTCCTCACTCACACACACACCAAGTTTGTGAAAACATGTGGAAGTAGTTTAAGATACACCATGCAAGTGTCCTTGATCGTAGGCATTGCTATTCGAATAGTTTTATACTATGCAGAGGTTTGCGCGCTGTACCAACAAGACTCAAGGAATTTTGTGTCATCCACAACCCGTGGTATATTGCATACCCGAGATAAGCACCTGAACAATGCCTTTACCACTGGTGACACTAAATAAAGAGTCCATTCGTTGGTGACATCCATCATGGTGTACATCATAGGAGCCTAGCTCAAAATCGAACCATCCATGAGGGCACGCAATGGTGTGCCTTGTGTGTGTAAAAACAACCCACACTCACCCTTCTTGGCACGACCCCGTAACGAGAGTGATTATGCCACTCCCGTCACTAGTAATGTGGGCTGTGTGCTAGCATCGACCAAAGTAGTCAACAAAGCCCCAACCCATAAAGGGGTATCGTGGTCGCACATATAAGGTTGGTATGGTCAGCAAATCATAAATATAATCCATTTTTGAAAGCACACACACCACTTGCCTTGGTACACCACTTCTTTCTCAAGTGGTTACCCAACTCAACACCATTTCCCTCGGACATTAGTGACACCCGACGGGGTTTAGAAAATAATTTGAAATCATTTCTATTTCCGACAACATGCATATCCCCATCCCATTTGCATAGCAACTACTAACATCCTAACTACTTCCCACCCGTACAACCCTCATAGGAAGATAGGTGTTGGAAATATGCCCTAGAGGAAATAATAAAGTGATTATTATTATATTTCCTTGTTCATGATAATGGTCTATTACCCATGCTATAATTGTATAGATTGGAAATTAAAATACACGTGTGGATACATAAACAACAAAGTGTCCCTAGTATGCCTCTAATGGACTAGGTCATTGATCAAATATGACTATGGTTTTCTACCAATAGACATGAGTTTTTATTTGATGACGTCACCACATCATTAGGAGAATCCTATGATGGAAAAGACCCAAACCTTAAGCATAGCATTTGATTGTATCCAGTTTACTGCTATTGCTTTCTGCATACCAATGTATTTGTTCATATGAGCATGAGATGATGCAACTCACTCACATCGGGGGAATGCCTTGTGTGTGTCAAACATCGCATCGTAGTTGGGTGACCATAAAGATGCTCTACTAGTATCTCAGAAGGTGCATGTGGAGTTGGCATGGATCAAGGCTAGTATTTTTCACTCCGTGTGATGGAGAGGTATCTAGGCACCCACACGGTAGTACAACATCACAATCGGAACTTCCGTGTTGGTCATCGAAATTAATTAGGGTGTCATCGGTAGTGTACCGGGGAGTGTCGAAGGGTTTGGGGGTCCACCGGAAGGGGCCACCAGCCCTGAGGGGCCACATGGGCTGAGAAGGGTACGCACCAGCCCCTCCCCACCTAGGCCAATACGGCTGGGCTGGTGGACTACCAACCCTAGGAGGTGGCGCCACCCTAACTTGGGTTGCAAGCTACCCCTAGTGCAGCCGCCCCTCCTCCTCTTGTCCCCAACCACCTAGGGGGAAAACCATAGGGGACAATCCCTCCTCCCTTCCCCCCATATATAGTGGAGAGGAGAGAGGGCTGTCAGACCTAAAAAGGCCACGCGTAGCCCTGTCTCCCTCTAGATCAGTTTTCTCCAGTAGATCAATTTCGGTAGTGCTTGGTGAACCGTACTGAGACAGCTCCACCACCATCACCTCCAGATCGTCGTGCTGTCGAAGAACTCTTCTACCTCCCGACCCTTGCTTGATGGATCAAGAAGGCGGAGACGTCATCGAGATGTACGAGTGTTGAACACAGAGGTGCCATCCGTTCAGCGTTGTATCAAGACGGGTCGTGATTGGATCGTGAAGACGTTCGACTACATCAACCGCGTATCTTAATGCTTCCCGCGTAGCGATGTACGAGGGTATGTAGATGCACTCCCCCTATCATAGATGTTACTCTCCATAGATTGATCTTGGTAAGCATAGGAATTTTTTTTTTCCCATGCAATGATCCGCAAAAGAGGTAGAAGAGCTAGATTTATGCGTGGATAACATGCACGAAGGGAACACAAAAGATTTTGTGAGCGTTGATGCTCAGATTGCTTACTTCCTTAGTCTTTTTTTGATTCAACAGTATTGTGGGATGAAGCGGTTCAGACCAATCTTACTCATCCACGTACGAGAGACCGGTTCCATTGACTAACATGCAACTTGTTGCCTAAAGATGGCTGACAGGTATCTGTCTCTCCCACTTTAGTTGAATCAGTTCGACACAGGCGGTCCTTGTAGAAGGTTAAATAGCAAGCTGAATATCACTGTTGTGGCTTTGCGTAAGTAAGAATAGTTCTTTCTAGTCACCCATAGCTGCCACATAAAATATGCAACAACAAAGTAGAGGACGTCTAACTTATCTGTGTATAGTATGTTGTGATATGATATGGCCAAGAACATGATGAGATATTTGTGATGTATGAGATGATCATGTGTTGTATATATTATCATGAATTGCATGTCAATGAGTAGGGAAACCGGTAGGAGCCATAGGGTTGTCATTATTTATTTGTGCCTTTTTTGCTTTACTTGATTGCTATGAGTCAGCAATAGGGGTAGAAGAATAGTTGGTGTAACAACCATCATAACAAGAAGATTAAATTCCTACGGTGTGATCGAGGAGGAGAATAACTGAGTTATGAATTTGGCATGAACTTAAGACAAAGTGGAATTTTTTCACAACTCACGCCGCGTGCAGCACCACAGCGTAATGGTGTGTCCGAACATCATAATCGTACTTTATTGGATATGGTGCGTTCTATGATGTTCCTTACCGATTTTCCACTATCATTTTGGATTTATGCATTGGACATAGCTGCATTCACTTTAAATAGGGCTCCTTATAAATTCTTTGAGAGGACACCATATGAATTATGGTTTGGCAAGAAACCTAAGCTCTCATTTCTTAAAGTTTGTGGCTGCGATTCTTATGTCAAAAGGCTTCACCCTCATAAGCTCGAAGCCAAAGCAGATAAATGCGTCTTCATAAGATACCCAAAGGAAACAAGTGTGTACATCTTCTATCTCAGATCTGAGGGCAAAGTGTTTGTCGCTAAGAACGGGTCCTTTCTCGAGGAAGAGTTTCTCTCGAAAGAATTGAGTGGGAGGAAGATAGAACTTGATCAGGTTGTTGAACTGTCACTTCAACCAGAGAGTAGAAGGGCAATGGGAAGTGCTCCTATGGCATCTTGGAGTTGGAACATTCACTTTCATGAGGTGATCAAAGCGTTTATGTATATACAAGTTTATGGAGATGCTTGTATTTACAAGAAAGTTAGTGGGAGTGCTATACCGTTTTTAATATTATATGTGGATGACATATTGCTGATTGGAAACAATATAGATTTTTTGGAAAGCATGAATATATATTTGAACAAGAGTTTTTCAGTGAAGGACCTTGGAGAAGCTGCTTACATATTAGGCATTAAGATCAATAGAGATAGATCAAGACGCTTAATAGGATTTTCATAAAGCACATACCTTGACAAGGTTTTGCAGAAGTTCAAAATGGATCAGTCCAAGAAGGGGTTCTTGCCTATCCTACAAGGTGTGAAGTTGAGTCACACTCAATGCCCAGCAACGACAGAGGATAGAGAAAAGATGAGTGTCATCCCCTATGCTTCAACCTTAGACTCTATAGTATGCGATGTTGTGCAGAAGACTAGATGTCAGCCTTGCCATAACTATGGTCCAAAGCTTTCAAAGTGATCCAGGAGTGTAACCAGTGGACAATGGTCAAGATTATCCTTAAGTACCTAAAGAGGACAAAGGAGATTTTTCTCGTTTATGGAGGTTATCAAGAGCTCATCGTAAAGGGTTAGGTTGATGCAAGCTTTGACACTGATCCGGATGACTCTAAGTCTCTATCCGGATACGTATGTATTCTAGATGGTGGAGCGGTAAGCTGGTGTAGTTCCAAGCAAAGCGTGGTAGGTGATTCTACATGTGAAGTCACTACTGGAATTCAGAATTTTGCTGTCTGCCTTGCCTTTGCCGTCTGCTGACGCATGGCAAAGGTACTCTTTACCGTCAGCTGTCATAGTGCTGAGGGGAAAGAGGTGGCTGATGGCAAAGTTTTAATTTGCCGTCGGCCATCTCTTTGCCGTCCGCTGGCATACGGCAAAGGAGCCATATGCGGACGGCAAAGGTTTGGAACACGGCAAAGCCCCCCACCCAAACGGCCGAAACCCACCCCCACCCACCCGCCCCTTTGCCGGCTGCGTGGGACTCCTTTGCCGTCTACCTGGGAGCACGGCGGACGGCAAAGGGGACGGCGGCCCCACCCCACTAACGGCTGCCGGCCCCCACTACCTCCCGCACGACCTCTCCCGCATGCCCGCCCCTCCCCCACCCGGCGCCGGCACCAACCTGCGCCGCCCCCACCCGCCGCCGCCACCACCCTGCTCCGCAACCACCCTGCGCCGCCCCCACCCGGCGCCGCCCCCACCCTGCGCCGCCACCACCCGGCGCCTCCCCCACCCGGCGGCGCCACCACCCTGCGCCGTCACCACCCTGCGCCGCCACCACCCTGCACCGCCCGTCCCTCCTCCCTGCGTCGCGACCACCATGCACCGCCCACCCCTCCTCCCTGCGCCGCCCCTCCTCCCTGCGTCGTCCCTCCTCCCTGCGCCGCCGGTACGTTTTTTTTTCTTTTTTTCTGTTAAATTATGTAGTTAGTTTATTAGGTAGAATAAAGTAGATTGAAAAAATAGATAGAAAATAAAAAACTTAGAACAAAATTATAGAAGAAAGTTAGTTTTTTTCCTGTTAAATTAGATAGTTAGATTTTTCTTTATTCTGTTAAATTATATGGTTAGTTTATTAGGTAGAATAAAGTACATAGAAAAGAAATAATAGAAAAAAAATAGATATAAAAGAAAAAACAGAGAAGAAAAAAGAAGAAGAAGAAGAAGAAGAAGAAGAAAGAGGAGAGGAGGAGAAAGAGAAAAGAAAGAAGAAATAGAAGAAGAGGAGGAGGAGGAGGAGGAGGAGGAGAAAGATGAAGAAGAAGAAGAAGAAGAAGAGAAGAAGAGAATAAGAAAAAAATAAGAAGGAGAAGAAGAGAAAAAAGAAGAAGAAGTTGATTTTTTATTGTTTGGTATTTAGTGGTAGCTAGATTCTTTTTTAGTTACTTAGTGGTAGATTCTGTTTTTGTTATAGTGGTAGATTATGTTTTTGTTTTTTTTTGCTGTTTAGTGCTATCTAGGTTTAGCGATAGGTTAAGTTAGCTTGGTTAGTTAGGTTAGTTAGTTAGTTAGCTTACTAGAAAGAATAGGAAGAAGAAGAAGAGGATGAGGAGGAGAAGAGGAGATGAGGAGGAGGAGGAGGAGGAGAAGAAGAAGAAGAATGGGAGGAGGAGAAGACAAATGAAGATCACATGTTTGGTATTTAGTTTTTTGGAATTAATTAGTAGTTTTAGTGGTAGATTCTGTTAGTTAATTAGTAGATTTAGTGGTAGATTCTGTTAGTTTATTCGCCCATCATTATTGCTTAGGTTCAAGACTACTTCAAAGAAGATCACATGTTCTTTTGTTGAAATCAAGTCTGTCAAAATAATGTATCGTCTATATTTATTGGTACCGGAGCAAAACAGGACAACTTAAATAATATTGCCATCCTCAAATGTAGAAAATATCGAAAAGTTTTATATAAACTGAAAAGTAGTGTAGGTAGCCTGGAAAGTCCTCTGGACCAAAACGGCAACTTCTGGACCTGTGAACTTTGCGTGGTAGGTGCATGTCCATGCAGCAGGGTAATTTCCCCAACAATGACATAATTAGTCCATTTAGCTCCAAAATACCATAATAAGCTCAAAATGGCATAAGAACCTTGGTTAGCTCATTAATAATATATACTTAGCTTGTTTTCCTCTAAAATGGGATAATTAGCCCATTTAGCTCAAAAAAGACATAATTAGGTAATTTATCTCCAACAAGAGGAGAAGAGGAGAAGAAATAGGCAAAATTAAAAGAAAGAAGAAAAAGAAGAAGAAGAAGAAGAGAAGAAGGAGAAGGAGGAGGAGTAGGAGGAGAAGGCCAAGGACCTTCCAGTCCTTCTGCTCCTTCTCCTCCTTCTTCTTGATTTCTTCTTCTTCTCCTCCTCCTCCTCTTTCTTCTCCTCTTTCATATTATCCTTCCTTTAATTAACCCAACGATGACATAATTAGCCCATTTAGCTCCAAAATACCATAATAAGCTCAAAATGGCACAAGAACCTTGGTTAGCTCATGAATATTATATACTTAGCTTGTTTTCCTCTAAAATGACATAATTGGAACATTTAGCTCGAAAAAGACATAATTAGGTAATTTAGCTCCAAAAAGAGGAGAAGAGGAGAAGAAATAGGCAAAATGAAAAGATAGAAGAAGAAGAAGAGAAGAAGAAGAAGAGAAGAAGGAGAAGGAGGAGGAGGAGGAGGAGGACGAGAAGGCCAAGGACCTTCTAGTCCTTATCCTCCTCCTCCTCCTTCTTGATTTCTTCTTCTTCTCCTCCTCCTCCTCTTTCTTCTCCTCTTTCATATTATCCTTGCTTTAATTAACCCAACAATGACATAATTAGCCCATTTAGCTCCAATATACCATAATAAGCTCAAAATGGCACAAGAACCTTGGTTAGCTCATGAATATTATATACTTAGCTTGTTTTCCTCTAAAATGACATAATTAGCCCATTTATCTCAAAAAGAAGGAGAACGAAGAAGAAGAAGAAGAAGAGAAGAAGAAGAGAAGGAGAAGGAGAAGAAGAAGAAGCAGGAGGAGAAGAAGAGAAGAAGAAGGAGAAGGAGCCCTCCTTCTTCTCCTTCTTCTTCTCTCCTTCTTCTCCTCCTTCTTCTCCTTCTTCTTCTCTTCGTTTTTCTTCTTCTCCTCCTCCTTCTCCTTCTCCTTCCCCTTCCCCTCCTCCTCCTCCTCCTCCTTCTTGTTTTTCTTCTCCTTGTTCTCTTCTTGCTTCTTATCTTTCTTCTTCAATTTAGCTTATTTGTCATATATATGTTGTTGTTCTTCTTCTTCTGACTTTCTGATTGCCATTTTGCAGATTGGATGTACTACATGCATGGAAGCTGGCGTTGGAGTGCTTTAGTTTCCGTTTTTATTTGATTTGATGAACAATGTGGAACTATATGTATATGTATATATGGATGAACAATATATGTGCAACTATATGTATGTATATGTGGATGAAACTTTGTATGTGTTGGTTCTTTTGATATATGGGATGTACGTTGATGAACAAATGGCATTGATGAGCTTTATATGTATATCATATATGTGTTGTGATCTATTTATCATATATGTGCTATGAATTATATGTATATGTGTTGTGAAATAGAAAAAATAAACAAAAATGTGACAATATAGGCTCTTTGTCGTCTGTCAGCTGACGGCAAAGGCCTTTGTCGTCAGCTGACCGACGGCAAAGGTGCTACGTGGCGGCCAGCTGTGCAACCTGGGCATTAGCAGCTGACCATATAGTCTCTTTGCCGTCAGCCTCCAGGGGGCAGACGGCAAAGAAGAGGGAACAGAGGAGGGGGGAGGAGGAGGCAGACGGCAAAGAGTGGAGAGAGGGGGGAGGGGAGGACCCGGCAGACGGCAAAGATGGACGTGGAGGCAGATGGCAAAGATGGAGGGGGAGGGGAGGGGAGGAGAAGGCAGACGACAAAGATGGACGGGGAGGCAGATGGCAAAGATGGACGGGGAGGCAGACGACAAAGGCTCCGTTAACCCCTAACGGAGGCAACGCGTGTCTGCTGCCGTCTCAAGAGCTTTGCCGATAGCTCCTGAGGAAAGCTGACGGCAAAGAGCTTTGCCGTCCGCCTTGCGCGGACAGACGGCAAAGAAGGTCCTATGCCATCGTAGGCTGACGCAGAAATGTTGCCAGCCGTAACCATCTTTACCGTCTCTGGTATTGTCTTTGCCGTCCGAGATATTGTATTTGCCATCTGTGATGGCAGACGGCAAAGAAGGTGATTCCTGTAGTGAGTGGAGTACATAGTTTCTTTGAAAGCAACGAAGGAAGGTGTCTGGATGAAGCAGTTCATGATGGATCTTGCAGTTGTGCCTAGTGGACCCGATCCAATGACCATGTTTTGTGACAACACTGGTGCCATTGCTCTAGCCACGGACCCAAGGTTTCACAAGATGACGAGGCACATAAAGTGACACTTCAATTCCACCAGTTCTTATATCAAGGAGGAGGACATAAACATTTGCAAAGTACATACAGATTTGAATGTTGCAGATCTGTTGACTAAACCTCTTCCATGGGCAAAACATGATCATCACCAGAACTCTATGGGTGTTAGATTCATTACCTTGTAATGCTAGATTATTGACTCTAGTGCAAGTGGGAGAGTGTTGGAAATATGCCCTAGAGGCCATAATAAAGTGGTTATTATTATGTTTCCTTGTTAAGGGTAATCGTTTATTATCCATAATATAATTGTATTGATTGGAAACTAAAATACATGTGGGGGTACATAGACAAAAAGTGTCCCTAGTATGCCTCTAATGGACTAGATCATTAATCAAAGATGGCTAAGGTTTCCTAGCCATAGACATGAGTTTTCATTTGATAATGGGATCACATCATTAAGAGAATGATGTGATGGACAAGACCCAAACCTTAAGAATATCATCTGATCGTATCCAGTTTACTATTATTGCTTTCTGCATGTCAATGTATATGTTCCTTTGACAATGAGATCATGCAACTCACTAACAACGGAGGAATGCCTTATGTGTATCAAATGTTGCAACGTAGCTAGGTGACTATAAATATGCTCTACATATATCTTCGAAGATGTCTGTGGAGTTGGCATGGATCAAGACTAGGATTTGTCACTCCATGTGACGGAGAGGTATCTAGGGTCCCACACTGCAATACAACATCACAATAGGCTTGCACGAAATATTACTAGGGAGTTATTCAAGGGATCTTGTATTAGAGAACGAGTAAAGGGACTTGCGAGTAACGAGATTGAACTAGGTATGGAGATACCAACGACCGATTCTCGGGCAAGTAACACAACAATGTACAATCGGAACTCCATACGGTATTAACTGAATCCTTGACATCGTGGTTCAATCGATAAATATCTTCATAGAATATGTAGGAGCCAATATGGGCATCCAAGTCCCGCTATTGGTTATTGACCTCAGAGTGTCTTGGTCATGTCTACATAGTACTTGAACCCGCAGGTTCTGCATACTTAACATTCAGTGATGATTTGGTATTGTTTAGTTATGTATGTTGGTGACCGAAGGTTGTCCGGAGTCTTGGATGAGATCCCGGACGTCACTTGGAGTTCCGGATTGGTCCGCAGGTGAATATTGATATATGGGAAGTTCCGTGTTGGTCATCGGATGGAATTCGGGCCCTATGAGTAGTGTACTGGGAGTGTCGAAGGGTTCCGGGGTCCACCGGAAGGGGCCACCAGCCCTGGAGGTGCCACTTGGGTTGATAAGGGTGTGCACCAGCCACTGGTGTGCTGGGCGCCCCTCCCCACAACGGCCCATGCAGCTGGGTAGGTGGAGGGCCAACACTAGGAGGTAGTGCCACCCTAACTTGGGTGGCAAGCTACCCCTAAGGCCACCTCCCCTCCTCCTCTTGGCCGCCCCCCTAGGAGGGAGACCCTAGAGCACAACCCTTTCTCCCTTCCCCCTATATATAGTGGAGAGTAGAGAGGGTTACCAGACCTAAAAAGGCCACGGTGTAGCCATGTCTCCCTCTAGATGAGTTTCCTCCACTAGATCGGTTTCAGTAGTGCTTGGCGAAGCCCTCACTACTGGAAAACAGTTATTTTCCATCTGCTGCTTCTTTGCCGTCTGCTGGCTAATGGCAAAGATCCGCTTTGCCATTAGCTACCAGAAAACAGACGACAAAGAGCAGGCTGATGCCAAAGGTACTATTTTCCATCAGCCAGCTCTTTGTCGTCTGCCAGCTCACGGTAAAGAGCATGCAGGCAGACGACAAAGAGCATGGGCGGCCCACCCCGCAGCCCCTCTCTCCCCCTAACAGCCACTTTCTTTGCCGTTTGCCTGCATGCTCTTTGCCGTCGGGAGGCGAACGGCAAAGAGGGTGCCACCCCTAACGACCGTTAGCCCCACCCCCACGCGCCTCTCTCTCCCCCTAACGGCCACCCTGACTCCCCTCTCTCTCACCCCCGACACCACCACCGCCGCCGCGCCCTCCTCCGGCCTCCCCGCGCCGCCCTGCGCCCTCCTCCTCCCCGGCCGCCCTGCGCCCTCCTCCTCCCCGGCCGCCCTGCACCCTGCTCCACCGCCGCCCCGTAACGCCTCCTCCACCCCGGCCGCCCTGCACCCGCCTCCACCGCCGCCCTGCGCTCCCTCCTCCTCCCCGGCCGCCATGCACCCTCCTCCACCGCCGCCCTGCGCCGCCTCCTCCACCCGGACACCCCTCTCTCTCACCCCCGACACCACCACCGCCGCCGCGCCCTCCTCCGACCTCCCTGCACCAACGCCACCGCCGCCGACGCCACCCCCACCCTAGCGCCCCACCCCACCGCCGCCGCCCTCCTCGCGCCCCTCACCGTGCCCCTCCTCCCCCTGCTGCCCTCCTCCCCCCGGTTAGTTTTCTTTCTTCTTTTTTTAATAGTTTTTGTTTAATTAGTTATATGTTTTAGTGAGGTTTTGGCTTAATTTTAGTTTAGTTTAGGTTCAGTTTTAGTTTAGGTTTAGTTAGGTTAGTTTCCTGTTTAGTAAAGGAGAAAAGGAGAACGAGAAGAAGGACAAAGGAGAAGAAGAAGAAGGAGAAAGGAGAAGATGAAGAAGGAGAAAGGAGAAGAAGAAGAAGGAGAAAGGAGAAGAAGAAGAAGGAGAAAGGAGAATAAAAAAATAAGAAGAAGAAGGAAAAGGAAGGGAAGGAGAAGAAAGAAGAAGAAGAAGAAGAAGAAGAAGAATAAGAAAAATAGGAGAGGAAGAGAAGAATAAGAGGAAAAAAGAAAATAAGAAGAAGAAGAAGAAGAAGAAGAAGAAGAGAAGAAGAAAACAAGAAGAAGGAGAAGAAAAATAAGAGGAGAAAAGAAAAAAGAAAATAAGAATAATAATAATAATAATAATAATAATAATAATAATAATAATAATAATAAGAAGAAGAAGAAGAAGAACAAGAAGAGAAGAAGAAAAGAAGAAGAAGGAGAAGAAGAATAAGAGGGAAAAATAAAAAATAAAATAAGAATAAGTATAAGAAGAAGAAGAAGAAGAAGAAGAAGAGAAGAAAAGAAGAAGAAGGAGAAGAAGAATAAGAGGAAAAACCAAAAAAAGAAAATAAGAATAAGGAGAAGAAGAAGAAGAAGAATAAGAGGAAAAAAGAAAAAAGAAAATAAGAGTTAGGTCACATATTTTTTGATTATCTTATAAAAACATCATATTTGTGTTGATCGGGTGAATTTCAATGTGCAGTTGTTCGACGACCTCCACGTGCGTTGGACGAGCTCCGCCCCTACGTTTGTTGGTGAGAATAAATGACTTCTCCTCCTACCCCCTTAATTTGCTCTGTCCCGGTCTTCATGCCGATGAAACTTGCTAGCTATATATAGGTTTCTTCAATCATGAGTATGCGTGACCAGTATGTGTCTCCCGTTCGAAAGGGCGACATCTATAAATATGCAAGTCTTTGCATATTTATAACCGCCATCCTTTCAAATCGTCCAACATTATCCATGGGCAGCCCGAGTATGTGTAGATTGGGTTCGTTTTCCCGTATGGTGTGCTCTGGATCCGATGCAGAATTTCATCAGTGCCTCCCTGTTGTTCTCCGGATGCACATCCTCTCTGTTTATTGCACAGACGTGTATCAGGACAATAGCGGGGAGGTGTTGCCGAAATTTTGTGTTGTATCCGGAGCAGAGCATGGGAAAACGAACCCAATCTACACATACTCGGGTGGGATTAGGACCTATCTTTACCTATTAGCGTGTAGGTTGCCTGGACGTAATAAAAATGGCGAACCTGATTAACCGATGAATATAAATGCTAAATTATATATAAATATATTTCTTTTGTCTTTAGTAGCTATGAAAGTTGAGTGATCGTGCGTGGATGTATACTGGTCATCCTAGTCAGAAAGAGATGACGAAAGAATGGTTTGAAAAACAAAGGAATTTGTGAAAGCCGCATTCGCAAATGGCCAGGAAAGAAACTATTGCCCATGTCGTGGATGCGACAACTATAAAAAGACGGCAGAGGCTGTAATGACTAAACACCTGCAGAGGAGGGGTTTTAAGCCTAATTATACGGTGTGGACATTTCATGGTGAGTCTATACAACGCAGAAGAGCTAGGGTGGTCCGTCGTCGCACGGACGAGCAAGGTACCGGGATCGAAGACATGGTGCAAGACTTTGATGATGCTCGGGATTCGGAAGATGAGATGGAGGAATCTGCAAAGGCCTTTTATGAAATGTTGGAGTCTTCAAAACGTCCTCTCCATGAGCACACTGAGCTCTGTCAGTTGGATGCAATTGCACACGTAATGGCTCTGAAGGCTCGGTTCAACTTGGGAAGAGAATGCTACGATGCGATGATGACACTATTTGGATGCTTCCTACCCAAAGGCCATGTCATGCCTGCAAACCTGTACCAGTCGGACAAAATACTTCGTGTACTTAAGATGCCCTATGAGAAGATAGATGCATGTGAGAAAGGATGTGTCTTATTTAGGAAGGAGTATGCACACTTGGACTATTGTCCCAATTGCGAGTCTTGCAGGTATCTTGTGGTAGACAACGGTATGGGTGAGAAGAGGCAGACCAAAATCGCAGTTAGTGTTCTTCGGTATATGCCAATCGTACCAAGACTTCAACGTCTTTTCATGGTCGAAGAGATAACTAGACAGATGACATGGCACAAATTGGGCAAAAGAACCGAACTAGATGCGGAAGGGAATAATATGATGGTACACACATCGGATGGGGAAGCATGGAAACATTTCGATGGATTGCATCAGGATAAAGCGGCAGATCAAAGGAATCCTCGAGTGTGCGCTGCCACGGATGGTTTTAATCCCTTCGGCATGACGGCAACCCAATACAGTTGTTGGCCTCTATTTGTCATTCCACTCAATCTCCCCCACCCCGGGCAGATTATGCAAAGAAAGAACATATTTCTGACGTTGATAATTCCAGGACCAAATTATCCGGGGAAGAATATGAATGTGTACCTGCAACCGCTGAAGGATGAATTGGAAGAAGCTTGGGATAATGGGGTCAAGACATACGATGCCGCTAGAAAAGAAAAGTTCAAAATGCATGTGTGGTACATGTACTCTATGCATGACTTGCCAGCGTATGCGCTATTCTCTGGATGGTGTGTGCATGGAAGGTTCCCGTGCCCCCAATGCAAGGAAGCTCTTCAGTTTCATTGGTTGCAGGAGGGTCGGAAGTATTCTTGCTTTGACTTGCATAGATAGTTCCTGGATCCTGACCATCAGTTCAGAAAAGACAAGAAGAACTTTACCAAAGGTAAAGTTGTCAAAAACTTGGCACCACCTGCGTTCACAGGCCAACAGATCCTGAATCAGTTAACGCCCTCGAGCCTGATCCAGAGCGTCCAGGGTGTTTCAAGGGGTATAATTCAAAACACGCCTAGACTCACAAGCCATGCTTCTGGGATCTGCCTTACTTCAAAGACCTCCTTCTTCCACACAATATCGACATGATGCACACTGAAAAGAATATCGGAGAGGCTATTTTTGGTACATTGTTTGACATAGATGGGAAGACAAAGGATAATATTAATGCTAGAGTCGATCAAGAGAAACTATGTCATAGACCGTTACAAAACATGCGAGAAGGCAAAGGAAAGCAGAAGTGGTCGAAGCCAAAGGCCTGGTTCAATCTTGTTAGGCCAGCTATGAGGGAAATTATCTTGTGGGTCAAAATGCACTTGATGTTCCCCGATGGGTATGCAGCGAATCTAAAGAGGGGAGCGAGTCTTGCAAAAATTAAAAAATCTTTGGTCTCAAGAGTCATGATTGGCACATATGGCTAGAGCGGGTAATGTCGGTGATGTTACGTGGATTTATTCCTGAGGCTAAATGGCTAGTACAAGCGGAGCTGTGCTATTTCTTCCGTGTTCTTTGTGCAAAAGAATTGTCGCCTCGCGTGGTAGAATACATGGAGGAGTTTGCACCGGAGTTGTTGTGCAAGTTAGAGAAGATCTTTCCACCGGGCTTCTATAATCCAATGCAGCATTTGATTTTACATCTACCGACCGAAGCAAGATTGAGTGGGCCCGTGCAAGATCGTTGGTGCTATAAAACTGAGAGGATGCAGAAGACCCTTCGAGATAAATGTAAAAATAAGCGTAGAATTGAAGCATCAATGCATGAGGCATTCATTACTGAGGAGGTGGCAAACATTGTGACAGCACACTACGAAGGCAAAAATCATCATTTGCATAATCCGAAGCCTCGGCACAATGATGCAGACCCTAAAAAAGGTGGGTCCAACCTCAGCCTATTCAAAGGGAAGCTCGCACCAGCCGGTGCTCCGAAACCAATAACGTTGGATGTCGAAGAATGGCGGAACATTTCTTTGTATATCTTCAACAACCTAATAGAAGTGTGGCCATACATCAAGTGAGTTGTCGGCTCATTTTCCCGTAACTTCTAATTCATTTGAACTGCTCTTAT
Organism: Hordeum vulgare subsp. vulgare; assembly: GCF_904849725.1. Lineage (NCBI taxonomy): Eukaryota > Viridiplantae > Streptophyta > Magnoliopsida > Poales > Poaceae > Hordeum > Hordeum vulgare. Next base: position 267,552,245 of record NC_058519.1, on the reverse strand, counting down.
TCCCACATATTTCAAACAGCCGTTACTTCGCCAAATTCTCGGATGGAGCGGTGATCGAAAATGATTCCGTCGAAGAGTATGAGCTTCTGTCAAAGACAGGAGGCGGCTATCCCGGTTTCATCTCTTGGTTCAAACAAATGGTAATTATCAATAATGGACCATTTCATTCTTGGTCTAACTTGCGGCTAATGCAACAATCGTTTCGTATTAAACTTGTAGGGTAATTCAGAGTCTATGGACGCGGAATTGAGACAAGTCGCTAATGGTTTTGACTATAAGGTCCGTTCATTTGAGAAATACAACATCAACGGGTATCTCTTTCGTACCTTTGGCAAAGAGCTATCAATGCCCAACCAGAAATCTACAAATTGTGGTGTCTCTACTATCGGCGAAGGTGTTATCGAGTATTATGGAAGAGTTGAAGCAATTTATGAACTTCAATTCTATGGTGAAAACCCACTGAACGTCGTAGTCTTCAAATGTTATTGGTTCCACCCGAAAAAGACTAGAAGGACTCATGAACATATAGGACTAGTCGAAATCAATCCGAACACCCATTTAGATGTTCCCAATGTCTATATTACGTCTCAACAGGCAACCCAAGTTTTCTATCTACCGTGGGCATGCCAAACGGATAAGAATCTGGAAGGTTGGAATGTTGTTTATAAAGTGCCGCCACATGTCAGACCACCTCTCCCAAATGAACAGGATTATGAACCTCACATTAACCCAGACACATATGATGGAGAATTCTTCCAAGAAACACGTCTTTCCAAGAAACATTTCAAGAACCGTCGTGCTTCACCCAAGAACATGGAAGTAGACAGCGACAATGAATCCGACTCCAGCCCTGAGCCGGAACCAGAAGACCTGGAACTCGTAGAGGTTACTGATGCGGATGACTTGTCAATGCTTCAACGATTAAAGGAAGGCCTTTCACAACTTCACGCCATTGAACCCGACGAGCACGTCATTCATGAAGACATGCGTGATAGTGATGATGATGATGCATTTATTGATGATGATTATTAGCTGGTAAGATTCGCAACTTAAATTATATATATTTTAGTCTTTATTATTCGTGTATATATTTTTATTCATGTCAGTTATTCAATTTTTTATGTTGTACTAATTTCTTTTAATCTTTATCATGGCAGGTCACCAGGTGTGGAAAGATGGTGGGCACTGGTCCAGATCGCTCGACGGGTTCTTCCCAGGCGCCCCGCACGAGGGGTGGTAATTCCCTTCCACCCCTATGTCTCCGTAGAGCCTTGGCAGACAGTTTGTCGACACCACCTGTGGGTTCTTCTTCGTCGGTGGCATTTCCCACTGGGAGAGGTGCTAGTCGGGTAGGGAAGAAGGGGAAGGGTACAGGGAGAGGTGGTGGCCGCGGAAGATCCAGGAGGACTGTTGAGCCGTCCTCGCCAGCACCACCAGCTCATTCACCCGAGCATAAGACTACTATGGTCGACCCGTTTGCGGAGGAGGCTACGGGGACTCCGTTCCAGGAGCCTGTTGTTGACGGGCATTCTTTCCATGAGACTCCGGTCCAGGAGCAGCCTCGGGTCGAGGTGCATTCGGCCCAAGAGCAGCTGGAGGAGACTACGATTCCGGAGGCTTCACCCGACGTGGAGAGGCTCGGATGGGAGACCTGGCCGGATCGTACCGAGTTGCTGGATTGGACTGAGGGTCCGGGTGGCTCAGGGGGCGGGGATGGCGGGGATGATCTTACGGATAGTGAGCGCGATGTGCAGGTGGACGGGGCCACCGTGTACAAGCGTGGTAGTACACGTCTCCCGGTCGCGCTGGCTACCCACGAGCAAAGGCCGGTGATTAAACCTGAAGGAGATAGGTAAGTACATTTACTCTTTTTTTAGCTTTTTCCTTCAAGTTTGTTCAAATATCTAATGCATTGGCCTTATCATACTGTAGGGGATGGATACACCCTCTTGGAGTCCACAGGCCGAACTCCGTCCTGGGTGTGCTTTGCCGGACAAATTTCCCGGGGTTTGTCACGTTGCCTAGTGAGGGTCAGGTTCCTACACTAGGATTTTCCTGGGAGCACTACGAGGCTGCGCAGGCCCCGCCGGAGGAGATTATAGATGGTGTATTGTGCCACACGAGGGCCAAGATGGTGATCAAGAGCTTTTGGGTAAATTATCCTTTTACAGAATCTAAAATTAACAATGTAGCTAATTATTGTACTAATTAGTGTTTTCACGTTTGATTGCAGACCTTCTATAGGTGTGAGGATGGATATGAGGAGGAGGCAGCGAGGGTTCTCGAGGCCGAGTGTAGGCGGTTACTACAGAACTTGTGCCAAGAGGCTCGGCCGCAGGTTATTCGAGATTACTACGCCACGCGTGGTATTAAGAAGCAGAAGAAGGATTGCCGCGGAAAGTTTCTATAGAAGGAGCAATACATGAAGGTAATTACCTATTCTTAAGTCCTTCTACGTAGTTTTCTTGATTTCATTCATTAGCGTAACGCTGAAAATTCTTTCTAGTAACTTACAGGTGCCCCCGAGATGGTGTGCGGATAAGGTGGATTGTTGGGAGGCGTTGGTTGATGAGTGGTGCACAGGCAGCTGGCGAGCCGTCCACGAGAATGCGAAGGATCGGTGTAGCCAAATGGTTGGTGTGCCACACTATCAAGGCAGCGCCAACTTACTTCAGTTTGGATGAAACTGGGTATGTGATTTGCTTCATGATTCATGCAATTCATTCTGGATGCTAATATTTTGTTCCTCTCTTTTAGGCGCATCACAATAAGACGGAGATGTCACACTTGTATGAACTTTATGGCATGGCCTATACTGCCTCGTACAAGAAGGCGAAGGCATTCTCTGAGTCTGACCTGGATGATCCCAATAACTTCACCATCATATCATCCCACCAGAAGCTCGTGGCATACAGGGACGCGGGGAAGGCTACGAAAGGGGATGACTTTAACCCTAGCCAGGATCCTTTGGATCCAGAGCTGGTGATGATATCTGGTGGCGAGAGGCCCCATGGATCGATAGCCATTGGAGATGGGATAATACGTTGTCCACTCACTCTCCCGGAGATCAAGGCGCGCCAGTCGAGCAGCTGTCCTGAGATAATGCGTCGTCCACGGCCAGTCGAACTTGCCATCGAGGTTAGTTGTATGGACTAGGAACACTTTCATCCATTTCATTATGTGTGTCACCAAAGATCATTACTGTGGTAACGAGGAATGGTGTTTCAGGCTGCTCTTGAGAAAGAGAGATTGGCAAACCATGCTGCTCTTGAGAAAGAGAGATTAGCAAGCCAGGCTGCTCTTAAGGCTGCTCTTGAGAAAGAGAGATTGGCAAGTCAGGCTGCTCTTGATGAGAGGGACCAGACCACGGCACGATTGATTGAGGAGGAGAGGTCCCAGAATGAGGCGGGTCAACGGGCCCTGTACGAGCTTTTTGTGGTAAGTTTTTTTTCACATTAGCGAAATCATGTGTGTAATGTCTGTTTCATTACTAACTAATATGACCCACTCTTCAGTGTGTGTGCGAGAAGAGCGGTCAAGTCCCTCCGCCGATGCCCGTCTTCTCTTCGATTGGCACGGTGAGTTTCATTATAAACTAATATTAATAGTTGAGTGCCATCACGCTAACTGAGACATTGCAAAATATCTATTCTGCAGAATAACTCCCAAGCGGCATCGCACGACCCTTCTCCAGGTGTTTCTCCTCCTTGATGACCACTACGGTAAGTTTCTATTCTCCTCTTTGATATTCTCCTTGCCTTAATTTCCCCAACAATGACATAGTTTGCCCATTTAGCTCCAAAAAGACATAATTAGGTAATTTAGCTCCAACAATCGGAGAAGAGGAGAAGAAATAGGAACAATGAAAAGAAAGAAGAAGAAGAAGAAGAAGAAGAAAAGAAAAAGGAGAAGGAGGAGGAGGAGGAGGAGAAGGCCAAGGACCTTCTAGTCCTTCTCCTCCTCCTCCTTGTCCTCCTTCTCCTCCTTCTTCTTGATTTCTTCTTCTTCTCCTCCTCCTCCTCCTCTTTCTTCTCCTCTTTCATATTATCCTTGCTTTAATTTCCCCAACAATGATATAATTAGCCCATTTAGCTCCGAAGTGCCATAATAACCTCAAAATGGCATAAGAACCTTGGTTAGCTCATGAATATTATAAACTTAGCTTGTTTTCCTCTAAAATGGGATAATTAGCCCATTTAGCTCTAAAAAGACATAATTAGGTAATTTAGCTCTAGCAAGAGGAGAAGAGGACAAGAAATAGGAAAAATGAAAAGAAAGAAGAAGAAGAAGAAGAAGAACAAGAACAAGAACAAGAAGAAGAAGAGAAAGAAGGAGGAGGAGGAGAAGGCCAAGGACCTTCTAGTCCTTCTCCTCCTCCTCCTCCTCCTCCTTCTTCTTGATTTCTTCTTCTTCTCCTCCTCCTCCTCCTCTTTCTTCTCCTCTTTCATATTATCCTTGCTTTAATTTCCCAAACAATGATATAATTAGCCCATTTAGCTCAAAAATGCCATAATAACCTCGAAATGGCATAAGAACCTTGGTTAGCTCATGAATATTATATACTTAGCTTGTTTTCCTCTAAAATGTGATAATTAGCCCATTTAGCTCCAAAGAGACATAATTAGGTAATTTAGCTCCAACAAGAGGAGAAGAGGAGAAGAAATAGGAAAAATTAAAAGAAAGAAGAAGAAGAAGAAGTGAAGAAGGGGAAGGAGGAGGAGGAGAAGGAGAAGGCCAAGGACCTTCTAGTCCTTCTCCTCCTCCTCCTTATCCTCCTGCTTCTTGATTAAGTATTCTTCTCCTCCTCCTCCTCTTTCTTCTCCTCTTTCATATTATCCTTGCTTTAATTTCCCCAACAATGACATAATTAGCCCATTTAGCTCCAACAAGAGGAGAAGAGGAGAAGAAATAGGAAAAATTAAAAGAAAGAAGAAGAAGAAGAAGTGAAGAAGGGGAAGGAGGAGGAGGAGAAGGAGAAGGCCAAGGACCTTCTAGTCCTTCTCCTCCTCCTCCTTATCCAACTGCTTCTTGATTAAGTATTCTTCTCCTCCTCCTCCTCTTTCTTCTCCTCTTTCATATTATCCTTGCTTTAATTTCCCCAACAATGACATAATTAGCCCATTTAGCTCCAAAATGCCATAATAAGCTCAAAATGGCATAAGAACCTTGATTGGCTCATGAATATTATATACTTAGCTTGTTTTCCTATAAAATGGGATAATTAGCCCATTTAGCTCAAAGAAGACATAATTAGGTAATTTAGCTCCAACAAGAGGAGAGGAGGAGAAGAAATAGGAAAAATGAAAAGAAAGAAGAAGAAGAAGAAGAAGAAGAAGAGAAGGAGAAGGAGGCGGAGGAGGAGGAGAAGGAGAAGGCCAAGGACCTTCTAGTCCTTCTCCTCCTCCTCCTTCTCCTCCTTCTCCTCCTTATTCTTGATTTCTTCTTCTTCTCCTCCTCCTCCTCCTATTTCTTCTCCTCTTTCATATTATCCTTGCTTTAATTTCCCCAACAATGACATAATTAGCCCATTTAGCTCCAAACTACCATAATAAGCTCAAAATGGCATAAGAACCTTGGTTAGCTCATGAGTATTATATACTTAGCTTGTTTTCCTCTAAAATGGGATAATTAGCCCATTTAGCTCCAAAAAGACATAATTAGGTAATTTAGCTCCAACAAGAGGAGAAGAGGAGAAGAAATAGGAAAAATGAAAAGAAAGAAGAAGAAGAAGAAGAAGAAGAAGAAGAAGTAGAAGGAGAAGGAGGTGAAGGAGGAGGAGGAGGAGGAGAAGGACAAGTCCAAGGACCTTCTAGTCCTTCTCCTCCTCCTCCTTGTCCTCCTTCTCCTCCTGCTTCTTGATTTCTTCTTATTCTCCTCCTCCTCCTCTTTCTTCTCCTCTTTCATATTATCCTTGCTTTAATTTCCCCAACAATGACATAATTAGCCCATTTAGCTCCAAAATGCCATAATAACCTCAAAATGGCATAAGAACCTTGGTTAGATCATGAATATTATATACTTAGCTCGTTTTCCTCTGTAATGGGATAATTAGCCCCTTTAGCTCCAAAAAGACATAATTAGGTAATTTAGCTCCAACAAGAGGAGAAGAGGAGAAGAAATAGGAAAAATGAAAAGAAAGAAGAAGAAGAAGAAGAAGAAGAAGAGAAGAAGGAGAAGGAGGAGGAGGAGGAGGAGGAGAAGGAGAAGGCCAAGGACCTTCTAGTCCTTCTCCTCCTCCTCCTTCTCCTCCCGTTGCTCCTTCTTCTTGATTTCTTCTTCTTCTCCACCTCCTCCTCTTTCTTCACCTCTTTCATGTTATCCTTGCTTTAATTTCCCCAACAATGACATAATTAGCCCATTTAGATCCAAAATACCATAATAACCTCAAAATGGCATAAGAACCTTGGTTAGCTCATGAATATTATATACTTAGCTTGTTTTCCTCTAAAATGGGATAATTAACCCATTTAGCTCCAAAAATACATAATTAGGTAATTTAGCTCCAACAAGAGGAGAAGAGGAGAAGAAATAGGAAAATGAAAAGAAAGAAGAAGAAGAAGAAGAAGAAGAAGAGAAGAAGGAGAAGGAGGAGGAGGATGAGGAGGAGGAGAAGGCCAAGCACCTTCTAGTCCTTCTCCTCCTCCTCCTTCTCCTCCTTCTCCTCCTACTTCATTTCTTATTCTTCTCCTCCTCCTCCTCTTTCTTCTCCTATTTCATATTATCCTTGCTTTAATTTCCCCAACAATGACATAATTATCCCATTTAGCTCCAAAATGCCATAATAAGCTCAAAATGGCATAAGAACCTTGGTTAGCTCATGAATATTATATTCTTAGCTTGTTTTCCTATAAAATGGGATAATTAGCCAATATAGCTCCGAAAAGACATAATTAGGTAATTTAGCTCCAACAAGAGGAGAAGAAATAGGAAAAAGAAAAAGAAAGAAGAAGAAGAAGAAGAAGAAGAGAAGAAGGAGAAGGAGGAGGAGGAGGAGGAGAAGGCCAAGGACCTTCTAGTCCTTCTCCTCCTCCTCCTTCTCCTCCTTCTCCTCTTTGTTCTTGATTTCTTCTTCTTTTCCTCCTCCTCCTCTTTTTTCTCCTCTTTCATATTATCCTGCCTTTAATTTCCCCAACAATGACATAATGAACCCATTTAGCTCCAAAATGCCGTAATAAGCTAAAACTGGCATAAGAACCTTGGTTAGCTCATGAATATTATATTCTTAGATTGTTTTCCGCTAAAATGACATAATTAGCTCAAAAACATCATATTTTGTTCTTCTTCTGACTTTCTTATTCACATTATTGCTCATTGGATATACTACATGCATGGAAGATGGCATTCATGGTGTTGAACAATGTCGATGGATGAACTTTATATGTATATCATCTAGTTTTCATTTGAGTTGATGAACAATGTCGAACTATATGTATATATGGATAAACAGTGCAATACTTTGTATGTTGGTTCTTTCGATATATGGGGATGTACATTGATTTATATGTATATCATATATGTGTGGTGAAATATATATATGTGTTGGCAAGTACATGTGTGGTGAACTATATATCATATATGTGTGGTGAATTATATAGAAAATTGTTGGTTTGGTAAAGTACATGTTTGATTTATAGAATTCTCTTTGTAAGTCACATATATCTTTTGTGTATGGGTTTATAGAATGCTTCATGTGCTTCACTCATATCATTTGAAGTTGGATGCCTGTTTTTCTATTTATAGAAAATTGTTATTCATAGAATGCTCTTTTGCTTCAGTTATATGTATTAGAGTGTGGTCTTTTGTATAAAGAATTACGCTTCAATTATAAAAATTTCGAGAGTTAACAGGGAACTTTCATTTACATGGTTAGTCATAAAGTCCTACATAAAATTTGTAGATCACTGAGTATGATACACTTGATTCCATTCAATAGTTGTGTGACATTAATATAGTAATATGCGGGTGCATTACTGGATGATTGTGGATTAGTAAGAATTTTGATGTTAAGGTTTATGATTCCTGAAACATGCACGTATAGTCTCTAGTTATGTGATGAAGATTGGAGCATAATTTATCCATGATTGAAATCCTTTGTGCTGTTATAATCGAGGGCGCGCGATGGTTAACTCCTACCAACCTCCTCCCTATGAGGATGCGAGTAGTACTTTGCTTTGATAGAGATAAGAAAACATTGCAATAAGTATGTGAGTTCTTTATGACTAATGTGAATCCATGGATATACGCACTCTCACCTTCACATATTTGCTAGCCTCTTCGGTACCGTGCATTGCCCATTCCCACTTCGAGGATCAGTGCAACTTCGACCGGTCCAGCCAAACCCCGTGACATGATAAGCTCTATTGCACATAATACTCATTATATCTTTCCCACAACAGGCACCATGCCTACCTATCATGGAATTTCCAGAGGCATTCCGAGATATATTGCCATGCAACTTCCACTATCACTTCATATGACTTGTACTTCCATTGTATTATTGCTTTGCATGATCGTAAGATAGCTGGCATGATATTTACATGTTTTATCCATTTTGGCATCCTTTTCTATGCTAGATCATTGCACATCCTGGTACACTGCCAGAGGCATTCGTATAGAGTCATATCATCCTATCACTTTTTGATATAGAGTTGTAAGTAAATAAAAGTTTGAAGATCACTAGTATTAGAGCATTGTTGCAGTGAGGAAAGGATGATGGAGACTATGATTCCCACAAGTGGTGATGAGCCTCCGGACGGAAAATGAAAAATGGGGGAGGCGAAATGAGGCCACCACAAAAAAATGGGGGGCGAAAAAAGGCAAAAAAGCCCAGCATGAAAAAAGATAATAATGAACAAATATATGAAAGAAAAAGATTGAAGGTAATTTGGTACTATCATTTCCCACAGGTGTGCCTCAAAGTGGCCTCATGTTCTTCATATAGAGAGGCTCTTGTTTTTTCACTTCCATATGCTAGTGGAATTTTTCATTATATAACTTGGCTTGTATATTCCAATGATGGACATCCTCAAATGCCCGAGGTATTCATGAGCAAGCAAGTTGGATGAACACTCGCTTAGCTTCAGTCGAGCTTTCATATGCTTATAGCTCTAGTGCATCCGTTGCTTGGAAATACCTACTCCTCGCATTCATATCTATTGATGGACATATCCATAGCCTGTTGATACGACGAGTTGATGCAAGACTTCCTTCTACAGTTTTACACCATTGGAACGTACCACCATATTCTATTCCGACTTTATGCTATATCCATGGTTCACGCTCATGTATTGCATGACTAATAAAATGCTGAAGCACATAAAGAAGTACGATCCAATTGCTTGTTTTTACACCATGGCAATCATGATTTCTAATTTATGCTAGGAAGGCCAAGCATGACACGCCATATGATTTTGTAGGGATAACATTCTTTAGCATTGTCATTTTCAAAGGACATGATTGTTTGCTAATAAACCTGACTATGGATGTCTTTGTGTCAAGTCAAAGGCTATTTCTTTGAATCACTTGTATCTTAATATTCATGCCATGACTAGACATTTGTTCAAGTTTATGTTAGGTAGCATTCCACATCAAATATTATCTTTTTATCATTTACCTGCTTGAGGACGAGCATGAATTAAGCTTGGGATGCTGATACGTCTCCATCGTATATATAATTTTTGATTGTCTTATGCCAATATTCTACATCAATATTTCAACAAAAATAATTATCCCCTTGTACAAATCCATTGCATTGTAAAAATAATGTGCCAAGAATTACCTTTAGGATGTTTAAATTGCTTGTTTGATATGTGAAGTGTAAAAACAAAACTTTTGGTTGTAGTGTTTGATTTTTGGTATTTTACTGGAACATCAAAAGCTTTTCAAATTTGTACACAATAATATTTTATAATTTTTGAAGTTACAGAATTATACATTTCAGTTGCATCTTTACAGACTGTCCTGTTTTTCATAGATTGTTGTGATAGTTGCTTTGCGTGATTATGCTTGAATTCTTGTTGAGCCCCATTGAATTTGTGTCGGGACCCCGATCCTAAGCCATAGGAATCTAGCCTGTAATACATTACATCCCTTTGCGGTCTCGCGCACGATTAGCCCCACGGATGCCACCTTACCTTAGCCGGGACCGTTTGCGCCTTTTGACTCACGTATGCATTAGTGTTGCTAGCATTCCAATGTCAAAGAACCCGGGTCAACATATCTAGTCATAAACTCAAGTGTCTCGACTGTAGAGAGACAAGCATACATAATCCAGCAAAGCAGGTGTCAGTCAACAACGATTGTAGACGAGTCGTAGCAAGCTACAAGGACTCCATTACACCGTGTGACATTTCCCCGTAGGGACAGACACAACAGCTAAGAAGGATACATGCCGCTCAACCAATGTGTCCGAAGCAGTAGCGAACTGCCAAGGCTCGGTGGAATCACAAAGTGGCATTTCTCTGTATATAGAGCTACTAAGAGCATATGACTAGGTGTCGAATCCCATACATATCACAGTGCATCACACGTACGCATGACATACTAGATATGCATAGATACAACAATGGCATCACAACATAACCATACAACATCACGACATTTATTTAGAAGACTGGAAAGAGTCTTGTATAATATGTTCATACAAGCAGGGGTCACACGACCCGACACTCAAAGTCATACAAGCAAAGTCATCCAAACCAAGGGAAGCATAAAAGTTGTCTGAGTACAGAGAGTGGAAAGGATAAGGCATAAAGCCTGACTTTTTACAGATCCCTTCTAAAATAGGCGAGGTCGTAGCTGGGACACCAACTACTCGTCATCATCGATGTCTAGAAAGAACCCACCTGTTGGCTCGTGGGTAGCCTCTTCAACAATTATTAAGCAAACATCAGTACAAGAGTACTCAGCAAGAGTTTGGAACAGATCCATCTACTCATGCTCAGGTATCAATAAAGGGGGTTGTGGTGTTTCATGGAACAAGCCAACTTTGACTCTTGGCTAGACTAAACTACAATTTTAAATAGTTTTAAGAACTTTGATAAGTTGTACACGTGTCCACTAACTCCAGACAGTACACCATCATGGAATCATTCCCTCTTCCTACGGAAATGCCATCCATGACACTCACACTTATCTTGATACTTTTATGAGCAGCCATTAAACTTATCTATGAACAACATATGTCTCCAAGTAGTCCATATCCGCGGATGCGGCTATTCGAATAGATCATAACCCTGCAGGGGTGTCCTTCTTCACACATCCTCTTGCCACTTATCACCATGTGCACATCAGGCACCTCGGCAACCTTCAAGCAGAAGCCCAGTAAGGGAGTCGGCCACGACCGTTAACCACATTAGTACCTAGTCCAGGTTTATTACCTATTTGAGACTAACCTGCACGGAAGTTGGCCACTTGGCACACCGAGCCACTGCCTACCGCATCATAGCCCACCTCTAAGGTCAGCACTATGCACGGCCTCCGACATGACTATAAAGACCAGAAACTACTTGCGACTCCTCGATCGAGTACTAGGCGATTAATAAGTCGAGCGGGGTCATATTTCAGGGCCCAGCATGTGGTAGTATCTCGTCTTGGATTACATACACCGAACTTAGTTCCTAAGGACGGTTCCAATGAAACAACCCGCCATGTACTCCTACAAAGCCTTCCATCGGTACCTTTACCAAATCAGGTTCCACACTTATTCTTTATCACTAGAACACATTCATCCATTCCTGTTCATCACCTAGATGAAATAGACCTGACACAACTCTAGCTAGGCATAGCAAGCATGGCAGGAATAACCACATCACAGCTCAAGCATCTACTAGGTATGCTAGGTTGCATGGTTTGGCTATTTACTGTGACAATGACAGGTCATGCAAAGGAATAGGTTCAGCTACCGAAGTAAAGCATTTGAAATATTTTGTCCTAATGTAATAAGTGGGAGAAGGAGCCAGAACATGGGATTATATCGGGATGATCAAAAGGGTTTTGCCTTGTTGCTCAGTAGAGGGATAATATCCGTCACTCGGATATTCAGACGTATCCGGAGGGGTAGAGCCTACCGAGATGATATCAATCAATCAATAACAAACATATGCAACAAAATGATGCATGATTATGGCATGAAGTGAAGAGTGATATGATTTAGTGTGGTTGGTAAAACCTTAGTTTGCATCTGGCTTTAATTCCAAATTCAAATGTCATTTGAAAAAGGATATTATCAAGTTCATTTAATTGGTTTAAACTGATGTTGTTTCATAACTTTATTTTTCATACCTGAAAGTAGCACCAATGTGTTCATTGAATTTTTTTGATCAATTTGCATATATTATTTGTCAAATTTGGAGTTATAACCAATTTTTTATGAATTTCCAAAGTTTTGCACTTATTCTAGAATTATATTAATCAGAATTGGAATTATTGCATCAGCATGACATCAGCAGGTCAGCTAGCCGTTTGAAAATCAAACCTGAGCAGTGGGCCCACTCGTTAGTGACTCTAGCCAGAAAATAGTTAAGTTTTAAACTAATTATGTATTTAACAGGGCTGGACCGACATGTCAGTGTCTGTTTAACTTAATTAGCCAGGGGGCTGGCCCCACTTGCAAGTGACTCACGGGAGTCAACCCCACCGGCGATGGCGGTCAAACCTACCGGCGGCGAGGCTCCGGCGACCACACGAACGACGGAGGGCATCGGGTTTCTGCTTTCGGCGACCAAACGAGCGGCGGAGGGCACGAGACGATCGACCAGTCGATCGTGGTTCCATTTTTTAACACAGCAATGGCTAAGATGGCCGGGGATGACGTCGGCGACGAGCTCGGCGGCTGCCGGAGCTCGGTCGAGGTCGAGGTCATCGAACTAGTGGCTAAAAGGGGCAGAGCTTAGCTCCTACAACATCTACGCATTGCCCTAAAGCTGTTGGTAGCTTCAGAACGACCAGCCGATCACCAGAGAGTCACCGACGACGAGCTCCCGCGGCGGATCTCATCGGGCTTTGGTGGAATCGGGTGATAGAGGAAGGAATCGAGGGGGAAAACAAGGGGGAAAGATTCCAAGGCTCACTGGGATTGCAGGGGCATTGAGATCGAGCTCGGAGATGGACTGAGGAGGGAGAACAACCGCGGCGAACTCCGGGGATCCAAGGAGGAAGACGACGGCGATAGCTCGATGCAGAGCTTGAGGCCTCGAGTGGCTCGCCGGGAAGCTTCACGGAGTCGAGGTGGTTCTTCTACGTGGCTCAGACAAGACGGAGAGGGGCTGGAGCGATGGGGAGCTCGGGGTCGAACTCGCTACAACGGCGGTCGAGAGGGGAGAGAGCAGGGGGCGAATGACGAGAGGATGAGCATGGGGGAGGCTGCGGGAGCTTATCTCCTCCACGCCAGCATGATGAGGCGGCCAGGCAGGCACGCAGGTGCGTGGCCGCACCGAAGGGAGCGGCGGCCACCTCCTCCTACCGACTAGCACGAGGTAGACGACAAGAGGGGAGGAGCTGGGCTGGGCCTTAGCGTCAGGTAACTTTTGTCTCATTTCATTTCCTTTTCCATTTTTCGTTAAAACAATTCTGACTTTGTTTCATTTTATTTTTGGCTCCAACTTATTTCTAAAATAGTTTGAATAATGCTAGGGTGTTATTTGGAATATTTCCAAACCCGGATAAAGTTTTCAACATTTTATGAGAATCTGAAAAATTTGAAATCAAATATATAATTCATTTCAGTGACTTTTATAACTAAAATAAAATGCTAAAAGCATTTTGAAAATATATTTCACCCCTGATATTTTGTTTCCAAAATTTATCACAAAAGATGAACTTTTATGAAGGCCATTTTGGGTTCATTTATTTGTCACCTAGTTTGAATTGTTTTGGATATAGAGTTGCTAGGGTTTTATCTTGTTTTCATTTATTTCTTTTGAGTTCATTTCATTTTCTTGGATGCAATGAATAAGACATGAGCACAATCTTGCTAAACTCTATTAGGGATTCCAGGGATGTGACAACTCATCCCCACTCAAAATAATCTCGTCCCGAGATTTGGAAGTCGTCGAGAATAGGGCGGGATACTCAAGTCGTAGATGGTCCTCACTTTCCCATGTTGCCTCTTTTTCAGAATGATTTGGCCATTGAACTTTAAGAAACTTGAGGTTTCGACGTCGAGTGGTACGGTCAGCTTGATCAATAATATTAACAGGGTATTCTCGGTATGACATGTTATCTTGGAGATCAAGCGTTTCGTGGTCCACTTCACGGATAGAATCCGAAAAGCAACGCCTGAGTTGCGAGATGTGGAAACATCATGAACCTTGGAAAGATGCAGAGGAAGTTCCAACTGGTAGGCAATTTCTCCTCGTTTGGCAAGAATGCGAAAAGGACCGATGCAACGAGGAGCCAACTTGCCCTTGATATCGAAATGATGGGTACCCTTCAGAGGTGTAACCCGAAGGTAAGCCTTCTCATCAACTTCAAGGGTCACAACCTTATGATGACGAGCATATTTGATCTTTTGACGAGACTGGTATGTTTTCAACTTTTCACAAATAATGTGAACTTGCTCTTCTGCTTCCTGGATCATATCTGGACCAAAGAGTTGCCTCTCTTCGGTTTCTGACCAACTAAGAGGTGTTCGACATCTTCGTCCATAGAGAACTTCAAAAGGGGCGTTGACCAAGCTTGATGGATAACTATTCTTATAAGCAAATTCAGCGAATGGAAGGCACTTCTCCCAATTCATACCAAACGATATAACACAAGCTCCGAGCATATCTTCTAGGATTTGATTCACTCTTTCTACTTGACCACTTGATTGAGGATGGAAAGCAGTGCTAAAAGATAGGTGAGTCCCTATGGCATTCTGGAAACTTTCCCAGTAGCGAGAAGTAAAAATACTCCCACGATCTGAGTTAATCTCCAGAGAAGCACAATGAAGAAACACTATTCGAGAGATATATAACTCTTCTAGCTGGCTAGCTGCTATACTCTCACGAACTGGAAGAAAATGAGCTACTTTGGAAAGACGATCAATGACCACAAAGATAGAATTATTTCCTTTCTTGATCTTGGGAAATCCATTGATGAAATCCATACTGACTTTATGCCATTTCCATTCAGGAATAGCTAAAGGTTGGAGGGTCCCAGCAGGACTATGATGTTCTACCTTAATTCGACGACAAACGTCGCAGTTAGCAACGAACTCAACAATTTCTCTCTTCATCCTAGTCCACCAAAACCTTTGGCGTAGGTCTTGATACATCTTAGTACTACCAGGATGAATGGTGAGAGGAGCATCATTAGCCTCCTTAAGGATCAACTGCCTTAGATGTGGATGCTTAGGAACCACTAGACGGTTCTGAAAAAACACAACATCTTGATCATCCATGGAGAATTCCTTAGTGTTTCCGCTAATAATATTCTCCTTGATCCGTGATATACCCTTATCACGCTTTTGGTCAGCTATGATTTAATTCCTAAGAGTAGGTTTTGCCACCAGGGTAGAAAGGAATCCTTGAGGAACAATGTGAAGATTTAACTTCCGAAATTCCTCATAGAGATGTGGTTGACTTTGTTGTAACATCATATTTTTACAATAAGACTTATGAGTTAGTGCATCAGCCATAACATTGGCCTTCCCCGGGGTGTAAGTTATCCCTAAGTCGTAATTTGTGATCAACTCAACCAACCGTCTTTGCCTGAGATTCAAATCCGACTGGCTGAAGATATATTTCAGACTTTGGTGATCAATGAAGATAATGTCGCCAGGTTTTAATTCCATGGACTGCAGCAGCAAGCTCAAGATCATGTGTGGCATAATTATTCTCATGTGGACGCAACTGTCGAGGTGCATATGCAATCACATGACGATGCTGCATGAGAATGCAACCTAATCCTTGTCGCGAGGCGTCGCAATAGATAACAAAGTCCTTAGAAAAATCTGGTGGTAGCAACACAGGTGCGGAAGTCAGGCGTCTCTTCAGTTCCTGAAAACTATGCTCTGTCACATCCCAGTTTTGGCTTTCCTAACTAACTAACTTATTTCCAAAATTTAGGACCAACTAAAATTTTTGAGAATGCTTGTGATGTTTGGAGTGACTATTGTGTGTCTGATTGTTTTGCATGTGATGGATCCCCATTTAATCTTGTCACTCTCCTAATCATCTTCTCATCCCATGATCTCCTGCCTAATGATCATGCCATGTGTTTAGGACAAATATCTATTTTTACCAAATATTATTTTCACCAAAAAGCTTTTATTTGAATTAAACTTTCAAATCCCTGAGATGAGGTTTGTACTACAGGTCCTCAAATTAGGGAGTTTCTTTTCCACCAGTTGCTTTATTTAAAACCTATTATCAAAATGACTTCCAAAAATCATCTTATTATTATTTCAAAAGTTATTTTAGTATTTTATTTAAAAGCCCTGCTGTGAGGCCAGAAATGGTCTCCTATGAAGGAAAGTTATTTTTATTGCTTTCAAAATATTTAAGAAAATTTAAGGAAACTCAGTGATTATATTTATTCCATATTTATGAGTTTCAACACATGGTCATGTTCAAAATATTGGGTAAAACCCACCAAAACCATTCCTGTCTATTTCAAGCTTTTGGAATATTTCTATAAGAAATATTCTCAATAAATTCCAGTAAAATTCTAGCATGGCACCTATGATATTCTTGATGACCTTGCCAAGTTTAATTTTAATCCAAGTTTATTTGGCTCCCCTAATCCCTCTAAAACCCTATTTGTCCAGAATCAAATTTGAGCAACTCTACATTGTGAAGTGTCTCCAATTGTGCTCAAATTTGGTGGACATGTTCCAGTACTCCAATGAGGCATCCACACCAAGTGGTACACCAAGGAGAATAGAGGAACTGGTCTAGAAACCCTCAAAACCCTCTTTGTTGATTTTTGACTTTGACAAACTTTACATTATAAAGTTTGTTCAATTGACCTCAAACTTTTTGTGCATGCCTAAATGCTCAAATCATGCCGCTACACCAAATATTGGATTTGTGGGAATTTATTTGAATAGGGTTCTAAGGAGAAACCCATTTCTGCCCATTTCTAGGGTTTTCCAAGTCTACATTGGAAAACTTATCCAGCAAATCCCAAATTTGGTTTGCAAGCCTATTTTCATCTATTATTTGATCCTGTTCAGTTTCATAGCCATTGGAATCCATCTGGTAGCCTAACCATAGATCAAACACCTTGTGTGCACTCACTAATTTGGTTTCTATTGCCCCTTCTACTTTTACCCTTGAGCTCAACTCTCTACCACAACCTCTCATAGTTGCATTTCATCTCCAGTAACTTCCCCATGGCCACTGGTCAATTATTTGGGAAGGTTCCTTTGTAACTCTCTCTCATTTTTACCCTTCGCAGCTCTGTTTTACCTCTCTTTCCATTCTTCTGCTTAAGCTATCACCCCCAATTCTTTCCAGAGTCTCTCTAGTGTCTCAATGCATCATCTCAAATCAATAGATGGCATGCTCATGTAGGAAAAATGAGGAGCACATCTACAAGTTCATTTTTGGCTGAAATGTGGCTTTGAACAGCAAGTACTAGCTAAACTTGCTTTCTTGAGCTGCAACTTTGCAGTCTTGTAGTCCTTCTATAAACAAGAGTGATAGACATGATTTTATCCCATTATCTCTCAAGTTAGTGCCCTATCTACCCACCTTAAGTTTGCTGTTGCAAACTTAACAGCAGTCAAACCCATCCTTAACCAGCCTCAAATGCTTCCAAACTCCAGAGTCACTCTCCTGCGTGTGTGCCTTAAGTGTTGGATAGGTTTTGCTAGCCAAAGGGTGCCCCAGGACACCAGGTGGGGTGGTGACCACCACTCTGGCCTACACTAATGGTGCTCTGCACCCTCTCCTCCTACTGCAGCTCGGTTTCCTCATTGGCACCATGTCTCAGAATGCCAGAGCATCCCCTTTTGACCGTTCAAGCCATTCCCCTCCACCAGCAAGCTTCCAAAACCTCTCTAGCACGCTGTCTACCCCGTGCTCTCAGAGCGCCAGAGAGCTCCTAAGCTTTCTCCTCTTCCCCCGAGCCCTCTAGCTCCTCCAGAACCCTCTCACTCTCTCCCTAGAGCCACCCTCGAGCTCCATCTCCCGAGTTCTCTCTCCCTCCACTCCTCCCATGGCCGCCGTGGCTTCGGCCATGCCTACATCAGGGACTCCCCAGCCCCACTCCTCTCCTCTTCCTACTGCGTAGAGGTGCTCCAGGGGCCCTGCGGCCCTCCGCATTCTTCCCCTCGCCCCATTTCTTCCTCTAGCCGGCCGAGCCGCCGCCCCACCGCGGCAGTGCCGTCGGCATCCGCCATGGCCGAAGGCCTCGCCTCCAGGAGCTCCCAGCGGGAACGGGCTCCTGCTCAGGCACGGGAGGCTGCTCGCCCTGAGCCCCTACTGGCCGGAGCGCCGCCAAGCAGCCGCCGGTGCCAGCCGGCACAGCCTGTGCCCGGCTGGCCCTGCCCCGTGTGCACCAGATCGGGAGGAAGAAGAAGCCCTCACGAAGTGGGGCCCGCCTGTAAGCCGAACAACGACTAGGCCCGCGCCCCTGGCCCTTCACGTCTTCCTCGCACGAAGACGTATTAGAAGGAGTACGCCTTCGACGTCGGCAGCCTCCCACGCGGCCTGCACAACTGGGTCGGCCCATATCTTTCTCTGGCGCCTTATGCGCAACATAGGTAAGTCTGGAGGCCCTCTTTTTCCTTTTTCATTTGTCTGTGACTTCAAAAATCCATTGTGAATTCATAATAACTCCAAATCGGTTGATTCAAAATTCTGCAGGTTCCTAAATTCAAGCTCTATCCACATATGTGCTTTGCACATTTTTCCAAGACATGTTACTGTGGTGTCTTTATTTAAATCCAATTCTGGTTTCTTTGAACCCCACCTTGTAAAAATCCCATAGGCTTCATTTCAACTCCAAATGGAGTGATTCCAACTTCCAAAGACTTCTAAAATCCCTCCTCATTTTTAGAGCCATGGTCAACAATTTTGTGTGACTTATTTCTGTTGCAATAAATAAATAGCTCTCTTTGCTATTTATTCCTCATTGTAAAATCTCTAGGATAATCATTTCAACTCCAAATCCAGTGAAACCACTTCCTAAATATTTCTAAAATCCTTCTCTGTTAAATGGGTGCCTCCGCTCGTTTTTGACAGAAAGATTTCTGTTGGCTTATTCAATGGCCACCTATTGCTCTTTCCATCCATTCAAAAAATCATTGTTGACCCAAATATCCTATATCAAGCTTCAGGTATTTTTCTTATGACCAGAGAGGTCCAAGAAAAATATAACTTCTATTTATAGAACACTTTTATTCTGCTGGACATATGGCTTACTTTAGTTATTTCCGACGTAGTTGACGGTAGACGGAGTACTTGAGGACGGAGCAGAAAACCTCGAAGACCCCGAGGACTTGCATGAGCAAGGCAAGCATGCCCTTTTGCCATGACTTAAGTAAAATGATGCATGCTAGAATAGCAAGTATTTTCCGTTGCATGTAATCATGATGCCGGTTCATCATTGATGTGATGGTACCGAAGGCTTCTTCGAAGCCCTTGCATTATAGTAGTGATTTCACATGGCTCCTCAGAGCACAAACATGATGAGCTTGATCCTACCATCTACGACGATCTTGCTAGTGTCATATTGTCTAGAAGAGTTAATCACTTCATTGAGCTTGACCCCATGAGGGTCATGATATTATCATGATGACAAGTAATAATAGAGCATTCTATCATGAGCATGATGTGGAGTTAAATAAAGAGTTTATGAAAACCCCGTCGGGTGCCACTAATACCCGAAGGTGATGTTGAGTTGGTGATCACTTCTGGTGAAGTGAGGCACCGGTGATTTTGGTGTGAGTATGGTTTCTGAAATGGATTAGATTTATGATGTGTCGACCGTCCCAACCTTACCCAGTACGACCACGATACCCCTTTATGGGACGGGGTTTTGTTGATTACTCTGGTCGGTGCTAGCAAAGAGCCACATTACTAGTGGCGGGAGTGATTGGTGTCACTCTCGTGATGGGGTCGTGCCAGGTAGGACGACTATGCCATTATTATGAGTTCCAGGCACACCGTTGGTCCCTGCATGTTTGATACAGTCCAGAGTCGGTGCTCGTAAGACGTACAACATGTGGGCTGGGTACCAATCGAGTGGATCTCTTTGTCTAGTATTGTCAGGGGAAAGATGATGATCGGATACTTACCTCGGGTATATGTGATATACCGCGAGTCGTGGATGACACGGAAGTATTCCGTTTCTCGTGGGTCCAGCGTACTACCTCTGCAGAGTGTAACCTATTCGAATAGCCGTGTCCACGGTCAAGGACAGTTGGGTGGTGCTGCTTAAACTACGTCCTGAGTTTCCGCATAAACCAAGTGTGCGTGTGTGGTGTTAAAAAGGTGTTGTTATAATCATGATAATCTCAATAGTATGATCAAGTTCGGTGACTTGACATATAGGGTAAACCCGGATGGTTTAGCCCTCATTAATACATTGAGATTAAGACAAGCCCGATGACTTGGCATGTAGGGTGACTTGGCATACAGGGTGAACACGGTGTGTTCAACCCTTGACAGATATGTCAATATCTGTAACCTGTTCTTCGAAAGTAATTCTTTAACCTGATGCATATACATGATCATTCCACCCAGTTGAGTTACACTAAAGATGCATGATACTGTTGTCCTTCACCTTCATTGTTCGTATCACGGACTGTTTGCGAGTACATTCAAAGTAGTCATTGGCTTGCCACTGGTTATTTCATTGACCAGGTGTGAGAGACAGGATACGGTAAAGATTAACTCGGTGACGTTCTTGCGAGCTAGGATGTTTCTCAGTCAGAATGCCTGTAGGTTAAGGCTGATGGCATGGGTTCACACTTTCGACCAATAATTCCGCTATTGGTCTAGTTTGGTGCTTTGGCCTTTAAGGCCCTATGTATGTAAGACTCGACCAAAGAGGTCATTTATTGTATCAAACGGTATGTCTAGATGTAAGACTCTATTATTCAGTATCTGTGTTCAGTAAGCATTGATCCTTGGGATCACTGGGCACGGCGATCTCGACTTACCAGTCGGGGTACCCACAGAACTAGTATCAGAACCATCCTGACTATAGGAAGCCCTTAGTTAGCATGGACGTTACTTATGATAAAACTGCTTTCCAGATCCTTCAAAATAATTACAAAACTTATATATTTTCTCAACTCTCCTAAAACTTCAAAGAAACTGAAGGTTATGCTCTAGCCTTCCACTCTTATTTTCTTGACACTTCTCGTCTACTTTTACAAAACTTGCTAATGGTCGCTAGTACCTTATGCCCTTTTGACCACGGGATATTATTGAAATCCTCGTGGGCAGCCCGGAAGGAAGTAACCTCTCCCCGCAAACACCTGTGCTAAAGGACAGAGAAGACAACTGTACAACCAGACGACACCAACAGTAGTACCTCTAAGAAGAACGAGAACATTGAGGCTTGGAAGATGGTGAAACCCTGGGCACTGTTCCAGAGTGATGCCACTTTCGCCTACGATAATCTGTACATAATATATGGAAACCTTGATCTGCATCACTAATAGAGCGACCATGACAGTTATAAATAATTGTGTCGACCACCACCGGTGGATGAGAATCTTGCCATTTGGTCCGCCTCACCTTAGTGAGCAGGAAAACGATTCACTTCATCCCCCGCTCTAGGTGTCGATATCGCAATTAGTATGATTGACAAATCAAAACTCTATCATGTCACGCAAATATCGGTGCATGAAGGTGTCCACCTGAGACTCTCGAAGCCTCAGAAGACAAGAAGACGCTGACAAGATCATGAAGACAACAGAAGACCCTGTCAGTGACAGCTATGAAGAACCACCTTCGTCAACAACTTCCGAGACAAGAAGACAACCAGAGTTCTTTACAACTCAAGAATTGCTTCGGCAAGTGACAACAAGAGGCGTGACAACACCCTGATAAGGTCTAGAAGACATAGCGGACTCCTCTCCAGAGCAAGAAGCAAGCACGACTGTCGAGTCCCAGAACCTAGGATAGGATGAGCCATGAATCCCCTATGCGAAGTCGAGTCCGTGGAATGGTTCGGATGGACCATTTTGTGTGTTGTTTGTTGTTTGTGCTTTGATATGAGTCGCGCTTTTGCTTAGGCAACAAGCCTCCGGTTATATCACTTGTCCTATTTGATGTTCAAATAATTTTTGCACTTGTTTGAGTTGATTTTTCAACGCTTGTTTGATTGCACTAAAACCCTTAGACACTCCCCTCTGTGCTCTCTCTCTCACCTCTCTCGACAACTGAAGCCAGCAAGGCAGATGCGCCAAGGATCCGCTTCGAAGGACGGCTGACATTGAAGACACTGATTGTGCTACGCTTAACCATACGCAACCCGTAGGAGTGTGTTTTCCCCCTCGAGATTGGAAAACCGCACTACACCAGACTAACCTCCACAAGCCTTTCCAGCTCAAATTTTCTGGTCACGTGTCCAGTACACGTACTTGCCAGAACACGTGTAGGTCCCCGATAAACCCCGCTTAGCACTGGGTTCCTTATGGAACAAGTGATTACCGTGAACAAGTATCTTCCCATCTCAAGATAGCACTGTAACCTCGATGCCATAGGAGGATCGTTCTCGGATATAGATTATTCGACTAAGATTGTTGTGATGATATTTGTCTTGAGGTATAGCTGGACTATTTTGGTGGAACGAGTTGATACAGTAGTATCACCTGCATAATCTGGAGTAAGGTTGGATTTAGTAGGATGATTATGATCGTGAACTCTATTCTTGGTGGTATACATGACTTTAGCTAGTAGTTGACATGGTTTGGAGATAATCACCATGATGACTTCGAGTATCAAGTAAACTTCTTGGATTGAGCCTTGGATTTAAATAGGTAATCTTAATAGAGTATTGAGGATGACAAAGACCACATGGTTCGGAGTAAATTGGATTTAGCTCGTTAATCTCGATCATGATACCATGTTTCTCGGTGCATATATAATGCGTATGCTTGGAGTTGTCAAATTGATTTACAACCTATGTAGTTTGGCCTTGGAGATTAGATGGCCATGATTATTGAAGTTGGAGGATGTACTATGACATAGTTTTTGCAGTATTATGTGAGTTACGAGGACCCTAAGAGGCTATGTAGAACCTCGTCAATGTTGGATTTGTAGGAGTGGTGAGTCTAGTCATGGTTGGTCGGATTGATGGATTACTTGATCGGATTCATAGGCAGGAAATAAATATTGGATTGGTCTACTACGTGTTTCCTTAATATAGTAGTGTAGTACCCTGTCCATTGGATGACTTAGGTGGACAATTGGATTTGTTGTGCCTCAGATTCAATCGTGGTAGCTGTATGTCTCCCCAAGGTCCTTGCATAGTAATGCGTGTACAGTTGGGGCTACGCCATACTTGTAGTGTTTGGGTTTAGTTCTTCCCCCAACCCGGAGTTGACTAGCTTGAGCGGTGTGGAGTTGACCCACGTAGGGTGATATCCTTGATGAGATGAGGTGTTGTTGTCTCATGTTAGCGGTCGAACTATTGGCATCTAAGGAATGTGCTTAGAGATAAGATGATAACTGTACGCCCACATCCTAAGTTCCTTAAGACCCTAAAGCTTCGCTGAGCCACAACATGGACGGACTACGACCATAGAAGACGACTCTAAGTCATTGGAATGTGGCCAGTACCCGCCCATAGCAAGTTCCGTTCTCCTCACCTGACTTTTGGGCACTGTGCTTATGTCATGATTGGGAAGGTAGGTTGTCATCCTTACTGATGACATACTTACTCGCCCTGTAAGAGGAAGAACACCTTAGTCCTGTTTGGACGAACCCCAGGAACGCCGATTGTTATACCTCTCGAGGGTACCGTGATATCTTGAGAAGGTGAGCTTCTCGAAGCAGTCCCGAGACCACGGAAGACTAACCTACTCCAGCCAAGACAAAGAACCGCCGTGACGAGGAAGCCACGACAACGGCAATGAAGCAACAAGAAGCCTCGACGACACAGAAGAACGGCACATTTTATTGCAACTCCAACATCGACTACGCCGACCACGACATGCTAGGCAGTAAGGACAGACCCACTGGGAACAACCTCTACCCGGACCACAACTGCGCCTACGACCACACAGCACACCAGCACTTAACCATTTGCCACTATAACACACCTCGGCTCCTTCGTAGGAGGAGACCGCAAGGACACCACTAGCACACTAACACCCCGCATGCGCTGAGCAAGCGCCTAATCGTCATGAACTCGGCTACCGCGAAGAGCCACCGTGCGGGCAACAGCATCCTGGCGATCATCATGGACAATCACACAGTACAGCGCCGAGACCCCGACAAGCAACGCTACCATCCCGGACAAGAAGATGATGAGCCATCCCGGAGCCTCGTTAACCATTGGCATTCTTCCTCGAGCACCTGCAGCAGACGAAGAAGAAGAGGACCGGAGCAGCAGCAAGTGGTGAGGCTGGGTGGAGAACTAGAAGGACTCCCTGGCCAATTTATAGCCGGGGCCGGAGAGCCACTAGCCAGGCCACCAGCCCCGTTTGCCGCTCGGCCGTCTGTGCTCGCTGGGAATCCCAAAGCAGGGCCGATATACCAGGCCCGCGAGGTGAGTGCTTGCTGCGCCTGCAGATGGCTCACCGCACGCCATCGTAGGGCGGCCCGGGACACCGTACGCCCTAGGCACCGCAAGTGGAGACAACACCCGGGGCTCACCCAAGAAAGAAGAACCAGAGGTAGAAGAAGAGGCTGACGGCGGACCCTGGGCCCACTTGTCAGCCGGAGCAAGTGGCAGGCAACAGGTACGGCTAGCAAACAAATACGGCAACCTTCCCTTTTTCCAACACCCTCATAGAACGATGAGGCACTAATAAGTGGTATTCTTGAGGTGACCCCATGAGACCGCATTTGGAGTATCGCTGCTAGTAAGTCCTGCAGCATAGCAGGAGCAGACCCTTGTTTCCGTCTTAACAAATCTCGGGGACGAGATTTTCTTAAGAGGGTAAGGTCTGTCACATCCCAGTTTTGGCTTTCCTGACTAACTAACTTATTTCCAAAATTTAGGACCAATTAAATTTTTTGTGAATGCTTGTGATGTTTGGAGTGACTATTGTGTGTCTGATTGTTTTGCATGTGATGGATCCCCATTTAATCTTGTCACTCTCCTAATCATCTTCTCATCCCATGATCTCCTGTCTAATGATCATGCCATGTGTTTAGGACAAATATCTATTTTTACCAAATATTATTTTCACCAAAAAGCTTTTCTTTGAATTAAACTTTCAAACCCCTGAGATGAGGTTTATACTACAAGTCCTCAAATTAGGGAGTTTCTTTTGCACCAATTGCTTTATTTAAAACCTATTATCAAAATGACTTCCAAAAACCATCTTATTATTATTTCAAAAGTTATTTTAGTATTTTATTTAAAAGACGTGCTGTGAGGCCAGAAATGGTTTCCTATGAAGGAATGTTATTTTTATTATTTTGAAAATATTTAAGAAAATTTAAGGAAACTCAGTGAATATATTTATTCCATATTTATGAGTTTCAACACATGGTCATGTTCAAAATATTGGGTAAAACCCACCAAAACCATTCTTGTCTATTTCAAGCTTTTGGAATATTTTTATAAGAAATATTCTCAATAAATTCCAGTAAAATTCTAGCATGGCAACTATGATATTCTTGATGACCTTGCCAAGTTTAATTTTAATCCAAGTTTATTTGGCTCCCCTAATCCCTCTAAAACCCTATTTGTCCAGAATCAAATTTGAGCAACTCTACATTGTGAAGTGTCTCCAATTGTGCTCAAATTTGGTGGACATGTTCCAGTACTCCAATGAGGCATCCACACCAAGTGGGACACCAAGGAGAATAGAGGAAGTGGTCCGAAAATCTTGAAAACCCTCTCTGTTGATTTTTGACTTTGACAAACTTTACATTATAATGTGTGTCCAATTGACCTCAAACTTTTTGTGCATGCCTAGATGCTCAAATCATGCCGCTACACCAAATATTGGATTTGTGGGAATTTATTTGAATAGGGTTCTAAGCAGAAACCCATTTATGCCCATTTCTAGGGTTTTCCAAGTCTACATTGGCAAACTTATCCAGCAAATCCCAAATTTGGTGTGCAAGCCTATTTTCATCTATTATTTGATCCTGTTAAGTTTCATAGCGATTGGAATCCATCTGGTAGCCTAACCGCAGATCAAACACCTTGTGTGCACTCACTAATTTGGCTTGTATTGCCCCTTCTACTTTTACCCTTGAGCTCAACTTTCTACCACAGCCTCTCATAGTTGCATTTCATCTCCAGTAACTTCCCCATGGCCACTGGTCAATTATTTGGAAGGTTCCTTTGTAACTCTCTCTCATTTTTACCCTTGGCAGCACTGTTTTAATTCTCTTTCCATTCTTCTGCTTAAGCTATCACCCCCAATTCTTTCCAGAGCTTCTCTAGTGTCTCAATGCATCATCTCAAATCAATAGATGGCATGCTCATGTAGGAAAAATGAGGAGCACATCTACAAGTTCATTTTTGGCTGAATTGTGGCTTTGAACAACAAGTACTAGCTAAACTTGCTTTCTTGAGCTGCAACTTTGCACTCTTGTAGTCCTTCTATAAACAAGAGTGCTAGAGATGTTTTTATCCCATTATCTCTCAAGTTGGTGCCCTATCTACCCACCTTAAGTTTGTTGTTGCAAACTTAACAGCAGTCAAACCCATCCTTAAGCAGCCTCAAATGCTTCCAAACTCCAGAGTCACTCTCCTGCGTGTGTGCCTTAAGTGTTGGATAGGTTTTGCTAGCCAAAGGTTGCCCCAGGACACCAGGTGGGGTGGTGACGACCACTCTGGCCTGCACTAATGTTGCTCTGCACCGTCTCCTCCTCCTGCAGCTCGGTTCCCTCCTTGGCACCATGTCTCTGAACGCCAGAGCATCCCCTTTTGACCGGTCAAGCCATTCCCCTCCACCAGCAAGCTTCCAAAACCCCTCTGGCACGCTGTCTACCCCGTGCTCTTAGAGCGCCAGAGAGCTCCTCAGATTTCTCCTCTTCCCCCACTACACATGGCTTCCCCCGAGCCCCCTAGCTCCTCCAGAACCCTCACACTCTCTCCCTAGAGCCACCCTCGAGCTCCATCTCCCCAGTTCTCTCTCCCTCCACTCCTCCCATGGCCGCCGTGGCTTCGGCCATGCCTACATCAGGGACTCCCCAGCCCCACTCCTCTCCTCTTCCTACTACGTAGGGGTGCCCCAGGGGCCCTGTGGCCCTCCGCATTCTTCCCCTCGCCCCATTTCTTCCTCTAGCCGGCCGAGCCGCCGCCCCACCGGTTCGTACTGACTTCAAAAATCCATTGTGAATTCGTACTGACTCCAAATCGGTTGATTCAAAATTCTGCAGGTTCCTAAATTCAAGCTCTATCCACATATGTGCTTGGCACATTTTTCCAAGACATGTTACTGTGGTGTCTTTATTTAAATCCAATTCTGGTTACTTTGTACCCCACCTTGTAAAAATCCCATAGGCTTCATTTCAACTCCAAATGGTGTGATTCCAACTTCCAAAGACTTCTAAAATCCCTCCTCATTTTTAGAGCCATGGTCAACATTTTTGTGTGACTTCTTTCTGTTGCAATAAATAAATAGCTCTCTTTGCTATTTATTCCTGATTGTAAAATCTCTAGGATAATCATTCCAACTCCAAATCCAGTGAAACCACTTCCTAAATATTTCTAAAACCCTTCTCTGTTAAATGGGTGCCTCCACTCATTTTTGACAGAAAGATTTCTGTTGGCTTATTCAATGGCCACCTATTGCTCTTTCCATCCATTCAAAAATCACTGATGACCCAAATATCCTATATCAAGCTTCAGGTATTTTTCTTATGACCAGAGAGGTCCAAGAAAAATATAACTTCTATTTATAGAACACTTTTATTCTGTTGGACATATGGCTTACTTTGGTTATTTCCGACGTAGTTGACGGTAGACGGAGTACTCGGGGACAGAGCAGAAGACCTCGAAGACCCCGAGGACTTGCATGAGCAAGGCAAGCATGCCCTTTTGCCATGACTTAAGTAAAATGATGCATGCTAGAATAGCAAGTATTTTCCGTTGCATGTAATCACGATGCCGGTTCATCATTGATGTGATGGTACCGAAGGCTTCTTCGAAGCCCTTGCATTATAGTAGTGATTTCACATGGCTCCTCGGAGCACAAACATGATGAGCTTTATCCTACCATCTACGAGGATCTTGCTTCTGTCATGTTGTATAGTAGAGTTAATCACTGCATTGAGCTTGACCCCGTGAGGGTCATGATATTATCATGATGACAAATAATAATAGAGCATTCTATCATGAGCATGGTGTGGAGTTAAATAAAGAGTTTATGAAAACCCCGTCGGGTGCCACTAATGCCCGAAGGTGGTGATGAGTTGGTGATCACTTTAGGTGAAGTGAGGCACCGGTGATTTTGGTGTGAGTATGGTTTCAGAAATGGATTAGATTTATGATGTGTCGACCGTCCCATCCTTACCCGGTACGACCATGATACCCCTTTATGGGACAGAGCTTTGTTGATTACTCTGGTCGGTGCTAGCAAAGAGGCACATTACTAGTTGCGGGAGTGATTGGTGTCACTCTCGTGATAGGGTCGTGCCAGGTAGGACGACTATGCCATTATTATGAGTTCCACGCACACCGTTGGTTCCTGCATGGTTGATACAGTCCAGAGTCGGTGCTCGTAAGACGTACAACATGTGGGCTGGGTACCAATCGAGTGGATCTCTTTGTCTAGTATCGTCAGGGGAAAGATGATGATCGGATACTTACCTCGGGTATATGTCATATACCGCGAGTCGTGGATGACTCGGAAGTATTCCGTTTCTCGTGGGTCCAGCGTACTACCTCTGCAGAGTGTAAACTATTCGAATAGCCGTGTCCACGGTCAAAGACAGTTGGGTGGTGCTGCTTAAACTACGTCCTGAGTTTCCACATAAACCAAGTGTGTGTGTGTGGTGTTAAAAAGGTGTTGTTATAATCATGATAATCTCAATAATATGATCAAGTTCGGTGACTTGATTTATAGGGTAAACCCGGATGGTTTAGCCCTCATTAATACATTGAGATTAAGACAAGCCCGATGACTTGGCATGTAGGGTGACTTGGCATACAGGGTGAACACGGTGTGTTCAACCCTTGATAGATATGTCAATATCTGTAACCTGTTCTTCAAAAGTAATTCTTTAACCTGATGCATATACATGATCATTCCACCCAGTTGAGTTACACTAAAGATGCAT
Organism: Hordeum vulgare subsp. vulgare; assembly: GCF_904849725.1. Taxonomy (NCBI): domain Eukaryota; kingdom Viridiplantae; phylum Streptophyta; class Magnoliopsida; order Poales; family Poaceae; genus Hordeum; species Hordeum vulgare. Next base: position 267,522,888 of record NC_058519.1, on the reverse strand, counting down.
GATACTGTTGTCCTTCACCTTCATTGTTCATGTCATGGACTGTTTGCGAGTACATTCAAAGTACTCATTGGCTTGCCACTGGTTATTTCATTGACCAGGTGTGAGAGACAGGATACGGTGAAGATTAACTCGGTGACGTTCTTGCGAGCTAGGATGCTTCCCAGTCAGAATGCCTGTAGGTTAAGGCTGATGGCATGGGTTCACGCTTTCGACCAATAATTCCGCTATTGGTCTAGTTGGGTGCTTTGGCCTTTAAGGCCCTATGTATTTAAGACTCGACCGAAGAGGTCATTTATTGTATCAAACGGTATGTATGGATGTAAGACTCTATTATTCAGTATCTGTGTTCAGTGAGCATTGATCCTTGGGATCACTGGGCACGGCGATCTCGACTTACCAGTCGGGGTACCCACATGCTCGCACTATTGTGTCCACTGGAACCTTTTATCATCCTTGAGGAGTTCAATTAGAGGCTTTGCAACCTTGGAGAAATTCTCAACAAAGCGGCAACAATAGCTCGCTAGACCAAGAAAACTCCTAACTTGCTTAATAGATTCAGGTTGAGTCCAATCAAGGATGGCTTTAACTCTCTCAGGATTGACAGCAATACCCTTACCAGAGATTATTTGGCCTAGATAGGTCACTTCTGGTAACCAAAATTCACATCTTGAAAACTTGGCATAAAGGCGATGCTCTCGAAGTTTCATCAATACCATCCTTAGATGCTCGGCATGTTCTTGTTCGTTCTTCGAGTAGATGAGAATATCATCGAGGTATACCACGACGAATTGATCCAAATACTCCATGAAGATTGAATTCATCAAGAGAGAGAAGGTGGCTGGGGCATTGGTTAAACCGAAGGACATGACGTTGTACTCGTATTGGCCATAACGAGTGACAAAGGCCGTTTTTGGAATGTCCCCGTTCTTGATCTTGATTTGATGGTAACCCAACCTCAAATCCATTTTGGAGAAGATGGAGGATCCAGCGAGCTGATCATACAGATCGTTGATCCTAGGGAGCGGATACTTGTTCCTAATGGTGACCAGGTTAATTGGTCGATAATCTACAACCATCCCGTCCGTTCCATCCTTCTTCTTGATGAAGAGGACTGGACAAGCCCAAGGAGAAGAGCTAGGACGAATGGAAACTTTATTCAAGGCCTCATCTAGTTGCTTCTTAAGTTCAGATAGCTCCAAGGGTTCCATCTTATAAGGTTGTCTAGCTATTGGGACAGTTCCTGGAACAAGGTCTATCACAAACTTTACATCCCTGTCAGGTGGAATTCATGGCAGTTCTTCTGGAAAAACATCCAGGAAGTCACAGACTACCGGAATGTCTTCAAGTTCTAGAAGAGGATTGGCATTGAGGGAATAGAGTTGGCATTTGGCAACTCGAGTAGAGACATGAACTATCTCACCCGAGGGACGGGTAAGTTGAACATTTCTAGAATGAGTATCAATCTTGGCATAATGAGCTGACATCCAGTCCATACCCAAGATGATATTGATATCCGAGGATTTCAGGGCTATCAAAGATGCTAGAAAAACTAGCCTGACTACTAGGATTTCATTGTCATAGCTTATCCTAGAAGTTTGCCATTTACTACTAGGGGTTTGGACAACTAATCGGATTGGCATATCACAAAAGGACATGTTATGCAACTGTGCATAACTTTCAGAAATGAAGGAATGAGATGACCCAGTGTCAAAAAGGACAGATGCTGGGTGATGATTGACAAGGAGCGTACCCAATATGACGTCGGGATCCTCTGCAGCTTCTTGTGCTGAAACATAATTCACGCGTCCACGTGCAGGAGTTGGCTTCACATAGTAAGCTTCGCCCGACTTGCCTTGCCCAACGGACTTTCCAGGTTGCTTGGCACCTATATTCTGGGGACACCCTTGTGAGTAGTGCCCTGGTTCTCCACACTTGTAACAGATCATCTGGTTGGCACATGGTGCAGCATTGCTAGCTGGACCACCATACGTCTTTGCTGGAGGGTTGGTCTGGTTCGCCTGAGGCACCACATATGATGGCATCGGGGTATATATTGGCGACAGAGAGCTATTCGGGGCCCACAGCCTGCATTTTGGAAATGCAGAACCAGATGAGGAGTCAGAGTCGCGAGAGTGCTTCTTAGTGGCTTCATAGTCGGTATGACCAGTCTCGGCACTGATCGCCTTGCTGACAAGAGCTTGAAAACTTGTACATTCATGGAGGCGCAGGTCACTCCGAAGTTCAGGGCTCAAACCCTTGCGGAATCTTGCTTGCTTCTTGGCATCAGTTGACACCTCTTCAGTTGCATAGCGAGCGAGATTACCGAACTCGCGGGTATAAGCATCCATGGTCCACTTTCCCTAGGTGAAGGCACATAATTCCTCTCTCTTACGGTCCATCAGACCCTCTGGAATGTGGTGCAGACGGAAGGCTGCACTGAAATCTGCCCATGTGGCTGCTGGTCTGGCAGGACTCATAGCTTCAAAATTCTCCCACCACAGATTGGCGGGTCCTTCCAGAAAGTACGCTGCAAAGGTCACCTTGTCGGCCTCAGAAACATTGGCACAACGAATCTTGCGCGATATACTGCACAACGAGTCATCAGTGTCGATAGGATCGAGGGAGTGATGGAACTTCGGATGATTCAGCTTCACGAAGTCATTGAGGGACACTGCGTCATTTCGGGCAGACGAGCCGTATTTTGCCCAATACGCTCTAGTAGACGGTTGGTCTCTCTTTTGTTTCTTTCCGCCTCAAGCATAACTTCTGCCAGAGAAGAAGGGTGAGGCAATTCCTCCTGTGATGCCTGACTACCTTCTCCCTGCTCATGGGTAGGGGCATGGTTCAGCCTGGTGAACACCATCCTGGCAAACAAACTCACAGCTTAGACTAATATCAACATCAATACTAGCTATGGATTAAGTAAGCACTGAACACATGGAATGCGGAAATGAACATCCAAACAACATGGTAACAAGCAACAGCTATATATACACCATGGTTCATACACACCATTACATAGTTCAGTACAACCTCAAACCGAAGAGAAAACTACTGAAAATATGATACCACTCATCAGGGGCTTTCCAAGCTTCCTATACATTGCTTATCTATGCCTCCAGAATTCATCTTACGACATAAGCATACTCCACAAGACACACATGACTGTTGAAGTATACTATTCTTCCACTCACGGTTCAGGCATCCGCATAAGACATTTTATGAAGGTTGCCTCCATGGCCTGGGAGCTCAACCTGTGGATCAGGAAATAATTTAGCCTGAGACCCCTGGGAACCATAAGGACACGTGTGTGGCCTTGGTCCCCTGACTGGTGGTAGTAGACGTCCTCGAAGAGGGGTGACTCCTCCTATAGCACACCAGTCAACATGAGCTGGAAGATGGGTCCTAACAGGGTTCAACATCTCTATATCCTCATACCCTGTCTGAACTACAGGTGCCAGCTGTGTCAAAGCCGTCCCCAGACGGACACGTGTAGCATAGAGCTCCATACGAAGGGCACGAGCATCTCTGTCTCTATTCTCTAAAATTTCAGCGGTGGACTGCAGTAGCGGATCCTCCATAGAGGAATATAGGTAGACCCCACTGAGGTATCCTTCTTCTCCTGGCTGAGAGGCGGGAACATAGCAGAACTCTGAATTCTGCAATAGTGCACGTCTGGCTCTCACGATAGTCAAGATTGAATATGCAGCATCTTGTACCGCCATGTCAACAGTAACCCCCAATCCATAAGACCAATGGATCGGCTCATCGGCTCCAGGGTAATCTGGGAATACCCTATCAGTGCATAGGTACTGAATCTGGTTGAAATCCCGGTACGGCTCCTCTACTGTATACTTTGGGTACCAGCGGTAACAGGCTACTGACATCATCCTGACCAGCATGGCCGTGTCACCCGACACATCAATACACCTGGTCAGACGGAGCATGGGACGAGAACGACGTCTAGGCATCTGAAAATAGAGAGTAATGCAAAGGGCATTAGACCTCTGGAGACAAAATTGGGCACCATAACGACTGTAATGCTCAAAAACAATTTTGAGACAACCCACAAAAGATAGGATAGCATAACCACTCAACTATCAAGTTCAATTCCATGGTAATCAAAACCTATTTTCTTTTCCCTAGAACAAAAGTAACTCAGAGTAACTCTCGACTCGTTTTTCCTACAATCTACCAATTAGTAATAAACGATCCTGAGAGAAATATAAGTAACCATGTGCTTAATCCCCGCAGAAAAGACGAGGATGACCAGAATAGAATGACTTGAGAAGAGAAACAAGAATCTTACGTTTCCTTCCACAAACAATTCCCTTATATATAACTAAAGCAATTCCAGACTCAACTTCAACCAGTTTGGCATGGTAATCCTATAGTCAGTCGGGCTCTGATACCAATGCTGTAGGGACCCCGATCCTAAGCCATAGGAATCCAGCATGTAACACATTGCATCCATTTGCGGTCTCACGCACGGTTATCCCCACGGCTGCCACCTTACCTTAGCTGGGACCGTTTGCTCCTTTTGACTCACGTATGCACTAGTGTCGCTAGCATTCCAATGTCAAAGAACCCGGGTCGACATATCTAGTCATAAACTCAAGTGGCTCGACTGTACAGAGATAGTCATACATAACCTAGCAAAGCAGGTGTCGGTCAATAGCGAGTGTAGGCGAGTCGTAGCAATCTACAAGGACTCCATTACATCGTGTGACATTTCCCCGTAGGGACACACACAACAGCTAAGAAGGATACATGCCGGTTAACCAATGTGGCCGGAGCAGTAGCTAACTACCAAGGCTCGGTGGAATCACAAAGGGGCATTTCACTTCATATAGAGCTACTAAGGGCATACGACTAGGTGTCGAATCCCATACATATCACAGTGCATCACACGTACGCATGACATACTGTATGTTCATAGATACAACAATGTCATCACAACATAACCATACAACATCACGACATTGATTGAGAACACTCGGAAGAGTCATGTGTAATATGTTCATACAAGCAGGGGTCACCCGACCCGACACTCAAAGTCATACAAGCAAACTCATACAAACCAACGAAAGCATAAAAGTTGTCTGAGTACGCACAGTTGAAAGGATAAGGCATAAAGCCTGACTATCTACAGATCCCTTCTGAAAGGGGCCAGGTCGTAGTTGGGACACCAGCTACTCGTCATCATCGATGTCTAGAAAGAACCCACCTATTGGCTCGTGGGTATCCTCTGCAACAATTATTCAGCAAACATGAGTACAAGAGTACTCAGCAAGACTTTGGAAAAGATCTATCAACTCATGCTCAGGTATCAATAAAGGGGGTTGTGGTGTTTCATGCAGCAGGCCAACTTTGTCTCTTGGCTAGACTAAACTACAATTTTAAATTGATTTAAGAACTTTGATAAATCGTACACGAGTCCACTAACTCCACGACAATACACCATCATGGAATCATTCCAGTCTTCCTACGGAAATGCCATCCATGACACTCACACTTATCTTGATACTTTTATGAGTAGCCATTAAAGTTGTCTATGAACAACATATGTCTCCAAGTAGTCCATATCCGCGGACGCGGGTATTCAAATAGATCATAACCCTGCAGGGGTGTACTTCTTCACCCACGCTCTCGCCACTTATCGCTATGTGCACATCAGGCACCTCGACAACCTTCAACCGGAAGCCCAGCGAGGGAGTCGGCCACGACCGTTAACCAGATTAGTACCTAGTCCAGGTTTATCGCCTATTCGAGAGTAACCCACACGAAAGTCCGGCTGAAGTTTCCGCCACGGCCCGAAACGATGTGTGCAGGGTTCCCAAGCCCAACATTTGGGTGCCACTTGGTACACCGTGCCACTTCCTACTACATCATAGCCCACCTCTAAGGTCAGCACTATGCACGGCCTCCTGCATGACTATAAACACCAGAAACGACTTGCGACTCCTGGATCGAGTACTAGGCGATTAATAAGTCGAGCGGGGTCATATTTCAGGGCCCAACATGTGGTAGTATCTCGTCTTGGATTACATACATGGAACTCAGTTCCTAAGGACGGTTCTAATGAAACAACCAACCATGTACTCCTATATAGCCTTCCATCGGTACCTTTACCAAATCAGGTTCCACACTTATTCTTTATCACTAGAACACGTTCATCCATTCATGTTCATCACCCAGATGAAACTGACCTGACACAACTCTAGGCATAGCAAGCATGGCAGGAATAAACACATCACAGCTCAAGCATCTACCAGGTATGCTCGGTTGCATGGTTTGGCTATTTACTGTGACAATGACAGGTCATGCAAAGGAATAGTTTAAGCTACCGAAGTAAAGCATTTGAAATGTTTTGTCCTAATGCAATACGTGGGAGCAGGAGCAAGACCATGGGATTATATCGGGATGATCAAAAGGGTGCTTGCCTTTTTGCTCAGTAGAGGGATAATATCCGTTAGTCGGATATTCAGACATATCCGGAGGGGCAGAGCCTACCGAAATGATATCATTCAATCAATAACAAACATATGCAACAATATGATACATGATCATGGCATGAAGTGAAGAGTGATATGATTCCGTGTTGTTGGTAGAACTTTAGTTTGCATCTGGTTTGAATTCCAAATTCAAATGTCAGTTGAAAAAGGATATTATCAAATTCATTTAATTGATTTGTCCTGATGATGTATCATAACTTTGTTTTTCATACCTCAAAGTAGCACCAATGTGTTCATTGAATTTTTCTGATCAATTTGCATATATTATTTGTCAAATTTGGAGTTATAACCAATATTTTATGAATTTCCAAAGTTTTGCACTTATTCTGGAATTATATTAATCAGAATTGGAATTATTGCATCAGCATGATATCAGCAGGTCAGCTGGCCGTTTGAAAATCAAACCTGACAAGTGGGACCCACTAGTCAGTGACTCTGGCCAGAAATTAGTTAAGTTTTAAACTAATTAGGTATTTAACAGGGCTGGACCCACATGTGAGTGTCTATTTAAATTTTAGTATATTCATTATTTTTATTTTGACTAATCTTAATTAGCCAGGGGGCTGGCCCCACTTGCCAGTGACTCAGGGGAGTCAACCCCACCAGCGATGTGGTCAAGGCTACAGTGACCACAGGAACGGCGGAGGGCATCGGATTTCTGGTTCCGGCGACCAAACGAGATGCGGAGGGCACGAGACGATCGAGCAGTCGCTCGTGGTTCCATTTTTGCACAGAGAAGGGGCTAAGATGGTCGGGGATGATGCCATCGACGAGCTCGGCAGCTGCCGGAGCTCGGTCCAGGTCAAGGTCATCAAACCAGGGGCTAAAAGGGAAAGGGCTTAGCTCCAACAGCATCTACGCGTTGCACTGAAGCTGTTGGTAGCTTCAGAACGACCATTCGATCACCACAGAGTCACCAGCGACGAGCTCCCACGGCGGATCTCGTCGGGCTCCGGTGGAATCGGGTGATAGAGGAAGAAATCGAGGGGAAAAGGAGGGGGAAAGATTCCTAGGTTCACTTCGATTGCAGGGGCGTCAAGTCGAGCTCGGAGATGGACTAAGGAGGGAGAACGACGACGGCGAACTCTGGGGATCCGAGGAGGAGGACGACGGCGACAACTCGATGCAGGGCTCGAGGGCTCGCGTGGCTCGCTCGGAAGCTTCATGGAGTCTAGGCGGTTCTTGTGTTTAGCTCAGACAAGACGGAGAGGGACTGGAGCGTCGGGGAGCTCGATATCGAGCTCACTCCAATGGCGGCCGAGAGGGGAGAGAGCAGGGGGGCGAATGGCGAGAGGAGGAGCATTGGGGGGAGACTGCGGGAGCTTATCTCCTCCACGCCCGCGTGATAAGGCGACCAGGGAGGCCCGCAGGTGCGTGGCCGCGTCGGAGGGAGCGGCGGCCACCTCCTGCTGCCGACTAGGAGGAGGTAGACGACAGGAGGGGAGGAGCTGGGCTGGGTGTGAGCGTCACGTAACCTTTTTCTCATTTCTTCTCCTTTTTATGTTTTTTGTTAATTCAATTCTTACTTTGTTTCATTTTATTTTTGGCTCCAAACTATTTCTAAAATAGTTTGAATAATGCTAGGGTGTTATTTGGAATATTTCCAAACCCAGATAAAGATTTCAACATTTTATGAGAATCTGAAAAATTTGAAATCAAATATATAATTTATTTTAGTGACTTTTAGAACTAAAATAAAATGCTAAAAGCATTTTGAAAATATATTTCACCCCTGATATTTTGTTTCCAAAATTTATAAGAAAAGATGAACTTTTATGAAGGCCATTTTGGGTTCATTGATTTGTCACCTAGTTTGAATTGTTTTGAATATAGAGTTGCTAGGGTTTTCTCTTGTTTTCATTTCTTTCTTTTGAATTCATTTCACTTTCTTGGATGTAATGAATAAGACATGAGCACAATCTTGCTAAACTCTATTAGGGATTCCAGGGTTGTGACAATTGGGAGCCATCTAATTGTGATATCATGGAGTGGGTAATGTTGTATTATAATTATACAATAATGTTATGGCAGGACATGATGAGATTTGACGATTATGTACCAACATTTCTAATAAAAGTTGTGTCATGTTTTGTCTCGATGAAGTGTTCGAAGATCTAGGAGGTATCGATGTGAGAAGAATAAGGAGAGACAAGATTTCAAGTTTGGGAATTCTAAGGCACCGCAAGTAAATATTCAAGGATACTCAAGCGTCTAAGCTTAGGGATGCCCCTGAACGCATCCCATATTTGTTCTTCAACAATTATTGGTATGTTTTAGTTTTAGTTTTGTTCACATGATATGCGTAATTCTTGGAGCATCGTGTGCCTGTTATTTTCCTTTTACAAATGCACGATTCTTGTTTGGTAAAGTCCATGGTTGATTTATATAATTCTCTTTGCAAGTCACATATATCTTATGTGTATGGCTTTATAGAATGCTTCATCTGCTTCACTCATATCATTTGAAGTTGGATGCCTGTTTCTCTATATATAGAAAATCGTTATTCGTAGAATGCTCATTTGGTTCAGTTATATGTATTAGAGTCTGGTCTTTTGTATAAAGAATTATGCTTCACTTATAACTATTTCAAGAGTTAACAGGGATCTTTCATTTACATGGTTAGTCATAAAATCCTATATAAAATTTGTAGATCACTGAGTATGATACACTTGATTCTGTGCAATAGTTTTGTTACATTAATATAGTAATATGCGGGTGCATTACTGGATGATTGTGCACTGGTAATAAAATTGATGTTAAGGTTTATGATTCCCGAAACATGCACGTATAGTCTCTAGGTATGTGATGAAGATTGGAGCATAATTTATCCTTGATTGAAATCCTTTGTGCTGTTATAATCGAGGTCGCACGATGGTTAACTCCTACCAACCTCCTCCCTAGGAGGATGCGAGTAGTACTTTGCTTCGAGAGAGATACGAAAACCTTGCAATAAGTATGTGAGTTCTTTATGACTAATGTGAATCCATGGATATACGCACTCTCACCTTCACATATTTGCTAGCCTCTTCGGTATCGTGCATTGCCCATTCCCACTTCGAGGATTAGTGCAACTTTGACCGGTCCATCCAAACCCCGTGACATGATACGCACTATTGCAAATAATCCTCATTATATCTTTTCCACAACAAGCACCATGCCTACCTATCATGGAATTTCCATAGGTATTCCGAGATATATTGCCATGCAACTTCCACTATCACTTCATATGACTTGTACTTCCATTGTATTATTACTTTGCATGATCGTAAGATAGCTGGCATGATATTTACATGTCTTATCCATTATGACATATTTTGCTACGCTAGATCATTGCACATCCTGGTACACTACCAGAGGCATTCATACAGAGTCATATCATCCTATCACTTTTTCATATAGAGTTGTAAGTAAATAAAAGGTTGATGATCACTAGTATTAGAGCGTTGTTGTAGTGAGGAAAGGATGATGGAGACTATGATTCCCACAGGTGGTGATGAGTCTCCGGACAGAACACGAAAAATGGGGGAGGCGAAATGGGGCCACCACAAAAAACGGGGTAGGCGAAAAGAAGGCAAAAAATCCCAGCATGAAAAAAACAAATATATGAGAGAAAGAGATAGAAGGGACTTTGCTACTATCATTTCCCATAGGTGTGCCTCAATGTGGCCTCATGTTCTTCATATAGAGAGGCTCTTATTTTGTCAGTTCCACATGCTAGTGGAATTTTTCATTATAGAACTTGGCTTGTATATTCCAATGTTGGGCATCCTCAAATACCCGAGGTATTCATGAGAAAGCAAGTTGCATGCACACTCGCTTAGCTTTAGTCGAGTTTTCATACGCTTATAGCTCTAGTGCATCCGTTGCATGGAAATACACACTCCTCGTATTTATATCTATTGATGGACATATCCATAGCCCGTTGACACGACGAGTTGATGCAAGACTTCCTTCTGCAGTTTTACACCATTGAAACGTACCACCATATTCTATTCCACCTTTATGCTATATCCATGGTTCATGCTCATGTAATTCATGGGTAATAAAAAGTTGAAGTGCATTAGGAAGTACGATCCAATTGCTTGGTTTGACACTGGGCTGATCATGATTTATAATTTATGCTAGGAAGTCCAAGCATGACATGCCATATGATTTTGTAGGGATAACATTCTTTAGCATTGTCATTTTCAAAGGACATGATTGTTTGCTAATGAACCTGAGTATGGATGTCTTTGTGTCAAGTCAAATACTATTTCTTTGAATACGTGTATCTTAATATTCATGCCATGACTAGACATTTGTTCAAGATTATGTTATGTAGCATTCCACATCAAATATTATCTTTTTATCATTTACCTAATTGAGGACGACCAGGAATTAAGCTTGGGGATGTTGATACGTCTCGATCGTATATATAATTTTTGATTGTCTCATGCCAAGATTCTACAATTTTCATATATTTTTTTCAACACTTTATATTATTTTTGGGACTAATTTACTTACCCAGTGCCCATTGTCAGTCCGTGTTTTTTGTGCTTTTTGTTTCCAAGAAATTATGTATCGAACAAAGTCCAAACGCAATAAATATTTAAGGAGATTTGTTTTGGAATATATGTGAATTGTGAGAGTCGGAATCAACACAAGAAGATGCCCATGGTTCCCACAAGCCAACAAGGGATGACTTGGGGGGACCCTAATAGCTTGTGGCCAGCCCATAAGTCGGTTCAAGTTCTCCTTTTGTCACAAAAAATATATTTTTGTATTAAAAGTCCCCTCAAAATTTCAGCCCAATCGGAGTTATGGATATTCGAATATTTAAGAAACGGTGAAGGACCAGAAAATGGTAGCAAAAATATAAGAGAAATAGACAGAGAGATCCAATCTCAGAGCGGCTCCTGCCCTCTCGGAGCCATGGCGGATATGGAACAAAGAGAAAATCCTCCTCCCACCTAGGGAGGAGGCCAAGGAAGAAGAAGAAGGAGGGGGGCTCTCTCCCCCTCTCTATAGGTGGCGCCAGACCATTGTCGGGGCAACCCTCGTGACGTCGTCACCACCAAATCTCTCCCCCTCTAGGAAATAGTGTAAAACCTCTTCTTCCCACTGTAAACTTTACTTAAACATGTTTCTTAATGCTATATATTATTACCCAATGATGTGTGGGTATGCTATGATGTTTGAGTAGATTTTTTTGTCCTGCAGGTTAATTGTTATATGATGTTATTGATTTGAGTTGTGTGTTGATATGGTGCTGTCCTAAGCGTTTTCTGTGAGGCACACACATGAAGGATTCACGCTGGAGGGTTCGCAATATTTTATGATTCGCTTATGGTGGGTGGCAAGAGTGGCAGAAGCTTACACCCGAGTAAGGGTGTTGTGTGCGTATGGGAGTAAAGAGGACACGATCTTTAATGCTATGGTTGGGTTTACCTTAATGATTTCTAGTAGTTGCGTATGCTTGCTAGAGGTTGCTACTGCAACAAAAGACCTTCCAACGGTGCCAGAAACACGTGCTGACGGGAGACGTCTTGTTTCTCCTCATCAACGGCACCAAGAATCCTTCTGCTATGGCTACGCCTTTAGGGACTTCCTAGGAAAATATGCAAAGGATTTCCCCGCGGCCTTGGAGCCTTGCGTTTGTGTTCCCTCGAAGTGAAAAGGGTGATGTAGGGCAGCGGTGGTAAGTATTTCCCTCAGTTTTGAGAACCAAGGTATCGATCCAGTGAAGGAGTATCACAAGTGCCTACACAAACACAAAAAAGCTTGCTCCCAACGCTATGAAGGGGTTGTCAATCCATTATAGATTGTTTGCCAAGTGAGAACTGAAAGCAACAAAGTAACAAGGAAAAGTAAAAGCAAAGTGGAAACGATAGGTGTGAATAGACCCGGGGGCCGTAGTGTTTACTAGTGGCTTCTCTCATGAAAGCAAGTAGACGGTGGGTGAAAAAATTACTGTCAAGCAATTGATAGAACCGCGCAAAGTCGTAACGTCATCTATGGCAATGATTATATCTATAGGCATCACGTCCAAAACAAGTAGACCGATACTTTCTGCATCTACTACTATTACTCCACACGTCGACCGCTATCCAGCATGCATCTAGTGTATTAAGTCCAAAAGAATAGAGTAATGCCTTAAGCAAGATGACATGATGTAGATGGACAATCTCATATCTACGACAAAGCCCACCTTGTTACCCTTGATAGCAACTACATGATGAGTGCCTTGTTGCCCCTACTGTCACTCGGAACGGTCATCACGCGGTAAGAACCCAAAACCAATAACTTCTCCCATTGCAAGAATCATAGATCTAGTTGGGCAAACAAAACCCAAGACTCGGAGAGACTTACAAGGATATCAAATCATGCATATAAGAAATCAGCAAAGACTCAAATATATATCATAGATAATCTGATCACAAATCCACAATTCATCGGATCTCGACAAACACACCGCCAAAGAGGATTACATCTGATAGATCTCCATGAAGATCATGGAGAACATTGTATTAAAGATCCAAGAGAGAGAAGAAGCCATCTAGCTACTAACTACGGACCCGTAGGTCTGAAGTGAACTAGTCACGAGTCATTGGAGGGGCGATGATGTTGTTGTAGAAGCCCTCCAACTCCAAAGTCCCCTCCGGCAGGGCACCGGGAAGAGTCTCTAGATGAGATCTCGCGGAAACGGAAGCATCCGGAGGCGGAAAAGTGTTTTCGTGGATTCCCTAATTTTTCTGTATTTTAGGGAATATATAGGCGAAGGAGCTAGGTCAGGGGGGCACCAGGGAGGCCACAAGCCTGCGAGCCACCGCCCCCTAGTGGCGGATACAAGGCTTGTGGGCTCCCTGTAGCTCTCCTGGCTTGGCCCACAAGCCCCTGATCTTCTTCCGTTCGGGAAAAATTTATTTCGGGGATTTTATTCCGTTTGGACTCCGTTCCAAAATCAGATCTGAAAAGAGCCAAAAACACAGAAAAAACAGGAACTAGCACTTGGCACTAAATTAATAAGTTAGTCCCAAAAAAGATATAAAAGGTACATAAAACATCCAAAGATGACAAGATAACAACATGAAACCATCAAAAATTATAGATACGTTTGAGACGTATCAAGCATCCCCAAGCTTAACTCCTGCTCGTCCCCGAGTAGGGAAGTGATAAAGAATGAATTTTTGATGCTTTCATGCTACCTAGCATAGATGTCCTTTGTAACTCCTCTTATGTGACATAAATGTTCAGATCCATTAAATTCAAAACAATAGTTTTCTATTGACGTGGAAACAATAATAATTCAAGCAAACTAGCAAGGTAATCATGAACTTTCAAAATAACAAGGCCAAAAGAAAGTTATCCCTACAAAAGCATATAGTCTGGCTATGCTCTATCATCATTGCACAACGAATTTAAATCATGCACAACCCCGGTATTGGCCAAGTAATTGTTTTCACACCTTTACTTTCTCAAACCTTTTCAACTCTCACGCAATACATGAGCGTGAGCCATGGTTTTAGCACTATAAGTGGTGTGGAGTGTGGTGGAGGTTGCAAGACAAACAAGGAGAAGATGATCACATTAACTAGGCATATCAATGAGCTGTGGAGATGCTCATCAATAGATATCAATGTGAATGAGTAGGGATTTCCATACAAATGATGCACTAGAGCTAAGAGTATGTGAAAGCTGTTAAAGAAAACTAGTGGGTGTGCATCCAACTTGCTTGCTCACGAAGACCTAAGGCAAATTTGAGGAAGCCTATCATTGGAATATACAAGCCAAGTTATATAATGAAAATTTCCCACTAGCTATATGGTGGTGACAAAACGAGAGACTCTCAATCATGAAGATCATGGTTCTTAATATGCACAAGTGTGGAAAGGTGGTAGCATTGTCCCTTCTCTCTTTTTCTCTCATCATTTTTTTGTGTGTGGGCTATTTGGCCTCTTTTGTTTTGGTGGGCATCTTTGGCCTCTTTTATTTCCTCACATGGGACAATGCTCCATCAATGATGATCATCACACTTTCAACTCAAAACTTAGAGCAACAATGACTCTACATGGAATGCCTCCGGTAGTGTACCGTGAGAATGATCTAGCATGGCATAGACATTAATGGAAACATCATGCTAGCTATCTTACGTTCATGCAATGGCAATGTAGAAGTGGTGGCACATATCATGGTGGTAGTTGCATGGCAATATATCTTGGAATGACTTTGAAAAAGCCATAGTAGGTAGGTATGGTGGCTATTTTGAGGGAGGCTAATGGTGGGTTTTGTGCACCAGCGAAAGTTGCACGGCACTAAGAAGATAGTGATGGTGGAAGGTGAAAGTGCATCTAAACCATGGACTCACCATTAGTCATGAAGAACTCATATACTTGTTGCAAAAGTTTTAGTAGTAAACGAAACAAAGCATTCAACGCATACTCCTAGGGGAAGGGTTGGTAGGTATAAACCATCGCGTGATCCCGACCGCCACACAAAGGATGACAATCAAAAGACTAATCATGCTCAGCCTTCATCACATAGCGGTTCACCATACATGCATGCTACGGGAATCACTAACTTCAACACAAGTATTTCTAGATCCACAACACCTTACTAGCATAACTTCAATATTACCAAAACCACATCTCAAAACTAGTTGAGATGAATCAAACTTCTCTAACTATTCAATGCACATGAAGGTGGAAGTTTTTGTATCCCTTTGGATAACTACCCCTTTTGAGACTACTTTCAAAGCATGGATCAACTACCAAGCCATGCACCGCTGTGCTCTAAAAGATAGAAGTGAAGCACAAAGAGCAAAAGTATCTAGCTCAAAAGATATAAGTGAAGCACATGTCAGCTGAATTGTCTACCAAAGGATATAAGTGAAGCTCGACAAAATCGCGGTGAGTGCATGTATCTCTCTAGGTGTGCAGCAATAATGATTATGAGACAACAAAAATAAAAGACTCCTACGATACAAGACGCTCCAAGCAAAACACACAACATGTGGTGAATAAAAATATAGCCCCAAGTAACGTTACCGATGGATTGAAGACGAGAGAGGGGATGCCTTCCCGGGGCATCCCCAGTCTTAGGCTTTTACGTCATCCTTTAATCTCTTGGGGTGACTTGGGCATCCCCAAGCTTGAGATCTTGCCACTCTTTATCTTTTTGTCCATAAGAACTTCACCCAAAACTTGAAAACTTCACAACACGAAACTTAAACAGAAACTCGTGATAACATTAGTATAAGAAAGCAAACCACCAGTTCCTTAGGTACTATAGAGAACTTAAATTCTACTTATGTTGATGTTGGGTCACTGTATTTTCAATATTCCATGGCTAATACCCCCCCCCCCCGATACTATCCATAGTTTCATCAAAATAAGCAACCAACTCAACAAAAACAGAATCTGTTAACAGCAGACCAGTCTGTAGCAATCTGTATACTTCGTATACTTCTGTACTTCAAAAATTCTTAAAAATTCCGACAGTGTGAAGAATTTGCATAGCAAGCAGCAGCAAAACGAATCAACTCAAAAGCTCTTACAGAAAAAA
This sequence comes from Hordeum vulgare subsp. vulgare, assembly GCF_904849725.1. Lineage (NCBI taxonomy): Eukaryota > Viridiplantae > Streptophyta > Magnoliopsida > Poales > Poaceae > Hordeum > Hordeum vulgare. Next base: position 267,506,833 of record NC_058519.1, on the reverse strand, counting down.
ATTGAAAATTGTTTTTGTGAGCAGAAAGTTTCTGTCTTTTCCAGCATGACCAAACGATCATCCCCAAGACTAATCATAACGGTTTTTCTTGGCACAAAAGCAAAAACGAACACAAAAAACACAATCATAACAGAATTAAGAAACTGTGGAAAACAAAAAACAGAAAGAAAAAGGATAGATTTGTTTGGTTCCCTCCCAACAAGCGCTTTTGTTTAACGCCCTTAGCTAGGCATTCAATGATGCTCTCACAAAAGACAAGACTTCAAGCGCATAGAGAGCATCATAAAGCATGTGAAAATCTCATCTAAGTCTAACATACTTCCTATGCATAGGCATTTTATAGGAGAACAAATTGGCAAGACAACCAATAGTTACCACATGCAAGGAACAAGAAGGAGATAAAAGCAATCTCAACATCACGAGAGGTGATTTAGTAACATGAAAGTTTCTACCACAATATTTTCCTCTCTCATTACATGTGGGATCATATTCGAATTCAACGATATAGCTATCACATAGGATATTCTTTTCATGATCCACATGCATGCAAAGTTGACGCTCTTCAAAAATAGTGGGATTATAATTTAAAGTCATGACTTCTCCAAACCCACTTTCAATAATATTGCAAATATCATATTCATCTTGAGGCTTCAACAAATTATCAAGATCAAATAAATCATCACCCCAATCATGATCTTTGCAACTAGTGGTCATAGCAAGACTAGCATCCCCAAGCTTAGGGTTTTGCATAATTTTAGCATGATTGTCACTAATAGAATTTATAGTGAAACCATTGCAATCATGCTTTTCATCCAAGGAGCCCTTGTGAATCACTTCATGAATTTCTTCATCACGATTTTCAGATTCACGCATCTCAAGCAAACCTCCATAGAGAAAGTCAAGTGCACTCAACTCACTAGCAATTGGTTCCACATAAGTGGATCTCTTAAAGAGATTAGCTAGTGGATGAGGATCCATATCAATAGATTTTCAGCAAGCGAAGATGCAAGCATATTGAAGGCACATGGCACTCAAGCAAAGGAAAGGCAAACGAAAAAGGCAAACGAAAAATGCAAAGCAGAAAGGAAAATGGAAACGGCAAATGTGAAGTGGGGGAGAGAAAACCGAGAGGCAACTGGCAAAAAGGTAAATGCAAGAGAAGAGTTTGTGGGACTTACTTGGATAGATCTCTCCTTCCCCGGCAACGGCGCCAGAAATACTTCTGCTACTGCAACAAAAGACCTTCCAACGGCGCCAGAAACACGTGCTGACGGGAGACGTCTTGATTCTCCTCAGCAACGGCACCAGGAATCCTTCTGCTACGGTTACGCCTTTAGGGACTTCCTAGGCAAATATGCAAAGGATTTCCCCGCAGCCTTGGAGCCTTGCGTTGGTGTTCCCTCGAAGCAGAAAGGGTGATGTAGCATAGCGGTGGTAAGTATTTCCCTCAGTTTTGAGAACCAAGGTATCGATCCAGTGAAGGAGTATCACAAGTGCCTGCACAAACACAAAAAGCTTGCTCCCAATGCTATGAAGGGGTTGTCAATCCCTTATAGATTGTTTGCCAAGTGAGAACTGAAAGCAACAAAGTAACAAAGCAAAGTAAAAGAGATGTGGAAACGATAGGTGTGAATAGACCCGGGGGCCGTAGTGTTTACTAGTGGCTTCTCTCATGAAAGCAAGTAGACGGTGGGTGAACAAATTACTGTCGAGCAATTGATAGAACCGCGCAAAGTCGTGACGTCATGTATGGCAATGATTATATTTATAGGCATCATGTCCAAAACAAGTAGACCGATACTTTCTGCATCTACTACTATTACTCCACATGTCGACCGCTATCGAGCATGCATCTAGTGTATTAAGTCCAAAAGAACAGAGTAACGCCTTAAACAAGATGACATGATGTAGATGGATAATCTCATATCTACGACAAAGCCCACCTTGTTACCCTTGATGGCAACTACACGATGTGTGCCTTGTTGCCCCTACTGTCACTGGGAAAGGTCACCACACGGTAAGAACCCAGAACCAAGCACTTCTCCCATTGCAAGAATCATAGATCTAGTTGGCCAAACAAAATCCAAGACTCGGAGAGACTTACAAGGATATCAAATCATGCATATAAGAAATCAGCAAAGACTCAAATATATATCATAGATAATCTGATCACAAATCCACAATTCATCGGATCTCGACAAACACACCGCCAAAGAGGATTACATCGGATAGATCTCCATGAAGATCATGGAGAACTTTGTATTGAAGATCCAAGAGAGAGAAGAAGCCATCTAGCTACTAACTACGGACCCGTAGGTCTGAAGTGAAGTACTCACGAGTCATTGGATGGGGTGATGATGTTGATGTAGAAGCCCTCCCACTCCAAAGTCCCCTCCGGCAGGGCACCGGGAAGGGTCTCCAGATGAGATCTCGCGGAAACGGAAGCTTGCGGCACCGGAAAAGTGTTTTCGTGGATTCCCTAATTGTTTTCTGTATTTTAGGGAATATATAGGCGAAGGAGCTAGGTCAGGGGGGCGCCAGGGAGGCCACAAGCCAGCTAGCCGCCGCCCCCTTGTGGCGGCTACAAGGCTTGTGGGCTCCCTGTAGCCCTCCTGGCTTGGCCCACAAGCCCCCTGATCTTCTTCCGTTCGGGAAAAAATTATTTCGGGGATTTAATTCCTTTTGGACTCTGTTCCAAATCAGATCTGAAAAGAGCCAAAAACAAGGAAAAAACAGGAACTGGCACTTGGCACTGAATTAATAAGTTAGTCCCAAAAAAGATATAAAAGGTACATAAAACATCCAAAGATGACAAGATAACAACATGAAACCATCAAAAATTATAGATACGTTTGAGACATATCAGAGGTCCAATCATAAGCGTATATGATCCTAGTGCAAAAAGTATGTTAGCGTATGCCTCTCCTTTATTGCATATGATAAATATCTATCATGTTATATTCAATTGCCTATGGAAATCTTTTTGTTGCATTACACAAAAAAGGTTTTCTACTAAACAATTTAATTATTCTTATTTATTCAACCAGTACCTAACTTTTATTTCGAAGTTTTTTTACCTTGCAAACTTATAAATTAGACCTACTAAGTACTTCTAGTTTCTTTCCCGCAAGGTACTTTCATACTTGTTATAGTTAAAGTAAGCGTTAAGATGCGTAGAATTGTATCGGTGCTAAATAGAACTTGAGAGAATATTAACTCTACTATAGTTTTGTGTTGGGTTTGACACTCTTCCTTATCAAAAAAGGCTACAAACGATCCCCTACACTTGTGGGTTATCAATTGCTAGCATGCGGGTACTACCAGTCTGGCGGGCTCACAGTGGGCATGGTCGTCAAGGAGTTTGTGCTAAAATGCACCGCTCCCCTCGATAGACGCGCACACCCGATGTAGACCCATTCGGGTTTGTAGGACCCTCTGAGGCAGAGCACCGAATGGATCGACCTGTAAGTGGTGGAGAAGCTGGTAAACTTCCTTTTACCGTGGAGATGTCATTCCTACCACTAGGGGCGTCTCCAATCTATTACTTTCGCAATCATAAGGATGTAAGAGTGGGTATGCCACAGTTTGATCAGTGGGGGCTTGTGACCATGGGGCACGTGTGGCCCCACCATCATCTGATCCAAGTGTTGCCGGCGCACGGAGATGACATCGATGCTGGGGTGGTGGTCGCACCCGACGCGGGGAGCAAGACAACAACTCCCCGGCTAGCCCGCCGCTAGCTAATGGTGGGGTCCTACCACAGCATGTGGGGACCCTTACTCATTAGTCGTGATCACCAAATATACGTGCATAGTGATCCCAAATATTAATGCTCACTAAACACACATAAACTAAATAACAAGAGTCAACATCCATTACGTACTATTTTACTGGAATGTGGCCTTCATGGCCAAGTCTTCATATATTTGTAGATGAAAATATTCTGAGTGGGAAGCGTCCTAGCTCACACGTACGGCACCAAGGTATTCTTTGTCATATCATGTCTTTCAAGCGAGGCAGATAAAATAAGCACTAGCAAGCCAATGAGTACTTTGAATGTACTCGCGAGCAACCCATGTTTGGAACAAGGCAATAACAGTGCATGAAAAAGCACTAGGTAGGTAAGTTGTGGAAAGCAAGTTTTGAGTGGAATGTCATGATCAATCAGCTTCTAAAAGCATGCATTAATAGGTTGCAAATATCCATATGAACAAGTTATAGATATCATCATAAGAAGGCGGTGGACATGCCATTATCATTTATCATGTGAAGTCATCCGACTTAACAAAACCTTCAACTTTCTCATACTATCATCTTTCTCACTCACACACACCAAGTTTGTGAAAACATATGGAAATAGTCTAAGCAGGACCACCCAACTTTCCTTGACTATGGATAGGACTATTCGAATAGTTTTACACTCTAAAGTGGTTTGCATGCTGTACCCACAAGACTCGGGCAATATCCGTGTCATCCACGGCTCGCGGTATATTAGATACCCGAGGTAAGCACCCGAGCATTGCCTTTCCCCCGGTGACACTAAACAAAGAGTCCACTCATTGGTGACATCCCTCATGATGTACATCATACGAGCCTTGCTCCAAATCATACCATCCATTAGGGCACGCAACATTGTGCCCGGTGTCAGTGAAAACAGCCCATGGTCGCCCGTCTTAGCACGACCACGAATCGAGAGTGACTACATAACTCCCGCCACCAGTAATGTGGGCTCTCTGCTAGCATCGACCAAACTAATGAACAAATCCCCGTTCCATAAAGGGGCATCATGGTCGCACTTGTAAACTTCGGACGGTCAACTAATCTTAAATCTAATCCATTTTTTAAATCACACACATAACTTGTCTTGGTACAACACTTCTTTCTCAAATGGTTACCCAACTTAACACCATTTCCCTCGGGTAGTGGCACCCAACAGGGTTTTCAAAAACTCATCGAAATCACTTATCTCTCGACACCATGCATGCACCCATCCCATTAGCATAGCAACTACTAGTATCGTATCTTGTTCCCATGAGCACAACGCTCACAGGAAGGTAGGGTCATTCTTAGTGCAAGTATCAATGAGGAAATACTAGAGACATCCCGCCAAGGTGTTTACCCATTCAACATGATTCAGATGCAATAAAATAAGGTGCTATATGACATGCATAAAAAGGTTTCATAGGCAAGGTAAAAGGGTTGCTTGCCTGGTTCAGCAAAGTCTTCGAGGTCTTCACGAGCTTTTAGTCCAATTCCCAGCACCTCGTCTACTTCATCAACTATTACCGGAAACCACCATAGTAAGCCACACAACAAGTAGAGAAACAGAAGTGCTCTATAAATAGGAGTTTTATTTTTATAGGACACCTATGGTTATAAGAAGAGTAGCCAAAGGGATTTCCATGTATTTGGATCAACGAGAATTTTCGAAACGTGAAAATGGAGGGATTAGTGGACCTACAAGAAGTCAATAGAAAATATTTTCTAAAAAATAAGTAGAGCCACTAATTTAACACAACATAATTTTAGAAGGCTTTTGGAAGTGGTTTCATTGGATTTGGAGTTGGGAAGCATTTCCTAGAGATTTAATAAGATGGAATAAAAGGAAATGTGGTTATTTATTTGGTGCAACCGAAATATAGCATAGGAAAAATGTTAACTAAGTCTAGATAAATAGAGCAACATTTTCGGAAAATCTAGGAATTTGAACCATTCCATTTGGAGTTGATTTGGATTCTCTAGGGATTTTGGAATGTGGCCTTTAAGAGGTTCAAATTTGAATTTAAATTTGGACATCATAGAAAGTATTCTCGAAAAACGTGCAATGCACATATTTGAATAGGATATGTTTTTAGAGTCGAGTAGAAATTTGAATTGTAAGATTTGGAGTAGACATTAGTTTTCTATGATTTATTTAGTTTCTCACCAAAAAACGAAAGGGAATCTATACCTATAATAACTAGAGAGTCCCAACTGATTACCACTTTAATTAGAAAATAAGAGCCGCTTATCTTATGGTCCGCCTAATTACTACTGTGAGATCTTTAGGTGTTTCTAAAAAAACAGAGCCTTACAGTTTCCTAAAAAATTAGATCTATACATCACCATCTCCACCTTATTCCCACGAAAAGTACTTCGCATGAACTTTGTGTGCTATGTGTTGTCAAGTAGCCCATAGTCCATGTTATAAAAAGTAGCCCATGGTCTTGGTTTTGGATGTCATGGCTTATCTGGGGTCTAGAGTTTTGGAGGTCCTGCATTACCGTCATGTTATTAGCCTGAGCGGCTGCACCTTGCGATCTGCCGCCACATCCTTCATCATTGTTGCCCCGGATGTTCTCGATATGGATTATATGTAGCCAGCACTGCCTTCTGCCTCCTAAATCGACAAGGTAAGATATTTCTCCAAACTTGGTGATGCATGCCACGGATATTGGTTGGAACCCGTTCAACCCTATAATTAATGGATGTGTGCCTTCTAACTCGGTGGTGAATATAATTAAGGGATGCATCATGCATTGATGGATGGTTGGATAAGATTCTTCATATTCTTGCACTGAAGATGGTTGATGGCTGATAACTTGGTGGATCAGGGATGGCTGACCCTCTGATGGCTTATGTCTACTCTGGAACAGCGAACCCAAGGAACGCACGCATCTATTTGTCCACTGCCGCTACACACATTTTTCCATACATCCACTCTAAATACAACTTCTCTACTCGGCGGGTGTTCACAACTATCAAAGGTCCGTGGCTGGAAGAAAGGAAGTTCCCTCCCAAACATGTATCTGAATTTCCGAAGTATTAATCGCCACTGTTCGGGTATGGAAGAAGTTTTGAGCAAACGTCAGTGGGATCAAGCATGTCTTTTATTTAATCAAGGACGAAATCTAGCCATGGCGGGCGGTTCATGCATCACCGCCCATGGGGCTTAATTGTGCATTTTTTTGTTTTCTTTGTTCGTGTGTGTCTGCATCCTGAGAACAACTATTCTTCTGTGTTCTTGCGTCCATGAGAATTTGGGTTATGAAATATTTGTATTTCTTGTTGTGATGTAAAGTAATCAGCCGGTCACGACACTATGTTTTAGTTTGAACAGTTTAGTCCACGGGAATGCAATTAAGCATTACGAACTTTGATTTGGCAAACAAGTCTTTTTGTAGTTGTGTAATGAAGAGCGACATTCTGTTATAGTCTAAGCAGTTGAGTCCATGAAAATGGAATTAAGCATTAGAAAATCTGATTTGGTAGTCAAGTCTTCATGTAGTTGTGTAAAGAACAAGCAAATCATGACATGTACGTTGTATCTTCCTTTGGTAACGGTATCGAGATCATTTTTGTTACTAATATGTTTATTTTCACATAGTTGGAACCTCAACCATAACTCGTGCCTTGAAGCATAGAAGTTACAATGCTCATTTATTGTGCCACTACCACCAGCCCAAATAAGCTAATGCAATTCAACACAACCTGTCGGTGCACTAAAGATTGGGGTCTATAGTGCCCCAAACTTGTGGGCGGACACCGGCAGCCCCTCCGTTGCGGCAAGGCGCGTCGCTGGGTCTCACGACGAAAGTGAGACTCAGAAGCGACCAAGCATAGATTGCAAGCCCCGGCAAACACTCGCTTGTTGGGAAGGATGAACAGACCCAGCCAGGACTTCCCTGCTGGAGAAACAGACAATGCCACGACGAGACCCTCCCGCCGAGGAAGAAAGACTAAGCCCCGGCAAGCCACCCTTACCGGGAAGGCTGACGAGGCATCGGCATGCCATCACCTCCCTGCCGAGAGGGACAGGAAGAGCCCCGGCAAGGTAACCCTGCCAGGAAGAAAGAGAAAGGCCCGAGGAGAGGCACGTGCCCAGGGCGCCCTTGTGTCCTGCAAACGCCTCCACCGACGAGCACACCACCGATGATGCATGCGCCACACATCTGCCCGCATGCCAGCGCAACGCCCCGGAGTTGCCACGTGTGGGTACGTGTCCAACCCCCCCCCCCCCCCTGACGAGGTCAGGGAAGTCTGTCGAACCATTTATTGCACCTCTGAGAAGGCAGTAACGTTATAACTGGCGGTCGACACTGTTTCACCCATGAACCCACCGTTCACCCATCGAGCCACTGTGGTGACCCATTTCCCTATAAAAGGAGGCCCGAGGCTCGGTAGTAGGGGCTTTTGGAAAATTGAAAGGTTTTAAAATGGTAAAGATCTACAGTAACCCAGAACTAATAACTAAACGCATGCAGGAGTAGGGTTTTATGAACCACGCGGCCCAAACCTGTGTAAAAAGATCTTGCCAGGCCCTGACTTTTGGTTCTGCTCTTGCCGCGACCCCTCTCCCGGCTAAACTATCAAAAAGGGGACCGTTTAGGCCCCCACAGGTGTCGATCCTTCACTGACATCTTTGGCGTGCCAGGTAGGGGGATCGCCTGAAGCAGGCCAGCGACAGCGCCACCCCGATCCGATGAGCCGCTCGTCGGCTCCACGGATCCCAGTTCGCCGCTGCATCTTCCCTAAGTGGGAGGAAGCAGTGGTTTCCCTGCCCGCACAAGAGCTCATAGGGCCTCCATAGGTGTTATGCGAGCGCGGGTGGAAGGAGCAGAAGCCCCGAGCTCTACATCGTCCGACCGACACAGCTCCATGGAATGTCGCGCTCCTGTCGAGTGCGTGACAGGGTGCTTCGGCAAGGCCTCCGATGCTTACACCGACCGACGCACCTGTCCGGAGCGCTGCATGGTCGTCAAGGACACGTCTGAGGCCCCGAACCGCCCCTTCATGCGCCCTTCGTCTCACATTTCTCCTTGGAGCGTTATGACGCCATAAAGATGCGCTCCGGGGCTCCGCGAGCAACACTCTTGCAAAAGAGATAAGAAAGCGTTACGCCCTAGTGTGCCTCTTTCCTCCAGAGTGGCCAAAGGCCACCGGCGAAAACCTCGTCGGCAAGAAGGCCGCTGGAGGCAACGTAAGCTTGCCAGGGGTATGGATACTCCCCCCCGGCAGCACCTTCAGACGCTGCGACTAGGAATGCCGCGACGCCCGAGATAAGTGCAGAATCGAACTCCTTCCGAGACACTTGGTAGACTAGTTGTATCCTTTTTAAGTATGGACTTTTGTATGAGAACACCGCGCAGATGGACCTTGCTAGGATCACTGCACTCCGACTCCGTTTCGAGCCTGTTCTATGACTTGAGCAGCCACAGAGTGCCCTTACCTCTTTTCGAACTCGCTCCACATTTCGGACAGCTACGTAGCACCTTATTTCGCCTCGTGCCACGCTCGAGGTTTTAAATGGTTGCATTGAATACGGCAAGGAGTCTTGCCGGTGACGACCTCCTTTGTTGAGTTTTGTGAGGATCCGCTCCTCTAAGGGCTCGCGGCAGGATAAGTCAAGCCGGCAAGCTTCCGGAAAGTGCAAGGAAATAATCATACAAAATTCGAGTCGAATAAAGGATGCAACTATTTATTCATTTGTCTCGATACATTTGATACCACTTACAAAGCATTGCTGTCGTAACCTAAAGACTCTGTCTTTTAATGAGGGACGACATAGGCAAAGGGAGTGAAGTTCAAGAAGACAAAAAAAAGCAGCAGGGCCTACTGCGCAACCTAGGCTGGTCCCTCGTGAACTAGAACTGCGCAGAGGAGAACGGGGCCTGGAGGGAAGGCGGAGCCGAACTCCAGAAGGTGTCGAAAAGACGAGGCAGCGTTGATTCTTTTGGTGCACACACCCCCAGGAGAAGGCTGGGACGCTGGAGTAGCACTCCACCTCCCTCGGCCAAGACCCTGGCGTCGTTGGCCACTCGAGCTTGTCCCGCCACGGTCGACGGGGCTGCCGCTGGCTGCGTCACCTGAAGCTGTGGCATGATCCGAACGAGATCACCTTGCCACCCTGGCACACGATGCAGGCCGGCCCCGTCCCCTAACCATGGTTAAGGGCGGGCGCCACCAGAAAGCTGAAAGATCCAAGAGAAGGCAAGGCGATAGGCGTTGAAGGCTTCAAGAGTGAGATGCATGTGCAAAACCTCCGTGCAAACACCCTAATTTATAGGGCAAAGCTCGGAGACCCACCCTCCTCGCTCCAGAAGCCACCGCCCCTCTCGTCCAATCGCCCTCACGTCACGAGCGGAACAGGGAACCGCCATGCCGCACCAATGCATACAGGGGCGGGCCGATCCACATCCGCGGCTTTTAAGGCCACGATCGCCAATTGCCCGACCGCCGCTGCGCATGTCCTACACGTGGCAGAGGTGTTCTCAGGGGGTAAAGAGGCAACCGCGCGCGCCGCACACCCTCGCACTTTGCATTTTCAATGCGCGACGTGGCGAAAGAAAGCCTGTAACGGCTCGATTCAGATAAGCCCGGTGCCCGCGAGTCCGTACATCGCTTTGGGCCTGGCCCAACAACGCCTCGCATGCATGTGTGGCCCAGGCCCGGGGGCTCGTGTCGCTGCACAGAAGTCTAGGGTCTCTAGTGCCCCAGACTTCTGCGGGGACACTGGTAGCTCCTCTGCTGCGGCAAGGCGCATCGCTGGGTCCTACGGCGAAAGCGAGACTCACAAGCCACCAAGCGCAGATTGCAAGCCCCGACAAGCACTCGCTTATTGGGAACGATGAAGAGACCCTGGCAGGAGTTCCCTGCCGGGGAGATAGACAATGCCACAGCGAGACCCTCTCGCCGAGGAAGAAAGACTGACCCCCGGGAAGCCACCCTTGCCTGGAAGGCAGACGAGGCCTCAGTAGGCCATCACCTCGCTACCGAGAGGAACAAGAAGAGCCCCGGCAAGGTAACCCTACCGGGAAGAAAGAGAAAGGCCTCAGGAGAGGCGCGGACCTAGGGCGACCCCACCACCTACGAACACCTCCACCGACGAGCATGCCACCGATGATGATGCGCCAACGTCCTCCCGCACACCAAGGCAACGCCCCGGAGTTGCCACGTGTGGGTACGTGTCCAACCCCCCCTGACAAGGTCAGGCAAGTCTGTTGAAGAATTTATTGCACCTCTGACAAGGCAGTAACACTGTAACTGTAGGTCGTCACTGTTTCACCCGTGAACCCACCGTTCACCCACTGAGCCACTATGGTGACCCCTTTGCCTATAAAAGGAGGCCCGAGGCTCAGTAGTAGCGTCTTTCTGGCAAATCAAAAGGCTGTAAAAAGCGACAGATCTTCAGTAACCCAGAATGAATAACTAAACGCATGCATGAGTAGGGTTTTATGCACCACACAACCCGAACTTGGGTAAAAAGATCTTATCGGGCCATGATTGTTGGTTCTGCTCTTGCCGTGCCCCGCCAAAACAGCAAAAAGGGGACCATTGAGGCTGTGAAAGGTGTCGATCCTTCACGGACACAACCCTTTGTGCCTACCCGCATACCATCTGTGTAACTGGTTCCAGACCAGGCTCTTCGATTATTCAATCTGCATAGCGTCCTAATTAGGTTTTTGATAGGGTTGGCTCCTTAATTATTTCCGGATTGCTAATTCACGGCTTCATTTGTTATCTCACCTCCCTACATGAGTTTATGGGAAATCTTCCACATGGTTTACAATCGTCACAAGTTGAGGAGACCTAATGCATGAGCTTAGAATTTCTTGCACATCATTAGTATAGGTCAATTATGTCAGAGTATACACATTTATCACATTATAAGGTTTTTGATGTGTTTTACATGTTCACCAATTTACTGCCTTGCTATAAGAGCACTCAAGACTACACCCAAAAAATAGATGATTGATAATTGGAGCTTGTTTTTGATGGAAGGGATATTGTTGGTGTCAAAACCGGCGGATCTCGGGTAGGGGGTCCCGTACAGTGGACCTTGGATCAATGGGTTGCAGGAGATGAAGGGGACATTGTTTTACCCAGGTTCGGGCCCTTGTTAGGATGTAAAACCCTACATCATGAATGATTATATTGATGGATATGAGGATTACAGAGTTGATCTACCTCGAGATCGTATGAGCTAAACCCTAGATGAATCATCTTTCCTATGCGGAGGAAACCCTCTGGTTTATATAGATACCAGGGGTCCCTAGGGTTACGTACAACCGACATTAGCCAGGAGCAGATCTGCCAATCTAGCAAACTCAACTTGGATGACATTCTAGTCTTCGGAGCCTTCCTACTTGTTTACGAGGTCGTCATGCAGTCTAGTCTTCAGTAATGTGGCCCATTAGGTCGGCCTATGAACAACGGCCCGATCGCCCGAGGACCCCTTAATCCCGGACTCCCTTAGTAGCCCCCGAATGAGTGTCCAATGCTGATGTATATGGTCTTCGGCAGCTCCTTGCATCCAGAGTAATCGGCTTGCAAGGCGAGTTCCCCTCATAATCAGCTGGATTTAACTTGGTCATTTTGCGATGTCATGCCTTTAAAACAGGCACTGGTTAATCAGAAGGCCAAAAGGCCCGAGTGTGAACAGTTCCTCACCTCACAGCCTTTCGGACGAAAGGTCGCAATAGTCAGTTATGGGAAAAACTTGATTCGTGGTTCGAGGCCGCTTTCTCACGGGCACGTCTTGTCAACATGGGGATCGTGCCCCGCGTTTAAGAGGATATTGCTAATGGTCCGGGTAATCCCATGCGTGTTCATCGGCACGATCGTCTCGGGAAGCGATCGAGCCTGCGACGCAATAAACGGGAACCCTTGGCTCAACGCCCCCCATAAAGGGTAAAAGATCCATACACTAGTAGAAAACAGGGCTTTGGTCCGCTTGAAGGAATCGCAATAGTCCCGGTTCACCAACGAACCAGGACCTATGGTGTCATTGGTCCCGATTCGTGAGGCCAGGGCGCCAGGCGGGCACCATGAGCCATTGGTCCCGGTTCGTGTCAACCCTTTGGTCCTGGTTCCAAACACGAACTAGGACCAATAGGGAGGGACCGTTCGTATTCCCCTTTCGTTCCGGTTGGTGGGTCAAACCGAGACCAGGTGGACCGTTCGTATCCCCTTTAGTCCTACTTAGTAGAGCAAACCGGGACGAAGTGGTGGTCGCAACCGATCGTACCACCCGTTAGTCCCAGTTGGTGGCTCAACCCGGGACTAAAGGCCCAAACGGTTTGCATCCCTCTTTGCAAAAGCACAACCGAACCAGAGTGTGTTGCCATTTCTCTGTTCTTCTCCTCTCTTGCTCTCTTCTTCCCCTCTCTTCTTCCCTTCTCTTCTTCCACAATGCCAACTCGCTTCACAGAGGTGCTCGCACATGGCAATAACAATCTCGATGTTGTGTACATGAACGAGAGCAGGGAGGTGCCGAATTTTCTTAGAAGGTTGAAGGAACGATGGCTTGACGACACGGTGGATCATGAGAAGTTCTTGGGGCCATCATCCAACTATGTTCCATCATCCAACTATGTTTCAAACACCATGTCTTGATCTTCTAATGGGCGAGGTATGTTTTGAGGCTTTGTTTGATCCAAGGTTATGAAAATTGCATATATATATATATTGATTTCTTTAGGTTCCATTGGATAGCAATATGCAGTTTCTATATATGTTTCATTGGATAGTTAATTGAGTGTTTCTTGATCAATTCATAGGACATGAAAATTGCATAGGATCGATAGCAATATGTTCCATTTTGGAATCCTATAAAGATCAATTTCTCTTTAGTTGTAGTAAAACAATTTTATGCGGCGTTCTTTGATCAAAGGTTATGAAAATTGCATATAGCTAGTGATCTCTCTAGGTTCCATTGGATAGCAATATGAAATGTCATTGTTATGAAAATTGCATATAGCTAGTGATCTCTCTAGGTTCCATTGGAAAGCTATATTGATCTATCTAGCTTCCATTAGATAGCAATATGCAATAAGTCTAGCTTATTGCATATTTGCAAAACCGTGGGAGAATATATATATATATATATATATATATATATATATATATATATATATATATATATATATATATATCATAGTTAATTTACAGTTTCTTGTTCAATTCATAGGATATGAAAATTGCATAGGATAGCAATATGTTCAATTTGAATCCTAAAGATAATTTTCTCTTTAGTTGTAGTGAAACAATTTATCTTGTTGCAGCAGTATGTAATATTTGTTCCATTTTAATTTGTTGTTGTTGCAGTAGTGACAAGCATTGTCCAGAACTCATGTACTTCCTTCAGAGTGGCAACAGTTTTGCTACCGTTGACATAGCGAACGACAAGCTAAAGATGAGGCACAACTTCGATATTGAGATACGAGTTGATTGCCTCATTGATCTCCAAAAGGAATTCAGGCCTCGATGGCTCATAAGATAGTCGCCTTGATCGACGAGGAGTATGCTGATATGAAGACCAAATTCCCAAAGTCTCACCATAGACTTTGGGAGAAGACCCCACTCGATCGTATCAACATTGAGTATGCAGGAAAAGATGCATACGTTTATACGAGTTGTACCGCAAGATTTGGGTCGTCAACTATGGCCGGTGTCACCTCAGAGCAGGTGGATATTCTGATTCAGACGATTCACACGAGTAGTGTTCACAACGGCGGACACTTGTACATATATCTATACTAGCTATTGTTATGTACTATTTGGACTAGTATCATTATGTATTGTTTGGACAAATTTATATATGTCTAGTTTCTGTTTGTGCCATTATAGTTTCCAAATTTGAATGGTTTAGCCCTTTCTAACTTCATTTGCTACTTTCGAATTGGTATCATGCATGAAAAATACCAAATGAACTCAGAAAGTGTTGAAAATTGATGATGTGGCCTTGAATGGTGCATTTTGAACACACAAAAAGCCTTGAGTTCAAATAAGTCCAAAAAATGAAATCCCTTTTGTAACAGATGTGTTTTCGTAAGAAACCCTGATACTTCGAAAGAGATTGCCTGATTTGTACACGAAGTGCATCCAGTTTATGCCGCAACCATATTGACTTTTTGGCACATGCTATGTGGGTGAAATGATGATACCATGCCAACTTTCAACCTATTCAGAGTTCATTTATAGTGATTTTCAATTTCTGGGCCATTTAGCTAAAAAATAGGTAAATGCATGAAAAATACCGAATGAACTCAGAAAGTGTTGAAAATTGATGATCTGACCTTGAATGGTGCATTTCGAACACACAAAAAGTCTTGAGTTCAAATAAGTTCAAAAAATGAAATCCCTTTTGTAACAGATGTGTTTTCGTAAGAAACCGAGATACTTCGAAAGAGATTGTCCGATTTGTACTCGAAATGCATCCAGTTTTTGTCGCAACCCTCTCCACTTTTTAACACATGCTATGTGGGTGAAATGATTATACCATGCCAACTTTCAACCTATTTAGAATTTATTTGTAGTGATTTTCAATTTCTAGGCCATTTAGCTCAAGAAAAATCAGTAAATGCATGAAAAATACCAAATGAATTCAGAAAGTGTTGAAAATTGATGATGTGGCCTTGAATGGTGCATTTGAACACACAAAAATCCTAGAGTCCAAATAAGTACAAAAAATGAAATCCCTTTTGTACCTGATGAGTTTTCGTAAGAAACCCTGATACTTCGAAACAGATTGTCTGATTTGTACACGAAGTCTATCCAGTTTTTGCCACAACCCTCTCAACTTTTAACACATGCTATGTGTGTGACATAATGATACCATGCCAACTTTCAACCTATTCAGAGTTCATTTGTGGTGCTTTTCAATTTCTGGGCCATTTAGTTGAAAAATCAGTAAATGCATGAAAAATAACAAATGAACTTAGAAAGTCTGGAAAATAGATGATGTGGCCTTGAATGGTGTATTTTGTAACACACAAAAAGCTTTGAGTTCAAATAAGTCTAAAAAAATGAAATCCCTTTTGTAACAGATGAGTTTTCGTAAGAAAGTGTGATACTTCGAAAGAGATTGTCCGATTTGTACACGAAGTGCATCCGGTTTATGCCGCAACCCTCTCGACTTTTAAGCACATTAGATGTGGGTGAAATTATGATACCATGCCTACTATACACCTATTCAGAGTTCATTTGTAGTGTTTTTCAATTTCTGGGCCATTTAGCTGAAAAAATCGGTAAATGCATGAAAAATAACAAATGATCTCACAAAGTGTTGAAAATTGATGGTGTGGCCTTGAATGGTGCATTTTGAACACACAAGAAGTCTTAAGTTCAAATAAGTTCAAAACATGAAATCCCTTTTGTAACAGATGAGTTTTCGTTAGAAACCCCGATACTTCGAAAGAGATTGTCCGATTTGTACACGAAGTCCATCCAGATTTTGCCACAACCCTCTCAACTTTTAAGCACATGCATGCTATGTGGGTGAAATGATGATACCATTCCAACTTTCAACCTATTTAGAGTTCATTTGTAGTGCTTTTCAATTTCTGGGCCATTTAGCTAAAAAAATCAGTAAATACATGAAAAATAACAAACAAACTCAGAAAGTGTGGAAAATAGATGATGTGGCCTTGAATGGTGCATTTAAAACACACAAAAAGTCTTGAGCTCAAATAAGTTCAAAAAATTGAAATCCCTTTTGTAACAAATGTGTTTTCATAAGAAACCCTAATAGTTCGAAAGAGATTGTCCGATTTGTACACGAAGTGCATCTAGTTTTTGCCGCAACCCTCTCAACTTTTTGGCACATGCTATGTGTGTGAAATGATGATACCATGCGAACTTTCAACCTATTCAGAGTTCATTTGTAGTGCTTTTCAATTTCTGGGATATTTAGCTCAAAAAATTATTAAATGCATGAAAAATACCAAATGAACTCAGAAAGTGTTGAAAATTCATGATGTGGCCTTGAATGGTGCATTTTGAACATACAAAAAGTCTTGAGTTCAAATAAGTTAAAAAAATTGAAATCCTTTTGTAACAGTGTGATTTCGTAGGAAACCCAGATACTTCAAGTAATAGTGTAAGGCTGAAAATATGATGTGATGTAGACCCGGGGGCCATAGTGTTCACTAGAGGCTTCTCTCAAAATAGAAAATATTACGGTGGGTGACCAAATTACTGTCGCGCAATTGATAGAACCACGCAAAGTCATGACGATATCTAAGGCAATGATCATACATATAGGCATCACGTCCGAGACAAGTAGACCAATACTTTCTGCATCTACTACTATTACTCCACACATCGACCGCTATCCAGCATGCATCTAGTGTATTGAGTTCATGACAAACAAAGTAACGCCTTAAGCAAGATAACATGATGTAGAGGGATAAACTCAAACCAATGATATAAACCCCATATTTTTACCCTTGATTGCAACAACACGATGCGTGCCGCGCTACCCCTTCTGTCACTGGGTGAAGTCACCGCATGGTATGAACCCAAAACCAAGCACTTCTCCCATTGCAAGAATCATAGTTCAAGTTGGCCAAAAAAACCACAACATGAAGAGAATTACAAGGATATGAAATCATGCATATAAGAGATCAGAAGAAACTCAAATAAATTCATAGATAATCTGATCATAAATCCACAATTCATCGGATCTCGACAAACACACTGCAAAGAAGATTACATTGGATAGATCTCCATGAAGATCATGGAGAACTTTGTATTGAAGATCCAAGAGAGAGAAGAAGCCATCTAGCTACTAGCTATGGGCCCGAAGGTCTATGGTGAACTACTCACATGTGGGGACCCCGAACCTAAGCCATAGGAATCCAGCATGTAACACATCGCATCCCTTTGTGGTCTCACGCACGATTAACTCCACGGCTGCAGCCTTACCTTAGCCGGGACCGTTTGCGTCTTTTGACTCACGTATGCGATAGTGTCGCTAGCAATCCAATGTCAAAGAACCCGGATCGACATGTCTAGCCATAAACCAAAGTGGCAGTACCGCACAAGGGCAGGCATACATGACCCAACAAAGCAGGTGTCGGTCATCAGCGAACGTAGACGAGTCGTAGCAAGCTACAAGGACTCCATTACGTCGCGTGACCTTTCCCCAAAGGGGACAGACACAACAGCTAAGAAGGACAAATGCTGGTCAACCAATGAGTCCGGAGCAGTAGCGAACTACCAAGGCTCGTTGGATCACAAAGGGGCATTTCCTTGTAAGGAGTGCTACTAAAGTTTACGACTAGGTATTCGAACCCCATACATATCAAGTAAGACACACGTACGCATGGCATACCGATATGTATAGATACATCGATGGCATCACAACATAACCATAAACATACAAGCTTTATTTAAGAGGCTCGGAAGAGCCACACACATAATATTACACATTAAAGGTCTCCCGACCCATAATAGCAGTCATACAAATACAAGCCAGGAAGAGTTATAAACTGTCAGGGTACAGACAGGGCAACTAGCAGGCACATGGCCTGACTATACTACAGAGCCGACGTAGGGCCAAATCGTAGCTGGGACACCAGCTACTCGTCGTCGTCGATGTCTACGAAGAACCCTCCATTAGGGTCATTAGCAACCTCTGCAACATTTATTAAGCAAACATGAGTACGAAGGTACTCAGGAAGACTTTAGGAGAACTAACTACTCATGCAAGGTATCAAAAGGTATTGTGGGGTTTCATGTGGGAAGCCAGCATATGACTCGTGGCTAGACAACTTGCATTTTTAAATAATTTTGACAACTTGATTTCTCGCGCACGAGTCCACTAACACCACAACAATACACTATCATGGAATCATTCCGTATCCGTACGGAAATGCCGTCCACGACACTCACGCTTATCTTGGCAATTTTATGAGTAGCCGTTGAAGTTATCTATGAACAACATATGTCTCTAAGTAGTCCATATCCGTGGACGCGGCTATTCGATTAGATCATAACCCTGCAGGGGTGTACTTCGTCACACACGCTCTCGCCACTTATCGCCATGTGCACGTCATGCACCTCGGCAACCTTCAAGCGGAAGCCCAGCGAGGGAGTCGGCCACGACCGTTAACCACACTAATACCTAGTCCAGGTTTATCGCCTATCTGAGAGTAACCCGTACGGAAGTCCGGCCGAGGTTTCCGTCACGGCCTCAAACGATGTGCGCAGGGTTCCCAAGCCCACCATCCGGGTGCCACTTGGTACACCGTGCCACTGCCTACCGCATCACGGCCCACCTCTCAGGTCAGCACCATGCACGGCCTCCAGCATTACTATAAACACCAGAAACTACTTGCAACTCCTGGACCGAGTACTACGCGATTAATAGGCCGAGTGGGGTCATATTTCAGGGCCCAGCATGTGGTAGTATCTACTCTTGGAATACATACACGGAACTCAGTTCCTAAGGATGGTTCCAATGAAACAACCCGCCATGTACTCCTACACAACCTTTCACCGGTACCTTTACCAAATCAAGTTCAACACACAACCTTTGCTCACCAAACACATTCCACAATTCTGTTCATCTCCCAGATGACAGACCATACACAACTCTAAGCATAGCATGCATAGCACGATAAGGCACATCATAGCACAAGCAACTACCAGGTATGCTAGGTTGCAAGGTTCGGCTATTTACTGTGACAAGGTTAGGTCATGCAAAGGAAGTGGGTTCAACTATCGTGGCAAAAGCAGTTGAAGCATTTGATCCTAATGCAATAAATAAGTGCAGGAGCAAGAGCATGGGAATTATCGGGATGATCAAAAGGGTTGCTTGCCTTGTTGCTCAGAGGAGGAACGATATCCGTCAGACGGATATTCGGTGGAATCCGGGGGTGCGGAGACTACCGAATGAATGGCAACATTCAATAACAATCATATGCACTCAAAATGATGCATGAGCATGGTATGAGAATGCAAGGTGATAAGTTATTATTTTCAACATGTATTAGGTTTAGAGTTGATTTGAATCACATTCGAATAGCAATTCAAACGGGTATTCTCGGATACCGGTTTAATTGATTCGACCTGATACTCAGATCAACTTGATGTTAACATGCATGAAATGTCATGTTATGGTACTGATTTGTAATTAGGACAGTGGTGAACACTGTATATATAATGCAATTTCAATATTTTTGCAAATTCCATTTAAAAAGTGATTATAAGAATTGAATTATACCTTATAACACAATTTAGGGTTCTGTAACTTTTTCAAACATAGTTGAAAATAGCATATTCAGAATCCTTGAATTTTTGTGATACTTTTTCATCTATAAATTATTTTCATTGGAGTTACAGATTAATTTCTATGAATTTTACAAGTTTTAGCAATTTCCTGGAATTATTTCTATACTGGAAATACTTTTATTGCATCAGCATGACATCAGCAGGTCCATCTGGCCGTTGAAAGTCAAACCTGACCAGTGGGACCCACTGGTCAGTCTCTCTGGTCAAATTTAGATTAAGATTAAACTTAATTATCTGATTAACCTTGCTGGACCCACATGTCAGTGACTGATTAACTTATTTGATTTATTTTTCTTGGTTTTAAACTTGCCAGAGGCTGGCCCCACCAGTCAGTGGCTTAGGCCAGCCGAGATCCACCGGCGACCACCAGCACGGCGGAGGGGCTCGGAAACGGCGCACAGGGGGCCAAATGTTGCGTGGAGAGCACCAGAGGAACGACACGTCTCCCGCAGCTCCATTTCTGCACTTAGCCGGGGCTGATTTGGCCGGAGATGACGCCGGCGATGAGCTTGGCGGCGGCCAAGGCTCGGACGTCATCGGGGTCTTTGATCCAGAGGAAACTACGCTCGGTTCTTAGTTGCTACAACATCTACGCGTCGACCTGAAGCTGCTGGTGCCCTCGGAAGGACGAGCTGATCATCGGAGGGCTACCGGCGACGAGCAGCAGCGGCGGTCCTTATCGGGCTCCGGTGAAACTAGAGCTAGAGGAGGGGATCGACGGGAAAAACTTAGGGGAAACGATCGCATGCTCACGGGGAGTGCAGAGCAGGGCTTAGACGGCTCGGGGAAGGCCTGGGGGCGACGAATCGACGGGAGAGGTCCGGCGGCCGGAGGTGGAAGACGAAGGCGTCGCGGGCGTTGCAGGGCTCGGGGTGGCTTCGGCTTCTGCAGGGATGACCAAGGCGACGAGGCGGAGCTAACAGCGTGCTCTGGGAGGGGATCCTATGGCTAGAGGTGCTGCTGCTCGAGCTCGAGCTCGACTCCAATGGCGGCAGCAAGGAGGAGGAAGAGATCCAGGAGGAGGGAGAGAGCCGATGCGAGGAATGGATAGGGGAGGCCTCAGGGGGCTTATCCCGGGCCTTGCCAGCGCGAGGCGGCGGCCAGGCAGGCGCACAGGTGCGTGGCCGCGCCGGAGGAGGCGGCGGACACCTCCTGCTGCCTACTGGCGCGATGGAGGGGATGAGCCAGGGATGGGCCGGGCCAGGCTTAGGCGACAGGTAAGGATTTCCCATTTTTTTTCTGTTTTTGTTTTTCTGTTTTCCTAACTATTGTTTTGCTAATTATTTCAGCTCCAAAACAGAAAGTAAAAGCTATTTTAGACCTCCAGAAATATTGTTATAACATTCCCAACCATTTCCAAAGTTTTCAACATTTTTGGAAAATTATAGATTCTGATTTCAAATTTAAAGTTTGAAACCAGTGGCTTTTGTAATAATTTAAAATGCTTAAGGTGTCAAGAAAATAGTTTTCTCCAATGCTCATTTACTTTCATGATTTATCAGAAAGTTTGAACATTTCTTGAGGCCATTTTGG
The DNA here is from genome assembly GCF_904849725.1 of Hordeum vulgare subsp. vulgare. Taxonomy (NCBI): domain Eukaryota; kingdom Viridiplantae; phylum Streptophyta; class Magnoliopsida; order Poales; family Poaceae; genus Hordeum; species Hordeum vulgare. The sequence continues at coordinate 267,485,245 of NC_058519.1, read as the reverse complement.
GTTCATTGATTTGAACTAGTTTGAGAATTTCTTTAATTGAAATAGTGGCTAGGGTTTTGAGTTTTTCCTTTGCCACTTTGTTGTTTTTGTTGAAACTTCTTAGATGCAAATTCAAAGAAGACATGAGCACAAGACTAACTTGCTTAAGGGTTAGGGATGTGACATCGCGCATCATCGAATAGGTCATGGTGTTGATGAAGAAGCCCTCCGTATCCGAATCCCCCCTCCGGCAGGGCACCAGAACGTGCCCTAGATGGGATCTTGCGGAGATAGAAGCTTGAAGCGGAGGAAAAGTATTTTCGTGGATCTCTCTCGCAGTTTTGGATTTTTCGGGAATATATAGGCGGAAGAGGTAGGGGAGACGAGTCACAGGGGGCCCACAAGCCTGCTAGGCGCGACCCCCCTAGCCACACCTAGGTGGCTTGTGGAGTCCCCTGGTGGCCTCTGCCTTGCTTCTCACGTCCCGTGCGTATCTTTTGTTTCGAAAAAAATCTTTTTGGAAGTTTTATTCCGTTTGGAAACCGTTTAAAATCCTCCTCTGAAAAGGGTCAAAAACACGGAAAAAACAGGAACTGGCACTTGGCACTGAGTTAATAAGTTAGTCCCAAAAAAGATATGAAATGCATACAAAACATCCAAAGTTTGACAAGATAATAGCATTGAACCATCAAAAATCATAGATACGTTGGAGACGTATCAAGCATCTCCAAGCTTAATTCCTGCTCTTCCTCGAGTAGGGAAGTGATAAAGACTAAATTTTGGATGTGGAATGCTACCTAGCATAGTTGTCCTTTGTAACTTCTTTCATATGACATGAATGTTCAGATCCGTAAGATTCAAAACAATAGTTTGCTATTGACATGAAAACAATAATACTTCAAGCAAACTAGCAATGTAATCATGAACTTTCAAAATAACAAGGCCAAAGAAATTTATCCCTACAAAATCATATAGTCTGGCTATGCTCCATCATCCCCACACAACTAATTTAAATCATGCACAACCCCGGTATTTGCCAAGTAATTGTTTTTGCACTCTTACTTTCTCAAACTTTTTCAACTCTCACGCAATACATGAGTGTGAACCATCGATATAGCACTATAGGTGGAATAGAGTGTGGTGGAGGTTGTGAGGCAAAAAGGAGGAGATGGTCACATTGACTCGGTGTATCAATGGGCTATGGAGATGCCCATCAATAGATATCAATGTGAATGAGTAGTGATTAGCATGCAACGGATGCACTAGAGCTATAAGTGTGCGAAAGCTCAAGAGGGAACTAGTGGGTGTGCATCCAACTTGCTTGCTCACGAAGACCTAGGGCAATTTTGAGGAAGCCCATCATTGGGATATACAAGCCAAGTTATATAATAAAGACTCCCACTAGCATAAGGTGGTGAAAAAACGAGAGGCTCTCAATTATGAACAACATGGCGCTATTATGAAGCACAAGTGTGGAAAAACATAGTAGCATTGTCCCTTCTCTCTTTTTCTCTCTTTTTTTGTTTGGGCTCTTTGGCCTCTTTCCATATATCTTTTTTTGTGTGGGCAACTTTGGCCTCTTTTTTATTTCCTCACATGGGACAATGCTTTAATTAATGATGATCATCACACTTTTATTTACTCACAACTCAAAGCTTAGAACGATGATGAGTCTATAGGAAATGCCTCCGGTAGTGTACCGGGATGTTCAACGATCTAGCTTGGCATATGACGTTGAAACATCTCCCTAGCTATCTTACGATCATGCAATGGCAATATGAGAGTGACGGCACAAGTCATGAGACGGAACGTTGGGAGTTGCATAGCAATATATCTCGGAATGGCTATGAAAATGCCATAGTAGTTAGGTATGGTGGCTGTTTTGAGGAAGGCATATGGTGGGTTTGTGCACTGGTGAAAATTGCGCAGTACTAGAGAGGCTAGCAAAGGTGGAAGGTGAAAGTGCATCTATACCATGGACTCACATTAGTCATGAAGAACTCACATACTTGTTGTGGAAGTTTTTATTAGTAATCGAAACAAACTGCTAAACATACTCCTAGGGGAAGGGTTGGTAGGTGTTAACCATCTAGCGATCCCGACCGCAACACAAAAGATGACAATCAATAGCTCAATCTTGGTCCGACTTCCTAACATAGCGGTTCACCATACGTGCATGTTACGGGAATCACTAACTTTAACACAAGTACTTCTAGATTCAGAACACCCTACTAACATAACTCTTAATATTACCAAATCCACATCTCAAAACTAATTGAGAGGAATCAAACTTCTCTTTCTACTCAATGCACATGGAGATGGATGTTTTTCATTGCACCTTTGGAACTACTTTCATAGCACAAGCCAACTACCAAGTTACGCACAGCCGTGCTCTAAAAGATCTAAGTGAAGCACATAGAGAAAAATTGCATAGCTCAAAAGATATAAGTGAAGCACAATGAGTATTCTAGCAAAATCACGATGAGTGCACGTCTCTATCAAAAGGTGTGCAACAAGGATGATTGTGAATAAAAAAAAAATAATCCTACGATACTAGACGCTCCAAGAAAAACACATATCATGTGGTGAATAAAAATATAGCTCCAAGTAATGTTACCGATGGATTGAAGACGAAAGAGGGGGTGCGTTCCCGGGGCATCCCCAAGCTTAGGCTTTTCGGTGTCCTTGAATTTGGCTTGGGATGCTTTGGGCATCCCCAAGCTTGAGCTCTTTCCACTCTTTATCCCTTTGTCCATTGGAACATCACCCAAAACATGAAAACTTCACAACACAAAACTTAAACAGAAACTCGTGATATCATTAGCACAAGAAAACAAACTACCACCTCTTTAGGTACTGTAGGAATCTTAATTTATATTGGTGTTAGGTTACTGTATTATGACTTTTCCATGGCAAGTACCCCCCAATACTATCCATAGTTTCATCAAAACAAGCAACCAACACAACAAAAACAGAATGTGTCAAAAACAGACCAGTCTGTAGCAATCTGTATACTCCGTATATTTGTGGTACCTCAAAAATTCTGAATACTTACGACAGCCTGGGCAAAAGGAATATCAACCAGTAGCAAGAAGAATCAACTCAAAACCTCTTTGTCAATAAAAGTGAAACGTAATTTCGTGAGCGAAAAGTTTCTGTCTTTTTCCAGGAGGATCAAACAACCATCACCAAAACTAGTCTTAAAGGTTTTGCTTGGCTCAAACACAAAAAGAAACACAAAAAACACAATATAACAAAATGATGATGGTGTGGATACAACAAAACAGAAAGAAAAAAGATAAATTCATTGGGTTGCCTCCCAACAAGCGCTATTGTTTAACGCCCTTAGCTAGGCATAAGGTGATAGAATCACGTATCGTCGTCTTTGGTGCTCAAACCATAAGTAGCCCTCATCATGGACTCATAAGGCAATCTTATTTTCTTTCTAGGAAAATGCTCCATGCCCCTCTTTAAAGGAAATTGAAATCTAATATTCCCTTCCTTCATATCGATGATAGCACCAATAGTCCTTAGGAAAGGTCTACCAAGAATGATAGGGCATGTAGGATTGCAATCTATATCAAGCACAATGAAATCCACGGGTACATAGTTCCTATTTGCAATAATAAGAACATCATTGATCCTTCCCGTGGGTTTCTTGACAGTAGAATCCGCAAGATGCAAATTAAGAGAACACTCCTCAATCTCATTAAAGCATAGAACATCACATAAAGACTATGGAATCGCGGAAACACTAGCACCCAAATCACACAAAGCATTGCATTCATAGTTTTTGATTTTGATTTTGATAGTAGGTTCCCACTCATCATAAAGCTTTCTAGGAATATAAACTTCCAAATCAAGTTTCTCTTCAAGATATTTTATCATAGCTTCGATGATATGATCATTAAAGGCCTTGTTTTGGCTATAAGCGTGTGGAGAGTTTAACATGGATTGCATCAAGGAAATGCATTCAATCAAGGAGCAACTATCATAATTGAATTCCTTGAAATCCAAAGTAGTAGTTTCAATACTACTCAAAGTTTTGATATATTCTACTCCACTTTCAATACTTTTAGCATCAAGATAGATCTACTCTGAATCATTGGGGCGTTTTTCAACCAAAGTGGATTCATATCCAGCCCCATCATCATTAGGTTTGTCACAAGAAAACAAAGATTCAATGGGAGTCACACCAAGCACTTTAAGATCTTCGTGATTCTTATCACGAGAACACGCCTTTTAAGCCATTCATGTCTAGCACGAATCTGGGCGGTTCTTTATTTTCTCTCATTCATGGAAACACGAATAGCTTTCAAAGTTTTTGTTGGGATCCCGATCCTAAGCCATATGAATCCAGCCTGTAACACATCGCATCCCTTTGCGGTCTCACGCATGGTTAACTCCACGGCTGCAGCCTTACCTTAGCCAGGACCGTTTGCGTCTTTTGACTCACGTATGCAATAGTGTCGCTAGCATTCCAATATCAAAGAACCCGGATCGACAAGTCTAGTCATAAACCAAAGTGGCAGCACCGCACAAGGACAGGCATACATGACCCAACAAAGCAGGTGTCGGTCACCAGGGAGTGTAGACGAGTCGTAGCAAGCTACCAGGACTCCATTGCATCGCGTGACATTTCCCCAAAGGGGACAGACACAGCAGCTAAGAAGCACACATGCCGGTCAACCAATGTGTCTGGAGCAGTAGCGAGCTACCATGGCTCGTTGGATCACAAAGGGGCATTTCCTTGTAAGGAGTGCTACTAAAGTTCACGACTAGGTAATCGAACCCCATACATATCAAGTACGACACACGTATGCATGGCATACCGATATGTATAGATTCATCGATGGCATCACAACATAACCATAACATACAAGCTTTATTTAAGAGGCTCGAAAGAGCCACACACATAATATTACACAGTAAGGGTCTCATGACCCATAATAGCAGTCATTCAGTTACAAGCCAGCGGAAGAGATTAAAACTGTCTGAGTACAGTCAGGTGCAACTAAAAGGCACATGGCCTGACAATACTACAGACCCAACCTAGGGCCAGATGGTAGCTGGGACACCAGCTACTCGTCGTCGTCGATGTCTATGAAGAACCCTCCGTTAGGGTCATTAGCAACCTCTGCAACATTTATTAAGCAAACATGAGTACGGAGGTACTCAGCAAGACTTTAGGATAACTACCTACTCATGCAATGTATCAATAAGGTATTGTGGGGTTTCATGCGGAAAGCCAGCATTTGACTCGTGGCTATACAATTTGCATTTTTAAATAATTTTGACTATTTGATTTTCTCGCACACGAGTCCACTAACACCACAACAATACACCATCGTGGAATCATTCCGTCCCCATGCAGAAATGTCGTCCACGACACTCACGCTTATCTTGACAATTTTATGAGTAGCCATTGAAGTTATCTATGTACAACATATGTCTCCAAGTAGTCCATATCCACGGACGCGGCTATTCGAATAAATCATAACCCTGCAGGGGTGTACTTCGTCACACACGCTCTCGCCACTTATCGCCATGTGCACGTCATGCACCTCGGCAACCTTCAAGCGGAAGCCCAGCGAGGGAGTCGGCCACGACCGTTAACCACACTAGTACCTAGTCCAGGTTTATCGCCTATCTGAGAGTAACCCGTACGGAAGTCCGGCCGAGGTTTCCGCCACGGCCTCAAACAATGTGCGCAGGGTTCCCAAGCCCACCATCCGGGTGCCACTTGGTACACCGTGCCACTGCCTACCGCATCACAGCCCACCTCTCAGGTCAGCACCATGCACGGCCTCCAGCATGACTATAAACACCAGAAACTACTTGCAACTCCTGGACCGAGTACTAAGCGATTAATAAGTCGAGAGGGTCAATTAAGTATCCCAACGTGTGGTAGTATCTTATCTTGGATTACATACACGAAACTCAGTTCCTAAGGACGGTTCCAATGAAACAACCCGCCATGTACTCCTACACAGCCTTTCATCGGTACCTTTACCAAATCAGGTTCAACACATGACCTTTGCTTACCGAACACATTCTCACAATTCTGTTCATCTCCCAGATGACAGACCATACACAACTCTAAGCATAGCATGCATAGCAGGATAAGGCACATCATGGCTCAAGCAACTACCAGGTATGCTAGGTTGCAAGGTTCAGCTATTTACTGTGACAAGGATATGTGATGCAAAGGAAGTGGGTTCAACTAACGTGGCAAAAGCATTTGAAGCATTTGATTCTAATTCAATAAGTAAGTGCAGGAGTAAGAACATGGGATTTATCGGGATGATCAAAAATAGTTGCTTGCCTTGTTGCTCAGAGGAGTGACAATATCCGTCAGACGGATACTCGGTGGAATCCGGGGGAGCGGAGCCTACCGAAAGGAATGACAACAATCAATAACAAACATATGCAATCAAGATGATGCATGAGCATGGCATGAGGATGCAAGGTGATAAACTAATATAGCTAGCATGTATTACGTTTCAAGTTGATTTGATTCAAATTCAAATATCACTTCAAACGAGGTATTCTCGGATACCATTTTAATTGATTCGACCTGGTGCTCAGATCAACTTGATGTTAACATGCATGGGATGACATGTTAGGTTGCTCGTTTGTAATTAGGACATTATTTGATCATGTCAATCATAGTGAAATTCAAATATTTTCCATATTCCATTTATAAAGTATTTATAAGAATTGACTTATTCAATAATCTACATGTTTGGGTTCCGTAACATTTTCAAACATGTTTGAAAATGGCATATTCAGATTCCTTGGATTTTTCTAATACTTTTTCATATATAAATTATTTTCATTGGACTTACAGATTAATTTCTATGAATTTTTGAAGTTTTAAACATTTCTGGAATTATTCTTATAATGGAAAATCCCTTTACTGCATCAGCATGACATCAGCAGGTCCAACTGGCCGTTGAAAGTCAAACCTGACCAGTGGGACCCACTGGTCAGTGTTTCTGGTTAGTTTTAGATTAAAATTAAACTTAATTAGATAATTAATCTCACTGGACCCACATGTCAATGACTTATCAAATTATTTGATTTTATTTTTATTATTTCTAAACTCCCAGAGGCTGGCCCCACACGTCAGTGGCTCAGGCCAGCTGAGATCCACTGGCGGCAAGGTCGTCCTCGCTGGTGGGGAGCCTCCGGCGAGCACCAGTACGTCGGAGGGTTCGAAAACGGCGCACAGGGGGCCAAACTCGGCGCGGAGAGCACCAGAGGAACGACACTTCTCCCGCGGGTTCATTTTTGAACTTGGCTGGGGCTGATCTAGCCGGAGATGACGCCGGCGACGAGCTTGGCGGCGGCCAAGGTTCGGGCATCATCGGGGTCTTCAATACAGAGGGAGTTACGCACGGGACTTAGCTCCTACTGCATCTACGCGACGGCCTGAAGTTGCTGGTGGCCTCAGAAGGACGAGCTGATCACCGGAGGGCTACCGGCGACGAGCTCCCGCGGCAGATCTCGTCGGGCTCCGATGGAACTAGGCCTAGAGGAGGGGATCGACGGGGAGATCTTAGGGGAAAGATGCGCATGCTCACGAGGAGTGCAGTGGTGGCGCTAGCTTGCTCGGGGACGACCTAGAGAGGAAGAACGCCGGCGACGAACTTCGGTGACCCGAGGAAGAAGACGACTGCGTCTTGTCGTTTCGCTGCGTCTCGGCGTCGGGCTCGTGGCTAGAAAGCTTCAGGGAGTTGCGGCGGACCTATTGTGCGGCTCAGGAGGGAGAAGGGTAGGCTAGAACGACGGCGAGCTCGAGCTCTGCTCGGGCTCCAATGGCGGCAGAAATAAACGAGGCAGAGGGGGAGAATGAGCTGGGGAACGGATAGCTACGAGCTCGGGGAGGTTATCCCCGTGCTTGCCAGAGCGAAGCAGCGGCCAGGCAGCTAGGGAGCTGCGTGGAGGCACGCGGCGATGCGGCGGCCACCTCCTGCTCCTACTAGCGAGGAGGAAGACGACAGGAGCAGATGGGCCGGGCTAGGTGAGCTTCAGGTAAGGTTTTTCTTATTTTCTTTCTGATTCGTTTCTGTTTTTCTATTTCATTTACTTGCTATTTATTACAGCTCCCAATTAGTTTGTAAAAACTATTTTAAACAAACCAGAATATTTGTTGGAATATTTCCAACCATTCCCAAATTTTTCAACATTTTCGAAAGTTTAAAGTTTCTGATTTCAAATTTAAAACTTGAAACTAGTAGCTTTTTGCATTTATTTAAAATGCTTAAAGTGTCAAGAAAAAGGTTTTCTTCATTGCTTATTTACTTTCATGATTTATCAGAAAGATTGAACTTTTCTTGAGGCCATTTTGGGTTCATTGATTTTAACTAGTTTGAATTTCCTTTAATTTGAGAAGTGGCTAGGGTTTGTTGAATTTTCCTTGACCACTTACTTTTTTCTTGTTGAGAATTTCCTAAATGCAATGCAAAGAAAACATGAGCACAAAGCTAACTTTCTTAAGGGGTCAAGGATGTGACAGTTTCATCCATATTGATCTTGGGAGGAGCACATCTAACTTTCAAAGCTTCAATATCAATGGACATTCTATCAACGCTCCTAGCCAAATCATCAATTTTTATTAGTTTTTCCTCTATGGATGCATTGAAAATCTTTTGCGAGTTAATAAACTCTTTGATATTACTCTCTAGATCAGAGGGTAATTTATTATAATTTCCATGAGTATTGTTGTAGGAGTTGCCAAAGTTATTAGAGGGGTTACTAGGAAAAGGCCTGGGAACACAGTTTCCTCTAAAAGCATTGTTGTTACCAAAATTATTCCTACCAACAAAATTAACGTCCAAGGTCGCATTGCTACTCTCAATCAAGGAAGACAAGGGCATATCATTAGGATCTAAAGGATCACTTCTACTAGCAACCAAATTCATTAACTCATCCATCTTAGCACTCAACGAGTTAATTTCTTCTATAGCGTGCACCATTTTACTAGTAGGTGACCTTTCAGTGTGCCACTGAGAGTAGTTTGTCATGATATTGTCTGGGAGTTTTGTTGCTTCTCCTAATGTGATTTCCATGAATGTTCCACCTGAGGCATAGTCCAAGATATTTCTAGAAGCGAAATTCAAGCGAGCGTAGAAGATTTGTATAATCATCCCAACACTCAGGCCATGAGCGGGACAATTTCTAATCATCAATTTCATTCTCTCCCAAGATTGTGCAACATGTTCATGATCAAGTTGCCTAAAATTCATGATATCAATACGGAGAGAGATAATCTTAGCCGGCGGAAAATACTTGGATATATAAGCATCTTTGCACTTGTTGCAAGAATCAATACTATTTTTGGGCAAAGATGAAAACCAAGTTTTTGCTTGATCTCGCAATGAGAACGGAAAAGGCTTCAATTTAATCACATCATTATCCACATATTTCTTCTTTTGCATATCGCAAAGCTCAATGAAGGTATTAAGATGGGATGCGGCATATTCACTAGGAAGGCCGGAGAATTGCTCTTCCATAACAAGATTCAGCAAAGAAGCATTGATTTCGTCTGATTCCGCACTAGTGGAGGGAGCAATCGGAGTACTAATAAAATCTTTATTATTAGTATTCGAGAAGTCACAAAGTTTGGTGTTTTCAGTCATGGTGACTTCAACAAGAAAACAAGCACACAAGCGAACACAAAGCAAGCGAGAGAAAAGGGCGAACGGAAAAGGCAAACGAAAAAGGCAAATATTTTTGTAAATTTTTGTTTTTCACAAGTGGGGGAGGGGAAAACGAGAGGCAAAAAAAGTAAATTCAAGAGATGAGTTTGTGACACTTACTTGGATGAGTTCTTGACTTGATCCTCCCCGTCAATGGTGCCAGAAATGCTTCTGCTGCCTCTTGAGCTTTCCTTGGTTTTTCCCTTGACGAGGAAAGGGTGATGGATCACACGGGCAGTAAGTATTTGCCTCAGTTTGAGAACCAATGTATCAATCCAGTAGGAGAATCAAGCCAAGTGTCCAGAGTACCTGCGCAAACACAAACTAGCTTGCACCCAACGCTATAAAAGGGGTTGTCAATCACTTCAAGATTGATTTCAAAGTGCGATCTGAAGGCGGAAAGTGCAACAAAGTTGAAGTGTAAGGCTGAAAATATAATGTGAAGTAGACCCAGGGGCCATAGTGTTCACTAGAGGCTTCTCTCAAAATAGCAAATATTACGGTGGGTGAACAAATTACTGTCGAGCAATTGATAGAACCGCGCAAAGTCATGACAATATCTAAGGCAATGATCATACATATAGGCATCACGGCCGAGACAAGTAGACCGATACTTTCTGCATCTACTACTATTACTCCAAACATCGACCGCTATCCAGCATGCATCTAGTGTATTACGTTCATGACGAATAGAGTAACGCCTTAAGCAAGATGACATGATGTAGAGGGATAAACTCAAACCAATGATATAAACCCCATATTTTTACCCTTGATCGCAACAACACGATGCGTGCCTCGCTACCCCTTCTGTCACTGGGTGAGGTCACCACACGGTATGAACCCAAAACCAAGCACTTCTCCCATTGCATGAATCATAGATCAAGTTGGCCAAACAAAACCCACAACTCGAAGAGAATTACAAGGATATGAAATCATGCATATAAGAATTTAGAAGAAACTCAAATAAGATTCATAGATAATCTGATCATAAATCCACAATTCATCGGATATCGCCAAACACACCGCAAAGAAGATTACATCGGATAGATCTCCATGAAGATCATGGAGAACTTTGTATTGAAGATCCAAGAGAGAGAAGAAGTCATCTAGCTACTAGCTATGGACCCGAAGGTCTATGGTGAACTAATCACGCATCATCGGAGAGGTCATGGTGTTGATGAAGAAGCCCTCCGTATCTGAATCCCCCTTCGGCAGGGCACCAGATAGTGCCCCAGATGGGATCTTGCGGAGACAGAAGCTTGCGGCGGCAGAAAAGTAATTTCGTGGATCTCTCTCGCAGTTTTGGATTTTTCAAGAATTTATAGGCGGAAGAGGTAGGGCAGACGAGCCACAGGGGGCCCACAAGCCTTCTAGGCGCGGGCCCCCTTGGCTGCGCCTAGGGGGCTTGTGGAGTCCCCTGGTGGCCTCTGCCTTGGTTCTCACGTCCCGTGCGTATCTTCTGTTCCTGAAAATATCTTTTCGGAAGTTTTATTCCGTTTGGACACCGTTTAAAATCCTCCTATGAAAAGGGTCAAAAACACGGAAAAAACAGGAACTGGCACTTGGCACTGAGTTAATAAGTTAGTCCCAAAAAAGATATAAAAGGCATACAAAACATCCAAAGTTTGACAAGATAATAGCATGGAACCATAAAAAATTATAGATACGTTGGAGACGTATCATGCATCGAGTTTTTACCGCAACCCTCTCAACTTTTTAGCACATGCTATGTGGGTGAAATGATGATAACATGCAAACTTTCATCCTATTCATGTTTCATTTGTAGTGCTTTTGAATTTCTGGACCATTTTGCCAAAAAAATCAGTAAATGCATGAAAAATACCACATCAACTCAGAAAGTGTCGAAAATTGATGATGTGGCCTTGAATGGTGTATTTTAAACACACAAAAAGACTTGAGTTCAAATAAGTTCAAAAAATTAAAATCCCTTTTGTTAGAGATGTGTTTTCGTAAGAAACCCTAATACTTCGAAAGAGATTGTCCGATTTGTACACGAAGTGCATCCAGTTTTTGCCGCAACCCTCTCCACTTTTTAACACATGCTATGTGGGTGAAATGATGATACCATGCCAACTTTCAACCTATTCAGAGTTCATTTGTAGTGGTTTTCAATTTCTAGGCCATTTAGATTAAAAAAAATCAGTAAATGCATGAAAAATACCAAATGAACTCAGAAAGTGTTGAAAATTGATGATGTGGCCTTGAATGGTGCATTTTGAACACACAAAAAGCCTTGAGTTCAAATAAGTTCAAAAAAATGAAATCCCTTTTGTAACAGATGAGTTTTCGTAAGAAACCCTGATACATCGAAAGAGATTGTCCGATTTGTACACGAAATCCATCCAGATTTTGCCATAACCCTCTCAACTTTTAAGCACATGCTATGTGGGTGAAATGATGATACCATGCGAACTTTCAACCTATTCAGAGTTCATTTGTAGTGCTTTTCAATTTCTGGGCCATTTAGCTCAAAAAAGTGTAAATGCATGAAAAATACCAAATATGCTCAGAAAGTGTTGTAAATTGATGATGCGGCCTTGAATGGTGCATTTTAAACACACAAAAAGTCTTGAGTTCAAATAAGTTCAAAAAATGAAATCCCTTTTGTAACAAATTTGTTTTTGATTAAAACAGTCATTTAAAATAATCTAAAACCAACCAAATTTAATATAATGATAAAAACACAGTAATATTAAATAGGAGTAAAAAGGATCACTCAAAAATATTTTTTTTAGTCAATTTATTCACAAAATAAAATAAATAAACTAAAAAACATTTTTTTTCCAAAAAATGCCACCTAATGGGCCACGAGGCATGAATACGACTTGAAACCCAACAAGACAGTTGGGCAGGATTCAGGCCCGCACAAGGCCCAATAGGCCCATAGGCAGTGACAAATTAGGCCCGAAAGCCTTCTGTTGAGAGGAGCTCGATAGGGTGTGCGCACCAGCGCTTATAAACCACTCCCGGGCTCCCTCGGCTAGCGAGGTGGAAGTAAACATCCAACCGCACCGCGGCTGTGGCAGGAACATGCCTTTAGTCCTGGTTTATTCCACCAACCGACACGAAATACGCCCTTTCGTATCGGTTGTCGGCACCAACCGGGACTAAAGGACTCTTCTTCCCGCCCTTTGGGCTGCCGGAAATTGGCCTTTAGACCCGGTTTGCGGCACAAACCGGGACGACATGGGTGCATTGGTCCCGATTTTTTCCACAAACCGGGACCACTCGTATTCGCATATAGGCGGGATTTTTCGAAATTTCCCCCAAACTCTCCCATTTGCCACGAGCCCATTCTCCTCGTTTGCCGCCGCTGCCCCCAAGCACGTCCTCCTCCTCGCCATCGCCGCTGCCCCCGAGCCCGTTGTCGTCGCCAACCCGCCTTATCCACCCCGTGTGCTCCCTCTCTCTTCCTCTCTCATGGCCACTCAGTCCCCCCTCACACTGCCGGCCCCTCCTCGCTCCGCCTTCCTCCCCACTCCTCCATCCACAACCCCGGCCTCCTCTCTGCTACATTTTGATTTAGTAGGCTAGTTGATATTTTCTTGTTGATATGCAACATTTTTATTTACTTAATTGTTTGTAGTTGATATCTAACTATTTTGATTTAGTATGATTAATTGATTAGTAAAAATTTAGACATAGTTGATAGTTTTTACTTGATATAAGCCTATGTTCATATATAACACTTTGATTTAGGATAGTTTCTAGGGTTTAGTTGATAGTTTCTAGTTAACTGAATTACTACTAGGGTTTTAGTATATTATTTTTAGACATAGTTGATGGTTTCTAGTGATCCTGAAACTATTTGCTCATTTGCTAGAATGAACATGTCTTATTTTGTTATTTTTTATGCAGAAATCAAGTATGTGCCCCTGCCTCATCACCGCAGTCGTCCCCATCGCCGACCCCCTAAGACCTCTAGGTGAGATGTTGTTGATATAGATGATAATGTGTTGTAAATGTCGATGATGAAAATGCTACGGCTAGTCCCTATGTCATTGATGCCGATGATGATGCATTCTGAATATAGAGGATGTCTTGGTGTTCTTGTTTGCAAATGTTGATTCATTTCCGTTGCAGCAAATTTCAGGCGCTCCTTATATCCACTTTTCAGCGAAGGTCATGCCCAAATTTTCCATGAATTTCGGCATGATTAGTGCTAGAAACTAGGACATATGGAGTGCCGTGTAATTGCCGGAAATGGGAATGAATAGGAGAAGTAGAGGAAAAATAGAAGAACATGAGAAGTAGAAGAAAAAGAGGAGAACTAGAAGAGGAAGGAGAGAAAGAACAGGAGGAGAGGAAGAAGAGGAGGAAGGAGAGGAAATTATATATTTTTAGGTTAATTATCTTTTAGGTTAATTCTGTTTTAGAATTATTTAGGTTAATTTTGTTTTAGAATTATTAGAGGAAGAGGAGGAGAGATTGAAGAGGAGGAAAAGAAGAAAGGAAGAATTATTTAGGTTAATTCTGTTTTAGAATTAATAGTGACATGTCATATAAGTTTCCTACTAGTAGCCTTCGATTGATTTTAAATGTTTCAAATATGAACATAAGAAATGTTTGACGACGAAAGGAAATTCGTTATGTGCGAATACTGCCCAGACAAGCGCGGCCTGTGCGACATGCCTCACCTAGTAGATGATAGGCGCTTCAGCATCATGCTGGATGAGAACTTCGAAGTGGACACGCCTCACAACGACAAGTCTTTTTTCATAATTAAGCATGAATTCTTTTGCTTCAACTTTTAATTTTTATTTTTTACTATTCTACTAGCATATCCCCTGCCATGCAAGAATTTGTGTCTTGGATAAGATTGGTTTCTGTACTGAAAAAACTAAGGAGGTAAAGATAATTCACTTGAGGACCGAGCATGGTTATTCTTTTGCTATAAAAATGTACAATGCAGACACCTACTCCTTTTTTCAATGCAAAACATGGGTAGCACTATGCAATGCTTATGCATTTGATCCTAATATGCTTATCACCTTTGATATTCGTGCGGAAGATGAAATTGAAGGTAATATCGACATCTGGGTCGATGTGCAGACGCCTCCAATTCTACCATTATGTGAGTTTCTCAACCATATTCATTAAGTAATTTATATTTTTTATTTAAAAATATTTGACAACTTATTTCCATTGACAGCTTATTTTCATTCTTCAAGAAATGTACGGAAGATGGTAGATAGAACCTATTATTACAATGATGAACCAGAATTAACTTGTAAGGAGAAAAATCATCTTATCGCATTTATCAAGGATCTTGAGAATTACAATAGCTATCAGCAAACTCCTCCACATTATGGTCAATATGTGCCACTAGTGCACGTGGTGAACTACAGTAACATGCATGGAGATTGTGTGGTAAGATATTTTACTATTACGACATCCGTGCATCTTTTGCATAAATTCTTGTAAAACTAAACTAAATTTCTAGCTACAAAGTTATTACTATGTTTTTCAACAGAAAATCCCGCAGGATTTTGTGCCTCATTTGATGTTTCCAAGAGGTCGCGTTGATGTTATGAGCATACGGCCAACACAGCTAGGTCAGCCAATGTATCTGCATCACTCCTGTCGATACTGGATATCTAATACATTGTGCGTAGGCCAAGAAATGACAATCAAAGATTGGAAAAAATGTATGGTCAATCGTAGAGAGCTACTTGGAAGAAACATTGTGCGTAGGCCAAGAATTGGAGACATGATGATCTCCATTCTCCATAATGGAGAGTCAGGGCCTATCTTGTTTTGTGATATTCTACCTAAGAGAGGGTAGAGTAGGTCCTATGAGAGTGGAGTATGTCCTAGGTACAATGTGTTATTATGTGCTACAATGTGTTATAGTTGATGATGATGAGGAGGAGGAGTTGTGATTATGACTAGTGACCAACTTCTTTTATATGATGTCTCATTGACGAAAATGATGATTAAATAGTTTTGGTGGTAATGACTATGATGATTATTAGTTATAGTGTTGCAAGAGTTTTTATATAAATATGATGATGATGTTGATCATGATTATTATGATGATTTCTTATCATGATCATGATTGTTTATTACACCATTAGGGGAAGGAAAGCGGATTAGATTCATGTGGATGGGTCGAAAGTGACCAAAAGTTGAATTAGTAGGATCTTCATCCTACTAATTCAACTTTTGATCACTTTTGATTCATTTGGATGAATAAAATCCATGTTTCTTCCTCACAATGATATAATAATTCATCATGAACATAATGATATAGCAACCTCTTAATTGGTACTGTATCAAAATTTGTATAACGGCGTATAAATACACTAAAAATAAAAAATAATGAAAAATAGATTACTAGTAGCGTGGGTTTGCAAGAACGCTACTAATACTTGTCTTATCAGTAGCGCTGGCATGATACACGCTACAACTATATGTCTTAGCAGTAGCGCGTCTTACACGCGTTGTTGGTAAGTAATAGCTATAGCGCCTTACTAGTAGCGCGGTAACCCACGCTACTACTAGGCACTAAACCCGCGCTACTACTAAGCTTTTCCCTAGTAGTGGACACTTCCCTCTATTAGGTAGCTAACACAATATGAAACCACCAAATTAACCCTCCAAGAACCCTCCAATCCCCCATTCGAAAAAACAAAACCCCGAGCTCCGGCCAGATGCCGACGCGTGGATGCCATGTGGTCCCGGTTGGTGTGACCAACCGGGTCTAAAGGCCATCCTCCCTGGGCTCCCCACAGCGGCCACGTGGAGACCCTTTGGGCCCGGTTCGTAATCCAACCGAGACTAAAGGTTTGGGCCTTTAGTCCCGGTTCTAGAACCGGGGCTAATGGGCCTCTAGAACCGGGACAAATGGTCCTTTTTCTACTAGTGATAGAGCAACCACACACATTCCTTACTCGACCCCCTCCCATTCTATCTTCAAAGCGCCCAAATCCATTGCACTTTCCATCCACTCCTAGCCATTCTCCCCCAAACCCACCCATGGTTGGATCAGGTTCTCATGGCAAGTGGGAGGTCTCATGCATCTCCGACCATAACTTCCAGGAGCTGAAGGACATCGACCATATTTTGCTGGATATCGCTCATCGTGCGCCGGGGAAAGGCAAGGTGGTACCCACTCAATGGGAAGGCAAAGAGTATTGTTCGTCCCCACTTAATATGGGGACAAGGCTTCCCAATCCACAACTTTGTTAGGGTCCTGATGTTCTACTACGGGTTAGATTTTCATGATCTTCCTCACAATGCCTTCATGCACATCTCTTCATTTATCATCCTCTACGAGGCCTTCCTGCGGGTTCATCCCCACTCCATCTAATGGCTCCAGACTTTCAGTGTCAAGCCAAAGTCAGTTAGTGGTGTCGTGGTCAGCAAACTCCCCCTGGTCGTATGAATGGAGGGCACCTTCATCGAGACCATAGGCCTCCCAAAAAAGAGTGGTTTTAGATCACCGAGCCTCGGGAAGAAAGATGGCTGGATCCTGCCGAGTTTAGATCCGGACCCCCTCACAGGCTAACCTCGTGGGTGAAAAGGGGTCTAGACTGGGGATTGTCCTCAGAGGTGAAAGTGCTTCAGAAACGCATCAAGTAGATGGCGTAGACGAACGTCGAGGTGACCGACAAGGTTAAGGTCATGATCCATCGCCGCATCCTTCCCTGCCAGCGTCGGGACACTCCATTATGGTCCTACTATCTCGGTGACCCTCGCAGCGTCAACCAGTTCTACCATATCACCCTTGAGAAGTTGTGGAAGGTGTTATTCAAACCTCAACAAGAATGGCCGGCCGAGGAATAAGATGTCGGCTTGTATGCCGCTTAGCCTCCTTTGGAGGTACGATCAAGCCTTTATTCTTTATTGAATCTTTTAATCTTTATAAGGGATCTCACCTTTCCACCTATCATCCGTGCATGGCTGGCTAGAAAAGGCCAAGAAAATAAACAGCCCACCCCCCCGCCCCGGGGACCCCAGGTCACAATTACTGACTTAGATGCTGGTGGTGGCACCATACATGACGCCAGATAAAAAAGAGAAGAAGAAAAAGGAGACCCGTGGGGGTCTCCGCTCAGGAGGGTCCTCCGGATACCAAGGCTGGAGACACCCATGCCTCCTGTGTCTATGAGGAAGAGGATGCGAAGGATGGAAAGGAAAAATATTCTCTACAAACAAGAAAGAGGGCAGCGCCAGGGGAGGCCAAGGAGGGACTGTCTCCCGAGGCTCCGAAGAAACACGGTAGAGGCAAGGTGATCCTGCCCGACGACAACCCAGATTCCGACGAGGACTCTGGGGCCTTTGAGAAGGTTCCCCGAAGGACCCCTAGGGTCAAGCCCCCGGCCCAAAGGTATGGAATCCAAATTATATTTAATGACTGGTACTGAGCTTTCGTTGTTAATCATACATGCTCTTTTCTCCCGTGCAGCCCGGCGGATCAAATCTCGGGGTTTTCATTACCGGCCGAACTAACACATAGTGGGAATGCATCCCACACTACTCTCCCTCAGCCGTCGGATGAGGATACGGAGGGGATATCCTGCCAAGCCCTACTGAACACGGGGGATGAGGTGGTGATGGCCGATGTAAATACCTTGGCACTGAACACCGGGAGGTCCGAGCCACGGTTCATGCCTCGGTCAACCGGACTTATGAGGTCGATCCCATTCCAATGAGGAGAGAGGGAGGCATGGATTTGTCTGAGCTTCCTCTGGATACAGCTCCAAGGAGCTCTCCTCATCCGGCGTCTTCAATGTTGCCTTCGACGTTGCCTGTGTCAGAACAGGCTGCGGCCGAGTGGCGTACCATTATTGAGGAGGCCCTATCCGTCTCATCCATCGCCGTTGAACATCGCACCCTTATGGGTGCGATTCTGAAAATCATCCAGTCCGTTGATAGTGGACTAAAGGGAGCCTTCAGCGGTTTGCTCGCAGGCTTCAAGGTAAACCGATTAATATTTATTTTATTTATCAGGTTTTTACATGCCTTATAGGTATGATAGCCCCCAAGCCATGGGTTAGTTGAAAAACTTGCCTGTGGATCAAAAGAACTTATGGTCTTTGAACAAAATAAGTTCGGACACCCATGAATATAATAACTCAGTGAGGTACTTCGGACAAATATCCTAACCCCATTAATGCGGATGCTTATAAAATCCTATCCTGTTTTGGCAGGCCTTATCCTCGACTGTGTATACTAATGCCCTTGAACTTGCCGAGCTAAACCGGAAACTCCAAGTTTTCAATGATGAATTTAGCCAACTTAAGAGTCAGCTAGGCGAGAAGCAAGGTAAGCTTAATGCGTGCCACTGAGACTCTGGATGTACTTGAATAGTTTAGTATTGCCTGGCTTTTGTATATGACATCATGATTCTGATATGTCACCAACCATGGGCATGGAGTTGGAGAAACTCCGGGCCGAATTGGAGAAGGCCAAGCAGGATGCCGTCGCTCATAAGATGGTGGCGGAGAAAATCGCCGATGAGCTAAACTCACTGAAGATCGAGGGCGGGCGACACAAGGATAGAGTGATAGAGGTAAAACAGGAGCTGCATAATGTGTGGGGACCCCGACTTACGAGCCGAGATCGCCGTGCTCAGTGATCCCAGAGATAAATGCTCACCGAACACATATACCGAATAAAACAGTCTTACATCCATACATATCGTTTGATACAATAAATGACCACTTAGGTCGAGTCTTACATATATAGGGCCTTAACGGCCAACACTCCAAACTGGACCAATAGCGGAATTATTGGTTGAAGGCGTGAACCCACGCCATCAGCCTTAACCTATAGGCATTCTGACTGGGAAGCATCCTCGCTCACATGAACGTCACCGAGTTATTCTTCACCATATCCTACTCTTACATACATGGTCAATGAAATAACCAGTGGCAAGACAATGAGTACTTTGAATGTACTCGCAAACAGCCCATGATATGAACAATGAAAGTGAAGGATAACATTATCATGCATCTTTAGTGTAACTCATCAGGGTGGAATGATCGTGGATATGCATCAAGTTAAAGAATTACTCTTGAAGAACAGGTTACAGATATCAACATATCTACT
This sequence comes from Hordeum vulgare subsp. vulgare, assembly GCF_904849725.1. Lineage (NCBI taxonomy): Eukaryota > Viridiplantae > Streptophyta > Magnoliopsida > Poales > Poaceae > Hordeum > Hordeum vulgare. Next base: position 267,465,485 of record NC_058519.1, on the reverse strand, counting down.
AAGGGTTGAACCATCCGAGTTCACCCTATATGCCAAGTCACCAAACTTGGTCATATCCTCCATATATCAGTTGAGGCCGGAACCATCCGGGTTCACCCTATATGCCAAGTCACCGAACTTGGTCATATTTTTCACGCACTCACACACACTTGGTTTATGCGGAAATATCACGACGTAGTTTAAGCAAGATTACCCAACTGTCCTTGACCGTGGACACGGCTATTCGAATAGTTTACACTCTGTAGAGGTAGTACGCTGGACCCACGAGATCCGGGAAACTTCCGTGTCATCCACGACTCGCGGTATATCACAGACCCGAGGTAAGTACCTGATCAATGCCTTTCCCCTGACGATACTAGACACAGAGGTCCACTAGATTGGTACCAAACCCACATGTTGTACGTCTTACGACCACCAACTCTGGACAGTACCAACCATGCGGGGACCAACAGTGTGACTGGAACTCATAAAAATGGCATAGTCGTCCTAGCCGGCACGAGCCCATCACGAGAGTGACCACACATCACTCCCGCCACTAGTAATGTGGCTCTTTGCTAGCACCGACCAGAGTAATTAACATAGCCCCGTCCCATAAGGGGTAACGTGGTCGTACTGGTAAGGTCGGGACGGTCGACACATCATAAATCTAATCCCATTTCGTAAACCTTACTCACACAAATACCGGGTGCATCACTTCACCAAAAGTGACCACCTAACTCATCATCACCCTCGGGCATTAGTGGCACGCGACGGGGTTTTCATAAACCCTTGCTTTATGACAACATCACATGCCCATGAATAATACTACTTCTATCTTTACTTGTCAACGTGGTCCTAATATGACCCTAAGGGGTAGAGTCAAGCTCAATGCATGTGATCCGGGGGAGCCTTCGGTAAAATCACATCAAATGATTGCCGACACTTATGATCATATGCAACGGGAATACTTGCTATTATAACATGCAAAGTAACATATGCTCAGTCATGGTCAAAGGTCTGCTTGCCTTGCTCGCGTAAGTCCTTGGGGTCTTCAAGGTCTTCCGCTCCAACTTCGAATACTCCGTCTACCGTCAACTATCGTTGAAAACAACCATAGTAAGCCACACATCAGGCAGCATAAAAGTGTTCTATAAATAGAAGTTTTATGTTTCTTGGACCTCTCTGATCATAAGAAAAATACCTAAATCTTTGCCAATGGTTGTGGATCATCAGGGTGTCTGAGTGGAAGGAAAGGAGGAATAGGTGACCATTGAAGGAGCCCACAGAAATCATTTTGGTAAACATGAGTGGAGGCATCCATTTAACAGAGAATGATTTTTGAAATATTTAGGAAGTGGTTTCACTGGATTTGGAGTTGGTATGAATATTCTAGAGATTTTACAATGTGGAATAAATAGCAAAAAGGGGCTATTCTTTTGATGCAACAAAAATAAGTCACACAAAAATGTTGACCAGGGTTCTAAAAATAGGGAATGATTTAAGAAGGCTCTGGAAATTTGAATCACTCCAATTGGAGTTGATTTGAGGCCTATGGGATTTTTGAAACGGCAGCTAGAGGCACCCTAGATCTGTATTTAAATATAAATACATTATGAAAGTTGTTTGAAAAAATTTGCAAAGTTAATATTTGGACAGATCTTCATTTTAGAGACCTGCAGAAAGTTGAATCATTGGATTTGGAGTTAGAATGGATTTAATATGGAATTTATAAATTTGGAGAAAATAAAAAGGCAAACGAGGCCACCAGGGAACGCTATGGTGCGCGCGGGCGGCTAATAGGCGATGGGCCGGCCTGCTGGCTCGGCCTGGCGCGCAGGGCCACGCAGAGACGTATTCAATAGAATACGCTTCCGGCTGGAAGGGGGCGCCTCCACTTATCTTGTGGGCCTCCACCCTAGCTTGCTGACGAGGGGGCCACACATGCAGGTGCTTCTCCTACCTCCCTCGCTGGACACAGATGGAGCACATGAGCGGGAGCCGGCCGGTGCAGGAGCGTTCTCCGGTGGCCGTAGCCACCCTATGCCGTGCCCCGACCACCAGCAGGCTCGGGGCAGTTAGCCGCCCTCGTTCCCCTGCTCGGCGCCTTCAGGGGAGGGCCGCAAGGGCGCCGGTGATGGAGTTTGCAGGGAGGCCGTCTACCCCTAGCTTCGGCACCGAGAGCGAAGGGAGAGGGCAGGAGGCGATTCGGAGGAGATGCGGCGGCCTGGGGTCTCCGGCAGGGGAGGAAGGAGGCGATGGGAGGCTCCGAGCGGGCAAACCCCATGCGGAGGCCGGAGCTCTACCCGCGGCCATGGAGAGAGGGGAGAGCCCGAGAGGAGAGGGGCTCGAGGGCGGGTTTCCAGGAAAAGAGGGAGAGAGCAAGAGAGGCTGCTTGACTCGGGGAGAGCCATCTGGGGAGGAGGAGACGATGGGAGAGCTCAAAGATCCTCGGGAGCTCCTGGAGCACTCATGGGCATGGATGCCACGCGTGCCTGAGGAGGCTTGGAAGCTAGCTAGTGGGTGGGGGTGCTTTGCATGGTCAAGGGGAGCCTCTGAGACACACTGGGGCATCCTGATTCAGGAAGAGATGGGCTGGAGGAAAGCAACAAAGTGTAGAGCACCCATATTGCAGTCCCGGGTGGTAGTCACCACGGGCACCAGTGCCAACAGGGTCCTGGTGACCAGTCAAAGAGGTCTGGGAGGTGGGGCATGCCATCTGGGAGGTGATTGAGGAGTTTGGCTTGAAGTGGAGTTGGTTTGAACGGCTGTTGACTGAGGTAAGCAATTCAGCAGGAAACTAGAGGCTGATACAAGTGGTTTTTGCAGGCATAGATGGTAGCTGAAACCATGTCCTGGATCAACTTGTATGGAAGGACTACACATCTGCAAAAATTCAGCTCAAGCAAAGAAGTGTAGCTAGTACTTGTCGTACAAAGCTATATTTCAGCTTGAACTGAAGTTGTAGATGTGCTGCTCATTTTTCCTACATGCGCATGCCACCTATTGGTTTGAAATGATGCATTGACACACTAGAGAGGCTCTGGAAAGAATTGGGGCTATTGGCATAAGTAGAAGTATGGGAAGAGGGGTAAACAGTGCTGCCAAGGGTGAAAAAGAGGAGTAGTTACAATGGGTCACTCTCCAATAATTGACCAGTGGCCGTGGGAATGTTACTGGAGGTGAAATGTAACTATGTGAGGTTGTGGTAGAAAATTGAGCTCAAGGGTAAAAGTGGAAGGGGTCAAAGAAGCCAAATTAGTGAGTGCACACAAGGTGTTTGATCTGTGGTTGGGCTACCAGATGAATTCCAATGGCTATGAAACTTAACAGGGTCCAATAATAGATGAAAATAGGCTTGCACACCAATTTTGGGATGTGCTGGAGAAGTTTTCCAATGTAGACTTGAAAAACCCTTGAAATGGGCAGAAATGAATTTCTGCTTACAACCCTATTCAAATAAATTCCCACAAATCCAATATTTGGTGTAGGGGCATTATTTGAGCATTAAGGCATGCACAAAAAGTTTGAGGTCAATTGGAGAAACTTTATAATGTAAAGTTTACCAAAGTCAGAAATCAACAAAGAGTGTTTTGAGGGTCTTAGGACAAGTTCTTATATTGTCCTTGGTGTACCACTTGGTTTGGATGCCTTATTGGAGTATTAGAACATGTCCACCAAATTTGAGCATAATTGTTGACACTTCACAATATAGAGTTTCTCAAATTTGAATCTGGATAGATAGGGTTTAGCGTTATTAGGGAAGCCAAATCAACTTGGATTGAGATGAAACTTGGCAAGATCATCAATAATATCATAGATGACATGCTAGAATTTTACTCGAATTTATTGAGAATATTTCTTATGGAAATATTCCCAAAGCTTGAAATATGAAGGAATGGTTTTGGAGGGGTTTGCCCAATATTTTTAACATGACCATGTGCTGAAACTCATAAATATAGAATAAATATATCCACTGAGTTTTCCTAAATTTTCTTAAATACTTTGAAAGCAATAAAAATAACTTTCCTTCATAGGAGACCATTTCTAGCCTCACAGAAATACTTTTAAATAAAATAATAAAATAACTTCTAAAATAATAATATTGTGGTTTTTGGAGGACATTTTGATAATAGGTTTCAAATAAATTAATTGGTGCAAAAGAAATTGCCTAAATTGAGGACTTCTAGTACAAACCTCATCTCACAGGTTTGAAAGTTTAATTCAAAGAAATGCTTTTTGGTAAAAATAAGATTTGGTGAAAATAGATATTTATCCTAAACACATGGCATGATCATTAGGCAGGGAAACATGGGATGAGGAGGTGAGTTGGAGGATAGAGAGAATTATTGGGGAGCAAACACACGCACTCAATCGAACAAGCAAACAATAGTCACTCCAAGCATCACAAGCATTCACAAAAAAAATTAATTGGTCCTAAATTTTGAAATAAGTTAATTAGTCAGGAAAGCCAAAAACTGGGTGTTACATAATGCGAGTGTTAAAAGCGAGGCATTGGAATAGAAGTTCGAGGAACAGGCGACCAAGCTCTCCAAGATGTCCTCCACGCTCAAATCGGATCGGGTAGAGAGGCGCTTCTTCAAAGAAGAAGTGTGTTAGTCCAAGAAGATTGTGGATGGTAAGCCATACTTACTGCAAAGTGCCTTTGGTGATAACAAGTCTGGCTTTATTACACCACTATGGCATTCCCCACGCACGTTTACGGACCTCCCATGGAGTGCAGTAGACGAGGCCAAGCACTACGTGGACCGCGACGCGGACGCCGAGCAGAGGATTTTCTGGGCACAGTTTCAAGCTCCCAAGGCGAACTCCTTTCTTGACAATCAAATGAAGCAGCTTATGGAGTTGGACAAGATGGCGTAGCCGGACATGAAGGACCTCTGGATCCAGTTGTAGCCTACTGAGCCTCTCCCGAACAGTTACTTTGGGTTAGGACATAAATTGTATGACACCGTGCCTCATGTGAAGTCCTAAAGCACTCTTTCTACATAGAGGGAGCTCGAATGGCTTTTGCCTGGACCATGATGCACTAGCCAGGGGTGAAGCCCTTTATAATGGCAAGCGCTCTTCCACCTGCTGGAAAGGAACATCAGCGTCCAGAGCTTTATTTCTCTACCGCAATGGAGGGTGCTCGGCGCTCGAAGCTAGTGCTCCAAAGATGTAATGTATGAGTTGGGGTATTGTAGTCCACCTTGGAACAATCTGTTATTCTAAAAACTTGTCCCGATGTAATGCACTGTGAATTATTTTTTGAATCTTTGGTCGTTTAATACGAAAGTTTCCACTCGTCGGCTTCAGCTGCCATGTAGAGACTACAAAGGGTGGTTCGACATATGCATTATGACCCTTAGTTGATGTATCAATTCACGGAGGCGGTAGTGTGTGATGGAAACGAGGCAATCGGAATATTCGGTTTTAGTGCTTTCACTTAGCCTTAGGAGCTTGAATTCGGGGGCTAGCCCCGAATTTTTTGTGGTACTCGGATGAACCGAACTTTGAAATAGTTACCACCAGGTTTGCGATGGTACAAATCTCTCCATATAACATGGAATAAAACTCCATCAGTTTGTAATATTTAAGCTCGGATTGCAGATTGGTTCTCCCTCATTATATGATAATTAGTTTTTGGCTTACTTCACTAAGGTATTTTGGCCAGCCGAGTTGGTAATATAATTGTAGTGGTTCTCCCATTACTCCTTTAGCCGAACTAGCGGAACATAAGGGGGTAAGCACAGGAGCGGGGAAACCCAAATATTCACCCGTGACATAATTTGAAACCGATGCATATCAAGTAATATCCAAGAAACCAAACACTAAAAAATAGGTAGTGACGGGGTACTACTCGGGGCGGTATTTATCCAACTCCAGGTCTATTAGCCGATCACACTTGATACTTATTAAAAAAACGTACCCTTCGACATCAATTAGCAAAGCACATTTATAGTTAAAAATATTGTGAAAAAATTATATGAGTAATATTTAGTATAATTCATGGCGCCAAGGCAGCTGTTACAGGGAACTGTTGTTTGGAACAACATATTTCAAGGCAACCTTTTCTCCATGGCCTATCATGGGCGACTTGATGTGTGCCCTGCTTCCAGCTGCACAATTTTTTCTATACTTCTTAGAAGGGAAGGGTAGTATCCTTTAAAGGTGGTTATTGTTGGCAGGCGGACCTTGAATAGAGGGTCTTGAGAAGCTGTCATGTTATAGGTGAGCTAGATGCTTGGGATCCTCAACGACATCTCGTACTTGTCTGTGAAGATATTTGGACCGCAGTTTGGTCGAACCGAACATATGGTCCTTGGTAGTGGATCCCCACAGCTGCCCACGGTATTTTCAGAATGAAGTTGTGTCTAGGAGGGACATACTTTATGGGTGACTGGACAAGATGTAGTCCTATCCTTAGTTTCGCGCGAGGGCCTCGACAGGGATAGAAATGCATCTCGTCATTTCGCAAGAATGCATATCGTTACAAGTACATGTACTGAAATGATGAGTATAAGGAGTTGGATTACAATCGCCACAAGCTACATCAGAGTCACTTCAGTACAATACATACAATCATCATGAAGAAGAGCAGGGTCCATCTACGGACGAAAATAAACGATAAAAAAATGATGGCCATCCTTGCTATCCTAGGCTCCCGGCCTGGAATCCATCCTAGATTGATGAAGAAGAAGAAGAAGAGACTCCAAATAGGACAATCAGTGCACTCATGTCAAAGTAACTCTTTATCTGTACCTACAAGTGATGTTGTAGTAATATGTGAGCCACAGGGGACTCAGCAATCTCATTTCTAAAGGTATCAAGAGTAGCAAAGCTTAATGGGTGAGGTATGGTTAAGTGGTGAGGCTGCTGCAAGAGAATAAGCATTTATTTGAGGTGGCTAACTTACGAGTACAAGAAGAAAAGAGGGGGATGATCTACACATAGAAGACGCGAACTACTGATGAAAAACTAAATGATCTTGAACACCTACTTACGGCAGACATCACCCCTGCATGTCCTCGATCGGAGAAGGAGCTCACGAAAGAGACAGTCACGGTTACGAACTCAGTTGGCACATTTTAATCAAGCTTACTTCAAGTTATCTAGAACCGGATGTTAAACAAAGTTTCCACGTTGCCACATAACCGTGGGCATGGCTTTCTGAAAGATTTAACCCCGCAGGGGTGCTCCAACTAGTCCATCACAAATTACCACAAGCCGCATAGAAATCCTCGATCACGAAACTCACGATTTCATCAGACTCCTTAGTGCGAAACCTCAACTCTGAGATTACCCAAAGTTTCAGTAGAATCCCGATGCACAAGATATTTTGTAAAAGGTAAAACTAATCCAGCAAGGCCACCCGGTGTGTCGACGAACCCGATAGGAGCCGCGTATGACGTTCTCAGGACACAACCGTCTATGAATAGTGGACGATATCCCAACGACTCGAGTAGCTCCGAGGGGGCAACGCCGACTGCTAGGTGGGTGGACATACACTCATTAGGAGCACTGGCCCGGGGGTTGATTAATTATCCGTGGGTGCCGGCGGGTCCCTATGTTATTTATTAGTTATTAGGCAAATGTAAAACAAAAGTTGGGCATTGCCAGACAAGATTTAACTAAGACGAGTTTTCAAGGGGGTCACCATAACAACCCCGATCGTGTTAGGAGCGCTCAATTATGGAATGTTACAATGGTAGCTGAAACTAAGGCGATAAAGGTAGAACTAAACACGAGGCTAGAAAGGCCGAGCCTTCCACATTTTACCAAGTATATATGTGCATTTATTTAAATATCATTAATATGGTGATATAACAAGGAACCCATGTTTTCACATGGAAATAACTGCACCAGCAACTAGCAACTCTAGCACATGGTTAAGCAAGCGGTAACATAGCCAATTAGTGGTTTGCTAGGTTGTAAAAGGTTGATGTTTTCATGGCAATGTTGAGAGGCTGATATTGAATAGGTGGTAGGCAACGAGAAATATCGAAAGAAACAATAGAACTAGCATGGCATCGATAGTAATGGTATCTAAGGAAATGATCATCTTGCCTGAGATCCTGCTTCGAAGAAGAACGACTCCGTGAAGCAGACGAACCGACATAGTCAAACGGATCCTCACAATCTGACACTCTTGCGGAACTCTATCGAGACGAAGAAAACCGGAAACAAGAATCAACACGCGGTATTCACCACAGCACATGCACGATATAATGCAATTCACATATGATGGATGATCAGTTTCAAATATGTAAGGCATGTCATGGCAATTCACACAGTCAAACGCTACACATTCAGTGAAGCTCAATATGCAACGCGTTGCATATTGACGGAACTTCACGTTTAATTATTTAGTTCACTCCGATTAACTTACACGACAATATTAAATGTTGTTAAGTATGGCAAGGGGTGAAGTACAAATTAATCTACATATCTAGGCATTTTTAATGAGGCCGGAAACGACATATAGCATCTACAAAACGACCCCACGCGTTAACTTATAAATCTATCCAGATTTTTCCTATTCACATTTTATGTTTGTTAAACGGCAAAACAACGTGATTCACGTGATTTTACTTTTCGTTCTAGTTCATTTACATATATGGCTCATCTCCAATGGAGCTACGGATAACTAGCTGTGAACTAAACCGTTTTTACAGCTGACATGCAAACCGATGCAAACAACACGTCTAACAGTTTTAAATATGCATAGCTGGGCCAAGGGCCAGGTGGCCCAGGGCGCTGAGCCTGTCAACGGGAGGCTTCGTCCTCCCGGTCAGGATCTGGATCGGGGCTGCATGGCTGCAGCACCGAGCGATGAGAACTGGCAGCGGGATGCGAGGTATGGCCGGCGGGGACATGGCTGCCGGCGGCTGGCGGCACGGTGTCTGACGGGAGGCAGCAGGATGGCATGCGTGCGGCCAACCGGTGGTTGCAGGGTGGCAGCAACAACTTGGGATGGCTGGCTCGCAAGGAGCGGGAGCTGCTCGATGAGTGTGCCGCGGTCGATCTCTGGCGGCGGCACACTCTGGCGGCTGGTTGGGCGGCGCGACTCTCCCTGGCCGCGAGGAGGCGAGGTTAGTAGGAGGCATTCGAGGATGAGGCTGCAGTGCGGCTCGTGGGTGAGCGGCGGTGGTGGTGGCCTGATCCGGGCCCGGGGAAGGCCTGAATCGGGCCTGGCAGTCCCTAAGCACGAGGTGGGAGGCTGTGGCATCTGCAGGGGCTGGGGAGCACGGGAAATGGGGTGGAGGCTAGGGTTTCCTAATTAGAAGGGATTGCCCTTCCTTTTATAGCACGAATTTAGGGTTAGGGGGATTTCAACCATTTTCGAACCGCTGAATCTCGATTGGATGTCTGAAACGGAGGGGTAGGCATGGTGGGTTAGTGTTTGTGTAGAGGGGGGTATTTGGCTAAGATGAGAGGGAAACTCTGGCCCTTGACACGCATTTTAAAACACCGAAAAACGTCCGATAATAACCGATGACGTTGCCGCTATGGTCGATTGTTCGGATATCAAGCGGACTCCGATTGCGACGAAATTTGGCAGGCTGCCTACCTGTACTAAAATAAGACCACACATCAAGTTTCAACCCAATCCGAGAAATTTTATACACACTTTTAAAACCAAAATTTTTATGATACCGCGAGCGCGTGCGTGTGTGGTTGTGCTCAAAACGGTCAACGATAAAAACAGAGAGAACTAGCAACTAATAACGAATGCAGGTTTTGAAACTAGCGGCAACGGAGTGCCGATGCAATGCGGATGATGCAAATGACGGGGTGATAAATGCTACAAACAAACTAATCGCACAACGGCAATGGAATAAGAGTGGAATCTTCTCGAGCGTCGGCCTCGAGCTGTCGTAGGAGCGTATCCCTATTTGTTTTTGTCGAGAGACGTCTTCGGCGGATCCTATGGAGCTCGGTCTCGCTTGTCCACTTTCCATGCCTCGATGTCGAGCTAGTTACTTGATGCTTCGGTGTTGTATCAACATTCGGATACCAAGGCCGCGGTGTCCTCTTAGGTCCGAGGGATCGCTCTATATTGCCGTTGACGGTGATACCACCTCTGGGTCTAGGCATTTTGAGCTTTAGGTATGCGTAATGAGGCACAACATTGAAGCGGGCGAATGATGAGCGACCGAGTAGAGCATGGTACCCGCTGCGGAAAGGGACGATGTCGAAGATTAAGTCCTCTCTATGGAAGTTGTCGGGAGAGCTGAACACAACCTCCAGCGTTACCGTGTCAGAGTAGCAGGCTTCGACACTTGGGATCACTCCTTTAAAGGTAGTGTTGCTGGGTTTAATTCTTGATGGGTCTATGCCCATCATTTCACCGTATCTGAGTAAAACAGATTAAGGCTGTTTCCTCCGTCCATAAGGACACTCGTGAGGTGATACCAATCTATGATGGGGTCTAAGACAATGGTGGCCGACCCTCTGTGATGGATACTGGTTGGGTGAACCCTTCTGTCAAAGGTGATCCACAAAGCCGACTGTGGTTTGCACATTGGGGCTATGGGCTCTATGGTGTATACCTCCCAAAGGGCTCGCTTCCTTTCCTTCTTTGGTATGTGAGTAACATATATCATGTTCATGGATTTCACTTCTGGGCAGATTTGTTTCTCGCCATAGTGTTCGTACCATGGGGCTCTTCATCATCCTTGCTTCGTTGGCCCTTGCCTTGTTCCTCGGCTGCTAGTTTCCGATTTTTTAAACACCCAGCAGTTACAGATGGTGTGGGTGGCGGGCTTGTCTTCAGTGTCATCGATCGGGCAGGGCCTTTCCATAATTTCATCTAATGGGGTCGGTCCATCCCAGTACCATTTCAAGGGTTTCTACCGCTGACCCAATTTTGAACTATGGTAGCTAGCATTTACAACTGTGTCACTGGCGTCACCATTATGGTGGCGGTGTTTGCTCTTGTTTTGCCTTGGCTTGCCATTTCCATCCCAAAATTCAGAGGTACCGGGGTCGTCCACATTATTTCCGCACCGAGCTAGCCAATTATCCTCGCCCCCGCAAAAGCGGGTCATGAGGGAAGTGAGAACGGACATTATTCTCAGCCTATCATGGCCGAGGTGGCGAGCCGGCCATTGGTCTCGGATGTTGTGCTAAAGGAGGCTATTGCCTCGGCATCTGGACAATCTAGTATCTAGTTCTTCTTGGTAAGGAACCTATTCCATAATTCTTTGGCCGAATCGTCCTCCTTTTCGACGATGTTTCTCAGGTCGGAGGAGTCCGGGGGCCGGACGCAGGTTCCCAGAAAATTAGACAGGAAGGCTTCATCGAGCTCTTCCCGACTTCATATAGAATCTTCGGGTAGTTGTTTAGCTAGTGTTGTGCTGGACCATTTAGCTTTAGGGGCAGGAACTTGATGGCGTGGAGGTCATCTCCCCTAGCCATATGGATGTGGAGAAGGAATTCTTCTATCCACAGAGCAGGGTTCGTAGTCCCATCGTATTATTCTATGTTTACGAGTTTAAAACCTTCACGGAATTGGTGCTGCATGACCTCATTTGTGAAGCACAGTGGGTGAGCGGAGCCTCTCACCCGGGATATACTATGCCGGAGATAGGATGCTGGTTGTGCCGATATGATTCCCGATCTCTGTTGCTGTGGGTAAGTCGAGGTGGGTCTCCATCCCATCTAATGGGAGAGTACATTTTGGATCCTAATATGGATCTGTTGTGACCTGTTCCGTGTTCCAAGTCGTGAAGAAGGTCGTGTTTGTCCCTAGGCTGCACGTGTTCCTTTCCTTTCCTGTGGGGAGGCTCGGGTCTATACTCAGCTTCTCCGGGCGCTCTGTCGCTCAGACATTGATAGAAGAGGTGTCTATAGGGGGGGGGGGTGAATAGACTACTTGCATAAATTAAAATCCTAACGTTTTCCCAACTTAATGGTTAGTAGCTTTTAGCAATTCTAACAAGTCTAGTGCACCCTACACATGCTAGTCAACAAATATGGTAGCAGAAAAGTAAAGACTTTGCACATGCAGTAAGGAGTAGAGTTGAGGAAGATTAAACGTGAAGAAGTTAACACGGTGATTTTTTGCATGGTTTCGATAGGTGGCGCTATTGTACGTCAATGTTAGTCGAGACTTCAATCCGCGGAGGGTAACGTCTACAAGAGTCCACGGAGGGCTCCACCCACAAGGGGTCCATGAAGAAGCGGCCTTGTCTATTACACCACGGCTTCCGCCCACACAGGACTAGCCTCACTCACGATAGATTTTCACGAAGTAGGCGATCTCCTTGCCCTTACAAACATTTTGGTTCAACTCCACAACACAAAGTAGGAGGCTCCCAAGCGACACCTAACCAATCTAGGAGTCACCACCCTCCAAAAGGTAATAGATGTGGTAGAACGATGAACTCCTTGCTCTTGTGCTTCAAAGATAGTCTCCTCAACTCGGAATCATTCTCTCACAGATTAGGCATGTGTAGGAGAGGTTGATTTGGTGGAAAGCAACTAGGGCAGGCTACAAATCAAGTTTCAAATGATCCGAAGGGAATCTCTTGATCTCGACATATGAGTAGGTGGCTGTCTCTCAGAAAAATGAATCTGGCAATGAAGTGTGTGTTCTGAGTGCTTCCTCTACGAATGAGAGGTAGGTGGAGGGGTATATATAGGGAGTACCAAAAATCCAACCATTGCACCTAATGTGACCAACTGAGTTACACCGAAGTTACAAACTCGGGTGTACCCACTTGCTCAAAAGGGGCAACTTTTGAATCTCGATGGAACCGATACACACAACTCGGTGGAACCAAAAAGGTGGATAATGGTCAGATGACCCAACTCAGTGACACCGATACTCAAACTCGGAAATTTCGATTTTGTGTATCGAGGCAACAGAAGGTTGGTTACCTAAACTCGGTATCACCGATGCAGAATCAGTCGTACAGAAATGGTAGATTTGGCTAGGGTTCTGTGTGGGATGAAAATTGGTAGGGCCGAATATGGAAACTTAGTGGCACCGATTTTGGATATTTGGCTTGGGACACAAGTGTTATGTGGAAGAATGGCTGAGTATTTTTGGTGGTTATCTCTCAGCACTTGAGCAACCAAGTCATTTTAATACCTCGTCCCCTTTTAATAGTATTGGCTTTCCTATGGACTGAAATGTGATTTCTCACAAAGTGTAAAATGAAGAGTCTTCTGGCTTGAAGCTTTAGCTAATCCTATTCCTTCCTTCATCAAGGGGTTTCTCCTAACAATCCTATAGCCAAAGCTCTTTGTGGACTAAACCTGAAATATACTAGGTAAAAGTGTTAGTCCAAGAGACAATCTATGTTGTCATGAATTATCAAAACCACCAAGGGATCATCTGTGCTTTCATTCTCCCCCTTTTTTGTAATTGATGACAACATACAATCAAAGCTTCAAATAAAGATAGGCATTACATTATGACAGCTTTGAAAGATACATGACTAGTACAAGGTCCCCCTAAATGTGTGCAATCCCTTATAAAGTATAGTTGCGAAGGAATGCATGGGCACACACACGGTACAAGGACATTAGAAGTCATATAAATCGTGGTTACATGCATCAAACATATGTGAATGTAGAACTTCCATGTTCATCACTCACTATTACAAACAATATGTGCCAGAGAGAAGAGATCATCATGAATATGGATATGATGCATATATATACTTACGTTGAGGTTCCTGAGCATCTTAGTCGTATAAGTACACTTGGGAAAACAAATGTTAGATAACACAAGAGTACTCTATTGTAGAAATGCAAAGAGCTTCAAAAATACCAAGATATTGAAGACATATGAGGAATCTAATTTGATGATAGATATGTCTCCAAAAGAAATAAGAACTTTCTCCCCAAAGAATGAATATGTAAGAATTTCCTCTCCCCCTTAACATAGCATGTAGAAATCGAGAGTAGGTCACTAGTAGAAAACAAGGCTTCGGTACAGGTCTAAAATCCCATTAATCCTGGTTCACTCACGAACCGGGACCCATGGGGGCATCGGTCCCGGTTCGTCAGGCCAGGGCACCGGCCGGGCCTCGTGGGCCATTGCTCCCGGTTCGTCTAACACCTTTGGTCCCTGTTCCAGACACGTACCAAGACCAATGGGCCTCGTTCCTGGCACACAACCGTTGGTCCCAGTTTGTGGCTGGAACCGAGACCAAATGGTGTCCTTTATTACAGGTTCCAGCGACAAACCAGGACCAATGGTTGGCCTATATATACCCTCTGCCCGCGAGCAGAGCAGTGCACTCCTCTGTTTTTTGGCTAGCCGTGGGAGAGCTTTGTGGTGCTCTAGCTCACCTCCTATGCACATGAGGTGTTCGATGAAATGCCCGAGCCACACTTAAGCTTTCTCCTCTCGATGCTCCTTGTACAAGCTCCATTTTCCTCAACATTTGTCCAGGTTTGGTGGTCCGTCCTGTCCCGTCCCCATCCTCACCGCCGTCGATCGCCCGTGCCCATCTCGGCGCTGGAACCACCGTGGTTAGCCTCTTCTTCTTATCTTCTTTCTAAAAGAAAAAAATTCTTACTTTTATGATTTGGATAGATACTTGTGTAATTTTCTTACTTTTATTATTGTTTGTTATTATGTAGTGCGATGGTTTTGGTATCCGCTTCGATCAGGCCTCGTCTTGTCTATGATTCAGATGTGGTATATATTATCTTTTATAATTATTTGTTTTATTTAGTGTTTATGACAATTATGTCGACCAACGTGACATTGATTTTTTAATCTAGGAGGTATATGAACCGGAAATTCCAACCGACATAGAAGTTCTTGTAGAGAAATAAAATTTGGTTGAAAAAGAAAACAATTACTTGAAAGAAAAATGACAAATAGTTGAACAGTAGAAGATGAAATTGGAGTTGAATGTTGCCGATGTCGTCGACGATCACAAGATCAAGATGGATGTAATGCGCTTGAAGATTAGAAAGATTAGAAAATATGCCATTCATACTTAGGCTTGGTATCATTATGTCGTTGGATCAACTGGTACCTTGGTTGCAGTTATGATCGCATTTGTTGTTGCATTTAAATTTTGTGGATTCAATGTATGTTTTAATTAGATGATCTAGAGAGCTATATGTTGTTCAATAATGATAACTATGTATGAATGTTATGTATCTATTTTGGTCACTACTGTACTTTGGCTTTAATGTGATGAAGAATTTCTATTAATTTGGTCACTTCTCTAGTCATGATATGCTTTAATGGTTTTTAATACACTTTATTATATAACACACGCAGATGAACCGACAATGGATGTACGGTGATGGATGCACCTCCGAGTATATTAAGGGCCTGCATAATTTTCTGGAAGCTGTTGAGGCAAACAAGCAGAATGGTTTTATGCATTGCCCATGTACTTTCTGTGGGAATACGAAGGCTTTCTCCAACTCTAAAACCCTTCACTTCCACCTGCTTGAGAAGGGTTTTAACCCATACTATTATGTTTGGACCAAGCACAAAGAAAGAGGGGTTATGATGGAAGACAACGAAGAAGAAGAGGATGATGACAACTACCCTCCCCCTGAATATGGTGATGCTACAATGGGGGAAGCTGAAGATCAAGAGGAACTAGGCGATGTGCCCGATGATGATCTTCGCTGGGTCATTGTTGATGCATAGAGATAATGCAAAAGTGAAAGGGAGAAGTTGAAGTTCGATCACATATTAGAGGATCACAAAAAAGGGTTGTACCCAAATTGCGACGATGACAACACAAAGCTCGGTACCACAATAGAATTGCTGCAATGGAATGCAGGTAATGGTGTATTTAGTGCGCTACTGAAAATAATGAAGAAGAAGCTTCCAAAGGATAGCAAATTTCCCGGGAGTATGTACGAAGAAAAGTAGGTTCTATGCCCTCTAGGATTGGAGGTGCAGAACATACATGCATGCCCTAATGACTGCATCCTCTACCGGGGTGCATACGAGGATTACAATGCATGCCCGGTATGCGGTGCATTGCGGTATAAGATTAGAAGAGATGACCCTGGTGATGTTGAGGGCCAGCGCACCGGGAAGAGGGGTCCTGCCAAGGTGATGTGGTATGGTCTTATAATACCACGGTTGAAACGTCTGTTCAGAAATAAAAAACTTGCCGAGTTGATGCAATGGCACATAAAGGACCGTAAGAAAGACAGGAAGTTGAGAGCACCCGCTAACGGGTCACAGTGGAGAAATATCGAGAGAAACATGAGCGACTTTACAGGTGACCCAAGGAACGTATGGTTTAGTTTAAGTGCATATGGCGTTAACCCTTTTGGGGAGCACATCAGCAACCATATCACATGGAATGTGACTCTATGTATGTATGACCTTCCTCCTTGGTTGTGCATGAAGCGGAAGTTCATTGTGATGCCAGTGCTCATCCAAGGCCCTAAGCAACCCGGCAATGACATTGATGTGTACCTAAGGCCATTAGTTGATGAACTTTCACAGCTATGGAATGGAAGAGGTGTATGTGTTTGGGATGAGAACGAACAGGAGGAATTTGACCGACATGCGTTTCTGTTTGTAACCATCAACGATTGGCCTGCTCTCAGTAACCTTTCAGGAGAGACAAACAAGGGATACCACGCATGCACACACTGTTTAGATGACACCGATAATATATATTTGGATAAATGCAGGAAGAATGTGTACTTGGGGCATCGTCGATTTCTTCCGATCAACCATCAATGTCAAAAGAAAGGAAATCATTTAAAAGGTGAGGCAGATCACTGGAAGAAGCCCGCCTTCCGTAATGGTGATCACATACTTGATATAGTAAATGATTTACAATTAATCTTTGGAAAGGGTCCTGGCGGACTATCTGTTCCGACTGACGATGCGGGATGCGGACCCATGTGGAAGAAGAAATCTATATTTTGCGACCTACCCTATTGGAAAGACCTAGAGGTACGCTCTGCAATCGACGTGATGCACGTGATGAAGAATCTTTGCATGAACCTGCTAGGCTTCTTGGGAGTGTATGGGAAGACAAAAGATTCACCGGAGGCATGGGAGGAACATCAACGTGTGCATGAAAAAGACGACATGCATCCAAAGCAGTATGAAGGTCCTGCCAGCTACGCTCTTATGAAAGAAGAGAACGAAATCTTCTTCGAATGCCTGCTAAGTATGAAGGTCCCGTTTGGCTTCTTGTCGAATATAAAGGGAATAATATGTATGGCAGAGAAAAAGTTCCAGAACCTAAATTCTCATGACTGCCACGTGACTATGATGCAACTCCTCCCGGTTGCATTGATGGGGCTTCTACTGGAAAACGTTTGATTAGCCATTGTGAAGCTATGTGCATTCCTGAATGCAAACTCTGAGAAGGTGATCGGTCCAGAAATCCTTCCAAGGTTAAGGAGTGATTTGGTGCAATGTCTTGTTAGTTTTGAGTTGGTGTTCCCACCATGTTTCTTGAATATCATGACGCACGTCCTAGTTCATCTAGTCAACGAGATTGTCATTCTAGGCCCTGTATTTCTACACAATATGTTCCCCTTTGAGAAGTTCATGGGAATCTTAAAGAAATATGTTCGTAACCTTGCTAGGCCAGAAGGAAGCATCTCCATGGGCCATCAAACAGAGGATCTCATTGGGTTTTCTGTTGACTTCATTCCTGAACTTAAGAAGATTGGTCTCCCTCAATCGCGGTATGAGGGGAGACTGATTGGAAAAGGCACGCTAGGAGCGGACACAATAATATGTATGGACAGGCATTCTTGGTCTCAAGCACACTACACAGTTCTACAGAATTATACCTTGGTGACCCTCTATGTCGATGAACATAAGAATATTCTGCGCTCCAAACACCCGGAGCAGTGTGACGAGTGGATTACATATCAACACATTAGGACTTTTGGCAGTTGGTTGCAAAAACGTCTCATGGGTGACAACAATGTTTTAGATGAGCTGTACTTGTTGGCCTGGGGACCATCTTCGACTGTATTGATTACAAAGGGTACAAGATCAATGGGAATACATTTTACACGATCAGCCAATATCAACAGAGGACCAACCAAAACAACGGTGTCCACTTTGATGTAGCAACCAAGAGGGGAAAGGACACATATTATGGTTACATAGTGGACATATGGGAACTTGACTATTCATAATTTTATTTTATATATTACCATCAATTGTGTTGAGTTTTATTCATATATATGCATGTATTGACTCCCTTCTTTAAATATGCAGATGCGGGATGAACTCTGACCATATGATTGCATACGAGCAATTCAAGAGGAATTAGCGGGATTCTTTCTTGACCACGTCATACCTAAAGACAGAGAATACCATGTGGATTTGTGATTTGATCTTAGGTAGATGATGTTAGGGATTGTAGAAGACGATATATTGTACACATGTAGTAGCGTCAAACTTGTTGTTCGGCCAAGTACGGAGAAAGAGATGTCACTTCTCTCTATATATGTCCAGCATGACGATCTTGTGTAATTAATGGTTTCCTTCATTTTCTTATTAGCTAGCGTCGAGTTGTCTCTATATTTATAGTAGCTAGTGTCAACCACGCACGGAGAAAGAGAGGATACTTCTCTCTACTAGCTAGCTAACACAATATGAAACCCCTAAATTAACCCTCCATAACCCCCAACCCCCCCAGCTCCTGCCAGATGCTGACGCATGGATGGCCTTTGGTCCTGGTTGGTGCGGCCAACCGGGACTAAAGGTCCTCCTGCCTGGGCTCCCCACAACGGCTACGTGGAGACCCTTCTGTCCCGGTTGGTAAGAGAACCGGGACTCAATGTTTTGGGCTTTAGTCCCGACCCTTTAGTCCTGGTTCCAGAACCGGGACTAATGGGCCTCTGGAACCGGGACAAATGGCCCATTTTCTACTAGTGGGTTTGGTAAGACAAGTTCAATCAATGGATAGTAAATCAATGATAGAAACAATTTTATCTCTCTCCCCCTTAATATGTAAGGTTTGTTACATCTCCTCTTGGCATATCTCCCCTTAGGCAAACCTTCCTTTAGGAACATATATCTCCCCCTATTTATATTTCTCGCCCTTTTGTGTAAACTTATTGGTGATATTTCTCCCATTTATATCGGTTCATTGGAAGCTTTGATATCCCCCCTTTGGCATTAATTGCCAAAAAGGTGAGATGGTAAGGGCTCATTAAGAGAAAGGGTTCCTTGATTCCTCTCTCTTTGATAAGGGTTCCTTGAAATCCCCACCCCCCCTTAGATAGTAGGTAATGGTTCATTGAATGTTCTCCCCCTTTAATATGAATAAGAGTTCCTTGAACTATCTCCCCTTGTGTTAGAGATCCTGGATGATTCTCCCTCTTATATTGTATGGGATCACTCAGGATTTCTCCCCCTAGAGAACTTTTCTCCCCTACAAAATAATGCTAAAATGGATTTTGTTTCATAAAATTTCCAATGAGATCTTAGGAGGTAATGAAACATGGGGTCATTGATAATCTTTCTCCCCCTAATGCAAAGGTCCAGAAAATATCAGAAATCAAAGAAAGTGATAATATCATAGTCACGAAGCAATATGGTTCTGTAGAACCGAGAATCAAAATCAGTTCTTTGGGAGAAATCGGTTGGACCGAGTTTCCCATATCGGTGAGACCGAGTTGTAAATAAAATCAACTCCTGAACTGAAAAATAGATAGAAAGAAAATCTAAGGATTGGTATAAGGTAAAAATTGAGAAACGAAATCAAGACAAGAAACAATTCCAAATATTTTTTATTTTTTGAAGTATTTATATACATACATTTTGATGAGAGTTGAATGCTTCCAAGAATATATGAAATGACAAACGTGAACTGTACAAGAATCTTCATCTAGATGTGGGGCGGTGACGAGGTCACCTATATTAGAGTATTTGACTTGAGGAGTCAGGCAAGAATGATTGATCATAGGTCATACTCATCGTTAAGTGCAAAATGGGGTTACCATTTCTCGATTAAGCATTTTAACGTCTTCATATCACTTGAGTTTCTTTACCTCGTTACTTGGTGCAAAGATTTATCAAGGATATGAGTACATACCTTCAAATGGTGTTGATGATGTGGCATGTAGGTGAACTTGTTGTGGATGCTCAAAGTCGATGAAGATCATACTTAGTTCGGAGCTATCCTTATCGTTTTGATTCACTTTTCACCTACAATAGTTATTCATGCAAGGAAGAATATACTATATCCAAATGACATGAGTGAATTTCATTATCATATAATTGTCAAGGATATGATTTTGTTGTCTTCTTCCTCCATCTCCGAAGAAGGGATTGTTGATACTTGGCTATGTCAAGATTGCTTTTGATGTGAGTTGATGGCAATTTTTAGAGTGTATTTCTTCCAAGTACCTACAAAAGGTTAGATACAATACAAGGGAGCATAGTTTTTCCAAGATATAAGATAGTGTAAAATCAATGGCATCAAGTCATAGTCAATCAAGCTCATGCCCTTGCATGCACCCAAGCGAGTCTAGCTCAAGTTTGAAGCATCAATGATGTTCAACTCACTCCTCAAAGGACAGAATACTTTCTCATCAAGTGGTTTGGTAAAGATATCAGCTAATTGTTTGTCGGTACGAACATGCTTAAGATCTATATCTCCTTTACCAGCATGGTCACGAATGAAATGATGTCGCACTTGAATATGTTTTGTTTTAGAATGTTGAACTGGATTATAGGCATTTTAAATAGCACTTTCATTTTCACACAACAATGGAACATTTCTAACATGAATGCCATAATCCTTAAGAGTTTGGGTCATCCATAGTAATTGCGCATGGCATGATCCGGCGGCTATATATTCATCTTCGATAGTAGATAAAGATACCGAGTTTTCTTTTTTGGATGACCAAGACACAGGAGATTTCCCAAGAAATTGACATCTAACCACGGTGGATTTTATATCAACCTTGTCCCCGACATAGTCCGAGTCAGAATAGCCAACAAGATTAAAAGAAGATCCCTTGGGGTACCATATGCCAAAGTTTGGTGTATGTATTAGGTATCTCATAATTCTTTTAAAAGCCAATAGATGACACCCTTTAGGCCCCTTGGTATCGGGCACACAATCTAACACTAAACATGATATCAGGATGGGAGGCACATAGATATAGCAATGAACCAATCATTCATCAATAAATTCTTTGATCATCTAGTTTGTCCTACTTAGTGGGGTCAATATGTCCACTAGTAGGCATGGGGGTTCTCATACCTTTGCACTCTTGCATAATTAACTTCCTGATTAAGTATTTGGTGTACTTGCTTTGAGAGATAAACGTACCTTCTCTCGATTGTTTGATTTGCAATCCATAGAAGAATTTGAGCTCGCACATCATTGACATCTCATATTTCTCTGACATCAACTTTCCAGACTTCTCACTAAAATGTGGGTTAGTAGAAAAAAATATAATATCATCCTCATATATTTGGCATAAAAATAGTTCTCCAGTAACTCTTTTAGTGAATAAGGTTGCATCAATTTTACCAATTTCAAAATCCTTTTCAATGAGAAACTTCGTTAGACATTTGTACCAAGCTCTAGGGGCTTGTTTAAGACCATATAAAGCTTTACGAAGTTAGTAAACATGATTAGGTTTATTAGGGTTCACAAAGCCGGGAGGTTGTTTGACATAAACCTCCTCCTCAATTTCACCATTTAGAAAAGCATTTTAATATCCATTTAGTAAAGAGTGATATCAGATTGATTGGCATAAGCCAGAAGATTGTGAATGGCTTCAAGTCTACAAGTGAGGGCATAAATCTCACCATAGTCCAAACCTTCGACTTGTGTGTATCCTTGGGCTACGAGATGCGCCTTGTTACGTACAACTTGTACATCTTCATAATACTTGTTCCAAAACACCCATTTTGTACCGATGATGTTTTGCTCGTCTTCGGGCTTTTCAACAAGTGTCCACTTTTAATTCCTCTCGAAGTTGTGTAGCTCTTCATGTATGGCATTCACACAATCCGGTTCTTGAAGTGATTCTTCTACCTTCAAAGGCTCAATGCTAGAGATGAAAGAATAATGCTCGCAAAAGTTTGCTAATCAAAATTTAGAGTGAGTGATTCTTCCAGTTTGTATGTCAACGAAGATTTGATTCGGCGGATGATTTTTCTCCACTCTTGCTCGAACTCGTGATAGCTTCTTATTGTTGGATGCTGGAGCTTCTTCTTCATCATCATCTAGCATGTGTTCGTTGACGGTGTCGACTCCCTGAGGTGGCAGTGAGGAAGGTTGAGGTGGATCATCACGTTGTACTTCTTCCTCTTCTTCATCAGCTCGTGTACCGCTTGTAGATGCCTCCATGTCATTTTGTGGTTCGCCTTGACGTGAAGTAGGAGCTTCCACTTGAATTGATGAAGTAATTTCCTTGACCACCATGTTACGAATCTGGACGACAGGTAGATCTTGGATGCTTTCGAACGTTCCTTATCTCCTACATCATTTGACAATTGTTTGACTTGCGAACCATTAGATTCATCAAACTTCATATCTACCATCTCTTCAACTTTTCGAGTGAAGTTGTTGTAGACACCGTAAGTGTGAGAGTTTGAGCAATAACCAAGTAGGAAACCTTCATGAGATTTAGGAGCAAATTTAGTGCGATGATGCTTATCAAGAATGTAGCACTTAGAGCCGTATACTCGAAAGTATCCAACTTGGGGTTTGTTACCTGTGATTAGCTTGTATGCCGTTTTACCGAGAAGCTTGTGTAAGTAGAGTCGGTTTATGGCATGGCAAGTTGTTTCCACGGCTTCTGCCCAAAAGTGTCTTGGCATCTTGTATTCGTCAAGCATCGTTCTGGCCAACTCCATTTTGTTGAGGTGTGTACGTCGCCGAGACCTCATGTGAGATACCTTATCCATTAAGAAAAGTATCCACATTAGTGTTCTTACCCCCCCAATGTCGCTTTGAACATTCCTGATCTTCACTTCAAACTGATTTAGAGCTTTCCGAGCAAAGTTCTTGAAGATCTGTTGTTCTCGGGACTTATCATCAAGAAAGAATACCCATGTAAATCTGAAAAAATCATCAACAATGACTAAACCATAAGAATTTCCACCCAGGCTCTTGTAAGCTTTGGGACCAAAAAGATCAATGTGAAGCAGCTCGAGTGGCCTCTTGTAGTCATTATATTCTTCACAGGATAACTTCCACCAACTTGCTTTCCTGCTTGACAAGCACTACAAATTCTATCTTTGACAAAGATAACATATCTAACACCAAGAATATGATCAACTTTGATAAGCTTTTTTAAGGTTACAAATACCTACATGTCCTAGCCTTCTATGACACAACCAACCTTTAGAAGATTTTGCAATAAGACATGTACGTGGTTTGTATTTTTTAGTGAAATCAAAAATGTATAAATCATCTATATGGAAACCAGTAAAGACCATGTTATAATGGTCACTATGAAACACTTGGCATTCAAGTTACATAAATAGCACACTAAACCAAAGTCTGCTACTCTAGAAAAGGAAAGCAGATTGTAGCCATGGTATTCAACAAGCATGCAAATTTGAATGGAACTATAATGAGATATGTCCACCTTACCAAGACCAAGTACCTTACCCTTGGAGTTGTCTCCAAAAGTCATATATCTTTGAGGTCCACGGTTTGGTGTGATCTCATGGAACATGTATTTATCTCCGGTCATGTGATCGGTGCATCCACCGTCGAGAATCGACTCCTTTCCACCGGCCATGTAGTCTCTAATGTTTGCCATAAGACTGAGGTTACTCATGGTCTTCTCATACTCGATGTCAAACTCTTCATCTTCATCGTAGTGTCCATGCTCCACATTGTCGTCGTCGGACGAAATATCCTCATCATAAGAAACAGGAGTTTCATCAGAATTTTGACTATGAAAATGTTCATATTTATGCATGCGAATGGCTTCAACAATGACAATTCTAATGGTAATGACATCTCATTTAGCACGCATGAGGTAATGAAGCTCAAAAAGGCATTTATCAAAATTAGGATGAGTTGGTTCATTTCGTGAAAGGCCATGCATTTTTGGAAAATGATCTCAAGATTTTTCAATGAATAATGGTGATATCTTTTCCCTAAGTCTTTCCACAATGTGGGAGCACCCTCAAAAATTTTCAATTGACTAAGCACATTTCTTGGCAGTCCTCTAATGATTAGATTCACAGTTTGAAGATTACCAAGCATATGAAGTGCTTCATCATGAGAAGGATGCAAAGGATCAATGGGAGGCTCATAGGGGTATTAAACATACTTGCGTAAATGGAATTTATTCAATATATCAAGCATTTAATCTTTCCATTGTCTAAAATATGACCCATCAAGAATAGGGACTCTACAACTAATATTCCCCAAACTAGTCACATCCATCTTCCTCCAATCGTGTTTAAACCAAGGCTTTGGAGACTTTGCTCTGATACCAATTGAGAGATCGATAGAAGAGGTGTCTATAAGGGGGGGGTGAATAGACTACTTGAAAAAATTAAAATCCTAACCTTTTCCAAATTTAATGGTTGGCAGATTTTAGCGATTCAAACAAGTCTAGTGCACGATACACATGCTAATCAACAAATATGGCAGCGGAAAACTAAAGACTTTACACATATAGTAAGGACTAGAGTTTAGGAAGATCAAACGCGAAGAAGTTGGCATGAGAATTTTTGTCATGGTTCCGATAGGTGACGCTATCGTACGTCCATGTTAGTGGAAACTTGAACCCACAGAGGGTAACGGCTGCGAGAGTCCATAGAGCGCTCCACCCAGAAGGGGTCCACGAGGAATCGACTTTGCATATTCCACCACAACTTCCTATCACACATGACTAGCCTCACTCACGGTAGATATTCACGAAGTAGGCGATCTCCTTGCCCTTACCAACATCTTGGTTCAACTCCACAACACAAAGTAGGAGGCTCCCAACAACACCTAACCAATCTAGGAGGCACCACCCTACAAAAGGTAATAGATGTGGTAGAATGATGAACTCCTTGCACTTGTGCTTCAAAGATAGTCTCCTCAACAATAAATCACTCTCTCATAGATTTGGCATGGGTAGGAGAGGTTGATTTTGTGGAAAGCAACTTGGGGAGGCTAGAAATAATGTTTCAAATAATTGAATGGAATCACTTGATCTCAACACATGAGTAGGTGGCTCTCTCTTAGAAAAATAAATCTGGCAATGAAGTGTGTGTTTTGAGTGCTTCCTCTACGAATGAGAGGTAGGTGGAGGGGTATATATAGGAAGCACCCAAAATACAACTGTTACACCTAAAGTGACGAACTTGATGACACCAAAGTTACAAACTCGGTGGTACCGGCTTCCTCAAAAGGGCCAAATTTTGAATCTCGGTGGAACCGATATACACAACTCGGTAGAGTCGAGAAGGTGGTTAACGGTGAGATGACCCAGCTCGGTGACACTAATACTCAAACTCAGAAATTCCAATTTTGTGTATCGAGGCAATAGTGGGTTGGTCACCTAAACTCAGTAGCACCGATGCAGAATCGGTCGTACCGAAATGGTAGGTTTGGCTAGGGTTCTGTCTGGGATGAAAATTGGTAGGGATGGATATGGAAACTTGGTGGCACCAATTTTGGATATTTCCGTTGGGACAGAAGTGTTATGAGGGAGAATGGCTAAGTATTTTATGTGGCTATCTCTGAGCACTTGAGCCACCAATTCATTTTAATACCTCATCCCCTGTTAGTAGTATTGGCTTTCCTATGGACTCAAATGTCAATTCTCACAACGTGTAAAATGAAGAGTCTTCTTGCTTGAAGCTTTAGCCAATCCTATTCCTTCCTTCAGCAAGGGGCTTTTGCTCACAATCCTATAACCAAAGCTCTCTATGGACTAAACCTGAAATGTAGTAGGTAAAAGTGTTATTCCAAGAGACAATGTATGTTGTCATGAATTATCAAAACCACCAAGGGAGCATATATGCTTTCATTCGTGCCCTCGAGGTGGTCGATGGGGCAGGTCGTAGTGTGTGGATCACGGGTTCTTGGGCCTCATCATCGAGTTGAGGGAGCACACGCCGGCGTGGCTAGCTTTATTTTGAGCCGGACACTCGGTTCCATATACTTCTTCGGCCACG
This sequence comes from Hordeum vulgare subsp. vulgare, assembly GCF_904849725.1. Taxonomy (NCBI): domain Eukaryota; kingdom Viridiplantae; phylum Streptophyta; class Magnoliopsida; order Poales; family Poaceae; genus Hordeum; species Hordeum vulgare. The sequence goes on along the minus strand of NC_058519.1, from coordinate 267,439,420 downwards.
AATACTTTTGTCCATCTATTGTTGATGGTGTCCTCTTTTTCTTGAAGCTGTTGTTGCTTTGCCACGATGCTGCATGCAGTAGCTATGAGCTTCTGCCTGAATCACTCCTGACCTTCGAGGTCCTCGGGAATTGTGACGTGTTCGGCCTCCAAGTTGTCCTCCACGTCGTCAGGAGGGAGGTAGTTGTCGTCGTCTGAATCATCGGGTCGTTGTGATCGGATTGGCATTGAGCTTGTTCGGGTCCTTTGGTGGTTGCTCGGGAGCTCTGAGGTTACAGCTGTCCTGTTGGATTGTGTTCTCTTTGGTGCCCTGTATGGTCCCCCTTCGCTTGTTCACCTTAGATTATTTGCATTTCTTTCGGCCTTTTGATGGCTTCTCCCCAGACTTATCATTGTTTTGTGGTATGGGGGTATGATCGCCATTATCGCTGGATGTGTCCACCATGTAGACGTTATAGGTGGATGTGGCAGTCCATCGCCCGGTATTTATAGGGTGGGGTCATCGGCCGCATAATCCATGTCTTCAACCTCCTCGGAGGCGTAATCCAACACGTCGGTTAAGTCCTCGACGGTGGCTACCAAGTGGGTGGAGGGTGGGCCGTAAAAGTCCTTGTAATCCGCCTCTCGACAAGTCCGAGTATAGGTCGAGTCTGGGCCATCCGCGATTTTTAACGATTGGATCTGGTCGAGCGTCTCGTTTAACACCGACAAGTTGTCTAGATTGATCTTGATGGTTTTTGGTGCTGACATCCGTAGCTTCTACGAGAAATGCGAATTCGGTAATAGCCGTCTGTAGTTTCCCGGGCGCATTGGCCGGATCAGGGCTCCAAGCCAACTCTCCGAAGAGGGAACTGAGGTCATGGCCGGACAAGGGACCCGAAGTCAAGGCTTCGCGATTTTGGAGTCATCGAACGAAAACGTGATCTTAGATAGGAGAAGATTTCCCCGGGAGTGGGCGGAGAAATCGAGGTTCTCGAACCTTATCACTTGGTCGGGGACAAGGCCTATTATCTGATGAAGTTGGCCAGTCGGGTCGGCACGCAGCATGATGCTATCGAATATGAGAACCTGCCCGGGGATGTAGATGCCCCAGTTGTTGATTTGGTGGCTTACGATTAAGAGGGCCATCAATCCTTCCGGTCATCCCATAGTGGAAATCTCAATGAAAGCACCAATGACGGTGTCAAAACCGGGGAATCTTGTGTTGAGGGTCCCGAACTGTGGACCTTGGATCGATGGGTTGCAGGAGACGAAGGGGACATTGGTTTACCGATGTTCGGGCCCTCATGAGGAGGTAAAACCTTACATCTTGCTTGATTATATTGATAGGATACGAGGATTACAGAGTTGATCTACCTCAAGATCATACGAGCTAAACCCTAGATGAATCAACTTTCCTATCCGGAGGACACCCTCTGGTTTATATAAATACGAGGGGTCCCTAGGGTTACATACAACCGATATCAGTAGCGGGCGAAGTGCCAATCTAGCCTACACAACTTGGACGACACGCGAGTCTTCACAGACTTCCTACTTGTTTACGAGGTCGTCATGCAGTCCGGTCTTCAGTAATGCGACCTGTTAGGTCGGTTTGTGAACAACGGCCCAACCGCCCGAGGACCCCTTAATCCCAGACTCCCTCAGATATGCTTGAGGAACTCCAGTCTGCAAGTTGTGCCTTTGGATTCTGGACACATGGTGGCTAATTCACATATAATTAATTTATCCATCCAGAATTTTGCTATATTATATTCTTTGTTACTTCCTAGATACACATTCTATAATCTTTAGAACCAGTTATGCATGAGTGAGATCGTAATTGTTCACCAGTACTAATTTTTATGGCATAGTGGAGTTTCTCAATTTCTGTTGGAGAGTTAATTGTGCTTAGAATGATGTTTTTTCACACTAGTAACATTCTGCAATAACCTATACAAGTACGTAAGAATTTGTGATTTTTACATTTATATACGCTATGGGAACCCGCCATGCCAAAGATATATATGATTCGTAGGATATTCAAAACATTCACGGAATGATTAACTACATAAATTAATATTATATCTTACTATAAAATTTCTATTGAATTCTTATTTTTGCGAGGTGAAAGATCAAGTACAAGAAATAGTGTATATTAAACTACAAATTTGAAGTTAGTGTTTAACATATTTCGACCAACATGCATGAGATTTTGTTTATAATAATGGTTGATATATATGTAGATTTAACAATTATCTCCTAGATATACATGCTAAACATTTGTATTAAAATACCGATAATGATGATTCCTTGCTTACTTGATCCACCCAGTAATTTGTTGCATGTTTGGCTGATACTTTTATCGTCGATAAATTAGGAAGGCATATACTACCATCTAAATAGTAATAATGTTTCTGGAATGATTTTTTCTCCGTAGAAGCCTATGTTATGCATGCCTTCCGTTCTAGGTTGTTATTCTGTTTACCTTTTTTACAAAAAATCATGTACCTGCGTTACCTCTATCATAAAATGGCAATCATTAAATAATTGTGTCGAGGAAAATGCTGAAGTTTCGGTGGCCGTGAGAGATGATGAAGCTGTAGTTACGATGGTAGAAATTAGGTGATTCAATATGAGATTCATGTATATACTTTTCAGCTCTATAATTATTTTCTTGAACAAAGTAATTATCCCCTAATAATTTTATTTTGAAAATATAGGATTCTCTTTGAGAAATAAACAATTTTCAACCCAGTTTAGTCGATGTTTGGTGCACCTCGGAAAGCATAGTTTCATAGTTTTCACCAACTCAGAACCAACTTAACGGTAGTGGTTGCTAGCATCAAAGGAGGTAGTGTAAAGTGACCTTTTCGCATGGTTGAAATTGTTGAGGTGCCTCTAACCTGATCACAGTCATTCTATATAAAACAATACTGTATATCATATCTTAATGGATCGATGGTGTATAGGCGAGAAAGGCCCAACTTCATCGTATTTATCTAAGAAAAAAAATAGTTTATACGTATTAATACTAGTCCCATAAAATCTAGGAAGTGAATAGACGATAGTGCCTCTACATGCCGGATATGAAAGGAACAATTGTTACAAGTCAAAAAATTGGTGATATACGTTCAAAGCACGAGCTTACACAAGTCTTCGGAGTTGTATCAAATTTCCTTGCATGGGACACAATTTATTAAGGCCAACTTAGAACGAAAGCAAGTTTTACGAACTATTAGTTTTTTCTATATAATATAGACGCGCACACACACACAAATCAATCCTTGAATTCCTTGTTACGGACCATAGCGATGGTTTACTTGGCGCTACAATAATAAGGAATTTACTAATTATTGACTTCATGACATGTGACTACATGATGTAGCTTCCTAAGAAATATTATTATACTCGGTGACGTGCTTCCAAGTTAGAGAAGATAAATGTTTCCAAAATCATGTACAACAAAAGAGTTCATGTTCAGTACAAATTACCCAAATTGAGGTGTATATACGTACAATGATGCAAGTTATATACTACAAGGAAAAAATTCTAGGCATTACGAAGTATGCCAAGAAAAATGAGTGCAAAGGAAAGCGTTTACAATGATGCACTTGAAGTATAAAAGCATTACAAATCTGGAAGTCATAACAAATAAGAAAAATAGATCAAACTACTGCAGATCAAGTTTGTTAAATTTGAATTAAAAATAAGTAAATTCCTTATACATTGTTAGAAGTATAACCTGTTAATCTGAAAATGGTAGTGTTGTCAAAAATTCACTTGGTAAAAAGTCATTCAATTGTGAAGAAGGGAAAAGCTAAATAGGAACCCAAAATCATAGCAACAGTTTAATATTCTTTTAGACTAGCTCGTGCGATTGCACGGGTTGGCGACTACTTACCCTAATGGGCCGAAGCTACGCACTCGGCATAACTTAGCGCCTCTGATAGTTGGTCCGGTCATGCCTGAGCAGCCACGCATGCGGAGGGCCTCGTCGGAGGCTTGTTTCGAGGAGTACACTTCCATCGCAGGAAGGTGCAACCCGACTCGCAAGCAACCCATGATGTGGAACGAGGCAATAATGAAACATGATATGATACTAATAGGTAATTCTTGGAAAGCGGGATTTTCTCTAGTGCAATAACATGATCAACTTCTCGTGCAGCATGCATCGTAAGGTAAGTGATAACCAAGCGAACGGGTTATAGATTTAAGTATCAAATTAGGGTTGAACAACCCATTTTCACCCACCATGCCAAGTCATATGATTTAGCACAGCGTTCCTACTACCACCATTCCCACACACGTACACACTTGGTTTATGAGAAAACTCCTGGACGTCGTTTATGAGAAAACTCCTCTGACCATCGTCGGGGACTCCGCACCGCCGATCATCGGGGAGTCTGCACCAACGATTGTCCGGGACTCCTCTAACGACCTTCGGGGACTCCTTCGACGATCGTGAGGGACTCCTCACCGGCGATCGTTGGGGACTCCTCCGACGATCGTCATGGACTCCTCAACGGCGACCGTCAGGGACTCATCTCATCTAATCTCATTATGCAACAAAAAATCGCATCTGATCTTCACATAACATCTGATCAACACATGCAAATTTGAACACTTGTTTCTCATCTCTTCTCTCTCACATTTCCATAAAACATCGCATCTGATCTTCACATAACATCTCATACATCTCATCTAAAAAAACAAAGCACATATAAAAATAATGACATACTTCTCACCGGAGGGGGAGGGTGCGGCGATGATGAGGAGTCTCGAGGGAGGGCACGGCGATGATGGCACGGGTCCCGCAACGACGGCGGGGGAACGAGGTTGAGGACGGTGTGGGCGCGTCGGTGGCGACAAGAGGACCTAACTAGGTGCTTGGGGATGTGGCTAGTTGTGGAGGCTGACGACAACGATGAGCGGGCTCGACGACGGGGAGGAGGGCATGCGAGGAGGTCCGGCACAAGGTGGTGGTCCGGCACGCGAGGAGGGCCGAAGCGAGGAGGTGGTCGTCGGTGCACTCAGGCGAGAGGAGGAAGAAGGAATTGGTGCTTTGGATTGGAAAAATTCCATCGACCAGCTTATATAAGTCGATCTTTAGTTCCAGTTTGGGGATCCAACGACACTAAAGGCCCCCCTTTAGTCTAGCTTGGAGCCACCAACCGGGACTGAAGCTCATTTTCGGTAGGCCGAATGGCTGGCAGCAGAGGCCTTTAGTCCCGGTTGGTGGCTCCAACCGGGACTAAAGGGGGGCCTTTAGTCCCGGTTGGAGCCCCAAAGCGGGACTAAAGGGGGTGATGTCGCGACCAAATGTTTAGTCCCACCTCGCTAGTTGAGAGGAGCTAAGAGTGGTTTATAAGCCCCGATGCACCAACCCTCTCGAGATCCTCTCAAACGCAGGCCTACAGGCCTAAATACACTCTCTATGCCCTATGGTCCTACTGCCCTTATCCGGGCCTGCATCGTGGCCCATCTAGCTTCTAGGGTTTCTAGTCCTATGCAGGCCGTGATGTCCTAGTAGGTGGCATATTATTATTATATTTTACTTTAATAACTATATTTTAATTCTTTGCTATTAAATATTTTATTTCTCTTTTATTTTAGTTTTCCATTAATGATTATAACAAAAAAACTTTATGAAAATTCTTTTGAGTTGATATTTTTTTTTATTCTTTATAGTTAATGTTTTACTTGATTCTTTTTAACAAATAAACACTTTGATAATTTTAGTTGATTCTTTTTTGTTCATTCTTTTGAGTTACCGTTTTAGTTGATTCTTTGTACTTCATTCTTTTTGCTATTAGTTTATTCTTTGAGTTAATTGACCTTGAAATTGAAATGCACTACAAATGAACTCTGAAAAGGCTGAAAGTTGGCATGGTATGAACATTTCACCCACATAGCATGTGCTAATAAGTTGAGAGGGTTACGGAAAAAACTGGATGCATACAAATCGGACAATCTCTTTCGAGGTATGAGGGTTTCATTCGAAAACTCTTCTATTACAAATGGATTTCATTTCTTCAACTTATTTGAACTCCAGACTTTTTGTGTGATCAAAATGCACCATTCAAAGCCACATCATCAATTTTCAACCCTTTCGGACTTCGTTTGGTATTGTTCATGCATTTACTAATTCTTTGAGCTAAATGACCATGAAATTGAAAAGCACTACAAATGAACTCTGAAAATGTTGAAAGTTGGCATTGTACCATCATTTCACCCACATAGCATCTGCTAAAAAGTTGAGAGGGTTACGGCAAAAACTGGATGCACTTCGGGTACAAATCGGACAATCTCTTTCGAAGCATCAGGGTTTCATATGAAAACTCATCTCTTACAAAGGGATTTCATTTCTTAAACTTATTTGAACTCTAGAATTTTTGCATGTTCAAAATGAACCATTCAAAGCCACAACATCAATTTTCAACCCTTTGTGACTTCATTTGGTATTTTTCATGCATTTACTGATTCTTTGAGCTAAATGACATTGAAATTGAAAAGCACTACAAATGCAATCTGAAAAGGTTGAAAGTTGGCATGGTATCATCATTTCACCCACATAGCATGTGCGAAAAAATTGAGATGGTAATTTTGGTAATTTTTAGGTTACTTTAAATGGGTGTTTTAATCAAAAACAGATTTTGTTATTTTAGTTTGCTATTAAAGTTTCTAACAAAAAAATACTATGTGAAAATTGTTTTTGCTATTAATGTTTTGAACAAAAAATGCTTTGATAACTATAGTTGCATAAATTTTATATAATTTTAGTGTCAAAAATACTAGAGGTTTATAAAAGCGTTTTAGTTGATTCTTTTTGCTATTAGAGTTTTATAAAAGCTTTTTAGTTGATTCTTTTTGCTATTGAAGAATATTATAGTTTTGTATTAGTTGATCATAAGAGAATATTTGAATAGATTATTTTTAGTCCATTATTTTTGCTATTAGAGTTTCATAAAACTTTTCTAGTTCATTATTTTTGCTATTAGTTCATTCTTTGAGCTAAATAACCGTGAAATTGGAAAGCACTACAAATGAAATCTGAAAAGGTTGAAAGCTGGCATGGTATCATCATTTCAGCCACATAGCATGTGCTAAAAAATTGATAGGGTTACGAAAAAATCTGGATGCACTTTGTGTAGAAAACGGAAAATCTCTTCGAAGTATTAAGGTTTCATACAAAAACTCATCTATTACAAAACGGACAAACTGGATGCAGTTCATTTTTAACGCTTTTCAATTTCAGGGTCATTAGTTTCTACTAGCAAATGAAGCATGCTTTATATGTGGTCGAAATGCATGATACCTTGAAAAGTAGCAAATGAAGTTAGAAAGGGTTAAACCATTCAAATTTGGAAACTAATGGCACAAACAAAACCAAAAATAACTTCGTCCAAGCAGTACATAAATTACTCATCCAAGCAGTACGTAATAATAGCTAGCACAAATATATATACAAGTGTTCGCCATTGTGAACACTACTCGTCTGAATCAGAAAGCCCCAAAACTGGTGGTGCTGGTGTTGGTCCAAGGTTGCGCTGGCCATAGTTCATGATTTGAATCTTGCGATACAACTTGTATGAAACGTATGCATCTTTTACTACATAGTCAATGTTGATACTGTTAAGTGGGGTCCTCTCCCACTTTCTGTGCTGATACCTTGGGAATTTGGTCTTCATATCAGCGTACTCCTCATCGATCAAGGCGACTGCCATATGAGCCATCGAAATCCACACATGTTCAAGCCTAAATTTGTCTTGGATATCAATGTCGCAGTCAGCTCGTATCTCAACACTGAAGTTGTGCCTCATCTTGAGATTGTCATTCCTTATATCAACACTAGCAAAATGTATGCCACTGCGAAGGAAGTCCATGAGTTCTGGACAATGCTTGTCACTACCGCAACAACAACAAATTAAAATGGAATAAATGTTACATACTGCTGCAACAACGAAAATTGTTTCACTACAACTAAAGAGAAATTGATCTTTAGGAGTCAGATGGAACATATTGCTATCCTATGCAATTTTCATATTGTATGAACTGATCAAGAAACCCTAAATCAACTATGACATATATATATATATATATATATATATATATATATATATGTTCTCCTACGATTTTTCCAATATGCAACAAGGAAAATTGTTTCACTACAACTTAAGAGAAATTGATCTTTAGGATTCAAATGGAACATATTGCTATCCTATGCAATTTTCATATCCTATGAATTCATCAATAAATCCTAAATTAACTATGCCATTTCTATCCAATGGAACATATAGAAACTGCATAAATTAACTATGACATATATATATATATATATATATATATATATATATATATATATTCTTATCCAATGGAACCTAGACCACTATATGCAATTGCTATCCAGTCGAACATAGAAACTGCATATTGCTATCCAATGGAACCTAGATCACTATATGCAATTTACATAACCTTGGACCAAAGAGAGCCTCAAAACTTACCTCGCACATTGGAAGACCCTGACATTTCTCTTGAAACATAGTTGGATGATGGCAAAACCTTGTTGATTGGCCATGTACTCCAGATCTAGCCCCATGAAATTATCATTCTCCTCCGCCTCCTGAAGCAGTTCCGGGAAATAGGAAAGAAAACCCGACACCATGTCGCTGTCGTTCGTGTACACGACATTGAGTTCGGTCATGCCATGTGCGAGCACCTGTCCATAGCGAGTGGTTGGCATGGTGGAAGAAGAGAATGGAAGAAGAGAGGGGAAGAAGAGAGGGGAAGAAGACAGGGGAAGAAAGACAGGAGAGCGAGAGAGAAGAGGAAACAGAGAAATGGCAAAACCTCTTCTTCGGTTCGTGCTTTTCATCGCTCGAAATGACGTGGGAGGCGAACCATTTGGACCTTTAGTCCCGGGTTGAGCCACCAACCGGTACTAAAGGGGGATACAAATGGTTGCCACCACTCCTTAGTCCCGGTTGAGCCACCAACCAAGACTAAAGGGGATACGAACGGTTGCCACCAAGAGCAAGGCCTATTGGTCACCGTTCGTGTCAGGAACCGGGACGAAAGGTGTGATATGAACCGGGACCAACGGCCCACAAGGCCCGGCTAGCGCCCTGGCCTCACAAACTGGGACCGGTTCGTGAGTGAACCGGGACTAATGGGATTTCAGGCCGTGGACCAAAGCCCTCTTTTCTACTAGTGATCACAGTACGCCCCACACTTGAGCATCCCTAATATGTATGTCTCACATGTGCTTAGGCTTACAGCCACCCCTTTTCCTCTTTTGCCTTGAATTATGCAACAATCATGACCTAACCAGCCAAGAATAGTACCCTAACAAGAAGGCATGCAGCGATTCACGATCATTCTACATTGTTGGATCAAACACGGGCCACCCATAAAGACTTTGACGCCCAAGACACAATAGGGATCCATTTCTCAACAACTAACATGGATGTTGTTCAACACAAGCAAGAGATCTAAAAAAATATACTAAGTGTATGAAAATACATCCAACTCTCACTTATGATGTTTTAAACATGTACACCCTATGAATCGCCATACTCAATGGCACACCTCTCAATTATCATGCCCGGGAACGGCACATACTTGGCATCCACTCCAATCTCCCCGGGAAGGGCACATGGATGGGGCGCTCAGACGCGCCATGAAAAGTCGGGCTCAAGGAGACCTCCGGCAGTTGTGACCTAATGTCGTTCAACACCCTGATGGCGCTCTCGTACACCGAAGAGTACTGCAATTCAAGGAGTTGAGTGAGAGCATCTTGACAACACCATTCAAGGTATTATTCAAGCCCTCCTTATTTACAGGGCACAAAGTACCACAGGCCATGCCAAGGGGAACCACCATCCATTGAGCAAGGTCGATGATATGTGTCCAATATATCTATAATTTTTTATTATGCCATGCTACTATATTATCAATGTTGGATGGTTTATATGAAATTATATGATACTTTATATCATTTTTGGGAAATAACTGATTAACCTAGTGGAAAGTGCGAGTTGCTGCTTTTTGTGTGTTTTTGTCTTTTAAGGAAACTAGTACCAAACGAAGTCGAAATTCTACAAAACTTCTTCATGTTTTTATGGACCAAAACAGGACCTAGAAGGTTCATAGAGAGATCAGATGACACAAGAGGAGATCGCAAGGCAACATGGCGCTCCCTGGTGGGTAGGCACACCCTGATGCATTTTGGGCCCCACATGGCTCTATCTCACCTAATTCCAACTCGATATAAATACTCTAAAATCGTGAAGCGAACACAGAGCCACCCAAAAAAAATTTCCACTGCCGCAAGTTTCTCTTCCGACAGGAGGCCATGTGGAGTCCTTTTCGCGTGCCCCGCCGGAGGGGGAATCGATCATGAAGGCCATTTAACTCAACGTTGTTTCCTCCATGATGATGTGCGAGTAGTCCACCACTGACCTACGGGTCCATAGCTAGTACCTAGATGGTTTCTTCTGTCTCTTTGATCTACCATACAAAGTTCACTGTGATTCCTGCGTTGATCTATCCGATGTGATCTTCTTTTGTAGTATGTTTGTTTGGATCCAACAAATTGTGAGTTGATGATCAGATTATTCATGATTATATGTTGAGTCTTATCTGTAGTATTTTATACATGATTGTTATAGCTTCGTATTTCTCTCCAATATATCGGGTTGGTTTGGCAACCTAGATTAATTTATCTTCAGTGGGAGTGGTGCATTATGATGGGTTCAATCTTGCGGTCCTCAATCCGAGTGATAGGAAGGGACATGACACATATTGTATTGTTTCCATTAAGGATAAAATGAACGGGCCTGAACCTATTGCTTGTCTTACTTTGTCTACATCATGTCATCTTGCTCCAAGCATTATTTTGTTTCATACTCAATACTCTAGATGCATGCCGGATAGCGGTTAATGAATGGAGTAATGGTAGTAGAAGAAGGTAGGAGTCGATCTACTTGTTTATGGACGTGATGCCTATATACATGATCACTCACATGAATAACATGTCATAACTGTGCGCTATTCTGTCAATTTCCCAATAGTAATTTCTTTACCCACCGTATGCTAAGTTCAAGTGAGAAGCCTCTAACAAAACCATTGGCCCTCGAGTCTACTTAAACATAAATAGAAAAACTCCACAAATACCTTGCTGCTATTTATTTACTTTTATATTTATTTTACCTATCTATTAGTATTTAGCCCTTGCAAGTAACGAGTTCAAGGGGCTTGACAACCTTCTAGTCCGCATTGGGCGCAAGTATTTGGTTATGTGTGTAGGTGATTCTTAAGAAGGTTTGAGTGATTCTCCTATCGGTTCGATAAGCTTGGTTCTCACTCATAAAATAATTATCTCTACCATGATGCATCTCCCGTCCTCTTCTAGGAAGAACCCAACACTGTTTACAAGTAGCAGGAAGAATTTCTCGTGCCATTGCCGGGGAGACATCATCAAGTTCCTTCACAGAAATGATCATTCACTTGTTCTACTTTTCATTTGCCTTCATATTTTCTTGCTACAAAATATAAAAAACAGAAAATATTCAAATTTATTAATTTACTTGTTTCACGCTTTAGTTTGCTTGCTTTTTCACTATGTCTCAAGATAGATTTTATAATAGTTTTTATTACTAAAGGGTGACTCAAATTGGGAGATGTATGAAAAGCTTCATGACTACACAATATGAGCATAATAAATTCTTCGCAGAGCGGATTAAGGATCATTCTAATTTACTTTATAACATTAGTAAAAAACTTAATGAGGTTAACCGAGAAATAGACAATTCTCCAATTACAATTTGCTCGAATTGAATACTTGATAGGAAAGAGTTCTAACAAGCAAACCACACAGTAATTATGATGGTAGCTAAATGAGAATCACGTACTCTTGCTAATCATAATGAAGATATTAAAATGGTTGGTGGTTATCCTATTGAATCGTTATTTACTAATCTAAAAATTGATTAAAAAGAGATTCGAGGTGTGTCAACTTTAGCTTGAAGGTGTCCCGCTTGTTCGAAGGGTGATGATCCTAATGATAAAAAACTAAAAAGTGGGTTTGGAGAGGTCAACACTTTAGCTATTGATGTGCCCAGTGTATTTTATTACAACGACTTTAATTATGAAATCTGTTCTTTAGTTGATTGTATTTGCTCATTACAGTCCATAATTAGCTCACCTAATGCCTATGAACAAAATAAGGCTTTCACCAAACATATCATAGAAGCAATCGTAAAAGTTGATGAGAAGAAACTTGAACTAGAGGTTTCAATACCTATAAAGTTGCATGATAAATGGGAACCTACTATTAAAATTAAACTTAAACATTATGGATGTAATGCTTTGTGTGACCTTGGTGCTGGTGTTTCAACTATATCTAAATCTCTATGTGACGTGCTAGGTATCATTCATATAAATGAATATTACCTTAACTTGCATCTTGCGGATTCCACTATTAAGAAACCTTTGGGAAAAATAAATGATGTGCTTATTCTTGCTAATATAAATCACATGCTTGTAGATTTTAGTGTGCTTGATAATGAATGTAATTCGTCTTGTCCAATAATACCTGGTAGGACTTTCTTACGAGCTGTAGGTGTTATTATTGATATCAAGGAAGGGAACATAAGATTCCAATTACCATTAAAGAAATAAATGGAACAATTCCCTAGGAAGATAATTCAAATACCTTATGAATAAATCATGAGGGCCACCTATGGACTGAATGTCAAGGATGAGAACACTTGGTACAATGCATTATGCCTACCTAGAGGCATAAAACAATAACGCTTGTTGAGAGGCAACCCAATAGTTTCCTTAAAAAGTTTTGTTTTACTTTATGTTTTATTGTGTTGACATGTTTTAATTAGTTTTTGTGCCACGTAAATCCTTTGGGATAATTTTGATGATAGTAGAATCGATCGAGTGCAAAAACAGAAACTTTTACGTCTAGTCCAGAATTTCTCCGATTTTACTGGAATGTAGTTTTTATATGAATATTTTACGGAGTATTGGTATACAAATTACCGAGGTTATACTAATTTTTCAGAATTTAGGAGTTATAGAAGTATCATTTTTGTGCTAATCACTATAGATTGTTCTGTTTTATACAAATTTTCTTTTTGCTGGCATAGTTTGTTTGTTTTTATGATGCGACGGGTTATGCCGTGGGGGGGGATAACTCATGGAGAAGTTATAATAAGGTATGTTAAGAAATAATTAAATAGGAATCAACTTATAAAAGTACCTAAAGTGTATGATTTTTCTATTATAAGTCATGGAGAGGTTTTATTGTATTTTGTGTGGTGAAGTTTTCATGTTTTGTGTGATATAATAATGGATGAGGGAATAAGGAACGACAAGACACTAAGCTTCACTACTGGAATCAGGGAATTTGTCATCAGCCAGTTTGCCGTCTGCTTGCTGATGGCGAAGAGCCCATGTGGAGTTAGCTTTCAGAAAACAGACGCCAAAGAGTTGGCTGATGGCAAAGAGCCTGTTTGCCATTAGCCACCTCTTTGTCGTCTGACAATGGATGAGACAGAAGGTGCACACAGACGGAAAAGAGCTGGTTGTTGGCAAAAAACATATTGGCATCAGCCACCTCTTCGATTTCTGCCAACAAACGACACACAAGGTGAACGTAGACGGCAAAAGGGGACGACCCTAACGGCCAGAGCCTACCCACCCCACCCCTTTGTCGTCTGCCTCCTAATCTTTGTCGTCCGCTACAGACGGCAAAGGGGGCACCCTCTAACAGTCCTCAGCCCCACCCTCTCCCCACTCTCTCTCCCACTCTCTCCACCCCACAAACCCTCTCTCTCGCCCCCGCCCACCCCAGCACCGCCACCGCACCACCGGATCCGCTCCGGCCCCCAACCCGCCCCGGTGCCCCTGTCGCCCCCCGAAACCCCTGCGTCGCGGCGCCCCCGGCCACCACAGCTACCACCGGCGTCCCCGCGCCGCCCCCGGCCGGTGAGTACCACCGCCGGCCTCCCCCTTTTTCCATTTTTATGTTTTTTATTTCGGTTAGTTTATCATTAGGTTAGTTTTATTAGTTTACTAGGTTAGTTTATTAGGCTAATTAGGTTAGTATTATTAGTTTATTAAGTTAGTTTATTAGATCAATTAGGTTAGTTAGTTAGTTTAGAAGAAAAAACAAGAAAAGAAGAACGAAAAAACAAGAAAAGAAGAACGAAAAAATGAAAAAGAAAAAAAGGAAAAGAAGAAACGAATTAGAAGAAGCAGAACGAAAAGAAGAACGAAAAGAAGAAGGAGAATAATAATAATAAGAAGAAGAAAATGAGGAGGATCAGGAGAAAAAAGAAGAAGAAGAAGAAGAAGAAGAAGAAGAAGAAGACGAAGAAGAAAAAGAGGAGAGAGGAGAAGATGAAAGAAGAGGAAAAAGGAAAAGAGGGAAGAAGAAAAAGAAGAAGAATAAGAAGAGGAAAAGGAAAAGATGGAAGAAGAAGAAAATGTGACATCCCGACACCCTGACACGATGCCCCGACACCCCAGCACGAAGCCGCGAGGCCCCGACACCTCGCCACGACGCCCGGCACCCCGACATGACATCTCGACGACACGCAACCTCCGACCCCCAACACCACTTCGGCATCTTGTTGACCGAAAAGGTGATCTTCGGTCTTCTATTGGACGCCGACCGCGTACCTCACCAGGAGAATGCTCGGAGAGGATAGGAGAGGCAGAGAAGAGAGTTAGGGGGTTCCTCGACGTCGATGGTACCCTAGATGACATCTATATAGGTCATATATTTGTGTTAGATCATATATTTTTTGATTTTATTAATGATCACAAAATATTTGTGTTGATCGGATGGATTTACATGTGCAGTTGTCTCGTCCGCTGTTCGAAGACCTCCCCGTGCGTTTGAAGAGTTCCGCCCCTGCGTTCGTCGGTGAGTACAAATAACCTCTCCTCCTCGCCCCATAATTTGCTCTCGGTCGGTGTGTACATGAAACTTCCTAGATATCGGTATATTAAATTATTAATATGCGTGACCAATATGCGTCTCCCATTCAAAAGGGTTATAGTTATAAATATGCATGCATTTGCATATATTTAAAACCGTGATTCTTCCGAATTGTCCGATGTTATCCATGGACAGCCCGAGTATGTGAAGATTGTGTTCGTTTTCCCATATGCTTTGTTCCGGATCGGATGCAGAATTTCATCAGTGCCTCCCTGTTGTTCTCCAAATAAACATCCTCTCTGTTTATTGCCGAGACGTCTATCAGGAGAACAGCGGGGTGGTCCTGCCGAAATTTTGGGTTGGATCCGGAGTAGAGCATGGGAAAATGAACCCAATCTACACATACTCGGGTGGGATTAGGACCTATCTTTACCTATTAGCGTGTAGGTTGCATGAACATAATAAAACTAGCGAACTTGATTAACTAATGAACATATATGCTGAATTATATATATATTTTTCTTATGAGATTAGGAGCTTGGCAAGTTGAGTGACCGTGCGTGGATGTACACCGGTCACCCTAGTCAGAAAGAGATGATGAAAGAATGGTTTATAAAAACCAAGAACTTTGTGAAAGGTGCATTTGAAAATGGCTAGGAAACAAACTGGTGCCCCTGTCCATAGTGCGACAACTATAAAAAGAGGACAAAGGCTATAATGATTAAACACCTGCAGAGGAGGGGTTTTAATCCTAATTATATAGGGTGGACATTTCACGCTGGGTCTATACAACGCATCAGAGCTGAGGTTGTTCGTCATCACACTGACGAGCATGGTACTGGGATCGAAGACATGGTGCAAGACTTCGATGATATTCGGGATTCAGACGAAGAAATGGAGATATCTGCAAAGTCCTTCTATGAAATTTTGGAGGCTTCAAAACATCCTCTCCACGAGCACACTGAGCTTTGTCAGTTGGATGCCATTGCACAAGTAATGTCTCTGAAGGCTCAGTTCAACTTAGGAAGGGAATGCTACGACGCGATGATGACACTATTTGGACGCTTTCTACCCAAAGGCCATGTCATGCGTGCAAACATGCACCAGTCGGACAAAATACTTCGTGTACTTAAGATGCCCTATGAGAAGATAGATGCCTGTGAGAAAGGATGTGTCTTATTTAGGACGGAGTATGCACACTTGGACTATTGTCCCAATTGCGAATCTTGCAGGTATCTTGTGGTAGACAACGGTGTGGTTGAGAAGAGGCAGACCAAAATCGCAGTTAGTGTTCTTCGGTATATGCCAATCATACCAAGGCTTCAACATTTTTTCATGGGCGCAGAGACATCCAGACAGATGACATGGCACAAATTGGGCAAAAGAACTAAACTAGATACGGATGGGAATAAGAAGGCGGTAGAGACAACGGATTGTGAATCGTGGAAACATTTCGATGGATTGCATCCGGATAAAGTGGAAAATCCATGGAATCCTCGAGTGTGCATCACCACAGATGGGTTCAATCCCTTCAGCATGACGGTAACCCAATACAGTAGTTGGCCTGTATTTTTCATTCCACTCAATCTCCCCCCGGTCAGATTATGCAAACAAAGAACATGTTCCTAACGTTGATAATTCCAGGGCCCAACTATCCGGGGAAGAAAATGAATGTGTACATGCAGCCACTTAAGGATGAATTGCAAGAAGCTTGGGATAATGGGGTCAAGACATACGATGCCGCTAGAAAATAAAACTTCGAAATGCATGTGTGGTACATGTACTTGATGCATGACTTGCCGGCGTATGTGCTATTCTATGGATGGTGCGTGCATGGAAGGTTTCCGTGCCCCTTGTGCAAGGGAGCTTTTCAGTTTCAATTGTTGCAAGAGGGTGGGAAGTATTCTTTCTTTGACTTGCATAGATAATTCCTGGATCCTCACCATCAGTTCAGAAAAGACAAGAAGAACTTTACCAAAGGTAAACTTGTCGAAACCTTGGGACCAACTGCGTTGACAGGCCAACACATCGTGGATCAGTTAGACGCCCTCGATCCTGATCCAAAGCATCCAGGGTATTTCAAGGGTTATAGTTCATAACACGCCTGGACTCACAAGTCATGCTTTTGGGATCTGCCTTACTTCAAAGAACTCCTTCTTCCACACAACATCGTCATGAGGCACACTGAAAAGAATATCGAATATCGGATAATCCTAAGGCTAGAGTCGATCAAGGGACACTATGTCATAGACCGTTACAAAACATGCGAGAAGGAAAAGGAAAGCAGAAGTGGTCAAAGCCAAAGGCCTGGTTCAATCTTGGAAAGCCAGCTATGATGGAAATTATCTTGTGGGTCAAAATGCACTTGATGTTCCTCGATGGGTATGCATCAAAGCTAAAGTGGGGAGCGAGTCTTGAAAACTTAAAAACATTTGGTCTCAAGAGTAATGATTGGCACATATGGCTTGAGCAGGTAATGTCGATGATGTTACGTGGCTTTATTCCTAGGGATGAATGGCTAGTACTGGTGGAGCTGAGCTATTTCTTCCATGTTCTTTGTGCGAAAGAGCAGTCGCCTGGCGTGGTAGATGACATGGAGGAGTTTGCGCTGGAGTTGATCTGCAAGTTAGAGAAGATCTTTTCGCCGAACTTCTTTAATCCAATGCAGCATTCCATTTTACATCTATCGACCGAGGCTAGATTGGATGGGCCCGTGCAAAATCGTTGGTGCTATGAAAGTGAGAGGATGGAGAAGACGCTTCGAGCTAAATGTAAAAATAAACCTAGAATTGAAGCATCGATGTCCGAGTCATTCATTACTGAGGAGGTGGCTAACTTTGTGACAGCACACTACAAAGCCAAAAATCGTCATTTGCATAATCTGAAGCCTCGGTACAATGATGCCGACCCTAAGAAAGTAGATCCAACCTCAGCCTATTCAAAGGAAAGCTCGCACGAGTCGATGCTTCGAAACCAATAACGTTGGATGTCGAAGAATGGAGGAACATTTCATTGTATATTTTCAACAACCTAACAGAAGTGCGGCCGTACATCGAGTAAGTTCTCGGCACATTTTTCCATAACTTCTAGTTCTTTTGAATTGCTCTTATTCCCGAATATTTGGTACATTCGATACGTCGCCAAATTCTCGGATGGAGCACTGATCCAAAATTATTTCGTCGAAGAGTATGAGCTTCTAGCAAAGCATGGAGGCGGTTATCCTGGTTTCATCTTTTGGTTCAAGCAAACCAGGTGCTCTTGAGAAATAGAGTGTTGCAAACAAGGCTACTATTCAGGATGCTCTTGAGGAGAGGGACCGGAACACGACTCAGTTGTTGGAGGAGGAGAGGGCCTAGAATGATGCGGGTCACCTCGCCATGTACAAGCTTATTGTGGTAAGTTCGTGTTTCACATTAGCCAAATCATGCGTGTAATTTTGGTTTCATTAGTAACTAATACGACCGACTCTTCAAAACCAAATATGCAGTCAACGTGCGAGAAGACCAGTCAGCCCCTCCGTCCATGCGTGTGTTTTCTTCGATTGGCATGGTGAGTTTCATTTCAATGGTCATTATAAACTAGTATTAACATTTAAGTGTCATCATGTTAACGTGACATTGCAAAACATCTTTTCTGCAGAATAACTCCCAAGCGGCATCGCACGAACCTTGTCCACGGCAACCGTATCCAAACGCAACCGGCCTGAGCAACGCTATTGCTTCTCCAAGATGAACACGACGGTAAATTTTCTCTATTTCATTTATGACATAATTAGCCAATTTAGCTCGAAAATGACGTCATTAGCTAATTTAGCTCCAAAATGATGTAATTAGCTTATTTATCCTCTTTCTTCTTCTCCTTAGCTTATTTTCCCAACAAAGACATACTTACCTAATTATTCTCCAAAATGACATAATTAACTAATTTAGCTCTAAAATGTCATAATTAGCTAATTTAGCTCCATAATGACATAATTAGCTTAGTTAGGTAAAAAACATAACAAGAACCTTTGTTAGCTCATAACTTAGTGTATCTTCCTCCTAAATGACATAATAAGGTTTTCCTCCTAAATGCCATATCATTTTCCTCTCCTTCTTCTTCTTCTTCTCCTCCTTCTCCTCCTCCTCCTCTTTCTTCTTGTTCTTTTCATTCTCCTCCTCTTTCTTCTTCTTAGCTTATTTTCCCCAACAATGACATAATTAGCTAATTTAGCCCCGAAATGTAATAATTAGCTAGTTTAGCTCCAAGAAGACATACTTAGCTAATTTAGCTCCAAAATGACACAATTAGGTAATTTAGCTCTAAAAAGACATACTTAGCTAATTTAACTCCAAGAAGAGGAGAAGAGTAGAAGAAAGAGGAAAATGAAAAGAAGGAAGAAAAAGAAAAAGAAGACGAAGAGAAGAAAAAAGAAGAAGAAGTACAAGAAGAAGGAGAAGGAGGAGAAGAAGGAGATGGAGTCCTCCTTCTCCTCCTTCTCCTTATTCTCATTATTCTCCTCCTCCTTCTTCTTCTTCTCTTCTTCTCTTCTTCTTTTCTCCTTTTTCTTCTTCTCCTCCTCCTCCTTCTTCTCCTTCTCCTCCTCCTCCTCCTCCTCCTTCTCCTTCTTGTTCTTCTCCATTTTCTTCTCCTTCTTCTTTTCTTTCTTCTCCTCTTTCATCTTCTACTTAGCTTATTTTCCCCCAACAAAGACATAATTAGCTAATTTAGCTCCAAAATGACATAATTAGATAATTTAGCTCTGAAATTAAATAATTAGCTTAGTTAGGTAAAAAACATAACAAGAACCTCGGTTAGCACATAACTTAATAATCTTTTCCTCCTAAATTCCCCATAACGGTCTCTCTGCCCCCCCGCCCCCCACCCCACACCCCCTCTATTCCCCATAACGGTCTCTCTGTCCCCCCGCACCCCCGAAACCCACCGGAGTGTCGGACCTTTCCCTCCCCTTCTCCCGCGACCCACTACCGGAGCTCGCCCTCCCCTCCTCCCTGCGACCCGCTGACAGAGCTCGCCCTCCCCGCGGTCCTCCTCCACCATCGTCCCCTTCCTCCACCACCAATCCCCTCCTTCACTACCGCCCTCCTCCATGTCAGGCCCTCCTTCTCCCTGCTCCACCACCGCGACCCCCTCCTCCACCACCGCGCCACCCCTCCTCCACCACTGCCCCCTCCTCCTCACAGACCCCCTCCTCCTTGCGCCCCTTCTCCTATACACTAGACATGCCTGCACCGTCCTCATCGCCCGATCGCCCCCCTCCCATGAGTCCCTCTTTTCTCCTTTTTTGTTTAATTTGTTCATTAGCTTAGTTAGGTTAGTTGTTAATTAGCTACTGTTAATTATCTTAGTTAGATTATTTGTTAATTATCTTAGTTAGGTTCGTTGTTAATTAGCTTAGTTAGGATAGTTGTTCATTAGCTTAGTTAGGTTAGTTGTTAATTAGCGACTATTAATTAGCTTAGTTAGGTTATTCATAATTAGCAATTGTTAATTAGCTTAGTTAGGTTAGTTGTTAATTAGCTTAGTTAGAGAAGAAGAAGAAGAAGAAGAAGAAGAAGAAGAAGGAAGAAGAGGAAAAGGAAAACAAGGAAGAAGATGAAGAAGAAGAAGAAGAAGAAGAGGAGTAAAAAGGAAAAGAAGGAAGAAAAAGAAGAAGAAGAAGAGATGAAAAAGAAGAAGAAGAAGAAGACGAAGAAGAAGAAGAAGAAGAAAAGTAAGAAAAGGAAGAAGAGGAAGAAGAAGAAAAGGAAGAAGGGGAAAACGAAGAGCAGGAAGAAGAAAACCACACCTTGACACCCCGAGACGACACCCCGACACCCCGACACGACGCCCCAACACTCAGACATGACGTCCCGACACCCCGAGATGATGCGCCGACAAGACAACCCGACACCGCCACACAAAACTCCGCAGAGCTATTAATGCGCCGCCCCCGATGGGACTTACCCCCAACACCCAACCCCCGACAACTCTTTAACCTCCTTTTGGCTGATAAGGTGCTCTTCGTCCTTCCAGAGGCCGCCGGCGGCAGACCTCACCAGGAGAATGCTCGGAGAGGTGTGGAGAGGCAGAGTTGAGAGGTCTCCAGAACCGAAAGACATGGCATGCTGACCCTTCGATCGTGCGTCGTCATACGTGAGTGCGCTGGGGAGGAGCGAGTTAGGGTGTCAATGGAAACCTAAATCACATCTATATAGGTTAGGGGTTCCTCGACATCGATGGAACCGTGAATGACATATATTTCGGGTAGGGGTGCCTCCGCGTGGACGAAAAAAGCAGTGGGAGTTGTTTTTTTAGAACTTGGCGGAGCCATCCTGTTGTAAAATATTTAGTTAGGTTGACGGAAAAAACAATAATGATATGTTACTCATCTTTGAATTTAAATGTGCAGATGTTTTCGTCACTACGAGGGTCTAGTGTTCGACGAGCTCCGCCGCTGCGTTCAGCTAGGCAAGATGAGTGATCGTGCGTGGATGTACACTGGTCACCCTAGTCAGAAAGAGATGACCAAATAATAGTTTCTAAAAACCAAGGAGTTTGTCAAAGCCACATTTGCAAATGGCGAGGAAACAAACTGGTGCCCCTGTCCAGGGTGCGACAACTATAAAAGGAGGACAGAGGCTGAAATGATTAAACATGTGCAGAGGAGGGGTTTCAAGCCTAATTATATCGCGTGGACATTTCATGGTGAGTCCATACAATGGACCTGAGCTGAGGTGGTTCATCATCGCACCGATGAGCATGATACTTGGATCGAAGACATGGTGCAAGACTCTTACGATGCTCGGAATTCGGACGATGAGATGGAGGAATCTGCAAAGGCCTTCTATGAAATGTTGGAGTCTTCAAAACGACCTCTCCATGAGCACACTGAGCTTTGTCAGTTGGATTCCATTGCACAAGTAATGATTCTGAAGACTATTTGGATGCTTTCTACCCAAAGGCCATGTCATGACTGCAAACCTGTACCAGTCGGATAAATAATTCGTGTACTTAAGATGCCTTATGAGAAGATACATGCATGTGAGAAAGGATGTGCCTTATTTAGGAAGGAGTATGCACACTTGGACTATTATCCCATTTGCATGTCTTTCAGGTATCTTGTGGACTATTTAGGAAGGAGTATTCACACCTCCTCCTCCTCATTCTTCTTCTTATCCTTCTTCTACTCCTCTTTCTTCTTCTCCTTAGCTCATTTTCCCCAAGAAAGACATAGTTAGCTAATTATCCTCAAAAATGACTTAATTAGCTAATTTAGTTCATTTATGACATAATTAGCTTAGTTAGGTAAAAAACATCACAAGAACCTTGGTTAGCTCATAACTTAGCGTATCTTCCTCCTAAATGACATAATAAGCTCAAAATAAGAAAAGTATTGTAATCATCCTCTTCCTCTCCTTCCCGTTCTTCTTCTTCTTATTCTTATTTTTATTCTTGTAATCATCCTCTTATCCTTCTTCTTCTTCTTCTTCTTCTTCTTCTTCTTCTTCTCCTCCTCCTTCTTCTCCTTCTTCTTCTCCTCTTTCTTCTCCTCTTTCTTCTTCACCTTAGCTTATTTTCCCCAAGAAAGACATACTTAGCAAATTATCCTCCAAAATGATATAATTAGCTAATTTAGTTGATTTATGACATAATTAGCTTAGTTAGGTAAAAACATCACAAGAAACTTTGTTAGCTCATAACTTAGCGTATCTTCCTCCTAAATGACATAATAAGCTCAAAAAAGAAAATTATTGTAATCATCCTCTTCCCCTTCTTCTCTTTCTTCTCCTTATCCTCTCATTCTCCTTCTCCTTCTTCTCCTTCTTCTTATTATTCTCCTCCTTCTTCTTCTTCTTCTTCTTCTTCTTATTCTTCTTCTTCTTCTTCTCCTCTTTCTTCTTCTTCTTCTCCAACGTATTCTTATTCTTCTTCTCCCCCTCCTCCTCCTCCTCCTCCCTCCTCCTCCTCCTCCTCCTTCTTCTTCTTCTTCTTCTTCTTCTTCTCCTTCTCGTTCTTCTTCTTCTTCTTCTTCTTCTTCTGCTTCTTCTCATTTTCTTCTCCTTCTCCTCCTCCTCCTCCTCCTCCTCCTTCTTATTCTTCTTCTTCTTCTTCTCCTTCTCCTTCTTCTTCTGTTTCTCCTTCTTCTTCTTCTTCTTCTTCTTCTTCTATTTTTATTCCTCTTCTAGTTTTATTTTCTTCTTCTAGTTTTATTCTTCTTGTTCTAGTTTTATTCTTCTTGTTCTAGTTTTATTCTTCTTATTCTAGTTTTGTTCTTCTTTTTCAAACTTTCTTATTCTCATTCTGCACATATCATTCACTCATGGAAGCTGCTATTCATGGAAGCCCGCATTGATGGACTACTATTGTTTAATTTTTGTTATAATTTGTTTTGATGAACAATATGAAACTATCTGTATGTATGGAGATAAGTTGTTCGATACATGGACTATGGCCCATATATACGATGTTCTTGCTCTTATATGATTTTCGATACATGGCCTAAGTTGCTTATTTGATGTTTGAAAGTATATGTGGATGTTTGAAACAATATGATGTTACAAACTATATGTGCAACTATATCTATTTTAAAAGTTCATGTGAATAAATAAAAGAAAACAAAACAAGGACAATATGTCCTCTTTGTTGTGTGCTCGCTGATGGCAATGACCTTTGCCGTCTACCACAGATGACAAAGTGGACATGTGGCGCCCACCTGTGCATCCTGGGGCAGCAGCGGCTGAGCCATGTGGTCACTTTGTCGTGTGTGACACACATAGGCAGACGGCAAACCTTCCTACATAGGCTAACGGCAAAGAGCAGCCACCTGGTTATAGCGAGCCTTCGCATGTTGACGTATGGCAGACGACAAAGGTCCCTGAAGGCCTACGACAACGACCAATGAAATACAGCAGAGGGCAAATACTCTATTAGCCATCTAATGGAGTAGTTGCCTGTCAGCTGTCGTCTCAGGGCTTTGTGATCTGGCTGCCATGGTAAGCTGACAGCAAAGCCCTTTGTCGTCCGCTTTCGTCACGCACATGGCAAAGAAGGGCCTTTACCGACGAAAGTTTTCATAGAATTTTTGCAGATCGGAGGCTCACGGCAAAGCCCTTTGCGGTCCGTGAACTACCCCTTTGCCGCCCATTATGGCAGACGACAAAGAAGCTGATTCCTATAGTGGTACAGTTGTTTTTCATATTGAGTTGTAAGTAAATAAAAGTGTGATGGTCATCATTATTAGGGAAATTTCCCAATGAGGAAAGGATGATGGAGACTATGATTCCCCCACAAGTAGGGATGGGACTACGAATGAAAAATAGATAAATCAAAAACAGAAAAAAAGGAAAATAGAAAAAAAGAAAAGGAGAAAATGGGAGAAAAGAGAGAAGGGGATTGCTAAAACCTTTTTCCACACTTGTGCTTAGACGGAGCACCATGTTCTTCATATAGAGAGTTCCCTCAGTTATCATTTTTATATGCTAGTGACAATTTATCGTTACAGAACTTGGCTTCTATATTCCGACGACGGGCTTTCACGAATGCCTCAGGTATTCATGAGCAAGCAAGTTGGATGCATGCCCACTTAGCTTCCGTTGAGCTTTCATACACTTATAGCTTTAGTACATCTGTTGCATGGCAATCCCTACTCCTTACATTGATATCGATTGATAGGCATCTCCATACCCCATTGGTCCGCCCAATTGATGTGAGACTTTATTTCCACTTTGACTCATTTTGATCTGTATCACCATATTCTATTCCACCCATATGTCATTGTCATGGTTTGCGCTCATGTATTGAGTGAGGTGGCAAATGTTGAAGCGCGTTAGAAGTATGATCCAATTACTTGACTTGACACTGAGGTGCTCGTGATTTTTACTTATACGGTGAGAATGGGGTCATGCCATGCTAATATAATAAAATTAGTAGGGAATAATATTCTTTAAGGATTGTATATTTTAAATATTAATAATTATTCTATTAATGTTTATGGATAGATATCAATTATTTCATCATTTCTCAAGATCGTACCTAAAAGATATTACATGTTGGTAGCATGTCACATCAAAAGTTATATATTTATTATTTACCTACTCAAGGACGAGCATGGATTAAGCTTGGGAATGTTGATATGTCTCCAACATATCTATAATTTGTGATTGTGTCATGCTATTATATAATCAATCTTGGATGCTTTATATGTAATTATATGATATTTTATATCATTTTTGGGAATCGACCTATTAACCTAGTGGCAAGTGCCAGTTGCTGTTTTCTGCTTGTTTTTGGCTTTTTAGGAATGCAGTACCAAAAAGGAATCCAAACACTACGAATTTTTTTCTTATGTTTTCGGAACCAAATGAGGACATGGAAGCTTTGGAGGGAGACTAAAGAACACACGAGGAGATGGAAAGGCAACAGGGCGCCACTAGGGGGGTAGGCGTGTCATTATGCCTTGTGGGCCCCATGTAGGTCCGTGTGACCTAATTCCACCTCCGTAAATTCTCTAAAATCGTGAAACCATAAGAGAGCCACCTAAAACATATTTTTGCCTCCACAAGAGTTCGTTCTGACGACGGAGCATCTGGAGACCTTTTCCTGTGCCTTGTCAGAGGGGGAATCGATCACGGATGCCATCTACAACAACCTTGATTCCTCCATGATGTTGTGTGAGTAGTCCACCACACACCTATCTGTACATAGCTAGTACCTATATGGCTTCTTCTCTCTCTGTTTGATCTTCAATACAAAGTTCAACATTATTCCAGCAGTAATCTATCTGATGTAATCTTCTTTTGTGGTGTGTTTGTTGGAATCGGATGAATTATGGTTTATGGTCATATTATTCATGAATATATGTTGAGTGTTATCTAAATTATTTTATGCATAATTGTTATAGCTTCATATTTCTCTCTGATCTATGGGTTTTGTTTGGTCAACTAGATTGATTTATCTTCAGTGTGAGTGGTGCATTATGATGGGTTCAATGTTGCGGTGCTCATTCCTAGTGATAAAAAGGCACATGACATGTTTTGTGTTGTTGACATTAAGGATAAAACACAGATTTCTGAACATCTTGGTTTTCTTACTTTGTCTACATAATGTTATCTTGCTCCAAGCATTATAATGTTTCATACTTAATACTATAGATGCATGCTGGATAGCAGTCGATGAGTGGAGTAATAGTAGTAGATGCAAGAAATAGTACGTCTACTTGTTTATGGACGTGATGCATATACACATGATCATTGTCATCAATAACATGTTATAACTATGCGCTATTCAGTTAGTTGCACAATAACAATTTGTTTACCCACCATATGATATGGTCAACTGAGAAGTCTCTAGCAAAAACTATCGACACCGGGTCTACTTAAACATAAATAAAAGTCCAAAAACAATTTTCCGAAATTTACTTACTATTTTATTTACTTTTATATTTATCTTACCTATATATAAGTATTTAATCCTTCCAAGTAATGAGTTGAAGGGGCTTGACAACCCTCTTGCCGCGTTGGGTGCGAGTGTTTGGTTTTCTCTGTGTAGGTGCTGCTAATGTAGTTTTGTGTGAGTCTCCTATTAGTTCAATAACGATGGTCCTCATTGAGGGAATTACTTATCTCTACTAGGTTGCATATCCCCTCCTCCTTGGGATAAAACCCAACGCAATTTACAAGTAGCAGTCGGCAGCTTGTTGCAGCCGCGTTGTTGCGTTTGCATGCACAATCCAGGGTAGCAGCACTGCATCAAGTAAAGAAAAGTAAATATAAAGAAACAATGATGAGGTCACGACCTTGGCAAAACAATAACTTGTGTGCAACAACATACGTCAAATATTGGAGCTCCTTCACGTGTCGTTGCGCATGCTCATCCTCCTGGTGTGAGCTCCGGAGAGGTGCTGCATGTTGCCCTCTTTTCGCTTGACATTTGCTGCCTGCGCCTGAAATTCCATCTCCTTGCCCACCGGCGAGCTCACAAGTTAGGCTATTCTTTTCTGGCACCCCTCAAGGTTACCACCAAGAACATCTACAACAGTCTCGAGCTCACAACATGCTCCCTCTGACTCATGTAGTTTGGGCCACAAGAGTTCATCATCCATACCACATCTATTACCTTTTGGAAAGTGTTGTCTGCAAGATTGCTCAGGTGTAGCTTGGGATCCTCCAATTTGTTGTGGAATTGAAACAAGAAGTTTGTAATGTAAAGGAGCTCGCCTACTTCGTGAAGATCCAAGCCAAGTGAGGCATGTCCTTCGTGGACGCAAGCCATGATGGAATAGACAAGGTTCCTTCTCTGTGGACCACTTGTGGGTGGAAACGATAGGTGGTGCATGGGTATATATAGGCATATCAAAAAATTCAACCATTATAACATTATTGCCCAACTCGGTTAAGCAGAAACTCGGTTACACCGACTACTGCAAAATGTGGCAACTTTCAGCGTTTTGTGGAGACCGATATGTATAACCCGATGAGTCCGATTTTGGTTGGCCTAGGAAGTTCCTCGCTTCGATGGCTTCGATTCACAAAGTTCAGATATTCCGACTTTTAGTGAAAGGATGCCAGAAGGTTGGTCACTATTTTAGGTTGCACAGAAATGGAATCTGGTTTCACCAAGAGGCTAGGGTTTGGCTCTATGTCACACCCTGTTTTTCTACCACATTCCGTGTAATGCAAAAATCTGAGCTTGTTAAATTTTTTTCAAAACTAATGATGTGAGTGACATGATTGTCATTGTATGGTTGTGTGTGTGTTCATGTGATGATAACATCCCCATTTCACAATATTGAATTATTTCTAAAAACCTTTACTTGATTCTGATCAAGGTAAAACCCTACTTTGAGTTGCACTACTTGTCCTTGATGGCAAGGTTGGTTTCTACTCAAAGTTGGTGATATGATTTTAACTTATCTTTATATTCCAAAACTACAAAAATAATTATTTTTATAATTGTTTTCCTAATTTAATTGCATGTCCATTTCAGAGGACAGAATTGGTATTCCTACATGGAAAAATAATTTTCTACCTTAGAAAAATCAAACTAAATTTGGAGATGATTAGAAGGACATATATTTTCCAAACCTAAGATTTTTAACCCTATTTCATGTTATAATGAATTGAATAAAACACCGGAAACAATTTTTGTATGTTGGTGTCCCTAAGCCATATTTGGTGGTATCCCTAAGCCATATTTGGTGTCCACATAAAGTTTCACCTTGATCCAAGGTGATTAAGGACCCCAAATAGCCCTTGTGTCCAGATTGAAGTTAGAGCAACTCTACATAGCAAAGTTTGTCCAATGATGCTGAAACTTTGCAGGGGTGCCTAACACCTCAAATGAGGGTTCCAACCAAAAATGGGATTTGTGGGACTTAGTTTGCCCACACTCTCTTTGTAAGGGACATATCTGGTCATATGGAGGTGTTTTCAAGTTTACAAAGCTAAACTTGTCCAATTGAGCTCAAACTTGGTGAAACCCCATGTTTGAGCACCAAACCCAAACCTGTTAAGTTGCAGCACCAGGTGTGGGGTGCAACCCCCTCAAACCACTGTCGAGCACCTTCTGACAGATGGGAAAAATCCCTCTTAGCCACAGCTAAACCCAACCCCTTTGCTCCAAACTCATAGATTAGGTGGCCAATATCTTTTTCTAACCCCAGTCAACTGGCCCCTCACTAGTTCAAAGTGGAAAGGCCAAAAACCCAAACTTAAGTTCGAAGTTGACAACACCAGTATTTCTTGTCTCCCTTGACCAGACGAGCCTCCAACGAGACCCAAAAGGCTAGCCACACTCCCAGCCAGTGCCAGGACATTCAAGACACGTCCAAAGTGCCTCAGAGCGCACCAGCATACCGTGGCTTGCCAAAACTGCACTCTGGGCGAGCTACAGGAATCCGCCGAGGTGGGGGCGACGCTCTCCGCCAGTTCCAACTCCCCCGAGGTGTCCAACCTCTTCCCCGACAACCCCTCTACATCGAGCAACCATCACGGCCCCTCCTCTCCCGCACTAGAGCTCGTGCAACGCGTGCCCGCGCTCACCAAAACCGGCCAAGGTTGCGCGGCCATGGATGCTCGACTCCTCCCTCTCTCCCTCCATAGCAGATGGTTCTGGCAGTCCAAAACCATTTCCTGAGACCATGGTTTCGATCCCAGCCCCTCTCTGCACCCCCATGCGCGCCACGGTGAGTCACCAGCGCTCCCGAATCGGCTCACCGTCGCGGTCCTATTTATAGTCCTCCCCTCGCTCCAGCACCCCTCAGACAGCCTCACCACGACCACTAGCACCTCCCTAGCCACCCCAGCAAGCTAGCAGAGCCCCAGTGCTCGAGATCGACCGAGGCCCCTCCGCCTCGGAGCTCCGGTCGATCTACGGCTACACGTCGGTTCCTGGGTTCCCCGACCCACCAAACTGATCCCCTCGACCCCAGGAAGCTTTCCCCTAACTTTCTCGAGCATTTCCCTGCCCCTAGCTACCTCCTCGACCACCTCCCGAAACTCCTCCGCCACGGCCTGATGACCCACAAGTATAGGGGATCAATCGTAGTCCTTTCGATAAGTAAGAGTGTCGAACCCAACGAGGAGCAGAAGGCTCTGATAAACGGTTTTCAGCAAGGTAATAACTACAAGCACTGAAAGTAGCGGTACCAAGTGATGGTGTAGTGAGGTGAAACGTAGCAGGTGAAAAGTAACAAGTACCAAGTAGTAGCAACGGTGCAACAAAGTGGCCCAATCCCTTTTGTAGCAAGGGACTAGCCTGAACAAAGTCTTATAGGAGGAAAAACGCTCCCGAGAACACACGGGAATTTTTGTCATGCTAGTTTCATCATGTTCATATGGTTCGCATTCGTTACTTTGATAGTTTGATATGTGGGTGGACCGGCGCTTGGGTACTGCCCTTTCTTGGACAAGCATCTCACTTATGATTAACCCCTCTCGCAAGCATCCGCGACTATGAAAGAAGAATTAAGACAACATCTAACCATAGCATTAAACTAGTGGATCCAAATCAGCCTCTTACGAAGGAACACATAGACTAGGGTTTAAGCTTCTGTCACTCTAGCAACCCATCATCTACTTACTACTCCCCAATGCCTTCCTCTAGGCCCAAATAATGGTGAAGTGTTATGTAGTCGACAGTTCACATAACACCACTAGACGAAAAAGAACATACAATATATCAAAATACCAAACGAATGCCAAATTCACATGACTATTATTAGCATGACTTATCCCATGTCCTCAGGAACAAAAGTAACTACTCACAAAGCATAATCATAATCATGATCAGAGGTGTAATGAGTAGCATCAACGATCTGAATATAAACTCTTCCACCAAGTAATCCAACTAGCATCAACTACAAAGAGTAATCAACACTACTAGCAAACTTACGAGTACCAATCAGAGTCGAGAGACGGAGATTGGTTACAAGAGATGAACTAGGGTTTGGAGATGGGATAGTGCTGATGAAGATGTTGATGGAGACGAGTCCTCTCCGATGAGAGGAGTGTTGGTGATGACGATGGCAACGATTTCCCCCTCTGGGAGGGAAGTTTCCCCGGCAGGATCGTCCTGCCGGAGCTCTAGATTGGTTCTGCTCAAGTTCCGCCTCGTGGCGGAGGAGAATCCACGAAAAAGCTCCGCCCTAATTTTTTTCCGGATGAAACCCTTCATATAGCACAAGAGGGGGGCCAGTGGGACATCAGAGTGCCCACAAGCCCTGTTGCCGCGGCCGGGGTGGGCAGGCCGCGACCACCAGGCTTATGGCCCCCTGGCAGCTCCCTTGTGGCACTTCTTTCGCCCACTATTTTTTTATATATTCCCAAAAAATTCCACGTTGATTTTCAGGACATTTGGAGTTGCGCAGAATAGAGGACTCAGACTTGCTCCTTTTCTAGTCCAGAATTCCAGCTGCCGGTATTCTCCCTCTTCAAATAAACCTTGCAAAATAAGAGAGAAAAGGCATAAGTATGGTACCACAAAGTATAATAACAGTCCATAAAGCGATAAATATCAACATGAAAGCATGATGTAAAATGGACGTATCAACTCCGCCAGGCTTAGACCTCGCTTGTCCTCAAGCAAAAACCAAGATCCATAAACATGTCCACATGTTTAGGGATGAAGGTGTCGATAAAACATAATACAGACATGAGGGCATCATGATCACACATAGAACAACAATACATCATAAAGATTCTTATGGGAAAGTAACAATTCCTTCACAAAGCAAAGTATGAATCAAAAACCTTACCGAGAAGTAGCCAACAACAGTCCATAGTCGTTGAAGCAACTGCAATTTATCATAACATCAGAAAGAGTCAAATAAGAGCTTGTAAAGCAAATCCACATACTCAATTATCTCTTTTGTTTTCCACAATTGTTACAACTCACGTAGTACTCATGGTATCAAGCTTTCAGTTGGACACAGAGAAAGATAGGGGCTTATAATTTTGCCTCCCAACCATTTACCTCAAGGGTAAAGTCAAGAATAATAAAGCATAAGTACTCATCTCCAAGTTGATATATGAATATAGATCTTTCCCTAGCATATGACGTTCACCAAGATGAAGACGGAATAGGGAATTGGTGTTGATCACCAAGACTTTCACAAGGACAAAAGTAAAGGTACAAGATAGGCCCTTCGCAGAGGGAAGGATAGGTTGTCATGCGCTTTTGAGGTTTGGATGCGTGTCCTCTTAGTGCGGAGGAACGTGACTTTATATTGCCTCCTGTGATAAAGAACTTTATTATGTAGTCTGTCGCTTTTATGTCTTCCTCAACACAGGTTCGTATAAAGCTTATTTTCCACACACTAATAGATCATACATATTAGAGAGCAATTTTTATTGCTTGCACCGATGCCAATTTACTTGAGCGATCTTATTCAATCCATAGATAGGTATGGTGGACACTCATGGCAAAACTCGGTTGAAGGTTTATGGATGCACAAGTAGTACCTCTTCTTGGTGCGAGAGTTTTGGCTAATATGAGGTGGAAGCAATCGTCACATGCTAAAGGATCTCTAATCATATAACATTGTTTGGAATCAAGCAAACACAATTCATTATGTTGTCTTGCTTGTCCAACATCTACTTCTAAGCCTGTAATAGTTTTGTGAGTGCTCACAATTGTAAAAAGTGTCTAAGATGATATATTTATATGTGAACCTCTCTTTCTTTATTACTTCTTATTAATTGCAACAATGACTGCGGTCTATGTTGGTCTATTCTCAACAAGTTTCATTCATCATACTTGTTATATGTGAAGCTATCACTTTCCATAAGATCATCTCATGATCTTTCATGCTATCGTTCTTTTCATACTTTTGACCACGACACAAAACAAAGCCCTTGACTAAGATACTCTTTATTATATGGCTCGCAAGCTCGAATACATCGGGGGCAGACACAAGGCAAAAGACTCAAGCTAAACACTAAAGACTTATTCCACAAAGAGAAGAAAGTAAAAAATGAAAAAGAAAGAACTAAAACAAAGGTAAAAGCAAAAGATATAAAGGTGATACGATACCATGGAAACTCCCCCAAGCTTGGCAAAATCCAAGGGGATTGCCCATACCAATGCTCAGTTGTCATCCTTTGGTGGTGGTGGAGGAGTTGTTGCAGAGGTCTTGAGCTTGTCTAATTTCCACTTGAGTAGAAAATTCTGCTCTCTCAGATTATCATTTTCTTCCTCAAGCTTCAACACCCTTTGACAAAGTGCCTGCTTACTCTCCTGCAAGAAACGAGAAGGGATAAACAAGTTCTTAGTCTTCTTCCTTGAGTCAGGGAGGCTCGACTTCTTGATCTCCAGATGAGTGCGTCCAGGTTGAGGTAGAGGAGCCTTCTCTTCATCGGAACTCGTTTGTTCCTTTCCCTTGGGATCATACTCCTCTTCCTCGTCAGCGGTCCAGCCATATGGTTCCAAGTCCCCATAGACCTTGGGGTTAGCAAGGTGATCAGCCACATAGCTCTCCCCCTATGAATCCTGAGAAGACATCTTGACCTAAATCTGCGGCAGAAAACGAAAACAAAGGAAAACTGCGCGATACGGAGAGCAAAACCCTCGGGCGTATATATAATGATTGTTTCTCGACCAGAAGGAGTGATCCGCAAGGAAACGGAGTCCGAGAGGCACACGAGGTGCCAACAAGCCCTGTCGCCGGGGCCAGGGGGGAGGCCGCGGCGACCAAGCTTGTGGCCACCTCGTGCACTATCCGGACTGCTTTTTATTTTTCTATTTTTCCATAAATTCCAAAACGGAGAAAATTTCCTACTGGAAAAGTTTTGGAGTCCAATTACTTACCGGAACACATACCTCTTCGTTTTCAAGGCCTGAAATAGGCTGATAAACATCCCTTATGTACTCCTCTGGAGTTATGATATTGATGATATTGCTCTCAACATTTATGGGAGTACCAGAGATATAATGCTTGATCTTGCGCATTTACCACTCTAGGAAAATTACCTTCCGTGTTATTGATTTTGATGGCACCGGAACGATATACTTCCTCGACAACGTAGGGACCTTCCCATTTAGAGAGAAGTTTGCCTGCGAAGAATCTTAACCGAGAATTGTATAGCAAGACATAATCACCTACATTGAACTCACGTTTTTGTATTCTTAACCTTTTCCTTGAACAACTTGGCATTCTCATATGCCTGGGCCCTCCATTCATCTAATGAGCTGATATCAAACAACCGCTTCTCACCGGCAAGTTTGAAATCAAAGTTGAGCTCTTTGATTGCCCAATAAGCTTTGTGTTCTAGCTCAAGAGGTAAATGACATGCCTTACCGTAAACCATTTTATAGGGCGACATGCCCATGGGATTCTTATAAACAGTCCTATAAGCCCATAGTGCATCGTCAAGTTTGCTAGACCAATTCTTTCGAGATCTATTGACAGTCTTTTGCAAGATCAATTTGATCTCCCTATTACTCAACTCCACTTGACCACTAGACTGAGGATGATAAGGAGATGCAACTCTATGATTGACATCATACTTAGCGAGCATCTTGCGGAAAACACCATGAATGAAGTGTGAACCGCCATCAGTCATCAGATATATAGGGACTCCAAATCTTGGGAAAGTGACTTCTTTAAGCATCTTAGTAGAGGTGTGGTGATCAGCATTTCTAATGGGGATAGCTTCTACCCACTTAGTGACATAATCAACAACAACTAAGATGTGAGTATACCCATTGGAACTCGGGAAGGGTCCCATATAATCAAAGCCCCAGACATTAAATGTTCAATGACAAGCGAATAGTTCATAGGCATTTCCTGACGTTTACCGATGTTCCCTATTCTTTGGCATTCATCACAAGACAAGACAAACTTACGGGCATCCTTGAAGAGAGTGGGCCAATAGAAACCTGATTGCAATACCTTATGAGCAGTTCTATCTCCATCATGGTGTCCTCCGTAGGCTTAGGAATGACACTTCTGCAGGTTCTGTCCCTGTTCATGTTCAGGCACACAACGTCTAATAACACCATCTACTCCTTCCTTATAAAGGTGAGGATCATCCCAAAAGTAGTGTCTCAATCAAAGAAGAATTTCTTCTTTTGCTGATAGGTTAAACTGGGTGGTATGTATTTGGCTACGATATAGTTTGCGTAATCAGCATACCATGGTGCACTATGTGAAGTACGGATGACATTCAATTGCTCATCAGGAAAGCTGTCATCAATAGGTCGTGGGTCATCAAGGACATTCTCTAGCCTGGACAAGTTATCTGCTACAGGGTTATCAGCACCCTTTCGGTCAACAACGTGCAAATCAAATTCCTGTAGCAGGAGAACCCATTTGCTTTGCCTAGGTTTAGCGTCCTTCCTCTCCATAAGGTACTTAATAGCAGCATGATCACAGTGAATAATGACTCTGGAGTCAGCTATATAAGATCTGAACTTTTCACACGCAAACACGACTGCTTAAAATTCCTTCTCCGTAGTAGCATAGTTTCTTTGGGCACTGTCTAGAGTTTTACTAGCGTAGTGAATAACATTCAACTTCTTGTCAACTCTTTGTCCTATAACAGCACCAACAGCATAATCACTAGCGTCGCACATGATTTCAAAGGGCAAGTTCCAATCAGGTGGTTGAACAATAGGTGCGGTTATCAAGGCCCTCTTAAGTATTTCGAAAGCTTCCTCTCAATCCTCATCAAAAACAAAAGGAACATCCTTCTGCAAGTGGTTGGTAAGAGGCCTAGAAATCTTAGAGAAGTATTTAATGGACCTTCTATAGAAACCTAGGAATCTTCATATACCTCTGATATCTATGGGGCAAGGCATTTTCTAAATTGCATCAACCTTAGCCTTATCAACTTCAATGCCTTTCTCAGAGATTTTGTGTCCTAAGACGATGCCTTCATTAACCATGAAGTGGCACTTCTCCTAGTTCAAGACGAGGTTGGTATCTTTGCATCAAGGTTGCTAAGGCAATCGTCAAAGGAAGAACCGCAAACGGAGAAATCATCCATGAAAACCTCAACAATCTTTTCACAAAAGTCACAGAATATTGCCATCATACACCTTTGAAAGGTGGCAGGTGCATTGCATAAGCCAAAAGGCATACGTCTATGAGCAAAGGTACCGAAGGGGAAGGTGAAAGTGGCTTTCTCCCGATCAAAATGAGAAACCTGAATAACCGTCTAGAAAGCAGAAGTGTGTGTGTTTAGATAGCCTTTCTAGCATTTGGTCGATAAGCGGCAAAGGATAATGGTCTTTCCTGGTTGCCTTGTTTAGTTTCCAGAAATCTATCACCATCCTATAGCCAGTAATAATCCTCTGTGGGATTAGTTCATTCTTATCATTAGGAACGAAGATGATACCTCCCTTCTTAGGTACGCAATGTACTGGACTTACCCCATCACTATGAGCAACAGGATAAATGATTCCTGCTTCCAGAAGCTTTAATATTTCTTTTCTCACGACCTCTTTATCCTAGGATTTAATCTCTGTTCATGATCAGCAACAGGCTTAGAATGAGGATCGGTTTCAATCTTGTGCTGACATAGAGTGGGACTAATACCCTTAAGATCATCAAGAGTATATCCAATAGCAGCACGGTGCTTCCTCAAAGTTTTTAATAACTTCATCTCTTCGTGATTTGAGAGGTGAGCACTAATAATAATAGGATATATCTCCTTCTCATCAAGATAGGCATACTTATGTGTATCTGGTAATTGTTTTAGCTCGAACACAGGATCACCCTTTGGTGGGGGAGGATCCCCAAGCAGTTCAACAGGCATATTATTCTTAAGAATAGGATATTGTTCTAAAACAATTTTATCTATCTCATCTCTTTCATCCATATGCATATCATTTTCATGCTCAAGCAGATATTGCTCTAAAGGATCTGTAGGAGGCACGGCAATAGAGGCAAGAGCAATGATTTAATCCCTACCAGACGACTCTTTTTCATGGGGTTGTATTCCAAACTTGGAGAAGTTAAATTCATGAGACACACCCTCGAAACTAATAGTGACAGTCTGTTTAACGCAATCAATATGAGCATTGACAGTGTTGAGAATGGGTCTGCCAAATATGATGGGACAAAAGCTATCTTGTGCAGTAGCAAGGATGAGGAAATCAGTAGGATACTTCGTCTTACCATACAGGACTTCTACGTCTCTCACAATTCCCACAGGGCAGATAGTGTCTCTATTAGCTACCATAATAGTGACATCAATGGGTTCTAACTCAGCAGGTGCAATCTCATCTTTGATTTCATCATATAGGGACCAGGGTATTGCACTAACACTGGCACCCATATCACATAAACCATGATAACAATGATGTCCTATCTTGATTGAAACAATGGACAGGCCAACTATAGGTCTGTGTTTGTCTTTCGCATGAGGTTTAGCAATTCTAGCGGAGTCCTCACAGAATTTGATAACATGCTCGTCTATGTTTTCGGCTAAGAGATCTTTGATAATAGCAACACTAGGTTCAACTCTAATTCCCTCAGGGGGTGCAAGTGGTCTAATGTAACCCCTACGTATCACAGTTGAAGCTTTAGAATAATCCTTTTTCCTAGCAGGGTAAGGTGGTTTCTTAGTGTAGGCACAAGGAACAATAGGATCATTATAGGCAATGACTTTCTCTTCAACTAGATTGGGTTTAACTATGTTGACTTCTATAGGAGGATGATACTTAAACCACTTCTCTTTAGGAAGATAACATGAGCACCAAAAGATTCACATAGAGAAGCTACTATCTCGGAGTCAAGTAGATACTTAGCGCTAAAATCTCTAGAAGTGCTTGTTTCAACAAAAGATTTAACGCAATCAAACTGGAAATTCATACCTCACTCCTTACCTTCTTCATGCTCCCAATCTTCAGATTTACGTTTGATTCTTTCCAATAAATTCCACTTGTGGTCAATATCCTTCGTCATAAACAACCGGTACAAGAAGTGTCAAGCATGGTACGCTCTTCATGAGAAAGCCGAGCATAAAAGTTTTGAGTGATAATTTCTCTCGAGAGCTCATGATTGGGGCATGAATATAGCATTGATTTAAGCCTCCCCCAAGCTTGATCTATGATTTCTCTATCACGAGGCCAAAATTTATAGTTATAATTCCGATCACGATGTACTAAATGCATAGGATAAAACTTTTGATGGAATTCCAATTTCAACCGATTGTAGTCCCATGATCCAGTATCATCACATAGCCTATACCATGTCAACGCCTTATCCTTCAAAGATAAAGGAAAGACATTCTTATTTACCTCAACCTCCGGCAAACCTGCAAGCTTAAATAAACCACAAACTTCATCTACGTAGATTAGATGCAAGTCTGGATGTGAAGATCCATCTCTTGTAAAAGGATTAGGCAGCAATTTCTCAAGCATGCCCGAAGGAATTTCATAGAAGATATTTTCAGTAGGTACCTTAGGTTGAGGAGCAACTCCTCGTGCTTCCGTTCGTGGTGAAGATACCCCGAACAAATTCCTCAAAGGAACAGTTTCCATAGTGACAAGGGACAATAAATTTCAGCACAGTATATAAATGTTTCCTTACCAAATTCCACTTACCAAAGGCGCTTCACTCCCCGACAACGACGCCAGAAAAGAGTCTTGATGACCCAGAAGTATATGGGATCAATCGTAGTCCTTTCGATAAGTATGAGTGTCGAACCCAACGAGGAGCAGAAGGCTCTAATAAATGGTTTTCAACAAGGTAATAACTGCAAGCACTGAAAGTAGGGGTAACAAGTGATGGTGTAGTGAGGTGCAACGTAGCAGGTGAAAAGTAACAAGTAACAAGTAGTAGCAACGGTGCAGGAAAGTGGCTCAATCCCTTTTGTAGCAACGGACAAGCCTGAACAAAGTCTTATAGGAGGAAAAACGCTCCCGAGGACACACGGGAATTTCTGTCATGCTAGTTTCATCATGTTCATATGGTTCGCGTTCGTTACTTTGATAGTTTGATATGTGGGTGGACCGGCGCTTGCGTACTGCCCTTACTTGGACAAGCATCATACTTATGATTAACCCCTCTCCCAAGGATCCGCAACTACGAAAGAAGAATTAAGACAACATCTAACCATAGCATTAAACTAGTGGATCCAAATCAGCCCCTTACGAAGCAACGCATAGACTGGGGTGTAAGCTTCTGTCACTTTAGCAACCCATTATCTACTTACTACTCCCCAATGCCTTCCTCTAGGCCCAAATAATGGTGAAGTGTTAAGTAGTCGACGTTCACATAACACCACTAGAGGAATAACAACATACAACATATCAAAATACCGAACGAATACCAAATTCACATGACTATTATTAGCATGACTTATCCCATGTCCTCAGGAACAAAACTAACTACTCACAAAGCATAATCATAATCATGATCAGAGGTGTAATGAGTAGCATCAAGGATCTGAACATAAACTCTTCCACCAAGTAATCCAACTAGCATCAACTACAAAGAGTAATCAACACTACTAGCAACCTTACAAGTACCAATCGGAGTCGCGAGACGGAGATTGGTTACAAGATATGAACTAGGGTTTGGAGATGAGATGGTGCTGATGAAGATGTTGATGGAGACGAGTCCTCTCCGATGAGAGGAGTGTCGGTGATGATGATGGCGATGATTTCCACCTCTCGGAGGGAAGTTTCCCCGGCAGCATCGTCCTGCCGGAGCTCTAGATTTGTTCTGCTCCAGTTCCGCCTCGTGGCGGTGGAGAATCCACGAAAAAGCTGCACCCTGATTTTTTTCCGGACGAAACCCTTCATATAGCAGAAGAGGGGGGCCAGTGGGACACCAGGGTGCCCACAAGCCCTGTTGCCGCGGCTAGGGGGCAGGCCGCGGCCCCCAGGCTTGTGGGACCTTGGCAGCTCCCCTTTGGCACTTCTTTCACCCAGTATTTTTTATATATTCCCAAAAAATTCCACGTTGATTTTCAGGACATTTGGAGTTGCGCAGAATAGAGGACTCAGACTTGCTCCTTTTCTAGTCCAGAATTCCAGTTGCCGGTATTCTCCCTCTTCAAATAAACCTTGCAAAATAAGAGAGAAAAGGCATAAGTATGGTACCACAAAGTACAATAACAGTCCATCAAGTGATAAATATCAACATGAAAGCATGATGCAAAATGGACGTATCACGGGTTTCTCGTTGCCGACGAACCCCTGCCTCTCCGTCGCTATTCCGACGACCAGCATGTAGGCGGCGTCATGCCGAACCCATTCCTGTCCGTGTTGGGGCTTGAGAACGTCAGCAGCCTCGCCGGCGTGCTCCTTCTCCTCTCGGGCCAGAGGTAGGAGACGACCCTGACAGGTGTGCCCCACTTGTCATTGTCCCAGCCTCCTCCCCCGCGCTGCCCGCTGCCGCTGACCGCAGGGCCCCGCACGTCAGGTTCAAACCTGATGGCGCGCGCGTCTGGGCTGGCTGTCGGCTGGCCATGGGCCAGCCCAGTTCCAGGCCGAGTCAGGCCAGGGACTTAGCCCATTTTTCTTTATTTTTAAAAATCTAATTCCAAAGATTTTTTATAAAAATATTTAGCCAGTGTAAAAATATAAAATTTCCACTATTATTCTTCTAAAAATATGTAGTATTTAATGAGATGATTGGATGCATTTTTCAAACAACTATTCTGTTTGCAATATTAAGAAGGACTAAATTGGAATAGTTTTGCTTTCTCTTTGGTTAGTTTTAAAAATGTTCCTTCATGAAAAATTGAGGCGGATATTTTTCAAAAAGGTAACTCAGATTTTTCTGTAATAAATAACATTTTTAAAATAGCTTTGTGATATGTTTCTGTGTGAGCTATTTCTTATTTATTCTTTTATCGACGATAGAAAATCCGTGTGACGAGGGAATCAGAGCAGAAGACCTGGAATACCCCGGATACCTAGCTGACCAAGGCAAGCAGCCATTTGACCATGACTGAGCATATGTTATATTGCATGTTAAGATAGCAAGTATTTCCGTTGCATATGATCATAAGTGCCGGTAAATCATTTGAGGGGATGTTACCGATGGCTCCTCTGGAGCAGATGCATTGTGTTTGATCCTACCCCTGTTTGAGGGTCACGCTATTATGATGTTGACAAGTAATGCTAGATTAAATAGCATGAGCATTTTGTTGGTATAAATCAAGAGTTTCTGAAAACCCCGTTGGGTGCCAGTAATGCCCGAGGGTGATGATGAGTTATGTGGCCACTTTTGGTGAAGTGGTGCACCGGGTATTTGTGTGAGTATGGTTTCGGAAATAGGAATAGATTTATGATATGTCAACCGTCCCAACCTTACCAGTACGACCATGTTACCCCTTATGGGACGGGGCTATGTTAATTACTCTGGTCGGTGCTAGCAAAGAGCCACATTACTAGTGGCGGGCGTGATGTGTGGTCACTCTCGTGATGGGGTCGTGCCGCGTAGGACGACTATGCCATTTTTATGAGTTCCAGGCAAACCATTGGTCCCTGCATGGTTGATATTGTCCAGAGTTGATGCTCGCAAGACGTACAACATGTGGGTTGGCTACCAATCGAGTGGACCTCTTTGTCTAGTATCGTCAGGGGAAAGGCGTTGATCGGGTACTTACCTCGTGTATGTTATATACCGCGAGTCGTGGATGACACGGAAGTTTCCCGGATCTCGTGGGTCAAGCGTACTACCTCTGCAGAGTGTAAAACTATTCGAATACCCGTGTCCACGGTCAACGACAGTTGGGTGGTGCAGCTTAAACGACGTCCATACATCATGTTCAGCCCTGGACAGATATATTGATATTTGTAACCTGTTCTTCAAAAGTAATTATTTAACTTGATGCAAATTCATGATCATTCAACCAAGATGAATTCCACCAAAGATGCATGTTATTATTATCCTTCTCTTTCATTGTTCATGTCATGGGCTGTTTGCGAGTACATTCAAAGTACTCATTGGCTTGCCACTTGTTATGTTACTGACCACATATGGAGGGACCGGAGTTTGGAGATGAGTACGTCTTCGGAGACGCCACTGCGAACTAGGACGCTTCCGAATCAGGATGCATGTCGGTGTAGGCTTGATGGCATGGGCACCCGCTTAGCCCGTTTGGTTTCTGCTATTAGATGTATCAGTATGATTTGGCCTTAGGCCCTCTTTGTGAACTTGACCATTCGGTCATGTGTTGTAATAATCGGTACTTCGATGTAAGACTCTTTTATTCAGTATTTGTGTTCGGTGAGCATTTATCTCTGGGATCACTGAGCACGGCGATCTCGACTCGTAATCGGGGTCCCCACAGAGCTGGTATCAGATCCATCCTGACTATAGGAAGCCTTAGGTAGCATGGACGATAGCCGAGACGATTAGTGCACGTAGACCTTAACCTGAGATTCTGCACCCACTAAAAACTTTCTAACCCACTCCTCTACATCTTGTAGATGGCCGCCGTACCTGAGATGCTTCTGGAGACGGGCTTTCCTCTACTTTTGAGCGATCGCCTCGAGAAGTGTCGAGTACGCCGCACGCCCATCTTTCTCTACCACAAGCACTGGGTCAATGCCGACACCAAGGAATATCATGTGGACGTGATAGTGAAGGGTAACGACTCCACGACTAGCTGGTTCTTTGAAGGACCACAAATGGAGGATCTCATGTTGGCAGTGGAAACCACGACACGGGGGGCGCTCGTGTGACTCCGCGACATCCTTCCCGAGATGGCTGACGAGCACGCTACTCGTCACCTACCCTTTGTTAAGGATTGGGTAGACGGGAGTTGGACACTCAACCCATCTTCCAAGGACGGGACGCCACTGAGGTTTCAAACCTACTTCATTCTCTCCACCGACACTTTGACACACCTTTCGATCAAAGAATTAACAAGGATTCGCCAAGAGCTGCACCAAGTCAAGGATCTGCTTTGCACGGAGAAGATGAAGAACCGCAAGGTGAAGAAGAAAGGAGAACCCGTAGGACCACCTGGCTTTGTTTTCCCGAGGAGGAATACCACCGCTTCAGGCCACTCCTCTTCAGAGTCGTCGCTTGACCATGGAAGAGTACACCGAACTCTTTGCTACCTCACCAACCAAGAGACGTCGTGATGGTCCGCTTCCTTCCCCTACTCCTTCAAAGAAGGGAAGCACTGATGAAGATGAAGATGCCGATGAAGACGAAGATACTGCAGAACCCGCTTATGAGACCGCGCAGTCTGTCGCTTAGCATTAGTGTCCTAGATAATTAGGAATTACTCCCCGAGCATTGGAGTTCGTGTATCAGTTCACTGAACCACTAGTGTTGTGTAAGCATGATTGGATGCAAGTCGCATTCTGCCTTAGGCAGCTTGTGAGCGACTACATCGCCTATTTTAATCTAATGCATTAGCTCTTTCAAAAACATTTGGCTTAAAAAATTCACACTAGCACAACACCAGACCCCCTCTTTACTAGAGCATCATCCCTCATGATTTCGGCCAGGTTGGCAAATTGACCTGTCTACTCCCCTGACAGGATGCTGAATAATACTCACAATAGCACCTTCGGCAACCCCGGCTCTGCCTCTTTAGGTCAGCAGCAGGGAACCGGAGGGGAAGCTCAAGCTATTGATCACCACGAGCAGCAAGACCATGTTCCACCGCCACCGCCTCCTCCCGAAAGTTTGACTATGGCTCAGTTCCTTCATGCTCTTCGAGAGGAACATCAAGTCAACAATGCCACTACTCAGGAGCTGGCTTAAACCTTGCTGAACAACCTGCCGCAGAACGGGAATGGCAATGGTCGCTCTACTCTCTCTGAGTTCATTCGAACTACGCCACCCATATTCACGGAGACGGCTGAGCCATTGGATGTCGATGACTGGATCCGTACAATCGAAGACCTCCTCGCGCTGGTCAAGTGCACTGATGATCATGAGAAGGTCCTCTATGCTTCTCACTTTCTCGGTGGCACAGCCAGAGCTTGGTGGGATGGATTTCAGATCATGCGAGCAGGGCAAGTCATCACTTGGGCTATGTTCAAAGATGGATTCCGCGCTGCTCACATTCCTCCAGGAATGATGACCATTAAGAAGCAGGAATTCCGAGCCTTAAGGCAAGGCAGTGGATCTGTTAAGGAGTATTTGCATAAGTTCAACCTCCTGTCAAGATACTCACATGAGGACGTCAACACTGAGGCCGCCAAAGTGGAACACTTTATGGAAGGACTGCAACAGTCACTCCAGTATCAGCTGGTTGTTTGTGAATTTCGGACCTTCAGCGATCTGGTTAATAAGGCCCTTTTGTTGGAAGACAAGCGTCGTGCTATGGACGATACGTGTAAGCGCAAGCTAATGGGTAGTGGAGGACCAAGTAACCCGAATCCAAGCCCATGGAAGTCAGCTCCAGCAAGACCCAACTATCAGCATCAGCAGTACAAGTATCCAACATTTCGTCAGAACTACCAGCCTTAGCAACAAGTTAACACCAAGCCAGAAATCAATCCGCAGAACGACTATGGAGTCAAGACCAATCTTCCAGCGCAAGTTACCTGTTTCGGATGTGGACAAACAAGGCACTATTCCAGGCACTGCCCCAATAAGAAGCCC
Source organism: Hordeum vulgare subsp. vulgare (assembly GCF_904849725.1). Classification (NCBI taxonomy): domain Eukaryota; kingdom Viridiplantae; phylum Streptophyta; class Magnoliopsida; order Poales; family Poaceae; genus Hordeum; species Hordeum vulgare. The sequence continues at coordinate 267,395,478 of NC_058519.1, read as the reverse complement.
GACGCACCGCGCCCCAATGCGCCAAGTCAAGTTGAAGGAGCATCGAGTAGGAATCAGGCTCCCCGCAATCAGCAGTATCACAGCAGGGGGCGGATTAATCATATCTCCGCAGAAGAAGCACAGAAATACCCAGACTGCATTCTAGGTATGGTCCTCGTCAACTCCACCCCAGCAACAGTATTGTTTCATTGTGGTGCTTCGCATTCTTTTGTTACTCAAAGGTTTGCGGAAAAATGTGGTTTAAAACCTACCCTGCTTCGCAGGCAAATTGAAATTCAAACCCCGGGAGTAGTATTGAAGACCAACATAGGATGTAGGAAGGTCGCAGTAGTTATCAATGGGACGAGCTTCTCAGCGGATCTCATTATGCTTAAGTTGCAAGGCCTAGAAGTAATTCTCGGCATGGATTGGTTGGCCAAGCATCAAAGCATCTTGGACTGTGCCATCAGGGCCATTACCATGACAAGAGACCAAGGGGTCAAAGTCAAGTATGTCTCTGAGCGAGTACCCGCTCGCGTACCATGGGTTAACAGCCTGTCAGAGGTACAACTCGACCAAGTGCCAATATTCTGTGAGTACCCGAACGCCTTTCTTGTTGAGCTACCGGGAATGCCTCCTGACCGAGACATCGAGTTCATCATTGAGATCATGCCCGGAACAAGGCCTATCTATAAGAAGCCTTACAGAATGGGATACGAAGAGCTGGCAGAATTGAAGAAGCAGGTGGATGAGCAACTCATGAAAGTGTTTATTCGTCCGAGTGCGTCCCCTTGGGGATCACTTGTTCTCTTCATGTCAAAGAAGGACGGGACTGTCAGACTCTGTGTCAATTACCGTTCTCTCAATGAGGTCACGATTAAGAACAAGTATCCACTCCCCAAGACAGAAGACTTGTTTGATCAGCTAAATTGAGCTAAGGTATTCTCCAAGATCAACCTCCGATCTGGATACTACCAACAGAAGATCCGACCCGAAGACATACCCAAGATTGCATTCGTGACCCGGTACGGTCTGGACGAATGCACTGTCATGTCTATTGGGTTGAGTAATGCCCCAGCTTACTTCATGTACCTCATGAACAAGGTCTTCACGGAATACGTGGACAAGTTTGTCGTCGTATTCATCGATGACATATTAATATTTTCCAAGTCCGAAGAAGAGCACGAGCAACACTTGAGGCTAGTGTTAGAGAAGATTCGAGAGCACCAACTTTATGGCAAGTTCAGCAAGTGCCAATTCTGGCTGAACGAAGTTGGATTCTTGGGTCATACCATGACAGCAAGTGGATTGGAAGTTCATCCCTCCAACATTACTACGGTAACCAACTAGGAATCGCCAATTGATGTGAAGGAAGTCAGGAGCTTCCTTGGATTCGCGGGATATTACCGCAAGTTCGTAGAAGGATTCTCCCGCATCGCCCGACCTATGACTCAGCTCTTGAAGAAAGGCAAGAAGTTCGAATGGATGCTAGAGTGTGAAGCCAGTTTCCAAGAATTGAAGAAGAGATTAACTACCGCACTGGTATTAGCCACTACAGATATTAGCAAAGTGTTGGTGATATATTGTGATGCCTCCAGGACCGGGCTCGGTGGGGTTCTAATGCAGGATGGCAGAGTTGTGGCGTATCTGTCACGGCAACTTCCCCCGCATGAGGAGAACTATGCCACCCATGATCTCGAATTGGCAGCAGTAGTGCATGCCTCAAGACATGGCGACACCTTCTGGGGAAGCGATGTGAAATATACAAAGACCACAAAAGTCTAAAGTATATCTTCACCTAAAGGGAATTGAATATGAGGCAACGAAGATGGTTGGAGTTAATCAAAGACTACGACCTCAACATTCAATATCACCCCGGTAAGGCTAATGTAGTGGCTGATGCCTTAAGCCGGAAGGCCAGCACCTTGAACGTCATGCTCAAGGAATGGCAACCTGCCTTGTATGAAGAATTGGAGAACTTCGGTTTCGAGCTAGTAGAATCAGGATTCCTAGCTAACCTCAAAGTCAAACCAATGCTGTAGGATGACATCAAGGAGGCCCAGAAGGGCCATCAGAGCATTGAAGGCATCAATAAGAAGATTCAAGAAGGCAAGGCCCCAAGATTCTCGGTGGATTAACAAGGAGTAGTGTGGTTTGGGAAACGTTTATGCGTACCCAACAATGCTGAACTCAAGGACTTGATCCTACAAGACCTACATGATACACCCTACTCTATTCACCCCGGTGGTACCAAGATGTATAAAGATCTCCAAGAAAGATTCTGGTGGCATGGCATGAAGAGGGAAATAGCATCTTATGTTGCCAAGTGCGACGTATGCCAGCGAGTCAAGGCTGAGCATCTGCGACCCGCTGGATTGCTACAACCACTTCAAGTGCCAGAATTGAAGTGGGACAAAGTCGGCATGGATTTCATCACTGGATTGCCTAGGTCCAGCAAAGGGCACAACTCCATATGGGTCATTGTCAACCACCTAACTAAGGTGGCCCATTTCATTCCAGTCAAGACTACGTACGATGGAAACCAATTGGCAAGTCTGTATATCCATCGTATCGTGAGCCTTCATGGAGTTCCCAAGGAGATTGTATCTGACCAAGGCACGCAGTTCACCTCAAGATATTGGAAAAGTTTCAAGAATCCCTCGAAACCAAGCTCTCTTTCAGCACCGCTTTCGATCAGCAAACGGGCGGTCAAATGGATAGAGTGAATCAGATACTCGAAGATATGCTCTGCACTTACGTCTTGGCACATGGTGCCAAATGGAAAGACTGTTTGCCATTCGCTGAGTTTTCACACAACAAGAGCTACGAGTCCAGTCTACAAATGGCGCCATTTTAAGTGTTGTATGGACGAAAGTGCCACACCCCACTCAACTGGTCCGAAAGCGGAGAAGGGTTGATTTCGGGCCAGAAGTTTTGCACAAAGCAGAAGAGAAGGTGCAACTTGTCCGAGAGAATCTAAAGGCAGCCAAGTCGCGACAAAAGAGTTATGTGGACTCTCGCTGCAGGGAAATGGAGTTTAACCTTGAAGACCAGGTGTACCTCCAAGTCAAACCTCTCAAGGGAACCAATCGTTTCCATGTTAAAGGGTAACTCGCTCCAAGGTTCATTGGACCTTTTAAGATCACGACAAGGCATGGAGAAGTTGCTTATCAGTTAGAGCTACCTCTAGAACTTTTGGGTGTGCACAACGTCTTGCACGTGTCACAACTTAGGAAGTGTCTTCAAGCGCCAAATCGTCCCGATCTTTACAAGGACGTTGACCATCAGGCCATTGACCTTCAGCCTGATCTCACTTACCGCGAGAAGAGGATCCACATTATGGATCAAGTTGAGCGTTGCACCAGAAGTCACACCATCAAGTATTTCAAGGCTCAATGGAGCAACCACACCGAAGTTGAAGAAACATGGGAGCGTGAAGACTATCTCCGATCTGAGTTTCTGGACCTTTTTAGCACCTAGCTTAGGAATCTCGGGGACGAGATTCTTGTAAAGGGGATAGGTCTGTCACACCCTGTTATTCTACCACATTTTCTATAATGCAAAAATCCGAGCTTGTTAAAACTTTTGCAAAACTAATGACGTGAGTGCCACGATTGTCATTGTATGCTTGTGTGTGTGATCATGTGATGATAAAAACCCCATTTCACAATATTGAATTATTTCTAAAAACCTTTACTTGATTCTCATCAAGGTAAAACCCTACTTTGAGTTACACTACTTGTCCTTGATGGCATGGTTGGTTTCTACTCAAAGATGGTGCTCTGATATTTACTTATCTTTATATGCCAAAACCACAAAAATAATTATTTTTATAATTGTTTTCCTAATTTAATTGCATGTCCATTTCTGAGGCCAGAATTGGTATTCCTACATGGAAAAATACTTTTCTGCCTTAGAAAAATCTGATTAAATTGGGAGATGATCAAAAGGACATATATTCTCCATACATAAGATTTTAACCCTATTTTATATTATAGTTAATTGAATAAAACCCTGGAAACCATTTTTGTCTCTTTTGACCTTTTGAAATATTTCCAAAGGAAATATTCTCAAAAAAATCCCGGAAAATTCCAGTGGTATCCCTAAGCCATATTTTATGTCCACATAAAGTTTCACCGTGATCCAAGGTGATTAAGGACCCCAAATAACCCTAAGACTCCTACTGTTCAGATTGAAGTTAGGACAACTCTACATAGCAAAGTTTGTCCAATGATGCTGAAACATTGCAGGAGTACCTAACACCTCAAATGAGGTTTGCACACCAAAATTGGGATTTGTGCGACTTAGTTTGCCCAAAATCTCTTTGGAAGGGACAAATATGGTCATATGGAGGTGTTTTCAAGTTTACAAAGCTAAACTTGTCCAATGGAGCTCAAACTTGGTGAAACCCCATGTTTTAGCACCAAACTGAAACCTGTTAAGTTGCAGCACCAGTAGTGGGGTGCAACCCCCTCAAACCACTATCGAGCACCTTCTGACAGATGGGAAAAAGCCCTCTTAGCCACAGCTAAACCCAACCCCTTTGCTCCAAACTCATAGATTAGGTGGCCAGTAACAATATCTAACTCAAGTCAACTGGCCCCTCACTGGTTCAAAGTGGAAAGGCCAAAAACCCCAATTTAAGCTTCAGTTCAAAGCTAACAGCACGAGTATTTCTTGTCTCCCTTGACCAGCCGAAGCTCCCACGAGACCTAAACGGCTAGCCACACTCCCAGCCAGTGCCAGGACAAGCTAGACACGTCCAAAGTACCTCAGAGCGCACCAGCATGTCGTGGCATGCAAAAACTGTGCTTTGGGCGCGCTACAAGAAGCCGTCGAGGTGGGGGCGACGCTGTCGGCCAGTTCCAGCCTCCCCCGAGGTGTGCAACCTCTTCCCCGACACCCCCTATGCATCGAGCAACCATCAGGGCCGCTCCGCTCCCGCGCTAGAGCTCGTGTGACGCATGCCCGCGCACACCAGAACCGAGGAAGGTTGTGCGGCCACAAATGCTCGACTCCTCCCTCTCTCCCTATGTAGCAGATGGTTCTGGCAGTCCAAAACCATGTCCTGAGACCGTGGTATCGACCCCAACCCCTCTCTGCACCCCCATGCGCGCGACAGTGAGTCACCGGCGCTCCCAAATAGGCTCACAGTCGCGGGCCTATTTATAGCCCTCCCCCTCACTCCAGTACCCCTCAGACAGCCTCACCACGACCACTAGCACCTCCCTAGCCACCCCAGCAAGCTAGCAGAGCCCCGGTACTCAAGATCGACCGAGGACCCTTCGCCTCGGAGCTCCTGTCGATCTCCGGCTACACGTCGGCTCCTGCGTTCCCTGACCCACCAAACTGATCCCCTCGACCCCAGGAAGCTTTCCCCCAACTTTCCCGAGCATTTCCATGCCCCTAGCTACCTCCTCGACCACCACCCGAAACTCCTCCACCGCAACCCTCTCGTCGTCGGTGAACCCCTGTCCCTCCGTCGCTGTTCCGACCACCAGCAAGTAGGCGCGTCATGCCGAACCCATTCATGTCTATGTTGGGGCTTGAGAACGTCGGCAGCCTTGCCGGCGTTCTCCTCCTCCTCTCTGGCGAGAGGTAGGAGACGACCCCGACAAGTGTGCCCCACCTGTCGGTGGCCCAGCCTCCTCCCCTGTCTTTCTGCAGCCGCTGACCGTAGGGCCTCGCACGTAAGGTTCTAACCTGACGGCGCGCACGCTTGGGTAGGCTATCGGCTGGCCATGGGCCAGCCCAGTTCCAGGCCGAGCCACGCCAGGGACTTAGCCCATTTTTCTTTATTTTTAAAAATCCGATTCCAAAGATTTTTATAAAAATATTTAGCGAGTGTAAAAATATAATTTTTTCACTGTTATTCTTCTAAAAATATTTAGTATTTAATGAAATGATTGGATGAATTTTTTAAACAACTATTTTATTCGCAATATTAAAAGGACTAAATTGGAATAGTTTTGCTTCTGTTTGGTTAATTTAAAAAATGTTCCTTCATGAAAAATCGAGGAAAATATTTTTCAAAAAGATAACTCAGATTTATGAGTAATAAAGAACATTTTTAAAAAAACTTTGTGAACTGTTTCTGTGTGAGCTATTTCTTATTTATTCTTTTATCAACGATAGAAAATCCGTGTGACGAGGGAATCGGAGCGGAAGACCTCGAAGACCCCGGATACCTAGCTGACCAAGGCAAGCAGCCCTTTGACCATGACTGAGCATATGTTATACTGCATGTTAAGATAGCAAGTATTTCCATTGCATATGATCATAAGTGCCGGTAAATCATTTGAGGTGATGTTACCGATGGCTCCTCCGGAGCAGATGCATTGTGTTTGATCCTACCCCTTTTTGAAGGTCACGCTATTATCATGTTGACAAGTAATGCTAGAGTAAATAGCATGAGCTTGTTGTTGGTATAAATCAAGAGTTTATGAAAACCCCGTCGGGTGCGAGTAATGCCCGAGGGTGATGATGAGTTAGGTGGCCACTTTTGGTGAAGTGGTGCACCGGGTATTTGTGTGAGTATGGTTTCGGAAATAGGAATAGATTTATGATTTGTCAACCGTCCCAACCTTACCAGTACGACCACGTTACCTCTTATGGGACGGGGCTAGGTTAATTACTCTGGTCGGTGCTAGCAAAGAGCCACATTACTAGTGGCGGGAGTGATGTGTGGTCACTCTCGTGATGGGGTCATGCCAGGTAGGACAACTATGCCATTTTTATGAGTTCCAGGCACACCATTGGTCCCCGCATAGTTGATACTGTCCAGAGTCGGTGCTCGGAAGATGTACAACATGTGGGTTGGGTACCAATCGAGTGTACCTCTTTGTCTAGTATCATCAGGGGAAATGCATTGATCGGGTACTTACCTCGGGTATGTTATATACCGCGAGTCATGGATGACACGGAATTTTCCCGGATCTCGTGAGTCCAGCGTACTACCTCTGCATAGTGTATAACTATTCGAATAGCCGTGTCCATGGTCAAGGACAGTTGGGTGGTGCTGCTTAAACTACGTCCGGTCGTTTCCACATAAACCAATTGTGTGTGAGTGGTGAGAGAAAGGTGTTGTTATGGAAGTAATGATATGACCAAGTTTGGTGACTTGGCATATAGGGTGAGCCCGGATGGTTCAGCCCTCGACAGGTATATTGATATATGTGACCTGTTCTTCAAAAGTAATTCTTTAACTTGATGCATTTTCATGATCATTCCACCAAGATGAATTCCACCAAAGATGCATGTTATTGTTATCCTTCGCTTCTGTTGTTCATGTCATGGGCTATTTGTCAATACATTCAAAGTACTCATTTGCTTGCCACTTGTTATGTTATTGACCAGACATGGAGGGACCGGAGTTTGGAGATGAGTACGTCTTCGGAGACGCCCCTGCGAACTAGGACGCTTCCAAGTCAGAATGTATGTAGGTGTAGGCTTGATGGCATGGGCACCCGTTAGCCCTTTCGGTTTCCGCTATTAGATGTATCAGTACGATTTAGCGTTAGGCCCTGTTTGTGAACTTGACCATTCGGTCATGTGTCATAATAATCGGTACTTGGATGTAAGACTCTTTTATTCGGTATCTATTTTCAGTGAGCATTGATCTCTGGGATCACTGAGCATGGCGATCTCGGCTCGTAAGTCGGGGTCCCCACACTCTAGATTCTATGTAAGGAAAAATTCGGTAGGGAAGAATGTGTAAACTTGGTAACACCGAATTTATGCTTTGGGGTTTGGACAGAATATTTTTTTGGGAGAATTCATGAGGGTTTTTGGTGGCTCACCTCTATGCACTTGAGAAACTAGATCATCATAGGTACCTCGGCCCCTTTTAATAGTATTGGCTTTCTTATGGACTCAATTGAAATTTCTCACATAAAATGCAAAATGTAGAGTCTTGAAGCTTGAAGCTTAGCCAATACAATTCTTCTTCTTCCTAGGGGTTTCTCCTCACATTCCCAGTCAGTGCTACCTCTTAATCTTGCGTTGGTTTTTCCCTTGAAGAGGAAAGGGTGATGCAGCTTAGTAGCAGTAAGTATTTCCCTCAGTTTTGAGAACCAAGGTATCAATCCAGTAGGAGAATCAAGCCAAATCTCTAGAGTACCTGCGCAAACACAAACGAGCTTGCACCCAACGCTATAAAGGGGTTGTCAATCCCTTGAAGATTGATTGCAAAGTGAGATATGAAGGCGGAAAGTCCAGCAAAGTAAAAGTGTAAGGCTGAAAATATGATGTGAAGTAGACCCGGGGGCCATAGTGTTCACAAGAGGCTTCTCTCAAAATAGCAAATATTACGGTGGGTGAACAAATTACTGTCGAGCAATTGATAGAACCACGCAAAGTCATGATGACATCTAAAGAAATGATCATACATATAGGCATCACGTCCGAGACAAGTAGACCGATACTTTCTGCATCTACTACTATTACTCCACACATCGACCGCTATACACCATGCATCTAGTGTATTGAGTTCATGACGAACAGAGTAAGGCCTTAAGCAAGATGACATGATGTAGAGGGATAAACTCAAACCAATGATGTAAACCCATCTTTTTACCCTTGATGGCATCAACACGATACGTGCCTCGCTACCCCTTCTGTCACTGGGTGAGGTCACCGCATGGTATGAACCCAAAACCAAGCTCTTCTCCCATTGCAAGAATCAAAGATCCAGTTGGCCAAACAAAACCCACAACTCGAAGAGAATTACAAGGATATGAAATCAAGCACATAAGAGATTAGAAGAAACTCAAATAAGATTCATAGATAATCTGATCATAAATCCACAATTCATCTGATCTCGACAAACACACCGTAAAAGAAGATTACGTCGGATAGATCTCCATGAAGATCATGGAGAACTTTGTATTGAAGATCCAAGAGAGAGAAGAAGCCATCCAGCTACTAGCTATGGACCCGAAGGTGTATGGTGAACTACTCACGCATCATCGGAGTTGCAATGGTATTGATGAAGAAGCCCTCTGTATCTGAATCCCCCCTCCGGCAGGGCACGAGAACGTGCCCCAGATGGGATCTTGCGGAGACGGAAGCTTGCGGCGGCGGAAAAGTATTTTCGTGGATCTCTCACGTGGTTTTGGATTTTTCGGGGATTTAAAGGCGGAAGAAGTAGGACAGACGGGCCATAGGTGGCCCACAAGCCTACTAGGCGCCTCCCCCGTGGCCCCACCTAGGGGGCTTGTGGCCTCCCCTGGTGGCCTCTGCCTTAGTTCTCACGCCCCCTGCATATCTTCTGTTCCAAAAAAAATCTTTTCTGAAATTTTATTCCGTTTGGACTCCGTTTAATATTCTCCTCTGAAAACGGTCAAAAACACGGAAAAAGAGGAATTAGCACTTGGCACTGAGTTAATGAGTTAGTCCCAAAAAAGATATAAAAGGCATACAAAACATCCAATGTTTGACAAGATAATAGCATGGAACCATCAAAAATTATAGATACGTTGGAGACGTATCAAGCATCCCCAAGCTTAACTCCTGCTCGTCCTCGAGTAGGGAAGTGATAAAGAATGAATTTTTGATGTGGAATGCTACCTAGCATATTTGTCATTTGTAACTTCTTTCACGTGACATGAATGTTCAGATCCGTAAGATTCAAAACAACAGTTTGCTATTGACATGAAAACAATAATACTTCAAGCAAACTAGCAAGGTAAGGATGAACTTTCGAAATAGCAAGGCCAAAGAAAGTTATCCCCACAAAATCATATAGTCTCGCTATACTCCATCATCCCCACACAGCTAATTTAAATCATGCACAACCCCGGTATTGGCCAAGTAATTGTTTTCGCACTCTTACTTTCTCAAACCTTTTTGAACTCTCATGCAATACATGAGGATGAGCCATGGATATACCACTATAGGTGGAATAGAGTGTGGTGGAGGATGTGAGACAAAAAGGAGGAGATGGTCACATTGACTCGTCGTATCAAAGGACTATGGATATGCCCATTAATAGATATCAATGTGAGAGAGTAGGGATTACCATGCAATGGATGCACTTAGAGATATAAGTATTTGAAAGCTCAAAAGGAGAACTAGTGGGTGTGCATCCAACTTGCTTGCTCACTAAGACCTAGGGCAATTTTGAGGAAGCCCATCATTGGAATATACAAGCCAAGTTATACAATGAAGATTCCCACTAGCATATGTTGGTGAAAAAACAAGAGACTCTCGATCATGAAGAACATGGTGCTATTATGAAGCACAAGTGTGGAAAAGATAGTAGCATTGTCCCTTCTCTCTTTTTCTCTTTTTTTGGGCTCTTTGGCCTCTTTCCATATTTTTTTGTGTGGTCAACTTTGGCATCTTTTTTATTTATTTCCTCACATGGGACAATGCTCTAATAATGATGATCATCACACTTTAATTTACTCAAAGCGCAATGCTAGAACAATGATGACTCTATAGGAAATGCCTCCAGCAGTGTACCAGGATGTGCAACGATCTAGCTTGGCGTATGAAGTTCAAACATCTCGCTAGCTATCTTACGATGATGCAATGACAATATGAGAGTGACGACAAAAGTCATGAGAAGGAACGATGGGAGTTGCATGGCAATATATCTCGGAATGGCTATGAAAATGCTATAGTAGGTAGGTATGTTGGCTGTTTTGAGGAAGGTATATGGTGGTTTTGTGCACTGGCGAAAGTTGCACGGCACTAGAGAGGCTAGCAATGGTGGAAGGTGAAAGTGCATCTATACCATGGACATACATTAGTCATGAAGAACTCACATTCTTATTGCGCAAGTTTTTATTAGTAATCGAAACAAAGTGCTAAACGCATACTCCTAGGGGAAGGGTTGGTAGGTGTTAACCATCGCGCGATCCCGACCGCAACACAAAGCAAGACAATCAATAGATCAATTATGCTCTGACTTCCTAACATAGTGGTTCACCATACGGGCATGTTACGGGAATCACTAATTTCAACACAAGTATTTCTAGATTCACAACACCCTACTAACATAACTCTTAATATCACCAAATCCATGTCTCAAAACTAATTGAGAGTAATCAAACTTGTCTTTCTAATCAATGCACAAGAAGATGGAAGTTTTATTGTATCCTCTTTGGGTACCTATCACCTTTGGGACTACTTTCATAGCACAAGCCAACTACCAAGTTACTCAGAGAGATCACTCTCAAAAATATATAAGTGAAGATCGAGAGTTCTTATTTCTCCAAAATATGTCACCTCCTTGCTCTAAAAGATCTAAGTGAAGCACAAGTGAGCTAAATTGCCTAACTCAAAAGATATAAGCGAAGCTCAAAGAGTATTCTAGCAAAGTCAGGATGAGTGCCTGTCTCTATCAAAAGGTGTGCCGCAAGGATGATTGTGACACAACAAAAAGAAAAGACTGCTAAGATACAAGACGCTCCAAGAAAAACACATATGATGTGGTGAATAAAAATATAGCTCCAAGTAATGTTACCGATGGATTGAAGACGAAAGAGGGGACGCCTTACCGGGGCATCCCCAAGCTTAGGCTTTTCTGTGTACTTGAAGTTGGCTTGGGATGCCTTGGGCATCCCCAAGCTTGAGCTCTTTCCACTCTTTATCCTTTGTCCATGAGAACATCACCCAAAACTTGAAAACTTCACAACACAAAACTTAAACATAAACTCGTGATATGATTAGCACAAGAAAACAAACTACCACCTCTTTAGGTATTGTAGAAAACTTGATTTCTATTTATATTGGTCTTAGATTACTGTATTCTCACTTCTGCAAGGCTAGTACCCCCGATACTATCCATAGTTTCATCAAAACAAGCAACCAACACAACAAAAACAGAATTTGTCAAAAACATACCAGTTTGTAGCAATCTGTATACTTTGTATACTTCTCGTATCTAACAAATTCCGAAAAATTACGACAGTTTGGGCAATTGGCATATCAACCAGCATCAAAAAGAATCAACTCAAAATCTCTTTCTGGATAAAAATGAAAAATAATTTCGTGAGTGAAAAGTTTCTGCCTTTTTCCAGCATCATCAAACAACCATCACCAAACTCGTCATAAATGTTTTACTTGGCTCAAACACAAAAAGAAACACAAAATACACAATCATAACAGAATTATGATGGTGTGGACGCAACAAAATAGAAAGCAAAAATCAAAGATAAATTCATTGGGTTGCCTCCCAACAAGTGCTATTGTTTAACGCCCTTAGCTAGGCATTGATAATTCAGTGATGCTCACACAAAAGACAAGAATTGAAGCACAACTAGAGCATCATGAAACATGTGACAAACATACATAAGTCTAACATACTTCATATGCATACGAATTTTATAGGAAGACAGATTGTCAATACAACCAATAGTTACCATATGCAAGGAAGAAGAAAGAGACAATAGCAATCTCAATATGATGAGAGGTGATTTAGTGATATGAAAGTTTCTACCACAAAATTTTCCTCTCTCATTACAACTATATGTGGGATCATAATCAAATTCAACAATATAGATATCACAAAGGATATTCTTTTCATGATCCACATGCATGCAAAGTTGACGCTCTTCAAAAATAGTGGGATTATCATCAACTAAAGTCATGACTTCTCCAAACCCACTTTCAATATTATTGCAAATATCATATTCATTATGAGGCTTAAGCAAAATTTCAAGATCATAAGAAAAATCATTACCCCAATCATGATCATTTCAACAAGTAGTGGACATAGCAAAACTAGAATCCCCAAGCTTAGGGTTTTGCATATTCTTAGCATGATTGTCACTAATAGGATTTATAGTGAAACCATTGCAATCATGCTTTTCATTCAGGGAGCCCTCGTGAATGACTTCATAAATTTCTTCATCACAATTTTTAGATTCACGCATCTCAAGAAAAACTCCATAAATATAGTCAAGTGCACTCAACTCACTAGCAATTGGATCAACATAATTGGATCTCTTAAAGAGATTAGCAACTGGATGAGGATCCATATCAATAGATTTTCAGCAAGCGAAGATGCAAGCATATTGAAGGCACATGGCACCACAAGCAAACAGAAAGCAAACGAAAGAAAAGGGCGAACGAAAAAGGCAAATATTTTTGTAAATTTTTGTTTTTCAGAAGTGGGGGAGAGGAAAACGAGAGGCAAAAAAGTAAATCCAAGAGATGAGTTTGCGACACTTACTTGGATAAGCTGCACTTGATGCTCCCCGGCAACGGCGCCAGAAATCCTTCTTGCTACCTCTTGAGCTTGCGCTGGTTTTTGCCTTGAAGAGTAAAGGGTGATGCAGCACAGTAGCAGTAAGTATTTACCTCGGTTTTGAGAACCAAGGTATCAATCCAGTAGGAGAATCAAGCCAAGTGTCGAGAGTACCAGCGCAAACACAAACGAGCTTGCACCCAATGCTATAAAGGGGTTGTCAATTCCTTCAAGATTGATTGCAAAGTGAGATCTGAAGGCAGAAACTGCAACAAAGTAAAAGTGTAAGGCTGAAAATATGATGTGAAGTAGACCCGGGGGCCATAGTGTTCACTAGAGGCTTCTCTCAAAATAGCAAATATTATGGTGGGTGAACAAATTACTGTCGAGCAATTGATAGAACCGCGCAAAGTCATGACGATATCTAAGGCAATGATCATACATATAGGCATCACGTCCGAGACAAGTAGACCGATACTTTCTACATCTACTACTATTACTCCACACATCGACCGCTATCTAGCATGCATCTTGTGTATTAAGTTCATGACGAACAGAGTAACGCCTTAAGCAAGATGACATGATGTAGTGGAATAAACTCAAACCAATGATGTAAACCCCATCTTTTTACCCTTGATGGCAACAACACAATACGTGGCTCGCTACCGCTTCTGTCACTGGGTGAGGTCACCGCATGGTATGAACCCAAACCCATGCACTTCTCCCATTGCAAGAATCATAGATCAAGCTGGCCAAAAAAACCCACAACTCAAAGAGAATTACAAGGATATGAAATCATGCACATAAGAGATCAGAAGAAACTCAAATAAGATTCATAGATAATCTGATCATAAATCCACAATTCATCGGATCTCGACAAACACACCGCAAAAGAAGATTACATCGGATAGATCTCCATGAGTATCATGGAGAACTTTGTATTGAAGATCCAAGAGAGAGAAGAAGCCATCTAGCTACTAGCAATGGACCCGAAGGTCTATGGTGAACTACTCACGGATCATCGGAGAGGCAATGGTGTTGATGAAGAAGCCCTCTGTATCCGAATCCCCCTCCGGCAGGGCACCAGAACGTGCCCCACATGGGATCTTGTGGAGACAGAAGCTTGCGGCAGCGGAAAAGTATTTTCATGGATTTCTCACGTGGTTTTAGATTTTTCGGGGACTTAAAGGCGGAAGAAGTAGGGCAGACGAGCCACAGGGGGGGCACAAGCCTGCTAGGCGCGGCCAACCCTGGTCGCGCCTAGGGGGCTTGTGGCCTCCCCTGGTGGCCTCTGCCTTGGTTCTCACGCCCCTGCGTATCTTGTGTTCCAAAAAAAATCTTTTCGGAAGTTTTATTCCGTATGGACTCCGTTTAATATTCTCCTCTGAAAAGGGTCAAAAACACGGAAAAAACAGGAACTGGCACTTGGCACTGAGTTAATAAGTTAGTCCCAAAAAAGATATAAAAGGCATACAAAACATCCAAATTTGACAAGATAATAGCAAGGAACCATCAAAAATTATAGATACGTTGGAGCCGTATCAGTCAGCAATCTTTTGGACAAAATATGAAACACTAGGTAGAACCATTAGTCCAAGAGATAATGTATTTTGTCATGAATTATCAAAACCTTCAAGCGAGCATATGTGCTTTCATTCTCTCATAGTTGCAGGATGACTATCCTTGAGGTCGTCCGCCCGACTTCCCCCGAAGACTAGATTGGTGGCCCACCAGTGTGGGATCCTGATCATCCACTTTGAGGGGAGAGGACGGATCGTTCTCCTGTACTCCTCCACCACTGTCCATCCTCGTGACAGCCTCACCATCGACTGTAAAAGTTACCTTCTTCGGCTTCATAGAAGAGGAGGGCTCCCTAACACCACTTACAGCAGAACACGCATTTCCGAGCTCAGAGCTTAATACGACAACATGGGCTCCGACCGCATGGCAGTAAAGCATGCAAACTCCTACAACACGACGAAAACCATAGCAGGGTCACACATAGTCCTCCTTTACCCTCCAAAGATGAAAGCCATAAACACACATCTCCTCCTGGGGCCTCATGGTAGAAGGCCTCCATCACGATCTTCAAAAGAACCTTGTGGGGTTGGAGCCCTGATAAAAGGGAGAGTCGACAATGCCCCTCCTCCTCTTCAAGTAAATTGGGGGAGGTCCGAGAAGGGTTTGATTGTTCATATTAGTCACTCATAAGCGACTTGCGGGATCTCATGGAAGCACGCGACGCTCCACCTAAGTCCACGCGATCTGAATGCCCGTGAGGCCTTCATCTTTTAGGTGCACCGTGGCCTTCACTCAACGGGTTTGTGCTCTTAGAGAGACCGTTTGTTGACTCCCAAGAATTCAGGCGCTCTGAGGGACTATCGCAGAAGGTCGACAGGTAGGCCTCCAGGCCAAACATGTAAAAACACTTCTTCTGCCAGGACCCCTCAACCACGGGAGAGACATAGGGAAGAAGGGGGAGTTGGGTCGCGACGAGAGGCTAACCACTCGAATGTTCGGGACGATGGTGTCGTCCATCTGCCAGTTGACTTCAAAGAAGTGGTGAACGAGGATTCAAAGGGGGCACCCCTGAGGAAGCACTTGCAGGATGTTATGAAGTTCGTGATGTGCAGAATACTGGTGGGTTTGAGGTGGTGGAGTTGTATGCCAAAGAACAAAATAAGCCCTCTCTCAAAGGGGTGGAAGGGGAAGCCAAGGACATGCCCAAAGAAGTCAAGATGAATGACTCCGTGACAGCAGACCTTCCCCTGCAATGGCACCAGAAGAATGCTGCTAGCACTCTCCGGCAATCGAAACTAGAAGAATGTTGTTGACAGCCCACCAGCGCGTGGGATCGTAGCAGCTTTCGAGGGTAGAGTATTCGACCCAAATTTGTTGATTCGTCAGGCTGGAGGTGAGAGGATACTCTCGAGTATTAGCAGCTGAATTTATCAGATTCAACCACACCTGAAAGATTAGTATCTGCAAGCCAAGTGTCAGCAGCAAAGTAGTATGATAACAACGGTGTCAGAAACGATCTGTTGACGGCAGACTATTCCTAACGATTTTATCAATAGCGCCAAAAGTTGCCCGTGGACGGAAAATATTCTTTCCCGTCAACGGCGGGAGAAAAATTATTGTAGCGGGTAGCAGCAGTGTAACGAGTAATAGCAGTGGCAAGGAACAGCAGTAGTGACAGCAGTAGCAAGACAAGTAACAACAGTAGTAGAACAAACTCTTAGGCAATGGGTCGGTGATTTGTTTGGATGATATTCATCATGCAATAGTTATAACACGGAGAGATATGTGGCTAGCTCCCGTTCGTCAATGTGAAGTAGGCATGCATTCCGTGTGTCGTCATACGTGCTTAGGGAAAAGAACTTGCATGACATCTGTTGTCCATCCCTCCCGTGGCAGAGGGGTCCAAAAGGAAACTATGAGATATTAAGGTTCTCCTTTTAATAAAGAACCGAACCAACGCATTAGCACTTGGTGAACACATGAACTGCTCAAACTATGGTCATCACCGGGAGTGGTTCCGGTTATTGTCACTCCGGGGTTGCCAGATCATAACACATAGTAAGTAACTACAACTTGCAAGATCGGATCTAAAACAGACATATATTGGTGACAACATAATAATTTCAGATCTGAAATCATGGCACTCGGGCCCTAGTGACAAGCATTAAGCATGGCAAAGTAGTAGCAACATCACTCTCAGAACATAGTGGATACTAGGGATCAATCCCCATCAAAACTAACTCGATTACATGATAGATCTCATCCTACTCATCACCGCCCAGCGATCCTACGAATAGATTACTCACGAACGACAAAGAGCTTCATGGAATTGGAGAGGGAAGAAGGTTCATGATGACGATGGCGACGATTTCCCCTCTCCGGAGCCCAAAACGGACTCCAGATCTGCCCTCCAGACGAAGAACAGGATGTGGCGGCGCCTTCGTATCGCAAACGCGACAAAATCTTCTCTTTTTATTTTTTCTGGGACGAAAGTGAATTTATAGAGCTGAGATTGGGGGCGACAGAGCCACGTGGGCCCCACAAGCTTGCCATCCGCCACCAGGGGGGTGGCGGCTACATGGCTTGTGGCACACTGGCCCACCCCCTCAGGTGGATCTTTGCGCAGGTATTTTTCATATTTTCCAAAAATAATCTCCGTAAATTTTCAGGACATTTGGAGAACTTTCATTTCTGCACAAAAACAACACCAAGGCAATTCTGCTGAAAACAGCGTTAGTCCAGGTTAGTTCCATTCAAATCATGCAAATTAGAGTTCAAAACAAGGGCAAAAGAGTTTGGAAAAGTAGATACGATGGCGACGTATCAATGAAGCACACGCGTGCCTGGCGGCAACTCTTGAAAGACTTGCATCAATAGAGGAACCTAATATTGAAGACGGGAAGGGAAGGAGCACTCCACCACGAACCTCTGGATATCTCCGTCGCATACGGTGGAGCGGGCCTTCCGGTTGGCGAATACATCGATGTCGGGCTATGGATATTTTCTTGTTCCTTGGTGCAATACACGTTGCGGGGACCAGCTGAGGAGCTTGGTGGGCCCATGTTTCATTGCATGGGAGAAGAAATGATGGAGCCAAATATGATGAATGTCGCCATCGTGATAGTTGAATGAGACGGGGCAGAGGTCGAGAAGACACAAGGAAAGGTGGAGTTAGAACGAAATCCCACACCGTTCCTGCTCTTACGACCCACTACATGCAAACTAAAAATCGAGGCGTCTCCCCGCGTCATGTGCCTCATTTATTATGGATGGTTAGCGCTCATGACTCGAGCTCATGCGAATTTTGTTAGGCTTGCCATTATGAGGAAAGGACACAATGGCCTCTAGCTCCATGCTCACAAGAAATTTCGTGGTCACAACTCTCTAGGAAAAGGTAACAGGAAGTGGTCCCTTACATGTGGACATATGCGGAGAAAAAAATAAAGCCGCAAGCATAACGAGAGGGTCAAAAATAGTTACGTGAGGAATAAAGCCATCAGGACTCCACCCAAGCACGAGAGCATGGGCCTTCTAGCAGAGCTCCCGAAGAACAAAAGTGAGAATCCACCATAGGTCTCGCAAACTTTTACTACAACCTCTGATAGGAATGAAGGCTACTGACAGGGTCATGTACCAAGGTGGCCAGCAACAAGGATCCAAAACTCGTACAAGACATGGGAGCCACTAGGCCCGAGGAAAAGAAGGAACCTGAGGAGGTGGGACACCGTCGTGGTCTCCAATAAGAGAGGTTGGTCGCACCCCATATGGCATCTACCATGTAAACCATAGTCCTCTCCTACATATATAAAGGGAGGTCTATGGTACCCATTGGCATCTATCAAAAATAGGAGAACACTCGGTAGCAATCTCATACACCATTGCAACCCCTACACGAGGTATCCCTCCACTATGAATCAATAAAACCGGCAGGATATAGGGTATTACTCTTCGAAGGCCCAAACTTGGATCAACCCCTCGTCTCACCTCCAATCCATTGCTTTTAGTTGTGCTTGGACCCCTGCTGAAGGATGTGATGGGATTTCGCTTTGTCACCCACCTCGCCCTAGTGAATCGACTCTGTGACCTCTAGAACAGAACAGGCTTGCCGGTACAGGCATCCTGGAGTGCAATGATGGTCATACCCACTGACATGGGAACCACGCCAATTGCCACGGTGGCCACGGATTCAAACAAATGGTATGCCACATCTCCTTGGAAGCATCCGCAACACCGCCATTGATGACGCCATTACTTGAGGCACCATCGTGAGCCACCAAGATGACATTCGTGGATGTGCCGCCCGCCAATGCAGGTACCCATTGATGTAGTCATGCTGACGAGATAAACGCCTCCAACAACGACTCCCGAGAATACTAGAGACCTCCCCTTATCCGTGAGGATGGGCCTTTCCAGTTCACGAAGGGGTTCGTGGCTCCAACAGGTGCAGTCGCCTAATAGTTGTGATCTGCATTGGGTTTTCTGTGAAGACGAACGGGTGATGTAACAAAATATAGATAAGTATTTCTATTAGTAGAAAATCAAGGTTTATCGAACCAATAGGAGTAATAACGAGACCCCATCTTCGGCGACTCCACACAAAGAAACAAACACTCGCACCCAATGCGGGCAAGAGGGTTGTCAGTCCCCTTGGACTCGTTATTTGCAAGCAAGTAAAGTGTGTAGGTGAAAGATGAGAATTGAAAAGTAAATAAAAAGTAAATAAAGGCAGTGGGTTACTTGTAGCGTTTGTAAACTTATATGTGAATAGACACATCGGCCATAGTTTTCCCTAATGGCATCTCCCATGTAGTAGACATACGGTGGGTAAACAAATTACTGTTGGGCAATTGATATAAAATCACATAGTTATGTGAGATTCACGACAATGCTCATGTATATATAGGCATCACATCCTTAAGGAAATAGGCTAACTCCCGCCTGCACCTATTACTATTGCTCCACCCATCGACCGCTATCCAGCATGCATCTAGAGTATTAAGTAAAATAGATTCATGCTTGGAGAATAATGAGATGATGTAGACAAAGAGAAATCAATCAATATGAATTCGCCGCATCATTTTATTCTTAGTGGCAACAATACAAATATGTGTCATTGTCCCTTTCTTTCACTCGGATATATAACTCCGCCAGATTGAACCCACTACAACGCACCCCTCCCAATGAAAAAATATACATCTAGTTGGCAAAACTATTTCAAGATCGGAGAGATTTACGAAGCTATAATAATCATGCAAATAAGAATCATAATAGAGAAGACTCACATGTTTATCATGAATAATGTAAATAAAAACCCACAATTTATCGGATCCCAACAAAAGCACCACATGGAAGAACTACATCAGATAGATCAAAGCAAAGATGTGATGATCGTTGTATTGAATATCAAGAGAGAGAGATAGCCATGTAGATCCTAAGTACAGACCATAGTTTTGTGGTAAGCTACTCACACATCTCCATGGGAGCTGCAAGGTTGTTGTAGAGGCCCTTCCTTATTGATTCCACCTCTGGCAGGGCATTCGAACAGGACTCCATATGTGCACACGGCGCAACAGAGACTCGAGGTGGCAGAAAAAGTGTTAATGATGGCCCTTGTAGGGTTTTTGGATATTTTAGAATTACAGAACACAACGAGGGATCATGAGGCGCGAGGGGGGGACCACACATTTGGGCACGGCAAGCCCCACTCGGTGCGCCGTGATATGTGGTGCCTCCCTAGTGTGGCCACCGATCTCCTCCCGGAGCTTCCAGGTATTCTTTTGGTCCAGAAAAATCATCAAAAACTTTCACGCAATTGGTCTTTGTTTGGTACTATGAACGTGAAAAGACAAAAACATGCAGAAAATAATAACTAGCACTAGGTACTAGGTTAATAGGTTAGTGCTCAAAATAGTGTTAATTCATAAATAAATACCCAAAAAGTATCCTAGAGTGACAATATTATATCATGGAATAATCAAAAATATAGATACGTTTGCAGATATATCATTGCCAGAGTGACCCGGGAGGTGTCCTCGTCTATTACCATAAGAATCTCAGAGCCCAACACTGCAATCGATGTTCCTACATCGTCACCAGATGGATTTACACGCACGGCGACCTATTCGCCCGTGCTAGATGGGTTGATTGCCTCCCCTGAGCGGCCTTTCGTCATTAGGTCATCCACCACAACCAACTATATTGTCCCATCGATGACCATGCCAATTTTCTCGAGTCATGCAACCTCCTCAACCACAAGAACACTCAAAACAGTGTCCTATGCATCAACTTCCAGTGTGGTGTCTCTCTTAGTCCCCAAGTTAGTGGCATAAGCCTTCGCTATTGCAATAGCAGGGGTACGGAGACAGATGTTGGATGACTCCCTCAAACGATTGTTCCATGGTAGGAAGGTCGTTGCCTACAACTGGACTTAGAGCAATGATAGAGCACGCGGAAACAACAAGCAGTAGAGATGCCACGGTTATCACAGTGATCTCATGGAGAACCCCAATGAACTCCCTTGATGAACTCATGGTTTCAGCAAAAAATCAGGAAAAGGACGTACATGTCCATTCTGCATCCCTTAACAGAATTGAGGCGTCAGGACCCCTGTCATAGACCAGGGATTGTTGGGATGTCATCAACCATTGGTTGAGGGTTTTCGCAGCCCAAGTGGTCGTTGTCGGATTTGGGCCTCTGGAAAACCCTAGGGTTCGAACACAGGGGCATGTGCGGCGATCTCTCTCGGCTCAACCTTACCTAGCCCGCTACTCGATGGAAACGGCGAAGAACTCACACGATGGTGAGGGGACCGCAGAACACAGTTGTTTACCCAGGTTCGGGCTGCTGCGAAGCGTAAAACCCTACTCCTCCTTTTGGTGGATCGCTTCTCACGGAGGTTGATGGATGAACTAGTATAGAGCTCTCGGGCCTCCGGTGGCCAAGTGGCTAAGTGTGTTATTCTAGGGTTTCAATGACCCCCCCCACTTGCCAAGTGTTCTACCCTCTCTATTTATAGTAGAGGCCAGGGTCCTCTTCCCTTATCGTAGGCGGAAAGGGATCCCACAACGGCCAGTTTCGGTGGGAGACAAGGGAACATGCTTCCCCTGTCAAAAGTGGTCTTCGCCTGCAAAGCCACTGCCAGCGCCGCAAAAATGAGCACATGGATGGCGCCCGTCCTGCCGGCACGCGACCATGGTCTTGTTGCACCAGAAGGTAAACCTTTATGAGATGCCTTTGGAGTCCTGATTCGCTCCCACGTTCTTTGCACTAAAGGGGGAACTACCATTTCCTGCCATCTTCTGATCGCCTGCCTTCCATGGCCTCATCCTTGACTCCTGAGGCCCGATCCTGCCTTGAAATATCCGCCGCACCGGAGGGGTCCTGAGGAGGACCCCTGCGGGTTTTGATGTCGCTCATTCTCGCGAGGCTTGGTCCCTCGCGAGGGCCTTGTTCAGGGTGGTGTTGTTCCCTGTCGTTCTTGTGTTGACGAACTAGGTCCGCCCTGGGCCAAAGGCAGGCAGGTCTGGGTACCCCCATTTCGATAATGCCGACTGTAGCCCTCGGGCCCAAGGCGCGCATGGGCTGGCTTCTCAGAGAAGCCTCGAAGTCGGCCCGAAACGTCCTGGGCCCCATTTTCTTGCGGGTCATGCGACCCACGTGTCTCGCAGCTGCGCGGTGACAATCTCGCTCCTCGAGGCGCCCGGGCGTTGCCACGCCGCGATGATGCGATTCCCAAGAGTCACGCAGGCCATCATGTTGGTCATTGAATGTGACCACACCCAACGGCCCTCTCGGATGTGACCGATTGGTGACAAGTGAGGCGACATGGGGGGAATGGTTCCGTCGGCCCACCTCGCGGCCCTTGTGAGTCGTGTGACGCCCACGCTCCTGCGATGGTTGGTGGCTAGGGCTCGCCTATAAATTCTCCCAGCCCCCTTCGGGGGGGGCACTGCAACCTCGAGCTTCTTCTCTGCTTCAGTCGTCCACCACGAGGAAACTTCTTCCCTTCCTTCACTCTTCGTCCTCATGGTATCCCCCGGGGATGGATTTGGACGAGGGAAGCATGTGTGCACCTTCGTCCGCCCCCGGGGGCAGCGGCGCAGGGTCCTTAGGGCCCTCGATCGTCTGCCACCTCTGGGTTATGGCCGCTGAGTAAGCCCTTCATTGCTTCTTTTGCTTGCCGCTTCATCTGTTCTCCTTGGGTTCATACTCCTTCTCCTCAAGCGCGCCCTCCTCCAAGAATCCCAAACTCAGTGAGGTCCTAGAGGAGGTGGGGGAGCTCCGGGCCCGACTTGAGAGCGCCCAGGCCGCCCTCAACGCCGCTCGCCAAGGCGAGTCGGAGGCCAAGGAGGGGCTAGCGTTGCTGCAGTAGCAGGTCCGGGAGGCGGCGGATGCCGTGCAGGTCGCTCAAGACGAGGCGTCGTACGCTCGCCTGATGGCATCCCAGCGCGCCCTAAAGTTCGCGGGCATCGCCGACCAGGTGACCGCCGTGACGCGCCAGTTTGCGGGGAGGGCCCCGGCGCTGCCTAACGTGAGGAGCGACGGGGCCTACATCGTCTTCTTCCAGGAGGTCATGGAGCCGCTGGAGGCCGGCTTCCACCGCACGGAGGAGGATAGCGCGTCTAGCGCGCGCGAGCTTCTGGGCCTTGCCCTAACGCTCGTCTTCTCCAACTTGCGCTGCCTCGCTCCGGAACTCGACCTCCGGTGCGTCGTCGAACCGGTGCCCGTTGAGCCCTGCCGTCTTCTCCGGGATGAGGTCCGCCCGCACGTGGACGCCCTGGTGGGGCGGTACGTCCAGGTGCCCGCCTCGAGCGAGGAGGGAGGTCCCGACGCTGGGCCAGCCGGTGCCATGGGTGACGCCGGCAGCCCCTCCCCTTACTGCCCCAAGCTCCCATTTTCCTGCTCCTCTAATGGTGAATCAAGAACTCTGCCCTGCTGGGCGTTAAGCTTTTGTTGCTATTGCCTTTGTTGCTCTCCTCTTTTCTTTTTTCTCTAGAGGTGATGGCTTGCGTGCTGGTGGTTGTTGTAGCGGGGCTGCACAGGTTAGGGCCCGTCGCCGTAGCTGCCGTAGCTTGAGATTGACGAGGGAGGCACGACCTTCCATGAGCTGTGTCCTCTCGAGGCCCCTCTCATGCCGCTGCGTGCTTGGGTGTTGGACTCACTCCTTGCTGCCGCCGAATCCTTAGTTCCTGCATCCTTCGTTAGTGCGCATATTTTGATTCATCGTTAGTATATCGTAAAGCGAGAGGGTCCATGTCAGGGCCTGTGAGGCGCTTAGATTGTGGATTTGCGTCGGTCCCTCGCATAGTTCCTATGGTGCAGCTCCTCTTTCGCAAGCGGGATGAGGTGAAGACCCTTTCGGCAATCTATGTCTGCAGGTCCCGGTCCCGGACATTTCCTTGCTGCCTTGAGGTTCAATCCGTTACCAAGGCTGTCCCTCATAGGGCAAAGCCCCGGCATCCTGGGGTGCCAAGTGGCTTTGCGACCAGTAAGGCTCCATTCTAACCTGCCTTACCGCATCCCTATGTCGCTCATCCTCCTACTGAGATGTTTCCATCTCGGTCTGGATTTTCTCTAGTGCCATGGAGGAAGCTACAAGATCAATGCGCAAGCACCTTAGATCTTAGTACTGCAAAAATAGATTGGATGCAAAAGTATAAACGCCACATCAGATTGTCAATTTTACCTGGCGCTTCCTCCATTTACTTTTCATAAGCTCCATGTCCTTCTTGGGCATCTCGAGCTTACGATCGATATCTTCCAACCCCTCGGAGGTGGAAGCTGCAACATAAGTATGTAATAAAACAGGCAAACATTAATACTCCTTGGATGACATCAATCCCTTAACCGGATCATCATATCCAGTCTCAAGGGCTATTGATATTTGACCTTTATTATTAAGTCCCCCGAGCAAGTGATACATCCAAAATGCATCACTATTTTGTATCATAATTTGTCTGTATTCATTGATATATTTCACTTTATGATGGTGTGCTTATAATGTTTTGGCTTATTTTACACATTTTATAACTTTCCCGTGCCGAAACAACAGACGCAGGATTCAGCGGAGAAAATAGCACGAAGAGTTGCAATATCAGAACATCTCCAATTGCGGTGAAATTTTGAGAGAAGAAGTTTCCGAAAAGATCCCGAAGACAGGCCAAAGAAGGGCCGGAAGGGGGCCCCAGGTCACCCAGGCGACCTGCTGGCGTGACCCCCTCTAGGCCGCGCCAGGAAGCCGCCTGGGTGATGGGCCCAACCTCCGGTGCTATCCTTTGGCCTATATGTCCCTCTTGACCTAAAAATTATGGGGGCACAAGAGTTTTCACGATTCCACCGCTGCTCCGCGGCGGAAACCTACAGTGAAGAAAAGACCTTTCCCGCGGGCAGATTCCGCCGGGGAGAACTCCTCCCGGAAGGGGAGATCGTCCTCATCATCATCTCCATCATCACAGGCATCATCGAGATCATCATCACCATCATCAGCAACACCAGCACCATCTGCACCTTCATCCCATCTAGTTCACAATTGCAATCGGAGTTGTACCTTGCACTATTCATCCCCTCTACTCTACCGGTGTTGATTACTCGTTTGTGGTAAATGCTATTGAGTTTTGTTGGAGGATTATTATTATGACCAGATTGTTAATCATATTTTCATCACCTCTGATCATGATCTATTTTATGTCTTGTGAGTAGTTCCATTAGTTCTTGAGGACATGGGAAAAGTCAAGATGTTAGTAGTCATATGATGTTGAAGTAATATGTGTTGATTGATATTTAAGTTATGATGTTATTCTTCTACTGGTGTTAGGTGAACGTCGACTACATAACACTTCGCCTTTTTAAGGACTTAGGGGTATGCATCGTGTATAAAGAATGCTTATGGTGGGTTTCCTGAGTGACATAAACCTAAACCCCAGTTCGCATACTTTTGCATGAGGGAGTATTCGATCCTAAAGCTTATTGCTAGGATTAGGCTTTGCCTTAATTTCTCTCTTTTATTTGTGGATGCTTGCAAGAGGGATTAATCATAACAGTGTACTTGTCTTAGCCTGGACGGTGCCCTAGTTAAGATCCACCCACATAACACTGATCAATGCAAAACATAGTACTAGACAGAGTATGGCGAAAGCACTTGACTATCTCTCATGTGGGTCCTCAGGAACGCCTTAGTCTTTATTAATTTAGTCCCTAGGTTTATCCTTTGTGTTCTTCCACAACTTGAGGTATTACTTTTGGGATGACCCACATACTTACAGAGAAGGTGTGGATGGTATTGTGAGGAGATGCATACCGGAGCATGAGCAGAAGGATATCTTGAGACAATGTCATACCAGTCCTTATGGAGGACATCATGCCGGTGAGACGACCGCACACAAGGTTCTCCAATCAGGTTTTTATTGGCCTACTCTCTTTATAGATGCTAGAAATTACATTTTATACTGTGATAAGTGCTAGAGAGTTGGTAATACTATTAGGAGGAATGAGATGCCTATGAATTATTCGCTAGTCATTGAGCCTTTTGATTGTTGTGGTTTTGATTTTATGGGTCCTTTCCCTCCTTCACACAAGTACACTCACATCTTAGTAGATGTAGATTATGTGACCAAGTGGGTTGAAGCAATCCCCACCGAAAGTGCTGATCACAAGACATCTTTGAAAATGCTCAAGGATGTAATCTTCCCAAGGTTTGGTGTATCTAGGTACCTCATGACCGACGGAGGATCACATTTTACACACGGTGCTTTTAGAAAAGCTCTAGAGAAATATGATGTTAATCATAGAATTTCTTCACCTTACCACCCTCAAAAAAGTGGGCAAGTTGAGCTCACAAATAGAGAGATCAAGTTGGTCTTGCAAAAGATAGTGAACAGTTCTAGAAAGGACTGGTCCAATAAAGTAGGAGATGCCTTGTGGGCATATAGAACTGCTTACAAAAATCCCATGGGGATGTCTCCGTATAAGATGGTTTATGGCAAGGCATGCCATCTACCTCTAGAGTTAGAACACAAAGCTTTCTGGGCTGTTAGAGAGCTTAATATTGATCCAAAGCTTGCTGGTGAGAAGCATCTCATGAACTTGACTTCCCTAGATGAGTGGAGAGGTGAAGCTTATGAGAGCGCAAAAATGTTCAAAGAAAAGGTAAAGAAGTGGCATGACAAGATACTTTTGAAACGTGAATTTAATGTTGGTGACAAAGTTTTGTTGTATAGATCTCGTTTCAGGTTTTCTCTAGGTAAATTACTTTCCATATGGGAAGGACCGTACCATGTCGAAGAAGTCTGCCGCTCCGGTGCAATCAAGATGAATGATTTGAACGCACCAAACCACATGTTGTGAATGGGCAAAGACTCAAGCATTACATGGCTAGAGACCCCATCAATGTAGAGTTGGACATGATACAGGTAGCCACTCACAAAGAACATATTGCAACACTATATCCAGTGGCGGAGCCAGCCCGTGAGTGAAGCCTAGGGAAGACTAAAATGTGACCCACTATGAGCTATCATTTGCCCATGCAAACATTGCTCCGCCGTTGACTGTATCAGACACCGGCAAAAGCAGAATAAGAAAAGTTATGAAATACGGTAAGTAAACTTCGCGAACATTAATAAAATTTCTATATTATGAGTTTTTGCGAAATTAGGAAAATTCCGAGCCGAAGTGGAAGTGGAGAGGAGATCCAGGTCGCCCAGGCGACCTCCTGACGCGGGCTAGCCCCCGGCCGTGCCAGGAGGTTGGCTAGACCACCCGTCGTACGTCTCCGACTCCACTTTGGCTTGTTACCTTCGTGTTGGTGCACAAATTTTTCCTATATATTTTCTCGGATCGTCCTGGATTTGTATCTTGCGATTCCGAGTGTTTTCTCTTTCGATCTTTTTCTGCCAGGCTAAGAAGCTATTGTTCGAGATGTCTTCTTACGACTCAAGCGGGAAATACTACACATGTTGTCATCTCCGCCGTGGCCAGCAGGGTATCAACCAAGGGAAGGTCACCGGATGGGCTACCAATGAAGAGATAGCCGCAAGACAAGAGGAGATGGAGTGCTTCGTGAGAGAGGAAGTCAACATGGTCACCACCCAGGAAGAAGGAGATCCTTCATCACGAGGATCCAACTCCAACAACCCCATCCTCGTGGGGTTTATTAACCCTCAACATGATCTTCCTCTAAACCTTTCAGAAACCGCCTCTCCACCAGGAGCTCCACCTGTGTCATCTACTATATCCAAAGCCTACAGAATCACTGACCAATTCCATGAAGACTTCCGTGTGCTTAAAGTACAGGTGGACATATGGGAAGCTGAAAACAAAATCCTTCGCCGCATAATGGCGGACTTGAAGAACAACAAGTAGGATGAAAAGTGAAATCTTCATGGGTAAAGGCATTCCGTTAGCTTGTTCCAAGCTTGGGGGAGTGCCCGGTATCTTTATTTTTATACTTTACTTTTTCTGGTCAAGTTTAGTGTCGTATCATGTCTAGGGAAGTTATCTTATGAAATAGGTGTTTGCATTGAGGTCTATCACTCCTTCGTGGAGAGTTTGTATCCGTGAACGCGCAGTGTCTATTATGGAATATTCATGAGAATTCTATTGGTTTCTTTGCTGCACTTGGTATTCTCTTCATGTAATCGATCTTATAAGCTCATTCTTATGGGAGTATGCATCTTACATATCAGGTATGGCTTTGAAAACTTTATTTAATCTTGGCAAACATAGCATTGGTCATAACAACAAGCATGGGTTTTTCTCGTAGCGACATAGCCAAAACCTTTATGTTCTTATGCTTGAAGTGTTATGCTGACAAGGAAGACAACTTGATGTTTTATGCCAATTCTTTATATTAAACTTTATATTGTTTTGCATCCAAGTTAACATTATTTGTCTGCTCTCAAAAGCCTTTGCTAGCCAACCCTTGCACTAAACGGGAATACTCCTTGAGCATCCATATCCTGAAACCTCAACCTTCCCAATAGTCCAGCATACCTTCCCTATATGTGGTATTTCACCGCCACTCCTAAAGTATATTACTCATGTGCTATCTTTAAACCTTCAAATTTTACTCCCTGTTTTGTGCCTCTACTTTAGCTCATGAGGAAGTAGTAGGTAATTCATGATCTTCTCATACTTGACAAGTTTTATCTTGGGATTGCACGTCTAATCTGCAAACCCGTAATCCGAGGAGGGACTGGCATGAGTGCACCCAGCTCGTAAAATATAATGACAACAAACAAAACCTCCTTCACGCTTTGTTGATGAGAAATCAGAAAAGATTGGTAGTGATAAACAAAGGAGACTAAGGGGATGTGATCATCCCCACTTTGGGATCCATTCCTCAAAACTTGTCGAGCATGAGAAGTATTGGGCTATCTACTAGCATTCCTTGACAAATTATGCACCTCTCGAAAGCTTGTTTTACAATCTTGTTGATTTCAAAATCTCTAAAAATCTCTAGCATATGAGTTTTCCCTACTTCCCTATGTGAAGGGCCAATCTTTTACTTTTATGTTGAGTCAGTAAACCTACTTATTTCTATCCTAAAAAGAGCAGACACTTTATGTTGACAAAGATGCATGCATTTCTATTGTTCCATTGAGAGTTACCATAACCTTTGTTGACATTATCATGAAGATAAGTGAGTTGTTTGTTAAGCCTAGCTAAAGCAAACATCTTCCTTTGTGTTAGCATTTTTACTTCTTGACTAATAACATGTTCTTTGAAAAATCTTCAATTGATCTCATCAAAATATAAAAGGAAGAGCAAAAGTTAAAAGTTATTAGTTGTTCTGTGACCAAAGGCATGTTTGCCATGGTTTGATGAGTTTTCTTAGCTCTACTTTTGATTGTAATTGATATTACTCTTTCATAAGGGCCTTATGACTTGAGATTGCTCTTGAGGATGGTTGAGTTTAGTAGAGAAATTATGATGCTTCTTGTCCGTATTCTTATTTATGGACAGGTTTACCGAGCTCAGTATTCACTTGGGGAAAAGCGAGGTCTAAGCTTGGCGGAGTTGATACGTCCAAAATGCATCACTATTTCGTATCATAATTTGTCTTTATTCATTGATATATTTCACTTTATGATGGTGTACTTATAGTGTTTTGGCTTATTTTACATAGTATACAACTTTCAGTGCCGAAACAGCAGATGCTGGATTGAGTGGAGAAAATAGCACGAAGAGTTGCAATATCAGAACATCTCGAATTGCGCTAAAAATTTGATGGAAGAAGTTTCCAAAAATATCCCGAAGACAGGCCAAAGAAGGGTTAGAGGGGGGCCATAGGTCACCCAAGCGACCTATTGGTGCCCCCCCTAGGCCATGCGAGGAGGCCGCCTGGGTGATGGGCCCAGCCTCCGGTGCTATCATTTGGCCTATATGTCCCTCTTGACCTAAAAATTACGGGGGCAGAAGAGTTTTCGCCATTCCGTCGCCGCTCCGTGGCGGAAACCTACAAAGAAGAAAATACCTTTCCTGCGGGTAGATTCTGCCAGGGAGAACTCCTCCCGGAAGGGGAGATCGTCCTCATCGTCACCACAATCGTCATGGGCATCATCGAGATCATCATCACCATCATCACCAACACCAGCACCATCTCCACCTTCATGCCATCTACTTCACCATTGCAATCGGAGTTGTACCTTGCACTATTCATCCCCTCTACTCTACCGGTGTTGTTTACTCTTTTGTGGTGAGTGCTATTGAGTTTTGTTGGAGGATTATTATTATGACCAGATTGTTAATCATATTTCGTCACCTCTGATCATGATCTCATTTATGTCTTGTGAGTAGTTCCATTAGTTCTTGAGGACATGGGAAATCCTAGATGATAGTAGTCATATGATATTGAAGTAATATGTGTTGATTCATATTTAAGTTATGGTGTTATTCTTCTAACGGTGTTATGTGAATGTCGACTACATAACACTTCGCCTTTTTAAGGATCTAGGGGAATGCATCGTGTATAAAGAATGCTTAAGGTGGGTTGCCGGAGTGTCAGAAACCTAAACCCCAGTTCGCATACTTTTGCATGAGGGAGTATTGGATCCTAAAGATTATTGCTATGGTTAGGCTTTGCCTTAATTTCTCTCTTGTATTTGCGGATGCTTGCAAGAGGGATTAATAATAAGAGTGTACTTGTCGTATCCTAGACGGTGCACTACTTAAGATCCTCCCACATAACACTTATCAATACAAAACATAGTCACTACTGGAATCCAGTTCTTTGCCGTCAGCCAGTTCTTTGCCGTCTGCTGGCTGATGGCAAAGAACCTCTTTGCTGTCAGTTGACACAAGGCGGACGGCAAAGGGCTGACTGAAGGCAAAAAATACTATTTGCCATGTGTCGGCCCTTTGTCGTCTATCACCGGACGGCAAAGGGACCAAGGGCAGACAGAAAAGAGCACGGGTGGGTCCCATGCGTGTCGTGTGCGACGGAAGGCTAACTTTGCCATGTGTCGGCCTTTGCCTTCTGCCGTGGGGCCCTTTGCCATCGGGGCCGGACGGCAAAGGGACCGACCGTGTAACGGCCGTCTTCTCACCCTCGCGCTCACTTTCTCTCCCCCCCCCACACTGTCTCTCTCTCCCCGCCGCGCTCACTGTCACTCGCCCCCGCCGCCGCCCCGCCTCGCTCCCACACCGACCCCCTCCCCGCAGCGCTCCCCTCCCCGCGGCGACCCCCTCCCCGCGGCCACACCCCTCCCGGCGACGACCCCTCCCTGTGGCCACCCCCTCCCCGCGGCCACACCCCTCCCTGCGGCCACCCCTCCCTGCGGCCACCCCCTCCCCGCGGCGACCCCCTCCCCGCTGCCCTCCTCCCCCACCAGCACACCTTCCCTGGTGATTTCATTTTCTTTCTTTTTTTTATTTTTTTCATTTAATTGCATCTGTTAGTTTAGGTTACTCTCAGTGTTAATTAGGTTCATGTTAGTTTAGGTTAATTAGGTTACTATTAGTTTAATGTTAATAAGGTTATTGATAGTTTTGGTTAATTAGGTTACTATTAGTTTACTGTTAATTAGGTTACTGTTAGAAGAGGAGGAGGAGGAGGAGGAGAAAGAAGAAGAAGAAGAAGAAGAAGAAGAAGAAGAAGAAGAAAAAGAAGAAGAAGAAGAAGAAGAAGAAGAAGAAGAGGAGGAGGAGAGAAAAGAAGAAGAAGAAGAAGAAGAAGAGAAGCAGAAAGATAAAGAAGAAGAAGAAGAAGAAGAAGAAAAAGAGGAGAGAGGAGAAAAAGAAAGAAAAGGACCCCGACACCCGACCCCCCGCCCACGACCCCCGAGGCCCGACGCCACCAACCCTCGACCCCCGACCCCCGACGCCACTGACACCTGACTGCTGACCCCTTACACCCGACACCACTGACCACCGACACCCGACTCCCGACCCCCGACGCCCGACGCCACCAACCCTCGACGCCCTACGCCACCAACCCTCGACGCCCGATGCCACCAACCCCCGACCCTCGACCCCCGAGCCCCGACGCCACTGACACCCGACTCCCGACCCCTGACCCCCGACGCCCGACACCTGACACCACTGACCCCCGACCCCCAACTCCCGACGCCCGACACCACTGACCCCCGACCCCCGACCCCCGACACCCGACCCCCGACGCCCGACACCACTGACCCCGACCCCCGACGCCACTTACCCTCGACCCCCGACCCCTGACCCGCTGCCCCCTACCCCCGACGGCACTAACCCCCAACCCCGGGCCCCCGACACCTCTTTGGCCTCTTGTTGATCGAAAAGACCCCAACCCCCGACGCTAGTGACCCTCGACCCCCGACGACACTGACCCCGACCATCGACGCATTTAACCCGACTCCCAACCACCGACCCTCGACGGCACTGACTCCCGACGCCACTAAGCCCTGACCCCCGACACCTCTTCTACCTTCTGTTGAACGAGAAGGTGCTTTTCGGCCTTCTAGAGGCCCACGGGGTCATAGTTTTGTAAATTATGAGTTAGGTCACATATTTTCCGATTATGTTAATTATAAAAACATCATATTTGTGTTGATCATGTGAATTTCAATGTGCAGTTGTTCGACGACCTCCACGTGCGTTGGACAAGCTCCGTCCTTGCGTTTGTTGGTGAGCACAAATGACTTCTCCTCCTACCCTCTTAATTTGCTCTGTCCCGGTCTTCGTGCTGATGAAACTTGGTAGATATAGGTTTCTTCAATCATGAGTATGCGTGACCAGTATGCGTCTCCTGTTCGAAAGGGCGACATCTATAAATATGCATTTCTTTGCATATTTATAACTGCCATCCTTTCGAATTGTCCAACATTATCCACGGACAGCCCGAGTATGTGTAGATTGGGTTTGTTTTCCCGTACGTTGTGCTCCGGATCCGATGCGAAATTTTGTTAGTGCCTCCCCTGTTGTTCTCCGGGTACACATCCTCTCTGCTTATTGCCGAGACGTATATCAGGAGAACAGCGGGGAGGTGCTGCCGAAATTCCACGTCGCATCTAGAGCAGAGCATGGGAAAACGAACCCAATCTACACATACTCGGGCAGAATTAGGAGCTATCTTTACCTATTAGCGTGTAGGTTGCATGGACGTAATAAAACTGACAAACTTGATTAGCGTATGAATATAGGTGATGAATTATATATTTATTTCTTTTTCCCCCATAGGTAGCTAGGCAACATGAGTGATCGTGCTTGGATGTACACTGGTCACCCTAGTGAGAAAGACATGACCCATGAATGGTTAACAAAAACCAGGGGGTTTGTGAGAGCCGCATTTGCAAATGGCCAGCAAAAAACATGGTGCCCCTATCCCAACTGCGACAACTGGAAAAAGCAGACAGAGTTTGAAATGGGTAAACACCTGCATAAGTGGGGTTTTACGCCTAATTATACGGTGTGGACTTTTCATGGTGAGTCTGACCAACGTGTCAGAGCTGAGGTGATTCGTCGTCGCACCGACGAGCATGGTACCGGGATTGAAGACATGGTGCAAGACTTTGATGATGCTCGGGATTCGAACGATGAGATGGAGGAATCTGCAAAGGCCTTCTATGAAATGTTGGAGTCTTCAAAACGTCCTCTCCACGAGCAGACTGAGCTTTGTCAGCTGGATGCCATCGCGCAAGTAAAGCCTCTGAAGGCTCAATTCAACCTAGGGAGAGAATGCTACGACGCGATGATGATGATATTTGGACGCTTTCTACCCAAAGGACATGTACTGCCTGCAAACCTTTACCAGTCAGAGAAAATCCTCCGTGTACTTAAGATGCCCTATGAGAAGATACATGCCCGTGAGAATGGATGTGCCTTATTTAGGCTTGAGTATGCGTCCTTGAACTATTGCCCCATTTGCAATTCTTCCAGGTATATTGTGGTAGACAACGGCATGGGTGAGAAGAATCAGACCCAAATCCCCATTAGTGTTCTTCGGTATCTGCCAATCGTACCAAGACTTCAATGTCTTTTCATGGTCGAAGAGATGGCCAGACAGATGACATGGCACAAATTGGGAAAAAGAACCGAACTAGATGCGGATGGGAACAAGATGCTGGTACACACTTCAGATCGTTTTGCGTGGAGGCACTTCGATGCATTACATAAGGATAAATCGGAAGATCCAAGGCAACCTAGAGTTGCCATCAGTACGGATGGGTTCAATGTGTATGGTATGATAGCAACACAATACAGTTGTTGGCCTGTATTTTTCATTCCACTAAATTTGCCACCCTGAGAGATTATGAAAAGAAAGAACATTTTCCAGACGTTGATAATTCCAGGGCCCAACTATCCGCGGAAGAATATGAATGTGTACATGCAGCCGCTTAAGGATGAGTTGCAAGAAGCCTGGGATAATAGGATCAAGACCTACGACGTGGCTACCAAAACAAATTTCAAAATGCATGTGTGGTACATGTACTCGACGCATGATTATCCGGCGTTTGCGCTATTCGCTGGCTAGTGTGTGCATGGAAGGTTCCCGT
Source organism: Hordeum vulgare subsp. vulgare (assembly GCF_904849725.1). Classification (NCBI taxonomy): domain Eukaryota; kingdom Viridiplantae; phylum Streptophyta; class Magnoliopsida; order Poales; family Poaceae; genus Hordeum; species Hordeum vulgare. The sequence goes on along the minus strand of NC_058519.1, from coordinate 267,360,819 downwards.
GCACCACATGCAAGGCAGCTCTTCAGTTCCATTGGCTGCAGGCTGGTCGCAAGTATTCTTGCTTCGACATGCATAGACAATTCCTGGATCCTGACCATAAGTTCAGAAAAGGCAAGAAGAATTTCATCAAAGGTAGAGTTGTCAAAAACACTGCACTGGCTGCGTTGACAGGCCAACATACCCTTGATCAGTTAAACGCTCTTGAGCCTGATCCTTTGCGTCCAGGATACTTGAAAGGGTATAATACGAAACACGCCTGGACTCACAAGTCATGCTTATGGGATCTGCCTTACTTCAAAGACCTCCTTTGCCCACACAACATTGACGTGATGCACACTGAAAAGAATATTGCGGAGGTCATTTTTGGTACATTGTTCGGCATAGAGGGGAAGTCAAAAGATAATCCTAAGGCTAGAATCGACCTGGAGGCTCTATGTGATAGACCGTTGCAAAACTAGCGACAACGGAAAGGAAAGCAAAGCATAGAGAAGCCAAAGGCATGGTTCAATCTTGAAAGGCGAGTTATGAGGGAAATGCTATTGTCGGTGAAAATGGGGTTGCTGTTCCCCGATGGGTATGCTGCGAATCGAAAGAGGGGAGCGAGTCTTGAGAAATTGAAAATATTTGGGCTCAAGAGTCATGATTGGCACATATGGATTGAGCGGGTAATGTCGGTGATGTTGCGTGGCTTTATCCCTAAGGATGAATGGCTAGTACTGGCAGACCTGAGCTATTTCTTCCGTTCTCTATGTGCGAATCAACTATCGCCTCGCGTGCTAGATGAAATGGAAGAGTTGGCGCCGGAGTTGATCTGCAAATTAGAAAAGATCTTTCCACCGAGCTTCTTTAATCCAATGCAACATTTGATTTTGCATGTCCCGACCGAGGCAAGAATGGGGGGGCGTTCAAAATCGATGGTGCTACTCAACTGAGAGGATGCAGAAGATGCTTCGAGCTAAGTGTAAAAGAAAACGTAGAATTGAAGCATCGATGGCTGAGGAATTCATTACCGAGGAGGCGGCAAACTTGATGACAGCACACTACGAAGCCAAAAATCATCATTTGCATAACCCGAAGCCTCGGTACAATGATGGCGATCCAAAAAAAGTTTGATCCAACCTCAGCCTATTCAAAGGTATGCTTGCACCATCCGGTGCTTCGAAAGGGAAATCGTTGGATGTCGAAAAATGGCGGACCATTTCTTTGTATATCTTCACCACCCTAACAGAAGTGCAGCCGTACATCGAGTAAGTTCTCGGTAATTTATTGTTCCGCAACTTCTAATTGCTATGAACTACTCTTATTCCCAGATATTTGATATAGTTGATACGTCGCTGAATTCTCGGATGGAGCGGTCATCGAAAAGGATTCCGTCGTAGAGTATGAGCTTCTCGCAAAGTATGGAGGCGACTATCCCGGTTTCATCTCTTGGTTCAAACAAAGGGTAATTAATTACCATTAAGGGCCCATTTGATTTCTTGGTCTAATTTGCGACTAATGCATCCATTCTTTCGTATTAAACAAGTCGCTAATGGTTTTGACTATAAGGTCTGTTCATTTGACAAATACAACATCAACGGGTATCACTTTCGTACCTTTGGCAAAGAGCTATCTATGCCCAACCTAAAGACTACAAATTGTTCTGTCTCTGATATCGGCGAAGGAGACACTGAGTGTTATGGAAGAGTTGAAGCAATTTATGAACTTCTATTCTATGGTGAAAACCCACCGACCGTCGTAGTCTTCAAATGTTATTGGTTTGAGCCGACGGAGACTAGAAGGACTCATGAACATATAGGACTAGTCGAAATCAACCAAAACACCCACTTAGATGTTCCTGATGTCTATATTACGGCTCAACAGGCGACACAAGTTTTCAATCTACCGTGGGCCTGCCAAACTGATCCAAATCTCAAAGGTTGGGATGTCGCTTAGGAAGTGCCACCACATTTTTGACCACCTACCCTCAATGAAGAGGATTACGAACCTCACATTAACCCAGACACGTATGAAGGATAATTCTTCCAAGAAACACGTATGTCCAAGAAACGTTTCAAGAACCACTCTACTTCACACCAGAACATTGAAGTAGACAGCGACAGTGAATCCGTCTTAACCCCTGAGCCCGAACAGGAAGAGCTGGAAGAAGAAGAGGTTACTGTTGCGGATGACCTGTCACTTCCTGACCAATTACATAGTGGTGGCCTTCCACATGTTCTTCGTGAAAGTGATGATGATGCATTTATTGATGATAGTGATGATCAGGATGCATTTATTGACCCCGAAGCATATATAGACAAGCACGATTATTATTAGTTCATGTCAGGTATTCAACTATTATACTATATATAAATTTTGAGTTCATGTTAGGTATTCAATTTTTATTAGTCATGTTGGTATTTATGACGATGATACACTTAAATTATATACATTTTATTACTCATGTTGGTATTTATGTTGTACTAATTTCATTTACTCTTTGTCATGACAGGTGTTGAAAGATGGTGGGAAAGGGTCGAAAGCACTCCGGGGCTCCTTCTTCGTCTGTGGGTGATGGGATGGGTACTTCCATTCCTGCCTCACCTCTTCGAGAGCGTTGCTCTCTACTCTGCAAGGAGCGCCCCCCGTGAGAGGAGGTCGACCCCCCGCGAAGCCGAGAGGTACTAAAGGTACACGTTGTATTCATGTTGGTACTTATGTTGTACTCATGTTGTATGCATATTGGTATTGATATACATTTTATTACTCATGCTGGTCTTTATGTTATACTAAAGGTACACGTGGCCGCGGGAGAGGTAGGGTGGTGGCTGCCATGCCTTCTCAGTTGGCGGCTACACTATCTCCGCCACCACCCCAAGCTGATTCACCTGAGCACATGACTTCTAGGGTGGATTCATCTGAGGTGGAGGCTACACGGTCTCCGGTTCATGAGCCTCGGGTCGACGAGCCTTCAACCCACGAGACTCATATCCTAGAGGCTTCATTCCAAGTGACTCCGGAGCAAAGCTGGGATGAGGGTACGTCCCGAGAGACCCAGTGGGATAGCTGGGCTGAGCCAAGTGGCCATGCTGGTAGCGACGAGGATCTGGGTGAGGGGGCTACCGTCTACCAGCGTGGTAGTTCGGGGATCCCGCTCGTGCCGGCGACCCCCGAGCAGAGGTGGTCGATTAGGCCAAATGGGGGCAAGAAAGTTAATTTACTCTTATTTAACCTTTTGCCTTCGCGTTCTCTCAAATATCTAATGTTTTAGCTTTAATTTTTCATACTATAGGGGTTAGATTGTTGCCAAGGGTGTCTGCAAGCCCAACAGCGTCCTTGCTGTGCTTTGCCGTAAAAACTTCCCGGGGTTTGTTACGTTGCCCGATCGGGAGCGAGAGGTAGGAACGACCTGGGAGCACTACTTGGGTGCCCCGGCCCCGCCGGAGGTGGAGATCGACGGTGTTTTGTCCGACACGAGGGCGGACATGGTGATCCGAAAGTTTTGGGTAATTTCTCCTTCACACAATTAGAAATCAACAATAGCTATTTATTGTACTAATCGGTGTTGTCTCGTTTGCATACCTACTACAGGTGTGAGGAGGGATACGAGCAGGACGCGGCAAAGGTTATCAAAACCGAATGTCGCCGCCTACTTCAAAACTTTTGGCACGAGGCTCGGGTGTAGGCTGTTCGAGACTACTATGCCACGCTGCGTATTAGGATTGACAAGGCGAAGTGCCGTGATGCTAAGATGGAGAAGGAGCATTACATGAAGGTAATTACATATTATTAAGGCTTTGTAGTTAGTTTCCTTGATTTGGTTCTTACGTGCTCAAATTTCTCTTTATTAACTTAGGTGCCCCCGAGATGGTGTGTGGATAAGATGGATTGTTGGGAGGCCTTGGTGGATCAGTGGTGCTCCGAAACGTGGGTGGACAGCCACAACAACGCCAAGGAGAGGCGTCGCAAAATGGTTGGTGTGCCACACCATCAAGGGAGCGTCAACTTAATCCAATTTGGCGAGAACTGGTTATGTGGTTTGCTTCATGCCTCATGCAATTCATTCTTAATTCTATGTTGAGCCCTTTACTAATACAATTTTCCTCTCTATCTCTTTTAGGCGCGTCACAATAAGACGGAGGTGCCACAGATGTACGACCTATATGCGATGGCCCATATTGCCTCGGACAAGAAGGTCAAGGCATTCTCTGAGTCTGACCTCGAGCATCCAGAAAACTTCACCAACATCTCCTCTCACCACAAGCTCGTGAAGTACAGAGATCACGGGAATGCGAGGAAAGGGGAGGACTTTAACCCGAGCGAGGGGCCTATTGATCCAGAGCTGGTGATGATAGCTGGCAATGGGAGGCCCCATGGCTCGATCGTCATTGGAGACGGCCTTATACGTTGTCCTGGCACTCTCCGGCAAATAAAGACACACCAAACGAGCTCTTCTCCGGAGATAACACGTCGTCCACGGCCAGTCGAGCTCGCCATCGAGGTTAGTTTAATGGACTCAACTATCTTTCCGCATTATGTTGTGCGTTGGAACCAATACGATTACATTGCTAACAATGAGTTGTGTTGCAGGCTGCTATTCAGAAAGAGAGAGAGGCAATGCAGGCGGCTATGGCCGAGAAGGATAAGGAAATTAGGGAGCTGGGGGAGTGGACGACTGCATTGGTGGAGGCGGACAGGGCACGGAATGATGCGTCTAACAGGGCCATATACGAGCTCTTCGTGGTAAGTTTTTCTTCATGTTATTTCACATCTTGCATTTGAATGTCTGTTTCATTAATAAATAAAAAGTTTGACTTGTCGAAACCAAATGTACAGTTTATGTGCGAGAAGAGCGGCCAAGTCCCTCCACCTATGCCAGTTATTAACGTGCCGGGGACGGTGAGTTTCATTTTAGTGCAGTGATCTTAAGAGTGTCCTCATGCTAACGACACATTGCAAACGATGTTTGGTGCAGAATATCTCCCGAGACGCATCGCACGACCCTTCTCAAGTGGAGCCTTCTCCAGGGCAGCCTTCTCTATGTGAAACAAGCCATAGCCACCGTGCTTCACCGTCGTGATGACGATAATGGTACGTTATTTCTAGTGTTTTAATAAAAAATAGCTAGACTTCCATCTAAATGACATAATTAGCTTAGACTCATCCAAGAGAGGCTAAATTGGCTAATTATCCTACTAAATGACATAATTAGCTTAGTTAGCTCCAAAATGACATATTTAATAAAAAATGACCTATAGTTAGCTAAGTTCTCTCCTAAATGACATAATAAGGCTTACGTAGCTGCAAGATGACCTATTCCCCCTAACTTAGGTATTAAATGGACTATAATTAGCCTAGCTAGATCCAAAATGGCTTAATAAGCAACGTTTGCTCTGGAATAACCTATTTTACCCAAGTTAGCTCCGAAACGACCTATAGTTAGCTAGGGTTCCACCTAAATAACATAATTAGCTAAATTAGCTCCAAAGTGGTCTATTTAATAAAACATGACCTATAGTTAGCTAATTATCCTCGAAATGACATAATTAGCTCCAAAAAGGCATTCTTAGCCAATTTTGCCCGAAGAAGGGGACAAGAGGAGAAGAAAGAGGAAAAATGAAAGGAAGGAAGGTGAAGCACAAGAGAAGAAGAAGAAGAGAAGGAGGGGGATAAGAAGAAGGAGAAGGAGGAGAAAAAGGAGAAGGAGCTCCTCCTTTTCCCCCTTCTCCTTCTCCTTCTTCTTTTCTTCTTCTTCTCCTCTTCCTTCTCCTTCTCCTCCTCGTCCTCCTCCTCCTTCTTTTACTTCTTCTTCTCTTTCTCTTCTTCGACGTAGCTTAGACTCATCCAAGAAAGGCTAAATTGGCTAATTATCCTACGAAATGACATAATTAGCTTAGTTAGCTCCAAAATGACCTATTTAATAAAAAATGACCTATAGTTAGCTAAGTTCTCTCCTCAATGACATAATAAGGCTTACGTAGCTGCAAGATGACCTATTCCCCCTAACTTAGATATTAAATGGCCTATAATTAGCCTAGCTAGATCCAAAATGGCTTAATAAGAATAGTTTGCTCGAGAATGACCTATTTTACCCAAGTTAGTTCCGAAACGACCTATAGTTTGCTAGGGTTCCACCTAAATGACATAATTAGCTTAGTTTGCTACGAAATGGTCTATTTAATAAAACATGACCTATACTTAGCTAATTATCCTTGAAATGACATAATTAGCTCCAAAAAGGCATTCTTAGCCAATTTTGCCCGAAGAAGGGGACAAGAGGAGAAGAAAGAGGAAAAATGAAAGGAAGGAAGATGAAGAAGAAGAGAAGAAGAAGAAGAGAAGGAGGAGGATAAGAAGAAGGAGAAGAAGGAGGAGAAGAAGGAGAAGGAGCTCCTCCTTCTCCTTCTTCTTCCTCCTTCTCCCCCCTTCTGCTTCTCCTTCTTCTTTTCTTCTTCTTGTCCTCTTCCTTCTCCTTCTCCTCCTCCTCCTCCTCCTCCTTCTTTTACTTCTTCTTCTCTTTCTGTTCTTCTACGTAGCTTAGACTCATCCAAGAAAGGCTAAATTGGCTAATTATCCTACGAAATGACATAATTAGCTTAGTTAGCTCCAAAATGACCTATTTAATAAAAAATGACATATAGTTAGCTAAGTTCTCTCCTCAATGACATAATAAGGCTTATGTAGATTCAAGATGACCTATTACCCCTAACTTGGGTATTAAATTGCCTATAATTAGACTAGTTAGATCCAAAATGGCTTAATAAGCATAGTTTGCTCCGGAATAACCTATTTTACCCAAGTTAGCTCCGAAACGACCTATAGTTAGCTAGGGTTCCACCTAAATGACATAATTAGCTTAGTTAGCTCCGAAATAGTCAATTTAATAAAACATGACCTATACTAAGCTAATTATCCTCGAAATGACATAATTAGCTCCAAAAAGGCATTCTTAGCCAATTTAGCCTGAGAAGGGGACAAGAGGAGAAGAAAGAGGAAAAATTAAAGGAAGGAAGGTGAAGAACAAGAGAAGAAGAAGAAGAGAAGGAGGAGGATAAGAAGAAGGAGAAGGAGGAGAAAAAGGAGAAGGAGCTCCTCCTTCTCCCCCTTCTCCTTCTCCTTCTTCTTTTCTTCTTCTTCTCCTCTTCCTTCTCCTTCTCCTCCTCGTCCTCCTCCTCCTTCTTTTACTTCTTCTTCTCTTTCTCTTCTTCTACGTAGCTTAGACTCATCCAAGAAAGGCTAAATTGGCTAATTATCCTACGAAATGACATAATTAGCTTAGTTAGCTCCAAAATGACCTATTTAATAAAAAATGAACTATAGTTAGCTAAGTTCTCTCCTCAATGACATAATAAGGCTTACGTAGCTGCAAGATGACCTATTCCCCCTAACTTAGGTATTAAATGGCCTATAATTAGCCTAGCTAGATCCAAAATGGCTTAATAAGAATAGTTTGCTCGAGAATGACCTATTTTACCCAAGTTAGCTCCGAAACGACCTATAGTTTGCTAGGGTTCCACCTAAATGACATAATTAGCTTAGTTTGCTACGAAATGGTCTATTTAATAAAACATGACCTATACTTAGCTAATTATCCTTGAAATGACATAATTAGCTCCAAAAAGGCATCCTTAGCCAATTTTGCCCGAAGAAGGGGACAAGAGGAGAAGAAAGAGGAAAAATGAAAGGAAGGAAGATGAAGAAGAAGAGAAGAAGAAGAAGAGAAGGAGGAGGATAAGAAGAAGGAGAAGAAGGAGGAGAAGAAGGAGAAGGAGCTCCTCCTTCTCCTTCTTCTTCCTCCTTCTCCCCCCTTCTACTTCTCCTTCTTCTTTTCTTCTTCTTCTCCTCTTCCTTCTCCTTCTCCTCCTCCTCCTCCTCCTTCTTTTACTTCTTCTTCTCTTTCTCTTCTTCTACGTCGCTTAGACTCATCCAAGAAAGGCTAAATTGGCTAATTATCCTACGAAATGACATAATTAGCTTAGTTAGCTCCAAAATGACAGGAAGAAGATCTTCTCCTCCTTCTTCTCCTTCTTCTTATCCTCCTCCTTCTCTTCTTCTTCATCTTCCTTCCTTTCATTTTTCCTCTTTCTTCTCCTCTTGTCCCCTTCTTCGGGCTAAATTGGCTAAGAATGCCTTTTTGGAGCTAATTATGTTATTTCGAGGATAATCAGCTAAGTATAGGTCATGTTTTATTAAATAGACCATTTTGGAGCTAACTAAGCTAATTATGTCATTTAGGTGGAACCCTAGCTAACTATAGGTCGTTTCGGAGCTAACTTGGGTAAAATAGGTCATTCGGAGCAAACTATGCCTATTAAGCCATTTTGGATCTAGCTGGGCTAATTATAGGCCATTTAATACATAAATTAGGGGGAATAGGTCATCTTGCAGCTACGTAAGCCTTATTATGTCATTTCGGAGAGAACTTAGCTAACTATAGGTCATTTTTTATTAAATAGGTCATTTTGGAGCTAACTAAGCTAATTATGTCATTTCGTAGGATAATTAGCCAATTTATCCTTTCTTGGATGAGTCTAAGCTACGTAGAAGAAGAGAAAGAGAAGAAGAAGTAAAAGAAGGAGGAGGAGGAGGAGGAGGAGGAGGAGGAGAAGGAGAAGGAAGAGGAGAAGAAGAAGAAAAGAGGAAGGAGAAGGAGAAGGAGGAAGAAGAAGGAGAAGGCGGAGCTCCTTGTCCTTCTTCTCCTCCTTTTCCTTCTTCTTATCCTCCTCCTTCTCTTCTTCTTCACCTTCCTTCCTTTCATTTTTCCTCTTTCTTCTCCTCTTGTCCCCTTCTTCGGGCTAAATTGGCTAAGAATGCCCTTTTGGAGGTAATTACGTCATTTCGAGGATAATTAGCTAAATATAGGTCATGTTTTATTAAATAGACCATTTTGGAGCTAACTAAGCTAATTGTGTCATTTAGGTGGAACCCTAGCTAACTATAGGTCGTTTCAGAGCTAACTTGGGTAAAATAGGTCATTCCGGAGCAAACTATGCTTATTAACCCATTTTGGATCTAGCTAGGCTAATGATAGGCAATTTAATACCCAAGTTAGGGGGAATAGGTCATATTGCAGCTACATAAGCCTTATTATGTCATTTAGGAGAGAACTTAGCTAACTATAGGTCATTTATTATAAAATAGGTCATTTTGGAGCTAAGTAAGCTAATTATGTCATTTTGTAGGATAATTAGCCAATTTAGCCTTTGTTGGATGAGTCTAGGTTACGTAGAAGAAGAGAAAGAGAAGAAGAAGTAAAAGGAGGAGGAGGAGAAGGAGAAGGAAGAGGAGAAGAAGAAGAAAATAAGAAGGAGAAGGAGAAGGAGGTAGAAGGAGGAAGAAGAAGGAGAAGGAGGAGCTCCTTCTCCTTCTTCTCCTCCTTCTCCTTCTTCTTATCCTCCTCCTTCTCTTCTTCTTCTTCTCTATTTCTTCATCTTCTTTCCTTTCATTTTTCCTCTTTCTTCTCCTCTTGTCCCCTTCTTCGGGCTAAATTGGCTAAGAATGTCTTTTTGGAGCTAATTATGTCATTTCAAGGATAATTAGCTAAGTATACGTCATGTTTTATTAAATAGACCATTTTGTAGCAAACTAAGCTAATTATGTCATTTAGGTGGAACCCTAGCTAACTATAGCTCGTTTCGCACCTAACTTGGGTAAAAGAGGTCATTCTGGAGCAAACTATTCTTATTAAGCCATTTTGGATCTAGCTAGGCTAATTATCATCTTGCAGCTACGTAAGCCATTTAATACCTATGTTAGGGGGAATAGGTCATCTTGCAGCTACGTAAGCCTTATTATGTCATTGAGGATAGAACTTAGCTCACTATAGGTCATTTTTTATTAAATAGGTCATTTTGGAGCTAACTAAGCTAATTATGTCATTTCGTAGGATAATTAGCCAATTTAGCCTTTCTTGGATGAGTCTAAGCTACGTAGAAGAAGAGAAAGAGAAGAAGAAGTAAAAGAAGGAGGAGGAGGAGGAGGAGGAGAAGGAGAAGGAAGAGGAGAAGAAGAAGAAAAGAAGAAGGAGAAGCAGAAGGGGGGAGAAGGAGGAAGAAGAAGGAGAAGGAGGAGCTCCTTCTCCTTCTTCTCCTCCTTCTTCTCCTTCTTCTTATCCTCCTCCTTCTCTTCTTCTTCTTCTCTTCTTCTTCATCTTACTTCCTTTCATTTTTCCTTTTTCTTCTCCTCTTGTCCCCTTCTTCGGGAAAAATTGGCTAAGAATGCCTTTTTGGAGCTAGTTATGTCATTTCAAGGATAATTAGCCAAGTATAGGTCATGTTTTATTAAATAGACCATTTCGTAGCAAACTAAGCTAATTATGTCATTTAGGTGGAACCCTAGCAAACTATAGGTCGTTTCGGAGCTAACTTGGGTAAAATAGGTCATTCTCGAGCAAACTATTCTTATTAAGCCATTTTGGATCTAGCTAGGCTAATTATAGGCCATTTAATACCTAAGTTAGGGGGAATAGGTCATCTTGCAGCTACGTAAGCCTTATTATGTCATTGAGGAGAGAACTTAGCTAACTATAGGTCATTTTCTATTAAATAGGTCATTTTGGAGCTAACTAAGCTAATTATGTCATTTCGTAGGATAATTAGCCAATTTAGCCTTTCTTGGATGAGTCTAAGCTACGTAGAAGAAGAGAAAGAGAAGAAGAAGTAAAAGAAGGAGGAGGAGGACGAGGAGGAGAAGGAGAAGGAAGAGGAGAAGAAGAAGAAAAGAAGAAGGAGAAGGAGAAGGGGGAGAAGGAGGAGCTCCTTCTCCTTTTTCTCCTCCTTCTCCTTCTTCTTATCCTCCTCCTTCTCTTCTTCTTCTTCTCTTGTTCTTCACCTTCCTTCCTTTAATTTTTCCTCTTTCTTCTCCTCTTGTCCCCTTCTCGGGCTAAATTGGCTAAGAATGCCTTTTTGGAGCTAATTATGTCATTTCGAGGACAATTAGCTAAGTATAGGTCATGTTTTATTAAATAGACTATTTCGGAGCTAACTAAGCTAATTATGTCATTTAGGTGGAACCCTAGCTAACTATAGGTCGTTTCGGAGCTAACTTGGGTAAAATAGGTCATTCCGGAGCAAAGTATGCTTATTAAGCCATTTTGGATCTAGCTAGTCTAATTATAGGCAATTTAATACCCAAGTTAGGGGGAATAGGTCATCTTGCAGCTACATCTAAATGACATAATTAGCTTAATTTAAATTGCCTATAATTAGCCTAGCTAGATCCAAAATGGGTTAATAAGCATAGTTTGCTCCCGAATGACTTATTTTACCCAAGTTAGCTCCGAAACGACCTATAGTAAGCTAGGGTTCCACCTAAATGACATAATTAGCTTAGTTAGCTCCAAAATGGTCTATTTAATAAAACATGACCTATATTTAGCTAATTATCCTTGAAATGACGTAATTACCTCCAAAAGGGCATTCTTAGCCAATTTAGCCCGAAGAAGGGGACAAGAGGAGAAGAAAGAGGAAAAATGAAAGGAAGGAAGGTGAAGAAGAAGAGAAGGAAGATGACCTATTCCCCCTAACTTAGGTATTAAATGGCCTATAATTAGCCTAGCTAGATCCAAAATGGCTTAATAGGCATAGTTTGCTCCGGAATGACCTATTTTACCCAAGTTAGCTCCGCAACGACCTATAGTTAGCTAGGGTTCCACCTAAATGACATAATTAGCTTAGTTAGCTCCAAAATGGTCTATTTAATAAAAGATGACCTATACTTAGCTAATTATCCTCGAAATAACATAATTAGCTCCAAAAAGGCATTCTTAGCCAATTTAGCCCGAAGAAGGGGACAAGAGGAGAAGAAAGAGGAAAAATGAAAGGAAGGAAGTGAAGAAATAGAGAAGAAGAAGAAGAGAAGGGGGAGGATATGAAGAAGGAGAAGAAGGAGGAGAACAAGGAGAAGGAGCTCGTCCTTCTCCTTCTTCTTCCTCCTTCTTCCCCTTCTCCTTCTCCTTCTTCTTTTCTTCTTCTTCTCCTCTTCCTGCTCCTTCTCCTCCTCCTCCTCCTCCTCCTTCATATACTTCTTCTTCTCTTTCTCTTCTTCTACGTAGCTTAGACTCATCCAAGAAAGGCTAAATTAGCTAATTATCCTACGAAATGACATAATTAGCTTAGTTAGCTCCAAAATGACCTATTTAATAAAAAATGACCTATAATTAGCTAAGTTCTCTCATAAATGACATAATAAGGCTTACGTAGCTACAAGATGATCTATTCCCCCTAACTTAGGTATTAAATGTCCTATAATTAGCCTAGCTAGATCCAAAATGGCTTAATAAGCATAGCTTGCTCCAGAATGACCTATTTTACCCAAGTTAGCTCCGCAACGACCTATAGTTAGCTAGGGTTCCACCTAAATGACATAATTAGCTTAGTTTGCTGCAAAATTGTCTATTTAATAAAACATCACCTATACTTAGCTAATTATTCTCGAAATAACATAATTAGCTCCAAAAAGACATTCTTAGCGAATTTAGCCCGAAGAAGGGGACAAGAGGAGAAGAAAGAGGAAAAATGAAAGGAAGGAACTGAAGAAATAGAGAAGAAGAAGAAGAGAAGGGGGAGGATATGAAGAAGGAGAAGAAGGAGGAGAAGAATGAGAAGGAGCTCCTCCTTCTCCTTCTTCTTCTTCCTTCTTCCTCCTTCTCCTTCTGCTTCTCCTTTTTTTCTTCTTCTCCTCTTCCTTCTCCTTCTCCTCCTCCTCCTCCTCCTTTTAGTTCTTCTTCTCTTTCTCTTCTTCTACGTAGCTTAGACTCATCCAAAAAGGCTAAATTGGCTAATTATCCTACGAATATGAGATAATTAGCTTAGTTAGCTCCAAATGACCTATTTAATAAAAAATGACATATAGTTAGCTAAGTTCTCTCCTCAATGACATAATAAGGCTTATGTAGCTGCAAGATGACCTATTCCCCCTAACGTGGGTTTTAAATTGCCTATAATTAAACTAGCTAGATCCAAAATGGCTTAATAAGCATAGTTTGCTCCGGAATGACCTATTTTACCCAAGTTAGCTCCGAAACGACCTATAGTTAGCTAGGGTTCCACCTAAATGACATAATTAGCTTAGTTAGCTCCGAAATAGTCAATTTAATAAAACATGACCTATACTTAGCTAATTATCCTCGAAATGACATAATTAGCTCCAAAAAGGCATTCTCAGCCAATTTAGCCCGAAGAAGGGAACAAGAGGAGAAGAAAGAGGAAAAGTTAAAGGAAGGAAGGTGAAGAACAAGAGAAGAAGAAGAAGTGAAGGAGGAGGATAAGAAGAAGGAGAAGGAGGAGAAAAAGGAGAAGGAGCTCCTCCTTCTCCCCCTTCTCCTTCTCCTTCTTCTTTTCTTCTTCTTCTCCTCTTCCTTCTCCTTCTCCTCTTCCTTCTCCTTCTCCTCCTCGTCCTCCTCCTCCTTCTTTTACTTCTTCTTCTCTTTCTCTTCTTCTACGTAGCTTAGACTCATCCAAGAAAGGCTAAATTGGCTAATTACCCTACGAAATGACATAATTAGCTTAGTTAGCTCCAAAATGACCTATTTAATAAAAAATGACCTATAGTTAGCTAAGTTCTATCCTCAATGACATAATAAGGCTTACGTAGCTGCAAGATGACCTATTCCCCCTAACTTAGGTATTAAATTGCCGATAATTAGCCTAGCTAGATCGAAAATGGCTTAATAAGAATAGTTTGCTCCAGAATGACCTATTTTACCCAAGTTAGGTGCGAAACGAGCTATAGTTAGCTAGGGTTCCACCTAAATGACATAATTAGCTTAGTTTGCTACAAAATGGTCTATTCAATAAAACATGACCTATACTTAGCTAATTATCCTCGAAATGACATAATTAGCTCCAAAAAAACATTCTTAGCCAATTTAGCCCGAAGAAGGGGACAAGAGGAGAAGAAAGAGGAAAAATGAAAGGAAAGAAGATGAAGAAATAGAGAAGAAGAAGAAGAGAAGGAGGAGGATAAGAAGAAGGAGAAGGAGGAGAAGAAGGAGAAGGAGCTCCTCCTTCTCCTTCTTCTTCCTACTTCTACCTCCTTCTCCTTCTCCTTCTTCTTTTCTTCTTCTTCTCCTCTTCCTTCTCCTTCTCCTCCTCCTCCTTTTACTTCTTCTTCTCTTTCTCTTCTTCTACGTAACCTATACTCATCCAACAAAGGCTAAATTGGCTAATTATCCTACAAAATGAGAAGAAGGGGAAGGAAGGGGAATTATCCAACAAAGCCATTTTGGAGCTCCTCCTTCTCCTTCTTCTTCCTCCTTCTTCCCCTTCTCCTTCTCCTTCTTCTTTTCTTCTTCTTCTCCTCTTCCTTCTCCTTCTCCTCCTCCTCCTCCTCCTCCTTCATATACTTCTTCTTCTCTTTCTCTTCTTCTACGTAGCTTAGACTCACACAAGAAAGGCTAAATTGTCTAATTATCCGAAATGACATATTTAGCTTAGTTAGCTCCAAAATGACCTATTTAATAAAAAATGACCTATAATTAGCTAAATTCTCTCATAAATGACATAATAAGGCTTACGTAGCTGCAAGATGACCTATTCCCCCTAACTTAGGTATTAAATGGCCTATAATTAGCCTAGCTAGATCCAAAATGGCTTAATAAGCATAGTTTGCTCCAGAATGACCTATTTTACCCAAGTTAGCTCCGCAACGACCTATAGTTAGCTAGGGTTCCACCTAAATGATATAATTAGCTTAGTTTGCTCCAAAATGGTCTATTTAATAAAACGTGACCTATACTTAGCTAATTATCCTCGAAATGACATAATTAGCTCCAAAAAGACATTCTTAGCCAATTTAGCCCGAAGAAGGGGACAAGAGGAGAAGAAAGAGGAAAAATGAAAGGAAGGAAGTGAAGAAATAGAGAAGAAGAAGAAGAGAAGGGGGAGGATATGAAGAAGGACAAGAAGGAGGAGAACAATGAGAAGGAGCTCCTCCTTCTCCTTCTTCTTCCTCCTTCTTCCTCCTTCTCCTTCTGCTTCTTATTTTCTTCTTCTTCTCCTCTTCCTTCTCCTTCTCCTCCTCCTCCTCCTCCTTTTACTTCTTCTTCTCTTTCTCTTCTTCTACGTAGCTTAGACTCATCCAAGAAAGGCTAAATTGGCTAATTATCCTACGAAATGACATAATTAGCTTAGTTAGCTCCAAAATGACCTATTTAATAAAAAATGACATATAGTTAGCTATGTTCTCTCCTCAATGACATAATAAGGCTTATGTAGCTGCAAGATGACCTATTCCCCCTAACTTGGGTATTAAATTGCCTATAATTAGACTAGCTAGATCCAAAATGGCTTAATAAGCATAGTTCGCTCCGGAATGACCTATTTTACACAAGTTAGCTCCGAAACGACCTATAGTTAGCTAGGGTTCCACCTAAATGACATAACTAGCTTAGTTAGCTCCGAAATAGTCTATTTAATAAAACATGACCTATACTTAGCTAATTATCCTCGAAATGACATATTTAGCTCCAAAAAGACATTCTTAGCCAATTTAGCGCGAAGAAGGGGACAAGAGGAGAAGAAAGAGGAAAAATGAAAGGAAGGAAGTGAAGAAATAAAGAAGAAGAAGAAGAGAAGGGGGAGGATATGAAGAAGGAGAAGAAGGAGGAGAAGAATGAGAAGGAGCTCCTCCTTCTCCTTCTTCTTCTTCCTTCTTCCTCCTTCTCCTTCTGCTTCTCCTTTTTTTCTTCTTCTCCTCTTCCTTCTCCTTCTCCTCCTCCTCCTCCTCCTTTTAGTTCTTCTTCTCTTTCTCTTCTTCTACGTAGCTTAGACTCATCCAAAAAGGCTAAATTGGCTAATTATCCTACGAATATGAGATAATTAGCTTAGTTAGCTCCAAATGACCTATTTAATAAAAAATGACATATAGTTAGCTAAGTTCTCTCCTCAATGACATAATAAGGCTTATGTAGCTGCAAGATGACCTATTCCCCCTAACGTGGGTTTTAAATTGCCTATAATTAAACTAGCTAGATCCAAAATGGCTTAATAAGCATAGTTTGCTCCGGAATGACCTATTTTACCCAAGTTAGCTCCGAAACGACCTATAGTTAGCTAGGGTTCCACCTAAATGACATAATTAGCTTAGTTAGCTCCGAAATAGTCAATTTAATAAAACATGACCTATACTTAGCTAATTATCCTCGAAATGACATAATTAGCTCCAAAAAGGCATTCTTAGCCAATTTAGCCCGAAGAAGGGAACAAGAGGAGAAGAAAGAGGAAAAGTTAAAGGAAGGAAGGTGAAGAACAAGAGAAGAAGAAGAAGTGAAGGAGGAGGATAAGAAGAAGGAGAAGGAGGAGAAAAAGGAGAAGGAGCTCCTCCTTCTCCCCCTTCTCCTTCTCCTTCTTCTTTTCTTCTTCTTCTCCTCTTCCTTCTCCTTCTCCTCTTCCTTCTCCTTCTCCTCCTCGTCCTCCTCCTCCTTCTTTTACTTCTTCTTCTCTTTCTCTTCTTCTACGTAGCTTAGACTCATCCAAGAAAGGCTAAATTGGCTAATTACCCTACGAAATGACATAATTAGCTTAGTTAGCTCCAAAATGACCTATTTAATAAAAAATGACCTATAGTTAGCTAAGTTATATCCTCAATGACATAATAAGGCTTACGTAGCTGCAAGATGACCTATTCCCCCTAACTTAGGTATTAAATTGCCGATAATTAGCCTAGCTAGATCGAAAATGGCTTAATAAGAATAGTTTGCTCCAGAATGACCTATTTTACCCAAGTTAGGTGCGAAACGAGCTATAGTTAGCTAGGGTTCCACCTAAATGACATAATTAGCTTAGTTTGCTACAAAATGGTCTATTCAATAAAACATGACCTATACTTAGCTAATTATCCTCGAAATGACATAATTAGCTCCAAAAAAACATTCTTAGCCAATTTAGCCCGAAGAAGGGGACAAGAGGAGAAGAAAGAGGAAAAATGAAAGGAAAGAAGATGAAGAAATAGAGAAGAAGAAGAAGAGAAGGAGGAGGATAAGAAGAAGGAGAAGGAGGAGAAGAAGGAGAAGGAGCTCCTCCTTCTCCTTCTTCTTCCTACTTCTACCTCCTTCTCCTTCTCCTTCTTCTTTTCTTCTTCTTCTCCTCTTCCTTCTCCTTCTCCTCCTCCTCCTTTTACTTCTTCTTCTCTTTCTCTTCTTCTACGTAACCTATACTCATCCAACAAAGGCTAAATTGGCTAATTATCCTACAAAATGAGAAGAAGGGGAAGGAAGGGGAATTATCCAACAAAGCCATTTTGGAGCTCCTCCTTCTCCTTCTTCTTCCTCCTTCTTCCCCTTCTCCTTCTCCTTCTTCTTTTCTTCTTCTTCTCCTCTTCCTTCTCCTTCTCCTCCTCCTCCTCCTCCTCCTTCATATACTTCTTCTTCTCTTTCTCTTCTTCTACGTAGCTTAGACTCACACAAGAAAGGCTAAATTGTCTAATTATCCGAAATGACATATTTAGCTTAGTTAGCTCCAAAATGACCTATTTAATAAAAAATGACCTATAATTAGCTAAATTCTCTCATAAATGACATAATAAGGCTTACGTAGCTGCAAGATGACCTATTCCCCCTAACTTAGGTATTAAATGGCCTATAATTAGCCTAGCTAGATCCAAAATGGCTTAATAAGCATAGTTTGCTCCAGAATGACCTATTTTACCCAAGTTAGCTCCGCAACGACCTATAGTTAGCTAGGGTTCCACCTAAATGATATAATTAGCTTAGTTTGCTCCAAAATGGTCTATTTAATAAAACGTGACCTATACTTAGCTAATTATCCTCGAAATGACATAATTAGCTCCAAAAAGACATTCTTAGCCAATTTAGCCCGAAGAAGGGGACAAGAGGAGAAGAAAGAGGAAAAATGAAAGGAAGGAAGTGAAGAAATAGAGAAGAAGAAGAAGAGAAGGGGGAGGATATGAAGAAGGACAAGAAGGAGGAGAACAATGAGAAGGAGCTCCTCCTTCTCCTTCTTCTTCCTCCTTCTTCCTCCTTCTCCTTCTGCTTCTTATTTTCTTCTTCTTCTCCTCTTCCTTCTCCTTCTCCTCCTCCTCCTCCTCCTTTTACTTCTTCTTCTCTTTCTCTTCTTCTACGTAGCTTAGACTCATCCAAGAAAGGCTAAATTGGCTAATTATCCTACGAAATGACATAATTAGCTTAGTTAGCTCCAAAATGACCTATTTAATAAAAAATGACATATAGTTAGCTATGTTCTCTCCTCAATGACATAATAAGGCTTATGTAGCTGCAAGATGACCTATTCCCCCTAACTTGGGTATTAAATTGCCTATAATTAGACTAGCTAGATCCAAAATGGCTTAATAAGCATAGTTCGCTCCGGAATGACCTATTTTACACAAGTTAGCTCCGAAACGATCTATAGTTAGCTAGGGTTCCACCTAAATGACATAACTAGCTTAGTTAGCTCCGAAATAGTCTATTTAATAAAACATGACCTATACTTAGCTAATTATCCTCGAAATGACATATTTAGCTCCAAAAAGACATTCTTAGCCAATTTAGCGCGAAGAAGGGGACAAGAGGAGAAGAAAGAGGAAAAATGAAAGGAAGGAAGTGAAGAAATAAAGAAGAAGAAGAAGAGAAGGGCGAGGGTATGAAGAAGGACAAGAAGGAGGAGAACAAGGAGAAGGAGCTCCTCCTTCTCCTTCTTCTTCCTCCTTCTTCCTCCTTCTCCTTCTCCTTCTTCTTTTCTTCTTCTTGTCCTCTTCCTTCTACTTCTACTCCCCCCTCCTCCTTTTACTTCTTTGTCTCTTTCTCTTCTTCTACGTAGCTTAGACTCATCCAAGAAAGGCTAAATTGGCTAATTATCCTACGAAATGACATAATTAGCTTAGTTAGCTCCAAAATGACCTATTTAATAAAAAATGACATATAGTTAGCTAAGTTCTCTCCTCAATGACATAATAAGGCTTATGTAGCTTCAAGATGACCTATTCCCCCTAACTTGGGTATTAAATTGCCTATAATTAGACTAGTTAGATCCAAAATGGCTTAATAAGCATAGTTTGCTCCGGAATGACCTATTTTACCCAAGTTAGCTCCGAAACGACCTATAGTTAGCTAGGGTTCCACCTAAATGACATAATTAGCTTAGTTAGCTCCGAAATAGTCTATTTAATAAAACATGACCTATACTTAGCTAATTATCCTCGAAATGACATAATTAGCTCCAAAAAGGCATTCTTAGCCAATTTAGCCCAAAGAAGGGGACAAGAGGAGAAGAAAGAGCAAAAATTAAACGAAGGAAGGTGAAGAACAAGAGAAGAAGAAGAAGAGAAGGAGGAGGATAAGAAGAAGGAGAAGGAGGAGAAAAAGGAGAAGGAGCTCCTCCTTCTCCCCCTTCTCCTTCTCCTTCTTCTTTTCTTCTTCTTCTCCTCTTCCTTCTCCTTCTCCTCCTCGTCCTCCTCCTCCTTCTTTTACTTCTTCTTCTCTTTCTCTTCTTCTACGTAGCTTAGACTCATCCAAGAAATGCTAAATTGGCTAATTATCCTACAAAATGACATAATTAGCTTAGTTAGCTCCAAAATGACCTATTTAATAAAAAATGACCTATAGTTAGCTAAGTTCTCTCCGAAATGACATAATAAGGCTTACGTAGCTGCAAGATGACCAATCCCCCCTAACTTAGGAATTAAATGGCCTATAATGAGCCTAGCTAGATCCAAAATGGCTTAATAAGCATAGTTAGCTCTGGAATGACCTATTTACCCTAGTTAGCTCCGAAACGACCTATAGTTAGCTAGGGTTCCACCTACATGACATAATTTGCTTAGTTTGCTCCAAAATGGTCTGTTTAATAAAACATGACCTATACTTAGCTAATTATCCTCGAAATGACATAATTAGCTCAAAAAGGCATTCTTAGCCAATTTAGCCCGAAGAAGGGGACAAGAGGAGAAGAAAGAGGAAAAATGAATGGAAGGAAGATGAAGAATAAGAGAAGAAGAAGAAGAGAAGGAGGAGAAGGAGAAGGAGAAGAAGGAGGAGAAGAAGGAGAAGGAGCTCCTCCTTCTCCTTCTTCTTCCTCCTTCTTCCTCCTTCTCCTTCTCCTTCTTCTTTTCTTCTTCTTCTCCTCTTCCTTCTCCTCCTCCTCCTCCTCCTCCTCATTTTACTTCTTATTCTCTTTCTCTTCTTCTACGTAGCTTAGACTCATCGAAGAAAGGCTAAATTGGCTAATTATCCTATGAAATAACGTAATTAGCTTAGTTAGCTCCAAAACGACCTATTTAATAAAAAATGACCTATAGTTAGCTAAGTTCTCTCCTAAATGACGTAATAAGGCTTATGTAGCTGCAAGATGACCTATTACCCCTAACTTAGGTATTAAATTGCCTATAATTAGCCTAGCTAGATCCAAAATGGCTTGATAAGCATAGTTTGCTTCGGAATGACCTATTTTACCCAAGTTAGCTCCAAAACGACGTATAGTTAGCTAGGGTTCCACCTAAATGACATATTTAGCTTAGTTAGCTCCAAAATGGTCTATTTTATACTTAGCTAATTATCCTCGAAATGACATAATTAGCTCCAAAAAGGCATTCTTAGCCAATTTAGCACGAAGAAGGGGACAAGAGGAGAAGAAAGAGGAAAAATGAAAGGAAGGAAGATGAAGAAGAAGAGAAGAAGAAGAAGAGAAGGAGGAGGATAAGAAGAAGGAGAAGGAGGAGAAGAAGGAGAAGGAGCTCCTCCTTCTCCTTCTTCTTCCACCTTCTCCATCTCCTTCTTTTCTTATTCTTCTCCTCTTCCTCCTCGTTCTCCTCCTCCTCCTCCTCCTCCTCCTTCTTTTACTTCTTCTTCTCTTTCTCTTCTTCTACGTAGCTTAGACTCATCCAAGAAAGGCTAAATTGGCTAATTATCCTACGAAATGACATAATTAGCTTAGTTAGCTCCAAAATGACCTATTTAATAAAAAATGACCTATAGTTAGATAAGTTCTCTCCTAAATGAGATAATAAGGCTTACGTAGCTGCAAGATGACCTATTTCCCCTAACTTAGGTATTAAATGTCCTATAATTAGCCGAGCTAGATCCAAAATGGCTTAATAAGCATAGTTTTCTCCGGAATGACCTATTTTACCCAAGTTACCTCCGAAACGACCTATAGTTAGCTAGGGTTCCACCTAAATGACATAATTAGCTTAGTTAGCTCCAAAATGGTCTATTTAATAAAACATGACCTATACTTAGCTAACTATCCTCGAAATGACATAATTAGCTCCAAAAAGGTATTCTTAGCAAATTTAGGCGGAAGAAGGGGACAAGAGGAGAAGAAAGAGGAAAAATGAAAGGAAGGAAGATGAGGAAGAAGAGAAGAAGAAGAGAAGGAGGAGGATAAGAAGGAGAAGAAGGAGGAGAAGAAGGAGAAGGAGCTCCTCCTTCTCCTTCTTCTTCCTCCTTCTTCCTCCTTCTCGTTCTCCTTCTTCTTTTCTTCTTCTTCTACTCTTCCTTCTCCTTCTCCTCCTGCTCCTCCTCGTCCTTCTTTTACTTCTTCTTCTCTTTCTCTTCTACTACGTAGCTTAGACTCATCCAAGAAAGGCTAAATTGGCTAATTATCCTACGAAATAACATAATTAGCTTAGTTAGCTCCAAAATAACCTATTTAATAAAAAATGCCCTATAGTTAGCTAAGTTCTCTCCTAAATGACATAATAAGGCTTACGTAGCCGCAAGATGACCTATTCCCCCTAACTAAGGTATTAAATGGCCTATAATTAGCCTAGCTAGATCCAAAATGGCTTAATAAGCATAGTTTGCTCCGGAATGACCTATTTAACCCAAGTTAGCTCCGAAACGACCTATAGTTAGCTAGGGTTCCACCTAAATGACATAATTAGCTTAGTAAGATCCCCAAATGGTGTATTTAATAAAACATGACCTATACTTAGCTAATTATCCTCAAAATGACATAATTAGTTCCAAAAAGGCATTCTTAGCCAATTTAGCCTAAAGAAGGGGACAAGAGGAGAAGAAAGAGGAAAAATGAAAGGAAGGAAGATGAAGAAGAAGAGAAGAAGAAGAAGATAAGGAGGAGGATAAGAAGAAGGAGAAGAAGGAGGAGAAGAAGGAGAAGGAACTCCTCCTTCTCCTTCTTCTTCCTCCTTCTTCCTCCTTCTCCTTCTCCTTCTTCTTTTCTTCTTCTTCTCCTCTTCCTTCTCCTTCTCCTCCTCCTCCTCCTCCTCCTCCTCCTTATTTTACTTCTTCTTCTCTTTCTCTTCTTCTACATAGCTTAGACTCATCAAAGAAAGGCTAAATTGGCTAATTATCCTACGAAATGACATAATTAGCTTAGTTAGCTACAAAATGACCTATTTAATAAAAAAATACCTATAGTTAGCTAAGTTCTCTCCTAAATTACATAATAAGGCTTACGTAGCTGCAAGATGACCTATTCCCCCTAACTTAGGTATTAAATGGCTTATAATTAGCCTAGCTAGATCCAAAATGGCTTAATAAGCATAGTTTGCTCCGGAATGACCTATTTTACCCAAGTTAGCTCGGAAACGATCTATAGTTAGCTAGGGTTCCACCTAAATGACATAATTAGCTTAGTTAGCTCCTAAATGGCCTATACTTAGCTAATTTATCTCCGAAATAACCTATATACACTTCTTCATCTAGTATTATTCTTCTAACTTTCTTATTTGTCATTTTGCAGATTACATTCACTTCACGGGAAGCTTGGATTATATTGATGGAATGCTTGAAGATGATTTCTTGTACCATGGCTTGTATTGAAACAATTGTAGTATATGGATATATATGAAACTTTGTATGCATGTGGATGAAACTGTTGTAATATATGGTTTGGTTCGGATGCAACTTGCATAATATGTATGCACTATGGATGAGAGTTATTTTAATATGGTTACGAGTACGGAAAGAAATTTATTTATGTCAAATATATATATATATATATCCTGATTATTGTTAAAAACGCTGGATATAATAGAAAATTAATTAAAAAGGGGCTGGTTCCCCCCTTTGCCGTCTGCCCCTACATGACAAAGGGGGGAAGGCAGACGGCAAAGAGGGGAGAGAGAGGGGGCTGGTTCCCTCCTTTGCCGTCTGCAACCACATGGCAAAGGGGCGAATCAGCCCCCTCTCTCTCCCCTCTTTGCCGTCTGCCCCCACATGGCAAAGGGGGGATGGCAGACGGCACAGAGGGGAGATAGAGGGGGATGGTTCCCCCCTTTGCCGTCTGCCACCACATGGCAAAGAGGGGAATCAGCCCCCCCTCTCTCCCCTCTTTGCCGTCTGCCCCTACATGGAAAAGAGGTGATGGCAGACAGCAAAGAGAGGAGGCCCGCCGTTAACACTTAATGGGGCCATTGCAGTATGTGCCGTCCCATTTAATTTGCCGTTTGTCCCCTCATGGCAAAGATTCTTTGCCGTCCTCTTTAAAAAAGCAGACGGAAAAGAACCTCTTCACCGGATTTTTTTTGCAGTCTAATTTGCCGTCTGCTGACCGACGGCAAAGGCTTTGCCGTCCGTGGTTCCCCTCTTTGCCGTCCGCCATGGCAGACATCAAATTTCTGAACTTCAGTTGTGAGTACTAGATAGAGTATGGCGAAAGCACTTTACTATCTCTCCCGTGGGTCCTCAGGAATGCCTTCTTGTTTATAAGTTTAGTGCCTCATCTTATCCTTTGTGTTTAAAAGGATTGGGACACTTTCTGCACCTCGGCACCATTTACTTTACTTGCATTTATTTCCTTGTGCTTATACTAGAAAACCCATAAGAAGTTACCTTTCAGTACTTATAGTTATTCCTTGCTCGAGATCACTTGTCAATACCTTCTGCTCCTCATTGGGTTCAACACTCTTACTTATCGAAAAGGCTACGGTAGATCCCCTACACTTGTGGGTCATCAGCTGGATCTCACTCTGGTCTCAGGGGCTAGATGTAACAGCCCATAATCAACGCTCTAGAAGATTCCCCTTTTATTCCATTGCCGCCTTGTGATTTATTTTGTTTGTCGCATTCATCATCGCATCATCCGCATTGCATAGACACTCTGTTGCCATCAATTTTCAAAACTTGCATCCGTTTTTAGTTGCCGATTCTCTCCTTTTTTGTTGTTGAAATATTGTTTTTAAAGGTTTGTATAAAATATTCTCGGATTGGGTAGAAAATTGATGTGTGGTAGTATTTTAGTGTAGGTAGGCCAGGTGCCAAATTTTGTCGCAATCAGAGTCCGTTTGATACCCGGATGGTCGTTCGTAGCGGCACCGTCACCGATTTAGTCGCCGGATGTTTTCCCGCTTAAAAACAATTTCTCACGGGCTACAGTCTCCCTCTCATCTCAGCCCAACACCCCCTACACATCCCACAGCCCAGCTAACCTAACCTCGGGATTGGAACCATTCAATCACGATCAATTGGCTCGAATCAGGGCAAAAATCCCCTAACCCTAGCCTCATTCTAATTTAACCACCTCCCCCTGCCTAATTTGGACCTAACCCCTCTTCCACCTCGAGATCCGTTCCCCCCAAACCCTAGTTGTCACCACCCAACGCCTCCTATCTCCTCCAACGCGCATAGCCCATCGAGCCCATCAGGGGCTTGCCCGGGCCCGAACCAACCTCCGCCCGAGCGAGGAGCCCGAGCTCCCATGGCTGCCCCGACCAAACCCCGACGCCTACGCCTCGCAGATCCGCCTCCATCCGGCCCCCGCACCAGAGCCACGCCGGTGACCCTGCCACCTAGTCGTTCCCTAGTTCCGACGACCACCTCACGCCAGCCGCCGTAGTAGCCCCCACGGGAACTTCTCCCGACCTAGATCCATGGTGCCGAGGTCGCCTTGCCCCATCAACCGATGGCCACCGCCGGGAGGATCCCGCCGCCTCTGAGCCTCGTCGGTTCCGCGCCTTCACCACCCCGGATGCCCTAGGCCTCCGGACTTCCTTCACCGGAGCTCGAAGGCTGCACCGCCGCGCCCGACCTTCCCTCGATGTCCTTGCACGAGGAGGACGGGGCTCCCGATCCCTACGCTATTGACCGCTCGGCCACCAGGTAGGCCGGCCTCGCCCATGTGGGCCTCAGCCGCTCTCCCGCCGGCCTAGCTCCGCCCCGCGCATGGGCCAGGCCACGCCAGCGAAGCAGCCTCCCGGCCGCGCCAAGGCCCGGCCGAAGCCGACCGATCCGTTCCGTCCCAGCTTGCCTCTTCCCCGCATGGGCCCAAAGCTCATGACATGAGCTTCCCGCATCCGGATCCGCTATCTCCCACTTAGTGCGTAGTTTAGCTATCTCGCGCATAGATTCTGCCCGGGTATTGATTTTTTCCTGTAGCGATTTTCTCAGTTAACCTATGAATTATCTGATTATAGAATATGCCATGATTTTAAAATGCTCATAAACAATTATATGTGCATTAGATTAAAATAAATTATATATATATAATGTCTAGAATTTTATGCTGATTAATAAAATGCCACTTTCATGCATGTGAAAAATATTAAATGTGTTGTTTACGTAAATTTGCGTAGATGCCATATTAAAATGGTTTAATTTTTAGCTAATTAATGTGCACCAGATTAAAATGATTTCAACATCTAAAGTGCTTAGAATTTTGTGTAGTTTCACAATAACCAACTTGCATCAATGTTAAAAATATTTAACTTGGTATTTCATATAATTTGTGTTGAATGCCATGCTAAAACGGTTTAATTCATCAATAAATAACAATAGCTCCAAATTAAATAAATGATATATGTAACTTGGCTAGAAAAATGTGTAGCATAACATGGTGACATTTATTTTGTTGTTTAACAACTCTAAAATTGTGCATAGGCATAATAATACTGAAACGTTAATTGGCATATGGGGACTTTAGGTAATTGTTATTCGTTGTTCCGGCCTCATTTAAACTTGCCTAGATTTTCATGTACTAGCATAATACCTTGATGCACCCATGATTTAAAATACTTGTGGCTGTCATTTGCATATTTTGCATTCATGCATATAATCTTGCGATGATCATATCTTTTAAACCATAGTTTCGTTTTAAACGATTTGTATATGTAAATAAACGAGAATGACGTGTAGAATCACATGAACCACTTTATTTTTCTATTTAATAAATATTAAATATGTTAGTTCAGATCTGGAAAAAAAATTAAATTAACGTATGGGGTCATTTCCGAAATAATATATGTTGTTACCGGCCTCATTTAATATGCCTGATTAGGTAGTTTTATTATGCTTCACCTCTTGCCATGTTGACAACATTTAAACTTTTCGTGAAAATAAATGGGAGTGAACTAAATAAAATGAATCTTGAGTTTCGTCAATATGCAACTTGTTGCATATTGAACTTCACTTAATGTATAGTGTTTGATTGTTGTGAATTTCCATGTCGTGCCTTGCACAATTAAACCGGACATGCATCATATGTGTTGCGCATCTTGTGATCAATATGTGTGATATTATCATGTGTTGATTGTTGTTCCAGATTTTTTTTCTCCATAGAGTTCCTGTGGGGACCTCGACTTGTAAGTCGAGATCGCAGAATGCACGTATATAGTTTTGCCAGAGATCAATGCTCACTGAACACAATTATACAGAATAACAAGATTCTTACATCCATACATAACGTCTCAATAGGTGCTATCTGCCAACAGATACTACTAGAAGCGCATATCTTGGTTGATAACTCGAACCCATGCCATCTGCCTTAACCTAGAGGCATTCTGACTGGAAAGTGTCCTAGATCGCAAGTTCACCCCCGACGAACTCTTCTCCGAACTCCGGTCCTTCCATACCTGGCCAATTAAATAAATAGTGGAAAGCCAGTGAGTACTTTGAATGTAATCACAAGCAACCCATGATACAGAACAAGGCAATAACGAAGTATGACATAATACTAGCATGCTGGTTTTGCGGAAAGTTGGTTTTTCCTAGTGTAACAACATGATTGATTTCTTGGGCGACAAACAACACAAGGCACAGTGGTAACCTGATGAACATGTTACACATATCAATATATTCTATAGGTCGGACATCCCATGTCCACCCATCATGCCAAGTCACCTAACTTAGCTCGAGTATCATCTCTTCTCATGTCACCATCTTGTTCTTATATTACCCCATGCACACACACTTCGTTTATGCGAAAATGTCCGGACGTACTCTAAGAAGGATTACCCAACTGTGCTTGACCATGGACACGACTATTCTAATAGTTTTACACTCTCCACAGGTTGCGCGTTGTACCCACAAGACTCAGGTAACTTCTATGTCATCCACGACTCGCGGTATATATAACATACTCGAGGTAAGCACCCGAACAATGCCTTTCCCATGATGACAATAAGCAAAGAGTATACTCATTTCATAGACAACCCGCATGATGTATTCTCACGAGCCTTGCTCTAGATTGTATCATCCATGCAGGGACCAACGGTGTGCCCATAACATGTAAACACAGCATAGTCGTCCTTCCTGGCACGCCCCATCTCGGGAGTGACCACGTCACTCCCATCACTAGTAATGCGGGATCTTTACTAGCGTCGACCATAGTAATCAACAAAGCCCCATCCCATATGGGGTATCCTGGTCGCACATGTAAGGTTGGGACGGTCGACACATCTTAAATTTAATCCCATTTCCGAAACCACACACACACAAACCTTTCTTGGTACACCACTTATTTCTCAAGTGGTCATCCATCTCAAAACCATCACCCTCGGGCATTAGTGGCACCCGACGGGTTTTTGAAAAGCTTTTGTAACACAACCTTCATCGTCACCATGCATATACCCATCCCTTCTTGTGTAGAAGCTACTAGCAACTAACTACATTCCACATGCAGAACCCTCATACATGGTAGGGTCATGACCAAAAGGAACTTTTAACGAGGTGTTCTTACGGGACAACCCAACAAAGGGAGTCTCCGATCCAATAGGAATATATGCATAAGTAAGGCATCATATGACATGCAAGTAAAAGTTTCTTAGGCATGGTCAAAGGGATGCTTGCCTTGGTCAGCAAAGTCTTCGGGGTCTTCGAAGTCGTCGGGTCCAACTCCTTCATCAACCACGTGATCTATCGTCGCGATAGTAATAGCAATAATAAGAACAACAACCAAAACAAATCACAAAACTCACTCCTAAAATGTTAACATATTATGTAACATACTAACTTAACATCTAAAAATATTTGTTCCTGGTTTTGCAGTGAAAAAAGTTTTTAAACCTATTTTAACACAGGCTAAATATACTCAAAACTATGTTTTAAAATAAAACTATGTATAAAAGTTTTGTAAAAATTACACCAGTAGTTTTATTCAATTCTACATATTTTTACAAGATATATGGTGGAATAATAATGAAATTTGGAGAAACATTTCTACGTGTGGAATTTTTGGCAAAAGCCACAAAATAGGAATAGAAAAAAGGGCTTAACACCCTAGGCCAAACGCGGCCAGCCAACTAGCCAGCGAACCCAGGCGTGCACGCGCCGTCAGGTCTAAAACCGACGTACGGGGCCTAGTGGCCACTGACTGAGGGAGGGAAAGAGCGAGAGAGACTGACTCTGACAGGTGGGGCCACCCTGTCAGGGTCGTCTTCAACCTCGCGACAGAAAGAGGAGGGGCTCACTGACGTCAGCTCCGTCGATGGCGAGTGGACATGAGCACAGGAATGGACTCCTCGCACTCCTGCCATTCAGATGAGGGTTCAGGGAGTGGCTGAAGTGGCCAGAGTCGCCGATGATGAGAAGGTCATGGCAGAAGGCGTTGGGAGGTGGTTGGTGCCGACGCTCAGCAATGGGAAATGATTGGGGAAGTGGTGGAGGAGAAGCTAGAGCTTGCAACTTTCACGATGGAGGTGCAATGGAGGTCGGAGCGGGCGTGTATCCCGAGATCGATGTAGCCCTGACGCGACGGCGCCTCGGTCGATCTCGAGCACTGGTGCTCAGGGAGCTCTAATGAGGTGAATATGTCGTTGATTGAAGGTGGGAGAGGGGTTCCAGGGGGAGAGAGAGGTTAGGGTGGCCTTTATATAGGGAGGGCGTGGTCCATCGAAGGGTGGTGCACCGGTGAGGTCATGTCAACAGCGAGAGGAGGGGAGATGGCTCGGGAATGAGCCCATGGTCTTCGTGTGTGAGGTTCACGCCCGAATGAAGGACTATGGAGGAGCGGGTTGGCTCTGTGGCACGTCCTGGTGGGAAGTGGCACCTGACCGCTTCCGATGTGCATGGGAACGCATCGCCAACGGCGGGAGAAAGGGAGAGAAGAGGGACCGACATGGTGCTCGCACCGGTCTTCGAGGCAGTCAGAGCAAGATAGCCTGTGGGGGCGAGGCCTAACCGGGGCTGGCCTCATTTGGCTCGGGCATGCAGTGTGGGGAATCTAGAGTGTAGTTTTGGCATGCCACGCCATGCTGGCACGCCCCCACCGTGTCTAGTAGTGCATGGGTGCTTTGGAGCCGAGGGGAGACATGGAGGTCAAAGTAAAAGGGAGAGGCGGTCTCTGCCACTGATGAACCAGAAAAGGAATTGGGAATTTTGTCTTTCTCCACATTGAATTAGAGATGGGGCTCTCCGAAGCAGATGTGGGGCTAACCCACAGACTTCTAATTAAAGTTTGGAGTAAAGGAAGTAAGTGGAAGGGATGAAAGTAGCTGTTTTATTAAATCACCAGAAGCTGTTTGATGCTGTTTTGAGAAAGTAAACCTCACCAAATATAGTGAGAATTATCGGGATAAAATGATGGGTAAAAATAGTAGGATTCACCAAGTTTGAGCTCATTTGAGCAAGGTTCGCAATGTGGACATGGAAAACACTAGAAATGGGCAGAATTGGATTTCTGTGAACGAGGGTGAGTAAAGGGTTGGATTTCTGTGAACGAGGGTGAGTAAAGGCTCGCAAAAATGCACACCTTGGTGTGGCATCCTCATTTGGGGGTTGGATCACTCCTGCAGAATTTGAGAGCAATTGGGCAACTTACCAATGTAGAGTTGTTTCAACTTGGTTCTGGACATGAAGGGTTTTGGTTTTATCGGGTGAACCAAATCAACTTGGATGAGGATGAAACTTTGCAGAGTCACCTCACATAACATGTGGGACATTCTAGAATTTTCTAGGGTTTTATTGAGAATATTTCCTTTTGAAATATTCCAAAAGATTAGAATCAGCAAAAAGGGTTCTAAGGGGTTTTGCCAATTACTTTGTACATGACCATGTGTTGTAACTCACATATATGCAAAATATATGTCCTCTAAGTTTCCCTAAATTTTCACAAATATTTTTAAGGTAGGAAAATAATTTTTCCCTATGAAATACCATTTCTTCCCTCTGAAAAGGGCATTTAAATAAAATAGGAAAATAACTTTTAAAATAATTATTTTGTTGTTTTGGGAAGTTATTTTAATAATAGAATCTAGGAAAAACCTTTGGGATGAAACATCTCTCCTAAATTGGGAACTTGTAGTACAAATCCCAATTCGGTGGTTTTTAAGCTTTAAAATAAATAAAAGGCTTTTTTCTGAAATAATTTTTTTAAATGGTTGCTGGTCCTATACAAATGGCATGCTCATTGAGTAAGGGTTTGGTGTCAAGGATGGAAGATTTTAGAAAGTAAGTTGTTTTGGTGAACTAAAACAGAATCAAGGACTCAAGCAAGTTGCAATCAAATTAATCATCTCAATCACTCAAAAAGTTTTAATTGGTTCCAAATTTTGTAAAACAGAAAGTGACAAAGTGGTACAAACATAGGGTGTGACAGTTCCGAACCGCTTTAGAGTGTGAGGATCCGTTTGACTACGAGGTTCCTCTGCTTCACGGATACATTCTTCTTCCAAGCGGTATCACAGGCAAGATGACCATTTCCGTAGATACCATTACTATCTTTGCCATGCTACTTGTCTCGTTTCTTTTGCTATATCTCGCTGCCTACGACTTAAACGTCAGCCTCCGAACATTGCCAGGAAAAACCTCTAACACAACTTAGTATACCACTGTTTGGCTATGTTACTGCTTGCTCACCCTTTTGATAGCGTTGTTAGTTGCAAGTGCAGATGCTTCCATGTGTCAACACGGGTTCCTTTTTATATCACCATATTAATGTTATCGAATGTAATGCAACTACATACTTGGTAAAAGTTGGAAGACTTGACCCTCTAGCTTGGCGTTTTGTTCCATCTATGTCGCCTTAGTTTCGGCTACATGTGGTATGTTCCATAATTGAACGCTCCTAACATGATTGGGGTTGTTATGGGGAACCCCTTGATCATTCATCTTAGTTTAAGACTGGTCTCGCAAGGCCCAATTTTGGTAATACATTTTCCTAATAACTAACAAAAATGCATAGGGACCCACCGGCACCAAAGGAGTAATAAATCAACCCCCGGGCTAGTGATCCTCATTTGTGTTCGTCCAACCCAATGCAGCTTATTAACGCCCCCCGGGGCAACCCGGTGTTTCGGCTTGGTAACCATATCTCATTCGTCGTGTCCTGAGAATGAGATATACGGATCCTATCGGGTTCGTCGACATGTCTGGAGGCCTTGCTGGACTTCTTTTATCTTTTACAAAATATCTTGTGTGAGGGATTCCGAGGATACTTTGGGCTCTCTCGAGGTTGAGGTTTTCCAATAGGAACCCAAGGAGATCATGGGTTTTCCATGGTTGAGGTTAGTCCTACGCTGCGTGTGATAGTTTTTTATGGACTAGCTCGAGCACCCCTGCAGGGTTAAATCTTTCCGAAAGTCATGCCCACGGTTATGTGGCAAACTTGGAAACTTTGTTCAAGATCCGGTTCTAGATAAATTGAAGTAGACTTAATTAGAACTTGCCAAATGTGTGCGTAACCGTCACTGTCTCTTCTCGTGAGTTCTCCTTTCGGAAGAGGACACGATGGGGTTATGTATGGAGTAAGTAGGTGTTAGGATCATTCATTTGATCATCATTAGTTCATGTCCATTATGTGTAGATCGTCCCCCTTTTATTCTTATACTCGTAAGTTAGCCACTCAAATAAATTTTTAGTTGCTTGGTGCAGCCTCACTCATTAAGCTTTGCTAGTCTTGATACCTTTGGAAATGAGATTAATGAGTCCCTATGTCTCAGCGGACTAAAGACTGGGGTCTCCTGTGCCCCAGACTTGTGCACGAGCGTCGGCAACACCCTTGGTGGCAGTACGCGAAGAAGGATGATGAGAAAGACAACCCAAGCTCACCAAGGCCACACCCCTCCAAGGGTGTGAAGAATAAGCCCAAGACACAAGGCCCCAGCAAGACCTCCTTGCCGGGAAGACCCACAAGGCCCCGTCAAGTCCTCCTTGCATGGAAGACCCACAAGGCCCTCGGCAAGCCCTCCTTGCCGGGAAGACGACCAAGGCACCAGCAAGCCCTCCTTGTCAGGAAGACGGGTTAGGACAACGGCAAGGACACCAGGACGACAAGCTCCCTTCGCCCGCCAGGTGTCCTTCCTACCACAGTGCCACCGACTGCCACCGCTCCAGCGCATCCCTCATGCGCCAGCACAATGCGCAGGTATGAAAACACCTGGGTACATGCCGATGCCACCTTGATGCAGGTCACGGGGCCTGACAAGGCATTTACTGTCGTGACACTGCGGTAGATAGATAGAGGTGAACCCCCTACAGAGTACTGTTGGTGACCCCTTTGCCTCTAAAAGGAGGCCCAAAGCTCAGTTCTAGGTGCTGGACCTTTTGGGATTTTAGACTCTTTGATCACCAGTTCAAAGGCAATTACTGTAGCATGTGACCCTATAGTAAGCACCCAATACAACAAAAAAAGAAGGAGTAGGGTTTTATGCGCTAAGCGGCCCGAACCTGGGTAAAAGACCTTGCCGGCCTTGATTGTTAGTTCGGATCTTGGCGCCACCTCTCTCCCTCCGCCGAACGATCAAGGGATCCTTGGAGGTTCCCACAGGCGCTTCATTCTCCCGATATCTTTGGCGCACTAGGCAGGGGGCTGCTGAGAGCTTTTTCGCGAATTCCAGCAAGCTCTACACCAGATATTTGGAAGTTGAGTGCACCGCCGCGGTTCCCCAAAGCGGGACACAGCGGTGGTCGCTCCACTTTGCTATGGCCTCCTGGTGCCTGCACGGACGCGCTGCTATGCAAGCGCGGGCCAAGGAGGCGGAGACCCCAAGTCCGATGCCATCAGGCTGATGCGCCGCTCCAGGACAGTACGTTGCTATTGAGTGCGTGCCTGGGAGATTCGGCGAGGCCTCCGACACAAACTCCAGCGGACGCACCCCTGCGGAGTGATGCATAGCCGTCGAGGATGCGCCAATAGTTCCCGAAGCCCCGACGCGCACTCCAGCAAAAACCTCTTCCCCCTGGAGGTATCGGGTCGCTAACAGAGATGTGCTCGGGGGCTCCGCCAGCACGGCCTGGCAAAAGAGAGAAAGGAGTTACACCCCGGCAAACCCCTTTTCCTACGCGATAGTGAAAGACCGTCGACAAGAATCCTGACAGAGGGGAGGTTGTCGAACGAACGTAACATCCTACTTGCCGGGGATCTGAGGCCCTGGCAAAAGATTGAGACATCGCGGGAAGAAGTGTCGTGGCACAACAGATAAGTGATAAAAATTATAGATGAAAGTTTCGAGTAGAGAGATTGTTTCCCTTCTAGTGATCCTGGTCTTTGTTTGACAAACCTGCGCGCAGAAGGAACCTTGCGAGGATCAGTGCACCTTATTTCTGTTTCGAACTACTTAAACGACCTGAACGGCCATAGAGCGCCTTCACACTATTTCGAACTTGCTCAACATGCAAAGCGGCTATGCAGCGCCTTATTTTGCCTCGGTCCGCGCTCGACGATTTAATGGTTGCAGTGAGTGTGGCAAGGAATCTTGCCAGTAACGACCCCTCCAACGAACTGCTAAGGATACGTTCCTCGAAGAACTAGTGGTAGGACCAGTCAAGCCGGCGAGCTTCTGGAAAATGCAATGGGTGTATCATAAAAAGAGGGGAATCTAGACAAAAGGGAAAACAACATTTCATTCATTTGTTTGAGGCAAGCTCAGACATATTACATGGATGATTTTTTACTACTCTAACATGTGATACTGTCTTTTGGCGAGGGACATGCTTGCCGGACTAAAGTTTAAGAAGACAAAAAGCGGGACGGCCCCCGGCGCAACCCAGGCTGGTTCCTCCTGGACCAGCACTGCACAGGGGAGAACGGGGACGGAGGATAGGGCGACCGTAAGGGATGAAGAAGCCGGAGCCCGCGATCGCGCCTCCTCAAAGACGAGGCGTTGATGCCGACTCCGACAAGGTAACCCCGTCGGGCAGGGGAGAGGCCTGACTTGGACCTGGCGGCATGGCCGGTGGTCAATTAGAGCTCGAGGTGTCGTGATCCGACTTGACACTCCAAGATCTTGACCCGCCAAGAGCGCCACCACCACCACTGTCCTCCTCGTCACTATCGCTCGAGGATGGACATTCAGCGCCGCTCGATCTCTCTTCGCAACAGTTGAGACGCACACCTGAGCGCCAATAAAACTTGACGGATAGCATATCATCCTCGTCCATCTTGAAGTGGAGGACATGCCCATCCTGGAGACTATGGGCGCGGGTGAAGGCTTTCCAACCACGCCCGAGCAGCATGGCGTGGCGTTTTGGGTACTCCACGTGCACCTGCATGGCGCCGTGGGAGCATCCGTACACCCGCAACCACAAGACGGGAGCCTTGGTGGCCTCCATGGCCCTGGCAAAGGGGGGAGGGAGGTGCAGGTGGCCTCGCAGAACACCGTGCAGATCCACAACGAACTCCAGCACCGTCCCGTCTGAGTGCCCGCCTCGTGAGGGAGAAGGTGGTGCTAGGGGAGAAGACCGGGGTGCTGGGGTAGCATTCCGCCTTCCTCGGCCACAGCCTCCACGGTGACCGCGACCCCTCGCCCCTCCGCCACCTCGGGCGCTCGGGCCACCCTCCACACATGCGGTCCCTGAAGCTGTGGGAGGATCCGAACGGGATCCTCTTGTCGCCATGGCGGTCGATGGTGGTCGTCCTCGTCCCCTAGCCATTGTTAGGGTGAGCGCCTCCTGAAGCTAAGGAAGATACTGCAGAAGAAGCTGGGGGTGTTGTGCGTTTCAGGAGTTGGATGGATGAGCAAAACCCCCTCGCAAACCCCCTAATTTATAGGGCGAGCCGCGAGGGATATCCCTCCTCGCTCCAGAAACTGCTGCCCTCTCGGCCAATAACCCATGATCACGGGAGAACAGGGAGCCGCCCTGCTGCACCAATGCATGCGGAGGCAATCCCTGCCACGACTGCGACCTTTAAGACCACAATCGCCACTTGCCTTACTATTACTGTTATGCCTCACGCGTGGCAGTAATGCTTCTAAAGGTGGGAAAGCCGTTGTGTGCATGCCTCTCCACCTCACGCGTTCAATGCGCGACGTGGGGAAAGGCCACTTGCAACGGTTCCAAACTGCCAAGTACCATGTCAT
This sequence comes from Hordeum vulgare subsp. vulgare, assembly GCF_904849725.1. Classification (NCBI taxonomy): domain Eukaryota; kingdom Viridiplantae; phylum Streptophyta; class Magnoliopsida; order Poales; family Poaceae; genus Hordeum; species Hordeum vulgare. The sequence continues at coordinate 267,325,410 of NC_058519.1, read as the reverse complement.
AGAAACCCGTGCACCACTTTGGGTCTGGCCTAATGACGCCTCGCACGCGCGTGTGGACTAGGCCCGGGGGCTCCTGGCGGTGCACTAAAGACTGAGGTCTCCTGTGCAACAGACTTGTGCACGGGCGCCGGCAACACCCTTGGCGGCAGCACGTGAAGAAGGCTGATGAGAAAGATAACCCAAGCTCACCAAGGCCACACCCTTCCAAGGGTGTGCAGAAGAAGCCCAAGCCACAAGGCTCCGGCAAGCCCTCCTTGCCAGGAAGACCCACAAGACCCGAGCAAGCCCTCCTTGCGGGGAAGACACGCAAGGCCCTCGGCAAGCCCTCCTTGCCGGGAAGACGTCCAAGGGCCCTGCCATCCCTCCTTGCTGGGAAGATGCATTAGGCCACCACCAAGTACGCCAGGCCGGCAAGCTCCCTTTGCCCGCCAGGTGTCCTTCCTGCCACAGTACCACCGACTGCCACCGCTCCAGCGCATCCCTCATGTGCCAGCACAAAGCCGAAGTGTCAAAACACCTGGGTACGTGTCGATGCCACCTTGATGCAGGCCAGGGGGGCTGACAAGACATTTATTGCCCCTCACACTACGGTAGATAGATAGCGGTGAACCCACTACACAACACTGTTGGTGACTCCTTTCCCTATAAAAGGAGGCCCAAAGCTCAGTTCTAGGGGTTGTACCTTGTGGGGTTTTAGACTCTTTGATCACCAGCCGAAAGGCAATTACTATAGCAAGTGACCATACAGTAAGCACCCAATACAATAAACAAAGCAGGGGTAGGGTTTTACCCGCTAAGCGGCCTGAACCTCGGTAAAAGACCTTGCCGGTGCTAATCGTTAGTTCGGCTCTTGATGCCACCTCTCTCCCTCCGCCGAACGATCAAGGCATCCTTGGAGGTTCCCATAGGTGTCATTCTCCCAACACTGTAGCTCACAAATTACTACAACAAAAGTTGCTGGTTCAGGTAATGTGATGATTTGACGTGATGTAGGATCGAAAGTATGCCTAGAGGGGGTGATTAAACTACTTGACAAGATAAAGACTTAGCCTTTTCTCAATTTTAGTTGTTGGCTAGTTTTAGCAATCATGGAAGTCAAGTACACCCTACACATGCAGTTCTAAGAGTATAGTAGAGGAATGTAAAACATGCAATTGTAAAGTAAAGGAGTAAGGTAGGGAGATCAAACGCATGAGGTTCAGATGGCGATTTTTGGCATGGTTCTGATAGGTAGCGCTACCATACAACCATGTTAGTGGAGACTTCAACCCATGGAGTGTAATGGCTCCGAGAGTCCACAGAGGGCACCACCCACAAGGTGCTAACGAAGAAGCGTCCTTGTCTATTCCACCACAGCTTATGTCCACACAGGACTAGCCTCACTCATGGTAGATCTTCACGAAGTAGGCAATGTCCTTTCCCTTACAAACGTCTTGGTTCAAATCCACAACACGAAGTAGGAGGCTCCCAAGCAACACCCAACCAATCTAAGAGGCAACACCCTCCATAAGGTGATAGATGTGGTAGAACAATGAACTTCATGCTCTTGTGCTTCTAAAAATAGTCTCCTCAACACAAAATCACTATCTCACAGAATAACCATGGGTAGGAGAGATTGTTTTGTTGGAAGCAACTTGGGGAGGCTAGAGATCAAGTTTCAAATGATTGGATTGGAATATCATGTTATCAACACATGAGTAGGTGTCTCTCTCTCCGAAAAATGGATCTAGCAATGAAGTGTTTGTTCTAAGTGCATCCTCTACAAATGATAGGTAGGTGGAGGGGTATATATAGACTGTCCCCAAAATCCAACCGTTACACCTAAAGTGTCCAAGTCGGTGACACCAAAGTCATAAACTCGGTGGTACCAATTTGCACTAAAGGCAGCAAGTTTTAAATCTCGGTGGAACCGATATACACAACTCGATGGCTCCAAAAAGGTGGCTAACGGTGAGATGACACAACTCGGTGACATAGATACTCAAACTCGGAAATTTCGATTTTGTGTACCGAGGCAACAGAAAGTTGGTCACCCAAACTCGGTAGCACCAATAAGGTTTCGGTTGCACTGATTTGGTGGGTTTGGCTAGGGTTCTCTCTGAGATGAAACTCGCTACTGCCAAATATGAAAAGTTGGTGGCAGTGAATTTGAGCGTATGGTTTTGGACATAATGGTTATGTGGGAAAAAGGACCAAGTGTTTTTGGTGGCTATCTCTGAGCACTTGGGCAACCAGTTCATTTTAATAACTCACCCCCTTTTAATGGTATTAGCTTTCCTATGGACTCAAAAGCGATTTTCAGAAATATAGAATAGAGAATCTTCTGGCATGATGCTTGGGCCAATCTTATTCCTTTCTTGCATCAAGGGGCATCTCCACATAATCCTTTAGCCAAGGCATCTTTTGAACTTTTCGGAAATATACTTGGATAAACATACTAGTACAATGATGCATATGTTGTGATCAATTATCAAAACCACCCTAGGGAGCAATTGTGCTTTCAATGATTAGCATCGAGGCTTTGTGAAATATGTGAAAAGCAAGAGCTCCCCCTAAATTTGTGCAGTATTCATAATTTCCGTTTGAATGCAAATGCACCATCAATTAGTATCATGGGTCACTCTTCCATGTCACATACAACTTGGTGGTGCGCATACAAGATAAAAATGAGTAGTAATGCACATGAAACCAAAAAGATAAGTGAATGGTCATCACATAAAAATGAGTAGTAATATTGAAGCATCAACCAAGCAAAGCGTATGGTCAAACACAAGAACGAATAATGTCATCCAAAAGACCAAAGTTTTGAAAAAACAATATGAGAGAAAATAAAGTCAAAACCTCTCTATCTCGAAGCCTTGTGATCTATAAATTTCTCCACCTTTGGTAACAAGTTACCAAAAAGTTCAAAAATATAGAGCTAATCGTCTGTCTGGGTAGCTGATGATGGAATCAACAGAAGAGCATCCACGAAGGCTTCTGGTGAATGTCTTGGAGCTGGGGTTAAAGCTGAAGGTGCAGATGTCTGAGCTGCTGAAGTGGGCCTTGCTTCCGACACTCGCACAGCTGTTGACTGTGTCTTGGTGCTGAACTAAGTGGTAGTGCGAGGAGGCGACTCTTCATCAACACTAGTAGAACCGGGTGTCTTCACACCATCAACTTCATGCTTGAGCTGATAAACACTAGCAGATATCTCAGTCACTTTTACGTCCAAATAATGGAACTTTGTTACTACGATCATCTCCAAACTATTTGAATTTAGCAGAATCTCTGAAACGTTCTTCTCCATACCTTGGACAGAGCTAACTAGAAATGCCATTTTCTCAGCTTGAGTTCTGAACTGTGGAACTGGTGGTGGCGCATTTTTAGCAGCCTCAGCTTCTTCTTCTGAGGAGGAGGAGGAGGGGCATCGGATGGGATCTCATCTTCTCCAGCAACATATTTTGGGTCCTCATACATGGAAGTAGATCTTCCAACAACATGAATTACCCTCTTCCTGGCTCTCTTCACAGGAGCCTTCTTAGAAGGATTGTCAAGGGAAAGTGTCATCCCCTTCCTTGAAGATTTAGGAGCTCTAACATCACCAGGCTTAGCATACTCTTTCTTGACAGACTTCTAGAGAGGAGCTTTCTCTTTCAGCTTCTGAGGAGCTGAAGTTGTCTCTAGCAAAAAATCTGAGTCCTCTTCATGTGAGTTAAGCTTCTTTCTCTGCCTCGTGGCTGCCTTGGCAAGCCATGAGAGCTGTAAGAACCAGAGTCAGAGTGTGTCCTCTCAGGACTTGTGCTTGAGTCCATCACAACAGTGTCCTAAGTGAAGTTGTTCTGGCTATCTTCAGATCCTCACATCCCGATAGACAAAGCACACAAGCAAGCAATGAACCAGTAGACAAGCAGACCTGTGAAATAGATATAGAAGAGCAGAAGGATTGAACATCACAAAATACATAAGATTTTAAAAAATTTGAACAAAGACATCCTTAGTTTTTGCTTTCTGCATATCACATTTCGGTAGCACCGAGTCTGAATTCTCGGAGTCACCGAGACAAATGAACTACTTCACAGAGACTTGGCAGTCAATTCGGTGGAACCGAAAGTGACAACTCGGTCTCACCGTGTTCATTCTTAGGAACCCTAGATTCAAAATCGGTGGAACCGATTATTCATATTCGGTGTCACCGAGATGTATTCCGTGAACTGCTAACCCTAAAAGAAACTTTGTTCGCTTATCTACGAGAACATCTAGTGGAAGGAGGGGTTTGCACATGGTGACTTATAGAGAAAATATTCCAAATGCGCATCGGTCGAATCAAAGGAGGGCAAGAGGAGATCGGAACTGTACCCTAGCTCGGTGGCGGTCTGACTATGGCGGCAACGACGGTGAAGAATCCGTCAATGACGGAGGTGATCGGGGATGCAAAAGCAACGACCAGGGGTCCTTCGGCGATAGCTTAGGGTTTGGGAACGAAATGTTACAAGAGGAATTTTCAAAATGCTCGTCAGCTAGATTATACACCCTTCACTTTGGGTGTCACCGAGATTATGAAATCTGTGTCACTGAGTTCCGCTGTTGTTAGCTGACAGGGAAACTCGATGGAACCGAGTTGGTTATTTCGGTGGTTCCAAGATTGAAAACCCAGATCAACTTTGCGAATTCGGTGGAACCGAGTTCTGGGGTTGGTTTCACCGAGATTCACAAGGAGGTTTTGGAAGGCACCCTTTGACAATATGGAACTCCGAGTGCTCCTTCACATAGAGGGATACACAAGTGCTTGTTCAAGTTTTGTGATGAAGCATGAATATTACTTTAGATGAGAAAGCATAGATAGCTAGAGGAGCATCCTAGGCATTCTTTTCCATCCAATTGGCAGAAGATAAATCAAGAGCCAAATAACAACAATTTGATGTCCTCGAATGAGCAAGAATATGCAGACCAACATGCTCAGACAATAAGATGACAGATAAAATATGGTGAACATGCACAAGCGTACTAGCATCTATCAAGCACTTGGGAGATGACAAAGTCAACTATATATGAGTATATTGACTTAGGAGCCAAGTAAGAATACTTGATCATAGGTCATACTCATCGTTAAGCACAAGTGGGGTTACCACTTTTACATAAAGCATTAATGTGTTTGTATCCTTAATAGATACTTATACTCAAGTTTAGAGTAAAGCTCCCCCTTGGTATGACATCCCCCTAAGAGGGATAAACTAACCTTGGGTTTTGCCGTAGAAGACTTCAAGTAGGTGAAGTAGTGGTGTATGCTCAATATTGATGAAGATCATCTTGAGTTGGGAGTAATCCTTGTTGTTTATAACTCTTCTCACCTACATGGGTTAGTTCCATAGTACAAAGAACATATGCAAGAACATCTATGGACATGGGGTGATATACATATGGGATGATGTCCAAATATACATTAATTACCTTGTTCCTTGCTTAACTTTGAGGGAATGTGTGACCCCTTGAACTAATGCATATGGTTGAGGTTGATTGCATATAGTTCTTGGAGGAGACTGCTACTGCAACAAAAGATCTTCCAATGGCGCCAGAAACAAGCGTGCTAATGGGAGACTATTCTTGTCTTGATTCTCCTCAGCAACGACACCAAGTATCCTTCTGCTACGGCTACGCCTTAGGGACTTCCTAGGAAAATATGCAAAGGATTCCCCCGTGGACTTGGAGCCTTGCGTTGGTGTTCCCTCGAAGCGGAAAGGGTGATGTAGCACAGCGGTGGTAAGTATTTCCCTCAGTTTTGAGAACCAAGGTATCGATCCAGTGAAGGAGTATCACGAGTACCTGCACAAACACAAAGAGCTTGCTCCCAACGCTATGAAGGGGTTGTCAATCCCTTATAGATTGTTTGCCAACTGAGAACTGAAAGCAACAAAGTAACAAAGCGAAGTAAAAGAGAAAGTGGAAACGATAGGTGTGAATAGACCCGGGGGCCATAGTGTTCACTAGTGGCTTCTCTCATGAAAGCAAGTAGACGGTGGGTGAACGAATTTCTGTCGAGCAATTGATAGAACCGCACAAAGTCGTGACGTTATCTATGGCAATGATTATTTCTATAGGCATCACGTCCAAAACAAGTAGACCGATACTTTCTGCATCTACTACTATTACTCCACACCTCGACCGCTATCCAGCATGCATCTAGTGTATTAAGTCCAAAAGAATAGAGTAACGCCTTAAGCAAGATGACATGATGTAGATGGACAATCTCATATCTACGACAAAGCCCATTTTGTTACCCTTGATGGCAACTACACGATGTGTGCCTTGCTGCCCCTACTGTCACTGGGAAAGGTCACCACACGGTATGAACCCAAAACCAAGCACTTCTCCCGTTGCAAGAATCATAGATCTAGTTGGCCAAAAAAAACCCAAGACTCGGAGAGAGTTACAAGGATATCAAATCATGCATATAAGAAATCAGCAAAGACTCAATTATATATCATAGATAATCTGATCACAAATCCACAATTCATGGGATCTCGATAAACACACCGCCAAAGAGGATTACATCGGATAGATCACCATGAAGATCATGGAGAACTTTGTATTGAAGATCCAAGAGACAGAAGAAGCCATCTAGCTACTAACTACGGACCCGTAGGTCTGAAGTGAACTACTCACGAGTCATTGGAGGAGCGTTGATGTTGATGAAGAAGCCCTCCAACTCCAAAGTCCCCTCCGGCAGGGCACCGGGAAGGGTCTCCAGATGAGATCTCGCGGAAACGGAAGCTTGCGGCGGCGGAAAAGTGTTTTCATGGACGCCTTGATTTTTCTAGATTTTTAGGGAATTTATAGGCCAAATACCTAGGGGAGGGGAGCGCTAGGGGTCCCACAAGCTTGGTTGCCACGACCTCCCCCTTGGCCGTGGCAACAAGGCTTGTGGGCTCCCTGTGGGCCCACTTGCTTGGCCCTCAAGCCTCCCGATCTTCTTCCGTTCTGGAAAATATCATTTTGGGGATTTTATTCCGTTTGGACTCCGTTCCAAAATCAGATCTGAAAAGAGTCAAAAACACAGAAAAAACAGGAACTGGCACTTGGCACTGAGTTAATAAGTTAGTCCCAAAAAAGATATAAAAGGTAAACAAAACATCCAAAGTTGACAAGATAACAGCGTGAAACCATCAAAAATTATAGATACGTTTGAGACGTATCAAGCATCCCCAAGCTTAACTCCTGCTCGTCCTCGAGTAGGGAAGTGATAAAGAATGAATTTTTGATGCTTTCATGCTACCTAACATAGATGTCCTTTGTAACTCCTCTTATGTGACGTGAATGTTCAGATCCATTAGATTCAAAACAATAGTTTGCTATTGACGTGGAAACAATAATACTTCAAGCAAACTAGCAAAGTAATCATGAACTTTCAAAATAACAAGGCCAAAAGAAAGTAATCCCTACAAAATCATATAGTCTGGCTATGCTCTATCATCATTGCACAACGAATTTAAATCATGCAAAACCCCGATATTGGCCATGTAATTGTTTTCACACCTTTACTTTCTCAAACTTTTTCAACTCTCACGCAATACATGAGCGTGAGCCATGGTTTTAGCACTATAAGTGGTGTGGAGTGTGGTGGAGGTTGCAAGAAAAACAAGGAGAAGATGGTCACATCAACTAGGCATATCAATGAGCTGTGGAGATGCTCATCAATAGATATGAATTTGAATGAGTAGGGATTGCCATGCAAATGATGCACTAGAGCTAAGAGTACGTGAAAGCTCTTAAAGAAAACTAGTGGGTATGCATCCAACTTGCTTGCTCACGAAGACCTAAGGCAAATTTGAGGAAGCCTATCATTGGACTATACAAGCCAAGTTATATAATGAAAATTTCCCACTAGCTATATGGTGGTGACAAAACGAGAGACTATCAATCATGAAGATCATGGTGCTTAATATGCACAAGTGTGGAAAGGTGGTAGCATTGCCCCTTCTCTCTTTTTCTCTCTTTTTTTTGGATGGGCTCTTTGGCCTCTTTTTTTTTGGTGGGCATCTTTGGCCTCTTTTATTTCCTCACATGGGACAATGCTCCATCAATGATGATCATCACACTTACAACTCAAAACTTAGAGCATCAATGACTCTATATGGAATGCCTTCGGTAGTGTACCGTGACAATGATCTAGCATGGCATGGACATCAATGGAAACATCATGCTAGTTATCTTACGATCATGCAATGGCAATGTAGACGTGGTGGCTCATGTCATGGTGGTAGTTGCATGGCAATATATCTCGGAATGACTTTGAAAAAGCCATAGTAGGTAGGTATAGTGGCAGTTTTGAGGGAGGCTAATGGTGGGCTTTGTGCATCGACGAAAGTTGCACGGCACTAAAGAAGATAGTGATGGTGGAAGGTGAAAGTGCATCTAAACCATGGACTCAAATATTAGTCATGGAGAACTCATATACTTGTTGAAAAAGTTTTATTAGTGTCGGGACCCCGATCCTAAGCCATAGGAATCTAGCCTGTAACCCATCGCATCCCTTTGTGGTCTCACGCACAGTTAACTCCACGGCTGCAACCTTACCTTAGCCGGGACCGTTTGCGTCTTTTGACTCACGTATGCGATAGTATCGCTAGCAATCCAATGTCAAAGAACCCGGATCGACATGTCTAGTCATAAACCAAAGTGGCAGTACCGCACAAGGACAGGCATACATGACCCAACAAAGCAGGTGTCGGTCACCGGCGAATGTAGACGAGTCGTAGCAAGCTACAAGGAATCCATTACATCGCGTGACATTTCCCTAAAGGGGACAGACACAACAGCTAAGAAGGACACATGCCGGTCAACCAATGTGTCCGGAGAAGTAGCGAACTACCAAGGCTCGTTGGACCACAAAGGGGCATTTCCTTGTAAGGAGTGCTACTAAAGTTCACGACTAGGTAATCGAACCCCATACATATCAAGTACGACACACGTACGCATGGCATACCGATATGTATAGATACATCGATGGCATCACAACATAACCATAAACATACAAGCTTTATTTAAGAGGCTCGGAAGAGCCACACACATAATATTACACATTAAGGGTCTCACGACCCATAATAGCAGTCATACAATACAAGCCAGCGAAAGAGTTATAAACTGTCTGGGTACAGACAGGGCAACTAGTAGGCACGTGTTGGAAATATGCCCTAGAGGCAATAATAAATTAGTTATTATTATATTTCTTAGTTCATGATAATCGTTTATTATCCATGCTATAATTGTATTGATTGGAAACACAATACTTGTGTGGATACATAGACAAAACACTGTCCCTAGTAAGCCTCTAGTTGACTGGCTCGTTGATCAAAGATGGCCAAGGTTTCCTGGCCATAGGCAAGTGTTGTTACTTGATAACGGGATCACATCATTAGGAGAATCATGTGATGGACTAGACCCAAACTAATAGACGTAGCATGTTGATCGTGTCATTTTGTTGCTACTGTTTTCTGCGTGTCAAGTATTTGTTCCTATGACCATGAGATCATATAACTCACGGACACCGGAGGAATGCTTTGTGTGTATCAAACGTCGCAACGTAACTGGGTGACTATAAAGATGCTCTACAGGTATCTCCAAAGGTGTTCGTTGAGTTAGTATGGATCGAGACTGGGATTTGTCACTCCGTGTGACGGAGAGGTATCTCGGGGCCCACTCGGTAATACAACATCACACACAAGCCTTGCAAGCAATGTGACTTAGTGTAAGTTACAGGATCTTGTATTACGGAACGAGTAAAGAGACTTGCCGGTAAACGAGATTAAAATAGGTATGCGGATACTGACGATCGAATCTCGGTCAAGTAACATACCGAAGGACAAAGGGAATGACATACGGGATTATATGAATCCTTGGCACTGAGGTTCAAACGATAAGATCTTCGTAGAATATGTAGGATCCAATATGGGCATCCAGGTCCCGCTATTGGATATTGACCGAGGAGTCTCTCGGGTCATGTCTACATAGTTCTCGAACCCGCAAGGTCTGCACACTTAAGGTTCGACGTTGTTTTATGCGTATTTGAGTTATATGGTTGGTTACCGAATGTTGTTCGGAGTCCCAGATGAGATCACGGACGTCACGAGGGTTTCCGGAATGGTCCGGAAACGAAGATTGATATATAGGATGACCTCATTTGGTTACCGGAAGGTTTTCGTGCATTACCGGAAAAGTTTCGGGCTCATCGGTAGTGTACCGGGAGTGCCGGGAGGGGTGCCGGGGACCATCGGGAGCGGTGTCACGCCCCAAGGGGTCTCATGGGCTATGGGAAGAGATAAACCAGCCCCTAGTGGGCTGGAATAAGTTCCCACTAAGGCCCATAAGGTTTGAGAAGGAAAAAACACAAGGTGGAAAGAGTTTCCAAGTGGGAAGGTGGAATCCTACTCCAAGTAGGATTGGAGTAGGACTCCTCCACCTCCAATTTCGGCAAAACCTTGAGGGTTTGAGGCTGCCTCTTGCCTCCCCCTCCCTCCTATATATACTGAGGTATTAGGGCTGATTTGAGACGACTTTTCCACGGCAGCCCGACCACATACCTCCACGGTTTTTCCTCTAGATCGCGTTTCTGCGGAGCTCGGGCGGAGCCCTGCTGAGACAAGGTCATCACCAACCTCCGGAGCGCCGTCACGCTGCCGGAGAACTCTTCTACCTCTCCGTCTCTCTTGCTGGATCAAGAAGGCCGAGATCATCGTCGAGCTGTACGTGTGCTGAACGCGGAGGTGCCGTCCGTTCGGTACTAGATCGTGGGATTGATCGTGGGATTGTTCGCGGGGCGGATCGAGGGACGTGAGGACGTTCCACTACATCAACCGCGTTCACTAACGCTTCTGCTGTACGATCTACAAGGGTACGTAGATCACTCATCCCCTCTCGTAGATGGACATCACCATGATAGGTCTTCGTGCGCGTAGGCAAATTTTTGTTTCCCATGCGACGTTCCCCAACAGTGGTATCAGAGCTAGGTTCATGCGTAGATGTCTTCTCGAGTAGAACACAAAAGTTTTTGTGGGCGGTGATGTGCGTTTGCTGCCCTCCTTAGTCTTTTCTTGATTCCGCGGTATTGTTGGATTGAAGCGGCTTGGACCGACATTACTCGTACGCTTACGAGAGACTGGTTTCATCGCTACGAGTAACCCCGTTGCTCAAAGATGACTGGCAAGTGTCAGTTTCTCCAACTTTAGTTGAATCGGATTTGACCGAGGAGGTCCTTGGATGAGGTTAAATAGCAACTCATATATCTCCGTTGTGGTGTTTGCGTAAGTAAGATGCGATCCTACTAGATACCCATGGTCACCACGTAAAACATGCAACAACAAAATTAGAGGACGTCTAACTTGTTTTTGCAGGGTATGCTTGTGATGTGATATGGCCAATGATGTGATGTGATATATTGGATGTATGAGATGATCATGTTGTAATAGAAATATCGACTTGCACGTCGATGGTACGGCAACCGGCAGGAGCCATAGGGTTGTCTTTATACTAACGTGTGTGCTTGCAGATGCGTTTACTATTTTGCTAGGATGTAGCTTTAGTAGTAATAGCATGAGTAGCATGACAACCCCGATGGCAACACGTTGATGGAGATCATGGTGTGGCGCCGGTGACAAGAAGATCGTGCCGGTGCTTTGGTGATGGAGATCAAGAAGCACGTGATGATGGCCATATCATGTCACTTATGAATTGCATGTGATGTTAATCCTTTATGCACCTTATTTTGCTTAGAACGACGGTAGCATTATGAGGTGATCTCTCACTAAAAATTTCAAGACGAAATTGTGTTCTCCCCGACTGTGCACCGTTGCTACAGTTCGTCGTTTCGAGACACCACGTGATGATCGGGTGTGATAGACTCAACGTTCACATACAACGGGTGCAAAACAGTTGCGCACGCGGAACACTCGGGTTAAGCTTGACGAGCCTAGCATGTGCAGACATGGCCTCGGAACACATGAGACCGAAAGGTCGAGCATGAATCGTATAGTTGATATGATTATCATAGAGATGCTTACCACTGAAACTATTCTCGACTCACGTGATGATCGGACTTGAGATAGTGGATTTGGATCATGTACCACTCAAATGACTAGAGAGATGTACTTTTTGAGTGGGAGTTCTTAAGTAATATGATTAATTGAACTAATTGTCATGAACATAGTCTAATGGTCTTTGCGAATTACGATGTAGCCTGCGCTATAGCTCTACTATTTTTTATATGTTCCTAGAGAAAATTTAGTTGAAAATTGATAGTAGCAAACTTTGCAGACTGAGTCTGTAAAACCGAGGATTGTCCTCGTTGCTACGCAGAAGGCTTATGTCCTTAATGCACCACTCGGTGTGCTGCACCTCGAGCGTCGTGTGTGGATGCTATGAACATCCAACATACACGTTGCTGATGACTACACGATAGTTCAGTGCAAAATACTTAATGGCTTAGAAGCAAGGCGCCGAAAACGTTGTAAAACGTCACAGAACATAAGTGATGTTCTAAAGAGATGAAATTGTGATTTCATGCTTGTGCCCTTGTTAAGAGGTACGAGACCTCCAAACAAGATTCTTTGTCCACAAAGTAAAGGAGAAAAGCTCAATCATTGAGCGTGTGCTCAGATTGTCTGAGTACGACAATCACTTGAATCAAGTGGGAGTTAATCTTCCAGATGAGATAGTGATGGTTCTCCAAAAGTCACTGCCACCAAGCTGTGAGAGCTTCGTGATTAACTATAACATATCAAGGATAGATACAATGATCCTTGAGCGATTCGCGATGTTTGACACTGCGAAAGTAGAAATCAAGAAGGAGCATCAATAGTTGATGGTTAGTAAAACCACTAAGTTTCAAGAAAGGCAAGGGCTAGAAGGGATACTTCGTGAAACGGCAAAACAGTTGCTGCACTAATGAAGAGACCCAAGATTAAACCCAAACCCGAGACTAAGTGCTTCTGTAATGAGGGGAACAGTCACTGAGGCAGAGCAACTCTAGATACTTGGTAGAAGAGAAGGCTGGCAAAAGTCGAAAGAAGTATATTTGATATACATGATGTTGATGTGTACTTTACTAGTACTCCTAGTAGCATGAGGGTATTGGATACCGGTTCGGTTGCTAAGTGATTAGTAACACGAAATGAAAGCTACGGCATAAACGGAGACTAGCTAAAGGCGAGGTGACGATACGTGTTGGAAGTGTTTCCAAGGTTGATATGATCAAACGTCGCACGCTCCCTCTACCATCGGGATTGGTGTTAAACCTAAATAATTGTTATTTGGTGCTTGCGTTAAGCATGAACATGATTGGATCGTGTTTATTGCAATACGATTATTCATTTAAAGAGAATAATGGTTACTCTATTTTCTTGAATAATCACCTTCAATGGTTTATTGAATCTCGATCGTAGTGTTACACATGTTCATAATATTGGTGCCAAAAGGATACGAGTTAATGATGATAGTACCACTTACTTGTGGCACTGCCGCTTGAGTCATGTTAGTATAAATTGCATGAAGAGGCTCCATGCTGATGGATCTTTGTACTCACCTGATTTCGAATCACTAGTGACATGCAAACCATACCACATGAGCAAGACCTTGTTTTCATTGAGATGAAATAAGATAGTAACTTGTTGGAAGTGATACATTTTGATGTATGCAGTCCAATGGGTGCTGAGGCACGCAGTGGATATCATTATGTTCTTACTTCACTGACGATTTGAGTAGATACAGGAGTATTTACTTAATGAATCACAAGTCTGAAATATTGAAAAGTTCAATTCTGTTTCAGAGTGAAGTTCGTCATAACAAGAGGATAAACTGTCTACGATATGATCATAGAAATGAATATCTGAGTTACGAGTTTTGGCACGTAGTTAAGACAATGTGGAAATTGTTTCGCAGTTCATGCCACCTGGAACATCATAGTGTGATGATGTGTCTGAACATTATAGCCATGCACTATTTGGTATGGTGCATGCTATGATGTCTCTTATCGAATTACCACTATCGTTTATGGGTTATGCATTAGAGACAACCGCATTCACTTTAAATAGGGCACCGCGTATTTCCGTTGAGATGACACAGTATAGACTGAGGTTTAGAGAAATCTAAACTGTCGTTTCTTGAAAGTTTGGGGTTTCGACACTTATGTGAAAAAGGTTTCAGTCTGATAAGCTCGAACCCAAAGCGGATAAATGCATCTTCATAGGATATCCAAAACAGTTGGGTACATCTCCTATCTCAGATCCGAAAGCAAAGTGTTTGTTTCTAGAAACGGATCCTTTCTCGAGGAAAGGTTTCTCTCGAAAGAATTGAGTGGGAGGGTAGTAGAACTTGATGAGGTTATTGAACCATCACTTCAACCAGTGTGTAGCAGGGCGCAGGAAGTTGTTCCTGTGGCGCCTACACCAATTGAAGTGGAAGCTGATGATGGTGATCATTGAGCTTCGAATCAAGTTACTACAAACCTCGTAGGTCGACAAGGTCGTGTACTGCTGCAGAGTAGTACGGTAACCCTGTCTTGGAGGTCATGTTGTTGAGCAACAGTGAACCTACGAGTTATGGAGAAAGCGATGGTGGGCCCAGATTCCGACAAATGGCTGGAAGCCATGAAATCCGAGAGAGGATCCATGTATGAAAACAAAGTGTAGACTTTGGAAGAATTACTTGATGGTCATAGGACTATTAAGTAGAAATGGGTCTTTAAAAGAAGACAGACGATGATGGTGATAAGTCACTATTAAGAAAAGCTCGACTTGTCGCAAAAATGTTTTCGACAAGATCAAACAGTTGACTATGATGAGACTTTCTCACTCGTAGCGATGCTAAAGGTCTGTTAGAATTATGTTAGTTGTTGATGCATTATTTATGAAATATTGCACGTAGGATGTGAAAACATTGTTTCCTCGACGGTTTCCTTGAGCAAACATTGTATGTGATACAACCAGGAGGTTTTGTCGATCCTAAAGATACTAGCAAGTATGCAAGCTCCAGCGATCCTTCAATGGACTGGTGCAAGCATCTCGGAGTTGGAATATATATACTTTGATGAGATGATCAAAGATTTTGGGTTTGTATAAGGTTTATGAGAAACTTGTATTTCCAAAGAAGTGAGTGGGAGCACTATAGAATTTCTGATAAGTATATGTGGTTGACATATTGTGGATCAGAAGTAATGTAGAATTTCTGTAAAGCATACAAGGTTGTTTGAAAGGAGTTTTCAAAGGAATACCTGGATTGAGCTACTTGAAACATTGAGCATCAAGATCTATGGAGATAGATCAAAACGCTTAATAGAAGTTTCAACAAAATGCATGCCTTGACAAGTTTTGAAGGAGTTCAAAATAGATCAGCAAAGAAGGAGTTCTTGGTTGCGTTGTGAGGTGTGAATTTGAGTAAGACTCAAAACCCGACCACGGCAGAATAAAGAGAATAGACGAAGGTCGTCTTCTATGCCTTAGCCGTAGACTCTAAAGTATGTTGTGCTAAGTACCGCACCTGATGTGTGCCTTGCAGCAAGTCTGTTAAGAGGTACACAGAGTGATCCAGGATTGAATCACTCATCAGCGGTCAAAGTTATCCTTAGTAACTACATAGACTAAGGAATTTTTCTCGATTATGGAGGTGCTTAAAGAGTTCGTCGTAAAGGGTTACGTCGATGCAAGCTTTGACACTAATCCGAATAACTATGAGTAGTGAAACGGATTCATATAGTAGAGTAGATATTTGGAGTATTTCCGAATATCACATAGTAGCAGCATCTATAAGATGACATAAAGATTTGTAAAGAACACACGGATCTGAAAGTTTCAGGACCGTTGACTAAAACCTCTCTCATGACCAAGACGTGATCAGACACCATAACTATATGGGTGTTGGATTCGTTGGAATCACATGGTGATGTGAACTAGATTATTGACTCTAGTGCAAGTGGGAGACTGTTGGAAATATGCCCTAGAGGCAATAATAAATTAGTTATTATTATATTTCTTAGTTCATGATAATCGTTTATTATCCATTCTATAATTGTATTGATTGGAAACACAATACTTGTGTGGATACATAGACAAAACACTGTCCCTAGTAAGCCTCTAGTTGACTGGCTCGTTGATCAAAGATGGCCAAGGTTTCCTGGCCATAGGCAAGTGTTGTTACTTGATAACGGGATCACATCATTAGGAGAATCATGTGATGGACTAGACCCAAACTAATAGACGTAGCATGTTGATCGTGTCATTTTGTTGCTACTGTTTTCTGCGTGTCAAGTATTTGTTCCTATGACCATGAGATCATATAACTCACGGACACCGGAGGAATGCTTTGTGTGTATCAAACGTCGCAACGTAACTGGGTGACTATAAAGATGCTCTACAGGTATCTCCAAAGGTGTTCGTTGAGTTAGTATGGACCGAGACTGGGATTTGTCACTCTGTGTGACGGAGAGGTATCTCGGGGCCCACTCGGTAATACAACATCACACACAAGCCTTGCAAGCAATGTGACTTAGTGTAAGTTATAGGATCTTGTATTACGGAACGAGTAAAGAGACTTGCCGGTAAACGAGATTAAAATAGGTATGCGGATACTGACGATCGAATCTCGGTCAAGTAACATACCGAAGGACAAAGGGAATGACATACGGGATTATATGAATCCTTGGCACTGAGGTTCAAACGATAAGATCTTCGTAGAATATGTAGGATCCAATATGGGCATCCAGGTCCCGCTATTGGATATTGACCGAGGAGTCTCTCGGGTCATGTCTACATAGTTCTCGAACCCGCAAGGTCTGCACACTTAAGGTTCGACGTTGTTTTATGCGTATTTGAGTTATATGGTTGGTTACCGAATGTTGTTCGGAGTCCCGGATGAGATCACGGACGTCACGAGGGTTTCCGGAATGGTCCGGAAACGAAGATTGATATATAGGATGACCTCATTTGGTTACCGGAAGGTTTTCGTGCATTACCGGAAAAGTTTCGGGCTCATCGGTAGTCTACCGGGAGTGCCGGGAGGGGTGCCGGGGACCATCGGGAGGGGTGTCACGCCCCAAGGGGTCTCATGGGCTATGGGAAGAGATAAACCAGCCCCTAGTGGGCTGGAATAAGTTCCCACTAAGGCCCATAAGGTTTGAGAAGGAAAAAACACAAGGTGGAAAGAGTTTCCAAGTGGGAAGGTGGAATCCTACTCCAAGTAGGATTGGAGTAGGACTCCTCCACCTCCAATTTCGGCCAAACCTTGAGGGTTTGAGGCAGCCTCTTGCCTCCCCCTCCCTCCTATATATACTGAGGTATTAGGGCTGATTTGAGACGACTTTTCCACGGCAGCCCGACCACATACCTCCACGGTTTTTCCTCTAGATCGCGTTTCTGCGGAGCTCGGGCGGAGCCCTGCTGAGACAAGGTCATCACCAACCTCCGGAGCGCCGTCACGCTGCCGGAGAACTCTTCTACCTCTCCGTCTCTCTTGCTGGATCAAGAAGGCCGAGATCATCGTCGAGCTGTACGTGTGCTGAACGCGGAGGTGTCGTCCGTTCGGTACTAGATCGTGGGATTGATCGTGGGATTGTTCGCGGGGCGGATCGAGGGACGTGAGGACGTTCCACTACATCAACCGCGTTCACTAACGCTTCTGCTGTACGATCTACAAGGGTACGTAGATCACTCATCCCCTCTCGTAGATGGACATCACCATGATAGGTCTTCGTGCGCGTAGGAAAATTTTTGTTTCCCATGCGACGTTCCCCAACAGCACGTGGCCTGACTATACTACAGAGCCGACGTAGGGCCAGATCGTAGCTGGGACACCAGCTACTCGTCGTCGTCGATGTCTACGAAGAACCCTCCATTAGGGTCATTAGCAACCTCTGCAACATTTATTAAGCAAACATGAGTACGAAGGTACTTAGCAAGAGTTTAGGAGAACTAACTACTCATGCAAGGTATCAAAAGGTATTGTGGGGTTTCATGCGGAAAGCCAGCATTTGACTCGTGGCTAGACAACTTGCATTTTGAAATTAGTTTTGACAACTTGATTTCTCGCACACGAGTCCACTAACACCACAACAATACACTATCGTGGAATCATTCCGTCTCCATACGGAAATGCCGTCCACGACACTCACGCTTATCTTGACAATTTTATGAGTAGCCATTGAAGTTATCTATGAACAACATATGTCTCCAAGTAGTCCATATCCGCGGACGCGGCTATTCGAATAGATCATAACCATGCAGGGGTGTACTTCGTCACACACGCTCCCCCCACTTATCGCCATGTGCACGTCATGCACCTCGGCAACCTTCAAGCGGAAGCCCCGCGAGGGAGTCGGACACGACCGTTAACCACACTAGTACCTAGTCCAGGTTTATCGCCTATCTGAGAGTAACCCGTACGGAAGTCCGGCCGAGGTTTCCGCCATGGCCTCAAACCATGTGCGCAGGGTTCCCAAGCCCACCATCCGGGTGCCACCTGGTACACCGTTGCACTGCCTACCGCATCACGGTCCACCTCTCAGGTCAGCACCATGCACGGCCTCCAGCATTACTATAAACACCAGGAACTACTTGCAACTCCTGGACCGAGTACTACACGATTAATAGGCCGAGCGGGGTCATATTTTAGGGCCCAGCATGTGGTAGTATCTAGTCTTGGATTACATACACGGAACTCAGTTCCTAAGGACGGTTCCAATGAAACAACCCGCCATGTACTCCTACACAGCCTTTCACCGGTACCTTTACCAAATCAAGTTCAACACACAACCTTTGCTCACCGAACACATTCCACATTTCTGTTCATCTCCCAGATGACAGACCATACACAACTCTAAGCATAGCATGCATAGCAGGATAAGGCACATCATAGCTCAAGCAACTACCAGGTATGCTAGGTTGCAAGGTTTGGCTATTTACTGTGACAAGGTTAGGTCATGCAAAGGAAGTGGGTCCAACTGTCGTGGCAAAAGCAGTTGAAGCATTTGACCTTAAATGCAATAAATAGGTGCAGGAGCAAGAACATGGGATTTATCGGGATGATCAAAAGGGTTGCTTGCCTTGTTGCTCAGAGGAGGAACGATATCCGTCAGACGGATATTCGATGGAATCCGGGGGTGCGGAGCCTACCGAAATGAATGGCAACATTCAATAAAAATCATATGCAATCAAAATGATGCATGAGCATGGCATGAGAATGCAAAGTGATAAGTTATTATAATCAAGATGTTTTAGGTTTAGAGTTGATTTGAATCACATTCGAATAGCAATTCAAACGGGTATTCTCGGATACCGGTTTAATTGTTTCGACCTGATGCTCAGATCAACTTAATGTTAACATGCATGAAATGTCATGTTATGGTACTGATTTATATCTAGGGCAGTGTGTGATCATTGCATTTATAATGAAATTTGGATATTTTTGCAAATTCCATTTATAAAGTGATTAAAAGAATTGAATTATTCCTTATTTCACAAATTAGGGTCCTGTAACTTTTTCAAACATAGTTGAAAATAGCATAATCAGAATCCTTGAATTTTTCTGATACTTTTTCATGTATAATTTATTTTCATTGGAGTTACAGATTAATTTCTATGATTTTTGCAATTTTTAGCAATTTCCTGAATTAGTTTGAAACTGGAAATTCCATTTATTGCATCAGGCTGACGTCAGCAGGTCAGCCGACCTGTTCAGGTCAAACCTGACAGCGGGGCCCCACTGGTCAGCCTCTCTCGGACTAATCCCGCGCTGACCAGCCCTAACTGAGGTTTGACTTGGCCTTGCGCCCACTTGTCAGCGAGTGATTAAGTCACTAATCGGCTGGGTTAGCTTGCCAAGTCGACCTCCACCGGCGGCGAGGTCGTCCTCGCCGGCGGGGAGCCTCCGGCGACCACCAGCACGGCGGAGGGGCTCGAAAACGGCGCACAGGGGGCCAAATGTTGCGCAGAGAGCACCAAAGGAACGGCACGTCTCCCGCAGCTTCATTTCTGCGCCTAGCCGGGGCTGATCTGGCCGGAGATGACGCCGGTGACGAGCTTGGCGGCGGCCAAGGCTCGGCCGTCATCGGGGTCTTTGCAACACAGGGATCTACGCTCGGTTCTGAGCTGCTACAGCATCTACGCGTCGTCCTGGAGCTGTTGGTGCCACCGGAAGGACGAGCTGGACATCGGAGGGCTACCGGCGACGAGCGGCAGCGGCGATCCTCATCGGGCTCTGGTGAAACTAGGGCTAGAGAAGGGGATCGACGGGGAAAACTTAGGGAAAACGACCGCATGCTCACAGGGAGTGCAGAGCAGAGCTCAGACGGCTCGGGGAAGGCCTGGGGGCGACGAATCGACGGGAGAGGTTCGGCGGCCGGAGGTGGAATACGACGGCGTTGCGGGCGTTGCAGGGCTCGAGGAAGCTTCGGCTTCTGCAGGGATGACCAGGGCGACGAGACGGAGCTAATGGCGTGCTCTAGGAGGGGTTCCTATGGCCAGGGGCACGGCCAGCTCGAGCTCGAGCTCGGCTCTAATGGCGGCAGCAGGGAGAAGGAGGGGATCCGGGAGGAGGGGAAGAACCGAGGCGGGGAATGGATAGGGGAAGCTCTGAGGAGCTTATCCCCGTCGTCGCCAGCGCGAACCGGCGGCCAGGCAGGCACGCAGGTGCGTGGCCGCGCCGGAGGAGGCGGAGGCCATCTCCTGCTGCCTACTGGCGCGAGGGAGGGGACGAGCGGGGAGATGGGCCGGGCCTGGCTTGGGCGACAGGTAAGTCTTTTTCCATTTCCTCTGTTTTTGTTTTTCTGTTTTGCTATTTATTGCTTTGCTAATTATTTCAGCTCCAAAACAAAAAGTAAAAACTATTTTAGACCTCCTGAGATATTTGTTATAATATCCCCACTCATTTCCAAGGTTTTCAACATTTTTGGAAAATTATAGTTTCTGATTTCAATTTTTAAATTTGAAACCAGTGGCTTTTGCATTTATTTAAAATGCTTAAAGTGTCAAGAAAATTGTTTTCTCCAATGCTCATTTACTTTCATGATTTATCAGAAAGTTTGAACATTTCTTGAGGCTATTTTGGGTTCATTGATTTGAACTAGCTTGAAATTTCCTTTAATTGAAATGGTGGCTATTGTTTTGAGTTTTTCCTTTGCCACTTTGTTGTTTTTGTTGAAACTTCTTAGATGCAAATGCAAAGAAGACATGAGCACAATGCTATCTTGCTTAAGGGTTAGGGATGTGACAACTCACCCCCACTCAAAAGAATCTCGTCCCGAGATTTAGAAGTCGTCGGGAATAACGCAGGATATTCGAGTCGGAGACGATCCTCTCTTTCCCAAGTTGCCTCCTTTTCAGAATGATTTGACCACTGAACTTTAAGAAACTTGAGGTTTCGACGTCGAGTGGTACGCTCAGCTTGATCAAGAATACGCATGGGGTATTCTCGGTAAGAAAGGTTATCTTGTAGATCAAGCGTTTCGTGGTCCACTTCACGGATAGGATCCGAAAAGCAACGCCTGAGTTGCGAGACGTGGAAAACATCATGAACCTTGGAAAGATGCGGAGGAAGTTCCAACTGGTAGGCAACTTCTCCTCGTTTGGCAAGAATGCGAAAAGGTCCAATGTAACGAGGAGCCAATTTGCCCTTGATACCGAATCGATGGGTACCCTTCAAAGGTGTAACCCGAAGGTAAGCCTTCTCGTCAACTTCAAAGGTCACAGCCTTATAATGACGATCATATTGGCTCTTTTGATGAGACTGGGTTGTTTTCAACTTTTCACGAATAATGCGAACCTGCTCTTCTGCATCCTGGATCATGTCCGGGCCAAAGAGTTGCCTCTCTCCGGTTTCTGACCAATTAAGAGGTGTTCGACATCTTCGTCCATAGAGAACTTCAAAAGGGGCTTTGCCCAAGCTTGATTGATAACTGTTGTTATAAGCGAATTCGGCGAATGGAAGACACTTCTCCCAATTCATACCGAACGATATAACACAAGCTCGGAGCATATCTTCTAGAATTTGATTCACTCTTTCTACTTGACCACTTGATTGGGGATGGAAAGCAGTGCTAAAAGATAATTGAGTCCCCATGGCATTCTGAAAACTTTCCCAGAAGCGAGAAGTAAAGATACTTCCACTGTCCGAGTTAATTTCCAGGGGAACACCATGAAGAGACACTATTCGAGAGATATATAACTCTGCTAGCTGGCTAGCTATTATACTCTCACGAACATGAAGAAAATGAGCCACTTTGGAAAGACGGTCAATGACCACAAAGATAGCATTATTTCCTTTCTTGGTCTTGGGAAATCCGGTAATGAAATCCATGCTAACTTTATCCCATTTCCATTCAGGAATAGCTAAAGGTTGAAGGGTGCCAGCAGGCCTTTGATGTTCTGCCTTAACTCGACGACAAACATCGCAGTTAGCAACGAACTCAGCAATTTCTCTCTTCATCCTAGTCCACCAGAACCTCTGGCGTAGGTCCTGATACATCTTAGTACTACCGGGATGAATGGTGAGAGGGGAATCATGAGCCTCCTTAAGGATTAACTGCCTTAGATGTGGGTTCTTAGGAACCACTAAACGATTCTGGAAGAACACCACACCTTGATCATTCATGGAAAATTCTTTAGCGTTTCCGCTAAAAATATTCTCCTTGATCCGTGATATACCCTTGTCACGCTTTTGGCCAGCTATAATTTGATCCTTAAGAGTAGGCTTCGCCACCAGGGTAGAAAGGAATCCTTGAGGAACAATATGAAGATTCAACTTCCGAAAGTCCTCATGGAGAAGTGGTTGACCTTGTTGTAGCATCAAATTGTTACAATAAGATTTACGACTTAGTGCATCGGCCATAACATTGGCCTTCCCCGGGGTGTAAGTTATCCCTAAGTCGTAATCCGAGATCAACTCAACCCACCGTCTTTGCCTGAGATTCAAATCCGGCTGGGTGAAGATATATTTCAGACTTTGGTGATCAGTGAATATTTCGCAACGATTACCCAGAAGGTAATG
Source organism: Hordeum vulgare subsp. vulgare (assembly GCF_904849725.1). NCBI lineage: Eukaryota > Viridiplantae > Streptophyta > Magnoliopsida > Poales > Poaceae > Hordeum > Hordeum vulgare. Next base: position 267,302,409 of record NC_058519.1, on the reverse strand, counting down.
TCGCCAGGTTTTTAGTGCATGGACCACAGCTGCAAGCTCAAGGTCATGTGTGGGATAATTATCCTCATGCGGACGCAACTGTCGAGATGCGTATGCGATCACATGACGATCTTGCATGAGAATGCAACCTAATCCTTGTCAGGAGGCGTCGCAATAGATAACAAAGTCCTCAGAAAAATCTGGTGGTAGCAACACAGGTGCGGAAGTCAGGCGTCTTTTCAGTTCCAGAAAACTATGCTCACACTGTGGTGTCCACTCGAACTTTTTATCCTTCTTGAGGAGTTCAGTCAGAGGCTTTGCAACCTTGGAGAAATTCTCGACGAATCAGCGACAATAGCTCGCTAGACCAAGAAAACTCCTAACTTTCTTAACCGATTCAGGTTGAGTCCAATCAAGGACAGCTTGAACTCTCTCGGGATTGACGGCAATACCCTTACCAGAGATTACGTGGCCTAGATAGGTCACTTCTGGTCACCAGAATTCACATTTTGAAAATTTGGCATAAAGGCGATGCTCTTGAAGTTTCATCAATACCAGCCTTAGATGCTCGGCATGTTCTTGTTCATTCTTTGAGTAGATGAGAATATCATCGAGGTATACTACGACGAATTTATCCAAATACTCCATAAAGATTGAATTCATCAGCCGAGAGAAGGTGGCTGGGGCATTGGTTAAACCGAAGGACATAACGGTGTACTCATATTGACCATAACGAGTAACAAACGCCGTTTTTGGAATGTCCCCGTTCTTAATCTTGATTTGATGGTATCCCTACCTCAAATCCATTTTGGAGAAGACTGAGGATCCAGCGAGCTGATCGTATAGATCGTTGATCCTGGGGAGCGGATACTTGTTCTTTATGGTGACCAAGTTAACTGGTCGGTAATCTACAACCATCCGATCCGTTCCGTCTTTCTTCTTGATGAAGAGGACGGGACAAGCCCAAGGAGAAGATCTAGGACGAATGAAACCTTTGTTCAAGGCCTCATCTAATTGCTTCTTAAGTTCGGCTAGCTCTAGGGGTGCCATCTTATAAGGTCTTCTGGCTATTGGGACAGTTCCCAGAACAAGATCTATCACAAACTCTACATCTCTGTCAGGTGGAATTCCTGGCAGTTCCTCTGGAAAAACATCCGGGAAGTCACGGACTATCGGAATGTCTTCAAGTTCCGGAAGTGGGTTGGCATTTAGGGAATAGAGCTGGCATTTGGCAACTCGAGTAGAGACATTTACTATCTCACCCGAGGGATGGGTAAGCTGGACATTTCTAGAGTGAGTATCAATCTTGGCATAGTGAGCTGACATCCAGTCCATTCCCAAGATGATATTAATATCTGAAGATTTCAATGCTATCAATGAGGCTAGAAAAACTAGCCTGTCTACTAGAATCTCATTGTCATAGGTTATCCTAGAGGTTTGCCATTTACTACCAGGGGTTTGGACAACCAATGGGATTGGCATATCACAAAATGACATGTTATGCAACTGTGCATAACTTTCTGAAATGAAGGAATGAGAAGACCCAGTGTCAAAGAGAACGGATGCTGGGTGATGATTAACAAGAAGCGTACCCAGTATGACGTCGGGATCCTCTGTAGCTTCTTCTGCTGACACATAGTTCACACGGCCACGTGCAGGAGTTGGCTTCACATAAAACGCTTTGCCCGACTTGGCCTGCCCGACGGACTTTCCGGGTTGCTTGGCACCCACATTCTGAGGACACTCACGGGAATAATGCCCTGGTTCTCCACACTTGTAGCATATCACCTGGTTGGCACGTGGTGCAGCATTGCTAGCTGGACCACCATAAGCTTTTGATGGAGGGTTGGCCTGATTCGTCTGAGGCGCCACGTAGGATGCCTTCGGACTGTATCTTGGTGGCAGAGAACTGTTTGGAACCCACAGCCTGCGTTTTTGAAACGCGGAACCAGAAGATGAGCCAAAGTCACGGGAGTGCTTCCTTGTGGCTTAGAAGTCAGCATGACCAGTCTCCGCACTGATCGGTTTGTTGACCAGGGCTTGAAAGCATGCACACTCATGGAGGCGCAGGTCTCGACGGAGCTCAGGGCTCAGACCCTTACAGAATCTTGCTTGCTTCTTGGCGTCAGTAGACACCTCCTCTGTTGCATAGCGGGCGAGGTTACCGAACTCGCGGCTATAGGCATCCCCAGACAACTTGCCCTGAGTGAAGGCACAGAAATCCTCTCTCTTTCTGTCCATCAGGCCCTCTGGAATATGGTGCAGACGGAAAGCTACGCTGAAGTCTGCCCATGTGGCCACTGGTTCAGCGGGACGCATAGCTTCAAAATTCTCCCACCATAGATTGGCGGGTCCCTCCAGTAAATACGCCGCAAAGGTCACCTTGTCGGCCTCAGACACATTCGCAGAGCGAATCTTGCGCGAGATGCTGCACAACCAGTCATCAGCGTCGAGGGGATCGACGGAATGATGAAACTTTGGAGGATTCAGCTTCACAAAGTCATTGAGGGACACTGCAGCATTCCTAGGCTGTCGAGCCGTATTCTGCTCAATACGCTCTAGCAGTCGGTTGGTCTCCCTTTTGTTTCTTTCTACCTCAAGCATCACTTCTACCAGAGAAGGTGGGTGAGGCAGGTCTTCCTGCGACGCTTGACTACCCTCACCTTGCTCATGAGCAGGGGCACGGTTCAACCTGGTGAACACCATCCTGACAAACAAACTCATAGCTTGGACCAATATCATATCAATACTAACTATGGATTAAGAATGTACTGAACACACGGAATGCGGAAATGAATATCCGAACAACATGGTAACAAGCAACTGCTATATATACACCATGGTTCATACACACCCTTACATAGTTCAGTACAAACTTACTCGAAGAGCAAACTACTGAAATGGTGGAACTACTCATCAGAGGCTTACAAGCTTCCTATACATTATTTATCTAGGCCTCCGGAATTCGTTTCACATTACTACCATACTCCACAAGTCACGCAGGACTGTGAACATACGGCTACTACCATACTATCCTTCCGCTCATAGCTCAGGCATCCGCATAGAACATCTCATAGAGATTACCTCCATGACCCGGAAGCTCAACCTACAGATCAGGAAACACTCTAGCCTGAGATCCCTGGGATCCATAAGGACACGGATGTGGCCTTGGTCCCCTGACTGGTGGTAAGAGGGGTCCCCGAAGAGGTGTAACTCCTCCTATAGCTGGCCAGTCAACGTGGGCCGGAAGATGGTTCCTAACAGGGTTCAGCATCTCCATCTCTCCATACCCTGTCTGGACTACCGGTGCCAGCTGCGTCAAAGCTGTCCACAGACGGGCACGGGTAGCAGAAAGCTCCATGCGGAGAGCACGAGCATCCTTGTCTCTCTTCTCTAGCATCTCAACAGTGGACTGTAGAAGTGGGTCCTCCATAGAAGAATCAAAATAGACTCCACTGAGGTATCCCTCTTCACCAGACTGAGTGGCCGAAACATCGCAGAACTCTGAATTCTGCAGCAGTGCACGTCTCGCTCTCATAATAGTCAGCATTGAATAGGCAGCATCCTGTACTGCCATGTCAACGGTGACCCCCAACCCATAGGACCAATGGATTGGCTTCTCCGCTCCAGGGTAATCTGGAAATACCCTAACAGTGCAAATGTACTGGCTCTGGTTGAAGTCTCGGTACTGTTCCTCCACTGTGTACTCGGGGTACCAGTGGTAACCGCACACCGACAGCACCCTGACCAGCATGGCCGTATGACCCGGCACATCAATGCACCTGGTCAGACGTACCACCTGACGAGAAGGACGGCCAGGCATCTGTAATTAGAGAGTAATGCAAAAGCATTAGAGCTCTGAATGCAAAAAAAATTGGGCAGCATAATGGCTGTAAATGCTCAAAACAAATTTGAGACAACCCAAAGTGGAATAACGTAACCACTCAACTATGAAGTTCAACTCTCTGGTCACCAAACTTACTTCCTGCTTCCAAGGAATAAAAGAAACCCAATATCTCTCGACCCGTAGTCCTATAATCTACCGATCAGAAATACGAGCCTAGGAGAAGATGAGTAACCTAGTCCTTAATTCCCGCAGAAAAGACGAGGATGACCAGAATAGAATATCTTGAGAAGAGAACAAGAGTGTTACGTTCCCTTCCACAAACAATTCCCTTATATATAACTAAGAAATTCTAGACTCAACTTCGACCAGTTTGGCTTAGTAATCCTACAGTCAGTCAGGCTCTGATACCAACGCTGTCGGGACCCCGATCCTAAGCCATAGGAATCTAGCCTGTAACCCATCGCATCCCTTTGTGGTCTCACGCACGGTTAACTCCACGGCTGCAGCCTTACCTTAGCCGGGACCGTTTGCGTCTTTTGACTCATGTATGCGATAGTATCGCTAGCAATCCAATGTCAAAGAACCCGGATCGACATGTCTAGTCATAAACCAAAGTGGCAGTACCGCACAAGGACAGGCATACATGACCCAACAAAGCAGGTGTCGGTCACCGGCGAATGTAGACGAGTCGTAGCAAGCTACAAGGACTCCATTACATCGCGTGACATTTCCCCAAAGTGGACAGACACAGCAGCTAAGAAGGACACATGCCGGTCAACCAATGTGTCCGGAGCAGTAGCGAACTACCAAGGCTCGTTGGACCACAAAGGGGCATTTCCTTGTAAGGAGTGCTACTAAAGTTCACGACTAGGTTATCGAACCCCATACATATCAAGTACGACACACGTACGCATGGCATACCGATATGTATAGATACATCGATGGCATCACAACATAACCATAAACATACAAGCTTTATTTAAGAGGCTCGGAAGAGCCACACACATAATATTACACATTAAGGGTCTCACGACCCATAATAGCAGTCATACAATACAAGCCAGCGGAAGAGTTATAAACTGTCTGGGTACAGACAGGGCAACTAGTAGGCACGTGGCCTGACTATACTACAGAGCCGACGTAGGGCCAGATCGTAGCTGGGACACCAGCTACTCGTCGTCGTCGATGTCTACGAAGAACCCTCCATTAGGGTCATTAGCAACCTCTGCAACATTTATTAAGCAAACATGAGTACGAAGGTACTCAGCAAGACTTTAGGAGAACTAACTACTCATGCAAGGTATCAAAAGGTATTGTGGGGTTTCATGCGGAAAGCCAGCATTTGACTCGTGGCTAGACAACTTGCATTTTGAAATTAGTTTTGACAACTTGATTTCTCGCACACGAGTCCACTAACACCACAACAATACACTATCGTGGAATCATTCCGTCTCCATACGGAAATGCCGTCCACGACACTCACGCTTATCTTGACAATTTTATGAGTAGCCATTGAAGTTATCTATGAACAACATATGTCTCCAAGTAGTCCATATCCGCGGACGCGGCTATTCGAATAGATCATAACCCTGCAGGGGTGTACTTCGTCACACACGCTCCCGCCACTTATCGCCATGTGCAGGTCATGCACCTCGGCAACCTTCAAGCGGAAGCCCAGCGAGGGAGTCGGCCACGACCGTTAACCACACTAGTACCTAGTCCAGGTTTATCGCCTATCTGAGAGTAACCCGTACGGAAGTCCGGCCAAGGTTTCCGCCACGGCCTCAAACGATGTGCGCAGGGTTCCCAAGCCCACCATCCGGGTGCCACCTGGTACACCGTGCCACTGCCTACTGCATCACGGTCCACCTCTCAGGTCAGCACCATGCACGGCCTCCAGCATTACTATAAACACCAGAAACTACTTGCAACTCCTGGACCGAGTACTACGCGATTAATAGGTCGAGCGGGGTCATATTTCAGGGCCCAGCATGTGGTAGTATCTAGTCTTGGATTACATACACGGAACTCAGTTCCTAAGGACGGTTCCAATGAAACAACCCGCCATGTACTCCTACACAGCCTTTCACCGGTACCTTTACCAAATCAAGTTCAACACACAACCTTTGCTCACCGAACACATTCCACATTTCTGTTCATCTCCCAGATGACAGACCATACACAACTCTAAGCATAGCATGCATAGCAGGATAAGGCACATCATAGCTCAAGCAACTACCAGGTATGCTAGGTTGCAAGGTTTGGCTATTTACTGTGACAAGGTTAGGTCATGCAAAGGAAGTGGGTCCAACTATCGTGGCAAAAGCAGTTGAAGAATTTGACCTTATATGCAATAAATAGGTGCAGGAGCAAGAACATGGGATTTATCGGGATGATCAAAAGGGTTGCTTGCCTTGTTGCTCAGAGGAGGAACGATATCCGTCAGACGGATATTCAGTGGAATCCGGGGGTGCGGAGCCTACCGAAATGAATGGCAACATTCAATAACAATCATATGCAATCAAAATGATGCATGAGCATGGCATGAGAATGCAAAGTGATAAGTTATTATAATCAAGATGTTTTAGGTTTAGAGTTGATTTGAATCACATTCGAATAGCAATTCGAACGGGTATTCTCGGATACCGGTTTAATTGATTTGACCTGATGCTCAGATCAACTTAATGTTAACATGCATGAAATGTCATGTTATGGTACTAATTTATATCTAGGGCAGTGTGTGATCATTGCATTTATAATGAAATTTGGATATTTTTGCAAATTCCATTTATAAAGTGATTAAAAGAATTGAATTATTCCTTATTTCACAAATTAGGGTCCTGTAACTTTTTCAAACATAGTTGAAAATAGCATAATCAGAATCCTTGAATTTTTCTGATACTTTTTCATATATAATTTATTTTCATTGGAGTTATAGATTAATTTCTATGATTTTTGCAATTTTTAGCAATTTCCTGAATTAGTTTTAAACTGGAAATTCCATTTATTGCATCAGGCTGACGTCAGCAGGTCAGCCGACGTGTTCAGGTCAAACCTGACAGGGGGGCCCCACTGGTCAACCTCTCTGGGACTAATCCCGCTCTGACCAGCCCTAACTGAGGTTTGACTTGGCCTTGGGCCCACTTGTCAGCGAGTGATTAAGTCACTAATCGGCTGGGTTAGCTTGCCACGTCGACCTCCACCGGCGGCGAGGTCGTCCTCGCCGGCGGGGAGCCTCCGGCGACCACCAGCACGGCGGAGGGGCTCGGAAACGGCGCACAGGGGGCCAAATGCTGCGCGGAGAGCACCAGAGGAACGGCACGTCTCCCGCAGCTTCATTTCTGCGCCTAGCCGCGGCTGATCTGGCCGGAGATGACGCCGGCGACGAGCTTGGCGGCGGCCAAGGCTCAGGCGTCATCGGGGTCTTTGCAACAGGGGGATCTACGCTCGATTCTTAGCTGCTACAGCATCTACGCGTCGTCCTGGAGCTGTTGGTGCCATCAGAAGGACGAGCTGGACATCGGAGGGCTACCGGCGATGAGCGGCAGCGGCGATCCTCGTCGGGCTCCGGTGAAACTAGGGCTAGAGAAGGGGATCGACGGGGAAAACTTAGGGAAAATGACCGCATGCTCACAGGGAGTGCAGAGCAGAGCTCAGACGGCTCGGGGAAGGCCTGGGGGCGACGAATCGGCGGGAGAGGTCCGGCGGCCGGAGGTGGAAGACGACGGCGTTGCGGGCGTTGCAGGGCTCGAGGAAGCTTCGGCTTCTGCAGGGATGACCAGGGCAACGAGACGGAGCTAATGGCGTGCTCTGGGAGGGGTTCCTATGGCCAGGGGCACGGCCAGCTCGAGCTCGAGCTCGGCTCTAATGGCGACAGCAGGGAGAAGGACGGGATCCGGGAGGAGGGGAAGAACCGAGGCGGGGAATGGATAGGGGAAGCTCTGGGGAGCTTATCCCCGTCGTCGCCAGCGCGAACCGGCGGCCAGGCAGGCACGCACGTGCGTGGCCGCGCCGGAGGAGGCGGCGGCCACCTCCTGCTGCCTACTGGCGCGAGGGAGGGTACGAGCGGGGAGATGGGCCGGGCCTGGCTTGGGCGACACGTAAGTCTTTTTCCATTTCCTCTGTTTTTGTTTTTCTGTTTTGCTATTTATTGCTTTGCTAATTATTTCAGCTCCAAAACAAAAAGTAAAAACTATTTTAGACCTCCTCAGATATTTGTTATAATATCCCCACTCATTTCCAAGGTTTTCAACATTTTTGGAAAATTATAGTTTCTGATTTCAATTTTTAAATTTGAAACCAGTGGCTTTTGCATTTATTTAAAATGCTTAAAGTGTCAAGAAAATAGTTTTCTCCAATGCTCATTTAATTTCATGATTTATCAGAAAGTTTGAACATTTCTTGAGGCCATTTTGGGTTCATTGATTTGAACTAGTTTGAAATTTCCTTTAATTGAAATGGTGGCTAGGGTTTTGAGTTTTTCCTTTGCCACTTTGTTGTTTTTGTTGAAACTTCTTAGATGCAAATGCAAAGAAGACATGAGCACAATGCTATCTTGCTTAAGGGTTAGGGATGTGACAACTAGTAATCGAAACAAAGCATTCAATGCATACTCCTAGGAGAAGGGTTGGTAGGTATAAACCATCGCGCGATCCCGACCGCCACACAAAGGACGACAATCAATAGACTAATCATGCTGAGACTTCATCACACAGCGGTTCACCATACGTGCATGCTAGGGGAATCACTAAATTCAACACAAGTATTTCTAGATCCACCACACCTTACTAATATAACTTCAATATTACCATAACCACAACTCAAAACTCGTTGAGATGAATCAAACTTCTCTAACTATTCAATGCACATGAAGGTGGAAGTTTTCGTATCCCTTTGGATAACTACCACTTTTGAGACTGCCAACTCGTTGAGATGAATCAAACTTCTCTAACTATTCAAAGCATAGATCAACTGCCAAGCCACGCACCGCCGTGCTCTAAAAGATATAAGTGAAGCATATAGAGAAAAATCATCTAGCTCAAAAGATATAAGTGAAGCACATGTGAGCTGGATTGTCTAACCAAAGGATATAAGTGAAGCTCGACAAAATCACGCTGAGTGCATGTCTCTCTCTCTAGGTGTGCAGCAAGGATGATTGTGACACAAAAAATAATAGAATCCTACGATACAAGACGCTCCAAGCAAAACACATAACATGTGGTGAATAAAAATATAGCCCCAAGTAACGTTACCGATGGATTGAAGACGAAAGAGGAGATGCCTTCCCGGGGCATCCCCAAGCTTAGGCTTTTACGACATCCTTGAATCATCTTGGGGTGTCTTGGGCATCCCCAAGCTTGAGCTCTTGCCACTCTTTATCTTTTTGTCCATAAGTACTTCACCCAAAACTTGAAAACTTCACAACACGAAACTTAAACAGAAACTCGTGATAACAATAGTACAAGAAAGCAAACCACCACTTCCTTAGGTACTGTAGAAAACTTGAATTCTACTTATGTTGATGTTGGGTTACTGTATTTTCAATCTTGCATGGCTAATACCCCTCGATACTATCCATAGTTTCATCAAAATAAGACAACCAACACAACAAAAACAGAATCTGTTAACAGCAGACCAGTCTGTAGCAATCTGTATACTTCGTATACTTCTGGTACTTCAAAAATTCTAAAACATTACGACAGTCGGAAGAATTTGCGTAGCAATCAGCAGCAAAAAGAATCAACTCAAAACCTCTTACAGGAAAAAAGTTTCTGTGTTTTCCAGCATGACCAAACGATCATCCCCGAGACTAATCATAACGGTTTTGCTTGGCACAAACGCAAAAAGAAACACAAAAAACACAATCATAACAGAATTATGAAAGTGTGGAAAACACAAAACAGAAAGAAAAAGGATAGATGCGTTGGGTTGCCTCCCAAGAACCGCTATTGTTTAACGCCCTTAGCTAGGCATCAATGATGCTCACACAAAAGACAACGGTTGAAGCACAACGAGAGCATCATAAAGCATGTGAAAATCACATCTAAGTCTAACATACTTCCTATGCATACGCATTTTATAGGAAAACAGATTGTCAAGACAACTAATAGCTGCCATATGCAAGGAAGAAGAAAGAGACAAGAGCAATCTCAACATCACGAGAGGTGATTTAGTAACATGAAAGTTTCTACCACAATATTTTCCTCTCTCATTACATGTGGGATCATATTCGAATTCAACGATATAGCTATCACATAGGATATTCTTTTCATGATCCACATGCATGCAAAGTTGACGCTCTTCAAAAATAGTGGGATTATCATCTAAAGTCATGACTTCTCCAAACTCACTTTCAATAATATTGCAAATATGATATTCATCTGAGGCTTGAACAAATTTTCAAGATCAAAAGAAAAATCGTCACCCCAATCATGATCTTTGCTACAAGTAGTGGCCATAGCAAGACTGGCATCTTCAAGCTTAGGGTTTTGCATAATTTTAGCATGATTGTCGCTAATAGAATTTATAGTGGAACCATTGCAATCATGCTTTTCATCCAAGGAGACCTCGTGAATCACTTCCTGAATTTCGTCATCATGATTTTCAGATTCACGCATCTCAAGCAAAACTCCATAGAGAAAGTCAAATGCACTCAACTCACTAGCAATTGGTTCCACATAAGTCGATCTCTTAAAGAGATTAGCTAGTGGATGAGGATTCATATCACTAGATTTTCAGCAAGCGAAGATGCAAGCATATTGAAGGCACATAGCACACAAGCGAACCGAAAGCAAGCGAGAGAAAAGGGCGAACAAAAAGGCAAACGAAAAAGGCAAAGGAGAAAGGCAAATGAAAACGGCAAATGTAAAGTGGGTGAGAGGAAAACGAGAGGCAGCTGGCAAAAAAGGTAAATGCAACAAATGAGTTTGTGAGACCTACTTGGATAGATCTCTCCTTCCCAGGCAGCGGCACCAGAAATACATCTGCTACTGCAACAAAAGACCTTCCAACGGAGCCAGAAACAAGCGTGCTGATGGGAGACTAAAATCTAAAAACTACAAAAATATTTTAGTGTGTTTCTCTGAATTTCCATTTCCTTTTGTTCAGTCATTGGAAGGAGAAGACCTTGATGATATTATTGAGTGGTTCTCATATACATTAATGATTGACCAAATAAACAGATTATATTACCCTATCTTCATCTTTGTATAAACTGTTTTTTAGATTCCAGCTTAGTCCATGAAGCACTTCCATTATTTTTATCAAAACATTTGGTCGTGCAAGAGAAAGGATATAATGATGATATTCGATGAAGTAATGTGGTAAAGGATGCTGGTACGAACTCTTCTTGTTCACCGTTTTTGTAAATATGTTTAGCTCATTCGATCTTGATTCAGTGTATTACGAATAAACACGTTTTTATGACAATTAGAGATTATAGTTGCTCATACCATGCTTAAATAGGTAGAAGTTGGTAATAATTTATCTTATATGTAAACATGCATTAAAATGGTTATGATATGTTAGGGTAGTATGGTATTTCCCTGTGAGTAATTCGAGCGGCTTCATTTGGCCTATGTGCAAACATGTAGTAGATCCAAAACCAATGCACGCTTCATGATATCAAATTTAAGAGTTTCCATATCCTACTCATGCTAATGTTCAATGTTAATTATTCTCAATGCATGATTATTAAGCGGGAATACCGCTTGTACATCCAAACTCCTAAACCCAAGTTATGCCAAATGAGTCCACCATACCTTCCCATATGGAGTATTACCATGTCGTTCCAAGTAAATTTGCAGGTGCCACCTCTAAAATTGAAATACACATACATTTTGTGTCCTCATACCGCTAATGGAGCGATGTGAAGGTCGGGATCTTCCATGCTAAGAGATTATTCTCAAGATGGTAGTTTATTCATGTGTCATTGCACGAGAGAGGCTAGTAAAAAGGATGCCCACTCGTGCATAATCAAAACTAAATTGAACAAAACTTCTGGGACAGTTAATATATTGGACGGCACCCATGGATTCGGTTAGCCATGGATTGTGTATGATGGATAGGACTAAGCTTTATATTTCTACTTGGAACCGCCAATAATGTGTTTGGCATGTAAGATATCGAAAACTCTATAGTGACATTCAAGGGAAAATCAAACCACCGGAAATTACAATTTCATCTATGTTTTAATCCTTGATATTCGGCACCTCTACAAATCAATGCTTCCCTTTGGGAAGGGCCTTTCCATTTACTTCCAGTTTATTTTATTTTATTCGAGTCATCACTCTCTTACTAAAAGCACTAGACTTGAGAGAACTATTGTCATTCTTATGCATTGAGTATAGTTAATCTTGGGTGTGAGCATGATTGGATATTTCCTACTCTGAATTACAATGTTTTGTCTTTTCTTGGATCTCAGAGGTGCTTTGCATTTATGTTTTGTGGGCTCTGAAAGGGATAGCGAGATACCATATCATCATATTATATCCTGATTGTTTTATGAATTGTTGGCATGTGAGATACTTATTATTCCTCGCTAGTTTCTTATGTTATTGTCATGAGTGAATATGAGAGGAAAGTGTTATCACCAATATGGTTGTTTATGATTTATGTTGAAAACGTGAACACTAGCTAGGCATATATATAGGAACAAGAAGAAAAGAGATTGTAGAAGCTTTCTTTATCACTTTTAGTTTATGAACTGAATTGCTCGAGGACAAGCAATGAGTTAAGATTGGGGGAGTTGATACGTATCAAACATATCTACTTTTCCAAGCACTCTTGCTCTTGTTTGGACTCTAATTTGCATGATCCGAATGAAACTAACCCGGACTGAAACTGTTTTTACCACAACTACCTTGGTGTTATTTTGGTGCAAAAATAAAATTTCTTGGAGTTGGACAAACCTTTTGTGGATTTTTTTTCTAGAATATATGAAGAATTATGGAGCGAAGACCTACACGAGGGGGGGCACTTGTGGGCCACAAGCCAACAAGGCACGTCCACCCCGTGGACATGCCCTATTAGCTTGTGGGGGCCACATGGCTCTCCCAGCCCTAATTCTAGTCCTATAAATTCTCAATTGAGGAGGAAAAAGAAGATAAGATTTAATTGCATTTTACGAGATGGAGTCGCCGCCACCTCCTATTCTTCATCGGGAGAGCTGATGTGGAGTTTGTTTGGGGCTCCGGAGAGGGGGATTCATCATTGTCGTCATCATCAACCCTTCTCCTTCAACAATTCCATGATGCTTACCACCAGGACCAGGAGATGGTCCCTAGTGATGAGGGATCAAGCACGCTTCCTGCAAGCAACTCATCCGACGGGCATCGCACTTCCCCTAGTGCACATGAAGTGTCGGGGGAGGCAAACTCACCAAGTCCACCTATTCTTACTATGAGGGGAAGCACCGGCATGCCCATGGTTGGAGCGGACTCTTCGGCCACAGAGGACCCTCTGACAAAGGTTTCTTCTCGTACAGTAGTAACAAACCTGGGAGAGCCAACATCCTCAGTGCCCGAGGGCGCCGAGACACCTCGGGCATCCACCCCGAATGAGAAAACCAAGAATGAGAAAAATAAACAAAGGAAAACCAAGAATGAGAAAAATAAAGTAGCAGGAGTATCACATGAAGCATTGTAAGCACCGTTTGACTCATTATGCAGCTTATCTTTGTCCTTGAGTGACATCTTATGAGAAACAATCCTACCATTGACTTCATTTGGCTTGAGATCTTTGTAGTTTGGCATCATTGGATCAATGTGCACACATTTTCATACTTTCCATCAAGGGCTCTAAGTCTCTTCTTGATGATGAGTTTGTCGGTCATCTCTTTGCTTCCTTAGCCGGCAATCTCATTGGTGATAAGAGCTATCCTAGAGTACATTTCAGCAACACCTTCACCATCCTTCATCTTGAACTTGTCAAACTAACTTTGGAGCACATCCGACTTAGATTCTCTGACGGAATCAGTACCTTCGTGCATATCAATCAAAGTGTCCCAAATTTCTTTTGCATTCTCAAGGTAGTTGATTTTGTTGAATTCTTCATGGCATAGACAATTGAAGATGATGGCACGGGCTTGTGCGTTGAGTTGCAACATCTTCAGTTCGTCAGCAGTCACAACACAATCCAGTTCACGCCCTTCTCCAAAGAAATCACCTTGCACACCAACACGAATAACAGCCCATACGTCAGGATTAAAATCAAGAATATGCACATTCATCTTATGCTTCCAACTAGAAAAGTAGTGCCATAGATGTATGGACCTCTACGATGATAATTTCCCTAACTAGACACCATACTCTCCTAAGTTGTGAAACCAATGCAATAGAGACCAAAGCTGTGATACCACTTGTAGGATCGAAAGTATGTATAGAGGGGGTGATTAGACTACTTGACAAGATAACAACTTAGCCTTTTCCCAAATATAGTTGTTTGCCAGTTTTAGCAATTCTAGCAAGTCAAGTACATCCTACACATGCAGTTCTAAGAGTATAGCAGCGGAATGCAAACACATGCAAGTGTAAAGTAAAGAAGTAAGGCAGGGAGATCAAACGCATGAGGTTGACACGGCGATTTTTGACATGGTTCCAATAGGTGGGGCTATCGTACGTCCATGTTAGTTGAGACTTCAACCAACGGAGGGTAACGACTGCGAGAGTCCACGTAGGGCTCCACCCACAAGGGGTCAACGAATAAGCGTCGTTGTCCATTCCACCATGGCTTCCGTCCACACAAACTAGCATTACTCACGGTAGATCTTCAGGAAGTAGGCGATCTCCTTGCCCTTACAAACTTCTTGGTTCAACTCCACAACACGTAGTAGGAGGCTCCCAAGCGACACCAAACCAATCTAGGAGACACCACCCTCCAAAAGGTAATAGATGTTGTAGAATGATGAATTCCTTGCTCTTGTGCTTCTAAAGATAGTCTCCTCAACAAAAAATCACTCTCTCAAAGAATAGGCATGGGTAGGAGATATTGATTTGGTGGAAAGCAACTTGGGGAGGCTAGAGATCAAGTTTCAAATGATTGGTTTGGAATATCTTGGTCTCAACACATGAGTAGGTGGCTCTCTCTCAGAAAAATGAATCTTGCAATGAAGTGTGTGTTCTGAGTGATTGCTCTACGAATGAGGGGTAGGTGGAGGGGTATAGATAGTCTGTCCCCAAAATCCAACCATTACACATAAAGTGGAAACTCGGTGATACCGAAGTCATAACTTGGTGGTACCGATTTTCACTAAAGGCAACAACTTTTGAATCTCGGTGGAACCGATATACACAACTCGGTGCCACCGAAATGGTGGCTAACGGTCAGATGACACAACTCCGTCACACTGATACTCAAACTCGGAAATTCTGATTTTGTGTATTGAGGCAACAAAAGGTTAATCACCCAAACTCGGAGCACCGATATGGTTTGGTTTGCACCGATTTGGTGGGTTTGACTAGGGTTCTGTCTCAGATGAAACTCGGTAGTGTCGAATCTGAAAACTTGGTGGCAACGAATTTGAGTGTATGGTTATGGACATAATGGTTATGTGGGAAAAATGACTGAGTATTTTTGGTGGCTATCTCTGAGCACTTGAGCAACCAGTTCATTTTAATACCTCACCCCGTTTTAATAGTATTGGATTTCCTATGGACTCAAAAGTGATTTCTCACAAATATAGAATGAAGAGTCTTCTAGCTTCAAGCTTGGGACAATCTTATACCTTTTTTGCATCAAGGGGCATCTCCACGTAATCCTTTATCCAAGGCATATTTTGAACTTTTCTGAAATATAGTTGGATAAACATATTAGTCCAATGATGCATATATTGTGATCAATTATCAAAACCACCCTAGGGAGCAACTGTGCTTTCACGTGATTGCGATTATTATTCTTTTCGGAGTTTCTTCTTCTTCATCATCGATCTAGGATGGGTTTTAGGCCGGCACCCTGGGATAGCAAGGATACACGTCGTTCTTTTATCGTTTGTTTCCATCTGTAGTCTGACCCTGCTCTTCTTCATAGTGATTTAATATGTATGTTGTATGCGTTGTTCATGATGTAGCTGTGGCGAGTGTAAGCCAATTCCATGTACACATGTCTTGTGCACATGTACTTGAAACGATCCATTCTTGACAAACGACAAGATGCGCTTTTATCCCTGCCGAGGCCCTCTAGCCAAAATAAGGATAGGATCGCATCTTGGGCGTTACACTAGTATTGTTAGAAAATTATGGGCCTTGGACCAAATCGTCTTCTGCTCACAATCGTGTGTGGTATCATAGTGACTAACAATTCTATAGTTGGTTGAATTATCATAGAAAAGCGGATGCACGGCTTACCTGGAAGCCTTCCAAAAGGGCTCTGAAGGACCCCCACATGTCGTCCTTCGCGGACCGGTTGCTTTGCAGCATCACACCCATCATTGTGCGGTGCTCTCTGCGGATACAAGAACCCTCCATGGATTCTTCAACCTCCTCGGACCATAGCTTGAACACATGCCATGTTGCAGGCGGAGGTGAACAAACCACCTCAGTTGTCTCCCTTAGCAGACAAGGGACCATCGGGGTGGATGCCCGAGGTGTCTCGGCGCCCTCGGGCATTGAGGATGTTGGCTCTCCCAGGTTTGTTACTTCTGTACAAGAAGAAACCTTTGTCTGAGGGTCCTCTATGGCTGAAGAGTCCACTCCAACCATGGGCATGCCGGTGCTTCCCCTCGTAGTAAGAAAAGATGGACTTGGTGAGGTTGCCTCCCCCGGCACTTCATGTGCACTAGGGGAAGTGCGATGCCCGTCGGATGAGTGGCCTGCAGGAAGCGTGCTTGATCCCTCGTCACTAGGGACCATCTCCTAGTCTTGGTGGTGAGCATCATGGAATTGTTGAAGGAGAAGGGTTGATGATGACGACAATCACGAATCCCCCTCTGCAGATCCCCAAACAGACTCCACATCAGCCTCCCGATGAAGAATAGGAGGTGGCGGTGACTCCATCTCGTAAAATGCAATGAAATCTTATCTTATTTTTTCCTCCTTAATTGAGAATTTATAGGACTAGAATTAGGGCTGGGAGAGCCATATGGCACCCACAAGCTAATAGGGCATGTCCACGGGGTGGACGTGGCTTGTTGGCTTGTGGCCCACAGGTGCCCCCCCTCGTGTAGGTCTTCGCTCCATAATTCTTCATATATTCTAGAAAAAAATCCACAAAAGGTTTGTCCAACTCCAAGAAATTTTATTTTTGCACCAAAATAACACCAAGGTAGTTGTGATAAAAACAGTTTCAGTCCGGGTTAGTTTCATTCAGATCATGCAAATTAGAGTCCAAACAAGAGCAAAAGTGCTTGGAAAAGTAGATATGTTTGATACGTATCACCTCCCCCAATCTTAACTCATTGCTTGTCCTCCAGCAACTCAGTTCATAAGCTGAAAGTGATAAAGAAAGCTTCTACAATCTCTTTTGTTCTTGTTCCTATATATATGCCTAGCTAGTGTTCAGGTTTTCAACATAAATCATAAACAACCATATTGGTGATAACACTTTCCTCTCATATTCACTCATGAAAATAACATAAGCAACTAGCGAGGAATAATAAGTATCTCACATGCCAACAATTTATAAAACAATCAGGATATAATATGATGATATGGTATCTCGCTATCCCTTTCAGAGACCACAAAACATAAATGCAAAGCACCTCTGAGATCCAAGCAAAGACAAAACATTGTAATTCAGGGTAGGAAAGATCCAATCATGCTCACATCCAAGATTAACTATACTCAATGCATAAGAATGACAATAGTTCTCTCAAGTCTGGTGCTTTTAGTAAGAGAGTGATGACTCGAATAAAATAAAATAAAATGAAAGTAAATGGAAAGGCCCTTCCCAAAGGGAAGCATTGATTTGCAGAGGTGTCGGATATCAAGGATTAAAACATAGATGAAATTGTAATTTTCGGTGGTTTGATTTTCCCTTGAACGTCACTATAGAGTTTTCAATATCTTCCATGCTAAATACATTATTGGCGGTTCCAAGTAGAAATATAAAGATTAGTCCTATCCATCATACACAATCCATGGCTAACCGAATCCATGGGTGCCCTCCAACATACCAACTGCCCCAGGAGTTTTGTTCAATTTAGTTTTGATTATGCACGAGTGGGCATCCTTTTTACTAGCCTCTCTCGTACAATGACAGACGAAGAAACGACCATCTTGAGAATAATCTCTTAGCATGGAAGATCCCGACCTTCACATCGCTCCATTAGCGGTATGAGGACACAAAATGGATGTGTATTTCAATTTTAGAGGTGGCACCTGCAAATTTACTTGGAACGACATGGTAATACTGCATATAGGAAGGTATTTGGACTCATTTGGCATAACTTGGGTTTAGGAGTTTGGATGTACAAGCAGTATTCCCGCTTAATAATCATGCATTGAGAATAATTAACATCGAACATTAACATGAGTAGGATCTGGAAACTCTTAAATTTGATATCATGAAGGGTGCATTGGTTTTGGATCTACTAGATGTTTGCACATAGGCCAAATGAAGCCGCTCAAATTACTCATAGGGAAATACCATACTACCATAACATATCATAACCATTTTAATGCATGTTTACATATAAGATAAATTATTACCAACTCCTACCTATTTAAGCATGGTATGAGCAACTATAATCTCTAATTGTCATAAAAACGTGTTTGCTCGTAATACACTTAATCAAGATCGAATGAGCTAAACATATTTACAAAAACGGTGAACAAGAAGAGTTCGTACCAGCATCCTTTACCACATCACTTCATCGAATATCATCATTATATCCTTTCACTTGCACGACCGAATGTTGTGATAAAAATAATGGAAGTGCGTCATGGACTAAGCTGGAATCTAAAAAATAGTTTATGCAAAGCTGAAGATAGGGTAATATAATTTGTTTATTTGGTCAATCATTAATGCGTATGAGAACCACTCAACAATATCATCAAGGTCATCTCCTTCCAATGACTCAACAAAAGGAAAAAAGAAATTCAGAGAAAAAATTGAAATATTTTTGTAGTTTATAGTTTTCATGAAGGAGGCAAATAAACAAAGGAAAACTAAGAATGAGAATAATTATTTACTTGGGAAATATATGAACATGCAAAGGAAATCTTTTGGGGTTCTCTTTTAATACTTCAAACTAACTAAACAAGAAAAAAACGGAAAAGAATCAAGAATTATTTCTGGATTTTTGAAGTTTCTGAAACGCACAAGAAGAAAGAAAAGTAAAATAATGCTAACATGGATATACAATGAAATATGATGAACACCGACAATTAACATGAAGTATGAACAATGAATATAATGTCGGTAAGAAATACATACTCCCCTAAGCTTAGTCTTTTGCCTAGCTTGGTGACCACAATGACTTGTTTGGATAATAATCAAAGTGATAGCTGGTAGAGGCATTATGTGTCACCTCCTCAGCCAAGCGATCAACCTCCATGGCTACATTGTACTCATGCACTTCGCTCTAATGAATGTAGTATCTCTGTTTGTTATGAAAATCAAAGAATGTAGGCGTAGGAAAAGTAAAATAGACAGGGTTATATTTATCAAATATTATGTTATACTCATAACCCTTGGCGATGTCCTTCATAAAATCGTGATGTTGCATGGCTTCAAAATATAAATATCTTTTAGACAACATAGGGTCATTAAATCATGGTGAAACTCCAAGTTTTGCAGGTAGGTGGGAAGCATAAACTCCTCCATACAAGTCAGCATTGCCTGTAGTAAGATGAGCTCACATGCCAACAATTGCACGAAGGTTATATTGTTTAATAACGGTTATTGTAGTGTAAATAATGCTTAGTTCGGGGGCACACAAAGCTCTATAATCTTGCTTGCCCACAATACGTTTCCCATTAAATAATGCAAAGTAGCGGATAGAGGGAAATTTGATACTCTTTATTCAACCATGCATTACTCCTCTATCCTCTCCCACACAAAGGCTCTCAAGGAACAGGTGATAATCAAATTTTAGTGCTTTTTCAAATGAACCCCAATTTGGAATCTTGCATGCATCACAAAATTCTTCTAGAGTCATACAAAAAGAATTATCATAGAGATTATGGAATACTCTAGAAGTACGAGAATGATATTGAAACATTTGTGTAAATGAACGTGTAAGCTCATATTGTTGGATGCACTTATGTGCGAGGAAGTCGGTGAGGTCGGTTTTATAGATGTATTGAACCAATTCCTCCTTCATGCATGCACCTCCTATGAACACATCACATGGCCAATGGCACGATTTTGCGTTGGCCGTGATTTTCAAACTTGCTCTAGGTTTAGCATATGACTGTCATACAAAGCTCAAGCTTAACGACTCACCAGAAGTACGTGTCCTTGGAGAGATCCTCCTAAAGAAACACATCCTCTTACGAAAAAATTCTGAAATTTTTGGGCCGCAAGATTAAGTCAATAATACTCTGCAAGACAGGGAGTGACTACCCATATGTCGGCCCAATGGGAACCAAGGTACCACAGCCCATCTGCCTCTAGCTCAGGAGGCGACATGTGGGCCAACCCATGAAGGATAGGTTGGGAGCAGCCGCTCAAGATTAGACTGCCTCATGAGGGGCTCGCCTCACGTTACCCCTCATGGCCAGGCGAGGCCTTGCCTAGGCCACTAAGTACAGAAGTGCCTCGTGAGGTCTCTTCAAGAGGAGTGTCACACGGAGCAAGCCACACATCTCTTCGCTCATCACGTGAGTGAAACACCCACACTATCAAGGACGACAAAGGCATGCCAAGGGAAGATTTCCTCTTCGGTGATTAGCGTGCAACATCGTCTGCCTCCCCAAAAGCAAGATCCCAAAGCTTTCCGTTCTAGTGAAAGGAGATCATGACAGATCGGCGCATCAAGACGGAGGTCATCGCCAAGCCCACAAGCGTGTTACAAAGACCACTTTATCAGGAGAGGACCATCTTTTGTTAGGATTAGCGTGTGCACTTTATTAGTCGAGGACCAAGGCATTACATGTGGGGACCCCGACACGTAAGTCGTGATCACCGAATGTACGTGCATAGTGATCCCAAATATCAATGCTGACTAAACACACAAAAACTGAATAACAAGAGTTTTACATCTATTACATGTCGTTTTACTCGAATATGTCGTTTATGGCCAAGTCTTCATATATTTGAAGTAGAAAATCTTCAGTGATTGCGTGAACCCATGCCATCTACCCTAACCCTGTAGGCATTCTGTCTAGGAAACGTCCTAGCTCGCACATACATCACCAAGGTACTTTTCATAATATCCTATGCTTTCATGCGTGGCCAATAAATAACTAGTGGCAAGCCAACGAGTACTTTGAATGTACTCGCAAGCAACCCATGTTTGGAACAAGGAAATAACAGTGCATGATATAGCACTAAGTAGGTAAGTTACAGAAAGCTAATTTTGAGTGCAATGACATGTTCAATCAACTTGCAAAACCATGCATCAATAGGTTCCACATATCCATATGACACAAGTTACAGATATCATCATAAGAAGGGGTTGAACATCTCATGTCCATTCATCATGTCAAGTCATCTGACCTAGCTCAAGTATCCTCTGTCTCTCTCTCTCTCACACACACACACAAACACCAAGTTTGTGAAAACGTCGGAAATAGTTAAAGGAGCACCACCCAACTGTCCTTGACCGTGGATACGACTATTCTAATTGGTTTACAATTTCCAGATGTTGTGCACTTTACCCACAAGACTCAGGGAACTTCTGTGTCATCCACGACTCATGGTATATTACATACCCAAGGTAAGAACCTGAACAATACCTTTCCCCTGGCGACACTAAACAAAGAGTCCACTAGTTGGTGCCATCCCTCATGATGTACATCATATGAGCTTCGCTCGATATTGTACTAGCCCTAAGGGTACGCACCCTACCAGGCACGACCCCATATCGAGAAAGTAATTTTGGCTCTCTCACCACTAGTTATGCGGGCTCTCTACTAGCATCAACCAAAGTAATCAACAAATCCCCTTCCCATAAAGGGTTACCATGGTCGCACATGTAAGGTTGGGACGATCGACAAATCTTAAATCGATCCGTTTTCGAAAACACGCACACACAACTTGTCTTGGTACACCACTACTTTCTCAAGTGGTTACCTAACTCAATACCTTCTCTTTCGTTGGGGATTTCAAAAAAAAATTGAAATCTTTTCTCTTTCGATGACATACAGATTACCATTCCATTAGCATAGCAAGTACTAAAACCCAAACTACTTCCCACTCGCACAACCCTCATAAGGAGGTAGGGTTATGCTGAGTGCAAGTATCAACGAGGAAAGTAACGGTGGTAACCAACCACGATGTTCACCAATTCATCATGATTCAATGCAACGGAATGAATTTCTATATGTCATTCATAAAATAGTTTCTTAGACATGGTCAAAGGGCTGCTTGTCTGGGTCTACAAAATCTTTGAGGTCTTCACAAGCTTCTAGTCCAACTCCGAGCACCTCATTTACTTCGTCAACTACCATTGGAACAACCACAATAAGCAACACAGCAAGAAGGAAAACAAAAGTGTTCTTAAATAGGAAGTCCATTTTTATTAGAGACCTCTCGCTAGAAAGAAAATTAACCAAAGAGATTCTACTGGATCTGGGTCAATGAGGATTTTCGGAAAGGTAGAAATGAAGGGATTTATAATGCTATGAGGAGTCTATTGAAAACATTTTTATAAAAATAATTGGATGCACCTATAAAATAAGGCATGATTTTAGAAGAGTTTTGGAAGTGGTTTCACTAGTTTTGGAGTTGGGATGAATTTTCTAGGACTTTCTAAGACGGGAATTATGAAAAGGGAACTATTTATTGCGTTCAACACAGATAAATCATGGGACAAATGTTAAGCATGGCTAGAAAAATAGGGCATGATGTTTAGAGATTGTCGAAATTGGAATCACTCCATTTAGAGTTGATTTGGACTCTAGGAATTTCGCAAGATGGGGTTTGAACAATTCATATTTTAATTTAGATTTGAATAGGAGAGAATAGTTTCCTTCAAAATCTGCAATGCACATATTTGGATAAGATATGATTTTAGAATCCATTAGCAATTTGAATCATCAAATTTGGAGTACAAATGAATTTAATATGAATTTATTCATTTTGTGGTACAAGAAAAATGAATTACCAATAGAAAGGGCTAAACTGTGCAAAGGGTGTGAGATAGCAGTTATGTGCAATGGGCCGGCCCAGCGGCTCTGCATCGCCCCTGCGAGATGGCCACGTCGAAGGCGTACTCCATGGAGTGCATGTCCTATACAAGGAAACGAAAAAGGAGGGTGCGCCTCCACTTAAACCAGAGGGCCCCGGCTGGCCACTCACCAACAAGTGGCGCCCGCCTGTCGGGTCCGTCGCTAACCTCCCACTCGAGGAGGGAGGGGAGGAGGAGGCGGGACCAAGCAACGTTGGTGCTCGACCCGGCGGCTCCGGCCACCGATGTGCTGCGGGCGGATTTCCGCACCCGCCTGGGTGGTCCTTGGCCCCGGGAAGATCGAGGTCGACGGCAAGGTTGGTCGTGGTGGAGGTTTCCGACAGCGGCGTTGGGCCCGACGCCCTGGCTATGGAAAGAAAGGGATGAATAAAGTAGAGGTGACCGATGCTACTAGAGATGCTCTGGCGCAGTTCGGGGAAGAGTAGGGAGTCCGGTTCGCGTGGATTCGAAAATGGTCGAGGCAGCGCCATGGCAGCCATGGAGGAAGAAAATGATCTCATCAGCTCGACTGGCTTAGCCAGGGGGGTCTCTCGAGGGAGGGGAGCGAGCTAGAGTGTGCAAACGATATCGAGGGGAGGTAGAAATGGGCAGGCCACGAGGTGGTGCTTGGGTGCGCCTGGGATAGACTCAGGCATGGAGAGCATGCGTGCCAGAGAGGCGTTGGGGGTTTCTACATGTCAGGGAGTGGCGTGCAAGGATGAGAGGGAACCCCTAGCACCCGCTGGTGTCCAACTGAAACTGGTTGCAAGCTACAGGACAAGCCTGCTTGGCAGAGCACTATTTCTGCATGTTAGTGGTGTGGTCATAATGACAATGTCTGTATAGGGGGACATGTTGGCTAGCCAAGTTGTCTCGTGTGCAAGGCACGCATGCTAGGGGTACTGTTAAATTTGGACCCAGATGGAGCTGGTTAGAAGTGGTTTCTACATGGAGTAAGTTTGCAACAGCAAACTTGGGTGCCAAATCGGGGGTTCTTATGAGAGTGTATGAGAGGCAAGAAGTTGTGTGAGGGGCTCATGTATGTAAGGACTAGGTGCGAACTAATTCCATCTCAAGAAGATAAGTCTACATGGCACTTGTAGTTCAAAGCTCCATTAGCTGCCAAAATTCATGTTTAGATGGTTTGCTCATAATTCAACATGAGCATGCCATCCTTGGGTTTAGTTTGATGCATTATCATGCAAATGAAGTCGTGGAAGAGTTTGGGGATATAATTTTGCATAGAATAGAAGGGGAGGGAAAAGAGGGGCATGACATTGCTGTCCAAACCTCAAAATGGAGGGGTTTTACCCACCAATTATTGCTCCCTCGCCAAGATAGAGTTACTCGGGGTAGAAGAGATCTTGCAAATGATGTGGCAAAACTTTGGGACAAGGATAATTTAGAGTCAACTTACCAGCAGTAAATGGTAAGACAGATAGAGGTACTCGGGATGTTTGTCCACAAGCTTCTGGATGAAGGAGTTTGATGTTGTCCTAGGGCATCTAGGGGTATTCAATGGCCCTCGGACTTACCAGGGGTAAATGGTAAGACAAATTGGTCATGTTCACCAATTTTGAGATAATTTGATGAAAGTTGACATTACAAACTTTATAAACCCTAGAAATGGACAGAAATGGATTTCCTTAGGTTTTGTCATGCAAATCTAATATCCCTAATGCACCACTTCCTCTGGTGGCATCATTTGTTATTAGAGGATGCCCAAAAAGCAAAATTTCCCAATTCTAGAAATCAATTGACGTGGGTTTGAGAGGATTTAGACAAGTGGATCTGTTCTCCTTCATGGACCACTTTGTTTGGATGCATTATTAGAAAATAAGAACATTTCCATAGAGTTTGAGAATGATTGGAGACAGTTGTGTTAGGGTATATTTATGCCTAAGTAATTTTGGTGATTGATGACAGTACCTTAAAGGACGAATCGTGTGCATTAAGCTTTCTGATAATACATAACAACGGCGCAAGACGATTCGGCACCCTCCGTGGAACAGAAGCACGGTGTCCTCTACGATTCTCTTCGGTGGTTTTTGAGTCGTAGGAACGCCATAATATTAAGAGGGGATCCGTAGTGGGAAGGTTTGGGTGGAATCAATTTTGCACACACACACTTTATCTCCATCCTCTTTCCCTGCAACTTTGGAGTTGTTCCCATCTCTGGTTTATCTCATCTTGCAAAAAGGTCTCCTAGCGGTAGTACCGCTAGAGCTAGCGGTAGTACCGCCCTTGGTCAGCGGTAGTACCGCTAGCTCTCGCGGTGGTACCGCCCCTGGTGAGCGGTAGTACCGCTCCAGGACTTTAGTACCGCCTTCCTTGCGGCTGTATTTCGTCGGACTTTTTGCGAAGACTTTCTTGCCGGTGGTTGGCCCGGTAGTGTCTTTGCACTACCACGTGCTCAACGGTAGTACCGTTGCAGCCAGCGGTAGTACCACTGGGCTCGTGTTGTGAGTGGGAAAACAGTTGGATTCCCCCCCCCCACTATATAAAGGGTTCTCCTTGCTCAAGAACCCTACCGTTGACCCTCCCAATCTCCATTGTTGCTCCCTAAGCTCAAAAGTGCCCGATCTGTGTCCCTTGCCAATCAAACTTGTTGATTTCCTAGGGATTGGTTGAGAAGGCCTAGATCTACACTTCCACCAAGAGAAAATTGATTCCCCCCTCTAATCCCTTGTGAATCTTGTTACTCTTGGGTGTTTGAGCACCCTAGACGGTTGAGGTCACCTCGGAGCCACATTCCATTGTGGTGAAGCTCCGTGCTCTTGTTGAGAGCCTCCAAGCTTTGTGTGGAGTTTGCCCCAACCTTGTTTGTAAAGGTTCGGTCGCCGCCTTCAAGGGCACCTATAGTGGAATCACGGTACCTTGCATTGTCTGAGGGCGTGAGGAGAATACGGTGGCCCTAGTGGCTTATTGGGGAGCATTATGCCTCCACACCGCTCCAACGGAGACGTACTTCCTGTCAAAGGGAAGGAACTTCGGTAACACATCGTCGTCTTCATTGGCTCCACTTGTGGTTATCTCTAACTTTTAGATTGTGTATGCTTTTGTTGTTGACTATCTCTTACTTGCCTTAGTACTTTTAGTTGGTAGCATCATATAGGGTCACCTCCTTTTTGTCATTTTAGAGAACCTTTATGTTGCTAACCCTAACTTGCTAAGATAAATTAAAAAGTGGTCGTTGCCTATTCACCGCCCCCCCTCTAGTCAACCATATCGATCCTTTCAATTGGTATCAGAGCCATGTCTCTTTATTATGGGTTTCACCACCCGATGAGTATGGAAGATGATGAGGGAGTTCCCCATGGGCAACCCGAGGCCATGGCCTTCACTTCGGTCACAAGGGACGACTTGAATACGGCTATGGCCGCCCTCAAGACGTCCTTGACGAGCGAAGTCAAGACCATGCTTAAAGAGTTAATTGAGAGAATTAAAGGTTCACCCGAACCGGCGTTGGTGGTCAAACCCACCAACACAGATTCGGAGGCCAATTCCTCTAAGGAAGCATCTAAAGGTATGCGACCTTCTTCCCCTCTCGAAAATGATGGGACTGGAACCTATGCCTCAGTTCCACCTCCCATGGTCTATGGAGGACCTGTTCCCACACCGGTTCTTAACCCTGTTGGTCCTCCTCCTAAGCTTGTAAAGGGTGATTTTGCTAATTGGGTGTTTTCTATTAAGTCTCATTTGAATCACAGATTAACAAATTTATGGAGAATCATCGAGCAAGGCTACTATCCTCATGACCCAAGGAACCTCACTCCAAGAGAAGAAGTGGACAATCAATATAATCACTCCGCATTGTTTATTCTATAGTCCGTAGTACCTCCTGAAGATCTTCCTCACTTGCGTACCTTCACTCTGGCTAAGGACTGTTGGGAGCATATTATGGTGCTGTACAAGGGAAGCTCAAGCATTCAGCGGTCCAACTATGAAGTGGTACTTGATAAGGCCGATGAGTTTGTGATGAAGGAAGATGAGGACCCTCGTGATCTCTATCGAAGGGTGACTGCTATTGTTGTTGCTCTCAAGGATCATGGGAGCAAGGATGTGGATGACACATGGATCAAGCGCAAGTTTCTCAAGGCCATCATGCCTTCAACAAAGCCATGTCATCAGTCATTCGCCAACGACCAGATTTTCACTCCTTGTCTTCCACTGAGGTGTTGGATGAATTCATTGCAATGTCAATCATGAACGAGACCACTGACAATGCACTTGCTCGAGTTCGGTCAAAGACAGCTTCACCCAACCTTGCTTTAAAGGCAAAGGCTGCTTCTGAATAAGAAGAAGAGGATGAGGAAGAGGAGAGCTTCCCTCAAGACACTAAGTATGCTTATCACGAGCACATGGCTCTTGCGTCAAGGCAATTTTGGGGCAACAAAAGGAACTCAAGACCCAACTTCACCAAGAAAACTCAAGTTGGTTCAAATCCAAGCAACGAGTGAGGACATGCTATAACTGCGGTAATGTGAGTCACTCCGTGGTATAATTTCCCTATGAGAAGAGGGAAGACAACGGGGGCAAGCTCATTTGCAAAGACAAAACCAGGTCATTCCCAAACAAGAACAACTTTGTCAAGAAACCCCACCCAAAGGGTATGGTGGCACTTGAAGAGTACCCCTCCGATGATGATGACGATGATGATTTGGTGGCAACTGCGACTATCGCCATTGCCACCCCTTCTCCCAAGAATGTGTCGCTCTTCAACGCCCCCAACTATAACCACATCGCCAAGTGCCTCATGGCCAAAGGTATCGATCAGGTAACACCCAGCATTAAGACCAACATCACTACTGCTCCTTCATTGTTGGATTGTGTGGATGATAGTGATGTTGTGGAACTTAATGAGCATGATCTTGACAAATTTCTGTGCACGATCAAAGGAAAACCCAAGAAGCACTTTGTTGCTCTCCGGGAACAACTGGGTGAGGCTAATGACCTCATCGAGTCTCATGAGGAGACCATCTCCGAGCTGCAAGGACATAGTCGTGACTATGCCGATGAGATTGCTGAACTATCTATTGCACTAGAAACGGAGCGCACTGTTCGTTTGGCTCTTGAGGAGTCATACAACGATGACTGCGCTAAAGTGAAAAAGGAACTAGATCATGCTACTGTTCTTACTCGTATGCTTAAGTCTGAAAAGGATGCTCTTGTGGTTGGCCATGACGGACTCAAAGTGGAGTTTGACACACTTGACAAGGCTCACAAGGTCTTGAAAGGTGCTCATTTCTCCCTAAAAGAGTCTCATGATCAACTTCAAGCAAAGCTTACTAAGGAAATCTCTACGTGTCCTCCTTTTGTTTTAATTGATAATGCTTGTACAACTAACCCTTGTTGTGAGCATGTACATCTTGTGGAGGAAAATGCCAAGTTGAAGGATAAACTTGAGAAGGGCCTTATGTCATGCATCCAAGGCGAGAAGAACCTGAACGACCTCTTGAGCAATCAAAAGGGTGTGGTAGGAAAGGAGGGACTTGGACTTACATCCAAGTCAAAAAGAAAAAGGAAGAACAGGAACAAACGATCCCCTACCCTCATGGACATCTTTGTGAAAGAGGGCGAAGGGACTCAGGAGGTGAACAGGAACAAGGTGGAGAATGGTAGCGTCAGGAAGTGCAAAACCATTCCTACCAACACAACCGGCAAACTGAATCCTTCCTATGTTTTATGTCGTCCTGGTGATGGGCATGTTTATGCTAGATTTGTTGGTTCTTACTATGAGTCCATTCAATGGGCTATTTGGGTTCCTAAGACCCTTGTCTCTAACATTAAAGGACCCACTCAAAAATGGGTACCTAAAACCAAGCCTTGATCTATTGCAGGAGTTTGCTTCCGGTGGGGTGTCATGGTTGCTCGATAATGCAGCAACAAATCATATGACCGGAAGCAAGGACTTAGTGGTGGATGTGCATCCTTCCCCATCTATGCCCACCCATGTCCAATTCGCCGATGCATCATCGTCAAAGGTATTGGGATTTGGTAAGGTGGTCATCTCTCAATAGTTATGTATTGAGAAGGTCATGCTTGTTGAGTCCCTTGCTTACAATTTACTTTCGGTTAGTCAACTTGCAATTATGGGCTTTTCCACATTCTTTAATTTTGATACTGTGGTCCTTTTGTGGAGCAAGACTCTTAAAGTTGCCTATGTTGGATATGTCGAAAATGGTCTCTATGTGGTGAACTTTTCAAAGCGACCCACTAAGACTGCGACTTGTCTAATGGCTAAAGTTGACGTGGGCTGGCTTTGGCATCACCGACTAGCTCATGTCAATATGAGATCTTTGCAAAGTCTCCTCAAAGGGGACCATATTCGTGGACTAACGAATGTGAGTTTTGCCAGAGATCGTGCTTGTAGTGCCTGCATTGAAGGAAAGATTCATGAAACTGCTCATCGTCCAACTACTCTCATTTACACTAAGAGGCCATTGGAGCTCCTTCATATGGATCTCTTCGGTCCTCCATCATTTGATAGTCTTGGGGGAAAAAGTACTGCTTGGTGATTGTTGATGACTACTCGAGATACACCTGGGTATATTTCTTCAAGAGGAAGAGTGAGACTCAACAAACTGTCATCAACTTTGCTAATGAAGCTCAACGTCAACATGAAGCAAATATTTTGATGATTAGAAGTGACAACGGCACCGAGTTCAAGAACTACACCTTGGATGAGTTTGAGGGTGATGAGGGAATAAAACATCAATATTCAGCACCATATACCCCTCAACAAAATGGTGTGGCAGAAAGGAAGAACCAGAAGTTGATGGACGCTGCAAGAACAATGATGGCGGAATTCAAATCTCCATATAACTTTTGGGCCGAAGCCATCAACACAGCATGTCATGCGTCCAATCGGCTCTATATCCGCAAAGGCTTGAACAAGACCGCATATGAGATTCTCACCGGAAACAAACCCAATCTCAAGTTCTTCCCGGTATTCGGATGTAAGTGTTTCATTCTCAAGAAAGGTGCACGTTTAGCTAAATTTGATTCTAGAGCACAAGAGGGCATGTTTGTTGGTTATGCTACAAACTCTCATGCTTACCGTGTCCTCAACAAGTCTACCGGGCTCATTGAGGAGACGTGTAACGTGGAGTTTGATGAAAATAATGGCTCCCAAGTGGAGCAAAGTGGTCTATGTGATGTAGGTGATGAAATTCCTCCCCAAGCAATAAGAAGAATGGGGATTGGTCAAATACTCCCCATTGAGGAACCCCTTGTGGCCGAAGGAGAAGGACAATGCTCTACTCAAGTGGAGCCATCATCCTGACAAGCCCCACACGCTTCCGATGAACAAAGAGAAGACCCTCAAGTAGTTGAACAAGCTCAAGGACAAGATCAATTGCTCAAAGATGGTGATGTGTCCCATGATGTACAAGCGCTTACACGAGGTTCCGAATCTACTCAAGATCAAGATCAAGTGCAACTACAAGATCCAGACCAAATAGAAGCACAAGATCAAGATCAAGAGCAACCACAAGAACAAGGACAAACCAGTGAACCTACTCAAGTCGAAAATCAAGTTCATCAGGATGTTGTCTCTCAATTCCCTTCTGCAACGCCTAAGAGGGCTACTGGTGCTAAGGGAGGTTCAAAATGCAAGGGCAAGCAAAGTAATCAAGTCGATGCTCCCCAGTTATCCAATGCAGAACTCTTGGAGCGTCGGGCAGCCAAGATTGCGAACAAGCTGAGAGTCAAGTCATAAATTATGAAGAATGTGCTTGGCCGTTTGAAAAGGGGAGTATCCAATCGTCAACAAATTTGGAATTATTGTGAGCATCACGCGTTTCTTTCGTATTGTGAACCTCAACAGGTACAGGAAGCGCTCGATGACGAGGATTGGCTGATGGCCATGCATGAAGAACTCAACAACTTCGAGCGTAATCAAGTCTGGAATTTAGTGCCAAGACCAAAGGAGGAACATAATGTCATCGGGACCAAATGGATCTTCAAAAACAAGCAAGATGCCAATGGGATTGTGATTCGAAACAAGGCAAGATTGGTGGCCCAAGGCTACTCCCAAATCGAGGGTATAAACTACGGTGAAACCTTTGCCCCTGGTGCTCGTCTAGAATCTATTCGCATGCTGCTTGCATTTGCTTCTCATCATAATTTCAGATTACAACAAATGGATGCGAAAAGTTCTTTTTTAATGGTCCTTTAAATGAGTTGGTCTATGTCAAACAACCCCTGGGGTTCGAACATCCCAAGCTCCCCAATCATGTGTACAAACTTAATAAAGCACTCTATGGCCTTAAACAAGCCCCACGTGCGTGGTATGAGTACCTTACTGAGTTGTTACAAGATCGTGGGTTTGAAATTGGGAAGATAGATCCCACTCTTTGTACTAAGAGGGTCAAAGGGGATTTGTTCATATGCCAACTATATGTTGATGATATCATTTTCGGTTCCCCTAACGATTCTTTCAATGAAGAATTTGCTCCACTAATGACCGAGAAATTTGAGATGTCTATGATGGGTGAGTTGAAGTTCTTCCTCGGATTCGAGATTAAACAAGTCTTAGAAGGGACCTTCATCAAACAAGCCAAGTACACTCAAGACATGCTCAAGAGGTTCGAGCTAGAGGATGTCAAGCCGGTCAAGTTTCCCATGCCAAAAAGATGCAAGCTTGACAGTGATCCCAATGGTAAAGGAGTGGATCAAAAGGTATATCGCTCCATGATTGGATCCCTTCTTTACCTTTGTGCATCTAGACCGGATATTATGTTGAGTGTAGGGATTTGTGCACGATTTCAATCTGCACCAAAAGAAAGTCATTTTATGGTTGTTAAGCGAATCTTTCAATATTTGGCTCATACCCCAAACTTTGGTCTATGGTATCCCAAAGGAGCAAACTTCAACCTAGTGGGCTATTCTGACTCAGATTGGGCAGGAGACTGTGTAGAGAGGAAGTCAACTTCTGGAGGATGCCAATTTCTTGGTCGTTCGCTGGTAAGTTGGTCATCAAAGAAGCAGAATTGTGTCTCACTATCTTCCACCGAAGCTGAGTATGTGGAAGCTGCAAGTTGTTGTGCACAGTTGCTAAGGATGAGGCAAACTTTAAAGGATTACGGTGTCACTTGTGCCAAAGTGCCTCTTCTATGTGACAATCAAAGTGCTATAAAGATTTCCCTCAATCCGGTGCAACATAGCAAGACCAAGCATATTGATATTCGCCATCACTTCATTCGTGAACATATCAAGCAAGGTGATATTGAGGTTCACTTCATCAACACTGAAGAGCAACTTGCAGATATTTCCACTAAGACCCTAGATGAAGCAAGGTTCCGGGAGTTAAGGCATGAGCTAAATGTCATTAATTCAAGTAATGTGGATTGAAACGAGGCACTTTGCACCTCACTTTGCATTACATCTTGTTCTAGGTGTAGGCATGGACATAGGGGGAGTGTTATTAAATCAATGAACTTTCCCTCCCCCCATTATGCATAAATCGATCAAGTCTTTCACTTTGGCCATTATTAAATGGCACTTGTGCTTCAAAGACGAGCGTTGGTCATGAACCCAAGGATAATTCTTCATGGTGTCATACCTTTGTCTCAAACATAGGTGGCCTCGGCCACCGCCCCCACCTTTCTCTCGTATTGAAGAAGGGATACAAAATGACTAGTCAGTATATCTTGCTGGTATTATCTTTTTGTTACACTGACTAGTCGTAGCCCACATCATTTCCACAAATCCTATGTCTCGTTGTGTATTTTGAGCGGTACTACCGCCAGGGGTAGCGGTACTACCGCCAGGACCCCAGCGGTACTACCGCCAAGGGTAGCGGTACTATCGCCAGGACCCCAGCCTGTCACGGCTTGACTAGGGCTTTTTAGGGTTGTCTCAAGGGGGAGCGGTACTACCGCCAGGATGGCGGTAGTACCGCCTGGTGGAGCGGTACTACCACTAGGACCCCAGTGGTACTACCGCCAGGGGGAGCGATACTACCGCCAGGACGGCGGTACTACCGCTAGAACCCCGGCGGTACTACCGCTGGGCCCGTACCCCCGGGACTATATAAAGGAGGGGGAGCCCGTTTTTCTTGCCCTGCTTCTTCTTCCTCGTGGCTCTCTCTTCCTCTACTCCGAACTCCTCCCATTTAGATCTCTCTCTGCGGAGCCCCTCCTCTCCTTTGAGTTGGAGGGTTTGCTCCCCTCCTCCTTCCTCCGTCAAGTGCCATGGACGTTGGTAAAGCTCCTCCCTTTCTTATCTTGGTTGGTGTGTTTGGTTCTAGGGTGAGGAGCTTGGTGATTTGGATCCATGGATATGATTTGTGCTTAGTTTTTGGATGGAACGAAGGAGATATCCTAGGGGAGTTTAGGTCTTATGTTCTTCATTGCAATTAGTTTGACATGCCCTAGTTCTCCATGTTTAAGATCTAGTAGCTCTTATCATACTTCTCTTGGATTTGATCTAAAACTTGGATCCCTTTGACTAGGCTTGTCTCCATCTAGATGATCTCGAGTTCCACATGTGTTAGGTCTATGATGATTCTTGTAATAAGTTTATTTATTAGCCGTGGATCTCTTGAAACGAATCTAGTAGTTTTTGTGGGTTCATATATATTCAGATCTGAAGGTCAACTCCCTAGTGGTACTACCGCCAGCCTGGCGGTACTACCGCCAGGACCCCCAGCGGTACTACCGCCAGGGGTAGCGGTACTACCGCTAGGAGGATATTTTTTATTTTCTTTATTTTTCATTTCTTTTTCTTTGTCTCTCTTGGCAATATGTGTTTCTTCTTATGATTCTTTTGACCATTGCCATGACTCCTTTTGTCTCTCTTTTTGGTGTGTGTGTCTTGTGTGTCACAGGTGGTACTCGCCGCTCGACACCCCGCACGTACCACCCAACCTAAGCAGTCTTGTGTGTCCAGAACGTTCCGCCACTTCCAGTCTGAATCCTAAGAAGAGGTCCTTCAAGAAGACTGCTACCAAGAACAAAGGGATAAACGTTCGCACTATGGCCCCTAAGGATTTTCTAGCACTCCGCACCTGCAATCCCTATGTTGAAGACAAGGCTCAGCTTAAGAACATCGATCATGTTTGGTCACGGGAGCACTGCATGATCTATCATGACATCATCAAGCCCTTCAAGAAGATCTTTGTCCCAGTGTAGTGGATAGACCTTGCTCACCTTCGGTGTAATCCAGACTACTTTGGCGAGGCTCTCTCCTTGATTGAAAAGCTTGGCCTTATAGATACCATCACCTTCAGACAGGACTTTGATCCAGATATTGTGGCCCAGTTCTATGTCACTGTTCACTTTCAACCTGATGACGTGCGCACCATGACTTGGATGACCGGTAATCACAAGCTGACTGGTTCCTGGATGGAGTTCATGCAGTTCCTCAAAGTCAACTTTCAGGGGGAAGAAACTGTTCTTGGGATGCGTCCTCATGCTCCTTCTTCGTCTACTGCCACCCCCAAGGATAGGCTGCAACAACATTTCATCAAGAAAGGTGTGCTCCCCCCGCATCTGGATATCATGCATCAGGTCTTCCGCAACTCTCTATTCCCTCGCATTGGCAACAAGGACGAGGTGCATGGTCATCTAGATGAGATGCTTCTGCTGTGTGAGGAGGCAAGGACTAAGGATACTACACCTCTCGACATTGCCCATGTGATGTTCAATGAGCTCTGGAACTGCATCATGAACCGTAAGGTTCCCATCTACGGGCCTTACGTGTTTGCCTATATTCAGAAGAGGTGGCACGATATCTATCTCATAGATCCCTTCCCTATTCAGGTTGACTATTTTGTGCATGATCCTATCAAGCTCCGTATCAAGGACAAATGGGCCAACCCATCTACTTCTTCTCACCCCATGGATACGGACACAGAGGCTGCTGCTGGAGGAGGACCTACTTCACATACCCGCTCTTCTGCTATGCCATCTTGGGCCGTGAAACTGACGAATCAAATGAAGACTCTCTTTTGTATGCAGGCCAAGGGACAATATCAGTCTCATGTGGCCCAGAAGGAGAACCGTCAGAGGCACAAGCGTATCTTAAGGACCTTTGATGTGGCTATCTCAAGCGGCTCATAGGATGACATCACTCCAGAGTCTGACTGGATGAGTGCTCAAGGTTACTATTGGACTGAGTCTGATGCTGACGAGGTGGCTTCTGAGGAGGACATTTTGGAGGAGCACGACGAGCAGGATCCGGATGCCACGGATGCGTCTGGGGATGAGCAGTATGAGGAGAGACCACCTGCGTCTTAGGTGTGCCCCCTTTTTGGTGTCTTGTGCCAAAGGGGGAGAGAGTCTAGGAGCTGGATTTGCGCTTTGCTTTATCTTTAACGTGTTTGCTTTGAACTTGGTTTGATCGTATTTGTTATCTTTGCTACGTGTGATGTGAGACTTGGTTTTATTGTGAGACTTATTTTTATCATATGTGGTGAGTCATATGCTCTTCAATTATCTCTATTATTTATCTTTATGTTCACATGCTTTCTACTGTGCAAATTCGGTACTGTCATCAATCCACCAAAAAGGGGGAGATTGTTAGGGCATATTTATGCCTAAGTAATTTTGGTGATTGATGATAGTACCTTAAAGGACTAATCGTGTGCATTAAGCTTTCAGATAATACATAACAACGGCACAACACGATTTGGCACCCTCCATGGAACAGAAGCACGGTGTCCTCTATGATTCTCATTGGTGGTTTTTGAGTCATAGGAACGTCGTACTATTAAGAGGGGGTCCGTAGTGGAAAGGTTTGGGTGGAATCAATTTTGCACGCACACACTTTATCTCCATCCTCTTTCCCTGCAACTTTGGAGCTGTTCCCATCTGTGGTTTATCTCATCTTTTAAAAAGGTCTCCTAGTGGTAGTACCGCTGTCCCTAGGGGTAGTACCGCTAGAGCTGGCGGTAGTACCGCTAGCCCTAGCGGTAGTACCGCCCCTGGTTAGCGGTAGTACCGCTCCAGGACTTTAGTACTGCCTTCCTTGCGTTTGTACTTTGTCGGAATTTTTGCAAAGACTTTCTTAGCGGTGGTTGGCCCGGTAGTGTCTTTGCACTACCATGTTCTCAGCGGTAGTACCGTTGCAGCCAGCGGTAGTACCGCTACAGCGAGCGGTAGTACCACTGGAGTGCTAGCGGTAGTTCCCCCCCCCCACTATATAAAGGGTTCTCCTTGCTCAAGAACCCTACCTTTGACCCTCCCAAGCTCCATTGTTGCTCCCTAAGCTCAAAAGTGCCCGATCTCTCTCCCTGGCCGATCAAACTTGTTGATTTCCTAGGGATTGGTTCGGAAGGCCTAGATCTACACTTCCACCAAGAGAAAATTGATTCCCCCCACTAATCCCTTGCGGATCTTGTTACTCTTGGGTGTTTGAGCACCCTAGACGGTTGAGATCACCTCGGAGCCACATTCCATTGTGGTGAAGCTCCGTGCTCTTGTTGGGAGCCTCCAAGCTTTGTGTGGAGTTTGCCCCAACCTTGTTTGTAAAGGTTCGGTCGCCGCCTTCAAGGGCACCTATAGTGGAATCATGGTACCTTGCATTGTGTGAGGGCGTGAGGAGAATACGGTGGCCCTAGTGGCTTATTGGGGAGCATTGTGCCTCCACACCGCTCCAACAGAGATGTACTTCCTGTCAAAGGGAAGGAACTTCGGTAACACATCCTCGTCTTCACTGGTTCCACTTGCGGTTATCTCTAACTTTTACATTGTGTATGCTTTTGTTGTTGACTACCTCTTACTTGCCTTAGTCACTACAGGAATCACCTTCTTTGTCGTCTGCCATCACGGAGGGCAAAGAAAAAATCTCGGACGACAAAGACAAAACAACAGACGGCAAAGAATCTCACGGCCAGCAAAATTTCTGCATCAGCCTAAGACGGCATAGGACCTTCTTTGCCGTGTGTCCCCCCAAAGTGGACGGCAAAGCTCTTTGCCGTCAGCTTTCCTTAGTAGCAGTCGGCAAAGTTCTCGAGACGGCAGCCGACAGGCGTTGCCTCCGTTAGGGGTTAACGGAGGCTTTGTCGTCTGCCTCCCCCTTTTATCTTTGTCGTCTGCCTCCTCCTCCTCCCCCCCTCCACTCTTTGCCGTCTGCCTCCCCCTTTATCTTTGCCGTCTACCTCGTCCTCCTCCCCCCTCCACTCTTTGACGTCTGCCACCCCCTTTATCTTTGTCGTCTACCTCCTCCTCCTCCCCCCCTCCACTCTTTGTCGTCTGCCTCCTCCACCCCCCTCCTCTGTGCCCTCTTCTTTGCCGTCTTCCCACCCTGGAGGCAGACGGCAAAGAGCCTATCTAGACACCCCAGGATGCATAGATGGGTGCCATGTGGCACCTTTGCCATCTGCCAGCTGATGGCACATGTCTTTGCCATCAGCGGGCAAACGACAAAGAGCCCACATAGTACCTATTTTTTTGTTTTATATTATTTCACAGCACATATATATATATATATTTGACATCACATTTATATAATTAACCACACATATATGATATATAGTTCGCCACACATATACTTGCCAACACAGATATATAATTCACCACACATATATCATATACATACAAATCAATGTACATCGCCATATATCGAAAGAACCTACATACAAAGTATTGCACTGTTTATCCATATATGCATATACATATAGTTTGACATTGTTCATCAAGTCAAATGAAAACTAGATGATATACATATAAAGTTCATCGATCGACATTGTTCAACTCCATGAATGCCAGCTTCCATGCATGTAGTATATCCAATCTGCAAAAATGTGAATAAGAAAGTCCGAAGAAGAACAGAATATGATGTTTTTCAGCTAATTATGTCATTTTTAGCGGAAAACAATCTAAGAATATAATATTCATGAGCTAACCAAGGTTCTTATGCCATTTTTAGCTTATTATGGCATTTTGGAGCTAAATGGGTTAATTAAAGCAAGAATAATACGAAATAGGAGAAGAAAGAGGAGGAGGAGGAGAAGAAGAAGAAATAAAGAAGAAGGAGGAGAAGGACTAGAAGGTCCTTGGCCTTCTCCTCCTCCTCCTCCTCCTCCTCCGCCTTCTCCTTCTCTTCTTCTTCTTCTTCTTCTTTCTTTTCATTTTGCCTACTCCTCTTCTCCTCTAGTTGGAGCTAAATTACCAAATTATGTCTTTTTGGAGCTAAATGGGCTAATTATCCCATTTTAGAGGAAAACAAGCTAACTATATAATATTCATGAGCTAACGAAGGTTCTTATGCCATTTTGAGCTTATTATGGTATTTTGGAGCTAAATGGGCTAATTATGTCATTGTTCGGGAAATTTAAGCAAGGATAATATGAAAGAGGAGAAGAAAGAGGAGGAGGAGGAGAATAAGAAGAAATCAAGAAGAAGGAGGAGAAAGAGGAGGAGGAGAAGGACTAGAAGGTCCTGGGCCTTCTCCTTCTCCTCCTCCTCCTCCTTCTCCTTCTTCTCTTCTTCTTCTTCTTCTTCTTCTTCTTTCTTTTCATTTTGCCTATTTCTTCTCCTCTTCTCCTCTTGTTGGAGCTAAATTACCTACTTATGTCTTTTTGGAGCTAAATCGGCTAATTATCCCATTTTAGAGGAAAACAAGCTAAGTATACAATATTCATGAGCTAACGAAGGTTCTTATGCCATTTTGAGCTTATTATGGTATTTTGGAGCTAAATGGGCTAATTATGTCATTGTTGGGGAAATTAAAGCAAGGATAATATGAAAGAGGAGAAGAAAGAGGAGGAGGAGGAGAAGAAGAAGAAATCAAGAAGAAGGAGGAGAAGGAGGAGAAGGAGGAGGAGGAGAAGGACTAGAAGGTCCTTGGCCTTCTCCTTCTCCTCCTCCTCCTCCTCCTTCTCCTTCTTCTCTTCTTCTTCTTCTTCTTCTTCTTTCTTTTCGTTTTGCCCATTTCTTCTCCTCTTCTCCTCTTGTTGGAGCTAAATTACCTAATTATGTATTTTTGGAACTAAATGGGCTAATTATCCCATTTTAGAGGAAAACAAACTAAGTATATAATATTCATGAGCTAACAAAGGTTCTTATGCCATTTTGAGCTTATTATGGTATTTTGGAGCTAAATGGGGTAATTAAGTAATTTTTGTGGAAATTAAAGCAAGGATAATATGAAAGAGGAGAAGAAAGAGGAGGAGGAGGAGAAGAAGAAGAAATCAAGAAGAAGGAGCAGAAGGAGGAGAAGGAGCAGGAGGAGAAGGACTAGAAGGTCCTTGGCCTTCTCCTTCTCCTCCTCCTCCTCCTCCTTCTCCTTCTTCTCTTCTTCTTCGTCTTCTTCTTCTTCTTCTTTCTTTTCATTTTGCCTATTTCTTCTCCTCTTCTCCTCTTGTTGGAGCTAAATTACCTAATTCTGTCTTTTTTGAGCTAAATGGGCTAATTATCCCATTTTAGAGGAAAACAAGCTAAGTATATAATATTCATGAGCTAACGAAGGTTCTTATGCCATTTTGAGCTTATTATGGTATTTTGGAGCAAAATGGGCTAATTATGTCATTTTTGGGGAAATTAAAGCAAGGATAATATGAAAGAGGAGAAGAAAGAGGAGGAGGAGGAGAAGAAGAAGAAATCAAGAAGAAGGAGGAGAAGGAGGAGAAGGAGGAGGAGGAGAAGGACTAGAAGGTCCTCGGCCTTCTCCTTCTCCTCCTCCTCCTCCTCCTTCTCCTTCTTCTGTTCTTCTTCTTCTTCTTCTTCTTCTTCTTTCTTTTCATTTTTCCTATTTCTTCTCCTCTTCTCCTCTTGTTGGAGCTAAATTACCTAATTATGTCTTTTTGGAGCTAAATGGGCTAATTATCCCATTTTAGAGGAAAAGAAGGTAAGTTTATAATATTCATGAGCTAACGAAGGTTCTTATGCCATTTTGTGCTTATTATGGTATTTTGGAGCTAAATGGGCTAATTATGTCATTGTTGGGGAAATTAAAGCAAGGATAATATGAAAGAGGATAAGAAAGAGGAGGAGGAGGAGAAGAAGAAGAGATCAAGAAGAAGGAGGAGAAGGAGGAGGAGGAGATCGACTAGAAGGTCCTTGGCCTTCTTCTTCTCCTCCTCCTCCTCCTCCTACTCCTTCTTCTCTTCTTCTTCTTCTTCTTCTTCTTCTTTCTTTTCATTTTTCCTATTTCTTCTCCTCTTCTCCTCTTGTTGGAGGTAAATTATCTAATTATGTCTTTTTGGAGCTAAATGGGCTAATTATCCCATTTTAGAGGAAAACAATCTGAATATATAATATTCATGAGCTAACGAACGTTCTTATGCCATTTTGAGCTTATTATGGTATTTTGGAGCTAAATGGGCTAATTATGTCATTGTTGGGGAAATTAAAGCAAGGATAATATGAAAGAGGATAAGAAAGAGGAGGAGGAGAACGACTCGAAGGTCCTTGGCCTTCTTCTCCTCCTCCTCCTCCTCCTCCTCCTCCTCCTCCTTCTCCTTCTTCTCTTCTTCTTCTTCTTCTTCTTCTTTCTTTTCATTTTGCCTATTTCTTCTCCTCTTCTCCTCTTGTTGGAGCTAAATTACCTAATTATGTCTTTTTGGAGCTAAATGGGCTAATTATCCCATTTTAGAGGAAAACAAGCTGAATATATAATATTCATGAGCTAACGAAGGTTCTTATGCCATTTTGAGCTTATTATGGTATTTTGGAGCTAAATGGGCTAATTATGTCATTGTTCGGGAAATTAAAGCAAGGATAATATGAAAGAGGAGAAGAAAGAGGAGGAGGAGGAGAATAAGAAGAAATCAAGAAGAAGGAGGAGAAGGAGGAGAAGGAGGAGAAGGAGGAGGAGGATAAGGACTAGAAGGTCCTTGGCCTTCTCCTTCTCCACCTCCTCCTCCTCCTCCTTCTCCTTCTTCTCTTCTTCTTCTTCTTCTTCTTCTTCTTTCTTTTCATTTTGCCTATTTCTTCTCCTCTTCTCATCTTGTTGGAGCTAAATTACCTAATTATGTCTTTTTGGAGCTAAATGGTCTAATTATCCCATTTTAGAGGAAAAGAAGGTAAGTATATAATATTCATGAGCTAACGAAGGCTCTTATGCCATTTTGAGCTTATTATGGTATTTTGGAGCTAAATGGGCTAATTATGTCATTGTTCGGGAAATTAAAGCAAGGATAATATGAAAGAGGAGAAGAAATAGGAGGAGGAGGAGAAGAAGAAGAAATCAAGAAGAAGGAGGAGAAGGACTAGAAGGTCCTTAGCTTTCTCCTTCTCCTCCTCCTCCTCCTCCTCTTTGTCCTTCTTCTCTTCTTCTTCTTCTTCTTCTTCTTTGTTTTCATTTTGCCTATTTCTTCTCCTCTTCTCCTCTTGTTGGAGCTAAATTACCTAATTATGTCTTTTTGGAGCTAAATGGGTTAATTATCCCATTTTAGAGGAAAACAAGCTAAGTATATAATATTCATGAGCTAACTAAGGTTCTTATGCCATTTTGAGCTTATTATGGTATTTTGGAGCTAAATGGGCTAATTATGTCATTGTTGTGGAAATTAAAGCAAGGATAGTATTAAAGAGGAGAAGAAAGAGGAGGAGGAGGAGAAGAAGAAAAAATCAAGAAGAAGGAGGAGAAGGAGGAGAAGGAGGAGGAGGATAAGGACTAGAAGGTCCTTGGCCTTCTCCTTCTCCTCCTCCTCCTCCTCCTTCTCCTTCTTCTCTTCTTCTTCTTATTCTTCTTTTTCTTTCTTTCTTTTCATTTTGCCTATTTCTTCTCCTCTTCTCCTCTTGTTGGAGCTAAATTACCTAATTATGTCTTTTTGGAGCTAAATGGGCTAATTATCCCATTTCAGAGGAAAAGAAGCTAAGTATATAATATTCATGAGCTAAAGAAGGTTCTTATGCCATTTTGAGCTTATTATGGTATTTTGGAGCTAAATGGGCTAATTATGTCATTGTTGGGGAAATTAAAGCAAGGATAATATGAAAGAGGAGAAGAAAGAGGAGGAGGAGGAGAAGAAGAAGAAATAAAGAAGAAGGAGGAGAAGGAGGAGAAGGAGGAGGAGGAGAAGGACTAGAAGGTCCTTGGCCTTCTCCTTCTCCTCCTCCTCCTCCTTCTCCTTCTTCTCTTCTTCTTCTTCTTCTTCTTTTTCTTTCTTTTCATTTTGCCTATTTCTTCTCCTCTTCTCCTCTTGTTGGAGCTAAATTACCTAATTATGTCTTTTTGGAGCTAAATAAGCTAATAATCCCATTTTAGAGGAAAACAAGCTAAGTATATAATATTCATGAGCTAACCAAGGTTCTTATGCCATTTTGAGCTTATTATGGTATTTTGGAGCTAAATGGGCTAGTTATGTCATTGTTGGGGAAATTAAAGCAAGGATAATATGAAAGAGGATAAGAAAGAGGAGGAGGAGGAGAAGAAGAAGAAATCAAGAAGAAGGAGGAGAAGGAGGAGGAGGAGAAGGACAAGAAAGTCCTTGGCTTTCTCCTTCTCCTCCTCCTCCTCCTCCTTCTTCTACTTCTCTTCTTCTTATTCTTCTTCTTCTTCTTTCTTTTCATTTTGCCTATTTCTTCTCCTCTTCTCCTCTTGTTGGAGATAAATTACCTAATTATGTCTTTTTGGAGCTAAATGGGCTAATTATCCCATTTTAGAGGAAAACAAGCTAAGTATATAATATTCATGATCTAACGAAGGTTCTTATGCCATTTTGAGCATATTATGGTATTTTGGAGCTAAATGGGCTAATTATGTCATTGTTGGGGAAATTAAAGCAACGATAATATGAAAGAGGAGAAGAAAGAGGAGGAGGAGGAGAAGAAGAAGGAGGAGAAGGAGGAGGAGGAGAAGGACTAGAATGTCCTTGGCCTTCTCCTTCTCCTCCTCCTCCTCCTCCTCCTTCTCCTTCTTCTCTTCTTCTTCTTCTTCTTCTTCTTCTTTCTTTTCATTTTTCCTATTTCTTCTCCTCTTCTCCTCTTGTTGGAGCTAAATTTCCTAATTATGTCTTTTTGGAGATAAATGGGCTAATTATCCCATGTTAGAGGAAAACAAGCAAAGTATATAATATTCATGAGCTAACCAAGGTTCTTATGCTATTTTGAGCTTATTATGGTATTTTGGAGCTAAATGGGCTAATTATGTCATTGTTGGGGAAATTAAAGAAAGGATAATATGAAATAGGAGAAGAAATAGGAGGAGGAGGAGAAGAAGAAGAAATCAAAAAGAAGGAGGAGAAGGAGGAGGAGGAGAAGGACTAGAAGGTCCTTGGCCTTCTCCTTCTCCTCCTCCTCCTCCTTCTTCTTCTTCTCTTCATCTTCTTCTTCTTCTTCTTCTTTCTTTTCATTTTGCCTATTTCTTCTCCTCTTCTCCTCTTGTTGGAGCTAAATTACCTAATTATGTCTTTTTGGAGCTAAATGGGCTAATTATCCCATTTAGAGGAAAACAAGCTAAGTATATAATATTCATGAGCTAACGAAGGTTCTTATGCCATTTTGAGCTTATTATGGTATTATGGAGCTAAATGGGCTAATTATGTCATTGTTGGGGAAATTAAAGCGAGGTTAATATGAAAGAGGATAAGAAAGACGAGGAGGAGGAGAAGAAGAAGAAATCAAGAAGGAGGAGAAGGAGGAGGAGGAGAAGGACTAGAAGGTCCTTGGCCTTCTCCTTCTCCTCCTCCTCCTCCTCCTTCTCCTTCTTCTCTTTTTCTTCTTATTCTTATTCTTTCTTTTCATTTTGCCTATTTCTTCTCCTCTTCTCCTCTTGTTGGAGCTAAATTACATAATTATGTCTTTTTGGAGCTAAATGGGCTAATTATCCCATTTTAGAGGAAAACAACCTAAGTATATAATATTCATGAGCTAACGAAGGTTCTTATGCCATTTTGAGCTTATTATGGTATTTTTGAGCTAAATGGGCTAATTATGCCATTGTTGGGCAAATTAAAGCAAGGATAATA
The DNA here is from genome assembly GCF_904849725.1 of Hordeum vulgare subsp. vulgare. Classification (NCBI taxonomy): domain Eukaryota; kingdom Viridiplantae; phylum Streptophyta; class Magnoliopsida; order Poales; family Poaceae; genus Hordeum; species Hordeum vulgare. The sequence continues at coordinate 267,258,456 of NC_058519.1, read as the reverse complement.
TGAAAGAGGAGAAGAAAGAGGAGGAGTAGGAGAAGAAGAAGAAATCAAGAAGAAGGAGGAGAAGGAGGAGGAGGATAAGGACTAGAAGGTCCTTGGCCTTCTCCTTCTCCTCCTCCTCCTCCTTCTCCTTCTTGTCTTCTTCTTCTTCTTCTTATTTCTTTCTTTTCATTTTGCCTATTTCTTCTCCTCTTCTCCTCTTGTTGGAGCTAAATTACCTAATTATGTCTTTTTGGAGCTAAATGGGCTAATTATCCCATTTTAGAGGAAAACAAGCTAAGTATATAATAGTCATGAGCTAACGAAGGTTCTTATGCCATTTTGAGCTTATTATGGTATTTTGGAGCCAAATGGGCTAATTATGTCATTGTTGGGGAAATTAAAGCAAGGATAATATGAAAGAGGAGAAGAAAGAGGAGGAGGAGGAGAAGAATAAGAAATCAAGAAGGAGGAGGAGAAGGACTAGAAGGTCCTTGGCCTTCTCCTTCTCCTCCTCCTCCTCCTCCTTCAACTTCTTCTCTTCTTCTTCTTCTTCTTCTTCTTCTTTATTTTCATTTTTCCTATTTCTTCTCCTATTCTCCTCTTGTTGGAGCTAAATTACCTAATTATGTCTTTTTGGAGCTAAATGGGCTAATTATCCGATGTTAGAGGAAAACAAGCTAAGTATATAATATTCATGAGCTAACCATGGTTCTTATGCCATTTTGAGGTTATTATGGTATTTTGGAGCTAAATGGGCTAATTATGTCATTGTTGGGGAAATTAAAGCAAGGATAATATGAAATAGGAGAAGAAATAGGAGGAGGAGGAGAAGAAGAAGAAATCAAAAAGAAGGAGGAGAAGGAGGAGGAGGAGAAGGACTAGAATGTCCTTGGCCTTCTCCATCTCCTCCTCCTCCTCCTTCTCCTTCTTCTCTTCTTCTTCTAGTTCTTCTTCTTCTTCTTCTTTCTTTTCATTTTGCCTATTTCTTCTCCTCTTCTCCTCTTGTTGGAGATAAATTACCTAATTCTGTCTTTTTGGAGCTAAATGGGCTAATTATCCCATTTTAGAGGAAAACAAGCTAAGTATATAATATTCATGAGCTAACGAAGGTTCTTATGCCATTTTGAGCTTATTATGGTATTTTGGAGCTAAATGGGCTAATTATGTCATTGTTGGGGAAATTAAAGCAAGGATAATATGAAAGAGGATAAGAAAGAGGAGGAGGAGGAGAAGAAGAAGAAATCAAGAAGAAGGAGGACAAGGAGGAGGAGGAGAAGGACTAGAAGGTCCTTGTCCTTCTCCTTCTCCTGCTCCTCCTCCTCCTTCTCCTTCTTCTCTTCTTCTTCTTCTTCTTCTTTCTTTTCATTTTGCCTATTTCTTCTCCTCTTCTCCTCTTGTTGGAGCTAAATTACCTAATTATGTCATTTTGGAGCTAAATGGGCTAATTATCCCATTTTAGAGGGAAACAAGCTAAGTATATAATATTCATGAGCTAACGAAGGTGCTTACGCCATTTTGAGCTTATTATGGTATTTTGGAGCTAAATGGGCTAATTGTGTCATTGTTGGGGAAATTAAAGCAAGGATAATATGAAATAGGAGAAGAAAGAGGAGGAGGAGGAGAAGAAGAAGAAATCAAGAAGAAGGAGGAGAAAGAGGAGAAGGAGGAGGAGGAGGATAAGGACTAGAAGGTCCTTGGCCTTCTCCTTCTCCTCCTCCTCCTCCTCCTTCTCCTTCTTCTCTTATTCTTCTTCTTCTTCTTCTTCTTCTTCTTCTTCTTCTTCTTTCTTTCTTTTCATTTTGCCTATTTCTTCTCCTCTTCTCCTCTTGTTGGAGCTAAATTACCTAATTATGTCTATTTGGAGCTAAATGGGCTAATTATCCCATGTTAGAGGAAAAGAAGCTAAGTATATAATATTCATGAGCTAACGAAGGTTCTTATGCCATTTTGACCTTATTATGGTATTTCGGAGCTAAATGGGATAATTATGTCATTGTTGGGGAAATTAAAGAAAGGATAATATGAAATAGGAGAAGAAAGAGGAGGAGGAGGAGAAGAAGAAGAAATCAAAAAGAAGGAGGAGAAGGAGAAGGAGGAGAAGGACTAGAAGGTCCTTGGCCTTCTCCTTCTCCTCCTCCTCCTCCTCCTTCTCCTTCTTCTCTTCATCTTCTTCTTCTTCTTCTTCTTTCTTTTCATTTTGCCTATTTCTTCTCCTCTTCTCCTCTTGTTGGAGCTAAATTACCTAATGATGTCTTTTTGGAGCTAAATGGGCTAATTATCCCATTTAGAGGAAAACAAGCTAAGTATATAATATTCATGAGCTAACGAAGGTTCTTATGCCATTTTGAGCTTATTATGGTATTATGGAGCTAAATGGGCTAATTATGTCATTGTTGGGGAAATTAAAGCGAGGTTAATATGAAAGAGGATAAGAAAGAGGAGGAGGAGGAGAAGAAGAAGAAATCAGGAAGGAGGAGAAGGAGGAGGAGGAGAAGGACTAGAAGGTCCTTGGCCTTCTCCTTCTCCTCCTCCTCCTTCTCCTTCTCCTTCTTCTCTTCTTCTTCTTATTCTTCTTCTTTCTTTTCATTTTGCCTATTTCTTCTCCTCTTCTCCTCTTGTTGGAGCTAAATTACCTAATTATGTCTTTTTGGAGCTAAATGGGCTAATTATCCCATTTTAGATGAAAACAACCTAAGTATATAATATTCATGAGCTAACGAAGGTTCTTATGCCATTTTGAACTTATTATGGTATTTTGGAGCTAAATGGGCTAATTATGTCATTGTTGGGGAAATTAAAGCAAGGATAATATGAAAGAGGAGAAGAAAGAGGAGGAGGAGGAGAAGAAGAAGAAATAAAGAAGAAGGAGGAGAAGGAGGAGGAGGATAAGGACTAGAAGGTCCTTGGCCTTCTCCTTCTCCTCCTCCTCCTCCTTCTCCTTCTTGTCTTCTTCTTCTTCTTCTTCTTCTTCTTTCTTTTCATTTTGCCTATTTCTTCTCCTCCTCTCCTCTTGTTGGAGCTAAATTACCTAATTATGTCTTTTTGGAGCTAAATGGGCTAATTATCCCATTTTAGAGGAAAACAAGCTAAGTATATAATAGTCATGAGCTAACGAAGGTTCTTATGCCATTTTGAGCTTATTATGGTATTTTGGAGCCAAATGGGCTAATTATGTCATTGTTGGGGAAATTAAAGCAAGGATAATATGAAATAGGAGAAGAAAGAGGAGGAGGAGGAGAAGAATAAGAAATCAAGAAGGAGGAGGAGAAGAAGGAGGAGGAGAAGGACTAGAAGGTCCTTGGCCTTCTCCTTCTCCTCCTCCTCCTCCTCCTTCAACTTCTTCTCTTCTTCCTCTTCTTCTTTTTCTTTCTTTTCATTTTTCCTATTTCTTCTCCTCTTCTCCTCTTGTTGGAGCTAAATTACCTAATTATGTCTTTTTGGAGCTAAATGGGCTAATTATCCGATGTTAGAGGAAAACAAGCTAAGTATATAATAATCATGAGCTAACCATGGTTCTTATGCCATTTTGAGGTTATTATGGTATTTTGGAGCTAAATGGGCTAATTATGTCATTGTTGGGGAAATTAAAGCAAGGATAATATGAAATAGGAGAAGAAATAGGAGGAGGAGGAGAAGAAGAAGAAATCAAAAAGAAGGAGGAGAAGGAGGAGAAGGAGGAGGAGGAGAAGGACTAGAAGGTCCTTGGCCTTCTCCATCTCCTCCTCCTCCTCCTCCTTCTCCTTCTTCTCTTCTTCTTCTAGTTCTTCTTCTTCTTCTTCTTTCTTTTCATTTTGCCTATTTCTTCTCCTCTTCTCCTCTTGTTGGAGATAAATTACCTAATTCTGTCTTTTTGGAGCTAAATGGGCTAATTATCCCATTTTAGAGGAAAACAAGCTAAGTATATAATATTCATGAGCTAACGAAGGTTCTTATGCCATTTTGAGCTTAGTATGGTATTTTGGAGCTAAATGGGCTAATTATGTCATTGTTGGGGAAATTAAAGCAAGGATAATATGAAAGAGGATAAGAAAGAGGAGGAGGAGGAGAAGAAGAAGAAATCAAGAAGAAGGAGGAGAAGGAGGAGGAGGAGAAGGACTAGAAGGTCCTTGTCCTTCTCCTTCTCCTCCTCCTCCTCCTCCTCCTTCTCCTTCTTCTCTTCTTCTTCTTCTTCTTCTTCTTTCTTTTCATTTTGCCTATTTCTTCTCCTCTTCTCCTCTTGTTGGAGCTAAATTACCTAATTATGTCTTTTTGGAGCTAAATGGGCTAATTATCCCATTTTAGAGGGAAACAAGCTAAGTATATAATATTCATGAGCTAACGAAGGTGCTTATGCCATTTTGAGCTTATTATGGTATTTTGGAGCTAAATGGGCTAATTGTGTCATTGTTGGGGAAATTAAAGCAAGGATAATATGAAATAGGAGAAGAAAGAGGAGGAGGAGGAGAAGAAGAAGAAATCAAGAAGAAGGAGGAGAAAGAGGAGAAGGAGGAGGAGGAGGAGGATAAGGACTAGAAGGTCCTTGGCCTTCTCCTTCTCCTCCTCCTCCTCCTCCTCCTTCTCCTTCTTCTCTTATTCTTCTTCTTCTTCTTCTTCTTCTTCTTCTTTTTTTCTTTTCATTTTGCCTATTTCTTCTCCTCTTCTCGTCTTGTTGGGGCTAAATTACCTAATTATGTCTATTTGGAGCTAAATGGGCTAATTATCCCATTTTAGAGGAAAAGAAGCTAAGTATATAATATTCATGAGCTAACGAAGGTTCTTATGCCATTTTAAGCTTATTATGGTATTTTGGAGCTAAATGGGATAATTATGTCATTGTTGGGGAAATTAAAGCAAGGATAATATGAAAGAGGAGAAGAAAGGGTAGGAGGAGGAGAAGAAGAAGAAATCAAGAAGAAGGAGGAGAAGGAGGAGGAGGAGAACGACTAGAAGGTCCTTGGCCTTCTCCTTCTCCTCCTCCTCCTCCTCCTTCTCCTTCTTCTCTTCTTCTTCTTCTTCTTCTTTTTCTTTATTTTCATTTTGCCTATTTCTTCTCCTCTTCTCCTCTTGTTGGAGCTAAATTACCTAATTATGTCTTTTTGGAGCTAAATGGGCTAATTATCCCATTTTAGAGGAAAACAAGCTAAGTATATAATATCCATGAGCTAACGAAGGTTCTTATGCCATTTTGAGCTTATTATGGTATTTTGGAGCTAAATGGGCTAGTTATGTCATTGTTGGGGAAATTAAAGCAAGGATAATATGAAAGAGGATAAGAAAGAGGAGGAGGAGGAGAAGAAGAAGAAATCAAGAAGAAGGAGGAGAAGGAGGAGGAGGAGAAGGACAAGAAGGTCCTTGGCCTTCTCCTTCTCCTCCTCCTCCTCCTCCTCCTTCTTGTTCTTCTCTTCTTCTTATTCTTCTTCTTCTTTCTTTCTTTCTTTTCATTTTGCCTATTTCTTCTCCTCTTCTCCTCTATGGGAGCTAAATTACCTAATTATGTCTTTTTGGAGCTAAATGGGCTAATTATCCCATTTTAGAGGAAAACAAGCTAAGTATATAATATTCATGAGCTAACGAAGGTTCTTATGCCATTTTGAGCTTATTATGGTATTTTGGAGCTAAATGGGCTAATTATGTCATTGTTGGGGAAATTAAAGCGAGGATAATATGAAAGAGGATAAGAAAGAGGAGGAGGAGGAGAAGAAGAAGAAATCAAGAAGAAGGAGGAGAAGAAGGAGGAGGAGAAGGACTAGAAGGTCCTTGGCCTTCTCCTTCTCCTCCTCCTCTTCCTCCTCCTTCTTCTTCTTCTCTTCTTCTTCTTTTTCTTCTTCTTTCTTTTCATTTTTCCTATTTCTTCTCCTCTTCTCCTCTTGTTGGAGCTAAATTACCTAATTATGTCTTTTTGGAGCTAAATGGGCTAATTATCCCATGTTAGAGGAAAGCAAGCTAAGTATATAATATTCATGAGCTAACCAAGGTTCTTATGCCATTTTGAGCTTATTATGGTATTTTGTTGCTAAATGGGCTAATTATGTCGTTGTTGGGGAAATTAAAGCAAGGATAATCTGAAATAGGAGAAGAAAGAGGAGGAGGAGGAGGAGGAGGAGAAGAATAAGAAATAAAAAAGAAGGAGGAGAAGGAGGAGGAGGAGAAGGACTAGAAGGTCCTTGGCCTTCTCCTTCTCCTCCTCCTCCTCCTTCTCCTTCTTCTCTTGTTCTTCTTCTTCTTCTTCTTTTTCTTTCTTTTCATTTTGCGTATTTCTTCTCCTCTTCTCCTCTTCTTGGAGCTAAATTACCTAAGTATGTCTTTTTGGAGCTAAATGGGCTAATTATCCCATTTTAGAGGAAAACAAGCTAAGTATATAATATTAATGAGCTAACGAAGGTTCTGATGCCATTTTGAGCTTATTTTGGTATTTTGGAGCTAAATGGGCTAGTTATTTCATTGTTGGGGAAATTAAAGCAAGGATTATATGAAATAGGATAAGAAAGAGGAGGAGGAGGAGAAGAATAAGAAATCAAGAAGAAGGAGGAGAAGGAGGAGGAGGAGAAGGACAAGAAGGTCCTTGGCCTTCTCCTTCTCCTCCACCTCCTCCTCCTTCTCCTTCTTCTCTTCTTCTTATTCTTCTTCTTCTTCTTTCTTTCTTTTCATTTTGCCTATTTCTTCTCCTCTTCTCCTCTTGTTGGAGCTAAATTACCTAATTATGTCTTTTTGGAGCTAAATGGGCTAATTATACCATTTTAGAGGAAAACAAGCTAAGTATATAATATTAATGAGCTAACGAAGGTTCTTATGCCATTTTGAGCTTATTATGGTATTTCAGAGCTAAATGGGAAAATTATGTCATTGTTGGGGAAATTAAAGCTAGGATAATATGAAAGAGGAGAAGAAAGAGGAGGAGGAGGAGAAGAAGAAGAAATCAAGAAGGAGGAGGAGAAGGAGGAGGAGGAGAAGGACTAGAAGGTCCTTGGCCTTCTCCTTCTCCTCCTCCTGCTCCTCCTTCTCCTTCTTCTCTTCTTCTTCTTCTTCTTCTTCTTCTTCTTTTTCATTTTTCCTATTTATTCTCCTCTTCTCCTCTTGTTGGAGCTAAATTACCTAATAATGTCTTTTTGGAGCTAAATGGGCTAAGTATCCCATGTTAGAGGAAAACAAGCTAAGTATATAATATTCATGAGCAAACCAAGGTTCTTATGCCATTTTGAGCTTATTATGGTATTTTGGAGCTAAATGGGCTAATTATGTCATTGTTGGGGAAATTAAATCAAGGGTAATATGAAGTAGGAGAAGAAAGAGGAGGAGGAGGAGAAGAAGAAGAAATCAAAAAGAAGGAGGAGAAGGAGGAGGAGGAGGAGGTGAAGGACTAGAAGGTCCTTGGCCTTCTCCTTCTCCTCCTCCTCCTCCTTCTCCTTCTTATCTTCTTCTTATTCTTCTTCTTCTTCTTCTTCTTCTTTCTTTTCATTTTGCCTATTTCTTCTCCTCTTCTCCTCTTGTTGGAGCTAAATTACCTAATTATGTCTTTTTGGAGCTAAATGGCCTAATTATCCCATTTTAGAGGAAAACAAGCTAAGTATATAGTATTCATGAGCTAACGAAGGTTCTTATGCCATTTTGAGCTTATTATGGTATTTTGGAGCTAAATGGGCTAATTATGTCATTGTTGGGGAAATTAAATTAAGGATAATATGAAAGAGTAGAAGAAAGAGGGGGAGGAGGAGAAGAAGAAGAAATCAAGAAGAAGGAGGAGAAGGAGGAGGAGGAGAAGGTCTAGAAGGTCTTTGGCCTTCTCCTTCTCCTCCTCCTCCTCCTCCTCCTCCTTCTCTTATTCTTCTTCTTCTTCTTCTTCTTTCTTTTCATTTTTCCTATTTCTTCTCCTCTTCTCCTCTTGTTGGAGCTAAATTACCTAATTATGTATTTTTGGAGCTAAATGGGCTAATTATCCCATTTTAGAAGAAAACAAGCTAAGTATATAATATTCATGAGCTAACCAAGGTTCTTATGCCATTTTGAGCTTATTATGGTATTTTGGAGCTAAATGGGGTAATTATGTCATTGTTGGGGAAATTAAAGCAAGGATAATATGAAAGAGGAGAAGAAAGAGGAGGAGGAGGAGAAGAAAAAGAAATCGAGAAGAAGGAGGAGAAGGAGGAGGAGGAGAAGGACTAGAAGGTCATTGGCCTTCTCCTTCTCCTCCTCCTTCTACTTCTTCTCTTCTTCTTCTTCTTCTTCTTATTTCTTTTCATTTTTCCTATTTCTTCTCCTCTTCTCCTCTTGTTGGAGCTAAATTACCTAATTATGTCTTTTTGGAGCTAAGTGGGCTAATTATCCCATTTTAGAGGAAAACAAGCTAAGTATATAATATTCATGAGCTAACCATGGTTCTTATGCCATTTTGAGCTTATTATGGTATTTTGGAGCTAAATGGGCTAATTTCAGAGCCATTACTTGTGCAATTGCATCCAGCTGACACAGCTGAGTGTGCTCATGGAAAGGACGTTTTGAAGACTCCAACATTTCATAAAAGGCCTTTGCAGATTCCCCCATCTCATCTTCCGAATCCCGAGCATCATCAAAGTCTTGCACCATGTCTTCGATCCCGGTACCATGATCGTCCGTGCGACCACGGACCACCTCAGCTCTTGTTCGTTGTATGGACTCACCATGAAATGTCCACACCGTATAATTAGGCTTAACACCCCTCCTCTGCAGGTGTTTAATCATTAAAGCCTCTGTCGCCTTTTTATAGTTGTTGCATCCAGGACAGGGGTAATAGTTTCTTTCCTGGCCATTTGCGAATGCGGCTTTCACAAATTCCTTTGTTTTTACAAACCATTCTTTCGTCATCTCTTTCTGACTAGGGTGACCGGTATACATCCCCGCACGATCAGTCATATTGCGTAGCTACTAAAGACAAAAGAAATATATTTATATATAATTTAGCATTTATATTCATCGGTTAATCAGGTTCGCCATTTTTATTACGTCCAGGCAACCTACACGCTAATAGGTAAAGATAGGTCCTAATCCCACCCGAGTATGTGTAGATTGGGTTTGTTTTCCCATGCTCTGCTCCGGATCCAACGCAAAATTTCGGCAGCACGTCCCCGCTGTTTTCCTGATACACGTCTCAGCAATAAAAAGAAAGGATGTGCATCCGGAGAACAACGGGGGAGGCACTGACGAAATTCCGCATCGGATCCAGACCACAACATACGGGAAAACGAACCCAATCTACACATATTCGGGATGTCCATGGATAATGTTGGACAATTCGAAAGGGTGGCGGTTATAAATATGCAAAGACATGCATATTTATAGATGTCGCCCTTTCGAACGGGAGACGCATACTGGTCACGCATACTCATGATTGAAGAAACCTATATATAGATAGCAAGTTTCATCGGCACGAAGACCGGGACAGAGCAAATTAAGGGGGTAGGAGGAGAAGTCATTTGTGCTCACCAACAAACGTAGGGGCGGAGCTCGTCCAACGCACGTGGAGGTCGTCGAACAACTGCACATTGAAATTCACCCGATCAAGACAAATATGATGTTTTAATAAGATAATCAAAAAATATGTGACCTAACTCTTATTTTCTTTTTTCTTTTTTCCTCTTATTCCTCTTCTTCTTCTTCTTCTTCTTATTTTATTTTTTCTTTTTTCCTCTTATTCTTCTTCTCCTTCTTCTTCTTTTCTTCTCTTCTTCTTCTTCTTATTATTATTATTATTTTATTATTTTTCCTCTTATTCTTCTTCTCCTCCTTCTTCTTTTCTTCTTGTCTTCTTCTTCTTCTTCTTCTTCTTCTTATTCTTCTTCTTATTCTTCTTCTCCTTCTTCTTATTCTTCTTCTTCTTCTTCTTCTTTTTTCTTTTTTCCTCTTATTCTTCTTCTCCTTCTTCTTATTTTCTTCTTCTCTTCTTCTTCTTCTTCTTATTATTATTATTATTTTATTTTTTCCTCTTATTCTTCTCTTCCTCTCCTATTTTTCTTCTTCTTCTTCTTCTTTATTCTCCTTCCCTTCCTTTTCCTTCTTCTTCTTTTCCTTCTTCTTCTTATTTTTTTTCTTCTCCTTTCTCCTTCTTCTTCTTCTTCTTTCTCCTTCTTCTTCTTCTCCTTGTTCTTTCTTCTCCTTCCCTTCCTTTTCCTTCTTCTTCTTCTTCTTCTTCTTCTTCTTCTTCTTCTTCTTCTTCTTCTCCTTCCCTTCCTTTTCCTTCTTATTCTTCTTCTTCTTTCTTATCCTTCCCTTTCTTTTTCTTTTAACCCCCCTGTTCGTGCGAATTATTTTCTGAAATGACAAAACTGCCCTCCCTCATCTAGTATAAGTCACACGAGCTGGGCAGAAGCTACTCCCGTTCTCTGCTCGTTCCCCTCCCTGACCTAGCTGCCCCAAGCGCTGCTGCGCCTCGCCTCTGCCGCATCTGGCCCAGCCACCCCATCTCCATTGTTGCTCCTAGGTAAGGCAAGCCTCTTCCCTTCCCTAGCCGCCTCATTGCTGCTACACCAACAAAGTCTCCAGCAAAAGAAAAGAAGAAGAAGATGACTCCAAAGAAGAAGAAATTAAGTGAACCCTGAACTCGTTTGTGCTGCCATGAACTACTTTTGCTGCTGCTACACCAACAAAGTCTCCAGCAAAAGGAAAGAAGAAGAAGATGACTCCAAAGAAGAAGAAATTAAGTGAACTGTGAACTAGTTTTGTCTATTGATGTACCCATTTGTTATTTATCCATTGACAAATCTGTTAAACATTGCAAAGGGGGGCATCAGCTACAGCATGGTGAAAACTGGGGGGTTAAAAGGGAGCCAGGCAAACAGGGGGGATTATGTTGTGGTGGTGCACGAACAGGGGGGGTGATAATCAATTCTCCCCTTCTTCTTTTCCTTCTTATTATTTTTCTCTTCTCCTTTCTCCTTCTTCTTCTTCTTCTCCTTTCTCCTTCTTCTTCTCCTCCTTTCTCCTTCTTCTTCTTCTCCTTTCTCCTTGTTCTTCTTCTCCTTTCTCCTTCTTCTCCTTTCTCCTTCTTCTTCTTATCCTTTTCTCCTTTACTAAACAGGAAACTAACCTAACTAAAGCCCTGTTTGATAGCTTAGTATTTTCTAAGTATTATGAGAATACCATAGTTTTTCTAATATTTATAGTTTTGATTACTATGAGCTGTTTGGCTACCCAAAAAAACTGTGGTATTAATACTACAGTATCTCCAAAACCATGGTATTTTCTAAGTACTTAAAAAAGAACCCCTGACCTCTTGTTTAAAACTGAGCCACTGGAAAAAGTGAATCCACTCCATGCACGGAGCAAGGTGCCAAGGCCGTTGTTCTTTCCTATCTAATTGTGCGTCCGGTTTATTAGTACCTTCTGTTTGGTGATTTTACTTTCCATTAGGATCCTCAAATTATGATTTGACTCAAACAAAACATCCAAAAGTGAGGCTGGCTCCTAGTCCAGTACATGATTAAAAATTGACATGGCAGGCTGGAGGCAGAGAACTAGCGAAGTCCATGGTAGCTAGTTGTTAGCTAGCGTAAAAAACGGGTGTGTTTGCAATAATTAATGGCTAGTGTGCAATTTTCATGTCGATGCACAGGGTAGAAACCAAACAGGTCCTCTCTATCATTGATACTCTAAAATACTTTGATATTTAAAAACCATGATATCTTATACCAACGGGTTAAAATACTGTAGTTTACCGTTACACCGATTTTTACAATACTTTGTTGTCAAACGCAGCCTAAACCTAAACTAAAATAATTTAACAACCTTACTAACTAGCCTAACTAACCTAATAAACTAAAAAACTAACCTAACTAATTTAACATAAATAAAAATAAGGAAAAACAAAAAAAATTGGGGGACTCACCGGCGGGGGCGGCTGGGGCGTCGGGGCTGCGAGGAGGACGGGTGCGACGGGGCAGTGGGGCGTCGCCGGGGGCAGTGCGGCGGCGGGGGGCAGAGGTGGAGGCGGGGCGGCTGTGGAGACGACAGGGGCGACAGGGGCGGCGGCGCGACAGTGGTGGCAGCAGCATCGGGGGCGAGGTGGGGAGAGAGAGGGGCGACGGCGGGGACAACAGGGGCGGCAGTGGGGCGGCGGGGGCGGCAGTGGGGCGGCGGGGGCGACATGGGCGGCGACGCGACGGGGGCGGGGGCACGACGGTGGTGGCGGCGGCCGTTACAGAGAGAGGGGCGCGCGGGGTGGGGAGAGAGAGAGGGGCGCGCGGGGTGACCGTTACAGAGAGAGAGGGGCAGGGTGGGGGGGAAGGAGCCGTTAATGGTGTTACAGCATTGCCGTCTGCCGGGGGACGGCAAAGAGTCTAGACTCTTTGCCGTCTGCCTCTGGACTCTTTGCCGTCCGCTAGCAGACGGCAAAGGTCCGACTCCAGTTTGACCTAGCCATCCCGCGGTCAGGTGGGCCTATCTATATCTTTGTCGTCTGCCTCTGGACTCTTTGTCGTCCGCTAGCAGACGGCAAAGAAGTGACAGGTGGCAAAAAGGCTTTATGCCATCAGCCTGTGCTTTGCCGTCTGTTTTGCTGAAGCTGACGGCCAAGACACTCTTTGCATCAGCTAGCAGACGGCAAAGACTAGGCAGATGGCAAAAAACTGTTTTCCAGTAGTGAGTACTTTTAGTTGGTAGCATCATATAGGTTCACCTCCTTGTTGTCATTTTAGAGAACCTTTATGTTGCTAACCCTTACTTGCTAAGATAAATTTAAAAAGTGGTCGTTTGCTATTCACCCCCCTCTAGTCAACCATATCGATCCTTTCAAGTTGGCAATGTGAAGTTTCTCAAGTTTGGATCTGGATAGAGAGGGTTTTGGAATATATTTTTGAACCAAAACAATTAGGATTGATATGAAGTTTGGCAAGATCTTCATATATATCACGTGTGATTTTGCCATAATTCTAGTGGAATTATTTCAGAATATTTATTATACAATTATTTATAATACTTGAAATACACATAAAAGGTTTTGAAGGGTTTTGTCCAATATTTTGAACATGGCCATGTGTTGAAATTCTTATATATGGAGAATATACGTCCATTGAGTTTCCCTGAATTTTCTCACATATTTTGGAAACATAAAAATATTTGTTCCTCATAAAAGACCATTTCTCGCCTCAGAAAAAAGGTATTTAAATAAAATAGGAAATTAAATTTTGAAATAATAATTTTGTGGTATTGTGAAGTCTTTTTGATAATATGATCCAAATAAAATATTTGGGGCAAAACCTCTTCCCTAATTTGAGGACTTGTACTACAAACCTTAATTCAGGGGGGGTTTAAAAGATAAATTAAATAAAAGTTTTTTGCCAAAATAATATTTTGAAAAAAATAGACTTATTCCTATACACATGGCATGGTCATTGGGAAAAGATCTGGAGGAAGGAGATGAGTCTTGAGAGGAGGAGATTTTTTGTGATTTATAACACAATCAAACAAGCAAGCAAATAGCAATCAATTCAAGCATCACATCATAGAGAAAAGTGTTTGTTGATCCTAATTTTTGAGCTATGTTAACTTAGTAATATAAGGCAAAACAAAAAGTGTGACAGACCTACCCCCTTTACAAGAATATCGTCTCCCAAAATCCTAGGCTAGGCGTTGGGGGGATACATAAATTCTGGTTTGAGGTAGTGTTCGTGTTCCCGTGTTGCTTCTTCTTTGAAGTGGTTTCTCCATTGGATCTCGAAATGCTTGATGCTACAACTTTTATTGCTTTGTGTTGCTTTGTCTGACGGTGAACGAGGCTCTTGCAATACGCTGGGCTTGACTAAAGGCCAAGGGCTTGGCTCGCGTGGGTACTCCAAAGTCAGAATACATGGCAAAGTAGTGTGTCTACGTGCTGGTCATGGAGTTGCTCACAATGGTTAGTGAAATGTATATGTCACATATTAGAATAGAAGGGTCAAGGTTTTGGTGAAGCTTACCGTCGATGGGAAATCCTTTGCTTCCTTAAAGTAGGTGATCTTTAGTCGCAGGTGGCCTTCAACATTGGGAGTGTTGAAGCGTAGGCTTCTTATCGAGATCTTCTGCTTGACTAAGTTGCCCAGGTATGTTCTTCATTTTTCTCTGGACATTTGTCTTGTCGTCATGGATGCATGTTTTCGGTGTGCCTTCGAGTGCTTGGTCTTCTAGCCTCTTTGTAGCCACTTGTGGCGAAGTCTAGGTTGTGTCTTGTTTCTAAGACTAAGTTTAGAGACACTGTGTTTAAACGGGTTCTACCACCTAGGAAAGTTTTTTAGGGGGGCCTACATGAGCTGGCTACCCAAAAGTATGGACTAGCCATACGATCCCCAAGGTCCGAGGCTTGGCAAGTGGGGTGAACCACCTTTAACATGGGTTTCACGATGATCCAGTCAGGATTCACATCCTTGATTGGACCAAAAAGGGGCTATTTAATTTATCTTGTTGTCCAAAGGCTTGGTCGTGCTTGATCTTTGATGCTTCTTGAGATAATCTGGGTGATGAAGCTGCAAAGGAGTGGTGGTCGACTCTTATTGCTTCTTCTTCAAAGTCATGGCTTCCAACCATATTGGTGCTTCATCTTACTTGAGCAATACTGTCGTCTACTACTTGGAGGGTGCTTCAAGGATTCTAACTTCTTCAAGGTAAAATATTAAACTTGAGAAGCATGGAAATCAATGCTTCTGGGGCTTAACCAAATAGGTGTTCCTTCTCTTATTGAGTAAATAAGTATGTCATCCATGAGGTAAACAACATATTCCTCCAAGTATCACTTAAACCCATTGCTCATGGGATATGTGGGAGGAGCGTCATTTGTTCCTCATGGTCACTAGTCGAGGGGTTTGTGGTCCAACACAATCTAGTTCTTCATGTCCACCTTCCTCATGGACGTGATTGGTGGTGGTCGAGGTGGATTATTGTCCATAGCCTAATGAGTTAGAGCCAAGACCTATCGTCATAATCCAACCATATTATGGCTCGGTGAAGCTTCGAGGTTTCAAGGAGATTAGCATGTGACTGACCATCTATCATCTTATCCTTGAGCACGGTCCTTGTGGGGACCCCGACTTACGAGTCGAGATCGCTGTGCTCAATGATCCCACAGATCAATGCTCACCGAACACAGATACCAAATAAAAGAGTCTTACATCCATACATACCGTTTGATGCAGTAAATGACCACCTCGGTCGAGTCTTACATATAAAGGGCCTTAAAGGCCTACACTCCAAACTGTACCAATAGAGGAATTATTGGTTGAAAGCGTGAACCCATGCCATCAGCCTGAACCTACAGGCATTCTGACTGGGAAGCGTCCTAGCTCGCAAGAACGTCACCGAGTTAATCTTCACCATATCCTGTTCTTTCACACCTGGTCAATGAAATAACAAGTGGCAAGCTAATGAGTACTTTGATTGTACTCACAAATTTCCCATGATATGAACAATGAAAGCGAAGGATAACAATATCGTGCATCTTTGGTGTAAGTCATCTAGGTGGAATGATCATGAATATGCATCAAGTTAAAGAATTACTTTTAAAGAACAAGTTACATATATCAATATATTTGTCGAGGGCTGAACCATCCGGGTTCACCCTATATGCCAAGTCACTGAACTTAGTCACATCATTACTTTCATAGCAACTCCTTTTTCCAACTCCACACACACTCACACACACTTGGTTTATGCGGAAATGTTGGACATAGTTTAAGCAGGATTACCCAACTGTCCTTGACCGTGGTCACGGCTATTCGAATAGTTTACACTCTACAGAGGTAGTACGCTAGACCCACGAGATCTGGGAAACTTCCGTGTCATCCACGAATCGCGGTATATCACATAACCGAGGAAAGTACCCGATCAATGCCTTTCCCCTAACGATACTAGACAAAGAGGTCCACTCGATTGGTACCCAGCCCACATGTTGTACTTCTTACGAGCACTAACTCTGGACAGTACCAACCATGCGGGGACCAACGGTGTGACTAGAACTCATAAAATGGCATAGTCGTCCTACCTGGCACGATCCCATCACGAGAGTGACCACACATCACTCCCGCCACTAGTAATGTGGCTCTTTGCTAGCACCGACCAGAGTAATTAACATAGCCCCGTCCCACGAGGGGTAACGTGGTCGTACTGGTAAGGTTGGGACGGTCGACACATCATAAATCTAATCCCTTTTCTGAAACCATACTCACACAAATACAGGGTGCATCACTTCGCTGAAAGTCACCACCTAACTCATCATCACCCTCGGGCATTAGTGGCACCCGACGGGGTTTCATTAAACTCATGCTTTATGTCAACAACATACTCATGATAATACTACTTCTACCTTTACTTGACAACATGGTATTAGCATGACCCTCAAGGGTTAGGGTCAAGCTCAATGCATGTTCTCCGGGGGAGCCTTCGGTAAAATCATATCAAATGATTACCGGCACTTACGATCATATGCAACGGAAATACTTGCTATTTTATCATGCAAAGTAACATGTGCTCAGTTATGGTCAAAGGGCTGCTTGCCTTGCTCACGTAAGTCCTCGGGGTCTTCGAGGTCTTCCTCTCCAACTACGAATACTCGTCTACCCGTCAACTATCGTGAGAAACAATTACAGTAAGCCACACAGCAAGCAGAAACAAAAGTGTCCTATGAATAGAAGTCTTATTTTTCTTGGACCTCTCTGGTCATAAGAAAAATACCTGAATCTTTGCCAAGGGGGGGTTGGATCATCAGGGGTGTTTGAATGGAGGAAAAGAGGAATAGGTGTTTATTGAAGAAGCCCACAGCAATCATTCTCTTAAAAATGAGTGGAGGCACTCAATAAACATAGCATGATTTTAGAAATATTTAGGAAGTTGATTCACTGGATTTGGAGTTTATATGAATATTCTAGGAGTTTTCTAAATGGAATAAATAGCAATAGGAACCTATTTATTTTATGCAACAGAATAGAGCCTGAATAAAATGTTCACCAAGGTTCTAAAAATAGGGAATAGTTTAAGAAGGCTCTGGAAATTTGAATCACTCCATTTGGAGTTGGTTTGGATCCTCTAGGAATTTGGAAAGGTGGTTTAAAATATCCAAATGGGCATTTAGATATTAATATCACAAGAAAGTATTCTGGAAAAAGGTGAAATGCTCAAATCTGGATAGAACAGGATTTTAGAAACCTACAGAATTTTGAATCATCAAGTTTGAAGTTATAATGGATTTGATATTGATTTTTGAAATATCGGATATAATAAAAAGGAAAGGAGAACCTTCAGAGGATTATAACGCGCTCGGCGCATTAGATAGACAATGGGTCGGCCCAGCTGCTCCACCATGCGGCAGGCCGACTACGTCGAAGGCGCATTCACTGAAATACGCCTCCACGCGGGGGAGACGGTCTTCGGCCTGGGCGCGGCCACTTAACGCCTGGGCCCGGCATTGGCTCGCTGACAGGGGGGCCGTCTGCCAGGGACTTCTTCCTCCTTCGCTGGACACAGAGGGAGCACGAGCACGGGAGCCGACCGGTTCCGGCGCTTCCTCCGGCGGCACTTGCCAGCCCCTGACGGTGCTCCACCCATCGGCGGCTCGGGGTGACGCGCTGCACCACCTGGCTGTCCCAGGAGCCTCGGGAGGTCTAGGTCCTGCGCTCCACTAGCCGCGGAGGAGAGCAGCGACGGTGGACGTGGGGTTCAGTGCCCCGGCCACCGGGAGGGGAGAGGAATGACGGGGAAGCAGTTGCGGTTCTTGGGGTGCCCCTGGGGGTAGCTAGATGGGAAGGAGGGAGCTGCGCAAACTCGGACGCGAGCTTGGCCGAATCGGCCATGCCAACCATATAAGAAGAGGAGGGAAGGAGAGTTTGGGAGGGAGAAGGGGGCTCTAGGGTGGTTCCACGGAGAGAGAGCGAGGGTTTGGAGGCTCAGGGCGCTCGGGGGGAAGCCAAATGGAGAGGGTGGCCGAAGGGAGAGCTCGGGAGCTCTAAGTGCTCTCTAGCATGGGGAGGACACACGTCTCTGGGCATCTTGGAAGCTAGCTGGCGTCGGGTGGAGCTTGGACCAGTCAAAGGAGATGCCCTGGTGCTCTGGGACACTAAGCAACGGTCGAATGGGGTCTAGAAGAAAGAAACAAGGCGCAGAGCACCCATAGTGCAGTCCAGGGTGGTGGTCACCACGGCTACCTGTTCCTACAGGGTCCAAATGACCATTCAAACATGTCTGGGAGGTGGGGCATGCTACCTAGAAGGTGAGTGACGATTTTGGCTTCAAGTGGAGTTGATCTGAATGTCTGTTGACTGAGGTAAACATTTCAGCATGAAGCTAGAGGCTCATACAAGTGGTTTTTACAGGCAGGGATGGGAGGTGAAACCATGTCCTAGGGCATCTGGTATGGAAGGACTACACTTGTTGTACAAAGCTACCTTTCAGCCATAAATCAACTTGAGGATGTGTTGCTCATTTTCTCCACTTGAGCATGCCATCTCTTGGTTTTAAATGAAGCATTGGCATACTAGAGATGCTCTGGAAAGAGTTGGGGGCCTTGGGTTAAGCAGAAGTATGGAATAGAGGTAAGACAGTGCTGCCAAGGGTGAAAATGAGAAGTAGTTACAAAGGGTCCTCCTCCAATAATTGACCAGTGGCCATGGGGATGTTACTGGAGGTAAAATGTAACTGGATATAGGTGTGGTAGAAAGCTGAGCTCAAGGGTAAAAGTGGAAGGGGTCAAAGAAGCCAATTTAGTGAGTGCACACAAGGTGTTTGATCTATGGTTATGCTACCAGATGGACTCCAATGGCTATGAAACTTAATAGGATCAAATGATAGATGAAAATAAGCCTGCACACCAAATTTGGGATTTGCTGGAGAAATTTTCCAATGTAGACTTGGAAAACCCCTGAAATGGGCAGGAATGGCTTTCTGCTTACAACCCTATTCAAATCAATTCCCACAAATCCAATATTTGGTGCAGGGGCATTATTTGAGCATTACGGCATGCACAAAAAGTTTGAGGTTAATTGGAGAATCTTTATAATGTAAAGTTTCCCAAAGTCAGAAATCAACACACAGGGTTTTGAGGGTCTTAGGACAAGTTCTTCTATTCTCCTTGATGCACCACTTGGTGTGGATGCATTATTGGAATATTAGAACATGTCCACCAAATTTGAGCACAATTGGAGACACCTCACAATGTAGAATTGCTCAAATTTGAATGTGGACAGATAGGGTTTTAGAATAATTAGGGGAGTCAAATCAACTTGGATTGAGTTGAAACTTGTGAAGGTCATCAATCAAATCATAGGTGACATGCTGGAATTTTACTAGAATTTATTGAGAATATTTCTTATAGAAATATTTCAAAGGCTTGAAATAGGCAGGCATGGTTTTGGAGGGATTTGACCAATATTTTGAATATGACCATGTGTTCAAACTCATATATGGAATTAATCTATCCACTGAGTTTCCCTAAATTTTCTTAAATATTTTGAAAGCAATAAAAATAACTTTCCTTCATAAGAAACCATTTCTGGCCTCATAGAAAGGTATTTAAATAAAATATCTTTTAAAATAACAATATTACGGTTTTTGGAAGACATTTTGATAATATGTTTTGAATAAAATAATTGGTGTCAAATAAATTCCCTAATTGGAGGACTTGTAGTACAAGTCTCATCTCAGGGGTTTGAAAGTTTAATTCAAAGAAATACTTTTTGGTGAAAATAATGTTTGGTAAAAATAGATATTGGTCCTAAACACATGGCATGATCATTAGGCAGGGGAACATGGGATGAGGAGGTGAGTTGGAGAATGGCAAGAGTTATTGGGGGAGCAATCACATGCAATCAAGCAAGCAGGCAACCAATAGTCAGTTCAAGCATCACAAGCATTCACAAAAAAATTAATTGGTCCTAATTTTGAAATAAGTTAACTAGTGAGGAAAGCCAAACACAGGGTGTTACAGATCTTACCCCCTTAAGAAAATCTCGTCCCCGAGATTTGTTAAGGCGAAAACAAGGGTCTGCTCCTGCTATGCTGAGGACTCACTAGCAGTAATAATCCAAATACGCGGTCTGGTGGGGTCACCTCAAGAGTTCCACTTATTGGTGCATCTGCGTTCTACGAGGATATTCGAGAACGGGAATGTTGCCATACCTGGTTGTTAGTCGTACCTGTTGCTCGGTACCTACTCCCGCTCACAAGTGGGCCCAGGGTCCGCCGTCAGCCTCTTCTTCTTCCTCTGATTCTTCTTTCCTGGGTGAGTCCCGTGTGCTGCCTTCACTTGCGGTGCCTAGGGCGTACGGTGTCCGGGGCCACCCTACGGTGGTGCGCGGTGAGCCAACCGTCGGCGCAGCGAGCACTCACATCGCGGGCCTGGGCATGTAGGCACTGCATTGGGATTCCCAGCGAGCACCAACGGCCGTGCGGCAAAACGGGGCTGGTGGCCTGGCATGTGGCTCTCCGAGCCTGGCTATAAATTTGGCCAGGGAGTCCTTCTCGTTCTCCCACCCGGCCTCACTACTTGCTGCTGCTCCGGTCCTCTTCTTCTTCTCCCTGCAGGTGCTCGAGGAGGGATGCCAATGGCGGACGAGATCCCGGGATGGCTCATCATCTTCCTGTCCGGGATGGTGGCGTTGTTGGTCGGGGTATCGACGCTATATTGCGTGATCGTCCACGATGATCGCCATGATGCTTCCGCCCGCACGGCGGCTCTCCGCGGTGGCAGGGTTCATGATGATTAGGCATCTGCTCGGCGCATGTGTGGTGTTAGTGTGCTAGTGGTGTCCGTGCGATCTCTTCTCACGAAGGAACCGAGGTGTGCCATAGTGGCAAGTGGTTAGGCGTTGATGTGATGTGTGGTCGTGAACACGGTCGTGGTCCGGGTGGAGGTTGCTCCCGGTGTGTCTGTCCTTGCTGGTCTTACAGTCTTGCATGTCGTGGTTGGCGTAGTCGATGTTGGAGTGGTAATAAAATGTGTCGTTCTTCTGTGTCGTCGAGGCTCCTCGATCATGTGGATACTTCACCATGCTCGTGGAGACTATCTTCGGTTGCCGGAGGGATGTAGTATGTTTCATCTCTGGCCCATCTAAACAGCACTGAGGCACTCATCCTCTTACTGGGTGAATAAGTATGTCATCGATGAGGATGACAACATACCTTCCCCAAACATGACATGAGCACAGTGCTCATGAGTCCGGTGAGGAGAACGGAACTTGCTATGGGCGGGCATTGGCCATACTCCAACGACTTAGAGTCGTTCTCTATGGTCGCAATCCGACCACCTTATGGCTCGATGAAGCTTTAGGGTCTCAAGGAACTTAGGATGTGGGTGAATAGTTATCATCTTATCTCTGAGCGCATTCCTTAGATGCCAGTAGTTCAACCGCTAACTTGGGACGACATCACCTCATCTCATCAAGATACCACCCCACACGGTCAACTCCACACCGCTCATGCTAGTCAACTCCAGGGTTGAGGGAAGAACTAACCCAAACGCTACAAGTATGGTGTAGCCCCAATGCACATGCATTACTATGCAAGAACCTCGGGGAGGTATATAAGCTGCTAAGGTTGCACTGGAATGCTACAAATCCAATGTCCAGCTAGATCATACAATGGACAGGGTACTCCATTACTATATTAAGGAAAGACATAGTTTACCAATCCAATATCTTGTTTCATTTCTATGAATCCGATCAAGTGATCCATCAATCCGATCAATCATTACTGGATCTATCACTCCTACAAGTCCAACATTGATGGGGTTCTACATAATCTCTTAGAGTCCTCATAATTCACATATTACTGCAAGGATTACGTCACAGTATATCCACCAACTTCAATACTCATGGCCATCTAATCTCCAAGGCCAGTCCACATAGGTTTGTAAACCAACCTGACAACTCCAAGTACACGCACTCTATATCCACCGAGAAACATGGTATCATGATCGAGATTATCGGGCTAAATCCAATTTACTCCGAACCATGTGGTCCCTGTCATCCTCAATACTCCATTAGGATTACATATGTAAATCCAAGACTCAAGTCCAATAAGAATTCTACTTGATACTCCAAGTTATTATGGTAAAGGCATAAATCATGCCAACTACTTGCTAAAGTCATGTATACCACCAAAATATTACTGTTCGTGATTATGATCGTCCTACTAAATCCAACCTTACTCCAGGAATATGTAGGTTACACTACTATATCAACTTGTTCCACCAAATTCATCTACCTATACAAAGGTCTTATGATCCACCAAGATAGTCTAGTTGTATCCTCAAGACAACTATTATCATCACAACAACCTTTAGTCTAATACTCTGTCCAAAAATGGTCCTACTTATGGCATCAGGGTTGTGGTGCTATCTTAAGAGTAAAGGATACTGGTTCACTGCGATCAATCGTTCCATTAAGAACCCGGTGCTAGGCGGGGTTCATTGGGGACCTACACGTGTTCTGGCAAGTCCATGTACTAGACACGTGACCAGAAAATTTGAGCCAGAAAGGCTTGTGGAGGTTAGTCTGATCTAGTGTGGTTTTCCAATCTCAAGGGAAAAGCATTACTACTACGGTTACGTGCGGTTAAGCATAGCACAGTCAGTGTCTTCAGTGCTAGTCGTCCTTCGAAGTGGATCCTTGGTGCATCTTGCCTTGTCGTCTTCAGATGTCGAGAGGGGGAGAGAAAGAGCACAGAGGGGTGTCTAAGGGTCTTAGTGCAATCAAACAAGCATTGGAAAGTCAACTCAAACAAGTGCCATAATTGTTTTGAACATCAAAATAAGACAAGTGATATAACTGCATGCTTGTTGCCGAAGCATAAGTGCGACTTATATCGAAGCACAACAACAAAAATAAGCATCACACAACATGGTCCATCCAAACCATTTCACGAAGTCGACTTCGCATAGTGGATTTATGACTCATCCTATCCTAGGTTCTGGGACTCGACAGTCGTGCTTGCTTCGTGCCTTGGAGAGGAGTCCGCTAAGCCTTCTGGACCTTCTCATGGTGTTGTCACGCCTCTTGTTGTCACCTGCCGAAACAATTCGCTTGAGTTGTAAAGAACTCTTGTTCTCTTCTCGTCTGGGAGTCGCTGATGAAGGTATTTCTTCATTGCTATCATTGACAGGGTCTTCTGTTGTCTTCATGATCTTGTCATTGTCTTCTTGTCTTCTGAGGCTTCGAGAGTCTCAAGTGGACATCTTCATGCATCGATATTTACAAGACATGATAGAGTTCTGATCCGTCAATCATACTAATTGCGACATCGACACCTAGAGCGGGGGATGAAGAGAACTGCTTTCCTGCTCACTAAGGTGAGGGGGACCAAATGGCGAGGTTCTTATCCACCGGTGGTGGTCGACACAATCCTTATAATTGACAGGGTCGCTCTATTAGTGATGCAGATCATGGTTTGCATATATTATATCCAGATTATCATAGGTGAAAGGGGCATCATTCTGGAACAGTGCCCAGGGTTTCACCATCTTCTAAGCCTTGATGTCCTTGTTCCTCATGGAGGTACTTCTGTTGGCGCCGTCTGGTCGCAGAGTTGTCTTCTCTTCCCTTCACCACAAGTGTTTGCCTGGAGAGGTTACTTCCTTCCAGGCTGCCCACGAGGATTTCAATTTATCCCGTGGTTAGAGGGTATAAGGTACTAGCGACCATTTGCAAGTTTTTTGAAAAAGTAGATGAGGAGTGTCAAGAAAGTAAGAGTGGAAGGCTAAAGCATAACCTTCACTTTCTTTGAAGATTTAGGAGAGTCGAGAAAATATATAGGCTTTGTAAGTACTTTTGAAGGATCTGAAAAGCATTTTTATCCTAAGCTAACGCTCGTGCTAACTAAGGCTTCCTACAGTCAGGATGGCTCTGATACCATCTCTGTGGGGACCCCGACTTACGAGTCGAGATCGCCGTGCTCAGTGATCCCAGAGATCAATGCTCACCGAACACAGATACCGAATAAAAGAGTCTTACATCCATACATACCGTTTGATGCAGTAAATGACCACCTCGGTCGAGTCTTACATATATAGGGCCTTAAAGGCCTACACTCCAAACTGGACCAATAGCGGAATTATTGGTTGAAAGCGTGAACCCATGCCATCAGCCTTAACCTACAGGCATTCTGACTGGGAAGCATCCTAGCTCGCAAGAACGTCACCGAGTTAATCTTCACCATATCCTATTCTTTCACACCTGGTCAATGAAATAACAAGTGGCAAGCCAATGAGTACTTCGAATGTACTCACAAACAGCCCATGATATGAACAATGAAAGCGAAGGATAACAATATCATGCATCTTTGGTGTAAGTCATCTAGGTGCAATGATCATGAATATGCATCAAGTTAAAGAATTACTTTTGAAGAACAGGTTACAGATACCAATATATCTGTCGAGGGCTGAACCATCCGGGTTCACCCTAGATGCCAAGTCACCGAACTTAGTCATATCATTACTTTCATAGCAACTCCTTTTTCCAACTCCACACACACTCACACACACTTGGTTTAGGCGGAAATGACTGGACGTAGTTCAAGCAGGATTACCCAACTGTCCTTGACCGTGGACACGGCTATTCGAACAGTTTACGCTCTGTAGAGGTAGTACGCTAGACCCGCGAGATCCGGGAAACATCCATGTCATCCACGACTCACGGTATATCACATACCCGAGGTAAGTAACCGATCAATGCCTTTCCCCTGACGATACTAGACAAAGAGGTCCACTCGATTGGTACCCAGCCCACATGTTGTACGTCTTACAAGCACCAACTTTAGACAGTAGCAACCATGCGGGGACGAACGGTGTGACTAGAACTCATAAAAATGGCATAGTCGTCCTACCTGGCACGACCCCATCACGAGAGTGACCACACATCACTCCCGCCACTAGTAATGTGGCTCTTTGCTAGCACCGACCAGAGTAATTAACATAGCCCCGTCCCACGAGGGGTAGCGTGGTCTTACTGGTAAGGTTGGGACGGTCGACACATCATAAATCTAATCCCTTTTCCTAACCATACTCACACAAATACTGGGTGCATCACTTCACCGAAAGTGACCACCTAACTCATCATCACCCTCGGGCATTAGTGGCACCCGACGGGGTTTTATTAAACTCATGCTTTATGTCAACAACATGCTCATGATAATACTACTTCTACATTTACTTGTCAACATGGCATTAGCATGACCCTCAAGGGGTAGGGTCAAGCTCAATGCATGTGCTCCGGTGGAGCCTTCGGCAAATGATTACCGACACTTATGATCATATGCAACGGAAATACTTGTTATTTTAACATGCAAAGTAACATGTGCTCAGTCATGGTCAAAGGGCTGCTTGCCTTGCTCACGTAAGTCCTCGGGGTCTTCGAGGTCTTCCACTCCAACTCTGAATACTCAGTCTACCCGTCAACTATCGTGAGAAACAATTACAGTAAGCCACACAGCAAGTAGAAACAAAATTGTCCTATAAATAGAAGTTTTATTTTTCTTGGACCTCTCTGGTCATAAGAAAAATAACTGAATATTTGCCAAGGGGGGGTTGGATCATCAGGGGTCAGTCAATGGAGGAAAAGAGGAATAGGTGTTTATTGAAGAAGCCCACAGAAATCATTCTCTTAAAAATGAGTAGAGGCACTCAATAAACAGAGCGGTATTTTAGAAATATTTAGGAAGTTGATTCACTGGATTTGGAGTTTATATGAATATTCTAGGAGTTTTCGAATATGGAATAAATAGCAATAGGAAGCTATGTATTTTATGCAACAGAATAGAGCCTGAATAAAATGTTGACCAAGGTTCTAAAAATAGGGAATAATTTAAGAAGGCTCTGGAAATTTGAATCACTCCATTTGGAGTTGGTTTGGATCCTCTAGGAATTGGCAAAGGTTGTTTAAAATATATAAATGGGCCTTTAGATATGAATATCACAGGAAAGTATTTTGGAAAAAGGTGAAATGCTCAAATCTGGATAGAATAGGATTTTAGAAACCTGCAAAATTTTGAATCATGAAGTTTGAAGTTAGAATGGATTTGATATTGATTTTTGAAATATCTGATATAATAAAAAGGAAATGAGAACCTTTAGAGGCTTATAACGCGCTCAGCGCGTTAGATAGACAATGGGTCGGCCCAGCTGCTCCACCACGTGGCAGGCCGACTACGTCGAAGGCGCATTCACTGAAATACGCCTCCATGCGGGGGAGACGGTCTTTCGCCTGGGCGCGGCCACTTAATGCCTGGGCCCGGCCTTGGCTCGCTGACAGGGTGCCCGCCTGCCAGGGTCTTCTTACTCCTTCGTTGGACAAAGTGGGAGCACGGGCACGGGAGCCGGCTGGCTCCAGTGCTTCCTCCGACGGCACTTGCCAGCCCCCGATGGTGCTCCACCCATCGGCGGATCGGGGTGATGCGCCGGACCACCTGGTTGTCCCAGGAGCCTCGGGAGGTCCAGGGCCTGCGCGCCACTAGCCGCGGAGGAGAGCAGCGACGGTGGATGTGGGGATCAGTGCCCCGACCACCGAGAGGGGAGAGGAATGAGGGGGAAACACCTGCGGTTCTTGGGGTGCCCCTGGGGGTAGCTAGAAGGGAAGGAGGGAGCTGCGCAAGATCGGACACGAGCTCTGTCGAATCGGCCATGGCAGCCATGGAAGAAGAGGAGGGAAGGAGAGCTTGGGACGGAGAAGGGGTTCTAGGGTGGTTCCAGGGAGAGAGAGAGGGTTTGGAGGCTGAGGGTGCTCGGGGGGGAGCCAAATGGAGAGGGTGGCCGAAGGGAGAGCTCGGAAGCTCTAAGTGCTCTCTGGCATGGGGAGGACACGCATCTCTAGGGCATCTTGGAAGCTAGCCGGCGTCGGGAGGAGCATGGACCAGTCAAAGGAGATGCCCTGGTGCTCTGGGACACTAAGCAACGGTCGAATGGGGTCTAGAAAAAAGAAACAAGGCGCAGAGCACCCATACTGCAGTCCAGGGTGGTGGTCACCACGGCTACCTGTTCCTACAGGGTGCAAATGACCATTCAAACATGTGTGGGAGGTGGGGCATGCTACCTGGAAGGTGAGTGAGGAGTTTGGCTTCAAGTGGAGTTGATTTGAATGTCTCTTGACTGAGGTAAACATTTCAGCATGAAACTAGAGGCTGATACAAGTGGTTTTTACAGGCAAGGATGGGAGGTGAAACCATGTCCTGGGGCATCTGGTATGGAAGGACTACACATCTGCAAAATTTCAGCTCAAGCAAAGAAATGTAGCTAGCACTTGCTGTACAAAGCTACCTTTCAGCCATAAATCAACTTGAGGATGTGCTGCTCATTTTCTCCACTTGAGCATGCTATCTCTTGGTTTTAAATGAAGCATTGGCATACTAGAGATGCTCTGGAAAGAGTTGGGAGCCTTGGGTTAAGCAGAAGTATGGAAGAGAGGTAAAACAGTGCTGCCAAGGGTGAAAATGAGAAGTAGTTACAAAGGGTCCTCCTCCAATAATTGACCCTTGGCCATGGGGATGTTACTGGAGGTAAAATGTAACTAGATATAGTCGTGGTAGAAAGTTGAGCTCAAGGGTATAAGTGGAAGGGGTCAAAGAAGCCAATTTAGTGAGTGCACACAAGGTGTTCGATCTGTAGTTATGCTACGAGATGGACTCCAATGGCTATGAAACTTAACATGATCAAATGATAGATTAAAATAAGCCTGCACACCAAATTTGGGATTTGCTAGAGAAGTTTTCCCATGTAGACTTGGAAAACCCCTGAAATGGGCGGAAATTGCTTTCTGCTTACAACCCTATTCAAATCAATTCCCACAAATCTAATATTTGGTGTAGGGGCATTATTTGAGCATTAAGGCACGCACAAAAAGTTTGAGGTTAATTGGAGAAACTTTATAATGTAAAGTTTCCCAAAGTCAGAAATCAACAAAGAGGGTTTTGAGTGTCTTTGGACGAGTTCTTCTATTCTCCTTGATGCACCACTTGGTTTGGATGCATTATTAGAATATTAGAACATGTCCACCAAATTTGAGCACAATTGGAGACACTTTACAATGTAGAGTTGCTCAAATTTGAATCTGGACAGATAGGGTTTTAGAATAATTAGGGGAGTCAAATCAACTTGGATTGAGTTGAAACTTGGCAAGATCATCAATCATATCATAGGTGACATGCTGGAATTTTACTAGAATTTATTGAGAATATTTCTTATAGAAATATTTCAAAAGCTTGAAATAGGCAAGAATGGTTTTGGAGGGATTTCACCAATATTTTGAATATGACCATGTGTTGAAACTCATATATATGGAATAAATATATCCACTGAGTTTCCCTCAATTTTCTTAAATATTTTGAAAGCAATAAAAATAACTTTCCTTCATAAGAGACCATTTGTGGCCTCACAGAAAGGTATTTAAATAAAATAATAAAATATCTTTTAAAATAATAATATTATGGTTTTTGGAAGACATTTTGATAATAGGTTTAAAAAAAAATAATTTGTGCCAAATAAATTCCCTAATTGGAGGTCTTGTAGTACAGGTCTCATCTCAGGGGTTTGAAAGTTTAATTCAAAGAAATGCTTTTTGGTGAAAATAATATTTGGTAAAAATAGATATTGGTCCTAAACATATGGCATGATCATTAGCCAGGGGAACATGGGATGAGGAGGTGAGTTGGAGGATGGCAAGAGTTATTGGGGGAGCAATCACATGCAATCAAGCAAGCTTTCACAAAAAAAAATTGGTCCTAATTTTGAAATAAGTTAACTAGTCAGGAAAGCCAAACACAGGGTGTAACAGTCCTTAGATGCCAATAGTCCTGCCTAGTTCTCCAAACAGAATCATCTGATATCATCAAAAGTACCATCTCATATAAGTCAACTCCACATCACTTATTCTATTCAACTCCAAGGTTTGAGAGAAGGACTAAATCAAAATCTCATAAGTGATAGGCAGCTCACATGTATCCCTCTATAAAGATCCCTAGGAAGCATACAAGCCACAAAACTTTATTATGACACTACAAATCCATGTGCTCATCTAAATTATTCAAGGGGTAAGGTTATGTATCTCTATGCCATGGAAACACGAAATATACCAATCCAAGATCGTGTTTCCTTCCTACGAATCCGATAAAGTGACACTTAAATGCCGTCAACCACTATATGACCTACTACTCCTATACATCCAATATCGATGGGGTTCAATATAATCTCCTAGAGTCCCTATGTTTCACATATCATGGAAATGACAATTATCACTGTATGTCCACCATCTTCCGATATCATGACTAAGTAAACTTCAAGGTCCAACTTATATAGATCCTTACATGAATTATGACAACTCCAATTTTTCCTATCTCAACATCCACCGGATCGTAGCATGTTGATCGTGTCATTTTGTTGCTACTGTTTTTTGCCTGTCAAGTATTTGTTCCTATGACCATGAGATCATATAACTCACTGACACCGGAGGAATACTTTGTGTGTATCAAACGTCGCAACGTAACTGGGTGACTATAAAGATGCTCTACAGGTATGTCCGAAGGTGTTCGTTGAGTTAGTATGGATCGAGACTGGGATTTGTCACTCCGTGTGACGGAGAGGTATCTCGGGGCCCACTCGGTAATACAACATCACACACAAGCCTTGCAAGCAATGTGACTTAGTGTAAGTTGCGGGATCTTGTATTACGGAACGAGTAAAGAGACTTGCCGGTAAACGAGATTGAAATAGGTATGCAGATACTGACGATCGAATCTCGGGCAAGTAACATACGAAGGACAAAGGGAATGACATATGGGATTATATGAATCCTTGGCACTGAGGTTCAAACGATAAGATCTTCGTAGAATATGTAGGATCCAATATGGGCATCCAGGTCCCGCTATTGGATATTGACCGAGGACTCTCTCGGGTCATGTCTACATAGTTCTTGAACCCGCAGGGTCTGCACACTTAAGGTTCGACGTTGTTTTATGCGTATTTGAGTTATATGGTTGGTTACCGAATGTTGTTCGGAGTCCCGTATGAGATCACGGATGTCACGAGGGTTTCCGGAATGGTCCGAAAATGAAGATTGATATATAGGATGACCTCATTTGATTACCGGAAGGTTTTCGGAGTTACCGGGAATGTACCGGGAATGACGAATGGGTTCCGGGTGTTCACCGGGGGGGCAACCCACCCAGGGGAAGCCCATAGGCCTTGGGGGTGGCGCACCAGCCCTTAGTGGGCTGGTGGGACAGCCCAAGAAGGACCTATGCGCCATAGGAAGAAAATCAAAGAGAAGAGGAAAAAAAGGAGGTGGGAAAAGGGGGAAGGACTCCTCCTTCCAAACCTAGTTGGACTCGGTTTGGAAGGGGAGGGTTCCCCCCTTAGGCTCGGCCGACCCCCTTGGGAGTCCTTGGACCCCAAGGCAAGGCTCCCCCTCCTCCCCCTATATATACGGAGGTTTTAGGGCTGATTTGACACAACTTTGCCACGGCAGCCCGACCACATATCTCCACGGTTTTACCTCTAGATCGCGTTTTTGCGGAGCTCGGGCGGAGCCCTGCCGAGACAAGATCATCACCAACCTCCGGAGCGCCGTCATGCTGCCGGAGAACTCTTCTACCTCTCCGTCTCTCTTGCTGGATCAAGAAGGCCGAGATCATCGTCGAGCTGTACGTGTGCTGAACGCGGAGGTGCCGTCCGTTCGGCACTAGATCGTGGGACTGATCGCGGGACGGTTTGCGGGGCGGATCGAGGGATGTGAGGACATTCCACTACATCAACCGCGTTCACTAACGCTTCTGTTGTACGGTCTACAAGGGTACATAGATCACACATCCCCTCTCGTAGATGGACATCACCATGATAGGTCTTCGTGCGCGTAGGAAAATTTTTGTTTCCCATGCGACGTTCCCCAATAGTGGCATCATGAGCTAGGTTCATGCGTAGATGTCTTCTCGAGTAGAACACAAAAGTTTTTGTGGGCGGTGATGTGCGTTTTTCTGCCCTCCTTAGTCTTTTCTTGATTCCGCGGTATTGTTGGATTGAAGCGGCTTGGACTGACATTACTTGTACGCTTACGAGAGACTAGTTTCATCGCTACGAGTAACCCCGTTGCTCAAAGATGACTGGAAAGTGTCAGTTTCTCCAACTTTAGTTGGATCGGATTTGACCGAGGAGGTCCTTGGATGAGGTTAAATAGCAACTCATATATCTCTGTTGTGGTGTTTGCGTAAGTAAGATGCGATCCTACTAGATACCCATGGTCACCACGTAAAACATGCAACAACAAAATTAGAGGACGTCTAACTTGTTTTTGCAGGGTATGCTTGTGATGTGATATGGCCAACGATGTGATGTGATATATTGGACGTATGAGTTGATCATGTTGTAATAGATAATATCGACTTGCACGTCGATGGTACGGCAACCGGCAGGAGCCATAGGGTAGTCTTTATACTAACGTTTGTGCTTGCAGATGCGTTTACAATTTTGCTAGGATGTAGCTTTAGTAGTAATAGCATGAGTAGAACAACAACCCCGATGGCGACACGTTGATGGAGATCATGGTGTGGCGCTGGTGACAAGAAGATCGTGCCGGTGCTTGGTGATGGAGATCAAGGAGCACGTGATGATGGCCATATCATGTCACTTATGAATTGCATGTGATGTTAATCCTTTTATGCACCTTATTTTTCTTAGAACGACGGTAGCATTATGAGGTGATCTCTCACTAAAATTTCAAGATGAAATTGTGTTCTCCCCGACTGTGCACCATTGCTGCAGTTCGTCGTTCCGAGACACCACGTGATGATCGGGTGTGATAGACTCAACGTTCACATACAACGGGTGCAAAACAGTTGCGCACGCGGAACACTCGGGTTAAGCTTCACGAGCCTAGCATGTGCATACATGGCCTCGGAACACATGAGACCGAAAGGTCGATCATGAATCATATAGATGATATGATTAGCATGGGGATGGTTACCACTGAAACTATGCTCAACTCACGTGATGATCGTACTTGAGCTAGTGTAAGTGGATCATGAACCACTCAAATGACTAGAGAGATGTACTTTTTGAGTGGGAGTTTAGCGAGTAATTTGATTAAGTTAAACTCTAATTATCTTGAACATAGTCTAAGTCCACTTTGAATATATTTGTGTTGTAGATCATGGCTCACGCGACAGTCACCCTGAATTTTAATACGTTCCTAGAGAAAGCTAAGTTGAAAGATGATGGAAGCAACTTTGTAGACTGGGCTCGTAATCTTAAGCTAATCTTACAAGCTGGGAAGAAGGATTATGTCCTTAATGCTGCGCTAGGAGATGAACCACCCGCTACGGCTGATCAGGATGTTAAGAACGCTTGGTTAGCACGTTAGGAGGACTACTCAGTAGTTCAATGTGCAGTCTTGTATGGCTTAGAACCGGTACTTCAACGTCGCTTGGAGCGTCATGGAGCATTTGAGATGTTCCAGGAGTTGAAGTTTATCTTCTAGAAGAACGCCCGGATCGAGAGGTATGAGACCTCCAATAAATTCTATGCTTGCAAGATGGAGGAGAACTCGTCTGTCAGTGAACATGTGCTCAAAATGTCTGGGTACTCAAACCGTCTAGCTGAGCTGGGGATTGAACTCCCGAAAGAAGCTATCACTGATAGAATCCTTCAATCACTGCCGCCAAGCTATAAAGGCTTTGTGTTGAACTACAACATGCAAGGGATGAACAAGTCTCCCGGCGAGTTGTTTGCGATGCTGAAAGTCGCAGAGTCTGAACTCCGTAAAGAGCATCAAGTGTTGATGGTGAATAAGACCACTAGTTTCAAGAGAAACGGCAAAGGCAAGAAGGGTAATTCAAAGAAGAGCGGCAATCCTGTTGCCAATCTGACGAAGAAACCCAAAGCTGGACCTAAGCCTGAAACAGAGTGTTACTATTGCAAGGGTATGGGTCACTCGAAGCGCAATTGCCCCAAGTATCTGGCTGATAAGAAGGCGGCCAAAGAAAAATTAGGTATATTTGATATACATGTTATTGATGTGTACTTAACCGGCTCTCGTAGTAGTGCCTGGGTATTCGATACCGGTTCTGTTGCTCATATTTGCAACTCGAAATAGGAACTGCGGAATAGACGAAGGCTGGCGAAAGATGAAGTGACGATGCGCGTAGGAAATGGTTCCAAGGTTGATGCAATCACCGTCGGCACAGTTTCACTTCAGTTACCATCGGGATTAGTTATGAACTTGAATCATTGTTATTTAGTGCCTGCGTTGAGCATGAACATTATATCTGGATCTTGTTTATTGCGAGACGGTTACTCTTTTAAGTCAGAGAATAATGGTTGTTCTATTTCTATGAGTAACATCTTTTATGGTCATGTACCCAATGTGAGAGGATTGTTCATATTGAATCTTGATAGGGATACACACATACATAACATTGAGACCAAAAGAGTTAGAGTTAACAATGATAGCACCATATTTTTGTGGCACTGCCGCTTAGGTCATATTGGTGTAAAGCGCATGAAGAAACTCCATGCCGATGGACTTTTGGAGTCACTTGACTTTGATTCACTTGACACGTGCGAACCATGCCTCATGGGCAAGATGACTAAAACTCCGTTCTCCGGAACAATGGAGCGTGCAAGTGACTTGTTGGAAATCATACATACCGATGTGTGTGGTCCGATGAGCGTAGAGGCACGCGGCGGATATCGTTATTTTCTCACCTTCACTGACGATTTGAGTAGATATGGTTATGTCTACTTAATGAAGCACAAGTCTGAAACATTTGAAAAGTTCAAGCAATTTCAGAGTGAAGTTGAAAATCATCGTAACAAGAAGATCAAGTTCCTACGGTCTGATCGTGGGGGTGAATATCTGAGTTTCGAGTTTGGTGCTCACTTAAGACAATGTGGAATTGTTTCACAGTTGACACCGCCTGGAAAACCACAGCGTAATGGTGTGTCCGAACGTCGTAATCGTACTTTATTAGAGATGGTGCGATCTATGATGTCTCTTACCGATTTACCGTTATCGCTTTGGGGTTATGCATTAGAAACAGCTGCATTCACTTTAAATAGGGCACCATCAAAATCCGTTGAGACGACACCATACGAACTGTGGTATGGCAAAAGGCCAAAGTTGTTGTTTCTTAAAGTTTGGGGATGTGATGCTTATGTCAAAAAGCTTCAGCCTGAAAAGCTGGAACCCAAAGCGGAAAAGTGCATCTTCATAGGTTACCCAAAAGAGACAGTTGGGTACACCTTCTATCTCAAATCCGAGGGCAAAGTGTTTGTTGCTAAAAACAGAGCTTTTCTCGAGAAGGAGTTTCTCTCGAGAGAATTGAGTGGGAGGAAGATAGAACTTGATGAGGTTGTCGAAGCTCTCATCCCTCTAGATGGTGGCGCAGGGCAAGGGGAAACCTCTGTCGTTGCGACGCCGGTTGAGGAGGAAGTTAATGATGATGATCATGAAACTCCGGTTCAAGTTTCTGTCGAACCACGCAGGTCAACGAGACCATGTGCTACTCCAGAGTGGTACGGTAATCCCGTCTTGTCAATCATGTTGTTAGACAACAATGAACCTCCAAGTTATGAAGAAGCAATGGTGGGCCCGGATTCCAACAAATGGCTAGAAGCCATGAAGTCCGAGATAGGATCCATGTATGAGAACAAAGTGTGGACTTTGGAAGTACTACCTGAGGGCCGCAAGGATATTCAGAACAAATGGATCTTTAAGAGGAAGACGGACGCTAACGGCAATGTGACCGTTTATAAAGCTCGACTTGTGGCAAAGAGTTTTTCACAAGTTCAAGGAGTTGACTACGATGAGACATTCTCACCCGTCGCGATGCTTAAGTCCGTCAGAATCATGTTAGCAATAGCTGCATTTTTCGATTATGAAATCTGGCAGATGGATGTCAAAACGGCGTTCCTTAACGGTTTCCTTAAGGAAGAGTTGTATATGATGCAACCCGAAGGTTTTGTCGATCCTAAGAATGCTAACAAAGTGTGCAAGCTCCAGCGATCCATTTATGGACTGGTGCAAGCATCTCGGAGTTGGAACAAACGCTTTGATGAGGTGATCAAAGCATTTGGGTTTATACAAGTGGTTGGAGAATCTTGTATTTACAAGAAAGTGAGTGGGAGCTCTGTGGCGTTTCTAATATTATATGTGCATGACATATTGCTGATTGGAAACAACATAGAGGTTTTGGAGAGCATAAAGGATTACTTGAATAAAAGTTTCTCTATGAAGGACCTAGGAGAAGCTGCTTACATTCTAGGCATTAAGATCTACAGGGATAGATCAAAACGCCTGATAGGACTTTCACAAAGCGCATACCTTGATAAAGTTTTGAAGAGGTTCAAAATGGAACAGTCCAAGAAAGGGTTCTTGCCAGTTTTACAAGGTACGAGATTGAGTAAGACTCAGTGCCCAGCAACTGATGAGGATAGAGAGCATATGAGCACCGTCCCCTATGCTTCAGCCATAGGTTCTATCATGTATGCAATGTTGTGCACTAGACCGGACGTTAGCTTGGCCATAAGTATGGCAGGTAGGTTCCAGAGTAATCCAGGAGTGGATCACTGGACGGCGGTCAAGAATATCCTGAAGTACCTGAAAAGGACTAAGCAGATGTTTCTCGTGTATGGAGGTGACGAAGAGCTCGACGTAAAAGGTTACGTCGATGCAAGCTTCGACACAGATCCGGACGACTCGAAGTCGCAGACCGGATAAGTATTTATTCTTAATGGGGGTGCGGTAAGCTGGTGCAGTTCCAAGCAGAGCGTCGTAGCAGATTCTACATGTGAAGCGGAGTACATGGCTGCCTCGGAGGCGGCTAAGGAGGGTGTCTGGATGAAGCAGTTCATGACGGATCTTGGAGTGGTGTCAAGTGCACTGAATCCAATAACCTTGTTCTGTGACAACACGGGTGCCATTGCCCAAGCAAAGGAACCACGGTTTCACAAGAAGTCTAGACACATCAAACGACGCTTCAACCTCATCCGCGACTACGTCGAAGGGGAGGACGTAAATATATGCAAAGTGCACATGGATCTGAATGTAGTAACCCGCTGACTAAACCTCTTCCACGGGCAAAGCATGATCAACACCAGAACTGTATGGGTGTTAGATTTATTACAATGTAATTCGCATGATGATGTGAGGGCTAGATTATTGACTTTAGTGCAAGTGGGAGACTGTTGGAATTATGCCCTAGAGGCAACAATAAATATAGTTATTATTATAATTCCTGTATCAAGATAATCGTTTATTATCCATGCTATAATTGTATTGAATGAAGACTTATATACATGTGTGGATACATAGACAAAACACTGTCCCTAGCAAGCCTCTAGTTGGCTAGCCAGTTGATCAAAGATAGTCAGTGTCTTCTGATTATGAACAAGGTGTTGTTGCTTGATAACTGGATCACGTCATTAGGAGAATCACGTGATGGACTAGACCCAAACTAATAGACATAGCATGTTGACCGTGTCATTTTGTTGCTACTGTTTTCTGCGTGTCAAGTATTTGTTCCTATGACCATGAGATCATATAACTAACTGACACCGGAGGAATACTTTGTGTGTATCAAATGTCGCAACGTAACTGGGTGACTCTATAGATGCTCTACAGGTATCTCCGAAGGTGTTCGTTGAGTTAGTATGGATCGAGACTGGGATTTGTCACTCCGTGTGAAGGAGAGGTATCTCGGGGCCCACTCGGTAATACAACATCACAAACAAGCCTTGCAAGCAATGTGACTTAGTGTAAGTTGCGGGATCTTGTATTACGGAACGAGTAAAGAGACTTGCCGGTAAACGAGATTGAAATAGGTATGCGGATACTGACGATCGAATCTCGGGCAAGTAACATACCGAAGGACAAAGGGAATGACATACGGGATTATATGAATCCTTGGCACTGAGGTTCAAACGATAAGATCTTCATAGAATATGTAGGATCCAATATGTGCATCCAGGTCCCGCTATTGGATATTGACCGAGGAGTCTCTCGGGTCATGTCTACATAGTTCTCGAACCCGCAGGGTCTGCACACTTAAGGTTCGACGTTGTTTTATGCGTATTTGAGTTATATGGTTGGTTACCGAATGTTGTTCGGAGTCCCGGATGAGATCACGGACGTCACGGGGGTTTCCGGAATGGTCCGGAAACGAAGATTGATATATAGGATGACCTCATTTGATTACCAGAAGGTTTTCGGAGTTACCAGGAATGTACCGGGAATGACGAATGGGTTCCGGGAGTTCACCGGGGGGGCAACCCACCCAGGGGAAGCCCATAGGCCTTGGGGGTGGCGCACCAGCCCTTAGTGGGCTGGTGGGACAGCCCAAGAAGGACCTATGCGCCATAGGAAGAAAATCAAAGAGAAAAGGAAAAAAAAGAGGAGGTGGGAAAAGGGGGAAGGACTCCTCCTTCCAAACCTAGTTGGACTCGGTTTGGAAGGGGAGGGTTCCCCCCTTAGGCTCGGCCGACCCCCTTGGGAGTCCTTGGACCCCAAGGCAAGGCTCCCCCTCCTCCCCCTATATATACGGAGGTTTTAGGGCTGATTTGCCACAACTTTGCCACGGTAGCCCGACCACATATCTCCACGGTTTTACCTCTAGATCGCGTTTTTGCGGAGCTCGGGCGGAGCCCTGCCGAGACAAGATCATCACCAACCTCCGGAGCGCCGTCACGCTGCCGGAGAACTCTTCTACCTCTCTGTCTCTCTTGCTGGATCAAGAAGGCCGAGATCATCGTCGAGCTGTACGTGTGCTGAACGCGGAGGTGCCGTCCGTTCGGCACTAGATCGTGGGAGTGATCGCGGGACGGTTTGCGGGGCGGATCGAGGGACATGAGGACGTTCCACTACATCAACCGCGTTCACTAACGCTTCTGCTGTACGGTCTACAAGGGTACGTAGATCACACATCCCCTCTCGTAGATGGACATCACCAAGATAGGTCTTCGTGCGCTTAGGAAAATTTTTGTTTCCCATGCGACGTTCCCCAACATATTTAACGTGTATACTCCACTAGAATCGCCTATTTACATCCAAATCTCATGGCCGACGAGAATTCCTACTAGTTTCTTCAAGTCATTATTGCAACATCATAAATCCACGACTAGTAGTTGTCGATGTCAGTTATCATACCACCAAGAAATTTTACTTGTGATCACTATTATCCTACTAAATCTAATCTACTCAAGGGAGAATCCAGTTATGCTACTCTATCAACTTTGATCCACCAAGTTCACCCGTCACTATGAAAATGTCATAATTCACCAAAGAGTCTTATCCATATCCTCAAGACACCTATTATAGTCATATCAAATCATTTGCCTCCTAGTCATATTTCCTCAACCAATTTCCCTATGGCATCATAGTTCTCGTGATGGCTTAAGGATAAAATGTGTTGTTCACTATGGTCACTAGTCCCATAGTGAAACTAGTGATGATCAGGGGTTATTGAAGCTTAACATGTGCCCTGGCAAATCAGTGTATTAGACACGTGAGCAAAGGTTTGAGATGGGGTAGCTTGTGGGGTCTAAGTTAGTCTAGGAGGGTTTCCAATCTTGAAGGAAAAGTATACCTATTCGGGGTTGTACTTGGTTGAGTATGTTGTAGTCAAAGTCTTCAGTGCTAGTGGTCCGTCGAGGTGGATCCTTGGTGCATCTTGTCTTGATGGTCTTGAGTTGAGAAGATGGGGGAGAGGGAAAGTAGCATAGAGTTGGGGTGACTCAAAGGGGTGGTATAGTGCAAGTGCAGTCAAATAAGTGTCGAAAAGGCCAAACACAAATATAAAGATGAGGTAAGTGATATAGTCACGTACTTATTAATTAGGTCAAAATGTGACTTATATCAAAGTACAACAGGCAAAAACAATCAACACTCATCATGGTCCCATTCGAACCATCACACGGACCCGATTTCGCATAGGAGATACATGACTTATCCTACCCTAGGGGTTCTCGGACGCAATAGTCGTGCTTGCTTCGTGTGTTGGAGAGAAAGACTTTCAGTCTTCTAGATCTTCCTCAGGTGTCGCTATGTGTCTTGTGGTTGTCCGTTGAAATGATCCAGGTTGATCTCGAAGAATCTTTGAGGACTTCTCCGTGGTAAGCTGTCAGCGAATTTGGTTTCTCATGGCTCTCATTGAAATGGTCTTCTATTGTCTTAGTAATCCTGTCAATTTCTTCTTGTCTTCCACGGCGTATAGACTTCTGGGTGGACAATCCTTTATGAAATGACATTGATAAGGCATGATAGACTTCCAATATGTCGGTTAAGTTGATGACAATATCGACACCAAGAGCAGGGAATGAAGAGAACCATTTTCCTGCTCCCTATGGTGAGGCGGACCAAATGGCAAGGTTCTCATCCACCGGTGGATGTCGACACACAACTATAAGGACAAGGTCACTCTATTAGTGATGCATATCATGAGCTTGCATATCTTACGCCCTGATCATCGTGCGCCAAAGCTGCATCACATATTTTTCCACTGTCGATTGTGTCACCGCCTTCGAAGCCTTGATATCCTCATTCATCGAGAAGGTAGCTTCTGTTGGTGTCGTCTTGTCGTCGAATTGCCAGCCTTATCTTCCAAATATGTGGGTGATCATTTGGCAAGTTTTCTTCCTTTCAAGTTAGCCACAAGGATTCCAAGGAATCCTATGATTAGGGGCGTAAGGGTGCTGGCGATCATTTGCAAGTTTTGAAAAAGCTGATCAGGAGAACCAAAAAAAGGGTGGAAGCGCTAAGGAAAAAACCTTCGCTTCCTTTGAAAACTCACAAGAGGTAAGAAATATATAGGTTTTGTGAGTGGGTTGAAGGATTTGGAAAATTAGTTTGTCCTATCTAACGTCCATGCTAACTAAGGTCTTCCTACAGTGAGGATGGCTCTAATACCAGCTCTATGGGGACCCCGACTCATAACTCCTGATCACCGAATGTACGTGCACAGTGATCCCAGAGATCAATGCTCATTGAACACACAGAAACTCAATAACAAGAGTCTTACATCCATTACGTACTGTTTTACTCGAATACGACCTTTATGGACAAGTCTTCATATATTTGCAGTGGAAAATCTTCATCGATAGTGTGAACCCATGCCATTTGCATTTACCTTACATGCATTCTAACTGGGAAGCATCCTAGCTCACAGTATGTCACCACGGTACTCTTCATAATATCTTATGCTTTCATGCATGGAAAATAAAATAACTAGTGGCAAGCAAATGAATATGTTGAATGTACTCGCATGCAACCCATGCTTGGAACAAGGCAATAACAATGCATGATATAGCAATAAGTAGGTAAGTTGCAGAAAGCTAATTTTGAGTGCAATGACATGTTCAATCAACTTAGAAAACCATGCATTAACACGTTGGAGATATCCATACGAACAACTAATAGATATCATCATGGGCAGGGCTTGAACATCTCATGTTCATTCATCATGTCAAGTCATCTGACTAAGCTCAAGTATCATCTTTATTTTTATCTTTGTGGGGACCCCAACTTATGAGTCGGGATCGCCGAATGAATGTGCTCAGTTATCCTAGAGAACAATGCTCATCGAGCACACAGATACTGAATATTAAGAGTCTTACATCCAACATACCGAAATAATACATCAAATGACCATCAATGTCAAGTTCACATAGGTAGGGCCTCTAAGGCCAAACACACCGATACATCTACTAGCAAAAATCTTTGGGCTAAGGGGGTGCCCATGCTATCAGCCTACACGAACAAGGATTTTGAGTGGGAAGTGTCCTAGTTCGCAAGTCCATCTCCCAACGACAAATTCTTCTCCAAACTCGGGCCATTCCATGTCTGGCCAATAACATAACCAGTGGCAAGCCAGTGAGTACTTTAAATGTACTCACAAAATTGGTCATATATATCAACTCTTTCACATAACTCCTTGAACACACACACACACTTGGTTTATGCGGAAACGACTGGACGTAGTTTATGCAGGATTACCCAACCGTCCTTGACCATGGACATGGCTATTCGAATAGTTTTACACTCTTTAGAGATTTTATGTTGTACCCACGAGATCCGAGAAACTTCCATGTCATCCACGACTCATGGTATATAACATACCCGAGGTAAGTACCCGATCATTGCCTTTCCGCTGACGATACTAGACAAAGAGTTCCACTCGATTGGTACCCAACCCACATGATGTACGTCTTACGAGCACCAACTTTGGACAGTACCAACCATGCGGGGACCAACGGTGTGCCCGGAACACATAAAAACGACATAGTCGTCCTACCTGGCATGACCCCGTCATGAGAGTGACCACATATCACTCCCGCCAT
Source organism: Hordeum vulgare subsp. vulgare (assembly GCF_904849725.1). Taxonomy (NCBI): domain Eukaryota; kingdom Viridiplantae; phylum Streptophyta; class Magnoliopsida; order Poales; family Poaceae; genus Hordeum; species Hordeum vulgare. The sequence goes on along the minus strand of NC_058519.1, from coordinate 267,217,214 downwards.
TAGTAATGTGACTCTTTGCTAGCACCGACCAAAGTAATCAACAAAGCCCCATCCCATAAAGGGGTAACATGGTCCCACCACTAGTAGAAAAAGGCCCATTTGTCCCAGTTCTAGAGACCCATTAGCCCTGGTTCCGGAACCAATACTAAAGGGTCGGGACTAAAGGCCCAAACCTTTAGTACTGGTTGATTTACGAACCGGCCCAAAGGGTCTCCACATGGCCGCTGCGGGGAGCCCAGGGAGGAGGAACTTTAGTCCCAGTTGGTCACACCAACCGGGACCAAATGGCATCCACGCGTCAGCATCTGTCCGGAGCTGGGTTTTTGTTTTTTTGTTTGAATGGGGGGGTGGGGGTTTGGAGGGTTAATTTAGTGGTTTCGTATTGTGTTAGCTACCTAATAGAGAGAAGTGTCCACTACTAGAGAAAAGCCTAGTAGTAGCGCGTGTTTAGTGCCTACTAGTAGAGCGGGTTACCGTGCTACTAGTAAGGCGCTATGGCTATTACTTACCAGCAGCGCGTGTAAGACGCGCTACTACTAAGACATATAGTTGTAGCGTGTATCATACCAGCGCTACTGATAAGACAACTATTAGTAGCGTTCTTGCAAATCCGCGCTACTAGTAATCTATTTTTCACTATTTTAATTTTTAGTGTATTTATACGTCGTTATACAAATTTTGATACAGTACCAATTAAGAGGTTGCTATATCATTATGTTCATGATGAACTATTATATCATTGTGAGGAAGAAACATGGATTTTATTCATCCAAATGAATCAAAAGTGATCAAAAGTTGAATTAGTAGGACAACGATCCTAATAATTCAACTTTTTGTCACTTTTGATCCATCCACATGAATCTAATCCGCTTTCCTCCCCCCAATGATATAATAACCAATCATGATCATAATAACATATCATCATGATAATCATGATCAACATCATCATCATATTAATATAAAAACTCTTGCATCATTATAGCTAATAATCATCATAGTCATTACCACCAACACTATTTAATCAACATTTTTGTCAATGAGACATCATATAACAAAAGTTGGTCACTAGTCATAATCACAACTCCTCCTCATCATCATCATCAAGTATAACACATTGCAGCACATAATAACACATTGTACCTAGGACCTACTCCTCTCTCATAGGACCTATTCTACCCTCTCTTAGGTCGAATATCATAAAACAAGATAGGTCGTGACTCTCCATTATGGAGAATGGAGATCATCATGTCTCCAATTCTTGGCCTACGCACACTGTTGCTTCCCAGTAGATATCTATGATTGACCATACATTTTTTTCCAATCTTTGATTGTCATTTCATTGGTTTTAGAAATCCGTTATGGACAGGAGTGATGAATATACATAGGCTGACCTGGCCGTGTTGGCCGTATGCTCATAACATCAACGCGACCTCTTGGAAACATCAGATGAGGCACACAATCCGGCGGGATTTTCTGTTGGAAAACATAGTAATAACTTCGTAGCTAGCAATGTAGTTTAGTTTTACAAGAATTTATGCAAAAGATGCACGGATGTCGTAATAGTAGAAAATCTTACCATGCAATCTCCATGCATGTTACAATAGTTCACCACGTGCACTAGTGGCATGTATTGACCATAATGTGGAGGAGTTTACTGATAGCTATTGTAATTCTCAAGATCATTAATAAATGCAACACGATGATGTTTCTCCTTATAAGTTAATTCTTCTTCATCATTGTAGTAGTAGGTTCCGTCTACCATCTTCCGTACATTTTTTGAAGAAAGAAAATAAGATGTCAATGGAAATAAGTTGTCAACTATTTTTAAATAACAATATAAATTACTTAATAAATATGGTTGTGAAACTCACATAATGGTAAAACTGGAGGCGTCTGCACATCGACCCAAATGTCGATATTACCTTCAATTTCATCTTCCGGACAAATATCAAAGGTGATAAGCATATTAGGCTCAAATGCATAAGCCTTGCATAGTGCTACCCAACTTTTGCATTCAAAAAAGGAGTAGGTGTCTGCAATGTACAACTTTACGGCAAAAGTATAACCATGCTCGGTCCTCAAGTGCACTACCTTTACCTCCATAGTTTTTTCAGTACTGAAACCAATCTTATCCAAGACATAAATTCTTGCATGGCAGGGGATACACTAGTAGAATAGTAAAAAGTAAAAATTATAAGTTGAAGCAGTACAAGTCATGCTTTATGACGAAAAATGACTTGTCGTTGTGACTTACTGTATCCACTTCGAAGTCCTCATCCATCATGATGTTGAAGTGCCTATCATCAACTAGGTGAGACATGTCGAACAGGCCGCACTCGTCTTGGCAGTATTCGCACATAACGAATTTCCTTTCGTCGTCAGACATTTCCTATGTTCATAGTTGAAACATTTAAAATCAATCGAAGGCAACTGCCAGGAAACTTATATGACAGATCATTATTAATTATAAAATAGAATTAACCTAAATAATTCTTCCTTTCTTCTTTTTCCTCCTCTTCTTCCTCCTCCTCTTCCTCTAATAATTCGAAAACAGAATTAAGCTAAATAATTCTAAAACGGAATTAACCTAAAAGAGAATTAAGCTAAAAATATGTAATTCCCTCTCCTTCGTCCTCTTCTTCCTCTCCTCCTCTTCTTCCTCTGCTTCCTCTTCTACTTCTCCTCTTTTTCTTCTACTTCTCCCGCTCTTCTATTTTTCCTCTACTTCTCCTCTTCATTCCCATTTCCGGCAATTACAGGGCACTCCATATGTCCTAGTTTCTAGCACTAGTCATGCCGAAATTCATGGAAAATTTGGGCATGACCTTTGCTAAAAAGTGGACAAATGGAGCGCCTAAAATTTGCTGGAACGGAAATGCATTTCATCATCGATATTTACAACAAGAACACCAAGACATCCTCTATATTAGAGTGCATCATCATCGACATCAATGACATGGCGACTAGCACTAGCATTTTCATCATCGACATTTACAACACATTATCATCTATATCAACAACATGGGGATTTGGCTATTCTCACCTAGAGGTCTTAGGGGGTCAGCGATAGGGACGACTGCGGGGATGAGGCACGGGAAATACTTTATTTCTGCATAAACAAAATATAAATAAAATATGACATGTTCATTCTAGCAAATGAGTAAATAGTTTCAGGATCACTAAAAACTATCAGCTATGTCTAAAACTAATATACTAAAACCCTAGTAATAACTCAGTTAACTAGAAACTATCAACTAAACTCTAGAAACTATCCTAAATCAAAGTGTTATATATGAACATAGGCTTATATCAACTAGAAACTATCAACTATGTCTAAATTTTTACTAATCAGTTAATCATACTAAATCAAAATTGTTAGATATCAACTACAAACTATTAAGTAAATCAAAATGTTGCATATCAGCAAGAAAATATCAACTAGCCTACTAAATCAAAATGTAGGAGGGAGGAGGAAAGACGACGGAGGAGGAAAGACGACGGAGGAGGAAGGCAGAGCGAGGAGGGGCCGGAGGGTGGTGAATGGAGGAGTGGAGGTAGGACGTGGGGTGGGGAGGAGGGAGGAGGGATAAGGAGGGGCGACTGAAGGAGTGAGAAGCAGGAAGGAGGACAGAGTCGAAAGGTGGAGCGAGGAGGGGCCGGAAGTGTGAGGGGGGAGTGTGGGGCCAGGAGTGAGGAGAGAGGGAGGGCACGGGGTGGCTAAGGTGGGTCGGCGACGATGCCGGGCTCGGGGGCGGTGACGACGGTGAGGAGGAGGACGGGCTTATGGGCGGTGACGATGACGAGGAGGAGGACGGGCTCGGGGCGGCGGCAGCGACGAGGAGGACGACGGGCTCGTGACGGCGGTGATGACGAGGAGGACGGGCTCGGGGCGGCGGCGGTGGCGATGACGAAGGGCTCGGGAATGCTGCGATGACGAGGAGGACGGGCTCGGGACAAATGGGACAGTTTGGGGAAAATTTCGACAACTCCCGCCTATATGCGAAAACGAGTGGTCCCGGTTCGAGGCACAGACCGGTACCAATGCACCTCTTTTGCCCCGGTGGATGCCTCAAACCGGGACAAAAGGCCAATTTCTAGCAGCCCAAAGGGTGGGAAGAGGAGACCTTTAGACCCGGTTGGTGCCAATAACCGACACGAAAGGGCGTATTTCGTGTCGGTTGGTGGCACAAACCGGGACTAAAGGCATGTGCCTGCCACAACCGCGGTGCGGTTTGATGTTTAGTCCCACCTCGCTAGCCGAGAGAGCCTGGGAGTGGTTTATAAGCGTTGGTGCACAGACCATCTCGAGCTCCTCTCAACTACACGCTTCCGGGCCTAATTTTCACTTCCTATGGCCCTAATGGGCCTTCTGCGGGACCGAATCCTGGCCCAACTCTCTTGTTGGGTTTCTAGTCGTATTTAGGCCGTGGTGGCCCAGTAGGTGGCATTTTTTTTTAAAAACTAGTTTTTTTGTTTCGTTTTTTACTTTATGTAATTTATTTTGTGAATAACTTTACAAAAAAATAGATTTTTGAGTGATTCTTTTTCCTGCTATTTAATATTAGTGTGTTTTTATCATTATATTCAATTTGGTAGGTTTTAGGTTATTTTAAATGACTGTTTTAATCAAAAACATATCTGTTACAAAAGGGGTTTCATTTTTTTGAGCTTATTTGAACTCAAGACTTTTTGTGTGTTCAAAGTACACCATTCAAGGCCACATCATCAATTTTCAATACTTTCTGAGTTCATTTGGTATTTTCATGCATTTACTGATTTTTCGAGCTAAATTGCCCAGAAATTGAAAAGCACTCCAAATGAACTCTGAATAGGTTGAAACTTGGCATGGTATCATCATTTCACCCACATAGCATGTGCTAAAAAGTTGAGAGGGTTGCGGCAAAAACTAGATGCACTTCGTGTACAAATCGGACAATCTCGTTCGAAGTATCAGGGTTTCTTACGAAAACTCATCTGTTACAAAAGGGATTTCATTTTTTTGAACTTATTTTAACTGAAGACTTTTTTCTGTTCAAAATGCACCATTCAAGGCCACATCTTCAATTTTCAACAATTTCTGAGTTCATTTGGTATTTTTCATGCATTTACTCATTTTTATGAGCTAAATGGCCCAAAAATTGAAAAGCACTACAAATGAACTCCAAATAGGTTGAAAGTTATCTTGGTATCATCGTTTCATCCACATAGCATGTGCTAAAAAGTTGAGAGGGTTGCGGAAAAAAATGGATGCAATTCGTGTACAAAAGTTCTGATGTAGGAAATGCATGATGCCATGAAAAGTAGCAAATGAAGTTAGAAAGGGCTAAACCATTCAAATTTGGAAACTATAATGGCACAAACAGAAACTAGACATATGTAAATTGCTCCAAGCAGTACATAATGATACTTGTCCAAATAGTACATAATAATAGCTAGCATAGATATATATACCAATGTTCACCCTTGTGAACACTACTCGTCTGAATTGTGTGAATCAGAAGGCCCATCTGCTCTGAGGTGACGTCGGCCATAGTTGACAACTCGATCTTGCGGTACAACTCGTATGAAACATATGCATCTTTTGTTGCATACTCAATGTTGATACGATCAAGTGGGGTCTTCTCCCAAAGTCTGTGCTGAGACTTTGGGAATTTGTTCTTCATATCAGCATACTCCTCGTCGATCAACGCGACTGCCATATGAGCCATCGAAGTCCTCTTATGTCGAAGCCCGAATTCCTGTTGGAGATCAATGAGGTAATCAACTAGTATCTCAATACCAAAGTTGTACCTTATCTTCAACTTGTCGTTTATTATGTCAATGGAAGCAAAATTGATGCCGCTGCGAAGGAAGTCCACGAGTTCTGGACAATGCTTGTTACTATTGCAACAACGACAAATTAAAATGGAACAAATTGCTATCCTATGCAATTTTCATATCCTATGAATTGATCAAGAAACCGTAAACTAACTATGACATATATATATATATATATATATATATATATATATATATATATATATATATATTCTCCCACGGTTTTGCAAATATGCAACAAGTTAGACATATTGCATATTATTATCCAATGGAACCTAGAGAGATCACTAGAGCTATCCAATGGAACCTAGAGAGATCACTAGCTATATGCAATTTTCATAGATATGACATATCATATTGCTATCCAATGGAACCTAGAGAGATCACTAGCTATATGCAATTTGTATAACCTTGGATCAAAGAATGCCGCATAAAATTGTTTCACTACAACTAAAGAGAAATTGATCTTTATAGGATTCCAAAAGTAACACATAGCTATCGATCCTATGCAATTTTCATATCCCATGAATTTATCAATAAACCCACAATTAACTATCCAATGGAACATATATAGAAACTACATATTGCTTTCCAATGGAACCTAAAGAAATTACTATATATATGCAATTTTCATAATCTTGGATCAAAGAAAGCCTCAAAACATACCTCGCCCATTGGAAGATCAAGACCTGGTGTTTGAAACATAGTTGGATGACAGCAACACCTCGTTGATCGGCCGTGTAGTCTATATCAAGCCCCAAGAAATTATCATTATCCACCGCGCTGTCAAGCCACCGTTCCTTCAACTGTCTAAGAAAATGCGGCACCTCCTTGCTCTCGTTCATGTACACGACATCGAGCTTGTTATTTCCATGTGCGAGCACCTCTGTGAAGCGAGTTGGCATGGTGGAAGAAGAGAAGGGAAGAAGAGAGCTAGAGAGGAGAAGAAAAGAGAAATGGCGACAAACTTTTCTTCGGTTGTGCTTTTGCGAAGCGTGATGCAAACCGTTAGATCCTTTAGTCCCGGGTTGAGCCACCAACCGGGACTAAAGGGTGACACGAATGGTTTTCTCTACAAACCGGGACTAAAGGGGGATACGAACGGTCCACCTGGTCCCGATTTGACCCACCAACTGGGACTAAAGGGGGATGCGAATGGTCCGTGCCTATTGGTCCCGGTTCGTGTCCGGAACCGGGACCAAAGAGTTGACACAAGCCGGGACTAATGGCCCATGTTGCCCGCCTGGTGCCCTGGCCTCACGAACCGGGACCAATGACACCATAGGTCCCGGTTCGTGGGTGAACCGGGACTAATGAGATTTATTCAAGTTGACCAAAGCCCTGTTTTCTACTAGTGCACATGTAAGGTTGAGACGGTCGACACATCATAAATCTATTGTTGTTTCTGAAACTAGTCACACCAAATATACCCGGTGCACCACTTCTTCACAAGTGGCCACCTACCTCATCATCGCCCTCGGGCATTAGTGGCACCCGACGGGGTTTTCATAAACCTTTGATATTTACCAACATCTTGCTCATGCTTCTACTATGCTTAGCTCTACTTATCAACGTGATATTAGCGTGGCCCTCATGGGTGGTAGGATCATGCTCAAATGCTAGTGCTCCGGAGGAGCCATCGGAAACAGCATATCTATGATTTACCGAATATTCATGATCATATGCAACGAGAATAATTGCTATACTAGCATGCAATATAATATGTGGTCAAACATGGTCAAAGGACTGCTTGCCTTGATCAGCTAAGTATCTGGGGTCTTCGAATCCAATTCCTTCGTCAAACGTGGTATCTATCGTCGTCGTAAATAATAAATAATAAGTAGCTCACTCAAAAACATAGTACAAACTCACTTTAAAAATGTTACCCTATTCTGAGAAATCTATATGATAATTTTGAAAATATTTGTCTCTGGTTTGGTAAAAGATTATTTTTAAAAATCAATTTAACATGAGCTATAATACTCAAAATAAACACTTTTCATTATAGCTATACAGAAAAGTTGTCACAAAAATATGCCTAACAGGTCTTTTAAATTCTACTCATTTTTAGAAGAACTATGGTGGAAAAACAATCAAAATATATTTGATAAGAAATCCTGCAAAAATCTTTTATAACAGGATTAAACAAAAAAAGAAAAAAGGGGTTTAACCCAGGCCTGGCTAGGCCTGTGGATTGAGCCGGACCAGCTCGCTAGCCAGCCGGCCAGCCCAGGCACACGCGCCGCCAGGTTGAAACTTGAGGCGCGGGCCCGTGCGGTCAGCGGCTGAGAGGAGAGAGGGGGGGAGAGAGGAGCCACCGACAGGTGGGGCACACCTGTCGGGGTCATCTTCCACCTCTGGACAGAGGGGAGGGGACGCACGCCGATGGCGATACCGACAGCCTCGAGCTCGAACGACAGAAGGAATGGAACCAACATGTCGTTTGCCTACCTATGGGTGGTTGAGGGGACGACGGGGAGGTCCTGGTTCACCGGTGACGAGGTGGCTGTGGTGGAGTCGATTCAGGAGGTGGATGAAATGGGTGCTATAGGGAGGGATTAGCTCGGGGAAATGGTGGGGAAGCTTCTTGAGCTCACTACAGTCACGGAGGAGGAGAGAGGAGCGTCGGAGCTGGCCTGTAGCCCAAGATCGACGGAGCTCCGAAGTAGCGGGGCCTCGGTCGCTCTCGAGCATCCGAGTTCACTATGCTCGAATGGAGTGGCTAAGGGTTCAATTTGGGCTCTGGAGGAGTGGGATGAGGGTGCTGGAGCGAGGGGGCACTATTTATAGGCCCTCGATGGTGCACCGAGCGGGAAGCGCCGGTAGTATCACCGCGGCTCGCACGAGGGGCAGAGAGAGCTCGGAGTCGAAACCACAATATTGTGGACATGGTTTAGGACCTGTGCGACTCACTTAGAGGGAGAGGGAGCGAGTAGGAGCGTCCATGCGTTGCCGCATTCCTCTGGCCGAATCGGGCGCACGCAGGAACGCATTGCTCCGGCCAACAGAGCGAGGGAGGAGGGACCGTGAGGCTGCCCAGATGCAGGAGGGTTGTCGGGGACGTGGAGAGTCCTCAGGGGGAGGCTCGAACTGGCCGGGGTTGACCACCTTTGCCTCGGGTGCGCCCTGTAGCGTGCCCAGAGCGTAGTTTTGGCATGCCACGGCATGCTGGCGTGCTCTGGAGCGCCTTGGCCGTGTCTGGCGTGTCCTGGGCTAGGCTGGAAGATCCTTAGCTGTTTGAGAGCTGGGAGACTCCTTGTTGGTCAAGAGAAGTGATTAAAGAGGTGATGCCAGACTTGAACCAGAAATTAGAATGGGATTTCTGGCTCTTTTGCTTGGAATCAAGGAGGGGCCACTCATCTGCAGTCGAGGAGTGGTGCTGGCTTTTTGGTCTATGAGTTTGGAGCAAAGTGTATGGGTGTGGAGTGAGGTAGAAGTTGTTTTACTAATCTGGTAGAAGATGTTCGGCACGTGTTTGGGGTAGCTACACTTCACCACTCGTGATGAAAGTTAACATGATTTAGTTTGATGCAAAAATAGGATGCTCCACCAAATTTGAGCTTAATTGGATAAATTTGGCAATGCAAACTTGAGTTCACCCCCAAATGGGCAGATATGTCCCTTTGAAAGAGAATGTGGGTAGATTACCCCTACAAATCCCATTTTTGGTGGAGTCTCCTCATTTGGGGTGTTGAGCACTCCTGCAAAGTTTCAAGCCATTTGGATAAACATTGCTATGTAGAGTTGCTTCGACTTGATTCTGTACAGAGAGGGTTTTAGGATTATTTGTTAAACCAACCCAACTTGGAATGGGGTGAAACTTGGCACGACCACGAAATATAGCTTGGGAAGATTACTGGAATTTTCTGGGAATTTATTGGAAATATTTCAAAAGGTCAAAATAGACAGAGTTGGTTTTCAAGGGTTTGCTCAAATATTTTGAACATAAATAGGGGTTGAAGATCTTATGTATGGAAAATATATGTCCTCTCAGTATGTGCAATTTTTCTCAGATTTTTCTAAGGCAGAAAAGTAATTTTTCATATAGAAATATCATTTCTAGCCTCAGAAATGGACATGCAAATAAAATAGGAAAATATTTTTAAAAATAATTATGTTATGATATTGAATAGTTAAAATAGTTCTAAAACCAGATTACCATCTTTGGGTAAAGGCACTCCCTTGTCATCAAGGACCTGTAGTACAAACCCAAAGTAAGGTTTTAAAATAGTCAAAATGAGAAAAAGAATCTTTTGAGGATAATCATGTTTTAAAAATATGGTTTTTGGATCCACTCATTCAAGCATACATACAAACAATGTCAATCATGACACTCATAGCATTTGTTTTGAATTTTTTTAATAAACTTAGATTTTGAAACTACAATTGAAGTGAGGTAAAAATAGGGTGTGACAATCTCTCTCTCACACACACCAAGTTTGTGAGAACATTAGACATAGTTTAAGAAGCACCACCCAACTGTCCTTGAACAAGTACACAACTATTCGAATAGTTTTACCCTCTACAGAGGTTGCACCCTTTAGCCAGAAGACTCGGGGAACTTCCAGGTCATCCACGACTCGCAGTACATTACATACCCGAGGTAAGCACCCAAACAATGTCTTTCCCCTTGCGACACGAAACAAAGAGTCCACACGTTAGTGCCATCCGTCATGATGTACAACATACGAGCCTAGCTCAAGATCATACCATCCCTAAGGCCAAGCATCGGTGTGCCCGTTGTCTGTAAAAACAGCCAATGGTCGCCCTACAAGGCACAACCACGTATCGAGAGAGTAACTTTGGCTCTCTCTCCACTAGTAATGCAGGTATCATGGTCGCACATGTAAGGTTGTGATGGTCGACTTAAATCTCTCCATTTTCAAAAACACGCACACACAACTTTTCTTCGTACACCACTTCTTTCTCAAGTGGTTAACTAACTCAACACCTTCTCCCTCGAGCATTAGTGGTACCCAACGAGGATTTTGAAAAGTCTTTGAAATCTTTTCTCTACCGACACCATGCATATCCCCATCCCATTAGTGTAGAAATTACTAGCACCCTAACTACTTCCCACCCCCACAACCCTCATAAGGAGGTAGGTGCATGTTTAGTGCATGTATCAATGAGGAAAGTAACAACAGTTGAGGGAGTCCGAGATTAGGGTGTCCTTGGGCCGTCTACCTATCCTTGCGGGTTGGGCTCTCTGTCCTGTTCGACCAGCGACACAAGTGTTGGATTGAAGATGGACTCTTCCATAGACTTGGTGTGCAATCCAAGGAGATATAGTTATCGGCACATTCCTTCTTTGTTGTAACCGACTTTGTGTAAACCCAAACACCTCTAGTGTCTATATAAGCCATGGGTCATAGATCGTTGGATACAACAAGCTCATTACGATTAGGGTTTAGACAACAACATCGATCTTGTAGTAGATCAACTCAGTACTTTGTACTACCTAACAAATAACAACACAAGCAGGACATAGGGTTTTACCTTCATGAATAGAGCCCCAATGTGGGAAAACACCGTCCCAATTGTCTCTTGTTACCCATCGACCCTAGATCCACAGATCGGACCCCCTACTCGAGATCGTCCCGTTTTGATAACGCCAACAGTAACTAACCACGATGGTCACCGACTCATCATGATTCATTGCAACGGAATGAAGTGCTATATGCCATGCATAAAATAGTTTCATATACATGGTCAAAGGGCTGATTGCCTCGCTCTGCAAAATCTTCGAGTTCTTCACAAGCTTGTAGTCCAACTCCGAGCACCTCGTCTACTTCGTCAACTATCGTCGGAACAACCACAATAAGAAACACATCAAGAAGGGAAATAAAGTAAGTAGGAACTCCATTTTTATTAGACACCTGTGGCTATAAGAAAACGAACCAAAGAGGTTGTACTAGATCTGGGTCAACGAGGATTTTTGGAAAGGTGGAACTGAAAGGATTTATGATCCTATTAGGAGTCTACTGAAAATACTGTAAGAAAAATTATTGGATGCAACTATCAAATAAGCAATGATTTTAGAAGAATTTTGGAAGTGGTTTCACTTGTTTTGGAGTTGGTATGAATTTTCTAGTGCTTTCTGAGATGGGAAAAATGAAAACGGGAGCTATTTATTTGGGCCAACAGAGACAAATCAGGGGGAAATTGTTAACCATGGCTAGAAAAATAGGGCATGATATTTGGAGCTTATGGAAATTGGAATCACTCCATTCGGAGTTCATTTCGACCCTCTAGGAATTTTCCAAGGTGGGGTTTGAATAGTTCAAATTTGAACATGAGAGAAAAGTTTCCTCAAAAAATGTGCAATGCACATATTTGGATAGGATATGATTTTAGAATCCATTAGGAATTTGAATCATCAAATTTGGAGTAGAAATGAATTTAATATGAATTTATTCATTCTCTCGTAAAAAAGTAATTATCAATAGAAAGGGCTAAACTGTGCAAAGGGCGTGAGTTAGCAGCTGGGTGCAATGGGTCGGACCAATAGCTCTACATCACGTCAGAGAGAGGGCCACGTTTAAGGCGCACTCCGTGGAGTGCGTCCCCACGTGGGGAAATGGATAAGGAAGGGGCGCCTCCAATTAAACCGGAGGGGCCCTATCGACAAGCACGACCCGCCTGTCGGGTCCTTCCCTCACCTCCTGCTCGAGCGGGGAGGGGCGTAGGAGGCACGACCAAGCGGCACTGGTGCTCGCATCGACGGCTCCGCCTAACCTCGATGGTGCTCTGGCCACCGGTGTGCTCTGGGAGGCTTGTCACACCAACTCCGGTGATCCTTGGCCCCAGGCGAGGTTGAGGTCAAGGTCGATCATGACATCGGTCGTGGCGGAGGTCGCTGATGCGATGTTGGGCACGGCGCCCTTGCTAGAGAAAGAAAGGGATGGAGTGAGGGAGAGATGAGCGGTGGTGCACATGCATTTAACATATATCATGAGGAAATTGAAATGCAAGATGGAAAGTGGTGTCTAACGAAATTCAGCATGTGTGCGTTAATCAAAATGAGGAATAAGCATGCGAGAAAAGGAGTTCAAAAGTATCAGATCACCATTGGACTTAAGTTTACAACTTATACAACCAAACACTTCACAAGACTAATAGTTGAACCTTAACAAAAACGCATCCCATATACGTAGACCCTCTTGAAGACTAACTCAAACTTTTCCCCTTTGTCATCAGGTGATGAAAAGCGATGAAATTGAGGACTAATGCCCTGAACAATATCATCTTGATGGTGGTGGAGGAGCGCCAGCAGTCTCGCGGTCGTTTGTCAATAAAGGGCCTGCAACATTGTCGACAAGATCCTCATGAGCATCCGTTGAGAGCGGTGAATAAAATGAGATGGTGGCCAGCTGAGGAACTTGAACTTTCTTGAATTTATCCTTTGGCGGATAAGACTAGTCAAAGTCCTATTGAAATTCCATCTGTGCAAGGTCTTTAGGAGTCTTGAGATGAGAGAGAATGACCCACGTGTGATCGAATATTTCATGTAGATAATAGTAATTCTTCCTTGCAGAGTTATGCGTGATAGTCATGTCATGAAGAATTGTACCAAACAAATGTTTCATCCATTTGTGGTTGCGATCGACCTTCTGATGAAGACATAGAAGAAGCTCACGATCGGTCATCACTTGTGGGGCAGTTTCTCGAGGAACTTGACCCGAGGCTTTTCTTGTAGAATCTTACCATGTTGTGTCATCATTGGTATAGTAAGAAGCAGCTTGACGAAATTGTCCATCCAGGGGTCTGATCCTTCATCAATGATATTTTGAAAATTCGTTTGATAAGGGATTGAGGATCTTGTCCTGATGAAATTCACAATCCACGAAGCATATGGCTTCATTTCAAACGATGACAAAGCAATGTTGGCCAAAGTCCTCATGAAGAAATCATGAAGGTTGATGGGAATCCCATGAATAATATTAAACAACAGATTCTTCATGATTCCAACAACACCTTTTTATTCCAAGTAGTGACCCTTGATAGGACTGAGGGTTTTGGTCAAGATTTGATAGACCGTTCTAGGCACATAGACCAAGTACTTCACTAGAAAGGTGGTTCTGTGAGCTTGGCCAGGTGTCAAAGGCTTCATTAGCACCCACATCAAAGGATTTGGCAGTTCAGGTTCATCATACATACATCTTGCACCATCTAAGGTAATACCGACTAGGACCACACGAAGCAATTCAGTTGCTGGAGCAGTGTAGTGTGTGTGTTCAGTCATCTCGTCAAGTATCGAGGTGTTGATATCTTGTGCTTCACCAAAAATGTAAAAAGTCCCATAAAATAAAAGAATTAGGACTTCATTCTAGTCACAAATATAAACACAAAAAGGCAAGAGTCCAGCTTCATGAAGAACATTGCTTATTGTGGAGAAGCACAGAATGAACTCCCTATCTTCGTGAGGAATTTGACGTTGCTGGAAGATTTTGTTTTTGTCAAAGAGCACAACACTGTAAAAGTTGATCTGATTGAAGTTCAAAAACTTTTCGCCTTATTGTAACATTCGAGAACCGAGGCTCCAAAAGATTCCCCTTTTATTCCATTGCCACCGTGTTATTTATTTGGTTCTCGCCTTCGTCATAGCATCATGCGCATTGCATCGGCATTCTGTTATCGCTATCTTTCCAAAACTTGCATCCGTTGTAAGTTGACGGTTCTCTCCATTTTTGTCGTTGACCATTTTGATACCAACCACACATGCACGTGCCTACGACATCGTTAAAATATTTGTTTATAAAAGTGTGTATAAAACTTTCTCGGATTGGCTAGAAAATGGTGTGCAGTCTTAATATAGTGTAGGTAGGCCGGGTGCCAAATTTTGTCGCAGTCGGAGTTTGTTTGGTACCCGAACTGTTAAATATATAGCGGCACTATAGCCGGTTAAATTCCCGCACGTTTTCGGATTTTAAAAACTCTGTCACTGGCTGCCAAACTACCCACTCATCTTAGCCGACCACCTCTACACAACCCAACATAGCTCACCTAGCCTAACCCTCCGACCGGAGCCGTCGGATCGTGATCCAACGGTCCGAAAATAGACTAAAACTGCAAAACCTAGCACCCTTTCCCTATATAAGCACCCCGACCTTCCTAATTTCCCTAACCCTGGCTCCCCCACCACAAAACCCACACCACCCCGCCACCTAGTCACCTCCCACCTCTCTCTGCACCACCAACCAGCCACCCACCGCACCGAGCCTACTTGACCCAGATCCGGCCCGCCCGGTCGCGGATCGAGCCGCCGCCGCCGCGGAGCACCACTGAACGTGCTCCCTTGCCCAATGGGTATCACGAGCTCACGCCCGAGCCTCCCATGGCCGAGCCAACCCAAGATCCTGCATCTACCCTGCGCAGCCTCGTCTCCGCACCGGACGGAGCACCGCCATCGGCGTTCAGTGCGCCGCCCTGCCAACCTCGCCGTCCCTCTCCTCCTCTCGTGTTCTCCCTCTCCCCTAACCAAGCCCTCTCTCCCGTTGCAGGTCTGCGATGGAGCTCGCGGGGCTACCAACCCCGTCGCATCCGGCCGCCCCTAACGCAAAGCTGCCCCACGCTATCGTTGCACCTTGCCGCGCCAAATCCCATGACTGGTCCTCCACCCTATTGCCCCCGTTGCGTTGACCCCCCACTCCTATCTCGTGCTCACTCCCATTGGGCGGAGGGAGACGACGAGCGCATCGCTCGTCAGCGTGCATGGTCTAGTGCCCTATCTGGCCCATCTCCGCATCTCCACTTCTAGGCCCAGCAGGCCCAGCGACCGCGTGTGCCGGCTCCCGCACAGTGCCTCCTGGCCAGCGTCGCCCGTGCCCGCCTCCCTGCACCACCAGCCCAAGAGTTCCAAGGCCCAACCCCCAAGCCTCCTGCCTCTAGCCGGGCCACGGCGTGCTAAGGTGAGCAACCCGCTCCATGTTTCATGCCTTGGGCGCAATATAGATGTGTTGCGCCCATGCATGTTGGCATGTTTGCTCTCCAGATTCGGCCTGGTGTATTTTTTTTATGTTCTGCGGTTTTCACAAATATCAAGGGTTTTACCGATTTGCAGATAAATGCATCATTTTAATATCCCAATAACTCTTTAACGGTGCATCATATGTAAAAACTTTAAATGTGTAAATTACTCAGAATTTTGTGTAGTTTCACAATACCCAACTTTCAAACCTACTTAAAATGTTTAAACTTGCTGTTTTATTGAGTTTGCATAGATGCCATGTTGAAACGGTTTGTCTCAGAACTAATTAACCGTCGCTCCGATTCAAATGATCCACGTATTTAACTTGACCAGAAAAATGCGTAGAATAACATGGTAGCATTTATTTTGCTGTTTAACAACTCTAAAATAGTGTATAGACACAACAGTACCAAATCTTAATTTACATATGGGGAATTTCAGGAATTGTTATTCTTTGTCCGGCCTCACTTAAACTTGCCTAGAATTTCATGTAGGTCCATAATATCTCATTGCATCCATGCTTTAACATGTGTGGCTGTCTTTTGCATGTATTTGACATCCATGTCATATTATCTTGTGATGATCGTATCTTTTAGACCGTAGCTCCGTTTTAGATAATCTATATATGTAAGTCGACTAGAATGACGTGTAGAATCACATGGTCCACAGTATATTACCGTTTAATAAATATAAAATGTGTTTAGTTCAGATCTGGACGAATCTCGAAATTAACACATGGGGTCATTTTGGAAAATCTATATGTTGTTTCCGACCTCATTTATAATGCCTAGGTAGGTAGTTTATTTATGCTTCACCTCTTGCCATTCTTAACAACATTAAATATTGTTGTGTACCTAAACAGGAGTGAACTAAGTAATTAGATATGGAGTTTCCTCAATATGCAACGAGTTGCATATTGAGTTTCATTTAATTTGTGGTAATAAATTGTTGTACTTGGCGTGCCTTGCATAATTAAACTGGACATGCATCATATGTGTTTGTGCATCATGTAATGCATGTGTTGTGGTGTTTATAGTGTGTTAATTGTTATTTCTCGATGCTTCTTCTCGATAGAGTTTCGCAAGCGTGTTGGTGTGTGAGGATCCGTTCGACTACGTTGGCTTGTCTTCTTCACGGATTTGTTCTTCTTCCAACCGGGACCACATGCAAGATGATGATTTCCATAGATACCATTATTATCATTGCCATGCTAGTTGTCTCGTTTCTTTCTCTATGTCTCACTGCCTACCACTTCAATGTCAGCCTCCCAACATTGACATGAACAGCCTCTAACCCTTTCACAACCCAGCAAACCCTTGATTGGCTATATTACCGCTCGCTCAGCCTTCTGATAGCATTGCTAGTTGTAGTTGTAGTTGCTTCCATGTGAAAACATGTGTTCCTTGCTATATTACTAGATTATAGCTATTTAATTTGATGCACCTATATACCTGGTAAAAGGTGGAAGGCTTGACCTTTTGGTTGGGTGTTTTGTTCTGCTTTTGCCGCCTTAGTTTCAGTTATCGTAATAAAGTTCCATATCAAGTGCTCCTAACATGCTTGGGGTTGTTATGGGGACCCACTTGACTTTCGTTTTGGGATAAAACTCTTCTGGCAAAGACCAACATTGGTACTGTATTTGCCCGACATAATAATATTGAACATCGTTATTAAAAAACATAGGCCATCATGAACCCGGGGAGTAATTCAACATAATACAGGGGGCCAATGCTGATGGTGTTGGTCCCAAACGGAATGCGTGCGCGGCCACCACGAGGGAACTTGAGGTTTGGTTTTACTCATTGCTAGTCACAGCCATCGAGTCCTAAGAACAAGATACATGACTCCTATCAGTATCATCGACACGCCAGGCGGACTTGATGGAATTGTTTTACCTTTCTCGAACGTCTTGTGTGAGGGATTCCAAGGATACTTTTGGCTACCTCGAGGCTGAGGTTTTCTACAAGGAATCCGAGGAGATCATGGGTTCCAACGCGGATTATGGTAGTTTGTGATGGACTAGTTGGAGCACCCCTGCAGGTTTAAATATTTCTGAGAACCATGCCCGTGGTTATGTGAAAACTTGGAAACTTTGTTTAACATCCGATTCTAGATAACTTGAAGTAAACTTAACTAAAATATGCAAACTTTGTGTGTAACCATGACAATCTCTTCTCGTGAGTTCTGTATCCGGAAGAGGACACTGTGGGGTTATGTTCGACGTAGATAGGTGTTCAGGATCACTTCGAGATCATCATTAGTTCACGTCTGTTATGTGTAGATCATCCCCCCTTTTGTTCTTGTAATCGTAAGCTAGCCACTGAAAAAAATGGTTAGTTGCTTGCTGCAGCCTAACCACTTAACCAAACCTCACCCATTAGGCTTTGATAGTCCTGATACCTTTGGAAATGAGATTGTTGAGTCCCCGTGGCTCACAGATTACTACAACAACAGTTGTAGTTACAGGTAAAGGATACTTTGATGTGAGTGCGATGATTGTTCTATTTGGAGTTTCTTCTTCTTCTTCTACATCGATCTAGGATGGGTTCCAGGCCGAAAGCCCGGGATAGCAAGGATGGACATCATTCTTTTATTGTTTGTTTTCATGCATAGTCGAACCCTGCTCTTCTACCTGGTGATTGGATATGTTGTTGTATTGATGTGATCTTGATGTAGGTTGTGGTGAGTGTAAGCCAATTCCATATAATCATCTCTTCTCTACATGTACTTGTAACGATATCCATTCTTGCAACACGATGAGATGCGCTTATAGCCCTATCAAGGCCTTTGCGCCAAAAATAAGTATAGGATTGCATCTTGGGTGTTACAAGTTGGTACCGGAGCAATACCGACCTAGGATCCCCCTAGATTGCTCGAACTTTGCCGAGTCGAGTCCAGTGACAAACTACTTTGAATCTAGTTATATATCGGAGAGTAGGATTCCTTTTACTCTTCTTCTATACTCCAGTCAGGAATCTTGACATAGAATTTCAATTCTACTCCTCTTTTCACTCAAATTTTTGGGGTCCCGCGGGTATTTTGGAATCTATAGGATGTCGATGTGACAGGTTCTGACTTGGTGCCTCCTGTGTGACTTGATTTCTGTAACACCCTGCGTTTTAACTCTCGTGACTAATTAACTTTTCTCAAAAATTAGGACCAACTAAAATTTTTATGACTGATTGTGATGCTTGATATGATTGTTGCTTGCTTGCTTGTTTGCATGTGTTTAAATCCCAATGTTCCTGCTACTCTTCACACTCACCTCCTTGACCCAAATCCTTCCCTAATGATCATGCCATGTGTATAGGACGAGAAACTATTTTACCAAATATTATTTTCACCAAAAAGCATATTCTTGATTTAAGCTTACAAGAACCCCTCACTTGGGATTTGTAGGACAAGTCCTCAAATGAGGGAAGTTATTTAGTATCAAATATTTTATTTAAATCCAATTATTAAAATCACTTCCCAAAACCACATTATTATTATTATTTTAAAATTTATTTTACCATTTTACGTCAATACCTTTCTCTAAGGCCAGAAATGGTCCCTTGTGAAGGAAAGTTATTTTATTGCTTTCGAAATATTTGAGAAAATTTAGGGAAACTCAGAGGCCATATATATTCCATATATGGGAGTTTCAACACATGGTCATGTTCAAAATATTAGGCAAAACCCTTCAAAACCCTCTCTATCTATTTCAAGATTTTGAAATATTTGTATAAGAAATATTCTCAATAAATCCGAGTAAAATTATATCATGTCACACATGATATATGTGATTATCCTGCCAAGTTTCATCTCAATCTAACTTGATTTGATTCACCTAATTATTCCAAAACCATATCTGTCCAAATCCAAATTAGAGCAATTCTACATTGCCAAGTGTCTCCAATTGTGCTCAAAATTGGTGGACATGTTTTGATACTCTAATAATGCATCCACACCAAGTGGTGCATCAAGGAGAATAGAAGAACTTGTCTCAAACCTTTCAAAACATTCTGCATTGATTTCTACCTATTTCATGGGCTTTTCAAGTCTACATTGGACACTTTCTCCACCAAATTCCAAATTTAGTGTCCAAGCCTATTTTCACCTATTATGTGATCTTGTTAAGTTTCATAGCAAGTGGAGCCCCTTTGATAGCCCTAACATCCATAAAACACCTTGTGCCTAATTACCAAAATTGCTACTTTGGCCCCTTCCACTCATCTCCTTGAGCTTAAAACTTTACCAAAACTATCTCTAGTTCCCTTTTACGTGCAGTAACCTTTCCATTGCCACTGGTCAATTATTGGAGGGTGACTCGATGTATCTACCTCTCATTTTTTTACCATGGCAACACTATTTTACCCCTCTTGCTATACTTATGCTTGCGCAAATGCCCCCACCTCCTTCCAGGGAGTCTCTAGCATGCTAATGCATCATTTCAAACCAATATATGGCATGATCAAGTAGTAAATATGAGCAGCACATCTGATGCTTGATTTATGGCTGAAATATAGCTTTGAACTGCAACTGCTAGCTAGAAACCTCCTCTTGATCTGAAACTTTGCATTAGTGTAGTCCTTCCATACTAAATACTTCTAGACATAGTTTCGTTCCCAGATTCCTCCAGTAAGCACCCTCATTTCTAACCCTAAGTTTGTTGCTACAAACTTAAGTGCAGTCAAAACCCACTTAGGTCCAAACTCCACCAGTGCTTGGTGGCATGCATGCCTTGCATACTTGACACCTTGGTCTAGCCAAGTGGTGGCCCTCGACACGAAGTGGGGTGGTGACCACCTCCCTGCCATGCAAAAACGGTGTTATACGCCTTGTCTCCTTCCTGCATCTCGTGTCAGGCCGCTGCAGCATGTCTCAAAGCACCGGGGGGTTCCCTTTGACCAGTCATGTCCCTCCCTGATGCTAGCTCGCCTTCAAAATGCCCATGGCATGGGTGGCCACCGTGCCCAGAGCGCGCCCGAGAGCATCCGAGATCCTTCTCGTCTCCCCCTCTCTATATGGCTCTCCTCGAGCGCCCTGAACTCTCCATATCAACCCCCTCCTCCCTAGCAGCTTCCTGGACCAACCCTTCTACCCTCCTGAGCTATTCTCCTTTCTCCCATGGCCGCAAGGTGCCACCTCGGCCTCACTCTAGTGCGGTCTCCCCAAAGCCCCTCCTCGCCTCAGGGGCTCAGCTGAGCCACATCAGGATCCCTGTCGGCTCCCTTGTGCTCCCCCTCTTCCCTTCCATCACTGGAGCACCGCACCCACTACCACTCTTCGACTAGCTGCCGCAGCCGTGCTCCTCGCACACCCCGGCACTCCCCTAGCGGATATGGGTACCCAGGAGAACGCGGCTCGTCGCCCCGAGTGTGCAGGTGGCCGGAGTGCCACGAGACGCGGCCTGACTGCCGGATCGGCACCGGCGTTCGCGTGGCCTCGCCTCCCCTGTCCTCCCTGTTCAAGCGGGAGGTAGGGGACGAGCCTAATAGTGGGGCATGTCTGCCAGTGACCCAGCGATCAGGCCCGCACGGATAAGTGGTCGTGCACCTCGGTGTGTGCACGTCCCCCGCGTGGGAGACGTACTCCCGGTAGTACGCCTCCTGCATGGCGTCCCCCGTTCGGCAGGTCGAGCCGCTGGGGAGGCTCAGTTCCTCCCTAGTGCCCTGAGCACGATTCAATCCTATGGTAACCCCCTTTTTTCCATTTTATTATCATCAGAAACTTCTAAAATACATTAATAATTCATTTTAGCCCCAAATCAAATGATTCAAATTCCTACACGTTCCTAAAATCAGGATCTATCCGAATATGTGCTTTGCACATTTTTCCAACGATATTTCCGCACATAACTAATGCAAACAAGGATTTGGTTATTTCAAAGTTCACCTTTGTAAATTCTTGCAACACTGAAATTAGCTCCAAATGGAGTGATCCCAATTTCCAGAGACATAATAAATCATTCTCTAATTTCCTAACCTAGGTGAACATTTTCATCTGCAATATCTCTGTTGCATCAAATAAATGGCCCTTTTTTGCATTTCATTCCATATTAGCAATTCCAAAGGAAAATCGTACCAGCTCCAATTCTAGTGAAACCACTTCCTAAATGTTTCTAAATTCATGCTCTGTTAAGTGAGTGCCTCCACTCGTTTTTAGCAGAATGTTTTCCATAGACTTCTTATAGGCTCACTGATGTTTGCTGTGTATCCCTTGCAACGGCGCCAGAAATAGTTGTGTCGATGGCACCAGGAATCCTTCAGCTGCGGCTATGCCTTAAAGGACTTCCTAGGAAAGTATGCAAAGAATTTCCCCCGTGGCCTTGGAGCCTTGCGTTGGTGTTCCCTCGAAGCGGAAAGGGTGATGTAGCACAACGATGGTAAGTATTTCCCTCAGTTTGAGAACCAAGGTATCAATCCGGCGGAAGAGTATCTCCAGATCCTGAACAAACACAAAAGCTTGCACCCAACGCTATGAAGGGGTTGTCAATCCCTTATAGATTGTTTGCCAAGTGAGAACTGAAAGCAACAAAGTAACAAAGCAAAGTAAAAGCGGAGGTGTAAACGATGGATGTGAATAGACCCGGGGCCGTAGTGTTTACTAGTTGCTTCTCTCATGAAAGCAAGTAGACGGTGGGTGAACAAATTACTGTCGAGCAATTGATAGAACCGCACAAAGTCGTGACGATATCTATGCAATGATCATATCTATAGGCATCACGTCCAAAACAAGTAGACTGATACTGTCTGCATCTACTACTATTACTCCACACGTCGACCGCTATCCAGCATGCATCTAGTGTATTAAGTCCATAAGAAAAGAGTAACGCCTTAAGCAAGATGACATGATGTAAAGGGATAATCTCAAACCAATGATAAAAAACCCCATCTTTTTACCCTTGATGGCAACTACTTGATGTGTGCCTTGCTGCCCCTACTGTCACTGGGAAAGGTCACCACATGGCAGAACCAAAAACCAAGCACTTCTCCCATTGCAAGAATCATAGATCTAGTTGGCCGAACAAGACCCAAGACTTGGAGAGACTTACAAGGATATCAAATCATGCATATAAGAAATCAGCAAAGACTCAAATATATATCATAGATAATCTGATCACAAATCCACAATTCATCGGATCTCGACAAACACACCGCCAAAGAAGATTACATCGGATAGATCTCCATGAAGATTATGGAGAACTTTGTATTGAAGATCCAAGAAAGATAAGAAGCCATCTAGCTACTAACTACGGACCCGTAGGTCTGAAGTGGACTACTCACGAGTCATTGGAGGGGCGATGATGATGATGAAGAAGCCCTCCAACTCCAAAGTCCCCTCCGTCAGGGCGCCGGGAAGGGTCTCCAGATGAGATCTCGCGGAAACGGAAGCTTGCAGTGGCGGAAAAGTATTTTCGAGGCTCTCCTGATTTTTTGCGGCATATTTGGGACTTTATAGGCCAAAGACCTAGGTCAGGGGGCGGCCAGGGAGGCCACAAGCCTGCCCACCACAGCCTCCCCCCTGGTGGCGGAGTGGGGGCTTGTGGGCTCCCTGGAGCCCACCTGGCTTGGCTCAAAAGCCCCCTAGTCTTCTTCCGTTCGGGAAAAAATCATTTCGAGGTTTTTCTTCCGTTTGGACTCCGTTCCAAAATCAGATCTGAAAAGAGTCAAAAACACGGAAAAAACAGGAACTGGCACTTGGCACTGAATTAATAAGTTGGTCCCAAAAAAGATATAAAAGGTACATAAAACAACCAAAGAAGACAAGATAACAATGTGAAACCATCAAAAATTCTAGATACGTTTGAGACGTATCAAGCATCCCCAAGCTTAACTCCTGCTCGTCCTCGAGTAGGGAAGTGATAATAATGAATTTTCGATGTTTTCATGCTACCTAGCATAGGTGTCCTTTGTAATTCCTCTTATGTGACGTGAATATTCACATCCATTAGATTCAAAACAATAGTTTGCTATTGACGTGGAAACAATAATAATTCAAGCAAACTAGCAAAGTAATCATGAACTTTCAAAATAAAAAGGCCAAAAGAAAGTTATCCCTACAAAAGCATATAGTCTGGCTATGCTCTATCATCATTGCACAACGAATTTAAATCATGCACAGCCCCGGTATTGGACAAGTAATTGTTTCACACCTTTACTTTCTCAAACCTTTTCAACTCTCACGCAATACATGAGCGTGAGCCAAGGTTATAGCACTATAGATGGTGTGGAATGTGGTGGAGGTTGCAAGACAAAAAAGGAGAAGATAGTCACATTAACTAGGCATATCAATGAGCTGTGGAGATGCTCATCAATAGATATCAATGTGAATGAGTAGGGATTGCCATACAAATGATGCACTATAGCTACGAGTATGTGAAAGCTCTTAAAGAAAACTAGTGGGTGTGCATCCAACTTGCTTGCTCACGAAGACCTAAGGCAATTTTGAGGAAGCCTATCATTGGAATATACAAGCCAAGTTATATAATGAAAATTTCCCACTAGCTATATGGTGGTGACAAAACGAGAGACTCTCAATCATGAAGATCATGGTGCTTAATATGCACAAGTGTGGAAAAAGTGGTAGCATTGTCCCTTCTCTCTTTTTCTCTCATTTTTTTTTATTTGGTGGGCTCTTTGGCCTCTTTTTTTTGTGGGCTTATTTGGCCTCTTTTATTTCCTCACATGGGACAATGCTCCATTAATGATGATCATCACACTTTTAACTCAAAACTTAGAGTAACGATGACTCTATATGGAATGCCTTCGGTAGTGTACCGTGGCAATGATCTAGCATGGCATAGACATCAAAGGAAACATCATGCTAACTATCTTACGATCATGCAAAGGCAAAGTAGATGTGGTGGCACATGTCATGCTGGTAGTCGCATGGTAATATATCTCGGAATGACTTTGAACAAGCCATAATAGGTAGGTATGGTGGCTGTTTTGAGGGAGGCTAATGGTGGGTTTTGTGCACCGGTGAAAGTTGCACGACACTAAGAAGATATTGATGGTGGAAGGTGAAAGTGCATCTAAACCATGGACTCAACATTAGTCATGAAGAACTCATATACTTGTTGCAAAAGTTTTATTAGTAATCGAAACAAAGCATTCAACGCATACTCCTAGGGGAAGGGTTGGTAGGTATAAACCATCGCGCGATCCCGACCGCCACGCAAAGGATGACAATCAATATAATAATCATGCTCAGATTTCATCACATAGCGGTTCACCATACGTGCATGCTATGGGAATCACTAACTCAACACAAGTATTTCTAGATCCACAACACCTTACTAGCATGAGTTCAATATTACCATAACCACAACTCAAAACTAATTCAGATGAATCAAACTTCTCTAACTATTCAATGCACATGAAGGTGGAAGTTTTCGTATCCCTTTGGATAACTACCCCTTTTGAGACTACTTTCAAAGCATAGATCAACTACCAAGCCACGCACTGCTGCACTCTAAAAGATATAAGTGAAGCACACAGAGCAAAAGTATCTAGCTCAAAAGATATAAGTGAAGCACATGTGAGATGAATTGTCTATCAAAAGATATAAGTGAAGCTCGACAAAATCACGGTGTGTGCATGTATCTCTCTCTAGGTGTGCAGCAAGGATGATTGTGACACAACAAAATAAAAGACTCCTACGATACAAGACGATCCAAGCAAAAACACATAACATGTGGTGAATAAAAATATAGCCCCAAGTAACGTTACTGATGGATTGAAGACGAGAGAGGGAATGCCTTCCCGGGGCATCCCCAATCTTAGGCTTTTACGGCATCCTTGAATCTCTTGGGGTTCCTTGGGAATCCCCAAGCTTGAGCTCTTCCCACTCTTTATCTCTTTGTCCATAAGAACTTCACCCAAAACTTGAAAACTTCACAACACGAAACTTAAATACAAACTCGTGATAACATTAGTACAAGAAAGAAAACCACCACTTCCTTAGGTACTGTAGCAAACTTAAATTCTACTTGTGCTGATGTTGGGTTACTGTAATTTCAATCTTCCATGGCTAATACCCCCCGATACTATCCATAGTTTCATCAAAATAAGCAACCAACACAACAAAAACAGAATTTGTTAACAGTAGACCAGTCTGTAGAATTATGTATATTTCCTATACCCCTGTTACTTCGAAATTTCTGAAAAATTACGACAGTCTGAAGAATTTGTGTAGCAATCAGCAGAAAAAAGAATCAACTCAAAATCTCTTACAGACAAAAAATGAAAATTCTTTTCGTGAGCAGAAAGTTTCTGTCTTTTCCAGCATGACCAAACGATCATCCCCAAGACTAATCATAACGGTTTTGCTTGGCACAAACGCAAAAAGAAACACAAAAAACACAATCATAACAGAATTATGAAAGTGTGGAAAAAACAAAATAGAAAGAAAAAGGATAGATTCGTTGGGTTGCCTCCCAACAAGCGCTTTTGTTTAACGCCCTTAGCTAGGCGAAAGTGATGGAATCATGTATAGTCATCTTTGGTGCTCAAACCATAGGTAGCCCTCATCATAGATTCATAAGGCAATCTTATTTTCTTTCTAGGAAAGTGCTCCATGCCCTTCTTTAAAGGAAATTGAAAACTAATATTCCCTTCCTTCATATCGATGATAGCACCAATAGTCCTTAATTAGGAAAGGTCTACCAAGAATAATGGGACATGAAGGATTGCAATTTATGTCAAGTACAATGAAATCCATGGGTACATAGTTCTTATTTGCAACAATAAGAACATCATCGATCCTCCCCATGGGTTTCTTGATAGTAGAATCCGCAAGATGCAAATTAAGAGAACACTCTTCAATCTCATGAAAACCAAGAATATCACATAAAGACTTTGGAATCGCGGAAACACTAGCACCCAAATCACACAAAGCATTGCACTCATAGTTTTTTATCTTGATTTTGATAGTAGGTTCCCACTCATCATGAAGTTTTCTAGGTATAGAGACTTCTAGTTCGAGCTTCTCTTCAAGAGATTTCATCATAGCATCTACGATATGTGCGGTAAAGGCTTTGCTTTGGCTATAAGCATGTGGAGAGTTTGCAATGGATTGCGTCAAAGAAATGCATTCAAACAAGGAGCTATTATCATAATTGAATTCCTTGAAATCCAAAGTGGGAGTTTCATTACTACCCAAAATTTTGACTTATTCTACTCCACTCTCCACACCTTTATCATCAAGATAGGTGGACTCCGAATCATTGGGGCGTTTTTCAACCAAAGTGGATTCATATCCAGCCCCTCCATAAGTAGGTTTTACACGCGAAAACAAAGATTCAAGAGGAGACACACCAAGCACTTTAAGATCTTCGTGATTTGCATCACTAGAACGCACCCTTTTAAACCATTCATGTCTAGCGCGAATTTGGGCGGTTCTTTCTTTGCTCTCATTCATGGAGATAGGCATAGCTTTCAAAGTTTCATCCAAGTTGACCTTGGGAGGAGCGCATCTAACTTTCAAAGCATCAATATCACAAGACATCCTATCAACGCTCTTAGCCAAATCGTCTATTTTGAGTAGTTTTTCCTCTATGGACGCATTGAAAATCTTTTGAGAGTTGATGAACTCTTTGATATTACTCTCTAAATCAGAGGGTAATTTGTTGTGATTTCCATAAGTGTTGTTGTAGGAATTGCCATAATTGTTAGAGGAGTTACTAGGAAAAGGCCTAGGAACATAGTTTCCTCTAAAAGCATTGTTGTTGCCAAAATTGTTCGTACCAACAAAATTCACGTCCAAACTAGCATTGCTACTCTCAATCAAACAAGATAGTGGCATGTCATTAAGATCTACGATAGCGTTTATACTAGCAACCAAATTCATCAACTCGTCCATCTTAGCACTAAGCGAGTTAATCTCTTCTATAGTGTGCACCTTTTTGGTTGGTCATGATATTGTCTAGGAGTTTTGTAGTGGCTCCTAACGTGATTTCCATGAATATTCCACCTGAGGTGGGGTCCAAGATATTGCGAGAAGCGAAATTCCAGCCAGCTTAAAATATTTCTATAATCATCCAGAAACTCAAGCCATGAGCGGGACGATTTCTAATCATAAGCTTCATCCTCTCCCAAGATTGTGCAATGTGTTCATGATCAAGTTGCTTGAAATTCATGATATCCTTATGTAAGGAGATGATCTTAGCCGCCGGAAAATACTTGGATATGTAAGCATCTTTGCACTTATCCCAAGAATCGATACTATTTTTAGGCAAAGAAGAAAACCAAGTTTTTGCGCGATCTCGCAACGAGAAAGGAAAAAGTTTCAACTTAATCACGTCATTATCCACATCTCTTTTCTTTTGCATATCACAAAGCTCAATTAAGGTATTAAGATGGGATGCGGCGTCTTCACTAGGAAGGCCAGAGAATTGCTCTTTCATAACAAGATTCAGCAAAGCTGCGTTGATTTCATATGATTCCGCACTAGTGGTGGGAGCAATCGGAGTTCTAATAAAATCATTATTATTAGTGCTCGAGAAGTTGCAAAGTTTGATGTTTTCAGACATGATGACTTCAACAAATAAACAAGCACACAAGCAAGCAAGAGAACCGGCAAAGTAAAACGGCAAAGGCAAAAGAAAATGGCGAAGGAGAAAGGCAAATGAAAACGGCAAATGTGAAGTTGGGGAGAGGAAAACGAGAGGCAACTGCCAACAAAAGTAAATGCAAGAGAAGAGTTTGTGAGACCTACTTGGATGGATCTTGATTTCTCCTCCCCGGGAACGACACCATAAATACTTCTGATGTTTGTTGTGTATCCCTTGCAACGGCGCCAGAAATAGTTGTGTCGAGGGCACCAGGAATCCTTCAGCTCTGGCTACGCCTTAAGGGACTTCCTAGGCAAGTATGCAAAGAATTTCCCCCGTGGCTTTGGAGCCTTGCGTTGGTGTTCCCTCGAAGCGAAAAGGGTGATGTAGCGCAACGACGGTAAGTATTTCCCTCAGTTTGAGAACCAAGGTATCAATCCGGCGGAAGAGTATCTCAAGATCCTCCACAAACACAAAAGCTTGCACCCAACGCTATGAAGGGGTTGTCAATCCCTTATAGATTGTTTGCCAAGTGAGAACTGAAAGCAAAAAAGTAACAAAGCAAAGTAAAAGCGGAGGTGTAAACGATGGATGTGAATAGACCCGGGGGCCGTAGTGTTTACTAGTGGCTTCACTCAAGAAAGCAAGTAGACGGTGGGTGAACAAATTACTGTCGAGCAATTGATAGAACCGCGCAAAGTCGTGACGATATCTATGCAATGATTATATCTATAGGCATCACGTCCAAAACAAGTAGAACGATACTGTCTGCATCTACTACTATTACTCCACACTTCGACCGCTATCCAGCATGCATCTAGTGTATTAAGTCCATAAGAACTGAGTAACACCTTAAGCAAGATGACATGATGTAGAGGGATAATCTCAAACCAATGATAAAAACCCCATCTTTTTACCCTTGATGGCAACTACTTGATGTGTGCCTTTCTGCCCCTACTATCACTCGGAAAGGTCACCACATGGCAGAACCCAAAACCAAGCACTTCTCCCATTGCAAGAATCATAGATCCAGTTGGCCGAACAAGACCCAAGACTCGGAGAGACTTACAAGGATATCAAATCATACATATAAGAAATCAGCAAAGACTCAAATATATATCGTAGATAATCTGATCACAAATCCACAATTCATCCGATCTTGACAAGCACACCGCCAAAGAAGATTACATCGGATACATCTCCATGAAGATCATGGAGAACTTTGTATTGAAGATCCAAGAGAGAGAAGAAGCCATCTAGCTACTAACTACGGACCCGTAGGTCTGAAGTGAACTACTCACGAGTCATTGGAGGGGCGATGATGATGATGAACAAGCCCTCCAACTCCAAAGTCCCCTCCGACAGGGCGACGGAAAAGTATTTTCGAGGCTCTCCTAATTTTTTGCGGAATATTTGGGAATTTATAGGCCAAAGACCTAGGTCAGGGGGCGGCCAGGGAGGCCACAAGCCTGCCCACCGCCGCCTCCCCCTGGTGGCGGAGTGGGGGCTTGTGGGCTCCCTGGAGCCTACCTGGCTTGGCCCAAAAGCCCCCCGGTTCTTCTTCCGTTCGGGAAAAAATCATTTTGGGGTTTTACTTCCGTTTGGAGTCCGTTCCAAAATCAGAGCTGAAAAGAGTCAAAAACACGGAAAAAACAGGAATTGGCACTTGGCACTGAATTAAGAAGTTAGTCCCAAAAAAGATATAAAAGGTACATAAAACAACCAAAGAAGACAAGATAACAGCGTGAAACCATCAAAAATTATAGATACGTTTGAGACGTATCAATCACCTATTCCTCCTTTCCTCCATTCAAAAATCTCTGATGGTCCAGGTCTCCTAGAACAAGCTTCGGGTATTTTTCATATGACCAGAGAGTTCCAAGAAAAATGAAATTTCTATTTTTAGAGTACTTTTGTTTCTTCTTCTTGTGTGGCTTACTATGGTTGTTTCCGATGATAGTTGATGGAATAGACGGTGTACTCGGAGTTGGACCGGAAGACCTCGAAGACCCCGGAGAGATATTAGAGCAAGGCAAGCAGCCCTTTGACCATGTCTGAGAAAATGGTTTATGCATGACATGTTGATTACTTATTCTGATACATAT
This sequence comes from Hordeum vulgare subsp. vulgare, assembly GCF_904849725.1. NCBI lineage: Eukaryota > Viridiplantae > Streptophyta > Magnoliopsida > Poales > Poaceae > Hordeum > Hordeum vulgare. The sequence continues at coordinate 267,186,784 of NC_058519.1, read as the reverse complement.
AGTGCGATTAATTGGTACCACCGGTATGGTGTTACCGGTGGCTTCTCTGGAGCACTTGCCCTGAGCATGACCTTACCATCTATGAGGGTCACGTTGTTCAAATGTTGACAAGTAGATAGTAGTGCTACGGATAGGGTGAGCATTTGCATGGTGATGGTAACATAACGGTGATATCAAAAGTTTACGAAAACCCCGTCGGGTGCCACTAATGCCCGAGGGTTATGGTGTTGAGCTGCATGACCACTTGAGAAAGAAGTGGTGTACCGGAAATGTTTTGTGTGAGTGGTTTTGGAAATGGGATTAGACTTAAGATTTGTCGACCGTCCCAACCTTACATGTGCGACCACGATACCCCTTTATGGGGACGAGCTGTGTTGATTACTATGGTCGTGCTAGCAAGGAGCCCGCATTACGAGTATTGGTGAAGAGTGTCCACATGTGCTGCCATAATTGGTATCATTGCAATTTCGAGGGTCTGAGATAGATGAGTTTCCGAGATCTCTGGTTATGTGTTGACAGATGTGATACACTCGACCGGTAGTGTTATTTCTAGGAGTTGAGTGATGGATTTTACTCCTTGTATTCGTGGACCCTATTGCATAACGAGAACATTTCGGGAGTTCTTAGATGGTAATTCAAGTAGTTACCTAGGATTATCTTCCAACAAATGCATGATGTGACATTGGGGTTCGACATCTAGTGGATTCGTTTATGTGCGGTCTTTCTTACAAAGGACAGTCGCGATATATTTCATCAGATATGCCCTGTCAAGCCTTGTAGTTTTCTACACCTAGGGAGCATATTCGAGCATCATTTCAATATGGCAATCCAATGTACGATCGAGCCACCATGGGAACCTTACCACGAAAAATATCGAGCGAAATCTCTATCATGTTTTTGTTCTGGCTTAATTTGCAAGCCACATCCTTTGTTTTGTTGGAGTATGGTAATTAAAGTTACTTTGACATCAAGTGGTGATTTCATATATTTTCCAAGTGGTGTTCTCATATTTCTATGTCAGTTCTAATCATTTTGCTCAATCAATTGTCATGTCAATTCTTTTCCAACCGAAGTGCTTCTCTTCAAGTTAATTCAATTCTCTGCAATATTTGCAAAATCAATCTTCTTATTTCTTCTGGAGTTGTCTCATCCGTCCCAAGTTGTATTTTTCCCACCATCCTGCCCTTTTTGCTTCAACTATTAATTTATCATCCAAGTGCCTTTCTTTTTATTGATGCTTTTGCTATCTTTTCTTCCGTATGGTATCCGATGATTCATTGTGAACACGCTTAGGTGTTAAGTTCATCATTCTTCACTCTTGTTGTCTTCTTTAGTGGATTCAATTCAAGCTATCGGTGTGCATCATATCCTTTCATTTGTCCAATGCTTTCCCGTGTTGGAAATTCTTATCCAAGCCTCTCATACTTATTAATCCTCTATATTCTGTCCGGAGTGCTGAAGAAATCTCAGAAGATTCTTGTTTCCGTTCAAAATCTTCAAATTATTTCGAGGTGCTCAACCTCATCAAGTTCTTAATTTGTATCGGTGCAATCCCTCTTTCTAAGCAATCTTTTCAACGGTGGTTTCTTTTGAGTGGGCCCATAACCCACAGGTTTTTCTAGAATCTTACCTGGCTCTTTTAATGTTTTCTAGAGATATCTAAAGATTTTCAAGTGTGGTATAAGTATGAATTCCATCACTCATATTCCTTATCCAAGATCGCTTTGAATTATTTTCATCATTGTCACAACCTTTCATTCTTCACTATTCTGGAGTGTCTCAATAATTCTTGATGGGGTTTCTTGCCATCACTCTTAGCTTGGAAGACTAAAGAAGTTTTTATACTTAATATTGTCCCATTCTCTTGAGGATTCATAATTTCAACTTGATGCTATCATCTTGAATTGATTTCGATCATGAGAAATTCCTTCCATATCTATCCGGTGCATTTCAGAATTGTTTTTATTTCTCGTTCCTCTGAAGTCCATCATTTCAGAAGATTTCTTTGTTCTAAGCTTTCAGCTTTCGTTCTCAAATGCTTCTCAAGTGTTGTATCTTGGTTCACATCTCAATTATTCTGGTGCCTTGTTCAAGATTTCTATTAGGTGTCTCAAGATCTATTTGTTCTCATGTATCACATTCATTTCTAATATACCCATATGTGCTAAATTCTTCACGTGGATCATGGTCTCTTCGTTCTCATGTATGTTCATTTATTCATGGTATTTCGCATTTGTATGCAATTCTTACCGGTGGCTTATTCAAACATCTACTAATCGAATCATGCTCTCCTTGTCCTCATGTAGCCCAGTTCATTTGTATTATCCTCTTTCATTCCAATTCTTACGTGTGTTTCTTCCAAGATTTCTTTAAGTTTGTGCTCTATCTCTCTCTCTCAAGTCTTTTCATGAAGAATAAGTCATACGATAAATCCGTTGCTTGTCATCAATTTAACTTCATGAAGGATAAGCATAAGAAAATTCTTATTCTTGTTTCATCAAAGTGATTTCAATCTTTGTTCCATAGTAGTTCATGATATCAAATTATTTATCCCAAGTGTTCTTATGTTTTCTTTTCCGGAGTTCCAAGTTTTCTCAAGTATATCTTCATGAAGCTTCATCTAAATCTTTGCAAGGCCATAATCTTATTATTTTGCAACATTCAATTGTTTTCTATCATCCTATCATTCCAAAGTTCTTTCAAGGGTTCTTCATGGTGGTTATTCAAGGATGTAATTCTTTATCAATGTGTTCTTCAAGATTCTTGTTGGAAAACCTCAAGTGTTCTTTCCCTTGCATTTAAAAGAGCAGTTCTTCCTCCATTTTCCTTTGAGGTGGTGTTATAGCGATCTTGACTCATGAGGAGCCTCAAAGAGAAACTGTTTCAAGAATGAGATATTTAAACCCACCGATTCTTTGATTATTTGATTTTACAAATAATGGTATCTTCATTGCGCTATCTTGGATTGGATTTCAGGTAAAGCTTTTTCCTCAGGATTGTTGCTATTACGGTGATTATCGTTGGTCCATGTTCTCAATGTATACTCTTTGTGAACGAAGCTTTGATGCCTTGTTACTCCCAAGCAATCATTGTTTGTGATAGTGGCTGGTTGTCACCAATAGTTTTGGGATGTTTTCCATCAAACCACAACAAGCTTATTCTTTTGTTATTGATTTCCAACAACTCCATTCAATCCTCCTTTGTAAGATTCTTTTCAAATTCAATTGTGGTAGTTGCCATTTTCTTATCCCTCCGCTTCTTCTCAATGATCTAGTTTCTGTTCTTGTTTCGAAGGCTTTGTGAGGTTTCTCTCTTTCATCCATTATCTTGTTTTATCAACATCATATTATTCCCTTTCTTGTCCATTTAACCGGTGTGTTGTGAAATCTTTTCAAATCCATCCATTATCGAATTTTTCCCTCTTTCCGACCGAAGTGCTACCGAAATTTCTTGTGAACTCTTGCTTGTATCTGATATCATTTGGTTTGGTTTCACTAGTTTGTCAAGAAGAAATTAAGATTTACCTCTTTTGTCTCTCTTCCTCTTCCCCCTTTCATTCTTATATCTCGGGTCAAGATCTCTTGTAAGTGTAGGAGAGTTGTAACAGCCCGAAACTCATGCTCCGGAAGATTCCCCTTTTATTCCATTGTCGACGTGTGTCTTTTTGGTTGTCGCATTCATCATCGCATCATGTGCATCATCCGCATTGCATAGACACTCCGTTGTCGTCATTTTTTCAAAACTCGCATCCGTTGTTAGTTGTCGGTTCTCTCTGTTTTTGTCGTTGACCTCTTTTGAGACAAACCGCACATGCACGCGCCCGCGGCATCGTTAAAACGTTGTTCTTAAAAGTGTATATAAAACTTTTTTGGATTGGGTTGAAACTTGGCGTGCGTATTAATATAGTGTAGGTAGGCCGCCTGCCAAATTTCAGCGCAATCGGAGTTCATTTGGTATGGAAACCGTTAAATATATAGCGGCACTATGCACGGTTAAATTCCCGGACGTTTTCAGATTTTAAGAACTCTGTCACGGGCTGCCAAACTTCCCAATCATCTAAGCCCACCACCTCTATACAGCCCAACATAGCCCACCTAGCCTAACCTTGTCACTGGAGCCGTCGTATCGCGATCCAATGGTCCGAAAACGGAATAAAACTGCTAAACATATCTCCCTTTCCCTATATAAGCACCCATACATGCCTAATTTTCCTAACCCTAGATCCACCCACCTCGAAACCCATGCCCGCAGCCAGCTGGTGACTTCCAACCTTTCTCCGTGCTGCCAGCCAACAACTCACTGCATCGGGTCCGCACGATCCAGATCCGGCCAGCCCACGCCCGGATCTAGCCGAAGCCGTTGCGTGCGACCACTGAGCGAGCTGCCTCGCCCGATCGGGGTCAGAAGCTCGTGCCCGAGCCTCCCATGGCCGCATCTCCCAAGCTCCTGCGTCCACCCCACGCAGCCTCGTCTCCACACCGGCTGGAGGAACGTCGTTGGTGAGCAGTGTGCCGCCCTGCCGACCTCGTTGTCCCTCTCCTCCTCTCATGTTCATCTCTCTCCCCTAACCAAGCCCTCTCTCCCACAGTAGGTCCACCATGGAGGTCGCCGCGCTTCCAGCCCCCATCACGTTCGGCCTCCCCTAATGCAGAGCCGCCCCGCATTGTCATTGCACCTTGCCGCGGAGTATCCCGGGATTGGTCCCCCACCCCATCACCCCTGTCGTGCTGACCTGCCGCCCCTGTCTCCTACTCGCTCCCTTCGAGTACCAGCATGCATGGGCCAGCACCCTATGCATCCCATCACCGCATCGCCGCTTCCTGGCCAAGCAGGCCCAGCGATCACCTAAGCCAGCTCACGTGCAGCGCCTCCAGGCCTAGTGTCGCCCGCGCCCGCCTCGCTGCTCCACCGGCACAGGAGTTCCAAGGCCCAACCCCAAGCCGCCCGCCTCCAGTCGGGCCACGACGTGCTAAGGTGAGCAGCCCGCCCCTTGTTTCGCATCTAGGGCGCAATATAGATGTGTTGTGCCCATGCCTGTTGGCCTCTTTGCTATCGATATTCAGCCCGGTGTATTTTTTTACGACCTATGATTTTACTAAATATCCAGGGATTTACCGATTTACAGAAAAATTCACCATTTTAAAATACTAATAACTCTTTAATCGTGCATCATATGTAAAAACTTTAAACATGTAAACTGCTCAGAATTTTGTGTAGTTTTACAATATCCAACTTTCAAACCTTCTTAAAATGTTGAAACTTGCTGCTTTTTTAGTTTGCGTAGATGCCATGTTGAAACGGTTTGTCTCATAGCTAGCTAACCTTGGCTTCGATTAAAATGATCCACATATGTAACTTGAACAGAAAAATGCGTAGAATAACATGGTGTCATTTATTTTGCTATTTAACAACTCTAAAATTATATATAGGAAGAACAATACCGAATCTTAATTTACATATGGGGAATTTCTGGAAGTGTTCTTCGTTGTCCGGCCTCATTTAAACTTGCCTAGAATTTCATGTAGTTCCATAATATCTCGTTGCATCCATGCTTTAACACCTGTGGCTATCTTTTGCATGCATTTGGCATCCATGTCATATTATATTGTGATGATCATATCTTTTAGACAGTAGCTCCGTTTGAGATGATATATATATGTAAATCGACTATAATGACGTGGAGAATCACATGGTCTAATTTATTTTTCTATTTAATAAATATAAAATGTGTTTAGTACAGATCTGTACATATTCCAAAATTAACACATGCAGTCATTTTGGTAATCATATATGTTGTTTCTGATCTCATTTAAAATGCCTAGGTAGGTAGTTTACTTATGCTTCACCTCTTGCCATGCTTAACAATATTTAATATTGTCGTGTACCTAAATGGGAGTGAACTAAGTAATTAAATACGGATTTTCGTTAATATGCAACAAGTTGCATATTGAGCTTCATTTAATGTGTAGTAATAAATTGTTGTGCTTGTCGTGCCTTGCATAATTAAACCGGACATGCATCATATGTGTTTTTGCATCATGTCATGCATGTGTTGTGGTGTTTATCATGTGTTGATTGTTGTTTCCAGATTGCATCTTCTCGATAGGATTTTGCAAGTGTGTCGGAGTGTGAGGATTCGTTTGACTATGTTGGCTCATCTGCTTCACGGATTCGTTCTTCTTCCAAGTGGGGTCACAAGCAAGATGATCATTTTCCTGCATACAACTACTATCATCGCCATGCTAGTTGTATCGCTTCTTTTGCTATATCTCGCAGCCTACCACTTATATGTCGGCCTCCCAACATTGCCATGAAAATCCTATAACCTTTCACAACACAGCAAAGTCTTGATTGGCTATGTTACCCCTCGCTCAGACTTCTTATAGTGTTGCTAGTTGCAGGTGCAGTTGCTTCCATGTGAAAACATGGGTTCCTTGTTATATCACCATATTATTGCTATTTAATTTAGTGCACCTATATACCTGGTAAAAGATGGAAGGCTTGGCCTTTTGTCTGGGTGCTTTTTAGCACTTTTGCCATGTTAGTTTCGGCTACCGATGTCATGTTTCATATCGAGCGCTCCTAACTTGCTTGGGGTTGTTATGGGGACCCCCTTAACTTTCGTTTGGGATAAATCTCTTCTGGCAAGGCCCAACTTTGGTACTATATTTTCCCAACATAATAATATTGAACATCATTATTGAAAAACTTGTGGCGTCATGAACCCAAGGAGTAATTCAACATAATACAGAGGGGCCACTGGTGATGATGTTGGCCCAAATGGGCTGCTTGCGAGGCCACTACGAGGGAACTCGAAGTTTGGTTTTACTCGTAGCTAGTCCCATCCGTCGTGTCCTGAGAACGAGATACACGGCTCCTATTGATATATTAGACACATCGGGCGACCTTGTTGGATTTGTTTTACCTTTCTCGAATGTCTTGTGCGAGGGATTCCGAGGATACTTTAGGCTATCTCAAGGTTGAGGTTTTCCACGAGGAATCCGAGGAGATCACGGGTTTTCCATAGTCAAGGTTTCTGATGCAGCTTATGGTAGTTTGTGATGGACTAGTTGGATCACCCCTGGAGGGTTAAATCTTTCTAAGGGTCGTGTCCGTGGTTACGTGTCAACTTGGAAACCTTGTTTAACATCCGGTTATATATAACTTGAAGTAAAATTAACTAAAATATGCCAACTGTGTGCTTATCCCTGACTGTCTCTTCTCGCGAGTTCTTTATCCGGAAGAGAACACGGTGTGTTATGTTTGACGTAGGTAGATGTTTACGATTACTTCGAGATCATAATTAGTTCATGGTCGTTATGCGTAGATCATCCCCCTTTTATTCCTATACTCATAAGTTAGCCACTCAAATAAATGCTTAGTTGCTTGCTGCAGCCACACCACTTAACCAAAGATCACCCATTAAGCTTTGCGAGTATTTATACCTTTGGAAATGAGATTGTTGATTCTGTGTGGCTCACAAATTACTACAATAATAGTTGAAGGTATAGGTAGAGGGATACTTTGACATGAGCACGATGATTGATCTATTTGGAGTTTCTTCTTGTTCTTCTACATCAATCTAGGATGGGTTCCAGGCCGGTAGCCTGGGATAGCAAGGATGGACGTCGTTTTTTGATCGTTTGTTTTCATTTAGTAGTCGGATCCCGTTCTTCTACTTGGTGATTGAATATGTTGTTGTATTGATGTGATCTTGATGTAGCTTGTGGCGAGTGTAAGCCAATTCCATATACGCATCTCTTTCGTACATGTACTTGTAATGATATCCATTATTGTGAAACAATGAGGTGCGCTTTTATCCCTGTTGAGGCCTTCGTGGCAAAACTAAGGATAGGATCGCATCTTGGGCGTTACACTTATCCTCGGAGAGTCATAGGGTTTTTTCACTTGTGAAGAAATGATGCTCATCATAGAAATTCTCCTTGAGGAATATGGGTCGCCTTGTGCCTTTGTATGGCTGAATAGGCTTGGCCTGAAGATTTTGCTTGTACCTCCCAACAAGAAATCTTGGCACAATAGTTTCTTGAGGAGATTGTGCCAAAACTTATGTCTGAGGATTTTGAACTATGGGATCATCAGCAATAGTCTTAGTGTTCATGATATCAACCTCTCATTCCTCAACTGTTGGCAGACGAATTTGAGATGTTATTTCTTCAGACTAAGGAATTTGTGGAACAAATCTTCAACTACATTTTCATTTGCATTGCACTGAAGAATATGTGCAGCAATATCTTGAGTCATGTTTTCTGTTGTTTGAGTAGTTTGTTCAACAGATTCTTCAGTTGATGCAGCTGGTATTTCCTTTGGAATTGATTGCATTAGAGTAGGGGGCCATCCGACCATGTATTAATTCCTATAGTTTGGGCAGACGACTGAGGAATTTGTTGGAGAGGGCTGGCCAGTGGAGAACTTGGGTGTGCAGTTTCCTAGTATTCATCACTTATCACTAGGGTGGTGCACCCAATGTTCACCACTTCTTCAATTTCTTGTGCACGAGGCTCTTCATCAGTTAAGTGAGGAAAGGGTGATGATGTCTGAGGGGGTGAAGTGTTCACACCCACCTCAATTTATTCATCGATCGGCTCTGAGGAAGCAGCAGATCTATTTTCTTTATCCTCTTCAGGGATGACATATTCTTCACAAAATGGTACCATTTCATAAGAGGGTACCGAGGTGATAGGAGTAGCATCAATTGGCTTAGCGGAAGAACTTGGTAAAATCTTCAATCGTATGACTTATGAGGATCCCGCGGTGGTTGATGTCTTTCACTTTTGTGCACTTCTTTTTCCGCAGCTTTAGTTTTCTTTGCTTCGGATGCAAAAGGATGTATCAGTCTCTTCACCCTTGAAGATTTTGGAGATAGAGCAGAATGTGGAGTTGAGCAGGTTCTTCAGGTACGGCTGATGCAGTCGCGCTGACAAGATCATTTTCCTCATGTGCAGGAGTTTCTTCAGGTTGCCTGCCAATTTCTTCAGGAGCAACAGTGGAGGTTGCCCTGACAGTTTCTTCATGCTTTGTAGTTTCTTCAGCAGCCCTCGTAGTTTCGTCAGCCGCTAGAAATTCTTTAGTGCTCCGAGCATTAAATTTAGGCTGAGCAGAAGAGCTAGTTTTAGTAGTTGATGGTTGCGATGGAACTGCAACCCTAATGTTGTGATGAGTGATTGCCCTAGTGGCGACATTGACGAACCTGACCTTGGCACCTTTTCCAATCAACATGATATCAACTGTACTATTCACTAAGGTTTTTAATCTTAGTCTATGTGGAAATGAGTTGTTCAAGAGTCAAGGAGAGCACGTTATTCTTCAATAATTATTCCTTCTTGGTCTACTCCTTTCTGGCCTTTTTTCCCTTTCCAACTTCCATTTTTTTGGTGATGAACATCGTCAACACATGTCTTGAACCAGGTGGAAGTTTTATATCGTCAGTTGGTGTTTGAGGATCCTTATACCACATATTAAAAAAACAATCTAGCACGTCTCTTGCATTCAACATAAAAGAAATTTTTGTGCCCTTGGCCTGAGCCACTCTTTCATGTTTTCTTCTGATGATTTCAGCGAGTTATTCATCATTAGCTTCATCATGATCAGATCCTGATGGTACATTCAAGACCGCCTTGTGAGGACTTGGTCTTTTTCCTTGTCCAACATCCATCTTATTCTTCATGGTTGTGGAACTCAAAGAGGTGAGTGTGAAGCTAGTTCCACATGTCCCTGAGGGAATTGTGAATCCCATGGTTCACTGAAACCTAGCCAGGTGCACTGGCGTTGAGGACTTTGTGCTAGTTGTTGAGGAAGTGGCAGCCATAGTTGGAGCTGGTTGAGGAATTTTCTCTGAGGGATTTAAACTTGAAAATTTTGTCTTCACAGCAGACCTCTTAACAAGAACTCATTTTGGAGTTGTTGCATTGCTGGATGCTTCGGGAATAGATGAGGTGGCAACCGCATCAGCATCAGTTTCAAAGTTGAACTTCCACACTGCCTGTGCGGAAATATTTTGTAGCTTGGCTTGATGCTTGGCCCACTCATGCGGAAAGTCTTCACCACTTATGATGTTGGTGGGAGCAACAACTTGGCGTTCAGCAAGTGGAGGAATTGGGCATGGCGGATTTACTGTGAATTTCTTCATGTACTTAGGAGTAACATATCTGTCCTCCCTCCATTCCTTTGCCCATCTCCTCTCAATTTTCTGGATGTGCGTTTTGCGCTTCTCCTTGGTCTCCTTGCCATAAATTTACTCATCACGAGTGCAATATTCATCGTATATATCATTAGGGATATCAAAAACAATGTTGGTTTGTGCCTTCTTTTCTCCTTTCCGAGGTCATTTCCCTTTAGCTATTTTCTTCACTTGAGGAATTTGAACTTCTGATGATTCTGAGGAAGTGTGCAAATTTTCTTCAAGGAACATGGCAAACGAGTTAAGTTGATGAGAACCTAGAGATTCATTAGCTGACATTATGTACCTAAGAACAAAGTATAGGTGCGAAGAATTTGAAGAGCTCGCATGTGTTCTTAGAAAATTTTCAAAAGTATATCAAGTTGAGGAATTTGACCATAGGTGTCTTGAAGAATTTTGTGAAGTGTTCTTGCTTTTAGGTTCTAGAGTTGTGAGGATTCAAAAATTTACACAATTGAGGAATCTTAGAAGAAATTCATGACTTGGTGAAATCGTTCAAGGGAAATGAAGTTGGTTCACGCGTTTACTAGATTGATTGTTGAGAAATAAACACCTTTTGAAGAATACGGGAAATCATATGGATCGGATAGGACAGTAAAATTAGATTTTATTCACCCTTATCAAAGAACACGACGAACATGGAGTGAAATAGAGGGAGTCCGTCAATTCAAATCTCATGTGCCCTAACTCGGCGGCAGAAGACAACTACGACGATGACGGAGTGAAGATTTTTGTGGCAGGTGCGAGTAGGACGACGACGAGGTTGAGGAAGCTAAGATATTCCTTTTTTATGAAGATGAAGAGTAGTGGAGGCGTTGGGTCTGAGCTTGATCAAGAGGAGAAGTGAGATCGAGCGGAGTAACAGAGACAATGAAGGGGGTGAAGAGGTATTGATACCAGAGCTAAAAACCGTTCAGCCCGAAGATTTTGGATCTATTTACGCCTTATCCTTCCTATCCATGCAACATGTGTCCCCCATGTACAGAGAGGTGGAGATCACGGGGATCATGGGTTATCCAGTCTTGGGAAGTCGGATCGGTTTTGAGCGGCAACCGCCAAACATTTGATAAGATATTCTAAAGTTTCGTTCACAAATTCTTCAACTGACAAGGATCTCTCAACGGGTTTCAAGTAGAACGCATATTAATAAATTTTGAATAGGCTTGGTTGAGCTTAGCATAGAGGGGGAACGGATCCGATCACATTCACTTAGGACAAAATCAATTTAAGGAAATATCAATAAGTGAATGTTGTTGAAGACTTTAAAATCTCACTTTTTTGTTGCGCCATTCATCACCATGGGTGAGGAATAATTATTTTTCACCTCCTCTATTTTTCCATCAATGCACCGTATTTTTATGGTCTGTAATTTTTTCTTACCTCATACCTAAAAAGAGAATGTAAGAAAATATTAAATCGGCACAAAAAATATTTTACACTATGTAAAGTAACAAACGTAATAGCATAGTGCAAAATACACATAAAATGTTATTTTTCTGGTTTTATGACCTATATTGTTTTCTTATGTCAAATTTTATATACTCAATTAATATGCATGTAACTATTTGTATACAAAATAAATTTTATTTATGAAACAATCGTAAGATTATCTCAGATTAAGAATAACTCATTCTATACCCTTTGGTCTATTTTGACAACACCGCTTAAGACATTATTTTAACATCGGTTCGGAACTATCCACCCTTCTAAACAGAACCTCGATCCAAACCAAAGGGAATCCCCATGATCCCACCCACCCCCACCCTCAAGGCTTCAACCCACCTTCTTCACCATGCTATCCCCACCCTGGCGACCTCCCACACAACCCCGGTTCAGTCCCTTCCGTAGCCACCTTATCCGTTCAACCCCCACCTACCCATCCCTCCCACCATGTCCACCTTCTCTCCCCTCCAACACCCCACCCATGGCGCCTCCTCCCACCTCCCTCGGTCGCCACGATGTGCTCTGCCCGTGCTCCACGGCGCCTCCCCTGCACGGATATGACTGGATCCAGCCTCGCCGCCCACGTATGCACCTTCTCTTGCCCCGCCGCCTCTAGCCACCCTCTTCCGCGCCACTGGATCCATCCTCTGTCATCACTCGAGATCCGAACGACGTCCGCCATCTCGGAGCCGCAACACCGCCGCCTCCATGGAACAGAGGTCGGGCCGCCCTGTCCTCCTTGCGCATACCTCCTTCCACGAGTACATCACGTCGCGTCGCTGCTAGATCAGGCATGTCACTGAGCACGGCCTCTCCTCCACCTTCCTCCATGCGTCATCGTGCCGGGCGTATCTGCCAAGGCCCTCAGTCGGTGTGGCCTGAGGCAGATCTAGCTTGGATGGTTGTAGATCCTGGGTGGCGACCTCCACCAGTGATGGTTCCTTCCAGGATAATGGTTGGGACGACCATCTATTGCTGACAATTGGCATCGCCCACACCCTGTTGCACAATCCTGTGCTCCTCCCACCCAGTGCAGATCCTGACATCTCTGTTCTTTTCCTCCATGTAGTGCGGACGGTGAGTATGTGCAGTCCGATGCTGCATGTGTGAACTGCAGTGAGTGTGGGGCGGTCCCCGTGTTTTTCTAGCAGCTCCGGCGTGGACAGAAGACGCTCCGATCACGTCCAACAACTGACCAGAGATTGTGAAGACCTTTCCTTCAACATTTTATTACGAGAGAGACATGTGTAGTAAGGTTCGAGGAATGATGCAGTTAGGTAGGAGCGAGATGTGCAGCTCGCTATACCTAATTTTTAATTGTAATTTGCCCACAACCGTGCTTCGATCTGCTTCTTTTGCTGTCAAGCGTTTAACTGGATTTTGGTGTTGCTTATCTCAAATTTTAGCGATGATGTGCTTTCATTGTATGGGGCATGCATCCGGGTAGCTCATAGCGCGTGAGGTTGTAGTGCGGTGAGTGAAGGGTGACAACTCCCGGGGATTTGTAGTTCAACGAACTGTTGCATGTGGTTCACATCTCGCGATGGGTTGAAAATGATAAAAAAGGTCATGCGGTTTCTTCTATTCGTGTGTTGCCGTTCCCTTTACTCCTCACCACATACGTCCTATCCACTACCATGTGTTTCGAAAATAGTTAATTGCATCATCTCTTGAAGTGCGCTTGGTAGTAATATGGAGTTTACTTTACGATACTTGTAACCATTCACTTTCCTTGCCTTTGCGGTCCACTGTCGTTCATAAAACATTTAAAAAATAGAACAGAAATCATGCAATATACTTGCCCATCGGATGTAGTGTGGCTTTTCGTCTGAAGCAGCGTGGTCCGCCATGTGATCTTGTTCATATCATAAGTGTAGAAAAATTGTTATGAAAACGACAAAGTAATGAGGTTCAATTCTCTATAGCGTTGCAGTTTATTCGCGCATGATGTGAAGTGCACTCCACTTTTGCGTATGGGAAAAATTCACGTTGGACAAAAGAAAATCATGCAGTTCTCTTGCCCATCGCATGTAGTGCGGTTTTCAGTGTGAAGCAATGCTATCTTCACCTTGATGCGATTCACGCGTCTATTTTGGAGTCGCGAAAAACAGTGTCTGCACTTTAGTAAAATCAAAAGAACTCTTAAACCATAAAGAATTTAAAAAGATGATATGCATGAAAAAGTTGTGTCTCGTCGATATCTTTCCAACACCGTATAATTTGATTTGTTCTGACGAACGGTATGGAAAAGTTTATGAAAATACGCTCAGTGCCACTCGTAGGCAGCCACACCATTTTCAAGATTCAATTAAAATCGTGAGGAATCGCAACAAATAACCAAGATGTGAAAGTTGTGCCTGGTCCACAGGTTTCCTACGCCATATCACACGCCTTTTTCGGACCAACGGTTAATAAACTACAGCAAAAAACATACCATGAAAATCAAAATATAATAAAAATAGGATTTCAGGTTTTGATAAATATAAAACAGCTCATAAACCGTAAAGAATTAGAGAGTGTAATCTAAATGAAAAAGTTGCGGCTCGATGATATATTTCCAACGCCATATCTTTTGCTTCATTCCGACGAGCAGTTTTAAAAAATCTCGAAAATACGATCGCTCCCACCCGTTAGGCGCCCACCATTTTCGAAACTACTCAAAAACTGCGTGGAATCATAAAAAGTGTTGAATATGACGAAGTTCGCATTTCCCTTAGCTATCCAACGGTATATTATACGCCTTTTTCCGACAAACGGTCTAGAAACTAGAATGAAAAAAGTGCATAAAAACGCATGCTGTTTGTAGTGCTCGTTCGGTAGGGATGGAGTGCACTCGCGTTAACCATGCACCTCGGAAGTGATGTCAGAATAGTTATTCTGCTCCCAATGTGATAATAGACGGTCTATATATATATGTGTGTGTGTGTATATATATATATATATACACACACGTGTATATATATACGTGTATATATGTGTGTATATATATATACGGTGGGTCTCTTATAATAACACCCCTTATGACCTTATTCCCCTAACACCAACCCTAATTCTGCAAACACCCACTAGATCGCCGCCGCACCTCCCCTCCAAGCCTTCTTCCACGCCGGTAGATTGGAAGCGCCACCGTCCCTCCCCTCCCCGCCTACTATCACGACGCGGCATTCTCCCGCTCGCATACCACTCCTCTTCCACGACAGCAGCTCAGTGGCGTCACCGCCTACTATCACGGCGCGACATTCTTCCATGACGTTGAGCGTTGCATCTTCAATTATATGTACTTCATCACATGTAGATTGGTGTTGCCTCGACATAACACCAATTCAAAAAACAGGGAATGTGCGCAAGGTTCGTTCATCCATCGTAGGTTCTTGGATGAAGGTTGCGACGACCTACAATGCATATCCTCTGTCTCCACACACCTTGAGCAACGTCCAAAATGTTCATGATCTCCAGAAGGGCAAGAGGACTGCACGGCTAAACACAAGACTACTGCAGACGGCCGCGAAGGGAACTTCATCCTGCAAACGCAAGAAAGCACTACAACACGAGGTAAGCAGTATACTTGTTCACCTATCTCAGTTTACTTGTTTGAGCGGAAGCAGTACAAACAGTCCAGTATATCAACAAAAACGAAGCAGTGCGGTTACTTAAGTTCACCCTTATGGATAATGTAGTTCGCGTTAATTAGTTCGCATTGCCCTTTTAAGAAAAAATCAATTCCTATGATTCAGTTTCTTTTACCCGACAATGAAGTTGCTCGATTATGCAGTACGGTTGTATAGGTTCACTATAGAAAACAAAGCAATGCGGTTACTTCAGTTCACCCTTCTCGATGATGCAGTCGGTGTGGATTAGTTTGTAGTGTCCTTTTCAACAAAACGCAGTTCCTATGATTCAGTTCATTTAACTTGACAATGCAGCTCATCTATTTTTTGCAGGAAGTGACGTTCACAAGAAACAAAATGCCGCAAATAATTGACCACCGAGGGACCATCAACTGTCGGAAGAATCAAGCTCTTTCCACAAGAGAAACTAGATGGGTTACCCTTGAGATACCTCGAGGATTTTTCAGGACAACAAACAGGGTGCAATACTCTTCGGAAGAAGAATTCTTCCAGGAAGAAGAGGTAGTCGAAGATGGCGATGATGTCACCATTATGTGGGATGGTGCTCACCAATATAATGATGAATACGATCACGATGAAGATGGGCCAATAACAGTTCTCAAACCAGAGTACAAGCACGAGTTCACTACATTTGGACAGCATGTCCGAATAGACAACGATGATGCCGTTGACCATGATGTTGGAGAAGATGATGATTACGATGAGGTGCCACCGCTCCAGAACTTTCTAATGAATCCACTGAGACACCACCACAACACTCGATTACCACCGCGTCCAGGTGTTGTACCCCAAAACTGAGCTTAGCGCGCACCTGCTGCACTGAGAAACATAGCTCCGAGTGCACGTGCTAAAAGAAGTGCAACACTACAACCACCAAGGGTGCCTCGGTCAGAAGTCAACGACAGGTACAAGTCCTCCTCACAAAGGGTGCCTCGGTCATAAGTTTTCTTGTGATCGTTTTCTTTTGCTTAACTAGATTTGCTAGTCATACATAATAGGTTTTAATGATGAACTTTGCTTATGTTATGACTAAGTTTATTTCAGTTACAAAACTAGAGTTCAATATTAGAACATACTACAGTGCATGCGAAAACTAGAGTTCAATATTAGAATATACTGCAATGCATGCAAAAAGTATGTGATTCGAGTAGTGCACAAACAGAAGAAGATGCAGTGCACAAATAGGATGCATGCAGTGCAAACTGAGGGGACATGCACAAACCGAAGAAGATGCAGTACACGAATGGAAGAAGATGGGGTGCACAAACGGAAGAAGATGCAGTGCACAAATAGGATGCATGCAGTGCAAACTATGGGCACATGAACAAACCAAATAATATGTAGTGCACAAACGGAAGAAGAGGCGGTGCATAAACGAAAGAAGGTGTAGTGCACAAATACGATGCATGAAGTGCAATCTTTGGGCACATGCACTATAATATTACGATTGATGCAGTGCACAACGATCTAACAGAAGCAGTGCAAACCCCTATATTAAAAAGATACGTAACAAGAAAAATATGAAAAAAAAAATTGGACGGAGATGCAGTGCACAGAATGGATGCATGTAGTCCAAAAATGCTACTGCATTTGTAGTGCACACTTTAGGCACATGCAGTACAGTCTAATGATGAATGCAATGCACATTGATATAACAAAGCAGTACACAAAGGAGGAAAAATATGGAAAAATAATTGACAGCCCAGGTGCAACCAGGCCCCAGCTAATCTTGTACTAGTACGAGTTGAGCAAAGATGTGTGGGGCAAGGCACACAACAAGGGACCACAGGTGAGATACGAAAGTGTTGCGAACGTCGTGTATAAGAGACCAATAGGAAACCAGAGGAGTTCGGAACGAATGCCTCGCCAAGGCTTATAAACATGTCACGTCCACTCTCGGCAAGCGAGGTGGGACTAAACATGAGCACGTACACACAACGCATCGGGAAGCAACCGTACTTGGGCCGGAATAAGCCTTCGCTCTCAACGAGGACCATCAAACAAGAGACAGGCCACTAAATTTTAAAAAAAACTTTCCAACATACCACAAAAAATCATAGCCCGAATGAAAAAATGCATATAAAATAAAAACAATACAACAAATCCACATATTCTGCAGTTCGTTCATATAAATACTTGCAGTTCGCTAGAATGAAGTAAGCAGTCCTCTTACTTCTCAAATGCATCCTCGCAAAAATTGAATTAGAATCGTTCCACCACCTAACATCCGCCGCAAGATCTAATACTTTCATTACTCAAGCTGGCTGCATCAAACCTATCCGTTGTCCTTCGGACTCCTACAATTCCTCCCCTTCATGTTCTTCTTCAAATGGTAGACCTAGGGTTCCGCCCATCCCCAACTGTATACTGATTTCCACTGAACCCACCATGGATTGCGTGCTACTTCTTGAGCTTGCGTTGGTTTTTCTCTTGAAGAGGAAAGGGTGATGCAACAAAGTACAGATAAGTATTTCCCTCAGTTTGAGAACCAATGTATCAATCCAGTAGGAGTATCAAGATAAGGCACCAATGAACCTGCGCAAATTCAAACAAACTTGCACCCAACGCGATAAATGGGTTGTCAATCCCTTCACGATTTACTTGCAAGGTGAGATATGAAGATGATAAAAGGTAAATATAAATAAAAGTGCAGCAAGGTATTTTTGGTATTTTTGTATGTAGATCTGAATATATAATGTGTAAAATAGACCCGGGGGCCATATGTTCACTAGAGGCTTCTCTTATGATAGCAAGTATTACGGTGGATGAACGAATTACTATCGAGAAATTGATAGAATCGCGCAAATTCATGACGATATCTAAGGCAATGATCATACATATAGGCATCACGTCCGAGACAAGTAGACCGATACTTTGTGCATCTACTACTATTACTCCACACATGGACCGCTATCCAACATGCATCTTGTGTATTAAGTTTATAACAAACAAAGTAACGCCTTAAGCAAGATGACATGATGTAGAGGGATAAATTCATGCAATACGATGTAAACACCATCTTTTTACCCTTGATGGCAACAACATGATGCGTGCCTCGCTACCTCTTCTTTCACTAGGTGAGGACAACGCACGGTATGAACCCAAAACCAAGCACTTCTCCCATTGCAAGAATTATAGATCAAATTGGCCAAACGAAACCCATAAATCAAAGAGAATTACAAGGATACGAAATCATGCATATAAGAAATCAGAGAAGACTCAAATAATATTCATAGATAATATGATCATAAATCCACAATTCATCGGATGTCGACAAACACATCGCAAAACAAAGTTACATCGGATAGATCTCCATGAAGATCATGGAGAACTTTGTATTGAAGATCCAAGAGAGAGAAGAAGCCACCTAGCTACTAGCTATGGACCCGAAGGTGTGTGGTGAACTACTCACGCATCATCGGAGAGGCAATGGTGTTGATGAATAAGCCCTCCATGTCCCAATCCCTCTCCGACAGGGCACCAGAACGGTCCCCAGATGGGATCTCGCGGAGACAGAAGCTTGCGGCCGCGGAAAAGTATTTTCGTGGCTCTTTGTGTAGGTTTCGGGATTTTTGGGAATTTATAGGCGAAAGAGGTAGGGCAAAGGAGGCAAGGGGGGCCCATGAGCCTGCTAGGCGCCCCCCTAGGGCGCGCTTAGGGGGCTCGTGACCTCCCACGAGACCTCCTGCCTTGGTTCTCAAGTCTTATGTGTATCTTCTGTTATGGAAAAAATCATCCCGCAGGTTTTATTCCATTTGGACTCCGTTTAATATTCCTATCTGAAAAAGGTCAAAAACAAGGAAAAAACATAAACTGGCACTAGGCTCTAGGTCATTAGGCTAGTCCCAAAAATAATATAAAATAGCATATTAATGCATATAAAACATTCAAAGTTGATAGTATAATAGCATGGAACAATCAAAAATTATAGATACGTTGGAGACGTATCAAGCATCCCCAAGCTTAACTCCTGCTCATGCTCGAGTAGGGAAGTGATAAAGACCGAATTTGATGTGGAATGCTACCTAACATATTTGTTCTCTGTAACTTCTTTATTGTGGCATGAATGTTCAGATCCATAAGATTCAAAACAATAGTTTAATATTGACATGAAAACAATGATACTTCAAGCATACTAGCAAAGTAATCATGAACTTTTTAAATAACAAGGCCAAAGAAAGTTATCCCTACAAAATCATATAGTCTGTCTATGCTCCATCATCCCCACACAACGAATTTAAATCATGCACAAACCCGGTATTGGCCAAGTAATTGTTTTCGCATTCTTAGTTTCTCAAACCTTTTCAACTCCCACGCAATACATGAGCGTGAGCAATGGATACAACACTATAGGTAGAATAGAGTGTCGGGGAGGCTGTGAGGCAAAAAGGAGGAGACGGTCACATCGACTCGGCGTATCAATGGGTTATGGAGATGCCCATCAATAGATATCAATGTGAATGAGTGGGGATTGCCATGCAACGGATGCACTAGAGCTATAAGTGTATGAAAGCTCAAAAAGAAAACTAGTGGGTGTGCACCCAACTTGCTTGCTCATGAAGACCTAGGGCAATTTTTAGGAAGCCCATCATTGGAATATACAAGCCAAGTTATATAATGAAAATTCCCACTAGTATATGAAAGTGAAAAAACAAGAGACTCTCTATCATGAAGAACATGGTGCTATTTTGAAGCACAAGTGTGGAAAAAGATAGTAGCATTGTCCCTTCTCTCTTTTTCTCTCATCATTTTTTTGTTTGGGCGGCCTCTTTTTTTCATTTCATTTTTTTGGTGGGCATCTTTGTCCTCTTTTTTTTATTTCCTCACATGGGACAATGCTCTAATAATGATGATCATCACACTTTTATTTACTTACAACTCAATACTTAGAACAATAATGACTATATGAAATGCCTCTGGTAGTGTACCGGGATGTGCAACGATCTAGCTTAGCGTATGACGTTGAAACATCTCGCTAGCTATCTTACGATCATGCAATGGAAAAATGAAAATGACGGCACATGTCATGAGACGGAATGGTGGAAGTTGCATGGCAATATATCTCGGATTGGCTATGAAAATGCCATAATAGGTAGGTATGGTGGATGTTTTCAGGAAGGTATATGGTGGGTTTGTGCACCGGCGAAAGTTGCGCGGCACTAGAGAGGCTAGCAATGGTGGAAGGTGAGGGTGCATCTATACCATGGACTCACATTAGTCATGAAGAACTCATATACTTATTGCGAAAGTTTTATTAGTAATCGAAACAAAGTGCTAAATGCATACTCCTAGGGGAAGGGGTTGGTAGGTGTTAACCATTGCGCGATCCCGACCGCCACACAAAGTATGACAATCAATACATCAATTATGCCGCAACTTCCTAACATAGCGGTTCACCATACGTGCATGCTTCAGGAATCACTAACCTCAACACAAGTAATTCTAGATTCACAACACCCTACTAACATGACTCTAATATTACCATATCCATATCTCAAAACTAATTGTGAGGAATCAAACTTCTCTTACTAATCAATGCACTTGAATATGTAAGTTTTTATTATATCCTCTTTGGATGCCTATCATATTAAGGACTAATTTCATAGCACACGCCAATTACCAAGTTACTTAGAGAGAGCACTCTCAAAATGATATAAGTGAAGATCGAGAGTTTTTTATTTCTACAAAATATGACACCCCCATGCTCTGAAAAGATTTAAGTGAAGCACTAGAGCAAAATTATCTAGCTCAAAAGATATAAGTGAAGCTCATGGGAGCAGAATTATCTAGCTCAAAAGATATAAGTGAAGCTCATGGGAGAAAAATTATCTAGCTCAAAAGATATAAGTGAAGCTCATGGGAGATAAATTGCCTACCTCAAAAGATAAAAGTGAAGCTCATGGGAGCAATATTATCTAGCTCAAAACATATAAGTGAAGCTCATGGGAGCTAAATTGCCTAGCTCAAAAGATATAAGTGAAGCTCATTGAGTATTGTAACAAATTCATGATGAGTGCATGTCCCTCTCAAAACGGTGTGCAGCAAGGATGATTGTGACAAAACAAAAAGCAAAGACTCCTATAATACACGACGCTCCAAGTAAAACACATATCATGTGGTAAATAAAAATGTAGCTCCAAGTAACGTTACCGATGGATTGAAGACGAAAGAGGGGATGCCTTCCCGGGGCATCCCCAAGCTTAGGCTTTTTGGTGTCCTTGAATTTGGCTTGGGATGACTTGGGAATCCCCAATCTTAGGCGCTTTCCACTCTTTATTCCATTGTCCGTAAGAACATCACCGAAAACTTGAAAAGTTCACAACACAAAACTTAAACAGAAACTCGTGATATCATTAGCATAGGAAATCAAACTACCAACTTTTTAGGTACTGTAGTAAACTTAATTTCCATTTAGATTGATGTTATATTACTGTATTCTCACTTATCCATGGTTTGTACCCCCCGATACTAACCATAGTTTCATCAAGATAAGTAATCAACACAACAAAAACATAATCTGTCAAAAATAGAACAGTTTGTAGAAATAGGTATATTTCGTATACCTCTGCCATCCCAAAAATTCATAAAAAATATGAAAATTAGTGAAATTTGAATATCAATCATCAGAAACAAGAATCAACTCAAAAGCTCTTTCTGGATAGGAATTAGAAATAATTTCGTGAGCATAAAGTTTCTGTCTTTTTTCAGCATGATTAAACAACTATCACCAAAACGAATCATAAAGGTTCTACTTGGCACAAACACTAATTAAAACATAAAAAACACAATCATAACAGAATCATGATGGTGTGTTCTCAACAAAACAGAAAGTGAAAAGCAAAAATAAATTTATTCATTGGGTTGCCTCCCAACAAGCGCTATCGTTTAACGCCCTTTTAGCTTGGCATTGGTAATTCAATGTTGATCACACAAAAGACAAGAATTGAAGCACAATGAGAGCATCATAAAGCATGTGAAAATCACATGTAAGTCTAACATACTTCCTATGCATAGGAATTTTGTGAGCAAACAATTTATGGGAACAAGAATTAACTGGTATAGGAAGGCAAAACAAGCATAACTTCAAAACGTTGAACACGTAGAGAGGAAGCTTGCTATTATTGCAATATGTAAAAGCATATGTTCCTCTCTCATAGTAATTTTCAGTAACATCATGAAGGAATCTTACAATATAACTATCGCACAAAGCATTCTTTTCATGATCAATTATAGCATAAGGGTCATCACCAAAACTTGGGAAACAAAAAATATCATCTTCATCAAGCATAGCATCCCCAAGCTTGTGGTTTTGCATATCATTAGGATTATAGATATTCAGAGAATTCATACTAACAACATGGCAATCATGTTTTTCATTCAAGCATATATCAGGAACCACTTTATAATTTTCTTCTTTCAACACTTCATCAAAATTTTCAGATTCATGATTTTCAAACAAAACTCCATAGAGATAGTGAAGTGCACTCAACTCACTAGCAAATTGTTCATCATAATTTGGTCGTTTAAAAAGATTAGCAAGTGGATGAGGATCCATATCAATAGATTTTTAGCAAGCGAAGATGCAAGCAAATAGAAGGCACATGGCAACACAAGCAAACATGGAAACAAAAAGGCAGATGGAAGAAGAGCGAATAAAAAGGAAAATATTTTTGTAATTCTTGTGTTTTCAAGTGGGGGAGAGGAAAACGAGAGGCAAAAGGAAAATAATGTAAATGCAAGAGATGATTTTTCGATAGGTACTTGGTAGATATGCTTCACTTGAATACTCCCCGGCAACGGCGCGAGAAATTCTTCTTGCTACTTCTTGAGCTTGTGTTGGTTTTTCCCTTGAAGAGGAAAGGGTGATGCAGCAAAGTAGAGATAAGTATTTCCTTCAGTTTGAGAACCAAGGTATCAATCCAGTAGGAGTATCAAGATGAGGCACCAATGAACCTGCGCAAAAACAAAAAAACATGCACCCAACGCTATAAAGGGGTTGTCAATCCCTTCACGTTTACTTGCAAGGTGAGATCTGAAGGTGATAAAAGGTAAATATAAATAAAAGTGCAGCAAGGTATTTTTCGTATTTTTGTATGTAGATCTGAATATATAATGTGTAAAATAGACCCGGGGGCCATAGTGTTCACTAGAGGCTTCTCTTATGATAGCAAGTATAACGGTGGGTGAACGAATTACTGTCGAGCAATTGATAGAATCGCGCAAAGTCATGACGATATCTAAGGCAATGATCATACATATAGGCATCACGTCCGAGACAAGTAGACCGATACTTTCTGCATCTACTACTATTACTCCACACATTGACCTCTATCCAGCACGCATCTAGTGTATTAAGTTTATAACAATCAGAGTAACGCCTTCAGCAAGATGACTTGATGTAGAGGGACAAATTCATGCAATATGATATAAACCCCATCTTTTTACCCTTGATGGCAACAACACGATGTGTGCCTCGCTACCCCTTCTGTCACTAGGTGAGGACACCGCACGTTATGAACCAAAAACCAGGAACTTCTCCCATTGCAATAATTATAGATCAAGTTGGCCCAACGAAACCCATAACTCGAAGAGAATTATAAGGATACGAAATCATGCATATAGGAAATCAGAGGAGACTCAAATAATATTCATAGATAATCTGATCATAAATCCACAATTCATCGGATCTCGACAAACACACAACAAAACAAAGTTACATCGGATAGATCTCCATGAAGATCATGGAGAACTTTATATTGAAGATCCAAGAGAGAGAAGAAGCCATCTAGCTACTAGCTATAGACCCGAAGGTCTGTGGTGAACTACTCACGCATTATCGGAGAGGCAATGGTGTTGATGAAGAAACCCTCCGTGTTTGAACCCCTCTCCGGTAGGGCACTAGAATGGTCCCCATATGGGATCTCGCGGAGACAGAAGCTTGCGGCGGCGGAAAAGTATTTTCGTGGCTCTCTTCGTAGGTTTCGGGATTTTTGGGAATTTATAGGCGAAAGAGGTAGGGCAAAGGAGGCAAGGGGGGCCCACGAGCCTGCTAGGCGCGCCCCCCTAGGGCGCGCCTAGGGGGCTTGTGACCTTCGACAAGACCTCTTGCCTTGGTTCTCAAGTCTTCTGCGCATCATCTGTTATGGAAAAAATCACCCCGCAGGTTTTATTCCGTTTAGACTCCGTTTAATATTCCTATCTGAAAAAGGTCAAAAAATGGAAAAAACAGAAACTCGCACTGGTCTCTAGGTCAATAGTGTAGTCCCAAAAGTAATATAAAATAGCATATTAATGCATATAAAACATCCAAAGTTGATAATATAATAGCATGGAACAATAAAAAATTATAGATACGTTGGAGACGTATCACTGTGCATGCCGGTTCTTGGCAAGGGTGATGCCGATAGCGGACACATGTGTGTATGCCGATGGTTTGGAGCTCACCGAGTGTGAGTGGTGCAGCCACCTCGGGTGTGTGTTGATACCCAACACAGGGTGTGGGGCATCATTTCCTCATCGACTCAGATCCGCACGCCTATAGGAAAAATGGGTATGTTTTTTCCCTCATAATTTTTGTCCTATCTAGGTTGTAAATATGTGTTCCATCAATTTCTTTAGTAGTATCAACCATACAAAAAAATATGTGTTCTTGTTCGGATTTGTGAGCAAATAAGACTACATACTTGAACCAATTTTTCTTCAGTACAATCCCACAGTGAAGCAGTTCTTTTGATACGCTAGCGCAGTACACTTTAATTTACCTTGCAATGCAAAAGGTGTTATATAATAATATATTAACTAAAGCTAGAGGTCAAGTACATATATAAATTTTTTTCATACATTACAACTGCTTTATTAAGTAGTAGTTATATGTTTGTACATATTTAAGTCAATATAAACACATCATCCTAATATAAAGAAAAACATTTGGACTTTACTTATAAAAATTCTTTTTCATGCATGACAACATGCAGAAACTGCCATCCACAATAAGGTTTGCTGCTCCGAGTTCAGAGAAGCTTACTTTGGAGACAAACCACAAGTATGGGTACGGAACCAAGCAGGCTGACTACGACATTGACTTTGAAGATTGTATCAACATAACTACTGGCTAGAAAGATTTTGTCTCTCAGAATAGCTTTGAGGCTGCAGGAGTGGCCATGGTGTTTTTCCACAAAGAAGATTCCCTCATGTTTAGGGTATTTGCACCATAGATTGTCTATGATAAAGCAAACACCTTGAGGAATATACTAATGCTTAGTTTAGGCTGTATTCTTTTAAAATTATGTCCATCAAACACTTTCAATGGTGCCTTTTCGAAGAATGCGACCTCAACTGCATCATTTTATCAGCCCTTTTAGAAAAATATGTTGCTGAATCGACGGTCCTCAAAGTTGCTGCTGACAAAAATGCAGTTCTCTAATACACATAGTGTAGTCCTTGTATCAAAAAATGCAGTGCTGTGAATAGTAAGAGTGCAATGCCAATGGTCGAAACTTAGAGTTATAGCGAGGTCCACTACAAACGAAAATGCAGTACACTACAATATGACGGAACTGCAACCATAAAAATAAAAGAAGTACATATCAAGATACGTGGGAGACTAACAGAGGTGACAATTCCACCTGCAATTCAATAGGTCAACTAAAAATTGCACAATGACACAATTTGGAAGTATACCCCGCAGACAATTAAATTGAAACCACGTCCACTCGGATGAAAAACATAGGCTATTCTTTGAAAAGAAAACCAAAAATATGAAGATCACAAGCGCAACACAATGAATTCAAACAACACACTTAAGTCAGAAAAGATTGAAGAAGGATCGACCACGAAATCAAAAAAATCAACAAAGAACACATGAGCGAAAGGAGCTCATACACCCGCAAAATGGATTTCGCAAAACTTGAAAGCTAATTCCTAAAAGTTACACAGATTGTAGAGTAAAGAGGATGATTAAACAAACACAATCGAAGAATTCCTACTAGAAAACAACATCCGACCGCATGAAAATTTGCATAAAACATGAATTCAAATGAACAAAACAAACCTCGTCCGCCAAATCGCTCGATTTGCATTGCTTTATTGTTTTTTGTTGTAAATTACAGATAATAAAGGTCAATTCACATGTAGAAACAAATTAAATCATCCCACAAAACCCGATTGCACACAAAACTCAAGGGCAGACCGCAAAACTCTAAAGCAGTTCTCTTGTAAAGCATTGAAGTGTGTGTGTGTGCATGTGTGTATATATATAGCTCTTGACAACTAGATTACAATCATATAGAAATGTTACGCGAAATATTTATGGTTTAAGAGTTGTTTTGAAAAAATCGCTATTTCAAAACAAAAAATGTGAATCGTGTTTGGGCGTTAGTTTTCAAACGGTTTATCTCAATTGAGCAAATGAGATGGTGTTGGAAATATGGTGAAAATTCGAATCTTCCGCATGTAGTTTGTTTTTTAAAATTCGGTATGATTTAGAAGTAATGATAACGGTGAAATTCTGGGCAAAACATATTTTCGTGAGTTTTTGCAATGGTTTGTTGGCTAGAGGCAAATGATATGGCGTTGGAAGTCTATGAAAAATGCGCAAGTTTTGCATATTGAAAGTGTTTTATAATTTTTTACCATTTAAATTCAAAGACAATTACATAACCATAAAAAGAACAATGTGTTGCATACAATTATCTAATGCATACCAAGCTAATGTTTCTACATTATTTCTAATATATATTTTAAAAATTCACACAATCTTCTATGGAACAAAGGGAAGATTTTCTTTCTTACATGGTATAATCTAACGACGCCTATAACACCTAGACTGTAGTCATGTCACCACATTCATGCATGTGGGAATATTTTTGGATTTCCAATTTTTAAAATGTTTTATCTCTTAAATTAAAAATCCGATTGAATATCCGTTTTCACCATTAAATCCATCGCGCCGAGATCTTCAAAACTAGATCTCATATGAATATGCTTCGACAACTTTTTTTGGGGTTAAAACTTGTCATGTCTATTGCACATGAATTGTCATGGTGTTTACACCGAAGTTGTCGTGATATGTTTCAACTATTTTTTCTTCTACCTTTAAAAATAAATTTTGACAAATTATAAAATGGGAATGAAGAAACTAGACTTGACATGAACCATAAACTAAAATTGCCATGGTGAATTACTTTTTTTTAACATACTACACATGCAAGCACTCATACATACGTGCATATACTCATATGGTGAATTACTTAATTTTTCCATGATACATGCGCTCAAATTTGTCATGGTTCATACAAAAAATAATTTCCATGGTAAAAGTACTTGAATTTTCATGGTCAAAATACTAAAATTGTCATGATCTTGTCACATCCCTAGTTTTCATTTTCTTTGTGCCTAGATAGAGTGTGCATCATGTTTACTTTTTTTTTCAAAATTCAAATGGGTAGTAATAAACCCTAGCACCTCACCTGATGAAAACAATTCCAAAACATGTGAATTTCAATGAACCCAAAATTACCTTAAAAAATGATCATCCTTTGTGATAAATATTGGCAACAATATTTCACAGGTGCATTATATTTTACACTTCCCTTTTGGCGTTTAAATTAATCTAACAAAGCTTCTAAATATATCAATTAATGCACTATAATTATATAGATGCTCCAAAATATTCTAAAACTTTTGTGAGAGTTTGAAAATATTCAAACTATAAATTATAAAATGTTTCAAACATTTTGGGCTAAGTGTTTTGACCAAATAAAAATAAAAAAAAAGTCAGAAATAAGAAAACAATACAAAAAAGAATTAAATAGAAAAGGAGAAAACCCCTGTGCCACTTACCTGAAGTGAAGGCCCAGCCTACCCCCTGGTTGTCGTCTTCCTCCTCCCTACTCACACAAGAGGAGCTGGCCACCACGTGTTGTGCCTCCAAATCCATTCCCCTCCCCCCTGGCCGTTTGACCCCCTATGTCACTCGCAGGAGGCCCTAGCTCTATTTAAGTTTTGGTTAATTTAGATTAATTAATTTTCCTAATGAAAACTCTAAACAGTCACTGACAGTGGGCTTGGCCCCACTAATTAGGTTTAAAGTTAAATCTAATTCCTACTTAAAGTTTGTGTGAGTGACATGAGGATCCCACATGCGAGGTTTGACCTGCAACGACCGTTTGACAAGGTGACTTCATGCTGATGCAATACTGACGTAGTAAATGCATTTCTGGTTTAATTAAATTCTGGAAATATAATAAAACTTCTAAAATTCATAGAACATATTCTGTAACTCAGATTGAAAGAATTTATATATGAAAATTTATCAGAAAATTCCAAGGAATCCATTGGTGCTATTATCATGCATGATATAAGAAGTTAGACCTGCTCCTCACGTCAAATCAATAAAAGGGTATTTGAAAATACCTTATTTGAAGTGGAATTTGAATCTTTGATTCAAACCAGCTTCAACCAATCTATTAATAGATTCATTAGCCCATTCAACATATTCTTCTCATGTCAAGATCATGCATCATATTGTTAGACTTGCCGTGTATTGATTGTTACCTGTTTACATTGCGGTAGGCTTCGCTCTGCAAGATACTCAGGAGTATCCAACTGAATGAGTGTATCCCTCCGCTGATCCACAAGCCAAGTATGCCTTTTGAGCATTCCGCTAAAATCCCATCTTCTAGCTCCTGCTCTCATTTATTGCATTAGGACACATCATTTGAAATGCTATTTGCTTCGGTAGTTGAACCCATTCCTCTGCATGACTTGTCATTGCCATAGTAAATAGTTAAACCATGTAACCTAGCTTACCTGGTAGATGCTTGAGCCATGATGTGCCTTACCTTGTTATGCTTGCTATGCTCAGAGTGGGTCAGCCTCCTTCATATGGATGATGAACTGAGTGAATGAATGTGTTCTGGTGTTAAAAGTTAAGTACTGAACCCGGTTGTGTAAAGGTACCGATGAGAGGCTGTGTAGGAGTACATGCGGATTGTCTCATTGGAACCGTTCTTAGGAACTGAGTTCCCTGGATGTGATCCAAGAATAGATGCTACCACATGCTGGTCCCTGACATATGACTCTGCTCGACTTATTAATCGCCTACTACTCGGTCCAGGAATTGCAAATAGTTTCCGGTGTTTGTAGCATATGCTCTGGGCCATGCATAGCACTAACCTTTAGAGGTGGATTGTGAGGCGGTAGGCAGTGGCACGGTGTACTAAGTGGCACCCGCATGGTGGGCTTGGGAACGATGCACACATCGTTTGATGCCGTAGCAGAAACTTCGGCCGTACTTTCGTGCGTGTTCAGACTCAAATAGGCGATAAACGTGGACTAGGTGTTAGTGAGGTTAATGGTCGTGGCCGAATCCCTCGCTGGCCTTCCGCTTGAAGCTTGCCGAGGTGCATGAAGTGCACATGGCGATAAATGGCGAGAGCGTGTGTGTAGAAGTACACCCCTGCAGGGTTATAATTTACTCGAATAGTCGCGTCCTCGTATATGGACTACTTGGAAACATATGTTGTTCCTAGATAACTTTAATGGCTACTCATAAAAGTATCAAGACAATTGTGAGTACGTGGATGGAATTCTCATAGGGTAACGAGGAAGGATCCATGGTAGTGTATTGTTGTGGTGATAGTGGACTCATGTAGGACTTCTCAAACTTGTTCAAAAGTACTTGTGGTCGTAGTACATGTTAGCCAAGAGTCAAAGCTGGCCTGCTGCAAGAAACCCCACAACCCCTTGTTGATACATGTGCATGAGTAGATAGATCTGATTTAAAGTCTTGATGAGTACTTTCATACTCATGTTTTCTTAATAAATCTTACAGAATAAGCCCACGAACCATCAGGTGGGTTCTACCTAGATGTTGACGACGTCGAGTAGTTGTATCCCAGTTACGACCTGGCACCTTTGGAAGGGATCTGTAGATAGTAAGGCTTTATGCTTCTGCATGACTTGTATGACTTTGTGTCTATGACTTGAGTGTCGGGTCATGTGACCCCTGTATGAACATATTATGCAAGGCTCTTCTGAGCCTTCTAAATAAATGATGTGATGTTGTATGGTTATGTTGTGATGCCATTGTTGTATCTATGCATATTGAGTACGTCATGCGTACGTGGGATGTATGGGGTTCGACACCTAGTTGTGTGCCTTTAGTAGTACTCTTTATAGGGAAATGCCCCTTTGTGATTCCACTGAGCCTTCGTAGCTTGCTACTTGTCGGTGCACTAGAGACTGGGGTCTTCTGTGCCCGAGACTTGTGCACGGGCACCAACAACACACATGGCGGGAACACACCAAGATAGCCAACGAGAAGGTAAACCCCAGGTTCGCCAAGACCACGCCCCACCAAAGGTGTGAAGAGCCAGCCCAGGCTACAAGGCCCCGGTGAGCCCTCCTCGCCGAGAAGAGTCACAAGACCCCGGCAAGCCCTCCTTGCCAGGAAGACTAATACGTCTCCAACGTATCTATAATTTTTTATGGTTTCATGCTATTATCTTGTCAAACTTTGCATGTTTTGCATGCCTTTTATATCTTTTTTGGGACTAACTTATTAACTCAGTGCCAAGTGCCAGTTCCTGTTTTTTCCGTGTTTTTGACCCTTTTCAGAGGAGGATTTTAAACGGAGTCCAAACGGAACGAAACTTCCAAAAATATTTTTTCCGAAATAGAAGAAGATCGGGGAACCTCAGAACCAGGGCAGGGGGCTACCAGGGACCCCACAAGCCCCCTAGCCGCGGCCAGGGGGCCCGCGCCTCCCAGGTTTGTGGGCTCCCTGGGCCACCTCTGCCCTAGGTCTTTCGCCTATATATTCCCAAAAATTCCAGAAAAAATCAGGAGATCATCGAAAGTACTTTTCCGCCACCGCAAGCTTCTGTCTCCGCAAGATCCCATCTCGGGCACGTTCTGGTGCCCTGCCGGAGGGGGATTCGGACACGGAGGGCTTCTTCATCAACACCATGAACTCTCCGATGATGCGTGATTAGTTCACCATAGACCTACGGGTCCATAGCTAGTAGCTAGATGACATCTTCTCTCTCTTGGATCTTCAATACAAAGTTCTCCATGATCTTCATGGAGATCTATCCGATGTAATCTTCTTTTGTGGTGTGTTTGTCGAGATCCGATGAATTGTGGATTTATGATCAGATTATCTATGAATCTTATTTGAGTTTCTTCTGATCTCTTATATGCATGATTTCATATCCTTCTAATTCTCTTCGAGTTGTGGGTTTAGTTTGGCCAGCTTGATCTATGATTCTTGCAATGGGAGAAGTGCTTGGTTTTGGGTTCATACCATGAGGTGACCTCACCCAGTTAAAGAAGGGGTAGCAAGGCACGCATCATGTTGTTGCCATCAAGGGTAAAAATATGGGGTTTTCATCATTGGTTTCAGTTTATCCCTCTACATCATGTCATCTGGCTTAAGGCATTACTCTGTTCGTCATGAACTCAACACAGTAGATGCATGCTGGATAGCGGTCGATGTGTCAAGTAATAGTAGTAGATGCAGAAAGTAATGGTCTACTTGTCTCGGATGTGATGCCTATATGTATGATCATTGCCTTAGATATCGTCATGACTTTGCGCGGTTCTATCAATTGGTCGACAATAATTTGTTCACCCACCGTAATATTTGCTATTTTGAGAGAAGCCTCTAGTGAACACTATGGCCCCCGGGTCTACTCCACACCATATTTTCAGCCTTACTCTTTTACTTCGTTGCACTTTCCGCCTTCAGATCTCATTTTGTAATCAATCTTGAAGGGATTGACAACCCCTTTATAGCATTGGGTGCAAGCTCTTTTGTGTTTGCGCAGGTACTCTGGAATTGATGAGATTCTCCTACTGGATTGATACCTTGATTCTCAAACTGAGGGAAATACTTACTGCTCCTGTGTTGCACCACCCTGTCCTCTTCAAGGGAAAAACCAACGCAAGCCCAGCCTCCGTCAATGTGCCGATCTCTGGCACTGTTGTTTGTTGCCGCAGCAGAAGAATTTTTGGCGCCGTTGCCGGGGAGGATCAAGTCAAGAACTCATCCAAGTAAGTGTTGCAAACTCATCTCTACCATTTACTTTTTTGCCTCTCGTTTTCCTCTCCCCCACTTCTGAAAAACAAAATTTTACAAAAAAATATTTTCCTTTTTCGTTCGCCCTTTTTTGTCGCTTGCTCTTTGTTCGCTTGTGTGCTTGCTTGCTTGCTGAAGTCACGATGACTGAAAACATCAAACTTTGTGACTTCTTGAATACAAATAATAATGATTTTATTACTACTCCGATTGCTCCCGCCACTAGTGCCGCTTTGCTGAATCTTGTTAAGAAAGAGCAATTTTCCGGCCTTCCTAGTGAAGATACCGCATCCCACCTTAATACCTTCATAGAGCTTTGCGATATGCAAAATAAGAAATATGTGGACAATGATGTGATAAAATTTAAGCTTTTTCCTTTCTCGTTGCGATATCGAGCAAAGACTTGGTTTTCGTCTTTTCCCAAAAATAGTATCGATTTTTGGGATAAGTGCAAAGAAGCTTATATATCCAAGTATTTTCCATCGGCTAAGATTATCTCTCTCCGTAATGATATCATGAATTTTAAGCAACTTGATCATGAACATGTTGCACAATCTTGGGAGAGAATGAAATTGATGATTAGAAATTGTCCCGCTCATGGCTTGAGTCTTTGGATGATTATACAAATCTTGTACACTGGCTTGAATTTCGCTTCTAGAAATATCTTGGACTCCGCGTGAGGTGGAACGTTCATGGAACTCACGTTAGGAGAAGCCAGAAAACTCCTAGACAATATCATGACGAACTACTCTCAGTGGTACACTGAAAGGTCACCTACTAGTAAGAAGGTACACGCTATAGAAGAAATTTACTCGTTGAGTGCTAAGATGGATGAGTTAATGAATTTGTTTGCTAGTAGAAGTGTTCCTTTAGACCCTAATGATATGCCCTTGTCTTCCTTGATTGAGAGTACCAACGCTAGCTTGGACGTTAATTTTGTTGGTAGGAATAATTTTGGCAACAACAATGGTTTTAGAGGAAACTATGTTCCTAGGCCTTTTCCTAGTAACCCCTCTAATAACTTTGGCAACTCCTACAAAAATACTAATGGAAATTACAATAGATTACCCTCTGATCTAGAGAGTAATATCAAAGAGTTTATCAACTCGCAAAAGATTTTCAGTGCGTCCATAGAGGAAAAAGTACTAAAAATTGACGATTTGGCTAAGAGTGTTGATAGAATGTCTAGTGCTATTGATGCTTTGAAAGTTAGATGTGGTCCTCCCAAGATCAATATGGATTAAAATTTGAAAGCTATGCGTGTTTCCATGAGTGAGAGCAAAGAAACAACCTCCCAAATTCGTGCTAGACATGAATGCCTTACAAAGGCGTGTTCTCGTGATAAGAATGACGAAGATCTTAATGTGCTTGGTGTGACTCCCATTGAATCTTTGTTTTCCTGTGTCAAACCCAATGATGATGGGGCTGGATATGAATTCACTTTGGTTTAAAAACGCCCCAATGATTCGGAGTCCATCTATCTTGATGCTAAAAGCATTGAAAGTGGAGTACAAGATATTAAAACTTTGAGTAGTAATGAAATTAATACTTTGCATTTCAAGGAATTCAATTATGATAGTTGCTCCTTGATTGAATGCATTTCCTTGATGCAATCCATGCTAAACTCTCCACACGCTTATAGCCAAAACAAGGCCTTTACCGATCATACCGTCCAAGCTATGGTAAAATCTCTTGAAGAGAAATTTTAATTGGAATTCTCTATCCCTAGAAAGCTTCATGATGAGTGGGAACCTAGTATCAAAATCAAAATCAAAAACTATGAATGCAATTCTTTGTGTGATTTGGGTGCTAGTGTTTCCGCGATTCCAAAGTCTTTATGTGATATTGAAGAGTGTTCTCTTAATTTGCATCTTGCGGATTCTAATGTCAAGAAACCCATGGGAAGAATCAATGATGTTCTTATTATTGCAAATAGGAACTATGTACCCGTGGATTTCATTATGCTTGACATTGATTGCAATCCTACTTGCCCTATTATTCTTGGTAGACCTTTCCTAAGGACTATCGGTGCTATCATCGATATGAAGGAAGGGAATATTAGATTTCAATTTGCTTTAAAGAAGGGAATGGAGCACTTTCCTAGAAAGAAAATAAGATTGCCTTATGAATGCATGATGAGGGCTACTCATGGTTTGAGCACCAAAGACGACGATCCGTTATTCTATCGCCTTATGCCTAGCTAAGGCGTTAAACAATAGCGCTTGTTGGGAGGCAACCCAATGAATTTATTTATTTTTATTTCTGTTTTTTTGCGTCCACACTATCAAAATTCTGTTATGATCGTGTCTTTTGTGTTTCCTTTTCTGTTTGAGCCAAGCAAAACCTTTATGACTAGTCTTGGTGATGGTTGTTTGATCCTGCTGGAAAAAGACATAAACTTTTCGCTCACGAGATGATTTTTCATTTTTATTCAGAAAGATATTTTGAGTCGATTCTTTTTTATTATGGTTTATAGGCCTTTTTCCCAGGCAGTCGTAATTGTTCAGAATTTTTGAGGTACCACAAGTATACGAAGTATACAGATTGCTACAGACTAGACTGTTCTTGACAGATTCTGTTTTTGTTGAGTTGGTTGCTTGTTTTGATGAAACTATAGATAGTATCGGGGGGTACTAGCCATAGAAAAGTGAGAATACATTAGCCTAACACCAATATAAATAGAAATCAAGATTGCTACAGTACCTAATGAGGTGGTAGTTTGTTTTCTTGTGCTAATGTTATCACGAGTTTCTGTTTAATTTTTGTGTTGTGAAGTTTTCAAGTTTTGGGTGATGTTCTCATGGACAAAGAGATAAGGAGTGAAAGAGCTCAAGCTTGGGGATGCCCAAGGCGTCCCAAGCCAAATTCAAGGACACCAAAAATCCTAAGCTTGGGGATGCCCCGGGAAGGCATCCCCTCTTTCGTCTTCAATCCATCGGTAACATTACATGGAGCTATATTTTTATTCACCACATGATATGTGGTTTGCTTGGAGCGTCTTGTATTATAAGAGTCTTTTCTTTTTGTTGTGTCACAATCATCCTTGCTGCACACCCTTTTGAGAGAGAGAGATGCACTCATCCTGATTTCGCTAGAATGCTCATCGTGCTTCACTTATATCTTTTGAGCTAGATAATTTTGCTCTATGTGCTTCACTTAGATCTTTTAGAGCACGGCGGTGCGTGACTTGGTAGTTGTCTTGTGGTATGAAAGTAGTCCCAAAGGTGATAGGTACCCAAAGAGGATACAAAAACCTCCATCTTCATGTGCATTGAGTAGAGAGAGACGTCTTGATTCCTCTCAATTAGTTTTGAGACATGGATTTGGTAATATTAAGAGTTATGTTAGTAGGGTGTTGTGAATCTAGAAATACTTGTGTTGAAGTTAGTGATTCCCGTAGCATGCATGTATGGTGAACCGCTATGTTAGGAAGTCGGAGCATAATTGATCTATTGATTGTCATCCTTTGTGTTGCGGTCGGGATCGCGCGATGGTTAACACCTACCAACCCTTCCCCTAGGAGTATGCGTTTAGCACTTTGTTTCGATTACTAATAAAAACTTTTGCAACAAGTATGTGAGTTCTTCATGACTAATGTGAGTCCATGGTATAGATGCACTTTCACCTTACACCATTGCTAGCCTCTCTAGTGCCGCGCAACTTTCGCCGGTATATAAACCCACCATATGCCTTCCTCAAAACAGCCACCATACCTACCTACTATGGCATTTTCATAGCCATTTTGAGATATATTGCCATGAACTCCCACCGTTCCGTCTCATGACTTGTGCCGTCACTCTCATCTTGCCATTGCATGATCGTAAGATAGCTAGCGAGATGTTTCATCGTCATACGCCAAGCTAGATCGTTGCACATCCCGGTACACTGCCGGAGGCATTTCCCATAGAGTCATCATCGTTCTAAGCTTTGAGCTGTGAGTAAATAAAAGTGTGATGATCATCATTATTAGAGCATTGTCCCACGTGAGGAAATAAAAAAAAGAGGCCAAAGATACCAAACAAAAGAAAGATAAAAAAAAGAGGAGGCCCAACAGCCCAAATAAAAAAAGAGAAAAAGAGAGATGGGACAATGCTACTATCTTTTTCCACACTTGTGCTTCATAATAGCACCATGTTCTTCATGATTGAGAGCCTCTCGTTTCATGACCACCATATGCTAGTGGGAATCTTTATTATATAACTTGGCTTGTATATTCCAGTGATGGGCTTCCTCAAATTGCCCTAGGTCTTCATGAGCAAGCAAGTTGGATGCACACCTACTAGTTCTCCTTTTGTGATTTCACATACTTATAGCTCTAGTGCATCCTTTGTATGGCAATCCTTACTCATTCACATTAATATCTATTAATGGGCATCTCCATAGCCCTTTGATACGCCGAGTCAATGTGACCATCTCCTCTTTTTTTGTCTCACAACCACAACAACACTCTATTCCACCTATAGTGCTATATCCATGG
Source organism: Hordeum vulgare subsp. vulgare (assembly GCF_904849725.1). Taxonomy (NCBI): domain Eukaryota; kingdom Viridiplantae; phylum Streptophyta; class Magnoliopsida; order Poales; family Poaceae; genus Hordeum; species Hordeum vulgare. The sequence continues at coordinate 267,149,957 of NC_058519.1, read as the reverse complement.
CTCACGCTCATGTATTGCGTGATAGTTAAAAAAGGTTTGAGAAAGTAAGAGTGCGAAAACAATTACTTGGCCAATACCGTGGTTGTGCATGATTTAAATTAGTTGCGTGAGGACGATGAAGCATAGCCAGACTATATCATTTTCTAGGGATAATTTTCCTTGGCCTTGTTATTTTTAAAGTTCATGATTACCTTGCTAGTTTGCTCGAAGTATTATTGTTTTCTTGTCAATAGAAAACTATTGTTTTGAATCTTACGGATCTGAACATTCATGTCACATGCAAGAATTTACAAAGCACAACTATGCTAGGTAGCATTCCACATCAAAAATTCAGTCTTTATCACTTCCCTACTCGAGGACGAGCAGGAGGTAAGCTTGGGGATGCTTGATACGTCTCCAACGTATCTATAATTTTTGATAGTTTCATGCTATTATCTTGTCAAACTTTTGATGTTTTGTATGCCTTTTATATCTTTTTTGGGACTAACTTATTAACTCAGTGCCAAGTGCCAGTTCCTCTTTTTCTGTGTTTTTTGACCGCTTTCAGAGGAGGATTTTAAACGGAGTCCAAACGGAATGAAACTTCCAAAAAGATTTTTTCCGAAACAAAAGAAGATCGGGGAACCTGAGAACCAGGGTAGGGGGCTACCAGGGACCGCACAAGCCCCCTAGCCGCGGCCAGGGGGGATCCCGCCTCCCAGGCTTGTGGGCTCCCTGGGGAACCTCTGCCCTAGGTCTTTTGCCTATATATTCCCAAAAATTCTAGAAAAAATCACGAGATCATCGAAAGTACTTTTCCGCCGCCGCAAGCTTCTGTTTCCGGAAGATCCCATCTGGGGGCACGTTCTGGTGCCCTGTCGGAGGGGGATTCGGATACGGAGGGCTTCTTCATCAACACCATGACCTCTCCGATGATGCATGAGTAGTTCACCATAGACCTACAAGTCCATAGCTAGTAGCTAGATGGCTTCTTCTCTCTCTTGGATCTTCAATACGAAGTTCTCCATGATCTTCATGCAGATCTATCCTATGTAATCTTCTTTTGTGGTGTGTTTGTCGAGATCCGATGAATTGTGGATTTATGATCAGATTATCCATGAATCTTATTTGAGTTTCTTCTGATCTCTCTTATGCATGATTTCATATCCTTGTAATTCTCTTCGACTTGTGGGTTTTGTTTGGCCAGCTTGATCTATGATTCTTGCAATGGGAGAAGTGCTGGGTTTTGGGTTCATACCGTGCGGTGACCTCACCCAGTGACAGAAGGGGTAGCGAGGCACGCATCGTGTTGTTGCCATGAAGGGTAAAAAGATGGGGTTTTCATCATTGGTTTGAGTTTATCCCTCTACATCATGTCATCTTGCTTAAGGCGTTACTTTGTTCGTCGTGAACTCAATACACTAGATGCATGCTGGATAGCGGTCGATGAGTGGAGTAATAGTAGTAGATGCAGAAAGTATCGGTCTACTTGTCTCAGACGTGATGGCTATATGTACGATCATTGCCTTAGATATCGTCATGACTTTGCACGATTCTATCAATTGCTCGACAGTAATTTGTTCACCCACCGTAATATTTTCTATTTTGAGAGAAGCCTCTAGTAAACACTATGGCCACCGGGTCTACTCCACACCATATTTTTAGCCTTACACCTTTTTACTTCGTTGCACTTTCCGCCTTCAAATCTCACTTTGCAATCAATCTTGAAGGGATTGACAACGCCTTTATAGCGTTGGGTGCAAGCTCTTTTGTGTTTGCACAGGTACTCTGGACTTGACGAGACCCTCCTTCCGGATTGATACCTTGGTTCTCAAACTGAGGGAAATACTTACTGGTCCTCTGCTGCACCACCCTTTCCTCTTCAAGGGAAAAACCAACGCAAACAAGAGAAGTAGCAAGAAGAATTCCTGGCGTTGCTTGGGAAGGACTTTTGTTGCCGTAGCAGAAGAATTTCTGGCGCCGTTGCTGGGGAGGAGGATCAAGTCAAATAGTCTCCTGTCAACGTGCCAATTTCTAGCGCTGTTGCCGGGGAGGAAGATCAAGTCAAGAACTCATCCAAGTAGGTGTCGCAAACTCATCTCTTGCATTTACTTTGTTTGCCAGCTGCCTCTCGTTTTCCTTTCCCCCACTTCACCAATTTTCCTTTTTCGTTTACCTTTTTCGGTTTGCCTTTTCGACCGCCTTTTTCTCGCTTGCTCTTTGTTCGCTTGTGTGCTTTCTTGCTTGCCGAAGTCACCATGAATGAAAACACCAAACTTTGTGACTTCTCGAATACTAATAATAATGATTTTATTAGTACTCAGATTGCTCCCGCCACTAGTGCGGGGTCATACGAAATCAGTGCCGCTTTGCTGAATCTTGTTATGAAAGAGCAATTCAACGGCCTTCCTAGTGAAGATGCCGCATGCCATCTCAATACCTTTATTGAACTTTGCGACATGCAAAAGAGGAAATATGTGGACAATGACGTGATTGAATTGAAGCTTTTTCTTTTCTCGTTGCAAGATCGCGCAAAAAACTTGGTTTTCTTCTTTGCCCAAAAATAGTATCGATTCTTGGGATAAGTGCAAAGATGCTTATATATCCAAGTATTTTCTGCCGCCTAAGATCATCTCTCTCCGTAATGATATCATGAATTTCAAGCAACTTGATCATGAACATGTTGCACAATCTTGGGAGAGAATGAAATTCATGATTAGAAATTGTCCCGCTCATGGCTTGAGTCTTTGGATGATTATTCAAATCTTTTACGCTGGCTTGAATTTTGCTTCTAGAAATATCTTGGACTCCGCCTTAGGTGGAACGTTCATGGAAATCACGTTAGGAGAAGCCACAAAGCTCTTAGACAACATCATGACGAAGTACTCTCAGTGGCACACTGAACGGTCACCTACTAGTAAGAAGGTACACACTATAGAAGAAATTAACTCGTTGAGTGCTAAGATGGACGAGTTAATGAATTTGGTTGCTAGTAGAAGTGCTTCTTTGGACCCTAGTGATATTCCCTTGTCTTCTTTGATTGAGAGTAGCAACGCTAGCTTGGACGTTAATTTTGTTGGTAGGAATAACTTTGGCAACAACAATGCTTTTTGAGGAAACTATGTTCCTAGGCCTTTTCCTAGTAACCCCTCTAATAATTTTGGCAACTCCTACAACAATACTCATGGAAATTACAATAGACTACCCTCTGATCTAGAGAGTAATATCAAAGAGTTCATCAACTCTCAAAAGATTTTCAATGCATCCATAGAGGAAACGCTACTCAAAATTGACGATTTGGCTAAGAGCGTTGATAGAATATCTAGTGATGTTGATGCTTTGAAAGTTAGATGTGCTCCTCCCAAAATCAACATGGATGAAACTTTGAAAGCTATGCTTGTTTCCATGATTGAGAGCCAAGAAAGAACCGCCCAAATTCATGCTAGACATGAATGGCTTAAAAAGGCGTGTTCTCGTGATGAGAATCACGAAGATCTTAAAGTGCTTGGTGTGACTCCCATTGAATCTTTGTTTTCTTGTGTCAAACCCAATTATTATGGGGCTGTATATGAATCCACTTTGGTTGAAAAGTGCCCCAATGATTCGGAGTCCATCTATCTTGATGCTAAAAGCATTGAAAGTGGAGTAGAAGATGTTAAAACTTTGAGTAGTAATGAAATTGCTACCGTGGATTTTAAGGAATTCAATTATGATAGTTGCTCCTTGATTGAATACATTTCTTTGATGCAATCCATGTTAAACTCTCCACAAGCTTATAGCCAAAACAAGGCCTTTACCAATCGTATCATCGAAGCTATGATAAGATCTCTTGAAGAGAAACTTGAATTGGAAGTCTCTATCCCTAGAAAGCTTCATGATGAGTGGGAACCTACTATCAAAATAAAAATCAAAAACTATGAATGCAATGCTTTGTGTGATTTGGGTGCTAGTGTTTCCGCGATTCCAAAGTCTTTATGTGATGTTCTGGGTTTTAATGAGATTGAAGAGTGTTCTCTTAATTTGCATCTTGCGGATTCTACTGTCAAGAAACCCATGGGAAGGATCAATGATGTTCTTATTATTGCAAATAGGAACTATGTACCCGTGGATTTCATTGTGCTTGACATTGATTACAATCCTACATGCCCTATTATTCTTGGTAGACATTTCCTAAGGACTATCGGTGCTATCATCGATATGAAGGAAGGGAACATTAGATTTCAATTTCCTTTAAGGAAGGTCATGGAACACTTTCCTATAAAGAAAATAAGATTGCCTTATGAATCCATGATGAGGGCCACTTATGGTTTGAGCACCAAAGATGATGATACGTGATTCTATCGCTTTTATGCCTAGCTAAGGGCGTTAAACAATAGCGCTTGTTGGGAGGCAACCCAATGAATTTATCTTTTTCTTTCTGTTTTGTTGCATCCACACCATCATAATTCTGTTGTGATTGTGTTTTTTGTGTTTCTTTTTGTGCTTGAGCCAAGCAAAACCTTTATGACTAGTCTTGCTAATGGTTGTTTGATCCTGCTGGAAAACGATAGAAACTTTCCGCTCACGAGATGATATTTCATTTTTATTCAGAAAGAGATTTTGAGTTGATTCTTTTTGCTGCTTGGTGATCTGCCTTTTTCCCAGGCAGTCGTAATAGTTCAGATTTTGTGAGGTATCACAAGTGTACAAAGTATACATATTGCTACACACTGGTATGTTTTTGACAGATTCTGTTTTTGTTGAGTTGGTTGCTTGTTTTGATGAAACTACGGTTAGTATCGGGGGGTACTAGCCATGGAAAAGTGAGAATACAATAGCCAAACACCAATATAGATGGAATTCAAGTTTGCTACAGTACCAAAAGAAGTGGTAGTTTGTTTTCTTGTGCTAATGTTATCACGAGTTTTTGTTTAAGTTTTGTGTTGTGAAGTTTTGAAGTTTTGGGTGATGTTCTCATGGACAAAGAGATAAGGAGTGGAATGAGCTCAAGCTTGGGGATGCCCAAGGCATCCCAAGCCAAATTCATGGACACCAAAAAGCCTAAGCTTGGGGATTCCCCGGGAATGCATCCCTTCTTTCGTCTACAATCCATCGGTAACATTACTTGGAGCTATATTTTTATTCACCACATGATATGTGTTTTGCTCGGAGCGTCTTGTATCGTAGGAGTCTTTTCTTTTTGTTGTGTCAAAATCATCCTTGATGCGCACCTATTTGAGAGAGAGAGAGACATGCACTCATCATGATTTTGCTAGAATTCTCATTGTGCTTCACTTATATCTTTTAGAGCACGGCGGTGCGTGACTTGGTAGTTGGCTTATGCAATGAAAGTAGTCCCAAAGGTGATAGGTACCCAAAGAGGATGCAAAAACCTCCATCTTCATGTGCATTGAGTAGAAAGAGAAGTGTTGATTCCTCTCAATTAGTTTTTAGACGTGGATTTGGTAATATTAAGAGCTATGCTAATAGGGTGTTGTGAATCTAGAAATACTTGTGGTAAAGTTAGTGATTCCCGTAGCATGCACGTACGGTGAACCTCTATGTTAGGAAGTCGGAGCATAATTGATCTATTGATTGTCATCCTTTGTGTTGAGGTCGGGATCGCGTGATGGTTAACACCTACCAACCCTTCCCCTAGGAGTATGCGTTTAGCACTTTGTTTCGATTACTAATAAAAACTTTCGCAACAAGTATGTGAGTTCTTCATGACTAATGTGAGTCCATGGTATAGATGCACTTTCACCTTACACCATTGCTAGCCTCTCTAGTGCCGTGCAATTCTCGCCAGTGCACAAACCCACCATATGCCTTCCTCAAAACAGCCACCATACCTACCTACTATGGCATTTTCATAGCCATTCTGAGATATATTGCCATGCAACTCCCACCGTTCCGTCTGATGACTTGTGCTGTCACTCTCATATTGACATTGCATGATCGTAAGATAGCTAGCGATATGTTTTCAACGTCATACGCCATGCTAGATCGTTGCACATCCCGGAACACTGCCAGAGGCATTTCCTATAGAGTCATCGTTATTTTGAGCTGTGAAGTTGTGAGTAAATAAAAGTGTGATGATCATCATTATTAGAGCATTGTCCCATGTGAAGAAATAAAAAAAAAGAAGAGGCCAAAGAGCCCAAAAAAGAGAAAAAAAGAGGCTTAAGATCCCAAATGAAAAAAGAGAGAAGGGACAATGCTACTATCTTTTTCCACACTTGTGCTTCATAAGAGCACCATGTTCTTCATGATTGACAGCTTCTTGCTTTGTCTCCACCATATGCTAGTGGGAATCTTCATAATAAAACTTGGCTTGTATATTCCAATGATGGGCTTCCTCAAATTGCCCTAGGTCTTCGTGAGCAAGCAAGTTGGATGCACACCCACTAGTTCTCCTTTCGAGCTTTCACATACTTATAGCTCTAGTGCATCTCTTGTATGGCAATCCCTACTCATTCACATTGATATCTATTAATGGGCATCTCCATAGCCCTTTGATATGCCGAGTCAATGTGACCATCTCCTCCTTTTTGTCTCACAACCACCACTACACTCTATTCCACCTATAGTGCTATATCCATGGCTCACGCTCATGTATTGCATGATAGTTATAAAAAGTTTGAGAAAGTAAGAGTGCGAAAACAATGACTTGGCCAATACCAGGGTTGTGCATGATTTACATTAGTTGTGTGTGGATGATGGAGCATAGCCACACTATATGATTTTGTAGGGATAACTTTCCTTGGCCTTGTTATTTTGAAAGTTCATGATTACCTTTCTAGTTTGCTTGAAGTATTATTGTTTTCATGTCAATAGCAAACTATTGTTTTGAATCTTACGGATCTGAAGATTCATGTCACGTGAAAGAAGTTGCAAAGGACAACTATGCTAGGTAGCATTCCACATCAAAAATTTAGTCTTTATCACTTCCCTACTCGAGGACGAGCAGGAGTTAAGCTTGGGGATGCTTAATACGTCTCCAACGTATCTATAATTTTTGATGGTTTCATGCTATTATGTTGTCAAACTTTGGATGTTTTGCATGCCTTGTATATATTTTTTGGGACTAACTTATTAACCCAGTGCCAAGTGCCAATTCCTGTTTTTTCCATGTTTTTGACCCCTTTCAGAGGATATTTTGAAACGGAGTCCAAACGGAATAAAATCCCCGATTTTTTTTTCCGTAACGGAAGAAGTTCAGGAGAGTTGAGAGCCAAGGCAGGGGAGCCCCAGGGGCCCCAGAGGCCCTCACCCCGCGGCCAGGGGGAGGCCGCGGCCCACACGCTTGTGGGCCCCCTGGACGTCCTTTGCCCTAGGTTTTGCGCCTATATATCCCCAAAAGTTCCATAAATAACCAGGAGATTAAGGGAAGTACTTTTCCGCCGCCGCAAGCTTCTGTCTCCGCAAGATCCCATCTGGGGCACGTTCTGGTGCCCTGCCAGAGGGGGGATTCGGATACGGAGGGCTTCTTCATCAACACCATGACCTCTCCGACGATGCGTGAGTAGTTCACCATAGACCTACGGGTCCATAGCTAGTAACTAGATGGCTTCTTCTCTCTCTTGGATCTTCAATACAAAGTTGTCCATGATCTTCATGGAGATCTATCTGATGTAATCTTCTTTTTCGGTGTGTTTGTCGAGATCCTATAAATTGTGGATTTATGATCAAATTATCTATGAATCTTATTTGAGTTTCTTGTGATCTCTCTTATGCATGATTTCATATCCTTGTAATTATCTTCGAGTTGTGGTTTTTGTTTGGCCAACTAGATCTATTATTCTTGCAATGGGAGAACTGCTTGGTTTTGGGTTCATACCGTGCGGTGCCCTCACCCAGTGACAGAAGGGGTAGCGAGGCACGCATCGTGTTGTTGCCATCAAGGGTAAAAAGATGGGGTTTTCATCATTGGTTTGAGATTATCCCTGTAGATCATGTTATCTTGCATAAGGCGTTACTCTGTTCTTCATGAACTCAATACACTAGATGCATGTTGGATATCGATCGATGGGTGCAGTAATAGTAGTAGATGTAGAAAGTATCAGTCTACTTGTCTTGGACGTGATGCCTATATGTATGATCATTGCCTTAGATATCGTCATGACTTTGCAAGGTTCAATCAATTGCTCGACAGTAATTTGTTCACCCACCGTGATATTTGCTATTTTGAGAGAAGCCTCTAGTGAACACTATGACCCCGGGTCTACTCCACACCATATTTTCAGCCTTACACCTTTTTACTTCGCTGCACTTTCCTCCTTCAGATCTCACTTTGTAAAAAATCTTGAAGGGATTGACAACCCATTTGAACGTTGGGTGCAAGCTCGTTTTGGTTTGCGCAGGTACTCTGGACTTGACGAGACCCTCCTTAGGGATCGATACCTTGGTTCTCAAACTAAGGGAAATACTTACTGCTCTTGTGCTGCATCACCCTTTCCTCTTCAAGGGAAAAACCAACGCAAACAAGAGAAGTAGCAAGAAGAATTTCTGGCGTTGCTTGGGAAGGACTTTTGTTGCCGTAGCAAGGATCCTAGCAAAGTCACTGCCGGGTGCGGATCTTCCGAGGCCTTGGCAGCCGCCAATAAGCCGGAGGGCTCCGACGCCTAGTACTGCAAGAACCGCTGCACCAAGGGTCACGACATCCAACACTGCCAACAAGTTGAACAACTTGCCGAGAAGCAGAGGGCGGAGTACTTCAAGGCTGGCTGCTGGAGGTGCATCGCAAGAGGGTGAAGCCCGCGCCAGCATAGGAAGAAGGTGGCGAAGGATCAGGCAGGAAGAAGGGCGGCTAAGGGGGTCCCCCTGGTAAGTTCAAGAATAAGAGGGTGAAGCCCGCTCCGGCACGGGAAAGAAAGGAGGAGGATGAGAATGAAGACTCCCGAGACGACGACTCCAGCGACAACAAGTTTCAAAAGGCGACAAATATGATGTCCCTCGATGGAGGTGCACCGCTTCACTCTTCCCACCGCCAACTGAAGAAGTGGGCGCGTGAGGTGAGCATGGCGGAGCCCTCCATCGGCACTCATAGGCCCTTGAAGTGTTCGCACACACCGATCATCTTCGATTCTGAGGATCATCCAAACCGCGTTACAGTGGTCGGATATTTGCCGTTGATGGTATCCCCAACGATCCGCAACCTCAAGGTGACGAAGATGTTGCTGGACGGTGGGTCTGGGAGAGTCTAAATCTCATCTCCCCCGATGTGATACGGAGGTTGCAGATTCCCGACAAAGATCTTGAGGAAACTGGAGCATTCCAAGGGATCAACCCAGGGAAGATTCAACCTAAGGGAAAGATCGCGCTGCCCGGCAAGCACACATGACCAGAATACTTCGCTGCCGCTGAGGACGCACCAGAGAGCTCCACTGCCCGGAACAAGAAATCCAGAGCTGCCCCGCCAAAGACCAAGAAGGTGTCCGCTCGAGAGGACGGCACAGGTGGAACTTTCACCATAAGTTCCGCCCTTGACATACAAATAGGAAAGCACACTCATCGCCTTCCTCTTGGCAAATCTCGACATTTTTGCTTGGCCACCGTCAGATATCCCCGGTGTTCCCACGAAGGTGATTGAGCACCACCTCACTGTCTACCCCACCGCGCGGCCGGTTGATACGTCCCAAATGTATCTATAATTTTTGCTTCTTCCATGATCTTTTGGGTGACATTGTTATATGTTTTGCCACACTTTTATATCATTTTACACATATTTGGACTAACCTACTAACTCAGTGCACCCATTGTCAGTTTCTGTCGGCTGATGTATATTTTGCAGGGGATTTTACCCAATTTTCGAAAGCCTGAAAAAATCGAGAAAAATATATAAAAAAATCACCGAAACAGAGGCTTCGGGATCACCGAAGGAGCGCCAGTGGCCTCCCAGGCGGCCTACTGTCGCGGCCAGGCCCTAGGCCGTGCCAAGACGTCGCCTGGCTAGGTCCCACCTCCTTCGGTACCCTCCTTTGGCCTATATTTAGTGTTCCTTGAGGAAACCCTCGCAAATTTTCTGGAATCAAGAATTTCTCCATCGTTCCGCCGCCGCAACGCTTCCAAGATCGAGAGCGTCAGGAGACCTCTTCCCGGCACCCTACCGGAGGGAGGATTGCCCTCCGGGAGCTTCTCCACCACCATGGATGCTTACCAGATGTGTCGTGAGTAGGTTCCCTTGGACCATGAGTCCATGACCAGTAGCTATGTGATGTCTTCTCTCTAATCTTGTGCTTCAATGCTTAGTCCGTGTGAGCTTCCCTACATGATCAAGGCATATATGTAATTCTCTTGCTTTTGCTATGCTCGGTTTGTTGGGATCCGGTGGATTATGATATTATGTTCAGATTGTTACGAGTTATATATTTGATTATCCTTTTATATTATGTTCCTTAGTGATTCTTGCATGTTCTCTGTTGCTTTTTATTGCTTTGGCCAAGTAGTAGATCGTAAATCCAAGAGGGAGCGTTATTCATGATTGTGGGTTCGGGCCCCTCGATGTCTACCTTGAGTGACAAAAACAGGAGACTAGGGGATGTGTTTGTTGCCACCAGGAAGAAAACAATGGTGGTTGTGACCACGGTTGCAAGGATTGTTTACCTTACGCACAGTACGTTAATGCAATTGTCCGCTGCTTTGAGTTTACACTTTGGGTTGGACTCGCAACTTAATACTGGAGAGATGTTCTGGATAGATATCTCTAGGTGGATGATTAGTAAGTTGATGCTGATGAATAAACGGTCTACTTGTCTTGGTGTACTGCCCATTACTATTGAACCTCTAACTATCAAGGAGCATAATTAGCATTGCAGTGCGATCATAATTCTGTCAATTGCCCAATTGTGATTTGTTTACCCTAGCATAGTTGTTTATCGTCTTTTGGGAGAGACACATGACTAGTGAACATCATGTGACTCCGGTATATATGAGCATCATTGCTTACACCTCCATCATTTACCGCTTTCCTTTACTTTTCCGTTGCAATCACTATTACCTTCCCGCTTGTGTTTTGATCCTTTGCAAACTACAAGGCCGGAGAGATTGACAACCTCTGTGTACTCATTGGGAGCAAAGTTATTTGTTTTGTGTGCAGGTCCACGTCATCTGCTAGTGCCAGGGTGGAAGACACCTACTTGTTGAGCCTACCAGTCCTCCTGGTTTGATAAACCTTACAGTCTCCGTGTAAGGAAATTTGCTGCTGACTACATCTCCACCTTCCACTTGGGGTATGCAACGAGGCGCGAGAAGTATATACATCACCTCGTCATCAAACGAATTTCTGGCGTTGTTGCCGGGGACTGCACACTTCAAGATAGGGGAGTTGCATGCAATCTTTTACCTTTTCTTTTTAGTATTTTTAGTTTGCTTTCTAATTTTTGCTTTAGAGTCCTATACCAAAAACCACAAAAAAATTAGTTACTTTGCTCTTGCTTGTTGCCGTTGCTATGGGTTCCACTGAAAACACCATGTTGGGTGACTCCTCTAGTCACAACAACAACGATTACACTTTCTCCTCTATTGCTCCAATTACCACTAAGGGTCTTTTTACATGTAAGCCATGTGACTATACTAGTCACTATGGAAAATTATGCCCTTGGCATGGTTGCGTCGGGAAGCCACATGATCTTTGGTTTGAAGTTGCTCCTAACTGTCCCCAAACTTGGGAAGACATCCAAACTCTTATAATAGAGATCAAATCAAACATAGAGGATGACACTACAATTTTACTTGATATTATTGATTTTGACAATTATAGTCTCTCCGAAGTCATCACCCTTTTGCAAAGAATGGCTAAAGACCCCCAAACTAGTACACTCAATATTGGCTTCACCGAGCATATTACCAATGCTCTTATCAAAGCTAGGGAGGAGAAGCTCAGGCTAGAGACTTCTATCCCTAGGAAACTAGAAGATGGTTGGGATCCTATGGTCAAAATAAAATTGAATAATATCTCTTCCTTTGCTTTGTGTGATGTTGGAGCTAGTGCTTCCGTTATGCCCAAAAGAATGTATGATATGCTTGATTGGAAACCTTATGATCCATGTTCTTTTGGTGTTCATCTCGTTGATTCTTCCACAAAGAAACCTTTAGGGAGAATTGATGGTGTTCTTATTATTGTCAATGATAATTATGTGCCCGTTGATGTTCTTATTATGGACATTGAATGTGATCCTTCATGTCCAATTATTTTCGGACGTCCTTTTCTCCGCACCGTTGGTTCTATCATTGACATGAATTATTAAATTCCAATTTCCTCTTAAAAAGGGAATGGAACACTTCTCTATAAAGAAGATTAAGTTACCTTATGAATCCTATACACGGGTAAGTTATTCTTTTGGAGTTGATAACAATTGATCTTCTTGCATTATGCCTAGCTCAAAGGCATAAAATAAAGCGCTTGTTGGGAGGCAACCCAATATGTTTTTACTTCCTGTTTTCGTGGTCTTGATGTGTGTTACTACTGTAGTAACATCATTGTATCTTTATTTTTAAGCTTTGTGCCAAGTTATAGCCTCCGGTTGCAAGAAAGATCAAGAATTGTGACATGTTGTCCAAAAACAGATTCTGTTTGCTTGACGGAAAAATTCGCCAAAAATCACCAGATCATCTTTTTGATCTTTTTTTGACAGCATGCTCTATATAATTATTTTTCTGGCATCTGTTCTGAGTTTTTTGATTTCCGTTGCTTAAGTGCCCCGAATAAATTATTTACTACCTATTGTTTTGTTTTTCAAAGATTCTGCCATGTTTTGCGTTTTCATTGTTTTGTGAATCCTAAGCTTGCTTTTTATTTGCAAAAACCCTTTGGCATTCATAAGAAGCAGTAGCTTCTCATGAAAATCTTTATTTCCAGCAGGTATTGAATTATTTTATTAAGGGAACTAACCACTCTAATCAGCTAATGATGAGTTTTGTATGAAGGGAGTTTTCAAGTATTGTGATGGGAGAGATGATGAAAGAAGATAAAGGAGTGTCAAGTGATCAAGCTTGGGGATGCCCCCATGCATCCCAAGAAATATTCAACTAGACTCAAGCGTCTAAGCTTGGGAATGCCCCCGTGCATCGCCTTCTCTATCAACAATCATCATTTCGTCCATCTCCATGCTATATTTTTATCACTTCATATGATATGTGTTATGCTTGGAGCGTCCGGCTATATTCTTTTTAGTTTTGTTTTAGTTTAGTTTGCTGGTCATAACAAGTTGGAACCTAGCCTACCTTGTTAGGGAGAGATACACGCTCCATTCCACTCTAGAACACAACATAGCTTTTTATGCTTATCTTTTTTGTGTGTGATTCATCTTTTCGTAGCTACTATCATACTTAGCTCTTAGTTTTCATGCTTACATTTTTAAGAGATTTTACTTAGGTTGATTTTGGAACTCTCTTGAGTTATCATGCTTATCTTATTTAGAGAGTTGGCTTGTTGCACTGAGTTGTGTGTCTTGCATGTGTAGGTAATTGAGGTTGCTATTTAAGTATAGTAGTAACTTGCAACAGTTTTGAGGTATTAATTTGAGTAATGTTTGGACTATTGGTGCCAAGAGCTTGAGTCTATTAGTGATAGTTGTCGTATTTTGGGAAATCCATGTGTTTTTCAAAAACTAAAAAATAGTTGAGAACTCTAGCTACTAAATTGATCGCTAACCTCTAGAGGGGTTGGAATATATAGAGTACCCTCACATTACCATGAGTCGAGGATGCGCAAGGATAACCAAACCCCCAAACATTCCTCCTTGGGGTACTTGTATCTTTGTGAATTTCCTAACTAGTTAGAGAGATACCGATAATAAGTGTATGAGTTCTTCAGACTAATGTGAGTATTTGATTGTTGGCACTTCCACTATCCAAATTTTGCTAGCCTCTTCGGTACCGTGCATTGCCCTTTCTCACATTGAGAGTTGGTGCAAACTCCGCCGGTGCATCAAAACCCATGACGTGATACACTCTGTCATACATAATCCTCATCATATCTTTCCTCAAAACAGTCACCATACCTACCTATTAAGGCATTTCCATAGCCTTTCCGAGATACATTGCCATGTAACATCCATCATCTCATGACTTGATCTTTATGTCATACATGCTTTTGCTTGATCATAGAGCTGCATGATAGTTGTGCCTTGCCCTCATTACTGCTATATGACGCGCTAGTATCATTGCATATCCCGCTACACTAGGAGAGGCATAAATTTGCATACATCATGATAGTTTTCACTTGTCTTTATGTTGAGTACTTCTTATAAAGTGTGATGACTTTTTTTTCTATTCATGTAAGACATAGAGTGTTCCCTTAAGTGAGGAAACGATCCCAAAGAGGACAAAACAAAAGATCCCAAAGAGGACAAATGAGAGATAAAAATAAAGATCCAGAGAGGCCACAAAAAAGAGAAAAATAAAAAGAAAAAAAAGAGAATAAAAAGAGAGAAGGGGGCAACACTACTATTCCTTTTGAAATATCCACACTCGTACTCCATTGCTATATTGGTACTACATAGAGATTATCATTCATGCATAACTATGTGGGGATCCTTACACTATAGCACTTGGTTTGCATATTCCAATGATGAGCCTCCTCGAATGAGCTCTAGGTCTTCGTGAGCAAACGATTTGGATGCACCCCACTAGTTCCATTGGAGAGCTTATCTTAGCTCATATGTGCATCCGTTACATGGCAATCCCTACTCCTCAACATCATATCCATCATTTGGCTTTCTCTCGCCTATGGTTGTCCTCATTCATGTGAGCCTTTCACACCTTTTTGTCTTCCTTCCCCATCATTATTCTATTTTCCATCCTAAGTTCCAACATATCTTGCTTACGCTCATCCATTGCATGAGTGCTCAAAATCGAAAGGGAGAGGATCATTTTGACTTGTGCCTGACAAGTGGTCTGGGGATGAGTTAAAATAAGATTCCGAAGGAGACTAAGTGTGAGGTTTAGTATATTGAGTTCGCAATTAAAAAATATTTTATCTTTCAACCCATCTCCCACTTCTTGCACGCAAACACCATTTGGAGACATTCGAGTCACGGGCAGCGAGAGCTCTTGCACCTTTATGTTCTTACTTTGCTAAATTCAATACTAGATAGAGACTCTTGCTTGTTATTGTCTTGACTTGAATTGCATATCTCACTTGCTTTAGTTTCAAGTTCTTATATGTGTGTTAGCATGTCACCACAGAAATTATTGTGTTATCATTTATCTACTCGAGGATGAGCAGAAATTAAGCTTGGGGATGTTGATACGTCCCAAACGTATCAATAATTTCTGCTTGTTCCATGATATTTTGGGTGACATTGTTATATGTTTTCCTACACTTTTATACCATTTTACACATATTTGGACTAACCTACTAACTCAGTACACAGAGTGCCAGTTTCTGTTTGCTGATGTCTATTTTGCACGAGCTTTTACCCAATTTTCCGAAGCCCAAAAAATCCAGAAAAATATGTAAAAAAATCAGCAAAACAGAAGCTTCGAGATCACCGAAGGAGGGCCAGAGGGGGCTAGGGGCCTCCCAGGCGGCCTACTGGCACGGCCAGGCCCTAGGCCGCGCCAGGAGGTCTCCTGGGTAGGTCCCACCTCCTCCGGTGCCCTCCTTTGGCCTATATTTAGTGTTCCGTGAGGAAAACCTCCCAGATTTTCTGGAATCGTGAATTTCTCCATCATTCTGCCGCCGCAGTGCTTCCAAGATCGAGATCGTCAGGAGACCTCTTCCCGACACCCTAGCGGAGGGAGGATTGACCTTCGAGAGCTTCTCCACCGCCATGGACGCTTCCCGGATGTGCCGTGAGTAGGTTCCCTTGGGCAATGAGTCCATGACTAGTATCTATGTGATGTCTTCTCTCCAATATTCTGCTTCAATGGTTAGTCCTTGTGAGCTTCCCTACATGATCAAGGCATATGTGTAATTGTCTTGCTTTTGCTATTCTTGGTTTGCTGGGGTCCGATGGATTATGAGATTATGTTCAGATTGTTTTGAGTTATATATTTGATTATCCTTTTATAGTATGTTCCTTAGTGATTCTTGCATGTTCTCCATAGCTTTTTATTGCTTTGGCCAAGAAGTAGATCGTAACTCCAAGAGGGAGCGTTATGCATGATTGTGGGTTCGGGCCGCTCGATGTCTAGCTTGAGAGATAGATACATGAGACTAGGGGATGTGCTTGTTGCCACCAGGGAGAAAACAACGGTGCTTGTGACCACGGTTGCAAGGATTGTTTACCTTACGCATAGTTCGTTAATGCAGTTGTCCATTGCTTGGAGTTTACACTTTGGGTGGGACTCGCAACTTAATACCGAAGAGATGTTCTGGATAGATATCTCAAGGTGGATGATTAGTAAGTAGATACTGATGAATAAACGGTCTACTTGTCCCGGCGTATTGCCCATTACTATTGAACCTCTAACTAGTGCTACTGCAACAAAAGACCTTCCAACGGCGCCAAAAATACTTCTGACGTTTGCTGGGTATCCCTGGCAATGGCGCCAGAAATAGGCACGTCGACGGGAGAATATTTGGCTTGATCTTTCTGCTGCGGCTACGCCTTAAGGGACTTCCTAGGCAAGTATGCAAAGGATTTCCCCCGTGGCCTTGGAGCCTTGCGTTAGTGTTCCCTCAAAGCGGAAAGCGTGATGTAGCGTAGCGCTGGTAAGTATTTCCCTCAGTTTGAGAACCAAGGTATCAATGGAAGAGTATCTCAAGATCCTGCACAAACACAAAAGCTTGCACCCAACACTATGAAGGGGTTGTCAATCCCTTATAGATTGTTTGCCAAGTGAGAACTGAAAGTAACATAGTAACAAAGCAAAGTAAAAGCGGAGTTGTAAACGATGGATGTGAATAGACCCGGGGGCCATAGTGTTTACGAGTGGCTTCTCTCATGAACGCAAGTAGACGGTGGGTGAACAAATTACTGTCGAGCAATTGATAGAACTGTGCAGAGTCGTGACGATATCTATGCAATGATTATTTCTATAGGGATCACGTCCGAAACAAGTAGACCGATACTGTCTGCATCTACTACTATTACTCCGCACGTCAACCGCTATCCAGCATGCATCTAGTGTGTTAAGTCCATAAGAACAGAGTAACGCCTTAAGCAAGATGACATGATGTAGAGGGATAATCTCAAACCAATGATAAAAACCCCATCTTTTTACCCTTGATGGCAACTGCTTGATGTGTGCCTTGCTGCCCCTACTGTCACTGGGAAAGGTCACCACATGGCAGAACCCAAAACCAAGCACTTCTCCCATTGCAAGAATCATAGATCTCGTTCGCCAAACAAAACCCAAGACTCGGAGAGACTTACAAGGATATCAAATCATGCATATAAGAAATCAGCAAAGACTCAAATATATATCATAGATAATCTGATCACAAGTCCACAATTCATCGGATCTCGACAAACACACCGCCAAAGAAGATTACATCGGATAGATCTCCATGAAGATCATGGAGAACTTTGTATTGAAGATCCAAGCGAGAGAGAAGAAGCCATCTAGCTACTAACTACGGACCCGTAGGTCTGAAGTGAACTACTCACGAGTCATTGGAGGGGCGATGATGATGATGAAGAAGCCCTCCACCTCCAAAGTGCCCTCCGGCAGGGCGCCGTGACGGGTCTCCAGATGAGATCTCGCGGAAACGGAAGCTTGCGGCGGTGGAAAAGTATTTTCGAGGCTGCACTGATTTTTTGCGGAATATTTGGGTATATATAGGCGCAAGACCTAGGTCAGGAGGCGGCCAGTGAAGCCACAAGCTTGCCCACCGCCGCCTCCCCCTGGTGGCGTGGTGCAAGCTTGTTGGCTCCCTGGGCCCACCTGGCTTGGCCCAAATGCTCCCTGGTATTCTTTCGTTTGGGAAAAAATCATTTCGGGGATTTCATTCCGTTTGGACTCCGTTCCAAAATCAGATCTGAAAAGAGTCAAAAACACGAAAAAAACAGGAACTGGCACTTGGCACTGAATCAATAAGTTAGTCCCCAAAATGATATAAAAAGGTACATAAAACATACAAACAAGACAAGATAAGAGCGTGAAACCATCAAAAATTATAGATACGTTTGAGACGTATCAAATATCAAGGAGCATCATTAGCATTGCGGTGCGATCATAATTGTGTCAATTGCCCAACTGTCATTTGTTTACCCTAACATAGTTGTTTATCATCTTTTGGCATAGAGACATCACTAGTGAACATCATGTGACTCCGGTCCATACCACCATCATTTTTTACACCAGCATCATTTACTGCTTTCCTGTGCTTTTTTGTTGCAATCACTATTACCTCCCCGCTTGTGTTTTGATCCTTTGCAAACTACAAGGCCGGAGAGATTGACAACCTCTTTGTACTCGTTGGGAGCAAAGTTATTTGTTGTGTGTGAAGGTCCACGTCTTCGGCTAGCGCCAGTGTGGAAGACACCTACTTGTTGATCCTAGGAGTCCTCCTTGTTCGATAAACCTTATAGTCTCCGTGTATCCAACGAGGGGCAAGAAGTATATACATCACCTAGTCATCACCGGTCAAGCAGAAGGTGAGGAAGCAAGCCCTGGTGCGGCAGCAGTTCATTGCCAACGAAATCAATAAGTTAGAAGTAGAGGGACTGGTTGGAGGAGTCATCCATCCCACATGGTAGCCAATCCGGTTGTAGTGCGCAAGGCGAATGGGTAGTGGTAGCTTTCTATCGACTTTACCCATGTCAATAAAGCTTGCCCAAAAGACCATTTTCCCTGGCCACACATCGACCAGATTATCGACTCCACTGCTGGCTGTGGCCTGCTATCCTTCCTGGATGCCTACTCAGGGTATCACCAGATTTACATGGCCGAGGAAGATGAAGAGAAAACCGCCTTCATCACCCCCTGTGGCACGTAATGCTTTGTAAGAATGCCCTTCAGGTTGAAGAATGCCGGCTTCACCTTTCCAAGAGTGATCCATATTGGCTTTGATCCTCAACTCCACAGGAATCTGGAAGCCTACATGGATGATATAGTGGTCAAGACCATGGACAAATCAACACTTGTGCAAGATCTCGAAGAGACATTTGCCAACCTGCGCAAGATCAAACTCAAGCTCAGCACCGAAAAGTGCGTCTTCGGTGTCCCATCTGGCAAGCTTGTCGGGTTATTCGTGTCCCAACGTGGGATCGAAGCTAACCCCGACAAGATCAAGGCCATCGAACAAATCGAGGCGCCGAAGCACGTCAAGGATGTGCGACACCTAGCCGGCTGTGTAGCCGCCTTGAGCAGGTTCACCTCCAAGCCTGCCGAACGTGCCCTGCCATTCTTCAAAATCTTGAAGAAGGCGGGACCGATGGAATGGACCACCAAATCAGAAGCAACGCTACAAGACCTGAAGCAATACCTTTCCTCCGTGCCAATCCTGGTAGCACCTAAACCACAAGAGCCACTGCTCCTGTACCAAACGGCAACCAACCAAGTGGTTAGCACCGCCCTGGTGGCGCAGAGGGAAGACGACGAGGATACACCGGCAAAGGCAACGCCATCGGCTGAGGAATCACACACCGGCAACCAAGGACCCCCGGCAGAGTCCGGGGGCGACCAAGAGAAACCCCTGCCAAAAGGCGGGCTAGTGCAAAAGAAGAAGATGGTGCAGCGCCCGGTCTATTTCGTCACCTCCCTCTTGCAGGGGGGCAGTTCGAGAAACTCCGGGGTGCAAAAACTGATTTTTGGCCTCCTCATGGACTCGAGAAAGCCGCGCCACTACTTCCAAGCACACGAGATCACAGTCGTCACTCGCTTTCCACTTCAAAGGATTTTGCAAAACCCTGATGCAACTGGTAGGATCATGGAGTGGGCATTGGAATTGTCCAGTTTCGGCCTCAAGTTTGAAAGCA
This sequence comes from Hordeum vulgare subsp. vulgare, assembly GCF_904849725.1. Lineage (NCBI taxonomy): Eukaryota > Viridiplantae > Streptophyta > Magnoliopsida > Poales > Poaceae > Hordeum > Hordeum vulgare. Next base: position 267,130,128 of record NC_058519.1, on the reverse strand, counting down.
TATCGACAATCCAGAGCAGGGCCCTGGCAGAGTTCATTGCCGAGCGGACCCCGACGCCATACGAAGAAATATGAGAATCAACCCTCCCGGGCAAGGAATCAACCAAGAATGGATTATGTATTTTGATGGAGCGTTCTCACTACAAGGTGCTGGAGCTGGTATGCTGCTAGTTGCGCCTATGGGAGAACACCTCAAGTACATAGTCCACAAACAACACCGCCGAGTACTAGGGGCTACTTGCCGGCCTCAGGTCCGCGGCAGACCTAGGGATCAGGAAGCTCATCGTCAGAGGAGACTCACAGCTAGTAATCCGGCAGGTCAACAAGGACTATCAGTGTCCATTGATGGAAGCTTACGTGGAATAAGTGAGAAAGTTGGAAGAGCGCATTGATGGTCTGCACACGGAGCACATCCCTCCTGCCGAGAATACCATCGCCGACGACCTGTTGAAGGGTGCAACCCTTAAGTTGCATGTGGAACCAGGAACTTTCGTGCTACGACTGACTCGGCCCTCTGTAACACCATCAACCAAGTCGGCCAAGAGAAGGAAGCTATGCACCGGCAAGTACTTTCCGACAGACCTGCCAAGGAGCCCTAGTGAGGATCTTGCCAGAAAAGAAATTGCCAAAGGACATACCGAGCCTACTGGGAAGGATACTGTCCCGGCAGACGATATGCCTTTAGTCCTTGCCATCGAACCTCAGGCTCTGGCGTGGGCGCAACACATAGTCCCGTACCTCCAAACTGGGGACCTGCCTGAAGAGCAGGAAGAAGCAGAAAGAGTAGCTCGTCAGTCCATCATGCACCAGTTTGTGGATAATACCCTCTACAGAAGACGACTGAACGACGTGAAATTGAAATGCATCCCCCAAGAGGAAGGAATGCAGCTGTTGGCCGAGATACATGGGGGGATATGTGGCTCCCACATAGGGTCGAGAGGCCTTGTCGGAAAGGCATTCCGACAAGGCTTCTTCTGGCCCACAGCGCACTAGGATGAGACTGCACTAGTAACCAAGTGTGAAGCGTGCCAGTTCCATTCAAGGAAGCTTCATCAGCCAGCATAAGCTCTCCAGACGATACCTCTCTCCTGGCCATTCTCGGTCTGGGGGCTTGATATCCTCGACACTTTCCCCCGCGCTGCCAGGAGCTTTGAGTACTTATACGTCGCAATTGACAAGTTCACAAAGTGGCCAAAGGTGGTACCAGTGAGAAAGGTGAGAGCACAATCAGTCATCAAGTTCTTCAAAGGAATTGTCTGTCGTTTCGGTGTCCCAAACAGGGTCATCATGGATAATGGCAGTCAGTTCACGAGTTGCGCCTTCATGCAGTACGCCCAAGGCCTCGGCAACAAAATATGCTTCGCTTCTGTTGCCCATCCGAGGAGCAATGGTCAATATGAAAGAGAAAACGCCGAAGTACTGCAGGGGCTCAAGACGAGAAATTTTGACAAGCTGCAAAAGCATGGAAAGCATTGGATTGATTAAATGTCGGCGGTTCTTTGGTCGATCAGAACAACGCCAGATCCAGCCACCGGAGAGAGACCCTTCTCCATGGTCTACGGGGCAGAGGCAGTTCTTCCCACGGAACTCACTTATGGGTCACCTCGAGTGCTTTCTTATGATGAGCTTGAGCAAGAGCAATTGCGTCGGGATGATGCAGTGCTCCTCGAGGAGAACCGGATTCAGCCGACTGTGCGAGCCACTCGCTATCAGTAAGCCTTGCATCGCTATCATAGCCGCAAGGTCCGAGCAAGATGTCTTGAGGAAGGAGACCATGTTCTTCGGCACGTTTAGTTGGCCAAGAATTTAAACAAGTTGACGCCGAAGCGGGAAGGCCCATATCGGGTAGTATGAGTCACCAGGCCAGGGACTGTCCGCCTGGAGACCGAAGATGGCACACCGGTGAGCAATTCCTGGAACATTGAACATCTTCAAAAGTTCTACCAGTAGGGAGTGGTTGCCGGGCTTACCGGCGACCACCTTTTGTACAAGTCTTTCCTAAGTTACATGTAATCCTTTGTCCAAAGCCAGGCGAAGACCCTGTGTGTAGTTCAATAAAGCATAGCGTTCCACATCATCATTTAGATTTCCATGTTAGATCATATGCATGTATAATCTAAGATTTTGTGAAACGCTGATACGTCTCCATCGTATCTACTTTTACAAACTCTTTTGCCCTTGTTTTGGACTTGAATTTGCATGATTTGAATGGAACTAACCCGGACTAACGCTGTTTTCAGCAGAATTGTCATGGTGTTGTTTTTGCGCAGAAATAAAAGTTCTCGGAATCACCTAGAAATTTACGATGATTTTTTGTGGAATATATAAAAAATAATGGCGCAAGAATCAACCGAAGAAGTGGAGCGTGGAGCCCACAAGCCCACCAGGCGCGGGCCCCCCTTGTCGCGCTTGGCAGGCTTGTGGGGGCCACGTTGCTCCACCGCCTCCAATTCCACCTCTATTTAGTCCCTTTCGTCCAGAAAAAAATTAAGGAGAAGAGTTCATCGTGTTTTACGGTATGGAGGTGCCGCCACCTTCTGTTCTTCCTCTGGAGGGCAGATCTGGAGTCCTTTCTAGGCTTCGAAGAGGGGAGATCGTCGCCATTGTCATCATCAACCTTCCTTCATTGCCAATTTCATGATGCTTTTCACCGTTCGTGAGTAATCTCATCGTAAGCTTGCTGGACGGTGATGGGTTGGATGAGATCTATCATGTAATCGAGTTAGTTTCGACGGGGATTGATCCCTAGTATCCACTATGTTCTGAGATTGATGTTGCTACTACTTTGATATGCTTAATGCTTGTCACTAGGGCCCGAGTGCCATGATTTCAGATCGGAACCTATTATGTTGTCGTCAATATATGTGTGTTCTTGATACTATCTTGCAAGTTGTAGTCACCTACTATGTGTTATGACCCGGCAACCCCGGAGTGACAATAGCCGGAACCACTCCCAGAGATGACCATAGTATGAGGAGTTCATGTATTCACTAAGTGTTAATGCATTGGTCCGGTTCTCTATTAAAAGGAGAACCTTAATATCCCGTAGTTTCCATTAGGACCCCGCTGCCACGGGACGGATGGACAATAGATGTCATGCAAGTTCTTTTCCCTAAGCACGTATGACTACATACGAATACATGCCTACATTACACTAACGAACTAGAGCTAGTTACATATCTCTCCGTGTTATAACTGTTGCATGATGAATACCAGCCGGCATAATCATCCATCACCGATCTAATGCCTATGAGTTTTTCCTACTGGTCCTTGCTAAGTTACTTTGCCGCTACTGCTGCTACTGTTACTCTATCGCCACTGCTGTTACTTTGCAGCTACTGGTTACTGTTGCTATCATACTACCTTGCTACTGATACTTTGTTGTAGATACTAAGTCTTTCAGGTGTGGTTGACTTGACAACTCAACTGCTAATACTCGAGAATATTCTTTGGCTTCCCCTTGTGTCGAATCAACAAATTTGGGTTGAATACTCTACCTTCGAAAACTGTTGCGATCCCCTATACTTGTGGGTTATCAAGACCTTTCCCTGGCGCCGTTGCCGGGGAAGCCAAAGTCAAGAATAGTCTCCCATCAACGTGCCTTTTTTCTGGCGCCGTTGCCAGGGAGGCATATCTATATTCTCTGAGTCACTTGGGATTTACGTCTGCTGATCACTATGAGGAATCCGAGAGATCCATAAACTAGTCTTGCCCTCAACTACGAGGACGAGTAAGGAACTGCCATCTAGCTCTGCACTTGATTCACCTTCAGTTATGAGTAAGTTTGCGACACCACCTCCTGCTAGAAATTTTGATGTGACGCCTATGCTTGATGATGCTACTTCTGTTGTCCATGATGCTTGTGATGATGCTATGCTTGATACTACTTTGCCACTAGGTGCATTCCTTGATGCACAAATTGCTAGAGTTTCTTCTAGATGTGATGATACTTCTCAAACTATTGGGATTATTGAAGTAGAACCTGCTATTTCGCCTGTTAGAACTAGCTCTCCTAGATATGAATTGCCTGATATGCCTGAGGGTTATGTTATAGAGGGAGAGATAGCTGAGGACTTTCTTGCTTGTAAGGATAGCTATGATGTTGAGAAATTACTGCGCAAGTGGAAACAAACATCTTTGAACGCTAGGATGAAATACGACCCGAAGTTTGCTACTTCGCCTATCTTTGTGACCGATAAGGATTATGAATTCTCTGTCGACCCTGAGTTAATCACTCTAGTCGAATCTGATCCTTTTCACGGTAATGAGTCTGAAATGGTTGTAGCCCATCTTACCAAACTGCATGATATAGCCACCCTATTCACGAGTGAGGAAAAGATCCGCCACTACTATATCCTTAAGTTGTTTCCTTTCTCGCCTAAGGATGATGCTAAAACTTGGTTCACTTCTCTTGCTCCTCGTTGTGTGCGTTGCCCCCAGGATATGATCTACTACTTCTCTGAAAAAGATTTCCCTGCCCATAAGAAGCAAGCTGCCTTACAGGAAATATATAACTTTGCGCAAGTTGAAGAAGAGAGTCTCCCACAAGCTTGGGGGAGGCTTGTCCAGCTACTGAATGCTTTGCCCAATCACCCTCTTGAGAAAAATGAAATACTTGATATCTTCTATAATGGACTAACCGATGCTTCTAGAGACCACCTAGATAGTTGTGTTGGTTGTGTTTTTAGGGAACGAACTGTAGAACAAGATGAGATTCTATTGAATAACATCTTGTGCAATGAGAATGCTTGGACTATTCCCGAACCACCTCCGAAGCCAACTCCTAAGAAAAGAGGTATTCTATTCCTCAGTCCTGAAGATATGCAAGAAGCTAAGAAGTCTATGAAAGGGAAAGGCATTAAATCTAAAGATGCCAAAAATCTACCACCTATCGAAGAGATCCATGGTCTTGATAACCCGATACAGGTAGTAGAGGTAAATTCTCTTTGTAGATTCAATGAGAGTGACATTCCTTTTGATAAACCTGCTAGCTTATGCCTAGATGAATTTGATAACTTTTTGCCAAACAACAGAGTTTCAATGATTATGTTAGTAGACAGTTGGAACAATATGCGCGTATGCTTAGTCATTTAAGTGCTTGTGTGGACAGAAACGTCAATGATCTTAAGCTCTTGAGTAAACATGCCTCTATGGTTACTACTCAGTTAGAACAAGTACTTAATGCTCAAAATGACTTGCTCAATGAGTTGAATGACAATTCTGTCAGAGTCGTCACTAGAGGCGGTAGAATGACCCAGGAACCTTTGTATCCTGAGGGTCATCCTAAGAGAATTGAACAAGATTCTCAAGGAGTTAGCACTGATGCACCTAGACATCCTAGAAAGAAAAAAGAAAGATGATAGGAACTTGCACGCTAGCAACCCTGTTACACTTGAGAATCCAAATGATGTCTCTATCTGATGCCGAAACACAATCTGGTGATGAACATGAGCCTAATGATAATATCAATAGTGATGCTCATGAACATGCTCAACATAGCAATGATAAGGATGTGGATATTGAACCTAGTGTTGATCTTGATAACCCACAGCCTAAGAATAGAAGATACGATAAGAACGACTTCCTTGCTAGGAAGCATGGTAAAGAAAGAGAACCATGGGTTCAGAAACCCATGCCCTTTCCTCCCAAACCATCCAAGAAAAAGGATGATGAGGATTTTGAGCGCTTTGTTGAGATGATTAGACCTGTCTTTCTGCCAATTCGTTTGACAGATATGCTCAAAATGTCTCCGTATGCTAAGTACATGAAGGATGTTGTGACTAATAAAAGGAGGATACATGAGGTTGAGATTTCCACCATGATTGCTAATTATACCTTCAAGGGTGGAACTCCTAAGAAACTAGGTGAGCCAGGAGTGCCCACTATACCTTGCTCCATTAAAGGAAACTATGTTAGAACTCTTTATGCGAACTTGGAGCCGGTGTTAGTGTCATGCCTCTCTCTCTTTATCATAGGCTTGAATTGGATAAGTTGACACCCACTAAAATCTCTTTGAAAATGGCTGACAAATCAACTGCTTTCCCTATCGGCATTTGCGAGGATGTGTCTGTTGTGGTTCCGAACGTTACTATCTTAATAGACTTTGTTATCCTGGATATTCCCGAGGATGATGCCATGGCGGTCATCCTTGGAAGACCCTTTTTAAACACTGCAGGGGCTGTTATTGATTGCAACAAAGGCAATGTCACTTTCCATGTCAACGGTAATGAGCATACGGTGCACTTTCCAAAGAAACAATATCGAGTATTTGCTTCAATGCTATCGAAAAAACTTCATCGATTCTTATTGGGAGCTTTGAATGCCCTATACCTACTGTTAAGATGAAGTATGATTTGCTTGTTGGGGATATGCACATCCCCATTGAGGTAACCTAGTGGCTATTCGAAAATTCTCCGTTTTCTTTTGGTATTCGAAAAAGTTTGTCAAGGAGACTTGATCAACCTCATTGACAGATTTCTTGCGACGACCATGAGATGGATGAATCGAGGAGTCACATACCTCTATTCCAAGCTTTCACCTTTGGTTGCTTAGAAGAAAAATGATAGATTTAGCTTTAGATTTTCCTGTTTTCTGCTTTTTGCGTCCCGTAGAAAAGTACCTTGAAAATATAAGTTCTCTGAATGCCGTGAAAATCAAGTATGATTTTTTTTGGAATTTTTGTGAAATTCTGAGATGGAGAGCTAGTCAGGGGGCTGCACCAGTGGGCCACAAGCCCAAGAGGCGCGGGCACCCCCTGGCCGCGCCTACCAGGCTTGTGGGGCGCACGTGTACCCCCTCCACTCATTCTAGCTCCCATCTGCTTCTCCTACATCCAGAAAAAATCGTTTCGGAGCTCAAACCCGTGTTCTTGCTCTTCTTGCTGCGATTTTTGATCTCCTTGTGCAAAGCCCCATTCACCAAACTGTTTTGTGGAAATTGCTCCTTGGTATGTGACTCCTCCATTGGTCGAATTAGTTTTTGCTCTAGTGCCTTATTCATCGCATATTTTTGCTGCCTTGGTGACCCTATTCTTGAGCTTTGCATGCTAATTTTAGCTGGTCCCAAGTAGTTTTGATGCGTGATATGGCCTCTAGGCACTTGTCGGAGTAGTTGCTATGAGTTTCGTTGAGCCTTGTTCACTTTTCCTTTGAGTCACTAAAAATTTCAAAAAAGAAAGATGTTCAGGAGAAACTATCATGGTGGTTCCTCAAGCAAGAGGTGTCCCCGTCTCATGATTCGGGAGCCCGATCCTTACCAACAAAGGAACGCACAAGTACAACCATGTGAATGGCCTTCTGATGAATTCATGATTGAGGCAAGTTTCAAAGACGAGTTTGATACACTTGTTCACAATGTCGGACTCGAAGAATTCATCTCCGATAAATGTGAACAATATACTACTCTCACTACCTCTTTTGTTCGTAGATTCAAATTTTTAGCTGGCAGTGACACATCCGTACTGTTTGATCTCTATGACAAATCGTACACCACAGATTTAGAGGATTTCAATAGAATTTGCAAGATACCTGGTTGGGGTAGTCTCAATGATCCTCTTAAATCTTCGGTTAGGGATTTTTTATCTAGTATAACTGTTGGAGAAACTAGAGATATTACGCAGGCTACCATGGGGAGCATTCATTTTCCTGCCTCGCATTACTTTGCCCTCTTCATAGGTAGATGCATTAACGGTAAGATTGAGCATTGTCACCTCTGCGCACCTGACCTTAGTATTCTTAAGAGCGTAGTAATGGGTGATAGAAGTTTCAACATGGGAGCTATAATAGCAAGGAGGCTGAATAATAATGCCAATGAAGGGGATTTCTTTGGTTGGATCTATGCCACTCGCATAGAAAAGTTTCTTGGAGTACCTATCCGCGAAGGAGATCCCCCGCTCCATACAGCTTTCCTTGATCGCGCCGCTATGACACGCTACCAGTTCCTTGAGAGGGATAATGAATCCCTCCTATACCGGTTAATATTTAACCGATAGTTTCTTTTCCATATTACCCTTCCTCCTCCTGCCTTCTTTGACTTTCAGGTAAAACGGAGATATTACATAACCAGAGGAGAGGCAGAGGAGTAGGAGAGGGAGGCAAAGGCTTCTCGCCTCCGTGAGGCAGCTATTCAATTGGTAGTTGCAGCGCTCCCGTACAACCCCCATTATAATTTCGGTTATCGCTCGGACCATCCTTAGGAGTAGACCAACTTAGGCCAAAAGCCTAAGCTTGGGGGAGTACGTGTTTCTCACCGACTTTATATTCTTGCTTACGCTTTCACTTTGTTAGTCGGTGTTCACACTTTGCCACTTTATCATCCATGCTAGTTTATTTTTTTCTCGCTATCTTCTCGTGTGTTTGTCTAGTTTGAGAAAACCCAAAAAGATTTCTCGTTCCTCTTTTGCTTGTTGGGAGCTTTCCCGTGTAAATAGTTTTCTTTTTCTTTGGGTCAAGGTAGAAGACCATGGTCACAATGTTTAGTGGCTCTCGCATGCATATCTGTTTATCTGTCAAAGAGCCATATTACTTTGTCTGCCCCTTTGTGTTTGCTTGCAGATTGTAGCTTAGTCTAATGCACGAACACTCTTATTATTGTTCACATCATTCGGTCGTGCAAGTGAATGGCAATAATGACGATATATGATGAAGTGACTGAGCCTGTAAAAGCTGGTATGAACTCGATCTATTTTGTTTTTGTAAGTATGACTAGCTCATCGTTCCTAATTCAGATTTGTTGTGAGAGAAACATGTTTGCAGTGACAACTTAGAGATCATAGTTTCTGATGCCATGCTTAATTAGCTAGGAGCTTATAATGGTTTGTCTTGGATGCCAATATGATTCTCGAGATGACTATGATGTAGTATGACCGGATGGTATCCTCCTTTGAATGATTCAAGTGGCTTGACTTGGCACATGTTCACGCATGTAGTTGAAAAAAATCAACATAGCCTCTATGATATTCATGTTCATGGTGATTTATGTCCTACTCATGCTTGCACTCAATGTTGGTTAATATCAATGCATTTTGATGACTATTCTCGCTCTCTAGATGGTCGCTTCCGAGTCTTTTGCTAGCCTTCACCTGTACTAAGAGGGAATACTGCTTGTGCATCAACTTCCATAAACCCAAAGTTGTTCCATATGAGTCCACCAGACCTACCTATATGCGGTATCTACCTGCCGTTCCAAGTAAATTTGCATGTGCCACTCTCTAAATCTTCAAGAAATAATCTGTTTTCCATGCCCGAACCGCTCATGTGGTCACATGGGGCTGTCGGTATCTTCCATGCTAGGCGTGTTATCCTCGATATGTGTTTATTCACTATCATTCATGAGAAAGGGGTCGGTAATTGGAATTCCCAGTTCCATGCTCAAATCAAAAAGATAATTGCAAATAAAACTCCCCCTGGATTGATGTTGGTATGGACGGCACGCGAGTATTCGACTAGTCGTGGAGTGTGATTGATCGGTGGTGGGGGAGTCAAAACTTTACTTTTCTATTTGGGAACCGCCTATAGTATCTGTAGCATGGAAGATGGTGAAAACTCTTGGTCATTGTGTTGACAATGAAAGCATGCCACCCAAATTAATTATCTTTGTTTTAAAAGCTTGAGCTCTGGCACCTCCGCAAATCAATGCTTCCCTCTATGAAGGGCCTGTCTATTTATGTTTCTGTTGAGTCATCCTCTTCTTATAAAAGCACCAATTAGAGAGCACCTCCGTCATTTTTATGATTTGCTTTTAACTGATATTGAGTATGAATGTGACTAGATCTTCTTTGCCATGAATTACAATGTTTAGTCAGCCCTTGGTCTTTGAAGGTGCTCTGAATTTATGTTTTGCGGTCTCAGAAAGAGCTAGCGAGATACCACGTGTTCGTATTGCTTCATGATTGTTTTGATTGAAGTGTTGACCTTTGGAACTCATTATTATTGCTCGCTAGTTGATTATGCCATTGATATGAGTTTACCATGAGACCTAGATGTCATTTGCTTATGTGGTTAGCTTATGATCTTGCTGAAATTCTGGATAAGAGTTAGGCATAATTGCAACAACAAGATCAAACAGAGTTCGTAAAAGCTTTTCTTTTGTCTCTAACAGTTTGTCAACTGAATTGCTTGAGCACAAGCAAGGTTTTAAGCTTGGGGGAGTTGATACGTGTGCATCGTATCTACTTTTCCAAACCCTTTTGCCCTTGTTTTGGACTCTAATTTGCATGATTTGAATGGAACTAACCCGGACTAGCGCTGTTTTCAGCAGAATTGCCATGGTGTTGCTTTTGTGCAGAAATAAAAGTTATCGGAATGACCTGGAAATTTACACGGATATTTTGTGGAATATATAAAAAATACTGGCGCAAGAATCAACCGAAGAAGTGGAGCGTGGAGCCCACAAGCCCACCAGGCATGGGCCCCCCTGGTCGCGCCTGGCAGGCTTGTGGGTCCCACGTTGCTACACCGCCTCCAATTCCAGCTCTATTTAGTCCCTTTCATTCAGAAAAAAAATCAAGGAGAAGAGTTCATCGCGTTTTCCGATAGGGAGGCGTCGCCACCTCCTTTTCTTCCTCTGGAGGGCAGATCTGGAGTCTGTTCTGGGCTCCGGAGAGGGGAGATCATCGCCATCGTCATCATCAACCTTCCTTCATCACCAATTCCATGATGGACTTCACCGTTCATGAGTAATCTCATCGTAGGCTTGCTGGAATGTGATGGGTTGGATGAGATCTATCATGTAATCGAGTTAGTTTTGACGGGGATTGATCCCTAGTATCCACTATGTTCTGAGATTGATGTTGCTACTACTTTGCTATGCTTAATGCTTGTCACTAGGGCCTGAGTGCCATGATTTCAGATCTGAACCTATTATGTTGTCGTCAATATATGTGTGTTCTTGATCCTATCTTGCAAGTTGTAGTCACCTACTATGTGTAATGATCCAGCAACCCCGGAGTGACAATAGCCGGAACCACTCCCGGAGATGGCCATAGTATGAGGAGTTCATGTATTCACTAAGTGTTAATGTGTTGGTCCAATTCTCTATTAAAAGGAGAACCTTAATATCCCGTAGTTTCCATTAGGACCCCACTGCCACGGGTGGGATGGACAATAGATGTCATGCAAGTTCTTTTCCCTAAGCACGTATGACTACATACAAAATACATGCCTACATGACATTGACGAACTGGAGCTAGTTACATATCTCTCCGTGTTATTACTGTTGCATGATGAATACCATCCGGCATAATTATCCATCACCGATCCAATGCCTACGAGTTTTTCCTACTGGTCCTTGCTAAGTTACTTTGCCGCTACTGCTGTCCCTGCTGCTACTAATACTCTGTCGCTACTACTGTCACTTTGCTGCTACTGGTTACTGTTGCTTCTATTGCTATCATACTACCTTGCTACTGATACTTTGTTGCATATACTAAGTCTTTCAGCTGTGGTTGAATTGAAAACTCAACTGCTAATACTTGAGAATATTCTTTGGCTTCCCCTTGTGTCGAATCAACAAATTTGGGTTAAATACTCTACCCTCGAAAACTGTCGTGATCCCCTATACTTGTGGGTTATCAAACGCCTAGATTAATGGACTACCGAGGTCCCGATACCTATTTTCTCTTCTTTCTTTTTCTTAAAAGATAGATACAATCCTGCGCACAAGTTTGTCGGGGGGGGGGAGATAGTGGGGGCACCCATGGCAGCAGAAAGAACAAGGACAATCCACTCAAGACCGAAAGAAGTACCACAACCTAGAGATAAGTTGCAGAAACTTTAAGTAAGTCATCGAGTAGATACAACTCTCCCCTTTACGTGTCATTGGCATGTCTGTGTGGAAAACAGTTGCACAAGGGAACTCCGTCGCGAACCTCGAAACGCACTCGATAACTTAAGCGGCCCGCCCCGCGTGCCCCTTCTGCTTAAAGAGCGTGCTCGACAACCTTTGGGAAAGCCCAGAAGGCGGTAGGGCGCCTTGCCGATAGTGACGACTCCGGCAAGAGCCACCCCTCGGAGCGCTCATGACAAGGCCAGTTGAGCCAGCAAATCCCCAGCGAAACACAAGGACAAGCCATAAAAAAAGAGCAAAAGAGGGAGGTAGTGCTTATCAAGAAGATCAAGTATATTACAATACTAACAGTTACGAACAAGATACAACAACTCTTGGTTGAGAATTGCAGCAACATGAGAACACGAAGAATTAATTTCGGCGTGGACCTTGTACCCTCTTAATCTGGTCCACCTTGTCAATAATGGGTAGGACCAGGTTCTTGAGTTCCTTGAGGTTCGCCTCTTTCGGAAAATGCCCCAGGGTGAGGTCGATGTCGGGATTCTTGTACGCCAATTTGGTGATGAACTTGAGGAGGGCGCCCCGGAACAACCTCCGAGACACATTCCCCACGCATGCCGCCTCGCCGGCTCGAATCTGCTTCAAAGCGTCGACCACGCTCTCGAAGAACAGAGTCAGCTTGGTGCTTGGAGATACCTCATGGCCCAAAGAATAACCGAAGCCTTAGAGATCCATCGAAGACAGCTGCACGACAATCCCCTCCGCGGCGTTGACAAGACGTTCGGTCCACAACTCCACGCCACGCGTGTACCCCTTGTGGGCGATGAAGGCGGCCTCGAGCTGATTTGTTGCGTCGAGGAGCTTTTGTGACAAGACCTCTTTGCGGGCCTTGCTTTCTTCAAGGGACTGCTCCAAGGGAGCCAGTATATCCTGCAACGCGGCAAGGGAAACATTGGCGGAGCGGAGTTGGGCACTATTGTCGGAAACAACAGTTTGGCTGTCCGACAGGTTGGAGAGAACTTTCTATCTCTCAATTGTGAGAGTTGAGATCTCCTTGCCGAGGCCTTCAAGGTCCCCTTCCAGCTTCTTCAATTTGCCGGCAAGCTCCTCCCTGGCAGCCTCAGCGCCGACATCCTTGTCAGCAACCTCCTGCAACTTGCCGGCGTACTCTGAAGCCTGGGCAGCGAGGGCGTCCTTGTGCTGATCCATCAGCTAGTGCGTATGCTGCGCCACGAGCCTCTCGACTTCTTCATCCTTGGAACGGAGCTTGTTGCTGAGCGCCTTCTCACGATTGGCAAGTTCCTCTTTGTGGGACTCGAGGTTGATCCGAAGCGCATCGAGGCGGGCGTCTTCATTGGAAATGCAGCGTCGGGCCTCTTCCTCCTCCTTCCGGATGTCAGATGACTTCGGAAGGAGCTCGTCCCGCTCGGCCCTCAGCTTTTCGCGATCAATCTTCACCTCCTGGTGAGCTTCGGTGAAGTGGATCCATGTCTCCTCGAAGCGCTTCTCGTAGGCCTCCTCTGCTGCCTCGACAAACGCCGCCCGGGAGTCCAGTTTATCCTTCTGGGCCTGGAGCCGGCTGATGTTGTCCCTCATGGACTGGAAGAGCTGCTCTTCGCTGAGCTTCTCGCCGTGGGTCTTTGATCCCCCATGATCTCGAGCCCATCACTAGGAGAGATTTCAGCGTCGAAGCTCTCCCCCTCATGGCTATCCTCGTGCGAGTCACTCCCGATGGGTTGATGAATCGACACTCGCCGGCGTGAATGTACTCGCTGGCTGGCGGGGGCCCAGACATGTGAGGTTGGTCGTCACCAACGTCCTCGCCGGGAAGAGGGGGCTCCTCGTCCAGTGTGGCCTCCTCAGCCCCGGTGGCAGAAGAATCGCCGGCATGTGCTCAGGGTCCTTCGACGGACTCCTCCATCAGTTCCTGGGTGGCCTGTTTCCGCACCTCCGCGGAGGACTCGCTTGTGGCAACCTTATTGGCCTTAGCAGCCATGTCCCACGCGGTCTCCTTGATGACGGAGTCGACGTTCATCTCCTCCGCAGGGGAGTGACGTGAGGTACAAGACGAAGAATAAGATGATCAGAATAAGATGGGCATTTGATATGCTTCAAATGTATCGAATTTTCCTGTTGTTTTGGTGTCATTCTTGCATGATTTAAATGAAAGTAACCCAGACTGACGCTGTTTTCAGTAGAGCTGCTTGTATGGTTTTCTTGTGTGCAGGAAAAACGATTTTAGGCGTCCTGGAAAATTCTAAAAAACATAGAGAAAATCCATGCACCGGTTAGAACCCTGGGGCAGATGATGTGCTTGAGGGGGGCCACCAGGCCTCCTGGCGACCTGTGGGTCCAACCTACCACCTGGCCTTGCCGGGAGGCCAATTGGGTGGTGCCCACCTCCTGTGGTGCCCTACCTTGGCTCCTATTTTAACCCGTGACGGAGAAATCCCAGAACAGAAGTCCTTTTGGAAGTTCTCGACGCGGAGCCGCCGCCGCCCTCGGTTTTTTTTTTCCGTGAGAGCTAATCTGGAGGCTGCCTTAGCCTTCGGAGAGGGGAAATCATCGCCATGGTGATCACCATCACCACTCCATCACCCTTCCATGGCTTCCCCCATCATGTGTGAGTAATTCCCTGCTGTAGGTGAAGGGGATGGTACGGATTGGATGAGTTAGATCATGTAATAGTTCGTCGGATTGTTGGGGGCATGTTGCCTATCATCTACTATGGTGTTTATCATCTTTGATACTACTTGTTACTCTTAATGCTTGTCACTTAGGGCCCGAGTGCCATGATTTTAGATCTGAATACCTTAGGTTTTCATGAATATATTTGTGTTATTGGTCCTATCTATGAGTAGTATGCACCCATTATAGTCCGGAACCGACGATCCCAATGGTGACAGCTCGGGACACCAAAGGAGATAGACTATCATTTGAGGATTCCATGTATCCATTGATTGTTAATGCTTTGTTACAATGCTCTTTGACAAGAGCACCTTAATCTCCATAAGTTCCTTTTCGCCCTGTTGGTAGCGGGATGGTAGGACAAAAGATGTTGTGCAAGTTCTTATTGCAAGCATGCACGACTACCTTGGGATACATGCCTAATGTTTGATATTTGCCTAGATGATCATTACTTATCTATGTGCCTTGCCCCAAGTTAAATACATGATATCTCTCATCCATGACCAACCGTCCATCTCCCTAGCCTACAGTGTTTTAATCCTGCTAGTTACGAGTTGCTCTAGTTTAGCTGTTTTACTTTTGTTGCTTTGCCACCATTATTTTTGTTGCCACAATCACTTTCATATCATCGTTGCTACTAATATTTCATTGCCAAGCAATTATCTTTCAGGTGCGGTTGAATTCACATCTCTACTGTTAAAGCTTATACATATTCTTTGGCTCCCCTTGTGTAGCTTTATTTACAAGTCTACTTGGAATTATTTTGCTTGCTGCAATTTATCCGCTATGGGTAAGAAAGGAGACCCCAAGGTTCCGATTTTACCATCCACTACAAGAAAAGGTACTGTTCTTAGCACTAGTGATACGCTTGATTGACCTTCCGTTATGATTAAGTTTGCTTCACCACCACCACATGTTGCTTCTAACGAGTCTGACGCTATGTCTGATACTTTTGATAGTGCTTCTACTACTATTGATGAGACTGGTTTACTTGGTTATTTTATTTACTCTTAGATTGCTAAGGCTGTGAAGCAGTCCGGGATTGAAATTCTTGTTACACGCTACCCCATTGGTAGATCCTTTGGTTACCCAGACTTGAGTGGTCTCGGGGAAAGAATTCGAGATGATGATTATATTAAACTTGACGATGATTTATGGAAGGAGCTTACAGAGTGTGCTGACTCTGACCGTGCTTCTGTTAAGGAGCTGCTTGAAAAGCATTCTATGAAGAACTAATTTACTCCCGATCCTAAATTTTCTTCATCTCCTATTTGAATTAAGGATGCTGATTTTGATTTCTCCGTCGAACTTTCACTTATTTCCACAGTTGAAGCTGACCCCTTTTAAGGCAGAGAAGAAGACAACGGTATTGTATAACTTACCAAACTCACTGAGTTGGGTGGTTTATTCACTATAGAGGACAAGAAGAGAAATTATTATGTTACTAATCAACTCCCTTTCTCTTTGAAGGAAGATGCTAAAGCATGGTATGATGCACTACCATGTGGTTCCATTAAGAGTCCTCAAGATTTAGCTTAATCTTTTGTTGCTAAACAATTTCCTGCTCTTAATTAACATGTTGTTTTGCAAAGAATATATAACTTTAAACAGTTGTAGGATGAGCACCTCCCTAAAGCTTGGGGAAGGTATTGCACTTTACTCAAGGCTAGACCGGGACATGGAGTCCCTAAGAATGAATTGCTTGATATATTTTATGCTGGTCCAACCGATGAATCTAGAACCTATCTGGATAGTTGTGTTGGTTGTGTTTTCAGGGAAAGAACACCGGATGATGCTGATGAACTAATGGGCAAAATAGCTAAGAATCATGATGATTGGTCTGTTCGTGAACCACTTCCACCACCAAGGAAGAGGGGTATGCTTTTCCCGAGCCCCGAAGATATGCAAGAAGCTAAGCAATCTATTAAAGAGAAAGGTATTAAACCTTAAGATGTGAAGAATCTACCTCCTATTGAGAAATTATGTGAGCCGTCCACTCACCCACCTATTGTAGAGGTACACTCTCTTTTAGAATTCAATGCAAGTGAAATTCCTCCTAGTAAGCCCCCTGATCAATGCTTAGATGAGCTTGATAATTTCATTGTCAAGCAAATTCACTTTATTGAGAGGATTCAAAACCAGTTGCATGATAATTCCCTTGCTATCAAGAGTTTGCTTGATGTTTTAAGTAGAACAGTTAATGATGTTAAAGGTCTTGTTAAGCATTTTCATATGGTTCAAACTCAGCTTGAACAAATTTCTAATGTGCAAAAACATTTTCTTGTTAACAATACCAAACAAGTTGATATGCAGGCATATGGTATAAAAACCCGAGGTGGTACACACACCCACGACTCCCTCAACCCGGAGGGGCATCCAAATAGGATCGAGCAAGATTCTCAACTGCAGGAAGAAGATGTTGTCAGCTCCACGAAGAAGAAGAAGAAGAAGGAACACAAGGAAGCTGACAACTCCAATGATTCCATAACTCATGAAGAACCTATTGTTGATCCTAATAGTATATCTATTTCCAATGTTGAAACTGAAGATGGTGCTGAACCTGATAAAGATAATGAGAAGAATGATCCTCCTGAAATACAAGAAGAAGAAGCACCCGACAAGCGCTAGAGATATAATAGAGATGACATTATTGCAAGAAGACATGGGAAGGAAAGAGAACCATGCATACAAAAATCAATGCCCTTCCAAGGTAAGTCTTTCAAAACCAAAGAAGAAGAGCATTACAATAAAATTTGTGAATGGATGAAACCTCATTTTCTTCAAATTCCTTTGGCTCATGCTATTAAGTTGACTCTGTACTCGAGGTATATGAAAGATATTGTTACTAATAAAAGAAAAGTTCCTAATGAGGCAATATCTACTATGCTTGCTAATTACTCTTTCAGTGGTAAGATTCCTGAGAAGCTTGGTGATCCAGGTATACCCACCATTCCTTGCTCCATAAAAAATATTTATGTCAGAACTGCTTTATGTGATCTTGGTGCAGGAGTGAGTGTTATGCCTTTCTGTCGTTACAAAAGGCTTTCTCTAGATAAACTAATCCCTGCAGATATCTCTCTTCAAATGGCTGATAAGTCAATGGCCGTGCCTGTTGGTATTTGTGAGGATGTTCCTGTTGAAGTTGTTAATTGTTTGATCCTTATTGACTTTGTTGTGTTTTACATGCCCGAGGATGGGAGTATGTCTTTTATTCTTGGTAGACCTTTTCTTAACACCGCAGGTGCTATTATTGATTGCAATAAAGGAAAGGTGACTTTCAATGTTAATGAGAAGGAGCGCACGGTATATTTTCTGAAGAAGATTGATAAAAGGCATGGCCTTAATTCTATTGAGAATATTGAGACCGTGAATGTTGGATAGTGGGATTGTCCTCTACATGTGCACCACAAATACAAAACCATTATGGTTGGGACAATATCCATTAAAATAAAGGTACCATGATTGCTTTATAAGAAGTGATGCTTTTTGCTCGATATAACACATGTTTGGTAGTAAGACATGATCAACCTTGCTAACAAATATGTTTCATATGAGTAAAAAGAGAACCTTGTTATGTTTTGATTTCTTTTATCTTTCATCCTCATGCTGCACCAAAGTTTTATGTTTTTGAAGCTTCATATGTTTAACTATTGTTTCGAGCTTTCCGGAAGTTTTGCACCTTTCGGTACTTCGAATTTTTTTCAAAAGTGAAGTTGTCAGAAAAATTCCAGAAAAATATAGCAAAAATGTCCATCAAAAAATAGACGCAAGGGCACCTCGGGCCAACCAGGAGGCACCCCTCGTCTAGGCATCCAGGTGGCACAACCTCGCTCCTGGCGCCCACAGGTCGCCTGGGCCCACCTGGTCCCCTTTCTAGGTACTTCTTCTTCCCTTCTCTCTCTATCCCTCCAAAAATCCATATTTTTCTCCTAGAGCTCGAGTACTTGCTGTTGTTGGTGGCAAATTTTGATCTCTCTCTACAGCACATCAATTGCATTGAGAATTTGAGCATTTGCTCCTTGGTATGTAACTTCTCCACTCCTCCAATTAGAATTTTGATTGGTAGTCTTATTTGTGAGTATTTAGGAGTTCTTGGTGATGTTCATATGGGCTTGCATGAATGTTTGGAAATTTATTTATGAAGTGACTTAAGTTTACGCATCAGGGAAGTGAGTAGAATAGTTTACTCCAACTCATTTTGCTTAAACCTTCGTTTTAGTGATGCACCAAAAATTTCAAAAATGAGTTTGTTTGGAAAAGCAAAAGGATGGCTTGGGAAGAAGAGACCCTAGCCGACCGATAGACTAACTAGAGCTGCAGCTTCACCTTCTACTCTGAAGACAAGTTACAATGATGATATCGTGCCACCGGAGTTGCTCCACGAGACGGACACGACACGTGCCATGGCATACCTGTGTTCAGATTTCCTTACGGCGATAGGTATTAAGGATGAATTTGATAACCTCTGTGCAGCTGCAGGTTTGACACATCTCGTAACACGACGTGTGCCACAATATCCAAAACTCACATATTATTTTGTCAACTATTTTACATATAATGATAAAACTTCCATGATAGAATTTAGATTATATGAGGATGTCTTTACCATGTCTTTGGCTGAATTTTGTGATGTTATAGGTGTGCGGAATGTCGAGAAGACGACGAAAATGAAAGTTCAGTCCTAGGAGCTAAAATCCCTATCCTCTTCCCTTTGCAGCAAGGATCCGCGAGACATTCACCAAGGGAAGATCTCCAGCATCTTGTTTCCCCATATCAGGTATTTCGCATACTATATTGCTCGAGGGGTGTTAGCTCGTGACAACACAAGCAACATTGCGCCTCCGGATCTCGCTATCTAGGCAGCCACCCACTTAGGAGATAACACATATAATATTGGTGCTTTGATTGCTCGTCGCCTCGTTGCTAACAGCGGCAAACGGCCTCAGTTTGGTGGCATTTATGCCACGCTTATCCTCGAGAACCTCAAGCGCACTGTACGCATGGATGATACGCCTTTTTCATTCATAAGCTTTGATCTTACCGCTATGAAGAGGCATGAGTTTGTTACTAGGACATCTGACTTTGGTAACCTTGTTTATATTATGAGGTTGGCGAGCTTACTACTCGCAAGATCCGTCTACCTGCACCACCTTTGTTTGACTACAATAGCAGGAACAAATGGTTCTTCAGCTAGATTGAGCTGGACGAGTTCGTGATCCAGCAGCAGTTCCACAACCCCATGGAGGGGGTTGTTCCCGAGGAAGAAGAGCCTTCTTCTTGGGAGGATAGACAGGGAACAGTCTACGCGCCCGAGTCCCCGTACGATTCTTGGAGCTACCCGTACCACCCCGAAGCCGGAGGGAGCTCTTGGAGCCCGCAGTAGCCAAGCCCAACTTAGGCCAAAAGCCTAAGCTTGGGGAAGTACACACCATTCTCCCCTTTCATTATATCATCTATGGTTTCCTTTTTAATATTTTCAGAGTTTTTGCCTGTTCTTCTATGTTCTTTCTTTGCAAAAACAACAAAAAGATTTATCTTTTCTTTTGCTTTCGTTTAACCTTTGGAAAACCCAAAAAGATTTATTTTCTCTCTTTAGTTTGCTTTGTTTGCAGAGTTCAGCTCACGTCCATGGTTGCAGTTGCACTTGATTATATCTTTCTACGTTCGATCGTGCAAATGACGATGCAATAATGACAAAGATCGACAAAAGGGATGCAACTAGGAAATCCGGTATGAACTCTAGTTGTTTCTACTTTTGTACATATGCGTGTACTTATGATCCAGAGACCAGCTTGTAGAGACATAGTGTTATGTTTACAATGCTTTCCCTGTAGTTCATGCTTTCTTTGTGACTAGTCTCAAATAGCTGGAGTGCAAAATGTGTTATCGAAATGATTTGCATGCATTGCATTGTTCATGGTTTGGCATATTGAAGTGGTATTTCCGTTTGGAGAGTTTTTGGTTTGACTTGCCACATGCTTACACATGTTTATGACTAAAATCTATCAAGCCTTGATGATCTTTTTATTTTAGAATAGTTATATCATCGTCATGCCCAATTCAATGTTGTTTTGTCGCTCTGCATGATTATGACTGTTATTGCTCTCTAGTTGTTCAGTTCCCTGTCTTTTGCTAGCCTTCGCCTGCACTAAGCGGACTGGCTGCTTGTGCATCCAAAATCCTTGAAACCAGTTGCGCCATATGAGTCCACCATGCCCACCTATATGCGGTATTTATGTGCCATCCTAAGTAAATTTGCATGTGTCGTATTCTAAATCTTCAAATAAATATTTCATTTGTATGCCCGAATCGTTCATGTAGTGACTAGGGGCTATCAGTATCTTCCATGCTAAGTGGGTTATTCTCAGTATATGTGTTGATTCACTATCATTCACAAGAAAGTGGCTGGTAACCGGGATGCCTAGTTCCATGCTCAAAAGTCAAATCAAATTTAATGAAACAAAACTCCCCCAGGATTGTTGTTGGTATGGACGGTACCTTTGGATTCGGCCCGCCGTGGAGTGTGATCGATTGGTGGAGGGGGAGTAAAAAATTTACTATTCTGTTTGGGAACCGCCTATAACGTATTTAGCATGGAAGATATTGAGATCTCTTAGTTGTTACGTTGACAATGAAAGCATACCACCCAAAATTTTGATTCATCTCTATTTTAAAAGCTCAAGTTCTGGCACCTCTGCAAATCAATGCTTCCCTCCACGAAGGGCCTATCTATTTTACTTCACTGTTGAGTCATCCTCTTCCTATAAAAAGCCACCAACTGTTGAGAGCATAATTGTCATTCTGAGTGTAATGTGCATTGTCCCAAAGCACCACATTGTCTTCTACATGATTGTGATATTACTCATTCTGAAATATTTATTTTTAGTCTCCTTTAAGACAGTGAAGAAGCGTGTGCATTTATGTTTTGCTTCACTCATGGGGGCTAGCGAGATACCACTCTAGTATGTCCAAGTCATGTGCATTATGATCTCGTCATGATTTTCAGTTGCATATTATTCATTCTTAGTTGTTTGAAACTCTACACATGATCGAAGGATTGCTTCGTCCATTGTCTTTCTAGCATTGTTTCAATAGTTGTTGGATTTGTTAGTAGTGCATGCTTATATTTATCTGGTGAAGCAAAAGAGTTTGTCAAAGTTTTCTTTATCGTGTCCAGTTCGTTGAACTGAATTGCTTGAGGACAAGCAATATGCTAAGCTTGGGGGAGTTGATAGCTCTCAAACGTAACGACTTTTCCAAACACATTTGCAATTGTTTTGGCCTCATTCTTGCATGATTTGAATGAAACTAACCCAAACTGACGCTGTTTTCAGCAGAGCTGCATGTATGGTTTTCTAGTGTGTTGGAATACGGATTTTTAGGCGTCGCGGAAAATTCCAATAAAAATAGAGAAAATCCACACACCGGGAGGAACCCTGGGCCAAAGGGGGGCCACCAGGCCTCCAGGCGACATGTGGGCGCAGCCTGGCCCCTTGCAGCGTCGGGAGGCCGCCTGGGTGGGGCCCACCTCCTCTGGTGCCCTACCTTGGCTCCCATTTTTACTCGTGTCAGAGAAACCCCATAACAGAAGTTGTTTTGCAAGTTCTCGACGCGGAGACGCCGCCACCCTCGGTTCTTCTCCGGGAGAGCTCATCTGGAGCCCGCATTACCCTCTGGGGAGGGGAAATCGTCGCCATCATCATCACCATAACCAATCCATCACCCTTCCATGGCTTCCCCCATCATGTGTGAGTAATGCCCTGCTGTAGGTGAAGGGGATGGTTGGGATTGGATGAGTTAGATCATGTCATAGTTCCTCGGATTGTTGGGGGCATGTTGCCTATCATCTACTATGGTGTTTATCATCTTTTCTACTATGTGTTACTCTCAATTCTTGTCACTTAGGGCCCGAGTGCCTTGATTTCAGATCTGAATACCCTATGTTTTCATGAAAATATTTGTGTTCTTGATCCTATATATGCGTAGTATGCACCTATTATAGTTCAGAACCGGCGATCCCAATGGTGACAGCTTGGGACACCAAAGGGGATAGACTATGATTTTGAGGATTCCATGTATCCATTGGTTGTTAATGATTTTTGCGGTGCTCTTTGATAGGAGGACCTTAATCTCCATAAGTTCCTTTTGGCTCCGTTGGTAGCGGGATGGTTGGACAAAAGATGTTGTGCAAGTTCTTATTGCAAGCACACATGACTACCTTGGGATACATGCCTAATGTTTGATATTTGCCTAGATGATCATTACTTTTCTATGTGCCTTGCCCCTAGTTAAATACATGATATCTCTCATCCATGACCAACCGTCCATCTCCCTAGCTTACAGTGTTTTAATCCTGCTAGTTACCAGTTGCTCTACTTTAGCTCACTATTGGAAATCAGTTTTTTGTCATCTGCCAAATCTTTGCCGTCTGCTGGCTGATGGCAAAGAGTGTCTTTGTCGTCAGCTCCCACAAAGCAGCCGGCAAAGAACTGGCCGATGGCAAAGAAGGTCTTTGTCATCAGTCAATTCTTTGTCGTCAGCCGCAGACGACAAATATGAGGACAGGAGGCGGAAAAGTTTTGGGTTGGTCCCTCCTAGCCGAGGAAAGGTTAGGTCAAACTAAAGTCGTTTCTTTGCCTTCTGCTAGCGGACGGCAAAGAGTCCTGAGGCAGACGACAAAGATTCTAGACCCTTTGTCGTCCGCCAGCAGACGACAAAGCTACCGAATTTACTAACGTCGGTCCTGATCCACCCCGGCCCTCTCTCTCTCTCAAACTTCCACTCTTTCTCGTCCTCTCCCCCAACCCCCACCGCCGCCACCACCATTGAGCCGCCGCCCCCGGCGCCACCCTGGTCCCCCACAGCCCCCCCGCCGCCGCCGCACCGCCCCCGCCGCTGCCCCGGTGCCCCACGACCCCCCGGCGCCGCCGCCCCACCGCCGCCGCCGCCGCCCCGCAGTCCCAACACCGCCGGCGCCGCCCCAACACCCCCGGCCCTGCCACCTACGACGCGACAGCCAACCCTGCCGGTGAGCCCCCACACCCCACCCCCCCCCATGGGAAATTAACTTGTTGTTATTTAGTTTTCTGGAGGAAGAAGAAGAAGAAGAGGATGAGGAGAAGAAGAGGAGGAGGAGGAGGAAAAGAAGGAGAAGGAGAAGAAGAAGAAGAAGAAGAAGAAGAAGAAGAAGAAGAAGAATAAGAAGAAGAAGAAGAGAAGAAGAAAATAAGAAGGAGAAGAAGAAAAGAAGAAAACAAGAATAAGAGAAGAAGAGAAGAAGAGAAGAAGAAAAAAAAGAAGGAGAAGAAGAGAAAAAATAAGAATAAGTAGAAGAAGAGGATAAAGAAAAATAGAAATAGAAATAAGAGGAGGAAGAAGAAGAAGAGGAGGAAGAAGAGGAGGAGGAGGAGAAGAAGAAGAAGAAGAGGAGAAGAGGAGAAGAAAGAGGAAAAATGAAAAGAAGAAGAAGAGAAGAAGAAGGAGAAGGAGGAGGAGGAGAAGCAGCCCTCCTTCTTCTCCTTCTTCTCTCCTCCTTCTTATGATTTAGCTTGTTTAGCTAATTATCCTCCAAAATGACATAATAAGCTAAAAACCATGGTTGGCTCATGAATATTATATTCTTAGCTTGTTTTCCTAAAAAAATGACATGATTAGACATAATTAGCATATTTGTGTTGATCGGATGGATTTACATGTGACAGTTGTCTCGTTGGTGTGAGGTCTGCTGTCCGAAGACCTCCCCGTGCGTTGTACGAGCTCCGCCCCTGCATTCTTGGGTCAGTACAAATATCATCTCCTCCTCGCCCCTTCATTTACTATGGGTCGGTTTTCGTATGAAACTTGCTAGATTTAGGTAATTAAATTAATTTATCAGTATGCGTGACCAGTATGCGTCTCTTGTTCGAAAGGGTTACAGTCATAAATATGCATGCATTTGCTTATATTTATAACCATGATTCTTTCGAATTGTCCAACGTTATCCATGGACAGCGTGAGTATGTGTAGATTGGGTTCGTTTTCCCATATGCTTTGTTCCAGATCCGATGCATAATTTCGTCAGTGCCTCCCTTTTGTTCTCCGGATACACATCCTCTCTGTTTATTGCGAAGACGTGTATCAGGAGAACAGCGGGGAGGTGCTGTCGAAATTTTGCGTTCCGGAGCAGAGCATGAGAAAATGAACCCAGTCTACACATACTCGGGTGGGATTAGGACCTATCTTTACCTATTAGCATGTAGGTTGCATGGACGTAACAAAAATGGCAAACTTGATTAACTGATGAATATATATGCTAAATTATATATAAATATATTTATTGTGTCTTTAGTAGCTAGGCAAGATGAGTGATCGTGCGTGAATGTATACCGGTCACCCTAGTGAGAAAGAGATGACGAAAGAATGGTTTCTAAAAACCAAGGAATTTGTGAAAGCTACATTTGCAAATGGCCAGGAAAAAACTATTGCCCCTGTCCTGGATGCGACAACTATAAAAAGACAACAGAGGGTGTATTGATTAAACACCTGGAGAGGAGGGGTTTTAACCGTAATTATACGGTATGGACATTTCATGGTGAGTCTATACAACGCATCAGAGCTGAGGTGGTCCGTCGTCGCACCGACGAGCATGGTACCGGGATTCAGAAGATGAGATGGAGGAATCTGCAAATGCCTTCTATCAAATGTTGGAGTCTTCAAAACGTCCTCTCCATGAGCACACTCAGCTTTGTCAACTGGATGCAATTGCACAAGTAATGGCTCTGAAGGCTCAGTTCAACTTGGGAAGAGAATGCTACGACGTGATGATGACACTATTTGGACGCTTCCTACCCAAAGGACATGTCATGCCTGCAAACCTGTACCAGTCGGACAAAATACTTTGTGTACTTAAGATGCCCTATGAGAAGATAGATGCATGTGAGAAAGGATGTGTCTTATTTAGGAAGGAGTATGCACACTTGGACTATTGTCCCAATTGCGAGTCTTACAGGTATCTTGTGGTCGACAACGGTATGGGTGAGAAGAGGCAAACCAAAATCGCAGTTAGTGTACTTCGGTATATACCAATCGTACCAAAGCTTCAACATCTTTTCATGGTCAAAGAGACAGCCAGACAAATGACATGGCACAAACTGGGCAAAAGAACCGAACTAGATGCGGATGGGAATAAGATGGCGGTACACACATCGGATGGGGAAGCGTGGAAACATTTTGATGGATTGCATCAGGATAAAGCGGCAGATCCAAGGAATACTCGAGTCTGCGTGGCCACTGATGGTTTTAATCCATTCGGCATGACGACAACCCAATACAGTTGTTGGCCTGTATTTCTCGTTCCACTCAATCTCCCCCGGGGCAAATTACGCAAAGAAAGAAGATATTTCTGATGTTGATAATTCTAAGGCCCAATTATCCGGGGAAGAATATGAATGTGTACCTCCAGTCGTTTAAGGATGAATGGGAAGAAGCTTGGGATAATGGGGTCAAGACATACGATGCCGCTAGAAAACAAAACTTCAAAATGCATGTGTTGGACATGTACTCTATGCATGACTTGCCGGCGTATGCGTTATTCTCTGGATGGTGTGTGCATGGAAGGTTCCCGTGCCCCCAATGCAAGGCAGCTCTTCAGTTTCATTGGTTGCAGGAGGGTCGGAAGTATTCTTGCTTTGACTTGCATAGACAGTTCCTGGACCCTGACCATCAGTTCAGAAAATAAGAGATCCTGACAGGCCAACAGGTCCTGGACCCTGACAGGCCAACAGATCCTGGATCAGTTAAATGCCCTTGAGCCTAATCCAGAGCATCCAGGTTTTTCAAGGGGTATAATTCAAAACACGACTGAACTCACAAGCCATGCTTCTGGGATCTGCCTTACTTCAAAGACCTCCTTCTTCCACACAATACTGACATGATGCACACTGAGATGAATATCAGACAGACTATTTTTGGTACATTGTTCGACGTAGATGGGAAGACAAAGGATAATACTAAGGCTAGAGTCGATCAAGAGACACTATTTCATAGACCGTTACAAAACATGCGAGAAGGCGAAGGAAATCAGAAGTGGTCGAAGCCAAAGGCCTGGTTCAATCTTGGAAGGCCAGCTATGAGGGAAATTATCTAGTGGGTCAAAATGCACTTGATGTTCCCCGATGGGTGTGCAGCGAATCTAAAGAGGGGAGCGAGTCTTGAAAAATTAAAAATCTTTGGTCTCTAGAGTCATGATTGGCACATATGGCTAGAGCGGGTAGTGCCGGTGATGTTACGTGGCTTTATTCCTGAGAACGAATGGCTAGTATTGGCGGAGCTGAGCTATTTCTTCCGTGTTCTTTGTGAGAAAGAATTTTCTCCTGGCGTGGTAGATGACATGGTGGAGTTTGCACCGTAGATGTTGTGCTAGTTAGAGAAGATCTTTCCGCCGGGCTTCTTTAAACCAGTGCAGCATTTGATTTTACATCTACCGACCGAGGCAAGATTGGGTGGGCCCGTGCAAAATCATTGGTGCTATGCAACTAAGAGGATGCAGAAGACGCTTCAAGCTAAATGTAAAAATAAGCGTAGAATTGAAGCATCGATGGCTTACGCTTTCATTACTGAGGAGGTGGTAAACTTTGTGACAGCACACTACGAAGCCAAAAATCATCATTTGCATAATCTGAAGCCTCGACACAATGATGTAGACCCTAAAAAGGTGGGTCCAATCTCAACCTATTCAAAGGGAAGCTCGCACCAGCCGGTGCTTCGAAACCAATAACGTTGGATGTCGAAGAATGCCGGAACATTTCGTTGTATATCTTCAACAACCTAACAGAAGTGCTGCCGTACATCGAGTAAGTTCTCGGCACATTTTCCCATAACTTCTAATTCCTTTGAACTTCTCTTATTCCCGGATATTTCATACAGACGATACGTCGCCAAATTCTCGGATGGAGCGGTGATCGAAAATGATTTCGTCGAAGAGTATGAGCTTCTGGCAAAGACAGGAGGCGGCTATCCCGGTTTCATCTCCTGGTTCAAACAAACTGTAATTATCAATAATGGACCATTTCATTTCTTGGTTTAACTTGCGTCTAATGCAACAATCATTTCGTATTAAACTTGTATGGACAACAAATTGAGACAAGCCGCTAATGGTTTTGACAATAAGGTCCGTTCATTTGAGAAATACAACATCAATGTGTATCTCTTTTGTACCTTTGGCAAAGAGCTATCTTTGTCGGACCAGAAATCTACAAATTGTGGTGTCTCTGCTATCGGCGAAGGTGTTATCGAGTATTATGGAAGAGTTGAAGCAATTTATGAACTTCAATTCTATGGTGAAAACCCACCGAATGTTGTAGTCTTCAAATGTTATTGGTTCCAAACGAAGGAGACTAGAAGGACTCATGAACATCTAGGACTAGTAGAAATCAATCCAAACACCCATTTAGATGTTACCGATGTCTATGTTACGGCTCAACAGGCGACCCAAGTTTTCTATCTACCGTGGGCATGCCAAACTGATAAGAATCTAGAAGGTTGGTATGTTGTTTATGAAGTGCCACCACATGTTAGACCACCTCTCCCAAATGTACAGGATTATGAACCTCACATTAACCCAGACACATATGATGAAGTATTCTTCGAAGAGATATGTCTTTCCAAGAAACGTTTCAAGAACCGTCGTGCTTCACCCCAGAACATGGAAGTAGACAGTGAGAATGAATCCGACTTCACCCCTGAGCAGGAACCAACAGAGCTGGAACTAGAAGAGGTTACTGATGCGGATTACCTGTCAATGCTTGACCGATTACAAAAAGGCCTTCCACAACTTCATGCCGTTGAACCCGATGAGCACGTCAGTCATGAAGACATGCGTGATAGTGATGATGATGATGCATTTATTGATGATGATTATTAGTTTGTAAGATTCACAACTTAAATTATATATATACATTTTATTATTCATGATAGTGATTATGTTCTACTAATTTATTTTAATCTTTATCATGGCAGGTCAAGTCCCTCCATCAATGCCCGTCTTCTCTGCGATTGGCACAGTGAGTTTCATTTCAATGGTCATTATAAACTAGTATTAACAAGAGGAGAAGACGAGAAGAAATAAAAAAACCTTGGTTAGCTCATGAATATTATATTCTTAGCTTGTTTTCCTCTATAATGACATAATTAGCCCATTTAGCTCCAAAAAGACATAGTTAGCTAATTTAGCTCCAAGAAGAGGAGAAGAGGAGAAGAAATAGGAAAAATGAATAGAAGGAAGAAGAAGAAGAAGAAGAAGAAGAGAAGAAGAAGGAGAAGAGGAGAAGGACTCCTCCTCCTTCTCCTTCTTCTTTTTCTTCTCCTTCTTCTCTTCTTGCTTCTTCTCTTTCTTCTTCAATTTAGCTTATTTTCCCCAACAAAGACATACTTAGATAATTATCCTCCAAAATGACATAATTAGCTTAGTTAGGGTAAAAACATCATAAGAACCTTGGTTAGCTCACAACTTAGCTAATTATCCTCCAAAATGACATAATTAGCTTAGTTAGCTCCAAAATGGCCTATTTAATAAAAATGACCTATACTTAGCTAGGTTCTCTCCTGAATTACACAATAAGGCCTAAGAGAAGAAGAGAAGAAGAAAAAAATAAGAAGGAGAAGAAGAGAAAAAAGAAGAAAAGAAGAATAAGCAGAAGAAGAGGATAAAGAAAAATAGAAATAGAAATAAGAGGAAGAAGAAGAAAAAGAGGAGGAAGAAGAGGAGAAGAGGAGGAGGAGGAGGAGGAGAATAAGAATAAGAAGATGAGAAGAGGAGAAGGAAGAGGAAAAATTAAAATAAGGAAGAAGAAGAAGAAAAGAAGAAGAGAAGAAGAAGGAGAACGAGGAGGAGGAGAAGGAGCCCTCCTTCTTCTCCTTCTTATTCTTCTTCTTCTCTCCTCCCTCTCCTCCTTCTCTAAGTTCTCTCCTAAATGACATAATTAGCTAATTTCTCTCCTAAATGACATAATTAGCTAAGTTCTCTCCTAAATGACATAATTAGCCCATTTAGCTCCAAAAAGACATAGTTAGCTAATTTAGCTCCAAGAAGAGGAGAAGAGGAGAAATTAAAAGGAAGAATAAAAAGATGAAGAGAAAAAGAAGAGAAGGAGAATGAGAAGAAGGGGGAGGAGAAGAAGAAGAGAAGAAGGAGAAGGAGGAGAAGGAGCCCTCCTTCTTCTCCTTCTTCTTATCTCCTCCTTATTCTCCTCCTTCTTCTCCTTCTTCTTCTCCTCTTCTCCTCTTTCTCCTTCTCCTTCTCCTCCTCCTCCTCCTCCTCCTTATTCTTGTTTTTCTTCTCCTTCTTCTCTTCTTGCTTCCTCTCTTTATTCTTAAATTTAGCTTATTTGTCATATATATGTTGTTGTTCTTCTTCTTCTGACTTTCTTATTCCCATTTTGCAGATTGGATGTACTACATGCATGGAAGATGGCATTGGAGTGCTTTATTTCTAGTTTTTATTTGAGTTGATGAACAATGTGGAACTATATGTATATGTATATATGGATGAACAATATATGTGGAACTATATGTATGTATATATGGATGAAACTTTGTATGTGTTGGTTCTTTTGATATATGGGATGTACGTTGATGAACGAATGGCATGGATGATGTTTATTGGAGGAGCTGAAGTTTCCTCTGGCTCCAAGTCTGAGTCCTCTT
This sequence comes from Hordeum vulgare subsp. vulgare, assembly GCF_904849725.1. Taxonomy (NCBI): domain Eukaryota; kingdom Viridiplantae; phylum Streptophyta; class Magnoliopsida; order Poales; family Poaceae; genus Hordeum; species Hordeum vulgare. The sequence continues at coordinate 267,099,976 of NC_058519.1, read as the reverse complement.
CATCAGAATTTAGTTTCTTCTTCTGCCTGGTGGATGCCTTGGGCAAGCCATGGGAACTGTAGGATCTCGGGTCAGAGTCAGACTTTTCTGGACTAGTGCATGAAATCATTCTGACTTTCTTCTGAACCAGACATCTCTGACACACAAGAAGAAACTAAGTAGCAAACATCAGAACCTGTGAAGTATATATAGGAAAGACATAAGGGTTGAGCATCACAAAATTCAGATATTTTCGAAAATTTTGAACAAAAAAATCCTTAGTTTTAGCTTTCCGCAAATCACATTTCTGTAGCACCGAGTTTGAACTTTGAGAGTCACCGAGACACATGAACTCCTTTACAGATACTTGGTCATCATTTCAATGGAACCGAAATTGACAACTCTGTTTCACTGAGTTCATTCTCAGGAACCATAGGTTCAAAATCGGAGGAACCAACTTTTGCAAATCAGTGTCACCGAGATGTGGTGTGCGGATAGCTAAACCTTCAAACTTCTCGTCCGCTAATTCTACGAGAACTTCTGGTGGAAGAGGGGATTGCGCGAGGTGGCTTGTATATAGAACTTCCCAATGTGTAAGATTTGGATTGAGGAACACAAAAGGGATTCGAGCCATATACCCTAATCCGGTGGCGGTCCGACTATGGCGACGAAGACTATGAGGAATCCGTCTACGGTGGCGATTCCCAGCAGCGGAGACACACGGGGAGTCAAGGGCGACGACCAGGGGTTAGGGGAGGCACCTTAGGTGAAAGCACAAATCCTCCCTAGGGTTGTTTTGATAATTGTTCACAACATGTATCATTGGACTAATATGTTTTCCAAGTATATTTCAGAAAAGTTCAAAACATGCTATGGCTAAAGCTTTATGTGGAGATACTCCTTAATGCTAGAAAGCAATAATATTGGCTCAACCTTCAAGCTACCGAGATTGGGTGACCAACTTTCGTGTGCCTCGGTACACTAAATCGGAATTTCTGAGTTTGAGTATTGGTGCCACCGAGTTTGGCCATCTGACAGTTAGCCACTTTTTTGGTGCCATCGAGTTTCATATATCGGTCTCACCGAGATTCAAAAGTTCACACCTTTTGTGCTAATCGGTACCAACGAGTTTTCGAGTTTGGTATCACCGAGTTTGGCACTTTGTGTGTAACAGTTAGATGTTGGCTGCTGCCTATATATACCCCTTTACCCACCTCTCATTCGTGGGAGAAGCACTCAGAACACATACTTCATATCCAGATCCATTTTCTGAGAGAGAACCAGCTACTCATATGTTTAGACTAAGATATTCCACTCCAATCATTTGAATCTTGATATCTAGCCTCCCCAAACTGCTTTCCACCAAATCAACCTCTCCTACCCTTTCATATTCTCTGAGAGAGTGATTTTGTGTTGAGGAGACTATCTATAGAAGCATAAGAGCAAGGAGTTCATTGATCTACCACATCTATTACCTTTTGGAGGGTGGTGCCTCCTAGATTGGTAGGTCTTGCTTGGGAGCCTCCTACTTCGTGTTGTGGAGTTGAACCAAGATGTTTGTAAGGGAAGGAGATCGCCTACTTCGTGAAGATATACTATGAGTAAGGCTAGTCCTACATGGACGGAAGCCGTGGTTTAATAGACAAGGCCGCTTCTTTGTGGACCCTTCGTGGGTGGAGCCCTCCGTGGACTCTCGCAACCATTACCATCTGTGGGTTCAAGGCTCCACTAACATGGACGTACGATAGCGCCACCTATCGGAACCATGCCAAAAATCGATGTGTCAACCTCATGTGTTTGATCTCCCTACCTTTCTCCTTTACGTTACACTTGCATGTTTTACTTTCCGCTGCTACACTCTTAGAAACGCATGTGTAGGTTGTACTTGACTTGCTATAACTGCCATAGCTGCGTCTCAACTTAAATTGGGAAAAGAAAAAAAATTATCTTGTCAAGTAGTCTAATAACTTTCGATACTACAAGTGGTATTAGAGCTTTGGTCTCATATTCATTGGTTTAACAACCTAGGAGATAATGGCGTCTAGTGAGGAAAATAATCATCGTATAGGTCCTTACTTTGATGGCACTAGTTTTGCTTGTTGGAAGCATAAGATGAAAATGCATATGCTTGGCTTTAATCCTCATGTTTGGGTTGTTATTCGTGTTGGTGTGCAAGGTGATTTCTTCAGAGAAGGGCGTGAAACGGATCATGATGCGACAACTAATGAACCGAAGATGTTGCAACTTATAGCACAAGCCTACGACATCATCTTCAACTATCCCTACCCCCGAAGAATTCAACAAAATCAGCCGCCTTGAGAATGCAAAAGAATTTGGGGATACTTTGATTGATATGCATGAAGGTACTGGTTGTGTTAGAGAATCTAAGTTGGATGTCCTTCAACGTGAGCTTGACAAGTTCAATATGAAGGATGATTTAGGAAGCGAAGAGATGATCGACAAATTCATCATCAAGAAGATACTTAGAGCTCTTGATGGAAAGTACTCCCTCCGTCCCAAAATAAGTGTATCAACTTTGTACTATCTCTAGTACAAAATTGTACTAAGCTTGAGATAGTTATTTTGGGACGGTGGGAGTATGACACGGTGTGCACATTGATTCAAATGATGCCAAACTACAAAGATCTCAAGCCAAGATAAGTCATTGGTAGGATTTTCGCTCATGCGTTGTCCCTGAAGGACAAAAATGACCTGCACAACAAGTCAAGTGGTGCTTACAAAGCTTCATGTGATGCTCCCGCTACTTCAAAGGACGATCTTGTCATTGATGAAGAGATAAGCCTCGTGGTCATAAAATTCAATAAGTTCTACAAGAGTAGAGGCAAAGAGAATAGCTCAAGCTCAAGCACTACTGGAATCAGAGATTTTGCCATCTGCTACTTATTTGCCATCTGCTGGCTGATGGCAAAGACTCTCTTTGCCATTAGCTACCAAAACCCAGACGGCAAAGAGCTGCCTCATGGCAAAGATACTATTTGCCATCAGCTAGCTCTTTGCCATCCGCCAGCTGACGGAAAAGAGCATTTAGGCCGACGACAAAGAGCACGGGCGGCCCACTCAGCAGCCCCTCTCCCCCCCTAACGGCCTCTCTCTTTGCCGTCTACTTTTCTCCTCTATGTCGTCGGGGGGCAGACATCAAAGAGGTTGCGCCCTAACGGTTGTCTCCCCCACGCCCACGCGCCTCTCTCCCCTAACATTCGTCGCACCCCACCCACCCCCTCTCTCTCAAACCCGAAACCACCATCGCCGCAGCGCCCTCCTCCTCCCTGTGCCGCCGCCCCTCCTCCTCCCAGCGCCACTACCGCACCCTCCTCCTCCCTGCGCCCTCTCCTCCACCACGCCCCTCCTCCTCCCGGGTACCTCCTCCACCACCGCCGCTGGAGCTCGCCCATTCTCCACCATCGCCCCCTCCACCACCACCGCCCTCTCCTCCACCGCCGCGCCGTCCTCCTCCCCACGACCCCCTCCTTCACCACCGCGTCGCCCCTCCTCCATCGTGCAGGCCCCTTCCTCCTCCCCGGTACCACCTCATCACTGCGCCCCCTCCTCCTCTTGGTGCCGCCCCCTCCTCGCGGCTTCCCCCCTCCTTTGGTCGCCCCGACCGTCCTCAACTCCGGTGAGTGCCCCCACCCCTGTTTTTTTCAATTTTTTTCTCTTTTAAATTACATAGTTAGTTTATTTACTGTTTTTCTGTTAAATTAGATAGTTGTTTTATTTTTTGTTTTTTCTTTAAATAGTTAGTTTTTTTCTGTTTTTTGTTAAATTAGATAGTTGGTTTATTAGGTAGAAAAAAGTAGATAGAAAAGAAAAAATAGATAGAAAATAAAAAACATAGAAGAAAATAAGAGAAGAAAAAAACTAGAAGAAAGAAGAAGAAGAAGAAGAAGAAGAAGAAGAAGAAGAAGAAGAAGAATAAGAAGAAGAAGAATAAGAATAAGAAGAAGAAGAAAGAGGAGACGAGGAGAAAGAAAGAAAGAAAGAAGAAGAAGAAGAAGAAGAAGAAGAAGAAGAAGAAGAAGAAGAAGAAGAAGAAGAAGAAGAAGAAGAAGAAGAGGAAGAAGAAGAATAAGAAGAGGAAAAAGGAAAGGAAGGAAGAAGAAGAAGAATAAGAAGAAGAAGAAGAAGAAGAGAAGAGGAAGAAGATGAAGAAGAAGAAGAGGAAGAAGAAGAAGAAAAGGAAGGAGAGGAAAAATAGAGGAAGAAGAAGAAAATGACACCCTGACACCACGACACGATGCCCTGACACCCCGACACGTCGCCCCGACACCCCGACACGATGCCCCGACAAGACATCACGACACCCCGGCACGAAACTCCGTGCATCTATTAATACGCCGCCCCGGCGACACTGACCCCCAACCACCGACCCCCGACACCTCTTCATCCTCTTGTTGACCGAAAAGGTGATATTCCGCCTCCAGAGGCCGCCGACCGTGGACCTCCGTAGGAGAATGCTCGGAGAGGATAGGAGAGGCAGATAAGAGAGGTCTCCTAAACCAGAAGAGTTGGCGTGCTGACCCTTCGACCGTGCGCCGCCATACCGAAGGGCGCCGGGGACGAGCGAGTTAGGGGGTTCCTCGACGTTGATGGAATCCTAAATGACATATATATATGTCATATATTTGTGTTAGGTCATATATTTTTCGATTTTATTGGTGAACACAAAATATTTGTGTTGATCAGGTGGATTTACAAGTGCAGTTGTCTCGTCGCTGTGAGGTGTGATGTCTTAAGACCTCCCCATGCGTTCTATGAGCTCCACCCCTGCATTCATGGGTGAGTACAAATGTAATCTCCTCCTCTCCCCTTCATTTGCTCTGTGTCGGTGTTCGGATGAAACTTGTTGGATATAGGTAAATTAATTTATCAGTATGCGTGACCAGTATGTGTCTCCCGTTCGAAAGGGTTACTGTTATAAATATGCATGCATTTGCATATATTTATAACCGTGATTCTTCCTAATTGTCCAACGTTATCCATGGACAGCCCGAGTATGTGTCGATTGGGTTCGTTTCCCATATGCTTTGTTCCAGATCCGATGCATAATTTCGTCAGTGCCTCCCTGTTGTTCTCCGGATACACATCCTCTCTATTTATTGCGGAGACGTGTATCAGGAGAACAGCGGGGAGGTGCTGCCAAAATTTTGCGTTGGATCCGGAGGAGAGCATGGGAAAACGAACCCAATCTACACATACTCGGGTGGGATTAGGACCTATCTTTACCTATTAGCGTGTATGTTGCATGGACGTAATAATCTGGTGAACTTGATTAACTAATGACTATATATGCTGAATTATATATAAATATATTTCTAGTGTGTTTAGTAACTAGGCAAGATGAGTGATCGTGCGTGGATGTACACTGGTTACCCTAGTCAGAAAGAGATGACGAAAGAATGGTTTCTAAAAACCAAGGAGTTTGTGAAAGCCGCATTTGCAAATGGACAGGAAACAAACTGGTGCCCTTGTCCTGAATGCGACAACTATAAAAAGATAACAGAGGCTGTAATGATTAAACACCTACAATGCAGGGGTTTTAAGCCTAATTATATGATTTGGACATTTCATGGTGAGTCTATACAATGCACCAGAGCTGAGGTGGTTCGTCGTCGCACCGACGAGCATGGTACCGGGATCAAAGACATGGTGCAAGACTCTGATTATGCTCGAGATTCAGAAGATGAGATGGAGGAATCTGCAAAGGCCTTCTATGGAATGTTGGAGTCTTCAAAACATCCTCTCCACGAGCACACTGAACTTTGTCAGCTATATGTCATTGCACAAGTAATGGCTCTGAAGGCTCAGTTCAACTTGGGAAGAGAATGCTACGACGGGATGATGACACTATTTGGACGCTTTCTACCCAAAGGCCATGTCAAGCCTCCAAACCTGTACGAGTCGGACAAAATACTTCGTGTACTTAAGATGCCCTACGAGAAGATAGATGCATGTGAGAAAGGATATGTCTTATTTAGGAAGGAGTATGCACACTTGGACTATTGTCCCAATTGTGACTCTTGCAGGTATCTTGTGGTAGACAATAGTATGGGTGAGAAGAGGCAGACAAAAATCGCAGTTAGTGTTCTTTGGTATATGCCAATCATACCAAGGCTTGAACGTCATTTCGTCGTCGAAGAGACAGCCAGACAGATGAAATGGCACAAACTGGGCAAAAGAACCGAACTAGATGCGGATGGGAATAAGATGGCGGTACACACATCGGATGGGGAAGCGTGGAAACATTTTGATGGATTGCATCAGGATAAAGCGGCAGATCCAAGGAATCCCCGAGTCTGCATCGCCATGGATGGTTTTAATCCCTTCGGCATGATGGCAACCCAATACAGTAGTTGACCTGTATTTGTCATTCCATTCAATCTCCCCCCGGCCAGATTATGCCAGGGCCCAATTATTTCTGACGTTGATAATTCTAGGGCCCAATTATCCGGGGAAGAATATGAATATGTACATGCAGCCACTTAAGGATGAATTGCAAGAAGCTTGGGATAATGGGGTCAAGACATACGATGCCGCTAGAAAAGAAAACTTCAAAATGCATGTGTGGTACATGTACTCTATGCATAACTTGGCGGCGTATGCGCTATTCTGTGGATGGTGTGTGCATGGAAGGTTCCCCTGCCCCACATGCAAGGCGGCTCTTCAGTTTCATTAGTTGCAGGAGGGTCGGAAGTATTCTTGCTTTGACTTGCATAGACAGTTCCTCGATCTTGACCATCAGTTCAGAAAAGACAAGAAGAACTTTACCAAAAGTAAAGTTTTCGAAAACTTGGCACCACCTGCGTTGACAGGCCAACAGATCCTGGATCAGTTAAACGCCCTCGAGCCTGATCCAGAGCATCCACGGTATTTCAAGGGGTATAAATCAAAACACGCCTGGACTCAGAATCCATGCTTTTGGGATCTACCTTACTTCAAAGACCTCCTTCTTCCACACAATAGCGACATGATGCACACTGAAAAGAATATCCGAGAGGCCATTTTTGGTACATTTTTCGACATAGATGGGAAGACAAAGGATAATACTAAGTCTAGAGTCGATCAAGAGACACTATGTCACAGACCGTTATAAAATATGTGAGAAGGCAAAGGAAAGCAGAAGTGGTCGAAGCCAAAGGCCTGGTTCAATCTTGGAAGGCCAGCTATGAGGATAATTATCTTGTGGGTCAAAATGCACTTGATGTTCCCCGATGGGTATGCAGCAAATCTTGAAAAATTAAAAATCTTTGGTCTCAAGAGTCATGATTGGCACATATGGCTTGAGCAGGTAATGCCGGTGATGTTACGTGGCTTTATTCCTGAGGATGAATGGCTAGTACTGGCTGAGCTGAGCTATTTCTTCCGTGTTATTTGTGCGAAAGAATTGTCGCCTGCCGTGGTAGATAACATGGAGGAGTTTGCACCGGAGTTGTTGTGCAAGTTAGAGAAGATCTTTCTGCCGGGCTTCTTTAATCCAATGCAGCATTTGATTTTACATCTATTGACCGAGGCCATCTTGGGTGGGCCCGTGCAAAATCGTTGGTGATATGCAACTGAGAGGATACAGAAGACGCTTTGAGCTAAATGTAAAAATAAGCGTAGAATTGAAGCATCGATGGCTGAGGCATTCATTACTGAGGAGGTGGCAAACTTTGTGAAAAGACACTACGAATCCAAAAATCATCATTTGCATAATTTGAAGCCTCGGTACAATGATGCAGACCCTAAAAAAGGTAGATCCAACCTCAGCCTATTCAAAGGGAAGCTCGCACCAGCCGGTGCTTCCAAACCAATAACGTTGGATGTCGAACAATGGCGAAACATTTCGTTGTATATCTTCAACAACCTAACAGAAGTGCGGTCGTACATCGAGTAAGTTCTCGGCACATTTTTCCGTAACTTCTAATAATTTTGAACTGCTCTTATTCCCGGATATTTCATACAGCCGATATGTCGCCAAATTCTCTCATGAAGGCGTGATCCAAAATGATTCCGTCGAAGAGTATGAGCTTCTGGCAAAGCATGGATGCGGCAATCCCGGTTTCATCTCTTGGTTCTAACAAACGGTAATTATCAATAATGGACCATTTCATTTCTTGGTCTATCTTTCGGCTAATGCAACAATCGTTTCGTATTAAGCTTGTAGGGTAAGTCAGAGTTTATGGACGCCGAATTCAGACAAGTTGTTAGTGGTTTTGACTATAAGGTCCGTTCATTTGGGAAATACAACATCAACGGGTATCTCTTTCGTACCTTCGCCAAAGAGCTATCTATGCCCGACTGGAAATCTACAAATTGTGGTGTCTCTGCTATCGGCGAAGATGGTATTGATTATTATGGAAGAGTTGAAGCAATTTGTGAACTTCAATTCTATGGTGAAAACCCACCGAACGTCGTAGTCTTCGAATGTTATTGCTTCTAGCCGAAGGGGACTAGAAGGACTCATGAACATATAGGATTAGTCGAAATCAATCCAAACACCCATTTAGATGTTCCCCATGTCTTTATTACGGATCAACATGTGACCCAAGTTTTCTATCTACCGTGGGCATGCCAAACTGATAAGAATCTGGAAGGTTTGTATGTTGTTTATGAAGTGCCGCCACGTGTTAGACCACCTCCCCCAAATGAACAGGATTATGAACCTCACATTAAACCACGACCAGTCGATATTGCCATCGAGGTTAGTTGTACGGACTCGGAAAACTTTCATCCGTTTCATTGTGTGTGTGGCCATCGATCATTATTGTGGTAACGAGGAATGGTGTTGCAGGTTGCTCTTAAGAAAGAGAGAGCGGCAAACGAGGCTGCTCTTGAGAAAGCGAGAGCGGCAAACCAGGCTGCTCTTCAGGCTGCTCTTGAGGAGAGGGACCGGACCACGGCTCGGTTGATTGAGGAGGAGAGGGCCTGAAATGAGGCGGCTCACTGGGCCATGTACGAGCTTATTGTGGTAAGTTTCTTTTTCACATTAGCCAAATCATGTGTGTAATGTATGTTTCATTACTAACTAATACGACTGGCTCTTCAAAACCGAATGTGCAGTCTATGTACGAGAAGACCGGTCAAGCCTCTCCGCCGATGCCCGTCTTCTCTGCGATTGGCACGGTGAGTTTCATTTCAATGGTCATTATAAACTAGTATTAACAATTGAGTGTCATAATGCTAACTGAGACATTGCAAAATATCTTTTCTCAAGAATAACTCCCGAGCGGCATCACACGACCCTTCTGCAAGGCAACCGTCTCCAAACGAAGCCGACGCGAGCAACCCTGGTGTTTCTCCTCCTTGATGACCACTCTGGTAAGTTTTATCCAAAATGACATAATAAGCTCCTACTTGATTTCTACTAGGAAAAATGGTTAGTGAAACCACTAGTTTCATAACTTAGCTAATTTGGCTCCAAAATGGTTAGTGAAACTAGTAGTTTCATAACTTAGCTAATTTAGCTCCAAAATGACATAATAAGCTCAATTGAAATAGTAAAAATGAAAAGAAGGAATAACAAGAAGAAGAGAAGAAGAAGGAGAAGAAGAAGGAGAAGGAGCAGAAGAAGGAGAAGGAGAAGGAGACCTCCTTCTTCTCCTTCTCCTTCTTCTTCTTCTCTCCTCCTTCCTCTCCTTCTTCTTATCCTTCTTCTTCTCTTCTTATTTTCTTCTTCTCTCCTTCTTCTTGTCCTTCTTCTCTTCTTTCTTCTTCTCTTTCTTCTTCAATTTAGCTTATTTTCACCAACAAAGACATACTTAGCTAATTATCCTCCAAAGTGGAATAATTAGCCTAGTTAGGTAAAAACATCATAAGAACCTTGGTTAGCTCATTAAAATGACTAAGCTCAAAATGGCATAAGAACCTTGGTTAGATCATTAATATTATATACTTAGCTTGTTTTCCTCTGAAATGACATAATTAGCCCATTTATCTACAAAAATACATACTTAGCTAATATAGCTCCAAGAATAGGAGAAGAGGAGAAATGAAAAGAAGGAAGAAGAAGAAGAAGAGAAAAAGAAGAGAAGGAGAAGGAGAAGAAGAAGAAGGATGAGGAGAAGAATAAGAGAAGAAGAAGAGAAGAAGGAGAAGGAGGAGAAGAAGGAGAATGAGCCCTCCTTCTTCTCCTTCTTCTTCTCCTTCTGCTTCTCTCCTCCTTATTCTCCTTCTTCTTCTCCTTCTTCGTCTCCTCTTCTTTTCTTATTCTTTTCTTCTTATTCTCCTCCTCCTCCTTCGCCTTCTTATTTTTCTTCTCCTTCTTGTCTTCTTGATTCTTCTCCTTATTCTTCAATTTAGCTTATTTTCCCCAACAAATACATACTTAGCTAATTATCCTCCAAAATGACATAATTAGCTTTGTTAGGTAAAAACATCATAAGAACCTTGGTTAGCTCATTAAAATGACTAATTAAGCTCCTAAAAGACATAATAAACTCAAAATGGCATAAGAACCTTGGTTAGCTCATTAATATTATATATTTAGCTTGTTTTCCTCTAAAATGACATAATTAGCCCATTCAGCTCAAAAAATACATACTTAGCTACTTTAGCTCCAAGAAGAGGAGAAGAGGAGAAATGAAAAGAAGGAAGAAGAAGAAGAAGAAGAGAAAAAGAAGAGAAGGAGAAGGAGAAGAAGGAGGAGGAGAAGAAGAAGAGAAGAAGGAGAAGTAGGAGAAGAAGGAGGTTTCTTCACTCCTCCTTATTCTCCTTCTTCTTCTCCTTCTTCTTCTCCTCTTCTTTTCTTCTTCTTCTCCTCCTCATTCTCCTTCTTCTTTTTCTTCTCCTTCTTCTCTTCTTGCTTCTTATCTTTCTTCTTCAATTTAGCTTATTTTCCCCAACAAAGACATACTTAGCTAATTATCCTCCAAAATGACATAATTAGCTTAATTAGGTAAAAACATCATAAGAACCATGGTTAGCTCATTAAAATGACTAATTAAGCTCCTAAAAGACATTATAAGCTCAAAATGCCATAAGAACCTTTGTTAGCTCATTAATATTATATACTTAGCTTGTTTTGCTCTATAATGACATAATTAGCCCATTTAGCTCCAAAAATACATAGTTAACTAATTTAGCTCCAAGAAGAGGAAAAGAGGAGAAATGAAAAGGAACAAGAAGAAGAAGAAGAAGAGAAAAAGAAGAGAAGGAGAAGGAGAAGGAGGAGGAGGAGAAGAAGAGAAGAAGGTGAAGGACGAGAAGGAGGGGAAGGAGCCCTCCTTCTTCTCCTTATTCTTCTCTCCTCCTTCTTCTCCTCCTTCTTCTCTTCTTCTTTTCTTCTCCTCCTCCTTCTCCTTCTCCTCCTTCTTCTTGTTTTTCTTCTCCTTCTTCTGTTCTGGTTTCTTATCATTCTTCTTCCATTTAGCTTATTTGTCATATATATGTTGTTGTTGTTCTTATTCTGAATTTCTTATTCCCATTTTGCAGATTGGATGTACTACATGCATGGAAGTTGGCATTGGAATGCTTTAGTTCTAGTTTTCATTTGAGTTCATGAACAATGTGGAACTATATGTATATGTATATATGGATGAACAATATATGTGGAACTATATGTATATGTATATACGGATGAAACTTTGTATATGTTGGTTCTTTTGATATATGGGATGTACATTGATGAATAAATGGCATTGATGAACTTTATATGTATATCATATATGTGTTGTGACCTATATATCATATATGTGCTATGAATTATATATATATATATATGTGTGTGTGTGTGTGTGTGTGTGTGTGTGATGTGAAATAGAAAAAATAAACAAAAATGTGACAATATGGGCTCTTTGCCATCTGTCAGCTGATGGCAAAGGCCTTTGCCATCAGGGAGCTGACGGCAAAGGTGCCACGTAGCACCCGGCTGTGCAACCTGGGCAACAGCAGTAGACCATATGGGTTCTTTGCCGTCCGCTGCCTCGGGAGGCTGACGGCACACCGGTAGGGAGGCAGAAGGCAGAGAGTCTGATTCTTACGCTCGCCCAACTCTATGCTGGCCCATAGAAGGAGATGGCAAAGAGGCGGAGGTAGTCATACGACAAAGAGAGGGAGGGAGGCAGACAGAAAAGAGAGAGAGGAAGGCAGACGGCAAAGCTTCCCTTAGCCCTAACGGAGGCGTTGCCTGTCGACTGCCGTTTAAGCATGTTTGTCGTCTTCTCTGTGCTAGAGGCTGACGGCAAAGACCTTTTCCGTCCGCTTAAGGTAGATTGACGGCAAAGAAGGTGATATGTCGTCGAAAGTAGTCGTAGGAAAATTGCCGATAGAAGGCTGACGGCAGAGACCTTTGCCGTCGGTGGATCACCTCTTTCCATCCGTTAAGGCAGATGAAAAAGAGTCTGAGAAGCGTTCGTCTAGTCGTGACTGAAACTGCTACAATTGTGGAAGCCTGGACACTACTCCAAGGAGTGCTTAGCTCCCTACAGACGAAGAGAAGGGTCACCTCGACAACGAAGCCCAAGAGATGAGTCACCTCACACAGAGAGAAGGAGTAGAGAAGATCGTTATGAACGAAGACACTCACGGAGAGGCAAGGAATGGGAGAAGAAGGACAAATACACCAAGAGCAGCTCAAGAAGAAGATATCAATCTCATGTTGGTGAATGGGTTTCTGGCTTCGAGTCTGATCACCAGTCCGAGAGAAGCTACCACTCCAACTCCGACTATAGTCAAGATGAAGGTGTTGCCGGCATTACACTTGTTTCCTCCAACTCCTACGATTTATTTGATTGACCAAATGAGGGAGTCGGAAATTACTTCATGGTTAAAGGCCCCAAGGATCACACCCCGAGTATCTTGATTTTAATAGTGATGAGGATAACTTGTTAGGAGAAGATGACTTGCTATTTGATAAAACTAGTGATTGCACTGAAAATGAACTTGCTAATTATCATGCTAGTCAAGAGAAATCAAATGATGACGATAAGAAAGAGATTGAACGAAAAACTCAAGAATTATACACTCTTAAGTTAGCTCATGAAACTACTCTAGAAGATCATAGAGAGCTTGCAAGAACCCATGAGAAGATACGATTCGAGAAGATCAATTTGGAGGAAGAGAATGAGTTCGCAAAAGCAATCAGTGATGATCTTCAAAAGAAAAGTTCTTCTTATCTAGCCGAACGGTTACTCTTGTCTACTTTTTTTCCACAAGTTAAACCCAAGAACACTAGTAATAAAGGAATGAAAGTTTCTTCATCTAGTAACAACAATGCTAAAGTTAAATCTAATATTGTTGCTAGTAACTCTCTTGATTCCACTAATGGTTCTTTTAGTCAAGTTACACTTGAGAAAGAAAATGATTTATTCAAAGGGATTTTAGAGAGAGGTCTCTTCAAGAGCCTTGTCGGAAGTACACAATTTGAGGAAATTGTACGCAAGCAAGTAGGACATCGGATGAAACAAGGTGTTGGCTACTTCATCATCAACGGAGATGATTGGGAAGAAGGTCCATATCCCATTCCTAAGTTTGTTCCTCGAGAGGAGAAGTATGATCTTACTCCTCCCAAGGGAACAAGCTCGCAAGATGACCTTCCACCACAAGACCACAAGGGCAAGGGAAAGCTTCAAGAAGACATTGAGATTTCATTTCAAAACATCCCGCAGCCTACCTCTGCCAGAGTCTTCTATGCATGCCGCAGCCTACGGCCACCCTTGTCCGTCACTATTCAAAAGGTGCTTAATTAAACGCAGCCTTGCTAATGGTTTGCTACCGCTGCATCGCTGCACAAATCTCGAAATGGCTGGACGTGCCAGATAAGAGGGTGTCGGTGCCCCCGAGTGCCATCACACCTTTTCATATATACATTCAAGCTTTGAAGTTTTAACAACAAATATACGTTTATACATTGAGATCTATCACATGAATGTTGTATTGGTTGAATTATAAAAAAACACCATATTATCATAATTTTAGTAAGTTTCTATGGACATAATAAAAAGTAAAAAAAATTAAGATCATGTTGTTGAAAATAGAGACAATAAATATAGTACTATCTGTTGGGGAACGTTGCATGGGAAACACAAAATTTCCTACGCACACGAAGACCTATCATGGTGATGTCCATCTACGAGAGGAGATTTGGATCTACGTACCCTTCTAGATGGCACAACAGGAAGCGCTAAGAAACGCGGTTGATGTAGTGGAACATCTTCACGTCCCTCGATCAGCCGCACGAACCGTCCCACGAACCGTCCCGCGATCCGTCCCACAATCCATTCCGATCTAGTGCCGAACGGACGACACCTCCGCGCTCAGCACACGTACAGCTCGACGATGATCTTGGCCTTCTTGATCTAGCAAGAAAGACAGAGAAGTAGATGAGTTCTCCAGCAGCGTGACGATGCTCCGGTGGTGGTGAGGATCTATTCCTGCAGGGCTCCGCCTGAGCTCCGCAGAAATACGATCTAGAGGTAAAACTATGATGTCTAGATCTGAGTTGCACGTGGCAAAAGTTGTCTCAAAACATCTCAAAATAACCACGATATATAGGAGGGAGGGGGAGGAAGCTTGCCTTGAAGTTCAAGCCCTCAAGGGTGTGCCGGCCAAGGGATAGGAGGAGTCCTACTCCAATCCTAGTCCAACTAGGATTGGAAATTGGAGTCCTTCTCTTCCTTCCCACCTCCCCTTTTTTTCTTTTCTTTGGATTTCTTCTTATGGCGCCAAGGCCCTCTTGGGCTATCCCACCAGCCCACTAAGGGATGGTGCGCCACCCCTAGGGCCATTGGGCTTCCCCAGGGTGGGTTGCCCCCCTCTCGATGAACTTCCGGAACCCATTCGTCACTCCCGGTACATTCCCGGTAATGCCCGAAAACCTTCCGGTAACCAAATGAAGCCATCCTATATATCAATCTTCGTTTCCGGACCATTCCGGACACCCTCGTGATGTCCGTGATCTCATCCGGGACTCCGAACAAAATTTGGTAACCACACATATAACTCAACTATACTAAAACATCATTGAACCATAAGTGTGCAGACCCTGCGGGTTCGAGAACTATGTAGACATGCCCCGAGGTACTCCTCGGTCAATATCCAATAGCAAGACCTGGATGCCCATATTGGAACCTACATATTCTCCGAAGATGTTATCGGTTGAACCTCAGTGTCAACGATTCATATAATCCCATATGTTATTCCCTTTGTTCTTCGGTATGTTACTTGCCCGAGATTTGATCGTCGGTATCCGCATACCTATTTCAATCTCGTTACCGAAAAGTCTCTTTACTCGTTCCGTAATACAAGATCCCATGACATACAATTAGTCACATTGCTTGCAAGGCTTGTGTGTGATGTTGTATTACCGAGTGGGCCCCGAGATACCTCTCCGTCACACGGAGTGACAAATCCCAGTCTTGATCCATACTAACTCAACTGAGACCTTCGAAGATACCTGTAGAGCACCTTTATAGTCACCCAGTTACGTTGTGACGTTTGATGCACACAACGTATTCCTCCGGTGCGAGTGAGTTATATGATCTCATGGTCATAGGAATAAATACTTGACACGCAGAAAACAATAGCAATAAAACGACACGGTCAATATGCTACGTTCATTGTTTGGGTCCAGTCCATCACATGATTCTCCTAATGATGTGATCCAGTTATCAAGTGACAACACTTGCACATAGTCAAAAAACCTTGACTATCATTGATCAACTGGCTAGCCAACTAGAGGCTTGCTAGGGACATTATTTTGTCTATGTATCCACACATGTATCTATGTTTTCATTCAATACAATTATAGCATGGATAATAAACGATTATCTTTAAACAAGAAATATAATAATAACTATTTATCATTGCCTCTAGGGCATATTTCCAACAGTCTCCCACTTGCGCTAGAGTCAATAATCTAGTCCTCACATCGCCATGCGATTTACATTGTAATAAATCAAACACCCATACAGTTCTGGTGTTGATCATGTTTTGACCGTGGAAGAGGCTTAGTCAGTGGGTCTGCTACATTCAGATCCGTGTGCACTTTGCAAATATTCACGTCCTCTCCTTCGACATAGTCGCGGATGAGGTTGAATCGTTGTTTGATGTGTTTTGGTCTTTTTGTGAAACCTTGATTCCTTTGCTAAGGCAATGGCACCAGTGTTGTCACATAACAGAGTTAATGGATCTAGTGCAGTCGGCACAACTCCAAGATCTGTCATGAACTGCTTCGTATAGACACCCTCCTTTGTTGCTTCCGAGGCAACCATGTACTCTTCTTCACATGTAGAATCTGCTACGACGCTCAGCTTGGAACTGCACCAGCTTACCGCACCCCCATTAAGAATAAATATGTATCCGGTTTGTGACTTAGAGTCATCTGGATTGGTGTCAGAACTTGCATCGACGTAACCTTTTACGATGAGCTCTTTTGTCACCTCCGTAAACGAGAAACATTTCCTTAGTCCTTTCCAGGTACTTCAGAATATTCTTGACCGCCGTCCAGTGATCCACTCCTGGATTACTCTGAAACCTGTCTGCCATACTTATGGCCAAGCTGACGTCTGGTCTAGTGCACAACATTGCATACATGATAGAACCTACGGCTGAAGCGTAGGGGACGGAACTCATTTGTTCTCTATCTTCCGCAGTTGCTAGGCACTGAGTCTTACTCAATTTTATACCTTGTAACACTGGCAAGAACCCTTTCTTGGACTGATCCATTTTGAACTTCTTCAAAACTTTATCAAGGTATGTGCTTTGTGAAAGTCCTATCAGGCGTTTTGATCTATCCCTATAGATCTTAATGCCTAGAATGTAAGTAGCTTCTCCTAGGTCCTTTATAGCGAAACTTTTATTCAAGTAAACCTTTATGCTCTCCAAAAGCTGCACATTGTTTCCAATCAGCAATATGTCGTCCACATATAATATTAGAAACGCCACAAAGCTCCCACTCACTTTCTTGTAAATACAAGATTCTCCAACCACTTGTATAAACACAAATGCTTTGACCACCTCATCAAAGCGCTAATTCCAACTCCGAGATGCTTGCACGAGTCCATAAATCGATCGCTGGAGCTTGCACACTTTGTTAGCATTCTTTGGATCGACAAAACCTTCGGGTTGCATCATATAGAACTCTTCCTTAAGTAAACCGTTAAGGAACGCCGTTTTGACATCCATCTGCCAGATTTCATAATCGTAAAAGGCAGCTATTGCTAACATGATTCAGACGGTCTTAACCATCGCTACCGGTGAGAAAGTCTCATCGTAGTCAACTCCTTGAACTTGTGAATAACCCATTGCCACAAGTCGAGCTTTATAAACGGTCACATTACCGTTTGCGTCCGTCTTCTTCTTAAAGATCCATTTGTTCTGAATAGCCTTGCGGCCTTCAGGTAGTACTTCCAAAGTCCACACTTTGTTCTCGTACATGGATCCTATCTCGAACTTCATGGCTCCAGCCATTTGTTGGAATCCGGGCCCACCATTGCTTCTTCATAATTCGCAGGTTCATTATTGTATAACAACATAATTGATAAGACAGGATTACCGACCACTCATGAGCAGTACGTGATCTTGTCGACCTGCGAGGTCCGATAGAAACTTGATTCGAAGTTTCTTGATCATCATCATCAACTTCCTACTCAACCGGCACCGCAGAAACAGGGGTTTCCCCTTGCCCTGCGCCACCATCTAGAGGAAGTAGAGGTTCGACAACCTCATCAAGTTCTATCTTCCTCCCACTCAATTCTTTCGAGAGAAACTCCTTCTCAATAAAAGCTCTGTTTTTAGCAACAAACACTTTGCCCTCGGATCTGAGATAGAAGGTATACCCAACTGTCTCTTTTGGGTAACCTATGAAGACGCACTTTTCCGCTTTGGGTTCCAGCTTTTTAGGCTGAAGCTTTTTGACATAAGCATCACATCCCCAAACTTTAAGAAACGACAACTTTGGTCTTTTGCCATACCACATTTCGTATGGAGTCATCTCAATGGATTTTGATGGTGCCCTATTTAAAGTGAATGCAGCTGTCTCTAATGCATAACCCCAAAACGATAATGGCAAATCGGTAAGAGACATCATAGATCGCACCATCTCTAATAAAGTACGATTACGACGTTCGGACACACCATTACGTTGTGGTGTTCCAGGCGGTGTCAAGTGTGAAACAATTCCACATTGTCTTAAGTGAGCACCAAACTCGAAACTCAGATATTCACGCCCACGATCAGACCGTAGGAACTTGATCTTCTTGTTATGATGATTTTCAACTTCACTCTGAAATTGCTTGAACTTCTCAAATGATTCAGACTTGTGCTTCATCAAGTAGACATAACCATATCTGCTCAAATCGTCAGTGAAGGTGAGAAAATAATGATATCCGCGGCGCGCCTCCACACTCATCGGACCGCACACATCGGTATGTATGATTTCCAACAAGTCACTTGCACGTTCCATTGTTCCGGAGAACGGAGTCTTAGTCATCTTGCCCATGAGGCATGATTCGCACGTGTCATGTGAATCAAAGTCAAGTGACTCCAAAATTTCATCGGTATGGAGTTTCTTCATGCGCTTTGCACCAATATGACCTAAGCGGCAGTGCCGTCAAAACATGGCGCTATCATTGTTAACTCTAACTCTTTTGGTCTCAATGTTATGTATATGTGTATTATCGCAATCAAGATTAAATATGAACAATCCTCTCACATCGGGTGCATGACCATAAACGATATTACTCATAGAAATAGAACAACCATTATTCTGTGACTTAAACGAGTAACCTTCTCGCAATAAACTAGATCCAGATATAATGTTCATGCTTAACGCAGGTACTAAATAACAATTATTTAAGTTCATAACTAATCCTGATGGTAACTGAAGTGAAACTATGCCGACAGTGATTGCATCAACCTTGGAACCATTTCCCACGTGCATCGTCACTTCATCCTTCGCCAGCCTTCACTTATTCCGCAGTTCGTGCTTCGAGTTGCAAATATGAGCAACATAACCGGTATTGAATACCCACGCACTACTACGAGAGCTGGTTAAGTGCACATCAATAACATGTATATCGAATATACCTGATTTTTCTTTGGCCGCCTTCTTATCAGCAAGATACTTGGCGTAGTTGCGCTTCGAGTGACCCAGACCTTTGCAATAATAACACTCTGTTTCAGGCTTAGGTCCAGCTTTGGGTTTCTTCGTCGGATTGGCAACGGGCTTGCCGCTCTTCATTGAATTACCCTTCTTTCCATTGTCGTTTCTCTTGAAACTAGTGGTCTTATTCACCATCAACACTTGATGCTCTTTACGGAGTTATGACTCTGCGACTTTCAGCATCGCGAATAACTCGACGGGTGACTTGTTCATCCCTTGCATGCTATAGTTCAACACGAAGCTCTTGTAGCTTGGTGGTAGTGATTGAAGAATTCTGTCAGTGATAGCCTCTTGTGGGAGTTCAATCCCCAGCTCAGCTAGACGGTTTGAGTACCCAGACATTTTGAGCACATGTTCACTGACAGACGAATTCTCCTCCATCTTGCAAGCATAGAACTTATCGGAGGTCTCATACCTCTCGATCTGGGCGTTCTTCTGAAAGATAAACTTCAACTCCTGGAGCATCTCAAATGCTCCATGACGCTCAAAGAAACGTTCAAGTCCCGGTTCTAAGCCATACAAAACTACACATTGAACTACTGAGTAGTCCTCCTTGCGTGTTAACCAAGCGTTCTTAACATCTTGGTCAGCATTGGCGGGTGGTTCATCTCCTAGCGCAGCATTAAGGACATAATCCTTCTTCCCAGCTTGCAGGAGCAACTTAAGATTACGAGCCCAGTCTACAAAGTTGTTTCCATCTTCTTTCAACTTAGCTTTCTCTAGGAACGTATTAAAATTCAGGGTGACTGTCGCATGAGCCATTGATCTACAACACAAATATTTTCAAAGTGGACTTAGACTATATTCAAGATAATTAGAGTTTAACTAATCAAATTACTTGCTAAACTCCCACTCAAAAAGTACATCTCTCTAGTCATTTGAGTGGTACATGATCCAAATTCACTAACTCAAGTCTGATCATCACGTGAGTTGAGAATAGTTTCAGTGGTAAGCATCTCGATGCTAATCATATCAACTATACGATTCATGCTCGACCTTTTGGTCTCATGTGTTCCGAGGCCATGTCTGCACATGCTAGGCTCGTCAAGCTTAACCCGAGTGTTCCGCGTGTGCAACTGTTTTGCACCCGTTGTATGCGAACGTTGAGTCTATCACACCCGATCATCACGTGGTGTCTCGAAACGACGAACTTTAGCAACGGTGCACAGTCGTGGAGAACACAATTTCTTCTTGAAATTTTAGTGAGAGATCACCTCGTAATGCTACCGTCGTTCTAAGAAAAATAATGTGCATAAAAGGATTAACATCACATGCAATTCATAAGTGACATGATATGGCCATCATCATGTGCTTCTTGATCTCCATCATCAAAGCACCGGCTAGATCTTCTTGTCACCGGCGACACACCATGATCTCCATCATCATGATCTCCATCAACGTGTCGCCATCGGGGTTGTCGTGCTACTCATGCTATTACTACTAAAGCTACATCCTAGCAATATAGTAAAAGCATCTGCAAACACAAACGTTAGTTTAAAGACAACCCTATGGCTCCTTCCGGTTGCCGTACCATCGACGTGCAAGTCGATATTAACTATTACAACATGATCA
Organism: Hordeum vulgare subsp. vulgare; assembly: GCF_904849725.1. Classification (NCBI taxonomy): domain Eukaryota; kingdom Viridiplantae; phylum Streptophyta; class Magnoliopsida; order Poales; family Poaceae; genus Hordeum; species Hordeum vulgare. Next base: position 267,079,326 of record NC_058519.1, on the reverse strand, counting down.
TATCATACATCCAATATACCACATCACGTCATTGGCCATATCATATCACAAGGATACCCTGCAAAAACAAGTTAGACATCCTCTAATTTGTTGTTGCATGTTTTACGTGGCTGCTATGGTTATCTAGTATGATCGCATCTTACTTACGTAAAAACCGCAATGGAGATGTGCAAATTGCTATTTAACCTCTCCAAGGACCGCCTCGGTCAAAACCAATTCAACTAAAGTTGAAGAAACCGACACCCGTCAGTCATCTTTATGCAATGAGGTTGCATGTCAATCGATGAAACCATTGTTTCGTAAGCGTACGAATAATGTCGGTCTGGGCCGCTTCAACCCAACAATACCACCGAATCGAGAGAAGACTAAGGAGGGCAGCAAATCGAACATCACCGTCCATAAAACCCTTTGTGTTCTACTCGAGATAACAACTACTCATGAACCTAGCTCTGATACCACTGTTGGGGAACTTTGCATGGGAAACAAAAAATTTCCTATGCACACGAAGACCTATCATGGTGATGTCCATCTATGACAGGAGATTTGGATCTACGTACCCTTGTAGATCGCACAACAGGAAGCGTTAAGAAACGCAGTTGATGTAGTGGAACGTCTTCACGTCCCTCGCTCAGCCCCACGAACCGTCCCACGAACCGTCCCGTGATCCGTCCCATGATCCGTTCTGATCTAGTGCCGAACGGATGACACCTCCGCGTTCAGCACACATACAACTCGATGATGATCTCAGCCTTCTTAATCCAGCAAGCAAGAAAGAGAAGTAGATGAGTTCTCCAGCAGCGTGACGGCGCTCCGGTGGTGGTGAGGATCTATTCCTGCAGGGCTCCGCCCGAGCTCCGCAGAAATACGATCTAGAGGTAAAACTATGGTGTCTAGATCTGAGTTGCACATGGCAAAAGTTGTCTCAAATCAGCCGTAAATCACCACTATATATAGGAGGTAGGGGGAGGAGGCTTGCCTTGAGGGCCAAGCCCTCAAGGGTGCGTCGGCCAAGGGAGAGGAGGAGTCCTACTCCAATCCTAGTCCAACTAGGATTGGAAAGTGGAGTGCTTCTCTTCCTTCCCACCTCCCTTTTTTTTCTTTTCTTTGGCTTTCTTCGTATGGCGCCAAGGCCCTCTTGGGCTGACCCACCAGCCCACTAAGGGCTGGTGTGCCACCCTAGGGCCATTGGGCTTCCCCCGGGTGGGTTTCCCCCCTCCCGGTAAACTTCCGGAACCCATTCGTCACTCCCCGTACATTCCCGGTAATGCCCGAAAACCTTCCGGTAACCAAATGAAGCCATCCTATATATCAATCTTCATTTTCGTACCATTCCGGAAACATTCGTGACATCCGTGATCTCATCCGGGACTCCGAACAACATTCGATAACCACACATATAACTCAACTATACTCAAACATCATTGAACCTTAAGTGTGCAGACCCTACGGGTTCGAGAACTACGTAGACATGCCCCGAGGTACTCCTCGGTCAATATCCAATAGCGGGACCTGGATTACCATATCGGATCCGACATATTCTCCAAAGATCTTATCGGTTGAACCTCAGTGTCAAGGATTCATATAATCCCGTATGTCATTCCCTTTGTCCTTCGGTATGTTACTTGCCCGAGATTTGATCGTCGGTATCCGCATACCTATTTCAGTCTCGTTACCGACAAGTCTCTTTACTCGTTTTGTAATACAAGATCCCGTGACTTACACTTAGTCACATTACTTGCAAGGCTTGTGTGTGATGTTGTATTACCGAGTGGGCCCCGAGATACCTCTCCGTCACACGGAGTGACAAATCCCAGTCTTGATCCATACTAACTCAACGGACGCCTTCGAAGATACCTGTAGAGCACCTTTATAGTCACCCAGTTACGTTGTGACGTTTGATGCACAAAAGGTATTCCTCTGGTGCTAGTGAGTTATATGATCTCATGGTCATAGGAGTAAATACTTGACACGCAGAAAACAATAGCAAAAATGACACGATCAATATGCTATGTTCATAGTTTGGGTCTAGTCCATCATATGAGTCTCCTAATGATGTGATCAAGTTATCAAGTGACAACACTTGCACATAGTGAGAAAACCTTGACTATCATTGATCAACTGGTTAGTCAACTAGAGGCTTGCTAGGGACATTGTTTTGTCTATGTATCGACACATGTATCTATGTTTTCATTCAATACAATTATAGCATGGATAATAAACAATTATCTTTAAACATGAAATATAATAATAACTATTTATCATTGCCTTTAGGGCATATTTCCAACACTATCCAACAAAGAAAATTTCCTATAACTATTGCATATGGAAGCATGGCCAGCAACACAAAACTAGCAAAACCTAAATATCTAAGTTCTATGTACCGAAATGCATGATTTAATATTGCACTGTCCTAATGAAAAGTGCATTTTGGTTATAAAAATTAACTTATCTAGAAGAAAAGAGAATTATGAGGTAGTTGTGAAAAGAAGCTCAAATGGAATCACAAATTCTTTGTAGTCCGACTGAATTTTAGGAACAATATCATACATGTATGAAGTACGAGGAGCAATTGTTTTCCTCTAGTTACATTTTAGTTCAATATTTTATTTCAATCTCAAAATCTAAGATATACCCATATCCAAAGAGAGTGGATTTTTAGCACTCGGGTGCCTGGGCACCCCCTTATCATCGCCGTTGGTACATAGTTACAGCATAGAGATCCGTAGATTCTATTGTAGCGAATGCTTTTTGTTAACAGATGCTTCTGGCGCTAACTACACTAGCCTGTGCACGTTTCAGTTGGTCCTGGACCTATTATGTATCTGTCTTGATTCCACCCTACTATCGACACTCGATGTGACATGATGGCCCGCAGTAGGAAAAAAGGCTAGAAGTGTCGGACCTTGATCCATACAACTGCAAAGCACATCGTCCTCTTACCTTCTTCTCTCCTTCCTTCCACATCGCAAAGAAACAATCCTCCCTACACAGACCTAGTAAGGCTAGATAAGGAAGGATGATCGAGGAAGAAGAAAGAATAATTGAGGCAGAAGGGGAGACATGGAGTAATAGGGATTTTTTCACTCTTTTGATCCTAGGGGTGCAAGTTAATCACGCAACGAACTCGTTTCGAAAGAATTTCACATTTTGACCCTTTTCTTGAAACGCCATAGGTTGTGGCGTTGCAGCCCTCTTATGAAACGCCACTCTATTGTGGCGTTGCACACCTTCCTTGAAACGCCTGTCTAATGTGGCGTTGCATGCCTGAGGTGAAACGCCACTTGCTATGGCATTTCTTGCCGTTATATTCTGCCACCCCGACCCCCTCGCCCACCAACCACCATTTCTCTTCTCCTCTTGTTCTTCCTTGCACGAAAAAGCTCTCCCTTGTCCTCAAGATCCCCCCCTTCGATCTCCCTCCTCCCTCAACCTTTGAGTTGGTTCTTTGGGGCAAATCAGAGAGGCCGGTAAGCTCCTCCAATCCCTCCAATTAGTTTTTGCAATGATTTTGTATTTGTGTAGATTTTTTTGCACTAGGTGTTCTATTTATGTTGCATTGTATTGATTGGTTTCTTATTATTGAGGAGATTTAGTGTTATGGTTAGGGTTATGCCTAGTTTGGTTGGACAAGGGTTAGGGTTAGTGTTAGGTTTTGTGTTATGCCTAATTTGGATGGACAAGGTTTAGGGTTAGGGTTTGTGTTAATGCCTAATTTGGATGCAAATGGTTAGGGTAATGTTTTGTTAGTTGTTTTGTTATACTTAGGTTTGGTAATTTTGTCCCTTTTTTTAGATGGACAAGATTGTGAATATTCATTATGTTGACAAAGAGGCATTCATGAATGTTGCTATTGTTGACAAATATGAGGAAGTGTTGACATTTCTTGATAGTCCTTATGAAGAGGTTGTGACAGAAACTCGGATAAGATTCAAGTGGGTTGATCCAAGGGACCAAGTAGAATTATTAGGAAGATATGATGTTGGGTCGGCACACAAGTGTCGAATGAAGACAATGCCTCGGGTTCAACACCAACCAATGCTGCAACCCATTGCCACCATCCATCGGACCTAACCTTCCCTGTAAGAGCCCTGCCCTCGATAGGAAGCCCGGTGATCATACCAATATCCTCCAGAGTTATTGTCATCTCACCAAGAGGAAGGTGAAAAGAGTGCGTCTCCGGCCTCCAACGGTCCTTAATGGCGGTAAGGGCCGTGGCGTTCAACCATGGTGGTGTGCCTTTAAAGTTGAGCACAAACTAAAGAAGATCCATTCTTCTAAAATAAGGCTCGTACCGAGGGTCATATAGCAGAGATTCATTCGGGTTGTGCCCCCTCAAACGAAGTACTGGAGGAACCTAAATCAACAAACGCATAATTTGTCACAATATGAAAATCATGGAATATAGAAAAATAATCATCAAGACCATCATAATTACCTCTCCTCTTTCAACCAGCACCGCAAGTTGCTTCTGCTCGTAGAACTTATCAAGTCCCGGATATTTATCCAGCTGAAACATCCTACATAATATGAACAAAATTCTTTTAGGCATTAAACTAGTGTGAACTAAATCTAGGCATTAAACTAGTGTGCCAAAAAAGCTACGCATTCACCTACTACCACTAATATGAACTAAATCTAGGCATTCACCTAGTGCAACTAATATAAACTAAAGCTAGACATTCACCGAATGCCATTAATATGAACAAAACCTAGGCATTCATCTAATATCAATAATATGAAGTACAACTAGGTTATACCTACATCCACCATAAACTAGACCTAGAACCACCATAAACTACACCTATTAACCATCACAAGATAGTTTTTACTTCAAAACATACGTTACACCTACTGCAAAAAAAATCTACACAAATACAAAATCATTGCAAAAACTAATTGGAGAGATTAGAGGAGCTTACCGGCCTCTTCAATTTGTCCCAAAGAACCAACAAAACGGTTGAGGGAGGAGGGAGATCGAAGGGGGGATCTGGAGGCCGAGACTCTCTTTTTCGCCAAAGAAATGACCAGAGAGAGGAGAAAGGAGGTTGGTGCCGACGGGGTCGATCTGGCAAATTATAAAGGTGAGAAACGCCATGGTGGCTGGCGTTTCATGTCAGGTCTGCAACGTCATAGAGGATGACATTTTACATGCGGCCAGAAACGCCACAATAGACAGGCGTTTCGTGCATGTCCAGGAACGCCACAATAGACACGCGTTTGTACGTAGGACTGCAACGCCACGGCCTATGGCGTTTTTCAAAATGATCAAAACGTGAAATTCTTTCGAAACGAGTTTGTTGTGTGATTAACTTGCACCCCTAGGTTTAAAACAGTGAAAAAATACGAGTAATAGGAATTTGTAGTTCTGAGCAAGAATAAAGAATTGTTACCTGCATGGTTGTGAACGTTGAAATGACAGCTCAGGGGATGGTGCCAATAGTTGGATGTGAACGTTGATAAGATTTTCCTATGTATTTCAAAACAAATTGCTTTCCCTTCATCAAAAGCGGCTAATTTTGGACTCTTTTGTTATTAAGTCACTTCATTTTTCCAATAGTTGTAAGTTAAGTTATTTGGATATAAAAAGGTGTGATGGCACTCGGGGCACTGACACCCTCTTATCTGGCACGTCCAGCCATTTCGAGATTTGTGCAGCGACGCAGCGGTAGCAGGCCATTAGCGAGGCGGCGTTTAATTAAGCACCTTTTGAATAGTGACGGACAGGGGTGGCCGTAGGCTACGGCATGCATAGCAGACAATGGCAGAGATAGGCTTGGATGTGAACGTTGAAATGACAGCTCACGGGATGGTGCATGCAGGTAACAATTCTTTATTCTTGCTCAGAACTACAAATAACTATTACTCCATGTCTCCCCTTCTGCCTCAATTATTCTTTCTTCTTCCTCGATCGTCCTTCCTTCTCTAGCCTTACTAGGTCTGCGTAGCGAGGATTGTTTCTTGGCGATGTGGAAGGAAGTAGACGACCAGGTAAGAGCACGATGTGCTTTGCAGTTGTATGGATCAAGGTCCGAGGGTTTATTCACTGTTCTGACCCACGAGACAAAAGTAATGCATAGAATAAACTCAATCTGAAACAATTTCACCATCTGATTCTTTTACAAACGTCAGAACTCGTGGCGTTGTAGGTGTACATAGAAACGCCAGTCTACCGTGGCATTTCCGGTCCACATTCACACATCAGTTTAGCTCGCGTTGCAGATCACCTAGAAACGCCATCCTCACTGGCGTTTCAACACAGGCACCAAACGCCATTATGCATGGCGTTTCTTACCCATGCCTGCATGCATGTAGCTGTAGGACCCCTGGGTGGCTTTGTAAGACGTGCCCTTGTCTTATTACTCCTCTCTCTCCTCAAGCTGCATGCATGCGTCATTGTCCATGCGATTGCTACAGCCTCGATTGGAGGGACAGAAGGTATACGCGCATGGTCGTCACGGCCATGCTCTCCTCCTCCCAGCACTGCCGCCTGCCGGCCAGGCCAACAGTCCACACCTGCTTTCTACATGCAATTGCAGCACGTTCGAAACTGCAGATCATCATCACCGGAGTACATACATGACCTTAATCAAGGCTTTGCGCACGCTTGGTGGCGAGGACTGATGATTAGCCAAGCAAAGCAAGCTACAGTCCGGGTCCTGTCCGGTCAAACTATTCCGCGAGGCCATGCCACGGAAACGGGCGGGCGTGGCGGGGCAACGGCATGGATGGATGCATGCATGCATGCGCGCGGAGCCCGACAGGCAGGAGCACGTACGTACGTAGCCGGCGAAAACGACCGCCGATCAGATCAAGATGAAGATGGCGCCACCATCATAGGGGTGTTTGTTTCTAGAAACTTTTTGGTATAGGGACTAAACAAAGTTTCAAAAAGTTTCATGTGAAACAAACAGGAGGGACTTTTAGGGACTAAAAGGGGATATTTGGGACTATTTAGAGAAGTTCCTGTGGAAGGGTCTTTTTGGTACTTTTTTGGCACTTTTTCCAACAATGCCCCTACTTTTAGCATGTCATTTAATAACTACTACTACATTACTAAGGGTAACATGGTCTTTTTACATGTCATTTAATGACATCTAGTCCCTATTTAGTCTCAGTAAACAAATAAATAGGGAATAAAAACTTTTAAGTTGGGACTAAAAAAAAGTGCCGGAACTTCTGAAACAAACAGTCTCACCGCGCCGGGCCGGGTCAGGTCACTCGCTGCCGCTGCCGCTGACAGGCAGCGTGACAATGACTCATGCATGCAGCTTGAGGAGAGAGAAAGGAGTAATAAGACAAGGGCACCTCTTACAAAGCCAGCCAGGGGTCCTACAGATGCATGCATGCAGGGATGGGTAAGAAACGCTATGCATAATGGCATTGGACGCGTGTGTAGAAATGCTAGTGAGGGTGGCGTTTCTAGGTGATTTGCAACGCGAGCTAGACTTGCGTCTGAACGTGGACCGGAAACGCCACGATAGACTGGCGTTTTTATGTACACCAGCAACGTCACGGGTTCTGGCGTTTCTAAAAGGGCCAGATCGTGAAATAGTTTCAGATCGAGTTTATTCTATGCATTATTTTCGTCTCGTGGGTCCGAATAGTGAAAAAACCCGACACTTCTGTCTTTTTTCCTAGTGCCGGGCATCATGTCACATCGAGTGTCCGTAGTAAGGTGGAATCAAGATAGAGACAAAATAGGTCCAGGACCAACTGAAACGTGCCCAGGCTAGTGCAGTTAGCGCCCGAAGCATGTGTTAACAAAAAGCATTCGCTACAATACAATCTACGGATCTCTATTGTGTAACTATGTACCAAGGACGATGATAAGGGGTTGCCCATCCATCCAGGTGCTAAAACTCCACTCTCACATGTATATATTTTAAATGTTGCATGTGGAAGCGAGAGGTTAGTCATGAGTAGGAGGTGTATATTTCAGTCAAAATTTATTTAAAAAATACCTTGATTATTTAAGAAGTCATCTCCATGTAACCCTTTTTTATATGTTTAGATGAAGTTAATGTTGTTTTTGTTAGCGTGTGATGTCCTTACTATTATTAGGATAAATGATTTAGGTGGATATACTACAAATTCCAATTCTGGCCGGTGTTGTTATTTATGCCCCTTGCCCTTGCACACCACGAGATGGTTTGTGACTTCATGTCAAGGCAAGAAGGAGGGGCAGTCCACGGTGACTCCGGCGAGCAAGACAAGTAGCATGCAGCTAGGAACACAATCACCAGTGTCATGATGACTATGGGTATGGTGTGTCATGTTGCGATGCCCCACAGAAGGCTGGTTGTTAATGCACATTCTATCCATCATATTTTCCGATACATGTAGGTGCTTATACTTAATGGCTTCATTTGGGTTAGGGTTTTTTTTAATAATTCCTACTTCTGGATGTTTGTTGTTTGTTCTGTGTAAGCCAATAGAAAAAAGGAAGTGAGCTAGAATTTGTTGCAAAGCAAGGATACTTCAGTTGAGGAGCTTTTTCATTCTGATAGAAGATAATTCCATAAATTCAAAATCAATATCTCTACTTTTTCTAATATCATTATTACATAAATTGTTGGAATTTCCCTTTATAAAATGAAGTGGGAAGGATGGTTGTAGAAAGCAAATGGAAGTAATATTCTAAGTTTTCGATGCTCATCACAGAAAATTGTTTAGGATTTGGAAGGCCATGAAGATCACTATATCTCGATGAGGTTGATGTTTAGCTAATGCCCATGGAATGTACACATGAGATTGGGGTTTCATGCATGTTTCTTTGTGAAAAAACTTGATTGCTGGTGATTGGATAATAGTCATCTTTCATACATCATCCACTTTTTCTTTTAAGTTACCCCTTTTGGTTGACTCTTATTCTTAAAGGTACATCTTCTTCCTGAACGCATGCGAACTGTGCACTCCATCTACTTAAACTTTCTTGTGGGCTTTCACATCTAGATTCACATGCTACATGAAATGTTCATGCCACTAAGCTATCTACATTCAACACTATTATTAGTAGTTACAAAAGTTGGCACTTGCAAGCGTGTCCACCTCTTGTTATGGACATTTTCGTTATAGAACTTATGCTAACTGAATGTTAGAGTATATAGTATTCATGTAGTTACCCTTAACGGTAATTTTATTTTTAGAACTTTACATGTTGGTCTTTCAGGATCATGTCGGTGCCTTCTAGAGATTTAGTTCAGGTTTAACTAATGCTCATGTTGTTGCTTAGATGGTGCAATACTGAATCTTTTAGTTTCCACAACATTGCTTTGTAAACCTCTCGAAAACTTTGACTAATTGTGTTGCTTGGTTCTGGTATCTAAGAATTTCTGATGATGAAATATTGTGGTGCTTTGCTAACTGGTGATGTTTCTTTGTAGTTCTGAAGAAAACTAGAGGCTAACAATTGGTGGTTCATTATTACTAGAGCGAATGTGTGTGAACTCGTGTGAACATAGCCACATAGAACACACATTGAGGTGCTTCAGCAAGACAAGTGCGCCACAAGCACACTCTAAGGAGGCCTGCCACCGGCGGGCCCCAACCCCTAGTCAACAACAATAAGCTACGCAGAACATGCGCTCTCTTGCGATAGCCACGTCATCCGAAGCCACGGATGGAATTTTTTTTGAGCCCCACTACTTCTGCTCTCCCCGGCGCACACACCTCTCCCAGAAATCACTAGTGGAAAACGGGCCTTTGGCCGGGACCCTTTAGTCCCGGCCTGCCTCTGGGCCGGGACTAAAGGCCCGGCCACGTCGCCCCAATTCTCAATGCCTCCCTCGAGGCTTTAGTCCCGGCCCATAAGGAGCCTTTAGTCCCGGTTCGTGTCCCAATCCAGGACTAAAGGGCTACGTGGTGGGCAGCCCGCATGTGGCCACCTTTAGTCCCGGTTTGTGTCTCAAACCGGGACTAAAGTCCTCTGCCTATATATAGCACAACCCCCCTCTCCCCTCTTCCTTGCATTTTTCTTGGATGGAAGAGTGTGGGTGTGTGCTAGCTCTCCATTTTTTTTGGATGCACTAGAGGTGTTTGTTGAAATGTGTGTTAGAGCGATGCCGCCTCAGTTCACCGAACACAACTACGATATGAGATGCCCGAGCCACGCTTAAACCTCTTCCTCTTTATTTCTACTTATTCTAAAAGGTTAGCAACTATATTTCCTCGTTTAGATCGTGCGGTACTAATTTTTAGGATCGTGATTGTATTTGATATACTGTCGTATAACACAGATGAGCCATCCATGGATGTACGGTGATCGACGCACAACCGCTTACAGAGAAGGCGTGCATTCTTTTCGAGATGCAGCCGATGCGAACAAGCATGGTGGTGGCTATATGTTTTGTCCATGTGTTGAATGTCGGAATGAGAAGGATTACACTTCCTCAAGAGTCATTCAGAGCCACCTGCTTCGGTCCGGTTTTATGTCGGGCTATAATGTTTGGACCAAGCACGGAGAAAGAGGGGTTATGATGCAAGACGACGATGAAGAAGAAGAGAACAATGATGACAACTACCGATCTATGTTCCCTGAGTATGCTGATACCGCAATGGAAGACAATGAAGAAGAAGATCAGGATGAAGAACGGGAACCAGATGAGCCCGCTGATGATCTTAGCCGGGTCATTTCTGATGCACGGCGAGGTTGCGACACTGAAAAGGAGAGGTTGCAGTTCGAGCAGATGTTACAGGACCACAACAAATTGTTGTACCCAACTTGTGAAGATGGCCAGAAGAAGCTGGGTAGCACACTGGAATTGCTGAAGTGGAAGGCAGAGACCGGTGTGACTGACTCGTCATTCGAAAAGTTGCTGGTACTAATGAAGAAGATGCTTCCAAGAAAGAACGAATTGCCCGCCAGCACGTACGAAGCAAAGAAGCTTGTCTGCCCTCTAGGATTAGACGTGCAGAAGATACATGCATGCCCTAATGACTGCATCCTCTACCGCGGTGAGAAGTACGAGAATATGGATAAATGCCCGGTATGCACTGCATTGCGGTATAAGATCAGAAAAGATGACCCTGGTGATATTGAGGGCGAGCCACCCAGGAAGAGGGTTCCTGCCAAGGTGATGTGGTATGCTCCTATAATACCACGGTTGAAACGTCTGTTCAGAAATAAATATCATGTGAAGTTGTTGCGATGGCACATGGAAGATCGTATGAAAGACGATAAGTTGAGGCACACCGCTGATGGTCGGCAGTGGAGAAAAATCGAGATAGAGTTCCCGAGATTTGCAGCTGACGCAAGGAACTTATGGTTAGGTCTGAGTACAGATGGCATGAATCCTTTTGGGGAGCAGAGTTGCAGTCACAACACCTGGCCCGTTACTCTATGTATCTACAACCTTCCTCCTTGGTTGTGCATGAAGCGGAAGTTCATTATGATGCCAGTGCTTATCCAAGGTCCAAAGCAACCCGGCAACGATATTGATGTGTACCTAAGGCCATTAGTTGATGAACTTTTACAGTTGTGGGCCGAACCAGGTGTACGTGTGTGGGACGAGCACAAACAAGAGGAATTTGACCTTCGAGCGTTGCTTTTCGTAACCATCAATGATTGGCCTGCTCTTAGTAACATTTCAGGACAGTCAAACAAGGGATACAATGCATGCACACACTCTTTGGATCAGACAAAAAGTATATATCTGGACAAATGTAGGAAGAATGTGTACCCGTACAATCGTCGCTTTCTTCCGCCCAAGCATCCCTTAAAGAAAAAAGGCAAGCATTTCAATGGCAAGGCAGAACCCCGGGGGAAGCCTGTCATCCGTACTGGTGCTGAAGTATTTGATATGGTCAAAGAATTAAAAGTAATCTTTGGAAAGGGTCCTGGCAGCCAACCTGTTCCTAACGGCCCTGATAAGCGCGTACCCATGTGGAAGAAGAAATCTATATTTTGGGAGCTACCCTACTGGGAAGTCCATGAGGTCCGCTCGGCAATCGACGTGATGCACCTGACGAAGAATCTTTGCGTGAATATCCTAGGCTTCCTGGGCTTGTATGGGAAGTCAAAAGATACACCGGAAGCACGGGAGGACCAGGAATGTCATAAAGGAAGAGATGGCATGCGTCGAGGGCAGTTTCAAGGGCATGCCAGCTACGCTCTTACTAAGGAAGAGAAGGAAATCTTCTTTGAAGTCCTTTTCAGTATCAAGGTCCCGAGTGGCTTCTCGTCGAATATAAAGGGAATCGTAAATATGAAAGACAAAAAATTCCAAAACCTAAAGTCTCATGACTGCCACGTGCTTATGATGCAATTGCTTCCGGTTGCATTGAGGGGAATTCTACCGGAATATGTTCGCCTCGCAATTGTGAAGGTATGTGCATTCCTCAATGCAATTTCTCAGAAGGTAATCGATCGAGAAAGTCTATCAGGGTTACAGATTGATGTGGTCCAATGTCTGGTCAGCTTTGAGTTGTTGTTCCCGCCATCCTTCTTCAATATAATGACACACCTCCTAGTTGACCTAGTCGAAGAGATTAGAATTCTCGGTCCTGTGTTTCTACACAATATGTTCCCCTTCGAGAGGTTCATGGCAGTCTTAAAGAAATATGTTCGTAACCATGCTAGGCCAGAAGGAAGCATCTCCAAGGGCTATGGAACAGAGGAGGTCATTGAGTTTTGTGTGGACTTTCTTCCTGACCTTAAGCCGATTGGTGTTCCTGAATCTCGGTATGAGGGTAGGCTGACAGGAAAAGGCACACTAGGAAGCAAAGCAAAAGTATGTATGGACGGGCATTCTTTCTCTCAAGCACACTACACAGTTCTACACAATTCCACCGTGGTGGCTCCGTATATCGTGAGACACAAGAATATTCTACGCTCCGAAAACCCGGGGAAGGCTGACTCTTGGATTAAGGGGGAACACGAGAAGACTTTCGGCAGTTGGTTGCAGACACATCTCATGAATGACGACACCGTTGGAGATCAGCTGTACTGTTTGGCCATGCCACCATCTTCGACTATATGTACTTTCCAAGGGTATGAGATAAATGGGAATACATTTTACATGGTTGCCCAAGATAAAAAGAGCACCAACCAAAATAGTGGTGTCCGCTTTGATGCAACAGACGAGAATGGGCACTGTTTGGAAACATATTACGGGTACATAGAGGAGATATGGGAACTTGACTATGGACCTACTTTTAAGATCCCTTTGTTTCGGTGCAAATGGGTGAAGCTGACAGGAGGCGGGGTAGTTGTAGACCAAAAGTACGACATGACAACATTGGATCTCAAGAATCTTGCGTACATGGACGAACCATTTGTCCTAGCCAATGATGTCGCTCAGGTTTTCTATGTGAAGGACATGTCTACAAAAACGAGAAAAAGAAATCAGCAAAAGAAGATATCGTCCGATGAGCCAAAACGCCACATAGTTCTTTCAGGGAAAAGAAACATCGTGGGAGTAGATGACAAGACAGACATGTCACAATATTATAATAAGTTTCATGAAATTCCGCCCTTCAAAGTGAAAACTGACCCAAGCATCCTACTGAATGATGAAGATTCTCCATGGCTACGACCCAGAAGAAAACAGAAATAATAGATAGGAATATTGGTGCAATAATGTAACACAAAAAGTTTTGTGATATGCCTTTGAATGGTGCATTTTGAACACACAAAAAGTATGGAGTTCAAATAAGTTAAAAAAATGAAATCCCTTTGTAAGAGATGAGTTCTCGTTCGAAACGCTGATACTTCGAGAGAGATTGTCCGTTTTGTACACGAAGTGCATCCAGTTTTTGTCGTACCCCTCTCAACTTTTTAACACATGCTATGTGGGTGAAATGATGATAGCATGCCAACTTTCAACATTTTCATAGTTCATTTGTAGTGCTTTTCAATTTCAGGGTCAACTAGCTCAAAAAAATAAGTAAATGCACGAAGAATACCAAATGAAGTCAGAAATTGTTGAAATTTTGTGATGTGCCTTTGAATGGTGCATTTTGAACACACAAAAAGTATGGAGTTCAAATAAGTTCAAAAAAATGAAATCCCTTTGTAAGAGATGAGTTCTCGTTCGAAACGCTGATACTTCGAGAGAGATTGTCCGTTTTGTACACGAAGTGCATCCAGTTTTTGTCGTAGCCCTCTCAACTTTTTAACACATGCTATGTGGGTGAAATGATGATATCATGCCAACTTTCAACATTTTCAGAGTTCATTTGTAGTGCTTTTCAATCTCAGGGTCAACTAGCTCAAAAAAATAAGTAAATGCACGAAGAATACCAAATGAAGTCAGAAATTGTTGAAATTTTGTGCTGTGCCTTTGAATGGTGCATTTTGAACACACAAAAAGTATGGAGTTCAAATAAGTTCAAAAAATGAAATCCCTTTGTAACAGATGAGTTCTCGTTCGAAACGCTGATACTTCGAGAGAGATTGTCCGTTTTGTACACGAAGTGCATCCAGTTTTTGTCGTAGCCCTCTCAACTTTTTAACCCATGCTATGTGGGTGAAATGATGATAGCATGCCAACTTTCAACATTTTCAGTGTTCATTTGTAGTGCTTTTCAATTTGAGGGTCAACTAGCTCAAAAACAATTAAGTAAATGCACGAAGAATACCAAATGAAGTCAGAAATTGTTGAAATTTTGTGATGTGCCTTTGAATGGTGCATTTTGAACACACAAAAAGTATGGAGTTCAAATAAGTTCAAAAAAATGAAATCCCTTTGTAAGAGATGAGTTCTCGTTCGAAACGTTGATACTTCGAGAGAGATTGTCCGTTTTGTACACGAAGTGCATCCAGTTTTTGTCGTAGCCCTCTCCACTTTTGAACACATGCTATGTGGGTGAAATGATGATAGCATGCCAACTTTCAACATTTTCAGAGTTCATTTGTAGTGGTTTTCAATTTCAGGGTCAACTAGCTCAAAAAAAATAAGTAAATGCATGAAGAATACCATATGAAGTCAGAAATTGTTGAAATTTTGTGACGTGCTTTTGAATGGTGCATTTTGAACACACAAAAATTATGGAGTTCAAATAAGTTCAAAAAAATGAAATCCGTTTGTAAGAGATGAGTTCTCGTTCGAAACCCTGATACTTCGAGAGAGATTGTACGTTTTGTACACGAAGTGCATCCAGTTTTTGTCGTAGCCCTCTCAACTTTTTAACACATGTTATGTGGGTGAAATGATGATAACATGCCAACTTTCAACATTTTCACAGTTCATTTGTAGTGCTTTTCAATTTCAGGGTGAACTAGCTCAAAAAAAGTTAATAGTTTGGATAGTCAAAATAATTACTTTTGAAAATAGAAAATAGTTTTGCATTATTTATTCAATTTCAAACACTTTTCATTATCATAGTTTTGTCAAATTCTCAAATATGCAAAAAGAATTTTAATAAACAAACTTTTTAATTGAAAATAACAAAATAGTTAATAGTTTGGATAGTCAAAATAATTACTTTTGAAAAGAGAAAATAGTTTTGCATTATTTATTCAATTTCAAACACTTTTCATTATCATAGTTTTGTCAAATTCTGAAATATGCAAAAAGAATTTTAATAAACATAGTTTTTAATTGAAAATAACAAAATAGTTAATAGTTTCGATAGTCAAAATAATTACTTTTGAAAATAGAAAATAGTTTTGCATTATTTATTCAATTTCAAACACTTTTCATTATCATAGTTTTGTCAAATTCTCAAAAATGCAAAAAGAATTTTAATAAACATAGTTTTTAATTGAAAATAACAAAAGAGTGAATAGTTTGGATAGTCAAAATAATTACTTTTGAAAATAGAAAATAGTTTTGAATTATTTATTCAATTTCAAACACTTTTCATTATCATAGTTTTGTCAAATTCTCAAATATGCAAAAAGAATTTTAATAAACAAAGTTTTTAATTGAAAATAACAAAATAGGTAATAGTTTGGATAGTCAAAATAATTACTTTCGAAAATAGAAAATAGTTTTGAATTATTTGTTCAATTTCAAACACTTTTCATTATCATAGTTTTGTCAAATTCACAAATATGCAAAAACAATTTTAATAAAACATATTTTTTAATTGAAAATAGAAAAAAAATTGAAACTATATGAGAATTTGTAAAGAAAATTAAACCTAAATTCAAAGTGACCTCACTTTGAATTCAAGTTTAATTTTCTCCACAATTTCAAATATAGTTTCATTTTTTTAATTTATAGTCAGTTTAGGCCCGTAAGCCTGCTTTAGAGAGGAGCTCGATGGAGTAGCTGCGACAGGGCTTATAAACAAGTGTTAGTCCCCCTCGCTGGGCGAGGTGGGACTAAACTTATCGTGCAGCCGATGAGGGGCTTTAGTCCCGGGTGGAGCCACGCCCCGAGACTAAAGCCCCTTGCCTGCCGCCTGCCGAGGAGGGGCTTTAGTCCCGGTGCGTGGCTCCAACCAGGACTAAAGACCCCCCTTTAGTCCCAGTTAGAGCGCCGCACCGGGACTAAGGGCCCCTGCTTCCCGCCTTCTGGTCTGCCCGAAAAGAGGCCTTTAGTCCCGGGTCGTGGCTCCACCCGAGACTAAAGGGGGTCTTTAGTCCCGATTCGAGCCACGAACCCGGACTAAAGATCCACCTATATAAGCGGGAGTTAGAAAAATTCCAACCCAAATCGTTCGTTTCTCTTCTTCTTCCTCTCGTTCTCCTGCCCGGCGCGGCACACCGACGACCTCGACGACGTCGTCAGGCTGCCCGCCGTCCTCCTCGCCGCCGCCTGCCGTCCTCCTCGCCGTCGCCGTCGTCCTCCTCTCCGCCGCCGTCCTCCTTGCCTCGCGCCGCCCTCCTCACCGCGCGCCGCCGTCCTCCTCGCCGCGCGCCGTCGACACCTCCGGCCGGTAAGCCCCCTGCCCCCTCCTCCCCAACACTCCGGCCAGTAGAAGAAAAGAAGAAAAAGGAGAAGAAAAGAAGAAAAAGGAGAAGAAAAGAAGAAAAAGGAGAAGAAAGGGAGAAAAAGGAGAAGAAAGGAAGAAAAGGAGAAGAAAAGAAGAAAAAGGGAAGGAGAAGAAAAGAAGAAAAAGGAGAAGAAAAGAAGAAAAATGAGAAGAAAAGAAGAAAAAGGAGAAGAAAAGAAGAAAAAGGGAAGAAAGGAAGAAAAAGGGCAAGAAAGGAAGAAACAGGAGAAGAAAGGAAGAAAAAGGAGAAGAAAAGAAGAAAAAGGAGTAGAAAAGAAGAAAACGATTTTTTTTGTCATTTAATTCATATTGTTATTAGGTTTGTGCTAGATTATTAGGGTTAGTAATATTTAGAATTAGGAAAAAGGAAAATAAGAAGAGGAGGAGAAGAAAAGAAGAAAAAGGAGAATAAGAAGAGGAGGAGAGGAGAAGAAGAGGAAAAATAGAAGAAGAGGAGAAGTAGAAGAAGAGAAAAAAATTAGAAAAGGAGGAGAGGAGAAGTAGAAGAAGAGAAGATGAGAAGTAGTAGAAGAAGAGGAGAAGTAGAAGTAGAAGAAGAAGTAGAAGAAGAGGAGAAATAGAAGAAGAGGAAAACTTAGTTTAGGGTTACAAGACGAAGAAATATTTTTTTTGTCATTTAATTTTGCTATTGTATAGTGTATATGCTTAAGTGTTAATAGTGTTTCTTAGATTATTGCTTAATTTTGCTATTGTATATGCTTAAGTGTTAATAGGTTAATTTTGCTATTTTATATGCTTAAGTGTTAATAGTTTATTTTTAGCAAGAAAATTAATAGAACTAGTTTATTTTTTTTGTTCATTTTACGATGCCTATCCCGCATCCTCGTCGTCGACTCGGCGGAGGACACCTGCTTGATCAGAGGGGCCCTGTCCGGGACTGGGCTCCGCCCGATTGGTATTGGGAGGTGCTACCTTCCGGGGGGCGTAGGTTGGTGAGGAGCCAGCCCGTCGTTGACTCGATCCTTGTTTGGTGGCGGTCGCGTGGGCCAGTGAGGGTGCCGAGGCTTCCGAACACCGTGGAGGTGGTACGTCACCGTGTCAGCGAGGAGGATGAGCACGTCCGTCGCTACATGGTTGCGTTGGAGGGCAGGTTCGAGCATACTTGGCAGGTTCTTCGGGGATCTCACTGGAGCTATGATCCTGTGATGGTTCCTTCTCTTTGGGTGTCCACCGCCCGCGCCGATACCCATCGGGCGCTACGGTTCTAGATGTATCAGTGATGCTATATGTATGATATTATTCGAGGAGTATTAGTGATAATATTCGACGATGTACGGACAAAAGAGATGATGTATTTGCTTATAATTGAATGCATGCTAATTTGAATACTACTTTATTTTATGATTTGGTTTTGCTTATTGAATGCTCAAATTGGAAAAGTACTCCTACTTTGAATACTATGCAGAAATCTAGGAGTCCCGGGTGGAGCCACGACCCGGGACTAAAGTTGTTTTGGAACGGAGTTCCTGATAGAATAATTCTTTTTTGGTTCAAAGGTTAAGAGAATCCGTTAGACATATTTTAGAGTTTAGGTTCTAGCCAAGACCCGGGACTAAAGGTCCTCCTATATAAAACGACACTTCGAAGTTTCCAACCCCTCTTATATAGTTTGTTAGTTTATTAGTTAACCAAATGTCCGTTTTTTGCAGAACTATGGATCCACATATCAGGAACCTCGAAGAGGTAGAACTTCTCGAAGATATAATCAAAGACGGCCCCGACGTTGAACCAGCTGAATCTCCATCCTCATATCTAAACCCCTCCGGATATGGAATGGAGGTCGACCGACACGAAGATGAAGCCGATGGGGCAGGAGATAGGTCCAATGACGGAGAAGGTGATAGCTGCACTGATGGAGAAGCCGGTGGAGAAGCCGATGAAGAAATAATAAAGTCCGGCGAGGTATGCATATGAAGTTCGACAATCACTTGTAATATGTGAAAAATAGTGGAGATAGCTCTATATTGTATACATATACATTCATTTGACGAATGTTTCTCCCTCTTAGGCCTCCACATCGAGCAAAGCTATGAAACGAGGCCCGACTAGAAAGTTGGATGCACGGACGCATTACACCTTTGAGGTGATATTGCCTACGGGCGAACCCAAGCTTCCTAAGAATGCTGCTGACACATTCAAGAAGCAATGCGTAGTTATAGTTAGGGATCACGTCCCGATCAGCGTTCCGGAGTGGAACAAGTGCAAAGGGGCAGTCGATAGTGACTATGTCGCCGAAAGGTACAAAGATAATCTTTGGAATGATCTCATGTCACATTTCAACCTGCGAGAATGTGAGAATGAAGACGCCGTAGACAAACTGAGGGCCAAAGTCAAGCAGTGGACTCTAAAGAAGATGGCCGAACTGTTCCGTAGCTGGAAGAAGAAGCTATGGAAAAACTACGTGAAGACAAAGAAAGTGCCAGTATTCGAGGGGTATCTAGCCAAGCAGGCGAATCACTGGAAGGCATTTCAAGAGTACAAGGAGTCAGAAGATGCCCAGGCATTATCAGAAAAGAACAAGATAAATGCCGACAAGAAGAAATATCAGCACAAGCTGGGGCCAGGGGGCTATGAGACTGCCATCCCAAAGTGGGATAAGAAAGAGCAAGATCTGCTAGCTAAAGGCATCGTACCTGAACCACTCCGTGATGAGTGGGAATTGAGAGCAAGAAATTGGTTCCTTGCGCATGGTGGTTCGTACGACGAAGAAACATGGGACCTCATCTGCAGTGACGGTCTTAGGATACCCAGGGAGAATTGGAAAAGGATAGTGAAAGAAATTAAGGAGGGAAAAAGAAAGTTCACTACAGATAGAGAGAAAGATTTGCTCACACTGGTCCTCGGCAATGACAAACATGGAGGACGAATGCGAGGCTTCGGTCCTTCTTACTCGTGGTGGCTTGGGTTTGCCAGAGACCAAGACACTTACAGAAGCCGAGAGAGAGCAAAGAAGCGGCAGCAGGATGAGGAGAATGACAAGTTCCACCAGTTGCTTGCCAGGATTAACGAGCAACAGAAGCAGATTGATGAGCTTAGAGGAGTAGCGCGCCAGGAAGATCCTGCATTTGATATTACCGGCACCCCATCTAAGCGGAAAAGTAGCGTGGCTGAATCTGAGGCCCCTCCCGACGATGCACGAAGAATGATAGAGGGCGGTCCCGGCTACCCCGTGGATGGAATCAAGGAGTCAACATCATGTGAACTCCATCAGAAATTCAAGAACATATCCATGAAGGTGGCCGTCGGACAAGCTTTACCTTCTGGCCCTGATGCACGCTGGCATGGCCGTGAGATTCCAACTGGCTTTGCTAAAGTCGGGGTGGATGAAATCATGGCGGGGTTTCATGATATGGAGCTCGACATAGCTGGACCCGAAGATGAGAGGACACTCGGAGAAGTACTGGGTGGAGTCATCCTACGGGACAAGAACTACATCAAGCTTCCAGGCTCGGCCCCAAGGACAACACCGCCTCCGAGTCGTCGTAGGTCACCTACACCTCCATTACCTCCAAGCCCACCACATGACGTCGGCCAGGACAACACGAGTCCATCTCGATCACCGCCGCCGAGCTTGGGTCGTCCGTCTCCGCCGCCGCCCGCTCCGGATACTAAGCGGAAGCGTGCCAGCATGAACGCTCCGCCGACGATTTCTAAGCGACGGAGCCCCCCAAAGCGCAAACGGTCGCCCCTCCCAAAGGTACCTCATGCTAATCTTCCTGTCAGACCTTATGACCGTACCCCCGAGGAAAACGCCAGGATAGCAAAGGAACATCATGATGCGCAGATGAATAAGAAGGAACCCGAGCCCCGCCCGGAATACACCGAGAAGCAAATAGCATTTGCAAAATACTTCACGACCCTTCCATCGCAGTATGACTTACACCATAAGCCTGATGACTATACACGCACATTGCAGAAGGAAGTGAAAAAGAGCAGATCACGTGCAAGTGCAAGTGGGAGCAAATCAAGTTCAACTACAAGCAAGAAAAAAATCAGACGTTCCTCAGCTTGGACAACAGGCCAACCAGTCGATCCCACCCCTCAGGGTGTTAACCGAGAATGTCCCCTCTCCGGTGCAGGGGCAAGATTTCGAATTAGCAAAGAAGTGGGCGGCTGAATGGGGTATCCCGGTTGAAGACATTCTGGCTTCCGAAGATGACAGGTTACCCAAGGCTGTGGTAGCCCCTAAGCCACAGTTTTTCATGGGAGCGCCTTTGGTCAGCAAAGATGATCTCCCAACAAATATGTGTTACTTGCATACATGGTACTTAAGTGAATCAAAGAATGGGAGAACGATGATCGTGGTGAGTGTCCCACAGGAGTACTACGGCCGCCCCGAAGAAATCCATATCGACTTTGATGAACTCTTCCAGATGTACAATGGCGACGCCCTCGACAAATCGCTTATGAGTTGCTATTCTCTGTAAGTTTTTCAATTTGTTGTCTACATATAACTTGTTTAGTTATTTCAATCCATTGTCTATATATAACTTGTACTCTATTATGCAGAATGAAGATTCTGGATTGTAAAAGTAGGAACATCCTAAATATTGGGTTTATTGACCCAGATAAAATACATATAGCGACGCTAACTGATAAACCCAAGGAGACGTAGGAAAACCTTCTAAGGTTTCTAACAGATCAAAATTTCTGTGACCACATACTGTTTCCATACAATTCTGGTGAGGGTCTTTACTCTGTTGTGTCCATTCACTTATAAGTGTAATTGATAAGTTACACACACACACACACACACACACACACACACACACACACACACACACACACACACACACACACACACACACACACACATATATATATATATACATGTGCAGCTTTTATTGGATTCTGTTGGAGAATCAAATTGATAAGGAGAGAGTTGATGCCTTCGACCCATTATCGAGACCCTTGGAACAGTTCCAAAGCCCGCAGGAGATGCTCCAAGGGTAATTTCAATCATTCTTGCGCTCTATAGGTCTCTTTCGATGATATTCTGATATATCAATTAATGAAAAACTTAGCAAATCATTATCCTTGTCGGGCATGGTTTGGAAGCGGTTCAAGTGCGTGACTCCCGGTAACGAGCCTGAGAAGCTGACCTTTAGAGCAGCTCAGGTAAGTAGTAGTATGATATACTTCTATTTTCAATACATTTATGATGCTAGATTATTATTTTGATTATATATATTCTATTCTCGTAAAGTGCGACCAGCAGCCACGGGGAACGCATCTATGCGGATACTATGTTTGTGAGACCATTCGCACGTTTACCTCTGAGCACAAGGATCACAGATTCTACGTAAGCAATGAACATTCACACCTCTATTTTTACCCGTCATTCTTTGTTATCATGATTGATATTCATATTCATCTCCTCTTCTTATATAGTACACGGCCATGAGGACGAAGGTCCTACCAGAGCAACGCGTGATTGCTGTTGCAGAGAAGCTTGCGACCTTTCTGAGGACGGAAGCTATAGATGACAGAGGACGATTTAGTGTAGCTAGGGGCCATTGCTGATGTTCGTCCATGTAATCGAATAGACGGGCTCTAGTCCCGATAATTCAGATATCCATATAATTGTATATATATGCTCGCTTGTAAGATAAGTTAATCTTATATATATATATATGCATAATTATTTCTATTTAAATTATATGAAAACTAATTCCCGAACACCAAACGAGGCATCACGTTAATCTCCCGAACACCTAAACCCTAAAACCCTAAAACCCAAAAATAATTTCATTCAAAAAAAAACCCAAAAATAAACAAAATCTGAAACTCTTTAGTCCCGGTCCGTGTAACGAACCGGGACTAAAGGGTCTGCCCCTGGGGCGCTACGAGGCGCCCACGTGGAGCACCTTTAGTCCCGGCTTGGAACAGGGCCGGGACTAAAGGTTAGGCCTTTAGTCCTGCCCCTTTAGTCCCGGTTGGTGAACCGAGACTAAAGCCCCTTACGGGCCGGGGATAAAGGCCCCATCTCCACTAGTGAATATCTTCCCCTTTTCTTCCAACACGCAACCTCCTCTACTCATTCCCAGTTGAGGGTTGTTGCAGGTGCTGCCACAGCCGCCACATCGCTCGTCCGGTGTTGGCCATCGAAGCAAGGCTGGCTTTTCCGACGGATCTTATCCTCTTCAATCCCTGTCTCCGCCCCTGGTTGTGCCTCCCCAAGGCACCGACAACAACGCAGAGGCGAGAGCTAGAAGGCGGGCAGCGCCGGCAGGTCTCAACGTCTCGTCCCGAGGAAGCCGCAGTAGGACGAGCACAACCCGGATGACGTCGCTGTCGCCACGATGTGTCACCGCGGCCCGGCATGCCGCACCGCCTCATGTAGAAGTAGGCCACAAGAGTAGTGGCGGGCCGCCGCCGCCACCTTCCCCTCCATGCACTACTCATCGCTCATCGTATCCCTCCATCATCTGCCGGATATAGCAGGCCTCCTCCCCCCTCCGCCTGTCGGCATCACATGTCCCTCTACCACCCGCACCACCGCCTTGTCTACGCAACCGTGTCGGCCACCTGCCGCCACACTCCATGTTGTGGCGTGTGTGTGCTGGTGTGTTCGTGCATGCGCGATGTGGTTTAACTGAACTAAACGATCTCCTCTATCTCAACCGCAGGTGAGATGAGGATGATCTTGAGCTATTGCTGTTAGTTATTTTCAGTTCTGGCATGCTTTTTTGTACACAAAATGATGCTCTGTATGGGCTTGCTGAAATGCCTATGAAAAACCGACACATTCAAGGGATCCTATTATGCCAACCCAATGTATTATGTCCCTACTACTGATGATGTCCTTCTAAGTAGCTATAGCATTTTGAACATAAAAATATTACTTAGTTCACTCATAATATTTAATTTTGTGACAATGCTCCAGTCTAATATATTGGTCAGGCCTTAATTTATATTAAACTTCTGAATGCTAGTTAGTACTTGTATCACTCACTAACATGTGATGTGTTCACTATTTTTTTTTTGAGAAATGTGGGAAAAGACATGATAAGTCCTTCATATAGTATAGTTGGGTCTAGCTATCCTATGATATCATGCGTCCATGCTCTTGTTCAATTCCCCCTCATCCAAACACGAGAAATGATAATCTGTGTTTTTTTACTTTCTTCTATCATTTATAGGTAGTTTCAAATCATGGGAAGATGGTTAGGGTACAACTTGCCTTCTCTGATGTGGATGTTGAAGAAGTTCACGTTAGCATGTAATCTGCTGGATCATCTATTAGCTATACCATGCTTCTAAAAGTTATGCATTTTCTTTGCTCAACCTCGAATTATTGTTACTGAAAAATCACCCCAAGAGAGTATTTTCTCAGCTGTTGGGAAGTATAGATGTTTGTTAGCATGATTAATTGTGGATGCAACATTGAAGAATGATATTATCTATATTGTAGTTTGAAATCCATGAGTAAATACTATCAACAAGGGATTGTTATCTTTGCTGGCAAATCATCAAGGATTAAGATCCTTTGCTAAGAAGGTATGCATATCATACATTTACCTCTATATGAATGCTAAACATTGATGAGCCATATAATAGCTTCTTGTGATGCAGTGTATTTATTGTTTGTAAGATAATTTAACACCAATTTGTTCCGCTATTATTTCTATTTTGTTGTACTTGAAGATGCATGCTTTTGTGGAGTATGGAAGTATTAAAGATGCATCAAACGAAGTATGTCATCTTGACTGCTATCCAGTTGTGAACTTGGTTCCCTTCTGATTTCTACCCTTCATGATTCTCTTCTTGGAGACAAAAGTGATGTTTGGTTGTAACTACCATGTCCTCTGATTACTTGGCCTAAAATTTGTAGGACACTGTTATCACTACATAATATACTTCTTGTCACCTAAAACATGCACACATTACAAAGTAAACCCATCTCTAATTTGGGTTGCCACTCATTTACCTCTCCTTTGCCAAATAAAGTTTTTTTCTTCACAAACATGATTTAGTCAAATATGATTCCTTATTAGGTTGTACTTTGTTCAATAGATCAATAGGGAGATACCAGTTTTTAATTCACATGATAGAAATGAAAGGATTTTTGTTATCACGGATGGTTCCCTAATGGTTCGATACTGATTTTTTTGTAGTATATTTGTTTTCACCAAGTGGCTTCTAGAAGGTATGTTGCAGCTTCAGAGATCCATTGAGGTTGATGATTATGGCTTGATAATTTATTAGATGAAAGAGAAGAAGAAAATGAAGAAGGTGCTGAAATGACTCAAATAGAACTACTATATATATTCTTGCTACAAATCTACATTATTATTTCGAAGTGGTGTTCCAAGAACACTAAGTTGCTTCCAGGAACTACTATATATTCGTGCTAGGAATCTACATTACCCTTCTTGTTACAGTTGATTTTGCAGCCTGATTGTGTACATATGTATGCTTGTATCCTCATTCCCCTTTTCTCATATGTGACGTGATGCTCATAGGAAAACTAAGGAAGAGTAAGAAGAAATCCATGAAAGAAATATGGCCAATCTGTCGGCTGCGACGCAGCTGTTCCCATCTACTTTAATAGCCCGGCCATCAACAAGCTCCTCTCTTGTCCCTCTTTTATTCCCTTAGTTCGATGCCGCCTCCGTTGCCCCATCACTCCTCCGGTGCTGGCCACCAAAGCAACATCCTCTTCTCCATTGGGTCTTTTCCTCTTGGTGGCACCATCACAGCAAGGCCGGGAGCGAACTACACAAGACGGGCCAGTGTAGTAGGATGGCTCGGAGCCACTCCTGGAACTTGAGGCATTGGAAGGACGTGCTGAGCTGGCACGAACAAGAGGCAAATCCCTTAGTGGCGACCGCCCTTGATCACTTCACCTCCATCTTTGCTGGACAGTTCACCGCGAGCATTCGCCGTCAGCTCTCCCACCTCCTCAAGCTCGGGCTATGGTATAGAGGCGCGCGTTGCTATGGTGCCTGCCAGGCCATCTACATGCATCAAACTGGTTGTAGCAGGTTTGCAGTGCACCTATGCCCATCATATCTTTGTTAAAATGCCCCTAATTTAGTTTGAAACTGGGGTTTCTCGTTTATTTGGTTTGGTGGACACGTTTCCCAGATGTTTGGCCAACTATTCAGAACAATGATCAACAAATAAAAATTGGTAGGTCTTATGACCATTAGATACTAGCAGCATGACTGATACGTTACACTAGAATTCATATTGTAGTTGAGTTTATGTTCCCTTCACATTAATTTTTCATTATGACACCACACACACTTCCTCTACCGTCACACGAAACGTTCTTCATTGTTATGTAGTAGATAAGTAGTCATTTCCGATTGAAATACCTTTGTACCCGAAACTATCGAATTGTTCATGTTTCTTATTCTGAGAGATACACAATGTCTGATGCCATCGACACCATAGGGTTATTTTTATTTTTATTTCCATAATAGTATTAGAATTATTGGGCTTTTAAATGTGTTCATACACAATATTTAGCTACAATTCTATTTCCCATTTGCACTGAAAGGTAAATGCTGCAACATGAAGAAATGACATGGATAATAGAGGGATACACCATAGGTTCGAAATCCTACTAACTTAGATATGCACATCACATAACATTATGACTGGACATCAATCTAGGCAAAGTTATAGAGTTATTTGAGCTTAGCTATTTGAAGACTAATGCACTGATGTCCTACACCTTGATGTGCTACAAGAGGAAAATGAAAATGTTCTATAAAAGGTAATGCCAAAATTATATAGTGCAATTCTCTGCTCTTTTCTTGGATGGGCTTATCTAAGTTTATTCTGAATACGGAGTAATTATTTAGCCAAACCGTGGGAATTCATGATGATTTATCCCAGCCACCTGCATTATTTACCGCATTAAAAGCTCCATCAATATTTATCTTTAGATATGGATCATGTGGGGGTATCCATGTGCTCTGTTCAGCCACACTTCTTTTCTGTTTCTTCTTCTCGTTATGCTCCAGAAACTCCATCATATGATGCTCAATTCAAGACACTATTTATGTGCAATTTAGTGAACATTCTCCAGCATTTGTTATGTTTCTCTCATATCATAGCATCCATAGGAGTGTACATATATTTGAGGTCTCCTATTCTTTGAGCTTAATTTTTTTCCAAAAGAGCATCTTGTGGGTTGATGCATTCTACAAGTAGTACTCTCATTTCTTCCAATTGTACAACCCTCCATACCTGCCTAGCTTGCTTACATCTGAAAAAATAGTGCCCTTCATCTTCATAACAAATGTTACAAACTAGGCATTTTGGGCTGACATGAACCCCTCTCCTATTTAGCTTGTGGCATAAAGCCAGACTATTATTTAATAGTTTCCAAATGAAGTGAAGCACTTTGCTCGGGAGGGGCACTTTCCATAACTTCTTCGAATTAAACATAGATGTACTTAGTGAGCTACCCGCTATTGATTGAATAGCTCTATCAATTTCATGGCCTCCCCGTCAGCGACAACTTTGTAATCAGACTTCATAAAAAAAATTCTGTTTTTATCATAGTGTCATGCCACATGGTCTTCTAAGTCCTCGCTTATTGGGATCTGCAGAATTATATTCACATCCTCCTCACAAAATGTTTGATTGACCATGGTTTCATCCCATCCACATGTTACTGGGTCTATCAGCTCCAGACTTTCTGAACTATATTTTTCCCTCTTTGAGTAATTGTCTTCGAGTATAGCTCCTAGGTAACGAGGGTTCTCTCCAAATGTAAAAAATTCGGCCATTCCCTAAGTGCCATATCACGCCTTCATTTAGGAGCTTCAATCCTTTCAAGATACTTCTTGAGGAATATGGCATTCCCCTAACTGGTTTGCCTTTAGGATACCACCATCTGCATAGTATTTTGCTCAGAGCACCTGAGCACATAAGGATTGTGGATTTTCCAGGAGCCTCCAAGCTTGGCTCACAAGCATACCATATTGAAAGCATGGATAACACAAAAGCATAACCGACCCTCCTTTTTTGGTTGTGACAATATATCCCAATTAATCCAATGGAATTTGTGCACTTTATCGTCTTGACTCCACCACTATCTATAGATCATCGTGCTCATGTGATCACACATGATTTTGGTAATGTCAAAGCATGCCATGACATATATGGGAATAGCTTCTCCTTTCCTTCCAACCTTGAATCTTCTTCCATAATTTCTCCTTAAAATATTCAAACATCCTTGTTCCAGATTTGCCGACGGACATGGGTAGGCCCAAGTATTACTCTGACCTTGTTTCACATCTTAACTTAAGGATGCACATCACTTCTTGTTTATATTTTTCTCACCTGTTCTTGCTAAACATGATTGCAACTTTATCTTTGTTGACCTCTCGACACGAGCAAGATGCATAGGTCTTTAAAGTTCTCTCTATCTCTAGTACATTGCTTGCTTCAACCTTCATGAGAAGTAGAGAGCCATATGCAAACAGGAGATGGTTAATGCATGGTGCCCTAGCCGAGACTTTAACCCCCTCTATTTTTTATGCATGTCCGCCTTGCAGTAAAGCTAAGAACCCGTCTACACATATTAAGAAAAGATATGGGGACAAAGGATCACCTTGTTGGAGTCCTCTGCTATGTATAATGGTACGTGCTACATCATGATTTATCTTGATTTGGTATTTGGCTATGGTGACACATTTCATCACCAAGCTGATCCATCTTCTATCAAAACCTAGCTTCATCAACATGTCATGGAGAAAAGGCCATTCCACACGATCATAGGCTTTTCTCATGTCCAACTTCAATGCCACATATCCTTTTTTCGTTTTCCTTTATTCTCCAAAAATGCGTTAATTCATCGGCCAACAAAACATTATCAGAGATCATTCTCTAAGGAATAAAGATGCTTTGGTTATATGATATAATCTGTGGAAGAAATTTTTTTAGCCTACTACTTAATAAATTGGAGATGATTTTATACACTACATTACACATGCTGACTGGCCTCAAATCTCTTAATTTATGTGGTTTGTGTACCTTGAGAATGAGGACCACCATTGTGTCATTCCAGACCAAGGGCATGTCACCCCCTTTAAGCACCTTCAGTACTTCGTCTATCACCTTCTCCCCCACAATATGCGAGAATGTCTTATAGAACAAGGCTGGCATTCCATCTGGCCCTGGTGCTTTGAGATCATCGATATCGTCTATTGCAGATTTAACTTCTTCTCTTGAATATTCGACACATAGGATTCGGTTCATGTGTGTATCTACTTTTGGGAGAATATATTGTGTGAAATTTATATTATGTGCAGGACCACCTGAACTGAATAAATTTGAAAAGTAGTTGTGGATTAAACCTTTCAGATTTAATTGATCCTGTACCAAGACTCTATCCTCCTTCCTCAATCTTTTGATGGTGTTCTATGTTTTCCTATCTGAAGAAAAAGCATGAAAGTAACTAGTGTTTTTATCTCCTTCTGTTAGGCAATTCACATGTGCCCTCTGCTTCTAGTAAATATTTTGTTGCTGCTCCAGCTTGTTTATTTTTCCTTTTAGTATTGCCTCATGATTCCCCTGGTCGTGGGATATGTCCCGTAATATGTTTTGTTCTATCTTTTTTCTTAACGACTTTAGTTTCTGATTCTGATTACCCAACACCTTTGTATCCCAATGTTTTAACTCTCTTGCTAAATTTGTGAGTCCTTGTGATATATTGAATGAATTTATGACTTGTGCTTCCGATCATGCCCTGCGAACAATAATTTACAGTCTTCTTCCTTCAACTAATTGTTTTCAAATCTAAAATTTTGTCCCTTGCTTGAACAAGAAATTTTGGTAGCTCCATCGGTGTTGACTATGATTTGTCTATGGTCTGAATGTGTTGGGTCTCCGTTTATGACATTGGTCCAAGGAAACCATCTGCACCAACCCTCGGATGATACTCCTCTATCTAGTCTCCCCTTTACGTAATTTTCTGCTATATGGTTGCGGTTCCTCCATGTGTATTTATCCCCTATACTAGAGAAGTTATGACAAAAGAACTACAAAGTTCTGGTATAAGAAGAATGAAGTTCTGGTATAAGAACTATGAAGAGTAAAACATGATTAGAGAAACAAGCATGAAGGTCAACTAAACATACTCGAGAAGTTCTGGTATAAGAACCACGTAGAGTAAAATGGGATTACAGAAAAAAGTATGAAGTTCAACTGAGCATACTAGAGAAGTTTAAATAAACAGAATTAGAGTAAAACACGACATAGAAAAAAATGGCAAAAACGTACTGCCCTAAAATATTAGATAGGAAGTCAATGTCCATGAGTACGGTTATGAAGTTCTATTTGGATACATTGAGAAGTTCACCCACATCCAGAATCAAATTAATTAATCTAAAAACAATATCTATGTACTAGAAAAAAGAAATGAGAATCAAATTAAAAAAACCTTAGACTTACATCCACATGCATCGCAATAAATCTCATCTCCTCCAACCCATTCTTTACATGGCATCGCAATGGCTCACACACAGGAACAACAAAATGAAATTCAAAAACAGACCAACAAAGAAAGAGCCAAAATACAACTGTTGGCAACACTTAGAAATGAAGAACAAAAGGACAAATTGTTTAGAAACAAAAGAAGTTCAAATATACAAACAAAGGAAGTCCACATATAACAAAAGGAGAATTTTGAATTCACCGACATTTTAAGTTCAACTGTCAATGTAGAACAATTAATAGGAGAAAAAGACTCGCTTCTGCACGCGACAACATGACACGTTGCATCGACGCTTGCTCTTGGTCGTTCCTATCTTGGCCTTGTCGGGGGAGGGGAGGGGGTCCCGACCCCCGACTCGGCCTCGCGCTAATGCGTTGGTGCGCTTGGTTTACAAGTGCAATGTGGTTATTCTGTTTAGACCCCCCACGCATGCATCCTAGAGCCACAACCATAAGATAGATAGTGGGGTCACGGATGTGACGGACTCGCCTGAGCATGAGATGACGCGACACGCCCTGTGTCATCGTCTACTCCAGCTTGTTCTTGTTTGGGCCTCACTAGGCGAGGTGAGTGGGATCCCGACCCCCCTAGCTCGGTATCACAGTAACGCGACAGTGCGCTTCGTTGACACGCGCAGTGCGTTTATTCTGTTTCCTCCCTGCCCCCCCCACACACACGCACCCAAAGCCACACCCCTAAGATAGATAGTGGGGTCATGAGTCTGTCACACCGTGTGTCTGTACCATGTTCCTATGTTATGAGTTATAAAGATATGGGCCAAATAAAACTTTTTATGTGCTTGTGATATTTGAATTGATTGCTATTTGGTTAAGTGTTTGTTTGTGTTTTAAATCTCAAAAGTTCTCCTTCTCTCAAGACTCATCTTATTGCTCCAAATATTTGCCCAATGACCATACCATGTGTATATGACCAAAAAAAATATTTACAATTTTTTTTACCTAAAAGCATTTATTTGATTTAAGCTTTCTAAATCCCCTCGATTGCCCAATGACCATACCATGTGTACTACAAGTCCTCAAATTAGAAGATATGCTTTGCCCCAAATATTTTATTTGGATCCTATTATAAAAAAGACGTCCCAAAACCAAAAAAAATATATTATTTTAAAAGTTATTTTCCGACTTTACTTAAATACCTTTTTTGAGTCAAAAAATGGTCATTTGTAAAGGAAAATTATTTTTATGTTTCCAAAATATTTGAGAAAAATTATAAAAACCGAGTGTACGTATATTTTCCGTATGTAAGAGTTTCAACACATCATTATGTTCAAAGTATTGGACAAATACCTTCAAAATATTTTCATCCTATTTCAAGTAATTGAAATATTTATATAAGAAATATTGTCAAATCATTCCACGAGATTCCAGCAAGTCACACATGATATATGTGATGATCTTGCCAAGTTTCATATCAATCCTAATTGTTTTAATTCACCAAAAAATTCCAAAACCCTCTTTGTCCAGATCCAAGCTTGAACAAATTTACATTGTCATGTTTCTCCAATTGATCTCAAACTTTGTGGGCATGCTCTAATAAGCAAATAATGCCACCACACCAAGTGGTGCATTAAGGAGAATAATTTTGCCTAGATATATCGAAAGAAACCCAATTCACTATAGGAATCAGCTTCTTTGCCGTGTGCAATAGCGGACGGCAAAGGGCTTTGCCATCAACCTCCGATCGGCAAAACTTCTACGACTACTTATGTCGGTAAATGCCCTTCTTTGCCGTGTGCCTGGTGAAAGAGGTCGGCAAAGGACTTTGCCGTTAGCCTATTTAGCCACTAGACGGCAAAGCCCTCAGACGGCAGCCTACAGGCAACTACTCCGTTAGGTGGCTAACAGAGTATTTGCCGTCTGCTGTATTTGATGGGTCTTTGCCGTCTGCCCATTGGGGGAGGTTTGTTGTCTCCCATACGTCGACATGGGAACCCCCCGCTGCCGGCAGGTGGCGGCTCTTTGTCGTCTGCCACTACGGCCCTTTGACGTCTGCTCGCTGGGCCAGCAGATGACAAAATGACCAAATGGGTTAGCTGATGTTGCCCCAGGATGCGCAGGTGGGCGCCACGTGTCCCCTTTGCCGTCTGCTGGCTGACGGCAAAGGTCATTGCCATCAGTCAGTAGATGGCAAAGAGGATATATTGTCACTGTTTTGTTTGCTTTTATTTATTTCCCTGTATTTTAAAATACATATAATTTCAAATATAGTTTCTAACAGCATATAGTTTCAAACATACACATATAGTTTCAAACAGCCAATAAGCACCTTAGGCCATGTATCGAACATCATATAAGAGCAAGAACATCGTATATATAGGCCATAGGCCTTGTATCGAATAAATTATCTCCATACATACACATAGTTTCATACTGTTCATCAAAACAAATCAAAACAAAAATTAAACAGTAGGAGTTCATCAATGCTTTCTTCCATGAATGGTAGCTTCCACGAGTGAATGATATCTGAAAAATGAGAATATGAAAGTTAGAATAAGAAGAAGATTAAAACTCGAAGAAGAAGAATAAAACTAGAAGAAGAAGAATAAAACTAGAAGAATAATAATAACACTAGATGAAGAAGAAGATGAAGAAAAAGAAGGACAAAGAAGAAGATGGAGGAGAAGAAGGAGGAGAAGAAGAAGAAGAAGAAGAAGAAGAAGAAGAAGAAGAAGAAGGAGAAGAAGGAGAAGAAGTAGAAGAAGGAGAAGAAGAAGAAGGAGGAGGAGGAGGAGAAGAAGAAGAAGGAGAAGAAGAAGAAGGAGGAGG
The DNA here is from genome assembly GCF_904849725.1 of Hordeum vulgare subsp. vulgare. Lineage (NCBI taxonomy): Eukaryota > Viridiplantae > Streptophyta > Magnoliopsida > Poales > Poaceae > Hordeum > Hordeum vulgare. The sequence continues at coordinate 267,046,179 of NC_058519.1, read as the reverse complement.
AGGAGGAGGAGGAGAAGAAGAAGAGGATGATTGCAATACTTTTCTTATTTTGATTTTATTATGTAATTTAGGATGAAGATACGCTAAGTTGTGAGCTAGCGAAGGTTCCTGTGATGTTTTCATCTAAGTAATCTAATTATGTCATAAATGAACTACATAAGCTAATTATGTCATTTTGGAGGATAACTAGCTAAGTATGTGTTTCTTGGGGAAAATAAGCTAAGGAGAAGAAGAAGAAGAAAAAGAAGAAGGAGAAGACAAACAAGAAGAAGAAGAAGAAGAAGAAGGAGAAGGAGAAGAAGAAGAAGGAGGAGGAGGAGAAGAAGGAGAAGAATGAGAAGGAGGAGGAGGAGGAGGAGGAGAAGAAGAAGAAGAAGAAGAAGAAGAAGGAGAAGAAGGAGGTGGAGAAGAAGAAGAATAAGAAGAAGAATAAGAAGAAGAATGAAAGGAAGAGGATGATTACAATAGTTTTCTTATTTTGAGCTTATGTCATTTAGGAGGAAGATACGCTAAGTTATGAGCTAAGCAAGGTTATTGTTATGTTTTTTACCTAACTAAGCTAATTATGTCATAAATGAACTAAATAAGCTTATTATGTCATTTTGCACGATAATTAGCTGAGTATGTCTTTCTTGGGGAAAAAAGCTAAGGAGAAGAAGAAAGAGGAGAAGAAAGAGGAGAAGAAGAAGCAGAAGAAAAAGAAGAAAAAGAAGACGAAGAATAAGAAGGAGGAGAAGGATAAAAAGAAGGAGAAGAAGAGGAAGAGGATGGTTACAATACTTTTCTTATTTTGATCTTATTATGTCATTTAGGAGGAAGATACGCTAAGTTATGAGCTAACCAAGGTTCTTTTGATGTTTTTATCTAACTAAGATAATTATGTCATAAATGAACTAAATTAGCTAATTATGTCACAAATGATCTAAATAAGCTAATTAGGTTATAAATGAACTAGGGAAAACTTACCGTCGTGGTCATCAAGGAGGAGAAGCGCTAGAGTTCTTGTGATGCTTTTTATGTAACTAAGCTAATTATGTCATAAATGAACTAAATTAGCTAATTTTGTCATAAATGAACTAAAGAAGCTAATTATGTCATAAATGAACTAAATTAGCTAATTTTGTCATAAATGAACTAAAGAAGCTAATTATGTCTTAAATGAACAAGAGAAAACATACCGTCGTGGTCAACAAGGAGGAGAAGCACCAGGGTTGCTATAGGCGGTTCGTTTGGAGACGGTTGTCCTAGAGAAGGGTCGTGCGATGCCTCTCAAGAGTTATTCTTTAGAAAAGATATTTTGCAATGTCTCGTTAGCATGATGACACTCAAATTTTAATATTAGTTTATAATGACCATTGAAATGGAACTCACCGTGCCAATCGCAAAAAAGACCGGCATCGCCACAGGGCCTGACCGGTCTTCTCACACATACACTGCGCATTAGGTTTTGAAAAGTCGGTCGTATTAGTTAGTAATGAAACATACACTACACGCATGATTTGGCTAATGTGAAAAAGAAACTTACCATAAAAATATTGTACATGGCTAGGTGACACACCTCATTGCGGGCCCTCTCCTCCTCCAACAACTGAGTCATGGTCCGGTCCCTCTCCTCTAGAATCACCTGAAGAGCACCCTAGTTTGCCACTCATTCTCCTTCAAGAGCAGCCTGGTTTGCCACTCTCTCTTTGTGAAGAGCAGCCTGCAACACCACTCCTCGTTACTGCAATAATGATCGATGGCCACACACACAATGAAATGGATGAAAGTTTTCTGAGTTCGTACAACTAACCTCGATGGTGAGTTCGAGTGGCCGTGGACGAGGAGTTATCTTAAGACAGGAGCTCGACTGGTGCGCCTTAATCTCCGGGAGAGTGAGTGGACAACGTACTATCCCATCTCCAATGGCTATCGAGCCATGGGGCCTCCCACCACCAGATATCATCACCAGCTCTAGATCCAAAGGTTCCTGGCTCAGAATAAAGTCTTCCCCTTTACTAGCCTTCCCCACGTCCCTGTATTTCACGAGCTTGTGGTGGGAGGAGATGTTGGGGAACTTCTCTGGATGATCCAGGTCAGACTCATAGAATGTCTTGTCCTTCTTGTAGGTGGCAGTATGGGCCATGCCATAAAGGTCGTACAACTCTGGCACCTCTGTATTATTGTGATGCACCTAAAAGAGAGGAACAAAGTATAAGTAAAGGGATCAAGCTAGGATGAAGAATGAATTGCATGAATAATGAAGAAAACCACATACCTAGTTCCGTCCAAACTGAATTAAGTTGGCGCTGCCTTGATGGTGTGGCACACCAACCATTTGGGCATGCCGATTCTTCGCATTGTCATGGACGGCTCGCCAGTTGCCCGTGCACCACTCATCCACCAACGCCTGCAACAATCCATCTTATCTGCATACCATATCGGGGCACCTATAAGTTAGTAAAAAGAATTTTGAGTGATACGCCTACGAATCAAATCAAGAAAAGTACATACAAGGCCTTAAGAATAGTTAATTACCTTCATGTACTGCTCCTTCGTGAGATACATTCCGCGGCACTGCTTCTTCTGCTTCTTAACACCACGCGTGGCGTAGTAGCGAATAGCCTGCGACCGATCCTCATGGCGTAAGTTCTGTAATAGCCGCCTACACTCGGCTTCGAGAACCTTGGCCGCCGCCTCCTCATAACCCTCCTCACACCTGTAGAAGGTCTGCAATCAAACGAGACAACACCGATTAGTACAATAATTAGCTATATTGTTAATTTTAGATTGTGTAAAAGGAGATTTTACCCAAAAGGTGTTGATCACAATCTCGGCCCTTGTGTGGCACAAGACACCATCTATAATCTCCTGAATAATAATATGTACATATATAATGTAAGTTGGGATGAACACAAACTAATAATAGTTTAGATCAATAAATGCATCATCATCATCACTATCGTGTGTGTCTTCATGAATGCCGTACTCATCGGGATCAACGACATCAACTTGTGGAAGGCCTTTCTATAATCGGACAAGCATTGCTAGGTCATCCGCAACAGTAGCCTCTTCTAGTTCCGGCTCTGCTGGTTCTGGGTTAGGGGTGAAGTCGGATTCATTGTCGCTGTCTACTTCCATGTTCTAGGGTGAAGCACAACGGTTCTTGAAACGTTTCTTGGGAAGACATGTTTCTTCGAAGAGTTGTCTATCATATGTGTCTGGGTTAATGTGAGGTTCATAATCCTCTTCATCTGGGGGAGGTGGTCTAACACGTGGCGGCACTTCATAAATAACATGCCAACCATTCAGATTCTTATTAGTTTGGCATGCCCAAGGTAGATAGAAAAATTGGGTCGCATGTTGAGCCATAATATAAACACCGAGAACATCAAAATGGGTGCTTGGATTGATTTCTACTAGCCCTATATGTTCACGAGTCCTTCTAGTCTCCTTCGGCTGGAGCCAATAACATTTGAAGACAATGACATTTGGTGGGTTTTCACCATAGAATTTGTAGATGCCACCTTCGCCAATAGGAGAGACAAAACAATTTGTAGATTTGCGGTCGAGCATAGATAGCTCTTTGCGAAGGTACGAAAGTGATACCCGTTGATGTTGTATTTCTCATATGAACGGACCTTATAGTCAAAACCATTAGCGGCTTTCCTAATTTGGTATCAATAGACTGTGAATAAGCCTACTAGTTTAATACAAAACAATTGTTGCATTAGCCGCAAGTTAGATCAAGAAATGAATTGGTCCATTATTGATAATTACTATTTTTTTGAACTAAGAGATGAAACCGGGATAGCCGCCTCCATGAGTTTCCAGAATCTCATACTCTTCGACGGAATCATTTTGGATCACCACTCCATCCAAGAATTTGGCGACGTATCGACAGTATCAAATATCCAGGAATAAGAGCAGTTCAAAGGAGTTAGAAGTTGTGGAAAAATGTATAGAGAATTTACTCGATGTACGTCCGCACTTCTATTAGGTTGTTGAAGATATACAACAAAATATTCCCCCACTCTTTGACATCCAACGTTATTGGCTTCGAAGCACAGGGTGGTGTGAGCTTCCCTTTGAATAGGCTCAGGTTGGATCCATCTTTTTAGGGTCGATATCATTGTACCGAGGCTTCAGATTATGCAAATGAAGATTTTTTGGTTTCGTAGTGTGCTATCACAAAGTTAGCCACGTCCTCAGTAATGAATGCCTCGGGCGTCGATGCTTCAATTATACGTTTAGTTTTACATTTAGCTCGAAGCGTCTTCTGCATCCTGTCAGTTTCTAAAGAACCAACGATTATGCATGGGCCCAGCCAATGTTGCCTCAGTCGGTAGGTGTAAAATCAAATGCTGGATTGGATTAAAGAAGCCCAGCAGAAAAATCTTCTCTCACTTGCAGAGCAACTCCGGCACCAACTCCTCCATGTCATATAGCACGCCATGTGACTGTTCTTTCGCACAAAGAACATGGACGAAATAGCTTAGCTCTGCCAGTACTACCCATTCATCCTCAGGAATAAAGCCATGTAACAACATCGACAATACGCGCTCAAGCCATATGTGCCAATCATGACTCTTGAGACCAAACATTTTTATTTTTTCAAGACTTGATCCACTCTATAGATTCCCTGCATACCCATCGGGGAACATCGAGTGCATTTTGACCCACAAGATAATTTCCCTCATGGCTGGCCTTCCAAAATTGAACCAGGCCTTTGGCTTCGACTAGTTCTGCTTTCCTTTCGATTCTCGCATGTTTTGTTCCGTCTATGACATCGTGTCTCTTGAACGACTCTAGCCTTAGTATTATCCTTTGACTTCCCATCTATGCCGAACGATGTTCCATAAATGGCCTCTTCGATATTCTTTTCAGTGTGCATCATGTCAATGTTGTGTGGAAGAAGGAGGTCTTCGAAGTAAGGCAGATCCCACAAGCATGGTTTGTGAGTCCATGCGTGTTCTCAATTATACCCCTTGAAATACCATGGACGCTTTGGATCAGTCTCGTAGGCATTTAACTGATCCAGGATATGTTGGAGCAACAATGCAGGTGGTGCCAAGGTTTTGACAACTTTACCTTGGGTAAAGTTTTTCTTGTCTTTTCTGAACTAATGGTGAGGATCCAGGAACTATCTATGCAAGTCAAAGCAAGAATACTTCCCACCCTCCTGGAACCAATGAAACTGAACATCTGCCTTGCACGTGGGGCACGGGAACCTTCCATGCACACACCATCAATAGAATAGCGCATACACCAACAAGTCATGCATAAAGTACATTTATCACACATGCATTTCAAAGTTTCATTTTCTAGCGGCATCATATGTGTTGACCCCATTATCCGAAGATTCTTGCAATTCATCCTTAAGTGGCTGCATGTACACATACATATTCTTCCCCGGATAGTTGGGCCCTGGAATTATCAACGTCAGCAATATGTTCTTTCTTCGCATAATCTGTCGGGGAGTGATTGAGTGGAATGACAAATAGATGCCAACAACTATATTAGGTTGCCGTCATACGAAAGGGATTGAACCATCAGTGGAAACGCAGACTCGAGGATGCCTTGGATCTTCCGCCTTATCCTGATGTAATCCATCGAAATATTTCCACGCTTCCCCATCTGATGTGTGTACCACTATCTTATTCCCATCCTCATCTAATTCAGTTGGTTTCTCCAAGTTGTGCCATGTCATATGTCTGGCTGTATCTCCGACCATGAAAATATGTTGAAGCCTTGGTATTGTTGGGATATACTGAAGAACATTAACTAGGATTTTGGTCTGCCTCTTCTCACACATACCGTTGTCTAACACAAGATACCTGCAAGACATGCAAATGTGACAATAGTCCAAGTGTGCATACTCATTCCTAAATAAGGCACATCCTTTCTCACACACATGTATCTTCTCATGGGGCATCTTAAGTACAGGTTTGCAGGCATGACATGGCCTTTGGGTAGAAAGCGTCCAAATAGTGTTACCATCACGTCGTAGCATTCTCTTCCCAAGTTGAATTGAGCCTTCAGAGCCATTACTTTACCAATGGCACCCAGCTGAAAAAGCTCAGTGTGCTCGTGGAGAGGACGTTTTGAAGACTCCAACATTTCATACAAGGCCTTTGCAGATTCCACCATCTCATCGTCTGAATCCTGAGCGTCATCAAAGTATTGCACCATGTCTTCGATCCCGATACTAGTCTTGTCGGTGCGACAATGAACCACCTCAGCTCTGGTGCGTTGTATAGACTCACCATGAAATGTCCACACCGTATAACTAGGATTAAAACCCCTCCTCTGCAAGTGTATAATTAGGCACCAATTTATTTCCTGGACATTTGCAAATGTGGCTTTCACAAACTCCTTGGTTTTTAGAAACCATTCTTTGGTCATCTCTTTCTGACTAGGGTGACCAGTGTATATCCACGCACGATCACTCATCTTGCCTAGTCAAAGGTAGGGCGGAGCTCGTCGAACACCAGACCCTCGCAGCGACAAAAACAAATGCACATTTAAATACAAAGATGAGTAACATATCATTATTGTTTTACAATAGGATGCCACCGCCAAGTTGGAAAATAAACAACTCGCACTGGTCTTTACATCCATGCGGAGGCACCCCTACCCAAAATATGTGTCATTCAGGGTTCCATTTATGTCGAGGCACCCCTAACCTATATATATGTCATTTTGAATTCCATCGACACCGAGGAACCCCCTAAGTTGCTCGTCCCCGGCGTCCTCAGGTATGGGGACGCACGATCAAAGGGTCAGCACGCCATCTCTTTCGGTTCCGGAGACCTCTCCTCTCTGCCTCTCCTCTCCGAGCATTCTCCTGGTGAGGTCCGCCGCTCGCGGCCTCTGAAATGCCGAAGAGCACCTTATCGTTCAACAGGAGGCCGAAGAGGTGTCGGGGGTCGGGGTTTGGGCGTTAGTGGCGTCTTGGGCGGCGTATTAACAGCTGCACAGAGTTTCGTGCGGGGGTGTCGGGATGTCGTGTCGGGGCATCATGTCGGGGTGTCGGGGCATTGTGTTGAGGTGTCCGGGCGTCCTCCCCGGGTGTCGGGGTGTCGTGTGGGGGTGTCAGGTTGTCGTTTTCTTCTCCCTCCTCTACTTTTTTCCTCTTCTTCCTTTTCTTCTTCTTCCTCTTCTTCCTTTTCTTCTTCTCCGTCTTCTCTTCTTCTCCCTCTTCTTCTTCTTCTTCTTCTTGTTCTTCTTGTTCTTCTTCTTCCTTCTTTTTCTTTTTCCACTTATTTCTTCTTCTCCTTCTTCTTCCTTCTTTTCCTTTTTCCTCTTCTTTCTTCTTCTCCTCTCTCTTCTTCTTCTTCTTCTTCTTCTTCTTATTTTTCTTCTTCTTCTTTTCTTCCCCTCTAGCTAAGCTAATTAACAACTAACCTAACTATGCTAATTAATAATAGCTAATTATTAATTAGTCTAACTAAACTAATTAATAGTCATTAATTAACAGCTAACCTTACTATGCTAATTAACAACTAACCTAACCAAGCAAATTAACAACTAATTTAACTAAGCTAATTAAGAGTAGCTAATTAACAACTAACCTAACTAAGATAATTAACAAATTAAATGAAATAAAATAAAAAAGAGGAACTCGTGGGAGGGGGGTGGCCGGAGGATGCGGAAGGCGCAGGGAAGCTGGTCGTAGAGGAGGAGGGGGCGTGGAGAGGAGGGGGTGCGCGGGAAGGAGGGGGCAGTTGTGGAGGAGGGGCGGCGCAGTGGTGGAGGAGGGGGTCGCGGGGAGGAGTGGTTGTCACGACTGGTTTCCAAATAAATGAATTAATTGGAAATCAACCATGTGCGTCCTTAGTGAAGAAAATATTTCTCACTGACATACTCGTCTTGATACAGAAGACGGGTAGTACTTAATATTATACAAGTAGAGCAATGGTTACTCTACAATTATTACAACATATCCAAGTCTTAGGAAAAATGGAATGTTACAGTGGTCTTAGTGTGACTCTATTGCTCACGAAAATAAAAGGGGCACGTCACATCAGAGTAATGTGACATGACAAGTACTACTACGCGTTAAGCATCAGAGTGAAGCTCAACGATTTATTCGGGGTGGCGGAAGCGATGGAATAAAAGAACGGCGTACTCCAGGATCGCCAGACTGACTGGGACTCCTCTAGACATCGGACTCGCTATCGAACTCTTTATCCATGAGGTCTCCTTCATCCATATTTGGCCACAACAACAAGCCACTGAGTACTCCGAAAAGTACTCGCAAACAGTTTGCACAAAAGATGAGATGCATGCAGTTGATTTTAATATGCATGGTTAGAATCAGGTTATATCCAAAATATATGTGCTGAAAGTAAATTAAGTTAGTGGATAAATCAAGCGGTAGTCCTCCCAAGATATCCTTAATAGAAAATAATAATACACTGATCGGGTGTCTGGAGCCATGCCTCGAAAGGTTAACACGGGTTAGTAAATCCACCGTCGGGTATCTGACCAACACCAATACACGGCATGCATAAAATAAATAAATGACAAGCCACAAACGGGCGTCCTTAGGATGCCACAGTAAGGGCAAAATAAATAATAGGCTTCAGTCGGGCGTCTCAGTGACACCTCATAAAGGGCATAATAATTAAAATAACAAGCCACACTTGGGCATCTTAGCGACACCACAGGAACGACATAATAAATAAATAACAGGCCGCATTCGGGCATCTCAGCGACACTGCAGAAAGGGCATAATAAATAAATAACAAGTCGCAGTTGGGCGTCTTAGCGACACCACAGAAAGGGCATAATAAATAAATAACATGCCACAGTCGGGCATCTTAGCGACACCACAGAAAGGGCATAATAACCAAAATAACAAGAAGTATCCGGGTGGTACGACCAACCTTCAGGATAACTCTTGCACCAATAAAATAATTGATCAGGTTCCACAGTTATTTATGATACTCCAAGACCATTATTATCACCATTACTTATACTCCTAAGACCGACTCAAGGACCGACACTTGACTCATCAAACAACGTCCTGGACAGCGGACAGAGCTACTCGAATAGCTTTAACTCTGCGGAGGGTGTACTCTTTACCCATAGATCGCCGTTTTTGATAGTCATTATGACTAATCTCGCGTACGACAATTTATAAGCGGACACTCAGAATTAGCACACACCCATTTTCAACCTCCGCGAAGCCCGGCTTCACCCGGACTACGCTGCTAAGGAAAAACCATAAGACAGGGAGGCTCTGACCTCGACTAGCATGGGATCAAAAATATTTATACCGCGCACTCACGGGGAGAGTCCTCCCTTCCGTTCCCAGACCGGAAACACCCATGCCCCCTGACCGGATGGCTGGATTTAGTCCAGGGCCATGGATACCTTCACACCGGCCCCTCTAATGGTGTGTGACTAATAATAGGTCTACAACTGACTATACCGAATCCATTATCTAGGAAACTATGGTAGCACGATATAGAAGTATGACACGGACAAGGCTCGATCTAGGTCGATATTGGAGTTTAACCAAGATTTTACCAGTACCATCGTGCACATGTCATGACCAGGCCATAGCCTATCACGTTCCGTGTGACTAGGCTATTCCACAACCTTTCAGAACCACCACTTGCCATCATCATATTTTATCATTGTTCAAATATGTATAACATGTATGAAATATGCAATGTGATGAGTATTAAGTATGAGTTAGGTTAGCAAACAACACATCAAGAGTTCAAACCTGCTTGCCTGGTTCCACATAGTCGGGATCAAGCTCGATGCAGTTAACGTCGGTGATCTCGGCGTCGGAATCTACGATATACAACAAACAATGGCATAAGTGGCACTGCCTAGCTATTGGCCTCAAACTATTTTGAGAAAAATCTTAAAATAAACTAGGCATTACCAGGATCAATTTGCAAAACGAATCACTAAAAAATAAGTTATGGATCAAAAGTTATAGCCAGAACAGTTTTTCAGGGACTAATCTGCCATAAGATTTATTTGAAACACGGGCTAGTTTGAGATAAATCAAAGCGCCCGAGGGGAAAGGCGTTTCCCCGAAAGGAAAACAGCTTCTGGCCGAATACGTCTTCAAGGAAATGCTTCGGAGGAAGAGGGAGACACTGACAAGGGGGGGTCCCCCTGTTAGGTTCGAAGGCCTTGCCCGCGCTAGAAGCGCCCGGTGATCGCCGGCGACGACAGGAGGGAGGAGAGAGCCAGCTGAGGGTGCGGCAGCACTCACCGTTGACTCGCCCGTCTGAAGGAAGAGGATTTAGCTGCGGGGGAAGTTTCACGTTGACGACAACAAGTCTTCGGCGGACAACAGCTCCGATGAGTTGCGGGGATCTACGGAAGAGAGCTCCTGCGATCAAATTGAGCGATGGGTAAGAAGGGTAGGAGCTTCTAGATGCAAACGAAGGCCTCAGGGGTTCTACCGTTTCTTACACGGCTCGGGAATGGCGTGATCCTGACGTGGATCAGGGCGGCCGGAGTTGGGGAAGAAGGCCCCTCGACGACCCCTTCTTGGATTGGCTGGTGCTGTGGGGTGGAGATGGAGTGTGGAGAGGTGCGAGGTGACGTCTGAAGCTCGGGGGAGGGGTTCTATTTATAGGCGCCGCGGGAGGAGCTTCGGCAATATCTCCGGCGAGCGAATCCGGTGATGCAGAGGCTTGAGCAGGCGGTTAGGTGGTGCAGGTCGTACGTAACTACTCTAGGGAATGCGTTTTTGACCAAAGGGGAGCTGGTCATCGACTGTGGCAACGCGGCGACGATGCGACCATTGCTGAGCTCTGCGGCTGCACAAACCGTGCTCGGAGTAGCTCGGTGCATGGCGACGGTATTCGCAGCGTGCACTGTCGAAGGGGGGCATGCGGAGGCTGCAGAGGCAATGGACGGTGCCGGGGGGCGCGGGGTTGCAGCAGGGAGATGTTGCGGCTGCTGCAGAGCCGTTGCGTGAGCTTGCGCGGCTATGTTAGCTAGCCACCGACGGGGAGAAGCGTCCAAGTTTATGCGCGACGCAGGGGATAGGCTCGACGCACAGGATTGACGGCCAAGGCGACGATACTAGCGAGATTTGCGACGGGGAAGGAGCCGAAGTTCTGACTGGAGTTTGGTCTGAATTAAATTCAGATAGGTACAATCAGAGTGTAGATGAGGTGCTCGACAGAATGAAAAAGATGGTTGTGGGATGAATCTGGAGATGAAATTTTGAGGGGAGCACTCTCATTGGATGAAAATGCACTACAAAAATTTTCAAAACTTTTGGAGGGGTTTAAGACAGGTTTGAAGAGAAAATAAGTTTCTGGGGTCAAACTTCAGTCAAACAAGATTTGAAATATTTGAACTTGACAACTCAAGGTTTCTGGTGGAAATGATAGAAGACACTAAGGGCTTCAAAATGCTAGAGTTTGGGGTCAAGAATCCAAAGGAAAAGAGGAGTTCCTTTGTAAAATGGTAGAGGTTTAAACTGATTACAAAAAAAATCCCTTTTATTCAAAAATAATAATTAAGGGTGATCCATCACTTCTAAAGTTTTGGAAAACATTGAAAAATAAATCTTTAGAGCTAGTTAAGGTGTAAAAGATTTAAAACATAACATGGTGATTAATTCTTTTTGAAGGAATAATAGAAGGCTTATGGAAAATTTCCACATTTTCAAAAGAAAGAATATTCTCTCACCCAATTTATTTTGAGAAAGGGCCAAAAGAATATCTGTAAAACTTGTTTGGTGGAAAAAAAGAAACTCCAAAAGGTTTTCTCAAGAAGGTTAGCAAGAGAGCTTCAAAGTTTTTTTGTCAAGCGAAATATTTAAAAATCCAAGGAAATCAAGGAAATGAAAGTTGAAAAATCTTGGGTGTTACAACACCTACCCCCTTAAGAAAAATCTCGTCCTTGAGATTTCAGCCATTCCTCAAGAAGTTGTGGTTGCTCTTTCTGCACGTAATCTTCTCTTTCCATTGTGGCCTCATCCTCTGAGTGGTTGATCCACTGTACTCTGAATAGCTTGGTGAGCATCTGTCGAGTCCTTCTTTATGATTCCTCTAATATTTTGACGGGGTGTTCCTGATAGGATAGGTCTGGTTGCACTTCGATGTTGTCATGAGCTGTCTGTTGCTTGGGGTTCCTCACACACTTCCTTAACTGCAAATGTGGAACACAGCGTGTACGTATGAAAATTCTGCTGGTAGGTCTAGCTGGTAGGAAACTTGTCCTTTATGAGCAATTATGCGAAATGATCCGATGAAATGAGGTGCAAGTTTGCCTTTTACTTTGGACCATTGTAGCCCTCTCATGGGTGATACCTTAAGGTACACATAATCATCAGGGTTGAAACCGACATCCCGGTGTTTTTGATTGTAGTAGCTTTTTTGACGGCTTTGGGCTGTTTTGAATTTCTCTCTTATGACTTTTACCTTGTCCTCTACCTCCTGGAGGAACTGCGGGCCGAAGATGCGGCTATCTCCAGTTTCTAACCAATTTAGAGGAGTACAACATCGCCTTCCATATAGGGCTTCGAAAGGCGACATCTCCAAGCTTGCTTGATAACTGCTGTTGTATGAGAACTCGGCGTAGGGCAAACTGTCTTCCCAACTATTCCCATATGTGAGCACACAAGCCCTGAGCATGTCTTCGAGGATTTGATTTACGCGCTTGGTTTGTCCTCAAGTCAGAGGGTGATAGGTTGTGTTAAATACTAGCTGCGTTCCCAAAGCTTGTTGCAGATATTCCCAAAATCTTGAGGTAAACTGGGTGCCTCTATCAGATAAAATAGTCTTGGGTATCCCGTGTAAGCACACAATACGGGCGAGGTACAGTCTTGCTAGCTTTTGTGTCGAGTACGTAGTCTTGACTGGTATGAAGTGAGCCACTTTTGTGAGTTGATTAGTGATCACCCATATAGCGTCATGTCCATGTCGTGACCGGGGTAGTCTGACAATAAAATCCATTCCTACTTCATCCCACTTCCATTCGGGTACCTTCATAGGTTGTAATAGCCCTGCTGGCTTCTGATTTTCTACCTTAATTCATTGACATGAACCACATCGAGCGATGAAAGAGGCCATATCTCTCTTCATTCCGTGCCACCAATATTTCGTCTGGAGGTCCTTGAACATTTTGGTGCCTCCTGGGTGGATAGAATAGGGCACATTGTGGGCTTCTTCCAGAATTTGAGTTTTGAGGCCCTCTTGGTCCAGTACACACAGTCGGTTTCTGTAGCACAGAATCCCTTGCTCATCAATAATAAACTCGGGGGCCTTCCCGAGGTTCATCTTTTTCTTCATGCCTTCAGTGTTGGGGTGTCCCTTCGGAGCTTCCTTCATATTCCCGTCAAAAGTGGGTTGTACTTCAAGTTGTGCCACTATGCCTTGTGGAACGAGGAGCAGGTTTAGGAGAGCGAACTCTTTTGCAAGCTCAGGTCTCATCTTTGGTACGGGTTTCTTGCGTGAGGCGGGGTTCCGGCTAAGAGCATGTGCTACTACGTTAGGCTTACCCTGATGGTAATTAATGCCCACATCATAATCCTTAATTAACTCCAACCAACGTCGTTGTTGTACGTTGAGATCTGGATGTGTGAAAATATACTTGAGACTCTTATGATCCGTGTATATTTTGCAACGATTTCCAAGCAGAAAGTGTCTCCATTCCTTGAGAGCGTGAATCACGGCGGCCAACTCCAAATCGTTAGTGGGGTAGTTCTCTTTGTGTCGCCGGAGTTGTCGTGAGGCATAAGCCACAACCTTTCCTTCTTGCATGAGTACGCATCCGAGGCCTTTCCTGGAGGCATCACAATATATTTCAAAATCTTTGTTTAAGTCTGGCACAATCAATACTGGGCTATAGTCAATCTCTTCTTCAATTCCTGGAAACTTTTCTCACAAGCTTTTGTCCATTCAAACTTCTTTTCCATCTTGAGCAACTGGGTCATGGGTCGGGCAATAGTAGAAAAAATTCCAATGAACCTTCGGTAATATCCTGCTAATTCAGGAAAACTCCGGATGTCTGTCACATTGGCTGGTTGTGGCCATTCACTTATGGCCTTGACCTTTTCGGGGTCTATGGCTATGCCATCTTGTGTCATCACATGTCCCAGAAATTCAACATCTTTAAGCCAAAACTCACATTTGCTGAATTTTGCATACAACTGATGTTTGCGGAGTTCTCCCAACACAATTCTTAGGTGTTCCGCATGCTCTTCAGGATTTTTGGAGTAGACAAGTATGTCGTCGATGAAGACTACGACAAACTTATCCATATACTTCATGAATACCTTATTCATCAAATGCACGAAGTAAGCTGGTGCGTTGGTTAGTGCAAAAGGCATTACTGTAAACTCGTACAATCCGTATCTCGAGGTAAAGGTTGTCTTTGGAATGTTTTCTGGACGGATCTTGAGCTGGTGATACCCTGACCTCAAATCGATCTTTCAAAATACCTTTGCTTGAGCCAATTGATCAAACAAATCATTTATTCAGGGCAGTGGGTATTTGTTCTTGATAGTGGCCATGTTAAGTGCTCGATAATCAATGCATAGTCTCAGTGTCCCATCTCTTTTCTTGGCAAACAGTACTGGTGATCCTCAAGGTGAAGAGCTTGGTCTAATTTACCATTTGTCCAAAAGTTCCTTTATTTGCTTCTTGATTCCGACTAACTCAGTTAGTGCCATGCGGTATGGCTTCTTATATATTGGGGTTGTACCAAGTGCAAGCTCAATAACAAATTCTATTTCTCGATCTGGTGGCATACCTGGCCGTTCTTCAGGAAATACATCCGGAAATTCACATACCACTAGAATGTCCTTCAACTCACTAGCCTCTGTCTGGTTTAATCTTGCTTTGCTTGATTTTTCCCTCCGTAGAGCTGCAACTATTACTCTCTTACCTTGATGGTGAGTCAGGGTGACCGTTCGATTGAAGCAGTCAATAAATCCCTTGTTGGTGTTTAGCCAATCCATTCGCAAAATAATATCCACTATGTTGCTTTCAATAACAATAAAATTTGCCCAAAACACCAAATCTTTGATTTCAATATTAACCTCTGTATAATATTCTTGAGTAGTCTGCTGTACTCCCGGGGACTTGATAGTCATTGAATTTTCCAAGGGGAGGGTTGAAAAGTTGTGTTTTGAAACAAATCTTTTCGAAATGAACGAGTGGGAAGCTCCAGAATCAAACAAAACTCTGGCAGGAATTTTGTTGACAGGAAACTTATCGAGTACAATTTTAGGTGCGTTCATAGCATCTTCCTTGGCGACAAGATTCACACGACCCTTCCTGTGATTGTTATTGGGGTTGAAATTGTTGCGCTTTGGTTCTGAGTCAAAGTTGGAAGTGTTGGTCTTGGTTGCACCGTTTCCGGCCTTTGGGCATTGCCGAGCGTAGTGTCCTATTTCTGCACATGCAAAAGAGATGACGCTGGTACGGGGAGTAAAATCTTTGTTCCTTATGTAAGAGTTGTTGTTGAATTTAGTGGTTGGTGATGGGGTACGCGGAGCTTGAGTCTTTGAGTCCTCTGTCTTATGCCTGGTGTTGTGCACTGGGGCAGAATTATTGCGACGACATTTGCGAATGTCATCCAGGCTGCAACGTCCGGCTTCTAGCATATTGGCTTTGTCTACCAGTGTCTTAAAATCTGGAAACGTGTGAACGACCAGTTGGCATTTTAATGCTGGAGCAAGTCCATCCAGGAATTTCTCCATCCTTCTTTCATGTCTCTTATAGTCCTCACTTGCATAGCGAACAGTTGATTATATTGATCCAGGTATTCCATCACGTTGGAACTTCTTTGCTTCGGGTCTTAGAATTCTCTCTTCTTTATTTTCATGACACTGTTGGGTATGTGCGCTCCATGAAAACTTTCCTTGAATTCAGCCATGTGATACTGTTTTCGTCTGGATGTACGCGAAGGATACTTTCCCACCATGAGGCTACGGCTCTAGTCAAATAGTGGGGAGCGTAAAATACTTTCTCATGATCTGAACACTGTGAAATTGTCATCTTTCTTTCAATGTCACGTAGCCAATCATTTGCTTCCATTGGTTTGTCGGTGTGCGAAAATGTTGGCGGACGTGTCTTTTGTAATTCAGCCAGTCGGGAGTGTTGTGGGTGCGGACCACGCTGATTTCCCATATTCATCAATTGATTCATCATTTCGTGATGCTGCTGTTGGCTCTGCTCGTATAAATGACATACTTTTGAAAGTGCTGGGCTGCTTTCATGCTGGCTAGACTGACCTTGAGTTAAGTTGTTCCCTGTCTCAGCGGATTGATTTTCTCCATTGTCCCTTGGCATGGAGCATTTCCAGGGACGACTCATTTCGCAAAGCTGGGTTAATGTTGTAAGAACCAATAAGAAAATGAAGCCCGAATAAAAATTTTATAAATATTTTTCCAAGGAAACACTACAAGGATTTTTCATACAATAACTGTCATGTTCGGAGAAGGACCGAAGTACATCTTACATCGAACATAATTATACATACCACTCAGGTCATACTCTCGTATGCCTGACTTGATATTTAAGATAGTGCACTTCTCCTGTCCTACATGATGCAACACGACTACTTGTCTTCGGTCTAGGAGCACATCATCATACATATCATACAGGCGTACTAGCGATCTGCTGCACCATCTCTAGGCAGAGTCGGAAGGAACCTGGATTGGCTGACCCAGGGAAAGTCCACATGAGGAGCTGGGGAGTTCACTTCCTCCTCTACTGGCTCTAAGCGTACTGTGCGAGACGACGAAGCATGCATAGGACTAGCAGGCATAGCAACTCTAATGGGGGCAGGAGCAATGACTTGATTGAACTCCTCAATGGTAGGCAGCTGACGGTGTAACTGAGCTGGCGGAGCGCATGAGGCAGAAGAAGAAGGGCATGACTGAGGCGGTGCGGGGCGAAGGAGCTCAGTCTTGTGGTGAGGACGAGTAAGGTGCTCCATGCCAGGAGCCACCAAGTCATCCACTAAGCCATCAAAGGCTGACTCCAGGGCTCGGACATACTGCACGAGCATCCCAAGAGCATCATCTTCCTCTCCTATGGGGCATGCAAAGGTATAGTGACGGGTGTACGGCATGTGGCAAGGTAGGTAATAAAAAGGATGAGTCTTCATTGCTGGAAGAGTGTCCCGGAGACGAGCAATCGCCTCCCTGGCTGCCATCTGAATAGCCTGCCTCTCCGTATGCATGGCTCTCCCAACAAAGCAAAGACGACGAATCTCTGTTCGACCACCAATAAAATGCACCTACGCCTGATGCATAATCAGGGAGTCGCTGATCCTGTGGCGGTAAAACGTGTACTCGGTGCGAGTCGTCAGTCCAATCGCAATCTAAACGATGACGGAATGAAGTCGCAAAAATGCCGTTGGCTCGTTCGTGACACCGGCGACGGGCAACCAATCCCAACCATCTACAAAACAAATTTTTCATATAGTCAAAACATAAATATATGTTGACTAACAGAAAATTGCTAAAACAAGCCGTAATTAATATCGACTAATCCGGTGAGCGATCATGCCTAGGGGTTTCATACAGTCAGCTTGGCTGTGATACCAAGTTTGTCACGACCGGTTTCCAAATAAATGAATTAATTGGAAATCAGCCATGTGCGTCCTTAGTGAAGAAAATATTTCTCACTAACAGACTCATCTTGATACAGAAAACCAGTAGTACTTAATATTATACAAGTAGAGCAATGGTTACTCTACAATTATTACAACATATCCAATTCTTAGGAAAAATAGAATGTTACAGTGGTCTTAGGGTGACTCTACTGCCCGTGAAAATAAAAGGGGGCACGTCACATCAGAGTAATGTGACATGACAAGTACTACTACGCGTTAAGCAACATAGTGAAGCTCAACGATTTATTCTCGGTGGCGGAGGCGATGGAATAAAACATCGGCGGACTCCAGGATCGCAAGACTGACTGGGATTCCTCTAGACATCAGACTAGCTATCAAACTCTTCATCCATCAGGTCTCCTTCATCCATATCTGGCCACAACAACAAGCCAGTCAGTACTCCGAAAAGCAGTCGCAAACTGTTTGCACAAAAGATGAGATGCATGAAGTTGATGTTATATGCATGGTTAGAATCAGGTTATATCCAAAATATATGTGCTGAAAATAAATTAAGTTAGTGGATAAATCAAGTGGTAGTCCTCCGGAGATATCCTTAATAGAAAAGAATAATACACCGATCGGGTGTGTGGAGCGATGACTCTAAAGTTTAACAGGGGTTAGTAAAACCACCTTCAGGCATCCGAGTGACACCACATACAGGGCATGCATAAAACAAATAAAAGACAAGCCACAAACGGGCGTCCTTGCGACACCCCGTAAGGGCAAAATAAGTAACATGCCTCAGTCGGGCGTCTCAGCGACACATCAAAAAGAGCATAATAAATAAAATAACAAGTCACAGTCGGGTGTCTTAGCGACACCACACAAAGTGCATTTTAATTAATCCACACAAGCCAATGAAAATAACTATATATATTTTCGTTATTACAAAAGTGTTGAAATAATTTGTGGAGTTTGGAAATAATTCAAATATGCTCCATATATTTTTACACGGTTTTTGTCTTAGGTTTTGAGCCTAGATAAAATAACAAAACTCATGTTAGAACTAAAACAGAAAAATAGAATAGAAAAAAGACAAGAAATGAGAAAGCTTACCTATCGATGGCCAAGCCCACCTGGCCTCCTCCAAGTCGTCTTCTACCTCTGCCAGTTGGCAGAGAAGGAGATGGTCGCCGCTTCCCATGGCCGTGGCACGCAGCAGCCTGCCTGCTCGTCATGCTCGCGAGTGGGATATGGTTCCCTCCACCATGGCTAGGTTTTCCCCCTCTCCATTCGCTCTCTCCTCCAATCTCCCCTCTCTCCCGCCAAGGCCTCACCTCAAGCTCGTCGACGTTAGCTCGCCCCTGTCTACCCCTCTAGCCTCTGAGACACTCATCAGCTCCGCCTCGACGCCCTCAAGATCTCCAGCAAGTCACATGACGCCAGAAGCCTCCAATGGTCGTCGCGCCGTCATCTTCCACCTCCGGTCACCGAGATTGGCGCCGTCGATTTCTCCGTCGTCAAGCCGTCCCCGAGCTCGCTTTCGACGTCTGTGCACACCTCGTGAGTTGTAGAACCCATTGCCCTCCTTTCCCCTTCGATCCCGAGTCGTATCTGCCAATTCCATGGATATCAACGAGATCTTCCGTGGGAGCACACCGCTGGTGACACTCCGCTGATCGGTTGGTCCAACCGAGACCACCAGAAGCTTTGCGACGTCACATAGGTGCTGTAGGTGGTTAGATCCGGCTTTTTCACGCACTGCAACGTTGATCTCGATGAAGCGCAAACTCCGGCAGCCGCCAAGATCGTCGTCGGGAACGTTTCCGACCATTCCAGCCCTTATGGCTTGGTCCTTTAGATGCGTGGGTGAGAGGCTGATCTATTCGTTGTCTCGGTCATCCATTTGGTCACCGGAGGGGGAATCCCGACCTCCTCCGCCGTCTGTGGAGCTGTCGGCGACTCACCGTCGGTGTGTTTGACCCCATGGACCAAGGGTTTGACCTCCGTGGGTCACTGCGAGGTGGGGCCAGCCTCTAATTAGTCAAACATTAAACTAATTAAATAATTCAATTATTTAAACTATAACTATAACTACTCACTCAGTTAGTGTCTGAGACACTTACTAGTGGACCCCACTGGTTAGGTTTGAGCAGCAACGGCCAAATTGACGAGCTGATGTAATGGTGATGTCATGCTGGTGGAATAATTGGAATTATGTGATTAATAAAATTCCAGAATTAGTTCAAAACTTCTAAACATAATAGAAATTAATTTGTAACTCACATTACAATAAATTATATATGATTTTTTTTAGAAAAATCCAAAGAATCCAATGGTGCTATTTTCATGCATGATAGTACAAGTTATACCTGAGAATCATGTCAAATCAATTAAAAGGGTATATGAAAATACCTTATTTGAAGTGGCATTCGAATCTTTGATTCAAACGAGCTTCAATCAACTTATTTAAAGATGCATTAGATCATCCATCATATCCATGTCATGTAATGATCATGCACCATATTGTTGCACTTGACGTGTATTGGTTGTGATTGTTTGTTTCGGTAGGCTCCGCTCCACAGGATACCTAGGAGTATCCAACTGAAGGAGTGTATCCCTCCGTTGATCTAGAAGGCAAACACCCCTTTTGAGAATTCTGATAAAATCCCATATCCTCGCGCCTGCTCTCATTTATTGCATGAGGACACATCGTGATAAATGCTTTTGGCTCGGTAGTTGAACCCATTCCTCTGCATGACATGTCCTTGTCATAGCAAATAGCTAATCCTTGCATCCTAGCATACCTGGTAGATGCTTTAGCCATGATGTGCTTTACGTGCTATGCTTGCTATGCTTAGAGTTGTCTCATGCCTGTTTCATCTCGGTGATGAACTCGAGTAAATAAATATGTTCTGGTGACAAAGGATAAGTGTGATGAATCTGATTTTTTAAAGGTTCCGATGAGGGGCTGTGTTGGAGTACATGGTGGGTTGTTTCATTGGAATCGTTCTTATGAACTGAGTTCCGTGTATGTGATCCAAGACTAGCTACTACCACATGCCGGGCCCTGAAATATGACACCGCTCGGCTTATTAATCACCTAGTACTCTATCCAAGAGTTGCAAGTAGTTTCTGGTGTTTGTAGTCATGCTGGAGGCCGTGCACGGTGCTGACCTTAGAGGTGGGCTGTGACGTGGTAGGTAGTGGCACGGTGTACAAAGTATCACTCGGATGCTGGGCTTGGCAACCCTGCGCACATAGTTTGAGGCCGTAGCAGAAACTTCGGCCGGACTTCCATGCGGGTTCATCTCAAATAGGCCATAAACCTGGACTAGGTATTAGCGTGGTTAACGGTCGTGGCCGACTCCCTCGCTGGGCTTCCGCTTGAAGATTGCCGAGTTGCGTGAAGTGCCCATGGCGATAAGTGGCGAGAGCATGTGTGAAGAAGTGCACCCCTGCAGGGTTATGATCTATCCGAATAGCCGCGTCCGTGGATATGGACTTCTTGGAAACATATGTTGTTCATAGATAACTTAATGGATACTCATAAAAGTATCAAGATAAGTGTGAGTATCATGGATGGAATCCTCGTAGGGAGACGGGAAAGAATCCATTGTAGTGTATTGTTGTGGTGGTAGTGGACTCATGTACGGCTTATCAAAAGTTGTTTAAAAATACTTACAGTCATAGTATAGATTAGCCAAGAGTCAAAGCTAGCTTGCTGCATGAAACTCCACAAACCCCTTCGTTGAAACTTGTGCATCAGTAGTTAGATCTGATTTAATGTCCTTCTGAGTAATTTCGTACTCATGCTTCTTAATAAATGTTGCAGAAGATACCCACGAACCATGTGGTGAGTTCTACCTAGACATCGATCAGGACGAGTAGATGGTGTCCGAGCTACGACCTGGCCCCTTCAGAAGGGATCTATAGGTAGTCAGGCTTTATGCATTTTCCTTTCATTTGTCTGTAACCTGACAACTTTAATGGTTCCGCATGGCTTGTATAACTTTGTTTGTACGACTTGAGTGTCGTGTCATGTGACCCCTACCTATATGAACTTATTATGCAAGGCTCTTCCGAGTCTTCTAAATAAATATTGTGATGTTGTATGGTTATGTTGTGATGCCATTGTTGAATCTATGCATATTGCGTATGTCATGCGTACGTGTATGGGGTTCAACACTTAGTTGTGCGCCGTTAGTAGTACTCTTCACAGAGAAATGCCCCTTTGTGATTCCACTCAGCATGGGTAGCTTTCTACAGCTCCGGACACATTGATTGACCGACATGTATCCTTCTTAGCTGTTGTGTCTGTCCCTTCGAGGAAATGTCCTTGTAGCTTGCTACGACTCATCTACGCACGATGATGACCGACACCTGCTTTGTTGGGTTATGTATGCCTATCTCTGTATGGATGTGCCACTTGGGTTTGTAACTAGTTATGTCGATCCGGGTTCTTTGACATTGGAATGCTGGCGATACATTTCATATGTGAGTCAAAAGACGCAAATGGTCCCGACCATGGTAAGGTGGCAACCGTGGGGTTAACCATGCATGAGACTGCAAAGTGATGCTGTGTGTTACAGGCTGGATTCCTATGGCTTAGATTCGGGGTCCCGACAGCGTTGTATCAAAGCATGATTGACTCTAGGATTACCAAGCCAAACAGGTCAAAGTCGAGTCTAGAAATGCTTTAGTTATATATAAGGGAATGGATTGTGGAATGGAACGTAAGGCTCTTTTGATTCTCTTCTCAATTCATTCTATTCTGGTCACTCTCAACTTTTCTATGGGGATTAAGAACTAGGTTTCTTATCTATCTCTGAGGATCACGTGTTAATACTTTGTAGACTGTAGGAAAGTGGTTTGAGAGTCAATCCGAGTTTTCTAGTTTGTTTTTGAGCAAAATTGTTGACCATGGAACCCTGAACTTGAGAGTTGAGTGGTTATGCTATCCAATGTTTTGCAGGATGTCTCAAAATTTCTTTTGAGCATTTCCGGCTGTTATGTTGTCTGATTTTAGTAGAGCTCTAATGTCTGTGCATTATTCTTTATTTCAGATGCCTCCTCGTCCTTCTCGTCAGGTGGTCCGTTTGACTAGGTGCATTGATGTACCGGGTCACACGGCCATGTTGGTCAGGATGATGTCAGTAGCCGGTTACCGTTGGTACCCAGAGTATATGGTGGAGGAGCTGTACCGGCACTTTAACCAGAGCCAGTGTATGTGTACTATTAGGGTATATCTAGATTACGCTGGAGTAGAGGATCCAATCCATTGGTCTTATGGGTTGGGGTTACCGTTCACATGGCGGTCCAGGATGCCGCCTACTCAATGTTGACCATCATGAGAGCAAATCATGCATTGTTGCAGAATTCGAGTTCTGTTATATCCCAGCTTCTCAGCCAGGAGAAGAAGGTTATCACAATGAAGTTTATTATGATTCTTCTTTGGTGGACCCATTGCTGCAGGTTACCACCCAGATGTTAGAGAATAGAGTCTGAGATGCTCGTGCTCTTCACATGGAGTTTTATGATACTAGTGCCCTTCTGTGGACAGCTTTGACATAGCAGGCACCTGTCATTCACACGGGCTATGGAGACATGGACGGACTCATTTGCCAGCTCACGTTGATTGGCTGCGATTCGAGGTGTCGCCCCTCTTCGTGGACCTCTGTTGTCGCTAGTTAGGGGACAGAGGCCACATCCATGTCCTTATGGATTCCAGGGATCTCAGGCTTGGGTGTTTTCTGACCCTCGGGTTCGGCTCCCAGGTCATGAAGGAAACCTGTATGAGATGTTCTATGCGAATGCTTGAGTTCGTGAGTGGTGCAGTAGTATTGTTCAGTGCATTTCTTAACTCCTTAGCTACAGTTTATGTTGATCTAGTCTAAGCTGTGAGTTTGTTTGTCAAGATGGTGTTCACCAGGCTCAACTGTGCCCCTGTCCATGAGCAAGGAGAAGGTAGTCAAGCAGCTGAGGAAAACCTACCTCACCCGCCCTCTCTGGTGGAGGTTATGTTGGAGGCAAAGAGGAACGAGAGAAACCAATCGTCTCTTAGAGTATATTGAGCAGAATAAGGCTCGTTAGCAGCGAAATGACTCAGTGAATCTCAATGACTTTGTGAAGCTCAATCCACCCAAGTTTCATCATTCTGTCGACCCCCTCAACGCTGATGATTGGTTGTGTAGCATTTCACGCAAGATACGTTCTACCAATCTCGTTGAGGTTGATATGGTGACATTTGCTACTTACTTTCTGGAAGGCCCCGACAATCTATGGTAGGAGAATTACGAAGCTATGTGCCCTATCGGACCAGCTGCCACGTGGGCTGATTTTAGCACAGTTTTCCATCTGCATCACATCCCAGAAGGGTTAATGGACCACAAGAGAGAGGAGTTCTATGCATTTACTCAAGGGAAGCTGACTTTGGATTCATATAGCCGTGAGTTTGGAAACATCACCCTCTATGCAACTGAAGAGGTGTCAACTGACACCAAGAAGCAAGAAAGGTTCCGCCAGGGATTGAGCCCCAAACTTCATCGTGATATGCGCCTTCATGAATGTGCGAGCTTCCAAGCTCTCGTCAACAAGACGATCAGTGCTGAAATTGGACATACTGATTATGAATCTACAAAGAAGCACTCTCGTGATTCTGGCTCCTCATCCGGGTCAACATTTCAGAAACGCCGGGTGTGGGTCCCGAATAGTTCTCTGCCACCAAGAAACACTGTGAGGCCATCCTATGTGGCACCTCATGCAAATCAGATCAACCCTCCAGCCAAGACGTATGGTGGTCCATCTACCAATGCTGCACCACGTGCCAATCAATTGGTCTGCTACAAGTGTGGAGAACGAGGTCATTATTCACGTGAGTGTCCTCACAACAACGACACAAATCAACCTAGAAAGTCTGTTGGACGTGGCAAGCCAGGCAAAGCATTCCATCTAAAGCCAACTCATGCGCGTGGTCGTGTTAACTATGTTTCAGTAGAAGAAGGTGCAGAGGATCCGGACGTCATTTTGGGTACGCTCCTTGTCAATCATCACACAGTGTCTCACTACTGAAATTTAGAAATTTGCCGTCTGCCATGGCAGACGGCAAAGGGGGGAACCACGGACGGCAAAGGCTTTGCCGTCGGTCAGCAGACGGCAAAGTAGACGGCAAAAAAAATCCGGTGAAGAGGTTCTTTGCCGTCTGCTTTTCTAAAGCGGACGTCAAAGAATCTTTGCCATGAGGGGGCAGATGGCAAATTAAATGGGACGGCACAAACTGCAACGGCCCCGTTAAGTGTTAATGGCAGGCCTCCTCTCTTTGCCGTCTGCCATCCCCCCTTTCCATGTGGGGGCAGACGGCAAAGGGGGGAACCAGCCCCCTCTCTCTCTCCCTCTTTGCCGTCAGCCATCCCCCTTTACCATGTGGGGGCAGACGGCAAAGAGGGGAGAGAGAGGGGGCTGATTCCCCCCTTTGCCATGTGGGGGTAGATAGCAAAGGGGGGAACCAGCCCCCCCTCTCTCCCCTCATTGCCGTCTGCCATCCCCCCTTTGCCATGTGGGGGCAGACGGCAAAGGGGGGGAACCAACCCCTTTTTAATTTATTTTTTATTATATCCAACATTTTTAACAATTATCAGGATATATGTATATTTGACATAAATAAATTTCTTTCCGTACTCATAACCATATTAAAATAACTCTCATCCATAGTGCATACATATTATGCAAGTTGCATCCGTACCAAACCATATATTACACCAGTTTCATACACATGCATACAAATTTTCATATATATCCATATACTACAATAGTTTCAATACAAGCCATGGTACAAGAAATCATCTTCAAGCATTCCATCAATATAATCCAAGCTTCTCGTGAAGTGAATGTAATCTGCAAAATAACAAATAAGAAAGTTAGAAGAATAATACTAGATGAAGAAGTGTATATAGGTTATTTCGGAGAGAAATTAGCTAAGTATAGGCCATTTAGGAGCTAACTAAGCTAATTATCTCATTTAGGTGGAACCCTAGCTAACTATAGGTCGTTTCGGAGCTAACTTGGGTAAAATAGGTCATTCCGGAGCAAACTATGCTTATTAAGCCATTTTGGATCTAGCTAGGCTAATTATAGGCCATTTAATACCTAAGTTAGGGGGAATAGGTCATCTTGCAGCTATGTAAGCCTTATTATGTCATTTAGAAGAGAACTTAGCTAACTATAGGTCATTTTTTATTAAATAGGTCATTTTGGAGCTAACTAAGCTAATTATGTCATTTCGTAGGATAATTAGCCAATTTATAATTTGTAGATCAACTCCGGCGCCAACTCTACCATTTCATCTAGCATGCCAGGGGATAGTTCTTTCGCACAAAGAGAACGGAAGAAATGGCTCAGCTCTGCCAGTACTAGCCATTCATCCTCAGGGATAAAGCCACGCAACATCATCGGCATTACCCGCTCAATCCATATGTGCCAATCATGACTCTTGAGCCCAAATATTTTCAATTTCTCAAGACTCGCTCCGCTCTTTAGATTCGCAGCATACCCAACGGGGAACATCAACCGCATTTTCACCCACAATAACATTTCCCTCATAGCTGGCCTTTCAAGATTGAACCATGCCTTTGGCTTCGCTATGCTTTGCTTTCCTTTCCGTTGTCGTAAGTTTTGCAACGGTCTATCACATAGAGCCTCCAGGTCGATTCTAGCCTTAGGATTATCTTTTGACTTCCCCTCTATGCCAAACAATGTACCAAAAATGGCCTCCACAATATTCTTTTCAGTGTGCATCACGTCAATGTTGTGTGGGCAAAGGAGGTCTTTGTAGTAGGGCAGATCCCATAAGCATGACTTGTGAGTCTAGGCTTGTTCCGTATTATACCCTTTGAAGTATCCTGGACGAAAAGGATCAGGCTCGAGAGCATTTAACTGATCAAGGGTCTGTTGGCCTGTCAACGCAGCTGGTGCAGTGTTTTTGACAACTCTACCTTTGATGAAATTCTTCTTGTCTTTTCTGAACTTATGGTGAGGATCCAGGAATTTTCTGTGCATGTCGAAACAAGAATACTTGCGACCAGCCTGCAGCCAACGGAACAGAATAGCTGCCTTGCATGTGGTGCATGGGAACCTTCCATCCACACACCAGCCAGCGAATAGCGCCAACGCCGGATAATCATGCGTCGAGTACATGTACCACACATGCATTTTGAAATTTGTTTTGGTAGCCGCGTCGTAGGTCTTGATCCCATTATCCCAGGCTTCTTGCAACTCATCCTTAAGCGGCTGCATGTACACATTCATATTCTTCCCGGGATAGTTGGGCCCTGGAATTATCAATGTCAGGAAAATGTTCTTTCTTTTCATAATCTCTCCGGGTGGCAAATTTAGTGGAATTCAAATACAGGCCAACAACTGTATTGTGCTGCCGTCATTCCATACACATTGAACCCATCCGTGCTGATGGCAACTCTAGGTTTCCTAGGATCTTCCGATTTATCCTTATGTAATGCATCGAAGTGCCTCCACGCAAAACCATCTGAAGTGTGTACCAGCATCCTATTCCAATCTGCATCTAGTTCGGTTCTTTTGCCCAATTTGTGCCATGTCATCTGTCTGGCTGTCTCTTCGACCATGAAAAGACGTTGAAGTCTTGGTACGATTGGCATATACCGAAGAACACTAATGGGGATTTTGGTCTGATTCTTTTCACCCATGCCGTTGTCTACCACAATATACCTGGAAGAATTGCAAATGGGGCAATAGTTCAAGGCCGCATACTCAAGCCTAAATAAGGCACATCCGTTCTCACAGGCATGGATCTTCTCATAGGGCATCTTAAGTACACGGAGGATTTTCTCTTACTGGTACAGGTTTGCAGGAAGTACATGGCCTTTGTGTAGAAAGTGTCCAAATATTGTCATTATCGCATCGTAGCATTCTCTGCCTAGGTTGAATTGAGCCTTCAGAGCCATTACTTGCGCGATGGCTTCCAGCTGACAAAGCTTAGTCTTCTCATGGAGAGGACATTTTGAAGACTCCAACATTTCATAGAAGGCCTTTGCAGATTCCTCCATCTCATCATCCGAATCCCGAGCATCATCAAAGTCTTGCACCATGTCTTCAATCCCGGTACCATGCTCGTCGATGCAACGACGAATCACCTCAACTCTGGCACGTTGGTCAGACTCACCATGAAAAGTCCACACCGTATAATTTGGCTAAAACCCCACTTCTGCAGGTGTTTACCCATTTCAAACTCTGTCTGCTTTTTCAGTTGTCGCAGTTGGGACAGGGGCACCATGTTTTTTGCTGGCCATTTGCAAATGCGGCTCTCACAAACCCCCTGGTTTTTGTTAACCGTTCATGGGTCATGTCTTTCTGACTAGGGTGACCAGTGTACATCCAAGCATGATCACTCATGTTGCCTAGCTACCTATGGGGGCACAAAAAATTAATATATAATTCATCATCTACATTCATACGCTAATCAAGTTTGTCAGTTTTATTACGTCCATGCAACCTACACGCTAATAGGTAAAGATAGGTCCTAATCCCACCCGAGTATGTGTATATTGGGTTCGTTTTCCCATGCTCTGCTCCAGATGCGACGCAGAATTTCGGCAGCACCTCCCCGATGTTCTCCTGATACACGTCTCGGCAATAAGCAGAGAGGATGTGTACCCGGAGAACAACAGGGGAGGCACTGACGAAATTCTGCATCGGATCCGGAGCACAGCATAATGGAAAACAAACCCAATCTACACATACTCGGGCTATCCATGGATGATGTTGGACAATTCGAAAGGATGGCGGTTATAAATATGCAAAGAAATGCATATTTATAGATGTCGCCCTTTCGAACGGGAGACGCATACTGGTCACGCATACTCATGATTGAAGAAACCTATAGCTAGCAAGTTTCACCGGCACGAAGACCGGGACAGAGAAAATTAAGGGGGTAGGCAGAGAAGTCATTTGTGCTCACCAACAAACGCAAGGGCGGAGCTCGTCCAACGCACGTGGAGGTCGTCAAACAACTGCACATTGAAATTCACACGATCAACACAAATACGATGTTTTTATAATTAACATAATCGGAAAATATGTGACCTAATCATAATTTACATAACTATGACCTCGTGGGCCTCTGGAAGGCCGAAAAGCACCTTGTCGTTCAACAGAAGGCAAAAGAGGTGTCACGGGTCGGGGCTTAGTGGCGTCGGGAGTCAGTGCCATCGAGGGTCGGTGGTGTCGGGTGTCGGTGGCATCAGGGGTCGGGGGGTTAGTGGCGTCGGTTGTGGGGGGTCAGTGGCGTCGGGGGTCGAGGGTCAGTGACGTCGGGGGTCGAGGGTCAATGATGTCGTGTGTCAGTGGCGTCGGGGGTCGGGGGTTGGTGGCGTCGAGCGTCGGGGGTCGGAAGTCGTGGGCCGAGGGTCTGGGTCGGGGGTCAGTGGCGTCGGGGTTCGAGGTTTAGTGGCGTCGGGGGTCAGTGGCGTCGGGTGTCGTGGGTCGGGGGTCAGTGGCGTCGGGGGTCGATGGTCGGGGGTCAGTGGCGTCGGGCGTCAGGGGTCGGGGGTCGAGGGTCAGTATTGGGGTGCCGGGGTTCCCTTTTCCTCTTCTTTCTTCTTCTCCTCTCCCCTCTTTTTTTGTTCTTCTTCTTTTCTTCTTCTTCTTCTTCTTCTTCTTCTTCTTCTTCTTCTTCTTCTTCTTCTTCTTCTTCTTCTTCTTCTTCTTCTTTTTTCTCCTCCTCCTCCCCCTCCTCCTTTTCTCCTCCTATTCTTTTTCTTCTTCTTCTTCTTGTTCTTCTTGTTCTTGTTCTTGTTCTTGTTCTTGTTCTTGTTCTTCTTCTTTTTTCTCTTCCTCCTCCTCCTCCTCTTCTTGTTCTTCTACTTCTTCTTCTCCTTCTTCTTTTCGTTCTTCTTCTAATTATTTTCTTCTTTTCCTATTTTCTTTTTCATTTTTTCCTTCTCCTTTTCCTCTTTTTTCTTCTAACCTAACTAACTAACCTAATTAGCCTAATAATCTAACCAAATAAACTAACTAAATTACCCTATATATAATAAAGAGGTAACCTAATAAAATAACTAAAGTAATTAACTTTTTTAAAAAGAAAAATAAGAAGAACTCACCGGCGGGGTGGTGTGGGCGGTGGTGGACGACGGCAGGGGGCGGCGGCGGCGGCGGTGGACGACGGTAGGGGGGCAGGGGGCACGGCAGGGGGCTCGCCGCAGGGGTGGGTCGCCACGGGGGTGGTTCGCCGCGGGGGTGGATCGCCGCGGGGAGGGGCTCTCGCTGGGAGGGGCTCGCCGCGGGGGGGGGGGGGGCTCGCCGCGGGAAGGGGCTCTCATGGGGAGGGGGTCGCCGTGGGGTGATGGGAGAGAGTGACCGGGGGAGAGAGAGACAGTGAGCGAGGAGGGGGTTAACGGCCGTTATAGGGCGGCCCCATTGCCGTCCGCCCCTTGACGGCAAAGGGCCCCATGGCAGACGGCAAAGGCCCCCGGATGTCGAACACTGCAGGCATGGGACCCACCCGTCCTTTTTGCCGTGTGCCCTGGATCTCTTTGCGGTCCGCTGGCAGATGGCAAAGGGCCGACACATGGAAAATAGTATTTTTGCCACGTGTCAGCCCTTTTCCGTCTGCCTTGTGTCAACTGATGGCAAAGAGGTTCTTTGTCATCAGCCAGCAGAAGACAAAGAACTGGCTGACGGCAAAGAACTGGATTCCAGGAGTGTCTGTTCTTTTTTATACTGGGTCATCTCATTCTTTAATTTTCGAAAGTTGTGTGCAGTTGCATAACATGTCCTTTTGTGATATGCCCATCACATTAGTGGTTCAAATTCCTGGTAGTAAATGGCAGACCTCTAGGATAAGTTATCATAATGAAATTCTTGTGGACAGGCTAGTCTTCCTAGCATGCTTGATAGGTCTTAAGTCTTCAGATATCAATATCATCTTGGGTATGGGCTGGATGTGAGCTCATTACGCCAAGATTGATACTCATTCTAGGAATGTTCAGCTTACACATCCATCGGGTGAGATAGTTCATGTCTCGACTCGAGCTGCCAAATGAAAACTCTATTCCCTCAATGCTAGCCTTCTTCCAGATCTAGAAGATATTCTGGTACTCCATGATTTTCCGGATGTCTTTCCAAAATAAGTGCCAGGCATTCCACCTGATAGGGATGTGGTGTTTGTGATACATCTTGTTACAGGAACTGTTCCAATAGCCAGAAGACCCTATAAGATGGCACCCTTAGAGCTAGACGATCTTAAGAAACAACTAGATGAGGCCTTGAATAAAGGTTTCATTCATTCTAGCTCTTCTCCTTGGGCTTGTCATGTCCTCTTAGTTAAGAAGAAGGATGGAACGGATCGGATGGTTGTTGATTATCGACCAGTTAATCTAGTTACCATAAAGAAGAAGTATACGTTCCCCAGGATCAACGACCTGTATGATCAGTACGCTGGATCCTCAGTCTTCTCCAAGATGGATTTGTGGTTGGGCGACCATCAAATAAAGATCAAGAAGGGGACGTTCCAAATACGAC
This sequence comes from Hordeum vulgare subsp. vulgare, assembly GCF_904849725.1. Taxonomy (NCBI): domain Eukaryota; kingdom Viridiplantae; phylum Streptophyta; class Magnoliopsida; order Poales; family Poaceae; genus Hordeum; species Hordeum vulgare. Next base: position 267,015,090 of record NC_058519.1, on the reverse strand, counting down.
CTTTGTCACTCGTTATGACCAACATGAGTACACCGTCATGTCCTTCGATTTAACCAATGCTCCAGCCACCTTCTCTCGCTTGATGAATTCGATCTTCATGGAGTACTTGGGTAAATTCGTCGTGGTTTACCTCGACGATATTCTCATCTACTCGGAGAACGAACAAGAACATGCCCGGCTTCGAAGGATGGTATTGATGAAACTTCGAGAGCATCGTCTTTATGCAAAGTTCTCTAAATGTGAATTTTGGTTGCCAGAAGTGACCTACCTAGGCCATGTAATTCTTGCTAAAGGTATTGTTGTCAATCCCGAGAGAGTTCAAGTTGTCCTTGATTAGACTCAACCTGAATCGGTTAAGCAAGTTAGGAGTTTTCTTGGTCTAGCGAGCTATTTTCATCGCTTTGTCGAGAACTTCTCCAAGGTTGCAAAGACTCTAACTGAACTCCTCACGAAAGATAAAAAGTTCAAGTGGACACCACAATGCGAGCATAGTTTTCAGGAACTGAAAAGATGCCTGACTTCTGCACGTGTGTTAGTACCACCAGATTTCTCCAAGGACTTCATTATCTATTGCGATGCCTCGTGACAAGGATTAGGTTGTATTCTCATGCAGGATCGTCATGTGATTGCATAGGCATCTCGACAGTTGTGTCCACATGAGGATAATTATCCTACATGTGATCTTGAGCTTGCAGCTGTAGTCCATGCACTAAAAACCTGGCGACATTACCTTCTGGGTAATCGTTGCGAAATTTACACTGATCACTAAAGTCTAAAATACATCTTCACCCAGCCGGATTTGAATCTTAGGCAAATACGGTGCGTCGTGTTGATCACAAATTACGACTTAGGGATGGCTTACACCCCAGGGAATGCCAATGTCATGGCTTTTGCACTAAGTCGTAAGTCTTATTGTAGCAATCCGATGTTACAACAAGGTCAACCACTTCTCCTTGAGGATTTCCGGAAGTTAAACCTCCACATTGTTCCTCAAGGATTCCTTTCCACTTTGGTGGAGAAACCAACTCTTAGGGATCAAATCATAGCTGGCCATAAGCGTAACAAGGGTATATCTCGGATCAAGGAGAATATGACTAGCATAAACGCTAAAGAATTCTCTATAAATGATCAAGGTCTTGTGTTCTTTGAGAACCGTTTAGTGGTTCCTAACAACCAATATCTGCGGAAGTTGATCCTTAAGGAGGCTCATGAATCTCCTCTCATGATTCATCCTGGTAGCACCAAGATGTATCAAGACCTACACCAGAGGTTGTGGTGGACTAGGATGATGAGATAAATTGCTCAGTTTGTTGTCGAGTTAAAGCAGAACATCAAAGGCCTATTGGCACCCTTCAACCTTTAGCTATTCCTGAGTGGAAATGGGATAAAGTCGGTATGGATTTCATCACCGGATTTCCCAGGACTACGAGATGGAATAATGCTATATTTGTGGTCATTAACCGTCTTTGCAAAGTGGCTCATTTTCTTCCTGTTCGAGAAAGTATAATAGCTAGTCAGCTAGCGGAGTTATATATTTCTCGAATAGTGCCTCTTCATGGTGTTCCTTTGGAGATTAACTCAGATCGTGGGACTATCTTTACTTATCGTTTATGGGGAAGTTTTCAAAATTCCATGGGGACTCATCTCTCCTTTAGCACTGCTTTCCATCCTCAGTCAAGTGGTTAAATAGAACGAGTAAATCAAATCCTAGAAGACATGCTTAGAGCTTTTGTTATATCTTCCGTTCGCCGTGTTTGCTTATAACAATAGTTATGAATCAAGCGTGGGCAAAACTCCTTTTGAAGTTCTCTATGGACGAAGGTGTGGAACACCTCTTAACTGGTCAGAAACCGGGGAGAGGCAACTCTTTGGTCCGGATATAATCCGGGAGGCAGAAGAGCAAGTTCGCGTTATTCCTGAAAAGTTGAAAACAGCCCAATCTCGTCAAAAGAGCCAATATGATCGTCATCAAAATGCTGTGACTCTTGAAGTTGACGAGAAGGCTTACCTTCGGGTTACACCTCTGAAGGGTACCCATCGATTTGGTATGAAAGGAAAATTGGCTCCTCGTTACATTGGTCCTTTTCCCATTCTTTCCAAATGAGGAGAGGTTGCTTACCAATTGGAACTTCCAGCGCACCTTTCCAAGGTCCATGATGTTTTCCACGTCTCACAACTCAGGCGTTGCTTCTCGGACCCTATCCGTGGAGTGGACCACGAAACGCTTGATCTCTAGGATAACTTTGATATAGAGAGTACCCTATTTGTATTCTTGACCAAGCTGAGCGTGCCACTCAAGGTCAAAACCTCAAGTTTTTTGAGGTTCAATGGTCAAATCATTTTGAAAAATACGCAACTTGGGAAAGGGAGGACCATCTTCGTTTAGAGTACCCCGCGCTCTTCCCGACGACTTCAAATCTTAGGACGAGATTCTTTGGAGTGGGGGTCAGTTGTCATATCGCTGGTTTCCATTACATGCTTCCTAGCTATAGTGTGCATCATATTTTATTTTTGCACTAAAGTGAAATGGGGATTAAGAAAAACTCTAGCACCTCACTCTAATATAAAGAATTAAACTAAGTGTGATTTTCAATGAACCCAAAATGGTTTTAAAAAATGTTCATCTTTTCTGATAAATGTTGGTAACAACATTTCACGGATGAACTTTATTTTTCAAACAATTTTTGCATTTTAATTAATCCACGGAAGCCACTCATATTGCCAAAACAAATAACTATAAATATTTTAGTTATTACAAAAATGCTGAAATAATTGTGGAGTTTGGAAATAATTGAAATATGCTCCATATATTATACAGGGTTTTTTATCTTAGGTTTTGAGCCCAAATAAAATAACAAATCTCATGTTAGAACTAAAACAAAAAACAGAATAGAAAAAAAGAAAATAAATCAGAAACCCTACCTGTCGTAGTCCCATCCCACATGGCCTCCTCCCTGTCGTCTTCTACCTCTCCCAGTAAGCAGAGGAGGAGGTGGTCGCTGCTTGCTGTGGCCGTGGCACGCAGTAGCCTGCCTGCTCGTCGTGCTGGCGAGTGGGATAAGGTTCCCTCCACCGTGGCTAGCTTCTCCCCGTGTCCATGCTCTCTCTCCTCCATTCTCCCCTTTCACCCGCCATGGCCGCACCTTGGGCTCGCCGTAGTTACCTCGCCCCCGTTGACCCCTGTAGCCTCTGATATGCTCATCAACTCCGCCTCGTTGCCCTCAAGCACTCTAGCAATTGACGCGACACCAAAAGCCTCCAAACGCCGTCGCGCCGTTGTCCTCCACCTCCGGTCACCAAGATCACTGTCGTCGATTTCTCCATCCTCAAGCCGTCCCGAGCTCGCTTTAGACGCCTCTGTACTTCTCGTGAGGTGTAGAACCCATTCCCCTCCTTTTCCCCTTCGATCCCGAGCCGTAGTTGCCGATTCCATGGATGTCGACGAGATCCTCCGCGAGAGCTCACTACCGGTGACGCTCCGGTGATCGGTTGGTCCAACGGAGGCCACGAGAAGCTTTTCTATGTCAAGTAGGTGTTATAGGTGCTTAGCTCTGGCTTTTTCGCATGCTGCAACGTTGATCTCGATGAAGTCCGAACGCCGGTAACCACCGAGCTCGTCGACGGGAATGTTTCCGACCATTCCATCCCATGTGGCTTTCTCCTTTAGTTGCGCGGGTCAGAGGCCGATCCATTCGTGGTCTCAGCCATCAATTTGGTCGCCGAAGGAGGAATCCTGACCTCCTCCGCCATTTCTGGAGCTGCCGGCGGCTCACCACCGGTTGGTTTGACCCCATCGACCAGGGGTCACTGCCAGGTGGGGCCAGCCTCTGGTTAGTCAAACATTAAACTAATTAAATAATTCAATTATTTGAACTCTAACTAATCACTGACTAATGGGCCCAGCCATGTTAATTAGCTTATTAGTTTAGTTTTAATCTTAGTTAGTGTCTAAGACATTAACTAGTGGATCCCACTGGTCAGGTTTGACCAGCAACGGCCAAATTGACCAGGTGATGCAATGATGGTGCAATAATTGGAATTATGTGATTAACAAAATTGCGAAATTAGTTCAATACTTCTAAAAATCATAGAAATTAATATATAATACACACTAAAATAAATATATATGAAAATTTATTAGAAAAATTCAAAGAATCCAATGGTGCGATTTTCATGCATGATAGATCAAGTAATACCTGAGAATCAGGTCAAATCAATTAAAAGGGTATATGAAAATACCTTATTTGAAGTTGCGTTTGAATCTTTGATTCAAACCAGCTTCAATCAACTTATTTAAAGATGCATTAGCTCATCCATCATATCCTTGTCATGCCATGATCATGCATCATATTGCTGCACTTGCCGTGTATTGATTGTCATTGTTTGTTTTGGTAGGCTCCGCTCCACACGACACCCAGGAGTATCCAAGTGAAGGAGTCTATCCCTCCATTGATCAACAAGGCAAGCACCCCTTTTGAGCATTCTAATAAAATCCTAGGTTCTCACTCCTGCTCTCATTTATTTTACTAGGACACACTGTGATAAATGATTTTGCCTCGGTAGTTGAACCCATTCCTCTACATGGCCTGTCCTTTTCATAGTAAATAGCTAAACCTAGCAATGTAGCATACCTGGTAGATTCTTGAGCCATGATGTGCTTTACCTGCTATGCTTGATATGCTTAGAGTTGTGTCAAGCATGTTTCATCTCGGTGATGAACTGGGGTGAATTAATGTGTTCTGGTGACAAAGGATAAGTGTTGAATCTGATTTGGTAAAGGTATCAATGAGGGGTTGTGTAGGAGTACATGGTGGGTTGTCTCATTGGAATCGTTCTTAGGAACTGAGTTCCGTGTATGTGATCCAAGACGAGCTACTACCACATGATGGGCCCTGAAATATTACCCCGCTCGGCTTATTAATCGCCTAGTACTCGGTCCATGAGTTGCAAGTAGTTTCTTGCGTTTGTAGTCATGCTGGAAGTCGTGCATGGTGCTGACCTTAGAGGTGGGCTATGACGCGGTAGGCAGTGGCACGGTGTACCAAGTAGCACCCGGATGGTGAGCTTGGAAACCCTGCGCACATCGTTTGAGACCGTGGCGGAAACTTCGGCCGAACTTCCGTGAGGGTTCATCTCAAATAGGCCATAAAGATGGACTAGGTATTAGCATGGTTAACGATCGTGGCCGACTCCCTCGCTGGGCTTCCGCTTGAAGGTTGCTGAGGTGTGTTAAGTCCACATGGAGATAAGTGGCGAGAGTGTGTGTGAAGAAGTACACCCCTGCAGTGTTATGATCTATTCGAATAGTCGCGTCCGCGGATATCGACTGCTTTGAAACATATGTTGTTCGTAGATAACTTAATGGCTGCTCATAAAAGTATCAAGATAAATGTGAGTATCATGGATGGCATTCTTATAGGGAGACATGAAAAAATCCAGGGTAGTGTATTCTTGTGGTGGTAGTGGACTCGTGTACGGCTTATCAAAACTTGTTTAAAGATACTTGTAGTCGTAGTATAGATTAGCCAAGAGTGAAAGCTTCCTTGCTGCATGAAACTCCACAAACCCGTTTGTTGAAACTTGTGCATGAGTAGTTAGATCTGATTTAAAGTCTTGCTGAGTACTTTCGTACTCATGTTTTCTTAATAAATGTTGCAGAAGAGACCCGCGAACCATCTGGTGGGTTCTACCTAGACATCGATGATGATGAGTAGCTGGTGTACCAGCTACAACCTGGCCGCCTCGGAAGGGATCTGTAAATAGTCAGGCTTTATGCCTTTTCCTTTATCTGTGTGTACACACACAACTTTAATGCTTCTGCATGGCTTGTATGGCTTTGTTTGTATGACTTCAGTGTCGGGTCATGTGACCCCTACCTGTATGAACTTATTATGCAAGGCTCTTCCGAGTGTTCCAAATTTATGTTGTGATATTGTATGGTTATGTTGTGATGCCATTGTTGTATATATGCATATTGAGTATGTCATGCGTACGTGTGATGTGTTGTGATATGAATGGGGTTTGACACTTAGTTGTGCGTTGTTTGTAGTACTCTTTACAAAGAAATGCGCCTTTGTGATTCCACCGAGCCTTGGTAGCTTGCTACAGCTCCGAACACATTGGTTGACCGGCATGTATCCTTCTTTGCTGTTGTGTTTGTCCCTTTGGGGAAATGTCTCGCAGTGTAATGGAGCCCTTGTAGCTTGATATGACTCATGTGCACACGCTCATGACCGACACCTGCTTTGCTGGGTTATGTATGCATGTCTTTGTACGGACGTGCCACTTGGGTTTATAACTAGTTATGTTGACCCGGGTTCTTTGACATTGGAATGCTGCCGATACATTGCATACGTGAGTCAAAATACGCAAACGGCCCCGGCCAAGGTAAGGTGGTAGCTGTGGGGTTAACCGTGCGTGAGACTGCAAAGTGATGTTGTGTGTTAGTGGCTGGATTCCTATGGCTTAGAATTGGGGTCCCGACACTTTGACATCAGCCAGCAGAGGGCAAAGAACACGTTGATGGCAAATTCTCTGATTCCAATAGTGATTCTCCCATTTATAGGGTTTATAATGTTTGCCTTGTCAACTTTCTTCAAATCATCTCAAACCTTGCGATCAAACTTGTTTTACCTACTCTTTAAACTTGTTAAATCTCACAACAAGTGGGGGAAAGTATCTTGCCCAAAACAGCATCAAACACCTTGTGGTGATTTGGTAAGAACCCTATTTTGCCCCATTGTGCCATTCTCCTACACCCCTAAATTCTACCAGAGTCATGTTTACTTACCTTCTACCTCCTCTAGCAATTCCATGGCATTAACTCAATGATTGATAGGGTAAAACCCCCATTTCTACCCCCTGTACAAAAAGAACAGCAGTAAAACTCCTCTCTCTCATATCCTTAGTGACTGTCAAAGCACTCAAGCCCTCCCCTACTATTTTCCTATACCCATAGATACCTTCGACACGAGTGGCCACACCCTACACATTAGAAGCATGCCATGGCATGCAATATGCATGATCTGGAGTGGGCTACAGTGCACCCCCGCACTTTAGGCGCCCCCAATCCATGGCCCCGATTATATCGGGCCTCTCCATCGTGTGCCCCGAGGCCGCCTTCTCCCTCTTCCTCTCTCTCTCCCCTCCCGCATGTGGCAAGCACCACTGACTCAGACAACGGTCGGCCTCACACGCGCGATGCCCCTGGCCCTCCTCTGCTCCTTTTCTCGCTTCCTTTGATTGTAGAAAACCCCCAGGAGCACCAACGACTCAAAGTCGAGCCCTCTCATGGCCTCCAGTGCCTTCCCAACAAGCTCCGACGGACCACGCCCACGATACACTGGCACCCGGCTATAAAATCCCCAAGAGCTCTTCTCTCCCCTCCCGTCGCTCTCTCCCACCTCCAATCGACCACCCAACCACCTCCTAGACTCCCCCTCTCCCTCTGTGCTTGGGATTGACCCGAGCTCCGTCGTCTCGAGCCTCCATCGACAACATTGTAGGGAGCTCCTCCGCCCCTCCTCTCGCTCGATCTGGAATCACGACCCCTCACCCATTCCCCTCCTCCTCCTATTCTTTTTCAATAAGGAATCGTCGGGCGGAAAAACCTCTTGAAGCACCTCCATCACGGGACCTCGTTGCCGGCAAACCACCGCACCCCGTGAGCAACTCCTCCACCACCCGAACAACAGCTCGCCCCTCGAGTCCATTCTTGTTGTTCGCAAGCCTTGTCGTGGCCCACATCATCGCTTGTAAGCTCCTCCAGGCTCCCTAGTCACGGGTTTAGAGATGACAGGTAGGGCCCGCCTGTCATACTCTCCTGTCTCTCCCTCCCTGTGTGGGTGGTTAGCTTCCGGGGCCCACCGGTTAGATTTGAACGCACGTGTCGCACGCCCCGGTTCGTCGTGGACTAGAGAGGCTCGGTGTCGGCCTAGGTATGCCCCATTCTAGCCCAGCCCTTGTGGATGTTTTTTATTTTTATTTTTCTGATAGTTTTTCCACAAATTCTTATCCAAATTCAAATACTCGAATTAGTAAATTCTTATAATATTGCAACCTAGTTAATGGCATGGTTATCCCACATGTCAAATAAACTTTCATGTACTGTTTATAATTAAAACCTTGTTTTAAATATTAAAGTCCGTGTTAAGATATTTTTTATTACTTTTGACACTTCAAAACCAAAACCGAATATTTTTTGCAATGCTAGTATTCACCCTGTTATTTTAAAAAAATGGTTTGACATTTTTAAGAATAGTTTATTTTCTGTATTTTTGTGGTGGCCTTACATGCCCTTTATGTTGCGATGATACATTACGTTGTTGATGAAGGAGTTCGATGAGAAGAATTTGAAGTCCTCAAAGACTTTATTGAGCCAGACAAGCAGCCCTTTGACCATGTCTATGAAACCTTATTTCACGTCATATAAAACTTTATTTGTTGCATAGAATCATGATGAAGTAGTGACTCCCGTGGTGGCGTACCTTCATTGCTTTCCTCGTTGATACTTGCATGGTGCATGACCCTACCTTCATATGAGTGTTGTGTGGGTGGGAAGTAGATAGGATGCTAGTAGTTGCTACACAAATGGGATGATAATTTGCATCGTGTCGAAGACAAAAATAATTTCAAAGATTTTTCGGAAATCCCGTCGGGGGCCACTGATGACGAGATGATGTATATACTTCTCGCCCCTCGTTTGATACCCCAAGTGGAAGGTGGAGATGTAGTCAGCAGCAAATTTCCCTTACACGGAGACTGTAAGGTTTATCAAACCAGGACTCCTAGGCTCAACAAGTAGGTGTCTTCCACCCTGGCGCTAGCAGAAGACGTGGACCTGCACACACAACAAATAAGTTTGTCCCAACGAGTACAGAGAGGTTGTCAACCTCTCCGGCCTTGTAGTTTGCAAAGGATCACAACACAAGCGAGAAAGTAATAGTGATTGCAACAGAAAAGTAAAGAAAGCGGTAAATAGTGGAGGTGTAAGCAATGATGGTGATATGGAACGCAGTCACATGATGTTCACTAGTGATGTCTCTCTCCCAAAAGATGATAAACAACTATGCTAGGGTAAACAAATCACAGTTGGGCATTTGACAGAATTATGATCACACCGCAATGCTAATTATGCTCCTTGATAGTATGAGGTTCAATAGTAATGGGTAGTATGCCAAGAGAAGTATACCGTTTATTCATCAACATCTACTTACTAATCATCCACCTTGAGATATCTATCTAGAACATCTCTCAGGTATTAAGTTGCGAGCCCCACCCAAAGTGTAAACTCAAAGGAACAGACGACTTCATTAACGAACTATGCGTAAGGTAAACAATCTTTGCAACCGTGGTCACAAGCACCGTTGTTTTCTCCCTGGTGACAACAAGCACATCCCCTAGTATCATGTTTCTGTCACTCAAGCTACACATCGAGGGGCCCGAACCCACAATCATGCATAACGCTCCCTCTTGGAGTTACAATCTATTACTTGGCCAAAGCAATAAAAAGAAATGGAGAACATACAAGAATCACTAAGGAACATAATATAAAAGGATAATCAAATATATACCTCATAACAATCTAAACATAATCTCATAATCCATCGGATCCAACAAACCAAGCATAGAAAAGCAAGAGAATTACATAGATTCCTTGATCATGTAGGGAAGCTCACAAGGACTAACCATTGAAGCACAAGATTGGAGATAAGGAATCATATAGCTATTGGTCATGGACTCATGGTCCAATGGAAACTATGCACGACACGTCCGGGAAGCGTCCATGGCGGTGGAGAAGCTCTCGGAGGTCAATCCTCCCTCCGGCAGGGTGGCTGGAAGAGTTACCCTGACGCTCCCGATCTCGGGAGTGCTGCGGCAGCGGAACGATGAAGAAATTCACAATTCCAAAAAGTCTGCGAGGGTTTCCTCACGGAAGTATAAATATAGGCCAAAGGAGGGCACCGGAGGAGGCAGGGCCCACCCAGGCGACCTCCTAGCGCGGCCTGGGCCCTGGCCGTGCCAGCAGGCTGCCTGGGAGGGCCCTGGCCCCTCTCTGGCCCTCCTTCGGTGATCCCGAAGCTTCTATTTCGCTGATTTTTATATATGTTTCCGGAATTTTTTGGGCTTTAGAAAATTGGGTAAAAGCCCCTGCAAAAAAGACATCAGCAGACAGAAACTGGCACTGGGTGCACTGAGTTAGTAGGTTAGTCCAAATATGTGTAAATTGATATAAAAGTGTAGCAAAACATGTAACAATGTCACCCAAAAGATCATGGAATAAGCAGGAATTCTAGATACGTTTGGGACGTATCAACATCCCCAAACCTTAATTTCTGCTCATCCTCGAGTAGATAAATGATAACACAATAGTTCCTATGCTGACATGATAACACACATATAAGAACTTCAAAGTAAAGCAAGTAAGATATGCAATTCAAGTCAAGACAATAACAAGCAAGAGTCAATATCTAGTATTGAATTTAGCAAAGTAAGAACATAAAGGTGCATGTGCTCTCGCTGTGTGTGACTCGAATGTCTCCAAATGGTGTTTGCGTGCAAGAAGTGGGAGATTGGTTCAGAGATAAAATATTTTTTTAATTGAGAACTCAATCTTCTAAACCTCACACTTAGTGTCCTTTGGAATCTTATTTTGACTCATTGCCAGACCACTTGTCAGGCAAAAGTCAAAATGATCCTCTCCCTTTCGATTTTGAGCACTCATGCAATGAATGAGCGTAAGCAATATATGTTGGCACTTAGGATGGCAAATAGAATAATGACGGGGAAGGTAGACAAAAAGGTGTGAAAGGTTCACATCAATGAGGACAAGCATAGGCGAGAGAAAGCCAAATGATAGATATGATGTGAGGAGTCGGGATTTTCATGTAAGAGATGCTCATATGAGCTAAGGTAAGCTCTCCAATGGAACTAGTGAGGGTGCATCCAACTTGTTTGCTCATGAAGACCTATATCTCATTTGAGGAGGCTCATCATTGGAATATGCAAACCAAGATCTATAGTGTAAGAGTGCCCGCATAGTTATGCATGAATGATAATCTCTATGTAGTACCAATATAGTAATGGAGTACGAGTGTGGATCTTTCAAAACGAATAGTAGTGTTTCCCCCTTCTCTCTTTTTATTTCTTTTTCTTTTTTTGTATTTGTATTTTTATTTTTGTGGCCACTTTGGCTCTTTGTTTTTTATCTCTCATTTGTCCTCATTGGGATCTTTTGTTTGTCCTCTTTGGGATCTTTTCCTCACTTAAGGGCAACACTATATTTTACATGAATAGAAAGAAAAATCATCACACTTTATAAGAAGTACTCAATATAAAGACAAGTGAAAACTATCATGATGTATGAAAATTTATGACTCTGCCAGTGCAGCAGGATATGCAATGATACTAGCGTGTCATGTAGCAGTAATGAGGGCAAGGCCCAACTAGCATGCGGCTCGATGATCAAGCAAAAGCTTGTATGACATGAATATCAAGTCAAGAGATCATGGATGTTACATGGCAATGTATCTCGAAAAGGCTATGGAAATGCCCTAGTAGGTAGGTATGGTGGCTGTTTTGAGGAAAGATATAATGAGGCTTATATATGATAAATCATATCATGTCATGGGTTTGGATGCACCGGCGGAGTTTGCACCAACTTTTAATGTGAGAAAGGTCAATGCACGGTACTGAAGAGGCTAGCAAAATATGGATGGTGGAAGTGCCAACAATCAAATACTCACATTAGTCTGAATAACTCATACACTTATTATCGTTAACTCTCTATCTGGTCAGGAAATTCACAAAAAGACAAGTACCCCGAGGAGGAATGTTTGGGGGTTTGGTTATCCTTGCGCATCCTTGACTCATGGTAACATGAGGGTACTCTATATATTCCAACCCCTCCAGAGGTTAGCGATTAATTTAGTAGCTAGAGTTCTCAACTAATTTTTAGTTTTTGAAAAACACTCGGATTTCCCAAAATACGACACCTATCACTAATAGGATCAAGCTCTTGGCACCAATAGTCCAAACATTACTCAAATCAATACCTCAAAACTATTGCAAGTTACTACTATACTTAAATAGCAACCTCAATTACCTACTTATGCAAGGCACACAACTTAGTGCAACAAGCCAACTCTCTAAACAAGATAAGAATGATAACTCAAGAGAGTTCCAAAATAAACCTAAATAGAAGCTCTTAAAAAGATAAGCATGAAAACTAAGAGCTAAGCATGACAGTGGCTACGAAAAGATGAAGAACACACACAAAAGATAAGCTTAAAAAGCTATGTTGTGTTTTAGAGTGGAATGGAGCGTGTCTCTCTCCCAAACAAGGTAGGCTAGGTTCCAACTTGTTATGACCAGAAAACAAAACTAAAACAAACTAAAAAGAAAATAGAGGGATGCTCCAAGCATAGCACATATCATATGAAGTGATAAAAACATAGTATGGAGATGGACGACCTGATGATTGTTCATAGAGAAGGGGATGCACGGGGGCATCCCCAAGCTTATATGATTGAGTATCCTTAAATATTTCTTGGTATGCATGGGGCATCCCCAAGCTCAAGCGTTTGACACTCGTTTATCTTCTTTCATCATCTCTCCCATCACAATACTTGAAAACTCCCTTCATACAAAAATCATCATAAGCTGATTAGAGTAGTTAGTTCCCTTAATAAAATAATTCAATACCTTATGGAAATAAAGATTCTCATGAAAATCTACTGCTTCTCATGAATGCCAAAGGGTTTTTGCAAATAAAAAGCAAGCTTAGGATTCGCAAAACAATGAAAACACAAAACATGGGAGAACAACAGGTAGTAAATAATTTATTCGAGGCACTTCTGCAACTCAAATCAACAAACTCAGAACAGATGCCAGAAATAAAATTATATAAATCACGCAGTCGAAAAAATTAAGATAAAAAATATGATCTGGTGATTTTTGGCGAATATTTCCATCAATCAGATATAATCTGTTTCTGTACATCATGTCACAATTTTTGAACTTTCCTACAATCAGAGGCTATAACTTGGCACAAAGCTTAAAAATAAAAATACAATGATGTTTTAATAGTAGTAACACACATCAAGACCACTAAAACAGAAAGTAAAACCATATTGGGTTGCCTCCCAACAAGCGCTTTCTTTTATGGGTTTGAGCTAGGCATAATGCAAGAAGATCAAGTATTATCAACTCCAAAAGAATAGCTTGCCCGTGTAACGGACTCATAAGGTAACTTAATATTCTTTCTAGGGAAGTGTTCCATTCCCTTTTTAAGAGGAAATTGGAATTTAATAATGACCTCTTCCATGACAATGATAGCACCAACGGTGCGGAGAAAGGGACGTCCCAAAATAATTGGACATGAAGGATCACATTCAATGTCCATAATAAGAAAATCAACGGGCACATAATTATCATTGACAATAATAAGAACATCGTCAATTCTCCCTAAAGGATTCTTTATGGAATAATCAACAAGATGAACACCAAAAGAACATGGACCATAAGGTTTCCAATCATGCATATCATACATTCTTTTGGGCATAACGGAGGCACTAGCTCCAACATCACACAATGCAAAGCAAGAGATATTATTCAATTTAATTTTGACCATAGGATCCCAACCATCTTCTAGCTTCCTAGGAATAGAAGTCTCTAGCTTGAGATTCTCCTCCCTAGCTTTGATAAGATCATTGGCAATATTCTCGGTGAAGGCAATATTAAGTGTGCTAGTGTGGGGGTCTTTAACCATTCTTTGCAAAAAGGCGATGACTTCGTAGAGACTACAATTGTCAAAATCAAGGTTACTACGATTAATTAAAGTGGTAGTAATGTCATCTAAGCTCATTCTTTTGGTAGTCTCTAAATTCATAGGACCTTCTTGTCCTATAGTTGAGGTATTAGGATCACCATTCATGGGTCCACTTGGACTACGAGTGTGATGGGTGCGAAAAGTTTTGTAAGCCTCAACCACTTGTCTAGTAGGAATGCCAGTGTGTGTAGGACGGCTCTTAATTCTCTCTTCCTCTTCCTTTCTTTAGTCCATCTCTCTTTATGTTTGGCTAGCATTCTTATGTTCTCATTAATTTGGACTTGGATAACATTCATGGGTGTGGTGTTCCTTTTCTCAAGTGGGGAAGTTCTAATTTTAAGCATCTCTACATCATGAGCTATGTTGTCCACCTTCAAAGAGAGACTATCTTATTTTTCTAGTTTCTCTTCTACACTCTTGTTGAAGGCTTTTTGAGAAGTGATAAAATCCTTAAGCATGCTCTCTAATTCAGAAGTGGAGTTTTTGGTGCTAGGATAATTGTTGTTATTCCCATAGTTGTTGGATGGGAACGGTCTAGGATTGCTACCAAAATTACTCCTATAGGTATTGTTATTGAAGTTGTTCCTAGAAATAAAATTAACATCCACTTGCTCTCTCTCTTGAGAAACCAAAGAATTTAAAGGAACGTCATGAGGATCAATAGGATCTTGCTTAGTGAGTTGAGTCATAATCATGTCAACCTTATCATTAAGGGAGGAGATCTCCTTAACAGAGTTTACCTTCCTACCTGTTAACATCCACTTGCTCTCTCGGTGTGCCATTGAGAATAATTTGTCATCATCACATCCAATAGCTTTGTGGCAGCACCAAGTGTAGTTGACATAAAGGTTCCTCCCGCGGCCGAGTCTAACAGATTCCGCAAGGTAAAGTTTAATCCTGCATAAATTGTTTGGATAACCATCCAAGTAGTCAAACCATGAGTAGGGCAATTCTTAACAAGAGATTTCATACGTTCCCAAGCTTGAGCAACATGTTCATTATCCAGTTGCCTAAAATTCATAATGTTACTCCTCAACTAGATAATCTTAGCAGGCGGGTAATACTTCCCAATAAAAGAATCTTTGCACTTAACGCAAGAATCTATGCTATTCCTAGGCAAAGATTGAAGGTACACTTTAGCTCCTCCTCTCAGGGAGAAAGGAAAAACCTTAAGTTTAACAATATCACCATCTACTTCTTTATATTTTTTGCATATCAGAGAGCTCAACAAAATTGTTCAAGTGCAAGGCAATATCATTTCCAGCACCGGAGAATTGATCTTTCATAACAAGGTTCTGCAAAGCAGGTTTAATCTCATAGGACTTGGCCTCACTGGCAGGAGAAGCAATAGGAGTGCAGATAAAGTCATTGTTGTTGTGATTAGTGAAGTCACACAACTTGGTGTTCTCAGTGGAACCCATAGCAACGACAACAAGCAATAACAAAGCAACTATTTTTTTGTGGTTTTTGGTACAGGACTCTAAAGCAAAACTGAAAAGCAAACTAACAAGAGTAAAAAAGCAAAGGTAAAAGATAATGTGCAACTCCCCTATCTTGAAGAGTGAAGTCCCCGACAATGGTGCCAGAAATTCGCTTGATGACGAGATGATGTATATACTTCTCGCCCCTCATTGGATACCCCAAGTGGAAGGTGGAGATGTAGTCAGCAGCAAATTTCGCTTACACGGAGACTGTAAGGTTTATCGAACCAGGAGGACTCCTAGGCACAAAAAGTAGGTGTCTTCCACCCTGGCGCTAGCAGAAGACGTGGACCTGCACACACAACAAATAACTTTGCTCCCAACGAGTACAGAGAGGTTGTCAATCTCTCTGGACTTGTAGTTTGCAAAGGATTAAACAGAAGCGGGAAGGTAATAGTGATTGCAATGAAAAAGTAAAGAAAGCGATAAACAGTGGAGGTGTAAGCAATGATGGTGATATGGGCCGGAGTGACATGATATTCACTAGTGAAGTCGCTCTCCTAAAAGACGATAAACAACTATGCTAGGGTAAACAAATCACAGTTGGGCATTTGACAGAATTATGATCGCGACGCAATGCTAATTATGCTCCTTGATAGTATGAGGTTCAATAGTAATGGGCAGTACGCCAAGACAAGTAGACCGTTTATTCATCAGCATCTACTTACTAATCATCCACCTTGAGATATCTATCTAGAACATCTCTCCGGTATTAAGTTGTGAGCCCCACCCAAAGTGTAAACTCAAAGCAACGGACAACTGCATTAACGAACTATGCGTAAGGTAAACAATCCTTGCAACCGTGGTCACAAGCATCATTGTTTTCTCCCTGGTGGCAACAAGCACATCCCCTAGTCTCATGTTTCTGTCACTCAAGCTAAACACCGAGGGGCCCGAACCCACAATCCTGCAAAACACTCCCTCTTGGAGTTATGATCTACTACTTGGCCAAAGCAATAAAAAGCAACAAAGAACATGCAAAAATCACTAAGGAACATAATAAAAAAGGATAATCAAATATATTACTCACAACAATATGAACATAATCTCATAATCCATCGGATCCCAACAAACCAAGCATAGCAAAATCAAAGAGAATTACATATATGCCTTGATCATGTAGGGCAGCTCACAAGGACTAACCATTGAAGCACAAGATTGGAGAGAAGACATCACATAACTACTAGTCATGGACTCATGGTCCAAGGAGAACTACTCACGGCTTGTCCAGGAAGCATCCATGGCGGTGGAGAAGCTCCCGGAGGTCAATCCTCCCTCCGGCAGGGTGCGTGGAAGAGGTCTCCTGACGGTCCCAATCTCGGGAGCACTGCAGTGGCGAAACGATGGAGAAATTCGCGATTCCAGAAAGTCTGCGAGGGTTTCCTCACGGAAGTATAAATATAGGCCAAAGGAGGGCACCGGAGGAGGGGGCCCCACCCAGGCGACCTCCTGGCGTGGCCTGGGCCCTGGGCGCGCCAGCAGGCTGCCTGGGAGGCCCCTGGCCCCCCTATGGCCCTCCTTCGGTGATCCCGAAGCTTCTGTTTCGCTGATTTATATATATATTTCTGGATTATTTTGGGCTTCGGAAAATTGGGTAAATGCCCCTGCAAAAACGACAGCAGCACACAGAAACTGGCACTGGGTGCACTGAGTTAGTAGCTTCGGGCAAGCTTGCTGAGCACGCCGGTGTGCTCGGCAGCGGCTCTAGCTGGCGCTAGCCATGGCGACGCCATGGCCGGCGGCAAGAGCTTCGGGCTCCGCGGCGGAATGCGGCTAGAGGAGGGGAACGATGGCGGGGCTAGGGGAAACAGAAGAGGGGCTCACAGCGAAGCTAATGGCGCTGACGGTGGGGTCAGGGGCGCACTGTGTCCGGAGAATCGATGGCGACAAGAAACGAAGGACGATAGCGATGGAGAGGAAGATGGCGCCGATTTGCGACCTCTAGGCCCGATTCCTTCTGCTGGACGGGGCAGCTGCAGGACACGGAGGAGGCCTCGGATCTAGCTGTGGCTACGGCGGCGCATAGCGGCGCTCTCGGGCGAGGAAGAGAGAGAGTGAGCTAGAGAGAAAGAGAGGGAGAGAGGAGTAGCGAGGAGGGAAAAAGAGAAGAAGGGCACGGCGAGGCATCGCGCTGGCGCTCCTAGAGGCCTCGAGCGGCGAACAGGCAGGCAGGAGGTGGCCGGGGCTGGCCACCATGCTCATCTTCCTCTTTGCCTACTGGCAGGAGGAGGAAGATGACGAGGGAACCCCTGGTGGGCTGGTCCTGCCCCTGGCGCTAGGTAACTTCTGCTCCTTTTTTTTCTTTTTTTCTTTTTCTGACATTCGTTTGCATTTGAAAATAATTTGAAACAATTTTATAAAACCCTAAAATATTTTTATGTGACAAAATATAATTATCTAATGCCACGTAATTATTTTCAAAGTTTATGAAGCTATATTTTATATATAGCAAATATAACTCCAT
The DNA here is from genome assembly GCF_904849725.1 of Hordeum vulgare subsp. vulgare. NCBI lineage: Eukaryota > Viridiplantae > Streptophyta > Magnoliopsida > Poales > Poaceae > Hordeum > Hordeum vulgare. Next base: position 266,997,317 of record NC_058519.1, on the reverse strand, counting down.
TGCAAATAATTGTTTGATTTAATCAAAGGTCCAAAATAAATGTTTCTCTGATCCTAAAATATTGGGTGACATTTCTAAATCATGCCAACAATTTATTTGGAAACCAGGAACATTTGCCTGGAACTATTGAAGAAATCTTTTCTATTGCATATTTCACAAAAGTTTGGTTCCTGGGGCTTGATCACTTCCCCACTTGAAAATCAAAAGAGTTTAAGTATGCAGGCATGAATGCTTGGCAAGCTGAGAAGAACTAGGGTTGTGACAACTCACCCCCACTAAACAAGAATCTCGTCCCGAGATTCAGGCGTAGTCGGGAAGAGATAGGGGTATTCAAGTCGAATACGATCTTCTCGCTCCCACGTAGCTTCATTCTCGGAATGATAAGACCACTAAACATTGAGAAACTTGATGTTCCTAGACCGAGTGAGAGCTCGTCTTGATAAAGAATACGAACAGTGTATTCTCGATATGAAAGATTTTCTTGGAGATCAAGAGTTTTGAGGTCCACCTCATGGATAGGATCCGAGAAGCAACGCCTGAGTTGCGAGACGTGGAAAACATCATGAACTCTGGAAAGCTGAGGGGGCAGTTCTAATTGGTAGGCAACTTCTCCTCGTTTAGCAAGATTGCGGAAAGGACCAATGTAACGAGGAGCCAACTTGCCTTTGATACCAAAACGGTGGGTACCCTTCAAAGGTGTAACCCGAATATAAGCCTTTTCGCCAACCTCATAAGTTACTTTCTTATGATGGCGATCATACTGGCTCTTCTAACAAGACTAAGCTGTCTTAAGATTCTCACGAATAATGCGAACTTGCTCTTCTGCCTCTTGGATCATATCTGGCCCAAAGAATTGTCTTTCTCATGTTTCTGACCAGTTCAAAGGTGTTCGACATCTTCGACCATAAAGAACTTCAAAAGGAGCTTTGCCCAAACTGGATTGGTAGCTATTGTTGTAAGCAAATTCAGCAAATGGAAGGCACTTCTCCCAAACCATTCCAACTGAGATAACACAAGCTCTCAGCATGTCTTCCAAAACTGGATTGACTCTTTCGACTTGACCACTAGACTGAGGGTGAAAAGCAGTGCTAAAAGAAAGATAAGTTCCCATAGCATTCTCGAAACTTTCCCAAAATCGAGAGGTAAACAGACTTCCACGGTCTGAACTGATTTCCAATGGAACAGCATGCAGGGACACTATTCGAGAGATATACAATTCAGCCAACTGACTAGCAGTGATACTCTCTCGAACAGGAAGGAAATGCGCCACTTTGGAAAGGCGATCAATAACCACAAAGATAGCATTATTTCCTTTCTTGGTCCTGGGAAAACAAGTGATGAAGTCCATTTCAACTTTATCCCACTTCCAGTCAGGAATAGCTAAAGGCTGAAGGGTGCCAACAGGCCTTTGATGCTCCGCCTTGACGCGACGACAAACGTCGTAGTTAGCAATGAACTCGGCGATTTCTCTCTTCATTCTGGTCCACTAGAATCTTTGACGTAGATCGTGATATATCTTAGGGCTGCCGGGGTGGATTGTGAGAGGAGATTCATGAGCCTCTCTGAGAATCAACTCTCGAAGTTCTTGCTTCTTAGGAACTAGCAAACGGTTTCCAAAATATATAGCACCTCTATCATCCATGGAGAAACTACCAGCAATTCCCTTTGCAATATGTCCCTTGATCCGGGCAATACCCGCATCATACTGCTAGCTAGCTATAATCTGATCCTTCAGGGTAGGTTTCACCACCAAGGTAGAAAGGGATCCACGTGGAAGAATGTGAAGGTTAAGCTTGCCAAATTCCTCATGAATAAGTGGTTGACCTTGTCGCAGCATAAGATTGTTGCAATAGGACTTACGACTTAACGCATCATCCATGACATTGGCATTGCCTGGGGTGTAATAAATTTCTAAGTCGTAATCCATAATCAGCTCTAACCATCACCTTCGCGTGAGATTTAAATCAGGCTGAGTAAAGATATACTTCAGACTTTGATGATCGGTGTAAATCTCGCAACGTTTACCTAGGAGGTAATGCCGCCATGTCTTCAGTGCATGGACTACTGCTGCAAGGTCCAAATCATGTGTTGGATAATTTTCTTCATGTGGATGCAATTGTCGGGATGCATAGGCCATCACCTGTCGATCTTGCATAAGAACACATCCCAGTCCTTGTCTTGAGGCGTCGCAATAGATGACAAAGTCTTTGGAGAAATCAGGTGGCACAAGAATGGGAGCTGATGTGAGACGTCTTTTCAATTCCTGGAAACTATGCTCACATCGTGGCATCCACTCAAACTTCTTATCCTTGTTGAGAACTCCGTCAAAGGCTTGGCAACTTTGGAAAAATTCTCGACGAAACGACGGCAATAACTTGGTAAACGAAGGAAACTCCTAACTTGCTTAACTATTTCAGGTGGAGTCCGGTCTACGGTGGCTTGAACTCTCTCGGGATTGACTGCAATACCCTTACCAGAAATCACATGGCCCAGATAGGTCACTTCCGATAACCAGAATTCACATTTGGAAAACTTGGCATAAAGACGGTGCTCTCTGAGTTTTTCTAGCACCAGTCTGAGATGTTCAGCATGCTCTGCTTCATTCTTCGAGTAAATCAGTATATCATCAAGGTGAACCACGACAAACTTATCAAGATACTCCATGAACATTGAGTTCATCAGACGAGAGAATGTGGCTGGAGCATTGGTTAAACCAAAGGACATAACCGTGTACTCATATTGTCCATAACGATTAACAAATGATGTCTTGGGAATGTCTCCATTCTTGATTTTGATTTGATGGTAGCCTAACCTCGGATCCATTTTGGAAAAGACCGAGGATCCAACAAGTTGATCATACAGATCGTTGATCCTGGGAAGTAGATACTTATTCTTTATTGTGACCAGTTTGACAGGTCGGTAATCTACAACGATCCAATCTGTTCCATCCTTCTTATTTCCAAAGAGAACAGGACAAGCCCAAGGAGAAGAGCTGGGACGGATGGAACCCTTTTGCAAGGACTCATCAAGTTGTTTATTAAGCTCGACTAACTTCAAGGGTGCCATCTTATAAGGTCTTGTGGAAATTGGAATACTTCCAGGGATGAGATCTATCACAAACTCTACATCCCTGTCGGGAGGAATGCCTGGCAGTTCTTCTGGAAAAACATCCGAAAAATCTCGGACTACCGCAATATCTTCAAGCTCAGGGAGAGGGTTGGCATTTAATGAATAGAGCTAACGTTCTGCAACTCATGTTGAATCATTGACTATCTTGCCAGACGGGTGCGTAAGCTGAACTGACTTGGTAGAACAATGAATCTTGGCATGGTGAGATATCATCCAATCCATACCCAAGATGATGTTAATATCTTAAGGCTTGAGAGATATCAACGAAGCAAGGAATACCAGTCTATCAACAAGAATTTCATTTCCATGGCTTATTCTTGTGGTTTGTCATCTAGACCCTCGGGTCTGAATTTCAAGATTAGTTGGCATATCACAAAATGACATGTCATGCAACCGGGCATAGTTTTCCGAGATGAAAGAATGTGATGACCTAGTATCGAACAAAACTGATGCTGGATGACAATTGACAAGAAGCGTTCCAAGGACGACATCTGGGTCTTCATGTGCTTCTTTGGTTGAAACGTGATTCACACGTCCATATTTACAGATGGCTTGCTTGACATGGGTTGTCTTGACTGATGGCTTGTCATGACCATCAGACTTCCCAGACTGAGTGTAGTTTCGAGCAACATGTCCTGGCTCTCAACACTTGTAACAAATCACTTGGGTTGAATGTGGAACCGTATTGACAGACGGTCCACCATTAAGCTTGGGAGGAACATACTATGAAGCTGGGCGAGATGCCACACAAGAGGGCCTCGATACATATTCAGGTGGAAGTGCTGAGTTAGGAACCCAAAACCAACGCTTTTGACATCAAGAACCAGAAGAAGAACCATTGACACGCGTGTGCTTTCGAGACTTTTCATAAGTTATCTGAGCTGTCTCTGCATTGACGGGCTTGTTCAACAAAACTTGGAAGGTAGCACAATCGTATAAGTGAAGCTCATGATGCAACTTTGGGTTGAGACCCTTCCTAAACCTAGTCTTCTTCTTGGCATCGGTGGACACTTCTTCCATGGTGTAACGAACAAGGTTCCCAAACTCTCGATGTAAGCATCAACAGTCATTGTGCCCTGGATGAGATTACAGAACTCTTCCGTCTTGCGATCAATAAGACCTTGAGGAATGTGGTGCTCCAGAAAACCCTCACAGAACTCTTTCCAAGAAGTGATATGTCCAACTGGACGCATAGCCTCGTAATTTTCCCACCACAAACTAGGAGGACCTTCTAGATGGTATGCAGCAAAGGCGACCTTGTCAGCTTCGGCTACGCTAACAAAATGTAGCTTACGTGTGATACTACAGAGCCAATCATCTGCATCAAGTGGCTCAATGGAGTGATGGTAGGTTGGTGGGCATAACTTGAGGAAGTCACGGATGGTCACTGAGCCATGATGTTGATGTGCGGTGTTCTCCTCAATACGTGTCAACAGGCGGTTTGACTCATGCTTATTCCTGTCAGCATCTAGCATTAACTGTGCCAACAAAGGTGAATCAGACATAACTTCATCACATTTGGTTCCAAAACTCTGGCCCTTCTTGCAACCCAATGGCAGCTTGGGTACTGCAAGACATCCTGACGATCAGAACTAGGATTGATCAGGATGACATTCCAGATAGATAGAGGAGAATGCAAAAGCGTTAGATCTTCAAAGAAATCCTAGGGAAAAATTGGACAGTATAACGGCTGTACACACATGAAATATGAGGCAACCTGCATGAAAACTAACAACACAACAATGGATTTCGATGGCGGCATCGCTCCAAGAGGACAACAACCTTCCTATAAGTCTCCACATAGTAACTCGTCATCCTAATGAATAGATGAGAAAGCCTAATTCTTAAAACTCCTAGCATAGGAAAAAAGGTGACTCAAAATAAGAATGACATGAGGAAAGGAGTAAATGAGCCTTACGTTCCCTTCAACAAACAATTCCCTTATATAACTAAAGCGTTGCTAGACTCAACATCGACCAGTTTGGCTTGGTTATCCTACAGGCAGTCAAGCTCTGATACCAACGCTGTCGGGACCCCTATCCTAAGTCATAAGAACCCAGCGTGTAACACATCACATCACCTTGCGGCCTCATGCACGGTAAACTCCACGGCTGCCACCATACCTTGGCCGGGACCGTTTGCGTCTTTTGGCTCACGTATGTGAATGTGTTGCTACTATTCAAACGACAAAGAACCCAAGTCGACATGACCAGTTATAAACCCAAGTGGCACATTCGTACAGGGACATGCATACATAACCCAGCAAAGTAGGTGTAGGTCATCAACGGGTGTAGACGAGTCATAGAAAACTACATGGACTCCATTACAGCGCGTGACATTTCCCCGAGGGGAGAGACACAGCCGCAAAGAAGGATACATGCCGGTTAATCAATGTGTCCGGAGCAGTAGCAGGCTACCAAGGCTCGATGGAAGCACAAGGAGGCATTTCCCTGTAAAGAGTACTACCAAGGGCACATAATTAGGTGTGGAATCCCACACATATAATGCATTTCATAACATACACACAATATGCACGATATGTGTAGATACAACATGGCATCACAACATAACTCTATGACTCAAGCTTTTATTAAAGACTGATAAGAGTCAACATAGTATGATATTACAAACACGGGTCACAAGACCGAACACTCAAGTCATGCAAACAACAAGCGGAAGCAACATGTCTGGTTACAAACGTCTAGAAAGTAGAAGGCTGAGAAAGCCTGTCTATCTACAAGACCCTCCATAGGAACCATACCTCTGTCTGGGATTTCCAAGCTACTCAGTCAAGATCGATCTTACTGTCGTTACCACTAGTGAGACTGGGGCCTCCTCTACAAAACATAAATTAAGCAACAGTGAGTACAGAGGTACTCAGCAAGACTTACATCAGAACTTGCTACATATGCATCAGTGTCAGAAAAGGGTTGGTGGGGTTCAATGCAGCAAGCCAGCTTTAACTTTGTGGCTATCATGTACTACGTCTACGAGTAGTTTAAAAATGCGATAAAGCGCACACGAGTCCACGAGCTAGTCTCCACAACAATACACCACTATTGTTCCACTCTTGTCTCCCTACGAGAGAGCTATCCATAGCACTCACACTTGTCTTGAATATTTATAGTATCCATTCAAGTATCTATGATCATATAAGTTTCCAAGTAGTCCATATCTGCGGACGCGGCTATTTGAATAGATTTGATTACCCTGCAGGGGTGTACTTCTTCACACACGCTCCCACCACTTATCACCATATGCACGTCATGCATCTCGGGAACCTTCAAACAGAAGCACAGGCGTGGGTGTCGGCCACGACCTAGCCAACCACACAAGACTCTAGTCCAGGTTTATCGCCTATTTGAGAATGAACCCGCAAGGAATTCCGGCCGAGGTTTCCTCTACGGCCCCAAACGATGTGTACAGGGTTCCCAAGCCCACCTCGATGGATTGTACTACGCTTGGTACACCGGGCGACGATGCCTAGTCTGTCCCAAGCCCACCTGTATGTGGTACCACTCGGTAGACTGCTACCATGTCCTACAAACACCAGAAACTAGTTGCAACTCCTGGACAGAGATCTAGGTGATTAATAAGCCGAGAGAGTCAATTAAGGATCCCAATGTGCGGTACTAGCTAGTCTTGGATAACATACATGGGACTTAGTTCTTAAGGACGATCCCAATGAGACAACCCACCATGTAGTCCAACATAGCCTCTCATTGGTACCTTTACCAAATCAAATTCAACACTTATGCTTTTGTCACTAGAACACATTCATTCACTTCAGTTCATCACCCAGATGAAATCGGCCCGACACAGCTTTAAGCATAGAAAGCATAGCAGGGTAAAGCACATCACGACACAAGCAACTACCAGGTATGCTAGGTTGCAAGGTTTAGCTATTTACTGTGACAAGATCAGGCCATGCAAAGGAATGGGTTTAAGTACCGAAGCAAAAGCATTTGAAGCGATGTGTCCTAATGCAATAATTGAGAGTAGAGAAGAGAACATGGGATTTTATCGGGATGTTCAAGGGGTTTTGCTTGCCTGTTGATCAAAAGAACTCAGTTGTTTTTTGATGACACTGATAACTACATCTCGCAGGGTCTATCAATAGAAACGAAAGAGAACAATAAAGCACAACAAATGCTTCACAATGATGCATGAGCATGGCAATATGATGTGATTTGCCCTAATGAACCTAGCAACAATTTTAAAATGAAGTAGGTTTGAGCTCTAGGTTTAAACTCAATTCCACATGTGATGTTACATAATGTAATTTGAACAAAATGTCCAAAAAATACTCTTCAGGTTGCTCTATCATGCATGAAATTAGTACCAATGGATTCTTTGGATTTTTCTGATACTTTTTCATATATAAATTATTTTCATGCGAGTTATATTTTAATTTCTATGATTTTTACAAGTTTTAGCAATTTTCTGTGATTATATTAAAACAGAAAAGGAGTTATTGCATCAGTGTGATGTCATAGTGACATCAGCAGGCCAAACGCCATTCCAGGTCAAACCTGGCGGCTGGGCCCCACATGTCATTGACCCTGGTTAAGCTGGGCTTAATCCCGCACTCACCAGGGGTTTGACCCGCTGCGGGATCCACTGTCACTGACTCTAGGGTTAATTAGGAGGGGAGGGGGGTTAGCGCTAATCATCAGGCCATGTCAGCACGCCGGAGGTACGCCGGCGACGACCACGTCCGACGGCGGTTGGTCGCCGGAAAAATGTCTCCAGCCACCATTCAAGGCACGGAGCGGCGCAAACGATGGAGGGAAAGGAGCCGCACCCGTTCCTACACGCGGAACGGCGCGGGGCGGCCCGTAGCGTCGCCGGCGATGACGGCTATGGTAGCCGAGGCTCGTCTAGGACGAGCTTGGGGCTAGGGGATGAGGGGGAAGCAGCTGGGGCCGGCTACGGCTTCGGGCGAGCTTGCTGAGCACGCCGGTGTGCTCAGCAGCGGCTCTCGTGGGCGCTAGCCATGGCGATGCCATGGCCGACACCAAGAGCTTTGGGCTCCGCGGCAGAAGGCGGCCAGAGGAGGCGATTGACAACGGGGCAAGGGGGAAACGGAAGAGGGGCTCACAGCGAAGCTAATGGCGCTGACGAAGGGGTCAGGGGCGCACTGCGTCCGGAGAATCGACAGCGACAAGAAACGAAGGCCGACGGCGATGGAGAGGAAGATGGCGCCGATTTGAGACCTCCGGGCCCGATTCCTTCTGCTGGAGGATGGGGTGCTCGACGGGGCAGCTGCAGGACACCGAGGAGGCCTCGGAGCTAGCTGTGGCTACGGCGGCGATCTCGGGCGAGGAAGAGAGAGAGTGAGCCAGAGAGAAACAGAGGGAGAGAGGAGTAGCGAGGAGGGGAAAAAGAGAAGAAGGGCACGGCGAGGCATCGCGCTGGTGATCCTAGAGGCCTCCAGCGGCGAGCAGGCAAGCAGGAGGTGGTCGGGGCTGGCCGCCATGCTAATCATCCTCTGTGCCTACTGGCACGAGGAGGAAGATGACCAGGGAGCCCGTGGAGGGTTGGGCCTGCCCGTGGCGCGAGGTAACTTCTTCTCCTTTCTTTTTTTTGGTTCTTTTATTCTTTTTCCGACATTTGTTTGGATTTGGAAATAATTTCAAACCATTTTATAAAATCCTAAAATATTTTTATGTGACATAATATAATTATATAATGCCACACAATTATTTTCAGAGTTTATGAAGCTATATTTTATATATAGCAAATATAACTCCATTGCAAATAATTGTTAGATTTAATCAAAGGTCCAAAATAAATGTTTCTATGATCCTAAAATATTGGGTGACATTTCTATATCATGCCAACAATTTATTTGGAAACCAGGAACATTTTCCTAGAACTATTGAAGAAATCTTTTCTATTGCATATTTCACGAAAGTTTGGTTCCTGGGGCTTGATCACTTCCCCACTTCAAAATCAAAAGAGTTTAAGTATGCATGCATGAGTGCTTGGCAAGCAGAGAAGAACTAGGGTTGTGACAACTTTTCTCATTAAAAACATGGGTTTCCTGCGAGTACATACAAAGTACTCATTAGCTTACCACTTTATTGGCCACACATGGAAGAGCAGGAATATGGTGATGATTACGTTGGAGACGAACATGCGAGCTAGGACGCTTCCGAGTCAAAATGCATGTAGGGTTAAGGCAGACTGCATGTATTCACACTTTCGTTCAAGATTTACTCTCCTAGTTATGTTTGGTGTTTGTCCTGCATGGCACTATCTATGTAAGAATTGACCATGATTGTCTTTATTTGTGTAAGACGGTACATATGGATGCAAGACTCTTGTTATACAGCTTCTCTGTGTTCATTGAACATTGATCCCTAGGATCACTATACACGTGCATTTGGTGATCACGACTTATGAGTCGCGGTCCCCACAGAGCTGGTATCAGAGCTAAGTTAACTATAGGAAGGCTTAGTTAGCATGGACGTTAGTTAGGTCAACACCACCATCAAAGACTATAACTAGAACCTACAGTTAGGAGTTTTTACATTTCTTACCTCTTCTACTCTACTTTCAAAAGTTTACTGACACCTCCCCCCACCTTTAAACCTTTGTAGATGGCTATCGTACCTGAAGACTTCCTAACATCCGGCTTTCCCCATCTCTTTCAGGAAATCCTGGAGAAGTGCGAGTTCTAACAATCCCCTGTCTTCCTCTACCATGAGCACTCGGTTGATGCCACCACGAAGTAGTACCACGTGATGTGTCGCGAAGTCAAATGACTCCCAGACGAGCTGGTTCTTTGAAGGACCATAGATGGAGACTCTGGCGTTAGCAATCAAGATGGCTGCATGGAGGGCACTCATCCACCTTTGAGACATCATCCCAGAGATTGCTCACAAGCCAACTGGGCGCTACCTGATACGTCTCCAATGTATCGATAATTTATGAAGTATTCCTGCCATGCATGTTTGCTTATGTTTAAAATACTTTTATGTGGTTTAGATGCACTTTATATGTTTTTTAGAACTAACTCGGACTGACGTTGTTTTCAGAAGAATTACCATGGAGTTGGTTTTCGTAGAAAGTGAAAGTTCTCGGAATCGCATGAATGTTTTTTTCTAGAGGAAATAAGATATATTGGAGCGAAGAACTACGACAGGGGAGCCATGTGTGGGCCACAAGCCAACAGGGCGCTCCCTTGGCCGCGCCATGATGGCTTGTGGGGCCCACGTGGCTCCGTTTGGCATGATTCAAATGCTGAAAATCCTCTATATACCAGAAACCCCAGAAATAAAGAGAGGACTTCCACTCCGTCACCACAACTCTTTGTATCAACAAAAAAACCATATGGAACCTTTCCAGTACCCTGCCGGAGATGGTAAATCATCTCCGGTGGACATCTTCATCATCCCAGCGGAGGCCATGACGAGGAGGAGTAGTTCACCCTTGGGGCTGAGGGGATGTACCTGTAGCTATGTGTTCAATCTCTCTCTCTCTCTTTCTCTCTCTCTCTATCGTGTTCTTGAGATGGCACGATATTTATGTATCACGGGCTTATTCCATTGCTACCTTGTTGTGATGAATTGAATTTTCCCTTTAAGATCTCGTTATGTTGTATTAATTTTTTTGGTTTGAGAACACTTGATGTATGTCTTGTATGTGCATACCCGTAATGACATTAGGGTATTCAACTGATTCACTTGATATATGTTATGGCATCAACTTGCAGATTTCGATGACCTTAGGGATCTATGCATAGGGGTAGATTTTAGGTTTTCATACTATGTTCTCTCATAGAAATCTTAGGGTGCTCCTTGAAGTTCTTTGTGTTGGATTGTATATCATTGATCTTAAATTGTTTGATGCATGTTGCATAATTTATCCACAGATACTTGAGGTGCCATTGGAGTATCTAGGTGACATTAGGGTTTACTGATATGTATCATGGGTGTTATTCTAGTATGAACTCTAGGGCTGTTTGTGACACTTATAGGAATAGCTCAAAAGATTGATCAGGAAGAAAAACTTTGAGGTGGTTCTACTACCTACACCAATTTATAATATTGTTCTCTACTAGATAGGAACTTTAGAGTGATTATTTGTTGCATGTTGAGGGATGGTCATATGGTTCTATTATGTTCGTATTGTTGACAGATTGAAGTAGTGAAAGGATGACCCTATGCCATATTACCATGCATTTATACATTGTTTTTATCGTTGTTTTACACTTGTTACCTTGCTGTATTTATAATTTGAGATTAAAAGAACCTATATCTACCATCCATACTACACTTGTATCACCATTTCTTCGCCGAACTAGTGCACGTATAAAATTTGTCATTGTATTGGGTGTGTTGGGGACACAAGATATTTCTTGTAGTTGACTGCATGGTTGTTTGAGAGAGACCATATTTATCCTACACCTCCCATAGATTGATGAACCTTGGCTCATCCACTTGAGGGAAATTTGCAATTGTCCTACAAAACTCTGCACTTGGAATGCCAACAATGTCTACAAGAATAAAGTTGCATAGTAGACATCAAGCTCTTTTCTCGCGTTGTTGCCGAGGAGGTGAGTGCTTGAAGGTCTATATTTAGATCTTAGTATTAAATCTTTTAGTTTATTATTTTTCACTACTTTAGTTCTATAAAAAAAACTACAACAAATGGAATTTATGTTGCCTCATTTGCTCCATCTTTATAATTTATTTCGTGAAAATGGCAGTTCGGAATTTTTTTCTCGATTGGTATAGGAAGAATTTATAAAAATGCTTAATGCTAATTTCTTGAATGATGAGCATGATAGTAATATTTTTGGTATGAATCCTCTCAATATCCATGATGCTAATTATATGCAAACCCACAAGCTTGGGGATGCTATGTTTGATGAAGATGATTTTTTTGTCCCCTAAGTTTTGATGATCAAATTTTTATGATCAAAGCATGCCTCCTATTTATGATGATTATATTGATGAAAGTGGGTTCGAAAGAGTGTCAACTCAGTGCATTAATGATCCCATTATTTTTGAGGGTGTTGAATCTTTTCATATTTATAACCATGGATTTGGAGAGGCCATGGCTTTATTTAGTTATCAGTCCACTATTTTGGAAGAGGTTTCAATTGACTATGACATCAAAGTTGCTATCTCTGATGATTATTGTGATGAAATGTATGTTATGAATAATAATGATAACCTTGAAACTTGTCACCATGATTTTATTTTTCAATTGGATTATGCCAACAAAGTGTCGCATGATAGTTATTTTCTTGAGTTTACTCCCAATATTATGCATGAGAAGTTTGCTTATGGGGAGAGTAATTAAAATTCTATGCTTATGCATCATGAAGATAATGCTTTATGAGATAGTTATATTGTCTAATTCCTTCATGATGCTAATGAAAATTATTATGAGGGAGGAACATAAGCTTGTAAGAATAGCAATACTATCAAGTTTCCTCCCTATGCGTTCAAAGTTTTGAAGTTATGCGTGTTTTGTCTTCCTATGCATATTGATTCTGGCTACAATATTTTTTTTGCTTACAGAATCCCTATGCATAGGAAGTGAGTTAGACTTAAAAGTGATTTCCATGTGGTTCATGATGCTCTCTTGCATCTTTCAATTACTACTATTTTATACGAGCATCATTGAAATCATCATGCCTAGCTAAAAGGCATTAAAGAAAAGCACTTGTTGGGATACAACCCAACACTTTTACTTTATGTTTTTCTGTGTTCACATGATTTAGCTACTGCATTAATCATATTTTATGTCTTTTATTTCAATAAGGTGCCAAGTAAAGCCTTTGAGATAGTGTGGATACTTGCTTGTTTTATTTTGTCCAAAAATAGAAACTTTTAAGTCCAGTGCAGGATTTCTCTGATTAGACGGAACCATTGAAAAATTGTGAAATGTTTACACAAAATGTTCATGCAAATTCTCCGCATTGTCCTAATTGTTCAGAATTTTTAAAGTCCGAGAAGTATGGTGTTCATTGAGATCTTCCAAGACTGTTTTCTTTTTGACAGATTCTGTTTCACATTCATAGTTTGCTTATTTTAGTGTTTCCATAGCTTATATTGATTGATTTAAATTATGGTAATGATAGAATACAATAGGTATAATATGAGAACAATTATGAATCTTGTATTGGTAGTATGTAAGTGAATAATCTATCTTTATGACATTAACCCGTCTCCCGAAGCTCCACTAAGTTTTGTGTGATTTAAATTTTCAAGTTTTGCGTGAGATACCTATATGAGGTGAATAAGGAGCGGTGAGAACCTAATCTTGGGGATTATCAAGGCACCCCAAGCTAACATCCAACAAAGACTCATGTGTCTAAGCTTGGGGATGCCCTAGAAGGTATCCCCTCTTTCTTCTCCAACATTATTGGTATATCTTACTTGGAGCTTTATTTTTATTTGTCACATGATATGTGTTTTCCTTGGAGCATCATTTTATTTTTTTTTACTCTGTTATGTTCTTTAGAATATTGTTTTTGAATAAAAATTTCCAAGAATTTCCTTTGGAACGCTTGAATTGCATGTGTGATGTGTGTTGTTCAAAAACAAATTTTTTTGCTATAGTATTTGAATTATCATATTTTACAAGAACTTGGAAATTTTCTGAAATTTTTACACAATGTGTCATGCAAATTCTTTCACATTTCCTAAATTTTCAGATCTTTTTAGTTATATAGGTACACTTTTCGAATTAATTGCTACATATTGTCCTCTTTAGACAGATTGTTATCATAGTTTTGTTATCTACTTATAATATAGTTTCCATAGCCTATATTTGTCGACATAAATTATGAAAATGATAGTAAAAAGGAGATAATTCTTGAAAATTATCATGCAAATTGTATTTGCAGTACATAAATAGCTGATTTATTCTTATGTGCACTAACCTATCTCACGAGTTCTTTTCAAGTTAGGTGTGGATGGAGTTTTTGAGACTTAGGTGAAACCGGGATATGAGAGGACTGACTGAGAAATAAAAGCTCGAGATTGGGGATGCCCAAGGCACCCCAAGTAAATATTACAAGAAGTCTCAAGAATCTAAGCTTGTGGATGCTATGCATGCCACCTCTCTTCGTCAGCAACTATTGGTTAGCCTATGTTGATCCTAAGTTCTTATTTGCCCACATGCTATGTGCTATTTTTGGAGTGAATTTTTATTTAGTTTTGTCTTTGGATAAAATACTGAGATATGAAAATCTTTATAGAGAGAGAGTCCTCACAGAGCTACTTAATTGTTTGACTACTCGTTGGTCTTAACTTATATCTTTTGAGAGTAGTTTGATTGTTTGCTTTGCTGCTTCAGTTATATCCTAAGACTTAATTGTGAATGAATGAAATATCATAAATATGAAATTATCAATGTGATTTATGTCTTGTAGTAGTTTAACATTTGGTTTAGGAAGTAAATCTATTAAAGTTTTACAATCACTCTATTGGTCATATGAGCAATTCATGAATGATTATTATAAGAAACAGAACTTACACGTACAAATATATTATCTTGGACATCTTTGATGTTTGTGAATACCCATTAATTATTTTCAACCTTGATAAATTTTTTGAAGTTGTACAAGGAAGATAACATAATGGTTATGTTTGGGTATATTTTCATAGAAGTTATATTGTTATGGTTCCTCAACATGTGGTGCTTGTTTAGAACCTTTTGCTAGCCAAAACTTCGTACTAAGTACAAATACCACTTGAGCATCCAAATCCTTGAACCTAGTTTCTTCCATGAGAGTCCACCATACCTACCTATATGTGGTAATTCAGTGCCATTCAAAGTAAATTTGCATGTGCCACCTCTAAACATTCAAATAAACATATGTTTTACTTCTCATGGAGCGATGAGGCGGTTATTATCATCCATGCTAAGAGAGTTATTCTCAAGATGTGTGTTTATTCACTTGTCATTGCACCATAGATGCTGGTAAAAAGAATGCCTAGTCCTGCCTAATACAAAAATAAATAAATAAAAACTTACCCTAGAAAGTTGATTGTTTGGGTGGTATCCGTGGATAAGGCTAGCAATGGAATGTGTTTGAATGGTGGAGGGGGAGTAAACCTTAAATTCTGCTTGGGAACCGCTAATAATGTGATTAGCATCTAAGATATTGAAAACTCTGTTGTGACATTGAGAGGAAAGGCACACCACCCAAAATTACATATTCATCTCTATTTTGAAACAACGAGATGTGGCACCTGTGCAAATCCCTCCTTCCGTGTGTGAAGGGACAATCTATTTACTTTCATGCTACTTACTTTTCATGCCGAATTAACTTATTATTCAAACCTCATTCTATTAGTTGGCAAGCACCATGTGGTGGGGAAGATCCAAACATATATATCTACCCAAATTTATTTGATCATAATTCATTATTGTTTTACAATTATTGTAAGTGCATCTAGGGCCCCTTAGTGATTTTGGTGGTATTAAGACTTATAGGTTAAGAGACTGATATGTTTGTGAGTATAAACATGCTCTATAAGTTGCTGAGGAGTTTGAGTTATTCGATTAATATCGACCCCTAAAAATGGAAGTCTTTGGGTGAAGACTTTGGTCATTCCTTGAAGCCTTTGATCTAGAAGAAATTGTGAAGAAATTGATATTCCTTATGAAGATATTGAAAATGAGGAATTCGGTGTGTTTTGAAGTAAGCATTCTGAAGATTTTGGGGCGTGATGATTTACTCTTTCTGTTTCATTTTCTTTACACTTGAGTCAAAGGAAAATCGTAATTTTAAACGGGGTCGAGGTAAAACTATGGAAAGTCCTCATGATGCTCAACCCAAGCCTCAATCTACCAAAGCCTCAAAGTGAGGATATGAGAGACATGAGGACTTTCTAGTTAAAGTTAAGACTATTGCGGCGCCACGCGCCACCTGTCATGGATCTTATCCACCCAACGGTCATATTATTCAAGGACATTTATGTCAAATCATGTCGGGATGCTCCCAGGCTATATATAGCGGCACCCCCGAAAACCACTTGCTGGTTGGCTCCTCCGAAAGAAACTAACACTAGGCATTTAGAGCAACCCAAATTCCTCAGAGTCTTCGAGAAAAAATTATCAAGTGAGTAAATACCCCAAACACCAAACCCAAACCAAAAACCCAAGTGATTGAGCATCACTGAAGAAGTTGTTCCTGTGTGGAACCGACACTTGTCATGTTTGAGGACTGTGTATCCTACAGACGGATAGGCGTCATGGTCTAGAGCATCCAGCAGACAATTGTGGATCGTCGGGTGACCAAATTTGTCAGGGTTTGGAAGTGTACCTTGTAGACTTACCACGAGTGTTGGGCGAGGACTGTGTGTCCTTAGCTCAAGGAGAATACGGTAGGGACTGTGTGTCCTGGGACTGTGTGTCCTTTGGTTTCAATACCAAGACGCTCCGAACCAGACGTACAACTGTCACATCAGTTGGAACTGGGTCATCAACAACTGTCTTAATCAAGGTATGGGTTCTATTTCTTCAACTCTCTCATTTCCTCAATTGTATGTTGAAGACTCTCATGTGAACTATTTGAAGAATTTGTCTTAAGACATTCTCTGAATTTCCTCAATCTGAAATTTGCACCTGACTTAATCTTCACCTTCTTATCCTGTAATTGTGACCTGTGCAAACCGAATCTCTGAAATCTCGCTGAGTACTTTGATCTAGACATTTTTGGGCCCCTAATCTGATTCTACTTCCGCTGCACTTAGTTCATAACTGAGGACTTTTCTCACTAGGAATTTCCTCACTGCTGAACTTGTAAAAATCGCCTATTCACCCCCCTCTAGTCGACAATAACGCACTTTCAATTGGTATCAGAGCATGGTACTCCCTTGTTCTGTGTGATTTTGGTTTAACCGCCTGGAGTTTTAGTTATGTCAACTGCACGTATGATCAAGGTTTCTGCAGGATGTCCAACCTTCGAAGGAAAGGACTCCCCCTACCGGAAGACCAAGATGCAAATGCATCTTCAGGCAATTGACAATGATCTCTAGTATATTGTGGAAAATGGTATTCCCTCCATCACTGCTACTATCTCTGCCGTTGATGTGAAGAAGTTCAAGCAACTTGACTTGCAAGCGAAGAATGTCATCTGTGGTCATCGTGAGCAAAGATCAGTATGACAGAGTGAGTGCTTTGGGCATAGCTAAGCTTATCTGGGATAGGTTGTCCAAAGTCAATGAGGGAGTCTCAACACAGCATGACTCTCGTGTCAATGTTCTTCGCAATCTCTTCAATCGCTTCAAGAGGCTTGATAATGAATGCTGCCAAGATACCTTTGATCGCCTCACTGACATCTCAAATGAAATGCAAGCAGTGGGATCTAGAGACATCACTGACCATGAAGTTGTGAAGAAACTTCTACGATCGCTTGATCCATCATTTGACAGATTGGTTTTGATGATACAAGAACGAAGAGACTACAAGATGCTTCATCATGCTGATATACTTGAGAGACTCAATACTCATGAATTCCAACAAGAAGAAAAGAGAGATCTATATGGACCAAGCTACTCAAGACCTCGTGCAACAAAGGCTAAGGTTGTTTCCTCATTTGAAGAACAACACTCGGATTGCTGTCTTGGTGACCCTGAAGAACTTGGACAGGAACTTGCAATGCTCGTGAGGAAATTCCAAAAGTTCACAAAGCGTGGTCAGTTCAGAAAATCTTCAAGAAAAGATAAGAGGAAATAATAATCTGCATCATGATGATTACAAGAAAAGAACGTGCCACAAATGCAAAAAATCTGGTCACTACATTGTTGACTATCCTCACTGGGTGAAAGAATCAAGGAAGAAGAAATACAAGGATGAAAGTTCTGATGACTCGAATAAAAAGAAGAAGTCTTCAAAATCCTCATCGTCAAAGTCCTCATCGCACATGAAGACTAGTTTCGGAAAGGCTCGGGCACTGATTGGCAAGGAAATGGATTCTGAAGAAGAATCTAAGGAATGTGATGAAGAGGAAGGTTCGGAAGTGGAGTCGAAGTCTGTTATTGCAAGTCTTGCACTCGCTACCACATTCGTCAGAAAGTCAATCTTCAACCTTGAAAAAAAGGACAACGCTATCTACACTGATGAATATGCCGATGACTTCGCTCCAACCAATTGCTTCATGGCAAAAGGTTCAGAGGTACCAAACCACACTTCCTCCTCTGATTCTAGTGACTGTGAACCTGCTGATTATCAAAAACCCAGTTACTGTAAACTTGCCAACATTGCCACTAAGCAACAAAGTGCCATTGAAAAGCTTCAGAAACTACTAGACAAAAGCAATGATCTGTTGAACGATGAAATGAATCATACTCAAGTCCTCATTGAAGATGTAAAAAGCCTTCAGTCCAGATTTGATAGTCTTCAAGATAGTTATTGCACACTTTTGCCTGATCATGAGAAACTTTCCTATGAATTTCTCCAAAGGAAGCTCGATCCTGAGAAGTTAAGAATGTCTCATGATGATCTTCGAATGGAAAATGATTCATTGCTTGCTCAACAGATCAATACCGCTAAGGTTTTATTCATTCCACCATGTGTGAAATGCATCGAGGGTGAAACTGCTAATTCTTCACCGGAATCATCAAATGCTACTATCGCTACAAATTCTTGAACTGTTCCTCTGGTATCAAATTCTTCACTTGAGGAAACCACAAATGCTATTGAACGAAATGCAGGGTTGAAGAAATTGTATGCGACACGCATATACAAAAGTCTCGAAGGGCATCAAACCCTTTGCGATGTGCTCAAAAAGCAGACTCTAAATAGGAACCCGAGGACAGAGGGCATTGCCTTCGAGAGGAAATTGAATGCTTATGGATCATACTAGAAACCTGAGCAATATCCCAAAACTTCATGGGTTGCTGCTAAAGGCCCTTCCATTGATCCATCTACTCTAAGAGGCTTTGCATGTGAAATGTCCTATTACTCTGATGAGTCATTTGACTTCAACTATAAATTGTTCAAACATCAATCTGGTGAAGTATTTGCTCAATATGTTGGAACTAACTGCACGAATGGACCATCCCTCAGGAAAATTTGGGTTCCCAGAAGTTGCTTGGAAAATCTTCACGTGAATGTACTCATGACACCACCTATGAAGAACCAGAACCCTAGATCAAATTCCTCAGGTGGACCAAAGTATTCACGAGGATCAAATTCCTCAAATGGTGAAAATTATGTTCGTTCTCGCACTAATGCTTCATATATGCAGGGAAATTACATGGGACATGAATATCAGCATTATTCCTCAAATCATCATGTTCATAAGTCCTCAAAGAATTTCTCTACCTATTCATTTGAGTACCCTAACGCCCTTACCGCGAAAAGAAGTGCATTAGATTAATGCGTCCATTCTCATGTGGTGCTCACAGGATGATGAACTCTTTGCCACCCCTTCATATGTGGGTGGTGAAGATATCGAAGTAATCACTTATGCAGGTCAGGTCTCCAGATGAAAGTCATCATCTGAAACATTTGCTGGAGACTTGAGGAAATTTCTTGATTGGACGCAAGCTAAAATGATGAAATGATAACATTTCACTCGTCCTCAAATTTACTGTTTGTGATGAAATTCTTATCTGAAGTAATTGATATCATATTCTTCAAGTCTGAAGCATAGGAGATGGTAAACTATACTAATTCATCTGCAGGATTACAAACCGAAGAATACATGGTGGGTTCTTGACAGTGGTTGCACCAATCACATGACTGGTGATAAAAACTTATTGATGAATATGCCACTGACTCCATCACCACTAAAGCAATCACTTACGTTGATGAAGGTAAAAACAAGGTATTGGGACT
Source organism: Hordeum vulgare subsp. vulgare (assembly GCF_904849725.1). Taxonomy (NCBI): domain Eukaryota; kingdom Viridiplantae; phylum Streptophyta; class Magnoliopsida; order Poales; family Poaceae; genus Hordeum; species Hordeum vulgare. The sequence goes on along the minus strand of NC_058519.1, from coordinate 266,977,373 downwards.
TGGTAAAGTGGCTATCTCCAAGGACCGGCACATCAAGAAAGTCATGCTTGACAAATCCCTTGGGTTTAACCTCATGTGAGTCTCAATGCTTTATGATCTTGATATTATTATCATCTTTGGAAAATATAGATGTGTAGTCATCATGGAATCTGACAAATCCAAAGTATTCGAAGGCTTTAGGAGAGGATATTTCTATGCTGTTGATTTTTTCGCAGGTCCTCAACCGGCCACATGCTTACTAGCAAAAACCTCAGAAGGCTGGCTAAGGCATCGATGACTTGGACATGCGGGCATGAGGAATTTGCACACACTGGCAAAGAAGAAGCATGTCATTGACATCGAATCCGTCAAAATCGTCAACGACCATCTCTGCGGTGCTTGTGAGTCTGGAAAATAACCAGATCCAAACCCCCCTCGAAGACTATCAAGACTACTACTCGTTCGTTTGAATTTATTCACATGGATCTGTTTGGACCTACTCATTATGTTACTCTAACCAATGCAGCATCTTTATATGGCTTTGTCATTGTTGATGGCTATTCTCGCTATACTTGGGTACACATCATACTGTATAAAACTGAAGTGCAGGAAGTCATCAAACGATTTTCCTCAAGGGCCTCGACGAACTTAGGCGTGAAGATCAAACACATCACGAGTGATAATGGGACAAAATTCAAAAACACTAGTCTTGATGATTATCTTCATGAACTTGGTATTACTCATGAGTTGTCTGCTCCTTATACTCCTCAACAGAATGGCATCGTTGAACGCAAGAACATGACTCTGGTTTAAATGGCACGGAAAATACTTGAAGAATATTAGACTCCTCGTTGCCTATGGCCTGAAGCAATCAACACTGCTTAACACATCATCAACACGGTATATCTTCACAAATTCCTCAAGAAAACCTCATATGAACTCCTCACTGACAAGAAACCCAATGTAGGTTATTTCAAAGACTTCAGTGCAGGATGCTGGATTTGGGATCCTCACCATAGCTCAAAGTTTGTACGTAAATCACATGAGGGTTTTATGCTAGGTTATAGAAAGGACTCGCGCACCTGAAGAGTTTTCAACACCTGTCACAACAAAGTTGTTGAAACTGTAGATTTGCTGTTTGATGAAACTAACGGCTCGCAAAGAGAGCGACTGCCTCCTGTGCCAAATAAATTGACTCCTGACAAAGCCATCAAGCTCAAAGCTACTGAAGATATCATTCCTACTGAGGAACAACCCCTTGTTGAAGAAGTCGTCCCCAACAATGATGAAATACAAGCAAGTGCACCTGAGGAAAATACTATAGATCAAATTCCTCATCTCAACCAAAGTCTTCAACCAACTCATCCAAGGATTCCAAATGAAGTAGAACTTGACAAAATCCTCGATGAAATCAATGCGTCAGGTCCTCTCACTCGCTCAAAAGCTTCACATTTACTTAACTTTTATGGGCATTCCTCTTTTGTGTCTATCACAGAACCCTCAAAAGTTATTGAAGCCTTCATGAAACCTGAGTGGATTCAAGCGATGCAAGATGAACTTCTTCAGTTCAAGCTAAATGGTGTATGGGAACTCATCAAAAGACCAGGTCCTTGCAAGCACAATATCATCAGCACCAATTGGATTTACCAAAAAAAGCAAGCTGAGGATGGTCAGGTTGTGAGGAACAAGGCACGGCTTGTAGCCCAAGGCTACACAGGTTGAAGGAATTGACTTTGATGAAACTTCTGCACCTGGTGCTAGACTTGAAGCTATTCGAATATTACTTGCTTATGCTAACCATCACAATATTACTCTATATAAAATGGATGTGAAAAGTGCATTCCTTAATGGTAAGCTTGAGGAAGAAGTATATGTTTCTCAGGCCCCAGGTTTTGAAGACGCGAAGCATCCTGGCAAAGTATTCAGACTCAAAAAGGAACTCTATGGCTTCAGGCAGGCCCCTCGGGCGTGGTATCATACATTGAAGGAATTCCTTATGAAGTAATGCTTCAAACCCGGTTCACTTGATCCAACTCTTTTCACCAAATCCTATGATAATGAACTATTTGTGTGTCAAATATATGTCAACGACATTATTTTTGGTTGTACTCACAAATGTTATAGTGATGAATTTGCCTACATGATGAGTGAAGAATATCAAATGTCCATGATGGGGGAGTTGAAATTCTTCCTGGGTTTGCAAATTCGTCAACAACGCAATGGCATCTTCATATCCTAGGAGAAATAACTGAAGGATGTTATGAGGAAATTCGGCATGCATGAATGCAAAGGCGTAATGATTCCAATGCCTACCAACTGCCACCTTTGCATTGACGAAAATGGTAAAGATTTCGATCAGCAGGTATATCGTTCTATGATTGGCTCTTTATTGTACCTATGTTCATCTAGGCTAGATATTATTCTTAGTGTTTCCCTGTGTGCATGTTTTCAAGCAAAACCAAAGGAATCACACCATAAGGCTGTGAAACATATTGTTCGATATCTAGCTCACACACCAACACTAGCATAATGGTACCCCAAGGGCTCAAATGTTCACCTTGTTGGATATTCTTATTCTGATTATGCTAGTGGCCTTGTGGACCGAAAGTCAACGTCAGGCACATGTCATTTCCTTGGAATATCATTAGTCTGTTGGTCCTCAAAGAAGAAGAATTATGTATCACTCTCCACTGCCGAAGCTGAATACATTGCTGCTCGATCTTGTTGTGCTCAATTGCTATGGATGAAGCAAACCCTCAGATACTATGGCATCAACATGAAGAATGTGACCCTCTACTGCAACAATGAGAGTGCAATCAAGATCACCTATAACCTAGTACAACACTCGAAGACTAAGCACATCCAGATTAGTCATCATTTTCTTCGTGACCATGTACACAAGGGCAATATCATCATCGACCATGTGAAGACTGATGACCAACTAGCGGATATCTTCACAAAGCTCTTGGATGAGAGAAGGTTTTTCAAGTTGCGGTGTGAGCTAAATATCCTAGAATATTCAAATGTCATGTAAACATGCTCATATCCTGACACTTACGTAAAATTGATGACTTAGATGTGGAACACACAAAGTAACAACTTCCTTCAATCAATGAACAATATCACTCTAAGTGTGAAGAAATCAATGAAGAATTTGGTTCTCAAAGCCCTACGAGAATTGTATGCAGCGCCTGAAATCATCATTCTTATACAGTGGATCATGCCACCACCCAACTTTGAAATTCTTCAAGGTTGAAATTCTTCAATTTTAGACTTTTTAGTAAATTCCTCAAACTTTGCAAATTCTTTGAAACTTTCTGTGATGATCTTCATTTGATATATATATATATATTGATATAGATATATTAATGAGATTTAAATGTCCTCACTGCATTCACTTATTGCTAAATCCTCAAGATCGTATTTCTTCTAAGTGAATGTGATCGGACCCGACTCCCCTCTATGCTAAGCTCAACTGAGTCTAGTCTCAATTCTTCATATGCGTTATGTTTGATACTTGTTCAAAATCCTCACGGAGTCCTTGTCAGCTGAGGACTTCAAAAAAATTCCTCAAAAATTCAAAAAATTATTTTAACGTTAACACAGTAACCGCACCCACTAGTCACGAATGGATAACCATGATCTCTAACGCTTTCATCGGGGGTAGCACGTGTCATGACGAGACGAATGGGCAAGGGCAGTTCTGTCCGAAGTTTTTTCCTCACACCGTTTTCACCTGAGCTATAAATAGCCCCTTACCCCCCTTCAGTCAAAAACTCTTCCTCCCTCTCGTCTTCTCCGCTCGAGCTCAAAACCTATCGCCGCTGCTAGCATCTTCGCCGCCAGTGAGGAAAAGCTTCACTTCCTCGCCCTTGCCGTCGTCGCACTCACGTCGACTGTGGAACATCTTTCTCCGCCGCCACCCTAGCTGTCTTCAGTCGCCAAGTTAGGGCAGTGAAGATCTGGACCGAAGAACATCCACTACTCGAAATCAGTATTTTCCATCAGCCTAGTCTTTGCCGTCTGCTAGCTGATGGCAAAGATTGTCTTTGCCATCAGCTTCAGCAAAACAGACGGCAAAAGCACAAGCTGATGGCATACAGTCTTTTTGCCATCTGTCACCTCTTTGTCGTCTGCTAGCGGACGACAAATAGTCCAGAGGCAGACGGCAAAGATGTAGACAGGCCCACCTGACCGCGGGGTGGCTAGGTCAAACAGGAGTCGGACCTTTGTCGTCTGCTAGCGGACGGCAAAGAGTCCGGAGGCAGACGGCAAAGCGCTAACTCCGTTAACGGCTCCTTCCCCCCCACCCCGCCCCTCTCTCTCTGTAACGGCTCATCCCCGCGCGCCCCTCGCTCTCTCTCCCCACCCCGCGCGCTCCTCTCTCTGTAATGGCCGCCAGGACCACCGTCGCGCCGCCGCCCCTGTCGCGTCACCGCCCCTGCCGCCGCCCCTGTCGCGCCCCACTGCAGCCCCTGTCGGCCCTGTCGCCCCCGCCGCCGCCCCTCTCTCTCTCTCTACCCACCTCGCCCCCGCTGCCGCTGCCCCTGCCGCCGCCCCTGTCGCCGCCCCTGCCGCCGCCCTCGTCGCGTAGCCGCCCCTCTCTCTCCCCATCTCGCCCCACTGCCGCTGCCGGTGCCCCACCACCGTCGCGCCGCCGCACCTGGCGCCCCCGGCGCCGCCCCGCCACCCCGGCCCCTCCACAGCCGTCCCTCTCGGTGAGCCCCCACACCCCCACCCCCACCCCCCACCCGCATTATTTTTTACTAGTTTTATTATTTTTTAGTAGTTTTAGTAGTTGTTATTGTTAGTTGTTTTAGTGGTAGATTTAGTTAGGTTAGTAGTTTTAGTTAGGTTAGTAGATTTAGTTAGGTTAGTAGTTTTAGTTAGGTTAGTAGATTTAGTTAGGAGGAGAAGAGGATAAGAGGAGGAGGAGGAGGACAAGAAGAGGAGAAGAAGAAGAGGAGTAGGAGGAGGAGGAGGAGAAGAAAAGGAAGAAGAAGAGGAGAAGAAAAAAATAAGAAGGAGAAGAAGAAGAAAAAGAAGAAGAAGAGAAGAAAAAAATAAGGAGAAGAAGTAAATAAGAAGAGAAGAAGAAGAGAAGAAGATGACAAGAAGAGAATAAGAAAAAAATAAGAAGGAGAAGAAGAGAAAAAAGAAGAAGAAGTTGATTTTTTATTGTTTGGTATTTAGTGGTAGCTAGATTCTTTTTTAGTTACTTAGTGGTAGATTCTGTTTTTGTTATAGTGGTAGATTCTGTTTTTGTTATTTTTTTGCTGTTTAGTGCTATCTAGGTTTAGCGATAGGTTTAATTAGCTTGGTTAGTTAGGTTAGTTAGTTAGTTAGCTTACTAGAAAGAATAGGAAGAAGAAGAAGAGGAGGAGGAGGAGAAGAGGAGAAGAGGAGGAGGAGGAGAAGAAGAAGAAGAAGAATAGGAGGAGGAGAAGACAAAAAGAAGATCACATGTTTGGTATTTAGTTTTTTGAAATTAATTAGTAGTTTTAGTGGTAGATTCTGTTAGTTAATTAGTAGATTTAGTGGTAGATTCTGTTAGTTTATTCGCCCATTATTATTGCTTAGGTTCAAGACTACTTCAAAGAAGATCACATGTTCTTTTGTTGAAATCAAGTCTCTCAAAATAATGTATCGTCTATATTTATTGGTACCGGAGCAAAACAGGACAACTTAAATAATATTGCCATCCTCAAATGTAGAAAATATCAAAAAGTTTTATATAAACTGAAAAGTAGTATAGGTAACCTGGAAAGTCCTCTGGACCAAAAGGGCAACTTCTGGACCTGCGAACTTTGCGTGGTAGGTGCATGTCCATGCAGCAGGGTAATTTCCCCAACAATGACATAATTAGTACATTTAGCTCCAAAATACCATAATAAGCTCAAAATGGCATAAGAACCTTGGTTAGCTCATTAATATTATATACTTAGCTTGTTTTCCTCTAAAATGGGATAATTAGCCCATTTAGCTCAAAAAAGACATAATTAGGTAATTTAGCTCCAACAAGAGGAGAAGAGGAGAAGAAATTGGCAAAATGAAAAGAAAGAAGAAGAAGAAGAAGAAGAAGAGAAGAAGGAGAAGGAGGAGGAGAAGGCCAAGGACCTTCTATCCTTCTCCTCCTCCTCCTCCTCCTCCTTCTTGATTTCTTCTTCTTCTCCTCCTCCTCCTCTTTCTTCTCCTCTTTCATATTATCCCTGCTTTAATTAACCCAACAATGACATAATTAGCCCATTTAGCTCCAAAATACCATAATAAGCTCAAAATGGCACAAGAACCTTGGTTAGCTCATGAATATTATATACTTAGCTTGTTTTCTAGTAAAATGACATAATTGGAATATTTGAGTTGATCGGGTGGATTTACATGTGATAGTTGTCTCGTCGCTGTGGGGTCTGGTGTGCGAAGACCTGCCCGTGCGTTGTACGAGCTCCGCCCCTACATTCGTGGGTCAGTACAAATTTCATCTCCTCCCCGCCCCTTCTTTTACTGTGGCTCGGTTTCCGGATGAAACTTTCTAGATTTAGGTAATTCAATTAATTTATCAGTATGCGTGACCAGTATGCGTCTCCCATTCGAAAGGGCGACATATATAAATATGCATGTCTTTGCATATTTATAACCGCCATCCTTTCGAATTGTCCAACATTATCCATGGACAACCTGAGTATGTGTAGATTGGGTTCGTTTTCCCGTATGTTGTGCTCTGGATCCGATGCGGAATTTCGTCAATGCCTCCCTGTTGTTCTCCGGATGCACATCCTCTATGTTTATTGCAGAGATGTGTATCAGGAGAACAGCGGGGAGGTGCTGCCAAAATTTTGCGTTGGATCCGGAGCAGAGCATGGGAAAACGAACCCAATCTACACATACTCGGGTGGGATTGGGACCTATCTTTACCTATTAGCTTGTAGGTTGCCTCGACGTAATAAAAATGGCGAACCTGATTAACCGATGAATATAAATGCTAAATTATATATAAATATATTTCTTCTGTCTTTAGTAGCTACGCAAGATGAGTGATCGTGCGTGGATGTATACTGGTCACCCTAGTCAGAAAGAGATGACGAAAGAATGGTTTTTAAAAACAAAGGAAGTTGTGAAAGCCGCATTCGCAAATGGCCAGGAAAGAAACTATTGTCCCTGTCCTGGATGCGACAACTATAAAAAGATGACAGAGGCTGTAATGATTAAACACCTGCAGATGAGGGGTTTTAAGCCTAATTATACGGTTTGGACATTTCATGGTGAGTCTATACAACGCACAAGAGCTGAGGTGGTCCGTCGTCGCACGGACGAGCATGGTACTGGGATCGAAGACATGGTGCAAGACTTTGATGATGCTCGGGATTCAGAAGATGAGATGGAGGAATCTGCAAAGGCCTTTTATGAAATGTTGGAGTCTTCAAAACATCCTCTCCATGAGCACACTGAGCTATGTCAGCTAGATGCAATTGCACAAGTAATGGCTCTGAAGGCTCAGTTCAACTTCGGAAGAGAATGCTACGACGCGGTGATGACACTATTTGGACGTTTCCTACCCAAAGGCCATGTCATGCCTGCAAACCTGTACCAGTCGGACAAAATACTTCGTGTACTTAAGATGCCCTATGAGAAGATAGATGCATGTGAGAAAGGATGTGTCTTATTTAGGAAGGAGTATGCACACTTGGACTATTGTCGCAATTGCGAGTCTTGCAGGTATCTTCTGGTAGACAACGGTATGGGTGAGAAGAGGCAGACCAAAATCGCAGTTAGTGTTCTTCGGTATATGCCAATCGTACCAAGACTTCAACGTCTTTTCATGTTCTAAGAGACAGCCAGACAGATGACATGGCACAAATTGGGCAAAAGAACCGAACTAGATGCGGATGGGAATAAGATGATGGTACACACATCGGATGGGGAAGCGTGGAAACATTTCGATGGATTGCATCAGGATAAAGCGGCAGATCCAAGGAATCCTCGAGCCTGCGCTGCCACGGATGGTTTTAATCCCTTCGGCATGACGGCAACCCAATGCAGTTGTTGGCCTGTATTTGTCATTCCACTCAATCTCCCCCCCGGGCAGATTATGCAAAGAAAGAACATATTTATGACGTTGATAATTCCAGGGCCCAATTATCCGGGGAAGAATATGAATGTGTACCTGCAACCGCTTAAGGATGAATTGGAAGAAGCTTGGGAAAATGGGGTCAAGACATACGATGCCGCTAGAAAAAAAACTTCAAAATGCAAGTGTGGTACATGCACTCTATGCATGACTTGCCAGCGTATGCGCTATTCTCTAGATGGTGTGTGCATGGAAGGTTCCCGTGCCCCCAATGCAAGTCAGCTCTTCAGTTTCATTGGTTGCAGGAGGGTCGGAAGTATTCTTGCTTTGACTTGCATAGACAGTTCCTGGATCCTGACCATCAGTTCAGAAAAGACAAGAAGAACTATACCAAAGGTAAAGTTGTCAAAAACTTGGCACCACCTGCGTTCACAGGCCAACAGATCCTGGATCGGTTAAACGCCCTCGAGCCTGATCCAGAGCGTCCAGGGTATTTCAAGGGGTATAAGTCAAAACATGCCTCGACTCACAAGCGATGCTTCTGGGTTCTGCCTTACTTCAAAGACCTCCTTCTTCCACACAATATCGACATGATGCACACTGAAAAGAATATCGGAGAGGCCACTTTTGGTACATTGTTCGACATAGATGGGAAGACAAAGGATAATATTAAGGCTAGAGTCAATCAAGAGACACTATGTCATAGACCGTTACAAAACATGCGAGAAGGCAAAGGAAAGCATAAGTGGTCGAAGCCAAAGGCCTGGTTCAATCTTGGAAGGCTAGCTATGAGGGAAATTATCTTGTGGGTCAAAATGCACTTGATGTTCCCCGATGGGTATGCAGCGAATCTAAAGAGGGGAGCGAGTATTGAAAAATTAAAAATCTTTGGTCTCAAGAGTCATGATTGGCACATATGGCTAGAGCGGGTAATGTCGGTGATGTTACGTGGCTTTATTCCTGAGGATGAATGGCTAGTACTGGTGGAGCTGAGCTATTTCTTCCGTGTTCTTTGTGCGAAAGAATTGTTGCCTGGCGTGGTAGAAGACATGGAGGAGTTTGCACCGGAGTTGTTGTGCAAGTTAGAGAAGATCTTTCCACCGGGCTTCTTTAATCCAATGCAGCATTTGATTTTACATCTACCGACCGAGGCAAGATTGGGTGGGCCCGTGCAAGATCGTTGGTGCTATGCAACTGAGCGGATGCAGAAGACCCTTCGAGCTAAATGTAAAAATAAGCGTAGAATTGAAGCATCGATGGCTGAGGTATTCATTACTGAGGAGGTGGCAAACTTTGTGACAGCACACTACGAAGCCAAAAATCATCATTTGCATAATCCGAAGCCTCGGCACAATGATGGAGACCCTAAAAAAGGTGGGTCCAACCTCAGCCTATTCAAAGGGAAGCTCGCACCAGCCGGTGCTTCGAGACCAATAACGTTGGATATCGAAGAATGGCGGAACATTTCGTTGTATATCTTCAACAACCTAACAGAAGTGCGGCCGTACATCGAGTGAGTTCTCGGCACATTTTCCCGTAACTTCTAATTCATTTGAACTGCTCTTATTCCCGGATATTTCAAACAGCCGTTACGTCGTCAAATTCTCGGATGGAGTGGTGATGGAAAATGATTCCGTCAAAGAGTATGAGCTTCTGTCAAAGACACGAGGCGGCTATCCCGGTTTCATCTCTTGGTTCAAACAAACGGTAATTATCAATAATGGACCATTTCATTCTTGGTCTAACTTGCGGCTAATGCAACAACCGTTTCATATTAAACTTGTAGGCTAATTCAGAGTCTATGGACGCCGAATTGAGACATGTCGCTAATGGTTTTGACTATAAGGTACGTTCATTTGAGAAATACAACATCAACGGGTACCTCTTTCGTACCTTTGGCAAAGAGCTATCTATGCCCGACCGGAAATATACAAATTGTGGTGTCTCTGCTACCGGCGAAGGTGTTATCGAGTATTATGGAAGAGTTGAAGCAATTTATGAACTTCAATTCTATGGTGAAAACCCACCGAACGTCGTAGTCTTCAAATGTTATTGGTTCCAGCCGAAAAAGACTAGAAGGACTCATGAACATATAGGACTAGTCGAAATCAATCCAAACACCCATTTAGATGTTCCCGATGTCTATATTACGGCTCAACAGGCGACCCAAGTTTTCTATCGACCGTGGGCATGCCAAACGGATAAGAATCTGGAAGGTTGGTATGTTGTTTATGAAGTGCCGCCACATGTGAGACCACCTCTCCCAAATGAACAGGATTATGAACCTCACATTAACCCAGACACATATGATGGAGAATTCTTCCAAGAAGCACGTCTTTCCAAGAAACGTTTCAAGAACCGCCGTGCTTCATCCAAGAACATGGAAGTAGACAGCGACAATGAATCCGACTCCAGCCCTGAGCCGGAACCAGAAGACCTGGAACTCGTAGAGGTTACTGATGCGGATGACCTGTCAATGCTTCAACGATTAAAGGAAGGCCTTTCACAACTTCACGCCGTTGAACCCGATGAGCACGTCATTCATGAAGACATGCGTGATAGTGATGATGATGATGCATTTATTGATGATGATTATTAGTTTGTAAGATTCACAACTTAAATTATATATATTTTAATCTTTATTATTCATCTACATATTATTATTCATGTCAGTCATTCAATTTTTTATGTTGTACTAATTTCTTTTAATCTTTATCATGGCAGGTGTTGAAAGATGGTGGACGCGGGTCCAGAGCGCTCGACGGGTTCTTCCCAGGCGCCCCGCGCGAGGGGTGGTACTTCCCTTCCACCCCTATCTCTCCGTAGAGCCTTGGCAGACAGTCTTTCGACACCAGCCGGGGGTTCTTCTTCGTCGGCGGCATTCCCCACTAGGAGAGGTGCTGGTCGGGTAGGGAGGAAGGGGAAGGGTACACAGAGAGGTGGTGGCCGCGGAAGATCCAGGAGGACTGTTGAGCCTTCCTCGCCACCACCACCAGCTCATTCACCCAAGCATAGGACTAGTATGGTCGACCCGTTTGCGGAGGAGGCTACGGGGACTCCGGTCCAGGAGCCTGGTGTTCACGGGCATTCGTCCAATGAGACTCCGGTCCAGGAGCAGCCTCGGGTCGAGGTGCATTCGGCCCAGGAGCAGCCGGAGGAGACTACGGTTCCGGAGGCTTCACCCGACGTGGAGAGGCCCGGATGGGAGCCTTGGCCGGATCGTACCGAGTTGCCGGATTGGACCGAGGGTCCAGGTGGCTCAGGGGGCGCGGATGGCGGGGATGAGCTTACGGATAGTGAGGGCGATGTGCAGGTGGACGGGGCCACCGTGTACAAGTGTGGTAGTACACGTCTCCCGGTCGCCCCGTCTACCCGCGAGCAGAGGCCGATGATTAAACCTGAAGGAGATAGGTAAGTACATTTACCCTTTTTTTAGCTTTTGCCTTCAAGTTTGTTCAAATATCTAATGCGCTGACCTTATCATAGTGCAGGGGATGGGTACACCCTCTTGGAGTCTGCAGGCCGAACTCCGTCCTTGGTGTGCTTTGCCGGACAAATTTCCCGGGGTTTGTCACGTTGCCTGGTGAGGGACACGTTCCTACACTAGGATTTACCTGGGAGCACTACCAGGCTGCGCAGGCCCCACCGGAGGAGATTATAGATGGTGTCTTGTGCCACACGAGGGCTGAGATGGTGATCAGGAGCTTTTGGGTAAATTATCCTTTTACAGAATCTAAAATTAACAATATACCTAATTATTGTACTAATCGGTGTTTTCACGTTTGATTGCAGACCTTCTATAGGTGTGAGGATGGATATGAGGAGGAGGCGGCCAGGGTTCTCGAGGTCGAGTGTAGGCGGTTACTACAGAACTTGCGCCACGAGGCTCGGCCGCAGGCTATTCGAGATTACTACGCCACGCGTGGTATTAAGAAGGAGAAGAAGGATTGCCGCGGAAAGTTTCTGAAGAAGGAGCAATACATGAAGGTAATTACCTATTCTTAAGTCCTTCTATGTAGTTTTCTTGATTTCATTCATAGGCGTAGCGCTGAAAATTCTTTCTAATAACTTATAGGTTCCCCCAAGATGGTGTGCGGATAAGATGGATTGTTGGGAGGCGTTGGTTGATGAGTGGTGCACAGGCAGCTGGCGAGCCGTCCACGAGAATGCGAAGGATCGGCGTAGCCAAATGGTTGGCGTGCCACACCATCAAGGCAGCGCCAACTTACTTCAGTTTGGACGAAACTGGGTATGTGATTTGCTTCATGTTTCTTGCAATTCATTCTTGATGCTAATATTTTGTTCCTCTCTTTTAGGTGCATCACAATAAGACTGAGATGCCACACTTGTACGACCTTTATGGCATGGCCCATACTGCCTCGTACAAGAAGGCGAAGGCATTCTGTGAGTCTGACCTGGATGATCCCAGTAACTTCACCAACATATCATCCCACCAGAAGCTCGTGGCATACAGGAATGCGAGGAAGGCTACGAAAGGGGATGACTTTAACCCTACCCAGGAACCTTTGGATCCAGAGCTGGTGATGATATCTGGTGGAGGGAGGCCCCATGGCTCGATAGCCATTGGAGATGGGATAATACATTGTCCACTCACTCTTCCGGAGATCAAGGCGCGCGAGTCGAGCAGATGTCCTGAGATAACGCCTCATCCACGGCGAGTCGAACTTGCCATCGAGGTTAGTTGTACGGACTAAGAACACTTTTATCCATTTCATTATGTGTGTCACCATAGATCATTACTGTGGTAACGATCAATGGTTTTTCAGGCTGCTCTTCAGAAAGAGAGAGCGGCAAACCAGGCTGCTCTTGAGAAAGAGAGATTGGCAAGCCAGCCTGCTCTTCAGGCTGCTCTTGATGAGAGGGACCAGACCACGACACGATTGCTTGAGGAGTAGAGGGCCCGGAATGAGTCGGGTCAACGGGCCCTGTACGAGCTTTTTGTGTTATGTTTTTTTTTCACATTAGCCAAATCATGTGTGAAATGTCTGTTTCAATTCTAACTAATACGACCCACTCTTCAGGGTTTGTGCGAGAAGAGCGGTCAAGTCCCTCCGCCGATGCCCGTCTTCTCTTCGATTGGCACGGTGAGTTTCATTATAAACTAGTATTAGTAATTGAGTGTAATCATCCTAACTGAGACATTGCAAAATATCTTTTCTGCAGAATAACTCCCGAGCGGCATCGCACGACCCTTCTCCAGGGCAACCGTGTCCAAACGAAGCCGGCTCGAGCAACCGTGGTGTTTCTCCACCTTGATGACCACAACGGTAAGTTTCTCCTCCAAACTTAGCTTGTTTTCCTCTAAAATGAGATAATTAGCCCATTTAGCTCCAAGAAGACATAATTAGGTAACTGAGCTCCAACAAGAGGAGAAGAGGAGAAGAAATAGGAAAAATGAAAAGATAGAAGAAGAAGAAGAGAAGAAGGAGAAGGAGCAGGAGGAGGAGGAGGAGAAGGAGGAGAAGGCCAAGGACCTTCTAGTCCTTCTCCTCCTCCTCCTTCTAATCCTTCTCCTCCTTGATTTCTTCTTCTTCTCCTCCTCCTCCTCTTTCTTCTCCTCTTTCAGATTATCCTTGCTTTAATTTCCCTAACAATGACATAATTACTCCATTTAGCTCCAAAATACCATAATAAGCTCAAAATGGCATAAGAACCTTGGTTAGCTCATTAATATTATATACTTAGCTTGTTTTCCTCTAAAATGGGATAATTAGCCCATTTAGCTCAAAAAAGACATAATTAGGTAATTTAGCTCCAACAAGAGGAGAAGAGGAGAAGAAATAGGCAAAATGAAAAGAAAGAAGAAGAAGAATAAGAAGAGAAGAAGGAGAAGGAGGAGGAGGAGGAGGAGGAGGAGAAGGCCAAGGACCTTCTATCCTTCTCCTCCTCCTCCTCCTTCTTGATTTCTTCTTCTTCTCCTCCTCCTCCTCTTTCTTCTCCTCTTTCATATTATCCTTGCTTTAATTAACCCAACAATGACATAATTAGCCCATTTAGCTCCAAAATACCATAATAAGCTCAAAATGGCACAAGAACCTTGGTTAGCTCATGAATATTATATACTTAGCTTGTTTTCCTCTAAAATGAAATAATTGGAACATTTAGCTCAAAAAAGACATAATTAGGTAATTTAGCTCTAACAAGAGGAGAAGCGGAGAAGAAATAGGAAAAATGAAAAGATAGAAGAAGAAGAAGAAGAGAAGAAGAAGAGAAGAAGGAGAAGGAGGAGGAGGAAGGAGGAGAAGGAGGAGAAGGCCAAGGACTTTCTAGTCCTTCTCCTCCTCCTCCTTCTCCTCCTTCTCCTCCTTGATTTCTTCTTCTTCTCCTGCTCCTCCTCTTTCTTCTCCTCTTTCATAGTATCCTTGCTTTAATTTCCCCAACAATGACATAATTAGTCCATTTAGCTCCAAAATACCATAATAAGCTTAAAATGGCATAAGAACCTTGGTTAGCTCATGAATATTATATACTTAGCTTGTTTTCCTCTAAAATGGGATAATTAGCCCATTTAGCTCAAAAAAGACATAATTAGGTAATTTAGCTCCAACAAGAGGAGAAGAGGAGAAGAAATAGGCAAAATGAAAAGAAAGAAGAAGAACAAGAAGAAGAAGAAGAAGAAGAAGAAGAGAAGAAGGAGAAGGAGGAGGAGGAGGAGGAGTAGGAGGAGAAGGCCAAGGACCTTCTATCCTTCTCCTCCTCCTCCTTCTTGATTTCTTCTTCTTCTCCTCCTCCTGCTCTTTCTTCTCCTCTTTCATATTATCCTTGCTTTAATTAACCCAACAATGAAATAATTAGCCCATTTAGCTCCAAAATACCATAATAAGCACAAAATGGCACAAGAACCTTGGTTAGCTCATGAATATTATATACTTAGCTTGTTTTCCTCTAAAATGACATAATTGGAACATTTAGCTCAAAAAAGACATAAATAGGTAATTTAGCTCCAACAAGAGGAGAAGAGGAGAAGAAATAGACAAAATGAAAAGATAGAAGAAGAAGAAGAAGAGAAGAAGAAGAAGAGAAGAAGGACAAGGAGGAGGAGGAGGAGGAGGAGGAGGAGGAGGAGAAGGCCAAGGACCTTCTAGTCCTTCTCCTCCTCCTCCTTCTCCTCCTCCTCCTCCTTGTTCTTGATTTATTCTTCTTGTCCTCCTCCTCCTCTTTCTTCTCCTCTTTCATATTATCCTTGCTTTAATTAACCCAACAATGACATAATTAGCTCATTTAGCTCCAAAATACCGTAATAAGCTCAAAATGGCATAAGAACCTTGGTTAGCTCATGAATATTATATACTTAGCTTGTTTTCCTCTAAAATGACATAATTAGCCCATTTATCTCAAAAAGAAGGAGAAGGAAGAAGAATAGAAGGAGAAGAAGAAGAAGAAGGAGGAGGAGGAGAAGAAGAGAAGAAGAAGGAGAAGGAGGAGAAGAAGGAGAAGGAGCCCTCCTTCTTCTTCTCTCCTTCTTCTCCTCCTTCTTCTCCTTCTTCCTCTCTTCTTTTTCTTCTTCTCCTCCTCCTTCTCCTTCTCCTTCCCCTTCCCCTCCTCCTGCTCCTCCTCCTCCTCCTTCTTGTTTTTCTTCTCCTTGTTCTCTTCTTGCTTCTTATCTTTCTTCTTCAATTTACCTTATTTGTCATATATATGTTGTAGTTCTTCTTATTCTGACTTTCTTATTCCCATTTTGCACATTGGATGTACTACATGTATGGAAGCTGGCGTTGGAGTGCTTTAGTTTCCGCTTTTACTTGAGTTGATGAACAATGTGGGACTATACGTATATGTATATATGGATGAACAATATAGGTGCAACTATATGTATGTATATATGGATGAAACTTTGTATGTGTTGGTTCTTTTGATATATGGGATGTATGTTGATGAACAAATGGCATTGATGAGCTTTATATGTATATCATATATGTGTTGTGACCTATTTATGATATATGTGCTATGAATTATATGTATATGTGTTGTGAAATAGAAAAAATAAATAAAACTGTGACAATATAGGCTCTTTGCCGTCTGCCAGCTGATGGCAAAGGCCTTTGCCGTCAGCTGACCGACGGCAAAGGTGCCACGTGGCGCCCAGCTGTGCAACCTGGGCAGTAGCAGCTGGCCATATAGTCTCTTTGCCGTCTGCTTCCTGGGGGGCATACGGCAAAGAATAGGGTACAGAGGAGGGGGGAGGAAGAGGCAAACGACAAAGAGTGGAAAGAGGGGGGAGGGGAGGACCCGGCAGATGGCAAAGATGGACGGGGAGGCAGACGACAAAGATGGAGGGGGAGGGGAGGGGAGGAGAAGGCAGACGACAAAGATGGGTGGGGAGGCAGACGACAAAGATGGAGGAGGAGGTAGACGACAAAGCCTCCGTTAACCCCTAACAGAGGCAATGCCTGTTGGCTGCCGTCTCAAGCGCTTTGCCGACTGCTCCTAAGGAAAGCGGACGGCAAAGAGCTTTGCCGTCCGCTTTGGGGGGGCAGACGGCAAAGAAGGTCCTATGCCGTCGTAGGCTGACGCAGAAATTTTGCCGGCCGTGACAACCTTTTCCGTCTGTGGTATTGTCTTTGCCGTCCGGGATATTGTCTTTGCCGTCTGTGATGGCAGACGGCAAAGAAGGTGATTCCTGTAGTGATCTACTGTTACTTCCTCAGTTCACTGTTTTCTTCGCACATGGTAATTACAAGCCTATTTTATTGCCCCTGTTGATCTCTTTATTCTCTTAAGATTTGTGATATCAGTTTTTCCTCAAAAAATCTCTCAACTGTGCACACCCATGTCTAGAATACTTGATGAATTTCACTAAGCCACTAAATTCTTCACGAGATTCCTCCATTGTGTAAATTTTCGAATCTGCACAACTCTCGAACCCAAGATCGGAATGCTTAGTCAAATTCCTCAACTCACTGGTTAAATTCCTCAACTTAAGAAGATTTTCAATTTCCTCATATCTGAGAACGCATATGACCTCTCCAAATTCTTTGCACCGATACTCAGTTCATAGGTACAAAATATCAGCTGATGAATCACTAGGTTCTCTTCAACTTTACTCATTTGCAACATTTCTTGAAGAAACATCCTCATATTCCTCAAGAATTCAGATTCCTCAGCAAAAACCTCAGCAGAAGAAAATGGAGGAAGATAGAAAACAGAAGGGTGGCAAGAAGCTGGAACAGAGCACCGCCTTTGAGATCCGTGAGGAGATATATGCTGAGTATTGGAAAACCCAAGATAACGCTTCCAATGACTGAACGCGGATGGGCAAAGGAGTGGAAGGAATATAGGTATGTCACTCCCAAGTATGCCAAGAAGTTTGCCCTCAAACCTCGTTGCAAAGGTTGCCACAAGGAGATCAACAAGAAGCATATCCCTCAAGCGTAGCCAAAATTGAGGATTACCCTGACGAAAAACACAAATACTTGTCTAAGCTGCAGAAAAAGGCTAAAGTTGTTGTACAAAGTTTAATGAGGACTCTGCTGCTGCAGCTAAATCAGCCACCTCTTGTGCTACAGAAAAACCTCAGAAGAAGGTTCTGGTGAAGAAACCAAGTCTCAAGCCAAAGGCCTCATCAGGAGTATCAAAAGAACAACTTCCTCAAAAAGAAGCAACAACTGCCAAATCGTCAACTGTAGCAAAGTCTTCACCTCCTCCACAAAAATAGTTCAGTAAGCTTCAATTAGAAAACCCAAGTTCCTCTGTGCCATCTGCCTCAGGCTCAGCTCCGAAATTTTCACCTGGTGTGTTGAAGACGAAGATGGCTGCTGGTAGAGGTACAAGGCCAAGCACATGCAAGGTTGTAAACATTCCTTCTGCATCATAAGGAAGTGAAGAATATGATGATGAAACTCTTCAAGCCATCATCAGAAACAACCAAGAAAGAGTTGCACAAGCTACTGGTAGCACCATTCCCCTCCCACTATATCTGAAAGATCTGCTAAACTTCATCGATCTTTGGCATGAGGATCCAAACAGTCCAATTGATGATTTGAAACTTCCTCCTGGAGTCATTCATATGGTTGCTTCATTCATCAATGAAACAAAATGGAAGGATCAGCAAGCCAAACAAGCTAGGCTTGGAAAGGTTAAAAAGGAGAAATTTCTGAAGCAAAACATCCTAAACCTGTCGCCTGAGAAACTTGTTTCTACTCATGGAGAGGTGGAGACCCTCAATGGAAGATACACAAGTCTTCATGCTGATCAAAAGCGTGTCAAAGTGCAATTTGTCAAAGCCGCAACTGCTGCAATTGATGAATACAACAGCAGGGTTGCCGTTCCAAAGAAGCCAACAAAACCTCAGCCAAGCTATATTGTGCAAATGGCTAAGGCTGATGAAAATGAAGAACGAGCTAGTGATGAAATTACTCAGAATATTTCAGGTGAAGATTCTGTCAGGCCAGACACTGTCAAAGCAATGCCTGATGAAAATGCTCCTTCACCTAAGTCTTCAAAGGTGAAGAAAGTGACTCTTTAGTCTGCAGCAGACGTGAAGAAAACAAAAGCTGCTGAAAAAGAAGCCAAGAAGAGAAAGGATTCAACTACTTCAGAGTCTTCAAAGGCGAAACACCTGAAGACTATGCCTACCTCATCGTCAGCTCCAGTGGATACTACTCCCCTCAATGTAGAACCATCATATTTGATTTTTCCATTTCGTGAAGAATACAACATTCCAGAACAGGATGAGGAAATTGACGATAGTCGCTCTGCTGCATCCACGCCAATGGATGAGGAAATTCAAGCAGATCAAATTCCTCAAGTCACAACACCTCCAATGACTGCTAAAGAAATGGAGGGTGATGAAGACATTGGATGCAGCACACCTCTTATCCATGATGAGTTCTGGGAAAAGTCTCACCCAAAGTCGCCAATAACAACTCTAATTACTCAAACTCCTGTAGCCACTGAGATTCTGACTAGCTCTGAAGAACGGAGCTCACATGAGGAATCAGCACAACACCAAGAATCAGCTGCATCAACTTAAGAAACTGAAGCACCAAAAACTGCATCTGCTCCCTCGGATCAGCAAATTCCTCAAGCTGAAGAACAAGTTCTTGCTCAAAATGCTGAAACTGCAATTGTAGTGGTAAGTCCTGAAACTGCAATTGTGGTGGCCACAACTCCTCAAAATGAACATCATCATAATCTTCAACCAAAGCCTCATCAGCCCTTCTCAAAGAGGCCAAAGTTTCAGAAGGAAGAATTCTATGATGAATGTCACTACTTCACAGGAGAAACCCTTACGATAGGCTTCATATCAGGCAGAAAAAGTTCTGGACCAGAACTCAACTCAACTACTATGCTTTTGTGCTTTGTGGGAGAAGGAAAATACTTCTTCACACCCATATTCCTCATTGTGACATGGAGAAATTCCTTGCTTCACCCCAATACTGAATGTTCTTCACGAAGTAGGGCTACTGCCATTCTGTACAGATATCGGTGATTGGAATACTAACATTATTCTTTAACTCTATGCCACATTGCATATCTTAGGTGACCCCAAAGACGTCAACACGTGGGTCTTGGACTGGATGACACATCAAACTCACTACAAAGCTCCATCCACATAATTGCTTCGAGCACTTCCAATCTCAATTCCTTCAGACGATGCAGTCAGAATGTATGATGAAAGGGAACTGCCAAATAAGCTCATGGAAGTCCTCATGAAACCTTTAGCTCAGGGCCAACCTCCAAGGACTAGATTCCTAGTGAAGGACTTGAGGTATGAGCCCAGAACTGTCTACAAAATCTTGTCATATTCCATCGCACCTATCAAAAGGCATGACAATGAAGAAGATGTTGTAGGCCTCATGAAGAATATCATGTTCAACGTCATCCATGGCATCCCTATGAACCTTCATGATTTCTTCTTGAGGACTTTGGTCGATAATGATTTGTCACCATTTGAGCTGAAGATTTATGTGCCTTGGATCATGAGATTCATCTGGAACAGATCCACCATCAACTACCAAGCTGACTTTCAGAATCACGTCGGCTATCTACCGCCTATGAAAGTCATCAAGAAATCTTTTGAACCAGTTGAAGGAAAAGGCAAGTCAGTGATTGATGAAGGAAATCGGCCCCTGGATGGTCAATTTCGCAATACTAACTCTTATTCCTCGTATGATTACATTGCCACTCAAGAACCATCAAGCCCAACTACCCCAAGGGTGATGACTAACAGAGAGCTTCTCCTCAGTTTTCACCAAAAAGTCGATCGCAATCACAACTGGGTAAAACGCAAGTTTGGCTCCATTGTGAAAACCCTCAACGAGACTCAAAATGCTGTGAAGAAAAATCACTATTATCTTCATGAGGTATTTGATCGCACTTGGGCCATTCAGTCTCACATGAAGACTCCACACGAACTTGAAGAATAGGAATTCTCTCACGACTTTGACTGGTCATGGCCACCTAAGAAGAAATTCAACTCTATTCCAGTTCCTCACTTCGTGGACAACACATTTTCTTCTTTCCTCACTGCTGATTCAGATGAAGAACCCGAGGATACTGCAAAAGGCCCAACAAGGAAGTCTGACTCGAAGACTGCTCGCTCCTCTTCCTCATTACAGAAGTAAAATTCTTCATGGGCGTTAGTCCTTAGTTTTGTCCATTTTTGTCACTTCATGACAAAGGGGAGAAATTTGAGAGTTAGTCTTCAAGCGGGATTTATTTATGGGCTTATAAACTTTACGAAGTTACAAACTCTTGGTTCTTTTGAAGTTTTCCATGTAATGAGTTGTAACTTAAGCCCGATGGTGTTCTAATACTCTTGAACGTTTTTCCTCACATGCTTATTCCTCAAGTTAACTAATGCATGCATGCTGAAATTTGTGAGACACCATTTTTCATCATGCATCTCTAATTCCTCATAATATATGTAAAACGCATGCATGAATTGCAAGATACAGGGGAGATCTCCATGATATAAATCATCAATGTGCATCTGGTGTCCAAAGCAAATTCCTCAAAACATGCACATCTTCAAGGGGAGTTTCTCTGTGTCTTGGCTTCAAGTTCCTCAAACTCAGTGCTTATATCTCATATTATTATCCCCGTTGAAAACTTAACCTATTTGTCATCAACCACCAAAAAGGGGGAGATTGTAAGTGCATCTAGTGCCCCTTAGTGATTTTGGTAGTTTGAAGACTTATAGGTTAAGAGACTGATATGTTTGTGACTGTACATAGGCTCTATAAATCGATGAGGAGTTATTCAATGAATATCGAGCCCTAAAAATGAATTTCTCATGAAGATATTGAAGATGATGAATTCTGTGTGTTCTGAACAAAACACTCTGGAGATTTTGGAGCGTGAAGATTTACTCTTTCTGTTTCATTTTCTTTACACTTGAGTCATAGGCACACCATAATGTTAAAGGGGATCGAGGTAAAACTGTGGAACTAATTTTCTCATGATGCTCAACCTAAGCCTAAATGTACCAAAGCCTCAAAGTGAGGAATATGAGAGACATGAGGACTTCCGTAGTCAAAAGTTCCGATCGTTGCCACTCCACGCGCCACCTGTCATAGATCTTATCCATCCAATGGTCATATTATTAACTGGAATTTATGTCAAATCATGTCAGGATGCTCCCAGGCTATAAATAGCCACCACCCCCCAACCACTTGCTGGTCGGCTGCTCCGAGAGAAACAGACACGAGTCATTTAGAGCAAACCAAATTCCTCAGAGTCTTCAAGAGAAAATCATCAAGTGAGGAAATACCCCAAACACCAAACCGAAACCAAAAACCCATGTGATTCAGCATCACTGAAGAAGTTGTTCCTGTGTGGAACCGACGCTTGTTACCTTTGAGGACTGTGTATAGTCCAAACGGCTAGGCATCATTCTCTAGAGCATCCAGCTGTGAGTTGTGGAACGCCGGGTGACCAAGTTTGTGAGGGTTTGGAAGTCTGCCCTAAAGACTAACTACGATTGTTGGGAGAGTACTGCGTGTCCTTAGCTCAAGATAAATATACTAGGGATTGTGTATCCTTTGTTTTCAATACCAAGCCGCTCCGAACTAGACGTACAACTGTCACATCAGTTGAAACTGGGTCATCAACTATTGTCTTCATCAAGCTACGAGTTCTATTTCTTCAACTCTGTCATTTCCTCAATTGTATGATGAAGACTCTCATCTGAACAATTTGAAGAATTTGTGTCAAGACTTCCTCTGAATTTCCTCAACCTCAAATTGTTCACGTGAGTTAATCTTCTCCTGCTTATTGTGTACTTGTGACTGGTGCAAACCAAATCTTCGAAATCTCGCTGAGTACTTTGTTGTAGACATTTTTGCGCCCCTGATCAGATTCTAATTCCGTTGCACTTAGTTCATGACCGAGGACTTTTTTCACTAGGAATTTCCTGAGTGATGAATTGTAAAAATCGCCTATTCACCCCCCTCTAGTCGATATAACGCACTTTCAATTATCTTTATGATAAATATGTTGGGCCGTGAAATATTAAGACCCTGTTTTTCTCTATGTTCGATGGATGTTATTTGTTCTAAAAATATGTTTTGCGTATTAGCAATTATAGAAGACTATATGATAATTAAGTATGTGGAACACTTACTTAGACTTGATGATGTATTGAAACTGTTTGATAACTAAGAACATATGATGTTGAGTTTCAAGAGAATGCATTGTTTGAATAATGACATGTGAATTGTTTGCTATTCAACCATGATGACTTTTATGGAACAATTGCTGGTTATCCTTCTAGAAAAAGTTATTGGAATTATCATTGATCAAACTTATATACTATTCTAGCATTCACACTTCATAAATTATTTCTTTTATTATTTACCTACTCGAGGACGAGTAGGAATTAAGCTTGGGGATGATGATATCTCTCCAACATATCGATAATTTATGAATTATTCATGCCATGTTTGCCTATGTTTACAATATGTTTATATGGTTTTCATGCACTTTATATGATTTATTTAGAAGTAACCTCGACTGACGTTCTTTTCACAAGAATTATCATGGTGTTGTTTTTCTGCAGAGAATGAAAGTTCTTGGAATCGCCCGATTTTTTTATAATCTTCTCTAGAGGAAATAAGTAATATTCGATTGAAGAACCATCGAAGAGGAGCCACATGTGAGATAAAGCCAACAGGGCACACCCATCTACTCCGTGCCATGATGGCTTGTGGGGGGCATGTGGCTCCATTTGGCGTGATTCCAACGCTAAAAAATTCTATACATACTTGAAACCCTAGAAATAAAGAGAGTACTTCCACTCCACGTCCGAAAATCTCTTTATCAATGAAAAACCTATATAGAGACTTTCTAGTACCCTACTGGAGAGGGTAAGTCATCTCCGGTGGGCATCTTCATCATACCGTAGGAGGGTTGATACCACTCCAACTTATGGATAATTTATGAAGTATTCATGTCATATTCACCTATATTTAAAATACTTTTATATGGTTTTATTGCACTTTATATGATTTATATAGAACTAACCCGGACTTACGATGTTTTTATCATAATTACCATGGTGTTGTTCTTGTGTAGAAAATGAAACTCCTCGGAATTGCCCGTAACTTTTTAATATTTTTTTCTGGAGGAAATAAGAAGTATTGGAGTGAATAATCATAGGAGGGGAGCCAACAGTGGTCTAGAAGCCAACATGACGCGAACCCCCTAGGTCGTGTTGTGATATCTTGTGCGGCCCACATGGCTCCGTTTGCCATGATTCCAACGCTGGAAAATCATTTATATACCATAAACCCTCAAAATAAAGAGAAAACATCCACTCCGCCATCACAGTTCTTTGTATTGATAAAATATCAATCTACAGACCTTCCAGTACCCTGTCAGAGAGGGGAAATCATCTCCGGTGGCCATCTTCATCATCTCGGCGGAGGCCATGACGAGTAGTGAGTAGTTCACCCTCGTGGATGAGGTTTGTACCAGTAGATATGTGTTTAATCTCTCTCTCATGTTCTTGAGATGTCACGATCTCGATGTATCACGGGCTTTGTTAATATTGTTGGATCACATGTTCTTGATATGTCATGATGTTGATGTATCACGATCATGATCTTGATGTATCTCTACCTTATAGTTATGAATTAAGTCTTTCCCATTAAGATCTCGTTATATTGGATTGAATATCTTGGTTTGAGAAAACTTCATGTATGTCTTGCATGCGGATACCCATAGTGGCATTGAGGTATTCAAGTGATTCGCTTGATATATGTTATGGCATCATCTTGCGTATTCCGGTGACCTTGGGGATCTATGCATAAGAGTTGATTGCATGTTTTGATACTAAGTTCTCCGATGGAAATCTTGGTGTGCTCCTTGAAGTTCTTTGGATTGAATATGATAGATCTGAAATTGTTTCATGCATGTTGCATAATTTACCAACGGATACTTGAGGTGACATTGGAGTACCTATGTGATTTTAGGGTTGATTGATATGTATCATGGGTGTTATTCTAGTAAGAACTCTAGGGCTGCTTGTGACACTTATAGGAATAGCTCAAAAGATTGACCAGAAAGAATAAATTTGAGGTAGTTCTACTACCTACACCAATTTAAACTTATTTTTCTCTGCTAGACATGAACTTTGGAGTGATTCTTTGTTGCACATTGAGGGACCAACATATGATTCTATTAGGTTAGCATTGTTGAGAGATTGCACTAGTGAAAGTATGAACCCTAGGATTATTACCAAGCATTTATACAACATTTTTCTTTCCGTTTTACACATGCTACATTGCTTTTTTTAATATTTTCATATTACAAAAGCCCATATCTACTATCCATACTACAATTGTATCAGCATCTCTTCACCGAACTAGTGCACCTATACAATTTTCTATTGTATTGGCTGTGTTGGGGACATAATAGATTTTTTGTATTTGATTGCATGGTTGTTTGAGATAGACTATATTTGTCCGACACATCCCATGGATTGATAAACCCTAGGTCATCCACTTGAGGAAAATTGTTACTATCCTACAAAACTCTATGCTTGGAGGCCCAACATAGTCTACAAGATTAAAGTTGTGTACTGGACATCAAGCTCTTTTCTCGCGCCGTTGCCGGGAAGGTGAGTGCTTGAAGGTATATGTTCAGATCTTGCAATTAAATCTTTTAGTTTCTAGTTTTTCACTAGTATGGATTTATAAAAGAAAAGCACAAAAAATGGAGTTTAGGTTGCCTCATTTGCTTCGTCTCTATAGAGTCTTTCGTGAAACTGATTGTTCGGAAAATTGTGCTCAATTGCTAGAGCAAGAATTTACGAAAATTATTAATGTGAAATCCTTGAATGATGAGCATGATAGAAATATCGTTGGTATGAATTCTCTAAATATCCTTGATGCTAATGATATGCAAATCCACAAGCTTGGGGATGCTATGTTTGATGAAGATGCTATTCTTAGTCCCCCAAGTTTTGATGAGAAAATTTATTATGATGAAATCATGCCTCCTTCTATTATGATTATTTTGATAACATTTATTCTATAAATAATAAGGATAACCATGAAACTTGTCATCATGATTTTATTTTTCACATGGATTATATCAATCAAGTATCTCCTGATAGTAATTTTGTTGAGTTTGCTCCTACTACTATGAATGATAAGAATTTTTCTTGTGTGGGTAGTAATAAAAATTCTATGCTTGTGCATCATGAAAAGAATGATTTATGTTATAGTTATATTGTTGAATTCCTACATGATGCTACTGAAACATATTATGAGGGAGGAACATATGCTTGTAGGAATTGCAATAATATCAAGTTTCCTCCGTATGTGTTCTAAGTTTTGAAGTCATGCTTGTTTTGCCTTCCTACGCAAGTTGATTATTGCTACAATAAATTGTTTGCTTGCAAAATCCCTATGCATAGGAAGTGGGTTAGACTTAAATGTTCTTCTGATATGATTCATGATGCTATCTTGCAAGCCTCAATTACTACTTTTTATACGAGCTTCATTGAAATCATTATGCCTAGCTAAAAGGCATTAAAGAAAAGCGCTTCTTGGGAGACAACCCAACACTTTTACTTTCAGTTTTTGTGTGTTCACATGATTAATATACTATGTTAATCATGTTTTATATCTTTTATTTTAATAAAGTTCCAAGTAAATCCTTTGGGATAGTGTGGATATTTGTTTAATTTTTTTGATTCTATGCAAAAACAAAAAAATATTATGCTCGATGCAGAATTTCTCTGATTTTACTAGAGCTTAAAAAATTTCTGAAATTTTTACACATTTTTCATAAGAAAATTCTCTAAATTTAAAAAAAATCAGAATTGTTAAATATAGTAAAATATGGATTTCATGCAGATTTTCATATATTGTTATGTTTTTGACAGATTCTGTTTCGCATGCATAGTTTGTTTGTTTTAGTGTTTCTGTAGCTTATATTTGGTGATATAAAGTATGGCAATGATATAATATAGTAGGTATTATGTGAGAACCATTATGAATATTGTCTTGAAGGTAATTAAGTGAATGATCTGTCTTTATTACACTAGCCCCTCTCAAGAATTTGTGTTAAGTTTATGTGGTTGAAGTTTTCAAGTTTTGAGAGAGATACCAATATGAGGAGAATAAGGAGCAATAAGAAACTAAGAATGGGTATTACCAAGGCACCCCCAAGGTAATATTCAAGGAAGACTCAAGCATCTAAGCTTGGCAATGCCATGGTAGGGATCCCCTCTTTCGTCTCTAACATTAATCGGTATATCTTACTTGGGGATAAAACAAATTCGTCACTTTCTTTTGTTTTTCTCTGTTATATTTAATTTATAATCTCATTTTCCAATGAAAAGATCCAACAATTACCTTCAGAATGTTTGAATTGCATGTGTGATGTGTGCTGTACAAAAACAGAAACTTTTGCTTTAGTATTTTAATTATCAGATTTTACTAGAATGCGGAAAGTTTCTGAAATATTTACACGGTGCTTTCATACAAATTCTTTATCATGTCCTAAATGTGTACAATTTTGGGAGTTACATAAGTATATTGGTTAAATAGATTGCTACAAACTGTTCTGTTTGGACAAATTGCTGTCATAGTTTTGTTGTTTACTTATCCTAGAGTTTTCATGGCCTATATTAGTGGATATAAATTGTGGATATGACGGTATATAGTACCTAATGTTTGGAAATTATTATGCAACTTGTATTGGCAGTACATGAAGTGTTGATTTTCTTTTATGTGTACTAACCTATCTCACAAGTTCTTTTCAAGTGTTATGTGGATGAAGTTTTTGAGACTTAGGTGAAAACGGCATATGAGAGGATTGACAGCTAAAGCTTGGGAACACCCAAGTCACCCAAGTAAATACAAGAAGTCTCAAGCATCTAAGCTTGGGGATGCTACGCATCCCACCCCTCTTTGCCAACAAATATCAGTTAACCTATGTTGAACCCAAATTTTTATTTGTCCACATGATAAGTGCTATGTTTCTTGCAGTGCATTTTTATTTAGTTCTATGTTTAAGTAAAATACTCAGATTTGAAAATATTTATTGAGAGAGTCCTTGCATAGTTACTTAATTGTTTGACTAGTTATTTATCTTCACGTATATCTTTTCGAGAGTAGTTTGATGTTTACTCTTGTGCTTCACTTATATCCTGAGAATAAATTGTGAATGAATGAAATATCATAAATATGAAACTATCAATGTGATTTAGGCTTAGTAGTAGCTTCACATCTGGTTTATAAATTAAAATATATTGAAGTTTGACAATCATTAAATTGGTCATGCAAGCTATTCATGAATGGTTAGTATAAGAAAAATAACTTTCATAGACATATATATTATCTTGGACATCTTTTATGATTGTGAATACCCATCAATTATTTCCAACCTTGAATAGATAGTTGAAGTTCGACAAGGGAGACAGCGCAATGGTTATGTCTTGGTATATTTGCATAGAAGTTATATTGTTATGGATCCTCCAACATGTGGTGCTTGTTAAGAACATTTTGCTGGTCAAAATTTTGTACTAAGAAGAAATACTACTTGTGCATCCAAACCATTGAGCCAAGTTTCTTCCATGAGAGTCCACCATACCTACCTATATATAGCATTTCACCGCCATTCCAATTTAATTTGGATGTGCCACCTCTAAACATTCAAATAAACATCTGTTTTGTGTGCTCGTACCACTCATGGAGCAACGAGGCAATCATTATCTTCCATGCTAAATGAGTTATTCTCAAGATGAGTGTTTATTCACTTGTCTTTACACGTGAGAGGCTGGTAAAAAGGATGCCCAATCCTACATAATAGAAAAATAAATATACAAGAATGCCACCTACAAAGTTGATTGTTTGGAGGGTACCCATGGATATGGCTAGCAATGGAATGTGACTGAATGGTTGAGGGGGAATGAAATTTCAATTTTGTTTGGGAACTGCCAATAATTTGATTAGCATGGAAGATATTGAAAACTCTATTGTGACGCTGACATGAAAGGCACACCACCCGAAATTACATATTCATCTATGTTTTAAAAAAAAAGCTCTGCAACCTTTGCTAATCCGTGCCTCCCTCTGCGAAGTGACAATCTATTTACTTTCATGTTACTTATTTTTCATGTTGAGTAAACTTTTTATACCAACCTCAATCTATTAGTTGGCAAGCACCATGTGGTGGTTAAAGATCCAAACATATATATCTAGTCAAATATATTTTATCATGATTCATTATTGTTGACAATTATCTTTATGATAAGTATGTTGGGAGGTGAAACTTTAAGCCCCTATGTTTCTCTGTGTTCGATGGATGTTGTGTGTTGTAAAAATATGCCTCGATTGTTAGCAATCATATAAGATTGTATGATAATTGAGTATGTGGAGATCTTACTTAACCTTGATGATGCATTGAAGTTGCTTCATGACTAAGAAAATATGTTGCTAAGTTTTAAGAGAATGAATTGTTCGAACCATGACACGTGAATTGATTTCTACTCAACCATGATATTTTTTATGAAAAAGTTGCTGGTTATCATGCTCTAAAAAGTGATAGGAATTACGATCAAACTTATATACTATGCTAGCATTCACACTTCATAAATTATTTCTTTTATCATTTACCTACTCAAGGACGAGTAGGAATTTAGCTTGGGAATGCTGATACATCTCCAATGTATCGATTATTCATGAAGTATTCATGCCATATTCACCTATGTTTACGATACTTTTATATGGTTTTGATGCACATTATATGATATATTTAGAACTAACTCGGACTGACGTTGTTTTCAGCAGAATTACCATTTCGTTGTTTTTGTGCACAAAATGAAAGTTCTCAGGATCACTCATAACTTTTTTATAATTTTTTTCTATAGGAAATAAGCAATATTGGAGCCAAGAACCAGCGAGGGGTCCATTGTTGGGCCACAAGCCAACAGGTCATGACCCACCTAGGTCGCGCCATTATAGCTTGTGGGGGCAATGTGGATCCGTTTGGCATGATTCCAATGCTCAATTATCCTATATATACTAGAAACCCCACAAATAAAGAGCGAACTTCCGCTCTACTGTTGCAACTCTCTATATCGACCAAAAAACCAATCTGGAGTCGTCCCGGTACCCTGCTGGAGAGGGGAAATCATCTCCGATGGCCATCTTCATCATCCCAGTGGAGGCCATGACATGGAGGGAGTAGTTCACCCTCGCGACTAAGGTTTTGTACTAGTAGCTATGTATTTAATATCTCTCTCTCTCATGTTCTTGACATGTCATGATCTTCATGCATCACGAGCTTTGTTAATATAGTTGGATCATATGGTGTTTGTTCGTTGCTATTATTGTGATGAATTGAATCTTTCACTCTAAGATCTCGTTATGTTGGATTGAATATTCAGGCTTGAGAACACTTGATGTATGTCTTGCATGCGGATACCCTAGTGATATTGGGGTATTCAAGTGATTCACTTGATATATGTTATGGCATCAACTTGGGGATACCGGTGACCTTGGGGATCTATGCATACGAGTTGATTGCACGTTTTCATACTATGTTCTCCGATAGAAATCTTTTACTGCTCCTTGAAGATCTTTATGTTGGATTGAATATGATAGATCTAAAATTGTTTGATGCATGTCACATACTTTACCAACAGATACTTGAGGTAACATTGGAGTAACTAGGTGACATTAGGGTTGATTGATATGTATCATGGGTCTTATTCTAGTACGAACTCTAGGGCTGATAGTGCCACTTATAGGAATAGCTCAAAACATTGAATAGAAAGAATAACTTTGAGGTGGTTTTACTACCTACACCTATTTCATCCTATTGTACTCCGCTAGATAGGAACTTTGGAGTGATTCTTTGTTGCACGTTGAGGGATGATCATATGATTCTACTAAGTTAGCATTGTTGAGAGATTGCACTAGTGAAAGTATGAACCCTATGCCTTATTACCAAGCATTTATACAATGTTTTTCTCAATGTTTTACACTTGCTACCTTGCTATTTTCATATTTTCAGATTACAAAAACCCATATCTACTATCCATACTACACTTGTATCACCAACTCTTCGCCGAACTAGTGCACCTATACAGTTTGCCATTGTATTGGGTGTATTGGGGACACAAGAGATTTTTTGAATTTGAATGCAGGGTTGTTTGAGAGAGGGCATCTTCATCCTACACCTCCCATGGATATATAAATCTTTGGTCATCCACTTGATGGAAAATTGATAATGTCCTACAAAACTCTGCGTTTGGAGGCCAACATAGTCTACAATAAAAAAGTTGTCTAGTAGACATCAAGGGTATTTCCCAGTAGCTATGTGTTCAATCTCTCTCTCTCTCTCGTGTTCTTGAGATGGCACGATCTTGATGTATCACGGGCCTTGTTAATCTAGTTGGATCATATGATGTTATTGCCTTGCTACCTTGTTGTGATGAATTGAGTGTTTCCTTTAAGATCTCGTTATATTGGATTGAATAGTTTGGTTTGAGAAAACTTGATATATGTCTTGCATGTGGGTACCCATAGTAACATTGGGGTATTCAATTGATTCACTTGATATATGTTATGGCATCAACTTGCGGATTCCGGTGACCTTGTCGATCTATGCATCGAGGTTGATTGCACGTTTTCATACTATGTTTTCCGATAGAAATCTTGTGGTGCTCCTTGAAGTTCTTTGTGTTGTATTGAATATGGTAGACCTGACATTGTTTGATGCATATCGCATAATTTACCCATGGATACTTGAGGTGACATTGGAGTATCTAGGTGACATTAGGGTTGATTGATATGTATCATGGATGTTATTCTAGTACGAACTCTAGGGTTGTTTGTGACACTTATCGGAATAGCTGAAAAGATTGATTAGAAAGAATAACTTTGAGGTGGTTCGACTATCTACGCCAATTTCATCTTATTCCTCTCCGCTAGATAGGATCTTTGGAGTGTTTCATTGTTACACTTTGAGGGATGATCATATGATTCTATTATGTTAGCATTGTTTATAGATTGCACAAGTGAAAGTATGACCCCTAGGCTTTATTACCAAGCATTTGTACAACATTTTTCTCGCTCCTTTATACTTGGTACCTTGCTTTTTTTATTTGCTGAATATTGGGGTATTTATAGAGATCAGAGGCGATGGAGAAGCTTCTAGAGGGCCCCACTAGACACCAGGACACGCCAGGGGCCGCTGGCACGCCGTGGTATCTAGTGGGCGCCCTCAGCCTTGGCTGCTGCTCTATCTTTGCCCACAAGATTCCTTCAGGTCGAAAAAAATTTCCATAAATTTTTATGGCAATTGGACCTCATCTGATATGGATTTTCTACAAAGGAAAAAACAATAGCAACTAGTAGTAGGCACTATGTCAACAGGTTAGTCCCAAAAAATGATATAAAATTGCTACAAAATGATTATAAAACATTCAAGAATGATAACATAACAGCATATAACAATCAAAAATTATAGATAGGTTGGAGACGTATCAACCTTCTTCCTATTCAACTCCATTGGCATTGAAGTAGTCAATGCCTTGTTTCTTCAGATCTCCTCCTTGCTTCAATACAATCTCCTAGAATTAATTACTTCCGAGAAGATCTTCAAGACACCTCTCTCTTTAATCCCTTTCAATAAATAGTTTCTTTCTTAAGTGTAACTTGCCTAAGAGAATCATTAGTGGAATCAAGAGAGCTACCAGCCACAACATCATTAGATTTAGTATTAGTGTTATTGTAACTATATGAAGAAGCTTTTTCTCCTTCGTTACTACTTCGCTTAGATTTAAGTTGTGGAATAAAATTAGACAAGAGTAATAGTTTGGCTAGATAAGAAGAACTCTTCTTTCAATGATAATCATTGATTGCTTTTGGAAACTCACGCTCTTGCTCTAAATTTAGCTTCTTGAAGGAGAGATTCTCATGAGTTCTTGCAAGCTCTCTATGATCTTCTGGAGTAGATTCATGGGATAACTTAAGAGTGTTTAATTCTTTACTTAGACAGCCAATCTCCTTCTAATCATCATCAACCGACTTATCCTGACTAGCATGATTATCACCAAGTTCATTTTCATTGTTATCACTATTTTTATCAAATAGCAAGTCATCATATCCAAGTAAGTCATCCTCATCATTATTAAAGTCAAAGTAATTGGGGTGTGATACCTTGGGGCCTTTAGCCATGAAATAGTTTTTAATCCCTTCATTTGGGGAATGAAATATGTCACAGGAGTTGGAGGATACGAGTGTAAGATTGAAAACACCTTCATGTTGACTATAGTCGGAGTTGGAGTGGTAGCTTCTCAAGGATTGGTTGTCATATTAGGAGTCGGATACCCATTCACCAACATGAGCTTGATCTCTTCTTCTTGAGTGGCTCTTGGTGTACTTGTCCTTCTTCTCGGATTCCTTGGTTCTCCTGGAGGTTCTTCGTTCAAAACAATCTTATCTACTCCTTCTCTCTCTTCGAGGTGACTCATCTCTTGAGCTTCATCTTCTAGGTGACTATTCTCTTCTTTTGTGGGGGGAAAACACTCATTGGGGTAGTGCCCGGGCCTTGCAAAATTTAGCATTTTCGGTCACGACTAGATGAACGCTTCTCTTCATATCTTGTGTTGGAGCTTCTCTCCTTGCCTCTACTCTTGTAGAACTTTTTGAATTTCCGGACCATGAGGCTTATATCTTCATTGGTGAAAAAAATTGTGATTTGAAGTAGCGCGAGTATCACTCGAAGATTTGTAAGCACCGCTTGACTTGTTATGAAGCTCTTCTTTGTCCTTGAGTGACATTTCATGAGAAACAATTGTAACATCCCAAAATTATAAATTTTGGAATGTTATAACAATTAAATAATTAGGAATTTTTTTGTATGAATGCTGTCTGATTGATTGTTTGAAATTGAGTAGAATTTGAAACTTTTTGAAAATTTAATGAGAGGGAATAAAATAACTTTTCCAAAATTTTCTATTTTGAATCCCTATTCAATTTTGAGTTTGAATATTTTCAAATCCCTGTGATAAAAAAATCAAATGGGAGGAAAATAATACTCCAAAATCAGAGATAATGTCTTGATTCAAATTTTAAGTATTTGCAATTTATTTGAAATTCAAATTCCTTTTCATTTTTAAGTTATTGCCAAAAAAGAACTTAAAAAGTATTTTATTTGGTCTTGAAAATATGTTCATGTTACAGGAAATTTTATTCTGAAAATTTTGATATATAATATGCCTGTCACATCCCTGACCCCTTAAGCAAGTTAGTCTTGTGCTCATGTCTTCTTTGCATTGCATCTAAGAAATTGTCAACAAGAACAAAGAAAGAGGTGAAGGAAAGACTCAAACCCTAGCCACTACTTTAAATAAGGAAATCTCAAACTAGTTAAAATCAATGAACCCAAAATGGCCTCAAGAAATGTTCAAACTTTCTGATAAAATATGAAAGTAGATGAGCATTGGAGAAAACTATTTTCTTGACACTTTAAGCATTTTAAATAAATGCAAAAGCTACTGGTTTCCAAGTTTTAATTTTGAAATCAGAAACTTTAAATTTTCAAAAATGTTGAAAACTTTGGAAATAGTTGGAAATATTCCAACAAATATTCTAGAGTGCTTAACATAGCTTTTACAATTTTTTTGGGAGTTGAAATAAATAGAAAATCAGTGAAATATCAAAACAGAAACAAAAAACACAAAGAAAAACGAAAAGAGGTTACCTGTCGCTCACCTGGCCCGGCCCATCTCAGCTCCTGTCGGCTTCCTCCCCCGCCAGTGGGCAGCACGAGGTGGCCGCCGCGTTCTCCGGCGCGGCCACGCACCTGTGCGCCTGCCTGGCCGTCGCCTCGCGCTGGCAAGGCCGGGGATAAGCTCCCCGAGGCCGCCCCTATCCATTCCCAGCGCCAGTTCTCCCCCTCCTCTCGGATCTCTCCTCCCCCTTTTGCCGCCATTAGAGCCCGAGCAGAGCTCGAGCTCGTCGTCGTTCTAGCCGACCTCCCTTCCTTCTGAGCCGCGCGTTAGCTCCGCCGCAACCCCCTGAAGCTTCCTAGCCACGAGCCCGACGCCCAGATGCAGTGAATCAACGCGCAACAGTCGTCTTCTTCCTCGGGTCACCGAAGATCGCCGCCGACGTTATCCCTCTCCAGGCCGTCCCCGAGCAAGCTAGTGCCACCACTGCACTCCCCGTGAGCATGCGGTCATTTCCCCTAAGCTCTCCCCGTCGATCCCCTCCTCTAGGCTTAGTTCCATCGGAGCCCGACGAGGACCGCCGCTGCAGCTCGTCGCCGGCAGCCCTCCGGTGACGGGTTGGTCAGTGTGAGGCCACCAACAGCCTCAGGACATCATGTAGATGCGTTCAGTGCCCAGCCCCGTGCGTTTTTCCCCTGTATTCGATGGCTTTGACGATGGCCGAACTTGGTCGCGGCCAAGCTCGTCGCCGGCGTTGATCCCGGCCACCCCAGTCCCTGGGGCTTGTCCCATCGTGCGCGCCATCGAGTGGCCGTTCCTCCCATGGTCTCAGCCATGCGTTTGGCCCTCTATGCGCCATTTCCGAGCCCCCCCGACGTTCTGGTGCTCGCCGGAGGCTCCCCGCCAGCGAGGACGACCTCGCCGCTGGTGGATCTTGGCTGGCCTGAGCCACTGACTGGTGGGGCCAGCCTCTGGCAAGATTAAAGATAATAAAAATAAATCAGATAAGTTAATAAGTCACTGACATGTGGGACCAGTAAGTTTAATCAACTAATTAAGTTTAAACTAAATCTAAAATTGACCAGAGAGACTGACCAGTGGGTCCCACTGGTCAGGTTTGACTTTCAACGGCCAGATGGACCTGCTGATGTCATGCTGATGAAATAAAAGTATTTTCCAGTATAAAATAATTCCAGCAATGTTTAAAACTTCAAAAATTCATAGAAATTAATCTGTAACTCCAATGAAAATAATTTATATATGAAGAAGTATCAGAAAAATTCAAGGAATCTGAATATGCTATTTTCATTCATGTTTGAAAAAGTTACAGAACCCAAACATGTAGATTAATGAATAAGTCAATTCTTATAATTACTTTATAAATGGAATTTGAAAATATTCAAATTTCATTATGAATGACATGATCAAACATTGTTCTAATAACCAACCAGTACCTTAACATGACATCTCATGCATGTTAACATCAAGTTGATCTCAGCATCAGGTCGAATCAATTAAATCGGTATCCGAGAATACCTGGTTTGAATTGATATCCGAATATGATTCAAATCAATCTCAAAACCTAATACATGTTGGTCATAATAGTTTATCACCTTGCATTCTCTTGCCATGCTCATGCATCATCTTGCTTGCATATGATTGTTATTGATTGTTGCCATTCATTTCGGTAGGCTCCGCACCCCCGGATTCCACCGAATATCCGTCTGTCGGATATTGTCCCTCCTCTGAGCAACAAGGCAAGCAACCCTTTTGACCATCCCGATAATTCCCATGTTCTTGCTCCTACACTTATTTATTACATTAGGATCAACTGCTTCAACTGCTTTTGCCACGTTAGTTGAACCCACTTCCTTTGCATGACCTAACCTTGTCACAGTAAATAGCTGAACCTTGCAACCTAGCATACCTGGTAGTTGCTTGAGCTATGTTGTGCCTTATCCTGCTATGCATGCTATGCTTAGAGTTGTGTATGGTCTGTCATCTGGGAGATGAACAGAATTGTGAGAATGTGTTCGGTAAGCAAAGGTTGTCTGTTGAACCTTACTTGGTAAAGGTACCGGTGAAAGGCTGTGTAGGAGTACATGGCGGGTTGTTTCATTGGAACCGTCCATAGGAACTGAGTTCCGTGTTGGTAATCCAAGACTAGAAACTACCACATGCTGGGCCCTGAAATATGACCCCGCTCGGCCTATTAATCGTTTAGTACTCGGTCCAGGAGTTGCAAGTAGTTTCTGGTGTTTATAGTAATGCTGGAGGCCGTGCATGGTGCTGGCCTGAGAGGTGGGCCGTGATGCGGTAGGCAGTGGCACGGTGTACCAAGTGGCACCCGGATGGTGGTTAACGGTCGTGGCCGACTCCCCCACTGGGCTTCTGCTTGAAGGTTGCCGAGGTGCATGACGTGCACATGGCGATAAGTGGCAAGAGAGTGTGTGATGAAGTACACCCCTGCAGGGTTATGATCTATTGGAATAGCCGCGTCCGCGGATATGGACTACTTGGAGACATATGTTGTTCATAGATAACTTCAATGGCTACTCATAAAATTGCCAAGATAAGCGTGAGTGTCGTGGACGGCATTTCCGTATGGAGACGGAATGATTCCACGATAGTGTATTGTTGTGGTGTTAGTGGACTCGTGTGCGAGAAATCAAGTTGTCAAAATAATTTCAACATGCAAGTTGTCTAGCCACGAGTCAAATGTTGGCTTTCCGCATGAAACCCCACAATACCTTATTGATACTTTGCATGAGTAGATAGTTATCCTAAAGTCTTGCTGAGTACCTTCGTACTCATGTTTGCTTAATAAACGTTGCAGAGGTTGCTAATGACCCAAATGGAGGGTTCTTCGTAGACATCGACGACGACGACTAGCTGGTGTCCCAGCTACGATCTGGCCCTACGTTGGATCTGTAGTATAGTCAGGCCATGTGCCTTCTAGTTGCCCTGTCTGTACTCAGACAGTTTAAACTCTTCCGCTGGCTTGTAACTGAATGACTGCTATTATGGCTCGTGAGACCCTTAATGTGTAATATTATGTGTCTGGCTCTTCTGAGCCTCCTAAATAAAGCTTATATGTTTATGGTTATGTTGTGATGCCATCGATGTATCTATACATATCGGTATGCCATGCGTACGTGTGTCGTACCTGATATGTATGGGGTTCGATTACCTAGTCGTGAACTTTAGTAGCACTCCTTACAAGGAAATGCCCCTTTGTGATCCAACGAGCCTTGGTAGTTCGCTACTGCTCCGGACACATTGGTTGACCGGCATGTGTCCTTCTTAGCTGTTGTGTTTGTCCCCTTTAGGGAAATGTCACGCGATGTAATGGAGTCCTTGTAGCTTGCTACGACTCGTCTACATTCGCTATTGACCGACACCGGCTTTGTTGGGTCATGTATGCCTGTCCTTGTGCGGTACTGCCACTTTGGCTTATGACTAGACATGTCGATCCGGGTTCTTTGACATTGGAATGCTAGCCACACTATTGCATACGTGAGTCAAAAGACGCAAACGGTCCCGGCTAAGGTAAGGCTGCAGTCGTGGAGTTAACCGTGCGTGAGACCGCAAAGGGATGCGATGTGTTACGGGCTGGATTCCTATGGCTTAGGATCTGGGTCCCGACAATGCCTATATAAAATGTTCTGTTAATTTTGTTTATATATTTTTCTTCGCTGTTTTTTTTCAAAATAACACACAATGTTCACGACGAATAATATTCATCCAAAAATTTTAAAAAAACACGGATGGCCGGAATTGCCTCATGCGGCCGACCGATGCTTTACTTGGCCCATGCGACGCTTTGTTCTTTTTTCGCATTACGTATATGTTTTGTCCCACATTACCTATCTACTAATCTTTAGTAAAATGAACTATTTGCTCAAATGCTCAAAGTTAGCCACTAAAACACTCAGTCATTTTTCCCACATATCCACTGTGTCAAGTTCCACATTCACAAATTCGGAGTAATCAACATTGCCACATCGGACCCACCGATTTTGAACCTAAAACAGAACCCTAGCCATTCCCACCATATCAGTGCAACCGAAACTACATCGGTGCTACCGAGTGTAGTGTCACCAACATTCTGTTGCCAACATACACAAAATCGGAATTTCCGAGTTTGAGTAACGGTGCCACCGAGTTTGGTCGTCTGTCTGTTAGTCTCCTTTTCGGTGGTACTAAGTTCTATATGTCGGTTTCACTGAGATTGAAAGTTCACACTTTTAGTACTAGTCAGTACCACCGAGTTGTGCACTTTGGTGTCAACGAGTTTGCACTTTTGTGTGTAATGGTTGGATTTTGGCTGTTGCCTATATATACCCCTTCACCCACCTCTCATTCATGGGAGAGGCACTTAGAACACACACTTCATTTCCGGATCCATTTTCTGAGAGAGAACCACCTATTCGGGTGTTGAGACCAAGATATTCCAATTCTATCATTTGAATCTTGATCTCTATCCTCCCCAAACTGCTTTACATGAAATCAACCTCTCCTACCCATGCATATTGTGTGAGAGAGAGATTTTTGTTGAGGAGACTATCTTTAGAAGCACAAGAGCAAGGAGTTTATTGATCTACCCCATCTATTACC
The DNA here is from genome assembly GCF_904849725.1 of Hordeum vulgare subsp. vulgare. Classification (NCBI taxonomy): domain Eukaryota; kingdom Viridiplantae; phylum Streptophyta; class Magnoliopsida; order Poales; family Poaceae; genus Hordeum; species Hordeum vulgare. Next base: position 266,938,554 of record NC_058519.1, on the reverse strand, counting down.
TTTTGGAGGGTGGTGCCTCCTAAATTGGTAAGGTGTCGCTTGGGATCCTCCTACTTCGTGTTGTGGAGTTGAACCAAGATTTTTGTAAGGTCAAGGAGATCGCCTACTTTGTAAAGATCTACCATGAGTAAGGCTAGTCCTCCATGGAAGGAAGACGTGGTGGCATAGACAAGGCCGCTTCATTGTGGGCCCTCCATGGGCGGAGCCCTCTGTGGACTCTCGCAGCCGTTACCCTCCGTGGGTTGCAGTCTCCACTAACATGGATGTACGATAGCGCCACCTAATGGAACCATGCAAAATATCGCCGTGTCAACCTCTTTCGTTTGATCTCCTATACTCTACTCCTTTACATGTGGAAAGTCTTTACTTTTACTCTTCCATAAATGTTGACTAGCATGTGTAGGGTGCCTAGATTTGTTAGAACTGCTAGATTTTTACCCTCCTAGAAATTGGGTTAGGCTATAAATTTTATTTTGACAACTAGTCTATTCACCCCCCTCTAGACACATCTTCTATCGATCCCTCGATCGGTTTCAGAGCAACGTCTCCAAAACCTTGGTTTAACAGCCATTGGAGGAAGATGAATTTGACTAGTGTCACATCCCTGACACCTTAAGCAAGTTACTCTTGTGCTCATGTCTTCTTTGCATTTGCATGTAAGAATTTTCAACAAGATCAAAGAAAGAGGTGAAGAAAAAAACTCAAAACCCTAGCCACTACTTTAAATAAAGGAAATCTCAAACTAGTTAAAATCAATGAATCCAAAATGGCCTCAAGAAAAGTTCAAACTCTCTGATAAATCATGAAAGTAAATGAGCAATGAAGAAAAAAAATTTCTTGACACTTCAAGATTTTAAATTAAATGCAAAAGCTACTGGTTTCAAGTTTTAAATTTGAAATCAGAAACTTTAAATTTTCAAAAATGTTAAAAACTTTGGAAATGGTTGGAAATATTCCAACAAATATTCAAGTGTTTTTAAAATAGTTTTTACAAACCATTTTGGGAGCTGAAATAAATAGCAAATCATTGAAGTAGCTAAAACAGAAACAAAAAACAGAAAAAAATGGAAAACTCTTACCTGTCGCCTAGCCTGGCCCAGCCCATCTCCCTCAGTCGTCTCCTCCCCCGCGCCAGTAGGAGCAGGAGGTGGCCACCGCGTTCTCTGGCGCGGCCACGCACCTGTGCGCCTGGCTGGCCGCCGCCTCACGCTGGCAAGGCCGGGGAGAAGCTCCCCGAGCCCGTGGCTATCCATTCCCAGCGCCAGTTCTCCCCCTCCTCTCGGATCTCTCCTCCCTCCTTCTGCCGCCATTGGAGCTCGAGCAGAGCTCGAGCTCGTCGTCGTTCTAGCCGACCTCCCTTCCCTCTGAGCCGCGCATTAGCTCCACCGCAACCCCGTGAAGCTTCCTAGCCACGAGCCCGACGCCCAGATGTAGTGAATCGACGAGCAGCTATCGTCTTCTTCCTCGGATCACCGAAGATCGCCGCCGACGTTCTCCCTCTCCAGGCCGTCCCCGAGCAGACTAGCGCCACCACTGCACTCCCCGTGAGCATGTGGTCATCTCCCCTAATTTCTCCCCGTCGATCCCCTCCTCTAGGCCTAGTTCCACCGGAGCCCGACAAGATCCGCCGCTGCAGCTCGTCGCCGGTAGCCCTCCGGTGATCAGCTCGTCTTTCCGAGGGCACCAGCAGCTTCAGGCCGTCGCGTAGATGCTGTAGGAGCTAAGAACCGTGTGTAGTTCTCTCTGTATCGATGACCTCGATGACGCCCGAACCCTGGCCTCCACCAAGCTCGTCGCCGGCGTCATCTCCGGCTAGATCAGCCCCGGCTAAGTGCAGAAATGGAGCTGCGGGAGATGTGTCGTTCCTCGGGTGCTCTCCGCGCAGCGTTTGGCCCCCTGTGCGCCGTTTCCGAGCCCCTCCGCCGTTCTGGTAGTCGCCGGAGGCTCCCCGCCGGCGAGCACGACCTCGTCGCCGCTGGATCTCGGCTGGCCTGAGCCACTGACTGGTGGGGCCAGCCTCTGCCAAGATTAGAAATAATAAAAATAAATCTGTAAAAATAATAAGACACTGACATGTGGGTCCAGTGGGTTTAATTAACTAAATAAGTTTAATCCTAATCTAAAATTGACCAGAGAGACTGACTAGTGGGTCCAACTTGTCAGGTTTGACTTTCAACGGCTAGTTGGACCTGCTCATGTCATGCTGATGCAGTAAAAGTATTTTCCAGTATAAAAATAATTCCTGAAATGTTTAAAACTTAAAAAAAATCATAGAAATTAATCTGTAACTCCAATGAAAATAATTTATATATGAAAAAGTATCTGAAAAAGTATCAAAAAAGTACAGAACCCAAACATGTAGATTAATGAATAAGTCAATCCTTATAATTACTTTATAAATGGAATTTGGAAAATATTCAAATTTCATTATGAATGACATGATCACACACTGTCCTAATTACAAATCAGTACCTTAACATGACATCTCATGCATGTTAACATCAAGTTGATCTGAGCATCAGGTCGAATCAATTAAATCAGTATCCGAGAATACCTCGTTTGAATTGATAATTGAATGTGATTCAAATCAATTACAAACCTAATACATGTTGCTTATATTAGTTAACACCTTGCATTCTCATGCCATGCCCATGCATCATCTTGTCTGCATATGATTGTTATTGATTGTTGCCATTCTTTACGGTAGGCTCCGCACCCCCGGATTCCACCGAATATCCGTCTGACGGATATTGTCCCTCCTCTGAGCAACAAGGCAAGCAACCATTTTGATCATCTCGATAATTCCCATATTCTTGCTCCTGCACTTATTTATTGCATTAGGATCAAATGATTCAACTGCTTTTGCCACGTTAGTTGAACCCACTTCCTTTGCATGACCGAACCTTGTCACAGTAAATAGCCGAACCTTGCAACCTAGCATACCAGGTAGTTGCTTGAGCCACGATGTGCCTTATCCTGCTATGCATGCTATGCTTAGAGTTGTGTATGGTCTGTCATCTGGGAGATGAACAGAATTGTGAGAATGCGTTCGGTAAGCAAAGGTTGTGTGTTGAATCTGATTTGGTAAAGGTACCGGTGAAAGGCTGTTTTTGAGTACATGGCGGGTTGTTTCATTGGAACCGTCCTTAGGAACTGAGTTCCGTGTATGTAATCCAAGACTAGTTACTACCACATGCTGGGCCCTGAAATATGAGCCCGCTCGGCCTATTAATCGCTTAGTACTCGGTCCAGGAGTTGCAAGTAGTTTCTGGTGTTTATAGTCATGCTGGAGGCCGTGCATGGTGCTGACCTGAGAGGTGGGCCGTGATGCGGTAGGCAGTGGCACGGTGTACCAAGTGGCACCCGGATGGTGGGCTTGGGAACCCTGCGCACATCGTTTGAGGCCGTGGCGGAAACCTCGGCCGGACTTCCGTACGGGTTACTCTCAGATAGGCGATAAACCTGGACTAGGTACTAGTGTGGTTAACGGTCGTGGCCGACTCCCCTGCTGGGCTTCCGCTTGAAGGTTGCCGAGGTGCATGACGTGCACATGGCGATAAGTGACGAGAGCGTGTGTGACGAAGTACACCTCTGCAGGGTTATGATCTATTCGAATAGCCGCGTCCGCGGATATGGACTACTTGGAGACATATGTTGTTCATAGATAACTTCAATGGCTACTCATAAAATTATCAAGATAAGCGTGAGTGTCGTGGACGGCATTTCCGTATGGAGACGGAATGATTCCACGATAGTGTATTGTTGTGGTGTTAGTGGACTCGTGTGCGAGAAATCAAGTTGTCAAAATTATTTAAAAATGGAAGTTGTCTAGCCACGAGTCAAATGCTGGCTTTCCGCATGAAACCCCACAATACCCATTTGATACCTTGCATGTGTAGTTAGTTATCCTAAAGTCTTGCTGAGTACCTTCGTACTCATGTTTGCTTAATAAATGTTGCAGAGGTTGCTAATGACCCTAATGGAGGGTTCTTCGTAGACATCGACGACGACGAGTAGCTGGTATCCCAGCTACGATCTGGCCCTAAGTTGGATCTATAGTATAGTCAGGCCATGTGCCTTCTTGTTGCCCTGTCTGTACTCAGACAGTTTAAACTCTTCCGTTGGCTTGTAACTGAATGACTACTATTATGGGTCGTGAGACCCTTAATGTGTAATATTATGTGTGTGGCTCTTCTGAGCCTACTAAATAAAGCTTGTATGTTTATGGTTATGTTGTGATGTCATCGATGTATCTATACATATCGGTATGCCATGCGTACATGTGTCATACCTGATATGTATGGGGTTCGATTACCTAGTCGTGAACTTTAGTAGCACTCCTTACAAGGAAATGCCCCTTTGTGATCCAACGAGCCTTGGTAGTTCGCTACTGCTCCGGACACATTGGTTGACCGGCATGTGTCCTTCTTAGCTGCTGTGTCTGTCCCCTTTGGGGAAATGTCACGTGATGTAATGGAGTCCTTTTAGCTTGCTACGACTCGTCTACATTCGTTGTTGACCGACACCGGCTTTGTTGGGTCATGTATGCCTGTCCTTGTGCAGCACTGCCACTTTGGTTTATGACTAGACATGTCGATCCGGGTTCTTTTACATTGGAATGCTAGCGACACTATTGCATACCTGAGTCAAAAGACGCAAACGGTCCCGGCTAAGGTAAGGATGCAGTCGTGGAGTTAACCGTGCGTGAGACCGCAAAGGGATGCGATGTGTTACGGGCTGGATTCCTATGGCTTAGGATCGGGGTCCCGACAACTAGTTCCCAAATTTTTAGTTACAGAGTGCCTATTCTTGATGGGGAGTCCTTTAAACAATAGAAAGACGAAATTCTTGACATATTAAATGATTTACATTTGTGCAAGTACATTGAATATCCCTATGCACCTGCCATTGACACCATACATCCTTCTCATGATGAAGTTAACATGCTTGGCAACCTGAACACCATCAATCTTATCATTAGAGGTTTACCAAGAAACGTGCTTAATCAGTTGCATAACTTTGAGTGTGCTCATACTTTGTGGAAAGACTTAGAGGAAAGATATCCTAATTATTCCTTGAAAAATATTGATATCATTGTTCACAAATATATGGCTTTCCATAAAATGAAGCCATCCGACCCGAACTTCGATAAATGCCTATTTGAACTTTGTGACCTCATGCGTGCCAAAGGAAATGTCATTACCATCAACAACATCATTGTTGAAGCCATTCGAATGCATAAACTTGTATATTGTAACAGTCAAATTTCTGATGAAACATTTGTCTCTTACGAAGAAACTTCAATCGATGATGACCATGCGAAACGTGGCTAGTACGATGATGATGAGCACTTCGACACCTAGTATGAGAAGACCATGAAGAATCTCAACCTTATGGCTAACCTTAAAACTACATGGATGGTGGTAAGGAGTGGGTTCTCGATAGTGGATGCACTCATCACTTGACCGGAGATAAAGACATGTTCCATGAAATCTCACCGAATCATGGACTACAAAGGTATGTAACTTTTGGAGACAATTCCAAATGTAAGGTACTTGGTCTGGGTAAGGTGGTCATATCTCATGACAGGTCTACTCAAATGTGATGCTAGTAGAATCTCTTGGCTACAATCTACTTTCTGTATCTAGACTAGCATATTTTTGTTTCGATGTGCTATTTATGAAAGTTGAATGCCGAGTATTTCATAGCGACAATCATAACATCGTCTTTACTGGTTTCCGTAGAGGTGATCTATACATTGTTGATTTCTCTAAGATTTACAAACCCCGTTCATGCCTTGTTGGAAAATCTTCTAAACGTTGGTAATGGCATAGAAGGCTTGGACATGTTGGTATGCGTAATCTTGACAAACTTATCAAAGGTGATCATATTCTTGGTCTTAAAGATGTTATCTTTGACAAAGATAGAGTTTGTAGTGTGTGTCAAGCAGGAAAACAGGTTGGAGGAAGTCATCCCGTGCAGAACACCATGACCACAAGAAGGCCCCTCGAGCTGCTTCACATGGATTTAGTTATTGTTGATGATTTTTCCAGATTTACGTGGGCGTTCCTTCTCAATGGTAAGTCGCAGGTACAAATGATGTTCAAGAACTTTGCTCGGAAATCTCAAAACTAGTTTGAAGTGAAGATCAAGAAGGTTCAGAGTCACAGCGGAACGAAGTTCAAGAACACTAATGCTGATACTTTTCTTGCCGAAGAAGGTATCTCACATGAGTTGTCGGCTACGTACACACCTCAACAAAATGGAGTTGTTGAGAGGAAAAACCGGACGCTCATAGAGATGGCGATAGTGAAGCTTGACGTATACAAGACTACAAGACACTTTTGGGCAGAAGCCGTGGAAACAGCTTGCCATGGCATAAACCGACTCTACCTTCACAAGCTTCTCGGTAAAACGGCACGAGCTACTCACCGGTAACAAACCCCAAGTTGGATACTTTTGAGTATTCGGCTCTAAGTGGTATATTCTTGATAAGCATCGTTAATCTAATTTTGCACCTAAATCTTATGATGGTTTCCTTCTTGGTTACGGATCAAACTCTCACACCTACCATGTGTACAACAACTTCACTTGAAAAGTTGCAGATACGGTAGATGTGAAGTTTGATGAGACTAACGGTTCGCAAGTCGAACAATTGCCAATTGATATAGGAGATAAGGAACCTTCGGAAGCTATCCATTGGCAAGATTCGTCCCATGGAGGTCAAGGGAAGCACTTCATTAACTCAAGTGGAAGCTCCTACTTCGCGTCAAGGCGAACTGCAAAACGACATGGAAGCATCCACAAGCGGAACCTGACATGATGAAGTAGAGGAAGAAGTACATCGTGATGGTCCACCTCAATCTTCCTCACCACCACCTCAAGGAGAAGATGACACCAACGACAGTGCTTAATATGAGATGAAGTAGAAGAAGCTCCTCCACGAAACAAGAAGAAGCTGTCAAGATATAGAGCAAGAGTGGACAAAGATCATTCAATGAAACAAATCTACAACGACATAAACAATGGGAGAATCACTCACTCTATATCTCGAATAGCTAAGTTTTGTGAGCATTATTCTTTCATATCTAGCATTGAACCCTTGAAGGTAGCAGAATCTCTCCAAGATCCAGACTTGGTGAATGCCATGCATGAAGAGCTACACAACTTCGAGATGAACCAAGTTTGGACACTTGTTGAAAAACTAGAAGGTGCGCAGAATATCATTGGCACAAGATGGGTGTTTTGGAACAAGCAAGATGAAGACGGACAAGTTGTACGCAACAGAGCATGTCTCGTAGCCCAAGGATACACGCAAGTTGAAGGTATGGACTATGGTGAGAATTATGCTCCTCTTGCTAGAATTGAAGCCATTCGTATGCTTCTAGCTTATGCCAATCAACATGATATAACTCTCTACCAAATGGATATTAAAAGTTCATTTCTCAATGGAGAAATGGAAGAGGAAGTTTATGTTAAACAACCTCCTGGTTTTGTGAAGCTTTTTATGGCCTTAAACAAGCACTTAGAGCTTGGTACAAATTCCTAACGAAGTTTCTCATTGAAAAGGGTTTTGAAATCGGCAAAATTGATGCAACCCTATTCACTAGAAGAGTTAATGGAGAACTATTTGTTTGTCAAATCTGTGTGGATGATGTTATCTTTTGTTCTACTAACCCACATTTTAGTGAAAAGTTTGGAAAGCTGATGTCAGAGAAGTACGAGATGTCCATAATGAGTGAACTGAAGTTCTTCCTTGGATTACCAATTAAACAGTCGAGAGAAGGTACGTTCATCTCTCAAACCAAGTACACCAAGGACTTGATCAAGAAGTTTAACATGCAAGAACGCAAAGGTATGAGAACCCCCATGCCTACTAGTGGACATCTTGACCTCACTAAGGATGATGCACCCGTTTATCAAAAGGTTTATCGATCAATGATAGGATCATTGTTATACATGTGTGCCTCTCGTCCCGATATCATGCAAAGTGTTTTCATGTGTGCGCGCTATCAAGCAGCACCTAAAAAATATCATCTATTGGGAGTGAAAAGGATAGTGAGATACCTTATACATACACCAAACTTTGGCATATGGTGTCCCAAGGGATCTTCTTTTGATATTGTTGGCTATTCCGACTCGGATTATGCTGGAGACAAGGTTGATAGAAAATCCACCTCGGGTACATGTCAATTTCTTGGGAGATCTCCTGTCTCTTGGACATCCAAGAAACAAAACTCGGTTTCCTTATCAACTGCCTAAGCTGAATACATTCCCGTTGGATCATGTTGTGCTCATTTACTATGGATGTCTCAGATGCTTAAGGATTATGGTATTCATGTTAGAAAAGTCCCATTGTTGTGTGACAATGAATGTTCTATTAAGATTGGATATAATCATGTGCAACATTCGAGAACTAAGCACATCCAAGTGAGACATCATTTCATCCGTGATCATGTTGCCAAAGGAGATATTCATCTCAGGCATGTTTGTATTGACAAACAACTAGCTGATATTTTCACCAAACCACTTGATGAGAAAGTGTTCTGTCATTTGAGGAGTGAGTTGAACATCATTGAGGCTTCAAACTTGAGCTAGATTCACTCGGATACATGCAAGGGAAAGAGCTTAACTGACTATTCCTAGATGCCATTGATCTGACCATCTTATGTCTTGGAAACTATGCTCCCTTGTATTGTACCTATCCTTTTGTAGGTACTTGGATGAAATAAACTCCACAAGATTGCAGCCAACTACAAACAAAAGCAATCTTGTCATGGCCATGTATCAACAACCTATTTCCTCGGAGATGAAGGAAGAAGATAACAAAATCATATCCTTGACAACACTATGATTATGAGTTTCACTGATTTCATTTGGATACATTATGTTCTTCCTTTCATGACTAACCATTATAGGTGAAAAGTGAACCAAAATGACTTGGATTGCTCCCACAAGATGATCTTCATCAACCTTGAGCATCCACAACAAGTTCACCTACATGTTATGTCAACAGCATCATTCGAAGGTATGTACTCATATCCTTCAAAAATCTCTACACCAACTAATGGAGTAAAGAAACTCAAGTGACATGAAGACATCGAAATTCTTAATCAAAAACTGGTAACCCTATTTCGAGCTTAAAGATGAGTATGACCTATGATCAAGCATCCTTGCTTAACTCCTCAAGTCAAATACTCTAATATAGGTGACCTAGTCACCGCCCCACCTCTAGATGGAGAATATCGTATGGTTCACATTTTATCTTTCACATTATTAGAACCATTCCTCTCTCATCTATATATATGTATTTTGAAAAAAACATCTTTCTACTCTTCTTTTGTTGAACTATCTTAATTGGAATTATCATTCTTTTTGACTCTTGACCTTTTGAAACAATACTTTTGATCGACCTAGTTTCTGTTAAGGAGTTGACTATCATTGCAACTCAGTTTCACCGGATTGGGAAACTCGGTCCAACTGATTTCACCCACAGGCCCAAATGTTAATCTCGGTTGTACCGAATCAGTATGCCTCGGTGACTCCGATTTTTCTGCCTTCGTTGCTCTGATAAATTTCATCCGGACTATTGTCTTAGGGGGAGACAACTTCTCTATGGCAAGGAAAATCTCAGTGATCCCATGCAATATAAGAGGGAGAATTATCAAGGATCCCAACCATAGGGGGATATCATTCAAGAACTTCTTATCCATACCTAAGGGGGAGAACATTCGATGAGCCCTACAAAATATATAAGGGGGAGAAAATAAAAATTGAAGGAACCCTTACAAAAGAGAGAAGTATCCAGGATCCATATCTCTCAATGAGCCCTTACCCTCTTCCTTTCTTTTTGGTAATTATGCCAAAGGGGGAGAAGTATCATCAAAGCTTCCATTCGATGAACCTACTTATAGGGGAGACATATCATCAAGAAGCGTATACAAAAGAGGGAGACACAACATTAAGGGGAGTACTTGTATCAAACCTTACACATTAACGGGGAGAGAGATAAACATGTCTTTACAAGGAACAAGAACCATCTTCAATCTATCTTCCTTGGAGATATATTCTTTCATCAAATCCTATCTTCAATATGTCTTCAATTTCATGGTATCTTTGAATATCTTTGCATCTTTACAACATGGTATTGTTGTGTTATCTAACATTTGTTTTCTCAAGTGTACTTCTATGTCAAGACGCTCAAGATTCTCAAGGTAAGTATATGCATCATATCCTTGTTCATGATGACCTCTTGTCTCTTGCACATATTGTTTGCAAGAGGGAGTCCTGAACATGGAAGACCTTCGTTTACATATGTTTGATGCATATAGCGAAGATCCATATGACTTGTATTGTCCTTCTACCTTGTGTGTGCCCATGCATTCCAAAGCAACTATACTTTAAAGGGATTGCACACATTTAGTGGGAGCTTGTACTAGTGATATGTGTGTTAAAGCTATCATATCCTTATGAGTATCTTTATTTGAAGTTGTGATTGTATATTCTCATCAATTACCAAAAAGGGGGAGATTGAAAGCACATATTCTCCCTTGGTTATTTAGATAATTCAAGACAACATACATTGCCTCTTGGACTACCTAGATATTTCACGTTTAGTCTGTGAAGAGGTATTGCTTAAGGATTATGTGGAGATGCCCATGGATGCAAGAAAGTAATAATATTGGTTCAAGCTTCAAGATAGAAGACTCTTCATTTTATATTTGTGCAAAATATGTTTTGAGTCCATAGGAAACCCAATACTATTAAAAGGTGGTGACGTAGTAAAATGAACTGATTGCTCAAATGCTCAAAGTTAGCGACCAAAACACTCATACATTTTTCCCACGTATCCACTCTGACAAGTTTCACATTCACAAATTCAGTGTAACTGTCATTGCCACATACGACCCACCGAGTTTGAACCTAAGACAAAACCCTAGCCATTCCCACCAAATTGGTGCAACTGAAACTTCATCGGTGCTATCGAGTTCAGTGTTACCAACATTCTGTTGCCAAGATACACAAAATCGGAATTTACAAGTTCGAGGATCGGTGCCACCGAGTTTGGCCATCTGATCGTTAGTCACCTCTTCGGTGCCACCGAGGTCTATATATCGGTATCACCGAGATTCAAAGTTCACCCTTTTAGTACTAGTCGGTACCACCAACTTGTCCACTTCGGTGTCACCGAGTTTGCACTTTTGTGTGTAATGGTTGGATTTTGGCTGCTGCCTATATATACACCTTCACCCACCTCTAATTCGTGGGAGAAGCACTCAGAACACACACTTCATTTCCCGATCCATTTTCGGAGATAGAACCACTTACTCATGTGTTGAGACCAAGATATTCCAATCCTATCATTTGAATCTTGATCTGTAGCCTCCCTAAACTGCTTTCCACCAACACAAACTCTCCTACCCATGCATATTCTGTGAGAAAGGGATTTGTTTTGAGGATACTGTCGTTAGAAGGACAAGAACAAGGAGTTCATTGATCTACCCCATCTATTACCTTTTGGAGGGTGGTGACTCCTAGATTGGTTAGGTGTCGCTTGGGACACTCCTACTTCATGTTGTGGAGTTTAACCAAGATGTTTGTAAGGGCAAGGAGATCGCCTACTTCATGAAGATCTACCATGAGTAAGGCTAGTCCTCCGTGGACAGAAGCCATGGTGGGATAGACAAGGCTGCTTCTTTGTGGACCCTCCCTGGGTGGAGCCCTCCATGGACTCTCGCAGCTGTTACCTTCCGTGGGTTGAAGTCTCCAATAACATGGACGTACGATAGCGCCACCTATCGGAACCATCTCCAAAATCGCCATGTGAACCTCATGCGTTTGATCTCCTAAACTCTACTCCTTTGCATGTGCAAAGTCTTTATTTTCCGCTGCCATAAATGTTGACTAGAATGTGTAGGGTGCCTAGACTTGTTGGAACTGCTAGATTTGTGCCATCCTAAAAATTGGGTTAGGCTAGAAATTTAATCTTGACAAGTACTCTATTAACCCCCCCCCCACTCTAGACACATCTTCTATCAATCCCTCAACTTTTCGTAGAAATCCCGCAGCATGATACGTTGCAGCCGTCAAGGTCACTACATTGAATGTACCGGCAAGATCACAATAAGAGAAACAAGACGAAAACACTATAATATGTGACATAAGGATTTGTGGCTCTGTGTTCATGTTTTTGCATGAAAGCTGGTTTTATTTTGTTTTTCCTACAACAAACGAATTGTCAGGAGTTTTCAGTATAGCGTTATCTAATATGACATTGTTCCGCCAACCGATGTCCCGTAGCCCAAAATCATCATAAGTTTCCCATAATTAATTAGCAGTACAATGTTGGGAGTTTAGAGATAGACCCAAGTCGATATGCTCAAATTTTTTGTAACCGGGGACACAACTAATCGATTAGGTTTTAACACTACAAAGTGTTGTGCACTTTACCCTCAAGAATTGTTCTCTCCTTGTAAGTCCTTGCACTGCAAGGTGTTTGAGAATGGGATGAACAAAACATGGTCTTTCAAAGAGTTCCCCTGACCACTGTCTGGTGCCCATGCAACCCTACCGTTCATCTACATTTCCTAGCACCGTCCTAGCCAGAGTCAACACAAAGGTGAAGCAAGCTAGAGCCCATGTTGACTTGTGGCTGTATAGGTAAGCTTCCAGGCATAAAATATTCTTTCATCTCTTTGATTCTGGGTGAAGCTTTCCGCAAGATGTCATGGAACTTGTGCATGCATCCTGGGTCATCCGCTGGTTTCTCCAGGGTGCCCATTAAAACCATCCTTCACCCAGTAGTGTGTATTGAAATCTTGTCTCGAGTCTCGATGTCTTGAGGTCTTGAAGATGCAACCCTTGAAGATGCCATCACGAAGTTGTCATCATTGACGTAGAGTCCTCCTTCTCACGCTAATCCTAGACATTCATACCAACCCCATCTACTATAGCATAGAATCAAAATCAATAATGTCTTGGGGCTTGATAATAGGGTAGTGGGGTTTTTCCTACCTCAAGCATTCTATTCAACTACAAGATTCAAAAACCATACTCAAGGAAATGGTGAAATGGTTTCACTAAGAGCAATAAAACATAGGCCTGAAAATATGGTGAAAGTGAACTTGCTTGGTAAGTTGATGAAGGTAATATAGCTCTGAGAAAAATAAGTTTGTAGAACTATTTGTCACTCTCCAATGAAAATCTATATAATCAAACATAGTATTCATAGAATCAATCATATTAGCAATCAAACTAACAAATAAAGAAGAAAATGCAAGTACCAAGCACACTAGGGAGGAGATGAAGGAAATACTTAAAACACAAGTTAAAACCACGAAACTATGTCAAAGCAACCAAGAATGGTTTTCCCTATGAATAAACTATTATCAACAACAACAAAGCATAGAAAACAAATACATAACAGAAAGGATTTTAGTAATTATTTTACTATAAAAATAATTAATTTTGAAGGACAAACTTAAAGAAACTATAAAGAGTAACTCACTAAGCAATACATGTTTTTGTTCTAATCAAACTTAACAGCAAATAAAAACAGTAAAAACAATAATTTAAGAGGAACTAGAAATATAAGACAACTAAGTTAACACAAAGTATTTTTCATAAAATATTACTAGCAACAAGAAGTAATTGAAAAACATTTTTTAAACTCTACTTATGATCAAAACAAGATTAACCTTGAATTAAACCAAACACAATTTGAAGTTTAATACAAATTATTTTTTATCTAAATTAAAGTTAACACAAAACAAAATTTATAAAACAAGTTATTGCAAATATTTTCCAAAAGTATTTAATTAGCATTAAAATCAATTTCAAGTTATTTATTGAACTATAATTGACTCCACGCAATCAAGCTTAAAAATAACACAATCTAAAATAAATATTTTTTTTGAGAAGCTACTATTACTACCGAAAACTATTTAAATTAAATTAAACTAAACAATATTTTTTCCGGGGTAAAACCCTAATTCAGACATTCCAAAATTTTAAAATTAAACCTACTAATATATTGACAAAACAAGATTTGAATCAAAATCAATTTTAAAGTCACTATGACGAGTAGCAAAAAGAATCAACCAATCCCCTATTCTTAAACTCAAGTTATTGACAAAACAAGATTTGAAACAAACCTGTTTCAATTCAACATTAAACTTTTCAGATATGGGTGAACTTAGTATGTACATAAACTAGAAGCAATTTGGGACACAATGCAAAAAAGTTTCACTAAAAAATAATTAAAACATAAAAGATTTTCCAATTCTAAAAATAGAACTATTTATCAAATTGAAATTAAATCAGAAAAATAAAACTGAAATTAACGCACAGGTTGTACATGTGGCGATCTTCTATTGGCTCTAGGTTGTGCGTGTGGGAACAAATCGAGAGGACGAGTGGACTATAACCGAAAATGATTCACTGTTTTAAGTTATCTAATATGGAACATTAGTTCAAGATCAGACTCATGGGGTGGGTTTCTGTAAATTACAACAATGGAGAGGTCTCCGACGAGCATCTCTAGCGAGTCTGAGATGGCAAGGTTGATAAGGATGGCATTTCGATGGTCTTCGATGACGGTGATGGCACCAGGCGATGTAGAAGACGATTGCGAGCGTGATGGTGGCCTCGGCATGGCTCACGGATGACGATGTTGATAGCGGCAACCTCGGAACCTGTGGGGAGGTTTCGGGCATCGACGACGAGGAGGTTAACTGGGTTTGAGGCACGGAAGAGTGCACAATTGGGTTGAGAAGAGCAAGGCGAGCACATTGGTGGCGAGAGCAATGACGGAGGGGGTTGGAGGTGACTGTTCCAGCGGCAATGGTGTGGTTGTGGAGCTCGGGCTGCAGTGAGCAATGGTGGCGAGGGCGGGGGTCTTAGCTGTGTTTTAGGGCCACGATCGACTGGGGAAGGCCGGGGGTTTATAAAGGAGGCGGTTTGGGGCAGGGCGAAGGCCGGAATACCAGGTGAGCGCGATTGGGATCGGGTCCATGGTGGATCTTGCTGAGAACGAAATAGGAGGAGGAAGAAAGGTACGAGAAGATCTGGCAGTTAGGTCGGTCCTACGTGCCAACGACGAGGAGAGAGAGGGCGATCTATCGGATGACCGAATCTTTTTGGATCTCGCTTAGGCTGATTTGGGCCAAATTCTCTACTGAGTCGCAGATGCATTTCCTGTTATATGCACGGTTTTCCTATTATTCTTTTCCTTAAAAAATAGAAACAAAATCAAAATAAAATAAAAACTACATAACTTTTATATAGACATATTATATACAAAAATGACCAAAAAAGATTTCCTACAAGATGAATATATTTTCAAGGTCAAATAAATTTTTCACAAAATCAGATAATTCAAACAGTGCTAGTGTTGCAATAGATGCAAAAAATATATTAGAAATACACCAAAATGATTTGAAATTCATTTTCCTCCACTTTTCTATTGAATGGCATCATTTTTCCCCATTTTCCATATATTTTATTTTTGGAGAAAAATAAACTTGAAAACAACCCCAAAATGAATCTAAATTTGACTTTTCAATTTTTTTCAAATTTGTTTTCTGATTTTGTCAAATATATGTCAATTCCAACTAAAAATTTGTAGTGTCATGTTCCTCGTTTCATTATCAATAACTTCTAGGGGTTATGAAATTGGAAATTCAAAAAACTCTAAGAAGAAAGCTTGGGTTTCATAAAACTTTGAAAGGGATTTCAAAATCATTTGTTTGAAACTTCCAACTCTCTTTCTTTTGATTTGAAGAAGTTACCTTATCTCTTCTCTTGAAACTCCTTGAGTTGCATAAAGTTTCCAAAATTGAAATGTTTCCAAAATGGAATGCAATGCTTTTCGAATCCCTTTTCAAAATGGAAGAAGTGATTTCGTCTTCTCTCTAGGATTATCTATTTGAATGGATTTAAATATCACGGAGTAATTAATACGTAGGTGCGCGCACTTACCCACGTCCGAACGAGCTGTGGCAAGTGACACACGTCCACTGCCAACATCTGTGTGGGTGGAAACTTCTGCGTAATGACCTAGCCGGCCGTCTGATCCTTCTCTACCCCAACCTAGACCATTGGCGCAATCCTGGGGGATGGATGGGGTGCGGGGTCCCGCGCATGGCTGGGGGCGGCGGGGGGGGGGGGGGAGGGGGCAGCTTATTATGGCCCAAGTGTGACGCTCCATTTTTGTTAGCATAAACCATGTTGTCATGAGTGGATCCTAAATTGGGATAATTATTGTTGCATTCCATGGTTCATTTTATGATTTTTGCAGCATGATTTCATGCATTGCATCCATCATGACCATGTTGTATTTCCATGCATGCTCGTGTGTGTGATCACCACATCCCTGCCTTCTTGCCCCCCAACTTCATGTTTGTTTACAACCAAATCCTTATACCCAAGCATGGACTTCTTCTTCTTTCTTCCATTTATTTGCAAGTGGCATATTCTTTGCTTCAAATAAATGCTCATCATTTTCCTAAATTCCTTAAACCATGACAAATACCACTCCGTCAAATTTAAGCCCATTTCAAAATGGTTTGAATATATTCAAATGGAATGAAGTTTGAATTTAAATTGAAACTTGATTTAATTTCTAGTTTTTAAAGATCACAAGGAAATTTCGTTTTAATTGTGAATATATTCGGGCTCCCGTAATATTTTTCTTAAGTGAAATTGTACACCTCTAGCACGTCTTTTCTTTTTCTACAATTTCTGTCTGAAGGAATAAAAAATCAAAGGGGAAGACTCGCATGGGTCGTCGCCTACATCCCACCTGGTCCTCCCCTTGCGCTAGTGCCAACAGCTAGCGCCAGCCGCTGTAGCAACCCTCGTTTTTGCTTAGACGAATCTCCTCGCCGGCGAGGCCATCTACGCGGGATCCCCTTGCAGCAACCTCTCATCCCTCTGGTTTATCCTCCTCCTCGTGGTAAAAACAACATCTATAGGAGCGGGGCGCACATGACCATGAGGGTAGGTACGACCCCCAGCCCCCTATGAGTTCCACCTCTCCTCCCTAGGTGTCCTACTCACCCCTTCTTTGCTCATTGCAGCACACTACTCCTCCTCTCCTCCTGCACCCATGGCTTCTCTCTGCAAGAACCATGACAGGTCCAACCACCTCCTTGCCGCTGACGTAATGAGTGCCGATGACCTCACCTTTGACGCACCTGAGAACATCCGCGCGACCCTAGATCCATTGTGATGCCAAGCCAAGACCAATATCACTGTCCACAACGTCCTCTGTGACCTCTCCTTCACCGTCTTCACAAATCAGATAAGTCACCAAGTTCTTTGCGTTGCCACCGTCACTCGGCTTCATCCCCAGGCACATCTTTATCTCAAAGGTATACTAGGTAAACTCATCTTCCTCTCTGTCAAATACCACGATCTCGAGTGCACCATATGCGACGTTCTCTTCATGTCAATATCATGCTCCCGCGCTATGCATGACCCAGTTCATCAACAAATGCGCTCTAGGTCAGGTCCCAAGCACCCATGTATTTTTACTTTGGCAAAACCATGTCCTACGCATAGCCACATATGTATCAAGCTGGTTTGCTCGAGATCAATGGACCCAAATCCCGAAGTCGTGTCTTTTTTGTGTGAGATAACTAAAATTTTGCAAAGTCCAAAACTATTCTGATTAGCCCTTTTCTGTTGAATATTGTGATTGGTCTGTAGGTCCTTTGGAGGCATGAACTAAATATATTTAGAAAATCTCTTTAGGTACTGCATGTACATGCAAATCACATGAATTGGTAATCTGGTTAAGTCACTATTGGATCTATGCAAAGTAAGCAATTCGATGTAAAATCTGCCAATGTTTGTTTTCGGTAAAACTTTCCATGTTGAAAAAGCATGGTAATTAAACCATGCATCATATGAATTTGAATCAAAGGAATGAAATTCTCATTGGCATGTCTACTATGTGTACGTATCATTTTCATAAATCTTAAAATTGGTTTACTTACATATTCTTGCCACCCAAACATGTATCACAATGTTACTCTTTCCACTTGTCAAAATGTCACAAAGTCTAAAACCTTCCTGTTAAAAAGATTCCAACTAAAATGGATGCTGGCCATGGATCTATAGGTCATATGGGGATGCTCCTTTTGTGTGATTTGCACTTCATAATGTGTACTATCCTCTATGCCACATGATGCCATCACTAGTTCAGAAAACCGTAGCTATGGTGTGAAAACATGGCCTTGCTGGCGTGGACACCTGATGCCATCAATATGGCGACACTTTTATCTCGTGTGGCATATAATGCTAGTTGTATATTATATGTTGACGACATGCCACGTAGCCAATGCCAGCTATACATTTATACTACCTTTATCGTACGTTGTTTTCCAACACCAACAGTTTGTTTCTCAGATAATAAAAAAATGCCACTTCAGAAATTAAATAATTTATTTAACAATATGCTCATAAAATTAAGAGTTTAAACTTCACAAAATTTACTTATCAGCTAAACATACTCTTAAACTTAAGAGTTTAAACTTCACAAAAGGTACAAGACACATTTATAATACCTTTGTTGTGCGTTGTTGTCCAACGCCAGTAATTTGATTTCTAGAAATAAAAAATACTACTTCATAAACTTAGTAATTCATTTAAGCAGATACTGATAAACTTGAGAGTTTAAACTTCACAAGATGTACGGACCAACTAAACATACTGATAAATTTAAGAGTTTAAACTTCACAAAAGGAACCTGATACTCAAATAAGTACTCTTCATGAAGGATTATGCTCAGCTCGCGAATCTTCTTCTCATTTCTCTCGCCGTCCATTTTTTAATTATAAACTTCCATCTTTAGATCATTCCTCTCTGCCCTGAGTAGTTTCTCTCCTCCTTCAGTTTATTCCTCTCCTCCATCAAGTTATCCATGTCCCGCTCTGTTTATTTGACCTACTAACGACATCAACACCCTTGGTGAGAAGCTCATCCTTGTCATTCGTCACATAGAGATTGTTTTGTTCTAGTTTTTTGATGAGCTACTCTGAATGCTCTAAGTGCTCCTTATTCCACTCATCCAAATTGTACATCGGTTCCTTGTTGCTTGTAGAATTGTTCATATGTCCTGATTTAAATTATGTAAACACACAAATTAAAACTTGTAGTAGCAATTGTAAATCAACTACTACCTGAACATTGCAAGATTGATACATTTGAGGGATCAATTCATGTGTGCAAAATTATAATTTCATCTTACAAAAAGGGTTTAGAGTATAAATGTTGTAAGTAGTTTCGAAAACTAGTTGTATGAGGGCTCTAACTAGTTTGGCAAATGTTAGAGCATATTTCTCCATATGTTGTTTTGGTAATTGATGACAAGCCCTATGGACTAATGGTTGCCTTAAGTTGTATTCGAAGGATTTGTTCTTGAAGTCCACCTGTTGGTTTCAAGGAGTTTAGATGATGACCAAGGTGGTATTCAAAGTATTATCCAAAGATTGGACATAAAGACACAAGGTTGATCAAGACTAAGCAAAGAGTATATCAAGATGATCAACACACAAAGCATACAAGATGTACCGAGAAGGATCAAGTGATCCGATGGTATGGTAAGCATTCCCCATAACGCTTTTGTATACTAACCCATGGTCTTCGTGAGAGTTCTATGTGGGGTTAGGTGTGTTTTCATGGGTTTGCCCTAAAGAGGAAGATCTCATTCAACGTATGAAGGATGACATCAAGTGGCAACTGTCATCAAGATTTTGGTGTGCTAGTTCAAGTGGAGCACTACTAAGATATCATGCTTGAAGCATGCCGTCCATTGTGGTGGCAATGGACCTAAGAAGTTGTGCTGAAGAGTGGCTCACCCATAGTGAGTGTGAGGAAGCAATCAAGAAAGGTGGTCCATCTTGAGGAAACCAAGATCATCATCATCTAGCATACGAGGACTAGGTGCAAGGTATAGATTTGCACTTTATAAGTTTTTGAATTTTAGGATAAATTACCATACTATAAAGGGGGCTCTGAAGTGAGTAGCTTGATCGTATCGTCCGTTTAAAGCTCAAACCATTTGCATCCTTGCTTTTTACTTCTTGGTTCTTTTTTGGTGTTTCTTTTTGTGAGAGAGCTTATAGTCATCTTCATGACAGGCTCGAGATCATCAAAAACAGAGTCCGTATGCATCTTCTATGATCTTTTCTATGTTGGACGTTTTTGTCGGTTTCTTCATTCATAGAGGTCTCACATCTCTATATAATTGGCATTTTCATAACTGCATGTTCTTAATATTTCTAGGTTTATGCTACCAAATGGAGTCCTAATACCACGAAACATTTCGAAGATTTTTCTAGACCAAAAGAAGATGTGGAAGCTTCAGGAGAAGGCCGGGGTTCACACGAGTGCCCCACCAGCCAATATGACACGTCAAGGCGGGTGGTGGCTTCACCCTGTTGTGTTGTGGGCCCCTCATGGCTCTTCCAACCCCGTTCTATTCTTGTTTGGATTTCTCATGTCGTCCTGAATCCAACAAGCTTTTGTTTGCTCGATTCGGAGATCGTATGCGAAAGTTATGGCAGTTTCTGTAGCCAGCGGTAGTACCGATCTTGGAGCGGTAGTAGTTTTTTACTACCGCTCTCTCGCAGTAGTACCGTCCGGTACTACCGTGCCGCCGGACTTTTGCACAACCGCAGCCTCAGCGGTGATAGGCACGGAAGTAATTTTCTATTACCATGGTTGGTGAACCTACCGTGCGGTAGTACCACTCCTAGCAGTGGTAGTACCGCTCCTAGTAGCGGTAGTACCGCTCTGCTCGGGCTGTGAGTAGGGGTAACGGTTGGATTCTTTCCCCTACTATATAAAGGGGGTCTTCTTTCCCATTGGCTCTAATCCGTCCATTGAGCTCGTGTTCTTCCCCCATTGTTGACCTTCTTAGAGCTTGCTAACTCTCAATCCCTCCAATGATTCTTGATAGTTCATGAGGGAAAAGAGAGAGGAGAACTAGATCCACATCTCCAATAATCACTTTCTGCTCTATATGATGGGAACCCCTTCGATGTCGATCTTAGAGTTCTTTGTGAACTCCTTGTTGTTCCTCTCATATTTCTCCATCGCTTTTGTTGTTGTGGAGGGATTTGTGTGTGAGGGACTTGACCATTGCATTAGTTGCATCGTTTTGAGTTCTCCACGGTGATACGTGGAAGTGAGAAGTTGAGAAGCTTATTACCCTTGGGTACTTGGTACCCCTAGAGATTGTTCTTCGTGGATGCTTTGGCATCCTAGAAGCTTGGTGGTGCCTCGGATCTCAATCATCGTGGTGTAAAGCTCCAGGCAAGCATCGGGTTCTCCAATTAAGTTGTGGACATTGCCCCAAGCATTTGTGGTCACCTCGAAGCCATATGCCATTGTGGTGAAGCTTCGTGGTGTTGTTGGGAGCCTCCAATTAAGTTGTGGAGATTGCCCCAACCTTGTTTGTACGGTTTTGGTGACCGTCCTGAAGAGTCCCTTAGTGGAATCATGACATCTTGCATTGTGTGAGGGTGTGTGAGGACCGGTTTGCAAATAAAATAATTTATTGGAAATCAGCCATGAATGTCACCAGTGTAGAAAAATGTTTCCCACTGTTAGACTCATCTCGATATAGAAAACCAGTAGTTATTAGTATTAAGCAGAGTAGAGCGGAGGTCGCTCTACAAATTATTACAACATGTCCAAGTCTCACATAGACGGATACGTTACAGTGGTAGTGGGATAACTATACTGCTCATAATAAAAGGGAACATCACATCAAAGTAATGTGACATGACAAGTACTACTACGCCCCAAGCGTCACAGTGAGGCTTGACAATTTATTCATGGTGGCGGAAGCGGTGAAATAATACAGCGACAGACTCCAAGATCACAAGACTGACTAGGACTCCTCTAGACATCAGACTCGCTATGGAACTCTTTATCCATGATGTCTTCTTCATCCATAGCTAGCCACATCAACAAGACAGTGAGTAATTCGAAAAGTACTCGCAAACAGTTTGCACAAAAGATGAGATGCATGGAGTTAATTGTTAATATGCATGTTTCAAATCATAAGTCATCAAATAGAGATGTTAGAAACAATTTAAGTTGGTGGATAAATCGGGCGGTAATCCTCCCAAGATATCCCAATAGAAAAATAAAATGCACCAATTGGGTGTCTCGAGCGACGCCTCGAAATATGAACAAGTAATAAAATTACCACCATCGGGCGTCTAAGCGACACCTCATACACGACATGAAAAATAAATAACAAGCCGCAGTCAGGCGTCTTAGCGACACCACAGAAAGGGCATAAAAATGAATAACAAGCCGCAGTCAGGCGTCTTAGCGACACCACAGAAAGGGCATAAAATGAATAGCAAGCCGCAGTCGGGCGTCTTAGCGACACCATGGGAAGGACATAAAATGAATAACAAGACGCAGTTGGGTGTCTTGGCAACACCACAGAAAGGGCATAAAAATAAATTACAAGCCGAAGACGGGCTCTTAGCGTCACCACAAAAAAGGCATAAATATGAATAACAAGCCGCAGTCGGGCGTCTTAGCGACACCACATAAAGGGCATAAAATTAAATATCAAGCCGCGGTCGGGCATCTTGGCGACACCACAGATAGGGCATAAAAATAAATAACGGATTATCCGGGTGGTACAGCCAACCAGGATAATTTTAGTATAAAAGAGTTAATAATAAGTTTTTCCACAACACCGTTAGATATCGAAAAATATTATCTTTCATCCAACTTGTGCTCCAAGGACCAACTCTAAGACCGACACTTGACCTGTCAAACGACGGTCTTTAACGATGGACACGGCTACTCGAATAGTTTTGACTCTGCAGAGGATGTACTCTTTACCCATAGCTCACGGGTTCTAATAGTCCATATGACTAATCCCGCATATGGTATTTTAGATGAAGACCCCCGTGAAGCCCGGCTTCACCCAGACTACGCTACTAGAGAAAAACCATAAGACAGGGAGGCTCCAACCTCGACTAGCATGGGATGAAATTTATACCGCACGCTACAAGGGAGTTCCCTCTCTCGGTCCCACACCGGAAACACCCATGCCCCCTAACCGGATGACTGGATTTAGTGGAGGGCCATGGATACCTTCATCCCGGCCCCTCTACTTGGTGTGCAACTGATAATAGGCCTACGACTGACTATACCGAATCCTCATTTAGAAAACTCTGGCAGCACGATAATGAAACTAAGACACTCACAAGACTCGATCTAGGTCGGCACTAGTGTTATTACTTTCTTTCCATCACCATCATGCACTTGTCATGACTAGGCCATAACCTATCACATTCCACGTGACTAGGTTATCCATGACCTCGCACAACCATCATTTGGCATAGTCATGTTTTCACTTTGTTCATGAGAGATGCAATATGCTTGATTAATGCAATGGATGCATGTTAAATTCTGTTAGTGAGAAAACAACACATCAAAACTTCAAACATGCTTGGCTAGTTCCACGCAGTCGGGATTGAGCTCGGTGGAGTTAATGTCGGCGTTTCCTTGGTTGCAATCTACCTCATACAACACATACCGTCATAAGAGTTGAGTCCTAGCTACTTTCTCCAAATATTTTTCAAATAAATCGGAAAATAAACTAGAACCTCACAGCAATATTTTGCAAAAAGAATCAATTCATAAGTTGTTATAGATTAATAGTTATAAGTAAAACAATATGAAGGAGCATTTTGTAATAAAACAGAATCTGTCCAGGGGCTAGTTTGAGAGAACTCAAAACGAGCGAAGGGTTATGCGCCAATCCATAGCGAAAAAAGGTTCTGGAGAAGGCGCCTTCGATGAAAACAGTTCAGAAAAGAATAGAACTCTGACGAGGGGGTCCCACCCTGTCAGGTTCGAATCTCACCGGCGCAAGAGGCGTGTGGAGGTCGACGGCGGTGATAGAAGGAGGGGAAGGACAAGCTAAGGTTACCTACACACTCACCGAGTTCCTACAAGTCGATGAGAGGTGGATTGGACCAAAAAGAGGGTGCTCCATGTCGACGCCGACCAAGCTCCGACGGACGACAGCGTCGGTCATTACCGAATCTCACTGATGGAATGGTCTGCGACAAAATTGGAGCGTGGATTAGGAAGAATAGCTCGCCAGGGAGCTTCTGAGAGGATCGGGGGCTCACCTCTCCGCTTACCTTGCTCGAGCACCGTCGAGAACAGGAGCGATCGAAGTGGCTGGAGTTGGAGAAGGCCTTTCCAAGGCCCTTCTCTAGATCGGGCAAAGCTTCGGAGTGAGGGAAGGAGAAGGTGAAGCTGATCAGGGGTTCGACACAATGCAGGGGATCTATTTATAGAAGCCTGAGGGGTTGCCGCGGAGCTTCACTCCGGCGATAAATTCCGGTGATCCAGGGGCTTAATCAGACGGTAAGGTGGGCGGTTGAGTACCTACTTAGTGGAGGGACTCCATTTTTGGTCAAAGCTAGGACAATCATCAGCGAAGGACGCGACTTGACGTTCCGGTTCTCTCTGTGCACGGCGACAACACAGGTGTGCTCTGCGGTGCCTGGGGCGTGGCAACGGCAAACGCGGCGCGCACTGAATGACACGGACATGCGGAGCTCAAAAGGGCGATGGGCAGTGCCGAAACGGTGAGGGATGTAGGAGGGGGAGGCACTGGTGGCCGTGACAGCCGTTGAAAGAGCTGCTGCCAGAGCTGGCTGGCTCAAGCCAGCTCACCACTGACGTCAGCATGCGTCCAAAGCAGCGTGCGGCGGGCGTATAGGTTCGAGCACAACGGAGAGTAATCCCCGTAGATACTGCTGAGATTGTCGAGCGAACAGAGAGAGAATCAACGAAGGCTTGAAGATTCTGAACTTTTACTAAACCAGTTTGAGAGACCGTGGCCAAATGCACACCAGGTGCTCGATCAATTGAAATAGGCACGTGCAAATGGATTTTTGAGCTGAAATTTTATGAGATGGACTCTCATTGGGTGCAAAGATAGTCTGCAAATTTTCAGAATTTTTGGAAAAGTTAAAGACAGGTTTTTAATAAAAACAATTTTTTGGTCAAACTTGAGTCGAATCAAATTTGTAATTTTCAAACTTGTGAACCCAAGGTTTTTTGTGAAATGGGTGTAAGCTACTGAGGTTTTCTAAGTATAGGAGTTTGGGCCTCAAAGTCCAAAGGAAACTATGAGTTCCTTTGAAATTTGGCTGGAGTCAAAACTGATTACAGAAAACCCTATTAATAGAAAAAAAATATGAAAGGTGGTTTAACCCTTCTAAAACCTTGAGAAACAATCTAAGAAGAAAATCTAGATGATGGAGGGTGTCATATGATCGAAATCAGAAGGGATGGAGGAAGGAGAAATATTGAAGAAGGGGGACAAGGGAACCTATGGGAATTTTCAAAAGGTTTGTTAAAAAGAATACAAAGGAGTTTCAACCCAAATAGTTTGAAGAGAGGTAAACAAAAGTCCATCTTAAACCAGACATGTTGGGAAGGAAAGTTCAAAAGATTTTCTTAAAAGGTTTTCAAGGAAACTCAAAAGTTTTCAACAGGCCACATTTTTAAATCCCTTTTTAAAACAAATCAAAGTCAAAGAAATAAAAATTTAAAAATTGTGGGTGTTACAACACCTACCCCCTTAAGAAAAATCTCGTCCCCGAGATTTCTGCTAGTACTCAAGAAGTTGTTGTTGTTCTTTCTGCAAAAAATCTTATCTTTCCCAAGTGGCCTCATCCTCTGAATGGTTGCTCCACTATACTCTGAATAGCTTGGCGTATTTCTTACGTGTCCTCCTTTGTGCCTCCTCTAATATTCTCACAGGGTATTCCTGGTAGGATAGGTCTGGTTGTACTTCTATACTATCATGGGCCACCTGTTGATCGGGATTCCTTACACACTTCCTTAGTTGAGAAAGATGGAACACGTTGTGCACATCTGACAGTTCCGCTGGTAGGTCGAGTTGATAGGCAACTTGGCCCCTTCGAGCAATTACCTGAAATGGTCCGATGAAGTGGGGCGCAAGCTTGCCCATGAGCTTGAACCTTTGTAGTCCTCTCGTTGGCGATACCTTGAGATACACATAAGCAATAGCTCTTCTGACGGCTTTGGGTTGTATTGAGTTTGTCCCTTATGAGCTTTACCTTGTCCTCGGCCTCTTCAATCAGTTGCGGGCCGAAGATATGGCTATCTCCGGTTTCTGACCAATTTAGAGGCGTACGACATCTTCTTCAATATAAGGCTTCAAAAGGTGACATTTGTAGGCTTGCCTGATAGCTATTGTTGTACGAGAGTTAGGCGTCAGGCAAACTGTCCTCCCAATTGTTTCCATATGTGAGCACACAAGCCCTAAGCATGTCTTCGAGAATCTAATTTACATGTTCGGTCTGTCCTCCAGTTTGAGGGTGATAGGCTATGCTGAATAATAACTGGGTTCCCAATGCTTGTTGGAGATAATCCCAAAACCTTGATGTAAACTGGGTGCCTCTATCGGATATAATAGTTTTAGGTATCCGATGTAACCAGACGATGCGGGCGACGTATAATCTCGCCAGCTTCTGAGTGGAGTAAGTAGTCTTTACTGCAATGAAGTGAGCCAGCTTGGTGAAACGATCTATGATAACCCATATAACATCGTGTCCGTGTCGTGACTGGGGTAGTCCGACAATGAATTCCATGCCTACCTCATCCCACTTCATAGGCTGCAACAGTCCTGCTGGCTTCTGGTGTTCTTCCTTGACTCGTTGGCATGAATCACAACAGACAATGAAAGAAGCAATATCCCTTTTCATCCCGTGGCACCAATATTTTCCCTACACATCCTTGAACATTTTTCTACCACTAGGATGGATTGAGTATGGTACATTGTGAGCTTCTTCCAAAATTTGAGCTTTGAGGTCTTCTTGGTCTTGTACGCATAGTCGGTCTCCGTACCATAGTATTCCATGTTCATCAATTATAAATTTTGGTGCCTTACCAAGGTCCACCTTTCTCTTTATTTCTTCAATGCTGGGGTGCTCCTTCTGAGTCTTCTTGATATTCTCAACCAGAGTGGGTTGTACTTCTAGTTGTGCCACGGTGCCTCCTAGGACGAGAAGCAGGTTTAGGAGAGCGAATTCTCTGGCAATTTTTGGTCTTAGCTTTGGTACCCGGTCTTTGTCTGAGGTGGGGATCGTGCTGAGAGCATCGGCTACCAGGTTAGCCTTACCAAGATAGTAATGAATACCCACATCATAATCCTTGATTAATTCCAGCCAACGGCGTTGTCGTAGGTTGAGATCAGGTTGTGTGAAATTTTACTTGAGACTCTTATGATTTGCATATATTTCACAACGATTTCCAAGTAGGATGTTCCTCCACTCCTTGAGACCGATTATCACCGCGGCTAACTCCAAATCATGAGTGGGGTAATTTTCTTCGTGTCGCCGTAATTGTCTTGAGGCATAAGCCACAAATTTCCCTTCCAACATAAGGACGCATCTGAGGCCTTCCCTTGAGGCGTCACAATATACCTCAAAATCTTTGGTTATGTGTGGAACAATTAGTGCTCAGTCTCTTCTTCAGCTCTTGGAAGCTATTCTCAGAGGCTTGAATCGATTCAAACTTCTTGTCCTTATTGAGTACCTGGGTCATGGGTTTGGCGATACTGGAAAAACTTTCAATAAATCCTCGGTAATATCCCGGCATTCTGAGGAAACTTCGTATATCTGTCACGCCAGTTGGTTACGGCCATTCACTTACAGCCTTGACCTTCTCAGGATCCACGGCTATGCCTTCTAGGGTCATTACATGTCCCAAAAATCCAACTTGTTTCAGCCAAAACAAACAACTGATGCTTACGCAGTTCTCCCAACACATGTTCTGCATGTTCTTCGGGGTTCTTCGAGTAAACAAGTATGTCATCGATGAATACTACGACAAACTTATCCATGTATGTCATCAATACCTTATGCATTAAATGCATGAAGTAAACAGCACATTTGTTAGTCCAAAAGGCATCACAATAAACTCATACAATCCATATCGTGACGTAAATGTTGTCTTCGGAATGTCTTGTAAACGTATGTTAAGCTGATGATATCCTGACCGCAAATCAATTTTAGAGAATACTTTTGCTTATGCTAACTGGCCAAACAAATCATTTATGCTGGGCAGTGGATACTTGTTCTTGATGGTGTCCATGTTGAGGGCTCGATAATCGATGCAATGTCTTAGTGTCCCATCTCTCTTTGTGGCAAATAATACTAGGGATCCCAAGGCGAAGAGATGGGTCTGATGTATCATGTATCCTTTGTCCAACAGTTCTTTTATTTGTTTCTTGAGTTCGACTAATACAATAGGTGCCAAGCGGTATGGTTTCTTGTATATTGGGGTTGTACCCAGTGCAAGTTCAATAATGGATTATATTTCCCTATCAGGTGGCATACCTGGTAGTTCATCAGGAAATACATCCGGAAATTCACACACCACTAGGACGTCCTTTAGCTCAATAGCTTCCATTTTATTCAGTCGAGCCTGAGTTGACTTCTTCCTTTCTAATGCCGCAATTTTTACTCTTTTACCCTAGTGGCGGGTGAATGTGGCCATTTGGTTGAAGCAGTCAATAAAACCCATGTCAGTATTTAGCCAATCCAGTCCGAGAATAGCATCCAAATTGTTGCTTTCGATCACAATGAGATTTGCCCAAAACGTCAATCCTTCGATATCAATGGTAAACTCCTTGCAATATTTTTGTGTAATCTGCTGTACTCCCGGGGATTTGATGGTCATCAAATTTTCCAATGGCAGGGTTGAAAAGTTATGTTTCAAGGCAATTTTTTTAAAATGAACGAATGGGAAGCTCCAGAATCAAACAAAACCATGGCAGGAATTTTGTTGACAGGAAACTTACCGAGTACTATCTCTGGTGCGTTCATACCATCTTTTTTGGCGACAAGATTCACGTGACCCTACCTCTGATTGTTGTTGGCAGTGAAGTTGTTGTGCTCTGGTGTTGAGTCATAGCTGGGAGGGTTTGTTTTAGTCGTACCATTCCCGGCCTTTGGGCACGTTCGGGAAAAGTGTCCAGCCTCTCTCTAGGCGAAACATGTGACACTGGGGCGGGGAGTAAAATCCTTGTTCCTCGCATAAAAGTTGGTGTTGACTCTATTGGTTCAAGTTGGGGCACAAAGTTTTTAATTTTTTGTGTCCTATGTCTTGTGCTTGATGTTGTGAGTTGGTGCTGAGTTATTTTGATGGCGCTTACGAATGTCATCGAGACAGCGATGTTCGGCCTCAAGCATGTTGGCCTTGTCCACTAGTGTTTTGAAGTCTGGAAAGGTGTGAACGACCAGCTGTCATTTTAATGCCGGAGCGAATCTATCGAGGAACTTCTCCATTTTTTTATTCTGTCTTATAGTCTTCACACGCACAATGGGATAATTGGTTATACTGGTCCAAGTATTCCATTAAAGTGAAACTCCTATGTTTGAGGTCTGCAAATTCACTCTTCTTGATTTTCATGACGTTGTTTGGAATGTGCGCCCCACGGAAACTGTCGAATTTCGGGCTCCAAAAAACCCTAAATATTCAAACTAAGGGGCGTGTACAAAGATCTCTCACTGGCTCACCTCACCTAGGTTGCTACTCGCTGAGAATGGCAAGGAACTCACTCGATGGTGAGGAAGACACAGAACACGACAGTTGACCCAGGTTCGGGCAGGTAAGAAGCGTAATACCCTACTCCTGCTTTGGTGCATTGCCTCTCGTGGAGGTTGGTGGACAAACTAGTACAGTGCTCAAGGGCCTCTGGAGGCTGGTTGGCTTTGTGTGATGCTGGTGTGTGAATGAATGAATCGATCCCCCCTCTACGAAGCAACCTATCCTTTATATATACAGGCAGCCTCGGTCCTCTTCCCTTATCGTTTCGGCGGGAAGGGATCCCACAACGGCCAATTTCAAAGGGGGACAGGGGAACATGCTTCCCCTGTCCAAAAGTGTCACATCCCTAGTTTCTATTTGAAGTCTAGCAAGATTGTGCTCATGTTTAATATTGCATTTAAAAGTGAAAAGAGAAATCAAAGACAAAAACCCTAGCAATTCCATATTCAACCCAATTCAAAATTGTGATAAATCAATGAACTCAAAATGGCCTTCATAAAAGTCCATCATTTTTGATAAATATTGGAAACATTAATTCAGGGGCGGATTTCTTTTCAAAAATACTTTTGACATTTTATTTAAAACACAAAAGCCACTGAAATCAACCATATATGTGATTTCAAATATTTCACAATATCATAAAATGTTGAATCTTTTATATGGGCTTGGAAATATTCCAAATAACACCCCAATATAATTTTCACTATTTTAGAAATCGCTTGGACCAAAAATAAAATCAAACAAATGTCAGGTAGGTTAAAACAGAAATCAGAAAAGAAAATAAATAGAAAAAAATCTATTTGTCGCTTACCTTGGCCCAGCCCAGCTTCCTCCTCCCTGCCGTCTTCCTCTTGCCAGCGAGCAGCAGGAGGTGGCCGCCGCTCTCTCCGGCGCGGCCACGCACCTGAGTATCTACCTGGCTTACCCGTCGCGCTGGCCCCGAAGGGATAAGCTCCAGCGACCCATTCCCGCTCTATCCCTCTCATCATTCGCCCTCCTGCTCCCCTCCTCTCGGTCGCCATTAGAGCCGAGCTTGAGCTCGAGCTCACGTCGTCTCTGGCCACCTCAAGCCTCCCCGAGCAAGCCGTTTACTCTGCCTCGTATAGAGCATCGTTTCCACCAAAGGAAGAAAGCTCTCGAGCCCAGCATCGCCCCCACACCATCTTCTTCCTCCTCGGATCACCGAAGCTCGCCGCCGTCGTTCCCCCTCTCCAGGCCGTCACCGATCTCGCTCTCGACGTCTCTGCAACCCGTGTGAGCTCAGGATGGTTTCCCCCCTCTTTTCCCCATCGATCCCGATGAGATCCGCCGCGGGAGCTCATCGCCGGTGATGTTCCGATGATGGGTTGGTCTATCTGAGACAACCATCAGCTTCAGTGCATCGTGTAGATCCTGTAGGAGCCAAGCTCCGTCCATTTTGCCCTCTGTATCGGTGACCTCGATGTTGCCCGAGCTCTGGCAGCCGCCGAGCTCGTCGCCGTCGTCATTTCCGGCCGTTTCAACCCTTGAGACTAGCAAAAATGGACGCGCGGACGAGTGGTCGTTATTCCAGTGCCATCCGCCGCTCATTTGGTCATCGAAGGAGCATTTCCGATGCCCTCCACCGTCCCTGGAGCCACCGGCGGCTCAATGCCAGTGGGTTTGACCCCCAACGCCGGTGGGTTGACTCCCCTGAGCCTACTACAGGTGGGGCCAGCCCCTGGCTAATTAATTTAAGTTAATAAAAACAATTAATTAATTAAATCCTAATCAGTCACTGACATGTGCGCCAGTCTCTGTTAACTAGCTAATTAACTTAAAGTTTAATTAAAATCTAGCCACAGTCACTCACCACTGGGTCCCACTGGTCAGGTTTGACTTTTAACGACCAGATTGACCTGTTGATGTCATGCTGATGCGGTAATACTTTTTTTGTTTTATAATAATTCCAGTATAAGTGCAAAACTTTGGAAATTCATAGAAAATTGAATATAACTCCAAATCTGACAAATAATATATGCAAATTGATCAGAAAAATCCAATACACACAATGGTGCTACTTTCATGCCTGACAAACAAAGTTATGAAACACAATCAGGTCAAATCAATTAAAGGAATTTAATAAATGTCCCATTTTAAATAGTATTTGAATCTGAATTCAAATCGGCATCAAACCAAAGGTTTGATAGCCACACTAGCTCATGCTACATTTCATTCCATGCCATGATCATGCATCATATTGTTGCATATGAATGTTATTGATTGTTGTTATTATTTCGGTAGGCTCTGCCCTCCCGGATACGTTCGAATATCCGACTAACGGATTTAATCCCTCTGCTGAACAACAAGGCAAGCACCCTTTGGATCATCCCGATATAATCCCATGTTCTTCCTCCTGCTCCCACTTATTGCATTAGGACAAAATATTTCAAATGCTTTACTTCAGTAGCTGAACATTTTCCTTTGCATGACCTGTCATTGTCATAACAAATAGCCAAACCTTGCAACTTAGTATACCTGGTAGTTGCTTGAGCCATGATGTGTCTTATCCTACTATGCTTGCTATCCTTAGAGTTGTGTCTGGTCTGTTTCATCTGGGTGATGAACATGAATGGATGAATGTGTTCTAGTGACAAAGAATAAGTATGGAACCTGATTTTGTAAAGGTACCGATGAAAGGCTATGTAGGAGTACATGGCGGGTTGTTTCATTGGAACCGTCCTTAGGAACTGAGTTCCGTGTATGTAATCCAAGACTAGATACTACCACACATTGGGATACTTAATTTACCCTATCAGCGTATTAATCGCCTAGTACTCGGTCTAGGAGTTGCAAGTAGTTTCTAGTGTTTATAGTCATGCTGGAGGCCGTGCATAGTGCTGACATTAGAGGTGGGCTACGATGCGGTAGGCAGTGGCACGGTGTACCAAGTGGCACCCGGATGGTGGGCTTGGGAACCCTGCGCACATCGTTTGGGGCCGTGGCGGAAACCTCGACCGGACTCCCGTGCGGGTTCACTCTCAAATAGGCGATAAACCTGGAGTAGGTATTAGCGTGGTTAATGGTCGTGGCCAACTCCCTTGCTGGGCTTCCGCTTGAAGGTTGCCAAGGTGCATGACGTGCACATGGCGATAAGTTGCGAGAGCATGTGTGAAGAAGTACACCCCTGCAGGGTTATGATCTTTTCGAATAGCCGCGTCCGCGAATATGGACTACTTGGAGACATATGTTGTTCATAGATAACTTTAATGGCTACTCATAAAAGTATCAAGATGAGTGTGATTATCATGTATCGCGTTTCCGTAGGGAGACGGAAAGGAGTCCATGATATTGTATTGTTGTGGTGGTAGTGGACTCGCGTACGACTTATCAAAGTTATTTAAAACTATTTAAAATTGTAGTTTAGTCTAGGCAAGAGTCAAAGCTGGCTTGCTGCATAAAACACCACAACCCCTTTATTGATACATGTGCATGAGTAGATAGATCTATTCTAAAGTCTTGGTGAGTACTATTGTACTCATGTTTGCTTAGTAAATGTTGCAGAGGATACCCACGAGCCAACAGGTGGGTTATATCTGGACCTCGATGATGACGAGTAGGTGGTTTCCCAGCTACGACATGGCCCTTTCAGAAGGGATCTGTTGATAGTCAGGCTTTATGCCTTTTCCTTTCATCTGTCTGTACTCGGACAACTTTAATGGAGTCCTTGTAGCTTGCTACGATTCGTCTACACTCGTTGATGACCGACACCTGCTTTGCTGGGTTATGTATGGCTCTTTCTGTACACTTGAGCACTTGAGTTTATGACTAGTTATGTCGACCCGGGTACTTTGACATTGGAATGCTAGCAACACAAATGCATATGTGAGTCAAAAGGCGCAAACGGTCCCGGCTAAGGTAAGGTGGCAGCCGTGTGGTTAACCGTGCGTGAGACCGCAAAGAGATGCGATGTGTTACAGGCTGGATTCTTATGGCTTAGGATCAGGGTCCCGACAGCGTTGGTATCAGAGTGTGACTGACTGTAGGATTACCAAGCCAAACTTGAAGAAGTTGAGTCTAGAAATGCTTTATTTATATATAAGGGAATTGTTTGTGGAGGGAAACGTAAGTTTCTTGCTTCTCTTCTCAAGTCATTCTATTCTGGTCATCCTCGTCTTTTCTACGGGGATTAAGAACTAGGTTACTTATCTATCTCTCAGGATCGCGTGTTACTAATCGGTAGATGGTAGGAAAATGGTTCGAGAGTTAATCCGAGTTCCTTTTGTTCCAAGGAAAAGAAAATAATTTTTGATGACCATGGAATTGAACTTGATAGTTAAGTGGTTATGCTATCATATCTTTTGTGGGTTGTCTCAAAATTGTTTTTGAGCATTTACAACTGTTATGCTGCCCAATTTTGTCTCCAGAGCTCTAATGCCTTTTGCATTACTCTCTATTTCATATGCCTGTCCATCCTTCTCGTTAGGTGGTCCGTCTAACTAGGTGCATTGATGTGCCGGGTCACATGGCCATGTTGGTCAAGATGATGTCAGTAGCCGGTTACCGCTCGTACCGAGAGTATACAGTGGAGGAGCATTACCGGGATTTAAATCAGAGTTAGTACCTGTGCACTGTTAGGGTATTCCCAGATTACCCTGGAGCCGAGGAGACGATCCATTGGTCTCATGGATTGGGGGTTACTGTTGACATGGCGGTACAAGATGATGCCTATTCAATGTTGACCATCATGAGAGCAAGACATGCACTGCTGCAGAATTCAGAGTTCTGTTATGTTCCTGCCTCTCAGCCAGTAGAAGAAGGATACCTCAGTGGGGTCTACTTTGATTCCTCTTTGGAGGATCCGCTACTGCAGTCTACCACTGAGATGTTAGAGAATAGAGACATTGATGCTCGTGCCCTACGTATGGAGCTCTATGCTACTCGTGCCTGTTTGTGGACAGCTTTGACACAGCTGGCACCTGTAGTTCAGACATGGTATGGAGATATGGAGATGTTGAACCCCGTTAGGACTCATCTTCCAGCTCATGTGGACTGGCCTTCTATAGGAGGTTTCACCCCTCTTCGGGGACCTCTACTACAACGAGTCAGGGGACCAAGGCCACACCGGTGTCCTTACGGTTTCCAGGGGTCTCAGGCTCGAGTATTTCCTGATCCGCAGGTTCAGCTCCCAGGCCATGGAGGAACCTTCTATGAGATGTTTTATGCGGATGCTTGAACCTGTGAGTGGAAGAGTAGTATTGTTGTAGTTGTATTTCCATAGTCCTGTGTGTCTTCTAGAGTATGACTATGTTGCAAGATGAGTTCCAGAGGCATAGATAAATAATGTATAGGAAGCTTGGAAAGCCTCTGATGAGTAGTATCATCTTTTCAGTAGTTTGCCCTTTAGTTTGAGGTTGTACTGAACTATGTAATGGTGTGTATGAACCATGGTGTGTATATATCAGTTTGCTTGTTACCATGTTGCTCGAATGTTCATTTCCGCATTCCATGTGTTCAATGCGTTCTTTATCCATAGTTAGTATTGATGTTGATCTAGTCTAAGCTATGAGTTTGTTTGCCAGGATGGTGTTTACCAGGAAGAACCGTGCCCCTAGCCATAAGCAGGGAGAAGGTAGTCAGATAGCACAGGAGGAACTGCCTCACCCGCCTTCTATGCCGGAGGTTATGCTCGAGGCAGAAAGAAACAAGCGGGAGACTAACCATCTGCTAGAACGTATTGAGCAAAACACGGCTCGTCAGCCGCGGAATGACGCAGTGTCCCTCAATGACTTTGTGATGCTGAATCCCCCCAAGTTCCATCACTCCATCGATCCTCTCGACATTGATGACTAGTTGCGCAGTATATCGCGCAAGATACGCTCTGACAATGTTTCTGAGGCTGACAAGGTGGCCTTTGCTGCGTATTTCCTAGAAGGCCCCGCCAATCTGTGGTGGGAGAATTTCTAAGCTATGCGTCCTGCCGGACCAGCAGCCACATGGGCAGATTTCAGTGCAGCCTTCCGTCTGCACCATATTCCAGAGGGTCTGATGGACCGTAAGAGAGAGGAATTATGTGCCTTCACCCAGGGAAATTTGACCGTGGATGCTTATGGCCGTGAGTTCGGTAATCTCGCTCACTACGCAACTGAAGAGGTGTCAACTGGCGCCAAGAAGCAAGCAAGATTCCGCAAGGGTCTAAGCACCGAACTTGATCGTGACCTGCGCCTTCATGAATGTACAAGTTTCCAAGCTCTTGTCAACAAGGCGATCAGTCCTGAGACTGGTCATACCGACTATGAAGCCACGAAGAAGCACTCTCGCAATTCGGGCTCCTCATCCGGTTCCGCGTTTCCGAAACGCAGGTTGTGGGTCCCGAATAGCTCCCTGTCACCAAGATATACCCCGAGGCCATCCTATGTGGCGCCTCAGGAAAACCAAACCAATCCCCCGAGCAAAGACCTATGGTGGTCCATCTAGCAATGCTGCACCACGTGCCAATCATGTGACCAGTTACAAGTGTGGACGACCAGGACACTATTCATGAGAGTGTCCTCAAAATATATCTACCAAGCAACCTGGGAAGTTTGTTTGGCAAGGCAAGCCGGGCAAAGCATATTATGTGAACCCAAGTCCGGCGCGTGGCCGCGTGAATTATGTTTCAGCAGAAGAAGTTGCAGAGGATCCCGACGTCATTTTGGGTACGCTCCTTGTCAATCATCACCCAACGCCTGTTCTTTTTGACACTAGGTCATCTCATTCCTTCATTTCCGAAAGTTATGCGCAGTTGCATACCATGCCTTTTTGTGATATGCCAATCCCATTAGTTGTCCAAACCCCTGGTAGTAAATGGTAAACTTCTAGGATAAGTTATGACAATGAAATCCTAGTAGACAGGCTAGTGTTTCTAGCATCATTGATAGCCCTAAAATACTCAGATATCAATATCATCTTGGGTATGTACTGGATGTCAGCTCATTACGCCAAGATTGATACCCATACTAGAAATGTTCAGCTTACCCATCCCTCGGGTGAGATAGTTAATGTCTCAACTCGAGTTGCCAAATGCCAACTTTACTCCCTCAATGCTACTCCTCTTCCAGAACTTGAAGACATTCCGGTAGTCCGTGACTTTTTGGATGTTTTTCTAGAAGAACTGCCAGGAATTCCACCTGATAGGGATGTAGATTTGTGATAGATCTTGTTCCAGGAACTGTCCCAATAGCGAGAAGACCTATAAGATGGCACCTTTGGAGCTAGCGAACTTAAGAAACAACTAGATGAGGCCTTGAATAAAGGTTTCATTCGTCCTAGCTCTTCCCCTTGGGCTTGTCACGTCCTCTTCGTCAAGAAGAAAGATGGAACGGACCGGATGGTTGTAGGTTATCGACCAGTCAACCTGGTCACCATAAAGAACAAGTATCCGCTCCCCAGGATCAACGATCTGTATGATCAGCTCGCTAGATCCTCAGTCTTCTCCAAAATGGATTTGAGGTTGGGCTACCATCAAATCAAGATCAAGAACGGGGACATTCCAAAAACGTCCTTTGCACTAGTTATGGCCAATACGAGTACACAGTTATGTCCTTCGGTTTAACCAATGCCCCAGCCACCTTCTCTCGCTTGGTGAATTCAATCTTCATGGAGTATTTGGATAAATTCATCGTGGTATACCTTGATGATATTCTCATCTACTCGAAGAACAAATAAGAACATGCTGAGCATGTAAGGCCGGTATTGATGAAACTTTGAGAGAATGGCCTTTATGACCAGTTTTCAAAATGTGAATTTTGGTTTCCAGAAGTGACCTATCTAGGCCACGTAATCTCTGGTAAGGGTATTGTTGTCAATCCCGAGAGAGTTCAAGCTGTCCTTCATTGGACTCAACCTGAATCGGTTAAGCAAGTTAGGAGTTTTCTTGGTGTAGCGTGCTATTGTCGTCGCTTTGTCGAGAACTTCTCCAAGGTTGCAAAGCCTCTAACTGAACACCTCAAGAAAGATAAAAAGTTCGAGTGGACACCACAGTGTGAGCATAGCTTTCAGGAACTGAAAAGACGCCTGACTTCCGCACCTGTGTTGCTACCACCAGATTTTTCTAAGGACTTGGTTATCTATTGCGACGCCTCGCGACAAGGATTAGGTTGCATTCTCATGCAGGATTGTCATCTGATTGGATACGCATCTTGACAGTTGCGTCCACATGAGGATAATTATCCAACACATAATCTTGAGCTTGCAGCTGTAGTCCATGCACTAAAAACCTGGCGACATTACCTTCTTGGTAATCGTTGCAAAATAT
Organism: Hordeum vulgare subsp. vulgare; assembly: GCF_904849725.1. Taxonomy (NCBI): domain Eukaryota; kingdom Viridiplantae; phylum Streptophyta; class Magnoliopsida; order Poales; family Poaceae; genus Hordeum; species Hordeum vulgare. The sequence continues at coordinate 266,900,657 of NC_058519.1, read as the reverse complement.
TCACTGACCACCAAAGTCTGAAATATATCTTCACCCAGCCGGATTTGAATCTCAGGCAAAGACGGTGGGTTGAGTTGATCTTAGATTACGACTCAGGGATAACTTACACCCCGGGGAAGGCCAAAGTCATGGCTGATGCACTAAGTCATAAATCTTATTGTAACAATCTGATGCTACAACGAGATCAACCACGTCTCTATAAGGAATGTCGGAAGTTAAACCTCCACATTGTTCCTCAAGGATTCCTTTCTAACCTGGTGGAAAAACCTACTCTTAGGGATCAAATCATAGTTGTGCAAACATATGATAAAGGGTATATCCCGGATCAAGGAGAATATTGCTAGCGGAAACGCTAGGGATTTCTCTATTAATGAGCAAGGTGTCGTGTTCTTTTAGAACCGTTTAGTGGTTCCTAAGAGCAAACATCTGCGGCAGTTGATCCTTAAGGAGGCTCATGATTCTCCTCTCACCATTCATCCTGGTAGTACTAAGATGTATCAGGACCTAAGCCAGAGGTTCTGGTGGACTAGGATGAAGAGAAAAATTGGTGAGTTCATTCCTAACTGCGACGTTTGTCGTCGAGTTAAGGCAAACATCAAAGGCCTTCTGGCACCCTTCAACCTTTAGCTATTCCTGAATGGAAATGGGATAAAGTTATTATGGATTTCATCACTGGATTTCCCTCGACCAAGGAAGGAAATAATGCTATATTTGTGGTCATTGACCATCTTTCCAAAGTAGCTCATTTTCTTCCAGTTCGTGAGAGTATAACAGCTAGCCAGCTAGCACAGTTGTATATCTCTCGAATAGTGTCTCTTCATGGTATCCCTATGGATATTAACTCAGATCATGGAAGTATATTTACTTCTCATATCTGGGAAAGTTTTCAGAATGCCATTGGGACTCACCTATCTTTTAGCACTGCTTTCCATCCTCAATCAAGTGGTCAAGTAGAAAGAGTGAATCAAATCCTAGAGGATATGCTTCGAGCTTGTGTTATATCGTTTAACATGAATTTGGAGACATGCCTTCCATTTGCCGAATTTGCTTATAACAATAGTTATCAATCAAGCTTGGGCAACGCCCCATTTGAAGTTCTCTATGGACGAAGATGTCGAACACCTCTTAATTGGTCAGAAACCAGAGAGAGGAAACTCTTTGGTCTAGATATGATCCAGGATGCAGAAGAGCAAGTTCGCATTAATCGTGAAAAGTTGAAAACAGCCCAATCTCGTCAAAAGATCCAGTATGATTGTCATCATAAGGTTGTGACCTTAGAAGTTGACGAGAAGGCTAACCTTCGGGTTACACCTTTGAAGGGTACCCATCACTTCGGTATCAAAGGAAAATTGGCTCCTCGTTACATTGGTCCTTTTTGCATTCTTGCCAAACGAGAAGAACTTGCCTACAAGTTGGAAGTTCCTCCGCATCTTTCCAAGGTTCATGATGTTTTCCACATCTCGCAACTCAGGCGTTGTTTCTCGGATCCTTGATCTCCAAGATAATCTTTCACACAGAGAATACCATGTTCGCATTCTTGATCAAGCTGAGCATACCACTCGACGTCGAAACCTCAAGTTTCTTAAAGTTCAATGGTCAAATCATCCTGAAAAAGAAGCAACATGGGAAAGAGAGGACCATCTTTGACTTGAGTATCCCGCGCTATTCTCGACGACTTCCAAATCACGGGACGAGATTCTTTTGAGTGGGGGTGAGTTGTCACATCCCTAGTTTCTATTTGAAGTCTAGCGAGATTGTGCTCATGTTTAATATTGCATTTAAAAGTGAAAATAGAAATCAAAGAGAAAAACCATCAGAAATCAAAGTGAAAATAGGATTCAAAATTGGGATAAATCAATGAACTCAAAATGGCCTTCGTAAAAGTCCATCATTTTTGATAAATATTGGAAACAATAATTCTGGGGTGGATTTCTTTTCAAAAATACTTTTGACATTTTATTTAAAACACAAAAGCCATTGAAATCAACCATATATGTGATTTCAAATATTTCACAATATCATAAAGTGTTGAATCTTTTATATGGGCTTGGAAATATTCAAATAACACCCTAATATTATTTCCACTATTTTAGAAATAGCTTGGAGCCAAAGATAAAATCAAACAAATGTCAGAAAGGTTAAAACAGAAATCAGAAAAGAAAAGAAATAGAAAAAAAATCTATCGGTTGCTTACCTTGGCCCAGCCAGCTTCCTCCTCCTTGTCGTCTTCCTCTTGCCAGCGAGCAGTAGGAGGTGGCCGCCGCTCTCTCCGGCGCGGCGATGCACCTGAGTGCCTACCTGGCCTTCCGGTCGCGCTAGCCGCAAAGGGATAAGCTCCCACGACCCATTCCAACTCTCTCCCTCTCCTCATTCGCCATCCTGCTCCCCTCCTCTCAGCCGCCATTGGAGCCGAGCTTGAGCTCGAGCTCGCCGGCGTCTCTGGCCACCTCAAGCCTCCCCGAGCATGCCGTTCGCTCCACCTCGTCTAGCACGTCGTCTCCACCAAAGGAACTAAGCTCTCAAGCCCTGCATCGCCCCAACGCCATCGTCTTCCTCCTCGGATCATCGAAGCTCCCCGCCATCGTTCTCCCTCTCTAGGCCACCCCCGAGGCCGCTCTCGACGTCTCTGCAACCCATGTGAGCTCAGGATGGTTTCCGCCCTCTTTTCCCCATTGATCCCGTGCCCTAGTGCCCAATTCCATCGGAGCCCGATGAGATCCGCCGCGGGAGCTCATCGTCGGTGATGTTCCGATGATGGGTTGGTCCATCTAAGACCACCATCAGCTTCAGTGCGTCGTGTAGATGTTGTAGGAGCCAAGCCCCGTCCCTTTTTCCCTCTGTATCGATGACCTCGATGTTGCCCGAGCTCCGATAGCCGCCGAGCTCATCGCCTGCGTCATCTTCGGCCGTTTCATCCCGTGAGACTAGCAAAAATGGACGTGCGGACGAGTGGCCGTTCTTACAGTGCCATCCGCCGCTCATTTGGTCGCCGGAGGAGCATTTCCGATTCCCTCCGCCGTCCTTGGAGCCACCGGCGGCTCAACGCCGGTGGGTTTGACCCCATGCGCCGGTGGGTTGACTCCCCTGAGCCTATGATAGGTGGGGCCAGCACCTGGCTAATTAAGTTTAAGTTAATAAAAATAAATAATTATTTAAAGCCCTAATCAGTCACTAGCATGTGGGCCAGTCTCTCTTAACTAGCTAATTAACTTAAAGTTTAATTAAAATCTAGCCAGTGTCACTGACCAGTGGGTCCGAGTGGTCAGGTTTGACTTCCAACGGCGAGATTGACCTGTTGATGTCATGCTGATGCGGTAGTACTTTTTCTGTTTTATAATAATTCCAGTATAAGTGCAAAACTTTGGAAATTCATAGAAAATTGAATATAACTCCAAATCTGACAAATAATATATGCAAATTCATTATAACAATCCAATAAACACAATGGTGCTACTTTCATGCATGACAAACAAAGTTATGAAACAACATCAGGTCAAATCAATTAAAGGAATTTAATAAATGTCCCATTTTAAAGAGTATTTGAATCTGAATTCAAATCAATATTAAACCAAAGGTTTGATAGCCACACTAGCTCAGGCTACATTTTATTTGATGCCATGATCATGCATCATATTGTTGCATATGAATGTTATTGATTATCGTTATTATTTCGGTAGGCTGTGCCCTCCCGGATACGTGTGAATCTCCGACTGATAGATTTAATCCCTCTATTGAACAACAAGGCAAGCACCCTTTTGATCATCCTGATATAATTCCAAGTGCTTCCTCCTGCTCCCACTTATTAAATTAGGACAAAATATTTCAAATGCTTTACTTCGCTAGCTAAACCTATTCCTTTGCTTGACCTGTCATTGTCACAGTAAATAGACAAACCTTGCAACCTAGCATACCTGGTAGTTGCTTGAGCCATGATGTGTCTTATCCTGCTATGCTTGCTATGCTTAGAGTTGTGTCGAGTGTGTTTCATCTGGGTGATGAACATGAATGGATGAATGTGTTCTAGTGACAAAGAATAAGTGTGGAACCTTATTTTGTAAAGGTACCGATGAAAGTCTATGTAGGAGTACATGGCGGGTTGTTTCATTTCAACTGTCCTTAGGAACTGAGTTCCGTGCATGTAATCCAAGAGTAGATACTACCACACATTGGGATACTTAATTGACCCTCTCGGCTTATTAGTCGCCTAGTACTCGGTCCAGGAGTTGCAAGTAGTTTCTGGTGTTTATAGTCATGCTGGAGGCCATGCATAGTGCTGACCTTAGAGATGGGCTATGATGCGGTAAGCAGTGGCACGGTGTACCAAGTGGCATCCGGATGGTGGGCTTGGGAACACTGCGCACATCGATTGGGGCCGTGGCGGAAACCTCGGCCGGACTTCCGTTAGGGTTCACTCTCTAATAGGCAATAAACCTAGACTAGGTATTAGCGTGGTTAACAGTCCTGGCCGACTCCCTCGCTGGGCTTCCGCTTGAAGGTTGCCGAGGTGCATGACGTGCACATGGCGATAAGTGGTGAGAGCGTGTTTGAAGAAGTACACCCCTGCAGGGTTATGATCTATTCGAATAGCCGCATCCGCGGATATGGAATACTAGGAGACATATGTTGTTCATAGATAACTTTAATGGCCACTCATAAAATTATCAAGATAAGTGTGAGTATCATATATGGTATTTCTGTAGGGAGACGGAAAGGAGTCCATGATAGTGTATTGTTGTGGTGGTAGTGGACTCTTGTACGACTTATCAAAGTTGTTTAAAACTATTTAAAATTGTAGTTTAGTCTAGCCAACAGTCAAAGCTGGCTTGCTGCATAAAACACCACAACCCCTCTATTGATACATGTGCATGAGTAGATAGATCTGTTCTAATGTCTTGCTGAGTACTTTTGTACTCATGTTTTCTTAGTAAATGTTGCAGAGGATACCCAAGAGCCAATAGGTGGGTTCTATATAGACCTTGATAATGACGAGTAGTTGGTGTCCCAGCTACAACGTGGCCCCTTTGAGAAGGGATCTGTAGATAGTCAGGCTTTATGTCTTTTCCTTTCATATGTCTGTACTCAAACAACTGTAATGCTTCCGCCTGGTTTTTGTGACTCTGCTTGTATGACTTGCGTGTCGGGTCGTGTGACCCCTACCTGTATGAACATATTATGCAAGACTCTTCCGAGTATTCTAAATAAATGTGGTGTTGTTGTATGGTTATGTTGTGATGCCATTGTTGTATCTATGCATATCGAGTATGTCATGCGTACGTGTGATGCACTATGATATGTATGGGATTCGACATGTAGTCGTATCCCTTAGTAGGTCTCTATACAGAGAAATGCCCCTTTGTGATTCCAACGAGCCTTGGTAGTTCGCTACTGCTCCAGACACATTGGTTGACCGACATGTATCCTTCTTAGCTGTTGTGTCTGTCCCCTTTGGGGAAATGTCACGCGATGTAATGGAGTCCTTGTAGCTTGCTACGACTCGTCTACATTCGCTGTTGACCGACACCGGCTTTGTTGGGTTATGTATGACTGTCTTTGTACACTTGAGCCACTTGAGTTTATGACTAGTTATGTCGACCCGGGTTCTTTGGCATTGGAATGCTAGCGACACAAATGCATACATGAGTCAAAAGGCGCAATCGGTCCCGGCTAAGGTAATGTGGCAGCCGTGGGGTTAACCGTGCATGAGACCACAAAGAGATGCGATGTGTTACAGGATGGATTCTTATGGCTTAGGATCGGGGTCTCAACAAAAAGTATTCTTCACCTGCAAAGTGGCTGCTAGCATTGCAGGGACGGGTTCAGGGATGACGTCCATCCTGCCAGCGGGCAGCCATGCTCTTGTTGCACTAGAATGGAAACCTTTGGGAGATGCCTTGGAGGCCTGCGCGCTTCATTGTCCCCTTTGCACTAAAGGGGAAATTGCACCGTCCTGCTATCCGCTGCTTGCCTGTCCTTCCCCACATCACCCTTGACTCCCGAGGCTAGGTTTTGACTTGCATTATGCGCCACTCTAGAGGGGTCTTGGGGAGGCCCCCTGCGGGTCCTTATACTGCTGCTCCTCGTGAGGTCTGGTCCCTCGCAAGGGCCTTGTCTTGAGTGATGCCGGGCCTGTGGCTTTTTGGTCGACGAAGTGGGCCAGCCCTGGGCCACAGGCTGGCATGTCTGGGTACCCCCATTCCCAGAACACCGACAGTAGCCCCGGGGCCCAAGGCGCGCCTGGGTTGGCTTCTCGACGAAGCCTTGAGGGCGGCTTGAAGCATCACGGGGCCTATTTTCCTATGGGCCAGGCGGCACACGTGTCCGCCAGCCATGTGGTGGTGCTCTCGCTCCCCGAGGCGTCCTGGTGTGCCAGGCCACAATGGCGCGATCTCCAAGAACCGTGCAGGCCATCATTGTTCTCATTGAATGGCATCAGTGCGGCTTGACCACACCTAACAGCCCTCGCGGACGTGACCGCTCGGTGGACAGGTGAAGCGGGGTGGTCAACAATGCTCCTGTCGGCGCACCTTGCGGCCCCTGTGGGGCGCGCGACACTCCCACTCCCACGACAGGTGTTGGCCGTGGCTCGCCTATAAATCTGCCCCAGCCCTGTCAAGGGGGAGGCACCATAATCCCGAGCTTCCTCTTTGCTTCCTTTTGCTCCATCGAGAAAAACTCCTCTCCTCTTTGTTTCTCTGTCTTCCATGGCATCTCTGGGAGGCGAACCTGGCAGGGGAAAGCGCGGCGGAGGGCCTTCGGGGCCTCCGTGCTCCATCGCCGCTGGGCTCTGACCGATGAATAAGTCCCTCGCATGCGCCTCTTTTCCCGGTTATTCCATCCGCTGATTGGTGGTTGATCTCTCCTCTTCTCCAATGCGCCCTCCGCCAAGAAACCCAATCTTGGTGAGCTTCAGGAGGAGGTGCAGGGGCTGCAGGCCCAACTCGAGAGCGCTAAGGCTGCCCTCTAGGCCACCTGCCAGGGCGAGGCGGAGGCCAAGGCGCAGCTGGCTTCGCTGCAGCAGCAGGTCCAGGAGGCGATCGACACCGTTCAAGCCGCCGAGGACGAGGCAGCGTACGCCCGGTTGATGGCGTCCCAGCGCGTCAAACAATTCGAGTGCATGGCCGGCAGGGTGACAGGCGCAACGCATCGGTTCGTGGGGGATGCCCTGATGCTGCCGAATGTGAGAAGCGACGGGGGCTACCTCGCCTTCTTCTAGAAGGTAGTGGATACGCTGGAGCCTAGCATCTCCCGCATGGAGGAGGAGAGCGCGGCCAACGCGCGCGAGCTTCTGGGCCTTGCCTTGACGCTCGTCTTCTCCAACCTATGCCGCCTTGTCCCGCAGCTCGACCTCCGACGCCTCGTCGAGCCGGCCCCCGCTGAGTCCAATAGTCTTTACCGGGACGAAGTCCGCCCGCACGTGGATGTCCTGGTGGAGCGGTACGTCCGGGTGCCCATCTCCAGCGAGGAGGAGGGCTCCGAAGTCGAGCCTGCAGGCGCCAAGGGCGACGTTGGCGGCCTCTCCCCCTAGGCGCCCCCAGCTTCTACTTACATGCTCATGCGATGTTGGATCAAGAACTCTGCCCTGTTGGGCATTAAGCTTTTTTTTATTACCTTTTTCATCCACCGTTTTCCCTTTCACTCTTTAATTGATGGTTTGCTCGCTCGTAGTTGCTGTGGTTTGGCTTCGAAGCTTAAGGCCTACCTCTACCCCAGCCATTGCTCAGGTGTGATGGCGGCCACGGCCCTTAGGAGGTCCCGTCCTCCCGAGGCACTGCTCATTCCGTTGCACGCTTAGTCGATGGCCTCGTTCCTCGCCATAGTTTAGTCCTTAGTCCCTGCATCCCTTCGTTAATACGCTTGTTTGTAATTTATTGTTAGTTTGGCGTGAAGCCAAATGACCCCCTCGTGGCCTTCGAGGTACTTAGCTTGTGGGGTTTGCGTCGGTCCCTTCTGTAGCTCCTCCTGAGTAGTTCCTCCTCTGTACGTGGGATGGGGCGGAGACCCTTTCGGCACTCTATGTTTGCGGGCCCTCGTCCCACACCTTATGACCGGCGAGGATCCTGAGGCTCGATGCTCATGAGCCTCCTTTGGCGCTTGAGCGATCCCTCTTCCTGTTTCTTTAATCATCACCCCAGGATGCCCTGAGGCCTCCTGAGACTCTTTGTGGTGATATCGTGCCTCTATCTGGACCCCCGAGCGGGGGTTGATCACTGAAAAATGTTTGCCCCTAGGACGACAAGTCCGTGCTTTCGCTCCTTGGCCCCTAGGAGCGGTGCGTAGCATGCAACTCCTTAGAAAATCCAAAAGGCGATGCTTCAAAGCCAAGAAAGTGCAAGAGAAAATTCCACCACCTTTTTTATTCTTAAAACATCAACTTTAAAATAGACAGACTCAAGTCCGGCAGAAGAAGTTTGAAATCCAGGAAAAAGCAAGCAAACGCCGCGTCCGGCACCTAGGCTCGCATAGTCATTGGCGGACTATGTGGGTTTCTTTGCCAGCTGTGGGCATAGTCATTGGTGGACTGAGTTGATCGCCTCTGTCTTCTCCCTAGCGTGGATCATAGGGATTCCACTAGGCATGGGGTGGACCCCTTCCGCGGCCACGGGGGGGCCTGTGCGTATACATCCTCGGATCGTTATTACATGAGAGTGTCACGGGATGAAGTAGGTTCCGCAAGGATTGAAGGATGATGCCAAGGTGCGACGGGTTGATGCAAGTCCTGCGCGCTCCTTCGTCTGAGCCAGTTAAGGGCTTTTTTATTGCTCTACGTTGGTAGGTCCCAGTCCCACACATTTTCCTACCGCTGTGAGGCACCTCACGGGCAAGGCCCTGGCTCCCCTGATACCAACCGAATGTACCTGGATGGCACGAGGGTGGCCCAGTGGCTTTGTGACCGGTAAGGCTCCTGAGGCGCGATGCTCAGGAGCACCCTTTAACGTTGGAGCGGCTCTACGTTGCCAAGATCCAGTCCCGCACATTTCCCAACCGTCGTTGCATGCGACCTAATGAACGTACGCAGGGATATGGCACAGATATGGCTGGGATATGGCACGGATGGCAGGGATATGTGCAGGGACATGCGACCTAATGAACATACGCTGCCCTGCCATCCCTGATAACGATCGAATGTCTGTGGACGATATCAAGGGTGGCAGGTGGCCTTATGACCGGTAAGGCCCCTGAGGCGCAATGCTCAGGAGCCCCCTTTTGACGCTGAAGCGGCCCCCGTCTCGTCCTGGTAATTGTGGCCTTGGGAAGCCGCGAGGCCTCCTCAGGTCCTACAATGGGGCATCATTCACCGGCTGAAGCCCCCGAGCGGGGGGGGGGGGGGGGGGTTAGATCGCCCGAACATGCAAGCAAGGCAAGATGTCGAGTCGTCGAATGGATGCAGCAGGAGTTATAGAGACATGAGTAAATGATGTGATGGCAGGGATGTGTCGTGAACACTTGAAGTTCCTGCGGTCAGGATGCACTCCTTAGAGCATTGAACCCAAGAAATTACCTTTCATAGCTTCTTCGCGTATGAGGGGCGCCTCGTGAGGCCCGGCCCTCGGCGCCTGCTCCAACTCGGTGGTTGTCGCGGGTGGCCCATGCCACTTCTGTCTTGTTGCTTCATATGACTTGTCCTCTTGAGGCCTGGGGTCCGGTTCTTCACAGTTCCTTCGAGAGGGTGGCGGCTGGCGTCATGCGTTGCGGCCTGGGGGCGCTGGGGCCCTCCAGAGCGTTCCTTACTCTGGAGGAGAATAGGCGCCCGGGGTGGATGTTTGAGGCTCTTCCTCGTCGAGAGGGTCAGGTGGTATCTCATACTCCGGTACGTAAGGCTGCATGTAGGCGTTCGATCGGCCTCCAAAACCGTTCAGCAGCGCGTCGGTGGCGGTCCTTCTCAGCGGCGGAGAGGGGCCCCCCGACCATGTTACTCGAAGATCTTCCTGCGATGAGCCTCCGTGTGAAGCCTCTTGTTCTTGTTGCCACCGTTGGTTGGTCCCGGTATTGCTAGGTGCAGACTCCCCCCTTGGTGCCCTGACGTGTCTCCGTTGTCGTAGTTCGCCCGCGCTGACGCGTCTGCCGCCTGCTGGCTGCGCCTGAAGGAGCGATCCCGCTTGGCCGCTCCGGGTTGTCGGGGACCAACCTGGTCTTGGCGATGTGCGCCGGTGTGTGTGCATTGAACGCCTGCCATTCTCTTCGCGCTCGTAGTGGTTGCCGTCATGTTGCGCCTCGAGGCCGTCCGTCGGGACCTGGAGGAGGATGATGGCAGCGTTAGATGCGCCTCTCTCGGCCATGCCCAGCGCAGGAGGGGCTCCGTCACTTGCAGGCTCGGGGACCAGCACGAGGTGCGAGCCCCCCGGGACTAGTGCCTGCGGCCTTGAAGAAGAGGGGGGTTGGATGGCCTTCTGGGCGATGGCGATTAGCTCCATGATGTGGTCTGACAAGGCTTCGAAGCCCCATTACGTCGGTCATTGGAGGAGCATCTCGCTCGCCATCTGCAACGCGTCGTGCGCGCCGCGGTCCACCAAGTTGATGTGGCGCGTCGAGGATGCCAGTGGTGTTGTCCAGTCACCGGGCGCCTGGGTTGCGTGGGCGGTCGCAAGGTGGAGGTGATGTTGACGATCTGGTACGAGCCGCCCGGGTCCACAACGCCCGTGCATGTTGCGGCCGCTGTGGTATGACGGTTGGAGGCCAGCTGGACGACGCTCGTAGAAGCTTGTTGGGCACCGGTCATCGGAGCAGCGGGCTTAGGGAAGCTGGAGCTCGGAGAAGACCTCGACACTCCCCCTTCCTGGTGCGCAAAATTTTGGTTTTCGGACTCCACAAAACCCTAAAGATTCAAACTCAAGGGCATGTACGAAGATCTCTCACTGGCTCACCTCACCTAGCTCGCTATGCTCAAAGATATTATTGCAAATCTCCAAGTAATCATGAGCTGCTAAACTTGGAGCTTGAGGGCTACGGGAGCTTACCATTAATAAATTCAAGCTAACCTGGGGGCTAATGTCGGGGATATACCCCGCAGTGTAACCCGGCTTGAAGTATGACCCGCTAAGGACTTGGCGACTCACCAGCGACTTAATTGTGACTCAGCGGGCGACTCACACAAACGACAAAGGTCCAAGGCCAGGCGTGCACCCTGGCAGAAGGCGGCTCATAGAGAGGCGAAGAAGGCCGACTCACAAGAGAAGGCCCAAGAAGAGGAAAGACTCCCACAAGAAGGAAACAGGACCCGGATTAGGATTCAAGAGAGACTAGTCCTATTCCTACTCCTAGTAGGACTCTATATGTAAACCTATCCCTTCCACCTATATAAGGAGGGGTAAGGCGCCCCAAGAGGGACAAGATTTACAACTTAGGTGTAGACAAGACAAATCATGAGATAAATAGATTAAACACCCATGAGATTAGAGGTGCTCAGTCTGCACCCTTCTAATCAAGATCATCATCTTCACCAATGAAACATAAGGAGGACGTAGGGTTTTATCTCTATCTGAGTTGCCAAACCTGGGTAAACTCGCGTCTCTCGATTCCGACCAACCCCTCTCAAGCCGCCACATGGTTGCAATGACGTCACACCTAAGTCCTTGCCGAGGACATCTACCGTGACAAAACCACGAGAGTTGGCACCCACCATGGGGCTTGTCGCACGGTGGTATTGTGTTCTTGGAGGGATATTCTTCAGGGATCAAGAAGTTCGCGATGCACCGGATGAAGGGAAGCCTGCGTGGAAGCATATACATCATAATCATGACAAGCAGCCGAGACGGTTTATAAAAGATTGAGAAAAAAAATTAAGGATGCTTCAGTACACTGCTTACGCGACGCGATCCGCCGAAACTGACATGAGATTGATTTCGCTATTGCTGGGGACCATCATCGCGCTTGAGAAAACTCGGCTACTACTATTTACTCCTCGTGTGATCAGGCTACACAATATATTGGTTCGATGATAGTACTACTATTGGGTCATCATCACCAGAAAGATCAGATCTCGAAGATGCTCCACATGACCAAACCAAGAAGATCCGTTGTGATAGAATTTAGATGGATTTGAAGTTCATCAGCCAAGACGTACAAATTTTTAGCATAAGTCAAATCAGAATCAAAAGACGATCTATTTCGCTGGATCCCTCACGCTCGTACGGAAGTCGGCGGCGTTGTCAGGTTGTCCGTGTGCTGCTGGAAGAAAAGAGGTATCAAGGTCTACAGGTAATGGTTCTCCTGCTACGTGGGGCTGCATGCCACTTCCAAATTGAGTCGCCGTCGTACTGTGCTCAATCAATTTAACTGAGAGTCAGGCATCTTGTCCGATTGTTCGCTCGAGTCGTCCGTCCGAGTCGCTGCTCCTCGCCGGATTCTAGCCCCCGTTTACTCGAGCATAGCCCCCGCAGCTCAACTTGTTGTCCGCCGCCAGGCTGCCTCGGACACGCATGCCCACGGCCCTGCATATCGGCTCACCTCTGCTGGCACGCCGTCTCCTCTCCAAACTCGAGCCGGCCTCGGCCGCCTTGTATCCGAACTGGACTAGCTCCACCTTGCGCCGCCACACCTACCGCCACGCTCCGCTTTTTGTCGCCGTTCTGGCCAGCCTCACCTCACTTTGCTCACGAGCCTCAGCCTCCGCGCCTCAGCCGCCGCGCTTCGCCTCGCCTCTCCGCTTGAGCCATGGTAACACTTCCGAGCCGTCGTAGCTTCCACCTTGACGACCCATCACGCCTACATGCCATGCCGCACCATGCACCCCCCGCTACGCCTCGCATTCGAGTCACCTCGCCACTTCGCGCCGGATGGATCCTTCGTGCCGTGACATGAGACGTCCCCTCACCACCTTGCACTGGATGGATCCCGAGCATGCCACTGCAGCTTATCGACATCGTCACCTCTGAGGTCCTGCTCCCCTTCCTACCAGACGAGGTGGAGCATTCCAGTATGCCTTGACAGCAGCTGCACATCCTATGTCCAGCACATGGAGCGAGAGAAACTTACAGAAGAACACTACTACATACCTTACCTCCATCTTAGGCGAGGTGTCAATTATAGTCTACTTCACAATTCAACGGGCAACGCGATTGTCAAAGTATGATCTAGGCAAGAATTGTTTGTCCATTATTAACCCATCGTACTAGGGTGTGTACAAGGTTGCCCTGATGGCAATGGAGGAAAGTTCACTTGGCTTTGCATGCCTTCTAGCGGTGGTGCATTGCATAATGGACAAATAACTCTGTGATGTGCCGCGCAGCAGTGCTTGATACGTCTCCAACGTATCTATAATTTTTTATTGTTCCATTCAATTATATTATCAACTTCGGATGTTTTATATGCACGAATATGCTATTTTATATTATTTTTGGGACTAACCTATTGACCTAGAGCCCAATGCCAGTTCCTATTTTTCCTTGTTTTTGACCTTTTTCAGATAGGAATATCAAACGGAATAAAATTTTCGCCGTGATTTTTTATGGAAAATATCAAAAATACCAGAAGAAAAAGATACCGAAGAGGAGTCCCGAGGAAGCCACGTACAGGGAGGCGCGCCTAGGAGGCTCATGACTACCTCATGGGTCCCCGTGACTTGTTCTCGATGCTATCTGGTCTTATAAATACACAAACCTCCAGAAATAAACCCAGATTGGGAGTTCCGCCGCCGCAAGCCTCTGTAGCCACCAAAAACCACTCAAGAGCCCGTTTCGGCACCCTGTCGGAGGGGGAATCCATCTCCGGTGGCCATCTTCATCATCTCGGCGATCTCCATGACGAGGAGGGAGTATTTCTCCCTCGGGGCTGAGGGTATGTACCAGTAGCTATGTGTTTGATCTCTCTCTCTCTCGTGTTCTTGGGATGACATGATCTCGATGTACCGCGGGCTTTGCTACTATAGTTGGATCCTATGATGTTCTTCCCCCTCTCCCTTCTTGTAATGAATAGAGTTTCCCCTTTGAAGTTATCTTATCGGATTGAGTCTTTAAGAAAACTTGATGTATGTCTTGCATGTGTCTATCTGTGGTGACAATGGGATATTCATGTGAGTACTTCATGTATGTTTTGGTGATCAACTTGCGGGTTTCGTGACATCGGGAACCTATGCATATGGGTTGGCACGCGTTTTGACTCTCCGGTAGAAACTTTGGGGCACTCTTTGAAGTTCTATGTGTTGGTTGTATAGATGATTCTGAGATTGTGTGACGCATATCGTATAATCATGCCCACGGATACTTGAGGTGACAATAGAGTATCTACGTGACATTAGGGTCTTGGTCGATGTGTGTCTGAAGGTGTTATTCTAGTATGAACTCCAGGATAGATTGAACGGAAACAATAGCTTCGTGTTATTTTACGACGGACTCTTGAATAGATCGATCAGAAAGAATAACTTTGTTGTGGTTTCGTACCCAACAATAATCGCTTCGTTTGTCCTCCGCTATTAGTGACTTTGGAGTGACCCTTTATTGCATGTTGAGGGCTAGTTATATTATCCAATTACGTTATCATTGTTGAGAGAACTTCACTAGTGAAAGTATGAACCCTAGGCCTTGTTTCCACGCATTGCAATACCGTTCGTGCTCACTTTTATTATTAATTCCCTTGCTGTTTTTATTATTTCAGATTACAAAACCTATATCTACTATCCATATTGCACTTGTATCACCATCTCTTCGCCGAACTAGTGCACCTATACAATTTACCAATGTATTGGGTGTGTTGGGGACACAGGAGACTCTTTGTTATTTGGTTGCAAGGTTGCTTGAGAGAGACCATCTTCATCCTATGCCTCCCATGGATTGATAAACCTTAGGTCACGAACTTGAGGGAAAATTGCTACTGTCCTACAAACCTCTACACTTGCAGGCCCGACAACGTCTACAAGGAGAAGGTTGCGTAGTAGACATCAAGCTCTTTTCTGGCGCCGTTGCCGGGGAGGTTAGCGCTTGAAGGTATATCTTTATGTCCTGCAATTGAATCTTTTAGTTTCTTGTTTTATCACTAGTTTAGTTTATTAATAGAAAACTACAAAAAAATGAAATTAAGGTTACCTCATATGCTTAATTTTTAATTGTCTTTCGTGAAAATGATGGAAATGAAAAATGTGCTCAAGTGCTAAAAGAAAAATTACATAGAATGCTTGGCATAAAATATGTGAATGATGAGCATGATTGCAATGTTGTTAGTATGAATTCTTTGAATACCCATGATGCTATGCAAAGCCACAAGCTTGGGGATGATATGTTTGATGAAGATGATCTTTTTAGTTCCCCCACTTTGAATGATCAAATTTATTATGATGAAAGCATGCCCCCTATTTATGATGATTATTGTGATGATACTTACGCTATAAAGAAGAAATATGATAAAACTTGTCACAATTATGAGTACCCTTTTACTGAACATTACTCTTTTAATGTGGAAACAATTCGTAGTGTTCGAGTCTTTTACGATACTCCCACTATTAATCATGAGAATAAATTTGCTATTGTGGAGAGTAGTAAAATTTCTATGCTTGTAGATCATGAAAAGAATGTTGTGGGTGTTGTTTATATTGTTGAATTCATTCATGATGCTACTGAAAATTATTATGAGAGAGGATCATATGCTTCTACATATCGCAATAATATCAAGTTTCCCCTCTATGTGTTGAAATTTTGGAAGCTATGGTTGTTTTGCCTTCCTATGCTAGATGATTCTTGCTCCAATAAGTTTTTTGTTCACAAAATCCCTATGCATTGGAAGTGGGTTAGACTTAAATGTGTTAGTCATATGCTTCATGATGCTCCCGTTCTATTTCAATTCTTATCTTCTATGTGAGCATCATCGAAATCATCATGCCTAGCTTGAAAGGCATTAAAGAAAAGTGCTTGTTCCGAGACAACCCAATATGTATCCTGACTTTTTTTGTGTGTTCACATGATTAATCTACTGTATTAATCATGTTTTATTGCCTTAGTTTCAATAAAGTTCCAAGTAAATCCTTTATGATTAGTTTGGGTGATTGTTGTTTGATCATGCTAAAAAAGACAGAAACTTTGCAGTCATGAAATTATTTCTCATTCCTATCCAGAGAGAGATATTGAGCTGATTCATTTTACTTCTGATTGATATACAAATTTTCTTAATTTTCATAATTGTTTCAGAATTTGTGGTGGTGCAGAAGTATGGTTATCATTCAGATCATTACACAGTGTTCTGTTCTTGACAGATTCTATTTTCAATGCATAGTTTGCTTGTTTACTGTTCCCATAGATTATATTAAGTGATATAAATTATAGATATGATAAGATGCAGTAGGCATTGTGTGGGAACATTTATGAATCTTGTGTTGACAATACCAAAATGAATGATTTGTCTTCATTATACTAACCCATCCCACGAAGTTCCGTTAAGTTTTGTGTTGTGAAGTTTTCAAGTTTTGGGTAAAGTTCGGATGGACAAAGGAACAAGGAGTGGCAAGAGCCTAAGTTTGGGGATGCCCAAGGCATCCGAAGCCTTATTCAAGGATACCAAAAAGCCTAAGCTTGGGGATGCCCCGGAATGGCATCCCCTCTTTCGTCTTCAATCCATCGGTAACTTTACTTGGGACTATACTTTTATTCACCACATGATATGTGTTTTGCTTGGAGCGTCATTTTCTTTTATTAGTACTTGATTGCAGTTATTTATATTAATGTTTTTCATCATTTAGTTCAATAAAAATGTCAAGGATAGCCTTTACCATGCTTAATTTGCAAGTTTATGAGTTGCTGTTCCAAAATAGAAAGTTTGCTTGTAGTGCAAATATTCCCTAGAATTTTCTGTATTTCAAAATAACTTGAAATTTGGGCAAAGTATGATCTTATAAATTCTCTACAGCGTGGAATGTTTTCAGATTTTTTGGAGTTAATTAAGTATGGATCTTGCCGCATTCCTCACAGACTATTCTGTTTAGGCAGAGTGTTGTTATGTTTGCATTGTTCGCATATGTTTGCTTGTTTAATGATTCCATTTGAGGATGGGAGTTTTAAATATGCAGAGGCATTTAGTATGCAATGTCGAATAATGATTTTATTGATTTTCTATAGTAGAGGATGATAAAGTTTTGCATTGATTTATACTAACCTATCTCACGAGTTCTTGACTGAGTTTTGTGTGGATGAAGTTTTTAAGATTTCGGAAACCGTCATATGAGGGGAATTAAGGAGACACAAAAAGCTCAAGCTTGGGGATGCCCAAGTCAGCCCCAATCCATATTTCAAGAAGTCTCAAGTGTCTAAGCTTGGGGATGCCCCGGTTGGCATGCCACCTTTCTTCTACAACAATTATCGGGTAGTATCGGTTGAACATAAGTTTTTGCTTCTTCACATGTTTCGTGCTATACTTGAAGTTTTTTTTTACTTTTTATTTGTTTGAATAAGGTACTTAGGATCTGAAATTATTAGACGAGAGAGTCTTCACATAGCCAAATAATTATTCAACTACTTATTGAGCTTCACTTATATCTTGTGGAGTAGTCTGTCTTTTGCTCTAGTGCTTCACTTATATCTTTGTAGAGCATTGAAATGGTTTTATTTTATAGAAATAGTTGAACTCTCATTCTTCACTTATATTATTTTGAGAGTCTTGAACAACATGGTAATTTTCTTAGTTTATGAATCTAGTCCTAATATGATGCGCATCCAAGAGGGATACAATAAAAACTTTCATATAGAGTGCATTGAATACTATGAGAAGTTTGCTTCTTTGCATATAGTTTGGAGATATAAAGATGGTGATATTAGAGTCATGCTAGTGAGTAATTATGGATTTGTAGAAATGCTTGTGTTAGAGTTTGTGATTCCCGTAGCATGCACGTATGGTGAACCGCTATGCTAGGAAGTCGGTGGATGATGTTTTTATTGATTGTCATCCTTTGTGTGGCGGTCGGGATCGCGCAATGGTTAACTCCTACCAACCCTTCCCCTAGGAGCATGCGTCTAGCACTTTGTTTTGATTACAAATAAAACTTTCGCAACAAGTATGTGAGTTCTCTCTGACTAATGTGAGTCCATGGTATATACGCACTCTCACCCTTCCACCATTGCTAGCCTCTCTAGTGTCGCGCAATTTTTGCCGGTGCATAAACCCACCATATACCTTCCTCAAAACAGCCACCATATCAACCCATCATGGCATTTCCATAGCCATTCCGAGATATATTGCCTTGCAACTTCCACCGTTCCGTTTATTATGACACGCATCATCATTGTCTTATTGCTTTGCATGATCATGTAGTTGACATCGTATTTGTGGCAAAGCCACTGTTACCTTTCATACATGTCACCCATGAGTCATTGCACATCCCGGTACCCTGCCGGAGGCATTCATATAGTCATATCTTTGTTCTAAGTATTAAGTTGTAAGTAAATAAAAGTCTGATGATCATCGTTATTAGAGCATTGTCCCTTGTGAGGAAAGGGCGGAAGCTATGATTCCCTCACAAGTTGGGATGAGACTCCGGACTTAAAACAAAAACAAAATAAAAGAAGCCAAAGATCCCACAAAAAATGAAAATTAAAAAAGAAAAGAAAAAAAGAGCCCAAAGAGCCCAAACAAAACAAATGAGAGAAAAAGAGAGAAGGGACAATGCTACTATCCTTTACGACACTTATGCTTCAAAGTAGCACCATGATCTTCATGAAAGAGAGTCTCATATATTGTCACTTTCATATACTAGTGGGAATTTCATTATAAAACATGGCTTGTATATTCCAATGATGGGCTTCCTCAAATTACCCTAGGTCTTCGTGAGCAAGCAAGTTGGATGCACACCCACTTAGTTTCTTTTTGAGCTTTGATACACTTATAGCTCTAGTACATCCGTTGCATGGCAATGCCTACTCACTCGCATTGATATCTATTGATGGGGCATCTCCATAGCCCGTTGATACGCCTAGTTGATGTGACCATCTCCTTCTTTTGGCCTCACAACCTCCACCATATTCTATTCCACCTATAGTGCTATGTCCATGGCTCACGCTCATGTATTGCGTGAGAGTTGAAAAGGTTTGAGAAAGTAAAAGTGTGAAAACAATTGCTTGACTAAGACTAGGGTTGTTCATGATTTAAATATGTTGTGTGGGGAAGATGGAGCATAGCCAGATTATATGATATTGTAGGGATAACTTTCTTTGGCCATGTTATTTCGAGAATGCATGATTGCTTTGTTAGTATGGTTGAAGTATTATTGTACTTATGTCAATATTAAACTTTTTGCTTTGAATCATATGGATCTGAATATTCATGTTACAATATATGTTAGGTAGCATTCCACATCAAAAAATCTGTTTTTATCATTTACCTGCTCGAGGACAAGCAAGAATTAAGCTTGGGGATGCTTGATACGTCTCCAACGTATCTATAATTTTTGATCGTTATCAACTTTGGATGTTTTATATGCATGAATATGCTATTTTATATTATTTTTGGGACTAACCCATTGACCTAGAGCCCAATGCATGTTCCTGTTTTTTCCTTGTTTTTGACCTTTTCAGATAGGAATATCAAACGGAGTCCAAACGGAATAAAACTTTCGTCGTGATTTTTTATGGAAAATATCAAAAATACCAGAAGTAAAAGATACCGAAGAGGAGTCCCAAGGAAGCCACGAGCCAGGGAGGCACGCCCAACCCACTGTGGGTGCATCTCGGAGGCTCGTGACTCCCTCGTGGGTCCCCCTGACTTGTTCTCGATGCCATCTAGTCTTATAAATACAGAAACCTCCAGAAATAACCTAGATCGGGAGTTCCTCCGCCGCAAGCCTCTGTAGCCACAAAAACCAATCGGGAGCTCGTGCCGGCACCCTGTCGGAAGGGGAATCCATCTCCGGTGGCCATCTTCATCATCCAGGCGATCTCCATGACGAGGAGGGAGTAGTTCTCCCTCGGGCCTGAGGGTATGTACCAGTAGCTATGTGTTTGATCTCGCTCTCTCGTGTTCTTGAGATGTCATGATCTCGATGTACCGCAGGCCTTGCTACTATAGTTGGATCCTATGATGTTCTTCCCCCTCGCCGTTCTTGTAATGAATTGAATTTCCCCTTTGAAGTTATCATATCAGATTGAGTCTTTGAGAACACTTGATGTATGTCTTGCACGTGTCTATCTGTGGTGACAATGGGATATTCATGTGAGTACTTGATGTATGTTTCAGTGATCAACTTGCGGGTTTCGTGACATCGTGAACCTATGCATATGGGTTGGCACACGTTTTGACTCTCCGGTAGAAACTTTGGCGCACTCTTTGAAGTTCTTTGTGTTGGTTGAATATATTATTCTGATATTGTGTGATGCATATCGTATAATCGTGCCCACGGATACTTGAGGTGACAATGGAGTATCTAGGTGACATTAGGTTCTTGGTTGATGTGTGTCTTAAGGTGTTATTCTATTACGGACTCAAGGATAGATTGAACGGAAAGAATAGCTTCGTGTTATTTTACTACGGACTCTTGAATATATCGATCAGAAAGAATAACTTTGTGGTGGTTTCGTAGACTAGAATAATCTCTTCGTTTGTTCTCTGCTATTAGTGACTTTGGAGTGACTCTTTGTTGCATGTTGAGGGCTAGTTATATGATCCAATTATGTTATCATTGCTGAGAGAACTTCAGTAGTGAAAGTATGAACCCTAGGCCTTGTTTCCACGCATTGCAATACCATTCGTGCTCACTTTTATTATTAATTAACTTGCTATTTTTATAATTTCATATTACAAAAACCTATATCTACTATCAATATTGCACTTGTATCACCATCTCTTCACCGAACTAGTGCACCTATACAATTTACCATTGTATTGGGTGTGTTGGGGACACAAGAGACTCTTTGTTATTTGGTTGCAGGGTTGCTTGAGAGAGACCATCTTCATCCTATGCCACCCACGGATTGATAAACCTTAGGTCACCCACTTGAGGGAAAATTGCTACTGTCCTACAAACCTCTGCACTTGGTGGCCCAACAACGTCTACAAGGAGAAGGTTGCGTAGTAGACATCAGTGGTGCATTGCATAATGGACAATCCAAACGCTAATGCTAGTACAGTTCGTACATTTTATTCCGTCTACCACCAGAAGCCAGCCAGGAAACACCCAACGTCCCCTAATTCAGGTGATATCCATGCTATCTATTTTTCATACATATTAATTCATTCAAGAACAATTACTTTTGGCTTGTAATATGCAGGACAATTATTCATTAAAAACAACGTCATATTGCGAGTACGAAGCTCGTGTCAATCAACGTCATGGGCGACTCACCATCTGCGCCGATTTACAATGACGTGTCTGATACGTCTCAAACGTATCTATAATTTTTTATGGTTTCATGCTGTTATCTTGTCATCTTTGGATGTTTTATGTATATTTTATATCTTTTTTGGGACTAACTTATTAATTCAGTGCCAAGTGCTAGCTCTAGTTTTTTCTGTTTTTTGGCTCTTTTCAGATCTGATTTTGGAACGGAGTCCAAACGGAATAAAATCCCCGAAATAATTTTTTCCCGAACAGAAGAAGATCAGGGAGCTTTTGGGCCAAGCCAGGAGAACTATAGGGAGCCCACAGGCCCTGTAGCCGCCACCAGGGGGCGGCGGCTAGCAGGCTTGTAGCCTCCCTGGCGCCCCCCTGACCTAGCTACTTCTCCTATATATTCCCTAAAATACAGAAAAAAATCAGGGAATCCACGAAAACACTTTTCCGCCACCGTAAGCTTCCGTTTCCGCGAGATCTCATCTGGAGACCCTTCAAGGTGCCCTGCCGGAGGGGACTTTGGAGTTGGAGGGATTCTACATCAAAATCATCGCCCCTCCAATGACTCGTGAGTAGTTCACTTCAGACCTACGGGTCCATAGTTATTAGCTAGATGGCTTCTTCTCTCTCTTCGATCTTCAATACAAAGTTCTCCATGATCTTCATGGAGATCTATATGATGTAATCCTCTTTGGCGGTGTGTTTGTCGAGATCAGATGAATTGTGGATTTGTGATCAGATTATCTATGATATATATTTGAGTCTTTACTGATTTCTTATATCCATGATTTGATATCCTTGTAAGTCTCTCCGATTCTTGGGTTTTGTTTGGACAACTAGATCTATGATTCTTGCAATGGGAGAAGTGCTTGGTTTTGGGTTCTTACCGTGTGGTGAACTTTCCCAGTGACAGTAGGGGCAGCAAGGCACACATTGTGTAGTTTCCATCAAGGGTAACAAGGTGGGCTTTGTCGAAGATATGAGATTTTCCATCTACATCATGTCATCTTGCTTAAGGCGTTACTCTGTTCTTTTGTACTTAATACACTAGATGCATGCTGGATAGCGGTCGACGTGTGGAGTAATAGTAGTAGATGCAGAAAGTATCGGTCTACTTGTTTTGGACGTGATGCCTATAGATATAATCATTGCCATAGATGACGTCACGATTTTGCGCGGTTCTATCAATTGCTCGACAGTAATCTGTTCACCCACCGTCTACTTGCTTTCATGAGAGAAGCCACTGGTGAACACTACAGCCCCCGGGTCTATTCACACGTATCGTTTCCACTTTCGCTTTGTTACTTTGTTGCTTTTAGTTCTCACTTGGCGAACAATCTATAAGGGATTGACAACCCCTTCATAGCGTTGGGAGCAAGCTTTTTGTGTTTGTGCAGGCACTTGAGATACTCCTTCACTGGATCGATACCTTGGTTCTCAAACTGAGGGAAATACTTACCACCGCTGCGCTACATTACCCTTTCCGCTTCGAGGGAACACCAACGCAAGGCTCCAAGGCCACGGGGGAAATCCTTTGCATATTTTCCTAGGAAGTCCCTTAAGGCGTAGCTGTAGCAGAAGGATTCCTGGTGCCGTTGCTGAGGAGTATCCAGACAAGAACAGTCTCCCGTCAGCACGTTTCTGGCGCCATTGGAAGGTCTTTTGTTGCAGTAGCAGAAGAATTTCTGGCGCCATTGCCGGGGAAGGAGAGATCTATCCAAGTAGGTCTCACAAACTCATCTCTTGCATTTACTTTTTTGCCAGTTGCCTCTCGTTTTCCTCTCCCCCACTTCACAATTACCATTGTCATTTGCCTTTCTCCTTAGCCATTTTCTTTTGCCTTTTGCCTTTTTGCCGTTTTCCTTCGCCGGTTTTCTTGATCCCTTGTGTGCCATGTGCCCTCAATATGCTTGCATCTTCGCTTGCTGAAAATCTAGTGATATGGATCCTCATCCACTAGCCAATCTCTTTAAGAGATCCATTTATGTGGAACCAATTGCTAGTGAGTTGAGTGCACTTGACTTTCTCTATGGAGTTTTGCTTAAGATGCGTGAATCTGAAAATCGTGATGAAGAAATTCATGAAGTGATTCACGAGGGCTCCTTGGATGAAAAGCATGATTGCAATGGTTTCACTATAAATTCTGTTAGTGACAATCATGCTAAAATTATGCAAAACCCTAAGCTTGGGGATGCTAGTCTTGCTATGACCACTACTAGTTGCAAAGATCATGATTGGGGTGATGAATTTTCTTTTGATCTTGAAAAAAATTTCAAGCCTTAAGATGAATATGATATTTGCAATAATATTGAAAGTGGGTTTGGAGAAGTCATGACTTTAGATGATAATCCCACTATTTTTGAAGAGCGTCAACTTTGCATGCATGTGGATCATGAAAAGAATATCCTATGTGATAGCTATATCGTTGAATTCGAATATGATCCCACATGTAATTGCTATGAGAGAGTAAAATATTTTGGTAGAAACTTTCATGTTACCAAATTACCTCTCGTTATGTGGAGATTGCTATTGTCTCTTTCTTCTTCCTTGCATATGGCAACTATTGGTTGTCTTGACAATCTGTTTTCCTATAAAATGCGTATGCATAGGAAGTATGTTAGACTTAGATGTGGTTTTCACATGCTTTAGGATGCTCTCTTGTGCTTCAATTCTTGTCTTTTGTGAGAGCATCATTCAATGCCTAGATAAGGGCGTTAAACAATAGCGCTTGTTGGGAGGCAACCCAACGAATCTATCATTTTTCTTTCTGTTTTGTGTTTTCCACACTTTCATAATTCGGTTATGATTGTGTTTTTTGTGTTTCTTTTTGCGTTTTTGCCAAGCAAAACCGTTATGATTAGTGTTAGGGATGATCGTTTGGTCATGCTGCAAAAGACAGAAACTTTCTGCTCACGAAAAGAATTTTCATTTGTTTTCTGTAAGAGCTTTTGAGTTGATTCTTTTTGCTGCTGATTTCTACGCAAATTCTTCAGACTTTCGTAATTTTTCAGAATTTGTGAAGTACCAGAAGTATACGAAGTATACAGATTGCTCCAGACTGGTCTGCTGTTAACATATTATGTTTTTGTTGAGTTGGTTGCTTATTTTGATGAAACTATGGATAGTATCGGGGGGTATTAGCCATGGAAGATTAAAAATACAGTAACCCAACATCAACATAAGTAGAATTTAAGTTTTCTACAGTACCTAAGGAAGTGGTGGTTTGCTTTCTTATACTAATGTTATCACGAGTTTCTATTTAAGTTTCGTGTTGTGAAGTTTTCAAGTTTTGGGTGAAGTTCTTATGGACAAAAAGATAAAGAGTGGCAAGAGCTCAAGCATGGGGATTTCCAAGGAACCCCAAGAGACTCAAGGATGCTGTAAAAGCCTAAGCTTGGGGATGTCCTGGGAAGGCATCCCCTCTTTCGTCTTCAATTCATCGGTAACGTTACTTGGGGCTATATTTTTATTCACCACATGTTATGTGTTTGTGCTTGGAGCGTCTTGTATCATAGGAGTCTTTTATTTTTGTTGTTTCACAATCATCCTTGCTTCATACCTATTGAGAGAGACATGCACTCACCGTTATTTTGTCGAGCTTCACTTATATCCTTTGGTAGACAATTCAACTCACATGTGCTTCACTTATATCTTTTGAGCTAGATACTTTTCTCTATGTGCTTGACTTATATCTTTTAGAGCACAGCGGTGCGTGGCTTGGTAGTTGATCTATGCTTTGAAAGTAGTCTCAAAAGGGGTAGTTATCCAAAGGGATACGAAAACTTCCACCTTCATGTGCATTGAATAGTTAGATAAGTTTGATTCATCTCAATTAGTTTTGAGTTGTGGTTGTGGTAATATTGAAGTTATGCTAGTAAGGTGTTGTGGATCTAGAAATACTTGTGTTGAAGTTAGTGATTCCCGTAGCATGCACGTATGGTGAACCTCTGTGTGATGAAGTCTGAGCATGATTAGTCTTTTGATTGTCATCCTTTGTGTGTGGTCGGTATCGAGCGGTGTTTTATACCTACCAACCCTTCCCCTAGGAGTATGCGTTGAATGCTTTGTTTCGATTACTAGTAAAACTTTTGCAACAAGTATATGAGTTCTTCATGACTAATGTTGAGTCCATGGTTTAGATGCACTTTCACCTTCCACCATCACTATCTTCTTAGTGCCGTGCAACTTTCGCCGGTGCACAAACCCCACCATTAGCCTCCCTCAAAACAACCACCATACGTACCTACTATGGCTTTTTCAAAGTCATTCCGAGATATATTTCCATGCAACTACCACAATGACATGTGCCACCACTTCTACATTTCCATTGCATGATCGTAAGATAGCTAGCATGATGTTTCCATTAATGTCTATGCCATGCTAGATCATTGTCACGGTACACTATCGGAGGCATTCCATATAGAGTCATCGTTGCTCTAAGTTTTGAGTTGAAAGTGTGATGATCATCATTGATGTATCATTGTCCCATGTGAGGAAATAAAAGAGGCCAAAGATTCCCACCAAAAAAAAGAGGCCAAAGAGCCCATCCAAAAAAAATGAGAGAAAAAGAGAGAAGGGACAATGCTACCACCTTTCCACACTTGTGCATATTAAGAACCATGATCTTCATGATTGAGAGTCTCTTGTTTTGTCACCACCATATAGATCCTGGGAAATTTTCATTATATAACTTGGGTTGTATATTCTAATGATAGGCTTCCTCAAAATTGCCTTGGGTCTTCGTGAGCAAGGAAGTTGGATGCACACCCACTAGTTTTCTTTAAGAGCTTTCACATACTCTTAGCTCTAGTGCATCATTTGTATGGCAATCCCTACTCATTAACATTGATATCTATTGATGAGCATCTCCACAGCTCATTGATATGCCTAGTTAATGTGACCATCTTCTCCTTGTTTTTCTTCCAACCTCCACCACACTCCACACCACTTATAGTGCTAAAACCATGGCTCACGCTCATGTATTGTGTGAGAGTTGAAAAGGTTTTAGAAAGTAAAGGTGTGAAAACAATTACTTGGCCACTATCGGGGTTGTGCATGATTTAAATTCGTTGTGCAATGATGATAGAGCATAGCCAGACTATATGCGTTTGTAGGGATAACTTTCTTTTGGCCTTGTTACTTTGAAAGTTCATGATTACCTTTCTAGTTTGCTTGAAGTATTATTGTTTCCACGTCAATTGCAGACTATTGTTTTGAATCCAATGGATCTGAACATTCATGTCACATAAGAGGAGTTATAAAGGACATCTATGCTAGGTAGCATGAAAGCATCAAAAATTCATTCTTTATCACTTCCCTACTCGAGGAGGAGCAGGAGTTAAGCTTGGGGATGCTTGATACGTCTCAAACGTATCTATAATTTTTGATGGTTTCATGCTGTTATCTTGTCATCTTTGGATGTTTTATGTATCTTTTATATCTTTTTTGGGACTAACTTATTAATTCAGTGCCAAGTGCCAGTTCCTGTTTTTTCTGTGTTTTCGGCTGTTTTCAGATCTGATTTTGGAACGGAGTCCAAGCGGAATAAAATCTCCGAAATGAATTTTTTCCAAACGGAAGAAGATCAAGGGGCTTGTGAGCCAAGCCAGGAGAGCTACAGGGAGCCCACAAGCCCTGTAGCCACCACCAGGGGGGCGGCGGCTAGCAGGCTCGTGGCCACCCTGGCGCCCCCCTGACCTAGCTCCTTCCCCTATATATTCCCTAAAATACAAAAAAAATCAGGGAATCCACGAAAACACTTTTCCGCCGCCGCAAGCTTCCGTTTCCACGAGATCTCATCTGGAGACCCTTCCTGGTGCCATGCCGGAGGGGACTTTGGAGTTGGAGGGCTTCTACATCAACATCATCGCCCCTCCAATGACTCATGAGTAGTTCACTTGCGACCTACGGGTCCGTAGTTAGTAGCTAGATGGCTTCTTCTCTCTCTTGGATCTTCAATACAAAGTTCTCCATGATCTTCATGGAGATCTATCCGATGTAATGCTCTTTGGCGGTGTGTTTGTCGAGATCCGATGAATTGTGGATTTGTGATGAGATTATCTATGATATATATTTGAGTCTTTGCTGATTTCTTATATGCATGATTTGATATCCTTGTAAGTCTCTTCGAGTCTTGTGTTTTGTTTGGCCAACTAGATCTATGATTCTCGCAATGGGAGAAGTGCTTGGTTTTGGGTTCTTACCATGTGGTGACCTTTCCCAGTGACAGTTGGGGCAGCAAGGCACACATCGTGTAGTTTCCATCAAGGGTAACAAGGTGGG
The DNA here is from genome assembly GCF_904849725.1 of Hordeum vulgare subsp. vulgare. Classification (NCBI taxonomy): domain Eukaryota; kingdom Viridiplantae; phylum Streptophyta; class Magnoliopsida; order Poales; family Poaceae; genus Hordeum; species Hordeum vulgare. The sequence goes on along the minus strand of NC_058519.1, from coordinate 266,873,140 downwards.
TTTTGTCGTAGATATGAGATTGTCCATCTACACCATGTCATCTTGCTTAAGGTGTTACTCTGTTCTTTTGGACTTAATACACTAGATCCATGTTGGATAGTGGTCGACGTGTGGAGTAATAGTAGTAGATGCAGAAAGTATCGGTCTACTTGTTTTGGATGTGATGCCTATAGATATAATCATGGCCATAGATGACGTCACGACTTTGCGCGGTTCTATCAATTGCTCGACAGTAATTTGTTCACCCACCGTCTACTTGCTTTCATGAGAGAAGCCACTGGTGAACACTACGGCCCCCGGGTCTATTCACACCTATCGTTTCCACTTTCGCTTTTACTTCGCTTTGTTACTTGGTTGCTTTCAGTTCTCACTAGGCGAACAATCTATATGGGATTGACAACCCCTTCATAGCGTTGGGAGCAAGCTTTTTGTGTTTGTGCAGGCAGTTGAGATACTCCTTCACTGGATCGATACCTTGGTTCTCAAACTGAGGGAAATACTTACCACCGTTGCGCTACATCACCCTTTCCGCTTTGAGGGAACACCAACGCAAGGCTCCAAGGCCACGGGGGAAATCCTTTGCATATTTTCCTAAGAAGTCCCTTAAGGCATAGCCGTAGTAGAAGGATTCCTGGTGCCGTTGCTAAGGAGTATCAAGACAAGAACAGTCTCCCGTCAGCACGTTTCTGGCTCCATTGGAAGGTCTTTTGTTCCAGTAGCAGCGTCCAACTCTCACGTCCGCGCGATCAAGGCGACTTACAATGACAAGGCCAACTTTCACGTCCGCGTGACTATGACAGCTTACAAGAAATCGCCTTCGCGGTCCGGACGACATGAACCCACCGGTGCAGTGTACGCCAGTGCAAGATGCCCAATAGACGCACCTGAGCTGTCGCCTCCACTGCGTGGTTTACATAAAATATGTTAGAAGATTTTCTGACGTTCATCCGTGAAAAATAGATCAGGTGCTATTCATCTTATCTACTTTTTAGTACATGTTATTTGTCCAAGAACACTTACTTTGGGCTGCAATATTTTTATGCAGGGGAATTCCTCAGTACAAAAAGTGGTTTTATATCTTGGAGATGGAGCGGGTACTAGCATATTTCTTCACCGGCTTATGCCACAGAAAAATATGGAGATTCTCAAGCCGCCTCCTTGAGTTGACTTAAGACTCGGGGGCTACACATACATGGCTCGCTAGATCCAACCAGGCTGAATAAATTCAAGAACACTGGGTCATTGCAGGCAAGATAACCCGGCCCCAAGGGCTATTGCCTCATTGGCAGGCATTTTAAAGTCGCCCAAGAGGACGAGTCGCCACGATGCGCCGCTCAAACATGGGTGCCCTGCTTCATTGGCAGGCATTTTAAAGTTGCTCAAGAGGATGAGTCGCCATGATGCGCCGTTCAAACATGGGTGTCTTGCTTCATTGGCAGATATTTTAAAGTCTCCCAAGAGGATGAGTCGCCATGATGCGCAGTTCAAACATGGGTGCCCGACTTAACGGCAAGAATGCATGGTTAAACCTGCGTGTCTGCATGATGCTACTCCGAACCCTGTGTACTCCGTTTCATGATAAGTCAATCCATATGGACCCTGAACTTATCCGGGTTAAAACATCGATTGGTCGTGAGTGCCGGCTTATAGAAAGTGAAGATACTCCATGTGCCATTAAGCCGCCTTCTTGGTCAAACCTGCCTATGTGCATGATGCTACTCCGAACCCCGTGTACTCTCGATATGTCAATCCAGTTGGACCCTGAAATATCCAGGTTAAAACATCGATTGGTCGGGAGTGCCGGCTTACAGAAAGCGAGGATATTCCATGGGCTATTAAGCCGCCTTCTTTGAAACTTGGTTAAACCTGCCTATGTGCATGATGCTACTCCGGACCCCGTCTACTCTCGATAACTCATTCATTTGGCCCTGACTTTCTGGTTAAAACATCGATTGGTCGTGAGTGCCGGCTTACAGAGAGCGAGGATAAACTAGTGGCTATGAAGCTAATTTCATTGAAGTAAGATTCAAGTCTCATAAACCGGCACTATTTTGTCATATACATGCATCATCTTGCATTGCATCATGCATCATACATACATATCATGCCGGTCTTCAAACCAGGTTAAAGCATAAATTCTTGCAGGTGCAAATAAATCTTTGAATAGCCAATTTGGCTGGATTTTCATCTTGGTTTCTCATAACCGGTGTTAAATGATTGATGTTTTTAAGCCAGTTCGGAAGAATTGACTATTGTCGAACACCCGCCCTATCACATATATTGTCGAGTCATCTAATTGACCGGCCCTTGGATTTCTTCAACTTGTGTTGTGTAGTAAACTACAACACTTATGGATTTCTCAAACATATGGATTTATCAAGGATATATTTGTCGGGTTACATTGCAACCACGGTCAACGATTTCTTTTATCACAAAGGCATCATTAGCTCATAGAGTGGATATGATTTTATTCTACAATGGAAGGAATAGTCCCGAGTCGCTGCAGGCACACAACCCGGCACTCGGGGCCTACATTACTCAAATAAAGATTACATCAAAGTATGAAAGTGCGATGTCGCTGCAAGCATGCACCATGACACTTGGGGGCTAATGCAAACTGCTCTTTCAAATAATCACATCACCGACAAACCCGGTTACCTCAAGGAGATAAGCCGGCCCTGGAGGGCTACAGGTCGCTTTTTTATTTGAAGTAGGGAAACAAGGAAGAATCGGTTCATCATTTTTATAATGACCCGGCCCTTGGAGGCTACACATTGCTGCTCAAGGTTACATCATCAAATTTACAAAGTCCCTGCTCATTATTGCATAATGACCCAACCCTTGTGGGCTACATCATATGATGTTTTATTTTCAAAGGAGAAGAACGTGGAAGTCCCGAGTCGACGCAAGAAATCGACCCGTCACTTGGGGGCTACACTATTCAGATCATAATTTCCAAAGTCCCAGGTTGCTGCAGGCAATACAACCCGGCACTTGGGGGCTACAACATTCAGTTGTTTCATAGATCATGAGGTCCAAATTTATGACCAGGCCCATCACATACTGATGAGCCGGCCCCTGGGGGCTACACCAGCTGAAGCTTTATCAGTATAAGATGATTACAAGTCCCAGGCTGCTGCAGGCAAGAAAACTCGGCACTTTGGGGGTATATGGTCAAAGATATTATTTCAAATCTCCAAATGGACCCTGAACTTATCCGGGTTAAAACATCGATTGGTCGTGAGTGCCGGCTTATAGAAAGTGAAGATACTCCATGTGCCATTAAGCCGCCTTCTTGGTCAAACCTGCCTATGTGCATGATGCTACTCCGAACCCCGTGTACTCTCGATATGTCAATCTAGTTGGAGCCTGAAATATCCAGGTTAAAACATCGATTGGTCGGGAGTGCCGGCTTACAGAAAGCGAGGATATTCCATGGGCTATTAAGCCGCCTTCTTTGAAACTTGGTTAAACCTGCCTATGTGCATGATGCTACTCCGGACCCCGTCTACTCTCGATAACTCATTCATTTGGCCCTGACTTTCTGGTTAAAACATCGATTGGTCGTGAGTGCCGGCTTACAGAGAGCGAGGATAAACTAGTGGCTATGAAGCTAGTTTCATTGAAGTAAGATTCAAGTCTCATAAACCAGCACTATTTTGTCATATACATGCATCATCTTGCATTGCATCATGCATCATACATACATATCATGCCGGTCTTCAAACCAGGTTAAAGCATAAATTCTTGCAGGTGCAAATAAATCTTTGAATAGCCAATTTGGCTGGATTTTCATCTTGGTTTCTCATAACCGGTGTTAAATGATTGATGTTTTTAAGCCAGTTCGGAAGAATTGACTATTGTCGAACACCCGCCCTATCACATATAATGTCGAGTCATCTAATTGACCGGCCCTTGGATTTCTTCAACTTGTGTTGTGTAGTAAACTACAACACTTATGGATTTCTCAAACATATGGATTTATCAAGGATATATTTGTCGGGTTACATTGCAACCACGGTCAACGATTTCTTTTATCACAAAGGCATCATTAGCTCATAGAGTGGATATGATTTTATTCTACAATGGAAGGAATAGTCCCGAGTCGCTGCAGGCACACAACCCGGCACTCGGGGCCTACATTACTCAAATAAAGATTACATCAAAGTATGAAAGTGCGATTTCGCTGCAAGCATGCACCATGACACTTGGGGGCTAATGCAAACTGCTCTTTCAAATAATCACATCACCGACAAACCCGGTTACCTCAAGGAGATAAGCCGGCCCTGGAGGGCTACAGGTCGCTTTTTTATTTGAAGTAGGGAAACAAGGAAGAATCGGTTCATCATTTTTATAATGACCCGGCCCTTGGAGGCTACACATTGCTGCTCAAGGTTACATCATCAAATTTACAAAGTCCCTGCTCATTATTGCATAATGACCCAACCCTTGTGGGCTACATCATATGATGTTTTATTTTCAAAGGAGAAGAACGTGGAAGTCCCGAGTCGACGCAAGAAATCGACCCGTCACTTGGGGGCTACACTATTCAGATCATAATTTCCAAAGTCCCAGGTTGCTGCAGGCAATACAACCCGGCACTTGGGGGCTACAACATTCAGTTGTTTCATAGATCATGAGGTCCAAATTTATGACCAGGCCCATCACATACTGATGAGCCGGCCCCTGGGGGCTACACCAGCTGAAGCTTTATCAGTATAAGATGATTACAAGTCCCAGGCTGCTGCAGGCAAGAAAACTCGGCACTTTGGGGGTATATGGTCAAAGATATTATTTCAAATCTCCAAATGGACCCTGAACTTATCCGGGTTAAAACATCGATTGGTCGTGAGTGCTGGCTTATAGAAAGTGAAGATACTCCATGTGCCATTAAGCCGCCTTCTTGGTCAAACCTGCCTATGTGCATGATGCTACTCCGAACCCCGTGTACTCTCAATATGTCAATCCAGTTGGACCCTGAAATATCCAGGTTAAAACATCGATTGGTCGGGAGTGCCGGCTTACAGAAAGCGAGGATATTCCATGGGCTATTAAGCCGCCTTCTTTGAAACTTGGTTAAACCTGCCTATGTGCATGATGCTACTCCGGACCCCGTCTACTCTCGATAACTCATTCATTTGGCCCTGACTTTCTGGTTGAAACATCGATTGGTCGTGAGTGCCGGCTTACAGAGAGCGAGGATAAACTAGTGGCTATGAAGCTAGTTTCATTGAAGTAAGATTCAAGTCTCATAAACCGGCACTATTTTGTCATATACATGCATCATCTTGCATTGCATCATGCATCATACATACATATCATGCCGGTCTTCAAACCAGGTTAAAGCATAAATTCTTGCAGGTGCAAATAAATCTTTGAATAGCCAATTTGGCTGGATTTTCATCTTGGTTTCTCATAACCGGTGTTAAATGATTGATGTTTTTAAGCCAGTTCGGAAGAATTGACTATTGTCGAACACCCGCCCTATCACATATAATGTCGAGTCATCTAATTGACCGGCCCTTGGATTTCTTCAACTTGTGTTGTGTAGTAAACTACAACACTTATGGATTTCTCAAACATATGGATTTATCAAGGATATATTTGTCGGGTTACATTGCAACCACGGTCAACGATTTCTTTTATCACAAAGGCATCATTAGCTCATAGAGTGGATATGATTTTATTCTACAATGGAAGGAATAGTCCCGAGTCGCTACAGGCACACAACCCGGCACTTGGGGCCTACATTACTCAAATAAAGATTACATCAAAGTATGAAAGTGCGATGTCGCTGCAAGCATGCACCATGACACTTGGGGGCTAATGCAAACTGCTCTTTCAAATAATCACATCACCGACAAACCCGGTTACCTCAAGGAGATAAGCCGGCCCTGGAGGGCTACAGGTCGCTTTTTTATTTGAAGTAGGGAAACAAGGAAGAATCGGTTCATCATTTTTATAATGACCCGGCCCTTGGAGGCTACACATTGCTGCTCAAGGTTACATCATCAGATTTACAAAGTCCCTGCTCATTATTGCATAATGACCCAACCCTTGTGGGCTACATCATATGATGTTTTATTTTCAAAGGAGAAGAACGTGGAAGTCCCGAGTCGACGCAAGAAATCGACCCGTCACTTGGGGGCTACACTATTCAGATCATAATTTCCAAAGTCCCAGGTTGCTGCAGGCAATACAACCCGGCACTTGGGGGCTACAACATTCAGTTGTTTCATAGATCATGAGGTCCAAATTTATGACCAGGCCCATCACATACTGATGAGCTGGCCCCTGGGGGCTACACCAGCTGAAGCTTTATCAGTATAAGATGATTACAAGTCCCAGGCTGCTGCAGGCAAGACAACTCGGCACTTTGGGGGTATATGGTCAAAGATATTATTTCAAATCTCCAAGTCATCATGAGCTGCTGAACTTCGATCTTGGGGGCTATAGGAGCTTACCATGAATAAATTTAAGCTAACCTGGGGGCTAATGTCGGCGATATACCCCGCAGTGTAACCCGGCTAGAAGTATGGCCGGCCAAGGACTTGGCGACTCACCAGCGACTCAACAGTGACCCGATGGGTGACTCACAGAAACAACAAAGGCCCAAGGCTAGGCGTGCACCCTGGCATAAGGCGGCTCGTAGAGAGGCGAAGAAGGCCGGCTCACAAGAGAAGGCCCAAGAAGAGGAAAGACTACCACAAGAAGGAAACAGGACCCGAATTAGGATTCAAGATAGACTAGTCCTATTCCTACTCCTAATAGGAAACTACATGTAAACCAACCCCTTCCACCTATATAAGGAGGCGTAAGGCGCCCCAACAGGGACAAGATTTACAACTTAGGTCTAGACAACACAAATCATGAGATACACAGATTAGGCATCCATGAGATTAGAGGTGGCGCGTCTGCACCCTTGTAATCAAGATCATCATCTTCATCAATGAAACACAAGCAGAACATAGGCTTTTACCTCAGTCTGAGGGGCCGAACCTCGATAAACTCGCGTCTCTCGATTCTGACCAACCCTTCTCAAGCCGCCACATGGTTGCGATGGCCCCACACCTAAGTTCTTGCCGAGGACATCTGACGTGACAAAACCACGACAGTTGAACTGACACTCGCTACTCGCTGCGAATGGCAAGGAACTCACTCGATGGTTAGGAAGACACATAACACGACAGTCTACCCAGGTTCGGGCCGCTAAGAAGAGCAATACCCTTCTCCTGCTTTGGTGGATTGTCTCTCGTGGAGGTTGGTGGATGAACTAGTACAGTGCTCAACGGCCTCCGGAGGCTGGGTGGCTTTGTGTGATGCTAGTAGGTTAATGAATGAATCGATCCCCCCTCTATGAAGCAACCTATCCTCTATATATAGTGGCGGGCCCGATCCTATTCCCTTATCGTTTCGGTGGGAAGGGATCCCACAACGGCAAATTTCAAGGGGGGACCGGGGAACATCCTTCCCCTGTCCAAAAGTGGTCTTCGCCTGGAATGTGGCTGCTAGCACCGCAGGGACGGGTTCAGGGATGACGTCCGTCCTACCGGTGGGCGGCCATGGTCTTGTTGCACTAGAAAGGAAACCTTGGGAGATGCCTTGGAGGCATGCGCGCATCCTTGCCCCCTTTGCACTAAAGGGGAAACTGCACCGTCCTGTTGTCTGCTGCTCGCCCCATCCTTCCCCCCACGTCACCCTTGACTCCCGAGGCTTGGCCTTGCCTTGGAATATCCGCCAATCCAGAGGGATCCTGGGGAGGCCCCCTGCGCGTCTTGATACTGCTCTTCCTCGCAAGGCTTGGTCCCTCGCGAGAGCCTTGTCTTGAGTGATGTCGGGCCTGTTGGTTTTTCGTCGATGAAGTGGGTCAGCCCTAGGCCGCAGACTGTCAGATCCGGGTACCCCCATTCCTAGAACGCCGACAGAAACTCTCGTTCAATTCGGCCCACGTGATGTTGTTCTCGGCAGGTGTACGTGAAGAATATTTACCCACCACGAGGTTACGGCTCCAGTCAGATAGTGAGGTGCGTAGAGTACCTTCCCATGGTCAGAAAATTGTGCAATAATAAGCTTTCCTTCAATGTGACATAGCCAATCTTCTGCTTCCATAGGTTTGTGAGTGTCAAAAATGTTAGCGGACATGTCTTCTTTAATTCAGCCAACCTGGAGTGTTGTGGGTGTGGCCCATGGTGATTTCCCATGTTCATTAGCTGGTACATCATCTTGTGGTCCTATTCCTGGCTCTACTCATAAAGACGACAAACTTCCAAAAATGTTGGGTCACTCTCTTGTTAGCTTGACTATCCTTGAGTGAAGTCATTTCCTGTCTCAACAGACTAATTTTTTCCCTGCATTCTTGGTATGGAGCGTATCCATGGATGGCTCATTTTCTCAAAGATGGGTTAATGTCATAAAAACCAAATGAGAAATCCAAGTTCAAGGGAAAAATAAAAATAAAAATTTATCCCAGGCAACACTGTGAACATCTTTTTCATAAAATAACCGTCGTGTTTGGAGAATGACTGCGGTACATCTTACATCGCGCATAATTATACATATCACTCAGGTCGTACTCTTGTATGCTTGACATGTTATTAACGCTAGTGCACTACTCCAGGTCCTACATGACGCAACATGACTGCTTCCCTTCAGTGTAATAGCACACCATCATACATATCATACAAGCGCACACACGTTCTGCTGCACCATCTCTAGGTGGAGTCCAAAGGGACCTGGATCGGTTGGCCCAGGGAAAGTCCCAGATGAGGAGCTGGGAAGTCCACTTCCTCTAGCACGGACTCTAGGCGAACTGCACGAGACAGTGAAGCACGAGCTGGACTAGCAGGCATAGCAGCTCTAATGGGGACAGGAGCAATGACTCAATTGAACTCTTCAATCGTAGACAGCTCGCGGCGAAGCTTGGCTCGCGGAGTGCATGAAGCAGAGGAAGATGGGCATGACCGAGGTGGTACGGGGCAAAGGAGCTCAGTCCTGCTGCGAGGACGAGTAAGGGCCTCCATGCGGGCAGCAACCAAGTCATCCACTAAGCCGTCAAAGGTTGACTCCAAGGCTATGAGGTACTGCACGAGCATCCCAATAGCATCGTCTTCCTCTCCTCTGGGGCAGGCAAAAGCATAGTGATTGATGTACGACACGTGGCATGGCAGGTAGTAATAAGGACGAGTCTTCATCACTGGGAGGGTGTCCTCCCTGGCTGCCATCTGAATAGCCTGCTTCTTTGTAAGCATGGCTCTCCTGACAAAACAAAGACGATGGACCTCCGGTCGCCCACCAATAAAATGCACCGACGCCTGATGCATAGTCATGGAGTCGGTGATCTTATGACGGCAGAACGTGTACTCGGTGCGAGTCATCGGTCCAATCGCGATCCTCGTAATGGCGGAAAGAAGTTGTGAAAATCGAGCCGACTCATTGGCAAACACCCCAGACATAGGCAATCTCCTCCCTGGCTGCCGTCTACAGAGTAGACAATTTTTTCCTATAGTCATAACATAAATATATGTTGACTAACAGAAAAATATCTACAGCATGAAGAATAATAAAAATAGCTAGTCCAGTTAGCGATCGCGCCTAGGGGTTTCCTACAGTCAACCTAGCTCTGATACCAAGGTTGTTAGGACCGGTTTTCAAATAAAATAATTTATTAGAAATCAGACATGAACGTCACCAGCGTAGATTAATATTTCCAACTGATAGACTCATCGAGATACAGAAAACGAGTAGTACTTAATATTAAACAGAGTTGAGCGGAGTTCGCTCTAAAAATTGTTACAACATGTCCTAGTCTCACATGGACGGATATTTTATAGTGGTAGTGGGATAACTCTACTCCTCGTAATAAAAGGGGCACGTCACATAAGAGTAATGTGACATGAAAAGTACTACTACGCGCCAAGTGTCAGAGTGAGGCTTGACGATTTATTCGTGGTGGCGGAAGCAGTGAAATAATATAGTGAGAGACTCCAAGATCGCAAGACTGATTGGGACTCGTCTAGACATCAGACTCTCTATCGAACTCTTCATCCATGAGGTCCTCTTCATCCATATCTGGCCACCACATCAACAAGTCAGTGAGTACTTCGAAAAGTACTCGCAAATAGTTTGCACAAAAGATGTGATGCATGCAGTAAATTGTTAATATGCATGTTTCAGATCATAAGTTATCAAATAGAGATGTTAGAAACAATTTAAGTTGGTGGATAAGTCGGGCGGTAATCCTCCCAAGATATCTGAACATAAAAATAAAATGCACTGATCAGGTGTTTGGGGCGACGCCTCAAAAGGTTAACACGTAATAAAATTACCACCGCCGGGCGTCTAAGCGACACCTCATACAAGGCATGAAAAATAAAAAACAAGCCGCAGTCGCGCGTCTTAGTGACACCACAGAAAGGGCATAAAATGAATAACAAGCCGCAGTAGAGCGTCTTAGAGACACCACAGAAAGGGCATAAAAAAGAATAACATGCCGCAGTCGGGTGTCTTAGCGACACCATAGAAAGGGCATAAAATGAATAACAAGCCGCAGTGGGGCGTCTTGGCGACACCACAGAAAGGGCATAAAAAATAAATTACAAGTCACAGTCGGGCGTCTTAGTGACACCATAAAAAGGGCATAAAAATGAATAACAAGCCGTAGTTGGGCGTCTTAGTGACACCAAACAAAGCGCATAAAAAAATAACAACCCCAGTCGGGCGTCTTAGCGACACCATCGAAAGGGCATAAAAATAAATAACAGATTATCCGGGTGGTACAACCAACCTTCAGGATAATTTTAGGATAAAAGAGTTAATAATAATTTTTTCCACAACACCGTTAGATACCGACAACCATTATCTTTCAACCAACTTGTGCTCCAAGGACCTACTCTAAGACCGACATTTGACCTGCCAAACGACCGTCCTTAACCGTGGACACGGCTACTCAAATAGTTTTGACTCTACAAAGGATGTACTCTTTACCCAAAGCTCACGGGTTCTGATAGTCCATATTACTAATCCCGCATACGGAATAATTGAAGCAAACACTCAAAATCACCACACACCCATTTTTACCCGGACTATGCTGCGAGTGCAAAACCTTAAGACGGGAAGGCTCCGACCTCGACTAGCATGGGATCAAATTTATACCGCGAGCTAAAGGGAGTGCCCTCCCTCTCAATCCCAAACCGGAAACACCCATGCCCCCTGACCAAATGAATGTATTTAGTCCAGGTCAATGGATACCATCATCCCGTCCCCTCTACTTGGTGCGCAACTGATAATAGGCCTCAGACCGACTATACTGAATCCTCATTCAGTAAACTATGGTAGCACGATAATGAAAGTAAGACACTGACAAGACTCGATCTAGGTCAATACTGGAGTTATTAATTTCATTCCGTCACTAATCTGCACTTGTCATGACCAGGTCATAACCTATCACGTTTCGCGTGACTAGGTTATCCACGACCTCTCACAACCATCACTTGCCATAGTCATGTTTTAACTTTGTTTGTAAGAGATGCAATATGCTTGATTAATGCAATGGATGAATGTTAAATTATGTTAGTGAGCAAACAACACATCAAAAGTTCAACATGCTTGCCTCGTTCCACGTAGTCGGGATCGAGCTCGGTGGAGTTAATGCCGATGTTTCCTTCGTCGGAATCTACTTCATACAACACATACCGTCATAGGAGTTCAGGCCTAGCTACTCTCTCCAACTAATTTTAAAATATATCTTAAAATAAACTAGACCCTCAGAGCAAGATTTTGCAAAAAGAATAAATTCAGAAGTTGTTATAGATTAATAGTTATAAGTAAAACAAGATCAGGGACCATTCTGTAATAAAACAAAATTTGTCCAGGGGCTAGTTCGAGAAACTCAAAATGCCCGAAGGGTTATGCGCCAACCCGTAGCAAAAACAGCTTCTCGAGAAGGCGCCATCGACGAAAACGGTTCAGAAAAGAATAGAACTCTGACGAGGGGGTCCCACCCTATCAGGTTCGAATCTCGCCAGCGCCACAGGCTTGGAGTGGTCACCGGCGGTGATAGAAGGAGGGGAAGGACAAGCTGAAGTTACCTACACACTCACCAAGTTCATGTGAGTCGATGAGAGGTGGATTAGACTGAAGAGGGTGCTCCCTATCGACGACGACCTAGCTCTAGCGGACGATGGCGTTGGTCACCACCAAATCTCACCGAAGGAATGGTCTGTGACAAAATTGGAGAGCGGATTAGGAAGAGGATCTCACCAGGGAGCTAGTGAGATCCTCGGGGTCTCTCCTCTCTGCTTACTTTGCTCGAGCACCTTCGAGAACAAGAGAGGATTGAACTGGCCAGAGTTGGAGAAGAAGGCCTCTACGAGGCCCTTCTCTAGCTTTGTCAAGGTTTCATAGTGAGGGAAGGAGGAGGTGCAGCTGATGAGGGGTTATGTAGCAACGGAGGGGCTCTATTTGTAGAAGCCCGAGAGGGGTGCCGAGGAGCTTAACTCCGCCGATCAATTCTGGTGATCCAGGGGTTTAATCAAGCGGTTAGGTGGTCGAATCAATACCTACTCACTGTAGGGACTCCATTTTTGGTCAAAGGCAGAACAATCATCGGTGCAAGACGCGGGTCGACGTTGTGGCTCTCTCTATGCACAGCGGTAGTAGATGGCGTGCTCTGTGCTGCCCGGGGCATGGCGTCGGCAAACTCGACGCGCACTACAGGCCAGGGACACGCGGAGCTCACACGGGCGATGGGCGGTGCCAAAACAGCGAGGGCTGCAGCATGGGGGCTCTTGTGGCTGCGACAGCTGCTAACGGAGCTGCTATCAGAGCTGGCTGGCTCACCAAGCTCACCACTGGCTCCAGCATGCGTCCGAAGGAACGTGCGGCAGGCGGATAGGTTCGATCACAAGGGCTAGTGATACCCGCTGATACTGCTGAGATTGTCGAGGTGACAGAGACTGAATCAGCGAAGCACATAAGTTTCTGGACTTTCACAGAACGAGTTTCAGAGACTGTAGCGAAATGCCCACCAGGTGCTTGATAAATTGAAATAGGCACGTAGAAACGATTTTTGGAGCTGAAATTTTGTGAGATGGACTCTCATTGGGTGAAGAGAGAGTCTACAAATTTTCAGAATTTCTGGAAAAGTTTAAGACAGGTTTTTAATAAAAATAGAACATTTTGGTCGAACTTAAGTCAAATCAAATTTGAAATTTTCAAACTTGTGAACCCAAGGGTTTTGGTGAAATTGGTTTAAGCTGGTGAGGTCTTCTAAGTACATGAGTTTTGGTCCGAGAATCCAAAGGAAACTATGAGTCCCTTGTAAAATTTGCTGGGGTCAAAACTGATTACGGAAATCCCTATTAAGTGAAAAAATATGAAAGGTGGTTAAACCCTTCTAAAACCTTGAGAAACCATCTAAGATGAAAACCTAGATGATGGAGGGGTGTCATATGATAGAAATCAGAAGGGCTGTAGGAAGGGGAAGTATTGAAGAAGGGGGACAAGGGAACGTATGGGAATTTTCAAAAGGTCTATTAAAAAGAATACAAAGGAGTTTCAACCCAAATCATTTTTAAAAGAGGCAAACAAAAGTCGATCTTAAACCATACATGTTGGGAAGGAAAGTTCAAAAGATTTTCTTAAAAGGTTTTCAAGGAAACTCAAGAGTTTTCAACACGCCAAATTTTTAAATCCCTTTTCAAAACAACTCAAAGTCAAAGAAATCAAATTTTAAAAATTTTGGGTGTTACACGGCGTGAGGAGATTACGATGGCCTTAGTGGCATCTTGGGGAGCATTGTGCCTCCACACCGCTCCAAACGGAGATTAGCATTCGCAAGGGTGTGGAATTCGGGATACATCATCGTCTCCGCGTGCCTCGGTTATCTCTTACCCGAACCCTTTACTTATGCACTTTAATTTGTGATAGCCATATTGTTTCTTGTTATATATCTTGCTATCACTTTTTTTATCTTGTTTGCATAAGTTGTTCATGCACATAGGTGAGCCTAGTTGTTTTAGGTATTGTGCTTGACAAATTAAACAGTTGTTTTATTCCGCATTCGTTCAAGCCTAAACCTAATTATTTCAAAGCGCCTATTCACCCCCTCTAGGCGACATCCACGTCCTTTAAGCAACTATTACATACGACCTATTGATACGTCTCCAATGTATCTATACTTTCCGATTGTTCCATGCCATAAAATTATCATTCTAGGATGCTTTTTGGGCATTTGTTTGCCAACTCATAGTATTTTTTAGCTCTAACCTATTAACCCAATGCCAAGTTCCACTTATTGTTTTCTTCATGTTTTTGGCTTTTCAGGTTTACACTACCGAACGGAGTCCTAATACCAAGAAACATTTTGAAGATTTTTCTAGACCAAAAGAATACGTGGAAGCTTTGGGAGAAGGCCGGGGGGCACACGAGGGCCCCACAAGCCAATATGCCACGTCAATGGGGGTGGTCGCTACGCCCTATTGGGCTGTGGGCCCCTCATGGCTCTTCCAACCTCGTTCTGTGGCTTATAAATTCTCATATTCCCCCAAACCCTAGGGTATCTCCCGAAACACATTTTTCGCCACAACAAGTCTGTGTTCCTTCATGTGCCCATCTGGAGCCCTGTTTCGGTGCCATGTCGAAGGGTGGGTCGATCACGGCGGGCCTCTACATCATTGTTGTTACTCCCATGGTGACGTGTGAGTAGTCTACCATAGATCTCCATATATAGTATCTAGAAGTATCTCTCTTCCTATTCTTCAATACAAAGTTCATCGCATCTTCTCGATGGTCTATTTGATGTAATCACCTTGTGAAGTGCGTTGGTTAGGATATGATGAATTGTGGGTTTACGTTCGGATTGTTCATGAAAATTATTTGATTCTTCTCTCAATTATATGATTCTTATTTTCATGATTATTATAGCTTCGTAAATCTTTCTGATTGATTGATTTGGTTTGGCCAACTAGACTAATCTTTCTTCAGTGAGAGGGGTGCGTTGTAGTGGGTTCAATCTAGAGGTGTTCTACATCCCAATGACCGGAAGGGACAAGACACATCTTTGTATCATTTCCACTAAGGATAAAACAATGGGGTTAATTAATATTAATTGGATTCTCTTTGTTTACATCATGTCATTGTTCTCCAAGCATCACTCTATTTTACTTAATACTCGTGATGCATACTGGATAATGGTCGATGTGTGAAGTAATAGTAATAAGTGCATGCAAGAGTCAGCTTATTTGCTTTTGGACGTGATCATTATATACACATGATCATGGTCGTGAATAAATATTGCATAACTATGCGCTTTTCTATCAATTGCCCAACAGTAATTCGTTTACCCACTGTATGCCTTCTTCAAGAGAGATGTCACTAGAGAACACTATGCCCCCGGGTCTATTCACATATAAATTGAAAAATGCTATTAGTTTCTCTGACTTCTATTATTTGTATTTACTTATTGTATTTAATATATTTAAACTATCTATCTACACTACTTATCCGCATGCAAGTAATGAGTTCAAGGGGATTGACTACCCTCTTCCCCGCATTGGGTGCAAGTGTTTTCTCTTTTGTGTGTAGGCGCTGAAGACAGGGGTTGTGTGGTCCTCCATTTGGTGCTATAACCTTGGTGCTCACTCAGGGAAATACTTATCTATAATGTGTTGCATCACCCGTTCCTCTTCATGGAAAAACCAAACCCAACACAGATCACAAGTTTCAGGAAGGATTTTTGACTCCATTGCTGGGGGGTATCACAAGTTTCAGGAAGGATTTACAAATGCTTTTGGACGTGATCACTATATACACATGATCAAAAACCTACCATCAAGTATCTTCGCGCAAATTACATTTTCTTTGTTGTACTTTTTATTTGATGTTATATTTTCATTTCTATAAAATTCAAAATGCAAATATATTTATCTTTGCTAGTTTACTCGTTTGCTTGTTTTACTTGCTAGTTTTCTTGCTTCACTTGTTACTTTGCTTGCTCGGTCACCATGTCTCAGGATAATACCAAGTTGTGTGACTTATCGAATACTAATAATAATGACTTTATTTGTACTCCTATAATACCCTACACTAGTGGGAGTCTTATGATATTAATGTTGCATTGCTAAATCTTGTGTTGAAAGAACAATTTCCCAGAAGTCCTAATGAGGATCAAGTTATGCATCTCATCACCTTTGTTGTACTGTGTGACATGCAAAAGAAAAAGCATATGGATAATGATGTGGTTAAATTAAAGTTATTTCATTTTTTACTAAGAGATAAAACTAAGGCTTGGTTTTCTTCTCGTAATGCCCTAGAAGCGGTTCTATCCTTATTTTGACACGAGGGCCTCGAGACGGATAGAAGCGCATCTCATCGTTTTGCAAGAATGGATATCATTACAAGTCCATGTACAGATGAGATGAGTATATGGAATTGGCTTACAATCGCCACAAGCTACATCAAGATCACATAAATACAATAACATATTCAAACCGCATGTAGAAGAGCTGGGTCCAACTACGGACGAAAACAAATGATAAAGGAACGACGTCCATCCTTACTATCTGAGGCTGCCGGCGTGGAACCTATCCTAGATCGAGAAGAAGAAGAAACTCCAAATAGCACAATCATCACGCTCATGTCAAAGTTTCACTTTACGTGTACCTGCAACTGATGTATTAGTAATCTGTGAGCCACAAGGACTCAGCAATCTCATTTCCAAAGGTATCAAGACTAGCAAAGCTTAATGGGTGAGTATGGTCAAGTGGTGAGGTTGCTGCAAGCGCCTAAGCATTTATTTGAGTAGCTAACTTACGAGCACAAGAATAAGAGGGGGATGAACTACGCATAAATGGACGTGAACTAATAATGATAAAAGGAATGATCCTAAACACCTATTTACGTCACACATAACCCCACCGTGTCCTCTTCCGGATGCAGAACTCTCGAGAAGAGACAATCATGGTTACGCACTCAGTTTGCAAGTTTTTTAATTAAGTTTACTTGAAGTTATATAGAACCGGATGTTAAAAAAAGTTTCTTAGTTTGTCACATAACCACGGGCATGGCTTTCCTAAAGATTTAACCCTGCAGGGGTGCTCCAACTAATGTATCACAAATTACCACAAGCTGCATAGTAACCATCGACCACGAATCTCGTGATCTCCTCGGACTCCTTAGTGGAAAACCTCAACTCTGAGATAGCTAAATGCATCACCGGAATCCCGATGCACAAGACGCTCAAGAAAGGTAAAACAAATCCAGCAAGGCCGCCCCGCGTGTCGACGATCCCGATAGGAGCCGCGTATCTTGTTCTCAGGACATGGCGGATGAGCTACACGTACAGTGGCCCAATAGAAATCTCTCGATTAGCCCCAGGTTGGCCCCGTAGAGTGCTCTATTTAGGACCAGCACCATCAGGACCGTCCCTCCCTGTATTATGTTGAATTACTCCTCGGGTATCGCTAATTCCCTATTCATCCAATTAATATCAGTATTATTACGTTGGGAAAATATAGTACCAATGTCCGGCCTTGCAAGACCAGTTTGATCCCAAAACGAAAGTCAAGGGGGTCCACATAACAATCCCAAGCATGTTACGAGCGCTCATTTATGGAACATAAATCCGGTAGCCCAAACTAAGGCGACAAAGATGAAACAAACACCAGGCTAGAAGGCCAAACCTTCCACCTTTTACCAAGTATATAGGTGCATTAAATTAATTAACAATAATATGGTGATATAATAAGGAACCCATGTTTCACATGGAAGCAACTGCACCTACAACTAGCAAAGCTATAAGAAAGCTGGGCAAGCGGTAACATAGCCAAACCGTGGTTTGCTAGGTTGTGGAAAGGTTAGAGGCTTTTCATGGCAATGTTGGGAGGTTTATTAAACAGGTGGTAGGTAGCGAGACATAGCGAAGAAACGAAACAACTAGCATGCCAATGATAGTAATGGTATCTAGGGAAATGGTCATTTTGCCTGTGATCCCGCTTGGAAGAAGAATGGATCCGTGAGGGACACGAATCAACGTAGTCGAATGGATCCTCACATTCCGATACGCTTAATGAGCTCTATCGAGAAGAAGCAATCCGGAAACAAGAATGAACACATGATATACGCCACACATATGCATGACATGATGCACATACATATATGACGCATGTTCATTTAATTATGCATGATATGACTAAGCACAACAATTTATTACTACACATTAAATGAAGCTCAATATGCAACGAGTTGCATATTGGCGAAACTCCATATTAATTACTTAGTTCACTACCGTTTAGGTATACCGCAATATTAAATGTTGCTAAAGTTGACAAGATGTGAAGCATAATTGAACTACACTATCTTGACATTTTAAATAGGGTTGGAAACAACTTATAACATCTGTGAAATGACCCCATACATTAATTTCAAATTATGTCCAGATCTGTCCTAAACACATTTTATATTTGTTAAACAGCAAAATAAAGTGGATCATGTGATTCCACACGTCATTCTTGACTATTTACATATATAGTTCATCTAAAAGGGAGCTACGGTTTAAAAGATATGAGCAACACATGAAGATATGGCATGAATTCAAAATTAATGAAAACAACAATTTAAACATGTTTAACATGTGGAAAAGTTGAATATGGAGAATCTACACAAAATTCCACCTATTTACATACATGTCGCGTATTATTTGGATGCATGAAAACCTAGTTACATGCATTTTAAATTGGTGGCAAAATCTATGATAATGCATCAAAATATGTCATAATGCATGTCTAGGCTCTTGATGAAATCGCAGGAGGGAAAAAAGCATAGGCCAAATTGTAGCAAGTGCAGCGGCCTAGAGGGTTTGACCCTAGTGGCTGTGTAGAGGGGTTGTAGGCTGAGAAGAGAGGGAGGTTTGCGGCTTGTGACACAAGTTTAAAACACAGAAACGTCCGATAAATAAACCGATGACGGTTCTGCTATGGTTGATTGTTCTGGTATCAAACGGACTTTGATTGCGATAAAATTTGGCACGTGGTCTACCTACACTGTATTAATACCGCACACCAACTTTCAACCCAGTCAGTGAATATGTTATACACATTTTTAAAACAATATTTAAATGATGTCGGGGGCGCGTGCATGTGTGGTTGGTCTCAAAATGGTCAATAACGAAAACGTAGAGAACCGGCAATGAATAACGGATGCAAGTTTTGAAAATTGACGACAACGGAGTGCCGATGCAATGGAGGTGATGCGAATGATGCGATGATGAATGCGACAACCAAATAAATCACAAAGTGACAACTAAATAAAAGGGGAATCTTCTGGAGCGTCGTTTCTGGGTTGTTACACATCTTTACCACGTAATAGTATTGGAACATGGGATATATGTAAATATGCTTTTATTACCAAGTATTTCCCTCCTGCTAAGATCATCTCCCTTAGAAATCAAAATATGAGTTTTGAGCAACACGAGCAAGAACATATTGCACAATCTTGGGATAGGTTGAAAATGATGATTAAAAATTGCCCAACTCATGGCTTGAACATATGGATGATTATAAAAAAATTATATGCCAGACTAAACTTTGTGTCTAGAAACCTTCTAGATTTTGTTGCAGGTGGTACCTTCATGAAGGTGACATTGGGAGAGGCCATCAAAATTCTGGAGAACATCATGAGAAACTATTCTCAATGGAATAACGAAAGACCTCCAACTGGTAAGAAGGTAAATTATGTTGAAGAAATGGTTACTTTGAGTGAAAAAGTAGATGCTCTTATGAATAGGGATGCTAGTAAAAATGCTCATGTTGATCCCAATGATATGCCTTTGTCTACCTTGATTGAGAAAAACGATGATGCTATTGATGTGAACTATATCTCGTGAAACAATTTCAACAATAATGCTTACCATATCCCGGTAATTCCTCTATTAATGGAAACTCTTATGTCAACTCTTATGGAAATTCTTCTAAAAATCCTAATGGGACATCATATGATCTTTAGAACACAATTAAAGAATTCATTAGTTCTGGAAAGATTTTTAATACTATGGTAGAAGAAGAGTTGAATAATGTTGATAATTTGGCTAGGAATATGGATATAATTGCTCTTGATGTGGAAACTTTTAGACATAAAACTTTGCCACCCAATGATGATATTAATGAAACTATTAAATATATCTAAGTGTCTATTAATGTTAGAGAGGAGAGGACCGCAAGTTTAAGAGCCAAACGAGAATACTTGTAAAAGGCTCCACCACCCGTTTTTTTCGTAATCATGATGAATATCTTAAAATTATTGGTACTTCTCCTATTCAATCCTTGTTTACTTATATAAAGTAGACGATAAAGGGATTTTAGATGAGTCAACTCTATCTAGAAGGGGCCACATATATTTGGAGGGTGATGATTCTAATGAAAGAATTGAAAAGTGGGTTTGGAGAGGTCGAAACTTTAAATAGTTATGTGTCCATTATCTTGGATAACAAGGACTTTAATTATGAAAGTTGCTCCTTACTAGAAAATATTTCCTTGCTTCAATCCATTATTAGCTCACCCAATGCTTATTGAAAACACAAGAATTATGCTAAACATATAGTAGAAGCTATGGTGAAATCCTATGATGATAATCTTGATCTAGAAGTCTCTTTTCCCAAAAAGTTGCATGATGAGTGGGAACCTACTAATAAAATTGAGATCAAATAAAATGAATGCAATGCTTTGTGTGACCTAGGTGCTAGTGTCTCAACTATACCTAAATCTTCATGTGATGTACTTGGTCTCGCGGATATGCATGTGTGTTCCCTTAATTTACATCTTGCGGACTGTACTATCTCCTTTGTGAAGAATAAATGATGTTCTTATAATTGCTAATATAAATTATGTGCATGTAGATTTCATAATTCTTGATATTGGATGCAACCCATCTAGTCCAATAATACATGGGAGACCTTTTCTGTGAACTACACGTGTAATTATTAATATTATGAAAGAGGGAAACATAAGGTTCCAATTCCCATTAAATAAACGGATGAAACTCTTCCCTAGAAATAAAATCAAACCTCCTTATGAGTCTATCATGAGGTCTACTTGTGATTGGAGTGTCAAACATGACAACACTTCAATCATATGCATTATACCTAGATAGAGGCGTAAAACAATAGCGCTAGTTGGGAGGCAACACAACAGTTATCTTATTTTTCTTGTTCTATTTTATATTTTTGTGTGAAAGAATTATTATTGCTATTGTATTGATTTTTATGTTGAAATTAGTGTTTGTGCCATGTAAAGTGTTTGAGATAACATGAATCAAATGTGGAATTGATACAACGCAAAAACATAAACTTTTACATCCAGTGTAGAATTTATTTGATTTTACTGAAGCATCTTTTTCATCTGAATTATTTACACACTATTTCTATACAAATTACTCAGGCTTTCCTAATATTTCAGAATTTTTGGAGGCAAACAAGAAGGGTTTCTTTGTTGGTCACTGTAGACTATTCTGTTTTAAACAAATATTGTTTATGCTTGCATAGTTTGCCTGTTTTGATGATGCTATGGATTATATGGGTGTATAATTCATGGAGTAGTTAGAAAACAATACCTTATGCAATAATAAAATATGAATCAATTTACAAGAGTACCTAGTGTTTATGGTTCACCTATCTTACTAAGGGATCTCACGAGTTTTCTATTGAGTTTTGTGTGCTAAAGTTTTAAAGTTTTGGGTGTTGTCACGGTGGATGAAGGAATAAGGAGCGGAAAGAGCCTATGCTTGGGGATGCCCAATGTACCCCAAGGTAACATTCTAGGAAGACTCAAGCTTCTAAGACTGTGGATGTCACTTGGAGCTATATTTTTATTCATCACATGATATGAGTTTTGCTTGGAGTATCATTTGTTTTATTTTCCACAATCATTGTTTGCAGTGGACACCTACTTGAGAGAGACACAAGTTCACCCTGATTTGTTAGAATACTCTTGGTGCTTCACTTATATCTTTTGAGCTAAGCAGCTGCTCTAGTACTTCACTTATATCTTTTAGACCACGGTGGCATATAGATTTTATAGAAATAATTGCACTCTTGTTATTTACTTATATTTATTTGAGAGTTAATAAACAGCGGTGGTAATTTGCATGGGTTATCAGACTAGTCCAAAAATAATACATATTCAAGGAGTGCATAATTAAAACAACATGTAGCACATAAAAGAGAAATTGTGGGTTAATGATATTGATGTGGTAATATGTAAGGGCATGAGTGCATGGTTGTTGGTTAGTAAAAATATTGATATTTAAAGTATGTTGATTTGCTATTCATCTAAATATTGGTCATTGCATGGTGATGATGTGTGAGCATTCTTATTCCACATTGAAATACTAGTGTTATTTAGGTCAGGGGCGCGCGATAGTTAACTCCTACCAACCTCCTCCCTAGGGGCATGCAAGTAGTACTTTGCTTGAAGGGAGCTAATAAAATCTAGCAATAACTATGTGAGTTCTTTATGACTAATGTAAACCCATGGATGTACGCACTCTCACCTCTACATATTTTGCTAGCCTCTTCGATACCATGCATTACTCATTGTCTTCTCGAGGATCAGTGCATACTTCGCCGGTGCATCCAAACCCCGTGACATGATACGCTTTGTTTCTCATAAGCCACCTTATATTTTCCTCAAAACAGCCACCATACCTACCTATAATGGTATTTCCATAGCCATTCCGAGATATATTGCCATGCAACTTCCACCGTCACATCATGTAGCTAAGATAGTATTTGTGGCAAAGACACCATTCATCATTATCATATATGTTAAGCTAGATCATTGCACATCCTCGTACACTGCAATAGACATTCATATAGAGTCATATTGTTTAGTAGTTTTTCATATCAATTTGTAAGTAAATAAAAGTGTGATGTTATTCATTATTAGGGCATTGTCTCTGTGAGGAAAGGATGATGGAGACAACGATTCACCCACAAGTCAGGATGATACTCCATACGAAAAAAGGAGCAAAAAAGAAAAAAAAAGAGAGAAACGAGAGAAGGGTGCGCATGGAGGAAGCCATGGGAAAACTCGATCTCACAGGAACTATGAGTAGGGCGGTGAGGGAAAATAACAAATTCATATATGACCACAACTATGCCTAAGCGAAGAAAAGACAAACCCTGGAACTATCAAGTCCGTGATCGGAAAACTATAACTATGACCATATTTGCACCAGTCATCTCATAACATCACAAAGACAATGAGGTTCTTCAACAACGACACCTTCATGAAGGCAACAACGATCAAGTGTCGTTGTCACCAAATCCGACCACCAATGGATAGATTCTAGATTTTCATCTTGAAGAATAAGTTCGAGCATATCCGAACAATGCCTTCAACAAAGCAATGCCATGATTACAGTGCCATTGTCAGGTATAACCAATTTGGGTCAAACAATAGGTTTTCACCCCGGAGCTCGTCAAAGTCAATCTTGTGTTGTCGTCACCACTATTTTGCTATCCTAGGAGGTACAAACATTGGGTCACAGAACCATCTTCCGCCGCAACACAACCATACCTTCTGCGTCAAGCCATGATCCGTAGATTGCATTACACCATCAAAGACAACCACCAGATCCAAAGAGGGGAACCCTCACGAAGATCTTTCGGTGGCCATCAAAATACAAAGCACATCATCATCATAGTTCGGTGTGCTCATCATCGTCGCCACACCTGTCAAAGATGGAGAAGCCAAATCTGGCAAATCATATATCGTACAAATCCTACTGTAAAGTCGCACCTCTTCAACCGGTTGACATTTTTGAAGCTGCGACGTAGCTCTCCACCAAGCAACCATCAACCCATACGCAAGTGCGCACCACCATGAGGTGGCTTGTGTCCCAGCCATGGCAGATCGTGAAAGAAGCAGTGTTACCCTCAAAAAAGAAAAAAAAAGTCTCATGTTTTCACACTTGTGCCTCAAAATTACACTATGTTTTCATATGGAGAGTCTCATGTTTTGTCACTTCCATATGTTAGTGGGAATTTTTCATCATAGGATATGGCTTGTATATTCCGATGACGGACTTCCTCAAATTCCCGAGGTCTTCATGAGCAAGCAAGTTGGATGTAGACCCACTTAGCTCCAGTCGATATTTCATACACTTATAGCTCTAGTGCATCCATTGCATGGGAATCCTTAATCCTCGCATTGATATCTATTGATGGTCATCTCCATAGCCCGTTGATACTGCAAGCTGATGCAATAATTTCTGCTCCACTTTTAACCCATTGATATCTACCACTATGGGGACCCCGACTCATGAGTAGTGATCATCGAATGCATGCATACAGTGATCCCAGAGATCAATGCTCACTGAACACATAGAAGTTGTATAACAAGAGTGTTACATCCATACATACTGTCTTTCACAAATTCAAGACCATCATTGTCAAGTCTTACATAGATAGGGCCATGAAGGCCAAACAGAAAACACATCTAGCAATCCATGTTTTGAAACAAGGTATAACAATGCATAATATAGCACTAAGTAGGTAAGTTGCAGAAATCTAACTTTGAGTGCAATGACATGTTCAATCGTATTGTAAAAGCATGCATTAGGAGGTTTGCAAATATCCACATGAACAGGTTACAGATATGAATCAGTAGAGGTTGAACATCTCATGTTCAATCATCGTGTCAAGCCATCTAACTTAGCTCAAGTATCCTCTCCCCCCACAAACACCAAGTTTATGAAAACATCAGGCGTAGTTTAAGCACGACCATCAATTGTACATGACCGTGGACACGTCTATTCGAATAGTTTTACATTCTGCAGAAGTTTCATGCTTTACCCACAAGAATGTTCGAGAACGTTACATGGGAAACAAAAAATTTCCTACGCACACGAAGACCTATCATGGTGATGTTTATCTACGAGAGGAGATTAGATCCACATACATTTGTAGATCGCTAAGTGGAAACGTACATAACGCGGTTGATGTAGTGGAATGTTTTCACGATTTAGATCGTCATAGTCGTACTATCTTATCACAATCCATCCCGCGAACTTCATCACGATCCGTCCTGCGAACTTCATCATGATCCGTCCCACGAACTTCATCACGATCCGTCCTACGAACTTCATCACGATCCGTCCCGTAAACTTGATCACGATCCTTTCCGATCTAGTGCCGAACGGACGGCACCTCCGCGTTCAGCACACGTTCAGCTTGATGACGATCTCCACCTTCTTGATCCAGCAAGAGGGGGTGGAGAGGTAGAAGAGTTCTCCGGCAGTGTGTCGGCCCACCGGTAGTCGTGATGATCTACTCCAGCAGCGCTTCGCCTAAGCTCCGCAGAAATACGATCTAGAGGAAAACTGCATGGTATAGGTTCGAGCAGCACGTGGAAAAGTTGTGTCTCAAAAACCCTCAATAACCCTAGTATATATAGGAGGGAGGGAGGGGAGGAGGCAGCCTCAAAACCTCAAGGTTTGGCCGAAATTGGAGGTGGAGGAGTCCTACTCCAATCCTACTTGTAGTAGGATTCCACCTTCCCACTTGGAAACTCTTCCCACCTTGTGTTTTTTCCTTCTCAAACCTTATGGGCCTTAGTGCGAACTTATTCTAGCCCACTAGGGGATGGCTTATCTCTTCCCATAGCCCATGAGTCCCCTTGGGGCGTTACATCCCTCCCGATGGTCCCCGGCACCCCTCCTTGCACTCCCCATACACTACCGATGAGCCCGAAACTTTTCCGGTGACCAAAACAGGACTACCTATATATCAATCTTTACCTCTGGACCATTCCGGAGCTCCTCGTGACGTCCTGTATCTCATACGGGACTCTGAAAAACTTTCGGTTACCAACACCTATAACTCAACTATATAGAAACATCATCGAACCTTAAGTGTGCAGACCCTGCGGGTTCGAGAACTATGTAGACATGCCCCGATGTACTCCTCGGTCAATATCCAATAGCGGGACCTGGATGCCCATATTGGATCCTACATATTCTCCGAAGATCTTATCGGTTGAACCTCAGTGACAAGGATTCATATAATCATGTATGTCATTCCCTTTGTCCTTCGGTATGTTACTTGCACGAGATTCGATCGTCGGTATCCACATACCTATTTCAATATCATTACCGGCAAGTCTCTTTACTCGTTCCATAATACGAGATTCCGTGACTTACACTTAGTCACATTGCTTACAAGGCTTGTGTCTGATGTTGTATTACCGAGTGGGCCCCGAGATACCTCTCCGTCACACGGAGTGACAAATCCCAGTATTGATCCATACTAACTCAACGGACACCTTCAGAGATACCTGTAGAACACCTTTATAGTCACCCAGTTACGTTGTGACGTTTGATGCACACAAGGTATTCCTCCGGTGCCAGTGAGTTATATGATCTCATGGTCATAGGAATAAATACTTGACACGCAGAAAACAATAGCAATAAAATGACACGATCAATATGCTACGTATATAATTTGAGTCTTGTCCATCACATGATTCTCCTAATGATGTGATCCCGTTATCAAGTGACAACACTTGCCTATGGCCAGGAAACCTTGACCATCTTTGATCAACGAACTAGTCAACTCGAGGATCACTAGGGACAGTGTGTTGTCTCTGTATCCACACATGTATTTGAGTTTCCAATCAATACAATTCTAGCATGGATAATAAACGATTATTATCAACAAGGAAATATAATAATAACTAATTTATTATTGCCTCTATGGCATATTTCCAATAGTCTCCCACTTGCACTACAGTCAATAATCTAGTGCACATAACCATGTGATTTTAATGAATCCAACACCCATATAGTTCTGGGGTCTAATCACATCTTGCTCGTGATAGAGGTTTCAGTCAACGGTTCTGAATCCTTCAGATCCGTGTGTGCTTTAGAAATCTTTATGTCATCTTGTAGATGCTGCTACTACATGCTATTTGAAAATACTCCAAATATCTACTCTACTAAACGAATCCATTTCACTACTCATAGTTATTTGGATCAGTGTCAAAGCTTGCATCAACGTGACCCTTTACGACGAACTCTTTAACCACCTCCATAATCGAGAAAAATCCCTTAGTCTATTAGTTACTAAGGATAACTTTGACTGTTGTTTAGTGATTCAATCCTGGATCACTCTGTGTACCTGTTAATAGACCTGTGGCAAGGCACACATCAGGTGTGGTACACAGCATGGCATACTGTAGAGTCTACGGCTAAGACATAGGGGACGACCTTCGCCCTTAGTCTTCCTTATGCCGTGGTTGGACCTTTGAGTCTTACTCATATTCACACCTTATGACACAACCAAGAACTCTTTCTTTGCTGATCTATTTTGAACTCCTTCGAAAACTTGTCAAGGCATGCATTTCATTTGAAAGTTATGTTTAGCATTTTGATCTATCTCCATAGATCTTGATGCTTAATGTTCACGTAGCTCTATCCAATTCTTCCTTTGAAAAAACCCTTTCAAAGAACCTTTATGCTTTACAGAAATTCTACATTACTTCTGATCAACAATATGTCAACCACATATACTTTTATCAGAAATACTATAGTGCTCCCACTCACTTCTTTGGAAATACAAGTTTCTCATAAACCTTGTACAAACCCAAAAGCTTTGGTCATCACATCAAAGCGTATATTCCAACTACGAGATGCTTGCACCAGTCCATAAAAGGATCGCTGGAGCTTGCATACTTGTTAGTATCCTTAGGATCAACAAAACCTTCTAGATGTATCACATACAACCTTTCCTCAAGGAAACCATCGAGGAAACAATGTTTCGACATTCTATGTGCAATATTTCAAAAATAATGCAGCAACTACTAACATAATTCCAACAGACTTTCAGCATCGCTACGAGTGAGAAAGTCTCGTCATCGTCAACTCTTTTGATCTTGTCGAAAACATCTTTGCGACAAATCGAACTTTTCTTAATGGTGAATAGTCACCATCATCATCTGTCTTCTTTTAAAGATCCATCTTTGCTCAATAGTCTTATGACCATCAAGTAGTTCTTCCAAAGTCTACATGGATTCTCTCTTGAATTTCATGGCCTCCAGCCTTTTGTCAGAATTTGGGCCCACCATCGCTTCTCCATAGCTCGTAGGTTCATTGTTGTTCAACAACATGACCTCCAAGACAGGGTTACCGTACCACTCTGTAGTAGTACGTGACCTTGTCGACCTACAAGGTTTGTAGTAACTTGATCCGAAGCTCAATGATCACCATCATCAGCTTCCACTTCAATTGGTGTAGGCGCCACAAGAACATCTTCATGCGCCCTGCTACACACTGGTTGAAGTGACAGTTCACTAACCTCATCAAGTTCCACCACCCTCCCACTCAATTCTTTTGAGAGAAACCTTTCCTCGAGAAATGACCCATTTCTAGAAACAAACACTTTGCTTCCGGATCTGAGACACGAGATGTATCCAACTGTTTTGGATATCCTATGAAGATGCATTTATCCGCTTTGGGTTCAAGCTTATCAGACTGAAACCTTTTCACATAAGCGTCGCAGCCCCAAACTTTCAAGAAACGACAGCTCAGGTTTCTCCAAACCATAGTCTATACTGTGTCATCTTAACGGAAATACGCGGTGCCCTATTTAAGGTGAATGCGGTTGTCTCTAATGCATAACCCATAAACGATAGTGGTAATTCGATAAGTGACATCATAGCATGCGCTATATTTAATAGGGCGCGACTATGACGTTTAGACACATTATCACACTATGGTGTTCCAGGTGGCATGAACTGCGAAACAATTTCCACATTGTTTTAAGTGCGTACCAAAACTGTAACTCAGATATTCATCTCTATGATCATATCGTAGACAGTTTATCCTCTTGTCACGAAGATCTTCACTCTCAAATAGCTTTGAACTTTTCAATACTTTAGACTTGTGATCATCAAGTAAATACTCTTGTATCTACTCAAATCGTTAGTGAAGTAAGAACATAACGATATCCACTACGTGCCTCAGCACTCATTGGACTGCACACATCAAAAATGTATTACTCCGAACAAGTTACTCTCTTGTTTCATGTGGCATGATTTACATGGCTCAAGTGATTCAAAATCAAGTGAGTCCAAACGTTCCATCTCTATGGAGCTTCTTCATGCATTTATACCAACAGGTATGGTTTGCATGTCTCAAACGTTTCACAATTGAGTGAGTACAAAGATCCATCAACATGGTGCTTCTTCATGCATTTTACACCAACATGACTCAAGTTGCAGTGCCAGAACTAAGTGCTACTATCATTATTACTTTGTATCTTTTGGCACCAATATTATGAACATGTGTAACACTATGATTGAGATTCAATAAACCATTGAGGGTAATTATTCAAGCAAATAGAATAATTATTATTCTCTTTAAATGAATAATCGTATTGCAATAAACACGTTCCAATTATGTTCATGCTCAACGCAAACACCAAATAACAAATATTTAGGTTTTACCACCAAATAACATTAACCTTGGAAACACTTCCAACATGTATCGTCACCTCGCTATTAGCTAGTCTCCGTTTATACCGTAGCTTTCATTTCGAGTTACTAATCACTTAGCAACCAAACCGGTATCCAATACCCTCATGCTACTAGGAGTACAAGTAAAGTACACATCAATATCATGTATATCAAATATACTTCTGTCGATTTTGCCAGCCTTCTTATCTACCAAGTATCTAGGGTACCTCCGCCTCAATGACTGTTCCCCTCATAACAGAAGCCCTTAGTCTCGGCTTTGGGTTCAATCTTGGGTTTCTTTATTGGAGCAGCAACTGGTTTGCCGTTTCATGAAGTATCCCTTTCTAGCCCTTGCCCTATTTGAAACTAGTGGTTTTACTAACCATGAACAATTGATGCTGCTTCTAGATTTCTACTTTCGCAGCGTCAAACATTGCGAATCGCTCAAGGATCATCATATCCTTGATATGTTCATAGTTCATCATTAAGCTATAGCAGCTTGGTGGCAGTGACTTTGGATAACCATCACTATCTCATCTGGAAGATTAACTCCCACTTGATTCAAGCGATTGCTGCACTCAGACGATCTGAGCACACGCTCAACGATTGAGCTTTTCTCTTTTACTTTGTAGACAAAGAATCTTGTCGGAGGTCTCACACCTCTCAACAAGGGCACGAGCATGAAATCTCAATTTCATCTCCTAGAACATCTCTTACGTTCCCTGACGTTTCAAAACGTCTACGTCGCCTTGCTTCTAAGCCATTAAATATTATGCACTGAACTATCACGTAGTCATCAAAAACGTGTATGTCAGATGTTTGCAACATCCACAGACGACGCTCGAGGTGCAGCACACCGAGTGGTGCATTAAGGACATAAGCCTTCTGCGCAACAATGATGATAATCCTCAGTTTTATGGACTGAGTCCGCAAAGTTTCTACTATCAACTTTCAACTAAATTTTCTCTAGGAACATATAAAAACAGTAGAGCTATAGCGCAATATACATCATAATTTGCAAAGACCATTAGACTATGTTCATGATAATTAGTTCAATTAATCAAATTACTTAATAACTCCCACTCAAAAAGTACATCTCTCTAGTCATTTGAGTGGTACACGATCCAAATCCTCTAACTCAAGTTCGATCATCACGTGAGTTAAGAATAGATTCAGTGGGAAGCATCTCTATGCTAATGATATCAACTATACGATTCACGCTCGACCTTTCGGTCTCATGTGTTCTGAGGCCATGTCTGCACATGCTAGGCTCGTCAAGCTTAACCCGAGTGTTCCGCGTGTGCAACTGTTTGCACCCTAGGGAGGCCCCTTGTCTTGTCAGACCCTCGGGGACCGCCTTGGCGTGAGACCGCCGCAAAAAATTCCTATAAATCAAGAAACCTCCAGAAAGAAACCTAGATCGGGATTTCTGCCACCGCAAGCCTCCAGAGCCACGAAAAACCAATCAGGAGCCCATTCCGCCACCCTGCCGGAGGGGGAAACCATCACCACAGGGCATCTTCATCATCCCGGCAGTCTCCTTAACGCGGAGGGAGTAGTTCACCCTCGGGGTTGAGGGTGTGTACTAGTAGCTATGTGTTTGATCTCTCTATCTCGTGTTCTTTAGATGCCACGATCTTGATGTACCGCGAGTTTTATCAATATAGATGAATCATATGAATTTTCCCATCTCTCTCTTCTTGTGATGAATTGAGTTTTCCATTTGAAGTTTTCTTATCGGATTGAGTCTTTAAGGATTTGAGAACACTTGATGTATGTCTTGCGATGGGATATCCGTGGTAAGAATGTTTTGGTGGTCAACTTGCAGGTTTCGTGACCTTGGGAATCTATTCATAGGGGTTGGCACATGTTATCGTGTTGACTCTCCGGTAGAAACTTTGGGGCACTCTTTGAAGTTAATTGTGTTGGATTGAACATGATGAATCTAAAATTGTGTGATGCATATCATATAATGAAGCCCATGGGTACTTGTAGTCACATTGGAGTATCTAGGTTAAATTAGGGTTTTGGTTGATGTGTATCTTAAGGTGTTATTTTAGTACGAACTCTAAGGATGTTTGTGACAATTATAGGGATAGCTCATAAGATTAATCGGAAAAGACAACTTTGAGGTGGTTTCGTACCCTACAATAATTTATTCGTTTTTTCTACGCTATTTGTGACTTTGGAGTGAACCCTTTGTCGCACGTGAGGGATTCATATATGATCCAACTATGTTAGTATTATTGGGAGAACTTGCACTAGGGAAAGTATGGACCCTAGGCCTGTATTCCAAGCATATATACAACGTCTTTCTCACTATTTACTATTTGTTACCTTGCTGTTTTTATATTTTTAGATTAGGAAAACCAATATATACCATCCACATTACAAAGGAATCACCATATCTTCGCCGAACTAGTGCACCTATACAATTTACCATTGCATTGGGTGTGTTGGGGACACAAGAGACTCTTTGTTATTTGATTGCAGGGTTGCTTGAGAGAGACCATCTTCATCCTACGCTTCCCAAGGATTAATAAAACTTAGGTCATCCACATGAGGGAAACTTGCTATTGTCCTACAAAACTCCGCGCTTGGAGGCCCAACACGAGTCTACAAGAAGAAGGTTGTATAGTAGACATTAGGGACTCAACGCTGTGACCGGTGTCTGTAAAAATAGCCCATGGTCTCCCTACATGGCACCACCCCATCTTGAGAGAGTGACTCGGCTCTCTCTCCACTAGTAATGCGGGCTCTCTGCTAGCATTGACCAAAGTGATCGACAAAGCCCCGTACGATAAGGGGTATCATGGTCACACATGTAAGGTTGGGACGGTCAACAGATCTTAAATCTCCCCGTTTTAGAATACAAAAACACAACTTGCCTTGGTACATCACTTCTTTGTCAAGTGGTTATCTAGCTCAATGTCATCTCCCTCAGCAATTAGTGGCACCCGACGGGGTTTTCAATAAGTCCTTGAAACCATATCCTTCCCAAGACCATGCATATTCCCGTCCCATTGCGTATCATCTACTACCATCCTATCTACTTCCCACCCACAAAACTCTAAAAAGAAAGTAGAGTCATGTAAATGCCAGTATCAGCGAGGAAATTATTGGAGGCAACCTACCAAGTTGGTCACCATGTCATTCATGATATGATGCAACAAGGTAAGTGCTATATTCCATGCAAAAATGGTTTCATAGACATGGTCAAAGGGTTGCTTGCCTGGCTCAACAAAGTCCTTGGGGTCTTCAAATCCTTCTGGTCCAACCTCTTCGTCAACAATGCAATCTATCGTCGCAATATGAGTGGCAGAAATTAAGGCCATGGCAAAAACAGGAAAAATATAATACCCATAAAAAATGTCAAGCCGTTTTTGTAAAATATTAGGGTGAGTAGTAGCATTGCAAAAATTATCATGTTTTGGTTTGAAGTGTTAAAAGTAGTGAAAATATTTTTAGCAGAGACTAAAAAATACTTAAAAGGGGTTTATAAATAAAAGGAGTACATCAAATGTTTTCAAAATGGTACACAAGTGGAATCATTAAATATCTTGGAATACTACAAGAATTTAGGAGTTGGAATATTTGAATTAGGATAAATATTGCCACTTGTGGAATTTTTGGAAAATCTTGTAGTAAAAGAAAAGGAAAGAGCATTTTTCGCCCTAGGCTAGAAAAGACCACAACTGGCACGGCTTGGAGCCAAAGAGGCCTAGCCAAGCTAGGCGGGGCCCCACATCAGTGAGAGCGAGGGAAGACGAGAGAGAGGGGTGCATGATAGGCAAGGGCCGCCTATCATCCCCAACCTTGGGTCAGCGAGGGCGAGGTGCTCACCACCGACACTACAGGTCATGAGGGGGAATCAGAGGGACCAGTGGACTCAGGAAAAAGTTGACGTTTAGGAGGTGCTGGAGTTGGACGGAGAAGAGCCGTGGTTCTCCGGCAAAGAGAAGACCGTGGCGGAGCTGCTCCATGAGAGGTTGTCGCTGACAATTACTTGTTGAAAATGAGCAGGAGACAGAGGGATAATGGACAGTGGTGAATGGTGGTTCCAGGGAGAGGGAAAGAAAGGTCGGAGGAGCTCCTTACCGAGAAATCAATGGAGACCCGCAGCGGCGGAGCTCCAGTCAATTCCGCACACTAGGGCTCACGGGCTCCTTGCGGGATTTGTGATGCTCGATTTGGTGCGAGAGAGAGTGTCCAAAGGGGAAAGAGAGCTCGATGAGGGCTTTAAATAGGCAAGGACAAGCTCATAGTGGTCTCGCGGAGTGGCGATGGCGTGGAGATCGCTAGAGGGCACGAGGCTCCAAGGCTTGTGCCCTCAGTATTCATGGGCGTGGTTTAGGTCTAGGGGAGAGAAGAGAGAGATCCGAGAGGGACCCAGGGCTCGTGCGTGTGAAGCAGCCTATTGGTCGAGCCAGGCGACACTCAGCACACACGGGAGGAGGAGAGAGAGGAAGCAGTCGAGCGCGTAGCATGCCATGAACGCCGCGGTGGTCCTGCTCGCGAGAGGTGGGAGCTCGAGGTGGTCGGGAGTCTGATAATGGGGGAGGCTACAGTGCGGGAGCGCACTGCTCCCCAGCGCGGTTATTGCATGGCACGACATGCCTACGCGTACCGTACAGGCTCCCTCAATTCCACTAGCTTCTGGGACATTCAGAGATGCTCTTTGGATGCCTCGGACGTGAGGAGAGGAGGTAGAAGTAATAGGAGAGGTAAAATGGGGTTTCCCAGCTGGCCACAGAGGTAAAAATGGATTTTTGACACAAAAATCATTGGGCAAAGGGCTTGCCATTGTTACTAGAGGTAAAAAAAGGCATAGGAGGTATCATGGGCAAAATTTGAGGGCAAGGAGAACAGTGGAAGGGTCAAAACAGGGTTTTTTACCGAATACCAGAAGGTGTTTGATGCTGTTTTGGGCAAGATAATTTCCCCCACTTGCTGTGAGATTTAACAGGGTCAAATGGTAGGTATAAACAAGAGTGATCACAAGGTTTGAGACCATTATAACAATTTTTCCAATGTAAACTTGGTAAACCCGAGAAATCAACACAAATGGGTTTCTTTAGATCTAGCTAGGAAAAACCACTCTCCCTAATGTACCACTTGGTGTGGTGGCATTATTTGAGGATTATAGCATTCCCGCAAAGTTTAGGATCAAAAGTAGAAACTTAAAAACGTAAAGTTGCTCAAGTTTGGATCTGGACACAAAGGGTTTTGGGATATTTTTGTGAACCAAAATGATTGGGATTGAGATGAAACTTCGCACAATCATCAGATATAACATGTGTGACTTGCTAGAATTTTTCTGGATCTCTTTGAGAATATTTCTTACAGAAACATTTAAAATACTTGAAATAGGCAGAAGGGGTTTTGGAGGGTTTTTTTCAGTATTTGAACAATACTGTGGGGATCCCGACTTACGAGTCGAGATCGCCGAATGAACGTACTCAGTGATCCCAGAGCACAATGCTCACCAAACACAATGCTCCCCGTCTTACATCCAAGTACCAAATTGTTACAACACATGACCGATAAGGTCAGGTTCACAAGGTAGGGCCTATAAGGCCAAATCACACTGAATCAACTAGTAGCGGAAATCTTAGGGCTAAGCAGGTGCCTGTACCATCAGCCTACACAAACAGGCATTATGACTGGGAAGCGTCCTAGCTCGCAGGGCCATCTCCAAAGACTTACTCCTCTCCAAACTCTGGTTTTTCCATGTCTGGTCAATAATATAACCAGTGGCAAACCAATGAGTACTTTGAATGTACTCGCAAACAGCCCATGATATGAACAATGCAATTGGTAGAATAACAAGTAATATGTAGTTTGCTGGAAATCATCTTAACTGTAAATGAACTTGTTCATGGATATGCAACATAGACTAAATGGTATTTAGAAGAACAGGTTACAGATATCAACATATCTGTCAAGGGCTGAACACTCCGGGTTCACTCGATATGCCAAGTCACCAAACTTGGTCATATCAACTCTCTCATATTAGCACCATTTAACACACACTGACACACCCTTGGTTTATGCGGAAACGACTGGATGTAGTTTAAGCAGCACCACCCAACTGTTCTTGACCATGGACACGGCTTTTCGAATAGTTTGACACTCTGTAGAGGTTCTATGTTGTACCCACGAGATCCAAGAAACTTCGTGTCATCCACGACTCGCGGTATATATCATACCCGAGGTAAGGACCCGAAGAATGCCTTTCCCCTGACGATACTAGCCAAGGAGGTCCACTCGATTGCTACCCAACCCACATGATGTACGTCTTACGAGCATCGACACAGGACAGTGTCATCCATGCGGGGACCAACAGTGTACCCGGAACACGTAAAAACGACATAGTCGCCCTACCTGGCACGACCTCATCACGAGAGTGACCACACATCACTCGCGCCACTAGTAATGTGGCTCTTTGCTACCACCGACTAGAGTAATCAACAAAGCATCGTCCCATAAAGGGGTAACGTGGTCACACATGTGAGGTTGGGATGGTGGACACATCATAAATCTAATCCCATTTCCGAAACCACTCACACCAAAATACCCGGTGCACCACTTCACCAAAAGTGGCGACCTAACTCATCATCACCCTCGGGCATTAGTGGCACCCGACGGGGTTTTAATAAGCCTTTGATTATACCATCATCATGCTCATGCTTCTACTATGCTTAGCTCTACTTGTCAACATGATATTAGCATGACCCTCATAGGTGGTAGGATCATGCTCAAAATGCAAGTGCTCTGAAGGAGCCATCGGTAACATCACATCAATGATTTACCGATACATATGATCATATGCAACGGAAATGTTTGTTCTACTTAGCATGCAATATAACATATGCTCAAACTTGGTCAAAGGGTTGCTTGCCTTGAGCAACTAAGTATCCGGGGTCTTCTGGATCTTCGAGTCCAACTCCTTCGTCAAGCGTGGTTTCTATCGTCGTACTAAATAAAAAGGAATAAGTATCTCACTCAAAAACAGAGCACAAGTCACTTCAAAAATGTTGTTTAATTCTGATAAATCCATATTGTTATTTTGAAAATATTTGTCTCTGGTTTTAGTGGAACGATTATTTTTAAAATTATTTTAACACAAGCAAAACTATTCCAAATTAACCTTTTTAATTATTATAAAACACAAAGGTTGTCTCAAAATTGTTCAAAAGGTTGTGTTAAATACTACTCATTTTTAGAAGAATTATGGTGGAAGAATAATAAAAATATACTGGATAATTATATTTATAAAACTCATTCAAAACCAGGTTAAAGTGGGAAAAAAGACTGGGGCTCAGGCGTGGCTTGGCCTGTGGCTTGGGCCGGCCCAGCTGGCCAGCCAGCCAACCAGCCCAGGCGCGCGCGGTCAGGTTCAAACCTGACGCGCGGGCCCCTGCGGTCAGCGCCAGAGAGGATAGAGAGGGGGAGACAGGAGCGACCGACAGGTGATCCCCACCTATCGGGGTCGTCTTCCTCCTCGGCACAGAGAGGAGGAGAGGCTCGTCGGCGATGCTACCAACGAGCTCGAGCCCAACCAAGTGCAGGAATGGATCCAGCCTACCGTCGCCTACCTGCTGGTGGTCGAGAGGTCGACAGGGAGGCCCTACTTCACAGGCGACGAGGTGCAATGGGCGGAGCAGTTTCGGGATGTCGATGAACTGGGTGCTATGGGAGCGGATAAGGTCGGGGAGGTGATGGGGAAGCTCCCTGAGGTTGCTAGGAACCCGCAGGAGGTGAAAGGAGCACCCGAGCTGGCCCGTAGCCCGAGATCAACGGAGCTCCGAAGCGGTGGGGCCTCGGTCAATCTTGAGCACAAGAGCTCGTTGTGCTCAAGATTGACCGAGGCACCGCCGCTTCGGAGCTCCGTCGATCTCGGGCTTGTGCTCAAATGGGGCGGCTACGGGTGGAATGCAGGCTCTGGAGAGGTGGGATGGTGGTGATAGAGTGTGGTGGAGGCCCTATTTATAGGCTCCCAACAGTGTACCGAGCCGGTGGCGCCGGTGGTTTCACCATAGCTCGCAGGAGGAGCAGTGACATGTGTGGCCATGGTCTTCTGGTGGATCTGGCCCGGTGAACAGAGCGAGGGAGGAGGGCCCTGGAGCTGCCCCGATGCAGAGACGTGGACCGGGGCTTGAAATGGCAACAAGGGGAGGCTTGAACCGGCCGGGATGGCCACCTTGTCTTCGGGTGTTCCCACCAGCGTTCCCAGAGCGCACTTTTGGCATGCCACGGCATGCTAGCCCGCTCTAGGGCACTTTGGCTTTGTCTGGGCTATCCTGGGGCTTGGCTTGGAGATGCCTAGCCGCTTGGGAGCCGAGGGGTTCACTCTTGCCCATGGGAGGAGAGGAAAGAAGAGATGCCAGTGCCAGACCAGAAGTTAGAATGGGCATTTTTCAGGCCTTTTGCTTGGATTTGAAGAGGGGCCACTCTCGTGCAGTTGGGGAGTGGTGCTGGCTACTTGGTCAAAAGGTGTGGAGGGAAGAGCTTAAGTGTGGAGTGGGGTAGGACTGTTTTGCCATAATGGCAGTAGGTGTTCGACAGGTGTTTGGAGTAGCAACACCTCACCACTGGTGGTGAGAGTTAACAGGATTAGCTTGGGTACAGAAATAAGATGTTCCACCAAATTTGAGCCTCATTGGATGAGTTTGGCAATGCAAACTAGAAATCACCCCCCCCCCCCCCGTGGCAGATCTGTCTCTTCCAAAGGGAATGTGGGTAAATCACTTCCTGAAAATCCCATTTTTGCAAAGGCTCCTCATTTGGGGTGATGAACATTTCCACAAAGTTTCATCCCATTTGGATAAACTTTTTAATGTAGAGATGTTGCAACTTGGTTTTGGACAGAAAGGGTTTTGGAATTATTTAGTGAACCAAATCACCTTGGAATGAGCTGAAACTTGGTGTGACCACTAAATATAGCTTGGGAAGGTTGTTGGAATTTTATGGGATTTTATTGGAAATATGTCCTTTGGAAATATTCCAAAAGATCATAACAGACAGAATAGGTTTTCGAGGATTTACTCAAATATTTTGAATATAAATAGGGGTTGGAAATGTTATGTATGGAAAATATATGTCCTCTGAGTATCTCCAAATTTTCTCATATTTTTCTAAGGTAGAAAAGTATTTTTACATATAGGAATATCATTTCTGGGCTTAGAAAAGTACATGCAAATCAAATAGGAAAATAATTTATAAAGTAATTATTTTATGGTTTTGGTATGCTAGAATAGTTTTACAACCAAATGACCAACTTTGGGTAAGAGCACTCTCTTGCCATCAACGACTTGTAGTGCAACCCAAAGCAGGGTTTTGAAATAATCAGAAATAAGAAAAAGGATTTTGAGAATATTTAGGTTATGAAATATATGGTTTTTGATATCACACAATCAAGCATACAAGCATACAATGATAACCATGGCACTCACATCATTGATTTTGAAAAGTTTTAATAAACTCAGATTTTTGAACTACAGTAAAAGTGAAGTGAAAACAGGGTATGACACACCTATCCCCCTTACAAGAATCTCGTCCCCGAGATTCCTAAGCTAGGTTCTAAAAAGGTATGGAAATTCGGATCGGAGATAGTCTTCACATTCCCATGTAGCTTCGGCTTCGGTGTGGTTGCTCCAGTGAATCTTGAAATACTTGATGGTGCGGCTCCTGGTGCAACGCTCTGCTTCATCCAAGATGCGGGTCGGCCTCTCGCGATAAGTGATATCTGGCTGGAGGTCGATGGCTTGATGGCAATGTTCTTATAAAGATCTGGACGGTTCGGCGCTTGTAGACACTTCTGGAGTTGTGACATGTGGAAAACGTTGTGCACACCCGAAAGTTCCGGAGGTAGCACCAACTGGTAAGCAACTTCTCCTTGCCTTATCGTGATATTAAAAGGTCTAATGAACCTTGGAGAAAGTTTCCCCTTGACATGGAAACACTTGGTTCCATTGAGGGGTGTGACACGGAGGTACACCTGGTCTCCGGGAACGAACTCCACTTCTCTGCGGTGAGCATCCGCATAGCTCTTTCGTCGTGACTTGGCTGCCTTGAGATATTCTCAAACAAGTTGCACCTTATCCTCTGCCTCTTGCAGACCATTATTCGCCCGAAAATCCATTATTCTCCGGTTTCGGACCAGTTGAGTGGGGTGCGGCACTTTCGTCCGTACAACACTTCAAATGGGGCCATATGGAGCCTTGACTCCTAGCACTTGTTGTATGAGATCTCAGCGAACGACAGACAGTCTTCCCATTTGGCACCATGTGCCAAGACACAAGCGTGGAGCATATCTTCGAGTATCTGATTCACTCTCTGGGACATCCTCAACTTTTTCTATAGTAATGTATCTAATTAAGCTACAGTGATCCCACGCTAATGATGCCACGTCACCGTGATTTCTATCGTTGATCTCAAGTTAGTCGGAACCGAGTCAAATTCAAAATTTAAAAATAAATCGAGCAAGAAAAGTTTTCGATGTTAAAATAAAATGTCAGATGAGTTACAAATATTCCTTAATGAACTATAGAATTGAATCAGGCATTTTTGAAATTATTTAAAATCCCTACATATTTAAAACATAAACTATAAAATAAATAAATAATAATAACAGAAGAAAAAAAGGAAAAAACCCCAAAAGCCCCTGGCCCAACTGGGCCAAATGGCCCAGCCGGCCACCCCCCATAGCCCACCAACCCACCTGGGGTTCAAGACCCCCATGGGGGAACCCTAGCGCTCGGCCCTCCCCTTCCCATTCCCACGCGCCGCCAGGAGCCGGGTGGATCCCTCCCCTCGTCACCTGGCCCCGATCGCCCCGACCAACCCCACATCGCCCTCTCCTCCCGTTCCACTAGATCGAACCCCATCTCTCGCGTCGCTACCTCCCCACCCTCGCAAGTGAACCCCCACGCCAGCGCATCCCCTCGCTCTCCCCTCCCTATCGTGGCTCGCCCCAGATGGCCCCATCTCATTCACCTGCCCTCACCACCTCCGCCGCCAACCCCCCCCCCTGTGCCTCCCTCACCGACACGAGCCCCCGCCCCGCTCTCCCTTTCAGATCGAGACCCCTCCGGCAGGCCCCTGCTCCGCGGCGCCCCTCCAGCGCCCCCCCCCCCCCATTCGGCAGCCATGCCTCCGGTCCGAGCCTCGCCACCGGCCACCGTTGGTCGGCTCGCCGTCGCCAGGGACTCCCCCACCGTCTCCTCCACCGGACCGCCTCGCCGGCCCTCCACGGGTGGCCCCTCCTCAAGCACCAGAAGCCACCGACCTCCTCTGCCGTCCCGGAACCCCACGACGACGCCACCAGCCCCACGTCAGATCCACCTCGACCTTCACCTCGTCACCGGCCTCCTCATCTCATCCCCGACGGCTCCATCGAGCCTCGCCAACCCCGCCCCCCTTCAACGTGGGTGAGAACGCCCCCTCTCTCTCTCCTTCACTCTCCGGTTCCGTTCTCGCGTTAATCGCGTCGTCCTGGCGCCGTTGATCTCCTGTATGAGGAGGAGGTGGAGGTTGCCTCCTGTCTCTCTATTGAGAGAGATGCAGTGAGTTGAGCAGAGGATAGAACAGAAAGAAAGGAAATAGGTGATAAAAAAGAGAAAATACAACAAATGGATATACATGTATGTGTATGTATGCAAATATATGTATGGATATATGTATGAAATATGTGTGTAT
This sequence comes from Hordeum vulgare subsp. vulgare, assembly GCF_904849725.1. Taxonomy (NCBI): domain Eukaryota; kingdom Viridiplantae; phylum Streptophyta; class Magnoliopsida; order Poales; family Poaceae; genus Hordeum; species Hordeum vulgare. The sequence continues at coordinate 266,831,939 of NC_058519.1, read as the reverse complement.
GTATATGGAATATGTGTATATGTGGTATGTATGAAATTAGTGGTATGGATGTGTGTGCGTGTAGCGTATGGGTGGGCTTGCTGTCCCAATGATAGTAGGGCCCCACCACTCCCACCAAATGACACATGGGGTCCCTCCTAAAAACATAAAAATAAATATAAATATATATATATATATGTTTTTATTAATAAAATAAATAAATATTTAGATATATTATTTAATTAATTAGTTAATTAATTAAATAGATAAATTAGTAATGTGTTAATATAGATAAATAATTATCCTATTAGAGTATGACATGTGGGTCCTATTAGAGTAGGACCCACTGGTCAGTTTGACCAGTTAACTGCTCATGTCAGCATGACATCATGTTGATGTCATAATAGCATTTAATTAAATGAATTAAATCTGTTTTTAATTCATAATTATTAATAAAACTTTAAAATTTAATATAAGATAAATCGTAGCTGAGATGAAAATATTTTCAACATGAAAATAGATCAACAGAACGAGAAGAACCCGGATACGCCATCCGTTCGTGTGTCACGCGTCCCTAGCATAGCAAACGTGGAACTTTTCCAACGTTCTTCATCTATCCGGTAGTAGCCACAGACCCGGGAAAGATCATCTAATATTTTTCCGACCAGTCTGTGATGGATGTTGCTGTGTTAGCTCATGCCTAGCCTCCATCTTGCCATGTCATGCTTAGTGTTGCACATGTTGTTGTTATTTTTTGTTTCTCCCCCCTCTTCTTACCAGTAGACCCCGAGACTGACACTCCTGACGGGTACATCTACGACCCTGCCGACCAGCCCTTTGCCGTAGAGCAACATGGCAAGAAAACCCCCTTGATCATTCCTATATCGCCTATTCTTTCTTCCTCCTGCTTGCATTAGAATTTTGCTACTCTTTTAGTTAGCTCCTATATCTGATGCGTAGCCTAATTTTGATGAACTGCTACTTTTAGTACCGCATTTTAAACTGTTTAGTATAGGTGGAGCAGTCATCCCTTCTGATCCCTTAGCCCAGTTGCCCCGCTTTCTCTTCAAGTCTTGATCCCTGATTGACAAGCCAGACCCGACACAACACTTACACCCCCTTAGTTGTACGACGCTACAAAGATACTATCTGGTACAGAGGGTGACACCTCGGGAAGTACTCAGGATGATATCTGTGTAGTATAGCTAGTCGGTCGTGGTTATCAAGGGTGATTCCTCCTGCACCACTCCCAATGACGTCTCTGTCGTACAGCCCCTCAACTGTGGGACCCTAGAGGGTGACTCCTCTAAGCCCACCTGGACGGTTACATCGATCGGGATCCAGCGAGGGTGATGCCTCGGCTCCTCCTGATGTTACAAACCACACAGTTACTTGACCATGTTACTCGGATCGTTGATGAATAGATGTTAGGCGGGTGGATTCCCGCATGGATGTGTCGATGGCTTAATTATAACGATAATGGATATGGGTATTTGATCTGGGTTAGTCGGAAGGCCTTATTACGCACTAACTGTCTGTGTGGGAAGAATTATGGGTACTCGACATCGCGGTACCATCCGAATCTCTTCGGACGTCAGCAATGGAGCGGCGGCGCCCGAATAGTCCCGAGAAGCATCGCTCTTGTTATTAAGTGGTTCTAGGACTAAAATTGGCCGCACTTGCATCATGAAGAGAGTGGAGGGCAAGTGGGCCCATGACCCCTTTGTGCTTAGGAGTTAGACCGGCGGGCTGGCCTGTCTATTGAGCTTAGGTGGGGTTGCGACGTGTCAATATTCCGAGGCCGGGCATGACCCAGAAAAGTGTGTCAAGCCAGAGTGTTATCGAGCGTGACGGGGAATATGTTGTGCACACCTGCAGGGAAGAACTTATATATTCAAATACTCGTGTCCACGGTTACAGGACGACTTGGAGTTGTGCCTGGATCTTATACAACTACAAGTGTTACTTAATTAGAACCAGTTGCCCCGGGATTGCTTCCTCGCAGGGAGTCGAGGGAGGATCTCTGGGCATGACCTCATATTAATATTGATGCAACAATAACACTATTACCTGTGTTACCTTGCTCTACTCTCGTCTATTGCTGCAAGACCCTCTGAAGATGCTAGTCTTTGATAGTATTAGGCCTTCTCTCCCTTTTCTCGCATTGCTGTAGTCAGTCCACATATAACCCCTTCCACCCTCCTTTGATACTATTGCATACTTAGCATAGTTCTGATCCAAGACTTGCGAGTACTTTGGATGAGTAATCACCGTTGCTCTGCTCCACCTTTGCCCCTTGATCCGTTGCTGCAACCAGATGTTGGAGCCCAGGAGATGGAGCTTCTTGCCGACGTCTGCACCCCCCCCCCCGATGGTGACTTCTTCGTGGAGGCCAGTGAAGATCAGGAGTAGTTAGGAGGTTCCTAAGCAGGAGGCCTCGCCTCGTTCGATCGTTGTTTCTTTTGTGCTAGCCTTCTCTAAGGCACCCCATGTTTATTGTCTATACTCAGATATTTGTTGCTTCCGCTGACTCGTGTGTTTATCGAGCTTCTGTATTCTAACCCTCGAGGCCCCTGGCTTGTAATATGAAGCTTTAATTATTGTATTTGTGTCTAGAGTTGTGTTGTGATATCTTCCCGTGAGTCCTTGAGTTTGATTGTACGCATTTGCGTGTTTGATTAGCGTACGATTGAATCGAGGGCGTCACAAGTTGGTATTAGAGCCGACTGCTTGTAGATAGCTCGCTTTCCAACTCCTTGGCCGAAGTTGAGTCTAGTACTTGAAAAAACTTTACTAACACGGATGTTGTGGCTTACGGGCCCATATCTCAATTGGGTGGTATTAGTATCTTTTACTGCTTTTCTATACTCTGGGTTCTACTCTCTCTTCTCTTTCGGGTTAAAGATTTTACTAACTCTAACTCTAGGTTCTCATAAATACTTCCTCCCAGAGAACCTTGCAATTCCAGACGATGGCTTGATTCCTCACAAGACCCCGAAGTTACTCTCTGATATTCTCTTGAGAACTTGTGCTCATCGCTTCTGCAAATTCCCTTCCTTCGTCAACCCTTACGGATGACTACATACAAATGTTGTTCATACCTTGTTTTCCAATTGCTCTTGTTTTTACGAGATGCAACGAATTATCTTATCGGGGATTCGTTCGTCATCAGTTGTGATGGGTTTCGAAAGTTCTTCGAATTGCTATTCGATCTTTCGAAATCCCTAGTAGCCTATTGCTCTTGACCTTTCTCACCTGCTTGCATTATTGTTAAATCCATTATGTATAGCTGCAATCATTAAAATCCTTTGTGATTTTCATGTGATCTTATTGATCCTACCTTTGACTGAATGCACACAATCATGTGTTGATACTCATAAATTATCTTTTCAGCTCAGACGACTTTCCGAACATGAGCGGGTTCTCGACAAATCAACTGTGGTGCTTGTCCGTCTAAATCCATTCAACTTACTTGTATTTGATCGTAGCACCTGATTATGATACCCCAACCTCGAAATCATAAATTCCTTTGGTAATTAAGTATCGATATTTTTCAGATGTTCTATAACGCGATGCATCGCATCCTATCTCCCTCTTATTGAGTATCGATACTCACATGAAGTCCTTTGTGGACCGTCAGAACCATTGTTGGGTTATTATGCGACGGCATCCTTTACATTCAAAAAATTCTTGTAGTATTCTTCCCCTGACAAATGATGCCATTGGTAAATTGTGTTTTCTCCCTCTGACAAATTGTATCCTATGCCTTTGTTAGTCATGCTCTTCAAGCCTGTGTTAATTACTCTTGAAGTTGCGGTATATGTTCATAAGATGCCCCGATGGGTTGAACCTATGCCTTCCTAAAACAATATGATCCAACGAGTTTTCATGAGTTTTACTCTTCTGGTGTTTTGCCAGATATTCTTTCAAAGCTACAACCTGATCAAAGGCAAGGAGTAAATGGCAGGTGATGCATTGATGAAGTGGGAGTCGACCTTGAACTTTGTTTTCATGCCCATGGAGACGACGTTGATCGTAGCATAGAAGCTTCTCGTATCGATAATCATTCGTTGTATGATTTGATCTTGTAACCATGATTTGGTACTTTGCAATCATGGTTCCGACCATGTTGTCCTACCTTGATTTCATTCTCAGGAAAGTTAAAACACTTGTCTTCTTCAGATCAATACATCGGTCCAAAATTTAATGTTGATCTAGCTCCGAGTACTATCCCTGGTATCTCGAAAATATCATGGAGCTATATAATTTCTTATGAGCTCCTCATCAACTATGACTTTTCACTTATTCTAGTTTCCTCGTGTTTTGAGTCGTTGGACATGCAAGTACATTGATAACTGAAGCGAGTACGCACTGCGATTCAACAACTTTTAGTAATCTTCTTTGCTTATGAGTTTGTGCTCGATCATGTCATTCAAGCTATTAAGCTAGATCATCATCATCATGTTGGAGCTTGACCATGCTAAATATGTCTTTCATCCATGCATGGTACACATTTCCAATAGTGCACTGAGTTTGCATCGAGATTTCCACATTATGTCGTTTGTCCTAAAAGAAAATCTCAATTCTAAGCTAGCGGTCTTATCTATGGTTCTGACAACCTTCCCATTCACCATTCCTTTGCTCGATGTCGTCGCTGATCGATTACATCTTCATGAAACTTCTTGAAAATGTGTGGTGATCATCATCAGCGTTCTAAGCTCCTTCAGGGTATCAATCGAATGCATGATGAGAAATATCATCCTTGCCCCTCGATGATTCGTGTTATCATCGACACCCTTGTTGCCTTCCCTCCAACACAAACGTGTTCGTGTTCTGTGTTGTCCTTTGAGTTCCTTGCTAATTCAGCTTATGTTATCTTCTACTTTGGAGTATTACTATCTTTTATGTGAAGAATGTCGTGAGAATTGCAGACGTCTTAAGAATTCTTGATATAGTAATACTTCTCGCCATCACTAGTCATTTCTTGGTCCCGTGTTATTTCAAACCGGAATACCAACAAGTGAACTCTGATGTGTGATCCGAATACTTCTGGCAACCCTATTGGCTTGAGGTTAACAACTGATTGTTTCATTCTTGGTGTGTTGGGTGTAGACTCATCATTTTAGCATTGGTTGTGCTACTAAGTCCATTCGACCAGTGTCTAATTTTTGTTGTTCCCTCGAGCATACGACGTTATACCATTTGACTTGACAAATGCTGTCTCCTTGATATTATAATTTTTTTTAAATTCATCCCTGTCAAAATCTTGAGGGATTGTTCTTAAGCCCATTAGCCACACTGTCAACTTTCTCCTTGTTCGATAATGAAACTCTTGAAAACCTTATCTTTGTGCCTAGCTCATGAAGAATATGTTCGATAGTAGCAATGTTTTCCCAAAGTTCATGTACATTCTTACCGCCATGAATACGAGGAAGTTTTGTTTCATTTCCTCTCTCGCCATACCAAATCATTCATCCATGTGCGAAGTGTTATATGTTTTGAGGATTTGATATCTTCACTTCGTATAACTTCTCTTAGCACCCCAAGTCAATGATTGATTTGATCAAGGAAATTCCGTTCCTTCATAAGAGCTAATCGAGGCTTACACAAGTGCCTTGATATCCTCGATGATGGTTCTCAAATTAGAACTCGGTTACATTGTGTTGTGATAATTCCACGTGGGCACGAATGTATTGACATTGTGTTCATGTGTCTTACAATCCAATTGATGATCCAGAACTTGCTTCCGTAGTTCATATCCCGAGAATCTTGCATTATCATCTCGTCTATTTTTGGTGGTCCCATTTTCTTCTCAGGCACCCTGAGACTGAGGTATCCTAACACCAATCAGATCTGAATATCGGGCAGATACGATGGATGGAACATTTTCCCAATAATTATAACTTTGGTCTTTAGGTAAACCGGTACAGTGTTGTCTTTCCAACACACCGGGTCGAAGGATCTATTGTTATAAATTCTTCCATACGTAAGGTTAGCCATTCTAGCATGTGGAAACTATATGACTTATTTCATAAGTTGTTCCTCATGGATCCTCTTTGTGTAACCATTGGTCCGGCCTTTACCTGATGACCATGTCGATGCTACCCCGAAGCACGAATGTGGTACTCCAAATTTCAACAGGAACATTGGAAGCGCAATGCTAAATTGTTCCTGATCGATTATCCAACTCGTATGGTATGGGTAAACATCATGATTCTTCTTGCCCTTTTATCAAGATGGTTAGGTACTTGATGACCTACCATGTATATCATAATCTATTTTTCTCGGGAATGGTACACTCTAATACTGGTGTGTGTGAACACATTTTCTTTCCCATTGGTCAGTTTGACCTTTCTTGTGTCATAACTTATCTAAGAAGTGTTAATTCCCTGCTTAGGTAAAAATCTCAGTATACAACTCTGTTAGTAAGACCCTGTTACTATCGTGGATAATATTCTAGTAGCCGTCGGTGGACGAGAACTTTGCCTATTGGTCCGCCTTGTTTCAGCGAGCAGGAAAATGCTTTTATTCATCCCCCGCCCTTGGTACCGATGTTGTTGCCAACAAAACTGACAGGTTATCCTCTGACATGTCTTGCTACCAATACCGTACAAAATGTCACCCCTCAACCTATTCTCGGACCATAAGGTGGACCCATAACCCAAAGTTCCACAGGATTGAAACCTGACTCTCGTCTACATCTTTGACTCCAAGGTATCCTTTTCACTTGGCTTTGTATGAGATTCTAGAGCCACCGTTCAATGGACCGATCACTCCTCGATCCGGATATTGTCCAACTTGCTAAAGATCAAGTCTGCATTATTCATGAGAATCTGAAGGCTGCTCAGTCTCGTCAGAAGAGTCAGTATGACCGTCATCATCAAGATATGGTCTATCAACCTGGCAAAAAGGCTTATCTTTCTGTCACACCAATGAGAGGCGCACACCATTTTGGGATCAAGGGCAAGTTGTCTCCTCGCTATATTGGTCCTTTCAATGTTCTCGAAAGGTATGGAAGAGTGGCTTATCAATTGGAACTGCCGGCGAACCTTTCTTGGGTTCACGATGTCTTCCATGTGTCTCAGCTCTGCCGCAACTACAAGAATCCTATTCAAGTAGTGGATCATGATATGCTTGAGCTGCAACAATACATCTCTTATATAGAGCATCCTATTCGCATTCTCGACCACGTTGAACGTCAAACTCGTCGCAAGGTCACCAAGTTCCTTAAATTGTAGTGGTCAAATCATTGTGAAGATGAAGCCACCTAGGAACGCGAGGATCATCTTCGTGATGAATACCCCGAGCTCTTTCCTTCTACCTCTTAATTCTCGGGACGATAATTCTTATTAGTAGGGGAGAGTTGTGACATCCTCATCTTTTGCTATAGTAATGTAGTTAAGCTACAGTGATCCCACGCTAATGATGCTACGTTGCTACGGCAACAAAAGTTCTTTCCCGGCAATGGTGCCAGAAATCCTTGTGTCGTCTCTTGAGCTTGCGTTGGTTTTTCCCTTGAAGAGGAAAGGGTGATGCAGCACAGGAGCAGTAAGTATTTCCCTCAGCTTGAGAACCAAGGTATCAATCCAGTAGGAGAATCTCGTCAAGTCCAGAGTACCTGCACAAATACAGAGAGCTTGCACCCAACGCTATAAAGGGGTTGTCAATCCCTTCAAGATTGATTGCAAAGTGAGATCTGAACGCGGAAAGTGCAACAAAGAGAAAGAGTATGGCTGAAAATATGGTGTGGAGTAGACCCGGGGGCCATAGTGTTCACTAGAGGCTTCTCTCAAAATAGCAAATCATGCATAAGAGAGATCCGAACAAACTCAAATAAGATTCATAGATAATCTGATCATAAATCCCCAATTCATCGGATCTCGACAAACACACCACAAAAGAAGATTACATCGGATAGATCTCCATGAAGATCATGGAGAACTTTGTATTGAAGATCCAAGAGAGGGAAGAAGCCATCTAGCTACTAGCTATGGACCCATAGGTCTATGGTGAACTACTCACGCATCATCGGAGAGGTCATGGTGTTGATGAAGAAGCCCTCTGTATCTGAATCCCCCCTCCGGCAGGGCACCAGAACATGCTCCAGATGGGATCTTACGGAGACAGAAGCTTACGGCGGCGGAAAAGTACTTTCGATGATCACTTGATATTTGCTGGGATTTTAGGGAATTTATAGGCGAAAGTCCTAGGGCAGAGGTGGCCCAGGGAGCCCACAAGCCAGGGAGGCACGGGTCCCCCTGGCCACGGCTAGGGGGCTGGTGGGGTCCCTGCAAGCCCCCTGCCCTGATTCTAAGGCTTGCCGATCTTTTTCTGTTTCAGAAAAAATCTTTTTGGCAGTTTTGTTCCGTTTGGACTCCGTTCAAAATCCTCCTATGAAAGGGGTAAAAAACATGGAAAAACAGGAACTGGCACTTGGCACTGAGTTAATAAGTTAGTCCCAAAAAATATATAAAAGGCATACAAAACATGCAAAGTTTGACGAGATAATAGCATGAAACCATCAAAAATTATAAATACTTTGGAGACGTATCAAGCATCCCCAAGCTTAACTCCTCCTCGTCCTCGAGTAGGGAAGTGATAAAGACTGAATTTTTGATGTGGAATACTACCTAGCATGGTTGTCCTTTGCAACTTCTTTCACGTGACATGAATGTTCAGATCCATAAGATTCGAAACAATAGTTTGCTACTGACATGAAAACAATAATACTTCAAGCAAACTAGCAAGGTAATCATGAACTTTCAAAATAACAAGGCCAAGGAAAGTTATCCCTACAAAATCATATAGTCTGGCTATGCTCCATCATACTCACACAACTAATGTAAATCATGCACAACCCCGGTATTGGCCAAGTAATTGTTTTCGCAATCTTACTTTCTCAAACTTTTTATAACTATCACGCAATACATGAGCGTGAGCCATGGATATAGCACTATAGGTGGAATTGAGTGTGGTAGTGGTTGTGAGACAAAAAGGAGGAGATGGTCACATTGACTCGGCGTATCAAAGGGCTATGGAGATGCCCATTAATAGATATCAATGTGAATGAGTAGGGATTGCCATACAAAGGATGCACTAGAGCTATAAGTATGTGAAAGCTCAAAAGGAGAACTAGTGGGTGTGCATCCAACTTGCTTGCTCACGAAGACCTAGGGAAATTTGAGGAAGCCCGTCATTGGAATATACAAGCCAAGTTATATAATGAGGATTCCCACTAGCATATGGTAGTGACAAAGCAAGAATCCCTCAATCATGAAGAACATGGTGCTATTATGAAGCACAAGTGTGGAAAAGATAGTAGCATTGTCCCTTCTCTCTTTTTCTCTCTCTTTTTAATTATATTTTTTTTATTTGGGATCTTGGGCCTCTTTTTTCTCTTTTTTTATTTGGGCTCTTTGGCCTCTTTTTTTCCTCACATGGGACAATTCTCCAATAATGATGATCATCACACTTTTATTTACTCACAACTCAAAGCTTAGAACGATCATGACTCTATAGGAAATGCCTCCGGCAGTGTACCGGGATGTGCAACGATCTAGCTTGGCGTATGACGTTGAAACATCTCGCTAGCTATCTTACGATCATGCAATGGCAATATGAGAGTGACGGCACAAGTCGTGAGATGGAACGGTGGGAGTTGCATGGCAATATATCTCGGAATGGCTATGAAAATGCTATGGTAGGTAGGTATGATGGCTGTTTTGAGGAAGGCATATGGTGGGTTTGTATACCTGTCACATCCCTGACACTTTAAGCAAGTTAGCTTTGTGCTCATGTTTTCTTTGCATTGCATCTAGGAAATTTTCAACAAGATTAAAGTAAGTGGTGAAGGAAAACTCAAAACCCTAGCCACTTCTTTAAATAAAGGAAATCTCAAACTAGTTAAAATCAATGAACCCAAAATGGCCTCAAGAAAAGTTCAAACTTTCTGATAAATCATGGAAGTATATAAGCAATGAAGAAAACCTTTTTCTTAAAACTTTAAGCATTCTAAATAAATGCAAAAAGCTACTGGTTTCAAGTTTTAAATTTGAAATCAGAAACTTTAAACTTTCAAAAATGTTGAAAAATTTAGGAATGATTGGAAATATTCCAACAAATATTCTAAGGTGCTCAACATAGTTTTTACAAACTATTTGGGAGCTGAAATAAATAGCAAATCAATTTCGGTATTTAAAACAGAAAGAAAATGAGAAAACCTTACCTGACGCTCACCTGGCCCGGCCCATCTTCTTCTGTCGTCTTCCTCCCCCGCCAGTGGACAGCAAGAGGTGGCCGCCGCGTACTCCGGCACGGCCACGCACCTGTGCGCCTGCCTAGCCGCCGCTTCGCGCTGGCAAGCACGGGGATAAGCTCCCCGAGCTCGTAGCTATCCATTCCCCAGCTCATTCCTCCCCCTCTCCTCTCGGTTCCCTCGATCCCCGCTGCCGCCATTGACAGGAGCTCGAGCTCGAGCTGCCCGTGCCCCTAGCCATAGGATCCTCATTCTGAGTATGCTGTTAGCTCCGCCTCGTCGATCTGGTCCTCCGTGCAGAAGCGAAGCCTTCCCGAGCCCTGCAACGCCCTCGGCACCGTCGTCTTCAACCTTCGGCCGCCGGTGAGCTCTGCTCGATTCGTCGCCCTCGGTGCTTCCCCGAGCCATCTAAGCCCTTCTCTGCACTCCTCATGAGCTTGCGCATCTTTTCCCTAAGCTCTCCCCGTTGATCCCCTCCTCTAGGCTTAGTTCCATCAGAGCCCGACGAGGACCGCCGCTGCAGCTCGTCGTCGGTAGCCCTCCGGTGAGGGTTTGGTCCGTCTGAGGCCACCAGCAGCCTCAGGACATCACGTAGATGCTTTAGGTGCCCAACCCCGCGCGTTTTGACCCTGTATTCGATGGCTTCGACGATGGCCGAACTTGGTCGCCGCCAAGCTCGTCGCCGGCGTTGATTCCGGCCACCCCAGCCCCTGGGGCTTGTTCCATCGTGCGCGCCGTCGAGTGGCCGTTCTCCCCGTGGTCTCTGCCGTGAGTTTGGCCGTCGAAGGCGAGTTTCCGATGCCCTCCACCGTACTGGTGGTCGCCGGAGGCTCCCCGCCGGCGAGGACGACCTCGCCGTCGGTGGATCTCAGCTGGCCTGAGCCACTGACGTGTGGGGCCAGCCTCCGGGAGATTAAGAATAATAAAAATAAAATCAAATAAGTTTATAAGACACTGACATCTGGGTCCAGTAAGATTAACCAGCAAATGAAGTTTAATTTTAATCTAAAACTGACCAGAGACACTGACTAGTGGCTCCCACTGGTCAGGTTTGACTTTCAACGGCCAGTTGGACCTGCTGATGTCATGCTGATGCAGTAAAGGGATTTTCCAGTATAAAAATACTTCCAGAAATATTTAAAACTTCAAAAATTCATAGAAATTAATCTGTAACTCCAATGAAAATAATTTATATATGAAAAAGTATCAGAAAAATTCAAGGAATCTGAATGTGTCATTTTCAAACATGTTTGAAAATGTTACAGAACCCAAACATGTAGATTAATGAATAAGTCAATTCTTATAAATACTTTATAAATGGAGTATGGAAAATATTTGATTTTCACTATGATTGACATGATCAAATACTCTCCTAATTACAAACCAGCAACTTAACATGTCATCCCATGCCTATTAACATCAAGTTGATTTGAGCATCAGGTCGAATCAATTAAAATGGTATCCGAGAATACCTCATTTGAAGTGATATTTGAATGTGATTCAAATCAACTTCAAACCTAATACATGTTAGTTATAATAGTATATCACCTTGCATTCCCATGCCATGCTCATGCATCATCTTGATTGCATATGCTTGATATTAATTGTTGTCATTCCTTCCGGTAGGCTCCGCTCCCCCGGATTCCACCGAATATCCGTCTGACGGATATTGTCACTCCTCTGAGCAACAAGGCAAGCAACCATTTTGATCATCCCGATAAATCCCATGTTCTTGCTCCTGCACTTACTTATTGCATTAGGATCAAATGCTTCAACTGCTTTTGCCACGTTAGTTGAACCCACTTCCTTAGCATGACCTATCCTTGTCATAGTAAATAGCCGAACCTTGCAACCTAGCATACCTGGTAGTTGCTTGAGCCATGATGTGCCTTATCCTGCTATGCATGCTATGCTTAGAGTTGTGTATGGTCTGTCATCTGGGAGATGAACAGAATTGTGAGAATGTGTTCGGTAAGCAAAGGTTGTGTGTCGAACCTGATTTGGTAAAGGTACCGGTGAAAGGCTGTGTGGGAGTACATGGCGGGTTGTTTCATTGGAACCGTCCTTAGGAACTGAGTTCCGTGTATGTAATCCAAGAATAGATACTACCACACGTTGGGATACTTCATTGACCCTCTCAACTTATTAATCGCTTAGTGCTCGGTCCAGGAGTTGCAAGTAGTTTCTGGTGTTTATAGTCATGCTGGAGGCCGTGCATAGCGCTGACCTGAGAGGTGGGTTGTGATGCGGTAGGCAGTGGCATGGTGTACCAAGTGGCACCAGGATGGTGGGCTTGGGAACCCTCCGCACATCGTTTGGGGCCGTGGCAGAAACCTCGGCCGGACTTCCGTGCGGGTTACCCTCAGATAGGCGATAAACCTGGACTAGGTACTAGTGTGGTTAACGGTCGTGGCCGACTCCCTCGCTAGGCTTCCGCTTGAAGGTTGCCGAGGTGCATGACATGCACATGGCGATAAGTGGCGAGAGCCTGTGTGATGAAGTACACCCCTGCAGGGTTATGATATATTCGAATAGACGCGTCCGCGGATATGGACTACTTGGAGACATATGTTGTTCATAGATAACTTCAATGGCTACTCATAAAATTGTCAAGATAAGCGTGAGTATCGTGGACGGCATTTCCGTATGGATACGGGATGAATCCACGATGGTGTATTGTTGTGGTGTTAGTGGACTCGTGTGCGAGAAATCAAGTTGTCAAAATTATTTAAAAATGCAAGTTGTCTAGCCACGAGTCAAATGCTGGCTTTCCGCATGAAACCCCACAATACCTTATTGATACATTGCATGAGTAGTTAGTTATCCTAAAGTCTTGCTGAGTACCTTCATACTCATGTTTGCTTAATAAATGTTGCAGAGGTTGCTAATGACCCTAATGGAGGGTTCTTCGTAGACATCGACGATGACGAGTAGCTGGTGTCCCAGCTACGATCTGGCCCTACGTTGGGTCTGTATTATAGTCAGGCCATGTGCCTTCTAGTTGCATCTGTCTGTACTCAGACAGTTTTAAACTCTTCCGCTGGCTTGTAACTGAATGACTGCTATTATGGGTCGTGAGACCCTTAATGTGTAATATTATGTGTGTGGCTCTTCCGAGCCTCTTAAATAAAGTTTGTATGCTTATGGTTATGTTGTGGTGCCATCGATGTATCTATACATATCGGTATGCCATGCGTACGTGTGTCGTACTTGATATGTATGTGGTTCGATTACCTAGTAGTGAACTTTAGTAGCACTCCTTACAGGGAAATGCCCCTTTGTGATCCAACAAGCCTTGGTAGTTCGCTACTGCTCCGGACACATTGGTTGACCGGCATGTGTCCTTCTTAGCTGCTGTGTCTGTCCCCTTTGGGGAAATGTCACGCGATGTAATGGAGTCCTTGTAGCTTACTACGACTCGTCTACACTCGCTGATGACCGACACCTGCTTTGTTGGGTCATGTATGCTTGTCCTTGTGCGGTACTGCCTCTTTGGTTTATGACTAGACTTGTCGATCCGGGTTCTTTGACATCGGAATGCTAGCGACACTATTGCATACATGAGTCAAAAGACGCAAACGGTCCCGACTAAGGTAAGGCTGCAGCCGTGGAGTTAACCGTGCGTGAGACCGCAAAGGGATGCGATGTGTTATAGGCTGGATTCCTATGGCTTAGGATCGGGGTCCCGACAGCGTTGGTATCAGAGCCTGACTGACTGTAGGATTACTAAGCCAAACTGGTCGAAGTTGAGTCTAGAATTGCTTTAGTTATATATAAGGGAATTGTTTGTGGAAGGGAACGTAAGACTCTTGTTCTCTTCTCAAGTTATTCTATTCTGGTCATCCTCGTCTTTTCTGCGGGAATTAAGGACTAGGTTACTCATCTTCTTCTAGGCTCGTGTTTCTGATCTGTAGATTATAGGACTCCGGGTCAAGAGATATTTGGGTTTCTTCCATTCCTAGGAAAAAGGAAGTAAGTTTGATGATCAGAGAATTGAACTTGATAGTTGAGTGGTTACGCTATTCCATTTTGGGTTGCCTCAGAATTTGTTTTTGAGCATTTACAGCCGTTATGCTGCCCAATTTTGCATTCAGAGCTCTAATGCTTTTGCATTACTCTCTATTTACAGATGCCTGGCCGTCCTTCTCGTCAGGTGGTACGTCTGACCAGGTGCATTGATGTGCCGGGTCATACGGCCATGCTGGTCAGGGTGATGTCGGTGTGCGGTTACCGCTGGTACCCCGAGTACACAGTGGAGGAACAGTACCGAGACTTCCACCAGAGCCAGTACATCTGCACTATTAGGGTATTTCCAGACTACCCTCGAGCTGAGGAGCCAATCCATTAGTCCTATGGGTTGGGAGTCACTGTTGACATGGCAGTACAAGATGCTGCCTATTCAATGCTGACCATTATGAGAGCGAGACATCCACTGCTGCAGAACTCAGAGTTCTGCTATCTTCCGGTCTCTCAGCCTGGTGAAGAGGGATACCTTAGTGGAGTCTATTTTGATTCTTCTATGGAGGATCCACTACTGCAGTCCACTGTTGAGATGCTAGAGAACAGAGACAGGGATGGTCGTGCTCTCCGCATGGAGCTTTATGCTACCCATGCCCGTCTATGGATGGCTTTGACACAGTTGGCACCGGTAGTCCAGACAGGGTACGGAGATATGGAGATGCTGAACCCTGTTAGGACCCATCTTCCGGCCCATGTTGACTTGCCAGCTATAGGAGGAGTCACCCCTCTTCGAGGACCCCTCTTACCACCAGTCAGGGGACCAAGGCCACATCCGTGTCCTTATGGAGCCCAGGGATCTCAAGCTAGAGTGTTTCCTGATCCACAGGTTGAGCTTCCAGGTCATGGAGGTAATCTCTATGAGATGTTCTATGCGGATGCCTGAGCTGTGAGCGGAAGGATAGTATGGTAGTAGCCGTACATTCACAGTCCTGCGTGACTTGTGAAGTATGCCTGTGATGTGAAATGAATTCCGGAGGCCTAGATAAATAATGTATAGGAAGCTTGTAAGCCTCTGATGAGTAGTTTCATAATTTCAGTAGTTTGCTCTTCGGTTAAGGTCGTACTGAACTATGTAAGGGTGTGTATGAACCATGGTGTATATATAGCAGTTGCTTGTTACCATGCTGTTCGGATATTCATTTCCGCATTCCGTGTGTTCAGTACATTCTTAATCCATAGCTAGTATTGATATGATATTGGTCTAAGCTGTGAGTTTGTTTGTCAGGATGGTGTTCACCAGGTTGAACCGTGCCCCTGGTCATGAGCAAGGCGAGGGTAGTCAAGCGTCGCAGGAAGACCTGCCTCACCCGCCCTCTCTGGCAGAAGTTATGCTTGAGGCAGAGAGAAACAAAAGGGAGACCAACCGACTGTTAGAGCGTATTGAGCAGAATACGGCTCGTCATCCTAGGAATGCTGCAGTGTCCCTCAACGACTTTGTGAAGCTGAATCCTCCAAAGTTTCATCATTCCGTCGATCCCCTCGACGCTGATGACTGGCGGTGCAGCATCGCACGCAAGATTCGCTCTGCGAATGTTTCTGAGGCCGACAAGGTGACCTTTGCGGCATATTTCCTGGAAGGACCCGCCAATCTGTGGTGGGAGAACTTTGAAGCTATGCGTCCTGCTGAACCAGTAGCCACATGGGCAGACTTCAGTGCAGCCTTTCGTCTGCACCATATTCCAGAGGGCCTGATGGACAGAAAGAGAGAGGGGTTTTGTGCCTTCACTCAGGGCAAGTTGACCGTGGATGCTTATAGCCGCGAGTTCGGTAACCTCGCCCGCTATGCAACAGAGGAGGTGTCTACTGACGCCAAGAAACAAGCAAGATTCCGTCAGGGTCTGAGCCCTGAGCTTCGTCGTGATCTGCGCCTCCACGAGTGTGCAGGCTTTCAAGCCCTGGTCAACAAGGCGATCAGTGCCGAGACTGGTCATACTGACTTTGAAGCCACAAGGAAGCACTCCCGTGACTTTGGCTCGTCTTCTGGTTCCGCGTTTCCAAAACGCAGGCTGTGGGTTCCGAACAGTTCTCTGCCGCCAAGATACACCCCGAGGCCATCCTACGTGGCGCCTCAGACGAATCAGACCAACCCTTCAGCAAAAACTTACGGTGGTCCAGCTAGCAATGCTGCACCACGTGCCAACCAAGTGATATGCTACAAGTGTGGAGAACCAGGGCACTATTCCCGTGAGTGTCCTCAAAATGTGGGTGCCAAGCAACCCGGAAAGTCCGTCGGGCAAGGAGAGTCGGGCAAAGCTTACTATGTGAAGCCAACTCCTGCGCGTGGCCGTGTGAACTATGTGTGAGCAGAAGAAGCTGCAGAGGATCCCGACGTCATGCTGGGTACGCTTCTTGTTAATCATCACCCAGCGTCTGTTCTTTTTGACACTGGGTCTTCTCATTCCTTCATTTCAGAAAGTTATGCACAGTTGCATAACATGTCTTTTTGTGATATGCCAATTCCATTGGTTGTCCAAACTCCTGGTAGTAAATGGCAAACCTCTAGGATAACCTATGACAATGAAATTCTAGTAGACAGGCTAGTTTTTCTAGCCTCACTGATAGCATTGAAATCTTCGGATATTAATATCATCTTGGGCATGGACTCGATGTCAGCTCACTATGCCAAGATTGATACTCATTCTAGAAATGTCCAGCTTACCCATCCCTCGGGTGAGATAGTAAATGTCTCTACTCGAGTTGCCAAATGCCAACTCTATTCCTTAAATGCCAACCCTCTTCCGGAACTTGAAGACATTTCAGTAGTCCGTGACTTCCCGGATGTTTTTCCAGAGGAACTGCCAGGAATTCCACCTGACACAGATGTAGAGTTTGTGATAGATCTTGTTCCAGAAACTGTCCCAATAGCCAGAACACCATATAAGATGGCACCCCTGGATCTAGCCGAACTTAAGAAGCAACTAGACGAGGCCTTGAATAAAGGCTTCATTCGTCCTAGCTCTTCTCCTTGGGCTTGCCCCGTCCTCTTCGTCAAGAAGAAAGACGGAACGGATCGGATGGTTGTAGATTACCGACCAGTTAATCTGGTCACCATAAAGAACAAGTATCCGCTCCCCAAGATCAACGACCTGTACGACCAGCTCGCTGGGTCCTCAGTCTTCTCCAAAATGGATTTGAGCTTGGGATACCATCAAATCAAGATCAAGAATGGGGACATTCCAAAAACGGCTTTTGTTACTCGTTATGGCCAATACGAGTACACCGTCATGTCCTTCGGGTTAACCAATGCCCCAGCTACCTTCTCTCGCCTGATGACTTCAATCTTCATGGAGTATTTGGATAAATTCGTTGTGGTATACCTCGATGATATTCTCATCTACTCGAAGAACGAACGAGAACATGCCGAGCATCTAAGGCTGGTATTGATGAAACTTCGGGAGCATCGCATTTATGCCAAGTTTTCAAAATGTGAATTTTGGTTACCAGAAGTGACCTATCTAGGTCACGTAATCTCTGGTAAGGGTATTGCTGTCAATCCCGAGAGAGTTCAAGCTGTCCTTGATTGGACTCAACCTGAATCGGTTAAGCAAGTTAGGAGTTTTCTTGGTCTAGCGAGCCATTGTCGCCGCTTTGTCGAGAATTTATCCAAGGTTGCAAAGCCTCTAACTGAACTCCTCAAGAAGGATAAAAAGTTCGAGTGGACACCATAGTGTGAGCATAGTTTTCAGGAACTGAAAAGACGCCTGATTTCCGCACGTGTGTTGCTACCACCAGATTTTTCTAAGGACTTTGTTATCTATCGCGACGCCTCGCGACAAGGATTAGGTTGCATTCTCATGCAAGATCGTCATGTGATCGCATACGCATCTCGACAGTTGCGTCCACATGAGGATAATTATCCCACACATGACCTTGAGCTTGTAGCTGTGGTCCATGCACTAAAAACCTGGCAACATTACCTTCTGGGTAATCGTTGCGAAATATTCACTCATCACCAAAGTCTGAAATATATCTTCACCTAGCCGGATTTGAATCTCAGGCAAAGACGGTGGGTTGAGTTGATCTCGGATTACGACTTATGGATAACTTACACCCCGGGGAAGGCCAATGTTATGGCCGATGCACTAAGTCGTAAATCTTATTGTAACAATTTGATGCTACAACAAGGTCAACCACATCTCTATGAGGAATTTCGGAAGATGAATCTTCATATTGTTCCTCAAGGATTCCTTTCTACCCTGGTGGCGAAGCCTACTCTCAAGGATCAAATCATAGCCGTGCAGGCTTATGATAAGGGTATATCCCGGATCAAGGAGAATATTGCTAGCGGTAACGCTAGGGATTTCTCCTTCAATGAGAAAGGTGTTGTGTTCTTTCAGAACTGTTTAGTGGTTCCTAAGAGCAAACGTCTGCGGCAATTGATCCTTAACGAGGCTCATGATTCTCCTCTCACCATTCATCCCGGTAGTACTAAGATGTATCAGGACCTACGCCAGAGGTTCTGGTGGACTAGGATGAAGAGAGAAATTGCTGAGTTCGTTGCTAACTGCGACGTTTGTCGTCGAGTTAAGGCAGAACATCAAAGGCCTACTGGCACCCTTCAACCTCTAGCTATTCCTGAATGGAAATGGGATAAAGTTAGTATGGATTTCATTACCGGATTTCCCAAGACCAAGAAAGGAAATAATGCTATCTTTGTGGTCATTGACCGTCTTTCCAAAGTGGCTCAATTTCTTCCCGTTCGTGAGAGTATCACAGCTAGCCAGCTAGCAGAGTTATATGTCTCTCGAATAGTGTCTCTTCATGGTGTTCCCTTGGAGATTAACTCGGACCGTGGGAGTATCTTTACTTCTCCCTTCTGGGAAAGTTTTCAAAATGCCATGGGGACTCACTTGTCTTTTAGCACTGCTTTCCATCCCCAATCAAGTGGTCAAGTAGAAAGAGTGAATCAAATCCGAGAAGATATGCTCCGAGCTTGTGTTATATCGTTCAGTATGAATTGGGAGAAGTGTCTTCCATTCGCCGAATTTGCTTATAACAATAGTTATCAATCAAGCTTGGGCAAAGCTCCTTTTGAAGTTCTCTATGGACGAAGATGTCGAACACCTCTTAATTGGTCAGAAACCGGGGAGAGGCAACTCTTTGGCCCGGATATGATCCAGGATGCAGAAGAGCAGGTTCGCATTATTCGTGAAAAGTTGAAAACAGCCTAGTCTCGTCAAAAGAGCCAATATGATCGTCATCATAAGGCTGTGACCTTTGAAGTTGACGAGAAGGCTTACCTTCGGGTTACACCTTTGAAGGGTACCCATCGATTCGTTATCAAGGGCAAGTTGGCTCTTCGTTACATTGGTCATTTTCGCATTCTTGCCAAACGAGGAGAAGTTGCCTACCAGTTGGAACTTCCTCCGCATCTTTCCAAGGTTCATGATGTCTTCCACGTCTCGCAACTCAGGCGTTGCTTTTCGAATCCTATCCGTGAAGTGGACCACGAAACGCTTGATCTCCAAGATAACCTTTCATACCGAGAATACCCCGTGCGTATTCTTGATCAAGCTGAGCGTACCACTCGACGTCAAAACCTCAAGTTTCTCAAAGTTCAATGGTCAACTCATTCTAAAAAGGAGGCAACTTGGGAAAGAGAGGACCGTCTCCGACTTGAGTATCCTGCGTTATTCCCGACGACTTCCAAATCTCGGGACGAGATTATTTTGAGTGGGGGTGAGTTGTCACATCCCTGACACTTTAAGCAAGTTAGCTTTGTGCTCATGTTTTCTTTGCATTGCATCTAGGAAATTTTCAACAAGATTAAAGTAAGTGGTGAAGGAAAACCCAAAACCCTAGCCACTTCTTTAAATAAAGGAAATCTCAAACTAGTTAAAATCAATGAACCCAAAATGGCCTCAAGAAAAGTTCAAACTTTCGGATAAATAATGAAAGTATATAAGCAATGAAGAAAACCTTTTTCTTGACACTTTAAGCATTTTAAATAAATGCAAAAAGCTACTGGTTTCAAGTTTCAAATTTGAAATCAGAAACTTTAAACTTTCAAAAATGTTGAAAACTTTAGGAATGATTGGAAATATTCCAACAAATATTCTAAGGTGCTCAACATAGTTTTTACAAACTATTTGGGAGCTGAAATAAATAGCAAATCAATTTTGGTATTTAAAACAGAAAGAAAATGAGAAAACCTTACCTGACGCTCACCTGGCCCGACCCATCTTCTTCTGTCGTCTTCCTCCCCCGCCAGTGGACAGCAGGAGGTGGCCGCCGCGTACTCCGGCACGGCCACGCACCTGTGCGCCTGCCTGGCCGCCGGTTCGCGCTGGCAAGCACGGGGATAAGCTCCCCGAGCTCGTAGCTATCCATTCACCAGCTCATTCCTCCCCCTCTCCTCTCGGTTCCCTCGATCCCCTCTGCCGCCATTGACAGGAGCTCGAGCTCGAGCTGCCCGTGCCCCTAGCCATAGGATCCTCATTCTGAGTGTGCCGTTAGCTCCGCCTCGTCAATCTGGTCCTCCCTGCAGAAGCCGAAGCCTTCCCGAGCCATGCAACGCCCTCGGCACCGTCGTCTTCAACCTTCGGCCGCCGGCGAGCTCTGCTCGATTCGTCGCCCTCGGTGCTTCCCCGAGCCGTCTAAGCCCTTCTCTGCACTCCTCGTGAGCTTGCGCATCTTTTCCCTAAGCTCTCCCCGTTGATCCCCACCTCTAGGCTTAGTTCCATCGGAGCCCGACGAGGACCGCCACTGCAGCTCGTCGCCGGGAGCCCTCCGGTGAAGGGTTGGTCCGTCTGAGGCCACCAGCAGCCTCTGGACATCACGTAGATGCTTTAGGTGCCCAGCCCCGCGCGTTTTGACCCTGTATTCGATGGCTTCGACGATGGCCGAACTTGGTCGCCGCCAAGCTCGTCGCCGGCGTTGATTCCGGCCACCCCAGCCCGTGGGGCTTGTTCCATCGTGCGCGCCGTCGAGTGGCCGTTCTCCCCGTGGTCTCTGCCGTGAGTTTGGTCGTCGGAGGCGAGTTTCCGATGCCCTCCACCGTACTGGTGGTCGCCGATGGATCTCAGCTGGACTGAGCCACTGACATGTGGGGCCAGCCTCTGGGAGATTAAGAATAATAAAAATAAAATCAAATAAGTTTATAAGACACTAACATGTGGGTCGAGTAAGATTAATCAGCAAATTAAGTTTAATTTTAATCTAAAACTGACCAGAGACACTGACCAGTGGGTCCCACTGGTCAGGTTTGACTTTCAACGGCCAGTTGGACCTGCTGATGCAGTAAAGGGATTTTCCAGTATAAAAATAATTCCAGAAATGTTTAAAACTTCAAAAATTCATAGAAATTAATCTGTAACTCCAATGAAAATAATTTATATATGAAAAAGTATCAGAAAAATTCAAGGAATCTGAATATGTCATTTTCAAACATGTTTGAAAATGGTACAGAACCCAAACATGTAGATTAATGAATAAGTCAATTCTTATAAATACTTTATAAATGGAGTATGGAAAATATTTGATTTTCACTATGATTGACATGATCAAATACTCTCCTAATTACAAACCAGCAACTTAACATGTCATCCCATGCCTGTTAACATCAAGTTGATCTGAGCGTCAGGTCGAATCAATTAAAATGGTATCCGAGAATACCTCGTTTGAAGTGATATTTGAATGTGATTCAAATCAACTTCAAACCTAATACATGTTAGTTATAATAGTATATCACCTTGAATTCTCATGCCATGCTCATGCATCATCTTGATTGCATATGCTTGATATTGATTGTTGTCATTCCTTCCGGTAGGCTCCGCTCCCCCGGATTCCACCAAATATACGTCTGACGGATATTGTCACTCCTCTGAGCAACAAGGCAAGCAACCATTTTGATCATCCCGATAAATCCCATGTTCTTGCTCCTGCACTTACTTATTGCATTAGGATCAAATGCTTCAACTGCTTTTGCCACGTTAGTTGAACCCACTTCCTTAGCATGACCTATCCTTGTCACAGTAAATAGCCGAACCTTGCAACCTAGCATACCTGGTAGTTGCTTGAGCCATGATGTGCCTTATCCTGCTATGCATGCTATGCTTAGAGTTGTGTATGGTCTGTCATCTGGGAGATGAACAGAGTTGTGAGAATGTGTTCGGTGAGCAAAGGTTGTATGTCGAACCTGATTTGGTAAAGGTACCGGTGAAAGGCTGTGTAGGAGTACATGGCGGGTTGTTTCATTGGAACCGTCCGTAGGAACTGAGTTCCGTGTATGTAATCCAAGACTAGATACTACCACACGTTGGGATACTTAATTGACCCTCTCGACTTATTAATCGCTTAGTGCTCGGTCGAGGAGTTGCAAGTAGTTTCTATTGTTTTATAGTCATGCTGGATGCCGTGCATAGCGCTGACCTGAGAGGTGGGCTGTGATGCGGTAGGCAGTGGCATGATGTACCAAGTGGCACCCGGATGATGCGCTTGGGAACCCTACGCACATCGTTTGGGGCCGTGGCGGAAACCTCGGCCATACTTCCGTGTGGGTTACCCTCAGATAGGCGATAAACCTGGACTAGGTACTTGTGTGGTTAACGGTCGTGGCCGACTCCCTCGCTAGGCTTCCGCTTGAAGGTTGCCGAGGTGCATGATGTGCACATGGCGATAAGTGGCGAGAGCATGTGTGACGAAGTACACCCTTGCAGGGTTATGATCTATTCAAATAGCCACGTCCGCGGATATGGACTACTTGGAGACATATGTTGTTCATAGATAACTTCAATGTCTACTCAAAAAATTGTCAAGATAAGCGTGAATGTCGTGGACGACATTTCTGTATGGATACGGAATGATTCCACGATGGTGTATTGTTGTGGTGTTAGTGGACTCGTGTGCGAGAAATCAAGTTGTCAAAATTATTTAAAAATGCAAGTTGTCTAGCCACGAGTCAAATGCTGGCTTTCCGCATGAAACCCCACAATACCTTATTGATACTTTGCATGAGTAGTTAGTTATCCTAAAGTCTTGCTGAGTACCTTCGTACTCATGTTTGCTTAATAAATGTTGCAGAGGTTGCTAATGACCCTAATGGAGGGTTCTTCGTAGACATCGATGACGACGAGTAGCTGGTGTCCCAGCTACGATCTGGCCCTACGTTGGGTCTGTAGTATAGTCAGACCATGTGCCTTCTAGTTGCACCTGTCTGTACTCACACAGTTTTAAACTCTTCGCTGGCTTGTAACTGAATGACTGCTATTATGGGTCATGAGACCCTTATTGTGTGATATTATGTGTATGGCTCTTCCGAGCCTCTTAAATAAAGTTTGTATGTTTATGGTTATGTTGTGATGCCATCGATGTATCTATACATATCGGTATGCCATGCGTACGTGTGTCGTACTTGATATGTATGGGGTTCGATTACCTAGTCGTGAACTTTAGTAGCACTCCTTACAAGGAAATGCCCCTTTGTGATCCAACGAGCCTTGGTAGTTCGCTACTGCTCCGGACACATTGGTTGACTGGCATGTGTCCTTCTTAGCTGCTGTGTGTGTCCCCTTTGGGGAAATGTCACGCGATGTAATGGAGTCCTTGTAGCTTACTACGACTCGTCTACACTCGCTGATGACCGACACCTGCTTTGTTGGGTCATGTATGCATGTCCTTGTGCGGTACTGCCTCTTTGGTTTATGACTAGACTTGTCGATCCGGGTTCTTTGACATCGGAATGCTAGCGACACTATTGCATACGTGAGTCTAAAGACGCAAACGGTCCCGGCTAAGGTAAGGCTGCAGCCGTGGAGTTAACCGTGCGTGAGACTGCAAAGGGATGCGATGTGTTACATGCTGGATACCTATGGCTTAGGATCGGGGTCCCAACAATACCGGCGAGAATTGTGCGGCACTAGTGAGGCTAGCAATGGTGGAAGGTGAAAGTGCATCTATACCATGGACTCACATTTGTCATGAAGAACTCACATACTTGTTGCGAAAGTTTTTATTAGTAATCGAAACAAAGTGTTAAATGCATACTCCTAGGGGAAGGGTTGGTAGGTGTTAACCATTGCGCGATCCCGACCTCAACACAAAGGATGACAATCAATAGATCAATTATGCTCTGACTTCCTAACATAGCGGTTCACCATATGTGCATGCTACGGGAATCACTAACTTCAACACAAGTATTTCTAGATTCACAACACCCTACTAACATAGCTCTAAATATTACCAAATCCACGTCTCAAAACTAACTGAGAGGAACCAAAACTTCTCATTCTACTCAATGCACATGAAGATGGAAGTTTTTGTATCCTCTATGGGTACCTATCACCTTTGGGACTACTTTCATAGCATAAGCCAACTACCAAGTCACGCACCGCCGTGCTCAAAAAGATATAAGTGAAGCACATAGAGCAAAATTATCTAGCTCAAAAGATATAATTGAAGCACTATGAGCATTCTAGCAAAATCACGACGAGTCCATGTCTCTCTCTTAAGTTGTGCAGCAAGGATGATTGTGACACAACGAAAATAAAAGACTCCTATGATACAAGACGCTCCAAGCAAAACACATATCATGTGGTGAATAAAAATATAGCTCCAAGTAATGTTACCGATGGATTGAAGACGAAAGAGGGGATGCCTTCCCGGGGCATCCCCAAGCTTAGGCTTTTTGGTGTCCTTGAATTTGGCTGGGGATGCCTTGGGCATCGCCAAGCTTGACCTCTTTCCACTCCTTATCTCTTTGTCCATGAGAACATCACCCAAAACTTGAAAACTTCACAACACAAAACTTAAACAGAAACTCGTGATAACATTAGCACAAGAAAACAAACTACCACCTCTTTAGGTACTGTAGCAATCTTCATTTCTATTTATATTGGTCTTAGGCTACAGTATTCTCACTTTTCCATGGCTAGTACCCCCCGATACTATCCATAGTTTCATCAAAACAAGCAACCAACTCAACAAAAACAGAATCTGTCAAAAACAGACCAGTCTGTAGGAATCTGTATACTTCGTATACTTCTGTTACCTTAAAAATTCTGAAAACTTACGAATGCCTGGGAAAAAGGTATATAAAAAAGAATAAAAAAGAATCAACTCAAAATCCCTTTCTGAATAAAAATGAAAAATCATCTCGTGAGCGAAAAGATTCTGTCTTTTTCCAGCAGGATCAAACAACCATCACCAAGACTAGTCATAAAGGTTTTGCTTGGCTCAAACACAAAAGGAAACACAAAATACACAACCATAACAGAATTAAGATTGTGTGGACGCAACAAAACAGAAAAGAAAATGATAAATTCATTGGGTTGCCTCCCAAAAAGCGCTATTGTTTAACGCCCTTAGCTAGGCATTGATAATTCAATGATGCTCACATAAAAGATAGTAATCGGACACGAAGAGAGCATCATGAAACATGTGACAAACACATCTAGGTCTAACATACTTCCTATGCATAGGAATTTTATAGGAAAACAGATTGTCAAGACAACCAATAGTTACCAAATGCAAGGAAGAAGAAAGAGACAATAGCAATCTCGACATAACGAGACGTGATTTAGTGATATGAAAGTTTCTACCACAATATTTTCCTCTCTCATAAGAATTACATGTGGGATCATATTCAAATTCCACAATGTAGCTATCACAAAGGATATTCTTTTCATGATCCACATGCATGCAAAGTTGACGCTCTTCAAAAATAGTGGGATTATCATCAACTAAAGTCATGACTTCTCCAAACCCACTTTCAATATTGTTGCAAATATCATTGCAACAAGTTGTGGACATAGCAAAACTAGCATCCCCAAGCTTAGGGTTTTGCATATTTTTAGCATGGTTGACACTAATAGGATTTATAGTGGAACCATTGCAATCATGCTTTTCATTCAAGGAGCCCTCGTGAATCATTTCATAAATTTCTTCATCACGATTTTCAGATTCACGCTTCTCAAGCAAAACTCCATAGAGAAAGTCAAGTGCACTCAATGCACTAGCAATTGGTTCCACATAAGTGGATCTCTTAAAGAGATTAGCAAGTGGGTGAGGATCCATATCACTAGATTTTCAGCAAGCGAAGATGCAAGTATATTGAAGGCACATAGCACTCAAGCAAAGGAAAGGCAAGCGAGAGAAAAGGGCGAAAGAAAAAAGGCACACGAAAAAAGGCAAATATTTTTGTAAATTTTTGTTTTTCAGAAGTGGGGGAGAGGAAAATGAGAGGAAAAAAAGTAAATGCAAGAGATGAGTTTGCGACACTTACTTGGATGAGTTCTTGACTTGATCCTCCCCGGCAATGGCGCCAGAAATCCTTCTGCTACGGCAACAAAAGTTCTTTCCCGGCAATGGTGCCAGAAATCCTTCTGTCGTCTCTTGAGCTTGCGTTGGTTTTTCCCTTGAAAAGGAAAGGGTGATGCAGCACTGGAGAAGTAGGTATTTCGCTCAGTTTGAGAAGCACGGTATCAATCCAGTAGGAGAGTCTCCTCAAGTCCAGAGTACCTACACAAACACAAAGAGCTTGCACCCAACGCTATAAAGGGGTTGTCAATCCCTTCAAGATTGATTGCAAAGTGAGATCTGAAGGCGGAAAGTGCAACAGAGAAAAAGAGTAAGGCTGAAAATATGGTGTGGAGTAGACCCGGGGGCCATAGTGTTCCCTAGAGGCTTCTCTCAAAATAGCAAATATCACGGTGGGTGAACAAATTACT
Source organism: Hordeum vulgare subsp. vulgare (assembly GCF_904849725.1). Taxonomy (NCBI): domain Eukaryota; kingdom Viridiplantae; phylum Streptophyta; class Magnoliopsida; order Poales; family Poaceae; genus Hordeum; species Hordeum vulgare. Next base: position 266,805,020 of record NC_058519.1, on the reverse strand, counting down.
ATCGAGCAATTGACAGAACCGCGCAAAGTCATGACGATATCTAACGCAATGATCATACATATAGGCATCACGTCCGAGACAAGTAGACCGATACTTTCTGCATCTACTACTATTACTCCACACATCGACTGCTATCCAGCATGCATCTAGTGTATTTAGTTCATGACGAACAGAGTAACGCCTTAAGCAAGATTACATGATGTAGAGGGATAATCTCAAACCAATGATGAAAACCCCATCTTTTTACCCTTGATGGCAACTACATGATGCGTGCCTCGCTACCCCTTCTATCACTGGGTGAGGTCACCGCACGGTATGAACCCAAAACCAAGCACTTCTCCCATTGCAAGAATCATAGATCTAGTTGGCCAAACAAAACCCACCACTCAAAGAGAACTACAAGGATATGAAATCATGCATAAGAGAGATCAGAAGAAACTCAAGTAAGATTCATAGATAATCTGATAATAGATCCACAATTCATCGGATCTCGACAAACACGTCGCAAAATAATATTACATCGGATAGATCTCCGTGAAGATCATGGAGAACTTTGTATTGAAGATCCAAGAGAGAGAAGAAGCCATCTAGCTACTAGCTATGGACCCGTAGGTCTATGGTGAACTACTCGCGCATCATCAGAGATGTCATGGTGTTGATGAAGAAGCCCTCCGTATCCGAATCCCCCCTCCGGCACGGCACCAGAACGTGCCGCAGATGGGATCTTGCGGAGACAGAAGCTTGCGGCGGCGGAAAAGTACTTTCGATGATCTCTTGATTTTTTCTCATATTTTAGGGAATCTATAGGCGCAAGTCCTAGGGCAGAGGTGGCCCGGGGAGCCCACATGCCAGGGAGGCGCGGGCCCCCCTGGCCGCGGCTAGGGGGCTTGTGGGGTCCCTGGCATGTGGGCTCCCCGGGCCACCTCTGCCCTAGGACTTGCGCCTATAAATTCCCTAAAATATGAGAAAAGATCAAGAGATCATCGAAAGTACTTTTCCGCCGCCGCAAGCTTCTGTCTCCGCAATCTTTTTCTGTTTTGGAAAAAAATTGGTTGTTTCATTCCGTTTGGACTCCGTTCAAAATCCTACTCTGAAAGGGGTCAAAAACATGGAAAAACAGGAACTGGCACTTGGCACTAAGTTAATAAGTTAGTCCCAAAAATATATAAAAGGCATACAAAACATCCAAAGTTTGACAAGATAATAGCATGAAACCATCAAAAATTATAAATACGTTGGAGACGTGTCACACGTCACCGTGATTTCTATCATTTATCTCGTGTTAGTCGGAACCGAGTCAAATTCAAAATTTAAAAATTAGTCGAACGAGAAAAGTTTTTGAATATTAAAATAAAAATGTGAGATGAGTTACAAATATTCCTAAATAAATTATAGAATTGAATCGGGCATTTTTTAAATTATTTAGAACCCCTATATATTTAAAACAGAAACTACAAAATAAATAAATAATAATAACAGAAGAAGAAGAAAAGGGGAAAAACCCCAAAAGCCCCCAGCCCAACTGGGCCAAATGGCCTCGCCGGCCACCCCCCATAGCCCACCAACCCAAGTGGGGGTATAAGACCCCTAGGGGGAACCCTAGCGCTCGGCCCTCCCCTCCGCATTCCCACGTGTCGCCAAGAGCCGGGTGGATCCCTCCCCTCGTCACATGGCCCCGATCGCCCCCACCGACCCCATGTCGCCCTCTCCTCCCGTTCGCCTGGATCGAACCCCATCTCTCTCGTCGCTACCTCCCACCCTCACGAGTGGACCCCTGCTCCAACGCATCCCGTCGCTCTCCCCTCCCTCTCATGGCTTGCTCCAGATCGCCCCATCTCGTGCGCCTCCCCTCACCACCTCCCCCCCCCCCCCCCCGTGCCTCGCTCACCGACATGAGCCCCCACCCCGCACTCCCTCTAGGGCCGGGACCCCTCCGATCGGCCCCTGCCCGGCGGCGCCCCTCCCCCCCACCATTCAGCCACCATGCTTCCGGCTTGAACCATGTCACCGGCCGGCTCCGCCAGCCACCGGTGGCCGGCTCGCCGTCGCCAGGGACTCCGCCGCCGTCTCCTCCACCGGACCGCTTCGCCGGCCCTCCACGGGAGGTCCCTCCTCCAGCACGGAGAACCACCGACCTCCTCCGCCATCCCGAAGCCCCATGGCGGTGCAACCAGCCCCACGTCGGATCCACCTCGACCTTCACCTCGTCGCCGTCCTCCTCATCTCGTCCCCGACGGCTCCATCGAGCGTCGCCGACCTCGCCCCCTACAACGTGGGTGAGAACGCCCCCTCTCCCTCTCCTTCACTCTCCGGTTCCGTTCCGGCTTTCATCACCTCGTCCCGGCGTCGTTGATCTCCTGTAAGAGAGATGACAGTTAGTTGAGTAGAGGATAGAACAGAAAGAAAGGAAATAGGTGATAGAAAGAGAAAATAAAATAAATGGATAAACGTGTATGTGTATGTATGCAAATATATGTATGACATATGTGTGTATGTATATGGAATATGTGTATATGTGGTATGTATGGAATTAGTGGTATGGATGTGTGTGTGTGTAGCGTATGTATGGGCTCGTTGTTCCAATGACAGTAGTGCCCCACCACTCCCACCAAATGACAGGTGGGGTCCCTCCTAAAAATATATATATATATATAAATATATAAATATATATATATATATATGTTTTTATTAATACAATAAATAAATATATAAATACATTATTTAATTAGTTAATTAATTAAATAGATAAATTAGTAATCTATTAATATAGATAAATAATTATCCTATTAGAGTATGACACATGGGTCCCCCACTAAATTAGTCTGATTAATTAATAATTAACCCTAATTAATAAACTCTATCAATGACACGTAGGACCCAGTGATCAGTTTGACCAGTCAACTGCTGATGTTATAATAGCATTTAATTAAATTAATTAAATCTGTTTTTAATTCTTAAATATTAATACAACTTTAAAAATTAATATAAAATAAATCGTAGCTTAGATGAAAATATTTTCAACATAAAAGTTGATCGGCAGAACGAGATGAACCCGGATACGCCGTCCGTTTGTGTGTCACGCGTCCCTAGCATAGCAAACGTGGAACTTTTCCATCGTTTTTCATCTTTCCGGTTGTAGCCACACACCCCGGAAATATCATCTGATATTTTTCCGACCCGTTTGTGACGGATGTTGCTGCGTTAGCTCATGCCTAGCATGCATCTTGCCATGTCATGCTTAGTGTTGCACCTGTTGTTGTTATTTATTATTTCTCCCACCTCTTCTTACTGGTAGACCCCGAGACTGACATTGCTCCAGGGTACATCTACGACCCTGCCGACCAGCCCTTTGTCGCAGAGCAACAAGGCAAGCAGACCCCCTTGATCATTCCTATATCGCCTATTCTTTCTTCCTCCTACTTGCGTTAGAATTTTGATACTATTGTAGTTAGCTCCTATATCTGATGAATAGCCTAATTTTGATGAACTGCTACTTTCAGTACCACACTTTAAATTGTTTAGTATAGGTGGGACAGTCATCCCTTTTGACCCCTTAGCTAGTCTCCCCGCTTTGTCTTCAAGTCTCGATCCCTGATCAACGAGCCAGACCCGACATAGCACTTACACCCCCCTTAGTTGTACGATGCTACAGAGATACTATCGGGTACCGAGGGTGACACCTCACGAAGTACTCAGGATGATACCTCTGTAGTATAGCTAGTCGGTCGTGGTTATCGAGGGTGATTACTCCTTCACCACTACCGACGATGTCTCTGTCATACAGCCCCTCAAGTGTGGGACCATCGAGGGTGATTCCTCTAAGCCCACCTTGACGGTTACATCGTTCGGGATCCAACAAGCGTGATGACGCAGATCCCCTGATGATACAACCACACAGTTACTTGACCATGTTACTGGGATCGTTGATGAATAGATGTTAGGCGGGTGGATTCCCGCATGGATGAGTCGATGGCTCAATTAAAATGATAATGGATCTAGGTATTTGATCTGGGTTGGTGGGAAGGCCTTATTACGCACTAACCGTTTGCGTGGGAAGAATTATGGGTACTCGACGTCGCGGCATCAGCTAAAGCTCTTCAGACGTCAGCAATGGAGCGATTCGCGCCTGAGTGGTCCCGAGATGCATCGCGCTTGTGATTAAGGGGTGCTAGGACTTACATCGGACGCCCTTGCATCATGTAGGAGCGCAGAGGGAATGTGTGCCCATGACCCCTTTGTGCTTAGGAGTTAGACTGATGGGCTCGCCTCTCTGTTGAGTTTAGGTGGGGCTGCGACGTGTCGATATTCCGAGGCCGGGCATGACCCAGAAAAGTGTGTCCGGCCAGAGTGTTATCGAGCGTGATGGGGAATTTGTTGTGCACCCCTGAAGGGAAGAACTTATCTATTCGAGTAGACGTGTCCACGGTTACACGACGACTTGGAGTTGTGCCCTGATCTTATACAACTACAACTGTTACTTAACTGGAATTAGTTGCCCCGGGATTGCTTCCTCGCAAGGAGTCGAGGGAGGATCTCTGGGCGTGACCTCATATTAATATTGCTTCAACAATATGACTATTAGTTGTGTTACCTTGCTCTAACATCGTCTATTGCGGCAAGACCCAATGAAGTTGCTAGTCTTCCATAGGACTAGGCCTTCTCTCCCTTTTCTAGCATTGCTGCAGTCAGTCCACATATAAACCCCCCTCCTTTGATATTGTTGCATACTTAGCATAGTTCTGATGTGAGACTTGCAAGTACTTTGGATGAGTACTCACCGTTGGTTTGCTCCCCCTTTGCCCCTTGATCCGTTGTTGCGACCAGATGTTGGAGCCCAGGAGATGGAGTTTCTTGCCGACGTCTGCCCCCCCCCCCCTGATGGTGACTTCTTCGTGGAGGCCACTGAAGATCAGGAGTAGTTAGGAGGTTCCCAGGCAGGAGGCCCCGCCTCGTTCGATCGTTGTTTCTTTTGTGCTAGCCTTCATTAAGGCACCCCATGTTTAATGTGTGTACTCAGATATTCGTTGCTTCCGCTGACTCGTGTGTTTATCGAGCTTCTGTATTCTAGCCCTCGAGGCCCCTGGCTTGTAATATGAAGCTTGTATTATTTTATTTGTGTCTAGAGTTCTGTTGTGATATCTTCCCGTGAGTCCTTGAGTTTCATCATACGCATTTGCGTGTATGATTAGCGTACGATTAAATCAAGCGCATCACACTCTCTCTGTCTGTCCGACCGTTTGCGGGTGGAAGGCGGTGCTGAAAGAGATCTTGGTTCCGAGGGCTTCTTGGAACTTCTTCCAGAATCTTGAGGTGAACTCCATGCCTCGGTCGGATACAATCTCCTTGGGAACTCCGTGGAGACTCACTATACGATGGATATATAGGCTGGCCAATTAGCTCCCATCATAAGTGGTGTTGATTGGAATGAAATGGGCCACCTTTGTTAGGTGGTCGACAATGACCCATATGGGAATGGTGCCCCTTGCTTGACCTGGGCAAACCATTGATGAAGTCCATGCCGACTTTGTCCCACTTTCATTCAGGCACTTGGAGAGGTTGTAGCAGTCGAGCGGGTCGCTGGTGTTCAGCCTTGACTCGCTGGCACACGTCGCACTTGGCAACATAAGACGCTATTTCCCTCTTCATGTCGTGCCAGCACAATCTTTCTCGGAGGTCTTGATACATCTTGCTGCCCGCGGGGTAAATAGAGTAGGGTGTGTCATGAGCTTCATGTAGGATCAAGTCCTTGAGTTCTTCCTTGTTGGGTACGCATAAACGTTTCACAAACCACACTATTCCTTGCTCATCCACCGAGAATTTTGGGACCTTGCCTTCCTCGATCTTCTTCTTGATGACTTCGATGCTCTTGTGCCCCTTCTGGGCCTCCTTGATGTCGTCTGCCAGTGTTGGTTTGACTTCAACGTTAGCTAGGAACCCTGGTTCAACTAGCTCCAACCCGAAGCTTTCCATCTCTTCATACAAGGCGGGTAGCCTTTCCTTCAGCATAACATTCAAGGTGGTGGTCTTCCGGCTTAAGGCATCGGCCACCACATTGGCCTTACGGGGGTGGTATTGAATGCTGAGGTCGTAGTCTTTGATTAACTCCAACCATCTTCGCTGCCTCATATTCAATTCGATTTGAATAAAGATATACTTCATATTTTTGTGGTCAGTGTATATTTCACATCGCATCCCCAGAAGGCAATGTCGCCATGTCTTTAGGGCATGCACTACTGCTGCCAACTCGAGATCATGGGTGGCATAGTTCTCCTCACACGGGCGCACTTGCCGTGACAAATATGCCACAACCCTGCCATCTTGCATTAGTACTCCACCAAGCCCGGTTCTGGAGGCATCACAATATATCCCAAACTCCTTGCTGATATTTGGAGTATCCAATACTGGGGCGGTAGTCAATCTCTTCTTCAACTCCTGGAAGCTTGCTTCACACTCCAGCGTCCATTCAAACTTCTTGCCTTTCTTCAAGAGCTCCGTCATGGGTTGAGCGACGCGAGAAAATCCTTCTACAAACTTGCGATAATATCCCGCGAGTCCGAGGAAGCTCTTGACATCCTTCACATCGATTGGTGACTCCCAGTTGGTTACCGTAGTAATCTTGGATGGATCGACCGCCAATCCGTTTGCCGTCATGGTATGACCCATGAATCCAACTTCGTGTAGCCAGAATTGGCATTTGCTGAACTTGGCATAACGTTGGTGCTCTCGAAGCTTCTCCAACACTAACCTCAAGTGTTGTGCATGCTCTTCTTCGGGCTTGGAGAAGATTAATATCTCATCGATGAATACGACAACAAACTTGTCCAGGTATTCCATGAAGACCTTGTTCATGAGGTACATGAAGTATGCTGGGGCATTCGTCAACCCAAATGACATGAGAGTGCACTCGTATAGACCATACCAGGTCACGAATGCAGTCTTGGGTATGTCTTCGTGTTGGATCTTCAGTTGGTAATATCCAGATCGGAGATCGATCTTGGAAAATACATTGGCTCCATTTAACTGGTCAAACAAGTCTTGAATGGCTCCATTTAACTAGTCAAACTTGTTCTTGATTGTGACTTCATTAAGAGAACGGTAATCGACGCACAGTCTGATAGTCCCATCCTTCTTAGACACGAATAGAACAGGTGATCCCCAAGGTGACGCACTCGGATGAATGAATCCCTTCCTGAGTTGCTCATCCAGCTACTTCTTCAGCTCTGCTAGCTCTTCGGATCCCATCCTATAAGGCTTCTTATAGATAGGGGCCTTGACCCGGGCATGAGCTCGATGATGAACTCAATGTATCGGTCGGGAGGCCTCCCTGGTAGCTCATCCGGAAAGATGTCTGGGTATTCACAGATTATCGGCACTCGGTCCAGCTCTTCTCCCGATAGGCTATTAACCTAGAGGACTCGAGTGGATACAGGCTCAGGGACATACTTAACTTTGACCCCTTGGTTGCTTGTCATGGTAATAGTCCTGTTGGCACAGTCCAAGGTGCTCTGGCGTTTGGCCAACCAATCCATTCCAAGGATTACTTCTAAGCCTTGCAACTTAATGACAATGAGATCTGTTGAGAAGCTTATCCCATTAATATTGATCCCGAATCCTCTACATCCTAGGTCGGTCCTTAGCACTGCTCCCGGGGTATGTACTGCCATTTGCCCATTAAGTAAGGTAGGCTTCAAAGCACATTTTTCCGCAAACTTCTAAGTAACAAAAGAATGTGAAGCACCACAATCAAACATTACTGTTGTTGAGGTGGAGTTGGCGAGGAACGTACCCAGAATGCAGTCCGGGTCTTCTTGTGCTTCTTCTGTGGAGATGTGATTAATACGTCCCCTGTTGTGATACTGCTGATTGCGGGGACCTTGGTTCCTGGCTGGTGCCCCTTTACCTTGTCCCTGATTTGGTGCATTGGGGTGCGATGCGTCGGGCTTCTTGTTGGGGCACTGCCTGGAATCGTGCCCAGCTTGTCCACATCCAAAACAGGTAACTTGTCCCAGGATGTTGGTCTTGACTCCACTGTTGTTCGGCAGGTTGAGCGTTGGCTTCGTGTTGACTTGCTGCTGAAGCTGGTAGTTCTGGCGAAATGTTGGTGCCTTAGACTGTTGTTGCTGATAACTGGGTCTTGCTGGAGCTGACTGCCATGGGCGTGTCTTCGGGTTACTGGGTCCTCCACTACCCATCAGCCTGCGCTTACGGGTGTGGTCCATTGCATGACTCTTATCCTCGAATATGAGGGCCTTGTTAACCAAATCGCAGAAGGTCCAACATTCACAAACAACCAGTTGATACTGGAGTGGCTATTGTAGTCCTTCCATAAAGCGTTCCACTTTTGCGGCCTCAGTGTTGACGTCCTCTGGTGCATATCTCGACACGAGGTTAAACTTCTGCAGATACTCCTTGACGGTTCCACTGCCTTGCCTTAAATCTCGGAATTCCCGCTTCTTAATGGTCATCATTCCAGGAGGAAAGTGAGCAGTGCGGAATCCTTCCTTGAACACTGTCCAAGTGATGGCTTGCCCTTAACGCATGATCTGGACCCCGTCCTACCAAGCTCCGGCCTTGCCTCCAAGACAGTGAGAAGCATAAATGACTTTCTCGTGATCATCGGTGCACTTGACCAGTGCGAGGAGGTCTTTGATAGTGCGAATCCAGTCATCGGCATCCAATGGTTCAGTCGTCTCCGTGAATATAAGAGGCGTAGTCCACATAAACTCAGATAGAGTAGAGCGACCGTTGCCATTTCCGTTTTGCGGTGAATTGTTCACCAAGACTTTAGCCAGTTGTTGGATGCTTGACGTTTCTCTCAGAGAGCTTGGAGGAACTGAGCCACATTCAGGCTCTTCGGAGGAGGCGGTGGCGGAGGAATATTGCCTTGTTGCTCCACGTGGTGATCTATAGCTTGACCGTTCCCACCGGTTCCCTGCTGCTGGCAGAGGAGGAAGAGTTGGGGTTACCGAAGGTGCTAGTGCGAGTTGAAATCACCATCCTGTCAGAGGAGTAGACAGGTCAATATGACGAATTTGGCCGGGAATCATAAGGGATGATGATATAATAAGGGGGGTTTGGTTTCGTGCTAGTGTGAGATTTTTAAACAAAGGATTTGGGAAAAGCTAATGCATTAAATTTAAAACAAGTGATGTAGTCGCTTACAAGCTGCCTACGGAAGAAATGCGGCTTGCATCATACATGTTCACACAACACTCATGGTTCACACGAACCGATACATGGACTCACTACGCTTGGGGAAGACTCCTATTTGCCTAAGTCATACTGCTAAGCGGCGGACTCGTCGGTCTCGTAGGAAGGTTCTGCAGGGTCTTTGTCTTCATCCTCATTGGTACTTTCCTCCTTCAGGGGTGTGGGAGACGAAAGTGTTCCATCACGGCGTCTCTTAGTCGGTGAAGCGGTGAGGAGCTCAGTGTACTCTTCTGCGGTCAGACGGCGACTCTAAATAGGAGTGGCCTGGAGTGGTGGTATCCCTCTTCGGAAGGCAATGGCTGGCTGCCCTCCGGGTGCTCCTTCCTTCTTGACCTTGCGGGTCTTCATCTTCTCCAGGCGAAGTAGGTCCTTGACTTGGTGTAGCTCTTGGCGAAGTGTCATCGACTCCTTGATCAGCAGGTGAGTCAAGGTGTCGGCGGAAAGGCTGAAGTAGGTCTGAAACCTTAGTGGCGTCCCGTCCTCCGTAGATGGGTTGAGTGTCCAACTCCCATCAATCTCGTCCTTCAGAAAAGGCAGGTGACGAGTAGCTGGCTCGTTAGCCATCTCGGGAAGGATGCCGCGGAGACGCACGAGCGCCTCTCGTGCGGCTATCTCCACTGCCAACATCAGATTCTCCATGTGTGGTCCTTCAAAGAACCAACTAGTTGGGGAGTCGTTAGCCTTCACTATCATGTCCACGTGATATTCCTTGGTGTCCGCGTTAACCCGGTGCTCGTGGTAGAGTAAGATGGGCGTGCGGCGTACTTGACACTTCTCGAGACTATCTCCCAAAAGTAGGAGAAAGCCCGTCTCCAGAAGCATCTCAGGTACGACGGACATCTACAAGGTTGTAGGAGAGGGTTAGAAATTTTTGGTAGGTGCAGAAAATCTCAAGTGTAAGGGTTAAGTGCACTAATCATCTCGGCTATCGTCGATGCTACCTAAGGATTACTATACTCGGGATGGCTCTGATACCAGCTCCGTGGAGACCACGACTTATGAGTCGAGGTCGCCGAATGAACGTGCTTAGTGATCCCAGAGATCAATGCTCACCGAACACACAAATGCTGAATATTAAGAGTCTTACATCCAAGTACCAAATTATTACAACACATGACTGATAAGGTCAGGTTCACAAGGTAGGGCCTATAAGGCCAAATCGCACTAAAACAACTAGTAGCGGAAATCTTAGGTCTAAGCGGGTGCCCATGCCATCAGCCTACACCAACAGGCATTCTGACTCGGAAGCGTCCTAGTTCACAGGGCTGTCTCCGAAGACATACTCTTCTCCGAACTCCGATCCTTCCATGTGTGGTGAATAATATAATCAGTGGCAAGACAATGAGTACTTTGAATGTACTCACAAACAGCCCATTATATGAACAATGCAATTGGTAGAATAACAAGTAATATGCAGTTTGCTGGAAAGCAGCTTAACTATAAATGAACTTGTTCATGGCTATGCAAGATAGGCTAAATGGTATTTAGAAGAACAGGTTACAGATATCAACATATCTGTCATGGGTTGAGCACTCCGGGTTCACCCGATATGCCAAGTCACCAAACTTGGTCATATCAACTCTCTCATATTAACACCATTTAACACACACTGACACACACTTGGTTTATGCGGAAACGACTGGACGTAGTTTAAGCAGCACCATCCAACTATCCTTGACCGTGGACATGGCTATTCGAACGGTTTGACACTCTGCAGAGGTTGTATGTTGTACCCACGAGATCCGGCGTGTCATCCACGACTCGCGGTATATATCATACCTGAGGTAAGTACCCGATCAATGCCTTTCCCCCGATGATACTAGACAAAGAGGTCCACTCGATTGGTACCCAACCCACATGATGTACGTCTTACGAGCATCGACTCTGGATAGTCTCATCCATGCGGGGACCAACGGTGTGCCCGTAACACGTAAAAACAGCATAGTCGCCCTACCTGGCACGACCCCGTCACGAGAGTGGGCACACATCACTCCCGCCACTAGTAATGTGGCTCTTTGCTAGCACGACCAGAGTAATCAACAAAGCCACGTCCCATAAAGGGGTAACATGGTCGCACATGTAAGGTTGGGACGGTCGAAACATCATAAATCTAATCCCATTTCTGAAACCACTCACACCAATATACCCGGTGCACCACTTCACCAAAAGTGGCCACCTAACTCATCATCACCCTCGGGCATTAGTGGCAACCCGACGGGGTTTTCATAAACCTTTGATTATACCATCATCATGCTCATGCTTCTACTATGCTTAGCTCTACTTGTCAACATGATATTAGTGTGACCCTCATAGGTGGTAGGATCATGTTCAAAATGCAAGTGCTCCGGAGGAGCCATCGGTAACATCACTTCAATTATTTACCGATACTTATGATCACATGCAACGAAAATATTTGTTCTACTCAGCATGCAATATAACATATGCTCAAACTTGGTCAAAGGGATGCTTGCCTTGATCAGCTAAGTATCTGAGGTCTTTGGGGTCTTCAAGTCCAACTCCTTCGTCAAGTGTGGTTTCTATCCTCGTATTAAATAAAGAGAAATAAGTAGCTCACTCGAAAACAGAGCACAAAGTCACTTGAAAAATGTTGTTTAATTCTGACAATATTATTATTTTAAAAATATTTGTCTCTCGTTTTAGTGGAAGGATTATTTCTAAAAGTATTTTAACAAAAGCAAAACTATTCCAAATTAGCATTTTTAATTATTATAAAATATAAAGGTTTTCTCAAATTGTTCAAAAGGTTATCTTAAATACTACTCATTTTTAGAAGTATTATGGTGGAAGAATAATAAAAATATACTAGATAATTATTTTGATAAAAAAAACATTCAAAACTAGGTTAAACATAAAAAGAAAAAGGTTGGGGCTCAGGCTTGGCTCGACCTGTGGCTTGGGTCGGCCCAGCTGGCCAGCCAGCCAACGAGCCCAGGCGCGCGCGCGGTCAGGTTCAAACTTATGCGCGGGCCCCTACGGTCAGTGGTAGAGAGGAGAGAGGGGGGAGACAGGAGCCACCCACAGGTGAGCCCCACCCCGTCGGGGTCGTCTTCCTCCTCGGGACACAGAGGAGGGGAGGCTCGCTGGCGATGCTACTGACAGCCTCGAGCCCAGCCAAGGGCAGGAATAAAACCAGCCTACCGTCGCCTACTTGTTGGTGGTCGAGAGGTCGACGGGGAGGCCCTGCTTTACCAGCGACAAGTTGCAACGGCGGAGCAATTTTGGAAGGTCACTGAACTGGGTGCTATGGGTGCGGATAAGCTCGGGGAGGTGATGGGGAAGCTCCCTGAGGTTGCTAGGAACACGCAGGAGGTCAAGGAGCACCGGAGCTGGCTCGTAGCACGAGATCGACGGAGCTTCGAAGCGACGGGGCCTCGATCAATCTCGAGCACAGGAGCTCGCTGTGCTCAAATGGGGAGGGTAGTGATGGAATTCAGGCTCTGGATAGGTGGGATGGAGGGAGGGGAGGCCCTATTTATAGGGTCCCAATGGTGTACCGAGCCGGTGGTTTCACCGTAGCTCGCACGAGGAGCAGTGAGCCTTCGGGGTCGAAACCACTGGGTGCGAACGTGGTTTTGGAAACTGCGTGACTCACCGAGTGGGAGAGAGAGTGAGGAGGGGCCTGCATGCATGGCCACGGTCTTCTGGTGGATCTGGCGCGTGTGGGCATGCGTCGCCCCAGTCAATAGAGCGAGGGACGAGGGCCCTGGAGCTGCCCTGATGCAGAGAGGTGGTCGAGGACTTGAAATGGCAACAGGGGGAGGCTTGAACCGGCCGGGCTGGCCACCTTGGCTTCGGGTGTGTCCACCAGCATGCCCAGAGCGCAGTTTTGGCATGCCACGGCATGCTGGTGTGCTCTGGCCACTTTGGCCTTGTGTGGGCTGTCCTGGGGCTTGGCTTGGAGATGCCTAGCTATTTGGGAGCCAAGGGGTTCACTGTTGCCCATGGGAGGAGAGGAAAGAAGAGATGCCAGTGCTAAACCAGAAGTTAGAATGGGGATTTTGGGGCCTTCTACTTGGATTCAAAGAGGGTCCACTCTCCTGCAGTGGGGAGTGGTGGTGGCTACTTGGTCAAAAGGTTTGGAGGGAAGAGCTTAAGTGTGGAGTGGGGTAGCAGATGTTTTGCCATAATGGCAGTAGGTGTTCGACACGTGTTTGGAGTAGCAACACCTCACAAGTGGTGGTTAGAGTTAACAGGATTAGCTTGGGTGCAGAAATAAGATGTTGCACCAAATTTGAGCCTCGTTGGATGAGTTTGGCAATGCAAACTAGAAATCACCCCCCAATGGCACATCTATCTCTTCCAAAGGGGATGTGGGTAAATAACTTCTTGCAAATCCCATTTTTGGCAGAGGCTCCTCATTTGGGGTGTTGAACATTTCCACAAAGTTTCATCCCATTTGGATAAACTTTGTAATGTAGAGATGTTGCAACTTGGTTCTGGAGAGAAGGGGTTTTGGAATTATTTAGTGAACCAAATCACCTTGGAATGAGGTGACACTTGGTGTGGCCACTAAATATATCTTGGGAAGGTTGTCGGAATTTTATGGGATTTTATTGGAAATATTTCCTTTGGAAATATTTTAAAATATCAAAACATACATAATAGGTTTTCAAGGATTTACACAAATATTTTGAATATAAATAGGGGTTGGAAATCTTATGTATGGAAAATATATGTCCTCTCAGTATCTCCAAATTTTGTCAGATTTTTCTAAGGCAGAAAAGTATTTTTCCATATAGGAATATCAATTTTGGCCTTAGAAATGGACATGCAAATAAAATAGGAAAATAATTTATAAAATAATTATTTTATGGTTTTGGTAAGCTAGAATAGTTTTACAACCAAATCACCAACTTTGGGTAAGAGTACTCTCTTGCCATCATGGACTTGTAGTGCAACCCAAAGTAGGGTTTTGAAATAATGAGAAATAAGAAAAAGGATTTTGAGAATATTTAGGTTATGAAAAATATAGTTTTTGATATCACACAATGAAGCATACATGCATACGAATCATGGCACTCACATCATTGATTTTTGAATTTTTTAATAAACTCAGATTTTTGAACTATAGTAAAAGTGAAGTGAAAAGAGGGTGCGACAAATACCATGTATTGAAATTCTTATATATGGAAAATATGTGTCCACTAAGTTTCCCTAAATTTTCTCAAATATTTTGGAGGAAAACAAATATTTTTTCCCTATAAAAGACCATTTAGGCCCTCGGAAAAACGTATTTAAACAATGTATTAAAAAACTTTTAAAATATATTTTTTGTGGTTTTGGGAAGTCTTTTTGATATTAGGATCCAAATAAAATATTTAGGGTAAACTGTCCTCCCTAATTTGAGGACTTGTAGTACAAACCTCAATTTAGGTTTTTTAAAGCTTAAATTAAATAAATGCTTTTTGGTCAAAATAATATTTTGTAAAAATAGTTTTATGTCATATACACGTGGTATGATCATTGGGCAAAGATTTGGATCAAGGAGAAAATTTTTGAGAGTAGGAACACTTTTGTGAATTAAAACACAAAGAAGCACCCAAGCAAAAAAGCAATCAATTCAAACCATCACAAGCGCACAAACAATTTTAATTGGTCCAAATTTTCAAACTCATGGTCATAGAAAAGTGGTACACACAGAGGGTGTGACAACCACCATACTCTATCCCACCTATATGTTATGTCCATGGTTCAAGCTCATGTATTGAGTGAGTAATAAGAAGTTGAAGTATGTTAAAAAGTATGATCCAATTGCCTAACTTAACACCGTGGTGCTTGGCATTTTTATTTATGTGGTGAAGACGGGGCCATGCCATATTAATATGATAAAATGAATAGGGGGTAAACATTCTTTAGAGATTGTATAGTTTGAACACTCATGATTATGTTACTTATGTTTATCGATATTACTATGCCAATGTTTGTTAATTTATCGTTTCTCAATGATCACACTTGCAATAAATTACATGTTGGGTAGCATGTCACATCAAAAAATTTGTTTTTATCATTTACCTACTCAAGGACGAGAAGGAATTGAGCTTGGGGATGTTGATACGTCTCCAATGAATCTATAATTTTTTACTGTTCCATGCTATAATATTATAATTCTAGGATGCTTTTTGGGCATTTGTTTGCCAATTCATATTATTTTTGAATAGTAACATATTAACCTAGTGACAAGTGCCAGTTGCTATTTTCTGCATGCTTTTGGCTTTTCACGTTAAAGTGCCAAACGGAGTCCAAACACCACAAAACTTTTTGACGATTTCTTCTAGCACAAAAGAAGACCTGGAAGCTTCGGGAGAAGGCCCGGGGCCACATGAGGGCCACACGAGCCAACAGAGCGCACTCAGGTGGTGTGTGTGCCCTAGTGGGAAGTGGGTCCCTCGCGTCTCTCCCGACCTCTTTCTTTGGCTTATGAATTCTCATATTCCCCATAAACCTTAAGGAAGCTTCCCAAACACTTTTTTTGCCGCCGCAAGTCTCTGTTCCACCATGTGCCCATCTTGAAACCTGTTCTGATGCCCTACCAGAGGGGGATCGATCATGACCTCTACATCATCCTTGCTGCTCCCATGGTGAAGTGTGAGTAGTCTACCACAAACCGTATAGGTCCATGGCCAGTATCTTGATGTCTCTCTCTCCCTCTCTCTCTCTCTCTTCATAAATATAAAGTTCATCGCATCTTCATGATGATCTATTCATTGTAATCACTTTGTGCGATGCTTTTGTTGGGATTCGATGAATTATGGGTTTATGTTCAGATTATTCATGAAAAAGATTCGAGTCTTCTCTGAATTATATGATTCTTATTTGCATGATTATTATAGCTTCATAAATCCCTCCAATATATTGATTTGGTTTTGCCAACTAGATTAATTTTTCTTCCGTGATAGGGGTGCGTTGTAGTGGGTTCAATCTGGCGGTGCTCTGTATCCCGATGACAAAAATGGACAAGACATGTCTTTCCATTGTTGCCATGAAGGATAAAATAATGGGGTTAATTCATATTAATTGGATTCTCTCTGTCCACATCATGTCATTGTTCTCCAAGCATTACTCTGTTTTACTCAATACTCTAGATGCATGCTAAATAGTGGTTGATGGGTTGAGTAATAGTAATAGGTGCACACAAGAGTCGGCATGTTTGCTTATGGACATGATTCGTGTATACACATGATCATTGTCGTGAATAAATATTGCATAACTATGTAGTTTTCTATCAATTCCCCAAAAGTAATTTGTTTACCCACCACATGCCTAGTTCAAGAGAGATGCCACTAGAAAACACTACGGTCCCCGGGTTTATTCACATATAAATTTACAAATGCAATTATTTTGTCGCTTCCCATTATTATTTGTATTTACCTTTTGTATTTAATATATTTAAACTATCTATATACACTACTTATCGTCTTGTAAGTAACGAGTTCAAGGGGATTGACAACCCTCTTGCCCGCGCTGGGTGCAGGTGTTTTCTCTTTTGTGCGTACGCCTTGAAGATGGGGGTTGCATGGTCCTCCTTTTGGTTTGAGAGCGTTCATTCTCATCACGGGAAATACTTATTTATACTGTGCTGCATCACGTGTTCCTCTTCACGGAAAAACCCAACGCAGATCACAAGTATCACACATTACATATTGATGACCACAAGTATAGGGGATCAATCGTAGTCCTTTCGATAAGTAAGAGTGTTGAACCCAACCAGGAGCAGAAGGAAATGATAAGAAATTTGTAGCAAGGTATTCTCTAAAAGTCTTGTAGGTAACGGTGATAGATAGTTTCGTGGCAAGATAGTTGGTTACAAGTAACAAGTAACAATAGTAGCAAAGGTGCAGAAAGGTGTCCCCAATCTTTTTTGTAGCAAAGGATAAGCCTGAAAGTTGTCTTATATAAAGTAAACCGCTCTCGAGGACGCATGCTAATTGTCATCTAGTCATGTTCATCAAGTTGAGTTGATTCACGTTCGTTACTTTGATAATTTGATATGTGGGTGGAGCGGTGCATAGGTGTTGTTCTTACTTGAACAAGCAACCTACAGACTATTACCCCCTCTTGCAAGCATCCGCAACTACGAAAAGAAGAATTAGGATAAATCTAACCGTAGCATGAAATTTATGGATCCAAATCAGCCCCTTACGGAATAAATGATAAACTCGGGTTTAAGTTTCTATCACTGCTCGGAACCCATCATCTACCTATTACTCCATAATTGTCGAAGTTTTGGATTTGCGTCTGAGAACCACTCCAAGAACCACGGTTCGAACACGGGGGGGGGGGGGGGGGGGGGGGGACTTTGCTCGGCTACCTGCATTACAATGACAAACACTACAAGATCGATGGAAAGCTCACTCTTTCTCCTCGAAGACTATAGGGACGCGCGAGATACCCAGGTTTGTGCCACCATGCGGTGTAATACCCTAGTATTGCGTGTGTTGGATTGCTTGTAATGGAGAGTTGTGCTCGAGGTACATGAGGTGTGGGGGAGAGAATGCCTTGATCCCCTTACATGGAGGCCTCGTGTACCCTCTTGTATTGCCTTGGTCCCCTTCCCCGAAAACATGAGTGGGAAAGGGTGGCCACAAGGTGGCAATTCAAAGGGGGGCATGAGCTCAAACTAATCCTGACAAAAGACGGAGAAGTCGGTCTCCGTCTGCAAAAGAAGTCTTTGTGATGCGCTTGTAGGCTCACTGATGACCCCTGTCATGCCGCGCTGATCCGTCGTGATCCTTTTTCATCAAAGTGGCAAGCTTTGGGAACGTGCTTTTGGAGGAACAACGAGCACTGTACCTTAATCACCAAAGGGGAAAACAACCCTATCCGCACCGGCTGTCGCGGTCTATGTCGTCCTTCTTTGTACGGGCACGTCGCCCAAGTGGTGGGCACGAGACCCCACGACAGTAGCTGCTTGCCAAGGGTGCGAGTCTGCCTTGTGGGAGGGGCCCCGCGAGGCGTCCTGGTGCTTGTCAACCTCGGCATGGCCTAGCCAGGCGGTAGGAGGCTTCACGTGGCCTGCCCCCTCGTGAGGCAGCTCCCTTCGGAGCGGCAGAGGCCGAGCAACCCATTGTGGGATGATGCAAGCCTCACTCTCGGGGCTAGCAAGAAACAGGACGTGGTACCTTGGGTCCCACTGGACCGACAAATAGCCCACAGGCCCGCGGCATGAACGTTCCACCCGATAGGGATGAAACAACGCGAGGCCCATCGAACTGCCGGGTCCAGAGATGATGTTCGATGAATTTTGCATGGTGGGATGGCCCCACTCACCACAACACCTTGGAACCGCCGCCCTAGAGATAAATCCAACTCAAGCGGAGCATTGTAACATCATTTCTTTGCTATCCTCATCTCGCCCTCATCTCGCGTGTGCGCAGCCCCCCTTGTCGTTTAGACTCTCGCTTTTGATCTCTTCATCGCCGTGGCCCCCAGCAAGAAAACCTTCGCCCCTCGTAGCTTCCTCCAGCAAGAACGCCCCGTTGGTGGAACTCGGTCCAGCCCTACTCTGGGTCTCCATCACCAGTGAGAGCGGTCTGGCCAAGGACCTCCTCCTAGTGGCCTCCGAGCACTACAAGGGGGGCACCGAGATCTGGCAGGGCGCACACCTGCAACGCGACCTGAAGCCCACAATGGTCCCCCGCCTTTTTTCACTCGCCCTTTGACGGATGGTTCTACCTTTCTCAGATTTCCTCCTCGCCATACTAGAGCACTATAAATTCACCTCCTCCACCTTCACCCCAACTCCAACCTCGTCCTCGCTCTCTTCACATGCCTCTGCATGTCCTTCCTGGTGTGATACCATCCGTGGCACTCTTTCAGACTTTTTACAGCCTGCGAGTGACCGCGGGAAACCAATGCTGTGGAGGTGCCTCCTTCTGGATCGACGACAGGATGAGAAAGGCCTTCATTGACATGAAGGTTCTGACGAAGGTGGGGAACTTCAAGTCGCGCTAGGCCACTCTTGGTGGTCCCGACTGATCTGGCCGTGAAGACCACTCGTTGGGAGCACAAAAACTCGATGCTACCACCATGAGGACAATCATGACGAGGCTAACAGAGCTGAGTGAAATCGGGCCCTTGGAGGGCATGATTGCCAAGGAGTTCTTGAGCCGCCGCATCGCGGCCATGGATCACCGAGGCCGGAGACCGGATCTGGCTGGCACAGGAGAGCCTCTCGAACAAACAGGTAGCCGGAGCATGGGAAGTTTTGTTCTCAGGGGCGATGGGGGAGGTGCCCGACTGCGACAAGGACGAGCTCGTCATGGCAATGCCTCAAACGGATCTCGAGGGGTCTTCTCGAGGAGATGTGCCCCCCCCCCCCCCCTTTCAAAGTGCGCTTGCTGCGAGTGTAACGTCCAAGATACGATATACTTATTTTGACAGGAGGGCCTTAACTGGGATAAAAACACACCTCATTGTTTCGTAATAAATGGATATCATTAAAGTATATAGAAGAGCAGGGTCCGGCTACGGACGAAAATGAACGATAAAAGAACGACGTCCATCCTTGCTATCCCAGGCTGCCGGCCTCGAACCCATCCTAGATCGAAGAAGAAGAAAAAGAACAAGAAACTCAAAATAGCATAATCATCGCGCTCACGTCAAATTATCGCTTTACATTGTACTTGCAACTGTTGTAGTAGTAATCTGTGAGCCACAGGGACTCGACAATCTAATTTCCAAAGGTATCAAGACTAGCAAAACTTAATGGGTGAGGTATGGTTAAGTGGTGAGGCTGCAGCAACCGACTAAGCATTTATTTGACTGGCTAACTAACGAGTACATGAACAACATGGGGGAGATCTATGCATAACAGACGTGAACTAAAGGTGAACAAATCAATGGTCCTGAACACCTAATTATGTCAAATATAACCCCACCGTGTCCTTTTTCGAATACAAAACTCACAAGAAGAGACAGTCACGGTTACACACACAGTTGTCATATTTTAATTAAGCTTACTTCATGTTTTCTAGAACCGGATATTAAACAAAGTTTCCAAGTTTTCCACATAACCGCGGACACGACTTTCCGAAAGATTTAACCCCGCAGGGTGCTCCAACAAGTCCATCACAGACTACCACACGTTGCGTCGGAATAATCTCAACCACGGAAAACCCATAATCTCCCCAGGTTCCTATTGGAAAACCTCAACCTCTAGATAGTCCTAAGTATCCTCGGAATCCCTCACACAAGATATTTCATAAAAGATAAAACAAGTCCAGCAAGGCCGCCCGGCGTGTCACGAACCCGGTAGGAGTCGCGTATCTCATTCTCAGGACACGACCAGATCGCCCAAACTTCTGGTAGGACAAACACAGAGTTGCCCCTGGTGGCCACCGGCGGTTGACAGGTTGGAGCAATACTCATGAGGAGCACTGGCCCGGGGGTTGATTAGTTATCCGCCGGTGCCTACGGTTCCCTATGCTTTTTATTCGTTATTAGGCAAATGTAGTATCAAAGTTGCGCCTTGCCAGACGAGTTTTAAACCAAGATGAATTATCAAGGGGGTCCCCATAACAACCCCAAACATGTTACGAGCGCACAATTATGGAACATAACATTGGTAGCCGAAACTAAAGCGACAAAGGTAGAACAAAATACCAGGCTAGAAGGCCAAGCCTTCCACCTTTTACCAAGTATATAGGTGCATTAAATTAAATAGCAATTATATGATGATATAACAAGGAACCCATGTTTTCACGCGAAAGCGACTGCACCTGCAACTAGCAACGCTATCAAAAGGCTGAGCAAGCGGTAACATAGCCAAAGCGTGGTTTGTTGGGTTGTGGAAAGGTTAGAGGTTTTCATGGTAATGTTGGGAGGCTTAGTGAACAGCTGGTAGGCAGCGAGACATAGCGAAAAAATGAGACAACTAGCATTGCATTGATAGTAATGGTATCTAGGGGAACGGTCATCTTACCTGTGATCCCTCTTGGAATAAGAATGGATCCGTGAAGCAGACGAACCAACGTAGTCAAACGGATCCTCACACTCCAAAGCGGTCCATAACTCTATCGAGAAGAAACAATCTGGAACAACAATCAACACACAATAACACTACAACATATGCATGAGATGATGCGCAACAAATATGATGCATGCCTGGTTTAATTATGCAAGGCACGACATGGCAATTCACAATAATCAAACGCTACACATTAAGTGACGCTCAATATGCAACGAGTTGCACACTGACGAAACTCCATATTTTATTTATTTAGTTCACCCCCGTTTAGGTACACTACAATATTAAATATTGTTAAACATGACAAGAGGTGAAGCATGAATAAAAAAAAGTTATCTAGGCATTTTAAATGGGGTTAGAAACAACATATAGAATTTCCGAAATGACTCCATATGTTAATTTCAAAATTGGTCCAGATCTGTTGTAACATATTTTTATATTTATTAAACATAAAAATAAATTGGTTCATGTGATTCTACATGTCATTCTAGTCGATTTATATATATATAACATCTAAAACGGAGTTACGGTCTAAAAGATATGACCAACAGAAGATAATATGCAATAATGCAAAATGCATGCGAATGATAGCCACAACATGTTAAACATGGATGCAACGAAATATTATGGAGCTACAGAAAATACTAAGCACTTCTTATGTTGAAATCATTTTAATTTCATGCACGATTATTTAGATATGCATTAAACCATTTTCATATGGCATCTACGTAAATTTAATTAAAAAGCATAATTTGAATATAATTTTACCACATGTGAATGTGGCATATATTAATCTACACAAAATTATTAGCATTTTACATATATATATATATATATTGTTTTAATCCTTCCACGGTTAATTAGTTATGAAAATTACGAAATGTGACATTATGATAAAATTTGAGCAAATAAAAAGCGAAAACATGAGGCTAAAGAGAAAAATAAAACAGGGAGACAAAGGTTTCGAACCAAAGATCCCTCAAGTGGAGGCAGGCCGAGTAAAACATGTGTGCATCAGGATGCAGATGCGTGCGCTCGAGAAAAAAAGAACTGGAGCAAAAACTTAGGAGAAATAAATCAAAGCAAAAACTCGGGATGTCTCGGATTCGATCCCAACAACTCTTTCAGTGGAGCCGGACTACACCAGCAAACTCGGCTAAATACTGACGAAACTCTATATTTAATTTATGGGGGCTCCTACAAATCAAGCGGCTGATTTTCTGAAAAAATCAGCCGGGTCTTGGGTCGATGGATGAGACGCTCTCGAAGCGTCCGATTGGTCAACCATCAAGATGAAAAAGAGACACCCGCAACCTCCGTCTATGAACTGCCCGTTGCACAGCAGCTTGGCTGCCCACTGGTGTGTTGCACTGCGCTCCACCGGCCGTCACGCAGCAACACCCCCTTGCACCGCAGCTCCGCCGTCCACCGGCATGTTGCACTACAGCTCCACCGCCCGACATGCAGCGCCACGCTCGCTGCACTGCAGCTCCGTCGCCGACGGGCAACGGCATGGCCGTTGCACTGCAGCTTCGTCACCGACGGATAACACCATGACCGTTGCACTGCAGCTCCCCCAGTCCCCGGCGAGTTGCACCGCAGCTCCGTCGGGCGGCACACAACACCACGGCGGCTGCACTTGAGCTCCGCCGCTGGTGGGCAACACCATATCCGTTGGACTGCAGCTCCCCCACCCACCGGCAAGTTGCAGTACAGCTCCATCGCCCGCCGAGAACTGCGAGGACGCGACACGCGCGCTCCGTAGAAGCAGCCCCTGCCGCCGATGAGATCCATGGACCATGGGTTGCAGCACTGCTCTCTGCAACACCGGCAGCGCTGCATCGACGTGCTCGACAACATCAACCACAACCCGAAGATCCCGACGATGTGGCCGCTCCCTACGTTGCAGCGCCGACCACGACTGCGACGCCGACGAGCTAGATCGCGCATGGAGCAGGTCGTTGTCGGCCTTGCATCGTCGATGATCGGGCTAGGCAGCAGGCGAGCAGCCAAGCCAATATCGCACGCCGGTGCGCGGCTGGGCAGCAGTCACACCTCGGCCTCGTATCGTGTCTCTCGTGGGTTGGCTCTCGTTGCTCTTGAGGTGGAAGGGATGGGAAATCGAAGGAAGGAAAGACTGGATCGAGAGAAAAGGGTAAGGTTGGTGGTGGGTGGGTCCAATGGGGACGCGTGTCACACGAGGGACTTGGATGATTTCTTGAGAGATCAGTTGGCTTAAGATAAGTGTTTTCCTGTATTTATTTAGTTCACGCCCGTTTAGGTACACTACAATATGAAATATTGTTATACATGGCAAGTGGTGAAGCATGAATAAATAAAACTATCTAGGCATTTTAAATGGGGTTAGAAATAACATATAACATTTCTGAAATGACTCCATATGTTAATTTCAAAATTGGTCCAGATCTGTTGTAACATATTTTTATATTTATTAAACATCAAAATAAAGTGGTTCATGTGATTCTACATGCCGTTCTAGTCGTTTTATATATGAAGTTACGGCCTAAAAGATATGACCAACAGATGTGTGCTTCAGGATGCAGATGTGTGCGCTCGAGAAAAAGAACCGGAGCAAAAACTTGGGAGAAAAAAATCGAAGCAAAACTCGGGATGTGTGGGATTCGATCCCAACAACTCTCGGGTGGAGCCGGACTACACCAGCAAACTCGGTTAGGAATCAACTCCTTGAAAATAATATGCATGAATGCAAAATGCATGCGAATGACAGCCACAACATGTTAAACATGGATGCGACGAAATATTGTGGAGCTACAGAAAATACTAAGCGCTCCTCATGTTGAAATTGTAAATTTAATTAAAAAGAATAATTTAAATATAATTTTTCCACATGTGAAAGTGACATATTATTAATCTACACAAAATTCTTAGCATTATATATATATATATATATATATATATATATATATTGTTTTAATCTGTTCCATGGTTAATTAGTTATGAAAATTACGAAATGTGACATTATGATAAAATGTGAGCAACTAAAAAATAAAAACATCAGGCTAACGAGAAAAATAAAACAGGGAGACAAAAGTTTCGAACCAAAGATCCCTCAAGTGGAGGCAGGCCGACTAAAACATGTGTGCGCTCGAGAAAAAGAACCGTAGCAAAAACTTGGGAGAAAAAAATCGAGGCAAAAACTCGGGATATGTGGGATTCGATCCCAACAACTCTCGGATGGAGCCGGACTACACCAGCAAACTAGGTTAGGAATCAACTCCTTGAAATTAATAGGAAATCAATACTATATTTAACCTATGACTAAAAACGAGCGAGCTTTGCAGCCATGGCATCACGGAGATGCTCGCGGGAACTAGAGCAAGCAGGCAGCGACAGCTGGTGTAGCTTCAGAGCATCGGCGCGCATGTGGGATTAGGCAAGGGGGCTCCTCACCTAGCTAGGATGGCGCGGGCTATCGCGACCGCTCTCGTCGCTCGCATGATCCTGCAGCCGAGTCTCGAGGATCGTTCTCCGTCAGCGCAGTGGACGGACGCGGTGGTGCGCATGACGAGGCCGACTATGCCAGCATCAAGAACGGCCGAGAATGGGGCGCGGGGAGACACGGATCGGAGCTCCGAGCGGTGGTGCGGGGCTGCATGATTTCTCCGTGCATCCATGACGTCCTGGAGAGAAATAGAAGGAGACGCCAGACAGAGTGAGAGCGAGGCATGGGGAGAGAAAAAACAATGTGGCAGTGCCCATCTGCTTGCCATGGCGAGGTGAGGTGTAAGGCTGTGAACTAAGCAACAGATGATCAATGCACTGTGTGGCGTGTCGGAAGCAGTATCAACAGTTGCCGTTCATCGCGGATCCAACGGTCAAGACATAAAGTGTCGCTGTGGAAATTCCGACAACACCGCTGATGGCCGGTCGCGCGTCCCTCTTCCTCAGCGCCACGCGTCCCTCTTCCTCTGTGGCTATAAAGCCATGTAATATCTTCTTTTCAGCTTATGATTATTCCTGTAATTGGGTTGAACCCTAGCCGTCGGAAGCGAGCTACATTGTTCTTTCTTTCGTCTAGTGAAATAAAATATTCCTCTGTTTTTCGCTGAATTTAATTGGATTTTCGTGTTCTGGATCACCTGCTGTTCCTTTAGACAAGCCGGTGCTTGACAATCGGTATCAGAGGCCCAGTCCTTCCTCGGCAAGGGGCGGGCGCAGAGAGAGTTAGAGCTCAGATCGGAAGATGTTGAAGGAGGCGGCCGGTGTGGCAAAGAGCGTGTGCTGACGGGCCTTCTTCCTGGTTGCTGGAGCATCTTGCTGCAGTGGTAAAACCCCAGGCTTGAAGATCTGACAGGGCCGGTTATAATTTGCTGGTGGCGGTAGGAGCAACGGTGGGAGTCTGAGTAAGGTAAAATCCCTCCCTTCCCCTCCCTTCAAAGTGGATGATGGCTGGAGTAGCAAAATCAGCAACAACAGCAGACTTGCAGCTGGAGTCCTTAGAGCTAGATCTGAAGTCTCTGAGACAGGAAAGAGATGAGGATCGAAAGGAATTTCACCAATTCCAAGCGACAGTAAACAGGAACTTCATCACAATGCAGAAGAATTTTGATAAAATTCAGGACAACTTCAGGAGGCTACTGTTGGACCCTAATCCTGGTATAGGTGATGAGGCTGATCATGCCTCAGTCCAAGGAGATGTTGTGCAGAAGGATAACCCTGTGGGATCACCTCAAGCAGCACCAGGACGCCCAAAACAGCCGATTGCAGGTACACCACCATCTGTGACTATGCCTGAGAAAGCTGCTCTTGGAGGGGTTGGTACAGCAGTATTGAAGGATCAAAATGGGAGAGAGTTAAATATGGATGGTACTTTGAAACAACCCTACAGGCATCCAAATTTTGGCACTAACAAGGCTGAAGGAATGGGGCAAACTGCAAGGGCATTGAATCCTGCTCAAGTGGAGGATATGTAGGCGATAGAGGGATATGATAACAACTATAGAAGAAGAGTTGGTACTCCAATGGACAATAGAAGAAGACCTCTCACTGTGAAACCTGCTAAGCTAAACATGGTGGAATTTGAAGGAGAAGATCCTGAGTCTTGGATACATAATTTGGAGCAGTATTTTGGTGCAGCCAGAACACCTATTGAGCACAGAACTGAGTTAGCAATCTCATACTTGAAAGGACCGGCTGTGAAGTGGTGGAGAGGCACTGGTTTTGCACCTGGTAACATTGCTTGGCATAAGTTTTGCTCCTTGTTGTCTGAAAGATTTTCAGTGCAGTCTGTTTGTGATATTGTCACTTCTTTCCATGCTGTCAAACAAGTAACAACTGTGGCTGGCTATGTGGAACAGTTTGAGCAGTTGATGAACATTATGAGGAGGGAAAACCCTGGGATTCCTAATGAATATTATGTAACAAGCTTTATAGCTGGCTTACAAGCTTACATCAAAAGTCATGTGGAATGTTTCAAACCAAAGGACATGCAAACTGCTATGTGGTATGCAAGGAGAATGGAAAGAGCACAACCACCATCTGTAGTGGTTCAGTAAAAACCTTACTTTCAGCCAGCTAAAAGGTAGGTGAATTTTGATCAACCAACTGGATAATATAGTACATCTCCTGTAGCAAGAGGTGCAATTATACAGCAGGCTAAACAAAACCAGGTTTGTTATAAATGCAGAGAACCCTGGGTTCCAGGGCACAGACAGGTGTGCAAGATGAGCCAGCAAGCACAGGTTCAAGCACTATTAAATCAAGAGGTGGAAAGTTCAGATGTAATATTTGTGACAGATTTTGAGGACCCTGACTTGGAAACACAGGAAGCACCATCACCAGAAACTGTACTACAAGTTTCAGCACATGCTGCTCATGGCCTCAGTTCTGCCAAGAACACCTTCATCCTGTGAGTAAAAATTGGAGAGGTGACAGCCACTGCTTTGGTAGATAGTGGGAGCACTGCTACATTTGTATCACCTGAAATGGCTAATAAAATGTCAATTGCACGTGTAGCTAACACTAGGGTAAAGGTGGTAGTAGCTAGTGGAGAAGTACTATGGAATGAGTTTACTGTCAGAAACTGTCCCTATGAGATCCAGGGCAGTGCATTCTATGACAGTTTTAGAATCCTCAGGTTATCTGGGTATGATATGATTTTGGGAGTGGATTGGCTAAAGAAGTATAGTCCAATTCAAATGGATTTTATTAAAATGGAATTAAAAATTGTAGGCACACACGCCAAGTGATCACATTTGTGGATGAAATAGTTCCCTTGGAAAAAATTACTGAGACCAAGAAAAACTCTAATAGATTAATGGAGCAAGCTGTATGTGGCTTCTTTTTGTTTCCATTAGGTGGAGAGAACTATGAGTTAACAACAAGTGAGGTACCTAATGATTTGCATCCCCTTCTTCAACAATATGAGAAGTTGTTCCACGAGCCTAGTGGACTTCCCCATAGCAGGCCCTGTGATCACAGGATCCCACTCATAGAAGGAGCAAAAGTGGTGAACCAGAGGCCTTACAGAGTACGACATCATCAGAAAGAAATTCTAGAGAAAATCATATTGGACCTATTAAAGAAAGGATTGATCAGGCCCAGTACTAGCCCTTTTTCTTCTCAAGTGGATCTTGTAAAGAAGAAGGATGGGTCTTGGAGGTTTTGCAGAGACTACAGGAAGCTAAATGCTATTATTGTCAAGAATAAATACCCAATACTTGGCATTGAGAACTTATTGGACCAACTGAAGGGAGCAAAATATTTCTCAAAAATTGACCTGAGGAATGGTTATCATCAGATAAGAATGGCAGAAGAGGATATAGCAAAAACTGCTTTTTCTACACACATGGGATTGTTTGAATATTTAGTGATGTCTTTTGGACTCACTAATGGCCCACCATCCTTCCAAGCACTGATGAACTTACTATTTGGTATGCTAAAGTTTGTGGTGGTATTCTTTGATGACATATTAGTGTTCAGTCTATCATGGGATGAGCACAAGGAGCACCTTAAACAAGTGTTTGAGATCCTGCAAGAAAACAAATTGTATGCTAAATTGGAGAAATGTTCATTTGGACAAAAAGAAGTAGAGTATCTGGGTCACATCATCAATGAAGGAGTGTCCACAGACCTTTGCAAGATTAAAGTTGTTCAAAACTGGCCTGTTCCTGCTAATATCGCTGAATTAAGACGTTCATTGGGCTTGAGTGGTTACTACAGGAGATTTATTGAGGGATATGGAATAATTTGTAGACCATTATTTGATTGTTTGAAAAAGAATGCATTTCATTGGTAGCAGGAACAAACCAAAGCATTTGAGGCCTTGAAGCAGAAGCTGACTAACACCCCTGTGCTGGCTCTACCTGATTTCACAAAGCCATTCATTCTAGAAACTGATGCTAGTAGTTATGGGTTGGGAGCTGTATTAATGCAAGAAGGAAGACCCCTCTCTTATTTTAGCAAGGCAATTGGCCCAAAAGCTTCAGCTATGTCTAGATATGACAAGGAAGCTCTAGCAATCATTGAGGTAGTAAAAAAGTGGAAACATTACTTTGCAGCCACTGCTTCGGTAATCAGAATAGAACAGGAAAGCCTAAAGTACATCCAGGAGCATAAAATTACTGAGGGCATTCAGCATTAACTCTTGCTGAAGCTACTGGGTTACAACTTCACTATTGAGTACAGAAAAGGAAAGGAAAACAGAGCTGCTGATGCTTTATCTAGAGTGAAACATAAACTTTCTGCTTTGATAGCAACAACTGTTTCACCTACTCGGGTCAAGGAAATTATTAGAAGATATGAGAATGATGAGAAGATCAAGGAGTTAATTGTTGCCTGTGTGGCAGACAAGGAAAACATCACTGCTTATTCTTTTAACAATGGAATCCTGAGGTATAAAAGTAAAGTTGTGGTAGGAAGAACTACTGAGCTAAGACAGGAAATAATGAAGGTATTCCATAGTTCAGAATTAGGTGGACATTCTGGTGAAAGGGCTACTTATCAAAGGGTCAAGTTAGTTTTTCAATAGTCAGGATTAAAGCAAGATGTTATTGTGTTTGTCAAAAACGGTCCTGTCTGTCAGGTTAACAAAGCAGGGCATACACCATATCCTGGATTGCTAGAACCTCTCCCAGTTCTTGACTTTGCTTGGCACATATAAGCATGGACTTTGTAGAGGGATTGCCTGTGTATGAAAACAAAGACCTAATACTGGTGGTGGTGGACAGGTTCACCAAGTATGCTCATTTCATCGCTATGAAACACCCCACTTCAGTTCAGTCAGTATCTAGAGCATTTTCTAACAATGTGTTTAAACTACATGGCATGCCTATGGTCATCGTTACTAATAGAGATAGAATCTTCACAAGCAACCTGTGGCAACAACTGTTCAAGTCCATGAAAGTGAAACTCCACATGAGCACAAGTTACCACCATCAAACTGATGGTCAAACTGAAAGAGTGAATCAGTGTCTGGAAAATTATCTAAGGTGCATGTGTTTTCAACAGCCTAGAAAATGGCATGGATGGTTGGCTTTGGAAGAATGGTGTTATAACACTTCTTATCACACATCATTGCAAATGACTCCATTTCAAGCATTATATGGATCCCCTCCTCCAATGGTGGCTGAGTCAACACTGCCTGATTCCATATGGGAAGAGAGTGACAATTTGATGCAGAACAGGGAGTTGGCCATGGAAGTGATCAAGAAAAACCTAAGTAAAGCACAGGCTAGGATGAAGCAATATGCTGATCAGAAAAGAAAAGAAAGGGAATTCTCTGTTGGAGATATGGTCTATTTAAAGTTACAACCTTATAGGACACACTTCTCTCAGTTTGCACAAGCACCTCAAGTTACATTCCAAATTCTAT
This sequence comes from Hordeum vulgare subsp. vulgare, assembly GCF_904849725.1. NCBI lineage: Eukaryota > Viridiplantae > Streptophyta > Magnoliopsida > Poales > Poaceae > Hordeum > Hordeum vulgare. Next base: position 266,774,970 of record NC_058519.1, on the reverse strand, counting down.
AACCCATTTAGAGTGTTGGAAAGAGTGGGAAAGCGTGCCTACAAGTTACTGCTTCCAGAAGCATGTCAATTACACCACACCTTCCATGTGAGTCAGCTTAAGAAGCACATAGGCCAGCATGTGGTGCCATCTCCCCAGTTGCCCCTGGTAAGTTCATATGGCACTATCAGGAGGGAGCCTGAAGTTGTGCTGGACAGAAAGCTGGTTCCTAGGCGCCAAGGTGAGATAAGCATCTCGGTGGTTTGTTGGCTGATCAAGTGGGTTAATATGCTAACGGAGGAAGCTACTTGGGAAGATGCAACTTTTATTCAAAAGGTTTTTCCTGGATTTCACGCTTGAGGACAAGCTTTGTTTCAATTGGGGGGTATTGTCAGGCTGTGAACTAAGCAACAGATGATCAATGCACTGTGTGGCGTGTCGGAAGCAGTATCAACCGTTTATCGCGGATCCAACGTTCAAGACATAAAGTGGCGTTGTGGAAATTCCGACAACACCCCTGATGGCCGGTCGCACGTCCCTCTTCCTCAGCGCCGCGCGTCCCTCTTCCTCCCTGGCTATAAAGCCATGTAATATCTTATTTCCATCTTATGCTTATTTCCGTAATTGGGTTGAACCCTAGCCGTCGGAGGCGAGCTACATTGTTCTTTCTTTCGTCGAGTGAAATGAAATATTCCTCTGTTTTTTCCTGAAGTTAGTTGGGTTTTCGTGTTCTCGATCACCTGTTGTTCCTTTAGACAAGCCAGTGCTTGACATGAGGGAGCGGTGCTATGGAGAGACCCCAGTGGTAGAGAGCAGAGGAGGCTTGTGGTCGGGCTCCTCCCGATCCACAACCAGTCTGCCGGCGCGGAGACAAGGAGGTCCGCTTGCGGGCGAGCGAAAGTTGGCAACTAAGGACGGCACACGCTTCCAGGCTCATGCGATGGCCGGAGGCGCAAGGATCTGGTGGATGCGAGGGGATTGGGCAGGGGATCTTGAAGGATCCCGAGGGAGGAAGACAGCGGGTGGCGGTGGCGTAAGGATTTGGTGGATGGGACACACGTCCTTGGTTGTAGGTATTAGGTCTAGATGGACTATATATATAGCAAGTTTGGTTAGGTCCGTACCTGGCCAAACGGGCCGGCTCGACACGGCACGACACGACCCGTGCTAAACGTGCCTGTCCCGGCACGGCCCGCGGAGGCACGTTAATAATCGGGTCGTGCCGTGCCAGCCCTTGGGGTGCACCTCGAGGCCCAGGCACGGCCCGAATACTAAACGGGCCGGCCTGTTGGCCCGATTAGCACGCTGGGCTACACAATTTCAGCCTCATGGTCTTGTTTTTAGGCCTATTGGGCTATATATTATGTATATATATATATTAATAATATTTAAAAATATGTAAAAAAATAAACGGGTCGTGCTGTGCTGGCCCGTGTGCCCAGCCTCGAGGCCCAGGCACGGCCCGAGGCGTGACGTGTGCCTGGCACGACCCGTTTACATCGAGCCGGGTCGGACCCGTGTCGTGCCGTCTTGGCGGGCTGGCAGGCTGGCCTGTTTAGCCCGGCCCATTTGGCCAGGTATGGTTAGGTCTAGGGTCATTTAGACCCTTCAATTTAAATCGGACGGTCGATATAATAGTTTAGGGAGTCCAATTGTAAAACCAATTATGTTTTGGGTTATTACGGGGTTGATCCAAACCCAATGGTCATGACCGTATGTTTCTGATTCCACGGGGGGGGGGGGGGGGGGAGGGGGCGGGCTAGGTTGCGCATAGGGTGTGTGCATTGTGTAGAGGTGCTAAGAATAGAAGGGAGGGAAAATGGACAGCCAAGCGGTAGAGTTTTAAATCCCAAAACGTACGACAATTAAATCGGCTATAGTGCCACTATATATTTAACGGTTCAGGTATCAAACGAACTCTGATTGCGACCCAATCCAAGAATATTTTATACACTTTTAGAAACAAATATTTGAACGATGCCTCGGGCGCATGTGTGTGTGGTTGGTCCCAAAACGGTCAAGTAATAACGAATGCCAATTTTGAAAATATGACGGACACCCGCAATAAAAGGGGAATCTTCTGGAGCGTCAGTTCCGTGCTGTTACACCCGACCAGGCTCGAGGAGAACTACAATGGCGATCAGGACAAGTTCCGTGTCGTGCCCGCCGGGATCAGAGGATCTATGGAGGATGATGGGCCTCTAGTGGCACATGTGGAGAGGACTATCACGACCACTTGTGCCGGCAGGGCTGTTGCGTGATAACCCACAAGTATATCGGATCGCGATAGTTTTCGAGGGTAGGGTATTCAACCAAAATTTATATATTCGACGATAGGGGAGCCAAATAAAATTTGTAGGTATTACCAGCTGAGTTGTCAATTCAACCACACTTGGAGATTTAGTATCTGCAACACAGTGATCAGTAGCATAGTAATATGATAGTTTTGATAGGAGTGGTAACAGTAGCAGCAGTAATGGTAACAGTGATAGCAGTTGTAACGGCAGTAGCAAGAGTAGTAACTTAGCAAGCACAATATGTGGAAAACTTGTAGGCACTGGATCGGTGATATTGCTGGATAATATTCATCATATAAGAGTCACAACATAGGGCAACATAGAACTAGCTCCCGTTCATCGATATAATGTAGGCATGTATTTTGTAAATAGTCATACATTCTTATAGAAAAGAACTTGGATGACATCTTTTGTCCTGCCCTCCCATGGTAGTGGGGTCCATAAGGAAACTAAGGGATATTAAGGCCTCCTTTTAATAGAGAACATGAACAAAGCATTAACATATAGTGAATACATGAGCTCCTCATACTACGGTAATCACCGGAAAGAATCCCAACTATTGTCACTTTGTGGTATGCGGATCCTAACACATAGTAGGTGCATATAACTTGCAAGACCGGATCAGGAACATAAATATAATGGTGAAAACATAAATAGTTCAGATCTGAAATCATGTTATTCGGGCCCTAGTAACAAGCATTGAGCATAGCAAAGTCATAACAACATCTATCTCCTAACATAGTGGATAATAGGGATCGAGCCCTACCAAAACTAACTCGATTAAATGATGAATCTCATCTAGATCTTCACTGACCAACGAGCCTACTAAGGGATTACTCACTCCTTGTGGATAGCATAATGGAATTGACGATGGAGGATGGTTGGTGACGACTAAGACCGAAGATTCCCGTTTGTGGAGCCCCAAACGGACTCCAGATTAGGCCTCTCGATGTAGAACAGGAGATGGCGGCGGCCCCGTACCGTGAAACGTGATGAAACTTACTATTTTTTTTTCCGGAATTGTATTTTATAGTGTTGGAATTAGGGTCAGCGGAGCCCCGTGGGCCCCACTAGACACCAGGCCACGCCAGGGGGCCTCGCACGCCCTCATGTCTAGTGGGAGCGTATGGCCTCCCCTCTGGTGGGTCTTGGTTCTAGAAATTTTCTTTTATTCCATAGAAAATCTCCAAAAAAAAACTTTTATTTCTGCAAAAAAAAACAACGACATGTTAGTTATGCTGAAAACAACGTTAGTACGGGTTATTTTCTTTCAAATCATGCAAATTAGAGGGCAAAACAAGAGCAAAAGCATTAGGAAAAGTAGATACGATGGAGACTTATCAACTCCCCCAAGCTTAATCCATTGCTTGTCCTCAAGCAATTCAGTTGACAAACTGGAAGTGATAAAGAAAATCTTTTATGAACTCTTTTGTTCTTGTTTACCTATACAAGCTTAGAGGGCACCCAGGTTTTCAACATAAATCATGACTAATTATATCAACAATAACCTTTAGAAACTATATTAGCTCATATCAATGTCATAATTAACTAGCGAGCAATAATAAGATAACTCAAACGCCAACACTTGGTCAAAACAATCATGATATAATATGACAACAATGGTATATCGCTAGTCCTTGTGAGACAACACAACATAAATGCAGAGCACCTCCAAAGTTCAAGTAGCGAGTAGACATTGTAATTCATTGTAAAAGAGAACGAGTCATGATGTAGACAATGACTAACTAGACACAAAGCACGAGGATGACAATATTGCCCTCAAGTCTAGTGCTTATTTGAGAAGGTGATGACTCAAAGTAAAAATAGAATAACATGAAAGTAAATAGAAAGTCCCTTCACATAGGGAAGCAAAGAATTGAAGTGGCGCCATTGCTCATAGCGAAAATAAGAGATAAATTATTTTGGGAGGTGCACCCTTCGTGTCAACGTTACGACCAAGAGTTATCGGTATCTTCCATGCTAAACAAATTAGCGGCGGTTCCCAAGTTGTAAAAGTAAAGGTTTACTCCCCCTCCACCAACAAACACACTCAACGGCTAGACAAATCCACGGGTGCCGTCCATACCAACAACAATCCCGGGGGAGTTCTATTTAATTATTTGCGATTTATGATTTCGGGATTGGGAGTCCCTTTTTACCAGCCCCTATGTTGCAAGGACAAGTGAATAAACACTCATCATGAGAATAACCGCTTAGCATGGAAGATATTGACCGCCCCTGTCGCTCCATGAGCGGTCCAGGCACACAAAAAAGAAGTTCATTTGAAATATTAAAGGTGACACATGCAAATTTACTTGGAACGGCAGGGTAGTACCGCATATAGGTAGGTATAGTAGACTCATATGGAATAACTTTGTTTCAAGGATTTTGATGCACAAGCAGTATTCCCGCTTAGTATAGGCGAAGGCTAGCAAATAGGTTGGGAAGTGACCATCTAGAGAGTGAGGACGGTCATGAACATGCCTTTGTGAATAATTATCATTGTATACTAGCATGAGTAGGACATAATACACCATTAACACAAATATCGTGGAGGCTACGTTGGTTTGGATTCAACTACATGGATGAACATGTGCCAAGTCAAGCCACTCGAATATTCTAAGGAGTATACCATATCATCATACAACATCACAACTATTTTAATGCATGTTGACATCCAAGATAAATCACTATCCACTCCTAGCTACTTAAGCATGGCATGAACAACTATAATCTCCAATTGTCATTGCAACATGCTTGGTCATAATACACTAAATCCTGGATAATAGTCTAAACATATTTATAAAAACAAAAACAAGTTGAGTTCATACCCGCTTCTCTCAGCCAGAGTCACTTCATCAAGTTTCGTCATCATTGCCTTTAACTTGCACAATCGAACAATATGAAAATAATAGTTGTTAAAGAGTGTCGTGGACTAAGCTGGAATGTGCAACATTTTATTCAAAAAGGAGAAGATAAAGTAATATGGGTCTTTATTAGATTAATGACAATGTATATGAGAGCCACTCAACATTTTCATCGTGGTCTTCCCCTTGGGTATAACTCAAAGAAGGGAAAACAAATTCATAGAAACACACTAAAATATTTGTAGAGTTTCTAGTTTTTATGGGAGAAAACAAATTAAAGAAGGAGTAACTAAAAGGAGAAAGACTATTTACATGGGAAAGCTCACAACAAGTAAAAGAAGAAAAGAGAAATCTTTTTGGGTTTTCTCCAAGTCTTTCAAACACACAAGAAGAAAGCATGAAAATAAATCTAATAAGGATCATACTATGCAAGATCGTGCACACTGGCAACTAGAATATGCAATCATGAATGTAAAGTCGGTGGAAACACGTACTCATCAAAGCTTAGGCTTTTGGCCTAGCTTGGTAATCCCTACCTGTAGTGGCTTGGGTAATAGTCAGTATGGTAACTCATGGAAGCCCTTGGTGTAGCCTCCACTTTGTGTTGTATTCCTACGCCTCCCTCTCATAGACATACTATCTTCCTTTTCCCTGATAATCAAAGAGGGCACGTGCACGCAAAATAACAGGCACGATAGATTTCTTATTAATCATTACTTTGTAGTTATAATCAGTAGCGTTCGCTTTTATGAACTTGTGGTGCTTCATAGCCTCAAAATCTAACTACTAAATAGGAAGAATAGGGTCACTAGACCGCGGTGAAACGCCACACTTCTTAGTTAAATGGGAGGCATAAATTTCTCCATATAACTTGCCAGTTTCAAAATTACGTTGCAACCTGCGTGCTATGATTGCTACAAAAGTATAGCATTTAATTCCAGTTAACGCGGTATGCAGGAGACTCAATTCTAGGGCACATAAGGTAGTACAATTCTGCTTGCCCACTATGCATTTGCCATTAAAGAGTGCTAGGTAATGAATTGAAGGAGAATGTATACTATTTATTCTACCTTGAGTTACTCCCATATCTTCACCAAAGCAAAGACTAGTTAAAAATGCCTCATATTCAGATGTTGGTGGTTCGTCTAGCGAACACCAACATGGAATTTTACATGCATTAGAGAAATCATCTAGAGACATAGTGAAGGCATTTTCGTAGAGTTTATGGAGACTCTAAATTCTCAAGGATAAAATTTAAATCCCTTAGGGAAAGTTTGTGTAATATGATAATGTTTCATGCACTTATCTGCGATGAACGGTGCGAGCTCAATATTATGAATGTATTTCTCAAATTGTTCTTTAATGCTTGCACCCAACATGAAGTCATAAATTGGACAAAAGCACAATTTGGCGTGGGCTTCTCGCACCAAACTTTCAATTGGTTTAGCATAAGACTGTCGTATCACAGTCTCACATGATGATGCCTCCCAGGACTTCCTCCTCGAAGAAATCCTATTGATCCAGCTCATTATTTCCACATAGAAATTTCAAGGCGCAATCCGCCAAAACATATTCAGAAATGGAGTTTAGAGCAAAGAGATCGAAATCCACGGGTTTGAGAGCAAGAACAGGAGAGATATAGAGAGGGATACAGGGATTTTTTTGGAAGTAGGTGACGAAGTGAGATGAAGGAATAAGTCAGGGGACCAACGAGGGGCTACTAGACACCTCGCCGCGCCTGGTGGGCCTAGCATCCCTGGTGTCTAGTGGCCACCTTGGACACCCACTGTCGTGGTTTCGTCACGGCAGATGTCCTTATGGAAAGACTTAGTGATGGAGCCATCGCACCTTGGTGGCGACTCAAAGGGGGTAAGAGGAAGCAAGACTTAAGTTTACCCAGGTTTGGCCCCTCCTGTGGAGGTAAAAGCCTATGTCCTGCTTTGTGTATATTGATGGTGGATTCGATTACAGAGAGGGCGTAACTCGCCTCATCTAGCTCTTTATGGATTCTAACTTAACCTATCTGCCCCGGAGACTCGCCTTTATATACAGGTCAAGGCTCTAGGGTTTACAAAGTCCTGGCCACATTACAAATCGTGGCTTTCCATATCTCTAAGTCGTCATGTCTTCCAAGCTAGGAAACCTCCTTGGCGACTTATCTTCTCCATTAACAAAGAACCGCCATCTGGTCCATGGGCCCTGGCCGACTCTTTGTCGAGGTTCTCCTGGCGCATCTCAGACCCTGGGCCGAGGCTTATCTTGATCATGAATGTAGGATCTCCTTTTACCTGACCCGGCCCATGAGGGCGAGTCATACCGTAGGTAATATCCCCAACATTAGGACCCATATTAACTTGAATTTGTTTAGGCCAATAAATCTTCATGCTTGTCTTTAGCGATTCATACACGATCTCTGACCTTTCTTCAATAAGTGACAAGCCGCCTATCTTTATGAATTTGCCTGAGTCGCATGTCTTTTACTGATGATGCCATCTTTTCCACTACCCAGGGATCTTGGTGACATCACTTCCAACAGATCTTTTGTCTTATCTTGTCATCCCGAAAATCTAGGCGCCATCATTTCCGGTTTTCAATGCGCCTCCTTGACTCCCGCGCCTGTCATTTCGATTCTTCCCCAGGTCCTTAAATAGCCGCAGTGGGAGGGGGCATCCCCACCTACCTCTATTCCATCTCCTCCATTGCGTCTTGTTCCTCGAGCTCGTGTCACGAACGTTGTGCCACCACCAAACCTATGCTCCGGACCTGGGGCTTCTCGGGCTGATCGAGGGCGTGGTCTTGAGCGCAACCTCCACGGCCTTCTTCCGTCGTCGCCTTCCCTCAGCAGGTAACTCCGCCTTCTCCATTAAACCTAGATCTCGTACCTCCGTATTTCTTAGAGTAGCACCGAAACTCCATGAGCGTCATCTCATCATGCCATCAACCCGTACAGGTACGGTCTTTAGATCCCTCTTTTTAGCAATGAATTGCGGTAGTTGATACGTCTCCGTCGTATCTACTTTTCCAAACTCTTTTGCCCTTGTTTTGGACTCTAATTTGCATGATTTGAATGGAACTAACCCAGACTAACGCTGTTTTCAGCAGAATTGCCATGGTGTTGTTTTTGTGCAGAAATAAAAGTTCTCTGAATGACCTGGAAATTTACGGGAATTTTTTGTGGAATATATAAAAAATACTGGCGCAAGAATCAACAGAGGAAGTGGAGCATGGAGCCCACAAGCCCACCAGGCGCGCCCCCTTGGCCGCGCGTGGCAGGCTTGTGGGGCCCACGAGGCTCCACTGCCTCCAATCTCAGCTCTATTTAGTCCCTTTCGTCCGGAAAAAAATCAAGGAGAAGAGTTCATCGCGTTTTACAATATGAAGGCACCGCCACCTCCTGTTCTTCCTCTGGAGGGAAGATCTGGAGTCCGTCCTGGGCTCCGGAGAGGGGAAATCGTCGCCATCGTCATCACCAACCTTCCTTCATCGCCAATTCCATGATGCTCTTCACTGTTTGTGAGTAATCTCATCGTAGGCTTGCTGGACGGTGATGGGTTGGATGAGATCTATCATGTAATCGAGTTAGTTTTGATGGTGATTGATCCCTAGTATCCAATATGTTCTGAGATTGATGTTGCTACTACTTTGCCATGCTTAATGCTTGTCACTAGGGCCCGAGTGCCATGATTTCAGATCTGAACCTATTATGTTGTCGCCAATATATGTGTGTTCTTGATCCTGTCTTGCAAGTTGTAGTCACCTACTATGTGTTATGACCCGGCAACCCCGGAGTGACAATAGCCGGAACCACTCTCGGAGATGACCATAGTATGAGGAGTTCATGTATTTACTAAGTGTTAATGCGTTCGTCCGGTTCTTTATTAAAAGGAGAACCTTAATATCCCATAGTTTCCATTAAGACCCCGCTGCCACGGGAGGGATGGACAATAGATGTCATGCAAGTTCTTTTCCCTAAGCATGTATGACTACATACGGAATACATGCCTACATTACATTGACGAACTGGAGCTAGTTACATATCTCTCCGTGTTATAACTGCTGCATGATGAATATCATCCGGCATAATCATCCATCACCGATCTAATGCCTACGAGTTTTTCCTATTGGTCCTTGCTACATTACTTTGCCGCTACTGCTGCCACTGCTGCTACTGTTACTCTGTTGCTATTGTTGTTACTTTGCTGCTACTGGTTACTGTTGCTACTGTTGCTATCATACTACCTTGCTACTGATACTTTGCTGCAGATACTAAATCTTTCAGGTGTGGTTGAATTGATAACTCAACTGCTAATAGTTGAGAATATTCTTTGGCTTCCCCATGAGTCGAATCAATAAATTTGGGTTGAATACTCTACCCTCAAAAACTATTGCGATCCCCTATACTTGTGGGTTATCAAGACTATTTTCTGGCGCCGTTGCGCGGGAAGCATAGCTATATTCTCTCAGTCACTTGGGATTTACGTCTGCTAGTCACTATGAGGAATCTGAAAGATCCAAGGACTAAAGTCTTTCCCTCAACTATGAGGATAGGTAAGGCACTGCCATCTAGCTCTGCACTTGATTCACCTTCAGTTATGAGTAAGTTTGCGACACCACCTCCTGCTAGAATTCTTGATATGTCGCCTGTGCTTGATGATGCTACTTCTGCTGCCAATGATGCTTATGATGATGCTATGCTTGATACTGCTTTGCCACTAGGTGCATTCCTTGATGCACAAATTGCTAGAGTTGCTGCTAGATGTGATGATACTTCTGAATCTGCTGATACTATTGAAGTAGAACATGCTATTTTGCCTGTTAGAACTAGCTCTTCTAGATATGAATTTCTTGATATGCCTGAGGGTTATGTTATGGACAGAGAGATAGCTGAGGACTTTCTTGCTTGGAAGGATAGCTATGATGTTGAGAAATTACTGCGCAAGTGGAAAGAAAAATCTTTGAACGCTAGGATGAAATACGACCTGACGTTTGCTACTTTGCCTATCTTTGTGACCGATAAGGATTATGAATTCTCTGTCGACCCTGAGTCAATCACTTTGGTCGAATCTGATCCTTTTCACGGTTATGAGTCTGATACGGTTGTAGCCCATCTTACAAAACTGCACGATATAGCCACCCTATTCACGAGTGAGGAAACGATCCGCCACTACTATATCCTTAAGCTGTTTCCTTTCTCACTAAAGGATGATGCTAAGACTTGGTTCAGTTCTCTTGCTCCTCGTTGTGTGCGTAGCCCCCAGGATATGATCTACTACTTCTCTAAGAAATATTTTCCTGTCCATAAGAAGCAAGCTGCCTTGTAGGAAATATATAACTTTGCGCAAGTTGAGGAAGAGAGTCTCCCACAAGCTTGGGGGTGGCTTGTCCAGCTACTGAATGCTTTGCCCGATCACCCTCTTGAGAAGAATGAAATACTTGATATCTTCTATAATGGACTTACCAATGCTTCTAGAGACCACCTAGATAGTTGTGCTGGTTGTGTTTTTAGGGAACAAACTATAGAACAAGTTGAGATCCTATTGAATAATATCTTGTGCAATGAGAATGCTTGGACTATTCCCGAACCACCCCCAAAGCCAACTCCGAAGAAAAGAGGTATTCTATTCCTCAGTGCTGAAGATATAAAAGAATCTAAGAAATCTATGAAAGAGAAAGGCATTAAATCTAAAGATGTCAAAAATCTACCACCTATAGAAGAGATCCATGGTCTTGATAACCCGATTCACGTAGTAGAAGTAAATTCTCTGCATAGATTCAATGAGAGTGATATTCCTTTTGATAAACCTGCTAGCTTATGCCTGGATGAATTTGATAACTTTGTTGCCAAACAACAGAGTTTCAATGATTATGTAGCAGACAATTGGAACAAAAATGCTCGTATGCTTAGTCATTTAAGTGCTTGTGTGGACAGAAATGTCAATGATCTTAAGCTTCTGAGTAAACATGCCGCTATGGTTACTACTCAAGTAGAACAAGTACTTAAGGCTCAAAATGACTTGCTCAATGAGTTGAATGACAATTCTGTCAGAGTCGTCACTAGAGGCGGTAGAATAACCCAGGAACCTTTGTATCCTGAGGGTCATCCTAAGATAATTGAACAAGATTCTCAAGGAGCTATCACTGATGCACCTAGTCATCCCCGGGAGAAGAAGAAAGATGATCGGGATTTGCACGCCAGCAAGCATGTTGCTGCTACACCGAAGAATCCAAACGATGTCTCTGTCTCTGTTGCTGAAACGCAATCTGGTGATGAACATGAGCCTAATGATAATATCAATAGTGATGTTCATGTTGATGCTCAACCTAGCAACGATAAGGATGTGCAGATTGAACCTGTTGATCTGGATAACCCACATCCTAAGAATAGAAGATATGATAAGAATGACTTCACTGCTAGGAAGCATGGTAAAGAAAGGGAAACGTGGGTTCAGAAACCCATGCCCTTTCCTCCCAAACCATCCAAGAAAAAGGATGATGAGGATTTTGAGCGATTTGTTGAAATGATTAGACCTGTCTTTCTGCAAATGCGTATGACAAATATGCTCAAAATGTCTCCGTATGCTAAGTACATGAAGGATATTGTGACTAATAAGAGGAGGATACCCGAGGTTGAGATTTCCACCATGCTTGCTAGCTATACCTTCAAGGGTGGAACTCCTAAGAAACTAGGTGATCCCGGAGTGCCCACTATACCTTGCTCCATTAAAGCAACTACGTTAGAATTGCTTTATGCGACCTTGGAGCCGGTGTTAGTGTTATGCCTCTCCCTCTTTATCGTAGGCTTCAACTGGATAAGTTGACACCCACTGAAATCTCTCTGCAAATGGCCGAAAAATCAACTGCTTTCCCTATTGGCATTTGCGAGGATGTGCCTGTTGTGGTTGCTAACGTTACTATCTTGACGGACTTTGTTATCCTGGAAATTCCCGAGGATGATGCCATGGCGGTTATCCTTGGAAGAACCTTTTTAAACACTGCAGGGGCTGTTATAGATTGCAACAAAGGCAATGTCACTTTCCATGTCAATGGTAAGGAGCATACGGTGCACTTTCCGAAGAAACAATATCGAGTACATTGCATCAATGCTATCGAAAAAACCTTCATCGATTCTTATTGGGAGCTTTGAATGCCCTATACCTACTGTCAAGATGAAGTATGATTTGCTTGTTGGGGGGATGCACATCCCCATTGAGGTAACCTAGTGACTATTCAAAAATTCTCCGTTTCCTTTTGCGATTCGAAAAAGTTTGTCAAGGAGACTTGATCAACCTCATTGATGGATTTCTTTCGATGACCGTGAGATGGATGGATCGAGGAGTCACAAACCTCTGTTCCAAGCTTTCACTTTCGGTTGCTTAGAAGAAAAATGATAGATTTAGTTTAGCTTTCCCTGTTTTCTGTTTTTGCGTCCCATAGAAAAGTACCCCGAAAATAAAAGTTCTCCGAAAGTCCTGAAAATCAAGTATGATTTTTTCTGGATTTTTTGAAAAATACTGAGACGAAGAGCTAGTCAGGGGGCTGCACCAGTGGGCCACAAGCCCTGGAGGCGCGAGCACCCCCCTGGTCGCGCCACCCAGGCTTGTGGGGCCCACGTGCACCCCCTCCACTCATTCTAACTCCCATTTGCTTCTCCTACCTCCAGAAAAAATCATTTCGCAGCTCAAACCCGTGTTCTTGCTCTTCTTGCTGGGATTTTCGATCTCCTTGTGCAAAGCACCATTCACCAAACTGTTTTGGGGAAATTGCTCCTTGTTAGGTGACTCCTCCATTGGTCCAATTAGTTTTTGCTCTAGTGCCTTATACATCGCGTATTGTTGTTGCCTTGGTGGCCCTGTTCTTGAGCTTTGCATGCTAATTTTAGCTGGTCCCAAGTAGTTTTGATGCGTTATATGTTTTCTAGGCACTTGTTGGAGTAGTTTCTATGAGTTTCATTGGGCCTTATTCACTTTTCCTTAGAGTCACTAAAAATTTCAGAAATTTTCATAGATAGAAAAGGGAAAAGATGAGGAGGTTCTTAAGAAGCTCTTCAAGCCGTGAACCCAAGGATGATGGAAGTGAGAAGAAGAAACCCAAGTACTCGGTCCCTCGAGTTGCAGAAGTTCGAGCGTGCGAGTGGCCAAGCGATGTGTTCTTACGCGGCACTGGACTTTATAAAGACTTTTATTACTTGGTGGAGAACGCATGCCTTACCGCCTTCGTTGAAGATAAGTCTCCGCAATACCTCCTCCTTACTAATATTTTCGTGCAAAGCTTTAACTTCTATCCTAGGAAGAATCCTCCTATGATTGAGTTTAAATTATATGATATCCCCCAGTGCATGACACTTCAGGATTTTTGCAATGTTTGCAAATTACCTTATGTTGGGGATATTTATGAACCTTGTCCAAGGGACTTGGAGGCTTTCATAGATACTATTGTTGTAGGAGAGGAGAGAGGAGTGTCTTGCGCTAGAGCTGCTAGCATACATTTTCCCGTGCTTCGGTACTTCTCATTATTCGTGGGAAAATGTTCGATTGGCCGTGGGAAACCTAGGTCCCTTAGCTCCCCAGACCTTTCAGTCTTGCGCGAAGCCCTTCATAATGATAAAACTTATAGCTTGGGCGCTATAGTAGCTGAACGGTTGAACACGAACCGTTCTAAAGGCATTGTCTATGGAGGTATCTATGCTACTCGTCTTGCTAGACATTTTGAGATACCTATTAGAATGGATGAGGAAGAAGAGATTCTTCTTCCTGAGAGATATCTAGATTATGATAGCATGGTTCACCATGACTTTCTTTATAGAGATATAAATAGAAGACTATTACTTTGCCTGCTCCTTCTTTGTTCAATCTTCTGGTATTTAGTCAGGGTACTCGCGAGACTATTACTTTGCCTGCTCCTTCCTTGTTCAATCTTCATACATGCAGGTACATTATTATGCCCTCGGACATCTAATTATATTGGGGCATAGCCCAACCACAGGTGCCCGTGCCCGAGCCACCAGTCAAGTACCAGACGCCAGTTTATCAGTGGGAGCCAAAGGAGCTTACACAGCAGTGGCACCCTCAGTACACTCCGGAGTACCCCGGAGCTGGTTATTTCCCTCCTTGGGCGTAGACCAACTTAGGCCAACAGCCTAAGCTTGGGGGAGTACTTGTTTCTCATCGACTTTATATTCTTGCTTACACTTTCACTTTGTTAGTCGGTGTTCACACTTTGCCACTCTATCATCCATGCTAGTTTATTTGTTTTTCTCGTTTTCTTTTCGTGTGTTTGTCTAGTCTGAGAAAACCCAAAAAGATTTTCTTTTCTTCTTTTGCTTGTTGGGAGCTTTCCCGTGTAAATAATTTTCCTTTTCTTTCGGTCAAGGTAGAAGACCATGGTTACAATGTTTAGTGGCTCTCGCATGCATATCTGTTTATCTGTTAAAGAGCCATATTATTTTGTCTTGTCCTTTGTGTTTGCCTAAAGATTCCAGCCTAGTCCAATGCACGAGCACTCTTATTATTGTTCACATCGTTTGGTCGTGCAAGTGAAAGGCAATAATGACGATATATGATGAAGTGACTGAGCCTGGAAATGCTGGTATGAACTCGATCTATTTTGTTTTTGTAAATATGACTAGCTCATCGTTCCTGATTCAGCTTTGTTGTGAGAGAAACATGTTCGCAAGGACAACTTAGAGATCATAGTTTTTGATGCCATGCTTAATTAGCTAGGATCTTATAATGGTTTGTCTTGGATGCCAACATGAATTTTGAGATGACTATGCTGTAGTATGATAGGATGGTTTCCTCCTTTGAATGATTCAAGTGGCTTGACTTGGCACATGTTTACGCATGTAGTTGAAACAAATCAACATAGCCTTTACGATATTCATGTTCATGGTGATTTATGTCCTACTCATGCTTGCACTCAATGTTGGTTAATCTCATTGCATTTTGATGACTGTTGTCGCTCTCTAGTTGGTTGCTTCCCAGTGTTTTGCTAGCCTTCACTTGTACTAAGAGGGAATACTGCTTGTGCATCCACTTCCATAAACCCAAAAGTTGTTCCATAAGAGTCCACCATACCTACCTATATGCGGTATCTACCTGCCGTTCCAAGTAAATTTGCATGTGCCACTCTCTAAACCTTCAAGAAATAATCTGTTTTGCGTGCCCGAACCGCTCATACGGTGACAGGGGGCTATCAGTATCTTCCATGCTAGGCGTGTTATCCTCGATATGTGTTTATTCACTATCATTCATGAGAAAGGGGTCGGTAATTGGAATGCCCAGTTCCATGCTCAAATCGAAAAGATAATTGCAAACAAAACTCCCCGTGGATTGATGTTGGTATGGACGGCCCCCGAGGATTCGGCTAGTCGTGGAGTGTGATTGATCGGTGGTGGGGAAGTCAAAACTTTACTTTTCTGTTTGGGAACCGCCTATAGCATGTGTAGCGTGGAAGATGGTGAAAACTCTTTGTCATTGCATTGACAATGAAAGCATGCCACCCAAAATTATTATCTCTGTTTTCAAAGCTTGAGCTCTGGCACCTCTGCAAATCAATGCTTCCCTCTGCGAAGGGCCTGTCTATTTATGTTCCCGTTGAGTCATCCTCTTCTTATAAAATCACCAATTAGAGAGCACCTCTGTCATTTTTATGCTTTTCTTTTAACTATGATTGAGTATGACTACGACTGGATCTTCTTTGCCATGAATTACAATGTTTAGTCAGCTCTTGGTCTTTGAAGGTGCTCTGCATTTATGTTTTGCGGTCTTAGAAAGAGCTAGCGAGATACCATCTGTTCGTACTGCTTCATGATTGTTTTGATTGAAGTGTTGACTTTGAAACTTATTATTATTTCTCGCTAGTTGATTATGCCATTGATATGAGTTTACCGTGAGACCTAGATGTCATTTGCTTATGTGGTCAGCTTGTGATCTTGCTGAAATTATGGATTTCAGTTAGACATAGTTCCAACAACAAGATCAAACAGAGTTCGTAAAATTTTTCTTTTGTCTCTTTCAGTTTCTCAACTGAATTGCTTGAGGACAAGCAAGGTTTTAAGCTTGGGGGAGTTGATACGTCTCCGTCATATCTACTTTTCCAAACTCTTTTGCCCTTGTTTTGGACTCTAATTTGCATGATTTGAATGGAACTAACCCGGACTAGGTGTTTTTAGCAGAATTGCTATGGTGTTGTTTCTGCATAGAAATAAAAGTTCTCGGAATGACTTGGTAATTTACGGGGATTTTTTGTGGAATATTTAAAAAATACTAGCGCAAGAATCAACGCAGGAAGTGGAGCGTGGAGCCTACTAGCCCACATGGCGCGGGCCCCCCTGGCCACGCCTGGCAGGCTTGTGGGGCACACGAAGCTCCACCACCTCCAATCTCAGTTCTATTTAGTCCCTTTTGTCCGGAAAAAAATCAAGGAGAAGAGTTCATCGCGTTTTACGATACGGAGGCGCCGCCACCTCCTGTTCTTCCTTTGGAGGGCAGATCTGGAGTCCGTCCTGGGCTCCGAAGAGGGGAAATCGTCGCCATCATCATCACCAACCTTCCTTCATCTCCAATTCCATGATGCTCTTCACCGTTCGTGAGTGATCTCATCGTAGGCTTGCTGGACGGTGATGGGTTGGATGAGATCTATCATGTAATCGAGTTAGTTTTGACGCGGATTGATCCCTATTATCCACTATGTTCTGAGATTGATGTTGCTTCTACTTTTCCATGCTTAATGCTTGTCACTAGGGCCCGAGCGCCATGATTTTAGATCTGAACCTATTATGTTGTCGCCAATATATGTGTGTTCTTGATCCTATCTTGCAAGTTGTAGTCACCTACTATGTGTTCTGACCAGGCAACCCCGGACAGACAATAGCCGGAACCACTCCCGGAGATGACCATAGTATGAGGAGTTCATGTCTTCACTAAGTGTTAATGCGTTGGTCCGATTTTTTATTAAAAGGAGAACCTTAATATCCCGTAGTTTCCATTAAGACCCCGCTGCCACGGGAGGGATGGACAATAGATGTCATGCAAATTCTTTTCCCTAAGCATGTATGACTACATACGGAATACGTGCCTACATTACATTGACGAACTGGAGCTAGTTACATATCTCTATGTGTTATAAATGTTGCATGATGAATAGCATCCGACATAATCATCCATCAACGATCTAATGTCTACGAGTTTTTCCTACTGGTCCTTGCTACGTTACTTTGCTGCTACTGCTTTCACTGCTGCTACTGTTACTCTGTTGCTACTTCTGTTACTTTGATACTGGTTACTGTTGCTACTGTTGCTATCATACTACCTTGCTATTGATACTTTGCTGCAGATACTAAATCTTTCAGGTGTGGTTGAATTGACAACTCAACTGCTAATACTTGAGAATATTCTTTGGCTTCCCCTTGAGTCAAATCAATAAATTTAGGTTGAATACTCTACCCTCGAAAACTTTTGCGATCCCCTATACTTGTGGGTTATCAGTAGTCCCATCAACAATCCTCAGCAAATCTATCTTTCCCTCATTGTTCTACACGACCACCACACTACTTCCATAGTGTTCTTGTGTTCTTAGCGTTTTTATTCCAGAAACTTTATTTTCCTCAATAGAATCACCTGTAGATCCGTAAATTATGTCTTGGCATTGTAAACATGTTTATCCTCCATTAGGAATATCCTAAGGAAATTTTTAGAGTCGCAACCCGCCCTCAATGCTGTGGCGAGTCACAACCCCCCCTTAGACATGCTCTCAGCTGCTGGCCGACGAGTTACCATTTCGTAGGTCTTGATGACCCGCCAATCCTTCTTATGCAGATCTTCGCCCCCCTCCTTTTAAGTTTGTAATCATGGCTTCCATCTCCAAATGCAATTGGTTCCCAACAGAAGTCAATGACACCTATCTTGTGAATTTCGTGAAAGTGGGCAATCTTGCGTCCAAAGAAGCGATCGGCCAGCGAACCGCCTTTGGAGAACAACATCCACTACCCGCCGAAGGGGAAGTAGTCGTTTTTGCTAATCACCTCGAGCGAGGCTTCACGCCGCCCGACTCAAAAAGTTCTTCAGGGACGCCTTGCATTTCTTCAACCTCCATCCCCAGGACTTATGGCCAAACTCCATCAACAACCTTTGCCAGTTCCAAGTGTTCTGCGAGGCTTACCTGCAAATAGAGCCCACTGTAATTTTGTTCAGGAAGTTCTTTTATCTGAACCGCCAAACTGAGTTTACCAACAGGCCCTGCCTAGATCTTGGGGGAGTCAACATCCAGCGACGACGAGAATGCTGGTTCCCGGGTGTTACATTGCCCAGTCATCCCAAGGGTTGGGCAAAGACTTGGTTCTACTGCCGCAACACTTCTCCACCCAACGAGAAACCCTTACCAGGTTTCGGGTAGGAATGTCTGCCCATGGACTTCAAGTTTCCTAAAAAGCTAACCGAAGAAGAAGAAGCTACGTTTGTCCCTATCTTCGGAAAGCTCAGGGCTCTTACTGTCAATGGTCTTACTGGGATCGACCTGATCCGCTGTTGGGTGGAGTGCAGAATCATGCCTTTGAGCCGCCGGAATGGCTTGATGTGTGAATTCAATGGCGACTTAAACCACCTACAATGCTTCTATAACGCGAGGCTTGAAGAAGCAGACATTGTTGAAATTGTGAAGAAGCTAAGTGGAAAGCCTGTTGAGAGATGTTCCAAAATCGGGCTTAGACCTTTCTGCGTTTCTAACCCGCCTCGAGAGGTAAAACATCCCAAGTCGCCCTTCTAGCTTTTTCTAATACTCGTGCTTGTTTCTGATCTAAGCTTTAATCATGTCATTTAAAGGAATTCTGCCTTTTGGAACCGAAGGCCCAAGATAGTCGTCAAGAAAACGACCAAACACTCACCGAAGAAGAAGAAAAACAAAGGCAAGGCCACCACAAACGAGTCATCCATTGTTGGTGAGTCTTGGGCTACCGAAGAACAATCAGAGGTAAATGCTCCTTTGTATTTATTGCTTTAATCTGACTTGTACTCATGCTTTGCTACCTATGTTTATAGAATGATGACTTTGAGAGCCAAGATGAAGATGTCGAGGTAATTCCCATTTCTCCCGACTCAAACACTGCTCCTCCAAGCCGGCCATGCGAATCTATAGGAAAGATCCCCTGTCTCACCCGGATGCTTACCTGGATCCCAATTTCCTTTTGAAGAAGGCGAGTTTTACGCCCAAGCGTCATACTCGAAGCCACTCTGGGGACCTCTTGTCCGGCTTGCCCAAGAAAACAACTAGTCGCAAACGATAAAACGAAGTACATTGCTATAAACATCTTTTCTTCATGTGCAAACTATTCTCGTGATTTACCCAATCTTTGAATCCTTCACCCAAGAGGTTTCACCTCCTTCATCTCGCGACTCAGCTGCCTCAACTCTTCCCCCATTGATCCGTCTTCAGGGGTAAGTTCCTTCATTAACATGTTCCTTCAGGTGTCAATGTTTCTGTTCTAATATTGGTACCATCGTTCCTTAGGGTTCAAGAAAAAAAGAGGAAAACCGGCGAGCCATCTTCTGTTCCCAAAGCGGCTGAAATGTTTGGCATGAGTACCACCATCCCAAAGGCTCAAGAAGAAGCAGCTGAGACTCACACCGATTCCTTTGATGATTTCCCTGACATCCGGGACGATCTTCCAAGCCCTCAAAAGGAGTTAACTCAAGACATCAACCCGCCCAGTTCTCATAAGGAGGCTGAAGACGCGATGCGTGAACCGGATTCAGTCATCGTCACTGGTACCGACTATGCTAAGCCTGCAACCGCAGTTTTGACCAAACATGCAAAAAAATATGCTCAAGTCTTTGCAGAAAAACATATCACCAAACTGAAGCTTCCCTATTATGAGAAATTGGAGTTTGATCAACTGTACTGTGGTTTTGTGAGCCGCCTGGGGACGAGCCATGAAATGGAAAAGAGCTTGGCGAACATGATGCGAATAAAACATGAGGTATGATACCTTTTAACCTTCTTGACATGTCCTCCCATTAGCCCTCCAAAGGACGAGTTATCCATGACGAATCGTGCTTTGTGTAATCTTTCAACGTGTAGCCCCCAAGGATCGGGTCATCTTTTTAAAGATGAGCCGGGTCTTTAGCTTGTACTTGAACAAGAGCTTCAACCTGTAGCCCCCAAGGGTCGGGCATCTTCCTAAAGATGATCCAGGTCTTTAGTTTGTACTTGAACAAGAACTTCAACGTGTAGCCCCCAAGGGCCGGGTCATCTTTTTAAAGATGAGTCGGGTCTCTACCTTGTTATTGAAGAAAAACTTCAACCTGTAGCCCCTAAGGGCCGGGTCATCTTGTTAAAGATGAGCCGGGTATTCAACTTGTAATTGAAGAAAAACTTCAACCTGTAGCCCCCAAGGGCTGGGTCATCTTATTAAAGATAAGCCGGGTCTTCAGCTTGTAATTGAAGACAAACTTCAACTTGTAGCCCCCAAGGGCCGGGTCATCTTGTTAAACACGAGCCAGGTCCTTGCTTGAAGATATGACCTCTAGAAAAACTGAATCGTACATTAGCCCCCAAGTGTCAGGGATGTTGCTTGCAATGGTCCTGAAACTTGCTTTCCCTAACGTTTTTGCATGAATCATTGACTCGGGCCGACTCAACTATGGCCGGCTTGACACAAAGCCTGGCTGAATAGCAGGATGCTCGAGCTAAATTTGAAGAGAGGCTTCGCCTTGCCCTGGCTAACATGGAAAAAATGAAGGCAAAGCACAAAAAGTTTGAAGACAAAGCCCACGCTGAGCAAGCTACCTTTCTGAAAAGGGCGGAACAAGCCAAAGAAAAACTGAAAACCGTCGTGCAAGAGTTGTCCGGATTAAAATATCACATCTCAAAGATGGCCCATGCTGTGTTTGGTAAGTATCAATTACTCCCTAGGATCGTCCTTCTTTCCTGCAGGTCCTCAAGCTGCCACTCTTCAGAATGATTGTATTTTGAAGCTGAAGGCAATCTATACTTTGATGGAGCAACTGTATGAGTATGAAGGCCGTCATGGGCAACAAAGAGCCCATAACATCCATCAAGCATATGCTGGGCTGTTTGTCTATGCTGCCACCCTAGATAGAGGAGCTGAAGAGATCAGCCGCCCGCAAAGGAGCGCTAACTACCTTACGCCGGTGTTGGGCCTATGCTACAGAGCTTAAGCCGGAATAAATAACTGGGGGATTTCCAGAGCTAAAAGACGACAGGTGAGAGTTCACTTAAGAGGATTACCACCACCGTGTAAAAGAATCTGGCTTCGCAACGACTCAACTAGCAGCCGGCCTGGATTTAGGCAAATATCAGGCGGCTTATGATGAGCACAACAAACGGGTTACACCTCCATATGAAATCACCGTCCGGACTCTGCAGCGCCTTAAGCATCATTTTGACTCTGATGCCGATCTGTCCACCATCTTGATTGATGAGGACGAGTTCCATGCCTTGACCAATTGCAATTGGAAATTGGGCGACATACAGATCCAAGATGGCGAAAGCTCGAGGCAGGATAATCCGGAGGCGGCTTGAGTCAAGAGTGATGTGAAGATCACCCGCGGAATTGAGTTTGATCATCCATGGTCGGGTTATGTCTCCTGATATGGCCTTTTGAGCCATGTAATAGTCTAGAAATTTGAAAACAATATTATAACTGTACCTTGTGATGATGTTAAAGTCTCACCCTTTTATTAATATGAATCGCCTTGCCAAGTGCTTTTGCCATGTCTGACAAAGAACCTCTGTCCCTGTTTATTAGAGAAGAAAAAATAAGCCGGCTCAATGAGTCGTGGCTGTTTATAATGGAGTTTTTATGAAACTCTTTGGCCATGCTACAAAGATACTTTGTAGTCATAAAGTTTGGTGGCTCAATGAGTCACGATAGGGTAGGACGAGTTTGCAAGACTCTAGTGCTACCCCAGAAAGGCTTTTGCAACAGCCTGAGTTGTTTAGACCGGCTAATCAGGCGCGATTCAAGCTTCAGTGAAGAAGGTTCAGTGTACCCATGGTTTGTCTATTTTCCATTTTCCGGCTCCCGCTAGCACCCTTCATGTTTTAACCTAGGAAACAGGGTCCAAAAAGTGGATTGACTTGCCAAGAGTACATGGGACCATAGGGCGAGTCGCCAAACACACAGTCAGGTATAACCATTGTAATGCGTTAATTTTTCGCTAGCCAAGAGGGTATCCAGGCTGAACTCAATGAGCAGAAGCCCCCAAGTTACCTATGATTAGGGGCAAACCAGACATAGGATTACAGAAGCGTTTACGCTCTTACCGCAAAACGACTTGGGAACTAGCAGCCCCCAAGTAAGTCGGCTTAATTCTCAAAACCATATAGGGTGCCTATGTTTGAACAGTGCAACATCCAGATTTGAAATAAGTGCAGCATGGTGACTTATGTGCTTTGATGCTGATAGCATCCATGCTTGGATGACTTATGACACAATAAAGCCTCATGCTCTCAAGAATCTGAAACGGCAGAGACCCCGAAGTTCGTGGGCGCCGACTTTATTTCTTTATATATATATATGAAAAGAGATTACAATAACTGAATTCTATACATAGATAAGGAGCCAGTGGCTCTGAGTATAGTAAGGTCGTAAGTGGGTGTGGGGACTCCGACTTACGAGTCGAGATCGCCGAAAGAACGTGCTCAGTGATCCTAGAGATCAATGCTCACCGAACACACAGATAGTCTTACATCCATACTTACCGTTTGATACAACAAATGACCATTGCGGTCAAATCTTACATATATAGGGCCTTGAGGGCCAACACTCCACACTGGGCCAATAGCGGAAGTATTGGTCAAAAGAGTGAACCCATGCCATCAGCCTTAACCTACACGCATTCTGACTAGGAAGCGTCCTAGCTCGCAAGAACGTCACCGAGTTACTCTTCACCATATCCTGTTCTTTCATACCTGCTCAATGAAATAACCAGTGGCAAGCCAGCGAGTACTTTTGATTGTACTCGCAAACAACCCATGATGTGAACAATGCAAGTGAAGGATAACAATAACATGCATCTTTGGTGGAATTCATCTTGGTGGAATGATTATGAATATGCATCAAGTTAAAGAATTAGTTTTGAAGAATAGGTTACAAATATCAATATATCTGTTGAGTGTTGAACCATCCGGATTCACCCTATATGCCAAGTCACCAAACTTGGTCATATAATTACTTTCATAATAACTCCTTTTTCAACACAACTCACACACACTTGGTTTATGCGAAAACAACTGGACGTAGTTTAAGCAGGATTACCCAACTGTCCTTGACTGTGGACACGACTATTCGAATAGTTTTACACTCTGCAGAGGTAGTACGCTGGACCCAGGAGATTCGGGAAACTTCCGTGTCATCCACGACCCGATCAATGCCTTTTCCCTGACGATAGTAGACAAAGAGGTCCACTCGATTGGTATCCAGCCCACATGTTGTACGTCTTACGAGCACCGACTCTGGACAGTATCAACCTTGCGGGGACCAACGGTGTGCCTGGAACTCATAAAAATGGCATAGTCGTCCTACCTGGCACAACCCCATCACGAGAGTGACCACATCACTCCCGCCACTAGTAATGTGGCTCTTTGCTAGCATCGAACAGAGTAATCAACATAGCCCCGTCCCATAAGGGGTAACGTGGTCATACTGGTAAGGTTGGGACGGTCGACACATCATAAATCTAATCCCATTTCCGAAACCATACTCACACAACTACCGGGTGCACCACTTCAAAAAAAGTGGCCACCTAACTCATCATCACCCTTAGGCATTAGTGGCACCCGACGAGGTTTTCATAAATCTTTGATTTATACCAACAACATGCTCATGCTATTTACTCTAGCATTACTTGTCAACATGGTACTAGCATGATCCTCTAGGGGTAGGATCAAGCTCAATGCATGTGCTCCGGAGGAGCCATCGGTAACATCACCGTCGTGATTTACCAGCACTTATGATCATATGCAACAGAAATACTTGCTATCTTAACATGCAATATAACATATGCTAAGTCATGGTCAAAGTCCTACTTGCCTTTGCTCACATAAGTCCTCAGGGTCTTCGAGGTCTTCCGCTCCAACTCCGAGTACTCCGTCTACCCGTCAACTATCGTCGGAAACAACCACGGTCAGCCACACAGCCAGCAGAACAAAGTGCTACATAAATAGAAGTTAATTTTTTTCTTGGACATCTCTCATCATAAGAAAAATAACTAAAGCTTGCCATAGGAGGTTTGGATCATCAGAGATTTCTAAATGTATGAGAAGAGCAATAGGGGATCCTTAATGAAGCTCACAAAAAATATTATGATAAAAATGAGTGAAGGCACTCATTTAATAAAGAATAATTGTAGAAATATTTAGGAAGTTGTTTCACTGGATTTGGAGTTGAAATGAATATTCTAGGAATTTTCTAATATGGAATAAATAGCAATAGGGATCTGTTTCTTTAATGCAACAGAATAAAGCCTCACAAAAATGTTGACCAAGGTTCTAAAAATAGGGCATGATATTAGAAGGCTCTAGAAATTGGAATCACTCCATTTGGAGTTGATTGGAAACCTATAGGAATCTACAAAGGTGGTGTTTGGAATATCCAGATTTGTATTTAAATAAAAACACCACATAAGGTTTGATTGGAAAAATGTGCAAGGCACATATTTGGATAGCCCTGAATTTTAGGAACCTGCAGGAGTTTCAATCAAACAATTTGGAGTTAGAATGATTTTTGAATGGATTTATGAAGTTAATCAAAATAGGAAAATGACAAAAGGAGCTCAGCCTCGGGTTATCTTGCTCCCATGGCGCTAAATAAATGGTGGGTCGGCCCGGCTGCGCTAGCTGGCCAACGAAGTGGCCATGTCGATGGCGTAGTCCCGAAAATACGCTTTCAGAGCTAGGAAATGCAACCCTCGTTGGTGCGCTTCCACTTAAAGGAGCGGGCCCGACCGGTGAGTGGCTGACGAAGGGCCCCGCCTATCAGCTTTCTCTCCAACCTCCCGCTCAAGCTGGGAGAGAGGGGAGGACGGATAGGGCTAGGAGCCTGCGCCTATTCCGATGGCCTAGGCTGTTGCTGGCGCCGCTCCGGCCACCAGGGAACTCGGGGAAAGTGTCGCGTTGGCCTGGGGAACGCTTTCCTGTAGGTGGGGCGAGGACGAGCAGGTGCTCTGGCCGCAGAGGCCGGCTGACGGTGGCCCTGGCGGCAGCCCCCTGCGAAGGGAAGGAAGAGGAGGGGAAAGGGTCCATGGGAGGCCCAGGGTTTCTAGGTCGCTGAGGAAGGCTGAAGGGATAGGGGGAGCGCCCCGGGGGCTCGGTTTCGGCGAAGGCCGAAGATCTACCCACAACCATGGGGGATAAGGGAGAGCTTGGGGAAGAGGAGACTCAACAAGAGGCCTTGGAGGAACCCAAGGAAGAGGGGAGAGATGCTAGAGCAGCTAATGCTCGGGAGAGAGGAGATAATAGAGGGGGAGGGGGAGAGAGAGAGAGAGAGAGAGCTCAGGACCTCTCTGGAGCTCTCTATGCATGGACGCCACGCACCCCTGGAAGGGCTTGGAAGCTAGCTGACGATGGCAATGGCTTGGACCAGTCAAGGGGAGGTCCCCTGACATGCTTGGACAGGTCGCAACGACTAGAAGCGGCCTGGAAGAAGGAGACAAAGTGCAGAGCACCATTTCTGCACTCCACGGTGGTGGTCACCACCCCACTTGGTGTCGTGGGCAAACTTTTGGCAGGCCAATGTGTCAAACATGCAAGGCATGCAGGCCACAAGGCACTCGTGAACATTTGGCCCCATGTGGAGCTGGTTTGAATAGGTTTTGACTGGTGTTAAGTTTGCAGTAGCAAACTTAGGGCTACTAATGAGGGCACTAACAGGAGAGATAATGGGGAAAAGACATGTCTAGCAGCCTTATGTATGGAAGGACTACATTTCTGCAAAGTTTCAGATCAAGCAAGGAAGTGTAGCTAGCACTTGCTGTACAAAGCTACTTTTCAGCCAGAAATCAACTTGAGGATGTGCTGCTCATTTTCTCCACATGAGCATGCCATCTCTTGGCTTGAATCAAAGCCTTGGGATGCTAGGTACCCTCTGGAAAGAGGTGCGGGCTTTGGCTTAAATAGAAGTGGGGCAAGAGGGGTAAAATGGCGATTCCAAGGGTAAAATGAGGAATATTTACATGGAGACTCTCTCCAATAATTGACCAGTGATCATGGGAATGTTACTGGAGGTAAAATGTAACTATTTGAAGCTGTGGTAGAAAGTTTAGCTCAAGGGTTATAGTGGAAGGTGCCAAAGTAGCCAATAAAGTGAATGCACACAAGGTGTTTGATGAGTGGCACAACAACCAGATGGACTTCAATGGATATGAAACTTAACACGGTCAAATAGTAGATGGAAATAAGCATGGACACCAAATTCGGGATTTGGTGGAGAAGGTTTCCAATGTAGCCTTGGAAAATCTATGAAATGGGCAGAAATGGCTTTCTGCTTACAAATCCATCCAAATTAATTCCCACAAATCAAACATTTGGTGCGGGGGCATTATTTGAGCATTAAGGCATGCACAAAAAGTTTGGGGTCAATTGGATAAACTTTATAATGTAAAGTTTCCCAAAGTCAGAAATCAACAGAGAGGGTTTTGAGGGGCTTTGGACAAATTATTCTATTCTCCGTGATGCACCACTTGGTTTGGATGCATTATTGGAGTATTACAACATGTCCACCAAATTTGAGCACAATTGGATACATTTGACAATGTAGAGTTGCTCAAATTTGAATCTGGACAGATAGGGTTTTAGAATAATTAGGGGAGTCAAACCAACTTGGATTGAGATGAAACTTGGCAAGATCATCAAACATATCATAGGTGATATGCTGGAATTTTACTGGAATTTATTGAGAATAATTCTTATAGAAATATTTCAAAAGCTTGAAATAGGCAGGAAGGGTTTTGGAGGGGTTTTCCCAATAATATGAACATGACCATGTGTTGAGACTCATATATATGGAATAAATATATCCAGTGAGTTTCCCTAAATTTTCCTAAATATTTTGAAATCAATGAAAATAACATTCCTTCATAAGAGACCATTTCTGGCCTCACAGAAAGGCATTTAAATAAAATAATAAAATAACTTCTAAAATATTAATGTTGTGGTTTTTGGAAGACATTTTCATAATAAGTTTTAAGTAAAATAATTGGTGCAAAATATATTCCTTATTTGAGGACTTGTAGTACAAACCTCATCTCAGGGCTTTTGAAGGCTTAATTCAAAGAAATGCATTTTGGTAACAATAATATTTGGTAAAGATAGTTTCTGGTCCTATACACATGGCATGATCATTAGGTAGTAGTTTTGGGCTAAGGAGGTGAGTCTGGAGTGTAGCAAGAATTATTGTTGAGAATCAATCACAAGCATACAAGCAAGCAAGCAAACAATAGTCACTTCAAGCATCACAGTCATTCACAAAAAAAAGATTGGTCCTAATTTTTGAAATAAGTTAATTAGTCAAGAAAGCTAAATAGAGGGTGTTACATACCTTACCCCCTTAAGAAAATCTCGTCCCCGAGATTTCTAGGCTAGGGGTTGGAGAGATACAAAATCTTGAGTCGGAGGTAGTCTTCATGTCCCCATGTTGTTGTTGTGGTCTTGAGGTGCTTGATGATACAACTTCGAATGCTTTACACAACCTTGCCTGATCGTGAGTGGGGTCTGGTATTAGGTTATGCTTGACCGAGGTCAAGGGCTTGGTGAGCTATGTTCGTGCAAGATTCTGGCTTGCAAGTGCATCCCCAGATAGAAATACATGGCAAGATAGTGTGTCTGGGTCCTGGTCCTGGGGCTGCTCAAGTCGGTTAGTGACATCTAGATGTCTCGCGTTAGAACATAAGGGTTAAGATCTTCACGTAGCTCCCTGCTGATGGGGAAGTCCTAGACTCCCTTAAGACAGGCAAGCTAATGTCGCGGGTGGTCTTCATCTTCGAGGGTGTTGTAGTGGTCTTCGAAGGCTTCTCATGAAGGGTCTCGGATGGATCTCACCCATGAGTCTTAATCTCGGAGGCTCGGTATTCAGGATGGGTATTATCGCCTCAGAAAGTTTGCGAGGGGTTCTGGATGGGCTGGCGACCCAAGAGTATAAACCAGTCATCCATTCCCAAGGTCTGCGGCTCGGCAAGCGGAAAATCACCTTAGCAGGTTTATCATGACCCAATTAGAACTCTCGTCCTTGATTTGGACCAAGAAGAGGCCGTCTGATTCTCTATCTTGTCCAAAGGCTTCATCGTCTTGACTCGTCGAGGCTTCTTGACGTCATTGATGTAGTCGGTGCATGATTGGTGGTTGACTTCTATTGCTTCTTCGTCATTGTCGTGGCTTCCCAACCATGGCGATTGTTCTTCTTGACTTGAGTAGGATAGACTTCTGTTCGCTTGGGGTTGCTTCGAGAAGTCCACATTCTTGAGATAACACTGTACCCTTGAGAGGCATAACAACTGCACTCCTGGGGTCGTCCAACCAGGACTAAGGTGTTCTTCCTCTTATTTGGTGAATAAATATGTCATCAGTGAGGGTGACAACATATTTTCCCCAAGCATGACATAAGCACAGTGCTCATGAGACAGGTGAGGAGAACGGGGACTCGCTATGGGTGGTTGCTGGCCGAGGGTTTTGTGGTCCAACATGATCTAGTCCCTCATGCCCATGTTTATCATAGACACGATGGGTGGTGGTTGGGCGGAATACTTGCCATATTACAACAACTTAGAGTCGTTTTCTATGGTCGTAATACAACCACCTTATGGCTGGGTGAAGCTTTAGGGTCTCAAGGAACTTAGGATGTGGGTGAACAGTTATCTTCTTATCTCTAAGCACATTCCTTAGATGCCAATAGTTTGACCTCTAACTCGGGATGACATCACCTTCTCTCATCAAAGATGCCATCTCACATGGGTTAACTCCACACTACTCATGCTAGTCAACTCCAGGGTTGAGGGAAGAACTAACCCCAAACATTACAAGTACGGTGTAGCTACGATGCAAGTGCATTCCTAAGCAAGAACCTCGGGGGCATATAAGCTCCTAAGATTGAATTTGAAGACGCCACAAATCCAAATGTCCAGCTAGATCATTCAATGGACAGGGTACTGCATTACTATATTAAGGAGACACATAGTATACCAATCCAACATCTTGTTTCCATTCTACGAATCCGATCAGGTGATCCATCAATATGATCAATCACTACTCGACCTATCACTCCTACAAATCCAAAATTGATGGGGTTCCACATGATCTCTTAGAGTCCTCATAATTTGTATATTATTGCAAGGATTACGTCACAGTATATCCACCAATTTCCAATATCATGGCCATCTAATCTCCAAGGTCAGTTCTCATAGGCTCGAAAACCAGTTCGACAACTCCAAGAGTACACACTTATTATCGACCGAGAAACATGTTATCATGATTGAGATCATCGGCTAAATCAAACTTACTCCGAACCATGTGGCCCCGTATACCATCAATACTCTTTTGGGTCTACCTATTTAATCCCAAACTCGAGTCCATTAAGAACTCTTGTTCGATACTCCAAGTCATAATGGTAATATCATCAAACCATGTCAACTACATGATAAAGTCAATTATACCACCTAGAATTAGTTGTCACGATCAAATCGTCCTTCTAAATCCAATCTTGCTCCACGAATATGTAGGTTATGCTACTATATCAACTTGTTCCACCAAATTCACCTACTCTACAAGGGTATTGCGGTCCGCTAAGATAGTGTAGCTCTATCCTCAAGACAACTATCATCATCACACAATCTTTAGTCTAACACTCTTATATCAGAGGACGGTCCTTCTCATGTCATCATGGTTATGGTGCTAGCTTTAAGAATGAAGGATACTCGTTCACTATGATCACTAGTTCCATCAATAACCTAGTGCTAAGTGGGATTTATCGGGGATCTACAGGTGTTCCGGCAAGTCCGTGTATCAGACACGTGACCAGAAAATTGAGCCGAAAAGGCCTGTAGAGGTTAGTCTAGTCTAGAGAGGGTTTTTCCAATCTTGAGGGAAAAGCATAACTACTACGGTTGTGTGTGGTTAAGCATAACACATCGAGTGTCTTCAGTGTTAGTCGTCCTTCGAAGTGGATCCTTGGTGCATCTTGTCTTGCTGTCTTCAGATGTCGAGAGGGGTGAAGGAGAGAGAGCAACATAGAGGGAAGTATCTAAGGGTTTTAGTGCAATCAAACAAGCGTTGGAAAGTCAACTCAACAAGTGCCAAAATCATTTCGAACATCAAAATAAGACAGGTGATATAACCACATGGTTGTTGCTTAAGCAAAGGTGCGACTTATACCAAAGCACAAACAACAAAACAAACAACATAAAACATGGTCCATCCAAACCATTTCACGGACTCGACTTCGCATAGGGGATTTACGACTCATCCTAACCAAGGGTTCTCGGACTCGATAGTAGTGCTTGCTTATGCCTCGGAGAGGAGTCCGCTAAGTCTAGTGGACCTTCTCATGGTGTTGCGACGTGTCTTGTTGTTGGTTGACGAACATCTCGGGTTGAGCTGAAAGAATCATTGATAACCTTTCGTCTAGGTAGTTGTTGACGAAGGTAGTTCTTCATTAGTGTCATTGAGAGGGTCTTCTATTGTCTTCACGATCCTGCCATCATGTTCTTGTCTTCTGAGGCTTCAAGTGTCTCAAGTAGACATCTTCATGCATCGATAGTTGCAAGACATGATAGAGTTCTGATCTGTCAATCATACTAATTGCGATATCGACACCTAGAGCGGGGATGAAGAGAACCGTTTTCCTGCTCACTAAGGTGAGGTGGACCATATGGCGAGGTTCTCATCCACCGGTGGTAGTCGACACAATCCTTATTATTGACAGGGTCGCTTTATTAGTGATGCAGATCATGGCTTGCATAAATTACGTCCAGATTATCGTAGGTGAAAGTGGCATCACACTAGAACAGTGCCGAGGGTGTTGCCATCTTCTAAGCCTCGATGTCCGTGTACCTCTTTGGGGTACTTCGGTTGGTGTCTTTTGGTCGCAGAGTTGTCATCTTTGTCCTTCAGAACACGGGTGATACTTTGGAAAGGTCGCTTCCTTCCAAGTTGCCCACGGGGATTTCAAGTAATCCCGTGGTCAGAGGGCATAAGGTTGCTAGCGACCATTTGCAAGTTTTGAAAAATTACGCGAGGAGTTTCAAGAAAATAAGAGGGAGTGCTAAGGCAAAACCTTGCTTCCTTTGAAATTTAGGAGAGGTGATAAAGATATAGGTTTGTAAATACTTTTGAAAAGTCTAGAAAGTAGTTTTATCCTAATTAACGTCCGTGCTAACTAAGGATTCCTATAGTCAGGATGGCTCTGATACCAGCTCTGTGGGGACCCCGACTTACCAGTCGAGATCACCGAATGAACGTGCTTAGTGATCCCAGAGATCAATGCTCACCGAACACACAAATAGTCTTACATCCATACATACCGTTCGATACAACAAATGACCATTGCGGTCAAGTCTTACATATATAGGGCCTTGAGGGCCAACACTCCATACTGGGCCAATAGCGGAAGTATTGGTCGAAAGCATGAACCCATGCCATCAGCCTTAACCTACATGCATTCTGACTAGGAAGCATCCTAGCTCACAAGAACGTCACCGAGTTACTCTTCACCATATCCTGTTCTTTCATACCTGGTCAACGAAATAACTAGTGGCAAGCCAATGAGTTATTTTGATAGTACTCGCAAAGAACCCATGATGTGAACAATGCAAGTGAAGGATAACAATAACATGCATCTTTGGTGGAATTCATCTTGGTGGAATGATCATGAATATGCATCAAGTTAAAGAATTACTTTTGAAGAACAGGTTACAGATATCAATATATCAGTTGAGGGTTGAACTATCCGGGTTCACCCTATACGCCAAGTCACCAAACTTGGTCATATCATTACTTTCATAATAACTCCTTTTTTCAACACAACTCACACACACTTGGTTTATGCGGAAACAACTAGACGTAGTTTAAGCAAGATTACCCAACTGTCCTTGACCGTGGACATGGCTATTTGAATAGTTTTACACTCTGCAGAGGTAGTATGCTGGACCCACGAGATCCGGGAAACTTCCGTGTCATCCACGACCCGATCAATGCCTTTCCCCTGACAATACTAGACAAAGTGGTCCACTCGATTGGTAACCAGCCCACATGTTGTACGTCTTATGAGCACCGACTCTGGACAGTATCAACCATGCGGGGACCAACGGTGTGCGTGGAACTCATAAAAATGGCATAGTCGTCCTACCTGGCACGACCCCATCACGAGAGTGACCACATCACTCCCGCCACTAGTAATGTGGCTCTTTGCTAGCACCGACCAGAGTAATCAACATAGCCCCGTCCCAAAAGGGGTAACGTGGTCGTACTGGTAAGGTTGGGACGGTCGAGACATCATAAATCTAATCCCATTTCCTAAACCATACTCACACAAATACCGGGTGCACCACTTCAACAAAAGTGGTCACCTAACTCATCATCCCCCTCAGGCTTTAGTGGCACCAGACGGGGTTTTCATAAATCTTTGATTTATACCAATAACATGCTCATGCTATTTACTCTAGCATTACTTGTCAACATGGTACTAGCATGATCCTCAAGGGGTAGGATCAAGCTCAATGCATGTGCTCCGGAGGAGCCATCGGTAACATCATCGTAGTGATTTACCGACACTTATGATCATATGCAACATAAATACTTGCTATCTTAACATGCAATATAACATATGCTCAGTCATGGTCAAAGGCCTGCTAGCCTTTGCTCACGTAAGTCCTCAGGGTCTTTGAGGTCTTCCGCTCCAACTCCGAGTACTCCGTCCACCCGTCAACTATCGTCGGAAACAACCACGGTCAACCACATAGCCAGCATAACAAAGTGCTACATAAATAGAAGTTAATTTTTTTTCTTGGACATCTCTCATCATAAGAAAAATAACTAAAGCTTGCCATAGGAGGTTTGGATCATCAGAGATTTCTAAATGTATGAGAAGAGCAATAGGGGATCCTTAATGAAGCCCATAGAAAATATTATGATAAAAATGAGTGGAGGCACTCATTTAATAAAGAATAATTGTAGAAATATTCAGGAAGTTGTTTCACTGGATTTGAAGTTGAAATGAATATTCTAGGAATTTTCTAATATGGAATAAATAGGAATAGGAATCTATTTATTTAATGCAACAGAATAAAGCCTAACAAAATGTTGACCAAGGTTCTAAAAATAGGGCATGATATTAGAAGGCTCCAGAAATTGGCATCACTCCATTTGGAGTTGATTGGAAACCTATAGGAATCTACAAAGGTGGTTTTTGGAATATCCAGATTTGGATTTAAATAAAAACACCACATAAGGATTGATTGGAAAAATGTGCAAGGCACATATTTGGATAACCCTGAATTTTAGGAACCTGCAGGAGTTTGAATCAAACAATTTGGAGTTAGAATGATTTTTGAATGCATTTATGAAGTTAATCAAAATAGGAAAATGAGAAAAGGAGCTTAACCTTGGGTTATCTTGCGCCCAGGGCGCTAGATAAATGCTGGGCCGGCCCGGCTGCGCTAGCTGGCGAGCGAAGTGGCCACGTCGATGGCTTAGTCCCGGAAATACGCCTTCGGAGCTGGGAAATGCAACCGTCGCGGGTGCGCTTCCACTTAAAGGAACGGGCCCGACCGGTGAGTGGCTGACGAAGGGCCCCGTCTGTCAGCTTCGTCTCCAACCTCCCGCTTAAGTTGGGAGAGAGGGGAGGCATGACAGGGCCAGGAGTGGGCACCGATTCTGGTGGCCCAGGCTGCTGCTGGCGCTGCTACGGCCACCAGGGCACTCGGGGGAAAGTGCCGCGTCGGCCTAGGTAACCCTTTCCTGCAGGCGGGGCGAGGGCGAGCAGGGGCTCTCGCCGCAGCGGCTGGCTGACGGCGGCCCTGGCGGCAGCCCCCTGTGAAGAGAAGGAAGCGGAGGGGAAATGGTCCAGGGGAGGCCCAGGGTTTCTGGATGGCTGAGGAAGGCTCAAGGGAGAGGGGGAGCGCCCCGGGGGCTCGGTTTCGACGAAGGCTGAAGATCTACCCATGACCATGGGGGATAGGGGAGAGCTTGGGGAAGAGGAGACTCAAGAAGAGGTCCTAGAGAAACGCAAGGAAGAGGGGAGAGATGCCAGAGCAACTGATGCTCGGGGGAGAGGTGATAATAGAGGGGAAGGGAGAGAGAGAGCTCATGAGCTCTCTGGACCTCTCTGTGCATGGACACCACACACCCGTGGAAGGCCTTGGAAGCTAGTTGACGATGAGAATGGCTTGTACCAGTCAAGGGGAGGTCCCATGACATTCTCGGACAGGTTGCAACGGCTAGAAGTGGCCTGGAAGAAGGAGACAAAGTGCAGAGCACCATTTCTGCACTCCAGGGTGGTGGTCACAACCCCACTTGGTGTCCTGGGCCAACTTTTGGCCACGCCAAGGTGTCAAACATGCAAGCAATGCAGGTCACAAGGCAGTAGTGAAGTTTGGCCCCAAGTGGAGCTGGTTTGAATAGGTTTTGACTGGTGTTAAGTTTGCATCAGGCTACTAATGAGGGCACTAACATGAGAGATAATGGGGAAATGACATGTCTAGCAGCCTTAGGTATGGAAGGACAACATTTCTGTAAAGTTTAGGATCAAGCAAGGAAGTGTAGCTAGCACTTGTTGTACAAAGGTGCTTTTCAGCCAGAAATCAACTTGAGGATGTGCTGCTCATTTTCTCCACATGAGCATGCCATCTTTTGGCTTGAAACAATGCATTGGGATGCTAGGTACCCTCTGGAAAGAGGTGGGGGCTTTGGCTTAAACAGAAGTGGGGCAAGAGGGGTAAAATGGTGATTCCAAGGGTAAAATGAGGAATAGTTACATGAAGACTCTGTCCAATAATTGGCGAGTGGCCATGGGAATGTTACTGCAGGTAAAATGTAACTATGTGAAGCTGTGGTAGAAAGTTGAGCTCAAGGGTAAAGTGGAAGGGGCCAAAGTAGCCAATAAAGTGAATGCACACAAGGTGTTTGATGAGTGGCAGAGCAACTAGATGGACTTCAATGAATATGAAACTTAAGAGGGTCAAATAGTAGATGGAAATAAGCTTGTACACTAAATTTGGGATTTGGTGGAGAAGGTTTCCAATGTATACTTGGAAAATCCATGAAATGGGCACAAATGTCTTTCTACTTATAAATCCATCAAAATCAATTCCCACAAATCCAATATTTGGTGTGGGGGCATTATTTGAGCATTAAGGCATGCACAAAATGTTTGGGGTCAATTGGATAAACTTTATAATCAACAGAGAGGGTTTTGAGGGGCTTGGGACAAGTTCTTCTATTCTCCTTGATGCACCACATGGTGTGGATGCATTATTGGAGTATTAGAAGATGTCCACCAAATTTGAGCACAATTGGAGACATTTGACAATGTAGAGTTGCTCAAATTTAAATCTAGACAGATAAGGTTTTAGAATAATTAGGGGAGTCAAATCAACTAGGATTGAGATGAAACTTGGCAAGATCATCAAACATATCATAGGTGATATTCTGGAATTTTACTGGAATATATTGAGAATATTTCTTATAGAAATATTTCAAAAGCTTGAAATAGGCAGGAAGGGTATTGGAGGGGTTTGCCCAATAATAAGAACACGACCATGTGTTGAAACTCATATATATGGAATAAATATATCCACTGAGTTTCTCCAAATTTTCCTAAATATTTTGAAAGCAATAAAAATAACTTTCCTTCATAAGAGACCATTTCTGGCCTTACAGAAAGGCATTTAAGTAAAATAATAAAATAACTTTTAAAATATTAATATTGTGGTTTTTGGAAGACATTTTGATAATAGGTTTTAAGTAAAATAATTGGTGCAAAATAAATTCCCTGATTTGAGGACTTGTAGTACAAACCTCATCTCAGGGGTTTTGAAGGCTTAATTCAAAGAAATGTGTGGTAACAATAATATTTGGTAAAGATAGTTTCTGGTCCTATACACATGGCAAGATCATTAGGCAGAAGTTTTGGGCTAAGGAGGTGACTCTAGAGTGTAGCAAGAATTATTGTGGAGAATCAATCACAAGCATACAAGCAAGCAAGCAAACAATAGTCACTTCAAGCGTCACAATCATTCACACACAAAAAATTGGTCCTAATTTTTGAAATAAGTTAATTAGCGAGGAAAGCTAAACACAGGGTGTTACAGTGGGCAATGTTCCACGGCCGGGTTGTCTCAACCTCTGTTGTTGGCCTATCTGGGCGAAGATCCACCAGGTAGTAGGAACCATTGTGAAGATCTTGCTGACGACAAAAGGTCCTTCCCACGGAGGGGATAACTTATGCATACTAGTATGATCTTGAATCAACTGGAGCACTAAGTCGCCCTCCTGAAAGACTCGGCTTTTGACTTGGCGGCTATGATAGCATCGCAAGTCTTGTTGATAAATCGCCGATCGTGATGCCGCTAAGTCGCGTTCCTCCTCCAAGGCGTCCAACGAATCTTGATGCGCCTGCTCGTTTTCTTTCTCTACATAAGCGGCGACTCATGGCGAGTCGTTCCTGATGTCACTTGGTAACACCGCCTCAGCTTCATAGACCAAGAAAAAGGGCGTGTAACTACTAGACTGATTAGGGGTGGTCCATATACTCCATAAAACCGAAGGCAGTTCTTCAACCCAACATCCTGCAATACGTTCCACAGGTACCATAAGTCCGGGCTTGATCCCCGCAATATTTCTTGATTCTCCCTCTCTGCCTGTCCGTTAGATTGGGGTGTGCAACTGTAGAGAGATCAAGCCGGATGTGCTCCTTTGCGCAAAATTCTTACATGACGCCTTTGGACAGATTAGTACCATTATCAGTAATAATACTATGAGGATACCCAAAGCGGAAAATAAACTTCTTGAGGAACTTGACGGTCGTGTCTGCATCGCAACTGCTGACCGGCTCTGGTTCAACCCACTTGGTAAACTTGTCAACTGCCACCAATAGGTGTGTCTTTTTGTTAGATGACATCTTGAAGGGGCCAACCATGTCTAGTCCCCAAACCGTAAAAGGCCATGTAATTGGGATCATCCGCAATTCCTGAGCCGGCACATGCATCTGACGCCCAAATTTTTGGCATCCATCACATCTGCGTACTATGTCCTCAGCATCTGCATTGGCTGTCAACGAGTAAAATCCATGCCTAAAGGCTTTGGATACCAAAGAGCGTGAGTCGGTGTGATGACCACAATCACGTGCGCGTATCTCGTTAAGAATCGCACACCCTCCTTCAGACGAGACGCACCTTTGAAATATTCCATAAGTACTTCACTTGTGCAACTCGCCTTTATGTATAACCATGGATTTGCATCGCCCGACAATTTGGCGGGCTAGCAACTCATCAGCAGGTAACTCGCCTCGTGCTAGATATGCCATGTAAGGGACCGCCCAATCTGGGGTAGCACGGAGAGCCGCCACAAGTTGAGACTCAGGGTGAGGAACCGCTAATTCGTCCTCCAAAGGAAATTTCACTAACGGGTTATGCAACACATCCAGAAAGACGTTAGGGGAACCGACTTACGCTTTGATCCGAGTCGTGAAAGAGCATCAGCTGCCTCGTTGAGTCGACGGTAATATGATCAACCTGATAACCATGAAAGTGACCCGCCACATCTGACACGGCACGCCTATAACCGCCATCAAAGGGTCTCTGGAATCGCACATGCCAGAGACTTGCTGTGCCACCAGATCTGAGTCGCCCAAGCATCTGACTCGATTGATATTCATCTCTTTGGCGATTCTAAACCCATGGAGCAAAGCCTCGTATTCCGCCACGTTGTTGGTACACGGGAACGTGAGTCAGAGGACATAGTAAAACTTGTCACCCTAAGGTGAGGTCAATACCACGCCAGCCCTCGAGCCCTCCAGCTGCCTAGACCCGTCAAAATAGATAGTTCAATACATGTGGTCATGTCTGTCTTCTGGAATTTTCAACTCGGTACAATCGTTGATGAAGTCCACTAAGGCTTGAGACTTAATAGTCGTGCGAGGGGTATATTTCGCATGATGGGGACCAAGCTCAATGGCCCACTTAGCAATCCGCCCAGTTGCTTCACGATTTTGTATAATATCGCCGAGCGGCGCGGAACTGACTACCGTGATCGATGCTCCTAAAAATAGTGTTTTAATTTCTGACTCACCATGAAGATCCCAAAAACCAATTTCTGCCAGTGCGGATAACGCTGTTTGGAGAGGGTCAGGACTTCGCTGACAAAGTAGACCGGCCTTTGAACCGGGTATTCCTTTCCTTCTTCCATGCGCTCGACGACCACTCCTACGCTTACTGCTTTAGATTT
The DNA here is from genome assembly GCF_904849725.1 of Hordeum vulgare subsp. vulgare. Taxonomy (NCBI): domain Eukaryota; kingdom Viridiplantae; phylum Streptophyta; class Magnoliopsida; order Poales; family Poaceae; genus Hordeum; species Hordeum vulgare. Next base: position 266,736,383 of record NC_058519.1, on the reverse strand, counting down.
GGCAGCAATGTACAGGAGCATAGGTTCGTTGTCAATTGGAGCAACTAAGACAGGTGGCTCAGCCAGTTGTTTCTTTAAGGCCTCGAAAGCTTCATTGGCTTTATCCGTCCAAAAAAAACGGTCAGTTTTCTTGAGCAGCTGATAAAGAGGGATGCCTTCTCCCCAAGGTGACTTATGAAACAACTTAGAGCTGCAATACGACCCGCCATGCGTTGAACTTGGTTGATATTGGCCGGCTTGCCAAGTGAATTAATTGCCTTGATTTTGTCCGGGTTAGCCTCAATGCCTCGTTCTGACATCAAGAATCCCAATAACTTTCGTACAGGAACGCCGAAAACACACTTGGTCGGGTTAAGCCTCATCTGATACACGCGCAAATTGTCAAAGGTCTCCTTATGTTCCTCCAAGAGTGACTCTTTCCTCTGGGATTTCACCACTAAGTCATCAAGATAGGCATGAACATTGCGCCCAATTTGACCATGCAGGCAATTCTAGATGCAATGTTGATAAGTCGCCCCTGCGCTCTTGAGCCCGAATGGCATAGACACATAGCAAAAGGCTCCAAAGGGAGTTATGAACGATGTCTTCTCCTAATCCTCCAAAGCCATTTTGATCTGGTGATATCCGGAGTAAGCATCCAGGAAGCACAGTCGCTCGCAACCCGCCGTAGAGTCAATGATTTGATCAATACGAGGGAGGGCGAAAGGATCTTTTGGGAAAGCCATGTTGAGGTAGGTGTAGTCAATGCATATGCGGAAGGTACCATTCTTCTCGAGTACCAGAACCGGATTGGCCAACCACTCAGGATGAAAAACCTCGACAATGAATCGAGCAGCCAAGAGCCGGGCGACTTCCTCCCCAATCACTTTACGCCTTGTTCATTAAACTGACGAAGATACTGTCGAATCGGCCTCATCTTAGGATCAATGTTAAGGTGTTGCTCATCGAATTCTGTCGGTACACCCGACATGTCAGAAGGTTTCCATGCGAAGACGTCCTGATTCTCACGGATGAATTCGATGAGCGCGCTTTCCTATTTGGGATCCAAACCCGTCCAAATGGTGAATTACTTGGAGGAGTCGCCGGGCATGAAATCCACCAACTTAGTGTCATCTGTCGGCTTGAACTTGAGGGGCGGCTCTGAATCGATTATGGGTTTCTTGAGCCGTGTCATATCCGCCGGGTCAACAGTAGCCTGATGAAACTTGAGTTCCTCAGCTACGCAGGACGACTCAAGCTGCGTCTCCCTCTTCGCTTTCTTGAGCTATGTTCCGGTCTCCATTAATCGTGATAGTTCCTTTAGGACCTGACATATTGAGCTTAAGGTAGACATAACAGAGCGGGCCATGAAACGGCCGTAAGCTGGCAGACCGAAAAGCGCGTGGTAAGGACTCTTGATCTTGACCACCTCAAACATGAGGGACTCGCTCCTGTAGTTAGATTCTGTGCCAAAGGCCACATTAAGATTGATCCGTCCAACATGGTATGCTGACTTACCCGGGACAATGTCGTGGAAGACCGTGGAGGATGGCATCAAATCGCCTTCCGAGAAATTCATCCGTCGAAAAGTATGGAAGTATAAGATGTTGAGGCTGCTGCCTCCATCCATAAGGACCTTGGAGAAGGTATAGCCCCCTACCTGGGGCGCCATGACCAAAGCTATGTCGCCACGGTTATCAACCTGTGGCGGGTGATCCTCCCTACGCCAAACAATGGGTTGCTCAGACCACTTAAGGTACCTAGCGGCTCTCAATAATGCTCAAGGTTCCGTGCCTAAATTTTTGGTCCCTTTTGCAAGTACTGATGGTGAACACATGATACTGCCCTCCATTTAACTGCTTAGGATTGTTCTGAAAGCCGCCATTGTCATTCTTCTACTAGGGGCCGCCTTGCGGAGGTTGTGCTGAAAAACACCGTGCGCATTATATTGTTGACTGTTCTGGACCTGATACTGCCCGGCATTAACCTATGACCTGCCCTACGGGCCTGGGTTAGGAAAACCATCGAACGGGTTTCTGTGTGAGCCGCCCGCACCAAATTGATCCGGGTGTCCGCCATGGTTGCCTCCTTGCCCGCTTTTGACTGCTTCGGCATGAAACTCCTGCATCACATAACAATCTTCCCAAGAATGGGTAGATGGACCTTCCACGGTGGTATGCTGTGGGCATGGGCCCTTGAGCATCTCATGATAGTTGCATGGCATTTTCCCGCTGAATCTCCTTTTCTTCTAACGCTGGTTCCCGTTCCCAATGTTAGTATTGGCAACGAAATCGGTGGCGCCTTCCTGCTGCCTCTTCTTCCCTTGTCCCGCGGGGTGGTAGTTACCTCGCCCCTGGAACTAAGGGTGCCCTTTGGATGACTCGCCCCTCCTGGCGGTGCTGATTTTGTCGTCATCCTCCCCCGGATCTTTGGTATCATCTGATTCGGCATACCTAGACAGAGTGTCCATCAATTCCCCCATGTATTCCACCTTACGCTTGAGCCGCTAAAGTTTCAACATCAAAGGCTCGTAGTGTCAGTTTTTCTCCAAGATCAGCATGACTGAGCCGCAAAAATGCCATTCGATGAATGGATCACCTCTGCAACTCGCCGTGTCCAATGGTGGACCGACTCATCCGGGCGCTGGACACAGTGTTGTAAGTCGACGATAGTCATCGGGCGCTTGCAAGTCCCTCTGAAGTTTTTAACGAAATGTTCCTTCAACTCAGCCAAGTGTGCGCAGTCTCTTCAAGCATCATTGTAAAATACTTGGCACACACTGCCTCATTCCCATCGAGCATATCCATTGCAAGCTCGTAGCTTTCAATCCATGCCCCTGGTTCTAGATCCGGCGTGTAATTGGGAACTTTACGTGGGCCTTTGAAATTGTTCGGCATACGCTCATTGCGGAGAGCGGGTGACAGACAAGGTATCCCAATGTTCGTGTCACCTGACTCGGCCCGCGCCTTGATAACCTTGACCTGCCGCGGCCGTCGCCTCCATCAGGAGGGCGACTCGTGCTGCATCCATGAGTTCTTAAGCCCGCGTGTCGGTTATTCTGGGCCGGTTGATCTACGGTAGACGTCATCGTTTGCTGCTGGACACTACGGGCGGGTCATCATGACGACTCCTGGTGTGACTCGCTTGGGTTGTGGAGTGTAGCCGCTCGCGGCTATACGAATAATGTGCGTCTTGGACTAACGCCGTTTTCAACATCTCGATGGCGTTCCTTGCCTCTACCTCGGCCGGAGAGTTTCCGTGAATGGGGAGAGATTCAAGGTTGTGGGTTGCTACTAACACGTTATCAATGGGGTTTGAGAAGTGACCCCACGGCGCCTGGATGCGTGGCGCATGAGCCGCCGCCGACTGAGGTGCCTGTGGGTTGGGCGGCGGCTGAGCTGGATCAACACGCGACGCGACTTGCCATCGCCGGTTGGGCTCCATTCTAGGAGTATGTGGGCTATCGAAGAGTCGAGTTGGGTTCAGATCGGCTGGCAGACGGTTGTGATGCGTTCTATGGTGAATCGCATCAGAAGCCCGCTGTTGTCGTTCAATCCGCCATCCCTCAGCATTTAGCCGCTCTCACTCTGCGGTGATCTAGGCCCGTTGTGTTGCTATCCTGGCGGCTTCTCCTTAGATGTCGCACTGGATTTTGGCAATCTCTTCTCTTAGTTTTTGTAACTCGGCGTTGACTTCTTCCTGATTCTCCACCGTCACAGTGATCGGCGTGATTTTGGCCACCTCTGCTACCAAATCCGCCAGAGCTTGAGCTAGAGTCTTCCCTGATCCGGTGGCTACGTTGTTACCAGCTGAGTTTGGTTGATGGGTCGTCGCCCCCGCCTTGTAGATGGCGACTTGACGGTGGGGTCCTTCAACGTCCTCGGAGATTGCTGCCTCGGGAATTCCCCCTAGTTGTCCTTCGTGTAGAGGATAGATTGAATCTGTGTCACCCATGGACGACTCGTCGTCCGAGTTGATAGGGGTGATCTCCTGGATCGCCGACTCGTCCGATAGGTCGGTTCCTTGGGTAAAAGCAACGAAAGCATGGTGTTTCCTGACCTGATGCTTGGCAGGATGGGCGCACCGGGCCGGCTCGACGATGTCGGTGAAGTTGTTCGGCTCAGGTACGGGAGCCCCGATCTTGCCAATGAAGACGTGAATCTTGCCGAAGGGGACCCTGTATCCAGATTCGATTGAATCGACCCGAGGCCCCCACTGAGAGTTGTCAATGTAGTACTTCCCACGGTGGCTCTTCATCATGAAGCCGACCGCGTAGCTTCCAAACCGTGGATGGGCTCCCTTTGAGAACTCAACTCCATCGTGCGCTAGCCCCACGGTGTGTGCCAACTGTCGTAGTTTTGTCATGGCAGATATCCTCGTGAAAGGACATAGTGATGGAGCCATCGCACCTTGGTGGCGACTCAAAGGGGGTGAGCGGAAGCGAGACTCAAGTTTACCCAGGTTCGGCCCCTCCGATGGAGGTAAAAGCCTACGTCGTGCTTTGTGTATATTGATGGTGGATTCAATTACAAGGAGGGATTCGATTATAACTCGCCTAACCTAGCTCTCGATGGATTCTAACTTAACCTATGTGCCATGGAGACTCGCCTTTATATACAGGTCGAGGCTCTAGGGTTTACAAAGTCCTGGCCACATTACAAATCATGGCTTTCCATATCTCTAAGTCTTCTTGTCTTCCAAGCTAGGAAACCTCCTTGGCGAATTATCTTCTCCATTAACAAAGAACCGCCATCTCGTCCATGGACCCTGGCCGTCTCTTTGTCGAGGTTCTCCTGGCGCATCTCAGACCCTCGGACGAGGCTTATCTTGATCATGAATTTAGAATCGTCGTTTACCTGACCCGGCCCAAGAGGGCGGGTCATACCGTAGGTAATATCCCCAAGACCCACCTATAGTGTTTTTAGTGCCACATATTCTCAAATATTCAGAAAAAAAAACGTGTGAAAATTTCAGATCATTTGGAGAATTATTATTTTTCGAAACTTTTTAATTGCACGGGAAAATCGGAAAACAGGTAATCACAACTTTTTATTGTATTAAAATAAAAAAAACAGGAAAAGTACAATTGATAGATAGAGTTGTGCCTACTGAATTCATTGACCTCATGGCTCTTGACAATGATTCATTAACAAGGTTGATCAAGTCTTACTAACAACCACTTCCAATTAGCATGTCCCCGAATAATTTTTGTAAAACACTAAGTTACCCCAACAATAAGTATCTCATATTTATGTTTGGTAGTAGGTAGAGGTAGTCGAAATTTTCCATTGGTGGTGGTCGGAGATTTTTCAATAACACTAACACCATTGACTTGAAATTGCTTTCTCAGAAAATGCACAATATGTTTTTTACCATTGACATGAGAAGAAACCTTGCTTTTGTTGCAATTAATAATAACCCCTGCAGTATTTAAGAAAGGTCTACAAAGGATAATCGGCATGTTATCACCCTTGGGCATATCAAGTATAACAAAGTCTGACAAGATAGTAACATCACGACAACAACTGGTACATCCTCACAAATACCGATATGTATGGATGTTCTTTTGTCCACCATTTGCAATGAAATTTCAGTACGTGTGAGTTTATTCAAGTCAAGTCTTTCATATAAAGATAAAGACATAACACTAACACCAGCTCTTAGATCACATAAAGCAGTTTTCACGTAGTTACTTTTGATGGAACATGGTATAGTTGGTATTCGAGGATCTCCTAGTTTTTTTAGGTATTACATCCTTAAAAGTATAATGGGCAAGCAAGTTAGAGATTTCATCTTCAGGTATTTTTCTTTTATTAATGACGATGTCTTTCGTGTACTTAGCATAAGGGGCCATCTTTAAAAGATGAGTTAAACGAGTAAGAAAAAAAGATTGGCCTAAGCATTTTAGCAAAGCGTTCAAATACTTCATCATCTTTTTCTTAGTTGGTTTAGGTGCATAAGGTATGGGTTTTTGTATCCATGGTTCTCTTTTCTTGCCATGCTTTCTAGCAACAAAATCTCTTTTATCATAATGTTTATTCTTAGGTTATGGGTTGTGGGTTTTCAAGATCAACATCACGTTCCATCTCAACATCATTATTTGGTTCTTTATAATTATCAGGTTGAGCATCTACATGATCATCATCATTATGATTTTCATTATCACTAGGTGAATGCACACTACCAGATTGAGTTTCAGCATGATAGATATAGATATCATTCGCATTATAAAAAGGTTTCTCTAATTCAGGTTCACTAGAAGTTTGCAAGGTCCTATCATTTTCTTTTTGTTTTTCTTCCAACAAAGACTAGGTGCATCAACATTATTTATTTGTGAATCTTGTTCAGTTCTTTTAGGTTGACCTTCTACATAAAATGGATCTTGAGTCATTGTTCCTCCTCTACTCATTACTCTAACAACATGATCATTCATATTATTAGTCATTTCATGAAGTAACTCACTTTGAGATTTAGCAACTTGTTCTAATTGGGTTTGAACCATAGAAGCATCTTTTCCTACACCTCTTACATCATTGGTGATTCTAAATAACAAGTGACTTCAGCGAGCAATCATATCAGAGTTTTGTTTCAATTGTGTCATGAGATAGGAGTTGAAATGATCTTGCTTTATAATATAATTATCAAACTCATATAAGCATTGACTAGGATGTTTATTGTAAGGGATGTCACCTTCATCAAACTTTAAAAGAGAATTTACCTCCACCAACTGTGGTGGTGTTTTGAGACCATGCATTTCTTCGATAGGTGGTAAATTCTTAACATCTTCAGCTTTATTGCCTTTTTCCTTCATACATTTCTTTTGCCTCTTGCATAGTTTTAGGATTTAGGAATACGATACCCCTATTCTTTAGAGTAGGTTTAGGCGGTGGTTATGGAAGTGTCCATTCATCATAATTATTCAATATATTAGTCAATAATTCTCCACCTTGTTCGATAGTTCATTCCATGAAAACACAATCAACACAACTATCTAGGTGGTTCATATGTCTCCAACGTATCTATAATTTTTGATGGTTCCATGCTATTATCTTGTCAAACTTTGGATGTTTTGTATGCCTTTTATATCTTTTTTTGGGACTAACTTATTAACTCAGTGCCAAGTGCCAGTTCCTGTTTTTTCCGTGTTTTTGACCCTTTTCAGAGGAGGATTTTAAACGGTGTCCAAACTGAATAGAACTTCCAAAAAGATTTTTTCCGGAACAAAAGATACGCACGAGACTTGAGAACCAAGGCAGGGTCCACCAGGGGACCCCACAAGCCCCCTAGGCGCGGCCAGGGGACCTACGCCTAGCAGGATTGTGGGCTCCGTGTGGTTCGTTTTCCCTACCTCTAACGCCTATAAATTCAGAAAAATTCCAAAACTGCAGGAGAGGTCCACGAAAATACTTTTCCGCCGCCGCAAGCTTCTGTCTCCGCAAGATCCCATTTGGGCACGTTCTGGTGCCCTGCCGGAGGGGGGATTCGGATACGGAGGGCTTCTTCATCAACAACATGACCTCTCCGATGATGCGTGAGTAGTTCACCATAGACCTTCGGGTCCATAGCTAGTAGCTAGATGGCTTCTTCTCTCTCTTGGATCTTCAATACAAAGTTCTCCGTGATCTTCATGGAGATCTATACGATGTAATCTTCTTTTGCAGTGTGTTTGTCGAGATCCTATGAATTGTGGATTTATGATGAGATTATCTATGAATCTTATTTGAGTTTCTTCTGATCTCTTATATGCATGATTTCATATCCTTGTAATTCTCTTCGAGTTGTGGGTTTAGTTTGGCCAACTTGATCTAGAATTCTTGCAATGGGAGAAGTTCTTGGTTTTGGGTTCATACCGTGCGGTGTCCTCACCCAGTGACAGAAGGGGTAGCGAGGCACGCATCATGTTGTTGCCATCAAGGGTAAAAAGATGGGGTTTATATCTATTGCATGAATTTATCCCTCTACATCATGTCATCTTGCTTAAGGCGTTACTCTGTTTGTTATGAACTCAATACACTAGATGCATGCTGGATAGCGGTCAATGTGTGGAGTAATAGTAGTAGATGCAGAAAGTATCCGTCTACTTGTCTCGGCCGTGATGCATATACGTATGATCATTGCCTTAGATATCGTCATGACTTTGCGCGGTTCTATCAATTGCTCGACAGTAATTTGTTCACCCACCATATTATTTGCTATTCTGAGAGAAGCCTCTTGTGAACACTATGGCCCCCGGGTCTAATTCACACCATATTTTCAGCCTTACAATTTTACTTCGTTGCACTTTCCGCCTTCAGATCTCACTTTGCAATCAATCTTGAAGGGATGGACAACCCCTTTATACCGTTGGGTGCAAGCTCTTTTGGGTTTGCGCAGGTACTCTGGACTTGGCGCGATTCTCCTACTGGATTGATACCTTGGTTCTCAAATTGAGGGAAATACGTACTGCTCCTATGCTGCATCGCCCTTTCCTCTTCAAGGGAAAAACCAACGCAAGCTCAAGAGGCAGCAGAAGGATTTCTGTCGCCGTAGCAGAAGAATTTCTGGCGCCGTTGCCTGGGAGGATCAAGTCAAGAACTCATCCAAGTAAGTGTCGCAAACTCATCTCATGCATTTACTTTTTTGCCTCTCGTTTTCCTCTCCCCCACTTGTGAAAAACAAAAATCTACAAAAATATTTGCCTTTTTCTTCGTTTGCCTTTTTCGTTCGCCCTTTTCTCTCGCTTGCTTTCTATTCGCTTGTGTGCTTGCTTGCTTGGTGTAGTCACCATAAATGAAAACATCGAACTTTGTGACTTCTCGTATACTAATAATAATGATTTTATTAGTACTCTGATTGCTCCCGCCACTAGTGCAGAATCATATGAAATCAATGCTGCTTTGCTGAATCTTGTTATGAAAGAGCAATTCTCCGACCTTCCTAGTGAAGATGCCGCATCCCATCTTAATACCTTCATTGATCTTTGCGATATGCAAAAGAATAAAGATGTGGATAATGATGTGATTAAATTGAAGCTTTTTCAGTTCTCGTTGCGAGATCGAGCAAAAACTTGGTTTTCGTCTTTGCCCAAAAATAGTATTGATTCTTGGAACAAGTGCAAAGATGCTTATATATCCAAGTATTTTCCGCCAGCTAAGATTATCTCTCTCCGTAATGATATCATGAATTTTAAGCAACTTGATCATGAACATGTTGCACAATATTGGGAGAGAATTAAATTGATGATTAAAAATTGTCCCGCTCATGGCTTGAGTCTTTGGATGATTCTACAAATCTTCTACGCTGGCTCAAATTTCGCTTCAAGAAATATCTTGGACTCCGCCTCAGGTGGAATGTTCATGGAAATCACGTTAGGAGAAGCCAAGAAACTCCTAGACAATATCATGACGAACTACTCTCAGTGGCACACTGAAAGGTCACCTACTAGTAAGAAGGTACACGCTATAGAAGAAATTAACTCGTTGAGTGCTAAGATGGATGAGTTAATGAATTTGGTTGCTAGTAGAAGTGCTCCTTTATATCCTAATGACATGCCCTTGTCTTCCTTGACTGAGAGTAGCAACGCTAGCTTGGACGTTAATTTTGTTGGTAGGAATAATCTTGGCAACGATAATGCTTTTAGAGGGAACTATGTTCCTAGGCCTTTTTCTAGTAACCCCTCTAATAACTTTGGCAACTCCTACAACAATACTCATGGAAATTACAATAGATTATCCTCTGATCTAGAGAGTAATATCAAAGAGTTTACAATTGGCAAAAGATTTTCAATGCGTCCATAGAGGAAAAACTACTCAAAATTGACGATTTGGCTAGGGGCGTTGATAGAATGTCTAGTGATATTGTTGCTTTCAGAGTTAGATGTGCTCCTCCCAAGATCAATATGGATCAAACTTTGAAATCTATGTGTGTTTCCATGAGTGAGAGCAAAGAAAGAACCGCCCAAATTCGTGCTACAGATGAATGGCTTAAAAGGGCGTGTTCTCGTGATAAGAATCACGAAGATCTTAAAGTGCTTGGTGTGACTCCCATTGAATCTTTGTTTTCTTGTGTCAAACCTAATGATGATGGGTCTAGATATGAATCCACTTTGGTTGAAAAACGCCCCAATGATTCGGAGTCCATCTATCTTGATGCTAAAAGCATTAAAAGTGGAGTAGAAGATATTAAAACCTTGAGTAGTAATGAAACTACTACTTTGGATTTCTAGGAATGCAATTATGATAGTTGCTCCTTGATTCAATGCATTTCCTTGATGCAATCCATGCTAAACTCTCCACATGCTTATAGGCAAAACAAGGCCTTTACCGATCATATCGTCGATGCTATGATAAAATCTCTTGAAGAGAAACTTGAATTGGAAGTTTCTATCCCTAGAAAGCTTCATGATGAGTGGGAACCTACTATCAAAATCAAAATCAAAAACTATGAACGCAATACTTTGTGTGATTTGGGCGCTAGTGTTTCCGCGATTCCAAAGTCTTTATGTGATATTCTGGGTTTTAATGAGATTGAGGAGTGTTCTCTTAATTTGCATCTCGCGGATTCTACTGTCAAGAAACCCATGGGAACGATCAATTATGTTCTTATTATTGCAAATAGGAACTATGTACCTGTGGATTTCATTGTGCTTGACATTGATTGCAATCCTACATGCCCTATCATTCTTGGTAGACCTTTCCTAAGGACTATCGGTGCTATCATCGATATGAAGGAAGGAAATATTAGATTTCAATTTCCTTTAAAGAAGGGCATGGTGCATTTTCCTAGAAATAAAATAAGATTGCTTTATGAATCCATGATGAGGGGTACTTATGGTTTGAGCACCAAAGACGACGATACGTGAATCTATCGCTTTATGCCTAGCTAAGGTCGTTAAACAATAGCGCTTGTTGGGAGGCAACCCAATGAATTTATCTTTTCCTTTCTGCTTTGTTGCATCCAAACCATCATAATTCTGTTATGATTGTGTCTTTTGTGTTTATTTTTGTGTTTGAGCCAAGCAAAACCTTTATGACTAGTCTTGGTGATGGTTGTTTGATCCTGTTGGAAAAAGATAGAAACTTTTCGATCACGAGATTATTTTTAATTTTTATTAAGAAAGAGCTTTTGAGTTTATTCTTTTTTCTTCTGGTTTATATGAATTTCGCCTAGGGATTCGTAATTGTTCAGAATTTTTGAGGTACCAGAAGTATACGAAGTATACATATTTCTACAGACTAGTCTATTTTTGACAGATTCTGTTTTTTGTTGAGTTGGTTGCTTGTTTTGATGAAACTATGGATAGTATTGGGGGGGGGGGTACTAGCCATGGAAAAGTGAGAATACAGTAATGTAACACAAATATGAATAGAAATCAAGTTTGCTACAGTACCTAAAGATGTGGTAGTTTGTTTTCTTGTGTTAATGATATCACGAGTTTCTGTTTAAGTTTTGTATTATGAAGTTTTCAAGTTTTGGGTGATGTTCTCATGGACAAAGGGATAAAGAGTGGAAAGAGCTCAAGCTTGGGGATTCCCAAGGCATCCCAAGCCAAATTCAAGGACACCAAAAACCCTAAGCTTGGGGATGCCCCGGGAAGGCATCCCCTCTTTCATCTTCAATCTATCGGTAACATTACTTGGAGCTATATTTTTATTCACCACATGATATGTGTTTTGCTTGGAGCGTCTTGTATCATAGGAGTATTTTATTTTTGTTGTGTGACAATCATCCTTTTTGCACACCTTTTGAGAGAGACATGCACTCATCGTGAATTTGCTAGAATGCTCATCGTGCTTCACTTATATCTTTTGAGCTAGATAATTTTGCTTTGTGTGCTTCACTTAGATATTTTAGAGCACGGCGGTGCATGACTTGGTAGTTGGTTTGTGCTATGAAAGTAGTCCCAAAGGTGATAGGTACCCAAAGAGGATACAAAAAACTTCCATCTTCATGTGCATTGAGTAGAAAGAGAAGTTTGATTCCTCTCAATTAGTTTTGAGACATGGATTTGGTAATATTAAGAGTTATGTTAGTAGGGTGTTGTGAATCTAGAAATACTTGTGTTGACGTTAGTGATTCCCGTAACATGCACGTATGGTGAACCACTATGTTAGGAAGTCGGAGCATAATTAATCTATTGATTGTCATCCTTTGTGTTGCGCTCGGGATCGCGCGATGGTTAACACCTACCAACCCTTCCCCTAGGAGTATGTGTTTAGCACTTTGTTTCGATTAATAATTAAAACTTTCGCAACAAGTATATGAGTTCTTCATGACTAATGTGAGTCCATGGTATAGATGCACTTTCACCTTCCACCATTGCTAGCCTCTCTAGTACCGCGCAATTTTCGCCGGTGGACAAACCCACCACATGCCTTCCTCAAACAGCCACCATACCTACCTACTATGGCATTTTCATAGCCATTCCGAGATATATTGCCATGCAACTCCCATCGTTCCGTCTCATGACTTGTGTCGTCACTCTCATATTGCCATTGCATGATCGTAAGATAGCTAGCAAGATGTTTCAATGTCATACGCCAAGCTAGATCCTTGCACATCCCGGTACACTGCCGGAGGCATTTCCTATAGAGTCATCATCGTTCTAAGCTTTGAGCTGTGAGTAAATAAAAGTGTGATGATCATCATTATTAGAGCATTGTCCCATGTGAGGAAATAAAAAAAAGAGGCCAAAGTTGCCCACATAAAAAAAGAAGGAAAAAAAGAGGCCAAAGAGCCCAAATAAAAAAAAGAGAAAAGGAGAGAAGGGACAATGCTACTATCTTTTTCCACACTTGTGCTCCATAATAGCACCATGTTCTTCATTATTGAGAGCGTCTTGTTTTGTCACCACCATATGCTAGTGGGAATTTTCATTATATAACTTGGCTTGTATATTCCAAGGATGGGCTTCCTCAAATTTCCCTAGGTCTTCGTGAGCAAGCAAGTTGGATGCACACCCACTAGTTCTCCTTTTGAGCTTTCACATACTTATAGGTCTAGTGCATCCTTCGTATGGCAATCCCTACTCATTCACATTGATATCTATTAATGGGCATCTCCATAGCCCTTTAATACGCCGAGTCAATTTGACCATCTCCTCCTTTTTGTCTCACAACCACCACCAGACTCTATTCCACCTATAGTGCTATATCCATGGCTCACGCTCATGTATTGCGTGAGAGTTGAAAAAGGTTTGAGAAAGTAAGAGTGTGAAAACAATTACTTGGCCAATACCGGGGTTGTGCATGATTTAAATTAGTTATGTGAGGATGATGGAGCATAGCCGGACTATATGATTTTGTAGGGATAACTTTCTTTGGTCTTGTTATTTAGAAAGTTCATGATTACCTTGCTAGTTTCCTTGAAGTATTAGCAAACTATTGTTTTTAATCTTACGGATCTGAACATTCTTGTCACATGAAAGAAGTTACAAAGGACAACTATGCTAGGTAGCATTCCACATCAAAAATTGAGTCTTTAGCACTTCCCTACTCGAGGACGAGCAGGAGTTAAGCTTGGGGATGCTTGATACGTCTCCAACGTATCTATAATTTTTGATGGTTCCATGCTATTATCTTGTCAAACTTTGGATGTTTTGTATGCCTTTTATATCTTTTTTTCGGACTAACTTATTAACTCAGTGCCAAGTGCCAGTTCCTATTTTTCCGTGTTTTTGACCCTTTTCAGAGAAGGATTTTAAACGGTGTCCAAACGGAATAAAACTTCCAAAAAGATTTTTTCCGGAACAGAAGATACGCACGAGACTTGAGAACCAAGGCAGGGGCCACGAGGGGACCCCACTAGCCCCCTAGGCGCGGCCAGGGGGGCCCGCGCCGAGCAGGCTTGTGGGCCCCCTACGGCTCGTCTACCCTACCTCTTTCGCCTATAAATTCAGAAAAATTCCAAAACTGCGAGAGAGATCCACAAAAATACTTTTCCGCCGCCGCAAGCTTCTGTCTCCGCAAGATCCAATCTGGGCACGTTCTGGTGCCCTGCCGGAGGGGGGATTCGGATACGGAGGGCTTCTTCATAACTCCATGACCTCTCCGATGATGCGTAAGTAGTTCACATAGACCTTCGGGTCCATAGCTAGTGGCTAGATGGCTTCTTCTCTCTCTTGGATCTTCAATACAAAGTTCTCCATGATCTTCATGGAGATCTATCCGATGTAATCTTCTTTTGCGGTGTGTTTGTCCAGATCCGATGAATTGTGGATTTATGATCAGATTATCTATGAATCTTATTTGAGTTTCTTCTGATCTCTTATATGCATGATTTCATATCCTTGTAATTATCCTCAAGTTGTGGGTTTCATTTGGCCAACTTGATCTATAATTCTTGCAATGGGAGAAGTGCTTGGTTTTGGGTTCATACCATGCGGTGTACTCACCCAGTGACAGAAGGGGTAGAGAGGCATGGATCGTGTTGTTTCCATCAAGGGTAAAAAGATGGGGTTTATATCTATTGCATGAATTTATCCCTCTACATCATGTCATCTTGCTTAAGGCGTTACTCTGTTTGTTATGAACTCAATACACTAGATGCATGCTGGATAGCGGTCGATGTGTGGAGTAATAGTAGTAGATGCAGAAAGTATCGGTCTACTTGTCTCGGACGTGATGCATACATGTATGATCATTGCCTTAGATATCGTCATGACTTTGCGCGGTTCTATCAATTGCTCGACAATAATTTGTTCACCCACCGTATTATTTGCTATTTTGAGAGAAGCCTCTAGTGAACACTATGGCCCTCGGGTCTACTTCACACCATATTTTCAGCCTTACAATTTTACTTCGTTGCACTTTCCGCCTTCAGATCTCACTTTGGAATCAATCTTGAAGGGATTGACAACCCCTTTATAGCGTTGGGTGCAAGCTCTTTTGTGTTTGCGCAGGTACTCTGGACTTGGCACGATTCTCCTACTGGATTGATACCTTGGTTCTCAAACTGAGGGAAATACTTACTGCTCCTGTGCTGCATCGCCCTTTCCTGTTCAAGGAAAAACCAACGCATGCTCAAGAGGCAGCAGAAGGATTTCTGTCGCCGTAGCAGTGGTCCCTAGAAGATTCGGTTAGTCCATTATAAAATATATCAGGTAATTCATTTTTCTTAAGAGGATGATCAGGCAAAGCATTAAGTAATTGGATAAGCCTCCCCCAGGCTTGTGGGAGACAGTCTTGTTCAATTTTTACAAAGTTAAATATTTCCTGTAAGGCAGTTTGTTTCTTATGAGCACGAAAATATTTTTCACAGAATTAATAAATCATATCATGAGGACAACGCACACAACAAGGAGCAAGAGTATTGTACCAAATCTTAGCATCACCCTTTAATGAGAACGGAAATAATTTGAGAATATAGTAGTAGCGAATTTTCTCATCATTTGTAAATTGGGTGGCTATATCATTTAGCTTATTGAGATATTCCACAAGAGTTTCATTTTCATAGCCATTATCTCTGAGTCGACACAGAAGTCATAATCCTTATCGTTTTCATAGCCATTATCCCTCGGTCGACAGAGAAGTCATAATCCTTATCGGCAATAAAGATAGGTGAAATAGCAAACTTAGGATCATATTTCATTCTAGCATTCTAGGATTTTTCTTTCAACTTGCATAATACTTTCTTAAGATCATCTCTATTATTACAAGAAAGAAAGTCTAGCAATTTCTTCGTCCATAACATAACCTTCACGCATTTTAGTTCTAGGATAGTCGTGGCTAAAAGGTATTTCAATATTTTCAGTAGCAAGGACTTCATCAGTTTCAATAGTATGATAAATTTTAGCATGCTTAATTTCTTTAGCTCTAGCAAGTTGTTCATCAAGAAATTCACCTAGTGGAACAGTACCGTCAAGCAAGGTACTAGCATCATCATAAGTATCACTCATAGAAGAGGTAGCATCATCAATAATTTGCGACAAATTAGGATTAATAACATGTGGTGGTGGTGTTGCAAGTCTATTCAAAACAAAGGGTGAATCAAGTGCAGATCTAGATGACAGTTCCTTACCTCCCTCGTCTTAGAGGGAACTATCTTGATTCTTGTATCTTTCAGATTCTTTGTAGTGATCAATAAATAGATATCCCTAGTGACTCAGCAAATATAGCTATGTTCCCCGGCAATGGTGCCAAAAAACGTTCTTGATATCCCACAAGTATATGGGATCATAATAGTTTTCGAGAGTAGAGTATACAACCCAAATTTATAGATTCGACACAAGGGGAGCGAAAGAATATTTGCAGGTATTAGCAGCTGACTTGTCAATTCAACCAGACTTGGAGATTTAGTATCTGCAGCACAGTGATCAGTAGCACAATAATATGATATTTTTGATGGTAGTGGTAACACTAGCAGTAGTAACGTTAATAGTGATAGCAGTTTGTAGCAGTTTAATAACAGTAGCAACAATAGTAACTTAGCAAGCACAATATGTGGAAAACTTGTAGGCACTGGATCGGTGATATAGTTGGATAATATTCATCATATAACAGTCACAATATAGGGGGCCATAGAAATAGCTCTCGTTCATCGATATAATGTAGGCATGTATTCCGTAAATAGTCATACATGCTTATGGAACAACTTGCATGACATCTTTTGTACTACGCTCCCATGATAGTGGGGTCCATAAGGAAACTAAGGGATATTAAGGCCTCCTTTAATAGAGAACCGAAAGCAAGCATTAACACATAGTGAATACATGAACTCCTCATCTACGGTATTCACTGGAAAGAATCCAAATTATTGCCACTCTGGGGTATGCGGATCCTAACACGTAGTAGCTGCATATAACTTGCAAGACCGGATCAAGAGAACATATATAATGGTGACAACATAAACGGTTCAGATCTGAAATCATGGCACTCGAAACCTAGTGACAAGCGTTAAGCATATCAAAGTCACCACAACATCTCTCTCCGAACATAGTGGATACTAGGGATCAAGCCCTAACAAAACTAACTCGATTACATGATGAACCTCACCCAGCTCTTCACCGACCAGCAAGTCTATGAAGGGATTACTCATTCCCGGTGGAGAGCATCATGGAATTGGCGATGGAGGAGGGTTGGTGATGACGAAGATCTTAGATTCCCGTTTCTGGAGCCCCAAACAGACTCTAGATTAAGCCTCCGGATGAAGAACAGGAGGTGGCGGCCGCTTTGTATCGTGAAAAGCAATGAAACTTACTCTTTGATTTTTCTCTCCAAAAATAGGATTTTATAGCGCTGGAATGAGGGTGAGCGAAGCCTCGTGGGCCCCACTAGATACCAGGCCGCACGAGGGGGGCCTGGCGCGCCCTGATGTGTAGTGGGTGCGTCTAGCCTCACCTCTGGTGGGTCTTGGTTCCATAAATTTTCTTCCATTCCATAAAAAATCTACAAAAAGTTTCGTTCCATTCCGAGAACTTTTATTTCTGCACAAAAACAACACCGTGGTAGTTGTGCTGAAAATAGCGTGAATCTGATTAAGTTTCATTCAAATCATGCAAATTAGAGTCCAAAATAAGAGTAGAAGTGTTAGGAAAAGTAGATACGATGCATACGTATCACTGCGCCCCCGCACGGCCGCCCGGGTGTGGCTCAGGGCGTAGGCGGCAATTGCTGCATCATCGGGGAGCGGAAGAGGGGGTGTTGGAGACCCAAAGTAAGCTTCCCAACCCTAGTACTTTAATTTCCACCGCACAACCGCTAATGGATATCTGCCCACGCACGAGCTCCGAGCCGGCTTCCATAGAGAAGGAGAAGGCTAAAAATACAAGACCGTGGTCGAGGGGCCTTCCCCTCTTTTGAGGGCTGCTACGCCCGTCGTGCACGCACACCAGGTGAAGAAACCGGTGAGAGGGAGCAGGGAGTGTGATCTCGTGCCCGAGGTCGAGGGAGGCTCCGCCTACGTTCGGAAGTGCTCCTCGAGGGGCTTGAGGGGCGGTCCCGGGATTGTGACGATGCCTCGCACGCGTGGTGGTGACGCCTCGTGAGGCAACCACCATGGCGCAGGTCGAGACGGCTAAGGAGGCGTGAGGCCAGGCCCTTCTTAGCAGATAACACTAGCTGCAGCAGATGCCACCGTGGTCTTCGTGGGGACTGATCTCAGCCTGCGGCGAACAGCTCTCGAGGCACCATGATGTCTAGTATGCAACTTTATTCTTGTAGACTATGTTGGGCCTCCAAGTGCATAGTTTTGTAGGGCAGCAAATTTTTTCCCTCAATTGGATGACCTAAGGTTTGTCAATCCGTGGGAGGCGTAGGATGAAGATAGTATTTCTCAAACAACCCTTCAATCAAATACAAGAAATCTCTTGTGTCCCCAACACACCCAATAAAATGAAAAATTATATATGTGCACTAGTTCGGTAAAGAGATAGTGATACAAGTGTAGTATGGATAGTATAAATAAATTTTTATAATCTGAAAATATGAAAACAGCAAGGTAGCAAGTATAGAACAACGAGCAAAACATTCTATAAGGTCCGTGAACAGGTTTTTTTCGTTCTTTTTCTTTTTTCTTTCTGTTTTCTTTTTTATTTTTTTGTTTGTGTTTCATGAAATATTCTCGATTTTCAAAAAATGTTCTTCAAATAAGAAAAATATTATTAAATTTCAAAAATATTCTTGCTTCTAAAAAATGTTTCAAATTTCAAAACTTTATCATTTTTCCAACTTCATATATAAATTTAAAAAATGTTCCAGATTTTCAAATATTGTTCTTCAAATCCGAAAAATGTTTTTTTCTTTTTAGAAAAATGTTCTACATATTTCAAATAATGTTCTGGATTTTCAAAAAATGTTTCAGCTTTTCAAAAAAACTTTTGGATTTTCAAAAATTCTTCTAAAAATTCAAAAAATGTTTGAAAATTGTTCTTGATTTAAAAATAGTTCTTGATTTAAACATGTTTAAAAAATTGTTCGGTCTCCAAATTTGTTTACGATTTTTCAAAATTGTTCTCGTTTCTAAAACTTGTTTTGAAGATTCAAAAAATGTTCATGCTTGGAAATTTTGGTCACGCTTTCAAATTTGTTCTACGTTTTACAAATGTTTGAAATTGTTCACGCTTCCAAATTTGATTGGAGTTTTTCAAAATTTATTTCCATTTCGTAATTTTTTTCTTAAGATTCAAAAAATGTTTGGGCTTTAAAAAATTGTTCGTGCTTCCAAATTTGTTCAAGAATTTTCAAAATAATTCTCGGTTACGAAATTTATTCTCAAAATTCAAAAACATGTAGTGCTTTAAAAATGTGTACGTGCTTTTAAATTTGTTCTCTTTTTCGAAATTTTTTTCTCAAGATTCAAAAAATGTTCATGCTTTAAAAAATTGTTCGCGCTACCAAATTTGTTCACAATTTCTCAAAAAAAAATCGTATTTTTTTTTGCTTTTTTACAAAAAATGTTATGGATTTTCAAAAAATGTTCTAGATTTTCAGGAATGTTCTTGATTTTGAAAAATGTTCTTCGAATTTGTAAAATGTTTTTGCTTTTAAAAAAAATGATTTGGATTTTTGAAAAATGTTTAGGCTTTTCAAAAAATATTCTTAAAATTTGAAAAATATTTTTGCTTTTTTAGAAAATCGTTCTAGATTTTTAATAGATGTTATGGGTTTTTAAATGTTTTTCGAAAAATGTTCTTGTTTTTCGAAATTTGTTCTCAAGATTAAAAAATGTCGAGATTTGCTTCTATCTTGTTGAGGCCCTCATGCAAAAATAAGGATAGGATTGCAACTTGGGCGTTACAATAGGGTCTAAACTTATCACATGCAAACGCAACTCCCAAAAGTCCTTTCTGAGTAGTAATATTATTTCTATGAGCATTGTCTACAGTCTTACTAGCATAATGAATGACATTCAATTTCTTGTCTACACTTTTCCCTAGAACAACACCAACAACATAGTCACTAACATCACACATAATTTCAAGTGACTGAATAATAGGTGCATAAATTAAATTTTTCTTAAGTATTTCAAAGGCTTATGTACAATCACCTTAAAAACAAATGGAACCTCTTTTTGAAGAATATTAGTTAGAGGACTAGAAATCTTTAATGTAACGTCTATGAAAACCATCATGACCAAGGAAACTTATTATAACTTTAAAATCTCCAGGATAAGGCATTTTCTTAATTGTATCAATTTTAGCTTTGTCTACCTGAGTACCTTATTCGAGTATTTTATGCCCGAGTACTATGCCTTCATTTACCATAAAGTGCCACTTCTCCCAATTCAAGAAAAGTTTAGTTTCTTCATCTTTGCTGAACACGACTAGGGTTGCTTATGCAATCATCAAAAGAAGTCCCGTAAACAGAAAAATCGTCCACGAATACCTGAATAATCTTTTCACATAAATCAAAGAATATAGCAGTCATACATCTTCGAAAGGTAGCAGGTGCATTACATATACTGAAAGGCATACATCTATAAGAAAAGTTACAAACGGACAAGTAAAAGTAGTTCTCTCTTGATCTTCCTTTGACACATGTTTTTGATAAAAACTAGAATATCCATCAACAAAACAAAAGTGTGTATGCTTAGATGTCTTTCGTACATTTGGTCAATAAAAGGTAAGGGGTAATGATATTTTCTCTTAGATTTGTTTAACTTTATGAAATCAATTATCATCCTATAACCTATTACAATTATTTGTGGGATAAGTTCATTTTTTACATTAGGAACAACAATTGTACCCCCTTTCTTAGGAACACAAAATACAGGGCTCACCCATCTAGTATCGTAAATATGATAGATTATACTTCCCCGTAGAAGCTTTAGTATTTCTATATTCACCACTTCCTTCATTTTAGGGTTGAAGCAACGTTGATGATCAACAACAGGTTTAGCATCTGGTTTGAAACTAGTCTTGTGCTGACATAGAGTGGGACTAACACACTTAATATCATTAAGAGTATATCCAATAGCACCTTGGTGCTTCCTCGGAGTTTTAAGTAATCTATTTATTCATGATTTGAAAGGTCAGCACTTATAATAACACGATATATTTTCTTTTCATCAAGAAAATTATATTTCAAAGTATCAAGTAATTTCTTTAATTCAAACACCGGATCTCCCTTAGGTGGTGGAGGATATCCAAGAATGTCAACATGAAAAATTATGTTTAAGGATAGGTGCTTTCTTAAAGAATATATCATCTGTTTCATTTCTCTAATTCAAATGCATATCAATTTCATGGTCTAGTAAAAAATGTTCTAATGGATCAGTAGGAGGCATGTCAATAGAAGCAAGACTAGTAATTTCATCTTTACTAGATAATTATTCCTCATGTGGTTATCTCACAAACTTAGAGAAATTAAATTCATGAGACACATCATCAAAACTTACTTTAAGCTTTTCTTTAACACAATATATTTCAGCATTAGCGGTATTAAAGAAAGGTCTACGAAATATAATGGGAGAAAAAAATATCTTGTAGTGAACCAAGTAGTCTCTCCTTTTTTATATACAAGGCCACAAACTCATATTATACGTACCTGGGTAAAAGTTAATACATTTTTTCATAACTAGTTTTTTTGTTCATTTACTAGGATAATTAATAGACTGCACACATGCAAGAAAACTAATTGGAGGAAGTAAATGATTGTCATTATGACTACATGCATGAAGAACTAAATAGGTTGCTAATACGAGAAGATATCATTAATGTTTGCCTCGATTATTATTGTTGTCCTTGTATAAATGCAAAATATATATTCCATAGTGGCCTTGTATAAGTAAATGCACGGAGTACTAATAAATTAGTGGGGTACTTAATTTCTCCACACAAGACATCAATTTCTCTAACAATCCCAAGTGATGATATAATATCTCTATTTGCAAGCTTAATAGTGACACCAATGTCTTCAATCACAAAGGGTGCTATATCATTCGTAATTTCATGATATAAACTAAAAGTTATAGCACTCACACTAGCACCCATATCACATAAACTACGGTAGCAACGATCTCCAATCTTAACATAAACAATAGGCTTGCCAATTACCGGTTTATTCTTATCTAACACATCCTATTCATTTCTAGCAAGTTTTGCGATTCTAGCAGCCTCGTCACAGAAATAGATAAGGTGCCCATCAACGTTGTCAACCAATTGATCTTTAACCATAGCAACATTAGGTTCTACATTTATTTGTTCAAAAGGTTTTGGTGTCCTAAAATTGCTTTTATTAACCACATTTTAATCTTTAGCTTGTTCCTTAATCCTACCAGGAAAACGTGGTTTCTCAATGTAAGCTGTGGGAACAACTTGATTAACATGGTAAACAATTGTTTCATCTTTAACTTTAATATGTTCCTGCAACAATTCTTCAATAGGTGGATGTAATTTAAACCACTTATCCTTAGGGAGATCAACATGAGTAAAAAATGATTTACAGATAGAATGTACTATAGGAGAGTCAAGCCCATATTTATCGCTAAACTTATGAAAATATCAGTTTTCAAAAACGATTTAACACAATTAAACTCAAGCTTTATACCTGACTCTTTACCTTTGTCGAGTTCTCAATCTTCAGCGTTGCATTTATTATTTTCAGAAGATCCCATTTGTATTTAATTGGTTTATTCGTGAAGGAACGAGTAGAAGAAGAATCAATCATTAATTGTTTATCATAAGAAAATCGAGCATAAAAGTTTTCAAGTATTATTTTTATTGAGTGCTCATGTTGGGCCATGTGTGTATCATATACTTAAGCCTCCCCCAAGCTTGGGCAATACTTTCTCCTTCACGAGGACAAAAATTATATATATACTTTCGATCACAATGAACTAGATGCACATGATAAAACTTGTGATGAAATTCCATCTTAAATCGATTGAAGACCCATGTTCCACCATCATCCAATAGCTTATACCAAATCAATGCTTTTCCCTCCAAAGATAAATGGAATATCTTCTTCTTAACTCCATCTTCGAATATACTTGCAACCTTGAATAATCCACAAATCTCATCCACACATATGAAGTGCAAATAAAGATGAGTTGTTCCGTCTCCTCCATAAGGATTAGCTAGAAGTTTCTCTAATTATAATGACCCGGTTCCAATAAGAAACTAAGTCTCATGTGCTTCTGTGCTATCCCTAGATCAGTAAGCTAGCACACACAGTACTCGATGAAATACCATAGAATCACATGTAATCAAGTAACACAAATCTATAGTAATTATTACCTTAAAGCCCTTGGGCTAGAATACACAACGGAAACAGCAATAAATATTTGGAGTCCCATCAACGCCAATGGCCAAGTTGACTATAGAAGACGACCCTATTTTGTACCTTAACTCGTCTTCTGTAAATTCGGCAACAAAAAATGTTGCAGCCATATAGGTCAATACAATGAATTTATTAGCAAGTCACATCATAGGAAAGTATAAAACTCCTAGTTCTACATGAAATTTGGCTGGTGGAAGCTTCAAAGTCTCAATTATAATAAAGCTAATTTCGTCCTACTATCATGAATACCTCTTTTATTACTACAAAGCTCATCATATGGTTAAGATTGTTCTTCCAAATCAATCTATACCCAATTTTGTTTAAACCCAACTCATTAGTTAAAGGTGATGCAATCACTCATTATCCCGCTTCAAGATGCTCAATTGTCCAGAACCAGGGACATGGCTAATCGATTATTTTTGCACTCTTCAGAGGTTTCTGCATTTTTACCAAAAGACTCGACCACCTCATTTATAGTTATCACACTGCCTGGTGTTTGACAGCTGGAAGATCAATACATAGTCTTTCTAAAGTGTTTCCCTAAAGGGTCACATAACATACTTAACTATTCCAGAGCGCATAGTAGCTTGTGGATGCAGATGTAAGATTCTAGTTATGATAAATTT
Source organism: Hordeum vulgare subsp. vulgare (assembly GCF_904849725.1). Classification (NCBI taxonomy): domain Eukaryota; kingdom Viridiplantae; phylum Streptophyta; class Magnoliopsida; order Poales; family Poaceae; genus Hordeum; species Hordeum vulgare. Next base: position 266,712,583 of record NC_058519.1, on the reverse strand, counting down.
TATTTGATGCCTTCGAACCCAGGTGGCAATCCAAATAATAGTGAACCCGTAGATACCCCAGTACACACCCGAGAAATTCACACTCGTACCCTAGGATGCCACTCTCCTTGAAACTAATACACCCATATGATTCATTAATATCTACTTGGTCAAATTTACTGCATTTTCACTCATACCTCATAATGAATCACTTTCAATCCACGTCTACATGAGCATAGCAATTATTCCTACGACGTTGGTGACAATGGAGTAAGGTTCAAACCTACCTCAATAACTACTTTGTGTATAGCATAGCCATATGGCATAAATACTACTAATTTATACTACGTCAAAGGACTGAAAGCAATGAAAACTTGGGTATAAAAGGAATATGATCAAGATGTAACTTGCCTTGGTTTTCACTTGATATAATATAGAGTCTAATACTAATATGGTTCACTCTCCGATCAATCAATCATAAGCAAAAAAAATTCAAATAAACAAACATTGCCATATAGAACAATCCAAATAAAAATAAGAACAAAATATTGCATGATGCAAGAGAGCACCAACTCACTAAAGTTTATAACTAGTGTGAATTCATATAGTGTTTTTAGGATGATCGGAAAACAAATAACTCCAAAATAGTTAACTAAATTGAGGATATGGATATACCAAGGTTATAATTTGAATCTATATTTCCTGATGAAGGGATTTGGACAGTGATTCAATGTGCAAAAGGAATAACTAGAATTGGGATATACATGTCATAAGATGTAGTAAGATGAAGCATGGATTGAAATATATCAAAAACATACCATGGCAACATTTTCTGACATTATTTCTATGAACCAAGTAATACGATTAAAAGCTAACATTAATGGTATCAACAAGGATATTACTTTGAGACGAACCCAACACAATTGATTTCATCAAAAACAAAGTTGTGGTTCAAAAGTTATGATCAAACTAAGTTTGAACTAGATTTTAATTTGAATAAATTTAACTTAGTCTATTTCTAAAATTTACATTTTTATTGGAAATCTGGTCTCACAAGGAGAATTGTGTAAAAAAATTCATCTCAATTGGAGTTACGGGCAAAAAGTTACAGAGGCTGGAATTTGAGAAGCTAATTTGTTAAACCAATGGACTAATCGGTGAAGATTCCACCCGCAACCAGGTCCAGGGACATGTGGCGCAATACTATTGGTCTAAAACTATTCACTGCAGAGTTAAAGGATGAACAACTGGTAACTAACGCATACCATTTCGATATAATAAAAAAAATGGAGCGATCTAATCCTAGCCTTCTAAACGTGATTTAACCGTGCGAGCGACGACAACTTATAGTCGGGCGGTTGGCGCCGGACGACAACGGCTCTGACTTGGTTCTACGCGAGCATGTCTCTCGCGATCTAACCTAATTATGATTACCCCCTCTCACAAGAATCCACAACTACGAAAAACAATTAAGATAAATCTAACCATATAATGAACTATATGGATCCAAATCAGCCCCTTAGAGAGTAACTAATAAACTAGGATTTACGTTTCTGTCACTCTAGCAACCCATCATCTACTTGTTACTCCACAATTCCTTCCCTTAGGCCAAAGTATGTTTAAGTGTGATGTAGTCTACGTCCAGATGACACCACAAAAGGAAGCAACAACATACATATCATTAATATATCGAACGAATATCAACTTCACATGATTACTTATAACAAGACGTCTCCCATGTCCTCGAGAACAAAAATGACTACTCATAAATCATAACCATGTTCAAGATTAGAGGTGAAATGAATATGATAATGGATTTGAACAGATTATCTTCCACCAAGTAAGGCAACAAGCATCAACCGCAAGATTTAATCAACACTACTAGCAACCCACATGTACCAATCTAAGGTTTTGAGACAAAGATTGCATATAAGAGATGATCTAAGGTTTGAGCTGAGATGATATTGGTGAATATGTTGACGAAGATTGGCCCTTCCATAAGGGAGGAAGCATTTGTAATGACGATGGATTTGATCCCCTCGGAGGGAAGTTTCCCTAGCAGAATTGCACTGCCGGAGAGCAAAAGGTCTCTTGCCCAGGTTTCCACCTCCATGCGGAGATGCTTCATTCTGGAAGTATGCTCTTGGTTTTTTCTAGGTCAAAACCCTTCATATAGTAGAAGAGGCGCACCAGAGCCTGTCTGTGGGCCTTCCAAGCCATAAGGGCACACCCAAGGGTGTGGGCGTGCCCTGTTTGCTTTGGACCAACTGGTGCCACCCTCTGGTATTTCCTTGCTCCAATAATTCTTATACATTCCATAAAAAATCCCCATGAAGATTGAGGTCATTTGAAGTCCATAAAATTTCCATCTTCTTCCATGGCTTTCACGTCCAGAATTCTAGTTTCTGGCAATTTCCCTCTTTGTGTAGATCTTGCAAGTTGAGATAGAATAGGAATTAAATTTGTATAATAAAGTGGAAGAATGAAGAAAAAAATATACATACTGATAGGAAAACACGATCCAAAATGGACGAATCACATGTTGGTAATATGCCCTAGAGGCAATAATAAATTGGTTATTATATTTCCTTGTTCATGGTAATAGTTTACTATCCATGCTAGAATTGTATCGATTGGAAACTCAAATACATGTGTGGATACATAGACAAGACACTGTCCCTAGTCAGGCTCTAGTTGACTAGCTCGTTGATCAAAGATGGTCAAGATTTCCTGGCCATAGACAGGTGTTGTCACTTCATAACAGGATCACATCATTAGGAGAATGATGTGATGGACAAGACCCAAACTATAAACGTAGCATATGACCGTGTTAATTTATTGCTACTATTTTCTGCATGTCAATGTATTTGTTCCTATGACCATGAGATCATGCAACTACCGGACACCAGAGAAATACCTTGTGTGTATCAAACAACGCAACGTAACTGGGTGACTATAAAGGTGCTCTACAGGTATCTCCGAAGGTGTCTGTTGGGTTGGCGTGAATCAAGACTGGGATTTGTCACTCCGTATAACGGAGGGGTATCACAGGGCCCACTCGGTAATATAAAATTGCAATAAGCCTTGCAAGCAATGTTACTAAGGAGTTAGCCACGAGATCTTGTATTGTGGAACGAGTAAAGAGCCTACCCGGTAACGAGATTGAACTAGGTATAGAGATACCGACGATCGAATCTCGGGCAAGTAACATATTGATGGACAAAGGGAACAACATATGGGATTAACTGAATCCTTAACATAGAGGTTCAACTGATAAAGATCTTCGTAGAATATATAGGAGCCAATATGGGCATCAAGGTCATGCTATCAGTTATTTACCAGAGAGTGTCTCAGGTCATGTCTACATAGTTCTCGAACCCTCAGGGTCTGCACACTTAAGGTTCGATGACATTTCGGTGTTGTTGAGTTATGTATGTTGGTGACCAAAAGTTGTTCGGAGACCTGTATGAGACTGCGGACATCACGAGGAGCTCCAGAATGGTCAGGAGGTAAAGATTGATGTATAGTAAAGTTGCATTTGGGTTTCGGGAAGTTTTTGGGCATTACTCGTAAAGTACACGGAGTGACGAATGGGTTCCGGGGTTTTACCGGGAGGGGCAACCCACCCGGGAGTGAACCTAATAGGACTAAAGGTGGTGCACCAGTCCTTAGTGGGCTGGTGCGGCCAGCCCAAGATGGCCTATTTCGGCCAAGGAGCAAAGAGGGAAATATCCCAAAGGGAGAGGGGGAATATTCGAAGTAGGAGGAATCCTACTTGGAGTAGGATTGGAGGTGGACTCTTCCACCTCCACTTCGACCAAACCCCTTGAGGGGCTTTTGGCTGCCTCCTCCTCTACCCCCTCCTATATATACTAGAGGGATTAGAGACAGCCCTAACCCTAATAAGCCATGGCTGCCCTCTCTCTCTAGATCCTTTTCTCCTCTAGATTAATTCCGCAGAGCTTGGTGAAGCCTTGCTAGATTAGTTCACCATCACCACCACCACACCGTCGTGTTGGAGAAGTCATCTACCCCTCCGCCCCTCTTGTTGGATCAAGAAGGCGGAGATCGCCATCGAGCTGTACGTGTGCGGAACGCGGAGATGTCGTCCATTCGGCACTAGATCGGGATGGTGGGATCATGGGACGGATTATGATGAGATCCCAGGACGGGCTGCAATTTGGATCTCGAAGATGTTCCACTACATCAGCCGTGTTATATACGCTTCCTCTTAGTGATCTACAAGGTTATGTAGATACACTCTCCCCCTCTCGTAGATGGTCATTACCATGGATAGATCTTGTGTGCGTGTTGGAAAACTTTGTTTCCCATGCGACATTCCCCAACATCATATACGACCCCAAATTTCTATAATTGGATAATCGGAAACTTCGCACTAAGACATTCTATTATTCAGATTTGTGGTACACTTCGTCCATTGCCCATCTAGTACTCCTACATATGTATACATGAGCTTATGAACACATACATGTGAGAGGTATACTACTTGTATGAAATTATGTAGTACTCCTACATATGTGTAGATGAACTAATGAACACATACACGTAATTTGGTACATGAGTTCAGTCTACTCGTCTTTAATCATATACATTGAGCGGAATAATTTCAACCTTGATATTTTCTATGTATCATTAGCATTTAGTTAGAATGTTCATGTGTTATATTAGTTGTCACTTTTTTAGAAGGAACACCCTGTGTTCAAATCCTAAATCCGCCACTAGGGGTGGGGCGAGGGCGGGGGCGCGCAGGGGGGAGAGAGTGGCGCTCAGAAGGATAGATGAGGGGAACGAGTGGCGCTCAGAAGGATAGATGAGGGGGAGAGAGTGAATCAATCGGATAAGACTACTACGTATCGTGGTCCATATGGCTATGCCATCACAATTTGTACCAAAGAAAGAAAAAACCCTGTAATTACCTATTTTGTTAGACAAAATTGCAATGCCACCACTATGTATATAGCAATGACTTGCAAATCTAGCCAACGCCAACAATATTTGAAAATATTAGTGGTGCCATTGGAGGGAAATGGAGTGCCACCCGCAAGAGTTTTTGCTAGCCATTTATCCACTCGTGCATGTTCCAGCCTTGTAGCATATTTGTTTCTGGATCTCAACATGCCATAAAAATGTTCATGTGTGAACTAATATGTTTTTCACGAAGTCTGAGAACTGCTTGTTTAAACACTTGTCAACTTAACTTGATGAATGCCATTGATCTAGAACCCATCTCAGTATGTCTACTAAAGATGTTTTGCACTTTAGCATGTATGAAATCACACCATGCCCATTTTTCCATAAAGCTTCCTGTGGCTTATTTAAAACTTGTTCTCAAAATGCCATCGCAGTGTTGATGTTTGCATAAAACAGTGATTTTTCACCAAGTCCTTAATCTGAACAGAAAGTTTGCATCTTGTGAAATTCACATCAATTTGACCTTGATGCCTATACATTTGACCTTTATATGATTTTCAAGCATTTCAAGTGTATAACCGACCGATGAAATTTCCTTTCATGTTAGAATCTTGAAGCATATTGATTTGTTGCATAGGAAGTGGAATCATGCTGATTTTGGCAAATTTGACTTTGCATTTTATTTTGGTCACATCTTGAAATTTACAAATCCAAACACCATGATTTTTATATCATTTTAAACAAAAACATCCTATTCCTTCCAGTGGCATACTTGGGATTCCTAGAATTTGCCAACATATATTCTTACTTCCTGGTTATCACCAAGTTCTTCCCGTAACTTGCTGTGAGCGTTCCGAGAGAGTTGTAACTTCGTTGGATATGACCTTTCTATACATTTGCATCAATTTCATGTGAGATTATTATGTTGTTATATTCGTGCATGTCGAAATGGTCAAACTTATTGTTTGATACGTCCATTTTGCATCAGGTTTTCTTATTTACATTTATTTTGTTTTCAGTCATTATTTCACTTTATGACGCAATCCTAATGCCCTTTCTCTCATTTTACAAGATTTTTACAAAGAGGGAAATTACCGGCAACTGAAATTCTTGTCAAGAAAAGGTTACAAAAGAGCTGGATATTTTCTCAAAATCCAAATGACCTAAAACAATATGGAGATTTATTTAGGAATATATAAAAATGACTCGCAAAAGAATTCCCAGAAGTGGACGAACCAGGTGGCCACAAGCCTGGTGGGTGCGCCCTACCCCGAGGGTGCGTCCATCGAGTTTGTGGTCCCCCTGACAGGCCTACGATTCCCATATTATCCTATATGATGTCACTTACTCTAGAAAAAAAATCATAAGATTTCTTTCGGCAGGAAGAGCCCCGTCCCGAGGTGGAACCTGGATGGGAGAACTTTTCTCTCCAAGGGAGCGATTCCATCGGGGAAACTTCCCTCCGGGAGGGGGAAATCGAACATTTTCTGCATCATGGGAGGACCAATCTTCATAAACATATTTACCAACACCATCTCATCATAAACCCTAGTTCATCGCTTGTTTTCAATCTTTGTCTCAAAACCTCAGATTGGTACCTGGGGATTACTAGTAGTGTTGATTACACGTTGTAGTTGATGCTAGTTGAGTATTATATGTTCAGATAATTAAGGATGCTCATTATACCTCTGATCTTTAACATGATGATGATCTGTGAGTAGTTACTTTTGTTCTTGAGGACATGTGATAAGTCTTGTTATAAGTAATCACGTGAAGTTGGTATTCTTTGATATTTTGATGATGTGTATGTTGCTCTTACTTTAGTGTTGTCATATGAACATCGACTACACAACACTTCGCTATACATGGGCCTAAGGGAAAGCATTAGGGAGTAATAATTAGATGATGGGCTGCGAGAGTGCGGAGAGCTTAAACCCTAGTTTATGCGTTATTCCATAAGTGGATGATTTGGATCCATATGTTTCATGCTATGGTAAGATTTATCTTAGTTATTGTTTTATAGTTGCGGGTGCTTGCAAGAGGGGGTAATCATAGGAGTGTTCCTTGTTCAAGTAGGAACAACACCCTAGCACCGGTCCACCCACATGCGAAATACCAAAGGACCGAACGCGAATCAACTAAACATCATGAATGTTACTAGACAATAATTCCAATATGTCCTCGAGAGCTCTTGACTTCATACTTTGTTACTAAAACAATTTTTCCACCTTGCTGCACCCTTGGTACAATTGTTACTTGTTACTTGGTACAAATTACCCTACTACAAGCCTATCTATCACTTTTACTTTAAGTGTTTACACAAACTATCTTAATAAAAACAACTTGTCATTTCCTTCTGATCCTTGTTGGGTTTGACATACTTACTTATCGAAAGAGCTACGTGGTTATCATTGTTTTCCCTACAATTGATAAATCAGCAATTTAGGCATATGGAATGATGCTTGATCCATGCCTCACATGGATCAATGCTTCATTTAAATGGACCAATATAGGATGCCATGCTAGATTATAGTTCCTCCATCCAAATATAAGTGTCACGCATTTTTTACTAAAATAGTACAATTTTTCACTAGATCAACGACACTTATTTTGCGGTGGAGGGAGTATTAAACTTGACATGGATCATCTTGTTTGTGCATTTATGCAATGATTGTTTGTTTATGGGATGCTTATTCCTTTTGTCGGTAATTCTTGTGGCTAGTACCGGGGGACGAGTCCGGGTTCGAGAAACCTGTCAAGAACTGTTAGAGGAGTAAGCATTCTATCCCACTGAAGAGACACAAGTCAAGATGACCATTACCTTGGATATAGTTAGTATATTTTCTATGCTAGTAGTCTCATTGTTACCAATATGTATTGTTTCCTACCACTTTGTTTGTCGGCTCTCAAGTTGCCATAATATATCCTCTAACCTCCACGTCCTAGCAAATGTTGTTTGGCTATGTTATCGGTTGCTCTATGTTGGAACATGAATATCATGGGATATCAATATATTCTTACTATTTAATTAATGCATCTATACACTTGGTAAAGCTTGGAAGGATCGTCCTTTTTCATGTTGATTTCTTCCACTCTTGCCACCCAAGTTTTTTATACACGTGTTATTTTCCTTGGTGAGCGGTTATAACATGTTTGGGGTTTTATGCCCCCTGATAATTCAACAGTGAATAAAACTATTCTAACAAGGCCCAACATTGGTACTAAAATTTTCCTAACTAAAACTTGCATTGGGTGTAATTAATCCGAAGATTCTTAATCAACACACCGGGCCGATGCTCCTCACAAGTGTCCAAAAATAGAGCACCTTGCCACCCCCTTAGAAACTTGGGTCTCAGCTAACCTTAAGCTTCACATATCCTATTATGGCGTCATAATGGGATACACGCGGCTCCTATCGAGGTGTTGACACGTTGGAAGGTCTTGTTGGTTTTGTTTTACCTTCGACAAATGTCTTGTGCACCCGGATTATATTCCAAGGATACATCATGCTACTTCAAGGTTGAGGTCTTTCAATGCAGCTTTTGGTTAACTTATGCTCGACATGTTGGAGCAACCCTGTAGGGTTAAATCTTTCAGAAAGTCGTGATCGTGGTTATGTGGCAATTTGGAAATTTATAATACCTATTTGAATATAACATCAAACTAAACTCAAATAAGATACACCTACCATGTGAATAACCATGAGCGCCTATTTTCGAGGGAGTTTGGGAAGAGAACATGGTGGGGTTATGATTGACTCATAAGTAGGTGTTCAGGATCATTTCTCGATCATTACTAGTTCACGTCCATTTATGTGTAGAACACTCTTCTTATTATTGTACTCATAAGTTGGCCAGATATAAATACTTAGTGCTTGTTGCAGCCTCACCACTTAAACATGACATACCCATTAGCTTGGCTAGTTTCAGTACGCTTGGTAATGACACTGCTGAGTCCCTAAGGCTATCAACAACAGGTGTGGGTACAACTGAGTGCGATGCAGATGACACAACAAGACTGGTGGAATTATGATGAAGAGCATGATTGTATATGTATGTGACATACCCTGATGATTAATAGTGGGCTCCTTGGTCGATGGCGTGGGATTGGCATGGTGGAATACTTGTATGTCTTATTTGCATCCTCTTGGACACTTTCAAATTTTGTCCATGGTGGGACCCTGCTGCTATGAATGAAGTTTGGATGATTTATGAATTAAGATATTCATGTTGTATCTTGTGGCGAGTGTAAGACTATATCTTGCATTCTCATATCTTCAATACATGTATTTGTGATTATATACATATTGCCAAATTTTCTCTGATATGCGCTTCTATCCTTGTTGAGACTAGAAAGTTGTCATGAGGACACTACTGGGAAAGGGATTTTAGGTGAAGTCATATCAGTGGCACACGCCGCTTCTCACCCGACACAGAAAATTTGGAAAAGTAGTAGTGTTGGGTGACAAACGTTGCCCGCCACTGCTACTGAAGAAACAGTGGTGGGCGTAAATTCCCGCCCACCATAGGTAGACCTTTCGAGATTTGGCCGCATGATGAAGCCTAACTGTGGAGGACGGTCACACGTGTCGCAACTACTTTTTAAGACAATTGTGGCAGGCGGATATTTTGCTCATCACAACTAAATTGTGGTAAGCACCTCAGCACACATGGAGAATGTGTAAAGTATACACTTTCAGTTGTGGAGGGTGGTTGGTTGTGTTGACCAGTGTTGTCCACTTAGGTGTCGTGGGGATTATACATCGCTCGTCACTGTTAGACCCACGATGCTCGCGATTCAATTTCCCCTCCCCGAAATTAGATGGCCTCCAAATTTTCCTATTTCCCCACCCCACGCCGCCTCACATGCCTCCTCTCAAATCTCGCCCGACTCGCCACCGCGCCCCTCATTGCCTCCTCCCCTCGCCACTACGGCCTCTCCTCACTATTGAGCCCCTCACGTCACCACCGCCACGACATACATTAATGCCGCATCATGGACCTCCTTGACCTACTCTTCCATCACCGGAGGCATCTCGTTGTTGCCGCCACCACCAAGCTCCTCGCTGATGGCTACCCCACCGGCCATGGCACACCCTCCTCCGCCAACACCGAAGACCTCACGTCGACTTCGAACGCCAAGCGCACCACCTTTCCGTTATGGTCAAATCCGTGTTCAGGGTAAATATATATTTAGCATGGATTAAATTTGAGTGGTGGGTCTTAGTGTTTTTGTGCTTAGGGTATCTACAAGTAGTTTAGTAATATTCTATATAAGATCCATTGTAGTATCGTTGGCTTATATTTGAAGGTATTGACATCAGTGCTAATGTTTTGGTGAAACGTCCATTCATTTCCATTTCGCCGAATTTCTAGCAGTCGTTATGTCCTGTTTTTAGCAATGGTCATGTCACATTTTTTATTTCCTTGTTTGCTTAGGATCACTTTTAGTATAATTGTCTTACATTTTCATGTATTGACATGATAGCCAATGTTTTGGCAAAATTTTGACTCATTTCCATTTTGCTAGATTTCAGACACTCGTTATGTCCTCGTTTTAGCAAATTTTTCTTTCATTTTTTATGATTCAAGGCTCATAATGTCCACACTAATTTTTAGCGCTCACAACAAATGGATTCCAGAGGACCAAATTCTATGGACCTTTGAGCTCAACGTCATAAAAAGGGCACAAAGCGAAAGAAGAAATCAGCCAATGAACCTACCGTGAGTAATTCACTCAGAGAAAATGTGGTGAATGTTTCTACCAGTTTGCATACATGGCAAATCCTTAAGCCTGGTAATCCAATGCTACCATTACACTAGTTGAGTGCACTAAGCATTGAATTCCAGCTTCTACAAATGTAGTAGCTAGGTCAAGGAAGGGTGAGATGTATTACACCACCAACTTTATAGAGGGCATTCGATTTTTCGACGACTACCCTGATAATAAAATATATGTTGGCTTTGAGAGTGTGGTCAACAACAATACTTTTTTCATGGACGTAATAACCCCATCTTTAATGAGGCTTTGGTCACTCTGGCATGCTGCAAATCCATTTCTCCAAAATGTAGAAGTTGCCTTCCTTGATATGTATTTCATGCATTGTGCCAATGTGGATTCTGATAAAGGCCATCGTCTTATAGAGAATTACCTACACAAGACCATTCTTCATACTGCCCAGCAGAAGCAAAACTTTATCATGCCTTACATCAAAACATAAGTTAATTTTTCATAGACACCTCAGGACTTTGATGTCAATCTCATTCATGTTACATTGTTCAATTATCTTGCGCATCAATGAACATGGGATCGTCATTGCACTAATACCCTGGGATGGCCAAGCTTAATTTTTTGATTGCAAGAGAGACCCTAAGAAGTCGCAGGCTGATATGAAAAAAGTTCTCAATGGTGCTCTTTTGATATGCCATAATCTGACTGTAAGAACATGTTGTATTCGCAGTACAAATTTAACACTAGCTTCTGTTGTGAGCAACAACCGAAAGGCGCAACCATGCGAATATCTGGTTACTGTGCCATGGTACCATAATTGAGAAGTGATTCGACGCCATGGAAATGGTTAGAAGAAAATGAGAAGGAAGTTAAGCTAGCACACTTTTGTACAGAGCTAGAGCGCTTCATAGGGTCCTCACAAATATCATCAATCACCATGTAGCAAGGGATGAGGGGATGTTCTACTGCAGGGGAGAGAGTTAAGAAGAACGAGAGATATATATGCTCCTTTCTAGTCTAGAAAAACATGAAAAACATTAAATTGTGTCAGGACACAATGTGTGTTACCTTGTAATCTCTAGTTCATATGTACCCGTGTCATATGTTCATATATTTACCTTGCGATCTTTTATATATGTATGCATTTACCTTGTGATATTTTCTATATGATATATTTTGAATGTTTGTGTGCTAAAAATAACATATGTGACCTCCACAAGAATTATGGGAGGGTGTCTCTGCGACGGACATGGGTAAGCACTATTTATGGACAAAGGAAAAGTATCGGGCAGAGCAACTTAGGTACGCAATGTTAGCTTGGCCTAGTGTTCTCTCCCAGCGATGGACAAGATAGCATAGAGGCGACTTATTGACCTCGTGGTGTGCATACTTACGGAGGCGACCCTGCATGAGAGGCTAACGATCTGGCTAGTTTTGAGTGCAACCACAATTCCTCGAGCGAGTCAGGTAGTTCGACGGGATAGTCGAGAGGCCAAGTCTCCTACTCTAGAACAAGTGGCCCGTTGGTCCCCATTCGTTCCATCAACTACTAATTCATGTAGTATGTGTTGTTGGGAAACATAGTAGAAAACAAAAAAATCACCTTATGATCAAACAATAATACACGATAATGGTTGGGATCATGATCGTTATCGTCACCAAGTCGCAATGGAAGAAGAAAATGACGATGTAGATCATACTTGGAGTCCCTTGAACCATAGATCAATGATCCAACAAACCTACCATGAACGATCCCTTGAACCAAAGACCAAAATCACAACTTCTCTACTTGGTTGCAAGTGTACGGTCTTCATGGTCCGCCAACACTTCGTCGTCCACAGGATTAGAGGAAGTAGACCTAGATCTAATTAGTCAATTGGGACCAATTAGAACTAGAACTAGAAGAACTAGAGGAGGCTCCAAAACATGTACTTCAAAAGGGTGGAGATCCTCTGGTATATGTAGGTTGGACGGGAGGGGAGAGGCAACATAGAACGAGGTAAAGTCCCTCCTTGGTGCGCCGGCCTAGGGGGAGGAGTCCTCCCCCACTCCAATTTCGACTCACCCCTTGGAAAGGGGGCGTGATGTCTACTATGCAACTTTATTCATGTAGACTCTGTTGGGCTTCCAAGCACAGAGTTTTATACGAGAATAGAAAATTTCCCTCATGTGTATGATCTAATGTTTATCAGTCCGTGGGACGTGTAGGATAAAGATGGTCTCTCGCAAACAACCTTTCATTCAAATACAAGAAATCTCTTGTGTCCCCAAAACACCAACTACAATGATAGATTGTACAGGTGCACTAGTTCAGCGAAGAGATAGTGATACAAGTGTAGTATGGATAGTATATATAGGTTTTTGTAAAATAAAAATATAAAAACAGCACGGTAACAAGTAGTAAAGAGCGAGGAAAACGATATAGCAATGCTTGTGAATAAGGCCTAGGGTTCATACTTTCACTAGTGCAATCTCTCAATAGTGATAGCATAATTAAATCATATAAGCATCCGTGAACGTGTGACAAAGAATCACTCAGAAGTTCCTGTCTAGCAGAGAACATAAGAGGAAATTGTTGTTTGTAGTAAAACCATCTCAAAGTTATCCTTTACTATCAATGTATTGAGCCATACCTATTAGTGTCACAAACAACCCTAGAGTTCGTAGTATAAGAACACCTACGATACACATCAACCAACTTTAATGTCACATAGATTCTCCAATGTCACCAGAAGTATTTGTGAGTTAATTATTCAGGAGGCATCGAACAATTCGAGATTCAACATATTCAATCCATCACAAAGGACTTAAAATAGTACCCCCAAAGTTTCCATTGGAGAAAGTAGGATGAAAATATGCATCAACCTATGTGGCTAGATTACCCCAATGCCACCACGGGAATCCGCAAGTTGATGACCAAAACATACATCAAGTGACTCAATAGAATACCCTATTTTCACCATGGATATCCACATGCAAGACATATATCAATTGTTATCAAATCCAAAGTATTCGATCCAACATAAAGAAACCTCCAAGGGAAATACTTAATTCATCACAAGATAAAGGGGGAATAACACCATATGATCCTACTTTATTAACAAATCTCGTGGTACATCAAGATCATGCAAAAGGACACGACACACACACACACACACACACACACACACACACACAAACACACACACAGAGAGAGAGAGAGAGATATGGAGAGAGATCAAACACATAGCTACGGGTACATACCCTCAGCCCTAAGGGTGAACTACTCCCTCCTTGACATGGAGAATATCGGGATGCTGAAGATAGACTCCGATGATGATTTCCCCCTCCGACAGGTGAAAGAACAATTGCTCCCTAAGATGGTTTTGCTAATTGATCACAACATATGCATCATTGGACTAATGATCTTAACCAAGTATATTTCAGAAAAGTTCAAAAGATGCCTTGGCTAAAGGACTGTGAGGAGAAACCCTTTGATGAAGGAAGGAACAGGATTGGCTCAATCTTCAAGCAAGAAGACTCTACATTTTACATTTGTGATAAATCACTTTGAGTCCATAGGAAAGTCAATACTATTAAAGGGGGTGAGGTATTATGATGAATTGGTTCCTCAAATGCTTAGAGGTAGCCACCAAAAATACTCAGCTATTCTCCCACAAAATATATGTGTCCAAAGCCAAACAAGAAAAATCGGTGCCACAAACTTTTTGCACTCGGCCCTACCGATTTTACACTAGACAAATCTTTTGCCAAACCCTAATCTCTCGGTACCACCAAATTTCATATCGGTGCCACTGAGATTTAGTGAACAACTTTTTGTTCAGAAAATTCCAGGAATCGGAATTTCCGAGAATGGAATCGGTTTCACCGAGATTTTGAAACCAGACTAGGTCATCGTATCGGTACCACCGAGATTCATATATCGGTCTCACCAATAATTCAAATTTGCCACATTTAGTGCAACTAGGTACCACCGAGATTCTTTTCGGTGTCACCGAGCTGGGAAATCATGGAGTAACAGTTCGATTTTCGAGGATGCCTATATATACCCCCTCCACCTCCTCTCATTCGTATAGTAAGCACTCAAAAAACACTTACACTTCCCGAATCCATGTTTTTGAGAGAGAGCCACCACTCATGTGTTGAGGTCAAGAGTTTCCAATCGAACCATTTGAAACATGATCTCTAGCCTCCCCAAGTTTATTTCCACAAGATCAATCTCTCCTACCCTTGCCAAATCCACGAGAGAGTGATTGAGTGTTGAGGAGGCTATATTTTGAAGCACAAGAGCAAGGAGTTCATCGTTCTACTGCATCTATTACCTATTGGAGGGTGGTGCCTCCTAGATTGGTTAGGTGTTTCTTGGAAGCCTCCTACTTCGTGTTGTGGAGTTGAACCAAGAAGTATGTAAGGGCAAGGAGATCACCTATTCATGAAGATCTACCATGAGTGAGGCTAGTCAGGTGTGGACGTAAGCCATGGTGGAATATACAAGGTCACTTCTTCATGGAACCCTTTGTGGACTCTCACAACCGTTACCCTCTGTGGGTTGAAGTTTCCACTGACGTGGACGTACGATAGCACCACCTATAGGAACCATGCCAATAATCGACATATCAGCCTTTGCGTTTGATCTTCCTACCCTACCCTCTACATTACATTTGCATGTCTTTACTTTCCACTGTTACACTCTTAGATATGCATGTGTAGGGTGAACTTGACTAGTCATAATTGCTAAAACTAGCCCACAACTAAAATTGGGAAAAGGCTAAGTTTTGATCTTGTCAAGTAATCTAATCACCCTCCCTCTAGACATACTTTAGATCCTACAAGTGGTAACACATCTTTGCTCTCCATTGCATTGGTTTCACAACCTAGGAGAGTATGGCGCTGTAATGCCCCAAGAGTGTAACTTGCCTTATTTGGAACCTTATGTATGTGGGTCCATCTTGTCACTGCCATGAGAGATCAATGCATGTGTTAGTGATGTCACCTTGTCTTGTTTTCCTTTGCATTCATGCATCCATTCTTCCATGCCTATTTGTGTTTGTTGCCTTGTGATCATGTGTATGAGGAGTGATGACATGTGATGACATGTGATGATGTGTTGATGATATGTGATATGACGTGGGTGTTGTTTGAAAGTAGGAAGCACTATGTGGATTGCAATAGGATTCAAAAACTTCCCCTCTCTATTTATCTCAAGCCCAAGATTCTTTTGCTCCATCCCTGTTTAAAAAAAATGCCCATGCTTTAGTATGATTTGTGGTGATGTCATGCTATGTATTTGTTGTTTTGAAACTATTTTATAGTGGTGCAAATATTCACAAAACCGATCAATTAAATTCTGTTCCGTAAATATTTATTTTCTCAAAATATTCCTTTTCCATTTTATTTAAATAGGTCATAATTCCTTATGACGAGGGGCATTTTTATTTTATTTTTTAGCCTCAACAGATTTGCGTGTGCTTTTGTTTTGCTTTTGTTTATTTTGTAATTAGAAAACCCCACAGGGTTTTATTTCTTTCTTATCTGGCGCCTTCGAGTGGGCTCTCTCCCACTAGCCGGCCCAGCTTCCCTCGTGCGCAACCTTCTCCTGTAGACTGTGTCCCCATTCCTCCTCCTCCGTCAGTTCGTCAGAAAGAGAGAGACAGAGCACCAGCAGCAACGCCGTATCACGGACGTCGAGGCCGCGCGTCCCTCGCCTCCTCCTCCTTCATAAATAGCCCTTGGAGTCCGTGCAAGGCCTAGGGTTCCTCCCTAGAGCCGCCACCACTCTTTCCCCATCTCCTCTTCCCTCTCTGTCGTCGGCACAGGTAAAAGAGCGAGCTCCTCCGCCATGGCCGTGACCTGAGAAGGTCCTCGCCGTCGCTGCCGTACCCCTGCGTCCTCTCCAACACTTCGGCGAGCATGCGGGACCTTCAAGGAACACATTCCCGCAACTAGGAGGAGCGGATCTGCACTACTACCACTACTTCGACGACGACAGCTTCCTCTCCGACGATCTTCCCCAACACGGCTTCTTCCACTTCTTCCTCTACCTCCTCTCCGGCACACACGATGCCCTCGTCCAATGGGTGAGCCCAAGCCTTCCTCCCCCTTCCTGTCGATAGATCCAGCGCATAGGGCCATAGCTTCGTCGCTGTTCCCCTTTCTATCGCCGGCGCCGCCGCACAATGTGGAGCCGTAGCTGTAGGCCTCCTCGAGGAGAGATAGCTTAGGAAATGGAACTGTGGGAGCCTATTCTCCCTTCCATCGACGAGCTGTAGGCTAATTTGGTGCATAACGTCGGCGAGGTGCTTCCCATGTTCCGGCCACAGAGGAAATAAAAGAGGGGGTTGCTCAATAGAGTTTACTCCCCTACTCTTTTAAGATCCGAAGCAACAATGTAGTGGTAGGGGGTCTTTTGGTGCAGCGATAGATCGTGGGTTCGAAACCCCTCGGTGCACCCCTTTAGTATTTCTTTTTCGGCACAGTAGCTTCAGCAGAGAGCATACCCTGCTCTCTTCTCTGTTCCTGTCGAACCAGAGCACACCAGCCCAGTGGTGTCGGTTCTGTGGGTTGAACGAGGGGGTGTTTGGTTCGAATCCCTCCAATCCTTTTACTTCTTTTGCATTTCCTTGTTGTTTTTCTTTTGCTTGTTATATGTGTTGCTATGGTATGCTCTACACCTTGTGAGGTATTGTTTTCCTCCTCACAAAAAGTAGTTGTTCCTAGTATTTTTGCTAGTATGGTAGAAATGCATGTGTATGTATTGGTGTGGTAGTGTAGGTGGAGCTATACCATGTATGTCTGTGTGTTTAGTATGTGTGTGTATGCACTAGGATGTATGTGTAGATGGATGTCACCATGTATATGTGGGGTGTTTCTCATGTGCATGATGATAAGCTTATGCACTAGCTTGTGCAAGAATGTGGTGTGTGTGTGTGTGGGTTCCCCCCCCCACATACTTTGTGTGTAGTGATGTGATCCTGTGGTGTGTGTGAGTATGTGTGCATGTGTGTGTGTGTAACACATGCCCAAGGCATGGTGTGCCTTGATAAGCACATGTGCAAGCTTGCATGTGTAGGTGTAGGAATCATGATGTGAGTGTAAGTAGTGTGTGTGTTCCATCTAGCATGTGTATGTGCTTATTATGTTTGTGTTTGATGTTAGTGTGTGTGTGGTGGTGTGCTAAGGCACATGAACATGAGGTCTACTCCTCATTTCCACCATTGGAGTGATGATAGTGTGCAAATGCAAGTGTAGGTGATGATCTAGTGAGAAGCACATGTGATGATGCACTATTCACCTCTATGTGATTCCATGTATTATTTCTTATTAGCTTTGTGCCCAATTGTTCTATGCAAGTACCTAGGTATAATATATGTTTTTGGGGTATAATCATCCCAGGAATCCAATGGTGGGTTCAGATTCCACTTTGGAACACTTTCTAGGAATGTCATATTTCTGTTTTGTTCAATGTTTAGAGCTCGGTTCCATGTCATGTGATGAGCCCAAGAGGTTGATTCCTTGTTGTGGCAGTAGAGGGTGAACCCCTCTATAGCATGTTGGTTTTGTTTCATGCTTAGGAGTTCATATGTGCATGTTGTGCCTAGTCGAAGTAGGCATGTGTTTGAAAATTCCAGTTTAGTGAAAATCTGAGAAACCGCTGATATTTTCTTGTCGTGTAGTTGTGCTTGTAAAAGTTCATGTGTTGGGAATCAGCCCCTGCAATCAACTGAGAAGTTGTATATTTTGTGTTTGTCTAGCTCTCCGTCAATTTTCATTCCATTTGGTGTCCCGTAGATATTGTTTTGGGTGCTGGCAAAATGCTTCAGAGCATAAACAACTAGTGAGAATCTGAGAATTTCACTGTCCCTGAAAACTGATATTTTTGTCCAAGTTAGCAGCTGTAGAACTTTCTGTGTGAAACTCCTTTGAATTATATTTTTGCTCATGATTGTATTACTTTTGAATAGCTTCTGCCACATATCCTATTTGGCACATTTGAGTTGTTGTAGGTGCTTTGCATGTAGCTCTCAAACTGCTATGATGCTGTTTAGGACAGAATGTATAGTTTTGATGTTTTGATGGTTGTGAGTGCATAGTTGATGTTGTGGTGATATTCCTTGTGCCATCCCATCCATACTTGTTTGTTTTGTGATATGGCAACCTAGGAATATCAGAAGTAAGCCATTGGAGTGTGTTGTGTTGGATTTGATTCGTAGAACTCTGTATCTTGTTTCGTAATTTCTGGTTAATCCGTAGCTCCGTTCGTAACGTTCTTTATATGTTTTTGCATCGTTTTCCCGTGATGCATCTGTTAATGTCATCCTCATGCTTGTCATTATAGCTTAGAGTGATGTTCTGTCCATAAGTTTGTAGTTCTTCTCATGCATGTGCAAGTGACTAGAAAAGAGATGCATGTACATTCTCATCTCATTCATCATGTGCTTCTTGCATCTTGTTGTGTTGTTGTTCATTGGATGCTATTTTTGTGTTGGGTAGCACCGGGATCGGAGAACGAATATGTGGATCCGGGAGAGTACGTGCAGGATGAACAAGAGCAGTTCCAAGCTGAAGACATCACAGGCAAGATGACATGACCTTGATTCCATCTCTAGACTTGTTATGCTAGATTCACGTTTCCTTCGTCATATGTCAGCTAGCTACCACTGAAATAATTGCCTCCTGATATAGCCATGAAAACCCAAACACTATCCCCTCCTAGCAATTGTCTCGTGTGATAACATGAGTTTGATATCATTATGATAAATCTGTTATTTAATTAATGCACCTATATACTTGGTAAGTAACGGAAGCCCTAGCCTTTTGCCGTGTGTTTGGTTCAGTTATTGCCGCCATACTTTCCGGCTACCGGTGTTTGATTCCATAACTGAACGCTCCTAACATGTTTGGGGTTGTTATGGGGACCCCCTTGATAAATCGTGTAGTGCTAAGACTTGTCCGGCAGGACCCAACATTGGTGTTAGTTTGCTAATCACTTAATAATAATCTGCATAGGGAATAGCTACCCCGAGGAATTAATCAACAACCCGGGCCAGTGCTTATCATGAGTGTTGGTCCAAAATGGACAGACTGCGGGGCCACCACAGGGAAACTTGAGGTTTGGTTCTTGTAGGCTTTTCCATCCGTCGTGTCGTGTCGACATGACGGGAGGTCCTGCTAGAGTTGTCTTACCTTAGCGATAAATCTTGCGTATAGGAATCCTAGTGAAGCTTTGGTTCTCCCCAGAGTAGAGGTTTTCCTCTAAGGAATCCGACGAGGTCACGAGATTCGTGATAGAGGATTACTTTGCGGCTCGTGACCATTTGTGATGGACTAGTTGGAGCAACCCTGCAGGGTTTAATCTTTCGGAAGCCGTGCCCGCGGTTATGTGGCAACTTGGAATATTTGTTAACATCCGGTTCTAGTTAACTTGAACTTAATCTAATAAAATTGCCAACTGAGTGCGTAACCGTGACTGTCCCCTTCGAAGTCCTCTCTTTGATCGGGAACACGGTGGGGTTATGATTGACGTAAGTAGGTGTTCAGGATCACCTAGTGATCAGCTAGTCTTCGCCCGCTAGTATAGGCCACCTTCAATAACTTGTTCCACGTAAGTTAGCCACCATAAATGCTTAGGATGCTGCAACCTAAACACTGAACCTTCCTTACCTAATAACTTGACTAGTTCTGACACCGAGGTCATAGATTGTTGCGTCCCCGTGGCTCATAGATTACTTCAACACCCCAATAGGTACAGGTACGCCCGACATAGGTGATCCCGACGGCACGCAGCTGGCGTGGCAGTACGATGAGGAGAACGACCGCCTGCACGTGAACTATGCAGAAGACTGAGGCGTGGTCGTGATCGTGGGCAAGCATGCAGGGTAGCATAGCCTTTTCTCATGTTATGTAGTCCGTAGCGAAACTACCTTGTCTGAATAAATGTGTGATGTAAACTTTGATATTATCTAAGAGATGGCAGATGATTCCCTATTTGTCCTTCTATTATTATGTATGTGCTATGTTACCGTGCTTGCGAAATGCTTAGATGCGCTTCTTTCCATTTTGGGGCCTTGTTCCCTAAATCGGAAACGACCGCATCTTAGTCGTTACAGGCGCGTAGTGAGGGAAGTTATTACCTTAGAAGTCCATATTTTCATGGTACAAACTTCGCTAGTTGGAAGCATACGTTTCAAATGCATATTCTTGGTCATATTCCTGCCGTCTAGTTAATGGTTCATGTTGGTGTGCAAGGTTATTTCTTTGGAGAAGGAAGAGAACCACATTGTGATACGACAACAAATTAATTGAAGATGTTGCAATACAATGCTGAAGCCTGCGAAATCCTGTTCAAATGCATGTGCCTCGAAGAATTTAACAAAATCAGCCGCCTTCATAATGGAAAGGAAATTTTGGATACATTCATTGATATGCACGAAGGTACAGGTTCTATGAGGGAATCTAAGTTGGATGTGCTTCAAAGTGAGCTTGACAAGTTCAAGATGAAGAATGGTGAAGGAGTCGTGGAAATTAACTCTTGGATATACCTCACCACAAATGAGATTGCCGGCTTATGATGCGAATAGATGACCGACAAATTCATCATCAAGAAGATACTTAGAGCCTTGGATGGAAGATACGACACCGTGTGCACATTAATCCAAATGATGCAAAACTACAAAGATCTCAAGCCAATAAAGTCATTGGAAGGATTGTTGCTCATGAAATTTCACTCAACGACATATATGAGTTGCACAACAAGTCAAGTGGTGCTTACAAAGATTCAGGTGATACTCCCGCTACTTGAAATGACAACCTTGTTACCAATGAAGAGATCAGCCTCATGGTCAGAAAATTCAACAAGTTCTACATGAGTAGAGGCAAAGAAAGAATCTCAAGCTTAAGACATGATGTGCAACATTCGTCTAGTCCTGACCCAAACTTCTACAACTGTGGAAAGCCCAAACTCTATTCCAATGGGTGCTCGGATCCCCACAAAAGAAGAGAAGAGTCACCTAGAAGACGAAGCTCAAGATATGAGTCACCTTGCAAACAGAGAAGGAGTAGAGAAGATCATTATAAAAGAAGACACTCCAGAGAGGCAAGGAATCAGAGACGAAGGACAAATACACCAAGAGAAGCTCAATAAGAAGACATCAAGCTCACGTTGGTGAATGGGTTTCCAGCTCCGAGTGTGACAACCAATTCGAGAGAAGCTACAGCTCCAACTCTGACTATAGTCAAGATGATGGTGTTGCAAGTCTTGCACTCGTTTACTCCAACTCCTATGACTTATTTAATTCACCAAATGTAGGGATTGGAAACTTCTTCATGGCAAAAGGCCCCAACGTATCACACCCTGGGTACCTTGGACTTTGATAGTGTTGTGGATGACTTGTTAGGAGAAGATGACTTGCTCTTTGAAAATGAACATTGAATTAATCATGCTAGTCAAGAGAAGTCATGCAATGACGATGAGAAAGAGATTGAACGACTAACTAAAGAATTAAACAGTATTTTTTTAGCTCATGAAACTACTCGAGAAGATCATGGAGCTTACAAGGACTCATGAGAAGCTACGCTTCGAGAAGCTAAATATAGAGGAACAACATGAGTTTCTAAAAGAAATCAATGATGATCTTCGAAAGAAGAGTTCTTATTATCTAAAAAAAAGTCTACCCTTGTCTTATTTTGTTCCACAAGTAAAACCCAAGCCAAGGTCGAGTGGGTTTCCAAGGACACTACTAGTTGTCACACCCTATTTCCACTATCACTTTTTCTGTATTTCAAAAACTCGAGTTTATTAAAACATTTTCAAAACTAACGATGTGTGTGCCATGATTGTCATTGTATGCTTGTATGCTTTATTATGTGATACCAAAAACCATATTTCACCTAACTTATTTATTTTTTAAAACCCTTTTTCTTATTTCTGGTAAATAAAAAACTGTACTTTAGGTTGCACTACAAGTCCTTGATGGCAAGAAGTGCTCTCACCCAAAGTTGGTGAGTTGGTTCTAAAACCATTATATCTCACCAAAACCATAAAATAATTATTTTATGAATTATTTCCCTATTTTATTTGCATGTTTGTTTTTGAGGCCAGAAATGGTATTCCTATATGGAAAAATACTTTTCTGCCTAAGAAAAATCTGAGAAAATTGGCTGATAATCAGAAGGACATATATTTCCCATACATAAGGTTTTCAACCCTTATTTATATTGTAATTATTGGAGTAAAACCCTGAAAACATTTTGTGTCTGTTTTGACCTTTTGAAATATTTCCAAAGGAAATATTCTCAATAAATTGCTAGAAAATTCCAGTGATATCCCTAAGCCATATTTGGTGCCCATATAAACTTTAACCTTGATCCAAGGTGGTTAAGGTCACCAAATAATTGCAAAACCCTTTCTATCTAGTATGAAGTTAGAGCAACTCTACATAGCAAAGTTTATCCAATGAAGCTGAAAATTTGCAGGAGTGCCTAATACCTCAAATAAGGACTCCATGCCAAAAGTGGGATTTGTTGGACTTGATTTCCCACACTCCCTATAACGACTAAGATGCGGTCCATTCCAATTTGGGGAACGAGGCCCCGAATTGGAAAGAAGTGCATCTAAGCGTTTCAAAAGCACGGTAACATAGCACATACATAATAATAACCGAATGACAATAAGGGATTCAACTGTCATCTCATAAATATATCGGGGTACATCACGCATCCAAACAAGGTAGTTCCGCTACGGACTACAAAACATGAGAAATGACTATGCTACCCTACAAGCTTGCCCATGATCACGACCACACCTCGGTCTTCTAGATAGTTCACGTACAGTCGGTCGTTCTCCTCATCATACTACCACGCCAGCTGCGTGCCATCGGGATCACCTGTCTTGGGGGTACATGAACCTGTTGGTGTTGTGAAGGACTCTCTGAGCCACGGGGACTCAGCAATCTTTGACCTCGGTGCGAGAACTAGTCAAGTTATTAGGTTGGAAAGGTGGAGTATTTAGGTTGCAGCATCCTAAGCTTCATATGGTGGCTAACTTACGTAGAACATGTATTGAAGGTGGTCTATACTAGCGGTCGATGATAGATGATCACTAAGTGATCCTGAACACCTACTTACGTCAATCATAACCCCACTGTGTTCCCGATCGAAGAGAGGTCTTCGAATGGGACAGTCACGGTTACGCGCACAGTTGGCAGTTTTACTAGAGTTATGTTTAAGTTGTCTATAACCGCGGGCACGGCTTTCCGAAAGATTAAACCCTGTCGGGGTGCTCAAACTAGTCCATCACAAACTTACACGGGCCGCAAAGTAATCCTCTATCATGAATCTCGTGATCTCGTCGGATTCCTTAGAGGAAAAGCTCATCTCTGGGGAGAACCAAAGCTTCACCAAGATTCCTATACGCAAGATATATCGCTAAGGTAAGACAAGAATAGCAGGACCTGCCATCGTGTCGACGACCCTGATAAGAGCCACGTATCTCAGTCTCAGCACACGACGGATGAGTCACACTACAGGAATACCAAACCTCAGGTTGCCCTGTGGTGGCCCCATAGTCTGCCTAGTTTGGACCAATACTCATGAGCAGCACTGGTCCGGGTTGTTAATTAAATTCCTCGGGGTAGTTATTCCCTATGCAGATTATTATTAAGTGATTAGCAAATTAACACCAATGTTGGGTCCTGCCGGACAAGTCTTAACGCTACGCGATTTATCGAGGGGGTCCCCCTAACAACCCCGAACTTGTTAGGAGCGATCAATATGGATTCAAACACCAGCAGTCGGTAACTATGGCGGCAATAACGGAACAAAGCACCCGGCAAAAGGCTAGGCCTTTTGTAATTTACCAAGTATATAGGTGCATTAATTAAATAATAGATATAGCATAATGATATCAAGCTCATGTTATCACATGAGACAAAGCACCTGCAACTAGCAACGCTAACATTAGAAGCTGACCAAAGCCTACTTAGCCATTCAAGATTTGCTAGGAAGGGGTAAGTGTTTGGGCTTCATGGCAATTCGGAGGCAATTATTTTAGTGGTAGGCAGCGAGCATATGAAAAGGAAACGTAATCTAGCATAACAAGTCTAGAGATGGAATGAAGGTCATATCATCTTGCATGTGATATCCTCGGCTTGGAACTGCTCTTATTCGTCCTGCACGTACTCTCCCGAACCCACGTACTCGTTCTTCGATCCCGGTGCTACCACACATAAAAATAGCATCAAATGAACAACAGCACCTCATGATGCAACAAGCACATGATGTATGAGATGAAAATGAACATGCATCTCTATTTCTATCACTAGCACAAGCATGAGACGTAAATGCAAGTTCCTGGACAGAACTTCACCCTAAGCTATCTTGACATGCATGAGAATGACGTGATCAGATGCGTCACGTGAAAATGATGCAAAAGCATATAAAGAACATTACAAACGGAGCTACAGATCAACGGGAAACAACGAAACAAGCAATGAAGTGCTACGTGTCAATTACATCACCACACACTCCAATGGCATAACCCTGGTGTTTCCAGGTTGCCAAGACATAAAACAAACCAACATGGATGTGGTGGTGCAAAGAATAACAAGACACCATCATCTATGCACTCACAATCATAAAAACACCAAAACTACATAATCTGCCATAAACAGCATCATAGCCTTTTGAGAGTTACATGCAAGTCACATGCAGCCACGCAAACATACCAAATAAGATATTTGGCAGAAGCTATCCAAGAGTACTACAAGCACAAGCAAAAAGATCACACAAAGGAGTTTTACACAGAAAGTTACACAACTGCTAACTTGGCCAAAAATATCAGATTTCAGGGACTTAGTGAAAATTCCAGATTCTCACTGTCTGTTTATGCTTTGAAGCATTTTGACAGCACCCAAAACAGTAGCTATAGGACTCCAAATGGAATGAAAATTTACAGAGCGCTAGACAAACATAAAAGCTACAACTTCCCAGTTGAAAGCTAAGATTGAAACACAACACATGGACCCGCACAAGCTCATCAACAGGAATAGAAAGTATAAACAGATTCTCAGACTTGGTGAAAATCACAGATTTTCACTAATTTGGAATTTCAGCCGCATGCCCACTTTCACTAAGCACAACTTTCACATATGAATTCCTAAGCATGAAACGAAACCAACATGGGGTAGAGGGGGTCACCCTTAACTACCACAACCAAGAATCAAACTCTTGGGCTCACCACATCTCATGGAACCAAGCTCCAAACATAGAACAAAACTGAAATAAGTCATCTACAGCAAGTGTTCCAATGGCAAAACTGACTTCACCAATGGATTCCTGGGAAGATTTGACCCCAAAAACATATATAATACCTATGCACTTGTATAGAACAAATGGGCACAAACTAGAAAAGATATCTTGCATAGAATCACATATAGTGAATAGTGCATCATCACATGTGCTACTCACTAGAACTATACCTACACAAGCTCTTGCACATGTCCACAACATCAATGGTGCACATGAGGGGGAGACCTCATGTATGTGTCCCATAGCACATCACCATTCCACACAAATACCACAAGCACAAGCCTCACTACACCTACACATGTAATCTTGCACATATGCTCATCAAGGCATAACTTGCCATGATATGTGTGAGACATTCACACATGAGCACCCACACACTCACATCACACCATGGTGCATGAGTTCATCACCATGCCCATGGGGACACACACTCACATGAATCTACACATGCATACATGCAAATCTACCTACACATGCAATCTACTAAGAACATATCTACACACACACTCACACAAGGTATGTGGGGAGGGGGGAAACCCATCCACACACCTACACACACTAGCACAAGATCATCACTATGAGGAAGATCAACACCTCACATAAGCTCTAGCCTAAGCATATCACCCAAGTTACCCACACACACATGCATGACACTTCCCACATACACACACTACACAAGTCTTGCACCGTCACATATATTCACAACTAGCAACATCTCTAGGCACCACATGTTGTACTTGATAGGAGGAAAAATACCCTCATGGTGCAAGCTCACCTCAGCAACATCTACAACAAACCAAAGGGAAAAGCGCACAATAAGCAAAAGGGAAAAAATAACAGGAGGGGGCAAGAATCGAACCCTACACCTCCTGGATCACAACTATGCAACGCTACCACTTGTCTAAGGTGCACTGGCTCGACAGGGAAGGGTGTCTATGCAAGTTAACTGCTCTGCTTCTGCAACGCCACTGTGCCGAAATTAAAATGCAAAAGGGGGGGGGTGTGCAACCCCTGGGATGCGAACCCACGATCACAGGCCAACACGCACGCACCAAGTACCACTACGCTATGCTTCGGAGTCTGACAAAACAGAGGGGCTAATACAAGGTATACTACCACGCAGTGTGCTCTGCAATGCCTGCACAGGGTTGCCAATAGGGAAGATCACCGATGTGCTCTCTCTTCTACTGCCGCTGCTACGAGGAGGGGATCCATCTACCATGCTACTACGCTGCTCCTACTAGTAGAGCCTCTGCTCTGTACTGCGTCTACCAAGCAAGCCACAAACCAACACAACACTGCAACACAAGTGAACTACTCTCGGGACAGAGAAGAACCGACCAGCTCAAGCCGATCTACTCAAGGTGGAAGGGAGGAAGCAGAGGCTGCTCACCTAGGGAAGGAAGAGGGGATGCCGAACGGAGGAGGAGGCCGGCTGGAGGGGAAGAACATGAACTGAAGGAGACTCTACTGTAGACCGAAGTAGAGGACAAAGAACTCCGGGTCCGAGCCGTTGGACATCTCCTATCCGTCGGTGAGGTCGCTCCTCGACCTCAGCGACAGTGGGAATGGAGCGCAGGGTGCATCCTCGAGCCCCTGGACATGGTGGCGGCGCCGGACGATGACGGGACCAGGGGTAGACGTTGGCGACCACTTCTCTTCTCTCTCTGTTTCGATCTGCACAGACTTACCGGAGGGGGAAGGAAGGAAGGAGGGAGATGGAGAGAGGTGGCGGCGGCGGATGGGGAGAGGAGGAACCCTAGGGAAGAGGGGGCACGGACGACCACGCTTTGTAGGGAGGGCCTTGACGTCTGTGTTCCTCACGGCGACACGCTCTCTCTCTCTCTCTGAAGCTCAAATGGAAAGGAGGCGCGGTGGCACACGGCGCCAGGAGGAGGAAGGAGGTCGCGCAGCTGGGATCTAGCGCGGGGAGAGGACAACTGGGCCGCTCAGGGGGGAGGAAGCCCACCGGAGGCGCCACATAAGAATGTTAAACTCCTAGGGGTTTCTATTTACAAGCAACATCAGGGAAACAAATAAAAGCATAGCCTAAACTATAGATACTAAAAATAAAACAAGCACACCCCTGGACATAAGAAATTATGCCCTAATTGAATAAATTGTAAAATGAATATTTGGAGCAACTAAATATTTACAAAATAGATTTATTGGAGTCTGTTTTGTATCCATTTGCACCATTGCACACCTAATCCAAAGAGCAATATCACACTCACAAATTCACCACAAACATAAGCTAAATCAGGGACATTTTTAAAACAAAAAAGGATCAAGTGAAACTTGACCTTGAGATGAAATAGAGAGGGGGGAAGATGTTTTTGAAACCTATGCAAATCAGAAGGTTATTCCTACTATCACATGCATACTCCACACAAGCTAACACATCACATCACCACACCACCATGGATCACACAACCACATAAGATCACAAGGCATCACATCACCTCATATGATCACAATGCAACAACAAAATGACATGGACATGAAATGATATGGCATGCATGCATGCAAAGGAAGAGTAAACAAGTGACATCACATGAAATCATATGCATAGGATAGCTCTCATATCAATGACAAGGTGGACGCACATGGGGAAGGGTCCAAAAAGGGAAATATACACTCTTGGGGCATTACAAACTCTCCCACACTACAAAAAGATCTCGCCCCGAGATCAACGCTTGAAAGAACTCCGGAAATTCAGAATGGAGGTGATCCTCGCGTTCCCAAGTAGCCTCTTTATCAGAATGGTGTGACCACTGCACTTTGAGAAATTTGACAGTCTTGTTGCGGGTCTTGCGCTCAGTCGCCTCGAGAACCGCAACTGGATGCTCACAATAAGATAGGTCAGGCTGAAGGTCGATGTCTTGAAGATGAATAGTGCGCTCGGGGGTCTTCAAGCACCTCCGGAGCTGAGAAACATGGAACACATCATGCACATTTGAAAAGTTTGACGGGAGCTCAAGCTGTTACGCAAGGTCGCCTCTCTTGCCAACCACTATGAACGGACCAACGAAACGAGGCGCAAGCTTGCCTTTGATGCCAAAGCGTTGCATACCCTTCATAGGCGACACCTTGAGATAGACGAAGTCATCAAGCTCATAAGACATGTCACGATGCTTGCTATCATAATTGCTCTTCTGACAGGACTGAGCTGCTCTGAGGTTGTCGCGAATGACCCGACACATCTCCTCAGCCTCTTTTATAAGGTCATTCCCAAGGATCTGACGCTCGCCGGTCTCGGACTAGTTGAGCTGGGTACGACACTTCCTGCCATAGAGAATTTCAAACAGAGCCTTGCCAGAACTAGCTTGATAACTGTTGTTATATGAGAAGTCCACAAAAGGCAGACAATCCTCCCACTTCATACCAAAAGAGATAACACAGGCTCTCAGCAAATCCTCAAGAACTTGGTCGACTCGCTCCACTTGACCACTAGTCCGAGGATGAAAAGTTGTGCTGAAGCAGAACTTCGTGCCCATCGCAGACTGAAAAGAGTCCCAGAACTTGGAAGTGAAGATACTTCCGCGATCCAAAGAGATCATCCTAGGCACGCCGTGCAAAGACACAATCCTGGAAGTGTACAACTCTGCAAGATCAGCTGCAGAAATGGATTCCTTGACTGGAAGAAAATGTGCTACTTTACTCAACTTGTCAATGACGACGAAGATGGCATCATTACCCTTCTTGGAATTCGAAAACCCGGTGACGAAATTCATCTCAATATGATTGAACTTCCACTCGGGAATGGGCAAAGGATGCAAAAGACCTGTTGGACGTTGATGTCTGCTTTGACCCTTCGACATACATCACACTCATTTACGAACTGAGCAATCTCATGCTTCATGCGAGTCCACCAGAAGGTCTGTTTAAAGTCCTGATACATCTTGGAGCTTCCAGGATGAATAGAGAGCAGAGATTTATGAGCTTGTTCCATGATTACCTTTTTGAGATCACCTTTCGGAACGACAAGAGGATCCTCAAAGAACAATGTGTCCTTGGCATCAACACTGATGCACTTATACTTTGGAAGACTCTTTGCCACGCCAATCTTGACTTTCTTCACCATTGCATCAAGAAGCTGTGTTGCTCGGACCTGATCTTCCAAGGTAGGAGAGATCTAAAGGTTTGCAAGAAATCCCTGAGGTACTAACTGAAGGTTGAGCTTCCTGAAAGACTCACAAATGCTAGGTTGGAGAGGTTATAGAATGAGACTGTTGCAGTACGCCTTCCTGCTCAAGGTATCTGCCACGACATTAGCGTTGCCTGGCGTGTACTCAACACTCGGATTAAAATCTAGGAGCATTTCCACCCAACGAGTTTGCCGAAGATTCATGTTAGGCTGAGTGAATATGTACTTGAGACTATTGTGATCGGTGAACACTTCAACATTGTGTTCCAACAAGAGGTGTCTCCAAGTCATCAGAGCGTGTACCACAGCTGCTAGCTCAAGATCATGCACAGGATAGTTCTTCTCCGCTGGCTTCAACTGCCTGGAGGTATAAGCAACCACTTTCTTCTCTTGCATCAGAACTGCACCAAGGCCCTCGAGAGAAGCGTCGCAGAACACCTGGTAAGGCTTGGAATCATCTGGAGGAACCAAGACTGGAGTGGAGGTGAGCTTCTCTTTGAGTGTGTCGAAGGCCAACTAACACTGTGGAGACCAAGCATACTTCACACCTTTCTGAAGAATACTTGAGAGCGGCTTAGCAATCTTGGAGAAGTTCTCAACGAATCTTCTGGAATAGCTTGCAAGCCCGAGAAAGCTTCGAAACTGCCTCACATTCTGCGGAGGCTCCCATTCAACAATGGCCTGCACCTTCGATGAATCAACTTTGATGCCCTCGGCAGAGATAATGTGCCCAAGATAGACAACTTCCTTCATCCAGAACTCACATTTGGAAAACTTGGAATACAGCTTGTACTCTCTCAGCTTATCAAGCACCAATCTGAGATGTTCTTCATGTTTTTCCTCAGTTTTATAAAAGACAAGAATGTCGTCAAGATAGAGCAAGACAAAGTCATTCTTGAATGTGGCATGCCAAAGCTGCGCTCTGGGCGCGCTGCAGAGAGCAAGCGAGGTGGGGCGACTCCCTCGGCCAGTTCCAGCTTCCCCGCGGTGTCTCTCCTCTCCCCCGACAGGCCCTCTACATCAGGCTGCCCTCACGGCCCCTCCTTTCCTGCGCTAAGAGCCGGTGCGACGCGTGCCGGCGCGCACCAGAAGCGCTAGAGGAGCGCGACCACGATAGCTCGCCTCTCCTCGCTCCCTCTCTCTCGCAGTGAGTCCTGGAGGTCCAAAACCAGATCCTGAGACTGTGGTTTCGACCTAAGCCTCTCTCTGCACCCCCATGCAAGCCACGGTGGATCATCGGAGCTCACGAGTCGACTCACCGTAGCATGCCTATAAATAGGCCCTCCCCTCGCTCCAGAACCCCTCACTCCACCTCACTAAGATCTCAATCACCTCCCTAGCCACCCTATTGAGCAAGCAGAGCCCCGGTGCTCGAGATTGACCGAGGCCCCTCCACCTCGGAGCTCCG
Source organism: Hordeum vulgare subsp. vulgare (assembly GCF_904849725.1). Taxonomy (NCBI): domain Eukaryota; kingdom Viridiplantae; phylum Streptophyta; class Magnoliopsida; order Poales; family Poaceae; genus Hordeum; species Hordeum vulgare. Next base: position 266,681,084 of record NC_058519.1, on the reverse strand, counting down.
GTCGATCTTCGGCTCTCACGTCCCTCTTCCCACCAAAGCACTCCTAGTGACACCAGGAAGCTTTCCCCCCCTTCCCCGAGCTAATCCGTCCCCGTAGCTGCCAGCTCCGCCTTTACCCGAAAACCCTCTGTTGCGGCAACCTCGTCACCGGTGAACCAGAGCCCCTCCACCGTCGACTGACCACCAGCAGGTAGGCGACGACGAGCCGGACCCATTCATGTCGTCATTAGGGCCCGAGGATTTCGCTAGCCACGCAGGCGTGCTCCTCCTCCTCTCTGGCGAGAGGTAGGAGACGACCCCAATAGGTGTGCCCCACCTGTCGGTGGCCCATCTCTCTTTCCCTCGCTGCCCACAGCCACTCACCACCGGGGCCCACGCGTCAGGTTCAAACCTGATGGCGCGGGCGCCTGGGCAGGCTGGTTGGCTGACCAGTAGGTCGACCCAGTCCCAGGCCAAGCCAGACCAGGGGCTGTAGCCATTTTTCTTTTTATTTAACACTTGTGTTTAAATAGTTTTTGTAAAAGATTTAACTAGTGAAAATTTATGATTCTTCCACTGATATTTTTCTTAAAATATGTAGTATTTAACAGAACCCTTGGATGAATTTTGTAATAACTATTCTGTTTTATAATAATAAAAAGGGTTAATTTGGAATAGTTTTGCTTCTGTTATATCGATTTTAGAAATATTCTTTCACTAAAACCAAAGAAAAATACTTTTAAAATAACAATATGGATTTATCAGAATTAAACAACATTTTTAAAGCGACTTTGTGATCTGTTTTGGAGTGAGCTACTTATTGCTTTTTATTTAAATTGACGATTGAAAACCCGTGTGACGAAGGAGTTGGACTTGAAGACCCCGAAGACCCCGAATACCTAGCTGACCAAGGCAAGCAGCCCTTTTGACAATGACCGAGCATAAGTTATATTGCATGCTAGTGTAGCAAATATTTCCGTTGCATGTGATCATAAGTATCGGTAAATCATTGAAGTGATGGTAACAATGGCTCCTCCGGAGCACTTGCATTTCGAGCATGATCCTACAACTTATGAGGGTCACGCTAATATCATGTTGACAAGTAGAGCTAAGCATAGTAGCATGAGCATGATGTTGGTATAAAAATCAAAGGTTTAGGAAAACCCCGTCGGGTGCCACTAATGCCCGAGGGTGATGATGAGTTAAGTGGTCAATTTGGGTGAAGTGGTGCACCGGGTATTTGTGTGTGTATGGTTTCGGAAATGGGATTAGATTTATGATGTGTCGACCGTCCCAACCTTACATGTACGACCATGTTACCCCTTTATGGGACGGGGCTTTGTTGATTACTCTAGTCGGTGCTAATAATTAAAGACCCACATTACTAGTGGCGGGAGTGATGTGTGGTCACTCTCATGATGGGCTCGTGCCAGGTAGGGCGACTATGTTGTTTTTAAGTGTTCCAGGCACACCGTTGGTCCCCGCAGGGTTGATACTATGCAGAGTCGGTGCTTGTAAGACGAACAACATGTGAGCTGGGTACCAGTCGAGTGAACCTCTTTGTCTAGTATCGTCATGGGAAAGGCATTGATCGGGTACTTACCTCGGGTATGTTATATACCGCGAGTCATGGATGACACGGAAATTTCCCGGATCTCGTGGGTCCAGCGTACTACCTCTCCAGAGTGTAAAACTATTTGAATAGCCGTGTCCACGGTCAAGGACAGTAGGGTGGTGCTGCCTAAACTACGTCGAGTCGTTTCCGCGTAAACCAAGTATGTGAGTGTGTGTGGTAAATAGTGTTAAATGAAAGAGTTGATATGACCAAGTTTGGTGACTTGGCATAAAGGGTGAATCCAGAGTATTCAACCCTTGACAGATATGTTGATCTCTGTAACCTGTTCTTCAAATCAACATCTAGTTTATGTTGCATAGACTTGATCAAGTTTATTCATGGATAAGAAGCTATCCACCAAAGATGCATATTACTTGTTATACTTTCAATTGCATTGTTCATATCATGGGATGTTTGCGAGTACATTCAAAAGTACTCATTGGCTTTCCAATGGTTATATTATTGACCAGACATGGAAGGACCGGACTTTAGAGAAGAGTAGGTCTTCGGAGACGGCCCTGCGAACTAGGACGCTTCCCAGTCAGAATGCCTGTTGGTGTAGGCTGATGGCATGGGCAACCGCTTAGCCCCAAGATTTCCGCCGCTAGTTGTATCAGTGTGATTTAGTCTTCTAGGACCTACCTTGTGAACTTAACCATTTGGTCATGTGATGTAATAAATTCGGGACATGGATGTAAGACTCTTACTATTCAGCATCTGTGTGTTCGGTGAGCATTGATCTCTCGGATTACTGAGCACGTTCATCCTGACTATAGGAAGCCTTAGATAGCATGGACGATAGCCGAGATGATTAGTGCACCTAGTCTTTACCCTGAGATTTTCTGCACCCAATAAAAAATTATAACCCTCTCCCCTACATCTTTGTAGATGGCCGCCGTACCTAAGATGCTTCTGGAGACGGGCTTTCCCCTACTTTTGGGAGATAGCCTCGAGAAGTGTCAAGTACGCTGCACGCCCATCTTCCTATACCACGAGCACTGGGTCAACGCCGACACCAAGGAATATCACGTCGACGTGATAGTGAAGGCCAATGACTCCCCAACTAGTTGGTTCTTTGAAGGACCGAAGATGGTGGATCTGATATTGGCAGTGGAGACAGCCGCACGAGAGGCGCTCATGCGTCTCCGCGAGATCCTTCCCGAGATGGCTAACGAGCCAGCTAATCGTCAACTACCTTTTATTAAGGATGGGATAGACGGGAGTTGGACAATCAAGCCATCTTCAGAGGATGGGAAGCCACTTAGGTTTCAAACCTACTTCAGTTTCTCCTTTGACACATTGACTCACCTTTTGATCAAGGAGTCGACAAAGATTCACCAAGAACTGCACCGAGTCAAGGACCTACTTTGCATGGAGAATATGAAGACCCGCAAGGTCAAGAAGGAAGGAGCACCCGGAGGGCTATCAACCATTGCCTTCCAAGGAGGAATGCCACCGCTTCAGGCCACTCCTATCGTCACATCCCTGGAATCCCTAATAGAGTTTAGCAAGATTGTGCTCATGTTTTATTCATTGCATCCAAGAAAATGAAATGAATTCAAAAGAAAGAAATGAAAAGAAGAGAAAACCCTAGCAACTCTATATTCAAAACAATTCAAACTAGGTGACAAATCAATGAAACCAAAATGGCCTTCGTAAAAGTTCATCATTTTTGATAAATATTGGAAACAAAATATCACATGTGAAATATATTTTCAAAATGCTTTCAGCATTTTATTTTAATTATAGAAGTCACTGAAATCAATTATATATTGGATTTCAAATATTTCAGATTCTCATAAAATGTTGAATCTTTTATATGTGTTTGGAAATATTCCAAATAACACCCCAATATTACTTCTCCTATTTTAGAAATAGTTGGAGCCAAAAATAAAATGAAACAAAGTCAGAATTGTTTTAACAGAAAACAGAGCAGGAAAAGAAGGAGAAAAGCTTACCTCATGCTCACCTTGGCCCAGCCCAGGAACTCCCTTGTCTTCTTCCTCCTTCGCCAGTCGGAGCAGGAGGTGGCCGCCACTTCTCCAAGCACGACCACGCACCTACGTGCGTGCCTGGTTCCCTCTGATGCGCTGGAGAGGCTGGATAAGCCTCCCCAGACCCGTGCCCATCCTCTCCCCCTCCTCACTCGCTGTCACGCCCAAGATGCGACCCTATCCTCAATTTGGCACGAGGGCCTTGTCAGGGATAGAAGCGCATCTCGTCGTGTCGCAAGAATGGATATCGTTACAAGTACATGTACTAAAAAAGAAGAGATATATAATAGAATTGGCTTACAGTCGCCACAAGCTACATCAGAGTCACATCAGTACAATACATAATCAACATGAATAAGAGCAGGGTCCGACTACGGACGAAAACAAACGAGAAAAGAACGACGTCCATCCTTGCTTTCCCAGGCTGCCGGCTTGGAACCCATCCTAGATCAATGAAGGAGACGAAGAAGAAGCAACTCCAAATGAACAATCAATGCGCTCGCGTTAAGTAACCTTTACCTGTACCTGCAACTGGTGTTGTAGTAATCTGTGAGCTACAGGGGACTCAGCAGTCTCATTTCCAAAGGTATCAAGACTAGCAAGGCTTAATAGGTGAGGAAAGTTTACGTGTTGAGGTTGCAGCAGCGGCTAAGCATATATTTGGTGCTAAACTTATGAGTAAAAGAAATAAGAGGGAGGAAGATCTACGCATAGCGGACGTGAACTATGGTTGATCAAATGAATGATCCTGAACACCTACCTACGTCAGACATAACCCCACCGTGTCCTCGATCGGAGAAGGAACTCACGAAAGAGACAGTCACGGTTACGCACACAGTTGGCATATTTTAATTAAGTTAACTTCAAGTTATCTAGAACCAGTGTTAAACAAAGTTTCCACGTTGCAACATAACCGCGGGCACGACTTTACGAAAAGATTTAACCCTGCAGGGGTGCTCCAACTAGTCCATCACAAATTACCACAAGCCTCATAGAAATCCTCGATCACGAAGCTCGCAATCTCCTCGGACTCCTTAGTGGAAAACCTCAACTCTGAGTTTACCCAAAGCATCATCGGAATCCCGATGCACAAGATATTTCGTCAAAGGTAAAACTAATCAAGCAAGGCCACACGGTGTGTCGACGAACCCTATAGGATCCGCGTAGCTCGTTCTCAGGACACACCGTCTATGCATAGTGGGCAGTAACCAAACGCTCGAGTTGCCCCGAGGTGGCACCGCCGACTGCTAGGTGGGTGGACCAACACTCATGAGGAGCACTGGCCCAGGGGTTTATTAAATTCCTCGGGTTAATTTCTCCCTATGCAGTTCAGTAGTTATTAGGCAAATGTAAAACCAAAGTTGGGCCTTGCCAGACCAGCTTTAATCTAAAACGAATTATCAAGGGGGTCCCCATAACAACCCCGATCGTGTTAGGAGCGCTCAATTATGGAACATAACACCGGTAGCCGAAACCAAGGGGGCAAAGGTGAAACAAAACACCAGGCTAGAAAGGCCAAGCCTTCCACCTTTTACCAAGTTTATAGGTGCATTAAATTAAATAGCATTTAATATATTGATATGACAAGGGACCCATGTTATCACATGGAAGCAACTGCACCTGCAACTAGCAACGCTAACAACATGGTTAAGCAAGCAGTTACATAGCCAATCAGTGGTTTGTTAGGTTGAACAGGTTGAAGGTATCATGGCATTGTTGAGAGGCTGATATTTAACATGTGGTAGGCAACGAGATATAATTGATAGAACCGATAAAACTAGCATGGCAATGATAGTAATGGTATCTGGGGAAATGGTCATCTTGCCTGAGATCCCGCTTGGAAGAAGAACAACTCCATGAAGTCGGCGAACCAACGTAGTCGAACGGGTCCTCACATTCCGACACGCTTGCGGAACTCTATCGAGACGGAGCAAACCAGAAACAAGCATCAACACAGATATTCACCATGGCTAATGCATGACATGAAGCACAACCTAGTATGATGCATGATCAGATCGAAATGCAAGGGATGGCATGGAAATTCAGCTCACGCAAACACTACACAATAAGTGAAGCTCGATATGCAACAAGTTGCATATGGACGAAACTCCACGATTAAATATTTAGTTCACTCCCGGTTATTTAAATGCAATATTAAATGTTGTTTCACATGGCAAGGGGTGAAGCAGGTGATCCTACATGTCATCCTAGTCGATTAACACACGGGACTTTGAAAGTCCCTACGTCACAAGAAACATGCAACACGAGATTTTATGCCATGAATGCGTCATGGATGCGAGTTCATAACAACACTAGCAAGAAGAAAAATAAGCAAGTGTCGCCATGGCGAACGAAAGGGAACCATGGCGGCAAGATGGATATGAAGCCACGGGAACGTTCCTATCCCGATAACTCAACGAGAGAACGGTGCCAACGAATTGGAAGCTCGTGCGTGACATGCCAAATAGTGATGGGGTGATCCCGGTTACCGGGTTCCCATGTGTCGGGGGCTTAGCAAAAGAGGGACAACGTGCAACGGGTAACATATATGACGCTAGCATACGGTTTCATTTCATACATCACATGCACTCGGTTCACGACAACGTTCCACCGGATACCTTCGAAGCATGCATTTCGGAGCGGATCGGGTCGTTCCGGCATAGGAGAACAAAGATCGTCGTGGACATCGTGGTACTCGTGATCTTGTCAGCGGTAGTCGTTTGCTTGGCCTTGTGGTACATGGGTCTTTGCGTCGGTACTCGTGCACCGCTTCGTAGATGTTCGGGGTTGTCGAGGACGTCGTGGTACTCGGCGAACTTGTCGACGATCCATGGTGGCGAGGATGGTGCACGCGGTCTACGGCGACGGCAACTAGCGAGAGCAGCAACACGACTACAGCACCAACAGCAGCATGCAACGACGACACAACAAAAAGCAGCAACAGTATAGCAGCAAGCCATAGAAAATGGTGACAGCACAACGCGGCAACAACATCAGGCAGCAAGCACATCAACGACAACAGGCAGCAACAGCACGAAGCAATCAACGGCAGCCAGCAACATGCATCGGCGGCAGCAGCATGATAGGCAAGCAGCGGCCGACAACAACAACAACAGCAGACGACAAGCAGCAACAGCTACAACGATAGAGGAACAACATGGCACTAGCAGAGGAGAGCGGGGCCATGGGTGCCTTGGCGAGCGGGACGACTCCGGTGGCCGGCCATGGCGAACGGCAAAAGGGGAGAGGGTACAGGGCGGCTCGGGCTCATCTTCATCGGGGGAGGCATCGACGGGCTCCTTGCCGCAGCAACAACAACAGGCGGCGAAGGAGGAGGTCGGGGCCCTGGAGGGGCTTGGCACGGGGCAGGCGAGCACGGCGGGGCGGCGCGGAGCGACGGACGGGCACCGGCAGGGACGAGGGCGGCGACCAAGGGGAACAGAGAGGGGGTTGCAAGCGAGGGTCTCCAGCAGCGAGGGCCTGGAAGGCGGCGATCGGAGACGAGGTGGGGGATGGATCGGCACTAGGGAGAGCTCGCGCGAGCGAGGGAGAGGGAGGAGGGATCGAGGCAAGGGGAAGAGGGAGGACGACGGCGGAGGGACCCGAGGAGGGGATCTGGCGAGGCTGTCGCTAGGGTTGGAGGGAGAATCGGTTGGGCCTTGCGCCGCGGCTAAAGCTGCAGGCTGGGGTGGCATCTCACTCCCTCTCTCTTGTATTTTTTTTAAAACAGAAAACACACACAAAAGAAAAGAATTTAACAAAATAAAAAATACTCTTGGGCTCCTTAAAACATGCTCCAACTATAAAAAATAGATTGCGCATTTTTCTGGAAGAAAAAAATACAACCCTTTTTATAAATAAAATGAGACTCTATTTAAAAATGAACAAAGGAGAAATAAAGGAAAACCAAAGGGGTTGCCCCCACATTTAATGAAAGCAATTTTTAAAAGAAGACAAACGTTTTATAGGGGTTAAAACTGAAACATTAAAGCAGACACAAAATAAAATAAGAGAGGAGAGAAGGTTTTATGTCCATGGTGCAACAAGGGTTTTGAAGTGGCTCTTGTTGCACCCTCTCTCATCACACCTACAATACAATGTGACACTCACAATGCACTAACACTCCAACAACAAGGAGCAACAAGCAATACAGACAAAGAACACAGTTGACGTGATGCCATGCATGATGCCATGATGCACAAGATGAAAGCCACAAACAGAATACAACACACTGCTCCAACGAATTAAAAGGGAAATCTTCTGGAGCATCGGCATCGGGCTGTCACAACTCTCCTACACTACAAGAGGATCTCACCTCGAGATCCAAGAATTAAAGGGGGAGAAGATGAGAAAGCAAGAGGTAAAACTTAGTCGCTTCTTTGACAAACGAGTGAAACCAACGATCTTTGCAGGTTGCAAAGCAATGAGGAATGATATAAGAAACAAGCAAGAATTCACGGAAAATTTTGGCAACACTTCGGTAGGAAAATGGGACAAAAAATTGGATAAGAAGGGCGAAATAGACAATATTCATAACAATCAACTAAATAAAATAGGGGAACACCATGATCTTGACAGAACAAGAAGCTAGACCCAAAAGCGCAACATCACAATGCCACCGGAACAATAGAATAGAAACTAGTTCACACGGAAGAAGAGAATGAAGAGAAGAATGACAACTATCATCACAATAGAATTGAAGAGCCTTCGGACGGAGAATTGACGTAGTAGTTGGAAAATCAACAACGAAGAACAAGATAGTAGTGGGCTTATGAAAATCATCTCAACATTTATGAGTTGAAAACCAACCACTAAAAGAAACAAGGATGGATTGGGAGCAACAAGATATGACCACTTCTTTCACCAAGAGGATACATTGAGAATTTGGATCAATGATAAACACCATAATAGCCACAATCCTAAGGAAAAGATTTAGGTGCAACCTAAACCAAGATAACTCAAGGAAGAAACCATGAGTTGAAAATATCTCATGATCATAGAATTGGTGGCTTTAATTATCTCATTCTAGAAAGGAAAACTCTTCGAGGCTCCTACACTAACAAGAATGCTATAATACCACCTCAAAGGATAAAGGAATAACAAATGCACTGGAGATGCAAAAGAAAGAATACTTGAGGTACTCCAACAGAAATCTTGAAGAACACTTTGAGAAAATCACATCCTTGAAGAACCCGCGTGACGACCCTCTGTATCAAAAGGATTATGGAAGATACGAAGGATGAAAGGATAAGGTTGAAGCCTTCCAAAGTCTTCGATGAAGCTTCACGAATAGAAACTTGAGAAAACTTGGAACTCTGGAAAAGAAAAGATAAGAACACTTGAGAAAAAGGAATTAATATCGTGAGCCACTCCGGAAGAAGAATTCACATTACTATGAACAAGAATAAGAATTATGTTATGCTTATCCTTCATCAAGTTTAATTGATGACAAGCAATGGATTAGCGTACCACTTATTCTTCTAGAAATGAATCTTGAAGAGACAGAGAGATAAGCACCACTAGAAGAAATGTTGCAACAAACACCGGTAAGAATTGAAATAAATGAGGCAACCAAGAATGAATGGAGAGACATGAGAATGAAGAGATCGTGAGCCACCTGAGAGAAAACTAGAACAAGGCACCGGATGAACGAGAGACGAACAAAGAGGCAACAATTGAGAAGAATTTGAGAACGAACGCTGAAACCTGAGAACGAAGAAGTCTTCTAAAATGATGGCCTTCGGAGGATCGAGAATGAAACAACTCAGAAATGCACTGGATAGCAAGAAAGGGATTACTCATGATTGGAACAAATAAGATGACGACACCAAGCTGAAATGATGAATCTTCTAGATAATGAACCAAGATTGAGAGAAACACTCCTTCGGTCTTCCAAGCTGAAAATGAGGAGGAGAAGACCACCAAGAATAACTGAGACACTCCGGAATAATGAAGAATGAAAGGTTGAGCCAAATACGAGAAATAATTCAAATAGGTCTTGAAGAAATAATATGACTAATGAAAATCATACTTATGTCATAGTTGAAAAGAATTAATGATCTCCGGGAAAAGATTAAAAGCGCCAAGAAAGATCCTGGGAAAGAACCTGTGAGTTATGGGCCCACTCAAAGAAACCACCGTTAGAAAAGATTGCTTAGAAGAGAGATATTGCACCGGTACAAAGAAAACTAGATGAGGTTGAGCACCTCGAAAATATGAAAGATCTGAAACAAGAAACTCTGAGATATCTTCAACACACCGGATAGAAAAGAGATGAATGAATAATAGGATAGGCTGATAAGAATCTTCAACATGGGAAAGAATTAATAAGGATGAAGAGGATATGAAGAACACGAACAACTGAATTGAATTCACTGGAAAAAATAACCAGGTTGAAGGAATGATGAACTAGAATTCCTGAGAATCTTCATAATGAATCACCGGCTATAAAAGGAAGAAGAGATAGCGGAAGCAGCACTGAATATGAAGGCACTTGGATGAAATCGAATTACCGAAGAAAAGGGCGGGAGGGCGGGAAAAACAAAGACAACTTGAGACAGATGAGACAACTCCGGAAAGAATTGAGAGAATGATCTGCAAAAATTGGAGAGGATTGAATTCAATGAAGAGAAACACACCGGTTGAAAAACAATTAACATGACAACTCCCGTTGACAAGAATTGATAAGACAATTTAATTTGAGCAAAAGGATTAGTACTCTAATAAAAATATGAGAACACCACTTAGGAAAGATCTGAAATCACCACTTGACACCGAAGCAACTCAATTTACCATATTCCAACAAAACAAAGGGTGAGGCTTATGAAGCAAGCCAGAACAAACTCATGAGAGAGATTTCGTCCGATATTTTCGTGGACAGGATCGCACGGGCTCGATATTACAGTAGCCATCAAGTGCAAGGCAGTGCACCCGACATACGAAGCATCCCCGAGTCGTAGCAAGCTACAAGGACTCTTTAAGACACAACGTGAACCACTGTAAGAGACCGTCAACAAACGAATCCACTGGATGTCGAACCCCAACCTAACATCATGCATTTGTTGGAAGATTGTCCTATAAGCAACTACTTGAATCCCCACCTAAGAATTCCCGAAATTTCTGGTCATGCAATCTGTTACACGGATACAAGGAGTAATATTTCACACAACTCCTATACTAACCCGTCCAATGTATCACATCAGTCAACACACGACCAGAATCTCTAACCTTCATCTATTACAGACCCTCGTGATCACAACGATACAAAGTATGGAAGTACTCCCGAACAATCTGCACCAGTACCGAGGACATCGGGGTTATCTCGCCACTACTAGTATTGAAGCAATTACGAACATCCTTCGTCCTGAGATGCTAAGAAACCAGAATGATAGCGATGTGCTCGAGAATCCCTTGGAGCTCAACTCCCCGGAAGAAATCAAGTCAGACAGGTGGCACCAAGATAGAACTCCGTCACATCGGCATCATATAGATTCCAAGAATATCCGCGTGATCCTAAAAACATTTGAGTGAGAAGAGGAGTAGAATAAATTATTACGTCGAGATTCCTCACCAGAGCATAGAAGAGGAGAAAAAATAATCCTACTCTCCGATATATAACTAGACTTAAAGTCGTTTTTCACTAGACTCAACTCGGCCAAGTTCGATCAATCAACGGGGCTCCTAGGTCGGTACTGCTCTGATAGCAACTTGTCACGCCCAAGATGCGACCCTATCCTCTATTTGGCACGAGGGCCTTGTCAGGGATAGAAGCACATCTCGTCGTGTCACAAGAATGGATATCGTTACAAGTACATTTACTAAAAAAGAAGAGATATATAGTAGAATTGGCTTGCACTCGCCACAAGCTACATCAGAGTCACAAGAGTACAATACATAATCAACATGAATAAGAGCAGGGTCCGACTACGTATGAAAACAAACAAGGAAAGAAGAACGACGACCATCCTTGCTATCCCAGGTTGCCGGCCTGGAACGCATCCTAGATCGATGAAGAAGACGAAGAAGAAGCAACTCCAAAAGAACAATCGACGCGCTCGCGTCAAGTAACCTTTACTTGTACCTGCAACTGGTGTTGTGGTAATCTATGAGCCACAGGGGACTCAGCAATCTCATTTCCAAAGGTATCAAGACTAGCAAAGCTTAATAGGTGAGGCAAGTTTAAGTGGTGAGGTTGCAGCAACGACTAAGCATATATTCGGTGGCTAAACTTGCGAGTACAAGAAATAAGAGGGGGAAAGATCTATGCATAGCGTACGTGAACTATGGTTGATCAAATGAATGATCCTGAACACCTACCTACGTCAAACATAACCCCACCATATCCTCGATCGGAGAAGGGACTCACGAAAGTGACAGTCACGGTTACGCACATAGTTGGCATATTTTAATTAAGTTAACATCAAGTTATCTAGAACCAGTGTTAAACAAAGTTTCCACGTTGCCACATAACCATGGGCACGGCTTCCCGAAAAGATTTAACCCTGCAGGGGTGCTCCAACTAGTCCATCACAAATTACCACAAGCCGCATAGAAATCCTTGATCACGAAGCTCGCAATCTCGTCGGACTCCTTAGAGCAAAACCTCAACCCTGAGTTTACCCAAAGCATTACCGGCATCCCAATGCACAAGATATTTCGTCAAAGGTAAAACTAATCCAGCAAGGCCACCCAGTGTATCCACGAACCCGATAGGAGCCGCGTATCTCGTTCTCAGGACACACCGTCTATGCATAGTGGACAATAACCAAACGCTCAAGTTGCCCCGAGGTGGCACCGCCGACTGCTAGGTGGGTGGACCAACACTCATGAGGAGCACTGGCCCGGGGGTTGACTAAATTCCTTGGGTTAATTACTCCCTATGCAGTTCATTAGTTATTAGGCAAATGTAAAACCAAAGTTGGGCCTTGTCAGACCAGCTTTAATCTAAAATGAATTAACAAGGGGGTCCCCATAACATAACACCGGTAGCCGAAACTAAGGGGGCAAAGGTGGAACAAAACACCAGGCTAGAAAGGCCAAGCCTTCCACCTTTTACCAAGTATATAGGTGCATTAAATTAAATAGCATTTAATATGGTGATATGACAAGGGACCCATGTTATCACATGGAAATAACTGCACCTGCAACTAGCAACGCTAACAACATGGTTAAGCAAGCAGTAACGTAGCCAATCAGTGGTTTGCTAGGTTGAACAAGTTGAAGGTATCATGGCCTTGTTGAGAGGCTGGTATTTAACATGTGGTAGGCAACAAGACATAATCGATAGAAGCGATAAAACTAGCATGGCAATGATAGTAATGGTATCTGGGGAAATGGTCATCTTGCCAGAGATCCCGTTTGGAAGAAGAACAACTCCATGAAGTTGGCGAACTAACGTAGTCGTACGGGTCCTCACATTCCGACACGCTTGCGGAACTCTATGGAGACGGAGCAAACCGGAAACAAGGATCAACACAGATATTCACCACGGAAAATGCACGACATGAAGCACAACATAATATGATGCATGATCAAACCAAAATGCAAGGGATGGCATGGCAATTCACCTCACGCAAACACTACACATTAAGTGAAGCTCGTTATGCAACGAGTTGCATATCGACGAAACTCCACGATTAATTATTTAGTTCACTCCTGGTTATTTACACGCAATCTAAAATACTGTTTCACATGGCAAGGGGTGAAGCTGGTGATCCTACATGTCATCCTAGTCGCTTAACACATGGGACTTTGAAAGTCGCTACATAACAAGAAACATATAACACAAGATTTGATGCCATGAATGCGTCATGCATGCGAGTTCATAACAACAATGGCAAGAAGAAAAATAATCATGTGTCGCCATGGCGAACGAAAGGGAACCATGGCGGCAAGACGGAAACGAAGCGACGACAACGTTCCTATCCTGATAACTCAACGAGATAGCGGTGCCTACGAATTGGAAGCGCGTGCATGACATGACAAATAGTGATGGGGTGATCCCGGTTACGGGGTTCCCATGTGTCGGGGGCTCAGCAAAAGAGGGACAATGTGCAACGGGTAACATATATGACGCTAGCATATGGTTTCATTTCATACATCACATCCACTCGGTTCATGACAATGTTCCAACGGATACCTTCGAAGCATGCATATCGGAGCGGATCGGGTCGTTGCGGCATAGGACAACAAAGATTGTCATGGACGTCGTGGTATTCGTGATCTTGTCGATGGTAGTCGTTCGCTTGGCGTTGTGGTACACGGATCTTCACGTCGGTAGTCGGGCACTGCTCCGTAGATGTTCGGGGTCGTCGAGGAAGTCTTGGTACTCGGCGAACTTGTCGACGATCCACGGTGGCGGGGATGGTGCACGCGGTCTTCGGCGACGACAACCAGCGATAGCAACAACACGACTACAGTAGCAACAACAACATGCAACAGCGACACAACAGAAAGCAGCAATAGCATAGCAGCAAGCCATAGAAAATGGCGATAGCAGCACGCGGCAACAGCATCAGGCAGCAAGCACAACAACGACAACAGGCAACAGCAGCACGCAACAATCAACGGCAGCCAGCAACATGCATCGGCGGCAGCAGCAGGATGCGCAAGCAGCAGCCGACAGCAACAACAGCAGTAGATGGCAAGCAGCAACAGCTACAACGACAGAGGAACAACATGGCGCTGGAAGAGGAGAGCGGGGCCATGGCTGCCTTGGCGAGCGGGACGACTCCGGTGGCCGGCCATGCCGAACGGCGGCAGGGGTAGGGCACAGGGCGGCTCGGGCTCGTCTTCGTCAGGGGAGGCGGCGACGGGCTCCTTGCAGCAGCAACAACAACAGGCAGCAGGGCGAGCCACGAGGAAGGAGGAGGTTGGGGCCCTGGAGGGGCTTGGCACGGGGCAGGCGAGCACGGCGGGGCGGCGCGGGAGGCGATCATGGCGTGGTGGGTCGGAGCGACGGACGGGCACCAGCAGGGAGGAGGGCCGCGACTGAGGGGAACAGAGAGAGGGGTGCTAGCGAGGGACTCCGGCGGCGAGGGCCTGGCGGGCGGCGACCGGAGGCGAGGTGGGGGATGGAGCGGCCCTCGGGAGAGCTCACACGAGCGAGGGAGTGGGAGGAGGGATCGAGGCGAGGGGAACAGGGAGGACGATCACGCAGGGACCTGAGGAGGGGATCGTTCGAGGTTGTCGCTAGGTTTGGGGGGAAAATCGGTTGAGCCTTGGGCCGCGGCTACAGTTGTAGGCTGGGCTGGCGTCTCACTCCCTCTCTCTTGTATTTTTTAAAAAGAAAACACACACAAAAGAAAAGAATTTAACAAAATAAAAAATACTCTTGGGCTCCTTAAAAAATGCTCCAACTATAAAAAATAGATTGGGCATTTTTCTTGAAGAAAAAAAATAAAACCCTTTTTATAAATAAAATGAGACTCTATTTAATAATAAACAAAGGAGAAATAAAGGAAAACCCAAGGGGTTGCCCCCACATTTAATGAAATTAATTTTTAAAAGAAGACGAACGTTTTATAGGGGTTATAACTGAAACTTTAAAGAAGCCACAAAATAAAATAAGAGAGGAGAGAAGGTTTTATGTCCATGGTGCAACAAGGGTTTTGAAGTGGCTCTTGTTGCACCCTCTCTCATCACACCTACAATACAATGCCACACTGACAATGCACTAACACTCCAACAACAAGGAGAAACAAGCAACACAGACAAAGAACACAGTTGACGTGATGCCATGGATGATGCCATGATACACACGATGAAAGCCACAAACAAAATACAACACATTGCGCCAACGAATTAAAAGGGGAATCTTCTAGAGCGTCGCCATCGGGCTGTCACACTTGCCCCTGCGTCTCTCTCTCTCTCGGCTGCCATTGGAGCGAGCTCGAGCTTGAGCTAGCCGTCACTCCGGCCGTCCTCCCTCGCCTCTGAGCGCGCCGTCCGCTCCGCCTCAACGAGTACGACGTCCCCGCTAAAGGAGAAGAGCCCTCGAGCCCTGCTTCACCCTTGTCACCGTCGTCTTCCACCTTCGGCCGCCGGCAAGTCACCGTCGATTCATCGGATCCAGCGCCTCCCCGAGCAGCCTGAGCCTCCCTTCTACACCGAAGTGAGCTCTGGAGAGTTTCCCCCCATCTACCCCTCTATTTCCTACGCTCTAGCCGCGTGGTCATCGAACCGAGCTCCGGCAGCCGCCATGGTTCGTCGCCTGTGCCCTCCGGCCACCCTCAGCCCCTCCCGTTGCTTCTGTTAGATGGTGTCGAGTGTGGGCCTCGTCCCAGTGCTCTCAGATCCCGAGTCCGAGGCCTGCAACGCAATCTAGAGCAACTCCAGCGGGGATCCGCCGCGGTTTTGGTCGCCGCCGGCGAGATTTTGGTGGGGGCCGACGTGGAGGGGTCATTAGGGCCTAATCCTCCCTCAGTGCCACTAACCAGTGGGCCCCAGAGTGGGTAAAACCAACTAAGCCTTTGGTCAGCGCGGGATTAGACCCGAGCGACTGACCAGTGGGCCCTTTTGGTCAGGTTTGACCTGGCCGGCCCCTGTTGACCATGATGATGTCATTATGACGCAGTAAATACTATTTCTGAGTTAATTTAATTCCAGAATAAGTGCAAAATTGATCAGAAAATAATATATGCAAATATAGAAAATTGATTATAACTCCAAATTTGTCAAATAGTATATGCAAATTGATTAGAAAAATTCAATGAACATATGGTCCTACTTTCATGCATGAAAAACAAATTTATGAAACAGAATCAGGTCAAATCAATTAAATGATTATGATAAATATGTTATTTCAAATAATATTTGAATTTGAATTCAAATCGGCATCATCCTAAAAGTTTAATAACTACTTTAACACATGCTACATTTCATTTCATGCCATGATCATGCATCATGATTGTTGCATATGATTGTTATTAATTGAATGTTATTATTTCGGTAGGGTCTGCCCTTCCGGATACGTCTGAATATCCGACTGACGGATTTAACCCCTCTGCTGAGCAACAAGGCAAGCACCCTTTTGATCATCCCGATATCATCACATGTTCTTTCTCCTGCTTCCACTTATTTCATTAGGACAAAATATTTCGAATGTTTTACTTTGGTAGATGAACCTATTCCTTTGCATGACCTGTCTTTGTCACAGTAAATAGCCAAACCTTGCAACCTAGCATACCTGGTAGATGCTTGAAATGTGATGTGAATTATCGTGCTATGCTTGCTATGCCTAGAGTTGCGTCAGGTCTATTTCATCTGGATAATGAACAGGAATGGATCGGGGTCCCGACAGCGTTGGTATCAGAGCCTGACTGACTGACTGTAGGATTACTAAACCAAACTGGTCGACGTTGAGTCTAGAATTGCGTGTCACTAATCGGTAGATTGTAGGAAAATGGGTCAAGAGTTACTCTGAGTGTCTTTTGTTCCAAAGAAAAGAAAGTAAGTTTTGATGACCATGGAATTGAACTTGATAGTTGAGTGGATATGCTATCCTATGTTTTCTGGGTTGTCTCAAAATTGTTTTTGAGCATTTACAGCTGTTATGCCGCCCAATTTTGTCTTTAGAGCTCTAATGCCTTTTGCATTACTCTTTATTTCAGATGTCTGGCCATCCTTCTCGTCAGGTGGTCCGTCTGACTAGGTGCATTGATGTGTCGGGTCACACGGCCATGCTGGTCAGGATGACGTCAGTAGCCGGTTACCGCTGGAACACATAGTATACAGTGGAGGAGCAGTACCGGGATTTCAACCAGAGTCAGTACCTGTGCACTGTTAGGGTATTCCTAGATTACCTTGGAGCCGAGGAGCCAATTCATTGGTCTTATGGATGGGGGGTTACTGTTGACAGGGCGGTACAAGATGCTGCCTATTCAATGTTGACCATCATGAGAGTCAGACATGCACTGCTGCAGAATTCAGAGTTCTGCTATGTTCCCACGTCTCAGCCAGGAGAAGAAGGATACCTGAGTGGGGTCTACTTTGATTCCTCTATGGAGGATTCGCTGCTGCAATCCACCACTGAGATGTTAGCGAATAAAGACAGGGATGCTCGTGCCCTTCGTATGCAGCCCTATGCTACACGTGCCCGTCTATGGACGGCTTTGACACAGCTGGCACCTGTAGTTCAGACAGGGTATGGAGATATGGATATGTTGAACCCTGTTAGGACCCATCTTCCAGCTCATGTTGATTGGCCTGCTATAGGAGGAGTGACCCCTCTTCGGGGACCTCTACTGCCACCAGTCAGGGGACCAAGGCCACACCCATGTCCTTACGGTACCCAGGGGTCTCAGGCTCGAGTATTTCCTGATCCGCAGGTTGAGCTCCCAGGCCATGGAGGCAACCTTTATGAGATGTTTTATGCGGATGCTTGAACCCGTGAGTGGAAGAATAGTATGGTAGTAGCTGTACTTCCATAGTCCTGTGTGTCTTGTGGAGTATACTTGTGTCGTGAGATGAGTTCCGGAGGCATAGATAAATAATGTATAGGAAGCTTGGAAAGCCTCTGATGAGTAGTATCATCTTTTCAGTAGTTTGCTCTTTGGTTTGAGGTTGTACTGAACTATGTAATGGTGTGTATCAACCATGGTGTATATATAGTAGTTGCTTGTTACCATGTTGTTCGGATGTTCATTTCCGCATTCCATGTGTTCAGTGCATTCTTAATCCATAGCTAGTATTGATGTTGAAATTAGTCTAAGCTGTGAGTTTGTTTGCCAGGATGGTGTGTACCAGTCTCAACCGTGCCCCTACCCATGAGCAGGGACAAGGTAGTCAGGCAACACAGGAGGAATTGCCTCATCTGCCTTCTCTGGCGGAAGTTATGCTTGAGGAGGAAAGAAACAAGAGAGAGACCAAACCGTCAGCTAGAGCGTATTGAGAAAAATACGGCTCGCCAGCCGCGAAATGATGCAGTGTCCCTCAATGACTTCGTGAAGCTGAATCCCTCGAAGTTCCATCACTCCGTCGATCCTCTCAACGCTGATGACTGGTTGGGCAGTGTATCCCGCAAGATTCGCTCTGCCAATGTTTCTAAGGCCGACAAGGTAACCTTTGCTGCATACTTTCTGGAAGGCCCCGCCAATCAGTGGTGGGAGAAGTTCGAAGCTATGCGTCCTGTCGGACCAGCAGCCACATGGGCAGACTTCAGTGTAGCCTTCCGTCTGCACCACATTCTAGAGGGTCTGATGGACCGTAAGAGAGAGGAATTATGTGCCTTCACCCGGGGAAAGTTGACCATGGATGCTTATAACCGCGAGTTCGGTAATCTCGCTCGCTACGCAACTGAAGAGGTGTCAACTGATGCCAAGAAGCAAGCAAGATCCCGCAAGGGTCTGAACCCTGAACTTCGTCGTGACCTGCGCCTCCACGAATTTACAAGTTTTCAAACTCTTGTCAACAAGTCGATCAGTGCCGAGACTGGTCATACCGACTACGAAGCCACGAAGAAGCACTCTCGCGACTCTGGCTCCTCATCTGGTTCCGCGTTTCCAAAATGCAGGATGTGGGTCCTGAATAGCTCTCTGCCGCCAATATATTCCCCGAGGCCATCCTATGTGGCGCCTCGGGCGAACCAGACCAACCCTCCAGCAAAGACCTATGGTGGTCCAGCTAGCAATGCTGCACCACGTGCCAATCAGGTGATCCGTGACAAGTGTGGAGAACCAGGGCACTACTCCCGAGAGTGTCCCCAGAATATAGGTGCCAAGCAACCTGGAAAGTCTGTTGGGCAAGGCAAGTCGGGCAAAGCATACTATGTGAAGCCAACTCCTGCACGTGGCCGCGTGAATTATGTTTCAGCACAAGAAGTTGCAGAGGATCCCGACATCATTTTGGGTACGCTCCTTCTCAATCATCACCCATTGTCTATTTATTCTGACACTGGGTCATCTCATTGCTTCATTTCCGAAAGTTATGCATAGTTGCATAACATGTCCTTTTGTGATATGCCAATCCCATTAGTTGTCCAAACCCCTGGTAGTAAATGGCAAACTTCTAGGATAATCTATGACAATGAAATCCCAGTAGACAGGCAAATTTTTCTAGCATCCTTGATAGCCCTGAAATCCTCGGATATCAACATCATCTTGGGTATGGACTGGATGTCAGCTCATTATGCCAAGATTGATAGTCATTCTAGAAATGTTCAGCTTACCCGTCCCTCGTGTGAGATAGTTAATGTCTCTACTCGAGTTGCCAAATGCCAACTCTATTCCCTCAATGCCAACCCTCTTCCAGAGCTTGAAGAAATTCCGGTACTCCGTGACTTCTCGGATGTTTTTCAGAAGAACTGCCAGGAATTCCACCTGACAGGGATGTAGAGTTTGTGATAGATCATGTTCGAGGAACTATCCCAATAGCCAGAAGACCTTATAAGATGGCACCCTTGGAGCTAGCCGAACTTAAGAAACAACTAGATGAGGCCTTAAATAAAGGTTTCATTCATCCTAGCTCTTCTCCTTGGGCTTGTCCCGTCCTCTTCGTCAAGAAGAAGGATGGAACAGATCGGATGGTTATAGATTATCAACCAGTTAACCTGGTGACCATAAAGAACAAGTATCCGCTCCCGAGGATCAACGATCTGTATGATCAGCTTGCTGGATCCTCAGTCTTCTCCAAAATTGATTTGAGGTTGGGTTACCATCAAATCAAGATTTAGAACGGGGACATTCCAAAAATGGCTTTCGTTACTCGTTATGGACAATACGAGTACACCGTCATGTCCTTCGGGTTAACCAATGGCCCAGCCACCTTCTCTCGCTTGATGAATTAAATCTTCATGGAGTATTTGGATAAATTCGTCGTGGTATACCTCGATGATATTCTCATCTACTCGAAGAACGAACAAGAACATGCCGAGCATCTAAGGCTGGTGTTGATGAAACTTCGAGAGCATCGCCTTTATGCCAAGTTTTCAAAATGTTAATTTTGTATACGAGAAGTGACCTATCTAGGCCACGTAATCTCTGGTAAGGGTATTGCTGTCAATCCTGAGAGAGTTCAAGCCATCCTTGATTGGACTCAACCTGAATCAGTTAAGCAAGTTATGAGTTTTCTTGGTCTAGCGAGCTATTGTCGCCGCTTTGTCGATAATTTCTCCAAGGTCGCAAAGCCTCTAACTGAACTCCTCAAGAAAGGTAAAAAGTTCGAGTGGACACCATAGTGTGAGCATAGTTTTCAGGAACTGAAAAGTCGCCTGACTTCCGCACCTGTGTTGCTACCACCAGATTTTTCTAAGGACATTGTTATCTATTGCGACGCCTCGCGACAAGGATTAGGTTACATTCTCATGCAGGATAGTCATGTGATTGCATACGCATCTCGACAGTTGCGTCGACATGAGGATAATTATCCCACACATGATCTTGAGCTTGCATTTGTAGTCCATGCACTTAAAACCTGGCGACATTACCTCTTTGGTAATCGTTGCGAAATATTCATTGATCACCAAAGTCTGAAATATATCTTCACCCAACCGGATTTGAATCTCAGGCAAAGATGGTGGGTCGAGTTAATCACAGATTACGATTTAGGGATAACTTACACCCCGAGGAAGGCCAATGTTATGGCTGATGCACTAAGTCATAAGTCTTATTGTAACAATCTGATGCTACAACGAGGTCAACCACATTTCTATGAGGAATTTCAGAAGTTAAATCTTCACATTGTTCCTCAAGGATTCCTTTCTAACCTGGTGGCGAAACATACTCTTAGGGATCAAATCATAGCTGGCTAAAAGCATGATAAGGGTATATCACGGATCAAGGAGAATATTATTAGCGGAAACGCTAAGGAATTCTCCATGAATGATCAAGATGTTGTGTTCTTCCAGAATCGTCTAGTGGTTCCGAAGAATCCACATCTGAGGCAGTTGATCCTTAGGGAGGATCATGATTCTCCTCTCACTATTCATCCTGGTAGTACTAAGATGTATCAGGACCTACGCCAGAGGTTTGGGTGGACTAGGATGAAGAGAGAAATTGCTGAGTTCGTTGCTAACTGCGACATTTGTCGTCGAGTTAAGACAGAACATCAAAGGCTTGCTGGCACCCTTCAACCTTTAGCTATTCCTGAATGGAAATGGGATAAAGTAAGTACGGATTTCATCACTGGATTTCCCAAGACCAAGAAAGGAAATAATGCTATCTTTGTGGTCATTGACCGTCTTTACAAAGTAGCTCATTTTCTTCCAGTTCTTGAGAGTATAACAACTAGCCAGCTAGCAGAGTTATCTCTCTCTCGAATAGTGTCTCTTCATGGTGTTCCTCTCGAGATTAACTCAGACCGTGGAAGTATTTTTACTTTTCGCTTCTGGGAAAGTTTTCAGAATGGCATGGGGACTCACCTATCTTTTAGCACTGCTTTCCATCCTCAATCAAGTGGTCAAGTAGAAAGAGTGAATCAAATCCTAGAAGATATGCTCCGAGCTTGTGTTATATCTTTTGGTATGAATTGGGAAAAGTGCCTTCCATTCGCCAAATTTGCTTATAACAATAGTTATCAATCAAGCTTGGGCAAATCCCCTTTTGAAGTTCTTTATGGACGAAGATGTCGAACACCTCTTAATTGGTAAGAAACCGGAGAGAGGCAACTGTTTGGTCCGGATATGATCCAGGAAGCAAAAGAGCAAGTTCGCATTATTCATGAAAATTTGAAAAAAACCCAGTCTCGTCAAAAGAGCCAATATGATCGTCATCATAAGGTTGTGACCTTTGAAGTTAACGAGATGGCTTACCTTCGGGTTACACCTTTGAAGGGTACCCATCGTTTCGGTATCAAGGGCAAGTTGGCTCCTCGTTACATCAGTCCTTTTCGCATTCTTGCCAAATAAGGAGAAGTTTCCTACGAGTTGGAACTTCCTCCGCAACTTTCCAAGGTTCATGATGTTTTCCACGTCTCGCAACTCACGCGTTTCTTTTCGGATCCTATACGTGAAGTGGACCATGAAACGCTTGATCTCCAAGATAACCTTTCATACCGAGAATACCCTGTTCGTCTTCTTGATGAAGCTGAGTGTACCACTCGACGTCGAAACCTCAAGTTTCTTAAGGTTCAATGGTCAAATCATTCTGAAAAAGAGCCGACATGGGAAAGAAAGGATTGTCTTCGACTTGAGTATCCCGCGCTATTCCCGACGACTTCCAAATCGAGGGACGAGATTCTTTTGAGTGGGGGTGAGTTGTCACATCCCTGGAATCCCTAATTGAGTTTAGCAAGATTGTGCTCATGTTTTATTCATTGCATCCAAGAAAATGAAATGAATTCATAAAAAAGAAATGAAAACAAGAGAAAACCCTAGCAACTCTATATTCAAAACAATTCAAACTAGGTGAGAAATCAATGAACCCAAAATGGCCTTCATAAAAGTTCATCATTTTTGATAAATATTGGAAACAAAATATCAGGGGTGAAATATATTTTCAAAATGCTTTTAGCATTTTATTTTCATATAAAAGTGACTGAAATCAATTATATATTTGATTTCAAATATTTCAGATTCTCATAAAATGTTGAATCTTTTATATGTGTTTGGAAATATTCCAAATAACACCCGAATATTACTTCTCCTATTTTAGAAATAGTTGGAGCGAAAAATAAAATGAAACAAAGTTATAATTGTTTTAAAAAAAAGCAAAAGCAAAGAGAAAAGCTTACCTGACGCTCACCTTGGCCGAGCCCAGGAACGCCCTTGTCTTCTTCCTCCTTCGCCACTCGGAGCAGGAGGTGGCCGCCGCTTCTCCCGACGCGACCACACACCTACGTGCATGCCTGGTTCCCTCTGATGCACTGGAGAGGTTGAATAAGCCTCCCCGGGCCCGTGCCCATCCTCTCCCCCTCCTCACTGGCCCCCTACGTCTCTCTCTCTCTCGGCCGCCATTGGAGCAAGCTCGAGCTTGAGCTAGTCGTCGCTCCGGTCGTGCTGCCTCGCCTCTGAGCACGCTGTCTGCTCCGGCTCGACGAGTACGACGTCCCCACTAAAGGAGAAGAACCCCCGAGCCCTGCTTCACCCTCGTCACCGTCGTCTTCCACCTTCGGCCGCCGGCAAGTTGCCGTCGATTCGTCGGATCCAGCGCCTCCGAGAGAAGCCTCAGCGTCCCTTCGACACTGCAGTGAGCTCCGAAGTGTTTCCCCCATCTACCCCTCTATTTCCTACGCTCTAGCCCCGTGGTCATCGAACCGAGCTCCGGCCGCCAGCATGGTTCATCGGCGGTGCCCTTCAACCACCCTCAGCCCCTCCCGTTGCTTTTGTTAGATGGGGTTGAGCCTGGGCCTCGTCCGAGTGGTCTTAGATCCCGAGTCCGAGGCCTGCAACACAATCTAGAGCAACTCCGGCGGGGATCCGCCGCGGTTTTGGTCACTGCCGACGAGATTCTGGTGGGGGCCGATGTGGAAGGATCATTAGGTCCTAATCATCCCTCAGTGCCACTAACCAGTGGGCCCCAGAGTGGGTCAAACCCCACTAAGCCTCTGGTGAGCGCGAGATTAGCCCCGAACCACTCACCAGTGGGCCCTTCTGGTCAGGTTTAACCTGGCCGTCCCCTGTTGACCATGATGATGTCATTATGACACAGTAAATACTATTTCTGATTTAGTTTAATTCCATAATTAGTGCAAAACTTTGGACATTCATAGAAAATTGATTATAACTCCAAATTTGACAAATAATATATACAAATTGATCAGAAAAATTCAATGAACACAATGGT
Source organism: Hordeum vulgare subsp. vulgare (assembly GCF_904849725.1). Classification (NCBI taxonomy): domain Eukaryota; kingdom Viridiplantae; phylum Streptophyta; class Magnoliopsida; order Poales; family Poaceae; genus Hordeum; species Hordeum vulgare. The sequence goes on along the minus strand of NC_058519.1, from coordinate 266,656,779 downwards.
GCTACTTTCATGCATGAAAAAAAAGTTATGAAACAGCATCAGGTCAAATAAATTAAATGATTATGATAAATATGTTATTTCAAATAATATTTGAATTTGAATTCAAATCAGCATCATCCTAAAAGTTTAATAGCTACTTTAACTCATGCTACATTTCATTTCATGCCATGATCATGCATCATGGTTGTTGCATATGATTGTTATTAATTGAATGTTATTATTTCGGGAGGCTGTGCCCTTCCGGATATGTCTGAATATCCGACTGACGCATTTAACCCCTCTGCTGAGCAACAAGGCAAGCAGCCTTTTGATCATTCCGATATCATCCCATGTTCTTGCTCCTGCTCCCACTTATTGCATTAGGACAAAATATTTCAAATATTTTACTTCGGTAGCTGAACCTATTCCTTGAATGACATGTCTTTCTCACTGTAAATAGCCAAACCTTGCAACCTAGAATACCTGGTAGATGCTTGAAATGTGATCTGATTTATCCTGGTATGCTTGCTATGCCTAGCGTTGTGTCAGGTCTGTTTCATCTGAATGATGAACAAGAATGGATGAATGTGTTCCAGTGATAAAGAATAAGTGTGGAACCTGATTTGGTAAAGGTACCGATGAAAGGCTATGCAGGAGTACATGGCGGGTTGTTTCATTGGAATCGTCCTTAGGAACTGAGTTCCGTGTATGTAATCCAAGACGAGATACTACCATATGTTGGGCCCTGAAATATGACCCCGTTCGACTTATTAATTGCCTAGTACTCGATCCAGGAGTCGCAAGTAGTTTCCGGTGTCTATAGTCATGATGGAGGCCGTGCATAGTGCTGACCTTAGAGGTGGGCTATGATGTGGTAGGAAGTGGCACGATGTACAAGTGGCACCCAGATGGTGGGCTTGGGAACGCCGCGCTCATCGTTTGGGGCCGTGGCGGAAACCTCGGCTGGACTTCTGTGCGGGTTACTCTCAAATAGGCGATAAACCTGGACTAGGTACTAATGTGGTTAACGGTCGTGGCCGACTCCCTCGCTGGGCTTCCGCTTGAAGGTTGTCGGGGTGCGTGACGTGCACATAGCGATAAGTGGCGAGAGCGTGTGTGAAGAAGTAAACCCCTGCAGGGTTATGATCTATTCAAATAGCCGCATCCGTGGATATGGACTACTTGGAGACATATGTTGTTCATAGATAACTTTAATGGCTACTCATAAAAGTATCAAGATAAGTGTGAGTGTCATGGATGGCATTTCCATAGGAAGACGAGAATGATTCCACGATGGTGTATTGTTGTGGAGTTAGTGGACTCGTGTGCGAAAAATAAAAGTTGTTAAAACTATTTAAAAACATAGTTTAGTCTAGCAAAGAGTCAAAGCTGGATTGCTGCATGAAACACCACAACCCCCTTTGCTGATACATGTGCATGAGTAGATAGATCTGTTCTAAAGTCTTGCTGAGTACTCTGGTACTCATGTTTGCTTAATAATTGTTGTAGAGGATACCCACGAGCCAACAGGTGGGTTCTTTCTAGACATCAATGATGACGAGTAGCTGGTGTCCCAGCTACGACCTGGCCCCTTTCAGAAGGGATGTGTAGATAGTCAAGCTTTACGCCTTATCCTTTCAACTGTCTGTACTCAGACATCTTTTAAGCTTCCGTTGGGTTGTATGACTTTGTCTGTATGACTTTGAGTTTCGGGTCGTGTGACCCCTGCTTGTATGAACATATTATGCAAGACTCTTTCGAGTCTTCTAAATAAATGTCGTGATGTTGTATGGTTATGTTGTGATGCCATTCTTGTATCTATGCATATCTAGTATGTCATGCGTACGTGTGATGCACTGTGATATGTATGGGATTCGACACCTAGTCGTATGCCTTAGTAGCTCTCTATACAGAGAAATGCCCCTTTGTGATTCCACCGAGCCTTGGTAGTTCGCTACTACTCCAGACACATCGGTTGACCGGCATGTATGCTTCTTAGTTGTTGTGTCTGTCCCTACGGAGAAATGTCACGCGGTGAAATGGAGTCCTTGTTGCTTGCTACAACTCGTCTACACTCGCTGATGACCGACGCCTGCTTTGCTGGGTTATGTATGCATGTCTCTGTACAGTCGAGCCATTTGAGTTTATGACTAGATATGTCGACTCGGCTTCTTTGACATTGGAATGCTAGCGACACTAATGCATACGTGACTCAAAAGGCGCAAACGGTCCCGGCTAAGGTAACGTGGCAGCCGAGGGGATAACCGTGCGTGAAACCGCAAAGGGATGCAATTTGTTACAGACTGGATTCCTATGGCTTAGGATCGGGGTCCCGAGACCTATTTAGAGTCGCCACCTGACCGTGGAAGAGTACACTGAGCTCCTCACTGCTTCGCCAACCAAGATACGCCGTGATGGACCACTCCCTTCTCCTACTCCCCTGAAGGAGGATAGAACCGATGAAGATGAAGACGAAGACCGTGCAGAACCCGCCTACGAGACCGAGAAGTTCGCCGCTCAGGGTTACAGCTTAGGCAATTAGAAGTCTCCCCAAGCATAGTGAGTTCATGTATCGGTTCATGCGAACCATGATTGTTGTGTAAGCATGTTTAATGCAAGCCGCATTTCTGCCTTAGGCAGCTGGTAAGCGACTACATCACTTGTTTTTAATGCATTAGCTTTTCCCAAAAAACTTTGGTTTAAAAATCTCATACTAGCACGACACGAAACTCCCTTAATAGAGCATCATCCCTTATGATATAGCCAATTCAGCATATTGACATGTCTACTCCGCTGACAGGATGGTGATTTCAACTCACACCAACACTTTCGGCAACCCCAGCTCTACCGCTTCACATTAGCAACAGGGAACTAGAGGGGACGCGCAAGCTGGAGATCACCACGAGCAGCAGCAAGGCGATATTCCACCGCCACCGCCTCCTCCAGAAAGTTTGACTATGGCTCAGTTCCTTCAAGCTCTCCGAGAGGAGCGTCAAGCCAGTAATGCCGCTATGGAGTAGCTGGCTCAAGTTTTGGTGAACAACGGCTGCAGAACGGGAATGGCAACGGTCGCTCCACTCTATCTGAGTTTATGCGGACTACGCCACCCATATTTACGGAGATGACTGCACCATTGGTTGCCGATGATTGCATTTGTACTATCGAAGATGTCACATCCCTAAAATCCCTAGTAGAGCTTAGCAAGTTTGAGCTCAAGTTTTCTTTCTTTGCATTCTAAGAAAATGAATTGAACCCAAGAAAGAAGTGAAATCAAAGCAAAAATCCATCATAGTCCATATTCAGAACAAAACCCTAGCAACTCTATATGCAAAACAATTCAAAAGTGGTGACAAATCAATGAACCAAAATGGTTTTCATAAATGTCCATCATTTTTGATAAATGTTGGAAAGAAAATATCAGGGGTGATATATATTTTCAAAATACTTTTGGCATTTTATTTTAAACTCAGAAGCCATTGAAATCAATTAATTAATTGATTTCAAATACCTCCTAGTTTTAGAAAATGTTGAAAACTTCACATGGGGTTGGAAATATTCCAAATAACACCCCAGAGTTGTTTACCTATTTTCCTTAAATTAGTTGGAGCCAAAACAAATAAAAGAAATGTCAGAAATATCAAACAAAAAGAGTAAAAAGGAAAAGATAAAATTATTACCTATCCTGCGCTACTGGCTGTCCCAGCCCACCAAGGGCGAGGAGGTCTTCTCCCTCCTCCCGCCAATGTGCAGGAGAGGTGTCGGCCGCACGCTCGCCGACGGCCACCTCCTGCTTCGCGCTGGAGGCACCCCCCTCCGACCCTATCTCCTCGTGCTGAGAAGCCCCGAGGTGCCCTCCTCTCTTTCCTCTCCTCGCACGCGTCTCTCCTCTCCCCTAGCTCCCTCTCTGCGACCACCGAGCAAGCTCGCCGCCGTTGCTCACTGCTACCCCGGCAACCCCCCCCCCCTACGGCCTACCTGAGAGGCTCAGAAGCTCCGCCGTGTTCCTCTTCGTCCTCTGAATGAAGCCAGAAGGGCTGAGGTCCTCTGTCGCTGCAGATGTGTCGTCGTTTCCTTCTCCGGTCACCGGATCTGCCGCCGTCGACTCGGCCTGCTCCAAGCCTCTCCTTCGTCGCCGATGCCAGAAATGGAGCCGCCGTGAGCCCCTGCTGCTTTCCCCTCTCTTTCCTGCGTGATGGCGCCCCCCTGAGCTCTTCCCCGACGAGCCTGACTTTCGGCCGCCGCGCGTGCTCGTCGTCGATGTCCCTCCGGCCATCTTTAGTCCCTCCTGCTACCCCTGGAAGACGAGCCGCTTCGCCAGCTTCGATTAGCCGCAAGCCGCGCCCGATTTGGCGTCGTGTAGCGTGTTTTAGCGCCACTCCGGCAAGCCCTCTGCCGTGACTATGGTCGCCGGCGACCACCCTCCGGTGGGGGCCAACGTGGCCAGTCATTAGCAAGTTAACCCCCCCCCCCTAGAGCCACTGACAGAGGACCCCACGCGTGGGTCAAATTCCCATTAGTGCGGGTCAACGCGGGATTAAGCCCTGGCTCACTGACGTGTGGCCCCCACAGGTCAGGTTTGACCTGGCCCGGGCGCAGTTGACTGCTGACGCAATGCTGATGCAGTGCTGACGCAGTAATTGATTTTCCATTATGAAATTATTCCAAACAATACCTAAGACTTGTAAAAATCATAGAAATTAAAATATAACTCGGATGAAAATAATTTATATATGAAAAAGTATCAGAAAAATCCAAGGAGTCTGATTATGGCATTTTCATGCATGTTTGAAAAAGTTAACAACACCAAATAGGCAAAATGATGAATAGGGTAAATTTAATAAATAGTTTGGAGTCGGAAATTGATACTTATTTGAATTCCACTTCAATTACTATGCTCAAACATTGGTCAATGCAAATCAGTAGCTCAAAATACTAACTCCATACATGTTGAAACAATTTGTTATGAGCATCAGGTCGAATCAATTAAAAGGGTACCCAGAACAATAACCGGCTTGAAGTGATGTTTGAATCCTAATTCAAACCACCTTCGACTTAAGAAATGATAGCCACATTAGCCCTGCCACCTTTCATTTCATGTCTTGAGCATGCATCATAGTGTTGCATTCCCGTGAAGTAATTGTTGTTGTTTCTTGTTTTTCGGTGTTGTTACCCCTCGCTAAACGATGTTTCCAACGATGTGATCGTTGACATTGATGAAGACTCATTGCTATCTTCAGACGTGGCAGGCAAGCAAACCCCCCTTGAGCATATTGATATAAACCCACCCTCTCGCTCCTGCTCTCTTTTACTGCATTAGGACAAACACGATTCAACTGTACATGTTATCGATAGTTGAACCCATTCCTCTGCATGACCTGATTTTGTCACAGTAAATAGTTGAAACCACTTAGCATGAGTAGCAACTGCTTGAGCCTTGTTGTGCTTACTCATCCATGCTTGTTTACAATGCCTGCTATGCTTAGAGTCGTGTCGGGTCTCATCTGTCTGGATGATGAATCGGAATGGTTGTGTTCATGTCCTACAGTGTGAGAGTAAAGGTGTGAATCTGGTTTGGTAAAGGTAGCGATGAGAGGCCATGTAGGAGTACATGGTGGGTTGTCTCATTGGGACCGTCCTTAAGAACTGAGTTCTGTGTGTGTTATCCAAGACAAGATACTACCATGCATTGGGCCCTGAAATATGACCCCGCTCAACTTATTAATTGCCTAGATCTCTGTCCAGGAGTTGCAATTAGTTTCTGGTGTTTGTAGGAAAAGTGTTGGCGACCGTCTTTAGCTCTGCCCAACGGGGTAGGCTTCACTACGGTAGATACACAGTGGCACGGTGTACCAAGTGGTCCCGAATGGTGGGCTTGGGAACCCTGCGCGTATCGTTTGGGACCGTAGAGGAAACCTCGGCCGGACTTCCTTGCGGGTTCAGTCTCAAATAGGCGATAAACCTGGACTAGGGTCTTGTGTGGTTAACGGTCGTGGCCGACACCCACGCCAGTGCTTCCGCTTGAAGGTTGCCGAGATGGATGACGTGCATATGGTGATAAGTGGTGGGAGCGTGTGTGAAGAAGTATACCCCTGCAGGGTGATTCAATCTGTTCGAATAGCCGCGTCCTCGGTTATGGACTACTTGGAAACATTACGTGGTACATAGACAATTTAAATGGATACTCTAAAACATGCAAGATAAGTGTGAGTGCTATGGAAGGCCTTCTCGTAGGGAAACGAGAGTGGATCCATAGTAGGGTATTGAATTGGTGAATATGTGGACTCGTGTGAGCTATCCCACCTCAAAGAAAGAACTTGTAGTCGTAGTACAGGTTAGCCAAGAGTCAAAGCTGGCTTGCTGCAATCAAACCACACAATCCTTCCATTGAAACATGATGCATATGTAGATAGTTCTAATGTAAGTCTTGCTGAGTACCTTTGTACTCACGGTTGCTTTATTTATGTTTTGCAGAGAAGATTTAGTCTCAATAAAGGTTTCTACGCGACGTGTTCGTTGTTGACCGGAATAGCTTGGGAATCCCAGCCAGAGGTCTGGCTCCTTTGGTAGGGTCGTAGTAGCTTTCCAGGCTCTTCCAGCCACTTTTAGTAGATGTCTGTACCCAGACATGAATTGCTTCCGCTTGTTGTTTGTATGACTTGAGTGGCGGGTCACGAGACCCCTGTTTGTAATATCATAGTATGTTGACTCTTATGAGTCTTTATTAAATGCTTGAGTCATAGAGTTATGTTGTGATGCCATGTTGTATCTACACATATCGTGCATAATGTGTGTATGTTTGAAATGCATTATATGTGTGGGATTCGACACCTAGTTGTTTGCCTTTAGTAGTACTCTTTACAGGGAAATGCCTCTTTGTGCTTCCATCGAGCCTTGGTAGCTTGCAACTGCTTGGAACACATTGATTGACCGGCATGTATCCTTCTTTGCTGCTGTGTCTGTCCCCTCGGGGAAATGTCACGCGATGTAATGGAGTCCTTGTAGCTTGCTATGACTCGTCTACACATGTTGATGACCGACACCTGCTTTGCTGGGTTATGTATGCCTGTCCCTGTACGGTTGTACCGCTGGGGTTTATAATTAGTCACGTCGACCCGGGATCTTTGTCGTATGAACGCTAGCAACATATTCATATACGTGAGCCAAAAGACGCAAACGGTCCCGGCCAAGGTAAGGTGGCAGCCGTGGAGTTTACCATGCGTGAGGCCGCAAAGTGATGTGATCTGTTACAGGCTAGGTTCTTATGACTCAGGATCGGGGTCCCGACAGCTTTGGTATCAGAGCTTACCTGCCTATAGGATAACCAAGCCAAATTGGTCGATGTTGAGTCTGGCAACTCTTTAGTTATATAAGGGAATTGTTTGTGGAAGGGAACGTAAGGCTCTTTTACTCCTTTCCTTGTGTCATTCTTATTCTGAGTCACCCTCATCTTTATTCTACGGGGTTTAAGAAGTAGGCTTTCTCATCTATTCATTAGGATGACGAGTTACTATGTTGGAGACTTATAGGAAAGTTGATATCTTTAAGGATCAGTGTCTCCCTAAGAATTCAATTGTTATGATGTTAGTTTTCTTGCAGATTGCCTCATAATTCATGCCCGTACAGCCGTTATGCTGTCCGAGTTTTCAAAAGTTCCCAAATAGTCTGATGCAATTGCAAATTCCCTCCTCCTGAGCTAATGTCTTTTGGCCAGACAAAGCACACTAATAATTGTGTTGAGGTACTTTATTACCTCGACATTTTGTTGAAGTGCTAGGAAAACCTGTCACCTCGAAAGCTACCCAATAGTCTAGATGTGTTTTGGTTTCCAGTGTGATAACTCTGGCCATCATTTTCAAAAACATCCCGTGATGTTAATTAGCTAGTAGGTATTCTATTTCTGGGTTCCTAGATCCAATGATCAATCTGCTCATCTCTGTTAATCGTGTTGCTAGTTCCTTTAGAATGATTAGTAACCTTGTTGTAGTCCTCAAGGTGCGTGGTATATCATTCTTCCAATACCATGGACCATCTCTGTCAAAAGTCCTTCGTGAACTAAAGATCATAATAAGAGTGCTCGTGATGAGTTCTCTATTCCATATTGTGATTCTGCCTACTCCGCCCTTCTGCACGGATTATCTGGAAGAATTATGTTGAACTCGTTCGACATGCTAATCCATGCATCCATAACTCAAGAAATCATGTGCTCTTGAGTTGGTCCTATCTAGTTGTATTCTGACCTTCATCCATGAGAGGATAGTCAATAATAGTTGTGCATTCGTGTCATTAATGTCTTTTATTTCGTGGTCTGTCAAGTTGTTCTATTCTCGAATGACTGCGAGAAGCAAACTCCAGTACCACATCCATTTCTTGGATTGGGTCAAAGCAGTTGTATTCCGCAGATCAAAATGCTAAACCACCTTTTGTTCTGTTCTATCTTGGAGTATTACCCTCTTTTTGTCAAGAGTGTTATGAGAATTGCACCATCTCTTATGAGCTCTTGATGTAGCGGTACTTCTCGCTATCATTGTTCATCCCTCGGTTTTCCTGTTGGTTGTAACCGGAATATCGACAAGTGAACCATGATGTGTGAAATCAATACTCCTAGTAATATTATTGCTTGGTAGCTAATGGCCAATAATTTCACTCTTATGGTGATGGGATTGAATCGTCATCCTAAGATTGAGTGTGCTACCTAGGCCATGTTTCATGGAGGACTTTTCGAGCAATGAGTTAGGATTTTGTCAATCCCTCGTTCTATTGATCACATCATCTTGCCCTGAAAAGCAAGATTGGCCCCGAGCTTAATAATATATCGGTGGTTCGTGATTTCCGAATATCTTCTCGGAAATATTACCAGGTTGTTTCCTGACTGTTATGATAGAGCTCGTGATCAAGTTGGTTTTTCTATAAACCAACCCCTTCTCCAAGAATCAGTATTGGATACCCCGAGCTAGTTGGTTAAGCTAAACAACAACTTGGAGAGTTGGAAGATAAAAGCTTCGCCTAAATTCAACTCATTTAAAAGGGATATCTTTCTGTTGTGCGAGTCTGAAGAAAGATGATATTTTCATCGGTTGATTCGACTGATCAATTGTTGCATATATTATCTTGTTCAATTTTGATTTGAGCATGGGCTATCGTCAAATCAAACTCAGAACCAAAGATTTTCGTAGCGGTGTTTTACTCATGGATTTCTCTGAGCATACACCATTATACTCTTTGATTTGACCAATGCTATTATCTTGCTCACATAGTTGTGGAAATCCATTTATATGGGTATCTTGATGAATTGTTGTTGAGCCCATCGGCAACATTCTCATTTGTTCCATGATCTATGTTGGACATCAAGCTAGTGCTGGAAACTTTGTAGACATTGTCTTCGTGTCTCGTGCACGAGGTATATGTTAGGTGTAAGAAGTGAATTCCTCTAATTCATGTGCAACTGATGCAAGTTGCCGCCGTGAATTCGAGAAAAGTTAATTTGTTTCTTTGGAATCATCCCAAGTCAACCATGCACGTGCGAAGTATTCTATGGTTTGATAGACTGATCATCTTCAATCCATATGTATCTCCTAGCACACCAAGCCACTGATTGATTTGTTCAAGGAAAAGAAGGTAAGTGCCATTCCTGAAGGTACCAGACGGACTTGCACATGGCTTCGTTATCCGCAATGATGGTTCCCATCCAGAACTCGGTAGTGTTTTGTTGTAAGACTTTTCATGTGTTCACAATTGTCTTGGGCAGTGTGTTCACGTGGGTCTTGCGATCCATCTCATGTTTTGGAGTTGTCTTCCGCAGTTCATTTCCTGAGAATCACGCAACATTATCTCGTCGATTTGTGTTGCAAACTTTCTTTTTGGACATGCTGAGTCTGTAGCATCGTGGCACCAACCGGAGCTGAATCTCAGGCAGTTATAATGGTTGGAACTTCCCCAAGAATTATAATATTGGTCTCTATGTAACCTGGTGAAGTGGTGAAATGGCTAACACACCTAGCCGGAAGACTTGATATTATAATATCTTGCATCAGCAATCTTAGCCATCTTCCGTGTGGTTTTTGTATGATCTATTTTATAAGTTGTTCCTCATGGATCCCCTTTGGTCCCGAAGTCCGACCTATACTTGATGCGCTCGATATCAAGCACGATCAATAATTGTGTTGTGCTAGTACATCAAGGAGAACATTAGAAGCGGAGTGCTAAATGTCTCTCGGTCGATCAATGAGATTTCGTTCCCTTGGCACCGCTAAGGTGAAATCTGAGGAAGTGTTGTCTTTCCTTGCATATGCATCCTCCATCACTGTTCATCATGGTAGTATGTTGTGTCACCAGGATCCTTGACACAGATGTTGGTAAACCTTGATGAATATGGAAATGCTCAAGTTCTTGAGAGCATGCTCAGACACTAGGTTATACCCTCAGTAATACTTGGATTGTGCCTCCCGTTTGCCGAGTTGTTCAATGACTCTAGTTTCTTTCCAACCTGAGCATGCCATTCTTTCAACTTCCTTCAAACAATCATTTGTGAATTGCCTTACTCTGGTATGAAGAGCTTCAATGATCTTTGGATCAAAAGTAATTCTTTTTGCCACTTAAGGGAATAACTCTACGAGTCACCTTCCTAAGGTGCCCCGTTGTGGTATGAAGGGCAACTTAATCCTCGCTACTTTGGAACCTCGCCATCATCTGATTTAAGCCTGGATTTGTTGCCTACCAATTGAACCTTTGTCTTATGCCTCATTTTCTCATCCATGTTATGTGTTGTGTCTCAGCTCAAGGGACGTTCCTATGTCTCATTCTATGAGTTGATCTTGAGTTGCTCGATCTTCGAGGAGATCGAATCTTATGTCATCTCTATGTTCTTTTGTCGTCAAGCTAGATGAAGACCTCAAGGACAAAGAAGTCAAGATCAACATGGTACGATGAATCAACATCCTCGAGAGAAGCAAATGGATCGTGAAGATTGTGATAGTTTAGTGTCCCCTCTTCCTCCTCCCGGCTACGCCTGAATCTCGGGACGAGATTCTTGTTTAGTGGGGGTGAGTTGTCACATCCCTGAAATCCCTAGTAGAGCTTAGCAAGTTTGAGCTCATGTTTTCTTTCTTTGCATTCTAAGAAAATGAATTGAACCCAAGAAAGAAGTGAAATCAAAGCAAAAATCCATCATAGTCCATATTCAGAACAAAACCCTAGCAACTCTATATGCAAAACAATTCAAAAGTGGTGACAAGTCAATGAACCAAAATGGTTTTCATAAAAGTCCATCATTTTTGATAAATGTTGGAATGAAAATATCAGGGGTGATATATATTTTCAAAATACTTTTGGAATTTTATTTTAAACTCAGAAGCCACTGAAATCAATTAACTAATTGATTTCAAATACCTCCTAGTTTTATAAAATGTTGAAAACTTCACATGGGGTTGGAAATATTCCAAATAACACCCCAGAGTTGTTTACCTATTTTCTTTAAATTAGTTGGAGCCAAAAAAAATAAAAGAAATGTCACAAATATCAAACAGAAAGAGTAAAAAGGAAAAGATAAAAATATTACCTATCCTACTCTACTGGCTGGCCCAGCCCACCAAGGGCGAGGAGGTCTTCTCCCTCCTCCCGTCAATGTGCAGGGGAGGTGTCGGCCGCACGCTCGCCGACGGCCACCTCCTGCTTCGCGCTGGAGGCACCCCCCTCCGACCCTATCTCCTCGTGCTGAGAAGCCCCGAGGTGCCCTCCTCTATTTCCTCTCCTCGCACGCGTCTCTCCTCTCCCCTAGCTCCCTCTCTGCGACCACCGAGAAAGTCGCCGCCGTTGCTCACTGCTACCCCAGCAACCCCCCCCCCCCTCCGGCCTACCTGAGAGGCTCAGAAGCTCCGCCGTGTTCCTCTTCGTCCTCTGAATGAAGCCAGAAGGGCTGAGGTCCTCTATCGCTGCAGCTGTGTCGTCGCTTCCATCTCCGGTCACCGGATCTGCCGCCCTCGATTTGGCCTGCTCCAAGCCTCTCCTTCGTCGCCGATGCCAGAAATAGAGCCGTCGTGAGCCCCTGCTCCTCTCCCCTCTCTTTCCTGCGCGATGGCGTCCCCCTGAGCTCCTCCCCGACGAGCCCGACTTTCGGCCGCCGCGCGTGCTCATCGCCGGTGTCCCTCCGGCCATCTTCAGTCCCTCCTGCTACCCCTGGAAGACGAGCCGCTTCGCCAGCTTCTATTAGCCGCAAGCCGCGCCCAATTTGGCGCCGTGTAGCGCGTTTTAGCGCCACTCCGGCGAGCCCTCCGCCGCGACTATGGTCGCCGGCGACCACCCTTCAGTGGGGGCCGACGTGGCCAGTCGTTAGCAAGCTAACCCCCCCCCTAGAGCCACTGACAGAGGACCCCACGTGTGGGTCAAACTCCCATTAGTGCGGGTCAACGCGCGATTAAGCCCTGGCTAACTGACGTGTGGCCCCCACACGTCAGGCTTGACCTGGCCCGGGCGCAGTTGACTGCTGACGCAATGCTGATGCAGTGCTGACGCAGTAATTGATTTTCAATTATAAAATTATTCCAGAAAATACCTAAGACTTGTAAAAATCATAGAAATTAAAGTATAACTCGGATGAAAATAATTTATATATGAAAAAGTATGAGAAAAAGTTAACAATACCAAATAGGCAAAATGATGAATAGGGTAAATTTAATAAATAGTTTGGAGTTGGAAATTGATACTTATTTGAATTCCACTTCAATTACTATGCTCAAACATTGGTCAATGCAAATCAGTACCTCAAAATACTAACTCCATACATGTTGAAACAATTTGTTATGAGCATCAGGTCGAATCAACTAAAAGGGTACCCGGAACAATAACCGGCTTGAAGTGATGTTTGAATCCTAATTCAAACCAACTTCGACTTAAGAAATGATAGCCACATTAGCCCTGCCACCTTTCATTTCATGTCTTGAGCATGCATCATAGTTTTGCATTCCCGTGAAGTAATTGTTGTTCTTTCTTGTTTGCCGGTGTTGTTCCCCCTCGCTAAACGATGTTTCCGACGATGTGATCATTGACGTTGATGAAGACTCATTGCTATCTTCAGACCTGTCAGGCAAGCAAACCCCCCTTGAGCATATTGATATAAACCCACCCTCTCGCTCCTGCTCTCTTTTACTGCATTAGGACAAACATGATTCAACTGTACATGTTATCGGTAGTTGAACCCATTCCTCTGCATCACCTGATTTTGTCACAGTAAATAGTTGAAGCCACTTAGCATGAGTAGCAACTGCTTGAGCCTTGTTGTGCTTACTCATCCATGCTTGTTTACAATGCCTGCTATGCTTAGAGTCGTGTCGGGTCTGATCCGTCTGGATGATGAATCGGAATGGTTGTGTTCATGTCCTACAGTGTGAGAGTAAAGGTGTGAATCTGATTTGGTAAAGGTAGCGATGAGAGGCCATGTAGGAGTACATGGTGGGTTGTCTCAATGGGACCGTCCTTAAGAACTGAGTTCTGTGTGTGTTATCCAAGACAAGATACTACCATGCATTGGGCCCTGAAATATGACCCCGCTCAGCTTATTAATTGCCTAGATCTCTGTCCAGGAGTTGCAATTAGTTTCTGGTGTTTGTAGGAAAAGTGTTGGCGGCCGTGTTTAGCTCTGCCCAACGGGGTAGGCTTCACTACGGTAGATACACAGTGGCACGGCATACCAAGTGGCACCCGAATGGTGGGCTTGGGAACCCTGCGCGCATCGTTTGGGGCCGTAGAGGAAACCTCGGCCGGACTTCCTTGCGGGTTCAGTCTCAAATAGGCGATAAACCTAGACTAGGGTCTTGTGTGGTTAACGGTCGTGGCGGACACCCACGCCAGTGCTTCCGCTTGAAGGTTGCCGAGATGCATGACGTGCATATGGTGATAAGTGGTGGGAGCGTCTGTGAAGAAGTATACCCCTGCAGGGTGATTCAATCTGTTCGAATAGCCGCGTCCTCGGTTATGGACTACTTGGAAACATTACGTGGTACATAGACAATTTAAATGGATACTCTAAAACATGCAAGACAAGTGTGAGTGCTATGGAAGGCCTTCTCGTAGGGAGACGAGAGTGGATCCATAGTAGGGTATTGAATTGGTGAATATGTGGACTCGTGTGCGCTATCCCACCTCAAAGAAAGAACTTGTAGTCGTAGTATAGGTTAGCCAAGAGTCAAATCTGGCTTGCTGCAATCAAACCACACAATCCTTCCATTGAAACATGATGCATATGTAGATAGTTCTAATGTAAGTCTTGCTGAGTACCTTTGTACTCACGGTTGCTTTATTTATGTTTTGCAGAGAAGATTTAGTCTCATTAAAGGTTTCTACGCAACATGTTCGATGTTGACCGGAATAGCTTGGGAATCCCAGACAGAGGTCTGGCTCCTTTGGTAGGGTCGTAGTAGCTTTTCAGGCTCTTCCAGCCACTTTTATTAGATGTCTGTACCCAGACATGAATTGCTTCCGCTTGTTGTTTGTATGACTTGAGTGTCGGGTCACGAGACCCCTGTTTGTAATATCATATTACGTTGACTCTTTTGAGTCTTTAATAAATGCTTGAGTCATAGAGTTATGTTGTGATGCCATGTTGTATCTACACATATCGTGCATAATGTGTGTATGTTTGAAATGCATTATATGTGTGGGATTCGACACCTAGTTGTTTGCCTTTAGTAGTTCTCTTTACAGGGAAATGCCTCTTTGTGCTTCCATCGAGCCTTGGTAGCTTGCTACTGCTCGGAACACATTGATTGACCGGCATGTATCCTTCTTTGCTGCTGTGTCTTTCCCCGCGGGGAAATGTCACGCGATGTAATGGAGTCCTTGTAGCTTGCTACGACTCATCTACACACGCTGATGACCGACACCTGCTTTGTTGGGTTATGTATGCCTGTCCCTGTACGGTTGTACCGCTGGGATTTATAATTAGTCATGTCGACCCGGGTTCTTTGTCATATGAACGCTAGCAACATATTCATATACGTGAGCCAAAAGATGCAAACGGTCCCGGCCAAGGTAAGGTGGCAGCCGTGGAGTTTACCGTGCGTGAGGCCGCAAAGTGATGTGATGTGTTACAGGCTAGGTTCTTATGACTCAGGATCGGGGTCCCGACAGAAGACCTCCTCGCGCTGGTCAAATGCACTGATGATCATGATAAAGTCCTTTATGCTTCTCACTGTCTCGGAGGCACGGCTAGAGCTTGGTGGGATGGATTGCAGATCATGCGAGCAGGAGAAGTCATTACTTGGGCAATGTTCAAGGAAGGATTCCGCGCGGCTCACATTCCTTCCGGAATGATGACCATTAAGAAGCGGGAATTCTGAGCATTAAGGCAAGGCAGTGGAACCGTCAAGGAGTATCTTTAGAAGTTCAACCTCATGTCAAGATATGCACGAGAGGACGTGAACACTGAGGCCACAAAAGTGGTACGCTTTATGGAGGGACTGCAGTAGTCAGTCCAGTATCAACTGGTTGTTTGTGAATGCCGGACCTTCTGCGATCTGGTTAATAAGGCCCTTATGTTGGAAGATAAGCGTCCTGCACTAGACGACACCCGTAAGCGCAAGCTGATGGGTAGTGGAGGACCTAGTAATCCGAAGCCTCGACCTAGGCAGTCAGCTCCAACAAGACCCAGTTATCAGCAGCAGAAGTATAAGGCTCCAACATTTTGCCAGAACTACTAGCCTCAGCAACAAGTCAATTCCAAGCCAGCATTCAACCCACCAAGCAACAGTGGAGTCAAGCTCAACCTTCCAGGACAAGTTACCTATTTTGGATGCGGACAGACTAGGCACTATTCCAGGCAGTGTCCCAACAAGAAGCCCGACGCACCGCGCCCCAATGCACCAAATCAAGGTCAAGGAGCACTAGGCAGGAACCAAGCACCCCGCAATTAGCAGTTTCACAACAGGGGACATATTAAATACATCTCCGCAAAAGAGGCACAGGAAGACCCGGACTGCATTCTGTGTACGTTCCTCGTCAACTCCACCCCAGCAACAATATTGTTTGATTGTGGTGCTTCGCATTCTTATGTTACTCAGAAGTTTGCGGAAAAGTGTGGATTGAAGCCTACCCTGCTTAACGGGAAAATGGCAGTACATACCCCGGGAGCAGTGTTAAGGACCAACCTAGGGTGTAGAGGAGTCGGCATTGTTATCAATGGGATAAGCTTCTCAACAGATCTCATCGTCATTAAGTCGCAAGGCCTAGAAGTTATTCTTGGTATGGATTGGTTGGCCAAACACTAGAGCATCTTGGACTGTGCCAACAGGGCAATTACCATGACAAGCGACCAAGGGGTCATAGTCAAGTATGTCTGTGAGCCAGTATCCACTCGAGTACCGCAGGTTAATAGCCTGTTGGGAGAAGAGGTGGACTGAGTGCCGATAGTTTGTGAGTACCTGGACGTCTTTCCTGGTGAGCTACCAGGGATGCCTCCCGACTGAGACATCAAGTTCATCATTGAGCTCATGCCTTGATCGAGGCCTATCTATAAGAAGCCTTATAGGATGGGATTCGAAGAGCTAGCGGAGCTGAAGAAGCAACTGGATGAGCAACTCAGAAAGGGATTCATTCGTCCGAGTGCATCACCTTGGGGATGACCTGTTCTTTTCGTGTCCAAGAAGGATGGTACTATCAAACTCTGTGTCGATTACCGTTCTCTCAATGAGGTCACGATCAAGAACAAGTACCCACTCCCCAAGATTGAAGACTTGTTTGACCAATTAAATGGAGCCAAGGTATTTTCCAAGATCGATCTCTAGTCTGGATACTACCTGTTGAAGATCTGACTTGAAGATATACCCAGGACTGCGTTCGTGACACGATACGGTCTATACGAGTGCACTGTCATGTCTTTCGGGTTGACAAATGCCCCAGCTTACTTCATGTACCTGATGAACAAGGTCTTCATGGAATACCTAGATAAGTTTGTTGTCGTATTCATTGGTGTCATATTAATCTTCTCCAAGTCTGAAGAAGAGCATGAGCAACACTTGAAGTTAGTGTTGGAGAAGCTTCGAGAGCAGCAACTTTATGCCAAATTCAGAAAATGTCAATTATGGCTGAACGAAGTTGGATTCTTGGGTCATACCATGACGACAAGTGGATTGGCGGTCGATCCTTCCAAGATCACCAAGGTAACCAACTTGGAGTCGCCAATCGATGTGAAGGAAGTCAGGAGCTTCCTCGGACTCGCGGCATATTACCACAAGTTCGTGGAGGGGTTCTCCCGCATCGCTCGACCCATGACTCGGCTCTTGAAGAAAGGCAGGAAGTTCGAATGGATGTCGGAGTGTGAAGCAAGCTACCATGAGTTGAAGAAGATATTGACTATCGCCCCGGTTTTTGATACTCTAGATATCAACAAGGAGTTTGTGACATATTGTGATGCCTGCAGAACCGGGCTCGGTGGAGTCCTAATGCAAGACGGAAGGGTCGTGGCGTATCTGTCACGGCAACTGCGCCCGCATGAGGAGAATTATGCCACTCATGATCTCGGGTTGGAAGCAGTAGTGCATGTCGTGAAGACCTGGCGACATTACCTTATGGGGAAGCGATGTGAAATATACACTCACCACAAAAGTTTGAAGTATATCTTTACTCAAAGGGAATTGAATATGAGGCAGCGAAGGTGGTTGGAGTTAATCCAAGACTACGACCTAAGCATTCAATAGCACCCCGGTAAGGCCAATGTAGTGGCTGATGCCTTAAGCATGAATGCCATCGCCTTGAATTTTATGCTCAAGGAAAGGCTAACCGCCTTGTATGAAGAAATGGAAAGCTTCAGATTGGAGCTAGTTGAACCAGGATTCCTGGCTAATCTCAAAGTCAAACCAACGTTGGCCGACGATATCAAGGAGGCCTAGAAGGGGCACAGGAGCATTGAAGGCATCAAGAAGAAGATCCAGGAAGGCAAGGCCCTAGGATTCTTGATGGATGAGCAAGGAGTAGTGTGGTTTGGGAAACGTTTATGCATACCCAACAAGGCAGTACTCAAGGACTTGATCTTGCAGGAAGCACATGACACACCCTACTCTATTCACCCTGGTGGTACCAAGATGTATCAAGATCTCCGAGAAAGATTATGGTGGCATGGCATGAAGAGGGAAATAGCGTCTTATGTTGCCAAGTGCGACGTGTGCTAGCGAGTCAAGGCTGAGCATCAGCGACCTGCTGGACTGATATAACCTCTCCAAGTGCCTTAATGGAAGTGGGAGAAAGTCGGCATGGACTACATCACTGGGTTGCCTAGGTCAAGCAAAGGGCATAACTCCATATGGGTTATTGCCGACCATCTGACCAAGGTGGCCCATTTCATTCTAGTCAACACCACTTATGATGGAAGCCAGTTGTCTAGTCTATACATCCATCATATAGTGAGTCTCCACGGAGTTGCCAAGGAGATTGTATCTGACCGAGGCACGCAGTTCACCTCAAGATTCTGGAAGAAGTTCCAGGAAGCCCTCGAAACCAAGCTCTCTTTCAGCACCGCCTTCCAATCGCAAACGGGTGGACGAACGAAAAGAGTGAATCAGATACTAGAAGATATGCTCCGCGCTTGTGTCTTGGCACATGGTGCCAAATGGGTAGACAGTCTGCCGTTCGCTGAGTTCTCATACAACAACAGCTACCAGTCCAGTATCCAGATGGCCCCATTTGAAGTGTTGTACGGACAAAAGTGCCGCACCCCACTTAACTGGGCCGAAACCGGTGAAGGGTTGATTTTCGGGCCGGAAGTTCTGCAAGAGGCAGAAGATAAGGTGCAGCTTGTCCGAGAAAACTTGAAGGCAGCCAAGTCGTTATAGAAGAGCTATGCGGATTCTCACCGCAGAGAAGTGGAGTTTATTCCCGGAGACCAAGTGTATCTTCGTGTCACACCTCTCAAGGGGACCAAGTGTTTCCACGTCAAGGGGAAACTTAATCCAAGGTTCATTGGACCTTTTAAGATCACGACAAGGCGTGGAGAAGTTGCTTACGAGTTGGAGCTACCTCCGGAACTTTCGGGTGTGCACAACGTCTTCCACGTGTCACAACTTTGAAAGTGACTTCAAGCGCCAAACCGTCCAGATCTTTATAAGGACATTAACCATCAGGCCATCGACCTTCAGCCAGATCTCACTTATCGTGAGAGGCCGATCCGCATCCTGGATGATGCAGAGCGTTGCACCAGAATCCGCACCATCAAGTATTTCAAGGTTGAGTGGAGAAACCACACCGAAGTAGAAGCAACATGGGAGCATGAAGACTATCTCCGATCCGAGTTACCGTACCTTTTTAGCACCAAGCTTAGGAATCTCGGGGACGAGATTCTTGTAAGGGGATAGGTCGGTCACACCCTGTTTTCACTATCACTTTTTCTGTAATTCAAAAACCTGAGTTTATTTATACTTCTTCAAAACTAATGATGTGTGTGCCATGATTGTCATTGTATGCTTGTATGCTCGATTATGTGATATGGAAAACCATATTTCACCTAACATATTTATTTTAAAAAAACCTTTTTCTTATTTCTGGTAAATACAAAACCCTACTTTGGGTTGCACTACTAGTCCTTGATGGCAATAAGTGCTCTCACCCAAAGTTGGTGATTTGATTCTAAAACCGTTATAGCTCACCAAAACCATAAAATGATCATTTTATGAATTATTTCCCTATTTTATTTGCATGTCTATTTTTGAGGCCAGAAATGGCATTCCTATATGGAAAAATACTTTTCTTCCTTAGAAAAATCTGAGAAAACTGGGAGATACTGAGAAGGACATATATTTTCCATACATAAGGTTTTCAACCCCTATTTATATTGTAATTATTTGAGTAAAACCCAGAAAACCTTTTGTGTGTGTTTTGACCTTTTGAAATATTTCCAAAGGAAATATTATCAATAAATTCCTGGAAAATTCGAGTGATATCCCTAAGCCATATTTGGTGCCCATATAAAGTTTCACCTTGATCCAAGGTGGTTAAGGTCACCAAATAATTGCAAAACCCCTTGTGTCCAGTATCAAGTTAGAGCAACTCTACATAGCAAAGTTTATCCAATGGAGATGAAACTTTGCAGGAGTGCCTAATACCTCAAATGAGGACTCCATGAAAAAAATGGGATTTGTGGGACTTGATTTGCCCACACTCCCTTTGGAAGGAAGAGATCTGGTCATTTAGGGATGTTTTCAAGTTTCCAAAGTGAAACTTGTCCAATGGAGCTCAAACATGGTGTAGCCCCATCTTTTAGCACCAAACCCAATCTTGTCAAGTTGAAAAGCCAGTGGTGGGGTGCAACCACCCCAAACCACTTTCGAGCACCTTATGACACTTGGGTAAAACCCCTCCTAACCTTAACTAAATCCAATCCCTTTCTCCCAAACTCATAGATTAAGGTGGCTGACATCAATGCCTAACTCCAGTCAAGTGGCCCCTCTTTGGTCCAAAGTAGATAAACCAATATCTCCAATTTAAGCTTAAGCCCAAGGCTGACATGACCTGTTTTCTTGTCTTCCATTGACCAACTGAGGCTCCCACATGACTCCAATGGCTAGGCATCTCCAAGCCAGTGCCCAGGACACGCTAGACATGTCGAAGGCACCCCAGAGCGCGCCAGAATGCCATGGCATGCCAAAGCTGCGCTCCGGGCACGCTACAGAGAGCAACCGAGGTGGGGTGACTCCCTCGGCCAGTTCCAGCCTCCCCGCGGTGTCTCTCCTCTCCCCCCGACAGCCCCTCTACATCAAGCAGCCCTCAGGGCCCCTCCTTTCCCGCGCTAAGAGCCGGTGTGACACGTGCCCGCACGCACCAGAAGCGCTAGAGGAGCGCGTCCATGATAGCTCGCCTCTCCTCTCTCCCTCTCTCTCACACTGATTAGTGGAGGTCCAAAACCACGTCATGAGACCGTGGTTTCGTCCCCAGCCTCTCTCTGCACACCTATGCACGCCACGCTGGATCACGGGCGCTACCGAGTTGGCTCACCGTCGTGGGCCTATAAATAGGCCCTCCCCACGCTCCAGAACCCCTCACTCCACCTCATCGAGACCTCAGTCAGCCCTAGCCACCCCATTGAGCAAGCAGATCCCTGGTGCTCGAGATCGACCGAGGCCCCTCAGCCTCGGAGCTCCGGTCAATCTCTGGCTACCCGTCGGCTCTCGCGTCCCTCTACCCACCAAAGCACTCCCCGTGACACCATGAAACTTCCCCCCTCTTCCCCAAGGGAATCCGTGCCCGTAGCTTCCACCTCCACCTTCACCTAAAATCCCTCCGCCGCGGCAACCTCGTCGCCGGTGAACCAGAGCCCCTCCATAGTTGAATCGACCATCACCAGGTAGGCGACGACGAGCCGGACCCATTCCTGTCGTCGTGAGGGCTTGAGGTCGTCGGTATCCACGCCGACACGCTCCTCCTCTTCTGTGGCCAGAGGTAGGAGACGACCCCGACAGGTGTGCCCCACCAGTCGGTGGCCCATATATCTCTCCCTCGCTGCCCGCAGCCACTGACAGCAGGGGCCCGCGCATCAGGTTCAAACCTGACGGCGTGCGCCCGTGGGCAGGCTGGTTGGCTGGCAAGTGGGTCGGCCCAGTCCGAGGCCAAGCGTGACCAGGGGTTGTAGCCCTTTTTCTCTTAATTTAAAACTTGATTTTAAATGGTTTTTGTAAAAGGATTTAACCAGTGAAAAATTATGATTCTTCCACAGATATTTTTCAAAAAATATGTAGTGCTTAACAGAACCCTTGGATGAATTTTTATAACAACTATTCAGTTTAATAATAATAAAAAGGGTTAATTTGGAATAGTTTTGCTTCTATTATATTGATTTTAAAAATATTCTTTCACTAAAACCAGAGACGAATATTTTGAAAATAACAATATGGATTTATCAGAATTAAACAACATTTTTAAAGTGACTTTGTGATTTGTTTTGGAGTGAGCTACTTGTTGCTTTTTTTTAATTGACGATAGAAAACCTGTGTGACGAAGGAGTTGGACTTGAAGCCCTCGAAGAGCCCGGATACCTAGCTGACCAAGGCAAGCCGCCCTTTTGACCAGGACTGAGTATAAGTTATATTGCATGGTAGTGTAGCAAATATTTCTGTTGACTGTGATCATAAGTATCTGTAAATCATTGAAGTGATGTTACCGATGGCTCCTCCGGAGCACTTGCATTTCGAGCATGATCCTACCACTCATGAGGGTCACTCTAATATCATGTTGACAAGTAGAGCTAAGCATAGTAGCATGAGCACGATGTTGGTATAAAAATCAAAGGTCTATGAAAACCCCGTCGGGTGCCACTAATGCCCAAGGGTGATGATGAGTTAGGTGGCCACTTTTGGTGAAGTGGTGCACTGGGTATTTGTGTGTGTATGGTTTCGGAAATGGGATTACATTTATGATGTGTCGACCATCCCAACCTTACATGTACGACCACATTACCCCTTTATGGGACGGGGCTTTGTTGATTACTCTGGTCGGTGCTAGCAAAGAGCTACATTACTAGTGGCGGGAGTTATGTGTGGTGACTCTCGTGATGGGTCGTTCTAGGTAGGGCGACTATGTCGTTTTTACGTGTTCCATGCACACCGTTGGTCCCCGCATGGTTGATATTGTCCAGAGTCGATGCTTGTAAGACATACAACATGTGGGATGGGTACAGATCGAGTGGACCTCTTTGTCTAGTATCGTTAGGGGAAAGCCATTGATCGGGTACTTACCTCAGGTATGTTATATACCGCAAGTCGTGGATGACATGGAAGTTTCGCGGATCTCGTGGGTCCAGCGTACTACCTGTAAAGAGTGTAAATCTATTCAAATAGTCGTGTCCATGGTCAAGGACGGTTCGGTGGTGTTGCTTAAACTACGTCCAGTCATTTTCATATAAACCAAGTATGTGAGTGTGTGTGGTAAATAGTGTTAATATGAAAGAGTTGATATGCCCAAGTTTGGTGACTTGGCATAAAGGGAGAATCCGGAGTATTCAGCCCTTGCCAGATATGTTGATATCTGTAACCTATTCTTCAAATCACCAAGTTAATATGAAAGAGTGGATATGCCCAACTTTATGTTGCATATCCTTGATCAAGTTTGTACATAGATAAGAAGCTATCCACCAAAGATGCATATTACTTGTTATACTTTCAATTGCATTATTCATATGATGGGTTGTTTGCGAGTACATTCAAAAGTACGCATTGGTTTGCCACTGATTATAATATTGACCAGACATGGAAGGACTGGAGTTTGGAGAAGAGTACGTCTTCGGAGACGGCCCTGCGAACTAGGACGCTTCCCGGTCAGAATGCCCGTTGGTGTAGGCTGATGGCATGGGCACCCACTTAGCCCAAAGATTTCCGTCGATAGTTGTATCTGTGTGATTTGGCCTTCTAGGACCTACCTTGTGAACTTGACCATTCGATCACGTGATGTAATAAATTCGGTACTTGGATGTAAGACTCTTATTATTCAGCATCTGTGTGTTCGATGAGCATTGATCTCTGGGATCACTAAGCATGTTCATTCGGTGATCTCGACCAGTAAGTCAGGTTCCCCACACTAGCGCTACCTTATATAGTGCTACCAAAACTCCACCGATCCACATCGAGTTGTTGTGGGTCCCCAAGAGGATAAACTAGAGAGTTCTTGAGGGGTCACTCCACATATGAAATTCACTCGTATTCATTTTGGCAAGAACAGTATGCAATCAACTCCAACCATATGCATTAGTTCAAGGAGTCACACATTCCCTCAATGGTAAGCATGGGACAAGGTAATTAATGCATCTTTGGACATCATCCCACATGCACTTCATTCCATGTCCATAGATATTCTTGCATTTGTTCCTTCTGCTTTGGGACTAACCCATGTAGGTGAGAAGAGAATGAAACAACAAGGATTGGTCCCAACTCAAGATGATCTTCATCAACAATGAGCATCCACCACTACTACACCTACTTGAAGTCTTCTACGACCAAACCCAAGGTTAGTTTATCCCTCTTAGGGGGCATGTCACATCAACGGGGAGATTTACTCTAAGACTTGAGTATAAGCATCTCCTAAAGATGTGAACACATCAATGCTTTATGTACAAGTGACAAACCCACTTGTTCTTAAACAACGAGTATGACCTTACTTGGCTCCTTTCATTACTGGAATTCAGAAATTTGACGTCTGGCTTTCCTTTGCCGACTGCTGACACATGACAAAGATCTTCTTTGCCGTCAGCTGGCACAAAGCAGATGGCAAAGGCAACACCTAAGGCAAAAGTTTTCTTTGCCGTCGGCCTTCCCTTTGCCATCGGCCAGCGGACGGCAAAAGAACCACAGGCGGCCGACAAAGGGTTGGCCCACGGCAAAGGGAGTGCCACCCTAGCGGCCGGAGCCCACCCCACCCAACCCAGCCCTTTGCCCTCCGCCACCCGGCCTTTACAGACGGCAAAGGGGCTCCCTCTCTAATGGAGCATAGCCCCCAACCCCTACCCTAACAGCTCTCGCGCCCACTGCCCTCTCTCTCTCTCTCTCTCTCGCCCTGCCCTCTCTCTCTCGCCTGCCCACCTCCCGCCGCCGCCGTCGTCGGAGCCGCCCCGGCCACCCCAGCCCGCTCCGGCCCTCCCGGCGCTCCTGCCGCTCCATGCCGCGTGCAACCTGCCGCGCGCCCCCTGCCCCCTGCCGTCGTCCACCGCCACCCACGCCACCCCGCTGGTGAGTTCTTCTTCTTTTTCTTTTTTAATAAGTTAATTACTTTAGTTAGTTTATTAGGTTAGTTTTTAATTATATATACGGTAATTTAGTTAGTTTATTTTTGTTAGATTATTAGGCTAATCAGGTTAGTTACTTAGGTTAGAAGAAAAAAAGAGGAAAATCAAAAGGAAAAAAATGAAAAAGAAAAAAGGAAAAGAAGAAAATTATTAGAAGAAGAACGAAAAGAAGAAGGAGAGGAAGAAGAAGAAGAAGAAGAAGAAGAGGAGGAGGAGGAGGAAGAAGAAGAAGAAGAAGAAGAAGAAGAAGAAGCAGAAAAAGAATAGGAGGAGAAAAAGAGGAGGGGAGGAGGAGGAGAAAAAGGAAGAAGAAGAAGAAGAAGAAGAAGAAGAAGAAAAGAAGAAGAAGAAGAAAAACAGGAGAGAGGAGAAGAAGAAAGAAGAGGAAAAGGGAACCCCGGCACCCCGAAACTGACCCTCGACCCCCGACCCCTGACGCCGACACCACTGACCCCCGACCATCGACCCCCGACGCCACTGACCCCCAACCCCTGACCCCTGACGCCACTGACCCCCGATGCCACTAACCCTCGACCCCCGACGCCACTGACCCTCGACCCAGACCCTCAGCCCACGACTCCAGACTCCCGACGCTCGACGCCACAAACCCCCGACCCCCGACGCCACTAACACCCGATATCACTGACCCTCGACCCTCGACGTCACTGACCCTCGACCCCCGACCCCCGACACCTTTTCTGCCTTCTGTTGAACGAGAAGTTGCTTTTCGGCCTTCTAGAGGCCCACGAGGTCATAGTTTTGTAAATTAGGAGTTAGGTCACATATTTTCCGATTATGTTAATTATAAAAACATCGTATTTCTGTTGATCGTGTGAATTTCAATGTGCAGTTGTTCGACGACCTCCACGTGCGTTGGACGAGCTCCGCCCTTGCGTTTGTTGGTGAGCACAAATGACTTCTCCTCCTACCCCCTTAATTTGCTCTGTCCCGGTCTTCGTGCCGATCAAACTTGCTAGCTATAGGTTTCTTTAATCGTGAGGATGCGTGACCAGTATGCGTCTCCCGGTCGAAAGGGCGACATCTATAAATATGCATTTCTTTGCATATTTATAACTACCATCCTTTCGAATTGTCCAACATTATCCATGGACAGCCCGAGTATGTGTAGATTGGGTTTGTTTTCCCATATGCTGTGCTCCGGATCCGATGCGGAATTTCATCAGTGCCTGCCCTGTTGTTCTACGGGTACACATCCTCTCTTCTTATTGTCGATACGTGTATCAGGAGAACAACGGGGAGGTGCTGCCGAAATTCTGCGTCGCATCTGGAGTAGAGCATGGGAAAACGAACCCAACCTACACATACTCGGGTGGGATTAGGACCTATCTTTACCTATTAGCGTGTAGGTTGCATGGACATAATAAAACTGACAAACTTGATTAGCGTATGAAAATAAATGATGAATTATATATTTATTTCTTGTGCCCCCATTGGTAGCTAGGCAACATGAGTGATCGTGCTTGGATGTACACTGGTCACCCTAGTCAGAAAGACATGACCCATGAATGGTTAACAAAAACCAGGGGGTTTGTGAGAGCAACATTTGCAAATGGCGAGAAAAAAACATGGTGCCCCTGTCCCAACTACGACAACTGGAAAAAGTAGACAGAGTTTCAAATGGGTAAACAGCTGCAGAAGTGGGGTTTTACACCTAATTATACGGTGTGGACTTTTCATGGTGAGTCTGACCAACGTGGGAGAGCTGAGGTGATTCTTCGTCTCACCGACGAATATGGTACCGGGATTGAAGTCATGGTGCGAGACTTTGATGATGCTCGGGATTCAGACGATGAGATGGAGGAATCTGCAAAGGCCTTCTATGAATTGTTGGAGTCTTCAAAACGTCCTCTCCACGAGCAGACTGAGCTTTGTCAGCTGGATGCCATCACGCAAGTAATGGTGTTGAAGGCTCAATTCAACCTAGGCAGAGAATGCTACGACGCGATGATGACGATATTTGGACGCTTTCTACACAAAGGCCATGTACTTCCTGCAAACCTGTAGCAGTCAGAGAAAATCCTCTGTGTACTTAATATGCCCTATGAGAAGATACATGCCTGTGAGAATGGATGTGCCTTATTTAGGCTTGAGTATGCGGCCTTGAACTATTCCCCATTTGCAATTCTTCTGGGTATATTGTGGTAGACAACGGTATGGGTGAGAAGAATCAGACCAAAATCCCCATTAGTGTTCTTCGGTATCTGCAAATCGTACCAAGACTTCAACATCTTTTCATGGTCGAAGAGACGGCCAGACATATGACATGGCATAAATTGGGAAAAGAACCGAACTAGATGCGTATGGAAATAAGATGCTGGTACACACTTCAGATGGTTTTGCGTGGAGGCACTTCGATGCATTACATAAGGATAAATCGGAAGATCCAATGCAACCTAGAGTTGCCATCAGCACGGATGGGTTCAATGTGTACGGTATGACGGCACCACAATACAGTTGTTGGCCTGTATTTGTCATTCCATTAAATTTGCCACCTGGAGCGATTATGAAAAGAAAGAACATTTTTGTGACGTTGATATTTCTAGGTCCCAACTATCCGGGGAAGAATATGAATCTGTACATGCAACCGCTTAAGGATGAGTTGCAAGAACCATGGGATAATGGGATCAATACCTACGACGCGGCTACCAAAACAAATTTCAAAATGCATGTGTGGTACATGTACTCGACGCATGATTATCCGGCGTGTGCATGGAAGGTTCCCGTGCACCACATGCAAGGCAGCTCTTCTGTTCCGTTGGCTGCAGGCTGGTCGCAAGTATTCTTGCTTCAACATGCATAGACAATTCCTGGATCCTGACCATAAGTTCAGAAAAGACAAGAAGAATTTCATCAAAGGTAGAGTGGTCAAAAACACTGCACCAGCTGCGTTGACAGGCCAATAGACCCTTGATCAGTTAAACGCTCTCGAGCCTTATCCTTTGCGTCCAGGATACTTCAAAGGGTATAATACGTTTCAAGAACCCCTCTACTTCACCCGAGAACATTGAAGTAGACAGCGATAGTGAATCCATCTTAACCCCTCAGCCCGAAGAGGAAGAGCTGGAAGAAGAAGAGGTTACTGTTGCGGATGACCTGTCACTTCTTGACCGATGATATAATGGTGGCCTTCCACATGTTCTTCATGATAGTGATGATGATGATGCATTTATTGATGATAGTGATGATCATGATGCATTTATTGACCCCGAAGCATATATAGACTAGCACGATTGTTATTAGTTCATGTCAGGTATTCCACTAAATTTTATAAATTTTATTACTCATGTTGGTATTTATGTTGTACTAAGTTCTTTTACTCTTTGTCATGACAGGTGTTGAAAGATGGTGCGAAAGGGTCGAAAGCACTCCGCGGCTCCTTCTTCGTCGGCGGGTGATGGGATGGGTACTTCCATTCCTGCCTCGCCTCTTCGGAGAGCGTTGCTCTCTACTCTGCAGGGAGCACCCCCCGTGAGAGGAGGTCGACCCCCCGCGAAGCCGAGAGGTACTAAAGGTACACGTTGTATTCATGTTGGTATTTATTTTGTACTCATGTTGTATGCATATTGGTATTTATATACATTTTATTACTCATGTTGGTATTTATGTTGTACTAAAGGTGCACGTGGCCGCGGGAGAGGTAGGTTGGTGGCTGCCACTCCTTCTGAGGTGGAGGCTACACGGTCTCCGCCACCACCCCAAGCTGATTCACCTAAGCAGAGGACTTCTAGGGTGGATTCGTCTGAGGTGGAGGCTACACGGTCTCCGGTTCACGAGCCTCGGGTCGATGAGCCTCTGGTCGACGAGCCTTCGACCCACGAGACTCGTGTCCCAAAGGCTTCATTCCAGGCGACTCCGGAGCAAAACAGGGATGAGGGTACGTCCCAAGAGACCCAGTGGGATACCTGGGCCGAGCCAAGTGGCCATGCTAGTAGCGACGAGGAGCTGGGTGAGGGGGCTACCGTCTACGAGCGTGGTAGTTCGGGGCTCCCGCTCGTGCCGGCGACCCCCGAGCAGAGGTGGTCGATTAGGCCAAATTGGGACAAGTAAGTTAATTTACTCTTATTTAACCTTTTGCCTTCACGTTTTCTCAAATATCTATTGTTTTGGCTTTAATTTGTCATACTGTAGGGGTTGGATTATTGCCAATGGTGTCCGCAAGCCCAACAACATCCTTGGTGTGCTTTGCTGTAAAAACTTCCCAGGGTTTGTTACGTTGCCCGGTCGGGAGCGAGAGGCAGGAATGACCTGGGAACACTACTTGGGTGCCCCGGCCCCGCCGGAGGTGGAGATCGACGGTTTTTGGTGTGACACGAGGGCAGACATGGTGATCCGAAAGTTCTGGGTAATTTCTCCCTCACACAATTATGAATCAACCATAGCTATTTATTGTACTAATCGGTGTTGTCTCGTTTGCAGACCTACTACAGGTGTGAGGAGGGATACGAGGAGGACGCGGCAAACTTTATCGAAACCAAATGTCGCCGCCTACTTCAAAACATTCGGCACGAGGCTCGGGTGTAGGCTGTTCGAGACTACTATGCCACACGGCGTATTAGGATTGACAAGGCGAAGTGCCGTGATGCTAAGATAGAGAAGGAGCATTACATGAAGGTAATTACATATTATTAACGCTTTGTAGTTAGTTTCCTTGATTTGGTTCTTCCACGCTCAAATTTCTCTTTATTAACTTAGGTGCCCCCGAGATGGTGTGTGGATAAGATGGATTGTTGGGAGGCCTTGGTGGATCAGTGGTGCTCCGAAACGTGGGAGGCCAGCCACAACAACGCCAAGGAGAGGCATGGCAAAATGGTTGGTGTGCCACACCATCAAGGGAGCGTCAACTTAATCCAATTTGGCGAGAACTGGGTATGTGGTTTGCTTCATGCCTCATGCAATTCATTCTTAATGCTATCTTGAGCCCTTTACTAATACAATTTTCCTCTCTCTCTCTTTTAGGCGCGTCACAAGAAGACGGAGGTGCCATAGATGTACGACCTGTATGCGATGGCCCATACTGCCTCGTACAAGAAGGTCAAGGCATTCTCTGAGTCTGACCTCGAGCATCCAGAAAAATTCACCAACATCTCCTCCCACCACAAGATCGTGAAGTACAGAGATCACGGGAAGGCGAGGAAAGGGGAGGACTTTAACCCGAGCAAGGGGCCTATTGATCCAGAGCTGGTGATGATAGCTGGCAACGGGAGGCCCCATGGCTCGATCGCCATTTGAGATGGCCTTATACGTTGTCCTAGCACTCTCCAGCAGATAAAGGCACGCCAAACGAGCTCCTATCCGGAGATAACACGTCGTCCACGGCCAGTCGAGCTCGCCATCGAGGTTAGTTTAATGGACTCAACTATCTTTTTGCATTATGTTGTGCGTTGGAACCAATATGCTTACATTGCTAACAATGATTTGTGTTGCAGGCTGCTATTCAGAAAGAGAGAGAGGCAATGCAGGCGCCTATGGCAGAGAAGGATAAGGAGATTAGGGAGCTGGAGGAGAGGATGACTGCATTGGTGGAGGCAGAGAGGGCACGGAATGATGCGTCTAACAGGGCCATATACGAGCTCTTCGTGGTAAGTTTCTTCTTCTTGTTATTTCAAATCTTGCATTTTAATGTCCGTTTCATTAATAAATAAAAAGTTTAACTTGTCGAAATGAAATGTACAGTCTATGTGCGAGAAGAGCGGCCAAGTCCCTCCGCCGATGCCAGTCATTAACGTGGTGGGGACGGTGAGTTTCATTTCAGTGCACTGATCTTAAGAGTGTCCTCATGCTAACGACACATTGCAAACGATGTTCGGTGTAGAATATCTCCCGAAACGCATCGCACGACCCTTCTACAGTGGAGCCTTCTCTAGGGCAGCCTTCTCCAGGTGAAACAAGCCAGAGCCACCGTGCTTCACCGCCGTGATGACGATAATGGTATGTTATTTCTAGTGTTTTAATAAAAATCAGCTAGACTTCCATCCAAATGACATAATTAGCTTAGTTAGCTCCAAAATGGCTAAATTGGCTAATTATCCTACAAAATGACATAATTAGCTTAGTTAGCTCCAAAATGACCTATTTGATAAAAATGACCTATAGTTAGCTAAGTTCTCTCCTAAATGACATAATAAGGCTTACGTAGCCACAAGATGACCTATTCCCCCTAACTTGGGTATTAAATGGCCTATAATTAGCCTAGCTAGATCCAAAATGGCTTAATAAGCATAGTTT
Source organism: Hordeum vulgare subsp. vulgare (assembly GCF_904849725.1). Classification (NCBI taxonomy): domain Eukaryota; kingdom Viridiplantae; phylum Streptophyta; class Magnoliopsida; order Poales; family Poaceae; genus Hordeum; species Hordeum vulgare. The sequence goes on along the minus strand of NC_058519.1, from coordinate 266,625,809 downwards.
GCTCCGGAATGACCTATTTTACCCAAGTTAGCTCCGAAGCGACCTATAGTTAGCTAGGCTTCCACCTAAATGACATAATTAGCTTAGTTAGCTCCAAAATGGTCTACTTAATAAAACATGACCTATACTTAGCTAATTATCCTTGAAATCACATTATTAGCTCCAAAAAGGCATTCTTAGCTAATTTAGCCCGAATAAGGGGACAAGAGGAGAAGAAATAGGAAAAATGAAAGGAAGGAAGAAGAAGAAGAAGAGAAGAGGAAGAAGAGAAGGAGGAGGATAATTAAGAAGAAGGAGAAGAAGGAGGAGAAGAAGGAGAAGGAGCTCCTCCTTCTCCTTCTTCTACCTCCTTCTTCCTCCTTCTCCTTCTCCTTCTTCTTTTCTTCTTCTTCTGCTCTTACTTCTCCTTCTCCTCCTCCTCCTCCTCCTCCTCCTTCTTCTTTTACTTCTTCTTCTCTTTCTCTGCTTCTACGTAGCTTAGACTCATCCAAGAAAGACTAAATTGGATAATTATCCTACAAAATGACATAATTAGCTTAGTTAGGTCCAAAATGACCTATTTAAGAAAAAATGACCTATAGTTAGCTAAGTTCTCTCATAAATGACATAATAAGGCTTACGTAGCTGCAAGATGGCCTATTTCCCTAGCTTAGGTATTTAATGGCCTATAATTAGCCTAGCTAGATCCAAAATGGCTTAATAAGCATAGTTTGCTCCGGAATTACCTATTTTACCGAAGTTAGCTCTGAAACGACCTATAGTTAGCTAGTGTTCCACCTAAATAACATAATTAGCTTAGTTAGCTCCAAAATGGTCTTTTTAATAAAACATGACATATACTTAGCTAATTATCCTCGAAATAACATAATTAGCTCCAAAAAGGCATTCTTAGCTAATTTAGCCCGAAGAAGGGGACAAGAGGAGAAGAAAGAGGAAAAATGAAAGGAAGAAAGAACAAGAAGAGAAGAAGAAAAAGAGAAGGAGGAGGATAAGAAGAAGGAGAAGAAGGAGAAGTAGCTCCTCCTTCTCCTTCTTCCTCCTTCCTCCTTCTTCTTCTCTTTCTTCTTTTCTTCTTCTTCTCCTCTTCCTTCTCCTTCTCCTCCTCCTCCTCCTCCTCCTCCTCCTCCTTCTTTTACTTCTTCTTCTCTTTCTCTTCTTCTACATAGCTTAGACTCATCCTAGAAAGACTAAATTGGCTAATTATCCTACAAAATGACATAATTAGCTTAGTTAGCTCCAAAATGACCTATTTAATAAAAAATGACCTATAGTTAGCTAAGTTCTCTCCTAAATGACATAATAAGGCTTACGTATCCACAAGATGACGTATTCCCCCTAACTTAGGTATTAAATGGCCTATAATTAGCCTAGCTAGATCCAAAATGGCTTAATAAGCATAGTTTGCTCCGGAATGACCTATTTTACCCAAGTTAGCTCCGAAACGACCTATAGTTAGCTAGACTTCCACCTAAATGACATAATTAGCTTAGTTAGCTCCAAAATGGTCTATTTAATAAAACATGACCTATACTTAGCTAATTATCCTCAAAATGACATAATTAGCTCCAAAAAGGCATTCTTAGCTAATTTAGCCTAAATAAGGGGACAAGAGGAGAAGAAATAGGAAAAATGAAAGGAAGGAAGAAGAAGAAGAAGAGAAGAAGAAGAAGAAGAAGAGAAGGAGGGCGATAATTAAGAAGAATGAGAAGAAGGATGAGAAGAAGGAGAAGGAGCTCCTCCTTCTCCTTCTTCTTCCTCCTTCTTCCTCCTTCTCCTTCTCCTTCTTATTTTCTTCTTCTTCTCCTCTTCCTTCTCCTTCTCCTCCTCCTCCTCCTCCTTCTTCTTTTACTTCTTCTTCTCTTACTCTTCTTCTACGTAGCTTAGACTCATCCAAGAAAGACTAAATTGGCTAATTATCCTAAAAAATGACATAATTAGCTTAGTTAGCTCCAAAATGGCCTATTTAATAAAAAATGACCTATAGTTAGCTAAGTTCTCTCCTAAATGACATAATAAGGCTTACGTAGCTGCAAGATGACCTATTCCCCCTAGCTTAGGTATTAAATGACCTATAATTAGCCTAGCTAGATCAAAATGGCTTAATAAGCATAGTTTGCTCCAGAATGACCTATTTTACCCAAGTTAGCTCCGAAACGACCTATAGTTAGCTAGGGTTCCACCTAAATGACATAATTAGCTTAGTTAGCTCCAAAATAGTCTTTTTAATAAAACATGATATATACTTAGCTAATTATCCTCGAAATTACATAATTAGCTCCAAAAAGGCATTCTTAGCTAATTTAGCCCGAAGAAGGGGACAAGAGGAGAAGAAAGAGGAAAATGAAAGGAAGGAAGAAGAAGAAGAGAAGAAGAAGAAGAGAAGGAGGAGGATAAGAAGAAGGAGAAGAAGGAGAAGAAGAAGGAGAAGGAGCTCCTCCTTCTTCTTCTTCTTCCTCCTTCCTCCTTCTCCTTCTCCTTCTTCTTCCTCCTTCCTCCTTCTCCTTCTTCTTCTTTTCTTATTCTTCTCCTCTTCCTTCTCCTTCTCCTCCTCCTCCTCCTCCTTCTTTTACTTCTTATTCTCTTTCTCTTCTTCTACGTAGCTTAGACTCATCCTAGAAAGACTAAATTGGCTAATTATCCTACAAAATGACATAATTAGCTTAGTTAGCTCCAAAATGACCTATTTAATAAAAAATTACCTATAGTTAGCCAAGTTCTCTCCTAAATGACATAATAAGGCTTACGTAGCTGCAAGATGACGTATTCCCCCTAACTTAGGTATTAAATGGCCTATAATTAGCCTAGCTAGATCCAAAATGTCTTAATAAGCATAGTTTGCTCCGGAATGGCCTATTTTACCCAAGTTAGTTCTAAAATGACCTATAGTTAGCTATGGTTCCACCTAAATGACATAATTAGCTTAGTTAGCTCCAAAATGGTCTATTTAATAAAACATGAGCTATACTTAGCTAATTATCCTCGAAATGAAATAATTAGCTCCAAAAAGGCATTCTTAGCTAATTTAGCCCAAAGAAGGGGACAAGAGGAGAAGAAAGAGGAAAAATGAAAGGAAGGAAGAAGAAGAAGAAGAGAAGAAGAAGAAGAGAAGGAGGAGGATAAGAAAAAAGAGAAGGAGGAGAAGAAGGAGAAGGAGCTCCTCCTTCTCCTTCTTCCTCCTTCTTCCTCCTTCTCCTTCTCCTTCTTCTTTTCTTCTTCTTCTCCTCTTCCTTCTCCTTCTCCTCCTCCTCCTCCTCCTCCTCCTCCTTCTTCTTTTACTTCTTCTTCTCTTTCTCTTATTCTACGTAGCTTAGACACATCCAAGAAAGACTAAATTGGCTAATTATCCTACAAAAGGACATAATTAGCTTAGTTAGCTCCAAAATGACCTATTTAATAAAAAATGACCTATAGTTAGCTAAGTTCTCTCCTAAATGACATAATAGGGCTTACGTAGCTGCAAGATGACCTATTCCCCAAAACTTAGGTATTAAATGGCCTATAATTAGCCTAGCTAGATCCAAAATGGCTTAATAAGCATAGTTTGCTCCGGAATGACGTATTTTACCCAAGTTAGCTCCGAAACGACCTATAGTTAGGTATGGTTCCACCTGAATGACGTAACTAGCATAGTTAGCTCCAGAATGGACTATTTAATAAAACATGACCTATACTTAGCTAATTATGCTCAAAATGACATAATTAGCTCCAAAAGGGCATTCTTAGCTAATTTAGCCCGAAGAAGGGGACAAGAGGAGAAGAAAGAGGAAAAATGAACGGAAAGAAGAAGAAGAAGAGAAGAAGAAGGAGAAGGAGGAGAAGAAGGAGAAGGAGAAGGAGGAGAAGAAGGAGAAGGAGCTCCTCCTTCTCCTTCTTCTTCCTCCTTCCTCCTTCTTCCTCCTTCTCCTTCCTCTTTTCTTCTTCTTCTCCTCTTCCTTCTCCTTCTCCCCCACCCCCTCCTCCTCCTCCTTATTATTTTACTTCTTATACTCTTTCTCTTCTTCTACGTAGCTTAGACTCATCCAAGAAAGACTAAATTGGCTAACTATCCTACAAAATGACATAATTAGCTTAGTTAGCTCCAAAATGACCTATTTAATAAAAAATGACCTATAGTTAGCTAACTTCTCTCCTAAATGACATAATAAGGCTTACGTAGCTGCAAGATGACCTATTCCCCCTAACTTAGGTATTAAATGACCTGTAATTAGCCTAGCTAGATCCAAAATGGCTTGATAAGCATAGTTTGCTCCGGAATGACCTATTTTACCCAAGTTAGCTCCGGAACGACCTATAGTTAGATAGGGTTCCAACAAAATGACGTAATTAGGTTAGTTAGTTCCAAAATGGTCTATTTAATAAAACATGACCTATACTTAGCTAATTATCCTCGAAATGACATAATTAGCTCCAAAAAGGAATTCTTAGCTAATTTAGCCCGAAGAAGGGGACAAGAGGAGAAGAAAGAGGAAAAATGAAAGGAAGGAAGAAGAAGAAGAAGAGAAGAAGAAGAAGAGAAGGAGGAGGATAAGAAGAAGGAGAAGAAGGATGAGAAGAAGGAGAAGGAGCTCCTCCTTCTCCTTCTTCTTCCTCCTTCTTCCTCCTTCTGCCTCCTTCTCTTTCTCCTTCTTCTTTTCTTCTTCTTCTCCTCTTCCTTCTCCTTCTCCTCCTCCTCCTCCTCGTCCTCCTTCTTTTACTTCTTCTTCTCTTTCTCTTCTTCTACGTAGCTTAGACTCATCCAAGAAAGACTAAATTGGCTAATTATCCTACAAAATGACATAATTAGCTTAGTTAGCTCCAAAATGACCTATTTAATAAAAAATTACCTACAGTTAGCTAAGTTCTCTCCTAAATGATATAATAAGGCTTACGTAGCTGCAAGATGACGTATTCCCCCTAACTTAGGTATTAAATGGCCTATAATTAGCCTAGCTAGATCCAAAATGGCTTAATAAGCATAGTTTGCTCCCGAATGACCTATTTTACCCAAGTTAGCTCCGAAACGACCTATAGTTAGCTAGGGTTCCACCTAAATGACATAATTAGATTAGTTAGCTCCAAAATGGTCTAGTTAATAAAACATGACCTATACTTGGCTAATTATCCTCGAAATGACATAATTAGCTCCAAAAAGGCATTCTTAGCTAATTTAGCCCGAAGAAGGGAACAAGAGGAGAAGAAAGAGGAAAAATGAAAGGAAGGAAGAAGAAGAAGAAGAGAAGAAGAAGAAGGAGAAGGAGGAAGAAGAAGGAGAAGGAGAAGGAGGAGAGAAGCTCCTTCTCCTGCTTCTGCTCCTTCTTCTTCTTCTTGTCCTTCTTCTTTTATTCTTCTTCTCCTTCTCCTCCTCCTTCTCCTCGTCCTCCTTCTTCTTCTTCTTTTTCTTCTCCTTCGTCTTCTCTTCTTGCTTCTTCTCATTCTTCTTCTACGTAGGTTATTTTCCCAACAAAGACACACTTAGCTAATTATCCTCCAAAATGACATAATTAGCATAGTTAGGTAAAAACATCATAAGAACCTTGGTTAGCTCATTAAAATGACTAATTTAGCTCCAAAATGACATAATAAGGTAAAAATGGATTAATAATCATAGTTGGCTACAAAATGACATATTTTTATCCAAGTTAGCTATAGAATGACCTATACGTAGCTATGTTCTCTCCTAAATGACATAATAAGGCTATGTAGCTCCAAGATGACCTATTCCACCTAATTTAGCTATTAAATGGCCTATACTTAGCTAATTTCTCTCCGAAATAACCTATATATACTTCTTCATCTAGTATTATTCTTCTAACTTTCTTATTTGTCATTTTGTAGATTACATTCACTTCATGGGAAGCTTGGATTATATTGATGGAATGCTTGAAGATGATTTCTTGTACCATGGCTTCAAGAAAGCTTGTATTGAAACTATTGTAGTATATGGATATATATGAAACTTTTTATGCATGTGGATGAAACTGGTGTAATATATGGTTTGGTACGGATGCAACTTGCATAATATGTATGTACTATGGATGAAAGTTATTTTAATATGGTTATGAGTACGGAAAGAAATTTATTTATGTAAAATACATATATATATCCTGATTATTGTTAAAAATGTTGGATATAATAAGAGATAAAATAAAAAGGCGCTGGTTCCCCCCTTTGCCGTCTGCCCCCCACATGGCAAAGGGGTGATGGCAGACGGCAAAGAGGGGAGAGAGAGGGGGCTGGTTCCTCCCTTTGCCGTCTGCCCCCACATGGCAAAGGTGGGAACCAGCCCCCACTCTCCCCTCTTTGCCTTCAGCCGCCACATGGCAAAGGTGGGATGGCAGACGGCAAAGAGGGGAGAGAGAGGGGGCTGGTTCCACCCTTTGCCGTCTGCCCCCGCATGGCAAAGGGGGATGGCAGACGACAAAGAGAGGAGGCCTGCCGTTAACACTTAACGGGGCCGTTGGAGTATGTGCCGTCCCATTTAATTTGCCGTCTGCCCCCTCATGGCAAAGATTCTTTGCCGTCCGCTTTAAAAAAGTAGACGGCAAAGAACCTCTTCACTGGATTTTTTTTTTGCTGTCTGCTGACCGACGGCAAAGCCTTTGCCGTGAGTGGTTCCCCCCTTGGCCGTCCGCCATGGCAGACAGCAATTTTTGAATTTCAGTAGTGTATGTTGATATACTCATAGATAGATGACTTCATCATCGCCAAAGTGCTTGATAGATGCTAAAATGTTTGTGCATGTTCACCATGTTTTTTTGACATCTTATTGTGTGAGCATATTGGTATGTGTATTTTGATAATTCAAGGATATCCAATTGTTCTTATTTGGATTTTTTTACTTGGCCAATTGGATATAAAAGAATGCCAAAGTACCTCCCTCTAGCTATCTATGCTTTCACGTCTCAAATTCTTTTCATGACACATAACAAAATTTGAGCAAGCACTTTAGGGACACTCTTTGTGAGGAGCACTCGGAGGTCCATCTCGAGAAGGGATGAATTCCAAAACCTCCCAAAGTGCATCTCGGTGTGACCAACCTCAAAATCTCGATCTCACCGAAGCCTAGGGTTGATCAGGTTTTTTATCTCGGTACCACCAAGTTGTCGTTTTCGGCCTCATTGAGTTTCACTGTCTGCTGATAGTTATGGAACTCGATGGCACTGAAAATTCCATTTGGGTGTCACCGACATCTGGTTGGAAAAGTTCTTCAAACATCGCCTCACACATGTCCTTGCTATCGCGCCCAAGTCCTCTGGACATCGCCTTGAATCTCCCATGTGTCCTCGCCACATGAGTCTTCGCCGTCGATGGGAATCTTCACGCCGTTGCTGCCATTGCAGATCAATCACCAAGATAGGGTATGGATCCGGCCCCTTTTTGCACTCCAAATTCAGATTCTTGTGCAAATAGGTTGTGATGAAATCTATCCACTATTGCACTCATCCAACCAGATGAATAAAATTAATAGATTGGAGAACAATGGAATTCTTATAGTTAGTTGTCCGCAAGATAGAATGTCAAGGTCACCGATTCAGAAAAGTCGGTCTTACCGATTTTGTTTTAGGGCTAGTGAGAACGGTCTTGGTGAAACGAAGTTCTCCTGTTTGGTGAAACCGAAAAGGGTGCCATGTTTCTGTGAATGAGAGCGTTAGTCTCGATGGCTCCAAAACTTTTGACTTGGTGGAACTGAAATCCCATTTTGCTGAATGTGAAACCTAACTTTTGAGAGGTTAAATTTTTCAAGAACTTCTGATTTTTTTGATTCTAATCCTTTCCACCGCTTCGATATCTCTTCACATGGTCTGTTTTTCTGCTTGGCTATTTGACAGAATATCAGGATCACAAGATTGTGAGAACAACTTATGTGATCCCAGTGTTGAGATGGACTCAGTCATTAGTCCCGAGAGGACACGTTATGATCCAGTTACACCTAACTCCCATGGCTTGCCCAAGGCAGCTACCAGGTCTAGAAGGAAATTAAATTCAAATGAAGAAGATGTTGACATTATCCCAGAGGAAACTGTTCCCCAGAAGCAGAAAGAGAAGACCATAGTCCATAGGACTGTGAGGAAAGAATAGCCAGACCTGCTGACTTGAAACCTCCAAAACCTAGGCATGCAAAGAAGCAAGGTTAGAAGAGAGCCAGAAATAGAATCATGCATGTTATTGGCAGGCCAGCCTCAATTTATGATGATCTAGCAGAAGCTGCTGATGATGAGGAGGAAGAAATTCCAGGTCAGGTCCCTCCTCCTAAGAAGAAGAATCTAATGGCTCATGCTATGCCAAAGAAGCCTTCTTCTCCCAAGAAGCCTTCAGCTCCTAAGAAGCTTGCAGTGCCCAATAGGACTACCAAGGATATTCCTACAGGTTATAAGAAAAAGGTTGTGCATCCAGAGAGTTTGCCGTAGAGGAGAAAGAGCAGAAAGAGGATGCATCATCGACTGGCAATATATCACGGCCAATCAACATTATTTTCCCCATGTGAGAGAAAACTTCAGGCTAGTCGACATTGAAGATTTTGTTGGCAGAGAGATGACTGCATGGAACAATGAGATGATCGTGCAATTCTATTCCACCACTCATTTTTATCCTGATGGAACAATGTATGGATGTCTGAAGGTCACCGGTATGAATCTACCACGGATGAGTGGGCCACTATCATTGGTGCCCCAAAGGTACAAGGAGTAGACCTAGATGTGTAGTCAGAATCCAAGATGAAGCATAACTCCATGGAAAATATGTACAAGCCAGTGCCCCAAAAGTATGTGTAGACACATAAGTTTGTGTCTCTCCATTTTTTGCAAGCAGGGATACCTACTACAAACACCATTATGAGATACACCCTGATGCCCAAATCAGGAGATGATAAGATGATTAGAGATCATTCCATCAATATGCTACATCATCTAGATACCCACACCCAGTTAAGAGTGATGGACTTGATAGTTGAGACTGTCATGAGGACTGCTATAGATCAAAAGAGATCCTGTGGATATGATCCATATATTAATATGCTCATCAATGCCAAGATTTACAAGCATGCATATCTACTTGATCATCCCCACCTGCCACTTCACCCAAAGTCTAAAGATAATGAAGTTGTGAGGGACTCTAGCCATCCCAGCTCACTTACAACTCGAGAGGAAGCATAGGCAGAGGCAGCTAGGAATGATCCACCTCCATCCCCACAACTCAGGACCATAGATGAGCAGATGTCATTCCTAGTCAACACCATCCAAGGGATGGTGAAGAAAATTTATGAGATCTTGCTGAACCAGAAGAGGCTCGAGAGGATTGTGGAGACAAAACTCCATGACCTGGATGTCAAGGTAAGGAGTTGACTACCACTGTTGAGTAGCTCCACCACGAAGTTGATTCTATGCATATATCTCGCTCCAGCAGTGATGATGAAAAGTTGCCTCTTCCCACTACTACTCAGTTCAAGATCCAGTCTAGGCTAGCAGTTGTGCCAGTTCTGGAAGCAATACCAACTTCATTAGCTCAAACTTCAGAACCTCCAGCTTCAGCTCCTGCTCCTGCACCTCTAGTGTCTACAGCTCCAGCTCCAGGGACATCTCCAGAAGCCTTCGTCGAAGCCCTCCTGTCCACTCAATCGTCAGCCACCGGAGGAGATCAAGACCAGAGAGACGATTAGTTCTAGATCTTTGAACTTTTTGGTAACTTGTTACCAAAGGGGAAGAGGTGTATAGATCAAATAGGGCTTCTAGAGAGAGAGATAGAGCTCTGCATTTAATTAGCTATCATTTTGAATTTCAAAACATTTGGTCTTTTGATGACTTTCTCATTTAGGAGAAGTGTTTGATCATACGCTCTGATTTTTTGATGCTGCCAGATTATTACCTTTGAGGTATCTACATGATGGTCATTCACTTACTTGTTTGGTGTTATTTGTATTTCTATTCATTCATATCATTTATGCACACCACCATGTTGTATGTGACATGGAAGAGTGACCCATGATCCTAATTTGTTATGCATTTGCATTTAAACGCAAACTTAGAATAATGCACAAATTTAGGGGGAGCTATTTCTTTTCACATACTTCTCAAAGCATCGATGCTAATCATTGGTTATATGTTTTCTCAATGCTTTGATCTATATATTGTCATCAATTACCAAAAAGGGGGAGATTCAAAGCATAATTGCTCCCTAAGATTGTTTTGCTAATTGATCACAACATATTAATCATTGGACTAACGATCTTATCCAAGTATATTTCTAAAAAGTTCAAAAGATGCCTTGGCTAAAGGATTGTGAGGAGAAACCTTGGATGAAGGAAGGAATAGGATTGGCGCAAGCTTCAAGTAAAAAGACTCTACATTTTAGAGTTGTGAGAAGTCACTTTTGAATCCATAGGAAAGCCAATATTATTAAAAGGGTGTGAGGTATTATGATGAATTCATTGCTTAAGTGCTTAGAGGTATCCACCAAAAATACTCAGCTATTCTCCCACAAGATATATTTGTCCAAAGCCAAACCAGCATAATCTATGTCACAAACTTTTTCCACTCGGCCCAACCAATTTTCCACTATACATATCCTTTGCCAAACCCTAATCTCTCGGTACCACCAAATTTCATATTGGTGCACCGAGATTCAGTGACCAACTTTCTGTTGAGTAAATTCCAGCAATCAGAATTTCCAAGAATGTGATGATGACTTGATGTATATACTTCTCGCCCCTCGTTGGTTACCCCAAGTGGAAGGTGAAGATGTAGTCAGCAACAAATTTCCCTTACACAAAGACTGTAAGGTTTATTGAACCAGAAGGACTCCTATGCTCAACAAGTAGGGGTCTCCTGTCCTGGTCAGCAAAAGACGTGGACCTGCACACACAACAAATAACTTTTCTCCCAACGAGTACGGAGAGGTTTTCAATCGCTCCGGCCTTGTAGTTTGCAAAGGATCAAAACACAAGCGAGAAGGTAATAGTGATTGCAACGAAGAAGAAAACGGAAGTGGTAAATTATGGAGGTGTAAACAATGATGGTTATATGTACCGGAGCCACATGACGTTCACTAGTGATGTCTCTCTCCCAAAAGACGATAAACAACTATGCAAGTGTAAACAAATCACAGTTGGGAAATTGACAAAATTATGATCGCACCGCAATGCTAATTATGCTCCTTGATAGTTAGAGGTTCAATAGTAATGGGAAATACGCCAAGATAAGTAGACCGTTTATTCATCAGCATGTACTTACTAATCATCCACCTTGAGATATCTATACAGAACATCTCTCCGGTACAAAGTTGCGAGCCCCACCCATAGTGTAAACTGAAAGCAACGGACAACTGCATTAATGAACTATGCGTAAGGTAAATAATCCTTGCAACCGTGGTCACAAGCATCGTTGTTTTCTCCCTGGTGGGAACAAGCACATCCCCTAGTCTCATGTTTTTGTCACTCAAGCTAGACATCGAGGGGCCCGAACCCACAATCATGCATAACGCTCCCTCTTGGAGTTACAATCTACTACTTGGCCAAAGCAATAAAAAGCAATGGAGAACTTGCAAGAATCAATAAGGAACATAATCTAAACATAATCTCATAATCCATGGGATCCCAACAAACCGAGCATAGCAATACCAAGAGAATTACATAGATGCCTTGTTCATGTAGGGAAGATCACATGGACTAACCATTGAAGCACAAGATTGAAGAGAAGACATCACATAGCTACTGGTCATGGACTCATGGCCAAGGGAAACTACTCACGGCATATCCATGAGGCGTCCATGGTGGTGGAGAAGCTCCCGAAGGTCAATCCTCCCTCCGGCAGGGTGCCGGGAAGAGGTCTTGTGATGCTCCTGATCTCGGAAGCGCTGCGGCGGCGGAACGATGGAGAAATTCGCGATTATAGAAAGTGTGTGATGGTTTCCTCAAGGAATACTAAATATAGGCCAAATGAGGGCAACGAAGGAGGTGGGTCCCACCCAGGCGACCTCCTGGCGCGACTTGGGGCCTGGCCACGCCAGCAAGCCCCCTAGAAGGCCCCTGCCCCCTCTGGCCCTCCTTCGGTTATCCTGAAGCTTCTGTTTCACTGATTTTTTGATATATTTTTCTGGAGTTTTTCGGGCTTTGGAAAACTGGGTAAAAGCCCCTGCAAAGAGAACATCAGCAGACAGAAACTGGCACTGGGTGCACTGAGTTAGTAGGTTAGTCCAAATATTTGTAAAATGATATAAAATTTTAGCAAAACATATAACAATTTCAACCAAAAGATCATGGAACAAGCAGAAATTATAGATACGTTTGGGACGTATCAACATCCCCAAGCTTAATTTCTGCCCGTCCTCGAGTAGATAAATGATAACACAATAAGTTTTGTGTTGACATGCTAACACACATATAAGAACATAAAAGTAAAGCAAGTAAGATATGCAATTCAAGTCAAGACAATAACAAGCAAGAGTCTATATCTAGTATTGAATTTAGCAAAGTAAGAACATAAAGGTGCAAGATCTCTCACTGTCCGTGACTCGAATGTCCACAAATGGTGTTTGCGTGCAAGAAGTGGGAGATGGGTTTAGAGATAAAATATTTTTTTAATTGAGAGCTCAATCTACTAAACCTCACACTTAGTCTCCTTTGGAATCTTATTTTGACTCATCCCCAGACCACTTGTCAGGCACAAGTCAAAATGATCATTTCCCTTTCGATTTTGAGCACTCATGCAATGGATGAGCGTAAGCAAGATATATTGGCACTTAGGATGGCAAATATAATAATGATGGGGAAGGAAGACCAAAAGGTGTGAAAGTCTCACATCAATGAGGACAACCATAGGTGAGAGAAAGCCAAATGATAGATATGATGTGAGGGGTAGGGTTTGCCATGTAACGGATGCACATATGAGCTAAGGTAAGCTCTCCAATGGAACTAGTGGGGGTGCATCCAACTTGTCTATTCATGAAGACCTAGAGCTCATTTGAGGAGGCTCATCAGTGGAATATGCAAACCAAGTTCTATAGTGCAAGGGTCCCCACATAGTTATGCATGAATGATAATCTCATGGTAGTACCAATATAGTAATGGAGTACGAGTGTGGATCTTTCAAAAAGAATAGTAGCGTTGCCCCCTTCTGTCTCTTTTTTTGGCCTCTTTGGCTCTTTCTTTTTATCTCTCATTTTTCCTCTTTGGGATCTTTTGTTTGTCTTATTTGGGATCTTTTCCTCTCTTAAGGGCAACACTCTATATTTTACATGAATAGAAAGAAAAATCATCACACTTCATAAGAAGTACTCAACATAAAGAAAACTGGAAACTATCATGATGTATGCAAATGTATGCCTCTGCCAGTGTAGTAGGATATGCAATTATTCTAGCGCCTCATGTAGCAGTAACGAGGGCAAGGACCAACTGGCATGCGCCTCTATGAACAAGCAAAAACATGTATGACATGAAGATCAAGTCATCAGATGATGGATGTTACATGGCAATGTATCTCGGAAAGGCTATGGAAATGCCTTAATAGGTAGGTATGGTGGCTGTTTTGAGGAAAGATATAATGAGACTTATGTATGACAGAGCATATCATATCATGTGTTTGGATGCACCGACGGAGTTTGCACCAATTCTCAATGTGAGAAAGGGCAATGCATGGTACCGAAGAGGTTAGCAAAATGTGGATGGTGGAAGTGCCAACAATCAAATACTCAAATTAGTCCGAAGAACTCATACACTTATTATCGGTAACTCTCTATCTAGTTAGGAAATTCACAAAAAGACAAGTACCCCAAGGAGGAATGTTTGGGGGTTTGGTTATCCTTGCGCATCCTCGACTGATGGTAACGTGAGGGTACTCTCTATATTCCAACCCCTCCAGAAGATAGCGATCAATTTAGTAGCTAGAGTTCTCAACTAATATTTTGTTTATGAAAAACACACGGATTTCCCATAATACGACACCTATCACTAATAGGCTCAAGCTCTTGGCACCAATAGTCCAAAAATTACTCAAATCAATACCTCAGAACTATTGCAAGTTACTACTATACTTAAATAGCAACCTCAATTACCTACTTATGTAAGACACACAACTGAGTGCAACAAGCCAACTCTCTAGACAAGATGACCATGATAACTCAAGAGAGTTCCAAAATCAACCTAAATAAAAGCTCTTAAGAAGATAAGCATGAAAGCTAAGAGCTAAGCACGATGGTAGCTACGAAAAGATGAAGAACACACAAAAAGAATAAGCGTAAAAACGATGGTGTGTTCTAGAGTGGAATGGAGCGTGTGTCTCTCTCAAACAAGGAGGGCTAGGTTCCTAATTGTTATGAACATCATGCAAAACTAAAACAAACTAAAAAGTAAATAGCGGGACGCTCCAAGCATAGCACATATCATATGAAGTGATAAAAAATATAGTATGGAGATGGATGACCTGATGATTGTTGATAGAGAAGGGGATGCATGAGGGCATCCCCAAGCTTAGACGCTTGAGTCTCCTTTGAATATTTCTTGGGATGCATGGGGCATCCCCAAGCTTGAGGATTTAAAACTCCTTTATCTTCTTTCATCATCTCTCCCATCACAATACTTGGAAACTCCCTTCATAGAATTATTCAATACCTGCTGTAAATAAAGATTCTCATGAAAATCTACTGCTTCTCATGAATGCCAAAATATTTTTGCAAATAAAAATCAAGCTTAGGATTCGCAAAACAATGAAAACACAAAACATGGCAGAATCTGTGAAAAACAGAACAACATGTAGTAAATAATTTATTCCGGGCACTGCTGCAACTCAAGTCAAAAACCTCATAACAGATGCCAGAAATAAAATAATATAGAGCATGCTGTAAAAAAAATTGAGATCAAAAAGATGATCTGGTGATATTTGGCGATTTGTTTCGTCAAGCAGACATAATCTGTTTCTGGACAGCATGTCACAATTCTTGATCTTTCTTGCAATCAGAGGCTATAACTTGGCACAATGCTTAAACATAAAGATACAATAATGTTTCTATAGTAGTAACACACGTCAAGACCACAAATACAGAAAGCAGAAACATATTGGGTTGGCTCCCAACAAGCGCTTTCTTTTATGCCTTTGAGCTAGACATAATGCAGGAAGATCAAGTGTTATCAACTACAAAAGAATAGCTTGCCCATGTAACAGACTCGTAAGGTAACTTAATCTTATTTCTAGGGAAGTGTTCCATTCCATTTTTAAGAGGAAATTGGAATTTAATAATTCCCTCTTTCATGTCAATGATAGCACCAACGGTGCGGAGAAAATGACGTCCCCAAATAATTGGACATGAAGGATCACATTCAATGTCCATAATAAGAAAATGAACGGGCACATAATTATCATTGACAATAATAAGAACATCATCAATTCTCCCTAAAGGTTTCTTTATGGAAGCATCAATGAGATGAACACCAAAATAACATGGATCATAAGGTTCCCAATGAAGCATATCATACGTTCTTTTGGGCATCATGGAGGCACTAGCTCCAACATCACTCAATGCAAAGAAAGAGATATTATTCAATTTAATTTTGACCATAGGATCTCAACCATCTTCTAGCTTCCTAGGAATATAAGTCTCTAGCTTGAGCTTCTCCTCCCTAGCTTTGATAAGAGCATTGGTAATATGCTCGCTGAAGGTAATATTGAGTGTACTAGTGTGGGGTTCTTTAGCCATTTGCAAAAAGGTGATGACTTCAGAGAGACTACATTTGTCCAAATCAAGGTTACTACCATTAATTAAAGTGGTAGTAATGTCCTCTAAGCTCATTTTTTTGGTAGTCTCTAAATTCATAGGACCTTCTTGTCTTATCGTTGAGGTATTAGCATCACCATTAATAGGTCCATTGGGACTAGGAGTGCGATGGGTGCTAAAAGTTTTGAGATCCTCAACTACTTGTATAGTAGCAATGGTGGTGTGTGTAGGAAGGTTCTTAATTCTCTCTTCCTCTTCCTTGCCTCTATCCCATCTCTCTTTAAGTTTGGCTAGCATTCTTATGTTCTCATTAATTTGGACTTGGAAAGCATTCATGGAATTGGTGTTCCTTTCCTCTAGTGGGGAAGTTCTAATTTTAAGCATCTCAACATCATGAGCTATGTTTTCCACCTTCAAAGACAGACTATCTAATTTCTCTAATTTCTCTTCTACACTCTTGTTGAAGGCTTTTTGAGAAGTGATAAAATCTTTAAGCATGCTCTCTAATTCAGAAGTGGAGTTTTTGGTGCTAGGATAATTGATGTTGTTCCCATATTTTTGGATGGGAACGGTCTAGGATTGCTACCAAAATTACTCCTGTAAGCATTCTTATTGAAGTTGTTCCTAGAAATAAAATTAACATCCACTTGATCTCTTTCTTGAGCAACCAAAGAATTTAAAGGAACATCATGAGGATCAATAGGAGCTTGCTCAGTAAGTAGAGTCATGATCATGTCAACCTTATTATTAAGGGAGGAAATCTCCTTAACAAAGTTTACCTTCCTACCTGTTGGAGCTCTCTTGGTGTGCCATTGAGAATAACTTGTCATCATCTCATCATATAGTTTTGTGGCAGCACCAAGTGTAGTTGACATAAAGGTTCCTCCCGCAGCCGAGTCTAACAGACTCCACGAGGTAAAGTTCAATCCTGCATAAAAAGTTTGGATCACCATCCAAATAGTCAAACCATGACTAGGGAAATTTTTAACAAGAGATTTCATACGTTCCCAAGCTTGAGCAACATGGTCATTATCTAGTTGCCTAAAATTCATAATGTTACTCCTCAACTGGATAATCTTACTAGGCGGGTAATACCTCCCAATAAAAGCATCTTCACACTTATCCCAAGAATCTATTCTATTCCCAGGCAAAGATTGAAGCAACACTTTAGCTCCTCCTCTCAAGGAGAAAGGAAAAAAGCTTAAGTTTAACAATATCACCATCTACTTCTTTATATTTTTTCATATCACAGAGCTCAACAAAATTGTTCAGGTGCAAGGCACAATCATCTCCAGCACCGGAGAATTGATCTTTCATAGCAAGGTTCAGCAAAGTAGGTTTAATCTCATGGGACGTGTCTCTAGTGGCAGGAGCAGCAATAAGTGTGCAGATAAAGTCATTGTTGTTGTGACTAGTGAAGTCACACAACTTGGTGTTCTAAGTGCACCCATAGCAGCAGCAACAAGCAAGAGCAAAGCAAATAATTTTTTGTGTGGTTTTTGGCATAAGACTCTAAAGCAAAAACTAGAAAGCAAACTAACAAGACTAAAAAGCAAAGGTAAAAGATAGTGTGCAACTCCCCTATCTTGAAGAGTGGATTCCCTGGCAACGGCGCCAGAAATTCGCTTGATGATGAGTTGATGTATATACTTCTCGCCCCTCGTGGTTACCCCAAGTGGTAAGTGGAGATGTAGTCAGCAGCAAATTTCCCTTACACGGAGACTGTAAGGTTTATCGAACCAGAAGGACTCATAGGCCCAACAAGTAGGTGTCTCCTGTCCTAGTCAGCAGAAGACGTGGACCTGACACACAACAAATAATTTTTCTCCCAACGAGTACACACAGGTGGTCAATCTCCCTGGCCTTGTAGTTTAAAAAGGATCAAAACACAAGCGGGAATGTAATAGTGATTGGAACGGAAAATTAAATGAAAGCGGTAAATGATGGAGGTGTAAACAATGATGGTGATATCGACCGGAGTCACATGACGTTCACTAGTGATGTCTCTCTCCCAAAGGACGATAAACAACTATGCTAGGGTAAACAAATCACAGTTGGGCAATTGATAGAATTATGATCTCACCGCAATGCTAATTATGATCCTTGATAGTTAGAGGTTCAATAGTAATGGGCAATATGCCGAGACAAGTAGAACGTTTATTCATCAACATCTACTTACTAATCATCCACCTTGAGGTATCTATCCAAAACATCTCTGTTGTATTAAGTTGCGTGCCCCAACCAAAGTGTAAACTCAAAGCAACGGACAACTGCATTAACGAAATATGCGTAAGGTAAACAATCCTTGCAACCATGGTCACAAGAACCGTTGTTTTCTCCCTGATGGCAAAAAGCACATCGCCTAGTCTCATGTTTTTGTCACTCAAGCTAGACACCGAGGGGCCTGAACCCACAATCATGCATAACGCTCTACGATCTACTACTTTGCCAAAGCAATAAAAAGCAATGAAGAACATGCAAGAATCACTGAGGAACATAATATAAAAGGATAATCAAATATATAACTCATAACAACCTGAACATAATCTCATATTCCATCGGATCCCAACAAACCGAGCATAGGAATAGCAAGAGAATTACATAGATGCCTTGATCATGTAGGGCAGCTCACAAGGACTAACCATTGAAGCACAAGATTGGAGAGAAGACATCACATAGCTACTGGTCATGGAGTCATGGTCCAAGGAAAACTACTCATGGCACATCCGGGAGGCATCCATGGTGGGGGAGAAGCTCTCGGAGGTCAATCCTCCCTCCGATAGGGTGCCGGGAAGAGGTCTCCTGATGCTCCCAATCTCGGAAGAGTTCCGGCGGCGGAACGATTGAAAAATTCGCGGTTCTAGAAAGTTTGCGAGGGTTTCCTCATGGAACACTAAATATAGGCCAAAGGAGGGCACCGGAGGAGGTGGGGCCCACCCAGGAGACCTCCTGGCGCGGCCTGGGGCCTAGCCGCGCTAGCAGGCCGCATGGGAGGCCCCTGGCCCCCCTCTGTCCCTCCTTCGGAGATCCCGAAGCTTCTATTTCGCTGATTTTTTTATATATTTCACCTGCGAAAAAGACATCAGTAGACAGAAACTGGCATTGGGTGCACTGAGTTAGTAGGTTTGTCCAAATATTTGTACAATAATATAACAGTGTAGCAATACATATAACAATTTCACCCAAAAGATCATGGAAAAAGTAGAAATTATAGATACGTTTGGGACATATCAGAATGTAATCGATCTCATCGAGATTTGTAAACTTGTCTATGTCATCGTATCGTTACCACCGAGATTCATATATCGGTCTCGCCGAGAATTTAATTTTTGCCACATTATTGCAACTTGGTACCATGGAGATTCTTTTTGGTATTACCAAGTTGGGCAATAATGTTGTAATGGTTGAATTTTGGGGGATTCCTATATATACCACCTCCACCTCCTCTCATTCACAGAGGAAGCACTGAAAAGACACTCACACTTGCCAGATCCATTTTTTAGAGAGAGCCACCTACTCATGTGTTGAGACCAAGTGATTCCAATCCAACCATTTGAAACTTTATCTCTAGCCTCCCCGAGTTTCGTTCCAGAAGATCAGTCTCTCCTAACCATGCCAAATCTGTGAGACAGCGATTGAGTGTTGAGTAGACTATCTTTTGAAGCTCAAGAGCAAGGAGTTCATAGTTCTACCACATCTATTACCTTTTATAGGGTGGGGCC
The DNA here is from genome assembly GCF_904849725.1 of Hordeum vulgare subsp. vulgare. Lineage (NCBI taxonomy): Eukaryota > Viridiplantae > Streptophyta > Magnoliopsida > Poales > Poaceae > Hordeum > Hordeum vulgare. Next base: position 266,606,409 of record NC_058519.1, on the reverse strand, counting down.
TCCTAGATTGGTTAGGTGTCGCTTGGGAGCCTCCTACTTCGTGTTGTGGAGTAGAACCATGAAGTTTGTAAGGGCAAGGAGATCGCCTACTTCGTGAAGATCTACCAGGAGTGAGGGTGGTCATGTGTGGACGTAATCTATGGTGGAATAGACAAGCCATCTTCTTCATGGAGCCCTTATGGGTGGAAACCTCCATGGACTCTCGCGGCCGTTACCCTCCATGGGTTGAAGTCTCCACTAACATGGGCATACAATAGCAGTACCTATCGAAACCACGCCAAAAATCATCGTGTCAACCTTTGTGTCTGATCTTCCTACCCTAGCCTCTACATTACATTTGCATGTATTTACTTTCCACTGCTACACTCTTAGATATGCATGTGTAGGGTGAACTTGACTAGTCATAATTTCTAAAAATGGCCCACAACTATAATTGGGAAAATGCTAAGTTTCTATTCTGTCAAGTAATCCAATCACCCCCCTCTAGACATACTTCAGATCCTACAATAGGGTGTTACAAAAGGGCTCCGGATGAAATCTCTTCGGAATAGAGGTTTGTGGTAGCGGATCGGAAGTTGTAGGTCAAGTTATAGGGATTTTGGTATTTATTCAATTTTTGGACGTCGGTTTAACACAAGCGAGGTGCTCGAGGGGCATGCGAGCTCGGGGGGGGGGGGGGGGCTAGGGCAGTTGGCACGCCCCAAGCTTGTAGCTCCCTCGGACACCCCCTTGTACTCCTCCGGCACTTCATGGGCCTCTTTTCTTCCATAAAAATCACCAAAAAGTTTCATACAATTCAAATAACTTTTATTTTCTGCACAAAAATAACACCATGGTAATTACGCAAAAAACAATATCAGTCCAGGTTAGTTCCATTCAAATCATATAAAAGTGCACCGAAACTATATAAAACTTGTGTAAACTTGGCATGAATACTTCATAAATTATTGATACGTTGGAGACGTATCAGGGCACCATCTGTCGAGGCAATAAACCTCACAATGAGTACTAGGGGTACGAACGAGAGGCAAAGCCTAGCTACGGCACATGTGTATCACTCGGATGTAGCAAGTTCATGCCCCTTCGAAGAGGTAAAGTCCCTAGATCTCATGCGCGGAGGATTGTATTTTCTCTTGGGGTGTATGATTACATTAGGTGTTGAAGCCTTGTCATTGAGCTCACGTGAGGTATATACAGAGTGCGCCAAAACCCATTAAGTAGTTGTTAGAAGGAGATTGAAGGAGCATTATTACAGTGGTAATAATGACTGTAACTATGCTTGATGTATTTGTTTAAGCCTCTCGAATATTGCAGCTCACACATTGCCTTTACACCACGTCTAATAGAGTGTTGCTGGTGGGCCAACTAGAGGGAAGATGTCCGAGTAGTGTTGGTTCATCCGAGTGGATTCCTTGGATTGTGCATCCGAATGTGCTTGTGGTCCTAGGACCTTCCAATAATGGTGTGGGGACCTAGGTCGGCCTTAGACGTAAGGCCCATGACCCTACCATTTGCAGGTGACCCCATTATTGGCCCCCAAATGGATTGGGGTTTTGTTGGACAAATGTGTATAATTCTTGGTTTGGTCCCAAAGTTCCGGGAGCACATACTTATCACGACCTAGGCGAAGCACGATGGTTTTGGAGTATAGGTTTTTTGACTGATCAGAATGAGTTGACTACTGGGCAAAACTTGGTGGAATGCGTATGTCTCTCAAGAGATATAGATTGGATGTCTAAATGAGGACATGCGAGGCAATTGAGTGACTATTCCGGCATGAGTACTGGATCTCCTGAGAGATGCCTCTTGTTTCCCTTGGGGGACACCGCTGTGGGTAATATCCGAGTCTAAATTTTTTAGGATCACACCTTGGGGCCTAGACAAAAGGCTAAGTTAACACATAGAGGGCATCGAGCTCATCTTGTTGCAATCGTGGGACGACTTTAGTCAGCTCATATACGTGATGAGTGTGTGGTGACGCTTAGACGAAGGCGGGTCGGGCCAACAAGTGCTTCTTAGGAAGAGAAGCATAGGTGATCAATCGAATTGATCTACAGAGAAAACTCCGCAATTAGAAATGTGAGACGTGTGTAGGGAAGTGGTTGCGCCGCGGCTAGTGTGGAAAGTGGGGTATGATGCCTCGATTTCCACCCTGAAATCCTCCATGTGCTCTATTTCCTCTATGCGACGGATACCACACGATTCACAATCGATGGGTGGGAATTTGGGGGCTGATTTTATTGCACTATAAAAAGGAGAGAGGTTAGGGCAGAGAGAACCTTGACCCCCTTTCCTCTCACTTCCTCCACCACGCTTCGCCACACGCCGCCACTGTGTGCCATTCGTCCGCCCATGCCATGTGCATGAGCATCTGAGAGGAATGGGGAAGGAATCCACGACAAAACTCGACCGGTGAAGAAGATGTCCAAGGGTTTCTCATCAAGCATCGGCACCCCGTCGGGTCTGCCAGAGATGGAGGACGAGGGGTTGATCACGGTGGGCAGCTAGAGGTTGTCGGAGGCGGAAGAGCTGGAGCCATCCGCCCATGGGACAAGTGTGTCCTCTTGGTCACCCACATCGAGAGAGGTTTCTCCCTGCCACCCCACCCCTTCTTTCACAATTTCCTGAATTACATCGGGGCATAGTTGCACCATCTCCCTCTTAGTCTATTTGTGTGCATTTGTCTCCCTGCGTGAGAGTTCCCTGGGTTGTCCTCCGCATTGGGGGTTGTTCAAGCATCTCATCACCTGTTGGTCAATGACCATGAAGAAGGCCTCGCCACACGGGGCAAAAACAAATGTGAATCAACAGTGCAAGGGGTTAGGAATCCAACTTAGGGGAAGGGTAGCTTTCCTTCTATGAGCTTCTAGACAATATGAAGGGCTGGCAGGACGTCTTCTTTTTACTGCAAGGACGTCCTGAGTGCCTCTTTCTACTACATGTAAGCTACATTGGGATTTTCCACGAAGAGGAAGGGTGAAGAAATATAGCAGAGGTAAGTATTTCCCTTAGTGAGAACCAAGGTTATCAAACCAATAGGAGAATCATGCAAACTCTCATCGTCAACACCTACACACACAAAAGCAAATACTTGCACCCAACGCGAGCAAGAGGGTTGCCAAGACCCTTAAATTGTTAATCGCAAGGATTAATTCTAAAAGATATCTTATATAAATAAAAAGGTAAAATAATAAAAAATGCAGCAAGCCATTTTTTGTTCTAGCAATATGATTAAGTAGACCCGGGGGCCATAGTTTTCACTAGAGGCTTCTCTCTCGAACATAGCACACGCTGGGTAAACAAATTATTATCACGCAATTGACAGAATATGCATCATGCCCATAAACAAGTAGACCAAAACGACCATGCATCTACAACTATTACTCCACTTTGAGAGCGCTTTTATGCTTGCCACTCTAGGTTTTAAGTTCATGACAAACAGAGTAATGCTTGGAGCAAGATGACATGATGTATACAAAGTAAGACAAGCAATATGTTCATACCCGCGCATTTTATCCTTAGTAGAAATATACAGATACGTGTCTTGTCCCCTTCTTTCGCTCAGATATAGAACACCGCAAGATTGAACACACTACAACGCACCACTCCCATTGAAGATAAATCAGTCTAGTTGGCCAAACCAAACAGATAGATCCGAGAGAAATACGAATCTATAATCATGCATAATAGAATGCAGAGAATACGCCATTAGTTTCAATGAATAGTCTCATCACAAACTCATAATTCATCGGATCCCCACAAACACACCACAAAAGAGGATTACGTCAGATAGGTCACCACAGGAATCAATGGTGGTGGCAATGCAATCTCCTCCACGTCCCCTGTAAGACAACCATGACCAATGCCCCTAGGTCGATGACGACCCCGAGAAGTGTATGAATAACGCACCTGCATGCCAATCCCAAGGCATGCAGGGCCAATCTCGTCGTTAACATCCTGAGGAGGACATGCAGCATGCAGCATGACGAGGGAGCGTTCCTCGTGAAACTGTTGGGAGTATATACGCCACCCATGACTCACGCTGCTCCATGCCAAAGACCATGGAGGAAGCGCTGGCGTAGGACCAACTACTTCTAAACTTCTTGTGTGAACCAGACAAAATGGAAGACTGGACGGTGAATCCCTCGCGAGGTGAGCTTCATGAACCACGATGTAGTCTCCCATGCAAGAGGAACAACCATCCTGCTGGACAGACACGTACGGCGAGGTGTCTCATGCCTCAATGGACCTGCGCTAGAAACAAGACCAACGTCAGGTTTTGGATGACAAATGCAAGGAGGATGCACGCACCACTATCAAGCGGTGACGTGAGATGCACCGCTAATTGAACGGACGTGCAGACCTAGCTGTCGACGAGCCTACACATGGGGTCGTGATGTCAGCTATGCTAATGCACAAAAGTCCTTCCAATGGCGCCAGAAACAGGTGTGTCGACGGCACCAGGAATCCTTCAGCTGCGGCTATGCCTTAAGTGACTTCCTAGGAAAGTATGCAAAGGATTTCCCCCGTGGCCTTGGAGCCTTGCGTTGGTGTTCCCTTGAAGCGGAAAGGGTGATGTAGCACAGTGACGGTAAGTATTTCCCTTGGTTTCAGAACCAAGGTATCAATCCGGTGGAGGAGTATCACAAGATCCTGCACAAACACAAAAGCTTGCTCCCAACGCTATAAAGGGGTTGCCAATCCCTTATAGATTGTTTGCCAAGTGAGAACTGAAAGAAACAAAGTAACAAAGCAAAGTAAAAGCGGAGGTGTAAACGATGGATGTGAATAGACCCGGGGGCCTTAGTGTTTACTAGTGGCTTCTCTCATGAATGCGAGTAGACGGTGGGTGAACAAATTACTGTCGAGCAATTGATAGAACAGCGCAAAGTCGTGACGATATCTATGCAATGATTATATCTATAGGCATCACGTCCAAAACAAGTAGACCGATTCTTTCTGGATCTACTACTATTACTCCACACGTCGACCGCTATCCACCATGCATCCAGTGTATTAAGTCCATAAGAACAGAGTAACGCCTTAAGCAAGATGACATGATGTAGAGGGATAATCTCAAACCGATGATAAAAGCCCCATCTTTTTACTCTTGATGGCAACTACTTGATGTGTCCCTTGCTGCCCCTACTGTCACTGGGAAAGGTCACCACATGGTAGAACCCAAAACCAAGCACTTCTCCCATTGCAAGAATCATAGATCTAGTTGGCCAAACAAAACCCAAGACTCGGAGTGACTTACAAGGATATCAAATCATGCATATAAGAAATCAGGAAAGACTCAAATATATATCATAGATAATCTGATCACAAATCCACAATTCATCGGATCTCGACAAACACACCGCCAAAGAAGATTACATTGGATAGATCTCCATGAAGATCCTGGAGAACTATGTATTGAAGATCCAAGAGAGAGAAGAATCCATCTAGCTACTAACTACGGACCTATAGGTCTGAAGTGAACTACTCACGAGTCATTGGAGGGGCGATGATGATGATGAAGAAGCCCTCCAACTCCAAAGTCCCCTCCGGCAGGGCGCCAGGAAGGGTCTCCAGATGAGATCTCGCGGAAACAGAAGCTTGCGGCGGTGGAAAAGTATTTTCGAGGCTCCCGTGATTTTTTATGGAATATTTGGGAATTTATAGGCCAAAAACCTAGGTCAGGGGGCGGCTAGGGAGGCCACAAGCCTGCCCACCGCCGCCTCCCCCCTGGTGGCGGAGTGGGGGCTTGTGGGCTCCCTGGAGCCCACCTGGCTTGGCCCAAAAGCCCCCTGGTCTTCTTCCGTTCGGGAAAAAAATCATTTCGTGGTTTTTCTTCTGTTTGAACTCCGTTCCAAAGTCAGATATGAAAAGAGTCAAAAACACGGAAAAAACAGGAACTGGCACTTGGCACTGAATTAATAAGTTAGTCCCAAAAAAGACATAAAAGGTACATAAAACAACCAAAGAAGACAAGATAACAGCGTGAAACCATCAAAAATTATAGGTACGTTTGAGACGTATCAAGCATCCCCAAGCTTAACTCCTGCTCGTCCTCGAGTAGGGAAGTGATAAGAATGAATTTTTGATGCTTTTATGCTACCTAGCATAGGTGTCCTTTGTAATTCCTCTTATGTGACGTGAATGTTTAGATACATTATATTCAAAACAATAGTTTGCTATTGACGTGGAAACAATAATAATTCAAGCAAACTAGAAAAGTAATCATGAACTTTCAAAATAACAAGGTCAAAAGAAAGTTATCCCTACAAAAGCATATAGTCTGGCTATGCTCTATCATCATTGCACAATGAATTTAAATCAAGCACAACCCCGGTGTCGTGGGTATAAGTATGACAGTAGATGTGTAGGGTACGAAAGGATGGGCAGAGCCTTAGCTACGGCGAGGTTGTATGAGTTCAGGCCCCTCTACGGTGGAGGTAAAAGCCCTACGTCTCAGTGCTCTTGGGAGCTTGTTGTCGAGTGGAATATGGATTACAGTGAATTGCTAACCCCTGCACCAGTAGGGAAGGGCGGCTTATATAGAGTGCACTTCCCTTCACAACGGTTCGGTGCACAGGGGTGGAGTAGTGGCGAATAAATGCCTACGTTACAGGTAACGTATGTCTTAAATGCTAATAATGGTACATGGAAACGTATGACCGTTACCCTCCAAGGGGGTTACGATGCACAGAGTGGAATCCAGTCGGTAAGTTCGATACGCTCCGAATGCTCATCTCCGACTGGATGATGGGGGAATCTTCACCGACTGGATGATGGGAAGTCCTTAATTCAGTCCTTGGGTAGGACTCATAGGGCAGGCCTATGACCCTAGCCTAGGACTATAACCGCATCATTAGTCCCCGAATGGATTGGGGTTGGAACGACGAAGCGATGCTGGGAGTACGGATCCGACTGGTACAGATGCGACTTTGGCGTTGTTTGCCTTGATACATTTTATCCTCTTTGACCAATGATCCGAGTGGATGTATTTGTGAAACGAACCGTCAGGGACCGAGTGCTTCCGTGGTATCTTTTGATGTGACCAGTCAACTGACAGCGGCGGATTTTCCGGGATCCTCAAATTTCGGTTGCCGCGCGCTCAGCGGGGATGACGACATCGTAATCGAGTAGTATCTGCCGCCTCGATTTCCGCGCCTTCATCTTCTCCACTAATATCGCAGCAACCGGTCGGGGGATAAGATTTCGGGGCCACCTGCTAGTGACCCAGTCGGAACCTTATTTAAACCTCTACGGCGAGGGTTTTTCGTTGCACTCGCCGGGTAGCTCGCACTTGCCCCGCTTTTCTCGCCATTCCCTGTGCATCCCAAGCTCCTTCCTTCTCCTTCTCCCTCGCGGATCTGCAGCCTCCGCCATGACAAAGGGGCAGACTAGCAAGGTCGAGGCGCGGAAGAAGAAGTGGAAGGCGGCGGCTCCTACTCAGCAGCGGCAGCGAGCACTGCCGGCGGGTTGGATCCAGGGGGATTTCCTCCCCTCCACGGTGACAGAGGGGGACCTGCTGGAGTTGGTGGAGCACGGTATGATCGAGCAGAAGACGTGGAGGTTGCCGGCGGAGGGAGAGATCGAGCCAGCGCCCCAGGAGGGGGAGCGCGTCTTGCTGCTTAGTCACGTGCACCGAGGCTTCTCTCTGCCTCCTCATCCCTTCTTCAGAGGTATGTTGAACCACTTCGGGGCGCAGCTCCACCATTTTCCTCCCAACGCAATAGCTCATCTCTCTGCCTTCGTCGTGCTGTGCGAGTGCTTTATCGGCTATCCTCCCCATTGGGGGCTTTTTAAGCACATCTTATCTGCTAGATCTCAAACCATAAAAAGGCTGAGCCAGTCGCATGACAAAACTCACCTCCTCCAGCTCTGCGGAGGCTTAGGCTTCCAAAAGAAAAGTAAAAGTAGATATCCCTCTCTTCAGCTGTCTGAATCAGTTAGGAACTGGCAGTCGACTTGGTTTTACTGACAGGACGTTGCTAGCCCGAATGCCACCACTGGACTACCACCTTTTAGCTTAGACCGACCGGCTCCGCCTAGGCAGCTTGCGCTCACGAAGATGGAGAAGATCCAGATCCAACCTCTGGTCGATGCGCTTGTAGAGGTTGTCCGAAAGGGAGTCACTGGCATAGATTTGTTGGAGGTTTTTCTGGGTCGGCGTATCCAGCCTCTGCAAGCTCGACACCACGCAATGTGGCACTACACGGGGCTTGAGGACTCCACTCGGACTAACCCCGAGTGCGTGACCAGGGAGCTGGTGGCGTCGTGGGTCCTCAACATCACAGGCGCCTGCCATAATCCCAGAGGAGCCCGGCAAGTGAAGCCCTTCCGCGCGGACAACCCTCCTCCGAATGAGGTGAGTACAACTTGCCGAGTGCACCCAATTGTCTTAGATTTATCGCTTTTTCTTGTATTACTGTCTGACGTCTGATGTTGTCGACTGTATCTCGTGCAGCGTTGACCAACTTGTTTTCTCCTGTCTCGAACGGGAATCCGGCCGAGGAGGAAGAAGGCAGCCAGGAGGCCAGCGTCGAGAGTGTCGAGTACGTCTCCGACAGTGGGGAGACGGAGGAGGAGTCCGAAGAAGAAGAGGGGGAAGATGAGGAGCAGATCTCGCCGCACCCACCTACAGAGCCTCGATCCAAACGCCGCCACGAACCCGTGGCTCCGTCGGCTCCTCCAGCGGGCTCGAGTGCTCCGCCAGCCGCTCCTGTGGTTCTGAGTGCCTCGCCAGCTGTTCCCGTGGTTCCGAGTGCTCGGAGCACAAAGAGGACCAGGGACTCTGCTGCTGAGCCCGCGGGCCAGCCCTCTAAGGTGGCCAAACCGAGTGGATCCAAGCCTCGGAAAGCTTTGCCGTGGATGAGGATCGCCGTTCCCGTCTCCTGAGCGTAAGTGCATTGTTCTTCCATCTTCTTCCAGTATTTGATTGAACTCATGCTTATTGGTCGAATGAACTTTACTCGACAGAGCTGCCACCTCCGCCACCTCTCCGCCACGCCAGGGGACAATCCTATGGACATGGACAATGTTGTCACATCCCAGCCAGGTGCGTCGTGGCGATTCCGAGAGCTTTACATTATTGCATCACGAATTCTGTCTTTGGCCTTGCTTTTTTCCTGTGATCTCACGTCGTCCGGTCGGGTTTCCTTTAGAGGTGATTCCCGTGGAGGAGGATGACCTGGAGAGGCCCGAGCAAGCTACGGTGCATGTCCTTGAGGCTGTTCCACCGGTTACTACTCCTGCCATGGATGCACCACCGACTGAGACGATGCCGTCGACTGGAACGGCACTTATCGCTGCTGAATTGACTGGAGCAGGACTTGGGATGCCCAAGGAGTCTCTTGTGGTGCCAGGTCCGTCGATTGTCCAGTATGACGCCCGGTGCCTCCCGAAAGATCAGGTGGGAGCTGCCAAGGAGGCCATGTTGCAGGCGGAGTTTATGGTGGGTGACGCCAAGAGAGCGTACGACTCCATCGCGTCTGTGTACAAGCGAAGCATGGAACTCCGGGATGATATCCGAGTAAGTGGGCTAGTAAGTATTTACTTTCGTTTTGTAACCCACTGGGTGTTTAAGCAATGTACTCGGATACAGTATGATTATTTGCAGTGCGTTCACTCTTAGTGAACCCAGTGGGTGTAGTCCATGAGACTTCTGTCTAGTGGTTGCACCAGCAGTTGTCTTTATATACATTTTCTTTAACTTGATCAGATCAAAACTAATCTGTTCAAATGTTACCGGTGGGGGCACTCCGAGTGCACCTACTGGATGAGTCCCCGAGAGTAATTTTACTCAGGTCGGGTAGTAGTAACCTCATAGGCTTTTTTGTTGTTATGTATCTCAATAGGGCGGGCCTGTTTCAGCTTCATGCCAGTGGGGTCACTCTCAGTGAACCCACTGGGTGTAGTCCCCGAGACCTCTGTCGACTGCTTCCGTCAGCAGGGGTCTGAAGAACTTCGAATTTTATTGTTGTCCTTGTTGAATTTGTCTGACCGTCTCTTGGCGCTGACTTGCAGAAGACTTGCGAGATGGGATCAGCGTACGAGACTCTGAGGGATAAAAAGGTTCAGTTTGCTGCGGAACTAGATGCAGCAATGCTTGCCTTGGCTGGTATGAAGGATCTTCTGGCTGAACGAGAAAAGTCCTTTGAGGAGTCCCGTGAGGCAAACAAGGCATTGGCGGCTGAAGTGGAGAAAATGGCGAAACAAAGGACCGAGCTGATGGGACAGATGCAGGTGTTGAACAGGCGGTGCATCGCACAAGAGAATTACGTCAGTGACTGGGCAAGGAAGATGACAGCGCTTCTCGGTGGTAAGTTCTGTTTTTCCGAGTGCTTCTTGACTGTGTATTTCACTTTGTGCTTATTTTTTGCTCGTCATGTCCGTGCAGATTTTTGCATGGATGTTGAGGCTAAGGCAGCTGACGTTGAGCGATCGGTTCTTCTGAACATTCCACTCAGCGAGGACGCCAATCGAGACCTGCTCCGAGCGCACATTCGCCTGGGCAAAGTGGGACCTTTCATCGGTCAACTGAGAGAGGTCATCGGCCGAATCGACAAGGAGCTTTGGCCTGAAGACGAGTCTCGGCAAGAGATGGAAGGTTTGATGACTCGGCTAGAGGAGGTCCCGAACCGAGTGCAGGCGTGGAAGAAGTCTGCGGCTCGCTGTGGTGCGGACGTGGCGCTGTCGCTGGTCCGAGTGCACTGCAAGGAGGCTCGCGAAGAGAAGCTGAAGGCGTTGCAAGTAGCCAACACCAAAAAGCTTTGATTCCAAGATTTCATGGAGACCTTCCTTGAGAGCGCCACTTGCATCGCAGACGGGATCGACCTCGACACTTTCGTGGAGCCTGCCAGTCCCAGTGCCAGTCCTAACGACGTTTAAGAAAACTTTTACCTCGGTATGCCGAGTGTTAGCTGTATGAAACTTTGGCCACTGCTGTTGGCTGTCACATTCATGGTTCGGTGTGGATAAGCTTGATCAACACCGAACCAACTATCTTGAGACGAACTTTGAATTTGAATCGAATCTTTTGCTCTTCTTTTGCCAAAGAGTTGTTTACACGATTTTGGCTCGTGGTTTTTGTTTGCCGTTTCTTGGTGAAGCCAATGGCAAACATGCGGAGCATGTAATTGTCAGTTGTCTTGACATCTGCATGAGCCTCACTAAGGGTCTGCTGAATCTCCGAGTGGATCTGGAGGATACACTCGAAGGTAATCGAGTACTTAGGCGATTCATGATCGCGGCTAAGTCTTCGAGTGCGACTGTCAGGTCGTACTCGGAGCGAGTTGTTACTCATGTAATTGTCAGTTGTCTTGACATCTACATGAGCCTCAATGAGGTTCTGCTACTCATGTAATTGTCAGTTGTCTTGACATCTACATGAGCCTCAATGAGGGCCTGCTAAGCCTCCGAGTGGATCTGTGAGATACACTCGAAGGAAGCTTTCTATTTACGCGATTCTTTATCACAGACAAGTCCCCGAGTGCAACGTTAAGTGCACACTCGGAGAAAGTTTGTACTTAGGCGATTTGTGATCGCAGCTAAGTCCCCGAGTGCGACGTTTAGTGCACACTCGGAGAAAGTTTGTACTTAGGCGATTCTTGATCGCAGCTAAGTCCCCGAGTGCGACGGTTAGTGCACACTCGGAGAAAGTTAATACTTCGGCGATTCTTGATCGTAGCTATGTCCCCGAGTGCGACGTTTAGTGCACACTCGGAGAAAGTTTGTACTTAGGCGATTCTTGATCGCAGCTAAGTCCCCGAGTGCGACGGTTAGTGCACACTCGGAGAAAATTTGTACTTAGGCGATTCATTATCGCAGCTAAGTCATCGAGTGCGACGTTTAGTGCACACTCGGAGAAAGTTTGTACTTAGGCGATTCTTGATCGCAGCTAAGTCCCCCAGTGCGACTTTTGGTGCACACTCGGAGAAAGTTTGTACTTAGGCGATTCTTGATCGCAGCTAAGTCCCCGAGTGCACTTAGACGTTAAGTGCACACTCGGAGAAAGTTAATACTTAGGCGATTCTGGATCGCAGCTAAGTCCCCGAGTGCGACGTTTAGTGCACACTCGGAGAAAGTTAATACTTAGGCGATTCTGAATCGCAGCTAAGTCCCCGAGTGTGACATTTAGTGCTCACTCGGAGAAAGTTAATACTTAGGCGATTCTGGTTCGCAGCTATGTTTTTTTTTGTTTTGATACCAGAGTTTCTGACCGCGGAAGAATTTTGAATCTGCAAAAACTCAATCTGCTTTGTATTACTTCACCGATACTTGTTCTTTACATTGCTTCAGTCGACGGTCACGTGTAGAAGCGCTTGAGGAGATCTCCGTTCCATGCTCGCGGCTCGTCCATTTCCCTGTCGATGTTGTAGAGTCGATATGCTCCGTTGTTCAGCACCTTGGAGATGATGAAGGGTCCTTCCCAGGCGGGAGCCAACTTGTGAGGTCTCTGCTGATCCACTCGGAGCACCTGGTCGTCTGCTTGGAATGTATGACTCCTGACGTGTCGCGCGTGAAAGGGCCGCAGATCTTGTTGGTAAATGGTTGAGCGTGTCAGTGCCATCTCGCGCTCCTCCTCTAGGAGATCCACTCCGTCTTGTCTTGCTTGCTCTGCATCAGCTTCGGAGAAGAGTTCAAATCGTGGAGCGTTGTGAAGCAAGTCACTCGGAAGGACTGCCTCTGCTTCGTAAACAAGGAAGAATGGGGATCTCCCTGTAGATCTATTTGGGGTCGTGCGGAGACCCCAAAGCACCGAAGGTAGCTCGGTGACCCATGCGCCGGCGGCATGTCCGACATCTCGCAAGAGTCGAGGCTTCAAACCTTGCGGAATAAGTCCATTCGCCCGCTCTGCTTGCCCGTTTGTTTGGGGATGCGCCACAGATGCAAGATCCACTCGGATACCTTGGGCTGTACAGAAACTTTTGAATCTGTCCGAGTCAAAGTTTGTTCCGTTGTCAATGATTATGATGTGAGGTACCCCGAATCTGGACATGATGTCCCTGACAAACTTGATGGCCGTAAGGGCGTCGAGCTTCTTGATGGGCTTGGCTTCAATCCACTTCGTGAACTTGTCGACTGCCACAAACAGATGTGTGAATCCCCCTTGGCCTGTCCTGAATGGACCGACTGTATCTAATCCCCATACTGCAAACGACCAAACAAGAGGGATTGTCTTCGACGTAGATGTTGGCTTGTGGGACTTGTTAGAGTAGAACTGACAGCCTTCACATCGGTCCACCATATCTTTCGCCATTTCATTCGCGTGCAGCCAGAAAAAGCCAGCTATGAATGCTTTGGCGACGATTGCTCTTGAAGAGGCATGATGACCGCAGGTTCCCGAGTGAATTTCTTCCAGGATTAACTGTCCCTCCTCAGAGGAGATGCATCGTTGAAGGACGCCCGAAATGCTTTCCTTGTACAACTGGCCATCAATGACAGTGAACGAAATTGACCTGCGGACGATCTGTCTGGCTTGGACTTCGTCTTCACGTAATTCTTGCCTCAGGATGTAGGCAACGAATCCGCACAGTCCAATCAGGGATGATAGGAAGAATCTCCATGATCAAATCAACCACAGCAGGGACTTCGACTTTAGTCGGATCTGCCGAGCTCTTTGGTTGTACTGGTTCCTATGTGAAAGGATCTTCTTTAACTGAGGGAAGGTGGAGGTGCTCGAGGCAGACATCAATCGGGACTGGTCTCCGAGTGGATCCGAGTTTTGCCAACTCATCAGCCGCTTGGTTTTTCAGTCGCGGAACGTGGTGGAGTTCTAGACCTTCAAACTTTTTCTCGAGCTTCCTCACTGCATTGCAGTATGTGGTCATGGTGGGGTTCCCGACGTCCCACTCCTTCATCACTTGATTAACCACCAAATCCGAATCGCCATAGACCATCAGGCGACGGACGCCGAGTGCGATGGCCATGCGCAGTCCATAAAGGAGAGATTCGTACTCTGCCTCGTTGTTGGAGGAATCAAAGTGTATCTGCAACACATACTTGAGTTTGTCAGCCTTTGGCGATATGATCACATCGCCAGCGCCGGAGCCATTCAACATCTTGGACCCATCGAAGAACATTGTCCAATGAGCCGAGTAGATGTGGGTCGGTTGCTGTTGTTCTAGCCATTCTGCTATGAAGTCAGCCAGAGCTTGAGATTTTATAGCTTTCTTGGCCTCGAACCTAATGTCGCAGTATAACATCTCCATTGCCCACTTCGCCACTCGACCCGATGCATCCCGACTGTGTAGGATTTCCGACAACGGAGCATCGGAAACGACGGACACCGAGTGGTCTTGAAAATAATGAGCCACCTTCTTCGTAGTCATGTAAATCCCGTAGATAAGTTTTTGATAGTGGGGATACCTCTGCTTGGAAGGAGTCCGGACTTCGGAGACATAATACACTGGCCGCTGAACCTTGTATGCTTTGCCTTCTTCTTCCCGTTCGACTTTGAGAACAGTGCTGACGACTTGATTTGTAGCCGCGATGTACAGAAGAAGGGGTTCTTTACTGAGCGGAGCAGTAAGAACCAGCTGGGTGGAAAGTAGGACTTTGAGGTCGTCGAATACGATTTGAGCTTCATCTGTCCACTCGAAAGTATCTGATTTCTTCATGAGTCGGTACAGAGGAAGTGCCTTCTCGCCGAGTCGACTGATAAACCTGCTCAAAGCTGCTAGGCAACCTGTGAGTCTTTGAACCTCGTGTATTCTGACCGGCCGCTCCATTCGGACGATGGTCCCGATCTTTTCGGGGTTGACATCGATCCCTCCTTCGGAAACGAAGAAACCGTGTAACTTTCCGCTGGGGACGCCGAATGAACACTTAGCTGGGTTGAGCTTGATATCGTACCTACGAAGGTTGGCGAATGTTTCTGCCAAGTCAGTCAGCAGGTCAGAACCTTTACGTGACTTGACTACGATATCATCCATATACGCCTCCACATTCCGACCGATCTGCTCGAGGAGGCATTTTTGGATCATGCGCATAAAGGTTGCTCCTGCATTCTTCAAACCAAATGGCATAGTGATGTAGCAGAAGCACCCGAATGGGGTGATGAAGGCTGTTTTTAATTCATCGGGGCCATACAGACGGATCTGATGATAGCCCGAGTAGGCATCAAGAAATGACAAATGCTCGCAACCCGCAGTCGAATCGACAATTTGATCGATGCGGGGGAGCGTAAAATGGTCTTTCGGGCAGACCTTATTGAGATGCTTGAAGTCGATGCACATTCGGAGCGACTAGTCCTTCTTGGGCGCCATGACAACGTTGGCGAGCCACTCGGAGTGGTGTACCTCGCGAATGAAGTTGGCTGCCAAAAGCTTGGCCACCTCTTCTCCAATTGCCTTCCTCTTGTGCGCGGCGGACTGACGCAGGCGTTCTCGGACAGGCCGAGCGGCGGGATCCACATGCAGTCGGTGCTCATCCAACTCCCTGGGTACACCTGGCATGTCAGTGGGCTTCCATGCGAAGATGTCCCAGTTCTCACGGAGGAATTCGATGAGCTCGGCTTCCTATTTAGGATCGAGGGTTGTGGAGATGTTCGTCGGGGCAGCGGTGTCGTCCGTCGTGTGGATGCTGACCTTCTTCGTCTCTCCCGCCGACTAGAATGCGGATTCCGAAGCTCGCTTCTTCGAACGCATCAAGTCAGCGGAGTCAACTGTCTTCTTGTACTCGTCAAGCTCGAGGACAGCCATCTGTTGATCGGCGATCCTCGATCCTTGCTGCAGACACTCCTCGGCCCGCTGCCGATTGCCTGTGATAGTGATCACACCTTTCGGGCCTGGCATCTTCAGCTTCAGGTACACGTAACATGGATGGGCCATGAAACGCACATACGCCGGGCGGCCCAGAATTGCGTGATACGCACTTTGGAAGTCCACCACCTCGAACGTCAACTTTTCCTTGCGGAAGTTCTTGTCGGAGCCGAAGACGATGTCCAACGCGATCTGGCCGAGTGACTTGGCCTTTTGTCCAGGGACGACTCCATGGAACTGCATGCTGCTCTCGCTAAGTTTGGACATCTGAATGCCCATCCCCTTGAGAGTGTCAGCGTACATGATGTTCAAACCACTGCCGCCATCCATGAGGACTTTGCGCAGTCGGACTCCTTCCACCACCGGGTCGACGACCAGAGCCTGCCTCCCTGGAGTGGGTACGTGTGCTAGATGATCCGACTGGTCAAAGGTGATCGCAGTCTGAGACCATTTGAGGAACGTGGTGTTGGTCGGCGTGGCCATGTTCACCTCCCTGTTCACCAGCTTGAGTCGACTCTTGCTCACAACGTCAGCAAAAATCATCAGTGTTGCATGGACATGGGGGAACGGATCCTCCTTTTCCTCCTCATCCTGTTCATTGCCCTTTTCACTCGGTTGCCCTTCGCCGAACCCCTGGAGCAGGCGGCGACATTGCCGAGTGGTATGCTTCGGATATATGGCGTTGCCCTCTTCATCCATCTTTGTGTGAATCGGACATGGCTGGTCCAGAATGGGGTTTCCGAACAGCTTCTTCTTGGGGGTGAACTGAGCCTTCCCCTTGCCCTTGAACTTGGCATTGGTAACGGCTGCGGCCTCTGCGTGCGGAGTGGACGGAGCTTTTTTGCTTCTGCTTCCAAGTGTTGTTCCCATCTCCATCGGCGACTGCTTTGTGCTTGCCGCTCTGAATGCGGTCTTCTTCTTCGCGATTTTCATAGCGTGCCGCTATCTCCATCATCTTACTCATGGAGATGTCGCCTGTTCGACCGAACTTCAGGTACAAATCTCTGTACCGCACGCCTGCCTTGAAGGCGCAGACTGCTTGGTGCTCTGTGACGTTCTCCACCGTGTGGTAGAGGGTCGTCCAACGCTGAATGAAATCGCGCAGGGGCTCATTCTGCTTCTGGACACAGTGATGGAGCTCCACGAGGCCAGCAGGGCGTTTGCACGTCCCTTCGAAGGTCCTGATAAAGACTCGGGCCAGATCTGCCCAGCTGTAGATGCTTGAGGGGGCCAACTGGTTCAGCCACGCTCGTGCCAAGCCGTCGAGCATCAGAGGAAGGTGTTTCATGGCGACGTGGTCGTCCCCTCCTCCGATCTGGACTTCCACTCGATAGTCGTCAAACCACGTTTCTGGCTTGGATTCTCTTGTGAAGTTGCTGATCCCCGTCGCCAATCGGAATTTGGGAGGGATGTCAGCCGAACGGATGGCTCGGTTGAAACACTCGGGACCAAAGACGATGGTCCTGCTTCCACTCCGACGGTCCATATCGTGACCATCACGGTGGGCCCGGCCCCTGTCGACCCTCCTTTGAGCGATATGCCCTCTTGCGTCGGGCCTTGGATCATAAGTGTCACCGAATGAACGCCGATCATCAGGATGTCGGGGCCCGTAGGTCCCACCCCGCGGAGGGGTGTGTGAACGACGACGATCTTCAGGATTTATGGAACGGTTGCCTCCCCTGTGTCGCCGATGAGAACCGGGGCTGTGAACTGACCGATGCATGTTCGCATGAACAGAACTATTGTGGATCCTGTTGTGTGACTGGGAGAGCGCCGAATTTTGCTGCTGCGCCGTGTGCAGCAGGGCACGGATCTGCTCGATCCCTCTGCCAGCCTCTGAATCAGTAGGCTGGAGGGAATCGGCTATCCTCGCGGCGGCAGCCAGGTTGAGGACGGGTGTGCGGAACACCTCCACGTTGCTCTGACGAGTGCGCCGACTGGCAGAACGGCGGGGTTGACGGCGAGCGCCGGAGGTTTCGCCGACCTCGTGCTCGTTCCGGCCGGTCTGGCGGGGGCTTTCACGGGAGTTGGCCATGTGCACTTCGGCTGGAGGCCCGCGACCCACGTACTCCGAAGGGAACTCAGTCGGAACTGAGTCCGAGCACTGGGACGGCGGCGCAACTACAACCGACTCGAGGACCGCCACTTGTGAAGACGCGCTCTGGCGTGCCTGGGCATGTCGCAACCAACGCTGGAGCTGCGGACGGCAACACCGCTTGTTGCGGCGCGTGACAGGGGCGAAGGTCGACACCGGAGCGGACTGCTGGAGAAGAAGGATGCCCCGGGCGCCGGCACGGAAGTGCGTAGCCCCGCGACTAGGGAGCGCCTCGACATCAAGAGGGGCATCCCGAAGCCATGCTGAATCATCGACGATGAAGGAGAGAGCGCCGAAGAGGATCTCGTGACCCATGCTCAAATCTCCACCGAATGACATGATGAAGAAATGTAGTTGCAAACTCGCCGGAAGTCGCTTAGACGCCTGCCCCACGGTGGGCGCCAACTGTCGTGGGTATAAGTCTGACAGTAGATGTGTAGGGTACGAAAGGATGGGCAGAGCCTTAGCTACGGCGAGGTTGTATGAGTTCAGGCCCCTCTACGGTGGAGGTAAAAGCCCTACGTCTCAGTGCTCTTGGGAGCTTGTTGTCGAGTGGAATATGGATTACAGTGAATTGCTAACCCCTGCACCAGTGGGGAAGGGCGGCTTATATAGAGTGCGCTGCCCTTCACAACGGTTCGGTGCACACGGGTGGAGTAGTGGCGAATAAATGCCTACGTTACAGGTAACGTATGTCTTAAATGCTAATAAAGGTACATGGAAACGTATGACCGTTACCCTCCAGGGGGGTTAGGATGCATAGAGTGGAATCCAGTCGGTAAGTTCGATACGCTCCGAATGCTCATCTCCGACTGGATGATGGGGGAATCCTCACCGACTGGATGATGGGAAGTCCTTAATTCAGTCGGAACTGACTAAGGGCCTTATCCCTTATGAAGGGTAGTCCTCGGGTAGGACTCATAGGGCAGGCCTATGACCCTACCCTAGGACTATAACCCCATCACCCGGTATTGGCCAAGTAATTGTTTCACACCTTTACTTTCTCAAACCTTTTCAACTTTCACGCAATACATGAGTGTGAGCCATGGTTATAGCACTATAGATGGTGTGGAATGTAGTGGAGGTTGCAAGACAAAAAAAGGAGAAGATAGTCACATTAACTAGGCATATCAATGAGCTGTGGAGATGCTAATCAATAGATATCAATGTGAATGAGTAGGGATTTCCATACAAATGATGCACTAGAGCTACGAGTATGTGAAAGCTCTTAAAGAAGACTAGTGGGTGTGCATCCAACTTGCTTGCTCACGAAGACCGAAGGCAATTTTGAGGAAGCCTATCATTGGAATATACAAGCCAAGTTATATAATGAAAATTTCCCACTATCTATATGGTGGTCACAAAACGAGAGACTCTCAATCATGAAGATCGTGGTGCTTAATATGCACAAGTGTGGAAAAAGTGGTAGCATTGTCCCTTCTCTCTTTTTCTCTCATTTTTTTTATTTGGTGGGCTCTTTGGCCTCTTTTTTTTAATTTTTTTGGTGGGCTTCTTTGGCCTCTTTTATTTCCTCACATGGGACAATGCTCCATTAATGATGATCATCACACTTTCAACTCAAAACTTAGAGCAACTGTGACTCTATATGGAATGCCTTCGGTAGTGTACCCTGGAAATGATCTAGCATGGCATAGACATCAATGGAAACATCATGCTAGCTATCTTACGACCATGCAATGGCAATGTAGACGTGGTGGCACATGTCATGGTGGTAGTTGCATGGCAATATATCTCGGAATGACTTTGAGAAAGCCATAGTAGGTACGTATGGTGGCTGTTTTGAGGGAGGCTAATGGTGGGTTTTGTGCACCGGCGAAAATTGCACGACACTAAGAAGATAGTGATGGTGGAAGGTGAAAGTGCATCTAAACCATGGACTCAACGTTAGTCATGAAGAACTCATATACTTGTTGCAAAAGTTTAATTAGTAATCGAAACAAAGCATTCAACGCATACTCCTAGGGGAAGGGTTGGTAGGTATAAACCATCGCGCGATCCCGACCGCCACGCAAAGGATGACAATGAATATACTAATCATGCTCAGATTTCATCACATAGCGGTTCACCATACGTGCATGCTACGGGAATCACTAACTTCAACACAAGTATTTCTAGATCCACAACACCTTACTAGCATGACTTCAATATTACCATAACCAAAACTCAAAACTAATTGAGATGCATCAAACTTCTCTAACTATTCAATGCACATGAAGGTGGAAGTTTTCGTATCTCTTTGGATAACTACCCCTTTTGAGACTACCTTCAGAGCATAGATAAACTACCAAGCCACGCACCGCTATGCTCTAAAAGATATAAGTGAAGCACATAGATCAAAAGTATCTAGCTCAAAATATATAAGTGAAGCACATGTGAGCTGAATTGTCTACCAAAACATATAAGTGAAGCTCGACAAAATCACGGTGTGTACATGTCTCTCTCTCTAGGTGTGCAGCAAGGATGATTGTGACACAAGAAAAATAAAAGGCTCCTACGACACAAGACACTCCAAGCAAAAACACATAACATGTGGTGAATAAAAATATAGCCCCAAGTAACGTTACCGATGGATTGAAAACGAGAGAGGGGATGCCTTCCCGGGGCATCCCCAAGCTTAGGCTTTTACGACATCCTTTAATATATTGGGGTGCCTTGGGAATCCCCAAGCTTGAGCTCTTGCCACTCTTTATCTCTTTGTCCATAATAACTTCACCCAAAACTTGTAAACTTCACAACACGAAACTTAAACAGAAACTCGTGATAACATTAGCACAAGAAAGCAAACCACCACTCCGTTAGGTACTGTAGCAAGCTTAAATTCTACTTGTGCTGATGCTGGGCTACTGTACTTTCACTCTTCCATGGCTAATACCCCCCGATACTATCCATAGTTTCATCAAAATAAGCAACCAACACAATAAAAACAGAATGTGTTAACAGCGGACCAGTCTGTAGTAATCTATAGATTTCGTATACCTCTGTTACTCCAAAAATTCTGAAAAATTACGACAGTTCGAAGGATTTGTGTAGCAATCAGTAGCAAAAAGAATCAACTCAAAAGCTCTTAAAGAAAAAAACTTAAAATTCTTTTCGTCAGCAGAAATTTTATGTCTTTTCCAGCATGACCAAACACTACAGGAATCACCTTCTTTGCCGTCTGCCATCACAGACGGCAAAGACAAATACCCGGACGGCAAAGACAGTATCACAGACGGCAAAGATTGTCACGACCGACAAATTTTCTGCGTCAGCCTACGACGGCATAGGAACTTCTTTGCCGTCTGCCCCCATAAAGCGGACAGCAAAGCTCTTTGCGTCAGCTTTCCTGAGGAGCAGTCGGCAAAGAGTTTGGGACGGCAGCCGAGAGGCGTTGCCTCCGTTAGGGGTTAACAAAGCCTTTGCCGTCTGCCTCCTCGGCAACCTTTGCCGTTTGCCTCCTCGGCAACCTTTGCCGTCCGCTTCCTCGGCAACCTTTGTCGTCTGCTTCCTCGGCAACCTTTGCCGTCTGCCGTGTCCTCCCCTCCCCCCTCTCTCCACTTTTGTATTCTGCCCCCTCCTCTGTGCCCTCTTCTTTTCCATCTGCCTACCCAGCAGGCAGACGACAAAGAGACTATATGGCCAGCTGCTACTGCCCAGGTTGCACAGCTGGGCGCCACGTGGCACCTTGGCCGTCCGCTGGCAGACGGCAAAGGCCTTTGCCATCAGCTGGCAGACGGCAAGGAGCCTATATTGTCCCTTATTTATTTATTTTTTCTATTTCACATCACATATACATATAATTCAGAGCACATATATCATAAATAGATCACAACACATATATGATATACATATAAAGCTCATCAATGTCATTTGTTCATCAACGTACATCCCATATATCAAAAGAACCAACACATATGAAGTTTCATCCATATATACATACATATAGTTGCACATATATTGTTCATCAACACATTGTTCATCAACACATACAAAGAACAAACACATTGTTCATCAACTCAAATAAAAACAGAAACTAAAGCACTCCAACGCCAGCTTCCATGCATGTAGTACATCCAATCTGCAAAATGGGAATAAGAAAGTAAGTAGAAGAAGAACAACAACATATATATGACAAATAAGCTAAATTGAAGAAGAAAGAGAAGAAGCAATAAGAGAACAAGGAGAAGAAAAACAAGGAGGAGGAGGAGGGGAAGGGGAAGGAGAAGGAGAAGGAGAAGAAAAAAAAGAGAAGAAGAAGGAGAAGAAGGAGGAGAAGAAGGAGAGAAGAAGAAGGAGAAGAAGGAGGGCTCCTTCTCCTTCTCCTTCTTATTCTCCTCCTTCTTCTCTTCTTCTCCTCCTCCTTCTTCTTCTTCTCCTCTTCCTCCTTATTCTTCCCCTTCTCCTTCTATTCTTCTTCTCTTCTTCTTCTTCTTCTTCCTTCTCCTTCTTTTTGAGCTAAATATTCCAATTATGTCATTTTAGAGGAAAACAAGCTAAGTATATAATATTCATGAGCTAACCAAGGTTCTTATGCCATTTTGAGCTTATTATGGTATTTTGGAGCTAAATGGGCTAATTATGTCATTGTTGGGTTAATTAAGCAAGGATAATATGAAATAGGAGAAGAAAGAGGAGGAGGAGGAGAAGAAGAAGAAATCAAGAAGGAGGAGGAGGAGAAGGATAGAAGGTCCTGGGCCTTCTCCTCCTCCTCCTCCTCCTCCTCCTCCTCCTCCACCTCCTCCTTCTCTTCTTCTTCATCTCTTCTTCTTCTTTCTTTTCATTTTGCCTATTTCTTCTCCTCTTCTCCTCTTGTTGGAGCTAAATTACCTAATTATGTCTTTTTTGAGCTAAATATTCCAATTATGTCATTTTAGAGGAAAACAAGCTAAGTATATAATATTCATGAGCTAACCAAGGTTCTTATGCCATTTTGAGCTTATTATGGTATTTTGGAGGTAAATGGGCTAATTATGTCATTGTTGGGTTAAATAAAGCAAGGATAATATGAAAGAGGAGAAGAAAGAGGAGGAGGAGGAGAAGAAGAAGAAATCAAGAAGAAGGAGGAGGAGGAGGAGAAGGATAGAAGGTCCTGGGCCTTCTCCTCCTCCTCCTCCTCCTCCTCCTCCTCCACCTCCTCCTTCTCTTCTTCTTCATCTCTTCTTCTTCTTTCTTTTCATTTTGCCTATTTCTTCTCCTCTTCTCCTCTTGTTGGAGCTAAATTACCTAATTATGTCTTTTTTGAGCTAAATATTCCAATTATGTCATTTTAGAGGAAAACAAGCTAAGTATATAATATTCATGAGCTAACCAAGGTTCTTATGCCATTTTGAGCTTATTATGGTATTTTGGAGGTAAATGGGCTAATTATGTCATTGTTGGGTTAAATAAAGCAAGGATAATATGAAAGAGGAGAAGAAAGAGGAGGAGGAGGAGAAGAAGAAGAAATCAAGAAGAAGGAGGAGGAGGAGAAGGATAGAAGGTCCTGGGCCTTCTCCTCCTCCTCCTCCTCCTCCTCCTCCTCTGCTATGACCGGCTTGGCCTATGGCCGGCGTAGGCCCATTGGGCGTTAATATTAGCAGCTTGGCCCGCAAGTTATCTTAGGTAAATTACTTTAGGAAAGTTATCTTTGGCTCGAGTTATAAATACTAGTTGTAAGACATCAATTGAGATCAAGCAATAAAGATATTATCTTCTGTTGCCCGGCTCTCCAAGGAGCCGGAACCCTAGCCTCCGCCGCACCTAACCCTAGCCGCGACGGCGCCATCTTGCCGGCGCGTCCGCTCCAACCCTCGCTCCCCTCCTCCCTGCCCTTACAACCTACGCCGGAGGCCCGGTAGGAACCCTAGTCCTACCAATTTGGTATCCAGAGATTCCAGGCTGATCATGTCGCTCCCTCCACCACCGCCGCCGCTCAACACCACCACCGCCCCACTGCCGCAAACCACCACCACCGCCCCGCTGGGAACCAACCCCCGCCGCCGAGCGTCGCCCACACTACCTACGGGCCGCCGTCGCTGCCGTGGGCCACCCTGGCCTTCCAGCCACTCCACGGAGGGGCGCCGCCGCAGCTGCTGCTGCAGCACTACCACGCCGCGGGCACTCCCTGGCCGGTGTGGCCGGCCACCACCGCGCCACTAGGGGGGCTGCCCCAACAGTCGCTACCGGCCACCACGGCGCAGGCTCCGGCGCCACACCAGCAGCCGCCGCCGCCATCGACAGCAGCACCTCCAGCGCCCCGAACCACCGGTCGGCCCCTGCAACAGGTGCAGTTCCCGTCATCGCCATCGCCAATTCCCGCGTGGGCAGCCGGATCATCTTCGGGTCTGATCTATACCCAGGCACAAGCACTGCAGCAACCGCCCGGACGGGGCGGCCGCCAGCTCAGTCGACCCGTGCCGACCCTTCCAGCACTGGGCCGGCCTCCGCCAGCCGCAACGGCCGCACCTCTGGCCGCCACACGGACCTTCCGCAGGTTGTCCCCGGCCGAGCAGCAGGAGCGTCGACGTCAGGGTCTTTGCTTTAACTGCGATGAGCCCTACACGCCGACACATGTCTGCCGCCGCCTCTTCTACTTGGAGACGGTCCACTACACTGAGGCGAACGAGACGAACGACGCACCAGACCCGGCCGCAGATTCTACGGCGACGGCCTGCGTCGTCTCTCTCCACGCCCTCGCCGGCATCCGCCATGAGCGGACCATGTTGCTGCCCGTGACGATCCATGGTGAGCAGCTGGTCGCCCTGCTGGATACGGGCTCCACTCTTCTTATTCTTTTCTTATTTTCCTTTTTCCTTTTCCTTTTATTCCTTCTTATTTTCCTTCTTCTTCTTCTTCTTTTTATTCTTCTTCTTCTCCTCCTCCTCCACTAGCTCTTCTTCTTCTTCTTCTCCTTTTTTCTTCTTCTACTTATTCTTCTTCTTCTACTTTTTCTTATTTTCTTCTACTAAACAGGAAACTACCTACTAAATCTACTAATTAACTAACAGAAACTACCTACTAAATCTACTAATTTATTCTTCTTCTTCTTCTTCTTATTTTATTTTTTCTTTTTTCCTCTTATTCTTCTTCTCCTTCTTCTTGTTTTCTTCTTCTCTTCTTCTTCTTCTTCTTATTTTCTTTTTTCCTCTTATTCTTCTCTTCCTCTCCTATTTTTCTTCTTCTTCTTCTTCTTCTTGGTTCTTCTCCTTCCCTTCCTTTTCCTTCTTCTTCTTTTCCTTCTTCTTCTTATTTTTTTCTTCTCCTTTCTCCTCCTTCTTCATCTCCTTTCTCCTTCTTCTTCTTCTTCTAAACCTAAACTAACTAAACCTAAACTAAAACTGAAACTAAAACTAAAACTAAACTAAAACTGAAACTAACCTAACTAAAACTGAAACTAACCTAACTAAATCGGAAACTAACCTAACTAAAACTGAAACTAACTAAACTAAAACTGAAACTAACCTAACTAAACCTAAACTAAAACTGAAACTAAAACTAAACTAAAAGTAAGAACTAATTAAACAAAAACTATTAAAAAAAGAAGAAACTTACCAGGGGGAGGAGGGCCGCAGGGGGAGGAGGCCGGCGGTGGAGGAGGGTGCAGGGCGGCGGTGGGGTGGGGTGGGGAGGTGTGGTGGGGGGTGGCGGCGGCGGCGGCGGCGGGGGCGCAGGGAGGAGGAGGAGGAGGGCCGCAGGGGGGGGGGCGCAAGGCGGCGGTGGGGTGGGGAGGTGGGGTGGGGGTGGCGTCGGCGGCGGCGGCGGTGGGGCGGCGGCGGTGCTGGGGGCGCAGGGAGGAGGAGGAGGGCCGCAGGGGGGGGGGGGGCGCACGGCGGCGGTGGGGTGGGAGAGAGAGAGAGTGCGTGGGAGAGAGGAGAGAGGTGGGGCGCGCGGCGACCGTTAACTTTTGGGGGGTCCATCCCCTTTGCCGTCTGCACTGATCCCCTTTGCCGTCTGCCACGGACGGCAAAGCTACTCAGGCAGACGACAAAGGGGTGGGTGGGGCTGGGGTGGGATGGGGAGAGAGGGGGGTGGGGTGGGACAGCTTTGCCGTCTGCCGTCCCTACCTTTGCCGTCTGTTGACAAACGACAAAGAGGTGGCTGATGGCAAATATTTATTTTGCCATCAGCCTCCTCTTTACCGTTTGTTTTTTGCCAACACACGGTAAAGAGGTTCTTCGCCGTCCGCTGGCTGATGGCAAAGATTTGGCAGACGGCAAATAAAGGAATTCCAGTAGTGAAACGATCATCCCCAAGACTAATCATAACGGTTTTGCTTGGCACAAACGCAAAAAGAAACACAAAAACACAATCATAACAGAATTAGGAAAGTGTGGAAAACACAAACAGAAAGAAAAAGGATAGATTCGTTGGGTTGCCTCCCAACAAGCGCTTTTGTTTAACGCCCTTAGCTCGGCATTCGGTGATGCTCTCACAAAAGACAAGAATTGAAGCACAACGAGAGCATCCTAAAGCATGTGAAAACCACATCTAAGTCTAACGTACTTCCTATGCATAGGCATTTGATAGGAAAACAGATTGTCAAGACAACCAATAGTTTCCATATGCAAGGAAGAAGAAAGAGACAATAGCAATCTCAACATAACGAGAGGTATTTTGGTAACATGAAAGTTTCTACCACAATATGTTCCTCTCTCATAGCAATTACATGTGGGATCATGTTCAAATTCAACAATATAGCTATCCCATAGGGTATTCTTTTCATGATCCACATGCATGCAAAGTTGACGCTCTTCAAAAATAATGGGATTATCATCAACCAAAGTCATGACGTCTCCAAACCCACTTCCAATATTATTGCAAATATCATATTCATCATGGGGTTTGAACAAATTTTCAAGATCATAAGAAAGATCATCACCCCAATCATGATTATTGCAACAAGTAGTGCTGAAAGCAAAACTAGCATCCCCAAGCTTAGGGTTTTGCATATTTTTAGCATGATTTTCACTAATAGGATTTATAATGAAACCATTGCAATCATGCTTTTCATCCAAGGAGCCCTCATGAATCACTTCATGAATTTCTTCTTCACAATTTTCAGATTCACGCATCTTAAGCAAAACTCCATAGAAATAGTCAATTGTCCTCAACTCACTAGCAATTCGTTCAACAATAGTGGGTCTCTTAAAGAGACTAGCTAGTGGATGAGGATCTATATCAATGGATTTTTAGCAAGCAAAGATGCAAGCTAAAAGAAGGCACATGGTAACACAAGCAAATAGAATGCGAGCGGAAGAAGGGTGAACGGAAAAAGGCAAAGGAGAAAGGCAAAAGAAAACAACAAATGTGAAGTGGGGGGAGAGGAAAACGAGAGGCAACTGGCAACAAAAGTAAATGCAAGAGATGAGTTTGTGAGACCTACTTGCATAGATCTTGATTTCTCCTCCCCGGCAACGGCGCCAGAAATGCTTCTGATGTCAGCTATGCTGATGCACAAAAGTCCTTCCGATGGCGCCAGAAACAGGTGTGTCGACGGCACCAGGAATCCTTCAGCTGCGGCTATGCCTTAAGGGACTTCCTAGGCAAGTATGCAAAGGATTTCCCCCTTGCGTTGGTGTTCCCTTGAAGCGGAAAGGGTGATGTAGCACAGTGACGGTAAGTATTTCCCTCAGTTTGAGAACCA
This sequence comes from Hordeum vulgare subsp. vulgare, assembly GCF_904849725.1. NCBI lineage: Eukaryota > Viridiplantae > Streptophyta > Magnoliopsida > Poales > Poaceae > Hordeum > Hordeum vulgare. The sequence goes on along the minus strand of NC_058519.1, from coordinate 266,578,937 downwards.
AGGTATCAATCCGGTGGAGGAGTATCACAAGATACTGCACAAACACAAAAGCTTGCTCCCAACACTATGAAGGGGTTGTCAATCCCTTATAGATTGTTTGCCAAGTGAGAACTGAAAGCAACAAAGTAACAAAGCAAAGTAAAAGCGGAGGTGTAAACGATGGATGTGAATAGACCCGGGGGCCGTAGTGTTTACTAGTGGCTTCTCTCATGAAAGCAAGTAGACGGTGGGTGAACAAATTACTGTCGAGCAATTGATAGAACAGCGCAAAGTCGTGACGATATCTATGCAATGGTTATATCTATAGGCATCACGTCCAAAACAAGTAGACCGATACTTTCTGCATCTACTACTATTACTCCACACGTCGACCGCTATCCAGCATGCATCTAGTGTATTAAGTCCATAAGAACAGTGTAACGCCTGAAGCAAGATGACATGATGTAGAGGGATAATCTGAAACCAATGATAAAAACCCCATCTTTTTACCCTTGATGGCAACTATTTGATGTGTGCCTTGCTGCCCCTACTGTCACTGGGAAAGGTCACCACATGGTAGAATCCAAAACCAAGCACTTCTCCCATTGCAAGAATCATAGATGTAGTTGGCCAAACAAAACCAAAGACTCGGAGAGACTTACAAGGATATCAAATCATGCATATAAGAAATCAGCAAAGACTCGAATATATATCATAGATAATCTGATAACAAATCCACAATTCATCGGATCTCGACAAACACACCGCCAAAGAAGATTACATCGGATAGATCTCCATGAAGATCATGGAGAACTTTGTATTCAAGATCCAAGAGAGAGAAGAAGCCATCTAGCTACTAACTACGGACCCGTAGGTCTGAAGTGAACAACTCACGAGTCATTGGAGGGGCGATGATGATGATGAAGAAGCCCTCCAACTCCAAAGTCCCCTCCGACAGGGCGCCAGGAAGGGTCTCCTGATGAGATCTCACGGAAACGGAAGCTTGCGGCGGCGGAAAAGTATTTTCGAGGCTCCCCTGATTTTTTGCAGAATATTTGGGAATTTATAGTCCAAAAACCTAGGTCAGGGGGCGGTCAGGGAGGCCACAAGCCTGCCCACCACCGCCTCCACCTGGTGGCAGAGTGGGGGCTTGTGGGCTCCTTGGAGCCCACCTCGCTTGTCCCAAAAGCCCCTGGTCTTCTTCCGTTCGGGAAAAAATCATTTCGGGGTTTTTCTTCCGTTTGGACTCCGTTCCAAAATCAGATCTCAAAAGAGTCAAAAACACGGAAAAAACAGGAACTGGCACTTGGCACTGAATTAATAAGTTAGTCCCAAAAAAGATATAAAAGGTACATAAAACAACCAAAGAAGACAAGATAACAGCGTGAAACCATCAAAAATTATAGATACGTTTGACACGTATCAGGTCCCGGTAGCGTGCCTTATGAGGTAGGGTGCCCGACATTAACCCACAAGATGCGGCAAGTTACCTAGCCCTCCAGCCGTCCCTTCAAGCCTCAGCTGCAGGAGTTCCTTGGCATCTACACGATCATCGTGCAGGCTGCCGGGGAACAAGATGATAAGGTGTTCGCCAATTACTTCTCGTTAGCACTAAAGCCCAACGTGTGCAGTTGGCTAAAGAACTTACCTAAGGGATCCATATCTTCTTGGGCGGACATGCGCAACCAGTTCATTGGTGCATAGCACGGAGGGTACAAACTCCCAGGGTAGCCCATCGATGTCCATGTACTTCCGAGAGGGATGGCAAAACCCTCTGCAAGTTTATCCAGAGATTTAGCCATGTACTTTCCAGAGGAATGGGGAAACACTCCGCATGTATATCCAGAGATTTAGCCGCGATTGCTGCATTCCACAAAAAAGTGCCAAACCGGCGGATGCACGAAGAGATAAGTGTCAGCAAGGTGCGGGATGTCGCCGAGCTCTATGCCCTAGATGACACCCCGGGGGGGACGCTGGCATGGAGGTCGACTCCGACGATGAAGACGTGCCCGCCTCCAAGGGGAAAGGCCGAAACCACAAACGAAAGCTCAAAGGCAAGGTAGTGATGGTTGTAGCAGCATCTGACAAGTCCAGGACCGTCAAGAAGGCCAGGTCCGAGGGGCCTGCAAGGAATCTACCACATGCTACGGAGACGACAAAGCCGCAACAGGGGAAAAGGCCGGCAAGCCATACTCCAAGATCAACCTCACTAAGGTCCATGACATCATCGAGTGCTGCCAAGTAGATCAGCTTGCCGAAAAGCAGAAGCAAGAATAGGAAAGGCGCGACAAGCAGAAGGGCCAGAATGGTGCGGGTGGTTCCGACAAGAGGAATTGTGATGGCCATCCCAGTCACTGCGGCAAGGCCATGCAGGAAAAAGATATGCCTGCTAGCCATTAAAACAAGAAGTATGATAAAAAGACGGTGACAAAGACGAGGATGATGAAGGATCAGAGGTCCATGAGTTCTAGAGGGTAATATGCCATGTGTGTTTACGGAGGCGCAACTTTGCACTACTCCCACCAGCAACTCAAACAGTGGGTCCATGAGGTCGACGCGACATAATGAGCAGCAGAGGCAAGGAAACCACTCAAGTGTTCCAACACCCGCATCATTTTCGATGCTGAGGATTACCCTGACCTCATCACAACCTTCAGGTGTGTGGCATTGTTGGTATCACCAACAATTTGCAAACTTAGGGTCACAAAGATGTTGTTCGATAGTGGGGCTGGCTTGAACTTGATTTTGCCTGACTTGATCAAGCTACTATAGATCCCCGATTTAGATCTCAAACTGATGGGATCCTTCCAGCGTATCAACCCAGGAAGATCTCAGCCGAAGGGGAAGATGACTCCGTCGGTGACGTTCGACAACAAGCTCAACTTCAGCAGATAGAGAGTTGTCTTCGATGTGGCGAAGATGTCGTTGCCATACAATGGAAACTTGGACAGACATGCCCTCGCAAAATTCATGGCGGTATCCCACCACGCCTACAACATGCTGAAGATGCCAGGGCCGATGAGCATCATCACCATCCATGCTGACAACAAAGATGTAGTAATCCGCATTGACAATATCTTCCGGGAGGTAGTAGCAGTGTAACATCCATGATGGATACTATCCTTATTTGGGGTCGAAGCCTTGATAGGGATAGAAGTGCATCTCGGCATTTTGCAAGTACAAAAGAGGAGATGAGTATATGAGTTAGCTTACACTCGCCACATGCTAAATTACAAATCCATACAATCATCCATTCGAACATTCGTAAGAGCAGGGTCCGAATATGAACGAAATCAGACGATAAAGCGGTGAAGTCTTGGACGTTACAAGTTGGTATCAGAGAAAAAGAAGAAAAAATAGGGAAGTTTGGAAATGAATCAGAGTGAAAGAAAAATAGTTTTGTGATGCTAGAATTATATACCATTTTATAAAATTGGTTTTGCGATTTCACTAGAAAAAATTAAAATGCCCTTTTTTGATCCACTTAAACCTGTTTTCACAAGGTATTTAGATGAGAGAGGATGAGACATGATTGAGACATGTTTTTATATTAACAAACAATATAATAGGGAATATAACAAAAACATAAGGAAGGATTTGGATAAAGTAAAAACCCAACCTTCCATAATATTTGAATTAAAGATAGATGGAGGTATTGCTCAAAGAATTTGTCGGGAGGGTTTCCATATAAGAAAAACCACTTGAAAGCAAGCACAACACCACAGCATATAACTTCACTCAAACGTAACATGCTGCAACGAAAATGGAATGGATGAGATGATGCTATCGTGCACAAGTGAATAACATGAAGGAAATCTTATTAAATCAAAGCAAAGTTGTCATGTTATACACGGTTCACATATGGAAATGTTACAAGGTTTTGCAAAAGTGCACTTGGGCTGTTACCAGCTGCATCTATGGACAAGGCTCTTGCTCCTACCGAGAAAGCTCCTGTGGGGAAGAAGAAGAACAAGAATCCCACCAAGGACCCTAATGAGGACTATGGGAAGCAAGCCCGAGAGTGTTGCATGCCCGTCGACGGCTTACCAGAGAACTTCGCCGCTAGGAGAAAGAAAAACAAAGTGAGAACTCCTGAGACGAAGCAATCGGCTGCGCGGGAGGACCACAAGGGTGGTACTTTCAACCATAAGTGCCACCCTCGATAGCAAATAGGAAATCACGCTCGTCACCTTTCTACGGGTGAATGTCGATGTGTTCGCTTGGCAACCATCTGACATCCCTTGTGTTCCTAGGGACGTGATCAAGCACCATCTTGCTATGTGTCCCCACGCACTTCCCATCAACCAAAAGGTGCAAAAACAAGCCCTGGAATGACAAGAATTCATTGTCGAGGAAACCAAGAAGCTGGAAGCAGCAGGTCTGATCAAAGTTGTGCTTTACCTCACATGGCTGGCAAATCCATTGTGCTGCAAAAGGAAAGTGGGAAATGAAGACTTTGCATTCGCTTCACGGATGTCAACAAAGCTTGTCCGAAGGATCCTTTCCCTTGGCCATGCATTGATCACATAGTAGACTCAACTGCCGGCTATGACCTTTTGTCATTCCTTGATGCCTACTCTGGCTATCACCAGATCTTCATGGCTGAGGAATATGAAGAAAAGACTGCATTCATCAGCCGATATGGCACATACTTCTTCAAGTGTATGCCTTTTGGGTTGAAGACAGCCAGTTCAACATTTGCAAGGGTCGTCCAAATTGGTTTTGGGCAACAAATACACAGAAGTGTGGAAGTGTACATAGCCGACATCATTGTCAAAACCAAGGACGAGGCCATGTTGATCCAAGATTTAGAAGATACCTTCATGAACTTGTGGAAGATCAACTAGAAGCTCAATCGAGAGAAGTGTGTTTTTGGGGTTCCATCCGGCAAGCTCCTCGTGTTCTTTGTTTCATAATGCAGAATAGAAGCCAACCCCGCCAAGATCGAAGCAATCGGGCAAATAGAGGCACCGAAGCGCATTAAGGATGTATGCCGCTTGGCGGGTTGCATCGCCACCCTCAGCAGGTTCATTTCCAAGTCTACGGAATGCGCCCTACCATTTTTAAAAATCTTGAAAAAGGCAGATCATATGAAATGGACTATGGAGGCGGAGGCTCCGCTGTAGGATTTGAAGAAATACCTATCATCTGCATTAATAATGGTCGCGCCAAAAGAAAAAGAGCCGTTGCTGCTATATTTAGCGGCGACTAATCAAGTACGAAGCGATGCATTAGTGGAGGAAAGAGAAGATGAAGGAGAGGACGGGACAACCCCCAAGATGGCAGTTGGCAAGCCAGACGCGACTCCACTAACAACATAAATACAATGCAAGGGGTAAAACAACAAATCATTCAGAAGAATAAGATGGTGCAGCAACTAGTATACTTTTTCAGCTCGCACCTGCAGGGGGGCAGGTCAAGGTACTCTCGTGTGCAAAATATGTTTTTTGGCCTTCTCATGGCCTCCCAGAAGTTGCGCCATTACTTCCACGCACACCACATAACCGTCGTCACTCGCTTTCCATTGCAACGCATCCCTAGGAATCCAGAAGTAACTGGCAGGATTGTCGACTGGGTGTTGGAGTTGGCTAGCTTTGACATGAGCTTTGAAAGAACGACAACCATCCAAAGTAGTGCTTTGGTGGAATTCATCACCGAATAGACTCCATCTCAAGACAAGGAAACTCCGAAAACAATCCTCCTCGATAGGGAAGCACCGAAGGAGTGGATCATGTATTTTAACAATGATTTTTTGCTCCAAGGCGCTGGTGTGGGAGTGCTACTCGTCGCACCCACCGGAGAGCACCTCAAGTGTGTGCACGAGATACACTTCCCTCGGGAGCTATCGACAAACAACACGGTTGAATAAGATAATTTCTTGTCGGACTTCGGATATCAACTGACCTCGGCATCAAGATATTAATAGTCTCGGGGCATTCACACCTAGTTGTGCATCGACTCGACAAGGATTATGAGAGACCTTTGATGGAAGCTTATGTAGATGAAGTGGGGAAGTTGGAAGAATACTTTGACAGTCTAAAGATGGAACACATTCCGTGAGTAGAAAATAGTATCACCAATGATCTATCAAATTAAGCCGCTGAAAAGTTGCATGTGGATCCAGGTACCTTTCTACTCTTACTGACTCAACCATCTGTTACACAATCAGATCGGCAAACCAAGAAAATGAAGATCGGTTGTAGCGAATACCTTCTGGCAGAGCTTCCAGCTGCCGCCAAGAGAGTTACCGGGAACGACAAGATGCCTGCCATCAAAGTTGTTAGAATCGCGACTCAGCACTATTGGAAAACAATTATTTGCCATCTGCTGCTTCTTTGCCGTCTGCTAGCTGATGGCAAAGACCCTCTTTGCCATCAGCTACCAGAAACCAGATGGCAAAGAGCAGGCTGATACCAAAGGTACTATTTGCCATCAGCCAACTCTTTGTCGTCTGCCAGCTCACGGCAAAGAGCATTCACGCAGAGGGCAAAGAGCATGGGCGGCCCACCCTGCAGCCCATCTCTCCCCCTAACGGCCTCTCTCTTTGTCGTCCGCTTTTCTCCTCTGTGCCGTCGGGAGGTGGACGGCAAAGAGGGTGCCCCCCTAACTGCCGTTAGCCCCACCACCACGCGCCTCTCTCTCCCCCTAATGGCTACCCAAACACCCCTCTCTCTCACCCCCGACACCACCACCGCCGCCGCGCCCTCCTCCGGCCTCCCTGCGCCGCTCTGCGCCCTCCTCCTCCCCGGCCGCCCTGCACCCTCCTTCTCCCCGGCCAACCTGCGCCCTCCGGCTCCCCTGCCGCCCTGCGCCCTCCTCCTCCCCGGCCGCCCTGCACCCTCCTCCTCCCCGGCCACCATGCGTCCTCCTCCCCGGCCGGCCTGCGCCCTCCTCCTACCCGGCCGCCCCGCGCCCTCCTCCTCCCCGGCCGCCCTGCGCCCTCCTTCTCCCCGGCCGCCCTGCGCCCCCTCCTCCACCGCGTATCCTCCACCGCCGCACCCTCCTCCTCCCCGGGCGCCCCCTCCGGTGAGTCCTTTTTTTCTTTTTTTACTAATTTACAAATTTAGTTTTGTTTTGTTAATTAGTGGTAGCTAGATTATTGTTAGTAGTTTTAGTGGTAGATTTAGCTAGGTTAGTAGTTTTAGTTAGGTTAGTTAGTTAGCTTGGTTAGTTAGGTGGAAGAGGAGAAGAGGATAAGAGGAGGAGGAGGAGGAGGAGAAGAGGAGACGAAGAAGAGGAGTAGGAGGAGGAGGAGGAGAAGAAAAACAAGAAGAAGAAGAAGAAGAAGAGGAGGAGAAGAAAAAAATAAGAAGGAGAAGAAGAAGAAGAAGAAGAAGAAGAGAAGAAAAAAATAAGAAGGAGAAGAAGTAAAGAAGAAGAGAAGAAGAGAATAAGAAAAAAAATAAGAAGGAGAAGAAGAGAAAAAAGAAGAAGAAGTTGATTTTTTATTTTTTGGTATTTAGTGGTAGCTAGATTCTTTTTTAGTTACTTAGTGGTAGATTCTGTTTTTTTTGCTATTTAGGGCTATCTAGGTTTCGCGATAGGTTTAGTTAGCTTCGTTAGTTAAGTTAGTTAGTTAGTTAGCTTAATAGAAAGAATAGGAAGAAGAAGAAGAGGAGGAGGAGAAGAAGAGGAGAAGAGGAGGAGAAGAAGAAGAATAAGAGGAGGAGAAGACAAAAATAAGAAGGAGAAGAAGAAAAGAAGAAGAAAAGAAGAAGAGATGAAGAAGAGAAGAAGAGAAGAAGAATACCTTCTCCTCCTCCTTCTTCTCCTCCTCCTCCTTCTCCTTCTTCTTGATTTCTTCTTCTTCTTCTTCTCCTCTTTCTTCTCCTCTATCTTATTCTCCCCACCTTATTTTCCCCAATAATGAGATAATTAGCCCATTTAGCTACAAAATGGCATAAAAACCTTGGTTAGCTCATGAATATTATATTCTTAACTTGTTTTCCTCTAAAATGACATAATTAGAATATTTGTGTTGATTGGGTGGATTTACATGGGATAGTTGTCTCGTCGTTGTGAGGTCTGCTGTGCGAAGACCTGCCCGTGTGTTGTACGAGCTCGGCCCCTCCATTGTGGGTCAGTACAAATTTCATCTCCTCCCCGCCCCTTCATTTACTGTGGCTTGGTTTCCGGATGAAACTTTCTAGATTTAGGTAATTAAATTAATTTATCAGTATGTGTGACCAGTATGCGTCTCCCGTTCGAAAGGGCGACATCTATAAATATGCATGTCTTTGCATATTTAGAACCGCCATCCTTTCGAATTGTCCAACATTATCCATGGACAGCCCGAGTATGTGTAGATTGGGTTTGTTTTCCCGTATGTTGTGCTCTGGATCCGATACGGAATTTTGTCAGTGCCTCCCTGTTGTTCTCCGGATGCACATCCTCTGTTTATCGCGGAGACGTGTATCAGGAGAACAACGGGGAGGTGCTGCCGAAATTTTGCGGTGGATCCGGAGCACAGCATGGGAAAACGAACCCAATCTACACATACTCGGGTGGGATTAGGACCTATCTTTACCTATTAGCGTGTAGGTTGCCTGGACGTAATAAAAATGGCGAAGCTGATTAACCGATGAATATAAATGCTAAATTATATATAAATATATTTCTTCTGTCTTTAGTAGCTATGCGAGATGAGTGATCGTGCGCGGATGTATACCGGTCACCCTAGTCAGAAAGAGATGACGAAAGAATGGTTTGTAAAAACAAAGGAATTTGTGAAAGCCGCTTTCGCAAATGGCCAGGAAAGAAACTATTGCCCCTGTCCTGGATGCGACAACTATAAAAAGACGACAGAGGCTGTAATGATTAAACACCTACAGATGAGGGGTTTTAAGCCTAATTATATGGTGTGGACATTTCATGGTGAGTCTATACAACGCACAAGAGCTAAGGTGGTGCATCGTCGCACGGACGAGCATGGTACCGGGATCGAAGACATGGTGCAAGACTTTGATGATACTCGGGATTCGAAAGATGAGATGGAGGAATCTGCAAAGGCCTTTTGTGAAATGTTGGAGTCTTCAAAATGTCCTCTCCATGAGCACACTGAGCTCGATCAGCTGGATGCAATTGCACAAGTAATGGCTCTGAAGGCTCAGTTCAACTTGGGAAGAGAATGCTACGATGTGATGATGACACTATTTGGACGCTTCCTACCCAAAGGCCATGTCATGCCTGCAAACCTGTACCAGTCGGACAAAATACTTCGTGTACTTAAGATGCCCTATGAGAAGATAGATGCATGTGAGAAAGGATGTGTCTTATTTAGGAAGGAGTATGCACACTTGGACTATTGTCCCAATTGCGAGTCTTGCAGGTATCTTGTGGTAGACAACGGTATGGGTGAGAAGAGGCACACCAAAATCACAGTTAGTGTTCTTCAATGCCTTTTCATGGTCGAAGAGACAGCTAGACACATGACATGGCAAAAATTGGGCAAAAGAATCGAACTAGATGTGGATGGGAATAAGATGATGGTACACACATCGGATGGGAAAGCGTGGAAACATTTCAATGGATTGCATCAGGATAAAGCGGCAGATCCAAGGAATCCTCGAGTCTGCACCGCCACGGATGGTTTTAATCCCTTCGGCATGACGGCAACCCAATACAGTTGTTGGCCTATATTTGTCATTCCACTCAATCTCCCCCACGGGCAGATTATGCAAAGAAATAACATATTTCTGACGTTGATAATTCCAGGGCCCAATTATCCGAGGAAGAATATGAATGTGTACCTACAACCGCTTAAGGACGAATTGGAAGAAGCTTGGGATAATGGGGTCAAGACATACGATGCTACTAGAAAAGAAAACTTAAAAATGCATGTGTGGTACATGTACTCTATGGATGACTTGCGAGCGTATGCGCTATTCTCTGGATGGTGTGTGCATGGAAGGTTCCCGTGCCCCCAATGCAAGGCATCTCTTCAGTTTCATTGGTTGCAGGAGGGTCGGAAGTATTCTTGCTTTGACTTGCATAGACAGTTCCTGGATCCTGACCATCAGTTCAGAAAAGACAAGAAGAACTTTACCAAAGGTAAAGTTGTCAAAAACATGGCACCACCTCCGTACACAGGCCAACAGATCCTGGATTAGTTAAACGCCCTCGAGCCTGATCCAGAGCATCCAGGGTATTTCAAGGGGTATCATTCAAAACACGCCTGGACTCACAAGCCATGCTTCTGGGATCTGCCTTACTTCAAAGACCTCCTTCTTCCACACAATATCGACATGATGCACACTGAAAAGAATATCGCACAGGCTATTTTTGGTACATTGTTTGACATAGATGGGAAGACAAAGGATAATATTAAGGCTAGAGTTGATCAAGAGACACTATGTCATAGACCGTTACAAAACATGCGAGAAGGCAAAGGAAAGCAGAAGTGGTCGAAGCCAAAGGCCTCGTTCAATCTTGGAAGGCCAGCTATGAAGGAAATTATCTTGTGGGTCAAAATGCACTTGATGTTCCCCGATGGGTATGCAGCGAATCTAAAGAGGGGAGCGAGTCTTGAAAAATTAAAATCTTTGGTCTCAAGAGTCATGATTGGCACATATCGCTAGAGCGGGTAATGCCGATGATGTTACGTGGCTTTATTCCTGAGGATGAATGGCTAGTACTGGCGGAGCTGAGCAATTTCTTCCATGTTCTTTGTGCGAAAGAATTGTCGCCTGGCATGGTAGAAGACATGGAGGAGTTTGCACCGGAGTTGTTGTGCAAGTTAGACAAGATCTTTCCACCGGGCTTCTTTAATCCAATGCAGCATTTGATTTTACATCTAACAACCGAGGCAAGATTGGGTGGGCCCGTGCAAGATCGTTGGTGCTATGCAACTGAGAGGATGCAGAAGACCCTTCGAGCTAAATGTAAAAATAAGCGTAGAATTGAAGCATCGATGGCTCAGGCATTCATTACTGAGGAGGTGCCAAACTTTGTGACAGCACACTACGAAGCCAAACATCATCATTTGTATAATCCAAAGCCTCGGCACAATGATGCAGACCCTAAAAAAGGAGGGTCCAACCTCATCCTATTCAAAGGGAAGCTCGCACCAGCCGGTGCTTTGAAACCAATAACGTTGGATGTCGAAGAATGGCGGAACATTTCGTTGTATATCTTCAACAACCTAACAGAAGTGCAGCTGTACATCGAGTGAGTTCTCGGCACATTTCCCGTAACTTCTAATTCATTTGAACTGATCTAATTCCCGGATATTTCAAACAGCCCTTACGTCGCCAAATTCGCGGATGGAGCGGTGATCGAAAATGATTCCGTCGAAGAGTATGAGATTCTGTCAAAGACAGGAGGCGGCTATCCCGGTTTCATCTCTTGGTTCAAACAAACGGTAATTATCAATAATGGACCATTTCATTCTTGGTCTAACTTGCGGCTAATGCAACAATCATTTCGTATTAAACTTGTAGGCTAATTCAGAGTCTATGGACGCCGAATTGAAACAAGTCGCTAATGGTTTTGACTATAAGGTTTGTTTCATGAAGACATGCGTGATAGTGATGATGATGATGCATTTATTGATGATGATTATTAGTTTGTAAGATACACAACTTAAATTATATATATCTTAATGTTTATTATTCATGTACATATTATTATTCATGTTAGTTATTCAATTTTGTTATGTTGTACTAATTAGTTTTAATCTTTATCATGGCAGGTCACCAGGTGTGGAAAGATGGTGGGCGCTGGTCCAGATCGCTCGATGGGTTCTTCCCAGGCGCCCCGCATGAGGGGTGGTACTTCCCTTCCACCCCTATCTCTCCGTAGAGCCTTGGCAGACAGTCTGTCGACACCACCCGTGGGTTCTTCTTTGTCGGCGGCATTGCCCACTCGGAGAGGTGCTGGTCGGGTAGGGAAGAAGGGGAAGGGTACAGGGAGAGGTGGTGGCCGCGGAAGATCCAGGAGGACTGTTGAGCCGTCCTCGCCACCACCACCAGCTCATTCACCCGAGCATAGGACTACTATGGTCGAGTCATTAGCGGAGGAGGCTACGGGGACTCCATTCCAGGAGCCTGTTGTTGACAAGCATTTGTCCCATGGGACTCCGGTCCAGGAGCAGCCTCGGGTCGAGGTGCAATCGGCCCAAGAGCAGCCGGAGGAGACTACAGTTCCGGAGGCTTCACCCGACGTGGAGAGGCCCGGATGGGAGACCTGGCCAGATCGTACCGAGTTGCCGGATTGGACCGAGGGTCCGGGTGGCTCAGGGGGCGGGGATGGCGGGGATGAGCTGACGGATAGTGAGGGCGATGTGCAGGTGGACGGGGCCACCATGTACAAGCGTGGTAGTACACGTCTCCCGGTCGCGCCGGCTACCCGTGAGCAGAGGCCGGTGATTAAACCTGAAGGACATAGGTAAGTACATTTACTCTTTTTTTAGGTTTTGCCTTCATGTTTGTTCAAATATATAATGCTTATTGACATTATCATACTTCAGGGGATCGGTACACGCTCTTGGAGTCCGCAGGCCGAACTCCGTCCTTGGTGTGCTTTGCCGGACAAATTTCCCGGGGTTTGTCACGTTGCCTAGTGAGGGTCAGGTTCCTACACTAGGATTTTCCTCGGAGCACTACGAGGCTGCGCAGGCCCCGCCGGAGGAGATTATAGATGGTGTCTTGTGCGACACGAGGGCCGAGATGGTGATCAAGAGCTTTTGGGTAAATTATCCTTTTACAGAATCTAAAATTAACAATATAGCTAATTATTGTACTAATCGGTGTTTTCACATTTGATTGCAGACCTTCTATAGGTGTGAGGATGGATATGAGGAGGAGGCGGCCAGTGTTCTCGAGGCCGAGTGTAGGCGGTTACTAGAGAACTTGCGCCACGAGGCTCGGCAGCAGGCTATTCGAGATTACTACGCCACGCGCGGTATTAAGAAGCAGAAGAAGGATTGTCGCGGAAAGTTTCTGAAGAAGGAGCAATACATGAAGGTATTTACCTATTCTTAAGTCCTTCTACGTAGTTTTCTTGATATCATTAATAGGCGTAGCGCTGAAAATTCTTTCTAATAACTTACAGGTGCCCCCTAGAAGGTGTGCGGATAAGATGGATTGTTGGGAGGCGTTGGTTGATGAGTGGTGCACGGGCAGCTGGCGAGCCGTCCACGAGAATGCGAAGGATCGGCGTAGCGAAATGGTTGGTGTGCCACACCATCAAGGCAGCGCCAACTTACTTCAGTTTGGACGAAACTGGGTATGTGATTTGCTTCATGATTCATGCAATTCATTCTTGATGCTAATATTTTGTTCCTCTCTTTTAGGCGCATCACAATAAGACGGAGATGCCACACTTGTACGAACTTTATGGCATGGCCCATACTGCCTCGTACAAGAAGGCGAAGGCATTCTCTGAGTCTGACCTGGATGATCCCAATAACTTCACCAACATATCATCCCACCAGAAGCTCGTGGCATATAGGGACGTGGGGAAGGCTACGAAAGGGGATGACTTTAACCCTATCCAAGAACCTTTGGATCCAGCGCTGGTGATGATATCTGGTGACGGGATAATACATTGTCCACTCACTCTCCCGGAGATCAAGGCGCGCCAGTCGAGCAGCTCTCCTGAGATAATGCGTCGTCCACGACCAGTTGAACTTGCCATCAAGGTTAGTTGTACGGACTAAGAATACTTTCATCCATTTCATTATGTGTGTCACCATAGATCATTATTGTGGTAACGAGGAATGGTGTTTCAGGCTGCTCTTCAGAAAGAGAGATTGGCAAACCCGGTTGCTCTTGAGAAAGAGAGATTGGGAAGCAAGGCAGCTCTTGAGAAAGAGAGATTGGCAAGTCAGGCTCCTCACGATTGAATGAGGAGGAGAGGTCCCGGAATGAGGCGGTTCAATGGGCCCTATACGAGCTTTTTGTGGTAAGTTTTTGTTCACATTATCCAAATCATGTGTGTAATGTCTCTTCTCCTCTTTCATATTCTCCTTCCCTTAATTTCCCCAACAATGACATAGTTAGCCGATTTAGCTCCGAAAATACATAATTGGCCCATTTAGCTCCAAAATGCCATAATAACCTCAAAATGGCATAAGAACCTTGGTTAGCTCATTAATATTATATACTTAGCTTGTATTCCTCTAAAATGAGATAATGAGCCCATTTAGCTCCAAAAAGACATAGTTAGCTAACTTAGCTCCAAGAAGAGGAGAAGACAAGAAGAAATAGAAAAAATTAAAAGAAAGAAGGAGAAGAAGAATAGAAGAAGGAGAAGGAGGAGGAGGAGGAGGAGAAGGAGAAGGAGGAGAAGGCCAAGGACCTTCTAGTCCTTCTCCACCTCCTCCTTCTCCTCTTCTTCTTGATTACTTCTTCTTCTCCTCCTCCTCCTCTTTCTTCTCCTCATTCATATTATCCTTGCTTTAATTTCCCCAATAATGACATAATTAGCCCATTTAGCTCCAAAATGCCATAATAACCTCAAAATGGCATAAGAACCTTGGTTAGCTCATGAATATTATATACTTAGCTTGTTCTCCTCTAAAATGGGATAATTAGCCCATTTAGCTCCAAAAAACATAATTAGGTAATTTAGCTCCAACAAGAGGAGAATAGGAGAAGAAATAGGAAAAATGAAAAGAAAGAAGAAGAAGAAGAAGAAGAAGAGAAGAAGGAGAAGGAGGAAGAGGAGGAGGAAAAGGCCAAGGACCTTCTAGTCCTTCTCCTCCTCCTCCTTCTCCTCCTTCTCCTCCTTCTTGATTTCTTCTCCTCCTACTCCTCCTCCTCTTTCTTATCCTCTTTCATATTATCCTTGCTTTAATTTCCCCAACAATTACATAATTAGCCCATTTAGCTCTAAAATACCATAATAACCTCAAAATGGCATAAGAACCTAGGTTAGATCATGAATATTATATACTTAGCTTGTTTTCCTCTAAAATGGGATAATTAACCCATTTTGCCTCAAAAAGACATAATTAGGTAATTTAGCTCCAACAAGAGGAGAAGAAATAGGAAAAATGAAAAGAAACAAGAAGAAGAAGAAGAAGAAGGGAAGAAGGAGAAGGAGGAGGAGGAGGAGGAGAAGGCCAAGGACCCTCTAGTCCATCTCCTCCTCCTCCTTATCCTCCTTCTCCTCCTTCTTCTTGATTTCTTCTTCGTCTCCTCCTCCTCCTTTTTATTCTCCTCTTTCATATTATCCTTGCTTTACATTCCCCAACAATGACATAATTAGCCCATTTAGCTCCAAAATACCATAATAAGCTCAAAATGGCATAAGAAGCTTGGTTAGCTCATGAATATTATATACTTAGCTTGTTTTCCTCTAAAATGAGATAATTAGCCTATTTAGCTCCAAAAAGAGATAATTAGGTAATTTAGCTCCAACAAGAGGAGAAGAGGAGAAGAAATAGGAAAAATGAAAAGAAAGAAGAAGAAGAAGAAGAGAAGAAGGAGAAGGAGGAGGAGGAGGAGAAGGAGAAGGCCAAGGACCTTCTAGTCCTTCTCCTCCTCCTCCTTCTCCTCCTTCTTCTTGATTTCTTCTTCTTCTCCTCCTCTTCCTCTTTCTTCTCCTCTTTCAAATTATCCTTGCTTTAATTTCCCCAACAATGACATAATTAGCCCATTTAGCTCCAAAATACCATAATAAGCTCAAAATGGCATAAGAACCTTGGTTAGCTCATGAATATTATATACTTAGCTTCTTTTCGTGTAAAATGGGATAATTAGCCCATTTAGCTCCAAAAAGACATAATTAGGTAATTTAGCTCCAACAAGAGGAGAAGGGGAGAAGAAATAGGAAAAATGAAAACGAAGAAAAAGAAGAAGAAGAAGAGAAGAAGGAGAAGGAGGAGGAGGAGGAGGAGGAGGAGGAGGAGAAGGCCAAGGACCTTCTAGTCCTTCTCCTCCTCCTCCTTATCCTCCTTCTCCTCCTTCGTCTTGATTTCTTCTTCTTATCCTCCTCCTCCTATTTCTTCTCCTTTTTCGTATTATCCTTGCTTTAATTTCCCCAACAATGACATAATTAGCCCATTTAGCTCCAAAATGCCATAATAAGCTCCAAATGGCATAAGAACCTTGGTTAGCTCATGAATATTATATTCTTAGCTTGTTTTCCTCTAAAATGGGATAATTAGCGCATATAGCTCCAAAAAGACATAATTTGGTAACTTAGCTCCAACAAGAGGGGAAGAGGAGAAGAAATAGGAAAAATGAAAAGAAAGAAGAAGAAGAAGAAGAAGAGAAGAAGGAGAAGGAGGGGGAGGAGGAGGAGAAGGCCAAGGACCTTCTAGTCCTTCTCCTCCTTCTCCTCCTTCTTCTTGATTTCTTCTTCTTATCCTCCGCCTCCTATTTCTTCTCCTCTTTCATATTCTCGTTGCTTTAATTTCCCCAACAATGACATAATTAACCCATTTAGCTCCAAAATGCCATAATAAGCTAATAATGGCATAAGAACCTTGGTTAACTCATGAATATTATTTCTTACCTTGTTTTCCTCTAAAATGGTATAATTAGCCCATATAGCTCCAAAAAGACATAATTAGGTAATTTAGCTCCAACAAGAGGAGAAGAGGAGAAGAAGTAGGGAAAATGAAAAGAAAGAAGAAGAAGAAGAAGAAGAGAAGAAGGAGAAGGAGGAGGAGGAGGAGGAGAAGGCCAAGGACCTTCTAGTCCTTCTCCTCCTCCTCCTTCTCCTCCTTCTCCTCCTTCTTCTTGATTTCTTCTTCTTCTCCTCCTCCTCCTCTTTCTTCTCCTCTTTCATATTCTCCTTTCTTTAGTTTCCCCAACAATTACATAATTAACACATTTAGCTCCAAAATGCCATAATAAGCTAAAAATGGCATAAGGACCTTGGTTAGCTCATGAATATTATAATCTTAGCTTGTTTTCCGCTAAAATGACATAATTAGCTCAAAAGCATCATATTTTGTTCTTCTTCTGACTTTCTTATTCACATGTTTGCAGATTGGATATACTACATGCATGGAAGCTGGCATTCATGGAGTTGAACAATGTCGATGGATGAACTTTATATGTATATCATCTAGTTTTCATTTGAGTTGATGAACAATGTGGAAC
Organism: Hordeum vulgare subsp. vulgare; assembly: GCF_904849725.1. Taxonomy (NCBI): domain Eukaryota; kingdom Viridiplantae; phylum Streptophyta; class Magnoliopsida; order Poales; family Poaceae; genus Hordeum; species Hordeum vulgare. Next base: position 266,561,904 of record NC_058519.1, on the reverse strand, counting down.
TATATGTATATGTATATATGGATAAACAGTGCAATACTTTGTGTGTTGGTTCTTTCGATATATGGGGATGTACATTGATTTATATGTATATCATATATGTGTGGTGAATTATATATATGTGTTGACAAGTATATGTGTGGTGAACTATATATCATATATGTGTGGTGAATTATATAAATGTGCTATCAAATATATATATATATATATATATGTGTGTGTGTGTGTTGTGAAATAATATAAAACAAAAAAAAGGTACTATATGGGCTCTTTCTCGTCTGCCAGCTGATGGCAAAGACCTGTGCCATCAGCTGGCAGATGGCAAAGGTGCTATATGGCACCCACCTGCGCATCCTGGGGTGTCTATATAGGATCTTTGCCATCTGCCTCCAGGGTGGGCAGACAGCAAAGAAGAGGGCACAGAGGAGGGGGGGAGGAGGAAGCTGACGGCAAAGAGTAAGGGGGAGGCAGACGGCAAAGAAAAGGGGGGGGGGGAGGAGGCTGACGGCAAAGAATAGGGGGGGGGGGGGCAGATGGCAAAGCCTCCGTTAACCCCTAACGGAGGCAACGCCTGTCGGCTGCCTTCTCGAGCACTTTGCCGACTGCTCCTATGGAAAGCTAACGGCAAAGAGCTTTGCCATCCGCTTTGGGGAGACATACGTCAATGAAGGTATGATGCCGTCGTACACTTATGTAGAAATTTTGCCGGCCGTGAGATTCTTTGTCGTCTGTGATATTCTCTTTGCCGTCCAGGATTTAGTCTTTGCCGTCTGTGATGGCAGACGACAAAGAAGCTGATTCCTGTAGTGTAGGTCTTAGAATCTTACGATCTTTGGATCCAAACTAGGCTCTCCAATTCTACGATTTTGCTCATAGAATCTAAGTTTCTACGATCCTGATAGTTATGATTCTACGATTCACGATCCTAGCAACGGAGTTCTGATCTGATTCAGAATCGCGATTCTGACAACTTTGCCTGCCATCGAGCTGAAAACTCCGACAGGCCCAATGGTCTTTGCCATCGAGCCCAGCACTCCCTCGGCTCATAAGTCATGATCACCAAATGTACGTGCATAGTGATCCTAGAGAGAAATGCTCACTGAACACATAGAAACTGATTAATAAGAGTCTTACATCCATTATATACAATTTTACACGAATCTGGCCTTTATGGCCAACCCGTCATATTTTTGCAGTGGAAATGTTCATCGATAACATGAACCCATGCCATCTTCCTGAACCCTTCAGGAATTCAGACTGGGAAGCATCCTAGCTCGCATGTACGTCACCAAGGTACTCTTTATTATATCATGTGCTCTCATGCCTGGTTAGTAAAATGGAGAGCCAATGAGTACTCTCAATGTACTCACAAGCAACCCATTTTTTCGAACAATGTATAGCAATGCATCATACAAGAATAGGTAGGTGTGTTGCAGAAAGCTAGTTTCGAGTGAAATGACATGATCAATCAACTTGCAACTGCATGCATCAATAGGTTGCAGATATCCATATGAACAGGTTACAAATTTCAATCTAAACAGGGGTTGAACATCTCATGTTCAATCATCAAGTCAAGTGATCTCACTTATCTCAAGTACCTTATTTCTCTCACACACATCAAGTTTCGAAACCATGGACGTATCCCAAGAGAAGCCATCCAACTGTTCTTGACCGTGTACATGACTATTCAAATGGTTTTACACTCTACACACATTGCAGACTTTATATACGAGATTCGGGGAACTTCGGTGTCATCCACGACTCACAGTACCTTCGGTACACGAGGTAAGCACCAGGACAATATCTTTCCCCTGGCGACACTAAACAAAGAGTCCACTCGTTGGCCCTAGTCCTCATGATGTACATCATACGAGACTCACTCAAGATCGTACCATCCTACAAGCAACCCAATGGTGTGCCCGATGTCTGTAATAACAACCCATGGTCGCAATACCTGGCACGACATGTATTGAGAGGGTGACTCTGACCCTCTCGGCACAAGTAATGTGGCTCTCTGCTAGCATCGACCAAAGTAATCCACAAAGCCCCTTCCCATTTAGGGGTAGCATTTTCGTATGTGTGAGGTTAGAGTAACAGCCGCAACATAAACCAATCCAATTTCAAAAAGAACACAATCACTAGACTCGGTACACCACTTATTTCTCATGTGGTTACCTAGCTCAACAACATCTCCCTCAGGCATTAGTGGCACCCGACGGAGTTTTTGAAAAGTCTTTGAAATCATTTTTTCTTTCTGACTCCATGCAAATTCCCATCCCGTTTGCATAGCATCTACTTATCATCCTAACTAATTCCCACCCGCACAACCCTCATAAGGAGGTAGGGTCATGCTCAATGCAAGTTTCAACGAGGAAAGTAACGACGTTAACTCACCGCGATGGTCACCTATTTATCATGATTCAATGCAACGCAATGAAGTGCTATATGGCATCCATAAAATAGTTTCTTAGGAATTGGCAAAGGGCATCTTGCATGGTTCAGGAAAGTCTTTGAGGTCTTCACGAGCTTCTAGTCTAACTCCGAGCACTTTGTCTACTTTGTCAACCATCATCGGAATCACCCACAATAAGAAACACAGGAAGCAGAGAAATAAAAGTCTCTATAAATAGGAATTTTATTTCTCTTGGACATCCGTGGTCATAAGAAAAACACCTGAAGTGGCTCTATTGTTGTTGGATCATGAGAGATTTTTGAATGATGGAAACAAAGGGAATTATTGATCCAATAAGGAGTATAGAGAAAACATTTTTATAAGAAATGAGTGAATGCACCTATTAAGTACGGCATGATTTTAGAAGTTTCTATGAAGTGTTTTCACTAGATTTGGAGTTGGGATGAATTTCCTATGAATTTACTTAAATGCAATAAATAAAAAAGGGAGCTATTTACTTGTTCAAACCAAGATATAGCATACGAAAAATGTTAACTAAGGCTAGAAAATATGTTATGATTTTATATACACCTAGGAACTTGAATCACTCCATTTGGAGTTGATTTGGAGGTTATAGGAATTTTGCAAAGTGTCCCCTAGTAGTTAAAAATTGATTTTTAAATTTGAACATGGCAAAAGCTTTTGGAGGAAAATTGTGGAAGTTACACCATTAATTAGTATGGGATATTATAAGAATTTAGGAGTTTGAATCGTTGCATTTGGACATGTACTTATTTTATTTTGATTTTTCAAATTCGCTAGAAAATAGGAAAAAGAAAGAGCACATTGTGCACTTTGGCCGAACCACACTTCCTAGGTTGTCCTAGGACACGTCGAATGAGTAAAGGCCAAGTACACCTTAACTTACCACTTCGGGTGGGTTTAAACCTGAGAGGAGGGCCCCACGTGTTAGCGAGTAAGTGCATTGCTGAGCCTTTAATAGGTGGGGCCCGCCTATTGGCTTGAACCTTTATCCATCGGCGAAATAGGAGACAGTGCGGGGAGGCGGTGGTGGTGCTCACTGGTGGTGGAGGAGTGGTTGGAGAGGTTCATGGAGTGCGGGGTGGCCAGAGGGCAGTTTAGAGTTGGCTGCGGCGGCGGAGCCGTGGGTTACCGATGGAATAAATGGTGCCGCATTCCGGTGAGGCGTCCATGCCACAGTTGGAAGGCCTAGGGGTTAAGGAGGTTGCCACGAAAACATGGCCGCGAAGTATTAGCTTGGGGATTATCGGAGTGATTTATTTGAGCTAGTGGCTGATGCGGAGGCCATTGGCTGCAGTTAAGGAAGGAGGGGTCAGGAGGATGTTAGGCACTCTAGGAGTTTGGTTGGGAGGATAACGAGGCGTGGAGAGCTGGTAGTGAGGCCGAGGGGGGCTATTTATAGGAAGGCGATGGCGCACCACAGACGGTGTCCACAGCCATGGCTCGGGCAATGCCACAGACCAAATTGCCGCTCCGGGTTGTATCTATAGTCCTTGTGGGTGTGGTCTTGGTCTAGGGGAAGGAATAGAGGAGGCGGGGCGAGGTCAGAGTATTGTGCATGCGTGTGCGCCGATTGGACGCCTCGGGCGACCGGCATGCGTGTGAAAGAGGGCAGCAGGAGAGAGAGACATTGGAGGGGGGACAGGGCCATGGCGTGTCAAGGACGCCGAGCTACATCGACTGGCATGCGGGGAGGCCCAAGGTGGCTGGGCGCATGAGGTCAAACCTCTGGAGTGCAGCAGCACGCTCCAGAGCGCGACTTTGGCCGGCATGATGGCATTTTTGGTGCTCTCTCGCACGGCCATTTGCGTCCACTAGTTGCAGGAGGGATTATAATACTGGAAAATAGCTTTGGTTGCCCTCGGTGCTGGCTACGGGAGAGGGAAATATGCGAGAGAGATGATTCCTTGTTGTCGAGGGAGTGCAAGTGGGGGTTTCACCCCCTCAATCATGGATCTAGCAGTTGGGGTTTCTACTCGAGATGCTGTGGGTCTTAGTGAATCTGTGGTAAAAATTCAAGGACAAGGAGAAGTCGTCTAGGGGCTCAAATATTGGACTTTGGATTCCACCAAAACGTGTTTGATCCATTTCTGGATTATCTCTGATGCCCCGATGGTGTTGAAACTTAACATGATCATATAATTAGGATAAAGGAGCATGATCACCAATTTTGAAACTATTTGATGAAAGTTGCCACTGCAAACTTGGTAAACCCTAGAAATCAACAGAAATGGTTTTCTCTAGATCTTTTTATGAACATTAATTTCCCCTAATGCACCACTTGGTGTGGTGGCATTCTTTGAGGATTAGAGCATACCCAAAAAGTTTGGGACCAATTGAGGAATCTTGAGAATGCAATAATTCTCAATTGTAGCAATCAGCAGAAGTGGTTTTGAGGGGATTTGGACAAGCGGATCTATTCACCTTGAAGCACCACTTGGTGTGGATGCATTATTAGGTATTAGAACATGTCCACAAAGTTTGAGAACAATTGGAGAAACTTTGGAATGTAATTTTTTCCAAGTTTGGATTTGGACATAGATGGTTTTGGAATACTTTTGTGAATGAAATTAATTTTTATTGAGATGAAACTTGGAAATATCAGCATATATATCATGTGTGACTTGCTAGAATTTTCTGGAATTATTTGAGAATATTTCTTATAGAAATATTTCAAATACTTGAAAAAGGCAAAAAAAGGTTTTGAATGGTTTTGTCCAATATTTTGAACTTGGCCATGTGTTAAAACTCTTATATATCGAAACTATATGTCCACTGAATTTCCCTAATTTTTCTAAAATATTTTTTAAGCATAAAAATAATTTTCTATCACAAAAGTCCATTTTTTGGCCTCAGAAAAAGGTATTTAAATAAAATAGGAATAAACTTTTAAAATAATAATTTTAGGGTTTTGGGAAGTCTTTTGATAACATGATCCAAATAAAATATTTGAGGAAAAACATTTCTCCTAATTTGAGGACTTGTAGTACAAACCTCAATTCACGAGGTTTTGAAAGCTCAAATCAAACAAATGCTTTTTGCTCAAAATAATATTTTGTAAAAAAATATTTGTATGTCCTATACACATGGCATGGCATTGGGTAATGTTTTGGATGAGGGAGATGACTCCAGAGAGTAGGAGGGTTTTATGAATTTGAGGTAACAAACAAGCACACAAGGAAGGGCAATCATGTCAAGCATCATAAGCACACACAAAAAAATTATTGGTCCTATTTTTTAATCTACGTTGCTTAGTTAGGAGAGGCAAGACACATGGTGTTACAAACCTACCCCCTTACATGACTCTCGTCCTAGAGATTCCTATGCTAGGCGTTGAAGAGATACAGAAATTCGAGTTTGAGGTACCCTTCACGTTCCTGTGTTGCTTTTTCTTTGATGCAACTTCTCCATTGGGTCTTGGAGTGCTTGCTGATTCAGTTTCAAGTGCTTATCTTGGTGTCATCTGAGAGTGACCGAGGTTCTCTCAATATGCCAGGCTTGACCAAAGGTCAAGGGCTTTGTGAACAAGGTTCGGGCAAGGGTCGGGCTTGCATGTGTATTCCAAAGTCGGAATATATGGCAAGGTAGCGTGTCAGCGTGCTCCTCTTGGGGTTACTCACGGTGGTTGGTGACATCTAGATGTCTCATGTTAGAATGGAAGGGTCAAGTCTTTGTGTAGCTTCTCGTCGATGTGCGAGTCCTGGACTCCCTTAAAGCAAGGGATCTTCAGTCGCAGGTGGTATTTATCCTTGGGAGTGTTGAAGCGTGTCAAGTAAAAAGGCTTCTCGGCAAATGGGATCATCCGCTTCAGTAAGTTCCGAGGTATGTTCTTCATTCGTCTTCAGTCATTTGTCTTTGTCATCCTTGTATCCTCTTCGTCGCTACTTGTGGAAAAGTTTTGGTGCAGTCTCATTCCTAACACAAAGTTTAGAGAATTTGTGTTTAAACGGTATCTACCACCTATGAAAGGTTTTTAAGGGGGTCCTAGATGCGCTGGCTACCCAAAAGTATAGAGTAGCCATGCAATCCCCTAGGTCATAGGCTTGGCAAGTGTTGTGAACCACCTTTGATGGGGGATTCACCATGATCCAATCAGGACTAACATCATTGATTTGACCAAAAATGGTTCTTTAATTTCTTTGTGTGTCCAAAGGCTTCATCTTGCTTGAACGTCAATGCTTCTTGACATAGTCTGGCTGATGTAGCTGGCAGAGGAGTCGTTGTTGACTTGTATTGCTTCTTGTTCATTGTCGTGGGTTCCCAACCGCATTTGTTTTTCATCTTACTTGGGAAAGATTGTCTTCTACTACTTGGAGGGTGCTTAGTGGCTTATCCAAATAGGTCTAAGGTGTTCCTCCTCTTATTGGGTAAACAAGCATGTCATCCATGAGGACAACAACATATTTCCCTAAGTACCACATAAGCACATTGCTCATGGGATATGTGAGGGGATAGGTCATTTGTTCTGGGCAATCACTTGCTTAGGAGATTAGTGGTGGTTGAGGTGGAGTATTGGCCATTCTATAATCTTTTAGAGCCAACCACTTATGTGATAATCTGACCATATTATTGTTCAGTGAAGCTTAGGAGTTTGAAGGTGCTAGGATGTGAGTGAATCTCTATCATCTTATCCTTGAGCACAGTTCTTGGATGCCAAGGGTCCTACCTATATCCCCAAATATAATCATCCAATTTCATTACAATTACCATCTCATATAAGTCAACTCCAATATCTCTTCTGCTATTCAACTCCAAGGTTTGATAGAAGGACTAAACCAAAATCTCATAAGCACACCATATCCAACTCACATGTATCCCTATGTAAAAATCCTCGGAAAGTATACAAGACGCTAAGCTTGATTACGACACTACAAATCCAAGTGCTCAGCTAAATTATCCAATGTCTAAGGTACTCTACTTCTATGCCACGGAAACACATAATATATCAATCCAAGATCTTGTTTCCTTCCTACGAATTCGATCAAGTGATCCTTAGATGTCGTTAATCATTACATGATCCACGACTACTGCAAATCCAATATCGATGGGGTTCTACATATTCTCCTAGATTTCCTTTAATCCACATATCATTGCAAGGACTATTATCACCGTATATCCACCAACTTCCAATATCATGACCAAATAAAACTCCAAGGTCAAGCTCAGATTGATTCTTAAATCAATTCTGAGAACTCTAATTACTTCTACTTATCGTCCACCGAGAAACATGTTATCATGATCAAGATCATTGGAAAAAATTCAAATTACTCCGAACCAACTAGTTTTACTTAACACCAATATTCTATTAGTCTTACCTATTTAAACTCAAATCTCATGTCTAATGAGAATTCCTACTCGTTATATTGAGTCATAATAGTAACATCATCAATCCATGGCTATTACTTGACAAAACCTAATTATCATACCACCAAGAATTTCGACTTGTGATCACTATTATCATACTAAATGCAAATTACTCGAAAGAGAATAAAGTTGTGCTACTCTATCAACTTCGAACCACCAAGTTCATTTACCAACATAAGGGTCTTATAATCCACCAAGGGGCCTAGCTACATACTATCACTATCTTTGGTTTGAACTTGTCTGACCCTACCTACTCTCAATATCTACATGCTATGATTCAGGGGGAGAAGAAATTCGTATATATTCATCCTTAGGGGACAAAGTTCTAAATTCTCTTGGAGACATATCTATCATCAAATCCTATTTTCAATATGTATTAAATATCTTGGTACTTTTCTCGCTCTTTGCATCTTTATAATAGAGTACTCTTGTGTTATCTATCATTTGTTTTCCCAATTGTAATCCTACTACTAAGACACTCAGGAACCTCAAGGTAAGTATATGCATCATATCCTTCTTCATGATGATCTCTTGTCTCTCACACATATTGTTTGAAAGAGTGAGTCTTGAACATGGAAGTTCTTCACATACGTTTGATGCATATAGCCAAGATCTATATGACTTGTCTTGTCCTTCTACCATGTGTGTGCCCATGTAGTCCGAAGAAACTATCCTTTAAAAAGGGATTGCACACATTTAGGCGGAGCTTGTACTAGTCATGAATCTTTCAAAGATGTCATATTCTAATGCTTATATTTATTTGAAGCTTTGATTGTATGTTGTCATCAATTACCAAAAAGGGGGAGATTTAAAGCACATATGCTCCCTTGGTGGTTTTGATAATTCATGACAACATACATTGCCTCTTGGACTAACACTTTTACCTAGTCCATAGAGATTCCTTGATGCAAGGAAATGAATAGGATTGGCTTAAGCTTCTGGCAAGAAGACTCTATATTTTACATTTATGAGATATCACTTTGAGTCAATGGGAAAGCTAATACAAATCAAAGGGGGTGCGATATTATGATGAATTGGTTGATAAAGTGCTTAGAGGTAGGAACCAAAAATACTCAGCCATACTCCCACAAAATATCTCTGTCCAAAGACAGACTAGCAAAATCGGTGCCACCAACTATTTCCACTTGGCCCCACCGAATTTACACTTGACAGATCATGTGCCAAACCCTACCATATCGGTACCACTAACTTTCGTATCGGTACCACCGACATTTAGTAACCAACTTTCCATTGAGAGGATTTCAAGAATCAGAAATTCCGAGTTTAAAATCGGTCTCACCGAGATTTGGAAACTGGTCTAGGTCGTCGTATTCGTACCAACGAGATTCCTATATCGGTCTCACCGAGAATTCAAAAGTTGCCAAATTTAGTGCAACTCGGTACCACCAAGATTCATTTCGGTGTCACTGAGTTGGGTAATAATGTTGTAACCGTTGGATTTTGGGGGATGTCTATATAAATGCCTCCACCTACCTTCCATTGATAGAGGAAGCACTCCGAACACACTTACACTTGCTAGATCCATTTTTCTGAGAGAGAGCCACCGACTCATGTGTTGATATGAAGAGATGCCAACCATTTGAACCTTGATTTCTAGCCTCCCCAAGTTGCTTTCCACAAGATCAATCTCTCCTACCCATGCCAAATCCATGAGAGAGTGATTGAGTGTTGAGGAGACTATCATTTGAAGCACTAGAGCAAGGAGGTCATCGTTCTACCACATATATTACCTTTTGGAGGGTGGTGGCTCCTAGATTTGTTAGGTGTCGCTAGGTAGCCTCCTACTTCGTGTTGTGGAGTTCAACCAAGAAGTTTGTATGGGCAAAGAGATTGCCTACTTCGTGAAGATCAACCATGAGTGAGGCTAGTCCTGTGTGGACGGAAGGCATGGTGGAATAGACAAGGCCACTTATTCATGGACCCCTTGTGGGTGGAGGCCTCTATGGACTCTCGCAGTCGTTATCATCCATGGGTTGAAGTCTCCACTAACATGGATGTAAAATAGCACCACCTATCGGAACCATCCAAAAATCACCGTGTCAACTTCTTTGTGTTTCATCTTCCTAAACTCTGCTCCTTACTAAATGTGCAATGTCTTTACTTTCCATTGCCATATTTGTTGACTAGCATGTGTAGGGTGCACTAGACTTGTTAGATTTTCTAAAATCTTCTAACCATTAAAATTGGGAAAAGGGTACAAGTTTTTTATGCAAGTAGTCTATTCACCTCCTTCTTCACACCTCTTCTATCGATACGACAACTACAAACAAGATGGTTTCATTTGAACCATGACATAGACTCGACTTCGCATATGGTATACACGACTCATCCAACCCTAGGGTTTCTTGGAATCAAGTATTTGTGCCTTGGTTCATGTTTCGGGGAAAAGGACGCTCAGTCTTCAACTTCTAGGTCCTCCTGGGTATGCGAAACTAGGCTGCTTGTTGGAACACAACTTAACAATATGCCCATATTAGCCACTTCTATGGCATGTGACAGGAGAAAAAATGTTATTATCTACCCTTGGGTTATGACGTCGGTCTTGCGAATATGTCCCTTCATGTGTTGTATATGGAAATATGTTCATTTGCCTTCTCCATGGGGCTCGGTTGTGGGCTTCCTGAAGTTACTCAAGTTGCTTATTTTGGTTGGTGATATAGACTTGTAGGTAAGCAATATGTTCTTCTTGCTCGACTACCTTGTTTTTCTCGTGGTAGTGGAGGTGCAGTAGTGATTGGATATCCTAGCGGGACTTGAGGAATTCTTCAGTAAGGTAATGCCGAAGGTGATCTGCCACATTGGTCTTTGTCTTATGGGAACTCCATCACTTGAGCAGGGGCTCCTAATCCACTCTTGTTGGGTAGGTGCCAGTTAGATTGTCTTTCTTTCCTTTCTAGGAGAAGGTCTCCAAGACAGAGAAGGGCTTCGTAGGCTGCCTACTGAATAGCCATGGCATAGGTGGTCCAACAAAGAACCAACTCTGGGGTGGTGTCATGTATGGTACAACCACTTTGGCATAGAACCCGGTTCCAATCTAGCCATTTTTCATCTCATGCAGGGTATACATCGGCTCTGAAGGCTAGTGGCATTGCTTGAGGCAGTTTCTTAAGAGGTGGGACTCCAATCTTGAGGAGTGTCATGGGAGCGATGAGCATCTATAAGATGGTCAGAGGAGAGTTAATATGAAAAGAGAAGCTGAGATGAGTGCAAAGGTCTACAGTTGGCTAGATCAGAAGAGGAGAGAAGTTCAATAGGTTTTGCAAGTGATTTTGGGGTGTGAAGGCTAGTTCGTGTCCTAAATAACATCCATGCTAACTAAGGGTTCTGTACAATCATGATGGATCTCATACTAGCGCTATGAGGACCCCGACTCATAAGTCGTGATCACCAAATGTACGTGCACGTATCAATAAGGTAGGTTCATGATTGGTGCAAGTATCAAGATAGAAAGTAACACTGGCAACCAACCACGGTGGTCACCGATTCATCACAATTCAATGCAACGAAATAAAGTGCTAGATGCCATGCATAAATTAGTTTCTTAGCATGGTCAAAGGGCATCTTGCGTGGTTCAACAAAGTCTTCGATGTTTTCATCAGCTTCTAGTCCAACTCCGAGCACTTTGTCTACTTTGTCAACCATCGTCTGAAACACCCACAATAAGCAACACAGCAAGCAGAGAAATAAAAGTCTATAAATAGGAAAAATACCTAAAGTGGATCTACTGGATTTGGATCACTATGTATTTTTGAATGATGGAAATGGAGGGAATTATTGATCCTATAAGGAGTCTATAAAAAACATTTTTATAAAAATGAACGAATGCACCTATTAAATAGGGCATGCTTTTAGAAGTTTTTAGGAAGTGATTTCACTGGATTTGGAGTTGGGATGAATTTCCCATGAATTTACTAAGATGGAATAAATGAAAAGGGAGCAATTTATATGGTCAAACCAAGATATAGCATAGGAAAATGTAACTAAGGATAAAAAAATATGTTATGATCTTATAAACACCTAGGAACTTGAATCACTCCATTTGGGGTTGATTTGGAGGTTCTAGGAATTTTGAAAAGTGGACCCTAGTAGTTAAAGGCCAAGTACACCTTCACTTACTGCTTTGGGTGGGGTTTAAAATTGAAAGGCATGCACCACTTGTCAGCGAGTAACTGAACGGTTGAGCGTGTGAAAGGCACAAGCCGCCTATTGGCTCGAATCATTCTCCACCGATGAAATAGGAGACACAGCGGGGAGGCGGCGGTGGTGATCATCAGTCGTGGATGAGTTGTTGGGGAGGTGAGGGAATGCCGGGGATGCACTCATTGCTCAACAAGGACCCGACCGGTGTGCGGGATGGCCCGGGGGAGGTCAGAGTCGTCGACAGCGGTGGAGCCGCTGGTGGCCGATGGAAGAAATGGCGGCACGCTCCGGTGAGGCTTCCCTGCCACAGTTGGAAGGCCTAAGGTGTCAAGGAGGTCACTGGGGAAACGTGTTCGCGAGGTTTTGGCTTGGGGCTTATCGGAGCGATTGACTTGAGGTGGTGGCCGATGAGAAGGCCCTCAAAGGCAGTTGAGGAAGGAGGGGCCAGGAGGAGGTGGGGCGCTCCGTGGGAGGAGAAGGAGGGAGAGAGAGTAGGTAGTGACGTCGGGGGGCTATTTATAGGAAAGCGACGGTGCACCGCGGACGGTGTCCACGGCCACGACCCGGGCAACGCGAGACAGAAATTTCCCGCTCTGGGTCATGTCTACGGGCCTCGTGAGCATGGTCTTGGTCTAGGGAAATGAAGAGAGGAGGCGGGGCAAGGTTAGAGGCTTGAGCGTGTGGGGGCACCAATTGGATGCCTTGTGTGGCTAGCGCACAAGCGAAGGAGGGCAGCAGGAGAGAGATAGGAGGGGGACATGGCCATGGCTTGTCCCTGACACCGAGTGACATAACCCGGTATCCAGGGGAGGCCCGAGGTGGCTGGACGCGGAAGGTGAAACCTCTAGAGTGCAATAGCACACTCGAGAGCGCGACTTTGACCAGCATGAGGGCGTTTTCGCGCGCTCTGGCATGGCCCCTTGCGTCCACTAGCTGCAAGAGGGATTATAAAAATTGAAAAGAGCTTTTGATGCCTTAAGTGTTGGATAGGGTAGAGGGAAAGCTGGGAGAGAGAGATGATCCTTGCTGTCCAGGGGGTGCAAGTGCGGATTTCAACGTCTACGAGAGGCGGTGTGCATCTACATACCCTTGTAGATCACTAAGCAGAAGTGTATATGTCGCGGTTGATGTAGTCGTACTCTACACGATCCAATTGCTATCCGATCAGATCTAGCACCGAATGGAAGGCACCTCCGCATTCATCACATGTGCGGATGATGACATCTCCTCCTTCTTGACCTAGCAAGCGAGGAAGGAGAAGTTGATGGGATCTCAACCAGCATGACGACGTGGTGGAGATGGTGATTTAGCAATCCCAGCAGGACTTCACCAAGCACCTCTAGAATTGCGAACGAGGAACAAAAGGAGAGAGGGGAGGCTGCAGGGCGTGGGAATTGTTGTGTCCAGCCCTCCCCCTCGCCTCTACTATATATAGGAGGCAAGGGAAGGTTCAGGTTGTAGCCCCTTTCTCCCTCCTCCAAGGACGGCTGGCGACAAGGGTGGAGTGCTCCCTTCACAAGGAAGGGAGGAGTCCCCTCCTCCAAGCACCTCTGAGGTGCCTTGTCCCTTTGGGACTCTTTCCTCCAAGCCAATTTCTCATCTAGGGGTCGGTGCCCGTGGCCTAGGGTGGCTAGGGCGCCACCCCTACCGCCCAGGTGGGCCCGCAGGGAAGGTGAACCCCCGTGGACCATCGGAACCCTTTCGACACCCTGTTACACTACTCGTAATGCATGAAACTTTTTCGGTAGGAAAAATAGGAGTTCCCATATATAAATCTTTTACTCCGAACCATTCCAGAACTCCTCGTGACATCGGAGATCTCAACTAGGACTCTAAACAACATTCGGTCACCAATGTACATATCCTAATACTACTCTAGCGTCAATCGAGTGTTAAGCGTGCGGACCCTACGTGTTTGTATCATGTGGACATGACCGAGACAACTCTTCGATCAATAACCAATATCGGGACCTCGATGCCCATATTTGTTCCCGATCATTATCGCTCAAAACACGATGTCAAGGATTCAGTCAATCCTGTATGCAGTCCCCTTTATCCATCTGTATGTTACTTGCCCGAGATTCGATCGTCGGTAGCACAATACCTAGTTCAATCCCATTACCGTCAAGTCTCTTTACTCGTTCTGTAACTCAAGATCACATGACTAACTCCTTAGTGACATTGCTTGCAAGCTCATTGTTATTTTGTATTACCGAGTGGGCCCAGAGATACCTCTCCTTCATACAGAGTGAAAAATCCCAGTCCTGATCCATGCCAACCCAACAGACACCCTCGAAGATACGCGTCGAGAATCTTGATAATCAAGTTACATTGTGACGTTTGATACACACAAGGCATTTCTCCAGTGTCAAGGAGTTGAATGATCTCATGGTCATAGGAATAGATACATTGACATGTAGAAAGCAATAGCAATAAACTTAGTCATATGAGCAAATTCTATGCTTACAATTTGGGTCTTAGCCATCACATCATTCTCCTAATGATGTGAACCCATTAGCAAATGACAGCTCATGTCTATGCCTAGGAAACCTTAACCATCTTTGACCAACGAGCTAGTGTACTAGAGGCTTACTAGGTATACTTTGTTGTCTAGGTATCCACACATGTATTTTAGTTTCCAATCAATACAATTATAGCACGAATAATAAACGATTATCATGAACACGTAAATATGATAATAACCAATTTATTATTGTCTCTAGGGCATATTTCCAACAGTCTCCCACTTGCACTAGAGTCAATAATCTAGTTCAATCACCATGTGATTAACACCCAATGAGTTCCGGGGTTTGATCATGTTTTTTCTGTGAGAGAGGTTCTAGTCAACAAATCTGCAACATTCAGATTTGTGTGTACTTTGCAAATATCTATGTCATAATGTTGATGCTACTACCACGCTCCAGTTGGAGCTATTCCAAATGACTGCTCCACTATACGAATTATGTTTGCTAATCAAAGTCCGGATTGGAGTCAAAGCTAGCATCAATGTAACCCTTTACGACGAACTCTTTCATCACCTCCTTATTGGAGAAACATTACGTTAGTAATGTAGTTACTAGGATAAATTTGACCATTGTCTAGTGATCCACTACCGGAGCACTCTTGTACCCCTTGACGAAGTCACCGCCAGGCACACACCACGTGCGGTACACAACATGGCATATTATAGTGCCTACGGCTAAGGCATAGGGGATGACATTCGTCCTTTGTCTTTCTTCTACCGTGGTCGGGCTTTGGTTATTAGTCAAACTCACACCTTACAATACAGTCAAGAGCTCCTCCTTTGACTGATCCATTTTGAGCACCTTGAAAATCTTGTCAAGGTATGTCTTTATTGAAAGTTTTATCGAGCGTCCTTATCTATCTCTATATATCTTGATGCCCAATATTTTAAGTAGCTTTATGTAGGTTTTCCTTTGCAAAACTCCTTTCAAACAACCCTTTTTGCTTTCCAGAAAGTCTACATCATTTCTGAGAACAATATGTCAACCACATATACTTATCAGAAATTCTATAGTGCTCCCACTCACTTTCTTGTAAATACAAGTTTCTTCATGAACTCTGTATAAAGCAAAAGCTTTGATCACTCAACAGACCGCTTATTCCAACTCCGAGATGCTTGCACCAGTCCATAAATGGATCACTTGAGCTTGCATACCTTTTATCACCCTTAGGATCAACAAAACCTTCTGGTTGTATCACATACAACCTTTCCTCATGGAAACCTTTAAGTAAACAATGTTTTGACATCCATCTACCAGATTCCGTAATTGAAAAATGTAATAACTGCGAACATAATTCCAACATACATTAGCATCACTATGGGTGAGGAAGTCTCATCATAGTCAACTCCTTGCAATTGTCAAAAACCTCTTTGCGATAAGTCGAGCTTACTAAATGGCGACATTCACCGTCATCGTTAGTCTTCCTTTTAAAGACCCATTTGTACTTAAAAGCCTTACGACCATCAAGTAGTTCATATCCAAACTTCACACTTTGTTTTCATACATGGATCATATCTCGCATTTTACGTCCTCCAACCATTTGTTGGAATATGGCCCCACTATCGCTTCTCCGTAGCTCGTATGTTCATTGTTGTTAAACAACATGACCTCCAAGTTAGGATTCCCGTACCACTTCTTGAGAAGTATGAGTCATTCTCAACCTACGAGGTTTCGTAGTAACTTTATTTGAATTTTCATGATCACCATATTTAGCTTGCTCTTCAACTGGTGTATGCGCCACAAGAACATAACCTCATCTAGTTCCACCATCCTCCCACTCAGTTCTTTTGAGAGAAATTATTTCTCGAGAAATGACCCGTTCTTAGCAACAAACACTTTGAATTTGGATTTTAGATAGGATGTACAGCCAACTTTTTTGCTTTGGGTATCCTATGAATATTCATTTATCCTCTTTGGGTTCTTGCTTATCATGCTGAAGCCTTTTGACATACGGATCACAGCCCCAAACTTTAAAAAAAGACAGCTTAAGTTTGTTGACAAACCATAGTTCATAAGGTGTCATCTCAAAGGAATTATGTGGTACCCTATTTAAAGTGAATGAGGTTGTCTCTAATGCATAACCCCAAAGCGATATCGGCAAATCGGTAAGAGACATCATAGTACCCACCATATCCAATAGGTCACGGCTACGACCTACGGACACACCATCACTCTATGGTGTTTTAGGTGGTATGAGTTGTGAAACAATTTCCACATTGTCTTAAACGTATACCAAACTCGTAACTAAGATATTCACCTCCACATGTACATCGTAGACATTTTATCCACTTGTCATGATGATCTTCAACTTCAGTCCAAAGTTGCTTGAACTTTTCAACATTTCAGACTTGTGATTCATCAAGTAAATATACCCTTATCTACTCAAATCATCTATGAAGCATGAAAGTAACGATATCCACTACGTGCTTCAACACTCATTGAACTGCATACATCAAAATGTATTATCTCCAATAAGTCACTTACCCACTCCATCTCAGAGGAAAACGGGTCTTAGTCATATTTCCGATGAGGCATGGTTCGCATGTCTCAAGTGATTCAAAAATTGAGTGAGTCCAAAGATCCATCAACATGGAGTTCCTTCATGCGTTTTACACCAATATGAACTAAGCGGCGGCGCCACAAGTAAGTCGTACTATCATTACTAACTTTTAATCTTTTGGCATCAATACTTTGAACGTGTTTAGCACTATGATCGCGATTCAGTAAAGCATTCACATTGGGTGCATGATCACAAAAGATATTATTCATGTAAACAGAATAGCCCATTATTATCTAACTTATGTGAATAATCATATCGCAATAAACAAAATCAATATAATGTTCATGCTCAACATAGACACCAAATAATATTTATTTAGGTTTACCACTAATCCCAAAGATAGATGGAGCGTGCGATGGTGCTCACATCAACCTTGGAAACACTTCCAACACACGTCGACACCTCGCCCTTAGCTAGTCTCCATTTATTCTTCAACTCATGTTTCGAGTTACTAATATTAGCAACTGAACTAGTATCAACTACCGAGGAGCTACAACAAGCACTAGTTAAAGCACGATTTCTCCCTAGGGTCGTTTTGATAATTGGTCACAACATATGCATCCTTGGACTAATGTGTTTTCCAAGTATATTTCACGAAATTTCAAAAGATGCCATTGCTTAAGGTTTATGTGGAGATACCCCCGGATGCAAGAAAGGAATAATATTGGCTCAAGATTCAATATAGAAGACTCTTCATTTTATATTTGTGAGAAGTCACTTTTGAGTCCATAGGAAAGCCAATACTATTAAAAGGGGGTGAGGTAGTAAAATAAACTCATTGCTCAAATGCTCAAAGTTAGCCACCAAAACACTTAGTCATTTTCCCACATATCCACTCTCTCAAGTTCCACATTCACAAATTCGGTGTCACCAACATTTTCATATCGGACCCACCGAGTCTGAACCTTAGATAGAACCCTCGCCATTTCCATCAAATCGGGGCAACCGAAACTGCATCGATGCTACCGAGTTCAGTGTGACCAACATTCTGTTGCCAACATACATAAAATTGGAATTTCCGAGTTTGAGTATCGAGGCCACCGAGTTTGGCCATCTCACCGTTATTCAGCTTTTCGGTACCACCGAGTTCTACATATCGGTCTCACTGAGATTCAAAAGCTGACACCTTTAGTACTAGTCGGTACCACCGAGTTGTCTACTTCAGTGTCACTCAGTTTGCACTTTTGTGTGTAATGGTTGGATTTTTGCTACTGCCTATATATACCCCTTCACCCACCTCTCATTCGTGGGAGAAGCACTTACAACACACACTTCATTTCCAGATCCATTTTCTGAGAGAGAACTACATACTCTTGTGTTGAGACCAAGATATTCCAATCGAATCATTTGAAACTTGATCTCTAGCCTCCCCAAACTTCTTTCCACCAAATCAACCTCTCCTACCCATGCCTATTCTGTGAGAGAGTGATTTGTGTTGAGGAGACTATCTTTAGAAGCACAAGAGCAAGGAATTCATTGGTCTACCCCATCAATTACCGTTTGGAGGGTGGTGCCTTCTATATTTGTTAGGTGTCGCTTGGGAGCCTCCTACGTCGTGTTCTGGAGTTGAACCAACATATTTGTAAAGGCAAGGAGATCTCCTACTTCATGAAGATCTACCATGAGTAAGGATAGTCCTCCGTGGACGTAAGCCGTGGTGGGATAGACACCTCTCATTCGTGGGAGAAGTACTCGGAACACACACTTCATTTCTAGGTCCTTTTTCTGAGAGCGAACTAGCTACTCATGTGTTGAGACCAAGATATTCCAATACAATCATTTGAAACATGATCTCTAGCCTCCCCAAACTGCTTTCCACCAAATCAACCTCTCCTACCCATGCCGATTCTGCGAGAGAGTGATTACTGTTGAGGAGAATATCTTTAGAAGCACAAGAGCAAGGAGTTCATTGATCTACCCCATCTATTACCTTTTGGAGGGTGGTACCTCCTAGATTTGTTATGTGTCGCTTGGTAGCCTCCTACTTCGTGTTGTGGAGTTGAACCAAGATGTTTGTAAGGGCAATGGGATCGGCTACTTTGTGAAGATCTACCGTGAGTAAGGCTAGTCCTCCATGGACGTAAGCCGTGGTCGGATAGACAAGGGCGCTTGTTTGTGGACCCTCAATGGGTGATGCCCTCCATGGACTCTTGCAGCCGTTACCCTCTGTGGGTTGAAGTCTCCACTAACATGGACGTACGATAGCGCCACCTATCAGAACCATGCCAAAAATTGCCGTGTCAACCTCATGTGTTTGATCTCCCTACCTTACTCTTCTACTTTACCCTTGCATGTTTACTTTCCGCTGTTATACTATTAGTACTGCATGTATAGGGTGTACTTGACTTGTTATAACGGCAGTAGCTACTTCTCAAATAAAATTGGGAAAAGGCAAAAAAAGTTATAACTGTAGTAGCTACGTGCAAAAAATTTATCTTGTCAAGTAGTCTAATCACCCCCCCTCTAGACATACTTTCGATCCTACAACTGGTAAGGAACACGTCAATAACATGTATATCAAATATACTTTCATTGACATTGATAGCCTCCTTATGTCCCAAGCATCTGGAGTAGTTCCGCTCACAGTGACCGTTCCCCGCACAACAGAAGCACTCAGTCTCGGGTTTGGGTTCAACCTCGGGTTACTAACCATCAACACTTGATGCTCCTTCTTGATTTCTACCTTTGTAGTGTAAAACATCGCGAATAGCTCAGGGATCATGAAAGTGCGTTATATAGACTATAGGGGGGTGAATAGGAGATTTATAGAATTTCATCACTGAGGAAATTCCTTTTGAGGGAATTCCTCACTGATCACTAACTTGCAGCGGAAACAGCAAAGGATCGGGACTGCAAAGTATCACTACAACGGTTTTCAAGGTGAAGAATATGAAAAGCAGTTTGCACAGTATGCAGGCACAGAGAGCACAGGTGAAGAATAACTCGCGTTAAGAATTTGGGGTTGAGTAATTTCAGAGAAATTCTTCAGCAAATTCTTCAAACGGTGATAATGAAAATCTTCAACGTACAATATGAGGAATTTAAAGAGTTAGAGAAATAGAATATGTTTCAAAGTGAAGACATTGGTTGATGACCCAGTTCCAACTGCTGTGACACTTGTACATCTCGTTTGGAGCGGCTGGGTATTGAAACCAAAAGACACAAAGTCCCTACCGTATTCTCCTTGAGATAAGGACACACAGTCCTCGCCCAACACTCGTGGTAAGTCTTCAGGGCAGACTTCCAAACTCTCACAAACTCAGTCACCCGGCGATCCACAGTTGACTGCTGGATTGCTCTAGACCATGACGCCTAACCGTCTGGAGGATGCACAGTCCTCAAAGGTAAAAGGCTTCAGTCCCACACAGGAACAACTTCTTCAGTGATGCTCAATCACTAGGTTTGGTTTGTGGTTTCGGTGGGTGGTGTATTTCCTCACTGATGATTTACTCTCAAAGGATCTGAGGAATTTGGGTTGCTCTTATGACAAGTGTCAGTTTGTAACGGAGCAGCCAACATGATTTGACACTAATGCCCTCAAATAATATGACCGTTGGAATGGATAAGACCAGTGACTTGGCGTGGTTATCGAAACGGTCGGGACCCTCAACTGTGAGAGTCCTCATGTCACTCATATTCCTCACTTGAGGCTTTTGGTAGGATTTGGCCTGGGTTGAGCATCATGAGGAAATCCATTCCATAGTGTTAGTTTGACCCCCTTTAACAGTACGGTGTTCCTATTCATCAATTGCAAAGAAAGTAAAACAGAAAACGTAAATCTTCACGCTTCAATTTCTTCAGAAAGATTTTCTTCAGGAACCACCGATCTTCTCAATATCAATATCTTCATGAGGAATATCAAGTTCATCACAGATTCCTCGCGATTCATTTCTTCAGCTACAGACCAATTTCTTCAACTGAAGATATACATTTTTAGGGGTCGATATTCTTCAAATATCTCAAACTCCTCAATGACTTATAGATCCTGTGTACACTTATAAACACATTAGATACTTAACGTACAAGTCTTCAAACCACCGAAATCACTAAGGGGCACTAGAGGCACTTACAAGTTCTTATGAGGTTTTCCTGAGGAATTTGTGAAGATATACCCTGTTAATGATATGGCAGGCAGTGTTGATTGCTTCAGGCCAGAAGCGATGAGGAGTCTGATATTCTTCAAGCATGGTTCATGCCATCTCAACCAGAGTCCTGTTCTTTCTTTCGACGACACCATTCTGTTGAGGAGTATAAAGGGCAGACAATTCGTGAGTAATACCAAGATCATCTAGATAATTATCAGGACCAGTGTTTTTGAATTATGTTCCATTATCACTCCTTATGTGTTTGATCTTGATGCCGAAGTTCGTCGAGGCCCTTGAGGAAAACCGTTTGAAGACTTCCTGCACTTCAGTTTTATACAAAATGATATGCACCCAAGTGTATCTAGAATAATCATGAACTATGACAAAGCCATATAAAGCTGCTGCATTTGATAGAGTGGCATAATGAGTAGGTCCAAATAGATCCATGTGAAGCAATTCAAATGGACGAGTAGTGGTCATGATAGTCTTCGAGGGGTGCTTGGATCTGGTCATTTTCCCAGACACACAAGCATCGCAGAGGTGGTCCTTGAGGAATTTGACCGCTTTGATGATGACGACATGCTTCTTGTTCGCGAGCGTGTGCAAATTCCTCATGCCTGCATGACCAAGACTTCGATGCCACAGCCACCTTCCGTGGTTTTTGCTAGTAAGCAAGTGGCTGGTTGAGGACCTGTAGATAAATCAACAATGTACAAATCCCCTCTTCTAACACCTGGAAGACTTTGGATCTATCAGATTCCATGATGACAACACATCTATGTCTTCCAAAGATAACAATCATATCAAGATCACAAAGCATTGAGACTCACATAAGGTTAAATCCAATGGATTCAACAAGCATCACTTTGTCCATGTGCCTGTCCTTGCAAATTGCTACTTTGCCAAGACCCAATACCTTGCTTTTACCTTTGTCAGCATAAGTGATTTGCTTCACGGGTGATGGAGTTAGTGGCATATTCATCAGCAAGCTTTTGTCACCACTCATGCGATGTGTGCAGCCACTATCAAGAACCAACTCAGTACTCTTGGGTTTGTCATCCTGCAGATGAATTAGTACAGCTTACCATCTCATATGCTTCAGACTTGAAGAATATGATATCAATTTCATTACATAGGAACTTCATCATAAATAGTAATTATAAGGACGTGTGAAATATTTCTATTTCATCAATATTAGCTTGCGTCCCATCAAGCATTTTCCTCAGGTCTCCAACAAATTCTTCAGATGATGATTTTCATCTGGAGACCTGACTTGCAGAAGTGATTAGTTCAATTTATTCACCACCCACATCTCAAGGGGTGGTAAAGCATTCATCATCCTACGAGTACCATATGAGAAAGGAGGCATTGAAGCTAATGAACTTCTCTTAACAGTAGGGGTTGAAGTATTCGAATGAATATGCAGAGAATTTATTTGAGGATTTATGAACATAATTATTTGAAGAATAACGCTCATATTCATGTTCCTTGTAATTTCCCTGCATGTTAGAAGCATTAGCACGGGTACGAGCATAGTTTTGACCAGTTGAGGATTTTAATCCTCTTGAAGACTTTGGTCCTCCTGAGGAATTTGATCTGGGTTTCAATTTCTTCATCGGTCGTGTCATGAGGACATTCACCTGAAGATTTTCAAGGCAACTTTTAGGAATCCATATTTTCCTCAGGGGAGGCCCATTCCTGCAGTTAGTTCCAACATATTGAGCAAATACTTCACAAGATTGATTTTTGAACAGTTTACAGTTGGAGTCAAATGACTCATGTGAGGAATAGGATAATTCACATGCAAAGCCTGTTAGATTGGATGGATCAAAAGAAGACCCTTTAGGAACAACCCATGAGGTTTTGGGATACTGCTCAGGTTTCCAGTATGATCCATCAACATTCAATTTCCTCTCAAAGGAAATTCCTTCTTTCCTCGGGTTCCTGTTCAAGATCTGCTTTTTGAGCACATCCCAAAGAGTTTGGTGTCCTTTGAGACTTATGTATATGCCTGTCATATACAATTCCTTCATCCCTCCATTTTCATCAGTGACATTTGTGGTTTCCTCAAGTGAGGAATTTGACACTACAGGAGCATTGGAAGAATCTGTAGCAATAGAAGCATTTGATGATTCTGGTGAAGAATTAGCAGTTTCATGTTCGATGCATTTAAGACATGGAGGAATGAATTCAGCCTGAGCAGTACTGATCTGTTGAGCGAGTAATGAATCATTTTCCATACGGATATCATCATGAGACATCCTCAGCTTCTCAAGATCAAGTTTCCTTTGAAGCAATTCATAGGAAAGTTTCTCATGATCAGCGAGGAGTGTAACATGACTATCTTGAAGATTATCAAATCTGGACTGAATACTTTTCATATCTTCAGTGAGGATTTGGGTAAGATTCATTTCATCATTCAACAGATCATCGCTTCTGTCTAGCAGTTTCTTAAGCTTTTCTAGAGCAGTTTATTGTTTAGTAGCAATGATAGCAAGTTTACTGTAACTGGGTTTTTTATAATCATCAGGTTCACAGTCACTTGAATCAGAAGAGGAAGCATCATTCGGTACCTTTGAACCTTTTGCCATGAAGCAATAGGTTGGAGCGAAGTCATCAACATAGTCATCAGTGTGGATGGTGTTATCATTTTCTTCAAGGTTGAAGATTGACTTGCTGACGAATGTGGTTGCAAGTGCAAGACTAGCCTGTCCAGATTCTGAGTCTTCATCAGATACCTCCTCTTCATCACATTCCTCAGATTCTGCTTCAGAATCCATTTCCTTGCCAATAAGTGCCCGAGCCTATCTGAAACTAGTCTTCCTGTGCGATGAGGACTTTGAGGATGAGGATTTTAAAGATTTCTTCTTTTTCATCGAGTCATCAGAACTTTCATCCTTGTATTTCTTCTTCTTTGATTCCTTTCCCCAACGAGGGCAATCAACAATGTAGTGACCTGATTTCTCGGATTTGTGGCAGGTTCTTTTCTAGTAGTCCTGAGATGAAGATTATGATTTCCTCATATCTCGTCTGGAAGATTTACCAAACTGGCCACATCTTGTAAACTTCTAGAATTTCCTCACGAGCATTGCAAGCTCGTGTCCAAATTCTTCAGGATCACCAACGCTACCACCCGAGTTTTCTTCTTCAGATGAGGAAAGTTCTTTGGCCTTCAGTGCACGACGTCTAGAATAGCTTGGTCCATATAGATCTCTCTTTTCTTCTTGTTGGAATTCATGAGTATTGAGTCTTTCGAGTATATCTACGGGATCAAGCATTTTGTAGTCTCGTCTTTCTTGAATCATCAGAACTGAAGTATCAAATGAAGAATCCAAAGATCTTAGCAGTTTCTTCACAACTTCATGATCAGTAATGTCTCGAGCTCCCAGTGCTTGCAGTCCATTTGATATGTTAGTGATGCGATCAAAGGTATCGTGGCAGCTTCCATTGTCAAGCCTCTTGAAGCGATTGAAGAGATTGCGAAGAACATCAACACGAGATTGGGTTGATACTCCTTCACTAACTTTGGACAACCTTTCCCAGATAAGTTTTGCTGAGCCCAAAGCACTCACTCTGCCATACAGACCCATGCTTAGATTGCCACATATGATATTCTTCGCTTGAGAATCAAGTTGCATGAATTTCTTCACATCAGCAGCAGAGATAGTAGCAGTGACGATAGGGACACTATGTTCCACAATATACGAGAGATCATTGTCAATAGCTTGTAGATGCATCTGCATCTTGGTCTTCCAGAAGGGAAAGTCCTTTCCTTCGGAAATAGGACATCCTGCAGTAACCTTGATCATGCCTGCAGTCGACATAACTAAAACTCCAGGTGGTTAAACCAAAATCACAGAGAACAAGGGAGTACCTTGCTCTGATACAAATTGAAAGTGCGTTATAAGGACTAGAGGTGGGTGAATAGGAGATTTCTAGAATTTCATCACTGAGGAAATTCCTTTTGAGGGAATTCCTCACTGATGACTAACTTGCAGCGGAAACAGCAAAGGATCGGGAGTGCAAAGTATCACTACAATGGTTTTCAAGGTGAAGAATATGAAAAGCAGTTTGCACAGTATGCAGGCACACAGAGCACAGGTGAAGAATAACTCACGTGAAGAATTTGGGGTTGAGGAATTTCAGAGAAAGTCTTCAACAAATTCTTCAAATAGTGACAATGAAAATATTCAACATACAATATGAGGAATTTAAAGAGTTGAATAAATGGAACCCGTTTCACAGTGAAGACGGTTGATGACCCAGTTCCAACTGATGTGACAGTTGTACATCTGGTTTGGAGAGGCTTGGTATTGAAACCAAAAGACACACAATCCCGAGACACACAGTCCCTACCGTATTCTCCTTGGGCTAAGAACACACAGTCCTCGCCCAACACTCGTGGTATGTCTTCAGGGAAGACTTCCAAACCCTCACAAACTTGGTCACCCGGTGATCCACAATTGACTGCTGGATTGCTCTAGAGCATGACGCCTAACCGTCTGGAGGATGCACAGTACTCAAAGGTAAAAGGCTTCAGTCCCACACAAGAACAACTTCCTTAGTGATGCTCAATCCCTTGGTTTTCGGTTTGTGGTTTGGTGTTTGGGGTATTTCCTCACTGATGAATTACTCTCGAAGACTCTGAGGATTTTGGGTTGCTCTTATGACAAGTGTCAGTTTCTAACAGAGCAGCCAACCAGCTAATGGTTGTGGGGGCGGCTATTTATAGCCTGGGAGTATCCCAACATGATTTGACATTAATGTCCTTCAATAATATGACCGTTGGTGTGGATAAGATCAGTGATGTGGCACGACTTGCGGTAACGATCGGGACGCTCAACTGTGAGAGTCTTCATGTCTCTCATATTCCTCACTT
Organism: Hordeum vulgare subsp. vulgare; assembly: GCF_904849725.1. NCBI lineage: Eukaryota > Viridiplantae > Streptophyta > Magnoliopsida > Poales > Poaceae > Hordeum > Hordeum vulgare. The sequence goes on along the minus strand of NC_058519.1, from coordinate 266,535,899 downwards.
GAGGCTTTTGGTCGGATTAGTCTTGGGTTGAGCATCATGAGGAAATTCATTCCTAAGTGTTACCTCGACCCCCTTTAACAGTACGGTGTGTCTATTACTCAAGTGTGAGGAAAATAAAACAGAAAGGATAAACTTCATGCTTCAAAGTCTTCAGATTGATTTTCTTCACGATACACCTAATACCTCATTTTCAATATCTTCATGAGAAATAGCAATTTCATCGCAATTTTTTCGCAATTCAATTCTTCAGCTTCAAACCAATTTCTTCAGCCAAAGATATACATTTTTAGGGGTCGATATTCATCGAAATTTCAAACTCCTCAGCGACTTATAGATCATGTGTACACTTATGAAGACATTAGATACTTAACATATAAGTCTTCCAACCACCAAAATCACTAAGGGGCACTAGATGCACTTACATATCATCTTCTCCATCCCTGGCATGTTATAGTTCATCATGAAGCTCCAGTAGCTTGGTGCCAGTGACTTGGAAAAATATGCTAATCACTATCTCATCTAGAAGACCAGCTCGGACTTGATTCAAGGGATTGTAGCATCGAGACAATCTGAGAACATGCTCGGTGATTGAGCTATTCTCCTTCATCTTGCAAGCAAAGAATCTTGTTGGAGCTCTCATACCTCTCAACACAGGTACGAGCCTGAAATCCCAATTTTAGCTCTTGGAACATCTCAAATTCTCCGTTATGTTTGAAACGTCTTTGGAGGCTCAATTCTATGCCGTAAATCATGATGCACTAAACTATCAAGTAGTCATCAAAACGTGCTTTTTTGATGGTCTCAACACCCAAAAATGATGTCCGAGGGGGTGGTGCACCGAGAAGTGCGTCAATGACATAAGGCTTTTGTGCAGCAACTTACGACAATCCTCAGATCATGGACCTAGTCCGCATAATTTCTACCATCATCTTTCAACTTAGTTTTCTGTCGGAACGTATCAAAATACAAGGGGAGCTACTGCGCCAGCCATTGATTTACAACATAATTTGGAAATACAACTTATACTATATTCATGATAATGGATTCAATTAATCATATTACTTAAGAACTTGCACTCAACTCAAGACCCCTCAGGTTGTTCGAGTGTCACATGATCCAAGTCCTCCAACCCAAGTCCAATCCTCACATGAGATGAAGTGGTTTCGATGGTGAACATCTCCATGTAGATCATATCTACTATATGACTCATGTTAGACCTTTCAGTCTTCTGTGTTCCAAGGCCATGTGTATACAGGCCAGGCTCCTCAACTTTAACCCAAGTGTTCCGCATGTGCAAAACTGGCTTGCAACCGTTGTATGCAAACGTAGATTCTATCACACCCGATCATCATATGGTGCTTCGAAACGACGAACCTTCGCAACGGGGCACACTTGGGGAGAACACAATTTTATCTTGAAATTTTAGTGAAGCGTCATCTTATAATGCTACCGTGATCCTAAGCAAAATAAGATGCATATAAGGATTAACATCACATGCAAATCATAATAGTGACATGATATGGCCATCATCATCTTTTTCTTTTGATCTCTATCTCCAAAGCACCGACATGATCTCCATCATCACCGGCATGACACCATGATCTCCATCATCATGTCTACATTGCAGTTGTCGCGCCAACTATGCTTCTACGACTATTGCTAACTCATAGTTATCCAGTAAAGCAAAAAGGCACAAATACTTAAGGACAACCCTATAGCTCCTGCCGGTTGCTATACTTATCAACATGCAAGTTGTGGTAATCTATACAAAACATGATCATCTTGTACATCACATATATCTCATAATTTCCTTGGCCATATCATATCACAACATACCCTGCAAAAACAAGTTAGACGTCCTCTACTTTGTTGTTGCATGTTTTACGTGGCTTCTATGGGTGACTAGCAAGAACCGTTATTACCTACGCAAGGACACAAAAATGATATTCATGTTGCTATTTAACCTTCTACAAGGACCACCTTTGTCAAATCCGATTCAAGTAAAGTGGGAGAGACAAGCACCCGCCAGCCATCTTTATGAAACAACTTGCATGTTAGTCTATGGAACCGGTCTCTCGTACGTGGACGAGTAAGGTTGGTCTGGGCCGCTTCATCCCAAAATACTTTCTAATCAAGATAATATTAAGGAATTAAGCAATCTAAAGATCAATGCGCACAAACACTTTGCGTTCTACTCGTGCATGTTATCTACGCTTAGACCTAGCTCATGATGGCAGTATTGGGGACCGTTGCATGGGAAACAAGAAAAATCCTATGCGCAACCAAGATCTATCTATGGAGATCAACATCTACGAGAGGGGGAGTGCATCTACATACCCTTGTAGATCGCTAAGCTGAAGCAAATATAACGCGGTTGATGTACTCTTACTATTTACGAGCCAATCGCGATCCGATCCGATCAAGCGCCGAATGGAGGACACCTCCATGTTCATCACACCTTCGGATCGATGACGTCTCCTCCTTTTCATCCAGCAAGAGAACACACAAAAGTAGCTAGGATATCAACCAGCATGAAGACGTGTTGGAGATTGTGATGGAGCAATCCTAGCAGGGCTTCGCCAAGCGCCTCTCGAAGAACAGGAGAGACACGAGGCAGCAGGGCATGGGAATTGTTGTGTCCAGCCATCCCCCTCTCCTCTACTATATATAGGATGCAAGGCCAGGTTCAGGTTGCAGCCCCTTGGCCCCTCCTCCATGGAGGGTCCGCGGCTAGGGTGGAGTCCTCCCTTCACAAGCAAGGGTGGAGTCCTCCCTTCACAAGCAAGGAAAAACGCTCCCGAGGACACACGGGAATTTCTGTCATGCTAGTTTCATCATGTTCATATGATTCGCATTCGTTACTTTGATAGTTTGACATGTGGGTGGACCAGTGCTTGGGTACTACCCTTACTTGGACAAGCATCCCGCTTATGATTAACCCCTCTCGCAAGCATCCGCAACTACAAAAGAAGAATTAAGACAACATCTAACCATAGCATTAAACTAGTGGATCCAAATCAGCCCCTTACGAAGCAACGCATAGACTGGGGTTTAAGTTTCTGTCACTCTAGCAACCCATCATCTACTTACTACTCCCCAATGCCTTCCTCTAGGACTAAATAATGGTGAAGTGTTATGTAGTCTACGTTCACATAACACCACTAGAGGAAAAACAACATACAACATATCAAAATACAGAACGAATACCAAATTCACATGACTATTATTAGCATGACTTATCCTATGTACTCAGGAACAAAAGTAACTACTCACAAAGCATAATCATAATCATGATCAGAGGTGTAATGAGTACCATCAAGGATCTGAACATATACTCTTCCACCAAGTAATCCAACTAGCATCACCTACAAAGAGTAATCAACACTACTCGCAACCTTACAAGTACCAATCAGAGTCGCGAGACGGAGATTGGTTACAAGAGATGAACTAGGGTTTGGAGATGACATGGTGCTGATGAAGATGTTGATGGAGACGAGTCCTCTCCGATGAGAGGAGTGTTGGTAATGACGATGGCGACGATTTCCCCCTCCGGGAGGGAAGTTTCCCCGGGAGGATCGTCCTGCCGGAGCTCTAAATTGGTTCTGCTCAAGTTCCGCCTCGTGGCGGCGGAGATTCCACGAAAAAGCTCTGCCCCGATTTTTTTCTGGACGAAACCCTTCATATAGTACAAGAGGGGGCCAGTGGGCCACCAGGGTGCCCACAAGCCCTGTTGCCGCGACCAGGGGGTAGGTCGCGGCCACCAGGCTTGTGGGCCCCTGGAAGCTCCCCTTTGGCACTTCTTTCGCCCAGTATATTTTACATATTCCCAAAAAATTCCACGTTGATTTTGAGGACATTTGGAGTTGCACAGAATAGAGGACTCAGACTTGCTCCTTTTCTAGTCTAGAATTCCAGCTGCCGGTATTCTCCCTCTTCAAATAAACCATGCAAAATAAGAGAGAAAAGGCATAAGTATGGTACCACAAAGTATAATAACAGTCCATAAAGCGATAAATATCAACATGAAAGCATGATGCAAAATGGACGTATCAACTCCCCCAAGCTTACCTCGCTTGTCCTCAAGAGAAAACCAAGATCCTAAACATATCCACATGTTTAGGGATGAAAGTGTCGATAAAACACAATACGGACATGAAGGCACCATGATCACACATAGAACAACAATACATCATAAAGATTCTTATGGGAAAGTAACAATTTCTTCACAAAGCAAAGTATGAATCAAAAACCTTACCAAGAAGTAGCCAACAACAGTCCATAGTCATTGAAGCAATTGCAGTTTATCATAACATCAGAAAAAGTCAAGTAAGAGCTTGTAAAGCAAATCCACATACTCAATCATTTTTTTGTTTTCTACAATTGTTACAACTCACATGGTACTCATGGTATCAAAGTTTCAGTTCGACACAGAGAAAGATAAGGGCTTATAATTTTGCCTCCCAACCATTTACCTCAAGGGTAAAGTCAACAATAATAAAGCATAAGTACTCATCTCCAAGTTGATATATGACTATAGATCTTTCCCTAGCATATGATGTTCACCAAGATGAAGACGGAATAGGGAATTGGTGTTGATCACCAAGACTTTCACAAGGACAAAGGTAAAGGTAAAATATAGGCCCTTGGCAGATGGAAGCAGAGGTTGTCATGCGCTTTTGAGGTTTGGATGCGTGTCCTCTTAGTGCGGAGGAACATCACTTTATATTGCCTCCTGTGATAAAGAACTTTATTATGCAGTATGTCGCTTTTATGTCTTCCTCAACATAGGTTCGTATAAAGCTTATTTTCCACACACTAATAGATCATACATATTAGAGAGAAATTTTTATTGCTTCAACCCATGAAAACTTACTTGAGGGATCTTATTCAATCCATAGGTAGGTATGGTGGACACTCATGGCAAAACTGGGTTGAAGGTTTATGGATGCACAAGTAGTATCTCTACTTGGTGCGGGAGTTTTGGCTAATATGAGGTGGAAGCAATCGTCACATGCTAAAGGATCTCTAATCATATAACATTGTTTGGAATCAAGCAAACACAATTCATTATGTTGTCTTCCTTGTCCAACATCTACTTCTAAGCATGTAATAGTTTGGTGAGTGCTCACAATTGTAAAAAGTGTATAAGATGATATATTTATATGTGAACCTCTCTTTCTTTATTACTTCTTATTAATTGCAACAATCACTGGGGTCTATGTTGGTTTATTCTCAACAAGTTTCAATCATCATACTTGTTATATGTGAAGCTATCACTTTCCATAAGATCATCTCATGATCTTTCCTCTTATTGTTCTTTTCATACTTTTGATCACGGCACAAAACAAAGCCCTTGACTAAGATACTCTTTATTATATGGCTCGCAAGCTCGAATACATCGGGGGAGACACAAAGCAAAAGACTCAAACTAAACAATAAAGACTTATTCAACTAAAATAAGAAATAAAAACTAAAAAGTAAAGAACTAAAACAAAGGTAAAAGCAAAAGATGTAAAGGTGATACAATACCAGGGCAACTCCCCCAAGCTTGGCAAAAGCCAAGGGGATTGCCCATACCAATGCTCAGTTGTCTTCCTTTGGTGGTGGTGGAGGAGTTGCAACAAGAGTATGATCCTCCGTCTTCCAAGGAATAGGTGCTCCATCATGGCAGAATGAACGAGTCGCCAGAATCCTCAAATCTGCAGCCAACCGTATTGATTTAAATCTATACTCATACTCACGGTTTTGGTTCTCTAGGTCCTAGATCTGGCCCTGGAGTTGATTAACCCTGTCATAGAGCCTGGAGAGGTGCTTCCCAATGTCAATGTCATCCATCTTGGCTTGTTGGTGAACTCCGTGATCATCATGTGGTTGGCATTGAGTCCACGCTCCACCATCCCTTGGCACTTGAAGACTTGTTGCTCCATTGCTTCGAGCCTCGTCTCCATGCTTCCGGTCTTCTTAGGCCCCTCAACATCACGGATGTACAACATCCCCTCACTCATCTTGATAGATTGAGGGTGCTGCAACAGTTTTGTGAGGTAAGGATTGATAACCTTCTCAAAGACCTTATCCTTCGGAGCTTTTGGGGACGCCATAGCAGTCTAGATCTGCACGAGAAACAGGCTCGAAATGAAAACAGCTGAAAACTGCGTGATACGGAGATCAAAACTCTCGGGCGTATATATAATGATTTTTATGGACCAGAAGGAGTGCTCCGCAAGAAAACGGAGTCCGGGAGGCATAGGAGGTGCCCACAAGCCTTGTCGCCGCGGCCAGGGGGGAGGCCCCGGCGACCAAGATTGTGGCCACCTCGTGCGCTCTCCGGACTACTTTTTATTTTTCTATTTTTCCATAAATTCCAAAATGGAGAAAATTTCCTACTGGAAAAGTTTTGGAGTCCAATTACTTACCGAAACACATACCTCTTCGTTTTCAGGGTCTGAAACAGGCTGATAAACATCCCTTATGTACACCTCTGGAGTTATGATATTGATGATATTGCTCTCAACATTTATGGGAGTACCAGAGATATAATGCTTGATTCTTCGCCTATTTACCACTCTAGGAAATTACCTTCCGTGTTATTGATTTTGATGGCACCGGAACGATATACTTCCTCGACAACGTAGGGACCTTCCCATTTAGAGAGAAGTTTGCCTGCGAAGAATCTTAAGCGAGAATTGTATAGCAGGACATAATCACCTACATTCAACTCACGTTTTCGTATTCTTTTATCTGTCATCTCTTAACCTTTTCCTTGAACAACTTGGCATTCTCATATGCCTGGGCCCTCCATTCATCTAATGAGCTGATATCAAACAACCGCTTCTCGCCGGCAAGTTTGAAATCGAAGTTGAGCTCTTTGATTGCCCAATAAGCTTTGTGTTCTAGCTCAAGAGGTAAATGATAGGTCTTACCGTAAACCATTTTATATGGCGACATGCCCATGGGATTCTAATAAGCAGTCCTATAAGCCCATAGTGCATCATCAAGTTTGCTAGACCAATTCTTTCGAGATCTATTGACAGTCTTTTGCAAGATCAATTTGATCTCCCTATTACTCACCTCCACTTGACCACTATAGTGAGGATGATAAGGAGATGCAACTCTATGGTTGACATCATGCTTAGTGAGCATCTTGCGGAAAACACCATGAATGAAGTGTGAACCGCCATCAGTCATCAGATATCTAGGGACTCCAAATCTTGGGAAAATGACTTCTTTAAGCATCTTAATAGAGGTGTGGTGATCAGCATTTCTAGTGGGGATAGCTTCTACCCACTTAGTGATGTAATTAACAGCAACTAAGATGTGAGTATACCCATTGGAACTAGGGAAGGGTCCCATATAATCAAAGCCCGAAACATCAAATGGTTCAATGACAAGCGAATAGTTCATAGGCATTTCCTGACGTTTACTGATGTTCCCTATTCTTTGGCATTCGTCACAAGACAAGACAAACTTACGGGCATCCTTGAAGAGAGTGGGTCAATAGAAACCTGATTGCAATACCTCATGAGCAGTTCTATCTCCAGCATGGTGTCCTCCGTAGGGTTCGGAATGACACTTCTGCAGGATCTGTCCCTGTTCATATTCAGGCACACAACGTCTAATAACACCATCTACTCCTTCCTTATAAAGGTGAGGATCATCCCAAAAGTAGTGTCTCAAATCAAAGAAGAATTTCTTATTTTGCTGATAGGTGAAACTGGGTGGTATGTATTTGTCTACGATATAGTTGGCGTAATCAGCATACCACGGTGCACTATATGAAGTACGGATGACATTCAGTTGCTCATTAGGAATGTTGTCATCAATAGGTCGTGGGTCATCAAGGACATTCTCTAGCCTGGACAAGTTATCTGCTACATGGTTATCAGCACCCTTTCGGTCAACAACGTACAAATCAAATTCCTGTAGCAGGAGAACCCATATGATTAGCCTATGTTTAGCGTACTTCTTCTCCATAAGGTACTTAATAGCAGCATGATCACAGTGAATAATTACTTTGGAGTCAACTATATAAGATCTAAACTTTTCACATGCAAACACGACTGCTAAAAATTCCTTCTCCGTAGTAGCATAGTTTCTTTGGGCACTATCTAGAGTTTTACTAGCGTAGTGAATAACATTCAACTTCTTGTCAACTCTTTGTCCTAGAACAGCACCAACATCATAATCACTAGCGTCCCACATGATTTCAAAGGGCAAGTTCCAATCAGGTGGTTGAACAATAGGTGCGGTTATCAAGGCCCTCTTAAGTATTTAGAAAGCTTCCTCACAATCCTCATCAAAAACATAAGGAACATCCTTCTGCAAGAGGTTGGTAAGAGGCCTAGAAATCTTAGAGAAGTCTTTAATCAACCTTCTATAGAAACCAACATGACCTAGGAAACTTCGTATACCTCTGATATCTGTGGGGCAAGGCATTTTCTCAATTGCATCAACCATAGCCTTATCAACTTCAATGCCTTTCTCAGAGATTTTGTGTCCTAAGACGATGCCTTCATTAACCATGAAGTGGCACTTCTCCCAGTTCAAGACGAGGTTGGTATCTTTGCATATTTGTAAGACTCGATCAAGGTTAATGAGGCAATCGTCAAAGGAAGAACCGTAAATGGAGAAATCATCCATGAAAACCTCAACAATATTTTCACAAAAGTCAGAGAATATTGCCATCATACACCTTTGAAAGGTGGCAGGTGCATTGCATAAGCCAAGAGGCATACGTCTATACGCAAAGTTACCGAAGGGGCAGGTGAAAGTGGTTTTCTCCTGATCAGATTGTGCAATAGGTATTTGCGAGAAACCTGAATAACCGTCTAGAAACCAGAAGTGTGTGTGTTTAGATAGCCTTTCTAGCATTTGGTCGATAAATGACAAAGATAATGGTCTTTCCTGGTTGCCTTGTTCAGTTTCCGAAAGTCTATCACCATCTTATAGCCAGTAATAATCCTCTGTGGGATTAGTTCATTCTTATCATTAGGAACGACGGTGGTACCTCCCTTCTTAGGTACGCAATGTACTGGACTTACCCAATCACTATGAGCAACAGGATAAATGATTCCTCCTTCCAGAAGCTTTAATTTTTCTTTTCTCATGACCTCTTTCATCCTAGGATTTAATCTCTGTTGATGATCAGCAACTGGCTTAGAATCAGGATCGGTTTTAATCTTGTGCTGACATAGAGTGGGACTAATAGCCTTAAGATCATCAAGAGTATATCCAATAGCAGCACGGTGCTTCCTCAAAGTTTTTAATAACTTCTTCTCTTCATGATTCGAGAGGTGAGAACTAATAATAACAGGATATATCTCCTTCTCATCAAGATAGGCATACTTAAGTGTATCTGGTAATTGTTTTAGGTCGAACACAGGATCACCCTTTGGTGGGGGAGGATCCCCAAGCAGTTCAACAGGCAGATTATTCTTAAGAATAGGATATTGTTCTAAAACAATTTTATCTATCTCATCTCTTTCATCAATATGCATATAATTTTTCATGCTCAAGCAGATATTTCTCTAAAGGATCTGTAGGAGGCACGGCAATAGAGGCAAGAGCAATGACTTCATCCCTACCAGACGAGTCTTTTTCATGGGGTTATCTTCCAAACTTGGAGAAGTTAAATTCATGAGACACACCCTCGAAACTAACAGTGACAGTCTGTTTAACGCAGTCAATATGAGCATTGACAATGTTGAGAAAGGGTCTGCCAAATATGATGGGACAAAATCTATCTTGTCTATAGTAGCAAGGACGAGGAAATCAGTAGGATACTTCGTCTTACCACACAGGACTTCTACGTCCCTCAGAATTCCCACACGGCAGATAGTGTCTCTATTAGCTAGCGTAATAGTGACATCAATGGGTCCTAACTCAGCAGGTGCAATCTCATCTTTGATTTCATCATATAGGGACCAGGGTATTGCACTAACACTAGCACCCATATCACATAAACCATGATAACAGTGATCTCCTATCTTGACAGAAACAACGGGCGGGCCAACTACAGGTCTGTATTTGTCTTTCGCGTGACGTTTAGCAATTCTAGCGGAGTCCTCACATAATTTGATAACACGTCCGTCTATGTCTTCGTCTAAGAGATCTTTGATAATAGGAACACTAAGTTCAACTCTAATTTCCTCAGGGGGTGCAAGTGGTCTCTTGTAACCCCTACGTATCATAGTGGAGCTTTAGAATAATACTTTTTCCAGCAGGGTAAGGTGGTTTCTCAGTGTAGGCACAAGGAACAATAGGATCATTATAGGCAATGACTTTTGCTTCAACTATATTGGGTTTAACTATGTTGACTTCTACAGGAGGATGATACTTAAACCACTTCTCTTTGGGAAGATCAACATGAGCAGCAAAAGATTCACATAGAGAAGCTACTATCTCAAAGTCAAGTCCATACTTAGCGCTAAAATCTCTAGAAGTGTTTGTTTCAACAAAAGATTTAACGCAATCAAAGTAGAAATTCATACCTGACTCCTTACCTTCTTCAAGCTCCCAATCTTCATACCTACGTTTGATTCTTTCCAATAAATTCCAGTTGTGGTCAATATCCTTCTTCATAAAAGAACCGGTACAAGAAGTGTCAAGCACGGTACGATTTTCATGAGAAAGCCTAGCATAGAAGTCTTGAGTGATAATTTCTCTCGAGAGCTCATGATTGGGGCATCAATATAGCATTGATTTAAGCCTCCCCCAATCTTTAGCTATGCTTTCCCTGTCACGAGGCCAAAAGTTATAAATATAATTCCGATCACGATGTAATAAATGCATAGGATAAAACTTTTGATGAAATTCCAATTTCAACCGATTGTAGTCCCATGATCCAGTATCATCACATAGCCTATACCATGTCAACGCCTTATCCTTCAAAGATGAAGGAAAGACTTTCTTCTTTACCTCATCCTCGGGCAAACCTGCAAGCTTAAATAAACCACAAACTTCATCTACATAGGTTAGATGCAAGTCTGGATGTGAAGATCCATCTCCTGTAAATGGATTAGGCAGCATTTTCTCAAGCATACCCGAAGGAATTTCATAGAAGATATTTTCAGTAGGTACCTTAGGTTGAGGAGAAACTGTTCGTGCTTCTATTTGTGGTGAAGATACCTCGAACAAATTCCTCAAACGAACAGTTTCCATAGTGACAAGTGACAATAAATTTCAGCACAGTATATAAATGTTTCCATACCAAATTCCACTTACCAAAGGCGCTTCACTCCTCGGCAACAGCGCCAGAAAAGAGTCTTGATGACCCACAAGTATAGGGGATCAATCTTAGTCCTTACGGTAAGTAAGAATGTCGAAGACAACGAGGAGCAGAAGGCTCTGATAAACGGTTTTCAGCAAGGTAATAACTACAAGCACTGAAAGTAGCGGTAACAAGTTTATGGTGTCGTGAGGTGAAACGTAGCAGGTGTAAAGTAACAAGTAACAAGTAATAGCAATGGTGCAGAAAAGTGGCCCAATCCCTTTTGTAGCAAGGGACAAGCTTGAACAAAGTCTTATAGGAGGAAAAACGCTCCCAAGGACACATGGGAATTTCTGTCATGCTAGTTTCATCATGTTCATATGATTCGCGTTCGTTACTTTGATAGTTTGACATGTGGGTGGACCGGCGCTTGGGTACTACCCTTACTTGGACAAGCATTCCACTTATGATTAACCCCTCTTGCAAGCATCCGCAACTACGAAGAATTAAGACAACATCTAACCATAACATTAAACTAGTGGATCCAAATCAGCCCCTTACGAAGCAATGCATAGACTGGGGTTTAAGCTGCTGTCACTCTAGCAACCCATCATCTAATTACTAATCCCCAATGCCTTCCTCTAGGCCCAAATAATAGTGAAGTGTTATGTAGTCGATGTTCACATAACACCACTAGAGGAAAAATAACATACAACATATCAAAATACCGAACGACTACCAAATTCACATGACTATTATTAGCATGACTTATCCCATGTCCTCAGGAACAAAAGTAACTACTCACAAAGCATAATCATAATCATGATCAGAGGTGTAATGAGTAGCATCAAGGATCTGAAAATAAACTCTTCCACAAAGTAGTCCAACTAGCATCAACTACAAAGAGTAATCAACACTACTAGCAACCTTACAAGTACCAATCGGAGTCGCGAGACGGAGATTGGTTACACTAGATGAACTAGGGTTTGGAGAGGAGATGGTGCTGATGAAGATGTTGATGGAGACGAGTCCTCTCCGATGAGAGGAGTGTTGGTGATGACGATGGCGACGATTTCCCCCTCCGGGAGGGAAGTTTCCCTCGCAGGATCGTCCTATCGGAGCTCTAGATTAGTTCTGCTCAAGTTTCGCCTCGTGGCGGCGGAGAATCCACGAAAAAGCTCCGCCCTGATTTTTTTCCGGATGAAACCCTTCAGATAGCAGAAGGGGGGGGGTTGTGGGCCACCAGGGTGCCCACAAGCCCTGTTGCCGCGGCCAGGGGGGCAGGCCACGGCCAGCAGGCTTGTGGGCCCCTAGCAGCTCCCCTCTGGCACTTCTTTCGCCCAGTATTTTTTATATATTCCAAAAAAATTCCACGTTGATTTTCATGACATTAGGAGTTGCGCAGAATAGAGGACTCAGACTTGCTCCTTTTCCAGTCCAGAATTCCAGCTGTCGGTATTCTCCCTCTTCAAATAAACCTTGCAAAATAAGAGAGAAAAGGCATCAGTATGGTACCACAAAGTATAATTACAGTCCATAAAGTGATAAATATCAACATGAAAGCATGATGCAAAATGGACGTATCAACCACCCCCGGGTGACCCCGGAAACTCTTTCGGCACCCCGGTACACTATTGATAATGCCCGAAACTTTTCCGGTAGTAAAAATAGGACTTCCCATATATAAATATTTAACTGTGGACCATTCCAGAACTCCTTGTGATGTCTGAGATCTCATCCGGGACTCCAAACAACATTTGGCCACCAACATACATATCCCAATACTACTCTAGCATCAATCGAGAGTTAAGCATGCGGACCCTACCGCTTTGAATCATGTGGACATGACCGAGATACCTCTCTGATCGATAACCAATAGCAGGACCTGGATGCCCATATTCATTCCCACATATTCCACGAAGATCATTATCGGTCGAACCACGATGTCACGGATAAAGTCAATCACGTATGCACTTCCCTTTGTCCATTGGTATGTTACTTGCCCGAGATTCGATCGTCGATATCTCCATACCTAGTTCAAGATTGTTACCGTCAAATATCTTTACTATTTTCGAAATTCAAGATTCCATGACAAACTCCTTAGTCACGTTGCTTGCAAACTTACTGTGATGTTGTATTATCAGGTGGGCCTAGAGATACCTCTCCGTCATACGGAGTGACAAATCCCATTCTCGATCAATGCCAACCCAACAAACACCCTTGGAGATACCTGTAGAGCATCTTTATAATCACCCAGTTATGTTGTGATGTTTGACACACACAACGCATTCCTCCAGTGTCAGGGAGTTGCATGATCTATAGGTCATAGGAACAGATACATTGACATGCAGAAACCAATAGCACTAAACTTAGTCATAAGATCAAATGCTATGCTTACAATTTGGGTCTTGTCGATCACATCATTCTCCTAATGATTTTATCCCATTAGCAAATGAAAACTAATGTCCATGGCTAGGAAACCTTAACCATCTTCGATCAACGAGCTAGTCTAGTAGAGGCTTACTAGGGACACTTTGTTGTCTTTGTATCCACACATGTATTTGAGTTTCCAATCAATACAATTATAGGACGGATAATAAACGATTATCATGAACAAGGGAATATGATAATAACTAATTTATTATTGCCTCTAGGGCATATTTCCAACATTCGACCCCTCATTCATGGACCTAGCCGTTGCGTTTGGTACTAGAGATGTTGTGGGTCTTACTGAGGCTGTGGTAAAAATTTGAGGACAAGGAGAAGTCATCTGGGCTCAATTATTGGACTTTGGATTCACCAGAAGGTGTTTGATCCATCTTTGGTTTGTCTCTCATGCCCCAATGGTGTTGAAAGTTAACAAGTTTGAATAATTAGGATAAATGAGAATGGTCACCAATTTTTAGAATAGTTGATGAAAGTTGCTAGTGCATACTTGGTAAACCCTAGAAATCAACATAAATTGTTTTCTCTAGGTATTTTTGTGCAGATGAATTTCCCCTAATGCATCACTTGGTGTGGTGCCATTACTTGAGGATTAGAGCATACCCCAAAAGTTTGGGACCTATTGAGGAATCTTGACAATGCAAATATTCCCAACTCTACAAATGAGCAGAAGTCGTATTGAGGGGATTTGTACAAGTGAATCTATTATCCTTGCTCCGCCAATTATTTTGGATGCAATATTGAGGTATTAGAACATGTCCACAAAGTTTGAAAATAATTTAAAAACTTGGCAATGTAAACTTGTCCAAGTTTGATCTCGACAAAGATGGTTTGGTAATATTTTGGTGAATCTAATCAATTTGTATAGAGATGAAACTTGGCAAGATAACCATATATATCATGCTAGTCTTGCCAGAAGTTTCCTGGAATTATTTGAGAATATTTCTAATATAAATATTAAAAATACTTGAAATAGAAAGAAAAGGTTTTGAAGGGTTTTGTTGAATATTTTGAACAAGACCATGTGTTGAAACTCTTATATATTTCCACTTAGTTTCCCTAATTTTTCTAAAATATTTTTGAAGCATAAAAATAATTTTCCCTCATAAAAGACCATTTCGTGCCACAGAAAAGGTATTTAAATAAAATAGGAAAACAACTTTTAAAATAATAATTTTGGGGTTTTGGGAAGTTCTTTGGGGCAAAATAATAAGAGGATCCAAATAAAATATTTGCGGCAAAACATTTCTCCTAGTTTGGGGACATGTAGTACAAAGTTCAATTCAAGGGGTTTTGAAAGCCTAAATGAAATAAATGCTTTTTGTTCAAAATCATATTTTGTAAAAAATATTTTTATGTGCTATGCACATGGCATGGCCATTAGGCAAAGATTTGGATCAAGGATATGAGTCGAGAGAGTAGGAGGGTTTTTTGTGAATTTTAAATCATAAACAAGCACACTAGCAAGAGCAATCACGTGAATCATCATAAGCACGCAAAAAAAATTAATTGGTCCTAATTTTTTAGCTATGCTGACTTAGTCACGAGAGGCAAAACACAGGATGTTCACCAAATCTCGCCATGGCACGCTCGCGACTACTCGGAGTTGTTGCACCGATCCTAGTGTTGGGGGAGATGTCATCGTCGTTGCTATCGCTAGAGGTGTAAAGCTCGCTGCCTCTAGAGCTCTTCGTGCAACACTATAGCCAGATATCACAGCTCCTGAAGAACTTCACCAAGAGCGTGGCATCTTAATTGAACCTGAAGTGGAGAAGATACTCCGGACCCACGCCATGGGACCGCACGAATGACTTCTATCGCCGCGTTTGGAACAAGGTGCTTCCGGGGGAGAGATCGACCACCACCCAGGAGGGACCATTGAATTCACCCTCTATCCGGAGCCATGGACATGCAGGCCGGCTCCCTCCCATGGTCCTAGCAAAGGGGGCGAGAAGTCGCGGCCAACTGCATGGGTTCTAGTGCAGCGAATCTACAAACTCGTGTGCCCCATCCCACGCAGACGACTCCGCATGGATCAGTGGGAGAGGTACGCCTCCTTGGCCACCTTGATGCGGAGCGCCTCGTCCTGCACGGTCTAATCCTTGCTCCTACCACACGAGCCGCTGCAGGACCCTGCTGCTATTACCATAATGCGCGTTCGGGAAAGGGGTCCTCGAACCGACCATTGCTGCTCTGGCTGGACCACGGCCTCCGCCCCTCACCATTGCAATGGTGGCTCTCAGAGGCAAAAGAAGAAGCTGAAGGAGAAGGCGGTGGTGCTTGGAAGTCCAGCAGGAGGATAGATGAATGAGAAATTCCCACACGAACCCTCTTTTTATAGAAAGGAAGCACGGGGCCCGCTCTTCACTATTTCGAGGAGTAACTGCGCATCACCACATCGACTACTAATATTATGCCCTGCATGTGACAGTGTCATAAAGGAAATAGTAACTGATGAGACGGCACGATGAGGGGGCCAGGCAGAGGCGAATTCACCCCTATTGTTTTACAAGGGCGGAAGACGCACATGCTACCTCTACTCATTTGATGAGCCAGTGTCTTCCTATGACGCGCTCTACGAGCGTCATTTTGCTCTACTACCCCACAACCCGCATTCAACACACATTGTGTGAAGACAGTGAAAAACCATCATCACAGTCGCAACAAAAATCGGACACATGTCTATGCACTACTTTTGGGCCTAGCCCAACAACGCCACAAACTTCAGTATGGCACGGGCCTAGGGCTACTATTGGTGTGCTTACCTTGACTTGTGCACATACGACAGCAGCCTCCTCGCCGGACAACACTCTATCATAAGATATCTGAAACAACAAGCAACCAGACAAGGCCCCCGGCAAGTTGAAAGCAAATATCCTCCCTTGGTGATTTCGATAATTCATGACAACATACATTATATGTTGGACTAATAGTTTTACCTAGTTCATTTCAAATGAAGTCCATAGGGAGAATAGGCTCGATTGTGAGGAGAAGCCCCAAGGAAGGAGAAGAATAGAATTGTCCAAGCATCAGCTTCAGGCCTCTACGTTTTGCTTTTATGTGAGAAATCACAATTGAGTCCATAGGAAAGCCAATTCAATTAAAAGGGAATGAGGTGTCTATGATGCTCTGGTTGCTCAAGTGCTTAGAGTTAGCCACAAAAAACCCTCACGAAACTCTCCCACAAATATTCTGTGCAAAGCCTAAACACTAAAATATGGTGCCACCAATATTTCCAAATAGACCCTACCAAGTTTTACTCTAGACAGAATCTAGAGCCAACCCAACAATCTCGGTACCACCAAGTTTGATTTTGGCCCAACCAAAAAATAGTGACCAACTCCCTCGTTAGCCATTTGCTAAATTCGGAATCTTCGATTTTTGCAAATCGGTGTCACCTAGTTTGGTTAACTGCCTAGGCCAGCCAAAATCAGACACATCTACAAACCCCCTCACATTCAGACCGACAACATCTTTGTTGGGGCTGCAAGGGTTGTGTACGGGCCTCCTCTGCCGCCAGTTATTTCCTCGGCACGCACCTTCGATGCTCTCATGGGAGCTGCTACTTCTATGCACGTGCCTCGTCAACTGCAGATGCCAATTCTGGAGCCCATTATGATCCCCAAGCGATCCTGGGCGGCGGCTTTCAACCCTGATGATCCAGAACCACCACCATCAGAGCATGCTAGTACCTCTCTCTCAATGCAGGAGGTAATCCCTCTCAGTCCTTCTTCATCTGCAGAGGACTTATCCTTTCTTTCTCCTGCTTCATCCAATAAGGGGACCCGCAAGAAGTCCACTCCGGTCGTTGACTCCTCTGTCCGTCGTTGTACTCGCGGCTCCATCAAGCGAGATGGCTTCAAGCCAATCCTGCAGGAGCTTCCTGCGCACGTCCCCAAGAAGAGGAAGCCCAAGGCCAAGCCAATGCCCTCTACATCGCACGAGACTGAGGATGTGCAAGTACCTCCTGCCACTCCTATCCCAGTGAATCAGGAGGTTGGGCAGTCACTAGGCATTGCCCCTGAGCAGCTTACGGTGGATCGACTTATGGAAGATCCTGCTGATTCCGCGCCATCGTCTAGTGATGTTTAATCCACCTATGTTAATCTGTTACTGTACTGGCTCCATGTACTGTCAAACTTCTGCTTGCTCTATCTTTTTGTTTTTGGAACCTTGGTCGCACTGGCTATTACATAGCCCTGCTTTTGCTATATATATATTGTGCAATGGATAATCGTTCTACGAGAAGTTGGTGTGTGCTGTGTTGGAATGTGCGTGGCCTAAATTCGGACCATAGACAGCGTGCAGTCCGTAACAAGATTGATGAGAGCCTAGCTGCTGTGGTGTGCTTGCAGGAAACAAAAATGCAGTCAATTAGTGGAACTCTTCCATTCTTACGGGTCAATTAGTGGAATGCACACCCTATGGATTGATCATCTCTTTTACCTCAAATCACACGGGTGAATCATGGACTTTAGTGAATGTATATGGTCCATGTCAAGGTGAAGCCAGAGATCTTTTTGTTAGCTGGCTCTACAATCTTAATATTCCCACTTCGGCTAATTGGTTGCTTCTTGGAGATTTTAATTTCATTAGATCTCCTAACAACAGAAACCTTCCTGGGGCTGATGTAAATGACATGTTCATCTTCAATGAAATTATTGGGCATCTGGGATTGCTGGAACTAGCCATTAAAGGCAGATCTTACACTTGGTCCAATATGCAAGATTCCCCTCTTCTGGAGCACCTTGACTGGTTTTTCACATCAGCCAACTGGATCTCCTCATATCCCCTTACACAAGTGCTACCCCTTGCAAAGACTGCTTCTGATCATGTTCCTTGTGTGGTCACTATCAACACTTCCATCCCTAAATGCAACCTATTTCGCTTTGAAAACTACTGGGTTGAAATGGAGGGCTTCATGGAATGTGTCCAGCAATCCTAGCTCATTCCTTCAAGGAAAACCCACATTACTGCTGTTATTATGGATAAGATGAAGCATCTTAGGCAGAATTTGAAAAAATGGCAGACAAATCTATCACAGTTAAAAACTTTTATTTCCAGATGTAATCAAGTTGTGCTGTGTTTGGATGAGCTTGAGGAGTTGAGGTCACTTTTCAGACCAGAAGCTAACTTCAGGAAAATTATTAATTACATTTGGAACATCTTCTGCATCTTCAGTGCTTGTACTGGAAGAAGAGAGCCACTATCAGATTTGTTATGGTTGGTGAGGAAAACACTAAATTCTTCCATGCTATGGCTACTGAGAGATATAGGAGGAATTCCATTGCATCCTCAAGTTAAATGATGGTTCAACCATATCTGATCATGATCAAAATGCTGCATGCTTTTGGGCATCTTTTAAGGATAGAATGGGAACTTCTCTTGGCATTAACATGGCATTTGATTTAGAATCCATGCTACATGAGGTGGAGGGTCTAGATATTCTCACATAACCTTTTTCTATGTCTGAAATGGACAAGCCTGTTCAGGATATACCTATTGCCAAAGTTCCAGGTCCTGATGGTTTCAATGGTCTTTTCTTCAAGAAATGCTGGCACATTATCTCCCCTGAGTTTTATCAACTTGCTGCTGCTTTTCATGCTCGTCATGCTCAGCTTCAGAACATGAACTCATCTTGTATTTCTCTGATTCCAAAGAAGAGATCAGCTGAACATGTGGGAGATTACAGACCAATATCACTTACTGGAATGGGTCTCAAATTTCTTTCCAAAAT
Source organism: Hordeum vulgare subsp. vulgare (assembly GCF_904849725.1). Lineage (NCBI taxonomy): Eukaryota > Viridiplantae > Streptophyta > Magnoliopsida > Poales > Poaceae > Hordeum > Hordeum vulgare. The sequence goes on along the minus strand of NC_058519.1, from coordinate 266,516,511 downwards.
GATTGCTAACAGGCTACAGTTGCAGATTGTGAAGTGCCTTCACAAGAATCAGTATGGTTTTATCAAATCTAGGACCATTCAAGACTGTGTGGGATGGACTCTGGAGTACCTGCACCAATGTCATCAATCCAAAAAACCTATAGTTATTCTTAAGATGGATTTTGAAAAGTCCTTTGATTCTGTGGAACATGAATTCATTTTCCAGATTCTTAAGCACAAAGGCTTCAATGACAGATGGATCCTTTGGGTTAAGGAGCTACTAACTTCTGGCTCATCTTCAGTTCTGATCAATGGTGCGCCTGGAAAGAAGTTCATGTGCAAGAAAGGTGTCAGGCACGGAGATTCCATGTCTCCACTACTTTTTGCTATTGCTGCTGATTTTTTACAAACTCTGGTTAATCAACTGCTGGTGGAGGGGCTGATACAGCTGCCCATACCTTGTCATGATAAGGATTTCCCCATATTGCAATATGCTGATGATACCCTTATCATCCTACCTGCTGATAAATCCGAGTTGTTGCAGTTCAAGAAAATGCTCTAACTTTTCTCCCAGTCCAGTGGATTACAAGTGAACTACCACAAATCTGCCCTTCCACCTCTTAACACTTCTCCTCAGCATCTACAGGATCTGGCAGACTCCATTGGTTGCAAGGTGGGATCTTTGCCCTTCACATATCTTGGCCTTCCTGTTGGGACAACTAAACCGAGAATCATTGATCTCATGCCTCTGGTTGATAACATGGAAAGAAGACTCAGTGCTAGTCCATCTTTTCTTGCTCAGGGGGGAGGCTTCAGTATTTATACTTAGCCCTGTCTTCTGTGCCTATCTTCTTTCTATGCACTTTGGATATCCCACCAGGCATACTGAAGCAGCTGGAGAGGATTCAAAGGCAATGTCTATGGAGAAGAAATGGGAATGACCATGCACCCTCTCTTGCTGCTTGGCGTCTGGTGTGTAGGCCTAAAAATAAAGGTGGGCTAGGGATTATGAAACTAGTAGTCCAGAATGAAGCACTACTGCTCGAACATGTTGATAAATTCCTCAATCATGCTGATATCCCTTGGGTTCACTTGATTTGGAACACTTACTATCATGACACAGTACCTCAGGGAACTGTCCTTTGTGGTTCTTTTTGGTGGAAGGATATCTGTAAACGGCTTGACAAATTCAGATCAGTTACATATGTTCTGCCGAACAAGGGTGACTCCTTCCTGTTTTGGTCTGATTCCTGGTTGATTGGAAACTCCATTATGCCACTCGCTGCCAGATTCCAAAGACTGTTTTCTTTTGTGGTTGATCCTTTCTATACAGCTCAAGAGGTCTTTACAGCCTTTTATGATGACAGCATGCTCTCCATGTTTCACTTACCACTGTCTGCTCAAGCTTATCAGGAACTACTTTCGGTACAATCTTTGCTTCAGGACCTGGTTCTTGATCACCAGGCCTTTGACAGATGGGTATGGAGAAAGGATGCTAAGGTTTACACAGCCAAGAGTTACTATGCTCATATTCATAGCAGTATTATACCAAACCCTTTACTCAGCTGGATCTGGAGAAGCTGCTGTACCATGCAGATTAAGATGTTTGCCTGGATGCTCATCATGGACAGGCTAAATACTCAAGATATGCTTGAACAAAGTCACTGCAATGTTTCAGACTCTAACCTTTGTGTTCTATGTCACGCTCGAGTCAAGGAAGACAGAGATCACTTATTCTTCAACTGTCTTTTCAGTACCAGGGTTTGGAATTACCTGCAGATCACATGGCAGGGTCCATCCATGTGGAGTGCTACTGTTGCTGCTAAAAGGGACTTCCATAAGCCTTTCTTTGCTGAGGTGGTCTTCACTGCATGTTGGAACATCTGGACTATGAGAAATGCAAAGGTCTTCAACCAGGAGCAGCCAAAGTTCAGAAAATGGAGATCTGGATTCATTCATGACATTTCTCTGTTAGCTCATAGAATTAAGGCTAGTTTCAGGGACGATCTCCTTAAATGGATTTCCTTTTTGCCTCCTTGAGGTTTGTAATCCTTGCTCCTCTTCCCCTTTGTACACTCTAATTTCCTCTTGTACATATTGCTCTCATTTATGGCTGTGGGGGGTTTTCCCTACAGTAGCCGGTAAAAAAAAAATCAGACCCATCGAGATTATATATCAGTCTGACCGAAATGCTAAAACTAGCCACATTTTGCGATAGTCGGTGCAACCGAGTTTTTACTTCGATTCCACCGAGTTGGGCAATAATGTTGTAATGTTTGGATTTTCGGAGATGCCTATATATACCCCTCCACCAGACTCTCATTCATAGAGGAAGCACTCACAACGAACATGTCAGAATCGAGGCTCCGCAAACCCAAAAAGGTTTGAACTCTAGGGTGCGCTCGCTCTTCAACCTTGTTCTACCTCTCAACTTCACGACGACTCCCCGGTGGCTCGAGCTAAGGGAAACAAACTAGAACACACGGCAGTTTACCCAGGTTTGGGTCACCTTGTGGTGTAAAATCCTACTCCTATTTGTATAGATTGCTTGAGGTGGAAGGCAAGTACAAAGGCGGGTTCTTTCCCTAGTTGAGACAATGAGGAGCCGATCCCCTACTACGGAAGCCGTACCTTTCTTTTATACTCTCCTTGGTCCTCTTTCCCGAAAACACAATTCGCAGGAAGGGTAGCCGTAACAGCCATTTTAAAATGGGACAGGACTATGGCCCTCCCTGACAAAGGAGGTCTTCACCCACAAAATCCCTTCTCCATGATGCGCTGGTGGGCTCGAGGGTGACCTCCGTCCTGTCGAGACCCAACCTTAGTCGTCTTGCACCGATTGGGAAACCTTTGGAGGGTTGCTTCGGGAACCTATAACTGGCTTGGCTCCCTTAGCACCAAAGGGGAAAGCTTCTCTGTCCGTGCCCGCTGGCACTGACCCTGGCGACATGCAGGGTGGCTCACATCATCCATGTGAGGAGGTTGGACAGTGCAACCTCGGCAGGCCGTCCTCGGTAAGTACGCTTTTTGGGGAAGGAGCATTAGGAGGCGCCCCCTTCCCACGAGCCTTGCAGGAAATGGCCCGGGGAGAACCCCACCATTCGTCCCTCACGAGGAACGACCAGCACGAGGGCCGAACCCCTGAGCCTTAGCGGCGGGCACCTCGAGGCCCACAGCACGCACTCGGGCCTAGGTCATAGGCAGGCACGCCTGGGTACCCCCAGTCCCACAGCCCCGACAGTAGCCCTAGAGCCCGTGGCTTTTACGGCCCAACAGTCTCGGGCGAGACAGTGTGGGCTCTTACCGCCTGCGGGCTAGGCCATATGCATGGCACGACGGGACGCGGGGCACCCGCCTTTTCGCAGTGCTCTGTCTCCCTCCCCTGCTGACAAAAACCAGGCACGCAGGGTGGTGCTGCATTACTCATCTCCACGCCATTCCCACCTTTATACATCTTCCTCCTCCATGCTAGGATGCACCAGAGTGAGCCACCTTCTCGCCCCCCTTTTGTGGCTTCGGACGATGGAGGGTGCCCGTCGTTAAGAAAGGGAAGGCCATGGCATCCGTCGTGAGCGCCACCACTGTTGGGCCTGTTCTCATGCCTTCCCGCGTCTCCAAGGAGGAGGACCTGGGTCCAGTGCTCCCGCTAGTACTCGGTAACACGAACGAGGGGGAGCGACCCCTATCTGACCGGCTGATACGTCTCAAACGTATCTATAATTTTTGATGGTTTCATGCTGTTATCTTGTCATCTTTAGATGTTTTATGTATCTTTTATATCTTTTTTGGGACTAACTTATTAATTCAGTGCCAAGTGCCAGTTCCTGTTTTTTCTTTGTTTTTGGATCTTTTCAGATCTGATTTTGGAACGGATTCCAAACGGAATAAAATCCCCGAAATAAATTTTTCCCGAACGGAAGAAGATCAGGGGGCTCGTGGGCCAAGCCAGGAGAGCTACAGGGAGACCAAAATCCCTGTAGCCGCCACCTCGGGGCGACGGCTAGCAGGCTTGTGGCCTCCCTGGCGCCCCCTGACCTAGCTCCTTCGCCTATATATTCCCTAAGATACAGAAAAAAAGCAGGGAATCCACGAAAACACTTTTCCGCGGCCACAAGCTTCCGTTTCCGCGAGATCTCATATGGAGACCCTTCCCGGTGCCCTGCTGGAGGGGACTTTTGAGGTGGAGGGCTTCTACATCAACATCATCGCCCCTCCAATGACTCGTGAGTAGTTCACTTCAGACCTACGAGTCCGTAGTTAGTATCTAGATGGCTTCTTCTCTCTCTTGGATCTTCATTACAAAGTTCTCCATGATCTTCATGGAGATCTATCCGATGTAATCCTCTTTGGCGGTGTGTTTGTCGAGATCCGATAAATTGTGGATTTGTGATCAGATTATCTATGATATATATTTGAGTCTTTGCTGATTTCTTATATGCATGATTTGATATCCTTGTAAGTCTCTCCGAGTCTTGGGTTTTGTTTGGCCAATTAGATCTATGATTCTTGCAACGGGAGAAGTGCTTGGTTTTGGGTTCTTACCGTGTGGTGACCTTTCCCAGTGACAGTAAAGGCAGCAAGGCACACATCGTGTAGTTTCCATCAAGGGTAACAAGGTGGGCTTTGTCGTAGATATGAGATTGTCCATCTACATCATGTCATCTTGCTTAAGGCGTTACTCTGTTCTTTTGGTCTTAATACACTAGATGCATGCTGGATAGCGGTCGACGTGTGGAGTAATAGTAGTAGATGCAGAAAGTATCGGTCTATTTGTTTTGGATGTGATGCCTATAGATATAATCATTGTCATAGATGACGTCACCACTTTGCGCGGTTCTATCAATTGCTCGACAGTAATTTGTTCACCCACCGTCTACTTTCTTTAATGAGAGAAGCCACTAGTGAACACTACGGCCCCCGGGTCTATTCACACCTATCGTTTCCACTTACGCTTTTACTTCTCTTTGTTACTTTGTTGCTTTAAGTTCTCACTTGGCGAACAATCTATAAGGGATTGACAACCCGTTCATAGCGTTGGGAGAAAGCCTTTTTGTTTGTGCACGCACTTGAGATACTCCTTCATTGGATTGATACCTTGGTTCCCAAACTGAGGGAGATACTTACCACCGCTGCGCTACATCACCCTTTCCGCTTCGAGGGAACACCAACATAAGGCTCCAAGGTCACTTGGGAAATCCTTTGCATATTTTCCTAGGAAGTCCCTTAAGGCGTAGCCGTAGCAGAAGGATTCCTGGTGCCGTTGCTGAGGAGTATCAAGACAAGAACAGTCTCCCGTCAGCATGTTTCTGGCGCCATTGGAAGGTCTTTTGTTGCAGTAGCAGAAGTATTTCTGGCGCCGTTGCCGGGGAAGGAGAGATCTATCTTTCTGGTTGCACAAACTCATCTCTTGCATTTACCTTTTTTGCCAGTTGCCTCTCGTTTTCCTCTCCCCCAGTTCACATTTGCCGTTTTCATTTGCCTTTCTCCTTTGCCGTTTTCTTTTGGCTTTTGCGTTTTTGTCGTTTTCCTTTGCCGGTTTTCTTGCTTGCTTGTTCGATATGTGCCTTCAATATGCTTGCATCTTCGCTTGCTGAAAATCTAGTGATATGGATCGTCATCCACTTGCTAATCTCTTCAAGAGATCCACTTATGTGGAACCAATTGCTAGTGAATTGAGTGCACTTGACTATCTTTATGGAGTTTTGCTTGAGATCCGTGAATCTGAAAATCGTGATGAAGAAACTTATGAAGTGATTCACGAGGGCTCCTTGGATGAAAAGCATGATTTCAATGGTTTCACTATAAATTCTCTTAGTGACAATTATGCTAAAATTATGCAAAACCCTAAGCTTGGAGATGCTAGTCTTGCTATGACCACTACTTGTTGCAAAGATCATGATGGGGGTGATGATTTTTCTTCTGATCTTGAAAATTTGTTCAAGCCTCATGATGAATATGATATTTGTAGTATTATTGAAAGTGGGTTTGGAGAAGTCATGACTTTAGATGATAATCCCACTATTTTTTAAGAGCGTCAACTTTGCATGCATGTGGATCATGAAAAGAATATCCTATGTGATGGCTATATCGTTGAATTCTAATATGATCCCACATGTAATGAGAGAGGAAAATATTGTGGTAGACACTTTCATGTTACTAAATCACCTCTCGTGATGTTGAGATTGCTCTTGTCTCTTTCTTCTACCTTGCATATGGCAACTATTGGTTGTATTGACAATCTGTTTGCCTATAAAATGCCTATGCATAGGAAGTATGTTAGACTTAGATGTGATTTTCACAAGCTTTATGATGCTCTCGTTGTGCTTCAATTCTTGTCTTTTGTGTCAGCATCATTTATTTATCAATGCCTAGCTAAGGGCATTAAACAATAGCGCTTGTTGGGAGGCAACCCAACGAATCTATCCTTTTTCTTTCTGTTTTGTGTTTTCCATACTTTCATAATTCTGTTATGATTGTGTTTTTTTTTGTGTTTCTTTTTGCGTTTGTGCCAAGGAAAACCGTTATGATTAGTGTTGGGGATGATCGTTTGGTCATGCTGGAAAAGACAGAAACTTTCTGCTCACGAAAAGAATTGTCATTTGTTTTTCGTAAGAGCTTTTGAGTTGATTCTTTTTGCTGCTGATTGCTACACAAATTCTTCAGACTGTCGTTATGTTTCAGTATTTTTGAAGTACCAGAAGTATACGAAGTATACAGATTGCTACAGACTAGTCTGCTATTAACAGATTTTGTTTTCGTTGTGTTGGTTGCTTATTTTGATAAAACTATGGATAGTATCGGGGGGTATTAGCCATGGAAGATTGAAAATACAGTAACCCAACATCAACATAAGTAGAATTTAAGTTTGCTACAGTACCTAAGGAAGTGGTGGTTTGCTTTCTTATACTAATGTTATCACGAGTTTCTATTTAAGTTTCGTGTTGTGAAGTTTTCAAATTTGGGTGAAGTTCTTATGGACAAAGAGATGAAGAGTGGAAAGATGTCAAGCTTGGGGATGCCCAAGGCACCCCAAGAGATTCAAGGATGTCGTAAAAGCCTAAGCTTGGGGATGCCCGGGAAGGCATCCCCTCTTTCGCCTTCAATCCATCGGTAACATTACTTGGGGCTATATTTTTATTCACCACATGTTATGTGTTTTGCTTGGAGCGTCTTATATCGTAGGATTCTTTTATTTTTGTTGTGTCACAATCATCCTTGCTGCACACCTAGAGAGAGAGACATGCACTCACCGTGATTTTGTCAAGCTTCACTTATATCCTTTGGTAGACAATTGAGCTCACATGTGCTTCATTTATATATTTTGAGCTAGATACTTTTGCTCTGTGTGCTTCGTTTATATCTTTTAGAGCACGGCGGTGCATGGCTTGGTAGTTGATCTATGCTTTGAAAGTAGTCTCAAAAGGGGTAGTTATCCAAAGGGAAACGAAAACTTCCACCGTCATGTGCATTGAATAGTTAGAGAAGTTTGATTCATCTCAATTTGATTTGAGTTGTGCTTTTGGTAATATTGAACTTATGCTAGTAAGGTGTTGTGGATCTAGAAATACTTTTGTTGAAGTTAGTGATTCCCGTAGCATGCACGTATGGTGAACCGCTATGTGATGAAGTCTGAGCATGATTAGTCTTTTGATTGTCATCCTTTGTGTGGCGGTCGGGATCGCGCGATGGTTTATACCTACCAACCTTTCCCCTAGGAGTATGCGTTGAATGCTTTGTTTCGATTACTAATAAAACTTTTGCAACAAGTATATGAGTTCTTCATGACTAGTGTTGAGTCCATGGTTTAGATGCACTTTCACCTTCCACCATCACTATCTTCTTACTGCCGTGCAACTTTCCCCGGTGCACAAAACCCACCATTAGCCTCCCTCAAAACAACCACCATCCCTACCTACTATGGCTTTTTTTCAAAGTCATTCCGAGATATATTGACATGCAACTACCACCATGACATGTGCCAACACTTCTACATTGCCATTGCATGATCGTAAGATAGCTAGCATGATGTTTCCATTAATGTCTATGCCATGCTAGATCATTGTCACGGTACACTGCCGGAGGCATTCCATATAGAGTCATCGTTGCTCTAAGTTTTGAGTTGAAAGCATGATGATCATCATTGATGGAGCATTGTCCCATGTGAGGAAATAAAAGAGGCCAAACATCCACACCAAAAAAAAGAGGCCGAAGAGCCCATCCAAAAAAATGAGAGAAAAAGAGAGAAGGGATAATGCTACCACCTTTCCACACTTGTGCATATTAAGCACCATGATCTTCATGATTGAGAGTCTCTCGTTTTGTCACCACAATATAGCTAGTAGGAAATTTTCATTATATAACTTGGCTTGTATATTCCAATGATAGGCTTCCTCAAAATTTCCTTAGGTCTTCGTGAGCAAGCAAGTTGGATGCACACCCGCTAGTTTTATTTAAGAGCTTTCACATACTCTTAGCTCTAGTGCATCATTTGTATGGTAATCCCTACTCATTGACATTGATATCTATTCATGAGCATCTCCATAGCTCATTGATATGCCTAGTTAATGTGACCATCTTCTCCTTGTTTTTCTTGCAACCTCCAGCACACTCCACACCACTTATAGTGCTAAAACCATGGCTCACGCTCATGTATTGCGTGAGAGTTGAAAAGGTTTGAGAAAGTAAATGTGTGAAAACAATTACTTGGCCAATACCGGGGTTGTGCATGGTGTAAATTCGTTGTGCAATGATGATATAGCATAGCCAGACTATATGCTTTTGTAGGTATAACTTTCTTTTGGCCTTGTTATTTTGAAAGTTCATGATTACCTTGCTAGTCTGCTTGAAGTATTATTGTTTCCAAGTCAATAGAAAACTATTGTTTTGAATCTAATGGATCTGAACATTCACATCACAAAAGAGGAGTTACAAAGGACATCTATGCTAGGTAGCATGAAAGCATCAAAAATTCATTCTTTATCACTTCCCTACTCGAGGACGAGCAGGAGTTAAGCTTGGGGATGCTGTTGGAATTATGCCCTAGAGGCAATAATAAATGTATAGTTATTATTATAATTCCTGTATCAAGATAATGGTTTATTATCCATGCTATAATTGTATTGAATGAAGACTCATTTACATGTGTGGATACATAGACAAAACACCGTCCCTAGCATGCCTCTAGTTGGCTAGCCAGTTGATCAATGATAGTCAGTGTCTTCTAATTATGAACAAGGTGGTGTCGCTTGATAACTGGATCACGTCATTGGGAGAATCACGTGATGGACTAGACCCAAACTAATAGACGTAGCATGTTGATCGTGTCATTTTGTTGCTACTGTTTTCTGCGTGTCAAGTATTTATTCCTATGACCATGAGATCATATAACTCACTGACATCGGAGGAATGCTTTGTGTGTATCAAACGTCGCAACGTAACTGGGTGACTATAAAGATGCTCTACAGGTATCTCCGAAGGTGTTAGTTGAGTTAGTATGGATCAAGACTGGGATTTGTCACTCCGTGTGACGGAGAGGTATCTCGGGGCCCACTCGGTAATACAACATCACACACAAGCCTTGCAAGCAATGTAACTTAGTGTAAGTTGCGGGATCTTGTATTACGGAACGATTAAAGAGACTTGCCGGTAAACGAGATTGAAATAGGTATGCGGATACTGACGATCGAATCTCAGGCAAGTAACATACCGAAGGACAAAGGGAATGACATACGGGATTATACGAATCCTTGGCACTGAGGTTCAAACGATAAGATCTTCGTAGAATATGTAGGATCCAATATGGGCATCCAGGTCCCGCTATTGGATATTGACCGAGGAGTCTCTCGGGTCATGTCTACATAGTTCTCGAACCCGCAGGGTCTGCACACTTAAGGTTCGACGTTGTTTTATGCGTATTTGAGTTATATGGTTGGTTACCGAATGTTGTTCGGAGTCCCGGATGAGATCACGGACGTCATGAGGGTTTCCGGAATAGTCCGGAAATGAAGATTGATATATAGGATGACCTCATTTGATTACCGGAAGGTTTTCGGAGTTACCGGGAATGTACCGGGAATGACGAATGGGTTCCGGGAGTTCACCGGAGGGGGGCAACCCACTCCGGGGAAGCCCATAGGCATTTGGGGGGTCACACCAGCCCTTAGTGGGCTGGTGGGGCAGCCGACCAATCCCCTATGCGCCAAGAGAGAAAAAATCAAAGGAAAGAAAAAAAAGGAAGAAGTGGGAAGGGGGAAGGACTCCCTCCCACCAAACCAAGTAGGACTCGGTTTGGGGGGGGAGAGTCCTCCCCCCTGGCTCGGCCGACCCCTTGGGGATCCCTTGGCCCCAAGGCAAGGTCCCCCTCCCTCCTCCTATATATATGGGGCTTTTAGGGCAGATTTGAGACGACTTTCTCACGGCTGCCCGACCACATACCTCCATAGTTATTCCTCTAGATCGCGTTTCTGCGGAGCTCGGGCGGAGCCCTGCTGAGACGAGATCATCACCAACCTCCGGAGTGCCGTCACACTGCCGGAGAACTCTTCTACTCTCTGTCTCTCTTGCTGGACCAAGAAGGCCGAGATCATCGTCGAGCTGTACGTGTGCTGAACGCGGAGGTGCCGTCCGTTCGGTACTAGATCGTGGGACTGATCGCGGGATTGTTCGCGGGGCGGATCGAGGGACGTGAGGACGTTCCACTACATCAACCGCGTTCTCTAACGCTTCTGCTGTACGATCTACAAGGGTACGTAGATCACTCATCCCCTCTCGTAGATGGACATCACCATGATAGGTCTTCGTGCGTGTAGGAAAATTTTTGTTTCCCATGCGACGTTCCCCAACAGTGGCATCATGAGCTAGGTTCATGCGTAGATGTCTTCTCGAGTAGAACACAAAAGGTTTTGTGGGCGGTGATGTGCGTTTTGCTGCCCTCCTTAGTCTTTTCTTGATTCCGTGGTATTGTTGGATTGAAGCGGCTTGGACCGACATTACTCGTACGCTTACGAGAGACTGGTTTCATGGTTACGAGTAACCCCCTTTGCTCAAAGATGACTGGCAAGTGACGGTTTCTCCAACTTTAGTTGAATCAGATTTGACCGAGGAGGTCCTTGGATGAGGTTAAATAGCAACTCATATATCTCCGTTGTGGTGTTTGCGTAAGTAAGATGCGATCCTACTAGATACCCTTGGTCACCACGTAAAACTTGCAACAACAAAATTAGAGGACGTCTAACTTGTTTTTGCAGGGTATGATTGTGATGTGATATGGCCAATGATGTGATGTGATATATTGGATGTATGAGATGATCATGTTGTAATAGAAATATCGACTTGCACGTCGATGGTACGGCAACCGGTAGGAGCCATAGGGTTGTCTTTATACTAACATATTTGTGCTTGCAGATGCGTTTACTATTTTGCTAGGGTGTACCTTTAGTAGTAATAGCATAAGTAGCACGACAACCCCGATGGCGACACGTTGATGGATGATCATGGTGTGGCGTCGGTGACAAGAAGATCGTGCCGGTGCTTTGGTGATGGAGATCAAGAAGCACGTGATGATGGCCATATCATGTCACTTATGAATTGCATGTGATGTTAATCCTTTTATGCACCTTATTTTGCTTAGATCGACGGTAGCATTATGAGGTGATCTCTCACTAAAATTTCAAGACGAAATTGTGTTCTCCCCGACTGTGCACCGTTGCTACAGTTCGTCGTTTCGAGACACCACGTGATGATCGGGTGTGATAGACTCAACGTTCACATACAACGGGTGCAAAACAGTTGCGCAAGCGGAACACTCGGGTTAAGCTTGACGAGCCTAGCATGTGCAGACATGGCCTCGGAACACATGAGACCGAAAGGTCGATCATGAATCATATAGTTGATATGATTACATAGGGATGCTTACCACTGAAACTACTCTCGACTCACGTGATGATCGGACTTGGGATAGTGTAAGTGGATCATGAACCACTCAAATGACTAGAGAGATGTACTTTTTGAGTGGGAGTTTAGCGTATAATTTGATTAAGTTGAACTCTAATTATCTTGAACATAGTCTAAGTCCACTTTGAATATATTTGTGTTGTAGATCATGGCTCACGCAAGTGTCATCCTGAATTTTAATACGTTCCTAGAGAAAGCTAACTTGAAAGATGATGGAAGCAACTTTGTAGACTGGGCTCGTAATCTTAAGCTAATCTTACAAGCTGGAAAGAAGGATTATGTCCTTAATGCTGCGCTAGGAGATGAACCACCCGCTACGGCTGATCAGGATGTTAAGAACGCTTGGTTAGCACGTAAGGAGGACTACTCAATAGTTCAATGTGCAGTCTTGTATGGCCTGGAGCCGGGACTTCAACGTCGCATTGAGCGTCATGGAGCATTTGAGATGTTCCAGGAGTTGAAGTTTATCTTTCAGAAGAACGCCCGGATCAAGAGGTATGAGACCTCCGATAAATTCTATGCTTGCAAGATGGAGGAAAACTCGTCTGTCAGTGAACATGTGCTCAAAATGTCTTGGTACTCAAACCGTCTAGCTGAACTGGGGATTGAACTCCCGCAAGAAGCTATCACTGACATAATCTTTCAATCACTGCCGCCAAGCTATAAAGGCTTTGTGTTGAACTACGACATGCAAGGGATGAACAAGTCTCCCGACAAGTTGTTTGCGATGCTCAAAGTCACAGAGTCTGAACTCCGTAAAGAGCATCAAGTGTTGATGGTGAGCGAGACCACTAGTTTCAAGAGAAACGTCAAAGGCAAGAAGGGCAATTCGAAGAAGAGCGGCAAGCCTGTTGCCAATCCGCCGAAGAAACCCAAGGCTGGACCTAAGCCTGAAACAGAGTGCTTCTATCGCATGGGTATGGGTCACTGGAAGCGCAATTGCCCCAAGTATCTGGCAGATAAGAAGGCGGGCAAAGAAAAATCAGGTATATTTGATATACATGTTATTGATGTGTACTTAACCGGCTCTCGTAGTAGTGCCTGGGTATTCGATACCGGTTCTGTTGCTCACATTTGCAACTCGAAGCAGGAACTGCGGAATAGACGAAGGCTGGCGAAAGACGAAGTGACGATGCGCGTAGGAAACGGTTCCAAGGTTGATGCAATCGCCGTCGGCACAGTGTCGCTTCAACTACCATCGGGATTAGTGATGAACTTAAATCATTGTTATTTAGTGCCTGCGTTGAGCATGAACATTATATCTGGATCTTGTTTATTGCGAGACGGTTACTCTTTTAAGTCTGAGAATAATGGTTGTTCTATTTCTATGAGTAACATCTTTTATGGTCATGCACCGAATGTGAGAGGATTGTTCATATTGAATCTTGATAAAGATACGCATATACATAACATAGAGCCCAAAAGAGTTAGAGTAAACAATGATAACGCCATATTTTTGTGGCACTGCCGCTTGGGTCATATTGGTGTAAAGCGCATGAAGAAACTCCATGCTGATGGACTTTTGGAGTCACTTGACTTTGATTCACTTGACACGTGCGAACCATGCCTCATGGGCAAGATGACTAAGACTCCGTTCTCCGGAACAATGGAGCGTGCAAGTGACTTGTTGGAAATCATACATACCGATGTGTGTGGTCCAATGAGCGTGGAGGCACGCGGCGGATATCGTTATTTTCTCACCTTCACTGACGATTTAAGTAGATATGGTTATGTCTACTTGATGAAGAACAAGTCTGAAACAGTTGAAAAGTTCAAGCAATTTCAGAGTGAAGTGGAAAATCATCGTAACAAGAAGATCAAGTTCCTACGGTCTGATCGTGGGGGTGAGTATCTGAGTTTCGAGTTTGGTACTCACTTAAGACAATGTGGAATTGTTTCGCAGTTAACACCGCCTGGAACACCACAGCGTAATGGTGTGTCCGAACGTCGTAATCGTACTTTGTTAGAAATGGTGCGATCTATGATGTCTCTTACTGATTTGCCGTTATCGTTTTGGGGTTATGCATTAGAAACAGCCGTGAAGAGGGTTGAGGGCTAACGAAACCATTGGGTCTTCATGGACGCGAGCCGAGAGATCTCGCTCATGGCAACTCCCATGGGTCTGCCCGAGCAAACCCCCAAGTGGAGCCACAAGAAGCTCACTGACACGAGGTCGTGGCCCGTCCTATGGCGAATCGCCTCCCTCACGGAGGCCCGCTTGACAGGGATGATTATCAAGGAATTCTTGGGGCATCGCATCATGCCGCTCTAGGCGCACTCGAGCCCCTCCTAGGAGTTCGCCGATGTTGGAGCACCGATGCGCCTGCACGTCTGCGGCCTAACGCACGACGAGCTGGACGAAGCCTCGGGGTCTCTCCTGGGTCCCTGCCTCGAGGACCTTCCGCAGGCCATGCCGCCACTGTACGCGTCTGATGACATGGAGGGAATGGTCGCGGAGATGCCCGCCTTTGATGAATGGGGGCTCGTTGGGCCCCACAAGGGCTCCCAGTCGGTGTGAAAACCAGCATATCTCGGGTAGGGGTCCCAAACTGTGGACCTTGGATAGATGGGTTGTGGGAAGAAGGGGGAGACATTTTTTTAGCCAGGTTCAGGCCCTCCTATGTAGGTAATACCCTACGTCCTTCTTGATTGTATTGCTGAAGATGATTACAGAGTAGATCTACCTCAAGATCGTATATGCTAAACCCTAGATGGTTCAGCCCGCTGTACTCGGATAGGGGTCTCTGGTTTATACAGACACTAGGGACACTAGGGTTTAAAAGTTACCGACCATAGTTGGGGGTGGATGAGCCGACCTAGTCTTTACAAGCTTGGAGTCCATGCTAGTCTTCAGAGCCTCCCTTCCTGTGTACGATGTCAGGGCTTCGATGATACGATCCATGAGCCCGCTTCGTGACGACCATTAATCCAAGACTCTATCAGTAGCCCTTGAACTAGTCTTTGATAGCTCCACTCGTCCCTGGTAGTCGGCTTGAAAGACAAGTTCGTCCCGTGATCTGTAACATGATGAACTGGTCTTTGGCGAATCCAGAAATATTGAAGCGTCACTAGACCTATAACTTTCAATCCTACCACTAAATTGTAATAATAATCGTTGGACGCCATGCATCTCAAAGTAAGCACACATCCCAACAATTCAACGGAATTGTCCCTTACAGACGTGGGTGGAGGCGACCTTTCTTATAAATAAACGGGGACACAAGTCTAAGGCTTTATCACCACTCGCCCCTCCACAAGTGCTGACAAGAAACCCTAGAGTCCTAGCACTAAGCTCCATGGCGGGCTCCTCCTTTCGTCCCTTTGTCCCTCAACTAGGAGATTGGGTGAGTTGCTCCATCTCCTAGATTTGGTGGCGAGACCTTGAAGTCCAAGGGTATTTTCCCTCGTTTGATCTCGGGCCCACATGCACTGGCCTAACCGACTTCACCGGTGAGGCCCTCGCATAAAATCCCCCGCCCCACAAATAGGCGAAACGATCAGATTTACTTCTTTCGTGTTGTGTCGGTCGGGATTTCCTATTCACCCGCTTGTGAGGGGTCCGCTGCAGTTTTATGGGTTGCCACTCCATGATCTCACCCTAGGTTCTATTCTCCACCTCTCTGGTTTTGTAGCCTTGTGTGAGATGTTCTAGGCTGCGAACCTCACTTCAATTTGTGGAGAAAATACTTCTGGCTTGTCCCATAGACTGATGGAACATTCATTTGGGAAGTAGGCAGGGCCGAGGTGTGGCACATCGCAGCCACCGGATACCCATTCGCACACCAAATGGGGAGACCGATGAATGGTCTTCGGAGTGGTTTTATATCGACAATGTTCTTTTATTTGAGCCAATTCGACAAGGCCTTCCCGAGTACTCCGTGACTCCTTTTAAGAAACAATTATGTTAGCGTTCGAAGAGTATGTTCGAAGAGGAGAGCTCGGAAGTGAAGCGCCTAGCCACCAACATAAAAATGTTGGCTCTCAGTGGACTGACCATCGTACAAGTGATGGCCACTGTAATCATCAGGTGTGTCCAACTGCTTCAGCAACGCATACACCCTTTGTGGAATTATAGCAGGACGAATGACTCAACGCGCTCCAAGAGGCAACGACCAGACACCCCGGAAGTGTTAGCAGTAATTCTGACTGCTCTTTTTCAAGGGGAGAAGGAAGATTTTGCCCGTCTCGCCTTCAAGGAAGCCTTTGCGTTGTATAACCCTGTTCCGTGTGTAAGTATGGACACATTTGTAGTCATCATGTTCAATCATGTTACCGACAAACGTAAACCCCTTGATCCTTTGCTTCTAGGATTGGAGGCGCTCGATCGAGTCTGTGAAATGTCCCGCTCCCCAACCCGAGGACTTTGCTGGTGACAACGACCCTCAATTCCATGAGGATTCGGAAATTTCCATCATCTTTTAGGATGGGGTATTTTATCCCGAGAGCCTTGACGGACAGGTGGTGACCCTTCTAGCCGATAACCCCAGGTTCCTCCCATATTCGGCAAGCAAGCAGAAGGCGGCCAATCATCATGGGACTTTTCCAAAACATCGTTGGAACACACGCCGAACAACGTCCTGTGTCCCCCCGGCCGGGAATACGTTGGCTGAAGAACAATTACCCGAACAAGAGGTGGCAAGCAATACCTCGACCATCCCTTCAGCCATTTACACATACCCAGCATTTGCCGTTACGATAACAACATCTTCTTTCGTGTATTGACAACCCGTTTGCCGATAATTGTAGAAAACATGGTCGAGGTCCTGGAAGGCCTGCCCGACCACATTATTCATTCAACATCGGGAACCAAACACTTTCGCAGCGCCCGTCCCTGCCGAGGATATTTCAGCGATGAACCCTAAATTTCAGAGCGCTATGAATCATCGGCAGTGGGAGGAGTCCTTGTGACACCCTATCTTCTTCGAGCAAGAGTTTAATACTCTAAACTCGACTGATGCATATCTTGGCACTGCGTGGAACTAACTCAAAGAAGTAGCCTTGCAGACGTCAGTCAAACTAGAAGTATTCAGCTATATTTTGGTAATCTTAACCAAAGTCTAGTCCTAGTAGCCACGAAGTCTTAGTTAGTCGGAATGGCAGGATAGACCTGACCGTTGATTCTGCTTTTCCAGGCTTTGAAGCAAGATAATAATAAATCGTCTGAGGATGTGCAACAAATGCAAATCGAAGAGCCAGCAGGGTAGAGCTCGAGGATGTGAAGAAATGTACCAGGGAAGCTCATGGTAAGGGTAATTTGATTGATGGGGTGGTCAATTATATAGGGCGACTTACTTATCAAAGGGTACTTTTATATAGCAAGAGAATCCATAAGCCATATGCATAAGGATCTAGACTCACTCGTGATCCCCAAAGGTACATTGAATCTCAGCTTGAAGCCGGTCGTCGCGTATTAGCAAGATGCCGCGAAGAAAATAACCAGCTCAAGGAGGAGAGGAAAAATCAAACCAATGATATTGAAGCTTTAAAAGCTCAAATGGCGCATAGCAACAAAGAGAATCAATAGTTAAAGAGCGTTTATATTGTAAGTAAAAATTCCTGACCTGTTTTTTTTATAAATCATTGTGTGATATCGGTATACTAAAAGACTTATGTCGTTCTTTTTTGTGAAAAGGTTTCTTGACAGGGCATCCCATGACAGAAGCCGATTCCTTCGGAGGAGATATGATGCAAGAGCTTTTTGTCGTTCACGAGCGGGCTTGAAAAGCCATGCGGAATATGATACGAGCTTTATGGCCGGTCCGAACTCTCCAATAAGGGATGGCTGAACTATCTGAACTATTCAAAAGTGCCCGGAGCCGTTTTGAGTTGTGGAAAATTTCAGCTTGCCGAGAAGGAGCTCGGGAAGCATGGGCCATGGTGAAGAGTCGCTTCGCTCGTCTTGATCCCGAACACATGGCCCGAGTTGGTCCAGCAGGCCCTGATGGCAGGGAGATACCTCTACACCTAGTGTACGACCAAGTGATGACGGCTGCCCGTCTATCTAGGAAGACTATGCATTGGATATTATAACAGATGATCTTGCCAACCAAGGGGGTAACCATGTGTAATGTTTATATTTTGTGTGCCAAGACACTTCCCTTCAATTTTGTAACGTTTGGCATAAGCCTGCCATCGGCTTCTATATCCCGTGTTTAAATAACCCGACAGTGTTTCGTACTTTATTCCTGATGATAGCAGGAATCAATTTCCGAGAACAAGGCAATCCGGCCATGTGGTACGAACAGACAAAGTCGCTATGAGGGGATTATGTTATATTACGATGAAACGTAAGAAAATCTTCCGGAAAAAATAGTTCCTTTATGGGTTCCTTTTTTCGGGTTGTTACATGATTTGTAGTTGTTGATAATGTATTTCCGACTAACACGGATGTGTGATGGAAAGGAATGCCATTTATATTAACCTTGTTCCGTACTGATGAAGTTGTACATTAAGAACTTTAGCTTTCACCTTCACCCGTCCGAGTTACGAGTTTATTCAAACTGGTCGTATCGATCACAGAGCTGCTCCCTTTAGTCTCTAGCTGAATAATCGGGAACATAGAGAGTAAGCGCAGGAGTGAGGCAACCCAGCTTTGCAAAGATCTTAAGTCCAATTGATGCATACCATGGCGCGAATTTACTTTGAGTTGAGGTTTGTAAGGTATGGGTATGTTTTAAACATATCCGATTGCTTCATTACGAAGCCCCCAGGTGTTACTTTTGAATATTTGAATTTACATGAGTATTCGGGAAAAACACAGTCTTCAGTTAAGCCGGACTCACCTGGAAATAATCTAGGAAGATCCTACAAAGAAAGAAGAAACAACAAATGTTTGAAAAAGAAAGAGAAAGGAAAAATACAAAGGTAACGATGTTGGTCTAGCCATAGAAACGACGAACGTGAGCGACGTTTCATGGGTTTCGCTCCAGGCGATTGTCTCCTGGATTGCGCACATGATAAGCTCCTCCCGTTAGAACTGCGTCGATTACAAAGGGGCCTTCCAATTTTGGGTGAAGTTTATGCTTCTGCTTTTCTAGGAGGCGAAGCACTAGATCGCCCGCATTGTATGTCTTGGCCCGAACATCTCTGCTTTGATAGCGTCGAGCTTGCTGTTGGTGAAAGGTTGATCGGGCCCGAGCTATGTCATGCTGACCTTCTAAGGCGTCCAAGTTTTCCTGCTGATCTAGCTCGGCTTCCTTTTCCTCGTACATATGCACACGGGGTGCCTCGTGGCTGATATCACAGGGAATGACCGATTTGGCCACGTATACCATAAAAATGGCGTGTATCCTATGGAACTGTTCGGGGTGGTACGTAGGCACCATAGTACGGAATCAAGTTTCTCCACCCAATGACAGTCGGACTTTGTAAGAGAGCGTAACAGACGTGGTTTAATACCACTCATGATGAGGCCATTAGCTCGTTCGACCTGTTCGTTGGTTTGTGGATGGTAAACTGAGGCATAATCGAGCTTTATGGCCAGATTTGCACACCAGTCCTTCACCTCCTGGACGGTGAAATTGGATACATTGTTGGTTATTATGCTATGAGGGACACCATAATAGTGCACAACACAAGATATGAAACCAACGACCGGCTTGGCTTTGGCGGAACTCACCGGCTTTTCCTCGATCCACTTGGTGAATTTATCGGCAATCACCAGAAGATATTTCTTTTTCTTTGTCCCCCTTTAAGGTGGCCGACCATGTCTAGACCCCAGACCGCAAAGTTTCAAGTGATCAGAATCGTCTTAAGCGCTGTGGGGGGCATATGGCTTTGATTCGCGAAGAATTGACATCCCGTGCAGCATTGAACAAGTGCATTGGCGTCTTCTCGAGCTGTCGACCATAAGAAACCAGCTCGGAAAGCCTTGCTGACCAAGCCAGGGCTGCTGCATGATTGCCACCCATGTCTGACTGTACTTCAACCAACAATTTCTTCCCTTCGTCTTCTGATATGCACTATTGAAGTATTCTGTTGGTGCTCTTTTTATATAGCTCACCCTCATGGACCTTGTAGGCCTTAGATCGACGGATAATGCGTTGTGCCTCAGTTTGGTCCTCCGAGAGCTCCTTGCATGATAGAAAGGCAAGAAATGGTTTACTCCATGGATCGATTACTGCAATGACCTCGTGTGTTGGGTGTTTCCTCGATGGAAGGCTCGTCGATGACTTGATCGTCTTCGTGGGCTATGGCGGGGGGTACGGTTTGCTCCATCCCGTCGGCAATTCTGCTCCCTGACTCATCCTGCCATACCAAGGATGGCTTAAAGAGCCTTCTCAGGTATATGTTATTGGGGACAGGGTCACGTGCCACACCTAAGCGGG
Organism: Hordeum vulgare subsp. vulgare; assembly: GCF_904849725.1. Taxonomy (NCBI): domain Eukaryota; kingdom Viridiplantae; phylum Streptophyta; class Magnoliopsida; order Poales; family Poaceae; genus Hordeum; species Hordeum vulgare. The sequence continues at coordinate 266,496,253 of NC_058519.1, read as the reverse complement.
CGAGAACGTCCGCATCTTGATTATTGTCTCTTGAGACGTGATGAAATTCCAGTCCCTCGAATTGTGCTGATGTCTTGAGTACGACATCTCTGTATGCTGCCATCTTTGGTTTTCGGCATCAAATTCATCGTTAATTTTTGATATGGCAAGGTTGGAGTCTCCTCGTACCTCAAGCCGTTGTATACCAATTGAGACTGCCATATGAAGACCATCACTTCCTCCTCTCTGCCTCGGCGACAACAGAGGTGACAGACCCCCCCATGGAGGGAGGCAAGCTCGGTGCCTTGGATCTCCTGCAAGCAGAGGCGGGGTGCGCCGGGGATGGCTTAGCCCCGAGATTCCAGGAAGCAAGCACGCATGTAGACCGCATGGCGCGCGGGGTCGACACGGGCCCCTTGGAGGCCCTGGCCTTGCGCGAGGGGGTCCCGGCAAAGGTATCACCAGTGGCATCATCATCCTCGAGCTCGCGCAGAAGGATAGACTGCGATGGGAGAGGCACGCTCGCCGCACGGTCGTCGACGGTCTTCTTCGAGTCCCCTTCACCGGAGGTGTCGCCGGATGACACCTCCACCGGACCGGAGCCCTCAGCCGGGAGGAGCCCCCGCTCGTTGAAGACAAGCATCGGAGGGACCTGGTCGGTCCGGTCGTCACGACGGTATAGAGGACCCACGGCCTTGGGAAGGTTGCCAGGGTCGCAACCTAGCAAGATCGCCACAGCCCTACTCAGGTCCTCAGTGGGGAGGTTCCCGGACCGGAGCCGGAGCTCGTCGTTACCAGCCCGGTACTCCCACGGGGGCGTGGAATGTGCCTGGAGAGGCGCCAGTTGCTGCGCCAGGAACTCCTTCACTATCATTCCCCCGGTCAACCTCTTGGCGCTGATGTCGCGGGAAAATGCTCCAGCACGGGCATAGCTAGAGGGTCGCAGAGCTTCCCGAGCTCCATGTGGAGGTCTTCTCCAGAAACTCCTTCGGCTCGTCCAACCGAGGGTTGGCATCCTTGAGGCACACAACGACCCAGTGGTGCGTGAAGTTCTCCACCTTCTTCCCAACCTTCAAGAGCATGTTGTCGCTCTGGCCACCACGAAGGAGACACACTCCAACAAATGAGCGCCGTCGTGCAGGCGCAAGTTGAAGAAGTGGCGGAGGAGGGCGACCGAAGGCTGCACGCCGATGGAAGCCTCGTATTAGAAAGCAAAGACGGACAGAAGCAAGATGGGGTATACCAGCCCAGCGTAAATATTACGAAGGAAGAAGGGGTATACTGCCCCGGATGCGGGCCACTCCTCTACGGCACCAGGCTAGATTAGGGTTCGCCCGTGCTCGCTGGACTCGGCAATGGTCCATGTAAGCAAGGGAACGAGATCCGCATCCTTGGAGAGGGTGCAGTCTAGGAGTGGAGAAGCCGAGGCCGGACCATGCCCCTCTCGCTTCTCCTTGCCAGCGGGCGCCATTGCTGAACTAGCAAGGAATGACCTAGCGCTCGATCTGGGGGACGCCGGTTGGAGTCAGAGACCAAAGAGGAAAGGCGAGTAGGGAAGAAAGGAAGCAATAAGGCATCAAAGCTACAAGAAGTGCATCTAATAATGGGGGCAGAGATAGAGGACAAGGTGGACCCGACGCCAGTCGCGTGACACGCGCCGGCCTGGCCCACTGGCATTTGAGGGGCCACGACGTCCCATGTTGCCCGCAGGGGCTCCGCCCCGAAGCCAACCTGAGCACTTCGCAGGCCATGGGGCTACTGTCAGCATTCTGGGAATGGGAGTACCCAGACTGTCGGTGTGTGGCCCAGGGAGGGCCCAGCTCACCGGAGCAAACCAACGGGTGCTGCGGCAACAAAAGTCCTTCCTTGGCGCTAGAAATTATTCTTGTTACTTCTCTGATTTGCATCGGTTTTCCCCTTGAAGAGGAAAAGGTGATGCAGCACAGGAGCAGTAAGTATTTCCCACAGTTTGAGAACCAAGGTATCGATCCAGAACGAGGGCCTCGTCAAGTCCAGAGTACCTGCGCAAACACAAACAAGCTTGCACCCAACGCTTCAAAGGGATTGTTTGCAAAGTGAGATCTGAAGGCGGAAAGGGCAACGAAGTAAAAAAGTGTAAGGCTGAAAATATGTTGGGGAGTAGACCTTGGGGGCCATAGTGTTCACTAGAGGCTTCTCTCATAATAGCAAATATCACGGTGGGTGAACAAATTACTGTCGAGCAATTGATAGAACCGCGCAAAGTCATGACGATATCTAAGGCAATGATCATACATATAGGCATCACGTCCGAGACAAGTAGACCGATACTTTCTACATCTACTACTATTACTCCACACATCGACCACTATCCAGCATGCATCTAGTGTATTGAGTTCATGACGAACAGAGTAACGCCTTAAGCAAGATGACATGATGTAGAGGGATAATCTCAAACCAATGATGAATACCCCATCTTTTTATCCTTGATGGAAACAACACGATGCGTGCCTCGCTACCCCTTCTGTCACTGGGTGAGGTCACCGCACGGTATTAACCCAAAACCAAGCACTTCTCCCATTGCAAGAATCATAGATCTAGTTGGCCAAACAAAACCCACAACTCGAAGAGAATTACAAGGATATGAAATCATGCATAAGAGAGATCAGAAGAAACTTAAATAAGATTCTTAGATAATCTTATCATAAATCCACAATTCATCGGATCTCGAGAAACACACCGCAAAAGAAGATTACATCAGATAGATCTCCATGAAGATCATGGAGAACTTTGTATGAAAGATCCAAGAGAGAGAAGAAGCCATCTAGTTACTAGCTATGGACCCGTAGGTCTATGGTGAACTACTCACGCATCATCGGAGATGTCATGGTGTTGATGGAGAAGCCCTGCGTGTCCGAATCCCCCCTCCGGCATGGCACCAGAACGTGCCTAGATGGGATCTTGCGGAGACAGAAGCTTGCGGCGGCGGAAAAGTGATTTCGATGATCTCCTCATTTTTTTGGGATTTTTAGGGAATTTATAGGTGCAACCCCTAGGTTAGGGGCGCTCAGGGGGCCCACAAGCCTGGGTGGCGTGGCCTACCCCCCTGGACGCGGGGTCGGGGCTTGTGGGGCCCTTGAGGCTCCCCTTCCTTGGCTCCCAAGCTTCCCGATCTTCTTCCGTTCCGGAAAAAAAAATCGGGGATTTTCTTCCGTTTGGACTCCGTTTCAAAATCTCCTCTGAAAGGGGTCAAAAACATGGAAAACATAGGAACTGGCACTTGGCACTGAGTTAATAAGTTAGTCCCGAAAAATATATAAAAGGCATGCAAAACAGCCAAAGTTTGACAAGATAATAGCATGAAACCATCAAAAATTATAGATACGTTGGAGACGTATCAAGCATCCCCAAGCTTAACTCCTGCTCGTCCTCGAGTAGGGAAGTGGTAAAAAATGAATTTTTGATGTTGAATGCTACCTAGCATAGTTGTCCATTGCAACTTCTTTCACGTGACATGAATGTTCAGATCCGTAAGATTCAAAACAATAGTTTTCTATTGACATGGAAAAAATAATACTTCAAGCGAACTAGCAAGGTAATCATGATCTTTCAAAATAACAAGGACAAAGAAAGTTATCCCTACAAAATCATATAGTCTGGCTATGCTCCATCATCCTCACACAACTAATGTAAATCATGCACAACCCCGGTATTGGCCAAGTAATTGTTTTCGCACCCTTACTTTCTCAAACTTTTTATAACTATAACGCAATACATGAGCGCGAGCCATGGATATAGCACTATAGGTGGAATAGAGTGTGGTGGTGGTTGTGAGACAAAAAGGAGGAGATGGTCACATTGACTCGGCGTATCGATAGCCTATGGAGATGCCCATTAATAGATATCAGTGTGAATGAGTAGGGATTGCCATACAAGAGATGCACTAGAGCTATAAGTATGTGAAAGCTCAAAAGGAGAACTGGTGGGTGTGCATCCAACTTGCTTGCTCACGAAGACCTAGGGAAATTTTGAGGAAGCCCATCATTGGAATATACAAGCCAAGTTATATACATCCAACTTGCTCTCCATCAGGAAGAACATGGTGCTATCATCAAGCACAAGTGTGGAAATAGATAGTAGCATTGTCCCTTCTCTCTTTTCTCTCTTTATTTCATTTGGGCTCTTAGGCCTCTTTTTTTCTTCTTCTTTTTTCCTTTTTTTGGTTTTTGGGCTCTTTGGCCTTTTTATTTATTTATTTCCTCACATGGGACAAGGCACTAATAATGATGATCATCACACTTTTATTTACTCACAGCTCAAAGATCACAATGATGATGACTCCATAGGAAATGCCTCCGGTAGTGTATCGGGATGTGCAACGATCTAGCATGGCGTATAACGTTGAAACATCTCGCTAGCTATCTTACGATCATGAAATGGGAATATGAGAGTGATGGCACAAGTCATGAGATGGAACGGTGGGAGTTTCATGGCAATATATCTCAGAATGGCTATGAAAATGCCATAGTAGGTAGATATGGTGGCTGCTTTGAGGAAGGAATTTGGTGGGTTTGTGCACCGGCGAGAATTGCGCGGCACTAAAGAGGCTAGAAATGGTGGAAGGTTAAAGTGCATCTATACCATGGGCTCACATTAGTCATGAAGAACTCACATACTTGTTGCGGAAGTTTTTATTAGTAATCGAAACAAAGTGCTAAACGCATACTCCGACTGGAAGGGTTGGTAGGTATTAACCATCGCCTGATCCCGACCTCAACACAAAGGAGGACAATCAATAGATCAATTGTGCTCCGACTTCCTAACATAGCGTTTCACGATACATGCATGCTACGGGAATCACTAACTTCAACACAAGTGTCTCTAGATTCACAACACCCTACTAACATAGCTCTCAATATTACCGACTCCACGTCTCAAAACTAACTGAGACGAATCGAAACTTCTCTTTCTACTCAATGCACATGAAGATGGAGGTTTTTGCATCCTCTTTGGGTATCTATCACTTTTGGGACTACTGTCAGAGCATAAGCCAACTACCAAATCACGCACCGCCGTGCTCTGAAAGATATAAGTGAAGCCCTAGAGCAAAAGTATCTAGCTCAAAAGATATAAGTGAAGCACTATGAGCATTCTAGCAAAATCACGATGAGTGCATGTCTATCTCTCTCAAAAGGTGTGCAGCAAGGATGATTGTGACACAACAAAAAGAAAAGAATCCTACGATACAAGACGCTCCAAGCAAAACACATATCATGTGGTGAATAAAAATATAGCTCCAAGTGATGTTACAGATGGATTGAAGACGAAAGAGGGGATGCCTTCCCGGGGCATCCCCAAGCTTAGGCTTTTTGGTGTCCTTGAATTTGGCTTGGGATGCCTTGGGAATCCCCAAGCTTGAGCTCTTTCCAATCCTTATCTCATCGTCCATGAGAACATCACCCAAAACTTGAAAACTTCACAACACAAAACATAACCAGAAACTCGTGATAACGCTAGTACAAGAAAACAAACTACCACTTCTTTTGGTAGTGTAGAAAACTTGACTTCCATCTATATTGGTGTTGGGCTACTGTATTATCACTTTTCCATGGCTAGTACCCCCTGATACTAACCATAGTTTCATCAAAACAAGCAACCAACTCAACAAAAACAGAATCTGTCAAAAACACACCAGTCTGTAGCAATCTGTATACTTCGGATACTTATGGTACCTAAAATAATCTGAACAGTTACGATGGCCTGGAAAAAAAGCATATAAACCAGCAGAAAAAAGAATCAACTCAAAATCTTTTTCTGAATAAAAATGAAAAATCATCTCGTGAGCGAAAAGTTTCTGTCTTTTTTCAGCAGGATCAAACAACCATTAGCAAGACTAGTCATAAAGGTTTTGCTTGGCTCAAACACAAAAAGAAACACGAAAAACACAATCACAACAGAATTGTGATGCTGTAGACGCAACAAAACAGAAAGAAAAAAGATAAATTCATTGGGTTGCCTCCCGACAAGCGCTATTGTTTAACGCCCTCAGCTAGGCATAAAAGCGATACAATCACGTATCATCGTCTTTGGTGCTCAAACCATAAGTGGCCCTCATCATGGATTCAGAAGGCAGTCTTATTTTATTTCTAGGAAAGTGTTCCATGCCCTTCCTTAAAGGAAATTGAAATCTAATATTTCCTTCCTTCATATCGATGATAGCACTGATAGTCCTTAGGAAAGGTCTACCAAGAATAATAAGGCATGTAGGATTGCAATCAATGTCAAGAAGAATGAAATCCACGGGTACATAGTTCCTATTTGCCACAATAAGAACATCATTGATACTTCCCATGGGTTTCTTGACAGTAGAATCAGCAAGATGCAAATTAAGAGAACACTCTGCAATCTCATTAAAACCCTGAACATCACATAAAGACTTTGGAATGGCAGAAACACTAGCACCCAAATCACACAAAGCATTGCACTCATAGTTTTTGATTTTGATTTTGATGGTAGGTTCCCACTCATCATGAAGCTTTCTAGGGATAGAGACTTCCAATTCTAGTTTCTCTTCAAGAGATTTTATCATAGCTTCGACGATATGATCGGTAAAGGCCTTGTTTTGGCTATAAGCGTGTAGAGAGTTTAACATGGATTGCATCGAAGAAATGCATTCAATCAAGGAGAAACTAAGATAATTGAATTCCTTGAAATCCATGGTAGTAACTTCATTACTACTCAAAGTTTTAACATCTTCTACTCCTCTTTCAATGCTTTTAGCATCAAGATAGATGGACTCTGAATCATTGGGGCACTTTTCAACCAAAGTGGATTCATATCCAGCCCCATAATCATTAGGTTTGACACAAGAAAACAAAGATTCAATGGGAGTCACACTAAGAACTTTAAGATCTTCGTGATTCTCATCACGAGAACATGCCTTTTAAGCCATTCATGTCTAGCACGAATTTTGGCTGTTCTTTCTTGGCTTTCAATCATGGAAACACGCATAGCTTTCAAAGTTTCATCCATGTTGATTTTGGGTGGAGCACATCAAACTTTCAAAGCATCAACATCACTAGACATTCTATCAACGCTCTTAGGTAAATCGTCAATTTTGAGTAGCTTTTCCTCTATGGACGCATTGAAAATCTTTTGAGAGTTGATGAACTCTTTGATATTACTCTCTAGATCAGAGGGTAATGTATTGTAATTTCCATGAGTATTGTTGTAGGAGTTGCCAAAGTTATTAGAGGAGTTACCAGGAAAAGGCCTAGGAACATAGCTTCCTCTAAAAGCATTGTTGTTGCCAAAGTTATTCTTACCAACAAAATTAATGTCCAAGCTAGTGTTGCTACTCTCAATCAAAGAAGACAAAGGTATATCATTAGGATCCAAAGGAGCACTTCTACTAGCAACCAAATTCATTAACTCGTCCATCTTAGCACTCAACGAGTTAATTGCCCCTATAGCGTGTACCTTCTTACTAGTAGGTGATCTTTCAGTGTGCCACCTAGAGTAGTTCGTCATGATGTTGTCTAAGAGCTTTGTGGCTTCTCCTAACGTGATTTCCATGAATGTTCCACCTGAGGCGGAGTCCAAGATATTTCTAGAAGCGAAAATCAAGCCAGCGTAAAAGATTTGAATAATCATCCAAAGGCTCAAGCCATGAGCAGGATAATTTCTAATCATTAATTTCATTCTCTCCCAAGCTTGTGCAACATGTTCATGATCAAGTTGCTTGAAATTCATGATATCATTACGGAGAGAGATGATCTTAGCTAGCGGAAAATACTTGGATATATAAGCATCTTTGCACTTATCCCAAGAGTCGATACTATTTTTGGGCAAAGAAGAAAACCAAGTTTTTGCGCGATCTCGCAATGACAAAGGAAAAAGCTTTAATTTAATTACGTCATTATCCACATCTTTTTTCTTTTGCATATCGCAAAGCTCAATGAAGGTATTGAGATGGGATGCGGTATCTTCACAAGGAAGGCCAGAGAATTGCTCTTTCATAACAAGATTCAGCAAAGCGGCATTGATTTCGTATGACTCCGCACTAGTGGCGGGAGCAATTGGAGTACTAATAAAATCATTATTAGTAGTATTCGAGAAGTCACATAGTTTGGTGTTTTCTTTCATGGTGACTTCAACAAGCTGTCGGCACCTCGATCCTAAGCCATAGGAATTCAGCCTGTAACACATCGCATCCCTTTGTGGTCTCACGCACGGTTAACTCCACGGCTGCAGCCTTACCTTAGCCGGGACCGTTTGCGTCTTTTGACTCACGTATGCGATAGTGTCGCTAGCAATCCAATGTCAAAGAACCCGGATCGACATGTCTAGTCATAAACCAAAGTGGTAGTACCGCACAAGGACAGGCATACATGACCCAACAAAGCAGGTGTCGGTCATCAGCTAAGGTAGACGAGTCGTAGCAAGCTACAAGGACTCCATTACATCGCGTGACATTTCCCCAAAGGGGACAGACACAGCAGCTAAGAAGGACACATGCCGGTCCACCAATGAGTCCGGAGCAGTAGCGAACTACCAAGGCTCGTTGGATCACAAAGGGGCATTTCCTTGTAAGGAGTGCTACTAAAGTTCACGACTAGGTAATCGAACCCCATACATATCAAGTACGACACACGTACGCATGGCATACCGATATTTATAGATACATCGATGGCATCACAACATAACCATAAACATACAAGCTTTATTTAAGAGGCTCGGAAGAGCCACACACATAATATTACACATTAAGGGTCTCACGACCCATAATAGCAGTCATTCAGTTACAAGCCAGCGGAAGAGTTATAAACTGTCTGAGTACAGACAGGGCAACTAGAAGGCACATGGCCTGACTATACTACAGACCAACGTAGGGCAAGATCGTAGCTGGGACACCAGCTACTCGTCGTCGTCGATGTCTACGAAGAACCCTCCATTAGGGTCATTAGCAACCTCTACAACATTTATTAAGCAAACATGAGTACGAAGGTACTCAGCAAGTCTTTAGGATAACTAACTACTCATGCAAGGTATCAAAACGGTATTGTGGGGTTTCATGCGGAAAGCCAGCATCTGACTCGTGGCTAGACAACTTGCATTTTAAAATAATTTTGACAACTTGATTTCTCGCACACGAGTCCACTAACACCACAACAATACACTATCGTGGAATCATTCCGTCTCCATACAGAAATGCCGTCCACGACACTCACGCTTATCTTGGCAATTTTATGAGTAGCCATTGAAGTTATCCATGAACAACATATGTCTCCAAGTAGTCCATATCCGCGGAAGCGGCTATTCGAATAGATCATAACCCTGCAGGGGTGTACTTCGTCACACACGCTCTCGCCACTTATCGCCATGTGCACGTCATGCACCTCGGCAACCTTCAAGCGGAGGCCCAGCGAGGGAGTCGGCCACGACCGTTAACCACACTAGTACCTAGTCCAGGTTTACCGCCTATCTGAGAGTAACCCGTACGGAAGTCCGGCCAAGGTTTCCGCCACGGACTCAAACGATGTGCGCAGGGTTCCCAAGCCCACCATCCGGGTGCCACTTGGTACACCGTGCCACTGCCTACCGCATCACGGCCCACCTCTAAGGTCAGCACCATGCACGGCCTCCAGCATTACTATAAACACCAGAAACTACTTGCAACTCCTGGACCGAGTACTAAGCGATTAATAGGCCGAGCGGGGTCATATTTCAGGGCCCAGCATGTGGTAGTATCTAGTCTTGGATTACATACACAGAACTCTGTTCCTATGGACGGTTCCAATGAAATAACCCGCCATGTACTCCTACACAGCCTTTCACCGGTACCTTTACCAAATCAGGTTCAACACACAACCTTTGCTTACCGAACACGTTCTCACAATTCTATTCATCTCCCAGATGACAGACCATACACAACTCTAAGCATAGCATGCATAGCAGGATAAGGCACATCAAGGCTCAAGCAAATACCAGGTATGCTAGGTTGCAAGGTTCGGCTATTTACTGTGACAAGGTTAGGTCATGCAAAGGAAGTGGGTTCAACTAATCGTGGCAAAAGCGGTTGAAGCATTTGATCCTAGTGCAATAAATAAGTGCAGGAGCAAGAACTTGGGAATTATCGGGATGATCAAAAGGGTTGCTTGCCTTGTTGCTCAGAGGAGGGACAATATCCGTCACACGGATATTCGGTGGAATCCGGGGGTGCGGAGCCTACCGAAATGAATGGCAACAATCAATAACAATCATATGCAAACAAGATGATGCATGAGCATGGCATGAGAATGCAAGGTGACAAACTATTTTAATCAACATGTGTTAGGTTTGAAGTTGATTTGAATCACATTCAAATATCAATTCAAACGAGGTATTCTCGAATACCGATTTAATTGATTCGACCTGATGCTCAGATCAACTTGATGTTGACATGCATGAGATGTCATGTTAGGGTACTGATTTGTAATTAGGACAGTGTGTGATCATGTCAAACAAGGAGAAATTTAATTACTTTTCATATTCCATTTATAAAGTAATTATAGGAATTGACTTATTCCTTAATCTACTTGTTTGGGTTCTGTAACTTTTCCAAACTTGAATGAAAATAGCATATTCAGATTCCTTGAATTTTTCTGATACTTTTTCATATATAAATTATTTTCATTGGAGTTACAGATTAATTTTTATGAATTTTTGGAGTTTTAATCATTTATGGAATTATTTTTATACTTGAAAATACTTTTATTGCATCAGCATGACATCAGCAGGTCCATCTGGCCGTTGAAAGTCAAACCTGACCAGTGGGACCCACTGGTCAGTCACTCTGGTCAATTTAAGATAAAGTTTAAACTTAATTAACTGATTAACCTTACTGGACCCACATGTCAGTGACTGATTAACTTATTTGATTGATTTTTATTAACTTTAAACTTGCCTGAGGCTGGCCCCACCAGTCAGTGGCTCAGGCCAGCGGAGATCCACCGGCGGCGAAGTCGTCCTCGCCGGCGGGGAGCCTCCCGCGAGCACCAGAACCTCGGGGGGGCTCGGAAATGGCGCACAGAGGGCCAAACACACGGCTGAGACAATGGAAGGAACGACCACTCGATGGCGCGCATGATGGGACAAGCCCCAGGGGCTGGGGTGGCCGGAATCAACGCAGGCGACGAGCTTGGCGGCGACCAAGTTCGGTCATCGTCGAGGCCCCCTTTCCTATTTAAACACACCTCCCCTTCCATTTAAGGTCTCCCCTAATCCTGCCTCGAAAACCATGCAATTCACCAAACCCTAACGCTCTCTCTCTCCTCTCTCCTCAATCGTCGGCCCGCCCGAGCCCACGGACAGCCCTCCCGGCCCGTGGCCGCCGCCAGCTCGTGGGGAGGTGCCCCGAGCCAGCCCCCGTCTCCCGCGCGCGCCGCCTCCTTCCTGCCCGAGCGCCACCCGCTGCCCTGCCCTTGCCGCGCCGCCGCTGAGCGCCTTCGCCGCCGGCCCTTGCCCCAATGGCCATAGCCAGCCGGGTGTCGCAGGTTTCCCCGCCGAACCCTCGCCTCGCGCGAGCTGCCGCCGAGCGCAAGCCGCGTCCCTGTCGCCGGATCTGGATCGAGCAAGATCCATATTGTGGCGCCCCTTCGCCCGCTCGCGGGAGTGTTGACCGGTGGGTCGCGCTCCGCCTCGCCGTCCCATCTCGTGCAGGCGCGATCTGCCTCCTCCCGTGGCCCAGATAGCCAGGAGCCGGCCCAGCTTCGACCTCCCCTCCAACCGGCCTCCCCAGCGCCCAAGGCCTCGGCCCATCTCCAGCTGCTCCCTCCCGGCCAGTCCGGCCCAGGAGCCGAGGTGAGATCCTCCCTCGCCTGTGCATATTTTTGTTAGATTCCGTCTATTAGGCCCATTAGGTAATTTAGGGATTTTCGAAATTTAGTTATATTTCAGGATTTAGACGGATATTTAAACGTCAATATCTTTTTAACCGTAAATCGGTTCGCGATGTGTAGTATATGGTTTTGTGGTAGTTTTCCGCGTAGAATACGAATCTAAAACATGCATAATTGTTTGACGTAGTTTGAGCCGCCATATGCCTAGGTTTACGTGCTGTCTAAATAGGATAGTGCAGGTATTTATTTTTCGCGCAAGTCCGGTTAGTTCAAATGCCGTAGTAGAAATGCCCATGTTTTAGGAACCTATTTTCCATGTATTTTGGAGTGGTCATTGGTATTTTTGCGTGTAGGGATTGCACGCTAGTTTACTTATCCGTGTATAGGTTATTATCTCGCATTTATGTGTGGCATTATTTTTGTGTTACAACCCCACATGTTTTATGTGTTTTCGGGGTAGAAAAATCCACGGCATTTTTCTGTGCAATTAGTTTTAGCTTTTGAGCAAATTAGTTCACGCGATATTTGGCCATGTTGCCCTCTTGTTTATTTCGTAGGATTTATTCCGTGCTTCATTTGATTAAGTTGTCAACTATGGAGTTGATCTTTGATGTTTAGTCTAGCCCCTGTTATTTTTAGTTGCAATAGAAATGCATGTTTAGGTGTGGTTTGCTTGCTCTCAAGTTGCTAGAAATAGTGCTGATTTGGAGGAGCTGAAATATTTCTAAGTCTGGAATCTGTTATATTTTGTGGCTGTCTTGTCTTGCTTGTATCTTGTGATCTGTAGCTCTTTTGAGGTTGGTCCAATGGAGTTATTTGTAGTCCTTGTGATTCTCTAGCATGCTGTGCATTTTCACGCCCTTTGGAGTCCTGTATCTATAGGTTTTTCTGCTGTCTATATGCCTTCAGATCGAAAACTGTAGCTTCAAAAACTGCTATTTTCACTAAGTCTGAAATATTGTATGAGATGCCATTTTGTGTCTTCTTTCCCTAGTGATCCATGCTGCCATGCTAGTTGTTGTTGTTTGTATGTTGTAGTGCTTCTTACCATCTTTCGTGTCATGCCTCGGTTGATTTTATTTGAGTTGAGTAGCTCGTAGTTGTGGGGTGTAGAAAATGCTATGTGGCTGATTTTGGCAGATTGTAGTGATTTCTTGTTTTGCTCGTAGTTGTTGAACCGTAGATCCGATTTGATTGTGTCCTATATGAAACTTGCTTAGAATCTCGTGTACTTTCATTTTCTCTTGCTGGTTGTATGTTTTGAAGTGCTCGTGACCGCCGTTGCACACATAATTGCATTCATGCCATCATATCTTGCGGTGCTTGTATCTTTTGAACTGTAGCTCCGTTGGAGATGTTCTCTATGTGTATATCGCTTGAGATGACGCGTAGAATCACGTGAACCTATAGTTTTTCTGTTTAACAACTAATTAAATGCGTTAGTTCAGATCTGGACAGAATTGTAAATTAACATGTGAGGTCGTCTCGGAGGTGCTATATGTCATTTCCGATCTCATTTAAAATGCCTAGATTGGTAGATTAATTGCGCTTCACCTCTTCCCATGTTTAACCACATTTAATAATGCCGGGTATCTAATCGGGATAGAGCCAAATAAAGAACATGGAGTTTCGTCAATATGCAGCTTGTTGCATATTGAACTTCACTTAATGTGTAGTGTTTGTTTGTGTGAATTGTCATGCCGTGACTTGCATGTATTCAGCTGCTCATGCATCGTTTGTGTTGTGCATCGTGTGGTGAATTCCGCGAGATGATTTGTGTTTCCGGTTTGCTTCGTCTCGATAGAGTTCCACAGCGTGCCGGATTGTGAGGACCCATTCGACTACGTTGGTTCGGCTGCTTCACGGAGGCATTCTTCTTCCAAGCGGGATCTCACGCAAGATGATTATCTCCCCAGATACCATTACTATCATTGCCATGCTAGTATTATTGCTTCTATCGATTATGTCTCGTTGCCTACCACATGTTAAATATCAGCCTCTCAACAATGCCATGAAAACCTTCAACCTGTTCAACCTAGCAAACCACTGATTGGCTATGTTACCGCTTGCTTAACCATGTTGTTAGGTTGCTAGTTGTAGGTGCAGTTGCTTCCTTGTGATAACATGGGTTCCTTGTTATATCACCCTATTAATACTATTTAATTTAATGCACCTGTATACTTGGTAAAAGGTGGAAGGCTCGGCCTTTCTAGCCTGGAGTTTTGTTCCACCTTCGCCCCCTTACTTTCCGGCTGCCGGTGTTATGTTCCATAACTGAGCGCTCCTAACACGATCGGGGTTGTTATGGGGACCCCCTTTATAATTCGTTTTAGATTAAAGCTGGTCTGGCAAGGCCCAAATTTGGTACTACTTTTGCCTAATAACTAATTAACTGCATAGGGAGTAATTATCCCGAGGATAATTTAATCAACCCCCGGGCCAGTTCTCCTCATGAGTGTTGGTCCAAAATGGACATACTGCGGGGCCACCACGGAGCAACTCGAGGTTTGGTACCTGTAGGATTTTCCATCCGCCGTGTCCTGAGAACGAGGTACGCGACTCCTATCGGGATCGTCGACACGTCGGGCGGCCTTGCTGGATCAGTTTTACCTTTGACGGAATATCTTGTGCATTGGGATTCCGGTGATGCTTTGGGTAATCTCAGAGTTGAGGTTTTCCACTAGGGAATCCGACGAGATCGCGAGCTTCGTGATTGAGGATTTCTATGCGGCTTGTGGTAATTTGTGATGGACTAGTTGGAGCACCCTTGCAGGGTTAAATCCTTTTGGAAAGCCGTTCCCGTGGTTATGTGGCAATGTGGAAACTGTGTATGGCACTGGTTCTAGATAACTTGAAGTTAACTTAATTAAAATATGCCAACTGTGTGCGTAACCATGACTGTCTCTTTCGTGAGTTCCTTCTCTGATCGAGGACACGGTGGGGTTATGTCTGCCGTAGGTAGGTCTTCAGGATCATTCAGTTGATCATTAGTAGTCACGTCCGTTATGCGTACATCTTCCCCCTCTTATTTCTTGTACACGTAAGTTAGCCACCATATATATATATGCTTAGTCGCTGCTGCAACCTCACCACTTAACCTTACCTCACCCATTAAGCTTTGCTAGTCTTTATACCTTTGGAAATGAGATTGCGGAGTCCCCTGTGGATCACAGATTAATACAACACCAGTTGCAGGTACAGGTAAAGGTTACTCGACGCGAGCGCGTTGATTGTTTCATTTGGAGTTGCTTCTTCTTCTTCTTATTCATCGATCTAGGATGGGTTCCAGGGCGGCAACTTGGGCTAGCAAGGATGGACGTCGTTCTTCTTTTCTCGTTTGTTTTCGTCCGTAGTCGGACCCTGCTCTTCTCTTGATGTTTATGTAATGTACTGATGTGACTCTGATGTAGCTTGTGGCGAGTGTAAGCCAATTCTATATATATATATATCTCTTCTTTTCAGTACTTGTACTTGTAACGATATCCATTCTTGCGACACGACGAGATGCGCTTCTATCCCTGACGAGGCCTTCGTGCCAAATTGAGGATAAGGTCGCATCTTGGACGTGACAAGTTGGTATCAGAGCAGTACCGACCTAGGAGCCCCCTTGATTGATCGAACTTGGCCGAGTCGAGTCTAGTGAAAAACTACTTTGAGTCTAGTTATATATCGGAGAGTAGCATTCTTTTTTCTCCTCTTCTATGCTCTGGTGAGGAATCTTGACGTAATAATTTAATTCTACTCCTCTTCTCACTCAAATTTTTTTTAGGATCACGCGGATATTTTTGGAGTCTATATGATTCCGATGTGACGGAGTTCTGTCTTGGTGCCTCCTATCTGCTTTGAGTTTCAGGGGGGTTGAGCTCTAGGGGATTCTTGAGCACATCGATATCATTCAGATTTCTGAGTATCTAAGAACGAAGGATGTTGGTAATTGCTTCAATACTAGTAGTGGCGAGATAACCCCGATATTCCCAGTACTGGTGCAGATTGTTGGGGGGTACTGCTACACTTCGTATCATTGTGATCACGAGGGTCTGTCGTAGATGAAGGTCCGAGATTTTGGTTGTGTGTTGACGGATGTGATACAGGTGACGAGTTAGTATAGGAGTTGTGTGATATTACTCCTTGTATCCGTGTACCAGATAGCATGACCAGATATTTCGGTAATTCTTAAGTGGGAATTCAAGTAGTTACTTATAGGACGATCGTCCAATAAATTTGTGTTGCTTCGATGTCAAGTGGTGATTTCAGACCTTTCCAAGAGGTGTTCTCATATTTTTATGTGAATGCTAATCCTTTTGCTTAATCAGTTGTTTTGTCAATTTTTGTTAACCGGAGTCGTCATATTAATTCCTTTTTAACCGGTGTGCTTCTCATCAGTGAATTCAATCCTCTTTAATTTTTGCAAGATCATTCTCTGATTTTATTCCGGAGTTCATCTCATGTGTCTCAATTTGTCTTTGTCTTTTCCCCGCCCTCCCACCCTTTTTCTCAGTGATTCAATTTTCATCCAGGAGTTTTCTTTTCATTGTGCTTCCGCTGTATGTTCTTTTGTCTCTTACC
This sequence comes from Hordeum vulgare subsp. vulgare, assembly GCF_904849725.1. Taxonomy (NCBI): domain Eukaryota; kingdom Viridiplantae; phylum Streptophyta; class Magnoliopsida; order Poales; family Poaceae; genus Hordeum; species Hordeum vulgare. The sequence continues at coordinate 266,479,850 of NC_058519.1, read as the reverse complement.
CGGTGATTCATTGTGAAGATTCTCAGGAGATTCGTGTCATATTTGTTCATTCTTGTCATCCTTACCAGTGAATTTAATTCAGTATCAGTGTCATCATGTCCTTTTCATCCTTGTTAATTCTTTCCTATATTGGAAATTCTTATGAGGCTATCTTGTTACTAATTCCTCTCTCTTTCTATCCGTAGTATTAAAGATATTTCAGGTGTTCTGGTTTTGAATCCTTGAGTTATTTCGAGGTGCTAACCTCATCTAGTTTTGTTTTTACCGGTGCAATATCTCTCTTTCTAATAATTTTTCTAACGGTGGTTTCTTTGAGTGGGCCCATAACCCACAGGTTTTTCGCCAGATCTTTTATAGCTCTTGTAATCTTCTAAAGGTCTTTAATTGTTTTCAACTATGACGTAAGTATGAATTTCATCACTCATATTCTTTCTGCAAGATCTATCCGAATTAATTCTCAGATTTGGCTCCACCTTGCATTCTTCTTTATTCCGGAGTGTCTCATCATTCTTGCTGGTGTTCTTCTCGTCATTTTCAGCTTTGAAGAACGAAGGAGTGTTTCTTTCAAATCTTGGTTCATTATCTAGTAGATTCGTCATTTCAGCTTTGTGCCATCATCTTATTTGTTGCCAATCATGAGTATCCCTTTCTTTCTATCCGGTGCATTTCTGAGTTGTCTTTATTTCTCGTTCCTCCGAAGGCCATCATTTTAGAAGACTTCTTCGTTCTCAGCTTTCAGCTTTCATCCTCAATTCTTCTCCATTGTTGTCTCTTCATTCGTCTCTCGATTATCCGGTGCCTTGTTCAAGTTTTCTCTGAGGTGGCTAATGATCTCTTCATTATCATGTATCTCCATTGATTCGTCGTGTTCCCATTCAATTGTGAATTCTTACAGGTGTTTCCTTCAGTTATGCTTCAATTGGTGATTATCTCTCTGTCTCTTCAACATTCTTTCAAGAAGAATAAGTTGTATGCTAAATTCGTTGCTTGTCATCAATTTAACTTGATGAAGGATAAGCATAACATAATTCTTATTCTTGTTCGTAGTGATCTTGATTCTTCTTCCGGAGTGGCTCACGTTATCAATTCTTTTTTTTCTCAAGTGTTCTTATCTTCCCTTTTAGGGAGTTCCAAGTTTTATCAAGTATCTCTTTGTGAAGCTTCATCTAAATCTTGGCAAGGTCATAATCTTATTCTTTTCTACCTTCATATCGTTGCATCATTCATTTGTATACGGAGGTCCTTCATGGTACTTCATCAAGGTTTCAATCCATTCTCAAGTGTTCTTCAAGATTCTTGTTGGAGAACCTCAAGTATCCTTTCTCTTGCATTTCAAAGTGCAATTCTTCCTCCTTTATACTTTGAGGTGGTATTATAGCATTCTTGTTAGTGTAGGAGCCTCGAAGAGATTTCCTTTCAAGTATGAGATAATTAAATCCACCAATTCTTTGATCATGAGATATTTCAACCCATGATTTCTTCATTGAGCTATCTTGGTTTGGATTTCACCTAAAGCTTTTCCTATGGATTGTTGCTATCATGGTGATTGTCATTAGTCCAAGTTCTCAATATATCCCCTCGGTGCAAGAAATTGTTCATGTCTTGTTTCCCGAAACTATCCTTGTTTCTTTTAGTGGTTGGTTGTCACCTCATATTTGTTGAGATTATTTTCATAAGCCCACTACTATCTTATTCTTTTCGTTGTTGTTTTTCCAACAACTCCGTTCAATTCTTCTCGCAAGGATGTTTGCCAAGTTCATTTGAGAAAGTGGTTGTCATTCTTTCTTCATTCTCTTCTTCCGTATGATGTAGATCCTATTCTATTGTTTCGGAGGCATTGTGATGTTGCTCTTTTGGGTCTATCATGTTGTTCTATCAAGATCATGGTGTTCCCTTGTTATATTTAGTTGTTTGTTATGAATATTGTCTAATTCTCTCTTCTTGTCGATTTTTTTGTCCCATTTTCCTACCGAAGTGCTGTCGAAATTTTCCATGAATTCTTGCTTGTTTCTCATATTTGTCCTCATCTCTTTGCAACCTGCAAGGATCGTTGGTTTCACTCGTTTGTCAAAGAAGCGACTAAATTTTACCTCTTGTTCTTTCTCTTCCTCTTCCCCTTTCATTCTTGGATCTCGGGGCGAGATCCTCTTGTAGTGTAGGAGAGCTGTGACAGCCCGATGCCGACGTTCCAGATGATTTCCCCCTTCCTTCCGTTTTCGTCGTGTGTCTATTTTCTTTTCTCGCATCATCATCGCATCATTCGCATCATCTGCATTGCATCGGCATCTCCGTTGCCGCTTGTTTTCAAACTTGCATCCGTTGTTAGTTGCCGGTTCTCGTCGTTGTTCGTTCTGAGCCCGTCCGCACTCGCACGCGCCCGCGGCATCGTCAAACCCTGTTGTAAAAGTGTGTTGAAAACTTTCTCTGATTGGGGTGAGATTTGACGTGCGGTGTTGTTTTAATATAGGTAGGCCGCCTGTCAGATTTTGTCGCAATCGGAGTCCGTCTGGTACCCGAACGGTCGGCCGTAGCGGCACCGTCTTTGGTTATTCGTCGGATGATTGTCGGTGTTTTAAAACTCGTTGCTCACCGCCCATTTTCCCTCTCGTCTCCTGTAAACCACTCTTCACAGCCACTCACCGTTCCCGCGTTCGGAATCGTCCGAATCCGACCGCACGGTTGGATTCGGAACGAAATTCCGGTTAACCTAACCCCCTTTCCTATTTAAACACACCTCCCCTTCCATTTAAGGTCTCCCCTAATCCTGCCTCAAAAACCGTGCAATTCACCGAACCCTAGCGCTCTCTCTCTCCTCTCTCCTCAGCCGTTGGCCCGCCCGAGCCCGCAGACAGCCCTCCCGGCCCGTGGGGAGGTGTCCCGAGCCAGCCCCTGTCTCCCGCGCGCGCCGCCTCCTTCTAGCCCGAGCGCCACCCGGTGCCCTGCCCTCGCCGCGCCACCGCCGACCGCCTTCATCGCCGGCCCTTGACCCAATGGCCATAGCCAGCCGGGTGTCGCCGGTTTCCCCGCCGAACCGTAGCCTCGCGCCAGCAGCCGCCGGGCACAGGCCGCGTCCCCGTCTCCGGATCTGGATCGAGCAAGATCCAGATCGTGGCGCCCCTTCGCCCGCTCGCGGGAGCGTTGTCCGGTGGTTCGCGCTCCACCTCGCTGTCCCAGCTCGTGCAGGCGCGACCTGCCTCCTCCCGCGGCCCAGATGGCCAGGAGCCGGCCCAGCTTCGACCTCCCCTCCAACCGGCCTCCCCGACGCCCAAGGCCTCGGCCCATCTCCAGCTGCTCCCTCCCGGCCAGGCCGGCCGAAGAGCCGAGGTGAGATCCTCCCTCGCGTGTGCATATTTTTGTTAGATTGCGTCTGTTAGGCCCATTAGGTAATTTAGGGATTTTCGAAATTTACTTATATTTCAGGATTTAGACGGATATTTAAACATCAATATCTTTTTAACCGTAAGTCGGTTCGCGACGTGTAGTATATGGTTTTGGGGTAGTTTTGCCCGTAGAATACGAATTTATAACATGCATAATTGTTTGACGTAGTTTGAGCCGCCATATGCCTAGGTTTACGTGCTGTCTAGATAGGATAGTGCCCGTATTTATTTTTTGCGCAAGTCCGGTTAGTTCGAATGCCGTAGTAGAAATGTCCATGTTTTAGGAACCTATTTTCCATGTATTTTGGAGCGCTCATTGGTATTTTTGCGTGTAGGGATAGCCGCTAGTTTATTTATCCGTGTATAGGTTATTATCTCGCATTTATGTGTGGCATTATTTTTGTGTTGCAACCCCACATGTTTTATGTGTTTTCGGGGTAGGGATTATTCTGTGAAATTAGTTGTAGTATTTGAGAAAATTAGTTCGCGCGATATTTGGCCATGTTGCCCTCTTGTTAATTTCGTAGGATTTATTCCGTGCTTCGTTTGATTAAGTTGTCAACTAGGGAGTTGATCTTTGATGTTTAGTCTAGCCCCTGGTATTTTTTGTTGCAATAGAAATGCAAGTTTAGGTGTGGTTTTCTTGCTCTCAAGTTGCTAGAAATAGTGCTGATTTGGAGGAGCTGAAATATTTCTAAGTCTTCAATCTGTTATATTTTGTTGATGTCCTGTCTTGCTTGTATCTTATGATCTGTAGCTCGTTTGAGGTTGGTCCAATGGAGTTAGTTGTAGTCCTTCTGATTCTCTAGCATGCTGTGAATTCTCATGCCATTTGGAGTCCTGTAGCTATAGGTTTTTTTTGCTGTCAATATGCCTTCAGATCGAAAACTGCAGCTTCAAAAACTGTTATTTTCACTAAGTCTGAAATATTGTGTGAGATGCCATTTTGTGTCTTCTTTCCCTAGTTATCCAGGCTGCCATGCTAGTTGTTGTTGGTTGTATGTTATAGTGCTTCTTACCCTCTTTCGTGTCATGCCTTGGTTGATTTTATTTGAGTTGAGTAGCTTGTACTTGTGGGGTGTAGAAAATGCTATGTGGCTGATTTTGGCAGATTGTAGTGATTTCTTCTTTTCCTCGTAGTTGTTGAACCGTAGCTCCGATTTGATCGTGTACTATATGAAACTTGCTTAGAATCTCGTGTTGTTTCATTTTCTCTTGCTGGTTGTATGTTTTGAAGTGCTCGTGACCGTGGTTGCACACATAATTGTATTCATGCCATCATATCTTGCGGTGCTTGTACCTTTTGAACCGTAGCTCCGTTGGAGATGTTCTCTATGTGTAGATTGCTTGAGATGACGCGCAGAATCATGTGAACCTATTTGATTTGCTGTTTAACAACTAATTAAATGCGTTAGTTCAGATCTGGACAGAATTGTAAATTAACATGTGAGGTCATCTCGGAGGTACTATATGTCATTTCCGACCTCATTTAAAATGTCTAGATTGGTAGATTAATTGCTCTTCACCTCTTGCCATGTTTAACCACATTTAATTATGCCGTGTATCTAATCGGGATAGAAACAAATAAATAAACATGGCGTTTCGTCAATATGCAACTTGTTGCATATTGAACTTCACTTAATGTGTAGTGTTTGTTTGTGTGAATTGTCATGCCGTGACTTGCATGTATTCAGTTGCTCATGCATCATATGTGTTATGCATCGTGTGGTGAATTCCGTGATATGATTTGTGTTTTCGGTTTGCTTCGTCTCAATAGAGTTCCGCAGCGTGCCGGGTTCGTCTACTTCACGGAGGCATTTTTCTTCCAAGCGGGATCTCAGGCAAGATGACCATTTCCCAGATACCATTACTATCATTGCCATGCTAGTTTTATCGCTTCTATCGATTATGTCTCGTTGCCTACCACATGTTAAATATCAACCTCTCAACAATGCCATGAAAACCTTCAACCTGTTCAACCTAGCAAACCACTGATTGGCTATGTTACCGCTTTCTTAACCATGATGTTAGGTTGCTAGTTGCAGGTGCAGTTGCTTCCTTGGGATAACATGGGTTCCTTGTTATATCACCCTATTAATACTATTTAATTTAATGCACCTGTATACTTGGTAAAAGGTGGAAGGCTCGGCCTTTCTAGCCTGGTGTTTTGTTCCACCTTCGCCACCTTAGTTTCCGGCTACCGGTGTTATGTTCCATAAATGAGCGCTCCTAACACGATCGGGGTTGTTATGGGGACCCCCTTGATAATTCGTTTTAGATTAAAGCTGCTCTGGCAAGGCCCAAATTTGGTACTACTTTTGCCTAATAACTAATGAACTGCATAGGGACTAATTATCCCGAGGATAATTTAATCAACCCCCGGGCCAGTTCTCCTCATGAGTGTTGGTCCAATATGGACAGACTGCGGGGCCACCACGGGGCAACTCGAGGTTTGGTACCTGTAGGCTTTTCCATCCGCCGTGTCCTGAGAACGAGGTACGCGACTCCTATCGGGATCGTCGACACGTCCGGCGGCCTTGCTGGATCAGTTTTACCTTTGACGGAATATCTTGTGCATTGGGATTCCGGTGATGCTTTGGGTAATCTCAGAGTTGAGGTTTTCCACTAGGGAATCCGACGAGATCACGAGCTTCGTGATTGAGGATTTCTATGCGGCTTGTGGTAATTTGTGATGGACTAGTTGGAGCACCCTTGCAGGGTTAAATCTTTTTGGAAAGCCGTTCCCGTGGTTATGTGGCAACGTGGAAACTGTGTATGACACTGGTTCTAGATAACTTGAAGTTAACTTAATTAAAAATATGCCAACTGTGTGCGTAACCGTGACTGTCTCTTTTGTGAGTTCCTTCTTCGATCGAGGACACGGTAGGGTTATGTCCGACGTAGGTAGGTGTTCAGGATCATTCGTTTGATCATCAGTAGTCACGTCCGTTATGCGTAGATCTTCCCCCTCTTATTTCTTGTACTCGTAAGTTAGCCACTATATATATATGCTTAGTCGCTGCTGCAACCTCACCACTTAACCTAACCTCACCCATTAAGCTTTGCTAGTCTTAATACCTTTGGAAATGATATTGCTAAGTCCCCTGTTGCTCACAGGTTACTACAACACCAGTTGCAGGTACAAGTAAAGGTTACTTGACGCGAGCGCGTTGATTGTTCATTTGGAGTTGCTTCTTCTTCTTCTTCATCGATCTAGGATGGGTTCGAGGCCAGCAGCCTGGGATAGCAAGGATGGACGTCGTTCTTCTTTTCTCGTTTGTTTTCGTCCGTAGTCGGACCCTGCTCTTCTCTCGATGTTTGTGTAATGTACTGATGTGACTCTGATGTAGCTTGTGGCGAATGAAAGCCAATTCTCTATATATATCTCTTCCTTTCAGTACTTGTACTTGTAACGATATCCATTGTTGCGACACGAGGAGATGCGCTTCTATCCCTGACGAAGCCTTCGTGCGAAATTGAGGATAGGGTCGCATCTTGGACGTGACATCTTCCTCCCCGGCAACGGCGCCAGAAATTCTTCTGCTGTGGCAACAAAAGTCCTTCCTTGGCGCTAGGAATTCTTCTTGTTACTTCTCTAATTTGCGTCGGTTTTTCCCTTCAAGAGGAAAGGGTGATGCAGCACAGGAGCAATAAGTATTTCCCTCATTTTGAGAAGCAAGGTATCGATCCAAAAGGAGGGCCTCGTCAAGTGTAGAGAACCTGCCCAAACACAAACAAGCTTGCACCCAACGCTTCAAAGGGGTTGTCAATCCCTTCAATATTGTTTGCAAAGTGAGATCTGAAGGCGGAAAGTGCAACGAAGTAAAAAGTGTAAAGCTGAAAATATGGTGTGGAGTAGACACCGGTGGCCATATTGTTCACTAGAGGCTTCTCCCATAATAGCAAATATCACGGTGGGTAAACAACTTACTGTCGAGCAATTGATAGAACCGCGCAAAGTCATGACGATATCTAAGGCAATGATCATACATATAGGCATCACGTCCGAGACAAGTAGACCGATACTTTTTGCATCTACTACTCTTACTCGACACATCGACCGCTATCCAGCATGCATCTAGTGTATTGAGTTCATGACGAATAGAGTAACACCTTAAGCAAGATGACATGATGTAGAGGGGTAATCTCAAACCAATGATGGAAACCCCATCTTTTTACCCTTGATGGCAACAACACGACGCATGCCTCGCTACCCCTTCTGTCACTGGGTGAGGACACCGCACGGTATGAACCCAAAACCAAGCACTTATCCCATTGCAAGAATCATAGATTTAGTTGGCCAAACAAAACCCACAACTCGAAGAGAATTACAAGGATATGAAATCATGCATAAGAGATATCACAAGAAACTAAAATAAGATTCATAGATAATCTGATCATAAATCAACAATTCATCGGATCTCGACAAACACACCGCAAAAGAAGATTACATCAGATAGATCTCCATGAAGATCATGGAGAACTTTGTATTGAAGATCCAAGAGAGAGAAGAAGCCATCTAGTTACTAGCTATGGACCCGTAGGTCTATGGTGAACTACTCAAACAACATCGGAGAGGTCATGGTGTTGATGGAGGTCCGTGTCTGAATCCCCATTCCGACAGGGCACCAGAACGTGCCCCAGATGGGATCTTACGGAGATAGAAGCTTGCAGCGGCGTTAAAGTAATTTCGATGATCTCCTCATTTTTTTGGGATTTTTAGGGAATTTATAGGTGCAACCCCTAGATCAGGGGGCGCTCAGGGCGCCCACAATCCTGGGTAGCGTGGCCTACCCCCATGGCCGCGGGGTGGGGGCTTGTTGGGCCCCTCAGGTTCCCCTGCCTTGGCTCCCAATCTTCCCGATCTTCTTCCGTTCCGGAAAAAATCTTTTCAGGAATTTTCTTGCGTTTGGACTCCGTTTCAAAATCTCCTCGCAAAGGGGTCAAAAACATGGAAAAAACATGAACTGGCACTTGGCACTGAGTTAATAAGTTAGTCCCAAAAATTATATAAAAGGCATGCAAAACATCCAAAGTTTGACAAGATAATAGCATGAAACCATCAAAAATTATAGATATGTTGGAGATGTATCAACGGGCCCGACACCGTTCATGGTAAGGCCCTCGTGAGGGGTCAAGCCTCACGAGGAGGAGCCACATCAAGACCTGCAGGGGCCTCCTCAGGACCCCTCCGGAGCGGCGAATATTTCGAGGCAAGGTTGGGCCTCAGGAGTCAAGGGTGACGCGAGGAAAGGACAGGCGAGCAGCAGGTGACAGGGCGGGGCAGTTTTCCCTTTGGTGCAAAGGAGGCGGGAGCATACTAGGGTTCCAAAGGCATATTCCAAAGGTTTCCCTTCTGGTGCAACGAAGCCGCCGCCGCCCACCAGTAGGGCAAACGTCATACTCGGGCCCGTCCGAGCAATGCGGACAGTTACTTTGTAGGCGAAGACCACCTTTGGGCAGGGGAGCATGTTCCCTTGCCCCCCTTCAAAATTGGCTGATGTGGGATCCCTTCCCGCCGAAGCTCTAAGGGAAGAGGACCCGGGCCTCCGCTATAAATAGAGAGGGTAGGATACTTGAGAGGGGGAGTTCATTCCAACCATAGGGCAATACACCTAGCGACTTGGCCTCTGGAGGCTCGAGAGCACTTTACTAGTTCAACCAACACCTCCGCGAGAGGCAATCCACCAAAAGCAGGAGTAGGTTTTTACGCCTCACGGAAGCCCGAACCTGGGTAAACTATTGTGTTCTTTGCTACCCTCGCCATCGAGTGAGTCCTTCGTTGTTTCCATCGAGCGGTGGGATAGGCGAGGCTGAGCAGGGAGAGATCTCCGTACACGCCCCAGTGTTCGAATCCTTAGGGTTTTGCGGAGCCTGAAATACGACACACGCACACGCGACATCGTTAAAATATTGTTTTTAAAGGTGTCCAAAAAATATGCTCAGAGTGGGTTGAAACTTTGTGTGCGGTCTTAATTTAGTGTAGGTAGGCCGCCTCCCAAATTTCGTCGCAAACGGAGTCCGTTTGATACCCGAACGGTCGTCCGTAGCGGCACCGTCATCGGTATATCATCGGACGTTTTTAGGGGTTTTAATATATTGTGTCGGGACGCAAATATCCATCTGATCTGAGCCCACAACCCCTCTACGCATCTCACTAAACCCACCTTGCCTCAGCTCGCGACCAGAGCCGTCCGATCGCGATCCCATGGTCGAAATCGGATGTAAAATCCCCCTAACCCAGCCCCCAATCCTATTTAAACAGCCCCAGCTCCTAATTTGGACACACAACTCCCTTGCCTTAAAATCCGTGCAACCCCTAGCCGTCGTCCTGCCTCTCTCCTCCTCCCACCTCAGCCGCCACGGTCCACCAGGCCCATCTGGGGCCATCCTGGGCCCGAAGCCGCCGCCGTCGTGCCCTGCGAGGCCGAGCCTCGCGAGCTCCCTCCAGCGCCTCCCATGGACGATCTGCAACCCCGCCTCGCCCCTTGCTGCACCGACCGACCACCTCGTCAAAGGGGCCCTTTGCCGCTCCGAGCTGCCCGCCCGATGGATCTCGAAGCCACCTTCGGCCGCCTCCCCGAGCTCCGAGGCTCCATGTGCTAGTGGCTCGCCATGGCCGCCAATCCCCGCCAGTGGCCTGCGCCCACCGGACCTCGCCACACTCATCGGATCCGGCAGATCCGGGCGTCAACAACCGTCCCTGGCAAATGCCGCCTCGCCAGGCCGATGCGTGCAGCAGAACGGGCGGCCATCGCCCGTGCGCCCCGTCGGCACTACTCGCTCGCACGTGAGCCGGCCTCCCTGGCCACGCCAAGCTCCAGCCTAACCGGCCCGCCTCCAGCATGGCCCAGCGCTTGTCCTAGCCCATCTGTGTTGCCCATGCGGCCCAGCTCCAGCCAGGCCTGTCTTGCCCCTTCAGCCCCGCACCAGGCCAGCCGCTTCTCCGACTAGGTTGAAGCCCGCGAAGGTGAGTGGCCTAGTGCCCCCCCTCCCACGTCTTGTTATATGACGCCTTGTGCACAGTATTGTTATCCTCCGCCCATGCCTGTTGGCCCATTAGTAGTCAGATTCGGCCCATTGTAGTTTTTTTAGGAACCGCGAATTTATCTAATTTCAAAAAAAATGCATGATTTGCAAATGCCCGTTATTTTAAACCATGCATCAGAACGCAACAAGTTATATATGTAGAACATGTAGAATTTCACGTAGATTAATAATTTCCAACTCTCATGCATATTTTGAACTGTTTAATGTGTTGTCCGCATTGGTTTAGTTTTTGGTTATTTAATCGCAGCTCCGTTGGAGATGATCCATATATGTAAATGGACTAGAACGACGAGTAGAATCACGTGAACCACTTTGTTTTGCTGTTTAACAAACATAAAATGTGATTAGGACAAATCTGGACAGATCTCAAAGTAAACGTGTGGGGTCAGTTCAGAGATGCTATATGTCGTTTCCCGCCTTCGTTTAAAATGCCTAGATAGGTAGATTATTTGTGATTCACCCCCTTTCCTTGTTAACAACATTTTAATATTGCCGTGTAAATGAATGGGAGTGAACTAAATAATTAAATGTGGAGTTTTGACAATATGCAACTCGTTGCATATTGAGCTTCACTTAATGTGTAGCGTTTGACTGTTGTGATTTTCCATGCCATGCCTTGCATATTTCATATTGATCATGCATCATATGTGAAATGCATCATGTCGTGCATGTGCTGTGGTGAATATTGTGTGTTGATTCTTGTTTATGGTTTGCTTCGTCTCGATAGAGTTCCGCACGCGTGTCGGAATGTGAGGATCTGTTCGACTACGTCGGTTCGCATGCTTCACGAAGTTGTTCTTCTTCCAAACGGGATCATAGAAAAGATGATCATTTACCTAGATACCATTACTATCATTGCCATGCTAGTTGTCTTGTTTCTTTCGATATATCTCGATGCCTACCACTCAAATGTTAGCCTTTTAACATTGCCATGAAAACCTTCACCCTGTTCACAACCTAGCAAACCATTGATTGCTATGTTACCAGTTGCTTAACCATGTGTTAGCGTTGCTAGTTGCAGGTGCAGTTGCTTCCATGTGAAAACATGGGTTCCTTGTTATATCTTCATAGTAATTCTATTTAATTTAATGCACCTATATACTTGGTAAAAGGTGGAAGGCTCGGCCTTTCTAACCTGGTGTTTGGTTCCACCTTTGTCTCCTTAGTTTCGGCTATCGGTGTATATTCCATAACTGAGCGCTCCTAACACGATCAGGGTTGTTATGGGGACGCCCTTGATAATTCGTCTTAGTTAAAGTTTGTTTGTCAAGGCCCAACTCTGGTTTTACATTTTCCTAATAACTAATAAATAGCATAGGGACCGCCGGCACCCACGGATAATTAATCAACCACCTGGCCAGTGCTCCTCATGAGTGTTAGTCCAACCACCTAGTAGTCGGTGGTGCTACCTCGGGGCAACTCGAGTCGTTTGGCTATCGTCCAGATGGTTGTGTCCTGAGAATGAGATATGCGGCTCCTATCGGGTTCGTCGACACACCAGGTGGCCTTGCTCGATTAGTTTTACCTTTTACGAAATGTTTTGTGCATTGGGATTCCGGTGAGACTTTGAGTCTTCTTAGAGTTGTGTTTTTCCACTAAGGAATCCGAGGAGATCACGAGTTTCGTGATCGAGGCTTTCTATGTAGCTTGTGGTTATCTGTGATGGACTAGTTGGGGCACCCCTGTAGGGTTAAATCTTTCGGAAAGCCGTGCCCGCGGTTATATGGCAAACTTGGAAACTTTGTTTAACATCCGGTTCTAGACGACCTGAAGTAACTTAATTAAAACTTACCAACTAAGTGCGTAACCCTGACTATCTCTTTCGTGAGCTCCTTCTCCGGTCGAGGACACGGTGGGGTTATGTATGACGTAGGTAGGTGTTCAAGCTCATTCATTTGATCATCAATAGCTCATCTCCGGCATGAGTAGATCTTTCCCCTCTTTTATTCTTGTGCTCGTAAGTTAGCCACCTCAAATAAATGCTTAGTCGCGTGCTGCATCCTCACCACTTAACCATACCTCACCCACTACGCTTTGCTAGTCTTGATACCTTTGGAAATGAGATTGATGAGTCCCTCTGGCTCACAAATTACTACAACACAAGTTGCGGGTACCGGTAAGGTGATACTTTGACGTGAGCGTGATGGTTGTGCTTTTGGAGTTTCTCCTTCTTCTTCATTGATCTAGGATGGGTTCCACGCCAGCAGACTGGGATAGCAAGGATGGACGTCGTTCTTCTATCGTTTGTTTTCAACCGTAGACGGACCCTGCTCTTCTTCATGATGACTGATTATGTTGTTGTATTGATGTGGCTCTGATGTAGCTTGTGGCGAGTGTAAGCCAACTCTTTATACTCATCGTTTTAGTACATGTACTTGCAACGATATCCATTCTTGGGAAACAACGAGATGCGTCTCTATCCTTGTGGAGGCCCTCGCGCCAAAATAAGGATAGGACCGCATCTTGGGCGTTACAGAATAACTCCACCATGTGGCAAAATGCATAAATACACTATAAATTATAGTAACAAAACATGATGCAAAATGGATGTATCAACTCCCCAAGCTTAGACCTTTCTTGTCCTCCAGCGAAAGCCAATAGCAAAAATTATGACCACATGCTTTGAGAGAGAGTTGTCGATAGAAACAAAATACGGACATAGCAATATCATGCTCATTATTATAATAGCAAATAAAACTACATCACATCATTCTCATCATGTAAATTTATCATAAAGGCTTCTTATAAACAAGTTGCAATTCATCACAACATTGATGTATGAAGCATAAACTCTGTTGAAAATTAACAAACTATGTTCTTAGTCAACTTTGTAACACAATTCGTCATATTTTTAGGAAGGGTCACATGTCAGAGCTTTTAAGCAAGTCTAGATACTCAACTATAATTTAGTGTTCTATGATTGCTAACACTAACTGCATACATATGAGCAAAAGGTTTCAGCCGGACACATAGAAAGATAGGGGCTTATAGTATTGCCTCCCAACTTGTTCACCACAAGGGTGATTTCAAGTGGAATAACTCATGGCCACCCACATTCAATTGTATATATATGTTTAGATCTTTCCCCACACGTGATGCTTTCCAAAGAGAATATAAAGGAAGTACAGGAAAACACTTGACCCTTGCACAAATGTAAAAACATAAAGGTAAAATATAAGCCTTTCACAGAGGGAACAACACATTGTCCTGCACTTTTTGGCTGTATGCTAAATCTCTTAGCGCAAAGGAAACTTATGTTATATTGCCCCTTCTGATGGCAACCTTTATTATGTAGTCTATCACTTTTATTATTACCATCACAAGTTTGTACAATACTTAATTTCCCTTACTCTAATGGTCAAACATATTTAGAAGAAATTTTTATTGCTGTGTGCACCGATGACAACATACTTGAAGGATCTTACTCAATCCATAGGTAGGTATCGTGGACTCTTGAAACATAGGTTTGGGTTTAAGATTTTGGATGCACAAGTAGTATCTCTACTTAGTGCGGAGTTTTTGGCTAGCAAAGGTGTTGGGCAAGCACCACATGTTAGAGGATCTATAACAATATAACTTCTATGTAATGTGAACAAGCATAAATCATTACGTTGTCTTCCTTGTCCAATGTCAATAGTTTTGGCATATTATAATTAATGGGGGCTCACAGTCAAAAAGATGTCAAGGATAGTGTATTTGCATGCAAATATTCTCTTCCCTTACTAATTCTTTCATGTGTTGCATCACCGACAAATTCTATGTTTGTCAATGCTCAACAAATTTTATCACTTATACTTTTCCTTATGTGATGTCACTACTTACTATAAGATTGGCATATGATATTTTTCATTATTTTCTTTATTTTGATTGTGGCAAGAAAGTAAAGAAGAAAAACTCAAACTAAACTTTATTATATAACTCTCACTCGATTACATAGATAGATAGATAGATCACGAAACTAGCACTCAAAAGAAAAAGATTGAAATAAACTTTTATTTGACTAGGTTTCAAAATAGCTAAAGATCAAACTAGGATGGGAAATGATAAAGAAGGGTGATGGTGATACGATATCGGGGTGCTTACCCCAAGATTGGAACAAGCCAAGGGGAGTGCCGATACGTGTGTACTAAATTCTCCTTCTTTGGTGGTGAAGATGGAGGTGGTCGTGTAGAGGATGAGGTATTTTCGAACTTGTACTCCGGCTTCAATGGCAGTGACTCATCATTATAAGAAGAGACACGAGTCTCTAGAGTCCTGCAGTTGGTAGCTAAACTCATACCTTTAAACCTTTCTTCATACTCAAATATTTGGTTTTGAAGATCAAAGACTTGGCATTGCACAAAATTTATTTGATCGTTGTAGGGTCGAAAGTATGTCTAGAGGGGTGTGATTAGACTACTTGAGAAGATAAAACTTAGCCTTTTCCAAATTTTTAGTGCGGGCCAGTTTTAGCAACTATGACTAGTCAAGTACACGTTACACATGCAGCAGAAAGTAAAACATGCAAGTGTAAATAGAGGGTAAGGTAGGAAAATCAAACACAAAGGCTGACTTGGCAATTTTTGACATGGTTCCAATAGGTGGCGCTATCGTACATCTATGTTAGTGGAGACTTCACCCCACGAAGGGTAACGGCTACGAGAGTCCAATGAGGGCTCCCACAAGGGGTCCATGAAGAAGTGGCCTTGTCTATTCCACCACGGCTTCCGCCCACACAGGACTAGCCTCACTCATGATAGATCTTCATGAAGTAGGCGATCTCCTTGCCCTTACAAACATCTTGGTTCAACTCCACAACATGAAGTGGGAGGCTCCCAAGCGACACCTAACCAATCTAGGAGGCACTACCCACCAAAAGGTAATAGATGTGGTAGAACGATGAACTCCTTGCTCTTGTGCTTCTAAAGATAATCTCCTCAACACTCAATCACTCTCTCTCTCTCTCTCTCGGATTCGGGAGAGATAGGAGAGATTGATCTTGTGGAAAGCAACGTCGGGAGGCTAGAAATCAAGGTTCAAATGGTAGGAATAGAATCTCTTGATCTCAACACATCAGTAGATGGCTCTCTCTCTCTCAGAAAAATGGATCTGGCAAGTGTAGGTGTATTTTGAGTGCTTCCTCTACGAATGAGAGGTAGGTGGAGGGGTATATATAGACAACCCAAAAAATCCAACCGTTACACCATAATTTACAAACTTGGTTACACCAAAGTTACAAACTCGCCAGTACCAACTTGCTCAAAAGTTAACAACTTTGAATCTCGGTGGAACCGATATACACGACTCGAAGAACCGAAAAGGTGACTAATGGTTAGATGACACAATTCGGTGACACCGATACAAAAAATACAAAATTCTGATTTTGTTTACCGAGGTAACAGAAGCTTGGTCACCCGAACTTTGTAGCAATGGTGCAGATTCGGTTGCATCGAAAAGGTAGGGTTTGGGTGGGATCTATCTAATTCCGAAATCAGTATGGCTGAGTGATAAATGTTGGTGGCACGGATTTTGGACATTTTGCTTGGGAAAGATATATTTTACGAAAGAGTGGCTGAGTATTTTTGGTGGCTATCTCTAAACACTTGAGCAACCAATTCATCATAATACCTCATCCCTTTTAATAGTATTGGCTTTCCTATGGACTCAAATGTTATTTTTGACAAAGCGTAAAATGAGGAGTCTTCTTGGTTGAAACTTTAGCCAATCCTATTCCTTTCTTCACCAAAGGGGCATATCCACTCAATCCTATAGCCAAAACATCTTTGAACTTTTCTAAAATGTACTTGGATAAATGCATTAGTCGAGTGATGCATATGTGGTGATTAATTACCAAAACCACCTTAGGGAGCAATTGTGCTTACAATCTCCCACTTATGGTAATGGATGAAACCATATAGATCAAGGCTTCGACAAAAGATATAATCAATGATTAGCATCGAAGCTTTGAGAGGTATGTGAAAAGCAAGAGCTGCCCCTAAATTTGTGCATTATTCAAAATTTGCATTTGAATGCAAATGCACAATCGATTAGGAATATGGGTTACTCTTCCATGTCACATAAAACTTGGTGGTCCGCATAAAAGATAAGAATGAATAGCAATGCACATAGCACCAAAAACAAGTGAATGATCATGATGTAGATAGCTCAAAGGTAATAACGTAGTAGCATCAAACAATGAAACATATGATCAAACACACATATAAACAGATAAAGTCATCCAAAAGACTAAATAAAGTTTTCGAAACCAAATGACAGCAAATAAAGTCAAGTGCTCTCCCTCTCTTGAAGCCCTATTGAACTATACACTTCTCCCCCTTTGGTAAAAAGTACCAAAAAGTTCAAAGGTCTAAACTAATCATCTCTCTGTGCATGATCTCCTCCGGTAGCAGATGTTGGAGTTGACAAGAGAGCATCGATGAAGTCTTTGGTTGATGTCGATGGAGAAGGACCTGGAGGTGTAGACACTTGAGGTGGTGGAGCAGGTGCGGAAGCTTCAGGTCTGGAGGTGTAGACACTTGAGGTGGTGGACCTAGAGGTGTAGACACTTCTGGTACTGGCATAGCTGCTGACCAGGTCTGGGTCGAGAAATGTGCGGTAGTACGAAGAGGTGAATCATCATCATCATCGTCATCATCATCATCATCTTCATCATCTGAGCGTGAAATCTGCACCGAGTCAACTTCGTGTTGAAGCTGCTTGACTGTAGAGGTCAACTCGGTAACCTTCACATCCACGTCATGGACTTTTGTTTCCACGATCCTCTCTAGGCTCTTCTGGTTTAGCAGAATCTCAGAAATATTTTTCTCCATCCCTCGGATGGTGCTGACCAAGAATGACATATGTTCCTCTTTGGTTTTAAGCTGGGGTGGTGGAGCTTGAGCATTCTTAGCGGCCTCTGTAGTTGTTTCCTCTGCAGCCTGTCTATCTATAGTTGAGTTTGGATGACTGTCATCCATCACAACTTCATTATCCTTGAACTCTGGCTAAAGTGGCAACTGAGGATGATCAACATGATATGAATGCCTGCAAATCTTGGCATTGATGAGCATCTGAATGTATGGTGCATATCCGCAAGATCTCTTCCGATATGCAGAAGTTCTTATGATAGTCTCAGCAATCAAATCCATGACTTTGAAGCGCATGTGGGTGTCTAAATGAGGCAACATATTGATGGAATAGCCTCTAATAATTTTGTCATCACCTGATTTGGGCATCAGGGTATGCCACAAGATAATGTTGGCAGTGGTTATTCTAGATTGCAAGAAATAGACAGACCCAAGCTTGTGAGATGGCAGGAAGTCATTTGGCACTCTCTTGTATATATTTTCCATGGAGTTATGATTCCTCTTTTGTTCTGAATGCAGATCTAAGTCCTCTTCTCATGGCTTTGGTGCACCAATGATTGTAGCCCATTCTTCAACTATGGCTTCATATCTATGGCCATCAGTCATCCACACAATTGTGCCATCTGCATAGAAATGAAATGATGAATAAAATTGCATAATCATTTCATCATTCTAAGAAGTCATCTCTCTGCCAACAAACTCTTCAATGACAACAATATTGAAGTTTTCTCTCACATGAGGAAAGAAATCTTCATTGGATTTGATGTAATTTCAGTCGACATATCTCATGTCACTGACTGCTGGACATTTTTCATACAGAACTATCTCATAGAAGTCTTGTTGTTCTCTTTTATGAAATCTGGGATCAACTGTAGTCCTTCTCCTCGGAGCATATGGATCAATTGCTCTCCACTTCCTCAAACATGCATCTCTTCTCGTCTTCATGTCTTCAGCTATTAGATGAGACAAATTGTGAAGTGGCAAATGAGGACTTAACTTCATGAGAATGGGTGCATTCTCAACAACTTCCACTATTGCAAAGGCTCTGGAAGCAATGCCTTTCTCTTTAGCAGCTACAGGTATGTCCTTTGTAGTCCTCTTGGGAGCTACACGCTTCTTTGGAGCCGAAGGCTTTGGATTTGAGGGTCCCTGGACAGAAGGGGTCCTCTCAAGACTAGTGCGTGAATAAGACTCAGCATGGGGCTCACTAAAATTGTTCTAGCTGTCATCGGAATCTGACATTTTGCAAATGAAGCACACAAGCTAACACATAGACTGGCTGACCATGTGAAAAGATATAGAAGAGCTGGAAAAGATAAGCATCACAAAATTGCAGACTTTTTCAAAATTTGAACTTAGAAACTTTGGGTGTGATCTACTACAAAATGTATTTTGATAGCACCAGTTGAAATTTTTGAAGTCACCGAGACAAACCACTTACATTAATACAGACTTGGGGAGTCTTTTCCGTGTAACCGAAATGAACAACTCAGTCTCACCAAAGTGGTTCTCTGTAACCCTAAAAATTAAATCGATGGAACCGATTTTATCAACTCGGTATCATCAAGATGCATGTAGCGGAAGATCAGATACAAAAAAAATAGGTTCTCTATGATATGGAGTTTTCTAGTGGTGAAGAGGAGTTTCACACATTGGATTGTAGATGTGAGTGACCTAATGCGCGTGAATCAGATAGGGGAGTGCCTAAGGGGTCGGATCCATACCCTAGCTTCGTGATGAATCTATTAGGCGATGACGGTGGCGAAGTATCCCTCAGCGGCGGCGAAACCTAACAGCAAAGGCACACGGGGATACAAAGGCGACGACCAAGGGTCCTAGTGCAGCAGTTTGGGGTTGGGCACACGATGTCTGAAGATAGAATTTCAAAGCGTCGGGTCCTCAAGTATAAATACCCGTCATTGTCTGTGCCACTGATACGAAAATTTCGGTGCCACCGAGTTCCACTACTGTTTGTTGACATGGAAACTCAGTGAAGCCGAGATTATGGTATCGGTGGTACCGAGATGGAAAACCTAGATCAACTTGGAGAATCGGTGGAACCGAGATTTTTGGGTTGGTTACACCAAGATTTAGAAAGAGGTTTTGGAAGGCAGCCCTTATCGACAAAGAACTCCGAGTGCTCCTCACATAGAGGAATCGAGAAGTGCTTGTTCAAGTTTTGTGATGTAGCATGAATAGAACTTGAGACGAGAAAGCATAAATAGCTAGAAAAGGGTCCTAGGAATTCTTGTCTATCCAATTAGCAAAAGATAAATCAAAAGACAAATATCAACAATTGAATATCCTCGAATGAGAAAGGATATGCAGACCGACATGCTCACATAGTAATATCTCAAATGAAATCATGATGAACAAGCACAAACATCGTAGCATCTATCGAGCACTTTGGCGATGACGAAGTCATCTATATAGGAGTATATTGACTTAGGAGTCAATTAAGAATACTTGATCATACATCATACTCATCGATTAAGCTCGAGTGGGTTTACCAATTTTACATAATGCATTAATGTGTTCACATCATTTAGGAGATGCTTGTACTCAAGTCTAAGAGTAAAGCTGCCCCTAGATGTGACACCCCCCTAAGAGGGATCAACTATCCTTGGGTTTTGTCATATAATACTACAAGTACGTGAAGTTGTGGTGGATGCTCATTGTTGATGAAGTTCATCTTGAGTTGGGAGCAATCGTTGTTGTTTCTTAGGCTGGTTGTAATGGGTAGTATCATATAGTAGTATCATGCATATGGTACTAGTGTATGATACCACATCTGTAGTGCATAGTATCATATGTTAGTATCATAAGGTAGTTCATTTATTGTCATGCAAGACACATAGTATTATGCCATAGAGGCAATAATAAATTAGTTATTATTATATTTCCTTGTTCATAATAATCGTTTATTATCCATGCTAGAATTGTATTGATTGGAAACTCAAATACATGTGTGGATACATAGACAACACACTGTCCCTAGTGAGCCTCTAGTTGACTAGTTCGTTGATCAAAGATGGTCAAGGTACCCTGGCCATAGGCAAGTGTTGTCACTTGATAACGGGATCACATCATTAGGAGAATCATGTGATGGACAAGACCCAAACTATGAACGTAGCATATTGATTGTGTCGTTTTATTGCTATTGTTTTCTACATGTCAAGTATTTGTTCCTATGACCATGAGATCATATAACTCACTGGCACCGGAGGAATACCTTGTGTGCATCAAACGTCGCAACATAACTGGGTGACTATAAAGGTGCTCTACAGGTAAATCCGAATGTGTCCGTTGAGTTAGTATGGATCAAGACTGGGATTTGTCACTCCGTGTGACCGAGAGGTATCTCGGGGCCCACTCGGTAATACAACATCACACACAAGCCTTGCAAGCAATGTGACTAAGTGTAAGTCACGGGATCTTGTATTACGGAACGAGTAAAGAGACTTGCGGTAACGAGATTGAAATAGGTATGCGGATACCGACGATCGAATCTCGAGCAAGTAACATACCGAAGGACAAAGGAAATGACATACGAGATTATATGAATCCTTGGCGCTGAGGTTCAACCGATAAGATTTTCGGAGAATATGTAGGATCCAATATGGGCATCGAGGTTCCGTTGTTGGATATTGACCGAGGAGTGTCTCGGGTCATGTCTGCATAGTTCTCGAACCCGCAGGTTCTGCACACTTAAGGTTTAGTGACGTTTCGGTATAGTTGAGTTATAGGTGTTGGTAACCGAAAGTTGTTCGGAGTCCCGGATGAGATCCAGGACGTCACGAGGAGCTCCAGAATGGTCCGGAGGTAAAGATTCATATATAGGAAGTCCTGTTTTGGTCACCGGAAAAGTTTCGGGCTCATAGGTAGTGTACCGGGAGTGCCGGGAGGGGTGCCGGGGACCATCGGGAGGGGTGTCACACCCCAAGGGGTCTCATGGGATACGGGAAGAGATAAAACAGCCCCTAGTGGGCTGGAATAAGTTCCCACTAAGGCCCATAAGGTTTGAGAAGGAAAAACACAAGGTGGAAAGAGTTTCCAAGTGGGAAGGTAGAATCCTACTCCAAGTAGGATTGGAGTAGGACTCCTCCACCTCCAGTTTTGGCCAAACCTTGAGGGTTCGAGGTTGCCTCCTTCCCTCCCTCCCTCCTATATATACTAGAGGTGTTGAGGGTTTTTGAGACACAACTTTGCCACGTGCTGCTCGACCCTATACTACACAGTTTTTCCTCTAGATCGTAGTTCTGCAGAGCTTAGGCGAAGCCCAGTCAGAGAAGATCATCACCACCACCGGCGCGCTGTCGCACTGCCGGAGAACTCTTCTACCTCTCCGCCCCCTCTTGCTGGATCAAGAAGGTGGGGATCGTCATCGAGCTGTACATGTACTGAACGCGGAGGTGCCGTCTGTTTGGCACTATATCAGAGCGGATCGTGGGACGGATCGGGGGACGGTTCGTGGGACGGTTCGCGGGGCTGATCGATGGATGTGAAGACGTTCCACTACATCAACCGCGTTTCTTAATGCTTTCTGCTTTGCGATCTACAAGGGTACATAGATCCAAATCTCCTCTCGTAGATGGACATCACCATGATAGGTCTTCGTGCGCGTAGGAATTTTTTTTCCCATGCGACGTTCCCCAATAGTATCATAATATGATACTCAACCCTCTCTTTCTTCATTTAATTCCATGCCACCTCATCAAAATTGCTTAGTTGGCATGCATGATACTAGCTATGATACTCCCATTACGGGAAGCCTTACTTTTCTCACCTACATGGGTTAGTCCCAAAGAAACAGGAACAAACACAAGGATATCTATGGACATGGAGTGAAATACATGGGAGGTGATGTCTAAAGATGCTTTAATTACCTTGGCCCTTTCTCACCTTTGAGGGAATTTGTGACTCCTTGAACTAATGCATATGGCGGAGTCACCCCTTAAGAACATTCTAGTTCTTCCTCTTGGGGACCCACATCACCTTGATGGGAATCCTTGGAGTTGTGGTAGAACTATATGAGGTAATACTACAAGTGTCCATGGGAACCCACTCAACCTTGGCATGGGTTTTTTCTTCAAATGAGTCAATGTCCTCTTGAAGCTCTCCCTTGCCCTTGTGGTCTTGTGGTAGAAGGCCATCTTGTGAGCTTGTTCCCTTGGGAAGAGTAGGATCATACTTCTCTTCTTGAGGAACAAACTTGGTAATGGGATATGGGCCTTCTTCCCAAACATCTCCGTTGATGTTGAATTAGCCAACACCTTGCTTCTTCCGATGTCTTCCTTGCTTGCGCACAATTTCGTCAAATTGCTTACTTCCGGCAAGACTCTTGAAGAATCCTCTCTCTATAATCCCTTACTTGGCTAAGAGAATCATTAGTGGAATAAAGAGAGCTACTAGAAACAATATCATTTGATTTGGATTTAGCGTTGTTGTTACTAGAAGAAGAAACTTTCTTGCCTTTGCTATTAGTGTTCTTAGGTTTAACTTGTGGAACAAAAGTAGACAAGAGAAATCGTTTGGATAGATAAGAGGAACTCTTCTTTCGGAGATCATCATTAATTGCTTTTAGGAACTCATGCTCTTGCTCTGAATTTAGCTTCTCGAAATGTAGCTTCTCATGAGTTCTTGCAAGCTCACTATGATCTTCTAGAGTAGTTTCATAAGTTAACTTAAGAGTGTTTAACTCTTTAGTTAGTCATTCGATCTCTCGCTTATCATCATCATTCGATTTCTCTTGACTAGCATGGAAATTAGCAAGTTAATTTTCAATATTATGACTAGTCTTATAAAGGAGCAAGTCATCTTCTCCTAACAATTCATCCTCATCACTATCAAAGTCAAAGTACTCGGAGTGTGATACCTTGGGGCCTTTTGACATGAAGCAGTTTCCAATCCCTTCATTTGGTGAATCAAATAAGTCATAGGAGTTGGCGGATAGAAGTGTAATGCCGGCAACACCTTCATCTTGACTGTAGTCGGAGTTGGAGTGATAGGTTCTCTTAGATTGGTTGTCAGACTCGGAATCAGAGACCCATTCACCAACATGAGCTTGATGTCTTCTTCTTGAACTGCTCGTGGTGTACTTTCCCTTCTTCTCCGATTATATGCCTCTCCGGGAGTGTCTTTGTTCATAAGGTTCTTCTCCACTCCTTCTCTCTCTATGAGGTGACTCATCTCTTGAGCTTCATCTTGTGAGTGATGATGCGTCTCCAACGTATCTATAATTTTTGATGGTTCCATGCTATTATCTTGTCAAACTTTGGATGTTTTGTATGCATTTTATATATATATTGGGACTAACTTATTAACTCAGCGCCAAGTGCCAGTTCCTGTTTTTTCCGTGTTTTTCACCCTTTTCAGAGGAGAATATCAAACGGAGTCCAAACGGAATAAAACCTCCGAAAAGATTTTTTTTTGGAACAGAAGTTACGCAGGGAGCTTGAGAACCAAGGCAAAGGGTCCCTGGGGAGGACACAAACCCCCTAGCCGCGGACTGGGGGCGTGCCTAGTAGGCTTGTGGGCCCCCCATGGCTCCTTTGCCCTACTTCTTCCGCTTATAAATCCTCAAAAAATCTGAAACCACGGGAGAGAGAGCCACAGAAATACTTTTCCGCCGCCACAAGCTTCTGTCTCCGCAAGATCCCATTTGGGGCACATTCTGGTGCCCTGCCGGAGGGGGGATTCGGACACGGAGGGCTTCTTCATCAACACCATTGCCTCTCCGATGATGCGTGAGTAGTTCACCACAGACCTTCGGGTCCATAGCTAGTAGCTAGATGGCTTCTTCAGTCTCTTGGATCTTCAATACAAAGTTTTCCATGGTCTTCATGGAGATCTATCCGATGTAATACTCTTTTGCGGTGTGTTTGTCGAGATCCCATGAATTGTGGATTTATCATGAGATTATCTATCAATCTTATTTGAGTTTCCTCTGATCTCTTATAGGCATGATTTCATATCCTTGTAATTCTCTTTGAGTTGTGGGTTTCGTTTGGCCAACTTGATCTACAGTTCTTGCAATGGGAGAAGTGCTTGGTTTTGGTTTCATACCGTGTGGTGTCCTCACCCAGTGACAGAAGGGCTAGCGAAGCACGCACCATGTTGTTGCCATGAAGGGTAAAAAGATGGGGTTTATATCTATTGGATGAATTTATCCCTCTACATCATGTCATCTTGCGTAAGGCGTTACTCTGTTTGTTATGAACTCAATACACTAGATACATGCTGGATAGCGGTCGATGTGTGGAGTAATAGTAGTAGATGTAGAAAGTATAGGTCTACTTGTCTCGGACGTGATGCCTATATGTATGATCATTGCCTTAGATATTGTCATGAATTTGCGCGGTTCTATCAATTGCTCGAGAGTAATTCATTCGCCCACCGTAATATTTGCTATTAGGAGAGAATCCTCTAGTGAACACTACGGCCCCCGGGTGTACTTCACATCATATTTTCAGCCCTCAAGTTTTACTTTGTTGCACTTTCCGCCTTCAGATCTCACCTTGCAATCAATCATGAAGGGATTGACATCCCCTTTGTAGCGTTGGGTGCAAGTTTGCTGTTTTTGCGCACGTACTTTGGAGACTTGCCTTGATACTACTACTGGATTGATACCTTGGTTCTCAAACTGAGGGAAATACTTACTGCTACTGTGCTGCATCACCCTTTCCTCTTCAAGGGAAAAACCAACGCAAGCTTAAGGGGTAGCAAGTGACTCTTCTCTTCATTTTTGGGGAACCCTGCACTCATTTGAAAAGTGTCCGGGCTTTCCAAAGTTCTAGCAGTTTCAGTCATGACTAGACGAACGCTTCTCATCATACCTTGAGCTTGAGCTTCTCTCTTTTCCTCTACTCTTGTAGAAATTATTGAACTTTCTCACCATGAGGTTGATCTCTTTATTGGTCACGAGGTTGTCACTTGAAGTAGCGAGAGTATCTTCTGTATGACGAATTTGTCCGTCGTCTCTTCACTTCTTAAGCTGGCAATCTCATTTGTAATGAGAGCTAGCCCAGAGTACATTTCAGCGACTCCATGACCATCCTTCATCTTGAACTTGTCAAGCTGACTTTGAAGAACATCTAACTTAGATTCTCTAACAGAATCGGTGCCTTGATGCATATCAATCAAAGTATCCCAAATTTCCTTTGCATTCTCAAGGCGACTGATTTTGTTGAATTTTTTAGGACACAAGCACTTGAACATGATGTCACGGGATTGAGCATTGAATTGCAACATCTTCAATTCTTCTGTTGTGGGATCACGATCCGGTTCTTTTCCTTCTCCAAAGAAATCACCTTGCACAACAACACGAACAATATCCCAAACGACAGGATTGTGACCAAGAATATGCATTTTCATTTTATGCTTCCAACTAGCAAAACTAGTGCCATCAAAATATGGACCTCTACGGTGATAATTTCCCTCACTAGACGCCATACTCTCCTAGCTTGTGAAAACAATGGAATGGAGACCAAAGCTCTCATACCGCTTGTAGGATCGAAAGTATGTCTGTGGGGAGTGATTGAAAAGATCAAACTTAGATTTTCCCAATTTTTAGTGTGGGCCAGTTTTAGCAATTATGACTAGTCAAGTAAACCCAACAATTACAGTTTTAGCAGTTATTGCAGAAGAAAGTAAAACATGCAAGTGCAAATAGAGGGTAAGGTAGGGAGATCAAACGCAAAGGTTGACATGGCGATTTTTACCATGGTTCCGATAGGTGGCGCTATCGTACGTCCATGTTACTGGTGACTTCAACCCATGGAGGGTAATGGCTGCGAGACTCCACGGAGGGCTCCATCCACAAGGGGTCAACAAAGAAGCGACCTTGTCTATTCCACCACGGCTGTCTCCCACACAGTACTAGCCTCACTCACGGTAGATCTTCATGAAGTAGGTGATCTCCTTGCCCTTACAAACATCTTGGTTCAACTCCACAACACGAGTAGGAGGCTCATAAGTGACACCTAACCAATCTAGGAGATGTGGCATAACGATGAACTCCTTGCTCTTGTGGTTCTAAAGATAGTCTCCTCAACACTCAATCACTCTCTCTCAGATTTGGCAGGGGTAGGAGAGATTGATCTTGTGTAAAGAAAATTGGGGAGGCTAGAAATGGAGGTTCAAACAGTAGGAATGGAATCTCTTGATCTCAACACATGAGTAGGTGGCTCTCTCTAAGAAAAATGCATCTATCAACTGTAAGTGTGTTCTGAGTGCTTCCTATCCGAATGAGAGGTAGGTGGAGGGGTATATATAGGAAACCCCGAGAATCCAACCGTTACACCATTATTATATACCAACTCGATGACACCGAAGTTACAAACTTGGTGGTACCGACTTGCTCACAAGGTAGCAACTTTGAATCTCGGTTGAACCGATATGCACGACTCCGTAGAACCAAAAAGGTGATTAACGATCAGAGGACACAATGCGTTGACACCGATACAAAAACTTGGAATTTTTGATTTTGTCTACCCAAGCAACAGAAGGTTGGTCACCCGAACTCGGTAGCACCAATTCAGATTCGGTTGCACCGAAAAGGTAGGGTTTGGCTATGATGTGTCTAAGTATGAAGTCGGTATGGCCGAGTGATAAATGTTGGTGGCACCGATTTTGGATATTAGGCTTGGGACGGGTATATTTTGTAGAAGAGTGTTTGAGTAATTTTGGTGGCTATCTCTAAGCACTTGAGAAACCAATTCATCATAATACCTCACCCCCTTTTAATAGTATTGGCTTTCCTATGGACTCAAATGTGATTTCTCACAGAGTGTAAAATGAAGAGTCTTCTTGCTTGAAGCTTTAGCCAATCGTATTCCTTCCTTTATCAAAGGGGCATCTCCACTCAATCCTATAGCCAAAGCATCTTTCAACTTTTCTGAAATGTACTTGGATAAATTCATTAGTCCAATGATGCATATGTTGTGATTAATTACCAAAACCACCTTAGGGAGCAATTATGCTTTCAATCGTTGAGGGTGAAGATGATATTCTCCAAGGGCCTTCCATCCACCTTTAGATCATGGGTAAATTCCATGATCATTGTGTGGTCTACACTGAGTCTACGCCCCACCAGGCGTTGACACCTAAAGACCTCCTGCTCAACCGCCTCGAGCCTATCTTCCACGTTTCCCATCTTCTTCGGCCCTTGAACATCCCGGATGTGAAGCACCCCATCACACATCTGAAGTGTTTGAGGGTGTTTCATCACCTCCAGCAAGTATGGGTTGATGAGCTTACCAAAGAACTTGTCCTTGGAGGAGCTTGACGAGGCCATGGTAATCTGGATCTATCAAAAAATAGTACGAAACAAGAAGAGAGCATTTATCCGTGGTATTAGGGTTAAATCATCGGGAGGTATATAGAGAGAATTTGTATACAAGGGAATATGTGTTCCACAAGAAAATGAAGCCAGGAAGGTACTCGAGGGACCCACTAGACATCAGGTCAGGGGAGGGGGCGGCGTGCCCTGGTGTCTAGTGGACACCTGGGTTGTCTTCCCGTGTGTTTCTTACTTTCTTAAATTTGCTAAAATTCCAAAACTGCGAGAAAATACTTTTGCGGATTTTTCTGAGCCCGTTTACTTACTGTATCACATACCTCTTCCTTTTAAGTGTACTAGAGTTTTTTTAAGGTCTCCCTAATGTGCTCCTCCGGTTTCATGGTTTGGATAATATTTGTTTCAACATTAATTGGTGTACCTGAGATGTAGTGCTTTATTATTTGTCCACTGACCACCTTCGGGTTAGTGCCTTTAAAATTATTGATCTTAATAGCTTCACACAATAAATTTCTTCAGTGGTATATGGTATTTCCCATTTGGATAGAAGTTTTCTGCAAAGAATCTAAGACGAGAATCGCACAATAGAACATATTCACCAACTTGGAATTCTTTCTTTTGGATTTTTTTGTCATGCCATCTTTTAACACTTTCTTTGTATAGTTTGGCATTTTCATAAGCTTGGTCCTCCGTTCATATAATGAGCTAATATCAAATAACCTATTTTTACCAGCATGTTTGAAAACATAGTTGAGTTCTTCAATTTCCCAATAAGCTTTATGTTCTAACTCAAGAGGTAAATGGCATGCTTTCCCATAACCATTTTATAAGCAGACATACCCATAGGATTTTTGTAAGCTGTTCTATAAGACCACAATGCATCATCTAATTTCATAGACCAATTCTTTCAGGACCTAATGACAATCTTTTGCAATATTAATTTTACTTCTCTATTGGATAATTCTACTTGAATACTATACTGAGGATAATAGGGAGATGCAATTCTTTGTTTTACATCGCATCTAGCAAGCAGCTTATGGGAAGCACCATGAGTCATTAAATATATAGGGACTCCAAAACATGGGAAAATAACTTACTTAAGCATCTTAATAGAGGTGTTATGATCAGCACTATTGGTGGGAATAGCTTCTACCCATTTAGTGACATTATCAATAGCAACCAAAATATGTGTATATCCATTAGAGGAAGGAAAAGTTCAAATATAATTCAATCCCCAAACATCAAATGGTTCAATAACAAGTGAATAATTCACAGGCATTTCCTGGCATCTACTAATGTTTCCAATTCTTTGACATTCATGACAAGAGAGGACAAACTTAGGAGCATCTTCTAAAAGAGTAGGCCAAGAAAATCCAGACTATAATACCTTGTGTGCAGTTCTATCTCCCGCATGGTGTCCTCCATAAGCCTAAAAGTGACTCTTCCGAAGGATTTGTTCCTATTCATGCTCGGGTATACAACGTCTAACAATACCATCTACTCCCTCTTTATAAAGATGTGGGTCATCCCAAAAGTAATGTCTTAAATCAAAGAAGGATCTTTTTTTCTTCTGTTGATAGGTGAAACTAGGTGGTATGTATTTAGCAACAATGTAATTAGCATAATTAGCAAACCATGGTGCATTTTTAGAAACATTGACACATCTAGTTGTTCATCACGAAAGCGATGATCAATAGGTAGTGGGTCATGAACAACATTTTATAACCTAGAAAACTTATCAGCAACGGGGTTCTCATCCCTATCCTATCAATGATATGCAAATCAAATTCTTGTAGCAAGAGAACCCACCTGATAAGTCTAGGATTATCATCTTTCTTTTCCATAAGATATTTAATAGTAGCATAATCTGTGTAACAAATACTTTACAGTCAACAATGTAAGATCTAAATTTATCACAAGCAAATACAAATGCTAAGAATTATTTTTTAGTGGTAGCATAATTTCTCTATGCACTCTCTAGAGTTTTACTAGCATAATTAATTACATTTAGTTTCTTATCAACTCTTTGTCCTAGAACAACACCAATAGCATAATCACTAGCATCACACATAATTTCAAAAGGCAAGTTCCAATCAGATGGTTGAACAATATGTGCAGAAGTTAAGGCTTTCTGCAAATATTGTTCAACCATCTGATTGGAACTTATGCACCAATAGCATAAGTGTTTCAAAGGCTTCTATACAATCATCATCAAAAATGAAAGGAACATCCTCTTGTAATAAATTAGTAAGAGCCCTATAAATTTTAGAGAAGTCTTTAATAAACCTCCTATAGAAACCTACATGACCAAGGAAACTACGAATACCTTTAATATATTTAGGACATGCCATCTTCTCAATTGCGTAAACTTTAGCCTTATCCACCTCAATACCCCGTTCAGAAATTTTATGACCCAAGACAATACCTTCATTCAGCATAAAGTGGCACTTCTCCCAATTCAAGACAAGGTTAGTTTTCTCAGATTTCTCCAAAACTCGGTCAAGGTTGCTTAATAAATCATCAAAAGAAGTTCCATAAATGAAAAAATCAACCATGAAGACCTGAACAATCTTTTCACAAAAATCAGAGAATATAGCAGTTATACATCTTTGAAAGGTAGGAGGTGCATTTCATAATCCAAAAGGCATACCTCTAAAAGCATAGGTTCCAAAAGGACACGTAAAGGTGGTTTTCTCTTGATCAGGTTGTGACACGGGTATTAGAGAGAAACAAGATTAGACATCGAGAAAGAAAAAACGTGTGTGCTTCCATAATATTTATACGATTTGGTCTATGAATGGAAAAGGATAATGATCTTTTCTTGTAGCTTTGTTTAATTTCCAAAAATCAATTACCATTTTATAGCCAGCCACCTCCTTTCTTAGCAACAAAATGAAACGGACTTACCGATCTACTATGAGCTATGGGATAAATTATACCTCCTTCCAGAAGCTTTAATATTTCATTTCTCACCACTTATTTCATTTTGGGATTGAGTCTTTCTTGGTGATCAACAATGGGTTTAGCATATGGCTCCATATTAATCTTGTGCTGATAGAGAGTGGGACTAATGCCCTTAAGATAATTAAGAGTATACCCAATAGCAGCTCGGTGCTTTCTTAAATTTGTTAGTAATATTTCTTCTTCATGGTATATAATGTTGGCACTGTTAATAAGATGGTATATCTTCTTTTCATCAAGATAAGGATATTTCAAAGTGTCGGGTAATTGCTTTAATTCAAACACGGGATCACCCATGGGGGAGGACGACCTCCTAGAGTTTCAACCAGCAAGTGGTGTTTAAGGATGGGATTTTGCTCAAAGAACATATTATCTATTTCATTCCTTTCATGCATATGCATATCATTTTCATGTTCTAGAAAATATTGTTCTAATGGATCCATAGGAGGAATGGCAATAAAATCAAGACCAATTACTTCACATTTACTAGGAAATTATTTGGCATGGGGATGTTTACTAAACTTGTAGAAATGGAACTCATGAGATGTACCACCAGAATTAACACTGACAATTTCCTTTTTGCAATCTATTTGATCATTGACAATATTCGAGAAGGGTCTACCAAATATTATGGGACAAAAATTATCTTGTGGTGAGCTAAGTACTAAAAAATCACTATAGTATTTTACTTTCCGACACAATACTTCAACATCTCTAACAATCCCAATTAGTGTGATGGTGTCTCTTTTGGCAATTTTAATACTAACACATATGTCTTCTATCTCAGCTGGTGCTATCTCATGCATAATTTCTTGAGATAAAGTAAAAGGGATAACACTGACACTAGCACCCATATCACATAAACCATTATAGAAGTGATCTCCTATTTTGACTGAAATGACAGGCATGCCAACAATAGGTCTATTCTTGTCTTTAGTATGAGGTTAGGCAATTCTAGCAGCTTCATTACGGAAATAAATAACATTCTCATCAATATTGTCTACCAAGAGTTCTTTGACCTAGTGGTACTAGGTTCTATCTTTATTTGCTCAAAGGTTTTGGTTGTTCTAAAATAACTTTTATTAACCATAGTCGAAGCTTTAGCACATTCCTTTATCCTAACAGGGAAAGGTGGTTTCTCAATGTAAGTAGTAGGTACAACTAGGTGAACATTGTAAATAATGGTTTCTGCTTCAACTTTATTTCGTTATTCAATTTTTCCTTTAATAGGTGGATGATATTTAAACCATTTATCTCTAGGAATATCAAGATGAGCACCAAAGGTTTCACAAAATGAGTTAAGTCCATACTTAGTGCTAAAATCACTGAAATCATCGGTATTCCTAAAAGATTTAACACAATCAAACTTAGGTTTTATTCCTAAATCTTTACCTTCGTTGAGCTCCCAATCTTCGTAGTTTCATTTAATTCATTCCAAAAGATCCCACCTGAATTTAATAGTCGAGCATGAAAATTATGAACAATAATTTCTCACTAGTGCGCATGATTGGGGCATGAATATAACAATGACTTCAGCCTCCCCCAGGCTAGAGCGATACTTTCTCCTGTACGAGGACAAAAATTATAGATAAACTTTCGATCACGATAAACAAGATGCATATGATAAGCTTGTTCGGGAAACTCCAATTGCAATCGATTCCGGTTCCAAGATCTTGTTTCATCACTTATCCTATACCGTGTCAATGCTTTACACCCAAAGATAAAGGGAAAACCTTCTTCTTGACTTCATCTCTGGATAAACCCGCAAGCTTAAATAATGCACAAACTTCATCCACGTAGATTATGTGCATATCCGGATGTTTTCTTCCATCTCCTGCATAAGGGTTAGCTAACAGTTTCTCTATCATACCCGAAGAAATTTCATACTAAACATTTTCAGTAGGTGCAGAATGTTGAGGGACAACTCTTGGTGTTTCCGGTCGAGGTGAAGATACCCCAAGGAAGCCCCTCAAAGGATTACTTTCCATAGTGACAAGTAATAGTAAATTTCAGCACATAATATTAATTTTCCCTTAGCAAAGGCTCTTCAATCCCCGACAACAGTGCCAGAAAAGAGTCTTGATGACCCACAAGTATAGGGCGTGAATCGTAGTCCTTCTGATAACTAAGAGTGTCGAACCCAACGAGGAGCGAAAGTAAAATACAAGCAGTTTTCAGCATGGTAATCTGTGCAAGCACTGAAATAGTGGTAACAAGTTGTTTGATAGCAAGATATTTGTAACAAGTGACAAGTACTAATTGTAACAATAGGTCCAGAAAGTTATCCCAATCCTTTTGTGGTAAAGGACATGCCAGAACAATTACTTATAATAGGCAAAGCATTCTTGAGGGCACACGGGAATTTCATCTAGTCACTTTCGTCATGTTGGGTTAATTCGCATTTGGTATTTCGATAATTTGATATGTGGGTGAACCGGTGATTGGGTGTTTTTATTACTTTAAAATCCTTGTTCTTATGATTAAACCTCCCGCAAGAATCCGCAACTACGAGAAAATTATTAAGAATAAACTCTAACCATAGCATTAAACATAGGGATCCAAATCAGCCCCTTACAAGTAGTGCCTAGACTTGGGTTTTAGTTTCTGTCACTCTCGCAACCCACCCTCTAAACACTAATCCACAATGCATTCCCTTAGGCCCAAAATATGGTTAAGTTTTACGTAGAAAACGTTCAAATAACACCACTAAGGGAATCATAACATTCATATTATCAAAATATCGCACGAATATCAACTTCACATGACTACTTGCAACATGATTTCTCACGTGGCCTCAACAATAGAAGTAACTACTACCAAGTGATAAACATGTTCATGATCATAGAGGTATTATATAGCATAATTAATCTCAACATATAATCTTCCACCAAATAGACCATAAAGCATCAATTACAAGATGTAATTAAGACTACTAGACACACTCGAGGTACCAATCTGAGGTTCCAGTACAGTATTGAGTACAAGAGATGAACTAGGGTTTTGATAGGAGATGTTGCTGGTGACGATGTTTATGGGTAATGGCCTCCTCAAGATGAGAGGGTTGTTGGTGATGAGGATGGACTCGATTTGTCCCCTCCGGGAGGGAAGTTCCTCCGCCCGAATCGCTCCGCTAGAGGGCAAAAGTGCTCCTACCCAGGTTCTGCATCGTGACGGCGGCGATTCGTCTCCAAAGTCCTGTCCTTAATTTTTTTTAGGTCAAAGGAGAATATATATGAGAAGATGGGCGCGAGAGGTGGGCTAGGTGGCCCACTAGACATCAATTTGCGCCAGGGGTGTGTCACGCGCCCTGGTGTCTAGTGGATGTCTGGCGACCCTGACTTCTTCATTCCAATATTTTTCATTTTTTATAAAATAATTATCCGTAAATTTTCAGCCCAATTGGAGGTGTGTAGAATGGTTGTCTGTGATGTAGCTTTTTCAGGTCCAGAATTCCATCTACTGGTATTCTCCCACTTGATGTAAATCTTCCATATTATGAGAGAAAAGGCATTAGAATTAATCCACCAAGTGGCAAAATGCATAAAACACTATAATAACAGTAACAAAACATGATGCAAAATGGACGTATCAATCGTCACTCGCCCACGGGAAAGGGACGAGTGTGTTTTCTTATTTGATGTCAAGGGTGTCAGTTATGATGAAGGTGCAGTCCTCCCCGATATCCCGTGCAGTAACTTGCTTCATATTGGGGATGGTCACCTTGTTTTTCTTGCTCCCGGAGGTATTGGTCTTTGGACAGCATTGCTGCACTCTGGATACGCTTCCCGGAGTCCTCATTAGAGGACTTGCCGGAACTCTTGTTCTTCTTCCCTCCCGGGAGTTTTGCCGCAGGATCAAATGCCTTGTCGAGATGCTGCCACTGCCTCCCGGTATAGCTTATGAACATAGAGCATTGAGTTCTTGCTTTCGGCATCGTTGGTGATGATACCAATCGGCCCTTGCGTCTTTAGTGTATTTAGGCGAGGTGAGATGCCACCATGAACTTTGCCAGTGTCGGTTGACCCTAGATTCCAATGTACAACAGTGATATCTTCGCAATGTCGAAGACGAACCTCTCTATTCTGAAGTTGAGCTCATGATGGAATGTCACCGGCAGAGTAATTTTTCCCTTGGGCTCAGATCTTCCTAGGTTGACCCCTTGGAAAGACCATGTTGGTTTGAGATCCGTGTCAGGGATCTGCAGTCGCTTGACCATGTTGGGCGAGATCAAACTCAAGCCCGTGCCACTGTCGACCAACATCTTTGTGACCCTGAGGTTGTAAATTGCCGGCGACACCAACAATGACACACACACACGTGACAACTGTGATGTGGTGAGGGTGATCCTTAGCGTCAAAGATGATTGGACTAGTGGACCACTTGAGGGGTTTCCTTTCCTCTGTCGTTGGCTCTGCTGCATCAAATTCACGGTCCCACTACTTCGGCTGCTAGTGGGAGGAGTGCAATGATGTGCCTCTGTCGACCCACAGGGCATATATCGCCATCTAGAATTCTTGGCCATTAGATCCCTCTTCTTCTCCATCATCATCATCGTCCTCGTCATTAGATTTATTATCATGGCCTCTTGTAGGCTTATATTTTTGCTTCTAGGCCTTGTTGTCATGACCACCACGGGCACCATGGCTTTCCTTTTTGGAGCCACCAGCACCGTCCTCGCCCTTCTCCTTGTTGCGCCTTTCATACTCTTGCTTCTGCTTCTCGACAAGTTGTTCTACTTCACAACATTTGGTGAGGTGGATCTTGTATTATGGTCTGTCAGTTTTTTCCCCTACCACGGCCTCGTCATCTCCGGAGTAGGCGGCGCCCTCCTTGCCTGATCCTTCAAAAAACTTCTTGCCAGTGTTGGACTTGTCAGACCCTTTGACGGCCATGGGACCTTGTGTTTGCTCTTTTGACTGCGCTTTCAACCCTTTCCCTTGGAGGCAGGTGTGTGTTCGTCATCAGAATCGACGTCTGTGTCAGCATCCTCTCCGGGGAGTCTCCTCCCTTCTTCAACACGTGCACATTTATCAAGCACATCATAAAGCTCGGCAACATCCCGCACCTTGTTGATGCTCATCTCCTCATGCATTCGGCGATTGCGCATGTTTGTATGGAACACGTCAATCACCGTGGTTGGGTGGACGTCAGGGATATTGTGCTGCACAGAGCTGAACCTCCATATGTACTTGCGGATGCATTCACCATCTCTCTGAGGAAGCACATGTAGGTCACTGGGCTGCCCTGGGAGTTTGTGACTAATGCTTGTGATCTGCGTTGGATTTTCCAGGAAGAGGAATGGGTGATGCAACATAATATAGGTATGTATTTACCTCAGTAGAGAATAAAGTTTTATCTAACCAATAGGAGGGACAACCAACCCTCCATCTTCAGTGGCTACACACAAAAGAGAAAAAACATGCACCCAACAGGGGCAAGAGGGTGGTCAATCCACCTGGACTCGTTACATGCAAACTTGTAAGTAGTCTTGTTGGTAGTAGATAATTGTAAATGGCAAATAAAATAAAAGGTAAATAATAATAGTGAGGTATTTGAGCATTTGTAACTTATAAGTGAATAGAACCGGGGCCATAGTTTTCCCTAGTGTCATCTCTCATGCAAGTAAGCATGCGGTGGGTAAACAAATTAGTGTTGGTAACTTGATAGAAATGCGCATAGTTATGTGATATTCATGGCAATGATGATGCGTATATAGGCATCACATCCATAAGAAAATAGGTGGAGTTCTGCCTGCACCTAGTACTATTACTCCACCCATCAACCGCTATCCACCATGCATCTAGAGTATCAAGTAAAAGAGAGTAATGCTTAGAGAATAATGACATCATGTAGACAAACAGAATTCAATTAATATAAAGTAACCCCATTTTTTATCCTTAGTGTCAACAATACAAACACGTATCGTGTCTCCTTCTGTGAGTGGTCTCCTTAGTGTCTCCTTCTGTGAGTGGTCACAACCCTCATAAGAAGGTATGGTCATGCTCAATCTTAATATCAACGAGCAAGGTAACGGAGGTAACCCACCACAGTGGTCACCGATTCGTCATGATTCAATGCAATGGAATAAAGTGCTACATGACATGCGTAAAATGGTTTCATAGTCATGGTCAATGGGCTCCTTAGCTGTGTCACCAAAGTCTTCAAGGTCTTCACAAGCTTCTGGTCCAACTCCGAGCACTTCGTCTAGTTCATCAACTACCACTAAAAACAACCACAATAAGCAACACAACCAGTAGAGAAATTAAAGTGTTCTAAAATAGGAGTTTTAATTTTATTGGGTATCCCTCGCTATAATAAAAATACCTAAAGTTGCTCTAATGGATTTGGATCACCAGATATTTTTGAAACGTGGAAATGGAGGAAATGATGATCCTATAAGAAGTCTACAAAAAATATTTTTATAAAAAATGAGTGAATGAACCTATTAAATAGGGCATGATATTTAGGAAGTGGTTTCACTAGATTTGGAGTTGGGATGAATTTCCTAGGTGTTTTCTAAGATGGAATAAATGGAAAATGGAGCTATTTATTTGGTCCAACCAAAATATAGCATAGGATAAAGTGTTAATCATAGCTGGATAAATAGGACATGATTTTATAGACATCTAGGAGTTTGAATCTCTTCATTTGGATTTTATTTGGTCTCTCTAGGAATTTTAAAATGTGGGATCCTCATAGTTCAAATTTGGATTTGAAAATGAAAACAGTAGAAAAGTTTGCTGGGAAAATGTGCATTGCACATATTTGGATAGGACATGATTTTACAGACTTCTAGAATTTTGAATCATAAATTGTCGAGCCATAATGAATTTATTATGGATTTTTGAACTTCTCTAAATTAAAGAAAAAGGGAAAATCCATTTACCAAATGGGATAAGTAGCGCACATGGTGGAAGATTGCCAACTGTGTCGGACAAGTGGCTCGGCCGTGCGGGGCAAGCAGTGACGTCGATGTCGCCCTTGGGAAGTACGCCTTTCGCACGGAGAGACGTTCCCAGCTGGGGCGTTTCCATTTAAATAGCGGGCCGATCACTGGGTTGCTGAATGGCGTGGCCCACCTATTGGGTCCTTCTCCTTCCTCGTGCGTTTTCTCATGGTCGAGGGGAGAGCGCGGCCCCCACGGCATTGCGGGCGATTCTGGCCACCACTTGTGACACCTGAGCTGCCGGTGGGCTCAGGAGCCCGCACCATGTCCATCCATGCATCGCGCAGACACGGAGGTCACTTGAGCATTGGCAGTGACAAGCCAAGCAGATGGTGATGATGGCGATCTCGGGCAAGGCTGCACAATCGGTGAGAGAAGGAATGGGACTGAGGGGAGGCTCATGGAGGTCACCTTGGTCCAATGTGCTGCATAGGAGGGAGGGAGCCACACTAGGGAGCTCCAGTTTGAGCGGAGGCCGCAGTGGCAATGTCGACAGTAGCAGGAGGAAGAAGGCACGAGAGTTGATCTGGGGGGTCCGGAAGGTCCGCGGGAGTGAGGACAGGTGAAGGAAGCAAAGATACTAGGTAGGGAAGGCGTTAAGTAGCCGCAACAAGGAGCCCCATAGGCCATGTCCACGGCCATGGCTCGGACATCGCGTGAGGCCACAGGGGTGTGCTGGGGCGTGTCTGTGAGCTCCGTGGGAGTGGTCTATGTCCATATGAGGGGAGAGAGGGGTCGAGGGGTCGGCAGTTGCTCGCGCGTGCGAGGTCACCCATTGGCGCTCTAGTGCAGCCAATGTGCGTGCGAGGGGAGGCCATTAGAGGGGGAGAGAGGAGGGCGCGATAGGCTCCCTTGTGACGGACGCCGAGGGCGTCTTGGGGACAAGAGGTGGAGACCCTAGGCTATCAGGGCGCTGGATCGAGGGGCGGCTACAGTGCTAATTGGCATTGTAGCGCGCTCCAAAGCGCGACCATTGCATGACGTGGCTTGCATATATCATGTGGGGTGTGGCCAATCATGTTTAGGGGATCTAGGGGGTATAGGAAGATAGTAGGGAAAGGCTTTGGATGCTCTGGGGGTTCCTTAGAATAGAAGGAAGTTGCAGGAGGGGAGAAACTTGGTGTCCAGGGAGGAACAATTTGGCTTTTACATTAGTAAGGTTTCAGCAGAGGCTAGGGGAAAGCTACTAGGGGTGCATTGTGACCATATGAAGTTGTGGTAAAAATTGAGGGTGAAAGAGAACAGTGGAAGGGATCAAAACATGGTTTTTACCGAATCACTAGAAGGTGTTTGATGTTGTATTGGTTAAGGTAAAAGATTCTACTGGACATGATATTTAATAGGGTCAAATGGGGGATATAAATTAAATGGAATACCAAATTTGGGCTCATTTAAAAGAAACTTCCAACGTAAACTTGGTAAACCCTAAAATATGCAGAATTGGGTTTCTGTAGATCTAGTCATGCAAAACTGTTCCCTCTAATGCACCACTTGGTGTGGTGTGATTATTTGGTGATTCGAGCATGCCCACAAAGTTCGGGGTCAATTGGGATAACTTGGCAATGTAGAGTTGCTCAAATTTGGTTATGTACACAGAGGGTTGGGAATATTTTGGTGAATCAAAACAATTAGGATGGAGGTGTAACTTGGCAAGATCATCAAATATATCATGTGTGAATTGGTATTGTTTCTTGGAAATATTTGTGAATATTTCTTATATAAATAAATCAAATTATTCAAATAGGCAGAAAAGGTTTTGGAGGGTTTATTCCAATATTTTAAACATGACCATGTGTTGGAAATATTTTATATAGAAAATATATGTCCATTGAGTTTCCATAAATTTTCTCAAATATTATGGAAGATTGAAAATATTTTTCCTCATAAAATAACATTTCTGGCCTAAAAAGGTATTTAAATAAACTAGTAAAATAAATTTCAAAATAATAATTGTGTGGTTATGGGATGTCTTCTTGATAATATGATCTAAATAGAACATTTGGGGTATAACATTACTCCTAATTTGAGGACTTGTAGTCCAAACCTCAATTGAGGGGGGAATCCTAATTTGAAAGCTTAAAATAAATAAATGCTTTTTGGTCAAAATAATATTTGTCAAAAATAGTTTTATGTCCTATGCACATGGTATTGTTATTGGGCAAAGATTTGGAGCAAGGAGATGAGTTTTGGGAGAAGGAGATTTTTTGTGGTTTAAAACACAAGCAAGCACACAAGCAAATAGCAATCAAGTCAAGCATCATAAGCACACAAAAGATTTAATTGGTCTAAATTTTTGAGCTATGTTAACTTAGTAACATAAGGCAAAAAACAGGGTGTGACAAACCTACCCCCATACAAGAATATCATCCCCAACATTCGTAGGCTAGGCGTTGAATAGATATAGAAATCCAGGTTTAAGGTAGTCTTCACGTTCCCGTGTTGCTTCTTCCTCGAGGTGGTTGCTCCATTGGGCCTTGATGTGCTTGATGATATATCTTCGAGTGCCAGGCTTGCATTCGGCTTCTTCTAAGGGTGAACGTGATTCTTGCAATATGTTCGGCTTGACTAAAAGTTGAGGGCTTGGTGGACTAGTTTCTGGCAAGGGTCTAGATTGCTTGTGTATTCCTAAGTCGGGATACATGACAAGGTAGTGTGTCCATGTGTAGGTCCAAAGGTTACTTATGTTGGTTAATAACGTATACATGTCTCGTGTTATAACAGAAGAGTCAAGGTTTTGGTGTAGCTTCTCATCGACGGGGAAATCATTGTCTTCCTTAAAGCAGGTGATCTTCAATCGCAGGTGGTCTTCTCCTTGACAGTGTCGAAGCATGTCAAGGTAGGCCTCTCGACGAGATCTTCTCCTTGAGTAAGTTGCCCAGGTATGTTCTTCACTCGCCTTCAGCCATTTTTCTTTGTTTTCATGGACACATGTTTTCGGCGTGTCTTTGATTGTTTGGTGTTTTTCCTATTCATAGCCACTTAAGGAAAGGTTTGGGTTGATTCACTTCTCTGAGACTAAGCTTAGAGACTCTATGTATAAACCGATTCTACCACCTAGGATGGTTTTTGAGGGGGTCCTAGATAAGCTAGCTATCCAAATGTATAGATCAGTGATCCAATCCCCAAGGTTTGAGGTTTGGACAAGAGGGAAGACCTACCTTTGGCAGGTGGTTCATCATGGTCCTTCCATGCCCATGATTGGATAAAAAGGGACCCTTTCACTCCTTTTGATGTCCGAGGGCTTCATTGTGCTTGAACGTTGGTGCTGCTCGACACGTTCTTGCTGATGTAGTCAACAGATTACTGGTGGTTGAGTTGTCTTGCTTCTTCTTCATCATCGTGGTTGTGATGCCCTTGGTTTAACCGTACGCTAATCACACACGCAAATGTGTACGATCAAACCCAAGGACTCACGGGAAGATATCACAATACAACTCTAGACACAAATAAAATAACATCAGCTTCATATTACAAGCCAGGGGCCTCGAGGGCTAGAATACGGAAGCTCGATAAACACACGAGTCAGCAGAAGCAATAAATATCTGAGTACAGACATAAAACATGGGGTGCCTTAGAGAAGGCTAGCACAAAAGATACATCGGTCGAATGAGGCTAGGCCTCCTGCCTAGGAACCTCCTAACTACTCCTGATCATCAGCGGCCTCCACATAGTAGTAGGCACTGTCGGGGTAGCAGTCGTCGTCGGCGGGGACCTCCATCTCCTGGGCTCCATCATCTGGTCGCAGCAAACGGATCGAGGGGACAAGGGTGGAGCAAAGCAGCGGTGAGTACTCATCCAAAGTACTCGCAAGACTTACATCAGATCTATTCTAAGTATGCATCAGTATCAAAGAAGGGGGGGGTTATATGTGGATTGACTGCATGAATGCGAGAATAAAGAGAGAAGGCCTAGTTCTATCGAATACTAGCATCTTCAGGGTCTTGCAGCAATAGACGAGAGTAGAACAGGGGGGTAAAACATTAATAGTCATATTGTTGCAGCAATATTATAGTGAGGTCACGCCTAAATATCCTCCCTCGACTCCCTGTGAGGAAGCAATCCCGAGGCAAACTAATTCCAGTTAAGTAACAATTGTAGTTGTATAAGATCGGGGCACAACTCCAAGTCGTCCTGTAACCGTGGACACGGCTATTCGAATAGTTAATTTTCATCCCTGCAGGGGTGCACCACATGTCCCGTCATGCTCGATAACACTTTGGCCGGACATACTTTTCTGGGTCCTGCCCGGCCTCAGAATATCGACACGTCGCAGCCCCACCTACGACTAATCAGAGAGGTCAGCCCGCCGGTCTAAATCCTAAGCGCAAAGGGTTCATGGGCCCAGTTCCCCTCCGCGCTCCTGCACGATGCGAGGTCGGCCGACGTCAGTCCTAGCATCCCTTAATCACAAGCGCAATGCATCTCGGGACCACTCTGGCGCGCGCCACTATGATTGCTGACATCCGAAAAGCTTCGGCTGATACCGCGACGCCGAGTACCCATAATTCTTCGCGCATAGCCGGTTAGTGCGAAAAGGTCTCCGACCAACCCAAATCAAATAACCAAATCCATTAAAATTTTAATTAGGCCAACAACACAGTCTCACGGGAATCCACCCGTCTTACAACTAATCACCAAAGATCCGAGTAACATGGTCGAGTAACTGTGTGGTTGTAATCATCGGGGGGAATCCGAGGTATCACCCTCGTTGGATTCCGAACAATCTACCCGTCAAGGTGGGCTTAGATGAATCACCCTCGAGGGTCCCACACTTGAGGGGTTTTACGACAGAGGCGTCATCGGGAATGGTGAAAGAGGAATCACCCTCGATAACCACGACCGACTAGCTATACTACAGAGATATCATCAAGAGTACTTAGCGGGGTGTCACCCTCGGTACCCGATAATATCTCTATAGAGTCGTAGAACGAAGGGGGTGTATGTGATGTGTCGGGTCTGGCTCATCGATCAGAGATCGAGATTTGAAAACAAGCGGGGCAACTGGACTACGGGGTCAGAGGGGGTGACTGCTCCACCTATACTAAGCACATTTAAAGTACAGCACTGAAAGTAGCAGTTCATCAAAAATAGGCTATGCATCAGATATAGGAGCTAACTACAACAGTAGCAAAATTCTAATGCAAGCATCAGGAAGAAAGAATAGGCGATATAGGAACGATCAAGGGGGGGGTTGCTTGCCTTGCTGCTCTGCGACAAAGGACTGATCGGCAGGGTCGTAGATGTACCCGGCATCAGCGTCAGTCTCGGGGTCTACCGGTAAGAAGAGGGGGAAGAAACAATAAATAATAGCAACGGTGCAGCACAAAGCATGACATGGCAAGATGCAGGTCAGACATGATCTAACGGAGCAACATCCGTCATAGACGGGTCGGAAGAATATCTGACGATATTTTCCGGGTCTCGGGCTACTACCGGTCCTACTGGAAACGATGGAAATGTTCCATGTTTGCTATGCTAGGGACACGTGAGAGACGAATGGACCGTGTATCTGGGTTCGTCTCGTTCTGCTGATAAACATTGATGTTGAAAAATATTTTGATCTGACTTATGGATTATTTAATATTAATGTTTAAAGTTTTATTCAATAATTAGGAATTAAAAACAGATTTAAATAATTTAATAAAAAGCTATTATGACATCAGCATGATGTCATGCTGACATCAACAGTTGACTGGTCAACTGACCAGCGGGTCCCGGACGTCATAGGCACAAGTTTTAATTAAGATTAAATATTAATTAATTAGATTAATTTAGTGGGGGACCCAAGTGTCATATTCTAATTATTCTAATTAATTAATTAACTAATATATCTATTTATTTATTTAATAAAAACATTATTTTTATTTTTATATTTTAATTTTCACTTTTCTTTAAAAGGGGTGTGGGGCCTCCCTGTCATAGACAGCGGGGTGCGTTGGCCCCACGGGTAAGTGGCTTTAGGCCAAATACGCATTTTTACTCACACATACATAACCAAATATTTAACGTATAAGTCCATATACCGAAATAC
Organism: Hordeum vulgare subsp. vulgare; assembly: GCF_904849725.1. NCBI lineage: Eukaryota > Viridiplantae > Streptophyta > Magnoliopsida > Poales > Poaceae > Hordeum > Hordeum vulgare. The sequence goes on along the minus strand of NC_058519.1, from coordinate 266,436,340 downwards.
ATACATACATACATACATACATACATACGTGCATCTCATACATACAAAAATACATACGCAAATACAATGTTTATTTTTATTTCCTTCAAAAACTCTCATCTCCCTCTCTCTGTTAACAAAGAGCCTTCTTCTCTGCTTCTCCTCTTCTCTACAGAGAAGAAAACTAACTTCAATCTCTCCTACGCGAACATCACGTCGTCGAAACGGAGCGTCGTTCGTCGGAACAGAACCGGGACGGCGAGGGGAACGAGATGGTGGAAGGAGCCCGAGGAGGGGCTCACCGATGTTGATGAGATGACCCGGTGAAGCCGGAGTTCTCGTGAGGCGGAGGTGATGGCGGTGATGGCGCGGTTCCGGTGGTGACGGTTATGACGGATCCGACGAGGTGGGTCGCTGGAGAAAGCCTCCCGAAGGTGGCCAACCGGCATGACGAGGAGGAGGGTTCTCCCTAACCGGTCCCTCCTGGACCGAGCGGGAGGAAGGGCCGACGGGGGGGTTTGGGCCGAGAGGGAGGTGGCCTCGGCCGGCGGTGAGGGTGAGGAGAGGGAGGCCGGTGGGGGGAGGGGGCTCGCCGGCGAGGAAGAGAGGCTAGAGGGAGGCAGGCTGCGGTGGGGATCGGGGGGGGGGGGCTCTCCCGGTCTCCACGGGAGAGGAGGGAACGAGAGAAGGAGGCTCGGGGGGGAACTGTCGGTGGGGTGGGGTTGGCTACCGAGAGAGAGAGATATTTCTCTCGTGCGGTGGGTGAGGCGAGAGATGGGGGGATCGGGGGTTACTTTTCCTTTTTTGCTTATCTTTTTTTTGTTTTGTTTTTATTTTTCTATTATTTCTAATTCTTTTTAGTATCTAATTTTATCTACTATCTCTTATAATTTATTTTATATACTTTTACTTCTTTCTTTTATTTATTTCTTTTACATTTACTATATTTCTCTTTGCTTATTTTGTTTAAGGCTCCACCTGTAAATATATTGGGTTATCAAATATTCCAAAAGTGTTCAATTTATTTTTATACTTCGCTAGGGAATTTTTATAACTCCCCTGACATTTTCATTTCATCAGCCGAATTCTTTCCTTGTTTGACTTCATCTTAAAGCATCTAATTTTGATGCGGTTTCAACCAACACGAGATCGTTGATATCATTAACGATGACGTTGCATCATTAGCGCGGGATCCCTGTCGCTTAATTACAATCATTACTGTAGCAAAAGTCGAGGATGTCACAATTCTCCCCTGCTAACAAGAATTCTTGTCCCGAGAATTAAGAAGTAGAGGGAAAGAGCCCGGGGTATTCATCACGAACATGATCCTCGCGTTCCCAAGTGGCTTCATCTTCAGAGTGATTTGACCACTTCACCTTGACGAACTTGGTGACTTTGCTACGACTCTTACGTTCAGCTTGGTCGAGAATGCGGACCGGATGCTCTTTATAAGAGAGGTCTTGTTGCAGCTCAAGCATACCATGATCCACTACTCGAATAGGGTCCTTGAAGCAGCGACAGAGCTGAGAAACATGGAAGACATCGTGAACCGAAGAAAGGTTCGCCGGCAGTTCCAATTGATAAGCCACTCTTCCATGCCTTTCGAGAACAGTGAGAGGACCAATATAACGAGGAGCTAACTTGCCCTTGATTCGGAAACGGTGTGCACCTCTCATTGGTGTGACACGAAGATGAGCCTTTTCGCCAGGTTGATAGACCATATCTTGATGATGACGGTCATACCGACTCTTCTGACGAGACTGAGCAGCCTTCAGATTCTCATGAATAATGCAGACTTGATCTTCGGCATGTTGAATAATATCCAGACCGAAGAGTGATCTTTCCCCAGTATCTGACCAATTCAGAGGAGTTCGACACCTTCGTCCATACAATACTTCGAAAGGGGCCATCTTCAGACTAGCTTGATAGCTATTGTTGTAAGAGAACTCGGCATATGGGAGAGATTCCTCCCATTTCTTACTGAAAGAAATGACACAAGCTCGAAGCATGTCCTCGAGAATTTGGTTGACTCATTCAACTTGTCCATGGGATTGAGGATGAAATGCGGTGCTGAAGGACAGATGAGTCCCCATAGCCTTCTGAAAAGTTTCCAAAATTTTTGAAGTGAACAAGCTGCCACGGTCCAAACTGATTACCAACGGAATACCATGAAGTGAAACAACTCTTGACATATGAAGATCTGCCAGCTGACTAGCATTAATCGTTTCTTTGACGGTCAGGAAATGTGCCACTTTGGACAGTCGATCAATGACGACAAGAATAGCATCATTACCTTTCTGAGATCTGGGGAAACCCGTGACAAAGTCCATTTCAACATGGTCCCATTTCCACTCAGGAATAGAGATAGGTTGCAGAGTTCCAGCAGGCTTTTGGTGTTCTTCTTTGATACGCCGGCATATATCACATTCTGCCACATAGCGTGCAATGTCTTGTTTCATATTGGGCCACCAGAATCTTTGCCGGATGTCTTGGTACATCTTGGTACTACCCAGGTGAATAGACAATGGTGTGTCATGAGCTTCTTCCATCACCTTCCCGGTCATCCTGAGATTTTCCTTCTTATTTGGGACGAATAGGCGACCCTTGAAATACAAGGCGCCATCTTCATCAACAGTGAAAAAGGAGGGTTTACCCTTCACAATATAGCTCTTAATCGTGTCGACATCATCGTCAAAGCCTTGTAGATTCCTTATGGATCTCACAAGATCTGGTTCAACCACTAGGTTACTGAGGGAACCCTGATTAACAACACGAAGGTTCATCTTTTGACACTCTTCTGGAGGGGGAACAAGGTAACCCTGAGGAACAATATGGAGGTTCAGCTTACGGAATTCCTCTTGTAGACGATCGTGAACCTTATGAAGCTAAGGTGGTGGCAGTATGACTTGCGACTCAAGGCATCAGCCATTATGTTAGCCTTGACAGGGGTATATGATATACTACAGTCAAAATCTGCTATACGCTTCATCCATCTTTGTTGACATAGATTCAGCTCCGGTTGAGTGAACAAGTACTTCAGACTTTGATGGTCGGTGTAGATTTCACAGCGATTACCGACAAGCTATTGTCGCCATCCTTTCAGTGCATGAATAACTGCGGAAAGCTCGAGATCATGAACGGGGTTGTTCTCTTCATGAGCACGCAGTTGACGTGAAGCATAAGCAATCACCTTGCGATCCTGCATCAGGACACAACCTATTCCTTGATGAGAAGCGTCACCGTATATGATGAAATCCCTTTTCGTATCTGGAGGAGCAAGTACTGGAGTGGACGTCAGTTTGTCCTTGAGCGCCTGGAAACTTTCCTGACATTTATCAGTCCACTCGTACTTAACAGCTTTGTGAAGCATGTTGGTTAAGGGCTTCACAATCTTGGAGAAGTTCTCGACGAATCGACGGCAATAGCTGGCGAGTCCGAGAAAACTTATGACTTGCTTGACATTCTTCGGCGGAGTCCAGTCAAGAATAGATTGAATTTGTTCGGAGTTGACTGCAATACCATCCTTCGAAATCACATGACCAATGTAAATCACTTCATCTAGCCAGAATTCACATTTGGAATACTTCGCATAGAGTTTATGCTCCCGAAGCTGATCCAGTACAAGACGAAGATGTTCAACATGCTATTCTTTGTTCTTTGAAAATACCAGAATATCATCCAGATATACCACGATGGATTTGTCGAGGTAGTCCATGAATATATAATTCATCAACGGAGAGAAGGTTGCCGGTGCATTGGTTAAGCCGAAGGACATGACGGTGTACTCGTATGATCCATAACGAGTAACAAAGGCGGTCTTTGGAATATCCTCTTTGCGAACACGGATCTGGTGGTATCCCAATCTCAAGTCGAGCATCGAGAAGACGATGGAACCAGCAAGTTGATCATACAAATCATTTATCCGAGGGAGAGGATATTTGTTTTGAATAGTGGCCTGGTTGATAGGACGATCGTCTTGAACCAATTGATTTGTCCCATCCTTCTTCTTAACAAAGAGAGAAGGTGCTCCCCAAGCAGAGGAACTCGGACGGATGAAACCCAGACGATAGGTGGAGTTCTGCCTGCACCTAGTACTATTACTCCACCCATCAACCGCTATCCACCATGCATCTAGAGTGTCAAGTAAAAGAGAGTAATGCTTAGAGAATAATGACATCATGTAGACAAACAGAATTCAATTAATATAAACTAACCCCATTTTTTATCCTTAGTGTCAACAATACAAACACGTATCGTGTCTCCTTCTGTGAGTGGGACATAGAAATCCATTAGATTGATCCCACTACAACACACCCCTCTCATTGAAGTAAGATCAATCTGCTAGGCCAAAGCAAATCGATATATCGAAGAGATTTATGAAGCTATAAATATCAGGCACAAAATAATCATATTTAGAATTCAGAGAAGAATCAAATACTTATCATGAATAATCTGAACATAACCCTGCAATTCATTGGATCCCAACAAATGCACCACACAAACAAATTACATCAGATAGATTAAAGTGAAGATGCAATGATCATCATATTGAAGATGAAGAGAGAGATAACCATCTAGGTACTAACTACTAACTCGTAGGTCTATGGTTAACTACTCACACATCACCATTGGAGCATCAACAATGATATAAAGGTCCTCTGTGATTGATCCCCCTTCGGTGAGGCACCAAATAAGGGCTATAGATGTGCACGCTGAAAACAAAGACTTGCAGCGGCGGAAGCAGTGTTTTTGGGTGCTCCATAGGGTTTTAGGAGTATATGTCAATTTATAGGCCAGAGAGGGGCACAAGGAGGCAATCGAGGGGACACGAGGCAACAGGGCGCGGCCTACCCCTTGACCATGCTCAGGTGACTCCTGCCTCCCTCGTGAGGCCTCTGGTCTCCTCCAGAAGCTTCCAGGTCTTCTTTTGGTCCAGAAAAAATCATATTAAAGTTTTGTAGCAATTGGACTTCGTTTGCTAATGTAAACATGAAAAGCAAAAAACTTGCAGAAAACATCAATGGACACTGGGCAATGCGTTAATAAGTTAGTTCTCAAAAATAATATTAATTAGTAAATAAACACCCAAAAAGTATCCTAGAATGATTATATAACAGCATGGAAAAATAAAAAACTATAGATCTGTTGGAGACGTATAAGCATCCCCAAGATTAATTCATGTTCGTCCTCGAGTCGGTAAATGATAAAAACAATTTTTTTATGTGACATTCTAACCAACATGTAGTCTATTACAAGTTTGATCATTTAGAAATGACTAGTTATTAAACATCAACATAGTAATTCTTATAAACATAAGAAACATAATCATCAAGTTTCAAAGCATATGATTGTTAAAGAATGTCCACCCCCTATTCATTTTATCATATAAATATAGCATGGATCCATCCTCACCACATAAATACAAATGTTAAGCACCACAGTGTCAAGTCAGGCTATTGGATCATATTTTTTAAGGCGCGTCAGCTTTGTATTACTTGTGCTATATGCGAGCGTGAACCATGTGTATAGCATATAGATGGAATAGAATAAGGTGGTAAGTTTGAAAGCAGTGAAAGTGGAGAAGAAAGTATTGTATAAACTAGGCGTGCCAAAGGGCTATGGATATGCCCATCAATAGATATCAATGAGAGTAGTAGGGATTGTCATTCAACAAATGCACTAGAGCTATAAGTGTATAAAAGCTTAAATGAAGTTAAGTGTGTGTGCATCTCACTTTCTTGCTCATGAAGACCTCATGCATTTGACGAATCCTATCAATGGATTATACAAGTGAAGTTCTGTAAAAAATAATTCCACTAGCATATGGATGTGACCAAACAGGAGGCTCTCTATGTGAAGAACATGGTGCCATTTTGAGGCACAATTATATATTAAGAGGTAGTAGCACTATCCCTTTTCTCTCATTTTTTTTATTTTTTTCCTTTTTCATTTTATCTTTCTTATTTCTTATTTTTCTTCTTGTTTTCCTTTTTATTTTTCGTCCGTATTCTCTTCCTGACTTGCACGGGAACCATTGTCTCCATCATCCTTTCCTCGCGTAGATAGTGCCCTAAATAATGACGATCATCACATATTTATTTACTTACAACTCAATATGAGAAACTAATAGGATGATATGCCTTTATATGAATGCCTCTGGCAATGGACGATGATGTGCAATGATCAAACGTAACATGTATTTTTTTGAATGGTGCCTTTACCACAAATACTATATTAACTTATATGGTCATAGAAAGCAATATGATAATGAAAGTACAAGTCATATGAAGTGACGGTCGAAGTTGCATCGAAATATATGTCGGAATGGATATGGAAAAGCCATGATAGATAGGTATGGTTGTTGTTTTGAGGAAGAGATAATGAGGCTTATGTGCAACTGAGAGTATCATGTCATGGGGTTTGGATGCACCAGCGAAAGTTGCACGATCCTCGAGGTGAGAATTGGTAATGCATGGTACCGAAGAGGCTAGGAAATATGTGGAGGTGAGAGTGCGTATATCCATGGATTAACATTTGTCATAAAGAACTCACATACTTATTGCAATATTTTATTATCTCTCGAGAAGCAAAGCACTACTTGCATGCCCCTAGTGAGGAGGTTGGTAGGAGTTAACCATGGCTCGCCCCTGACTTAAACATCACTAGTATTTCAATGAGGAATAAGTATGCTCACACATCATCACCATGCCATAAAATATTTGGATGAATAAAAAGTTAAAGACCTCTAATTAACTATACTCTTATGAACCTATGATCTTGCACTCATGCTCTTTCCTATTACCATATTAATATCATTAACCATCATTTGTCTTTTATATGCTACAGGTGGTTTTGATTATGCACTCATTGAATACTTATTATTTTTGTACTAGTTCTATAATCCATGCAAATTACCATACCTATCTATGAAATCTCAAAAAAAATATAAGTGCAGAACGAGTGAACAATTCCTTCTATAAAATCTATACGCCATCGTCCTCTAAAAGATACAAGTGAAATTCTAGAGCAATTGCTAAGTTCAAAAGATATAAGTGAAGCACAAAGAGTATTCTAACAAATCGTGGTGATCGTGTGTTTCTCTCAAGTAGGTCTATTCAAAGAACAATTATTATGGGTACTCAAAACAAAAATCAAACTAACGCAAACAACGCTCCAAGAAAAACTCATATGATGTGATGAATAAAAATGTAGCACCAACTGACGTACCGATGGATTACGACGAAAGAGGGGATGCCTTCCGGGGAATTCCCAAGATTAAACACTTTAGTATTCCTTAGAATATCATCCTGGGGTGCCTTGGGCATCCTCATGCTTAGGACCTTGTCACTCCTTATTCCTTCATCCATCGCGGTAATTACCAAAACTTGAGAACTCTAGCACACAGAACTCAACAAAAACTTCATGAGATTAGTTAGTATAATAAAAGTATCAAATAATTTATGTACTATTATAAATTGATTCATATTGTATTATTGCATAAGGTACTGTATTCTAACTTCTCCATGAATTTTACCCCAAAATAATCCATAGCATCATGAAAATGAGCAAACTGTGCAAGCAAAAATAGAATCTCTCTAAAACAGAACAATATACAAAGATATAGTTAAGTATCATACTTTTGTAACTCCACAAATTCTGAAGGCTTAGGAGTACGTGGGGAATTTATATACAAATATTGTGCAAAAAATTAGATCAAAAAGACGTTCTTGTAAAATCATGGAAATTCTGCACTCGACCGTAAAGTTTCTATTTTTGCATCGCATAAATTCTACTATCGTTCGAATCATCCCACATGCTTTAATTGGCACAAAAACTAGGTTAGCTATTAAATGACCTATTTTTACGTAAATATCTCCAAAATGACATATACTTAGCTTAGTTTCCTCCTAGATGACGTAGTAAGCTTAATTAGCTCCGAAATGGCCTATTTAATAAAAAATGACCTATACTTAGCTAAGTTCTCTCCTAAATGACATAGTAAGCTTATGTAGCTCCAAGATGACCTATTTTACCTAACTTAGCAATTAAATGGCCTATAATTAGCTTAGTTAGCTCCAAAATGGCATAATAAGCATAGTTAGCTCCTAAATGACTTATTTTCTCCAAAGTAGGTCTAACATGACATATAATTAGCTTAGTTTCCTCCTAGATGAGGTAGTAAGCTTAATTAGCTCCGAAATGGCCTATTTAATAAAAAATGACCTATACTTAGCTAAGTTATCTCCTAAATGACAAAATAAGCTTATGTAGCTCCAAGATGACCTATTTTACCTAACTTAGCTATTAAATTGCCTATAGTTAGCTTAGTTAGCTCCAAAATAGCTTAATAAGCATAGTTAGCTCCTAAATGACCTATTTTTACCTAAGTAGCTCCAAAATGACATATACTTAGCTTAGTTCCTTCCTAGATGACATAGTAAGCTTAATTAGCTCCGAAATGGCCTATTTAATAAAAAATGATCTATACTTAGCTAAGTTCTCTTCTAAATGACATAATAAGCTTATGTAGCTCCAAGATGACCTATTTTACCTAACTTAGCTATTAAATGGCCTATAATTAGCTTAGTTAGCTCCAAAATGGCATAATAAGTATAGTTAGCTCCTAAATGACCTATTTTTACCTAAGTAGCTCCAGAACGATGTATACTTAGCTTAGTTTCTTCCTTGATGACGTTGTAAACTTAATTAGCTCCGAAATGGCCTATTTAATAAAAAAATGATCTATACTTAGCGAAGTTCTCTCCTAAATGACATAATAAGCTTATGTAGCTCCAAGATGGCCAATTTTACATAACTTAGCTATTAAATGGCCTATAATTAGCTTAGTTAGCTCCAAAATGGCATAATAAGCATAATTAGATCCTAAATGACCTATTTTTACCTAAGTAGGTCTAAAATGACATATAGTTAGCTTTGTTTCCTCCTAGATGACGTATAAAGCTTAATTAGCTCTGAAATGGCCTATTTAATAAAAAAATGACCTATACTTAGCTAAGTTCTCTCCTAAATGACATAATATGCTTATATAGCTCCAAGATGACCTATTTTACCGAACTTACCTATCAAATGGCCTATAATTAGCTTAGTTAGCTCCAATTGGCATAATAGGGATAGTTAGCTCCTAAATGACCTAGTTTTACCTAAGTAGCTCCAAAATGACATATACTTAGCTTAGTTTCCTCCTAGATAACATAGTAAGATTAATTAGCTTCGAAATGTCCTATTTAATAAAAAATGATCGATACTTAGCTAAGTTGTGTGTTAAATGACATAATAAGCTTATGTAGCTCCAACATGACCTATTTTACCTAACTTACATATTAAATGGCCTATAATTAGCTTAGGTAGCTCCAAAATGGCATAATAAGTATAGTTAGCTCCTAAATGACCTTTTTTACCTAAGTAGGTCTAAAATGACATATAGTCAGCTTAGTTTCTTCCTAGATGACATAGTAAGCTTAATTAGCTCTGAAATGGCCTATTTAATAAAAAATGACTTATACTTAGCTAAGCTCTCTCCTAAATGACATAATAAGCTTATGTAGCTCTAAGATAACCTATTTTACCTAACTTAGCTATTAAATGGCGTATAATTAGCTTAGTTAGCTCCAAAATAGCTTAATAAGCATAATTATCTCTCGAATGACCTATTTTTACCTAAGTAGCCTCAAAATGACATATACTTAGCTTAGTATACTCCTAGAAGACGTAGTAAGCTTAATTAGCTCCGAAATAGCCTATTTAATGAAAAATTACCTATACTTAGCTAAGTTCTCTCCTAGATGACATAAATAGCTTATGTAACTCCGAGATGACATAATTTACCTTATTTAGCTATTAAATGGCCTATAATTAGCTTAGTTAGGTCCAAAATGGTATAATATGCATAGTTAGCTCCTAAATGACCTATTTTTACCTAAGTAGGTGTCAAGTGACACATAGTTAGCTTAGTTTCATCCTAGATGATGTAGTAAGCTTAATTAGCTCCGAAATGGCCTATTTCATAAAAAAATGACCTATAGTTAGCTAAGTTCTCTCCTAAATGACATAATAAGCTTATGTAGCTCCAAGATGACCTATTTTCCCTAACTTAGATATTAAAAGGCCTATAGTTAGCTTACTTAGCTCCAAAATGGCTTAATAAGCATAGTTAGCGCTTGAATGACCTATTTTTATGTAAGTAGGTGTAAAGTGACATATAGTTAGCTTAGTTTCATCCTAGATGATGTAGTAAGCTTAATTAGCTCCGAAATGGCCTATTTAATAAAAAAATGACCTATACTTAGCTAAGTTCTCTCCTAAATGACATAATAAGCTTATGTAAGTCCAAGATGACCTATTTTACTAACTTAGATATGAAATGACCTATAATTAGCTTAGTTAGCTCCAAAATGGCATAATAAGTATAGTTAGCTCCTAAATGACCTATTTTTACCTAAGTGGCTCTAAAATGACATATACTTAGCTTAGTTTACTCCTAGATGACGTAGTAAGCTTAATTAGCTTCGAAATGTCCTATTTAATAACAAAATGTCCTATACTTATCTAAGTTCACTCCTAAATGACTTAATAAGCTTATGTAGTTCCAAGATGACCTAGTTTACCTAAGTTAGTTATTAAACGGCCTATAATTAGCTTACTTAGCTCCAAAATGGCATAATAAGCATAGTTAGCTCCTAAATGACTTATTTTCACCTAAGTAGGTCTAAAATTACATATAGTTAGCTTAGTTTCCTCCTAGATGACGTAGTAAGCTTAATTAGCTCTGAAATGGCCTATTTAATTAAAAAAAAATGACCTATACTTAGCTCAGTTCTCTCCTAAATGAGATAATAAGCTTATGTAGCTCCAAGATGACCTATTTTACATAACTTAGCTATTAAATGGCCTATAGTTAGCTTAGTTAGCTCCAAAATGGCTTAATAAGCATAGTTAGCTCCTAAATGACCTATTTTTCACCTAGTAGCTCCAAAATGACATATACTTATCTTAGTTCCTTCCTAGATGACGTAGTAAGCTTAATTAGCTCCGAAATGGCCTATTTTATCAAAAACGATCTATACTTAGCTAAGTTCTCTCCTAAATGACATAATAAGCTTATGTAGCTCCAAGATGACCTATGTTACCTAACTTAGCTATTAAATGTCCTATAATTAGCTTAGTTAGCTCCAAAATGGCATAATAAGCATAGTTAGCTCCTAAATGACCTATTTTTACCTAAGTAGCTCCAAAATGACATATACTTAGCTTAGTTTCTTCCTTGATGACGTTGTCAGCTTAATTAGCTCCGAAATGTCCTATTTAATAAAAAATGATCTATACTTAGCTAAGTTGTCTCCTAAATGACATAATAAGCTTATGTACCTCCAAGATGTCCAATTTAACATAACTTAGCTATTAAGTGGCATATAATTAGCTTAATTAGCTCCAAAAGGGCATAATAAGCATAATTAGCTCCTAAATGACCTATTTTTACCTAAGTAGGTCTCAAATGACATATAGTTAGCTTAGTTTCCTCCTAGATGACGTAGAAAGCTTAATTAGCTTCGAAATGGCCTATTTAACAAAAAAATGACCTATACTTAGCTAAGTTCTCTCCTAAATGACATAATAAGCTTATGTACCTTCAAGATGACCTATTTTACCTAAATTAGCTATTAAATGGCCTATAATTAGCTTACTTAGCTCCAATTGGCATAATAAGGATAGTTAGCGCCTAAATGACCTATTTTTACCTCAGTAGCTCCAAAATGACATATACTTAGCTTAGTTTCCTCCTAGATAATATAGTAAGATTAATTAGCTTCGAAATGGCCTAGTTAATAAAAAATGACCCATACTTAGCTAAGTTATGTGTTAAATGACATAATAAGGTTATGTAGCTCCAACATGACCTATTTTACCTAACTTACATATTAAATGGCTTATAATTAGCTTAGTTAGCTCGAAAACGGCATAATAAACATAGTTAGCTCCTAAATGACCTTTTTACCTAAGTAGGTCTAAAATGACATATAGTTAGCATAGCTTCCTCCTAGAAGACGTAGTAAGCTTAATTAGCTCCGAAATAGCCTATGTAATGAAAAATTACCTATACTTAGTTAAGTTCTCTCCTAAATGACATAAATAGCTTATGTAACTCCAAGATGACCTATTTTACTTAATTTAGCTATTAAATGGCCTATAATTAGCTTTGTTTGCTCCAAAATGGCATAATAAGCATAGTTAGCTCCTAAATGATCTATTTTTACCTAAGTAGGTGTAAAGTGACATATAGTTAGCTTAGTTTCCTCCTAGATGATGTAGTAAGCTTAATTAGCTCCGAAATGGCCTATTTAATAAAAAATGTCCTATACTTAGCTAAGTTCTCTCCTAAATGACATAATAAGCTTATGTAGCTCCAAGATGACCTATTTTACCTAACTTAGATTAAAAGGCCTATAGTTAGCTTACTTAGCTCCAAAATGGCTTAATAAGCATAGTTAGCGCTTGAATGACCTATTTTTACGGAAGTGGCTCCAAAATGACATATACTTAAGTTAGTTTCCTCCTAGATGATGTAGTAAGCTTAATTAGCTCCGAAATGGCCTATTTAATAAAAATGACCTATACTTAACTAAGTTCTCTCCTAAATGACATAATAAGCTTATGTAGCTCCAAGATGACCTATTTTACTAAGTGATGAAATGACCTATAATTAGCTTAGTTAGCTCCAAAATGGCATAATAAGCATAGTTAGCTCCTAAATGACCTATTTTTACCTAAGTAGCTCTAAAATGACATATAGTTAGCTTAGTTTCCTCCTAGATGACGTAGTAAGCTTAATTAGCTCCGAAATGGCCTATTTAATAATAAAATCACATATACTAAGCTAAGTTCTCTCCTAAATAACATAATAAGCTTATGTAGCTCCAAGAAGACCTATTTTACCTAACTTAGCTATTAAATGGCCAATAGTTAGCTTAGTTAGCTCCAAAATGGCTTAATAAGCATAGTTAGCTCCTAAATCACCTATTTTTTACCTAAGTAGCTCCAAAATGACATATACTTAGCTTAGTTTCCTCCTAGATAAAGTAATAAGCTTAATTAGCTTCGGAATGGCCTATTTAAAAAAAATGACCTATACTTAGCTAAGTTCTCTCCTAAATGCCGTAATAAGCTTATATACTTCCAAGATGACCTATTTTACCTAACTTAGCTATTAAATGGCCTATATTAGCTTAGTTAGCTCCGAAATGGCATAATAAGCATAGTTAGCTCCTAAATGACCTATTTTTACCTAAGTAGCTCCAAAATTACATATATTTACTTAGTTCCTTCCTAGATGACGTAGTAAGCATAATTAGCTTCGAAATGACCTATTTAATAAAAATGACCTATACTTAGCTAAGTTCTCTCCTAAATGACATAATAAGCTTATGTAGCTCCAAGATGACCTATTTTACCTGACTTAGCTATTAAAGGGCCTATAATTAGCTTAGTTAGCTTTAAAATGGCATAATAAGCATAGTTTTCGCCTAAATGACCTATTTTTACCTAAGTAGCTCCAAAATGACATATATTTACTTAGTTTCTTCCTAGATGACATAGTAAGCTTAATTAGCTCCAAAATGGCCTATTTAATAAAAAATGACCCATACTTAGGTAAGTTCTCTCCTAAATGACAAAATAAGCTTATGTAACTCCAAGATGACCTATTTTACCTAACATAGCAATTAAATGGCCTATAGTTAGCTTAGTTACCTCCAAAATTGCAGAATAAGCATAGTTAGCTCCTAAATGACATATTTTTACCTAAGTAGGTCTAAAATGATATATAGTTAGCTTAGTTTCCTCCTAGAGGACGTAGTAAGCTTAATTAGCTCCGAAATGGCCTATTTAATAAAACATGGGCTATACGTAGCTAAGTTCTCTCCTAAATGACATAATAAGCTTATGTAGCTCCAGGATGACGTATTTTACCTAACTTAGATATTAAATGGCCTATAATTAGCTTAGTTAGCTCCAAAATGGCTTAATAAGCATATTATCTCCTAAATGACCTATTTTTACCTAAGTAGCTCCAAAATGACATATACTAAGCTTAGTTTCCTCCTAGATGACGTAGTAAGTTTAATGAGCTTTGAAATGTCCAATTTAATGAAAAAATGACCTATACTTAGCTAAGTTCGCTCCTAAATGACATAATAAGCTTATGTAGCTCCAAGAAGACCTATTTTACATAACTTAGCTATTAAGTGGCATATAATTAGCTTAGTTAGCTCCAAAAGGGCATAATAAGCATAGTTAGCTCCTAAATGACCTATTTTTACCTAAGTAGGTCTCAAATGACATATAGTTAGCTTAGTTTCCTCCTAGATGACGTAGAAAGCTTAATTAGCTCCGAAATGGCCTATTTAACAAAAAAATGACCTATACTTAGCTAAGTTCTCTCCTAAATGACATAATAAGCTTATGTACCTTCAAGATGACCTATTTTACCTAAATTAGCTATTAAATGGCCTATAATTAGCTTACTTAGCTCCAATTGGCATAATAAGGATAGTTAGCGCCTAAATGACCTATTTTTACCTCAGTAGCTCCAAAATGACATATACTTAGCTTAGTTTCCTCCTAGATAACATAGTAAGATTAATTAGCTTCGAAATGGCCTAGTTAATAAAAAATGACCCATACTTAGCTAAGTTATGTGTTAAATGACATAATAAGGTTATGTAGCTCCAACATGACCTATTTTACCTAACTTACATATTAAATGGCTTATAATTAGCTTAGTTAGCTCGAAAACGGCATAATAAACATAGTTAGCTCCTAAATGACCTTTTTACCTAAGTAGGTCTAAAATGACATATAGTTAGCATAGTTTCCTCCTAGAAGACGTAGTAAGCTTAATTAGCTCCGAAATAGCCTATGTAATGAAAAATTACCTATACTTAGTTAAGTTCTCTCCTAAATGACATAAATAGCTTATGTAACTCCAAGATGACCTATTTTACTTAATTTATCTATTAAATGGCCTATAATTAGCTTTGTTAGCTCCAAAATGGCATAATAAGCATAGTTAGCTCCTAAATGATCTATTTTTACCTAAGTAGGTGTAAAGTGACATATAGTTAGCTTAGTTTCCTCCGAGATGATGTAGTAAGCTCAATTAGCTCCGAAATGGCCTATTTAATAAAAAATGTCCTATACTTAGCTAAGTTCTCTCCTAAATGACATAATAAGCTTATGTAGCTCCAAGATGACCTGTTTTACCTAACTTAGATTAAAAGGGCTATAGTTAGCTTACTTAGCTCCAAAATGGCTTAATAAGCATAGTTAGCGCTTGAATGACCTATTTTTACGGAAGTGGCTCCAAAATGACATATACTTAAGTTAGTTTCCTCCTAGATGATGTAGTAAGCTCAATTAGCTCCGAAATGGCCTATTTAATAAAAAATGACCTATACTTAACTAAGTTCTCTCCTAAATGACATAATAAGCTTATGTAGCTCCAAGATGACCTATTTTACTAACTTAGTTATGAAATGACCTATAATTAGCTTAGTTAGCTCCAAAATGGCATAATAAGCATAGTTAGCTCCTAAATGACCTATTTTTACCTAAGTAGCTCTAAAATGACATATAGTTAGCTTAGTTTCCTCCTAGATGACGTAGTAAGCTTAATTAGCTCCGAAATGGCCTATTTAATAATAAAATCACATATACTAAGCTAAGTTCTCTCCTAAATAACATAATAAGCTTATGTAGCTCCAAGATGACCTATTTTACCTAACTTAGCTATTAAATGGCCAATAGTTAGCTTAGTTAGCTCCAAAATGGCTTAATAAGCATAGTTAGCTCCTAAATCACCTATTTTTACCTAAGTAGCTCCAAAATGACATATACTTAGCTTAGTTTTCTCCTAGATAAAGTAATAAGCTTAATTAGCTTCGGAATGGCCTATTTAATAAAAAATGACCTATACTTAGCTAAGTTCTCTCCTAAATGCCGTAATAAGCTTATATACCTCCAAGATGACCTATTTTACCTAACTTAGCTATTAAATGGCCTATATTAGCTTAGTTAGCTCCGAAATGGCATAATAAGCATAGTTAGCTCCTAAATGACCTATTTTTACCTAAGTAGCTCCAAAATTACATATATTTACTTAGTTCCTTCCTAGATGACGTAGTAAGCATAATTAGCTTCGAAATGACCTATTTAATAAAAATGACCTATACTTAGCTAAGTTCTCTCCTAAATGACATAATAAGCTTATGTAGCTCCAAGATGACCTATTTTACCTGACTTAGCTATTAAAGGGCCTATAATTAGCTTAGTTAGCTTTAAAATGGCATAATAACCATAGTTTTCGCCTAAATGACCTATTTTTACCTAAGTAGCTCCAAAATGACATATATTTACTTAGTTTCTTCCTAGATAACATAGTAAGCTTAATTAGCTCCAAAATGGCCTATTTAATAAAAAATGACCCATACTTAGGTAAGTTCTCTCCTAAATGACAAAATAAGCTTATGTAACTCCAAGATGACCTATTTTACCTAACTTAGCAATTAAATGGCCTATAATTAGCTTAGTTACCTCCAAAATTGCAGAATAAGCATAGTTAGCTCCTAAATGACATATTTTTACCTAAGTAGGTCTAAAATGATATATAGTTAGCTTAGTTTCCTCCTAGAGGACGTAGTAAGCTTAATTAGCTCCGAAATGGCCTATTTAATAAAACATGAGCTATACGTAGCTAAGTTCTCTCCTAAATGACATAATAAGCTTATGTAGCTCCAGGATGACGTATTTTACCTAACTTAGATATTAAATGGCCTATAATTAGCTTAGTTAGCTCCAAAATGGCTTAATAAGCATATTATCTCCTAAATGACCTATTTTTACCTAAGTAGCTCCAAAATGACATATACTAAGCTTAGTTTCCTCCTAGATGACGTAGTAAGTTTAATGAGCTTTGAAATGTCCAATTTAATGAAAAAATGACCTATACTTAGCTAAGTTCGCTCCTAAATGACATAATAAGCTTATGTAGCTCCAAGAAGACCTATTTTACCTAACTTAGCTATTAAATGGCATATAATTAGCTTAGTTAGCTCCAAAATGGCACAATAAGCATAGTTAGCTCCTAAATGACCTATTTTTAACTAAGTAGCTCCAAAATGACATATACTTGGCTTAGTTTCCTCCTAGATGACACAGTAAGCTTAATTAGCTCCGAAATGGCCTATTTAATAAAAAATGACTTATAGTTAGGTAAGTTCTCTCCTAAATGACAAAATAAGCTTATGTAGCTCCAAGATGACCTATTTTACCTAACTTAGCTATTAAATGGCCTATAATTAGCTTAGTTAGCTCCAAAATGGCATAATAAGCACAGTTAGCTCCTAAATGGCCTATTTTTTACCAAAGTAGGTCTAAAATGACATATAGTTAGCTTAGTTTCCTCCTAGATGACGTAATAAGCGTAATTAGCTCCGAAATGGCCTATTTATTAAAAATGACCTATGCTTAGCTAAGTTCGCTCCTAAATGACATAATAAGCTTATGTAGTTCCAAGATGGCCTATTTTACCTAACTTAGCTATTAAATGGCCGATAATTAGCTTAGTTAGCTCCAAAATGGCATAATAAGCATAGTTAGCTCCTAAATGACATATTTTTTACCAAGGTAGCTCCAAAATGACATATACTTAGCTTAGTTTCCTCCTAGATGATGTAGTAAGCTAAATTAGCTCCGAAATGGCCTATTTAATCAAAAATGACCTATACTTAGCTAAATTCTCTCCTAAATGACATAATGTGCTTACGAAGCTATAAGATGACCTATTTTACCTAAATTAGCTATTAAATGTCCTATAATTAGCATAGTTAGCTCCAAAATGGCTTAATAAGCATAGTTAGCTCCTAAATTACCTATTTTTACCTAAGTAGCTCCAAAATGACATATACTTAGCTTAGTTTCCTCTTAAATGATGTAGTAAGCAGCTCTGAAATGACCTTTACTTCTCTTCTTCATCTCGTCTTCTTCTTCTAACTTTCTTATTTTCCATTTTGCAGATTACATTCACTTCACGGAAGCTTGGATTGATGGAGTGCTTGGGTTACTTGTATTTTTTGGATAATATGTATGGATGAAACTATTCTAATATCTCGATATGAAACTTTGTATGTATGGATGAAACTAGTGTAATATATGGTTTGGTACAGATGGAACTTGCATAATATGTATGTATGTATTGATGAAACTTATTTTAATATGGTTATCAGTTTGGCAACAACTTTATTTCTGCCAGATATATATATATATATCCTTGATTCCTCTGAAGATTGTTGGATATAATAAAAAATAAAATAAACAAGGGGCATTTGGGAGCGTTTGCTGTCCGCCCACAAACGACAAAGGGGATGCAGCAGACGACAAAGGTGTTGCAGCACATGGCAGAGGCTCTATAGGCCTGGGCTGCAACAGACTGGATGCCACCTTTGCCATCCGCCCATAAACATGACAGACATCATTGGGGGGCCAGGGCAGACGGCAAAGGCTGTCGTTAACACTTGACGGTTTTGCCCCGGTGGATCTGCTGTCCATGTTCTTTGTCGTCTGCCACCCACGACAAAGTTTCTTTGCTGTCCGCAGGCCCAAGGCAGACGGCTTAGAACCCCCTTACTGGATTTTTCTTTGCCGTGCAGTTTGTCGTCTGCTGACGGACGACAAAGGCCTTTGCCATCCTGGGTGCTCCCCTATGTCGTCTGCCATGGTAGACGGCAAAGTATCTGATTCATGTGCTCTTTGTATTCCAAAAGCATATTTATAGAGCACATATCTAGGGGAACCCGTCTATACTTTGCAAGTTTTGGGTTTTCCTAAGAATTCTTATTTCATTTTTTGGCAAATTCCATATTGTCATCAACCCACCAAAAAGGTGAAAATTGTAAGAGCGTAATTTCTCCTAGGTAATTTTGGTGGTTGATGACGATACCATTTGCGGTCTCCTCGTGCGCGATATGCTTTCAAAGAATTATCGGGTGGCACAAGATGTTTTTATTCCGCTCAGGAAGTAAAAGTGAGGACGATGCTTAGCTTGTGATTTAGGGTTTGTGGACTTGAGTCATAGATAATCTCGTACTATCAAGAGGGGATCCGCGTTTCGAAAAGTTGGGTGGAACACTAAATCTCATTTTTCTCCCCATCTCTTTTTCGGAGCAAAGGAGTTGCCCTGTTTTAAGTGCCTAGAAAGTTCACAAATGGTTGTACCGCCCTGACAAGTAGTAGTACCACTCCAGCGGTACTACCGCCCTGGAGAGCAGCAGTACCGCTCTAGCCGTATTGCCGCCCACTAGTGTCGGGCCTTCTTCCGCTTGTTTTTCTTCTTTGGTATCGAGGGCCTTTTTATTTTCTTGAGAGGAAGTACTTTTGAGGGGGAGTGGTGGTACCACACCAGCGGTACTGCTACCCCCTAGTGTCACGCCCACTTCCCTTGATTTTTCTCTCTGGCTTCCTACCCCCTTCGTCCTGGCTGAGTGGAAGTACCGCCCGGGGGGAGCGGTAGTACCGCCCGAGTCGTAGTACTGCCCTGGTGCATGGTACTAGCGCTTAGTTGGGCCAGTAAGGGGCTAGTGATGACGAGCTCCCCCCCGCTATAAATTGGGGTCTTCTTCCACGAGGAGACTTAAACTTTTTCCTCTCCAGCTCCATTGTTACTGCACAATCTCAAACTTGCCTCATCTCCCTCCTTATTCATCAACTCTTGTTGATTCTCTAGGGTTTGGAGGAGAAGGCCCTTCCCCACACTTTCACCAATAGAAAATATGGTCCCCCCACACTTTCATCAACTCTTGTTGATTCTCTAGTCTTGGATGTTTGAGCACCCTAGACATAAGAGGTCACCTCGAAGCCATACTCCATTGTGGTGAAGCTTCATGTTCTTTTTGGGAGCCTCCAATTAAGTTGTGGAGACTGCCCCAACCTTGTTTGTAAAGGTTCGGTCACCACCTTGAAGGGCACCACTTAGTGGAATCATGGCACCTCGCATTGTGTGAGGGCGTGAGTAGAATACGGTTGCCTTAGTGGCATCTTAGAGATCATTGTGCCTCCACACCGCTCCAATGGAGACGTACTTCCCTTCAAAAGGAAGGAACTTCGGAAACACATCCTCGTCTTCACCAGTTCCACTTGTGGCTATTTCGTACCTTTACTTGCATTTACTTATTGCTTATTATTGTTTTTGTGAGCATCACATAGGTTGTTTACCTAGTTGCATATCTAGACAACCTATTCGTTACTAAACCTAATTTTTTTAATGAAAAGTTTAAAATTTGTTAGTTGCCTATTCACCCCCTCTAGTCAACCAAATCGATCCTTTCACAACCCATGGTTTTCCTACCTGGTATGACCACGTATTGAGAGAGTGACTCGGCTATCCCGCCACTAGTAATGCGGGCTCTCTGCTAGCATCGACCATGGTAATCAACAAAGCCCCATCCCACAAAGGGATATCGTGGTTGCAGAAGTAAGGTTGGGATGGTCAAGAAATCCTAAATCTAATTCGTTTTTGAAAACACACACACACAACATGCTCCAGTACACCACTTCTTTATCAAGTGGTTACCTAGCTCAACACCATCTCCCCCGTGCATTAGTGGAACCTGACGGGGTTTTCGGCATGTCTTTGAAATTATTTCTTTCACGACACCATGCATATTCCCATCCCATTAGCTTAGCAAATATTTAGAATCCTAGCTACTAACCATCCGCACAACCCTCATAAGAAGGTATGGTCATGCTCAATCTTAATATGAACGAGTCTTGAACCAATGTATTTGTCCCATCCTTCTTCTTAACAAACAGAGAAGGTGATCCCCAAGCAGAGGAACTCGGACGGATGAAACCCACACGGAGCGAGTTGTCAATTTCCTGCTTAAGTTCAAGGAGTTCATGTGGTGGCATTTTATAAAGACGCTTGGCAATAGGAGTGGTACCGGGTACCAAGTCAATGACAAACTCGAGAGCTCGAGCAGGGGGAATCCCCGGAAGTTCTTCTGGGAAGACATCTTGAAATTCTCGGACCACTGGAATGTTTTCAATCCCTTCAAGAGGCGACGCATTTAATGCATTCAAAGCATACAGCTGTGCCTCAGCATTACAGACGAGATGAGCATGGTAGCTTATTAATTCATCTCAAGGGTGTAGGAGGTGGACGGTCTTGGTGGCACAAACGACCGATGCCCTATGAGCTTTCAACCATTCCATCCCCAGTATGGGATCAATGTTGGAAGAACTTAATAACATGGGAGAGGCAAAGAATTCCAATCCTTCAATTTCAATGGGGACATTGGAGCAAACCATGGAGGGTCAGCATTGGCCCGAGGGAGTGTTTACCACTAATGGGACGTTCATCTCTTCGTACCTAATGCCATGCATGAATGCAAAACTTTCCGACATAAAGGAATGCGATGCTCCTGTATCAAACAATACAGAAGCAGGTACTGAGTTAACGAGAAGTGTACCCATCATGGTAGCTGTCTGGTCTTGAGCTTGACCCACATCAATGTTGTTGGCCCGACCACGAACATGAGCAGGCTTAGCGTTGAAGTTCCGTTCTAGTTGTTGCCACTGCGAGTTGCGGGAAGTGTCAGCTGATTCGAATTCTGCCTGCAGTCTCTAGCACAGTGACCTGGACGGCCACACTTGAAGCACAGCCCGTCCTCAGGACGGGAAGGAGGATATCGAGGCGGTGGAGTTGGAAGCCTCGGCTGCCTAGGTGGTGGAGGAGGCAGGCGAGGTGCAGCATAGGATGGCCTCGTAGCAGGAGCAGATGCATGGTACATGTTGTTGGGAATCCAGATCTTCCGCTTCTGTGTAGATGAGCCCGAAGATGAGCCCATGTCACGGTTGCGCTTGCTGCTATCTTTGTATTCCTGCAGACCAGTCTCAACCTGAATAGCCTTGTTCACTAGGGTGGCGAAATCAGCATAGTCCTGAACGAGGAGTGTCAGCTTGATATCAGGGTGGAGGCCTTCACGGAACTTGTCCTGCCTGCGTGCATCAGTTGCAATGTCTTCTTCAACATAGAGAGATAAGTCCAGAAATTCCCGCTGATAAGCATCCACAGTCTTGTTGCCCTGGACCAAGTTGCGGAACTCACGCTTCTTCCGGTCCATGATTCCCTGAGGAATGTAACGAGCATGGAAAGCAGCCTTGAACTGTGCCCAAGTGATGATAGTTCCATCGGGCTGAGAGCGCTTGTGGCTGTCCCACCATTGAGCAGCGGGACCCTTCAGAAATTAGGCGGCAAAGTTGACATAGCTCGCCAGGGGCACATTGGAAGACTCAAGCTCGTAAGAAATGTCACGGAGCCAGTCATCAGCATCAAGAGGCTGAGTTGAGCTGCGGTAGATCGGAGGGTTGAGGCGGCAGAAGTCTTGCAGTGTCACGCCTTGCGGTTGGTTCATGTTCGGCCTTTGGAACTGATCCATGAGCCCTTGCATAAACTGGCAGTTCAGCTCAAACTGTTGGGTCATCCCCGCCATATACTCAGGAGGCGGGGGTGGTCCATCGTTGGCAGGGGCACGCGGGCGGCCAGCTAGTCTAACCATCCTGTTAAATATTTAACAGGGGTAGCTTAGCTTAAAGTAATTGCAAAGGCATTGCACGCATTCACGAAGTAATCAAGCATAATGAAAGGGAAATGCGATAGATACTCCATAGTAGTTGAGTTCGACATACAGACCCATACATAAGTTCGATTACAGACTAACGAATACAAATTCGAAATTTGGCGATAGCCCGGATGCATTAGATGATACCCTAGACTCACTAGGAGGCGCGCAGGCACGCGGTGGAAGAGTACCACAACGAGATGTAGCGATAAGGCTACATCAACGTCGGAGAGGACGATCGAATCTTGGTAGATGGTGGTGATAGAAGGTACGGACAGGACCCTGTGTCCTGTTGTGACTCTGGTGAGGGCACCGCATCCATTCGAGGAGCTGAGGTCCAAGTGCAGGGGTTCTACCCCCAACATCAGTCCACTCGAGAGCTGATAGTAGCTCTGTCCTGATCGGCTCGCGGATGTGCATAGGGGGAACCCTCGGGTAGTGTGATGGCTGCAACTCTGTCAACGCGTCGTAAAGACGAGCGCGCGTAGCATACAGCTCCACAGTCAGAGCTCGGAAAGCATGATCCAGAGCCTCAGTGTACTGCACCAGAAACCGCGCGTCGTAGCGACGCGTCACGTAGGTGGCGCAGACAGCGACGTAGGAATGGTCGCTGCGCTCCCGAACGTCAGAAGCGTTGGCAGTGAGATCAGACCCAGTCTCATCCCCAGCAGGAGCATGCGGGATGTATCTGAAAGGGCTCTCCTCCAGGTGAGGGTACGCTCCACGAAGACGGGTGATGGCGATGTAGGCCGCATCATGGACGGCCATCTCGACCGACACTCCAATACCATAGAAGATGTGGCGCTCGAGGGTCTTGCCTCCCCTCTGGTCGAAGATGCGAACCTCAGCCTGGTACTGGTACTGGTTGTACTCGCGGAAATCCTCGAACACAGTGTACTCGGGGTACCAGCGATATCCCATCCTGGTCAAGAGGTCGACCAAAATGGCCGGGAACCCAGTCGTCTCAGTGGCCTGTGTCAGGCGCACGTGCTGTCTTGCGGGACGCATCTGAAAATAAGATTGACGGATGTCAAATGACAGTGTGTGTAACATATATTCGGGAGAAAGAGTAGATAGTCCCGCGCTCTGGGTCGATGTGATTACGAGAACCTAATGTTAGAGTAAGTAAAATCTTTGACCCGAAAGAGAAGAGACAGTAGAGCCCAGAGTATAGGAAAGGAGTAAAAGATACTAATACCACCCAATTGAGATGTGGGCCCGTAAGCCACAACATCAGTGTTAGTAAAGTTTTTCAAACACTAGACTCAACTTCGGCCAAGGAGTTGGAAAGGGGGCTACCTACAGGCAGTCGGCTCCGATACCAACTTGTGACGCCCTCGGTTCAATCGTACGCTAATCATACACGCAAATGCGTACGATCAAACCCAAGGACTCACGGGAAGATATCACAACACAACTCTAGACACAAATAAAATAACATCAGCTTCATATTACAAGCCAGGGGCCTCGAGGGCTAGAATACAAAAGCTCGATAAACACACGAGTCAGCGTAAGCAATAAATATCTGAGTACAGACATAAAACATGGGGTGCCTTAGAGAAGGCTAGCACAAAAGATACATCGATCCAACGAGGCGAGGCCTCCTACCTGGGAACCTCCTAACTACTCCTGATCATCAGCGGCCTCCACGTAGTAGTCGGCACCATCGGGTTAGCAGTCGTCGTCGGCGGGGACCTCCATCTCCTGGGCTCCATCATCTGGTCACAGCAAACGGATCAAGGGGACAAGCGGGGAGCAAAGCAGCGGTGAGTACTCATCCAAAGTACTCGCAAGTCTTACGTCAGATCTATTTTAAGTATGCATCAGTATCAAAGAAGGGGGGGGTTATATGTGGACTGACTGCGGCAATGCGAGAATAAAGAGAGAAGGCCTAGTCCTATCGAAGACTAGCATCGTTAGGGTCTTGCAGCAATAGACGAGAGTAGAATAGGGGGGTAAAACATTAATAGTCATATTGTTGCAGCAATATTAAAGTGAGGTCACGCCTCAAGATCCTCCCTCGACTCCGTGCGAGGAAGAAATCCCGAGGCAAACTAATTCCAGTTAAGTAACAATTGTAGTTGTATAAGATCGGGGCACAACTCTAAGTCGTCCTGTAACCGTGGACACGGCTATTCGAATAGTTAATTTTCATCCCTGCAGGGGTGCACCACATGTCCCGTCACGCTCGATAACACTCTGGTCGGACATACTTTTATGGGTCCTACCCGGCCTCGGAATATCGACACGTCGCAGCCCCACCTAAGACTAATCAGAGAGGTCAGCCCGCCGGTCTAAATCCTAAACACAAAGGGTTCATGGGCCCAGTTCCCCTCCACGCTCCTTCACGATGCGAGGGCGGCCGACGTCAGTCCTAGCATCCCTTAATCACAAGCGCAATGCATCTCGGGACCACTCGGGCGCGCGCCACTACGATTGCTGACATCTGAAAAGCTTCGTCTCATACCGTGACACAGAGTACCCATAATTCTTCGCGCGTAGCCGTTTTGTGCGAAAAGGTATCCGACCAACCCAGATCAAATACCCAAATCCCTTAACATTTTAATTAGGCCAACAACACAGTCTCACGAGAATCCACCCGTCTTACAACTAATCACCAAAGATCCCAGTAACATGGTCGAGTAACTGTGTGGTTGTAATCATCGGGGGGAATCCGAGGTATCACCCTCGTTGGATTCCGAACGATGTACCCGTCAAGGTGGACTTAGAGGAATCACCCTCGGGGGTCCCACACTTGAGGGGTTGCACGACATAGGCGCCATCGGGAATGGTGAAAGAGGAATCACCCTCGATAACCACGACCTACTAGCTATACTACAGACATATCATCAGGAGTACTTAGCGAGGTGTCACCCTCGGTACCCCATAGTATCTCTGTAGCGTCGTACAACGAAGGGGGTGTATGTGCTGTGTCGGGTCTGGCTCGTCGATCAGAGATCGAGATTTGAAAACAAGCGGGCCAACTGGATTACGGGGTCAGAGGGGGTGAATGCTCCACCTATACTAAGCAGATTTAAAGTACAGGACTGAAAGTAGCAGTTCATCAAAAATAGGCTATGCATCAGATATAGGAGCTAACTACAACAGTAGCAAAATGCTAAAGTAAGCATGAGGAAGAAAGAATAGGAGATATAGGAATGATCAAGGGGGGGTTTGCTTGCCTTGCTGCTCTGCGGCAAAGGACTGATCGGCAGGGTCATAGATGTACCCGGCAGAAGCGTCAATCTCGGGGTCTACCGGTAAAAGAGGGGGAAGAAACAATAAATAATAGCAAAGGTGCAGCACAAAGCATGACATGGCAAGATGCAGGCTAGACATGAGCTAACGCACCAACATCCGTCATAGACGGGTCGGAAGAATATCTGACGATATTTTTCAGGTCTCGGGCTACTACCGGTCATATTGGAAACGATGGAAATGTTCCATGTTTGCTATGCTAGGGACGCGTGACACGCGAATGGACCGTGTATCCGGGTTCGTCTCGTTCTGCTCATCAACTTTCATGTTGAAAAATATTTTGATCTGACTTCCGGATTATTTAATATTAATTTTTCAAGTTTTATTCAATAGTTCGTAATTAAAACAGATTTAATAATTTAAAAAAAAGCTATTATGACATCAGCATGATGTCATGCTGACATCAACAGTTGACTGGTCAACTGACCAGCGGTTCCCGAACGTCATAGGCACAAGTTTTAATTAAGATTAAATCTTAATTAATCAGATTAATTTAGTGAGGGACCCCTGTGTCATATTCTAATTATTCTAATTAATTAATTAACTAATATATTTATTTATTTATTCAATAAAAACATTATTTTTTTATATTTTAATTTTCACTTTTCTTTAAAAGGGGTGTGGGGCCTCCCTGTCATAGACAGCGGGGTGCGTTGGCCCCACCGGTAAGTGGCTTTAGGCCAAATACGTATTTGTACTCATAGATACATAACCAAATCTTTAACGTATACCGCATCTCATACATAACCGAAATACATACATACATACATACATGCATCTCATACATACAAAAATACATACGCAAATACAATGTTTATTTTTATTTCCTTCAAAAACTCTCATCTCCCTCTCTTTGTTAACAAAGAGCCTTCTTCTCATCTTCTCCTCTTCTCAACAGAGAAGAAAACTAACTTCAATCTCTCCTACGCGAACATCACGTCGTCGGAACGGAGCGCCGTTCGTCTGAATGGAACCGGGACGGCGAGGGGAACGAGATGGTGGGAGGAGCCCGAGGAGGGGCTCACCGACATTGATGAGACGGCCCGGTGAAGCCGGAGTTCTCGTGAGGCGGAGGTGACGGCGGTGATGGCGCGGTTCCGGTGGTGACGGTTATGACGGATCCGGTGAGGTGGGTCGCCGGAGAAAGCATCCCGGAGGTGGCCAACCGGCTTGACGAGGAGGAGGGTTCTCCCTGCCCGGTCCCTCCTGGACCGAGCGGGAGGAAGGGCCGACGGGGGGTTAGAGCCGAGAGGGAGGTGGCCTCGGCCGGCGGTGAGGGAGAGGAGAGGGAGGCCGGTGGGGGAGGGGGCTCGCCGGCGAGGAAGAGAGGCGAGAGGGAGGCAGGCTGCGGTGGGGATCTGGGCGGGGCTCTCTCGGTCTCTAGGGGACAGGAGGGAACGAGAGAAGGAGGCTCGGGGGGGGGGGGGGGGGGGACTGTCGGTGGCGTGGGGTAGGCTACCGAGAGAGAGAGATATTTCTCTCGTGCGGTGGGTGAGGCGAGAGATGGGGGGATCGGGGGTTACTTTTCCTTTTTTGTTTTTGTTTTTCTATTATTTCTAATTCTTTTTAGTACCTAATTTTATTTACTATCTTTGATAATTTATTTTATATACTTTTACTTCTTTCTTTTATTTATTTCTTTTACATTTACTATATTTCTCTTTACTTATTTTGTTTAAGGCTCCACCTCTAAATATATTGGGCTTATCAAATATTCCAAAAGTGCTCGATTCATTTTTATACTTCGCTAGGGAATTTTTATAACTCCCCTGACATTTTCATTTCATCAACCGAATTCTTTCCTCGTTTGCCTTCATCTTAAAGCATCGAATTTTGATGCGGTTTCAACGAACACAAGATCGTTGATATCATTAACGATGACGTGGCATCATTAGCGCGTCATCACGGTCGCTTAATTACAATCATTACTGTAGCAAAAGTCGAGGATGTCACAGTGGTTTGCCAACCGTGTGGTTCTTCATCTTGCTTGAATAAGATTGTCTTATACTGCTTGGAGGGTGCTTTGAGAACTCCACTTCTTCCAGGTAGAACCTTACACTTGAGAAGAATGGCAATTTGTGCTTCTGGGCTTATCCAAATAGGTCTAAGGTGTTACTTACTCTCCTCGGCTAAATAAGTATGTCATCTATGAGGATAACAACATATTTCTCCATGCATCACATAAACACATTGCTCATGGGACATGTGAGAGGAGCGGGCATTTGCACCGATGGTCACTTGTCAAGGGGGTTGTGGTACAACATATTCCACTTCTTCATGCCCACCTTCCTCATTGACATGATTGGTGCTGGTATAGGTGGATTATTGTCCGTAGTCTAATGACTTAGAGGCAAGACTCATGGTCATAATCCGACAATATTATGGCTTGGTAAGGCTTCGGGGTTTCAAGGAGCTTAGGATGTGAGTGAATGTCTATCATCTTATCCTTGAGAACGGTTCTTGGATGACAATAGTCCTGCCTATTTCTCGAAACAAAATCATCCAATATCATCAAAAGTAGCATCTCATATAAGTAACTCCAACATGACTCGTGCTATTCAACTCCAAGGTTTCGAGAAAAGAGTAAACCAAAATCTCTTATGTATACGATAGCCAACTCACATGTGTCCCTATGTAAAAATCCTCGGGAAAGCTTACAAGCTGCTAAGCTTGATTATGACACTACAAATCCAAGTGCTCTACTAACTTATCCAAGGTCAAAGGTAGTGCACGTCTTCACCAAGGAAACACATATTATATCAATCCAAGATCTTGCTCCCTTCCTACGAATCCAATCAAGTGGTCCTTAAATGCCATCAATTGTTACTTCATCCACTACTCATATAAACCCAATATCGATGGAGTTGTACATAATCTCCTAGAGTTCCTAGAATCTACATATCATTGCAAGGACTATTATCACAATATATCCACGAACTTCCAATCTCATGACCAACTAAACTCCAAGGTCAAGATTATATAGATTCTCAAATCGTCCCTAACATCATCCAATTTCTCCTACTTATAATCCACCAAGAAACATGGTATCATGATCAAGATTATTGGAATAATTTCAAATTACTCCGAACCATGTAGACTTACTTTACACCTACATCCTTTTAGGATTATTGAAATGTATCTTCCCACTACGATCACTAGTTTCATGATGAACCAAGTACAAAGCAGGGTTTATTGAAGCTCCACCGGTGCTCTCGCAAACACGTGTATTAAACATGTGATTAGAGTTTTGAGTTGGGGTAGCTTCTGAGGTCTAGGTTTGGTCTACGGAGAGGATTCCGAATCATGAGCGAAAAAGATATCCTCATGAAGTTTAACTAGGTTGTGATAGGCCGTCGCAAAAGTCATCAGTGCTAGTTGAGGTGGGTCCTTAGTGTATCTTGTCTTGCTGGTCTTCAGTTCTTGATAAAGAAGAGAGAAAAGTAGCATAGAGGAGAGTGCCTAAAGCGGTGGTTGATATGTCTCCATCGTATCTACTTTTCCAAACTCTTTTGCCCTTGTTTTGGACTCTAATTTGCATGATTTGAATGGAACTAACCCGGACTAAAGCTGTTTTCAGCAGAATTGCCATGGTGTTGTTTTGCACAGAAATCAAAGTTCTCGGAATGACCTGGAAATTTACGAGGATTTTTCGTGGAATATATAAAAAATACTAGCACAAGAATTAACCGAAGGAGTTGAGCGAGGAGCCCACAAGCCCAGCAGGCGCGGGCCCCCCTGCCACGCCTAGCAGGCTTGTGGGGCCTTCGGAGGTCCGCCGCCTCCAACTCCAGCTATATTTAGTCCCTTTCGTCCGGAAAAAATCAAGGAGAATAGTTCATCGCGTTTTACGATATGGATGCGCCGCCACCACATGTTCTTCCTCTGGAGGGCAGATCTGGAATCCGTTCTGGGCTCTGGAGAGGGGAGATCGTCGTCGTCATCACCAACCTGCCTTCATCACCAATCCCATGATGCTCTTCTCCGTTCGTGAGTAGTCTCATCGTAGGCTTGCTGGACGGTGATGGGTTGGATGACATCTGTCATGTAATCGAGTTAGTTTTGATGGGGATTGATCCCTAGTATCCACTATGTTCTGAGATTGATGTTGCTACTACTTTGCCATGCTTAATGCTTGTCACTAGGGCCCGGGTGCCATGATTTAAGATCTGAACCTATTATGTTCTCGTCAATATATGTGTGTTCTTGATCCTATCTTGCAAGTTGTAGTCACCTACTATGTGTTATGACCCAGGAACCCCGAAGTAACAATAGCCGGAACCACTCCCGAAGATGACCATAGTATGAGGAGTTCATGTATTAACTAAGTGCTAATGCTTTGTTCCGGTTCTCTATTAAAATGAGAACCTTAATATCCCTTAGTTTCCATTAGGACCCCGCTACCACGGGAGGGATGGACAATAGATGTCATGCAAGTTCTTTTCCCTAAGCACGTATGACTATATACGGAATACATGCCTACATTACATTGACGAACTGGAGCTAGTTGCATATCTCCCCATGTTATAACTGTTGCATGACGAATGTCATCCGGCATAATTATCCATCACCGATCCAATGCCTATGAGTTTTTCCTACTAGTCCTTGCTATATTACTTTCCCGCTATTGTTGTCGCTGCTGCTACTGTTACTTTGTCGCTACTGATGTCACTGTGCTACTGTTACCGCTACTTCTGTCACTGCTGCTACTGTTACCGTTGCTACTGTTGCTATCACACTACTTTGCTACTGATACTTTGTTGCAGATACTAAGTCTTTCAGGTGTGGTTGAATTGACAACTCAACTGCTAATACTCGAGAATATTCTTTGGCTTCCCCTTGTGTCGAATCAACAAATTTGGGTTGAATACTCTACCCTCGAAAAATGTTGTAATCCCCTATACTTGTGGGTTATCAGTGGTATAAGTGCCAAAAAGGACAAACATAACATTAAGATAAGATAGGTGATATAGTCGCGTACTTGTTACGTAGGGCAAAAGTGTGACTCATATCAAAGCATAGACAAGAAACTCACAACCTGGTTCCAAAGGAACCATCACATGGACTCGACTTCACACACGGGATACATGACTCATCCTACCCTAGGGGTTCCGAGACTCAGTTGTCCTGCTTGCTTTATTTCTTGGAGAGGAGTTCACTCAGTCTTCTGGGTCTTCATCAGGTGTCTCTATGTCTTTTGTTAATGTTTGTCGAACCAATGTGGGTTGTGCCTTAATGATCTTTAACAACTTTACATCTGGTGAGTTGATGACGAAGGTGGTTCCTCATGGCTATCGTTGACACGATCTTCTATTGTCTTCATAATCTTGCGAATGCCTTCTTGTCATCCAAGGTGTCGAGAGTTCCAAGTGGACAATCCTTTATGCAATGACATTAATACGGCATGATAGAGTTCTAAAGTGTCGGTTATGTTGATGAAAATATCGACACAAAGAGTGGGGGATGAAGAGAACCATTTTCCCGCTCACTATGGTGAGGCGGACCAATGGCAAGGTTCTCATCCACCTGGGGTTGTCAATACAACAATGATAAGGACATGGTCGCTCTATTACCGATGCATATCATTATCTCCCATATCTTATGTCCTCATCATCGTGGGCCAAGGTTGCATCACTCTGGGCAGTGTCAAGGGTGCCACCATCTTTTGAGTGTTGATGTTCTCATTCCTCGAGAAGGTAGCTTCTGTTGGTGTTGTCCTGTCATAGCATTGCCAACCTTGTCTTCCAAATATGTGGGAGATCATTTTTCAAGGACGCTTCCTTTAAATTGACCCACCAGGATTTCAAGGAATCCAGTGGCGAGGGGTATAGGGGTGCTAGCATATTTTGAAAAAGCAGATGAGGAGAGTCAAGAGAATAATGGTGGAAGTTCTAAGGTAGAAACCTTCGCTTCCTTTGAAAAATTAGAAGAGGTGAGAAATATAGAGGCTTTGTAAGTGATTTTGAAGGGTTTGGAAAAAATAGTTTTGTCCTAACCGACATCCATGCTAACTAAGGGCTTCCTACAGTCAGGGTGGATTTGATAGCAGCTTTGTGGGGACCCCAACTCATAAGTTGACATCACTGAATGTAGGTGCACAATGATCCCAGAGATCAGTGCTCACTCAACACACAGAAACTTATAAACAAGAGTCTTACATCCACTAAATACCGATTTACTCATATATATGGTGTTTCTAGCCAACTTTTCATAAACTCGCAACATAAATCTTCAATGATAGCATGAACCCATGCCATCTGCCTTAACCCTACAGGTATTCTAACTGGGAAGCGTCCTAGCTCGCACGTACGTCAACAAGTAATCTTCATCGTATCTTGTCCTTTCATGCGTGACCAATAAAATAACCAGTGGCAAGCCCATGAGTACCTTGAATGTACTCGCAAGCAACCCATGTTTGGAACGAGGCAATAACAATGCATGATATA
This sequence comes from Hordeum vulgare subsp. vulgare, assembly GCF_904849725.1. Taxonomy (NCBI): domain Eukaryota; kingdom Viridiplantae; phylum Streptophyta; class Magnoliopsida; order Poales; family Poaceae; genus Hordeum; species Hordeum vulgare. The sequence goes on along the minus strand of NC_058519.1, from coordinate 266,403,972 downwards.
GCACTAAGTATGCTATTTATGGAAAGCTAATTTTGAGTGCAACGACATGCTCAATCGACTTGTAAATGCATGCATCATGGGGTGTAGATATCCATACGAACATGTTAGACGTTAAAATGTAAGGAGGGTTGAACACCTCATGTTCGATCATCATGTCAAGTCATCTGACATAGCTCAAGTTTTCATCTTTTTCTCATACACATACCAAGTTTGTGGAAACATTTAGACATAGTCTAAGTAGGACCTCCAGCTGTCCATGGTCGGGGACAAGGCTATTCGAATAGTTTTACACTTCAGAGGTTTTATGCTTTACCCATAAGACTCGGGGAACTTTCATGTCATCCACGACTGGTGGTATATTACATACCCGAGGTAAGCACCCGAATCATGTCTTTCCCTTGATGACACTAAACAAGAGGCCACTCATTTGCCCATGTCCTCGGGATGTACATCATATGAGACTCGCTCAAGATCATACCATACATGTGGGGACACAACAGTGTTCCCGATGTTTGTGAAAACATCCCATGGTCACCCTACCTGGCAGGACCCCCTATTGAGAGAGTGACTCGACTCTCCCACCACTAGTAATGCAGGATCTGTGCTAGCATCGACCAAGGTAATCAACAAATCCCCGTCCCAAAAAGGGGTATCGTGGTTGCACATGTAAGGTTGGGTAGTCAATAGATCTTACATCTAATCCATTTTCAAAAAAAACACAACCTTCTCCAGTACACCACTTTTTTACCAAGTGGTTAGCTAGCTCAACACCATGTCCCTCGGGAATTAGTGGCACCCGATAGGGTTTTTGGAAAGTCTTTGAAATAATTTCTTTCCCGACACCATGCATATTTCCATCCCATTAGCGTAGCAACTACTTAGCATCCCGGCTACTACCCACCCGCACAACCCTGATCAGAAGGTAGGATCATGCTCAGTGCAAGTATCAAAAAGGAAGGTAAAGAGGGTAACCCAACACGGTGGTCGACAATTCAACATGATTCAATGTAAGGGAATGAAGTGTTATATGTCATGCATAAAATGGTTTCGTAGTCATGGTCAAAGGGATTCTTACCTGGCTCAGCAAAGTCTTTGAGGTCTTCACAAGCTTCGGGTCCAACCGCGAGCACTTCGTCTAATTCACCAACTATCATCGGAAACGACCACAATAGGCAACACAACCAGCAGACGAATGAAACTGCTCTAAAATAGGGGTTTCAATTTTATAAGACATCTCTAGCTATAAGAAAATACCAAAAAAAAATCTCAAATGGATTTGGATCACTAGAGACTTATGAATGGTGGAAATAAATGAAATTACGATCATATAAGAAGTCTATAGAAAATATATTTATAAAGTGAGTGAATGCACCTATTACATAGGGCATGACATTTAGAAAGTGGCTTCACTGGATTTGGAGTTGGGATAAATTTCCTAGGGGTTTTCTAAGATGGAATAAATGGAAAATTGGGATATTTACTTGGTCCAACCAAAATATTGCATACAAAAAATGTTAACCATAGGTAGATAAATAGGACAATATTTTATAGACATCTAGGAGTTTGAATCACTCCATTTGGAGTTGATTTGGACTCTGTAGGAATTTTACAATGTGGGCTCCTCATTGTTAAAATTTGGATATGAAAATGAAAACGACAGAAAAGTTTTCTAGAAAAATGTGCATTGCATATATTTGGATAGGACATAATTTTATAGACTTATAGGATTTTCAATCATAAATTTTGGTGCCATAATGAATTTATTATGGATTTTTGAACATGTCTAAAATAGAGAAAAAGGGAAAAGCCATTTACCAAATGGGCTAAGTAGCGCACATGGCGTAGGATTACCAACTGGGCCGGGTGGGGTAGCGGTGACGTCCATGGAGCCCTCGGGAAATATGCCTTCCCCGGGCGAAGGCGTTCCCAGCTGAGGTATTTCAAATTATCCATCAAGGCCCAACCACTGGGCCGCTAACTAGCAGGGCTCACCTGTCGGGTCCTCCTTCCTTGTGCGTTTGCGTAGGGCCGAGGGTAGAGCGAGGCCCCGACAACGATTGCCAATGGCTCCGGCCATCGCTGGCGATGCCTGATAACCCACAAGTGTAGGGGATCGCAGCAGTTTTCAAGGGTAGAGTATTTGATACGTCCATTTTGCATCATGTTTTCATGTTGATATTTATCACTTCTTGGGCTGTTATTTCACTTCATGGTACAATTCTTATGCCTTTTCTCTCTTATTTTGCAAGGTTTACATGAAGAGGGAGAATGCCGACAACTGGAATTCTGGCCTGAAAGTGGAGCAAAGTTGAGATACCTATTCTGCGCAACTCCAAACGCCGTAAAAATCAACGAGGATTTTTGTTTGTATTTATAAAAAATACTGGGCCGAATAAGCGCAGAGGGGTGCCAGGGGATGGCCACAAGCCTGCACGGCGCGGCCACCCCCCAGGCCGCGCCATGAGGGCTTGTGGGCACCCTGCTGGCCCAGTTGCCCCCCTCTTCTGCTATATGAAGGGTTTCGTCTAGGAAAAAATCAAGGAGGAGCTTTTCCGTGGATTTGTCGCTGCCACGAGGCGGAACTTGAGCAGAACCAATCTAGAGCTCCGGCAGGACGATCCTGCTCGGGAAACATCCCTCCCAGAGGGGGAAATCGTCGCCATTGTCATCACCAACACTCCTCTCATCGGAGGCGACTTGTCACCATCAACATCTTCATCAGCACCATCTCATCTCCAAACCCTAGTTCATCACTTGTAACCAATCTCCGCCTCGCGACTCCGATGGGTACTTGTAAGGTTGCTAGTAGTGTTGATAACTCTTTGTAGTTGATGCTAGTTGGATTATTTGGTGGAAGAGTTTATGTTCAGATCCTTGATGCTACTCATTACGTCTCTGGTCATGAATATGATTATGCTTTGTGAGTAGTTACTTTTGTTCCTGAGGACATGGGATAAGTCATGCTAATAGTAGTCATGTGAATTTGGTATTCGTTCGGTAATTTGCTATGTTGTATGTTGCTTTTCCTCTAGTGGTGTTATGTGAACGTCGACAACATAACACTTAACCATTATTTGGGCCTAAAGGAAGGCATTGGGAAGTAGTAAGTAGATGATGGGTTTCTAGAGTGACAGAAGCTTAAACCTTAGTTTATGCGTTGCTTCCTTAGGGGCTGATTTGGATCCACTAGTTTAATGCTATGGTTAGACTTTGTCTTAATTCTTCTTTCGTAGTTGCGGATGCTTGCAAGAAGGGTTAATCGTAAGTGGGATGCTTGTCCAAGTAAGGGCAGTACCCAAGCGCCGGTCCACCTACATATCAAACTATCAAAGTAACGAACGCGAATGATATGAACATGATGAAAACTAGCATGACAGAAATTCCCGTGTGTCCTCGGGAGCGTTTTCCTCCTATAAGACTTTGTCCAGGCTTGTCCCTTGCTACAAAAGGGATTGGGCCACTTTGATGCACCGTTTCTACTTTTGCTACTTGTTGCTTGCTATGAATCATCTCACCACACAATCACTTGTTACCGACAATTTCAGTGCGTGCAGATTTTACCTTGCTAAAAACCACTTGTCAGATCCTTCTGCTCCTCATTGGGTTCGACACTCTTACTTATTGAAAGGACTAAGATCGATCCCCTATACTTGTGGGTCACCAAGACCCTTTTCTGGCGCCGTTGCCGGTGAGTGAAGCGCTTTTGGTAAGTGGAACTTGGTAAGGAAACATTCATATAGTGTGCTGAAATTTATTGTCACTTGTCACTATGGATACTAATCCTTTAAGGGGTTTGTTCGGGGTATCTTCACCTTGAACGGAAGCACAAAGAGTTGCTCCTCAACCTGCTGCACCTACTGAAAATATTTTCTTTGAATTTCCTTCGCGTATGGTTGAGAAACTACTGGCTAATCCTTTTACACGAGGTGGAACATCACATCCAGACTTGCATCTAATCTATGTAGATGAAGTTTGTGGTTTATTTAAGTTTGCAGGTTTGCCCGAGGATGAGGTCAAGCAGAAGGTATTTCCTTTATCTTTGAAGGATAAGGCGTTGACATGGTATAGGCTATGTGATGATACTGGATCATGGGACTACAATCGGTTGAAATTGGAATTTCATCAAAAGTTTTATCCTATGCATTTAGTACATCGTGATCGGAATTATATTTATAATTTTTGGCCTCATGACAGATAAAGCATCGCTCAAGCTTGGGGGAGGCTTAAATCAATGTTATATTCATGCCCCAATCATGAGGTCTGGAGAGAAATTATCATTCAGAACTTCTATGCTCGGCTTTCTCATGATGATCGCACCATGCTTGACACTTCTTGTACCGGTTCTTTTATGAAGAAAGATATTGACTTCAAATGGAATTTATTGGAGAGAATTAAATGCAACTCTGAAGATTGGGAGCTTGAAGAAGGTAAGGAGTTAGGTATGAATTTCATGTTTGATTTCGTTAAATCCTTTGTTGAGACAAATACTTTTTCTAACTTTAGCGCTAAGTATGGACTTGACTCTGAGATAGTTGCTTCACTGTGTGAATCCTTTGCTGCTCATATTGATCTCCCCAAAGAGAAGTGGTTCAAATATCATCCTCCTTTAGAAGTCAATATAGTGAAACCCACTCCAGTTGAAGAGAAAGTGATTGCCTATAATGATCCTGTGGTTCCCAGTGCTTATATTGCTAAACCACCTTTCCCTGTTAGGATAAAGGATCATTCTAAAGCTTCAACTGTGATACGTAGAGGCAATATTAGAACTCCTACACCCCCTGAGAAAATTAGAGTTGAACCTAGAATTGCTATTATCAAAGATCTTCTGTCCGACGATGTTGAGGGACATAATATTCACTTCTATGAAGATGCTGCTAGAATTGCTAAACCTCATGTTAGAGACAAACATAGGCCTGTTGTTGGCACGCCTGCTGTTTTTGTTAAGATAGGAGATCATTGTTATCATGGTTTATGTGACGTGGGTGCTAGTGTTAGTGCAATACCTCAATCCTTATACGATGAAATCAAAGACGAGATTGCACCTGTTGAGATAGAGCCTATTGATGTCACTATTCACCATGCCAATAGAGATACTATCTGCCCTGTGGGAATTGTTAGGGATGTTGAAGTCTTGTGTGGTAAAACAAAGTATCCTGCTGATTTCCTCGTTCTTGCTAGCGCACAAGATAGCTTTTGTCCCATCATATTTGGCAGACCTTTTCTCAATACCGTCAATGCTCATATTGACTGTGAGAAGCAAACTGTCAATGTTGGCTTTGAAGGTGTGTCACATGAGTTCAATTTCTCCAAGTTTGGTAGACAACCTCATGATAAAGAGTTTCCTAGTAGGGATGAAACTATTGCCTTAGCATCTATTGTCGTGCCTCCTACTGATCTCTTAGAGCAATACTTGCTTGAGCATGAAAATGATATGCATATGGATGAAAGGGATGAGATAGATAGAGTTGTCTTAGAACAATATCCTATCCTTAAGAATAACTTGCCTGTTGAACTGCTTGGGGATCCACCCCACCAAAGGGTGATCCTGTGTTTGAGCTTAAATAGTTACCTGATACTCTTAAGTATGCTTATCTTGATGAAAAGGAGATATATCCTATTATTATTAGTGCTAGCCTCTTAGAGCATGAAGAAAAGAAGTTTCTAAAAACTCTGAGGAAGCACCGTGCTGCAATTGGATATACTCTTGATGATCTTAAGGGCATTATTCCCACACTATGCCAGCACAAGATTAAAACCGATCCTGATTTCAAACCAGTTGCTGATCATCAAAGGAGATTGAATCCTAAGATGAAAGAAGTAGTAAGAAAAGAAATACTAAATCTCCTGGAGGCGGGTATTATCTATACTGTTGCTCATAGCGATTGGGTGAGTCCGGTGGACTGCGTCACTAAGAAGGGAGGCATTACCGTTGCCCCTAATGATAAGGACGAATTGATCCCGCAGAGGATTATTAGTGGCTATAGGATGGTGATCGATTTTAGGAAACTGAATAAGGCCACTAGGAAAGATAATTACCCTTTGCCTTTTATCGACCAAATGCTAGAAAGGCTGTCTAAACACACGCACTTTTGCTTTCTAGACGGTTATTCTGGTTTCTCCCAAATACCAGTTGCACAATCTAATCAGGAGAAAACCACTTTCACCTGCCCTTTCGGTACCTTTGCTTATAGACGTATGCCTTTTGGCTTATGTAATGCGCCTGCCACCTTTCAAAGATGTATGATGGCTATATTCTCTGACTTTTGTGAAAAGATTGTCAAGGCTTTCATGGATGACTTTTCCGTTTACGGGTCTTCTTTTGATGATTGCCTTAGCAACCTTGATCGAGTCTTACAGAGATGTAAAGACACCAATCTTGTCTTGAATTGGGACAAGTGCCACTTTATGGTTAATGAAGGCATCGTCTTAAGACATAAATTTTCTGAAAGAGGTATGGAAGTCGATAAGGCTAAGGTTGATGCAATCGAGAAAATGCCATACCCCACGGATATCAAAGGTATAAGAAGTTTCCTTGGTCATGCTGGTTTCTATAGAAGGTTTATTAAAGACTTCTCTAAGATTTCTAGGCCTCGTACCAATATCTTGCAAAAGGATATTCCTTTTGTTTTTGACGATGATTGTGAGGAAGCCTTCGAAATACTTAAGAGGGCTTTGATAACTGCACCTATTGTTCATCCACCTGATTGGAACTTACCTTTTGAAATCATGTGTGATGCTAGTGATTATGCTATTGGTGTTGTTCTAGGGCAAAGAGTCGATAAGAAGTTGAATGTTATTCACTACGCTGGTAAAACTCAAGACAGTGCCCAGAGAAACTATGCTACTACGGAGAATGAGTTTTTAGCAGTCGTGTTTGCATGTGAAAAGTTCAGGTCTTACATAGTTGATTCCAAAGTCACTATTTACACTGATCATGCTGCTATCAAGTACCTCATGGAGAAGAAGGACGCTAAACCTAGACTTATCAGATGGGTTCTCTTGCTACAAGAGTTTGATTTGCACGTTGTCGACAGAAAGGGTGCTGATAACCCCGTAGCAGATAACTTGTCTAGGTTGGAGAACGTTCTTGATGACCCACAACCTATTGATGATAGCTTCCCCGGTGAGAAACTGAATGTCATCAATGCTTCACGTAGTGCACCGTGTTATGCTGATTATGCAAACTATATTGTTGCCAAATACATACCACCTAGTTTCACATACCAGCAAAATAAGAAATTCTTCTTTGACTTGAGACACTACTTTTGGGATGATCCTCACCTTTATAAGGAAGGAGTAGATGGTGTTATTAGACGTTGTGTACCTGAACATGAACAGGGACAGATCCTACAGAAGTGTCACTCCGAGGCCTACGGAGGACACCATGCGGGAGATAGAACTGCACACAAGGTATTGCAATCAGATTTCTATTGGCCCACTCTCTTCAAGGATGCCCGTAAGTTTGTCTTGTCTTGTGACGAATGTCAAAGAATAGGTAATATTAGGAAATGTCAGGAAATGCCTATGAACTATTCACTTGTCATTTAACCATTTTATGTTTGGGGCTTTGATTATATGGGACCTTTTCCAAAATCCAATGGGTATACTCATATCCTACTTGTTGTTGATTACGTCACTTTGTGGGTAGAAGCTATCCCCACTAATAGTGCTGATCACAACACTTCTATAACGATGCTGAAAGAAGTTATCTTCCCTAGATTTGGAGTCCCAGATATCTAATGACCGACGGTGGTCCACATTTCATTCATAGTGCTTTCCTTAAAACGCTTGCTAAGTACGATGTCAACCATAGAATTGCGTCGCCCTACCATCCTCAGTCCAGTGGTCAAGTAGAGCTAAGCAACAGAGAGATTAAACTAATTCTGCAAAAGACTGTCAACAGGTCTAGAAAGAATTGGTCTAAGAAGCTAGATGATGCACTGTGGGCTTATAGAACTGCCTATAAGAATCCCATGGGCATGTCTCCGTACAAAATGGTGTATGGTAAAGCATGTCATTTACCTCTTGAGCTAGAGAATAAAGCTTATGGGGCAATCAAAGAGCTCAACTTTGATTTCAAACTTGCCAGTGAGAAGAGATTATTTGACATTAGGTCGCTTGATGAGTGGAGAACTCAGGCATATGAGAATGCCAAGTTGTTCAAAGAGAAGGTTAAGAGGTGGCATGATAAGAGGATACAAAAGCGTGAGTTCAATGTAGGAGATTATGTCTTGCTATATAACTCTCGTTTAAGATTCTTTGCAGGAAAGCTTCTCTCTAAATGGGAAGGTCCCTATGTTGTTGAGGAAGTATATTGTTCCAGTGCTATCAAGATCAACAACATGGAAGGTAATTGTCCGAGAGTTGTAAATGGGCAGAGAATCAAGCATTATATCTCACGTACTCCCATAAATGTTGAAAGCAATATTATCAATACCATAACTCTGGAAGAATACCTAAGGGATATTTATTAGCCTGTTTCAGACTCTGAAAACGAAGAGGCATGTGATTCGGTAAGACAACAGAGTCCAAAACTTTTCCAGTAGGAAATTTTCTGCGTTTTGGAATATTTGAAAAATACAAAAATTGGAAGTAGTCCGGAAAGTGCGCGAGGAGGCGACAATCCTGCACGGCATGGGCCCACCCCCGGCCGCGCCGTGAGGTCTTGTGGCCACCTCTTGCACCTCCCGGATTCCGTTTTCATGCGGGGTACACCTTCTGGTCTGGAAAAAATCATCATATATTGTAAGTGCATCTAGTGCCCCTTAGTGATTTTGGTGGTTTGAAGACTTATAGGTTAAGTATCTAATGTGTTTATGAGTGTACACAGGATCTATAAGTCACTGAGGAGTTTGAGATATTTGATGAATATCGACCCCTAAAAATATATATCTTCGGTTGAAGAAATTGGTCTGAAACTGAAAAATTGAATCGCAAAGAATCTGCGATGAAATTGATATTCCTCATGAAGTTACTGAAATTGAGGAATTCGGTGTGTCCTGAAGAAAATCATCTTGAAGACCTTGAAGCATGAAGATTTACTCTTTCTGTTTTATTTTCTTCGCATTTGAGTAATAGGAACACCGTACTGTTAAAGCGGGTCGAAGTTACACTCTAGAATGAATTTCCTCATGATGCTCAACCCAAGGCTAATTCTACCAAAAGCCTCAAGTGAGGAATACGAGTGACATGAGGACTCTCACAGTTGAGGGTTCTCACCGTTTCGATAGCCACGCCACATCATTGGTCTTATCCATACCAACGGTCATATTATTTAAGGGCAATAGTGTCAAATCATGTCGGGATGCTCCCAGGCTATAAATAGCCGCCCCCCACAACCATTAGCTGGTAGGCTGCTCCATAAGAAACTGACACTTGTCATAAGAGCAACCCAATTCCTCAGAGTCTTCGAGAGTAATTCATCAGTGAGGAAATACCCCAGACACCGAAACCACAAACCAAACCTAGTGATTGAGCATCACTGAAGAAGTTGTTCCTCTGCGGGACTGAAGCCTTTTACCTTTGAGGACTATGCATCCTCCAGACGGTTAGGCGTCATGGTCTAGAGCTTTCCAGCAGTCAATTGTGGATCGCCGGGTGACCATGTTTGTGAGGGTTTGGAAGTCTGCCCTGAAGACTTACCATGAGTGTTGGGCGAGGACTGTGTGTTCTTAGCCCAAGGAGAACACGGTAGGGACTGTGTGTCCCAGGACTTTGTGTCCTTTGGTTTCAATACCAAGCCGCTCCAAACCAGATGTACTACTGTCACAACAGTTGGGACTTAGTCATCAACTACTGTCTTCGGTGTGAAACGGGTTCTAATTCCTCAACTCCTTACTTTCCTCAGATTATGTGTTGATGACTTTCACTGCTACTGTTTGAAGAATTTGCTGAAGACTTTCTCTGAAATTCTTCAACTCCACATTCTTCACGCTAGTTAATCCTCATTTGTATTCTACGTGCCTGCTCACTCTGCAATCTGTTTTCACATTCCTCACTCTGAAAAACTGCCGTTGTGAAACTTTGCACTTCTGATCCTTTACTGTTTCCGGTGTAAGTTAGTCATCAGTGAGGAATTTCATCAATAGAAATTTCCTCAGTGATGAAATTCTAAAAATCTCCTATTCACCCCCCTCTAGTCGATATAACGCACTTTCAATTGGTATCAGAGCAAGGTACTCCCTTGTTCTGTGTGATTTTGGTTTAACCACCTAGAGTTTTAGTTATGTCGACTGCATGCATGTTTAAGATGATTGCAGCATGTCCTACCTTCGAAGGAAAGAAGTTTCCCTTCTGGAAGAACAAGATGCAAATGCATCTACAAGCTATTGATAATGATCTCTGGTATATTGTGGAACATGGCGTCCCCATCATCTCTGCTAGTGTCTCTGCTGCTGATGTGAAGAAATTCAAGCAAATCGATTCTCAAGCGAAGAATATCATATGTGGCCATCTAAGCCTAGGCCAGTTTGGAAGAGTAAGTGCTTTGGGCTCTGCAACACTGATCTGGGAGAGACTGTGCAAAGTAAATGAAGGAGTATCAACCCAGCGTGACTCTCGTGTTGATATTCTTTGCAATCTCTTCAATCGCTTCAAGAGCCATGACAATGAAAGCTACCGAGACACCTTTGATCGCCTCAGTGACATATCAAATGAACTGCAAGCACTGGGAGCTCGAGACATTACTAATCACGAAGTTGTGAAGAAACTGCTGAGATCTTTGGATTCTTCATTTGATACTTTAGTTCTGATGATTCAAGAAAGACCAGACTACAAGATGCTTGATCCAGCTGATATACTCGAAAGGCTAAATACTCATGAATTCCAGCTAGAAGAGAAGAAAGATCTATATGGACCAAGCTATTCTAGACCGCGTGCACTGAAGGCTAGAGAAATTTCCTCATCTGATGAAGAAGATTCAGAAGACAACATTGGTGACCCTGAAGAATTTGGATAGGAGCTTGCAATGCTTGTGAGGAAATTCCAGAGGTTTACACGACCTGGCCAGTTCGGTAAATCTTCAAGAAGAGACATGAGGAAATCAGAATCTTCATCTGAGGACTACAAGAAAAGAACCTGCCACAAGTGCAAGAAATCAGGTCATTACATTGCTGATTGTCCTCGTTGGGGAAAGGAATCAAAGAAGAAGAAATACAAGTATGACAGTTCTGATGACTCGAAGAAGAAGAAGAAATCTTCAAAATCCTCATCTTCAAAGCCCTCATTGCACAAGAACACTAGTTTCAGAAAGGCTCGTGCACTTATTGGCAAGGGAATGGACTCCGAGGTAGAATTAGAGGAATGTGATGAAGAAGAGGGTACTGATGAAGACTCGGAATCCGGACAGGCTAGTCTTGCACTGGCAACCACTTTTGTCAACAAGTCAATCTTCAACCTTGAAGAAAATGATTGCACCATCCACACTCATGACTATGCTGATGACTGCGCTCCAACCTATTGCGTCATGGCAAAAGGATCAAAGGTACCAAATAATTCGTCCTCCTCTGATTCAAGTGACTGTGAACCTCATGATTATAAAAAACCCAGTTACAGTAAACTTGCTATCATTGCCACTAAACAACAAACTGCCGTGGAAAAGCTTCAGAAACTGCTAGATAAAAGTGATGAGCTGTTGAATGATGAAATGAATCTTACCCAAATCCTCACTGAAGATGTGAAAAATCTTCAGTCTAGATTTGATAATCTTCAAGATCATTATGATACACTCCTCGCTGATCATGAGAAGCTTTCCTATGAATTTCTTCAAAGGAAGCTTGATCTAGAGAAGCTAAGGATGTCTCATGATGATCTTTGTATGGAAAATGATTCATTACTAGCTCAACGGATCAGCGCTGGTCAAGTTGAATTCATTCCTCCATGTCTTAAATGCATTGAACGCGAAACTGCTAATTCTTCACCAGAATCATCAAATGCTTCTATTGCTACAAATTCTTCAACTGCACCTGTAGTGTCTATTTCCTCACTTGAGGAAAACACAAATGTTACACATGAAAATGCAGGGTTGAAGGAATTGCCTTTGAGAGGAAATTAAATGCTGATGGATCTTATTGGAAACCTGAGCAGTATCCCGAAACCTCATGGGTTGCTGCTACTGGGCCTCCTTTTCATCCATCTAATCTAACTGGTTTTTCATGTGAATTATCCTATTCCTCAGATGAGTCATTTGACTCCAACTACAAACTGTTCAAAAATCAATCTGGTGAAGTATTTGCTCAATATGTTGGAACTAAATGCAGGAATGGCCCTCCCTTGAGGAAAATCTGGGTTCCCAAAAGTTGTCTTGGAAATCTTCAGGTGAATGTCCTCATGACACCACCAATGAAGAATCTGAACCCCAGATCAAAATCCTCAGGAGGACCAAAGTCTTAAAGAGGATCAAAATCCTCAACTAGTCAAAACTATGCTCGTACCCGTGCTAATGCGTCTAACATGCAGGGAAACTACAAGGAATATGAATATGAGCGTTACTCTTCAAATCATTATGTTCATAAATCCTCAAACCAGTTCTCTGCATGTTCATATGAGTACTTTAACCCCCCTACTGTTAAGAGAAGTGCATTAGCTTCCATGCCACCTTTCTCATTTGGTGCTCGCAGGATGATGAATGCTTTGCCACCCCTTCGGATGTGGGTGGTGAAGAAATCGAACTAATCACTTCTGCAAGTCAGGTCTCCAGATGAAAATCATCATCTGAAGAATTTGCTGGAGACCTGAGGAAATGCTTGATAGGACGCAAGCTAATGTTGAAGAAATAGAAATATTTCACACGTCCTTATAATTCCATTGCGTTAGCTAAGTTTGAAGCATATGAGATGGTAAGCTGTACTAATTCATCTGCAGGATGACAAACCCAAGAACACTGAGTAGGTTCTTGGTAGTGACTGCACACATCACATGACTGTTGATAAAAGCTTGCTGTTAAATATGCCACTAACTCCATCACCTCTGAAGCAAATCACATATGCTGACAAAGGTAAAAGCAAGGTATTGGGACTTGGCAAAGTGACTATTTCCAAGGATAGGCATATGGACAAAGTTATGCTTGTTGAATCCCTTAGTTTTAACCTCATGTCAGTCTTGATGTTTTGTGATCTTGATATGATTGTCATCGTTGGTCGATATCGATGTGTAGTCATCTTGGAATCTGACAGATCCAATGTCTTCGAAGGTGTAAGAAGAGGGGATTTGTACATTGTTGATTTCTCTACAGGTCCTCAACCCGCCACTTGCTTACTAGCAAAAATCTCAGAAGGATGGTTGTGGCACTGAAGACTAGGTCATGCAGGCATGAGGAATTTGCACACGCTCGCGAAGAAGAAGCATGTCATCGGCATCGAATCAGTCAAATTCCTCAAAGATCATCTCTGCGGTGCATGTGAATCTGGGAAAATGACCAGATCCACGCATCCCTCGAAGACTATCATGACCACTACACGTCCATTCGAATTGCTTCATATGGATCTATTTGGACCTACTCACTATGCCCCACTAACCAATGCAGCATCTTTATATGGCTTCGTCATAGTTGACGATTATTCCAGATATACATGGGTGCATATCCTAGTGTATAAAACTGAAGTGCTGAAAAATCTTCAAACGGTTTTCTTCAAGGGCCTCGACGAACTTTGGCATCAAGATTAAACATATCAGGAGAGATAATGGAACCGAGTTCAAAAACACTGGTCTTGATGATTATCTTGATGAACTTGGTATTACTCACGAATTATCTGCTCCTTATACTCCTCGGCAGAATGGTGTCGTCGAAAGGAAGAACAGGACTCTGGTTGAAATGGCAAGAACTATGCTTGAAGAATATCAGACTTCTCGTCGCTTTTGGCCTGAAGCAATCAACACTGCATGCCATATCATCAACAGGGTATATCTTCACAAATTTCTCAAGAAAACCTCATATGAACTCCTCACTGATAAGAAACCCAATGTAAGTTATTTCAAAGTCTTCGGTGCAAAATGTTGGATTAGAGATCCTCACCATAGCTCAAAATTTGCACTTAAGGCACATGAAGGTTTTATGATCGGTTATGGATAGGACTCGCACACCTACAGAGTCTTCAACAACTATCACAACAAAGTTGTTGAGAGTGTAGATGTGCGGTTCGATGAAACTAATGGCTCACAAAGAGAGCAATTGCCTTCTGATCCAGATAAGCTGTCTCCTGACGAAGCAATAAAGCTCAAACCTATTGAAGACATTGTCCCCACTGAGGAAATTGGTGAAGAAACGATCCTCATCACTAATGAAAATCAAGAAGATGCTCCTCAGGAAATTGCAGCAGAACCACTTCCTCAGCCTAGACGAAATCCTCAACCAGCTCATCCGAGGATTGCAAATGAAGTAGAACTTGAAAAAATCCTCAACGACATCAACGCGCCAGGTCCTCTCACTCGCTCAAAAGCTTCACACTTAGTTAACTTTTGTGGGCATTTTTCCTTTGTATCCATCACAGAACCCTCAAAAGTTGATGTGGCTTTTCTGGAACCGGAGTGGATCCAAGCTATGCAAGACGAACTTCTTCAATTCAAGCTGAATGACGTATGGGAGCTCGTCAAATGACCAGATCCTCGCAAGCACAACATCATCGGCACCAAGTGGATTTTCCGAAACAAGCAAGATGAGGACGGTCAAGTGGTAAGGAACAAGGAACAACTTGTTGCCCAAGGATACACCCAGGTTGAAGGAATATATTTCGATGAAACTTTTGCACCTCTTGCTAGACTAGGAGCTATCCTAATACTACTTTCTTATGCTAATCATCATAACATCATATTATATCAAATGGATGTGAAAAGTGCATTCCTCAATGGTAAGCTTGAGGAAGAATTATATGTTGCTCAGCCCCCAGGTTTTGAGGATCCAAAGAATTCAGACAAAGTCTTCAGAATCAAAAAGGCGCTCTATGGTCTCAAGCAAGCCCCTTGGGCATGGTATATATGATACATTGAAGGAATTCCTCATGAAGAAAGGCTTCAAACCTGGTTCACTCGATCCAACTCTTTTCACTAAATCCTATGATAATGAGCTATTTGTGTGTCAAATATATGTCGATGATATCATATTTGGTTGTACTGACAAATGATACAGTGATGAATTTGCGTACATCATGAGTGAAGAATAGCAGATGTCTATGATGGGGGAGCTGAAATTCTTCTTAGGTCTTCAAATTCGTCAACAACGAAATGGAATATTCATATCACAGGAGAAATACCTCAAGGATGTTCTGAGGAAATTCGACATGCATGAATGCAAAGGTAAAGATTTCGATTAGCAGGTATATCGCTCTATGATTGGCTCTTTATTGTATCTATGTGCATCTAGGACAGATATAATGTTTAGTGTTTGCATGTGTGCACATTTTCAAGCAAAACCGAAGGAATCACACCATAAGGCTATGAAGCATATTCTTCGATATTTAGCTCACACACCAACACTAGGATTATGGTATCCCAGGGGCTCCAATCTTCATCTGGTAGGATATTCTGATTCTGACTATGCTGGTGACCGTGTGGATCGCAAGTCAACTTCTGGCACATGTCATTTCCTCGGAAGATCACTAGGTTGCTGGTCCTCAAAGAAACAGAACTTTGTATCACTCTCCATTGCCGAAGCTGAGTACATTGCTGCTGGTTCATGCTGTGCTCAATTACTATGGATGAAGCAAACCCTCAAGGATTACGGCATCAACATGAAGAATGTGCATCTCTACTGCGACAATTAGAGTGCAATCAAGATTGCATACAACCCAGTACAACACTCGAAGACCAAGCACATCCAGATTCGTCATCATTTTCTTCGAGACCATGTCCTCAGGGGCAATATCCTCATCGACCATGTGAAGACTGATGATCAACTGGCAAATATCTTCACTAAGCCCAAGGATGAGAAAAGGTTTTGCAAGTTGCGGTGTGAGCTAAACATCTTAGAATCTTCTAATGTTTTGTAAAAACATGAACACATCCTATCACTTATGAAAAATTGATGACTTAGATGTGCAACACATGATGAATCGATTTTCTTCAACTAATGAAGACTATCACTCTGAATGTGATGAAATCAACGAAGAAATTGATTGTCAGGGCCCTACGACAAATGTACGCGGCGTCTGTAATCAACATTCTTATATGGTGGGTCACGCCACCGCCCAATGTGAAAATCCTCAAGTTGATTTTCTTCAAATGTTCCATTTCCTCAAAATGTGTTTTTCTTCAAAACAGTTGTTCTTCATTGTGAAGATTTATCACAAAATATTCAAAAACACTTGATGACTTTCGTTTGACTGGATAGACTCTGATTTCAAGTCCTCAACAACATTCACTTATAGCTATTTCTTCAAATTGATATTTCTTCTAAGTGAGTGTGATCGGACCCTACTTTCCCTCTATGCTATTCTCATCCAGTCTATTCGATTCTTCATATGCGTTCTACTTGAAACTTTGTTCAAAATCCTCACTGCGTCCTTCTCAGCTCATGATTTTGTAACGAAAATCCTCAAATCTTCAAAAATTGTTTCTTCAATACCCAGTAACTGAACCCCACTTCCCACGTTCGGATAACCACGATCTCCACTATCTCCACCGCTTGCTCGGGAACTACACGTGTCCTGCACAGACGTAGAGGCACGGGCTGTTTGGTCCGAAATCTTCGCGCCAACAGTAACTGTCTGGCTATAAATATGTCCTTATCCCCCTCGGGAAACTCTTCTTCGCCGCATTGCTCTCCTACTACAACAAAAAGCACCGAACCCTAGCGCCACCGCTGGAAGTCTCGTCGCCGGTGAGGAAGAGCTTCACTTCCTCCACTTCTCCGTCACCGGAACCACGCCGGAGTGGGACCATCTTCCTCCGCCGCCGCCGTAGACGTCCTCTGTCACCGGGTTAGGGCGCATTGGACACGCGACCAAAGAGCTTCTCTACACACCTTTTCTGTGTTCTTCGTGCGCACCTTCCAGGGTAAATAAAATCCCATTTTTACTGCAAGTTAGATCTACTATTTTACATCTTCTATGTGAAATATGTTTTTCCTCAAGAGTCGATATGCACTTGATTCCTCAAACACTGCCTATCACCACACCATTGATGAACTTCACTAAGCATCTAAGATTTTCACGAGATTCCTGAATTGTGCGAATTTTTGGATCTGTACAACTCTGGAACCCAAGAACAGTATGCTTAGGCAAATTCCTCAACCACTGGTTAAATTCCTCAACTGTCAAACTTTTTCATTTTCTTCAAATCTGAGAACGCATATGACCTCTCCAAATTTCTCGCAACTATACTCTGTTCACAGGTACACACATGTCAGCTGATGAATCTCTTGGTTCTCATCACATTAACTCATTTGCAGCATTTCTTGAAGAAAATCTTCAAGTCTCATTAGAATCCTCAAGAGTTCAATCTCATCAGCAAAATCCTCAACTGGAGAAAATGGAGGATGATAGAAAGCAGAAGGGAGGAAAGAAACATGAACAGAACACAGCTGTGGATATCCCTCAGGATATTTACTTGGACTATTGTACTCCTGATGAAAATGAAACAATGGCCAAGAGAAAGATTCGGCTGCAGAAGATAGAACGCCGATGGGCAAAGGAATGGAAGGAATACAGGTTTGTAACTGCCAAGTATGCGAAGAAATTCGCTCTGAAGCCTCCTGGCAGACAGGGCCCACTTGAGGCTCATCAAGTAGCACATCCCTCAAACCTCAAGACCCTTGATGACTATCCAGATGAGAAGGAAAAGCATCTGGCTAAGCACAAGAAGCAGGCAGATGCTGCAGTGAGGAAATTCCATGAATCCTCAGCTGCTGCCTCAGGTGCAGCTACTTCCTCTGCCGCTGACACCTCTGGTTCAGCTATTCCTCAACCATGGTCTGTGCCGTCAAAGCCAAGGGCTCCAAAGCCTCAAGAGAAGTCTGCTCAGGCATCAGTTACAAAAACCTCAGCGCCAAAACCCTCAGCTCCAAAATCCTCAGCACCACCTCCAAAGCCTCAAGAGACACCAGTACAGAAGCAAGTCATGAAGCCAATGACCGCCACCTCTAGCTCCTCACTCCCGGCTGCAACCAGCTCGGAGACAAAGTCTTCACCACCTCCGGTGAAGACTCAGGTGTCTGCTGAAAGAGCAACTCTGCCGAGCCCCAGCAAAATCATCACCGTCCCGTCTGCATCAGAGGGTAGTGATGAATATGATGATCAAACCATGCAAGCCATAATCAGAAAACAAGCAGGAACGGGTAGCTCAAGCATCAAGCAGCGCCATTCCTTTGGCCATGGATCCCAAGGTCCTCCTAGACTACATCAACATCTGGTATGAGGACCCAAACATTCCGCTTAATGATTTGAAACTTCCCCCTGGCATCAGCCACATGGTGGCCACTTTCATAAATGAAGCCAAGTGGAAAGAACAGCAGGCCAAGCAGGCCAAGGTTGAGAAGCTTAAAAAGGAGAAATTCCTCAAGCAGAATCTCCTCGGCTTGACGCCTGATGCACTGGTATCAACACATGCTGAGCTGAACTATTTGACTGACAAGTACTCCAAGCTGTCAGATGGTAAGAGTCTCAAGAGCAATTTCATCAAGCTGGCCACTAAAGTTGTTGATGACTACAACAAGAAAGCTGCACCTCTAGCACCAACTCCCCAGCCCTTGATTGAAGAGCCAGCTGATGAATCTCCTCATGCTAAGGAAACTCCTCAAGCTGAGGAAATACACCAAGAAAGCCGTGTAGATGTACCGGCTATTGAAGAAATCACCATGGAAGCTCCAGCTGATGAACCTCCTGCAGCTAATGAGACTGCCCGTGACCCAGGAGCTTCATCAAAGCAAGCTGATGACTCTGCTCCAGCTGGTTCCTCAAAGCCAGCTGAAGAATCTGTCGAGAGAACCCCTTGACCAAAAGCTTCAAAGGTGAAGAAGATGCCTCCGTCTGCATCAGACGTGAAGAAAACCAGGACTGCTGAGAAGGAATCCAAAAAGAGAAAGGCCTCCTCAGCAGAAGAACAAACAGAGGCCAAGCGCTTCAATGCGCTTGAAGATACTGCTCCACTGGACCATGTGCCCCTAAATGTCGCTCCGTCTTATGAAATGGTCATCCTTGATGATCAAGCGAAAGGGACAGATGAGGAAATGAAGGATGCCGCCTTTGAGGAACACACTGACGAAGAAATTCATATTGACGACAGTCCTCAGCCCTTCATTCCTCAGAAAGACACTGCTCAAGGATTAGGTGCACCAGCTGATGAAACTTCCTCTGTCACCAAGCCAGCTGAGGAAGAACAAACTGAAAATCCTCAAGCTGATGAAATTCAAAGGTTTGAGAAAAATCCTCAAGATGAGGAACAGGCTTACCCAACTCCTCCACCTGAGCAAGATGAAACTATTCCTCAGCATGACACACAGTCAGAGCAAGCCCCTCAGCCTGACGCTCAGCCAGAGCCATCTCCTCAGCCTAAAGCCCCAACTGATGAAATTCCTCACCCTGAGGAAAATGCTAAGGAAAATGCACCTGATCAAGACAATGCCTTTGTCGTGCTAAACCCCGAGGCTGCAATTGTTGTCTCCCCTCCTGTTTCTCAGCAAAATCTCCAGCCAGTTCAGCGTCAGCCATTCTCCAGGCGACCACAGTTTCAAAAGGAGAATTTCTTTGAAGAACGCATGTACTTCATTGGAGAGAACCCCTATGACAAGCCTCAAATGAGGCATCTGATGTTTTGTACTAGGAAACAACTGAATTACTATGCCTCTGTGTTGTGTGCAAGAAACAAGATATTCCAGCACATGCATATTCCTCATGTTGAACTTGAAGCTATACCGTGCCTAGAGCCAGTCCTCAGTGTACTCCATGATGCTGGTCTGCTGCCAATGTGCTCCGACATCTCTGACTGGAACAGTGAGCTCATTCTTCAGTTCTATGCCACCCTTCACATCTCTGGCAACCCTGAAGACATTAACACTTGGGTGTTTGACTAGATGACACAAAACACTCACTACAAGGCTCATGCTACTGAGCTCCTCCGTGAACTGCCTGTACCAATTCCCTCAGAGGAGGCTATGAAGCTTTACGGTGAGCGTGAGCTGCCCAACGAGATGATGGAAGTCCTCATGAAGCCATTGGCTGAAGTAAAATCATCAAGAAAAACCTTCCTTGTCCACGAGCTCAAATATACACCAAGGTCTGTCTACAGAATCCTGTGCAGTGTGCTCGCGGCGATCAAAGGCCATGACGATGAAGAAGACGTCGTAGGCCTCATGAAGAATATCCTCTTCAACATCATCCATGGTATTCCTATCAACATCCATGATTTATTCTTGAGGACTTTGGCCGACAATGCTATGTGTCCATTTGATCACAAGATATATGCCCCATGGATCATGAGATTCATCAGGACAAGGACAGGCATCAACTTCCATGCTGATTGCCAAAACCATGTTGGTTATATGCCTCCTATCCGGGTCAACAAGAAGACTTTCGATCCCATTGAAGGAAAAGGCAAATCAGTGATTGAAGAAGGCAGTAGGCCCCTTGATGGCCAGTTCAGAGACCCAAAAGCTTATTCTTCATGGGATGATACTGAGACTCGCCCGGCAAGCCCCTTTCCTCCTCGCATGATGAATACAAGAGAGCTCCTCCTCAGTCTTCACCAGAATGTGGATCGCAATCACAAGTGGGTCAAACGCCAGTTGGGCACCATTGTGAAAACCCTCACGGAAACATAGAACTCTGTGAAGCTTAACCATCACTATCTGCATGAGGTTTTTGATCGCACCTGGGCTACAATTGCAAATCTGAAGACTCGTACAGAGCTTGAAGAAATGGACTTTGAGCGAGACTTTGACTGGTCGTGGCCTCCCAAGAAGAAGTTCAGGCCCATTCCAGTTCCAGACCTTGAAGACAGCTCCTTTTCTTCATTCCGCACTGCTGAAACTGATGAAGAACAGCTCGACACTGCTACCGGGCCAAGGAAGAATACTACTCCCAAGAAGCATCACGACTCTTCATCAACCGCCAAGAAGTGAAGTCTTCACGGGCGTTAGTCCTCAGTTTGTCCCTTTTTGTCACTTGATGACAAAGGGGGAGACACTTGAGAGTTAGTCTTCAAACGGGATATTTTGGGGCTTATGAACTATATTTAAGTTACAAACTCTTGGCTCTACTGAAGTTTTTTATGTAATGAGTTGTGACTTAAGCCCGATGGTACTCTGACGCTTTTGAACGTTTTTCGTTGCATGCTTATTCCTCAAGTTTTAATGCACGCATGCTGGAATTCATCAGGTACCATTTGTCATCATGCATCTTCATTTCCTTCATATGATATGTTACATGTATGGATGATTTACAAGACTTAGTGAGAGATCTCCGTGATATAAATCATCAATGTGCAATTGTTGTGAAAAGCAAAATCCTCAAGATATGCACATCTTCAGGGGGAGTTTCTTTGAATCTTGTATTCAAATTCCTCAAATGAGTATTTACACTTCATATTTTTGATCCATGTTGAAGACTTAACCTAATTGTCATCAACCACCAAAAAGGGGGAGATTGTAAGTGCATCTAGTGCCCCTTAGTGATTTTGGTGGTTTGAAGACTTATAGGTTAAGTATCTAATGTGTTTATGAGTGTACACTGGATCTATAAGTCACTGAGGAGTTTGAGATATTTGATGAATATCGACCCCTAAAAATATATATCTTCGGTTGAAGAAATTGGTCAGAAACTGAATAATTGAATCGCAAAGAATCTGCGATGAAATTGATATTCCTCATGAAGATACTAAAATTGAGGAATTTAGTGTGTCCTGAAGAAAATCATCTTGAAGACTTTGAAGCATGAAGATTTACTCTTACTGTTTTATTTTCTTCGCATTTGAGTAATAGGAACACCGTATTGTTAAAGGGGGTCGAAGTTACACTCTGGAATGAATTTCCTCATGATGCTCAACCCCAGCCTAATTCTACCAAAAGCCTCAAGTCAGGAATACGAGTGACATGAGGACTCTCACAGTTGAGGGTTCTGACCGTTTCGATAGCCACACCACATCATTGGTCTTATCCATACCAACGGTCATATTATTTAAGGGCATTAGTGTCAAATCATGTCGGGATGCTCCTAGGCTATAAATAGCCGCCCCCTACAACCATTACCTGGTTGGCTGCTTCGTAAGAAACTGACACTTGTCATAAAAGCAACCCAATTCCTCACAGTCTTCGAGAGTAATTCATCGGTGAGGAAATACCCCATACACCGAAACCACAAACCAAACCTAGTGATTGAGCATCACTGAAGAAGTTGTTCCTGTGTCGGACTGAAGCCTTTTACCTTTGAGGACTGTGCATCCTCCAGACGGTTAGGCGTCATGGTCTAGAGCTTTCCAGCAGTCAATTGTGGATCACCGGGTGACCAAGTTTGTGAGGGTTTGGAACTCTACCCTGAAGACTTACCACGAGTGTTGGGCGAGGACTGTGTGTTCTTAGCCCAAGGAGAACACGGCAGGGACTGTGTGTCCCGGGACTGTGTGTCCTTTGGTTTCAATACGACGCCGCTCCAAACCAGATGTACGACTGTCACAACAGTTGGAACTGGGTCATCAATTACTGTCATCGCTGTGAAACGGGTTCTAATTCTTGAACTCCTTACTTTCCTCAGATTATGTGTTGATGACTTTCACTGCTACTGTTTGAAGAATTTGCTGAAGACTTTCTCTGAAATTTCTCAACACCAAATTCTTCACGCTAGTTAATCCTCATTTGTATTCTGCGTGCTTGCTCACTGTGCAATCTGTTTTCACATTCCTCACTCTGAAAAACTGCTCTTGTGAAACTTTGCACTTCTGATCCTTTACTCTTTCCGCTGTAAGTTAGTCATCAGTGAGGAATTTCCTCAAAAGGAATTTCCTCAGTGATGAAATTATAAAAATGTCCTATTCACCCCCCCTCTAGTCGATATAACGCACTTTCATATATACTCCCGATTGGTCTGACCCCTGTATCACGCAGATTTCCTCTGTTTTCGTTTCGAGCTTGTTTTCTGCCGCAGATTTAGAGCAAGATGTCTTCTCAAGATGGAGAGGGGGAGAGCTTTGTGGCAGATTACCTTGCTAATTCCAAGGTCTATGGGGACTTGGATCCTTACGGCTGGACCACTGATGAGGAAGAAGATTATGATCCGAAAGGGAAGGAACAAACAAGTTCCGATGAAGAGGAGGTTCCTCTAGCTCAACCTGGTCACACGCATGTGGAGTTCAAGAAGTCGAGCCTCCCTGACCCAAGGAAGAAGTCTAAGACTTTGTTTATCCCTTCTCGTTTCTTGCAAGAGAGTAAGCAGGAATTATGCCATAGGGTGTTGAAGCTTGAAGAGGAAAATGATGATCTGAGGGAGCAGAATTTATGCTCACGTGGAAATTAAACAAGCTCAAGACCTCTGCAACAACTCCTCCACCATCCCCTCCAAAGGAAGACAACTGAACATGGGTATGGTCAATCTCCTTGGCTTGTGACAAGCTTGGGGGAGTTGCCCCGGTATCGTATCACCATCACATCTTTTGCCTTTAGCTTTGTTTTAGTTTTCCTTTTCAGTTTTCTTTTTCTCTAGTAGATTAAAAGTCTTAGTGTTTTAGTCTTGAGTTTTGCTTTGTGTCACCGCCGATGTATTCGAGCTCGTCAGCCATATAATAAAGAGTGTCTTAGTTGAAAGGCTTTGCCTCTTGCCATGATCAAAAGAGTGAGAATAGAACAAAAGCATGAAAGATCATGTAATGATCTTATGGGAAGTGATGGCTTCACATATAAAAAGAATGAGGATTGAAAATTGTTGAGGGTAGGTAAACATAGACATTTTTCATTGTTGCAATTAATACGAAGTGATAAAGAAGGAGAGGTTCACATATAAATATATCATCTCTGACACCATCTATGATTGTGAACACTCACTAAACTATTGCATGCCCAGAAGTAGATGTTGGACAAGGAAGACAACATAATGAATTGTGTTTGTTTGGCTCCGAACAATGTTATATGATTAGAGATCCCTTAGCATGTGACGATTGCTTCCACCTCACATTAGCCAAACCTCCCGCACTAAGTAGAGATACTACTTGTGCATCCATAAACCATCAACCCAGTTTTGCCATGAGAGTCCACCATACCTACCTATGGATTGAATAAGATCCCTCAAGTAAGTTGTCATCGGTGCAAGCAATAAAAATTGCTCTCTAATATGTATGATCTATTAGTGTGTGGAAAATAAGCTTTGTACGAACCTGTGATGAGGAAGACATAAAAGCGACACACTGCATAATAAAGTTCTTTATCACAGGAGGCAATATAAAGTGACGTTCCTCCGCACTAAGAGGACACACATACAAACCTCAAAAGCGCATGACAACCTCTGCTTCCCTCTGCGAAGGGCCTATCTTGTACCTTTACTTTTTTCCCTCGAAAGAGTTATGGTGATCTTCACCAATTCCCTATTTCGCCTTTATTTTGGCTAACGTCATATGCTTGGGAAAGTTCTATATTCATATGTCAACTTGGAAGTAAGTATTCATGATTTATTATTGTTGACATTACACTTGAGGTAAGAAGTTGGGAGGCAAAACTATAAGCCCCTATCTTTCTGTGTGTCCAGGTGAAACTTTGATCTCATGAGTACCACGTGAGTTGTAGCAGTTGTAGAGAACGAAAGAATGATTGAGTATGTGGATTTTCTTTACAAGCTCTTATTTGACTCTTTCTGATGTTGTGATAAATTGCAATTGCTTCAATGACTAAAGGCTATCGGTTGTTACTTCTCGGTAAGGTTCTTGATCCATGCTTTACTTTGTGAAGGAATTATCACTTTAGCATAAGAGATTATATGTTGGTATGGCTGTGCTGATCATGATCATGATGCATGCATGTTCGTATCTTGTTTTGTCGGGACCTCTCTCCCTAAACAGGTGGACATATTTATTGAGCTAGGTTTTCGCTTGAGGACATGCGAGGTCTAAGCTTGGGGGAGTTGATACGTCCATTTTGCATCATGTTTTCATGTCGATATTTATCACTTCTTGGGCTGTTATTTCACTTCACGGTACAATTCTTATGCCTTTTCTCTCTTATTTTACAAGGTTTACATGAAGAGGGAGAATACCGACAACTGGAATTCTGGCCTGAAAATGGAGCAAAGTTGAGATACCTATTCTGCGCAACTCCAAACGCCGTAAAAATCAACTAGGATTTTTTCTGGATTTATAAAAAATACTGGGCCGAAGAAGCGCCAGAGGGGCGCTAGGGGATGGCCACAAGCCTGCATGGCGCGGCCACCCCCTAGGCCGCGCCATGAGGGCTTGTGGGCACCCTGCTGGCCCACTTGCCCCCCTCTTCTGCTATATGAAGAGTTTAGTCCAGGAAAAAATCAAGGAGGAGCTTTTTCGTGGATTCGCCGCCGCCACGAGGCGGAACTTGAGCAGAACCAATCTAGAGCTCCGGCAGGACGATCCTCCCGGGGAAACTTCCCTCCCGGAGGGGGAAATCGTCGCCATCGTCATCACCAACACTCCTCTCATCGGAGGGGACTCGTCACAATCAACATCTTCATCAGCACCATCTCATCTCCAAACCCTAGTTCATCACTTGTAACCAATCTCCATCTCGCGACTCCGATTGGTACTTGTAAGGTTGCTAGTAGTGTTGATTACTCTTTGTAGTTGATGCTAGTTGGATTATTTGTTGGACGAGTTTATGTTCAGATCCTTGATGCTACTCATTACCTCTCTGGTCATGAATATGATTATGCTTTGTGAGTAGTTACTTTTGTTCCTGAGGACATGGGATAAGTCATGCTAATAGTAGTCATGTGAATTTGGTATTCGTTCGGCAATTTGATATGTTGTATGTTGTTTTTCCTCTAGTGGTGTTATGTGAATGTCGACTACATAACACTTCACCATTATTTGGGCCTAGAGAAAGGCATTGGGAAGTACTAAGTAGATGATGGGTTGCTAGAGTGACAGAAGCTTAAACCCTAGTTTATGCGTTGCTTCGTAAGGGGCTGATTTGGATCCACTAGTTTAATGCTATGGTTAGACTTCGTCTTACTTCTTCTTTCGTAGTTGCGGATGCTTGTGAGAGGGGTTAATCATAAGTGGGATGCTTGTCCATGTAAGGGCAGTACCCAAGCGTCGGTCCACCCACATATCAAACTATCAAAGTAACGAACGTGAATCATATGAACATGATGAAAACTAGCATGACAGAAATTCCCTTGTGTCCCCGGGAGCGTTTTTCCTCCTATAAGACTTTGTCCAGGCCTGTCCCTGGCTACAAAAGGGATTGGGCCACTTTGCGGCACCGTTGCTACTTTTGTTACTTGTTGCTTGCTACGAATCATCTCACCACACAATCACTTGTTACCGACAATTTCAGTGCCTGCAGATTTTACCTTGCTGAAAACCACTTGTCAGATCCTTCTACTCCTCGTTGGGTTTGACACTCTTACTTATCGAATGGACTACGATTGATCCCCTATACTTGTGGGTCATCCCTATTCAACCCGAATTTATTGATTCGACTCAAGGGGAAGCGAAAGAATAATCTCAAGTATTAGCAACTGAGTTGTCAATTCAACCACACCTGAGAGATTTGTGTCTGCAAGCAAAGTATCAGTAGCAAAGTAGTATAATAGCAAAGGTGCCAGAAAATGGTCTGTTGACGGCAGACTATTCCTGACTTGTTGTATCAATGGCGCCAGTAAAGTATCTTGCAGAAGGTAACAACAAAGTAGCAAGTAACAACAGTAGCAAGGAACAACAGTAGTGACAACAGTAGCAAGTAACAGCAGTAGCAGCAGTAGAAACAGAGTAACAGCAGCAGCAGTAACAGCAGTAGCGGCAAAGTAACATAGCAAGGACCAATAGTAAAACACTCGTAGGAACAGGATGGGTGATAGATGAGTATGCCGAATGTGATTCATCATGTAACAGCTATAGCACGGAGAGATATGTAACTAGCTCCCGTTCGTCAATCTAATGTAGGCATGTATTCTGTATGTAGTCATACGTGCTTAGGGAAAATAACTTGCATGACATCTATTGTCCATCCCTCCCGTGGCAGCGGGGTCCTAATGGAAACTACGGGATATCAAGGTTCTCCTTTTAATAAAGAACTGGACCAACACATTAACACGTGGTGAATAGATGAACTCCTCATGCTATGGTCATCACGGGGAGTGGTTCCGGCTATTGTCACTCCGGGGTTGCCGGGTCATAAGACATAGTAGGTGACTACAACTTGCAAGATAGGATCTAAAACACACATATATTGGCGACAACATAATAGGTTCAGATCTGAAATCATGGCACTCGGGCCCTAGTGACAAGCATTAAGCATGGAAAAGTAGTAGCAACATCAATCTCAGAACATAGTGGATACTAGGGATCAATCCCCGTCAAAACTAACTCGATTACATGATAGATCTCATCCAACTCATCACCGTCCAGCAAGCCTACGATGAGATTACTCACGAACGGTGAAGAGAATCATGGAATTAGCGATGGAGGAAGGTTGATGATGACGATGGCGATGACCTCCCCTCTCCGGTGCCCAGAACGGACTCCAGATCTGCCCTCCAGATGATGAACAGGAGGTGGTGGAGCCTCCGAATCGTAAAACGCGATGAATCCTTCTCTCTGATTTTTTCCGGGCGAAACAGAATATATAGAGATGAGTTTGGAGGCGGTGGAGCCTCGTGGGCTCCACAAGCCTGGTTGGTCCGGCCTAGGGGGTGGCCGCGGATGGTGGGCTTGTGGCCCACTGGCTCACCCCCTCCGGTGGATATTTGCGCAGGTATTTTTCATTAATTCCAGAAAAATTCTCCGTAATTTTTCAGGTCATTCCGAGAACTTTTCTTTCTGCACAAAAACAACAGCATGACAATTCTGCTGAAAACAACGTTAGTCCGGGTTAGTTCTATTCAATTCATGCAAATTAGAGTCCAAAACAAGGGCAAAAGAGTTCGGAAAAGTAGATACAACGGAGAGTATCAATGCCTGAGCTGCTAGCGAGCTCAAGAGGCCGCACCGCATCCATCCATGCAGCCCAGAGACGCTGAGGTCCACTGGAGCGTCAATAGCAACAAGGAGAGCGGATAGCAACAACGGCAAGCTCGAGCAAGGATGCACGATCAACAAGAGAAAAAATGGGGTTGAGGGGAGGTTCATGGAGGTCGCCTAGGTCCACTGACACGGCTCGAATATCGCCACGGGCCACGAGGGTGCGCTGGGTCATGTGTGTGAGCTCCGTGGGCGTGCTCTACATCCATATGACGGGAGATGGCGCGAGGGATTGCAAGGGGCTCGCGCATGCAAGGTCACTCATTGACGCTCTCGGGGGCCGACGTGCGTGCGAGGGAAAGCCTACAGAGGGAGAGATAGGAGGGGGTGATAGGTTGCCATGTCACGGATGCCGAGGGCGTCTCGAGGGATGCCCTAGGATGTTAGGATGCTGGATTGGGGGAGGCTACAATGCAGATTAGCAGTGTAGCACGCTCGAGAGCGCGACCATTGCATGCCATGGCATGCTTCTAGCGCGTCGGGCATGACCACTCATGTCCAGGGTTTCTAGGGGTATAGGAACATAGTAGGGGAGGTCTTAGAATAGAAGGAAGTTGAGAGAGGGGGAGAAACTTACTATCCATGGAGGTAAAATTGGGGTTTTACCAAAGATGAGGGGAAAGCTAATGGGGGTGCATAGTGACCATGTTAACTTGTGGTAAAACTTGGGGATGAAGGAGAACAGTGGAAGGGGTCAAAACATGTTTTCTACCAAGTCACCAAAAGGTGTGTGATCTTGTTTTTCATAAGGAAATAGTCTAATTGCTATGATATTTAACAGGGTCAAATGGGGGATACAAATGAGGGGGTTTACCAAATTTGGGCTCATTTGAAGGAAACTTCCAATGTAAACTTCGTAAACCCTAGAAATGGGTAGAATTGGGTTTCTGTAGATCTAGTCATGCAAAATTGTTCCCCCTAATTCATACTAACAATATTTCTATGATGCTCATCACTCAAGGATTTAGTGCAAAACATTTTAATAACTTCTTCTTCCAACACTTGAGCAAAATTTTCCTTTCCATCATTTTCACGAAAGACATTTGAAAGATGAAGCATATGAGGCAACCTCAATTCCATTTTTTTGTAGTTTTCTTTTATAAAACCAAACTAGTGAAAAACAAGAAACTAAAATATTTAATGGCAAGATCTAAAGATATATATTCAAGCACTCACCTCCCCGCCAACGGCGCCAGAAAAGAGCTTCGTTGACGGGATGTGAGTGCCGCTTACCTAACCTCCCCGGCAACGGCGCTAGAAAAGAGCTTGATGTCTACTACACAACCTTCTTCTTGTAGACTCGTGTTGGGCCTCCAAGCACAGAGTTTCGTAGGACAATAGCAAGTTTCCCTGAACTAGATGACCTAAGGTTTATCAATCCGTGGGAGGCATAGGATGAAGATGGTCTCTCTCAAGCAACCCTGCAATCAGATAACAAAGTTTCTCTTGTGTCACCAACACACCCAATACAATGGTAAATTGTATTGGTGCACTAGTTCGGCGAAGAGATGGTGATACAAGTGTAATATGGATGGTAGATATAGGTGTTTGTAATATTAAAATATAAAAACAGCAAGGTAACTGTAAGTGCATCTAGTGCCCCTTAGTGATTTTGGTGGTTTGAAGACTTATAGGTTAAGTATCTAATGTGTTTAAAAGTGTACACAGGATCTATAAGTCATTGAGGAGTTTGAGATATTTAAAGAATATCGACCCCTAAAAATGTATGTCTTCAGTTGAAGAAATTGGTCTGAAGCTGAAGAAATGAATCGCGAAGAAATTGCGATAAAATTGATATTCCTCATGAAGATATTGATATTGAGAAGTTCGGTGGTTTCTGAAGAAAATCGTTCTGAAGAAATTCAAGCATGAAGATTTACGTTTTCTGTTTTACTTTCTTCGCATTTGATGAATAGGAACACCGTACTGTTAAAGGGGGTCAAAGTAACACTATGGAATGGATTTCCTCATGATGCTCAACCCAAGCGAAATCCTACCAAAAGCCTCAAGTGAGGAATATGAGTGACATGAGGACTCTCACAGTTGAGGGTCCCGACCATTTTGATAAGCCGCGCCAAGGCACTGATCTTATCAACTCCAACGGTCATATTATTTAAGGGCATTAATGTCAAATCATGTCGGGATGCTCCCAGGCTATAAATAGCCGCCCCCCACAACCACTAGCTGGTTGGCTGCTCCGTTAGAATCTGACACTTGTCATAAGAGCAACCCAATTCCTCAGAGCTTTCGAGAGTAAATCCTCAGTGAGGAAATACACCACCCACCGAAACCACAAACCAAACCTAGTGATTGAGCATCACTGAAGAAGTTGTTCCTGTGTGGGACTGAAGCCTTTTACCTTTGAGGACTGTGCATCCTCCAGACAGTTAGGCGTCATGGTCTAGAGCAATCCAGCAGTCAATTGTGGATCGCCGGGTGACCGAGTTTGTGAGGGTTTGGAAGTCTGCCCTGAAGACTTACCACGAGTGTTGGGCGAGGACTGTGTGTCCTTAGCTCAAGGAGAATACGGTAGGGACTGTGTGTCCCGGGACTGGGTGTCCTTTGGTTTCAATACCAAGCCACTCCAAACCAGATGTACAACTGTCACAGCAGTTGGAACTGGTTCATCAACAACAGTCTTCACCAAGAATCGGGTTTTAATTTCTCAACTCTTTACATTCTGTGTATTATGTGTTGAGGACTTTCACGGTGACTGTTTGAAGAATTTGCTGAAGACATTCTCTGAATTTCCTCAACACAAAATTCTTCACTTGAGTTAATCATCATCGGTATTCTGCGTGTCTTCTTACTGTGCAATCTGTTTTCACATTCTTCACTCTGTAATACTGCTATTGTGAAAGGTTGCACGTCTGATCCGTAATCGTTTCCGCTGTAAGTTAGTCATCAGTGAGGAATTTCCTCAAAACGAATTTCCTCAGTGATGAAATTCTAAAAATCTCCTATTCACCCCCCTCTAGTCGATATAACGCACTTTCAATTGGTATCAGAGCGAGGTACTCCCTTGTTCTGTGTGATTTTGGTTTAACCACCTGGAGTTTTAGTTATGTCGACTGCAGGCATGTTTAAGGTGACTGAAGCATGTCCTACCTACGAGGGAAAGAACTTTCCCTTCTGGAAGAACAATATGCAAATGCATCTACAAGCTATAGACAATGATCTCTGGTATATTGTGGAAAATGGTGTCCCCATCATTTCTGCTAGTGTCACTGCAGCTGATGTGAAGAAATTCAAGCAACTCGATTCTCAAGCGAAGAACATCATCTGTGGTCATCTGAGCCCTGGCCAGTTTCGAAGAGTAAGTGCCTTAGGCTCTGCAACACTCATCTGGGAGAGAGTGTGCAAGGTAAATGAAGGAGTATCAACCCAACGTGACTCTCGTGTTGATATTCTTCGCAATCTCTTCAATCGCTTCAAGAGACATGACAATGAAAGCTGCCAAGACACCTTTGAGCGCCTCACTGACATATCAAATGAACTGCAAGCACTGGGAGCTCGAGGCATCACTGATCACGAAGTTGTGAAGAAACTGCTGAGATCTTTGGATTCCTCATTTGACACTTTAGTTCTGATGATTCAAGAAAGACCAGACTACAAGATGTTAGATCCTGCTGATATCCTCGAGAGGCTAAATACTCATGAATTCCAGCTAGAAGAAAAGAGAGATCTATATGGACAAAGCTATTCCAGACCACGTGCACTGAAGGCAAGAGCAATTTCCTCATCTGAAGAAGAAGACACAGATGATAGCAGCTGTGACCCTGAAGAATTTGGTCAGGAACTTGCAATGCTAGTGAGGAAATTCCAGAGATTTACACGACGAGGCCAGTTCGGTAAATCATCAAGAAGAGACATGAGGAAATCAGAATCTGCATCTGAGGACTACAAGAAACGGACCTGTCACAAGTGCAAGAAATCAGGTCATTACATTGCTGATTGTCCTCGCTGGGGAAAGGAATCAAAGAAGAAGAAATACAAGCATGACAGTTCTGATGACTCAAATAAGAAGAAGAAATCTTCAAAATCCAAATCTTCAAAGTCCTCCTCACACAAGAAGACTAGCTTCAGAAAGGCTCGGGCACTTATTGGCAAGGAAATGGATTCCGAGGCAGAATCAGAAGAATGTGATGATGAAGAAGGCTCTGGAGAAGATTCAGAATCCGGATAGGCTAGTCTTGCGCTAGCAACCAATTTCGTCAGCAAGTCAATCTTCAATCTTGAAGAAAATGAGTGCACCATCCATACCGATGATTATGCTGATGACTTCGCTCCAACCTATTGCTTCATGGCAAAAGGTTCAAAGGTATCACATAATGCCTCCTCATCTGATTCAAGTGACTGTGAACATGATGATTACAAAAAACCCAGTTACAGTAAACTTGCCATCATTCCCACTAAACAACAAAATGCTCTGGAAAAGCTTCAAAAACTGCTAGACAAAAGTGATGATCTGTTGAATGATGAAATGAATCTTAATCAAATCCTCACTGATGACATGAAAAATCTTCAGTCTAGATTTGATATTCTTCAGGATCATTATGATACACTCCTCACTGATCATGAGAAGCTTTCCTACGAATTTCTTCAAAGGAAGCTTGATCTTTAGAAGCTGAGGATGTCTTATGATGATCTTCGTATGAAGAATGATTCATTACTAGCTCAACGGTTCACCCGAATTTATTCCTCCATGTCTTAAATGCATTGATCGTGAAACTGCTGATTCTTCACCAGAATCTTCAAATGCTACCACTGCTACAAATTCTTCAACTGCACCTGTTGTGTCTATTTCCTCACTTGAGGAAAACACAAATGTC
The DNA here is from genome assembly GCF_904849725.1 of Hordeum vulgare subsp. vulgare. Lineage (NCBI taxonomy): Eukaryota > Viridiplantae > Streptophyta > Magnoliopsida > Poales > Poaceae > Hordeum > Hordeum vulgare. Next base: position 266,371,024 of record NC_058519.1, on the reverse strand, counting down.
ACTGATGAAAATGCAGGGTTGAAGGAATTGTACTTGATAGGCATGTACAAAAGCCTCAAAGGACATCAAATCCTTTGTGATGTGCTCAAAAAGCAGATCTTGAACAGGAACCCGAGGAAAGAAGGAATTGCCTTTGAGAGGAAATTGAATGCTGATGGATCTTATTGGAAACCTAAGCAGTATCCCGAAACCTCATGGGTTGCTGCTACTGGGCCTTCTTTTGATCCATCTAATATAACTGGCTTCTCATGTGAATTATCCTATTCCTCTGATGAGTCATTTGATTCCAACTATAAACTATTCAAAGATCAATCTGGTAAAGTGTTTGCTCGATATGTTGGAACTAACTGCAGGAATGGCCCTCCTGTGAGGAAAATCTGGGTTCCCAAAAATTGTCTTGAAAATCTTCAAGTAAATGTCCTCATGACATCACCTCTGAAGAATGTGAACCCCAGATCAAATTCCTCAGGAGGACCAAAGTCTTCAAGAGGATCAAAATCCTCAACTGGTCAAAACTATGCTCATACCCGTGCTTATGCGTCTAACATGCAGGGAAACTACAAGGAATATGATTATGAGCGCTATTCTTCAAATCATTATGTTCATAAATCCTCAAACCAGTTCTCTGCATACTCATATGAGTACTTTAACCCCCCTACTGTTAAGAGAAATGCATTAGCTTCAATGCCACCTTTCTCATATGGTGCTCGCAGGACGATGAACGCTTTGCCACCCCTTCATATGTGGGTGATGAAGAAATCAAACTAATCACTTCTGCAGGTCAGGTCTCCAGATGAAAATCATCATCCGAAGAATTTGCTGGAGACCTGAGGAAATGCTTGACAGGACGCAAGCTAATGATTGATGAAATAGAAATATTTCACATGTCCTTACATTTCTGTTATAATGAAATTAGTATCATATTCTTCAAACTTGAACCATATGAGATGGTAAGCTGTACTAATTCATCTGCAGGATGATAAACCCAAAAATACTGAGTGGGTTCTCGATACTGGCTGCACACATCACATGACTGGTGATAAAAGCCTACTGATGAATATGCCACTAACTCCATCACCTCTGAAGCAAATCACATATGCTGATAAAGGTAAAAGCAAGGTATTGGGACTTGGCAAAGTAGCTATTTCCAAGGATAGGCATATGGACAAAGTAATGCTTGTTGAATCCCTTGGTTTTAACCTCATGTCAGTCTCGATGCTTTGTGATCTTGATATGATTGTTATATTTGGTAGATATAGATGTGTAGTTATCATGGAATCTGACAGATCCAAAGTCTTCGAAGGTGTAAGAAGAGGGGATTTGTACATTGTTGACTTCTCTACAGGTCCTCAACCAGCCACTTGCTTATTAGCAAAAATAGGATGGCTGTGGCACAGAAGACTAGGTCATGCAGGCATGAGGAATTTGCACACACTTGCAAAGAAGAAGCATGTCATTGGCATCGAATCTGTCAAATTCCTCAAGGATCATCTGTGCTGTGCTTGTGAATCTCGGAAAATGACCAGATCCAAACATCCCTCAAAAACCATCATGACCACTACACGTCCATTTGAATTGCTTCATATGGATTTATTTGGACCTACACACTATGCAACACTAACCAATGAAGCATCTCTATATGGCTTTATCATAGTTGATGATTATTCCAGATACACTTGGGTGCACATTATCGTGTATAAAACTGAAGTGCAGGAAATCTTCAAACAATTTTCTTCAAGGGCATCAACGAACTTCGGCATCAAGATCAAACATATCAGGAGTGATAATGGAACCGAGTTCAAAAACACTGGTCTTGATGATTATCTTGATGAACTTGGTATTACTCACGAATTTTCTGCTCCTTATACTCCTCAGCAGAATGGTGTCGTCGAAAGAAAGAACAGGACTCTGGTTGAAATGGCGAGAACCATGCTTGAAGAATATCAGACTCCTCGTCGCTTCTGGCCTGAAGCAATCAATACTGCATGCCATATCATCAACAGGGTATATCTTCACAAATTCCTCAAGAAAACCTCATATGAACTCCTCCCTGACAAGAAACCCAATGTAAGTTATTTCAAAGTCTTCGGTGCAAAATGCTGGATTAGAGATCCTCATCACAGCTCGAAATTTGCACCTAAGGCACATGAAGGTTTTATGCTCGGTTATGGAAATGACTCGCACACCTACAGAGTCTTCAACAACTATCACAACAAAGTTGTTGAGACTGTAGATGTGCGGTTTGCTGAAACTAATGGCTCGCAAAGAGAGCAATTGCCTTCTGACCCAGATAAGCTGTCTCCTGAGGAAGCGATAAAGCTTAAGCCTACTGAAGACATTGTTCCCACTGAGAAAATTGGTGAAGAAACAATCCCCATCGCTGATGAAAGACAAGAAGATGCTCCTGAGGAAATTGCAACAACACCACTTCCTCAGCCCAGACAAAATCCTCAACCGGCACATCCGAGGATTGCAAATGAAGTAGAACTTGACAAAATCCTCAACGACATCAACGTGCCAGGTCCTCTCACTCGCTCAAAAGCTTCACACTTAGTTAACTTTTGTGGGCATTTCTCTTTTGTATCTATCACAGAACCCTCAAAAGTAGCTGAGGCTTTTCTGGAACCGGAGTGGATCCAAGCCATGCAAGACGAACTTCTTCAATTCAAGCTGAATGACGTATGGGAGCTCGTCAAACGACCAGATCCTCGCAAGCATAACATCATCGGCACCAAGTGGATTTTCCAAAACAAGCAAGATGAGGACGGTCAAGTGGTGAGGAACAAGGCACGACTAGTAGCCCAAGGCTACACCCAGGTTGAAGGAATAGATTTCGATGAAACTTTTGCACCTGTTGCTAGACTTGAAGCTATTCGAATTCTACTTGCCTATGCTAATCATCATAACATCATCTTATATCAAATGGATGTGAAAAGTGCATTCCTCAATGGTAAGCTTGAGGAATAAGTATATGTTGCTCAGCCCCCAGGTTTTGAGGATCCAAAGAATCCAGACAAAGTCTTCAGACTCAAAAAGGCTCTGTATGGCCTCAAGCAAGCCCTTCGGGCATGGTATGATACATTGAAGGAATTCCTCATGAAGAAAGGCTTCAAACCTGGTTCACTCGATCCAACTCTTTTCACAAAATCTTATGATAATGAACTGTTTGTATGTCAAATATATGTTCATGATATCATATTTGGCTGTACTGACAAAAGATACAGTGATGAATTTGCTTATATGATGAGTGAAGAATATCATATGTCTATGATGGGGGAGCTGAAATTCTTCTTAGGTCTTCAAATTCGTCAACAAAGCAATGGAATCTTCATATCACAGGAGAAATACCTCAAGGATGTTCTGAGGAAATTCGACATGCATGAATGCAAAGGTGCCAAGACTCCAATGCCTACCAACGGTCACCTCGGCACTGATGAAAATGGTAAAGATTTCGATCAGCAGGTATACCGTTCTATGATTGGTTCTTTGTTGTATCTATGTGCATCTAGGCCAGACATAATGATTAGTGTTTGCATGTGTGCACGTTTTCAAGCAAAACCGAAGGAATCACACCATAAGGCTGTGAAACATATTCTTCGATACTTAGCTCACACACCAACATTAGGATTATGGTATCCCAAGGGCTCCAATCTTCATCTGGTAGGGTATTCTAATTCAGACTATGCTGGTGACCGTGTGGATCGCAAGTCAACATCTGGCACATGCCATTTCCTCGGAAGATCACTGGTTTGCTGGTCCTCAAAGAAGCAGAACTGCGTATCACTCTCCACTGCCGAAGCTGAGTACATTGCTGCTGGTTCTTGCTGTGCTCAATTACTATGGATGAAGCAAACCCTCAAGGACTACGGCATCAACATGAAGAATGTGCCTCTCTACTGTGACAATGAGAGTGCTATCAAGATTGCCTATAACCCAGTACAGCACTCGAAGACCAAGCACATCCAGATTCGTCATCACTTTCTTAGGGATCATGTCCTCAAGGGCAATATCCTCATCGACCATGTGAAGACTGATAATCAACTGGCTGATATCTTCACTAAGCCCTTGGATGAGAAAAGGTTTTGCAAGTTGCGGTGTGAGCTAAATATCTTAGAATCTTCAAATGTTTTGTAAAAGCATGCACACATCCTAACACTTATGCAAAGTTGATGACTTAGATGTGCAACACAAGATGAAACGATTTTCTTCAACCGATGAAGAAAGTCACTCTGAATGTGAAGAAATTAACGAACAAACTGATTCTCAGAGCCCAACGACAATTGTACGCGGCGTCTGTAATCAACATTCTTATATGGTGGGCAACGCCACCGCACAATGTGAAATTCCTCAAGTTGTTTTTCTTCAAATGATCAAATTCTTCACAATGCATTTTTCTTCAAAACAGTTGTTCTTCATTGTGATGATCTATTGCAAAATCTTCATAAACACTTGATGACTTTCATTTGCCTAGGTAGACTGTGATTTCTAGTCCTCAACAGCATTCACTTATTGCTATTTCTTCAATTTGATGTTTGTGGTAAGTGAATGTGATCGGACCCGATTTTCCCTCTATGCTATACTTATTCAGTCTATTCAATTTTTCATATGCGTTCTACTTGAATCTTTGTTCAAAATCCTCACTGCATCCTTGTCAGTTGATGATTTTGTAACGAAAATCCTCAAATCTTCGAAAAATTGTTTTCTTCAAAGGAACAGTAACTGAATCCCCTCTTCCCACGATTGGATAGCCACGATCTCCACTATCTCCACCACATCGTACGGGAGCTACACGTGTCCTGCGGAGACGTAGAGGCAAGGGCTATTCGGTCCGAGACTTTCGCGCCAAACAGTAACTTTCGGGCCATAAATATGTCCTTAACCCCCTCGGTATCATCTTCTTCGCCTCATCGCTCTCCTGCCACAGCACACCGGACCCTAGCGCCACCGCTGGTAGTCTTGTCGCCGGCAAGGAAGAGCTTCACTGCCTCAACCTTCTCGCCGCCAGGATCACGCCGGAGACGGAACATCTACGTCCGCCGCCGCCGTAGACGTCCTCTGCTGCCAAGTTAGGGTGCATTGGACACTTGACCAAAGAGCCTCTCCATCACCACCTTTTTGTGTTCTTCGTTCGCACCTTCCAGGGTAAATATATCCCATTTTTACAACAAATTAGATCTAAAATTTTACCTCTCCAATGTGAAATCTGTTTTTCCTCAAGATACGATGCGCATATGATTCCTCAAACACTATCCATCACCACAATCATTGATGAACTAGCTAAGCATCTAAGATTTTCACGAGATTCCTCAATTGTGCGAATTTTCGGATCTGTACAACTCTGGAACCCAAGAACAAAATGCTTATGCAAATTCCTCATCCACTGGTTATATTCCTCAAATTGTCAAACTTTTCATTTTCTTCAAATCTGAGAACGCATATGACCTCTGCAAGTTCCTCGCAACTATACTCTGTTCACAGGTACACACATGTCAGCTGATGAATCTCTCGGTTCTCATCACATTAACTCATTTGCAGCGTTTCTGGAAGAAACTCTTCAAGGCTCATCAGAATCCTCAAGAGTTCAAAATCCTTAGATAGTTCCTCGTCTGAAGAAAATGGAGGAAGAAAGGAAACAGAAAGGAGGAAAGAAACTGGAGCAGAACACAACTGTGGACATTCCTGATGACATATACCTGGACTACTGCACGCCTGATGATGAACCTGAGACTATGCCTAAAAGGAAGATTAGGCTGCAGGAAATTGAACGAAGATGGGCAAAGGAGTGGAAGGAGTACAGGTTTGTGACTCCAAAATATGCGAAGAAATTCGCTTTGAAGCCTCCTGGCAGAAGGGCCCCGCTTGAGGATCATCAAGTTGCTCATCCCTCAAGTCTTATGACACTTGATGACTACCCAGAGGAAAAAGAAAGGCATCTGGCCAAGCTCAAGAAGCAAGCAGAAATAGCAGTGAAGAAATTTCATGAATCTTCACCTCCTGCCTCCGGTGCTGCTCATTCCTCAGCAGCAGAAACCTCAGGCTCTGAGATTCCTCAACCAAAGTCTGTGCCAACAAAGCCAAAAGCTTCAAAGCCCCAAGAGAAGCTTGCACAGACTTCTGTCACCAAACCCTCAGCTCCAAAACCCTCGGTTCCAAAACCGTCAACACCAAAACCATCAGCACCAAAACCCTCAACACCCATCTCATCTACACCAAAGTCCTCAGCTCCACCTCCAAAGCCAGTACAGAAGAAAGTCGTGAAGACTACGACTGCCAGCTCTAGCTCCTCACTCCCAGCTGCAACTAGCTCGGAGACAAAATCTTCAACACCCCATGTGAAGACTTTGGCAACTACTGAACCTGCACCTCTGCCGAGCCCAAGCAAAATCATCACAATCCCGTCTGCATCAGAGGGAAGTGAAGAATATGATGATGAAACTCTGGAAGCCATCATCAGGAACAAGCAAGAAAGGGTAGCACAAGCATCAGGCAGTGCTATTCCTCTAGCGATGGACCCCAAGGTCCTCCTCGATTTCATCAATGTGTGGTATGAAGACCCAAACAAACCCATTGATGATTTGAAACTTCCTCCTGGTGTCAGCCACATGGTGGCTACTTTCATAAATGAAGCCAAGTGGAAGGAACAGAAGGCCAAGCAGGCAAAGATTGCAAAGGCCAGAAAGGAGAAATTTCTCAGGCAAAATGTTCTCAAGCTGACGCCTGAAGCATTAGTGTCCACCCAGGCAGAGCTGCAAGTTTTGACTGACAAGTGTGAGAAACTGTCAGATCACACAAGCATCAAAAGCAATTTCATCAAGCTAGCCACTAGTGTTGTTGATGACTACAACAGACGTCACGCCCACCAGCACCAACTCCTCAGCCCCTAGTTGAACAGCCAAAAGATGCATCTCTTGTTGAGGAGGAAATTCCTCAAGCTGAGGAACAACACCAAGAGCGCCGTGCTGATGAGCCGGCCATTGAAGAAATCATCACTGAGACCGCTCCTCATGAATCTGCAAACTCTGATGAAACTGCTACCGATCCAGCTGCTTCACCAAAGCAGGCTGATGACTATGTTCCAGCTGGTTCCTCACTTCCAGCTGAAGAATCTGTTAAGAAAACACCTTCACCAAAAACTTCAAAGGTGAAGAAGTTAATCCCGTCTGCATCAGACGCGAAAAAGACAAGGGCTGCTGAGAAGGAAGCGAAGAAGAGAAAAGCTTCCTCAGCAGAAGAAAAGATTGAGGCAAAACGCCTCAAGGAAACTGAAGAATCTGCCCTACTTGACCCGGTGCCTCTTAATGTTGCACCCTCATTTGAAATGGTTGTCGTTGGTGACCACACTACAAGGGCAGATGACGAAATGAAGGATGCTACCTCTGAGGAGCATACTGATGAGGAAATACAAATTGATGACAGTCCTCAACCTCATATTCCTCCGAAAGAGATTACTGAAGCTTCAGCTGCAGCAGCTGATGAATCTGCGTCTGCCACAAAGTCAGCTGATGAAAATCAAGCTGAAGAAAATGTCCAGTCTGAGCAGGCTCCTCCCACTGAACAGGCTGATCAAACTCCTCAAGCTGAGAAGGATAAAGAAATTCCTCAGCCTGATGCTCAGCTAGAACAAGAAATTCCTCATCCTGAGGAAACTGCTGAAGAAAATGTTCCCGCCCCTGACAATGAATTCATTGTCCTCAACCCAGAATCTGCCATGGTTGTTTCCCCTCCCATTCCTTAGCACAATCTCAATCCAGTTCAGCGCCTTCCATTCTCGAAGAGGCCAAAGTTTCAGAAAGAGAATTTCTTTGAGGAACGCATGTATTTCATCGGAGAGAATCCTTATGACAAGCCTCAAATGAGGCATCTGAAGTTTTGGACAAGGACGCAGATGAACTACTATGCTTCTGTGCTCTGTGGCCGCAACAAGATATTCCAGCACAGGCACATTCCTCATGCTGAACGTGAAGAGATTCCCTGCATGGAACCAGTTCTTAGTGTACTACATGATGCAGGTTTGCTCCCTATGTGCTCCGATATATCAGATTGGAATAGTGAGCTAATTCTCCAATCCTATTCAACTCTGCACATCTCGGGCAATGCTGATGACATCAACACTTGGGTGTTCGACTGGATGACCCAAAATACTCACTACAAGGCTCCAGCGTCTGAACTCCTCAGAGAACTGCCCGTACCAATTCCTTCAGAAGGGGCAGTGAAGCTTTATGGTGAGCGTGAGCTGCCAAATGGAATGATGGAAGTCCTCATGAAGCCTTTGGCTGCAGGCAAACCCTCAAGAACCACATTCCTCGTCCATGAGCTAAACTACACAGCCTGGTCTTTCTACCGCATTCTCTGCAGTGTGCTAGCGCCAATCAAAGGCCATGATGATGACGAAGATGTCGTTGGCGTCATGAAGAATATCCTCTTCAACATCATTCACGGTATCCCCATGAATATCCATGATTTCTTCTCGAGGACTTTGGCTGACAATGCAATGTGCCCCTATGATCACAAAATCTATGCACCATGGATCATGAGATTCCTCAGGACAAGGACAGGCATCAACTTTCACGCAGATTTCCAGAACCATGTTGGTTATATGCCTCCTATTCGAGTCAACAAGAAGACTTTCGAGCCTATTGAAGGAAAAGGAAAGTCTGTCATTGATGAAGGAAGCAGGCCTCTTGATGGTCAATTTAAAGAGCTAGATGCATATTCCTCATGGGACGATATTGAGACTCGTCCACCAAATCCAGTTCCTCCTCGCGTGCTAATCACCAGAGAGATTCTTCTCATTCTTCATCAGAAGGTGGATCACAACCACAAATGGGTAAAATGCCAGTTTGGTTCCATTGTGAAAACCCTCACTGAGACCCAGAACAGTGTGAAGCTTAATAATCACTATCTGCATAAGGTTTTTGATCGCACCTGGGCTACCCTTGCACATCTGAAGACCCAGACTGAGCTTGAAGAATTGAACTTTGAGCAGGACTTTGACTGGTCGTGGCCTCCCAAGAAGAAGTTCAGGCCCATTCCAGTGCCAGATCTTGAAGAGAGTTCCTTCTCGTCCTTCCGCACCGTCGAATCTGATGAGGAACAACTTGACACCGCAACCGGCCCAAGGAAGAAGACTACACCCAAGAAGCGCCAAGGATCTTCATCAACTGCAAAGCAATGAAGTCTACATGGGCGTTAGTCCTCAGTTTGTCCCTTTTTGTCAATTTATGACAAAGGGGGAGAAACTTGAGAGTTAGTCTTCAAACGGGATTTATTTTTGGGGCTTATGAACTATATTTAAGTTACAAACTCTTGGCTCTTCTGAAGTTTTTATGTAATGAGTTGTAACTTAAGCCCGATGATACTCTGACGCTTTTGAACGTTTTTCTTTGCATGCTTATTCCTCAAGTTTTAATGCACGCATGCTGAAATTCGTCAGATACCATTTGTCATCATGCATCTTCATTTTCTTCATATGATATGTTATATGTATGCATGATTTACAAGATTCAGGGGGAGATATCCATGATATAAATCATCAATGTGCATATACTATAAAAGCAAAATCCTCAAGGAATGCACATCTTCAGGGGGAGTCTCTGTGAATGTTGTTTTCAAATTCCTCAAAAGAGTATTTACATTTCATATTTTTGATCCCTGTTGAAGACTTAACGTAACTGTCATCAACCACCAAAAAGGGGGAGATTGTAAGTGCATCTGGTGCCCCTTAGTAATTTTGGTGGTGTGAAGACTTATAGGTTAAGTATCTAATGTGTTTAAAAGCAACACAGGATCTATAAGTCATTGAGGAGTTTGAGATATTTAAAGAATATCGACCCCTAAAAATGTATGTCTTCAGTTGAAGAAATTGGTCTGAAGCTGAAGAAATGAATCGCGAAGAAATTGCGATAAAATTGATATTCCTCATGAAGATATTGATATTGAGAAGTTCGGTGGTTTCTGAAGAAAATCGTTCTGAAGAAATTGAAGCATGAAGATTTACGTTTTCTGTTTTACTTTCTTCGCATTTGATGAATAGGAACACCGTACTGTTAAAGGGGGTCAAAGTAACACTATGGAATGGATTTCCTCATGATGCTCAACCCAAGCCAAATCCTACCAAAAGCCTCAAGTGAGGAATATGAGTGACATGAGGACTCTCACAGTTGAGGGTCCCGACCGTTTTGATAAGCCGCGCCAAGTCACTGATCTAATCCACTCCAACGGTCATATTATTTAAGGGCATTAATGTCAAATCATGTCGGGATGCTCCTAGGCTATAAATAGCCGCCCCCACAACCACTAGCTGGTTGGCTGCTCCGTTAGAATCTGACACTTGTCATAAGAGCAACCCAATTGCTCAGAGCTTTCGAGAGTAAATCCTCAGTGAGGAAATACACCACCCACCGAAACCACAAACCAAACCTAGTGATTGATCATCACTGAAGTTGTTCCTGTGTGGGACTGAAGCCTTTTACCTTTGAGGACTGTGCATCCTCCAGACGGTTAGGCGTCATGGTCTAGAGCAATCCAGCAGTCAATTGTGGATCGTCGGGTGACCGAGTTTGTGAGGGTTTGGAAGTCTGCCCTGAAGACTTACCACGAGTGTTGGGCGAGGACTGTGTGTCCTTAGCTCAAGGAGAATACGGTAGGGACTGTGTGTCCCGGGACTGGGTGTCCTTTTGTTTCAATACCAAGCCGCTCCAAACCAGATGTACAACTGTCACAGCAGTTGGAACTGGGTCATCAACAACAGTCTTCACCAAGAATCGGGTTTTAATTTCTCAACTCTTTACATTCTATGTATTATGTGTTGATGACTTTCACTGTGACTGTTTGAAGAATTTGCTGAAGACTTTCTCTGAATTTCCTCAACCCCAAATTCTTCACTTGAGTTAATCATCATCGGTATTCTGCGTGTCTGCTTACTGTGCAATCTGTTTTCACATTCTTCACTCTGTAATACTGCTATTGTGAAAGGTTGCACGTCTGATCCGTAATCGTTTCCGCTGTAAGTTAGTCATCAGTGAGGAATTTCCTCAAAAGGAATTTCCTCAGTGATAAAATTCTAAAAATCTCCTATTCACCCCCCTCTAGTCGATATAACACACTTTCAATTGGTATCAGAGCGAGGTACTCCCTTGTTCTGTGTGATTTTGGTTTAACCACCTGGAGTTTTTGTTATGTCGACTGCAGGCATGTTTAAGGTGACTGCAGCATGTCCTACCTACAAGGGAAAGAACTTTCCCTTCTAGAAGAACAAAATGCAAATGCATCTACAAGCTATAGACAATGATCTCTGGTATATTATGGAAAATGGTGTCCCCATCATTTCTGCTAGTGTCACTCCAGCTGATGTGAAGAAATTCAAGCAACTCGATTCTCAAGCGAAGAACATCATCTGTGGTCATCTGAGCCCTGGCCAGTTTGGAAGAGTAAGTGCCTTAGGCTCTGCAACACTGATCTGGGAGAGACTGTGCAAGGTAAATGAAGGAGTATCAACCCAACGTGACTCTCGTGTTGATATTCTTCGCAATCTCTTCAATCGCTTCAAGAGACATGACAATGAAAGCTGCCAAGACACCTTTGAGCGCCTCACTGACATATCAAATGAACTGCAAGCACTGGGAGCTCGAGGCATCACTGATCACGAAGTTGTGAAGAAACTGCTGAGATCTTTGGATTCCTCATTTGACACTTTAGTTCTGATGATTCAAGAAAGACCAGACTACAAGATGTTAGATCCTGCTGATATCCTCGAGAGGCTAAATACTCATGAATTCCAGCTAGAAGAAAAGAGAGATCTATATGGACAAAGCTATTCCAGACCACGTGCACTGAAGGCAAGAGCAATTTCCTCATCTGAAGAAGAAGACACAGATGATAGCAGCTGTGACCCTGAAGAATTTGGTCAGGAACTTGCAATGCTAGTGAGGAAATTCCAGAGATTTACACGACGAGGCCAGTTCGGTAAATCATCAAGAAGAGACATGAGGAAATCAGAATCTGCATCTGAGGACTACAAGAAACGGACCTGTCACAAGTGCAAGAAATCAGGTCACCAAAACATACATCAAGTGGACCAATAGAACATCCCATTGTCACCATAGATATCCCATCGCAATACATACATTAAGTGTTCTCAAATCCTTAAAGACTCAATCTGATAAGAAAACTTCAAAGGGAAAACTCAATTCGTCACAAGAAGATAGAGGAGGGAAAGTCCATATGATTCATCTATATTAATAAAGCTTGTGATACATCAAGATCGTGCCATCTCAGGAACACAAGAGAGAGAGATCAAACACATAGCTACTGGTACATACCCTCAGCCCCGAAGGTGAACTACTCCCTCCTCATCATGGGGGCCGCCCGGATGATGAAGAAGGCCTCTGGTGATGGTTTCGCCCTCCGACAGGGTGCCGAAACGGGCTCTCGATTGGTTTTTCGTGGCTCTAGAGGCTTGCGGCGGCGGAACTCCTGATGTAGGTTTCTTTCTAGGGGTTTTGGTATTTATAGGAATTTTTGACGTCGGTTTCACGTCAGGAAGGTTCCTGAGGAGGTCACAAGCCACACGGGCGCGACCTAGGGGATGGTCGCGCCCAACAGGCTTGTGGCTTCCTCATCCACTTCCTGGCCCAGCTCCTGGTGCATTGGGGGTCTCTTTTAGTCCATCAAAAATCACCGTAAATTTTCAGCCCATTCCGAGAACTTTTATTTCTGCACAAAAAACGACAACATCCTAGTTCTGCTCAAAACAACATCAGTTTTGGTTAGTTCAAATAAAATCATTCCAAAATCATATAGAATTATTGTAAACATGGAATGAATACTTCATAAATTATAGATATGTTGGAGACGTATCACCCCTCGTGTGCCCTCCCAACTCCATTTTTTTCTAGGATACATATTCTTCCATAGAAAAAATCATTATATATACTTACGTGTGTTTTGACCACCGCATCGCAAGTTTTTTCCTTTGTTATTATTTTGGGTTGTTTTCCTGACAGATCTAGGTCAACATGATGCAACCAATCCCTTCCAAGGACAAGTTCTGTGAGAAAGTCATCAAACCTTATCTTTCGGAGGTGATGAAACACCCTCAAGCCATTGAGATGTGTGAAGGGTTTCTTCACATCCGAGATGTTGAGGGACCAAAGAAGGAAGGAAGCGAGAAGGCCATGCTTGTAGTAGTGGAATATGATGTCTTCAAGTGTTAGTGAATGGCGGAGTGTGGACCCAGCGCCAATCAATCCATGATCACGTATTTTATTCGTGAACATAAGATGGACAACAAAGAGAACACGGAGGAGATATTTAAGATCCAAACCAAGCTTCAAGACCTTCAGGCTCAAACCTATGACCTACAAGGTCAATACTGTGAGTATGAAGCTTGTTTCAAGAAGATGAGCATAGCTCCCGATTTCAGAATTCCGAAGACCATTTCTTCCTTCTTCGATGGCGAGCCTATGCCATGGACCATGGACACCAAACCTGGCACTCCATCGCCACCATGACCCAAGAAGGAAACTTGAGTACACGGGTATGGGCACCACCCTTAGCTTGTTCCAAGCTTAGGGGAGGTTTCCTAGTATCATATCACCATCCCTTTTACCATCATTACCTATTTTAGTTATATCCTTAGTTATCCTTTGATTTAGAAGACTAAAGTTTTAGTATGATTTAGTTTTGAGTTTTTGCTTGGTGATCTGTCTATCGATGTAACCAAGTTTGAGAGTTATATCATAAATAGTAGGTTGAGTTTGCTTGCTTTATCTTTCTTGCATCAATCCTAGCAATGAAAATAATAAATAAAATATCATATGCAAATCCCATGGGGAGTGGTCCCTTCACATAAAAAGAGTACGATTGATACAACTCGTTGGAATTTGACATATACAGTATTATTCATTGGTGCAATCGCATGAAAAAGTAATACCGGAAGAGTGATATGACATATAAATATACTATCTTGGACATATTTATAGTTGTGGTCCCTCATTAAATATTCTATTCATGATCAACTAGTTGACGTTGGACAAGGAAAACAAGGCACTGATTTATGTTTGTTTATATTCACATAGAAGGTATATTGTTATTGTCACACCCTGAGTTTTTCCTCTCTTGACTAAGTCGAAATAGCTCAAAAATTAGGGAAAACAAAAACTTTTTCTGTGTGAAGTGATTCTTGAACCGATTCTTATTTGCTTGCTTGTTTGGTTGTGTTTTAAATCAAAAAAATCCTCCTTCTCTCAGGACTCATCTCCTTGATCCAAATATTTTCCCAATGACCATGCCATGTGTATAGGACATAAAACTATTTTTAAAAGTATTATTTTTTACAAAAAGCTTTTATTTACTTTAGGTTTTCAAAACCCCATGAGTTGAGGTTTGTACTACAAGTCCTCAAAATAGGAGGATGTTTTGCTAAAAGTATTTTATTTGGAACCTTTTATCAAAAAAGACTTAACAAAACCACAAATATATTATTTTAAAAGTTATTTTTGTATTTTATTTAAATAGATTTTTATGAGGCTAGAAATGGTCTTTTATAGGAAAAAATTATTTTAACGCTTGAACATTATTTGAGAAAATTTAGGGAAACTCACTCGACATAAATTTTCCATATATAAGAGTTTCAACACATGGTCATGTTCAAAATATTGGACAATCCCCCCTCCCCCAAAAAAACCTTTTCTACCTATTTCAAGTATATGATATATTTCTATAAGAAATATACTCAAAGAAATCCAGGAAACTTCTAGCATGTTAAGTATGACATATGTGATTACCTTGCCATTTCATCCAAATCAAAATGCTTTTCTTCATCAAAACCCCTCAAAACCCTCGCTGTCCTGATCAAAACTTGAGCAACTTTACATTGCCAAGTGACTCCAATTATGCTCAATTTTTGTGGACATGTTCTAATCCTCTAATAATGCATCCCGACCAAGTCATGCATCGAGGAAAACAAATCCACTTGTCCAAATCCTCCACACATATTTATGTTGATTTCTAGAATTGGGAATTTATGCATTGTCAAGTTTCCCCATATAGTCCAAAACATTTTGGGCACCCTCTAATACCTAAATGATGCCACCACACCAAGTGGTGCATTAAGGGGAATAGGCTCGCATGACTAGATCTAAGGAAATCGATTTTAGCCCATTTCTAGGGTTTATAAACTTTGCATTTGCAAATTTTATCATATAATCCCAAAATTTGAAATAAACCTCATTTTCCATCTGCACTTTGATCATGTTAAATATCAAGGCTAGTATAACCTTTGTACTTGCTCAAACTAGTAACAAACAACTTTTGACAAAAAACCAAAATCTTGTTTTCACCTTCTCCATCGATCTCTTTTGCCCCAACTTTTGACAATAACTCCTCATTTTCGTATTCTACCTCGAGTAAATTTCCCTTGACAAGGCTCAATCATTGAAGGGGGTAAAACCCCTATTTCTCCTCTCTGGATAGCCATGGAAACACCCCTATCCTCTCCATTTGTACTTTCTACCTCTCCTTCTAGCACATAAGCACCTCAGAATATCTCCAAAAACCGCCAGGCGCTTGTGGACAAGAGAGAGCATGCGAGGGGTGGCCATGTCGGCCATATGGGAGCTCTGGAGCATGCTACAGTGCACTCCGGCATGGTAGCCGCGCTATCCCCAAGGCCACCAATAGCCTCAGGCCTCCCGTGCTCGCATGTTGTTCCCCCTTAGCGTTCGCAACACATTGGGATGTTTCCCCCTATTCCTTCTCCTTCCCGTTGTCCCTTATCGCATGCGTGCCAGCCGCCCGAGTGCACTAGTGAGCATGTGTGACGCGTCTGTGCTCCCTGCTCCCTCTCTTACTTCCCCTCGTTCGGGACTAAGTCCACGAGAGTCGCAAGCATGTCGTGGAACTCCCCCAGGGCCTCTGGTGACTTCTGTGTCGTTTCCGTGGGCACCGTCCATGGTGCAGCGCTGTCCATCTATAAGGAGGGCACCCCAGAGCTCTCTCCCCCTCTACACTCTTCCTGCCTCACTCACTCGAAGGTCCGCACCACCCATTCCTCCTCCAACCCTCCATGTGCTCGACTCCGAGTAGGAGAGCAGTTGCCGTGGGTAAACGTTGTTCGCACGGTATAGAACCCTCCAGTCTCCCTTTTCATTTCCCTCGACTCTCTTTCCACACCAGAGACCTAACCCTGCTCTCCAATTAGCGAATTGGAGTAAGAATCGTGCATATCAACTAGGTCCTCCCCGACCGCCATACCGGTTCCTCCTAGTCATCAACTCCGTCATCGCCGGTGATGATGCCCACCTCCCGTGGAAGCACGTGAACCCCCTGATCACCCCCCCTCTCTGCCAGGATGGGCCCGCGGGCAGGTTTAAATAGAAACTTGTTGTGTGTACCACTTCACCCTCGACCGGTTCTTTTCTGGACAGACTTAGCTGCGATGGTTTTGTCCGAATGTGAGTAGTACATTTTTTCCTTTTTTTATCTCAGATTTGGAAAGTCGGTCAGAAATAAATAATGGTCCAAATGTCACGATTCAAACTCTTAAAGTCTTCTAATATTCCATACTATTTAGTGTTCCAACTTCCTTAATTTTCCTCCTCAAGTAGTTGCCGTGTTCAAATTTAAATTCAAATTTACACAATTGGGAGACTCTTTGCAAAATCCCTAGAGCACTCAATTGAACTCCAAATGGAGTGATTCCAATTTCTAGGTGCTCTAAATATCGTACCCTAAATATCTAGCCAAGGTTAACATTTTCCCATGCAATATCTTTGTTAGGTCAATTAAATAGTCCCTTTTTCATTATTTCCATCCTAGAAAAACCCTAGATAATTTGTCCCAACTCCAAATCTAGTGAAACCACTTCCTAACTTCTTCTCAAATCATGACTATTTAATGGGTGCATTCACTCATTTTTACAAAAATATCTTCTGTAAACTATTTATAGGACCATTAATACCTCCATTTCCACCTTTCAGAATTCCTCATTGGTCCTAATCCTGTAGAAGCTGTTTAGGTAGTTTTCTTGTGATGAGAGGTGTCCAAGAAAATCAAGTTCCTATTTAGAACACTTTTATTTTACTTCTTGTTGTGTTGCTAATTATGGTTGTTTCGGACTGTAGTTGACGAAGTATACGAAGTGCTCGGAGTTGGACTCGAAGCTTTTTGAAGACCTCGAAGACTTTGCCTAATCATGATGAAATTTTGACTCCCGTGGCGGGTTACCTCCTTCGCTTTCCTTATTGATACTTGCACAATGCATGACCCTACCTTTCTATGAGGGTTATGTGGGTGGGAAGTAGATAGGATGCTAGTAGTTGCTATGGGAATATGAATGGTGTCACGAAAGAATGATTTCAAAGATTTTTTGGAAAACCCTATCGGGAGCCAGTAATGCCCGAGGGAGATGATGTTGAGCTAGGTAACCACTCGAGAAAGAAGTGGTGTATCAGAGCAAGTTGTGTATGTGTGTGTTTTCGAAAATGGATCTGATTTAAAATGTGCTGACCATCCCAACCTTACACGTGAATCGTGATACCCCTTATGAGACAGGGACTTGTTGATTACCTTGGGCGATTTTAGTAGAGATCCCTCATAAATAATGGTGAGATAGCCAGAGTTACTCTCTCGATAAGGGGTCATGGATGGTAGGGCGATCATGAGCAGTTTTCATAGACACCAGGTACACCATTGCGTTCCCTCATGGATGGTACGATCTTGAACGAGGCTCGTTATATGTACATCATGAGGGGTGTCACCAAGGAGTGGACTCTTTGTTTAGTGTCGTCAAGGGAAAGACATTGTTTCGGGGCTTACCTCGGGTATGTAATATATGGTGAGTCGTGGTTGACACGATAGTCCCCTGGGTCTTATATGTAACATGGACAACCATTGTAGAGTGTAAAATAATTCGAATAGCCGTATCCATAGTTATGGATTGTTGGAGGTCCTGCTTAGACTATGTCCACATGTTTTTGCTAAACACTGTGTGTGTGTGTGTGTGTGTGTGTGTGAAACCAAGAAATATACTTGAGCTAAGTTAGAAGACTTAAAGAGATGTTCATACTCTGATGATATTGATATATGTATTATGTACATATGGATATCTGCAACCTGTTAATGCATGGTTTTACTAGTCGATTGAACATGTCATGCACTCAAAATTAGCTTTCTCCAACTTACCTACTTATTGCTACATCATGCATTGTTATTCCCTCGTTCCAAACATGGGTTGCTTGCGAGTTCATTCAAAGTTCTCATTGGCTTGCCACTAGTTATTTTATTGGCCAGGCATGAAAGCATAGGATATAATGAATTGTACCTTGGTGATGTGCGTGTGATCTAGGATACTTCCCAGTAAAAATGCTTGTAGGGTTATGACAGGTGGCATGCGTTCACTCTATCGATGAAGATTTCCGCTATGAGTTTATGAAGACTTGGCCATAAAGGCCATATTTAAGTACAACACTATGTAATCGATGTAAGACTCTTTTTATTCAATTTCTTTGTGTTCAATGAGCATTGATCTCTCAGATCACTATGCACGTAATTCGGTGATCACGACTTATGAGTTGGAATCCCCACAAAGCTGGTATCACAGCCATCCTGACTGTAGGAAGCCTTAGTTAGCATGGATGTTAGTTCGGACAAAACTATTTATCTAGATCCTTCAAAATCAGTTACAAAACTCTATATTTATCGCCTATTCTAAGGTTTCATAGAAAGCGAAGGTTTTTGCCTTAGCACTTCCTCCCGTTTCTATTGAATCTCGTCATCTGCTTTTTCAAAGTTTCAAACGGTCGCTAGCACCCTTATACCCATGACCGTTGGATTCCTTTAAATCCATGTGGGTAACTTGAAAGGAAACGACCTTGCCAAACGATCACCCACATATTTGGAAGACAAGGTTGGCAACGCTAGGAAAAGACAACACCAATAGAAGATACCTTCTTGAGGAACGAGGACATCAAGACTCAAAAGATGGTGACACCCTCGACGGTGCCCCAGGATGATGCAACCTTGGCCTATGATGATGAGTGCATAAGATATGCAAGAGCATGATATGCATCACTAATAGTGTGACCCTATCCTTACCGTTCTTCTGTCGACAAGCACCGATGGATGAGGATCGACATTTGGTCTGCCTCACCATAGTGAGTAGGAAAACAGTTCTCTTCATCCCCCACTCTTGGTGTCGATGTTCTCATAGAACATAACCTATAGGTCAGAACTCTATCATGCCTTGTTGATGTCATTGCATAAAGGATTTTCCACATGGAACTCTCCGCGCCTTGGAAGAAAAGAAGACGTTGACAAGATTATGAAGACAATAGAAGACCTTGTCAACGCCAGCTATGAGGAACCACCTTCACCGTCAACTCCCTAGAAAGAAGTGGTCAAAGATTTTTCACGAACAACACGGATCGTTTCGACGAACAACTAAAAGGGACATAGCAACACCTGAGGAAGACCCAGAAGACTAGAATTCTTTCTCTCCAAGACATTAAGCAAGCACGACTATTGAGTCCGAGAACCTCTAGGACGGGATGACTCGTGTATCCCTTATGGGAAGTAGAGTCTGTGTGATGGTTCGAATGGAACCATGATGTGTGTTGCTTGGTTTTGTTTGTTTGTGCTTTGGTGTGAGTCACACTTTTCCCCTGGGCAACAAGTACGCGACTATATCATCTATCTTGTCTTAATGTTGTGCATGGCCTTTTTGCACTTATTTGATTTGCACTTGCACTATGCCACGTGTCGATGCACTGAACACTGGGGTCTCTTGTGCCCCAGACTTGTGCACGGGCTCCGGCAACCCCTTTGACGGCAAGGCACGACAAAGGGTGGCAGGGAGATTAATCCCGAATCTCACCAAGACCGCACCCCTCCAAGGGTGTGAGTAACAAGTCTAAGCTACAAACCCCGGCAAGTCCTTCTTGCCGGGAAGACATCCAAGGCCCCGACAAATCCTCCTTGTCGGGAAGATAGACAAGGCCTCGGCAAGCCTTCCTTGACGGGAAGACAGGCTAGGCCAATGGCAAGGGCACCAGTCCGGCAAGCCCCCTTCGTTGGACGGGTGTTCCCTCCCGCCAAAGTGGCACCGCTACCATGGCGCTAACACATCCCTCATGCACCAGCACAACACCCAAGTGTAGAAACACCTGGATACCTGTCGATACACCCCCCCCCCGATGCGAGTCAGGAAGACTGTCGAAGCATTTACTGCCCCTGACAAGCGGTAGATGGATAACAGTGAACCATGTTCACTATGCAGCTCGTGAACCCACTATTGAGAACTGTTGGTGACCACTTTGCCTATAAAAGGAGGCCCAAGGCTCAGTTCTAAGGGGTTGAACACTTTGGGCATTGGCTAGTAAGTAATCACTATAGCATGTAATCCTACAGCAAACACCTAATACAACAAACAATGCAGGAGTAGGGTTTTACGCACTAAGTGGCCCGAACCTGGGAAAAAACGTTCCCGGTGCTCATCGCTAGCTCGGCTCTTGGCGCACCCCCTCTCAACGCCGAATGATCAAGAGATCTATGGAGGTTCCCATAGGTGTCGTCCCCGGCATCTTTGCCACACCGGGTAGGGGGTGAGGGCATTTGTGATAATCTAAGCAACCTCTGCGCCGGATTTTTAGGAGTTGAGCGCACCGTCGTAGTTCCCTGAAGCGAGACGCAGTGATGGTCGCTCCACTCTGCTATGGCCTCCTAGCGCCTGCGAAGGCGCGCTGCTGTGCAAGCACATGCCAAGGAAGCGAAGACCCCATGTTCGACGCCATCACGCTGATGCGTTCCTCCGTGACAATACGTTGATGTCGAGGGTGTGCCTGGGCGCTTCAACGAGGCATCTAGCGCATACTCCGGCGGATGCACCTCTGCGGAGTGATGCACAACCGTCGAGGATGCACCAAAAGGTCCTGAAGCCCCAGCATGCAAAAGAAAAAAGGAGTTACATCCCGACAAACCCCTTTCCTACACGATGGTCAAAGACTATCGGCAAGAATCTTGCCGGTGAGGAGGTTGCCGGGGGTTGTAACATCCTGCTTGTCGGGGATATGAGGCCCCGACAAAAGATTCAAACGCCGTGAGAAGAAGTGTCGCGACACGGCAGATAAGTGACAAATACTCTAGATAAGATTTTTGAGTAGATAGATAGTTTCCCTTGTAGAGATCCCGATCTTCATATGAAAAACCTGTGCGAAGAGGAACCTTGCTAGGATTAGTGCACCTTGGTTTTGTTTCGAACTTGTTCAACAACCTGAATGGCCACAAAGCGCCTTCACACTATTTCAAACTTGCTCGACAAACCAAGCGGCTACCTGATGACCCACAAGTGTAGGGGATCTATCGAAGTCCTTTCGATAAGTAAGAGTGTTGAACCCAACGAGGAGCAGAAGGAACTGACAGGTGGTTTTCAGCAATGTATTATCTGCAATCACTGAAATTATATGTAACAGATAGTTGTGTGATAAGATAATTCGTAGCGAGTAGCAAGTAACAATAGTAACAAACGTGCAGCAAGATGGCCCAATCCCTTTTGTAGCAAGGGACAAACCTAGACGAACTCTTATATAAGGTAAAGCGCTCCCAAGGTCACATAGGAATTTCAGTCAAGCTAGTTTTCATCACATTCATATGATTCGTGTTCGCTACTTCGATAGTTTGATATGTGGGTGGACCGGTGCTTAGGTGCTGCCCTTACTTGGACAAACATCCCACTTATGATTAACCTCTCTCGCAAGCATCTGCAACTACGAAAGAACAATTAAGAGAAAGTCTGACCATATCATTAAACTAGTGGATCCAAATCGGCCCCTTACGAATCAACGCATAAACTAGGGTTTAAGCTTCTGTCACTCTAGCAACCCATCATCTACTTATTAGTTCCCAATGCCTTCCTCTAGGCCCAAGTAATGGTGAAGTGTTATGTAGTTGACATTCACATAGCACCACTAGAGGAAAAACAACATACAACGCATCAAAGTATCAAACAAATACCAAATTCAGATGACTACTTATAGCAAGACTTATCCCATGTCCTCAGGAACAAACATAACTACTCACAAAGCATAATTATGTTCATGACCAGAGAGGTATTGAATAGCATTAAGGACATGAACATATGAACTTCCACCGAGTAATGCAACTAGCATCAACTACAAAGAGTAATTAACACAACTAGCAACCTTACAAGTACCAATCGGAGTCGCGAGATGGAGATTGGTTACAAGAGATGAACTACGGTTTGGCGATGAGAGGGTGCTGATCAAGATTTTGATGGAGATGAGACCCCTCCGATGAGAGGACTGTTGGTGATGACGATGGCGATGATTTCCCCCTCCGGGAGGGAAGTTTCCCCGGCAGGACGGCCCTGCCTGAGCTCTAGATTGGTTCTACTCAAGCTCCGCCTCGTGGCGGCGGCGTCTCCTCCCAAAAGCCTTCTCCTGATTTTTTATGGGACGAAACCCTCCTTATAGCAGAAGATGGGAGCCGGAGGGGCAACAGGGGGCCCACAAGCCACCCAGGCGCGGCCAGGGGGTAGGCCGTGCCTGGCAGGCTTGTGGCCTCCTGGTGGCTCCCCTCCAATACTTCTTCCGCCTAGTAATTTTTATAAAGTCCAAAATAATTCCTCGTTGATTTTCATGGATTTTGGAGTTGTGCAGAATAGGTATCTCAAACTTGCTCATTTTTCAACATAAAAGCATAACAGAATGTGTAATAACAACCCACAAAGTGATAAATATCAACATAAAAGCATGATGCAAAATGGACGTATCAACTCCCCCAAGCTTAGACCTCGCTTGTCCTCAAGCAAAAGCCGAGATCAATAAATATGCCCACAAGTTTAGAGACAGAGGTGTCGATAAAACAAAATACGGACATGCAAGCATCATGATCATATTTAGAATAGCAATATCGTCATATAGTCTCTTATGCTAAAGTGACAATTCCTTCACAAAGTAAAGTATGGATCAAGAACGTTATTGAGAATTAACAACTAATATCCTTTAGTCATTGAAGCAATTGCAATTTATCATAACATCGGAAAGAGTCAAATAAGTGCTTGTAAAGCAAATCCACATACTCAATCATCCTTTCGTCTTCTACAATTGCTAAAACTCACGTGGTACTCATGAGATCAAAGTTTCAGTTGGACACAGAGAAAGATAGGGGCTTATAGTTTCGCCTGCCAACTACTTACCTCAAGGGTGATGTCAACAATAATAATTCATGAGTACTTACTTCCAAGTTGACATAAGAATAAATATCTTTCCCTAGCACATTACGTTAGCCAAGATAATGGCGAAATAAGGAATTAGTGTCGATCACCATGACTCTTTTAAAGATAAAAAGTAAAGGTACAAGATAGGCCCATCGCAGAGGCAAGCAGAGGTTGTCATGCGCTTTTGAGGTTTGTATGTGTGATCTCTTAGTGTGGAGGAACGTCACTTTATATTGCCTCCTGTGATAAAGAACTTTATTATGTAGTCTGTCGCTTTTATGTCTTCCTCATCACAGGTTCGTACAAAGCTTATTTTCCACACACTAATAGATCATACATACTTAGGGAGCAATTTTTATTGCTTGCACCGATCACAACCTACTTGAGGGATCTTATTCAATCCATAGGTAGGTATGGTGGACTCTCATGGCAAAACTGGGTTGAAGGTTTATGGATGCACAAGTAGTATCTCTACTTAGTGCGAAAGTTTTGGCAGATATGAGGTGGAAGCAATCGTCATATGCTACGGGATCTCTAGTCATATAACATTGTTCGAAACCAAGCAAACATAATTCATTATGTTGTCTTCTTTGTCTAACATCTACATCTAAGCATGTAATAGTTTAAAGAAGTGTTCACAATCATAGACGGTGTCAAAGATGATATATTTATATGTGAACCTCTCTTTCTTTATTACTTCCGATTAATTGCAACGATGACCAAGGTCTACATTTGTCCACCCACAACAAGTTTCAATCAGCATTCTTTTTATATGTGAAGCCATCACTTCCCATAAGATCATTACATGATCTTTCATGCTTTTGTTCTTTTATTATTCTTTTCTTTAGATCATGGCATGAAGCAAGGCCCTTAACTAAAACACTCTTTATTATATGACTCACGAACTCGAATACATTGGGGGAGACACAAAGCAAAACTCAAGCCTAGATCATACTAAGAACTTTATTCTACTAGAGAAAGATATTACCAGAAAGGATCGAACTAAGAAAAAGGTAAAGGTAAAAGATGTGATGGTGATACGATACCGGGGCAACTCCCCCAAGCTTGGCACAAGCCAAGAGGAGTGCCCATACCCGTGCTTAATTGTCTTCCTTCGAAGGTGATGGTGGTGGAGTTGTTGCAGTCTGGGGTTGATTCTCCGTCTTCCAAGGCATAGGTGCTCCATCATGGAAAGATGATCGAGTCTCCGGAATCCTCAAATTTGCAGCCAACCGTATTGATTTAAATCTATACTCATACTCACAGTTTTGGTTCTGCAGGTCGTAGATCTAGGCTTGGAGGTGATAAATTCTATCATAGAGCCTCGAGAGGTGCTTCCCGATGTCATTGGCATCGATCTTGTGCTTGCTGGTGAACTCCGTGATCATCATGTGGTTAGCATTGAGTCCGCGTTCCACCATCCCTTGGCACTTGAAGACTTGCTACTCCATTACTTCGAGTCTCGCCTCTACGCTTCTGGTCTTCATGGGCCCCTCAACATCACGGATGTGCAGCACCCCCTCATGCATCTCGATAGATGGAGGGTGTTGCAGCACTCCCGTGAGGTAGGGATTGATGACCTTCTCGAAGAACTTATCCTTCAGAACTTTTGGGGACGCCATAGAGATCTAGATCTGTCTACACAGCAGCTCGAAACGAAAACAGAGGATATATGCGTGATACGAGGGTCAGACCTTTTGGGAGAATATATAATGAATTTTTCCCGACCAAAAGGATTATTCCACCAGAAAACAGAGTCCGGGAGACACACGAGGTGCTCACGAGCCACCCAGGCGCGACCAGGGGGTAGGTCGCGCCTGGCACGCTTGTCGCCTCCTCGTGCACTTTCCGGAACACTCTAAATTTTTCTATTTTTCTAAAAATTCCAAAACGGAGAAAAATTGCTACTCGAAAAGTTTTGGAGTCGGTTTACTTACCGAATCACATACCTCTTCGTTTTTGGAGTCTGAAATAGGCTGATAAATATCCCTTATGGTATTAATAATACAGCTTTCAACATTTATGGGAGTACTTGAGATATAATGCTTGATTCTTTGCTCATTTACAACTCTCGGAAAATTCCCTTTCGTGTTGTTGATTTTGATGGCACCGGAATGATACACTTCTTCGACAATGTAAGGACCTTCCCATTTAGAGAGAAGCTTGCCTGCGAAAAATCTTATACGAGAATTGTATAGCAAGACATAATCACCTACATTGAACTCACACTTTTGTATCCTTTTATCATGCCACCTCTTAACTTTTTCTTTAAACAACTTGGCATTTTCATATGCCTGAGTTCTCCATTCATCAAGTCATCTAATATCATATAACCTCTTCTCACCAGCAAGTTTGAAATCAAAGTTGAGCTCTTTGATTGCCGAATAAGCCTTATGCTCTAGCTCAAGAGGTAAATGACATGCTTTACCGTAAACCATTTTGTACGGAGACATGCCAATGGGATTCTTATAAGCAGTTCTATAAGCCCACACTGCATCATCAAGCTTCTTAGACCAATTCTTTCTAGACCTATTAACAGTCTTTTGCAGAATTAGTTTAATTTGTCTATTACTTAGCTCTACTTGACCACTGGACTGAGGATGATAGGGAAATGCAATTCTATGGTTGACATCATACTTAGGAAGCGTTTTACGGAAAGCACCATGAATAAAATGTGAACCACCATCAGTCATTAAATATCCAGGGACTCCAAATCTAGGGAAAATAACTTCTTTAAGCATCCTAATAGAGGTGTTGTGATCATCACTACTAGTTCGGATAGCTTCTACCCACTTAGTAACGTAATCAACAGCAACTAGAATATGAGTATACCTGTTAGACTTTGGAAAAGGTCCCATATAATCAAAACCCCAAACATCAAATGGTTCAATGACAAGTGAATAATTCATAGGCATTTCCTGACATTTACTGATATTACCTAATCTTTGACATTCATCACAAGACAATACAAACTTACGGGCATCCTTCAAGAGAGTAGGCCAATAAAAACCAAATTGCAATACCTTGTGTGCAGTGCTATCTCCCGCATGATGTCCTCCGTAAGCCTTGGAGTGACACTTCTATAGGATCTGTGCCTATTCATGCTGAGGTACACAACGTCTAATAACACATCGACTCCTTCTTTATAAAGGTGAGGATCATCCCAAAAGTAATGTTTCAAATCAAAGAAGAATTTCTTCTTTTGTTGGTGTGTGAAACTAGGTGGTATAAATTTAGCAACAATATAATTTGCATAATCAGCATACCAAGGTGTACTACGTGAAGCATTGATGACATTTAATTGTTCATCTGGAAAGCTATCATCAATAGGTTGTGGGTCATCAAGAACATTCTCCAACCTAGACAAGTTATTTGCTAGGGGGCTCTCAGCACCCTTCCTATCAACAACATACAAATCAAATTCTTTTAGCAAGAGAACCCATCTAATAAGTCTAGGTTTAGCATCTTTCTTTTCCATGACATACTTAATAGCAGCATGATCAGTGTGAATAGTAACCTTGGAATCAACAATGCAGGATCTGAACTTTTCACTTGCAAACACGACTGCCAAAAATTCCTTTTCAGTAGTAGCATAGTTTCTTTGGGCACTGTCTAGAGTTTTACTATCATTGTGAATAACATTCAATTTCTTATCAAATCTTTGTCCTAGAATAGCACCAACAACATAATCACTAGCATCACACATAATTTCAAAAGGTAGGTTCCAATCCGGTGGATTAACAATAGGTGCAGTTATCAAGGCCTTCTTAAGTATTTCAAATGCTTCTTCACAATCATCATCAAAAACAAATGGAATATCCTTTTGCAACAGATTGGTAAGAGGCCTAGAAATCTTAGACAAGTCTTTAATGAACCTTCTATAGAAACGAGCATTACCAAGAAAACTTCTTATACCTTTGATGTCTGTAGGGCATGGCGTTTTCTCGATCGCATCAACTTTAGCCTTATCGACTTCAATACCTCTTTCACAAATTTTATGTCCTAAGACGATGCCTTTATTAACCATAAAGTGGAACTTCTCCTAATTCAAGACAAGGTTGGTATCTTTACATGCATCATCAAGCTTCTTAGACCAATTCTTCCTGGACCTATTAACAGTCTTTTGCAGAATTAGTTTAATTTCTCTATTACTTAGCTCTACTTAACCACTGGACTGAGGATGATAGGGAGATGCAATTATATTGTTGACATCATACTTAGCATGCGCTTTACGAAAAGCACCATGAATAAAATGTGAACCACCATCAGTCATTTAATATCTAGGGACTCCAAATCTAGGGAAAATAACTTCTTTAAGCATCCTAATAGAGGTGTTGTGATCAGCACTACTAGTTCGGATAGCTTCTACCCACTTAGTAACGCAATCAACAGCAACTAGAATATGAGTATACCTGTTAGACTTTGGAAAAGGTCCCATATAATCAAAACTCCAAACATCAAATGGTTCAATGACAAGTCAATAATTCATAGGCATTTCCTGACATTTACTGATATTACCTATTCTTTGAGATTCATCACAAGACAAGACAAACTTACGGGTATCCTTGAAGAGAGTAGGCCAATAAAAACCAAATTGCAATACCTTGTATGCAGTTTATCTCCCGCATGGTGTCCTCCGTAAGCCTTGGAGTGACACTTCTGTAGGATCTGTGCCTATTCATGCTGAGGTACACAAGGCCTAATAACACATCGACTCCTTCTTTATAAAGGTGAGGATCGTCCCAAAAGTAATGTTTCAAATCAACGAAGAATTTCTTCTTTTGTTCGTATGTGAAACTAGGTGGTATAAATTTAGCAACAATATAATTTGCATAATCAGCATACCAAGGTGTACTATGTGAAGCATTGATGACATTCAGTTGTTCATCTGGAAAGCTATCATCAATAGGTTGTGGGTCATCAAGAACATTCTCCAACCTAGACAAGTTATCTTCTAGGGGGCTCTCAGCACCCTTCCTATCAACAACATGCAAATCAAATTCTTGTAGCAAGAGAACCCATCTAATAAGTCTAGGTTTAGCATCTTTCTTTTCAATGAGATACTTAATAGCAGCATGATTAGTGTGAATAGTAACCTTGGAATCAACAATGCAGGATCTGAACTTTTCACATGCAAACACGACTGCTAAAAATTCCTTTTCAGTAGTAGCATAGTTTCTTTGGGCACTGTCTAGAGTTTTACTATCATAGTGAATAACATTCAATTTCTTATCAAATCTTTGTCCTAGAACAGCACCAACAGCATAATCACTAGCATCACACATAATTTCAAAAGGTAGGTTCCAATTAGGTGGTTGAACAATAGGTGCAGTTATCAAGGCCTTCTTAAGTATTTCAAATGCTTCTTCACAATCATCATCAAAAACAAATGTAATATCCTTTTGCAACAGATTGGTAAGAGGCCTAGAAATCTTAGACAAGTCTTAATTGAACCTTCTATAGAAACCATCATTAACAAGAAAACTTCTTATACCTTTGATGTCTGAAGGGCAAGGAATTTTCTCGATCGCATCAACTTTAGCCTTATCGACTTCATTACCTCTTTCATAAATTTTATGTCCTAAGAGGATGCCTTTATTAACCATAAAGTGGAACTTCTCCCAATTCAAGACAAGGTTGGTATCTTTACATCTCTGCAAAACTCGATCAAGTTTGCTGAGGCAATCATCAAAAGAAGACGCGTAAACGGAGAAATCATCCATGAAAACCTCAACAATCTTTTCACCAAAGTCAAAGAATATAGCCATCATACATCTTTGAAATGTAGAAGGTGCATTACATAAGCCAAAAGGCATACGTATTTAAGCAAAGGTACCGAAAGGGCAGGTAAAAGTGCTTTTCTAATGATCAGATTGTACAACCGGTATTTGGGAGAAACTAGAATAACCATCTAGAAAGAAAAAGTGTGTGTGTTTAGACAATCTTTATAGCATTTGGTCAATAAAAGGCAAAGGGTAATGATCTTTCCTAGTGGATTTATTCAATTTCCTAAAATCAATTACCATCCTATACCCAGTAACAATTCTCTGTGGGATCAATTCATCTTTATCATTAGGGACAACGGTAATGCCTCCCTTCTTAGGGACACAATGCACCGGACTTACCCAATCACTATGAGCAACAGGATAGATAATACCTGCTTCCAGGAGCTTTAGTATTTCTATTCTTACTACCTCTTTCATCTTAGAATTTAATCTCCGTTGATGATCAGCAACTGGTTTGGAATCAGGATCGGTTTTAATTTTATGCTGGCATAGAGTGGGACTAATGCCCTTAAGATCATCAAGAGTATATCCAATAGCAGCACGGTGCTTCCTGTGAGTTTTCAATAATTTCTTTTCTTCATGCTCTGAAAGGCTAGCACTAATAATAAAAGGATACATCTCTTTTTCGTCGATATAAGCATACTTAAGAGTATCAGGTAACTGTTTATGCTCAAACGCAGGATCACCCTTTGGTGGGGGTGGATCTCCAAGTAATTCAACAGGCAAATTAGTCTTAAGGATAGGATGGTGTTCAAAGATAACTCTATCTATCTCATTCCTTTCATCCATATGCATATCATTTTCATGCTCAAGAAAGTATTTCTCTAAAGGATCAGTTGGAGGCACAGCAAAAGAAGCTAGAGCAATAATTTCATCCTTACTAGACAATTTATTTTCATGAGGTTGTCTACCAAACTTGGAGAAATTGAATTCGTGTGACACACCTTTAAAGCCAACAGTGACAGTTTGCTTCTCACAGTCAATATGATCATTGACCATATTGAGGAAAGGTCTGCCAAATATGATGGGACAAAAGCTATCTAGTGTGGTAGCAAGAACGAGAAAATCATTAGGATACTTAGTTTTACCACACAATACTTTAACATCTCTAACAATTCCCAAAGGGCTGATAGTATCTCTATTGACAAGCTGAATAGTAACATCAATAGGTTCCATCTCGACAGATGCAATCTCGTCTTTAATTTCATCATATAAAGATCGAGGTATTGCACTAACACTAGCACCCACGTCACATAAACCATGATAACAATGATCTCCTATCTTAACAGAAACAACGGGCATGCCAAGAACAAGCTTATGTTTGTCTCTAGCATGAGGTTTAGCAATTCTAGCAGCATCTTCACAGAAGTGAATAACATGCCCATCAACATTGTCGAACTGGAGATCTTTGATAGTAGCAATGCTAGGTTCAACTTTAATTTTCTCAGGGGGTGTAGGTGTTCTAATGTAGCCCTTACGTATCACAGTTGAAGCTTTAGCATGATCCTTTATTCCAACAAGGAAAGGTGGTTTCTCAATGTAAGCACTAGGAACAATAGGATCATTATAAGCAATGACTTTCTCTCAACTGGATTGGGTTTAACTAAAGTGACTTCTATGAGAGGATGGTATTTAAACCACTTATCTTTAGGGAGATTAATATGAGCAACAAAATGATGTACATAATGAAGCTACTATCTCAGAGTCAAGTCCATGTTTAGCGCTAAAATCACAAAAGGTATTTGTTTCAACGAAGGATTTAACGCAATCGAACTTAAGATTCATACATGGCTCCTTACCTTCATCAAACTCCCAATATTCAGAGTTGCATTTAATTCTTTCCAATAAATTCCACTGGAAGTCAATATCTCTCTTCATAAAAGAACCGGTACATGAAGTGTCAAGCATGGTACGATTATCTTGAGAAAGCCGAGCATAAAAGTTCTGAATAATAATTTCTCGCGAGGGCTCATTGTTGGGGCATGAATATAACATTGACTTAAGCCTCCCCCAAGCTTGAGCGATACTTTCTCTATCACGAGGCCAAAAATTATAGATATAATTCCGATCACGATGTACCAAATGCATAGGTTAAAACTTTTGATGAAATTCCAATTTCAATCGGTTGTAGTTCCATGATCCAGTATCATCACATAGCCTATACCATGTAAATGCTTTATCCCTAAAAGATAAGGGAAAGACCTTCTCCTTGACCCCATCCTCGGGCAAACCTGCAACCTTAAGTAAACCACAAACTTCATCTACATAGATTAGATGCAAGTCGGGATGTGATGTTCGATCTCCTGTAAAAGGATTAGCCAACAGTTTCTCTAGCATACCCGAAGGAATTTCATAATAAACATTTTCAGTAGGTGCCGTAGGTTGAGAACAACTCCTTGTGTTTCCGTTCGAGGTGAAGATACCCCGAACAAGCTCCTCAAAGGATTAGTTTCCATAGTGAGAAGTGACAATAAATTTCAGCACACTATATAAATGTTTCCTTACCAAATTCCACTTACCAAAGGCGCTTCACTCCCCGGCAACGGCTCCAGAAAAAAGTCTTGATGACCCACAAGTGTAGGGGATCTATAGTAGTACTTTTGATAAGTAAGAGTGTCGAACCCAACGAGGAGCAGAAGGAACTGACAAGTGGTTTTCAGCAAGGTATTCTCTGCACGCACTGAAATTATCGATAACAGATAGTTGTATAGATAATTCGTAGCGAGTAGCAAGTAAAAATAGTAACAAAGGTGCAGAAAGATGGCCCAATCCCTTTTGTAGCAAGGGACAAGCCTGGACGAACTCTTACATAAGGTAAAGCGCTCCCGAGGACACATGGGAATTTCTGTCAAGCTAGTTTTCATCACGTTCATATGATTCGCGTTCGCTACTTTCATAGTTCGATATGTGGGTGGACCGGTGCTTGGGTGCTTCCCTTACTTGGACACATCCCACTTATGATTAACCTCTCTCGCAAGCATCCTCAACTACGAAAGAAGAATTAATACAAAGTCTAACCATAGCATTAAACTAGTGGATCCAAATCAGCCCCTTACGAAGCAACGCATAAACTAGGGTTTAAGCTTCTGTCACTCTAGCAACCCATCATCTACTTATTACTTCCCAATGCCTTACTCTAGGCCCAAGTAATGGTTAATTATTGTGTAGTCGACGTTCACATAGCCCCACTAGAGGAAAGACAACATACAACGCATCAAAATATCGAACAAATACCAAATTCACATGACTACATATAGCAAGACTTATCCCATGTCCTCACAAAAGAACGTAACTACTCACAAAGCATAATTATGTTCATGAATAGAGAGGTATTGAATAGCATTAAGGATCTGAACATATGATCTTCCACCGAGTAATCCAACTAGCATCAACTAGAAAGATTAATTAACACTACTAGCAACCTTACAAGTACCAATCGGAGTCGCGAGACGGAGATTGGTTACAACAGATGAACTAGGATTTGGAGATGAGACGGTGCTGATGAAGATGTTGATGGAGATGAGTCCCCTCCAATGAGAGGACTGTTGGTGATGACGATGGCGACGGTTTCCCCCTCCGGGAGGGAAGTTTTCCCCGTAGAACGGCCCTGCCGGAGCTCTGGATTGGTTCTGCTCAAGTTCCGCCTCGTGGCGGCGGCGTCTCCTCCCGAAAGCCTTCTCCTGATTTTTTCTAGGACGAAACCCTCCTTATAGCAGAAGATGCAAGCCGGAGGGGTAACAGGGGGCCCAAAAGCCACCCAGGCGCGGCCAGGGGGGTAAGTCGCGCCTGGCAGGCTTGTAGCCTCCTGGTGGCTCCTCTCGAGTACTTCTTCCGCCCAGTATTTTTTATAAAATCCATAATAATTCCTCGTTTATTTTCACGGCTTTTGGAGTGGTGCAGAATAGGTATCTCAAACTTTCTCCCTTTTCAGACCAGAATTCCAGCTGCCGGCATTCTCCCTCTTCTTGTAAACCTTATAAAATAAGAGAGAAAAGGCATAAGTATTGTACCGGAATTTATAATAACAGCCCATAAAGCGATAAATATCAACATAAAAGCATGATGCAAAATGAACGTATCACTACGCAACACCTTATTTCGCTTCGAGCCGCGCTCGATGATTTAACGGTTACACTAAGTGCGGCAAGGAATCTTGTCGGTAACGACCCCTCCAACGAACTGCTAAGGATCCGTTCCTCAAAGCACTAGAGGCAGGACCAGTCAAGTCGGCAAGCTTCCGAAAAATGCAAAGGGTGTATCATACAAAAAGGGGGATAAGACAAAAGGGAAACAATATTTCATTCATTTGTTTGAGGCAAACTGAGGCATATTACATGGATGAATTTTACTACCCTATCCTATAATTCTGTCTTTGGCGAGGGACAATTCTTGCCAGACAAAAGTTCAAGAAGACAAAAAACGGCGAGGCCCACGGCGCAACCCAGGTTGGCTCCTCCTGGACCAGCCCTGCGTAGAGGGGAACGGGGCCAGAAGGGACAGCAGAGCTAGGAACCAGGCGCTGCCAGGAATATGAGGCAGCGTCGGTTCTTCCAGCCCGTCGGTCCCAACTCGGGAGGAGGAGAGCCGCAGACTGACGGTGACGGTGCAGCCAACGGCCAGTCTGGGTTCTGATCCTCGTACCAAGGCTAAGCCTACCAAGGGTCTGACCCGTACCCAATGTCGCTCCCTTCTATCCCTTCCTCGTCGCTCCCACGCGAGGAAGGACTTCTAGTCCCGCTCGAGCTCTCTTCACAGTAGCTGAGGTGTACACTTGAGCTTCCGTATAGTTTGATGGAGAGCGGGTTGTCCGCCATCATCTTGAAGCGAAGAACGTGCCCATCCCAGATATTATGCATGCGAGCGAAGCTCTTCCACCCACGACCAAGGAACAGGAGCCAAGGCCCCGGTTGCTTCACGACCACCGGTATGGCGCCGTTGCTGCAGCCATGCACCCGGAGCCACAACATCGGGAGCTTCTCTTCGCCCATCGCCTTGGCGAAGGCGTTGGGGAGTTGAAGACGAGTCCTGTTGCGGCCTTGCACCTTGACAAGGAACTCCAACGGAGTCCTTTCAACATGAGTCCACGCGGGAGCAAGCCTCGGAGAAGGCGGGGGTGCTGGAGTAGCGTCCCGCCTTCCCCGGCCACGGCCTCTGCGGCGACCACGGCCCCTTGCCCCTCCGGCACCTCGGGCGCTCGATCCGTCCTCCGTAGCTACGGCTCGTGAAGCTGTGGCATGATCCGAACGGGATCCTCTAGCTGCTCTGGCGGCTGATGGTGGTCGTCCTCGTCCCCCAGCCATGGTTAGGGGCGAGCGCCACCTGAAGCTAAAGAAGATACTGCAGACAGGCAGGGGAGTTGTGCATTTCGGGAGTTGGATGAATGAGGAAAACCCCCTCACAAACCCCTAATTTATAGGGCGAAGAAGGGGGGCTAGCCCTCCTCACTCCACAAACAGCCTCCCCTCTCGCCCAATCTCCCATGGTCATGGGAGAACAGGGAGCCGCCCTGTTGCACCAATGCATGCTAGGGCGGGCCCTGCCACGGCTCCGACTTTTAAGGCAACGATCGCCACTTGCCTGACCGTTACTGCGCAAGCCTCACGTGTGGCAGAAATTCTCTGGGAGGTGGGACGGACGCTATGCCCTCGCCTCTCCACTTCGTGCGTTCAATACACGCCATGGGGAAAGACCACTAGCAAGGGCTCTAGCCTACAAGATACCCCGTCGCAGGGGCCCATGCACCACTTTGGCCTGGGTCAACAACGCCTCGCACGCGTGCATGGCCCAGGCCCGGGGGCTCCTGTGGGTCCATCGAAGATTGGGGTCTCCTGGGCCCCAGAATTGTGCATGGGTGCCGAGAGCCTCTTTGATGGCAAGGCACGATGAAGGCTAGCAGGGAGATTAATCCTCAAGCTCACCAAGACCGCACCCCTCCAAGGGTGTGAGGAACAAGTCTAGGCTACAAGCCCCGGCAAGCCCTTCTTGCCGGGAAGACATCTAAGGCCCCGGCAAGTCCTCCTTGCCGAGAAGATAGACAAGGCCCCGACAAGCCTTCCTTGCCTGGAAGACAGGCTAGGCCACTGGCAAGGGCACCAGTCCAGTAAGCCCCCTTCGCCGGACCAGTGTTCCCTCCCGCCCTAGTGCTACCGCTACCACAGCGCTATCGCATCCCTCATGCGCCAATGCAACACCAAAGTGTCGAAACACCTTGGTACATGTCGATACTACCCGATGCGGGTTAGGAAGATTGTCAAAGCATTTATTGCACCTGACACGCGATAGATGGATAACAGTGAACCATGTTCACTGTGCAGCTCATGAACCCACTGTTGAGCATTGTTGGTGACCCATTTACCTATAAAAGGAGGCCCAAGGCTCAGTTCTAAGGGGTTGGACACTTTGGGAATTGGCTATTAAGTAATCACTGTAGCACCTAATCCTATAGCAAACACCTAATACAACAAACAATGCAGGAGTGGGGTTTTACGCACTAAGCGGCCCGAACCTGGGTAAAAACATAGTCGGTGCTGATCGCTAGCTCGACTCTTGGCGCCACCCCTCTCCCTGACGAACGATCATGGGATCCGTGGAGGTTCCCAAAGGTGTCTTCCCTGACACCACCCCTTAGGAACTCCCATCTATGATACTTTTCCTCTCACTCTTCTCATCAACTGAACTCGACAAACAACTAGAAGTGAACACTTTTTGCAATAACCTACTCAACCAAGTGCATCCCCCATAGAGTTATGCTTACACCTCAAGATTGGAACTCTTCCCAAGACTAACCTAGACCTCACAAGTTAGCCCAACCCGAACCTCTAACCATGTGTTTAACACACAAGTTTGTCAGAATGCCTATTGAGCCTCAATCACCATTGTTTAGAACTGGGTCCAGTATGGAACTAGTGATCATAGTGAAAAAACACGTTTCATTCTTAAGCCCGCATTGGAACTGAGATGTGATACGTCTCCAACGTATCTATAATTTTTTTATGGTTTCATGCTATAATCCTTTCAAAGTTTGGATGTTTTGTATGCCTTTTATATCTTTTTTGGGACTAACTTATTAACTCACTTCCAAGTGTCAGTTCCTGTTTTTCCATGTTTTTGACCCTTTTCACAGGAGGATTTTAAATGTAGTGCAAACAGAATAAAACTTCCGAAAAGATTTTTTTGCGGAACATAAGATACGCAGAAAGCTTGGGAACCAAGGCAGGGAGTCCCGGGGGAGGCCACAAGCCCCCATGGCGTGGATAGGGGGGCCCGCGCCTCCCAGGCTTGTGGGCTCCCTGGGCCTCTCCTGCCCTAGCTCCTTCGCCTATAAATTCCCAAAAATCCCTAAAAAAATCAGGAGATCCACGAAAATACTTTTCCGCCACCGCAAGCTTCTGTCTCCGCAAGATCCCGTCTGGGGCACGTTCTGGTGCCCTGTCGGAGGGGAGATTCCGATACGGAGGGCTTCTTCATCAACACCATGAC
The DNA here is from genome assembly GCF_904849725.1 of Hordeum vulgare subsp. vulgare. Classification (NCBI taxonomy): domain Eukaryota; kingdom Viridiplantae; phylum Streptophyta; class Magnoliopsida; order Poales; family Poaceae; genus Hordeum; species Hordeum vulgare. Next base: position 266,334,526 of record NC_058519.1, on the reverse strand, counting down.
CTCTCCGATGATGCGGGAGTAGTTCACCATAGACCTACGGGTCCATAGCTAGTAGCTAGATGGCTTCTTCTCTCTCATGGATCTTCAATACAAAGTTCTCCATGATCTTCATGGAGATCTATATGATGTAATCTTCTTTTGCGGTGTGTGTGTTGAGATACGATGAATTGTGGATTTACGATCAGATTATCTATGAATCTTATTTGAGTTTGTTCTGATCTCTTATATGCATGATTTCATATCCTTGTAATTCTCTTCGAGTTGTGGGTTTTGTTTGGCCAACTTGATCTATGATTCTTGCAATGGGAGAAGTGCTTGGTTTTGGGTTCATACCGTGCGGTGACCTCACCCAGTGACAGAAGGGGTAGCGAGCCACACATCATGTTGTTGCCATCAAGGGTAAAAAGATGGGTTTTCATCATTGGTTTGAGTTTATCCCTCTACATCATGTCATCTTGCTTAAGGCCTTACTCTGTTCATCATGAACTCAATACACTAGATGCATGCTGGATAGTGGTCGATGTGTGGAGTAATAGCAGTAGATGCAGAAAGTATCGGTCTACTTGTCTCGGACGTGATGCCTATATGTATGATCATTGCCTTAGATATCGTCATGACCCTGCGCGGTTCTATCAATTGCTCGACAGTAATTTGTTCACCCACCGTAATATTTGCTATTTTGAGAGAAGCCTCTAGTGAACACTATGGCCTCGGGTCTACTTCACACCATATTTTCAGCCCTACTCTTTTACTTCGTTGCACTTTCCGCCTTCAGATCTCACCTTGCAATCAATCTTGAAGGGATTGACAACCCCTTTATAGCGTTGGGTTCAAGCTCTTTTGTGTTTGCGCAGGTACTCTGGACTTGACGAGATTCTCCTACTGGATTGATACCTTGGTTCTCAAACTGAGGGAAATACTTACTGCTCCTGTGTTGCATCACCCTTTCCTCTTCAGGGGAAAAACCAACGCAAGCCAATTCTCCGTCAATGTGCCAATTTCTGGCGTTGTTGTTTGAGAAGTAGCAGAAGGATTTTTGGCGCCGTTGCCGGGGAGGATCAAGTCAAGAACTCATCCAAGTAAGTGTCGCAAACTCATCTCTTGCGCTTACTTTTTTTTGCCTCTCATTTTCCTCTCCCCCACTTCTGAAAAACAAAAATTTACAAAAATATTTGCCTTTTTCGTTTGCCTCTCCTTCGCTTGTGTGCTATGTGCCTTCAATATGCTTGCATCTTCGCTTGCTAAAAATCTAGTGATATGGATCCTCATCCACTTGCTAATCTATTTAAGATATCCAATTATGTTGATCCAATTGCTAGTGAGTTGAGTGCACTTGACTTTCTCTATGGAGTTTTGCTTGATATGCATGGATCTGAAAATTGTGATGAAGAAATTTATGAAATTATTTATGAGGGCTCCTTGAATGAAAAGCATGATTGCAATGATTTCATTATAAATTATATTAATGACAGTCATGCTAAAAACATGCAAAACCCTAAGCTTGGGGATGCTACTTTTGCTATGTCCACTACTTGTTGCAATGATCATGATTGGGGTGATGATTTTTCTTACGATCTTGAAATTTTTTTAAGCCTCGTGATGAATACGATATTGATGTTTGCAATAAGATTGAAAGTGGGTTTGGAGAAGTCATGACTTTAGTTGATGATAATCCCACTATTTTTGAAGAGCGTCAACTTTGCATGCATGTGGATCATGAAAAGAATATCCTTTGTGATAGCAATATTGTTGAATTTGAATATGATCCCACATGTAATTGCTATGAGAGAGGAAAATATTGTGGTAGAAACTTTCATGTTACCAAATTATCTCTCGTTATGTTGAGATTGCTATTGTCTCTTTCTTCTTCCTTGCATTTGGTAACTATTTGTTGTCTTGCCAATTTTTTTTCCGATAAAATGCCTATGCATAGGAAGTATGTTAGACTTAGATGTCATTTTCACATGCTTTATGATGCTCTTGTTGTGCTTCAATTCTTGTCTTCTGTGTGAGCATCATTGAATTATCAATGCCTAGCTAAGGGCGTTAAACAATAGCGCTTGTTGGGAGGCAACCCAATGAATTTATATTTTTCTTTCTGTTTTGTTGCGTCCACGCCATCATAATTCTGGTATGATAGTGTCTTTTGTGTTTCTTTTTGTGTTTGAGCCAAGCAAAACCTTGATAACTAGTCTTGGTGATGGTTGTTTGATCTGGCTGGAAAAAGACATAAACTTTTTGCTCACGAGATTATTTTTCATTTTTATTCAGGAAGAGATTTTGAGTTGATTCCTTTTGCTTCTGGTTTATATGCCTTTTCTCCAGGAAGTCGTAGGTTTTCATAAATTTTGAGGTACCATAAGTATACAAAGTATTCAGATTGCTATAGACTGGTCTGTTTTTGACAAATTCTGTTTTTTGTTGAGTTGGTCGCTTATTTTGATGAAACTATGGATAGTATGGGGGGGGTACTGGCCATGGAAAAGTGAGAATACAGTAATCTAACACCACTATAAATATAAATCAAGATTGCTACAGTACCTAAAGAGGTGGTAGTTTGTTTTCTTGTGCTAATGATATCACGAGTTTCTGTTTAAGTTTTGTGTTGTGAAGTTTTCAAGTTTTGGGTGATGTTCTCATGGACAAAGGGATAAAGAGTGGAAAGAGTTCAAGTTTGGGGATGCGAAAGGCATCCCAAGCAAAATTCAGGGACACCAAAAAGCCTAAGCTTGGGGATGCCCCGGGAAGGCATCCCCTGTTTCGTCTTCAATCCATCGGTAACATTACTTGGAGCTATATTTTTATTCACCACATGATATGTGTTTTGCTTGGAGCATCTTGTATCGTAGGAGTCTTTTTTTTGTGTCACAATCATCCTTGCTGCACAGAGACATGCACTCATCGTGATTTTGCTAGAATTCTCATCGTGCTTCACTTATTTCTTTTGAGCTGGATAATTTTGCTCTATGTGCTTCACTTAGATGTTTTAGAGCACGGCGGTGTGTGACTTGGTAGTTGGTTTGTGCTATGAAAGTAGTCCCCAAGGTGATAGGTACCCAAAGAGGATACAAAAACCTCCATCTTCATGTGCATTGAGTAGAAAGAGAAGTTTTGATTCCTCTCAGTTAGTTTTGAGACGTGGATTTGGTAATATTAAGAGTTATGTTAGTAGGGTGTTGTGAATCGAGAAATACTTGTGTTAAAGTTAGTGATTCCCGTAACATGCATGTATGGTGAACCGCTATGCTAGGAAGTCGGAGCATAATTGATCTATTGATTGTCATACTTTGTGTTGCGGTCGGGATCGCGCGATGGTTTACACCTACCAACCCTTCCCCTAGTAGTATGAGTTTAGCACTTTGTTTCGATTCTAATAAAAACTTTCGCAATAAGTATGTGAGTTCTTCATGACTAATATGAGTCCATGGTATAGATGCACTTTCACCTTCCACCATTGCTATCCTCTCTAGTACCGCGCAATTTTTGCCGGTGCACAAACCCACGATATGCCTTCCTCAAAACAGCCACCATACCTACCTACTATGGCATTTTCATAGCCATTCCGAGATATATTGCCATGCAACTCCCACCGTCCATCTCATGACTTGTGCCGTCACTCTCATATTGTCATTGCATGATCGTAAGATAGCTAGCGAGATGTTTCAATGTCATACACCAAGCTAGATCGTTGCACATCCCGGTACACTGTCAGAGGCATTTCCTATAGAGTCATCATCGTCCTAAGCTTTGAGCTGTGAGTAAATAAAAGTGTGATGAGCATCATTATTAGAGCATTGTCCCATGTGAGAAAAAAGAGGCCAAAGAGCCCAAATAAAAAAAGAGTCCAAAGATTCCAAATAAAAAAAGAGAAAAAGAGAGAAGGGACAATGCTACTATCTTTTTCCACACGTGTGCTTCATAATAGCACCATGTTCTTCATGATTGAAAGCTTCTTACTTTGTCACCACCATATACTAGTGGGAATATTTATTATATAACTTGGCTTGCATATTCCAAGGATGGGCTTTCTCAAATTGCCCTAGGTCTTCGTGAGCAAGCAAGTTGGATGCACACCCACTAGTTCTCCTTTTGAGCTTTCACATACTTATAGCTCTAGTGCATCCTTTGTATGCCAATCCCTACTCATTCACATTGATATCTATTAATGGGCATCTCCATAGCTCCTTGATACGCTGAGTCAATGTGACCATCTCCTCCTTTTTTTGTCCCACAACCACCACCACACTCTATTCCACCTATAGTGCTATATCGATGGCTCACGCTCATGTATTGCGTGATAGTTGAAAAATGTTTGAGAAAGTAAGAGTGCGAAAACAATTACTTGGCCAATACCGCGGTTGTGCATGATTTAAATTAGTTGTATGGGGATGATGGAGCATAGCCAGACTATATGATTTTGTAGGGATAACTTTCTTTGGCCTTGTTATTTCGGAAGTTCATGATTACCTTGCTAGTTTGCTTGAAGTATTATTGTTTTCATGTCAATAGAAAACTATTGTTTTGAATCTTATGGATCTGAACATTCATGTCACATGAAATAAGTTACAAAGGACAACTATGCTAGGTAGCATTCGACATCAAAAACTCAGTCTTCATCACTTCCCTACTCAAGGACGAGCAGGAGTTAAGCTTGGGGATGCTTGATACGTCTCCAACGTATCTATAATTTTTGATGGTTTCATGTTATTATCTTGTCAAACTTTGGGTGTTTTGTATGCCTTTTATATCTTTTTTGGGACTAACTTATTAACTCAGTGCCAAGTGCCAGTTCCTGTTTTTTTCCGTATTTTGACCCTTTTCAGAGGAAGATTTTAAACGGAGTCCAAACGGAATAAAACTTCCGAAAACATTTTTTCCGGAACAGAAGATACCCATAAAGCTTGGGAACCAAGCTAGGGACTCCCGGGGGAGGCCACAAGCCCCCATGGAGCGGCCAGGGGGCCGCGCCTCCCAGGCTTGTGGGCTCCCTGGGCCTCCCCTGCCCTAGCTCCTTCGCCTATAAATTCCCTAAAATCCCTAAAAAATCAGGATATCCACGAAAATACTTTTCCGTCGCCGCAAGCTTCTGTCTCTGCAAGATCCCATCTGGGGCACGTTCCGGTGCCCTGTCGGAGGGGAGATTCGGATACGGAGGGCTTTTTCATCAACACCAAGAGCTCTCCGATGATGCGTGAGTAGTTCACCATAGACCTACGGGTCCATAGCTAGTAGCTACATGGCTTCTTCTCTCTCTGGGATCTTCAATACAAAGTTATCCATGATCTTCATGGAGATCTATCCGATGTAATCTTCTGTTGCGGTGTGTTTGTCGAGATGCGATGAATTGTGGATTTATGATCAGATTATCTTTGAATCTTATTTGAGTTTCTTCTGATCTCTTATATGCATGATTTCATATCCTTGGAATTCTCTTCGAGTTGTGGGCTTTGTTTGGCCAACTTGATCTATGATTCTTGCAATGGGAGAAGTGGTTGGTTTTGGGTTCATATCGTGCGGTGACCTCACCCAGTGACAGAAGGGGTAGCGAGGCACGCATCGTGTTGTTGACATCAAGGGTAAAAGATGGGGTTTTCATCATTGGTTTGAGTTTATCCCTCTACATCATGTCATCATGCTTAAGGCGTTACTCTATTCGTCATGAACTTAATACACTAGATGCATGCTGGATAGCGGTCGATGTGTGGAGTAATAGTAGTAGATGCGAAAATTATCGGCCTACTTGTCACGGACGTGATGCCTATATGTATGATCATTGCCTTAGATATCGTCATGACTTTGCACGGTTCTATCAATTGCTCGACAGTAATTTGTTCAACCATCGTAATATTTTCTATTTTGAGAGAAGCCTGTAGTGAACACTATGGCCCCCGGGTCTACTTCACACCATATTTTCAGCCTTACTCTTTTACTTCGTTGCACTTTCCGCCTTTAGATCTCACTTTGCAATCAATCTTGAAGGGATTGACAACCCCTTTATAGCGTTGGGTGCAAGCTCTTTTGTGTTTACGCAGGTACTCTGGACTTGACAAGATTCTCCTACTGGATTGATACCTTGGTTCTCAAAGTGAGGGAAATACTTACTGCTCCTGTGCTGCATCACCCTTTCCTCTTCAAGGTAAAAACCAATGCAAGCCAAGTCTCCGTCAACGTGCCAATTTCTGGAGTTGTTGTTTGAGAAGTAACAAGATGCCATAGGGAAATTGTTTGAGCATATATGACTAGGAGATAGATGATTTGATATGACTATAATAGGTGTATTGAGGATATAGCTAATCCCCCTTTTGGGAGGACCATGAGACCTTCATGATGGTAGGAACACTTGGTGAATCGAGCAAATGGAGTAGCATAACTTACTTGTCCTTGAGTAAATTCGATTTAGTAGGACTATATTGATCACAATTTAAATTCTTGGTGGTATAACGATTGGACTTTGTCAAGTAGTACTAGTGGATGGATGAGATTACAATAATGATTTGGAGGGACAATAGAAATTATCGCCGTACATGACATATGGATTTAAATAGGTGATCCTAATAGAATATTGGTGTTAAATAAGTCTACATGATTCAGAGTAATTTGGATTTAGTCCGATGATCTTGATCATGATATCATGTTTCTTGGTGGATGATAAGCTAGGAATTTGGAGTTGTCAAAGTTGATTTAAGGAAATGGATAATCTTGACCTTGGAATTTACTTGGTCATGATAATGGAGATAGGTGGATATACTGTAATAAATAGTCCTTTCGATTATTTGTGGATTATAAGAACTCTAGGAACTACAAGGAACACCATCAATATTGGGTTATAGGAGTAGTGGGTCAAGTAATGATTGATGGAATTGATGAACCACTAGATTCGATTCATAGGAAGGAATCAAAATTTTGGATTGGCATATTACATGTTTACTTAGCATAGAGGTGCAGTACCTTAGATCTTGGATAGGATAGTAGAGTGATACGTCCATTTTGCATCATGCTTTCATGTTGATTTTTATTGCTTTATGGGTTGTTATATTCCTTTGTGGTATCATATTTATGCCTTTTCTTTCTTATTTTGCAAGGTTTATTTGAAGAGGGAGAATTCAGGCAGCTGGAATTCTGGACTGGAAAAGGAGCAAATCTTAGTCCACTATTCTGCACAACTACAAATGCCCTGAAAATTTACGTGGAATTTGTTGGGATTATATAAAAAATACTCGGTGAAAGAAGTACCGGAGGGGAAACACCACGGCGCCACAAGCCCTGCCACCGCCACCCCCTGGTGGCGGCTAGCAAGCTTGTGGGCTCCCTGACGGCCCACTAGCCCCCCTCTTTTGCTATATGAAGGGTTTCCTTCCAGAAAAAATCAATCGGGAGCCTTTTCGTGGTTTCGCCGCCTCCACGAGGCGGAACTTGAGCAGATCCAATCTAGAGCTCCGGCAGGACGATCTTGCCGGGGAAACTTCCCTCTCGGAGGGGGAAATCATCGCCATCATCATCACCAACACTCCTCTCATCGGAGGGGAGGCATCTTCATCAACATCTTCATCAGCACCATCTCCTCTCCAATCCCTAGTTCATATCTTGTAACAAATCTCCGTCTCACGACACCGATGGGTACTTGAAAGGTTACTAGTGGTGTTGATTACTCTTTGTAGTTGATGCTAGTTGGATTAGTTGGTGGAAGAGTTTATGTTCAGATCCTTGATGCTATTCATTACACCTCTGATCATGATTATGATTATGCTTTGTGAGTAGTTACTTTTGTACCTGAGGACATGGGATAAGTCATGTTAATAATAGTCATGTGAATTTGATATTCGTTCGGTATTTTGATATGCTCTATGTTGTCTTTTCCTCTAGTGGTGCTATGTGAACGTCGCCTACATAACACTTCACCATACTTGGTCCTAGAGGAAGGCATTGGGGAGTAGTAAGCAGATGATGGGTTGCTGGAGTGACAGAAGCTTAAACCCAAGTCTATGTGTTGCTTCGTAAGGGGCTGATTTGGATCCACTAGTTTAATGCTATGGTTAGACGTTGTCTTAATTCTTCTTTCGTAGTTGCGGATGCTTGCGAGAGGGGTTAATCATAAGTGGGATGCTTGTCCAAGTAAGGGCAGTACCCAAGCGCCGGTACACCCACATATCAAACTATCAAAGTAACAAGCGCGAATCATATGAACATGATGAAACTAGCATGACAGAATTTCCTGTGTGTCCTCCGGAGTGTTTTTCCTCCGATAAGACTTTGTTCATGCTTGTCCCTTGCTACGAAAGGGATTGGGCCACTTGCTGCACCGTTGCTACTACTTGTTACTTGTTACTTTTCTCTTGCTACCTTTCACCTCACTACACCATCACTTGTTACCGCTACTTTCAGTGCTTGCAGTTATTACCTTGCTGAAAACCGTTTATCACAGCCTTCTGCTCCTGGTTGGGTTCGACACTCTTACTTATCAAAAGGACTACGATTGATCCCCTATACTTGTGGGTCATCATAGAGCACTTGGGTTTGTAGTATCAAAATCAAGATTAGAAGCTTGTATGCTTTCCCGAGGACTTTTACATAGGGATACAAATAAGTTAGCTATAATATACATATGAGCATATGGGTTAGTCCTTCTGTCAAAATCATGTAGATATGAATAGCATGAGTGATGTTCAAGTCGACTTATAAGAGATGATGCCTTATGTATTATAAGATGAATTTGTTTGGAGAAATAGGTAGGACTATTGACATGTAAGGATTGTTCCCAAGGATAAGATGATAGACCGTCACTCACATCCAAAGCTCCTCGAAACCCCTCAGCTTTACCGAGCCATGATAAGGTCAGATTATGACCATGGGCCTTGGCTCTAAGTCCTTAGACTATGACCAGTACTCCAACTCGACCACAACCATTCATGCCCATGAAGGAGGTGGACATGAAGAACTAGATTGCGTTGGACCACCAACCCTCTGGACAAGTGACCATCCGGAACAAATGCCCGCTTCTCTCACATTTCCCATGAACAAAGTGTTTATGTGATATCTGGAGAAATATGTTGTCGTCCCTATAATGACATACATATTAACACCAGAAGAGTAAGGAACGCCTTAGTACTATTTGAATGAGCCCGAGAAGCAGCAATTTCCATGCTTCTGAATTGTAAGGTTCTACCTTGAAGAAGTGGACTTCTCGAAGCAGCCTCCAAGTAGCATAACACAATCTTACCCAGGTAGGATAAAGAACCAATATGGTTGGAAGCCACGATGATGAATAAGAAGCAAGATAAGTCAACCACCACTCATCTATCAGCTACAACAGTTAAACTATCTCAAGAATCACCGTCAAGCACGATGAGCATTTGTACATCAAGAGAAATTACACAACCCCTTTTTACCTCCTTACCAGCACCAGTCGATCTATCAGCGCCGGGGCTTGTACCTCAGGAGATCCTGGACAGACGATTGGTGAAGAAAGGCAACACCTCGCACTTGCAGGTTCTGGTGAAATGGGCTACTTTACCTGCGGAGTCGGCCACCTGGGAGGATCATAGCATGCTATTGCGTCAAGCTGGTTCTTCAGGGAGAGGTACTGTCAGTAATACTACTATCAACTAAGCCGTGAGGCGCGGGGAGAAGGCGATCTGGTCATCGGCAGCTGGCGCGTGATGATATATTTGAATTGGGCCTGTAGCTAGTGGGTCGGGCTTGGCCTAGCCTGTGCGTGGGTGGAGTGCAACCGGGCCAGCTATATATAGCGGAGCCATGTATTGTTTCGGATGAGTTTGAATTAACGAATATTCTCCCGCATTCTCCTCCGCTCTTTCTTATCTCTCCCTCGCGCATCCTCTACCTCTCGTTCTCCTTCACGTGTTCCTCTCCTGTTCCCTCTCCACCGCCGGCCATGCCACCGCCTAGCCTTGCTCCTCACTCCGGCGACCAGCCCATAGAGAGGTCGTGACATTTAGCTGGTGATGAAGGATAGCTTCACTATGCCGCAGCCTCCCTTATATTTCTACCTGCCACCCTGATGGAGTAGGCTGATGGGAATGTTCAGAAATAATGTACTAGGCAGATCATTTGGACTCAAGAGTACAATGGATTTCTGGGTCAAGACCCAACAAGAGAATCATCCAAAATCCCGCTTGTGCAACAGATCCGTTGACTTTCCAGGATTTTTATAAGCATTGATAAAAGTACGTATCAAAGTGCCCTCACAAAGCTGTCTAAATATATCTAGAGCAATCATGTAACTATGTAAGTATGTTCCACTTTTCTAACACATCTACAACAAATGAGAAATTGTATTTCAGAAAACGTGAAATTAAGTAGTCCAGAATTTCAGTAACCCGAGAGACACAGGTTAATATAAGCAGAATTTAAAATGAATAATGTTGCTAAATGGATCAACTCATGTTGACTAAAGCTGAAATTCATTTAACCAAACTGTAGCCGTACTGAAGATACTTGTAGTTAGTGTTTCGCTCTCCTGTTAGGGAGTTGCCAATCGAGGAGGCGGCGCACGGTGGCGTGGACAGCTTCGCGAGGCACCGTGTGTCTGGCAGTGCGCCGTAGAAGCCAGTTACCTTTGCTCTTAACCTGGAAAATTAGTTGTCTTGGATTGTTTTTTAGGTTTTCATACATTTAGTTTCTTTTTAAGAGAATATAGGTTCGTTGTTACATTGGAGTAGCAGTGGACATCTCAAATTTGCTGCTTACATTGGAGTGGTAATGGACATCTCAATTTTTGTAGCCGGGATTTTTAGTTTGACTGACGTGAGTATTTCTGAGTCAGTCCTCAGATTCCACCATTGATTGTAAGTAAACCTCGTGAAAATGCTGACAACACTCACATGCGGTATACAAAGAAATATTTGTTCATATTGCTTGATGACTTGTTAGCCGATAGACAATATATCGTGTTAGTACCATTCATATATCCAGTTTCACATACCGTCTAATATGTCTTATAATTTTGTTTTTATAGGCTGCTAAGACCTGCAGGAAATAAACAATATGCCGTGTTTTGCCTACAGGTAAGGAAACATGTGCCTTGTTTCTACAAAGACATGCTCTGTTTTTTATTCCATGAGCATTTTGCATTCTCGATAGAAGCTGAGATGGTGGATTTGATTACTTTGCCGAAGGTGCTCTCAAGATTAGTTCACTAATTTATCATTTTTCTATTAAGAGTGAAGGAATACTACAGTTATAATAACTACTTGTTTGGTTACACCTTTTAAGTCAGTACTGCACAGCTTAGCTAAACAATGTGGGTAATATGCCAAGGTCATTACTTGCTACAAGTAAGGCTAACAACATTTTAATAAGACTGTAATTTTAATAGTGTCAAGTCTTCATAACTGTCAGAGATTTCTTAGAACTTGTTGCATGGTGTTTTCTATTAACAAGCAACACATATGATTGCTTTTATTGGGTGGAACTCAAACTTCCGAAAAGAGTCATCTTTTGGTAGGTTATGTACATTGTAATTATTCTTATTGATTCACACTGATTGGCAAAGGTATGTTTCTCAACATGTGAATTAGCATTTACTTTTTTCCCTTAGCATTGTGCGACATAAAATATAGGTGCTTAATTGATGATGAGCTATGTTACATGATCCAAATGAGACATTTCACATTGATAACTACATAGTCGGACAAGTTGATATGACATTGTGGCAGGTGCAACCAAAAGGACTCCATTAGATTCCTTCGCACATGCTTGCTCTGAAAAAGAATTTTCTCTATTGATGCAAGAAATGAATCTGATTCAGGACAAAATTTGCTCTAGTAAGTGCATTTATCTTGCCCGACAAATCCTACGTACATAGAAAATAAATCGATATTGTTTAGACTAGAGGATGGTGATTTCAGTATATCAATTTATTTTCATTACTACACTACATCACCAATAAAGAGAAATCTTAAACGTAACAAGGTGATGGCAACTATTTGCGAACTTCAGAACATTGCTCCATGCGTTCCTTTTAACTCATCTTGTGTGTGCCCCAGGGAACACCAAATTCTCATGATCCTAAATGGTTTATTATGATCATAGATTACTAATTTATTTATCTATTGTGATTAGTTGTGTTTCTTCTTGTATGTGGCTTTGCAGGACCAACCAGTGCAGGACTTTACCCAGTGATAGCTCAAAAGGTAGAAAACAATGGATCATATTATTCTTATCCAAAGTGTAGATGCATTTGCCGAAGCTAATTTGTAGTATGAATCCGTGCTTCGCATGATGAGAGGGACCTAAAGAAAATGAACAACCAGTCAATTCTATTTTTCTAAGTATGTTGGTAGTTTATATGTATGAATTCAATGAAATTATAGGTTTCATATTATGATTCAAACCACCATAGTCTTAATCCTAATCATAGACCTGAGAAGTGATCATGTCTCCAAATATTTGTATAAATTCCTTCATCGAAAAAATTAATGGGCGCGGCAATGCGCGCCATTGATGATCTTGTTAGTACCTGAAGCAGCTCCTAATCCCCTTATATTCAGTACTAGCTATGGCTGCGCAGCATGAGCCAATACTGGGCATTGTAGCTAGTGTACTGGGATTTCTAATGTGTTGTTCCAACTTCCAAGTTTTTCGAAGACAATGAAGTTCTAGAGATTTATTTATTCTTATGCTGTCTAATGCATTTAATGTGTAGGTCGTCTAAGGAGTGTTTTAGCGCCCTGATTCAGCCCTTCTATGAGCGCTCGCCTTGCCCCTGGTTATTTTATTACTGTACTAACCTGCAAAAGCATTTTTATTGATTGTTTTAACTCATTGCAATACTCCAAAATATTCCAATTAATAGAAGAAATGGTAATAAGATTGCTCCTTTCATGTTTTATTGGTTGTTCATGATCAACCTATAAGAGGGGTGTAATATCCTATGCTCATATCTGTTTATACTATTATTTGCACACCTATGTCCAAATTCATGCAATGATTAATTTTGATACAAGTTTTTGATATTGGGAGAATGCTGAAGAACATATGATATGTAGGTAGCATTTTATTACTGAGATTTGACTAGAAAAAGCCCTTTTACCAGTAGCCATGCACAAGAAATGTAGGTTCTATTATAACAATTAACAAGGTAAAGATATGTTGAGGGGCTTCTGTCATGGGCCATATTGTACATCATCTCAATTCAATAAAAAAAATTCTTGCTTCGTGGAGCTTCCTGTTCTTATTATATGTTCAAGCATATGTTTTATATCTGCCAGTTGTTTTTGAAGGGTACTAGTTCTTGAAATCTCACTTTTAACAATTGACACTTGACATGAAATATACAACTTCAGTGATTCTATTATTTTTAACACATCAATGAGTCCACTTGGCACAAGCTAATTTGAAACAGAAGCTTACAGTCTAAGATGTGATTGAGTGACATAAGGTCCAGTTTCTGCATATAGTTGAAGAACGTATGTGTTATTAGATGTGCACTTCAGTTTCGGTGGCTCGATTGTTGTATGTTGTATACAAAATAGATGTGATTTAGTAGATGTATTGGTGGACTGCTAGTGTTTAGTTTTTCTCATTTGTATTGACGAACAATGTAAAACTTATATATATATATATATATATATATATAATGGATGAACTATATGAAACTATGTATTGTGCTAGCCTATGTGTTCCCTAGCTTGTTAAATATTTAATGATGATGTTAGAAATATATATGTTGTGAAATATATGTGCTTAAGATTTATATATATATATATATGTGTGTGTGTGATATATATATATATATATATATGTGTGTGTGTGTGTGTGTGTGTGTGTGTGTGTGTGTGTGTGTGTTTGTGTGTGTGTGTTTGTGCGCGCGCGCATGTGCTATAAAAATGGAGGGAAATAAATGAAAACAAAAAAATGGAGCAATACAGGCTCTTTGCCATGTGCCAGTAGATGGCAAAGCCCTTCACCATCGGCCAACGGATGGCAAATATGACACTTTGTCGTCTGCTAATGCCCACGGCAGACGACAAAGGGCCGCCCCTGGAAGAAGGCAAAGAGTCTGTCAGGGGCCGCCCCCGGAAGAAGGCAAAGAGTCTGCCAGCCTTTGACGTCTGCTAATGCCCACGGTAGACGGCAAAGGGCTGCCCCTGGAAGAAGGCAAAGAGTCTGTCAGGGGCTGCCCTTGGAAGAAGGCAAAGAGTCGCCCCCGACAGACTGCAAAGACCCCCCATGCGGCAGACGACAAAGGCTTCGTTAGCTATCTAACGGAGTCGCCCTTATCGGTTGCGGTCTACCTTTATTTGTTGTTTGCTTGCTATGGTAGACAGATGAAAAAGATCTTTGCCGTCCGTTGTCGCGTGGAAGATGGCGAATGACCTCTTTACCAACGCTAGCTATCGTGGATATTTTGTCAAAGGTCCTTACTGTCCGTGGCATGGCCCTTTGTTGTCCGCCATGGCATACAACAAGGAAGTTGATTCATGTGCTGTATATTAAGGCCAAATGATCCGTCAATAATTTCAAATTTCAGCACGAATCTCATGTTGTCCCATATTGCCTATAGAAAAAATGCAATGCGAGAAGAGGCAGAAATTACTGTTTCGCCCACAAGGGTGTCATGTTTCCCTGTCGGAACCACGAGGGTTCTTGCCATATGCTCCGATTTGTAAGAGGTTTGTAATAAAGATTCGGCCAAATTGGACAATTCTTTTACCACATATGTTCTACGTTGTGACACCATACAATGTTTCATGATTTTCTGATGAGTTTTGGATTTACGTGGAAATAAAAACCGAGATTCCTAGTGTTTGAGGCCGATCCATGAGACCGATATGGTTGTAAGCAATTCCCATTCCTATCATGGGACTTAAACATGCACCCAAGGATACATTTACAATTTTTCTAGATATTTTAATGCACCGTAGCATGTATTTGTAGTTTAGATTTGAATTATGGACATTACATGCCTAGCAAACTAAATTCGTATAAAAAGGCCAAACGAACCCTGAATAATTTCAAATTTCATGACGAATCTCCTATTGTCACATGTTGTCTCTAGAAAAAATAAAAGGTGAGAAGAGGCAGCGATTATTGTTCGCCCACAAGGTGGACACGTTTCTCTATCGGAACCATGAGGCTTCTTCAGAGAGAAGCTCTAGTTTGTAAGAGTTGTTATAAAGCTTGGCCCAAAATGCACAATTTTTCCATGAGAAATATGTGCAATCTTGTGACACTATGCCAAGTTTCACGATATTCAGATGAGTTTTGGATTTACAAGGATTTAAAAACAAAGATTCTCAATGTTCTATGCTGAGAGACACGCCGAGAAGGTTGTATTTCATTCCCATTGTTTGCATGGGACCTAGACAAGCATGGAAGGACGCATGTATGATTTTTGTAGCCATTTTGATGCACTCGAGCATGTATTTGTAGTGCAAATTTGGATTATCCACATTAAACTAATGCCTAGAAAACTTAATTATAATGTAAAAAATGCCCAAAGGAACCCTAAATATTTACAGCGGTTCTGGTCAACTGTCTCGCACCCGTGGGTAAGCACTGTGTGCACGTGTCATGCTAGCTCGCACTTCCTTCTTTACTAAGTTCTCCATACTATTGGTGTTATATATACAAACACGCTACCGTTTCACGCCACTCCTTCCATTGGTTTCCCGCCTCTTTTACCATTGGTTTCTCGCTGCTAGTGTTAATGCTAATATATTAAAATTCTGGTAGCGGAGGCATTTGAACCATCGGCCTCTCTCGTCCACCACCATCTCCACCCACCGTTTCTAAACTTTTCAGTAGCCACGGCTTATCCTCAAACAACACTACGCGTCCCCCTCCTCCATAGTCCCCCACTGCAGTCCCCCTCCCACTTGAACCCTAGATCTCCAGTGCCGCCACCGCTGGCGCCTCCATCCCATGTCGGTGTGCACGTGCCTCCTAGCTTAGATGATAAAGTTCATGTTACCCAGCGATTCCCGTACCCCCCCCCCCCGCGAGATTTTAGACGAGGCATGTAGTGTCCCTCCCTGCCAGCTCCACACCCCTAATTGAGAGAGTCACAGCCAAAGTCCGACCACATACCTTGGGGAGCCTGATGAGCTTTCGGCCAAAAAGAGGTTTATCATGGCCTCTCCGGCGGACGTTGGCAAGCTGACCGCCGTTCATCTCGACCCATCGATCCCGGAGCAAGACCTTGCCGTGGAAGCCGGCAAGGACGTTGACTACATTGCCATGCTGAAGGCTTCACGTCAGCTGGCTAGCATAGTATTGTATTTGTGGAAAGCTGGATATGACATCAAGCTCGTCGCTAGCGGGCCATGTCATAGGTTAAGTGGTCCATCCCCAACCTCTCTGGTTCAACCGTTGTCATACTCTTCGAAGGCCCTGCCGCTAAACTTCTTCACCACGCGGTCAAGGATTTTCCATCCTTGCGCGCCATCAATCCCATTTTTCTCATTTCTGAAGGACACGTAGTGTGGTGGTAGCTCGGGATCCTCAATTGCAAAGTCATATCTCATCGACCACGACCAAGAGGAGGGCACCCGCAAAGGGTCTTCCAAGGTTGAAAGGCGCATGTGCGACATCAGAGAGCGCACCATGCGTCTATGCTCCTCCAACTCAAGGGATACCGTCCATGACAAGTGAGGCAACATCCTATCAGCGAATCTTACTTTTTCTAACTAGCCAAACCGTACCCTTTGTTGTAGTACATTTTTCCATGCGGTGTTTTAACTGTGTCGTGTTTAATTAGTTCAATTATGCAAAAATGTAATGTTCAATATGGCTATAAGATGTTTAAGTATGAATTGTCCACTTCAGTTTCACGAATGGCCATATTTGGATGTTTATAGAGAGTTGATTCCTAGTTTATGTGTATTTGGTTGTTTGGTTGGTTGCAATGAGCATTTGTCTAGTTTTGAAGCACATGCCTTTTTTGTGTATGTGCTTGTTAGGCTGGTTGCAGTGAGCATTTGTCTAGTTTTCAAGAATATGCCATGTTTATTAGTATTTTCTTGTTCCGTTGGTTGCAGTGAGCCTCTCTCCAGCTTTCAATGGCTATATTTGGTTGTTATACAGATCATATATGCCTTTTTATTTCAGTTATTCACAATGTGATGTTCATTACGTGCAAGTCGGAACTATGCATTTTTTCACTTATGGCTATATTTGGTTCCTTCTATATTTGAAGTGAGCGTTTGTCTTGTTTTCAAGCATATACTACAGATGTTGTTTATTTCAATTTTACACATTTATCTAGTGTGATGTTTAAGCATGAGCTATGTCCTATTCATTTTCAACAATACCAGTTTGAAATACAAAATTTTAGGGTTGTTAAGCCTGTTGTAGTTAACATTCCCTTCCATTTTATATCCGCTTTATCATTTGGAGATGATGTTCTTTACCTTGGCTATATTTTTTTGATGTTAAGGTCTTCGTACTTATCATGCCTTTCCACTATTATGTAGAACAACAACGGGAGTGGCCATCATTTTCCGCCGAGGTTAGTTTCATTCCTCGACTTCTACTCCCCGGTCATTCCATAATATAGTGTGTATAGATCCTGGCATGGACACCTTTCAGCTTCTAATATTGACTTGTTGCTTATAGGTACATATGTCCTTGGCAAAGATCCATGCATCGACCCTTTTTGCGTATGGGGCAATGGTATATTCATGAACCAGCATTAAGTGAGGAAACTGATAAGGATTATTAGCAAAAAGATATGAATGGTGACAATCATATTATTTGTTTACACTCTATCCAACACAACAGTGAGTTGTAGAATTGTAACTACGAACTCTTAAGCCTTCTCCTTTTACTGCCCATAATGAGTTGTTACACAATAATGTCTGAATCTTTTTTGTGTGCAGTGTTTACCATAGCAGTTTACTCAAGATTACCTCGCAATGTATATGATTGGTCGACATGCAATGAATGTTAAAATATTTCATCGAGGCTATAGTGAGCATTGAGAAGTCCTAACAAAGACAGTCAAGGATGGACGGGCAACCATCATAAGGGGTTGGCCTAGAGTCATGCACGCATTACGCATGGAGGAGGGCACAATATGGGCATTCCGCATCACCTTCTCCAACAACCAGAATGTATTTTGCCTCGCTCTTTACAATATCTACTACAACTGTGGTTCATCGTTCTTTAGTTGGTGCTTCAACATGGTTCGATATGAATTATGCATTCGTGCTTGAACCTATATTTCTAATAAACATGCTTCCAAATGAAATAAGTGATTGCCTACTTTCAAATTCAAAATCTATGATTTTTAAATGCAAGAATTAAATTAGAGATAAAATATGTTCTGCAGACCAGTACCCTCCACATGGTTGGCGAAATTCCGTACAATTTTAAATAGCAGCAATTAAATTAGGGTGAAAATATGCTCTGCACATCATTACGGCGCACACAGTCTATAAAGCACAGTGTGTGTGATATAGATCATATTTCGACACAGATCATGGAGAGGAAACGTGTGTAACCATGCACACAATTGTCGTTTATAAAGTGTGTGAAATGTAGTGCGCATCGTAAACGTAGACCTAGTTTGGTACGTGCGTGAAAAAGTCCCGTGCCTGGACTGTGCCTAGTAATTAAGGTAAAACCACAAAAGTCTGACTATGATGGTAATGCGATAATAAATGAGTAGCAAGGATGGTGCGTTGGTATAATTGAGATATCAGAAACAGTTTGGGATAGATGCCGGCATCGCATACGCTTAGTTATGCAAATTGTACGCATTCACACACCCTATCGCCGGCAGTTTTTCGATTGTGTGGGAAGGACCCCCTATCGCCCCACGCACTAGGCGATGGTTTAAAATGTTGTCATGGAAAGGGGTTAAAAAATCACTTGTATAGCACGTCTCTGCACGGGTGATATGAGAACCAATTCAATCATCACAAGCACACAAGAAGTTTTAAATGGTTCCAAATATTACAAAATCATAACGTGAGTAGGGACCTCGACTCATAAGTTGGGATCGCCGAATGTATGTACACAGTGATCCCAGAGACGAATGATCACTGACCATAATAAACTGAATAACAAGAGTCTTATATCCATTACATACCATTTTACTCATGTATGGCCTTCATGGCAAAGTCTTCATATATTCGCAGCAGAAAAATCTTAATCTATAGCGTGAACCCATCCCATCTGCCTCAACCCTATAGGAATTATGACTGGGAGGCATCCTAGAAGACATGTATGCACCAAGGTAATCTTCACCATATCCCGCTTTCTCATGCCTGGACAAGAAAATAACTAGGGGCAAGCGAATGAGTACTTTCAATATACTTGTCGAGCACCTGGCACCGGGGGAACCCATGCCCGTCGGTGTTCGAGGCGTGAAGTTCCCGCTCATGCTCAACAGCCTCGCGACGCTCGTCCGCTTTGTCGACCTCATGGAGTGCGCACTTGCATGCCTCCCTTGACATGATAGCGGACACTCCAATATTCGCATGCGCCTCTTCGTGTTGGCGGTGGCTCAGCTTGACAACCACGTCAAGTTGATGCCACCCGCGAGCCAAGCGCATGCGTTCCTCAATGAAGCGCACGTCTACGTCCCGAAGCTCTGCCCCAAGCTTCTTCTCCATGCTCGAAGTACTCCTCGGGAGATCGTGAAGGTCTGAAGTCCGGGAGGACACGAGCTGCCAACACTTCCGCTCCCTAGCAGGGACCTGGGGGTCCCGGCTCAGTTCGTTGGGGGCTGGAAGTTGGTTGATGGACGCCCCGCCTCGCCGCCGGCGCTCGACACCGTGTGTTGCGGGCTCAAGGCCCCATCCGGGGGGTTAGCCCCCACGAATCCTCCACGACGTCTGGAGGGGTGCCGAGGGCGGCTGGGGCTCCGGCCCTATCAACAAATCCTCACCCGCATGGCTCCGTGCGGCGGACGTCGAGACAGTTGACCCACATCGCCCCATAGCCTCGACAGACGAGGGTGGGGCCGCATCATGACCAGGCGCATCGCTCGCACGGCATGCCAGGGTCGCTCTCCGTAGCCCTGACCAATGGAAAGAAACCACGTGTCGGGCCAAGGGACTGAACGACCCTCTTGCCCACCAGAAGCCAGCACGGAGGAAAGGTCAGTAACACCTGAAGCAAGAAGGCATGGAAAATGGAGGGGTTATTCTTACTCTTCCTTGGCCGTCCACTTCCTCCTCTTCTGCAGCACCCTTGGCACAACCCCAACGCTGCCCTCGGGTCGGGCATGAGGTGCAGGCCCACCACCTCCCACAGCCGCAGCTGGGGGCTCCGTGCGTGCCAATGCCCCTGGCTGAGAAGCCACCAAGGCAGGCGTGTCCCGTGGCCCCTCGTGGCCTCCGTGAAGCAGCCCCCACGGGTCGAAGGGGGCATCGCTGGGGAGAAGTCACCCTTGTTTTTATAGTTGTACAAGGGGCGCCCCCTGTGGGGGAGGCCGCCGGCGGACTTGGCAAGTAGAACCTCGAGCACCCCGTGGAGCATGTCGGCCGGCAGGCACCCGGGTGAAGCCGGATGGGATTGTATGGCCCGAAGAAGGACCACATCGATCGGAAGTGACGTTGAAGTGGGGCAGTCCATCACGTGACGAATTCCCTCATGATCAGCGCCACGGTCACCCCTGCTTCCTTCGAGGTATTCAATGTCCCCCGCATCGGCGACAACCTCGGGTCAGCAAGTGGCGCCTGCTCCCACCTGGAGCCCGACGCTGCCGGGGAAGACCGGATCAACAGTAGGGGTTGTACTGCCCTGCGTCCACAAACACCCATTACTACGTGAACCATTCGACAAAGAGATCGGTCTCCATACCGATGCATTCACCCGCCGTCACGTCCGCTTCCTGGAAGGACACGTGCCCGGAGAGCTGGTCGGGCGCGGTCATCTGGTGGGAGAAGAAGTGCCGGAGCAACGCCACCGAAGGAGGGCTGCCATGAAAGGCCTTGTAGAGAAAGGCGAAGGTTGAGAGGAGGAGAACTGACCTTCGGTCAAGGTGTAGCGCATGAATGTGGTAATTTGTGAGCACGACATTGAAGAACTCCAAGAATGGAGGAAGCAGGCGAGAGAAGAGTATCGGGAGGTGAAGAATGATGGAAGTTGCCGACAGCTTGGTGGGGGGTTAAAGCCGGCAAGATCTTGGTTGGGCCCATTCGCTCGAGCTGGTCGCGACCATGGGAAGGATCTTGTCGAGCCATTTAGAAAATCAACACAGTGCACCTACCAGCGTGGGTCCTTGTTCGTGGCACCGTTCTTCCGTTGCCATTCCCTCGCTCTCCCCGCTTGGATGGGTTGTAGTGTTGATACGTCCCAAACGTATCTATAATATTTGCTTCCTCCATGATCTTTTGGGTGACATTGTTATATGTTTTGCTACACTTTTATATCTTTTTACACATATTAGGAGTAAGCTACTAACTCAGTGCACCCAGTGCCAGTTTCTGTCTGCTGATGTCTTTTTTACAAGGGATTTTACCCAAATTTCCAAAGCCCCAAAAATCCCGAGAAAAATAAATAAAAACCAGCGTGACGGAAGCTTCCAGATCACCAAGATGGGCCAGAGGGGAGCGAGGGGCTATCCAGGTGGTCACCGTGCGCGGCCTGGCCCCTGGCCGCGCCCATAGGCCGCCTGGGTGGGCCCCACCTCCTCTGATGGCCTCCTTTGGCCTATATTTACCCCTCCGATCGGAAACCCTTCCATCATATCCAAAATCGCGAATTTCTCCATCGTTCCATCGCCGCAGCGCTTTCGAGATCGGGAGCATCAGGAGACCTCTTCCCGGCACCATGCAGGAGGGAGGATTGACCTCTGGGAGCTTCTCCACCGCCATGGATGCTTCTCGGACATGCCGTGAGTAGTCCTCCTTTGACCATGAGTCCATGACTAGTATTTATGTGATGCCTTCTCTCCAATCTTGTTCTTCCACGATTAGCCCTTGTGAGCTGACCTACACGATCAAGGCATCTATGTAATTTTCATGCTATTGCTATGCTCAGTTTGTTGGGATCCGATGGATTATGAGATTATGTTCAGATTGTTATGAGTTACATATTTGATTATCCTTTTATATTATGTTCTTTAGTGATTCATGCATGTTCTCCGTTGCTCTTTATTGCTTTGGCCGAGTAGTAGATTGTAACTCCAAGAGGGAGCGTTATGCATGATTGTGCGTTCATGCCCCCTGATATCTAGCTTGAGTGACAGAAACATGAGACTAGGGGATGTGTTGTTGCCACCATGGAGAAAACAACGGTGCTTGTGACCACAGTTGCAAGGATTGTTTACCTTATGCATAGTTTGTTAATGCAGTTGTCCGTTGCTTTGAGTTTACACTTTGGGTGGGGATCACAACTTAATACCAGCGAGATGTTCTAGATAGATATCTCAAGGTAGATGATTAGTAAGTAGATGCTGATGAATAAACGATCTACTTGTCTTGGCGTACTGCCCATTACTATTGAGCCTCTACTTTCAAGTAGCATAATTAGCATTGCGGTGGGTTTATAATTATGTTAACTGCCCAGCTGTAATTTGTTTACCAAAGCATAGTTGTTTATCGCCTTTCGGGAGAGAGACATCACTAGTGAACATCATGTGACTCATGTCCCTATCACCACCATTGCTTACACATCCACCATTATCGTTTACATTTACTTTTCCGTTGCAATTACTATCACGATTCCCGCATGTGTTTTGATCCTTGTAAACTAGAATGCCGGAGAGATTGACGACCTCTCTGTACTCGTTGGGAGCAAAGTTATTTGTTGTGTGTGCAGGTCCACGTCTTCTGCTAGCGCCAGGGGAACGGACACCTACTTGTTGATCCTCGGAATCCTCCTGGTTCGATAAACCTTACAGTCTCCGTGTAAGGGAAACTTGCTGCTGACTACATCTCCACCTTCCACTTGGGGTAACCAATGAGGGGCGAGAAGTATATTCATCAACTCGTCATCAGGTGGCACCGTGGGGGGAGGGGCGGCAGTTGCTTGGCTGATGGGAGCAATCTGATGCAAGAAGGAAGACGCAAGGAGAGCAATGACGGGCCAAATGTGGGCGCGGGCTTTATGCGAGTTCGGTGTGGTTACCGAAGCATAGTGGGAAGCACCAATGGCGTCCCACGACTGGCCGAGCGCCATGCCTCGGCCCTCCCATTGGGAGGAGTCGTATCCGATCCGGGCCCGAGGGCTAGTGTCAGGCCCCTTCCACCGGGGTACCGGGGCCCATCGGCATGTGGCCCCAGGCGCGACGTGGCCGGATATGCTTGGTTCGGCCCATCGGCGAGCCAGAGAAGGAGGACTCTTGCGAGGGCCCTCGCCTCGCGAGGTGAGCACTTGAAGGTCATCACCAAGGGTCTCAGAAGGTAGTTCGTCATGAGGTTTCCCTTTGAGACCCTCGTGGAGTGGGTCCGTCAAGGGCGACTTGGCAGGGTCCCATGACCCGGCTCCTTCAAGTTGATGAGGCAGGCCATGTAGGTGCCATAGGACCGGTGCCAGCACACGCAAACAAGGAGGATTTCCCCTTCTGTGCTAAGTAAGTTGGGCCAGCTGGCGTGCTCCGGAAGCGACTCCCAAACTTTTGTCGTTCGGTGCAAGAACACTAAAGCTGGGGGGCTCGACAGGACGGAGGTCACCCCCGAGCCCACCAGCGCGTCATGAAGAGAAGCTTTTGAAGGTGAAGACCACCTTTTCTGGGCGGACTGAGGTGTTGTCCCCTTTCGAAAATGGCCGATGTGGCAACCCTTCCCGCCAAAGTTTTCGGGGGGACTAGGACCAAGGACAATATATATGAGAGCCCCACCCCCGTAGAAGAGGATCCAACCTCATCCCCCGACTATGGCAAGTACCCACCTTTGTAATTGTCTTCCACCTGAAGAAATCCCACCACAAGCAGGAGTAGGGTCTTACACCGCAGGGTGGTCTGAACCTAGGTAAACTACCGTGTGTTTCAGTGAGTCTTCCTAGCTCGTTCCACAGAAGAGTCGTCGTGGAGACGCGAGGTAGAACAGGGTAGGAGAGAGAGTGCACCCAACTGTTCGAACCTTTCCTTGGGACCACGGTGCCCCGATTCCGACATTTGGCGTGCCCGGTAGGGGTGTGCAACCGCTCTCCTGCTCTAGTTTCACCCCGGCTTCACCGGCCCCATGGCTAACGCTCACCGCATGCGCTCTGGGAGCTCGATGACGGACGACCGTTACCGGCCTACCAGCATTGTGGACACCACCGTCTTCGCCCCCGCCATGCATGGGCAGAAGGGCTTCCTGTGGCTACCGGCGCATCAAGGGGCCCGCCCCTACTGCACCCCCCGCGGCCTCTGCCTCTGCATGCGTTCACGTGGGGACTTGAACACATAGGACAAATTTCTCATGACAAGCGAGTTGCTTCACCAACGCCCAAAGAACGAAGGATATGATGCGTGGGCGGACCATGTCATCGAACTCGTCGCCATCACCAAGAGGGCCATGGCAACCTATGCCGACCCCCGCCGTCGGAGGCAGGGGCTCGACCAGCGAGCCGCCCCCGCATGGTGGCTCACTCAGTCCGTGGCCTAAGGGGGCCGAGCAGGTCTCGCCTCATGCCATGCTCCTACTCCTTAGTGTCACGGTAACCGGCTTCGGACCTCCGCTAGCACTCTACGGGGATTCGCCTCGTCAGGTCGGCGGGAAGTTCTGCGCCCACCACAACATGCGCACCTACAACACATAGGATTGACAGGCGATCATGATCCTCAACAGCAAGCGTGCCGCTCGGTGTCGAGACCGTGTCGTCCACACCGACCGTATAGGAGACTATGGTGACCATGCCCGCCGACCCTACGAAGACGGTCGAAGCGGCCATCCCCAAGACGACACTTGGCACGGGTCCCCCTGTGACTTGCGCCACCCGCACGAAGCCGCCATGCCACCGCGCCCACGACCCTCGGGCGAGAGGGGTGTCATTCCGGGCGCTGGCGCCATGTCCTACACACACAAGACGATGCCTGCTCCCCCCGGCGTAGGGGGTACGCCAGGCGCCCTTGTCGGATCAGGCTCAGGGGCTCCAGCCTGGGGCCATTGGGCATGTCTAGAGCAACGGGAAGGCACCCCCGCGGGCCTGGGGAGTGGCGTCGAGCAGCATGGTCATGAGAGTTTGCCGTTCAGGAGCTCGGCAGGCTCCAAGGAACATGTGGTGCGTGCACCTCACGAGGTGTTGGGATCCCACGGGCTCGTCAAGCTCCAAGGGCCAGCAACCTCACGACTCGATTGTCACCCGCCGGAGGGGTGGACCCCCTCGGTACATGACACCAGGTGAATGGACACACCCGTAACGATCGGGCCGTAAGGTTTTTTTTTGGAACGACCGGGTTAAAACAGTCCCTGGTATTTTCTACTGCCCCGAACAAGTGTTTCAAAAATATGTAACAAACTTGATTGACTTTCACTTGAAATGGTGTTGTTTGCCCGTAATACTAAGCTTTAGTGCCAAGTTGTCGTCTTGCGGTTGGACTTTTCAGGTCGTGTGGAGCATGGTGGCCCTCGCGAGACAGTCAAGGGAGCGATGAGCCAGCGTACGTGCTTCCTTGCTGAGTGGCGGGAAGAGTTGGAGAAGAATCCCTTGGGGAAGGACCCCCTAGGCGCGCCCATGTGTCCAGGATGGTTGCCGTGCGCAACAAGATTGTGGGTGGGGCCCCATCAGAATCGCCCATAGCCTCAAGCGATATGCAACGCGCCTGGGGCGTGACGGCGGGGACCCCCAAAAGACAGTATATCTCCTGAGGCACCGCACCACTTGCATGAGGACCAGAGTTGGGAGCTTGGAGTTGGGCACCTGGAGGGAGGAAGCTCGTGACACTCTCACATAATAACGAGTGGGTTGTATACGCCCGAGGCCTCCTATGTGTAACCCCACGACGAACCGTGTTGTGGCCTCGGTGGAGGTCCCATCCCACGTCTAAGTGGAAGTCCCTATGCTCTACACCGGCAGAATGACTATCAAACCATGACTATTGTCACGCCCAAGATGCGACCCTATACTCAATTTGGCATGAAGGCCTCGTCAGGGATAGAAGCGCATCTCGTCATATCGCAAGAATGGATATCGTTACAAGTACATGTACTGAAAAGAATAGATATAAATAGAATTGGCTTACACTCGCCGCAAGCTACATCAGAGTCACACAGTACATTACGTAATCATCAACAGTAAGAGCAGGGTCCGACTACGGACAAAAACAAACGACAAAAGAAGAACGATGTCCATCCTTGCTATCACAGGCTGCCGGCCTAGAACCCATCCTAGATCGAAGAAGAAGAAGAAGAATAAGAAGCAACTCCAAATGAACAATCAACGCGCTCGCATCAAGTAACCTTTACCTGTACTTGCAACTGGTGTTGTAGTAATCTGTGAGCCACAGGGGACTCAACAATCTCATTTCCAAAGGTATCAAGACTAGCAAAGCTTAATGGGTGAGGCATGGTTAAGTGGTGAGGTTGCAGCAGCGGCTAAGAATATATTTGGTGGCTAAACTTACGAGTACAAGAAATAAGAGGGGGACGATCTACGCATAGCGGACGTGACTACTGATGATCAAATGAATGATCCTGAACACCTACCTATATCAGACAAAATGCCACCGTGTACTCGATCGGAGAAAGAACTCACGAAAGAGACAGTTACGGTTACGCACACAGTTGGCATGCTTTAAATAAGTTAACTTCAAGTTATCTAGAACCAGTGTTAAACAATGTTTCCACGTTGCCACATAACCGCGGGCACGGCTTTCCGAAAAGATTTAACCCTGCAAGGGTGCTCCAACTGGTCCATCACAAATTACCACAAGCCGCATACAAATCCTCAATCACGAAGCTCGCGATCTCGTAGGATTCCCTAGTGGAAAACCTCAACTCTGAGATTACCCAAAGCATCACCGGAATCCCGATGCACAAGATATCTCGTCAAAGGTAAAACTAATGCAGCAAGGCCGCCCGACGTGTCGACGAACCCGATAGGAGCCGCGTATCTCGTTCTCAGGACACGATGGATGGAAAACCCTACAGGTACGAAACCTCGAGTTGCCCCGTGGTGGCCCCGCAGTCTGTCCTTTTGGGACCAACACCATTACCACTGGCCCCCCTGTTTATGTAAAATTACTCCTCGGGTAGCGCTAACTCCCTATGCATTTCAGTTTAACAAAATTATTATGTTGGGCAAATATAGGACCAAAGTTGGGCCTTTCCAGACCAGCTTTAATCTAAAATGAATTATCAAGGGGGTCCCCATAACAACCCCGATCGTGTTAGGAGCGCTGAATTATGGAACATAACACCGGTAGCCGAAACTAAGGGGGCAAAGGTGGCACAAAACACCAGGCTAAAAAGGTCGAGCCTTCCACCTTTTACCAAGTATATAGGTGCATTAAATTAAATAGCATTTAATATGGTGATATAACAAGGAACCCATGTTTTCACATGGAAGCAACTGCACCTGCAACTAGCAACGCTAACAGAGTGTTAAGCAAGCAGTAACATAGCCAATCAGTGGTTTGCTAGGTTAAACAGGTTTGAGGTTTTCATGGCATTGTTGAGAGGATGATATTAAACATGTGGTAGGCAACGAGACATAATCGATAGAAACGGTAATACTAGCATGACAATGATAGTAATGGTATCTGAGGAAATGGTCATCTTGCCTGAGATCCCGCTTGGAAGAAGAATGACTCCGTGAAGCAGACGAACCGACGTAGTCGATCGGGTCCTCACAATCCGACACGCTTGCAGAACTCTATCGGGACGAAGGAAACCGGAAACAAGAATCAACACACGATATTCACCACACGATTCACAACAGAAAGGATGCATGAGCAGCTGAATACATGCAAGACACGGCATGACAATTCACGACAAACAAACACTACACATTAAGTGAAGTTCAATATGCAACGAGTTGCATATTGACGAAACTCCATGTTTAATTATTTAGTTCTATTTCGATTAGATAAACGACAATATTAAATGTGGTTAAACATGGCAAGAGGTGAAGCATGATTAAACTATCTATCTAGGCATTTTAAATGAGGTCGGAATTGACATATAGCACCTCCGAGACGACCTCACATGTTAATTTACAATTATTTCCAGATCTGAACTAACACATTTAATTGGTTGTTAAACAGAAAAAAATAGGTTCACGTGATTCTACGCGTCATTTCAAGAATTCTACACATAAAGAACATCTCCAACGGAGCTATGGTTCAAAAGTTACAAGCACCGCAAGATATGATGGCATGAATGCAATATGTGTGCAACGGCGGTCACGAGCACTTCAAAACATACAACCAGCACGAGAAAATGAAACTACACGAGTTTCTTAGCAAGTTTCATGTAGGACACGATCAAATCGGAGCTACGGCACAACAACTACGAGCAAAACAAGAAATCTCTACAATCTGCCAAAATCAGCCACATAGCATTTTCTACGCCCCACAACTACGAGCTACACAACTCCGATAAACTCAAGCAAGGCATGACACGAAAGAGGGCAAGAAGCACTACCACAAACAACTAACAACAACTAGCATGGCATCATGGAACACAAGAAAAAGAAGTCACAAAATGGCTTCCCACACACTATTTCAGACTTCGTGAAAATAGCAGTTTTGAAGCTGCGGTTTTTGATCTGAAGGCATATTGACAGCAGCAAAACCTATAGCTACAGGACTCCAAATGGCATGAAAATTCACATCATGCTAAAGAAACACAAGGGCTACAACTAACTCCATTGGACCAACCTCAAAAGAGCTACCGAACAAAAGATACAAGACAGACAAGAGAGTCTAAGCATCCAAGAACAACTGTCTAGTTGACAACTCCATCCAACGAAGCACGGAATAAATCCTACGAATTAAACAAAAGGGTAGCACGGCAATATATCGCGGGAACCAACTTGCTCTAAAGCTAAATCTAATTGCACGGATTTTTCTTCCCCGAAAACATATAAAATATGTGGGGTTACAACACAAAAATAATGCCA
Source organism: Hordeum vulgare subsp. vulgare (assembly GCF_904849725.1). Classification (NCBI taxonomy): domain Eukaryota; kingdom Viridiplantae; phylum Streptophyta; class Magnoliopsida; order Poales; family Poaceae; genus Hordeum; species Hordeum vulgare. The sequence continues at coordinate 266,305,564 of NC_058519.1, read as the reverse complement.
CACATATATGCGAGATAATAACCTATACACGGATAAATAAACTAGCGGCAATCCCTACACGCAAAAATACGAGTGACCGCTCTAAAATACATGGAAAATAGGTTCCTAAAACATGGGAATTTTATCTATGGCATACGAGCAACCCGGTCTTACGCGAAAAATAAATACGGCGTCTATCGTATCTAGACAGCGCGCTAATCTATGCATATGGCGGCTCAAACTACGTTAAAAAATTATACATGTTTTGATTTCGTATTTTACGCGCAAATCTACCACAAAACCATATATTACTCGCTTCGTTCCGACTTACGGATACTAATCTACGAGCGTTTTCATAACCGTCTATTTTTCTGGAATTTAAATAATTCCGAAAATAACCTAATATCTAATGGGCAAGATCTACTACTAGGCCCAACACAACTAGCACAACAAAAAAAATAAAAAAAAATGCACAGGCGCAGGGGGGTGCTCACCCTGGCGACTTGGGCCAAATCGGGAGGAGGGAGCTTCGAGCCAGCAGGTGAGGCCGGCCCACCTGGGACTGGGCCGCGGGGAGGCCGAGCTGGCCTGGGGCACTGCGGCCCAGGTGCGCTGGGAGGGCGTCGTTCCCCTCGGTCGTTCCCTCGACCACGACTGCTGGCGGCGGCGCTTGTAGGCGACCGGCACGGCGGGGAAGGAGCCGCTCCAGGGGGGAGGTAAGGCGACGGGAGGGGGCGGAGCCGGCCGGATGTGGCCGGACTTCGCCGGATCTAGCCGCCGGCGGGGCGAGGCAGCAAGGGCGGCGCGGGCTCTGGCTTGTGCAGGACGGCGGAGCGACGGGATCCGGCCAGCGCGGCGCGGCCGCAGGCCGGCTCGACGGGAGGCGCGGGATCTGGCGCCAGCAGCGAAGACGACTGCTAGGCCGGATGCGACGGCCGGCGGCGAGGAAGGTAGGGGCTCGGGGGAAGCCCGGAGCGGCGCGGGCAGGCGATGGACGGGAGCTGCGGGAGACAGTTCATGGGCGGCGACGGCTCGGGCCCGGGGCGGGCCTGCGATGGGCTCAGCGGGCCCACGAGGCTGGTGAGAGGCTGAGGGGAGAGAGAGGGTTGCTGCATGGAGAGGAGGAGAGGTGGGGGAGGCAATTAGGGTTAGGATGGCTGCGCGGATTTCGAGGCAAAGGGGGGTGGCTCCCTAAAAAATAGGAGGGTGGGTCTATTTATAACAAATGAGGGGGCTAGGTTACACGGAATTCCGTTCCGGATCCAACCGCGCGGTCGGATTCGACTAATTTCGAATGCGTGACGGACGAGTGGATGTGTAGAGTATGTATCCGGAGACGAGTGGGACAGCGGGCGGCGCGGCAACGATTTTTAAAACACCGACACACGTCCGACGGTAGACCGAATACGGTGCCGCTACGGTCGACCGATCCGGTAACAGACGAACTCCGATCGCGACGACATTCAACAGGTGGCCTAGCTATATCTAATCACGACCGCGTGCCAAGTTTCACCTCGGTCAGAGAAATTTTTACGCACACTTTTGAAAACAAGATTTCAATGATGTCGCGGGTGCGTGCTAGTGTGGTCGGGCTCAGAATGGACAACAACGAGAACCGACAACTAACAACGGATGCAAGTTTTGAAAACTGGCGGCAACGGGGTGCCGACACAATGCTGATGATGTGCATGATCCAATGATGATGCAACAAGTAAAACCACCCACACGACGGAAACGGAAAGGAAAGGGGAATCTTCTGGAACGTCGGTCTCGGGCTGTCACAACTCTCCTACACTACAAGAGGATCTCGCCCCGAGATCCAAGAATGAAAGGGGGAGAGGATGAGAAAGAACAAGAGGTAAAAACTTAGTCGCTTCTTTGACAAACGAGTGAAACCAATGATCCTTGAAGGTTGCAAAGAGATAAGGAATTATATGAGAAAGAAGCAAGAATTCACGAAAAATTTCGGCAGCACTTCGGTAGGAAAATGGGATAAAAAAATTCGAAAAGGTAGGAGAATTAGACAATAAACATATCAAATAACTAAATAGAACAAAGGAACACCATGATCTTGATAGAACAACAAGATTGACCCAAAAGAGCAATATCACAATGCCTCGAGAACAAAAGAATAGGAAATAACTCATACGGACGAAGAGAATGAGAACTACTAACTCCAATGAACTTGGCAAGCATCCTTGCAAGAAGAATTGGATGGAGTTGTTGGAAAAACAACAACAAAAAGAACAAGATAGTAGTGGGCTTATGGAAACCTTTCAAACTAATGAAGTGACAACCAGCCACAAACAGAAATAAGGATTGTTTGGGAGAAACAAGATATGAACAATTTCTTACACCAAGAGAATAAATTAGAACTTGTATTAAAGACAAGCACCACGATAGCAACAATCCATAGGAAAAGCTTTAGGTGAAACCCAAACCAAGATAGCTCAATGAAGAAATCACGGGTTGCAAATATCTCATGATCATAGAATTGGTGGGTTTAATTATCTCATTCTTGAAAGGAAATCTCTTCGAAACTCCTACACTAACAAGAATGCTATAATACCACCTCAAAGGATAAAGGAAGAACAAATGCACTGGAGAGGCAAGAGAAAGGATACTTGAGGTTCTCCAATAAGAATCTTGAAGAACACTTGAGAATGAATTGATATCTTGATGAACCACCATGAAGGACCTCCGTATACAAATGAATGATGCAACGATATGAAGGTAGAAAAGAATAAGATTATGACCTTGCCAAGATTTAGATGAAACCACACAAAGAGATACTTAAAAGAACTTGGAACTCCGGAAAAGAAATATAGGCAGTTGAGAAAAGAATTGATATCATTAGTCACTCCGGAAGAAGAATTCAGATCACTATGAACAAGAATAAGAATTATGTTATGCTCATCCTTCATCAAATTAAATTGATGACAAGCAACGGATTTAGCATAGCACTTATTCCTCTTGAAAGAATCTTGAAGAAATAGAGAGATAAGCAACACTTGAAGCAAAATTGAAGGAAGGACCGGTAAGAATTCACAACTAAATGGGAACACCACGAATTAATGGATATACATGCGAATGAAGAGATCATAAGCCACCTAAGAGAACACTAGAACAAGGCACCAGATAAACGAGAGACGACGAAGAGGCAACAATTGAGAAGAATTGAGGATGAAAGATGCAAGCTGAGAACGAAGAATCTTCAGAAATGATGGGTTTCGGAGGATCAAGAATGAAAACAACTCAGAAATGCACCGAATAGCAAGAAATGGGTTCTCAAGATTGACAACAATTAAGATGATGGCACAAAGCTGAAATGATGAATCTTGTAGATAATGAACCAAGATTGAGAGAAAAACTCCTTCGGATTGCAAGCTGAGAATGATGACGACAACAACACCAAGAATAACTAAGACACTCCAGAATAATGAAGAATGAAAGGTTGAACCTAATAAGAGAATTAATTCAAATAGATCTTGAAGAAGTAATAAAACAGATGGAAATCATACTTACGTCATAGTAGAAAAGAATTAAAGATCTCCCGAAGATTATAAGAGCTATAACAGATCCTGGGAAAAACCTGTGGGTTATGGGCCCACTCAAAGAAATCACCGTTGAAAAGATTGCTAAAAAGATTTATATAGCACCAATACAAATGAAGACTAGATGAGCTTAGCACCCCGAAATCAATGAAAGAGTTGAAAACAAGAATTTCTGAGATAACTTCAGCACACCGGATAGAAAGAGAAGAATGAATAACAAGATAGGCTGAAAAAAATTTCCAACATAGGAAAGAATTAACAAGGATGAAAAGGATATAAAGAACACGGACAACTAAATTGAATTCACCGGGAAAGATGACGAGATTGAATAAAGATGAACACGAAGTTCCTGAGAATCTTCACAATGAATTAACGGATACGGCACGGAAGAAAAGATAGCGGAAGCATCACTGAATATAAAGGCACTAGGATGATGACTGAAACATTGAAGAAAAGGGCGGGAGGGCGGGGAAAAACAAAGACAACTTGAGACCGATGAGACAAACTCCGGTAAGAATTGAGAGAAAGATCTTGCAAATTGGAGAGGGTTGAATTCACTTGAAGAGAAACACACCGGTTGGAAAAGAATTAACATGACGACTCCGGTTGACAAGAATTGACATGACAATTGAACGAACGAAAGAATTTCCATTCTCACATAAAAATATGAGAACACCTCTTAGGAAAGATCTAAAATCACCACTTGACATCGAAGCAACTTGAATTATCATATTCCAACAAACAACGGATGGGGCTTATGAAACAAGCCAGAACAAACTCATGAGAAAGATTTCGTCCGATATTTTCGTGGAGAGGAATCCACTAGATGTCGAACCCCAACCTAACATCATGCATTTGTTGGAAGATTATCCTATAAGTAACTACTTGAATTCCCACCTAAGAATTCCCAAAATATCTGGTCATGCAATCTGGTACACGGATACAAGGAGTAATACCACACAACTCCTATACCAACCCGTCACCTGTATCACATCCGTCAACACACAACTAGAATCGCGGACCTTCATCTACAACAGACCCTCGTGATCACAATGATACAAAGTATGGCAATACTCCCGAACAATCTGCACCAGTACTGGGGACATCGGGGTTATCTCGCCACTACTAGTATTGAAGCAATTACGAACATCCTTCGTTCTGAGATACTAAGAAATCTGAATGATAACGATGTGCTCAAGAATCCCCTAGAGCTCAACTCCCGTGAAACTCAAAGCAGATAGGAGGCACCAAGACAGAACTCTGTCATATCGGCATCATATAGATTCCAAAAATATCCGCGTGATCCTAAAAAAAAAATTTGAGTGAGAAGAGGAGTAGAATTAAATTATTACGTCAAGATTCCTCACCAGAGCATAGAAGAGGAGAAAAAAGAATCCTACTCGCCGATATATAACTAGACTCAAATAGTTTTTCACGAGACTCGATTCGGCCAAGTTCGATCAATCAAGGGGGCTCCTAGGTCGGTACTGCTCTGATACCAACTAGTCACGCCCAAGAAGCGACCCTATCCTCAATTTGGCACGAAAGACTCGTCAGGGATAGAAGCGCATCTCATCGTGTCGCAAGAATGGATATCGTTACAAGTACATGTACTGAAAATATGAGATATAAGTAGAATTGTCTTACACTCGCCACAAGCTACATGAGAGTCACAGTAGTACATTACATAATCATCAAGAGTAAGAGCAGGGTCCGACTACGGACGAAAACAAACGACAAAATAAGAACGACGTCCATCCTTGCTATCCCAGGCTGCCGGCCTGGAACCCATCCTAGATCGATGAAGAAGAAGAAGCAACTCCAAATGAACAATCAACGCGCTCGTGTCAAGTAACCTTTACCTGTACCTGCAACTGTTGTTGTAGTAATCTGTGAGCCACAAGGGACTCAGCAATCTCATATCCAAAGGTATCAAGACTAGCAAAGCTTAATGGGTGAGGCATGGTTAAGTGGTGATGTTGCAGCAGCGGCTAAGCATATATTTGGTGGCTAAACTTACGCGTACAAGAAATAAGAGGGGGAAGATCTACGCATAGCAGATGTGACTACTCATGATCAAATGAATGATCCTGAACACCTACCTACGTCAGACATAACCCCACCGTGTCGTCGATCGGAGAAAGACCTCACGAAAGAGACAGTCACGGTTACGCACACAGTTGGCATGTTTTAAATAAGTTAACTTCAAGTTATCTAGAACGAGTGTTAAACAAAGTTTCCACATTGCCACATAACTGCGGGCACGACTTTCCGAAAAGATTTAACCCTGCAGGGGTGCTCCAACTGGTCCATCACAAATTACCACAAGCCGCATAGAAATCCTCAATCACGAAGCTCGCGATCTCGTCGGATTCCCTAGTGGAAAACCTCAACTCTGAGATTACCCAATGCATCACCGGAATCCCGATGCACAAGATATCTCGTCAAAGCTAAAAGTAATCCAGCAAGGCCGCCCACCGTGTCGACGAACCCGATAGGAGCCGCATATCTCGTTCTCAGGACACGACGGATGGAAAAGCCTATAGGTACCAAACCTCGAGTAGCCCCGTGGTGGCCCCACAGTCTGGCCTTTTGGGACCAACACCGTCAGCACTAGACCCCCTTTTTATGTAAAATTACTCCTCGGGTAGCGCTAACTCCCTATGCATTTCAGTTTAATAGTATTATTATGTGGGGCAAATGAAGAACCAAAGTTGGGCCTTGCCAGACCAGCTTTAATCTAAAACGAATTATCAAGGGGGTCCCATAACAACCCCGATCGTGTTAGGAGCGCTGAATTATGGAACATAACACCGGTAGCCGAAACTAAGGGGGCAAAGGTGGAACAAAACACCAGGCTAAAAAGGCCAAGCCTTCCACCTTTTACCAAGTATATAGGTGCATTAAATTAAATAGCATTTAATATGGTGATATAACAAGGAACCCATGTTTTCACATGGAAGCAACTGCACCTGCAACTAGCGACGCTAACACAGGGTTAAGCAAGCAGTAACATAGCCAATTAGTGGTTTGCTAGGTTGAACAGGTTGGAGCTTTTCATGGCATTGTTGAGAGGATGATATTTAACATGTAGTAGGCAACGAGACATAATTGATAGAAATGGTAATACTAGCATGGCAATGATAGTAATGGTATCTGGGGAAATGGTCATCTTGTTGGAAATATGCCCTAGAGGAAATAATAAATTAGTTATTATTATATTTCTTTGTTCATGATAATCGTTTATTATCCATGCTATAATTGTATTGATTGGAAACACAGTGCATGTGTAGACACATAGACATAACACTGTCCCTAGTAAGCCTCGAGTTGACTAGCTCGTTGATCAAAGATGGTCAAGGTTTCCTGACCATAGGCAAGTGTTGTCACTTGATAACGGGATGACATCATTAGGAGAATCATGTGATGGACTAGACCCAAACTAATAGACGTAGCATGTTGATCGTGTCATTTTGTTGCTACTGTTTTTGCGTGTCAAGTATTTGTTCCTATGACCATGAGATCATATAACTCACTGACACCGGAGGAATGCTTTGTGTGTATCAAACGTCGCAACGTAACTAGGTGACTATAAATATGCTCTACAGGTATCTCCGAAGGTGTTCGTTGAGTTAGTACGGATCAAGACTAGGATTTTTCACTCCGTATGATGGAGAGGTATCTCGGGGCCCACTCGGTAATACAACATCACACACAAGCCTTGCAAGCAATGTGACTTAGTGTAAGTTGCGGGATCTTGTATTACGGAACGAGTAAAGAGACTGGCCCGTAAACGAGATTGAAATAGGTATGCGGATACTGACGATCGAACCTCAGACAAGTAACATACCAAAGGACAAAGGGAATGACATACGGGATTATATGAATCCTTGGCACTGAGGTTCAAACGATAAGATCTTCGTAGAATATGTAGGATCCAATATGGGCATCCAGGTCCCGCTATTGGATATTGACCGAGGAGTCACTCGGGTCATGTCTACATAGTTCTCGAACCCGTAGGGTCTGCACACTTAAGGTTCGACGTTGTTTTATGCGTATTTGAGTTATATGGTTGGTTACCGAATGTTGTTCGGAGTCCCGGATGAGATCACGGACGTCACGAGGGTTTCCGTAATGGTCCGGAAACGAAGATTGATATATAGGATGACCTCATTTGGTTACCGGAAGGTTTTCGTGCATAATCGGAAAAGTTTCGGGCTCATCGGTTGTGTACTAGGAATGCCGGGAGGGGTGCCGGGGACCATCAGGAGGAGTGTCACGCCCCAAGGGGTCTCATGGGCTATGGGAAGAGAGAAACCAGCCCCTAGTGGGCTGGAATAAGTTCCCACTAAGGCCCATAAGGTTTGAGAAGGAAAAAACACAAGGTGGAAAGAGTTTCCAAGTGGGATGGTGGAATCCTACTCCAAGTAGGATTGGAGTAGGACTCCTCCACCTCCAATTTCGGCCAAACCTTTAGGTTTTGAGGCTGCCTCCTCCCTCCCTCCTATATATAGTGGGGTTTTAGGGCTGATTGGAGACAACTTTTGCCACGGTAGCCCGACCACATACCTCCACGGTTTTACATCTAGATCGCGTTTCTGCGGAGCTCGGGCGGAGCCCTGCTGAGATTAGATCACCACCAACCTCCGGAGCGCCGTCGCGCTGCCGGAGAACTCATCTACCTCTCCGTCTCTCTTGCTGGATCAAGAAGGCCGAGATCATCGTCGAGCTGTACGTGTGATCAACGCGGAGGTGCCGTCCATTCGGCACTAGATCGGAGCGGATCGTGGGATGGATCGCGGGACGGTTTGCAGGGTGGATCGAGGGACGTGAGGACGTTCCACTACATCAACCGCGTTTCTTAACGCTTCTGTTGTGCGGTCTACAAGGGTACGTAGATCGGAAATCCCCTCTCGTAGATGAACATCAACATGATAGGTCTTCGTGCGCGTAGGAAAATTTTTGTTTCCCATGCGACGTTCCCCAACACATCTTGCTTGAGATCCCGCTTGGAAGAAGAATGACTTCGTGAAGCAGATGAACCGACATAGTCGAACGGGTCCTCACAATCCGACACGCTTGCGGAACTCTATCGAGACGAAGGAAGCCGGAAACAAGAATCAACACACGATATTCACCACATGATGCACAACACAAATGATGCATGAGCAGCTGAATACATGCAAGACACGGCATGACAATTCACGACAAACAAACACTACACATTAAGTGAAGTTCTATATGCAATGAGTTGCATATTGATGAAACTCCACGTTTAATTATTTAGTTCTATCCCGATTAGATACACGACAATATTAAATGTGGTTAAACATGGCAAGAGGTGAAGCGTGATTAAACTATCTATCTAGGCATTTTAAATGAGGTCGGAAATGACATATAGCACCTCCGAGACGACCTCACATGTTAATTTACAATTCTGCCCAGATCTGAACTAACGCATTTAATTGGTTGTTAAATAACAAAACAAATAGGTTCACCTGATTCTACGCGCCATTTCAAGCAATCTACACATAAATAACATCTCCAACGGAGCTACGGTTCAAAAGTTACAAGCACCGCAAGATATGATGGCATGAATGCAATATGTGTGCAAAGGCGGTCACGATCACTTCAGAACATACAACCAGCACGAGAAAATGAAACTACACGAGTTTCTAAGCAAGTTTCATGTAGGACACGATCAAATCGGAGCTACGGCTCAACAACTACGAGCAAAACAAGAAATCTCTACAATCTGCCAAAATCAGCCACATAGCATTTTCTACGCCCCACAACTACGAGCTACAAGACTCCGATAAACAACTAACAACAACTAGCATGGCATCATGAAACACTAGGAAAAGAAGTCAAAAAATGGCTTCCCACACATTATTTCAAACTTAGTGAGAATAGCAGTTTTTGAAGCTGCAGTTTTCGATCTGAAGGCATATTGACAACAGCAAAACCTATAGCTGCAGCACTCCAAATGGCATGAAAATTCACAACATGCTAGAGAAACACAAGGACTACAACTTACTCCATTGGACCAATCTCAAAAGAGCTACAGAATAAAAGATACAAGCCAGACAAGACAACAACAAAATATAACAGAATCCAGAGTTAGAAATATTTCAGCACCTCCAAATCAGGACTATTTCTAGCAACTTGAGACCAAGAAAACCACACCTAAACATGCATTTCTATTGCAACCAAAAATACCAGGGGCTAGTCTAAGCATCCAAGAACAACTCTCTAGTTGACAACTCTGTCAAACGAAGCACGGAATAAATCCTACGAATTAAACAAAAGGGTATCACGGCAAAATATCGTGCGAACTAACTTGCTCTAATGCTAAATCTAATTGCACAGAAAAATACCATGGATTTTTCTACCCCGAAAACATATAAAATATGTGGGGTTGCAACACAAAAATAATGCCACACATATATGCGAGATAATAACCTATACACGGATAAATAAACTATCGGCAATCCCTACACGCAAAAATACGAGTGACCGCTCTAAAATACATGGAAAATAGGTTCCTAAAACATGGGCATTTTATCTATGGCATACGAGCAACGCGGTCTTGCACGAAAAATAAATACGGCGTCTATCCTATCTAGACAGCACGCTAATCTATGCATATGGCGGCTCAAATTACGTCAAACAAGTATGCATGTTTTGAATTCGTATTCTACGCGCAAAACTTCCACAAAACCATATATTACTCGCTTCGTTCCGACTTACGGATACTAATCTACAGGCGTTTTAATAACCGTCAATTTTTCTGGAATTTAAATAATTCTGAAAATAACCTAATATCTAATGGGCCGGATCTACTACTAGGCCCAACACAACTAGCACAACAACAACCAAAAAATGCATAGGCGCAGGGGGTGCTCACCCTGTCCACTTGGGCCGAATCGGGAGGAGGGAGCTTTGGGCCGGGAGGCGAGGCCGGCCCACCTGGGACTGGGCCACGGGAAGGCCGAGCTGGCCTGGAGCGTTGCGGCCCAAGCGCGTTGGGAGGGGCGTCGTTCCCCTCGGTCGTTCCCTCGACCACGATTGCTGGCGGCGGCGCTTGCAGGTGACTGGCATAGCGGGGAAGGAGACGCTGCAGGGGGGAGGTAAGGCGACGGGAGGGGGCGGAGCCGGCTGGATCTGGCCAGACTTCGCCGGATCTGGCCGTCGGCGGAGCGAGGCAGCAAGGGTGGCGCGGGCTCCGACTTCTGTAGGGCAGCGGAGCAACGGGATCCGACCAGCGAGGCACGGCCGCAGGCCGGCTCGATGGGAGGCGTGGGATGTAGCGCCAGCAATGACGACGGCTGCTAGGCCGGATGCGACGGCCGGCGGCGAGGAAGGTAGGGGCTCGGGGGAAGCCCGGAGTGGTGCGGGCTGGCCATGGACGGGAGCTGCGGGAGGCAGTTCGTGGGTGGCGGCGGCTAGGGCCCGGGTGGGCCTGCGATGGGCTCGGCGGGCCCGCGAGGCTGGTGGGAGGCTGAGGGGAGAGAGAGGGTGGCTGCGTGGAGAGGAGGAGAGCTGGGGGAGGCAATTAGGGTTAGGATGGCTGCGTGGATTTCGAGGCAAAGGGGGTGGCTGCCAAAAAAACGGAGGATGGGTCTATTTATAACAAATGAGGGGGCTAGGTTACCCGGAATTCTGTTCCGGATCCAACCGCGCGGTCGGATTCGACTAATTCCGAACACGTGACGGACGAGTGGTTGTGCATAGTATGTATCCAGAGACGAGATTAGGTCACCACCAACCTCCGGAGCGCCGTCACGCTGCCGGAGAACTCATCTACCTCTCCGTCTCTCTTGCTGGATCAAGAAGGTCGAGATCATCGTCGAGCTGTACGTGTGCTGAACGCGGAGGTGCCGTCCGTTCGGCACTAGATCGTGGGACGGATCGCGTGACGGTTCGTCGGACGGTTCGCGGAGCGGATCATGGGACGTGAGGACGTTCCACTACATCAACCGTGATTCTTAACGCTTCTGCTGTGCGATCTACAAGGGTACGTAGATCGGAAATCCCCTCTCTTAGATGGACATCACCATGATAGGTCTTCGTGCGCGTAGGAAAATTTTTGTTTCCCATGCGACGTTCCCCAACAGTGGCATCATGAGCTAGGTTCATGCGTAGATGTCTTCTCGAGTAGAACACAAAAGTTTTTGTGGGCGGTGATGTGCCTTTTGCTGCCCTCCTTAGTCTTTTCTTGATCTCGCGGTATTGTTGGATCGAAGCGGCTCGGACCGACATTACTCGTACCCTTACGAGAGACTGGTTTCATCGCTACGAGTAACTCCGTTGCTCAAAGATGACCGGCGAGTGTCGGTTTCTCCAACTTTAGTTGAATCAGATTTGACCGAGGAGGTCCTTGGATAAGGTTAAACAGCAATTCATATATCTCCATTGTGGTGTTTGCGTAAGTAAGATGCGATCCTACTAGATACCCATGGTCACCACGTAAAACATGCAACAACAAATTAGAGGACGTCTAACTTGTTTTTGCAGGGTATGCTTATGATGTGATATGACTTATGATGTGATAGGGTTGTCATTAAACTAACGTTTGTGCTTGCAGATGTGTTTACTGTTTTGCTAGGATGTAGCTTTAGTAGTAATAGCATGAGTAGCACGACAACTCCGATGGCGACACATTGATGGAGATCATGGTGTGGCGCCGGTGACAATAAGATCGTGCCGGTGCTTTGGTGATGGAGATCAAGGAGCACATGATGATGGCCACATCATGTCACTTATGAATTGCATGTGATGTTTATCCTTTTATGCACCTTATTTTGCTTAGAACGACGGTAGCATTATGAGGTGATCTGTCACTAAAATTTCAAGACGAAATTGTGTTCTCCCCGACTGTGCACCGTTGCTACACTTCGTCGTTTCGAGACACCACGTGATGATCGGGTGTGATAGACTCAACGTTCACATACAACGGGTGCAAAACAGTTGCGCACGCGGAACACTCGGGTTAAGCTTGACGAGCCTAGCATGTGCAGACATGGCCTCGGAACACATGAGACCGAAAGGTCGATCATGAATCATATAGTTGATATGATTAGCATAGGGATGCTTACCACTGAAACTATACTCAACTCACGTGATGATCGGACTAGAGCTAGTGTAAGTGGGTCATGAACCACTCAAATGACTAGAGAGATGTATTTTTTAGTGGGAGTTTAGCAAATAATTTGATTAAGTTAAACTCTAATTATCTTGAACATAGTCTAAGTCCACTTTGAATATATTTGTGTTGTAGATCATGGCTCACGCGACAGTCACCCTGAATTTTAATACGTTCCTAGAGAAAGCTAAGTTGAAATATGATGGAAGCAACTTTGTAGACTAGGCTCGTAATCTTAAGTTGATCCTACAAGCTGGGAAGAAAGATTATGTCCTGAATGCTGCGCTAGGAGATGAACCACCCGCTACGGCTGACCAAGATGTTAAGAACACTTGGTTAACACGGAAGGAGGACTACTCAGTAGTTCAATGTGCAGTCTTGTATGGCTTAGAACCGGGACTTCAACCTCGCTTTGAGCGTCATGGAGCACATGAGATGTTCCAGGAGTTGAAGTTTATCTTTCAGAAGAACGCCCGCATCGAGAGGTATGAGACCTCCGATAAATTTTATGCTTGCAAGATGGAGGAGAATTCGTGTGTCAGTGAACATGTGCTCAAAATGTTTGGGTACTCAAACCGTCTAGCTGAGCTGGGGATTGAACTCCCGCAAGAGGCTACCACTGACATAATTCTTCAATCACTGCCACCAAGCTATAAGGGCTTTGTGTTGAACTACAACATGCAAGTGATGAACAAGTCACCGGGCGAGTTGTTTGCGATGCTGAAAGTCACAGAGTCTGAACTCCGTAAAGAGCATCAAGTGTTGATGGTGAATAAGACCACTAGTTTCAAGAGAAACGACAAAGGGAAGAAGGGTAATTCAAAGAAGAGCGGAAAGACCTGAGCCTGAAAAAGAGTGCTACTATTGCAAGGGAAGAAGGGTAATTCAAAGAAGGGTAATTCAATCCGACGAAGAAACCCAAGCTCGACCTGAGCCTGAAAAAGAGTGCTACTATTGCAAGGGTATGGGTCACTGGAAGCGCAACTGCCCCAAGTATCTGGCTGATAAGAAGGCGGCCAAAGAAAAATCAGGTATATTTGATATACATGTTATTGATGTGTACTTAGCCGGCTCTCGTAGTAGTGCCTGGGTATTCGACACCAGTTCTCTTGCTCATATTTGCAACTCAAAAGAGGAACTGCCGAATAGGCGAAGGCTGGCGAAAGATGAAGTGACGATGCACGTAGGAAATGGTTCCAAGGTTGATGCAATCACTGTCGGCACAGTTTCACTTCAGTTACCATCAGGATTAGTTATGAACTTGAATAATTGTTATTTAGTGCCTGCGTTGGGCATGAACATTATATCTGGATCTTGTTTATTGCGAGACGGTTACTCTTTTAAGTCAGAGAATAATGGTTGTTCTATTTCTATGAGTAACATCTGTTATGGTCATGCACCCAATGTGAGAGGATTGTTCGTATTGAATCTTGATAGTGATAATACACATATACATAACATTGAGACCAAAAGAGTTAGAGTTAACAATGATAGCGCCATGTTTTTGTGGCACTGCCGCTTAGGTCATATTGGTGTAAAGAGCATGAAGAAACTCCATACCGATGGACTTTTGGAGTCACTTGACTTTCATTCACTTGACACGTGCGAACCATGCCTCATGGGCAAGATGACTAAAACTCCGTTCTACGGAACAATGGAGCCTGGCAGTGATTTGTTGGAAATCATACATACCGATGTGTGCGGTCCGATGAGCGTGGAGGCGCGCGGCGGATATCGTTATTTTCTCACCTTCAGTGACGATTTGAGTAGATATGGTTATGTCTACTTAATGAAGCACAAGTCTGAAACATTTGAAAAGTTCAAGCAATTTCAGAGTGAAGTTGAAAATCATCGTAACAAGAAGATCAAGTTCCTACGGTCTGATCGTGGGGGTGAATACCTGAGTTTCGAGTTTGGTGCTCACTTAAGACAATGTGGAATTGTTTCACAGTTGACATCGCCTGGAACACCACAGCGTAATGGTGTGTCCGAACGTCGTAATCGTACTTTATTAGAGATGGTGCGATCTATGATGTCTCTTACCGATTTGCCGTTATCGTTTTGGGGTTATGCATTAGACACAGCTGCATTCACTTTAAATAGGGCACCATCAAAATCCGTTGAGATGACACCATACGAACCGGGGTATGGCAAAAGGCCAAAGTTGTAGTTTCTTCAAGTTTGGGGATGTGATGCTTATGTCAAAAAGCTTCAGCCTGAAAAGCTGGAACCCAAAGCGGAAAAGTGCATCTTCATAGGTTACCCAAAAGAGACAGTTGGGTACACCTTCTATCTCAAATCCGAGGGCAAAGTGTTTGTTGCTAAAAATGGAGCTTTTCTCAAGAAGGAGTTTCTCTCGAGAGAATTGAGTGGGAGGAAGATAGAACTTGATGAGGTTGTCGAACTTCTCATCCCTCTGGATGGTGGCACAGGGCAAGGGGAAACCCCTGTCATTGCGACGCCGGTTGAGGAGGAAGTTAATAATGATGATCATGAAACTCCGGTTCAAGTTCCTATCGAACCGCGCAGGTCGACGAGACCACGTGCTGCTCCAGAGTGGTATGGTAATCCCGTTTTGTCAACCATGTTGTTAGACAACAATGAACCTGCAAATTATGAAGAAGCAATGGTGGGCCCAGATTCCAACAAATAGCTGGAAGCCATGAAGTCCGCGATAGGATCCATGTATGAAAACAAGGTGTGGACTTTGGAAGTACTACCTGAGGGCCGCAAGGCTATTCAGAACAAATGGATCTTTAAGAAGAAGACGGACGCTGACGGCAATGTGACCGTTTATAAAGCTCGACTTGTGGCAAAGGGTTTTTCACAAGTTCAAGGAGTTGACTACGATGAGACATTCTCACCTGTAGCGATGCTTAAGTCCGTCAGAATCATGTTAGCAATAGCTGCATTTTTCGATTATGAAATTTGGCAGATGGATGTCAAAACAGCGTTCCTTAATGGTTTCCTTAAGGAAGAGTTGTATATGATGCAACCCGAAGGTTTTGTCGAACCTAAAAATGCTAGCAAGGTATGCAAGCTCCAGCGATCCATTTATGGACTGGTGCAAGCATCTCGGAGTTGGAATAAACGCTTTGATGAGGTGATCAAAGCATTTGGGTTTATACAAGTGGTTGGAGAATCTTGTATTTACAAGTAAGTGAGTGGGAGCTGTGTGGCGTTTCTAATATTATATGTGGATGACATATTACTGATTGGAAACAATGTAGAGTTTTTGGAGAGCATAAAGGATTACTTGAATAAAAGTTTCTCTATGAAGGACCTAGGAGAAGCTGCTTACATTCTAGGCATTAAGATCTACAGGGATAGATCGAAACGCCTGATAGGACTTTCACAAAGCACATACCTTGATAAAGTTTTGAAGAGGTTCAAAATGGAACAGTCTAAGAAAGGGTTCTTGCCAGTTTTACAAGGTACGAGATTGAGTAAGACTCAGTGCCCAACAACTAATAAAGATAGAGAGCATATGAGCACCGTCCCCTATGCTTCAGCCATAGGATCTATCATGTATGCAATGCTGTGCACTAGACCGGACGTTAGCCTGGCCATAAGTATGGCAGGCAGGTTCGAGAGTAATCCAGGAGTGGATCACTGCACGGTGGTCAAGAATATCCTGAAGTACCTGAAAAGGACTAAGGAGATGTTTCTCGTGTATGGAGGTGACGAAGAGCTCGCCGTAAAGGCTTACGTCGATGCAAGCTTTGACACAGATCCGGACGACTCTAAGTCGCAGACCGGATACGTATTTATTCTTAATGGGGGTGCGGTAAGCTGGTGCAGCTAAGGAGGGTGTCTGGATGAAGCAGTTCATGACGGATCTTGGAGTGGTGCCAAGCGCACTGAATCCAATAACCTTGTTCTATGACAACACGGGTGCCATTGCCTTAGCAAAGGAACCACGGTTTCATAAGAAGACCAGACACATCAAACGACGCTTCAACCTCATCCGCGACTACGTCGAAGGGGAGGACGTAAATATATGCAAAGTGCACACGGATCTGAATGTAGCAGACCCGCTGACTAAACCTCTTCCACGAGCAAAGCATGATCAACACCATAACTGTATGGGTGTTAGATTTATTACAATGTAATTCACATGGTGATGCGAGGGCTAGATTATTGACTCTAGTGCAAGTGGGAGACTGTTGGAATTATGCCCTAGAGACAATAATAAATATAGTTATTATTATAATTCATGTATCAAGATAATTGTTCATTATCCATGCTATAATTGTATTGAATTAAGACTTATATACATGTGTGGATACATAGATAAAACACTGTCCCTATCAAGCCTCTAGTTGGCTAGCTAGTTGATCAAAGATAGTCAGGGTCTTCTGACTATGTACAAGGTGTTGTTGCTTGATAACAAGATCACGTCATTAGGAGAATCACATGATGGACTAGACCCAAACTGTAGCATGTAGATCGTGTCATTTTGTTGCTACTCTTTTCTCCGTGTCAAGTATTTGTTCCTATGACCATGAGATCATATAAATCACTGACACCGGAGGAATGCTTTGTGTGTATCAAACGTCGCAACATAACTGGGTGACTATAAAGATGCTCTACAGGTATCTCCGAAGGTGTTCGTTGAGTTATTATGGATTGAGACTGGGATTTGTCACTCCGTAGGACGAAGAGGTATCTTGGGGCCCACTCGGTAATACAACATCACACACAAGCCTTGCAAGCAATGTAACTAGTGTAAGTTGCGGGATCTTGTATTACGGAACGAGTAAAGAGACTTGCCGGTAAACGAGATTGAAATAGGTATGCGGATACTGACGATCGAATCTCGGGCAAGTAACATACCGAAGGACAAAGGGAATGACATACGGGATTATATGAATCCCTAGCAGTTTGGTTCAAACGATAAAGATCTTCGTAGAATATGTGGTATCCAATATGGGCATCCAGGTCCCGCTATTGGATATTGACCGAGGAGTCACTCGGGTCATGTCTACATAGTTCTCGAACCCGCAGGGTCTGCACACTAAGGTTCGACGTTGTTTTATGAGTATTTGAGTTATATGGTTGGTTACCGAATGTTGTTCGGAATGGTCCGGAAACGAAGATTGATATATAGGATGACCTCATTTGATTACCGGAAGGTTTTCGGAGTTACCGGGAATGACGAATGGGTTCCGGGTGTTCACTGGGGGGGGGCAGCTCACCCCGGGGAAGCCCATGGGCCTTGGGGGTGGCGCACCAGACCTTGGTGGGCTGGTGGGACAGCCCAAGAAGGACCTATGCACCATAGATAGAAAATCAAAGAAAAAAGAAAAAAATGGAGGTGGGAAAGAAGAGAAGGACTCCACCTTCCAATCCTAGTTGGACTAGGTTTGGAGGACTCCTCCTCCCTTGGTGGCGCAGCCCTTGGGGCTCCTTGAGCCTCAAGGAAAGAATCCCCTCCCCTCCTCCTATATATATGGAGCTATTAGGGCTGATTTGAGACGACTTTTGCCACGGCAGTCCGACCACATACCTCCATGGTTTTACCTCTAGATCGCGTTTCTGTGGCGCTCGGGCAGAGCCCTGCTGAGATTACATCACCACCAACCTCCGGAGCGCCGCCACGCTGCCGGAGAACTCATCTACCTCTCCGTCTCTCTTGCTGGATCAAGAAGGCCGAGATCATCGTCGAGCTGTACGTGTGCTGAACGCGGAGGTGCCGTCCGTTCGGCACTAGATCGTGGGACGGATCGCGGGACGGTTCGTGGGACGGTTCGCGGGGCGGATCGAGGGACGTGAGTACGTTCCACTACATCAACCGCGTTTCTTTACGCTTCTGCAATGCGATCTACAAGGGTACGTAGATCGGAAATCCCCGCTCGTAGATGGGCATCACCATGATAGGTCTTCTTGCGCGTAGGAAAATTTTTGTTTCCCATGCGACGTTCCCCAACAATCACGACTACGTGCCAAGTTTCACGTCGATCAGAGAAAGTTTTACGCACACTTTTGAAAACAAGATTTAAACGATGTCGCGGGCGCGTGCGAGTGCGGTCGGGCTCAGAACGGACAACGACGAGAACCGGCAACTAACAACGGATGCATGTTTTGAAAACAGGCGGCAACGGGGTGCCGATGCAATGCTGATGATGCTCATGATGCGATGATGATGCAACAAATAAAAATACCCACACGACGGAAACGGAAAGGAAAGGGGAACCTTCTGGAACGTCGGTCTCGGGGTGTCACAACTATGCCCACGCCATAGTGGAAGCCCTTGCATCTCGCCTAGGATCGATCAAAGAAGACGTCGCGTGAGCCGCAACTAACACTTCTTGTAGGTTGACCCATATTGAATATGTCAGCCGCCCTTTCTTTCTAGATTGACCTATACTGAATACGGCAACCGATTTTTCTTCTCCCCTTTTTAACTTGCAAGCAAGCTCAATAGGTTGACTTGTGTAGGACACGACAGTCATACCTCCCCTTTTGGGCTCGTAAACGAGTTTGTCTCTGGTTTTAATAAAGATCTGGCTCTTCTGCTCGCCCAGTTTCGTTAGTTTTCTCTTTTCTCACCACGTGAGCTCGCCACCTCCGCCCTTGAACGCCACGCGAGCAGGGGCTGGGGCACGGTGCCCATGCCCAGGACACGGGATCCGTCCATGGGTCTGTCAGGCTCTGTCTACGAGCCTGTTCGCACGCCACCTCACCAAGGCCGTAGCGCCTAGTTTCCTCGCGCGGGGCACAAAAGTCTGTCGACAAGCATACGTTGTGCGCAGGGAGCATGGCGTGCCACGTAAAGACGCGGCACCGGGCGAAGAAGGACCTGTTGGGCATAAAGCTCAGGAGTGCCCCAGCCTACCTCTGGTACCCCTGTTGCTTCGCCCCACACGGGTGATCGCAACCTGGTCACCAGGTGCCAACCAAGCTCCACATGAGGCACACACGTCAGGAGGCACAAGGTACGAAATGACAATGGAGGCATGAGAATCCAGCGAAAAAACAATAATGACAAGAGAGGAGGTTCAAGTAAAAGTTGTGGGTTTCGCGCCTCGGCAAGATTACAAGCCGGCAGGCCATGGGATTGTAGAGGCCTAGAGAGATGCAAAACTCTCTATGCTGTCATTGGTGTCCTTGTGCGCTTCATTTTCATCATTGTCTTCATCGACCATGGCCTCGGCACTCCCCTCGCCATCAAAGCCGTCAAGGACGAACTGCATGCTCAGCGTGTGTCGGTGCACTAGAGACTCGGGTCCCTTGTGCCCCAGACTTGTGCACGGGCACCGGCAACGCCCCTGGCGGCAGTGCACGAGGAAGACTGGCAGGAAGACAAACCAAAACCCACCGAGGCAATGCCCCCGCTCCGAGGGCATAGATTACAAAAGCTCTAGATACAAGGCCCTGACAAGCGCTCCTTGCCGAGAAGATTCGCAAGGCCCCGACAATCCCTCCTTTCCGCGAAGAATCCCAAAGATTCGCAAGACCCTGGCAAGGCCTCCTTGCCGGGAAGATCCACAAAGACTCGCAAGGCCTCGGCAACCCTCCTTGCCGGGAAGACGTTCAAGCCCCCCAACAAGCCCTCCTTTCCGAGAATATGTTCAAGCCCCCTGGCAAGCCCTCCTTGCCGGGAAGATAATCAAGTCCTCGGACAGGGACACCAGGCCAGCAAGCTCCTTTCGCTTCCCAGGTGTCCTCCCCTATTTTTACTACATCCCACCACTCTAGCGCATCCCTCATGCGCCAGCACAAGACCCAGGTGTCGATCCTCCTGGGTACGTGTCGAATCCACCTTGATGCAGGTCAGGGGCCAGACAAGGCATTTATTGCCCCTCACTCCACCATAGAAGATAAGCGGTGAACCCTGTTCACTAAGCAACCCATGAGCACACTATTGGTGACCCCTTTGCCTATAAAAGGAGGCCCAAGGCTCATTTTATAGAGGCCATACTTTTTGGGATTTGAGACTCCCTAATCACCATCTAAATTACTGTAGCAGATCACCCTACAGTAAGCCCCCAATACAAACTAAGTAGGAGTAGGGTTTTATGCGCCAAGCGGCCCGAACCTGGGTAAACGACCTTGATGGTGTTGATCGCTAGCTCCGCTCTCAGCGCCACACCTCTCCCTCAGCCGAACGCTCAAGGGACCCTTCGAGCTTCTCATAGGTTTCGATTTCCCCGACATCTTTGGCGTCCGAGGAAGGGGAAGCAACACAACAAGAAGCGGATGGGAAAAGTCGTGTTTGCCGTCGAGACATCCGGCAACGGCGACACCTCCAAGAAAGTGAAGTTCGAGGCTTCCGGGAAAGACGTTGCCGGGTGCGGCTCTTGCCAGGCCTTGGCGGACGCCGACAAGCCAGAGGGCTCCGACGCCCAGTACTGCAAGATCCACCGCACCAAGGGTCATGACCTCCCACACTGGCGACAAGTCGAACAACATGCCGAGAAGCAGAGGGCGGAGTACAAAAGACGCAACAAGGAAAAGGACCGAGATAGTGGCGAAGGATTAGGCAGGAAGAAGGGTGGCCAAGGGGGTCCCCTCGGCATGTTCAAGAACAAGAGGGTGAAGCCCGCGCTAGCGCAGGAAAGAAAGGAGGAGGATGAGGATGAAGACTACCCAGATGACGACTCCAGCGATCATGAGTTTCAGAAGGCAACATATATGATGTTCCTCAATGGAGGAGCATCGCTTCACTCTTCCCACCGCCAACTGAAGAAGTGGGCGCATGAGGTGAGCGCGGCGGAGCCCTCCATCGGCACTCATAGGCCCTTGAAGTGGTCACACACACACCGATCATCTTTGATTCTGAGGATCATCCGGACCGCGTTACGGCGGTCGGATGTTTGCCGTTGTTGGTCTCCCCAACGATCCGCAACCTCAAAGTGACGAAGATGTTGGTGGATGGTGGGTCGGGTCTAAACTGCATCTCCCCCGACGTGATCCGGTGGTTGCAGATTCCCGACGAAGATCTCGAGGAAACAAGAGCGTTCCAAGGGATCAACCCAGCGAAGATTCAACCAAAGGGCAAGATCATGTTGCCGGTGACCTTGGGCAGCGACCAGAACTGCCAGACATGGAAGGTCGTCTTCGATGTTGCTGACAATCCATTCGCGTACAACGGGATCCTCGGGCGCCCTGCAGTGGCCAAGTTCATGGTGGCTTCCCACTACGCCTACAACACCCTGAAGATGCCTGGTCCGGTCAGTGTCATCGTCATCAACGTCGACAAGAAGGATGCACTCGTTTGCTCGAACCGCCTCTACCGGGAGGCAGTGGCGGCGCCTGCCGCCAAGGCACCACCCCCGGAGAGAAGAATCCTGGGAAGAGGACCTCCCATGCTGATCCCGACAAGCACGCTTCTCCAGAGTACTTTGCTGCCATAGAGGACGCATCGGAGAGCTCCACTGCCTGGATCAAGAAATCCAAGGCTGCCCTGCCAAAGACCAAGAAGGTACCCACCCGAGAGGACGGCACGGGTGGAACTTTCACCATAAGTTGCGCCCTTGACAACAAATAGGAAAGCGCGCTCATCGCCTTCTTGCGGGCGAATCTTGATGTTTTAGCATGGCAACCATCATATATTCCCGGTGTTCCCAGGAAGGTGATTGAGAACCACCTAGCTGTCTACCCCCACGCGCGGCCGGTCAAGCAGAAGGTGGGGAAGCAAGCCCTGGAGCGGCAGGAGTTCATTGCCAAGGAAATCAAGAAGTTAGAAGCATCAGGATTGGTCAGAGGAGTCATCCATCCCACATGGTTGGCCAATCCGGTTGTAGTGCGCAAGGCGAAGGGGAAGTGGCGGCTCTGTATCGACTTTACTGACGTTAATAAATCTTGCCCGAAAGGCCCTTTTCCCTTGCCACGCATCGACCAGATTGTCAACTCTACCACTGGCTGTGACATGTTGTCCTTCCTTGATGCCTACTCAAGATATCACCAGATTTCCATGGCCGAGGAAGATGAAGAGAAAACCGCTTTCATCACCCCCTATGGCACGTACTGCTTTCTACGAATGCCCTTCGGGTTGAAGAATGCCGACTCCACCTTTGCAAGAGTGATCCAGATTGGTTTTGAGCCCCAACTCCACACGAACCTGGAAGCCTACATGGATGATATAGTGCTCAAAATGAAGGAAAAGTCAACACTCGTGCAAGATATGGAAGAGACATTTGCCAACCTACGCAAGATCAACCTCAAGCTCAACCCCGAAAAGTGCGTCTTCGGTGATCCATCCGGCAAGCTTCTCACGTTCTTCGTGTCCCAACGCGAGATCGAAGCTAACACCACCAAGATCAAGGCCATGGAACAAATCGAGGCACCGAAGAGCGTCAAGGATGTGTGACGCCTAGCCGGTTCTGTAGCCTTCCTGAGCAGGTTCATATCCATATCTTCCAAACATGCCCTGCCATTCTTTAAAATCTTGAAGAAGGCGGGACCGATGGAATGGACCGCCGAGGCAGAAGAGGCGCTACAAGACCTGAAACAATACCTTTCCTCTGCGCCAATCCTAGTAGCGCCCAAACCACAAGAACCACTGCTCCTGTACCTAGCGGGAACCAACAAAGTGGTTAGCGCCGACCTGGTGGCGCAGAGGGAAGATGATGAAGATACACCGGCACAGGAAACAACATTGGATGAGGAAACGCACACTGGCAACTAGGGACCCTCGACAGAGTTCGGGTGCGATCAAGAGGAACCCCCGCCAGCAGACGGGTTAGTCCTGAAGAAGAAGATGGTGTAGCATTCGGTCTATTTCGTTAGTTCCCTCTTGCAGGGGGCCAGATCAAGATACTCCGCGGGTACACAAACTGCTTTTCGGCCTTCTCATGGCCTTGAGGAAGCTGCGCCACTACTTCCAAGCACACAAGATCACCATCGTCATCTGCTTTCCACTGCAAAGGGTTTTGCGGAACCCCGATGCAACTGGCAGGATCGTGGACTTGGCATTGGAGTTGTCTAGCTTCGGCCTCAAGTTCAAAAGCACATCAACCATACGAACCAGGGCCTTGGAGGAATTCATTACCGAATGGACCCCGATACGAGACGAGGAAATACCAGAATCAACCCTTCTGGGCAAGGACTCCAACCAAGAATGGACCATGTACTTTGATGGAGGATTCTCACTTCAAGGTGCTGGAGCCGGCATGCTGCTAGTTGCACCTACTAGAGAACACCTCAAGTACGTAATCCAGATGTACTTTCCCCGAGAGAAGTCCACCAACAACACAGCCGAGTACGAAGGGCTGCTTGCGGGCCTCAGGATCGCGGTAGATTGGGGATGAGGAAGCTCATCATCAGAGGAGACTCACAGCTAGTAGTCTGGCAGGTCAACAAGGACTACGAGAGCCCATTGATGGAAGATTACGTGGAGGAAGTGAGGAAGTTGGAAGAGCTCTTCGATGGTCTACAGAGGGAGCACGTCTCCTGTGCCGAAAACACCGTCGCCGACGATGTGTCGAAGCGCGCAGCCCTTAAGTTACGTGTGGAACCGGGAACTTTTGTGCTACGAATGACTCAACCTTCCGTAACACCATCCACAAGGCCGGAAAACAAGAGGAAGCTAAACTACGACAAGTACTTTCCGGCGGACCTGCCAAGGAGCCCCGGCAAGGATCTTGCGAGAAAATAAGCTGCCGGGGGAGATACAGAGCCTGCCGAGAAAGACACCACTCCGGCAGAGGATATGCCTTTAGTCCTTGCCGTCGAACCTCAGACTCCGGCATGGGCGCAACACATAGTCCGGTACCTCCAAACTGGGGACCTTCCCGAAGAGCAGGAAGAAGCGGAAAGAGTAGCCCGTCAGTCCAGCATGTACCAATTCGTGGATGTTGCCTTATACAAAAGGCGGCTGAATGACGTGAAATTGAAGTGCATCCCCCAAGAGGAAGGACTAGAGCTGTTGGCCGAGATACATGGGGGGATATGTGGCTCCCACATAGGGTCAAGAGCCCTTGTCGGCAACACGTTCCAACAAGGCTTCTTGTGTCCACAGCCCTCCAGGATGCCACTACACTAGTAACCAAGTGTGAAGCGTGCCAGTTCCATTCAAGGAAGCTTCATCAGCCAGCCCAAGCTCTCCAGACGACCCCTCTCTCATGGCCATTCTCGGTTTGGGGGATCGATGTTCTTGGCCCTTTCCCCTGCGCTGCCGGTGGCTTTGAGTACTCGTATGTCGCAATTGACAAGTTCACAAATTGGCCAGAGGTGGAACCTATGAGGAAGGTGACCGCCCAATCAGCCGTCAAGTTCTTCAATGGAATTGTCTACCATTTTGGTGTCCCGAACTAGGTCATCACGGACAATGGCACCCAGTTCATGAGCCACGGCTTCATGCAGTACGCCCAAGACTTCGGCAGAAAAATATGCTTCGCTTCTATTGCCCATCGAAGGAGCAATGATCAAGCTGAAAGAGAAAATGCCGAAGTACTCGGGGGGCTCAAGACAAGAACTTTTGACAAGTTGTGAAGGCATGGAAAGCACTGGATTGATGAAGTGCCGACAGTTCTTAGGTTGATCAGAACGACGCCAAATCGAGCCACCGGCCAGACACCCTTCTCCCCGATCTACGGGGCGGAGGCAGTTCTTCCCACAGAACTCATTTATGGGTCACCCCGAGTGCTCGCTTATGATGAGCTTGAGCAAGAGCAATTGCGACGGGATGATGCAGTGCTCCTTGAGGACACCCGGATTCAGGCGGCTGTGCGAGCCACTCGCTATGAGCAAGCCTTGCATCGCTATCATAGCCGCAAGGTCCGAGCCAGAAGTCTTGAGGAAAGGGACCTTGTTCTTCGGCATGTTCAGTCGGCCAAGAATTAAAACAAGTTGATGCCGAAGTGGGAAGGCCCATATCGGGTAGTACGAGTCACAAGACCCGGCGCTGTCCGCCTGGAGACCGAAGATGGCACACCGGTGAGCAATTCTAGGAACATTCAACATCTTCGAAAGTTCTACCCGTAGGGACATGTTGCCGGGCCTCCTGGCGGCCACCGTTTCTACAAGTCTTGCCGAAGTTGCATGTAATCCTTTGTACAAAGCGAGGCGAAGACCCTGTGCGCAGTTGAATAATGCATAGAGTTCCACAACATCATTTAGATTTTTAGGTTAGATCATATACATGCATAATCTATGATTTTGTGAAACACCTGAGCTAATGGACTGCCAAGGTCCCAACATGTATTTTCTCTTCTTTCCTTTTTAAAGACAGATGCAACACCGCGCAAAAGTTTGCCCGGGGGGGGGGGGGGGAGATAGTGGGGACACCCACGACAGCGGAAAGCATAAGGACGATCTACCCAAGAGAGGAAGAAGAACCGCAACCTAAAGATATGTTGCAAAAACGTCAAGTAAGTCTTCAGGTAGACACAACCCTCCCCTTTACGTGTCACCGACACATTTGTATGGAAAACCTGTGCACGAGTGAACTCCGTCGCAAGCCTCCTAAACGTTGTCTGGTAGCGCGCTTGATAACTTAAGTGGCCCACCTCGCATGCCCCTTCTGCTTAAAGAGCGTGCTCGACAACCTATGGGAAAACCCAGAGTGAGGCAAGGCATCTTGCGGGCAGTGACGACTCCGGCAAGAGCCACCCCTCGGAAGTTCTTGTGGCAAAGCCAATTGAGCCGGCGAACCCTCAACGAAACACAAGGACAAACCATGCAGAAAGAGCAAGGGAGGAAGATAATACTTGTCGAGAACATCTAGTATATTACAATACTAACATTCATAAAAAAGGTATAACAGCTCTCAGTTGAGAATCACAGCAGTAGAAGAACAAAAATAATTAATCCCGGCGTGGACCTTGCACCCTCTTGATCTGGTCCACCTTGTAGACAATTGGCATCACCAGGTTCTCGAGTTCCTTCAGGTTCACCTCTTTTGGCAGATGCCCCAGGGTGAGGTCAATGTCGGGATTCGTGTACGCCAACTTTTGAGGACCTTGAGAAGCCCCCCCCCCAACACAATCTTCAAGACTCGTTCGCAAGGCCTGCCGCCTCGCCGGCTCGAATCTGCTTCAAAGTGTCGATCACGCTTTCGAAGAACAGGGTCAGCTTGGCTCTTGGAGACACCTCTGGGTCCGGAGAATAACCGAAGCCTTGGAGATCCATAGAAGACAGTTGCACGGAGGTCCCTTCCACGACGTTAACAAGACATTCAGTCCACAACTCCACGCCACGTGTATAGCCCTCGCGGGCTACGGAGGTGGCCTCGAGATGCATCGTCATGCCAAGGTGTTTTTGAGCCAAGATCTCCTCGCGGGCCTTGCTTTCTTCAAGAGCCCGCTCCAGAGGAGCCAGTTTGTCCCGTAAGGCGGCAAGGGAGGCGTTGGCGAAGCAGAGTTGAGCACTCTTATCGGAAACATCAGCTTGGATCTCCATCAAGTTGGAGAGAGCCTGCTCTCTCTAAAATGTGAGGGTGGAGATCTCCTTGCTGGGGCCTTCAAGATCCTCTTACAGCTTCTTCAACTTGTCGGCAAGCTCCTCCCTGGCAGCCTCTACGCTAGCGGCCTTGTCGGCGGCCTCCTGCAACATGTCGGCATGCTCCAAAGCCTGGGCGGCAAGGGCGTCCTTATGCCAATCCATGAGCTCTTGGGTACGCTGCGCCACAAGCTTCTCAACTTCTTCGTCCTTAGCGCGGAGCCTGCCATCGAGTGCCTTCTCGCGATCGGCAAGTTCCTCCTCATGGGATTCGAGATTGAACCGAAGCGCGTTGAGGCGGGCGTCTTCGTCGGAAATACGGCGTCGGGCCTCTTCCTCCTCCTTCTGGATGTCACACGACTTCAGAAGGAGGTCGTCCCGCTCGGCCATCAGCTTTTCGCGATCAACCTTCAACTCCTGGCGAGCCTCGGCAAAGTGGGTCCACATCTCCTCGAAGCGCTTCTTGAAGGCCTCCTCTGCTGCCTCAACAAACGCCGCCCGGAGTCCAGTTTCTCCTTCCGGGCCTGATAAAGGGCCTGGAGTTGGCTGACGTTGTCCCTCATGGACTGGAAGAGATGCTCTTCGCTGAGCTTCCTGCCATGGGTCTCTGATCCCCCACGATCTTGAGCCCAGCACTGGCGGAGATTTTGGCGTCAAAGCTCTCCCCCTCCATGGCTATCCTCATGCGGCACACCCGTGGCGGCTTGATGAACCGACCCTCGCTGGCGCGAACGTACTCGCTGGCTGGCGGGGGACCCGGACATACGAGGTTGGTCGGCACCAACATCCTCGCTGGCTGGCGGAGGCCCGGACATGGGAGGATGGTCGCCACTAGCATCCTCGCCGGCAAGAGGGGTTCCTCGTCCAGCCCCCTTAGCCTCGACAACAGGAGAATCACTGGCGCGCGTTTCGGGTCCCTTGGCAGACTCCTTAGTCAGTTCATGGGTGGCCCGTTCCCGCGCTTTCGCAACAGACTCGCTCGCGACAACCTAATAGGTGTCAGCAGTCACATCCTGCGCGGTCTCCTTGATGATGGAGTCAACATCCATCTCCTCTACAGGGGAGAGGCCTGAGGTACAATACAAAGAAGAAGATGATCAGAACGAGATGGGTATCCAATAAAACTAAAGGAAAAACTCTAAGACATCCTTTGTCGGGACGCTCACCCTCGTCAAACTGGTGAGGGGTAGCTGTCCCCTCTCCGACAACATTGGTTGCCGAGGGCTCATCCTCAGGCGTCGCGGGCCTCGGCGAGTCTCGCTGGGGGCTTTGCCAGGGGCTGGGCACGAGGGCGGTGGAAGCTGCCGACGGCGCCTCTGAGGCACTCGCCGAACAACCGCCGCCTGCCTTCACCTTGGCCCTCTTCGCCATCCTCTGGGCCAACGCCTCCGTGTCCTTGAGAAGAAGAACTAGTACCCGATGAGTAAGAACACAAGGCAAGGGGTTCGAAGAGCGTAAAGATTCATACACGTACTCTCCCTCCTCCCCCGAGGTGAAAGCCGAGAAATCAAAATCCACGCCCCCCTCAACATCCGTCGGAGGAGATGTAGCCTTGGGACGCTTGACGGGCGCGACGGACAGAGCTTTCCGGATGGGAAGATTGGAGCCAGCGTGTCGAAGCACTCGCCTAGACCTTAGGCGGGCTAGAGGCTCCTCCTCTTTCTCCTCCTCCTCCTCTGCGTGAGGAGCCCGTTCCTCCGAAGGGCCCCTGGTCCCCGAGCAGCTGGGCACTCCGGCGAGCTCCTCCTCCTGCAACGCCTCTTCATCGGACGCTCCCTCGTCATAAAAGCCGACGCTCCCTGCCGCTTCAGTAAGGGCCCATTCCTCGGCCCGGCTGGCGATGAACGCCACCTCCTCGTCGTTGGTCTTGTGGACGAGGCCGATCTCTTCCCGGATGTGTTTCTCTGACAAGCTGTCAAAGAAGAACAAGACATCCTCCTCCTTGGGCTCGATCCAAGTTGCGACCACGCCATGAGCGTTACACTCCGGCATCATTGCCGTGAGTGCGCTCAAGGCCGAAATGTTGCACAAGGGCACAACGCCGTGCGCTAGCCGAGGCCTCGTATCTGACTTAAACAACTTCTGACAAATGAAGGCATGCTCCATCGTTGTCAAATTGTTGTTCAAGCCAGTCCGCATCCGCATGATGTCCGCGGAATTCACGAAGGCCGACACTAGCCTTCCTCCCCTATTCTAGAAGGGGGCGATGCGCCTGAGTATGAAGTCGGCGCCCACCATCTCCATCGTCAACCCTGTAGTCCTGAGACGCATGATCCTGTTGACGACAACAGTCAACTTCTTATCATCCGGGTCGAAGTCGCTCCAATGCTTGTCGCAGGAATCAATCTTGGCAGTCCTGGGCTAGTAAAAGGGCAGATACTTCTCCTTGCGGATCCAACACCACTTCCCACA
Source organism: Hordeum vulgare subsp. vulgare (assembly GCF_904849725.1). Classification (NCBI taxonomy): domain Eukaryota; kingdom Viridiplantae; phylum Streptophyta; class Magnoliopsida; order Poales; family Poaceae; genus Hordeum; species Hordeum vulgare. The sequence goes on along the minus strand of NC_058519.1, from coordinate 266,276,089 downwards.
CCATTCTTGCCACTTTTCCAGAAGGGCCCATCCGGATAAATCTCCTTGCCTCCGGGCCTCCGAATCCAAGTGATGGAGCCCAAAAGAGCACCCCCTACCTGGATGCGAGGGATGAAGTAGTGGCGGAAGAGGGCGGTGTTGGGGCTGATGCCAACGAAATTCCCGCAGAGATGCGCAAATATAGACATACATGTCACCGCATTCGGCATGAAATCCAGAAGATGGAAGTCGTAGGTGTACATGGTGTCGATGAAGAACTCAGAAAAAGGCGGGCAGAGCCCGCAATAAAAGTAATCAGTGAAGAAGGGATACTTGTCTGGAGCACCGCCAGCCTCTCCCGGGGTCACGCAGGTGCCCGGATGCGCCTTCCTCTTGGCCGGACACATGTACTGGTAGCGCTGCTTCAGGAAGAATGCGTCGGGCTCAGGGGAAAATAGGCGGACTCCTTCCGCATCTTCGCCAACTCTTTCTTTGTAACAACATGTTTCCCCTTCTTGCCATTGGCTCCCTTGGGCGCCATAACAACGACGGAAGCTGCCGTCGTCCGAAGCGCGACTTCGGAAGCAAAGGTGGGGGTGGGGGAGAAAGCTCCAGCTGGAAGAGGGAGATAGCGACGGTTTCGAGATTGAAAAGATCTGGGAGGGGACGAGGGGCTTGTGCGCTTGCGTTTTACCCTCTTACGTGGAGGGCGGGGGTGGACTCACAAGACTACCCTTATGTACCCAACCAATGGCTCAGCACACACGTGGCCACCTTGGCGACTGTGCGCAAGCCTCCCCGCTTCGCAGGTTCAATGTGCGACGTGGGGAAAGGCCGTTTGTAACGGTTCCAAAGCTACAGAGTACCCTATCATGGAAGCCCGTGCACCACTTTGAGCCTGGACCAGTAACACCTCGCGCGCGTGCGTGGCCCCGGCCCGGGGGCTTCTGTCAGTGCACTAGAGACTGGGGTCCCTTGTGCCCCAGACTTGTGCACGGGCACTGGCAACGCCCCTTGCGACAGCGCACGAGAAATACTGGCAGGAAGACAAACCAAAACCCACCGAGGCCACGCCCCCCTCCGAGGGTGTAGAGTACAAAAGCTCCACATACAAGGCCCCAACAAGCCCTCCTTGCTGGGAAGATTCACAAGGCCCCGGCAAGCCCTCCTTGTCGGGAAGACTCCCGAAGATTCGCAAGACCGCGACAAGCCCTCCTTGCCGAGAAGACCCAAAAAGACTCGCAAGGCCTCGGCAAGCCCTCCTTGCCAGGAAGACGTTCTAGCCCCCCGGCAAGCTATCCTTGTCGGGAAGATAATCAAGTCCTCCGAGAGCGACACTAGTGTGACGCCCTTGGTTTAATCGTACGCTAATCATACACGCAAATGCGTACGATCAAACCCAAGGACTCGCGGGAAGATATCACAACACAACTCTAGACACAAATAAAATAATACAAGCTTCATATTACAAGCCAGGGGCGTCGAGGGCTAGAATACAGAAGCTCGATAAGCACACGAGTCAGCGGAAGCAACAAATATCTGAGTACAGACATAAAACATGGGGTGCCTTAGAGAAGGCTAGCACAAAAGAAACACGATCGAACGAGGCGAGGCCTCCTGCCTCGGAACCTCATAACTACTCCTATCTTCGGCGGCCTCCATGAAGATGACACCATCGGGGCGGCATGCGTTGGCAGGAAACTCCACTACTCGGCTCCATCATCTGGTCGCAACAACGGATCAAGGGGACAAAGGGGGAGCAGAGCAACGGTGAGTACTCATCCAAAGTACTCGCAAGACTTAAATCAGAACTATGCTAAGTATGCATCAGTATCTAAGAAGGGGGCTTTATATGTGGAATGACTGCACCAATGCGATTTTAGAGAGGGAAAAGCCTAACCCTATCGAAGACTAGCATCTTCAGGGTCTTGCAGCAATAGATGAGAGTAGAACAGGTGTAACACAAATAATAGTCATATTGTTTTGGGCAATATTAAAGTGAGGTCACGCAAAGAGATCCTCCCTCGACTCCCTGCGAGGAAGCAATCGCGAGGCCAATAATTCCAGTTAAGTAACAATTGTAGTTGTATAAGATCAGGACACAACTCCAAGTTGTCCTGTAACCGTGGACACGGCTATCCGAATAGTTAATTTTCATCCCTTTAGGGGTGCACCACATGTCTCGTCACGCTCGATAACACTCTGGCCGGACACACTTCTCTGGGTCATGCCCGGCCTCGGAATATCGACACGTCGCAGCCCCACCTAAGACTCAACAGAGAGGCCAGCCCGCCGGTCTAACTCCTAAGAACAAAGGGTTCGTGGGCCCAGTTCCCCTTCGCACTCCTGCATGATGCGTGGGCGGCCGACGTAAGTCCTAGCATCCCTTAATCACAAGCGCGATGCATCTCGGGAGCACTCGGGCGTGCGCCGCTACATTGCTGACATCTGAAAAGCTTTGGCTGATACCGCGACGCCGAGTACCCATAATTCTTCCCGCGTAGCCAGTTAGTGCGAAAAGGTCTCCAACAAACCTAGATCAAATACCCAAATCCATTATCATTTTAATTAGGCCACCGACACAATCTCGCGGGAATCCACCCGTCTAAGATCTAATCACCAATGATCCCAGTAACATGGTCGAGTAATTGTGTGGTTGCAACATCGGGGGGGAATCCGAGGTATCACCCTCGTTGGATTCCAAACGATGTATCTGTCAAGGTGGGCTTAGAGGAATCACCCTCAAGGGTTCCCACACTTGAGGGGTTGCATGACAGAGGCATCGTCGGGAATGGTTAAAGAGGAATCACCCTCGATAACCATTATCGACTAGCTATACTACAGATATCATCAGGAGTACTTAGCGAGGTGTCAACCTAGGTACCTGTTATTATCTCTATAGCGTCGCACAACTAAGGGGGTGTAAGTGTTGAGCTGGGTCTGGCTCGTCGATCAGGGATCGAAATTTGAAAACAAAGCCGGGCAACTGGACTACGGGGTCCGAAGGGATGACTGCTCCACCTATACTAATTAGATTTAAAGTACAGTACTAAAAGTAGCAGTTCATCAAAAATAGTCTATGCATCAGATATAGGAGCTAACTACAACAGTAGCAAAATACTAATGCAAGCAATAGGGAGAAAGTCCTAGGCGATATAGGAATGATCAAGGGGGGGGTTGCTTGCCTTGCTGCTCTGCGGCAAAGGACTGATCGGCAGGGTGATAGATGAACCCGGCAGCAGCGTCAGTCTCGGGGTCTACCGGTAAGAAGAGGGGGAAGAAACAATCAATAATAGCAACGGTGCAACACAATGCATGACATGGAAAGATGCAGGCTAGACATGAGCTAACGCAGCAACATCTGTCACAGACGGGTCGGAAAAATATCTGACTATATTTTCCGGGTCTTGGGCTACTACCGGTTAGACGGAAACGATGGAAAAGTTCCATGTTTGCTATGCTAGGGACGCGTGACAGACGAATGGACCGTGATCCGGGTTCGTCTCGTTCTGCTGATCAACTTTCATGTTGAAAATGTTTTGATCTGACTTACGGATTATTTTATATTAATTTCTAAAGTTTTATTCAATAATTAGGAATTAAAAATAGATTTAATTAAATTGGTTAAAAGTAATTATGACATCATCATGATGTCATGCTGACATTAGCAGTTGACTGGTCAACTGACCAGTGGGTCCCATGCGTCATAGACTCAGCTTTTAATTAAAGTAAATATAAATTAATCAGATTAACTTAGTGAGGGGGCCAAGGGTCATATTTTAAAAAGATAATTATCATTGGGCATGGGCCCCGCATGTCATTGTTATTCATTAATTAATATAACAAATTAATTAATTAATATAACTAATTAATTGATATAACAAATTATTCATTTTATTTTATTATTATTATTTTTAGGGACATGGGCCCCGCATGTCATTGGGACATCGAGCACACAAACACAACATGCACACACATACACAACACACATACTCACACCTCCTGTAATATCTATTATACATACATGCATGCATAAATTCATAGATACATACTTTTTCATATACATACATACGTATCTAACATATATCCGCATACATGCCTATACACATACATATATCTACTACTTTTCTTTTTTCGTTTTTGTTCTTTACATACACAATCGCACGTCACAGGGGGTATCCCCAATACTCAATTCGCAGGGGGTGCCAGACCAAATGGAGAAGGAGGAGAGCGGGGCTCACAACTCCTGTAGGCAGGAGGCAATGGGCGTGGGGAGGGGCGACGGCCGGCGACGTGGGGGGTTCGGGGCGGACCGGCGAAGAAGAGGCGTTGCGCGAGCGCTGGCGAGGGTGGTCCTGTTGACGACGGTGGCCACCGGACACGGGAATAGAGGGGGCAGGCCAGGGGCGGGGCGCCGTGGCCATAACCAGTGGGGGGGTGGCCCCCAACGTTGACGAGGAGGACCGGCCAGGAGGGGTCCTGTGGCGGGACAGCCGTCGCCGGCGGGGCCCCGGCCGAGACGCCGGTGGGGAGGGGCGGCCACCGAGGAGGTGCTTGCCGAGGAGGAGGGGGCCGACCGGTGAAGGGGGTACCGACCGGCGCTGGATCTGGACGGGGGTGGGGAGGCAAGACTTCGGTGGGGAAACGGGGGGTGGAGGCCGAAGGGTAGGTGGTTCCTGGCCGGCGGGGGAGAGGACCCGCCGGGGAGGGGTGGAGAGGCAGGGCGAGGTGGGATTTGGGGCTCGCGGTGGGGCGATGTGCTGTTCTGGGAGGAGAAGGGAAGAGAGCCGAGAGGAGGGGCTCATGGGGAGGGAGGGTTCTGATGCGGGGGGTGGGGGGGGGGGGTTGTGAGTATCGGCGGGGATCGGGAGGGTTAGCTGGGAGGGAGACCGAGTGAGAGGGAGGCTCTCGCAGGGAGTGGCACTACAGGAATCACCTTCTTTGCCGTCTGCCATCACAGACGGCAAAGACAAATACCCGGACGGCAAAGACAGTACCACAGACGGCAAAGATTGTCACGGCCGGCAAATTTTCTGCGTCAGCCTACGACGGCATAGGACATTCTTTGCCGTCTGCCCCCCCCCCCCCCCAAAGCGGACGGCAAAGCTCTTTGCCGTCAGCTTCCCTGAGGAGCAGTCGGCAAAGAGCTTGAGACGGCAGCCGAGAGGCGTTGCCTCCGTTAGGGGTTAACGGAGGCTCTTTGCCGTCTGCCTGCTGGTCAATCTTTGTTGTCTGCCCTATTGAATATCTTTGCCGTCTGTCGTGTCCTCCCCTCCCCCTCTCTCCACTCCTGCCCCTCCTCTGTGCCCTCTTCTTTGCCGTCTGCCCCCCCCCCCAGCAGGCAGACGGCAAAGAGCCTATATGGCCAGCTGCTACTGCCCAGGAAGCACAGCTGGGTGCCATGTGGCACCTTTGCCGTCTGCTGGCTGATGGCAAAGGCCTTTGCGATCAGCCAGCAGACGGCAAAGAGCCCATATTGTCACTGTTTTGTTTATTTTATGTTATTTCACAGCAATAATATGTATAATTCATAGCACATATGTGATATATAGTTCACAACACATATATGATATACATATAAAGTTCACCAATGTCATTTGTTCATCAATGGACATCCATATATCGAAAGAAACCAACATATACAAAGTTTCATCCATATATATATACATATAGTTCCACATGTATTGTTCATCAACACATTGTTCATCAACACATACAAAGAACCAACACATTGTTCATCAACTCAAATAAAAAAGGAAACTAAAGCACTCCAACGCCAGCTTCCATGCATGTAGTACATCCAATCTGCAAAATGGGAATAAGAAAGTAAGTAGAAGAAGAACAACAACATATATGACAAATAAGCTAAATTGAAGAAGAAAGAGAAGAAGCAATAAGAGAACAAGGAGAAGAAAAACAAGAAGGAGGAGGAGGAGGAGGAGGAGGAGGGGAAGGGGAAGGAGAAGGAGAAGGAGGAGGAGAAGAAGAAAAAAGAAGAGAAGGAGAAGGAGAAGAAGGAGGAGAAGAAAGAGGAGAAGAAAGAGGAGGAGGAGGAGGAGAAGAAGAAGAAATCAAGAAGAAGAAATCAAGAAGAAGGAGGAGGAGGAGAAGGATAGAAGGTCCTTGGCCTTCTCCTCCTCCTCCTCCTCCTCCTCCTCCTCCCTTCTCCTCCTCCTCCTCCTCCTCCTTCTCCTTCTTCTCTTCTTCTTCATCTCTTCTTCTTCTTTCTTTTCATTTTGAGCTTATTATGGTAGAAGAAGAAGAAGAAACAGGAGGAGAAGAAGAAGAACGAGGAGGAAGAGGAGAAGAAGAAGAAATCAAGAAGAAGGAGGAGGAGGAGGAGGAGGAGGAGGAGAAGGCCCCCTGGCCTTCTCCTCCTCCTCCTCCTCCTCCTCCCTCTTCTCTTCTTCTTCATCTCTTCTTCTTCTTTCTTTTCATTTTGCCTATTTCTTCTCCTCTTCTCCTCTTGTTGGAGCTAAATTACCTAATTATGTCTTTTTTGAGCTAAATATTCCGATTATGTCCTTTTAGAGGAAAATAAGCTAAGTATATAATATTCATGAGCTAACCAAGCTTCTTATGCATTTTGAGCTTATTACGGTATTTTGGAGCTAAATGGGCTAACTATGTCATTGTTGGGTTAATTAATGCAAGGATAATATGAAAGTGGAGAAGAAAGAGGAGGAGGAGGAGAAGAAGAAGAAATCAAGAAGAAGGAGGAGGAGGAGGAGAAGGAGGAGGAGGAGATGGATAGAAGGTCCTTGGACTTCTCCTCCTCCTCCTCCGCCGCCTCCTCCTCCTCCTTCTCCTTCTTCTCTTCTTCTTCATCTCTTCTTCTTCTTTCTTTTCATTTTGAGCTTATTATGGTAGAAGAAGAAGAAGAAAGAGGAGGAGAAGAAGAAGAAAGAGGAGGAAGAGGAGAAGAAGAAGAAATCACGAAGAAGGAGGAGGAGGAGGAGGAGGAGGAGGAGAAGAAGAAAGAGGAGGAGCTTATTATGGCATATTTTCTAATGTTTCTAATCTTCAAGTGCATTGCATTCATCTTGATCTTGTGATCGTCACGCACCTCGGCAACATCCAACTCCAATATCATCTTCTCCTCATCAAGGCTTTTACGGACCTTCGACAACTTATATATAAGCTAATAATAGATCTTTTGCGTCTTTCGATATGCGAAGAGAAGTAAGAAGGTTTACTATTAGGATAACGAAGATATGACCATATTTCTGATCAATTCAACAGACGAGATCGGATAGTAGAATAGAGAGAAGGATCTTCTACTTTCTGAAAATGATAGAGAGTCAGGAGAGGGTCTATGTTAATAGTGCTCTTTAGATAGGGAGAGGAAAGACGTAACTAGACCGTGAAAATAATATAATGTTTTACCGCTACATCCGCTGGAGAAGAAAACTCAGCAAAGGATATTCCTATCCTTTCTCTAGTTGAAGACTAATCTGGATATTCCCTAACATGCTTGACTTCGAGTTCTTGGAGTGACAACTTTCTTTGTACACAAGGGTCCCTTACTTTATTACTTTTCCACTTCATTGATCTGAAAGAAGTGACAGAAGAAAGCTACATGCATATACCCCTGCCCTGGGGGAACATGTGCCACCTCAACAGTTATATTCTAAATCGTTAAGCCTTGCAACCCTTTCTTTTGTATCAGACCTTTCCCGATTTCCTTACTTTCCTTGTTCACTCAACCTTCAAAAATTCCTTCCATGAATCTAGGGACGGAAAACCACCTGTGACTTCGCCAAGTCTCCCTTTCTTTGGTCGAAGGCCTCAGGTCAAGATCCTTTTTCCTATCTATTGAAAATGCATAGAGAGATGCTTCTTCCACTTCAAGTTGGAAGTGTAAGAAGAAATGCGGTAAATAGGAGTTCCATCTACCACGCACTCGACCCACACTCCAGCTAACTTCAGCATCCATACTCAGCTATGAGGAAGGTGTCGGGGACACTATGAACACACAAGTACTTGGTTGACTTGACGTCCCGTCTCACAACCGTGTAAGATCTAATAAACAAACAACTTGCTTGCCCAATCCCTATTGAGAGGATTTCTTGAGCTTGAACTTCCTTTTGTAGCTCCGCACAAAAGGACTTCTTTTCATCCACAATGAAGCTTATACCACCACTTGGTGAGTAAGGCCTGATTTCGTCCCGTCCATAGCACTTCAGAAGTCACTTTGGCGTGGCGCTGCTGGATACTTCTGTTCAATAGGAATAGGAGGAAAAAAACTATTGATGAGCATCTATTGGAGTCGATCATTTCCAAGATCTAATTCTAGTTTCTTATTATGTAGTTGAAACACCTCACAATCTTCAGTTTTACGCTTACGCTTAAGGGATGAAATGTTCTTGGTGGATGCAGGACCTAGTACTACAAAAATTTGCATGCAAGATGAGCTTACATGAGTGCCAATCAAGGGAGCCACCAGGCTTGAGAATAAGGTGGTATCAAAGAATTAGTGGCTGGTGAATGACTCATCAAAAAGCGGATTTCTGAGAGGTTCTTTATCGATCTAGTGGCCAATGAATCACTTATCAAAGAGCGAGCACCCGCCAGGTTTAACGATTTTGTGGACCCTGGATGTAGCGGCTGGTGAACCGTGTCTTCTTCCACAAAGATTCAGACAAAACCGGGCTTGGATAGAACTAAAGAAGATTTGGCGAACGAAGAAAAATGTCAAAGGGTTTAGTATAAAAAAATCAAAGGAGGTTATTCAGTAGCCATCGCGGGTTTCATTACTTTTCTTCCATTCAAAAAAGCTCTTCACAAAAAAAGGATAGCGAATGATCGATTCACCATTGATAGCATTAAGCCTACAAGGAGGGATATTGTGATAATAGTGACCTCCGGGCTACCATGTCAATTGTAAAAAGTAGTTGATTCGTGTCTTGCAGGAGCAATAATAGTGAAATGAGGACGTAAGCCCCCTAGGTCTTCCTCTTCCTTCTAAACTAATTGCTTTCGCTTGACTCTTCCAAGAGAAAAGTATAATAAGTGGTTGAAGGAAAGCGAAAAGGAATGGCTTTTTCATGTACCAGATCCGTGATCTAGACATCAAGCAAAAATGTACATACAATCAAAGAGAGCAGTTATTTGTAGTGACTGGTGTATTGGTTAGAGATGCAAGGAGAGACTCGATTATGGTGTGGTAAAGATCTTGCTCCAATTCTCGGATTCAGGTAGAAAGTAAGAGCAGTAGCATATTCGTAGGAGAGATTTTTTACTTGAAATTACTAGTCCTGGTAGTTGGAAAAAAGCTCTGAATACAGATTTAAAGCATCAATATAGGTAGTCCAATCAATATATTTCCCTTTTTCCAGTCTCTGATCGGATGATTGCCGCTTGTGTGAATTTCATTGTTGTGGGTCCCGTGTGTGCTCGAATAATATTATTTTAGGATTCAGGTTGGTATTTACTTATTATGGTCTCTTCTAATAGTGGTCCCTTGGTATTCAGGTTGTAAAATCCTCATAGGAACGTCGATTGTTATACCTTGTTTTTGTAATGGTCTATCTTATTTAAAAAGCCGAAAGATAAACAAGCTCTTGGAACCGAAGGTATGTCTGAGCATTCTGGGCAGGTCGCAAGAAGCCGCTTTTAGAAGGTTTGGAGCAACCGCAATTTTTCACCATATTACCCGCTTCCAATTTTTCACCATGCCACCGTGGGACCGCTTTCGCGAGCTCTTCCTTCTCCGGTTTGGCACCCCCATCCGTGGCAGCCGACTGGCAGCCCTCGGCCGCTTACCGTTTACCTCAATGGTCCAGGACTACGCCGACCAATTCCAAGCCCTGGCATGCCACGCGCCAGGCATATCCGGGACTTCGACGCCCTCACGATGACATTCTGGCGGCTGGGACGCCAAATTGGCCTTGGCCTCCTCCTCCTCCTCCTCCTCCTCCTCTTTATGTCTTTTTTGAGCTAAATTACCTAATTATGTCTTTTTTGAGCTAAATTACCTAATTATGTCTTCTTTGAGCTGAATTGGCTAATTATCTCATTTTAGAGGAAAACAAGCTAAGTTTGGAGGAGAAACTTACCGTAGTGGTCATCAAGGAGGAGAAACACCACGGTTGCTCGCGCCAGCTTCGTTTGGAGACGGTTGCCCTGGAGAAGGGTCGTGCGATGCCGCTCAGGAGTTATTCTGCAGAAAAGATATTTTGCAATGTCTCAGTTAGCATGAGGACACTCAATTATTAATACTAGTTTATAATGAAACTCACCGTGCCAATCGAAGAGAAGACGGGCATCGGCGGAGGGACTTGACCGCTCTTCTCGCACAGACCCTGAAGAGTGGGTCGTATTAGTTAGTATTGAAACAGACATTACACACATGATTTGGCTAATGTGAAAAAAAACATACCACAAAAAGCTCGTACAGGGCCCGTTGACCCGCCTCATTCCGGGCCCTCTCCTCCTCAAGCAATCGTGCCGTGCTCTGGTCCCTCTCATCAAGAGCAACCTGAAGAGCATCCTGGCATGCCAATCTCTCTTTCTCAAGAGCAGCCTGGTTTGCCGCTCTCCCTTTCTGAAGAGCAGCCTGAAAAACCATTCCTCGTTACCAAAGTAATGATCTATGGTGACACACATAATGAAATGGATGAAAGTGTTCTTAGTCCGTACAACTAACCTCGATGGCAAGTTCGACTGGCCGTGGACGACGCGTTATCTCAGGACAGTTGCTCGACTGGCGCGCCTTGATCTCCGGAAGAGTGAGTGGACAACGTATTATCCCATCTCCAATGGCTATCGAGCCATGGGGCCTCCCGCCACCAGATATCATCACCAGCTCTGGATCCAAAGGTTCCTGGCTAGGGTTAAAGTCATCCCCTTTCGTAGCCTTCCCCGCGTCCCTGTATGCCACGAGCTTCTGGTGGGATGATATGTTGGTGAAGTTACTGGGATCATCCAGGTCAGACTCAGAGAATGCCTTCGCCTTCTTGTACGAGGCAGTATGGGCCATGCCATAAACGTCGTACAAGTGTGGCATCTCAGTCTTATTGTGATGCGCCTAAAAGAGAGGAACAAAATATTAGCATAAGAATGAATTGCATGAATCATGAAGCAAATCACATACCCAGTTTCGTCCAAACTGAAGTAAGTTGGCGCTGCCTTGATGGTGTGGCACACCAACCATTTGGCTACGCCGATCCTTCGCATTATCGTGGACGGCTCGCCAGCTGCCTGTGCACCACTCATCAACCAACGCCTCCCAACAATCCATCTTATCCGCACACCATCTCGGGGGCACCTGTAAGTTATTAGAAAGAATTTTCAGCGCTACGCCTATGAATGAAATCAAGAAAACTACGTAGAAGGACTTAAGAATAGGTAATTACCTTCATGTATTGCTCCTTCTTCAGAAACTTTCCGCGGCAATCCTTCTTCTCCTTCTTAATACCACGCGTGGCGTAGTAATCTCGAATAGCCTGCGGCCGAGCCTCGTGGCGCAAGTTCTGTAGTAACCGCCTACACTCGACCTCGAGAACCCTGGCCGCCGCCTCCTCATATCCATCCTCACACCTATAGAAGGTCTTCAATCAAACGTGAAAACACCGATTAGTACAATAATGAGGTATATGCTTAATTTTAGATTCTGTAAAAGGATAATTTACCCAAAAGCTCCTGATCACCATCTCGGCCCTCGTGTGGCACAAGACACCATCTATAATCTCCTCCGGCGGGGCCTGCGCAGCCTGGTAGTGCTCCCAGGTAAATCCTAGTGTAGGAACCTGACCCTCACCAGGCAACGTGACAAACCCCGGGAAATTTTTCCGGCAAAGCACATCAAGGACGGAGTTCGGCCTGCGGACTCCAAGAGGGTGTACCCATCCCCTGCAGTATGATAAGGTCAGCGCATTAGATATTTGAACAAACTTGAAGGAAAAAGCTAAAAAAAGGGTAAATGTACTTACCTATCTCCTTCAGGTTTTATCACCGGCCTCTGCTCGCGGGTAGCCGGGGCGACCGGGAGACGTGTACTACCACGCTTGTACACGGTAGCCGGGGCCCTGTCCACCTGCACATCGCCCTCGCTATCCGTAAGCTCATCCCCGCCATCCCTGCACCCTGAGCCACCCGGACCCTCGGTCCAATCCGGCAACTCGGTACGATCCGACCAAGGCTCCCATCCGGACCTCTCCACGTCGGGTGAAGCCTCCGGAACCGTACTCTCCTCCGGCTGCTCCTGGGCCGAATGCACCTCGACCCGAGGCTGCTCCTGGACCGGAGTCTCATGGGACGAATGCCCGTGAACACCAGGCTCCTGGACCGGATTCCATGTAGCCTCCTCCGCAAACGGGTCGACCATACTAGTCCTATGCTCGGGTGAATGAGCTGGTGGTGGTGGCGAGGACGGCTCAACAGTCCTCCTGGATCTTCCGCGGCCACCACCTCTCCCTATACACTTCCCCTTCTTCCCTACTCGACCAGCACCTCTACCAGCGGGCAATGCCGCCGACGAAGAAGAACCCCTGGCTGGTGTCGAAAGACTGTCTGCCAAGGCTATACGAGAGATAGGGGTGGAAGGGAAGTACCACCCCTCGTGCGGGGCGCCTGGGAAGAACCCTTCGAGCGCTCTGGACCCGCGCCCACCATCTTTCAACACCTGCCATGATAAAGATTAAAAGAAATTAGTACAACATAAAAAAATTGAATGACTGACATGAATAATAATATGTACATGAATAATAAATATTAAAATATATAGATATTATCTTCTGTTGCCCGGCTATCCAAGGAGCCGGAACCCTAGCCTCCGCCGCACCTAACCGTAGCCGCGACAGCGCCATCTCACCGGCGCGTCCGCTCCAGCCCTCGCTCCCCTCCTCCCTGCCCTTACAACCTACGCCGGAGGCCCGGTAGGAACCCTAGTCCTACCAATTTGGTATCCAGAGATTCCAGGCTGATCATGTCGCTCCCTCCACCACCGCCGCCGCTCAACACCACCACGGCCCCACTGCCGCAAACCACCACCACCGCCTCGCTGGGACCCAACCCCCACCGCCGAGCGTCGCCCCCACTACCTACGGGCCGCCGTCGCTGCCGTGGGCCACCCCGGCCTTCGAGCCACTCCACGGAGGGGCGCCGCCACAGCCGCCGCAGCTGCTGTTGCAGCACTACCACGCCGCGGGCACTCCCTGGCCGGTGTGGCTGGCCACCACCGCGACGCTGGGGGGCTGCCCCAACAGTCGCTACCGGCCACCACGGCGCAGGCGTCAGGGGTCGGGGTAGGGGGTCGGGGGTCGAGGTTGAGTGTTGTCGGGGGTCGGGGGTCGGGGGTCGAGGTTACCTATAAAACTTTCTAGGTTACCTATAAAACTTTCTAGGTTACCTATAAAACTTTCCAGGTTACCTATACTACTTTATAAAACATTCCAGGTTCCATAAAAAAATATTTCATGCCGGGGTGTCGTCGAGATGTCGTGTCGGGGCGTCGTGTCGGGGTTTCGGGGCATCGTGTCCGGTGTCAGGGGTGTCGTCGAGATGTCGTGTCGGGGCGTCGTGTCGGGGTTTCGGGGCATCGTGACGGGTGTCAGGGGTGTCGTCGAGATGTCGTGTCGGTGCGACCACTACTATTGCGAGCTGTTGTAATATCCTCTGTGTTGAAGTCGAATATCACCGGTGCCTGAAGGGGGTGGTCCCAATAGTAATGTTTCTGCACCGACCTGCATGGGGGTGGTTGCAGCAGCATCGTTGTTGCAGCACGTGAGCTCGATGGCATAGTAGCCATGGCAGGTGCGTGACAAGCTCACCGACGTTCCCCAACGTTGTGGCTAGTGCAAGCATAGGCGGCGACCGGAGGGCTCTACACGGTCAACTACAAACCTAACAACTAACCTAACACACAGTAGGTAATTAACAACTAACCTAACAACTAACCTTGCTCGAGGGGTAATACCACTAACAACTAACCTAATTACCACTAACAACTAACAAGTAACCTAACTAACCTAATTACCAGTACGTAACCACTAACAACTAACCTAACTAACCTAACTAACAATAGGTAATTAACAACTAACCTAACTAACCTAATTAATGAATTAAACAAAAAAAGGAAATGAGGACTCACCGAGCTCCGGCGGTGGAGGAGAGGGCGGTGGAGGGGGGGCGCAGGGCGGCGGTGGGGTGTGTAGGTGGGGAGGTGGGGGGGGAGGCGGCAGCGGTGCGGCGGCGGCGCTGGGGGCGCAAGGAGGAGGAGGAGGCCCGCAGGGGGGGGGGGGTCGCAGGGCGGCGGTGGGGCGGCGGCGACGGTGGGGCGGCGGCGGCGCTGGGGGCGCAGGGAGGAGGAGGAGGCCCGCAGGGGGGGGGGGCGCAGGGCGTGCGTGGGAGAGAGAGAGCGTGGGAGAGAGAGAGAGTGCGTGGGAGAGAGGAGAGAGGTAGGCGCGCGGCGACCGTTAACTTTTCGGGGGTCCATCTCCTTTGCCGTCTGCCACTAATCCCCTTTGCCGTCAGCCACGGACGGCAAAGCTACTCAGGCAGACGGCAAAGGGGTGGGTTGGGACGGGGTGGGATGGGGAGAGAGGAGGGGTGGGGTTGGACAGCTTTGCCTTCGGCCATCCCTACCTTTGCCGTCTGTCAGCAGACGGCAAAGACGTGACTGATGGCAAATATTTATTTTGCCATCAGCCTCCTCTTTACCGTCTGTTTTTTGCCAACACACGGTAAAGAGGTTCTTCTCCGTCCGCTGGCAGACGGCAAAGATTTGGCGGACGGCAAATATAGGAATTCCAGTAGTGTGGGGTCTCGGTGGTTGGTGAGCGTGAGAGGTGAGGGTTCTGGCGGTAGGTGGGGTGGGGCTCCCGTGAGGAGGGAGCTGCGATCGAGGGGTGGGGAGGGTTGCGGTCGAGGGGTGGCGCCGGTAGGAGGGATGTTAGAGCATATATCTCCATATGTGGTTTTGGTAATTGATGACAATTCCTATGGACTAATGGTTGCCTTAAGTTATATTTTAGGATTTGTCCATAGGCACTTCTTGAAGTCCATCTGTTGGGTTCAAGGAGTTTATATGATGACCAAGATGGTATTCAAGGTATTATGCAAAGAATGGTCATAGAGACACTAGGTTGATCAAGATCTCAGACAAAGAGTAAATCAAGATGATCAACACACAAAGCATATAAGATGTACTGAGAGGGATCAACTGATCCCATGGTATGGTAAGCATTGTCCATTACGTGTTTGTGTACTAACCCATGGTCTTTGTCAGAGTCCTATGTGGGGGTTAGGTGTGCTTCCATGGGCTTGCGTCAAAAGGAAGATCTGATATAACCCATGAAGGATGACGTTAACTGGTGATCGTCATCAAGATTGTGGTGTGCAAGTTCAAGTGGATCAACACAAATATATCATTAAAACTGTTGTTAATGATCATGTGTTGATAAGGACAAGCTCATGTGCTAACAAGGACAAGATCAAGATAAGCATTCCTGAGCACTACATGCTTGATTCTTGTGGATGTTCACATGGTTGACAAATGAAGATGAATACATAAGCTAGGCTTTCCACATTGTGTATGGGAGAGCCTCTTGAAGACTTCATCATGTCTTGCTTTCAACTTGAGCCAAGAAGGAACAACAACATCAAGCTCAAGTGAAAGGGCTAACTCAAAGGTATCAGTTCCTTTGACGTTAGTGGTGCGGAGTGATGATCAGCGAATAAAAGTATACACTCAAGTATGGATCATCAGCACCCCTTTTATGATTCTTGAGTCTTTAGGGATCCCGCACTATTAAGAGGGGATCACAGGTTTTGCGATGAACTTGCTGAAACTACATCTCTACTTTTCTGCTCATACCACATCCCCACTCCTCTGCTGTTATCTGAAAACAGAACCAATGCCTCGGACATCCGGCTTCCTCCGGACGTCCGAGGCACGGACGCCCGACCACTTCAGAAATCCAGAACCTTATACCAGAGAAATCCAAAGTCAAATAACTCGGACTTCCGGCTCTCTCCGGACGTCCGAGGGCCGGAGTCCGACCCCCTTCGGAAAACCGGAACCTTGCACCAGAAGAAATTTGAGTCAAATAACTTGGACTTCCGGCCTCCTCCTGACGTCTGAGGGCCGGACGTCTGGCTCTCTCCGGACGTCCGAGGGCCGGACGTCCGGCTTCCTCCGGACGTCCGGTCCCTGTTCGACTACACACTGGTTCCTGATATATATACATCCCTCGGACGTCCGACCCCTTTTGGGAGTCCGGACATCCGAGAACTGCCGGACGTCCGATCACTGTCAGACCTAAGTGACCCCAACGGTCACTTTCCCTTCTCCACTACAAATACCCCCCTCCCACTTCGTGAGAGGGGGCCCAACACAGCCATATCCTCATAGGAACACATTTCTACCCCCACACACATTTGCTCATACCAAATCTTAGATCCCAAGAGCATTTGTGAGCCCCTTTGAGAGTTGTTCCAATCAGAAGATAGATCGTCTCCCTCCCCTTCTCTCAACCCAAGCTATTTGATATTTGAGCAACTTTTGAGCCTTCCCCTTGATCTTGTTACTCTTGGAGGTTGGAGACTCCTAGGCGGTAGGAGTTCTTCGGAGAGGAATTAATCCGTGTGATTTCCCCCGGAAAAGTTTGTGAGGGTTTGGAAGCCACCTCAAAGGCTTACCACTAGTGGTTGAGAAACGCCTTCATGGTGTTATATCAAAGGGAGAATACGGTGAGCCTTCGTGGCGTTGGTGTGCCTTCGTGCTAACATCCACCTCTCTAATGGTGACTAGCTTCCCTCCAAGGAAGTGAACATCGGGATACATCTTTGTCTCAGTGACCTTGGTTATCCTTAACCCTAACTCCTTACTTGTGGTTTACTTGTGTTACTTGAGCATACATACATTGTGTACTGTTTTTGCTCATTATATTGTGTTGGCTATTTCTTTATACATGATTAATCATTCAAGCATACCCTCTATATCCACACGTTCACACTTGCAGCTTTTGATATATCGTGTGCTATAGTGTGATCTAGTATCTTGTGTCGTTCACCTACTTGTCGGGTGATATAGCTCAAGTAAGTTTGTGTAACTTGCTTGTGCTTGTTAGTAACTGTATTGTGTCCATCTTGGTAGATCGTGTTGTTGATACACGTTGCGGTGCCTATTGCATTTAGGATTTGTGCTTGAAAAGTATCCTCTTAGTTTATTTCCGCAATAGGTTTAAGCCAAATCCGAAGAAGTTTCTAAATAGCCTATTCACCCCCCCCTCCAGGCATCATCGAGGTCTTTTCAATTGGTATCAGAACAAGGTCTCTGTTTAATTAGGTGTCACGACCTAGAGAGTATCGATGTCAACTATTGGATTAGTGCACAATGACACCTTCGACTTTGATGGCACAAATTATACCCTATGGAGAATTCGTGTGCTTCATGACTTTCGGGCCACGGGCCCAAATACTTTACGAGTTGTTCTTGTATGGATTTCCGACAAATAGGATGATGCATCTTCATCTACTAATGAAATATATCTTGATTGTGAGGCTTTTCTTGCCATTCATCGAACCATAAGTCCTGAAGTGTTTAAGTCTATCTCATGAAGTTTGGACTAAACTTGAAGATATATATGGTGGGTCCAATCTTGATGAAGATGATATTATGATGAAGGAGTTGGTACATGAGCTCTTCACTCTTTTCGATCATAAAGTGTCCACCACTACTTCCATATCCGATTGCTTGCACACCTCAGCATCTTCAATCTCACAAGGTAATGACATGGTGAGTGAAGAAATATATGTTGATAAAAATGTCATAGCCTCTGTGGACACGAGCATATCTAGCACCACATATAGTGTAAATTATTGTGCGGATAGGTCATGCATTTCACCTAAAGATCCCTCGACAAATGTGTGTGGTGATATGCCTGCTTTCCCGTGTCCTCTTGATCAAAATATCTTGTTTCTCCCTAGTTGCTCTATGACTAATCATTTAGGGGAAATCAAGAAATATGAAGTACTTTTGACTAATGAAGAATCTGATTCACCAAAAGAATCATCATCAACTCCTCCAGTTCACATGTGCCTCATGGCAGGAGGTAATAATGAGGTATGATCTTCCCTGTGCAATAACGATGATATTTGCTATGAGGATGATGATGATGACTTGACTGAAAATATCTATGTGATCAGTAAAATTCTTCATAAAGCTAAAAATAACGCTCTTCAAAGATTCCAAGATGTTCTTGCTTACTTTGAAAATTGTAATGATTCACTTAATCATGAACAAGCTAAAAGTGAACAACTTGAACATGAACTTGAGAAGAGTCATCAAGCATGAGGAGAATTAAGATCTTCAAAAGGAGAGATTGCAGTTCCTCATGATAAACTTAAAAAGGATTTTGAGGTCCTTCTCCTTGAATGAAAGAATGTCAAGGGAGAGCTCATCAAAACCTCTAAGATCTATGAGGAGCTTCAATCTACTCATGAGAAGTCTCTATTTGCTACTTACTCCTCTCATATTGTTGATGATACTTGTACATCTAACTCTACCTCAATTGAAGTATCAACATTGAAGGAGAATATTGAGCTACGTGCTCAACTTGATTTAGTAACTAGCAATTATGGGAAGTTGGAAGAAAACCATGTAATGCTCACAAGCTCTCATGCCAATCTTCTAACATCCTATAATGTGCAAAAGTTAGCTCCTGAGGCTATCATCACCAAGGTAACATCAAGTGAGCCTCATGTGGACAATGGCACTACTTCTAGTCAAAGTACTATATTTCCATGTGCTAGTCCTCGTAATTCGTCTACTCATAATGTTGCTACCTCGTGTGATGAATTACTTTCCTTGCCTTGTTGCTCTTACATTGAACCTTACACTTCCTCTACTACTTGCATTGATACTAACCGTGCAGAGGAAATCGAAGAGCTCAAGGCCCAAGTCACTTCTTTGAAGAAATACTTGGAACAGTGTCATGAAAGGATGTCCACACTCAACAACGTCCTGTGTGAGCAAACATCTCCGAATGACAAAAATAATGTTGGAGTAAACTCAAACAAGAACAAGAGGGGCCTAGAACAAGTCAAGAATTTGGCCAAAATTATTTGCTTCAAGTCCAAAGTTAAAGGGCACCATGTTAGATCTTTCCCTCTGAAGACGAAGTCTCAAAGTCACAAGCAACAAGGGAAGCGGCCACAAACTCAATCACATATTCAGCTACAAGTTGAAGGAAGGCCTCTTCCCAATAATACCCAAGCCAACACTCCCCGAGGTGAGAAATCAACTCGGAAGAAAGCAAAGGGTAGATGTTGCTACTTATGTCGTGAGAAGGGCACGTCGCTTCGTCTTGCACAAGAGGTAACTTATCCAACCCAATCACTATTGATGATATCTATTCCCTTGGGAAGGATAAGGTTGGCAATGTGTTTGCTAAGTTTGTTGGTACTCAAAATGGTGTCAAGAAAAGAACCATTTGGGTTGCCAAGCCTATTGTGATTAACCTCTTAGGACCCAACGTAGTTGGGGACCAACAAGCTCAAACTTGATCAATAGGTGACTATGGAGGACATTAGAGACTTGGATACATAATGAAGAATTAAGGGGTCTTCATCATTCATATTATCTCAATCCAAGTCATTTGGATTATCGAGTTTCTATCTTATATCCAATGTGCCTCCTTACGGTAACTTATACTTAAACAATTTACATTGCTAGGTGCTTGCCCCTTTGCATGTTGTGGTTTTGTACCTTGCATGCGTTTGTATATGTTGTGCTTCCAACTTTCTTATCTTGAGTAATCGAGTATGTGTATGTTGGTTTGCATATCATGTACATCTGAGTCTTGTATTGAGCCTTTTTGCATCTTGTTTGTATTTTTGTTGGCTCTTGTGAGAGATTAATGGATTATCCCATTGTGGGGGAGTGATGTGCTTTGCACACCTCACAATCCTATAAATGTGTATACATGGGGAATACCACTTAGTTTTCATATTTCAATATTATCTAGTTTCTATGTGGTATGTCTTACTCATGAGAAATTCAAATTCTATATGGTCCATTAAGTATCTCTTGTTGGTTTTAATTTGCCACTTGTTAATATTGTTGGTTTATCACATTATGGGGGAGTAATATGCTATGTGCAAATTACAAACCTAGAAAATGTGTACATTTGAGGTGTTGCCACTTAGTGTTGATATTGTAAATTATCTTGTTCCTAGGTGGCATGTTAGGTCTACACGTGTCATTTGCTTGCGTTTTATGGGTAAAGATTACCAATGAGTATAACTTCCAAAATCCTTCTTGTCCTTGACAATTGGTATTCCCATCATGTGATAGGAATTGCTAATCGTCTTTACATTGGATTTTGTGTTTCGTTTGTCTTCCTTGCCTCTTATGGATCTATCTTAACATGTCTACTGTTTTTATAGATATAGAGAAAGTGATGGTCCCATCGTGTGCATTTTGTATATAAATGAAATTCTATATAATGCATGTCCCTTGGGGGAGCTATCCTATTTTCTTTAGAACACTCTCTTTATTCACCCATCATAAAATCTTTTGATCCCCATCAAGTGTGTGTTGATGGGAGGCAAGTCTTGCTCTTTATGATGCTTTGTGCCATCATGAAAATTTGTCAAGGGCTTGGTTTGTTGGAACCTAGCTCTCTTTTGGAATATAGATACCTCGCGTTTGTTTTCCTTCAGTTGGTTTCTTGTTTCCTTTTATTTGGCATGTGTCAATGGATATCTCATTCCTTGAGGTATCTTTTAATTGATATCCTTCAAGTGATAGTTCTTTTTGTTTAGGATCTTATTATCACTTGATACCTTGTCTTTTGTTGACTTATAAACTTTGTGTTGAGTTGATTCTTGAGAGTCTTGAGCATGCATATCTACTATGTACAACTTCTTTTGCTTGCTTTCCTTCTTTGACCAAATATATAGGGGAAACTCCACCTTGTCATAAATTGGCTAAAGTGTGCATGAAATTCAAATTCATATCTCTATGCACATATGTATGTGGAGTTTGTCCTATGTATTGCATGTTTTCTAACTCTTTGGTCCCAATGAGTTTGGGCACCATTTTGTTTGTTTTGCTGTTCCAGGAACAACTTGAGATGCATTGGATGCTCGGCTCACGTATAAGGAAGGTGTTGAGACCATGTGATTATTGGAGCCAAGTTAGGATGATCAAAGAACAACTATCTACTACATCAATCCAATGTTGTCTCGCTAACAAGTATCCACTTCATGCATTCTTTTCTTGCAAAGGCCCCAACCTGTCTTTTCTTTTCCAGGTTGCATCATGGCATGAATCTCTTGATTCGTTCTTGTAGTACTTGTTTGCTTTCTCAAAGCATCTGAACAATGATGTCTTACTACTAGTTGGGATGTCTTTGATGTTCTTATGTTGGAAGTTCATATTGTACAATAAGAAAATATTAGGCCATGTGCTATGCTTCCAAGCAAAAGATCTCATTGATATATTTATGACTTCCTTTTGGATATCTAGTTTGTTCCTTCTTGTAACCATTTCGTGTGAACGTCCTTCTTTGTGGATATATATCATCAGTATTGTCTTCTACTTAGAATCTTTTACACATGAGAGAAGTTACATCTCTAATTGATATCCTCTTTTCTTTCACGTCCATCGTTGCATTTCCTTTTTCAGTTTTTGGTGGCTTCGGGAAAGGATTTTTTTGAGTGCGTATCTTATTTTCCTACATCTTGATGCACTCTTTGGCCGTGAAGATTATTTTTCCTCATGCTTGTCTTCATGAGGGTTTTGCCATTTCAATTAGTATCCCTCCTCTTGACAAGGTTCTTACTTCCTATCTTCACAATGGGTTGTCACAAGCGTTGCTTCTTATTTTGTTTATTAGTAAGCTTGTGAACCCATTTTCTAGTATGTGTGTGTGACAATGATATGTCTTGCACTTTGTATCTCATTTCATCAAGACTATGTTGATGAGTAATTCTCATCCTTATCTTAGTCTTCTCAAGTGCTTTGCCATGACTCACACACATTACTTTGGTTGAGCCTATTCTTAAGTTGCTTCTTTTACATGTTGCTCAACCATTTGTTTTGTGCAATTGATATGCTTATTGTCTCATCTATCTTATTGCACTCGTTGTGTGTTTTTATTTATTTTGTGGGAGCAACGATCCTATTTTGTGCACCTGTATCAAATACAAAAATCTCGTATTAGTGCACAAATCATGGGGAGCTTCTCTAGTTTTTGATAGAATACTATGTTGCCTTTATCATAATATCTTTTATTCATGTGGTTCAAAGGACCATATGATTGTCTGTTCGATCTGGAATCTTTTGATTGCTTGCCTCTATTTTTGTATATCTTTGTGGCATACGATCCTTTTATTTGCAATATTTGGGTCCTCAATATAGTTTGTTTTCCTCCAACTACTTATCATTGTATTTCTGTATTTCTCTACACTCATTTGCTGAGAAGTACACACTTTTTGGAGGACCACCTACTATATTGGCTTCCTAAACTTTTTGTCCATTTTGGCAATCGATGCCAATGGGGGAGAAGATTAGAGAGTTTACTTTGAATATGTTTAGAGGGTTTTTCTTTTATTGCGTAAGCATTTACATCTTGCACGCATGCATTATTACCTTGTATGTGTGCGCTTGGTTATGCTTATTTCCTTATATAAACTCTCTTGAAGTGGTTGTCTTCAATTACCAAAATGGGGGAGATTGTTAGAGCATATATCTCCATATGTGGTTTTGGTAATGCATGACAATTCCTATGGACTAATGGTTGCCATAAGTTATATTTATAGGATTTGTCCATAGGCACTTCTTGAAGTCCATCTATTGGGTTCAAGGAGTTTATATGATGACCAAGATGGTATTCAAGGTATTATCCAAAGAATGGTCATAGAGACACTAGGTTGATCAAGATCTCAGACAAAGAGTAAATCAAGATGATCAACACACAAAGCGTATAAGATGTATCGAGAGGGAGTAAATGATCCCATGGTATGGTAAGCATTGTCCATTACGTGTTTGTGTACTAACCCATGGTCTTTGTGAGAGTCCTATGTGGGGGTTAGGTGTGCTTCCATGGGCTTGCGTCAAAAGGAAGATCTCATACAACCCATGAAGGATGACGTCAAGTGGTGATCGTCGTCAAGATTGTGGTGTGCAAGTTCAAGTGGATCAGCACGAATATATCATTGTAACTGTTGTTAATGATCATGTGTTGATAAGGACAAGATCATGTTCTAACAAGGACAAGATCAAGATAAGCATTCCTAAGCACTACATGCTTGATTCTTGGGGATATTCACGTGGTGGACAAATGAAGATGAATACATAATCTAGGTTTTCCACATTCTGTATGGGAGAGCTTCTTGAAGACTTCATCATGTCTTGCTTTCAACTTGAGCCAAGAAGGAACAACAACATCAAGCTCAAGTGAAAGGGCTAACTCGAATGTATCAGTTCCTTTGACGTTAGTCGTGCAGAGTGATGATCAGCGAATAAAAGTATACACTCAAGTATGGATCATCAGTACCCCTTTTATGATTCTCGAGTCTTTAGGGATCCCGCACTATTAAGAGGGGATCACAGGTTTTGTGATGAACTTGCTCAAACTACATCTCTACTTTTCTGCTCATACCACATCTCCACTGCTCTGCTGTTATCTGGAAACAGAACAAATGCCTCGGACATCCGGCTTCTTCCGGACGTCCGAGGGACGGACGCCAGACCACTTCGGAAATCCGGAACCTTATACCAGAGAAATCCAGAGTCAAATAACTCGGTCTTCCGGCTCTCTCCGGACGTCCGAGGGCCGGACGTCCGGCTCTCTCCGGACGTCCGAGGCCTGGACGTCCGGCTCTCTACGGATGTCCGAAGCCCAGACGTCCGACCCCCTTCGGAAAACCGGAACCTTGCACCAGAAGAAATTTGAGTCAAATAACTCGGACTTCCGGCCTCCTCCTGACGTCCGAGGGCCGGACGTCCGGCTCTTTCCGAACATCCAAGGGCCGGAGGTCCAGCTTCCTCCGGACGTCCGGGCCCTGTTCGACTACACACTGGTTCCTGATATATATACATCCCTCGGACGTCCGACCCCTGTCAGACGTTCGACCCCTTGTGGGAGTCCGGACATCCGAGAACTGCCGGACGTCCGACCAGTGTCAGACTTAAGTAACCCCAACGGTCACTTTCCCTTCTCCACTATAAATACCCCCCTCCCACTTCGTGAGAGGGGGCCCAACACAGCCATATCCTCATAAGAACACATTTCTACCCCACACACATTTGCTCACACCAAATATTAGATCCCAAGAGCATTTGTGAGCCCCTTTGAGAGTAGTTCCAATCAAAAGATAGATCGTCTCCCTCTCCTTCTCTCAACCCAACCTATTTGAGATTTGAGCAAGTTTTGAGCATTCCCCATGATCTTGTTACTCTTGGAGGTTGGAGACTCCTAGGCGGTAGGAGTTCTTCGGAGAGGAATCAATCCGTGTGATTTCCCCCGGAAAGTTTGTGAGGGTTTGGAAGCCACCTCAAAGGCTTACCACTAGTGGTTGAGAAATGCCTTCGTGGTGTTACCTCAAAGGGAGAATAGGGTGAGCCTTCGTGGTGTTGGTGTGCCTTCGTGGTTACATCCACCTCTCTAACGGTGACTAGATTCCCTCCAAGGAAGTGAACATCGGGATACATCTTTGTCTGAGTGACCTTGGTTATCCTTAACCCTAACTCCTTACTTGTGGTATACTTCTGTTACTTGGGCATAGATACATTGCATATTGTTTGTGCTCATTATATTGTGTTGGCTATTTCTTTGTACAAGATTAATCGTTCAAGCATACCCTCTATATCCACACGTTCACACTTGCAGCTTTTGATATATCGTGTGCTATAGTGTGATCTAGTATCTTGTGTCGTTCACCTACTTGTCGGGTGATATAGCTCAAGTAAGTTTGTGTTACTTGCTTGTGCTTGTTAGTAACTGTACTGTGTCCATCTTGGTAGATCGTGTTGTTGATACACGTTGCGGTGCCTATTGCATTTAGGATTTGTGCTTGAAAAGTATCCTCTTAGTTTATTTCCGCATTAGGTTTAAGCCAAACCCGAAGAAGTTTTTGAATAGCCTATTCACCCCCCTCTAGGCGTCATCGAGGTCTTTTCAAGGGAAACGGGAGGGAGGGAGCGAGTGGTTAGAGTTCGGCCTAACCCCCTTGTTGGGCCGGTGGAGAGATGGCCAGGTGGGCCACTTGGCCTAGTTGACCATGGGGTTTCTTTTCTTGTTTTCGTTTTTTCATATTTATTTACTTTAATCTTTTTTTACAATTATTTTTCATTTATTATTTTTAAATACTTTCTTATTACTATTATTTTAGTCTTTTATTATTTCTGGATTAGAAAACTTCCATCCATTGACTTTAATTTAAATATGATAATTGCTTTGATTTTTATCAAGCGATAATTTATTTTAGATAAATTTGATGACGTGGAAGAATTAGTGTGTGCTTACTGTAGCTTAATTTATCGGGGCGTCACAACTCTTCCCTACTAACAAGAATTCTCGTCCTGAGAATTAAGAGGTAGAAGGAAAGAGCTCGAGCTATTCATCACGTAGATGATCCTCGCGTTCCCAAGTGGCTTCAGCTTCAGAATGATTTGACCACTGCACTTTAAGGAACTTGGTGGCTTTGCGACGAGTCTTACGTTCAGCTTGGTCGAGAATGCGGATCAGATGCTGTTTATAAGAGAGGTCTTGTTGCAGCTCAAGCATACCATGATCCACTGCTCGAATAGGATCCTTGAAGCAGCGGCGGAGCTGAGAAACATGGAAGACATCATGAACGTGTGAAAGGTTCGCTGGCAGTTCCAATTGATAAGCCACTCTTCCACTTCTTTCGATAACAGTAAAAGCACCAACATAGCGAGGAGCTAACTTGCCCTTGATCCCAAAACGTTGTGCACCTGTCATTGGTGTGACACGAAGAGAAGCTTTTTCGCCAGGTTGATAGACCATATCTTGATGATGACGGTCATACTGACTCTTCTGACGAGACTGAGCAGCCTTCAGATTCTCAAGAACAACGTGGATTAGATCTCCAATATGTGGATAAATATCCGGACCGAACAGTGATCGTTCCATTGGACGGTGGCTGGGGAATTTCATAAGAAGCCAAGTGTAAATGATACTTTAGAGTCAAAGATGTACATGAGAGTGAGGTTTCAATCCTGTGGAACTTTGGGTTATGGGTCCACCATGTGGGCCGACAGTAGGCAGAGGGGTGACATATTATACGGTCTTGGTAGCAAGACATGTCAGGGGTTAACCTGTCAGTTATGTTGGCAATAACGTCGATACCAAGGGCGGGGAACGAATAGAACCATTTCCTGCTCGTTGAAACGAGGCGGACCAATAGGCAAGGTTCTCGTCCACCGGTGACTACCGGAATGTTATCCACAGTAGTAACAGGGTCTTACTGACAGAGTTGTATACCGTGATTTTTACCTAAGCAGGGAATTAACACTGCTTACATAAGTTATGCCACAAGAAAGGTCAAACAGACCAATGGGAAGGAAAAATGTGTTCACACACACAAGTATTAGAGTATACCATTCCCGAGGAAAACATAGAGTACGGTATACATGATAGGTCATCAGGTACATAACTATTTTGAATAAAAGGCAAAGAGAATCACGATGGTTACCCATACCATGCGCTATGGATAATTGATTAGGAACAATCTAGCTTTGCGCTTCCAAATGTTCCTCTTGAAAGTTGAAGTACCACATTCGTGCTTCGAGGTAGCATCGACATGGTCATCAGGTAAGGGCCGGACCAATGGGTCCAAAAAGAGGATTCATGAGGAACAACTTACGAAATAAGTCATGTAGTTTCCGCATGAGAGGATGGCGAATCTTACATCTGGAAGAATTTATAACAATAGATCCTGCGGCCCGGTGTGCCAAACAAGACATCACCGTAGTGGGTTACATAAGACCAAAGTTATAATTATTGGGAAAATGTTCCAAACATCATATATGCCCGAGATCCAGATCTGGTTGGTGTTAAGATACCTCAGACTCAAGATGCGTGAGAAGAAAAGGTGAAGATGCAAGATTCTCATGATATGAGCTACACAAGCAATTCTTGAACCATGAGTTTGATTTAATACATATGAACACAATGTCAAGACATTCGTCCCCACATAGAATTCTTATGATGAAATGCAAGTAAGTTGTGATTTGAGAACCATCATCGAGGATATCAAGGCCCTTGCGTAAGCCTCGATTAGCTCTTACGAAGAAACCTCTTTTCCTTGATCAAATCAGTCAGTGACTTGGCATGCTAAGAGAAGTTATATGAAGTGAAGATAACAAATCTCCAAAAGATATAACACTTCGCACATGCGTGAATGATTTGGTATTTCCCAAGTGGAAGCGAAACAAAACTTTCACGTATTCACGGCGGAAAGAGTGCACGTGAACTTTTGGAAAAAATCCATTTCCAAATATTATAATATCAAGGAGATAGCATTTGTCAAAACAAATGGTATAATGTCGTATGCTCGGGTGAACAACAACAATTAAACATTTGTCAATGGGTGCACTCGGGCTGAATGAGTAGCACGACCATTGCTAGAATGGTGAGCCAACAACCAACACACCAAGAACGAAACAATCAGTTGTTAACCTCAAGGCAATAGGGTTGCCAAAAATATTGGGATCATATATCAGAGCTCACTTGTTGGTATTCCGGTTTAAAATGACACGGAACCAAGAAATGAATGGTGATGGTGAGAAGTATCACTATATCAAGAATTCTTCAGAGATGCAATGATTCTCACAACATTTTTGACATAAAGATGGTATTACTCCAAGGTAGAAGATAACGTAAGATGAATAGCAAGGATCTTAAAGGACAACACAAAACATGAACATGTTTGTGTAGGAGGGAAGGCAAGAAGGTTGTCGACGATAACACATATCATCGAGGGGCAAGGATGGTATTTCTCATCATGCATTCGGTCGATAACCTGCAAGAGCTCAGAATCCTGACGGTGATCACGACACATTTGTCGAGAAGCTTCACGAAGATGTAATCGATCAGCGTCGACATCAAGCAAGCGAATGATGAAGCCAGAGGTTGTCGGAATCACAGATAAGACTGCTAGCTTTAGAACTGAGACTGCCTTTCAGGACAACCAATATGATGTGGTAAGCTCGAGGCAAGCTTATTGAACCGTTGGAATTGTGTTCCAGGGATGAAGGGTCTAGATAGCATGGTCAAGCTCCAACACGAAGATGATGATGTCGATTAACAGCTTGCAATGACATGATTGAGTACAAACTCGTAAACAAGGAAGATTACTGAAAGTTGTTGAATCGCAATGCGTACTCGATTTAGTTATTGATGTACTTGCGTGTCCAACAATTCACAACATGAGGAAAACTGGAATAAAGGAATATATCATAGTCTTAATTGCTTTTAATCAATTAAATTGAATCTTAGCTCCAAGATATCCTCGGGCTACAAGGGATATTAATCGGAGGTAGATCAACATTAAGACTTGGACCGATGTATTGATCTGAATAAGAGAAGTACTTTAACTCGTCCGAGAATGAAATCAAGCTAGGACAACATGGTCGGAACCACGATTACAAAGGATAAGATCATAGTTACCAAATTTAACCACAGAAGGAATGATTATTGATACGAGAAGCTTCTATGGTAAGATCAACGTCGTTTCCATGGGCATGAACACAAAGTTCAAGGTCGACTCCCACTTCATCAATGCATCACCTGTCATTTACTCCTCGCCTTTGATCAGGTTGTAGCTTTGAAAGAATATCCGACAAAACACCAGAAGAGCAAGACTCGTGAAAACTTTTCTAGTCATATTGATTTAGGAAGGCATATGTTCAACCCATCGGGGCATCTTAGGAACATATACCATACACTCCAAGAGTAGTTATCACATGCTTGACAACAGCACATGGCCGACAAAAGTATATGATAGAATTTATCAGAGGGAGAAGACACAATTTACCAATGGCATTATGTATCAAGGGAACAATATCACAAGAATTTTAGAAAGCAAAGGATGCCGTCGGATAATAACCCAGAATGACTCTGGCAGTCCACAAATGATCTGATGTGAGTATCTGTGCTCAATTAGAGGGAGATATGATGCAATGCATCGGGTTATAGAACATAAAAAAATCGATACTTCATTACCAAAGGAATTAAGATTTCCAGATTGGTGTATCAGATTCAGATGCTCCGACCAAATACAAGTAAGTTGAATAGATTTAGATGGACAATCAATCAAAATTGATTTGTCGAGAACCAACTCTGTTTGAAAGGACGTCTGAGTCGAAAAGATAATTCATAAGTATCATAAGATGATTGTGTTCATTCACACAGAGGTTGAGTCAATAAGATCAGAGGAAAATCACAAAGGATTTTAATGAATGCTGCTAGACATATGGATTTAACCATAATGCAAGTAGATGAGAAAAGTCAAGAGCAATAGGCTACAGAGGATACCGAAAGATCAAATAGTAATTCGAAGAACTGTCGAAACCCATGACAACTGATAATGGACGAATCCCCGATAAGATAATTCGTTGCCTCTCGTAAAACAAGAGCAATTGGAAAAGAAAGTATGGACGACAATTGTATGTCGTCATCCATAGTGGTAGATGGAGGAAGGGAAGTCGCAAGAGCGATGTGCACAAGTTCTCAAGAGAAACATCAGAGAGTATCATCGGAGTCTTCTGATGGATCAAGCCATCGTTTGAAATACAGGGCTCTCTGGGAGGAAGTATTTACGAGAACCCAATGTTAGAGTTAGCAAAACCTTTATCCCGAAAGAGAAGAGAGAGTAGAGCCCAGAGTATAGGAAAGGGTTAAAAGATACTAATACCACCCAATTGAGATGTGGGCCCGTAAGCCACAACATCAGTGTTAGTAAAGTTTTTCAAACACTAGACTCAATTTCGGCCAAGGAGTTGGAAAGGGGGATACCTACAGACAGTCGGCTCTGATACCAACTTGTGATGCCCTCAGTTTAATCGTATTCTAGTCATACACGGAAATGCGTATGATCAAACCCAAGGACTCATGGGAAGATATCACAACACAACTCTAGACAAAAATAAAATAATACAAGCTTCATATTACAAGCCAGGGGCCTCGAGGGCTAGAATACAGAAGCTCGATAAGCACACGAGTCAGCGGAAGCAAAAAATATCTGAGTACAGACATAAAACATGGGGTACCTTAGAGAAGGCTAGCACAAAAGAAACACGATCGAATGAGGCGAGGCCTCCTGCCTAGGAACCTCCTAATTACTCCTATCTTCGGCGGCCTCCACGAAGATGACACCATTGGGGCGGCAGGCGTCGACAGGAAACTCCACTCCCGGGCTCCATCATCTGGTCGCAACAACGGATCAAGGGGACAAAGGGGGATCAAAGCAATAGTGAGTACTCATCCAAAGTACTCGCAAGACTTACATCAGAACTATGCTAAGTATGCATCTGTATCAAAGAAGGGGGGTTTATATGTGGACTGACTGCAGCAATGCGAGATTAGAGAGCGAAAATCCTAGTCCTATCAAAGACTAGCATCTTCAGGGTCTTGCAGCAATAGACGAGAGTAGAACAGGTGTAACACAAATAATAGTCATATTGTTGCAGCAATATTAAAGTGAGGTCACGCCCAGAGATCCTCCCTCGACTCCCCGCGAGGAAGCAATCCCGAGGCAACTAATTACAGTTAAGTAACAATTGTGGTTGTATAAGATCAGGGCACAACTCCAAGTCATCCTATAACCGTGGACACGACTACCCGAATAGTTAATTTTCATCCCTGCGCGGGTGCACCACATGTCCCGTCACACTCAATAACACTCTGGCCGGACACACTTCTCTGGGTCATGCCCGGCCTCGGAATATCGACACGTCGCAGCCCCACCTAAGACTCAACACAGAGGCCAGCCCGCCGGTCTAACTCCTAAGCACAAAGGGTTCGTGGGCCCAGTTCCCTTCGCGCTCCTGCACGATGCGCGGGCGGCCGACGTCAGTCCTAGCATCCCTTAATCACAAGCGCGATGCATCTCGGGACCACTCGGGCGCGCGCCGCTACATTGCTGACATCTGAAAAGCTTTGGCTGATACCGCGACGCCGAGTACCCATAATTCTTCCCGCGTAGCCGGTTAGTGCGAAAAGGTCTCCAACCAACCGAGATCAAATACCCAAATCCATTATCATTTTAATTAGGCCATTGACAAAATCTCGCGGGAATCCACCCGTCTAACATCTAATCACCAATGATCCCAGTAACATGGTCGAGTAACTGTGTGGTTGTAACATCATGGGGAATCCGATGTATCACCCTCGTTGGATTCCGAACGTTGTATCCGTCAAGGTGGGCTTAGACGAATCACCCTCGGGGGTTCCCACACTTGAGGGGTTGCACGAGAGAGGCATCGTCGGGAATGGTGAAAGAGGAATCACCCTCGATAACAACGACCGACTAGCTATACTTAGCGAGGTGTCACCCTCGGTACCCGATATTATCTCTGTAGCGTCGCACAACTAAGGGGGTTTAAGTGTTGTGCCGTGTCTGGCTCGTGAATCAGGGATCGAGATTTGAAAACAAAGCGGGGCAACTGGACTACGGGGTCAAAAGGGATGACTTCTCCACCTATACTAAGTAGATTTAGAGTACAGTACTGAAAGTAGCAACTCATCAAAAATAGGCTATGCATGAGATATAGGAGCTAACTAAAACAGTAGCAAAATACTAATGCAAGCAGTAGGGAGAAAGACATAAGGCGATATAGGAATGATCAAGGGGGAGGGGGTTGCTTGCCTTGCTGCTCTGCGGCAAAGGACTGATCGGCAGGGTCATAAATGAACCTGGCAGCAGCATCAGTCTCGGGGTCTACCGGTAAGAAGAGGGGGAAGAAACAATAAATAATAGCAACGGTGCAACACAATGCATGACATGGCAAGATGCAGGCTAGACATGAGCTAACGCAGCAACATCCGTCACAGACGGGTCGGAAGAATATCTGACGATATTTTTCGGGTCTCGGGCTACTACCGTTTAGACGGAAACGATGGAAAAGTTCCATGTTTGCTATGCTAGGGACGCGCGACAAACGAATGGACCGCGTACCCGGGTTCGTCTCGTTCTGCTGATCAACTTTCATGTTGAAAATATTTTGATCTGACTTACGGATTATTTTATATTAATTTTTAAAGTTTTATTCAATAATTAGGAATTAAAAAACAGATTTAATTAAATTGGTAAAAAGCAATTATGACATCAGCATGATGTCATGCTGACATCAGCAGTTGACTGGTCAACTGACCAGTGGGTCCCATGCGTCGTAGACTCAGCTTTTAATTAAAGTTAAATATAAATTAATCAGATTAATTTAGTGGGGGTGGCATGTGTCATATTTTAAAAAGATAATTATCTATCTATATTAACAGATTAGTAATTTATCTATTTAAGTAATTAACTAATTAATTAATATAACTAATTATTCGTTTTCTTTTATTATTATTATTTTTAGGGACATGGGCCCACATGTCATTGGGACAACGAGCACACAAACACTACACGCACACACATACATAACACACATACTCACACCTCCCGTGATATCTATTATATATACATGCATGCATAAATTCATACATACATACTTTTTCATATGCATACATACGCATCTAACATATATCCGCATACATGCTTATACACATACATATATCTACTACTTCTCTTTTTTCGTTTTTGTTCTTTACATACACAATCGCACGTCACAGGGGGTATCCCCAATACTCAATTCGCAGGGGCGCCGGACCAAATGGAGAAGCGAGGGGGGCTCACACCTCCAGCAGGGAGGAGGCAATGGGCGTGGGGAGGGGCGACGGCCGGCGACGTGGGGGGGGGGGTTCGGGGCGAACCGGCGAGGAAGAGGCATTGCTCGAGCGCCCGGCGAGGGCGGTCCGATTGACGACGGTGGCCACCGGAGACGGGAACGAAGGGGGCCGTCCCGGGGTAGGGCGCCGCGGTCACAACAAGTGGGGGGGGGGGGCGACCCCCAACGTCGACGAGGAGGACCGACGGGGAGGGGCCCAGTGGCGGGACCGCCGTGGTCGGCGGGGCCCCGGCTGAGATGCCGGTGGGGAGGGGCGGCCACCGAGGAGGTGCTCGCCGAGGAGGAGCGGGGAGGCCGGTGAAGGGGGTTCCTCCCGGCGCTGGATCTGGACAGGGGTGGGGAGGTAGGTCCTCGGTGGGGAAACGAGGGGTGGAGGCCAAAGGGGAGGTGGTTCCTGGGCGGCGGGGGAGAGGGAACCGCCAGGGAGGGGTGGAGAGGCAGGGCGAGGTGGGATGTGGGGCTCACGGTGGGGCGATGTGCTGGTCTGGGAGGAGAAGGGAGAGAGCTGAGAGGAGGGGCTCGTGGGGAGGAAGGGTTCTGGAGCGGGGGGTCATGAGTATCGGTGGGGATCGGGAGGGTTAGGTGGGAGGGAGGCTCCCGCGGGGAGTGGGGTCTCGGTGGTTGGTGAGCGTGAGAGGTGAGGGTTCTGGCGGTAGGTGGGGAGGGGCTCCCGTGAGGAGGGAGCTGCGATCGGGGGGGGAAGGGTTGCGGTCGAGGGGTGGCGGTGGCAGGAGGGAAACGGGAGGGAGGGAGCGAGTGGTTAGGGTTCGGCCTAACCCCCTTGTTGGGCCGGTGGAGAGATGGCCAGCTCGGCCACTTGGCCTAGTTGGCCACGGGTTTTTTTTTTGTTTTCGTTTTTTATAGTTATTTCCTTTAATATTTTTTATATATGCTTTTCATTTATTATTTTTCAAAATACTTTCTTATTACTATTATTTGATTCTTTTATTATTTCTGCATTCAAAAACTTCCATCCATTGACTTTAATTTAAATATGATAATTGCTTTTATTTTTATCAAGCGATAATTTATTGTAGATAAATTTGATGACGTGGAAGAATTAGTGTGTGGTTATTGTAGCTTAATTTATCAGGGCAACACAACTAAGCAGGAAGCTATTTTCAATCGCCAGGTGTCCTCCCCTTTTTTAACATAGTCCCAGCGCTCGAGCGCGTCCCTCATGCGCTAGCGCAAGACCCGGGTGTCGACCCACCTGGGACGTGTCGAAGCCCCGTTGATGCAGGTCAGGGGCCATACAAGGCATTCACTGCCCCTAACACCACTGTAGAAGATAAGCGGTGAACCCTGTTCACTATGCAACCCGTGAGCACACTGTTGGTGACCCCTTTGCCAATAAAAGGAGGCCCAAGGATCATTTTCTAGAGGTCAGACTTTTTGGGATTTGAGACTCCCTAATTACCAGCTAAATTACTCTACGAGAGCACCCTATAGTAAGCCCAGGAGTAGGTTTTACGCGCCAAGCGGCCCGAACCGGGGTAAACGACCTTGCCTGTGTTGATCGCTAGCTCCGCTCTCAGCGCCACACCTCTCCCTCAACCGAACGATCAGCTTCCCTTAGGTGTCGATTTCCCTGACAGTGTGTGGACGTGATCCATCACCACCTTGCCCAGGGTGTCGCGGCTCGCCTCCGGAATGAGCGCCATCGCGACCTCGAAATTGAAGTGGGGATCAGTGTGAAGAGGTTGCTGAAGATGCGTGTCAGCGCTTGGGACAGAAGGTCGCGACTTTCTTCCTTGGTCAAGGACCCCACTTCTCGGGAGCCTGCCTCAAGCCGTTCAACGACCTTGGTAAATAAATCAAGGTAACCGGCTCCAACGGACACGAGAGGGCTGGAGACGCTTCCCCTGCATATGAAACCCAGGGCTCGACGCGCCCACTGCTCGAGACCTCGGAACATCTTCGAGCACTGAGGATGAAGCCCCCGGCCTTTCTCTCGCTTTGTCAGTTGCCCACTCCATGGGGGAAGTGACGCTGATCACTTGCCCCTTGAGGGACGCCAGCTCGGCCGCGGTGGCAGCTTGATCCTGAAGTACTCCCTCCTCCCAGCCTCCTATAAGGGTAAGGGCCTCCTTGAGACCGTCTATGTCGCACTGCAGCTATGCGCGCCGAGCCGTGAAGCG
The DNA here is from genome assembly GCF_904849725.1 of Hordeum vulgare subsp. vulgare. Taxonomy (NCBI): domain Eukaryota; kingdom Viridiplantae; phylum Streptophyta; class Magnoliopsida; order Poales; family Poaceae; genus Hordeum; species Hordeum vulgare. Next base: position 266,241,043 of record NC_058519.1, on the reverse strand, counting down.
GCTCTCCTTCAACTGCAACTCGCTTCTTTAATCCTCGCGGGCCCACTTGACCCGCGTGTCGCCGTCCCCTTAGATATTTTTCACTTGTTGGTTGTAGGTAGCCTCGGGGCAAGCGACGTCCTGATCCCTGCGCATCTAGTCGCTCACGCGCCAAGGCCAGCTTCGACGATGCCAAGGCAAGCTGCTGTTCAAGGGCTCGGAGGTCTGCCTAGTGAAGGGAGAGCTCCTCTGCCTCGACCCTCCGCCCTTTAAGCTGTTGTTCGAGAGCGGAGTTCGATGCCTGAAGTTCCCGCTCATGCTCCTCGGCGGCCTCGCGGTTCTCGTTCGCTTTGTCTGACTCATGGAGGGTGCACTCGCACGCCTCCCTCAACACAGTGGCGGACGCTTCAATCTTCACACACGCGTCTTCATGCTTGCGGCGGCTCAGCTTGACAGTCACATCAAGTTGATGCTACCCACAAGCCAAGCGCGGGCGTTCCTCAGTGAAGCGCACGTCTACGTCCTGAAGCTCTGCCCCAAGCTGCTTCACCATACTCGAAGTACTCCTCAAGAGGTCGTGGTGGACCGAAGTTGAGGAGGCCATGAGCTCCAAGGCCTGGTCTGGCTCAGTCCCAACACTTCCGCTCCTAGGTGGGGCCCTGGAGGTCCCGGCTCCGCTCGTTAGTGGCTGGAATCTGGTTAATGGATGCCCCGCCTGGCCGGATCTGGGTGCCGTGCGCCACGAGCTTGAGGCCCCATCCAGGGCGGTTAGCCTCCCTGAATCCTCTATGTCGTCTGGAGGGGCGCCGGGAACAGCTGGGGGCTCCGGCCCTGTTGACACATCCTCTCCCGTATTGCTCCCCGCAGGGAACGCCAGGAGACTTCCCCCCTTCGCCTCGCGGCCTCGACAGATCAGGATGGGGCCACATCGCAACGTACTGCATTGCTCGCACGATGGTCCGGTGCACCACGGTCACTCTCCCAGCCCTGGCCGCTGGCAAGAAACCGTGCGTCGGGCCAGGGGGCTAGTCAACCCTCTTGCCCGCCGGAAGCCTACGCGGAGGAAGGGTTAGTCACACCTGAAGCAAGAAGGCAAGGAGAATGGAGGGGTGGTGCTTACTTTTTCTTGGTGGTCCACCTGCTCCTCTTCTTCAGTACCGTTGGCAGAGCCGCAACGCTACCCTCAGGTCGAGCATGAGGTGCAGGCCCACCATCTCCTACTCTCGCAACTAGGGGCTCTGCCCCTGCCAAGGTCGCCTGCTCAGAAGCCACCAAGACAGGCGTGTCCCAAGGCCCCTCGTAGCCTCTAGGAAGTGCCTCCCGCTAGTCGAAGCGAGGAATCACACGAGAAAAGTCTCCGTTGTTCTTGTACTTGTACAAGGGGCACCCCCATGGGGGAGGCCGGCAATGGACATGCCGAGAAGAACCTGGAGCACCCCATCGAGCGTGTCGGCCAGCAGGCGACCGGGGTAAAGCCACGTGGGATCGTTGGGCCCGAAGAAGGACCACATCGGCCGGGAGTGACGTTGAAGCAAGGCAGTCCACCGCCTGAGGAATTCTCTCATGATCAGCGCGACGGTCAACCCCGGTTCCTTGAAGGTCTCCAATCTCCCCCGCACCGGCGACAACCTCGAGTCAGCGAGTGCCGCGTGCTCTCACTTGGAGCTCGGTGCTGCCGGGGAAGACGGGGTCAACAGAAGGGGGTTGTACTTCCCTGCGTCCACAAACACCCATTGCCTCCTGAAGCCTTAGTAGGGGAAGTGATCGATCTCCATATCGATGCATTAGCCCGCCGTCACATCCGTTACATGGAAGGACACGCACCCGGAGCGCTGGTCGAGCGCGGTCACTTGGAGGGAGAAGAAGTCCCGGATCAATGCCACCGAAGGAGGGACACCAAGAAAGGCCTTATAGAGAAAGGCAAAGGACGAGAGGAGGAGAACATACCTCAAGTCAAGGTGCAACGAATGAATCTGATAATGTGTGAGCACGACATCGAAGAAATCCAAAAATGGAGGAAGCAGGTCGGAGAAGAGTACCAGGTGGTGAAGAGTGATGGAAGTTAACGACAACTTGGTGGGGGGGGGAGAAAGCCGGAAAGATCTTTTTTGGCCCCCATTCGCTTGAGCTGGCTGCAACCATGGTGAGGATCTATTTGAGCCCTTCGCAATTCAGCACCGTGGACCTACCCAGTACGGGTCCCAGTGCCTAGCGCCCTTCTTCCGCCATTCCCTCGCTTCTCCCCTATCTGGAGGGGTTCTTGCGGCACTATGGGGTAAGGGGCGGCGGCTACTTGGCGGATGGGGGCAATCTTATGCGAGGAGGAAGACGCAGGAAGAGCAATCACGGGCCAAATGCGGCCTGCGGGCGCGGGCTTTATGCCAGTTCGGGGTGGTTACCGAGGCGTTGTGGGAAGCAGCAAGGTGTCCCAAGACTCGACGAGCGCCACGTTGTGCAGGGGCCAGAGGAAGTTGGGGCCCACATCGCCATGCCCCTCCCATTGGGAGGATTCGTATCCGGCGCGAGCCCGGGGGCTACTATCGGATCTCTCGCACCGGGGGTACCCAGGCTCGTCGGCCTGCGGCTTTAGGCGCGACACGGACAGATAAGCCTGGTTCGGCCCATCGGCGAGCCCCGCAAGGAGGAAGGTCGTCGCCAAGGGCCTCGGGAGGGCGTCCGTCGCAAGGTTTCCCTCTAAGACCCTTGCGGAGTGGGCCCACCGAGGGCGACTTGGCAGGGTCCCATGCCCCTTCTCCTTTACCTAGATGAGACATGCTATGTTGGCGGTGCAGGAGCGGTGCTAGCAGGCGCGGACGAGGAGGATTGCCCCTTCCGGACTAAGTAAGCTGGGCCAGCTGGCGTGCTCCCGAAGCGACTCCCAAAGTTTTCCCATTCGGTGCAAGAAGACTAAAGCCGGGGGGCTTGGCAAGACGGAGGTCACCCCTGAGACCACTAGCGTGTCATGAAGAGAAGCTTTTGCACACCTTTGCCAGGGCTGACTGCAGTCCTGTCACCTTTCGAAAATGGCCGTTGTGGCAACCCTTCCCACCGATGTTTTCAGGGGGAAGAGGACCAAGGACAGTATATAGGAGAGGCCAGACCTCCTTATAAGGGGATCCAACCTCATCCCTCGACTAGCGCAAGAACCCGCCTTTATACTTGTCTTCCACCTCAAGCAATCCCATCACAAGAAGGAGTAGGGTTTTACACCGCAAGGTGGCCCGAACCTGGGTAAACTACCATGTGTTTCAGCTCGTCTTCCTAGCTCCTGCCACCAGAGAGTCACTGTGAATCAAAGAGTAGAACATGGTAGTTCCCTAGTGTTCGAACCTTTCCTTGGGTCCGTCGAGCCCCGATTCCGACAGTACTCGCAAGCAACCCATTCTAGAACAGGGCAACAATAATGCATGATATAGCACTAATAGGTATGTTGCAAAAAGCTAGTTTTGAGTGCAATGGAATGATCAATCAACTTTTAAAAGCATGCATCAATAGGCTGTAGATATCCATACAAACCGGTTACAGATATCATCATAAGTAGGGGGGTGCACATATCATGTTCATTCATCATGTGAAGTCATCTAACTTAGCTCAAGTATCATCTTTCTCTATCACACACACCATTTTGTAACAATGGACGTAGCCCAAGAGCGGTCATCCAATTATCCTTGACCGTGGACATGACTATTTGAATAGTTTTACACTCTACAAAGGTTGTACACTTTAACCACAAGAATCGGGAAACTTCCATGGCAATCCACGACTCGCGGTATTTTTCATACACGAGGTAAGTACACGAACAATGCCCTTCCCATGATGATACTAAGAAAGAGTCCACTCGTTTCTGCCACCCCTCGTGATGTACATAAAAAATACGATCCACAAGGGCATGCAACGATATGTCCGTGTGTGTAAAAACAGCTCATGGTTGTCCTTTCTTGGCATGACCCCATCTCTTAGCTAGGAACAACCATGGTAATAAATAAAGCCCCATCCCATATAGGTGTATCGTGGTCGCACATGTATGGTTTGAGTAATGCTTGCAACTTAAACCAATCCATTTTCGAAAACAAAACACCCACTTGCCTCGGTACACCACTTATTTCTCAAGTGTTCACCTACCTCAACATCCTCTCCCTCGAGCATTAGTGGCACTCGACGGGGTTTTCGAAAAATCTTTGTAATCATCTCCTTTTTCCGACACCATGCATATTCCCATACCATTTGCATAGCAGTTACTAGCATCCTAACTACTTCCCACCCGCACGAACCCTCATAGGAAGGTAGGGTCATGCTTAGTGCAAGTATCAACAAGTTGTCGTCGGAGAAAACCCACCAAGGTGGTCATCAATTCAACATGATTCAAATGCAACAAAGTAAAGTGCCATATGACATGCATAAATGGTTTCAAGTCATGGTCAAGGGGCTGCATGCGTGGCTCTCCAAAGTCTTTGAGGTCTTCTCGGGCTTCTAGTCCAACTCTGAGCACCTCGTATACTTTGTCAAGTACCCCCAGAAAATAACCACAATAAGCAACAAAACAAGAAGAAAAAAGTGCTTCTAAATAGGAGTTTTATTTTCTTAGGACATCTCTAGCTATAAGATAAATAACCAAAGGGGTTTCAGGGGATCTAGATCAACTAGGATTTCTGAAAAGTGTAAATGTAGCGAATAGTGGACCTACAAGAAGTCAACAGGAAATTTTCCTTAAAATGACTAGGGCACTCATTTATTAAGGCATTATTTTATAAGACTTTTCGAACTGGTTTCAATAGATGTGGAGTTGGTATGAATTCCCTAGATATTAATAAGATAGAATAAATAGAAATGGGGCTATTTATTTGGTCCAACCGAAATATAGCATAGGAAAAATATTAACTAAGGCTAGAAAATAGGTTATGATTTTATAGACAACTAGGAAAACGAATCGCTCTATTTGTAGATGATTTGGATCCGCTAATAAGTTTGCAAGATAGAGATTGAATAATTCAAATTTGGATTTGAATTTGAGTTCTACCGAAAATCTCTCCGAAAAAAATGTGCAATGCACATGTTTGGATAGTACATGATTTTAGGAATCTATCGGAATTTGAATCATCAATTTTGGACTTGGAATGAATTTTCTAAGAATTATTTGCTTTACTGAAAAAAGGTAGAAGGACTTTCAGCAATGGCTAGAATGCGCCCTGGGCGCTGGATAACCATTGGGAAGCCGAGTGGCTCGTTCGCGGGGCTCAGAGGTGACGTTGAAGGTGTATTTTGTGGAATATGTGTACACCCATGGGAGACGTCTTTGGGCCAAGCCACTTCCACTTTAAACAGGCGAGGCCCACCCATCGGAGTCTTGGCCTCGCTGAGCAGCCGATTGGTGGGGCCCACGTGGCTTGTTCTTCCCTGACCTCCGACTCGGGCAAAGATGGACTAGAGGAACGCAGAGCGGAGCGGTGTTGGTGCTCTCCCCAGCAGCACCGGCCATTTCCGGCGATGGCCAACACACTAGTGGATTCACGGGGACGTGCTTCCTCCATCCCCTTCCTGAGCGCCTACAGGGGAGGGTCGCGACGGTGATGGGGTCGAGGGCCATGGAAGAGGACATCGGGCATTATCTTCTCGAACGCTCGACAGCCCGGGAAGGAACAGTGGCTTTGGGGGATTGGCAGCGACGATACATTGTCGGCGGAGTGTTCTAGGGACGAGGGGAGCTCAGGAAGGTTGAATTTGGAGCAGAGGCCGAGAGAAAAATGCCGGTCATGAACATCGATGGGGGGCATGGAAGGGGGAGAGGGATAGCCTAGAAGGCCCTTGGGAGAGAGAGGGGCGACACTCGGGGGTGGCTCTTATGGCCCAACCAAGGCGCATGGTGGAAAGATTCCATGGCGACGCTTGGACGAGCTCTTCCACGGAAGAGGAGGTCACATGGGGCTTAGCGCGACAGCGTGGCATGATGAGGAGACCTAGGCAACCTCGAAGGACACGTTCCCACTTCCCGAGGTCTTCATATGGCCTGGATTGGTCGAGCTACAGTGCTAGGGGGCACGACAGCATGCTCTAGAGCGCGAGCTCTGCATGCCATGGCGTGCCACTTGGCTCTTGGGCATGTCCAAGTTTGTCTATTAGCATATGGGGCTTCTAGAGATGCTCTTTGGATGCTCACGGAGGTATGGAGAGGATATAAGTAAAAGGAGGAGAAGGAACAAGCTACTGCTTGGGCTGTCCAGGGGTAAAATTAGGATTTTGCCCCTCCAATAATTGGGCTGTGAACTAGGAACTCTTGGCGGTGAATGGGCACTAGGAGGTTATGTGGTAAAAAGATGAAAGCAAGGGGAATAGTGGGATTGGTCAAAGTAGAGCTTTTACCATTTCACTAGAAGGTGTTTGATGGTTGTTTTGGGAAAGATAGCTTGCTCTCCTTGCCATGAAACTTAACAGTAGTGAATGATAGGTACAAATGAGGTAAATCACCAATTTGGAGATTATTTGATGAAAGTTGATAATACTAACTTTGGAAACTCTAAAAATGGGAAGAAATGGTTTTCTCTAGATCTATCCTTGCAAATAAATTCCCCCTAATGCACCACTACGTGTGGTGGACTTATTTGAGGATTGGAGCACGCACAAAAAGTTTGGGATCAATTGGAGAAACTTTACAACGCAAATATTCCCAATTCTAGAAATCAACAGAAGTGGTTTTGAGGGGATTTGACAAGTGCATATGTTCTCCTCGATGCACCACTTTGTGTGGAAGCATCATGAGGGGAATGGAACATGTCCACAAAAGTTGAGAACAAAAGGAGAGCAATGTAGAGTTCCTCGAATTTGGTTTTGGACAGTGAGGGTTTTTGAATATTTTGGTGTATCAAAACATTTAGATTGAGATAAAACTTTGGAAGATCACCAAATATATCATGTCTGATTTGGTAGAATTTTCCAGGAATCATTTGAGAATAATTCCTATAGAAATATTTTTAAATCTTGAAATAGACAGAAAATGATTCGAATGGTTTTGTCGAATATTTTGAACATGACCATGTGTTGAAACTCTTATATATCGAACACATATGGTACTGTGTTTTCCTAAATTTTCTCAAATATTTTTAAAGCAAGAAAAATAACTTTCCTTTGTAAAATAGCATTTCTGGCCTTAGTAAATGGTATTTAAATAAAATGGAAGAATAACTCTTAAAGTAATTATGAGACTATTGTTTTGGGAAGTCCTTTTGATAATAGGATGCAAATAAAATATTTGGGAAAAACATCTTTCATAATTTGAGGACTTGTAGTACAAACCTCAATTCAGGGGGTTTTGGAAATCTAAATTAAATAAATGCATTTTGGTGAAAATAACATTTTGTAAAAATAGTTTTAAGTCCTAGAGAGTAGAAGAATTTTTGTGAATTAAGGCACAGTCAAGCAAGCAAGCAAACAACAATCAGGTCAGGCATCACAAAAACTCAAAAAAATTAATTGGTCCTAATTTTTGAGCTATATTAATCTAGCAAAGTAAGGCAAAACACAAGATGCGACAGACCTACCCCCTTACAAGAATCTCGTCCCCGATATTCCTAGTCTAGGTATTGGAGAGATATATAAATTCAGGTATGAGGTAGTCTTTACTTCCCCATGTTGTTCCTTCCTTGGTGCGATTGTTCTAGTGGATTTTGAAGTGTTTGACGATGCATCTTCGAATGCTTCTCTTGGCTTCCTGTGAGAGTGAACTAAGTTCTTGCAATATGCTAGGCTTGACTAGAGGTCAAGGGCATTGTAAACAAGGTTCGGGCAAGGCTGGTTTGCATATGTACTCCGAAGTCAGAATACAAGGCAATGCAATGTGTCTGTGTGCTGGTCCTGGGGTTGCTCATGTTGGTTAGTGACATCTAGATGTCCCGGGATAGAACATAAAGGTCAAGGTTTCAGTGTAGTTCCCTATTGATTGGGAAGTCCTTGACTTCCATAAAGCAGGTGATCTGTAGTTGCACGTGATTTTCATCCTTAAGAGTGTAGAATGGTGTAGTAGTAGGCTTCTTGTAAAGGTCTTTTGCTTGAATATTTGCCCAGGTATGTTCTTCATTCGTCTTCGGCCATTTTTCTTTGTCGTCACGGACGCATGTTTTAGGCGTGTCATCAAGTGCTTGATCTTCTAGCCTCTTTGTAGCCACTTGAGAAGAAGTGTGGGTCTAGTCTCATCCCTAAGACTAAGTTTTAGAGACTTTGTGTTGAAACGGGTTTTACCACCTAGGGATGTTTTTGAGGGGGGGGGTCCTAGATGAGTTCGCTACCCAAAGTATAGACCAGTCACCCAATCCTCAAGGTCCGAAGCTTGGAGAGCAGGGTGAACCAGCTTTGGCATGGGTTTCACGATGGTCCAGTCAGGATTCACGTCGTTGATTGGATCAAAAAGGGTTGCATCGCGCTTGAATGCTGATACTTCTTGACATAGTGTGGCTGATATAGCCGACGGACGAATGGTGGTTGACTCCTTTTGCTTCTTCTTCGTTGTTGTGGTTTCCCAACCATAGTCGTTCTTCGTCTTGCCTGGGTAAGATTTTCTTCTGCTGCTTGGAGGGTGCATCTAGGAGTCCACTTTTTTAAGGTAAAACATTACACTTGAGAAGAATGGTAATTGGTGCTTCTCATGCATATCCTAATAGTGCTAAGGTGTTCCTTACTCTCATCGATAAATAAGTATGGCAATATGGGTAACCTGACTTGTAAGTCATGATCACCGAATACATGTGTATAGTGATCCCAGAGATCAATGCTCACTTAACACACAGAACCAAATAACAAGAGTCTTCAATCATTACCTACCATTTAGCTCTGATATGGCCCTTATGTCCAAGTATTCATATACATTGCAACAAAAATATTCCAAGATAACGTGAACCGATGCAATCTTCCATAACCCTATAGGCATCCTGACTGGGAAGCATCCTAGCTTGCAGGAATGTCACCAAGGTATTCGTCACCATCTCCTGTTCTCTCTTACCTGGTCATTGAAATAACCAAGGCCAAGCCAATGAGTACTTTGAATGTACTTGCAAGCAACCCACGATGTGGAACAAGGCAGTAATAAAGCATGATATAACTCTAGTATGCTATTTTGCGAAAAGCAGAGTTTTCCCTCATGCAATAACATGGTCAGCTTCTTATATGACTTGCATCACGAGGTAAGCGGTAACCATGTGAGAAGGTTACAAAATACCAATATCATCAGAGGTTCAATCATCGCATGTTCACCCATCATGCCGAGTCATCTGACTTAGATCATCATTCATACCACCACCATACCCACACACACAGACTTGGTTTATATGCTAACTGTTGGACGTAGTTTAAGAAGCACCACCCAACTGTCCTTGACCATGGACATGGCTATTCGATTAGTTTTACACGCGATACTTGCCATATCCTACGTAAGTACTCGAACATCACCTTTCCCATGACGATACTAGCTAAGAGTCTAGTCGTTGGTGACAATCCCTCATGATGTACATCACACGTATCATCCACGAGGGCACGCAACGGTGTGCCCGGTGTCTGTACAAACAGCCCATGGTCGCCCTTCCTTGGCACGACACAATCTCAAAAGTGACCGCGTCACTCCCACCACAAGTATTGCAAGCTCTCTACTAGCACCGACCATAGTAAGCACCAAAGCCTTGTTCCATAAGGAGTGTTGTGGTCGTACATGTAAGGTTGGGGCGGTCAAAAAATAATAAATCTAATCCGGTTTGTTTTAGAAATCACTCACACAACTGGCCCTGGTATACCACTCCCTCATCAAGTGGTTACCTAGCTCAACACATCACCCTCGGGCATTAGTGGAACCCGACCTTGGTTTCCGCAAAAAAATTGAAATCACCTCCTTTTACTGTCTCCATGCATATACCCGATCCCATGCGTAGCACTACCAGCAACCTAACTACTTCCCACCCGCACAACCCTCATAGGAAGGTAGGGTCATTCCCAAGTGCAAGTATTAACGAGGAGCTATCAAAGACAACCCACTAAGGTGGTCACTGATTCAACATGATTCAATGCATCAGAACAAAGTGCAATTTGACATGCATAAAAGTAGTTTCTCAGACATGGTCAAAGGGCTTCTTGCGTGGTTCAACAAAGTCTTTGAGGTCTTCATGAGATTCTAATCCACTACAAGCACTTTGTCTACTTCGTCAACTATCGCCAAAAACAACCACGATAAGCCACACAACAAGGAGGAAAACAAAGTGCTCTATAAATAGGCTTTTTTTTCTTGGACATCTCTGGTAATATTTTTTTCCTAAATCTAGATCTTAAAATTTTGGGCCATCAGAGATTTTTGAACGGTGAAAATGAAGGCATCAGTGGCCCCACAAGAAGTATACACAAAATATTTTCATAAAAATGAGTGGATGCATCCATCTGATAGGGCATGATTTTAGAAGACTTTTGAAGGTGGTGTCAGTGGATTTGGAGTTGGTATGACTTTCCTATGGACTTTTCTAATATGGATCATATCGTAAAATGGGGCTATTTATTTGCTGCAACAGAAATAATGCTGAGAATTTTTTGAGTAAGGCTGGAAATATATGATATTTGGATTCTCTCGAAATTTGAATCACTCCATTTGGAGGTTATTTGAACCCTCTAAGGATTTACAAAGGAGGGATTTGAATATTCAAACTTTAATTTGAATACTCTCACTTCATAGAAGCTTCTTGGAAAAATGTGCAATGCACATATCTGGATAGTACTTGATTTTAGGAGTCTATAGAAATTTGAATGAACATTTTTGGAGCAAAAATGAATTCATTATGAATTATCTAAACTCTCTATAAAAATAAAAAGGGGAAAGGGGGCTTTTACCCATGGATAAAATGGACCCAAGCGCTACATGGCCACTAGGCCACCTACTGGTTCAACCGTGAGGGGAAAGGGGCAACGCGCCCGCCTAGCCTTCCTGCCTCCACTTAAGGCACTTGGCCCCTTGTCAGCTACCGCTCACAGGCGGGGCCCGCCTATCTGGCTTGTTTTCTTCCTCCCGCTCAGCAGAGAGGGAGGCAGAGCCAGTTGGCGCTGGCCCTTGCCCTGCCGGCATAGGCCTTCTCCGGTGACGCTCCGACCACCGGCATGCGCAGCGAGATGGGGAGCGCCCGCATGGATGGTCGGTTGCCGACGAGAGGCATTGGGGGACACGCGGGCCTTGGTTGTGGCGGAAGCCCATGTTGGTGGCTGTGGGGCGGGGGGTCCCGGCCACCAGGAGGCAGAAGGGGAGTCAAGGGGAGCTAGCGGCAAGGAGGGGACCATCCTTATGCTATTCAATGGAGGGAAAGGGCTCGGGGATTCCGAATTTCGAGCGAGGTCGAAGTGGTGACCTCGAGGCCATGGGAGGAGGAGGGGGCATGGGAAGTGTCTAGAGGTGGCTCAGAAGGCAATTAGGAGGAGGAGGGAGTGGAGAGGGTGTAGCGGGGGCTCGGTGGCGTGGCAAATGGAGGCGAGGTGGATGTCGGGATGCCCTTGGGATGCCTTTGGCACGACTGCACACGCATACTAGGGCTACTTGGAGCCTAGCTGGCATCGTTGAGGGTGGCGGGTCAAGCATGGAAAGAAGAGGTGTGTGGCGCACTAGGGCATCCTACAGAGCATGCAACAAGCTACAGAGAATGTGGGTGTTGCAGCGCACCACTTTTGCAGGTCAGTGGCATGGTGACCACATAACTTTGTCTCCACGGCCACCCTCTAGTCACGCCACATCGTCTAGCATGCAAGGCATTCTTGCTAGAGAGTGATAGAGGAGTTTGTCCTCATCTAGGTTGGTGTAGGCGGGGTTTCATCCCTGTTTAAGTTTGCAGCAGCAAAATTGGGGCTACCATATAGTGTTTTTACTCGGAGGCATTTGAAATGAAACCTTGGGTAGTAGTCATAGTCATGAAGGAAGTACAAGATTGCCAAGTTTCAGCTCAGGAGAGGAGTGTAGCTAACATTTGTAGTTCAAGGCTTCATTTCTGCCAAAAATGAAGTCTTAGAAGGGCTTCTCATATTTTCCACATGACATATCTTTACTTGAAATGGTGCATTAGCACACTAGTGGTGTTGTGAAAAGGCTTGGGGGCAGTTGCATGAGAAAAATTAATGGAGGAGGGGTAGGTGCTACCCTGGTGAAAAGGAAAGGTGAAGAGAGGGAGTCACCCTCAAATAATTCATCTAGGCCATGGCAAGGTTACTGTAGGTGGTAGAGGGCTAGCAAAAGGCGTGGTAAAAATTTGAGCACAAGGAGAATAGTGGGTGGGGCCAAACCAACAAATTTGGTAAGTGAGCAAAAGGTGTTTGATGTGTGTTAGGGATAACAAATGGAGTCCACTTGCTACGAACCATAACAGGATCGCATGTTAGGTGAAGATGAGATTAGATACCAAATTTGGGTTTTGCTGGAGAAAGTTTACAATGTAGACTTGAAAAACCCTAGAAATGGGTAGAATTGATTTTCTGTAGACAAATCCGTGCAAATTAATTCCCACTAATGCACCACTTGGTGTGGTGGCATTATTTGAGTTTTAGAGCATGCCCAAAAAGTTTGGGATCAAAAGGAGAAAATTTATAATGTAAAGTTTCCCAATTCCAAAAATTAGAACGAGTGGTTTTGAGGGGCTTGGGAAAAGTTCATGTGATCCCCTTTACGCACCACCTGGTGTGGATGCATTATTAGAGTATCAAAACATGTCCACAAAATTTGAGGACAATTGGAGACTCTTGACAATGTAGAGTTGTCCAATAATTTGAACATGACCATGTGTTGAAACTCCTATATATGGAATACATATGTCCACTAAGTTTCCCTAAATTTTCTCAAATGTGTTGGAGGCAATAAAAATAACCATTCTTCATAAAAGACCATTTCTGGCCCCAAAAAAGGTATTTAATAAAATAGTAAAAATAAATTTGAAAATCATATTTTGTGGTTTTGGGAAATATTTTTTATAATAGGATTTCAATATAAAATTTGGGGAAAAACATCTCCCCTAATTTGAGTACTTGTAGAACAAACCTCACTTCTGGGGGTTTTGAACAGCTAAACCCAATAAATTATTTTTGTTTAAAACAACATTTGATAAAAACATTTTTAGGTTCTATGCACATGGTATGATGATTGGGCAAGGACTTTGGGTAAGGAGGTGACCCTAGTGAGTAGTAGGAACTTTTGTTATTTAACACTAGCAAGCAAACAAGCAAACAACAAGCACATAAGGCATCACATGCACTCACAAATTTTTTTAATTGGTCCTTATTTTTGAGCTATGTTGATTTAGCCAAGAGAGTCAAAACACAGGGTGTGGCAGTCATCCATGAGGATTACAACATATTTCACCAAGCAACACATAAGCTCATTGCTCATGGGATATGTGAGAGGAGGGGGTATTTTTTCGGACGGTCACTTGTCCAAGGGTTTGTGTCCCAACATAGTCTAGTTCTTCATGCCCACCTTCCTTATGGACATGGTTGGTGGTGGTCGTAGTGAAGTATTGGCCCTAGTCAAAGGACTTAGAGCCAAGACCTATGGTCGTAATCGACCATATTATGGCTCGGTAAAGCTTCGGGTTTTCTAGGAGCCTAGGAAGTGAGTGAACATCTATCATCTTATCGTTGAGCATGGTTCTTAGATGCCAATAATCCTACCTATTTCTCCAAATAGAATCATCCAAGACCATCAAAAGTAGCATCTCATATAAGTCCACTCCAACATCGCTTGTGTTGTTCCACTCCAATTTTTTGTGAGAGGGACTAAACTAAAATCACATAAGTATACGAAATACAACTCACACATGTGCCTATGTGAAAATCCTCGGGAGCGTACAAGATGCTAAGCTTGAATACCACACTACAAATCCCACTGCTCGACTAAATTATCCAAGGTCTAAGGTATTGCATTTCTATGCTAAGGAGACACGTAATATATCAATACAAGATCTTGTTTACTTCCTACGAATACACTCAAGTGGTTCTTAAATTCCATCAATCACTACATAATCCACTACTCATACAAATCTAATGTTGATGGAGTTTTGCATAGTTTCCTAGAGTTCTAATAATTCCCAAATCATTGCGAGGACTATTATAACAGTATGTTATGGGGACCCCGACTTGTAGCAAGAGTCTTTCATCCGTGTATAACGTCTTAATACAAATAGGGCCATTAAAGCCGAGTCATTACATAAATATGGTCTCGAAGGCCAACACACCGACATAATAATAAATGCGGACAGCTTGGAGAATAACGTGAACCCATTTCCATCTGCGTTAACCTAAAGGCATTCTAACTGGGAAGCTTCCTAGATCGCATGTCCGTCCCCGACGAACTCTTCTCCGGACTCCGATTCCTACATGCCTGGAAAATTAAATAACCAGTGGAAAGCCAATGAGTATTTCGAATGTACTCACAAGCAACCCATGATATGGAACAAGGCATAATGAATTGTGACACAATACTAGCATGTTGGTTTTTCCCGAAATCTTCTTTTTCCTAGTGCAACAAAGTGATCATGTCCTGGGCAGCAAGCACCACAAGGCATCGCAGTAACCCGATGAACATGTTACAGATATCAATATCAATTGAGGGTCGGACATCCCATGTCCACCCATCATGCCAAGCCTCCTAACTCAGATTCATCATCATGTCTCCCCATGTCACCCTCTTTGCTCATTTTTTACCCCTCACACACTTGGTTTATCCGGAAATGACTACAGGTAGATTAAGAAGGATTACCCGACTATCCTTGACCGTGGACACGACTATTTGAATAATTTGACACTCTACACAGTTTGCGCGTTGTACCCACAAGACTCGAGGAACTTCCAGGTCATCGATGACTCGCGGTATATAACATACCCGAGGTAAGCACCCGAACAATGCCTTTCCCATGGTGACCATAAAAAAAGAGTCCGCTCCTTTGGTACACAACCCACAAGATGTACATCCTACGAGCCTCGCTCTAGATCGTATCATCCATGCAGGGACCAACGGTGTGCCCAAAACGTGTAAAAAACAGCATAGTCGTCCTACCTCGCACGACCCCATCCCGAGAGTGACCACTTCACTCTCATCACTAGTAATGCAGGCTCTCTGCTAGCATCGACCAAAGTAATAAACAAAGCCCGTCCCATAAAGGGTATCGTGGCCGCACATGTAAGGTTTGGACGGTCGACACATCTTAAATCTAATCCCATTTTCGAAACCACACACAAAAAATCTTTCTTGGTACACCACTTCTTTCTCAAGTGTTCATCCATCTCACACCATCACCCTCGGGCATTAGTGGCAGCCGACGGGGTTTTTAAAAAGCCTTTGTATCACACACTTCATCATCATCATGCATATACCCATACCTTCTTGCGTAACATCTACTAGCAACTATCTACATCCCACATGCACAACCCTCAGAGATGGTAGGGTCATGCCCAAATGCAAGTTTCAACGAGGTGTTCTTCGGGGGTCTCCAATCCAACAGGAAAATATACATAAGTAGAGCATCATATGACATGGAAGTAATGTTTCTTGGGCATGGTCAAAGGGTTGCTTGCCTTTGTCAATAAAGTCTCCGGGGTCTTCGAAGTCTTCGGGTCCAACTCCTTCGTCAACCACGTGATCTATCGTCGCGATAGCAATAGCAATAATAAGATCCACAACAAAAATAGAGCACAAAACTCGGTCCTAAAATGTTACCCTATTCTATAAAATACTAACTTCACATCTAAAAATATTTGTTCCTTGCTTTGGTGTGGAAAAGGTTTTTAAATTTGTTTTAACACATGCTAAATATACTAAAAACTAGGATTTAAAATAAAACTATGTATAAAAGTTCTCGTAAAAATTACACAAATAGTTTTATTAAATTCTACATATATTTGCAAGATTCATGGTGGAAAAATAATTAGGTTTGGTGAAATATTTTTGCATGTGGTATTTTTGCAAAAGCCAAGAAAATAGAAAATAAGGAAAAGGGCCTAACACCCTTGGCCAGACGCGGCTACCAGCAGGGCCGGCCTAGCCAGCCGACGCGTTTGTGCGTTGTCAAGTTTGAACCTGATGTGCCGGGCCGTGTGGCGAGTGACTGTAAATGGGAGGGGGCAAGAGATACTAATGCTGACGAGTGGGGCCACCCTGTTAGGGTCATCTTCAACCTCGCCACAAATGGAGGAGGAGCTCCCCGGCGCCGGCTCCATTGATGGGGAGGGGAGATGTGCACAGGAATGGACTCCTCGTTCTTCCGCCGTTCACATCAGGGTTGAGGGATAGAATAAAGTGGTCGGAGACGCCGGTGAATACAAGGACACGGCAGAGGTCGTCGGGAGGTGGTTGGTGCCAACACTCAACATTGGGAAATGAGTGGGAAAGTGGCGGAGGTGAAGCTAGAGCTCACTACGGTCTCGATGGAGGCGGAATGGAGGCCAGAGCGGGCCTGTGTCCCGAGATCGACGGAGCCTCGATGCGACGACGCCTCGGTCGATCTCAAGCACTGGTGGTCAGGGAGCTTGGGTGGAGTTCAGGGGTCATTGATTGAAGGTCGGAGAGGGGTTCCAGAGGGGGGAGAGAGGCCTGGGTGGCCTCTATATAGGAGGGTCGTAGTCCACCGAAGGGTGGTGCACCCGTGAGGTCTTGGCAACGGCTAGAGGAGGGTAAACGGCTCGGGAATGAGTCTATGGCCTTCGTGGGTGTGGTCTACGCCCTTGGGTGCTCGGGAATGAGTCTATGGTTCTATGGTGCGTTGCGGTGGCAAGCACCACCTGACCGCTTCAGGAGCACACGGGCACGCATCGCTAAGAGCAGCAGAAAGGGAGAGAGGAGGGTCCCGACGTGGCGCTTATTCCGGTCATCGAGGCAATCAAAGCCAGACAGCGTGTGGGGGCGAGGACTGGCCGGGGCTGGCCTCCTGCAGCTCGGACGTGCACTGTGGCGCATCAAGAGCGTAGTTTTGGCATGCCACGACATGCAGGCATGCTCTGGCGCTCCCCCATCGTGTCTAGTAGTGTCTGGGTGCTTTGGAGATGCTCCTGGGATAATTTGGGGCCAAGGGGAGACGTGGAGGTCAAATCAAAAGTGACGATCAGCCTCTACCAGTGATGAACCAGAAGGGAAATTGGGGATTTTGTCTTTCTATACATTGAATTAGAGAGGGCCTTTCGGCTGCACATGTGGAGCTAACCCACACACGTGTGATTAAAGTTTGGAATGAAGGAAGTGAGTGGAAGGGATGAAAATAGTTGTTTTACTAAGTTAAAATTCCACCAAATGTTGTGAGAATTAACATGATTAAATGAGGGGGGTAAAAATAGTAGGATTCACCAAGTTTGATCTCATTTCAACAAGGTTGGCAATGTAGACATGGAAAGCCCTAGAAATGAGGAGAATCAAGTTTGTGTGAACCAAGGTGGGTAAACCAGCTCCCACAACATAACATTTTGTTGTGGAATACTTATTTGGGGGTTGGATCACTCCTGCAAAGTTTGAGAGCAATTGGGAAAACTTGGGAATGAACAGTTGTTCCAACTTGGTTTTGGACAAGAAGGGTTTTTGGTTTATTTGGTGTATCAAATCACCCTGGATGAGGATGAAACCTTAAAGAGTGATTTCATATAACTTGTCTGACATGCCAAAATTTTCCTCGGATTTATTGAGAATATTTCCTTTGGAAATATTTGAAAAGCTCATAATTGGTAGAAATGGTTTCGAGTGGGTATTCCCATTACTTAGAACATGACCATGAGTCGAAACTCACATATATGAAAAATATATATCCTGTGAGTTTCCCTCAATTTTTTCAAATATTTCTAAGCTCAGAAAATATTTTTCCCTATGAAATATCATTTCTGGTCTAAAAAAGGGAATTTAAATAAAATAGGAAAATAAATTTAAAAATAATTGTTTTATGGTTTTGGAAAGTTATTTTAATAATAGAAACAAAAGAAAATCTTTGGGGCATAACATCTCTCATAAATTAGGGACTTGTAGTGCAAATCCCAATTTAGGGGTTTTTAAGGTTTAAAACAAATGAAAGGCTTTTTGTTAAAATAATATTTTATCAAAAATAGTTTCTGGTCCTATACACATGGCCTGACTATTGGGCAAAGGTTTGGGGTCGAAGGTAAAAGCTTTTGATAGAAAGTTGTTTTGGTGAGCTAAAACACATTTAAGAACACATGCAACTGCAACCAATTCAATCATCTCAATCACTCAAAAAGTTTTAATTGGTTCCAAATTTGGTAAAACGGGAAGGGACAAAGTGGTACAAATAGAGGGTGTGACAGATCTACCTGCTTACAAGAATCTTGTCACCGAGATTCCTAGCCTAAGCGCTAAGATGATAAGGGAACTTGGATCTCAGGTAGTGTGCACGCTCCCATATTGCTTCTGCCTGTGCGTGGTTGCTGCACTAGACCTTGAATTACTTGATGGTGCGGCTTTGATAGTGACGCTCAGCTTCATCCAGGATGTGGATCGGTCTCTCGCGATAAGTAAGGTCTGTTTGAAGATCGATGGCGTGATGCTCGACGTCAGTGTAGGGGTTCGGATGGTTGGGAGTCTGGAGG
Source organism: Hordeum vulgare subsp. vulgare (assembly GCF_904849725.1). Classification (NCBI taxonomy): domain Eukaryota; kingdom Viridiplantae; phylum Streptophyta; class Magnoliopsida; order Poales; family Poaceae; genus Hordeum; species Hordeum vulgare. Next base: position 266,222,500 of record NC_058519.1, on the reverse strand, counting down.
CACTTTCGGAGTTGTGACACATGGAGAACATTGTGCACACCCGAAAGCTTGGAAGGTAGCTCCAACTGATAGGCAACTTATGCTCGCCTTGAAGTGATCTTGAAGGGGCCAATGTATCTTGGTGCAAGCTTCCCCTTGACGTGGAATTGCTTTGTTCCCTTGAGAGGTGTGACACGGAGATATACGTAGCCTCCTGTGTTGACTTCCATTTCACGATGATGATATACGCATAGATCTTATGCAGTGACTTGGCAGTTTCCACATGTTCCTTGAGAAGTTGGACTTGCTCTTCAGCTTCGTGGAGGATGTCCGACCCAAAGATCACTCCTTCTCTAGTCTTGGACCAGTTGAGCGTTGTGCGGCACTTGCGTCCATACACCATCTCAAATGGTGCCATATGGAGGCTGGAATGATAACTGTTGTTGTACGAGAACTCGGCCAAGGTTAAAAAGTCCTCCCATTTGGCTCCATATGCCAAAACATGAGTGCAGAGCATATCCTCGAGTACCTGATTTACTCGTTCCATCTTTCCGCCGGTCTGAGGGTGAAAGGCAGTGCTGAAGGATAGCTTGGTTCCCATGGCTTCTTGAAATTTTTCCACAATCTCGAGGTGAACTGCGTGCCCCGGTCGGACACGACTCTTTTGGAACTCCATGCGGACTCTGGATATGCTTGATATAGAGACCGGCTATCTTGTGCCCATCATAGGAGGTGTTGACGGGAATGAAGTGGGCCACCTTGGTAAGGTGATCGATAATGACACAAATGGAGTCATGTCCGTTGCTTGATCGGGGCAGACCGGTAATGAAGTCCATCCCGACTTAGTCCCACTTCCATTCTCGCACCTTGAATGGTTGAAGCAGGCCAGCGGGTCGCTGGTCCTCAGCTTTGACCCTGTGGCATATGTCGCACTTAGCAACATACAGAGCTATTTCGCTCTTCATGCCATGCCACCAGAACCTTGCCTTGAGGTCTTGGTACATCTTGGTTCCTCTAGGGTGAATAGAATATGGGGGGTTGTGTGCTTCTTGCAAGATTAGTTTCTTGAGGTCAGCTTTGTTGGGTACGCTAATGTGGCTCCCAAACCACACAACTCCCTACTCATCTATGGAGAATCCTGGGCCTTGCCATCCTTGATCTTCTTCTTGATACCTTAAATGCTCTCGTGTCCCTTGTGGGCCTCTTTAATATCGTCCATTAGTGGAGGCCTCACTTCGAGGTTGTCCAGGAATCCTGGTGCAACTAGATCCAACCCGAAGCTCTCAAGTTCTTCATATGGAGCGAGTAGCCTTTCCTTGATTACAACATTCAAGGTGCAACCCTTCCGGCTGAAGGCTTCCGCTACTATGTTGGCTTTTCCAGGGTGGTATTGAATACTGAGGTCATAATCTTTAATTAATTCCAACCATCTCCGTTGCCTCATATTCAATTCCTTTTTAGTGAAAATATACTTCAAACTCTTACGATCGGTGTATATCTCACATCGCTTTCGAGAAGGTAATACCGCCATGTTTTCAATGCATGAACCACTCCTGGCAACTCAAGATGGTGGGTGGTGTAGTTCTCCTCATGGTGACGCAGCTGTCATGACAGGTATCCCACGACCATGCCTTCTTGCATTAAGAAACCGCCAAGCCCAGTCCTTGATGCACCGCAGTATATCACAAACTCTTTGTGAATATCAGGAGTGGCTAGAATTGCGGTTGTCTTCAATCTTTTCTTGATCTCGTGGAAGCTCTCTTCGCACTTCGACATCCACTCGAACTTTTTGCCCTTCTTCAAGAGTTGAGTAATAGGTCTGGTAATCCTAGAGAATCCTTCAACGAACTTGTGGTAGTATCCCGCGAGTCCATGTAAGCCTCTAATTTCCTTTACATTGGTTGTTGATCTCCACTTTGTTACCGATGTACTTTTGGTGGGATCAACTACCAATCCGTCTACCGTCATGACATGACCCAAAAATCCAACTTCATGCAACCAAAACTCGCATTTGCAGAACTTGGCATAAATTTGGTGCTCTCAAATTTTTTATAACACCACCCTCAATTGTTTCTCTTACTCTTCTTCAGAATTGGAGAAGATGAGTATTTCATCGATGAAGACAACGACAAACTTGTCTAGATACTCCATGAAGACCTTGTTCACAAGAGGTACATGAAGTAGGTTGGGGCATTGGTTACCCCAAACGACATTACCGTGCACTTGTACAGGCCATATCTGGTTACGAATGCCATCTTTAAAATGTCTTCGGACTGGATCTTTAGTTGGTAGTTCCCAGACCCGAGGTCGATCTTGGAGAATACCTTGGCAACATTCAACTAACTGAACAAGTCTTCAATCTTGGGGAGTGGGTACTTGTTCTTTATCGTGACCTTGTTGAGGGAACATTAGTCAACACAGAGTCTGATAGTCCCATCTTTCTTGGACATTAATAGAATAGGTGATCCCCAAGGAGAGGCACCAGGGCAAATAAATCCTTTCCTAAGCTACTCGGCCAGTTCTTTCTTTAACTCTGCAAATTCCTCAAACCCCATCCTATATGGTTTCTTATAGATGGGTCTTCATCCGGGCATTAGTTCAATAATGAACTCAATGTCTCGGTCGGGAGGCATCTCGGGCTGATCGTCATGAAAGACATCCGGGTGCTCATATACCACTGGCACTTGGTCGAACTAAGTTACCGAAAGGCAATTTACCTTAGGAGCTTGAGTGGAGGCGGGCTTGGGAACATACTTGACCTTAACTCCTTGGTCGCTAGTCATAGTAATAGTCCTCTTGGTACAGTCCAACATGCTTTGGTGCTTGGCTAACCCATCCATACCAAGGATCACATCCAAGCCTTGCGACTTAGGGACGATGAGATCTTCTATGAAGTCTACCCCGTTGATGTTGATCCCAGCTCCTCTACATCCTATATTGGTCCTCAATACTGTACCAAGGTTTGTACCAACATATGACCATTTAGGAATGTAGGCTTTAAGCCACTCTCCACTTTTGGATGACAAAAGAATGCGACACACCAGAATCAAACAGTACTATTGCCGGTGTTGAGTTGACGAGGAACGTACCCAGTATGCTATCCGGGTCCTCCTTGGCTTCCTCAGCGGTGATGTGATTCACACGACCCTTGCCATTGTAAGGCGGGTTGCGGGGAGCTTGGTTCCTTGCTGGTGCTCCACGTCCTTGTCCTTGATTTGGCGCATGGGGGTGCGGTGCATCGGGTTTCTTGTTGGGGCAGTGCCTTGAGAGGTGTCCAGGCTGACCACACCCAAAGCAGGTGACCTGCCCAAAGTTGTTGGGCTTGATGCCATTTTTGTTGCTGGGAGAGTTGTATGCTGGCTTGGAATTGGCATACTGCTGAGGCTCGTATCTTGCTCGAGGTGCACCAACCCTGGGGTGCTGAGGCTGATAGCTTGTCCTTGTCGAGGCTGATTGCCATGGGCGAGTCTTCTGGTTGCTTGAACCACCATTGTTGACCAGCTTGCGCTTGCACATGTATTCCATGGCACGTCGCTTGTCTTCAAGCATGAGGGCCTTGTTCACCAGATCGCAGAAGGTTCGACAGTCACACACAACAAGTTGGTATCGTAGCGACTGTTGCAGCCCTTTAATGAAGCGTTCTATTTTGGCGGCCTCAGTGCTGACATCATCAGGTGTATACCTTGATGGGAGGTTGAATTTCTGCATGTACTCCTTAACTGAGCCACCTCCTTGCTTCAGCGCGTGAAACTCCCGCATCTTGATGGTCATCATCCCAGAGGGAATGTGGGTAGTACAGAATCCTTCTTTAAACGCAACCCAGGTGACAACACGCTTGCCTTGCATGAACTTGAATTAGTCCCACCAATCTCTGGCGGTACCTCCTAGACACTTAGAGGCATAGAGAACCTTCTCAAAATCATTAGTGCAGTTGACCAGCGTGAGGAGATCCTCGATGGTGAGGATCTAGTTATCGGTATCCAAAGGCTCTATTGTATCAGTGAAAATCGGGGGCGAAGTTCTCACGAATTCCGACAGAGTGGAGCGACCATTGCCGTTCGAGCCCTGTTGCGGGTTGTTTGCGAGGACCTGAGCCATCTGCTGGATAGGGGAATTGTTGGCTTGGCATTCCTCTCGGAGATCTTGAAGAAACTGAGCCATGGTCGGGTTCTCCGGAGGAGGCGGTGGCGGTGGAATGTCACCTTGTGGCTACTCCTGGTGATCTCGAGCTTGAGTAGACCCACCATCTCCTAGCTGTTGGCTAGAGTCGCGAGTGCTGGGGTGGTCAAAGGTACTAGCACGGGTAGCAGTCACCATCCTGTTTGGAGCACCCATGTCAACAACTATAGTAGACGAACGAACATCACAAGAGGGTAACATGCCTAAATAAGGGAGGGAGTTGTTATGGTGCAAGTGTGTCAAACAAAAGGGACAAGAAACACATCACACAATCTGTCGTGGTTTTGTCACGGCAGATGTCCTCGTGAAAGGACTTATTACTGGAGCCATCACACCTTGGTGGCGACTCAAAGGGGTTAAGTAGGAGAGACACGGCGATTTACCCAGGTTCGCCCCCTCGTGAGGAGGTAAAGCCCTACGTCCTGCTTTGGTTTGTATTGATGTGTTTCGATTACAAGGAGGGCGTAACTCGCCAAACCTAGCACTCGATGATTTCTAACCTGCCCTCTGCTTCCCTGGGACTCGCCTTTATATACAGGTCGAATCGTGACCTCTACGATCTCCAAGTCGCCATCTTCCAAAGCTTGGAGACCTTCCAGAAATTGCAAACCGCCATACAACCTTCGGCCTTGCCAGGCCAAGGCCCGAATTACGCTCAAATGAATCCCCAGATTCGGTGACCCGGCCCAACTAGGGAGGTTTAGTAACAGGTAATATCCCCAACATTAGGCCCCGGATTGACTTGAATTCTCTTCACGCCAATACTCTTGCTCAATTAAAGGCGATTCATCCTTTATCCTTCCTTTCACATCAGAGACTTTGACCCACCACCTGTCGTGGAAGATTTTTAAATCGCCAAACCATTTCTCGTTGGTATCTTCTTATCCCTTTGATTCTGGGAAGACTGACATAATCCTAACGGATATTTTGATATCGTTATCTCAAAAAATTTGGAGCGCCATTATAGCGAATCTTTTTATCCTTCGGCGGTTCCCGCTCACGGCGCCTCGATTCCAGCGCCTGCCTTGTTAAATAGGTGGGGGGGACAGGACTGGCGCTTTTCCACTTACCAGTCCCGTCAATCTCCTCCCCATTTAGCACAGCGAGGAAACCTTACCGCCTTCCAAGGGCTCTGCCGTCGACCGCAGTTCGTGTCGTCGCCCGAAAAGCTTTGGCGCCGCCCTCAGATCTTCGTCGCCGTCAAGCTCCGTACCGCGGCCGAGCTGCTCGCCGCCATCGGCCAGCTCATCATTGTCGACCACCTCGCCATTGTCAGGGACTTCATCGCCGCCGGAGATCTCTGTGCCCGACCGAGATTTTTCGCGCTCCTCCAACTGCCTTCGTCGCCGTCGACCACTTCCGGCCGAACCCATCAGGTTAGGTCACCGCTCATTTTCAAGAACAGATCCCCATCTCTGTTCGAAGTTTCAACATCGCCATGTTCTTCATGCCTTCGCGAATATCTGTCACCTGTCCTTGACTGATTAGTAATAATGACGACGAGATAACCAATGTTTTTACTACCCTCACTTATCCACCCTTGATTTGCATGCTTAGAGCAATATTTCACCAAACGAACAACATCATCTTACCCTGGTAGTAAGTTGCCGGTTCCAATCATTTTCCTCATGTTTTTCCAACTGCCCAGTAGATCCATAGTTCACCACTCATTACGTGAAAACTGTTTGTAGTCTTCACACTTCACCATTTTGAACAAAGGCTTCCGACACTTTAAGACACAACTTTTGTGAGTAGCCAAATTTCATAAGTCGCCACAACAAACCGACCCGGATCTTTATATGGCGGGTCAAGATTTTTCCTCAGCCCGTGAACAAATTACTTTGTGAGTTAAATGAACTTATTTCACCCCTTACGGTAAATGTTCAAGCGTGTACATTCACCCGTACTTTACTCCTTTGTAGTATGGGCACCGTCTTCAAAAGTGACTGGCTCCCTGCCAAAGTTGACGACACCATACTAGCAGATTATGTGAAAACAGGGAAATGGACCCTCAGAATGTTATCGGCTGGCGTACCGGGTTCGGAGAGGATCTCCCCAACCCCAAAGAAGGGGAGATAGTCGTTTTCGTTGAACACCTTGAGCGAGGTTTTAAGCCGCCCGGATCAAAGTTTCTTAGAGACGCCATGGCTTTCATGAACGTCCGCTTCCAGGATCTGGGACCTAACTCGATAAGTAACCTATGCCAATTCCAAGTGTTCTGTGAGGCTTATCTGCGGATAGAAACCTCAGTTCCCTTATTCTGGTACTTTTTCCACTTAAATCGCCAGACGGAATTTCACAATGGTCCCATCCTGGAACTTGGCGGTGTAAATGTTCAGCGCCGCAGGGATAGCCCGTTTCCCTCACTCGCCATGCCAAGCCATCCCAAAGGATGGGACGAGTCTTGGTTCTACTGTCAAGAGACCTCACCCGCAGGAGAAAACAAGCTTCTGGGTTATAGGAAAGACCGCCTTCCAACAAACTTCAAACTTCCGAACAAGCTCACCGAAGAGGATGAATCATATTTTATCCCAGTATTGTCCGAGTTAAGATCTTTGACGAACAACGGCCTTACTGGGGTCAACTTGATTCGCTGCTGGGTCGAATGGCGGATCCTTCCTTTGAGTCGCCGGGACGGGCTAATGTGTGAGTTTGACGGCACCTTATATCATCCTCAATGTTATTTCCATACAGCTTTAACGGAAAAGGATATTGTCACCATCATCAAGAAGCTGACCGGCGAGGCCGCGGGAAAATGTGGCCAAATCGGCCTCAAACCCTTCTGCAAAATTAATCCGGCGCCCAAGGTAAATGATTTTAACCCGCCCTTTGACTCTATTTCTTATGTTTCATTCAAGTTTTGGCCCTTTATAACATATACCATTCCAGAAAGGTGATAAATTTTGGTCCAAGAAACCCAAAAGGCCAGCCATGAAGCAAGCTAAGCCGCCCCCAAAGAAAACCAAAGGCAAGGGCAAAGCTGTTGTGGCTGAGCCATCCGAAGCCGATGAATCTCAAGTCGGCGATGCACCTTCAGAGGTAAAAACCTATCCTCTTTTCACTCGCCATCCGCTATTGTTAAATTTTGTATTTATGCCTCTGCCTCTCTTGAATAGAATGAAGACAACGAAAGCCACGAGGATTCTGTAGAGGTAATTTCTGTTTCCTCCGATTCATCTCCTTCTCCACCTAAGCCGCCCAGGCGAATTTGTGGGAAAGTTCCCTTCTCACATCCAAATGCTTATTTGGACCCCAATTTTCTATTGAAGCAAGCACAACATACCTCACATCGGAAGACCCGAAGTCACTCCGGTGATCTGGTGTCCGGCTTACCAGCAAAGTACAAGAGGAAACCAAACGAGGTACCCATGAACGATACTTCTTCATGTTTCTTTGGATCGCATCTGTAATCCGCCTATATCTTTGACGTATAATTCTTGCAGAATTCTCCTCCTACATCTGGCGACTCAGTAATGTCGACACTTCCGCCAATGATTCGAGTCCCTGGGTAAGTCCTTTGACAATTCTATTTTGAATCTGAGGATAATGAATTACCAGTTTTTAAATGCGCCGTTCCCCTTTTTTAGGGCACATGCGAAGAAGAGGAAGACCAGCGGGTCAACTCCTGTCATAATTTCAGAGCCCATCAAAGAGTCAGCCCCAATCCAAGATGACCCGGATCAAGGCGAGCCTGAGAATCAAATGGATCTTCCTAGCTCGCCCAAGGACAAAACGGATGTCCCTAAGCCGCCAAGTCCATTGACAACAGCAGAAGACCCGGATGCTGTGGTTATCACTGGCACCAGCTTCTCTAAACCGGCCACAACGGTTTTATCTAAGCATGCACCATCATCCTCTCAAAACATCCCTGAATTTGGACTCTCCAAGGCTAAGCTTTCTGAATATGAACATCTGGAATTCCAAGAACTTTGCTCTGGTTTTGCGAGTCGCTTGGAGGCAAGTTATGAGATGGAGAAAAGCCTGCTTCGGATGCTGAAGAATAAACATGAGGTAAGCTTTGTTATACATTATATTACTCCCATTAACCCCCAAGGGCCGGGTCATCAGTAAAAAGATGAGCCGGGTCTTGATAAATTAGAAAAAACTTTCGACCAGTAACCCCCAAGGGTCGGGTCATCAGTAAAAAGATGAGCCGAGTCTTCATAAATTAGAAAAAACTTTCGACCACTAACCCCCAATGGCCGGGTCATCAGCAAAAAGATGAGCTGGGTCTTGATAAATTAGAAAAAACTTTCGACCAGTAACCCCCAAGGGTCGGGTCCTCAGTAAAAAGATGAGCCGGGTCTTGATATTGTATAATTTTATCTGAAAAAATTATACATTAGCTCCCAAGTGTCAGGGATATTGCTTGGAATAGTTCTGAGACTTGCCCCTTATCATGTACTTTCAACAGGAAACTCTTACTCAGACTGAATCGGCGCTTGGCAATTTAAAGAAAAACTTATGTGATCAGCAAGATGCCCGAACTAAGTCGGAGGAGAAGTATCAATTGGTCCTGGCTGAGATGGAAAAACTCAAAGCCGATTTAAAAAAGGCTCAGGCTGACCAAGATGCTGCAACAAAAAGAGCAGAGAAGACTGTAGCCAGGCTGGCTACTATACAACAAGAACTATCCGGCTTGAAGCGTCATATCTCAAACATGGCGCAAGCCATCTTTGGTAAAATACTCAAACTTTTGATCTCTTTTTTTTACAAATAATTCTTATTGTGAGTCGCTGATTATCGTGACACCTTGCATAGGTCCGAGAGCCGCCAACCTTCAGGATGATTGCATGCTGATGTTGAAGGCGATTTACACGCTGACAGAGCAGTTGTATACCGGCAGTGTATTAACTGTTAAAGCTTTGATGGGTGCCAAGGAGCCTATAACTTCCATCAATAAGATGCTTGGCTGCCTATCTACGCTTCCCCCTCAGATTAGCGAGTTGACTCGGTCAGCCGCCCGGAAGGGGGTACTGACTACCTTAAGTCGCTGCTTGGCGTATGCTCCAGAGATCAACCCAGAAGAGGTAGCGGCAGGCTTTCCTCGACTCAAAGATGACGGATTAGAATTCGTCGAAGAGGACTATCAGCGTGTCGTCAAGGACTCCCGGCTGGCGGCGACTCAACTTGCTGCAAGTCTGGATTTATCAAAGTATCAGGTTGCTTATGACAGCAAGAACAAGAAGGTCAACCCGCCAACTTTTGTGACGACCAGCTTAACTCCACGACGACCCAAGAACCCTTTTGACTTGGACGCAGATCTTGCATCAATACTGACTGATGAAGATGACTTCGCAGCTCTGGCCAAGTGCAACTGGGTACTGGGCGACTTGCAAATTGAGGTCGGCGAAAGCTCGCAACAAAATGATCCAAGGGCGCGAGCAGAATAAACTTTATCGATTTGGCCTGAGAGCCATGTAATAGGTATTTTTCATGAGTCGGTACTGTTTTTGTGATACTTTCGAAAGAATCTTTATACCGCCCTTTAGGCGATTTGAAATATTGGATCCGCCGTTTGAAAATCCTTTATAATGCTTAATCCGCCATGGATGAAGTGATTTTAATCATCAACCTGTTTTAAGCTTGAAAAAAAACATATGTGAAACCAGATAGATGACAACAAATATTTTCAAGATGAATCAGGAAAAAGGTTTGGAAAACCTCGTGGCAATGCCATGAAGGAAAAAATAGCAATTTCCTGAGCTCATAAGGTCGCGACAGGATGGGCCGAGTCGGAAAGATCAAGCACACACCCTAAATGACGGTTTCGTCGGCTCATAAGGTCGAGACAGGATGGGGCGAGTTAGAAAGCTCAAGCACGCACCCTAAGATGATGGTTTCGTCAGCTCATAAGGTCGCGACAGGATGGGGCGAGTCAGAAACCTCAAGCACTCACCCTAAGATGATGGTTTCATCGGCTCATAAGGTTGCGACAAGATAGGGCGAGTCAGAAAGCTCAAGCACGCACCCTAAGATGATAGTTTCGTCGGCTCATAAGGTCGCGAGAGGATGGGGCGAGTCAGAAAGCTCAAGCACACACCCTAAGATGATGGTTTCATCGGCTCATAAGGTCGCTACAGGATGGGCGAGTCAGAAAGCTCAAGCACACACCCCAAGATGATGGTTTCGTCAGCTCATAAGGTCGCGACAGGATGGGGCGAGTCAGAAAGCTCAAGCACACACCCTAAGATGATGGTTTCGTCGGCTCATAAGGTCGCGACAGGATGGGGCGAGTCAGAAAGCTCAAGCACACACCCTAAGATGATAATTTTGTCGGCTCATCAGGTCGCAACAGGATGACAAAATTGATCTTTAATGAAGAAGCCCCCAAGTCGGGAAGAATTTTAATTTTATTATTTCATAATGAAACTGAAAAACTTACAAAATGTAGAGCTTAAGAGATCAAGTGTAATAAGGCCGCAAGTGGGCAATATTCCACGGGCGAGTTGACTCAGCCTCCGTGGTTGGCCGGTTAGGCCGAAGATCCACCAGATAATAAGAGCCATTGCGAAGATTCTTGCTGACGACGAACGGTCCTTCCCATAGTGGTGAAAACTTATGCATGCAAGCACGATCTTCTATCAACCGAAGAACTAAGTCGCCTTCCTGAAAGGTCTGGCTCTTAACCCGGCAGTTGTGATAACGCCGTAGATCCTGCTGATAGATGGCTGAATGGGCCACAACCAGGTCACGTGCCTCCTCCAAGGCGTCCAAGGAGTCTTGACACGCCAGCTCCTTGTCTTGCTCCACATATGCGGCGACTCTAGGTGAGTCATGCCTTATGTCAGTAGGAAGAACGGCTTCTGCTCCGAAGACCAGAAAGAAAGGGGTGAAACCTATGGACCGGTTCTGGGTGGTCCGGATACTCCACAGTACTGAAGGCAATTCTTCAACCCAACACCCTGGGGTTTTCTCCAGGGGAACCATGAGTCGGGGCTTAATTCCTTGCAAAACCTCCTGATTCGCCCGTTCCGCCTGCCCATTAGATTGTGGGTGAGCGACCGCAGAAACATCAAGCCGGATATGTTCTCGACTGCAAAACTCCTGCATCGCCCCTTGGGACAAGTTAATACCATTATCAGTAATTATAATGTGTGCATATCCAAACCGGAAGATCAGTTTCTTCAAGAATTTGACCGTCGTCTCCGCATCGCAAGTTCCAATAGGTTCCGCCTCAACCCACTTGGTGAACTTATCAATCGCCACCAGTAGATGGGTCTTCTTGTTGGAGGACAATTTAAAGGGGCCGACCATGTCTAACCCCCAGAACGCAAAAGGCCAAGTGATGGGGATCATTCTTAATTCTTGAGCCGGCACATGAGCATGTCGCCCATAACGCTGGCATCCCTCGCACTAACGAACTATATCTTCTGCATGTGCATGAGCCGTCAACCAAAAGAAACCATGACGGAAAGCCTTTGACACCAAAGAGCGTGACCCGGCATGATGCCCACAGTCTCCGGAATGAATGTCATTTAAGACTATGCATCCTTCTTCGGAGGAAACGCATCGTTGAAAAACTCCAGAGGCGCTCCTCTTATATAACTCGCCATTAATGATGACAATGGATTTGCTGCGCCGAATGATTTGACGGGCCAAAACTTCATCTGTTGGTAACTCGCCCCAGGCGAGATAAGCCAGATAGGGGAGAACCCAATCCGGCGTGGCGTGGAGAGCCGCCACGAGCTGAGACTAAGGATCTGGTATTGCCAACCCCTCCTCCGATGGTAAAATCACGGATGGTTTATGCAAAATATCCAGAAAAACATTGGGAGGAACTGGCTTTCGCTGGGAACCAAGTCGTGAGAGGGCGTCAGCTGCCTCGTTGAGGCGCCGATCAATGTGGTCAACCTGATAACCCTGAAAATGACCCGCCACATGAGACACAGCTCTTCTGTGAGCCGCCATCGTGTGGTCCCGAGAATCCCAGGTACCCGAGACTTGCTGTGCCACCAAATCAGAGTCGCCAAAACACCTGACTCGCGTTAGATTCATCTCCTTGGCGAGTCGCAAGCCGTGAAGGAAAGCTTCGTATTCCGCATCATTGTTAGTGCATGGAAACATGAGTCAGACAACATAACCGAATTTATCTCCTTGAGGGGATACCAATACCACACCAGCGCTCGAGCCTTCCAGCTGTCTAGATCCATCAAAATAAATAGTCCAGTAAGTAAGATCAGGCCTGTCTTCTGGAGCCTGCAATTCCATCCAGTCATTGACGAAATCAACTAAAGCCTGAGGCTTGATGGCTGTGTGGGGGGTGTACTGCACGTGATGTGGCCCAAGTTCAATCGCCCACTTGGCAATCTGCCCTGTTGCCTCCAGATTCTGGATGATGTCCCCAAGGGGGGCAGAGCTAACCACTGTGATAGGGTGTTCTTGGAAATAATGCTTAAGTTTCCGACTCGCCATAAACACCCCATATACTAACTTCTGCCAGTGTGGGTACCATTGCTTGGAAAGGGTTAGCACCTCGCTAATAAAATACACCGGGAGTTGCACTGGGTACTCCTTCCCTTCCTCCTTTCTTTCAACAACCACTGCCACACTTACTGCTTTGGAATTTGCCGCGATATACAGAAGCATGGGCTCTTTTTCAATCGGGGCGGCCAGGACCGACAGGTTAACCAATTGCCGTTTCAGGGCTTCGAGCGCCTCGTCTGCCTCATTCGTCCAAACAAACCGGTCAGATTTCTTTACTAACTGATAAAGAGGAATCGCCTTTTCACCCAGGCGACTTACGAAGCGACTTAGAGCCGCAATGCCACCCGCCAGTCGTTGAACTTGATTAACGTTCGCCGGCTTTCCAAGGGATGTAACTGCTTCGATTTTATCCCGGTTAGCTTCAATGCCACGCTCCGATACCAGGAAGCCCACCAATTTCCCTGCAGGCACACCAAAAACATATTTGGTGGGATTCAGCTTCATCTGATATACTCGTAGATTATCGAAAGTTTCCTTGAGATCCTCTAGTAGTGTCTCCCCCTAGCGGGTTTTGATCACAATATCGTCGACATAGGCGTGGACGTTGCGACCGATTTGGCTGCGAAGGCAATTCTGGATGCAGCGCTGATAAGTCGCCCCCGCACTCTTGAGTCCAAAAGGCATGGACACATAGAAAAAGCCCCAAAGGGGGTTATAAAACTTGTTTTCTCTTGATCCTCCACGACCATCTTGATCTGGTGATATCCTGAGTAGGCGTCCAAAAAGCACAATTGTTCGGATCCCGCCACCGTGTCAATGATCTGGTTGATGCGGGGAAGAGTGAAGGGATCTTTTGGACAAGCTCTGTTGAGGTCCGTGTAATCAATGCACATATGGAAGGTACTGTTCTTCTTCAGTACCAAAACCAGGTTAGCCAGCCATTTGGGGTGGAAAACTTCCACGATGAATCCGGCGGCTAAGAGACGGGCGACCTCTTCCCCGATAGCCTTGCGTCGCTCCTCGTTAAACCTGCGAAGATACTGCTGGATGGGTTTTGCCTTTGGGTCAACATTAAGATGGTGCTCAGCGAATTCTCTCGGCACACCAGGCATGTCAGAAGGTTTCCATGCGAAGATGTCCCGATTCTCACGGATGAATTCAATGAGCACGCTTTCCTATTTGGGATCCAGACCCGTCCCAATGCTGAACTGCTTGGATGAATCGCTGGGAACGAAATCGATTGTCTTAGTGTCATCCGTTGGCTTGAACATGAGGGGCGACTCACTATCTGTCGTTGGCTTCTTTGGGGGTGACATGTCCGCCGGGTAATCATTGGCCCGATGGTGTTTGACCTCCTCTGCAGCGCAGGCGACTTCCGCATAAGCCGCGTCCCCTTCTTCACATTCTTTTGCAATCCTTCTATCCCCATCAACCGTGATAGGTCGCTTGGGACCAGGCATCTTGAGCTTAAGGTAAACATAGCACGGGCGAGCCATGAAACGGGCGTAACCCGGCCGCCCAAATAACGCATGGTAGAGGCTTTTCAATTTGACCACCTCGAATATGAGTGACTCGGACCTGTAATTCTGCACTGTTCCAAATGCCACTGTGAGTCTGAGTCGGCCTATGGGGTAGGCCGACTTGCCCGGGACGAGTCCATGAAAAACCGTGGTGGAATGCATCAGGTCCTTTTCCAATAGGTTCATCCTTTTGAAAGTGTCAAAATATAAGATATTAATGCTGCTTCCACCATCCATTAGCACTTTGGACAGGGTGTAACCCCCAACTTGGGGAGCCACGACCAATGCTAAATCGCCAGGGTTGTCAACTCTTGGCGGGTGATCCTCCCTACTCCATGATATGGTCTGCTCAGACCAATGGAGGTATCTGGGAAGCGCCGGTTCAGACACACTGTACGCCCGGTGACTCACCTTCTTATCATGCCTGCAAGCATTGGTGGTGAAAATGTGGTACTGCCCATTGCTTAACTGTTTGGGATTGCTGCGGAAACCTCCGTTATCATCCTGACCCTGTAGAACCCCCTGTGGGGGTGGCTGCTGAAAGGCTCCTGGCGGGTTATACCGCCGCTGGTGGTGTACCGGGTACTGGCCGCTGCTTGGCTGTGGGCCTCCCTGAGGCCCCTGTTCGGGAAAACCACTGAAGGGGTTCTGTCGTTGGTTGGGTGCGGCAAACTGCTCCTGGCGTTGGTCGGGGTCATCGTTTTGGCTTTTCTTGATCGCCTCCCCCCGAAACTCCCGCATTATGAAGCAGTTCTCCCAGGAGTGAGTCGCCGGACCGTCTGCCGTGGCATGGTGCGGGCAAGGGCCTTTGAGTAGCTCTTCGTAGTTACGCGGCCTCTTCCCGCTAAATCCCTTGTTTTTCTTCTGGCGTTGGTTGCCACTGTTGGCGTTGCTGTTGGCAACTAAATCCGAGGGCTCCTCTTGAGGTCTTCGCTTGCCATTGGCTCCTTGATTGTGGCGATTACGTCCCTGGAACCGGGTATGATTTTTGGATGACTCGCCCTTCTTGGGCGAATTAGCCTTACCGTCCTCGCCAGGATCTTTGGTGTCATCCGCTTCAGCGTACCTAGTGAGGGTGTCCATCAGTTCTCCCATGTCTTGGACCTTTCGCGTGAGTCGCCCCAATTTTTGCACCAAGGGTTCATAATGGCAATTCTGCTCGAGGATCAACACAGCCTGAGCCACCGTAATGCCGTCGGTCGAATGGATAATTTCCGCAACCCGCCGTGACCAATGGTGGGCCGACTCATCAGGGCGCTGAACACAATGCTGCAGATCGACGATCGTCATTGGACGTTTGCAAGTTCCTCGGAAGTTCTTGATGAATCGCTCTTTCAACTCGGCCCATGTGTGGATGGAGTTGGGGGGTAAGTTTTTCAACCAAGTACGTGCTGACTCCTCGAGCATCATCGTGAAGTACCTGGCGCAAACTGCCTCGTTTACGTCGAGCATGTCCATGGCGATTTCATAACTCTCGACCCACGATGCCGGCTCAAGGTCCGGCGTGTAGTTAGGCACCTTCCTTGGTCTCTTAAAATCATTGGGCATCCTTTCGTTACGAAGTGCGGGGCCCAGGCATGGCACCCCCACTCGCCCACCGCTCCCGACGAGAGGGGCCGGGGTGATTTGGGTGTTAGGGAGATCCCGGGCCGGCGGGTTCTGATGATCAAGTGGGTTATCCTGAGGGACGGGTCACGGCCCGCTGTTCACGGCGGGCTGGTCCTCTGGCCGACTCCTAGTGTAACTCGCCTGGGGGGTGGAATGCAGCCTATCGAGCCTATGTGAGAACTCGGCATTTTGAACCATCGTCGTCTTCAACATCTCGATGGCGTTCCTTGCCTCTATCTCGGGAGGGGTGTTGCTGTGAATCGGGAGAGATTCCAGATGGCGAGTTGCAGCAAGGACGTTGTCCACCGGGTTGGAAAAGTGGCCTTGAGGCGTCCGGAATCGGGGAATGCGATCGTCAGCCGTCTGAACCAGCGGGTTAGGAGGTTGACCTGGCCCTCCCCCTGGGGCGGCTCCCGCCCCGGTGGTTCGTGGAGTGTCGAACAGGCGGGTCGGGTTGATATCATGGGGAAGGCGAGCTTGGTGTCTCTGTTGATGGACGGCGTCGGATGCGCGTTGGTGTCTTTCGAGCCACCAGTTGTCACTATTTAAGCGCATCCTTTCGGCCGCAATTTGAGCTTGCCGAGTCTCGATCCTGGCGGACTCCACCTCGGCATCCTGATGAGCCTTCGCCACTGCCTCTCTGAGTTTTGCCAGCTCCACGTTTATCCCCTCCTGGTTTTTTTGTGTGAGAGGAGTCGCCATCAGCCTTGTGATCTCCGCCGCTAATTCCACCAGGACAGCGGCCGGGCTTCTTGACGTTTCGCCGGTTCCATCGCCTCCCGTAGGGTTTTGCGATGGCTGAGTCGCCCCCGCCTTATAAATGGCGATCTGGCGGCGGGTTCGGTCAAGGACTTCGGGGTCCATGTCTAGCGACAAGCCCCCTAGACAATCTCCATGTAGAGATCGGATTGAATCTGAATCGCCCATGGATGATTCGTCATCAGAATTGACTGGTGTAGTTTCCTGGGTCGCCGAACGTTCTGGCTCCTCTGACCCCTGCATGAACCCAACAAAAACCAGGCGAGTTAGATTCGGCGTCACCACTAAGCGAACGTACCTGGCCGGCTCGACGATGTCGGTGGAGATGTCCGGCTCAGGCACGGATGATCCGATCATGCCGATGAAGATGTTGTTTTGCCGAAGGGGACCGTGTAACCAGATTCGATCGAGTCTGCTTCGGACCCCATTGCTGGTTGTCGATGTAGATCTTCCCGCGGCGGGTCCGGGTCATGAGCCCCGTCGCGTAACTCCCAAACCCTGGTAGGGATCCCTTTGAGAACTCAACACCACCGTGCGTAGGCCCCACGGTGGGCGCCAACTGTCGTGGTGTTGTCACGGCAGATGTTCTCGTGAAAGGACTTAGTACTAGAGCCATCGCACCTTGGTGGCGACTCAAAGGGGTTAAGCAGGAGAGACACGGCGATTTACCCAGGTTCGGCCCCTCGTGAGGAGGTAAAGGCCTACGTCCTGCTTTGGTTTGTATTGATGTGGTTTCGATTACAAGGAGGGCGTAACTCGCAAAACCTAGCACTCGATGATTTCTAACCTGCCCTCTGCTTCCTTGGGACTCGCCTTTATATACAGGTCGAGTCCCTAGGGTTTACAAGGGTACTTTCCTTCCTACGAATCGTGACCTCTACGATCTCCAAGTCGCCATCTTCCAAAGCTTGGAGACCTTCCAGAAATTGTAAACCGCCATACAACCTTCGGCCTTGCCAGGCCAAGGCCCGAATCATGCTCAAATGAATCGCCTGATTCGGTGACTCGGCCCAACTAGGGCGGGTTAGTAACAGGTAATATCCCCAACACAATCCGTTAAGCAAGATAATCAATGTAGCCATTTACATGTTGCCTAAGGCAAAATCGAGGCTTGCATCGAGACACAAAAAAAAAGCAACCAACAAGCACACATGGTTTCATCTAAACCATTACACAAACTCAACTTTGCATGAGGGGTTCCTAGCTTGTCCTACCCTAGGAGTTCTTGGACTTGAGTAGTGGAGTGCTCGGGCTCGTACTCACACTCCTCTGGGTCTTCCTCCCGGCCATCGTTTGTGTGGGCATCATCTCATGTCAATGGTGTGGGGGGAACAAGGAGGTCCATCCCGATGATGCTTCGTCGGGGGAGCTGTGCAAAGGACTCGATACTCCTTGGCACTCATGCGACAACACCGAATGTGGTTGACCTTAAGCGGTGGCATTCCTCCTTTGTATGCGACATCAGTTTGTCCCTTGGGTGCTCCATCCTTCTTGATCTTGCCCGACTTCATCTTCGCTTGACGGAGTAGCTCGCGGACATGGTGAAGTTCTTGGTGGAGCTTCACTAACTACTTGATCAGGTTTTGAGCAAGACTGTCGGTGGAGAGTATGAAGTAGGTTTGGAACTTGAGGGGTGTTCTTTCTTCTGGGGATTTGGTCAATGCCCAACTCCTGCCAACCTCGTCCTTAACAAAAGGCAAGTGACGTGTAGCCGGTTCGTTGGCCATCTTAGGAAGAATGTCGCGAAGGTGGATGAGCGCCTTCCGCGCTGCTGTCTCAACTGCTAATACCAAAATATCCATCTGTGGCCCTTCAATGAACCAACTAGTCGGAGAGGCATTTGCCTTCGTGACCACATCAACGTAGTACTCCTTTGTGGTGGCATTGATCCAGTGCTCGTGGTAGAGGAAAACTGATGATCGGCGTACTCGACACTTCTCCACGCTGTCCTCCAGGAGTAGGGGAAATCAAGACTCTAGGATGTTCTTGGGTACAACGACCATGTACAAGGTTTAGGGAGAGGTGTTAGTAAATAAAAGGGGTTCGAATATTTTTGGGGAGGAGATGAGGGATGTATAAAACCTAAGTGTGAAGGCTAGGTGTAGTTTCATACATTCTGATGTCCATGCTACCTAAGGCTTCCTAAAGTCAAGATGGCTCTAATACCAGCTCTCTGGGGACCCCGACTTGTAGGTCGAAATCGCCGAATGAACGTGTACAGTTATCCTAGAAATCAATGCTCACTGAACATACACATACCGAATAGTAAGAGTCTTACATCCATACATAACGTATGAATACAAATAGGTCCATTAAGGCCGAGTCATTACATAAATACGACATTGAAGGCTGGCACACCAGCATAATACTAAATGCGAATAACTTGGCGAATAACATGAACCCATTGCCATCTGACTTAACCTACATGCATTCTGACTGGGAAGCATGCTAGATCGTATGTTCGTCCACAACGAATCACGTTCATCAGTGCATGGCCAATTAAATAACCAGTGGCAAGCCAATGAGTACTTTGAATGTACTCGCAAGCAAACCATTATATGGAACATGGCGTACTGAATTGTGACATAATACTAGCATGTTGGTTTTTGCCGGAAGCTGGTTTTTCCTAGTGCAACAACATGATCAAGTCCTTGGACGGCAAGCACCACAAGGCATCGCAGTGACCCGATGAACAGGTTACATATATCAATATCATGTGAGGGTTGGGCATCCCATGTCGACCCATCATCCCAAGCCTCGTGACTCGGCTTGATCATCATGTCTCCCCATGTCACCCTCTTTGCTCATTTTTTACCCCCTGACACACACACACTTGGTTTATGCAAAAACGACCAGACATAGTTTAAGAAGCATTACCCAACTATCCTTGACCGTGGACACGGCTATTCGAATAGTTTTACACTCTGTAGAGGTTCCGCGTTGTACCCACAAGACTCGGGGAACTTCCATGTCATCCATGACTTGCGGTATATAACATATCCGAGGTAAGCACCCGAACAATGCCTTTCCCATGGAGATACAAAAAATAGTCGAATCATTTGGTACACAACCCACATGATTTACATCCTACGAGCCCCTCTCTAGATCGTATCATATATGCAGGGACCAACGGTGTGCCCGGAACCTGTAAAAACAGCATAGTCGTCCTACCTGGCATGACCCCGTCCCGAGAGTGACCACTTCACTCCGATCACTAGTAATGCAGGCTCTGTACTAGCATCGACGAAAGTAATCAACAAATCCCCGTCCCATATGGGGTATCATGGTCGCACATGTAAGGTCGACACATCTTAAATCTAATCCCACTTCCGAAACCACATACAAAAAATCTTTCTTGGTACACCACTTCTTTCTCAAGTGGTCATCCATCTCACACCATCAGCCTCGGGCATTAGTGGCACCCGACAAGGTTTTTTAAAAGCCTTAGTATTACACCATTCATCATCATCATGCATATACCCATCCCTTCTTGCGTAGCGTCTACTAGCAACTATCTACATCCCACATGCACAACCCGCATAGATGGTAGGGTCATGCCCAAATGCAAGTTTCAATGAGGTTTTCTTCGAGGAGAGCCCAACATGGGCGTCTGCGATCCAACAGGAAAATATGCATAAGTAGAGCATCATATGACATGCAAGTAAAGTTTCTTGGGCATGGTCAAACGTTTGCTTGCCTTGGTCAACAAAGTCTTCGGGGTCTTCGAAATCTTCGGGTCCAACTCCGTCGTCAACCAAGTATCTATCATCGCTATAGCAATAGCAATAATAAGAACCACAACAAAAATGGAGAACAAAACTCATTCCTAAAATATTACCATATTTTGTAAAATACTAACTTCACATCTAAAAATATTTGTTCCTGGCTGTGGTGTGGAAAACGTTTTTAAATTTATTTTAACACAGGGTAATTATACTCAAAATTTGGGTTTAAAATAAAATTGTGTATAAAAGTTTTTACAAAAATTGCACAAATAGATTTATGGTGGAAAAATAATTAGGTTTGGTGAAATATTTTTCCCTGTGGAACTTTTGCAAAATCTAGGAAAATAGAAAAGAAGGAAAAGGGCCTAACACCCTGGGCCAGACGCTGCCAGCAGCTAGGTAGGCCTAGCCAGCCAACCAACCAACCCACACGCATGCGTGCTGTGAGGTTTGAACCTGACGCACGAGGCCTAGTGGCTAGTGACTGCAAGAGGGAGAGGGCGAGAGAGACTGTCACGGAACGGTGGGCCCACCCTGTCGTGGTCATCTTGAACCTCGCGATAGAAGGAGGAGGAGCTCACTAGCGTCATCTCCGTTGATGGCAAGGGGAGATGAACAAAGGAATGGACTCCTCGTGCTTCTGCCATTCAGGTGAGGGTTGAGGGAGAGGCTGAAGTGTTGCCGGGGACGTGAATGCCAACATAGTGGGTGTCGGGAGGTGGTTGGTGCCGACGCTCAATGATGGGAAATGAGTGGGAAAGTGGCGGAGGTGAAGCTAGAGCTTGCTACGGTCTTGATGGAGGCAGAATGGAGGCCGGAGCGGGCCTGTGTACCGAGACCTATGGAGCCCCAATGCAGTCGCACCTCGGTCGATCGCGAGCATTCATGCTCGGGGAGCTCGAGTGGAGTGAAGGGGTCGTTGATTGAAGGTGGGAGAGGGGATCCAGTAGGGGAGAGAGGCTGATATGGACTCTATATAGGCGGGGCGCAGTCCATCGGAGGGTGGTGCACCGTCGAGGTCATGGCAATGGATAGACGTGGGGAAACAGCTCGGGAATGAGTCTATGGCCTTCGTGGGTGAGGTCGATGCCCAGATGGAGGTTTGAGGAGGAGCTGGGCTTGATACGTCTCCAACGTATCTATAATTTTTTATGGTTCCATGCTATTATCTTGTCATATTTGGATGTTTTGTATGCATGAATATGCTATTTTATATCTTTTTTGGGACTAACATATTAACTCAGTGCCAAGTGCGAGTTCCTGTTTTTTCCGTCTTTTTGACCTTTTTCAGAGGAGAATATTGAACGGAGTCCAAACGGAATAAAACCCGCGGAATGATTTTTTCCATAACAGAAGACACGGAGGAGACTTGAGAACCAAGGCAGGGGACCTCGGAGGAGGTCGCAAGCCACCCAGGCCCGACCTAGGGGGGGCTGGCCTAGTAGGATTGTGGCCCCCCTGTGGCTCCCCTGCCCTAGTTCTTCCGCCTATAAATCCACGAAAAATATGAAACCATGAGAGAGAGCCACGAAAATACTTTTCCGCCACCGCAAGCTTCTGTCTCCGCAAGATCCCATCTGGGGCACGTTGTGGTGCCCTGTCGGAGGGGGGATTCGGACACGGAGGGCTTCTCCATCAACACCATTGCCTCTCCGATGATGCGTGAGTAGTTCACCATAGACCTTCGGGTCCATAGCTAGTAGCTAGATGGCTTCTTCTCTCTCTTGGATATTCAATAAAAAGTTCTCCATGATCTTCATGGAGATCTATCCGATGTAATCTTCTTTTCCGGTGTGTTTGTCGAGATCCGATGAATTGTGGATTTATAATCAGATTATCTATGAATCTTATTTGAGTTTCTTCTGATCTATTATATGCATGATTTCATATCCTTGTAATTCTCTTCGAGTTGTGGTTTTTGTTTGGCCAACTTGATCTATAATTCTTGCAATGGGACAAGTGCTTGGTTTTGGGTTCATACTATGCGGTGACCTCACCCAGTGACAGAAGGGGTAGCGAGGCACATATCGTGTTGGTGCCATCAAGGGTAAAAAGATGGGGTTTATATCTATTGTATGAATTTATCCCTCTACATCATGTCATCTTGCTTAAGGCATTACTCCGTTTGTCATGAACTTAATACACTAGATGCATGCTGGATAGCGATCGATGTGTGGTGTAATAGTAGTAGATGCAGAAAGTATCGTTCTACTTGTCTCGGACGTGATGCCTATATGTATGATCATTGCCTTAGATATCGTCATGACTTTGCGCGGTTCTATCAATTGCTCGACAGTAATTCGTTCACCCACCGCAATATTGGCTATCATGAGAGAAGCCTCTAGTGAACACTATGGCCCCCGGGTCTACTTCACATCATATTTTCAGCCTTACACTTTAACTTTGTTGCACTTTCCGCCTTCACATCTCACCTTGCAGTTAAGCGTGAAGGGATTGACAACCCCTGTCACATCCCTGAAACCATAATCAAGTTAGCATTGTGCTCATATCTTCTTTGCATTGCATCCAAGAAAATTTCAACAAGAACAAAGCAAGTGGTGAAGAAAAACTCAAAAACCCTAGCCAGTTCTCAAATTCAAAGTAATTACAAACTTGTTCAAATCAATGAACCCAAAATGGCCTCAAGAAAAGTTCAACTTTTCTGATAATTCTTGAAAGCAAATAAGCAATGAAGAAAACCATTTTATTAACACATTTGGCATTTTAAATAAATGCAAAAGGCTACTGGTTTCAAGTTTAAAATTTGAATTCAAAAACTTTAAGTTTTCAAAAATGTTGAAAACTTTATGGGTGATTGGAAATATTCCAACTAACACCCCAGCATTTTTAGAACTATTTTCAGTTTGCTTTTTGAAGCCAAAATAAATAGAAATCAATGTCAGTAATTAAAACAGAAACATAAATAGCAGAAAATAGAAATAACCCTATTCTACGCTCACCTGGCCCACGCCGAGTCGCTCTGTCGTCTTCCTCCTCGCCAGTAGGAGCAGGAGGTGGCCGCCGCGATGCCGCGCGCCTCCACGCAGCTCCCTGGCTGCTTGGTCGCCGCTTCGCGCTGGCGTGCGCGGGGATAAGCACCCCGAGCTCTGGCCTATCCATCCCCGCTATCCATTCCTCCCCCTCCACTCGGTTTCTTCCCTCTCCTCCTGCCGCCATTGACAGAAGCATGACCTCAAGGAGCCCGAGCTCTCTGGCCACAGGGAAGCCCCCCCGACTGTTCCATCCCCTCCGCAACATCGAGCCCGATGCGCACGTCGATGAAACCGTCCTCCCCGAGCCCTGCAACGCCCCTAGTGCCGTCGTCTTCAACCTCCGGCCACCGGCAAATCGATGGTGGATCGCCGGCTACAACCCCTCCCCGAGCAGTCTGAGCCCAGCTTCGCCTCCACCGTGAGCTTGCGAGCATTTCCCCTCTGTTTCCCCTCTCTCTCTGGCAGTCTAGCCCCGAGACCCGTGAACCCGAGCTCCGGCAGCCGCCTCGGCTCGTCGCTGGCATGCTCCGGCCACCCATAGCCCCTCCTGTTGCCCATATAGGATGAGGTCGAGCATGGGGATCATCCCAATGCTCTCGGCACCCGATTCCGAGCACCATAGCGCAATTTGGTGCGTCTCTGGCGAAGATCCGCTGCGGATCTGTTCGCCGCCGGTCAGTCTCCGGCGGGGGACGATGTGGCCAGCCTAATCCTGGTGGATTAGCACTAAGCAGCCACTCACAGTGGGCCCTAGCAGTGGGTCAAACCCACTTAGGGGCTGGTCAGCGTGGGATTAGCTCCTGGGATGCTGGCCCCCACCTGTCATGTTTGACCTGACCAGGTCAGTTGACCTACTGACGCAATGCTGACGTGGTTATGATGCAACAAAGAGTTTCTGATTTAAAAGAATTCCAGAAAAATGCCAAAACTTCTAAAAATCATAGAAATTAATCTGTAACTCCAATGAAAATAATTTATATATGAATAAGTATCAGAAAAATCCAAAGAATCTGAATATGTCATTTTCGAGCATGTTTGAAAATGTTACTACACAAAACATGTAGAATAATGAATAAGTTAAATTTTATAAATGCTTTGGAGATGGAATTTGAACATCATTTGATTTCCACTATAAATGCTATGATCAAACATTGTTCAATCACAACCAGCAACTTAACATATCATTTCCATGCATGCTAAAAACAAGTTGATCTGAGCATGAGGTCGAATCAATTAAAACGGTATTCGAGAATACCCCGTTTGAAGTGATATTGAATATGTTTCAAATCGACCTCAAACCTAATAAATGTTAGCTATATTAGCTTACCACCTTGCATCCTCATGCCATGCTCATGCATCATCTTGTTGCATATGATTGTTATTGATTGTTATCATTCGTTTCGGTAGGCTCCGCTCCTCTGGATTCCATTGAATATCTGACTGACGGATATTGTCCCTCCTCTGAGCAACAAGGCAAGCAACCATTTTGATCATCCCGATAAATCCCATGTTCTCGCTCCTGCACTTACTTATTGCATTACGATCAAATGCTTCAAATGCTTTTGCCACGTTAGTTGAACCCACTTCCTTGGCATGACCTGTCTTTGTCACAGTAAATAGCTGAACCTTGCAACCTAGCATACCTGATAGATGCTTGAGCCATGATGTGCCTTATCCTGCTATGCATGCTATGCTTAGAGTTGTGTATGGTATGTCATCTGGGAGATGAACAGAATTGTGAGAATATGTTTAGTAGGTAAAGGTTGTGTGTTGAACCTGATTTGGTAAAGGTACCGGTGAAAGGCTATGTAGGAGTACATGGCGGGTTGTTTCATTGGAACCGTCCTGAGGAACTGAGTTCCGTGTATGTAATCCAAGACTAGATACTACCACATGTTGGGATACTTAATTGACATTCTCGACTTATTAATCGCTTAGTACTCGGTCCAGGAGTTACAAGTAGTTTCTGGTGTTTATAGTCATGCTGGAGGCCGTGCATAGTGCTGAC
Source organism: Hordeum vulgare subsp. vulgare (assembly GCF_904849725.1). NCBI lineage: Eukaryota > Viridiplantae > Streptophyta > Magnoliopsida > Poales > Poaceae > Hordeum > Hordeum vulgare. The sequence continues at coordinate 266,197,302 of NC_058519.1, read as the reverse complement.
CTGAGAGGTGGGTTGTGATGCGGTAGGCAGTGGCACGGTGTACCAAGTGGCACCTGGATGGTGGGCTTGGGAACCCTGCGCACATCGTTTGAGGCCGTGGCAGAAACCCCCGCCGGACTTCCGTGCGGGTTACCTTTAGATAGGCGATAGACCTAGACTAAGTATTAGCATGGTTAACTGTCGTGGCCGACTCCCTCGCTGGGCTTCCGCTTGAACGTTGCCGAGGTGCATGACCTGCACATGGCGATAAGTGGCGAGAGCGTGTGTGAAGAAGTACACCCCTGCAGGGTTATGATCTATTCGAATAGCCGGGTCCGCGGATATGGACTACTTGGAGACATATGTTGTTCATAGATAACTTCAATGGCTACTCACAAAATTGTCAAGATAAGCATGAGTGTCGTGGACGGCAATTTCGTATGGAAACAGAATGATTCCACGATGGAGTATTGTTGTGGTGTTAGTGGACTCGTGTGCGATAAATCGAGTTGTCAAAAATTGTTTTAAAATGCAAGTTGTCTAGCCACGAGTCAAATGCTGGCTTTCCCCATGAAACCCCACAATTCCTTATTGATACATTGCATGAGTAGATATATATCCTAAAGTCTTGCTGAGTACCACCGTACTCATGTTTGCTTAATATTTGTTGCAGAGGTTGTTAATGACCCTAATGGAGTGTTTTTCCTAGACATCGATGACGACAGGTAGCTCGTGTCCCAGCTACGATCTGGCCCTAGGTTGGGTGTGTAGTATAGTCAGGCCATGTGCCTTCTAGTTTCATCTGTCTGTACTCACACAGTTTAATTACTTCCGCTGGCTTGTAACTTGAATGACTGTTATGATGGGTCGTGAGACCCCTACTGTGTAATATTATGTGTGAGGCCCTTCCCAGCCTCTTAAGTAAAGCTTGTATGTTATGGTTATGTTGTGATGCCATCGATGTATCTATACATATCGGTATGCCATGCATACGTGTGTCGTACTTGATATGTATGGGGTTCGGTTACCTAGCCGTAGACTTTAGTAGCATTCCTTACAGGGAAATGCCCCTTTGTGATCCAACGAGCCATGGTAGCTCGCTACTGCTCCGGACACATTGGTTGACCAGCGTGTGTCCTTCTTAGCTGCTGTGTCTGTCCCCTTTCGGAAAATGTCACGCGATGTAATGGAGTCCTTGTAGCTTGCTACGACTCGTCTACATTCGCTGGTTACCGACACCTGCTTTGCTGGGTCTTGTATGCCTGTCCCTGTGCGGAAGTGCCACTTTGGTTTATGACTAGACATGTCAATCCGGGTTCTTGTCATTGGATTGCAAGCGACACGATTGCATACGCGAGTCAAAAGGCGCAAACGGTCCCGGCTAAGGTAAGGCTGCAGCCGTGGGGTTAACCGTGCGTGAGACCGCAAAGAGGTGCGATGTGTTACAGACTGGACTCCTATGACTTAGGATCGGGGTCCCGACAACGTTGGTATCAGAGCCTGACTGACTGTAGGAATACTAAGCCAAACTGGTCGAAGTTGAGTCTAGAATTGCTTTAGTTATATATAAGGGATTTGTTTGTGGAAGGGAACGGAAGACTCTAGTTCTCTTCTCAAGTTATTCTATTCTGGTTATCCTCATCTTTTCTGCGGGAATTAAGGACTAGGTTACTCATCTTCTTCTAGGTTCGTGTTTCTGATCGGTAGATTATAGGACTACGGGTCGAGAGATATTTGGGTTTCTTTTATCCCCAGAAAGTTTGATGATTAGAGAATTGAACTTGATAGTTGAGTGGTTACGCTATTCTATTTTTGGGTTGTCTCAAAATTGTTTTTGAGCATTTACAGCCGTTATGCTGCCCAATTTTGCATTCAGAGCTCTAATGCTTTTGCATTACTCTCTATTTTCAGATGATTGGTCGTCCTTCTCGTCAGGTGGTTCGTCTGACCAGGTGCATTGATGTGCCGAGTCATACGGCCATGCTGGTCAGGGTGATGTTGGTGTGCGGTTACCACTGGTACCCAGAGTACACAGTGGAGGAATAGTACCGAGACTTCAACCAGAGCCAGTATATCTGCACTGTTAGGGTATTTCCAAACTACCCTGGAGCTGAGGAGCCAATCCATTGGTCCTATCGATTGGGAGTCACTGTTGACATGGCAGTATAAGATACTGCCTATTCAATGCTGACCATTCTGAGGGCGAGACATGCACTGCTGCAGAACTCAGAGTTCTGCTATGTTCCTGCCTCTCAGCCTGGTGAAGAGGGATACCTCAGTGGGGTCTATTTTGATTCCTGTATGGAGGATCCGCTATTGCAGTCCACTGCTGAGATGCTAGAGAACAGAGACAGGGATGCTCGTGCTCTCCGCATGGAGCTTTATGCCACACGTGCCCATCCGTGGACGGCTTTGACGCAGCTGGCTCCGGTAGTCCACACAGGGTATGGAGATATGGAGATGCTGAACCCTGTTAGAACCAATCTTCCGGCCCACGTTGACTGGCCAGCTATAGGAGGAGTCACCCCTCTTCGGGGACCCCTACTACCACCAGTCAGGGGACCAAGGCCGCATCCGTGTCCTCACGGATCCCAGGGATCTCAGGCCAGAGTATTTCCTGATCAGCAGGTTGAGTTTCCAGGCCATGGAGGCAATCTTTCTGAGATGTTCCATGCGGATGCCTGAACCGTGAGTGGAAGGATAGTATGGTAGTAACCGTACGTTCACAGTCCTGTGTGACTTGTGAAGTATGCTTGTGATGTAAAATGAATTCCGGAAGCCTGGATAAATAATGTATAGGAAGCTTGTAAGCCTTTGACGAGTAGTTTCATAATTTCAGTAGTTTGCTCTTCGGTTAAGGTTGTACTGAACTATGTAAGGGTATGTATGAACCATGGTGTATATATAGCAGTTGCTTGTTACCATGTTGTTCGGATATTCATTTCCGCATTCCATGTGTTCAGTGCATTCTTAATCCATAGCTAGTATTGATAAGGATATTGGTCTAAGATGTGAGTTTGTTTGTCAGGATGGTGTTCACCAGGTTGAACCGTGCCCCTCTTCATGAGCAAGGCGAGGATAGTCAAGCATCACAGGAAGACCTGCCTCTCCCACCCTCTCTGGCGGAAGTGATGCTTGAGGCAGAGAGGAACAAAAGGGAGACCAATCGACTGCTAGAGCGTATTGAACAGAATACGGCTCGTCAGCCTAGGAATGCTGCAGTGTCCCTCAATGACTTTGTGAAGCTGAATCGTCCAAAGTTCCATCACTCCTTCGATCCCCTCGACGCTGATGATTGACTGTGCAGTATCTCACGTAATATTCGCTCTACGATTGTTGCTGAGGCCGACAAGGTGACCTTCGCGGCGTATTTTTTGGAAGGACCCGCCAATCTGTGGTGGGAGAACTTTGAAGCTATGCGTCCTGCTGAACCAGCAGCCACATGGGCAGACTTTAGTGCAGCCTTCTGTCTGCACCATATTCCAGAGGGCCTGATGGACAGAAAGAGAGAGGAGTTTTGTGCATTCACCTAGGAAAAGTTGAACGTGGATGCCTATATCCGCGAGTTCGGTAACCTCGCCCGCTATCCAACAGAGGAGGTGTCTACTGACGCCAAGAAGCAAGCAAGATTCCGTAAGGGTCTGAGCCCCGAGCTTCGTCGTGATTTGCGCCTCCACGAGTGTGCTAGCTTCCAAGCCCTGGTCAACAAGGCGATCAGTGCCGAGACTGGTCATACCGACTTTGAAGCCACAAACAAGAACTCCCGTGACTTTGGTTCGTCATCTGGTTCCGCGTTTCCAAAACACAGACTGTGGGTTCCAAACAGTTCTCTGCCACCAAGATACACTCTGAGGCCATCCTACGTGGCGCCTCAGATGAATCAGACCAACCCTCCAGCAAAAACCTATGGTGGTCCAGCTAGCAATGCTGCACCATGTGCCAATCAAGTGATATGCTACAAGTGTGGAGAACCAGGGCACTATTCCCGTGAGTGTCCTCAAAATGTGGGTGCCAAGCAACCCGGAAAGTACGTCGGGCAAGGCAAGTCGGGCAATGATTACTATGTGAAGCCAACTCCTGCACATGGCCGTGTGAACTATGTCTCAGCAGAAGAAGCTGCAGAGGATCCCGACGTCATACTGGGTACGCTTCTTGTTAATCATCACCCAGCGTCTGTTCTTTTTGACACTGGGTCTTCTCATTCCTTCATTTCATAAAGTTATGCACAGTTGCATAACATGTCTTTTTGTGATATGCCAATTCCATTGGTTGTCCAAACCCTTGGTAGCAAGTGGCAAACCTCTAGGATAACCTATGACAATGAAATTCTAGTAGACAGGCTAGTTTTTCTAGCCTCATTGATAGCCCTGAAATCTTTGGATATTAATATCATCTTGGGTATGGATTGGATGTCAGCTCACTATGCAACTATTGATACTCATACTAGAAATGTTCAGCTTACCAATCCCTCGGGTGAGATAGTCAATGTCTCCACTCGAGTTGCCAAATGCCAACTCTATTCCCTCAATGCCAACCCCCTTCCGGAACTTGAAGACATTCCGGTAGTCCGTGACTTCCCGGATGTTTTTCCAAAGGAACTGCCAGGAATTCCACCTGACAGAGATGTAGAGTTCGGGATAGATCTTGTTCCGGGAACTGTTCCAATAGCCAGAAGACCATATAAGATGGCACCCCTGGAGCTAGCCGAACTTAAGAAGCAACTAGATGAGGCCTTGAATAAAGGTTTCATTCGTCCTAGCTATTCTCCTTGGGCTTGTCCCGTCCTATTCGTCAAGAGAAAGACGGGACGGATCGGATGGTTGTAGATTACCGACCATTTAATCTGGTCACTATAAAGAACAAGTATCCGCTCCCAGGATCAACGACCTATACGATAAGCTCACTGTATCCTCAGTCTTCTCCAAAATGGATTTGAGGTTTGGATACCATCAAATCAAGATCAAGAATGGGGACATTCCAAAGACGGCTTTTGTTACTCGTTATGGCCAATACGAGTACACCGTTATGTCCTTCGGTTTAACCAATGCCCCAGCCACCTTCTCTCGTCTGATGAATTCAATCTTCATGGAGTATTTGGATAAATTCGTCGTGGTATACCTCGATGATATTCTCATCTACTCGAAGAACGAACAAGAACATGTCGAGCATCTAAGGCTGGTATTCATGAAACTTCGAGAGCATCGCCTTTATGCCAAGTTTTCAAAATGTGAATTTTGGTTACCAGAAGTGACCTATCTAGGTCACGTAATCTCTGGTAAGGGTATTGCTGTCAATCCCAAGAGAGTTCAAGCCTTCCTTGATTCGACTCAACCTGAATCGGTTAAGCAAGTTAGGAGTTTTCTTGGTCTAGCGAGCTATTGTCGCCGCTTTGTCGTGAATTTCTCCAAGGTTGCAAAGCCTCTAACTGAACTCCTCAAGAAGGATAAAAAGTTCGAGTGGACACCATAGTGTGAGCATAGTTTTCAGGAACTGAAAAGACGCCTGACTTCCGCACCTGTGTTGCTACCACCAGATTTTTCTAAGGACTTTGTTATCTATTGTGACGCCTCGCGACAAGGATTAGGTTGCATTCTCATGCAAGATTGTCATGTGATTGCATACGCATATCGACAGGTGCGTCCACATGAGGGTAATTATCCCACACATGATCTTGAGCTTGCAGTTGTAGTCCATGCACTAAAAACCTGGCGACATTACCTTCTAGGTAATCGTTGCGAAATATTCACTGATCACCAAAGCCTAAAATATATCTTCACCCAGCCGGATTTGAATCTCAGGCAAAGACGGTGGGTTCAGTTGATCTCGGATTACGACTTAGGAATAACTTACACCCCGGGGAAGGCCAATGTTATGGCTGATGCACTAAGTCGTAAATCTTATTGTAACAAGTTGATGCTACAACAAGGTCAACCACATCTCTATGAGCAATTTCGGAAGTTAAATCTCCATATTGTTCCTCAAGGATTCCTTTCTACCCTTGTGGTGAAGCCTACTCTTAGGGATCAAAATCATAGCCGTGCAGGCTTATGATAAGGGTATATCCCGGATCAAGGAGAATATTGCTAGCGGAAACGCTAGGGATTTCTCCGTCAATGAGAAAGGTGTTGTGTTCTTTCAGAACCGTTTAGTGGTTCCTAAGAGCAAACATCTGCGGCAATTGATCCTTAAGGAGGCTCATGATTCTCCTCTCACCATTCATCCCGGTAGTACTAAGATGTATCAGGACCTACGCCAGAGGTTCTAGTGGACTAGAATGAAGAGAGAAATTCTTAAGTTCGTTGCTAACTGCGACGTTTGTCATCGAGTTAAGGCAGAACATCAAAGGCTTGCTGGCACCCTTCAACCTTTAGCTATTCCTGAATGGAAATAGGATAAAGTTAGTATGGATTTCATTACCGGATTTCCCAAGACCAAGAAAGGAAATAATGCTATCTTTGTGGTCATTGACCGTCTCTCCAAAGTAGCTCATTTTCTTCCAGTTCATGAGAGTATAACAGCTAGCCAGCTAGCAGAGTTATATATATCTCGAATAGTGTCTCTTCATGGTCTTCCCCTTTAGATTAACTCAGACCGTGGGAGTATCTTTACTTCTCGCTTCTGGGAAAGTTTTCAGAATGCTAGGGTGATTCACTTATCTTTTAGCACTGCTTTCCATCCTCAATCAAGTGGTCAAGTAGAAAGAGTGAATCAAATCCTAGAAGATATGCTCCGAGCTTGTGTTATATCGTTCGGTATGAATTGGGAGAAGTGCCTTCCATTTGCCGAATTTTCTTATAACAATAGTTATCAATCAAGCCTGGGCAAAGCCCCTTTTGAAGTTCTCTATGGACGAAGATGTCGAACACCTCTTAATTTGTCAGAAACCGGAGAGAGGCAACTCTTTGGCCCGGATATGATCTAGGATGCAGAAGAGCAAGTTCGCATTATTCATGAAAAGTTGAAAACAGCCCAGTCTCGTCAATAGAGCCAATATGATCGTAAGGCTGTGACCTTTGAAGTTGACGAGAAGGCTTACCTTTGGGTTACACCTTTGAAGGGTACCCATCGATTCGGTATCAAGGGCAAGTTGGCTCCTCGTTACATTGGTCCTTTTCGCATTCTTGCCAAACGAGGAGAAGTTGCCTACCAGTTGGAACTTCCTCCGCATCTTTCCAAGTTTCATGATGTCTTCCACGTCTCGCAACTCAGGCGTTGATTTTTCGATCCTATCCGTGAAGTGGACCACGAAACGCTTGATCTCCAAGATAACCTTTCATACCGAGAATACCCTGTACGTATTCTTGATCAAGCCGAGCGTACCACTCGACGTCGAAACCTCAAGTTTCTTAAAGTTCAATGGTCAAATTATTCTGAAAAGGAGGCAACATGGGAAAGAGAGGATCGTCTCCGACATGAGTATCCCGCGTTATTCCCGACGACTTCTAAATCTCGAGACGAGATTCTTTTGAGTGGGGGTGAGTTGTCACATCCCTGAAATCCTAATCAAGTTTGCATTGGGCTCATATCTTCTTTGCATTTTATCCAAGAAAATTTCAACAAGAACAAAGCAAGTGGTGAAGAAAAACTCAAAAACCCTAGCCACTTCTCAAATTCAAAGTAATTACCATCTTGTTCAAATCAATGAACCCAAAATGGCCTCAAGAAAAGTTCAACGTTCTGATAATTCTTGAAAGCAAATAAGCAATGAAGAAAACCATTTTCTTAACACATTTGGCATTTTAAATTAATGCAAAAGGCTACTAGTTTCAAGTTTAAAATTTGAATTCAAAAACTTTAAGTTTTCAAAAATGTTGAAAACTTTATGGGTGATTGGAAATATTCCAACTAACACCCCAGCATTTTTCAAAGTATTTTTAGTTTGCTTTTTGAAGCCAAAATATATAGAAGTCAATTTCAGTAATTAAAACAGAAACATAAATAGCAGAAAATGGGAAAAAAACCTATTCTACGCTCACCTCACAAAGGCCCAGTCGCTCTGTCGTCTTCCTCCTCGCCAGTAGGAGCAGGAGGTGGACGCCGCGCGCCTCCACGCAGCTCCCTGGCTGCTTGGTCGCCGCTTTGCACTGGTGTGCGTGGGGATAAGCTCCCCGAGCTCTGGCCTATCCATCCCCGCTATCCATTCCTCCCCCTCCTCTCGATTTCTTCCCTCTCCTCCTGTCGCCATTGACAGAAGCTTGAGCTCGAGGAGCCCGAGCTCTCTGGCCACAGGGAAGCCCCCCCGAGTGTTCCATCCCCTCCGCAATGTCGAGCCCGACACGCACGTCAACGAAACCGTCCTCCCCGAGCCCTGCAACGCCCCCAGTGTCGTTGTCTTCAACCTCCGGCCGCCGGCAAATCGATAGTGGATCGCTGGCTACAGCCCCTCCCCGAGCAGTCTGAGCCAGCTTCGCCTCCACCGTGAGCTTGCGAGCACTTCCCCTCTGTTTCCCCTCTCTCCGGCACTCTAGCCCCGAGACCCATGAACCCGAGCTCCGGCAGCCGCCTCGGCTCGTCGCCGGCATGCTCCGGCCACCCATAGCCCTTCCTGATGCCCGTAGAGTATGGGGCCGAGCCTGGGGATCATCCCAGTGCTCTTGGCACCCGATTTCGAGCACCACAGTGCGATTTGGTGCGTCTCCGGCGAAGATCCGCCGCGGATCTGGTCGCCGCCGTTCAGTCTCCAGCGGGGGACGACGTGGCCGGCCTAATCCCGGTAGATTAGCACTAAGCAGCCACTGACAGTGGGCCCTAGGAGTGGGTCAAACCCACTTAGGGGCTGGTCAGCGTGGGATTAGCTCCGAGGACGCTGACCTGTGGCCCCCAACTATCAGGTTTGACCTGACCAGGTCAGTTGACCTGCTGACGCAATGCTGACGTGGTTATGACGCAATAAAGAGTTTCTGATTTAAAAGAATTCCAGAAAAAATGCCAAAACTTCTAAAAATCATAGAAATTAATCTGTAACTCCAATGAAAATAATTTATATATGAAAAGGTATCAGAAAAATCCAAAGAATCTGAATATGTCATTTTCAAACATGCAAAATGTTACTGGACCAAACATGTAGAATAATGAATTAGTTAAATTTTATAAATGCTTTGGAGATGGAATTTGAAAATCATTTGAATGCTATGATCAAACATTGTTCAATCACAACCAACAACTTAACATATCATTTCCAAGCATGCTAAAAACAAGTTGATCCGAGCATCAGGTCGAATCAATTAAAACGGTATGCGAGAATACCCCGTTTGAAGTGATATTGAATCTGTTTCAAATCAAACTCAAACCTAATAAATGTTAGCTATATTAGCTTACCACCTTGCATCCTCATGCCATGCTCATGCATCATCTTGTTGCATATGATTGTTGTCATTCCTTTCGGTAGGCTCCGCTCCTCCAGAGTCCACTGAATATCCGAGTGACGGATATTGTCCCTCCTCTGAACAACAAGGCAGGCAACCATTTTGATCATCCCGATAAATCCCATGTTCTCGCTCCTGCACTTACTTATTGCATTAGGATCAAATGCTTCAAATGATTTTGCCACGTTAGTTGAACCCACTTCCTTTGCATGACCTGTCTTTGTCACAGTAAATAGCTGAACCTTGCAACCTAGCATACCTGGTAGATGCTTGAGCCATGATGTGCCTTATCCTGCGATGTATGCTATGCTTAGAGTTGTGTATGGTCTGTCATCTGGGAGATGAACAGAATTGCGAGAATATGTTCAGTAGGTAAAGGTTGTGTGTTGAACCTGATTTGGTAAAGGTACCGGTGAAAGGCTATGTAGGAGTACATGGCGGGTTGTTTCATTTGAACCGTCTTCAGGAATTGAGTTCCGTGTATGTAATCCAAGACTAGATACTACCACACGTTCGGATACTTAATTGACCCTCTCGACTTATTAGTCGCTTAGTACTCGGTCCAGGAGTTGCAAGAAGTTTCTGGTGTTTATAGTCATGCTGGAGGCCGTGCATAGTGCTGACCTGAGAGGTGGGCTGTGATGCGGTAGGCAGTGGCACGGTGTACCAAGTGGCACCCGGATGGTAGGCTTGTGAACCCTGCGCACATCGTTTGAGGCCGTGGCGGAAACCCCGGCCGGACTTCCATGCGGGTTACCCTCAGATAGGCGATAGACCTGGACTAAGTATTAGCGTGGTTAACGGTCTTGGCCGACTCCCTCGTTAGGCTTCCGCTTGAAGGTTGCCGCAGTGCATGACGTGCACATGGCGATAAGTGGCGAGAGCGTGTGTGAAGAAGTACACCCCTGCAGGGTTATGATCTATTTGAATAGCCGCGTCCGCGGATATGGACTACTTGGAGACATATGTTGTTCATAGATAACTTGAATGGCTACTCATAAAATTGTCAAGATAAGCGTGAATGTCGTGGATGGCATTTCCGTATGGAAATGGAACGATTCCACGATGGAGTATTGTTGTGGTGTTAGTAGACTCATGTGCGAGAAATCAAGTTGTCAAAAATTGTTTTAAAATGCAAGTTGTCTAGCCAATAGTCAAATGCTGGCTTTCCGCATGAAACCCCACAATTCCTTATTGATACATTGCATGAGTACATAGATATCCTAAAGTCTTCCTGAGTACCTCCGTACTCATGTTTCCTTAATATTTGTTGCAGAGGTTGTTAATGACCCTAATGGAGGGTTTTTCCTAGACATCGACGACGACGAGTAGCTGGTGTCCCAGCTACGATCTGGCCCTAGGTTGGGTCTGTAGTATAGTCAGGCCATGTGCGTTCTAGTTTCATCTGTCTGTACTCAGATAGTTTAATTACTTCCGCTGGCTTGTAACTTGAATGACTGTTATGATGGGTCGTGAGACCCCTACTGTGTAATATTATGTGTGATGCCCTTCCGAGCCTCTTAAGTAAAGCTTGTATGTTATGGTTATGTTGTGATGCCATCAATGTATCTACATATCGGTATGCCATGCGTACGTGTGTCGTACTTGATATGTATCGGGTTCGATTACCTAGCCGTAGACTTTAGTAGCATTCCTTACGGGGAAATGCCCCTTTGTGATCCAACGAGCCATGGTAGCTCGCTACTGCTCCGGACACATTGGTTGACCGGCGTGTGTCCTTCTTAGCTGTTGTGTCTGTCCCCTTTGGGGAAATGTCACGCGATGTAAATGAGTCCTTGTAGCTTGCTATGACTCGTCTACATTCGCTGGTGACCGACACCTGCTTTGCTGGGTCATGTATGCCTGTCCCTGTGCGGAAGTGCCACTTTGGTTTATGACTAGACATGTCAATCCGGGTTCATGTCATTGGATTGCTAGCGACACAATTGCATACCCGAGTCAAAAGGCGCAAACGGTCCCGGCTAAGGTAAGGCTACAGCCATGGGGTTAACCGTGCGTGAGACCGCAAAGAGATGCGATGTGTTACAGGATGGATTCCTATGACTTAGGATCGGGGTCCCGACAACCCCTTTGTAGCGTTGTGTGCAAGTTTGCTGTTTTTGCGTAGGTACTTTGGAGATTTGGCTTGATACTCCTACTGGATTGATACCTTGGTTCTCAAACCGAGGGAAATACTTACTACTACTATGCTGCATCACCCTTTCCTCTTCAAGGGAAAAACCAACGCAAGCTCAAGAGGTAGCAAGAAGAATTTCTGGCGCCGTTGCCGGGGAGTATCAAGTCAAGAATAGTCTTCCTCCAACGTGTCAATTTCTGGCACCGGCGACTGTTCTAAGTGAAGCTTATCCAAGTAACTGTCGCAAACTCATGTCTTGCATTTACTTTTTTGCCTCTCGTTTTCCTCTCCCCCACTTCTGAAAAACAAAAATTACAAAAGTATATTTGCCTTTTTCGTTCGCCCTTTTCTTTCGCTTGCTTTCTGTTTGCTTTTGTGCTTGTCTGCTTGTTGAAGTCACCATGACTGAAAACACCAAACGTTGTGACTTCTCGAATACTAATAATAATGATTTTATTTGTACTCCGATTGCTCCCGCCACTAGTGCAGAATCATATGAAATCAATGCTGCTTTCCTGAATCTTGTTATGAAAGAGCAATTTTCTGGCCTTCCTAGTGAAGATGCCGCATCCCATCTTAATACCTTCATTGAGTTATGTGATATTTAAAAGAAGAAAGATGTGGATAATGATGTGATTAAATTGAAGCTATTTCCGTTCTCATTGTGTGATCGAGCAAAAACTAAGTTTTCATCTTTGCCCAAAAATAGTATTGATTATTGGAACAAGTGAAAAGATACTTATATATCCAAGTATTTTCCACCGGCTAAGATTATCTCTCTCCGTAATGATATCATGAATTTTAAGCAACTAGATCATGAGCATGTTGCACAATCTTGGGAGAGAATGAAATTGATGATTATAAATTGTCCCGCTCATGGCTTGAGTCTTTGGATGATTATACAAATCTTCTATGTTGGTTCGAATTTTTCTTCTAGAAATATCATTGATTCCGTCTCCGGTGGAACTTTCATGGAAATCACACTAGGAGAATCCACAAAACTCCTAGACAATATCAAGACAAACTATTCTCAATGGCACACTGAAAGGTCACCTACTAGTACTATAGAAGAAATTAACTCGTTGAGTGCTAAGATGGATGAGTTAATGAAATTGTTTACTAGTAAAGGTGCTCCATTAGATCCAAATGATATGCCCTTGTCTTCCTTGATTGAGAGTAGAAATGAGAGCTTGGACATTAATTTTGTTGGTAGAAATAATTTTGGCCACAATAATGCTTTTAGAGGTAACTATATTACTAGGCATTTTACTAGTAATCCCTCTAATAACTTTGGCAATTCCTACAACAATTCTCATGGAAATTACAACAAATTACCCTCCGATTCAGAGAGTAATATTAAATAGTTTATCAACTCGCAAAAGATTTTCAATGCGTCCATAGAAGAAAAACTACTCAAAATTGATGACTTGGCTAGGACCGTTGATAAAATGTCTCTTGATATTGATGCTTTGAAAGTGAGATGTGCTCCTCCCAAGATCAATATGGATGAAACTTTGAAAGCTATGCGTGTTTCCATGAATGAGAGTAAAGAAAGAACCGCCCAAATTCGTGCTAGACATGAATGGCTTAAAAAGGCATGTTCTCGTGATGAGAATCACGAAGATCTCAAAGTGCTTGGTGTGACTCCTATTGAATCCTTGTTTTCTAATGTCAAACCTAATGATGATGGGGCTGGATATGAATGCATTTTGGTTGAGAACCGCCCCAATGATTCGAAGTATATCTATCTTGATGCTAAAAGCATTGAAAGTGGAGTAGAGGATATCAAAACTTTGAGTAGTAATGAAACTACTAATTTGGATTTCAAGGAATTCAATTATGATAGTTGCTCTTTGATTTACTATATTTCCTTGATGCAATCCATTCTAAACTCTCCACACGCTTATAGTTAAAACAAAGCCTTTACCGATCATATCGTCGATGCTATGATGAAATCTCTTGAAGAGAAACTTCAATTGGAAGTTTCTATTCCCAGAAAACTTCATGATGAGTGGGAACCTACTATCAAAATCAAGATCAAAAACTATGAATGCAATGCTCTGTGTTATTTGGGTGCTAGTGTTTCCGCTATTCCACAGTCTTTATGTGATGTTCTAGGCTTCAATGAGATTGATGAGTGCTCTCTTAATTTGCATCTTGCGGATTCTACTATTAAGAAACCCATGGGAAGGATCAATGATGTTCTTATTACTGTTAAGAACTATGTACCCATGGATTTCATTGTGCTTGATATTGATTGCAATCCGACATATCCTATCATTCTTGGTAGACCTTTCCTAAGGACTATCGGTGCTGTCATCGATATGAAGGAAGGGAATATTAGATTTCAATTTCCATTAAAGAAGGACATGGAACATTTTCCTAGAAAGAAAATAAGATTGCCTTATGAATACATGATGAGGGCTACTTATGGTTTGAGCACCAAATACGACGATACGTGATTCTATCGCCTTATGCCTAGCTAAGGGCGTTAAACAATAGCGTTAAACAATAGCCTTGTGCCAAATAAAACCTTTATGACTAGTTTTGGTGATGGTTGTTTGATCTTGCTGAAAAACACAGAAACGTTTTGCTCATGAAGTTATTTTTTGTTTTTATCCAGAAAGAGATTTTGAGTTGATTCGTTTTGCTGCTGGTTTATATGCCAATTTCCCAAATTGACGTAAGTTTTAAGAATTTTTGAGATACCAGAAGTATACGAAGTATACGGATTGCTACAGACTGGTCTGTTTTTTGACAGATTCTGTTTTTGTTGTGTTGATTGCTTATTTTGATGAAACTATGGATAGTATCGGGGGGTACTATCCATGCAGAAGTGAGAATACAGTAATCTAACACCAATATAAATAGAAATCAAGTTTGCTACAGTACCTAAAGAGTTGGTAGTTTGTTTTCTTATGATAATGATATCACGAGTTTCTGTTTAAGTTTTGTGTTGTGCAGTTTTCTAGTTTTGGGTGATGTTCTCATGGACAATGGAATAAAGAGTGGAAAGAGCTCAATCTTGGTGATTCCTAAGGCATCCCAAGCCAAATTTAAGGACACCAAAAAGCCTAAGCTTGGGGATGCCCCGGGAAGGCATCCCCTCTTTCGTCTTCAATCCATCGGTAACGTTACTTGGAGCTATATTTTTATTCACCACATGATATGTGTTTTGCTTGGAGTGTCGTGTATTATAGGAGTATTTTCTTTTTTTTGTTGTGTCACAATAATCCTTGCTGCACACCTTTTTTAGAGAGACATGCACTCATCGTGATTTTGCTAGAATACTCCTTGAGCTCCGCTTATATCTTTTGAGTTAGGCAATTTAGCTCGCATGTGCTTCACTTATATCTTTTGAGCTAGATAATTTTGCTCTAGTGCTTCACTTAGATCATTTTAGGGCACGGCGGTGTCATATTTTGGAGAAATAAGAACTCTCAATCTTCACTTATATCTTTTTGAGAGTGCTCTCTTTGAGTAGCTTGGTAATTGGCTTGTGCTATGAAAGTAGTCCTAAAGCTGATAGGCATCCAAAGAGGATATACTAAAAACTTCCATATTAATGTGCAGTGATTATAAAGAGAAGTTTGATTCCTCTCAATTAGTTTTGAGACATGGATTTGGTAATATTAGAGTTATGTTAGTAGGGTGTCATGAGTCTAGAAATACTTGTGTTGAAGTTAGTGATTCTCGTAACATGGACGTATGGTGAACCGCTATGTTAGGAAGTCGGAGCATAATTGATTTATTGATTGTCATCCTTTGTGTGGTGGTCGGGATCGCGCGATGGTTAACACCTACCAACCCTTCCCCTAGGAGTATGCGTTTAGCACTTTGTTTCGATTACTAATAAAAACATTCGCAATAAGTATATGAGTTCTTCATGACTAATATGAGTCCATGGTATAGATGCACTTCCACCTTCCACCATTGCTAGCCTCTCTAGTGCCGTGCAATTTTCGCCGATGCACAAACCCACCATCTACCTCCCTCAAAACAGCCACCATAGCTACCTATTATGACATTTTCTAGCCATTCCGAGATATATTGCCATGCAACTCCCACCGTTCCGTCTCATGACATGTGCCGTCACTTTCATATTGCCATTGCATGATTGTAAGATAGCTAGCGAGATGTTTCAATGTCATACGCTAAGCTAGATCGTTGCACATCCTGGTACACTGCCGGAGGCATTTCCTATAAGAGTTATCATTGTTCTAAGCATTGAGCTGTGAGTAAATAAAAGTGTGATGATCATCATTATTAGAGCATTGTCCCATGTGAGGAAATAAAAAAAAGAGGCCAAAGTTTCCCACAAAAAATATATGGAAAGAGGCCAAAGAGCCCAAACAAAAAAATGAGAGAAAAAGAGAGAAGGGACAATGCTACTATCTTTTCCACACTTGTGCTACGAAATAGCACCATGTTCTTCATGATAGAGAGTCTCTTGGTTTGACACTTTCATATACTAGTGGGAATTTTCGTTATATAACTTGGCTTGTATATTCCAATGAGGGGTGATACGTCCATTTTGCATCCTGCTTTCATGTTGATATTTATTGCTTTTCGGGCTGTTATATTACTTGTGGTACCATATTTATGCCTTTTCTCTCTTATTTTGCAAGGTTTATTTGAACAGGGAGAATTCAGGCAGCTGTAATTCTGGACTGGAAAAGGAGCAAATCTTAGTCCACTATTCTGCACATCTCCAAATGCCCTGAAAACTTACGTGGATTTTTTTGGGCTTATATAAAAAATACCGGGCAAAAGAAGTATCGGAGGGGGGCTGCCAGGCGCCACAAGCCCTGCCACTGCAACCACCCCCTGGTGGCGTAGTGGGTGCTTGTGGGCTCCCTTACGGCCCACTAGCCCCCCTCATTTGCTATATGAAGGCTCTTGGTCCAGAAAAAATCATTCAGGAGCTTTTTCGTGGTTTCGCCGCCACCACGAGGTGGAACTTGAGCAGATCCAATCTAGAGCTCCAGCAGGACGATCCTACCGGGGAAACTTCCCTCACGGAGGGGGAAATCGTCGCCATCGTCATCACCAACACTCCTCTCGTTGGAGGGGAGGAACCTTCATCAACATCTTCATCATCACCATCTCCTCTCCAATCCCTAGTTTATCTATTGTAACCAATCTTCGTCTCGCAACTCCGATTGGTACTTGTAAGGTTGCTAGTAGTGTTGATTACTCTTTGTAGTTGATGCTAGTTGGATTAATTTGTGGAAGAGTTTATGTTCAGATCCTTGATGCTATTCATTACACCTCTGATCATGATTATGATTATGTTTTGTGAGTAGTTACTTTTGTTCCTAAGGACATGGGATAAGTCATGTTAATAATAGTCATGTGAATTTTATATTCGTTCGGTATTTTGATATGATGTATGTTGTTTTTCCTCTAGTGGTGTTATGTGAACGTCAAATACATAACACTTCACCATATTTGGGCCTAGAGGAAGGCATTGGGAAGTAGTAAGTAGATGATGGGTTGCTGCAGTGAGAGAAGCTTAAACCCCAGTCTATGCGTTGCTTCGTGAGGGGCTGATTTGGATCCACTAGTTTAATGCTATGGTTAGACTTTGTCTTAATTCTTCTTTTGTAGTTGCGTATGCTTGTGAGAGAGGTTAATCATAAGTGGGATGCTTGTCCAAGTAAGGGCAGTACCCAAGCGCCAGTCCACCCACATATCAAACTATCAAAGTAACGAACACGAATCATATGAACATGATGAAACTAGCAAGACATAAATACCCGTGTGTCCTCGGGAGCGTTTTTCCTCTTATAAGACTTTGTTCAGGCTTGTCCCTTGCTCTAAAAGGGATTGGGCCACTTGCTGCACGGTTGCTACTACTTGTTACTTTTTACTTTTTGCTCGCTACGTTTCCCCGCGCTACACAATCACTTGTTACCGCTACTTTCACTGCATGCAGTTATTACCTTGCTGAAATCCGTTTATCAGAGTCTTCTGCTCCTCGTTGGGTATAACACTCTTACTCATCGAAAGGACTACGATTGATCCCCTAAACTTGTGGGTCATCAATGGGCTTCCTCAAAATTGCCCTAGGTCTTCGTGAGCAAGCAAGTTGGATGCACACCCACTAGTTCTTCTTTTGAGCTTTCACATAGTTATAGCTCTCGTGCATCCGTTGCATGGTAATCCCTACTCATTCACATTGATATCTATTGATGGACATCTCCATAGCCCTTTGATACCCCGAGTCGATGTGACCATCTCCTCCTTTTTGCCTCACAACCTCCACCAGACTCTATTCCACCTATAGTGCGATATGCATGGCTCACGCTCATGTATTGCGTGAGAGTTGAAAAAGTTTGAGAAAGTAAGAGTGCGAAAGCAATTACTTGGCCAATACCGTGGTTGTGCATGATTTAAATTTGTTGTGTGGGGATGATGGAGCATAGCCAGACTATATGATTTTGTAGGGATAACATTCTTTGGCCTTGTTATTTCAAAAGTCCATGATTACTTTCCTAGTTTGCTTGAAGTATTATTGTTTTCATGTCAATAGAAAACAATATTTTTGAATCTTACGGATCTGAACATTCATGTCACATGAAATAAGTTAAAAAGGGCAAATAATTTAGGTAGCATTCCACATCAAAAATTCAGTCTTTATCACTTCCCTACTCGAGGACGAGCAGGAGTTAAGCTTCGGGATGCTTGATACGTCTCCAACGTATCTATAATTTTTGATGGTTCCATGCTATTATCTTGTCATCTTTGGATGTTTTTGTACGGATGAATATGCTATTTTATATCTTTTTTGGGACTAACCTATTAACTCAGTGCCAAGTGCCAGTTCCTGTTTTTTTCCGTCTTTTTGACCTTTTTCAGAGGAGAATATTGAACAGAGTCCAAATGGAATAAAACATGCGGAATGATTTTTTCCATAATAGAAAACACGCAGGAGACTTGAGAACCAAGGCAGGGGACCTCGGAGGAGGTCACAAGCCACCCAAGCCTGGCCTAGGGGGGGGCGGGCCTAGCAGGCTTGTGGGCCACCTGTGGCTCCCCTGCCCTAGTTCTTTCGCCTATAAATCCCCGAAAAATATGAAACCACGGGAGAGAGCCACAAAAATACTTTTCCACCACCGCAAGCTTCTATCTCCGCAAGATCCCATCTGGGGCACGTTGTGGTGCCCTGCCGGAGGGGGGATTCGAACACGGAGGGCTTCTCCATCAACACCATTGCCTCTCTGATGATGCGTGAGTAGTTCACCATAGACCTTCGGGTCCATAGCTAGTAGCTAGATGGCTTCTTCTCTCTCATGGATCTTCAATACAAAGTTCTCCATGATCTTCATGGAGATCTATCCGATGTAATCTTCTTTTGCGGTGGGTTTGTCGAGATCCGATGAATTGTGGATTTACGATCAGATTATCTATGAATCTTATTTGAGTTTCTTCTGATCTCTTATATGCATGATTTCGTATCCTTGTAATTCTCTTCGAGTTGTGGGTTTCTTTTGACGAACTTGATTTATAATTCTTGCAATGAGAGAAGTGCTTGGTTTTGGGTTCATACCGTGCGGTGACCTCACCCAGTGACAGAAGGGGTAGCGAGGGACGTATCGTGTTGTTTCCATCAAGGGTAAAAAGATGGGGTTTATATCTATTGCATGAATTTATTCCTCTACATCATGTCATATTTCTTAAGGCGTTACTCCGTTTGTCATGAAGTTAATACACTAGATGCATGCTGGATAGCGATCGATGTGTGGAGTAATAGTAGTAGATGCAGAAAGTATCGGTCTACTTGTCTCGGACGTGATGCCTATATGTATGATCATTGCCTTTGATATCGTCATGACTTTGCGCGGTTCTATCAATTGCTCGACGGTAATTCGTTCACCCACCGTAATATTTTCTATCATGAGAGAAGCCTCTAGTGAACACTATGTCCCCCGGATCTACTTCACATCATATTTTCAGCCTTACACTTTTACTTTGTTGCACTTTCCGCCTTCAGGTCTCACCTTGCAGTTAATCGTGAAGGGATTGACAACCCCTTTGTAGCATTGGGTGCAAGTTTGCTGTTTTTGCGCAGGTACTTTGGAGACTCCTACTGAATTGATACCTTGGTTCTCAAACTGAGGAAAATACTTACTGCTATTGTGTTGCATCACCCTTTCCTCTTCAAGGGAAAAACCAACGCAAGCACAAGAGGTAACAGGCCTGGCTCTATGGCACGTCGTGGTGGCAAGAAACACCTGACCGCTTCAGGCGCGTGCGAGCATGTGTCGACAAGAGAAGCAAAAAGGGAGAGAGGAGGGGCCCAACATGGCATTGGCTCCGGTCGTCGAGGCAATCAAAGCTAGATAGCTTGTGCAGCGAGGCCTGGCACGGGCTGGCCTCCTGCGACTCGGGCATGCACTATGGCGCATCCAGAGCATAGTTTTGGCATGCCACGACGAGCCCCCACCGTGTCTAGTAGTGTGTGGGTGCTTTCGAGATGCTCCTGGGATACTTTGGGCTAAGGGGAGACGTGGTGGTCAAAGCAAAAGTGAGGGACATCCTTTGCCAGTGATGAACCACAAGGGGAACTTGGGATTTTGTCTATCTCTACATTGAACTAGAGAGGGGCCTATCGGTTGTAGATGTGGGGCTAACCCATAGACGTGTGATTAAAGTTTGGAGTGAAGGACGTGGGTGCAAGGGATGAAAGTAGCTATTTTACTAAATCAGCAGAAGGTGTTTGATGCTGTTTTGAGTAAGTTAAAACTCACCAAATACGGTGAGAATTAACAGGATTAAATGAGGGTTAAAAATAGTAGGATTCACAAAGTTTGAGCTCATTTCAGCAAGATTGGCAATGTAGACATGGAAAGCCATACAAATGGACAGAATCAGGTTTTTGTGAACCAAGGTGAGTAAACCAGCTCCCACAAATGCACATTTTGGTGTGGCGTCCTTATTTGGGGGATGGATCACTCCTGAAAGTTTGAGAGTAATTGGGAAAACTTGGCAATGAAGAGTTGTTCCAACTTGGTTCTGGACAAGAAGGGTTTTGTATTTATTTGGTGCAATAAATCAACTTGGATGAGGATGAAACCTTGTAGAGTCATCTCATATGCAATGTGGGACATGCAATAATTTTCCTAGGATTTATTGAAAATATTTCCTTTGGAAATATTTCAAAAGCTTAGAATAGTCAGAAATGGTTTTAAGGGTCTTTGCCCATTACTTCGAACATGACCATGAGTTGAAACTCATATATGGAAAATATATGTCCTGTGAGCTTCCCTAATTTTCTCCAATATTTCTATGGTAGGAAAATATTTTTTCCCTATGCAATGCCATTTCTGGCCTCAGAAAAGGGCATTTAAAAATAATTGTTTTATCGTTTTGGAAAGTCATTTTAATAATAGAATAAAATGAAAGTCTTTGGGGCCAAATATCTCTCCTAAATTAGGGACTTGTAGTGCAAATCCCAATTAAGGGTTTTGAAGCTTTAAAACAAATGCAAGGCTTTTTGTTAAAATAATATGTTATAAAAATTAGTTTCTGGTCCTATACACATGGCATGATCATTGGGCAAAAGTTTGGGGTCAAAGGTAGAAGCTTTTGACAGAAAATTGTTTTGGTGAGATAAAACACAATTAAGCACACAAGCAAGTTGCAAACAATTAAATCATCTCAATCACTCAAAAACTTTTAATTGGTTCCAAATTTGGAAAAACAGGAAGGGACAAAGTGGTACAAACACACACTGTGACATATGTCCACCAATTCTTATCATGGTGATCTATTAAACTCCAAGGTCAAGCTTATCTAGATACTTAAATCATTCCTAAAATCATCCAATTACTTCTACT
Source organism: Hordeum vulgare subsp. vulgare (assembly GCF_904849725.1). NCBI lineage: Eukaryota > Viridiplantae > Streptophyta > Magnoliopsida > Poales > Poaceae > Hordeum > Hordeum vulgare. Next base: position 266,175,979 of record NC_058519.1, on the reverse strand, counting down.
TATCATCCACCAAGAAGCATGGTACCATAATCAAGATAATTGGACTAAATCCAAACTACTCAGAACCATTTGGTCTTATTTAACACCAACACTTGATTAGGATCACCTATTTAAATCCAAACCTAATGCTCGATGAGAACTCCTACTTGCTACTCCAAGTCATTACTCTAACCTCATCAATTCCTGACCACTACCTGTTAGAATCAACTTATCATACCACCAAGAATTTTTAACGTGTTATCCCCAATTGTCCTACTAAATCAAATTTACTCAAAGGAGAAGTAAGTCATGCTACTCTAACAACTTTGATCCACCAAGTTTACGCGTCAATGTGAAAACGTCATAATCCAGTGAAGAGTCTTAGCCATATCCTCAACACACCTACTATATCATATCAAATCATTGTCTACAATTCATATATCCTTAGGACAAACCTTCCTATGGCATCAAGGTTCTGGTCCTAGCTTAATAATGAAGGATGCTTGTTCATTGTGGTCACTTATTCAATAATGAACGCAGTGCTAAGGAGGGGTTATTGGGGCTCAATTGGGAGCGGGGGTATGGAAAACCGTGTATTAAACACGACATGAGAGGTTTGAGCTGGGGTAGCTTGTGAGGTCTAGGTTGGTCTAGGGATGGTTTCGAATCTTGAGGGAAAGCATAGCTCTACGGGGTTGCATCTAGTTGAGTATGTTGTATTCGAAGTCTTTAGTGTCTGTCGTGGTGGATCATTGGTGCATCTTGTATTTCTAGTCTTTAGTTGACGATATGGGGGAGAGGGAAAGCAACACAGAGGGGAGGTGCTAAAAAGGGTGAAATAGTGCAAGTGCAATCACACAAGTGTCAAAAATGCCAAACACAAACATCAAGATGAGGTAGGTTATATTGTCAAGTGCTTATTTCTCATGGCAAAATTGAGACTTATACTAAGGCACAAACAAGAAAAAACAAGCAACACAAAACATGGTTCCATCCGAACCATTTCACGGACTCGACTTTACAAAGGGGATACATGACCTATCCTACCCTAGGGGTTCTCACACTTAATAGACATACGTGCTTTGGGCCTTGGAGAGGAGTTCGCTCAGTCTTGTGGGTCTTGTTCCGCTGTCGTTGTGTCTCCTATTCGTTGGAATAATCCAGTTTGTTGCTCAAGAATCCTTGACAACCTCTCTCTGGTCAGCTGACGGTGAAGGTGGTTCCTCATGGCTATCATTTATAGGGTTTTCCGTTGTCCTCTCAATCATGTAAATGTCTTCTTGCCTTCAATGGCACCTAGGGTTTTGAGTAGACAATCCGTTATGTAATAACATCGACAAGGCATGATAGAGTTTCAACCTATCAGTTATGTTCATGACAATATCGACACGAAGAGCGGGGGGATGAAGAGAACTATTTTCCTGTTCACTATGGTGAGGCAGACCAAATGGCGAGGTACTCATCCACTCATGGTTGTCGAAACAACAATGGTGAGGACATGGTCACCCTATTAGAGATTCATATCACGACCTTGTATATCTTTACGTCCTGATCATCATAGGCCGAGGTTGCATCACTCCAAGACAGTGTTGAGGGTGCGACAATCTTCTGATTCTTGATGTCCTCATTCCTCGAGAAGGTAGCATCTATTGGTGTCATCTTGTCGTAGCGTTGCCAATCTTGTCTTCCAAATATGTGGGTGATCGTTTGGCGAGGTCGATCCCTTTCAACTTACCCTCGAGGGTTTCAAGGAGTCTAGTGGCCAGGGGCATAAGGGTGCTTGCGACTGTTTGGATGTTGTTAAAAAGAAAACGAGGGGAGTAAAGAGGGTGAGGATGGAAGTGCCAAGGCAAAAACCATCATTCCCTTTGAAGATTTAGAAGATGTGAGAAATGTAGAGATTTTGTACGTGATTTTGAAGGGCTTGGAAAAATGTTCTTATCCTAACGAACGTCCATGCTAACAAAGGGCTTCCTACGGTCAGGATGGCTGTCATATCAGCTCTATGGGGACCCCGACTCATAAGTCGTGATCACCGAATGTACGTGCACATTGATCCCAGAGATCAATGCTCGCTGAACACATAGAAATTAAATAACAAGAGTCTTACATCCATTTCATACTGTTTTACTAAGGTATGGCCTTCATGGCCAAGTGTTCATATATTTGCAGCGGAAAAGGTCTTCATCTATAGTGTGAACCCATGCCATCTACCTCAAGCCTAGAAGGAGTCTGGCAGGGAGGCATCCTAGGTCGCACGTACGTCACCAAGGTAATGTTCATCTTATCCTTTTTTCTCATGCCTGGCCAATAAAATAATCATTGGCAATCCAATGAGTACTTTGAATGTACTCGCAATCAACCCATGTTTGGAGAAGGCAATAAAAATGCATGATATAGCTCTAATAAGTAAGTTGCATAAAGCTAGTTTTGAGTGCAATGGCATGATCAATCAACTTGTAAAAGCATGCATCACCAGGTTGTAGATATCCATACAAATAGGTTATAGATATCATCATAAGCAAGGGGTTTAGCATCTCATGTTCATTCATCATGTCAAGTAATCTGACTTTGGTCAAGTATCATATTTCACACACACACCCCATTTTGTAACAATGGACGTAGACCAAGAGTAGTCATCCAACTATCCTTAACCATGGACATGGCTATTCGAATTGTGTTACACTCTACAGAGGTTGCATGTTTTATCCAGAAGACTCAGGAAACTTTCGTGGCAATCCACAACTGGCAGTATTGTTCATACCCTAGGTGAGTACCCGAACAAAGCCTTTCCCATGATGCTACTAACAAGTAGTCCCCTCGTTGGTGCCATCCCTCGTGAGGTACATCACAAGTACCATCCACAAGGGCATGCAATGGAGTGCCCTATGTCCATAAAAACATCCCATGGTCGTCCTTTCTTTGAACGACCATGTCTCAAGAGTGACCACATCACCCCCGCCACTAGTAATGCAGACTCTAAGCTAGGACCAACCATGGTAATCAACAAAGCGCCATACCATATAGGGGTATAGTGCTCGCACATGTATCGTTGGAGTAATGGTCGCAACTTAAACCAAACCATTTTCAAAAACAACCCACTCACTTGCCACGGTACACCACTTCTTTCTCAAGTGGTCACCTAGCTCAACATCATCTCCATCATCTATTAGTGGCACCCGACGGGGTTTTCGAAAAATGTTTGAAATCCTCTCCTTTTTCCAACACCATGCATACGACCATCCCATTTGCATAGCAGTTACTAGAATACTAACTAATTCCCACCCACACAACCCTCATAGGAAGGTAGGGTCATGCTTACTACAAGTATCAACGATGAGTTACCGGAGACAACCCACCAAGGCGGTCACCGATTCAACATGATTCAAGTGGAACAAAAAGTGCCATATGACATGCATAAATGGTTTCAAGTCATGGTCAAGGGGCTGCTCGCCTGTATCTGCAAAGTCTTCGAGGTATTCACGGGCTTCTACTCCAACTCCGACCACCTCGTCTACTTCGTCAACTACCGTCAGAAATAACCACAATAAGCAACAAAACAATAAGAAAATAAAAGTGCTTCTAAACAGGAGTTTTATTTTTGTAGAACATCTCTCGCTATAAGAGAAATAACCAAAGGAGTCCCAGGGGATCTGGATCAGTGAGGATTTCTGAAAAGTGGGAATGGAGGGATTAGTGTAGGCACTCATTTAATAGGGCATGGTTTTAGAAGAATTTTGGATGTGGTTTTAATAGATTTGGAGTTGGTATGAATTCCCTAGAGATTTAATACGATGGAATAAATGGAAATGGGGCTATTTATTTGGCACAACCAACATATAGCATAGGAAAAATGTTAACTAAGGCTAGAAAAATAGGTTATGATTTTATAGACAACTAGGAACTTTAATTACTCTATTTGGAGTTGATTTGGATTCTTTAGGAATTTTGCAAGATGGAGATTGAAGAATTCAAATTTGGATCTGAATTTGAGGTCTAATGGAAATCTCTCTGGAAAAATGTGCAATGCACATATTTAGATAGTACATGATTTTAAGAATCTATAGGGATTTGAATCATAAATTTTGGTCTTTGAATGAATTTTATAAGAGTTATTTGCTTCACTCAAAAAATAAAAAGGAAAAAGGACTTTTATCCATGTCTAAAATGTGCACTGGACGCTGGATAACCACTGGCCGGCCAACTGGCTCGACGCGTGGTTCAGGGGTGACGCCGGAGCTGTATTTCACGGAATACGCTTACGCCCTTCCACTTAAAACGAACGAGGCCCACCCATCAGAGGATCGGCTTCGCTGAGCGACCAACAGGCGGGGCCCACGTGGCATGTTCTTCCCTTAACTCCCGCTCGGGCACACAGGGAGCAGGGGAAGGCATCTGTGAGCGGTGGCGGTGCACTCCCCGGTGGCACCGACGATCTCCGACGATGGCCAGCACGCCGGTGGGTTCGCAGGAACATGTCGCGTCCTTCTGTGCCAAGCGCGTGCACGGGAGGGTTGCAAGAGTGCCAGTGTAGACGGCCGCAGAAGAGGCCATCGACCATTACCTTCTCAAATGCTCGGTAGCTTAGGAACGAACAGTGGCATTGTGGGGGGGGGGGACTTCGGAGGGACGAGGCATGGTGGCCGGAGTATTCCACGGATGAGGGGAGCTCACGGAGGTCGAACTCAAGCAGATGCCGATGGGAAAACGCCGATCTTGAATGTCGATGGAGGGCATTGAATGGGGAGATGGCTGGTCTAGCAGGCTCATGGGAAAGATAGGGGCAGCACTCCCATGAGGGTGAGCTCGGGGGTGCCTCTTATGGCCCAGCCAAGGCGCATGGTTTACAGAGTCCATGGCGGCACTCGGGCTAGCTCTGCCAGGAGAAGAAGAGGGCACATGATGATGAGCGCTATAGTTGGCGTCCAAAGGACGCCTAGGGCTGTGTTTGGTAGGGTGCATCAAGGGTGCATGAGCGTAAAAGTTCCCTTCCCCACCCACTTTTGGGTGTTTGGTAGAGTGTATGAAGGGTGCATGAGTCCACACTAGTTTAACACAAATACACTAGATGCATGCATGAAGAGAACATGCATGAAGAGGGGTGTTGAGATGAGCACACACGAAGCGGGAACAACTATGCTGAGATGGAAATGCAACCAAACACATCCTAGGCAACCTCGAGGGACACAATGCCACTGCCCTAGGTCGTCGTATGGCTCGGATTGGTCGAGCTACAATCTTGGGGGGCATGACAACATGCTCCAAAGCGCGAGCTCTACATGCCATGGCGTTCCACTTTCGTCTTGGGCGTGGCCAAGTTTGTCTACTAGCATATGGGCTTGTGGATATTCTCTTTGGATGCTGAGGGAGGTAAGGAGAGGGTATAACTAAAAGGAGGAGGGGGAAGAAGCTACTGCTTGGGCTGTCCAAGGGGTAAAATGAGAGTTTTACCCATCATATAATTCGGCTATGAACTTTGAACTCCTATTGGAGGTGAATGGGCACTTGGAGGTAATGTGGTAAAAAGATGAAAGCAAGGGAAACAGTGGAAGTGGTCAAAACATAGGTTTTACCATTTCACCACAAAAAGGTGTTTGATGGTTGTTTGGGCAAGATAACTTTCTCTCCTTGCCATGAAACTTAACAGTCTGAATGATAAGTACAAATGAGGTAGATCGCCAATTTGGAGATTATTTGATGAAAGTTGACAATACAAACTTTGGAAATGCTAGAAATGGGAAGAAATGGTTTTGTCTAGATCTATCCATGCAAATAAATTGCCCTTAATGCACCACTTGGTGTGGTGGCATTATTTGATGATTAGAACATGCCCAAAAAGTTTGGGATAATTTGGAGAAACTTTATAATGCAAATATTCCCAATTATAGAAATCGGCAGATGTGATTTTGAGGGGAGTTGGACAAGTCGATCTTTTCTCCTTGATACACCACTTGGTGTGGAAGCATCATTAGGGGATTGGAACATGTCCACAAAATTTGAGAACAAAAGAAGAAACTTGGCAAGGTAGAGTTGCTCAAATTTGGTTCTGGACGAGAGGGTTTTGGAATATTATTGGCTATCAAAACAATTAGGATTGAGATGAAATTTTGCAAGATCAACACATATATCATGTGTGATTTGGTAGAATTTTCCTGGAATTATTTGAGAATATTTCTTATAGAAATATTTCAAAATCTTGAAACAGGTAGAAAATGTTTTGAACGGTTTAGTACAATATTTTCGAACATGACCATGTGTTGAAACTCTTATATATGGAAGACATATGTCCACTGAGTTTCCCTAAAGTTTCTCAAATATTTTGAAAGTAAGAAAAATAACTTTCCTTTGTAAAAGACTATTTCTGGACTTAGAAAATGCTATTTAAATTAAATGGAAGAAAAACATTTAAAGTAATAAGTCTATGGTCTTCGGAAGTTCTTTTGATAATAGGATCCAAATAAAATATTTGGGGCAAAACATCTACCCTAATTTGAGGACTTGTAGTACAAACCACAATTCAAGGTTTTTTGGAAAGCTAAATTAAATAAATGCCTTTTATTGAAAATAACATTTTGCAAAAATAGTTTTAGGTCCTACACACATGGTATGGTAATTGGGCAAAGGTTTGGAGCAAGGAGATGAGCCTAGAGAGTAGAACAATTTTTGTGACTTAAGGCATAGTCAAGTAAGCAAGCAAACAACAATGAAGTCAAGCATTACAAACACTGAAAAAAATTAATTGGTCCTAACTTTTGAGCTATGTTAATTTAGCAAAGTAAGGCAAAACATAGGGTGTGACAGTGTGGCAAAGTGGTACAAACATGGGGTGTGACAGACCTACCCCCCTTACAAGATTCTTGTCCCCGAGATTCCTAGGCTAAGCGTTAAAGAGATATGGGAACTCAGATCTAAGGTAGTCTTCACACTCCGAGGTTGCTTCTTTTTTATTGTGGTTGCTCCAATGGACCTTGACACACTCGTTAATTGGTGTCTCACGATTAGTGAGGTCTAGCTGAAGGTCGATGGCTAGATGGGCGATGTCCTTGTAGAGATCGGGGCGGTTGGGAACTTGGAGGCACTTTTGGAGTTGTGACACATGGAAAACATTATGCACATACAAAATCTCGGAAGGTAGCTCTAGCTGGTTGGCAACTTTTGCTTGTCTTGCGGTGATCTTGAAGGGGCCTATGCATCTTGGTGCAAGCTTTCCCTTGACATGGAAATAGTTGGTCCCTTTGAGCAGTGTGACTTGGAGATATACACAACTTCCGTTTTTGAAACTCATGTCTCGGAGATGGGAGTCGGCTATGCTCTTGTGTCTTGACTTGGCGGTCTCTAGGCGTTCTCTTACGAGTTGAACTTGCTCTTCAGCTTCGCGGAGGATGCATGATCTAAAGATTAGTCCATCTCCAGTTTCTGACCCGTTGACGGGAGTGTGGTACTTGCATCCATACAACACCTCAAATGGTGCCATGTGAAGATTGGACTCGTAGCTCTTGTTGTAGGAGAACTCGATGAATGGTAAGCAATCTTGCCACTTGGCTCCATGTGCAAGAACACTAGCACGGAGCATATATTTGAGTAGCTAAATTACTCGTTTTGTTTGTCCTCCGGTCTGAGGGTGAAAAGAGGTGCTGAAAGATATATTGATTCCCATAGCTTCTTGAAATAACTTCCAGAACCTCGAGGTAAACTGAGTACCTCGGTTCGACACAATCTCCTTTGGAACTCCATGGAGTCGCACAATACACTCGATGTAGATGTTGGCTAGCTTGTGTCTATCGTAAGAAGTCTTGATGGGAATGAAATGGGATAACTTGGTCAGGTGATCGAGAATGAGCCAAATGGAATCATGTCCTTTGCTTTATCTAGGCAATCGGGCAATGAAATCCATCCCGACGTTGTCCCACTTCCATTCAGGCACTTTGGGAGTTGTAAAAATCTAGCGGGTTGCTGATGCTCAGCTTTGACTCTCTCGCATATGTCACACGTAGCTACAAAGGAGGTTTGAGGTCTTTGTACTTCTTAGTTCCTCCAGGATGGATGGAAAACAGAGTGTCATGGCCTTCTTGCGGGATCATGTTTTTGAGCTCAACATTGTTGGGTATGCAAATGTGATTCCCAGACCATATAACTCCTTGTTCATGACGTGAGAATCATGGGTCCTTGCCTTTGTTGATATTCCTCTTGATACCTTTGATGCTCTGGTGTGCCTTCCGAGCTTCCTTGTCTTTGGAAGGCACATCAGAGCATCAAAGGCATCAAGAGGAATATCAACAAAATCAAGGACCCAGGATTCTCACTTGATGAACAAGGAGTCGTACGGTTTGGGAATCACATTTGCATAATCAACAAACCTGAGCTCAAAAACTTGATGTCGCAAGAAGGCCATGACACTTCGTTTTCCATCCATCCTAGAGGAACTAAGAAGTACCAAGACCTCAAAGCAAGATTCCAGTGTGGTATCGAACGCTAAGGTCATAGTATTTGATTAACTTGAAGCATCTCTATCTGTCGCCTAATGTTCAATTCCCTTTGAGTGAAAATACACTTCACACTCTTGTGGTTCGTGTATATCTCTCATCGCTTTCCTGAAAGTTAATGTCGCCATGTCTTCAAGGCATGAACAACAATTTCCATGTCCAGATTGTGAGTGGTGTAGTTCGCTTGGTGGGGATGTAGCTGTCTGGATAGATATGCTACGACACTGCCTTCTTCCATCAAAACACCGCCAAGCCCAGTTCTTGATGCATCACAATATATCTCAAACTCCTTGAGGATATCGAGAGTGGCCAAAACTGGGGCCATTGTCAATCTCTTGTTGAGCTCCTGGAAGCTTTCTTCGCACTTTAGTGTCCATTCGAACTTCTTGTACTTCTAAAGGAGTTGTGTCATGGGTCGGGTGTTGCTTGAGAATCCTTCAAAGAACTTGCGGTAATATCCCGCGAGTCCAAGGAAGCTTCTAACTTCTTTCACAATGCTTGGAGATTTCCATTCAATCATGGCTTGAATCTTGCCAGGATCCACAGACAATCCTTCTGCCTGCATTACATGACCCAAGAATCCAACTTCATGCAGCCAAAATTCACACTTACTGAATTTGGCATAAAGCTGGTGCTCTTGAAGCTTATCTAGGACCATACTAAAATGTTGAGCATGCTCCTCCTCAGACTTCGAGAAAATGAAGATGTCATTGATGAATACAATGAAGAACTTGTCGAAGTACTCCATAAAAACTTCGTTCATGAGGTAAATAAGTAAGTCGGGGCATTAGTTAACCCAAATGACATGACCATATACTCATACATGCCATACTGGGTCACGAATGTTGTCTTGGGAATGTCTTGAGGTCTGATCTTCAACTGGTAGTAACCAGACCTGAGGTCAATCTTGGAGAACACATTTGCTCCATTCAGCTCATCAAATAGGTCTTCAATCTTGGGCAGTGGGTACTTGTTCTTTATTGTGACCTCAATTAGAGAACGGTAGTCGATGCAGCTTCAGATAGTTTCATCCCTTCTTGGACACAAATAGAACATGTGATCCCTGTCATAGGAATGATCCTGACAATAGTACCAGGGGTGCAAACAAGGGGTGAAGCCTATATACGACGTAGTTGTTGCAATCACATGTACGAGTTCGGGCCCCACTCGGGAGTGGTAATGACCCTACGTCTCAAGCCCGGAGGCTACAGTTTGCTTCTGGGGCTGTGAGATTACATAATGCTCAACCCTTGTCAAGGAGCTCGGGTGCGTCTTATATAGAGTGTGCCACGATCGATCGAGCGCCATTATAAGTGTGAGTTAATGCTAATAACTATGGAGGTTACAAATAATGGCAACTCTAACTCTAGTGTTACTAGTAACATTGGTCTTCATTTCACTTCATGTGGTAGTTTAAGTATATGGTTGTTGCAGTATCTTCGTGGTCCATATCCTGCTTTAGTCTGAGTTTCGGGGCTCGTCCGAGTGACCTTGTGCGACCCAGTGAGAACTTGTTTGTCCAACTGAGACCCAGACTGCATCGATAGCTTTAGAGATACTGATGTCCATGTGGGGCCTCAGGTGGGCCTTGGAATGTAGGTCCATGGCCCTACCCCTAATGTGCAACCCCATCAGTAGCCCCTGAATCGGTTGAGGTTTTAATGTCTGAGTGTTCAACACCCCAAATGAGGAATATCTGCCAAAAAGGGATTTAAAGGACGTAATCTACACACATTCCCTTTGGAAGGGACAGATCTGCCCATTTGGGGGTGATTTCGAGATTGCATTGCCAAACTTGTCTAATGGAGCTCAAATTTGGTGGAGTGTCTTATTTCTGCATCAAAGTGAATCCTATTAACTCTCATCATTAGTGGTGAGGTATTGCTATCCCAAACAATTGTCGAACACCTTCTGTTATATTACCAAATCAGCTCCTACCCCACTCCACACCTAAGCTCTTCCCTCCAAACCTTTTGACCAAGCAGCCACCACCACTCCCCAACTACACGAGAGTGGCCCCTCTTTGAATCCAAGGAGAAGATCCCCAAAACCCCATTCTAAGTTCTGGTTCAAAGCTGGCATCTCTCCTTTCCTCTCACCCCATGGCCAACGGAGAGTCCCTCGGCTCACAAATGGCTAGGTATCTTCAGACCAAGCCCAGGACAACCCAGACATGGCCAAAGCACCGCAGTGCGCGCCAGCATGCCGTGGCATGCCAAAACTATGCTCTGGTTACGCTGCTGGGTGCACCCGAAGCAAGGTGGCCCGCCCCGACCGGTTCAAGCCTCCCCTCATGCCCATTCGAGTCCCCCGCCACCTATCTGCATTAGTGTAGCCCTAGGGCCCCTCCTCCCTCGCTTTGTTGACCGGAGAGACGCATGCCCACGGGTGCCAGATCCAACCAGAAGACCATGGCCACGCGTGCATGCCCCTCCTTGCTCTCTCTCCCTGATAGTGGGTAACGCGGGTCCTAAACCACGTCCGCATACCGTTGTTTCGACCCCGAGCACTCACTGGCCCTCCTGCGAGCAGCAGTAAAACCACCGTCGCCACCAGCTTGGTGCACCGTCGGGAGCCTATAAATAGGCCTCCCCCCTCGCTTCAGCACCCCCATCCCACCTCTCAAGTGCCTAAATTCCACCCCTAGCCACTCCATTTGAGCACAACAAGCTCATGTGCTCGAGATCGACCGAGGGACCGCTGCTTCGGAGCTCCGTCGATCTCGGGCTATGGGCCAACTCCAACGTTCCTCTCACCTTCTCCGTGATCCTAGCAGCCTTAGGGAGCTTCCCCATCACCTCGCCAACCTAATACACGATCGTAGCACCTAGTTCATCAACCTCCCGAAACAGCTCCGCTGCAGCAACCTCGTCGCTGGTGAGCCAGGGCCTCCTCGTCGACCTCTCGACCACCAGCAGGTAGCGATAGTGAGCCGGTCCCATTTTTGCCTTCGGTTGGGCTCAAGTAAGTGGGTAGCATCGCCAGCGTGCCTCCCCTCCTCTCTGTTCCGAGGTGGAAGACGACTGCGACAGGTGGGGCTAACCTGTCGGTGTCTCTTCTCTCCCCCTCTCTCCTCTCTACCGCTGACCGCATGGGCCCGCATGTCAGGTTTGAACCTTTTCACGTGCGCGTGGGCTGGTTGGCTAGCTGGGCCGGCCCAAGACACGGGCCAAGCCAGGATTGGGCCCCAGCCTCTTTTTCTTTTTTCTATTTATTCTAGATTTAAAGCATTTTTATAAAAATGGTTATCCAATATATTTTTATTATTCTTCCACCATAATTCTTCTAAAAATGAGTAGTATTTAACAGAACCTTTGCACAAATTTTTGAGGCAACCTTTCTGTTTTATAAGAATAAAAAAGGATATTTGGAATAGTTTTTCTTTTGTTAAAGTGATTTTAAAAATAATCCTTTCACTAAAACCAGAGACAAATATTTTTAAAATAACAAGATGGATTTATCAGAATAAAGCAACATTTGTAAAGTGAGTTTGTGATCTGTTTGTGAGTGAGATACTTATTACTTCTTTATTATTACGATGATAGAAACCACGTTTTACGAAGGAGTTCGACTTGAAGAACCCGAAGACCCCGGAAACTTAGCTGATCAAGGCAAGTAGCCCTTTGACCATGTCTAAGCATATCTTATATTGCATGCTGGTAGATCAATTATTCCCGTTGCATATGATCATGAACATTCGGTAAATCATTGATGTGCTGTTACCGATGGCTCCTTCGGAGCAATTGCATTTTGAGTATGATCCGACCACCTATGAGGGTCACGCTAATACCATGCTGACAAGTAGAGGTAAGCATATTAGAAGCATGAGGATGATGATGGTAAATATCAATGGTTTATGAAAACCCGTCGGGTGCCACTAATGCCCGAGGGTGATGATAAGTTAGGTGGACACTTTCGGTGAAGTGGTGCACCGGGTATTTTGGTGTGAGTAGTTTCGGAAATTGGAATAGTTTTATGATGTGTCGACCGTCCCAACCTTACATGTGCGACCACGTTACCCCTTTATGGGACGGGGCTTTGTTGATTACTTTGGTCGGTGCTAGCAAAGAGCCACATTACTAGTGTTAGGAGTGATGTGTGGTCACTCTCATGACGGGGTCCTCATCAAATGTGGTTTCTGTCATCGTAATAATAAAGAAGTAATAAGTAGCTCACTGAAAAATAGATCACAAACCCATTTTAAAAATGTTGCTTTATTCTGATAAATCTATATTGTTATTTAAAAAATATTTATCTCTGGTTTTAGTGAAAGGATTATTTTTAAAATCACTTTAATAGAAGCAAAATTATTCCAAATAGTCTTTTTAATTATTATAAAACAGAAAAGTTGTCTCAAAAATTTGTGCAAAGGCTATGTTAAATACTACACATTTTTATAAGAATTATGGTGGAAGAATAATAAATGCATATTGGATAAACATTTTTATAAACATCCTTTAAAACTAGAATAAACAGAAAAAGAAAAAGAGGCTCGGGCTTAGGTCTCGCTTGGCCCGTGGCTTGGGCCGACCCAGCCAGCCATCCAGGCAGCCCAGGAGCGAGCGCGGCCAGGTTCAAAGCTGACGCGCGAGCCCCTGCGGTCAGCAACAGAGAGGAGAGGAGGGGAGAGAAGAGCCACGACAGGTGAGCCCCACCTGTCGGGATTGTCTTCCAGCTCGGATTAGAGTGGTGGTGTAAGGACTAAGATTTAGGGAACGAGGACCAAAAATGGAAAGAAGCGCATCTAAGCGTTTCGCAAGCACGGTAACATAGCACATAGATAATAATAGAATGACAAATAGGGAATCATATGTCATCTCATAGATAATATCAGAGTTTACATCACACATTTATTCACACAAGGTAGTTCCTCTACGGACTACATAACATGAGAAAAGACAATGTTACCCTGCGTGCTTGCCCACGATCACGACCACACCTCAGTCTTCTCGATAGTTCACGTACAGGCGGTCGTTCTACTCATCGTACTGCCACGCCAGCTGCATGCCATTGGGATCACCTGTGTCGGGCGTAGCTGTACCTGTTGGGGTGTTGAAGTAATCTGTGAGCCACGGGGACTGAGCAATCTATGACCTCGGTGCCAGAACTAGTCAAGTTATTAGGTAAGGAAGGTTCAGTGTTTAGGTTGCAGCCTCCTAAGCATTTATCGTGGCTAACATACGCAGAACAAGTTATTGAAGGTGGTCTATTCTAGCGGGCGAAGACTAACTGATCAATAAGTGATCCTAAACACCTACTCACCTCAATCATAACCGCACCGTGTTCCTGATCGAAGAGAGATCTTCGAAGGGGACAGTCACGGTTACACACACAGTTGGAAATTTTATTAGATTAGGTTCAAGTTATCTATAACCGGATATTAACAAATATTCCAAGTTACCACATAACCGCGGGCACGCCTTTCCGAAAGATTAAAACTGTCGGGGTGCTCCAACTAGTTCATCACAAATGGTCACGGGCCGCAAAGTAATCCTCTATCACGAATCTCGTGGTCTCGTCGGATTCCTTAGAGGAAAACCTCAACTCTGGGGAGAACCAAAGCTTCACCGGGATTCCTATACGCACGATATATCGCTAAGGTAAGACAAGACTAGTAGGACCTCCCGACGTGTCCACGACCCTGATAAGAGCTGCGTATCTTAGTCTCAGGACATGCCGGATAAGCAAAGCGTATAGTGGCTAGAGAAATCTCCCGAGTTGCCCCGGGATGGCCCCGCTCGGTGCTCTAGTTTGGACCAACACTCATGAGGAGCACTGGCCCGGGTTGTTGATTAATTCCTCGGGGTAGCTATTCCCTATGCAGATTATTATTAAGTGATTAGGAAATTAACACTAATATTGGGTCCTTCTGGACAAGTCTTAACACCACGATTTATCAAGGGGGTCCCCATAACAACCCCGAACGTGTTAGGAGCGATCAGTTATGGAATCAAACACCGATAGCCGGAAACTATGCAGCAATAACGGAACAAAACACCCGGCAAAAGGCTAGGCCTTTCGTTATTTACCAAGTATATAGGTGCATTAATTAAATAACAGATTTAACATAATGATATCAAACTCATGTTATCACATGAGACAAATGCACCTGCAACTAGCAACGCTAACATTACTTGCTGAGCAAGCCTACTTAGCCATTCAGATTTGCTAGGAGGGGAAAAGTGTATGGGTTCCATGGCAATATCAGGAGGCAATTATTTCAGTGGTAGGCAGCGAGCATATGACGAAGGAAACGTGAATCTAGCATAACAAGTCTAGAGATGGTATCAAGGTCATGTCATCTTGCCTGTGATAACTTCAGCTTGGAACTGCTCTTGTTCGTCTTGCACGTACTCTCCCGGATCCACATACTCTCTCTCCGATCCCGGTGCTACCCAACATAAAAATAGCATCCAATGAACAACAGCACAACAAGATGCAACAAGCACATGATGCATGAGATGAGAATGAACATGCATCTCTGTTCTAGTCACTTGCACATGCATGAGAAGAACTACAAACTTCTGGACAGAACTGCACTCTAAGAAATAATGACATGCAAGAGGATGACATGAACAGATGCATCACGCGAAAACGATGCAAAAACATATAAAGATCGTTATGAACGGAGCTACGGATCAACCGGAAACTACGAAACAAGATACAGGGTTCTACAAATCAAATCCAGCACCAACACACTCCAATGGCATACTTCTGGTATTCCCAGGTTGCCAAAGCACAAGACAAGGTAAACGTTTACCACCCGTGCGCCGGCAGAACGCTTCGGCCGGACGCACGCGCGTCGTGAATCTCGCGCGCTCCTCCTCATCCTGAACGCCTGCGATTTCCTCCCCATATCGAACGGCTCGCGCGCTGCACCGCATCATCCGTGCGCCCCTGGGTCGCCGCCGTCGCTGCGCCGGTCCCTGCCCCGTCGGCCCACCCGAATAGCGAGTTCCCGCCACCGTCTACCATCCGCATCGCCGGATCTAGCTTTCGCCCGTCGTCCTCGTCGTCTGCCCGCCATGGCCGGAGCGCACGTATACAAGTGTTTACAAAACGTCACTCAAAATTGCTGCAACGGCTATTTAAAAAAGCTTCAACCATTGATTAAAATAGCTGCAATCATACATATAAAAAGCTGCAAGGCAAATCATACTTTTCCTGGTGAAGTTTTTGGTTGAAGCTTTTTTTAACGGTTGAAGCTTTTCTATACAAAGTTGAAACTTTTCGAGGAGTGACCACGCAAGATGCTGCAGTCGGAGCGGCGTTTGAAACTTTTTTCGTACACGGTTGAAGCTTTTTCTGTCAACGTTTGCAACTTCCCCTCGTGAAGTTTCTGGTTGAAGCTTTTTTTCAATGGTTGAAGCTTTTTCTACACATAGTTGAAACTTTTTATTGAGCGTTCGCAACACAGGGGGTGAGATGCGACCGAAACGAGGTGAAGACCGACAGGCTGCATCCATGGTGCTTTCGACGGGCGGCCAAGGCGACGACCGGCGGCGACCGATGGTGAGCGCGACCAGCGGTGAGGAGGTGAGGCGGTCGGCGCGTGCTGGGGCATCGGCGCGTGCTGGGGCATTGGCGGAGGCGAGGCGCATGCTGGGACGGCAGCGCGTGCGAGGATGACGGGGCGGTGGGGGCTCGCGCGAGCAGATCTGACGGACGGGGGGGGGGGCCTGATCCGACGGCTGCTGCGCAACCGGCGCTAGCCTTCGGGCCGGCGCGCCGGCGCCTAGCACTGGCCACAAAACATCAAGTATAGATGGGGTGGTGCAAGGAATATCACCACAACATCAACTATGCTCTCACAAGCATCAAAACATCAAAACTATACAATCTGTCCTAAGCAACATCATAGCAGTTTGAGAGCTACATGCAAAGCACCTACAGCCACCCAAATGTGCCAAATAAGAGATGTGGAAGAAGCTATTCAAAATCTCTACAAGCATGAGCAAAAAGATAATACAAAGGAGTTTCACACATAAAGTTCTACAACTGCTAACTTGGCCAAAAATATCAGTTTTCAGGGACTTAGTGAAATTCTCAGAATCTCACTAGCTGTTTATGCTCTAAAGCATTTTGACAGCATCCAAAACAATATCTACAGGATGCCAAATGGAATGAAAATTGGTAGAGAGCTAGACAAACAGAAAAGCTACAACTTTCCAGTTGAAAGCCAGGGCTGATTCCCAACACATGAACTTATGCAAGCACAACTACAAGGGAAGAAAATATCAGCAGTTTCTCAGACTTAGTGAAAATCACAGATTTTCACTAAGTTGAAATTTCAGCCACATACCTACTTTGAATAAGCACCACTTGCACATATAAAATCATAAGCATGAATCAAGACCGCCATGCTGTAGAGGGGTTCACCCTCTACTGCCACAACAAGGAATCGTCCTCTTGGGCTCATCACATGACATGGAACCAAGCTCCAAACATTGAACAAAACAGAAATATGACATTCCCAGAAAGTGTTCCAAAGGCAAAACTTATTCGACCAATGGATTCCTGGGATGATTCTACCCTAAAACATATATAATACATAGGCACTTGAAAAGAACAAATGGGCTCAAAGCTAAGAAGAAAATAGGCATGGAATCACATAGAGGTGAATAGTGCTATATCACATGCTTCTCACTAGATCATCACCTACACATGCACTTGCACACTCTCACAAGTCCAATGGTGACATGAGGGTTTAGACCTCATGTATGTGTGCCATAGCACATCACCAATCACACACACATCCTCAAGCATACACCACTCACCTCCATACACTCACATCATGCATTCCTACACCTACACTTACAAACTTGCACATAGTTGCTTGTCAAGGCACACCATGCCTTGGGCATGTGTGACACAGACACACATGCACACACACACAAGACACTACACACAAAGTATGTGGGGGGGGGGGAACCCACACACATACTCACACCACATAATTGCACTAGCTGGTGCTAAAGTTCATCTCTGATACACATGAATAACACACCACATATACATGGTGATATGCATCTACACATACATCACTAGTGCATCACACACTTACCTATACACTCACATACATGAGCTAGCTCACACATTACACATGCACACAAAGCCTACACATGCATAAACACCACCTACACACACATCAAACACTAACTAAACATAGAGAAAACCTACTGGTGAGAGGCAAACAAATATCACACATGCTGTCCTAGCTTACCACAACAATTAACATAGCAAACTATTGCAAAACAGTAAAAGGAAAGGCAAAAAAAAGGAATGGGGGATTCGAACCCAGGTGGCCCTGGATCACCCCAACAACTAACACCACTGGGCTGGTATGCTTTCGCTCGACTGGAACAGAGAAGAGAGCAGGGTAAGCTGTCTACTGAAGCTACTGTGCCCGAGAGATAAATAACAAAAAGGGGGCGATGAGGGACTCGAACCCACGACCTCCTGAAGCCACAAAACCACCCTACCACTATGCTGCTGCTACGGATCTTAACAGAGAAGGGGAGTAAACTCTAATGAGCAACCCCCTCTTGTCCTTCCTCTGCCCGACGGTGGACGGAACAGGGGAGGCACCACGCCGGCGATACACACCAAATTAGCCTACGACATGTCGATGGAAGGGAGAAGGGGCTCCCACGGTTCCATTTCATTAGCTAATAATCCACGAGGAGGCCTACTACTACGGCTCGACGTTGCGCGGCGGCGCCGGCAATAGAGGGGAGAACACGGTACGACTACGGGCTACGACACACGAGCTGGCGACAGGGAAGAGGGGGAAAGAAGCTAGCTCACCCACTGGATGAGGACGTCGTGCCTGCCGGAGAGGAGGTAGAGGAAGGAGTGGAAGAAGCCGTGGCGGGGAAGATCGACGGAGTGGAAGCAGCCCGCCGTCGATGTAGGCGAAGCAATGTAGATCCGCTCCTCCTAGCTGCGGGAACGGGTTCCCTGGAAGTTTCGCGTGCTTGCCGAGGGGTTAGAGAGGACGCAGGGGCATGGCAGCGACGGCGAGGACCTCCTCAAGTCGCTGCCATGGCGGGGAGCTCGCTTACTTACCTGCTGCCGACGACAAAGAGGGAGGAGGATATGGGGAAAGAGGTAACGGCTCTAGGGAGGAACCCTAGACTCTGCACGAACGCCAAGGCTCTTTATAGGAGGAGGAGGAGGAGGCGAGGGAT
Source organism: Hordeum vulgare subsp. vulgare (assembly GCF_904849725.1). Classification (NCBI taxonomy): domain Eukaryota; kingdom Viridiplantae; phylum Streptophyta; class Magnoliopsida; order Poales; family Poaceae; genus Hordeum; species Hordeum vulgare. Next base: position 266,157,327 of record NC_058519.1, on the reverse strand, counting down.
GCGCGACCTCGACGTCCGTGAGAAGGCGTTGCTTGCTGGCGTACTGTCTCTCTCTCTGATGAACTGACGGAGGAGGAGGAAGGAGGACACCATCTACAGGGAGGGACACGCTCAAGAGGGAGGTTGGGCTAGCCTCGGGGAGAAAGCCCACTAGGTGGCGCCAGATAGAGAAAAGAAACCCTCTGGGGTTTTCTATTACAAAATAAACAAAAGCAAAACAAAAGCACAAACAAATTTGGCATGCCACGGTATGCTGGCACGCGATCTCGACTCGTAAGTTGGGGTCCCCATAGGGAGCACGCAAGTGGGAGCGGAAACATTGGCGAGTGGGAAGTGGAGGAAGCTGTGAGGCGCCTCGATTCCCGTGCCGGAGATGTCGTTGTCATGTCGTAGGCACACTGTCCTAGGGATCCTGGAGACCCCCTTCGTGCAGACGAATTATTCGATGGGGAATCCCTAGGTGCCGTATAAACGGGAAAGATAGAGAGGAGAGGATCATGCCACGAGATCCGGGACATATCCCTCCTCTCCCCAAACTTTGCTGCAGCAGATGAGAGGTCTTCCCCGTCACCAGCCTCCATCTACATTGGCCATCTTGCGGTGCGACATGGTGAAGGGCAGACGGCGAAGGTCAAGTGATCCAAGAAGGGCTCGGACATGTCTTCGCTGAGTGTCGTAGCGCTCCTGTCGGGCTGGATCGAGGGCGACTAGATGATGTGCCGCGTCTCCAAAGAACGCCTGCTAAAGCTGGAGAGAGAGGATCTAGTGGTCCTAGGGAGCTGGCGACTGCGAGAGAAGGGCGAGCAGGAGCCCATGCCAAGAGGGGACGAGCGAGTGGTCCTCGTCCCCAATGTGCAGTGAGGTTTTTCTATGCCCCACATACATTCTTCCATGTGTTCCTTGATTTCTTTGGCATGCAGCTTCATCTTCTCCTCCACAATTCTGTCTCGTATGTAGCTACTTTCATGTATTTTAGTGAGAACATCCTTGGATGCTATCCACACTTGGATTTTTCAAGCACCTCTTCACTTCCCGAGCGATGACGGTGAGGAAGTCTTCGAAATTTAGGAATACAACTTAGGGGGAAGAGTAGTTTCCCCCAAATGGCCTTCCCTGTTTTTGTGAAGGGTTCGCACGACTCCTAGTTTTATTGCCACGACGTCCCAGTCAGTGAGGGTCAGTCGGGTCTTCTTCCTTACTCGGCTGAGCGAGTCCAGTCACCTCCTTCTTTGACCATGTCTAAAGAGGAGAAGGTGGATGTAGATATTTTGGTGATCGCATTGTTTGCACTGTTACCGAAGAGTGTCACCAGGATGGATCTTCTAGAAGTCTTCTTTCAGCGGAGGATCCAACCCCTCCAGGCCAGAGCCCACCCAATCTGGAGGTATAGAGGACCGAATGACCCAACCCCCGTTCGCAAGGAGGATATCAGGGGGGGAGTTGGAGAACAAGCTCAAAGCCATAACCCCCGTGCGTGACAACCCTAGGGCTACCAGGCTGGTGCCTCCTTTCTCGGGGGAGAATTCGCCGAATGAACTAAACTTTCATATGTTTGATTTGAGTGAACTTCATTGTTGTTGTCTTCTGACTTTGTTTGTGAACTTGCTTTCCCCATTCGGCAAGCCTTTACGACATTGGTCAGTTTTGTGCCGGCGGTTGATCGCATGTCGATTGATGTGGCGAGTGACACTGAGCCTCTGGAGGGCTCAAAAGGTGATGAAGATAACGATGATGGAGAGGATACCGAGGAGAGTGATGATGAAGAAGCACATGGTGACGAGGCCAGATCTTCTCCGTCCGATGATGTCCCGCCCGAGGTCCACACCAAGGCGCGCTAGGACCCTGGAGTCTATGTTGGGGGCACCAAGACCCCGAGAGTGACAAAACTGACCATGTCGGCCGCACCAACCCGCAGTTCCAAACGGGGCCCGAGTGAGCCCGACGTGTCACCGGAGAAGGCCGCTAAGCAGCCAAAGGCCATTGGCTCTAAGCCTAAGAAGGTCATCCCGCTCCACATGAAGGTTGACATGCTAGTGGCTTCGGCCTAAGTATTCTTGTAGAGTGATCTCTTCTTATCGTTCAAGGTACCCCGAGTGATGCTTGATTTTCTTATTGTTTTAGTTGCAGGCATGATACATGAACTATTTCGCTGGAGCCCAAGACTTCAGATAAAGGACAAGCCGACACCAACATCGCTTCCTTCAAATTTAATTCTTGAGATCATTTGTGTTTCATTAGGGACTTGAGATTTCCCCTCAAAATGATCCTTTTAATGTCTGTCGACGCGTGCAGGGCCGCGAGACGTGATCAAACTTGACCGGGCCAGTCCTTTGGTCGATGATGAAGCTCCAAAGCAAGACGCGACTCTTAGCCGAGAGGTTAAGACCTCAGTTGCCAAGGTTCGGACTCCCATAGTGCGAGGGACTACCTCAAGTGTGGCATCACTTGGAAGTGGTCCGTATGTCACTCCGTCGGCTCCTACCATGGCCGATATTTTGTAGCTGGACCGTATACCGGAGGACCAAGAAGGCGCATGCAAGGAAGTCCATGCTTAGCAAGAGTTAATGGTTGGGTGAATGAAGAAGGCATATGATGCTAGCGAGGCTGTGGAGAAGAACATCCGGGTCAGTTCCTTTGTAGATTTTCTTTTTTTTCTGGTCCAGAGTGGGTTTGCTTCGGGGCACACTCACTTTGTGCTCTCTTTCCATGGGGGCACGTTGAGCACACCCACTCGGAGTAGTCCGCGAGACTGCTGTCGACTGAAGCAGTCGGCGGTAGTCTTAGTTCATGTGTTGACTTGATAGAGGTTGATGGGGTATCTGCCCCTTTGTCCCATCTCTTATCCTTCTAATGGGGCTGCGTTGAGTGCACCCACTAGGTGTAGTCCCCGAGACTGCGTAACACCCCGTGTTTAGCTTTCCTGACTAATTAACTTGTTTCAAAAATTAGGACCAATTAATTTTTTTCTGAATGCTTGTGATGCTTGTAGTGACTGTTGTTTGCTTGCTTGCTGGTATGTTGTGTTTATTCTCAATAATTCTTGTTATTCTCCAACTCACCTCCTTAACCCATGTTCTCCTGCCTAATGATCATGCCATGTGTTTACGATCAGTATCTATTTTTACCAAATATTATTTTTACCAAAAAGCATTTCTTTGAATTAAACTTTCTAACCCGTGAGGTGAGATTTGTACTACAAGTCCTCCAATTAGGGAATTTATTTTGCACCAATTAATTTATTTAAAACCTATTATGAAAATGACTTACAAAAACCACAATATTATTATTTTAAAAGTTATTTTATTTAAATGCCTTTCTGTGAGACCACAAATGGTCTATTATGAAGGAAAGTTATTTTTATTGCTTCCAAAATATTTAAGAAAATTTAGGGAAACTTACTGGATATATTTATTCCATATATATGAGTTTAAACACATGGTCAGGTTCAAAATATTGGGCAAACCCCTCCAAAACCCTTCCTGCCTATTTCAAGCTTTTGAAATATTTCTATAAGAAATATTCTCAATAAATTCCAGTAAAATTCCAGCATATCACCTATGATATGTTTGATGATCTTGCGAAGTTTCATCTCAATCCAAGTTGATTTGACTCCCCTAATTATTCTAAAACCCTATCTGTCCAGATTCAAATTTGAGCAACTCTACATTGTGAAGTGTCTCTAACTGTGCTCAAATTTGGTGGACATGTTCTAATACTCCAATAATGCATACACACCAAGTGGTGCATCAAGGAGAATAGAAGAACTTGTTCCAAGCCCCTCAAAACACTCTTGTTGATTTCTGACTTTGGGAAACTTTACATTATAAAGTTTCTCCAATTGACCCCAAACTTTTTGTGCATGCCTTAATGCTCAAATAATGCCCCCACACAAATTATTGGATTTGTTGGAATTGATTTGAATAGTTTTGTAAGGAGAAAGCCATTTCTGCCCATTTCATGGGTTTTCCAAGTCTACATTGGAAGCCTTCTCAACCAAATCCCAAATTGGTGTCCAAGCTTATTTTTCATATATTATTTGATCATGTTAAGTTTCATATCCATTGAAGTCCATCTGATTGCTATGCCACTCATCAAACACCCTATGTGCATTCACTTTATTGGCTACTTTGGCATCTTCCACTTTAACCCTTGAGCTCAACTATCTACCACAGCTTCATATAGTTGCATTTTTACCTCCAGTAACATTTGCATGGCTTCTGGTCAATTATTGGAGAGAGTCTTCATGTAACTATTCCTCATTTTACCCTTGGAATCACCATTTTACCCCTCTTTCCCCACTTCTGCTTAAGCCAAGGCCCCCACCTCTTGCCAGAGGGTCCCTGGCAACCCAAAGCATTGTTTAAAGCCAAGAGATGGCATGCTCATTTGGAGAAAATGAGAAGCACATCCTCAAGTGGATATGTGGCTGAAATATACCTTTGTACAACAAGTGCTAGCTACACTTCCTTGCTTGAGTTGAAACTTTGCAGAAATATAGTCCTTCCATGCCTAAGGCTGCCAGACATGCTCTTTCCCCATTATCTCCCGTGTCAGTGCCCTCATTAGTAGCCCTAAGTTTGCTGGTGCAAACTTAACTCCAGTCAAAACCTATTCAAACCATCTCCACTAGTTGCCAAACTCCAGAGTCTCCTTGCTGCAGGTGTGCCCTACGTGTTGGACTGGTCTTAGCAGGCCAGTGGACACGAGTGGCCACGGTGACCACGCTGTGAGCCTGCAATATCGGTGCTCTACCTCTTGCCCTCTTGCTGCAGCGTGTTTCCGACCATTGCATCATGTATCTGAGCACCAGGGGGTCCCTTTTGACTGGCCTAAGCTCTTCTCGACACCAAGAAGCAGCCAAGCTTCCCGAGGGGTGCATGTATTTCTCGTGCCCTCGGAGCTTCGGGTGCTCCCGAGCTCACCCTTCGGTCGCCCCTTCATTTAGGTCCTCCCTCGATCCCCCGCAACCTCCCACCTGCTCCCCCTTCTTCCACAACTCCCCAAGACCAACCCGAGGCTGCTCCCAAGCTCTGTTTCCCCTCCATGGCCGAAGCTCACCGGCGGCGTCCGTTCCAAAATTCGGACAGGGCCGAGGCTCCCTCGCCCCTAATCTCTCCCGCGGGCACTCCTGTCTGGGGCGAGTCCATTCCCCTTCCTCTAGCCCTTCTCCCGGCGCCAAGGGCCGAATACAAAGGGGGCTACGTCCACCTCCACTGCCTTAGGAGCCGGCGGCGTGCTGCCCTTTTCCGGCCAGTAGGAGCCACCCAGCCGGGTGCGGCTCGCGCCCTGGTGCCCTCTGGTGGATGGGCCGTAGAGAACGGTGGCTGGAGGTGTGGGCCACCGGCAACGGGCACACCTCCCCTGCTTCTTGCTCCGCCGGGAGGTAGATGAAAGACCAGACAGGCGGGGCCCATTGTCAGCCTCCCTACTGTCCGGGGCACAAGTCCCTAAAGGCTCCCCACGGTTTTGCGCCACTCCAAGGCAGAAACGGCTTTCTCTAGTGCGCCAACGGCGTGGCACCCCCGGAGCCGTGCGCCTGGGCCGGCCCAATGCGACGCAACACTAAACTGTGCTCAGTGCGAGACTGAGGCTCGTTGGGTACTTGTTTGCCTTCTATTTATTTCAGTAATTTGGTGTGCAATTTTGATGATTCAAATTTCTACAGGTTCCTAAATTCAAAACCTATCCAAATATGTGCATGGCACATTTTTCTAGAGCAACTTCCTGTGGAGTATCTATTTAAATCCAAATCTGTTTATATTGGCCCCACTTTGTAAAAATCCTAGAGGACTCAAATCAGCTCCAAATGGAGTGATTCCAAATTCCAGAGCCTTCTAATAACATGCCCTATTTTTAGAACCTTGGTTAACATTTTTTTCAGGCTTGTTCTTTTGCATTAAATAAATAGCTCCCTATTGCTATTTATTCCATATTAGGAAATTCCTAGAATTTCATTTCAACTCCAAATCCACTGAAACAGCTTCCTAAATATTTCTAAGAGTTTTCTCTGTTAAATGAGTGCCTCCACTTATTTTTATCATAATACCTCTGTGGGCTTCATAAAGAATCCCCTACTCCTCCTTTACTCCATCCAGAAATCCCTCATGATCCGAACCTTCTATGGCAAGCTTCGGGTTTTTTTATGACCAGGGAGGTCCAAGAAAAACATAACTTCTATTTATGTAGCAGTTTTATTTCTTCCTGTTGTGTGGCTTACCGTGGTTGTCTCCAACGATAGTTGATGGGTAGACGGAGTACTCGGAGTTGGAGCGGAAGACCTCAAAGACCCGAGGACTTATATGAGCAAAGGCAAGAAGCCCTTTGAACATGACTGTGCATATGTTATATTGCATGTTAAGATAGCAAGTATTTTTGTTGCATATGATCATATGTGCCGGTAAGTCATTTGATATGATGTTACCGTTGGCTCCTCCAGAGCACATGCATTGAGCTTGATCCTACACTTTTGTGGATCACGCTATTATGATGTTGACAAGTAATGCTAGAGTAAATAGCATGAGCATGTTGTTGATATAAATCAAAGATTTATGAAAACCCCGTCGAGTGACACTAATGCCCGAGGGTGATGATGAGTTAGGTGGCCACTTTTGGTGAAGTGGTGCACCCGGTATTTGTGTGAGTATGGTTTCGGAAATGGGGTTAGATTTGTGATGTGTCAACCGTCCCAACATTTTCAATACGACCTTGTTACCCCTTATGGGACGGGGCTATGTTAATTACTCTGGTCGGTGCTAGCAAAGAGCCACATTACTAGTGGCGGGAGTGATGTGTGGTCACTCTTGTGATGGAGTCGTGCCAGGTAGGATGACTATGCCATTTTTATGAGTTCCAGGCACACCATTGGTCCCTGCATGGTTGATACTGTCCAGAGTTGATGCCCGTAAGACGTACAACATGTGGGCTGGGTACCAATTGAGTGGACCTCTTTGCCTAGTATCGTCAGGGGAAAGGCATTGATCGGGTAGTTACCTTGGGTATGTTATATACCGCGAGTCGTGGATGACACGGAAATTTCACGGATCTCATGGGTCCAGCGTTCTACCTCTTCAGAGTGTAAAACTATTCTAATAGCCATGTCCACGATCAAGGACAGTTGGGTAATCCTGCTTAAACTACGTCCACTTGTTTCCGCATAAACCAAGTGTGTGTGAGTGGTGATAAAAAGGTGTTTTTATGGAAGTAATGATATGACCAAGTTTGGTGACTTGGCATATAGGGTGAGCCCGGATGGCTCAGCCCTCGACAGGTATATTGATATATGTAACTTGTTCTTCAAGAGTAGTTCTTTAACTTGATGCGTATTCATGATCAATCCACCATGACGAGTTCCACCTAAGATGCATGTTATTGTTATCCTTCACTTTCTTTGTTCATGTCATGGGCTGTTTGCGAGTACAATCAAAAGTAATAATTGGCTTGCCACTGGTTATTTCATTGACCAAGTATAAAGGAACATGTTATGGTGAAGAGTAACTCGGTGGCGTTCTTGCGAGCTAGGACGCTTCCCAGTCAGAATGCCTGTAGGTTAAGGCTGATGGCATGGGTTCACGCTTTCCAAGCAGTAATTCCGCTATTGGTCAAGTTTGGTGTGTTGGCCGTCAAGGCCCTATATATGTAAGACTCGACTGCGATGGTCATTTATTGTATCAAACGGTATGTATGGATGTAAGACTCTTATTATTCAGTTTCAGTGTGTTCGGTGATCATTGATCTCTCGGATCATTGAGCACTATCATTCGGCGATCTCGATTCGTAAGTCGGGGTCCCCACAGAGCTGGTATCAGAGCAATCGTGACTGTAGGAAGCCTTAGTTAGCACGAACTTTAGTTAGGATAAAACTGCTTTCCCGACCTTTCAAAAGTACTTGCAAAACCTATATATTTTCTCTCGCCTCTCCTAAATCTTCAAAGGAAATGAAGGTTATACTTTAGCCTTCCACCCATATTCTTTGACACTCTTCGCCTACTTTTTTGAAACTTGCAAATGGTCGCTAGAACCCTTATGCCCTCTGACCACATGACTACTTGAAATCATCGTGTGCAATTTGGAGGGAAGCAATCTTTCCAAACAATCACCCGTGTGCTGAAGGACAAAGATGACAACTCTACGACGAGACGACACCGACAGAAGTACCTCCATGAGGAACATGGACATTGAGGCCCCGAAGATGGCGACACCCTCGGCACTACACTAGAGTAATGCCACTTTCACTTACGATAATCTGGACGTAATATCTGCAAGCCGTGATCTGCATCACTAATAGAGCGACCCTGTCAATCATAAGGATTGTGTCGACCACCACAGGTGGATGGGAACCTCGCCATTTGGTCCGCCTCACCTTAGTGAGCAGGAAAACGGTTGTCTTCATCCCCCGCTCTAGGTGTTGATATTACGATTAGTATGACTCATAGGTCAGAACTCTATCATGCCTTGCTGACATCATTCCATGAAGGTCATCTACTGGAGACTCTCGAAGCCTCAAAAGACAAGAAGACAATGTCAAGATTATGAAGACAAGGAAGACCCTATCAATGACATCCATGAAGAACCACTTTCGTCCGCAACTCCCCAGACGAGAAGACATCAAGAGATCTTTACAACTCAACCGAGTTGCTTCGGCAAACAGCAACAGGAGGCGTGACAACACCATGAGAAGGTCCAGAAGACTTAGCGGACTCCTCTCCGAAGCATGAAGCAAGCACGACTGTCAAGTCCGAGAACCCTAGGGTAGGATGAGTCGTAAATTCCCCACGCGAAGTCGAGTCCGTGAAATGGTTCGGATGAACAATGTTGTGTGTTGCTTGTTTTTGTTGTTTGTGCTTTGATATAAGTCGCACTATTGCTTAGGCAACAAGCATGCAGTTATATCACTTGTCTTATATTGATGTTTGAAACGATTTTGGCACTTATTTGAGTTGACTTTCCAACGCTTGTTTGATTGCAGTTGCACTATAGCACCCTTAGGCACTCTCCTCTATGCTTCTCTCTCTCTCACCCTTCTCAACAACTAAAGACCAACAAGACAAGAAGCACCAGGGATCCACTTCGACGGACAACCGAAACTGAAGACATTGACTGTACCGAGCTCAACCATCCGCAGCCGTATAGGTTATGCTTTTCCTCGAGATCGGAAACCATTCTAGACTAGACTAACCTCCACAAGCTTTCCGGCTCAAGTTTTCTGGTCACATGTCTAGTACACAAATTTGCCAGAACACCTCTAGATCCCCGATAAACCCCACTTAGCACCGGGTTCTTGATGGAACAAGCGATCAAGGTGAACGAGTATTCAACATTCTCAAGCTAGCACCATAACCCCGATGCCATAAGAAGGACCGTTTTGTGATATAAGAGTATTAGACTAAAGATTGTTCTGGTGATAGGTGTCTTGAGGTATAGCCGGACTATCCTGGTGTACCGCAATACCCTTATAAAGTAGGTGAATTTGGTGGAACAAGTTCATATAGTAGCATAACCTACATATTCCTGGAGTAAGGTTGGATTTAGTAGGACGATTATGATCGCAGACAATAATTCTTGGTGGTATAATTGACTTTATCAAGTAACTAACATGTTTGATGATTTTACCATAATGACTTGGAGTATCGAGCAAGAGTTCTTATTGGACTTGAGTTGGAATTAAATATGTAGTTCCAATAGACTATTAATGATATACGAGGCCACATGGCTTGGAGTAAATTGGATTTAGCCCGATGATCTTAATCATGATACCATGTTGCTCGGTGGATAACAGGTGCGTACGCTTGGAGTTGTCGAATTGGTTTTCGATCCTATGTGAACTGGACTGGGAGATAGATGGCCATGATATTGAAGTCGATGGTTATACTATAACATAATCCTTGCAATAATATGCGAATTATGAGGACTCAAAGAGATTATGTAGAACCCATAAATTTCGGATTTTGTAGGGGTGATGGGTCCAGCCATGATTGATCAGATTGATCGATCACTTGATTGGATTCGTAGAAAGGAAACAAGATATTGGATTGGTATACTATGTGTTTCCTTAATCTAGTAATGTAGTACCATGTCCATTGAATGATCTAGTTGGGCATTTGGATTTGTGGTGTCTTAAATTCAAGCTTAGGAGCTTGTATGCTTCCCTGAGGTTCTTGCATAGAGACGCATGTGCAATGTATGATACTTGTAGTGTTTAGGTTAGTACATCCCTCAACCCCGGAGTTGACTAACATGAGCAGTGTGGAGATGACCCATGTGAGATGGTATCTTTGATGAAATATGATGATGTCTTCCCGAGTTAGAGGTTGAACTATTGGCATCTAAGGAATGTGCTTAGAGATAAGATAATAAATGTTCACCACATCCTGAGTTCCTTGAGACCCTAAGGTTCACCAGCCATAAGGTGGTCGGATTACGACCATAGAAAAACGACTCTGAGTCGCTGGAATATGGCCAGTACTTTGCCCAACCTCCACCCATCGTGTCTATGATGAACATGGGAATGAAGGACTAGGTCATGAGGAACACAAACCCCCCTCGGCCAGCGATCACCCATAGCAAGTCCCCATTCTCCTCACCTGACTCATGAGCAGTGTGCTTATGTCATGTTTGGGGAAAGTATCACTGACGACATACTTATTCACCCAGTAAGAGGAAGAACACCTTAGTCCTGTTTGGACGAGCCCCAGGAACGCCGATCGCTATGCCTATCGACGGTACAGTGCTAACTCGAGAAGGTGGGCTTCTCGAAGCAACCCCAAGACAACGGAAGTCTACCCTACTCAAGTCAAGACAAAGAACTGCCATGGTTGGGAAGCCACGACTATGACGGAGAAGCAATAGAGGCCAACTACCGATCGTTCACAGACTACATCAACGACGTCAAGAAGCCTCGATGATTCAAGACGATGAAGCCTTTGGACAAGCGAGAGAATTAGACGGCTTCTTCTCGGTCGAAATCAAGAACGATATTCGTAGTTGTGTCATGGTGGAAGCCTGCTAAAGGTGATTCACCCGCTTGCCGAGCCGCAGACCTTGGGAGTGGACGACTGGTCTATACTCTTGGGTTGCCAGCTTATCCATAACCCCTCGCAAATCCACTGAGATGGCAGGACTTGTTCTGGACCCTGAATCTCCAAGATTAGACTCATGGGTGACACACAACCCGGACCCTTTCGCGAGAAGCCTTCGGAGACAACTGCAACACCCTCAAGGATGAAGATCACCTACAACCATAGCTTGTTTGCCTTAAGGGAGTCAAGGACTTCCTCAACAACAGGGAGCCACGCGAGCGCCTTAACCCTTATGTCCTAGCACAAGACATCTAGATGTCACTAACCGGCACGCGAAGCCCCCAGACCAGAACCTAGACACACTATCTTGCCACATATTCCGACCTTGGAATGCACTTGCAAGCCAAAACCTTGCACGAACTTAGCTCACCAAGCCCTTGACCTCGGTCAAGCATAACTTATTGCCAGACCCAGCTCACGATCTGGCAAGGTCGTGCGGAACATTCGAAGTTGTATCATCAAGCACCTCAATACCACAACAGCAACATGGGGACATGAAGACTACCTCCGACTCGAGATTTTGTATCTCTCCAACCCATAGCCTAGAAATCTCGGGGAAGAGATTTTTTGAAGGGGGTAAGGTTTGTAACACCCAGTGTTTAACTTTCCTGACTAATTAACTTATTTCAAAAATTAGGACCAATTAAATCTTTTTTTGAATGCTTGTGATGCTTGTAGTGACTGTTGTTTGCTTGCTTGCTGGTATGTTGTGTTGATTCTCAATAATTCTTGTTATTCTCCAACTCACCTCCTTAACCCATGTTCTCCTGCCTAATGATCATACCATGTGTTTAGGACCAGTATCTATTTTTACCAAATATTATTTTTACCAAAAAGCATTTCTTTGAATTAAACATTCTAACCCCTCAGGTGAGATTTGTACTACAAGTCCTCCAATTGGGGAATTTATTTTGCACCAACTAATTTATTTAAAACCTATTATCAAAATGACTTCCAAAAAGCACAATATTATTATTTGAAAAGTAATTTTATTATTTTATTTAAATGCCTTTCTGTGAGGACAGAAATGGTCGCTTATGAAGGAAAGTTATTTTTATTGCTTTCAAAATATTTAAGAAAATTTAGGGAAACTCGGTGGATATATTTATTCCATATATATATGAATTTCAACACGTGGTCATGTTCAAAATATTGGGCAAACCCCTCCAAAACCCTTCCTGCCTATTTCAAGCTTTTGAAATATTTCTATAAGAAATATTCTCAATAAATTCAAGTAAAATTCTAGCATATCACCTATGATATGTTTGATGATCTTGCCAAGTTTCATCTCAATCCAAGTTGATTTGACTCCCCTAATTATTCTAAAACCCTATCTGTCCAGATTCAAATTTGAGCAACTCTACATGTGAAATATCTCTAATTGTGCTCAAATTTGGGGGACATGTTCTAATACTCCAATAATGCATACAAACCAAGTGGTGCATCAAGGAGAATAGAAGAACTTGTTCCAAGCCCCTCAAAACCCTCTGTGTTGATTTCTGACTTTGGGAAACATTACATCATAAAGTTTCTCCAATTGACCCCAAACTTTTTGTGCATGCCTTAATGCTCAAATAATGCCCCCACACAAATTATTGGATTTGTTGGAATTGATTTGAATAGTTTTGTAAGGAGAAAGCCATTTCTGCCCATTTCATGGGTTTTCCAAGTCTACATTGGAAGCCTTCTCAACCAAATCCCAAATTGGTGTCCAAGCTTATTTTCATATATTATTTGATCATGTTAACTTTCATATCCATTGAAGTCCATCTAATTGCTATGCCACTCATCAAACACGTTGTGTGTATTCACTTTATTGGTAATTTGGCCTCTTCCACTTTAACCCTCGAGCTCAACTTTCTACCACAGCTTCATATAGTTGCATTTTACCTCCAGTAACATTTCCATGGCTGCTGGTCAATTATTGGAGAGAGTCTCCATGTAACTATTCCTCATTTTACCATTGGAATCACCATTTTACCCCTCTTGCCCCACTTATGCTTAAGCCAAGGCCCCCACCTCTTGCCAGAGGGTCCCTCGCAACCCAAAGCATTGTTTAAAGCCAAGAGATGGCATGCTCATTTGGAGAAAATGAGCAGCACATCCTCAAGTGGATTTGTGGCTGAAATATAGCTTTGTACAGCAAGTGCTAGCTACACTTCCTTGCTTGACCTGAAACTTTGCAGAAATATAGTCCTTCCATGCCTAAGGCTGCTAGACATGCTCTTTCCCCATTATCTGCCCTCTTAGTACCCTCATTAGTAGCCCTAAGTTTTCTGTTGCAAACTTAACTCCATTCAAAACCTGTTCAAACCACCTCCACTAGTTGCCAAACTCCAGAGTCTCCTTGCTGCAGGTGTGCCCTACGTGTTGGACATGTTTGACTAGTCTTAGCAGCCCAGTGGACACGAGTGGCCACGGTGACGATGTTGTCAGCCTGCAATATCGGTGCTCTACCTCTTGTCCTCTTGCTCAAGTGTGTTTCGGCCGTTGCATCATGTCTCAAAGCACCACGGGGTCCCTTTTGACTGGTCTAAGCTCTTCCCGACACCTAGAAGCAGCCAAGCTTCCCTAGGGGTGCATGTATTTCCCGTGCCCTCGGAGCTCCGGGAGCTCCCGAGCTCACCCTTCGGTCGCCCCTTCATTTAGGGCCACCCTCGATTCCCTGCTGCCTCCCACCTGCTCGCCCTTCTTCCACAACTCCCCAAGACCAACCCGAGGCTGCTCCCAAGTTCTGTTTCCCCTCCATGCCCGAAGCTCGCCTGCGGCGTCCGTTCCAAAATTCGGACAGGGCCGAGGCTCTCCTGGCCCCTAACCTCTCCTGCGGGCACTCCTGTCCGGGGAGAGTCTATTCCCCTTCCTCTAGCCCTGCTCCTGGCGCCAAGGGCCGAATCCAGATGCGGTTGCGGCCACCTCGACTTCCTCAGGAGCCGGCACCGCACTAGCCTTTTTCGGCTAGTAGGAGTCACCCAGCCGGGTGCGGCTCGCGCCCTGGTGCCCTCAAGCGGCTCGGCCGCAGAGAACATTGAGCGGAGGTGTGGGCCACCGGTGACGGGCGCTCCTCCCCTGCTTCTTTCTCCGACGGGAGGTAGATGAAAGACCCGACAGGCGGGGCCCCAGCGTCAACCTCCCAACCGTCCGGGCCCCAAGTCCCTGAAGTAGCCCCCGTGGTTTTGCGCCACTCCAAGGGAGACACACCTTCCTCTAGTGCGCCAACGGCATGGCACCCCCGCAACCGTGCGCTTGGGCCGGCCCAATGCACCGCAACACTAAACTGTGCTCAGTGCGAGGCTAAGGCCCATTGGGTACTTCTTTGCCTTCTATTTATTTGAGTAACTAAAATAATACATAGAATATTCATTTGGTGTCCAATTTTGATGATTCAAATTTCTACAGGTTCCTAAATTCAAAACCTATCCAATTATGTGCATGGCACATTTTTCCAGAGAAACTTCCTGTGGAGTATCTATTTAAATCCGAATCTGATTATATTGGCCCCACTTTGTAAAAATCCTAGAGGACTCAAATCAGCTCCAAATGGAGTAATTCCAAATTTCAGAGCCTTCTAATATCATGCCCTATTTTTAGAACCTTCGTTAACTTTTTTTTTGGCTTTTTCTGTTGCATTAAATAAATAGCTCCCTATTGCTATTTATTCTGTATTAGGAAATTCCTAGAATATTCATTTCAACTCCAAATCCAGTGGAACAACTTCCTAAATATTTCTACGATTTTTCTCTGTCAAATGAGTACCTCCACTCATTTTTATCATAATATCTCTATGGGCTTCATAAAGAATCCCCTACTCTTCCTTTCCTCCATCCCGAAATCCCTGATGATCCAAACCTTCTATGGCAAGGTTCAGGTATTTTTTATGACTAGAGAGGTCCAAGAAAAATATAACTTCTATTTATGTAGCACTGTTATTTCTGCCTACTGTGTGGCTTACCGTTGTTGTCTCCGACGATAGTTGACGGGTAGACGGAGTACTCGGAGTTGGAGCGGAAGACCTCGAAGACCCGAGGACTTATGTGTGCAAAGGCAAGGAACCCCTTGACTATGACTAAGCATATGTTATATTGCATGTTAAAATAGCAAGTATTTCTGTTGCATATGATCATAAGTGCCGGTAAGTCATTTGATATGATGTTACGGATGGCTCCTCCGGAGCACATGCATTGAGCTTGATCCTACCCTTTTGAGGATCACACTATTATCATGTTGAAAAGTAATGCTAGAGTAAATAGCATGAGAATGTTGTTGGTATAAATCAAAGATTTATGAAAACCCCGTCGGGTGCCACTAATGTACGAGGGTGATGATGAGTTAGGTGGCCACTTTTGGTGAAGTGGTGCACCCGGTAATTGTGTGAGTATGTTTTCGGAGATGGGATTAGATTTACGATGTGTCGACCATCCCAACCTTACCTGTACGACCACGTTACCCCTTATGGGATGGGGCTATGTTAATTACTCTGCTCGGTGCTAGCAAAGAGCCACATTACTAGTGGCGGGAGTGATGTGTGGTCACTCTCGTGATGGGGTCGTGCCAGGTAGGACGACTATGCCATTTTTATGAGTTCCAGGCATACCGTTGGTCCCTGCATGGTGATACTGTCTAGAGTTGGTTCTCGTAAGACGTACGACATGTGGGCTGGGTACCAATCGAGTGGACCTCTTTGCCTAGTATCGTCACGGGAAAGGCATTGATCGGGTACTTACCTCGGGTATGTTATATACCGCGACCCGTGGATGACCCGAAAGTTTCTCAGATCTCGTGGGTCCAGCGTACTACCTCTGTTGAGTGTAAAACTATTTGAATAGCCGTGTCCATGGTCAAGGATAGTTGGGTAATCCTACTTAAACTACGTCCAGTTGTTTTCGCATAAACCAAGTGTGTGTGAGTGGTGATAAAAATGTGTTTTTATGGAAGTAATGATATGACCAAGTTTGGTGACTTGGCATATAGGGTGAGCCCGGATGGCTCGGCCCTCGACAGATATATTGATATCTGTAACCTGTTCTTCAAGGCTAGTTCTTTAACTTGATGCTAATTCATGATCAATCCACCATGACGAGTTCCACCTAAGATGCATGTTATTTTTATCCTTCACTTTCTTTGTTCATGTCATGGGCTGTTTGCGAGTACAACCGAAAGTACTCATTGGCTTGCGAGTGGTTATTTCACTGACCAGGTATAAAGGAACATGTTATGGTGAAGAGTAACTCGGTGATGTTCTTGTGAGCAAGGACGCTTCCCAGTCAAATGCCCATAGGTTAAGGCTGATGGCATGGGTTCATGCTTTCCAACCAATAATTCCGGTATTGGTCCAGTTTGGTGTGTTGGCCTTCAAGGCCCTTTATATGTAAAACTCGACCACAATGGTCATTGATTGTATCAAACGGTATGTATGGATGTAAGACTCTTATTATTCAGTTCCTATGTGTTCAGTGATCACTGATCTCAGGGATCACTAAGCACTATCATTCGGCGATCTCGAATCATAAGTCGGGGTCCCCACAGACTGCCGTCGACTGAAGAAATTGGCAGTAGTCTTAGATTTATCATTTTCGTACTACACATAATTATGTTTGTTGATTGAAAATTGCGTGCGGGCTCGGGAGACGTAATGACGCCATGGATCAAGAGGTGTAGGACATGCGTCTTAGTCTTGGTGCTGAAAAGGCCAAGAGTGAATACCTGGAACAGGGCAAACATGCAGTCGAAGGTAAACCTTTCCCGTCCGACTGTCTTATGGTGTGATCTTTCTTCCCATCCAATTGACGATATTTGACCATATTGTTTTTCCGAGAGGCTAAAGACTTCTATTTTTATCTACCATGAAGGAGGCCCTCAATAAGAGGGATGAAGAACTAGCATCAGCATGGAAGGAGGTCAACCAAAAAGACAAAACACAAGAAGACAAGATCAAGATAGTCAAAAATCTTGAAGAGGAAAATCGGCTCTTGAAGGTTGTCGCGGAGAAATCTGTTGAAGAACTTGTCGAGCTAAAGAAGCACTATGTCGAGTGGGAGACGAAGTTCGAGCAGGTCACCGCTAAGACGGTTGACTTGGAGCTGTTTGTTGAAGACTATGGAAAATACATGAGCGAGAAACTTAAAGGTACGATGTGAATCCGAATAATCGCTAGCAGTAGCTTTATGATTTCTGAGTGATGTTTCACATCCTTTGTATGCATGCAACCTTCTGTATTGACGTCAATGAGGAGACTGGGAGGATCCAGAAGGAGTTGGATCCAAAGCAAGGGCTCTTGAAGGACAGCGTTGCTCTCGCCCTTCTCAGCCTGTAGTATCTTGATGAGTACGTGTTGAGATGCTTAAAGTAGCTCCAATCATCTGCCTGAGAGATCAATCAAGAGGTTACTCCTGGAGAAGAACTCCCCAAGGACGCTCAAGCCATTGTGGAGCAAGTGAAAGCAATTTCCGGACGAGAAATAAGCGACATGGGCCGAATCCGACACCGCCCTCTCACTTGTCCCCATCCATTGCAAAGGAGTGGACAAAGAGAAACTGAAGAACCTCTGGGTCGTAAACAGGAACAGAACCAAGTTTGAGGACTTCGTAGAGATGATCATGGCGGCTGCCACTCGGATAACTGATGGGATCGACCTCGAGACCTTCGTGGAAGAAGTGGAGTCTTCATCTTTCGAGTGATACTCTAGAAAAACATTATGTTTAATTTGCCTCAGAATGCCGAGTGGTAAATGTAACCTTCAAGCTTTAATCGAG
Organism: Hordeum vulgare subsp. vulgare; assembly: GCF_904849725.1. Classification (NCBI taxonomy): domain Eukaryota; kingdom Viridiplantae; phylum Streptophyta; class Magnoliopsida; order Poales; family Poaceae; genus Hordeum; species Hordeum vulgare. Next base: position 266,139,503 of record NC_058519.1, on the reverse strand, counting down.
CCTTGGGCTCCCTTTATCCACACTTTTTGCTTGAATCAGTACATAGCTTTATTTGTTACGTCTTAATTCAAATTCGGGTCTTTAAAGTTTTGATGGACCTATTGATTGTCCCTTCATTCGGAGTCATTTCTACTTGAGCAAAAGCGGGTTCGCAGCCAGGTCCCCGAACGTGGAGGTTGTCCTTAATCGGCTCAGGTATTGGCTTAGGAAAAAAAAGGTTCACATCCAATCAATGATTGTCTTGTTCATCTTGGTGTCCGAGTAAGGGTCTTGCTCACTTTCTGACCGATTTGTACTTATACGAAAGCGGGTTTGCTTCTAAGCCCCCGAGCGTGCAGGTTGTCCTCACACGGGGTGGGTTAGGACTTAGGAAAAAATAGGTTGGCAGCTAAGGAACAATTATCCTATTCATCTTGGCACCCGAGTGAGGGTCATGCCCACACTCGGAACCATTTGTACTTAGGTGAAAATGGGTTCTCTGCTAAGCCCCCGAGTGTGGAGGTTGTCATCACTCGGGATCGGTTTTATCTTAGGCGGATTATGATTCACAACCAAGAAGTGAAGATAGTCCTTGCGGACGAATATATGGTACTGTCCATCATGGTGTCCGAATGTGGGTCGTGCCCACACTTGAAAGCGTTTATACTTAAGCAAAAGCAGATTTGCTGCTAAGCCCCCGAGCACGGAGGTCGTCCTCACCCGGGGTGGGATAGGACTTAGGCAAAAGCAGGTCCACAGCTAAGGAACGATTGTCCTGTACATGTTGGCAGCCGAGTGAAGGTCATGCCCGCACTCAGAACCGTTTGTACTTAGGCGAATATAGGTTCGCTCCTAAGCCCCCGAGCGTGGAGGTTGTCCTCACTCGGAGTTCGTTTCAACTTAGGTGAATTATGACTAGCAACCAAGACATGGAGGTAGTCCTTATGGACTAAGCGATGGTCCTGTCTATCATGGTGTCCAAGTGTGGGTCGTGCTTGCACTCGGAACCGTTTATACTTAGGCGAAAGCAGGTTCGTTGCTAGGCCCCCGAGTGTGGATATCGTCGTCACTCGGACCAGGTTTTGAGGTATATGTTTCACCGGAGTGATAAGTTTGAAAAAAAGGTGAAGGACAACGCTTTATTTTTTAAATCATTCAGAGTTGTTACAGGAACAAAGATACATGTTCTATGTATAGAACTTGCGGAGCAGGTCCGCATTCCATGTTCTAGGCTCTTCCATCCCATTTTTTAAGTTGTAAAGCCGATAAGATCCATTGTTCATGAACTTGGAGATCGTGAAGGGACCTTGCCACGTAGGTTCCAGCTTGTGGGGATTATGCTAGTCCAGTCGGAGGACCAGGTCACACTCCTGGAAAGCTCGCCCTCTAACTTGTTTATCATGGTACTGCCTCAGATCTTGTTGATATACGTTGACCAAATGAGGGCTAATTATCTATCTTCTTCCAAGAGATCCAAACTTTCTTGTCATGCTGCCTCGACTTTAGCTTCACTGTATTGCTCCACTCGGGGGGAGTTGTTACGTAAGCCACTCGGCAGAACAACTTCAGATCCATACAAGATGAAGAAAGGGGTATGATTGGTGGAACGATTCATAGCCATTCGCATACCCCACAAGACGGATTGCAACTCTTTTACCCATTTGCATGTGGCATACTTGAGATCCCTAATTGGTTGGGGCTTGAATCCTTGCAGTATCATACCGTTCGCTCGCTCTATCTGTCCATTCGACTGCGAATGATCAAGAGAGGTGTAATTGACCCGAGTGCCTTGGGAATGGCAGAACTTGTCAGAAACGAAGTTGGACCCGTTGTTAGTGATGGTATCGTGAGGGAGTCCGAATCTCAAGATAATTTTTCAAATGAAACTGACGGCAGTCGTTGAATACAGGCTTTTGATGGGCTTTGCTTCAACCCACTATGTGAACATATCCATCGCGAGTAGCTAGTCGGTGAATCGACTTGACCTAGTCCATAAAGGGCTGACCATGTTGAGACCCCACACGACAAATGGCCCAGTGAGCGGAACCGTTTTTTATCGTGGATGCATGCTTTTATGATTGATTTTTGTAGAACTGGCATCCAACGCATAGCTCGACCAGGTCTCTTGCTGCCTCATTGGCTCGGGGAGAATAAAAACCCGCTCGGAAGGCCTTGGCCACCAATATCCGAGAGGACGCGTGATGACCGCAGGTTCCCGAGTGAATATCATGCAAGAGTTTTAGTCCTTCCTCTGGGAAAATGCACTTCTAACTGACCCCTCTAACACTTTTCTTTTATAATTTGTCTCCCAAAACTTCGAAAGCTTTAGACCGCCGAATGACTTGGCGGGCTTCCTCTTGGAGCATAGTGGGGGAAAGGAGAACTATTCCAGCCCCCGAGCCATGGAGCATCTTGGATCCATCGAAGAACATAGTATAATGCTTAGGGACACTAGGAGTCGACTCCTCTTGTCTTATCCATTCGGCCAGGAAGTGCACCAGGTCCTCAGACTTTATCGCTCTTTTGGCTTCATACTTGATATCCAGCGGAAGGAGCTCAATCATCCATTTAGCAACTCGGCGTATGGAGTCTCTGTTGTGTAAGATTTCTGACAATGGGGCATCACTCATAACTGTGATCGAGTGATCTTGGAATTAATGGACCACCTTCTTCACGGTCAGATAGATACCATAGACACTTTTTTGGTAATGCGGGTACCTTTGCTTGGAGGGTGTCTATACTTCTGAGATGTAATTGATGGGCCTTCGAACCTTGTATGATTTGCCAACTTCCTCACACTCCATGGTGAGAATGGTTCTAACCACTTGTCTAGTGGCAGTAATTTAGAGGAGCAAGGGCTCCCGGATGCCCGGAGTATCTAACACCGGCTGGGTGGAAAGCAAAGCCTTGATCTAGTCGAATGCGATTTGCGCTTCATTGGTCCACTCGAATCTGACAGATTTTTTCATCAATCGGTTAAAAGGCAATGCCTTCTCACAGAGTCTTGAGGTGAGGCGGATCAGAGCCACAAGGCAACCTATAATCCTCTACACATCGTGGATGCGCTTTTGTCATCTCATTTCAACTGTAGCGCCGATTTTATCGAGGTTGCCTTCGATACCTTGTTCAGAAACAAGAAAACCAAGTAGTTTGTCGGCTCGCACACTGAAGGTGCACTTGGTCGGGTTGAGTTTGATTCCATAGCATCATACATTCGATAAGGTATCAGCGAGGTCAGTCAGGAGGTGCAAATCTTTCCTGGACTTGACCACGATGTCATCCATATAAGCCTACATGTTTCGACTGATCTGTTCCTACGAATACTTCTAGATCATCCGCTGTACAGTAGCCCCAATATTGTTGAGACCGAATGTCATTGGGATATAGCGAAAACACCCGAATGGGGTGATGAAGGCCGTTTTATTTCATTGGGTCCATACATTCAGATCTAGTGGTACCCTGAGAACGCATCTAGGAACGAGATGTGATCACATCCAGGAGTAGAGTCTACAATATGATTTATGCGAGGTACATGGAAATGGTCCTTCGGGCAGGCCCGATTGAGGTGCTTGAAGTTAATACACATTCAGAGTGAATTATTCTTCTTGGGAACCATAACCACATTTGCGAGCCACTCGGAGTGGTAAACCTCGTGGATGAACTCGGCAGCCAGGAGCCGAGCGATATCTTTGCTATCACCTTGCATTTTGACATGCTGGAACGATGCAAGTGTTCCTTGACGGGCTTGACCTTAGAGTCCACTCAGAGGCGGTGCCCAGCCAGCTCCCTGGGAACACCCGACATGTTAGATGGCTTGCATGCAAAGATGTCCCAGTTTTCTCGGAGGAACTGGATGATCTCGGCTTCCTATTTGTCACAGAGTGAGGTAGATATGTTCGTGGTAAAGGCACTCAGATCATTGGGGGTGGATGGATCCTGCTTGGTTTCACCGGCGAAATGAAAGGCGAACTCAGTAGTCGACCACTTCGACCTGAGCAAGCTAGCAGTTTCCACTGTTTTCTTGTATCCCTCAAGCTCGACCGTGAGGACTTGTTCATTGGCGATCTTGGAGCCCTGCTGGAGGCACTCCTTGGTGATCTTACGATTGCCGGTCACTGTGATTACGCCTTTCGGCCCTAGCATCTTAATATTAAGATAGACGTAGCATCGTTGGGCCATGGAACGTGCGTAGGCATGCCTGCCCACGATGGCGTGATACGCGCTTTGAAAGTCAACCACCTCAAAGGTCTGTCGCTCCTTCCTGTAATTTTTCTCGCCGCCATATACGACGTTCAGGGCGATCTAGATGAGTGACTCAGCGTTTTTCCTCGGAATGACCCCGTGGAAATGCATGTTGCTATTGCTCAGCTAGCACAATTGGAAGTCGATGGCCTTGAGTGTGTCGGTGTAGACGATGTTGAGGCTGCTGCCACCGTCCATGAGGACTCTATGCAGTCGGACTCCATTAACAATCGGATCGACAACCAGCGCCTACCTCCCGAGGGTGGCAAAGTGGGCTGGGTGGTCCAACTGATTGAACGTGATGGGCATCCTTGCCCAATCTAGATACTTCATGATAGTCGGAACTGCCATGTTTACCTCCGGATTGATGACCTTCAATTGGCTCTTATTCTTAACGTCGGTGAAGATCACTATGACCTTCTCGATATCCGGATACCCAGGGGCAGCCTCCTAATCATGCTCGTCATACTTTTCCCCGGAGGGTTCTCCGCCCATCTCCTACCGGAGCAGGTAACAGTCTCGAGCCGGATGCTTGGGGAGCATGGGCTCCCTGTTATCATCCTTCCTGGTGTGAATCGGGCACGGCTGGTCCACGAGGTTGCTCTTGGACTCGGTTTTTTTCTTAGGCACCCAATCTTTATTCTTATGCTGCTTGGACTTGTTGTCACCTTTCCCTGGGTCAGCAGTGACTTCGTCCATGCCAAATGCGACAACCTTTCACTTCTGCTTCTTTCCAATGTTACCTCCCGATTGAGGGGCATCACTTTCTCAGCCTTTACCACTATGGAGCTGATCTTATTCTTTGCCATTTGCATACCGATTGGCGATTTCCATGGCACGATCTAGGAACAAGTCTCCTAATCAACCAAACTTGATAATGAGCTCCCTATACCGAGTGCGTGCCCTGAAGGTGCACACGGCCTGATGCTCGGTGATGTTCTCCATGATGTTGTGCTGCTTGGTCCATCGCTGGATGTATTCTCGTGTCCCATTGCTCTTTTGAACAAAGTGCTACAGCTCTGCCAGGCCACCCGGGCGCTTGTAAGTGCGCTCAAATTATTTGATGAACACTCGGGCAAAGTCCCCCAAGCTGTGTATGCTACTGGAGGGTAGTTGATTGAGTCATGCCCTCTCCAATCCCTTCCACATGAGGGGCAGTTGCTTCATCGCGACGAAGTTATTGCCTCCACCTATCTAGACAGCCACTCGGTACTCTTCGAGCCAAGTTTCTGGCTTGGACTCACCAATGAACTTGCCAATCATTGTAGCCAATTGATAGTTGGAGGGGATCTCAACTTCGTGGATGTGTCTGCCGAAAAAGTCCAGGCCATAGACCCTCCGGCCTGTCCGTGACCGGTCAACCATGATGTACGTGATTATAGACCTCGTGTTGAGCTAGGGAGCTTGGTAGCCATCGTCTCCATAACTCCTGTGCTGATTGGGGCTTTTCCTGCAGTCCTTGGGTTTGTGTGTGAGTGAAACAGTCCTCGTGGGAGGTGTCCTACTACGGACTTGATAATCGTTCCTCCGATCCCCATACAGGCCTCTCGGAAGAGGAGGAGATCTTTGGTGCCTTCCAGCTGCATGAGGGTTTTGTGCCATGTGCAACGTGTCCGCTCGGACGGACCTGCTGTGGATGTGATACCGCGATTGCGATACCGCAAAAACATGCTACAAGCAGGCTTCAGCACAGTCTGGATCTACCGAATGCCTTCCCCGGCCGTAGAATCACTCGGCTGGATGGAAGCAGCGATCCGAGTGGTCGCGAACAGGTTCTACAAAGGTGTTCGCATCACCTCGATGTTATGCTCGCGGTCGTTCGGAAACAACTGGCAGCGGTTCGACTGGAAGTGGGTTCGGCCTTCGCAGCTCGGCTGTCGAGTGAGCGTTGAAGTCGCTCGAGTTGCTCGCGCTTGGTGAAAGTGGCCTCGCGTGCGTTCTCCAGTGCTATCTCTTCCGTGGTGTTCCCGATGACGGGTGTATGAAGAGCCCGGTCGCTCCTTCATCGAAATTCCTCCCGTTGCTGCTCAGTGAGAGGATGTGAAACGTGGTGGCTGTCGTTGCCATGACGACACTCGCCACCATCGTGTCTGTGAGATTTGTCTACAGAAAAAATAGGACGTGTGGGCACCGAATGATACTGTACCGATGGCTGTCTCATAAGGACCTTGTGTGCCTCCGCGCTGAAGTGTGAGGCACCTCGAACGGCCAGAGCATTAGTATCTAGCGGCGCGTCCTGCAGCCACGCCGAGTTGTCGTCGACGAATCTGAGGGAATCGAAGAGGATATCGCCACCGAGTGTTATCATGATGACAGAAAGGATGAAAATTCCAACTGCGCTAGATTTTGTTAAATGTGCAGCCCCACGGTGGGAACCAACTGTCGTGGGAATGATCCTGACAATAGTATGAGGGGTACGATCGAGGGGTGAAGCATAGCTATGGTCCATTCGTTGCACTTGGATGTACGAGTTAGGGCCCCGCGCGGGAGTGGTAACGATCCTACGTCTCGAGCCTAGAGGCTAGTTTTTTCTTATGGGGGTGTGAGATTACATAATGCTGAACCCTTGTCCAGGAGCTAGGGTGCGGCTTATATAGAGTGTGCGGCGACTGGCCGAGTGCCATTACAAGGGTGAGTTAATTCTAATAATTATGGAAGTTACTATTAATAGCAGCTCTAACTCTAGCGTTACTCGTAACGTTGGTATTCACTTCACTTCATGGGGTAGTATAAGTTCGTGGACATTGCAGTCTCTTTTTCGTCGACATCCTGCTTTAGTCGGAGTGTCGGGCCTCGTCCAGGTGACCTTCTGCGATTGAGGGAGAACCTATTTGTCCGAGTGATACCCAAACTACACTAGTAGCCTTGAAGACACTAATGTCCATGTGAGGTCTCATGTGGGCCCTTGAATGTACGTCCATGGCCCTACTCATAATGTACAACACCATCAATCCCCAAGGAGAGGCACTAGGGTGAATAAATCCCTTTTTAAGTTGCTCAGCTAGTTGCTTCTTTAGTTCAACCAACTCTTCGGATCCCATTCTATAGGGCTTAGTATAGATGGGTCCTGTTCGGGGAATTAGCGCAATAATGAACTCGATGTCACGGTCAGGAGGCATTTTGAGCATCTCATCAGGAAAGAAATCTTAGTATTCACATACTACTAGCTTGATCCAACTCAATTCCCGACAGAAAATTGATCTAAGGGGCTTAACCAGAGACGGGGTTGGGAACATACTTGACCTCAACTCCTTTGCCATTGGTCATGGTAACCATTCGCTTGGTAAAGTCTAACAAGCCTTGGTTCTTGGTTAACTAATTCATGCCAAGGATGATGTCCAAGCCTGGTGAATCAAAAACTATGAGGTATACTACGAAGTCTACTCCATTGATGTTGATCCGAACTCCTTCACATCCTACCTTGGACCTCAAAACTGAACCCGGGGTTTGTATGAAGATATCACTACCTACATGTGTAGGATTCATACCACTTTCTAGTGCAAACTTATGGGTGACAAAAGAATGCAAAGCACGACAATCAAACAGAACTATTGTTGGGGTAGAGTTGACGAGGAATGTACCCAATATACCTTATGGGTCTTCCTGGGTTTCTCTAGTGGTAACGTAATTCACACGACCTTTTCCATTGTTGGGCTGGTTGCATGGAGTTGGGTTCCTTGGTGGTGCTCCATGGACTTGACCTTGATTTGGTGCATTGGGGCGCGGTGCATCTAGCTTCTTGTTGGTGCACTGCCTAGAGATGTGCCCTGGCTAACCACATCCAGAATGAGTGACTTGACCCGAGTTGTTGTTGTTGCCACCATTGTTGTTGGGGTTGTTGTAAGCAGTCCTGGGATTGGCATTCTGCTGAGCCTGGCAGCTCAGACGACGTGGAGGAGTCCTAGCTTGCCGAGGCTGATAGGTTGGCCTAGCTGAAGCTGACTACTAGGGGCGAGGCTTCTGGTTGTTGAAACTACCCTTGCTGATCACCTTGTGCTTGCGAGTGTATTCCACGGCACAACGCTTGTCTTCCAGCATGAGAGCCTCGTTCACAAGGTCGAAGAAGGTCCTGGAGTCGCACACAACAATCTGATAACTTAGGGCTTGCTGGAGTCCTTCCATGAAGCATTCTATCTTGGCTGCCTCAGTGCTCATGTCTTCAAGTGCATATCTTGACAGGAGGTTGAACTTCTGCATGTACTCCTTGGCAGAGCCACTTCCTTGCTTGAGCACTCGGAATTCCCGCTTCTTGATAGCCATAATCCCAGAAGGGATGTCGGCCGTGTGTAACCCTTGCTTGAAGTCATGCCAGTTGATCACACGGTCGCCTTGCATGACCTTGCATCCATCCCACCAAGCTCTGGCGGTACCTCCAAGGCAGTGAGAGGCATAGAGAACCTTCTTGCTATCCTCATTGTAATTGACCAATGCAAGGAGGTCCTCGATGGTGTGGATCTAGTCATAGGCATCCAAAGGTTCAGTAGTTTCGGTGAAGGTTGGGGTGAATTCCTCATGCGCTCTGACATAGTCGAGCGGCCATTGTTGTTCCATCCTTGCTAGTTGTTCACAAGTGCCTGAGCCATCTGTTGCATAGCAGCGGAGTTGGGTTGGCGTTCCTCCCGAGGAACTTGGAGAAACTAAGTTATGGTCATGTTCTCCGATTGAGATGGTGGAGGGGGAATGTCGCCTTGTGGCTCCTCATGGTGATCTCCAACTTGAGCACACCTACCAGCCCCCAGCTGATGGCTAGTGTTACTTGCGTTGGGGCTGCTAAAAGTGCTAGTGCGGGTTGTAGTCACCATCCTGTTTGGAGCAGTAAAGTCAAACAACTGGGACGTATGAGAGGAAAAGCAATAAGAGAAAAACACGCCTGAGGGGGTTGGTATAGTGCAAATGTGATCTAACAGAGGTCGAAAGACAAAACATATGCCATTCAGATAAGATTGGAATGTAGTCGCTCACATGCCGCCTAAGGAAAAAAGAGCGACTTGCATCGAAACACAAACAACAAAACAAGCAACAAGCACACATGGTTTCATATGAACGTTTACACGGACTCGACTTCGCATGAGGGGCACATGACTTATCGTACCCTAGGGGGTTCTCGGACTCAGGTGGTGGAGTGCTCGGTCTCGTTCTCATGCTCTTCTGGGTCTTCCCCCTAGTCAACATCCATACGGACCTCGTCTCCAATCGAGGGGGTCAGAGGGAAAGGAGGTCCATCCCGATGATGCTTCGCAAGTGGGTCGGTGAAGAATGCATGGTACTCCTTCACATTCATGTTACGATGACTTGTGAGTGCAATTCTATATGGGGGGTACTCCTCCTCTGTAGGTGATAGCAGGTCGTCCCTTGGGGTCTCCATCCTTCCTAATCCTGTCTGGCTTTGTCTGGGCTAGTCGAAGTAGCTCATGGCTGTGATGAAGTTCCTTGTGGAGCTCCATGGACTCCTCAATCAGGTTGTGAGCGAGACTGTCCATAGAGAGGCCGGAGTAGCTCTAGAACCTGAGTGGTGTTCCATCCTTCTTGGATGGGACAAATGTCCAACATTTGGCAATATCATCCTTCCTGAAAGGAATGTGGCAAGTAGCCAGCTCGTGAGCCATCTCTGCAATGAGGTCTCAAAGGTGGATGCGCTCCTTCCGTGCAGCCGTCTCGACTACTAACACCAATGTCTCCATCCATGGTCCTTCAAATAACTAGCTTGTCGGGGAGTCGTTTGCCTTTACGACCACATCAATGTGGTACTGATTCATTGTGGCATCGAACCAGTGCTTGTGATAGAGGTAAACGTGTGGTAGGTGAAACAGGCACTTCTTCAGGCTATCTTCAACGAGTAAGGAAAAGCTAGAACTTAGGAGGATTTGGGTATGATGTCATCTGTAAGGTTTAAGGGGTGGGGTGTCAGTAAAGTTAGAAGGTAAAGTAGAAGAGGAAAGAAGTGCAAAAACTCCTAAGTATAAATGCTAGGTTTAGAAGAGGTAAGAAGTCAGGATGGCTCTGATACCAGCTGTGTGCGGGCCCGTGAATCATAAGTCGTGATCATCGAATGCACGTGTATAGTGATCCCAGAGATCAATGCTCACTGAACACATAGAAGGTGAATAACGAGAGCCTTACATCCATACATACCATCTGGTACAAATAAAGACCATTAAGGTCAAGTCTTACATAGATAGGGCCACGAAGGCCAACACACCAAACATAGCTAATAGTGGAAATCTTGAACGAAAGTGTGAACCCATGCCATCTGCCTTAACCCTACACGCATTATGACAAGGAAGCATCCTAGTTTGCATGTTCATCACCAATGAACTCTGCGCCATACTCGTGTTCTTCCATGCCTGGCCAATTAAATAAGTTGTGGAAAGCTAATGAGTACTTTGAATGTACTCGCAAACATCCCATGTTTGGAACGAGGCAATACTGATGCATGATATAGCACTAAGTAGGTAATTTGCAGAAAGCTAATTTTGAGTGCAAGGACATGATCAATCAACTTATAAAAGCATGATTCATGAGGATGCAAATAACCAAAAGAACAGTTACAAATATGAATATAAACAGGGGTTGAACTTCTCGTGTTCAGTCATTATGTCAAGTCATCCAACTTAGCTCAAGCATCATCTTTCTCCCACACACACCAAGTTTGTTAAACATCTCGACATAGTATAAGAAGTACCACCAACTATCCATGACCTTGGACACGACTATTCAAATAGTTTTACGCTCTATAGAGGTTGGGCGCATTAACCACTAGACTCGGGGAACTTCCGCGTCATCCACGACTCACGGTGTCTGTAATAACAACCCATGGTAATACTTTCCGGGATGACCACATATCAGGAGTGACCATGTCACACCCGCCATTGGTAATGCAGGCTCTCTGCTAGTACCGAGCAAAGTAATCAACAAGGTCCCATCCCATTAGGGGTATCATGGTTGTACATGTAAGGTTGGGACGGTCAATAAATCTTAAATCTCTCCATTTTAGAAAACACACACACACAACTTGTCTTGGTACACCACTTCTTTATCAAGTCTCTCCCTAATAATAAAGCACGGAGTGCTTCTATGGTCCGTTGCGTCGTTGTGACTTTTGCACAAAAGTCCCTCCACTTCTAAGTATTCAACCCGCAGTCCTTTCTTCATCTTATCCATTCGAGCGGGCGGATCGGCGATGGTGGAGCGAGGCAGCGCGTGGACGGCAATGGGGCCTTGATCCCAAAGACGCTCGCCGCCGATGTCTCGAGAAGATGAACCCCGCAACCTCCTCCTCCCTTCATTTCTCAATTTCTCTCTGAACAGGAACAACCATGGACACCCGAGGTCCTTTGCTACGACCATGCCTCCAGCGGCCTAGTGACTACGTCGGCCAGGAGCAGTGACCAGGTCATGGCGGCGCCCTTCCCTTCTCCTTCCTCACGTTGTCCCTCCCCTGCTCTCTCTCTCTGTAACGCATCTCCCACCCTTCATTCTTCTCTCTGCAGGAGCATGGCTGAAGCCCCGTGGGATATCGCCGCCGCAGTGGACCACCGCCGGCTCGTGCCCCACAGCCTCCGGGAATGGATCCCCTGTGCCTGGATATCGTCGGATCGGGTCGGGCCCCGTCATTCCCGCGCCGCTGGATCTCATCCCACGGTGGGAACGAACTGTCGTGGGAATGATCCTGAAAATAGTATGAGGGGTACGATCGAGGGGTGAAGCCTAGCTATGGTCTCCTCGTTGCACTTGGATGTACGAGTTAGGGCCCCGCGCGGGAGTGGTAACGACCCTACGTCTCGAGCCTAGAGGCTTGTGTTTTGTTATGGGGGTGTGAGATTACATAATGCTGAACCCTTGTCCAGGAGCTAGGGTGAGGCTTATATAGAGTGTGCGGCGACTCACCGAGTGCCATTACAAGGGTGAGTTTATTCTAATAATTATGGAAGTTACTATTAATAGCAGCTCTAACTCTAGCGTTACTCGTAACGTTGGTATTCACTTCACTTCATGGGGTAGTATAAGTCCGTGGACATTGCAGTCTCTTTTTCGTCGAATCCTGCTTTAGTCGGAGTGTCGGGCCTCGTCCAGGTGACCTTGTGCGATTGAGTGAGAACCTATTTGTCCGAGTGATACCTAAACTACACTAGTAGCCTTGAAGACACTAATGTCCATGTGAGGTCTCATGTGGGCCCTTGAATGCACGTCCATGGCCCTACTCATAATGTACAACACCATCAATCCCCAAGGAGAGGCACTAGGGTGAATAAATCCCTTTTTAAGTTGCTCAGCTAGTTGCTTCTTTAGTTCAACCAACTCTTCGGATCCCATTCTATAGGGCTTAGTATAGATGGGTCCTGTTCCGGGAATTAGCGCAATAATGAACTCGATGTCACGGTCAGGAGGCATTTTGAGCATCTCAGGAGGAAAGAAATCTCAGTATTCACATACTACTAGCTTGATCCAACTCAATTCCCGACAGAAAATTGATCTAAGGGGCTTAACCAGAGACGGGGTTGGGAACATACTTGACCTCAACTCCTTTGCCATTGGTCATGGTAACCATTCGCTTGGTAAAGTCTAACAAGCCTTGGTTCTTGGTTAACTAATTCATGCCAAGGATGATGTCCAAGCCTGGCGAATCAAAAACTATGAGGTATACTACGAAGTCTACTCCATTGATGTTGATCCGAACTCCTTCACATCCTACCTTGGACCTCAAAACTGAACCCAGGGTTTGTATGAAGATATCACTACCTACATGTGTAGGATTCATACCACTTTCTAGTGCAAACTTATGGGTGACAAAAGAATGCAAAGCACCACAATCAAACAGAACTATTGTTGGGGTAGAGTTGACGAGGAATGTACCCAATATACCATATGGGTCTTCCTGGGTTTCTCTAGTGGTAACGTAATTCACACGAACTTTTCCATTGTTGGGCTGGTTGCATGGAGTTGGGTTCCTTGGTGGTGCTCCATGGACTTGACCTTGATTTGGTGCATTGGGGCGCGGTGCATCTGGCTTCTTGTTGGTGCACTGCCTAGAAATGTGCCCTGGCTAAACACATCCAAAATGAGCGACTTGACCCGAGTTGTTGTTGTTGCCACCATTGTTGTTGGGGTTGTTGTAAGCAGTCCTGGGATTGGCATTCTGCTGAGCCTGGCAGCTCAGACGACGTGGAGGAGTCCTAGCTTGCCGAGGCTGATAGGTTGGCCTAGCTGAAGCTGACTACCAGGGGCGAGGCTTCTGGTTGTTGAAACTACCCTCGCTGATCACCTTGTGCTTGCGAGTGTATTCCACGGCACAACGCTTGTCTTCCAGCAATGAGAGCCTCGTTCACCAGGTCGAAGAAGGTCCTGGAGTCGCACACAACAATCTGATAACTTAGGGCTTGCTGGAGTCCTTCCATGAAGCATTCTATCTTGCCTGCCTCAGTGATCATGTCTTCAAGTGCATATCTTGACAGGAGGTTGAACTTCTGCATGTACTCCTTGGCAGAGCCACTTCCTTGCTTGAGCACTCGGAATTCCTGCTTCTTGATAGCCATAATCCCAGAAGGGATGTCGGCCGTGTGTAAACCTTGCTTGAAGTCATGCCAGTTGATCACACGGTCGCCTTGCATGACCTTGCATCCATCCCACCAATCTCTGGCGGTACCTCCAAGGCAGTGAGAGGCATAGAGAACCTTCTTGCTATCCTCATTGTAGTTGACCAATGCAAGGAGGTCCTCGATGGTGTGGATCTAGTCATAGGCATCCAAAGGTTCAGTAGTTTCAGTGAAGGTTTGGGTGAATTCCTCATGAGCTCCGACATAGTCGAGCGGCCATTGTTGTTCCATCCTTGCTAGTTGTTCACAAGGTCCTGAGCCATCTGTTGCATAGCAGAGGAGTTGGGTTGGAGTTCCTCCCGAGGAACTTGGAGAAACTAAGCTATGGCCATGTTCTCCGATTGAGATGGTGGAGGGGGAATGTCGCCTTGTGGCTGCTCATGGTGATCTCCAACTTGAGCACACCTACCAACCCCCAGCTGATGGCTAGTGTTACTTGCGTTGGGGCTGCTAAAAGTGCTAGTGCGGGTTGTAGTCACCATCCTGGTTGGAGCAGTAAAGTCAAACAACTGGGACGTATGAGAGGTCGAAAGACAAAACATATGCCATTCAGATAAGATTGCAATGTAGTCGCTCACATGCCGCCTAAGGAAAAAAGAGCGACTTGCATCAAAACACAAACAACAAAACAAGCAACAAGCACACATGGTTTCATATGAACGTTTACACGGACTCGACTTCGCATGAGGGGCACATGACTTATCGTACCCTAGGGGGTTCTCGGACTCAGGTGGTGGAGTGCTCGGTCTTGTTCTCATGCTCTTCTGGGTCTTCCCCCTAGTCAACATCCATACGGACCTCATCTCCAATCGAGGGGGTCAGAGGGAAAGGAGGTCCATCCCGATGATGCTTCGCAGGTGGGTCGGTGAAGAATGCATGGTACTCCTTCACATTCATGTTACGACGACTTGTGATTGCAATTCTATATGGGGGGTACTCCTCCTCTGTAGGTGATAGCAGGTCGTCCCTTGGGGTCTCCATCCTTCCTAATCCTGTCTGGCTTTGTCTGGGCTAGTCGAAGTAGCTCATGGCTGTGATGAAGTTCCTTGTGGAGCTTCATGGACTCCTCAATCAGGTTGTGAGCGAGACTGTCGACAGAGAGGCCGGAGTAGCTCTAGAACCTGAGTGGTGTTCCATCCTTCTTGGATGGGACGAATGTCCAACATTTGGCAATATCATCCTTCCTGAAAGGAATGTGGCAAGTAGCCAGCTCGTGAGCCATCTCTGCAATGAGGTCTCAAAGGTGGATGCGCTCCTTCCGTGCAGCCGTCTCGACTACTAACACCAATGTCTCCATCCATGGTCCCTCAAATAACTAGCTTGTCGGGGAGTCGTTTGCCTTTACGACCACATCAATGTGGTACTGATTCATTGTGGCATCGAACCAGTGCTTGTGATAGAGGTAAACGTGTGGTAGGTGAAACAGGCACTTCTTCAGGCTATCTTCAACGAGTAAGGGAAAGCTAGAACATAGGAGGATTTGGGTATGATGGTCATCTGTAAGGTTTAAGGGGTGGGGTGTCAGTAAAGTTAGAAGGTAAAGTAGAATAGGAAAGAAGTGCAGAAACTCCTAAGTATAGATGCTAGGTTTAGAAGAGGTAAGAAGTCAGGATGGCTCTGATACCAGCTGTGTGCGGGCCCGTGAATCATAAGTCGTGATCATCGAATGCACGTGTATAGTGATCCCAGAGATCAATGCTCACTGAACACATAGAAGGTGAATAACGAGAGCCTTACATCCATACATACCATCTGGTACAAATAAAGACCATTAAGGTCAAGTCTTACATAGATAGGGCCACGAAGGCCAACACACCAAACATAGCTAATAGTGGAAATCTTGAACGAAAGTGTGAACCCATGCCATCTGCCTTAACCCAACACGCATTATGACGAGGAAGCATCCTATTTTGCATGTTCATCACCAATGAACTCTGCACCATACTCGTGTTCTTCCATGCCTGGCCAATTAAATAAGTTGTGGAAAGCTAATGAGTACTTTGAATGTACTCGCAAACATCCCATGTTTGGAACGAGGCAATACTGATGCATGATATAGCACTAAGTAGGTAATTTAAAGAAAGCTAATTTTGAGTGCAAGGACATGATCAATCAACTTATAAAAGCATGCATCATGAGGATGCAAATAACCAAAAGAACAGTTACAAATATGAATATAAACAGGGGTTGAACTTCTCGTGTTCAGTCATTATGTCAAGTCATCCAACTTAGCTCAAGCATCATCTTTCTCCCACACACACCAAGTTTGTTAAACATCTCGACATAGTCTAAGAAGTACCACCAACTATCCATGACCTTGGACACGACTATTCAAATAGTTTTCCACTCTATAGAGGTTGTGCGCATTAACCACTAGACTCGGGGAACTTCCGCGTCATCCACGACTCACGGTGTCTGTAATAACAACCCATGGTAATACTTTCCGGGATGACCACATATCAGGAGTGACCATGTCACACCCGACATTGGTAATGTAGGCTCTCTGCTAGTACCGAGGAATGTAATGAACAAAGTCCCATCACATTAGGGGTATCATGGTTGTACATGTAAGGTTGGGATGGTCAATAAATCTTAAATCTCTCCATTTTACAAAACACACACACACAACTTGTCTTGGTACACCACTTCTTTATCAAGTCTCTCCCTAATAATAAAGCACGAAGTGCTTCTATCGTCCGTTGCGTCGTTGTCACTTTTGCACAAAAGTCCCTCCACTTCTAAGTATTCAACCCGTAGTCCTTTCTTCATCTTATCCATTCGAGCGGGCGGATCGGCGATGGTGGAGCGAGGCAGCGCGTGGACGGCAATGGGGCCTTGATCCCAAAGACGCTCGCCGCCGATGTCTCGAGAAGATGAACCCCGCAACCTCCTCCTCCCTTCATTTCTCAATTTCTCTCTGAACAGGAACAACCATGGACACCCGAGGTCCTTTGCTACGACCATGCCTCCAGCGGCCTAGTGACTACGTCGACCAGGAGCAGTGACTAGGTCATGGCGGCGCCCTTCCCTTCTCCTTCCTCACGTTGTCCCTCCCCTGCTCTCTCTCTCTGTAACGCATCTCCCACCCTTCATTCTTCTCTCTACAGGAGCATGGCTGAAGCCCCGTGGGATATCGCCGCCGCAGTGGACCACCGCCGGCTCGTGCCCCACAGCCTCCGGGAATGGATCCCCTGTGCCTGGATATCGTCGGATCGGGTCGGGCCCCGTCATTCCCACGCCGCTGGACCTCATCCCCAAACATATACCGCACATGCTTCGCCCCCAGACACGGCTACAGGTACAGAGCAAGCTCTGTTTTAGTTTCATTTTGTTGTTGGTGCCGTAGTCTCTCGCTCCGCTAAGGGATTTGTGCTCTCTAGCAATTGTTTAGCTTTAACCACTCTTCTACCTTCGGGGAAGGAGGGGGGAGATTGTTGGGGTGGTCTGGTGGCGGTTCGTCCAGGAAATCACCGTGATGCAGCTGATTGTGCAGGTTTTGTTGACCAGAAACAGTGTTTTGTTCCTTATTTCCAACCGATTTGGTATGCGGCAGAGAGGTTATGTTGCCATCGCTCGATCTATTGCCTACTTTCCGTGTTTTGCCTAAAGCGCATACTGAAATCATGTTCTAACCTCTACTTGTTTTCTGCTCAGTTTGTTGATTTTAGAGGATACATATTGATGTAGTTCTAACCCTGATTGCAGACAATTAGCTACATGGCTGAGCGGGTAGTAGGAACTGGGTCATTTGGGATTGTCTTCCAGGTACAACCCTTTCTCTCATGGTTTGCTTTTGCTTTGTGTGTTGTTGCCAATTAGTTGATGCAATGCTTATCGAATTCAATTGCTTCTCAGATGTAGGTCAAGTGCTTGGGGACTGGAGAGACCGTGGCCATCAAGAAGGTGCTGCAGGACCGCCGTTACAAGAACCGTGAGCTGCTGCTTATGCGCTCCATGGACCATCCCAATGTCGTCTCTCTGAAGCACTACTTCTTCTCGACCACAAGCAGGGATGAGCTGTTCCTGAACCTTGTCGTGGAGTATGTCCCTGAGACTCTATACCGTGTGCTCAAGCACTACAGCGATGCCAACCAGCGGATGATGCTTATCTATTTTAAGCTTTACATGTATCAGGTCTGTGAACCATCATGTTACACTTGCCTGGCTGCCTATAACTGCCTTATTGCTTGCTAATGTATCTTTTGCCTTGTTTGCAGCTTTTTAGAGGGTTAGTATGTTCATATTGTTCCAGGAGTTTGCCACAGGGACGTGAAACCACAAAATGTTTTGGTATGTGTTGTGTGAACACGACCTCATTACTTTTTTGATTTTATAGTTGGTCATGAATTGGTCTCTTCTCTTGCCAATACAGGTTGATCCTCTAACCCATCAAGTCACGATCTGTGACTTTGGAAGTGCAAAAGTTCTGGTACGTTGATTTCCCCCTTAAGAATCAGTAGTTTATTTCAGTATTGCGTTTAGTTTTGAATTGTTCTAGCGACTGATTGGTCATACTGTTGACATAGCATGTGATCTATGCCATTAATTATCATTATCAAGAGTAGTATGCTATTTTTTCCATGATAACGTGTAATACATTGACTCTTCAGGAGGATCGAGCTGCTGTTTCGGTTCTATTTTTCTAGACCGGAACCCCAAATCCCCTCCTACCTGACCTAGAGCCGCCACCCACCCCATCTCCGGTCACTGGAGCCCATCCTCTCGTCGGTCGGATGACGCAGCGGAATCCAAGGCCATCATCCCATCGGCACAACCCATCCAGATGCAGCACGCTCACGAGGCACCTTGAACTGGGCAAGGAAGTTGGGCACGACGAGCGGCTCATGGGGCAGAGCACACACGGAGGCCGGACTTGCGCCCCAGCACCTCCACAAGTGTGTGTCGTGGGTGATCGTCGCCTAGGCCGCGGCGATTGGTTTCTTTTTCGAAAATTTCATTTAAATACTCATCAACATGAAGGGCTAATCATCCCTGCTGGATGGTGGCGATGGGATGTACCTGGTAGCGCTTAATACGACCACATCGCTAAGTAACTGGGTCCATTGATATATGCAATTAATAGAGTGAATTTGGTCTGTTTACTAGGTCATCCCCAGCTCAATCGTGATTTGATTTAGCAAGTCTTCAAGTGGCACGTTACCATCACTAGCCTTCCCTAGACCCTACAGTGAGTTCGTATTCCCTCCAATTTCCACCGCAATTAGACATCGCGATGAGCAGCCTCTATTTTGTGCCTGTGCCATGTGGCTGTAGGTCCTTTTTTGTCTAACTCTGAAATCCATTACTATCTCACGTTAGCCAAGGACGAGGTTGAATTTTCGTTGGCTCTAGATTTTTTGTAGCGTGTTGGCATTGCTACCTTACCCATAACATATGGTCAATGGAGTTTCATTAGTATTGTGAGTCTGGGAGCGCACATGCACTCTATTTACTGGTTGTAGAATAGGGGGTGCCTTTGCACGTTGCAGGGTTCACATTGAAAGAAAATTTGACTGGACTGCTCTGCTCATGTTAATTACTGGACCTAAAATAATCGCCTGGGAAAAGATTAGTATAATAGATTAATGGGGTAGGGTTGCTCGCCGATTCTGTGTAGATAAGTTTTATAATTTGGAATGTCGGGCAAGTTCTCAACAAGTAACACCCTAAAGTTTCATTCTAATTTCATCACGTGGTTTGGTGCACGAGGAGATTTTTTATAATATTCATAGCAATTTCTTTCCGATCAGAATATAAGCTCAAACTAGACACATCCTCATCACGTAAACTGATTCATGTTCTTACTTCATGTCCACGCAACAAGAACAAATTAAATATTTCGTAGGCCAGAGTTTTGCTGATACTCTTGCTAGCGTATTTGATGGATCTTGATTTTCATATATGTTCAGATTTGTCTTACACATGTTGAAGAACCAGATTCAGAACATTGCCAAGGGAAAGCCCAAAGTCTTCTTGTGAAACTAGATTAATTGTTCAATATTGAATGGGACGAAACATTATACATGATATTTGTTTCTTTGAAGTTTGATGATGGCACGTGACATCTTTCAATTATATATTCATTTAATTTAGTTGTAGAGGAATACAATCTATTAAAATTATCATGATAATTGGAGTACATTCGTAACACAAAAGAATTATCTGGTGGGCTAATAAATGTTGGTTGCGCCTACCCTTTGCAGCACTGGAGCGACAACATAGTTGGCCATGTCTCAGTTTCGATGTCTAAAAGCATAAGATTATATGACTTTTAGATGATCAGAGACACGGTAATGTTTCTATGCTGACGTTATTATGAGTCAACCTAATATTTTGTTCTGTTTATGGCAAACAGAACCAGAAGCAAAGATGCAAATACACAATTAAACAAACAACCTTTATGTGGTGTGAACAAGATGAACAACATGAGAGAATGTAGCGGAATCGGAAACAAATGAAAAACGCAGTTAGCGGTTCAGATCAGCGACATGAATTCCTCGATTTTCCCTATTATATTAGACCAATGATGGAATATCTTTATCCTTCTCTCGCCAATGGGATACAAAAGGCCTTCTTCCATCATGTTACTCGACCTGGTCAACCCAAGTACATTGCAAATGGTGTTTGATTGTAGCAAAGCATCATTAAATTAAATCTATTTACGAGTTATAAATGTTATTACTGATCTTATAGAGTTGGAACATTATTAAGATAATTTCAGTTTCTCGTGTCTGACAAGTGAAAGATCTTGAGTGGTGCTTTAAGTTTTTCTTTGGCAAGCAAGTACAACGACACTTTTTCCCCGTTGCAACGCACGGGCCTTTTACAAGTGGTCACCTAATCTCAACAACATTACCCTCCGGAATTAGTGGCACGCGATGGGTTTTTTACAAGTCTTTGAAATCATTCATTTTCTAGACACCGTGCATATTCCCAACTCATTCGCGTAGCATCTACATAACATCCTGACTAGTTCCCACCCGCACAACGCTCATAGTAAGGTAGGTTCATGCTTACAGCAAGTATCAATGAGGAAAGTAACGATGGTAACCCAACGCGGGGTTGACCAATTCATGATTCAATAAAATAGAATGAAATGATATATGACATGCATAAAATACTTTCCTAGACATGGTAAAATGGCTGCTTGCCTTGCTCAACAAAGTCTTCAAAGTCTTCTGGTCCAACTGCTTCATTCACAACGCAATGTGCAGTCGCAACAGTAACGAGCAAAAATAAGACCATGGCAAAAACAGGAAAATATAACACTCTTAAAAATATCAAATCAATTTTGAAAAATACTACGGTGATCCTTAGTGCTGTAAAAATTACTAGTCTTTGGCTTTGACTAGTAAAAGGCCCGTGCGTTGCAATGGGGAAAAAGTGCCGTTGTACTTGCTTGCCAAAGAAAAACTTAAAGCACCACTCAAGATCTTTCACTTGTGAGACACAAGAAACTGAAATTCTCTTAATAATGTTCCAACTCTATAAGATCAGTAATAACATTTATAACACGTAAATAGATTTAATTTAATGATGCTTTGCTACAATCAAACACCAATTTCAATGTACTTGGGTTGACCAGGTCGAGTAACATGATGGAAGAGCGCCTTTCGTATCCCACTGGCGAGACAAGGATAAAGATACTCCATCATTGGTCTAATATAATAGGGAAAATCGAGGAATTCATGTCACTGATCTAAGCTGCTAACGGCGTTTTTCATTTGTTTCCGGTTCCGCAACATTCTCTCATGTTGTTCATCTTGTTCACACCACATAAAGGTTGTATGTTTAATTGCGTATTTGCATCTTTGCTTCTGGTTCTGTTTGCCATAAACAGAACAAAATATTAGGTTGACTCACAATAACTTCAGCATAGAAACATTACCGTGTCTCTGAAGATCTGAAAGTCATATATTCTTATGATTTTAGACATCGAAACTGAGGCATGGCCAACTATGTTGTCGCTGCAGTGCTGCAAAGGGTAGGTGCAACCAACATTTATTAGGCCACGAGATAATTCTTTTGTGTTATGAATGTACTCCAAATATCATGATAATTTTAATAGATTGTATTCCTCTACAACTGAATTAAATGAATATATAATTGAAAGATGTCACGTGCCATCATCAAACTTCAAAGAAACGAATATCATGTATAATGTTTCGTCCCATTCAATCTTGAACAATTAATCTAGTTTCACAAGAAGACTTTGGGCATTTCCTTGGCAATGTTCCGAATCTGGTTCTTCAACATGTGTAAGACAAATCTGAACATATATGAATATCAAGATCCAACAAATACGCTAGCAAGAGTATCAGCAAAACTCTGGCCTACAAAATATTTAGTTTGTTCTTGTTGCCTCGACATGAATTAAGAACATGAATCAATTTACCTGATGAGGATGTGTCTAGTTTCAGCTTATATTCTCATCGGAAAGAAATTGTTATGATTATTATAAAAAATCTCCTCATGCACCAAACCACATGATGAAATTAGAATGAAACTTCAGGGTGTTACTTGTTGAGAACTTACCCGGCATTCCAAATTATAAACCTTATCTACACAGAATGGGCGAGCAACCCTACCCCATTAATCTATTATACTAATATTTTGTCAGGCGATTTATTTAGGTCCATCAATTAACATGAGCAGAACAGTCCAGTCAAATTTTCTTCCAATGTGAACCCCGCAACGTGCATAGGCGGCCCCTATTCTACAGCCAGTAAATTGAGTGCATGTGCGCTCCCAGACTCACAATACTAATGAAACTTGATTGACCATATGTTATGGGTAAGGTAGCAATGCCAACACGCTACAACAAATCTAGAGCCAAAGAAAATTCAACCTCATCCTTGGCTAACGTGACATAGTAATGGATTTCAGAGTTAGAGAAAAAAGGACCTACAGCCGCATGGCACAAGCACAAAACAGAGGATGCTCATCGCGTTGTCTAATTGCGGTGGAAATTGGATGGAATACGAACTCACTGTAGGGTCTCGGGTAGGCTAGTGATGGTAACGTGCCACTTGAAGACTTGCTAAATAAAATCACGATCGAGCTGGGGATGACCGAGTAAACAGAGCAAATTCACTCTATTAATTGCATATACCAATGGACCCAGTTACTTAGCGGTGTGGTCATATTAAGTGCTACTAGGTACACCCCATCGCCACCATCCTGCAGGGATGATCAGCCCTTTATGTAAATTAGTATTTAAATGAAATTTTCGAAAAAGAAATCCATCGCCGCGGCCTAGCCGACGATCACCGATGACACACACTTGTAGAGGTCTTGGGGCGCAAGTCCAGCCTCCGTGTGTGTTCTGCCCCATGAGCCGCTCGTCGTGTCCAACTTCCTTGCCCAGTTCGAGGTGCCTCGTGAGCGTGTTGCATCTGGATGGGTTGTGCCGATGGGATGATGGCCTTGGATTCCGCTGCGTCATCCGACCGAGGAGAGGATGGGCTCCGGTGACCGGAGATGGGATGGGTGGCGGCTCTAGGTCAGCTAGGACGGGATTTCGGGTTTCGGTCAAGCAAAATAGAACAGAAACAACAGCTCGATCCTTCTGAAGACTCAATGTATTGCACGTTATCATGGAAAAAATAGCATACTACTCTTGATAATGATAATTAATGGCATAGATCACATGCTATGTCAACAGTATGACCAATCAGACGCTAGAACAATTCAAAACTAAACGCAATACTGAAATAATCTACTGATTCTTAAGGGGGAAATCAACGTACCCGAACTTTTGCACTTCCAAAGTCACAGATCTTGACTTGATGGGTTAGAGGATCAACCTGTATTGGCAAGAGAAGAGACCAATTCAAGACCAACTATAAAATCAGAAAAGGAACGAGGTCGTGTTCACACAACACATACCAAAACATTTTAACACAGAGTTAAAATATTTGAAACAAGGTTTTAAACAAAACAATGTATAAAACTTTTTCCAAAATTTGCATAAGTGGGATAATCAAATAGGTCACAATATGAAATTTGTATAATTAGTTTAACCAATTGAATTTTTGAAAATAATATAAGAAAATAAAAAGGAAAAGGGCCATTATGCCGTGGGCCTGTGCAACGACTAAGATGCGGTCCTTTCCAATTTAGGGAACGAGGTACCGAATAGGAAAGAAGCGCATCTAAGCGTTTCGCAAGCACGGTAACATAGCACATACATAATAATAGTAGAATGAAAATAAGGGATTCAACTACCATCTCATAAATATATCAGAGTTACATCACGCATCCAAACAAGGTAGTTCCGCTACGGACTACAAAACATGAGCAATGACTATGCTATGCTGCATGCTTGCCCACGACCACGATCATGCCTCCGTCTTCTAGATAGTTCACATACAGGCGGTCGTTCTCCTCATCATACTGCCACGCCAGCTGCATGCCATTGGGGTCACCTGTCTCGGGAGTACCTGAACGTGTTGGTGTTGTGAAGGAATCTGTGAGCCACGGGGTCTTAGCAATCTATGACCTCGGTGCCAGGACTAGTCAAGTTATTAGGTAAGGAAGGTGGAGTATTTAGGTTGCAGCAGCCTAAGCATATATGGTGGCTAACTTACGAAGAACATGTATTGAAGGTGGTCTATACTAGCCATCAATGATTAGCTGGTCACTAAGTGATCCTGAACACCTACTTACATCAATCATAACCCCACCGTGTTCCCGATCGAAGAGAGGTCTTCGAAGGAGACAGTCACGGTTACGCACACAGTTGGCAATTTTATTAGCTTATGTTCAAGTTATCTATAAGAGGATGTTAACAAATATTCCAAGTTGCCACATAACCGCGGGCTGGGCTTTTCGAAATATTAAACCCTCCAGGGGTGCTCCAACTAGTCCATCACAAACGGTCACGGGCCGCAAAGTAATCCTCTATCACAAATCTCATGATCTCGTCGGATTCCTTAGAGGAAAACCTCAACTCTGGGGAGAACCCAAAGCTTCACTGGGATTCCTGTACGCAAGATTTATCGCTAAGGTAAGATAAGACTAGCAGGACCTCCCGGTGTGTCGACGACCCTGATAAGAGCCGCGTATCTCAGTCTCAGGACAACACCGTCTATGCATAGTGGACAATGACCAAGCTCAAGTTTCCCCGAGGTGGTATTGCCGACTGCTAGGTGGGTGGACCAACACTCATGAGGAGCACTTGCCCGGGTTGTTGATTAAATTCCTCTGGGTAGCTATTCCCTATGCAGATTGTTATTAAGTGATTAGCAAATTAAAACTAATGTCCGCCCTGCCGGACAAGTTTTAACACTACGCAATTTATCGAGGGGGTCCCCATAACAACACCGAACGTGTTAGGAGTGATCATTATGGAATCCAACACCGGTAGCCGGCAACTATGGCAGCAATAATGGAACAAAACACCCGGCAAAAGGCTAGGCCTTCCGTTATTTACCAAGTATATAGGTGCATTAATTAAACAACAGATTTAACATAATGATATCAAACTCATGTTATCATATGAGACAAAGCACCTCCAACTAGCAACGCTAACATTAGAAGCTTAGCAAAGCCTACTTAGCCATTCAAGATTTGCTAGGAAGGGATAAGTGTTTGGGTTTCATGGAAATATAAGGTGGCAATTATTTCAGTGGTAGGCAGCGAGCATATGACGAAGGAAACGTAGTCTATGATAACAAGTCTAGAGATGGAATCAAGGTCATATCATCTTGCCTGTGATATCCTCGACTTGGAACTGCTCTTGTTCGTCCTGCACGTACTCTCCCGGATCCACGTACTCGTTCTCCGATCCCAGTGCTACCCAACATAAAAAATAGCTTCCAATGATCAAGAGAACCTCAAGATGCAACAACCACATGATGCATGAGATGAATATGAACATGCATCTCTATTCTAGTCACTAGCACAAGCATGAGAAGAAACTACAAGTTCCTGGACAGAACTGCACTCTAATCTATATTGACATGCATGAGAATGACATGAACAGATGCGTCACGCGAAAACGATGCAAAAGCATATGAAGAACGTTGCAATCGGAGCTACAGATCAACGGGAAACAACAAAACAAGAAATAGAGTCCCACGTGTCAAACCCATCACAACTCACACCAATGGCATACTTCTGGTATTCCCAGGTTGCCAAGACATAAAACAAACCCATCACAACTCACACCAATGGCATACTTCTGGTATTCCCAGGTTGCCAGGGACTTAGTGAAAATTCTAGATTCTCACTAGCTGTTTATGCTCTGAAGCATTTTGACACCACCCAAAACAATATCTACAGGACTCCGATTGGAATGAAAATTTCCAAAAATCTAGACAAATACAAAAGCTACAACTTTCCAGTTGATAGAAAAGGCTGATTCACAACACATGGACCTCTACAAGCTCAACAACAGGAGAAGAAAATATAAGCAGATTCTCAGACTTAGTGGAAATCTCAGATTTTCACTGAACTGGAATTTACACCCACATGCCTACTTTGACTAAGAACCACTTGCACATAAGAACTACTAAGCATGAAACCAAGCCAACATGCCATAGAGAGGATCACCCTCTAATGCCACAACAAGGAATCAACCTCTTGGGCTCACCACATCTCATGGAACCAAGGTCCAAACATAGAACAAATCTGAAATATGACATTCCCAAAAAGTGTCCCAGAGGCAAAACTGACTTCACCAATGGATTTCTGGGACGATTCTACCCCAAAAACATATATAATACATGGGCACTTGCATAGAACAAATGGTCACAAACTAGAAAAGAAAAGCTACATCGAATCACATATAGTGAATAGTGCATCATCACGTGTGCTATTTACTAGAACAACACCTGCACAAGTATATACACACTCTCACAAGTCCAATGGTGACATGAGGGTTTAGACCTCATGTATGTGTTCCATAGCACATGACCATTCCCACACACATACAACAAGCACAAGCATAAAAGTCACCTACACATGCTAAATAGAGTTCACTACTAACTTGCACCCACATAAGCATTCTACACCTACACTTATAACATTGCACATGTGCTACCAAGGCCCAAGCATGCCTTGGCATGTGTGAAACACACACACACAAGCACACACATGAGCCACTAACACACACACAAGATATGTAGGGGGAAACCCACACACACATACACCACACTTGTACATCAAAGGGCACAAGTATCACATACACACACATACATAATTATACTAGTGCACACCCACAAGCTAGAACACAAACACAATTAACATCTAGCTCACATGGCACATATGCACAACTTCCAATCATGATCATACAACTACATAAGCTAGCAAAATTACTATCACACATGCTGTTTGTGAGAAGAATGAATCTCCACATGGTGTAGATCACACCATCGCAACTCACATAGCATACAGAAGGAAAACAGCAAGAAAACAAAAGAAAAAAAATAAAAGGGTGTGGTAGGTTTCGAACCCAGGACCTCCTGGATCCACCACAGAAACCACAACAGCTAGCACCACCCTGCTACACGCCATTTGCTCGACAGTAAAGGGTAGTTTAACAGGATAACTTCTCTGCTACTGCTAAGCTACTATGCCAAACAAGAAATAAAAAGGGGGGTGGCACGCGCGGGACTCGAACCCACGACCTCACAACAACAAACACACGCTATGACCACTACGCTACGCTTCGGGAGTTGACAGAATAGAGGGGTACTACTAGGTGATCTACCACGAGCACTAGATGCTCTGCTCTGAACACAGAGACGCCGGACGAAGAGAACATCACCGGATCCTGGCGTCAACCGCTACTGTGCGAGGAGGAGGAACTACCCTACTGCTGTGAGGAAAAAACCTCTGCACTTCTACTTCATCTACCCGAGCACACCAACACACATACATCTACAGGGAACCAGATGTTCTCTTCTCTGAAGAGAGAAGCACGACAGCTAACTTTGGCCGGATCTAGATGAGGGGGAAGGTAGAGAAGAGAGTAAGCTCACGCTGGGGAAGAAGAAGAGAAATCCGATCGGAGGAGGCAGCCACTTGAGGGAGAACCGGATGCAGAACCGAGGAAGACTGAAGGAGAGTGTCGCTGAAATGAAGAAGCACAGGGCCACCGGGTGCACGTCATTGACGAGGAGCTACCCGTTGGTGAGATCGCTCTCCGGCCTCACCGAGGACGGGAATGGAGTGCGGGCTCCTCTCCCGAGCCCCTGGACATGGTGGACGGCGTCGGAGACGACGGGAGCAGGGTAGACGTTGCAGTGCACTTCTCTCTGTGCAACCTATCTACGGAACCCTTACCTGAGGGGGAAGGAGAGATGGAGGGAGGAGTGGCGGCGGTAGATGGGGAGGTGCGGATCCCTAGGGACGGGGCACGAACACCAAGGCTTTTATGAGGCCTCGATGGGACGGCGCCGTCATCTAGTGTGCTCTTTCTCTCGGTTGCCCTAACAGGAAGCATCGCGAGGGGGGGGGGTGTACGCCGTCTGAAGAAGAAGAGGGACACGCGAGCTGGGCTGCTATGCCAGAAGAGAGGGGGTTTGGGCCTGCTAGTGGGAGGGAGCCCACTAGTAGCGCGAGATAAGACGCAAGAAATCCTGGGGACTTTCTATTTAGGAAACAACGGAGAAAGGAAAAATAAAACCCTAGCCAATCTGATGATGCTAAAAAGAAAATAAACACACCCTTGGTCATAAGAAAAATACAACCTATTTAAGAAAAATAGAAAAGGAATTTTAGGAGACACTAAATATTTACAAAACAGAATATGTTGGGCTGTTTTGTGAATATTTGCACCCTCACTACAAAGTTTCAAATCAGCAATATCACATCTTCATCTCTGCCACAAAATATACTAATTCAAGGACATTTTTAAAACAGGAAAGGATCAAGTGAAACTTGATCTTGAGATAAAGAGAGGGGGGAAGTTTTAAACCTTAGTATAATTCCACAAAGAGCTTACTACTACACTTGCATCACTCCACACCATCACAAATGCCAACACACAAATGACCACATGGCACACCACAACATGGAACACAAGGACACCAACACAAGTTATGGATGAATGGAATGCATGCATGCAAAGGAAGAACAATGCAAGGTGAAACATGAAATCATAAGACATAGAAGCTCTCATACCAATGACAAGTTGGACCCACATGGAGAAGGTTCGAAAAAGGGAAAGATACACTCTTGGGGCATTACAAACTCTCCCACACTACAAAAGATCTCGCCCCGAGATCTACGCCTGAAAGAACTCTGGAAATTCAGAACGGAGGTGATCCTCGCGTTCCCAAGTAGCCTCTTTATCGGAATGGTGTGACCACTGCACTTTGAGAAATTTGACAAACTTGTTGCGGGTCTTGCGCTCAGTTGCCTCGAGAACCGCAACTAGATGCTCACGATAAGATAGGTCAGGTTGAAGGTCGATGTCTTGAAGATGAACAGTGTGCTCGGGGGTCTTGAAGCACCTCCGGAGCTGAGAGACATGGAACATGTCGTGGGTATAAGTCTGACAGTAGAAGTATGGGGTACGAAAGTATATGGGCAGAGCCTTAGCTACGGCAAGGATGTATGAGTTCAGGCCCCTCTACGGTGGAGGTAAAAGCTCTACGTCTTAGTGCTCTTGGGAGCTTTGTGTCGAGTGTATTCTGGGATTACAGCAAGTGCCAACCCCCGTGCCAGTGGTGAAGGGCGGCTTATATAGAGTGCGCTGCCCTTCATAATGGCCCGGTGGACAGGGGTGGAATAGTGGCGAGTAAACGCTGGCATTACAGGTAACGTAAGCTTTAAATGCTAATTATGGTGTATGAAAATGTATGACCGTTGCCCTCCTGGGAGGTTACGATGTACAGAGTGGATTCCAGTCGGTACGTTAGATACGCTCCGAGTGGATCGTCACAGACTGGATGATGGGGGCGTCCTTAGTTCAGTGGGAACTGTCTAAGGGCCTTGTCCTCTATGAAGGGTAGTCCTTGGGTACGACCTATAGGGCAGACCTATGACCCTACACTAGGACTATAACCCCATCAGTAGTCCCCGAATGGATCGGGGTTGGAACGATGAAGTGATGTCTCGAGTTTGGAGCCTACTGGTATTGAGGTGATCTTAGCGTTGTTTGCCTTGATCCATTTTAAATTTGCATCTAGTGATCCGAGTGAATATGCAAAGAAATGAACCATGAGGAACCGATTGCTTCCGCGGAATGTTTCAACGTGACCGGTCATACTGACAGCGCCGGATTTTCCGGGATCCTCAAATTTTGGTTGCCGCGTGCACAGCAGGGATGACGACATCGCCATCGAGTAGATTTTGCCTCCTCGATTACCGCGCCGCGATCTTCTCCACTAATCTTGCAGCGGCCAGTTGGGAGGATAAGATCCTGGGCCCACCACTAGGTGACTCAGTCGGAAGCCTATTAAAGCTTTCCCGGCGGTCTTTCCTGTTGCGCTGCTCGTCCTCCTCCCGTTAATCTCGCCCTCCCCCGCAACTCCTTGCGCACCTCTAGCCACCTCCTTCCTCTCCTCCTATGAGTATCCGTCGCCCTCGCCATGACGAAGGGGCAGACCAGCAAGCTCAAGGCGAAGAAGAAAAAGAAGGGGACGGCCTCCACTCAACGGCGGCAGCGGGAGTTGCCGGTGGGCTGGATCGAGGGGGACTTCCTCCGCTCCACGGTGACGGAGAACGACGTGCTGGAGCTGGTGGAGCACGACATGGTCGTCAACAAGTCTTGGAGGCTGCCGGAAGGCGAGACGGAGCCTGCGCTAAAGGAGGGGGAGCGCGTTCTGCTGCTCAGCCACGTGGCCAGAGGTTTCTCCTTGCCTCCCCATCCTTTCTTCCGAGGTATCATGAATTACTTCGGGGTGCAACTCCATCACTTTCCGCCGAATGCGATAGCTCATCTTTCCGCATTCATCACACTCTGCGAGTGCTTCATAGGATGTCCTCCCCACTGGGGCTCTCCAAGTATGTTTTCTCCGCTAGATCTCAAACTGTTAAGAAGCTTAGCTAGTCCGATGATTAGACTTACATCCTCCAGCTCTGCGGGGGTTTAGGATTCCAGAAGAAAACGAAAAGTAGTTATCCCTCCCTTCAGCTATCCGAGTCGGTTAGGAACTGGCTATCGTCCTGGTTCTATTGCCAGGACATTGCCTGCCCGAATGCTTCGAGTGGGTTACCACCCTTCAGTTTAGACCGTCCGGGCCCTCCCAAGAAGCTAGCGCTCTCTAAGGGAGAAAGAACTCAGATCCAGCCTTTGGTCGACGCGCTGATAGCCGTCGTTCGGAAGGGAGTCACCGGCATGGACCTGTTGGAGACTTTTCTGGGTCGACGCATCCAGCCGCTCTAGGACCGAGACCACGCAATGTGACATTACACGGGGCCTTCGGATACCACTCGGTCTCATCCTGAAGACGTGAGCGAGGAGACCATGAGTGCATGGGTCCGCAGCGTCACAGGTACATGTGATAACCCCGTCGGAGCTCAGCGGGTGAAGGCCTTCCGCACCGAAAATCCTCCTCCGAATGAGGTGAGTACATGTCGTCGAGTGCTTTTAACCTTCTTAGTTTTATTGCTTTTATTGTCTCGCTGACTGACGTTGCCGACTGCGTTTTGTGCAGGAGTGGACGAACTGGCATTCTGCAGTCTCAAATGGGAATCCGGTCGAGGAAGAAGAAGGCAGCATGGAGGGTAGCGCGGATAGTGCCGAGTACGTCTCTGACAGTAGGGAGACAGAGGAGGAAACAGAAGAGGAGGAGGAGGAGAGTGAAGAGCAGAGCTCGTCACCCTCACCACCAGAACACCAAACCAAGCACCGTCATGACCCCGCTGTTCCGCCGGCTCCTCCCGTGGCCCCGAGTGCTCGGAGTGTGAAGAGAACTAGGGGTGCTTCTGCCGAGCCCGTGAATCACCCGTCCAAGGTGGCTAAACCCAACGGGTCTAAACCTCGGAAAGCTTTGCCTCGGATGAGGATCGATGTTCCGGTCGCCTTAGCGTAAGTATCTTTGCTCTTCCATCTTCCTTCAATATCCGATTGGACTCTTCTTTTTGGGAATTCATGTTTACCCGTCGAATGGATTTCACTCAACAGAGCTGCTACCTCCGCCACCTCTCTGCCGCGTCAGGGTGACGATCCCATGGACACTGATAACGCCGCCACGTCCCAGCAAGGTACGTTGTCATGACTCCGAGAGCAGTATTACCGTTTCGCGAGTGCTGTCTTTGTTCTTGATCTTTTTCTGTATTTTTATTTTGTTCAGTCGGGCTTTCTTCGGAGGTGATCCATCTGGACGACGACGACCAAAGGAGATCGGAACCAGCTTTGGCGCCTGTCCCTGGGGTTATCCAACCTGGTGCCAATGCCGCCATGAACGTGCCGCCGACTGAGACGGTGGCCCTCACGGCGGAACCGACTGGAGCAGACTCGGGATGCCCAGGGAGCTCGAGATACCTAGGGCGCCTTATGCCACGCCGGGTCTGTCGGCTGTTCAATATGATGCCCGACGCCTCCCGGAAGATCAAGTAGGAGCTGCCAAAGACGCCATGGTACAAGTGGAGCTGATGGTGGGCGACACCAAGGGAGCGTATGACTCCATTGCGTCCCTGTACAAAAATAGCTTGGAGCTTCGGGATGATATCCGAGTAAGTGCGCTAGTAAGTGTTTACATTCCTCTTGGCGCCCACTGGGGGTTTCAGCGAGATACTCGGATATAGTAGGTTGATTTTCCAGTGGGTTCACTCCGAGTGAACCCAGTGGTTGTAGTCCCCAAAACTTCTGTCGAGTGCTTGCACCGGCAGTTGTCTTTATATGTATTTTCCATAATCTCTACAGATAAGAGCTGATCTGCCCGAATGGTACCAATGGGTGCACGCCGAGTGCACCCACTGGTTGTAGTCCCCGAGAGTAGTGTTACTCTGGTCGAGTAATAGTAATCTCATAGTGTTGTTGGTTTGCTATGGAGCTCAATGGGACTGACCTGTTCGAGCTTCATACCAGTGGGGTCACTCTCAGTGAACCCATTGGGTGTAGTCCCCGAGACCGCTGTCGATTGCTTGCATCAGCAGGGGTCTGAAGAATTTTGAGTTTTGATTGTTTTGTCATATCCGTCGAGACTTTTTCCTTGTTGAATCTGGCTGATCCTCCCTTTGTGTCTCTTTGATAGAAGACTTGTGAAATGGGATCGACCTATAATGCTCTGAAGGCTGAGAAGACTCAACTTGCTGCCGACTTGGAGGTAGCTGTGAATGATCTGGCTGGCATGAAGAAGGCTCTCGCTGAACAAGAAATATATTTGGAGGAATCTCGGGAGACTAACAAGGCACTGCTAGCCGAGGTAGAAAAAATGAAGAAGGAGAGATCTGAATGGATTGGCCAGCTGAAGTTAATGAACACTCGGTGCAGAGCGTAGGAGAACTACGTCGGCGACTGGGCAAAGAAGATGGTTGCACTGCTTGGTGGTAAGTTGCTTGCCGAGTGCTCTTTGAATTTGGAGTTCACTCTGCGCTTATGTTCTCCTTGTCTTTTCTTTGCAGATTTTGTTAGGACGTTGAAGCCGAAACTGCCGAAATTGAACAGTCGCTTGGGCAACTAAATGGTCCACTCGGTGATGAAGTTAACCGGGACATGTTCTGAGTGAATTCCCGCCTTAACAAGGTGGGTCCTTTCATTGGTCGCCTGAGAGGAGTATTCGGCCGAATCGACAAAGAGCAGTGGCCTGAAGATGACTCCTGGAATGAGATAGAGGGGTTGATGACTCGACTGGAGGATTTTCCAAGCAGAGTGTAGGCATGGAAGAAATCTGCCGCTCGGTGTGGCGCGGACGTGGCGATGTCTCTGGTCCGAGTGCACTGCAAGGAAGCCCGTGAAGACAAGCTGAAGATTTTGCAGGTCGTCAACACCAAGAAGCTTCGATTTGAAGACTTCATGGAGACCTACCTCGACACGGCCACTCGGATTGCAGATGGAATCGACGTCGACACCTTCGTGGAACCTGCCAGCCCCGACGATGCTTGATTGACTTTTATGCTGAACGCGCATTTACCTCGATATGCCGAGTGGAAACTGTATTAAACTTTGGCCACTGCTGTTGGCCGGTACATTCGTGGCTCAGTGTGGATAAACTTGATTCACACCGAGCCGACTGATCGTAGAACTCAATTTGAATATGAAACGTATCTTTTGCTCTTCTTTCGCTAAGTTCTTTTTTTTGACACGATTTTCGTTCGTGGTTTTTGCTTAGGCGACTCAGCTAAGCCTCTGAGTGTAACTCGAGTGCCCACTCGGAGGAAGCTCTTTCCTTAGGCGACTCTGGGTCGCAGCTGTATCTCCGAGTGTGACTTTTGGTGCACACTCGGAGTGAGTTTTTACTTAGGCGACTCTAGGTCGCAGCTAAGTCACCGAGTGTGACTTTTGGCGCACACTCGGAGCAAGTTGTTTACTTAGGCGACTCTGGGCCGCAGCTAAGTCCCCGAGTGTGACTTTTGATGCACACTTGGAGCAACTTGTTTACTTAGGCGAATCTGGGTCACAACTAAGTCCCCGAGTGTGACTTTTGGTGCACACTCGGAGCAAGTTGTTTACTTAGGCGACTCTGGGTCGCAGCTAAGTCCCCGAGTTTGACTTTTGGTGCACACTCGGTGCGAGTTTTTACTTAGGCGACTCTGGGTCGCAGCTAAGTCTCCGAGTGTGACTCTTGGTGCACACTCGGAGCAAGTTTTTACTTAGGCGACTCTGGGTCGCAGCTAAGTCTCCGAATGTGATTTTTGGTGCACACTCGGAGCGAGTTTTTACTTCGGTGACTCTGGGTCGCAGCTAAGTTTCCGAGTGTGACTTTTGGTGCACACTCGAAGTCAGTTTTTACTTAGGCGACTCTCGGTCGCAGCTAAGTCTCCGAGTGTGACTTTTGGTGCACACTCAGAGCGAGTCTTTACTTAGGAAACTCTGGGTCGCAGCTAAGTCCCCGAGTGTGACTTTTGGTGCAGACTCGGAGCGAGTTTATTACTTAGGCGACTCTGGGTCGCAGCTAAGTCTAAGAGTGTGACTTTTGGCGCACCCTCGGAATTAATTTTTTAGACCGAAGTCTGCAGACGCGGAAGAATTTTGAATCAGCAAGAAATCAATCCGCTTTGTATTACTTCGATGACATTTGTTCTTTACATTGTCTTTGTCGGCGGCTGTGTGTAGAAGCGCTTCAGTAGATCTCCATCCATGCTCGTGGCTCGTCCGTCTCCCTGTCGAGGTTGTAGAGTCGATACTCTCCATTGTTCAGCACCTTAGAAATGATGAACGGTCCTTCCCAAGCGGGAGCCAACTTGTGTGGTCTCTGTTGATCCACTCGGAGCACCAGGTCGCCTGCTTGGAACGTGCGGCTCCTGACGTGCCGTGAATGAAATCGCCGCAGATCTTGTTGATAAATTGTTGAACGGGTTAATGCCATCTCGCGCTCCTCTTCTAAAAGGTCTACTCCGTCTTGCCTGGCTTGCTCTGCTTCGGCTTCGGAGAAGAGTTCGACTCGTGGGGAGTTGTGAAGCAAGTCACTCCGAAGGACCGCCTCTGCTCCATAAACGAGGAAAAACGGGGATCGCCATGTCGATCTATTCGGAGTTGTTCGGAGGCCCCACAGCACCGAAGGCAGCTCGGTGACCCATGCGCCGGCGGCATGTCCAACTTCCCGGAGGAGTCGAGGATTCAACCCTTGAAGAATGAGTCCATTCGCTCGCGCCGCTTGTCCATTTGTTTGGGGGTGCGCAACGGATGCAAAATCCACTCGGATACCTTGGCCTGCGCAAAAACCTTTGATGGCCGTAAGGGCATCAAGCTTCTTGATAGGCTAGGCTTCAATCCACTTGGTAAATTTGTCGACTGCTACCAGCAGATGGGTGAATCCTCCTTGGCCTGTTCTGAATGGTCCGACTGTATCTAATCCCCACACGGCGAATGGCCAAGAAAGGGGAATTGTCTTCAGCGCGGACGTTCGCTTGTGGGACTTGTTTGAATAGAACTGACAACCCTCGCAATGGTCAACTATTCTACACGCAAAACTACACGAAAACCATATACTACATGTTCTGATCCGACTAACGGTTAAAAAGTTACGGGCAAAAGAATATACACTAATTTTCTGGAATTTATCTAATTCCGAAAATCACCTAAATAACTAACGGGCCTACAGTGGGCGCAAGATAGCTATCAGATGCCTCGAGCGAGGGAAAAGAGGCCAGGGGAAACTTACCTTGGGGAAAAGCCACCTGGGCCAGCTCGAACTGGGCCACGAGGAGGAGGTGGCCTGGAGGAGCCACCCTGGCCTGGGCCGGCTCGGTCGGTGGGCCGCTGGGGCTGGGGAAGGCCCATGCATGGTCAACGCTAGGGGGGATCGAGCACTGTGCCTCCCAATCGGGACGAAGCCCCAGGCGATGGCGGCGCACCTCGAGGCTCCGGCCATGACGCATGGAGCAAGGGGACCCACGGGGGTGAGGCGAGGGGTGCGATAGCGACGGCGGCGGCGGTCCGGCGAGACAGGCGGGGCCCTTGCGGGATCTGCGGTAGCAGGGCATCGCAGCTGGCGGATCTAGCGTCGGCGACCTACCGTAGCAGGAGGCGGCCATGGCCAGCGGGCTGACTACTCCGCGGCTCGGCCTAGCCAGGGGAGGCACTCGGGCCGGCGGGCACAGGGCGCGGGGCTGCTCGGGCTAGGGTGCGCGGATCGAGGGGCAGCCATGGGAGGCTCGGGATGCACGGGGGGGGGGAGGGGCTCGGGAGAAGCTGTGGTTGCTCGGACATGTCCGATTTGACCACGGACATGTCCAGTAGGTGGGTTTCTGGGCGAATCTGAGCCATTAGATGTGAATCCAATGGCCAGATTTGTCCAAAGGGTTTGGGCTGCTGGATTTTGCAGGACGAGGGCTAGAGGTGGAGTTTTTGAGGGGGGTGGCTGCAAAATTGACTAGGGGAAACCCTAGTGAAGTGAGAGGGGTCTCCCTTGGGGGTATTACTTATATAGGGTTGGTCTCTGGAGGGGTGGACCTCGTCCGTCCGATCACGATCCGATGACCACAAACGGAGGAAGTGGCTAGGTGGCACAAATGGGTTGTGTAGAGTGGTTATCCGGAGACGAGAGTGAAAACGGGCGGCGCGGCAACGCGATTTAAAACACCGGGACACGTTCGACGATAGACCGAATACGGTGCCGCTACGATCGACCGTTCAGGTACCAGACGGACTCCGATCGCGACGAAACTTGACAGGCGGCCTACCTACATTAAAATAAGTCCACACATCAAATCTCAACCCCATAAGAGAAAGTTTTACGCACACTTTTGAAAACAAGATTTAAACGTTGTTGCGGGCGCGTGCGAGTGTGGTCGAGCTCAGAACGGACAACGACGAGAACCGGCAACTAACAACGGATGCAAGTTTTGAAAACTGGCGGCAACGGAGATGTCGATGCAATGCAAATTATGTGAATGATGTGATGATGATGCCACAAAAGAAAATAGACACATGACGAAAACGGAATAGAAGGGGAATCTTCTGGAACGTCGGCATTGGGATGTCACAACTCTCCTACACTACAAGAGGATCTCGCCCCGAGATCCAAGAATGAAAGGGGAGAGGATGAGAAAGAACAAGAGGTAAAAACTTAGTCGCTTCTATGACAAACGAGTGAAACCAACGATCCTTGAAAGTAGCAAAGCGATGAGGAATGATATGAGAAAGAAGCAAGAATTCACGGAAAATTTCGGCGGCACTTCGGTAGGAAAAGGGGACAAAAAATTCGATAAGATGGAAGAAATAGACAATATTCAGAGCCAACAACTAAATATAACAAGGGAACACCATGATCTTGATAGAACAACAAGATTAACCCAAAAGAGCAACATCACAATGCCTCCGAAACAATAGAATAGGAACTAGCTCATACGGAAGAAGAGAATGAAGAAAAGAATGACAACTACTAACTCCAATGAACTTGGCAAGCATCCTCGCAAGACGAATTCGATGGGGTTGTTGGAAAAGCAACAACGAAAAGAACAAGATATTAGTGGGCTTATGGACACCTTTTCAAACTAATGAAGTGACAACCAGCCACTAACAGAAACAAGGATTGATTGGGAGAAACAAGATATGAACAAATTCTTACACCAAGAGGATACATTGAGAACTTGGATTAATGACAAGCACCATGATAGCAACAATCCATAGGAAAAGCTTTAGGTAAACCCAAACCAAGATAGCTCAATGAAGAAATCATGGGTTGCAAATATCTCATGATCATAGAATTGGTGGGTTTAATTATCTCCTTCTCGAAAGGAAATCTCTTTGAGGCTCCTACACTAGCAAGAATGCTATAATACCACCTCAAAGGATAAAGGAAGAACAAATGCACTTGGAAATGCAAGATAAGAAAACTTGAGGTTCTCCAAAAAGAATCTTGAAGAAGACTTTGAGAATGAATTAACATCATGAGCCGCTCCGGATGAAGAATTCAGATTACGATGAACAAGAATAAGAATTATGTTATGCTGATCCTTCATCAAATTAAATTGATGACAAGCAATGGATTTAGCATATAGCTTATTCTTCTGAAAAGATTGAGGAGAGATATGAGCACAAACTAGAAGAACTGTTGCAAGAAACACCGGTGGGAATTGAAATGAACGAGGTAACCATGAATGAATGGAGATACATGAGAATGAAGAGATCATGCGCCACCTGAGAGAAAACTAGAACAAGGCACCAGAATAATTGAGAGACGAACGAAGAGACAACAATTTAGAAGAATTGAGGATGAAAGTTGAAAGCTGAGAACGAAGAATCTTCTAAAATCATGGCCTTCGGAGGATCGAGAATGAAAACAACTCAGAAATGCACCGGATAGCAAGAAAGGGATTACTCATGATTGACAACAACTAAGAGGATAACACGAAGCTGAGATGACAATTTTCACAAGAATGGAACAAGACTGAGAGAAACACTCCTTCGAATTTGCAAGCTGAGAATGATGACGAGAAACAACACCATGAATAGCTGAGACACTCCAGAATAAGAACAAGGAAAAATTTAGCCAATGACGACAAATAAATTTGAAGGGATCTTGAAGAAGGAGTATGACTGATGAAATTCATACTTCCGTCATAGTTGAAAAGAACAAGATAACTCTAGAAGGATTACAAGAGTCGGATAAGATCCGCGGAAAAACCTATGGGTTATGGGCTCACTCAAAGAAATCACCGTTGACTAGATTGCTTATAAGAGGGATATTGCACTGGTACAAATGAAAACTAGATGAGGTTGAGCACCTCCAAATAATGGAAAGATTGAAAACCAGAACTTCTGACACAACATCAGCACTCCGGATAGACTAGAGACAAGCGACAATAAGAAGACCGATGAGGATTTCCAACATGGAAAGAATTACAAAGATGACAAGGATATGAAGACACGGATAATTAAATTGAATTCACCGGTACGGATGACAAGAATGAACAAATATGACACGAATCTCCTAAGAATCTTCACAATGAATCACCGGGTAAGAGAGAAAAGAACACACAGCGGAAGCACAATGAAAAGAAAACTCTTGGATGAAAATTGAGACACTGAGAGAAAGGGC
Source organism: Hordeum vulgare subsp. vulgare (assembly GCF_904849725.1). NCBI lineage: Eukaryota > Viridiplantae > Streptophyta > Magnoliopsida > Poales > Poaceae > Hordeum > Hordeum vulgare. The sequence goes on along the minus strand of NC_058519.1, from coordinate 266,100,088 downwards.
GGGAGGGTGGGGAAAAACAAAGACAACTTGGGCTAGATGAGATGAACTCCGGAAAAAAATGAGAGAATGATCTTGCAAAAATTACAGAGGATTGAATTCAGTTGAAGAGAAGCACACCGGTTGAAAAGAATTGACACCACAACTCCGGTTGACAAGAATTGGTAAGACAATTGATTATGCAAAAGAATTTGCATTCTCACATAAAAATATGAGAATGCCTCTTGGAAAGATCTGAAATCACCACTTGACATCGAAGCAACTTAAATTACCACACTCCAACAAAACAAAGAGATGAGGCTTACAATTTGCCAGAACAAACTCATGAGAAAGATTTCCGTTCGATATTTTTGTGGACAGGATCGCACGGGCTCGAACCTTACAGTAGCCATCAAGTGCAAGGTAGTGCACCTGACATACGAAGAGTCCTCAAGTCGTAGCAAGCTACAAGGACTCTTTAAGACACAATGAGAACCGATGTAAGTCGACCGTCAACAAACGAATCCACTAGATGTTGAACCCCAACCTAACATCATGCATTTGTTGGAAGATTGTCCTATAAGCAACTACTGGAATTCCCACCTAAGAATTCCCGAAATATCTGGTCAAGTAATCTGGTACACGGACCCAAGGAGTAATATCACAAAACTCCTATACTAACCCGTCACCTGTATCACATCCGTCAACACACAACCAGAATCTCGGACCTTCGTCTACAACAGACACTCGTGATCACAACGATACAAAGTATGGCAGTACTCCCGAACAATCTGCACTAGTACTGGGGACATCGGGGTTATCTCGCCACTACTAGTATTGAAGCAATTACGAACATCCTTCGTTCGGAGATACTTAGAAATCTGAATGATAACGATGTGCTCGAGAATTCCCTGGAACTCAACTCCCCGGAAGAAATCAAGTCAGACAGGAGGCACCAAGACAGAACTCCGTCACATCGGCATCATATAGATTCCAAAAATATCTGTGTGATCCTAAAAAAATTGAGTGAGAAGAGGAGTAGAATAAATTATTATGTCAAGATTCCACAACAGAGCATAGAAGAGGAGAAAAAAGAATCCTACTCTCCGATATATAACTAGACTCAAAGCAATTTTTCAATAGACTCGACTCGGCCAAGTTCGATCAATCAAGGGGGCTCCTAGGTCGGTACTGCTCTGATACCAACTTTTCACGCCCAAGATGCGACCCTATCCTCAATTTGGCACGAGGGCCAAGTCAGGGATAGAAGCCCATCTCGTCGTGTTGCAAGAATGGATATCGTTACAAGTACATGTACTGAAAAGAAGAGATATATAATAGAATTGGCTTACACTCGCCATAAGCTACATCAGAGTCACATCAGTACAGTACATATACATCAAGAGTAAGAGCAGGGTCCGACTACGGACGAAAACAAACGAGAAAATAAGAACGATGTCCATCCTTGCTATCCCAGGCTGCCGCCTTGGAACCAATCCTAGATCGATGAAGAAGAAGAAGAAGAAGAAGAAGAAGAAGAAGAAGAAGAAGCAACTCTAAATGAACAATCAACGCGCTCGCGTCGAGTAACCTTTACCTGTACCTGCAACTGGTGTTGTAGTAATCTATGAGCCACAGGGGACTTAGCAATCTCATTTCCGAAGGTATCAAGACTAGCAAAGCTTATTAGGTGAGGCATGGTTAAGTGGTGAGGTTGTAGCAGCGGCTAAGCATATATGAGGCGGCTAAAATTACGAGTACAAGAAATAAGAGGGGATGATCTACGCATAACGGACGTGAACTACTGATGATCAAATGAATGATCCTGAACACCTACCTACGTCAGACATAACCCCACATGTCCTCGATCGGAGAAGGAACTCACGAAAGAGACAGTCACGGTTACGCACACAGTTGGCATTTTTTATTACGTTAACTTCAAGTTATCTAGAACCAGTGTAAAACAAAGTTTTCCACGTTGCCACATAACCGCGGGCACGGCTTTCTGAAAAGATTCAACCCTGCAGGGGTGCTCCAACTAGTCCATCACAAATTACCACAAGCCGCATAGAAATCCTCGATCACGAAGCTCGTGATCTCGTCGGACTCCTTAGTGGAAACCCTCAACTCTGAGATTACCAAAAGCATCACCGGAATCCCGATGCACAAGATATCTCCTCAAAGGTAAAACTAATCCAGCAAGGCCACCCGGTGTGTCGACGAACCCGATAGGAGCCGCGTATCTCGTTCTCAGAACACACCGTCTATACATAGTGGACGGTAGCCAAACCTCGAGTTGCCCCGAGGTGGCACCACCGACTGCTAGGTGGGTGGACCAACACTCATACGAAGCACTGGCCGGGGGGTTGATTAAATTATCCTCGGGGTCCGGAAAGTCCCTATGCAATTTTATTAGGTTATTAGGCAAATGTAGTATCAAAGTTGGGCCTTGCCAGACCAGCTTTAATTTAAAATGAATTATCAAGGGGGTCCCCATAACAACCCCGATCGTGTTAGGAGCGCTCAAATATGGAACATAACACCGGTATCCGAAACTAAGGGGGCAAAGGTTTAAGAAAACACCAGGCTAGAAAGGCCGAGCCTTCCACCTTTTACCAAGTATATAGGTACATTAAATTAAATAGCATTTAATATGGTGATATAACAAGGAACCCATGTTTTCACATGGAACCAAAGCACCTGCAACTAGCAACGCTAACACAGGGTTAAGCAAGCAATAACATAGCCAGTCAGTGGTTTGCTAGGTTGAACAGGTTGAAGGTTTCATGGCATTGTTGAGAGGCTGTTATTTAACATGTGGTAGGCAACGAGACATAAACGATAGAAGCGATAAAACTAGCATGGCAATGATAGTAATGGTATTTGGGGAAATGGTCATCTTGCTGAGATCCCGCTTGGAAGAAGAATGCCTCCGTGAAGCAGACGAACCGACGTAGTCGAACGGGTCCTCACAATCCGGCACGCTGCAGAACTCTATCGAGATGAAGCAAACCGGAAACACAAATCAACACATGGAATTCACCACATGGTGCACAACACAAATGATGCATGAGCAGCTGAATACATGCAAGTCACGACATGGCAAATCACACAAACAAACACTACACATTAAGTGAAGTTCAATATGCAACGAGTTGCATATTGACGAAACTCCATGTTAATTATTTAGTTCTATCCCGATTAGATACACGGAAATATTAAATGTTATTAAACATGCCAAGAGGTGAAGCGTAATTAAACTACCTATCTAGGCATTTTAAATGTGGTCAGAAATGACATATAGCATCTCCGAGACGACCTCGCATGTTAATTAACAATTCTGTCCAGATCTGTACTAACACATTTAGTTAGTTGTTAAACAGAAAAACAAATAGTTTCACGTGATTCTACGCATCGTTACAAGCAATTTACATATATAGAACATCTCCAACGGAGCTACGGATCAAAAGATACGGACACCGCAAGATATGATGGCATGAATGCAATATGTGTGCAACAATGGTCACGAGTACTTCAAAACATACAACCAGCAAGAGAAAATGAAACTACACGAGATTCTAAGCAAGTTTCATATAGGACACAATCAAATCGGAGCTACGGTTCAACAACTACGAGCAAAACAAGAAAACACTACAATCTGCCAAAATCAGCCACATAGCATTTTCTACGCCCCACAACTACGAGCTACAAAATCCCAACTTGCTCATCCAAGGCATGAGGCGATAGAGGGAAAGAAGCACTACAACATACAACCAACAACACCTAGCATGGAATCAAGGATCACTAGGAAAAGAATTTACAAAATGGCTTCTCACACACAGTTTCAGACTTAGTGAAAATAACACTTCATGAAAGTGCGGTTTTCGATCCGAAGGCATATTGACAGCAGCAAAACCATAAGCTACAGGACTCCAAATGGCATGAAACTCACAGCATGCTAGAGAATCACAAAGTATACAACTAACTCCATTGCACCAACCTCAAAAGAGCTATAGAACAAAAGATAGAAGCAAGACAAGACACCAACAAAATATAACAGAATCTAGACTTTGAAATATTTCAGCATCCCTAAACATCACTATTTCTAGCAACTTGAGAGCAAGCAAACCACACCTAAACATGCATTTCTATTGCAACCAAAAATACGAGGGGCTAGAGTAAACATCAAAGAACAACTCCCTAGTTGACAACTCCTACAAAAGAAGCACAGAATAAATCCTACCAAATAGACAAGAGGGCAACATGGCAAAATATCGAGCGAACTAACTTGCTCAAAAGCTAAAACTATATGCACAGAAAACTCCCATGGATTTTTCTACCCCGAAAACATATAAAACATGTGGGGTTGCACAACAATAATATCGCCGCACGTAAATGCGAGATAATAACCTATACACGGAAAAATAAACTACCCGCAAATCCCTACACGCAAAAATACCAATGACCTCTCTAAAATACATGGACAAGTGGTTCCTAAGACATGAAGATTTTATCTAAGGCATTCGAGCTATTCGAACACGCGCGGAAAATAAATGCAGGCACTATCCTATTGGGACAACACGTGTTTTCTAGGCATACGGCAAGCTAAACGACGTCAAACAAATATGCAAGTTGCAAAATCGTATTCTACGCGCAAAACTACACGAAAACCATATACTACACGTTCCGATCCGACTAACGGTTAAAAAGTTACGGGCAAAAGAATATACACTAATTTTCTTGAATTTATCTAATTCCAAAAATCACCTAAATAACTAACGGGCCTACAATGGGCGCAAGATAGCTATCGGATGCCTGGGGCGAGGGAAAAGAGGCCACTTACCTTGGGGAAAAGCCACCTAGGCCAGCTCGAACTAGGCCACGAGGAGGAGGTGGCCTGGAGGAGCCACCCTGGCTTGGATCGGCTCAGTTGGTTGGCCGTTGGGGCTGGGGAAGCCCCAGGCGATGGTGGCGCACCTCGAGGCTCCGGCCATGACGCATGGAGCAGGGGGACCCATGGGGGCGAGGCGGAGGGTGCGATAGCGGCGGCGGCGGCGGTCCGGCGAGACACGGCGGGGCCCTAACGGGATCTGCGGTAGCAGGGCGTCGCTGCTCGCGGATCTGGCATCGGCGACCTACCACAGCAGGAGGCGGCCATGGCCGGCGGGATGGCTGCTCCGCGGCTTGGCCTGGCCAAGGGAGGCACTCGGGCCGGCGGGCATAGGGCGCAGGGCTGCTCGGGCTACGGCGCGTGGATCGAGGGGCAGCCATGGGAGGCTCGGGATGCACGGGGAGGGCTTGGGAGAAGTTGTGGTCGCCCGGACATGTCCGATTTGACCACGGACATGTACAGTAGGTGGTTTTCTGGGCGAATCTGAGCCACTAGATGTGAATCCAATGGCCAGATTTGTCCGGAGGGTTTGGGTTGCGGGATTTTGAAGGACGAGGGCTAGCAGGTGGAGTTTTTCACGGGCGTGGCTGCAAAATTGACTAGGGGAAACCCTAGTGAAGTGAGAGGGGTCTCCATTGGGGGTATTACTTATATAGGGTTGGTTTCTGGAGAGGTGGACCTCGTCCGTCCGATCGTGATCCGATGACCACAAACGGAGGAAGTGGCTAGGTTGCACTAATGGGCTGTGTAGAGTGGTTATCCGGAGACGAGAGTGAAAACGGGCGGCGCGGCAACGCGATTTAAAACATCAGGACACGTCCGATGATAGACCGAATATGGTGCCGCTACGGTCGACCGTTCGGGTACCAGACGGACTCCGATCGCGACGAAACTTGACAAGCGGCCTACCTATATTAAAATAAGACCGCAGTTCAAATCTCAACCCCATCAGAGAAAGCTTTACGCACACTTTTGTAAACAAGATTTAAACGTTGCCGCGGGCGCGTGCGAGTGCGATCGAGCTCAGAATGGACAACGACGAGAACCGGCAACTAACAACGGATGCAAGTTTTGAAAACTGGCGGCAACGGAGATGCCGATGCAATGCAGATGATGTGAATGATGCGATGGTGATGCCACAGAAGAATATAGACACACGATGAAAACGTAATAGAAGGGGAATCTTCTGAAACATCGGCATCAGGTTGTCATAATAACATAGAGATTTGTAAAGCACACTCAGATCTGAAAGGTTCAGACCCGTTGACTTAAAACCTCTCTCACAAGCAAGACATGATCGAACCCCAGAACTATATGGGTGTTAGATTCATTACAATCACATAGTGATGTGAACTAGATTATTGACTCTATTGCAAGTGGGAGACTGTTGGAAATATGCTCTAGAGGCAATAATATATTGGTTATTATTATATTTCCTTGTTCATAATAATTTTTTATTATCCATGATAGAATTGTATTGATTGGAAACTCAAATACATGTGTGGATACATAGACAACACACTGTCCCTAGTGAGCCTCTAGTTGACTAGCTCGATGATCAAAGATGGTCATGGTTTCTTGGCTATAGACAAGTGTTGTCACTTGATAATGTGATCACATCATTAGGAGAATGATGTGATGGACAAGACCCAAACTATGAACGTAGCATATGATCGTGTCAGTTTATTGCTATTGTTTTCTCCATGTCAATGTATCTGTTCGTGTGACCATGAGATCACGCAACTCCCGACTCCTAAGGAATACCTTGTGTGTATCACATGTCGCAACGTAAATGGGGGACTATAAAGGTGCTCTATAGGTATATCCGAAGCTGTGAGTTCAGTTGGCATGGATCAAGACTGGGATTTGTCACTCCATGTGATGGAGAGGTATCTCGGGGCCCACTCGGTAATACAACATCACAACAAGCCTTGCAAGCAATGTGACTAACGAGTTAGCCACATGATCTTGTATTACAGAACGAGTAAAGAGACTTTCCGGTAATACATTGAACTAGGTATGGAGATACCGACGATCGAATCTTGGGCAAGTAACATACCGAAGGACAAAGGGAATAGCATACGGGGTTAACTGAATCCTTGACATAGAGGTTCAACCAATAGAGATCTTCGTAGAATATGTAGGAGCCAATATTTACATCCAGGTCCCGCTATTCGTTATTGATCATAGAATATCTCAGGTCATGTCTACATAGTTCTCAAACCCACAGGGTCTGCACAATTAAGGTTCGGTGACGTTTCGATATAGTTGAGTTATAGATGTTGGTTATCAAAAGCTGTTCGGACTCCCGGATGATATCTTGGACGTCACGAGAAGCTCCGGTATGGTCCGGAGGTAAATATTTATATATACGAAGTCTTGTTTTGGTCACCGAAAAAGTTTTGGGTACTTCGGTAGTGTACCGGGAGTGTCGGGAGGGTACCGTGGACTATCGGGAGGGGTGTCACGCCCCGAGGGGCCTCATGGGCGGTGGGAGGAGACAAACCAGCCCCTAGTGGGCTGGCCTAATCCCCCACTAAGGCCCATGAGGCTTTAGAAGGAAAAAACCCAAAGGTGGAACAGGAGGAAAGGGTTTCCAAGTGGAGAGGAGGTATCCTACTCCTAGTAGGATTGGAGTAGGACTCCTCCACCTCCAATTTCGGCCAAACCTTGAGGGTTTGAGGCTGCCCCCTCCCCTCCCTCCCTCCTATATATACTAGAGGAATTAGAGGCAGCCCTAACCCTAATTGCCACGTGCTCCCTCTACTTCATCTAGATCGGTTTCTCCTCTAGTCTAGTTTGGCGGTGCTTAGGAGAAGCCCTGCTGGATTAGTTCACCACCACCACCACCATGTCGCCGTGCTGGAGAACTCATCTACCTATACGCCCCTGTTGCTGGATCAACAAGGTGGGGATCCTCATCGAGCTGTACATCTGTTGAACGCGGAGGTTCCATCCGTTCGGCACTAGATCGGGATGGATCGTGATGGGATCGCGGGACGGATCGTGATGAGATCACGTGACGGGCTGCGATTTGAATCGCGAAGATGTTCCACTTAATCAACCGCGTTATATACGCTTCCGCTTAGCGATCTACAAGAGTATGTAGATTCACTCTCCCCTCTCGTAGATGATCATCACCATGGATAGGTATGGCATGTGCATAAGAAATTTTTTGTTTCACATGCTACGTTCCCCCAAGAACGTGTGATGTATATCATGTAGGGTGTATGCCAATGAGTGGACCCTTTGTTTAGTGTTTTCAAGGGAAAGGCATTGTTCGGGTGCTTACCTCGGGCGGGTCATGGATTGACACCGAAGTTCCTCGAGTCAGGTGGGTAAATGGTGTAACCTATGGAGAGTGTAAAACCATTTAAATAGTCGTGTCCACGGGCAAGGACAGCTGGGTGGCAGTGCTTAAACTATATATGGTGTTTTACAAAACGTGGTGTGCGTGTCGAAAATGAATACTCGAGCTAAGTGAGATGACTTGGTGACATGATTTGAAATTGGAGTTGTTCCAAACTCTATTTATATTGATAACAGTAACCTATTTATGTGTATACTCGTAACCTCATGATGCAAGCTTTATAAGTTGTTAGGACATGTCATTGCACTCAAAATTAGCTTCTTCACAAAACTACCCACTTAGTATCATACCATGCATTGTTTTACCTTTTTCCAAACATGGGTTGCTTGTGAGTACATTTAAAGTACTCATTGGCTTGTCGCTTGTTATTTAATTGGACGGGCATGAAATAACAAGATATGGTGAAGAGTACCTTGGTGACGAACATGTGAGCTAGGACGCTTCCGAGTCAAAATGCCTATAGGGTCAAGGTAGATGGCTTGGGTCCATGTTTTTGTTGAAGAATTCCACTGCAAGTAGATGATTGATGTTTGATCTTCGTGGTCCTCCCTATGAAGACTTGACCATAATGGTCATAATGGTGTAAAATGGTACCTAATGGATGTAAGAGTCTTATTATTCAGTTTATGTGTTTTCAGTGAGCATTAATATCTCGGATCATTGTACACGTGCATTCGGTGACTTTGACTTATGAGTTGGGGTCCCCACACCGCCAGGCGCATGGCCTCATCCAAGGCGATGCAACAGATGGGTTTACCCCTCCAAGAATTTGGAGGATGGGCCGCCCAAGCTCGACTCATAGTGCTCGACGGGCTTCTCGACTATGGGAAGCGCCATCCGCCCCACCGGGAGGCGTGTCACCTTCTCTTTCAATCCCCGTGAAGGAAGCAGTAATCCTAGTATCACACGCGTGAAATATGCCTCATCCCTCTTTCACCTTTGCAAACATCATCGGTGGTAGGGGGAGGCATCCGAATCGTGTGCATCATGTGGGCTAAAGATTCACTTGCTCCTCTCGCGGCTACATGAACAGTACCCAACGGTCACCCACTATGTTTGATAGAAGATACAACTAGTTACCCACAAAGCAATATGTTGCCCCGACAACCATCATCCTCACATGGACAAGTGTGCAACGAGCAGCCTTGTGATACTGATACTAGCTACAGGCCTTTCCTTTGTTTATGCTAGGAAAATGGGAGCCCCAAGTAGTATAAATAGGAGAAGTATATGACCTTGAAAGCCAAATGATTCATTGACAACTCAACACATTTATTGTAGCTAGTCCAAAGAAAAATACCAGTCTAGACAAAGAGTAGGGTATTACACCAACACGGTGGTTGGAACCTTGGTAACTCTGATGTGTTCTATTTTCTGTTCTTCTTCTCCGATGATTAATGACTTAGGGAGATAGATGCTTTTAGTCCTTAGTCAAACTCACAAAGGGTTGTAGATCACAACCCAATGTATGGTTCTTAGACATCGTCAGTTTCCATTAGGACACCGCTGCCATGGGATGGTAGCATAAAAGATGACATGCAAGTTCTCATTATAAGCACGTATGACTATATACGGAATACATGCCTACATATGATTGAGGAATTGGAGCTATTGTGTATCACTCTAGGCTGTGAAAGTTACATGATGAATTCCATCCAAATATCCATCGCTACTCCATGCCTATGCTTTCTCATAATATTGTCTTTGCTAAGTTACTACCATTTCTGCTACTTTTACTATTACCATTGGTACTATTATCAATGCTACCAAAATTTTCATACTACTATGCCAATAATACTTTATTCCACAGAAATAACTTATCATGTGTGGTTGAATTGACAACTCAAGTGCTAAGGCTTAAATTATTCTTTGACTCCCCTTGTGTTGAATCAATAAATTTGGGTACAACACTTCCCTCGAACACTCTTACAATCCCCTATACTTGTGGGTCATCACACATCAATTTATGATTATTTCTCTTATCATTGTTTAGGAAAATCGTGTACAATAATCAACAAACAAATTAGTATGTACCTTGTGTAGATGGTAACCAGTTTATGTCTACATAACGATCGCCACCTCGCGTGTTTTCCGTGGATTATTCTTGCCTAGTAGTTGAGGGGGTCTAGGATTAAGGGGTCCTCGGGCTGCCGGTCTATCTCTTGTGGGCCGGACAGGTGGGCCACTCTGTGGAAGGTCGAGCTATAAAACAACTTCGTGTTCATGAAGGAAACCTATGAAACATTGGTGTGTCCTCCAAGTCAAGATGGTAGAATTGGCATGTTTATTCCTTGATGGCAACCTACCATGTGTGACCCTAGGTACCCCCGATGTCTATATAAACCATACGGTTTTGTTCATAGAGGGGGAGGATTATCCTAATCATCTAGAGTTTAGTTTAATTGATCTAGTAGTAGATTGACTGTGTAATTGTCATACACACATCAATATAATCAAGCACGGCGTAGGGTTTTATCTCTTCGGGGGGGCGAACCTGCGTAAATACTATCCCTATGTTTCTTGTTTCCCATCAATCCAAGATCTACAGCTCGGGACCCCCTACCAGAGATCCATCGGTTTTGACACCGACATTGGTGCTTTCATTGAGAATTCCACTGCAGGATCGCCAAAGGATCGATGGCTGTCCTAATCATAAGCAGTCACATCTACAACGGGGATGTTTTCGTCCTTGGATAGATCTTTGCGTCCGGCAGCATCGTGTTGCACACTAATCTGACCGGCCACCTTGGCCAGGTCGAAAGTCTCGCCCCCGATTGGGAGATCAGGTTTGGGAACCTAGAGTTCGTCACCGACTCCCGGAGAGATCTAATCCCGACAAAGCTTTTGGCACCCCTTGAATAGCTCGCAAGTCCCGACACCTTTATGTCAGGAGCGGTGGACCATGCCACTAGGGTGGCCTCCACCCTGTGTCCTACAGTAAAGCCCGATCGAGTCGATACGCCCGGGACATATTTGGTCGAACACTGCCTAGGCGCGACTTTAAACGTCCGTGGAGCAACGGTACTCCGGATCGACCCCACGCACTCTGGGGGCATGGACTCGAGAGATATCTCGTCATTAAACGAGCTACATAGTTGAATCCAATCCATGGGGATAATCGACAGCCAACTCTCGGTCTATGATGAGGTCGGGATTAAACCCAATGACACGGAGATTTACGTCCCACCATCAGACACTTGGTCGCCACCATCGAGGAACCGGCCGAAGGTTTGTCATCTCAACCGCCGGAGCTGAGAACGGTTTACGTTCAGGTTCGTGACCATCAGGATTGTTCCTCTAGTTCAAAATCCGGACTTCACCAGGGAAAAAGTTCAGGATCGAACTCTGATTCGATGCACGATATAGATTCCATGTGTCTGTATCCTGATCGATAATCTGAACCCCGAACCCGGCGCGCTGGATTCCACGATGGTACAAGACACCATCAACAAAGCTTTAGACTTACATCATATCGGGATACAAAGTTTTTTTCCCACCCACCCCCAAGTCGAATACTCTCCAAGTAATTCGGCAAAGCCCGATATACAAGATCTTTTGCACGTCAAACAACAGCGAGGGAAACGGTCCATCACTTCTTGGCTAGATTCCTACTTACCAAAAACAGGATAGAGACTACGGTGGCCAAGAAATCATAGCATCCTTCTGGCATAACTGTCGCGATGAAGGAATCCTAAACGCCCTCGCCCTTCGCAACTTTCAAAACTTCACCGAGCTATGGAATGCGTGTGGCAGACACAACAGATGCACACGGAGTCAATCCATGCCGAGAAACCTAGAAGAGCATGGAGGAAGTGCGTACCCCCATGATGGTGAGCCGAACACGAGCCCGCCGAGAAAAGAATAAACCCCTTGCAGGATCCAGAATTGTTCTTGAAGAACTATTGGACAAGTCCTGCCCCATAAACTCCACCTTGTTGAATACAAACCCAACTCACAACCTTCGAGCATGCTAGGTCGTTAGGCAAGTCAAAAAACGCGGAGAGGATATCCTCGAGGTCTCACCCTCAAGTAGGCATTCACCAATGCCATCGGATAACAACCTCGAGATCCTAATGATCTATGAGACGTTTCCCTCAAAAAATCACAGGAAGAGAGCTCTTCAAGAACTCGACCAAATGCACTAAGTAGCAGCAATGAATTCAAGGACAAACACACCCATTACCTTCAGCAAGGCAGACCATCCAAGAACCCGCCTCGGTTGAACACCTGTCGCCCTGGTCCTTGATCCCATAGTAGACGGCTTCAGACTCCACAAGCTGCTAATGGACGGCGGGAGCGGTTTCAACCTCATTTATGAGGATACCCTGGACAAAATGCAATTTGACAAATAGCGCTTCGAACAATGCCACACCACCTTTCGAGGGATAATCCTGACAAAAGAGGCATGTTGCACGGGACGAGTTACTCATGTGGTATTTGGCACCCCTGAAAACTACATGTTTGAAGAACTTCTCTTCCATATTGTGTCCTTTGAGAACGGTTATCATGCCCTATTGGGGTGTGAAGCCTTCACAAGATTCACGTCATACCACATTACGGGTATATGAAGCTCAAAATGACATGGATCAATGGTGTGATCACAATTATAAGTGACTCGGATAGAGCTCTTCGGGCTGAAAACAAAACCGCATCGCTTGCCCTCGAGGCACTGCCCAAGACTCTCGTTGTAGAGGAATTAATCACATTTTTCTCAATGGTAGATGAGGACGACGTAATCTCAGTAAGAGGCCCAAATCCACATCCTTCAAACCAACAGATGAAATCGTCAAATTTCAGGTGCACCTAACGAACCCCAACAAAACAACATCCATTGGAGGTCGGCTCGATCCCACGGTTGACGAAGCACTGCACACATTCTTGCACAAAAACTGGGACATATTTGCATGGCACCCCTCAGATATGTCAGTAATCCCACGAAGACTAGCGGAGCATAGCGTGAACATAATCACATGCTTCAAGCGAGTCAAAAAGGCATTACACCAATTATCCAAACCCAAGCATCAAGCTATGGGTGAAGAACAAGTAAAATTAGTCGAAGCCGGATTCATCCAAGAAATCAAAAACCCTAAGTGGTTGGCAAATCTGTTCATGGTGCCAAAGAAAGACAAATCCTTGTGTTTGTGCGTCAATTTCGAAGACCTAAATAAGTCATACCCTAAGGAACCCTTGATAATCTACGGTCTTACGATATACGGCTCAGTCCAGACAAATGCGTCTTCGGGGTTCCCGCTGGTAAACTGCTCGGATTTATCGTCTCCCATAAAGGAATAGAGGCCAATCCAGCTAAAATCCGAGCCTTATCCCAACTAGCGATCCCTACGGAGTTGAAGCAAGTTCAAAAACTAGCGGGTTGTGTGGCGGCTTTGAGCCGCTTTATCTCCTGCCTTGGTGAAAAGGCACTACCACTCTAAAGGCTGCTCAAATGGACCAAAAACTTCTAGTGGACCGACAAAGCAACGGCTACACTCGAAGAAATGAACATGTGATTGGCTAGCAATCCTATACTAGCAGTGCTCGGCATAGGTGAGCCAATGTTGTTGTACATCTCAGCCACAAATCAAGTGGTGAGTGTGGTTCTCGTTGTCAAACGAGAGGCCGAGGGTCAGTAGTTCCGGGTGCAAAGGCGAGTCTACAACGTGTCAGAAGTGCTCACTCCGTGAAAATCTAGGTATCCGCATTACCAGACGATGGCCTATATAGTTTTCATGGCATCCCGAAAGCTCGAAAACTACTTTCAAGAGTGCTCGGTCACGGTGGCATTCGAAGTACCACTGAATGATATAATGAACAACAGAGACACAACTCGCCGCATAGCCAAATGGGTTATCGAGCGCCTCCCTTTTGAAATTACGTACAAACCACGCCGAGCTATTAAATCTCACGTGTTGGCTGATTTTCTTGTTGAATGGACAGAGGCCGAGCTCTCCAGAGAGTACAGTACATACTCCCACTGGACGATGTACTTTGATGGATCCAAGACGCTTGCCGAACTGGGGGTTGGAATTATACTTACATCCCCCACTAGCGACAACATCTGTTACGTATTGCAAACCATGTACACCAACTCCAATAATGCGGCCGAATACGAGGCTCTATTGCATGGACTTCGGATGGAAACATCAATGGGCGTACAACGACTCGAATATGGGGAGAATCGAACCTTGCCATGTCCCAAACCAAGAGCGAATTCGATGCTATAAACCCAAATATGGCAGCATATAGAAATGTTGTCCTCAAAACATCTGCACGGCTCGAAGGATTAGAATCTCGACATGTTTCCAGAGAAAGCAATAAAGTTGGTGGCGTCCTCGCCCGCATGGGCGCCAAGCACAGCACCGCCCCTAAGAACACCTTTTCAGAATGACTTTTCAAGCCATCCGTGGTATGGTAGGACGAGGACAAGGAAGCTGGAGCCAATGGACCAGCACAGATCATCCCTCTTGTCACCGAACCAGATGAACAAATCATCGGGGGTTCAACACTTGAAGAAACGCCTTCAACTCACGAAGTCATGGCAGTAATCGCGCCATGGACCGAGACCTTCCTCGCCTACCTTCCCCGCCAAGAAATCTCCAATGACCAGACCAAGATGATGACCCACAAGTATAGGGCATCAGTGATAGTCCTTTCAATAAGTAAGTGTGTCAAACCTAACGAGGAATTGAAGGAAATGATAAGTAGTTTTCAGGAAGGAATTCTCTACAAGTGTTGTAAGTAGATAGTTTTGTAGCAAGATAATTCGTAACAAGTGACAAGTAATAATAGTAAGAAAGGTGCACCAAGGTAGCCCAATCCTTTTTATAGCAAAGGACATGCCTGAAAGTTCTCTTATATAAAGCAAGCGCTCCCGAGGACACATGGGAATGTCTGTGTAGTCATGTTCATAATATTAAGTTGATTCGCGTTTGCTACTTTGATGATTTGATATGTGGGTGGAGTGGTTCTAAGGTGTTTTTCTTACTTGAACTAACAACCTACTTATGATTACCCCCTCTCGCAAGCATCCACAACTATGGTAGAAGAATTAAGAATAATCTAACCATAGCATGAAACATGTGGATCCAAATCAGCCCCTTATGAAGCAACACATAAGCTGGGGTTTAATCTTTTGTCACTCTCGCAACCCATCATATATTTGTTACCCCCACAATGTCTTCCCTTAGGACCATAACATGGTGAAGTGTCGTGTAGTTGACATTCACACATCACCACTAACAGAAGTAACAACATCCATATCATCAAAATATCGAACGAATACCAACTTTACATGATAACATATAATAAGACTTCTCCCATGTCCTCACAAACAATAATTACTACTCACACTTCATAAACATGTTCAAGATCAGAGGTGTAATAATAATAATTAAGGATCTGAACATAATATATTCCGCCAAGTAATCCAACAAGCATCAAATACAAGATGTAATCAACACAACTAGTAACCCACAGGTAGCAATCTGAGGTTTTGAGACAAAGATTGGATACACGTGATGAAGTAGCATTGGAGATGAGATGGCGCTCGTGAAGATGTTGATGAAGATTGGTCCTCCCACGAAGAAGGAAGCATTGGTGATGATGATTGCTTCAATTTCCCCTCCCAGAGGGGAATTCCACTGACAGAATCTCATTGAAAAAGGGCCTCTGCCCAGGTTTCCGCCTCAAGACGGCGGCGCTTCGTCCCGAAAGATAACTTATGATTTTTTTTCTAGGGTAAAACACACCATATAGGAGAAGATGGTCGCCACAGGGTCAGCTGGAGACCCACAAGGCATCAGGGACCGGCTAGGGGGATCGCGCCCTATTGGCTTGTGCCTAGCTGGTGGCCCCTCTCTGGTATATTTTTAGCACACAAATTCTCAAATATTCTAAAAAAATCTCTATAAAGTTTCAGGTAATTTGGAGCAAGTTTATTTTTGTGCTTTTTTCTCGGTTTCCCGGTCTAGAATTCTAGTTTCCAGATATTTCCCTCTCAATCATGTATCTTGCATATTCAAAGAGAAAAGTTATAAGAATTGTATAATAATATGTATAATGGACAGGATCAACACAAATATAAATAGTAATTCATGATGCAAAATGAGCGTATCAACTCCCCCAAGCTTAGACCTCACTTGTCCTCAAGCGAAAACCAAACTCGAAAATAATGACCACATGATTAAAGAGAGAGGTATCGATAAAAATAGAATACGAGCATGAGAGCATCATGAATATTAGCATGGCGACAAGCATTTTATCATATAACTTCTCATAAACAAATAACAATACATTCACAACTATTGGAGTATGAAGAATAAACTTTATTGAAAATCGACAAACTATGTTCTGAGTCATTGAGGCAATCATAATTCATCATAATCCAGAGGAGAGTATATATAAGAGCTTTCTTTTTGGCAAGTTCTCATACTCAACTATCATTTAATCTTCGATGATTGCTCACGCTCAAGGCATATTTTTGGAGCTCATGTTTCCATACGAGACATAGGAAGATAGGGGCTTAAATGATTTCTACCCAACTTATTTATCTCAAGGATAATGTCAACAATAATAAATCATGATCATCTACATCCACTTGGATATATAAATCTAAATCTTTCCTCAACACATGATGTTTGTCGTTATAGAATTAATAAGCTAGAAGAGGGCTGAACTTTATTGATTCAAGAACAGAGTAAAACTCCTGAAAGTAAAAGATACGCCCTTCTCAAAGGGAAGTGGAGGTTGTCATGCATTTCTAATTTGTTGGATGTGTGAACTCTTAATGCAAAGGAATGTCACTTTATATTGCCCCTTGTGATAACAAACTTTATTATGCACTTTGTCGCTTTTATTTCTTTGTCATCACAAGATCGTACAAATCTTATTTTCCCTTGCAATAAAATATCATACATATTTACGAGCATTTTTTATTTCTTGAAGGATCTTACTTAATCCATAGGTAGGTATTGTGGACTCTCATGACAGGAAATTGGGTTTTAGGGTTATGGATGCACAAGTAGTATCTCTACTTGGTGTGGAATTTTTGGGCTAGCAAAGGATCCATGGCAAGCATCCAATGTGATGGATCCAAGACCATATAACTTCTATGTGAATATAAACTACCATGATCATTATGTTGTCTTCCATTTCCAACATCAACACTTGATCATTATATAATATTTGATGAAGGCTCACAATCATAAAACATGTCCAGGATAGTATATTTATATGTGAGGCTCCTTGACTAGGGTTATGCACCACGTAGTCTCCCGACCATTGGATCGGGCTGAGGGCCCCCAAGACGGTTCACTCATGGGCCAGTTTGGACGACCCATGATGTATACAAGGGAGATTCCACAAGACTTGGCACACAAGACAAGGACTGTTCTAAACCCTAGGCCTACGGTGCATTATATAAACGGAGGCCAGGCTAGTAATAGACAATCGCATATTCATTACAACAATCTCATGGTTAATATCTATATTGTGTACTATCCCCATATCAATACAATCAAAAGCAGGACGTAGGGTATTATCTCCTTGAGAGAGCCCGAACATGGGTTAAATTATGTGTCCATGTTACCATCGCTCCAAGACGCCTAGCTTAGGACCCCTACTATGAGATATGTCGGATTCAGAACTGACACTCCTCTCCTCTATAATAATCTTGCTTAGATTGCAACAATGACTAGTACTATGCTTGTTTACCAGCAACAACTTTTATCACTTATACCCTTTTGTGTGAAGTCATTACTTATCATGAGATGAGCATATGATATTTATCTTTCTTTTTATTGACATGCTATGATGATGGGTGCCCACGGGTAAACCACAAAAACTAAACTAATCTTTATTGTATATCTCACATACTGGATTACAATGATAGATGGAACTCAAAGCAAAGCAAATCTAAAATGTATTTCTCTAAATCATGAAACAACTCAAGATCGAACTAAGATAGATAGTAATGATGGAAGTGGTGCTGATACGATATTGGGGCACCTCCCCCGAGCTTGGAACAAGAAAAGGGTGGTGCCCGTACCCATGCACTCAAGCGTCCTCTTTAGGTGATGGCGATGGTGATGTTGCAGCATTCTTCTTCTCCAGCTTATGTCGGAGGATAAAACTCTTCCCCCTCAAGTCATCATTCTCTTGCTCGAGCTTCAATATATTTTTGAATCATGCCATCTTGCTTTCCTGCAAAAAATGTGATGGTATAAATTGCTCCTTAGATTTCTTTACCCTGTTTGGGAGACTGGACTTCTTAAATTCCATGTGCATATATTCGGGTTGACGTAGTGGAACTTCATCTTCATCTGAGCTGACTTCCTTTGTTTCCTCCAAATCATTGTCCGCCTCCTCATGAGTGTACCAAAGGTAGGGATAGATATCCCCAAAGATATTTGGGTGTTAAATGTAGTGGGAGACATAGCTCTCTCCATCCGAATCTTGAGACGACATATCCTTAGGCCTGCCAAACAAATAGCTCGAAAGAAGAACAGAGGAGAAACTCGCGATGTGGTCATCAAAACACACAGGAGTATATATAACGAACTTTTCCATGTAATAATATGTGCTCGGGGAGAATTCGGAGTCTGGGAGGCGCACGAGGGCCCCATAAGCCATCAAGACGCGGCCACGAGGCGCGCCTTGTTGCCTTGTGCCTCCCTCATGGGTCCTCTGGACTCTGTTTTACTTTTGTATTTTTTTCTAAAATTCCAAAACCAGTATAAATTATTATTTTTGGAATTTTCGGAGTCGATTTACTTACGGTACCATGTATATGCCCTTTTTCAGGTTTCTGGAGTGTTCCGAAAGATTTCCTTTATGTACTCCTCCGATGTTATTACTTGGATGACATTACTTTCCTCATTAATGGGTGTACCTCAAATATAATGTTTGATTCTTTGCCCATTCACCACTCTCGGGTTCTTACCTTCGAAATTATTAATATTTATAGCACCACAATGATAAACCTGTCAACATAAGGTCCTTCCCATTTGGAGGGGAGTTCCCCTGCAAAAGTTCTAAAATGAGAATTGTACAAAAGCACTATGTCTCCTACATTGAATTCTATCTTTTGAATTCTCTTGTCATGCCATCTTTTAACCTTTTCCTCAAATAACTTAGTATTTACATAAGCTTGTATCCTCCATTCATACACTAAGCTAATATAAAATAACCTCTTCTCATCGGCAAATTTAAAATCATATTTAAGTTGTTTAATTGCCCAATAAACCTTATGTTCTAACTCAAGAGGTAAATGACAAGCTTTTCCATAGACCATTTTATATGGGGGAAAACCCATGGGATTCTTATAAGCAGTCCTATAAGCCCACAAAACATCATCAAATTTCTTAGACCAATTCTTTCTGGACCTATTGATAGTTTTGTGCAAGATTAATTTTATTTCATGATTGCTGAGTTCAACTTGGCCACTAGATTGAGGATGATAAGGTGATGCAATTCTATGGTTAACATCATATTTAGCTAGCAGTTTACGGAAAGCGCCATGAATAAAATGTGAAGTACCATTAGTCATTAAGTATCTAGGGACACCAAACCTCGGAAAGATAATGTCTTTAAGCATTTTTAATGGAATTTTTAAGATCAACACTACTAGTTGGAATAGCTTCTACCCACTAAGTAACGTAATCAGCAACAACTAGAATATGAGTATATCCATTCAAGGAAGGAAAATGTTCCATAAATTCAAAACCACACACATCAAATGGTTCGATGCCAAGTGAATAGTTCATAGGCATTTCCTGATGTTTACCAATATTACCAACTCTTTGGCATTCATCACAAGAAAGGACATACTTACGAGCATCTTTAAAAAGAGTATGCCAATAGAAACCGGATTGCAATACCTTGTGTGTAGTTATGTCACCAGCATGATGTCCTCCATAGGCTTCGGAATGACACTTCCTTAGAATTTTTTCCTGTTCATGCTCACGTGTACAACATCTAATAACACCATCTACTCCTTTATAAAGATGTGCGTCATCCCAAAAGTAATGTCATAAATCATAAAAGAATTTTTTTTGTTTAATTGATAGGTGAAGCTAGTCAGAATATATTTAGTGACAATGTAATTAGCATAATCTACATACCATGGAGTACTACGTGAAGTGTTTATAACACGAAGTTGCTCATCACGAATATTATCGTCAATAGGCAGTGGGTCATCAAGAAAATTTTCCATCCTAGACAAGTTATCTGCTACAGGGTTATCATCTCCCTTCCTATGAACGATATGCAAATCAAATTCTTGGAGTAGTAACACCCATCTAATGCGTCTAAGTTTAGCATCTTTCTTTTCCATAAGGTATTTAATAGCAGCATGATCAGTGTGAATAGTTACTTTAGAATCAACAATGTAAGGCCTAAACTTATCACATGCAAACACAACTGCTAAACATTCATTTTCAGTAGTAGCATAAATCCTTTGAGTGGTGTCTAGGGTCTTACTAGCATAATGGATAACATTCAATTTCTTGTCTACTCTTTGCCCTAGTGCAGCACCAACAACGTAATCACTAGCATCACACATAATTTCAAAGGGTAGGTTCCAATCAGGTGGTTGGCTAATAGGTGAAAAAATTAAGGCTTTCTTAAGTATTTCAAAGGTGTCTACACAATTATCATCAAAAACAAAAGGAACGTTTTTTGGAGAAGATTAGTTAATGGCTTAGAAATTTTTGAGAAATCTTTAATGAAACACCTATAGAAACCAGCATGACAAACGGAACTTCTTATACCTTTGATATCTCTTGGGCAAGGCATTTTTTCTATTGCATCAACTTTGTCCTTATCCACCTCAATGCCACATTCAAAAAAATTATGCCCAAGCACTATACCTTCATTCACTAGAAAGCGATACTTCTCCCAATTCAAGACGAGATTAGTTTCGAATCTCTGCAAAACTCTATCAAGGTTGCTCAATCAATCAGCAAAATAAGTCCCGTAAATGGAAAAATCATCCATGAAAACCTCAACATTCTTTTCACAAAAGTCAGAGAATATAGCAGTCGTACATCTTTGAAATGTTGCAGATGCATTGCGTAGACCAAAAGGCATACACCTATAAGCATAAGTTCTAAAGGGGCAAGTAAAGTAGTTTTATCTTGGTCCTCTTTTGACACAGGTATTTGAGAGAATCCAGAGTAACTATCAAGAAAGCAAAAGTGTGTGTGCTTACATAATCTTTCTAACATTTGATCAATAAAATGCAATGGGTAATGATCTTTTCTAGTAGCCTTATTCAATTTCCTGAAATCAATTATCATCATATAACCAGTTACTACCGTTTGTGGAATAAGTTCATTTTTATCATTAGGAACAACAATTATACCACCTTTCTTAGGAACACAATGAACATGACTCACCCATCTACTATCAACAATAGGATAGACTATACCTGCCTCCAGAAGTTTTAGTATTTCAATTCTTACCACCTCTTTCATCTTAGGGTTGAGATGACACTGATGATCAATAGCTGGTTTAGCATGAGATTCCATATCAATCATGTGCTAACAAAGAGTGGGGATTATGCCTTTAAGATCATCAAAAGTATATCGGATAGCAGCCATGTGCTTCCTTAAAGTTTTAGCTAATCTATTTTCTTTGTGTTCTGAAAGGTTAGCACTAATAATAACAGGATATATCTTCTTGTCATCAAGATAAGCAGATTTCAAAGTATCAGGTAAAGCCTTAAGCTCGAATATGAGATCTCTTTGGGTGGAGGAGGATCACCTAAAATTTCAACTCCTAAATTGTGCTTAAGGATAGGTTGTTGACCAAGGAGTATCCTATCTATTCCATTCATTTCATTCAAAGGCATATCATTCTCATGGTCTATAAATATTGTTTTAGTGGATCGGTAGGAGGTAGAGCAATAGAGGCGAGACCAATTATTTCATCATTTCTAGGAAATTCTTTTTCATGTGGCTGCTTTCTACACTTAGAGAAGTTAAACTCATGATAAATATCACCAAAGCTCACTTTAATCTTCTCAGTAGCACAATTAGTTTCAGTGTTAACCATATTCAAGAATGTCCTACCAAATATGATGGGACAAAAGTTATCTTGTTCCTAACTAAGTACTAAAAATCAGTGGGGTACTTGACTTTTCTGCACAAGACTTCAACATATCTACCTATCACCAATGGCAAAATAGTATCACGATTTGCAAGCTTAATAGTGACATCAATATCTTCAATTTCAGAGGGTGTTATATCATGCATAATTTTTTGATATAATTTAAAGTGTATAACACTAATACTAGCACCAATATCACACAGGTCATGATAGCAATGATCTCCAATTTTAACTAACATGACAGGTGTGCCTACCACCAGTTTATTTTTATCTAGTTCATCTCATTTGTTTTTAAGAGGTTTTGCAATTCTAGTAGCTTCATCATAGAGGTAAATATCATGCCCATCAATATTATCTACTACGAGATCTTTAACTATAGCTACATTAGGCTCAAAATGTGTTTGTTCAGAAGTATAGGTGTTCTACATAACTCTTATTAACCGGTGTTGTAGCCTTAGCATGTTCTCTAATCCTAACAGGGAAATGAGGTTTCTCAATGTAAGAAGTAGGAACAATAGGATCAACATGGTTAACAATTATTTCTTCCTTCTTAATTCTAACAGATTCGTGAGGTAATTTTTCAATGGGAGGGCTATATTTGAACCACTTGTCCTTAGGCAGGTCAACATAGGTAGCAAAATATTCATAGAAAGAAGCTACTATCTCAAGGTCAAGGCCACATTTGTTGCTAAACTCATGAAAATGAGAAGTTTCCAAAAAATATTTAACGCAGTCAAAATTAAGCTTTTTACCTGACTCTTTACCTTCATCGAGTTCCTCATCTTCAGTGTTGCGTTTAATCTTGTCCAGAAGATCCCATCTAAATTCAATAGTCTCCTTCATATAGGAACCTACAACACAAGCATCTAGTAAGGTTTGATCATCATGAGAAAGTCGAGCATAAAAAATATGTATAATCTATTCCTTTGAGAGCTCATGGTTGGGGCAAGTGTGCATAATATATTTAAGCATCCCCCAAGCTTGAGAGGTGCTTTCTCCTTCATGAGGCCAACAATTACAAATAAAATTCTAATCATAATGAATAAGATGCATAGGATAAAACTTCTGATGAAATTCCAGCTTCAAGTGATTCCAATCCCATGATCCAATATTATCCAATAACTTGTAACACATTAGTGTTTTTCCCTCCAAAGATAAAGGGAAAACTTTATTCTTAACTTTGTCACCGGGTAGACCTAAAAGCTTAAAAAATCCACAAATCTCAGCGACATATATCAAATGGTAATCAGGATGAGTTGAACCGGTATAAGGATTAGCTAGCAGTTTTTCTACCATACCCGAATGAATCTCATAATAATATTTTTCGGTAGGTTCAACCGGTATAAGGAACAATTTCATCAACTTCCGTTCGAGGCAAAGATTCCCCGAACAAGCCACTCAAAGGGTAACCGTTCATAGCGATAAGCAACAGTAAATTTCAGCACGTACCGAAAATGTTTCCTTACCAATTTCCACTTACCAAAGGCGCTTCACTCCCCGGCAACGACGCCAGAAAAGAGTCTTGATGACCCACAAGTATAGGGGATCAACCTTAGTCCTTTCAATAAGTAAGAGTGTCGAACCCAGCGAGGAGCTGAAGGAAATGATAAGTTGTTTTCAGCAAGGAATTATCTACATGTGTTGTAAGTAACAGTGATAGATTGTTTTATAGCAAGATAATTCATAACGAGTGACAAGTAATAATAGTATCTAAGGTGTGGCAAGGTATCCCAACCCTTTTTATAGAAAAGGACAGGCCTGAAAGTTCTCTTATATAAAGCAAGCGCCCCCGAGGACACATGGGAATTTCTATCTAGTCATGTTCATCATATTAAGTTGATTCACGTTTGCTACTTTAATGATTTGATATGTGGGTGGACCGGTGCTAAGGTGTTGTTATTATTTGAACTAACAACCTACTTATGATTACCCCCTCTCGCAAGCATCCGCAACTATGAAAGAAGAATTAAGAGTAATCTAACCATAGCATGAAACATGTGGATCCAAATCAGGCCCTTATGAAGCAATGCATAAACTAGGGTTTAAGCTTCTATCACTCTCGCAGCCCATCATCTAGTTGTTACTCCAAAATGTCTTCCCTTATGCCCAGAACATGGCGAAGTTTCATGTAGTCGACGTTCACATGACACCACTAAGAGAAGTAACAACATCCATATCATCAAAATATCAAACGAATAACAACTTTACATGATTACTTATAACAAGACTTCTCTCATGTCCTCAGGAACAATAATTACTACTCACACATCATCAACATGTTGAAGATTAGAGGTGTAATAATAATAATTAAGGATCTGGACGTAATATCTTCCACCAAGTAATCCAACAAGCATCAACTACAAGATGTAGTCAACATAACTAGTAACCAGAGGTACCGATCTGAGGTTTTGAGACAAATATTGAATACACATGATGAACTAGGGTTGGAGATGAGATGGTGCTGGTGAAGATGTTGATGAACATTGGTCCTCCCACGAAGGAGGAAGCATTGGTTATGATGATGGCTTCGGTTTCCCCCTCCCGTAGGGGAATTGCTCCGGTAGAATCTCTCTGCCACAGAGCAAAAGGGCCTCTGCCTAGGTTTCCACCTAGAGATGACGGTGCTTTGTCCCTAAAGATAAATTATGATTTTTCTAGGGTAAAACACACCATATAGGAGAAGATGGTCGCCTGAGGATCAGTTGGGACCCCACAAGGCATTAGGGCGTGGCCAGGGGGTGAGTCCTGTTGGCTTGTGCCGAGATGGTGGTCCCTCTCCTGTATACTTTTGGCCCAGAAATTCCCAAATATCCGAGAAAAAATCTCCGTAAAGTTTCAGGTCATTTGGAGCAAGTTGGTTTTTCTACCTTCTTCTCAGTTTCACGGTTCGGATTTCCAGTTTCTAGATATTTCCCTCTCGGTGATGTACCTTGCATATTCAAAGAGAAAAGGCATACAAATTGTATAATAATAATGGTTAATGGACAGGATCAACACAAATATCAATAGTAATTAATGATGCAAAATGAGTGTATCACGAGGCCAGACGACTAATACGACGATCCAAGGCCTACAAGGTCCATGAGGGTGAGCTATATAAGAAAAGCACCACGGGAGTCCTCCAACGGTGAATATGCGGAGAAGAAGGAAAACAACTCTTGGCTGAGATACATGCAGGCATGGACGGTCACCATGCAGCAGCTCAGGCCCTGGTAAGAAAGGCATTTCGATCCAGATTCTTTTGGCCCACGGCTCACGCTCACGCCCCACATACTCGTCCAACATAGTGTTGGTTGTCACCTCTTTGCAAAACAAGGCCACATGCCCCCAATGACTCTTCGAACGATATCGATAACCTCGCCTTTCGTGGTGTGGGGGCTAGACATGGTTGGACCACTTAAAAGGGGGGACCAAGAAAAAAAATCTACTAGTTATGGTCGACAAATTCACCAAGTGGATTGAAACAAAACCAATAACTTCACCTAAGTCAAGTCAGCTTGTCGACTTTATATACGGTGTGGTCCATCGTTATGGTGTCCCCCATAGTATAATAACGGACAATGGATCCAATTTCACAACCCGGGAGGTAAAGGACTGGTGCTCAAATATGGGCATCAAGCTTGATTACACCTCGGTATATCACACATAGACCGATGGACAAGTCGAACGGGCCAACAGTCTTATTATGTGCGGTATGAAACCTCGGCTGGTCCGTTCTGTGAAAGAATCTGACTGCCATTGGGTGGGGTGTTGGGTAACGTAGAAAATTCAAAGTTTTCCTACGCCATACAAGGATCTATCTATGGAGAGACCAGAAATGAGAGAGGTTGTAGAGCATCTTCATACCTCTGAAGATCGCTAAGCGGAAGCATTACTATGAACGTGGTCGATGGAGTCGTACTCGCAACAATTCAGATCGCGGTCGGTTCCGATCTATGTGCTGAATCACGGCACCTCCGCATTCAACACACGTACAGTCCGGTGACGTATCCCATGCCTTGATCCAGCAAGGAGGAGGGAGAGGTTGAGGGAGAGCTCCGGCATCACGACGGCGTGGTGGCGTTGGAGTTACGAGGTCTCTCGGCACGGCTTCGCCAAGCACCGTGGGAGAGGAGAAAGAGGAGAAGCAGGGCTGCGCCGAGAGAGAGATTTCGTGTGTCTCAAATCAGCCAAAATATCCACTATATATAGGGGGAGAGGGAGGGGGCGCCCCTTTATGGTTCCAACCCCCAAAGGGTGCACCAGCCCCATCTAGGGCTGGTGGTGGCGGCCAGGGCAAGGGAGAGGGGGTGGTGCACCCCAAATGGGCCTTAGGCCCATCTGCACTAGGGTTCCCCTCCCTTCCCTCTCTTGTGGCACCTTGGGCCTAGGTGGGAGGCGCACCAGCCCACTCTGGGCTGGTTCCCTTTCACCTTTTGGCCAATGCTAGCCTTTGGGGCTGGTGGCCCCTCCCGGTGGACCCCCGAAACCCTTTCGATGGTCCCGGTACATTACACGTGTCGCCCGAAACAATTCCAGCGACCAAATCCTCACTTCCTATATATAATTCTTTACCTCCGGACTATTCTGGAACTCCTCATGATGTCCGTGATCTCATTCGGAGCTCCGAACAACCTTCGGTAACCTCGTATAACAATTCCCTATAACCCTAGCGTCATCGAACCTTAAGTGTGTAGACCCTACGGGTTCAGGAGGCATCGAGACATGACCGAGACACCTATCCGGCCAATAACCATTAGCGGGGTCTGGATACCCATGGTGGATCCCGCATGTTCCATGATGATCTCATCGGATGAACCATGATGTCAAGGATTCAATCAATCCCGTATATGATTCTCTTTGTCTATCGGTATAGAACTTGCCCGAGATTCGATCGTCGGTATCCCCATACCTTGTTCAATCTCGTTGCTGGCAAGTGTCTTTACTCGTTCCATGGCACGTCATCCCGTGACTAACTCCTTAGTCACATTGAGCTCATTATGATGATGTTCTACCGAGTGGGACCAGAGATACCTCTCCATCATAGGGAGTGACAAATCCCGATCTCGACTCGTGCCAACCCAACAGACACTTTCGGAGATACCCGTAGTGCACCTTTATAGACACCCAGTTACGTTGTGACGTTTTATACACCCAAAGCACTCCTACGGTATCCGGGAGTTGCACAATCTCATGGTCGAAAGAAAAGACACTTGACATTAGAAAAGCTTTAGCATATGAACAACACGATCTAGTGCTATGCTTAGGATTGGGTCTTGTCCGTCACATCATTCTCCTAATGATGTGATCCCGTTGTCAATGACATCCAATGTCCATGATCAGGAAACCATGATCATCTGTTGATCAACGAGCTAGCCAACTAGAGGCTTGCTAGGGACACATTGTGATCTATTTATCCACACATGTATTACTATTTCTTGTTAATACAATTATAGCATGAACAATAGACGATTATCATCAACAAGGAAATATGATAATAACCATTTTACTATTTCCTCTAGGGCATATTTCCAACAGTCTCCCACTTGCACTAGAGTCAATAATCTAGTTCCCATCACTATGTGATTGCAATGAATTCAACACCCATACAGTTCTGGGGTTCGATCATGTCTTGCTTGTGAGAGAGGTTTATAGTCAACGGGTCTAAACCTTTCAGATCCGTGTGTGCTTTACAAATCTCTACATCATCCTGTAGATGCTACTACGCCCCATCTAGAACCATTCCAAATGATTGCTCCACTATACGGATCCGGTTTACTACTCATAGTCCTCCGGATTAGTGACAAAGCTTGTATCGACGTAACTCCTTTACGATGAACTATTTAATTACCTCCATAATTGAGAAAAGTTCATTAGTCCATTAGTTACTAAGGATAACTTCGACCGCTGTCCAGTGATCCATTCCTCGATCACTCTTGTACCCCACGACTGACTCATGGCAAGGCACGCTTTAGGTGCGGTACACATCATAACATACTTGTAGAGCCTACGGCTGATGCATAGGGGACGACATTCGTCCTTTCTCTTTCTTTTGCCGTGGTCGGGCTTTGAGTCATACTCAAATTTACACCTTACAACTTAGCCAAGAACTCCTTCTTTGCTTATCTATTTTGAACTCCTTCAAAAACTTGTCAATGTATGCATTCCGTTGAAAGTTCCATTAAGCACTTTGATCTATCTTTATAGATCTTGATGCTCAACTCTCAAGTAGCTAAATCTAGGTTTTCCTTTGAAAAAACTCCTTTCAAACAACCCTTTATGCTTTGCAGAAATTCTACATTATTTCCGATCAACAGTATGTCTACCACATATATTTATCAGAAATTCTATAGTGCTCCCACTCACCTTTTGGAAATACAAGTTTCTCACAAACTTTGTATAGAACCAAAAACTTTGATCATCTCATCAAAGTGTATATTCCAACTCCGAGATGCTTGCTCCGGTCCATAGAAGGATCGCTGGAGCTTTGCATACTTGTTAGCATCCTTTAGGATGAATAAAATCTTCTGGTTGTATCACATACAACCTTTTCTCAAGGAAACCGTCGAGGAAACAATATTTTGACATCCTATCTGCAATATTTCTTAAATGATGCAGCAACTACTAACATAATTTCAACAGACTTTCAGCATCGCTACGAGTGAGAAAGTATTATTGTAGTCAACTCTTTGAACTTTGTCGAAAACACCTTTGCGACAAGTCGAGCTTTCTTAATGTTGACTTTTCACCATCATCATATGTCTTCCTTTTAAAGATCCATTTCACAGTTAATAGTCTCATGACCATCAAGTGGTTCCTCCAAAGTCTATACTTTGTTTTTCATACATGGATTCTCTCGGATTTCATGGCCTCCAGCCATTTGTTGGAATCCGGGCCCACCATCGCTTCTCCATATCTCGTAGGTTCATTGTTGTCCAACAACATGACCTCTAAGACATGTTTACCATACCACTCTGTAGTAGTACGCATCCTTGTCTTCCTACGAGGGTTTTGGCAGTGACTTGATCTAAAACTTCATGATCACCATCATAAGCTTCCACTTCAATTGGTGTAGGCGCATGATAAACGAATCTATAATTTTTGATGGTTTCACGCTGTTATCTTGTCATCTTTGGATGTTTTATGTACCTTTTATATCTTTTTTGTGACTAACTTATTGATTCAGTGCTAAGTGCCAGTTCCTGTTTTTTTGTGTTTTTGGGTCTTTTCAGATCTAATTTTGGAACGGAGTCCAAACGGAATAAAATCCCCGAAATGATTTTTTCCCGAACGAAAGAAGATCAGGGGGCTTGTGGGCCAAGCCAGGAGGGCTCCTAGGAGCCCACAATCCCCCACTCCGCCACCAGGGGGAGGCGGCGGTGGAAGGGCTTGTGGCCTCCCTGGCCGCCCCCTGACCTAGATCTTTGGCCTATATATTCCCTAAAATACAGCAAAAAGCAGGGGATCCACAAAAATACTTTTCCGCTGCCGCAAGCTTCCGTTTCCGCGAGATCTCATCTGGAGACCCTTCCCGGTGCCCTGCCGGAGGGGACTTTGGAGTTGGAGGGCTTCTTCATCATCATCATCGCCCCTCCAATGACTCAGGAGTAGTTCACTTCAGACCTACGGGTCCGTAGTTAGTAGCTATATGGCTTCTTCTCTCTCTTGGATCTTCAATACAAAGTTCTCCATGATCTTCATGGAGATCTATCCGATGTAATCTTCTTTGGTGGTGTGTTTGTCGAGATCCGATGAATTGTGGATTTGTGATCAGATTATCTATGATTTATATTTGAGTCTTTGCTGATTTCTTATATGCATGATTTGATATCCTTGTAACTCTCTCCGAGTCTTGGGTTTTGTTTGTCCAAATAGATCTATGATTCTTGCAATGGGAGAAGTGCTTGGTTTTGGGTTCTTACCATGTGGTGACCTTTCCCAGTGACAGTAGGGGCAGCAAGGCACACATTAAGTAGTTGCCATCAAGGGTAACAAGATGGGCTCTGTCGTTGATATGAGATTGTCCATCTACATCATGTCATCTTTCTTAAGGCGTTACTCTGTTCTTTTGGACTTAATACACTAGATGCATGCTGGAGAGCGGTCGACGTGTGGAGTAATAGTAGTAGATGCAGACAGTATCGGTCTACTTGTTTTGGACGTGATGCCTATAGATATAATCATTGCCATAGATGACGTCACGACTTTGCGCGGTTCTATCAATTGCTCGACAGTAATTTGTTCACCCACCGTCTACTTGCTTTCATGAGAGAAGCCACTAGTAAACACTATGGGCCCCGGGTCTATTCACATCTATCGTTTACACCTTCGCTTTTACTTTGCTTTGTTACCTTGTTGCTTTCAGTTCTCAGTTGGCGAACAATCTATAAGGAATTGACAACCCCTTCATAGCGTTGGGAGCAGGTTTTTGTGTTTGTGCAGGATCTTGTGATACTCCTCCACTGGATTGATACCTTGGTTCTCAAACTGAGGGAAATACTTACCACCGCTGTGCTACATCACCCTTTCCGCTTCGAGGGAACACCAACGCAAGGCTCCATAGCCGTAGCAGAAGGATTCCTGGTGCCGTCGACACGACTATTCCTGTCACCGTTGCCGGGGAAGCACAGCTGACATCAGCGCCACAGGAACAACTTCCTGTGCCCTACCACACACTGGTTGAAGTGATGGTTCAATAACCTCATCAAGTATCCACCATACACCCACTCAACTCTTTCGAGAGAAACATTTCCTCGAGAAAGGACCCGTTTCTAGAAGCAAACACTTTTTGCTTCCGGATCTGAGATAGGAGGTATACCCAACTGTTTTGGGTGTCCTATGAAGATGCATTTATCCGCTTTTGGGTTCGAGCTTATCCAACTAAAACTCTTTCACATAAGCATCGCAGCCCCAAACTCTTAAGAAATGACAGCTAAGGTTTCTCTAAACCGTAGTTCATACGGTGTCATCTCAACGGAATTGAGTGGTGCCCTATTCAAAGTGAATGCGGTTGTCTCTAATGCCTAACCCATAAACGATAGTGGTAATTTGATAAGAAATATCATAGTATGCATTATATCTAATAGTACACGATTATGAGATACGGACACACCATCAGACTATGGTGTTCCAGGTGGCATGAGTTGTGAAACATTTTTCACGTGAAACAATTTTCACCTTGTCTTAAACGTTTACCAAACTCGTGACTCGGATATATATGATTACCTCCACAATCACATCGTAGACATATTATCCTCTTGTCACGATGATCTTCAACTTCACTCTGAAATTACTTGAACCCTTTTCAATAATTCAAACTTGTGTTTCATCAAGTAAATACACTAGTATCTACTCAAATCGTTTGTGAAGTATGAACATAATGATATCCACTGCGTGCCTCAGTACTCATCGGACTGCACACATCAAACTGTATTACTTCCAACAAGTTACATTCTTGTTCCATCTCACTACAAAAAGAGGTCTTCAGTCATCTTGCCCATGTGGTATGATTTGCATGTCTCAAGTGATTCAAAAATCAAGTGAGTCAAATGATCCATCTGCATGGAGTTTCTTCATGCGTTTATACCAACATGCATGGTTTGCATGTCTCAAACGTTTCAAAAATGAGTGAGTATAAAAATCCATCAGCATGGAGCTTCTTCATGCATTTTATACCAATATGACTCAAGCAGCGGTGCCACAAGAAAGTGGTACTATCATTACTACTTTGTATCTTTTGGCAACAATATTATGAACATGTGTATCACTACGATAGAGATTCAATAAACCATTCATTCTAGGTGCAAGACCACTTAAGGTATCATTCAATTAAACAGAATAACCATTATTCTCTTTAGATGAATAATCGTTTTTGCCATTAACATAATCCAATCATGTCTATGCTCAACGTAAACACCAAATAACAATTATTTAGGTTTAACACTAATCTCGATGGTAGAGGGAGCGTGCTATCTGTGATCATATCAATCTTGGAAACACTTCCAGCACACATCATCACCTCGCCTTTAGCTAGTCTCTGTTTATTCCGTAGCTTTTATTTAGAGTTACTAAGACTTAGCAACCGAACCGGTATCTAATACCCTGGTCCTAGTAGCAGTACTAGTAAAGTACACATCAATATCATGTATATCCAATATACTTTTGTCGACTTTGCCAGCCTTCCCATCTACCAAGTGTCTAGGGTAGTTCCTCTTCAGTGACCGTTCCCCTTATTATAGAAGCACTTAGTCTCGGGTTTGGGTTCAACCTTGGGTCTCTTCACTAGAGCAGCAACAGGTTTGCGTTTAATGAAGTATCCCTTCATGCCTTTCCCTTCTTGAAACTAGCGGTTTCACAAA
The DNA here is from genome assembly GCF_904849725.1 of Hordeum vulgare subsp. vulgare. Taxonomy (NCBI): domain Eukaryota; kingdom Viridiplantae; phylum Streptophyta; class Magnoliopsida; order Poales; family Poaceae; genus Hordeum; species Hordeum vulgare. The sequence goes on along the minus strand of NC_058519.1, from coordinate 266,067,411 downwards.
CCATCAACAATTGATGCTCCTTTTCGTTTTCTAATTCCGCGGTGTCAAACATCGCGAATAGCTCAAGGATCATCATATCCATCCTTGATATGTTATAGTTCATCACGAAGCTCTAGTAGCTTGGTGTCAATGACTTTGGAGAACTATCACTGTCTCATCTAGAAGATCAACTCCCACTCGATTCAAGCGATTGTAGTACTAAGACAAGCTGAGCACATGCTCAATGATTGAGCTCTTCTCCTTTACTTTTCGAGACAAAGAATCTTGTCGGAGGTCTCATACCTCTCAACAAGGGCACGAGCATGAAATCCCAATTTCATCTCTTGGATCATCATGTATGTCGAGCGACATTCGAAACGTCTTTAACGCCTTAATTCTAAGTCGTTCAAGCAATATGCACTGAACTATCATGTAGTTATCAAAAACGTGTATGTCGGGTGTTCGCAACATCCATAGATCACGCTTGGTGTTCAGCACACCGAGTGGTGCGTTAAGGACATAAGCCTTCTGTTTAGAAATGAGGACAATCCTCAGTTAACGGACCGAGTCCGCATAATTGTTGCTTCTATCTTTGAACCATATTTTCTCTAGGAACGTATCAAATACCGTAGAGCTATAGCGTAAGTTACAACATAATTTGCAAAGACCTATTTGACTATGTTCATGATAATTAAGTTCATACGATGAACTCCCACTTAGATCGACGTCCCTTTAGTCATCCAAGTGTTACACGATCCACGTCGACTAGCCCATGTCCGATCATCACGTGAGACTGACTAGTCATCAATGGTGAGCATCTCTATGCTGATCGTGTCAACCATACAACTCAAGTTCGACCTTTCGGTCTCCTGTATTTGAGGCCATGTCTGTATATGCTAGGCTCGTCGAGTCACCCTAAGTGTTATGCATGTGTAAACTGGCTTACACCCGTTGTATGCGAACGTTAGAATCTATTACACCTGATCATCACGTGGTGCTTCGAGACAATGATCCTTCGCAACGGTGCACACTTAGGGGAATACTTTCTCGAAATTTGCATGAGGGGTCATCTTATCTTTGCTACTGTCGTTCTAAGCAATAAGATGTAAAAGAACATGATAAACATCACATGCAATCATATAGTGACATGATATGGCCATTATCATCTTGCTCCTTTGATCACCATCTTCGGGGCACCATGATCATCATCGTCACCGGCATGACACCATGATATCCATCATCATGATCTCCATCATTGTGTCTTCGTGAAGTCGTCACGCCAATCTATTACTTCTACTACTATAGCTAACGTTTAGCAATAAAGTAAAGTAACCAACATGGCGTTGCATCTCATACAATAAATTAAGACAACTCCTATGGCTACTGCCGGTTGTCATACTCATCGACATGCAAGTCGTGAATCCTATTACAAGAACATGATCAATCTCATACATCACATATGCAACATCACATTCTTTTGGCCATATCACATCACATAGCATACCCTGCAAAAACAAGTTAGACGTCATATAATCGTTGTTGCAAGTTTTACGTGGCTGATTTGGGTTTCTAGCAAGAACGTTTCTTACCTGCGTGACAGCCACAACGTTGATATTACAATGCTATTTATCCTTCATAAGGACCCTCTTCATCGAATCCGATCCGACTAAAGTGGGAGAGACAGACACCCGCTAGCCACCTTATGCAACTGGTGCATGTCTGTCGGTGGAACCATTCTCACGTAAGAGTACGTGTAAAGTCGGTCCGGGCCGCTTCATCCCACGATGCCGCCAAATCAAGATAAGACTAGTAACGGCAAGCAATTGACAAAATCAGCGCCCACAACTTTTGTGTTCTACTCGTGCATAGAATCTACGCATAGAACCTTGGCTCGGATGCCAATGTTGGGTAACGTAGCAAATTCAAAATTTTCCTACGCCATACAAGGATCTACCCATGTAGAGACCAGCAGTGAGAGAGGTTGTAGAGCATCTTCATACCTTTGAAGATCGCTAAGCGGAAGCATTACTATGAACGCGGTCGATGGAGTCCTACTCGCAACGATTCAGATCGCGGTCGGTTCCAATCTATGTGCCGAATCACGGCACCTCCGCGTTCAACACACGTACAGCACGGTGACGTCTCCCATGCCTTGATCCAGAAAGGAGGAGGGAGAGGTTGAGGGAGAGCTCCGACATCACAACAGCGTGGTGGCGGTGGATCTACGAGGTCTCTCGGCACGGCTTCGCCAAGCACCGTGGGAGAGGAGAAAGAGGAGAAGCAGGGCTGCGCCGAGAGAGAGAGATTTCGTGTGTCTCAAATCAGCCAAAAGCTCCACTATATATAGGGGGAGAGGGAGGGGCGCCCCCTTTAGGGTTCCCACCCCCAAAGGGTGCGTCAGCCCCATCTAGGGCTGGTGGTGGTGGCCAGGTCAAGGGAGAGGGGGTGGCGCACCCCAGATGGGCCTTAGGCCCATCTACACTAGGGTTTCCCCCCTTCCCTCTCTTCTGGCGCCTTCGGCCTAGGTGCAAGGCGCACCAGCCCACTCTGGGCTGGTTCCCTTCCACCTTTTGGCCCATTCTAGCCTTTGGGCCTGGTGGCCCCTCCCGGTGGTCCCCCGAAACCCTTTCGGTGCTCCGGGTACATTAACGGTGTCGCTCGAAACAATTCCGGCGACCAAATCCTCACTTCCTATATATAATTATTTACCTCCGGACAATTTCGAAGCTCCTCGTAACATCCGGGATCTCATCCAGGACTCCGAACAACCTTCGGTAACCTCGTATAACAATTCCCTATAACCATAGCGTCATCGAACCTTAAGTGTGTAGACCCAACGTGTCCGGGAGGCATGTAGACATGACCGAGACACCTCTCCGACCAATAACCATCAGCGGGGTCTGGATACCCATGGTGGCTCCCGCATGTTCCATGATGATCTCATAGGATGAACCACGATGTCAAGGATTCAATCAACCCCGTATACATTTCCCTTTGTCTATCGGTATAGAACTTGCCCGAGATTCGATCGTCGGTATACCCATACCTTGTTCAATATCGTTGCTGGCAAGTCTCTTCACTCGTTCCGTAGCACGTCATCCCGTGACTAACTACTTAGTCACATTGAGCTCATTATGATGATGTTCTATCGAGTGGGCCCAGAGATACCTCTTCGTCACACGGAGTGACAAATCCCGATCTCGATTCGTGCCAACCCAACAGACACTTTCGGAGATACCCACAGTGCACCTTTATAGTCACCCAGTTACGTTGGGACGTTTGATACACCCGGAGCACTCCTACGGTATCCGGGAGTTGCACAATCTCACGGTCAAAGGAAAATACACTTGACATTAGAAAAGCTTTAGCGTACGAACAACACGATCTAGTTCTATGCTTAGGATTGGGTCTTGTCCATCACATCATTCTCCCAATGATGTGATCCTGTTGTCAATGACATCCAATGTCCATGATCAGGAAACCATGATCATCTATTGATCAACGAGCCAGCCAACTAGAGGCTTGCTAGGGACACATTGTGATCTATTTATCCACACATGTATTACTATTTCCTATTAATACAATTATAACATGAACAATAGATGATTATCATGAACAAGGAAATATGATAATAACCATTTCATTATTGCCTCTAGGGCATATCTCCAACAGGAGGAGCTTGACTCCGTATTATGCGGCATGCGCGCGAGGTCGAACCGATAAATGGGATACACACGATTTTTTAAGCGTGCATGGGAGAAACAGTCCTCCCCCGCGACATCATCCATGACGCGCCTAGAGTGTGCTTGTATGAAGAAAAGGAGGTCGAGCTAGATTGGAACGACGACCTATGTTGTGGAAGGAGAGTGCGATATAGCTTGGGCCCGCTCTACTTTTTATCAATGGCAGGCTCGATGCTACCAGAGTAGGGAAGTTCGAGCGAAGGCATACAAGTGGGTGAACTTGTTTTATGCCTCCTTAAGAAGCACAAGAATAAACTCTCACCCAAATGAGAGGCTCCTTTCATAATCGATGAAGTACTTGCAGGAGGAGCATATCCCCTCCGCAACCTACCACACAATCACCTCGAACCAAACCCATGGAATGCACCTCGTCTTCGACGCTTCTATGGCTAGACCGGTGTCGTCACCTTCACTAGTTTTTTTCCTTTTTACTTTTTTGAATTGGTTAGCATTTCCGGGGCTGTATTCAGCTAAACCGAGCTATGTTAAGTTTTCCTAGGCATACATCTTCAAATATACTACCCGGTCACACATGTGAGCTTCTTAACAAAGCTGATTAATATGTTTTTCGTGCATCTATTCGTCTTTGTCATGTATGCACCCTTCCAGTATCATTTTAAGCCACCATATGCATCAATTTATCTTAATATTAGGACAAGTTGTGTTGCCTTGCTCCTATGCTTGCTCTCTACGTTCCTTATTGTTCGGCTAGAGGGTAAAGGGAGCACCTCTACAATTGTTACGACCAGAACCTGGGTACGTACCTTAGACGGGCGAAGACGAAAGCTATCGTTCTTAAGAAGACAATTGGTCGTCCACGCGGAAAGTGAAAGTAATCGGTGTTCATCACTTAAACCCAGGATTATTTTCCCGAAGTAACCATCACCCGCATACTACGGGTATCCGGTTATAAAGTCTATGCTTAACATAGCAACCTGAAGAAAGGAACCAATGGAGGAACTATTTTCTTTGCAAAATGTTTCTTATGTTCAACAGTAATATAACATAACTCCCCGAGCGCGTTCTATCTGTTTTGCATCAGATGGATGGATTATGTGGTTCTCCGAAGTGATTTCCTCTTACCTCGGGTCACATAGTACGTAACACTCCCGGCCACTGGCGGGGGAGGCAGAAGCCGATGGTCAGTTAACACAATGTTTAAAGCACAGGCGGAGTATTTTTGTGTATAGTACATAGCTACACCAAATTATGGTATCTACAATGCAGTCTTCTTGCGGGATACTGCGACGGGCATCACTTGGTCATACACCAAATTAAGTGTCACCTCTTGACCATCCGGCCCTACCGGCCCAAGTCGAGCCAAATGTTGTGGGTCAAGTTTGGTAAAGCGGGTCTTCACCATTGGCCATGCCTCCTGTGCTCCTTCTTGACAAGCCGATATCTTCCATAGCTTGAAGTGACACCGAGCTCCTTTAAATCGATTGGCTAGCTCGTCCATCCCTTCTAGAGGCATCTCGATCGGCCATAGTGCCTTGATGATGCTCTTCATAGCTTTTCAGTCTCGCTCATGCACGATGGACACTTCCTTTAGAAGGTTCCCTTGAAATGATTTGGCCTCTTCTTCAGGGCGCCTGGTTAGGAGACCTAACAAGAGACGTGGTGTGTCTCTTAGATTGGCATAATACGCATGTCTTACGGAATTACAAGTTACAATTTCACTTACCAAACATGCCAGCCTTCAATATCCGGTTCTCCTCACGGGCTTGTGCAAGTTTAGTTTTTAACCTCTCAATTTCTTTGGCCTAACCCTAGTTTTCCACCTTGAGCTCATTCTTTTCATCAAGACTCCGGGACAGTACCCGACGATCAACATCGTGTTTTGAGTCGACATACCTTTGAGATTCTCTGGCCATATCCAGATCTTTCTACGGCCGACCTATGCACTCGACTTCTATAAAGTAATATTTCATTAGAAAAGGGGCCCCAAGCAATTCTTCATGTTAAACATTTTACTCACATGTGCCTCCCTCATGATTTTTTTAACCTCCTCTAGTTCGGCCTTCACAACCGCCAAATGTGTTCATTTTAACTCAAGGTCCCTAGACAATTTTTTGTTTTGTTCCCTTGAAGCCTACACCATGTTGCAACAATATTCAGACCCTTAACTCGGCCCTCCCGACCAACTTAAGGCTCGGGGGCTACTGGGTTAGGATTTGTGTTTGGTTGTCAAAATTAATCACTCACCTGTAGGTTGGTCAACATAAGGTTGATGTCTCCCTCAAGTCCTGCTCGGGCGGCTCCAAGATATGCGTCCACCGAATTAAGAGCGCTAAACTCATGTTCGGAAAATGCAGTGTGACACAATGACTCATTCCGCCATCGATGATTCATCACACTTTCGACTTCAGAATTGGCAACCGAGACTTCCTTGGGATCCTTTGGAAGCTGGTCTGCAGTGGGGACCTCCGCATTGACCCCGGCCTTTGCTGAAGACCTTTGTTCGCAATTACAACCTGGCACCTTTTCGACGTCCTCACACGAAGGTGGCTGTGTTCGTCTCCTGCATATATCGACAACGATTATAAATGCTCACAACTGCTATAACAATGAGGTAGTTCCCGTGGCCGCCACATGCTTGGGAGCCCTACCGTCTTTGGTCCAGACTCGGCAGACACCACTCTCACCGGTGTTCGGCGCATGGTGCGACGACCCTTGGGAGTAGAAGTCAGCATACTCGAAACGAACGGAGGAGAGCGCCCTTTTCGGGAAGAGGCCTTCTTGTTACTTACAATGGAGGAAGGGAGTGTCCCAGGGTGATCAGCCAAAAGAGTCACCTTAGATTGGTAAAGACTCTCCTGGTAAAATATTCCATCCTCAAACTCGATATACAAATCTGGATCGTCATGGAATCCTGGGTCATCATTGCGGGAATAACTCTCCGGTTGAGGAGGAAGGCAGTTGACTGTCCCGATCCAGCGCCTCCAATTATGTTCAAAAAAATCGAATATTCAATCAACAAAAACGTACATAACATCCGGATTATGAAAATATAGCTGGACTAACCCATTCGACGGGATTATAACTCGAGTAGCTGTCCCTGGTCCTTAGGCAGGCAAACTCTTCCTTTTCTCCTTTCAAGAGATCGACCGGTATGACTGCCATTGCAGCCTGGTTGGTAGGACCTTCCTGTTTGTAGCGGGTCACGTCATTTTCCCCATTGTACCACCATAAGGGTTGCATCATTTGTTGAAGAGGTTGGACACATCGAGTAATAGCAGCGGTCATCACGTCAATGATGGTTAACTTACTCTGAGCTAACAACATCACCTGAGTGGCCAGCCGCTTTACTTCGGCGCTCTCCTCTTGGGAAGGGCTTTTCGGTCACTAGTTAAACCATTTCTTTAAAGGAGCATCTAAGTTTTCGCGCAGACCCCTCTGAGTTGGAACGAAGGATGTCCTCAATATAAAACCATTGTGAGGTCCACTCTTCAGAATCCTTATTTGGGGTCCCAATAGGACAACCCGTCGCGACTATGCGTCATACTTCGACTCTGCCAACTTCAAGAATTATCCCTCCTCGGGTGCGGGGGTGAGGCAGAAAAATCTTCTCCATAATTCAAAATGGGCCTCACAACCCAGAAACATCTCGCAAAGGGCGACATAGCCCGAGATATGGAGAATGGATCCAGGAATAAGCTGATGGAGGTGGATCCCATAAAACTCTAGCAACCCCCTCGGGAAGGGGTGAATGGGGAAGCCCAAGCCTTGTAACAGGAAGGGTACAAATCCTACCCTCTCTTCCTTACGAGGGGCAGGGAAGTTTTCTGCAAAGGTCTCGCCATTTGTGGAAGTTAATCCGGGGTGGGTGGATACTAGATCTGAAGCAGTAGGTACCCTTGCGCTTCAAGGGCGCTCAATTGGAGATGGGAGACTCAACAGCTTTCCTAGTCGCGTGGGAGGGGGCCATGAGGGCGTGAGGAGGAGCGTGAGATGCTTTCCATGTCTCTAGGCTCCCTAATTTTTTTCTCTATGGTTAGGGAATAGGATGTGTTGCTCGTGGCATACCCAACCTATTTAATAGGCGTTTTTCCCTCAACCGTGAGGGACATTTCTATAAAAGACTGTTGGACCACCTACCTCCCATAGACGCACGAGAATCGAGGGTTGTCATTGACCTTGAGCAGAAAGTTAATATTGTAGGCCCCTGTGATGCTTCGATAATCAGGAACACTACAATGACCGAATTAGTGCCAGCCGAACATAGAAGGGGAGAAGAACTCGCCCCGCAAACGTTAGACCTTGGGCGCTCGAACCCCGACATTGGAGGCTAGTTCGGGGGCTACAAAGGGAGTCCGGCATGAAGGGGTCATCGGGTTGTCGGTCTATCTCTTGTGGGCCGGATAGGTGGTCCGCTCTATGGAAGGCCTAGCTATAAAACAACTCCATGTTCATGAAGGAACTTTCGAAGCCTTGGTGTGTCTTCGAAGTCAAGATGGTGGAATCAGCATGTTTATTCCCTGATGGCAGTCGACCATGTGTAACCCTGTACCCCTGGTGTCTATATAAACCACACGGTTTAGTTTGTAGAGGGGGAGGATTATCCTACTCATCTAGGGTTTAGTTCATTTGATCTCATGGTAGATCGACTCTCTAATTGTCATACACACATCAATATAATCAAGCGTGGCGTAGGGTTTTACCTCTTCGGGAGGGCCCGAGCCTGGGAAAAACGGTTTGTGTGTTTCATGTTCCCCATCAATCCATGATCCACAGCTCGGGACACCCTACCCGAGATCCGTCGGTTTTGACACCGACAATAATCGCTTCGTCTTCTCAATAAATTGATGTCGTTGCCTATCTTTCCTCCCTCTGCTCCACCGTTGTTGTTGCTTTGAGAGGAATTGGGGACTGACCAAAGACGGCACATAGTACACCTAGAAGGAAGGGGCGAAGGGAGATACCCTTTTAGCGGGGGGGAGAAAGTATACCCCCTCACCTGTCCATAGTTCAGCAAGTAGAAGAGAGCCTCAACTTCATCTAGCTGACACGCACGGGCGACGGCGTCTAGACGGAGATGCTGAACGACGGAGATGGAGAACTAATTGGTTTATGATGGGTCGGGTCTAGCACCATGGGATAAACCGTATGTAGCCAAGCGAACTGAAGGAGGTTTGCACACACACAAAATTGTAACTGACCTCCACCATGAGCCGCTCATGAGATAATAGCCTATAGGGACGAATTTCTTTACACATCGCTTGAATGACGTCGGATGAACTCCATTACTGAAATATCAGCGAGCAGTTTCACTCACACAAGCCGTTGGTATGCATCCCTGTGTCGGCTGGATTCCCGTGAAGACAGATCGTCCGTGTCTGAGGGATTGCTCACATCGCCCGCATATGCTGGATTGAGTGATCCTTAGGTCGCACGCATCCCAATTCATCTTTTGTGTGTTTTCGTCTATCTTGGGTAATTTTATTTTGTGGATCGATTTTTTTCCTCAAAAGGGTTAGCGATGGGCTATAGTGTATATCTGTGTGGATGTTAGCCCAAATGAGTGCGGAGAAATGGCACAATCACCCGTAGAGTTTTGTTTTCTCTTCTGGAGTAGCAGACAACTGGACCAAAAACAATATGATGAAAGGAGAGATTGACAGCACATCTAACAGCTAAGATGTCTTTCAAAAAAAACAGCTAAGATTAGCCTCATCACACAAATGAAACATCCAAAAACTGTCAAATCATGAGAGGCCTCCGCTTAGACTCAGTTTTACTCCCTCCGTTCCTAAATATAAGTCTTTTTAGACATTTCACTAGAGCAAAATGAATGATTCTATACTCTAAATTATGTCTATATACATCCGTATGTAGTCCTTTTAGTGAAACCTCTTAAAAGACTTATATTTAGGAACGGAGGGAGTACTATTTAAAAAAAAAATATTAAAAGATTAAAAAATCTTCCTTTTTCCCATTAAAAATAAATGAATTCGTATGTCCCCTGTTCTCTCTCGATCTCTCCCACCCCTCCACAGAATCCCACTTCTACCCTTCCTCCACAGAATCCTCCACAGAACCTCCATGGCCTCATCATCATCATCATCCTCGCCTCTCGCATCTCCCTCCCAGACAAACCATAACCCTCACGCCGTTGCAGATCCTCGATCTGATCCCTTCATGACCGCCCCTAGCGACGGCGACGGAGCCTCACCCGTGTCGACGGAGCTGCAGGAGGAGACCGAGCTCGCCGCGCCGGGGAAGGAGGAGCTGGAGCCCCCTACACCTCCCGAGGAGACCCTAACCCCTAGGAAGACGCGTTTGTCGCGCGCTTGCAACAGCAAGCCGAGGATCCCGCCCCCACTACCGTTAGAATGGCTGTGTCGCCGAGCTACAGCAGGTGTCGCCGTAGACGAGACATCGCAATGCCGCGTGGTGACGCCGCTTGTGTCGGATCCTGAAGCACCCACGCAGCTGGCACAGTGGCAGGTCCGCTGTATGTGGGAGCTCGGCTCCATCCTCAACTTCCTCCACGTGCGTGTACCTTTTCTACAATCATACCCCCAGCGGTTGGCAGCTCGGCGTACTGGATTTTCTATCATCTCTATCTCCCACAAAATCTGCGTCTGAATATCCTTTTATCTCTAGGGAATCATATCTTCTGTATGTTAGCATGATATCCTTTATGCCTCGCGCATAGCGCATTGCTTTCTTTACCATCTTCCAATGCTCTAGGCCTGGATTCCCTTGATATCTACCGAGTACCCGATGATAAAAGCTAAGTCAGGGCGGGTGCACACTTGTGCATACTGTAAATTTCCAACAGCCGAAGTATATGGCACTACTTTTACCTCATCGAGCTCGTACTAGTTCTTGGGACATTGGAATTTCCCAAAACTGTCGCCCTTGACTATAGGAGCTGGTATGGCCTTACTCGCATGCATATTGTACTTTTTTAGAACATTCTCTAAATATGCTTTCTGTGATAGTCCTAAGACTCCATTTTTCCTATCTCGGTGAATTTCAATGCCCAAAACATATGAAGCATCACCAAGGTCTTTCATATCAAAGTTTGAGGATAAAAACTTCTTTGTTTCTTATAGTAGGCAAACACCATTGCTTGCAAGCAAGATAATATCCACATACAAGATTAGGGAAATGTATTTCCCATTTTTGAACTTTGCATAAACGCAGTTATCCTCAACATTTTCTTTAAATCCAAATCTTTTAATACTATCACTAAACTTTAGATACCACTGTCCAGAGGCTTTCCTTAGTCCATAAATGGATTTCTTTAGGCGGCATCCCATATCTTCCTTGCCTTCCATGATAAAAACCCTTGGGTTGTTTAATGTAGACATTTTCTTCTAAATCTCTGTTTAGAAATGCCATCTTTACATCCATTTGATGCAACTCTAAATCAAAATGTGCAACTAATGCCATTATGATTCTCAAGGAATCATTACATGAGACTGGGGAAAAAGTCTCATTGTAGTCTATCCCTTCTCTTTGTGTAAATCCTTCTGCCACGAGTCGTGCTTTATACTTTTCTATATTTCCATTAGAGTCATACTTTGTGTAGACCCATTTACAGCCTACTGTTTTGGCTCCTTTAGGAATAATCTTTAAGTTCCAAACATCGTTGGAACTCATCGAGTTCATCTCGTCTTCCATTGCCTCCAGCCACTTTGATGAGTGAGGGCTTCTCATGGCTTCTTCTTATGAAGCGGGATCACCTTCCATATGAACCAAACCTCTGTTATAAACTTTATAATCAGCAGAAATAGCTGGTCTTCTAGTTCTGTTAGACCTTCTAAGTGCCTCATTCTCTGGCACATCCTCTAAAATTGGTTGTTGTACCTCCCTTTCATGTTCAACAAAAGGTTCAGTCGGATCTTGAACGACAGGTTCCGGGTCTTCTCCATAGTTGTCATGGTTGGAGTTACAACAGGTAGTGAGAAAAATGGCTCTTGAATCATCGGATTAGGTGTATGCGTCCTCTTCTCCTCTAGATCAATTTTCCGAGCTACCATGCTCCCCATCATCATTTCGTGCTCTAAGAAGACCGCATGTCTTGTTTCTACAAACTTTGTGTATCTTTATGGACAAAAGAAATGAAAATCCTTTGATCTATCAGGATAGACAATGAAGTGGCAACTCACTGTTTTGGGATCTAACTTTGCAATATTTGGATTAAACATCTTGGCCTTAGCTGGGCACCGCCACACTCTGAAGTGTTGCAAGGATGGTACTTTTCCTATCCATAGCTCGTACGGTGTTTTGGGCACCGACTTGCTTGGCACTCTATTGAGAATGTGAATAGCGCGTTTAAGTGCCTCCATCCATAATCCCAATGGCAGGTTGGAGTAACTCATCATGTTCTGCACCATATCCATAAGGGTACGGTTACGCCTTTCAGCTACTCCATTTTGTTGAGCCTCGCCCTGCATTGAATACTGGGCTACTATGCCAGTATCCTGCAGGAACTTTGCAAAAGGTCCAGGGACTTGGCCATATGGAGTGTGTTGACCGTAGTACTCCCCCACGGTCAGATCTCGCTATCTTTATTCTTTTGTCAAACTGATTTTCAACTTCAGCTTTGAAAATTTTGAATTTATCCAATGCTTCATTTCTTTCTTAGATTGGATAAATATAACCGAAACGGGAGTAGTCATCTGTGAATGTTATGAACGAGTCATAGCCATCCACGCTTTTCACAGGAAATGGTCCAGAAATGTTAGTGTGGATGATTTCTAGTGTTGTGGTGCTTCGGTATGCACCCTTTTTAATTGGTTTTACATACTTTCCTTTTAACGCAATCAATGCATTGTTCTAAATCTGAGAACTCTAGTGGAGGAAGAATCTCATTTTTAATTAGTCATTCTATCCTCCCTTTTGAAATATGGCCCAAACGACAGTGCCATGACTTCGATGAATCATGAGTTCTCTTTCTTTTCTTTGGATCTTTGTTCGATGAGGAATCTTGCTCATTCACATTACACACGTGATGCACTTTTTCACGAAGTGATAATAAATAAATCTCGTTGTGAAGTAAAGCAACACCAACATAAGCATGATTATACCATATGGCACACTTGCCATGTCCAAAATAACATTCAGAATTGTCTCTATCTAAACACGAAACACTTATCAAATTTCTATTACATGAAGGAACAAATAAGACGTCTCTAAGAAAAAGATTGAATCCTTCAGCCAACTCCAAGGAGATGTCGCCGACAGCTTCAACTTCTACTTCGACGCCATTTGCGACTTCAATACTTCTTTCTCTTCTTTGCATGGTCCTCATCGAACGGAATCCATGTAATGAATTTGCAACACGAACAGTTGCACCTGAGTCAATCCATCAAGTAGATTTCAAAAATTGTGAATACAGGGATTCATTAACAAAGGAAACGATATCGTTACCTCTCTTTGCTGTGATGATCTTTAGCCAGTCGGGGCAATCCTTTTTGTAGTGTCCTGTCTTCTTGCAGTGGAGACAAGTGTCCTTGTCCACTGGAAGAGGCTTTTGCTGATGCTGAAAGTGCGAGGGGCCTTTACCATGTGGCTTTGAAGGAGAACCTTTGTTGTTTTAACTGAAATTCATTTTCTTATTGTCCTTCACATAGTTGAGTGAACTACCATGTGAGGCTTTCGGTCTGTCCTCTTCTTGAACACACATTGCTATTGTCTTTTCAATGTCCCATGTTTCAAGTGACATGTTATAGTTTACAACAAAGGTTTCAAACTCCTTTGGTAGTGAAGCCATGACCAAGTGAACGAGGAGTGTTGGTTCGGTTTCGAGATCCGCGTCCTTTGTCTTGAGCTTTGCTGCCATGTTGCTCATCCGAAGGATGTGCTCTCTAATGCCATGGACACCGCTAATGTAGTTCTCTGCAACCAGTTGTTTTATCAACTGGGTGGCATATGTATTTAAAGAACCAGTGAACTGGCTCTTTATCTTTGTAAGCATCTCCCCTGCGGAAGTGCACTCTGCAATTGAGCCCACAATGGCGTTCTCAATTGTATTTTTTATAAATGTGAGACGCTTTTTGTTGGTGTTGATCCACTTTTGATTGTTGTGGCTGTAGGACATCTCCACTAGAGCATGATCCCTCTACTTTTTCTCCCATGCAACATCAGTGTCTTTTGCATCTCTGACTGGCTCTGTAGGTCTAACCGGCTATGGTTCCTCTAGAACCTAGTCCACCTCAGCACAGACAAATGTCATGTCAACTTTCTTCCTCCACTCAGTGTAGTTGTCACCTGTGAGTGTCGGGACATCTTTTAGGCAACTCATCAACTAGTAGCCTCCTGAAATCACAATTTAAGTGAGATTAGTATAACAATCATATGCATTAATCTAACGTTGGTCAAATTAAACATACAATTGTCTGTGCAATTAAAACTATATTACCGTTGGGCAAAAATAGAAATAAATGCACCTTGAATTCTAATAATGGTAAAACATGATCATGTTATTAACAACGTTGGTCAGAAAATAACAGAATCATATTCTCTTTTAATAAACACTCTAATATGCTCCTTTTAATCTGTTATTTGCTTTGTGAAAAGAGCACTAAAATAAAAAATTTGCAACGGAAAACTTGAATATAAAATTCATGTACTTTTTGTACTTTACAGGAAAAAAATATGTTACAAAATAAAAATTCATGAACTTTATTATCCTTTTTAATAAAAATCCATGAACCTTTCTTTTTCTGAAAAAGTCTCTATTTTAGTTTCAGAAACTTTTATTTTTCTTTGGAGAAAAAAATTTATTTACTTTTCTATATTCTCTAAATTTTCGTTGGAAAAATGCATAGAAGAATAAAAGGTAAAACTATTTAAAATTGCCCAAATCTGGACATAATTAAAATCAAAACGCAGTTAGCAAAGCCCGGCCTTTTGGCGTTCACACGCACAGCACGTTTCTATGGGCCGAAGCCGGCACAGCCGCGCTCCCTCTGGCCACAGCCCAGCGGCTAGTCAGCACTTTCGGCCCAAGAGGCCCGCTGTAGCTAGGGTTTCCTTCTGAGTCCATCCTGGCCGTCCATCAGATCGGACGGCCGGTCGTGCACCTAGCTGGGTCAAAACCAAACGGCCGAGGCTGGGGCTGGGAGACCCTCGGTTGTTCCTCCCCCCCGCGTGTCGCCCTCGTTCTTGTTTCTCTGTGCAGCGGCGGCCGATCCGCCCCGCCAAAGAGCTCTAGGACTGGCCGCCGACAACAGTGACCAAAAGCCACCGCGCCGTGCGCGCCACCCTCTGTTCCTACATCCCATTTCTTCCTTCTCTTTCTCCACCAGCCACGTCTACTCTCTGTGTCACCGAGGACAGTGACAGTGTGAACAAACGGCCCCATCTGCCCCTGTTGCCGGTGCGCGCAAGCTCCCGAGGGAGAGCGCACCGCCGTCAAGCGGTGTGGTAGTGGTGCCCTTTGGCCCCTTTGGCCCTCTTTTCTATTACAGAGAGAGAGAGAGAGAGAGAGAGACGCCCTCCTCTACTCTGTAGGCCTTCGCGTCCTTACCTCCCCTTTGCTGGTGGCGCATTTCCCTTAGCACAAGCGCGCCGCCGTCGAACGGCGTGGCTGCGGTGCCCCTTTGCCTTTGCGGGTGGTGTTCTTTACCCCCGGAGGGGTTGGTCTTTTTTGTGTGTGTTTTCGGATTCGATCCGATCCGTTCCCCTTTTCCGACGTGTCATGTGAACTTTTATGTGCCCCGTGAGGGGTTGTACCTTCTTCCGACGGCTCGGCTTGCCGATGCGCGTCAAGATCGAGAGGGTCGGCGCGGCCTTGCGGCGGCGCTCTTTGCCGGCGAGGCCCGAGGCCCTCTCTGGCTTTCTTTGCCCCTCTAGGGTTTTTGGGGATTGGAGATTTCTTTTCTGTTTTGAGTCTTTTCTACCAAAAAACATCTAGATCCTAGTGGCTCCGATACCATTGATAGAACGTGTAGATCGACTAGGCTAGATGGGTCCGGTAGTGGGTTTAGAGATTACCTTGTCCTGCACTTGAGGTGCTTCCGCCGGTGTCCATGGCGAGGTGGTAACGGCGGTGGCGACAAAGAGATGTGAGGTGGTGGCGGTGCTTCCCGTGAGCACTGCGCTAACCCTAGATCGGAAGGGGTTGATAGTGGGGAGTCTGAGGGCGCGGTGAACCTCGTACCGTGTGCCCCGACCATCACCTTTTTATTTATAGCGCGGATCAAAGGGGCCCACCAACCATAATGGGTCAAGGGTCATGTGGATCGTTTGGCCCACGCTGGAGAGATCAACCTAACAGTTAGCTCCATATTAACTCAGTTGTTTAGTTTTACATTTCTTTGGACCCCTTTCGCTCTCTTCTCTATCTTGGTTGGAAAAAGTTGTGTACTTCTCAGTGTGTGTGGGAGTGCAACACGGATCATTTCTGGTTCAGGATTAATATAAAATATGCTCTTCTGCTTGCAGGAAGTAAGCTGTTCATTTTCTTTTTAAGGAAAATTTGGTTCCTTGTGGGTCTAGGGGTTTAGTGCTAATCTTTAGTTTTTTTTGCATTAACTATTTGAACAAATGGTCCAGTAGGAGCATGGTTGATGCCTGCTATTTCATTGTTGGAATATACTTCGTTTATTGATTTATTAGAGCATAGATGTATTTGATCTCATGCTCTATTTAGGCAATACATGTTGTTCAGCCAACATCTCTATTATTGGGTTAGCATATTAAGTGCATGTTATGCTCTCCTGCCTTTGATCAATCTTTTATGCTCAAGCAGGCACACAACTATGCAAACATCTTACTCGGATTCTCATGATTGTTGATCATATGTGCAGTCAATTCCGCCAATAACTCGCATGGCCATGGGGCGCGGAACCTAGGTAACCGTCCTATGTAGTCCCTCCGTTCCTAAATATAAGATCTTTTAGAAATTCTACTATGAACTACATACGGATGTATGTAGTCATATTTTAGGATGTAGATTCACTCATTTTGCTCCGTATCTAGTCTATAGTGAAATCTCTACAAGGTCTTATATTAAGGAATGGAGGGAGTAGAAAACTAACGCTGCGTTTGGATGTGTGTAATGAAGCCCCAAATTGGATTGGGTATTACCAAATTTCCAATTCCGCTACTTGGCATGCACATGGAAAGAGCAGTCTGAAATCAAATGAATACAGCGCCGAAATCGCTTACACGCACTCACAGCAACTCTACCAGACCCCACATCCCGCCTCGGCCCGTAAATATTTTTGCGGAGCACAGCAAAATGTCGGCCCAAACCCGCGTATTCGCGGGTTTCCACCTCGCCGTTGCGGTGCCCCGCATATGAGCGAAAGCGGTTGGTGGGGGAACATTTCAGCCCGCGCTTTCCCCCATCAAAGCATATTTCGTGAATATGCTCTTTTACGGGTCCGTTATGCGGGGTCTGCATCCACGTCCGTGCGGGCCGGCCCGTACAGACGTTTTTACCCGAAATGCAAGCACGTTTTGCGGGCCGGACGAATGCGGGGTCTGCTAGAGTTGCTCACCTCCCAAGTTCCCGAGCTCCACCCCTCCGATTTGGCTGGAAATCACCCATCCCGCAAAACATAACGATTCAATCTTTCTTTCTCCCCCCGCTGGACCGATGAGACAGCAACCCCCCCGCACGACCTGCGATTGGAGCGGCGGCCAGGGAGGGACCCGACGGAGGCGACGAGGGTGCCCCACCCTCCGACGACGACGACGCCGGACCTCACCGTACCTCCGGCACCTGAATGCCTGTCGCCGCAGCTCATTCCCCTCCTTCAGTGGCCGCCTCATCCCCCACTCCCAGTGGCAGAGACAGGAATTGAACATAGGGGGCGAATCTAAACAAAAAATAATTGCAACCCGCAACCCATTATAAACGACCTCTTCTTAACAATTATTTTTGTGTATATAATCTACAAGTTAGCTCGTAAATATTGCACTAACGATCGATCATCCAGACAACTAACATATTTAAATAGGAAAATACGTGTTATCAATCAGTACCATTTATTTTACAGAAACATCTAATTAGTAAATTAACAAAGACCCTCTTACATGCTTGATTAACAGCCTATTTAGGTCATAATCCAGAAGAAAAAAGAATGAACCAGCTGCTAGGAATATTGTTGTTCGCATACCTTTCAAACAGAGCCTCAGATCATGAACATATACTTGACGTAGTCTATGACATATGGCTCAACAGAACATTAACACCATTGAAGCTGGAAGCAACTTGGTTCTTGCGTGCTCTCCTAGTGGGTAGCGCCACCAGCGTCGGCAAACGGAAGCAGTGCCTAATGGTTGGCGGGCGGGAGGGACTGAAGGTGCAGCGAGCCATTGAGCGTCGGCAAGAGAGTAGAAAATTGGGAGATCGATTTTCGATCACATCAACGTACGCGTATAGACTTAGAAATGATCAAACTTGTAGGCCTCGTGCTCACCGATGGTTAGAATGGGCGGATGGGCTACTGTTTGGGCTTGGCTTGCATGGTCCATAGATTAAACATTAATTTTGGGCTGAATTGCTAATTAAGTTTTCATTATCACCGTCCAATTAGCGGATATAGCATAAAATACTAGTACTAGTATGGGTTGTGAGGCATTGAGGGGGCCGATCGTTTTGTGTGTGTGGGGGGGTCCTAGCCCCTGCTCGCCCCCTATCTCCGCTCCTGCCTGCTCCCATGGCCGCCAAAGCCTGGCCCTACCCGTCCGCGCCGCTAGCCCTATTCAAGGTCGTCCGTCCACCGCTATTCGCTTTGTCCGCTGCCGCTAGCGCTAGCCATCCGCCGCCGCTAGCCCTTTTCAAGGACACGAGCACCCCTACCAACTCGGATCTCGGTGTGGATTTGCAGTGGCCATCCATCAGGACTTACACGCCATGGTCGCCGCTGGCGGCGGTGCTGCTCATCCCATTGTAGCCCTTCCCGTCGTCGCCGCCTCCTTTCAATCCGGCAATCTCTATGGTCTTTACAAGTTCACTAGTTCATCGGTTGGTAGTCGAATGCACATTACACAGCCATGTTCTGTCAACTGCATGAACAGATTTCATGGTGCTTTCTCTCTTATGACACTGCAGAATTTTTTTTGCTACATAATCATTCAATTATAATCCTATATTGTGTAGATGGGGGTCCTAGCCAGTGCTCACCCCCTGTCTCCGCTCCTTCCCGCTCCCATGGCCGCCACAGCCTGGCCCTACCCGTCCGCGCCGCTAGCCCTATTCAAGGTCATCCGTGTGCCGCTATTCGCTTTGTCCGCTGCCGCTAGCCCTAGCCATCCGCCGCCGCTAGCCCTATTCAAGGACACGAGCACCCCTACCAACTCTGATCTCGGTGTGGATTTGAAGTGGCCATCCATCAGGACTTGCACGCCATGGTCGCCGCTGGCGGCAGTGCTGCCCATCCCGTTGTAGCCCTTCCTGTCGTCGCCGCCTCCTTTCAATCCGGCAATCTCTATGGTCTTTACAAGCTCACTAGTTCATCGGTTGGTAGTCGAATGCACATTACACAACCATGTTTTGTCAACTGCAGGAACAGATTTCATGGTGCTTTCTCTCTTATGACACTGCAAGATTTTTATTGCTACATAATCATTCAATTATAATCCTATATTGTATAGATTTTGATTTGATGCATATAGAGCAAAACACTATGCAATTCCATAGTTTGTCATCCAAACAAGATTTTGTATTGAAACCTCACTGGGATTCCATGAGCATCCAAACAAGCATATTCGTATTCATGCCCATTACAGTTTCCCCACTAAACTGGTATTGAAACCAATTCAATACAGAGGCCTACAAGACACACATCCGAACACAGTGCAAGGGTTTCGTTGCATTGGGTATATTACTCATATCCCATGCTTCAAACAATTTAATGCCAATATTTATATTCCATTCAATTGATAAACTAACAGATATCCAAACTATAGGTTGCAGAAGGCGATCTACCAATAGTTGCATCACATGGATTAGTCGTGTACATAAGAAATGCTTGATCACATATTCTGATTCAACCTTATCTTCATAGTTTTTCTAATTGTCCCATCTTGTGCAGAGCTGAAATTGGAATGTACAAGGAGCTCGAATCATCGACTCATTTACTGATCTTGAAAGCGATATGCGACATATGTGTCGAGGTTCTTGCTAATTTGGTTGCCATCCTAAGGAGGCAATGAAGTTTGTCAAAGTGCTAATCTTTTCAAATGTGCATTGTAGTAGAGAACTGTTACCATTGTTGATACCATTTTGATGTTGTATGTCTCACATGTGTGTTGTGTTGCATATATCAATCATAACTATGACTGACAGTTTGAACCGAGTTTCATTATGTTGATTCAGTTTGTTAGAAAGCTGATTTCACTTATAGATGAATAAAATACCAGTAGCCCAAACGTGACCAACTTTTGTGTGTCTTCTGCATCTGTTATTAGAACTAAGAACTTGTTAAATTTTTGTTGTTGATAAGGTATTCACATGCCTTGCCAAAGAAAATTCTTCAACACCTCCCATTGTGCAATTCAACAGCAGCTGCTGTTTATTCTAGTACTATATGAACTTGACAAAGGTTAATGGATATTGTTGCACATAAGAGACTTTTCTCAAGATCACTTGATGCTTTTCGCTTCTCAAACATCTTGGCAAGCGTGAAATACTGTTCATGTGAACAATCTCGATTTTTTGAACAAAATCTACCTTTTATCTTGTTAATGCATTATGTTTTATGCTTTTTCTTCTAACCTTGTGGTGTTCATCCTGTCGGAATCGGGGCTCCGCACACCCTGAAAGGTTCGAACTCTGGGAGCGCTCGCTCTCCTATCCTGTTCTGTCTCATCCTGTTCTATCTCTCAATCTCGTTGCGTCTCTCCAATGTCTCGAGCTAGGGAAGGCAAACAAGAACACACGTGGAGTTTACCCAGGTTCGGGTCATCTTGCGGTGTAAAACCCTACTCCTCCTTGTCTGGACTGCTTCAGGTGGAAGACAAGTACAAAAGTGGGTTCTTGTCCTAGTGGAAATGAAGAGATCCATCCCCCTGCTACAGAGGCCGGACCTCTCTTTTATACTGGCCCTCATCCTCTTCCCCCAAAACACTAGGCGTGACGGGTGGCCACAACTGCCATTTCAAAGGGGCAGGATTGGAGTCCACCGTGACAAAAGTGATATTCACTAGCCAAAGCTCTTCTCCATGACGCACAGGTGGGCTCGGGGGTGACTCTGTCCTGCCGGGCCCCCCAGCCTTGGTCCTCTTGCACCAAAGGCGAAACCTTTGGGGGTTGCTTTGGGAGCCCGTCAACTGGCCCCGCTTCCTTAGTAGGAAAGGGGAATGCCTCCCTGTTCGTGCCCACTAGCACCACTCGTGCATCGCCTGTGCAGACTGCGTCTCCCACACGGGGGCGCAGGGTCATGGGACCCTGCCTGGTCGGCCTTGGCGAGCCCGCCCCACGAGGGCCTCAAGGGTGGCCTCAGGACGCGCCCTGGTGGCGGGCGACCTTCTCGTGGTCCCTAGCAATGATCCTCTCGAGCTTGCCTTGCGAGGTGAGGGCCCTTGCGAGGTTCTTCCTTGTTGGGCCGGCCAAACCAAGCATGTGTGATGTGCCGCACCTGGGGCCGTGGGGCGACGGTCCTGGGTACCCCTTGTCCCAGGGACCCGACCATAGCCCCCAAGCTTGTGTTGTGCATGACTCCGCTCGATGGGGGGAGAAGCGACGCGGCCCCAACCGCATGCGGGCTAGGACCAACACGCGACACTCTACTTCTTTGAAGCGCTTGCGGGGCCTATGTATCCGCGATCGACCCCAACGCGACAGCGTTGGGCTGCCAGTGACGAGTAAGTTCGTCGTTGCCATTGCTTTTCACCTTGTGTGGCTTGATGAATCTGATTGCCGAACTTTCCAGGGCGCCAACACCCAAGAGGCGCCGGGATGCCCCTTCGGGGGCGCCCTCCCGCTCTCCGCGTTCTAGTGAGGCCTCCACCTCTACGCTTGGCCTGACGAGGCCCGGAGGACCCACAGCCCCCTCCGGGGAGATGGCAAGGCCGTGTTCGTGCATAGTCCAATCCACCACATCCGACTCTCGAAGCGCTACGCGCAAGGCGGACCTGGCCCTCACGGAGGAGGCTATCACCAAGCGGGAGTCAAATGTGGCTCTCCGCAACTGGGAGGCCACCTGGACCGCCTATGATCAGGAGGGGGAGCAAGAGCGCCTCAAGGCCCTGGAGAGGCGCGTTATCGCGCCTTCGTGGCGATGCGTGAGGAATCCCTTCCCAATTTGGATGCGAGGGCGGCCCGAGAGCGAGCGGTCTCCCTGGAGGAGTATCACGACGAGCTCGCCCAACAGGAAAATCTTCTCCAGCTCAGGTATGATATGATAGCCTGGCTTATTAGGGATGATAGACTACTCTCAATAAGGAATTCCTTCTTTTCCGGGAGCCCATTCAAACAGAAATCCCAGGTTAAGCGTGCTCAGCTTGGAGTAGTTCTAGGATGGGTGACCGACCGGGAAGTTCATCCCGGGTGCGCATGAGTGAGGACAAAGTGCGCAGAAAAGACTAGTATTGATATGTGGGGCTAGTCTAGATCCCGCCAGGAGTAACGACCACCAGCGGGTGTGTCCGGGGCGTTACAAGTTTGGTATCAGAGCCGACCCTCGCGGTTATACGGATGTTTGCGGACAGGTGTGCGGTCATGTTGTTCATGACGTTTGTGACCCATCATGGCACACGGCATGGCACATGTAATGGACTGGATGCACAGGCGTTTGTGCCATAGCCTCGCTTATTAGGGATGATAGACTACTCATATCAATAAGGAATTCCTTGTTTTCCGGGAGCCCATTCAAACAGAACTCCCAGGTTAAGCGTGCTTGGCTTAGAGTAGTTCTAGGATGGGTGACCGACTGGGAAGTTCATCCCGGGTGCGCATGAGTGAGGACAAAGTGTGTAGAAAAGACTAGTATTGATATGTGGGGCCAGTCTAGATCCCGCCAGGAGTAACGACCACCGGCGGGTGTGTCCGGGGCGTTACATATGACACGCTTAGAGTACTTCTAGGATGGGTGACCGACTGGGAAGTTCATCCCGGGTGCGCATGAGTGAGGACAAAGTGCGTAGAAAAGACTAGTATTGATATGTGGGGCCAGTCTAGATCCCGCTAGGAGTAACGACCACCGGCGGGTGTGTCCGGGGCGTTACATATGACACGCTCCATGAGGAGCTGGGTGCGCTCACGACCTATCTGTTGGGCGCCCAATGCGCTGTCCAGGCCGCCCTTACAAGCGACGATGGCACTAAGAAGGAGCTCGCAGGGCTTCAGGCCCAGGTCGGAGAAGTTGCCAATGCCATCCAAGTGTCCAGGGACGGCGCTACGCATGCACGGCTAATGGAGGCGTGGCGCGTCAAGCATTTCCTAGAGCTTTCCCATCACATGAACGACGCGCTCTGCCGCTTCATTGAGGACGGCTCGGCACTGCCGCGTGCACATGACGACGGGGGCTACCTCGACTTCTTTCTCAAGGTAATGGAAGCGCTGCAATATGGCGTCTCCAAGGTGGACAAAGACATCGAGTCCATCGTGCGCGACCTCCTGGACAGCACGCTGACACGCGTCTTCTCCAACCTGCACCGCCACGACCCCGTGTTCGACCTCTCTTGCATCATGGAGCCGGTGCCCAGGAAGCTCCGGAGCCCCCTTCACGGATGACGTGTGCGAGCATGTGGAGTCCATGGTCGGGCGATTCGTCTAAACGACTCCTTCCAAGGAGAGCGGCAGCCTCGGCGCCGGGGCCTCCGGTGGCCACGACGAGGATAGTGCCTCCTCCGCTTAGGCTTTTCTATCCCTTTCCTGTTGCATCAAGAATCACTTGGCCCTTGGGGGCGTTAGACATTATGTAATATACTTTTGCTTTAAGTAGTGGTTACATGTTATGCTTGGTGTGCCTTTGTTCCTTCTACGAGGTCCTCCCTTGCCCTTCATGTGTTTAATGTGCTCTAGCCGGCGAGGTCTCGTAACACGCGGCTCCCCCATTGAGAGAGCAATGACGGCACCAGAAAGGTCCCGTTGTCTCCCGAGGCCCTCATCCGTGACGCGCGACGGGGGCCTTAGGGGGACAGCTCCCGAGCTCTTCCATGTACTTGGCCTTACGTGGCCACGTTGTTATCTTGTGTTCCCTTGCTCGTCCTTCCCCGCAAAGTCCCGGGGGGAAGACTCTCAACGTGGCCCCACAGAGGCGCCACGAAGCCCCCGACGACGGTTGTTTGTGCGAACCCTGCGAGGGTGATGACCTCGCGAGGGCCTCGTCCCAGCCGCTTGGTGGTGGTGCTTCGGGAGCCCGCTCTTTCTTCTCTTGCGTTGTCTCCCCTTTCATGTAATGCAACATGTCTTTGTTTCACTTGGACCCTCTCCAAGGTCATCCTGACGCCTCGTGGTTCTATGGCCCAGCCCGTGAGCGTGGGTATGAGGGCTCCTGAGGCATGATGCTTAGGGGCTTTCCTTCATCGCGCGAGCAGCTCGCATGAGGGTTGCTGCTTGCAGGGCCCGCCTTGCGAGGCCCATTGAGGGAAGTCCCATGAAGAAGATGCGTTGTCCCGATGGTGTGCGCTTATCCGCTTGCATCTCGGCATTACACGAGAATTATAGGCCCCCACGGCCTTGATGAGGTGGCGCGCACGTGGAGTTTGCCCACGAGCTAGAACCTAGTTCTCCGGGTTTCCAGCGCCGCCGGGGCGAACCCACGTAAAGGCACCGTGCCCAGTCCCCGTGAGCATGAGGCCGAGGGTAAGCCGGATGGCGTGTGCCGCGGAGGCATTGTTTGTTGCCTTCGTCTTCTCCCGAGCGCGATGCATGGCGCTTCCACTGGGCGTGGGTATGGTCGCGGTTCGACAGTCAGGATGGAGGCATCAAGCGCGCACTGCAAAAGAGAGAAGACCAACAAAAACTCCGCGAAAATCAGAAGACCAAGAAAATCGCTAAAACCAAAGGCGAACTTGTTTGCAAGTCAAGGTGGAAGGTAAGGAAGGCGGCTGTTGTGTCTAGCATGGGTCAACCTAGAAAGAAAGGCGGCTGCCATATCTAGTACGGGTTAACCTAAAAGAAATGCGGACCTCGGGTGTAGGATCAAAAGTATGTCTAGAGGGGGTGATTAGACTACTTGACAAGATAAAAACTTAGCCTTTTCCCAATTTTGGTTATGGTCCAGTTTTAGCAATTATGACTAGCCAAGTTCACCCTACACATGCACATCTAAGAGTATAGCAAAGGAAAGTAGGATATGCAAATGTAATGTAGAGGCTAAGGTAAGAAGATCAAACGCAAAGGTTGACACGATGATTTTTGGCATGGTTTTGATAGCTGGTGCTATTGTACGTCCATGTTAGTGGAGACTTCAACCCACGGAGGGTAACGGCTGCGAGAGTCCACAGAGGGCTCCATCCGCAAGGGGTCCACGAAGAAGTGGCCTTGTCTATTCCACCACGACTTCCGTCTACACAGGACTAGCCTCACTCACGGTAGATCTTCACGAAGTAGGCGATCTCCTTGCCCTTACAAACATCTTTGTTCAACTCCACAACACTAAGTAGGAGGCTCCCAAGCGACACCTAGCCAATCTAGGAGGCACCACCCTCCAAAAGGTAATAGATGTGGTAGAACGATGAACTCCTTACTCTTGTGATTCAAAAGATAGTCTCCTCAACACTCAATCACTCTCTCATAGATTTGGCATGGGTAGGAGAGATTGATATTGTGGAAAGAAACTTGGGGACGCTAGAAATCAAGGTTCAAATGGTTGGATTGGAACCTCTTGATCTTAACACATGAATCGGTGGCTCTCTCTCAGAAAAATAGATCTGCCAAGTGTAAGTGTGTTCTGAGTGCTTCCTCTGCGAAAGAGAGGAGGTGGATGGGGTATATATAGGCATCTCCTAGAATCCAACCTTTACAACATCATTGCCCAACTCAGTGACACCGAAAATAATCTCAGTGGTATCGAGTTGCACTAAACGTGGCAACTTTTGAATTCTCGGTGAGACTGATATATGAATCTCGGTGGTACCAATACGATGACCTAGACTAGTTACGAAATCACGGTGAGACCAATTTCCAACTCGGAAATTCCGATTCTTAAAATCTTCTCAACAGAAATTTGGTCACTGGATGTCGATGGCACCGATGTGAAAGTTGGTGCTACCGAGATGGCACGGTTTGGTATAGGATGTGTCAAGTGGAAAATCGGTAGGGCCGAGTGGAAATAGTTGGTGGCACCGATTTTGCTGATGTGGCTTTGGACAGAGATTTTTTGTGGGAGAATGGCTGAGTATTTTTGGTGGCTACCTCTAAGTACTTGAGCAACCAATTCATCATAATAACTGACCCCTTTTAATAGTATTGGCTTTTCTATGGACTCAAAGTGATTTCTCACAAATGTAAAATGTAGAGTCTTCTTGCTTGAATCTTAAGACAATCCTATTCCTTTCCTTGCATCAAGGGGCTTCTCCTCACAATCCTATAGCCAAGTCATATTTGAACTTTTCTGAAATATACTTGAATAAGATCATTAGTCCAATGATGCATATGTTGTGATCAATTATCAAAACCACCTTAGGGAGAAATTGTGCTTTCACCGGGGTGTTTCCTTCGTATTCTTCACGAGCGCCGAGCATGGGGACAGTCACTGCGCATGGGAGGGGACCCTCCTCCGTGGCCACGACGCGGCTCGTCGTGGACTTCCACGTCAGGGCCCCCGGAGCGTATACAGCCCCAAAAACTCATTATTACGTGAGAGTGTCATGGTCTTCTTCCCCAGTGCGGAGCGTGGGAACTGCCAGTGGGCGTGGGAGGGGACCCTCCTCCATGGCCACGACGGGGCTCGTCGTGGGCTTCCACTTCGGGGGGTCCTAGAGCGTATACAACCCCAAAAACTCATTATTACGTGAGACTGTCACGGGCGGCGATAGTTGGGCGGACACCCCAGGACCAAGGCTCAAGAGTGCCTAACCCGATCTTCACGTGCTTTTGGATGTGTTGAATGTTCCAGGCGTTGGGCACATGGTTTAGAGACATGGGCACTCCTGAAGGGGCCCTTCCACCCTGTGTCTCCCCGCGCGTGACGCCAGGACTCAAGACATGGGCGCTCCTGAAGGGACCCTTCCACCCTCCGTCTGTGTGCGACAGTCCGCCGAGAGGGCGTGACACTAAGGACCTTAGCGATATGACTAACACGGGTGGCCATCCTGTGAGC
Source organism: Hordeum vulgare subsp. vulgare (assembly GCF_904849725.1). NCBI lineage: Eukaryota > Viridiplantae > Streptophyta > Magnoliopsida > Poales > Poaceae > Hordeum > Hordeum vulgare. The sequence goes on along the minus strand of NC_058519.1, from coordinate 266,040,509 downwards.
CACAACTCGGTCACTTAGATTTCTCGGCGGTGCGAGGACAAGTCCTAACACAGACGCCGTGTCTAACCCCCACCACGAAACCATCAAACGTCGGTTGCGGGGGCACGCCAGCCCCGGGCAATGGAGATGCACTACAGCTTAAGATTCAGATAAGCGACACCATCTCAAGTGAAGGTTAATCAAGTTCATTACATATCTAGAAAACGCCCGCTTGGGGCGATGCAAAATATAGTGAATTGCTCGATTCAAACAACCAAAAAGTCACCTGGCGGCTAGGCTGCAGCAGGCGCGTGAGGTCGCTTGACGTCACATGTCGCGGGGGTCTACCCCTCCGGTGGGGGCGGCTAGCTCTTGAGTTTGTAGGCTCCTGAGGCTTCATGAGCATGCGGGGTCCCGACACCTCGCGAGGTGCGCGTGACCCACACCCCTTGCAGCTTGTCGATGTCCTGAGCGGCAAACTCCCGTTCCCTTGGCACTTGGCGCCACTCTCCCTGATCATGGGGGCGCATGCTAGGGCGTGCCTCCACGGGGTCCCCAGGCGCCTCGTTATCACACCAGCCAAGCCAAGCGGATCCATGCGGGAGCCCCCGAGCCCTGCCTGACGAGGGTGCCCGGCGCGGCTCCTATGCCAAAGGGAGGCGTGCGCCGGCTTGGAGCACGAGGCCCATGGTAACAACGTCTGCTGCGACACCCTTCCACCCAGGGGCGTGGTTGTGGTGGCAGGGCGGTGTCATTCTGGGGGCGCGTGCTGCAAGGCCACCTGCGCCTATCGTCTTCTTGAGGCAGATTGCTTCCGCCCTTGTCGTCGGGTTGGTCGCACTATCTTTGGTGAGGGTGGTCCCCGTGGTCGTCCCCTCTGCCGCCGCCACGAACACCGTCGCTCCCGACAATGCGGGCGACACGGTTCAGGCGCCGGATGGCACGCCCACTGCGGGAAGTCCCGATCGCCCGACAATCCTTCGTGTTGTGAGTGCGCGCGTTGTGGTGGGCGCAGAACATCTCGCCGACTCTTCCCGGAACCTGGAGGAGAAGGAGCATGGTGCGAGGCGGACTCTATTCGGGCCCCTGGGGTTGTGGACCAAGCGAGTCGTCGTGTGGTGGTGGAGGTGGCTCACTTGATGAGCCTCCCTCCCGTGGCGTTGAGGCCGAAGCGGGACGTAGGGCGCCAGGGCCCTCCTGGCGACAGTGACGAGCTCGGCGATATGGTATGCCAAAGCATCATACCCTTCGGTCATAGGGCAGTGGCAAAGCAGTTCGCCCCCCATGAGCGGTGTGTCTTCCGCGTTCAGATCTCCCACATAGACACAAGCTGGTGAAGATGCCGCGGGGGGCGTGTCAAAGCAACCGCCTTGCCTCACTAGGGGCGCGCGAAGCCTTGCTGCTCGTGAGCGGTGCAGGCGACGATGCTGGTGCATGCGATGCTAGTGGGGCGGTAATGACCTCCCAGCACCGAGCACTCAGGGCGCGCGTGGCGAGCGTCGGCCATGGGGTCGATGAAGCTGGAGCCGAAACTGGAGCGGAAGAACGGATGCGCACCCCTACGTGGTGCGCCAAATGTCCAAACTGGAGCTTCGCAAACCCTGAAAGGTTCGAACTCTCGGGTGTGCTCGCTCTCCTACCCTGTTGTACCTCTCAATCTCGTTGCGACTCTCCAATGGCTCGAGCTAGGGAGAGCAAATAAGAACACGCGGGTAGTTTACCCAGGTTGCAGCCACCTTGCGGTGTAAAACCCTACTCCTGCTTGTGTGGATTTCTTGAGGTGGAAGACGAGTACAAAGGTGGGTTCTTGCCCTAGTGGAGGCGACAAGATTCATCCCCCCTGCTACAGAGGCCGGGACTCTCTTTTATACTGGCCCTAGTCCTCTTCCCTCAAAACACTAGGCGGTAAGGTTTGCCACAACGGCCATTTCATAGGGGACAGGACTGCAATCCACTGTGACAAAAGTGGTCTTCGCTAGCCAAAGGTCTTCCACGCGATGCACAGGTGGGCTCGAGGGTGACCTCCGCCGTGCCGAGCCCCCAGCCTTGGTCCTCTTGCACCAAAGGGGAAAACTTTGGGGTTGCTTTGGGAGCCCACCCCGCGAGGGCCTCAGGGGTGGCCTGAGGACGTGCCCTTGTGGGGAGCGACCTTCTCATGTTCCTGTTGGGGAACGTCGCATGGGAAACAAAAAAAATTCCTACGCTCACCAAGATCAATCTATGGAGACTAACATCTACGAGAGGGGGAGTGCATCTACATACCCTTGTAGATTGCTAAGTGGAAGCTTATATAACGCGGTTCATGTAGTAGAACGTATTTGCAATCCAATCAAAATCCGTCCAACGATCTCATCGCGATCCGTCCCGCGATCCCATCACGATCCGTCCCGATCTAGTGCCGAACGGATGACACTTTCGCGTTCAGTACACGTACAGCTCGATGACGTTCTCTGCCTTCTTGATCCCGCAAGAAAGGGTGTAAAGGTAGATGAGTTTTCCAATAGCACGACGGCATGGCGGCGGTGGTGGTAGATCTCTCCCAGCAGGGTTTCGCTAGCACTACCAAAACCAATCTAATGGAGAAAGCTGATCTATGGGAGAGACACTGTTGCGTCGTAGGAGAGTCCCCAGCCCCCTTGCGCCTCCCCACCTTTATATAGGTGTGGGAGGGGCTGGCGGCTTGCCCTCCAAGCCCCTAGGGTCGTTGGTCAAAGGGGGAGGAAGGAAATCCCTCATTTCCTTCCCCACCGACCACTATCTCCCTTTTTAACGGATCTCGATCTTATCCTTTTGAGATATGATCCTATTCCTTTTAAGAGCGGATCTGGATGCGCCTAGACCAGGGTGTGGGGAATTTCCCCACTACCCATGTACATGTGGGGCCCCATGATCGTGGGTCCCACTCCGGAACCTTCTAGAACCTTCCCGGTACAATATCAAAAAACGTTGAACATTTTCTGGAACCCTGAATATGACTTCCCATATATAAATACTACCTTCGAACCATTCCGGAGCTCCTTGTAACATCCGGGATCTCATTCGGGACTCTGAACAACCTTCAGTTATCACCACACATAACTCCTTAATACCCAATCATCACCGAACCTTAAGCGTGCAGACCCTGTGGGTTCGAGAACTATGCAGCCATGACCGAGACACACTCTGGTCAATAACCAATAGCGAGATATGGATGACCATATGGGCTCCTACATATTCAACGAAGATCTTTATCGGTCGAACCACGATGTCAAGGATTCAATCAATCATGTATAGTGTTTCCTTTGTCCATAAGTATGTTACTTGCCCGAGATTCGATTGTCGGTATCTCGATGCCTAGTTCAATCTCGTTGCCACCAAGTCTCTTTACTCGTTCCATCATACAAGATCCCATTACTAACTTCTTAGTCACATTGCTTGCAAGCTCATTGTGATGTTGTATTACCAAGTGGGCCCACAGATACCTCTCCGTCATACGGAGTGACAAATCCGAGTCTCGATTCACGCCAACCCAACACACACCCTCGGAGATACCTGTAGAGCACCTTTATAGTCACCCAGTTACATTGTGACGTTTGATACACACAAGGCATTCCTCCGGTGTCTGGGAATTGCATGATCTCATGGTCACAGGAACACATACTTGACATGCAGAAAGCAGTAGCAATAAACTGACACGATCATATGCTACGTTCATGGTTTGGGTCTTGTCCATCACATCATTCTTCTAATGATGTGATCCCGCTATCAAATGACAACTCATAGTTAGAGGCTTACTAGGGACAGGGTGTTGTCTATGTATCTACATATTTATTTGAGTTTCCAATTAATACAATTCTAGCATGGATATGATTATCATGAACAAGGAAATATAATAATAAATTATTTATTATTTCCTCTAGGGCATATTTCTAATAGTCTCCCACTTGCAATACAGTCAATATCTAGTTCACATCACTATGTGATTCACACCCAATAAGTTCTGGGGTTTTGATCATGTTTTCTTTGTGAGAGAGGTTTTAGTCAACGTGTCTGAACCTTTCAGATTTGTGTGTGCTTTACAAATCTCTGTGTCATACTGTAGATGTTGCTACCAGCTCCATTTGGAACTATTACAAATGACTGCTCCACTATACGAATTTGGTTTGCTACTTAAAGTCATCCAGATTTGTGTCAAAGATTGCATCGACGTAACCCTTTACGACAAACTCTTTGATCACCTCCATAATCGAGAAACATTTCCTTAGTCCTCAAGTTATTGAAGATAATTTTGACCATTGTGTAGTTATCCATTCCTAGTTCACTCTTGTACCCCTTGATAGACTCATGGCAAGGCACACATCAGGTGTGGTACACAGCATGTCATACTATAGACCCTACGGCTAAGGCACAGGGGACGACCTTTGTCCTTTCTCTTTCTTCTGTCATGGTCGAGCTTTGTGTCTTACTCAAAGCCACACCTTAGAACACAACCAAGAACTCCTTCTTTGACCCATCTATTTTGAACTCCTTCAAAATCTTGTCAAGGTATGTATTCATTGAAAGTTTTATCAAGCGTCTTGATCTATCTCTGTAGATCTTGATGCTCAATGTTCAAGTAGCTTAATCAAGGTTTTCCTTTGAAAAAGAACAACTATCAAACAACCCTATATGCTTTCCAGAAATTCTACATTATTTTTGATAGACAATATGTCAATCACATATACTTATCATAAGTTTTATAGTGCTCCCACTCACTTTCTTGTAAATACAAGTTTCTCATAAACTTTATATAAACCCGAAAGCTTTGATCGTCTCATCAAAGCGTATATTCCAACTCCTAGATGCTTGCTCCAGTCCATAGAAGGATCGTTGGAGCTTGCATACCTGATAGCATCCTTAGGAATGACAAAACCTTCTGGTTGTATCACATACAACCTTTCCTCAAGGAAACCGTCAACGAAACAATGTTTTGACATCCATCTAACAGATTTCATGATTGAAAAATGCAACAACTGCTAAGATAATTCCAACATACTTTAGCATCGCTACGGGTGAGAAAGTCTCATCGTAGTCAACTCCTTGAACTTGTTGAAAACCTCTTTGCGACAAGCCGAGCCTTCTAAACGGTGACATTTACCATCATCGTCTATCTTCCTTTTAAAGATCCATTTGCACTTAATAGCCTTACGACCATGAAGTAGTTCTTCCAAAGTCCATGCTTTTTTTCATACACGGATCCTAACTCGGATTTTATGGCCTCCATCCATTTGTCGGAATATGGGCCCACCATTGTTTCTCCATAGCTTGTAGGTTCATTGTTGTCCAACAGCATGACCTCCAAGACAGGATTATCGTACTACTCTAGAGCAGTACGTGTCCTTGTTGACCTACGAGATTTGGTAGTAACTTAATCTGAAGCTTCATGATCATCATCATTAACTTCCTCTTCAATTTGTGTAGGCGCCACATGAACATCTTCCTGCGCCCTGCTACACTCTGTTTGAACTAACGGTTCAATAACCCCATCAAGTTCCACCATCCTACCACTCAATTCTTTCGAGAGAAACTCTTTCTCTAGAAAGGACCCGTTTTTAGCAACAAACACTTTACTTTTAGATCTGAGATAGGAGTTATAACCAACTGTTTTGGGCATCTTATGAAAATGCATTTATCCGCTTTGGTTTCAATCTTATCAGGATGAAGCCTTTCGACATAAGAATTGTAGCCCAAACTTTAAGAAACGACAGCTTAGGTTTCTCAAAACCATAGTTCATACGGTGTCATCTCAACGGAATCAAACGGTGCCCTATTTAAAGTGAATGTGGTTATCTCTAATTCTTAAACTCAAAAATGATAGTGGTAAATCGATAAGGACATCATAGTACGCACCATATCTAATAGGGCATGGCTATGAAGTTCGGACACACCATCGCACTATGGTGTTCCAAGTGGCATGAGTTGTGAAACAATTTTCACAATGTCTTAAACGTATACCAAACTCGCAACTCAGATTTTTCACCTCTACGATCATATCCTAGACATTTCATCCTCTTGTCACGACGATCTTCAACTTCACTCTGAAATTGCTCGAACTTTTCAATATTTCAGACCCATCATTCATCAAGTAAATACACCAGTATCTACTCAAATCATGTGTGAAATAACATAACAATATCCACTCCGTGCTTCAGCACTCATTGGACTGCATACATCCAAATGCATTATTTCCAATAAGTCACTAGCATGTTCCATCTCACTAAAAACGAGGCCTTCAGTCATCTTGCCTGTCGGGACCCCGATCCTAAGCCATACAACTCCAGCATGTACACATCATATCACTTTGTGGCCTCACGCACGGTAATCACCCCGGTTGCCACCTTACCTTGGCCGGGACCGTTTGCGTATTTTGGCTCACGTATATGACTATGTTGCCAGCAATCATATGTCAAAGAACCTGGGTCGACATGGCTAGTTATGAACCCAAGTGGCACATCCGTACAGGGACAGGCATACATAACCCAGCAAGGCAGGTGTTGGTGATCAGCGAGTGTAGACGAGTCGTTGCAAGCTACGGGGACTCCATTACATCGCATGACATTTCCCCGTGGGGACAGACACAGCAACCAAGAAGGATACATGTCGGTCAATCAATGTGTCCGGAGCAGTAGCAAGCTACCAAGGCTCGGTGGAAGCACAAAGAGGCATTTCCCAGTATGGAGTACTACTCAAGGCACACAACTAGGTGTCGAATCCCACACATACCAATGCATTGCAAACATACACACAATATGCACAATATGTGTAGATACAACATGGCATCACAACATAACTCTACAACACATCATTTATTTAATAGACTCCGAAGAGCCAACATAGTTTAATGTTACAAACCAAAGGGATCACATGACCCAACATTCAGAGCATACAAGCATCAAGCGGAAGTTACATGTCTGGGTACAAACATCTACTAAAAGCGGCTGGAAGAGCCTAAAAGCTACAACGACCCTACCATAGGAGCCAGATCACTGTCTAGGTTCCCAAACTAAACCATCGATGTTAACGTCAAGAGATAACGTAGAGAGAGCGGCGTCTATTCTGCAAAATTGTGAATAAGCAACAGTGAGTATGAAGGTACTCAGCAAGTCTTACATCAGTGCTAACTACATATGCATCAAGTATCAATGAACGGAATTTGTGGGGTTTATTGCACAGAAGCCAGCTTTGACCTTTGGCTAACCTATTCTACAACAAAGTTTTATTATCTCTCTCGTCTCCTTACGAGAGAGCGCACACGAGTCCACATAACCACCACATCAATACACCACCATGAATCCTCTCTCGTCATCCAACGAGAAAGCCATCCATAGCACTCACACTTATCTGGACCATTTTAGAGTAACCATTAAAGTTATCTATGAACCATGTAAGTATCCAAGCAGTCCATAACCGAGGACGCGGCTATTCGAATAGATAGATACCCTGCAGGGGTGTACTTCGTCACACATGCTAACGCCACTTATCGCCAAGTGCACATAAAAACGAGCACCTCGGCAACCTTCAAGCGGAAGCCCAGCGAGGGAGTTGGCCACGGACGTTAACCTACTAAGACTCACGCCCAAGACAGTCGCCTATCTGAGTTGGAACCCATAATGGAAGTCCGGCCGAGGTTTCCAACATGGCGTCAAACGATGTGAGCAGGGCCCCAAGCCGGTCCCGACAGGGCCGTTCATCCACTTAGCAGGCCGTGCCACAACCTATGAACGTTTCGAACTACTGCGACTTCTGGACTGAGAACAGAGTAGTTAATAGGCCGAGAGGGGTCGAGTTACCGGAACCCAATGTGCGGTAGTAGCTAGTCTTGGAACACCAACACAAGATCTCGGGTCCTAAATGCGGCGGTAATGAGACAACCCACCATGTACTCCTACATGGCCTCTGATCGCTACCTTTACCAGAACAGTTTCACATCTTTAACTCTCATCAATAGGACATGATCATTCCATTACATCATTCCGATGCTCGGATCAAACTCAACCTAAGCATAGCAAGCGTAACAGGGTAAAGCACATATGGCTCAAGCATCTACCAGATATGCTAGGTTGCATTGGTTTAGCTATTTACTGTGATCAAAATCAGGTCATGCAAAGGAATAGGTGCAGCTATCGTAATACAACTATCAATTGAATCATTTTGTCCTAATGCATAGAAATGAGAGCAGGAGCAAGAGAATAGGATTTTGTCGGAATGTTCAAAGGGGTTTTGCTTGCCTGTTGATCGGAAGAACTCAGCTATTCTTCGATGCCGGTGATAACTACATCTCCCAAGGTCTATGGACAGATCAAACGAAAGAAATTAATCACGGCAAATGCTTCACAATGATGCATGAGCATGGCAAGTTATCATGATGCTGATTTCATCTAATGCAAGTGATCATAGGTTGAAAGAAGTTTATTTGATCTATATAAGTCATTTTCAAAATCCAATTATATCATTTATAAGCCTATTGTGAATTTGTCATATTCAGCAAGGTTAAGATGTCCAAACATGTGTATAAATGCCACCAATGGATTCCTTGCATTTTTCTCATACTTTTTCATATATAAATTATTTCCATCAGAGTTATATTTTAATTTCTATGATTTTTACAAGTTTCAGCAATTTTCTGGAATTAAATTAAATCAGAAACTATTACTGCGTCAGGCTGATGTCATCCCTGCGTCAGCAGGTCAACTAGTCGGGTCCAGGTCAACCTGACCAGTGGGTCCACTGGTCAGTGACCTAGAGGCTAACCCCACGCTGACCCGCACTAAGTGAGGTTTGACTCACTAGTGGGGCCCTCTGTCAGCATCTGTGGGGGGTTAATTAGCTTGTTAATGGTCGGCCACATTGACGCCCACCGGAGGGTGGTCGCCGGCGACCAGACCCGCGGCGGAGGCTCGCCGGAGATGGCCTAACCGAAGCTACAGGGGCCTATTTGGCATGCGGTTTGCGGCTACGGGACGCTGGTGAAACGACCGATCGAGCAGGGGTAGCAGGAGGGGCTGGAATCGCCGGAGAAAGAGTCGGCGATGAACTCTAGCGGCGGCCGGAAGTGGAGCTCGACGGGGAGGTAGCTGTGGAGGTTCATTCACGCGCGAGAAAGAGGGGACAGACTCGAGGGCTCACAGTGATTCCGTTTCTGGCATCGGCGGCGAAGAAGGGGCGACGGTTCGACCGAATTAACGGCGGCGGCTTCCGGTTGCCGGAGAAGGAGGAAGACGTCGATGCGAGGCTGCAGGGGCTCTGGTGCTCGGGCTTGTTGATGGTGAGGAGCTTCTTGCCGAGGCGGAGCTAACGAGACGGTCGGGGTGGCGAGAGGTGACCGGAGACGAGCTAGAGACGAGCTTGAGCAGATCGGCAATGGCGGCGCGAGAGAGAGAGATAGAGAGCGAGAGGAGAGAAAGAGAGCAGGGGAAGGAGAAGATAAAGGAGAGACGGCCTTGTGCTGGCGCGGTGGAGGCAGGAGGAGACTCCACGCGAGCAGGAGGTGGCGAGGGCGCCGTACCTTCCTTCTCCTCTGCCTTCTGGCACGAGGAGGAAGACGACAAGGAGACCCCCCCCCCCTCTGGTGGGCTGGGCCACGAGGGTGGCGACAGGTAAGTTTTTCTGTTTTTTTTTTCATTTCTCTTTTATTTCTTTCTGGCATTTACTTTTATGATTTAAAATATATAGTTGTCCAAATATAAAACCCAAAAATGTTATTAGGTGACAGAGACAATAATGTCCAATGCCACATAAAAGTTTCAACATTTTTGAAACTTTAAAATAGAAGGAATCAAAATAATTCCATTCCAAATAGCTATTTAGTCAACACAAAAATCCTTTTTAAGAAAGTTCGTGCGACCTAGAATTTTGGTTTGACAATTTTACCTTATGTCACAATTTTGCCAAGTTTTTGGAACATTTTTATGGTTCCATTTAAGGTATTAAATTTTATTGCCTTCTTGTCAATTGATCAAAACATTTGGGGCTTTGATCACTTCCTATTTAAACATCAAAGTTTTTATAATGCATGCATGAATGCTTGGCAAACAAATGAAACCTAGGGCTGTGACAACTCACCCCCACTAAACAAGAATCTCGTCCCGAGATTTAGGCGTTGTCGGGAAGAGTTCGGGGTATTCAAACCGAAGGCGATCTTCGCGCTCCCAGGTTGCTTCATTCTCGGAATGATGAGACCACTGAACCTTGAGAAACTTGATGTTGTGATGTCGGGTGCTGCGCTCGGTTTCGTCAAGAATACGAACAGGATATTCTCGATATGATAGGTCATCTTGGAGATCAAGCGTTTCGTGGTCTACTTCACGGACAGGGTCCTTGAAGCAACGCCTGAGTTGAGAAACGTGGAACACATCATGAACTTTGGAAAGCTGAGGAGGCAGCTCTAACTGGTAGGCAACCTCTCCTCGTTTAGCGAGAATACAGAAAGGACCAATGTAACGAGGAGCCAATTTGCCTTTGATACCGAAACGATGGGTACCTTTGAGAGGTGAAACCCAAAGGTAAGCCTTCTCGTCAACTTCATAACTTACTTCCTTATGACGGCGGTCATATTGACTCTTTTGACGAGATTGGGCAGTTTTTAAATTCTCACGAATAATGCGAACTTGCTCTTCTGCATCCTGGATCATATCCGGTCCAAAGAACTGTCTTTCACCGGTTTCTGACCAGTTTAATGGTGTTCGACATCTTCGTCCATACAGAACTTCGAAAGGAGCTTTGCCGAGACTAGACTGGAAACTGTTGTTATAAGCGAATTCGGCGAATGGAAGACACTTCTCCCAATTCATTCCGAATGAGATAACACAGGCTCTGAGCATATCTTCAAGAATTTGGTTGACTCTTTCTACTTGACCACTTGACTGAGGGTGATAAGCAGTGCTAAACGAAAGATGAGTTCCCATAGCTTTTTGGAGACTTTCCCAAAATCGAGAAGTAAAAAGACTTCCACGATCTGAATTGATTTCTAGAGGAACACCATGAAGAGAAACTATTCGAGAAATATATAGGTCTGCTAGCTGGCTAGCAGTTATACTTTCTCGGACTAGAAGGAAGTGAGCAACTTTCGAAAGGCGATCAATGACGACAAACATGGCATTATTCCCTTTCTTGGTCTTTGGAAAACCAGTGATAAAATCCATAGTAACCTTGTCCCACTTCCACTCGGGAATATCCAGGGGTTGAAGGGTGCCAGCAGGCCTTTGATGCTCTGCCTTAACGCGACGACAAACGTCACAGTTAGCAATGAATTGAGCGATTTCTCTCTTCATCCGGGTCCACCAGAACCTCTGGCGTAGGTCCTGATACATTTTAGTGCTACCGGGATGAATCGTGAGAGGCGATTCATGAGCTTCCTTAAGAATCAAATCACGAAGTTGTTGCTTCTTAGGAACAACCAAACGATTATCAAAGAATACAACACCTTTATCATTTACCAAGAAACGACCAGCAACTCCTTTGGCGATGTTGCTCTTGATCCGGGAAATTCCCGTATCATGTTTCTGGGCTGCTATGATCTGATCCTCAAGAGTCGGTTTCGACACCAAGGTAGAAAGGAATCCTTGAGGAACAAGGTGAAGATTAAGCTTACGAAATTCCTCATGGAGAAGTGGTTGATTTTGTAGCAACATGAGGTTGTTACAATAGGATTTACGACTTAGTGCATCAGCCATGACATTGGCTTTGCCTGGGGTGTAAGATATTCCTAAATCGTAATCCGTAATCAACTCAACCCACCGTCTTTGCCTGAGATTCAAATCCGGTTGGGTGAATATATACTTGAGACTCTGGTGATCAGTGTATATTTCGCAACGATTACCCAGGAGGTAATGTCGCCAGGGTAACAGAGCATAGACTACAGCGGCAAGTTCCAGATCATGTGTTGGATAATTCTCCTCATGTGGACGCAACTGTCGAGATGCGTATGCAATCACATGACGATCTTGCATAAGAATGCATCCAAGTCCTTGTCGTGAGGCATCATAGTAGATAATAAAGTCCTTTGAGAAATCTGGGGGCACAGGTACCGGGGCAGTAGTCAGTCGTCTTTTCAACTCCTGAAAACTTTCCTGGCACCGTGGGGTCCATTCGAACTTCTTATCTTTCTTGAGAAGTTCACTTAGAGGTTTGGCAATTTTGGAGAAATTCTCCACGAAGCGATGACAATAACTTGCTAAGCCAAGGAAACTCCTAACTTGCTTCACTGATTCAGGTGGAGTCCAATCAAGAACGGCCTGAACTCTCTCGGGATTGACAGCAATACCTTTTGCCGAGATTACGTGACCTAGATAGGTCACTTCTGGTAACCAGAATTCACACTTGGAGAATTTGGCGTAAAGGCGGTGCTCTCGAAGTTTCATCAATACCAGCCTAAGATGCTCAACATGTTCTTCTTCGTTCTTCGAGTAAATCAGAATATCATCGAGGTAAACCACGACGAATTTATCCAAGTACTCCATGAAGATCGAATTCATTAAGCGGGAGAAAGTGGTTGGGGCATTGGTTAGACCGAAGGACATGACAGTGTACTCGTATTGGCCATAACGAGTGACAAAGGCCGTCTTAGGAATGTCCCCGTTCCTAATTTTGATTTGATGATAACCTAATCTCAAATCCATCTTTGAAAAGACTGCAGATCCTGCGAGCTGATCATACAGATCATTGATCCTGGGGAGCGGATATTTGTTCTTTATCGTGAGCAGATTAACCGGTCGGTAATCTACAACCATCCGTTCCGTACCATCCTTCTTCTTGACGAAGAGGACAGGGCAAGCCCAAGGGGAAGAGCTAGGACGGATGAAACCTTTCTTCAAGGATTCATCAAGTTGGGTTTTAAGCTCAGCTAATAATTGAGGAGACATCTTATAGGGTCTTCTAGCAATTGGAGCAGTTCCTGGGACAAGTTCTATGACAAACTCTACTTCTCTATCAGGTGGGACACCTGGCAGTTCCTCTGGAAAGACATCCGGAAAATCACGTACTACTGGGATGTTTTCAAGGTCTGGAAGAGGATTAGCATTGAGGGCATATATCTGGCGTTTTGTAACCCCAGATGAGACATTTACTAACTGGCCGGAGGTATGGTTGAGCTGAACAGATCTAGAGAAACAATCAATTTTGGCATGATGAGCTGTCAGCCAGTCCATCCCCAAAATGATATTGATGTCTGGAGTCTTGAGAGGTATCAAGGAAGCAAGGAATACAAGACCATCAATAAGGATTTGGTTCCCATGACTTACTGCCTTAGTTTGCCATTTGGAACCTGGAGCCTGAATTACTAATGGGGTGGGCATATCTACGAAAGCAATGTTATGCAAGGAGGCATAACGTTCGGAGATGAAGGAATGAGATGCTCCAGAGTCAAAAAGAACTGAAGCTGGATGAGAATTAACAAGGAGTGTCTTAAGCACGACATCATCATCATCTTGAGCTTCTTCTGCAGATACATGGTGCACACATACACGAGTCAGAGCAACTGACCTTTCCTTGAACTTCCTGGTTGGTGGCTTGCAACGGACAACACCCATTCCTGAAGGAGGTGGAACAAAACCACACAGAGGACAATCCCTTGAATAGTATCCTGGCTTGCTACACTTGAAGCACGATCCAAAAATAGGACGGGGGTCTAGGTTGAACGCTTGATTGATGAGATTATCCTGGGGGACACTTGGCATCGGCAGACGAGGCGCCACATAGGTTGACCTTGGTACATATCTCGGAGTGATAACAGCATTCGAGATCCATATCCTACGCTTCTGGGATATAGAAGTTGAAGATGATCCAACATCACGGTTATGCTTGCGAGATTCCTCGTAGGTCATTCTGCTTGTTTCTACTTGGATGGCTATGTTCACAAGGACCTCAAAACTGATGAACTCATGCAATCTGAGATCATGACGAAGCTTTGAGTCAAGACCTTTCCTGAACCTAGCTTGCTTCTTGGCATCCGTGGATACCTTTTCTGGTGCATAACGCGCAAGGCGTCCAAACTCACGACTATAAGCATTTACATCCAACTTGTCTTGAGTCAAACTGCAAAACTCTTCTTGCTTACGATCTATCAGGGCCTGCGGAATATGATGTTCACGAAAAGCTTCACAGAACTCCTGCCATGAAGTAACTTGGCCCGAAGGACGCATAGCCTCAAAATTCTCCCACCATAGACTAGCAGATCCTTCGAGGTGATACGTGGCATAGGTAACCTTGTCTCCTTCAGCCACGTTTGCATAACGCAGCTTGTTATTGATACTTCGGAGCCAATCATCTGCATCTAGTGGCTAAATGGAATGATGGAAGGTGGGTGGGTTCAATTTGATGAAGTCTCTGATGGATACTAGCTCATTGCACGGATAGGCTGTATTCCGCTCCATGTGCTCCAACAGACGGTTAGTGGCATGCTTATTCCTCTCAATTTCTAGCATAACCTCTGTCAACAAAGGCGGATTAAGAGAATCTTCTCCATCTGTACCATCTCCATGGTTCTGATCATAGCTAGCAGAACTCCGTGGTACTCGCGACATCCTGTTGAAACAATCCAGGGTTCAGAGACAAATAACACTAAACACCACAATCCTAGAGAAAATCGGACAGCATAACGGCTGTATAGGCATGAAATATGAGGCATCCTTCAAGAGATCTGGGCAATATAACTACACAACATTATGGATTCGAGGTGCAGCAAGAACAAAGGCATCTCTTCTCACAAATCTGTTGAAAGCAGGAATGACACACAGAAACCATCCTATAAGTCCATGGTTCAGTAACTCGTCCTCCTAGTCGACAGATAAGAAAACCTAGTCCTTAATCCCCGTAGAAAAGAAAAGGTGACTCAGAATAGAGTGACTTGAGGAAAGAGTAAAAAGAGCCTTACGTTCCCTTCCACAATCAATTCCCTTATATAACTATAGATTTTCTAGACTCAACATCGACCATTCTGGCTTGGTAATCCTATAGGCAGTCAGGCTCTGATACCAACGCTGTCGGGACCCCGATCCAAAGCCGTACAACTCCAGCATGTACACATCATATCACTTTGTGGCCTCACGCACGGTAATCACCCCGGTTGCCACCTTACCTTGGCCGGGACCGTTTGCGTCTTTTGGCTCACGTATATGACTATGTTGCCAGCAATCATATGTCAAAGAACTTGGGTCGACATGGCTAGTTATGAACCCAAGTGGCACATCCATACAGGGACAGGCATACATAACCCAGCAAGGCAGGTGTCGGTCATCAGCGAGTGTAGACGAGTCGTAGCAAGCTACAGGGACTCCATTACACCGCATGACATTTCCCCATGGGGACAGACACGGCAACCAAGAAGGATACATGCCGGTCAATCAATGTGTCCGGAGCAGTAGCAAGCTACCAAGGCTCGGTGGAAGCACAAAGAGACATTTCCCGGTATGGAGTACTACTCAAGGCACACAACTAGGTGTCGAATCCCACACATACCAATGCATTGCAAACATACACACAATATGCACGATATGTGTAGATACAACATGGCATCACAACATAACTCTACAACACATCATTTATTTAATAGACTCCGAAGAGCCAACAGAGTTTAATGTTACAAACCAAAGGGGTCACATGACCCAACATTCAGAGCATACAAACATCAAGCGGAAGTTATATGTCTGGGTACAGACATCTACTAAAAGCGGCTGGAAGAGCCTAAAAGCTACAACGACCCTACCATAGGAGCCAGATCACTGTCTGGGTTCCCAAACTAAACCATCGATGTTAACGTCAAGATATAACATAGAGAGAGCGGCGTCTATTCTGTAAAAATGTGAATAAGCAACAGTGAGTACGAAGGTACTCAGCAAGTCTTACATCAGTGCTAACTACATATGCATCAAGTACCAATGAACGGAATTTGTGGGGTTTATTGCAGAGAAGCCAGGTTTGACCTTTGGCTAACCAATTCTACAACAAAGTTTTATTATCTCTCTCGTCTCCTTATGAGAGAGCGCACACGAGTCCACCTAACCACCACATCAATACACCACCATGAATCCTCTCTCTTCATCCTACGAGAAAGCCATCCATAGCACTCACACTTATCTGGACCATTTTAGAGTAACCATTAAAGTTATCTATGAACCATGTAAGTATCCAAGCAGTCCATAACCGAGGACGCGGCTATTCAAATAGATAGATACCCTACAGGGGTGTACTTCATCACACATGCTTCTGCCACTTATCGCCAAGTGCACATAAAAACGAGCACCTCGGAAACCTTCAAGCGGAAGCCCAGCGAGGGAGTTGGCCACGGACGTTAACCTACTAAGACTCACGCCCAAGACAGTCGCCTATCTGAGTTGGAACCCATAATGGAAGTCCGGCCGAGGTTTCCAACATGGCCTCAAACGATGTAAGCAGGGCCCCAAGCCGGTCCCGACTGGGCCGTCCATCCAGTTAGCAGGTCGTGCCACAACCTATGAACTTTTCGAACTACTGCGACTTCTGGACTGAGAACAGAGTAGTTAATAGGCCGAGAGGGGTCGAGTTACCGGAACCCAATGTGCGGTAGTAGCTAGTCTTGGAACACCAACACAAGATCTCGGGTCCTAAATGCGGCGGTAATGAGACAACCCACCATGTACTCCTACATGGCCTCTCATCGCTACCTTTACTAGAATAGTTTCACATCTTTAACTCTCATCAATAGGACATGATCATTCCATTACATCATTCCGATGCTCGGACCAAACTCAACCTAAGCATAGCAAGCATAATAGGGTAAAGCACATATGGCTCAAGCATCTACCAGATATGCTAGGTTGCATTGGTTTAGCTATTTACTGTGATCAAAATCAGGTCATGCAAAGGAATAGGTGCAGCTATCGTAATACAACTATCAATTGAATCATTTTGTCCTAATGCATAGAAATGAGAGCAGGAGCGAGAGAATAGGATTTTGTCGGAATGTTCAAAGGGGTTTTGCTTGCCTGTTGATCGGAAGAACTCAGCTATTCTTCGATGCCGGTGATAACTACATCTCGCAAGGTCTATGGACAGATCTAACGAAAGAAATTAATCACGGCAAATGCTTCACAATGATGCATGAGCATGGCAAGTTATCATGATGCTGATTTCATCTAATGCAAGTGATCATAGGTTGAAAGAAGTTTATTTTATCTATATAAGTCATTTTCAAAATCCAATTATATCATTTATAAGCCTATTGTGAATTTGTCATATTCAGCAAGGTTAAGATGTCCAAACATGTTTATAAATGCCACCAATGGATTCCTTGCATTTTTCTCATACTTTTTCATATATAAATTATTTCCATCAAAGTTATATTTTAATTTCTATGATTTTTACAAGTTTCAGCAATTTTATGGAATTAAATTAAATCAGAAACTATTACTGCGTCAGGCTGATGTCATCCCTGCGTCAGCAGGTCAACCAGCCGGGTCCAGGTCAACCTGACTAGTGGGGTCCACTGGTCAGTGACCTAGAGGCTAACCCCGCGCTGACCCGCACTAAGTGAGGTTTGACTCACTAGTGGGGCCCTCTGTCAGTGTCTGTGGGGGGTTAATTAGCGTGTTAATGGTCGGCCACGTTGACGCCCACCGGAGGGTGGTCGCCGGCGACCAGACCCGCGGCGCAGGCTCGCCGGAGATGGCCTAACCGAGGCTACAGGGCCCTATTTGGCATGCGGTTTGCGGCTACGGGACGCTGGTGAAACGGCCAATCGAGCAGGGGTAGCAAGACGGGCTGGAATCGCCGGAGAAAGAGCCGGCGACGAGCTCTAGCGGCGGCCGGAAGTGGAGCTCGACGGGGAGGTAGCTCTGGAGGTTCATTCGCACACGAGAAAGAGGGGAAAGACTCGAGGGCTCACAGTGATTCCGTTTCTGGCATCGGCGGCGAGGAAGGGGCGACGGTCCGACCGAATCGACGGCGGCGGCTTCCGGTTTCCGGAGAAGGAGGAAGACGTCGATGCGAGGCTGCAGGGGCCCTGGTGCTCGGGCTTGTTGACGGTGAGGAGCTTCTTGCCAAGGCGGAGCTAACGAGACAGTCGGGGTGGCGAGAGGTGACCGGAGACGAGCTAGAGACAAGCTTGAGCAGATCGGCAATGGCGGCGCGAGAGAGAGACAGAGAGCGAGAGGAGAGAAAGAGAGCAGGGGAAGGAGAAGATAAAGGAGAGACGGCCTCGTGCTGGCGCGGTGGAGGCAGGAGGAGACTCCACGCGAGCAGGAGGTGGCGAGGGCGTCGTGCCTTCCTTCTCCTCTGCCTTCTGGCACGAGGAGGAAGACGACAGGGAGACCCCCCCCCTTTGGTGGGCTCGGCCAGGAGGGTGGCGACACGTAAGTTTTTCTGTTTTTTCTTCATTTCTCTTTTATTTCTTTCTGGCATTTACTTTTAGGATTTAAAATATATTGTTTGACCAAATATAAACCCAAAAAATTTATTAGGTGACAGAGACAATAATGTCCAATGCCACATAAAAGTTTCAACATTTTTGAAACTTTAAAATAGAAGGAATCAAAATAATTCCATTCCAAATAGCTATTTAGTCAACTCAAAAATCCTTTTTAAAAAAGTTCCTGTGACCTAGAATTTTGGTTTGACAATTTTACCTCATGTCACAATTTTGCCAAGTTTTTGGAACATTTTTATGGTTCCATTTAAGGTATTAAATTTTATTGCCTTCTTGTCAATTGATCAAAACATTTGGGGCTTTGATCTCTTCCTCTTTAAACATCAAAGTTTTTATAATGCATGCATGAATGCTTGGCAAATAAATGAAAGCTAGGGCTGTGACATTGCCCATGTAGCATGGTTTTCATGTCTCAAGGGATTCGAAATCAAGTGAGTCCAAAAGATCCATCTGCATGGAGTTTCTTCATGCGTTTACACCAATAGGCATGGTTCGCATGTCTCAAACGATCGAAAATCTAGTGAGTCCAAAGATCCATCAGCATGGAGTTTCTTCATGAGTTTTATACCAATATGACTTAAGCAGCAGTGCCACAAGGAAGTGGTACTATCACTACTATTTTGTATCTTTTGGAATCAATATTATGAACATGTGTATTACTACGATCGGTGATTCAATAAACCATTCACATTGGGTGGATGACCATTGAATGTATTATTCATGTAAACAGAATAACGATTATTCTCTGACTTAAATGAATAATTGTATTGCAATATACATGATCTAATCATGTTCATGCTCAACGCAAACACCAAATAACATTTATTTAGGTTCAACACTAATCCTGAAGGTAGAGGGAGCATGCGATGGTGATTACATAAACCATGGAAACACTTCCAACACACATCATCACCTCGCCTTTAGCTAGTCTCTGTTTATTTCGTGGATTATATTTTGAGTTACCAACATTTAGGAACTGAATCGGTATCCAATACCCTGGTGCTACTAGGAGTACTGGTAATGTACACATCAATAAAACGTATATCTAATATACTTTTGTTGATGTTGTGAGCCTTCTTATCTACCAAGTATCTAGGGCAGTCCCGCTTGAGTGACCATTCCCCTCATCATAGAAGCATTTAGTCTCGGGTCTGGGTTCAACCTTGGGTTTCTTCATTGGAGTGAGAACTGACTTGTCATTCTTGAAGTTTCCCTTGTTTCCCTTCCCCTTCTTGAAACCAGTGGTTTTACCAACCATCAACACTTGATGCTCCTTCTTGATTTCTACCTCCATCCCTCGTATGTCATAGTTCATCAATAAGCTCACTAGCTTGGTGGCACTGACTTTGGAGAACTATGTCAATCACTATCTCATGTGGAAGATCAACTCCCACTCGATTCAAGTGATTGTACCACCCAGACAATCTGAGCACATGCTCAACGATTAAGCTTTTCTCCTTTACTTTGCAGGCAAAGAATCTTGTGGGAGGTCTCATACCTCTCAATATGGGCACGAGCCTGAAGTCCTAATTTCAGCTCTTGGAACATATCATATGTTTCGTGACATTCAAAACATTTTGGAGCCTCAATTCTAAGCGGTAAAACAAGACACACTAAACTATCATGTAGTCATCAAAACGTGTATGTCAGATGTTTGCAACATCTACAGACGATGATTGGGGTAGCACACCAAGCGATGCATTGAGGACATAAGCTTTTCTACGCAGCAATGAGAATAATCCTCAGTTTACGAACCCCGTCTGCATAATTGCTACTATCATCTTTCAACTTAGTTTTCTCTAGGAACATATCAAATACATGGGAGCTACAGCGCAAGCTAATCATCTAAAACATAATTTGCAAAGATATTTTGACTATGTTCATGATAATGAGTTCAATTAATCATATTACTTAAGAACTCCCACTCAACTCAACACCCCTCAGGTTGTTCGAGTGTAACATGATCCAAATCCACCAACCCATGATGAGGTGGTTTCCATGGTGAACATCTCCATGTTGATCATATCTACTATATGACTCATGTTCGTGCTGGAAATATGCCCTAGAGGCAATAATAATTTATTTATTGTTATATTTCCTTGTTTATGATAATCGCCTATTATCCATGCTAGAATTGTATTGATTAGAAACACAAATACATGTGTGGATACATAGACAACACACTGTCCCTAGTGAGCCTCTAAGGACTAGCTCGTTGATCAAAGATGGTCAAGGTTTCCTGACCATAAACATGAGTTATCATTTGATAACAGGATCACATCATTAGAAGAATGATGTGTTGGACAAGACCCAAACTATGAACGTAGCATATGATTGTGTCAGTTTATTGCTACTGTTTTCTACATGTCAAGTATTTGTTTCTATGACCATGAGATCATGCAACTCCCGGGCACCAGAGGAATGCATTGTGTGTATCAAACATCACAACATAATTGGGTGACTACAAAGGTCCTCTACAGGTATCTCTCAAGGTGCCTGTTAGGTTGGCGTGAATCGAGACTGGGATTTGTCACTCCGTATGACGGAGAGGTATCTTTGGGGCCACTCAGTAATACAACATCACAATGAGCTTGCAAGAAATGTGACTAAGGAGTTAGTCACGAGATCTTGTATTATGTAACGAGTAAAGAGACTTGTCGGTAACGAGATTGAACTAGGTATAGATATACCGACAATCGAATCTTGGGCACGTAACATACCGATGGACAAACGGAACATTATACCGGACTAATTGAATTCTTGACATCGTGGTTCGACCGATAAATTTCTATGTAGAATATGTAGGAGCCAATATGGGCATCTAGGTCCCGCTATTGGTTATTGATCGGAGAGGGTCTCGGTCATGTATGCATAACTCTTGAACCCGTAAAGTGTGCACACTTAAGGTTCCGTGACGATTTGGTATTGTTAAGTTATATATGTTGGTGACAGAAAGTTGTTCGGAGTCCCGGATGAGATCCCGGACGTCACGAGGAGCTCCGGAGGTAAAGATTTATATATAGGAAAGAGGTATTCGGGTTTTGGAAAGGTTTCGGGTGTTTACGGTAGTGTACCACGAGTGCCAAAAGGTTTCCGTGGGTCCACCGGGAGGGGCCCACCCACCCCGGGGGGCACATGGGCCTGAGAGGTGTTGCACCAGCCCCTAATGGGCTAGGTAGCCAACCCCTAAAGGGCACATGCGCCCAAGGTGGTAGGTGGGGATGCCTTGGAGAGGAGAGAGTCCTCCCTAGGGCTTCCACCTCCCTTGTGGGAGGTGGACTCTTCCCCATCTTGGTCTGTCGACCCCTCCTTGGATGAGGGGCTAGGGACGTGCCCCACATACCCTATTCTCCTATAAATAGAGAGGGAGAGAGAGGGAAGAAACACGAAAAAAAGCATAGGTGCGACCCTTCCTCTCTCCTAGATCTGTTTCTACTCCAAAATGCATGTGCGGCAACGCTCGCAAAGCCCTGGTGAGATTGCTCCACCACCGCCGCCACCACGCCATTGTGTTGTCGGAGAACTTATCTACCTATCCACCCTTGCTTGCTAGATCGAGGAGGTGGAGAACGTCATCGAGTTGTGCGTGTGCAGAACACGGAGGTGTTGTTCGTTCGGCACTAGATCAGGACGGATCGCGATGGGATCGCGGGACAGATTGCGATTTGGATTGCGAAGACGTTCAACTACATCAACTGCTGAAAGGATCGGTATGGTTGACTAGAGGGGGTGAATAGGGAACTAACAAATTTTAAACTTTTCTTTTAACAAATTAGATTTAGCAACAAATAGGTTGTCCAGATATGCAACTAAGTGAGCAATCTATATGATGCTAACAACAACAATAACAAGCAAGTAGTAAATACAA
The DNA here is from genome assembly GCF_904849725.1 of Hordeum vulgare subsp. vulgare. Taxonomy (NCBI): domain Eukaryota; kingdom Viridiplantae; phylum Streptophyta; class Magnoliopsida; order Poales; family Poaceae; genus Hordeum; species Hordeum vulgare. The sequence goes on along the minus strand of NC_058519.1, from coordinate 266,018,247 downwards.
GTAAAGGTAAGAAATAACCAGAAGTGGAACCGATGAACACGAGGATGTGTTTCCAAAGTTCCTTCCCTTTAAAGGGAAGTACGTATCTGTTGGAGCGGTGTGGAGGCTCAATGCTCCCCAAGATGTCACTAAGGCCACTGTATTCTCCTCACGCCCTCACACAATGCGAGGTGCCGTGATTCCACTAAGTGGTGCCCTTGAAGGCGGCAACCATTTACAAACAAGGTTGGGGCAATCTCCACAACTTAAATGGAGGGTCCCAACAAGACCACGAAGCTTCACCACGATGGAATATGGCTACGAGGTGACCTCTTCCGCCTAGGGTGCTCAAACACCCAAGAGTAACAAGATCTGTGAGGGATTAATGGGGAAACACCTTTTCTCTTGGTGGAAGTGTGGGGGAGGGCCTTCTCCTCCAAACACTAGAGAATTAACAAGAGTTGATAGCTAGGGAGGGACATCGGGCAAGTTTGAGCTTTTGGAGCAACAATGGAACTAGAGAGGGAAAAGGTAAGATCTCCTCGGGGAAGATGACCTCTATTTGTAGTGGGGGAATCTAGTCGTTACAAGCCCCTTACTGCCCCAACTAAGAGGTGGTACCGTGCACCAGGGCGGTACTTCTGCTGGCGCGGTACTACCATCCAGTAGGGTCGGTACTTCTACTCAGCCAGGATGAGGGGAGGTAGGAAGCCAGAGAGGAAAATTAAGCGGAAGTGCACGCAGCAGAGGGGGCGGCAGTACCGCTGGAGCGGTACTACCGCTTCCCTTGGGCGGTACTTCCGCTCAACCAAATAAAAAAATCCCCCGACACCCGAGAAGAAAAACAAGCGGAAGAGGGGCCGGTACTGGTGGGCTGCAGTACCGCTGGAGCGGTACTACCGCTCCCCAGGGCGGTAGTACCGCTTGTGTAAAATCCTGGGCAGCAGCTCCTTTGCTCCGGAAAAGAGATGGGGAGCAAGAATGAGAGATAGTGTTCCACCCAACTTTTCCAAACGTGAATACCCTCTTGATAGTATGGGATTATATATGACTTGAGTCCACCAACCCTAAATCAATAGCTAAGCACCATTTTTGCTTTCACTTAGTGAGGGGAATATAACCATCTCGTGCCACCTGATAATTCTTTGAAAGCATATCGCACATGATCAGTCTGCAAAGGGTATCGTCATCAACCACCAAAATTATTTATGAGAAATTGTGCTCTTACAGTCTCCCCCTTTTTGGTGGGTTGATGACAATACATGATTTGCCAAAAAAATGGCCTATGAGGTCTTAGGCAATCCCAAAACCTACAAAATATAGACGAGCTCTCCCTAGATGTGTGATATATTTGAATATGCTTTTGGAATGCAAAGAGCACACACTAGGATCAATACTCCCCCTATATTTTACACACAAGGCTATATACTTGCATGAATAGAATATAGTAAAATAGATAAGTAAACATATCATAACGATAAAGTCATAACAGGGTAGGTGGGGTAGCATATGTCTTACACCACACATAATTTCATACAAGTCTTGGACAAACACAAGCCAAAGCAAGCGATAAACGAGTTCACGAGATAGAAAAAAATGAAAATAAACACACTCGTGACTCAGCAAGGCAAATCCATCTTAAACTAAGATACTTTCTCCCCCCTTGGCATCAAGACACCAAAAAGAGGAGACATGAGAAGCTCAGTAGTCCTCGTCATCATTCTTCTCAGACTCATCTGAAGCAGCAGACGCCTCCTCAGCAGACACCTCCTCCTCACCACACACCTCCTCCTCAACAGACACCTCCTCCTCAGACTCTATCCACCAGTGGTTGGCCTTTATCCAGTCCTCTTGATCAGTGATCTTGTCCTCTAAACCGCTCTCGACATCAAGGCCAATCTTCCGCGTGATCATCTTATCATGGATGGGTGCTTTCTTGGCATCGACATGTACCTTGTACAGACCCTTCACCTGGAAGAAGAAAAGAGCCTTCATCTTCTTCCTAACCTTAGAGGCCCAAGCAGGTTCACTCTCGGATCTAGGAAAAAACTCATAATCGGGCTCAGGCTCGTCATCCGAGTCAATAGCAGCAACCTCTGGAACAACACTTGGAATGCCCCAATTCTCCTTCACATGGAGCTTGAGCACACCATGAGTGACCATGTGATCAGTCACCAATAGCTCAGTAGGAAAGGTAGCATTCCACATGTCCTCAATCAGCTTGAACAGATATGGAGCATAGATGGGCAATTGGGCACCTTCTTTTTGTCAAACACAGCGGACCTCAACTCCATCCACATAATGTGGGAAACATCCAAGGTGGACTGGTGATCTCGCTCCATCTCGCAGAAAACAAGGAGGTTGACAAGATAGCAATGCACCTGGTCCTTGTTCCCAACACGAGGAAATAGAGAGTTGCGAAAGATCTTGTGCATGATGTCCAGAAACGGCATGAGCTAGTTACAATCACCCTTGGCAGTATTCACGGTCCTCTGGTAATGAATGAGCTTGGACTTGTGAATAGCAGGAATACCCTCAGTGTGAGGCCTCAGGCCAATTGGCTCATCCAGACCCATGTTAGCAATGCCCAGAGAGCTCATAAACGTCTTCCAATCAGAGTGTAGCACACGGGCACCAGTCAGCCAGGTCAAGCGCGTTTCATCACCGTCATGGAAATGAAAAGTGGCATAGAATTGAGCCACGATCTCGCTGTCAAAGTCCTTGTTGAAACCGATGATAGGATCAAGACCCCACTTCTCAGAGAGAACATAAGCTTCAGCAAAATAAGCAGTGTGGGGATTAGAGATCATGTGCCCCATATCAATTCTCTTGGCGTCCACAAAGAGGTTGGTCATTGTCTTGATGATCTTGAAATAGATAAGAGAGCGAGTCTTGTTCCAAAACGGACGCCCTGCAAGAGCATCATCCAAAGGCAGGCAATAGGGATTCTGCTTGCGCAGCACATCAAACTCTTCTTGAGGCAACTCTTGGGGCTCTTTAGGTGTAACACCCAAGATGCGATCATGTCCTTATTTTTGCGCGAGGGCCTCAACAGGGATAGAAACGCATCTCGTCGTTTCGCAAGAATGGGTATCGTTACAAGTACATGTACTGAAAAGATGAGTATAAGGAGTTGGCTTACACTCGCCACAAGCTACATCAAGATCACATCAATACAGCAATGTCCAGTCATCACGAAGAAGAGCGGGGTCCGTCTACGGATGAAAACAAATGATAAAATAACAATGTCCATCCTTGCTATCCCAGGCTGTCGGCCTGGAACCCATCCTATATCAATGAAGAAGAAGAAGAAGAAACTCCAAATAGCACAATCAGCGCACTCACGTCAAAGTAACTCTTTATCTCTACCTACAACTGGTGTTGTAGTAATCTGTGAGCCACAAGGACTCAGCAATCTCGTTTCCAAAGGTATTAAGACTAGCAAAGCTTAATGGGTGAGGTATGGTTAGGTGGTGAGGTTGCAGCAAGCGTCTAAGCATTTATTCGAGGTGACTAACTTATGAGTACAAGAATAAGAGGGGGTGATCTACGCACATCAGACGTGAACTAATAATGATCAAATGAATGATCATGAACCCTACTTACGTCAGACATAACCCCACCGCGTCCTCAATCGGAGAAGGAGCTCACGAAAGAGACAGTCACGGTTACGCACTCAGTGGGCAAGTTTTAATTAGTTTACTTCAAGTTTTCTAAAACCGAATGTTAAACAAGGTTTCCACGTTGCCACATAACTGCGGGCCCGACTTTCTTAAAGATTTAACCCTGCGGGGGTGCTCTAATTAGTCCATCACAAATTACCACAAGCTGCATAGAAAGCCTCGATCAGGAAACTCGTGATCTCCTTGGATTCCTTAATGGAAAACCTCAACTCTGAGATTACCCAAAGCATCATCGAAATCCCGATGCACAAGATATTTCGTAAAAGCTAAAACTAATCCAGCAAGGCCACCCGACGTGTCGACAATCCCAATAGGAGTCGCGTATCTCATTCTTGGGACACGGTGGATAAGCTACGTGTATGGTGGCCTGATAGAAATCACCCAAGTTACCCTGGATTGGCCCTGCACAGTGCTCTGTTTTGGACCAACACTCATGCGGAGCACTGGCCCTGGGGTTTATTAATTATCCAGGGGGGTCGACTATTCCCTATGCAAGTTTATTAGTTATTAGGCAAACGTAGTACCAAAGTTGGGCCTTGCCAGACAAGCTTTAACTAAAACGAATTATCAAGGGGGTCCTCATAACAACCCCCATCATGTTAGGAGCGCTCAATTATGGAATATAACACTGGTAGCCAAAACTAAGGCGACAAAGGTGGAACAAAACACCAGGCTAGAAAGGCCGAGCCTTACACCTTTTACAAAGTATATAGGTGCATTAAATTAAGTAGCAATTATATGGTGATATAACAAGGAACCCATGTTATCACATGGAAGCAACTGCACCTGAAACTAGCAATGTTATCCAACGGTTAAGCAAGCGGTAACATAGCCAATGAGTGGTTTGCTAGGTTGTAGAAAGGTTGAAGGTTTTCATGGCAATGTTGAGAGGTTGACATTTAACAGGTGGTAGGCAACAAGACATAACGAAAGAAATGATACAACTAGCATGCCATTGATAGTAATGGTATCTAGGAAAATGATCATCTAGCCTGAGATCCTGCTTGGAAGAAGAACGACTCCATGAAGCAGACGAACCAATGTAGTCAAAGGGATCCTTACATTCCGACACGCTTACAGAACTCTATCGAGAAGAAGCAAACCGAAACCACAATCAAGACATGATAACACCACATCATATGCACAACATGATGCACAACACATATGATGCATGATCATTCAATATGCAAGGCATGGCATGGCAATTCACAACAGTCAAACACTACACATTAAGTGAAGCTCAATATGCAACAAATTGCATATTGACGAAACTCCACATTCCAATATTAAGTTCACTCTCGTTTAGGTACTATTCAATATTAAATGTTGTTAAACATGGCAGGAGGTGAAACAGAAATAAACTACCTATCTAGACATTTTAAATGAGGCCGAAAACAACATATAGCATTTCCGAAACGACCCCACACATTAACTTTGTAATCTGACCAGATCTATCCTAAACATATTTTAAGTTTGTTAAACTGCAAAACAAAGTGGTTCACGTGATTCTACTCGTCGTTCTAGTCCCTTTACATATATGGCTCATCTCCAACGGAGTTACGATTAATTATCTACGAACTAAACCATTTTTAGCACATTGTCACGCAAACAGAACGGCTAACAGTTTTAAACATGCATGAGAGTTGCAAAATATTAATCTAAGCAAAATTCTACATGTTCTACATATATAACTTAATCCGATCCTGTGCACGTTTGAAAAATTACACGAGTTTTAAAACATGCATTTTTTGTGAAATCCCTGGTAATTAGCTAAAACCGTAGAACTCAAAAAACATATTCGAGCCGAATCTGAGCAGTTAAGCCAATAGGGCATGAGCACAGGACAACTATGTCATGCATGGGTGAGGGATAGAGGGGCACGGGGGTCTCACCTCGGGCTGAGGCCCGGCTGGAGAGGACGGCGAGGCAAGCCGAAAGGGGGAGGTGGGCCGGCTTGGGGTAGCTACGCCTCGGCAGGGATGTCGGCTGATACGTCTCCAATGTATCTATAACTTTTTATAGTTCCATGCTATTATCTTGTCAACTTTGGATGTTTTATATGCATGAATATGCTATTTTATATCTTTTTTTGGACCAACCTATTAACTTAGTGCCAAGTGCCAGTTTCTGTTTTTTCCGTGTTTTTGACCCTTTTTCAGACGGAGTCCAAATGGAATAAAACTTTACGATGATTTTTTTTGGACCAAAAGAGACCCCCGAAGGTTTGGAAGAAGGCCAGAAGAGCCACGAGGGATTAACAAGCCCGGGAGGCACGACCACCCCCCTAGGTCGCACCTACTAGGCTTGTAACCTCCTCGTGGGCCCAACCGACGTAATTCCACCGCCATAAATTCCTATAAATTCAGAAGTCCCGAGAAAGAAACCTAGATCAGGAGTTCCGCCGCCGCAAGCCTCTGTAGCCACCAAAAACCAATCTGGAGCCCGTTCCGGCACCCTATCGGAGGGGGAATCCTTCTCTGGTGGCCATCTTCATCATCCCGGCGATCTCGATGACGAGGAGGGAGTAGTTCTCCCTCGGGGCTGAGGGTATGTACCAGTAGCTATGTGTTTGATCTCTCTCTCTCTCTCGTGTTCTTGAGATGTCTTGATCTCGATGTACCGCGGGCTTTGCTACTATAGTTGGATCTTATGATGTTCTTCCCCCTCTCCCTTCTTGTAATGACTTGAGTTTCCCCTTTGAAGTTATCTTATCGGATTGAGTCTTTGAGAACACTTGATGTATGTCTTGCACGTGTCTATCTGAGGTAATCAACTTGCGGGTTTGTGACATTGGGAACCTATGCATATGGGCTGGCACACGTTTGATTCATGTGAGTACTCAATGTATGTTTTGGTGATCAACTTGCGGGTTCGTGACATTGGGAACCTATGCATAGGGGTTGGCACACGTTTTGACTCTCCGGTAGAAACTTTGGGGCACTCTTTGAAGTTTTATGTGTTGGTTGAATAGATGATTCTGAGATTATGTGATGCATATCGTATAATCATGCCCACGGATACTTGAGGTGACAATGGAGTATCTAGGTGACATTAGGGTCTCGGTTGATATGTATCTTAAGGTGTTATTCTAGTACGAACTCTATGAAAGATTGAACGGAAAGAATAGCTTCGTGCTATTTTACTACGGACTCTTGAATAGATCGATCAGAAAGAATAACTTTGTGGTGGTTTCGTACTCGACAATAATCTCTTCGTTTGTTCTCCGCTATTAGTGACTTTGGAGTGACTCTTTGTTGCATGTTGAGGGCTAGTTATATGATCCAATTATGTTATCATTGTTGAGAGAACTTCACTAGTGAAAGTATGAACCCTAGGCCTTGTTTCCACGCATTGCAATACCGTTCGTGCTCACTTTTGTTACTAGTTACCTTGCTGTCTTTGTAATTGCAGATTACAAAAACCTATATCTACCATCCATATTGCACTTGTTTCACCATCTCTTCGCCGAACTAGTGCACCAATACAACTTACCATTGTATTGGGTGTGTTGGGGACACAAGAGACTCTTTGTTATTTGGTTGCATGGTTGCTTGACAGAGACCATCTTCATCCTACGCCTCCCGCGGATTGATAAACCTTAGGCCACCCACTTGAGGGAAAATTTCTACTGTCCTACAAACCTCTGCACTTGGAGGCCAACAACGTCTACAAGAAGAAGGTTGCGTAGTAGACATCATCGGCCCAGCGCAGTTGCGGTCAACGGGGGCGCGGGGCTTCGTGCTCGATCTCGCTCCCGCAGCAGAGGCACGGCGATGGAGGAGCCACTCCAACGAGGGGGTCGGGGACGATCGGGGCTCCGAGGAGGCTCGGAATCGACGGATCCGGGGGCGAGGAACCCGTTCCTGACAGCGGCGGCTCAAGGCAGTGCCCGGACGAGCAGGTCAGACGGTGGCTTGGATCGGGACATCCAACGGCTCGGGGTTGTTGCTCCTGCTCGGGGGCGGGCCGGCAGCTGGCCAGCGGAGCTCCGGCGAGGGGGCGGTGCAGATCCGGCGGCGGGGCACCGATGGCGGTTCCCGGCGGCTGGGGCAGCGCGGCTGGTGTGCACGAGCAGCAGTAGATTGGGGGGAGAGGAGCAGCTCGGGCGGAGCTCGGGCTGGAGCTGGCGGCGGCGGTTGCCTAGCCCGGATCGGGCCCGGGCCCTGGCGGCGCTGGGAGGTGGGAGGCGACCAAGTGGCGGTTGTCATGGTTTTCGAGGTTGGGGAGCTAGGGTTGCCCAAAAGTAACAAAGGGAGCTATTTAAATAGTATTCGGGGCTAGGGTTAGGGTTTTTGGGCGTTTTTCGACCCTCCAACCGCGGTCGGAGAGGTGGTTTTGGTGGGCTGAAGTGGGATGTGTTAGAGAGGCTTGGTGGGGACATGAGGGAGACTGGTGGCCCGTGACACGAGTTTTTTTAGAACACCGTATGTCCGACAACTAAATCGGCTATAGTGTCGCTGTATAATAAACGGTACGGGTATCAAACGAGCTCCAATTGCGACGAAATTTGGCAGGCGGCCTACCTACATTAAAATAAGGTCGCATGCCAAGTTGCAACCCAATCCGAGAAATTTTTACACACACTTTTAAAAACAATAATTTAATGATGTCGCACGCGCGTGCGAGTGTGGTTAGTCTTAAAACGGTTGACGCAAGAACGTAGAGAACCGGCAACTAATAACGGATGCATATTTTTGAAAACTGGCGGCAATGGAGTGCCGATGCAATGTAGATGATGCTGATGCGATGATGAATGCGACAAACATATGAATCACACGACGAGAACGGAATAAAAGAGGAATCTTATGGAGCGTCGGTCTCGGGCTGTTACATTGGGGCCCTTCTCCTTGCTGACTGTCCTTCTCACAGGCTACTTTTGTGGCTGAGCACTAGAACTATCAACTGACTCCTCAAATGCACGTGGGCGCTTGGAGCCACGCTTGGGGTTGATGCGACGAGTCATAGGACAAGAGCCATCACCTGGAACTCACAATAAGAATGGCAAGAAAAAATGTGTAAACAGACTGCAAGAGTCAAATAGGAAACCAAAACAGAGATGGGCAGATGAAGGAAAGAAAATGGGTGCAGGTGCCAGGGCGGTAGTACCACTGTGCAAGAGAGGTACTTCCGCTGCAGCGGTAGTACTGTCCCATGGGTGGTAGTACCATCCTGGAGCAGATAACTGTTGTCAATGGAGGCAGCAGATAACTCCATCCCACAAGTCTCTACTGCAAGTACCAAAATTATTGCAACACAAAACCATCCACACATCCTACGCATGTCATGGGAAAATAAACTAAATAGGGAATCCACGCATTGCCCTAGATCAAGATCCAACAAAATACCATGAGAGATACGGGTATCGAGGGTAGTACCGGGTTCCATGGCACGAGGGAGATGGGAGGAGAGATCCCTCCAGACGAAAAAGTGGAGGGCGACACTGATAATGGGATCTGGAGCCGGTCTTCGGTGATGTTCTTGGTCACCACATAGAGAGATAGGTGTGAGGATAGGGAGGGAATGTGTATGGGGGGTTAGAACTCCCCCTGTCCCGATCTTAACTCCCCAAGAAATCCCCGAGGCGGTAGTACCGCCCATCAGCACGGTGGTATCGTTGGGGCGGTAGTACCAGCCTGGGAGTGGTAGTACCGCCTGTGACCCGAGCAACATCCACCTTTAAAAGAATGAAGGCACATAAGTGGGTTCTATTTGACTATGCAGAGGGGAGAGTAAAGGCATAAAATCAAGAAGGTACTCCACCTTAAAAGAATGCAAGACGATAAGTAGAACATGGTGTGGAGTGATCGTTCATGCAATAAACGAAAAGAACTTGTGTGGAGGAGGGGTGGTGTCGGAGGCCACCTATGTTTGAGTCAGTTGGTATGACACCGTGAAGATTTTAACCTTGGGTCCATGACCAAAACTTGCTTTGAAGCACACGTATCACCATTAGTGCTGATGTGAAAGACTTGATCGATTTATGCATAATAGGGGAGGGAGAGTTCATTGAGAGAACAATACTCCCCCTAAATTCATGCCTACGTCTAAACAAAATAAAATGATGAGAGTGGTGGGTGTGCCTAATTTCAATCCACATTGCTCAAATCAATGATATTTAGCTCATTCCTTAACTCGAGAAATCTTTCTTCATTTCAAGGCTTCGTGAAGATATTTGCAAGCTGATCATTAGTGTTGAGGTAAGTGAGGTGAATCTCCCCGCGCCTGATATGCTCCCGGATGAAGGTGGTGATGAATACTGATGTGCTTCGTCTTGCAATGTTGAACCGGGTTGTTGGAGATTGAGATAGCACTGATATTATCACAGTAAAGAAGCACTTTGTCACAAGTGACACTGTAATCCTTTAAAGTTTGCCTCATCCAAAGCAACTGAGCACAACAACTTGCAACAGCTACATATTCAGCCTCAATGGACGAGAGATAAATGCAATTTTGTTTCTTGGAAGACCAACTTACCAGAGAGCGGCCAAGGAATTGGTAACCTACGAAAGTTGACTTCCTATCCACATGGTCTCCCGCCCAATCCGAATCTAAATATCCTATGAGATCAAATGAATCCCCTTTGGGATACCATAAGCCAAAGTTTGGGGTATGGGCCAAATATCGGAAGTTTCGCTTGACCGCCATATAGTGACTTTCCTTATGTGCGGATTGAAATCGTGCACAAATTCCCACACTCAACATAATATCCAGTCTAGATGCACAGAGGTAAAGCACAGAGACGATCATAGAGCGATATACCTTTTCATCCACAACTTTACCATTGGGATAGAGGTCAAGATGGCAGTTGAGAGGCATGGGATTGTTGGTTGTGGCTGGTTTGAGATCATCCATCTTGAACCTTTTGAGCATGTTTTGAGTGTATTTTTCTTGATTGATGAAGGTTCCTTGACTTCGTTGCTTGACTTTGAATCCAAGGAAAAACTTCAACTATCCCATCATACACATCTCAATCTCTTTAGTCATTAGTGCATTAAATTCTTCATTAAAAGCTTTGTTAGGAGAACCAAATATGATATCATCAACATATAGTTGGCATATGAACAAGTTCCCCTTGACCTTCTTAGTAAAAAGAGTGGGGTCAATTTTCCCAACTTCAAATCCACGGTCATGTAACATCTTAGTAAGGTGCTCATACCACACACGTGGGGCTTGTTTAAGGCCATGGAGTGCCTTGTCGAGAACATACACATGATTAGAGAACTTGGGATCCTCGAACCCTAGGGGTTGATTGACATAAACCAACTCCTTAAGGGGACCATTAAAAAATGCACTCTTCACATCCATTTGGTATAATTTGAAGTTATGATGAGAAGCAAATGCAATCAACATGCGAATAGATTCAATGCGAGCGACATGAGCAAAGGTTTCATTGTAGTCGATACCCTCGACTTGGGAGTAGCCTTGTGCTACCAATCATGCCTTGTTCCGAGTGACGACACCGTTTGCATCTTGCTTGTTCTTAAAGATCCACTTTGTCCCAATGACATTGTGGTTCTCCTTTGGTCTCGGCACCAAACGCCACACTTTGTTGCGCTCGAAGTTGTTGAGTTCTTCATGCATGACTTCAACCGAATCCATGTCTTCGAGAGCCTCTTGTACCTTTAGTGGTTCAATGCAAGAAACAAACGCATGATGGGAACTAAAGTTTGATAATTAATGTCGTGTGGTTACCCCTCTCTATAAGCTGCCGTAGACATTCTCCAACACATGAGAATTATTTTTGAGCGTTTTGGCAGTCTTGGTAGCACGTCTTTCTTGAATCTCCTCAGGGGTAAGCTGAGGAGCTTGTTTGAGACCTTTACCACCTTTTTGAGTTTGCCCTTGATCTTGAGCTTGATTTTGTTCTTGCACTTGCTCTTGATCTTGAGCATCCTCGGAGGGGTGAGCTGGATCAAGGACATCATTTGGTGCAGGACCATCTTGAGGTTGATCTTCTCCTTGATCGGGATCACGGGGATGAGGGCCTTCAGAGCATTCTTCGGAAGCATGTGGGTCTTCATTGGTGATGGTTCCACATGAGTGGAACATTGTCCTTCACCTTCAACCACAAGGGGTTCCTCAACGGACATGAAGTGTCCCACACCCATTCTTCTTATGGCTTGGGGAGGAATTTCATCACCTACATCACAAAGACCACTTTGCTCCACTTGGGAGCCATTATTCTCATCAAACTGCATGTTACATGTCTCCTAAATGACTCATGAGGACTTGTTGAGGACATGGTAAGTGCGAGAGTTTGTAGCATAACCAACAAATATGCCCTCTTGAGCTCTAGGTTCAAATTTAGACAATCGAGCACCTTTTTTAAGAATGGAACACATACAACCAACACCCGGAAGTACTTGAGGTTGGGCCTGTTGCCGGTAAGAATTTCATATGGAGTCTTGTTCAAGCCTTTGCGAAAGTAGAGCCAATTGGATGCATGACATGTGGTGTTGATGGCTTCGGCTTACCCCATCATGGTTCTTGCCGCATCCATCAACGTCCGGTTCTTCCTTTCTGCCACACCATTTTGTTGAGGAGTGTAAGGTGCAAAATATTGATGCTTGATTCCTCCATCACTAACAAATTCATTTAGGGTGTAGTTCTTGAACTCGGTGCCATTGTCACTTCTAATCATCAATATCTTTGCATTATGTTGGCATTGAGCTTCATTAGCAAAGTCGATGACGATTTGTTGAGTCTCACTCTTTCTCTTGAAAAAGTATACCCAGGTATATCTTGAGTAATCATCCACTGTCACCAAGCAATACTTTCTTCCCCCCAAGACTATCATAGGATGGAGAACCAAAGAGATTCATGTGGAGGAGCTCCAAGGTCCTTTTTGTGTAGATGATAGTCGTGGGGAGGTGAGTTGTCTCATGAATCTTTCCTTCAATACATGCACTGCAAGCATGATCTCTGGGGAAACTCACATTTGTTAGTCCAAGAACGTGATCCCCTTTGAGGGGACTTTTCAAAGATCTCATATTGACATGGGCTAGCCGGCGATGCCAAAGCCATCCCACATCAACTTTATCCATTAGGCAAATTGCGGTCTTAGTGGGTCGCTCTGAAAATTTAACCACATAGAGACCATTCTCGACATGCCCAACAAAGGCTACTTTAAGAGTCTTGCTCCATAAAAGGGCCACACAGTCAATGCCAAAGAAGGTACTAAAGCCCATAAGTGCAAGTTAATTAATGGAAAGTAAATTGTATGCTACGTTCTCAACAAGCAAAACCTTTTCAATGGTAAGTTCTTGAGAAATTACCACCTTGTCGAGACCCGATACCTTTGAAATCGCATCATCACCAAAGGAGACTTGGGTGGCAATGGATGGGTCGGGATGAACGTCCACCACCGAGTCCTTGCTTCTAGTCATATGATTTGTTGCTACACTATCAAGCAACGAGGACACCCCACCGGAAGCAAACTCATGCATAAGATCAATGCTTGGATTTAGGTACCCATTCTTTAATGGTTCCTCTCATGTTAGTAACAAGGGTCTTAGGAACCCAAATAGACCATTCAATGTACTCATCATAGGAACCAACAAACTTAGCAAAAACATTCCCATCACTAGCATGACACAAAACATAAGAGGGGTTAAAGTCGTCGGTTGTGTTGGGCAAAGGGGTATTGCCCTTCATGGCATTACCACCCTTAGCCTGGTCCTTTTCCTTCTCATGAGTACCCTCCCCGGATTTAACAAAGGTTTCCATAAGCTCGGGAGGTTGCTTAGTCTTCTTCTTGTTGTTTTTCTTCTCACACTTGGGTGCAAACCCAACTCCTTCCTTTGCAACCACTTCGTTTTGACTACTCAAAAGGTCATTAAGATTCTTTTCACCTTGGATGCATGTCACAAGGCCTTTCTCAAGCTGCTCTTATAATTTGGAGTTCTCCTCCACAAGATGATCATGCTCACAACAGGGGTTAGTAGCATGGACATTATCAATAAAAACAAATGGAGAGCAAGTGTCTATTTCCTTAGAGAGTTTTACTTGGAGTTGAGCATGAGACTCTTTTAAAGAGACAGGAGCACTCTTCAAGGACTTCTGAGCCTTGTCAAGTGTTGCAAGCTCTTTCTTGAGTCTAACATGGTCAAGCGCAAGTGCACTCTTTTCTGATTGAAGCACACGGGTAAGAGCAAGAGCATGATCGAGATTTTTCTTTAACTTAGCAAGGTTGTCATTATGTGACTTCTCAAGAGTCAAATGAAGTTCTTGCTCTTTTTCAAGAGCAATAGAAAGATCCGCAATCTCATCGGCATAGTCACGACTATGACCTTGTAATGTAGAGATGGTATCTTCATGAGATTAAATGAGGTCATTGGCCTCTCCCGGTTGTTCCAGGAGAACAACAAAATGCTTCTTGGATTTCCCCTTGAGTTTTCTCATGAATTTACCAAAGGAGTTTTCCTCCTTGGCGGCCTCTTCCTTTTAATCTCCGTTATCCATGGTAGCTTTGATGTTGGTAGTTTGAGTGTTAGAGGTTTCCTTGTTGGATGCCTTGTCCATCAGGCACTTGGCAATGTGGTTCTTGTTGGGATTTTTGAAGAGAGACACCTTGCTTGGAGAAGAGGATGCAATGGTCACCGTGGCCATTCCCATTGCTTCACCACTTGTCCCATCGTCATCATCCTCATAGGAGAGGTACTCTTCTTGAGCCACCAACACCTTCTGGGACATCTTCTTGGGCAAGTTGTTCTCGTTTGGGAAGGACTTGGTCTTGTCTTTGCGAATGAGCTTGCCACCATTGTCTTCCCTCTGCTCATAGGGACAATATACCACAAAGTGACTCACGTTGCCACAGTTCTAGCAAGTTCTCATGCGTTGCTTTCCCTTGGACCCATTTGAGTTGTTCTTGGAGAAGTTGGGCCTTGAGGTTTTCTTGTTGCCCCAAAACAGCCTTGATGCAAGAGCCACGTGCTCGTGATAAGCATACTTGGTGTCTCCAGGACAAGTTTCTTCTTCGTCTTCCTCATCTTCCTCCAAAGAAGCCTTGGCCTTCAAAACAAGGTTGAGGGAGTCTTTTGTTGACCGTTGAATTCGGGCTAGAGCATTGTCAGCGGTCTTGTTCAAAATGTTCATGGCAATAAACTCATCCAACACATCACTTGAGGACAAGGAATGAAAGTCCGACCTTTGACAGATGACGGAGGACATGGACTTGTTGAAAGACAAGATGTCCTTGAGAAACTTACGCTTAATCCACATATTTGCTTCCATGATCCTGAAGAACAACAGCAAGAGTTGTAACTCTTTGATATAGCTCACGAGGGTCCTCATCCTCGATCATAGCAAATTCATCAGCCTCATTAAGAAATATTTCATAGTTGGACCGTTGAATGCTAGAGCTTCCCATGTACATGGAGATGATGTGCACCCAACAATCTTTGGCACGAGTGAAGGGACGCAAGTGTGGAAGGTCTACAACAGGTAGAACTGCTTGAAGAATGAACAAGGTGGAGTGATTATGCTAATCGTCGACCTCTTCTCTTTGCATGAGGTTTCTTGGATCATGCGGGTAGTACCCCTCCTCAAATTATTCTCCAAAGTTGTGTTGAGCTGTGGTTCAAATGAGACTTGATACGAAAAACCCAGTTAGCAAAACCATTCTTAACAAGCTTTGGTGGAGGACCTAGATTAATAATATGCGGGGGGTGGACCGGTCCTCCATAGACCATGGGAGGAGGAACTGAGGCAAAGGCATTTGCCCCACTCGTTCCTTGAGGTGTTTTATCCTTTTCACTACTAGCATTTTCCTTTTCGGAATTGCCCCCCGTATCCGAAGTTGTGGGATTAGCCACCAATAACGGGTCAGTAAATATCAAGAAAATACTTAAGCATGTTCTTGACATCGATAGCCACTAAGGATTTAAATGTGGACGTGACCTCATTTAATTCTTCTCGGGTGACCAAGTTTGCAGCAGCTCCCTCAGGCACCTCCCCAACCTGGTCCCCGTCGTCAACCATACTCTTTGGGTGGTGAAATCCTAAATAAAGAGACGACGCTCTGATACCAATTGAAAGGATCGATATGGTTGAATATAGGGGGGTGAATAGGCAACTAATTTTTTTAAAACTTTTCTATAAACAAATTTGATTTAGCAACAAATAGGTTGTCTAGATATGCAACTAAGTGAGCAACATATATGATGCTAACAACAACAATAACATGCAAGTAGTAAATACAAGTGAAGGTAAGAAATAACCACAAGCGGAACTGATGAAGACGAGGATGTGTTTTCGAATTTCCTTCCCTTTAAAGGGAAATACGTCTCCGTTGGAGCGGTGTGGAGGCACGATGCTCCCCAATATGCCACTAAGGACACTGTATTCTCCTCACACCCTCACATGACGCGAGGTGTCGTGATTCCACTAAGTGGTGCCCTTGAAGACGGCAACCGAACCTTTACAAACAAGGTTGGGGCAATCTCCACAACTTAATTGGTGGCTCCCAACAAGACCACGAAGCTTCACCGCAATGGAATATGGCTTCGAGGTGACCTCTTCCATCTAGGGTGCTCAAACACCCAAGTAACAAGATCCATGAGGGATTAATGGGGGGAACACCTTTTTTCTTGGTGGAAGTGTGGGGGAGGGACTTCTCCTCCAAACCCTAGAGAGTCAACAAGAGTTGATGGCTAGGGAGGGAGATCGGGCAAGTTTGTGCTTTTGGAGCAACAATGGAGCTGGAGAGGGAAAATATAAGATCTCCTCGGGGAAGAAGACCTCTATTTATAGTGGGGGAATCTGTCCATTACCAGCCAATTATTGGCCCAACTAAGCGATGGTACCGTGCACCAGGGTGGTACTTCCGCTTGGGCAGTACTACCATCCAATAGGGGCGGTAATTCCACTCAGCCGGGACGAGGGGAGGTAGGAAGCCAGAGAGGAAACTTAAGTGGAAGTGCGTGTGGCGGAAGGGTGGGGTAGTACCGCTGGAGCAGTACTACCGCTCCCCCTGGGTGGTACTTCCGCTCTACCAAATAAAAAGCCCCCGAACACCAAAGAAGAAAAACAAGCGAAAGAGGGCCCGGTACTGGTGGGCGGCAGTACCGCTGGAGCAATACTACCGCTCACCAGTGCGGTACTACCGCTGGAGCGGTACCACCGCTCCCCAGGGCAGTACTGCCGCTTGTGTAAAATCATGAGCACTATATTAGGGCAGCTCCTTTGCTCCAGAAAAGAGATGGGAGCAAGAATGAGAGATAGTGTTCCACCCAACTTTTCCAAACGCGAATCTCCTCTTGATAGTATGGGATTATCTATGACTCAAGTCCACCAACCCTAATCAATAGCTAAGCACCGTCTTCACTTTCACTTACTGAAGGGAATATAACCGTCTCGTGCCACCTGATAATTCTCTGAAAGCATATCGCACACGTTTAGCCCGCAAAGGGTATCATCATCAACCACCAAAATTACTTAGGAGAAATTGTGCTCTTACAACTGCATTATATACGCTTCCGCTTAGCGATCTACAAGGGTATGTAGATGCACTCCCCCCTTTCATAGATGTTGATCTCCATAGATTGATCTTGGTGAGCGTAGGAATTTTTTTGTTTCACATGCGACGTTCTCCATAAGTGGCATCATGAGCTAGGTCTATGCATAGATGACATCACGAGTAGAACACAAAGGAGTTTGTGGGCATTGATATTCAGATTGCTTCCCTCCTTAGACTTTTCTTGATTCAGAGGTATTGTGGGATGAAACGGCCCAAACCAACTTTACTTGTCCACGTACGAGAGACCGGTTCCATCGACAGACATGCAACTTGTTGCATAAAGATGTCTGGCGGGTGTGTGTCTCTCCCACTTAAGTTGAATCGAATTCGGGAGAGGCAGTCCTTGTAGAAGGTTAAATATCAACTTGCATATCACCTTTATGGTTTTGCGTAGGTAAGAAACGTTCTTACTAGATACCCATAGCAGCCACGTAAAACTTGCAACAACAAATTAGAGGGCGTCTAACTTGTTTTTGCAGGGTATGTTGTGATATGATATGACCAAAGACATGATGATATAAATTTGATGTATGATATGATCATGTTGTAATAGTTAATATCAACTTGCATATCGATGCTACGGCAACCGGCAGGAGCCATAGGGTTGTCTTTAATTATTGTATGACATGCGTGCTAATCTTTAAGCGCTATGTAATGCTTTACTTTATCGCTAAACGGTAGCAATAGTAGTAGAAGCATGGTTGGCGCGACAACCTTGATGGAAACACAATGATGGAAATCATGGTGTTGTGCCGGTGACGATGGAGATCATGTCGGTGCTTTGAAGATGGAGATCAAAAAGCGCAAGTTCATGGCCATATCATGACACTTACGATTTGCATGAGATGTTAATCTTTTTATGCACCTTATTTTGCTTAGGACGACGGTACCATTATAAGGCGATCCCTCACTAAAATTTCAAGATAAAATTGTGTTCTCCCCGAGTGTGCACCGATGAGAAAGTTCGTTGTTTCGAGACGCCACGTGATGATCGGGTGTGATAGACTCTACGTTCACATACAACGGGTGCAAGACAATTTTGCACGCGCATAACACTCGGGTTAAACTTGACGAGCCTAGCATGTACAGACATGACCTCAGAACCCACGAGACCGAAAAGTGAAACATGAGTCATATAGTAGATATGATCAACATGGAGATGTTCACCATTGAAACCACCTCATCTCACGTGATGATCGAACATGGGTTGGTGGATTTGGATCATGTCACACTCGAACAACCTAAGGGATGTTGAGTTGAGTGGCAGTCCTTAAGTAATATGATAAATTGAACTCATTACCATGAACATAGTCGAAATGTCTTTCAAATTATGTTGTAGATGATTAGCTTGCATTGTAGCTCCCATGCATTTTGATATGTTCCTAGAGAAAACTAAGTTGAAAGATGGTAGTAGCAAGTATGCGGACTCGGTCCATAAAATGAGGATTGTCCTCATTGCTGCACGAAACGCTATGTCCTTAATGCACTGCTCGGTGTGCTACCCCAAGAGTCGTTTGTGGATGTTGCAAACATATCACATACATATGTTGATGACTACATGGTAGTTCGGTGCGTCATGCTTTACGGCTTAGAATTGAGGCGCTCAAGATGTTTTGAACGTCATGGAACATATGAGATGTTCCAAGAGATGAATTTAGGAGTTCAGTCTCATGCCCGTGTTCAGAGGTATGAGACCTCCGACAAGATTATCTGCCCACAAAGTAAACGAG
This sequence comes from Hordeum vulgare subsp. vulgare, assembly GCF_904849725.1. NCBI lineage: Eukaryota > Viridiplantae > Streptophyta > Magnoliopsida > Poales > Poaceae > Hordeum > Hordeum vulgare. The sequence goes on along the minus strand of NC_058519.1, from coordinate 265,999,339 downwards.
AAAAGCTCAATCGTTGAGCATGTGCTCGGATTGTCTGGGTGCTACAATCACTTGAATCAAGTGGGAGTTGATCTTATAGATGATATAGTGATTGAAATAGTTCTCCAAAGTTACTTCCACCAAGATACTCTGTTTCGTGATGAACTATAGCATACTAGGGATGGAGAAGATGATCCTTGACCTATTCGCGATGTTTGACAGCACGAAGGAGAAATCAAGAAGGAGCATCAAGTGTGGATGATTAGTAAAACGACTAGTTTCAAGAAGGGCAAGGGAAAGAAGGGAAACTTCGAGAATGGCAAGTGAGTTGTCACTCCAATGAAGAAACCCAAGGTTGAACCCAAACCTGAGACTGTGTGCTTCTATGATGAGGGGAATGATCACTCATGCGGAACTGCCCTAGACACTTGGTAGATAAGAAGGCTGGCAACGTCAACAGAAGTATATTAGATATACGTGTTATTGATGTGTACTTTACTAGTACTCCTAGTAGCACATGGGTATTAGATACCGGTTCAGTTGCTAAATGTTAGTAACTCAAAATAAAAGCTACGGAATAAAGGGAAACTAGCTAAAGGTGAGGTGATGATGTGTGTTGGAAGTGTTTCCAAGGTTGATGTGATCACCATCGCACACTCCCTCTATCTTCGGGATTAGTGTTGAACCTAAATATTGTTTGGTGTTTGCGTTGAGCATGAACATGATTGGATCGTGTCTATTGCAATACGGTTATTCATTTAAGTGAGAGAATATTGGTTACTCTGTTTACTTGAATAATACCCTCAATGGTCATGCACCTAATATGAATGGTTTATTGAATCTCGATCGTAGTAATACACATGTTCATAATATTGATGCCAAAATATACAAATTAGTAATGATAGTATCACTTACTTGTGGCACTGCCGCTTAAGTCATATTGGTATAAAACGCATGAAGAAGCTCCATGCTAATGGATCTTTGGACTCACTCGATTTTGAATCGTTTGAGACATGTGAACCATGCCTATTGGCGTAAACGCATGAAGAAACTCCATGCAAATGGATCTTTGGACTCACTTGAATTTGAATCACTTGAGACATGCAAACCATGCCACATGAGCAAGATGACTGAAGGCCTCGTTTTCCAATGAGATGAAACGAGCAAGTGACTTATTCTAAATCATACATTTTGATGTATGCAGTCCAATGAGTGTCGAAACATGCAGTGGATATCGTTATGTTCTTACTTCATAGATGATTTGAGTAGATACGCGTGTATTTGCTTGATGAATCACAAGTCTGAAATGTTGAAAAGTTCAAGCAATTTCAGAGTGAAGTTGAAGATCGTCGTGAAAAGAGGATAATATGTCTACAATGTGATTGTGGAGGTGAATATCTGAGTCGCTATTTTGGATACATTTAAGACAATGTGGAAATTGTTTCACAACTCAAGCCACCTGGAAAACCATAGTGTGGTGGTGTGTCCGAACGTCGTAGTCGTACCCTATTGGATATGGTGTGTATTATGATGTCTCTTATCAAATTACCACTATCATTTTCGGGTTATGCATTAGAGACAACCACATTCACTTCAAATAGGGCACCATATGATTCCATTGAGATAACATCGTATGAACTATGGTTTAGAGAAACCTAAGTTGTCGTTTCTTAAAGTTTGGGGCTACGATGCTTATGTCAAAATGCTTGAGCGTGATAACCTCGAACCCAAAGTGGATGAATGCATTTTCATAGGATACCCAAAACAGTTGGGTATACCTCCTTTCTCAGATCCGAAAGCAAAGTATTTGTTGCCTAAATTCTTGAGAAAGAGTTTCTCTTGAAAGAATTGAGTGGGAGGATGGTGTAATTTGATGAGGTTTTTGAACAGTCACTTCAACCACAGAGTAGAAGGGTGCACGAAGTGGTTCCTGTGGCGCCTACACCAGTTGAAGTGGAAGATGATGATGGTGATCATGAAGCTTCGGATCAAGATACTACTGAACCTCGTAGGTCCACAAGGAAAATGTACTGCTCCAAAGTGGTACGATAATCCTGTCTGGGAGGTCATGTTGTTGGACAACAATGAACCTACGAGCTATGGAGAAGCGATGGTGGGCTGGGATTCCGACAAATGGCTCGAGGCCATGAAATCTGAGATAGGATCCATGTATGAAAACAAAGTGCGGACTTCGGAAGAACTACTTGATGGTCATAAAGTTGTTAAGTACAAATGGGTCTTTAAAAGGAAGACATACAATGATGGGAAATGTTACCATTTAGAAAGCTCGACTTGTCACAAAGAGGTTTCTCACAAGTTCAAGGAGTTGAATACAATGAGACTTTCTCACGCGTAGCGATGCTAAAGTCTGTTGGAATTATGTTAACAGTTGCTGCATTTTTTGATTATGAAATCTTGGAGATGGGTGTCAAAACATTGTTTCCTCGATGATTTCCTTGAGGAAAGGTTGTATGTGATATAACAAGAAGGTTTTGTCATTCCTAAGGATGCTAACATGCAAGCTCCAGCAATCCTTCTACGGACTAGAGCAATCATCTCAGAGTTGGAACATACGCTTTGATGTGATGATCAAATCTTTTGGGTTTATACAAAGTTTATGAGAAACTTGTATTTCCAAGAAAGTGAGTGGGAGCACTATAGAATTTCTGATAAGTATATGTGGTTGACATATTGTTGATTGGAAATGATGTAGGATTTCTGGAAAGCATATAGGGTTGTTTGAAAGGTGTTTTTCAAAGCAAAAGCTGGACTAAGCTACTTGAACATTGAGCATCAAGATCTATATAGATAGATCAAGACGCTTGATAAAACTTTTAATGAATACTTACCTTGACAAGATTTTGAAGGAGTTCAAAATAGATCAGTCCAAGAAGGAGTTCTTGACTGTATTGTAAGGTGTGAATTTGAGTGAGACTCAAAGCATGACCACGACAGAAGAAAGAGAAATTACGAAGGTCGTCCCCTATGCCTTAGCCATAGGCTCTATAGTATGTCATGTTGTGTACCGCACCTGATGTTTGCCTTGCCATGAGTTTGTCAAGGGGTACAAGAGTGATCCAGGAATGGATCACTGGACAACAGTCAAAATTATCCTTAATAATTTGAGGACTAAGGAGATGTTTCTCGATTATGGAGGTTATAAAAGAGTTCGTCGTAAAGGGTTACATCGATGGAAGCTTTGACACCAATCCGGATGACTCTAAACTAGCAAACCAAATTCGTATAGTGGAGCAATCATTTGGAATAGTTCCACATGGAGCATGGTACCAACATCTACAGTATGACATGGAGATTTGTAAAGCACACACAAATCTGAAAGGTTCATACCTGTAGACTAAACCCTCTCTCACAAGCAAAACATGATAAACCCCAGAAATTATTTGGTGTGAATCACATAGTGATGTGAACTAGATTGTTGACTCTAGTGCAAGTGGGAGACTGTTGGAAATATTCCCTAGAGGCAATAATAAATTAGTTATTATTATATTTCCTTGTTCATGATAATCATCCATTATCCACGCTAGAATTGTATTGATTGGAAACTCAAATGCATGTGTGGATACATAGACAACAAACTCTCCCTAGTGAGCCTCTAAGGACTAGGTCGTTGATCAAAGATGGTCAAGGTTTCCTGAACATAGACATGAGTTGTCATTTCATAATGGGATCACATCAGTAGAAGAATGATGTGATTGACAAGACCCAAACTATGAACGTAGCATATTATCGTGTCAGTTTATTGCTATTGTTTTATGCATGTCAAGTATCTATTTCTATGACCATTTGATCATGCAACTCCCGGGCACTGGAGGAATGCCTTGTGTATATCAAACGTCACAACATAACTGGGTGACGAAAAAGGTGCTCTACAGGTATCTCAGAAGGTGTGTGTTGGGTTGGCGTGAACTGAGACTCGGATTTGTCACTCCGTATGACGGAGAGGTATCTCTGGGCCCACTCGATAATACAATATCACAATGACCTTGCAAGCAATGTGACTAAGAAGTTAGTCACAGGAACTTGTATTACGTAACGAGTAAAGAGGCTTGCCAGTAACGAGATTGAACTAGGTATAGAGATACCGACGATCGAATCTCGGGTAAGGAACATACCGATGGACAAAGGGAACGACGTACATGATTGATTGAATCCTTGACATCATTGTTCAACCGATAAAGATCTTCGTAGAATATGTAGGAGACAATATGTGAATCCAGGTCCCACTATTGGTTATTGACCGGGGAGTGTCTCGGTCATGTTTGCATAGTTCTCGAACCCGCAGGGTCCGCACACTTAAGGTTCAGTGACGATTTGGTATTGTTGAGTTGTATATGTTGGTGACCGAAAGTTTTTTGGAGCCATGGATGAGATCCCGGACGTCATGAGGAGCTCTGAAATGGTCCTAAGGTAGATATTTATATATAGGAAGGTGGTATTCGGGTTTTGGAAAGGTTTCGGGTGTTTCCTGTAGTCTACCGAGAGTGTCAAAAGGGTTCTGGGGTCCACCGGGAGGGGCCCACCCACCCCGGGGGGGCATGGGCCTGAAAGGTGGTGCACCAGACCCTAATGGGCTCGGCAGCTGCTATGGCAACAAAAGTCCTTTCCCGGCAATGGTGCCAGAAATCCTTCTGTCGTCTCTTGAGCTTGCATTGGCTTTTCCCTTGAAGAGGAAAGGGTGATGCAGCACAGGAGCAGTAAGTATTTCCCTCAGTTTGAGAACCAAGGTATCAATCGAGTAGGAGAATCTCGACAAGTCCAGAGTACCTGCACAAACACAAAAGAGCTTGCACCCAACGCTATAAAGGGGTTGTCAATCCCTTCAAGATTGATTGCAAAGTGAGATCTAAAGGCGGAAAGTGCAATGAAGTAAAAGTGTAAGGCTGAAAATATGGTGTGGAGTAGACCCGGGGGCCATAGTGTTCACTAGAGGCTTCTCTAAAAATAGCAAGTATTACGGTGGGTGAACAAATTACTATCGGGCAATTGATAGAACCGCGCAAAGTCATGACGATATCTAAGTCAATGATCATACATATAGGCATCACGTCCGAGACAAGTAGACCGATACTTTCTGCATCTACTACTATTACTCCACACATCGACCGCTATCCAGCATGGATCTAGTGTATTGAGTTCATGACGAACAGAGTAACGCCTTAAGCAATATGACATGATGTAGAGGGATAATCTCAAACCAATGATAAAACCCCATCTTTTTACCCTTGATGGCAACAACATGATGCGTGCCTCGCTACCCCTTATGTCACTGGGTGAGGTCACCGCACGGTATGAACCCAAAACCAAGCACTTCTCCCATTGCAAGAATCATAGATCTAGTTGGCCAAACAAAACCCACAACTCGAAGAGAATTACAAGGATATGAAATCATGCATACGAGAGATCAGAAGAAACTCAAATAAGATTCATAGATCATCTGATCAGAAATCCACAATTCATCGGATCTCGACAAACACACCACAAAAGAAGATTACATCGGATAGATCTCCGTGAAGATCATGGAGAACTTTGTATTGAAGATCCAAGAGAGAGAAGAAGCCATCTAGCTACTAGCTATGGACCTGTAGGTCTATGGTGAACTACTCCCGCATCATCCGAGAGGTCATGGTGTTGATGAAGAAGCCCTCCGTGTCCGAATCCCCCCTCCGGCAGGGCACCAGAACGTGCCCCGGATGGGATCTTGCGGAGACAGAAGCTTGCGGAGACGGAAAAGTATTTTCGATGATCTCCTGATTTTTTATGGGATTTTAGGGATTATATAGGCGCAAAACCTAGGGCAGAGGAGGTCTAGGGGGCCCACAAGCCCCTGAGGCCCGGCCTCCCCCCTGGCCGGGGCTGGAGGGCTTGTGGGGTCCCTGGGGACCTCATGCCTTGGTTCTCACGTCTCCCGATCTTGTTTTGTTTTGGAAAAAATCTTTTCGGGGATTTTATTCCGTTTGGACTCCGTTTCAAATCTTCCTCTGAAAAGGGTCAAAAACACGGAAAAAACAGGAACTGGCACTTGGCACTGAGTTAATAAGTTAGTCCCAAAAAAGATATAAAAGGCATATAAAACATCCAGAGTTTGACAAGATAATAGCATGAAACCATCAAAAATTATAAATACCTTGGAGACGTATCAAGCATCCCCAAGCTTAACTCCTGCTCGTCCTCGAGTAGGGAAGTGATAAAGACTGAATTTTTGATGTGGAATGCTACCTAGCATAGTTGTCCTTTGAAACTTCCTTCAGGTGACATGAATGGTCAGATCCGTAAGATTCAAAACAATAGTTTGCTATTGACATGAAAACAATAATACTTCAAGCAAACTAGCAAGGTAATCATGAACTTTCAAAAACGAGGCCAAAGAAAGTTATCCCTACAAAATCATATAGTCTGGCTATGCTCCATCATCCTTACACAACTAATTTAAATCATGCACAACCCCAGTATTGGCCAAGTAATTGTTTTCGCACTCTTACTTTCTCAAACTTTTTATAACTATCATGCAATACATGAGCGTGAGCCATGGATATAGCACTATAGGTGGAATAGAGTGTGGTGGTGGTTGTGAGACAAAAAGGAGGAGATGGTCACATTGACTCGGCGTATCAAAAGGCTATGGAGATGCCCATTAATAGATATCAATCTGAATGAGTAGGGATTGCCATACAAGGGATGTACTAGAGCTATAAGTATGTGAAAGCTCAAAAGGAGAACTAGTGGGTGTGCATCCAACTTGCTTGCTCACGAAAACCTAGGGCAATTTGAGGAAGCCCATCATTGGAATATACAAAGCCAAGTTATATAATGAAGATTCCCACTAGCATATGGTAGTGACAAAGTAAGAAGCTCTCAATCATGAAGAACATGGTGCTATTATGAAGCACAAGTCTGGAAAAAGATATTATCATTGTCCCTTCTCTCTTTTTATCTCTCTTTTTTTCTATTTATTTGGGCTCTTGGGCCTCTTTTTCTCTTTTTTTTGTTTTTGGGCTCTTTGGACTCTTTTTTTATTTCCTCACACGGGACAATGCTCTAATAATGATGATCATCACACTTTTATTTACTCACAACTCAAATCTCAAAATGATGATGACTCTATAGGAAATGCCTCTGGCAGTGTACCGGGATACGATCATGCAATGGCAATATGAGAGTGACGGCACAAGTCATGAGATGGAATGGTGGGAGTTGCATGGCAATATATCTCGGAATGGCTATGCAAATGCCATAGTAGGTAGGTATGGTGGCTGTTTTGAGGAAGGCATATGGTGGGTTTGTGTACCGGTGAGAATTGTGCGGCACTAGAGAGGCTAGCAATGGTGGAAGGTGAAAGTGCATCTATACCATGGACTCACATTAGTCATGAAGAACTCACATACTTGTTGCGAAAGTTTTTATTAGTAATCGGAACAAAGTGCTAAACGCATACTCCTAGGGGAAGGGTTGGTAGGTGTTAACCATCGCGCAATCCTGACCTCAACACAAAGGATGACAATCAATAGATCAATTATGCTCCGACTTCCTAACATAGTGGTTCACCATCGTGCATGCTACGGGAACCACTAACTTCAATACCAGTATTTCTAGATTCACAACACCCTACTAACATAGCTCTTAATATTACCAAATCCACGTCTCAAAACTAATTGAGAGGAATCAAGACTTCTCTTTCTACTCAATGCACATGAAGATGGAGGTTTTTATATCCTCTTTGGGTACCTATCACCTTTGGGACTACTTTCATAGCATAAGCCAACTACCAAGTCACGCACCGCCGTGCTCTAAAAGATTTAAGTGAAGCACACAGAGCAAAATTATCTAGCTCAAAAGATATAAGTGAAGCACGATGAGCATTCTAGCAAAATCACGATGAGTGCATGTCTCTCTCTAAAGGTGTGCAGCAAGCATGATTGTGACACAACAAAAAGAAAAGACTCCTAAGATACAAGACGCTCCAAGAAAAACACATATCATGTGGTGAATAAAAATATAGCTCCAAGTAATGTTACCGATGGATTGAAGACGAAAGAGGGGATGCCTTCCCGGGGCATCCCCAAGCTTAGGCTTTTTGGTGTCCTTTAATTTGGCTAGGGATGCCTTGGGCATCCCCAAGCTTGAGCTCTTTCCACTCCTTATCTCTTTGTCCATGAGAGCATCACCCAAAACTTGAAAACTTCACAACACAAAACTTAAACAGAAACTCGTGATAACATTAGCACAAGAAAACAAACTACCACCACTTTAGGTACTGTAGCAATCTTGATTTCTATTTATATTGGTGTTGGGCTACTGTATTCTCACTTTTCCATGGTTAGTACCCCCCCCCCCCGATACTATCCATAGTTTCATCAAAACAAGCAACCAACTCAACAAAAACAGAATCTGTCAAAAACAGACCAGTCTGTAGCAATCTGTATACTTCGTATACTTCTCGTACCTCAAAAATTCTGAACAATTACGACTGCCTTGGAAAAAGGCATATCAACCAGCAGCAAAAAGAATCAACTCAAAATCTCTTTCTGAATAAAAATGAAAAATCATCTCGTGAGCGAAAAGTTTCTGTCTTTTTCCAGCAGGATTAAACAACCCTCACAAAGACTAGTCATAAAGGTTTTGCTTGGCTCAAACACAAAAGGAAACACAAAAAACACAATCACAACAGAATTTTGATGGTGTGGACGCAAAAAAACAGAAAGAAAAACATAAATTCATTGGGTTTCCTCCCAACAAGCGCTATTGTTTAACGCCCTTAGCTAGGCATAAGGTGATAGAATCACGTATCGTCGTCTTTGGTGCTCAAACCATAAGTAGCGTGATCACTTATCATCTTAAGGTTTTCATCTTTCTTGCTAGATGATTCACCACTATTTTTGGTAACAAAAACAGAATTGGTGACCTTATTGTGGGCAAAATTTGGAGTATTCTGCACAGCGGCAAAAGTGGAACCCCAGTTGGTTATAACATCCTCTAGTTTGCCAATCCTAGCGGAATCATGACCTAGTTTTTCGTTAACTGTGGGTTCCTTCTCCTTTAAATTTTTCAAAACCATTCCTACCTTGGATCCATACTGAGTGATTCGATTGCGGATCTTTTTATCCAAATTCTCAATAAGCTCGATCGTAGCAACTTTATTTTCAATGACATCTAGCCTACGCATCACATGTTCCAGAGTTAAGGTAGTTCCATTAACCATGAGTGGGGGTGATCCTACCAAATTTATTACAGCTCCGTAAGAATCAATGGTATGGCTACCCAAGAAATTTCCACCTACGATGGTGTCAAGAATATACATATTCCAAGGAGAAACACCCACATAAAGACTGCGAAGCAGGACGGTAGTGGATTTCTTATGAGTAGATCTACTCTGAGCATTGCAAATCCTATACCAAGCATCCTTTAAGTTTTCTTCCTCATTTTGTTTGAAATTGAGAACTTCGCTCTCGGGAGTATCGTTCGAAGTGGTGGATCTAGCCATGAGGACAGGTAGACTATCCCACACAGACGAACAGAAAACAAGCGAGAGAAAAGGGCAAACGAAAAGGCGAACGAAAAAAGGCAAATTTGTGAAGTGGGGGAGAGGAAAACGAGAGGCAACTGGCAAACAAAGTAAATGCAAGAGATGAGTTTGCGACACTTACTTGGATGAGTTCTTGACTTGATCCTCCCCGGCAACGGCGCCAGAAATTCTTCTGCTACGGCAACAAAAGTCCTTTCCCGGCAATGGTGCCAGAAATCCTTCTGTCGTCTCTTGAGCTTGCTTTGGCTTTTCCCTTGAAGAGGAAAGGGTGATGCAGCACAGGAGCAGTAAGTATTTCCCTCAGTTTGAGAGCCAAGGTATCAATCCAGTAGGAGAATCTCGTCAAGTCCAGAGTACCTGCACAAACACAAAAGAGCTTGCACCCAACGCTATAAAGGGGTTGTCAATCCCTTCAAGATTGATTGCAAAGTGAGATCTGAAGGCGGAAAGTGCAAGGAAGTAAAAGTGTAAGGCTGAAAATATGGTGTGGAGTAGACCCGGGGGCCATAGTGTTCACTAGAGGCTTCTCTCAGAATAGCAAGTATTACGGTGGGTGAACAAATTACTGTGCCTACTATGGGTATCTAGTAAGAACACTTCTTACCTACGCAAAAGCCACAATGGTGATATGCAAGTTGTTATTTAACCTTCTACCAGGACCGCCTTTGCCGAATCCGATTCAACTAAGGTGGGAGATACACACACCCGCCAGCCATTTTTATGCAACAAGTTGCATGTGAGTCGATGGAACCGGTCTCTCGTACGTGGACGAGTAAAGTTGGTGTGGGCCGCTTCATCCCACAATACCGCTCAATCAAGAAAATACTAAGGAGGGAAGCAATGTGAATACCAACGCCCACAAACTCCTTTATGTTCTACTCGTGATATCATCTACACATAAACCTGGCTATTGATGCCACGTTTGGGGAATGTCGCATGGGAAACAAAAAAAAATCCTACGCTCACCAAGATCAATCTATGGAGAATAACATCTATGAGAGGGGGAGTGCATCTACATACCCTTGTAGATCACTAAGTGGAAGCATGTATAATGTGGTTGATGTAGTCGAACGTCTTCGAGGTCCAATCACGATCTGTCCCACGATCTCATCGTGATCCGTCCCGCGATCCCATCATGACCCATCCCGATCTAGTGCTGAACGGAAGACACCTTCGCCTTCAGCACGCATACAAATTGATGATGTGCTATGCCTCCTTGATCCAGCAAGCGAGTGGAGAGAGGTAGATAAGTTCTCCGACAGCATGACGACATGGCGGCGGTGGTGGTGGAGCTGTCTCGGCAGGGCTTTGCCAAGCACTATAGAAACCGATCTAATGGAGAAAGCTAATCTATGGGAGAGACATGATTGGGCCGTAGGAGAGTCCCCAGCCCCCTTGCGCCTCCCCACCTTTATATAGGCATGCGAGGGGCTCGTGGCTTTCCCTCCAAGCCCCTAGGGTCATTGGTCAAGGGGGGGGAGAAATCCCTCATTTCCTTCCACACCGATCACTATCCCCCTTTTTTAGGGATCTCGATCTTATCCTTTCGATATATGATCATATTCCTCTTAAGGGGCATCTTGATGTGCCTATACCTGGGGTGTGGAAACTTTCCCCACTACCCACGTTCATGTGGGTTCCAATGCTGGCGGCCCCCACTCCGAAACCTTCTAGAACCTTCCCGGTACAATACCAAAAAATCGTGAACATTTTACGGAACCCTCAATATGACTTCTCATATACAAATCTTTACCTTGGACCATTTCAGAGCTCCTCATGACGTCCGGGATCTCATTCGGGACTCTAAACAACCTTCAGTTATCACCACACACAACTCATTAATACCCAATCATCACAGAACCTTAAGTGTGCAAACCATGCGGTTTCGAGAACTGTGCAGACATGACCAAGAAACTCTTTGGTCAATAACCAATAGCGAGACCTGGATACCATATTGGCTCCTACATATTCTACAAAGATCTTTATCGGTCGAACCATGATGTCAAGGATTTAATCAATCCCGTATATTGTTCCCTTTGTCCATCGATTTGTTACTTGCCCGGGATTGGATCATCGGTACCTCTATACTGTCACGTCCAAGATGTGGTCCTATCCTTATTTTTGGCACGAGGGCCTCGATAGGGATAGAAATGCATCTCGTCATTTTGCAAGAATGGATATCGTTACAAGTACATGTACTGAAAAGATGAGTATAAGGAGTTGGCTTACACTCGTCACAAGCTACATCAAGATCACATTAATACAACAATATCCAGTCATCATGAAGAAGAGTAGGGTCCGTCTACGGACAAAAACAAACAATAAAAGAACGACGTCCATCCTTGCTATCCCAGGCTGCCGGCCTGGAACCCTTCCTAGATCGATGTAGGAGAAGAAGAAAACTCCAAATGGCACAACCATCGTGCTCACGTCTTAATATCACTTTACCTCTACCTGCAACTGGTGTTGTAGTATTTTGTGAGCCAAACGGGACTCAACAATCTCATTTCCAAAGGTATCAAGACTAGCAAAGCTTAATGGGTGAGGTATGATTAAGTGGTGAGGCTGCAGCAAACGAATAAGCATTTATTTGAGGTGGCTAACTTACGAGTACAAGAATAAAAGAGGGGAATGATCTACGTATAGCGGACGTGAACTACTCATGATAAAATAAATGATCCTGAACACCTACTTATGTCAGACATAACCCCACCATGTCCTCGATCGGAGAAGGAGCTCACGAAAGAGACACTCACGGTTACACACTCAGTTAGCAAGTTTTAATTAAGTTTACTTCACGTTTTCTAGAACCGGATGTGAAACAAAGTTTCCACGTTTGCCACATAACCGCGGGCATGTCTTTCCGAAAGATTTAACCCTGTAGGGGTGCTCCAACTAGTCCATCACAAATTACCACAAGCCGCATAGGAAGCCTCGATCACGAAACTCGTGATCCCCTCGGATTCCTTAGTGGAAGACCACAACTCTGAGAAGACCCAAAGAATCACCGGAATCCCGATGCACAAGATATTTCGCAAAAGGTAAAACTAATCCAGCAAGGCCGCCCGACGTGTCAATGAACCCGATAGGAGCCGCGTATCTTGTTCTCACGACACGACCAGATGAGACTAGCTACGAGTAAAACCAAACCTCGATTTTCCTCGCGGTGGCCCCGCAGGCAACCTGTTTTGGACCAACACTCATGAGGAGCACTGGCCCGGGGGTTGATTAATTATCCACGGGGCGATCAAACCCTATGTAGTTCATTAATTAATTAGGAAATTATAGTACCAAAGTTGGGCCTTCCCAGACCAGTTTTAATGTAAGACGGATTATCAAGGGGGTCCCCATAACAACCCCTATCATATTAGGAGCGCTCAGTTATGCAATACGACACCGGTAGCCGAACCTAAGGCAGCAAAGGTGGAACAAAACACCAGGCTAGAAGGGCAAGCCTTCCACCTTTTACCAAGTATATAGGTGTGTTAATTTAAATAGCAATAAGTATGGTGATATAACAAGGAACCCATGTTATCACATGGAAGCAACTACGCCTACAACTAGCAACAGTATCCAATGGTTAAGCAAGCGGTAACATCTTAAGGGTTCCATGTGATAACATCCCAAAACGAGAACCTACGCGTTGCTAGTTGCAGGCGTAGTTGCTTCCATGTGATAACATGGGTTCCTTGTTATATCACCATATTATTGCTAATTAATTAAATGCACCTATATACTTGGTAAAAGGTGGAAGGCTTGGCCTTTCTAGCCTGGTGTTTTGTTTCGCCTTTGTCGCCTTAGTTTCGGCTATCGTGTTATGTTCCATAAATGAGCGCTCCTAACATGCTTGGGGTTGTTATGGGGACCCCCTAGATTCTCATTTTGGGATAAAGCTCGTCTTGCAAGGCCCAACATTGGTACTATATTTTCCCAACATAATAATTATGTTAATACTGGAAAAACATAGGGCGTCATGAACCCGAGGAGTAATTCAACATAATACAGGAGGCCAGTGCTGATGGTGTTGGTCCCAAATAGAGCGGCTTATTAACGCTACCCACGGCAACTCGGCGTTTGGCATGGTAACCATAGCTCATCCATCGTGTCCGAAGAACAAGATACGCGGCTCCTATCGAGGTCGTCGACACGCCGGGCAGCCTTGCTGGACTTGTTTTACCTTTCTCGAGCATCTTGTTCGAGGGATTCCGAGGATGCTTTGGGTTATCTCGAGGTTGAGGTTGTCCAGTAGGAACCCGAGGAGATCACGGGTTTCCCTCATCGAGGTCATTCCATCGCAGCGTGTGGTAGTTTGTGATGGACTAGTTGGAGCACCCCTGCAGGGTTAAATCTTTCGAAAAATCGTGCCCGCGGTTATGTGGCAACGTGGAAACTTTGTTTAACATCCGGTTCTAGATAACTTGAAGTTAACTTAATTAAAACTTGCCAACTGAGTGCGTAACCGTGATTGTCTCTTTTGTGAGCTCCTTCTCCGATCGAGGACACGGTGGGGTTATGTGTGACGTAAGTAGGTGTTCAGGATCATTCATTTGATCATTATTAGTTCACGTCTAATATGCATAGATCATCCCCCTCTTTTATTCTTTGTACTCGTAAGTTAGCCACCTCAACTAAATGCTTAGTAGCTTGCTTCATCCTCACCACTTATCCATACGGCACCCATTAAGCTTTGCTAGTCTTGATACCTTTGAAAATGAGATTGTTGAGTCCCTGTGGCTCACAAATTACTACAACACCAGTTGCAGGTACAGGTAAAGAGTTACTTTGACGTGAGCACGCTGATTGTGCTATTTCAAGTTTCTTCTTCTTCATCATCGATCTAGGATGGGTTCGAGGCCGACACCTGGGATAGCAAGGATGGACGTCTTTCTTTTATCGTTTGTTTTCGTCCGTAGTCGGACCCTTCTCTTCTTCATGATGATTGTATATGGTTGTATTTATGTGACTCTGATGTAGCTTGTGGCGAGTGTAAGCCAATTCCATATATACTCATCTTCTCAGTACATGTACTTGTAACGATATCCATTATTGCGAAACGACAAGATGCGTTTCTATCCCTGTCAAGGCCCTCGCGCCAAAATAAGGATAGGACCGTATCTTGGGTGTTACACCATATTATCACATGGAAGCAACTACACCTGCAACTAGAAACGCTAACACAAGGTTAAGCAAGTGGTAACATAGCTAATTAGTGGATTACTAGGTTGTAGAAAGGTTGAAGGTTTCCATGGCAATGTTGGGAGGTGGATATTTAACAGGTGGTAGGAAGCGATACAGTGTGGTAGAAAAGACATAACTAGCATGCAATGATAGTAATGGTATCTAGGGAAATGATCATCCTGCCTGCGATCCCGCTTGGAAGAAGAACGAATCCGTGAAGCAGACGAACCGACGTAGTCGAACGGATCCTCACATTTTGACACGCTTGCAGAACTCTTTCAAGAAGAAGCAACCGGAACAAAAATCGACACACGATAACACCACAACACATGCACGATATGATGCACACCCTAATATGATGCAGACACGGTTTAAATATACAAGGCATGGCATGGCAATTAACAACAATCAAACACTACACATTAAGTGAAGATCAATATGCAACGAGTTGCATATTGACGAAACTCCATATTTAATTATTTAGTTCACTCCCGTTTATTTACCTGACAATATTAAATGTTGTTAAACATGGCATGGGGTGAACCGCAATTAAACTACCTATCCAAGCATTTTAAATGAGGCCGGAAGCGACATATAGCATCTCTGAAATGACCCCATACATTAACTTTGTAATTTGTCCAGATCTGTCCTCAACGTATTTGAAGTTTGTTAAACGGAAAAACAAGGTGGTTCAAGTGATTATACTCGTCGTTCTAGTCCATTTACATATATGTCTCATCTCCAACGGAGCTACGATTAAATAACTACTACTAAACCCTTTCTAACATGTCAACACGCAAACCAATGCAAAGAGCATGGCTAACAGTTTTAAATATGCATGGGAGTTGGAAAATATAAATCTACACGAAATTCTACACGTTTTACATGTCTAACTTGTTCCGATCCGACGCACGGAGTAAAAGTTACGGGCGTTTTAAAAATATGCATTTTCTACTAAATTCGCAAAACCTAAAAAAAACTAAACGAGCCTAATCTGCTAGTGCGGCCTAATAGAGCAAGAGCGCAGTATAATTATACTGCGCCCACAGCGACAAATAGCGGGCTGGGCGCTGGCTCACCTTTGCGGGCCTTGTCCCAGGTCGACGAGGGATGCGGCCCGGCTACGGAGGTGCTGGAGATGGGCCGAAGGGCGCTGGCCTCGTGGCTCGACTGGGCCTCGTCGCAAGAGGCCCAAGCAGGGAGCTGCGGGAGGGCGAGGCTGGAGGCATCATGCTCCTCCCACTGGAGCGAGGCCAACAGGTAACAGCGGCGGCTCCAGAGAGGTGCAAGGACCGGCGGGGCTGGGGCCGGTGGACGTCGAGGAAGGCGCGGGGAACTAGATCCACGGGTTGGGACTCCGTTCCTCGCGTCGGGGAGCTAGCAGCACGTGCTCCACCGGTGAGCCGCGGGCTGATGCAAGTTGGCGGCGGGGCTAGTACCGGTTGGAGTTCTGGCGACGGACGACGGCGGCGGGGAGCTCCGGCGATCAATGATGAGATGGCCGGGTTTGGTGGCCGACATGGGCGCGGGTTAGGGCGGCTCGGGCGACGGGACCGAGGTCTCCCCTCGATGTGTTGCGCGCGTTGGGGAGCTCCAACTCCCTCGAGCGGCGACAACACGGTTGGCTGGCTCGGGCTCTAGATGGGCTCGAGCAAGCCAGATCCGGGCATGAGCGGGCCTGGCGGATGGAGGAGAGAGAGGTGGGAGACCGACTAGGGTTTGCACGGGAACCGAAGCAAGGGGGGTGGTTGTTGTTTATATATAGAAAACGGGCTAGGGTTAGCAGATTTCGTCCGAATTCGGACCGCGGGATCGCGATCGCATGGCTCCGGCGATGGCTAGGGGTTAGGCTAGGTTATTAGGCTGTGTAGAGTGTTGGTGGCTAAGAATAGAGGGGAGATTGCGGCCCGGCAACAAGATTTTAAGCACCAAAAACATCCGTCGATAAACCGATGACGGTGCCGCTACGGATAATCGTTCGGGTATCAAACGGACTCCGATTGCGACAAAATTTGGCAGGCGGCCTACCAACATTAAAATAAGACCGCGCGCCAAGTTTCAACCCAATCCGAGAATATTTTATACACACTTCTAAAACCAATATTTTATCGATGCCGCTCGCGCGTACGAGTGTGGTTGGTCTCAAAACATTCACCAACAAAAACGGATAGAACCGACAACTAGTAACGGATGCAAGTGAAAACCGATGGCAACAGAGTGCCGATGCAATGTGGATGATGCGCATGATGCGGTGATGAACGCGGCAAACAAAATAATAACACAGCGACAATAGAAAAAAGGGAATCTTCTAGAGCGTCGGTCTCGGGCTGTCACAACTCTCCTACACTAACAAGAGATCTCGCCCCGAGATGTAAGAACAAAAAGGGGAAGAGGATGAGAAAGCAAGAGGTAAAACTTAGTTGCTTCTGTGACAAACTAGTGAAACCAACGATCCTTGAAGGTTGCAAAGATATGAAGAATGACATGAGGAACAAGCAAGAATTCAAACAAAATTTCGGCAGCAAGGAAATTGAGGCAAAATTTTGATAAGATGGAAAGATCTTTACAAGATTCACAACAAAACAACTAAATTGAATAAGCAAGGAGAGAACATGATCTTGAGAGAACATGATAATAGATTAAATAGAGCAACATTACCACAACTCCGGAACAAGAGAATAGAAACTAAATCTTTGAGAAGAATAGAATGTAGAATAAAATGATAGCAACTACCACAATTTAATTGATAAGCAGCTTGACAAGAAGAATTGAACGGAGTTGTTGGAAAACCAACAACGAAAAGAAGAAGCTTGTTGTGGACTTATGGAAATCATCCCAAAATAATGAGGTGACAACCAACCACTAACAGAAACAAGGATTGATTGGATGCAACAAGAAAGGCAAAACTTCTTACACCAAGAGGATACATTGAGAACTTGGATCAATGATAATCACCATAATATCCGCAATCCTTAGGAAAAGCTTTGGGTGAAATCTAAATCTAGATAACTTCGATGAAGAATTATGTGTTGAAAATATCTCATGATCAAAGAATTGGTGGATTTAAATCTCTCATTCTTGAAACAAATTCTCTTCGAGACTCCTCCACTAACAAGAATGCTCTAACAACACCTCAAAAGAAAAAGGAGGAAGAATTGCTCTTTGAAATGCAAGAGAAAGAATACTTGAGGTTTCCAACATGAATCTTGAAGAACGCCTTGAGAAAGATTGAGATCTTGATGGACCACCATGAAGAACCTTTGAAAGAACTCCGGACTGAAAGGATGACAGAAGAAGTTGAAGGTTGAAAGAATAAGATTATAACCTTGCAAGATTTAGATGAAGCTTCACGAAGAGATACTTGAGAAAACTTGGAAATCTAGAAAAAGAGAAGATGAACAACTTAGAATCTAGAATTGATATCATGAGCTACTCCGGAAGGAGATTTGAAATCACTAGATGGCACAAAAATAAGAATTATGTTATGCTTACCCTTCATCAAGTTAAATTGATGACAAGAAACGGGTTTAGCATACCACTTATTCTTATTGCAAAGAATTGAATAGAGAGAGAGAGAGAGATAGATAGGGCGCACACTTGAAGAAATCTTGAACGAACCACGAATGAGACAACCATGAATGAATGAATATACTTCAGAATGAAGAAATCATGATCCACCTAGAAGAAACTTGAACTAGGCACCAAAATAATTGAGAGGCAAACAAAGAGAGAACAATTGATAAGAATTTGAGAATGAAAGCTCAAAGCTGAGAACGAAGAAATGATGGCCTTCGGAGGATCAAGAAATGAAAACAACTCGGAAATGCACCGGATAGCAAGAAAGGGATTACTCATGATTGGAAACAATTAGAAAGAATATCACCAAGATGAAATGAAAATCTTCAAGAGAATGGAGCAACATTTGAGAGAAACACTCCTTCGATCTTCCAGGCTGAAAATGATGAGGAGAACACCATCAAGAATAACTAAGACACTCTGGAATAATGAAGAATCAAAGGTTGAGCCAAAGATGAGAACTAATTTGAAGCAATCTCGGAGAAGGAATATGACTAATGAAATTCATACTTACGTCATAATTGAAAAGGATTAGAGATCTCCGGGAAAATATAAGAAGAGCCAGAAAAGATCCTGGGAAAACATGTGGGTTATGTGCCCACTCAAAAGAAACCACCGTTGAATCAATTGATTAGACAAGAAAGGCTGCACCGGTACGGATGAGAACTTGATGAGGTTGAGAACCTCAAAATAATTGAACAGATTGAAAACAAGAAACTCGTGATATATCTTCACAATGAATCACCAGGAACAAAAGAAAAGAAAAGATAGGGGAAGCAACAATCAATTGAAATGCACTTAGATGATAATTAAATCATTGGATAAAAAGGGAGGGAGGGCGGGGAAAAACAAAGACAACTTGGGACAGATGAGATGAACTCCGAAAAGAAATGAGACATTGATCTTGCAAATCTTGAAAAGGAAATAATTGACTTGAAGAGAAGCACACTGGATGAAAAGGAATTGACATGACGACACCGATTAAAAAGAATTGAAAACACAACTTGATTGAGCAAAAGAATCTGCATTCCCATACAAATATGAGAACACCTCTTGGAAAAGATATGAAATCACCATTTGACAACGAATCAACTCGAATTACCATACTCCAACAAAACAAAGGATGAGCCTTATGAAACAAGCCACGACAAATTCATGACAGAGATTTCGTCCGATATTTTCATGGATAGGATCGCACGGGCTCTATCCTACAGTAGCCATCATGTGCAAGGCAGTGCACACAACATACGAAGCATCCCCGAGTCGTAGCAAGCTGCAAGGACTCTTTATGACACAACGAGCCCCAACCTCACATCATGCATCTGTTGGAAGATTGTCCTATAAGTAACTACTTGAATTCCCACCTAAGAACTCCCGAAATTTCTGGTCATTCAATCGGGTCCACGGATACAAGGAGAAATTCATCACTCAACTCCTAACATCTAAGTCGTCCGGTGTATCACACCCGTCAACACATAACCCGAGATCCTGGAAACTCATCTATCTCACACCCTCGTAATCACAACGATACTAAGTATGGCGGTACCCCCGAACTCTGTGCACTAGTACTAGGGATGTCGGGCTTATCGCGCCACTACTAGTATTGAAGCAATTTCGAACATCCTCCGTCCTGAGATACAGAGAAATTTGAATGATAACGATGTGCTCAAGAATTCCGTGGAGCTCAAGTCCCCAGAATAAAATCGACACGTGAGGAGGCGCCAAGTCACAACTCCGTCACATCGGCATCATATAGATTCCAAAATATCCACGTGATCCTTTTTTAGTGAGAAGAGGAGTAAAATTAAAATTATTACGTCAAGATTACTCACCGGAGAATAGAAGAGGAGAAAAAGAATCCTGCTCTTCGATATATAACTAGACTCAAAGTAGTTCTTCGCAAGACTTGACTCGGCCAAGTTCGATCAATCAAGGGGGGTCCTAGGTCGCTACTTCTCTGATACCAACTTGTCACATCCAAGATGCGGTATTATCCTTATTTTTGGCGCGAGGGCCTCGACAGGGATAGAAACGCATCTCGTCGGTTCGCAAGAATGGATATCGTTACAAGTACATGTACTGAAAAGATGAGTATAAGGAGTTGGCTTACACTCGTCACAAGCTACATCAAGATCACATTAATACAACAATATCCAGTCATCATGAAGAAGAGTAGGGTCCGTCTACGGACGAAAACAAACGATAAAAGAACAACGTCCATCCTTGCTATCCCAGGATGCCGGCCTGGAACCGATCCTGGATTGATGTAGAAGAAGAAGAAAACTCCAAATGGCACAATCATCGCGCTCACGTCTTAATATCACTTTACGTGTACGTGCAACTGGTGTTGTAGTATTCTGTGAGCCACAGGGGACTCAACAATCTCATTTGTTTGAGGTGATATGGTTAAGTGGTGAGGCTGCAGCAAACGACAGCGCATTTATTTGAGGTGGCTAACTTACGAGTACAAGAATAAAAAAGGGGGATGATCTACGCATAGCGGACGTGAACTACTGATAATCAAATGAATGATCCTGAACACCTACTTACGTCAGATATAACCCCATCGCATCCTCGATCGGAGAAGGAGCTCACGAAAGAGACAATCACTATTATGCACTCAGTTGGCAAGTTTTAGTTAAGTTTACTTCACGTTTTCTAGAACTGGATATTAAACAAAGTTTCCATGTTTGCCACATAACTGCGGGCACGGCTTTCCGAAAGATTTAACCCTGCACGGGTGCTCCAACTAGTTCATGACAAATTACCACAAGCCGCATAGGAAGCCTCGATCACGAAACTCATGATCTCCTCGGATTCCTTAGTGGAAAACCTCAACTTTGAGAAGACCCAAAGAATCACCGGAATCCAGCTGCAAAAGATATTTTGTAAAAGGTAAAATTAATCCAGCAAGGTCGCCCGACGTGTTGACGAACCCGATAGGAGCCGCGTATCTCGTTCTTAGGACATGACCGGATGGGACTATCTACGAGTAAAACCAAACCTCGAGTTTCCTCGTGATGGCCCCGAATGCAGCCCGTTTTGGACCAACAATCATGAGGAGCACTGGCCCGGGGGTTGATTAATTATCCACGGGGCGATCAAACCCTATGCGGTCATTAGTTAATTAGGCAAATATAGTGACAAAGTTGGGCCTTGCCAAACCAGTTTTAATCTAGGACGAATTATCAAGGGGGTCCCCATAACAACCCCGATCGTCTTAGGAGTGCTCAATTATGGAATACAACACCAGTAGCCGAAACTAAGGCGACAAAGGTGGAACAAAACACCAGGATAGACAGCCAAGCCTTCCATCTTTTACCAAGTATATAGGTGCACTAAATTAAATAACAATAAGTATGTGATATAACACGGAAGCCATGTTATCACATGCAAGCAACTGCACGTGTAACTAGCAACGCTAACACAAGGTTAAGCAAGCGGTAACATAGCCGATCAATGGTTTGCTAGGTTGTAGAAAGGTTGAAGGTTTCCATGGCAATGTTGGGAGGCGGATATTTAACAGGTGGTAGGCAGCGAGACAAAACGGTAGAAACGACATAACTAGCATGGCAATGATAGTAATGGTATCTAAGGAAATGATCATCTTGCATGTGATCCCGCTTGGAAGAAGAACGAATTCGTGAAGCACACGAACCGACGTAGTCGAACGGATCCCCACATTCGGACACGCATGCGGAACTCTATCAAGAAGAAGCAATCGAAACAACAATTAACGCATGATAACACCACAACACATGCACGATATGATACACACCCTAATATGATGCATGAACGGTTTAAATATACAAGGCATGGCATGGCAATTCACAACAATCAAACACTTCACATTAAGCGAAGATCAATATGCAACGAGTTGTATATTGACAAAACTCCACATTTAATTATTTAGTTCACTCTCGTTTATTTACCTGCAAATATTAAATGTTGTTAAACATGGAAAGGGGTGAAGCGCAATTAAACTATCTATCTAAGCATTTTAAATGAGGCCGGAAACGACATATAGCATCTTCGAAATGACCCCATACATTAACTTTGTAATCTGTCTAGATGTGTCCTAGACGTATTTTAAGTTTGTTAAATGGCAAAACAAAGTGGTTCACGTGATTACACTCGTCGTTCTAGTCCATTTACATATATGGATCATCTCCTACAGAGCTACGGTTAAATAACTACGAGTAAACCATTTCTAACACATTGACACGCAAACCAATGCAAACAACACGACTAACATTTTTAAATATGCATGGGAGTTGGAAAATATTAATCTACACAAAATTCTACACCTTTTACATGTCTAACTTGTTCTGATCGGACACACGGATTAAAACTTACGGGCGTTTTAAATATATGCATTTTTCTGAAAATACTAAATTCACTAAACCTAAAAAAAACTAAACGGGCCGAATCTGCTACTACGACCTAATAGAGCTAGAGCGCAGTATAATTATATTGCGCACAAGGCGACAAATAGCGGGTTGGGCGCTGGCTCACCTTTGCGGGCCTTGGCCCAGGTCGGCGAGGGGTGCAACTCGGCTGCGCAGGCGCTGGAGATGGGCTGAAGGGCGCTCGCCTCGTGGCTGGGTTGGGCCTCGTCGTGAGAGGCCCACGCAGGGCGCTGCGGGAGGGCGAGGCTCGATGCATCGTGCTCCTCCCGCTCGAGCGAGGCCAACAGGACACGACGGCGGCTCCAGCGAGGCGCAAGGACCGACGGGGCTGGAGCCGGTGGTCGTCGAGGAAGGCGCGAGGAACCAGATCCGGGGGTTGTAGCTCCATTCCTCGCGGCGGGGAGCTGGCACCAGGCGCTCCACCGACGAGCTGCGGGCTAATGCGAGGAGGAGGCGGGGCTAGCGACGGTGGGAATTGTGGCGACAGACGACGGCGGCGGGGAGCTTCGACGGTCAACGGCGAGCTGGCCAGGTCCGTTGGCCGGCATGGGTGCGGGTTAGGGCGGCTCGGGCGAAGGTATCGAGGTCTCCCCTCGATTTGTCGCGGGTGCTCGGGAGCTCCAACTCCCTCGAGCGGTGGTGGCGCGGTTGGCTGGCTTGGGCTCCGGATGGGCTCGAGGGGGCCAGATCCAGGCGTGAGCGGGCTTGGAGGATGGAGGAGAGAGAGGTGGGAGGCCAGCTAGGGTTTGCACGAGAACCGAGGCAAGGGGTGGTTGTTGTCTATATATAGAAAACGGGCTAGGGTTAGCATATTTCGTCCGAATTTAGACCGCGGGATCGCAATCGGATGGCTCCGGGGATAACTAGGGGTTAGGCTAGGTTATTAGGTTGTGTAGAGTGTTGGTGTCTAAGAATAGAGGAGAGTTTGCGGCCCGGCAAAGAGATTTTAAACACCGAAAACATCCGTCGATAAACCGATGACGGTGCTGCTACGGACAACCGTTCGGGTACCAAACGGACTCCGATTGCGATGAAACTTGGCAGGCGGACTACCTACATTAAACTAAGACCACACGCCAAGTTTCAACCCAATCTAAGAATATTTTATACACACCTTTAAAAACAATATTTTATCGATGTCGCGGGTGCGTGCGAGTGTGGTTGGTCTCAAAACGGTCAGCGACAAAAACGGAGAGAACCGACAACTAATAACGGATGCAAGTTTTGAAAACCGGCGGCAACAGAGTGCCGATGCAATGCAGATGATGTGCATGATGCGATGATGAATGCACCAAATAAAATAATAACACGACGACAATGGAAAAAAGGGAATCTTCTGGAGCATCGGTCTCGGGTTGTCACATATACCTAGTTCAATATCGTTACCAACAAGTCCCTTTACTTGTTGTGTGATACAAGATCATGTGACTAACTCCTTAGTCGCATTGCTTGCAAGCTCATTGTGATGTTGTATTACCGAGTGGGCCCAGAGATACCTCTCCGTCATACGGAGTGACAAATCCCAGTCTCGATTTACGCCAACCCCGCAGACACCCTCGGAGATACCTGTAGATCACCTTTATAGTCATCCAGTTACGTTGTGAGATTTGATACACACAAGGCCTTCCTCCGGTGTCCGGGAGTTGCATCATCTCATGGTCATAGGAACAAATACTTGACATGCAAAAAACGGTAGCAATAAACTAACACGATCATATGCTACGTTCATAGTTTGGGTCTTGTCCTAATGATGTGATCTCGTTATCAAACGACAACTCATGTCTATGGTCAGGAAACCTTGACCATCTTTGATCAATGAGCTAGTCCTTTAGAGGCTTACTAGGGATAGGTGTTTTCTATGATCCACACATGTATTTGAGTTCAATCAATACAATTCTAGCATGGATAATAACCGATTATTATGAACAAGTAAATATAATAATAACTAAATTATTATTGTCTCTACGGCAGATTACCTACACTTCCCTCGCGACGATCCTACGACGCTTGCCTCGCGAGGGTCTTCCTTGTTGGGCTTGCCGACACGCCAAACCAAGCGTGTGCAACGCGCCCGGGGCCGCAGGCCGACGGGCCTTGGTACCCCGGTCCGAGGGGCCCGACACTTACACATACACCTAAAGTACATATATTTTCTGTATGAAGCACATAGCGTGTGGAAGATTGACAACAGACTAAAAGGAAAACTTGAACTAGATTAGCTTGTATGTCAAATGAGTAATTTAATTGGCACATTTGGGAAGTAAATATAGTTCTAGCGGGGAGGAACCTGCATAGTAGCTCTGGCGCTTTGTAAAAGAAAAATCTAGTGAAGATAATTTAAATTAGGTGCTGATTTTTGAGAAACACCACATGCGTGGTAGCATACCGTTAATTTATCCATTCATGTAGAAATTGAACATAAATGATAAGAGAGTAATAGGGATGTGTTCTATTAACACTTCCCGTCTTTGTAGGGGATAATTGCAACCAAAAGCTTTGAGTTTAAGTTACAATTTAGGTTTGAAGCTAGCTGCATTGCATGTGTTTTAAGTTGGGTGTGATGGCTGAGTGTTGCATTTTGCAGCAAGATGATATATGCAGCTACATTGAAACTTCTGTAAAGCATGGTTATGACCTTTCTACCTTCCGCAAAGAACGAATTGGGGGAGATTCCCTTGGAATCTCATATTGGTGGGTAAAAAAATTTCTTCCATTTTTTGGTGAAAAGCATTTTGAAAAAGTTTCATCCTTCAGATATTATGTATGGTCCGTGCTCATCTAGTCATGCAAAACATGTACGAAGATGATCCAATTCTTGGACATAGATTGTATCGTGAAATTAGATGAGTGAAACATATGAAGAAGGAACCTCGGAAGAGATTGAAGGGAAAAAGAATTTCAACTCCTCCATCTGTGTCATATCACTGGGAAACTGTTGCGTCCACTTTTGAAGAATTTGATGATGTCGCAGTAAGTTGAGTTCCTAATATATTCTACAGTTAGTTGCTAAGTTTAACTGGTATCCTTCCGACAATCCTAATTATTTCTGCCAGCAATACATGAGCATATCTTGAATCAAACCTAAACATCATAGATGTTATATAACATGGAAGTGTTTTATGCCGTCATGAGTAGGATAGTTGGTACTCCAAGTCAAGATGGTAGAATCAACCTGTTTATTCCCTAATGGGAGCCGACCATGTGTAACCATAGGTATCTGTGGTGCCTATATAAACCAGAGAGTTTAGTTCGTAAAGGGGGAGGATTATCCTACTCTTCTATGGTTTAGTTCATGTGATCTCATGGTAGGTCGACTCTGTAATTGTCATATACACATCAATATAATCAAGAAGGACATTGGGTTTACCCTTCGGGAGGGCCCGAACATGGGTAAAAACTATCTCCATGTTTCCTTTTCCCCATCAATCCATGATCCACAGCTCGGGACCCCCTACCCGAGATCCGCCGGTTTTGACACCGACAATAGTCGCTCCATTTGCTCGATAATTTGATGTCACTGCCTATCTTTCCTCCCTCTCCTCCACCGCTACCGTTGCTTTGAGAGGGAATGGGGAGTGACCACGAACGGCACATAGTACACCTGGAAGGGAGGGGAGAAGGGAGATACCCTTTTAACTACAGAGATGAGAAGGTATACCCGCTCTTCCGTCCATCGTTGAGCAAGTAGAAGGGAGCCTCGGCTTCATCTAGCTGACACACACGGGCGACGACATCTAGACGGAGATGCTGAACGACAGAAATGGTGAACTAATTGGTTTATGATGGGTCAGGTCTAACACCATGGGATAAACCATATGTAGACAAGCGAACTGAAGGAGGTGTGCACAATTTTTTTTGTAACTCACCTCCACCATGAGCCGCTCACGAGATAATAGCCTATAGGGACGAATTTCTTTACACATCGCTTGAATGACGACGGATGTAATGCCCCAAGAGTGTATCTTTCCCTTTTTGGAACCTTCTCCATGTGGGTCCAACTTGTCATTGACATGAGAGCTATTCTGCGTGTTGTGATTTCATGTGCCACCTTGCTTGTGTTCCTTTGCATGCATGCATCACCACCATTTCATCCTTGTCTTGTGTAGGTGCCTTGTGATCCATGTGTGTATGTGGGTTGATGAATATGTCATGGGACAATAGTGTATGTGAGAGTTGGAGTGGTGCAATTTCTAGTAGGAAACCATGTTGGTATGCACTAGGGTTTTATAAAAACTCCCCCCCCCCCTCTCTAATTCATATCAAGGTCACGTTTCACTTGATCCTTTCCTATTTTTAAAATGTCCTTGATTTAATATATTTTGTGGTGTTTGTGAGCAAGTGAAGTTGTTGTTTCGATCCAAGTTTTAAAGGTGCAAAACATTCACAAAACATCCCAACATATTATGTTTTGTAAATATTTAGAGGCTCCTAAAATTCCTTTTCTATTTTGTCTTAAATAGGTTATATTTTCTTATGACCAGGGGTGCGCTAGTTTTATTTTTTTCTTCTATAGTTTAGCCTGTGCTTTATTTGCTTTCTCTGGTTATTTGAAATTGGATAAAACTCCAGGAGTTTTATTTCTCTTATCTGGCGCTACTAGTGGGCTCCCTCCCACTAGCAGGCCCACTCCTCCTCTCTACCGCGCCGCAGCCCACCTGCGCGTCCCTCTTTCTCCTTGCTGATGTCGTTCCTCCCCTGCCCGCTTTCCGTCAGACAACCAAGAGAAAGCGGTCGCCGTGAGGGCTCACGGACGTCGAGGCCCCCCATAAAGCATTGGCGTCCACGCCTCCCTTCCCTAGGGTTCCTCCTTTCCCCTCCTTGCGCCGCCACTCTCCCCCATCTCTTCTTCCTCCCCCAAGGTAAGTTCGGTAGCCGATCTAGCAGAGAGAGAGAGAGAAGAGCCCCGCCGTCGTCTACCCTGCTCCCGTCGTCTCCGGCGCCAGCCACCATGTCCAGGAGCTCGGGGAAGGTGCCCGCACTCCAGTCCCGTCCTCGGTGAGGCCAGGGAGCGACCTCACCGACGAGCAGGAGCTCGCCAACGACGTGTTCCCGACGTCTTCCTCCCTGTTCCTCTACTTCGGTCTGGAGTAGGTTGTCTCCTTCAGATCTTCTTCATCCGTCTTCCGGCTTCTTCCCGATCGGCGCCCTTCTCCTTCCCCTAGGTGAGCTACCTCTCCTCCCTCCTTCCCCGTCGGTAGATGCGCGTAGGAGATCCGGCCAACGATCTTTGCATGCCTCTGTTCAAAGAGGAGGACGACAGGTCATGTGTGCTATAGCGGGTTGTGTTGTGTGTTCTTGTGTAGCTGCAGGTGCTCGTTAGATGCAGTAGCAGGGCAAAGGTTCTCCCTCGCAGCAGTAGGGTAGTTGCTCCCCGCGGCGCGCAGCAGCGGTAGAGGCCTCGCTCCGGTGATGTTCTCTGTCGTTGGTGTCTATGTGTTCAGAGCAGAGCACCTGGTGCTCGTGGTAGATCACCTAGTAATACCCCTCTGTTCTGTCAAGTCTCGTAGTGTAGCCCAATGGTTTGTGTGTTGGGGTAGTTGCGGAGAGGTTGTGGGTTCGAGTCCCAGCCTAGCCCCCTTTTAAATTCATGTTATTCGGCACAGTGGCGTTTGCAGCAGCAGCAGGAAGTTTACCCTGTTAGCCTTCCCTTCTATGTCGAATTAATGGCAGTAGCAGAGTGGCATGGGTTGCAGGTGAGGTCCAGAGGGGCTTGGGTTCGAACCCCTCCCCCCCAAGCCTTTTATTTTTTTCCTTGTTTCTCTTTTGATGTGTACTTTTGCTTGCAATATTGTGCTGCAGATGCTTGTGAGGCAGGTTTTGTAATGCTAGTTTTATTCCATCCTTAGTTGTGCCTAGAATATGCTAGCATGTGTTGTATGTGTGTAGGTATTTGCAATGTAGTGTAGTGCAGTGTATGTGTGAATCATCTACCATACATGCATGTTTGTGAGTGTGTTTAACTTGTGGGTTCTTGCACTAGCCTAGTGTGGTGCATGTGTGTGAGCTGCTCATCCTCATGGTGATGAGTTGATGCACTAGTGAGTGCAAGTGTGGTGGTGTGTGTGTGTGGGTTCCCCCACATACCTTGTGGGTGTGATATGTAGGTGCTCTTGTGTGGTGTGTGTGATGATGGTGTGTGTATGTGTCCACATACATGCCCAAAGCATGGAGTGCCTTGTTGAGATCATGAGCATGCTTATATGTGTAGGGTATAGATGTGGTGTCATCTAGTGTGTGTGTCCTCATTAGCGTATGTAGGTGATTGTGGTGCTTGTGCTTGTGGTATGTGTGTGTGGGAATGGTGATGTGCTAAAAGCACATGAACATGAGTTTCACCCCTCATGAGCACCATTGGACTTGTGAGAGTGTGCATATGCTTGTGTAGATGTTGTTCTAGTGAATAGCACATGTGATGATGCACTATTCACTATATGTGATTCCATGTAGGTTTTCTTTTCTAGTTTGTGCCCATTTGTTCTATGCAAGTGCCCATGTATTATATATGTTTTTTGGGGTAGAAACATCCCAGGAATCCATTGGCGAAGTCAGTTTTGCCTTTGGAACATTTTCTAGGGATGACATATTTCAGATTTGTTCAATGTTTGGAGCTTGGTTCCATGAGATATGGTGAGACCAAGAGGTCGATTCCTTGTTGTGGCATTAGAGGGTAACCCCCTCTATGGCATGTTGGTTTTGTTTCATGCTTAGTAGTTCATATGTGCAAGTGGTGCTAAGTCAAAGTAGGCATGTGGCTGAAATTCCAGTTTAGTGAAAATCTGTGATTTTCACTAAGTCTGAGAATCTGCTTATATTTTCTTCTCCTGTTGTTGTGCTTGTAGAGGTCCATGTGTTGAGAATCAGCCTTGGCTAGCAACTGGGAAGTTGTCGCTTATGTGTTTGTCTAGCTCTCTGTAAATTTTCATTCCATTTGGAGTCCTGTAGATATTGATTTGGGTGCTGTCAAAATGCTTCAGAGCATAAACAGCTAGTGAGAATCTGGAATTTTCACTAAGTCCCTGAAAACTGATGTTTTTGTCCAAGTTAGCAGCTATGTAACTTTCTGTGTGAAACTTCTTTGCATTATATTTTTGCTTGAGCTTGTAGTACTCTTGGATAGCTTCTACCACATATCTTATTTGGCATGTTAGGGTGGTTGTAGGTGCTTTGCATGTAGCTCTCAAAATGCTATGATGTTGTTTATGGCAGATTGCATAGTTTTGATGTTTTGATGCTTGTGAGGGCATAGATGATGGTGTGGTGATATTCCTTGCACCACACCATCCATGTTGGTTTGTTTTATGTCTTGGCAACCTGGAAATACCGAAGTATGCCATTGGTGTGTGTTGTGATGATTTTGATACGTAGGACACTATTTCTTGTTTCGTTGTTTCCCGTTGATCCGTAGCTCCGTTTGTAACGTTCTTTTATATGCTTTTGCATCGTTTTCGCGTGACGCATCTATTCATGTCACCCTCATGCATGTCAAGATAGCTTAGAGTGCAGTTCTGTCCAGGAACTTGTATTTACTTCTCATGCTTGTGTTAGTGAGTAGAATAGAGATGCATGTTCATATTCATCTCATGCATCATGTGCTTGTTGCATATTGAGGTGATGTTGTTCATTGGATGCTATTTTTATGTTGGGTAGCACCGGGATCAAAGAACGAGTATGTGGATCCGGGAGAGTACGTGCAGGACGAACAAGAGCAGTTCCAAGCTGAGGACATCCACTACAAGAAATAAGGTCAATTATGACTCCCTATATTGGTCAATAATTCATCATTGTTGTCATTTATTGACCTTTTTTGACCAAATTTACAAGGTCAACAGTTGGCCGTCAAGAATGAACAAACATGACCTTTCTAAAAATTTGGTCGTAGGTCTCTACTGACCAAAAAATTGGTTTGGTCATTACCCATTTGTCTGAGCCACGTAGGATCTGGCGTGGCCGCGATAACGTGGCATTGCTAGTGACCAAATTGAATCATCATAAATTTTAAAGCCCAATCGACCAATCTAGCTTACATGGGCCTGGCCCAATACCTATTTTACTATTGGAAATGTCTGATTTGTTTTGTTTGAAGCATTATTTTGCTATAACCACGCAAATTTCAAGATAGGCCCATTCAAAAACAAGTACAACAGAATAAAAGATTGCAGATAAACTGTATATTTCATTTCAGTAGCACATCACATGAAATACAATACATCATCCACAGACTCCTCCACACATTAAGGTTCAAGGCCTAACAAGTGCACATCAAAATAATTTGCAAGTGCACAACAGAATACTTCTGCACGCGCAAGTGCATAGAAAAAGGACCCAACAAGTGCACAAGCGCTTATAAAGATAGTTCGACACAGATTGAATGAGAAGCACAAGTTTCTTCTCATCCTCTTCCTCTGCACAATGTGCCATTCTTGACATTGACGTCTGCAAGAACAAAATTATTATTTGCCATTGACGCCTGCAAGAAGGCACGATTTAGATGTTCTGCATCGTCAAAGTCAAGAGTCGAGAAATGAACAAGGTCATAGAAAACATCATCTAACACAAATACAAATTCGCAATTACTTTATCTGGCTGAGAGACTTTTTAAAATAAAATATATTTATCATGCACTTTTAAAGGTGTGCATATATAACCCAAATTTCAAGAGTGATACTTTGTGAAGGATCTAATTTTTTCAATAGTACGGATCTAATTTTTTTCAAAAGATTCATGCTTGCAAGACGTATACTCGAAGGAGATAAATACAAGACAATAGATTACTGTTTCCAGGATCTAATTTTTGAGTGTCCAGGAAACCATCACAAGCGTGTTTATACTCCTAGTTGTAGAGCTCATCAAAGGAACATGAGCAACTATATAGACTGTAGAGTAGGGAAACACAATGGCAAGCTAGACATTTAGTAACTCACTTTTAGTAGCATGTGAGCTGCAGCCTGACGGCAACAAGCTTTTGCCCAGTTAGGTTGCAGCATTCTGCATCTGAGAGCATCTCACAGAGCACCTTCACCATCATCCAAAACTAGTTTACATAAACTCATGTTCGCATACAATGTTGCAGTTGCACTTGGCGCGGCTTCTATTGCCTACGGTCAAACATAACAGGTTATACGATTATCATCTCGTTATGGCAGGTTTTGATTAGTCTTGAAAAATAATATTGATCCAATCGAAATACATAATAATGGCAATTTAACAGCTAATAAATGGGAAACTAGAGAAGAAACATTAGAAATCTGGTTAGCAAACAAATAATGTTCTGCAACTGGTTCCCTGTTAACAGATAAAAGTTGCCTTCTAAACCACCATAATAGACAAGGTTTAAGGGGCTTACCACATCATATGCTTTTGATACCAACTTATAGTCCTTCAGCCTGAATGCATGATCTGCCTGTGACGTCATTATAGCTTTTGTTCGTTCGTTTTGGTCCTGAATGATAGAACAATGGGAGAAAATGTAGGAATGAAGCATCATTTCAAACATATTATGACAAAAATAGAAACTTAACAACCCTGTTACACAATCTTCATTGCTTATGCTGCAATGCAAAGTGCACATTATGGTAAATTCTCAAGTATACTAACATAAAAACATTTTAATCACAAGAGGAAAAGGTCCAACATAATTTTAGAATTAATATCTCAAATTATTACTTTGTATTACTAAAACAACATATACACGGGTGTATTTCACAGTTGACAACTTCACATCCACAATATAGGAGTCATGCCTTGAACTAGGTACAAGCATTATGCTTATAAAGTATTCATGTATCTTGAAGGCTACGCATCACGAACAATTTACAACTTTTCATTGAATTGATACTAAAAAATGATGACTTTTTTAACTATTGAACAGCCATTAGAGCAGGGTTTTTTAACTATTGAACAGCCAAGAAACATAGCGAGATGGTACTTCAGTGCTTTCTTTTTGCAACACTGATAATAGATGTGATAGGTCTGGATAACAAATACCTATTGATTTGCATCAAATATTCAGTCACTTAGCATCATTAGTGAGCAGAAGAAGAGGGGGAGGGAGATGGTACCTGTCGCAATGGGTCGTCGTGGCCGTGCTTGAGCTCGGGCAGGATCTCTTGGTCGCTGTAGGAGAAGATCTGACCCCTCGTGACCCTCCTCCTCGAAAAGAACAAGCCCAAGCCATGTTGTCGCCTCCCTGTGGACTGTGGTACGGCCCCTTCCACGAACCAGGCACCAGAAACAAACTCCAGCTCGCCCCTATGCGCCTGCGCGCGTCCCGCCATGGTCACTGTGCTCTACTGAAGCATCTCCATCCTCTCCTACGTCCTTTCCATCAACACCCCTCCCCTCCGCTATCCGCCCCATCAAACCTGAAAAATTGGTCACTAGGAAGTATGATTTTGGCAAGTACTACTGAAAAAAGGCAACTGATATGAAAGAATGTGGTAAAAATGAGAAGTAAAATTAGTAACAACCACAAACCTTATTGGCTATCTTCCTGCCACCTACAACTGGACCAGCTAGTTCTTCTTCCTCCTTGACATTTACAAAAAACCCTGCTCATTTTAAAAACACGGAGAACACCATGAGAAAGAGGGTCATCAGGGCCTTCATTGGCTTATCTACTTTTGAGCTTACATGAGATGCACAACACAACAAGGAAAATATGTTACTGCTTTATGCAAAAAAAGCACCAGCCATATAAGGCGCTTGCACGATGAGTAAAAAAATGATCACCGTGATATCATGATTAAATGTGAAAAAACACCAGAAATAAAACATGTGTGTGGATGTTACTTCCGTCAAGCAGTGTGGCGCAAGGAAGTCAAGTGGAAACCACAAACAATACCAAGGATTTATCTGGGGGTCCAAAATGGCCTTTAGAGGTTGTTCAGCAAACTGGACTGAATATACTTGTTTCTCTTCTCCTAGTTGGAGTTGCCGCACTAAAAATTACTGCAGTCATGGAAGTCGCCGTGGTGGGATCAGTTTGTGGTGGAGGGATGAGAAGTGTGGGATCAGTTTGTTGCCGCACTAAAAATTACTACAGTCATCGCCCCCCACACCCCCAGCCCGACTCACCGCGATGGAGGAGGAAGAAGTAATCCTCATCGTCACCGGCGTGAGATGCTTAGCCCCGCCGCATCTCGGTCGTTCCCATCTACAAACCCATCTCCCCATACCTCTCGCTCCAGCGATTTGGTCTCAGGTCGAGGACAGGCCGGCCACGAGCGGGAACGGCAGCAGCAAGTTCGGTCTCAGGTCGAGGATGCAGGCGGCGAGCTCCTAAACCTAACCCTAGGTCGCCTCCGCGGGAAGAAGGGGATGAACGGGAGAGGTGGAAGATGACTCACCGTGCGTCGTCGGACGGCAAGCGACTGCAGGCGGAAGGAGGAGCCGTCGGTGGTGCTCTGCTACTCAGCTCGTCGAAGCCCAACCACGAACAGGTCGCGGCACGACCGTAGAGGGGACGAGCTATAGGTGGAGGAGGACCCCGGGCTCCGGAGCGATCTTAGGGAGGGAGACCGCGGGCTCGGCATCGCCTGCAGGTGGAGGAGCGAATGACAGCGTGCGTGGGTGCGGGGAGGGTGGGAGTCGCAACGGTGCAGGGAGGGGATGGGGAGGGAGGTGGCGGCGGCGACCTCAAAGGAGGAGGCGACGAGTGGCTGGGTAGGGTTCGTGAGGACGAGGCTAGTTTTTTTTTACTTTTTTCAGATGGATGAATGGATGGATGGACGTGGGAGTTGAAAGGACCACGATGACGCCTAGAGGGGGGTGAATAGGCCATTTAAAAACTTCTTCGGATTTGGCTTAAACCTAATGCGGAAATAAACTAAGAGGATACTTTTCAAGCACAAATCCTAAATGCAATAGGCACCGCAACGTGCACCAACAACACGATCTACCAAGATGGACACAACACGGTTACTAAGAAGCACAAGTAAGCTACACAAACTTACTTGAGCTATATCACACGGCAAGTAGGTGAACGACACAAGATACTAGATCACACTATAGCACATGATATATCAAAAGCTGCAAGTGTGAACGTGTGGATATAGAGGGTATACTTGAACGATTAATCTTGTACAAAGAAATAGCCAACACGATATAATGAGCACAAACAATATGCAATATATATATGCTCAAGTAACACAAGTAAACCACAAGTAAGGAGTTAGGGTTAAGGATAACCAAGGTCACTGAGACAAAGATGTATCCCGATGTTCACTTCCTTGGAGGGAAGCTAGTCACCGTTAGAGAGGTGGATGTTACCATGAAGGCACACCAATGCCACGAAGGCACACCCTATTCTCCCTTTGAGATAACACCACGCAGGCGTTTCTCAACCACTAGTGGTAAGCCTTTGAGGTGGCTTCCAAACCCTCACAAACTTTTCCGGGGGAAATCACACGGATTGATTCCTCTCCGAAGAACTCCTACCGCCTAGGAGTCTCCAACCTCCAAGAGTAACAAGATCACGGGGAATGCTCAAAACTTGCTCAAATCTCAAATAGCTTGGGTTGAGAGAAGGAGGGGAGACGATCTATCTTTTGATTGGAACAACTCTCAAAGGGACTCACAAATGCTCTTGGGCTCTAAGATTTGGTGTAAGCAAATGTGTGTGAGGTAGAAATGTGTTCTTATGAGGATATGGCTGTGTTGGGCACCCTCTCACGAAGTGGGAGGGGGTATTTATAGTGGAGAAGGGAAAGTGACCGTTAGGGTCACTTAAGTCTGACAGTGGCCGGACATCCGGCAGTCCTCGGATGTCCAGACTCCCACAAGGGGTCGGACGTCCGACAGGGGTCGGACGTCCGAGGGATGTAAGTATTCAGGAACCACTATGTAGTCGAACAGGGACCGGACGTCCGGAGGAAGCCGGACGTCCGGCCCTCGGACGTCTGGAGAGAGCCGGACGTCCGGCCCTCGGACGTGAGGAGGAGGCCGGAAGTCCAAGTTGTTTGACTCAAATTTCTTCTGGTGCAAGGTTCCGGTTTTCCGAAGGGGGTCGGACGTCCGGAGAGAGCCGGAAGTCCGAGTTATTTGACTCTAGATTTCTCTGGTATAAGGTTCTGGATTTCCGAAGTGGTTGGGTGTCCGTCCCTCGGACGTCTGGAGGAAGCCGGATGTCCGAGGCATTGGTTCTGTTTTCAGATAACAGCAGAGCAGTGGAGATGTGGTATGAGCAGAAAAGTAGAGATGTAGTTTGAGCAAGTTCATCGCAAAACCTATGATCCCCTCTTAATAGTGCGGGATCCCTAAAGACTCAAGAATCATAAAAGGGGTACTGATGATCCATACTTGAGTGTATACTTTTATTCGTTGATCATCACTCTGCACCACTAACGTCAAAGGAACTAATACCTTTGAGTTATCCCTTTCACTTGAGCTTGATGTTGTTGTTCCTTCTTGGCTCAAGTTGAAAGCAAGACATGATGAAGTCTTCAAGCAGCTCTCCCATACACAATGTGGAAAGCCTAGCTTATGTATTCATCTTCATTTGTCCACCATGTGAACATCCACAAGAATCAAGCATGTAGTGCTCAGGAATGCTTATCTTGATCTTGTCCTTGTTAGCACATGAGCTTGTCCTTATCTACACATGA
This sequence comes from Hordeum vulgare subsp. vulgare, assembly GCF_904849725.1. Lineage (NCBI taxonomy): Eukaryota > Viridiplantae > Streptophyta > Magnoliopsida > Poales > Poaceae > Hordeum > Hordeum vulgare. Next base: position 265,963,055 of record NC_058519.1, on the reverse strand, counting down.
TCATTAACAATAGTTTCAATGATATATTCATGCTGATCCACTTGAACTTGCACACCACAATCTTGATGACGATCACCACTTGATGTGCTTCCATGGGCTTGCGTCAAAAGGAAGATCTCATACAACCCATGAAAGCACACCTAACCCCCACATAGGACTCTCACGAAGACCATGGGTTAGTACACAAACACATAATGGACAATGCTTACCATACCATGGGATCACTTGATCCCTCTCGGTACATCTTATACGCTTTGTGTGTTGATCATCTTGATTTACTCTTTGTCTGAGATCTTGATCAACCTAGTGTCTCTAAGACCATTCTTTGGATAATACCTTGAATACCATCTTGTTCATCATATAAACTCCTTGAACCCAACAGATGGACTTCAAGAAGTCCCTATGGACAAATCCTATAAATATAACTTAAGGCAACCATTAGTCCATAGGAATTGTCATCAATTACCAAAACCACATATGGAGATATATGCTCTAACAATCTCCCCCATTTTGGTAATTGAAGACAACCACTTCAAGAGAGTTTATATAAGGAAATAAGCATAACCAAGCGCACACATACAAGGTAATAATGCATGCGTGCAAGATGTAAATGCTTACGCAATAAAAGCAAAACCCTCTAAACGTATCCAAAGTAAACTCTATAAACTTCTCCCCCATTGGCATCGATTGCCAAAATGGAAGAAAATTTTAGAAAGCCAATATAGTAGGTGGTCCTCCAAAAAGTGTGTACTTCTCAGCAAATGAGTGCAGAGAAATACACAAATACAATGATAAGTAGTTGGAGGAAAACAAACTATATTGAGGACCCAAAGATTGCAAATAAAAGGATCGTATGCCACAAAGACATACAAAAATAGAGGCAAGCAATCAAAAGATTCCAGATGGAACAAACAATCATATGGTCCTTCGAACCACATGAATAAAAGATATTATGAAAGGCAACAGAGTGTTTTATCAAAAACTAGAGAAGCTCCCCATGATTTGTGCACTAATAGGAGATTTTTGTATTTGATACAGGTGCACAAAATAGGATCGTTGCTCCCCCAAAATTAATAAAAACACACAACGAGTGCAAGAAGATATATGAGACAATAAGCATATCAATTGCACAGAAAAAATGGTTGAGCAACATGTAAAAGAAGCAACTTAAGAATAGGCTCAACCAAAGTAATGTGTGTGAGTCATGGCAAAGCACTTGAGAAGACTAAGATAAGGATGAGCATTACTCATCAACATAGTCTTGATGAAATGAGATACAAAGTGCAAGACATATCATTCCCACACACACATACTAGAAATGGGTTCACAAGCTTACTAATAAACAAAATAAGAACCAACACTTGTAACAACCCATTGTGAAGATAGGAAGTAAGAACCTTGTCAAGAGGAGGGATACTAATTGAAATGGCAAAACCCTCATCAAGACAAGCATGAGGAAAAATAATCTTCACGGCCAATGAGTGCATCAAGATGTAGGAAAATAAGATACGCACTCAAAACAAATCCTTTCACGAAGCCACCAAAAACTGAAAAAGGAAATGCAACGATGGACGTGAAAGAAAAGAGGATATCAATTAGAGATGTAACTTCTCTCATGTGTAAAAGATTCTAATTAGAAGACAATCATGATGATATATATCCACAAAGAAGGATGTACACACGAAATGGTTACAAGAAGGAACAAACTAGATATCCAAAAGGAAGTCATAAATATATCAATGAGATCTTTTGCTTGGAAGCATAGCACATTGCCTAATATTTTCTTATTGTACAATATGAACTTCCAACATACGAACATCAAAGATATCCCAACTAGTAGTAAGACATCATCGTTCGGATGCTTTGAGAAAGCAAACAAGTACTACAAGAACGAATCAAGAGATTCATGCCATGATGCAACCTGGAAAAGAAAAGACAGGTTGGGGCCTTTGCAAGAAAAGAATGCATGAAGTGGATACTTGTTACCGAGACAACATTGGATTGATGTAGTAGATAGTTGTTCTTTGATCATGCTAACTTGGCTCCAATAATCACATGGTCTCAACACCTTCCTTATAGGTGAGCCGAGCATCCAATGCATCTCGAGTTGTTCCTGGAACAGCAAAACAAACAAAATGGTGCCCAAACTCATTGGGACCAAAGAGTTAGAAAACCAGCAATACATAGGACAAACTCCACATACATATGTGCATATAGATATGAATTTGAATTTCATGCACACTTTAGCCAATTTATGACAAGGTGGAGTTTCCCCTATATATTGGGTCAAAGAAGGAAAGCAAGCAAAAGAAGTTGTATATAGTAGATATGCATGCTCAAGACTCTCAAGAATCAATTCAACACAAAGTTGATAAGTCACCAAAAGACAAGGTATCAAGTGATAATAAGATCCTAAACAAAAAGAACTATCACTTGAAGGATATCAATTAAAAGATACCTCAAGGAATGAGATATCCATTGACACATGCCAAATAGAAGGAAACAAGAAACCAATTGAAGGAAAACAAACACGAGGTATCTAATTTCCAAAAGAGAGCTAGGTTCCAACAAACCAAGCCCTCGACAAATTTTCATGATGGCACAAAGCATCATAAAGAGCAAGACTTGCCGCCCATCAACACACACTTGATGGGGATCAAAAGATTTTATGATGGGTGAATAAAGAGAGTGTTCTAAAGAAAATAGGATAGCTCCCCCAAGGGACGTGCATTATATAGAATTTGTATTTAAATACAAAATGCACACGATGGGATCATCACTTTCTCTATATCTATAAAAACACTAGACATGTTAAAATAGATCCATAAGAGGCAAGGAAGACAAACGAAGCACAAAATACAATGTAAAGACGATTAGCAATTCCTATCACATGATGGGAATACCAATTGTCAAGGACAAGAAGTATTTTGGAAGTGATACTCATTGGTAGATCGCAAATATATCCAAGATCATCTTTACCCATAAAACGCAAGCAAATGACACTTGTAGAGCTAACATGCCAACTAGGAACAAGATAATTTACAATATCAACACTAAGTGGCAACACCTCAAATGTACAGATTTTCTAGGTTTGTAATATTCACATAGCATATTACTCCCCCATAATGTGATAAACCAACAATATTAACAAGTGGCAAATTAAAACCAACAAGAGATACTTAATGGACCATATAGAATTTCAATTTCTCATGAGTAAGACATACCACATAGAAACTAGATAATCTTGAAATATCAAAACTAAGTGGTATTCCCCATGTATACACATTTATAGGATTGTGAGGTGTGCAAAGCACATCACTCCCCCACAATGGGATAATCCATTAATCTCTCACAAGAGCTAACAAAAATACAAACAAGATGCAAAAAGGCTCAATACAAGACTCACATGTACATGATATGCAAACCAACATACACATACTCGATTACTCAAGATAAGCAAGTTGGAAGCACAACATATACAAACGCATGCAAGGTACAAAACCACAACATGCAAAGGGGCAAGCACCTAACAATGTAAACAGTTTAAGTATAAGTTATTGTAAGGAGGCACATTGGATATAAGATAGAAACTCGATAATCCAAATGACTTGGCTTCAGATAATATGAATGATGAAGACCCCTTAATTCTTCATTATGTATCCAAGTCTCTAATGTCCTCCATAGTCACCTATTGATCAAGTTTGAGCTTGTTGGTCCCCAACTACGTTGGGTCCTAAGAGGTTAATCACAATAGGCTTGGCAACCCAAATGGTTCTTTTCTTGACACCATTTTGAGTACCAACAAACTTGGCAAACACATTGCCAACCTTATCCTTCCCAAGGGAATAGATATCATCAATAGTGATTGGGTTGGATAAGTTACCTCTTGTGCAAGACGAAGCGACGTGACCCTTCTCACGACATAAGTAGCAACATCTACCCTTTGCTTTCTTCCCAGTTGATTTCTCACCTCGGGGAGTGTTGGCTTGGGTCTTATTGGGAAGAGGCCTTCCTTCAACTTGTAGCTGAATATGTGATTGAGTTTGTGGCCGCTTCCCTTGTTGCTTGTGACTTTGAGACTTCGTCTTCAGAGGGCAAGATCTAACATGGTGCCCTTTAACTTTGCACTTGAAGCAAATGATTTTGGCCGAATTCTTGACTTGTTCTAGGCCCCTCTTGTTCTTGTTTGAGTTTACTCCAACATCATTTTTTGTCATTCGGAGATGTTTGCTCACACAAGACGTTGTTGAGTGTGGACATCCCTTCATGACACTGTTCCAAGTCTTTCTTCAAAGAAGTGACTTGGGGCTTGAGCTCTTCGATTTCCTCTGCACGGTTAGTATCAATGCAAGTACTAGAGGAAGTGTAAGCTTCAATGTTAGAGCAACAAGGCAAGGAAAGTAATTCATCACACGAGGTAGCAACATTATGAGTAGACGAATTACGAGGACTAGCACATGGAAATATAGTACTTTGACTAGAAGTAGTGCCATTGTCCACATGAGGCTCACTTTATGTTACCTTGGTGATGATAGCCTCATGAGCTAACTTTTGCAAATTATAGGATGTTAGAAGATCGGCATGAGAGCTTGTGAGCATTACATGGTTTTCTTCCATCTTCCCATAATTGCTAGTTAGTAAATCAAGTTGAGCACGTAGCTCAATATTCTCCTTTAGTGTTGATACTTCAAATGAGGTAGAGTTAGATGTACAAGTATCATCAACAATATGAGAGGAGTAAGTAGCAAATAGAGACTTCTCGTGAGTAGATTGAAGCTCCTCATAGATCTTAGAGGTTTTGATGAGCTCTCCCTTGACATTATTGCATTCAAAGAGAAGGACCTCAAAATCCTTTTTAAGTTTATCATGAGCAACTTCAATCTCTCCTTTTGAAGATCTTAAGTCTCTACATGCTTGATGACTCTTCTCAAGTTCATGTTCAAGTTGTTCGCTTTTAGCTTGTTCATGATTAAGTGAATCATTACAATTTTCAAAGTAAGCAAGAACATCTTGGAATCTTTGAAGAGCGTTATTTTTAGCTTTATGAAGAATTTTACTTATCACATAGATATTTTCAGTCAACTCATCATCAGCACCCTCATCGCAAATATCATCGTTATTGCACAGGGAAGATGATACCTCATTATTACCTCTTGCCATGAGGCACATGTGAACTGGAGGAGTTGATGATGATTCTTTTGGTGAATCAGATTCTTCATTAGTCAAAAGTACTTCATATTTCTTGATTTCCCCTAAATGATTAGTCATAGAGCAACTAGGGAGAAACAAGATATTTTGATCAAGAGGACACGGGAAAGCACGCATATCACCACAGACATTTGTCGAGGGATCTTTAGGTGAAATGCATGACCTATCAGCACAATAATTTACACTATGTGTGGTGCTAGATTTGCTCGTGTCCATAGAGGCTATGACATTTTCATCAACATATATTTCTTCACTCACCATGTCATTACCTTGTGAGATTGAAGATGTTGGGGTGTGCAAGCAATCGGATATGGAAGTAGTGGTGGACTCTTTATGATCGAAAAGAGTGAAGAGCTCATGCACCAACTCCTTCATCATAATATCGTCTTCATCAAGATTGGACCCACCATATATATCTTCAAGTTTAGTCCAAACTTCATGAGCTGACTTGCAAGTCAAGATAGACTTAAACACTTCAGGACTTATGGTTCGATGAATGGCAAGAAAAGCCTCACAATCAAGATACATTTCATTAGTATATGAAGATGCATCATCCTTTTTGTCGGCAATCCCTACAAGAACAATTCATAAAGTATTTGGGCCCATGGCCCGAAAGTGATGAAGCATACGAATTCTCCATAGGGTATAATTTGTGCCATCAAAGTCAAAGGTGTCATTGTGCACTAATCCAATAGTCGACATCGATACTCTCTAGGTCGTGAAACCTAATTAAAGAGAGACCTTGCTCTGATACCAATTGAAAGGACCACGATGACGCCTAGAGGGGTGTCACGCCCAAGATGCGACCCTATCCTCAATTTGGCACGAAGGCCTCGTCAGGGATAGAAGCGCATCTCGTCGTGTCGCAAGAATGGATATCGTTACAAGTACATGTACTGAAAAGAAGAGATATACATAGAGGGTTGGCTTACACTCGCCACAAGCTACATCAGAGTCACATCAGTACATTACATTTTCATAAGAGTAAGAGCAGGGTCTGACTACGGACGAAAACAAACGAGAAAAGAAAGAATGACGTCCATCCTTGCTATCCCAGGCTGCCGGCCTGGAACCCATCCTAGATCGATGAAGAAGAAGAAGAAGAAGAAGCAACTCCAAATGAACAATCAACGCGCTCGCGTCAAGTAACCTTTACCTGTACCTGCAACTGGTATTGTAGTAATCTGTGAGCCACAGGGGACTCAGCAATCTCATTTCCAAAGGTATCAAGACTAGCAAAGCTTAATGGGTGAGGCATGGTTAAGTGGTGAGGTTGCAGCAGCGGCTAAGCATATATTTGGTGGCTAAACTTACGAGTACAAGAAATAAGAGGGGGAAGATCTACGCATAACGGACGTGAACTACTGATGATCAAATGAATGATCCTCAACACCTACCTACGTCAGACAAAACCCCACCGTGTCCTCGATCGGAGAAGGAACTCACGAAAGAGACAGTCACGGTTACGCACACAGTTGGCAAGTTTTAATTAATTTAACTTCAAGTTATCTAGAACCAGTGTTAAACAAAGTTTCCACGTTGCCACATAACCACGGGCACGGCTTTCCGAAAAGATTTAACCCTGCAGGGGTGCTCCAACTAGTCCATCACAAATTACCACAAGCCGCATAGAAATCCTCAATCACGAAGCTCGCGATCTCGTCGGATTCCCTAGTGGAAAACCTCAACTCTGAGATTACCCAAAGCATCACCGGAATCCCGATGCACAAGATATCTCGTCAAAGGTAAAACTAATCCAGCAAGGCCGCCCGACGTGTCGACGATCCCGATAGGAGTCGCGTACCTCGTTCTCAGGACACGACGGATGAGCTAGACGTCGGGATCGCTAAACCTCCGGGTGACCAGAGGGGCGCCGGACATCGCTTAGGTGGGGCCAACACTCATGAGGAGCACTGGCCCGGGGGTTGATTAAATTATCCTCGGGGTCCGGAAAGTCCCTATGCAATTTTATTAGGTGTTTAGGCAAATGTAGTACCAAAGTTGGGCCTTGCCAGACCAGTCTTAATCTAAAACAAATTATCAAGGGGGTCCCCATAACAACCCCGATCGTGTTAGGAGCGCTCAATTATGGAACATAACACCGGTAGCCGGAAACTAAGGGGGCAAAGGTGGAACAAAACACCAGGCTAAAAAGGCCGAGCCTTCCACCTTTTACCAAGTATATAGGTGCATTAAATTAAATAGCATTTCAATATGGTGATATAACAAGGAACCCATGTTTTCACATGGAAGCATCTGCACCTGCAACTAGCAACGCTATCAACAGGGTTAAGCAAGCAGTAACATAGCCAATCAGTGGTTTGCTAGGTTGAACAGGTTGAAGGTTTCATGGCATTGTTGAGAGGCTGATATTTAACATGTGGTAGGCAACAAGACATAACGACAGAAACGATAAAACTAGCATGGCAATGATGGTAATGGTATCTGGGGAAATGGTCATCTTGCCTGAGATCCCTCTTGGAAGAAGAATGCCTCCGTGAAGCAGACGAACCGACGTAGTCGAACGGGTCCTCACATCCGACACGCTTTCGGAACTCTATCGAGACGGAGGGAAACGGAAACGAGCATCAACACACGATATACACCACACGATGCAAGACATACATGATGCATGAACGGTCTAATGCAAGGCATGTCAATTAACACAATCAAACACTACACATTAAGTGAAGTTCAATATGCAATGGGTTGCATATTGACAAAACTCCACATAGGAATTATTTAGTTCACTCCCGGTTATCTACACGGCTATATTAAATGTGGTTAAACATGGCAAAAGGTGAAGCGTAAATTAAACTACCTATCTAGACATTTTAAATGAGGTCGGAAATGACATATAGCATCTCCGAGACGACCTCACATGTTAATTTACAATTTTGACCAGATCTGAACTAACACATTTAAATTAGTTGTTAAACAGCAAAACAAATAGGTTCACGTGATTCTACGCGTCAAGACAAGCGATCTACACATAGAAAACATCTCCAACGGAGCTATGGATCAAAAGATACAAGCACCATAAGATATGATGGCATGAATGCAATATGTGTGCAACGGCGGTCACGAGTACTTCAAAACATACAACCAGCAAGAGAAAATGAAACTACACGAGATTCTAAGCAAGTTTCATGTAGGACACGATCAAATCGGAGCTACGGTTCAACATCTACGAGTAAAACAAGAAAACACTACAATCTGCCAAAATCAGCCACATAGCATTTTCTACGCCCCACAACTACGAGCTACACAACTCCGATAAACTCAAGCAAGGCATGACACAAAAGAGGGCAAGAAGCACTTCTACAAACAACTAACAACAGCTAGCATGGCAGCAAGGAGCACTAGGAAAAGAAGACACAAAATGGCATCTCACACACTATTTCAGACTTAGTGAAAATTACACCTCATGAAAGTGCAGTTTTTGATCTGAAGCTATATTGATAGCAGCAAAACCTATAGCTACAGGACTCCAAATGGCATGAAAATTTACAGCATGCTAGAGAAACACAAGGGGTACAACTAACTCCATTGGACCAACCTCAAAAGAGCTACAGATCACAAGATGCAAGCAAGACAAGACAGCAACAAAATATAACAGATTCCAAACTTAGAAATATTTCAGCTCCTCAAAATCAGCACTATTTCTAGCAACTTGAGAGCAATCAAAACACACCTAAACATGCATTTCTATTGCAACCAAAAATACCAGGGGCTAGACAAAACATCCAAGATCAACTCTCTAGTTGACAACTCCGACAAACGAAGCACGGAATAAATCCTACGAATTAAACAAAAGGGCATCACGGCAAAATATCGCGCGAACTAACTTACTCAAAAGCTAAAGCTAATTATACAGAAAAATCCCATGGATTTTTCTACCCCGAAAAATATAAAATATGTGGGGTTGCACAACAAAAATAAAGCCACACATAAATGCGGGAAAATAACCTATATACGGGAAATTAAACTAGAGGCAATTCCCTACACGCAAAAATACAAATGTCCGCTCTAAAATGCATGGAAAAATGGTTCCTAAAACATGGGCATTTCTAATACGGCATTCGAGCACTTCGAACATGCGTGGAAAATTAAATACGCGACTAAACCTATTGGGACAGCACGCTAAACTAGGCGTTTGGCACGTAAAACCACGTCAAATAATTATGCAAGTTGCACCAACGTATTCTACACGAGAAACTATGCGAAAAACATATATTACTCGCTTCGTTCCGACTTACGGATAAAAAGATAGGGGTATCTAAATATACGTCTATTTTCCTGAAAAGAACTAAATTCGGAAAAACCCTAAATTACCTATTGGGCCTACCAAGCGCATCCTAACAAAATTATGCACAGGGCAAGAAAAAAAGGCTGGGGAGAGGGGTCTCACCAGAGGCCTTCGGGCCGGCCTGGTGCAGCAGGGGTGGAGGCCTCGGCCTGGCTGACCGTGCTGGGCCTCTGCGGGGCGGATGCTGGGCCGGCGCGGGGCCCACGTGGTGGCGCTGGAGTGGTTGCTGCTCCTCGTCGATCTCGGGACATGGCGGCGTGGATCTGGCAGCTGGCGCGGCTGGCGGCTTCGGCAGGTGCATGGGCGGCCGATGGGAGCGGGCAGGGCACGAGGCGGCCTGCTAGGCGACGGCGGCTCGGCTTGCGGCCGGCCCTCGGGTAGACGTGGCTCGGGAAGACGACAGAACTGTTGGAGGTGGCCGGAGCTCCGGTCTGTGCGGCGGCCTCCGGCGACGGCAGGGGCTGGCCACCCGGGCAAGCGACGGAAGGAGGCGGCGGCTCGACGGGTAAGCACGGTGAGGCACGGGATGTGGCTGAAAGGCGGGGCTCGCGAGCGCCGCACGGCTCCGGTCGACCTCGGGGCAGGAGCTCGGGCTCCTCGGGCAAGGCGGCGGCGGGATGGGCTTGGCTGGGCCCAGATGGGCTCGGGCGGGCTCAGATCGGGCCCCATGGGCTGGTGGCTGGAGGAGGAAGAGAGGCTGAGGGTTAGGGTTTCGGGGTTGCACGGATTTCGAGGCACACGGGGTGAGGGGGCTGTCTAAAATGCACCCGGGGGGTATTTATAGACATATGGGGGGGCTAGGTTACCCGGAATTTTGTTCCGGATCCAACCGTGCGGTCGGATTCGGACGATTCCGAACGCGGGAATGGGTACGCGGCCGTGTAGAGGGGATATCCGGAGACGAGAGGGAAAACGAGCGACGCGGCAACGCGATTTTAAAACACCAAAAAACGTCCGACGGTAGACCGAATACGGTGCCGCGACGGTCGACCGTTCGGGTACCAGACGGACTCCGATCGCGACGAAATTCGACAAGCGGCCTAGCTATAATAAAATAAGACCGCACGTCAAATCTCAACCCGATCAGAGAAAGTTTTACGCACACTTTTTAAAACAAGGTTCGACGGTGCCGCGGGCGCGTGCGTGTGCGGTCGGACTCAGAACGGAGAACGACGAGAACCGGCAACTACTAACGAATGCAAGTTTTTGAAAACTGGCGACAACGGAGATGCCGATGCAATGCTGATGATGCGCATGATGCGGCGATGATGCGACAAAAGGAAATAGACACACGATGAAAACGGAATAGAAGGGGGAATCTTCTGGAACGTCGGCATCGGGCTGTCACAACTCTCCTACACTACAAGAGGATCTTGCCCCGAGATCCAAGAATGAAAGGGGGAAGAGGATGAGAAAGAACAAGAGGTAAAAATTTAGTCGCTTCTTTGACAAACGAGTGAAACCAACGATCCTTGAAGGTAGTAAAGAGATGAAGAATGATATGAGAAAGAAGCAAGAATTCACGGAAAATTTCGGCAGCACTTCGGTAGGAAAATGGGACAAAAAATTTCGAAAAGATGGAAGAATTGGACAGTATTCACAACAAACAAGTAAATAGAACAAGGGAGCACCATGAACTTGGTAGAACAACATGATAGACCCAAAAGAGCAACATCACAATGCCTCCGGAACAAGAGAATATGAACTAGCTCAAGCGGAAGAAGAGAATGAAGAAAAGAATGACAACTACCATCACAATAGAATTGAAGAGCCTCCGAACAGAGAATTGACTTAGTAGTTGGAAAACCAACAACGAAGAAGAAGATAGTAGTGGGCTTATGGAAATCATCTCAACAAATATGAGGTGACAACCAACCACTAAAAGAAACAAGGATAGATTGGGAGAAACAAGATATGAACAATTTCTTACACCAAGAGGATACATTGAGAACTTAGATTAAAGACAAGCACCATAATAGCAACAATCCATAGGAAAAGCTTTAGGTGAAAACTAAACCAAGATAGGTCAATGAAGAAATCGTGGGTTGAAAATATCTCATGATCATAGAATTGGTGGATTTAATTATCTCATACTTGAAATACAATCTCTTCGAGACTCCTACACTAACAAGAATGCTATAATACCACCTCAAAGAATAAAGGAAGAACAATTGCACATATAAATGCAAGAGAAAGGATACTTGAGGTTCTCCAACAAGAATCTTGAAGAACACTTGAGAATGGATTGAAACCTTGATGAACCACCATGAAGGACCTCCATATACAAATGAATGATGCAAAGATATGAAGGTAGAAGGAATAAGATTATGACCTTGCCAAGATTTAGATGAAGCTTCACAAAGAGATACTTAAAAGAACTTGAAACTCCGAAAAAGAAAGATAAACACTTGGTAAAAGAATTGATATCATGAGTCACTCCGGAAGAAGAATTCAGATTACTATGAACAAGAATAAGAATTATGTTATGCTCATCCTTCATCAAGTTTAATTGATGACAAGCAACGGATTCAGCATATCACTTATTCCACTAGAAATGAATCTTGAAGAGGCAGAGAGATAAGCACCACTAGAGGCATGATTGCAGGACGCACTGGTAAGAATTCACAACTGAATGGGAATTCCAAGAATGCGTGGAAACACCTCAGAATGAAGAGATCATGAGCCACCTGAGAGAAAACTTGAACAAGGCACCGGATAATCGAGAGACGAACGAAGAGACAACAATTGAGAAGAATTGAGGATGAAAGCTGAAAGCTGAGAACGAAGAATCTTCTAAAATGATGGCCTTCGGAGGACGAGAAATAAAAACAACTCAGAGAAGCACCGGATAGCACAAAAGCGATTACTCATGATTGGAGCAAATAAGATAATGCCACGAAGCTGAAATGACAATCTTCACAAGAATGGAGCAAGACTGAGAGAAACACTCCTTCGAATTTGCAAGCTGGGAATGATGACGAGAACAACACCAAGAATTACTGAGACACTCCGGAATAAAGAAGGACACAAGGTTGAGCCAAATATGAGAATTGGTTCAAATAGATCTTGACGAAGGGATATGACTGATGAAATTCAGACTTACGTCATAGTTGAAAAGAATTAAAGATCTCCGAAAAGATTAGAAGAGACATATAAGATCCTGGGAAAAACCTGTGGGTTATGGGCCCACTCGAAGAAACCACCGTTGAAAAGATTGCTAGAAAAAGGGATATTGCACCGGTATAAGAAAACTAGATGAGGTTAGCACCTCGAAATAATTAAAAGAATTGAAAACAAGAAACTTCTGGGATAACTTGAACGCTCCGGGTAGAATAGAGAGAAATGACAACAAGAAAGGCTGATAGGAATCTCCAACATGGGGAAGAATTTACAAGGATGAAAAGGATATGATGAACACAGACGACTGAATTAAATTCACCGGTAAGGATGACAAGAATGAATAAAGATGAACATGAAGCTCCTGAGAATCTTCACAATGAATCACCGGGTAAGAGAGAAAAGAATAGACAGCGGAAGCACAATGAAAAGAAAACTCTTGGATGAAAATCCAATCACTGAAGAAAAGGGTGGGAGGGCGGGGAAAAACAAAGACAACTTGGGACAGATGAGACAAACTCCGGTAAGAATTGAGAGAATGATCTTGCAAAATTGGAGAGGATAGAATTACTTGAAGAGAAACACACCGGTTGGAAAAGAATTAACATGACGACTCCGGTTGACAAGAATTGATAAGACAATTGATAGAGCAACAGAATTAATACTCTCATAAAAATATGAGAACACCTCTTAGGAAAGATCTGAAATCACCATTTGACATCGAAGCAACACGAATTACCATATACAACAAAACAAAGGGATGAGGCTTATGAAACAAGCCAGAACAAACTCATGAGAAAGATTTCGTCCGATATTTTCGTGGACAGGAATCCACTAGATGTCGAACCCCAACCTAACATCATGCATTTGTTGAAAGATTGTCCTATAAGCAACTACTTGAATTCCCACCTAAGAATTCCCGAAATATCTGGTCATGCAATCTGGTACACGGATACAAGGAGTATTTCACACAACTCCTATACTAACCCGTCACCTGTATCACATCCGTCAACACACAACCAGAATCTCGGACCTTCATCTACAACAGACCCTCGTGATCACAACGATACAAAGTATGGCAGTACTCCCGAACAATCTGCACCAGTACTGGGGACATCGGGGTATCTCGCCACTACTAGTATTGAAGCAATTACGAACATCCTTCGTTCTGAGACACTAAGAAATCTGAATGATAACAATGTGCTCGAGAATCCCCTAGAGCTCAACTCCCCTGAGACTTAGAGCAGATAGGAGGCACCAAGACAGAACTCCGTCACATCGGCATCATACAGATTCCAAAAATATCCGCGTGATCCTAAAAAAAATTTGAGTGAGAAGAGGAGTAGAGTAAATTATTACGTCAAGATTCCTCACCAGAGCATAGAAGAGGAGAAAAAAAGAATCCTACTCTCCGATATATAACTAGACTCAAATCAGTTTTTCACTAGACTCGACTCGGCCAAGTTCGATCAATCAAGGGGGCTCCTAGGTCGGTACTGCTCTGATACCAACTTGTCACGCCCAAGATGCGACCCTATCCTCAATTTGGCACGAAGGCCTCGTCAGGGATAGAAGCGCATCTCGTCGTGTCGCAAGAATGGATATCGTTACAGGTACATGTACTGAAAAGAAGAGATATACATAGAGGGTTGGCTTACACTCGCCACAAGCTACATCAGAGTCACATCAGTACATTACATATTCATAAGAGTAAGAGCAGGGTCTGACTACGGACGAAAACAAACGAGAAAAGAAAGAACGACGTCCATCCTTGCTATCCCAGGCTGCCGGCCTGGAACCCATCCTAGATCGATGAAGAAGAAGAAGAAGAAGAAGCAACTCCAAATGAACAATCAACGCGCTCGCGTCAAGTAACCTTTACATGTACCTGCAACTGGTGTTGTAGTAATCTCTGAGCCACAGGGGACTCAGCAATCTCATTTCCAAAGGTATCAAGACTAGCAAAGCTTAATGGGTGAGGCATGGTTAAGTGGTGAGGTTGCAGCAGCGGCTAAGCATATATTTGGTGGCTAAACTTACGAGTACAAGAAATAAGAGGGGGAAGATCTACGCATAACGGACGTGAACTACTGATGATCAAATGAATGATCCTGAACACCTACCTACGTCAGACAAAACCCCACCGTGTCCTCGATCGGAGAAGGAACTCACGAAAGAGACAGTCACGGTTACGCACACAGTTGGCAAGTTTTAATTAAGTTAACTTCAAGTTATCTAGAACCAGTGTTAAACAAAGTTTCCACGTTGCCACATAACCACGGGCACGACTTTCCGAAAAGATTTAACCCTGCAGGGGTGCTCCAACTAGTCCATCACAAATTACCACAAGCCGCATAGAAATCATCAATCACGAAGCTCGCGATCTCGTCGGATTCCCTAGTGGAAAACCTCAACTCTGAGATTACCCAAAGCATCACCGGAATCCCGATGCACAAGATATCTCGTCAAAGGTAAAACTAATCCAGCAAGGCCGCCCGACGTGTCGACAATCCCGATAGGAGTCGCGTACCTCATTCTCAGGACACGACGGATGAGCTAGACGTCAGGATCGCTAAACCTCCGGGTGACCAGAGGGGCGCCGGACATCGCTTAGGTGGGGCCAACACTCATGAGGAGCACTGGCCCGGGGGTTGATTAAATTATCCTCGGGGTCCGGAAAGTCCCTATGCAATTTTATTAGGTGTTTAGGCAAATGTAGTACCAAAGTTGGGACTTGCCAGACCAGTCTTAATCTAAAACGAATTATCAAGGGGGTCCCCATAACAACCCCGATCGTGTTAGGAGCGCTCAATTATGGAACATAACACCGGTAGCCGGAAACTAAGGGGGCAAAGGTGGAACAAAACACCAGGCTAAAAAGGCCGAGCCTTCCACCTTTTACCAAGTATATAGGTGCATTAAATTAAATAGCATTTCAATATGGTGATATAACAAGGAACCCATGTTTTCACATGGAAGCATCTGCACCTGCAACTAGCAACGCTATCAACAGGGTTAAGCAAGCAGTAACATACCCAATCAGTGGTTTGCTAGGTTGAACAGGTTGAAGGTTTCATGGCATTGTTGAGAGGCTGATATTTAACATGTGGTAGGCAACAAGACATAACGACAGAAACGATAAAACTAGCATGGCAATGATGGTAATGGTATCTGGGGAAATGGTCATCTTGCCTGAGATCCCTCTTGGAAGAAGAATGCCTCCGTGAAGCAGACGAACCGACGTAGTCGAACGGGTCCTCACATCCGACACGCTTGCGGAACTCTATCGAGACGGAGGGAAACGGAAACGAGCATCAACACAGGATATACACCACAAGATGCAAGACACACATGATGCATGAACGGTCTAATGCAAGGCATGTCAATTAACACAATCAAACACTACATATTAAGTGAAGTTCAATATGCAATGGGTTGCATATTGACGAAACTCCACATAGGAATTATTTAGTTCACTCCCGGTTATCTACACGGCTATATTAAATGTGGTTAAACATGGAAAAAGGTGAAGCGTAAATTAAACTACCTATCTAGACATTTTAAATGAGGTCGGAAATGACATATAGCATCTCCGAGACGACCTCACATGTTAATTTACAATTCTGTCCAGATCTGAACTAACACATTTAATTATTTGTTAAACAGCAAAAAAATAGGTTCACGTGATTCTACGCGTCAAGACAAGCGATCTACACATAGAAAACATCTCCAACGGAGCTACGGATCAAAAGATACAAGCACCGCAAGATATGATGGCATGAATGCAATACGTGTGCAACGGCGGTCACGAGCACTTCAAAACATACAACCAGCAAGAGAAAATGAAACTACACAAGATTGTAAGCAAGTTTCATGTAGGACACGATCAAATCGGAGCTACGGTTCAACATCTACGAGTAAAACAAGAAAACACTACAATCTGCCAAAATCAGCCACATAGCATTTTCTACGCCCCACAACTACGAGCTACACAACTCCGATAAACTCAAGCAAGGCATGACACAAAAGAGGGCAAGAAGCACTTCTACAAACAACTAACAACAACTAGCATGGCAGCAAGGAGCACTAGGAAAAGAAGACACAAAATGGCATCTCACACACTATTTCAGACTTAGTGAAAATTACAACTCATGAAAGTGCAGTTTTCGATCTGAAGCTATATTGATAGCAGCAAAACCTATAGCTACAGGACTCCAAATGACATGAAAATTTACAGCATTCTAGAGAAACACAAGGGGTACAACTAACTCCATTGGACCAACCTCAAAAGAGCTACAGATCACAAGATGCAAGCAAGACAAGACAGCAACAAAATATAACAGATTCCACACTTAGAAATATTTCAGCTCCTCAAAATCAGCACTATTTCTAGCAACTTGAGAGCAATCAAAACACACCTAAACATGCATTTCTATTGCAACCAAAAATACCAGGGGCTAGACAAAACATCCAAGATCAACTCTCTAGTTGACAACTCCGACATATAAAATATGTGGGGTTGCACAACAAAAATAAAGCCACACATAAATGCGGGAAAATAACCTATATACGGGAAAATAAACTAGAGGCAATTCCCTACACGCAAAAATACAAATGTCCGCTCTAAAATGCATGGAAAAATGGTTCCTAAAACATGGGCATTTCTAATACGACATTCGAGCACTTCGAACATGCGCGGAAAATTAAATACACGACTAAACCTATTGGGACAGCACGCTAAACTAGGCGTTTGGCACGTAAAACCGCGTCAAATAATTATGCAAGTTGCGCCAACGTATTCTACACGAGAAACTACGCGAAAAACATATATTACTCGCTTCGTTCCGACTTACGGATAAAAAGATACGGGTATCTAAATATACGTCTATTTTCCTGAAATGAACTAAATTCCGAAAAACCCTAAATTCCCTATTGGGCCTACGAGGCGCATCCTAACAAAATTATGCATAGGGCGAGAAAAAAAGGCTAGGGAGAGGGGTCTCACCACAGGCCTTCGGGCCGGCCTGGTGCAGCAGGGGTGGAGGCCTCGGCCTGGCTGACCGTGCTGGTCCTCTGCGGGGCGGATACTGGGCCGGCGCGGGGCCCACGGGGTGGCGGTGGAGCGGTTGCTGCTCCTCGTCGATCTCCGGACATGGCGGCGTCGATCTGGCAGCTAGCGTGGCTGGCGGCTCCGGCAGGTGCATGGGCGGCCGATGGGAGCGGGAGGGCACGAGGCGGCCTGCTAGGCGACGGCGGCTCGGCTTGCGGCCGGCCCTCGGGTAGACGTGGCTCGGGAAGACGACAGAACTGCTGGAGGTGGCCGGAGCTCCGGTCTGCGCGGCGGCCTCCGACGACGGCAGGGGCTGGCCACCCGGGCAGGCGACGGAAGGAGGCGGCGGCTCGACGGGGAAGCGCGGTGAGGCACGGGAGGTGGCTGAAAGGCGGGGCTCGCGAGCGCCGGAGGGCTCCGGTCGAGCTCGGGGCAGGAGCTCGGGCTCCTCGGCAAGGCGGCGGCGGGATGGGCTTGGCCGGGCCCAGATGGGCTTGGGCGGGCTCAGATCGGGCCTCATGGGCTGGTGGCTGGAGGAGGAAGAGAGGCTGAGGGTTAGGGTTTCGGGGCTGCACTGGTTTCGAGGCACACGGGGTGAGGGGGCTGTCTAAAATGCACCGGGGGGGTATTTATAGACATATGGGGGGGCTAGGTTACCCGGAATTTCGTTCCGGATCCAACCATGCGGTCGGATTCGGATGATTCCAAACGCGGGAATGGGTACGCGGCCGTGTAGAGGGGATATCCGGAGACGAGAGGGAAAACGGGCGACGCGGCAACGCAATTTTAAAACACCGAAAAACGTTCGACGGTAGACCGAATACGGTGCCGCTACGGTCGACCGTTCGGGTACCAGACGGACTCCGATCGCGACGAAATTCGACAGGCGGCCTAGCTATATTAAAATAAGACCGCACGTCAAATCTCAACCTGATCAGAGAAAGTTTTACGCACACTTTTTCAAACAAGGTTCGACGGTGCCGCGGGCGCATGCGTGTGCGGTCGGACTCAGAACGGACAACGACGAGAACCGACAACTACTAACGAATGCAAGTTTTTGAAAACTGACGGCAACGGAGATGCCGATGCAATGTTGATGATGCGCATGATGCGACGATGATGCGACAAAAGGAAATAGACACATGACGAAAACAGAATAGAAGGCGGAATCTTCTAGAACGTCGGCATCGGGCTGTCACAAGGGGGTGAATAGGCTATTTAAAAACTTCTTCGGATTTGGCTTAAACCTAATGCGGAAATAAACTAAGAGGCTACTTTTCAAGCACAAATCCTAAATGCAATAGGCATCGCAACGTGCACCAACAACACGATCTACCAAGATGGACACAACACGGTTACTTACAAGCACAAGTAAGTTACACAAACTTACTTGAGCTATATCACATGACAAGTAGGTGAACGACACAAGATACTAGATCACACTATAGCACACGATATATCAAAAGCTGAAGTGTGAACGTGTGGATATAGAGGGTATACTTGAACGATTAATCTTGTACAAAGAAATAGCCAACACAATATAATGAGCACAAACAATATGCAATGTATGTATGCTCAAGTAAAACAAGTAAACCACAAGTAAGGAGTTAGGGTTAAGGATAACCAAGGTCACTGAGACAAAGATGTATCCCGTGTTGGGGAACGTCGCATGGGAAACAAAAAAATTCCTACGCGCACGAAGACCTATCATGGTGATGTCCATCTACGAGAGGGGATGAGTGATCTACATACCCTTGTAGATCGTACAGCAGAAGCGTTAGTGAACGCGGTTGATGTAGTGGAACGTCCTCACGTCCCTCGATCTGCCCCGCGAACAATCCCGCGATCAGTCCCACGATCTAGTACCGAACGGATGGCACCTCCGCGTTCAGCACACGTACAACTCGACGATGATCTTGGCCTTCTTGATCTAGCAAGAGAGACGGAGAGGTAGAAGAGTTCTTCGGCAGCGTGACGGCGCTCCGGAGGTTGGTGATGACCTTGTCTCAGCAGGGCTCTGCCCGAGCTCCGCAGAAACGCGATCTAGAGGAAAAACCGTGGAGGTATGTGGTCGGGCTGCCGTGGAAAAGTCGTCTCAAATCAGCCATAAAACCTCCGTATATATAGGTGGGAGGGAGGGGACCTTGCCTTGGGGCTCAAGGAGCCCCAAGGGGGTCGGCCGAGCCAAGGGGGGAAGACTCCCCCCCCAAACCGAGTTGGACTTGGTTTGGTGGGAGGGAGTCCTTCCCTTCCTTCCCACCTCCTCTTTTTTTTCTCTTGATTTTCTCTTCTTGGCGCATAGAGACCTTTTGGGTTGTCCCACCAGCCCACTAAGGGCCGGTGTGCCACCCTCAAGGCCTATGGGCTTCCCCGGGGTGGGTTGCCCCCCCCGGTGAACTCCCGGAACCCATTCGTCATTCCCGGTACATTCCCGGTAACTCCGAAAACCTTCCGGTAATCAAATGAGGTCATCCTATATATCAATCTTCGTTTCCGGACCATTCCGGAAACCCTCGTGACGTCTGTGATCTCATCCGGGACTCCGAACAACATTCGGTAACCAACCATATAACTCAAATACGCATAAAACAACGTCGAACCTTAAGTGTGCAGACCCTGCGGGTTCGAGAACTATGTAGACATGACCCGAGAGACTCCTCGGTCAATATCCAATAGCGGGACCTGGATGCCCATATTGGATCCTACATATTCTACGAAGATCTTATCGTTTGAACCTCAGTGCCAAGGATTCATATAACCCCGTATGTCATTCCCTTTGTCCTTCGGTATGTTACTTGCCCGAGATTTGATCGTCAGTATCCGCATACCTATTTCAATCCGTTTACCGGCAAGTCTCTTTACTCGTTCTGTAATACAAGATCCCGCAACTTACACTAAGTCACATTGCTTGCAAGGCTTGTGTGTGATGTTGTATTACCGAGTGGGCCCCGAGATACCTCTCCGTCACACGGAGTGACAAATCCCAGTCTTGATCCATACTAACTCAACTAACACCTTCGGAGATACCTGTAGAGCATCTTTATAGTCACCCAGTTACGTTGCGACGTTTGATACACACAAAGCATTCCTCCGGTGTCAGTGAGTTATATGATCTCATGGTCATAGGAATAAATATTTGACACACAGAAAACAGTAGCAACAAAATGGCACGATCAACATGCTACGTCTATTAGTTTGGGTCTAGTCCATCACGTGATTCTCCCAATGACGTGATCCAGTTATCAAGCAACAACACCTTGTTCATAATCAGAAGACACTGACTATCTTTGATCAACTGGCTAGCCAACTAGAGGCTTGCTAGGGACGGTGTTTTGTCTATGTATCCACACATGTAAATGAGTCTTCATTCAATACAATTATAGCATGGATAATAACGATTATCTTGATACAGGAATTATAATAATAACTATATTTATTATTGCCTCTAGGGCATAATTCCAACATCCCGATGTTCACTTCCTTGGAGGGAAGCTAGTCACCATTAGAGAGGTGGATGTTACCACGAAGGCACACCAACGCCACGAAGGCTCACCCTATTCTCCCTTTGAGATAACACCACGAAGGTGTTTCTCAACCACTAGTGGTAAGCCTTTGAGGTGGCTTCCAAACCCTCACAAACTTTTTCGGGGGAAATCACACGGATTGATTCCTCTCCGAAGAACTCCTACCGCCTAGGAGTCTCCAACCTCAGAGAGTAACAAGATCACGGGGAATGCTCAAAACTTGCTCAAATATCAAATAGCTTGGGTTGAGAGAAGGAGGGGGAGACGATCTATCTTTTGATTGGAACAAATCTCAAAGCGACCCACAAATGCTCTTGGGATCTAAGATTTGGTGTAAGCAAATGTGTGTGAGGTAGAAATGTGTTCTTATGAGGATATGGTTGTGTTGGGCACCCTCTCACGAAGTGGGAGGGGGGGTATTTATAGTGGAGAAGGGAAAGTGACCGTTAGGGTCACTTAAGTCTGACAGTGGCCGGACATCCGGCAGTTCTCGGATCCGGACTCCCACAAGGGGTCGGACGTCCGACAGGGGTCGGTCGTCCGAGGGATGTAAATATATCAGGAACCACTGTGTAGTCGAACAGGGACCAGACGTCCGGCCCTCGGACGTGAGGAGGCGGCCGGAAGTCCGAGTTATTTGACTCAAATTTCTTCTGGTGCAAGGTTCCGGTTTTCCGAAGGGGGTCGGACGTCCGGGCCTCGGACGTCCGGAGAGAGCTGGAAGTCCGAGTTATTTGACTCTAGATTTCTCTGGTATAAGGTTCTGGATTTCCGAAGTGGTCGGGTGTCCGTCCGGAGGAAGCCGGATGTCCGAGGCATTGGTTCTGTTTTCAAATAACAGCAGATCAGTGGAGATGTGGTATGAGCAGAAAAGTAGAGATGTAGTTTGAGCAAGTTCATCGCAAAACCTGTGATCCCTTCTTAATAGTGCGGGATCCCTAAATACTCAAGAATCATAAAAGGGGTACTGATGATCCATACTTGAGCGTATACTTTTATTCGCTGATCATCACTCCGCACCACTCGTCAAAGGAACTGATACCTTTGAGTTAGCCCTTTCACTTGAGCTTGATGTTGTTGTTCCTTCTTGGCTCAAGTTGAAAGCAAGACATGATGAAGTCTTCAAGCAGCTCTCCCATACACAATGTGGAAAGCCTAGCTTATGTATTCATCTTCATTTGTCCACCATGTGAATATCCACAAGAATCAAGCATGTAGTGCTCAGGAATGCTTATCTTGATCTTGTCCTTGTTAGCACATGAGCTTGTCCTTATCAACACATGATCATTAACAATAGTTTCAATGATATATTCATGCTGATCCACTTGAACTTGCACACCACAATCTTGATGACGATCACCACTTGACGTGCTTCCATGGGCTTGCGTCAAAAGGAAGATCTCATACAACCCATGAAAGCACACCTAACCCCCACATAGGACTCTCACAAAGACCATGGCTAGTACACAAACACGTAATGGACAATGCTTACCATACCATGGGATCACTTGATCCCTCTCGGTACATCTTATACGCTTTGTGTGTTGATCATCTTGATTTACTCTTTGTCTGAGATCTTGATCAACCTAGTGTCTATAAGACCATTCTTTGGATAATACCTTGAATACCATCTTGGTCATCATATAAACTCCTTGAACCCAACAGATGGACTTCAAGAAGTGCCTATGGACAAATCCTATAAATATAACTTAAGGCGACCATTAGTCCATAGGAATCGTCATCAATTACCAAAACCACATATGGAGATATATGCTCTAACAGGAGTGCTAGCAATGGACGGTAGGATTTGTGCCATGTCATCGATCCATGGCATAAATGGTACCACCAATCACAATCCATCTTATGTAATTGTGTTTTTTTTCTTTTGTTTCTTTTATATTTTTATCCTCTTATTTCGGCTAAACACTCAACATATTAACCTCAGGTCGTATGTTGAAATGACCCAATATTTATAGACCCATATTGGATTTAGATATTAGTCCATATAGATACTGGATTTAGGAAATATGAACCCATATTGTTGTCTCTAGTTGTATTTTTTGATTGCCTAAAAAGAGTTGTACAATATTTATTATTTCCCTCAAAAGAAAACTATATTTTTTGGTTGGGTGTTGTAGGTGGAAACACTTTTCATTTAATTATGATAGTATTTGGCATTATTGAAAAATTCACCCACATATTTTTTATTGTCATCTTGAAGTTTTTATTGTGTGAAACACCAAGTTAAGGTACCCTATACCACCTTTCAAAAATATTTATCTAAATAGGGTCTACACATTATGAGATTAGCATGGGCTCATATATTTCATTTTGGCAATTATATTGTATTTTCTAAAATATTTAGAATATTAAAATGAATAATTATAATTTATTGGTATTTATCTAATATAATTTACTTCATCCATATACATATAAAACAAAATTTTGCTCTCTGTACATGACACATAGACAAAATTGATGAGGTGTCGTCCAGTCACCTCCACACATATGTTTATGGTCTTATATTTGGTCATGGTAGCATTGCAATATGATCATAAATAATTCTACATATCTTAATGACCATTTTGTGCAATAGGATCATGACCTAATGGACACAATAGGTCATAACGTTATGGGCTTTGGACCCTCTTAGACTTGCCATGACTAATTTCAGAATTTTGGTCATGGATCAATGACCAATTAAACCACCGTCATTTTTGGGGGTCATAATTGAGCGTTTTTCTTGTAGTGATCACAGGCAAGATGATATGACCTTGATTCCATCTCTAGACTTGTTATGCTAGATTATGTTTCTTTCGTCATATGCTCGCTGCCTACCACTGAAATAATTGCCTCGTGATATTGCCATGAAACCGAAATACTTATCCCTTCCTAACAATTCTTTAATGGCTAAGTAGGCTTTGCTAAGCTTCTGATGTTAGCGTTGCTAGTTGCAGGTGCAATTGTCTCATGTGATAGCATGAGTTTGATATCATTATATTAATCTGTTATTTAATTAATGCACCTATATACTTGGTAAATAACGGAAGGCCTAGCCTTTTGCCAGGTGCTTTGTTCCGTTATTGCCGCCATAGTTACCGGCTACCGGTGTTTGATTCCATAATGATCGCTCCTAACACGTTCGGGGTTCTTATGGGGACCCCCTTGATAAATCGCGTAGTGATAAGACTTGTCCGGCAGGACCCAACCTTGGTGTTAATTTGCTAATCACTTAATAATAATCTGCATAGGGAATGGCCTCCCCGAGGAATTTAATCAACAACCCGGGCCAGTGCTCCTCATGAGTGTTGGTCCAAACTAGAGCACTGTGCGGGGCCAACTCAGGGCAACTTGAGAGATTTCTATCAGGCCACTGTACGCGTCGCGCATCGCCGTGTCGTGAGACTGAGATCAGCGGCTCTTATCGGGGTCGTCGACACGACGGGAGGTCCTGCTAGTCTTGTCTTACCTTAGCGATATATCTTGCGTATAGGAATCCCGGTGAAGCTTTGGTTCTCCCTAGAGTTGAGGTTTTCCTCTAAGGAATCCGACGAGATCACGAGATTTATGATAGAGGATTACTTTGCGGCCCGTGACCGTTTGTGATGGACTAGTTGGAGCACCCCTGGAGGGATTAATCTTTCGGAAAGCCGTGCCCGCGGTTATGTGGCAACTTGGAATATTTGTTAACATCCGGTAATAGACAACTTAAACATAACTCTAATAAAATTGCCAACTGTGTGCGTAACCGTGACTGTCCCCTTCGGAGATCTCTCTTCGATCGGGAACACGGTGGGGTTATGTTTGAGGTAAGTAGGTGTTTAGGATCACTTAGTGATCAGCTAAACTTCGAACGCTAGTATAGACCACCCCAATACATGTTCTACGTAAGTTAGCCACCATATAAGCTTAGGATGCTCCAACCTAAATACTCCACCTTCCTTACCTAATAACTTGACTAGTTCTGGCACCGAGGTCATAGATTGCTGAGTCCCCGTGGCTCACACATTCCTTCACAACACCAACAGGTTCAGGTACCCCCGAGACAGGTGATCCCGACGGCACGCAGCTGGCGTGGCAGTACGATGAGAAGAACGACCGCCTATACGTGAACTATCCAGAAGACCGAGGCGTGATCGTGATCGTGGGCCAGCATGCAGGGTAGCATAGTCATTTCTCATGTTTTATAGTCCGTAGCGTAACTACCTTGTTTGGATGTGTGATGTAACTCTGATATAATTATAAGATGACAGTTGAATCCCTTATTGTCATTCTACTATTATTATGTATGTGCTATGTTGCCGTGCTTGCGAAACGCTTAGATGCGCTTCTTTCCAATTCGGGGCCTCGTTCCCTAAATCGGAAAATGACCGCATCTTAGTCGTTACAACGTATAAACTCGATTACCGAAATATCAGCGAGCAGTTTCAGTCACACAAGCCGTCAGTATGCATCCCCGTGTCGGGTGGATCCTCGTGAAGACAGATCGTGTGCATGGGCTCGATCGAGTGATCCTTAGGTCGCACACATCGCCCGCATATGCTCGATTGATTGATCCTTAGGTCGCACGCATCCCGATTCATCCTTTGTGTGTTCTTCGTCTATCATGGGTGATTTGATTTTGTTGATCAGCTTTTTTCTAGAAAAGATTAAGGTTAGCTCTGGTGTATATATATGTGGATGTTAGCCGAATGAGCCGGAGAAATGGCCCAATTGCGCGTAGATTTTCGTTTTTCTTTTTTGGAGTAACACACAACTAGGCCAAAAAAAATTTCCTATGATGAAAGGAGAAATTGACAGCATGACAAAGATTAGGTAATCGTTTCCCACCCGCGCGCCGGCCGAAACGACGCGTCGGTCGCTCCCTCGCGTGCGCGGGCCCTTGCAACATTTTTCCCACCCGCACGCTTCTCTGATCAATGGATGCAACATTTTTCGTCTAAATATGTTGCAACCAGCGTCATTTTTGCTGCAAGCGTTTTTTTACTATATTTTGTTCCAGTAAAAAAAAACTGCATATACGTTTGGTTGCAACTCGAGTTCGTTGGATTTTTGTTACAATCAATGTTTTTTACTTTTTGCTACAACCGTGTTAATTTTTGCTACAACCGGCATCATGTTTTGCTGCAACCGTTCACTAAAAAGTTGCATACACGTCACGTAAATATTTGTTACAACCGGCGTTTGACTTTTGCTACCACGTACCATTAGCTTCGTTTTTTTGCTACGATCACGTAGATATTTTTTTGCTACAAATTTTATGTTTTGTTACAACCGTTGAAAAAATTGTTGTATTGCATCAAAATTTTGCTGCATAGGAAGAAAAATGTTGCATGCGGATCCAACGATGCGGACGACGCGGGGTTGGTGGATCCTGCGGCGCGCGGCCGGCCGAGAATCTCCCCCAAAGATTAACCTCATCATGCAAATGAACGTCCAGAACTGTCAAATCATGAGAGGCCACCGTTTAGACTCAGTTTTACTATTTAAAAAAGAAAGAAAGAAATAAGTAAATTTTCTGCCTTTTTTCCTCCGATTAAAAATAAATAAATCCGTCGTCCCCCTCTCTCCCACCCCTCCCCGGAATCCCACTTTTACCCTTCCTCCCCTCCGTCCCCTTCCCTCCATGGCCTCCTCCTCCTCACCCTTCTCGCCTCTCGCCTCTCCCTCCCAGACAAACCCTAACCCTCACGCCGGTGCAGATCCTCGATCTGATCCCTCCATGCCCGCCGCCAGCGACGGCGACGGTACCTCGCCCGCGTCGACGGAGCTCCAGGAGGAGACCGAGCTGGCCGCGCCGGGGAAGGAGGAGCCGGAGTCCCCTACACCTGCCGAGGAGACCCAAACCCCTAGGAAGACGCGCCTGCCGCGCGCCTGCAACAGCAAGCCGAGGTTCCCGCCCCCACCGCCGTTAGAACGGCCGCGTCGCCGAGCTACAGCAGGTGCCGCCGCGGACGAGACGCCGCAATGCCGCGTGGTGACGCCACTTGTGTCGGAGCCCGAAGCGCCCGCGGAGCTGGCACGGTGGCAGCTCCGCTGTATGTGGGAGCTCGGCTCCGTCCTCAACTTCCTCCACGTGCGTGTACCTTTTCTACCATCATACTCCCAGTGGCTGGCAGCTCGGCGTACTGGGTTTGTTTCTTCGCTTAGGCTTTCAGAGCTTGGATTAGGGTTTGACGCGGCTGTAGCATTATTTCTGCTGGCTTTAGGTGTTCCGCGCTTTGCTCAACATCACGGTGGAGCTCACGGCAGAGGATATCGAGGCAGCACTTATCACGCCTAACGGTACTCTATACGATCTTCACATGCCGCTGCTAAAGGTTAGCTCCTTATTAACTCAGTTGTTATGTTTTACATTTCTTTGGACCCCTTTCACTCTCTTCTCTATCTTGGTTGGAATAAGTTCTGTACTTCTCAGTGTGTGTGGGAGTGCAGCAGGGATCATTTCTAGTTCAGCATTAATGTAAAATATGCTCTTCTGCTTGCAGGAAGTAAGCTGTTCATTTTCTTTTTAAGGAAAATTTGGTTCCTTGTGGGTCTAGGAGTTTACTGCTAATCTTTAGTTTTTTTGCATTAACTATTTGAGCAAATGGTACAGTAGCAGCATGGTTGATGCCTGCTATTTCATTACTGGAATATACTTCGTTCATTGTTTTATTAGAGTATATATGTATTTGATCACATGCTCTGTTTAGGCAGTACATATTGTTCAGCCAGCATCTCTATGATTGGGTTAGCATATTATGGGCCTGTTATGCTCTCCTGCCTTTGATCAATCTTTTATGCTCAAGCAGTCACACAACTATGCAAACATCTTCCTTGGATTCTCATGATTGTTGATCATATGTGCAGTCAATTCCGCCAATAACTCGCATGGCGATGGGGCGCGGAACCTGGGTAACCGTCCTATGTAGAAAACTAAGGGATTGGTGGCATTGGGTATATTACTGATACCCCATGCTGCAAACAATTTAATGCCATTATTTATATTCCATTCATTTGATAAACTAACAGATATCCAAACTGCAGGTTGCAGAAGGTGATCTGCCAATAGTTGCATCACATGGGTTAGTCCTGTACATAAGAATTGCTTGGTCAGATATTCTGATTCAATCTTATCTTCATAATTTTTCTAATTGTCCCATCTTGTGCAGAGCTGAAATTGAAATGTACAAGGAGCTTGAACCATCGACTCGTTTACTGATCTTGAAAGCGATATGCGACATACGTGTCGAGGTTCGTGCTAATTTGGTTACCATCCTAGGGAGGCAATGAAGTTTGTCAAAGTGCTAATCTTTTCAAATGTGCATTGTAGTAGAGAACTGTTAGCATTGCTGTTACCATTTTGATGTTGTATGTCTCACATGTGCGTTGTGTTGCGTATATCAATCCTAACTATTACTGACAGTTTGAACCGAGTTTCATTATGTTGATTCAGTTTGTTAGAAAGCTTATTTCACTTATAGATGAATAAAATACCAGCAGTCCAACGCGACCAATTTTTGTCTGCCTTCTGCATATGTTATTAGAACTAAGAACTTGGTAATTTTTTGTTGTTGATAAGCTATTCACATGCCTCGCCAAAGAAAATTCTTCAGCACATCCCATTTTCGAATTCAACAGCAGCTGCTGTTTATTCTAGTACTATATGAACTTGACAATGGTTAATGGATATTGTTGCGCATAAGAGACTTCTCTCAAGATCAGTTGATGCTTGTCGCAGCTGAAACATCTTGGCAAGCGTCAAATACTGTTCATGTGAACAATCTATTTTTTCTGAACAAAATCTGCCTTTTTATCTTGTTAATGCATTACATCTTTTGCTTGTTCTTCTAACCTTGTGGTGTTCATCCTGTCGGAATCGGAGCTCCGCAGAACCTGAAATGATTGAACTCTGGGGTGCGCTCGCTCTCCTACCTTATCTATCTCTCAACCTCGCTACGACTCTCCAATGGCTCGAGTTAGGGAAGGCAAACAAGAACACGCGGGCAGTTTACCCAGGTTCGGGCCACCTTGCGGTGTAAAACCCTACTCCTGCTTGTCTAGATTGCTTGAGGTGGAAGACGAGTACAAAGGTGGGTTCTTGCCCTCGTGGAGACGACGAGATTCACCCCCTGCTATAGAGGCTGGGCCTCTCTTCTATACTGGCCCTGGTCCTCTTCCCCCAAACACTAGGCGGGAAGGGTTGCAACAACTGCCATTTCGGAAGGGGACAAGATTGCAGTCCACCCTGACAAAAGTGGTCTTCGCCTGCCAAAGCTCTTCGCCGTGACGCACAGGTGGGCTCGGGGGTGACCTTCGTCCCGCCGAGCCCCCAGCCTTGTTCCTCTTGCATCAAAGGGAAAACCTTTGGGGGTTGCTTTGGGAGGCCGCCAGCTGGCCCCGCTTCCTTAGCACGAAAGGGGAAACCCTCCTTGTCCATGCCTGCTGGCATCGCTCCTGCATCGTCTGCGCAACATGCGTCTACCACATGAGGGCGCATGGTCACGGGACCCTACCTGGTCGCCCTTGGCGTGCCCGCCCCGCGAGGGCCTCGGGGGTGGCCTCAGGACGCGCCCTGATGGCGAGCGACCTTCTCGTGGTCCTTGGCGACGATCCTCTGGCGCTTGCCTCACGAGGGTCTTCCTTATTGGGCTTGCCGACGGGCCAAACCAAGCCTGTGCGCCGCACCGCGCCTGGGACTGCAGGCCGATGAGCCTGGGTACCACTGGTCCCAGGGACCCGACAGTAGCCCCCGAGCTCGCGTTGTGCACGACGCCGCCCGACGGGGTGGTGGAGACGCCGCAATCAGGCGTCTCCAAGGTGGACGAAGAAGGGGGGGGGGCGAAGCGACGTGGGCCCCAACTGCCTGCGGGCCAGGCCCGACGCGTGGCACTCGGAGCCACGTCCGACCCCAACGCGACGACACTGGGCTGCCTGTGACGAGTAAGTGCGCCCCTGCCATTGCTTTTCCTTGGGTACATTGTCTGTCCGGATGAGTCTGATCGTCGAACTTTCCAGGGCGCCAACACCCAAGAGACGCCGGGATGCCCCACCACGGGCTCCCTCTCGCGCACCGCCTGCTGGTGAGGCGTCCATCTCTGCGCTTGGCCTGACGAGGCCCGGAGGACCCGCAGCCCCCTCCGGGGAGACGACAAGGCCCTGGTGGAGCGCAGTCCAATCCACCACATTTGCCTCTCGGAGCGCGGGGCGCGAGGCGGACCTGGCCCTCGGGGAGGCGGCTATCATTGAGCGGGAGGCGGACGTGGCTATCAGGGAGTGGGAGGCCGCCTGGACCGCCTACGATCAGGAGGCGGAGCGAGAGCGCCTCGAGGCCTTGGAGAGGCGCGTTCTTGCGGACGAGGCTGCCTTCACGGCGATGCGTGAGGAAGCCCTTGCCGTTGTGGATGCGAGGGTGGCCCGAGAGCGAGCGGCCGCCCTGGAGGAGTATCACGACGAGCTCACTCGGTAGGAAAATTGTTTCTAGCTCAGGTGCGACACGCTCCAAGAGGAGGTGGGTGTGCTCAGCGCCCAGTTGTTGGGCGCCCAAGCCGCTCTCCAGGCCGCCCCCAGGGACGAGGAGGACGCTAAGGAGGAGCTAGTGGCGCTTCAGTCCCAGGTCGGAGAAGCTGTTGATGCCGTGAAGGTGGCAAGGGACGGCGTTGCGCATGCGTGGCCGATGGAGGCGCATCGCGCCAAGCAGTTCCTGGAGCTTGCCTGTCGCGCGAACGACGCGCTCCGTCGCTTCGTCAAGGACGCCCCGGCCCTGCCGCGTGCGCATGGTGACGAGGGCTACCCACGACTTCTTCCTCAAGGTGGTGGGGGCGCTGCAATCGGGCGTCTCCAAGGTGGACGAAGACGGGGGGGGGGGTGAGTGACGCGGGCCCCAACCGCCTGCGGGCTAGGCCCGACGCGTGCCACTCGGCAGGTCGTGGGACTCTTCTCCTTTGAAGCGCGTGGGAGGCCTTCGGAGCCATGGCCGACGCCAACGTGATGGTGCTGGGCTGCCAGTGACGAGTAAGTGCGCCGTCGACATTGCTTTTCCTTGCGTACCTTGTCTGACCCGATGAATCTGATCGCCGAACTTTCCAGTGCGCCAACACCCAAGGGGCGTCGGGATGCCCTGCCGGGGGCGCCCTCTCGCGCGCCGCCTGCTGGTGAGGCCTCCACCTTTGCGCTTGGCTTGACGAGTGGCACTCGGCAGGTCGTGGAACTCTTCTCCTTTGAAGCGCGTGCGAGGCCTTCGGAGCCACGGCCGACCCCAACGTGACGGTGCTGGGCTGCCAGTGACGATTAAGTGCGCCGTCGACATTGCTTCTCCTTGCGTACCTTGTCTGACCCGATGAATCTGATCGCCGAACTTTCCAGGGCGCCAACACCCAAGAGGCGCTGGGATGCCCTGCCGGGGGCGCCCTCTCGCGCGTCGCCTGCTGGTGAGGCCTCCACCTTTGCACTTGGCCTGACGAGTCGCGGAGGACCCGCAACCCCTCCTGGGAGACGGCAAGGCCCTGGTGGCGCACAGTCCAATCCACCACATCCGCCTCTCGGAGCGTCGGGACCGAGGCGGATCTGGCCCTCGGGGAGGCGGCTATCATCGAGCGGGAGGTAGACGTGGCTCTTCGCGAGCGGGAGGCCGCCCGGATCGCCTATGATCAGGAGGCGGAGCGAGAGCGCCTCGAGGCCCTGTAGATGCGCGTTCTTGCAGACGAGGCCGCCTTCGCGGTGATGTGTGAGGAAGCCCTTGCCGATGTGGATGCGAGGGTGGCCCAAGAGCGAGCGGACGCCCTGGAGGAGTACCACGACGAGCTCGCTCGACAGGAAAACCGTCTCCATCTCAAGTGCGACACGCTTCAGGAGGAGGTGGGTGCGCTCAAGGCCCAGTTGTTGGGCGCCCAAGCCGCTCTCTAGGCCGCCCTTAGGGACGAGGAGGGCGCTAAGGAGGAGATAGCGGCGCTTCAGGCCCAGGTAGGAGAAGCTGCCGATGCCGTGCAGGTGGCCAGGGATGGCGCTGCGCATGCACGGTTGATGGAGGCACAACGCGCCAAGCAGTTCCTGCAGCTTGCCCGTCGCGCTTCGTCGCTTCTTCGAGGACGCCCCGGCGCTGCCGCGTGCGCATGGTGACGAGGACTACCTCGACTTCTTCCTCAAGGTGGTGGAGGCGCTGCAATCGGGCGTCTCCAAGGTGGACGAAGACATTGAGTCCAGCGCGCGCGACCTCCTGGACAGCGTGCTGATGCGCGTTTTCTGCAACCTGCATCGCCGCGACCCCGCGTTCGACCTCTGCCGCGCGATGGAACCGGTTCCTACGGAGTTCTGGAGCCCCCACAACGACGAGGTGCGCGAGCATGTGGAGTCCCTGGTCGGGCGATTCTTCCAGACGACGCCTTCCGAGGAGAGCGGCAGCCTCAGCGCTGGGGCCTTCGTGGGCGACGACGAGGACAACGCCTCCTCCGCTTAGGCTTTTCTATCGCTTTCTTGTTGCGTCAAGAATCACTTGGCCCTTGGGGGCGTTAGACATTATGTAGTATACTTTTGCTTTAAGTAGTGGTTGCCTGTTATGCTTGGTGTGCCTTTTTTTCCTTCGACGAGGTCCTTCGTTGCCTTCCGCGTGTTTCCTGTGCTCTGGCCGGCGGGGTCCCGTAACACGCGGCTCCCCCTTTGAGAGAGCAATGACGGCACCAGAAAGGTCCCGCTGGCTCCCGATGCCCTCACCCGTGACCTGCGACGGGGGCCTCGGGGCGACAGCCCCCAGGCGCTTCTTGGTACCTTGCCCTTACCTGGCCAGGCTGTTGCCTCGCGTTCCCTTGGTCGTCCTTCCCCGCGAAGTTCCCCGGGGCAGCCTCTCGACGTGGCCTTGCGGAGGCGCCGTGAAGCCCTCGGCGACAGTTGCTTGTGTGAGCCCAGCGAGGCTGATGCCCTCGCGAGGGCCTCGTCCTAGCCGCTTGGAGGTGGTGCTTCGGGAGCCCGCTCTTTCTTCTCTTGCGTTGTCTCCCCTTTCCTGTAATGCAACATGTCTTTGTTG
The DNA here is from genome assembly GCF_904849725.1 of Hordeum vulgare subsp. vulgare. Classification (NCBI taxonomy): domain Eukaryota; kingdom Viridiplantae; phylum Streptophyta; class Magnoliopsida; order Poales; family Poaceae; genus Hordeum; species Hordeum vulgare. Next base: position 265,929,846 of record NC_058519.1, on the reverse strand, counting down.
CACTTCGACCCTCTCCAAGGTCATCCCGGCGCATCGCGGTGCTAAGGCCTAGCTCCCGAGCGTGAGTATGAAGGCTCCTGAGGCACGATGCTCAGGGGTTTGCCTTCCTCACGTGAGCGGCTCACGTGAGGGGTTGCTGCTTGCGAGGTCCGCCTCGTGAGGCCCCTTGTGGGATGTCCCGCGGAGAAGATGCCCTGTCCCGACGGTGCACGCTTCTCTGCTTGCATTTGGGCGTTACACGAGAAGTATAGGCCCCTAGGGCCTCGAGGAGGTGACGCGCGCGTGGAGTGTGCCCGCGAGCCAGAACCCAGTTCTCCGGGTTTCCAGCGCCGTCGGGTCGTACCCAGGCAAAGGCACCGTGCCCAGCCCCTGTGAGCGTGAGGCTCAGGGTTAGCCGGAGGGCGCGTGCCGCGGGGGCATTCTTTGCTGTCTTCGTCTTCTCCCCAGCGCGATGCATGGGGCTTCCACTGGGCGTGGGTATGGTCGCGGTTCGACAGTCCGGAGGGAGGCGCCGAGCGCGCGCGGCAAAAGAGAGAAGACCAACTAAAACTTCGCGAAAATCAGAAGCCCAAGAAAATCGTTGAAACCAAAGGCGAACTTGTTTGCAATTCAAGGAGGAAGGCAAGAAAGGCGGCTGCCGTGTCCAGCGCGGGTCAACCTAGAAAGAAAGGCAGTTGCCGTATCCAGTACGGGTCAACCTAAAAAATTGCGGACCCCGGGGTGTTTCCTTCGTCTTCTTCCCCAACGCGGAGCATGGGGACTGCCACTGGGCGTGGGAGGGGACCCTCCTCCATGGCCATGACACGGCTCGTCGTGGGCTTCCATTTCGGGGGCCCCGGAGCGTATACCAACCCCCAAAACTCATTATTACGTGAGAGCGTCACGGTCTTCTTTCCCAACGTGGAGCATGGGGACTGCCACTAGGCGCGGGAGGGTACCCTCCTTCGCGGCCATGACGCGGCTCATCGTGGGCTTCCACTTCGGGGGCCCCGTAGCGTATACAGCCCCCAAAACTCATTATTACGTGAGAGTCACGGGCGGCGATAGTTGGGTGGACACCCCAGGCCCCAAGGCTCAGGGGTGCCTAACCCGGTCTTCAGGTTCTTCCGGATGTGTTGAATGATCCAGGCGTTCGGCACAGGGCTTGGAGACATGGGCGCTCCTGAAGGGGCCCTTCCACCCTCCGTCTCCAGGCGCGTGGCGCCAAGCCTGAAGACATGGGCGATCCTGAAGGGACCCTTCCACACTCCGTCTGTCCGTGATGGTCCGCCTGGAGGGCGTGATACTAAGGACCTTAGCGAGATGACTAACACGGGTGGCCAGCCCGTGAGCCAAAGCTCGATCACTTAGATTTCTCGGCGCCGCGAGGACAAGTCCTGACACAGACGCCGTGTCTAACCCCCGCCGTGGAACCATCACAGGGCGGTCGCGGGGGCGCTCTAGCCCCTGCAGTGACGAGACACTAGAGCTTAAGATTCAGACAAACGACACCGTCTCAAGTGAAGGTTAATCATATTCGTTACATATCCAGAATCGCTCGCTTGGGCGATGCAAAATACGGGGAATTACTCGATTCAACCCCAAAAGTCACCTGGCGGCCAGGCTGTAGCGGGCGCGTTAGGTCGCTTCACGTCACGTGCCGCGGGGTCTACCCTTCCGGTGGGGGGTGGTTGGCTCCTGAGGCTGCTGGCTCCTGAGGCTTCATGGGCTCGCAGGGTCCCGACACCTCGCGAGGTGCGCGTGACCCACACCCCTTGCAGCTTGTCGATCTCCTGAGCCGCAAACTCCCGTGCCCTTGGCACTTGGTGCTACTCTCTCGGCTCGTGGGGGCGCATGCTAGGGCGCGCCTCCACGGGGTCCCGGGGCGCCCCCTCGTCACACCAGCCAAGCCAGTCGGCTCCAGGCAGGAGCCCCCGAGCCCGGCCTGATGAGCGTGCCCGGCGTGGCCTCCTACGCTGGAGGGGGGCGGGCGCCGGCTTGGAGTGCGAGGCCCATGGTAACAACGTCTGCTGCGACACCCTTCTCCCCGGGGGCCGTGGTCGTGGTCGCAGGGCGTCGTCGTCCTGGGGGCGCGTGCCGCAAGGCCACCCACGCCGAGCGTCTTCTTGAGGCAGATTGCTTCCGCTGTCGCCGCAGGGTTGCTCGCACCGGCTCTGGTGAGGGTGGTCCCCGTGGTCGTCCCCTCCGTCGTCGCCGTGGTCACCTTCGCTCCCGACAATGCGGGCGACACGGTTCCGACGCTGGATGGCACGCTCACTGTGGGAAGTCTTGATTGCCCGACAATCCTCTGTGTTGCGAGTGCGCGCAGAACATCGGGCGCACCACCGTAGGGGCCCGGCGGTGGCCCAAAGCTGGTCACCGTGACCCGGAGAAGGAGCACGGCGCGAGGCCGACCCTGTTCGCCCCCCTCGGGCTGTGGACCGAGCAAGTTGCCGTGCGGTGGTGGAGGCGGCTCGTTGGATGAACCCCATCCCCTGGCGTCGGGGGCGGAAGCGGGATGTAGGTCGCCAGGTGGCCCTCCTGGCGACGATGACGAGCTCGGCCATGTGGTTCGCCCAGGCGTCATACCCTCCGTCCGTAGGGCTGTGAAGAAGCTGTTTGCCTGCCATAGGGTCGATGAAGCTGGAGCCGAAACTGGAGGGAAAGAACGGCTGCGTATCCGTACCTGGCGCGCCAAATGTCGGCCAAATGTCGGAATCGGGGCTCCGCAAACCTTGAAAGGTTTGAACCCTGGGGTGCGCTCGGTCTCCTACCCTGTTGTATCTCTCAACCTCGATGCAACTCTGTAATGGCTCGAGCTAGGGAAGGCAAACAAGAACACGCGGGCAGTTTATCCAGGTTCGGGCCACCTTGCGGTGTAAAACCCTACTCCTGCTTGTCTAGATTGCTTGAGGTGGAAGATAAGTACAAAGGTGGGTTCTTGCCCTAGTGGAGACGTCGAGATTCATCCCCCTGCTACAGAGGCCGAGCCTCTCTTTTATACTTGCCCTGGTCCTCTTCCCTCCCAAAACACTAGGTGGCAAGGGTTGCCACAACGGCCATTTCGGAGGGGGACATGACCGCAGCCCACCCTCACAAAAGTGGTCTTCGCCTGCCAAAGCTCTTCGTCGTGACGCGCAGGTGGGCTCGGGGGTGACCTCCGTCATGCCGAGCCCCCAGCCTTAGTCCTCTTGCACCAAAGGGGAAACCTTTAGGGGTTGCTTTGGGAGCCCGCCAGCTGGCCCCGCTTCCTTAACACGAAAGGAGGAAGCCTCCCTGTTCGTGCCCGCTGGCACCGCTCCTGCATCGCCTGCGCAGCCTGCGTCTCCCACATGGGGGCGCAGGGTCACGGGACCCTACCTGGTCGCCCTTGGCGAGCCTGGGGGCGACCCTGCCCCGCGAGGGCCTCAGGGGTGGCCTCAGGACGCGCCCTTGCGGCGGGCGACCTTCTCGTGGTCCCTGGCGACGATCCTCTGCGCTTGCCTCGCGAGGGTCTTCCTTGTTGGGCTTGCCGACGGTCCAAACCAAGCCCGTGGGACGCGCGGTGCCTGCGGCGGGTACCCCCAGTCCCAGGGAACCGACACATCCACATACACCTAAAGTACATATATTTTCACCCAGTCCCAGGGAACCGACACATCCACATACACCTAAAGTACATATATTTTCTGTATGAAGCACATAACGTGTGGAAGATTGACAACAGACTAAAAGGCAAACTTGAACTGGATTAGCTTGTATGTCAAATGAGTAATTTAATCGGCACATTTGGGAAGTAAATATAGTTTTGTAGAGGGAAGGAACCTGCATAGTAGCTCTGGTGCTTTGTAATAGATAATTGTAGTGAAGATAATTTAAATTAGGTGCTGATTTTTGAGAAACACCACATGCCTGGTAGCATACTGTTAATTTATCCATTCGTGTAGAAATTTAACATAAATGATAAGAGAGGAATAGGGATGTGTTCTATTGACACTTCCTATCTTTGTAGGGGATAATTGCAACCACAAGCTTTGAGTTCTATGCTATTTTTGATATGGTTGAAAGTAGGTTTCAGTTTAGGTTTGAAGCTAGCTGCATTGCATGTGTTTTAAGTTGGGTGTGATGGCTGACTGTTGCATTTTGCAGCAAGATGATATACGCAACTACATTGACACTTCTGTAAAGCGTGGTTATGACCTTTCTACCTTCCGTAAAGAACGAATTGGGGGAGATTCCCTTGGAATCTCATATTGGTGGGTCAAATGTTTTCTTCCATTTTTTGGTGAAAAGCATTTTGAAAAAGTTTCGTCCTTCAGATATTATGTATGGTCCGTGCTAATCTAGTCATGCAAAACAGGTACGAAGATGATTCAATTCTTGGACATAGATTGTATCGTGAAATTAGACGAGTGGAACAGATGAAGAAGGAACCAGGGAAGAGATCGAAGGGAAAAAGAATTTCAACTCCTCCATCTGTGTCATATCATTGGGAAACTGTTGCGTCCACTTTTGAAGAATTTGATGATGTCGCAGTAAGTTGAGTTCCTAATATATGCTACAGTTAGTTGCTAAGTTGAACTGGTATCCTTCCAACAATCCTGATTCTTTCTGCCAACAATACATGAGCATATCTTGAATCAAACCTAAACATTGTAGATGTTATATAACATGGAAGTGTTCTATGCCGTCATGAGTAGGATAGTTGGTACTGCCAGTTTCACTTGGTTCAGCTCACAAATTTGTACCTACTCTTATTTGTGTTATGGCTCCTTGATCTGATGGTGTAGCTTAGGCTGGCGAGGAGGCGCCATCGGCAGCACGCAGAACCAGGAGGGTAACGTGTAGAAGATAGAAAACATGGATAGGGGAGATTTAACATTATTGATTGCCTCCACAAACCAATGTGACTGTCCCTACTCCCTCCGTCCCAAAATAAGTGACTCAAAAATGACTCAACTTTGTACTAACTTCAGTACAAAATTGAGCCACTTTTGAGTCACTTACTTTGGGACGGAGGGGATATTATATAGGATGGCTTGACACGGAACATTATTTGAGCACAAAAATACTATGCCTCTTGACTATGTACCAATCAGGTATCAATCCTAACCTGGTATCATCATACGGACTAGACTTAACCAGCTGGCCGCCAGCTGTAGGTTAAGGCGGGCTCTAGGTGCCCACCGGCTGTAGCAAGCCAGAATTCAACCGCCCCGATGACTGTCTGATCTAGTGATATCGCTCGTTTGATTCACGATACGCAGCACAACCCTCACCCCTGACGCTGGCACCACTCCTGCAACTACCGATGCTGTGCAGCATGGTCACTTCGCCCTCCAACGCACATGGCATTGGAGCACCGCCGGCGCCATTGCAGCACCGCCGGCGCCATTGCAGCACCGCCAGCACCCCATTCCGCTCGTCGCAGCACCACACCTCGTCTCCTCGCTTGGCTGACAGCAGTGAGCTGTCGCTGGCAGCACCACCGTAGATTTGCAACACATCAGCGCACACTGCCGCCCCTCGCATCACCATCGCGCAGCAGCACATGCTACCGCCCCTCGCATCACTGTTGCGTAGCCACTGACCTACTGATGTCCTCGAAGCACCGGCAAGATCCACGCGGCTGGAGCACTCGCCGCCCGCTTGTCGCACCCTCGACTCGTTCCCCTGCAGTAGCTCGAAGAGCGCCATCCCTGTCCCTGCAGCATCGTCGGCCTCACAGCAGGAGTCGCTGGTCATCGTTCGCGACACTACTTGCCTCGCTGCAGTACCGCTCCCTGCTCGTAGCAGTACTGCTCCCTGCTCGCAGCAGTGCTGTTCCCTGCTCGCAGCAGCTATCGCTGGCTCGTCGCGGAACACCACGACGCTCCCGTCACAGCAGCCCCTCTATCTTTGCTCGCAAGCTTGGCACTCGCAGTATTGGGTGGTCTTGCTCGCCGCTGCGTTCCCACAGTTCGTCGCCATCTTGTGTGTGCTTCCGTAGCCCCGACTAGTGCCTATTAGAGTTAAACACGGACTTGTACTAGTTTTCGAGTGCTACTCCACGTTGTAACCTTGTAACCGAGTAATGGTAGCTCGTACTAGTCCTGGCTGTTATATATAACCATGTAAAGCTCCCTGTAGTAACACCAAAAAAAATCAGAAAAGCAATAAAGCAACACGTCAAGAGCCTTTGGCACAAGAACGACAACAACAACAAAGCCTTTAGTTCCAAACAAGTTGGGGTAGGCTAGAGGTGAAACCCATAAGATCTCGTGACCAACTCATGGTTCTGACACATGGATAGCAAGCTTCCATGCACCCCTGTCTATGGCTAGTTCTTTGGTGATGCTCCAATCCTTTAGATCTCTCTTTACGGATTCTTCCCATGTCAAGTTCGGTCTACCCCGGCCTCTCTTGACAATATCAGCATGCTTTAGCCGTCCGCTACGCACTGGGGCTTTTGGAGGCCTGTACTGAATATGCCCAAATCAGACGATGTTGGACAAGCTTCTCTTTAATTGGCGCTACCCCAACTCTATCTCGTATATCATCATTCCGGATTCGGTTCTTCCTTGTGTGGCCACACATCCATCTCAACATGGGCATCTCCGCCACACCTAGCTGTTGCACATGTCGCCTTTTAGTCGGCCAACACTCAGCGCCACAAAACATTGTGGGTCGAACCGCCGTCCTATAGAACTTGCCTTTTAGCTTTTGTGGCACCCTCTTGTCACAGAGAATACCAGAAGCTTGGCGCCACTTCATCCATTCGGCTTTAATTCGATGGTTCACATCTTCATCGATATCCCCATCCTTCTGCAACATTGACCCCAAATATCGAAAGGCGTCCTTCTGAGGCACCACCTGCCCATCAAGGCTAACACCCCCCTCCTCATGCCTAGTAGTACTGAAAGTACACCTCATGTACTCGGTCTTAGTCCTACTAAGTCTAAAACCTTTTGATTCCAAGGTTTGCTTCCATAACTCCAACTTCCTGTTGACCCCGTCTGACTATCATCGACCATCACCACATCGTCAGCAAAGAGCATACACCATGGGATATCTCCTTGTATATCCTCTGTGACCTCATCCATCACCAAGGCAAAAAGATAAGGGCTCAAAGCTGACCCCTGATGCAGTCCTGTCTTAATCGGGAAGTCATCAGTGCCATCACTTGTTCGAACACTTGTCACAACATTATGGTACATGTCCTTGATGAGGGTAATGTACTTTGCTGGGACTTTGTGTTTCTCCAAGGCCCACCACATAACATTCCGCGGTATCTTATCATAGTCCTTCTCCAAGTAAATGAACACCATATGCAAGTCCTTCTTTTGCTCCCTATGTCTCTCGATAAGTTGTCGTACCAAGAAAATGGCTTCCATGGTCGACCTCCCAGGCATGAAACCAAACTGATTTTTGGTCACGCTTGTCATTCTTCTTAAGCGACACTCAATGACTCTCTCCCATAGCTTCATTGTATGGCTCATCATTTAATTCCACGGTAATTAGTACAACTCTGAACACCCCCCTTGTTCTTGAAGATTGGTACTAATATACTCCGTCTCCATTCTTCTGGCATCTTGTTTGCCCGAAAAATGAGGTTGAAAGTTTGGTTAGCCATACTATCGCGTGTCCCCGAGGCCTCTCCACACCTCAATGGGGATACAATCATGGCCCATCGCCTTGCCTCCTTTCATCCTCTTTAAAGCCTCCTTGACCTCGGACTCTTGGATTCGCCGCACAAAACGCCCGCCAGTATCACCAAAGGAGTCGTCCAGATCAATGGTAGAGCTCTCACTCTCCCCATTGAACAACTTGTCAAAGTACTCCCGCCATCTATGTTTAATCTCCTTGTTCTTCACCAGGAGTTGCTTTGCTCCATCCTTGATGCACTTGATTTGGTCAACATCCCTCGTCTTCCTCTCTCGGATCTTGGCCATCTTATAGATGTCCCTTTTGCCTTCCTTCGTCTCTAACCGTCGGTAGAGATCCTCATACGCCCGACCCCTTGCTTTACTCACAGCTCGCTTTGCGGCCTTCTTTGCCATCTTGTACTTCTCTATGTTGTCTACACTCCTGTCCAGATATAGGCGTTTGAAACAATCTTTCTTCTCCTTAATTGCCTTTTGGACATCATCGTTCCACCACCAGGTATCTTTATCTTCTCTTCTACTTCCCCTGGACACTCCAAACTCATCTGAGGCCACCTTACATCTTTATCTTCTCTTCTACTTCCCCTGGACACTCCAAACTCATCTGAGGCCACCTTACGAATGCAAGTCGCCATCTTCATCCACATGTTGTCTGCATCACCTCGTTCCTCCCAAGGCCCTTCCTTAATGACCCTCTCCTTGAACGCCTGAGCTACCTCCCCCTTGAGCTTCCACCATTTCGTTCTGGCGACTTCAGCACGCTTGCCCCGTTGGACACGAATCCGAAAGCGGAAGTCAGCAACCATAAGCTTATACGGAGGGACAACACTCTCTCCAGGTATCACGTTACAGTCTAGGCATGCACGCCTGTCTGCCTGTCCTCTTCTTGAGAGGATGAAATCAATCTGGCTAGAGTGTTGCCCACTACTGTATGTCACTAGATGTGATTCTCTCTTCTTAAAGAGGGTGTTAGCTACGATCATGTCGTAGGCTAGCGCAAAGCTTAAGACGTCTTCTCCTTGATTCGTGATGCCATAGCCAAATCCCCCATGCACCCCTTCAAAACTTGTGTTAGATGTGCCCACGTGGCCATTGAGGTCTCCTCCTATGAAGAGCCCCTCACCAATCGGTACACTCCTAACCATGTCCTCCAAGCCTTCCTAGAACTCTCTTGGTGTTCTCATTGTGTTAGGGTAGCAGATCAATACAAGTTTCGGTGGCTACAGCTCGATCTCGTGGACATGCCCGCGGATCTCGCAGAGGAGGAAGAAGGTGGGGAAAGGGAAGAAGAGCCGTCGATGCTGTCCTGATCCAACTGGATGGGTGGCGCCGCCGCGTGCACGCGGAGAAGTAGTGGCTGCGTCGGTCGCGTCGGGCCTAGGCGGCCCACTGAGGCCCAACGTCTTTTCTGTTGGGCTTGCGATCAGCCTCGGTCTGCTAGTGGCCCGCGTGCCGACGAGCCCATGATCTCCAGCGATGGCCCTGTCGATCGGGACGCTGACATCCCCTTCTTTAGAACTGGCTCGCCCTCGAGCCAGCAGCGCGGGGTGTTGATGACGAAGTTGTTGTGCATCTTCCTAGGTAGCGTCGAGGGTGGATGGGTCAGACCATCGAACGAGTACCTGTTCGTCCCGTCCCTTGGGTGTCATACGCCAGCGCGTGTCCAGGACTTCAACAGGGTGCAGGGGCTCGACGGAGGGCGTCGACAGCTCGGACTCGATCGGAGTGCTTGGAGACAGAGCGCGACGCAACTGCGACACGTGGAAGACGGGGGTGTACCTTGGTGCCCGCCGGAAGCTCGAGCTCGTACGCGATGGGGTTGATGACGCGGATAATCTTGAATAGGCCGAAGTAGCGGAAGGCGAGCTTGTGGTTGGTGCGGCGAGCCACTGTAGTCTATATGTATGGTTGCAGCTTGACGAAGACTTTGTCGCCCATGACGAAGGTGCGGAGCGTGCGCTTCTTGTCTGCTTGCGCCTTCATGATGTTCCGGGCTCGGTGAAGGTGCTCGGCAAGGACTTGTTGCATGTGCTTGCGTTCTTCGAGTGGAGGGAGCTTGCAAGTTGAAGCTGCTTCGATCCCCCAGTGGGGGGGGGGGCTCGTGTCCGTAGAGAGCTGCAAAAGGAGAGGTATCCAAGGCAGAGTGATAACTGGAGTTGTACTAGAATTCGGCGAGGGCTAGGTACTGATGCCACTTGTGCGGACAGGCGTGAATGAAGCAGTGCAGGTAAATCTACAAACATTGGTTGACATGCTCTGTCTGCCCATCAGTTTGTGGATGCTACGGAGTACTCATGTTGAGCTCAGTGCCGATGACCTTGAATAGCTCGTGCTAGAAACTGCTAGTGAACACAGGTTCTCGGTCGGAGACGATCGCTGCTGGTAAGCCATGTAGCTTGTAGACGTTCTCTAGGTAAGAGTGTGCCACCTTGGCCGCCGTGAAGGGGTGACTCAGGGGAAGGAAATGGGCATATCGTGTGAACTTGTCGACAACGACGAGGATGCAATTGAATTTACCACAGACGGGCAGGCCATCGATGAAATCCATCGTCTGGGATTGGTAGAGGTTCAAGTAGTCCAGGGTACTTGACGCGCTCAGGTTTGGCCTGTTGGCAGACAGTGCAAGATTGCACATATTGCGAGTGTGTTCCTTCATTTTAGGCCAGGCAAAGAGTCGGCGGAGGCGTCGATATGTGACCGGTGCACTTGAGTGTCCACCGACAGTGCTGTCATGGAAGGCGCGGAGCACACGTTGCTGCAAGGCTGGTGACCCGCCCAGCCACAATCTGTCAGGAAAGTAGAGCAGGCCGTCGCGCATGGTAAAGCGGAGCTTGGGGTTAGGTCGGCGTGACAGGTAGTGGATGATCTTCTGAGTTTGTGGGTTTGAGTTGTGGCTGGCCGCTATGTCTGACAACCAAGCAGGGGCACAGACAGAAATGGCTGTCAGGGAGGCTTCATGCGTGCGTCGCGAGAGAGCGTCGGCCGCGGTGTTGGTGGCTCCGGTCCGGTAGCTGATCTTGTAGCGCATCCCAAGCAGTTTAGTGAATGCCTTTTGCTGCCAGGGTGTGGTCAGGTGTTGATCGTCAAGGTGAATCAAGCTGCGTTGGTCAGTTCTGATGAGGAACTCGGTGTTGTGAAGATAGGGTCGCCATTGCTCCACGGCCATCAAGATTGCCATGCATTCCTTCTCATAGGTGGAGAGGCCACTTTTGCGTGGGTTGAGAGGTTTGCTCATGTAAGCAACGGGTTACCCTCTTGCTGCAGAACTGTGCCGACTCCGTGGGCACACGCATCTATGTCGATGACGAATTGCTTGGTAAAGTCAGGGAGTTGTAGCAATGGTGCGGAGATGAGCTTTTCTTTTAGTGTTGAACGCCTGTTGTGTGCCGCTTGTCCGAACGAACAACTGGTTCTTCTTGAGTAAGTTGAACAGAGGGCGAGCAATGATGCTGAAGTGTTTGGCAAATTTGCGGTAGTAGCCTTTCAACCCAAGGAAACTGCGCACCTCTTTAGCATTTGTGGGTGTCGGCCAGTTCTCCACTGCCTGCACTTTGGTTGGATCGGTGGAAATGCCTTGGCCGTTGATCACGTGGCCAAGATAGGCGATCTGCTGCTGTGCGAAAGAACACTTAGACTGTCTGACTTGTCAATGGTCATCCCTGAGTAACCGTAGCACTTCTGCAATGTGTTGGAGGTGTTTTAAAAAGGTTTTGCTGAAGATGAGGATGTCGTCGAAGAAGGAGATGGCGCATTCGCGCGACCGGCTTCAGAGTGGTTGTGATGGCCCCATTGAAGGTTGCTGGGCCGCCAGCAACGCCAAAGGGCATGACACGGTATTCCCAGTGGCCGGAGTGTGTTTGAAACGCTGTCTTGTACTCCTCCCCTTCGGCCATTCTGATCTGGTGAAATCCTGTGCGCAAATCAAGCTTGGAGAACCATTTTGCCCCAGCGAGTTCATCGATGATAGTAACTGAGTACTTGGCAACAATTGTCATAGCATTCAGGCGACGGTAATCAACGCATAGCCGCCATGTACTATCTTTTTTCTTGACGAGGAGTGCTGGAGAGGAGAACGGGCTGGAGCTCTTCTGAATGACGCCGACATCGAGAAGTTCCTGGACTTGACGCATCTTAGTTTTGAGCTCAGGTTTATATATGTATGGTTTGGAGCGGACCGGCTGTGCTCCTGTCATCAGGGGTATGCGGTGGTCGCATTCGCGTCTGGGTGGCAAGGATCTGGGGTCTTCGAACACATCAGTGAACTGCTCCACTAGACGAAGAACCTCAGATGGTTTTGGTGTTTCTGTGCTGCTGTTGCCGTCGAGCGAGTTGAGGTGTATGATGTGGGCTACAGAGCCCTGCTTGCACTCTTGAAGTAATTCTGGGGCAGAGATCACTAAACATTGCGTCTGGTCTGAAGAAGTTGCAGATAACCACAGCTGGCCGGTTGGTGTGGTGACTGTCAGGTACTGCTCAATCCAGTCTATGTGCATCGGACTGTGTTTCCGCAACCAGTCCGTGCCAAGGATGGCATCATAGGAGACCAGCTTGAGGATTTTGAAATCAGTGCTGAATTCGTGCCCTTGAACAAGCCAGTGACAGTCCGGAATGTAGTGCGAGCAAGGAATGGTAGCACCGTCAGCCACTCTTACTTTGCAGGGTCGCGAGAGGAGGGTTGCGCTTGAGAGCTTGGTTGCTAGGTTACTGTCCACAAATGAGGTGGAGCTGCCTGAATCGATCGACCAACATTAGGATTTCATGCCCTTGAAGCCATGCATGGAGTTGTAGCACGCCTGGATCTGGTGAGCCGTCGTTCGCCGAGCGTGATATGGTGCACAAATTCTCCTCGTCAGGTTCAGGTGAGGTTGGTGGTGATTCAGCTGGAACATCGTCTTGTGCAAACATAGCGAGGAGCTCATCAACTACATGCATCTGGACTGTGGGTGGGCAGACATGGTCTTTCCCCCATCGCTCTCCACACTTGAAGCAAAGGCCCTTTGCTCTGCGAAACTAGCGGAGAGCCGCGACCTTGCTGGCTTCAGACGGTGCGCGCGCGGCGTCAGTACCGCGTCGGTCTTCAGAAATTGTTGGTGTTGCGGGCCTGCTGAAAAAGGACGCGTGGCCGAACGAGCGAACACAGCTTGGTTGCAGCTGGTGGAGCGCCCGTAGGGCAATTCACCGTCGACATCTTCCTCCTGAAGTAGAGCGAGCGAACACGCAGTGTCCAGATCTGGTGGTCGCTGAACAAGCACCACCGAGCGGATGTCCGACCGCAGCCCCTCAACAAAACGAGTCGAGAAGAAATACGGGTGAGTAGCTTCAGAGTAGGATATCAAATGATTCATTAGAGATTCGAAACGCTCGATGAAATCAGCGACGATGGTGGTTTGTTTGATGGCATAAAATTGGTGGATGAGCATCTGATTCTTGTCTCGGCCGAACCGTGTACAGAGTAGGGAGGTGAACGATTCCCAATCCAGCCCGGTCAATTTCTTCTGGACCGACTGCAGCCAAATGCCCGCAGGGCTCGAGAAATTGAGGATGGCCATGGGTACGCGGTAGGTGTCGTGGATCACGAACATCTGGAAGTACTGCTCGCAGAGCGTCTTTCAGAGTTGCGGGTTTTTGCCCGTGAACACGGGAAAACTCATTGATGGTGGTGGCTGGCCGAGCGAGGTGAGGATGGGTGATGATAGAGGAGGCGCGGTAGTGGTGAGCGGAAGGGGGTGCGTCACTCCACTTGACGATGAGGGGTAGGAAGCTTGCAGCTTTACGACCGTTGTCTCCAGCTTGGCGAAACGAGCTTCGAGATCTGGCTTCTAGCGGAGCAGGTCGTCGATCTGGGAGGACTGCATCTACAGCCGCTTGAGGACGGAGGCGGAGTCGGCCTTGGCGTCCTGGCGCATCTGGTCGAGGTACTCCTTGAGTGCCGGAGCCATGGTGGCCACCAGGATCTGCCGCGCGCGGGTGCTGTGCCGAGTCTCCAGAATGGCGTGCGGAGAGGGGTGGTGGCTGGTCTCTGTTACCAGGATGTTAGGGTGCCAGATCAATACAAGTTTCGGTGGCTACAGCTCGATCTCGCGGACATGCCCGCGGATTTCGCGGAGGAGGAAGAAGGCGGGGAAAGGGAAGAAGAGTCGTGGATCCCGTCCTGATCCAACTGGATGGGTGGTGTCGCCGCGTGCATGCGTAGAAGTAGTGGCTGCGTCGGTCGCGCCGGGCCTAGGTGGGCCACTGAGGCCCAGCATATTTCGTGTTGGGCTGTGCGATTCGCCTCGGTCTGCTAGTGGCCCGCGTGCCGACGAGCCCATGATCTCCAGCGGTGGCCCTGTTGATCGTTTGATCGGGACGCTGACACATTGCGGCATACTTGCGGAGCATACGCGCCGATAACATTGAGAACTAAGTCCCCAACTACCAGCTTGACCAGGATAATCCGGTCCCCACGTCTCGTGACGTCTACCACTCCATACTTGAGGCTCTTGTTGATCAAGATGCCTACTCCATTTTTGTTTGCAACCGTCCCCGTGTACCACAGCTTGAAGCCGGCACCCTCCACCTCATTTGCCTTTTGTTCCCTCCATTTGGTCTCTTGGACGCAAATGGTATCAACGCCTCTCCTCACCGCTGTATCAACTACCTCCTGAAGCTTACCCGTCAGAGACCTTACGTTCCAGCTACCTAAGCAAATCCTCCTAGGCTCGGCTAGCTTCCTTACCCTTCGCACTCGTCGAGTCAAATGCAAAGACCCTTGCTCATTTTCCACTACACCCGGGCGCCGATGTAGTGCGCCACTAAGGATACGACGACCCGATCCTTCCTCAATTGCCATCGTATCGAGATCACGATACGACACGCCACCTGGGGGTGACGGCCTGTCCCTTGCCCATTTTCCACCACACCCGGGTTCCGATGTGGCGCGTCGCTGAGAGGGTTACGCCCCACCCGTATTCACCCCCAACCTAGGTCAAAACAAAATACGCCATGGTTTAGTATTCCACGTAGTTGTACGTGTACCCGTAAGTAACACGTGCCTGTGTTTGTGTCCGAGTAGGACCAGCACAGGATACCGACTAGGTTTATACTAGCTAGCTTAGCAAGATAAATACCGATGTATGCCCTGCAAGCTGTACAGAAAAAGAGAAAAGCAATAAAATACAAGGCTCGATACGAGCCTTTGGCGATCCATCGATTTGATTCACTTGCGTTCGCTGAAGAAACTTTGACCGACGGTGCCGAAAAGAATCGATCGATTGGAGCTAGTTTCTACAAGATCGAGTACATACAAATCTGGCTAGCGTACATGCACTGTCGAAGGGAATCCATCCAGCTGCCTGTGTGCTTGCTAGCTTGTAAGTACATGCAGGTTGTAGCTCTTGGGTGATTCTACGGATCATAAGCCAACAGAGCCTTGACGATCTACGATCTACGATGATGGACAGCGACGTTGCGGTTCCAAGGCGAACAAGAACGGTGACAAGATGAAGAAGGGCGGCAAGTCAGCGACTAGTGGTGGAGGAACGAGCGGCGCCAACGTCCAGGCGCATCGCTACATCCCCATCTAGTAGCCGATGCTCACCGACGCCAACTACGGTGTGTGGGCAGTGAAGGTGAAGATTATTCTCCGAACTCTTCAAATGTGGTAGGCAATCACGGACGATGACGTCGACGAGGAGTGCGACGAAGGTCATGGCCGCCATAACCCAGTTTGTGCCAGATTCCGTGCTGATGACATTGGCGGAGTTCGAGACGACAAGAGAGGCATGGAACGCACTCAAGGAGATGAGGATTGGCGAAGATCGCGTCACCAAGGCTCGGGCACAAGTGCTGAAGCGCCAATTTCACAAGTTGCAGATAGAGGAAACTGAATCGATGAATGACTATGCCATGCGTCTTCTACTTTGGTGGCAGAGATCCGCGCGCTTGGTGCAAAGCTCGAGGAGACCGAGATTGTGGAGAAATTTTTTAGTTTGTTGACTGATAAATTCATGTACATCATCGGCACGCTCGAGCAGCTTCACGACATCGACAACATGACCATAACGGAGGCGATCGGACGCCTGCGGACGTGGGAAGAGAATGCTCGTGGCTGTCGGAAAGGCAACAGAGGAGATAGTGACCAACTCATGTACTCGCGTGCAGATTGGGAGTCCCCAAGTAGCAAAGGAAGGCAGAATGGCAATGAAGGCTCAAGTAACGCAATACGCGGCGGACAAACCGGAGAAGGCAAAGGAAAAGGCAAGCCACAAGGTCATGGTAAGGCTGACCGATCTAAAGAGTGGAAGCAACGAAACTTGGATATGTTCGAGGTCAAGTGCTATAACTGCAATGAGATGGGTCACTTTGCAAAGGATGGTCTGAAGCCTGACAAGCAGGAGATCAAGGCAAAATTGGCAAAGCAGGAAGACGAATGTCCAGGTCTTCTAATGGCCGAAGTTTGTGATCTTGTTGAAACGGTGGTTGTGAAACCAAACCGGAAGGTGCTACTTCATGAGAAGAAAGTACTACCGAAGTTATCCGGGGATCACAACGTGTCGTGGTATCTCGACACGGGTGCCAGTAACCACATGATGGAGTGCAAGGAGAAATTCCTCGAGCTGGAATATGATGTTGAAGGCTCGGTCAAGTTTGGTGATGGTTCAAATGTGGAAATTTGTGGGCAAGGATCTGTCCTCTTCGAGGGTTTTTCAGGCGAACATCGCATACTCACCGGAGTGTACTACATATCACGGCTTCGCAACAGCATCATCTCTATCGGGAAGCTTGACGAGAATGGATGCAAGGTGGATATCAAGAACAGAGTGATGACGATCTTCGACAACCTCCGAAACGTGCTAACTCATGTTAATCGCGCACGGAACAAGCTCTATATCCTCAACCTTGATCAATCTCAACCAGAGTTGGCTTGCCAAGAGTGATGATGATTCGTGGTTATGGCATGCTATATTTGGACACGTTAACTTCTACGCCTTGAAGAAGATGTCAAAGATGGAGATGGTATCCGGGATGCCATTTATCGATCATGTTGATCGAGTATGTGACGGGTGCTTGGTTGGAAAGCAGCACCGCATGCCGTTCCCTGCTCAGTCTACCTATCGTGCAAGTGATGCACTCGAGCTGCTCCATGGTGATCTATGTGGCCCTATCACCCCGACAACTTACGGAGGAAGGGACTACTTCCTTGTGGTAGATGACTCCTCGAGATATATGTGGGTCGTTCTCCTACGATCTAAAGATGAGGCGTTCGAAGCGTTCAAAAAGCTAAAGGCTGCAATGGAGATGGAACACAAGCTGAAGGTTCTCGCTCTGCTGACAGATCGTGGCGGAGAGTTTACGTCGAACGAGTTCAACGACTACTACGAGAAGATTGGCATGAAAAGGTTCCTCACGGCACCTTATACGAGATCCAACGGTGCCTAAGGTGGTCGACGGGCAACTGCGCACAGTCGGTTGAAAAGCAATTTCTGTATGTTAATCCCCATATAACATCTCTCCTTTCCTTGCGATACAGCTCCTCGAATCTCCCTTAACGGAAGAAATAGAAGCTCGAGAAGGAATACCACTAAAAACCTAGTTCTCTCTGAAATGAAAACCTATTCACTCGCTAAAGCATCTATGGCTGAATAGTGAAAGCGCCGACCAACCTAGAAAGGCAAAAAGGTCAAAAAGTAGGTTAGATTCCTGCCGGATGCACTGCCTCTTAAAGACAGGAACGGAGGAGGGAAAGAAGGTACCTCGAGCTGAAATGAGGGAAATGCCTCCTTGAATTCTGCCATTGGTTCCCATGTAGCATGGTGATCGGCTCGCCCTAGTCACTTAACAAGGATGCCAAGTGCCATGATGAAGCAAAGCCTGCAACACCTTTGAAATTGGGAGAGCACATCCATCTTCATGGGAGGTAGTGTCGTCCGTGACTCCAAGTTGGACATCCAGGTGGCCAAATTGCCAAGGTGCTGCTCCTGGCTCCTGCGCCTGTTGTTGGTGCTGGGTTCCATGCGGGACATCATCTCATGCATGGAACATTGCAGCATCCGGGTTTCTTGACCTCCATCTTCAGAACTCGTCATGGTCTCTGATACCAAGGTGTTATGGCTCCTTGATCTGAGGGCATAGCCTAGATCTGGAGTAGCTTGCAGACCCTAACCGGAGGTGGACAAGGAGGCACCATTGACGGCGTACAGTACCGGGAGGATAACAGGGAGAAGATAGAGAACAGAGATAAGGGAGATTTAACTTTATTGATTGGCTCCTCAAACCAACATGCTTGCCTCCTACTATTATATAGGATGGCGTTACAACACACACTATTGGAGCACACACTATAGGATGGCCTTGCATAATGACTGTTGCTTAAAAATAGACCATATAGCAATCAGGTACCAATCCTAACCATGCAGCGGCGCAGCTGTAGGTTAATCCCCATATAATGATTTGGTTATTATCTGTGCATAGTAGTATTACCATGAGAAGTTGTGGGTAACAGTTTCTAATAGGGAGAAGAATGACAGAGACAGATTTGATGTGCCTGCCAGTTCATAGTATGAATTGGAGTGTGTTTGGTTGGCATCCACGCCACCTCACGCCTGGCTTGGACGCTCCCTGTAGTCTGCCTGGTACTTGTTTTGTTTGTGTCCTGAGAGAGGATGCATGCGTGGCCTGCCTGGCATATGGTTATGATTAGCCTGGTCAAGTTGAATAAAAAGAGGAAAAAAGATGCATAGCTCGGGCAGTGGAATTAGCCTGGCCCAGGTGTCCAGTTTCTTTCACCTGGACCGTGCAGCAGCATGCCTGGCTCCTACTTAAAGATTTTTTTAATCACTAAATGACGCAGCAGCAGGGCAACAGCATGCCATGGACGAACCAAACACATGGATGCCAGGCTAGCCTGGACAGTCACGAAAAGTCCACCTCACCAGGCCGACGGCAGGCACTGAAATTTTCCAGGCAAAGAGCCCAGGGTCCGAACCAAACTAGCCCCCTTGACCTACATGAGTGCAGAAAGCAGACGCTTGATAGAAGGGAAAGCATGGGGTATTAAGTAAAACTTCTGGTCATGTCGAATAGAAAATAACATGCCATACCTGCAGTGCGCTTTCTTATGTGACATTACTGCCGTATAAAACTGATTCCTAATATTTCTGAACTTGCCTGAAGTTTTATGCATCTTGAATGTTATGGCACCATCTCTTATTCAGTTGTCAGCCCTCATGTTTCATACTGTGTGGATGTTAGACAATATAAGGCATGTATACCTTAATAATGTGCCAAGATTTGCCTAATTATGAGCACAGCTGACTAACTTCCATGGAGCTCAACAAAGTTAACTGACTCAGAAGGAAATGACATGGAATGTTAATTAGATGCTACTTCTGAGTTATTTTTCATTGTTAACCTTGTTCCCTTGGTGATTAGTTATAGTAACTTTTCTGTCTTGTCTTATTTAGGAAAAACTATTTTCTAGTCGGAACAGGACAGAGGTTTCCCTTGGCAAGAAGTTGAAGATTGAATATCTTCCAGAGATCGAAAAGATTCATAAAGTACATAGCTTATTTAACTCAGCCTAATATGTTTGTTTTGCCAGCTGATAGCTGTTTTGAGCCTGTTAATCACAACCATTTCATTGTACAGAAGAAGGAGAAGTTGCTCAAAAAGCAACAGAGAGAAGCTCTCCTCCTCGATAGTTACTTGACATCAGATGTTACCACTGGTCGATCTCTTCGTGATAGAAAGCCTGTAACATATACTTTTGGTAAGTCCGCACTGAAGTTAGCATTATTGTTCAGATCTAATTCTAAGTACCGCTGCAAACATCACTCAAGTTGGAACCTGAATTGCCCGTCTCACACAGGATGATGTTATCCAATTAATACATCTTCAGAATGTTGCTTAGCTAAAATTTCCTTACTGTTTTGAGCACAGTGGAACTTCTTGTAGGGCCTGTTTGGAAGGACCTGCTCCACTCCACCAAAATCAGCTCCATTCCACCAAATCTACTTTGGAGCAGTTCCACCCAGGAGTTGCAGCTTTTACCATAGAGCAGTTTATTCCGTTTGGCTTCCAGCTAGCTCCAGCTTCAAGAATGGGAAAATTTGTTGAAAAGTCTATTGGGGGGTGCGTGGCGTGGGAAAAAAACGAAGGGGTATCCACGAGGACTTTTTGAACTAGAGTTTTTGGAGCACTCCCTAAAATGCTTTACGAAAAACAGGGTGTTGATCCCAGATTCTAGTTTATTTTTGTGGAGCGGGACATTGTGGAGCTACCCGGTTTGGCTTGCGTTTTTTAGAGCGGAGATGAACTTTTGGGAGCGGAGCACTACTAAAGAGGCCCGTAGTAGACGCTCAGTAATTAAACTCAGTTATTTTCTTCACATTAGATGCCCGATTAACCTGTACCAGTGACTCATTGTTCCGTCACTTTCATCCCATGTCCTTTATGGAACCCCTAGGTGTATGCTGTAGGTATTTCTTAGTAACTTTAGAGCATCTCCAACAGCTGCTCTAATATAGGGCACTGAAAACAGTTTCAGGGCACCTAAAAGTGTGTTTTAGGGCGTGAAAAGTTGTTCTTCTCAAACAGCTGCCCTAATATAGGGCACCATTGCCCCAACATATATGATGTAGAATATGGCGCCAAATATGTTTTTCTTCTCCACAATTGCATACATATTGACACAAAACAATGTCAGATAAATAAAAGCTTTTTGACTTACATTATGTGTAACAAAACTGCATATCAAAACATATTCTCTAGTTGCATGTAAATGTAAATAAACTACATTTATCAGAGTCAGCATCGCTCACCACAATGTCAAATACAATGGGGAAACAGCCTGCATGTCCTCATATATGTTCCGAGAATAGCCACAATTTACCAGATTGTGTGCTACCTTGTTTCCTATTAGCAAAAATAAACCTAGAAGCATACACAATCAGAAGTAGACACAACCTCAAGCTCAACAAGCGTACACAGCCACAAGCGTATACAACCGGAAGCTCTGCATATCAGAATTGAAGGTGCTACCAGAAGCTCTGCATAACATTGAAGGTGCTTCAGGAACACCTTTAGTTCAGCCATAAACATTGCAGACTCTGCATATCAGAATTGAAGGTGCTACCAGAAGCTCTGCATAACATTGAAGGTGCTTCAGGAACACCTTTAGTTCAGCCATAAACATTGCAGACTTGATTATCGATCTGCACCACGTGCGCGAGCCTCACGACACGACCCATGGGGATGAGCCCGTCACTGCAGCCCATCATGGGAGGACTCAAGGCCACGGGACGGCGGGATGAACGCGGTGAGGAACATGTGCATAGGCCGGAGCACACACAACCCGGCGAGCAGCTCCTCGGGCTCTAGTTCTGTTGCCTTGAGCAGGGCCGAGGCAGCAAAGGGCACTTCCAACGGAACACCCGTTGGATGTGGCCGCTTCGCTTTAGGCGTTGCTACTGTAGTTGGCTCGACATTGCCTGCCTCCATGGATCCGGCGAGCCTGCTCGCCTTCTTCTCCCGGCCGCCCAAAATCCAGTCGACACGCTCGGCCACGGTCGTTCGGAGTGGGCGCGGACGTGGTCGGTGTTAAGCTTCATGCACTAGCCAACAGAACCAAAAGTCCGAAATGATAGAAAGGGCTAGGCAATCTACATATACACTTCAACACCCCCCTCTCAGTTATGACGTGGGAAATCAACACACTTGTGACATGGGAAGTCAACATGGGCGTGTTTGGTTAGTTGCACCGATTTTGCGTGCATTGCATGTGCTTCTTTGATGGGCCCGACTGAAGAGAAACAGCCAAAAACCTCCATCTGCATATAGTTTGGTTGCCCGCACTAGACTGGCTGCATGAGGGAACTAATTTTGACCCGCCATTTGGTTGGCCGTGTTGGAGTAGGCGCGCATATGACTCGTTTGGTTGCAACCTGCATCAGGTGTTCTCACCACTTTTCACTAGTGGTGACCTTACCACACACGATCTGAACATAGTTTCAGTCCTAGCTACGAAACAAATGACAGTTCATCCTAGCTACAATCAAATGGCAGTACACATTATTAAGGGCCATATGGCTGAATAGGGGAAAGTTCATCATCGACGCTAACTAGGTGGAAGTCCATCCTCTTCCACTGCTGCTGCTCTGTCTTCTTCTTGGACTTCTTGTGCTTCTTCTCCTCTTATGTTGCTGCTCTTGCTTTTCTTCTTTTTGACTGTATGCTCTTGCTCTTCAGATCCTTGTCTGACCTCTGTTATCCCACATTGCTTGTGCCCGTTCCATCCTTTTGCTCTTCCAGGCTTCGTGGTCAAATGCCTCCACATCATGGCTGGAGTTGACAACATCGTCAGGCGTCACATCTTCCTCCTCTGGCATCAGTTCATCACAACCCCTTTCTAGGATCCAGTTATGCAGAGTGCAACAAGCAAGGACAAGCTTAACACGAGTGGGGAAAGTGTGGAATGGCTTCTGACCTAGGATCTTAAACCTGTTCTTCAGAGCTTCGAATGCCCTCTCAATAGTAACTCTAAGCCTGGAATGTCTGAGATTGAACAACTCCTGTGGAGTCCTAGGATAGTTCCTACCGGCAAACTTGTTGAGATGGTACCTGGTTTTCCTGAAGGGTGGAAGAACACCTGGCCGACATGCACATAACCAACGTCTCCTAGGTAGAACTTGCCATCGGGGATATTGATGCCACCAGGATGACTCATGCTGCCACCGAGAATCAAACACATTAAGCACCGTTAGAATGGTGGCCAACCAGCTACGCCACATGGCGCATACTGATTGGTCGTAGTGAGAAAGTTTTTGATTTTTTTAGAGTTCTTTTCGAAATGAAAGTGAGACCTTTTCTTCTTCTTCTCAAGAAAAGTTTTTTTAGTTTATTTTTTCTTTTTGAGATGGATGTGATGTTCACATGACAAGATTTTTATAATTTTGAGATTAAGGTATGGTGCACACAACTTCCTCTCAAGCGGCCCGCAACGGCGGGCCCCAACCACTAGTGTTAGCATCATGTGCTGACCCTTCCTAGCCAACCAACACATATGTGAACATGAGATAGAATTCAACAGCAACAATCACATTCTGGCTTGTGTAGTGCTTTCTACCCTTGTATACTGCAGACTGTGGCCTCAACACTCTGGCAGTGACATGAGTATCATCTATTGCCCCAATGCAATCTTGAAATGGCAATACAAGATTGTGTTATGGGCTATAGCTGAACAATACAAGCATATCAAGCCATGAACTACATAGTGTTAGTGCTCACCTTGAAGTATGGATAGCATCTTGGGCTAGTGCGAATCTTGGTAGGAGTCCGGCCGGTTGGTGACCTGATCATCTCCTCTGAGCTCCCCAGCATCATTGAGCACTTGCCTGAAGTACCTGGACATGGTGTCCGTTGATCTCCCGAAGGTGTTGTGCATAACCCTGAACCTTTGGTTATGGCCAACAACATGGAGGAACATGACCACTTGCTCTTCCACACTGGTATGGATGCTATCTTGCAGCAGCCCCCTGCCCTTGAAGGTTTGGACAAGCCTGACAAATGGCGATCTTTTCATTCGAAGCATCCACAGAACCTATGTGCTGTTGCAGTTCTAGATGTAGTTCAGATTCGCCACCCTCGTGATCATGGATAAGCATTGGACCATAAGTGATGACAGGTCTGTCACCACGACGAACAACTCTCTTGTGCATGAACATGAGTAATGCCTGGACCACAAACTATCAATGCTGCAGCTTGAACTATCAGTTTCATCTATGCGTCCATAACCTAGTCACATCAAGGGTGTGTTGTGCAATGGGGAAATTGATCTTACACACTTGCCTAACGGCCTAACATAGGTGTGTGTGTGTGTTGCTTACTAGCATTGGAGACGCCGATGATTGGGGGGGGGGGGGCATGGCTGAGTCGAGGACGGCGGTGGCCAACAGGGAGGGGAGCAACAGCTGCAGGAGGGTGCGGTTGCCGCCTTCACCGCAGCTGCTTGCGCAGATCTGAGGAGCCGTCGCCGCCGGTCGTGAGGCTAGAGGAAGTGCTTGTCCTAGAGGTAGTGGTGACCGAGTAAATTGGATGGGTGGGGGGTGGGGGCGAGGCTGGATTTGGCGTCGTCTTGCCGCGCTCGATTTCCATCCCCACACGCTTTCGGCTTGCTCTCGAGTGTGCGAGCTGCACCCCTTTGCGCCACACTCAGTTTGATTCGCTGGAAACTGTCGATTTGACGGTTTTCAGCGAGCCAGGCTTTGGGCTGCTTTAAGGTTCGTGTCGATGCGAGCCGGCCCACCCCGTATGCAACCAAACACGTTTTTCTTAGCCCAACTCGGCCCGATTGGGGTGTATGCGGGCTACCAAACATGCCCCACATGAATAGACTCAGAGGTATGGCTCAAAAGGCCTATACGTGGACACAAAGTGGGGTAGCAGTAATTTTTGGATGAACTGCGAAAGCAAGGACTTGAACTCAAAACCTTAGACTTTGATACCATGTTAAGCGTCATGCACTAGCCAAACACAACCAAAAGTCCGAACTGATGGAGATGGCTAGGCTATCCACATATACACTTCAACAGTCGAAATATTGTGCCCGGCCTCTCTTTCTCTCTTGCACGGCCGCGGTGGCGTCCTGTAGCAGCGGCAGCCCTCGAGGCTGAATCGGACCAAATTCATGGGGATCTCATAGTATAACAATCATCAGTATAATAATCAACTGGGTCCATCAACACAAGTGTTTTTCTAACACCCTGTCCCCTAAAGTTGCTGGCATCCTCGTTACACTAACCATGCCCATGATCAGGAAAACATAACCATCATGCAACATTTCATCTAGAGAGCCAAGACTAGGAATCTATTTACTGTTTCAAATTCATGGGGCCCTCGAGCAGTGGTGGTGGATTCGTGGCTGAATCGGCCGGATCTATGGTGGACGTGCCGGATTCAAGGCCAAATTGATGGGAGAGGAGGCGGCGGCGGTCGCAGGAGGAGAGGCGGGAGGGCGGCATGAAACTTCCGTTTGGTAGTTGGTGTGTGCGCGTTGGCAAATTTAATGGGTAGGCTGCTGTATATTTGCAGCACAAGTGGTTGGATTTTTTGGGCTGCCCAATTTTAATTGCAGCACAAGATACATATACAGCAGCTGTTGGAGCACGGATTTTAGGTCAAAATGCTCTAGAAAAACGTTTTTTTGGCATCTGCCCTATTTTAGGGCTGCTGTTGGAGATGCTCTTAGTATGACTCTTTGATTTCTTATCAGCAGCAAAGTAATGACAACGGCTCACAGCTACTGAGAATGAGAATTGGAAGTGAATCTTTGTTGGCTGGCTTGGATTAACCCGATTATATTTTTATTGAGGGTTGTTAGTAACCTCATTTGGTAAGCTTCGACAATCAGAATTGATTGCTTTCTAAGAGTAATAGGTACTAGGTACTTGCTGGAAAGTGAGACTAGCATGTGGCGGAAATTGATCCTGTATGTCCTTGTGCACTGGTTTCGTCATGTTCGTTATGGCAACTGAAATATGTTCTGTCTGATAAGCTTCATGAACTAGCCAACGCAACCAAAAGTCCGAACTAATGGAAAGGACTAGTCAATCCGCATATACTGTAACACCCCTCTCATGTGTGACGGGGAAGACAATTCAACACGTGCAACCGAAAGAGAGCGATGGTGTGTGAAACTCACATATGACTCAAGAGGCCTCTACATGGACACAAAGGGGGGCTACCAGCAATTTTTAATAAATTGCGAAAGCCAAGACTTGAACTCAAGACCTTAGCTCCGATACCATGTTAAGCTTCATGCACTAGCCAACGCAACCAAAAGTCCGAACTAATGGAAAGACCTAGACAATCCACATATAAACTTCAACACCCCCTCTCATCGTGTGACACGGAAAGTCAACACGTGGACAGACTCAGAGGTATGGCTCAAGAGGCCTATACGTGGACAAATAGGGGGCGGCAGCAATTTTTTAATAAGTTGCGAAAGGCAAGACTTGAACTCAAGGCCTTAGGCCCTGATACCATGTTAAGCTTCATGCGCTAGCCAACGCAACCAAAAGTCCTAACTGATGGAAAGGGCTAGTGCAATCAACATATACTGTAACACTATCATATTGTTGTCATTTTACCCCGCTGTCGTTTGTTTGCTTGACTCAATATCTGTTCTAATTACAAGGTTTCACCTTTCTTACAATGCAGATGACTATGACCGCTCAATAAATGAAGCCATTAAAATAACGAAGTATGTGGATCATCTTTATTGCTTGATAAATTTCCTTTGGTAGGGAAATTCATGTTACACATTCTTGGACAGGAAAAGAGAAAACTCTGCCGAGCCTGTTACTACTCTCAATAGAAGGATGCTTGTACCAAGACCGGAGTCATCAAGCAATGGCAAGTTAAATGGGCCCTCTCTAGCCAATGAATTAGATGATGGAAATTCTTCGAAGTCGGATGACTACCAAGATAGTGAAGGGGAACAAGAAAATGAAGCACTTGACCGCAGGTACATGTCTGACTGAACATTTGGTATATAGCAGTTAACCCCCATGAAACTTATAATGGGCCTAATAAAGTTAATGCTTTCATTTGTAGTAACCGGCGCAGGAGAAGATCTCAGCGGTACACCCAAGATTTTGTTGAGGCTGTCTCGGATATTGATCCGAACTTTGACAGTGATGATGATATCATGGGAGAAGCGGTCTATGATGAGGAATATTTGAGAACTCGCAAACTGCAGAAGACATCAAGTACTTCTGAAGAGGATGAAGAGTTCCGGTTGGAAGAGGATGTTGAAGATGACGATGAAGAGGAAGTGGGATTTTCTGCAGGCACCAGCGAAGATATAGAGGAGCCCCAGCGTCATAAAAAGTTGCGAAGTCAAAATGGCCGAAGAGCTAAGCTGAGATCTGTTGATGAAATCCAAACAGGTCTCAGACGCAGCAAGCGTTCTTCTCGTCCACGTATAAACTACCAGCAGTATGATTTTTCAGATACGGATGCAGAGGCGGGAAAGGCAGGTAAATCAGATGCATCAGAACCCGATGCCAACTCTGATGCAGAAAATGGTATGGAACTCTCGACGTCAAGTCAAGAGCAACAGGAAGAAGAGGATGATGGCCCTGAGGAACTAAAAATTAGTAATGGTAACAATAAAATGGCTGAAGACCATGCAGTGGTAGCAAATAAAGTGCAAAAGGAGGAGCAGCCGCAGCTGCAGCCAGAATCTGTAGAGAAGATGGATGTTCCCAGCAGGGAGAGTGGAAGTGTTGGAAGAACATTCCTAGATCTAAACGAGCTTGCGCCTGGAGGTGGCTTTGATGAAGGACCTAGCCTGGCAATGAAAGGTGAGGACATGAATAACAGTTAGGAAATAAGTTGTGATATATTCGAGTGTTAGGGATTGCTGTTACGAGCAAGGTGTAAATGCGTGAAGTCATGGACATGACGATCAATGGGCCTCTGATGAGATGTCGTGATATTTTGATGGCTCAGTTTGATTGTTAGTACATTGATTTACAGTCACAACTGGTGGAGCTTCAGGGGCGCACATCCACGAAACATCATTTGAGCGCTTGAGAGGGGATGCCATGCTGACAAAGTTTACCAATCGCTTGTGTAAACTACATGAAGGCTGCATGTTGATCAATTGCTGATGTATTATGGTTAGATTGATTGTTTCAATCTTGCGGTTGAAGATGTAGGATATAAATTTTATTGCCTACCCTTGGGTATAATGCTGCTGCTGTGTGGGGTATCACATCAGTATTTCGCAGGAAGCAAAACTTGTACTCCCTCTGTAAACTAATATAAAAGCGTTCAGATTACTAAAATAGTGTTCTAAATGCTTTTATATTAGTTTATGGGGGAGTACAAGCTAGTGGTCTGCTGGACGGCATTTGAGTTTCTGTTTTGCACGTGTAGCAAGTGGCTTGAGTCTAAGCACGAGTTATAGTTTTGTATTTATAATATGTGGCTACCTGATTAGTTTGGTAAAATCTGTGCAGCTGACTTTGATTTCTCGGTCAAAGTTCTTGTAGTATTATTGTTTGGATGGAATTTGCGTTGTGTTTTTGATGATCAGGGGACAAAATGCATGAAACTTAATCATTAGTCACATTTATAAGCATAACACATCATTCTTTTCTTTTCTGTAAATTATTTCACTTATGAAACTTCTTCATGCATCTATACAGGTTTGCTCTCGTTTCTGAGTTACTTTGCACTAAGATTGAACAGAAGCTTGTTTTGTTCGAATCCCTCTCGTTTTGCTTATTGAACACGTTTGTTTCTTTTTTTTTTGTTCTTGCCGACGTTTGTACTATGCTTGTTGAGCCATTTAACTTGTCCTTTGATTTCTGGCCTCTTGCCGTGACAATTTTTTTTCGAGGGTACCCTAAATAGAAGGGAGAATAATATGCACACAAAATTATAAAGTAGCTAGATAGACATCACACCATCTACCCTACCTAACCTACGCCACTACTCACAAAATGGTGCTACTCCGGTGGCTCTGCTCTAGTCCACATCTCTAGCTGTGCTCTAGTCTGCTCTAGTCTGCTCTAGTCCACATCTCTAGCTGTGCTCTAGTCTACATCTCTAGCTCTTGCCAAATCAAGTCCACTGTACCCCTTCATTTCATGGATCTGTCCTCCTAAACACCCTACCAAATAAACGTGATAACAGAGTCAAAACCCTTTCGTTTCAACTTTGGCACTCGCGTCCTCCCATTTTGCCACCAGTCCCTGATCCTAGCTTGGTCAGTCGGGCATAGGTTCGGGTCGATTCTCATTCTGCTAAAACTTAGAAACCAAACTTGTCTCGCAAAAACACAGTGTGAGAGGATGTGACCGACGGTGTCATCTTGCTCGCGTAGATAGCACGACGACCTTTGATCCTACAATCCATGTCAAAGCCGTCTGTCTATAGTCCATAACCTATACTGCACAACCAACCACATGAATAGTTTGCACACTAGCGGTGCCCAACATTTCTAGATGGCAGCGTAAGACTGGAATCTGGTCCCTCCAAAGCATAGCATCTCATATGCAGATGAGGCCGTGTATACACCATCTCGGTTCCAAGCCCAAATAGGTTTGCCAAGTGCCTGGTTCCAGCTGCATGCCTATCAAGATCTCCCACACGCGAATGAATTGAACCAGACCCTCCGTACATAGCTCATCGACGATGTCATTCGTCAAACCATGCATCCACAACGCGTCCTTCACACATCTCGTGTTGACAATTTGAGTCCTGACACGTCGAAAGACCAGCGATGCGAGATCCTCAATCATAGCATCGTTGATCCAACGATCCTTCCAAAACAACACCTTCATGCCCGCATCAATTTTCCATTTCACCAAGCTACCAAACGCCGCTGCCGCCTGTCTATCCGGAGTCCAGTTAAGTCCCTGCCACGGCCTTGCTTCGTCAGTTCTCATTAGCCACTCCCACCTCACGCTTAGAGCTATACCTTGTTTGAACAGCATCAATTTTCCATTTCACCAAGCTACCAAACGCCGCTGCCGCCTGTCTATCCGGAGTCCAGTTAAGTCCCTGCCACGGCCTTGCTTCGTCAGTTCTCATTAGCCACTCCCACCTCACGCTTAGAGCTATACCTTGTTTGAACAGATCAATGACTCCAAGCCCTCCAAGTTCTTTGGGACGACACACACGATTCCAAGACACCAAGCACCAACCACGATGCACCTCGTCTAAACCAGCCCAAAAGAACATGCGGCACCCTTTATCCACCTGCTCAAGCGCCCATTTGGGAGCCTCGGGCACGATGAGATGATGGGTCGCCCTCACTTTCATTACCTGGTTGATCAAAATCAATCTCCCTGGCCTGGTCACAAAACCCCTTTGCCATCCCGGTAATATAAAGAGAGCTGTGTCTACCACAGGTTCCCATTCCGATGTCTTTAGCTGTTTGATGCTAAGCTGTAAGCCCACGTATTTGCATGGGAAGGTCTCCATCTTCTAAGGTAACACATCCTTGACTAGTTGTTCACCTCCATACCGATCCATAAAATTTTCTTTTCAACATAATTTTTTTCGATCTCGTAAAAAGAAAATTAGTACTATGTGAGTCATATGTATTGTAGACACCACACGAAGCAATGGTTTATCCAAACTTCAAAAATAAAAATCTATTTTTTAATCCGTTTGTGAGAAAGCGTGAAAAGAGTCAAAAGACTTGAATTTTGGCCTTCAACAATAAGAAATAATTTTACAAATTGTATAGACGAATTCAAATTAGCCAATTTATTTTACTGGCTATCGTCTTTTCAATATAAATTATTGCAATTTGATTATTGCAATATCAATGAATTACAAATACAAAAATTCATTTAAGTGAAAAAGAATACTATGCAATAACCTACTTACTAAAAAAATGGATATTCTCAAATAATACTAAGAAAATAGTATGAATTTCTATATTATTTTAATATGTGCACCTTTGTTTAGAGGATTCTATGTCTAATTATTTAATAAATTGGATTAATTGATACGAGTGGATTTTCTATTACGATGGATGTAAGAAAGAATGGATAGTCCAATAGCGTCTTCAGCAGTGACAAGGGCTATATCAAAAATTGCGAAAATATCTCCTTTTAATTGGCGACTATCAAATAGATCAGAAAATGTTACGAGATTTAGATTAATTGAATTCAGTATAAGTTCAAGACATATTAGAGCTCTAACCATGTTTCACCTTGTGATCAATCCATAGATACCAATCGAAAATAAATAGACACTCAAAAAAGTACATGCTCAAACATTATTAACTAACTCCTTATCAATCTCGATTCATTTCAATATGAGGGCAAGAATTGATCTGATTCAATTAATTACAATAGAACAATAACACAACAAAAGAGAAAAGAAAGGGAGTATTTGTTGGTAGTAGATGGGTTTTACTAAATCAAAATTGTGATTCTTTAGTTATTTATTTTAGATTCACAATTCTTATTTTTTTTTACCTTCTCTAAGTTTTCTTATTGCCGAGCCATAGTAATTGCACCTATTAAAGAAACTAGAAGAATTATGGAAATGAATTTCAATTTGTTGAACATTATTTATGAGACCCTATTCTACTATTTGGTTTGATCTTCTAGTCCAAAGAATTCCATACCATGACGTATCCGGGATAGGATCATAATGGCTGCAGATTTCATGTAGTTTATCCTCACCCGAAGCCTCTCCAAAGATGCCAAGAACTTCCTTGACAAAGAGAAGACCAGTCACCGTAGGCATGATGAACAACACGACATCATCCGCATAAAGAGATAATCGCTGCATCGGGCTGCACCCATGCATGTTGGTCAGCACCTCAGAGTCGTGGGCCTTGATCACAATATCCGTTAGAACATCCATGGCAATAACGAAGAGTAAAGGGGAAATAGAGTCCCCTTGCCGCAGACCCTTAGCATGCATGGATTTTGGTCGAGTCGATCCATTGACCACCACCCCTGAGCTTGCCGAGGTGAGTAATGTAGCAACCCCAAGCAATCCATTGCTTCGAGAACCCTTTTGCTCGTAAAACCTCAAAAAAGGCCAAGATAGCGAGTCAAAAGGCCTAGAGATATCAAGCTTGTGAAGCACACCTCTTATGAAATCCGCGGGCCATTTGTCGCACCAACAGAAAGCTATCATGAATGTTTTGGCCCTTGATGAACGCAGATTGGTTTATGTGCACCAAATCACCCATTCTTGGTCTCAGTCTTGTCGCCATCAGTTTGGAAGCGAGTTTTTCCATGCTGTGCACAAGGCTAATCGTCCTGAAGTCGTTGATGCCGCAAGCTTCTGGAGATTTTGGGATGAGAGTTATAAGAGCATGGTTTAGCAGCCCAAACCCATGTCCATTTCCCAAGAACAGCTTGTGCAGGGCCGCAATCACATCTCCCTTGACAATCTCCCATGCTTTTTGGAAAAAGAGACCAATAAAACCGTCCGGCCCTGGTGCTTTGTCCGACGGCATATCCTTGACTACAACCAATATTTACTCCTACGAAAAGACATAGTCTTGCTCCGACAAATTATAACACTGAATGCCCAAAGACTCCAAGTCAAGGGTATGCTCCTGGGCCACCTCCCTGCCAAGTAGTGCCTTATATGCTTGAAGAAAGCCTCCTCTTTGCCACACTGGTCAGCAATGACTTACCCTCCCACATGTAATGATGGTATGTAGTTCTTCATCCTCCTGCCATTAACCACCAGATGGAATAGTTTTGAGTTTGCATCACCTTCGTGCAGCCAGGTAATCCTAGAACTTTACCGAGCAATCGTTCTCTCTAGGGAAGCCAGTCCCAGAACCACGTGTTTGAGCTTATTCCTCACACCTCGCTCCTCCGTAATCAATGGCCTATTTTCTTGCGCATAGTCAAACCGCAAAATGACCAAGTTGGCCATGGCGATCTGAAGCTTGATGTTACCCACCTTTTTATGTCCCCAAATGGCAAGAGTTCGAGCTGTGTTCCTGAGCAACCCATCTAACCTATGGAAAGGATCCGTGATCTCACTGCCGCACACCCAAGCCTCCTTCACAACCTCAAGGAACCCATCGAGCTTTATCCAAAATTTCTCGAATCTAAATATTCTCTTGTATTGCAAGCGTTCTTCCAGATCCAAGTGTAGGGGACAATGGTCCGAGGTAGATGTAGAAAGTGCTTGCCGCAAGCACTCCGGGTGATCCAACTCCCAATCTATCAATACAAAAGCTCTATCAATTTTGGTGAGGGTTGGCACTTCCCGTTCGCTGCTCCACGTGAATCTGCGGCCATGTAGGAAGAGTCCTTTAAGAGCATTATCATCCACAAACTGTTTGAATCTTCTCATCATCCTCCGATCCAGTAAAGCATTGCTTTTATCCTCCGCACACACGATCATAATTAAAGTCTCCCAGGACTAACCAAGGCCCAGGGCATAGTTGCCTTATAGCTGCTAGTTCTTCCAGGAAAATAATATTTTGAGCATTCTTTTGCGGCCCATAGACCACTGCTAGCCACCACGTTGGCTCCTCTAAAGGGGTGACATAACCAGTAGTAAAGTTGGTATCATTGAAAAAAATATGTCAAAAGCACCTTCGTGGAATCCCCAGCCACAAAAATTACTCCATGAGTGTCTGAGGCACGGAGGTAAAAAAGCTATCATAAGCTGTCCCTAAGCATTGTATTATCACATATTGGTCAACCACCTTGAGCTTGGTCTCTAAAATACACATGGTAGCAGTGTGCATCGAGTCTACAAATTCCCTAAGTGCTTTCTTCTTGGCAGGGCTATTAAGCCCCCTCACGTTCCAAAACACCATCTCCATCGCGTTGTATGACATAGGAAAGATAGGCCTCCCATGTTAGTACATATCTCCTAACCTACGCCACACCCAGCTCATGGCTCTCCAACTTGCACCCCATGTTGACTGGTATAGCCTTGCCAAAGATAGCCGCGATCACCCTAAGCTGCCGCTCCTGTAGAGGCGAGTGAAATACCATCCTAAGTTGACCTAGCACGTCCTCCGAGACCGCCAGATCCTCGCAGTCGAAACCCAGTGTCTTAAGAAGAACGGTCTCAGCAACCGATGCCTCGGTTTTGCGCGGTCCACCCACTCCTAACGATCTGGTGGTACGTCTAGGCGTGAAAGGATCTTGTCCAGGACGGACTCCCCTAAGAGCTTCAAATTCCTTTAGCAGAGGGGGCACCAATTTATTGAGAATACTCGCACAAAAGGTCTTTATGTTGCTCAAAGCCACTTGTTTTTGGTAGATAAGATGGCCTCCATAGTGCAAAGATCTTGCGCGGAACTCAACAGTCCCATCCCGTGGCCATGCAACTCCAGCTCGTTGCATGGGAAACACGCAGTCACATCTCCCATAGTGGCTGTCGAACCCACAACGGAATGCATGGGCACAGTCTCCAAAGTGGGTGCGTCTTCAGTCAAAACACTTGTCTCGCACGCCGCGCTGTTCTACAGGATGTCCGAAACTGGGGCCCAGCCATCAGCCATTTGCTCGCCCTCCATCTCTAGTTCGGCTTGCTCTGGCTGTAATGAGATCCTCTACGTCTCCGTAGGCCGGTCTCCTTCTCGATCAGATGGCCAGTGGGTTGCTCTTTCGCACTAGATCCAGCAGGGTAGGCGTCTGCGGCCCCAAATCCTCCACGTGGGCCCTCTGAGTGGGAATCTCTAGAGCCGACTCGACCGAATCATTGTCCACATGCGGACTCCTCTTGTCGCGAGGCTGCACATCCTCCTCATGATTGGTGAGAGCATGGTTAATAGTATAGCCAATTGTTGGCTATAAGCCATCTTATAGCTAGCTTGTACAATAGTTAACTATAAAAGAATTACTTTTATCATATATAGCCCACCTTTCATTCTCACAAAGCACCTAGGAGCACGTGCTAGAGCTAGCTCTTCATGAAGAGCCCGCTTCTCTTCTCTCATCCAACTCAACAAAAATATAGTATTTGAATCCTTATAACCTGCTGACTGTACCTTATTGTACTTGCTATGATAGTTGTTGGCCCCGCTGCCGTACCTGAGTATGTCACGGACCTCTCTAGTACCTGATCCTCTACCAAAGTCCATTTGTCTAGCGCACTGACTACCCCTCCTACCTTTGCGAGCGGATCCCTGCTGGCCATCTCTGGAGCCAAGCTATCGATTAAGCACGCGTTGCCAAGAATTTCTGCGGCCGTGCCCTAAGACCACACATGTGATGGCACTCCTTCAGTCATGATGTCTACCTGAACTCTCATCAACCTGGAGGTTGCCTGAGCTTGTCGTAGCCACGTCTTGGTGAACAGCTTAACTCCTAGATGCTCAATCGATGACACTGCCAGAGCCAAATTCCTGATGTGCTACGAACACCACCAAGAAATCTTCCGGATGAAACTTATGCACGGAAAACCTAAACATTGGAATGCCCAGCTGCACTGAGATCGCCACAGCCGCATCCTCACATGAAGCCGGCGGCCTCGCTCCACCAACATATATCACCACCGCAAGCTGCACCCAGCGTTCGAGGTCCTCCATGCCCTCCGACCTCTACAACACGCAAATCTCTGAAGGGAACGGCGGCAGACACCTAGCAACATTAGTGAGAGGTTGGGCGCGACTGGCGAGAGCGGCACCACCGGCATGCTCTGCCTAGGTTTCATCAACCTCATCCGTATGGCCGACGGCTGGTGCAGGACCGATTCCTTCCTGGCAACTCTGGCTATCACAATGCGGCAGAGCTCTTCAACAGAGATGGGGCTATGCGGTTCGTGGCACTGGGAAGAAACATGGCCCACGCAACCGCATCGTATGCACAGTGGGGGGTTTGTGCAATCTTGCCGTTGGTGACCCTCCTCAAAGCACCTGAAGTGGAGACCATGAATGTCTGGCAGGATCTAGCACAGCTCAAAGATGACTGTGATGATGATCTGCTTGGGGCGCTAGCCTCCTGCTAGCGCCTAAGAGGTCACACAAGCAATGTCAAGGTGAATGTCCCTGTTCCTCGCTCTTGACCAGACATGGGACGCATTTGACAATTTAGGCTAGCGTACCTGCCATGGCGTGGATATGCTTGTTCATGCCGTGACAATTGCAACAAAGAGTATTGGAGGAATGTAACTAGCTCCACTGAATCCGGGGATAGACTAATTCAATGTTGCTTTAATAATTACTCGCTCTGTTCCTAAATATAAGTCTCTCTAGTTCCACTAGTGGACTACATATGGATGTATATAGACATACTTTCGAGTATAGATTCGCTCATTTTGCTCCGTATGTAGACCCCTAGTGAAATATCTTAAAAGTCATATATTTAAAACGGAGGAAGTATATGCAGTTCTAATTATACACTCGTGGACACATGCTGACGCCATCCGCCTGCATCTGTTGCACAGTTCCTTTACTAAAATTACATCAAGGTCCCCCGATAACCGAACAATCACTATAGCCGCCAGAATGAGCCGTCGCCGCTCCGCTGTCGCTGCTGATGGTGTCCCTGCTAAGGGGCCTCTCGTCATGTCGACTTCCGGGTCAAGGACCACTTGTCGGTTTCGTTTGAGGCCAATTCAAACAACCCATAACAATTACAAGGAAGATCTAGAAGACTTGATGTATGCTCAAGATGTTGAACTCGTGGAGGACTATGCCTCCTCGTACATAGCCGACTAGGATATTGTACCCTAGGACCCCTCGGTACCTATACAAACAGAGGGGCCTGGTTCAGATTACAATTTCTTGGTAGGTTACATGTGCTCTCTGCACACCCACACACACACCCCAACGCAATAAACATAAGCAAGATGTAGGGTGTTATCTATTCGTAGAGCCTGAACCTGGTAAACCCCGTGTCTTTATTAACATCACTTCCGACGCCTAGCTTATGATACCTACAAGGAGACCTGATGGATTTAGCTCCATTGGGAGTGGTCCATGTCAGCCTTCTAGGTGATCGTCACAGAGCAATGAGAGTGAAGATCAATGCTCGGATAGGCGCCGATGCAACCTTTGTGCCGGGACATATGTTCGTCTTCGGCGACATCACCCTTGTCAGCAACTCGAGAGGCTTTCTCGGCCAGGAAAAACCTCTTCTGGCTACACCGTCAAGTTCGACACCATGGAGTACCCCCGTGGATCTTTGTAGCGATCTGAACTTCTTTGGCTTGGTTTCACGCCAGGTTGAGGAGTATCCTGAGATGTTCTCCTCGGTCCTGATTTCGGATCAGGTCCAGGATAGACATGAGACAACCTACAGGGATCGGTGGAGACCAGATCACAAAGAAACTTTCGCCAGGCAAGATTTCTTATCAAGCTTTGGAAGAGGGTGAGAACCCTCTCACATGATCGGTGTTAGATCGGATCTCGAAGCCGCTTACCCTAGTCCCGCTTTTGGACCTGTCCAAGGAGGAGCGTGACAAATTCCTCCTTGATGTGATTTTACATCAAATTCAGGAAATCGTGAAAATTGATTTTTTCGATCTAGGCATTAGATTGGTTCATGGAACTCCCCACGGGAGTCGATTTTTCCTACCCACCCACTAGCCATTTCATTGGTAACATTGAAGATCTCATCGATGTCCTCGATTGCATAGTTGACGAGGCCGAAGACGAGGAAGAGGAGATCAACGAGTCTGCCAAAAGCCAACCACTAGCGACAGACACGTGGTAGGAGACCTCAACCTATGGCATCTACATGGTGGCTACACCTCACACGAGAGGAACTTGTTATTATGATTTCCTAGCATGGATTCCAGTCTCTATCGGTCCTGAACTTGGAGGAATGGGTATCCATGCGGAACTTATAATTGAAGGTTGTAAATACTCCTACAAGGTTAAATTTTTTCGAAAGTCGTGTCCTTGGTTACTAAGAACATGAAAGTTTATAATTTCCAGAGGTAGAAAACTTCAAATAATAACTAAATTTTTCTCAACCGTGTGTGTGCGTGCCATGACTGTCTCTCCTTGTGGCTATGCAAGGAAGAAGAGAACACAATGGGGTCATGCATGAGTTGTATGTAGGTGGTCATGATCTTTATTGATTTACTAGTTCTGACCCAATTTTGCAAAGGTTTATCTTACCTTGTTATAGTATACTACTTAAGTAGTACTATGTAACGACTAAGATGCGACACTTTCCTTATTTGGGGGCGAGGCCTCAAATGGGGAAAGAGGCGCATCTAAGCGTTTCACAAGTAGGATAAACATAGCAATACATAATAGATGGAAGAGTAATAAGATTTGGCTTACACTCGCCACAAGCTAAATTACAGAGTCACACAGTCATACATTATTCAAATGGAAAACAGGGTCCGACTACGGACAAGATAAATGACAAAAGCTAATGCTATCCCCCTTGCTAGGCCCACGATCATGACCAAGTACATCTAGTCCTCGGGATACGTCACACACAACCTGCCACTGGCCTCGTCGAACCCCCACTTCAGTTGGGTATCCTTGGAAGCATCGACATCTGGGGTACCTGTACTTGTGGGTGGTTGTAGTAATCTGTGAGCCACGAGGACTCAGCAATCTCATGACCTTGGTATCAAGTCTAACTAAGTTAATAGGTGAGGTTAGGGTATGTGTTTAAGTTTGCAGCAGCCTAAGCTAACTTATGATGAACAAAAATAAGTTATGGTGGTCTACGCAAGACATTCGTTAACTAAGAATAATCACTAAGTGATCCTGAACACCTACTTACTTTAGTCATAACCCCACCTTGTTCTCGATCAGAGAAGGAACTCTGAAGGAAACAATCACGGTTACGCACAGAGTTGGCAGGTTTTAATTAAGTTACTTCAAGTTATCTGGAATCGGATGTTAACAAAATATCCATGATTGCCACATAACCGCGGGCACAACTTTCCGAAAGATTTAACCCTGCAGGGTTGCTCCAACTAATCCATCACAAATTACCATAGGCCGCATAGTAATCCTCGACCACGAAACTCGCGATCTCGTAGGATTCCTTAGAGGAAAACCTCAACTTTGAGAAGACCCAAAGTCTCACCGGAATCCCAATGCACAAGATATATCGTTAAGGTAAGACTAGTCCAACAAGACCACCCGACGTGTCGACGAACCCAATAAGAGCCGAGTATCTTAGTCTCAGGACACGTCGGATAAGCGAAGCGTACAGTGGTGTGATAGAAATCTCCCGAGTTGCCCCGGTTTGGCCCCGCACGGTGCTCTAGTTTTGACCAACACTCATGAGGAGCACTAGCGTGGGGGGTTGATTAAGTTCCTCGGGGTAGCTATTCCCTATGCTTTTTCTTATTAAGTTGTTAGCCAATTAACACCAAAGTTGGATCTTGCCAGACACGCCTTAACACTAAACGATTTACCAAGGGGGTCGACATAACAACCCCGAACGTGTTAGGAGCGCTCAGTTATGGAATAAAACACCCGTAGCCAAAACTGAGGCGGCAAAAACGGAACAAATCACCCGGCAAAAGGCCAGACCTTCCTCTCTTTACTAAGTATGTAGGTGCATTAATTAAATAGCATTAAATAAGATGATATCTAATTGCCCATGTTATCACATGGACCAGCTTGCACCTGCAACTAGCAATGCTAATAAGAATGGTTGAGCAAGCCTAACTTAGCCAAATAATATTTGCTAGGATGGAAGGTGTTTGAGGTTTCATGGCAATGTTTGATGGCCTATATATCATGTGGTAGCCAGATGATAAATAACGATGGAAACGAATCAACTATGCATAACAAAGCTAGAAACGGTGTCAAGGTCACGATCATCTTGCGTGTGAAATCTTCAGAGTGGAACTGCTCGCGATCTTCTTTAATGAATTCACCGGACTCCTCGAACTCGTTTCCCGTACCTGATGCTACCCAATGAAATAACACGAAATAAACATCAGCAAAATATAATGCAACAATCAATGTGATGCATGTATGCACAACCTTCAAAAT
Organism: Hordeum vulgare subsp. vulgare; assembly: GCF_904849725.1. NCBI lineage: Eukaryota > Viridiplantae > Streptophyta > Magnoliopsida > Poales > Poaceae > Hordeum > Hordeum vulgare. The sequence goes on along the minus strand of NC_058519.1, from coordinate 265,890,825 downwards.
ATGCACAGAAACGATCCTACTCAAATGACAAAGTGCCACCTCATCACAAAATGGAACTTTTGCAGAACTGCTCAAATGTGGAATCCAGTGCCGCATTGGATTCCTGGGGTTTTTCTACCTTAAATCCATATATCATACCTATATACTTGCATGCACAAAAACACCACAAAACATTAGGGAAAATCTAACCAGAATCAAAATTTACTCATGTCAAGAATAGGGACTATTCTTGTACCTGCCAGATTTGGTATATACCAGATTAGGCAAGGGTCGAACTCACCATCTCATCCACACACCCACAACACTGTGCCGCCAGGCTAAGCAAGTGTAGTTGCACTAATAGGGGAAGCACACCAGATATACTAGCTGTGCCTCACTAACCATATATCATACCTATATACTTGCATGCACAAAAACACCACAAAACATTAGGGAAAATCTAACCAGAATCAAAATTTACTCATGTCAAGAATAGGGACTATTCTTGTACCTGCCAGATTTGGTATATACCAGATTAGGCAAGGGTCGAACTCACCATCTCATCCACACACCCACAACACTGTGCCGCCAGGCTAAGCAAGTGTAGTTGCACTAATAGGGGAAGCACACCAGATATACTAGCTGTGCCTCACTAACCAGGAGGGAAATCACCCAACAAATAAAAAGGGACGCAAGGGGAGTCGAACCCCTGCCCTGCTGTGCGAGAGGTGGCTCTGTTGCCACTACACTGCTGCGGTGCAACTGCTCTATCATAGGGAACACGCCAGATAAACAGGCATCACTTTGAAGGAAAACAAGAGAAAATAAAACGGGGCGCTCGGTATCGAACCCATGATCTCTTGGTCACTTCGCGCGGAGCTAACCAGTCGGGATAGGAGGGGGAATCTTCCCACAGAGGGGTGCTCACCCAGGAAAACATAGCAATTGGCGTTTTTCCTCTATTCACAGATAAATGCCGGTGACGAACTGCTGGTGCAACGCAGGCACTGGCTTGCACTACTCGGGTTCTACTACGCAACATGATGCGTGCACAACTTCTATGCGGGGTACTACGCTGCTGTGACCACTGCTGCTGCAGTGCTGCTAGGACCTGTTGCTGCTGCTGTTGCTGTTGCTGTTGCGCTACAGAGCCACATCAGCGATGGAAAGCAACGCGGCGCTCTACGCTACACACACGGGCACACTCGCCTATTCGCATGATCAACACGGGGAGGGAGATCGGCTTACAGAGGGGGACGCGTTGGGGAACAAGCGAGGAGGAGGTGGTCGATGGGCCGCTGCAGCTTCAGGTTCCCGTGCGCTCATCAGAGCCGAGCATGGGGAGGTCGACGTGGTGGCGCTCCGACCACCCTAGCGTCGGGAATGGATCGCCGACGACGTTCCCAAGCCTCTAGACATATTTGAAGCGGCAAGGGGCACACCCACCAATGAGCACGAGAACGACGATGCGCGGCGCAACCCTTGACTCTCTCTGAATCTCACCTGAACCTACCTGACAAAGAAGAAGAGGGTGAGGGGGAAGGGTGGCGGCGACGCGAGAGGGAGGAGGTGATGGAAATGGAGATGGGCTAGGGTTAGGCTACAACTGGGGCTGCATATAGCCCCGGGGCTCGCGCTGGTGGCCACCCGATCGAGGGAGAGAAGGATGAGCGGTGGAGCTACGGTCGTACAAGTTGACGTCAAGAGGTGGAAGAGAGGGACGTGAGGTGGGCTCTGGGACGAACTAACATGCTGGCCTGGCTCTGTTTGTGTGTGTGTGTGTGTGTGTGTCTCTCTCTCTCTCTCTCTCTTTCTCTCTCAAATAGATGGTAAAAATAGTTTGCAAATAAAACATAACAAGATTTTGTTAAAAGACAAGGGCTAGAGGGAAAAGGTTTAAAATAAAATAAAAATATGTGCGGTCTTCTAAAATCATGCCACAATTTGTGAAAATAAATTGGGAAATTTTGGAAGAGTAAAAATAAACCCTTTTATTTAAAATGAGGCTCTGTTTTTAATAAATCAGAAGGAACAATACTTCACACAAAAAGGGGTGTTGCACTTTAATCACCTCTGACAGCGGACGGAATTGCACTTGAGGATTCCCTTGCTGCTGCTGCTGAAATTTCTGCTGGAAAGCTGGGTTTGGTGGGTGGGAAGAACCACGACCACCAGACTGCTTGAACTGTTGAGGCTGCCGAGGAGGAGGAGATGCCCAATATTTTTGTTGCTTCTGAACCACCTGAGTTGAGGAAGAGGAACTAGAGTCTCTGAAACGCTTCCTTGAGTTCTCAACTTTGAGCAAGGGCGCCTCAGCCGTGAGAGCCAAATTGTAGAACTGGTCGAACTCGAGAGGATCGCCAGCTGCAAGTCTTCCTTCAGACCGCCACGGAACTGATAAATCTTGCTCTTCTAATCTGGAATGTCTTGTTTAACATAACAAAAAGGGGGTTGCACTCCACAAATAATAAGAAGGTTTTTTAGGAGGGGAGGAACATTATATTTTACCAAAACAGAAACTTTAAATCTGCCACAAAATTAAAAGGAAGAGGTGCTATGGTGCAATAAGGGATTTTGAGATGAATCTTGTTGCACCCACATCACATAACCATCACATGCCACTCTCACACATGCACTCCACTCAAACACCAAGGTGCAACAAAAGCAACACAAGACAAGAACAAAAGAATTGATGATATGCATGATGCTAGATGCAACATAAAATGATGACACAATTGGGCTCAACCACTTATCATTAAGATAGCAAGGTTGCCATACAAGGAAAGAAATTACAAGAGGGCGAAGGGAATGCATTGCGGCTGTCACAACTCTCCCACACTACAAGAGGATCTGGATCCGAGACCTAGGACTGGAAGAACTCTGGGAATTCGGAATGGAGGCGATCCTCATGCTCCCAAGTGGCTTCTTTGTCTGAATGATGTGACCATTGCACTTTGAGGAACTTGATTGACTTGTTGCGGGTCTTGCGCTCAGTCACTTCAAGAATCGCTATAGGATGCTCATGGTAGGATATGTCAGGCTGGAGATCGATATCATGGAGATCAACTGTGCGCTCGGGAGTCTTGAAGCATCTCCGGAGATGAGAGACATGAAACACATCATGCACATTGGAGAAGTTGGATGGAAGCTCTAACTGATATGCAAGATCATCTCTCTTGCCAACAACTTTGAGAGGACCAACAAAGCGAGGGGAAAGCTTTCCTTTGTTGCCAAAGCACTGAGTGCCCTTCATGGGAGACACTATGAGATACACAAAATCATCGAGCTGAAAATTCATGTCATGATGCTTGCTATCGTAGTAGCTCTTCTGACGGGACCGAGGTTCTTTGAGATTATCCCGAATGACACGGCACATATCTTCTGCTTCAGCAATCATGTCATTCCCAAGAATCCTATGCTCACCAGTCTCTGACCAATTGAGCGGGGTACGACACTTCCTGCAATATAGAATCTCGAATGGAGCCTTGCGTGCACTAGCTTGAAAGCTGTTGTTGTATGAGAACTCGGCAAACGGTAGGCAATCTTCCCACTTCATGCCAAAATAAATCACACAAGCTCTGAGCATATCTTCAAGGATTTGATTGACTTCTCAACTTGACCACTAGTCTGAGGATGGAAAGCTGTAGTGAAACGGATCTTAGTACCCATCGCAGTTTGAAAGGAATCCCAGAACTTGGAAGTAAAGATGCTTCTATGATATGAAGAAATGAGCATAGGAACACCGTGCAAAGAGACTATCCTTGACGTATACAACTCTGCAAGCTGAGCTGCCGAGATAGATTCTTTGACCGGGAGGAAATGAGCAACTTTGGTCAACTTGTCAATGACGACGAAGATGGCATCGTTGCCTCTCTTGGACTTCGGAAACCCAGTGACTAAATCCATTTCCACATGATCGAATGTCCACTTGGGTATAGGCAAGGGATGAAGGAGGCCTGCTTGACGTTGATGCTCCGCCTTCACTCTGTGACACACATCACACTCATTCACGAACTGAGCAATTTCATGTTTCATGCGAGTCCACCAGAAGGTATGCTTCAGATCTTGATACATTTTAGAGCTACCTGTATGTATAGAGAAGAGGGAATTATGGGCTTCATCCATGGTAACTTTTGTGAGCTCCCCTTTCGGAATGACAAGGCGGTCATCGAAGAACAAGGTATCTCTATCATCAACATGGAATCACTTATATTTTGAAATGCTCTTTGCCAAGCCAATATTCACTTTCTTCACCATAGCATTAAGAAGTTGAGCTTACCGGACTTGGTCTTTCAAGGTAGGAGAAATCTGGAGATTAGCAAGAAATCCGTGAGGTACTATCTGAAGGTTGTGCTTCCTGAAAGATTCACAAAGATCAGGCCGGAGAGGCTTTAGAATAAGACTGTTGCAGTAAGCCTTTCAGCTCAAAGCATCTGGAATGACATTTGCTTTGCGTGTAGTAAAGTCAATGCTCGGATTATAATCTTGGATCATTTCCACCCAATGAGTTTGCCGAAGATTGAGACTAGGTTGGGTGAAGATGTATTTGAGACTTTTGTAATCGGTGTAGACTTCAACCTGTCTTCCCAACAAGAGGTGTCTCCAAGTCATCAAAGCACGGACCACTACCGCCAACTCAAGATCATGAGTGGGATAGTTATTCTCACTTGGCTTCGACTACCTCGAGGTATAAGCTACCACTTTCTTCTCTTGCATCAGGACTGCACCAAGACCTTGGAGAGAGGCATCACAAAACACTTGATAAGGCTTGGAATCATCAGGAGGAGTCAAGACTGGAGTTGAAGTGAGCTTCTCTTTGAGTGTATCAAAAGCCAATTGACACTCTGGAGACCAGACAAACTTCACACTCTTGTGAAGAAGGTTGGACAGAGGCTTAGCAATCTTGGAGAAGTTCTCATCAAACCTTCTACAATAGCTTGCAAGCCCGAGAAAGCTTCGAAGCTGCTTCACATTTTGAGGAGGTTTCCACTCAACAATGGCCTGCGCCTTTGTGGGATAAACTTTGATGCCCTTAGCAGCGATGATGTGCCCAAGGTACACAACTTCCTTCAACCATAATTCACAATTGGAAAACTTAGCATAGAACTTATGCTCTCTTAGCTTATCAAGCACAAGCCCAAGATGTTCTTCATGCTCTTCCTCAGTTTCAGAAAAGACCAAAATGTCATCAAGATATACCAAGACAAATTCATTCTTGAATGGGGAGAAGATATAATTCATCATTCGAGAGAAGGTCAGAGGAGCATCAGCGAGACCAAAAGACATCACTGTGTACTCATAAGAGCCAAAGCTTGTCCTGAAAGAAGTCTTTGGAATATCTTCTTCGCGAATGCGGATGTGATGATAGCCCATTCAGAGATCGAACTTAGAGAAAATCTTGGCCCCTTTCAATTGCTCGAACTATTCATTGATGTTGGGAAGTGGATACTTGTTTCTGATTGTCTTCTTATTCAATAGACGGTAATCGATACAGAGTCAGTCCGTTCCATCCTTCTTCTTGATAAAAAGAACACCACAACCCCAAGGAGATGAACTTGGTCTGGTCAGAACCATACGTTCTTGCTCGTCAAGCTGCTTCTTCAACTCTTTCATCTCTTCGGGACCAAGTTTATACGGACGCTTGCAGACCGGTTCAATTACAGGTTCAAGTTCAATTACAAACTCAACTGGCCGGTGCAGAGGCATTGCTGGCAATTCTTTAGGAAAGACATCTTCATACTCACAGACCATTGGAACTTGAGAAATGGGAGAGATTTCACGCTTCTCATTGAGGGAAACAGACGGATTGTGTCATCGCGAGCAGCGAAAATGATCACGCCCTCCGAAGGATGAGTCAACTTGACTTCTTTGGCTTCACAATCAATAAACGCCTTGTTCATCGCCAACCAATCCATGCCAAGGATCAGGTCAATATATGAATTGCCAAGGACATAAGGAGATGCCAGAAAGGAATAATTGCCCATCTTGACAGAGACCTTCGGAACCACATAATTGGTTCTCATTTTAACTCCTGGAGAAACAATACCCAACGTTCTATCCAAATTTTTAGAAGGGAAATCATGCTTGATGAAAAATGGCTTTGACATAAAACAATGCGATGCACCAGAATCAAACAAGACATTTATAGGAATAGAATTAACCAAGAGATTACCCATGATCACATCTGAGGAGTTCTCTGCTTCAGCTGCATTCTCCATATTTACCCTTGCTGACCTAGGGTCAAACTTCACCATTGCATTGCTTGGACGCCTGACTAGAGGAGGAGGCGGGAGACGCCCCTGGTTGGTGCACTTGTTAGAGTAATGACCCTTCTGACCATACTGGTGACAAGTCACCTCTGACAGCGAACGGAATTGCACTTGAGGATTCCCTCGTTGCTGCTGCTGAAATTTCTGCTGGAAAGCTCGGTTTGGTGGGTGGGAAGAACCACAACCACCAGACTGCTTGAACTGTTGAGGCTGCCGAGGAGGAGGAGATACCCAATATTTCTGTTGCTTCTGAACCACCTGAGTTGAGGAAGAGGAACTGGAGTCTGTGAAACGCTTCCTTGAGTTCTCAACTTTGAGCAAGGCCGCCTGAGCACTGAGAGACAAATTGTAGAACTGGCCGAACTCGAGAGGATCGTGCAAGGCAAGGGCCAGCTGCAAGTATTCCTTCAGACCATGACGAAACTAATAAATCTTGCTCTTCTGATCTGGAATGTCTTGTTTAGCATAACAAAAAGGGGGTTTCACTCCACAAATAATAAGAAGGTTTTTAGGAGGGGAGGAACATTTTATTTTACCCAAAACAGAAACTTTAGTTCTGCCACAAAATTAAAAGGAAGAGAGGGTTTAAGGTGATATGGTGCAACGAGGGATTGTGAGATGAATCTTGTTGCACCCACATCACATAACCATCAGATGCCACTGTCACACATGCACTCCACTCAAACACCAAGGTGCAACACAATCAACACAAGACAAGAACAAAAGAATTGATGCTATGCATGATGCCAGATGCAACATAAAATGATGACACAATTGGGATCAACCACTTATCATTAACATAGCAAGGTTGCAATACAAGGAAAGAAATTACAAGAGGGGGGAAGGGAATGCATTGGGGCTGTCACAGACTAGAAGGTTTACATTGCGCTTGCTGCAACGTCACCACATAACCATATCGTACCCAAAAGTGTTTTTAGTATTAGTACCCTTGGTAATGTACCCGTTGAGTCCCAAAATGATCACATATTCCACAAGAACTCCAGGTGCATGCACATGCTTAGGTAAAGCTTTGATCTAAGGTGAGAGCACGCAATGTTCTACGTGGAGTTTCTTTTCGTCTTCTTCTTTCATGACTAGATTTGGATTTCTCGATCGGTAGTCTCGGACTACAGGGTGGACACTTTGCATGTTTCTCTTGCCTCTTAGGCATATTTGCTTCTTATTTCTACTTAGATCCATGGCTTCTTCGGCTGCAATGAATGACAGAATGTTGGGTCGGCATATGTTTCCCCTATTGTCAATCATATTATCTCTTCATCTCTTTTAGTTGTATTTTCTCTGATGTCCATCCTCATCACCAACATATGACCATGCGTGTATTATATTAAGTATATGCTGGGCGACCAATATGCACGTATAGTCCCTCCAAAGATTGCTACGTCTTTGTTGGAACTAGGACTACATCTTGGGCATTACAACATGCAACAACGGGCATGCCACTTGTGTCACGGTGGGTCAGTTTGCAACCACACTAATATCAGGTTCTCCTGTAGAGAGGCAATGCAGAAGAACTGGGCATTGCAAAAAACATTTAAATTTTTCTATTTTTTGAAACAAGGTTTATTTTGTGCTAAATTTAGCTTAAACTAGGAAATATGCCAACAGAGACATACTTCGCTACAGAGCAAACACATTGTCCATGATCAAGATTGTCTAATTTGCTTGCTGATAATATATATTCAATGCGAACATTTCAAATGAAGATTTACAACGTGCGGCAATGATACATGCCATAGGATTGGCTGACATTTGGTTCCTGTCCGTGGATGGCATGGATCATGGCGTATGCAGACAACAACTCCAATATGATCATGTATGAGATTGGTGGAATACATATGAGTATATTGATGTGAGTAATTATCAAATAACTCACCAAGTACATTGTAGGCTTATGGTGGTTGGTGTAGATTGAACGATGAAATTTTTCCTCCGTGATGCACGATTTTGAGCTCTTTGAAAGGATCAGTATGGTCGACTAGAAGGAAGAGGGGTTGAATTGGTGACTAAATTTTATTAGTTTTCACCTCAATTTTTCCTGAACAAAATATAGGTTATCTAGATATGCAGCTACATCGACAACCTAGATGACAAGCACAATGAGCAATAGAAGCTAGCAAGAGTAAAACACAAGGTGGAAGCTAGCAAAAAGTAAAGGAACGAGGTAACTACAAGTATAGATGATGAAGACGAGGATGCATTTCCGAAGGTCCCTCCTTTGGCGGAGGTAGGTGATGGCATGCAAGTGCACAAGGTTTAGTTGTAGACGTTTTGAAGTAAGAGTATCAATCCTACATGTAGCACATGAATGGGTTTTTGTATCTTGCAATGACTTATGGAATTGTAACTACAAGTAATTATAGACTCAAAGAAAAATGAGGTCGGAGGATGAATATTGGTTTTTAGTGAAATATGAACTTAAAGTAATCAGCATAAGCAAAAATAAAAACAGTAGGAAAAATGACAAGCGAACAGACACACGAGTATAATGTTTTGAAGTAGTATGGAGTTCCCATTGGTATGTTTCTAACGCAACCGATGCAACGTCATAGTATTATTTGTATACATGAGACACTCTTGAAGTTTATTCTCGGCGGAGCTGGGTATAAAAACATTCTACTCTAGGTAGACTTTGTGCCACACATGCCACCGCTGAAGTCCCCATGCAGGTTACAACTACGGTAATTAAGGGTTTCCCCGTGGATGCATCATCACTAAGGGTTCTTTGTAATTCACCTCAATTGTAAAACCTAGGGATGAAGGCTTTTACTATCACCTTGAATTACCTTAACTCCCTAACTCTTACGTCGACACTGATATAATTCATGGCCTTTCGGTGATAATGCTGGGTGGGGCCCCTTCACAACATGCACAAAGTTTATTAATCTAAATCATACAACAGAGAATCTCATATCCTTATTGATGTTTCTACTCCTATACATACTGTCATTGTTTACTCACGACATCAGCCATGGGTAGGCTAATCATGAGTGGTGGGAACCGAAGGACACCGGCGGGCTCCGGGAACGGGATTGGTACAAGCGAGATAGACGCACGATGTACCCAGGTTCAGGGCTCTCCGTGGGAGATAATACCCCAAGTCCTGCCGGAATGGTTGATGAACCAGAGAGATTACAGTGTGCTCCTTGAGCTATTCGACGGAGGAGGAAGAAGGAGCAGCCGGCTCGCGTCTACCTCTCCTGTATGAGTGGGTGTGTGTGTGCGTAGTTGGCCGACCCTGTGCATGGAGGGGGATCGGGGGGTTTTATAGACGAACCCACCAACCTACAATATGGATAAAAGTACATAAGAGGGCCCCGCCAGGCAGCCTCGCTGGCTGGCCGTGGGCCCCGCTGTGGTCTGGTCTTGTCGTTGGAGGGGCCTGCCGGCTGCAAGGTCCCATCTGTCCCTAGGACCCGCCGGCCAGCCAATGAGGCTCTCGCGCGAGGCCCATGCATGACGCGTGTGGTACGTCCAGCGTCGTCTTGCGAGATTCGTCATGGGTCGCTAGTACGCCCGTCTCCACTGTTACCACGCCAAGCTTGGTAATGGAGTGGGTGCTGACGGGCCGGTACTGTGCTGGGTTGACGGATCGGAGTCGGCCTAGGTCAGCAGCATGGCCGCTGACACTTTATCTGCCGCGTGCCTCAATCTTGTACCCGTGCCTCCGCATCTCCACCTTTAATCATAGAGTCCCGTCACATCCTAGGATTGGATGTGACCAGAGCTATCTAGCCGGCTAGCGGCCTCGCTAGCGGGCCTTGAAGTTGCCGTCTCTCCCCTAGCCGGGCGCTTCCTAACCAGCGAGGAGGAGTTGCTGTCTCCCCCCTAGCCGGCACACGCTTCCCAGCCGGCCAGGAGGAGTTGGCCTTTTGGAGGAAGCTGATGATTCCCTTTATACTTGGACACAAAGGAATAGGCTCGATGAGCCTACCCTGGGGTTATCCCCCCGTCAGTAGTCCCGAAGCAGGGGAGGTCCGCCGCCTCGAGGTGGAGGGCCTCGCCGGCTTGAGTTCCTTGTTGACGCTCTTCATGGGTCGCTTGTCGCGGGAGATACTGAGTTAGAAGTCGACTGGCTTCCAACGGACACCTCGGCTTCGCTGCACACAGCACCGCCACGCCATGTGCCAGGCCCCAGGCCTGACATCATGATTATCTACTCGGGTGACGGGATGGGGCCTGCACATTGGGTCCCATCATGACGCCTCCTCGTCCTTCGCGCACGCGGATCTTCTGCAGATCGCTATGCAGTGTCGGGCTTTGAGGAGCGTAAATGCTCCCGCAATAATCGGAGGAGGTGGGAATCGTGTGCTCCGGATCCCCCCACGATCTCTTGGGGGGTTTAAATGGTGTGCGGGGGCATCGAGGAGGCCATTCGCCCCCCTTCTCGCCCCGCACAAATGCCCCTTCCTTCCCTGAGCCACAGAAAGAAGATAACAATGCTCGCCTTCGCCGCTGTTCGAGCCGTCGCCGTTGTCCACCGCCGGGACTCCATCTCATTCCTCGCCGCCACCGGCCATGTCTAGCAGCGCCCCCAAGAAGGGGCAGTTCTGAGGCGTGTGGGTGGGCAGGGAAGTCCACGCTGGCAGACACGTTGGGTCCCAAGCCGATGACCCCATGCGCCGCTACGCTGGTGCACCACGGGACTGCGTCCGGCTTCCTGCAGTTGCCGATGCAGGATTCTATAAATAAGTGACAAAAGGGGTTCTTCTATGTGAAGAATGTCGACCCCTCCCGCGACTACAACAATCTTCCTTTGTTCGCCATTGCTTCGCTGACGACGAAGCAGAACTGGAAGGCGACGCTTCCGCAGCCGATTGACGAGGTGGCACAAATATGCGCTCACCTTGATAACTTGAAGATCCGAAGCCTCTTAGCCTGTGACCTGCTCGCCACCATGGTAGCATGCCGGGTCCTGCCGCACATGATATGTCAGGTGGGTAGCTGGCACGACCTCTCCCGGCACTCCACTAAGAACTTTCGAGCCAGCGCGGTGGCCCAGAACGTGAACCTGATATCCTCCACCAACATGGACGAAGGCGGGGACTGGGATTGGGGCATGACCCCTTACGACCGAAACCATCCGGCTCAAGTGGTAAGCACTTTCCCAGAGTCTTTTTCTTATCTTCTTGAGTATTCTTCCCATCTTCTGATGTCGGATGCCGGCTCCGCTCTCCAGATGTTCAAGCACTTGCAGGGCTATCATCGGACGGATGCCGACGTGGAGGCGTTGGACCTAGCTGAGATAGAGAATGAGGGGGGGGGGGGTGGTCGAGCCATAGATCTCTGCCTCCGCAGACGTGGAAGGGGCATCAGAGTCGAAGGGCACCGAGCTGCCTGGTGAGCATCTTAAGTATGCTCTTCTTGATTAGACGGATGATGACGAAACGCCGCCTTCCTTGCATGATGCAGCCAATGAAGAGGACCAAGAGGACCTGAAGGAGGTCTCCAGCCCTCCTCTGAAACTAGCTCGTCGAGCCATCGGTGAGACGGCGGCGCAAGGCGAAGCAGCACGACAGAAGGGCAAGATGGTTGTGATACCTCTCCAATGTATCTATAATTTTTGATGGTTCCATGCTATTATCTTGTCAAACTTTGGATGTCTTGTATGCATTTTATATCTTTTTTGGGACTAACTTATTAACTCAGTGCCAAGTGCCAGTTCCTGTTTTTTATCCGTGTTTTTGACCTTTTTCAGAGGAGAATATCCGACGGAGTCCAAACGGAATAAAACCTCCAAAATGATTTTTTTTCGGAACAGAAGATATGCAGGGAGTTTGAGAACCAAGGCAAAGGGTCCCGGGGGAGGCCACAAGCCCCCTAGCCGTGGCCTGGGGGGGGGGGCTAGCAGGCTTGTGGGCCCCCTGTGGCTCCTTTGCCCTACTTCTTCCGCCTATAAATCCCCAAAAAAATCTGAAACCATGGGAGAGAGCCACGAAAATAATTTTCCGCCTCCGCAAGCTTCTGTCTCCGCAAGATCCCATCTAGGGCACGTTCTGGTGCCGTGCCGGAGGGGGGATTCGGACACGGAGGGCTTCTTCATCAACACCATTGCCTCTCCGATGATGCGTGAGTTGTTCACCACACACCTTCGGGTCCATAGCTAGTAGCTAGATGGCTTCTTCTCTCTCTTGGATCTTCAATACGAAGTTCTCCATGATCTTCATGGAGATCTATCCGATGTAATCCTCTTTTGCTGTGTGTTTGTCGAGATCCGATGAATTGTGGATTTATGATCAGATTATCTACGAATCTTATTTGAGTTTCTTCTGATCTCTTATATGCATGATTTCATATCCTTGTAATTCTCTTCGAGTTGTGGGTTTCGTTTTGCCAACTTGATCTATAATTCTTGCAATGGGAGAAGTGCTTGGTTTTGGGTTCATACCATGCGGTGTCCTCACCCAGTGACAGAAGGGGTAGCGAGGCACGCATCGTGTTGTTTCCATCAAGGGTAAAAAGATGGGGTTTATATTTATTGCATGAAATTATCCCTCTACATCATGTCATCTTGCTTAAGGCGTTACTGTGTTTGTTATGAACTCAACACACTAGATGCACGCTGGATAGCAGTCAATGTGTGGATTAATAGTAGTAGATGCAGAAAGTATCGGTCTACTTGTCTCGGGCGTGATGCCTATATGTATGATCATTGCCTTAGATATAGTCATGACTTTGCGCGGTTCTATCAATTGCTCGACAGTAATTCCTTCACCCACTGTAATATTTGCTATCATGAGAGAAGCCTCTAATGAACACTATGGCCCCCAGATCTACTTCACATCATATTTTCAGCCCTACACTTTTACTTTGTTGCACTTTCCGCCTTCAGATCTCACCTTGCAATCAATCGTGAAGGGATTGACAACCCCTTTCTAGCGTTGGGTGCAAGTTTGCTGTTTTTGCGCAGGTACTTTGGAGACTTGCCTTGATACTCCTACTGGATTCATACCTTGGTTTTCAAACTGAGGGAAATACTTACTGCTATTGTGCTGCATCACCCTTTCCTCTTCAAGGGTAAAACCAACGCAAGCTCAAGAGGTAGCAAGAAGAATTTCTGGCGCCGTTGCCCGGGAGCATCAAGTCAAGAATAATCTTCGTCCAACGTGTCAATTTCTGGCACCGGGGACTATTCTAAGTGAAGCTTATCCAAGTAACTGTCGCAAACTCATCTCTTGCATTTACCTTTTTTTGCCTCTCGTTTTCCTCTCCCCCACTTGTGGAAAACAAAAAATTACAAAAATATTTGCCTTTTTCGTTTGCCCTTTTCTTTCGCTTGCTTTCCATTCGCTTGTGTGCTTGTCTGCTTGCTGAAGTCACCATGACTGAAAACACCAAACTTTGTGACTTCTCGAATACTAATAATAATGATTTGTTTAGTACTCCGATTGCTCCCTCCACTAGTGCGGAATCATATGAAATCAATGCTGCTTTGCTGAATCTTGTTATGAAAGAGCAATTCTCCGGCCTTCCTTGTGAAGATGCCGCATCCCATTTTAATACCTTCATTGAGTTATGCGATATGCAAAAGAAGAAAGATGTGGATAGTGATGTGATTAAATTGAAGGTATTTCCGTTCTCATTGCGAGATCGAGCAAAAACTTGGTTTTCATCTTTATCCAGAAATAGTATTGATTCTTGGAAGAAGTGCAAAGATGCTTATATATCCAAGTATTTTCCACTAGCTAAGATTATCTCTCTCCGTAATGATATCATGAATTTTGAGCAACTAGATCATGAACATGTTGCACAATCTTGGGAGAGAATGAAATTGATGATTAGAAATTGTCCCGCTCATGGCTTGAGTATTTGGATGATTATACAAATCTTCTATGCTGGTTTGAATTTTGGTTCTAGAAATATCCTTGACTCCGCCTCCGGTGGAACTTCCATGGAAATCACATTACAATAAGCCACAAAACTCCTAGACAATATCCTGACAAACTATTCTCAGTGGCACACTGAAAGGTCACCTACTAGTAAAAAAGTGCACGCTATAGAAGAAATTAACTTTTTGACTGCTTAGATGGATGAGTTAATGAAATTGTTTGCTAGTAAAGGTGATCCTTTAGATCCTAATGATATGCCCTTGTCTTCCTTGATTGAGAGTAGCAATGAGAGCTTGGATGTTAATTTTGTTGGTAGGAATAATTTTGGCCACAACAATGCTCTTAGAGATAACTATATTCCTAGGCCTTTTCCTAGTAATCCCTCTAATAACTTTGGCAATTCCTACAACAATGCTCATGGAAATTACAATAAATTACCCTCTGATCTAGAGAGTAATATTAAAGAGTTTATCAACTCGCAAAAGATTTTCAATGCATCCATAGAAGAAAAACTGCTCAAAATTGATGATTTGGCTAGGAGCGTTGATAGAATGTCTCTTGATATTTATGCTTTGAAATTGAGAGGTTCTCCTCCCAAGATCAATATGGATGAAACTTTGAAAGCTATGCGTGTTTCCATGGATGAGAGTAAAGAAAGAACTGCCCAAATTCGTGCTAGACATGAATGGCTTAAAAAGGCGTGTTCTCGTGATGAGAATCACGAAGATCTTAAAGTTCTTGGTGTGACTCCCATTGAATCCTTGTTTTCTAGGGTCAAACCTAATGATGATGGGGCTGGATATGAATCCACTTTGGTTGAGAAATGCCCCATTGATTTGGAGTCTATCTATCTTGATGCTAAAAGCATTGAAAGTGGAATAGAGGATATCAAAACTTTGAGTAGTAATGAAACTAATACTTTTGATTTCAAGGAATTCAATTATGATAGTTGCTCTTTGATTGATTGCATTTCCTTCATGCAATCCATGCTGAACTCTCCACACGCTTATAGCCAAAACAAGGCCTTTACCGATCATATCGTTGATGCTATGATGAAATATCTTGAAGAGAAACTTGAATTGGAAGTTTCTATTCCTAGAAAACTTCATGATGAGTGGGAACCTACTATAAAAATCAAGATAAAAAACTATGAATGCAATGCTTTGTGTGATTTGGGTGCTAGTGTTTCCGCGATTCCAAAGTCTTTATGTGATGTTCTAGGCTTCAATGAGATTGATGAGTGCTCTCTTAATTTGCATCTTGCGGATTCTACTGTTAAGAAACCCATGGGAAGGATCAATGATGTTCTTATTATTGCAAATAGGAACTATGTACCCGTGGATTTCATTGTGCTTGATATTGATTGCAATCCAACATGTCCTATCATTCTTGGTAGACCTTTCCTAAGGACTATTGGTGCTGTCATCAATATGAAGGAAGGGAATATTAGATTTCAATTTCCATTAAAGAAGGGCATGGAACATTTTGCTAGAAAGAAAATAAGATTGCCTTATGAATCCATGATCATGGCTACTTATGGTTTGAGTACCAAAGACGATGATACGTCATTCTATTGCCTTATGCCTAGCTAAGGGCGTTAAACAATAGCGCTTGTTGGGAGGCAACCCAATGAATTTACCTTTGCTTTTTTGATTTGTGTTTTGTTGCGTCCACACCATCATAATTCTGTTATGATTGTGTGTAACATCCCAAAATTATAAATTTTGGAATGTTAATATAATTATTAGATTGATTGTTTGTTTGTTTGAGTGATTGAAACTTGAGTGGAATTTGAAACTTCTCAAAACATGAGAGGGAATAAAATGACTTTCCCAAAATTTTCTATTTTGAATCCCTTTTCAATTTTGAGTTTGAATATTTTCAAAACCCTTTGATTAAAAAAAAATCAAACGAGAGGAGGAAAATAACACTCCAAAATCAGAGACAATGTCTTGATTCAAATTTTAAGTATTTGCAATTTATTTGAAATTCAAATTCCTTTTCATTTTAAAGTTATTGCAAAAAAATAATTTTTTGGTTTTGAAAATATGTTCATATTTTAGAAAATTTTGATATATAATATGTCTATATAAAATGTTCTCTTTTTTTCATTTATACGTTTTTATTCTTTGTTTTAAAAATAAAATAAAATTGTTCGTTCGCAAAAAAAAAACAAAAAAGAAAAACAAAAGGCACGGCTCGCATGAATCGCCTCTTGCGGCCGGCCGAACCTTTACCTGGCCCATGACAGGCTTTGTTTCTTTTATCTCCACATTACGTATATGTTTAGTCCCACATTGCCTATCTATGGACCATTAGACATCCCTTCCACCTATAAGTATAGACCCATAGGAGCATCCAAAAATCATCTATTTCGGGTTAAATCAATCTTTTGGTTTAACTAGATTTATTAAATAAAAATATTTTTTCCTTCTCTTCGGCGGGATTTCTCGAAGTCGTCTCCTCATTGAAATTAATTCTTAGTCTGCATTCTAAAGGTATTTTTCTTCGTATTTTTTTTACTCCCGTAGTTTATTATTTCTAGACTAGTATTCCTACATTAGTATACGGTAGAGTAATTAGATATATTAATTAGTCTTCGTATTTACACATTACTACTAGAATTCTTTTAGACATAGCACTTTTCTTCCGTAAAACAGTTTGGCCCTGATTTTTTAAATAGCCATAACTTTTTACTCGTTTATCCGAATTAGATGAAACCAACGCCTAGAGTTTCGTCTTGATCCCACCTATCCGATGAACCTATCATATCAACTTTTTTGAAATTTTCAAATTTCGAAATTTGTTCATATTCATATTCAAACTTCTTTTGATCATATCTTTTTATCCGTAGCTCCGTTTTAGATGAATTCAATTGCGTCGGATTCGTATCAAAGTAATCTTTCCGTTTGTTTCATTAGTTTTAACTTTTCAACTTATAATTTTGATCAAATCAGATTTATCTATTAGTCCCCAAAAGTGTTCACATCGTTTTAAGCCGATTTAATGTTAGGTTGACGTATTTGTATCTTTTGATCCGCTAGTTCAAATCTAGTAATTCTTTTTTATACACGCTCATATTGATCTCCTATATCCAGTAGCATCATTAGTTTCGACCTTTGAACCTTACAAATTTGAGCGATTCAAATTTGTATTCGAACATTCATTTGATCTTATCTTGCAAATCGTACCACCTTTTCAATTGATTCCTTTTACCCCTAAACACTCATGTCATATATACGTAACCATCCTACTTCAGTTCAACTTCTCTTGACCTTTTGAATGCAAATTCAATTCATACTTCAATTCACTATAACTTGCGTTGTAGTGCTCCATTTCAAGAAATTCTTTCTACAAATAAATTCTTATGTCTTATACTATTTGTCAAACAACATTCATGTTGTTCTCCCAATATTTTTGATCATCTCCCATAGTGTATGCAAGTCGAGCTTATATAGCAATAGTTCATCGTCCATTACCTCTTTTGATCTCATTCATGCACCTTCACTTTACAACACACTTAGGACCTTTTTATTAAACCTTAGTACGTTGTTATTTTGCACCAAGACATGCTTTGTTATTATGTTCTCTTGGTTCCTCCTTTTTCGCATGAATGTTTATTGAATGCTATTCATTTACGATAGATTGCTAGGAGTGTGGCGAGTAGAATTATCAGGATTTTGAGAGCGACTATCTTCATCAAGTAATACCAGGCAAGTCACTTTGATCATACTATCAACTATGTTTTATGCATCGTAGTTCTACCGTCCTATGCCCAATTGCATGCTGAGTAGGTACTTGGAAATTCCAGTATAGATTGTAGTATCATGTGGTAGGCACACAACAACCCCGATACTTGGCCCCGGGACGACAAATGTCATATTGCTATGCTTGAGTAGACGGGATTTCGGTTGAGTGCATCACACGAGTGATGTGAGGTTGATTAATAATCAAGACCGGTTAAGACAAGACCTTTCAAGACCTCGGACGCAATGCAACTCTGGGTGAAGGACGGTTGATCGGCTCCCCGGAGAACCCAGTGGATGACTCGGGATGCTGGAGAGGACATGACATCCTGCGGAAAGCTTCACCCAGGCTCAAAGAGACGGACGGATACTTTCAAGACCCAAGGCTTACCTGCACAGCCACAAGTCATTATGGGCTCTGGCTTGGTTGGACAACGCGGCGACTCTGGACAGGCGGTGCTAGCAGATGTAGAAGAACGGTAGGATTGGATGGGCACCGACAGGGATTCAGAGGGACCCGTTGAAAGACCATGTTTTGATCATCCAGTCTTCAAACACCCTGAAGTGCGAGGACATACTCGGAGGCGATCAAATCTTGTGGGCAACGCGTGCAAAACTCTGTAGAGTACTCAAACCTAATCGATTAGCCGTGTCCTCGGTCATGGACAACTTGAGCCAAAGGAACTGAAGTTATCTGGATTTCTCAACACCATTAAATATATTTTATGAGCGTAATTATTGATAACTCGGGTACGAGAACTGGTTGGCGGAACCATCTCGTTAACAACCAACAATGTAGTAACATTTTGCTTTTAGCCCTCTCTTGTTGTAGGAGAAAACTTGCTTTTCGCTAAAAACTTATAGCCCCACCTGCCATATATGCATATAGTATAGATGATTACTTTTCACCCCTCTCTTATGTGACTTGCCGGCATATTCAATATGCTGACCTACACGGCTGCAACGTCTTATGTTGCAGATATTTTTCTTCGACGAGTAAGAGTACGATTCAGGGTTACGGTCTACACTCAACTTGCCGTTGGTGTTTATTGGGACTCCACTCCCTTGACTGCTTCCGCTGAAATATTTAAGGTATATATCAGTTTTACGCTATTTACATGTGATTGCACTTTGATATATACATTGATGTACTGTGTGTGCCAGCATATTGATCCAGGGATGGCACAGATACACAGAGGCTTGACTCGTCTTGAGTCGGGTCGCTACATTGTGTTTTTTTGTTTCTTTTTGTGTTTGTGCCAAGTAAAACCTTTATGACTAGTTCGGTGATGGTTGTTTGATCGTGCTGAAAAAGACAGAAACTTTTCGCTCACGGAAGTATTTTTCATTTTTATCCAGAAAGAGATTTTGAGTTGATTCTTTTTGTTGCTGGTTGATATGCCAATTCCCCAAATTGGCATAATATTTCAGAATTATTGAGATACCAGAAGTATACAGATTGCTACAGACTGGTATGTTTTTGACAGATTCTGTTTTTATTGTGTTGATTGCTTATTTTGATGAAACTATGGATAGTATCGGGGGGTACTAGCCATGAAAAAATGAGAATACAGTAAAATAACACCAATATAAATAGAAATCAAGTTTGCTACAGTACCTAAAGAGGTGGTAGTTTGTTTTCTTGTGCTAATGATATCACGAGTTTCTGTTTAAGTTTTGTGTTGTGAAGTTTTCAAGTTTTGGGTGATGTTCTCGTGGACAATGGGATGAAGAGTGGAAAGAGATCAAGCTTGGGGATTCCCAAGGCATCCCAAGCCAAATTCAAGGACACCAAAAAGCCTAAGCTTGGGGATGCCTCGGGAAGGCATCCCCTCTTTCGTCTTCAATCCATCGGTAACATTACTTGGAGCTATATTTTTATTCACCACATGATATGTGTTTTGCTTGGAGCGTCGTGTATTATAGGAGTGTTTTCTTTTTGTTGTGTAACCATTATCC
Organism: Hordeum vulgare subsp. vulgare; assembly: GCF_904849725.1. Taxonomy (NCBI): domain Eukaryota; kingdom Viridiplantae; phylum Streptophyta; class Magnoliopsida; order Poales; family Poaceae; genus Hordeum; species Hordeum vulgare. Next base: position 265,871,025 of record NC_058519.1, on the reverse strand, counting down.
TTGCTGCACACCTTTTGAGAGAGACATGCACTCATCGTGAAGCTAGAATACTCTTTGACCTTCGCTTATATCTTTTGAGTTAGCTAATTTAGCTCCAATGTGCTTCACTTAGATCTTTTTAGAGCACGGCGGTGTCATATTTTGGAGAAATAAGAACTCTCGATCTTCACTTATATCTTTTCGAGAGTGCTCTCTTTGAGCAGCTGGGTAGTTGGCTTGTGCTATGAAAGTAGTCCTACAGTTCATAGGCGTCCAAAGAGGATACAATAAAAACTTCCATATTCATGTGCATTGATTAGAAAGAGAAGTTTGATTCCTCTCAATTAGTTTTGAGACATGGATTTGGTAATATTAGAGTTATGTTAGTAGGGTGTTGTGAATCTAGAAATACTTGTGTTGAAGTTAGTGATTCCCGTAGCATGCACGTATGGTGAATCGCTATGTTAGGAAGTGGGAGCATAATTGATTTATTGATTGTCATCCTTTGTGTTGCGGTCGGGATCGCGCGATGGTTAACACCTACCAACCCTTCACCTAGGAGTATGCGTTTAGCACTTTGTTTTGATTACTAATAAAAACTCTCGCAATAAGTATGTGAGTTCTTTATGACTAATGTGAGTCCATGGTATAGATGCACTTTCACCTTCCACAATTGCTAGCCTCTCTAATGCCGCAACTTCCGCCGGTACACAAAACCACCATAGACCTTCCTCAAAACAGCCACCATACCTACCTATTATGGCCTTTTCATAGCCATTCCGAGATATATTGCCGTGCAACTCCCACCATTCTGTCTCATGACTTGTGCCGTTACTTCCATATTGCCATTGCATGATCGTAAGATAGCTAGCGAGATGTTTCAACGTCATACGCCAAGCTAGATCGTTGCACATCCCGATGCACTGCCGGAGGCATTTCCTATAGAGTCATCGTCGTTCTAAGCATTGAGCTGTGAGTAAATAAAAGTGTGATGATCATCATTAGAGCATTGTCCCATGTGAGAAAAAATGAAAAGAGGCCAAAGATGCCCACAAAAAAAAATGTTTTTTTTGAAAAGAGACCGAAGAGCCCAAACAAAAAAAAGAGAGATAAAAAGAGAGAAGGGACAATGCTACTATCTTTTTCCACACTTGATCTTCAGAATAGCACCATGTTCTTCATGATTGAGAGTCTCTTATTTTGTCACCACCATATACTAGTGGGCATCTTCATTATGTAACTTGGCTTGTATATTCCAATGATGGGCTTCCTCAAAATTGCCCTAGCTCTTCGTGAGCAAGCAAGTTGGATGCACACCCACTAGTTCTCCTTTTTAGCTTTCACACACTTATAGCTCTAAGTGCATCCGTTGCATGGTAATCCCTAGTCATTCACATTGATATCTATTGATGGGCCTCTCCATAGCCCTTTGATACGCCGAGTCGATGTGACCATCTCCTCCTTTTTGCCTCACAACCTCCACCACACTCTATTCCACCTATAGTGCTATATCCATGGCTCACGCTCATGTATTGCATGAGAGTTGAAAAAGGTTTGAGAAAGTAACAGTGCGAAAACAATTACTTGGCCAATACCGGGGTTGTGCATGATTTAAATTCGTTGTGTGGGGATGATGGAGCATAGCCAGACTATATGATTTTGTAGGGATAACTTTCTTTGGCCTTGTTATTTCGAAAGTTTATGATTACCTTGCTAGTTTGCTTGAAGTATTATTGTTTTCATGTCCATAGCAAACTATTGTTTTGAATCTTACAGATCTGAACATTCATGTCACATGAAAGAAGTTACAAAGGACAAATATGCTAGGTAGCATTCCATATCAAAAATTCCATCCTTATCACTTCCCTACTCGAGGACGAGCAGGAGTTAAGCTTGGGGATGCTTGATACGTCTCCAATGTATCTATAATTTTTGATGGTTCCATGCTATTATCTTGTCTAACTTTGGATGTTTTGTATGCATTTTATATCTTTTCAGGGACTAACTTATTAACTCAGTGCCAAGTGCGAGTTCCTGTTTTTTCTGTGTTTTTGACCTTTTTCAGAGGAGAATATCAAACGGAGTCCAAACGGAATAAAACCTCCGAAAAGATTTTTTCCGAAACAGATGATACGCAGGGAGCTTGAGAACCAAGACAAAGGGTCTCGGGGGAGGCCACAATCCCCCTAGCCGCGTCCTGGGGGGCGCCTAGCAGGCTTGTGGGCCCCCCGTGGCTCGTTTGCCCTACTTCTTCCGCCTATAAATCCACGAAAAATCTGAAACCACAGGAGAGAGCCACGAAAATACATTTCCGCCGCCGCAAGCTTCTGTCTCCGCAAGATCCCATCTGGGGCACGTTCTGGTGCCCTGCCGGAGGGGGGATTCGGACACAGAGGGCTTCTTCATCAACAACATTGCCTCTCCGATGATGCGTGAGTAGTTCACGACAGACCTTCGGGTCCATAGCCAGTAGCTAGATGGCTTCTTCTCTCTCTTGGATCTGCAATACAAAGTTCTCCATGATCTTCATGGAGATCTATCCGATGTAATCCTTTTTTGCGTTGTGTTTGTCGAGATCCGATGAATTGTGGATTTATGATCAAATTATCTATGAATCTTATTTGAGTTTCTTCTGATCTCTTATATGCATGATTTCATATCCTTGTAATTCTCTTCGAGTTGTGGGTTACATTTGGCCAACTTGATCTATAATTCTTGCAATGGGAGAAGTGCTTGGTTTTGGGTTCATACCGTGCGGTGTCCTCACCCATTGACAGAAGGGGTAGCAAGGCACGAATCATGTTGTTGCCATCAAGGGAAAAAGATGGGGTTTATATCTATTGCATGAATTTATCTCTCTACATCATGTCATCTTGCTTAAGGCGTTACTCTGTTTGTTATGAACTCAATACACTAGATGCATGCTGGATAGCGGTCGATGTGTGGAGTAATAGTAGTATATGCAGAAAGTATCGGTCTACTTGTCTCGGACGTGATGCCTATATGTATGATCATTGCCTTAGATATCGTCATGACTTTGCGCGGTTCTATCAATTGCTCGACATTAATTCGTTTACCTACCGTAATATTTGCTATCATGAGAGAAGCCTCTAGTGAACACTATGGCCCCCGGGTCTACTTCACATCATATTTTCAGCCCTACACTTTTACTTTGTTGCACTTTCCGCCTTCAGATCTCACCTTGCAATCAATCGTGAAGGGATTGACAACCCCTTTGTAGCGTTGGGTGCAAGTTTGCTGTTTTTGTGCAGGTACTTTGGAGACTTGCCATGATACTCCTACTAGATTGATACCTTGGTCCTCAAACTGAGGGAAATACTTACTGCTACTGTGCTGCATCACCCTTTCCTCTTCAAGGGAAAAACCAACGCAAGCTCAAGAGGTAGCAGGTTGCCACTACCAAGCCGGCTCCCAAGCGTGCTGCAGCTGGACCTCCGGCTGGAGGCCGAGGCGGCGGTGCGAATAAGCAGCGAGCCACCACTGGCAGAAGGACGGTGCCCGTCGTCGCCGGGTAAGGGAACACTTTCCCCTTCTTTTTGGTTTTTTTTGGTACGAAGGACTTTCCTTTACTGGTTTGCATCCGGTAGGGTTGTCGAGGAGGCGGATATGATATGTTATGTTATGTTATATGATATGTTATATGTATGCATGATTTACAAGATTCAGGGGGAGATCTCCATGATATAAATCATCAATGTGCATCTGCTATAAAAGCAAAATCCTCAAGGTATGCAGATCTTCAAGGGGAGTCTCTGTGAATCTTGTTTTCAAATTCCTCAAATGAGTATTTACACTTCATATTTTTGATCCCTGTTGAAGACTTAACCTAATTGTCATCAACCACCAAAAAGGGGGAGATTGTAAGTGCATCTAGTGCCCCTTAGTGATTTTGGTGGTTTGAAGACTTATAGGTTAAGTATCTAATGTGTTTTTGAGTATACACAGGATCTATAAGTCATTGAGGAGTTTGAGATATTTGAAGAATATCGACCCCTAAAAATATATGTCTTCAGTTGAAGAAATTGGTCTGAAGCTGAAGAAATGAATCACGAGGAATCTGCGATGAAATTGATATTCCTCATGAAGATATTGACATCGAGAAGATCGGTGGTTCCTGAAGAAAATCATTTTGAAGAAATTGAAGCGTGAAGATTTACGCTTTCTGTTTTTACTTTCTTCGCATTTGATGAATAGGAACACCGTACTGTTAAAGGGGGTCAAAGTAACGCTATGAAATGAATTTCCTCATGATGCTCAACCCAAGCCAAATCCTACCAAAAGCCTCAAGTGAGGAATATGAGTGACATGAGGACTCTCACAGTTGAGGGTCCCGATCGTTTCGATAGCCACGCCAAGTCACTGGTCTTATCCACTCCAACGGTCATATTATTTAAGGGCATTAGTGTCAAATCATGTCGGGATGCTCCCAGGCTATAAATAGCCGCCCCCCACAACCACTAGCTGGTTGGCTGCTCCGTTAGAAACTGACACTTGTCATAAGAGCAACCCAATTCCTCAGAGCCTTCGAGAGTAAATCATCAGTGAGGAAATACACCACCCATCGAAACCACAAACCAAAGCTAGTGATTGAGCATCACTGAAGAAGTTGTTCCTGTGTGGGACTGAAGCCTTTTACCTTTGAGGACTGTGCATCCTCCAGACGGTTAGGCGTCATGGTCTAGAGCAATCCAGCAGTCAATTGTGGATCGCCGGGTGACCGAGTTTGTGAGGGTTTGGAAGTCTGCCCTGAAGACTTACCACGAGTGTTGGGCGAGGACTGTGTGTCCTTAGCTCAAGGAGAATACGGTAGGGACTGTGTGTCCCGGGACTGGGTGTCCTTTGGTTTCAATACCAAGCTGCTCCAAACCAGAAGTACAACTGTCACATCAGTTGGAACTGGGTCATCAACAACAGTCTTCACCAAGAATCGGGTTCTAATTCCTCAACTCTTTACTTTCTCTGTATTATGTGTTGATGACTTTCACTGTGACTGTTTGAAGAATTTGCTAAAGACTTTCTCCGAATTTCCTCAACCCCAAATTCTTCACAATAGTTAATCATCATCTGTATTCTGCGTGCCTGTTTACTGTGCAATCTGTTTTCATAATCTTCACTCTGTAATACTGCTGTTGTGAACATTTGCACGACTGATCCTTAACTGTTTCCGCTGTAAGTTAGTCATCAGTGAGGAATTTCCTCAAAAGGAATTTCCTCAGTGATGAAATTCTTAAAATCTCCTATTCACCCCCCTCTAGCCGATATAACGCACTTTCAATTGGTATCAGAGCAAGGTACTCCCTTGTTCTGTGTGATTTTGGTTTAACCACCTGGGGTTTTAGTTATGTCGACTGCAGGCATGTTTAAGGTGACTGCAGCATGTCCTACCTACGAGGGAAAGAACTTTCCCTTCTGGAAGAACAAAATGCAAATGCATCTACAAGCTATAGACAATGATCTCTGGTATATTGTGGAAAATGGTGTCCCCATCATTTCTGCTAGTGTCACTGCAGCTGATGTGAAGAAATTCAAGCAACTCGATTCTCAAGCAAAGAACATCATCTGTGGTCATCTGAGCCCTGGCCAGTTTGGAAGAGTAAGTGCCTTAGGCTCTGCAACACTGATCTGGGAGAGACTGTGCAAGGTAAATGAAGGAGTATCAACCCAACGTGACTCCCGTGTTGATATTATTCGCAATCTCTTCAATCGCTTCAAGAGACATGACAATGAAAGCTGCCAAGACACCTTTGATCGCCTCACTGACATATCAAATGAACTGCAAGCACTGGGAGCTCGAGACATCACTGATCACGAAGTTGTGAAGAAACTGCTGAGATCTTTGGATTCTTCATTTGACACTTTAGTTCCGATGATTCAAGAAAGACCAGACTACAAGATGCTAGATCCTGCTGATATCCTCGAAAGGCTAAATACTCATGAGTTCCAGCTAGAAGAAAAAAGAGATCTATATGGACAAAGCTATTCCAGACCACGTGCACTGAAGGCAAGAGCAATTTCCTCATCTGAAGAAGAAGACACAGATGGCAGCAGTTGTGACCCTGAAGAATTTGGTCAGGAACTTGCAATGCTTGTGAGGAAATTCCAGAGATTTACACGACGAGGCCAGTTCGGTAAATCATCAAGAAGAGACATGAGGAAATCAGAATCTGCATCTGAGGACTACAAGAAACGGACCTGTCACAAGTGCAAGAAATCAGGTCATTACATTGCTGATTGTCCCCGCTGGGGAAAGGAATCAAAGAAGAAGAAATACAAGGATGACAGTTCTGATGACTCAAAGAAGAAGAAGAAATCTTCAAAATCCTCATCTTCAAAGTCCTCCTCACACAAGAAGACTAGCTTCAGAAAGGCTCGGGCACTTATTGGCAAGGAATTGGATTCCGAGGCAGAATCAGAGGACTGTGATGAAGAAGAAGGCTCTGGAGAAGACTCAGAATCCGGACAGGCTAGTCTTGCACTAGCAACCAATTTCGTCAGCAAGTCAATCTTCAATCTTGAAGAAAATGAGTGCACCATCCATACATATGACTATGCTGACGACTTCGCTCCAACCTTTTGCTTCATGGCAAAAGGTTCAAAGGTATCAAATAATGCCTCCTCCTCTGATTCAAGTGACTGTGAACATGATGATTACAAGAAACCCAGTTACAGTAAACTTGCCATCATTGCCACTAAACAACAAACTGCTCTTGAAAAGCTTCAAAAACTGCTAGACAAAAGTGATGATCTGTTGAATGATGAAATGAATCTTAATCAAATCCTCGCTGATGACATGAAAAACCTTCAGTCTAGATTTGATAATCTTCAGGATCGTCATGATACACTCCTCACTGATCATGAGAAGCTTTCCTACGAATTCCTTCAAAGAAAGCTTGATCTTGAGAAGTTAAGGATGTCTCATGATGATCTTCGTATGGAAAATGATTCATTACTGGCTCAACAGATTAGCGCTAGTCAAGTTGAATTTATTACTCCATGTCTTAAATGCATTGAACGTGAAACTGGTAATTCCTCACCAGAATCATCAAATGCTACAAATTCTTCAACTACACCTGCTGTGTCTATTTCCTCACTTGAGGAAAACACAAATGTTACTAATGAAAATGCATGGTTGAAGGAATTGTATGTGACAGCCATGTACAAAAGCCTCAAAGGACACCAAATCCTTTGTGATGTGCTCAAAAAGCAGATCTTGAACAGAATCCGAGGAAAGAAGGAATTGCCTTTGAGAGAAAACTAAATGCTGATGGATCTTATTGGAAACCTGAGCAGTATCCCAAAACCTCATGGGTTGCTGCTACTGGGACTCCTTTTGATCCATCTAATCTAACTGGCTTCTCATGTGAATTATCCTATTCCTCAGATGAGTCATTTGATTCCAACTATAAACTGTTCAAAAATCAATCTGGTGAAGTATTTGCTCGATATGTTGGAACTAACTGCAGGAATGGCCCTCCTCTGAGGAAAATCTGGGTTCCCAAAAGTTGTCTTGAAAATCTTCAAGTAAATGTTCTCATGACATGACCTCTGAAGAATCTGAACCCCAGATCAAATTCCTCTGGAGGACCAAAGTCTTCAAGAAGATCAAAATCCTCAACTGGTCAAAACTATGCTCGTACCCGTGCTTATGCGTCTAACATGCAGGGAAACTACAAGGAATATGATTATGCGCGCTACTCCTCAAATCATTATGTTCATAAATCCTCAAACGAGTTCTCTGCATACTCATATGAGTACTTTAACCCCCCTACTGTTAAGAGAAGTGCATTAGCTTCAAAGCCACCTTTCTCATATGGTGCTCGCAGGATGATGAACGCTTTGCCACCCCTTCAGATGTGGGTGGTGAAGAAATCAAACTAATCACTTCTGCAGGACAGGTCTCCAGATGAAAATCATCATTTGAAGAATTTGCTGGAGACCTGAGGAAATGCTTGATAGGACGCAAGCTAATGATTGATGAAATAGAAATATTTCACACGTCCTTATATTTCTGTTATGATGAAATCACTGAACTGATGTAATTAGTATCATATTCTTCAAATCTGAAGCATATGAGATGGTAAGCTGTACTAATTCATCTGTAGGATGACAAACCCAAAAATACTGAGTGGGTTCTCGATAGTGGCTGCACACATCACATGACCGGTGATAAAAGCCTACTGATGAATATACCACTAACTCCATCACCTCTGAAGCAAATCACATATGCTGATAAAGGTAAAAGCAAGGTATTGGGACTTGGCAAAGTAGCTATTTCCAAGGATAGGCATATGGACAAAGTGATGCTTGTTGAATCCCTTGGTTTTAACCTCATGTCAGTCTCGATGCTTTGTGATCTTGATATGATTGTTATCTTTGGTAGATATAGATGTGTAGTCATTATGGAATCTCACAGATCCAAAGTCTTCTAAGGTGTAAGAAGAGGGGATTTGTACATTGTTGACTTCTCTACAGGCCCTCAACCAGCCACTTGCTTACTAGCAAAAACCTCAGAAGGATGGCTGTGGCACCGAAGACTGGGTCATGCAGGCATGAGGAATTTGCACACACTTGCAAAGAAGAAGCATGTCATTGGCATCGAATTAGTCAAATTCCTCAAGGATCATCTCTGCGGTGCTTGTGAATCTGGGAAAATGACCAGATCCAAGCATCCCTCCAAAACCATCATGACCACTACACGTCCATTTGAATTGCTTCATATGGATTTATTTGGACCTACACACTATGCAACACTAACCAATGCAGCATCTCTATATGGCTTTGTCATAGTTGATGATTATCCCAGATACACTTGGGTGCATATTATAGTGTATAAAACTGAAGTGCAGGAAATCTTCAAAGGATTTTCTTCAAGGGCCTCGACGAACTTCGGCATCAAGATCAAACATATCAGGAGTGATAATGGAACCGAGTTCAAAAACACTGGTCTTGATGATTATCTTGATGAACTTGGTATTACTCACGAATTGTCTGCTCCTTATACTCCTCAGCAGAATGGTGTCGTCGAAAGAAAGAACAGGACTCTGGTTGAGATGGCAAGAAATATGCTTGAAGAATATCAGACTCCCCGTCGCTTCTGGCCTGAAGCAATCAATACTGCATGCCATATCATCAACAGGGTATATCTTCACAAATTCCTCAAGAAAATCTCATATGAACTCCTCACTGACAAGAAACCCAATGTAAGTTATTTCAAAGTCTTCGGTGCAAAATGCTGGATTAGAGATCCTCATCATAGCTCAAAATTTGCACCTAAGGCACATGAAGGTTTTATGCTCGGTTATGGAAAGGACTCGCACACCTACAGAATCTTCAACAACTATCACAACAAAGTTGTTGATACTGTAGATGTGCGGTTCGATGAAACTAATGGCTCGCAAAGAGAGCAATTGCCTTCTGATCCAGATAAGCTGTCTCTTGAAGAAGCAATAAAGCTTAAGCCTACTGAAGACATTGTCCCCACTGAGGAAATTGACGAAGAAATGATCCCCATCGCTGATGAAAGCCAAGAAGATGCTCCTGAGGAAATTGCAACAACACCACTTCCTCAGCCCAGACAAAATCCTCAACCAGCTCATCCGAGGATTGCAAATGAAGAAGAACTTGACAAAATCCTAAACGACATCAACGCGCCAGGTCCTCTCACTCGCTCAAAAGCTTCACACTTAGTTAACTTTTGTGGGCATTTTTCTTTTGTATCCATCACAGAACCCTCAAAAGTAGCTCAGGCTTTTCTGGAACCGGAGTGGATCCAAGCCATGCAAGACGAACTTCTTCAATTCATGCTGAATGACGTACGGGAGCTCATCAAACGACCAGATCCTCGCAAGCATAACATCATCGGCACCAAGTGGATTTTCCGAAACAAGCAAGATGAGGACGGTCAAGTGGTGAGGAACAAGGCACGACTTGTAGCCCAAGGCTACACCAAGGTTGAAGGAATAGATTTCGATGAAACTTTTGCACCTGTTGCTAGACTTGAAGCTATTCGAATTGTACTTGCTTATGCTAATCATCATAACATCATCTTATATCAAATGGATGTGAAAAGTGCATTCCTCAATGGTTAGCTTGAGGAAGAAGTATATGTTGCTCAGCCCCCAGGTTTTGAGGATCCAAAGAATCCAGACAAAGTCTTCAAACTTAAAAAGGCTCTGTATGGCCTCAAGCAAGCCCCTCGGGCATGGTATGATACATTGAAGGAATTCCTCATGAAGAAAGGCTTCAAACCTGGTTCACTCGATCCAACTCTTTTCACAAAATCTTATGATAATGAGCTGTTTGTATGTCAAATATATGTTGATGACATCATATTTGGTTGTACTGACAAAAGATACAGTGATGAATTTGCCTACATGATGAGTGAAGAATATCAGTTGTCCATTATGGGGGAGCTGAAATTCTTCTTAGGTCTTCAAATTCGTCAACAAAGCAATGGAATCTTCATATCACAGGAGAAATACCTCAAGGATGTTCTGAGGAAATTCGACATGCACGAATGCAAAGGTGCCAAGACTCCGATGCCTACCAACGGCCACTTCGGCACTGATGAAAATGGTAAAGACTTCGATCAGCAGGTATACCGTTCTATGATTGGCTCCTTATTGTATCTATGTGCATCTAGGCCAGATATAATGCTTAGTGTTTGCATGTGTGCACGTTTTCAAGCAAAACTGAAGGAATCACACCATAAGGCTGTGAAACATATTCTTCGATACTTAGCTCACACACCAACACTAGGATTATGGTATCCCAAGGGCTCCAATCTTCATCTGGTAGGGTATTCTGATTCAGACTATGCTGGTGACCGTGTGGATCGTAAGTCAACATCTGGCACATGCCATTTCCTTGAAAGATCACTAGTTTGCTGGTCCTCAAAGAAGCAGAACTGCGTATCACTCTCCACTGCCTAAGCTGAGTACATTGCTGCTGGTTCTTGCTGTGCTCAATTACTATGGATGAAGCAAATCCTCAAGGACTACGACATCAACATGAAGAATGTGCCTCTCTACTGTGACAATGAGAGTGCTATCAAGATTGCATATAATCCAGTACAACACTCGAAAACCAAGCACATCCAGATTCGTCATCATTTTCTTCGGGACCATGTCCTCAAGGGCAATATCCTCATCGACCATGTGAAGGCTGATGATCAACTGGCTGATATCTTCACTAAGCCCTTGGATGAGAAAAGGTTTTGCAAGTTGCGGTGTGAGCTAAATATCTTAGAGTCTTCAAATGTTTTGTAAAAACATGCACACATCCTGACACTTATGCAAAGTTGATGACTTAGATGTGCAACACATGATGAAATGATTTTCTTCAACCAATGAAGAAAGTCACTCTGAATGTGAAGAAATTAACGAAGAAATTGATTCTCAGGGCCCTACGACAATTGTACGCGGCGTCTATAATCAACATTCTTATATGGTGGGTAACGCCACCGCCCAATGTGAAATTCCTCAAGTTGATTTTCTTCAAATGGTCAATTTCCTCACAATGCATTTTCTTCAAAACAGCTGTCCTTCATTGTGATGATCTATTACAAAATCTTCAAAAATACTTGATGACTTTTATTTGCATAGGTAGACTGTGATTTCGAGTCCTCAACAGCATTCACTTATTGCTATTTCTTCAAGTTGATGTTTTTGCTAAGTGAATGTGATCGGACCCTACCTTCCCTCTATGCTATACTTATCCAGTCTATTCAATTCATCATATGTGTTCTACTTGAAACTTTGTTCAAAATCCTCACTGCATCCTTGTCAGCTGATGATTTTGTAACGAAAATCCTCAAATCTTCAAATTTTTTTTTCTTTAAAAAGAATAGTAACTGAACTCCACTTCCCACGATCGGATAACCATGATCTCCACTATCTCCACCGCATCGTACGGGAGCTACACGTGTCCTGCGGAGACGTAGAGGCAAGGGCTATTCGGTCCGAAACTTTCGCGCCAAACAGTAACTTTCGGGCTATAAATAGGTCCTTATTCCCCTCGGTATATTCTTCTTCGCCTCATCGCTCTCCTGCCATCACACTCTCCATCGAACCCTAGCGCCACCGCTGGTTGTCTTGTCGCCGGCAAGGAAGAGCTTCACTGCCTCAACCTTTTCGCCGCCAGGATCATGCCAGAGTCGGAACATCTACGTCCGCCGCCGCCGTAGACGTCCTCTGCTGCCAAGTTAGGGTGCATTGGACACTTGACCGAAGAGCCTCTCCAACACCACCTTCTGTGTTCTTCGCTCGCACCTTCTAGGGTAAATATACTCCATTTTTACAGTAGCTCAGATCTGAAATTTTACCTCTCCCATGTGAAATCTGTTTTTCCTCAAGATACGATGCGCACATGATTCCTCAAACACTATCCATCACCACAATCATTGATGAACTAGCTAAGCATCTAAGATTTTCACGAGATTCCTCAATTGTGCGAATTTTCGGATCTGTACAACTCTGGAACCTAAGAACAGTATGCTTAAGCAAATTCCTCAACCACTGGTTATATTCCTCAAACTGTCAAACTTTTTCATTTTCTTCAAATCTGAGAACGCATATGACCTCTCCAAATTCCTCGCAACTATACTCTGTTCACACGTACACACATGTCAGCTGATGAATCTCTCGGTTCTCATCACATTAACTCATTTGCAGCGTTTCTAGAAGAAACTCTTCAAGGCTCATCAGAATCTTCAAGAGTTCAAAATCATCAGCAAATTCCTAGTCTGAAGAAAATGGAGGAAGAAAGGAAACAGAAGGGAGGAAAGAAACTGGAGCAAAACACAGCTGTTGATATTCCTGATGACATATACATGGACTATTGCACGCCTGATGAAGAACCTGAGACAATGGCTAAAAGAAAGATTAGGCTGCAAAAAATTGAACGCAGATGGGCAAAGGAGTGGAAGGAGTATAGGTTTGTGACCCCAAAATATGCGAAGAAATTCGCTTTGAAGCCTCTTGGCAGAAGGGCTCCACTTGAGGATCATCAAGTAGCTCATCCCTCAAGTCTTATGACACTTGATGACTACCGAGATGAAAAAGAAAGGCATCTGGCCAAGCTCAAGAAGCAAGCCGAAACAACAGTGAAGAAATTTAATGAATCCTCAGCTGCTGCCTCCGGTGCTGCTCATTCATCAGCAGCAGAAACTTCAGGCTCAGAGATTCCTCAAAAGCAGTCTGCGCCATCAAAGCCAAAGGCTCCAAAGCCTCAAGAGAAGTCTGGACAGGCTTCTGTCACAAAACCCTCAGCTCCAAAACCCTCGGTTCCAAAACCGTCAACACCAAAACCATCAGCGCCAAAACCCTCAGCACCCATCTCATCTACACCAAAGTCCTCAGCTCCACCTCCAAAACCAGTACAGAAGAAAGTCGTGAAGCCTACGACTGCCAGCTCCAGCTCCTCACTCCCAGCTGCAACTAGCTTGGAGACAAAGTCTTCAACACCCCTTGTGAAGACTTTGGCAACTACTGAACCTGCACCTCTGCCCAGCCCCAACAAAATCATCGCAGTCCCGTCTGCATCAGAGGGAAGTGATGATTATGATGATGAATCCCTGGAAGCCATCATCAGGAACAAGCAAGAAAGGGTAGCACAAGCATCAGGCAGTGCTATTCCTCTGGCCATGGACCCCAAGGTCCTCCTCGACTTCATCAATGTATGGTATGAAGACCCAAACACACCCATTGATGATTTGAAACTTCCACCTGGCGTCAGCCACATGGTGGCCACCTTCATAAACGAAACCAAGTGGAAGGAACATGAGGCCAAGCAGGCAAAGATTGCAAAGGCCAAAAAGGAGAAATTCCTCAGGCAAAATCTCCTCAAGCTGACGCCTGAAGCATTGGTGTCAACCCAGGCAGAGCTGCAAGTCTTGACTGACAAGTGTGACAAACTGTCAGACCGCAAAAGCATCAAACGCAATTTCATCAAACTAGCCACTAGTGCTGTTGATGACTACAACAAGCGACACCCACAACCAACACCAACTCCTCAGCCCCTGGTTGAGCAGCCAGAAGATGCATCTCCTGATGAGGAGGAAATTCCTCAAAGTGAGGAACAACACCAAGAGCGCCGTGCTGATGAGCCAGCCATTGAAGAAATCATCACCGAGACCGCTCCTGATGAAACTGCAACCCCTGATGCAACTGCTCCTGATCCAGCTGCTTCACCAAAGCAGGCTGATGACTCTCTTCCAGCTGGTTCCTCACTACCAGCTGAAGAATCTGTAGAGAAAACACCTTCACCAAAAGCTTCAAAGGTGAAGAAGGTAATCCCGTCTGCATCAGACGCGAAAAAGACAAGAGCTGCTGAGAAGGAAGTGAAGAAGAGAAAAGCTTCCTCAGCAGAAGAAAAGATTGAGGCAAAACGCCTCAAGGAAACTAAAGAATCTGCCCCTCTGGACCCGGTGCCTCTAAATGTTGCACCTTCATATGAAATGGTCGTCATTGGTGACCAAACTACAAGGGCAGATGAGGAAATGAAGGATGCTGCCTCTGAAGAGCATACTGATGAGCAAATCCAGATTGATGAAAGTCCTCAACCTCATGTTCCTCAGATAGAGACTACTCAAGCTTCAGCTGCAGTAGCTGATGAATCTGCTTCTGCCACAAAGTCAGCTGATGAAAACCAAGCTGAAGAAAATGTCCAGTCTGAGCAGGCTCCTCCCACTGAACAGGCTGACCAAACTCCTCAAGCTGAGAAGGAAGAAGAAATTCCTCAGACTGAAGCTCAGCCAGAGCAAGAAATACCAGCTGATGAAATTCCTCAACCTGAGGAAACTGCTGAAGAAAATGTTCCCGCCCGTGACAATGAATTCATTGTGCTCAACCCAAAGACTGCCATGGTTGTTTCCCCTCCCATTCCTCAGCACAATATCAAGCCAGTTCAGCGCCAGCCATTCTCGAAGCGGCCAAAGTTTCAGAAAGAAAATTTCTTTGAGGAACGTATGTATTTCATCGGAGAGAATCCCTATGACAAGCCTCAAATGAGGCATCTGAAGTTTTGGACCAGGACTCAGATGAACTATTATGCTTCTGTGCTCTGTGGACGCAACAAGATATTCCAGCAGAGGCACTTTCCTCATGATGAACTTGAAGAAATTCCCTGCATGGAACCAGTCCTCAGTGTACTCCATGATGCAGGTTTGCTCCCCATGTGCTCAGACATATCAGATTGGAAAAGTGAGCTTATTCTTCAGTTCTATGCAACTCTGCACATCTCGGGCAATGCTGATGACATCAACACTTGGGTGTTCGACTGGATGACCCAAAACACTCACTACAAGGCTCCAGCGTCTGAACTCCTCAGAGAACTGCCCGTACCAATTCCTTCAGACGGGGCAGTGAAGCTTTATGGTGAGCGTGAGCTGCCCAATGGAATGATGGAAGTCCTCATGAAGCCTTTGGCTGCTGGCAAACCCTCAAGAACCACATTCCTCATCCATGAGCTCAAGTACACACCACGGTCTGTCTACCGCATTCTCTGCAGTGTGCTAGCGCCAATCAAAGGCCATGATTATGAAGAAGATGTCGTCGGCCTCATGAATAATATCCTCTTCCACATCATTCACGGTATTCCCATGAATATCCATGATTTCTTCTTGAGGACTTTGGATGACAATGCAATGTGCCCCTATGATCACAAAATTTATGCACCATGGATCATGAGATTCCTCAAGACAAGGACAGGCATCAACTTCCACGCAGATTTCCAGAACCATGTTGGTTATATGCCTCCTATCCGGGTCAACAAGAAGACTTTCGAGCCCATTGAGGGAAAAGGAAAGTCTGTGATTGATGAAGGCAACAGACCGCTTGATGGTCAGTTTAAAGAACCAGACGCTTATTCTTCATGGGACGATACTGAGACTCGTCCACCCGGCCCTGTTCCTCCTCGCGTGCTAAACACCAGAGAGCTTCTTCTCAGTCTTCATCAGAAGGTAGATCACAACCACAAATGGGTCAAACGCCAGTTTGGTGCCATTGTGAAAACCCTCACTGAGACACAGAATTCTGTGAAACTTAATCATCACTATCTGCATGAGGTTTTCGATCACACCTGGGCTACTATTGCACATCTGAAGACCCAGACTGAGCTTGAAGAAATGAACTTTGAGAAAGACTTTGAGTGGTCGTGGCCTCCCAAGAAGAAGTTCAGGCCCATTCCAGTGCCAGATCTTGAAGACAGCTCCTTCTCGTCATTCCGCACCGCCGAATCTGATGAGGGACAACTCGACACCGCAACAGGCCCAAGGAAGAAGACTACACCCAAGAAGCGCCAATGATCTTCATCAACCGCCAAGAAATGAAGTCTTCACGGGTGTTAGTCCTCAGTTTGTCCCTTTTTGTCACTTGATGACAAAGGGGGAGAAACTTGAGAGTTAGTCTTCAAACGGGATTTATTTTTGGGCCTTATGAACAATATTTAAGTTACAAACTCTTGGCTCTTCTGATGTTTTTATGTAATGAGTTGTAACTTAAGCCCGATGGTACTCTGACGCTTTTGAACATTTTTTTCGCATGCTTATTCCTCAAGTTTCAATGCACGCATGCTGAAATTTATCAGATACCATTTGCCATCATGCATCTTCATTTTCTTCATATGATATGTTATATGTATGCATGATTTACAAGATTCAGGGGGAGATCTCCATGATATAAATCATCAATGTGCATCTGCTATAAAAGCAGAATCCTCAAGGTATGCACATCTTCAGGGGGAGTCTTTGTGAATCTTGTTTTCAAATTCCTCAAATGAGTATTTACACTTCATATTTTTGATCCCTGTTGAAGACTTAACCTAATTGTCATCAACCACCAAAAAGGGGGAGATTGTAAGTGCATCTAGTGCCCCTTAGTGATTTTGGTGGTTTGAAGACTTATAGGTTAAGTATCTAATGTGTTTTTGAGTATACACAGGATCTATAAGTCATTGAGGAGTTTGAGATATTTGAAGAATATCGACCCCTAAAAATATGTCTTCAGTTGAAGAAATTGGTCTGAAGCTGAAGAAATGAATCACGAGGAATCTGCGATGAAATTGATATTCCTCATGAAGATATTGACATCGAGAAGATCGGTGGTTCCTGAAGAAAATCATTTTGAAGAAATTGAAGCGTGAAGATTTACGCTTTCTGTTTTTTACTTTCTTCGCATTTGATGAATAGGAACACCGTACTGTTAAAGGGGGTCAAAGTAACGCTATGGAATGAATTTCCTCATGATGCTCAACCCAAGCCAAATCCTACCAAAAGCCTCAAGTGAGGAATATGAGTGACATGAGGACTCTCACAGTTGAGGGTCCCGACCGTTTCGATAGCCACGCCAAGTCACTGGTCTTATCCACTCCAACGGTCATATTATTTAAGGGCATTAGTGTCAAATCATGTCGGGATGCTCCCAGGCTATAAATAGCCGCCCCCCACAACCACTAGCTGGTTGGCTGCTCCGTTAGAAACTGACACTTGTCATAAGAGCAACCCAATTCCTCAGAGCTTTCGAGAGTAAATCATCAGTGAGGAAATACACCACCCACCGAAACCACAAACCAAACCTAGTGATTGAGCATCACTGAAGAAGTTGTTCCTGTGTGGGACTGAAGCCTTTTACCTTTGAGGACTGTGCATCCTCCAGACGGTTAGGCGTCATGGTCTAGAGCAATCCAGCAGTCAATTGTGGATCGCCGGGTGACCGAGTTTGTGAGGGTTTGGAAGTCTGCCCTGAAGACTTACCACGAGTGTTGGGTGAGGACTGTGTGTCCTTAGATCAAGGAGAATACGGTAGGGACTGTGTGTCCCGGGACTGGGTGTCCTTTGGTTTCAATACCAAGCCGCTCCAAACCAGATGTACAACTGTCACAGCAGTTGGAACTGGGTCATCGACAACAGTCTTCACCAAGAATCGGGTTCTAATTCCTCAACTCTTTACTTTCTCTGTATTATGTGTTGATGACTTTCACTGTGACTGTTTGAAGAATTTGCTGAAGACTTTCTCCGAATTTCCTCAACCCCAAATTCTTCACAATAGTTAATCATCATCTGTATTCTGCGTGCCTGCTTACTGTGTAATCTGTTTTCATAATCTTCACTCTATAATACTGCTGTTGTGAACGTTTGCACGACTGATCCTTAACTGTTTCCGCTGTAAGTTAGTCATCAGTGAGGAATTTCCTCAAAAGGAATTTCCTCAGTGATGAAATTCTAAAAATCTCCTATTCAGCCCCCCTCTAGTCGATATAACGCACTTTCAACACAGCCCTAGAGGAGAAGGACGCTGCCTTGACCAAGGTGCAGGCTCAGCTGGCGAAGGAGACCGAGGCGGCCCAGACCCTCCAGGGCGAGCTCACCTGCCTGGATCAAGAGAGCGCGGCACGGGACCACGAGGCGTTGGAGGAGGCGTGCGAAACCGACATCCACTTCAACCATGAGTATTTTTCGTCTTGATTTAGTCTTCATTCTTGCTGGTGTTTCCCCCTCCTTATCCTTCATACCACACCCCATCCCCCAGGGCTCTTCCCCGAGACATGAGAGGCGGTAGAAGCATCCGTGGAGACCAGCCGTGAAGAGCGTCGTGCCGCTGGCGAAGAGGTGGACGCCAACATCGACTGGTCCGTGGAGGAAATAGCCACCGGCGCCAAGGCCCGTATGTATGAGCTGGCGCACTCCCTAGAGCGGCTCCAGAGTGCGGGGCTGGAGATGGTAAAGGCCCTGCGGCCTAACGCGGTGGAGCCGGCGTCCATGAGCTGGCTATCCCGCTGGCTCGAAGCCGGCAGCTCTCGTCTAGACGCCTGGCGCGCATCAGCCCCGCGTGCTGGAGCATACATGGCGCTCCGCCTGGCCAAGTCCTGGTATCGGAACCTGGACTTGGGCAAGATCACGGCGCAGCGCGCCTGCTCAGAGGAGGAAGTGGTAGCCTTGGAGGATGCGCTACAGGTGAGAGCCAGCGGCATCGCCACCTTCGCCGCTTGGGATGAGTTTGGCTTGGAGCGTGACGCAGACGACAACATGGTCCGTGAGACCTGTTCCATCTGCATCCCTACGAGGCCGAAGGCAGCTTTGCCGAGACAACCCTTGAGGAAGAAGTCGCCGACTCTAGCAGTGAGGCCTACGTGGACTCGGCCATGAAGGACGGTGCCGGAAGCGCCCCAGGCGGAGATGGTGCTTCTACCTCAGGCGTAGCCGGAGATGGTGAAGCCACCACTTCAGGTGCCGTTGCTGGGGCCACAGACGGAGCCGCCACCAACTAGCTCTCCTTCTTTTCGTTTTTCTCTGCATTTTGCTGTCAGTCCAATGGTTCCACCCACTGGGGGTGTTTTATTGTAATGAACTCCGACCGTGGGCCTTTGAATACTCTGAATGTGATATATGCTATCTATTCTGCATTATACTTGTAAGCGCTGTGCTTTTCGACTCGCTTTTTTGTCTATCGTTTCCCTTTTGGCTCCTGTTTATCCATCTCCTTTGCTTTCTCTAGCATCCGCCCCGCCCGCCTGACAGCCGGGATCCGGTCTATGATCGGGACGGGGCTTCTGCCTTTGAAAACATTAGGCCTAGATTTTTCGGAGCAGCCAAGACACTTGGACTCAAAGCGAACCAACAGAGGCCGGTTTGAAAGTAAGATCGGCAGTGATCAAACCGTCCCGAGCCGGCAACCTCTTTCGTAGCCGAACTTTTCATGTAGCCGGCCTTGCTTACCACGGTCTCGTTAGGCGGACAGCCGGGAGCCGGACTATGGCTTGTGCGAGGCAGTAAGGGTTCAACCTGGCGTACACTATACGTCCGTCTACGACTAAGGAAGCTGTTTGGGCCGGCTAGCGAGCCCCCGAGCCTGTGGAGCCAGACCAGGGAACTCACAAACGATCGAACAACTCTTAGCATGAATCTCAAAGAGGTGTGCCTCAAGCACCAACTTGAAACACCCATTGCATTGATTAAAAATCCCAAAAAGGGAAGAAGATACATACGTACATGCTTTTTCTCTTGCTTTTTAGCAATAGAACGGGCGAAGCAAAGCCGCATTCCATGGACGCCCGGTTTCCTGGCCGGAGTCATCTCTCTTGCGCTTCCTTGGCTTCTCGACGTCTATTAGATAGTATGCATTGTTATCCAACGCCCTGCTGATGATGAAAGGTCCTTCCCATCGGGAGGAGAAATTGTGCTGGCCGTCTGTTCGCTAGATCCTTCTAAGCACCAAGTCCCCCTCCCGGAAGGAGAGGGGCCTGATCTTCTTGCTGTGGTAGTACCTCAGCTTCTGTTGATATACGACCGTCCGGCTCAAGGCCAGCTCCCGTGCCTCTTCGAGCAGATTGACGTCGTCTTATCTTGCCTTCTTCGCTTCCGTCTCCGTGTACAGGGTAACCCGAGAATTGTCGAACTCAACATCCGTGGGGATGATTGCCTCAGACCCATACACCAGGAAGAATGGTGTGAAGCCGGTTGACCGGTTCAACGTGGTGCGGACGCTCCACAATACAGCCGGCAACTCTTCGATCCAGCAGCCGGCTGAGCTGACTAGTGGCGCCAGCAGTCTTGGCTTGATGCCGGCCAAGATCAAGCCATTTGCCCTTTCCACCTGGCCGTTGGATTGCGGGTGCGCCACCGATGCCAGGTTGAGCCGGTTGCCTTGTTTGGCACAGAAGAGCGCCAATGCACCCTTGGCAAAGTTGGTGCCGTTGTCGGTGATGCTGCCGTTGGGGACACCGTAGCGGACAACAATGTCCTTGATGAACCTGACAGTCGTGGGACCGTCAAGCTTCTTGATGGGCCTGGCCTCCGTCCACTTGGTGAATTTATCAACAACAACCAGAAGATGCGTCATGCCACCTCGAGTGGTCTTGAATGGCCCTACTATATCCAGCCCCCAGACGGCAAACGACCATAACAAGGGGATGATTTTGAGGGCTGAAGCTGGCAGGTGGCTCTGCATGCTGAAGCGCTGGCAGCCTTCACACTTGTGGACCATGTTTATGGCCTCCTCAAGGGCCGTGTGCCAGTAAAATCCATGGCGGAACGCCTTGACCACCAGGGTTCTAGAGGCGGTATGATGCCCGCACTCACCCTGATGTAAATCTCTGAGGATTTCCTGCCCCCTTTCCGGCTCGACGCAACGTTGAAGCACACCGATCACGCTATGCCGAACCAGCTTGCAGTTGATGATGGCGTACACCAAGGATCGGCGCTGGATCTGCCTTGCGTCCACCTCGTCTTGGGGAAGCTCGTCGCGAAGAAGGAAGGTGAGGATGGGCTGTGCCCACGAGGGAGCCGACACTGGAGCCGGCTCCACCTCGACCTGAAGGTCAGGGGCTTTTGAAGCCCCTGCGCTTGTCGATGCGGTTGCAGGCTCGAGACCTTCTGTCTCTGGTGCCATCGTGGGAGCCGGCACGCTGTCTACCTCCATGACAGCCACCCACTGGGTGTTGAGCCGACATGATTCGAGGCTTGGCGTGGCCGATGTTTTTGTTGGAGCTGGCAAAGCAGTTGTAGCCGGCAACTCCGTTGTAGCCGGCACGACAGTTGTAGCCGACAGAGCCGTTGTAGCCGGCGCAACAATTGTAGCCGACGTCGATGGGACGGAAGGTTCTGCTGGTACATAGATCAATGCCGACTCCGGAGACCGCTTGATGGAGGTCTTGTATAGTTGCTCGAGGGAGACGCCGGCTGGGATTGCTTGCCTTGTAGAGACAATTTTGCCCAAGGTATCGACCGCCTCATTGTCCGCCCTGGGGACACGATGGAACTCGCAGAGCTCGAAAGGATCACTGAGCTGCTGAATAAGGAAGCGGTAGCTCACCATGTTGGCATCCCTGGCATCCCATTCTCCAGAGACCTGCTGTACCATAAGGTCCGAGTCACCGAAGCAAAGGATCCTCCGGATGCCAATCTCTCTTGCAAGCCGGAGGCCGTGAGCGAGCGCCTCGTACTCAGCCACGTTGTTGGAGGTGGTGAAGTGTATCTGGAGAGCATACTTGAGTTGGTCTCCTTTCGGAGACGTCAAGATGATGCCGGATCCCAGACCAGCTCGCATCTTCGAGCCGTCGAAGTGCATCTGCCAATGAGTGGAGTCTGGAGGCGGTGGCAGAAATTGGGTTTCAGCCTAATCGACGAGGAAGTCGGCCACCACCTGAGATTTAATGGTGGTGCGCGGCTCGTAGCGGATGTCATGGTCGGCCATGGAGATGGAGCACTTGGCAATCCAGCCCGTGGCATCACGGTTGCCCATGATTTCTGAGAGTGGAGCAGTGCTCACAACAGTGATGGCATGCTCCTCGAAGTATTGCTTCAACTTCTTGGAGGCAAAGTAGACACCATAACACATCTTTTGATAGTGGGAGTAGTTTTGCTTGGAGGTGGACAAGATCTCACTGAGGTAGTAGATAGGGCCTTGTACTAGCAGCACCTTGCCCTCCTCCTTGCACTCCACTACCAGAACCACACTAACCACGCAAGTGGTTGCCGCAATGTAGATGAGGATGGGCTCTCTTTCAGCCGGCGCCGCCAAAATTGGCAGGCTCGAGATGACGCGCTTGAGGTCGCGGAAGGCTTCGTCCGCCTGGTCGTTCCACTCGAACTTGGTCGTCTTCTTCATCAGTTGATAGAGTGGAAGCGCCTTCTCGCCCAGCCGGCTGACGAACCGACTAAGGGACGCCATACAACTAGCGAACTCCTGGACGTCGAGGATTCAAGCCAGCTTCACGATACGCTCGATGGTTCCGATCTTCTCAGTGTTATCTTCGATGCCGCGAGCGGACACGAAGAAACCCAAGAGCATGCCGCCTGGAACTCCAAAGACACACTTCTCTGGATTGAGCCAGATCTTGTATTCACGCAGATTGGCGAACGTCTCTCGCAAGTCTTCAAGGAGACTAAAATGCTTCTTGGTCTTGACGACGATGTCATCCACATAGACGTGGATGTTCCTGCCGATTTGCGGGAGGAGGCATTGCTGCATGCAACACTGAAAGGTGGCACCACCGTTCTTCAAGCCGAACGTCATGGTGGTGTAGCAGTAGGCCCCGAAGGGAGTAATGAAGGAGGTCTTCAATCGGTCAGCTGGATCCAGCTTGATCTGGTGGTAGCCTGAATAGGCGTCTAGAAAGGACAGCAATTCGCAGCCGGCTGTGGAGTCAATCACTTGATCTATCCGGGGCAAAGCAAAAGGGTCTTTCGGATATGCCTTATTCAGGCTTGTGTAGTCGATACACATTCGCCATGTCTTCTTCTTCAACACTAGGACAGGGTGGGCCAACCAGTCCGGGTGGAAAACTTCCATCATGAAGCAGGTGCTGCCTCTTGAGCTTGCGTTGGTTTTTCCCTTGAAGTGGAAAGGGTGATGCAACACAGGAGCAGTAAGTATTTCCCTTAGTTTGAGAAGCAAGGTATCAATCCAGTAGGAGAATCAAGCCAAGTGTCCAGAGTACCTGCGCAAACACAAACGAGCCTGCACCCAATGCTATAAAGGGGTTGTCAATCCCTTCAAGATTGATTGCAAAGTGAGATCTGAAGGCGGAAAGTGCAACGAAGTAAAAAGTGTAAAGCTGAAAATATGATGTGAACTAGACCCGGGGGCCATAGTGTTCACTAGAGGCTTCTCTTAAAATAGCAAATATTACGGTGGGTGAAAAAATTACTGTCGAGCAATTGATAGAACCGGGCAAAGTCACGACGATATCTAAGGCAATGATCATACATATAGGCATCACGTCCGAGACAAGTAGACTGATACTTTCTGCATCTACTACTATTACTCCACACATTGACCGCTATCCAGCATGCAACTAGTGTATTGAGTTCATGACGAACAGAGTAACGCCTTAAGCAAGATGACATGATGTAGAGGGATAAACTCAAACCAATGATGTAAACCCCATCTTTTTACCCTTGATGGAAACAACATGATGCGTGCCTCGCTACCCCTTCTGTCACTGGGTGAGGTCACCACACAGTATGAACCCAAAACCAAGCACTTCTCCCATTGGAAGAATCATAGATCAAGTTGGCCAAACAAAACCCACAACTCGAAGAGAATTACAAGGATATGAAATCATGCATATAAGAGATCAGAGGAAACTCAAATAAGATTCATATATAATTTGATCATAAATCCACAATTCATTGGATCTCGACAAATACACCGCAAAGAAGATTACATCGGATAGATCTCCATGATGATCATTGAGAACTTTGTATTGGAGATCCAAGAGAGAGAAGAAGCCATCTAGCTACTAGCTATGGACCCGAAGGTCTATGGATAAGTACTCACGCATCATCGGAGAGGTCATGGTGTTGATGAAGAAGCCCTCCATATCCGAATCCCCCCAAAGGGAGGGCACAAGAACGTGCCCCAGATGGGATCTTGCGGAGACAGAAGCTTGCGGCGGCGGAAAAGTATTTTCGTGGATCTCTCTCGCAGTTTTGGATTTTTCAGGAATTTATAGGCAGAAGAGGTAGGGCAGACGAGCCACAGGAGTCCCACAAGCCTGCTAGGCGCGCCCCCTGGCTGCGCCTAGGGGGCTTGTGACGTCCCGTGGTGGCCTGTCACACCCTGTTTTTACCACAAGTATTTTATGTTGCAAAAATCACAGCTTGTTAAAACTTTTTCAAATAATGTTGTGAGTGCAATGTCAACCCTTGTTTGAGTGAATGCTTGCTTGTTTGCTGACTCAAACCCAGGCAAACCTTATTATTTTGCTCTCTTCAAAAACCCTTTATCCTTTATATCAAGATCACCTTCATCATGTTGGGATACACTACTAGCTCTTGAAGCCAAGTGGCACTTCCAACCAAAGTTGGTGATCTGATCCACATATTATTTTCATTCATTAAAAACATTAATTGGTGATTTAAAATACTATTTTCCTATTTTATATTTATGTTTATTTCTAAGGCCAGGAATGATATTCCCACAAGGAAAATTACTTTCCTATCTTAGAAAATTCTGAGTAAATTCATGGAAGCTCACAAGGACATATGTTTTCCATATATAAGATTTTCAACCCTATTTTATATTAATATTATTTGAGTAAAAGCCTGAAAACCATTTCTGTCTGTTTTAGCTTTTTGAGATGTTTCCAAAGCAAATTATCTCAGTAAATTCCCATAAAATTACAGGAGCCCTCCCAAGCCATATTAGGTGCTCACATAAAATCTCACCTTGAACCAAGGTGGGGAAGTGCACCTAATGAGCCCAAAACCCTCTCTGTCCAGAGAAGAGTTGGAACAACTCTACATTGCGAAGTTTCTCCAATGGAGCTGAAACTTTGCAGAGGTGTTTGACACCCCAAATGAGGACTCCACACCAAAGATGGGATTTGTGAGACTCTGATTGGCCACACTTCCTTTGTAAAGGACAGTACTGGTCATTTTGAGGCATTTTCAAGTTTACAAAGACAAACTGGTTCAATGGAGCTCAAATTTGGTGAAACCCCATGTTTTTACCCCAAGAGCAAACCTGTTAAGTTCCAGTCCCAGTGGTGGAGTGGAAGCACCCCAAGTCACTGTCGAACACCTACCGACAGGAAGGTAAAAACCCTCCTAGCCACTGTTTTACCCAATGGCAAGGCCCCAAACTTGGTGGGTAAGAGCACCCAGAACACCCTGAGCACCCAGTCAATCAGCCCCTCCCCAACTCCAAGCACAAGTGACAAGAACTTCAATTTGAGCCACAGGGCAGTACTGGCAACACTAGTGTTCCTTGCTCCCTTGACCAGCTCGAGCTCCCACTAGCACACAACGGCTAGGCACACTCCCAGCAACACTCAGGACATGGAGGACACGTCCCAAGTGCCCCAGAGCGAGCCAGCATGCCGTGGCATGCCAAAACTGCGCTCTGGGCGCGCTGCAGAGAGCCTCCAGCAAGGGGACGACGCGCCGGCTAGTCCCAACCTCCCCAGTAATGTCCAAACGCTCCCCCGACAACCATTCAGTGCAAAGCTACCCCTAGGGACCCTCTCCCCTCGCGCAAGAGCTCAGGCGACGCGTGCCCGTGCGCACCCGACGCGGCCGAGCATGCACGGTCGCTGCGGCTCGACCCCACTTGCTTTCCCTCTGCGGCCGATGCACCAGGAGGTCCTAAACCACGTCCCGAACCCGTGGTTTCGCGTCCATCACCTCACTGTGCTCGCACGCGCGCCACGGTGAGTCACCGGCGTGCCCGAGTCGGCGCACCGTCGCTGGCCTATAAATAGGTTCCCCCAGCACCCGAGCACCCTCCAAGGAGCTTCAGCACAACCAGTAGACACCCCCTAGCCACCCAATAGAGCTCACAGAGCCCCGGTGCTCGAGATCGACCGAGGCCCCTCCGCCTCGGAGCTCCGGTTGATCTCCGGCTACACGTCGGCTCCTGCGCTGCCCGACCTCCCATTGCATTCCCCTTGACGCCAGGACCATTTCCCCCAACTTGCCCAAGCGAATCCGTGCCCCTAGCCACTAGTTCGACGCCGACCCGAAACCCTTCCGCCACGATCACCTCGTCGCCGGCGACCCAGACCACCTCCGGTGACGTCCCGACCACGAGCAGGTAGGCGGAGGAACGAGGGACCCGTTCCCGCTCCTAGATTGGCCTGAGGACAACGGCAGCCTCGCCGGCGTCCGTCTCCACCTCTCTGGCCGGAGGTCGGAGAAGGACCCGACAGGTGGAGCCCACCTGTCGGTGTCCTGGGGCAGCCAGCGCGCGCAGCCGCTGACGCTGACCCCAGGGGCCCGCAGGTCATTTTTGAACCTGGCCCGCGCGCGCCTGGTGGCCAGGCCTGCTCGCTGGGCCGGCTGGATCTTTTTCCCCTGGCCTTTTTCTTTTTATTTTTAACCTGCAACTTAAATGATTTTTATAAAAATATTTAGCCAGTAGAAAAATATGATTCTTCCACCAACAATTTTCTAAAAATGTGTAGTAATTGATTATGTAGAGTTTGACATTTATCAAAAACAGAAACTATTTTGGTATAATAAAATGATATTAAAAGCATTTGTTTGCTTCTGTTTGCTTTTAAATAAATATGCTTAACTAATAAAAACCATAGGAAACATTTTCCAAAATAATAAACTGAATTTATTCAAACTTTGCAACATTTTTAAAAGCACCTTGTGATCTGTTTTGGTGTGAGCTATTATTTATTTATTCCTTTCTCGACGGTAGAGTTACCGAGTGACGGAGGATCCGGAGCGGAAGACCTCGAAGACCCCGGATACCTAGCTGACCAAGGCAAGCAGCCGTTTGACCATGACTTGAGCACAAACATTGTTGCATGCTAGTTGGTACTTTCCCGTAGCATGTGATCACGATGCCGGTTCATCATTGTGGTGATGGTACCGAAGGCTTCTTCGAAGCACTTGCATGATAGTAATGTTATTCATATGTCTCCTCGGAGCACAAGCATGATGAGCTTGACCCTACCATCTATTAGGATCATGCTACTGTCATGCTGACTAGTAGAGTAAGATCATTGCACTGAGCTTGACCCTACCCCTTGAGGGTCATGTTAATACCATGTTGACAAGTAAAGATAGAGCATATTATCACAAGCATGATGATGAGTTAAATAAAGAGTTTATGAAAACCCCGTCGGGTGCCACTAATGCCCGAGGGTGATGATGAGTTGGTGAATACTTTTGGTGAAGTGATGCACCGGGTATTTTGCGTGTGTGGTTTCGGAAATGGGATTAGATTTATGATGTGTCATCCGTCCCAACCTTACCAGTACGACCACGATACCCCTTTATGGGACGGGGCTTTGTTGATTACTCTGGTCGGTACTAGCAAAGAGCCACATTACTAGTGGCGGGAGTGATCGGTGTCACTCTCGTGATGGGGTCATGCCAGGTAGGACGACTATGCCATTATTATGAGTTCCAGGCACACCGTTGGTCCCTGCATGGTTGATACAGTCCAGAGTCGGTGCTCGTAAGACGTACACCATGTGTGCTGGGTACCAATCGAGTGTACCTCTTTGTCTAGTATCGTCAGGGGAAAGATGATGATCGGGTACTTACCTCGGGTATATGTGATATACCGCGAGTCATGGATGACACGGAAGTTTCCCGTTTCTCATGGGTCCAGCGTACTACCTCTGCAGAGTGTAAACTATTCGAATAGCCGTGTCCACGGTCAAGGATAGTTGGGTGGTGCTGCTTAAACTACGTCCAGCGTTTCCGCATAAACCAAAAGTGTGTGTGTGTGTGGTGTTAAAAAGGTGTTGTTATGATAATCACAATAATATGATCAAGTTCGGTGACTTGACATATAGGGTAAACCCGGATGGTTTACCACTCATTAAAACATTGAGGTTATGACAAGTCCGATGACTTGGCATATAGGGTGAACCCGGTGTGTTCAACCCTTGGGTCAGATATGTCGATATCTGTAACCTGTTCTTAAAGAGTAATTCTTTAACTTGTTGCGTATACCTGATCATTTCACCAAATTGCATTCCACCAAAGATATATGTTACTGTTATTCTTCGCTATAAATGTTCATATCATGGGCTGTTTGCGAGTACATTCAAAGTACTCATTGGCTTGCCACTGGTTATATTATTGACCAGTCATGGAAGGACCGGAGTTTGGCGACGAGTACGCCGTCGGAGAGGAACCTGCGATCTAGGACGCTTCCAAGTCAGAATGCCTGTCGGTGTAGGCTTGATGGCATGGGCACCGTTAGCCCTTTCGAGTTTCCGCTACTCGATGTATCTGTTTAATTTGGCTTTAGGCCTTGCTCTTGAACCCGACCTTCTGGTCGTTTGATGTAATAATTTCGGTACTTGAATGTAAGACTCTATTATTCAGTATCTGTGTTCAGTGAACATTGATCCTTGGGGTCACTGGGCACGGCGATCTCGACTTGCTAGTCGGGGTCCCCACAGAACTGGTATCAGAGCCATCCTGACTATAGGAAGCCTTAGATAGCATGGAAGTTAGCCGAGAATGTTAGAACGCCAGCCTTGCACAAGACTTTTGCACATACAACCTTCTGACTTCTCTCCTATGCCTTGTAGATGGCTGCCGTACCTGAGAAGCTTCTGGAGACCGGCTTTCCACTACTCCTGGTGGATTGTCTCGAGAAGTGCCACGTACGTCACATGCCCATCTTCCTCTACCACGAGAACTGGGTCAACGCCGACACTAAGGAATATCACGTGGACGTGATAGTGAAGGCTAATGACTCCCCGTCTAGTTGGTTCTTCGAAGGACCACAGATGGGAGAGCTGATGTTAGTAGTGGAGACGGCTACACGAGAGGCGCTCGTGCATCTCCGCAGCATCCTCCCTGAGATGGCTAATGAGCCTGTCACTCGTCACCTACCTTTCATTAAGGAAGGAGTGGATGGGAGTTGGACGCTCACCCCAGCCACGGAGGATGGAATGCCATTAAGGTTTCAGACCTACTTCAGCCTCTCGTCGGACACGCTGACGCACTTCCTGGTTAAGGAATCATTCAAGCTTCGCCAAGAGATGCACCTAGTCAAGGGCCTGCTCCACACTGAGAAGATGCAGAACCGCAAGATAAAGAAGGCAGGCGCACCTGAAGGGAGGACAGCTGTTGCCACTAGGGGTGGTGTGTTACCCATCCAGGCAGTCCCTCTTCGGAGTTGCCGTCTGACAGCGGAAGAGTACACTGAGATCTTCGCCGCCTCGCCTAAGAGACGCCGTGATGTGCGGATTCTTTCTTCCACTCCTATAAAGGAAGAAGATGTTGATGAAGATGAGGATCCTATTGAGTCCGCCTTTGAGACCGAGCAGTCCGCCGCGTAGGATTTAGCGTAGGCAATTAGGAGTACCCTGAGCATAGGGTATCCATGTATCCGTTTTTAATTTACGTATGTGTGCATGATGTAAGTCACCTATTTCCCTAGGCAGCCTGTAAGTGACTACATCACCTAGTTTTTATAAATGCAATTTCCAGTTTGTCAAAAACTTGGTTTTGGAAACTTGGCACATGCACGTATTGGACTCCCTCTTACTAGGAGCAAATCCTTGTATTCCCGAGCAAGGTGGCATTTTGACCTGTCTGTTTCTTTGACAGAATGGTGAACGCAACCCGCAACAGCACCTTCGGCAACCCCGGCGCCGGCTCCTCAGGGACGCCGCAGGGAAACGAAGGAGAAGCTCACGCGGGAGGTCACCACGAGCAGCCTAGAGACCTTCGGCCACCACCTCCTCCTGAGAACTTGACGATGGCTTAGTTCCTTCAGGCTCTTCGGGAGGAGCGTCAAGCCAGCAATGCCGCTATTCAGCAGTTGACTCAAGTCCTGGTGGACAACCCGCCGCGGAATGGGAATGGCGGTGGTCGCTCTACTCTTTCCGAGTTCATGCGGACTACGCCCCCCATATTCACGGAGACGACTGAACCACTGGACGCTGATGACTGGATCCGCACCATTGAAGACCTCCTTGCGCTGGTCAAGTGCACCGACGATCATGAGAAGGTCCTTTATGCTTCTCACTGTCTCGAAGGCACCGCCAGGGCATGGTGGGATGGATTCCAGATCATGCGGATAAGGCGAGTCATCACTTGGGTGATGTTCAAGGAAGGATTTCGCGCGGCTCACATTCCACCTAGACTGATGACCATTAAGAAGCGGGAATTCCGAGCCTTGAGGCAGGGCAGTGGAACTATCAAGGAGTACCTACAGAAGTCTAACCTCTTGTCGAGGTATGCGCTCGAAGATGTTAACACTAAGGCCGCTAAGGTGGAATGCTTCATGGAAGGGTTACAACAGTCCCTGCAATACCAACAGGTGGTTTACGACTGCCAAACTTTCAGCGAGTTCGTTAACAAGGCGCTTATGCTGGAAGACAAGCATCGTGCGATGGACGACACCCGCAAGCGCAAACTAATAGGCAGTGGAGGACCCAGTAGCGCAAGACCAAGACCATGGCAGTCAGCACCTACAAAACCCAATTTTCAGCAGCAGCAGTACAAGTATCCGGTGTTCCACCAGAATTATCAGCCTCAACAGCAAGCCAAGCAAGTAGTCAACCCGTGGAACAACAGTGGAATCAAGACCAACCCTCCGGGGCAGGTCACCTGCTTTGGGTGTGGTCAGACTGGGCACTATTCCAGGCAGTGCCCCAACAAGAAGCCCGACGCACCGCGTCCCAATGCACCCAAACCCGGTCAAGGTGCACCAGGAAGGAACCAGGCCCCCCGCAACCAGCAGTTCAATGGCAGGGGACGGATCAATCACATCACTGCAGAAGAGGCGCAGGCAGACCCGGACTGCATTCTGGGTACATTCCTTGTCAACTCAACTCCAGCAACAGTGTTGTTTGATTGTGGTGCCTCGTATTCTTTTGTTACTCAAGGGTTTGCAGAGAAGTGTGGTTTAAAACCCACTCTAGTCCGTGGACATATGGCAATTCAAACCCCGGGAGCAGTATTGAGGACCAACCTAGGGTGTAGAAGGGTCGAGATAGTTATCAATGGGACGAGTTTCTTGGCAGACCTCATTGTGCTTAAATCGCAAGGTGTGGAAGTAATCCTCGGCATGGATTGGTTGGCCAAGCACCAGAGTCTTTTGGACTGTGCCAACAGGGCCATTACCATGACAAGCAACCAAGGGGTCAAGGTCAAGTTTGTCTCCGAGCCAGTATCAGCTCAAGTACCTCGAGTCAACAATCTATCCGAGGTAGAGCTTGATCAAGTGCCTGTAGTTTGTGAATACCCGGACGTATTTCCTGACGAGCTACCCGGAATGCCTTCTGACCGAGACATTGAGTTCATCATCGAGCTCATGCCCGGATCAAGGCCTATATATAAAAAGCCTTACAGGATGGGTTCCGAAGAGCTGGCAGAGCTGAAGAAGCAGCTGGATGAGCAACTCAGGAAAGGGTTCATCCGTCCGAGTGCATCACCTTGGGGATCACCTGTTCGATTTGTTTCAAAGAAGGATAGTACCATTCGACTTTGCATTGATTACCGTTCTCTTAATGAAGTCACAATTAAGAACAAGTACCCGCTCCCCAAGATCGAAGACCTGTTTGACCAATTAAACGGGGCCAGGGTATTTTCCAAGATCGATCTTCGATCGGGATATTACCAGTTGAAGATTCGACCCGAAGATATACCCAAGACTGCATTCGTGACCCGATATGGTCTATATGAATGCACTGTCATGCCCTTCGGTTTGACAAATGCCCCAGCCTACTTCATGTACCTCATGAACAAGGTCTTCATGGAATATTTGGACAAGTTTGTCGTCGTGTTCATCGATGACATATTAATCTTCTCCAAGTCCGAAGAGGAGCATGAGCAACACCTGAGATTAGTTCGGGAAAGCTTCGAGAGCACGTCAGTTCTGGCTGAACGAGGTTGGATTTTTGGGTCATACTCTGACGGCACGCGGTTTGGCCGTAGATCAGTCCAAGATTACTACAGTGACCAAGTGGGAATCACCTAAGGACGTGAAGGATGTCAGGAGTTTCCTCGGGCTCGCGGGATATTACCGCAAGTTCGTAGAAGGATTATCTAGCATCGCTCGACCTATGACTCAGCTCTTGAAGAAAGGACAAAAGTTCAAGTGGACACCGGCGTGTGAAGCAAGCTTCCAGGAGTTGAAGAAGAGGCTAACTACCGCCCCGGTATTGGCTACCCCAGACATCAACAAGGAATTCGTGATATATTGTGATGCCTCTGGAACCGGGCTCGGTGGAGTCCTGACGCAAGATGGCAGGGTCGTGGCGTACTTGTCACGGCAACTACGACCGCATGAGGAGAACTACGCCACCCATGATCTCGAGCTAGCAGCTGTAGTGCATGCTCTAAAGACGTGGCGACATTACCTTCTGGGAAAGCAATGTGAGATATATACAGACCACAAAAGTCTGAAATATATCTTCACTCAAAGGGAGCTGAATATGAGGCAGCGGAGATGGCTTGAGTTAATCAAGGATTACGACCTCAGCATTCAGTATCATCCTGGCAAGGCAAACGTGGTAGCCGATGCCTTAAGGCAGAAGGCAGGCTCCTTGAACGTCACGCTCAAGGAAAGGTTACCCGTCTTGTATGAAGAGATGGAGGACTTCGGGCTTGAGATAGTCGAACCAGGGTACCTGGCCAACCTCAAAGTCAAGCCTACTCTGGCAGACGACATCAAGGAAGCCCAGAAAGGGCACAAGAGTGTCGAAGGCCTCAAGAGGAAGGTGCGAGAAGGCAAAGCCCCAGGATTCTCGATTGATGAGCAAGGAGTACTGTGGTACGGGAAGCGCTTGTGCGTACCTAACAAGGCCGAACTTAAGGACTTCATCCTGCAAGAGGCTCATGACACACCGTACTCTATCCATCCAGGTGGTACCAAGATGTACCAAGACATCCGAGAACGATTTTGGTGGCATGGCATGAAGAGGGAAATTGGCTCCTATGTCGCTAAATGCGATGTATGCCAGCGAGTCAAGGCTGAACACTAGCGACCTGCTGGATTGCTGCAACCTCTTCAAGTGCTGGAATGGAAGTGGGATAAAGTCGGCATGGACTTCATCACCGGGTTGCCCCGGTCGAATAAGGGTCATAACTCCATTTGGGTCATAGTCGATCATTTGACCAAGGTGGCCCATTTCATCCCCGTTAACACCACCTATGATGGCAGCCAGCTGGCCAGTCTATACATTCATCGAGTGGTGAGTCTCCATGGAGTTCCCAAGGAGATCGTGTCCGACCGCGGCACGCAATTCACCTCAAGATTCTGGAAGAAGTTTCAAGAAGCTCTCGAAACCAAACTCTCCTTCAGTACGACTTTCCACCCGCGGACGGGCGGACAGACCGAGAGGGTAAACCAGATACTTGAGGACATGCTCCATGCATGTGTTTTGGCTCATGGTGCCAAGTGGGAAGACTGCCTGCCGTTTGCTGAGTTTTCTTACAACAACAACTACCAGTCCAGTCTTCAGATGGCCCCATTCGAAGCGTTATATGGGCGGAAGTGCCGCACCCCGCTCAATTGGTCCGAAACCGGTGAAGGGCTAGTTTTCGGGCCAGAAGCACTGCAGGAAGCAGGGAACAGGGTTCAGCTTGTCCGAGAGAACTTGGAGGCAACTAAGTCAAGGCACAAGAGCTATGTGGACCCTCGCCGCAGAAACATGGAGTTTGTTCCCGAAGATCAGGTGTACTTGCCAGTCACGCCTCTCAAGGGGACCAAGCGTTTCCACGTCAAGGGGAAGCTAGCTCCAAGGTTCATTGGACCCTTCAAGATCACGGCAAGGCGCGGGGAAGTAGCTTATCAGTTGGAGCTACCTCCTGAGCTTTCGGGTGTGCACAACGTGTTTCACGTGTCACAACTCCGGAAGTGCTTACAAGTGCCGAACCGTCCCGATCTTTACAAGGACATTGATCATCAAGCTATTGACCTTCAACCGGACCTTACCTACCGCGAGAAACCGATCCGCATTTTGGATGAAGCCGAACGTTGCACCAGAAGCCGCACCATCAAGTTTTTCAAGGTTCAGTGGAGCAACCATACCGAAGCAGAAGCCACGTGGGAACGTGAAGACTATCTCCGATCAGAATTTCCCGAGCTATTTAACGCTTAGCTTAGGAATCTCGGGGACGAGATTCTTGTAAGAGGGATAGGTCTGTCACACCCTGTTTTTCACCACAAGTATTTTATGTTGCAAAAATTAGAGCTTGTTAAAACTTTTTCAAATAATGTTGTGAGTGCAATGTCAACCCTTGTTTGAGTGAATGCTTGCTTGTTTGCTCACTCAAACCCACGCAAAACTTATTATTTTGCTCTCTTCAAAAACCCTTTTTCCTTTATATCAAGATCACGTTCATCATGTTGGGATACACTACTAGCTCTTGAAGCCAAGTGGCACTTCCAACCAAAGTTGGTGATCTGATCCACATATTATTTTCATTCATTAAAAACATTAATTGGTGATTTAAAATACTATTTTCCTATTTTATATTTATGTTTGTTTCTAAGGCCAGGAATGATATTCCCACAAGGAAAATTACTTTCCTGTCTTAGAAAATTCTGAGTAAATTCATGGAAGCTCAGAAGGACATATGTTTTCCATATATAAGATTTTCAACCCTATTTTATATTAATATTATTTGAGTAAAACCCTGAAAACCATTTCTGTCTGTTTTAGCTTTTTGAGATGTTTCCAAAGGAAATTATCTCAGTAAATTCCCATAAAATTACAGGAGCCCTCCCAAGCCATATTAGGTGCTCACATAAAATCTCACCTTGATCCAAGGTGGGGAAGTGCACCTAATGAGCCCAAAACCCTCTCTGTCCAGAGAAGAGTTGGAACAACTCTACATTGCAAAGTTTCTCCAATGGAGCTCAAACTTTGCAGAGGTGTTTGACACCCCAAATGAGGACTCCACACCAAAGATGGGATTTGTGAGACTCTGATTGGCCACACTTCCTTTGTAAAGGACAGTACTGGTCATTTTGAGGCATTTTCAAGTTTACAACCAAACTGGTTCAATGGAGCTCAAATTTGGTGAAACCCCATGTTTTTACCCCATGAGAAAACCTGTTAAGTTCCAGTCCCAGTGGTGGAGTGGAAGCACCCCAAGTCACTGTCGAACACCTATTGACAAGAAGGTAAAAACCCTCCTAGCCACTGTTTTACCCAATGGAAAGGCCCCAAACTTGGTGGGTAACAGCACCCAGAACACCCTGAGCACCCAGTCAATCAGCCCCTCACCAACTGCAAGCACAAGTGACAAGAACTTCAATTTGAGCCGCAGGGCAGTACTGGCAACACTAGTGTTCCTTGCTCCCATTACCAGCTCGAGCTCCCACTAGCACACAACGGCTAGGCACACTCCCAGCAACACTCAGGACATGGAGGACACTTACCAAGTGCCCCAGAGCGAGCCAGCATGCCGTGGCATGCCAAAACTGCGCTCTGGCGCGCTGCAGAGAGCCTCCAGCAAGGGGACGACGCGCCGGCCAGTCCCAACCTCCCTAGTAATGTACAAACGCTCCCCCAACAACCATTCAGTGCAAAGCTACCCCCAGGGACCCTCTCCCCTCGCGCAAGAGCTCAGGCGACGCGTGCCCGTGCGCGCCCGATGCGGCCGAGCATGCACGGTCGCTGCGGCTCGACCCCACTTGCTTTCCCTCTGCGGCCGATGCACCAGGAGGTCCTAAACCACGTCCCGAACCCGTGGTTTCGCGTCCATCACCTCACTGTGCTCGCACGCGCGCCACAGTGAGTCACCGGCGTGCCCGAGTCGGCTCACCGTCGCTGGCATATAAATAGGTCCCCCCGGCACCCGAGCACCCTCCAAGCAGCTTCAGCACAACCAGTAGACACCCCCTAGCCACCCAGTCGAGCTCGCAGAGCCCCGGTGCTCGAGATCGACCGAGGCCCCTCCGCCTCGGAGCTCCGGTTGATCTCCAGCTACACGTCGGCTCCTGCGCTGCCCGATCTCCCATTGCATTCCCTTTGACGCCAGGACCATTTCCCCCAACTTGCCCAAGCGAATCTGTGCCCCTAGCCACTAGTTCGACGCCGACCCGAAACCCTTCCGCCACGATCACCTCGTCGCCGGCGACCCAGACCACCTCCGGTGACGTCCCGACCACGAGCAGGTAGGCGGAGGAACGAGGGACCCGTTCCCGCTCCTAGATTGGCCTGAGGACAACGGCAGCCTCGCCGGCGTCCGTCTCCACCTCTCTGGCCGGAGGTAGGAGAAGGACCCGACAGGTGGAGCCCACCTGTTGGTGTCCTGGGGCATCCAGCATGCGCAGCAGCTGACGCTGACCCCAGGGGCCCGCAGGTCAGGTTTACACCTGGCCCGCGCGCGCCTGGTGGCCAGGCCTGCTCGCTGGGCCGGCTGGATCTTTTTCCCCTGGCCTTTTTCTTTTTATTTTTAACCTGCAACTTAAGTGATTTTTATAAAAATATTTAGCCAGTAGAAAAATATGATTCTTCCACCAACAATTTTCTAAAAATGTGTAGTAATTGATTCTGTAGAGTTTGACATTTATCAAAAATAGAAACTATTTTGGTATAATAAAATGATATTAAAAGCATTTGTTTGCTTCTGTTTCCTTTTAAATAAATATGCTTAGCTAATAAAAACCATAGAAAACATTTTCCAAAATAGTAAACTGAATTTATTCAAACTTTGCAACATTTTTAAAAGCACCTTGTGATCTGTTTTGGTGTGAGCTATTATTTATTTATTCCTTTCTCGACGGTAGAGTTACCGAGTGACGGAGGATCCGGAGCGGAAGACCTCGAAGACCCCGGATACCTAGCTGACCAAGGCAAGTAGCCCTTTGACCATGACTTGAGCACAAACATGGTTGCATGCTAGTTGGTACTTTCCCGTAGCTTGTGATCACGATGCCGGTTCATCATTGTGGTGATGGTACCGAAGGCTTCTTCAAAGCACTTGCATGATAGTAATGTTATTCATATGGCTCCTCGGAGCACAAGCATGATGAGCTTGACCCTACCATCTATTAGGATCATGCTATTGTCATGCTGACTAGTAGAGTAAGATCATTGCACTGAGCTAGACCCTACCCCTTGAGGGTCATGTTAATACCATGTTGACAAGTAAAGATAGAGCATATTATCACAAGCATGATGATGAGTTAAATAAAGAGTTTATGAAAACCCCGTCGGGTGCCACTAATGCCCGAGGGTGATATGAGTTGGTGATCACTTTTGGTGAAGTGATGCACCGGGTATTTTGCGTGTGTGGTTTCGGAAATGGGATTAGATTTATGATGTGTCGTCCGTCCCAACCTTACCAGTACGACCACGATACCCCTTTATGGGACGGGGCTTTGTTGATTACTCTGGTCGGTACAAGCAAAGAGCCACATTACTAGTGCCGGGAGTGATCGGTGTCACTCTCGTGATGGGGTCATGCCAGGTAGGACGACTATGCCATTATTATGAGTTCCAGGCACACCGTTGGTCCCTGCATGGTTGATACAGTCCAGAGTCGGTGCTCGTAAGACGTACAACATGTGGGCTGGGTACCAATCGAGTGGACCTCTTTGTCTAGTATTGTCAGGGGAAAGATGATGATCGGGTACTTACCTCGGGTATATTTGATATACCGCGAGTCGTGGATGACACGGAAGTTTCCCGTTTCTCGTGGGTCCAGCGTACTACCTCTACAGAGTGTAAACTATTCGAATCGCCGTGTCCACGGTCAAGGACAGTTGGGTGGTGCTGCTTAAACTACGTCCAGCGTTTCCGCATAAACCAAAAGTGTGTGTGTGTGGTGTTAAAAAGGTGTTGTTATGATAATCACAATAATATGATCAAGTTCGGTGACTTGACATATAGGGTAAACCCGGATGGTTTACCACTCATTAAAACATTGAGGTTATGACAAGTCCGATGACTTGGCATATAGGGTGAACCCGGTGTGTTCAGCCCTTGGGTCAGATATGTCGATATCTGTAACCTGTTCTTAAAGAGTAATTCTTTAACTTGTTGCATATACCTGATCATTCCACCAAATTGCATTCCACCAAAGATATATGTTACTGTTATTCTTCGCTATAAATGTTCATATCATGGGCTGTTTGCGAGTACATTCAAAGTACTCATTGTCTTGCCACTGGTTATATTATTGACCAGACATGGAAGGACCGGAGTTTGGCGACGAGTACGCCGTCGGAGACGAACCTGCGATCTAGGACGCTTGCAAGTCAGAATGCCTGTCAGTGTAGGCTTGATGGCATGGGCACCGCTTAGCCCTTTCGAGTTTCCGCTACTCGATGTATCTGTTTAATTTGGCTTTAGGCCTTGCTCTTGAACCCGACCTTCTGGTCGTTTAATGTAATAATTTCGGTACTTGGATATAAGACTCTATTATTCAGTATCTGTGTTCAGTGAACATCGATTCTTGGGGTCACTGGGCACGGCGATCTCGACTTGCTAGTCGGGGTCCCCACATGGCCTCTACCTTGGTTCTCACGTCCCCTGCGTATGTTCTGTTCCAGAATTTTTTTTCCGGAAGTTTTATTCCGTTTGACACCATTTAAAATTCACCTCTGAAAGGGGTCAAAAAGACGGAAAAACAGGAACTGGCACTTGGCACTAAGTTAATAAGTTAGTCCCAAAAAAGATATAAAAGGCATACAAAACATCCAAAGTTTGACAAGATAATAGCATGGAACCAAAAAAAATTATAGATACGTTGGAGACGTATCAGCCGGCTGCGAGCAGCCGGGTGATCTCTTCTCCTATTGTGCGCCGCTTCCCCTCGGCGAAGCGGCGCAGGGGTTGTTTCACCGGCTTGGCATCCGACCGCACATGAAGCTTGTGCTCGACGTACTTCCTCGGAACTCCTGGCATGTCCTTTGGAGACCATGCGAAGATGTCCCGATTCTCATTGAGGAAGTCGACAATCTCGCCTTCCTATTTGGTGTTGAGTTTAGCACCAATGGTGACACACTGTTTGGGGTTCGCAGGGTCGAGTAGCACCTGCTTGGTTTCCTTGGCCGTCTCCAATGAGCCTTCGCCGCCGACTTGGATGGTGGAGTAGGGATCGCCGACTGCTTGGTAGCCTAAGCCACGAGCCGGTCGATCTGCCTCTTCTCCTCGGCGATCACCAGGGCGTCGGCCAGACGACTGCTGTCGTGTGCACACTCGAGCGACTTCTTGTAGTCACCAGCGATGCTGAAAAAGGTCAAAAACACGGAAAAACAGGAACTAGAACTTGGAACTGAGTTAATAAGTTAGTCCCAAAAAAGATATAAAATGCATACAAAACATCCAAAGTTTGACAAGATAATAGCATGGAACCATAAAAAATTATAGATACGTTGGAGACGTATCAAGCATCCCCAAGCTTAACTCCTGCTCGTCCTCGAGTAGGGAAGTGATAAAGGCTGAATTTTTGATGTGAAATGCTACCTAGCATAGTTGTCCTCTGTAACTTCTTTCATGTGACATGAATGATCAGATCCATAAGATTCAAAACTATAGTTTGCTATTGACATGAAAACAATAATACTTCAAGCAAACTAGCAAGGTAATCATGAACTTTTGAAATAACAAGGCCAAAGAAAGTTATCCCTACAAAATCATATAGTCTGGCAATGCTCCATCATCCCCACACAACTAATTTAAATCATGCACAACCCCGGTATTGCCAAGTAATTGTTTTCGCACTCTTACTTTCTCAAACCTTTTTCAACTCTCACGCAATACATGAGCGTGAGCCATGGATATAGCACTATGGTGGAATAGAGTGTGGTGGAGGTTGTGAGACAAAAAGGAGGAGATGGTCACATTGACTCGGCGTATCAAAGGACTATGGAGATGCCCATTAATAGATATAAATGTGAATGAGTAGGGATTGCCATACAAAGGATGCATTGGAGCTATAAGTATGTGAAAGCTCAAAAGGAGAACTAGTGGGTGTGCATCCAACGTGCTTGCTCACGAAGATCTAGGGCAATTTTGAGGAAGGCCATCATTGGAATATACAAGCCAAGTTATATAATAAAGATTCCCACTAGTATATGGTGGTGACAAAACGAGAAGCTCTTAATCATGAAGAACATGGTGCTATTATGAAGCACAAGTGTGGAGAGAGATAGTAGCATTGTCCCTTCTCTCTTTTTCTCTCTCTCTCTTTTTTGTTTGGGCTCTTTGGCCTCTTTCCATATTTTTTTGTGGGCAACATTGGCCTCTTTTTTTTTTTCCTCACATGGGTCAATGCTCTAATAATGATGATCATCACACTTTTATTTACTCACAGCTCAAAGCTTAGAACGATGATGACTCTATAGGAAATGCATCCGGCAGTGTACCGGGATGTGCAACGATCTAGCTTGGCGTATGACATTGAAACATCTCGCTAGATATCTTACGATCATGCAATGGAAATATGAGAGTGACGGCACAAGTGATGAGATGGAACGGTGGGAGTTGCATGGCAATATATCTCGGAATGGCTATGAAAATGCCATAGTAGGTAGGTATGGTGGCTGTTTTGAGGAAGGCATATGGTGGGTTTGTGCACTGACGAAAATTGCGCGATACTACAGAGGCTAGAAAAGGTGGAAGGTGAAAGTGCATCTATACTATGGACTCACATTAGTCATGAAGAACTCCCAATTTATTGCGGAAGTTTTTATTAGTAATCGAAACAGAATGCTAAACGCATACTCCTAGGGGAAGGGTTGGTAGGTGTAAACCATCGCGCGATCCCGACCGCAACACAAAGGATGACAATCAATAGATCAATTATGCTCCGACTTCCTAACATAGCGGTTCACCATACGTGCATGTTACGGGAATCACTAACTTCAACACAAGTATTTCTAGATTCACAACACCCTACTATCATAACTCTTAATATTACCAGATCCACGTCTCAAAACTAGTTGAGAGGAATCACACTTCTCTTTCTACTCAATGCACAGGAAGATGGAAGTTTTATTGTATCCTATTTGGATACCTATCACCTTTGGGACTACTTTCATAGCACAAGCCAACTACCAAGTTACGCACCGCCGTGCTCTAAAAGATCTAAGTGAAGCACATAGAGCAAAATTGTCTAGCTCAAAAGATATAAGTGAAGCACAATGAGTGTTCTAGAAAATTCATGACGAGTGCATGTCTCTCTCAAAAGGTGTGTAGCAAGTATTATTGTAACACAACAAAAATAAAATACTCCTACGATACAAGACGCTCCAAGCAAAACACATATCACGTGGTGAATAAAAATATAGCTCCAAGTAATGTTACAGATGGATTGAAGACGAAAGAGGGGATGCCTTCCCGGGGCATCCCCAAGCTTAGGCTTTTTGGTGTCCTTGAATTTGGATTGGGATGCCTTGGGAATCCCCAAGCTTGAGCTCTTTCCACTCTTTATCCCTTTTTCCATGAGAACATCACCCAAAACTTGAAAACTTCACAACACAAAACTTAAACAGAAACTCGTGATATCATTAGCACAAGAAAACAAACTACCACCTGTTTAGGTACTGTAGCAATCTTGATTTCTATTTATATTAGTGTTAGATTACTGTATTATCACTTTCCCATGGCTAGTACCCCCTATAATATCCATAGTTTCATCAAAACAAGCAACCAACACAACAAAAACAGAATCTGTCAAAAACAGACCAGTCTGTAGCAATCTGTATACTTCGTATACTTCTGGTACCTCAATTTTTTTGAAAAAGTACAACAGCCTGGGAAAAAGGCATATAAACCAGAAGAAAAAAGAATCAACTCAAATGATCTTTCTGAATAAAAATGAAAAATAATTTGGTGAGCGAAAAGTTTCTGTCTTTTTCCAGCAGGATCAAACAACCATCACCAAACTAATCATAAAGGTTTTGCTTGGCTCAAACACAAAAAGAAACACAAAAACACCATCATAACAGAATTATGATGGTGTGGACGCAATAAAATATAAAGGAAAAGATAAATTCATTGGGTTTCCTCCCAACAAGCGCTATTGTTCAACATCCTTAGCTAGGCATAAGGCGATGGAATCACGTATCGTCGTCTTTGGTGCTCAAACCATAAGTAGCCCTCATCATGTATTCATAAGGCAATCTTATTTTATTTCTAGGAAAATGCTCCATGCCCTTCTTTAAAGGAAATTGAAACCTAATATTCCCTTCCTTCATATCGATGATAGCACCAATAGTCCTTAGGAAAGGTCTACCAAGAATGATATGGCATGTAGGATTGTAATCAATATCAAGCACTATGAAATCCACGGGTACATAGTTCCTATTTGCAATAATAAGAACATCATTGATCCTTCCCATGGGTTTCTTGACAGTAGAATCCGCAAGATGCAAATTAAGAGAACACTCCTCAATCTCATTAAAGCCCAGAACATCACATAAAGACTTTAGAATCGCGGAAACACTAGCACCCAAATCACAC
This sequence comes from Hordeum vulgare subsp. vulgare, assembly GCF_904849725.1. NCBI lineage: Eukaryota > Viridiplantae > Streptophyta > Magnoliopsida > Poales > Poaceae > Hordeum > Hordeum vulgare. The sequence continues at coordinate 265,828,173 of NC_058519.1, read as the reverse complement.
AAAGCATTGCATTCATAGTTTTTGATTTTGATTTTTGTAGTAGGTTCCCACTCATAATGAAGCTTTCTAGGAATAGAAACTTCCAACTAAAGTTTCTCTTCAAGAGATTTTATCATAGCATCGACGATATGATCGATAAAGGCCTTGTTTTGGCTATAAGCGTGTGGAGAGTTTAGCATGGATTGCATCAAGGAAATGCATTCAATCAAGGAGCAACTATCATAATTGAATTCCTTGAAATCCAAAGTAGTAGTTTAATTACTACTCAAAGTTTTGTTATCTTCTACTCCACTTTCAATGCTTTTAGCATCAATATAGATGGACTCCAAATCATTGGGGCGTTTTTCAACCAAAGTGGATTCATATCCAGCCCCATCATCATTAGGTTTGTCACTAGAAAAGAAAGATTCAATGGGAGTCACACCAAGCACTTTAAGATCTTCGTGATTCTCATCACAAATTTCTGGTTTAGCACCATTTTATTGACTAAGGTAACCTGTTTATCAGAAATCTGGCCTACCAATTTTCAAGATGAGAAAACTGAGAATTTAGTGCAAGGAATTCTTTGGCCATATCATCAACTTCTTTATTCATAAAAGCCAAAAAAGAATTTTGCTCCTGCAGTTCCCTACGGAAGTAACTGTTATAATCAAACTGTGTAGACATGAAGCCTTTAACACTAGTTTCAATCTCTTCCAACCTCGCATAGTAAGCATCAAAATCCCTTGGTTGGGCCATACAGGTCTTAGCAGGCAGACAAGCGAACAGAAAGCAAGCGAGAGAAAAGGGCAAACAAAAAAGGCAAATATTTTTGTAAATTTTTGTTTTTCAAAAGTGGGGGAGAGGAAAATGAGAGGCAAAAAAAGTAAATGCAAGAGATGAGTTTGCGACACTGACTTGGATGAGATTCACCTAGAATAATCCTCGGTGCCAGAGATTGACACGTTGACGGGAAACTATTCTTTGACTTGATCCTCCCCGGCAACGGCGCCAGAAATCCTTCTGCTGGCTCTTGAGCGTGCGTTGGTTTTTCCCTTGAAGAGGAAAGGGTGATGCAGCACAGGAGCAGTAGGTATTTCCCTCAGGTTGAGAACCAAGGTATCAAACCAGTAGGAGAATCAAGACAAGTGTCGAGAGTACCTGTGCAAACACAAACGAGCTTGCACCCAACACTATAAAGGGGTTGTCAATCCCTTCAAGATTGATTCCAAAGTGAGATCGGAAGGCGGAAAGTGCAACGAAGTAAAAAGTGTAAGGATGAAAATATGTCGTGAAGTAGACCCGGGGGCCATAGTGTTCACTAGAGGCTTCTCTCAAAATAGCAAATATTACGGTGGATGAACAAATTACTCGGGCAATTGACAGAACCTGGCAAAGTCATGACGATATCTAAGGGAATGATCATACATATAGGAATCACGTCCGAGACAAGTAGACCGATACTTTCTGCATCTACTACTATTACTCCACACATTGACCGCTATCCAACATGCATCTAGTGTATTGAGTTCATGACGAATAGAGTAACGCCTTAAGCAAGATGACATGATGTAGAGGGATAAACTCAAGCCAATGATGTAAACCCCATCTTTTGACCCTTGATGGCAACAATACGATGCGTGCCTCGCTACCCCTCCTGTCAGTGGGTGAGGTCACCACACGGTATGAACCCAAAACCAAGCACTTCTCCCATTGCAAGAATCATAGATCAAGTTGGCCAAACAAAACCCACAACTCGAAGAGAATTACAAGGATATGAAATCATGCATATAAGAGATCAGAAGAAACTCAAATAAGATTCGTAGATAATCTGATCATAAATCCAAAATTCATCGGATCTCAACAAACACACCGCAAAGAATATTACATCGGATAGATCTCCATGAAGATCATGGAGAAATTTGTATTGAAGATCCAAGAGAGAGAAGAAGCCATCTAGCTATTAGCTATGGATCCGAAGGTCTATGGTGAACTACTCACGCACCATCGAAGAGGTCATGGTGTTGATGAAGGAGCCCTCCGTATCCGAATCCCCCCTCTGGAAGGGCACCAGAACATGCCCCAGATGGGATCTTGCGGAGACAGAAGCTTGCGGCGGCGGAAAAGTATTTTCGTGGATCTCTCTCGCAGTTTGGGATTTTTCGGGAATTTATAGGCGGAAGAGATAGGGCAGACGAGCCATATGGGGCCCACAAGCCTGCTAGGCGCGGGCCTCCTGGCCGCGGCTAGGGGGCTTGTGGCGTCCCCTGGTGGCATCTGCCTTGGTTCTCACGTCCCCTGCGTATCTTCAGTTCTGGAAAAAATCTTTTCAGAAGTTTTATTCTGTTTCGACACCGTTCAAAATTCTCCTCTAAAAGGGGTCAAAACACGGAAAAAACAGGAACTGGCACTTGGCACTGAGTTAATAAGTTAGTCCCAAAAATATATAAAAGGCATACAAAACATCCAAAGTGTGACAAGACAATAACATGGAACCATCAAAAATTATAGATACGTTGGAGACGTATCAGCCGGCTACGAGCAGCCGGGCAATCTCTTCTCCTATTGTGCGCCGCTTCCCCTCGGTGAAGCGGCGCAGGGGTTGTTTCACCGGCTTGGCATCCGACCACACATGAAGCTTGTGCTCGGCGTACTTCCTCGAAACTCCTGGCATGTCCTTTGGAGACCATGCGAAGATGTCCCGATTCTCAAGGAGGAAGTCGACAATCTCGCCTTCCTATTTGGCGCTGAGATTAGCACCAATGGTGACGCACTTCTTGGGGTTCGCAGGGTCGAGTGGCACCTGCTTGGTTTCCTTGGCCGTCTCCAATGAGCCTTCACCGACCGACTGGGACGGTGGAGTAGGGAGCGCCGGCTGCTCTGTAGCCTGAGCCACGAGCCGGTCGATCTGCCTCTTCTCCTCAGCGATCACCATAGCGTCGACCAGACGGCTGCTGTCGCATGCACACTCGAGAGACTTCTTGTAGTCGCCAGTGATGCTGATGATGTCCTTGGGACCCGGCATCTTCATCTTGAGATAGGCGTAGTGAGGGATGGCCATGTATTTGGCCAAAGCCGGCCTGCCCAGCAGCGCGTGGTAGGGGTTGTTGAGGTCCACCACCTCGAACCAAATTGGCTCACGGCGGAAGTGCGCCTTGTCGCCAAAGAGGACATCCAACTGGATTTTGCCAATCGGCGAGCATGACTGTCCCGGCACAATGTCGTGGAAGATAGTGCTGGTCGGCTGGAGGTCCTTCTCCTTCATCTCGAGCTTGAGCAGGTGTCGCGGTAGAGGATGTTGATGCTGCTGCCGTCGTCAACCAACACCCGGGAGAACCGGAAGGTGAGCCTCTTGGAGGCGAAGGTGGGGTCGAGGACGAGTGCGTATGAGCCAGGGTTCGGCATTACCGCAGGACGGTCGGCTCGGCTCCATGTGATTGGCTTTTTGGACCAATGCATGAATTGGGGAACCGAGGGGACCGTGGCGTTTACCTCGCGCCGGCGCTGTCGCTGGCTGTGCTTGTTGCCGCCTTCGCGGGTGAAGATGACGTAGGCCCCATCTTGCTCGGGGTATTGGTCATGGAGACGACCATCATTAGGAGACGGCGGCGGTGGAGCCAGAGCGCCAGGCACAGCAGATGCCGCCGGGGGATATGGCAGACCGTCACCTCGAGACAGTCGCTATGTGAAGCTGCACTGTCGGGGTGTTTGGGTGGCCGGCTTCGCCCCGGTGTGCATCTTGCATGGCGCGTCAAGCATTTGCTCGAAGGTGAGCTTGGGCTGCCAGGTGTTCTTGCCGGTCCGCTGCCGCTGAGAGCCGGTCTGAGCAGCCAGCGCATCTTCCTCCATGTTGGCCACCAGCTTGCTTGTAGAGCACGAATCAAGTTGATCCGCCTTGCGCTTGTTGTTCTGGCCGCCTCGGTTGTTGCTAGCCGGCTTGGGAGTAGACAACATGGGGACAATCTTGTCCGAGGCGGTGACCTTGACCCGCATGGCGGAGTCGTACGTGGCGTATTTGTACGCTTTGTCCATGAGCACAGCCAAAGAGGTGGGCTCGGAGCACATGAGCTTGTGCTTGAGTAAGGTGCTGTTTCGGCAGTCGTCGATGAAGTACTGAATTGCTTGTACCTCATGCACTCCTTCGTAGGAGTTGCGCAACTCTGTCCAATGTGTGACGTAGTCGCGAAGGGGCTCGTCGGGCTTCTGGACGCACATGGACAGCTCGCGAGGCCGGCCAAGGCGTTTGTAGGTGCCGGTGAAGTTGCGGACGAACGCGTCCTCGATGTCAACCCAAGAGTTGACGCTGCGGGCTGGCAGGCTGTTGAGCAAAGTCCGGGCCAAGCCGGTCAGCATGAGAGGCACGTAGCAGACTGCTACACGCTTGTTTCCCCGGGCGTTGCCGACTGCAGTGGTGTAGTCGATCAACCAGTCCTCTGGCTTGACGGTGCCGCTGTACTTGGGGGTGTCACGAGGGAGAGTGAAGATTTTTGGGAACGGTTCCCCTCGGATCCAGGGGTTGAAGCACACTGGACCGATGGGACCCTCCTACTCCAGGAGGGCCGACTGCGCCAGAAGGTTGAGGTGCTTGCGAGCGTCGTTGTCACTGTGAGGGACGCGAGGTCCGATTCGGGCCGAGATCCCAAGGGTGCCCCGGGACTCAGTCGCCTTGGCCTTATCCTGATGCCTCGACGGGGGAACCTCGTGCACTTAATCACCATCGTCGCCAGCCTCCTTGCAGCGCTGACTAGAAACCGGCACGCTCTAGCGTTGGGAACGCCGGTCTTGGCTTCCCTCGCCCTTCTGACTGGAAGTGTGATGCATGGAGGAGCCTTGGGCGTGATGACGGCCGCTGGGGTTGCGGTGAGCCTCAGGGTCGGCTACCGGAGAGATCGACTGCGCGTGGCTGAGGTCGAAATGAGCCTGCTGCTCTTTGGCGGCGTCAAGGAGATCCCTGACCCACTTCTCTTGAAGGACGTGCTCCTCGCCCTCCAAACTAGACATCTCTGCCATGGCCGCCTGGGCGGCCCGCATGATGGGCTACTTGCCACCTAAGATTTCATCAATGACCCGGCCGCGGCCACGGACTTCGTCGCACCGACTGGGGCCATCAACATCGACTTTGACGCGCTATAAGTAAGCTTTAGCAGGCTCTCCCTCAAGGAGGTGCTTGCGCCTGATGAGTACCCTAGCGAGGCTCATCATCGAGGCACATGTCCGTGAAGAGAACGCCGAGGTTCGCGTCGTCGGCAACGACATCGCTGGCCAGCCGCCCACTTGTGAACTCCTCATCAGAGTCCGTGAGACGGCCTGGATAATTTGTGAGCATCGCCGAAACCTCCACGAGGGCAGGCTCCACGGGCATGCTGATCGATCTGGACGCGAGGCGTCCAGTGGTGTTGGCGAAGGGTCCCGCCCAGAGCGTAACTCCGACCGGTGCCACGGACGACCCCATGGTGGGCCCCAAATGTCGTTGTTTACTCACGACATCAGCCATGGGTAGGCTAATCATGAGTGGTGGGTAATGAAGGACACCGGAGGGCTCTGGGAACGGGATTGGTACACCCGAGATAGACGCACGATGTATCCAGGTTCAGGGATCTCCGTGGGAGATAATACCCCTAGTCCTGCCGGAATGGTTGATGAACCAGAGAGATTACAGTGTGCTCCTTGAGCTGTTTGACGGAGGAGGAAGAAGGAGCAGCCGGCTCGCGTCTACCTCTCCTGTATGAGTGGGTGTGGGTGTGTGGGTGTGCGTAGTTGGCCGACCCTCTGCATGGAGGGGGATCGGGGGGTTTTATAGACAAACCCACCGACCTACAATGTGGATAAAAGTACATAAGAGGGGCCTGCCTGGTAGCCTCGCTGGCTGGCCAGGGGCCTCGCTGTGGTCTGGTCTTGTCGTTGGTGGGGCTCGCCGGCTGCTAGGTCCCATCTGGCCCTAGGACCCGCCAGCCAGCCAATGGGCCTCCCGCATGAGGAACACGCATGACACGTGTGGTACGTCCAACGTTGTCTTGCGAGATTCGTCATGGGTCGCCGGTACGGCCGTCTCCACTGTTACCACGCCAAGCTTGGTAATGGAGTGGGTGCTGATGGGCCGATACTGTGCTGGGTTGATGGATCGGAGTCGGCCTAGGTCAGCGGCATGGCCGCTGACACTGTATCTGCCATGCGCCTCAATCTTGTACCCGTGCTGACGCGTCTCCACCTTTAATCATAGAGTCTCGTCACATCCTAGGATTGGATGTGACAAGAGCTATCTAGCCGGCTAGCTTCCTCGCTAGCCGGCCTTGAAGTTGCCGTCTCGGCCCTAGCCGATAGACGCTTCCTAGACGGCTAGGCGGAGTTGCCGTGTCGCCCCTAGCCGGCAAGCGCTTCCTAGCCGGCCAGGAGGAGTTGGCTGTTTGGAGGAAGCTGATGATTCCCTTTATACTTGGACGCAAAGGAATAGGCTCGATGAGACTACCCCGGGGTTATCCCCCGTCACATACCAAGCTTCATCCATATCCCAAGAAATGTTTTTTTTCATACATAGGGAGACAAACATCATGAAGGTGGTAACGATAAACATGGATGAATCAAACGAGTAACAGACAAGATGATCCACTATGGTTCCTATGTTACAACAAGATGAATATGTGTGTGGATGATGATGATGACATTTGTGATGATGTCGACGGCCCCTTGAATGTGGTGGTGAAGAGGGCAATCTTCTCCTTGCTAATTCCCCCTTCAGATGGATTCCGAAGGCTAGAGTTCTTCTTCTGGATGCGTTTTGGTGGTTGTGGTCATTTGTTCCCCAACCCGTATGCACGGGGCAGAAGTAGTCAACCAAGGGAGGCCGTCTCCATGCCATACAACCGCCCATACGAGCGTGTGCACTCGTATGGATGTTTGTCTTGCGCTCTGAAGCTCCATGAGACCTCCTACTTTCTCCCTTTGTTATATTTCTGTTACGGTAGATGATAATCACATTAAAAGATGTGATTCGACCATAATTTCCAGAGATTTATTCCATAGTATTAATTTTATCCAAAAGACATTTCCTGAAATTTTTGACAAAAAGCAGCGCATGAACGCAGTAAAATTCAACAGAGCCTACGATGCATGCACAAAATAACGATCAAAATCATCACATAATTTGGACTCATCAATTCCCCCAAACTTAAGTTTTACTCGTCCGCGAGCAAGCACCAAACTTTTAACAAACTAGGTCAAGTGGGATTTATGAAGTACAAATATTTGTAGAGGCATGCGTCCATCACCATTTACTGAAATTATTAGAGATAAAAGGAACATAACAAATAATAACGCATCTCCACCATTAGGATGATCATGAAGGCTTACACGCCTTGGCACGTAGTTCATAAGTGGACAATTCACAACTTTATGTTCTAAGCCTTTGTTATTCAACTCGGCAAGAAGTAAGAGTCTCCCTTTCATGGAGTCAAATCTAGAAGATCTAGGGTAGGGTTCCCAAGCTGGTAGCCTCGGCACGATGGTAACAATGACACATGATTTACCAAGGTCCAAGATCTCTTGAAGATATAATACTCTATGTCCTGCTTTGATTGTACAGATTTGGAGGGAGTACGAGTTAGATGTCGATATACCACGAGATCATGTGAGTATGAGAGTTGGTTTTTACGTTCCTTGCCCTCAGGTTATATAGAGACCGGGGGTGCCTAGAGTTACACATAGGTTGGTTATATATACGGGTAAACATGTCTAAGAATGCCTCTAAGTCTTTGAGTATGCGCCAAGTCTTTGGATGATTCCATATTGGCGCTACTAGGCTTGACAAACGTGTCCCATTGATTGATAATTTTGGGGGTACTCGACTCGACCCATATGTCCGGGAGCTGACATTGTTAGCACGCCCTAATCAAGGACACCATCAATAGCCCCTGAACTAGTCTTCAAGTCGAGGATGATCCTTCAACCCTTCCGAGGAGCCGACATTGTTAACCATCAGTTTTGCAAGCTGGTTCAAAAAGTGTTGATATATTGTCGAGGAATTTCCTACCTCGGGCACTCGAGGAACCCCCAATACTTCGTGCTTTTTTTGACAAAAAACTCTGGCCATATCTAGGAGAGCCCCGCGTAGGACTACCCTAACGATGAAGTTTTCCCTCGCCCGGACATGGATGCCGATCCAGTCCGACTCTGACAACCTCGACAGACCCAAATTGTCACTACGTACGCACTGTATTATCGTGCAGTCATTCCAGGCATCATCATAATGCAGTTCTCTGGATTTGCGATGGCATTATCAACAGACCCCTCGATCCTCGCGCATGCTTAACACACGTCGCATGAGGAACTTGCAAAATTACTACCATGTGGCATGCTTAATCAGTGTTATGACTTTCCCATAAAAGGATGAATGTGAGAGGAACTTGGATTTGCGCTTCCAATCTCGCTTTTTCCATCATCATCCTCAAGCTCCAACACCTAGAAACAAGGCCCCCCAAAAGCTCCCATTTTCCTCTTCCCTATTTCGTCTTCAAGAGATGGCTGGGGAAGGTTACCACAACACGACAGCGAAGCCCTCGAAGGGCAGTGAAAAGTCCACTGCGGGAAGCGAGAAGGTGGACGAAGAAATCTAGAAGGCAGCAAGCATGAGGCATCTGTGACGCCCCTCCATCGTCACCGAGGAGGACATCATCGTGCTCTAGAGCGTCGGGTACATGCCGGCGCGCGTGGTTGCCCCGACCTATTCTCCGCTCGTGAATATTGGAAGTATACCCTATAGGCAATAATAAAGATGTTATTATCATATTTCCTTCTCCATGATAACTGTTTATCATCGTTGCTAGAATTGTATTGACCAAAAACTAAATACATGTGTGGATACATAGACGAATACCATGTCTCTAGTGAGCCTCTACTGGACTAGCTTCTTCAGAAAATACAGTTAAGGTTTCCTAACCATATAAATGATTTGTCGTTTGATAACGGGATCACATCATTAGGAGAATGATGTGATGGACATACCCAACCGTAAGCTTAGCATATGATCGTATCACTTAATTGGATTGGTACAACTTTCTTCACGTCAAGTATCTGTTCCTTAGATCATGAGATCATGCAACTCCCGAACACTCGAAGTATACTTCGTGTGTATCCAACCATCACTTCATAACTGGTGATCATAAAGGTGCTCTGTATGTATTACAGAAAGTGTTTGTTGGGTTGCATGGATTGAGACTGGAATTTGTATCTCCGTATGATAGAGAGATATGGTTGGGCCCTCTCAGTAACACGATATCCAAAGTAGCTTGCAATCATGTGACTAATGAGTTTAGTCACAAGATATTGTACTAAGAAATGAGTAAGGAGACGCGCCGATAATGAGATTGAACTAGGCGTGGCGATACCGACGATCGAATCACGGGAAAGTAACATATCACTGGACAAAGGGAATTGTATATAGGATTAACCGAATCCTCGACATAGTGGTTCGGACCGATAAAGATCTTCATTGAATATGTAGGAGTTAATATGGACATCTTGGTCCTGCTATTGGTTATTGATCGGAGAGGAGTCTTGGTCATGTCTACATGTTGTCGAACCCGTAGGGTCACACACATAACGTTCGACAATGCTAGCGTAGTATTCATATATTGTTAATGCGTGAGTCAAATATTGTTCGGAGTCTCGAATGTGATGCTGGACGTCATGAGGAGTTCCAGAATGGTCCATAGGTAAAGATTTATATATATGAAAAGCTGTTTCCACGGTTTCGAAGAAAGTTTTCCGGTATTGTATCGCGATGCTTTAGAAAGGTTCCGGAAGTTTGGGAGGGGTCCGTAAGTGTACGGAGGGTTCCACCACGTCCCATAGGCCAACAATGGCTAAGGGGAGGCTCCCTGGCCTTATTGGGCCAGGCAGACCAACCCCCCTTTGGCCCATGCGGCTAGGGGTGGGAAACCCTAGAGGGAGGACATCCTACTTACCTTGGGAGGGAAGTCCCCCCTTGGTCATCGGACCCCTCCTTGGAGGAGTGGCTAGGGCTGGAGCACCCCGTCCCCACCCCTATGTAAAGGACGGAGGCGCAGGAGGGGCATCCCATCCCTTCCCATGAAGTCCTACTGGTGTTCTGCTACCACCACCACCACTACACCGTCGTGCTGGACCAGATCTCATATACCTATCCTCTCCCACTTGCTAGATTGAGAAGGAGGAGATTTCATCAAGACGTACGTGTGTTAAACTTGGAGGTGCCGCTTGTGCGGTGCTTGGATCGGATTGGATCGCGACGCAAGTACGACTACGCCAACCATGATCTCTAGATCGTTAATGCTTTCGGTATACTAGGGTATGTTGACGCCTCTCTGAAAGGATGGGAATGTCCCCTAGAGGGGTGGTGGTGGTGGGGGGGGGGGTGAATAGGCACTTTAAAATAATTATGAGTGGCTTGAACAAATGCGTAATAAAACTAGCATTTAATTAGTCAAGCACAAAACCGAAATCAACTAGGCTCACTTATGTGCACCAACAACTTATGCTAAGAAAGATAAACAACTAAGTGATAACAAGATATATAACATGAAACAATATGGCTATCACAAAGTAAAGTGCATAAGGTCTCGGGTAAGAGATAACTGAGGCACGCGGAGACGATGATGAACCCGAAGTTCACACTTGTCGGATTTCGGGCTCCGCAAAACCCTAAGGATTCGGACTTAGCTGCGTGTATGAAGGTCTCTCATGGCCTAACCTCGCCTAGCTCTCTACTCGATGGGAACAGCGAAGAACTCACTCGATGGTGAGGGAAACACAGAACACAACAGTTTATCCAGGTTCGGGCCGTTGCGAAGCGTAAAACCTACTCCTGCTTTGGTGGATTGCCTCTCGTGGAGGTTGGTGGATGAACTAGTGCAATGCTTGGGGGCCTCTGGAGGCTGGATGACCTCGCGGGGTGCTAGTGGGTGAATGAGTGGTTCGAGAATCGGATCCCCTCCTACAAAGCAACCTATCCTCTATTTATAGTGGCGGCCCCGGTCGTCTTCCCTTATCGTTCGGCGGGAAGGGATCCCACAGTGGACAATTTAAAAGGGGACATGGGAACATGATCCCCTACCCAAAGGTGGTCTTCGCATGCAAAGTAGCTACTAGCATTGCAGGGGCTGGCCCAGGGGTGACGTCCGTCCTACCGGCGGGCGGCCAAGGTCTTGTTTCACCAGAATGGAAACCTTTAGAAGATGCCTTGGGAACCTGCGTTCGTCCTTGCTCCCTTTGCACTAAAGGGAAAACTGCACCGCCCTGCTGTGTGCTGCTCGCCTGCCCTTCCCTTACGTCACCCTTGACTCCTCAGGCCGGGCCTTGCCTCACATTATCCGTCGTCCGGAGGGGTCCTAAGGAGGTCCTGTGCGGGTCTTGATGCTGCTCCTCCTCGCGAGGCTTGGCCCCTCGTGAGGGCCTTGTCGTGAGTGACGCCGGGCCCATTGGTTTTGGGTCGATGAAGTGGGCCAGACCTGGGCCGCAGTCACGCAGGTCTGGGTACCCCCATTCCTAGAACACCGACAGTAACCCCCGGGCCCAAGGCGCGCTGTGGTTGGCTTCTTGGCAAAGCCTGGAGGGCAGCCTGAAGAGTCGCGGGCCCTATTTGCCTGCGGGCCAAACGACACACGTGTCCAGCAACCATGTGGCGACGCTCTCGCTCCTTGGGGCCTCCTCAAGGCGTCCGGGGTGGGCCAGGCCACGACGACACGATCTCCTAGAACCGCGCATGCCATCATTGTGCCCATTGAATGGCACAGGTGCGGCCTGATCACACCCAACGGCCCTCGCGGACGTGACCGCTTGGTGGACAGGCGTGAAGACGCGGGCGACAACGCTCCCGTCGTCCCACCTCGCAATTCTCATGGGGCGCGCAACGCTCGCGCTCCCACGACGGTTGGTGGCCATGGCTCGCCTATAAATCTGCCCCGCCCCCACCAGGGGGAGGCACTACAATCTTGAGCTTCTTCTCCGCTTCCTCTGCTCGCCGCGAAAAAACCTCCTCCCCCCTTCGTTCCTTGTCTCCATGGCGACCCCCGGAGACGGCCTCGGCCGAGGGAAGCGCGCGGCGCCTCTGACGCCTTCATCTGCTCCCGGAGGCAGAGGCGGAGGGCCCTCGGGGCCTCAGCGTGTCCGTCACCACTGGGCTTTGGCTCGTGAGTAAGCCCCTTGTTTGTACTTCCTTTACTTGTCGCTTCTTCTACAACTTGGTGGCTGATTTCCTCTCTTCTCTAGCACGCCCTTCTCCAAGAAGCCCAAGCTTGGCGAGCTTCAAGAGGAGGTCGAGGGGCTGCGGGCCCAGCTTGACAGCGCTGAGGCATCCCTCCAGGCCTCCTGCAGGGACGAAGCGGAGGCCACGACGGAGTTGGCGTCGCTACGGAAGCAAGTCCAGGAGGCGACCAACGCCGTCCTGGCCACCAAGGACAAGGCGTCGTATGCCTGAACGATGGCGTACCAGGGCGCCAAGCGGTTGACGTGACGCGTCGATTTGTGGGGGGAGGCCCCGACGCTCCCCAATGTGACGAGCGACGGGGGCTATCTTGCCTTCTTCCATAGGGTGGTGGAGACGCTAGAGACTGGTGCCTCCTGCACGGAGGAGGACAACGCGGCCGATGCGCGCGAGCTTCTGGGCATTGCCCTGACGCTCATCTTCTCCAACCTGCGCCGCCTTGCTCCGAAGCTCGATCGTCGGCGCGTCGTTGAGCCGACGCTTGCTGAGTCCCGCCATCTTCTTCTGGACGAAGTCCGCCCGCACGTGGACATTCTGGTGGAGCGGTGCACCCGGGTGCCCGTCTCTAGCGAGGAGGAGGGCTCCGACGACGAGCCTGCGGTCGTCAAGGGCATCGCCGGCGACCGTTCCCCTTAGGCGCCCCCTAGTTTCTGCTTATCTTCTCGTGTAATGGTAGATCAAGAACTCTGCCCTGTTGGGCGTTAAACTTTTTCTCGTTTCCTTTGTCGTTCTACTTTTCCTTTTGCTCCTGAATTGATGGCTTGCCCGTCGGTGGTCGTCGCAGCTTGGCTTCGAGGTTAAGGGTCCGTCACTGCTCCAGCCATTGCTTGGGGGTAACGGGGGCTGGGACCCTTAGGAGGCCCTGTCCTCGTGAGGCACCGCTCGTGCTACCGCACATTCGGTCGATGGCCTCGTTCCTTGTCGCAGCCGAATCCTTAGGCTCTACATCCTTTCGTTAGCACGCATGTTTTTAATTCATTGTTTGTTTGACGCGAGATGAGAGGGTTCCAGTTCGGGCTTGCGGGGTAGTTAGCTCGTGGTTTGTGTCGGTCCCTTGCATAGTCCTTCCCGTGTAGCTCCTATTTCATAGGTGGGACGGGGTGAAGACCCTTTCGGCACTCTATGTTTGCTCGTCCCGGTCCCGCACATTTTCGTGCCTCCGTAAGGCGCAACCCATTATGAAGGTTGTCCCCCACAGGGCAAGGCCCTCACCCGAAGGTCAGGAGGCCTTGTGACCGGTAAGGATCCTGAGGCGTGCTGCTCAGGAGCCCCCCTTGACACGCAAGCCGCTCTGCGTCGTCAGGCCCCAGCCCTGCACATTTCCCCACCGCTGTTAGGCTCGCGCTTCACAGGGCGGGGCCCCATCATTCCTGACGCCGACCGGAGCTCCCGGAGGGCGCCAACAGTGGTGAGTGGCATTATGACCGGTAAGGCTCCTGGGGCATGCCCAGGAGCCCCCTTTCTGGCGCTCGAGAGATTACGCAGTCTGTTCCTTTGTTCATCGCCCAAGGGGCCCCTGAGGCCTCCCGATACTCTTTGTGGTGGTATCAAGTTTCGCTCCGGACCCCCGAGCGGGGGTTGACTACTGAAAAATGTTTGCCCCTGGGGTGGCAAGTCCTTGCTTTCATGCTCCTTGACTCCTACGGGCGGTGCGGAGCGTTCACCTCCAAACACGTCCTCCGGACGGGAGGTTTTAAAGCGAGTGAAATAAGAAAGCGCCAGAGAAAGTTTCCCCCCTTTTTGTTTTTCAAACGTTAGGCACCGAGAATTAGAAAACAACTTTTGGAACCGACGAGTTTAAGTTCAGAAAAAAATAGTTCGAAATCCAAGAATAGCAAGCAAATGCCGCATGCGACACTCTGGCTGGCATAGTCATTGCTGGACTATATGGGTTTCCTTGGCAGCTGCGGGCATAGTCATTGGTGGACTGTGTTGATTGCCTTCGTCTTCTCCCCAGCGCGGAGCGTAGGGCTGCCACTAGGCGTGGGATGGACCCTCCGCGTCCTCGGGGGCCCCTGGGCGTAGACAACCTCGGCTCGTTATTATGTGAGAGTGTCACGATGGGGGTGTATATGGGAGGTCGCGAGGACGCTTTGGCCTGGCGAGTGTCCTTACCCCCGAGGCATAGGCGCGTAATTCTAGAAGTCATTGGTGGACTGTGTTGATTTCCTCCAAATGTACCTAGCGTGGAGCATAGGTCTTCCACTAGGCGTGGGGTGGACCCCTTCCGTGTCCTTGCGGGCCCTGGGCGTATACACCCTCGGCTCATTATTACGTGAGAGTGTCATGGGATGAAGTAGGTTCCGGAAGGATTGAAGGACGATGCAGAGGTGCGACGGGTTGATGCAAGTCCTGGGCGCCTTCTTTTGAAGGTGAAAAACTACGCTAGCTAAGAAAAAGAAAAGGGTTGCAGAGCAGAGGACAAAACTAGGGACTTCAAAAACGGGGATAGTTTCTAAAAATCCGCGGTTCCTAATGGAATAGGTAACAAAACCACTTTGCCACCTACTGCTACTAACTCGCCGCCTCCCCATGTTAAGCCGTGCTCCTTCCCCGGAGGCCTGTTAAGGGCTTTTTATGGCTCTACGTTGACAAGTCCCAGTCCCGCACATTTCCCTGCCGTCGTGAGGCGCCTCATGAGGCGAGACCCCGACATCGCCCGATTCTGACTGAAACTGGATGACACCAGGGTGATCAAGTGGCTTTGTGACCGGTGAGGCTCCTGAGGCTCTATGCTCAGGAGCCCCCCTTAATGTTCGAGCGGCTCTACGTCGCTAGGATCTAGTCCCGCACATTTCCCAACCGCCATCGCGTGTGACCGAGTGAACGGATGTAGCTACGGGGTCAGGCCCTGCCACCCCTGATAACGACCGGATAATCGAGGACAATGTCAAGGGCGACATGTGGCCTTGTGATCGGTAAGGTCTCTGAGGCGCGATGCTCAGGAGCCCCCTTTTGACATTGAAGCGACTATGCGTCGCTAGGACCCAGCCCCGCACATTTCCCGACCGCCGCTGCTTGCGACCGAATGAACAATCTCAGCTATGGGGTCAAGCCCTTCCACCCCTGATAATGACCGGATATCCGAGGACGATATCAAGGGCGACAGCTGGCCTTGTGACCGGTAAGGCCCCTGAGGCGCGATGCTCAGGAGCCCCCTTTGGCACTCAAGAGACTTTGATTTTATCCTGTCGATTGTGGTCCTGGGGAGCCACGGGGCTTCCCCAGCCCCCGCATCGGGGCGACGCGCAATAGCCGGAGCCCCCGAGCGAGGGAGGTAGATTGCCCAAACATCCAAGAAGGGCAGTGTGTCAGGTTGCCAAGTGGATGCGGCAACAATTATAGAAGATCGCGCAAACGATACGACAGGCAGAAGCATGCCCTGAATATTAGAAGTTCCTGCAGTGAGCAGTCACTTCCTAAGATAGTAGATCCAAAACATTACCTCGAATAGCTTCCTTGTGCCTCAGGAGCGCCTCGCAAGGTCTGTCCCTCGGCGCCCACGCCCGCATCGTGATTGCCGTGGGTAACCCGTGCCACTTGTGTTTGGTTGCCGAATTTGACTCGTCCTCCTGAGGCCTAGGGTTTGGCCCGACGTAGTTCTCCCGCGAGGAAGGCGGCTGGCGTCGCGTCCCGTGGCTCGAGGGCGCCTCCCTGCCTGCGCCTCTTGGGCCCAGCTCGAGGAGGGGCCCCGAAGCGTTCCTCACTCCCTAGGAGGATAGGCGCCCGGGGGGACAACTGAAGCTCTTCATCATCGGGAGGGTGAGGTGATGCCGCATACTCCGGCACGTATGGCTCCATGTAGGCGTTCGATCGTCCTCCGTGGCCGCTCAGTAGTGCGATGGTGGCGGTCCCTCTCGGTGGAGGAGGGGGATCCCCCCGGCCGTACTGCTCGGAAATCTTCCTTCGATAAGCCTCTGTGCGAAGTCGCTTGTTCCTGTTGCTGCCGTTGGCTAGTCCCAGCGCCGCCCGGTGCTGATTCCCTCCTTGGTGCCCAGACATGTCTCCGTTGTCGTAGTTCGCCCGCACCGACGCCTCCGCCCTCTGCTGGCTATGCCGGAGGGAGCGCTCCTGTCTGGCCGCCTCAGGCTGTCGGGGGCCGACCTGGTCTTGGTGATGCACACCGTGTGTGCATCTGTCGTACCGCCGTTCTCTTGGCACCCCTGGTGGTTGTCAGCGTGATGCGCCTTGGGGCCGGCCACCGAAACCTGGAGAAGGAGGAGGGCTGAACGGGGCACGTCTCTCTCGGCCCCACCCAACATAGGAGGGGCCCCGCTGCACGCAGCCCCGAGGGCCGGCATGAGGTGCGAGCCCCAGACACTTGACGCTGGCGGCCTTGAAGAAGAGCAGGGTTGGACGGCCCTCTGCGCGATGGCGATCAGCTCCATGATGTGGTCTACACACGCGTCCAAGCCCCCCCTGCATCGGTTGTTGACAGAGCATCTCGCTCGCCATCTGCAACGCGTCGTGTGCACCGAGGTCCCCCAAGTTGATGGGACGCGTTGTGGGTGTCGGGGGCACCACCCAGCCGCCAGGCCCCTAGGTGGCGTGGGTGGTTGCGATGGCGGAGACGACGGTGATGATCTGGTACGAGCCGCCCGGTACCACAACGCCGGCGTGTGCGCTTCCGACCGCCGTCACGTAGTGGTTGGCAGCCAGCTCGATGAGGCTCGAAGAAGCCGGTTGGGCGCCGACCATCGGAGCAGTGGGCCTGGGGAAGTTGAAGCTCGGAGATGACCTTAACACGCCCCCTACCTGACGCGCCAAATGTCGGATTTCGGGCTCCGCAAAACCCTAAGGATTCGGACTCAGGGGTGTGTATGAAGTTCTCTCACGGCGTAACCTCGCCTAGCTCTCTACTCGATGGGAACGGCGAAAAACTCACTCGATGGTGAGGGAAACACAGAACACAACAGTTTACCCAGGTTCGGGCTGCTGCGAAGCGTAAAACCCTATTCCTGCTTTGGTGGATTGCCTCTTGTGGAGGTTGGTGGATGAACTAGTGCAGTGGTTGGGTGCCTCCGGAGGCTGTATGACCTTGTGTGGTGATAGTGGGTGAATGAGTGGTTTGGGAATCGGATCCCCTCCTACGAAGCAACCTATCCTCTATTTATAGTGGCGGCCCCGGTCTTTTGCCCTTATCGTTCAGCGGGAAGGGATCCCACAGCGGCCAATTTTAAATGGGGACAAGGGAACATGCTCCCCTGCCCAAAGGTGGTCTTCGCCTGCAAAGTAGCTGCTAGCGTTGTAGGGGCTGGCCCAGGGGTGACGTCCGTCCTGCTGGACGGCGGCCAGGGTCTTGTTGCACCCGAATGGAAACCTTTAGAAGATGCCTTGGGAACCTGCGTTCTTCCTTGCTCCCTTTGCACTAAATGGGAAACTGCACCGCCCTGCTGTCTTCTGCTCGCCTGTCCTTCCCTTACGTCACCCTTTACTCCTGAGGCCGGGCCTCGCCTCGGAATATCCGCCGCCCGGAGGGGTCCTGAGGAGGTCCTGTGCGGGTCTTGATGCTGCTCGTCCTCGCGAGGCTTGGCCCCTCGCGAGGGCCTTGTCCTGAGTGATGCTGGGCCCATTGGTTTTAGGTCGATGAAGTGGGCCAACCCTGGGCCGCAGGCAGGCACGTCTGGGTACCCCCATTCCTAGAACGCTGACAACACCCTTGGGGATGCTAATATCCATTTGGAGCAGTGTGGAGGCACAATGCTTCCTAAGAAGCCACAAGGGACACGTAATCTCCTCACACCCTTGTATAAAGCAAGATGTCGTGATTCCACTAAGGGACACTTGAGGGCGGTTACCGAACCCGTACAAATGGCGACCCTTGGGGACAGTCATCGAATCCATACACTTTGGTAACCCTTGGGAAGTCACGAAACCCGTATGAATTGCTTGGGACAATCTCCACAACTTAATAGTTGACCCTGACGCTTGCTCGAAGCTTTACACCACAATGGTTGACCTCCATGGCACCACCAACCATCTAGGACACCAAAGCACCCAGGAGGCACAAGATCGAGGGTGCCCTAACACCCAAGAGTAATAAGGTTCTCAACTTTTCACTTCCATGTATCATCGTAGAGAACTCAAACTGAGGCAACTAATGCAATGGCAAGAACACATGATTTGGTAAAGTCCCTCGCTCTCAAATCCCACCACAACAACAAAAACTATGGAGGAATATGAGAGGAAGAACAAGGAACTCACAAAGAACTCCAAGATCAAGATCCAAGGGGTTCTCCTCACATAGAGGAGAAAGTGATTGGTGGAAATGTGGATCTAGATCTAGATCTAGATCTACACTCTCTTTTCCCCCCAAAAAGGAGGAATGATAATTGGAGGGATTAGAGTTAGCAATATCTAAGAAGGTCAACAATGGGGAAAACACGAGATCAAGAGTTAAGTTCCATTGGGGAAAAAAACCCCCTTCTATAGGCCTTCCCAAATCCAACCATGATGTTCACTCGTCGTGCACAAGCGGTACTACTGTTGGGGAACGTAGCATGGGAAGCAAAAAAAATTCTACGCACACGCAATACCTATCCATGGCGATGATCATTTACAAGAGGGATATCGGATCCACAGACCCTTGTAGATCGCTAAGCGGAAGCGTTAATAAACACGGTTCATGTAGTGGTACGTCTTCATGATCCATCCCACGAACCGTCCCATGATCCGTCCCATGAACCGTCTCATGATCCGTCCCGATCAAGTGCCGAATGGACGGCACCTCCGCGTTCCGCACATGTACAACTCGATGACGATCTCCGCCTTTTTGATCCATCAAGAGATACGGGGATGTAGATGAGTTCCCCGACGACGTGACGACGCTCCGGTGGTGGTTGTGATCTATTCCTGCAGGGCTCAGCCCGAGCTCCGCAGAAAACCGATCTAGAGGAAGAACTACGGTCTAGAGGAGAGGGCAGCATGTGGCAAAGTTGTGTCTCAAAAAGCCCTAAACCTCAGTATATAAAGGAGGAGGGAGGGGGCAGGCCTTGCGCCACAAGGGAGGAGCCCCTGGGTCGCCGAAGTGGAGGAGGGAGGAGTCCTCATCCAATCCCAATTGGATTAGGACTCCTTACTAAATTTCCCACCTCTTTTGGATTTTCCACTTTTTCCTCATGGGCTTTCCTTGGATGACTTTGTCAGCCATTATGCCTTATTGCGCATCCAATAAAACTATGTGGACCCCTTGGGGCGTGGTGGGCCCACCCAGTGGGCCCCCGGAACCCATTCGTCACTCCCAGTACACTGCCTGCAATGCCCGAAAACCTTCCGGAATCCAAACACCAACTTCCTATATATCAATCTTTGTTTCCGGACCATTCCGGAACTCCTCATGACGTACGAGATCTCATCCAGGACTTCGAACAAAACTTCGGTCACCAACACATATAACTCAACTATACCGAAACGTCAACGAACCTTAAGTGTGTAGACCCTACGTGTTCGAGAACTATGCAGACATGACCTGAGACACTCTCCGGTCAATAATCAACAACATGACCTGGATGTCCATATTGGCTCCTACAAATTCTACGAAGATCTCTATCGGTTGAACCTCTATGTCAAGGATTCATATAATCCCGTATACTATTCCCTTTGTCCTTCGGTATGTTACTTGCCCGAGATTCGATCGTCGGTATCTCCATACCTAGTTCAATCTCGTTACCGACAAGTCTCTTTACTCGTTCCGTAATACAAGATCCCGTAACTAACTCCTTAGTCACATTGCTTGTAAGGCTTGTTGTGATGTTGTATTACCGAGTGGGCCCCGAGTTACCTCTCCATCACACAGATTGACAAATCCCAGTCTTGATCCATGCCAACCCAACAGACACCTTTGGAGATACCTGTAGAGCACCTTTATAGTCACCCAGTTACGCTGCGATGTTTGATACACACAAGGTATTCCTTCGGTGTCCGGGAGTTGCATGATCTCATGGTCATAGGAATAGATACATTGACATGTAGAAAACAGTAGCAATAAACTGACATGATCATATGATACGTTTATAGTTTGGGTCTTGTCCATCACATCATTCTCCCAATGATGTGATCCCGTTATCAAGTGACAACACTTGCCTATGGCCAGGAAACCTTGTCCATCTTTGATCAATGAGCTAGTCAAGTAGAGGCTCACTAGGGACAGTGTGTTGTTTATGTATCCACGCATGTATTTGAGTTTCCAATCAATACAATTCTAGCATGGATAATAAAAAATTATCATGAACAAGGAAATATAATAATAACCAATTTATTATTGCCTCTAGGGCATATTTCCAACAGTCTCCCACTTGCACTAGAGTCAATAATCTAGTTCACATCACCGTGTGGTTGTAACACCCATACAATTCTGGGGTTCGATCATGTCTTGCTTGTGAGAGAGGTTTTTAGTCATGTGCTTTACAAATCTCTATGTCATCCTATAGATGGTGCTACTACGTGCCATTTGGAACTATTCCAAATGACCGCTCCACTATACGAATCTGATTTACTACTCAAAGTTATTCGAATTGGTGCCAAAGCTTGCATCCACGTAACCCTTTACGACGAACTCTTTAATCACCTCCATAATCGAGAAAAAAAATCCTTATTCTACTAGTTACTAAGGATAACTTTGACCGCTGTTCAGTGATTAAATCTTGGATCACTCTCTGTACCCCTTGTCAGACTCATGGCAAGGCACACATCAGGTGCGGTACACAGCATGACATACCTTAGAGCCTATGGCTAAGGCATAGGGGATGACCTTCGTCCTTTCTCTTTCTTCTGTCGTGGTCGGGAATTGAGTCTTACTCAAATTCACACCTTACAACATAGCCAAGAACTCCTTCTTACCGATCTATTTTGAACTCCTTCAAAATCTTG
This sequence comes from Hordeum vulgare subsp. vulgare, assembly GCF_904849725.1. Lineage (NCBI taxonomy): Eukaryota > Viridiplantae > Streptophyta > Magnoliopsida > Poales > Poaceae > Hordeum > Hordeum vulgare. The sequence continues at coordinate 265,807,091 of NC_058519.1, read as the reverse complement.
TGAGGGCATGCATTTCGTTGAAAGTTCTTATTAAGCATCTTGATCTATCGCCATAGATCTTGATGCACAATTTACAAGTAGCTTAATCCAGGTTTTCCTTTGAAAAACTCCTTTCAAAGAAACCTTTATGCTTTCCAGAAAGTCTACATTACTTCCGCTCAACAACATCTCAACCACATATATTTATCAGAAATTCTATAGTGCTCCCACTCACTTCTTTGGAAATACAAGTTTCTCACAAACTTTGTACAAACCCAAAACCTTTGATCATCACATCAAAGCGCATATCCAACTCCGAGATGCTTACTCCAGTCCTTTAGAAGGATCGCTAGAGCTTGCATACTTGTTAGCATCCTTAGGATTGACAAAACCTTCTGGTTGTATCACATACAACCTTTCCTCAAGGAAACCGTCGAGGAAACAATGTTTTGCCATCCATCTACAAGATGCAGCAACTGGTAACATAATTCCAACAAACTTTTAGCATTCCTACGAGTGAGAAAGTCTCATCGCAGTCAACTCCTTGAACTTGCCGAAACCTCTTTGCAACAAGTCGAGCTTTGTTAAATGCTGACTTTCACCATCATTATCTGTCTTATTTTAAAGATCCATCTGGACTTAATAGTATTATGATCATCAAGTAGTTCTTCCAAAGTCCACACTTTGTTTTCGTACATGGATCCTCTCTCGGATTTCATGGCCTCCAGCCATTTGCCGGAATCCGGGCCCACCATCGCTTCAACATAGCTCGTAGGTTCATTGTTGTTCAACAACATGACCTCCAAGACAAGGTTTCCATACCACTCTATAGTAGTACGCAACCTTGTCAACCTACGAGGTTTGTAGCAACTTGATCCGAAGCTTAATGATCACTATCATCAGTTTCCACTTCAATTGGCGTAGGCGCCACAGGAACAACTTCCTACGCCCTGCTACACATTGGTTGAAGTGACAGTTCAATAACCTTATCAAGTTCCACCACCCTCCGACTCAATTCTTTCGAGAGAAACTTTTCCTCAAGAAAGGACCCGTTTCTAGAAACAAACACTTTGTTTCGGATCAGGGATAGGAGGTATACACAACTGTTTTGGGTGTCCTATGAAGATGCATTTATCCTCTTTGGGTTCGAGCTTATCATGCTGAAACTTTTCCACATAAGCATCGCAACCCCAAACTTTTAAGAAACGACAGCTTAGGTTTCTCCAAATCATAGTTCATACGGTATCATCTCAACGGAAATACGTGGTGCCCTGTTTAAAGTGAATGTGGTTGTCTCTAATGCATAACCCATATACGATAGTGGTAATTTGATAAGAGACATCATAGTATGCACCATATAAAATAGGGCGCGACCATGACGTTTAGACACACCATCACACTATGGTGTTCTAGGTGGCATGAGATGTGAACTATTTTTAACATTTTCTTAATTGTGTACCAGACTCGCAACTCAGATATTCATCTCTATGATCATATCATAGACATGTTACCCTCTTGTCACGACGATCTTCAATTTCACTCTGAAACTACTTGAACCTTTCAACAATTCAGAAGTGTGTTTCATCAAGAAAATACACTAGTATCTACTCAAATCATCTGTGAAGTAAGAACATAACGATATCCACTGCGTGCCTCAACATTCATTGGACTGCATACATCCAAAGGTATTATTTCCAATAAGTTACTTTCTAGTTCCATCTCACTGGAAAACGAGGCCTTCAGTCATCTTGCCCATGTGGTATGATTTGCATGTCTCAAGTGATTCAAAATCAAGTGAGTCCAAACGATCCATCTGCATGGAGTTTCTTCATGCGTTTATACCAATAGGCTTGGTTTGCATGTCTCAAACGTGTCAAAAATGAGTGAGTACCAAGATCCATCCGCATGGAATTCTTCATGCATTTTATACCAACATGACTCAAGCGGCAGTGCCACAAGTAAGTGGTACTATCATTACTACTTTATATGTTTTGACATCAATATTATGAACATGTGTATCACTATGATCGAGATTCAATGAACCATTCATATTAGTGCATGACCATTGAAGGTATTATTCATGCAAATAGAATAACTTTTATTCTCATACTTAAATGAATAACCGTATTGGAATAATCACAATCCAATCATGTTCATGCTAAATGCAAACACCGAATAAAATTTATTTAGGTTCAACACTAATCCCGATGGTAGAGGGAGCGTGCGATGTTGATCACATCAACCTTGGAAACACTTCCAATACATCGTCACCTTGCCTTTAGCTAGTCTCCGTTTATTCTGTAGCTTTTATTTCGAGTTACTAACACTTAGGAACCGAACCGGTATCTAATACCCTAGTGCTACTAGGAGTACTAGTAAAGTACACATCAATATCACGTATATCCAATATACTTTTGTCGACTTTGCCAGCCTTCTTATCTACCAAGTATCTAGGGTAGTTCCGCTTCAGTGACCGTTCCCCTCATTACAGTAGCACTTAGTTCTGGGTTTGGGTTCAACCTTGGGTTTCTTCGTTAGAGCAGCAGCTGGTTTGCCGTTTCATGAAGTATCCCTTCTTGCCCTTGCCCTTCTTGAAACTAGTGGTTTTACTAACCATCAACAATTGATGCTCCTACTTGATTTCTACTTTCGCAGTGTCAAACATTGCGAATAGATCAAGGATCATCATATCTATCCTTTGATATGTTATAGTACATCAGGAAGCTCTAGTAGCTTGGTGGCAGTGACTTTGGAGAACTATCACTATCTCATCTAGAAGATTAACTCCCACTTGATTCAAGCGACTGTTGCACTCACACAATCTGAGCACATGCTCAACGATTGAGCTTTTCTCCTTTACTTTGTAGACATAGAATCTTGTCGGAGGTCTCATACCTCTTAACAAAGGCACGAGCATGAAATCCCAATTTCATCTCTTGGAACATCTCATATGTTCCATGACGTTTCAAAACGTCTCCGACACCCCAATTCTAAGTCGTTAAGCATTACACACTGAACTATCACGTAGTCATCAAAAACGTGTATGTCAGATGTTCGCAACATCCATAGACGACGCTCGAGGTTCAGCATACCGAGCGGTGCATTAAGGACATAATCCTTGTGTGCACCAATGAGGACGATTCTCAGTTTACGGACCTAGTCCGCATAATTGCTACTATCATCTTTCAACTAAATTTTCTCTAGGAACATATCTAAAATAGTGGAGCTACAGCGCAAGTACAACACTATTTCCAAAGACCTTTTGACTATGTTCATGATAATTAGTTCAATTAATCATATTACTTAAGAACTCCCACTCAAATAGACATCCCTCTAGTCATTCGAGTGGCGCATGATCCAAATCCACTAACTCAAGTCCGATCATCACGTGAGTTGAGTATAGTTTCAGTGGTGAACATCTCCATGTTGATCATATCAACTATATGATTCATGCTCGACCTTTCGGTCTCTTGTGTTCCGAGGCCATGTCTGTACATGCTAGGCTCGTCAAGTTTAACCCGAGTGTTCCGCGTGTGCAATTTTTTTGCACCCATTGTTTGTGAACGTTGAGTCTATCACACCCGATCATCACGTGGTGTCTCGAAACGACCAACTGTCGCAACGGTGCACAGTCGGGGAGAACACCATTTTATCTTGAAATTTTTAGTGAGGGATCACCTTATAATGCTACCGTAGTTCTAAGCAAAATAAGGTGCATAAAAGGATTACTATCACATGCAAATCATAAGTGACATGATATGGCCATGATCTTGTGCTTCTTGATCTCCATCACCAAAGCACCGGCATGATGTTCATCGTCACTGGCGCCACACCATGATCTCCATAATCATGATCTCCATCATCATGATCTCCATCATTGTGCCACCATCGAGGTTGTCGTGCTATCTATGTTATTAATACTAAAGCTACAACCTAGCAATATAGTAAACACATCTGCAAGCACAAACGTTAAGACAACCCTATGGCTCCTGCCGGTTGCCGTAGCATCGACGTGCAAGTTGATATTTAACTATTACAACATGATCATCTCATACATCCAATATATCATATCATGTCATTGGCCATATCACATCGCATGCATACCCTGCAAAAACAAGTTAGACGTCCTCTAATTTGTTGTTGCATGTTTTACATGGCTGCTATGGGTATCTAATATGATCGCATCTTACTTATGCAAAGCCACAACAGTGATCTGCAATTTGCTATTTAACCTTCTCCTAGGACCGCCTCGGTCTAATGCGATTCAACTAAAGTTGAAGAAACAGGCACCCGCGAGTCATCTTTATGCAACAAGTTGCATGTTAGTCGATGAAACCGGTCTCTCGTAAGCGGACGAGTAAGGTTGGCCCGGGCTGCTTCAATCCAACAATACTGCCGAATCAAGAAAAGACCCAGGAGGGCAGCAAAAGGAACATCAACACCCACAAACTCTTTTGTGTTCTACTCGAGATATCATCTACGCATGAACCAAGCTCATGATGCCACTGTTGTGGAACGTAGCATGGGAAACAAAAAAATTCATACGCACACGCAATACCTATCCATTGTGATGATCATCTACGAGAGGGAGATCGGATCGACATACCCTTGTAGATCATTGAGCGAAAGCGTTAATAAACGCGGTTGATGTAGTGGTACGTCTTCACGATCCATCTCATGAACCCTCCCACGATCCATCCCATGAACCGTCTCACGATCCATCCCGATCAAGTGCTGAACGGACGACACCTCCGCGTTCTGCACACGTATAACTCGATGACGATCTCCGCCTTCTTGTTCCAGCAAGAGAGACGGGGATGTAGATCTATTCCTGCAGGGCTCCGCCCGAGCTCCGCAGAAAACCGATCTAGAGGAAGAACTACGATCTAGAGGAGAGGGCAGCACGTGGCAAAGTTGTGTCTCAAAAAGCCCTAAACCTCTACTATATAAAGGAGGAGGTAGGGGGCAGGCCTTGCGCCACAAGGGAGGAGCCCTTGGGTCGGCCGAAGTGGAGGAGGGAGGAGTCCTCCTCCAATCCCAATTGGATTAGGACTCCTTTCTAAATTTCCCACCTCTTTTGAATTTTCCACTTTTTCCTCATGGGCTTTCCTTGGATGACTTTGTCAGCCCATTATGCCTTATTGCGCATCCAATAAACCCATAAGGACCCCTTGGGGTGTGGTGGGCCCACCCAGTGGCCCCCGGAACCCATTCGTCACTCCCGGTACACTATCGGCAATGCCCGAAAACCTTTCGGGATCCAAACACCAACTTCCCATATATAAATCTTCGTTTCGGGACCATTCCGGAACTCCTCATAACGTACGGGATCTCATCACGGACTCCGAACAAAACTTCGTTCACCAACACATATAACTCAACTATACCGAAACGTCACCGAACCTTTAGTGTGCAGACCCTGCGGGTTCGAGAACTATGCAGACATGACCCGAGAAACTCTCTAGTCAATAACCAACAGCGGGACCTGGATGTCCATATTGGCTCCTACATATTGTGCGAAGATCTCTATCGGTTGAACCTCTATGTCAAGGATTCATATAATCCCGTATATTATTCCCTTTGTCCTTCAGTATGTTACTTGCCCGAGATTCGATCGTCGGTATCTCCATGCCTAGTTCAATCTCGTTACCGGCAAGTCTTTTTACTCGTTCCGTAATACAAGATGCCGTAACTAACTCCTTAGTCACATTGCTTGCAAGGCTTGTTGTGATGTTGTATTACTGAGTGGGCCCCGAGATACCTCTCCGTCACACGGAGTGACAAATCCTAGTCTTGATCCATGCCAACCCAACAGACACTTTGGAGATACCTATAGAGAACCTTTATAGTCACCCTGTTACCTTGCACGTTTGATACACACAAGGTATTCCTCCGGTGTCCGGGAGTTGCGTGATCTCAGGGTCATAGGAATAGATACATTGACATGCAGAAAACAATAGCAATAAACTGACACGATCATATGCTATGTTTATAGTTTGGGTCTTGTCCATCACATCATTCTCCCAATGATGTGATCCCGTTATCAAGTGACAACACTTGCCTATGGCCAGGAAACCTTGATCATCTTTGACCAACGAGCTTGTCAACTAGAGGCTCACTAGGGACAGTGTGTTGTCTATGTATCCACACAGATATTGAGTTTCAAATCAATACAATTCTATTATGAATAATAAACAATTATCATGAATAAGAAAATATAATAGTAGCAAATTCATTATTGCCTCTAGGGCATAGTTCCAACAACTACCGCTCGGGCATACTCTCTACTACAGCTAACAAAAATGGTCATAGAAACCAGCAGCAAAGGAAAATCCTAAGTGGTACTAGGAGCGGTAGTAGAAAGCAGAAGTACCGTTTAAGTGGTACTACCGAGCTACAACCGTCCTACTACCGTGGAAGCTACTAAGGGCAAGAAAACCTTCAAATAAGCATTAGTAGCGGTGGTAGTCCTAAGCAGAAGTACCGCCTAAGCGGTACTACTGTGGTACCGAGTGGTACTACCACCTGAGCACTGGAAAACTGTCCTCATAATGAAACTACCATAACTTCCAAATATGATCTCCAAATTAAGCAAACTCAATCTTGTTGGATAGAGGATGATAATATCTATCCAAAAATGATTGACTATATTAAGAATAAGCAATGGCAAATAAATGTGTAACAGTCCGGAACCGACCCTCCAGAAGATTCCTCTTTTATTCTGTTGTTGTCATGTGATTCGTTTGTTTATCGCATTCATCATCGCGTCATGCGCATCATGAGCATTCCATCGACACTTCGTTGCCATCATTTTTCAAAACTGCATATGTTGTTAGATATCGGTTCTCTCTGTTCTTGTTGTTGAGCGTTTCAGACCAACCACACACGCACGCGCGTGTGACATTGTTAAAATGTTGTTTTCAAAAGTGTGCATAAAACATTCTAGGAATAGGTTGAAAGTTGGCTTATGGTCTTATTTTATTGTAGGTAGATCGTGTGCCAAATTTGGTCGCATTCGGAGGTAGTTTGATACCCGAACCATTAAATATATGGCGGCATAATAGACGGTAAAATTGTTGGACATTTTCGGTTTCTAAAACTTTGTCATGGGCTGCAAACCTCCCTATCATCGCCACGAGGCCCATCTACACAACTCACTAGACCCACCTAGCCACTCCCTCTGTTCGTGGCCTTCAGATAGCAATCAAACGGATGAGGTACTCATACGTCTCAAACGTATCGACTTTTCCAAACACTTTTGCTAATGTTTTGGCCTCATTCTTGCATGATTTAAATGAAACTAACCCGGACTGACGCTGTTTTCAGTAGAGCTGTTTGTATGGTTTTCTTGTGCGCATGAAAATGGATATTTAGACGTCCTAGAAAATTCCCATAAAAAATAGAGAAAATCCATGCATCGGAAGGAACCATGGGCCAGAAGATGGGCCAGAGGGGAGCTAGAGGGCCCCCAGGCGACCTGCTGGCGCGGCCTGCCCACTGGCCGCACCAGGAGGCTGCCTGGGTGGGGCCCACCCCCTCTAGTACCCTACTTTGGCTCCTATTTTTACCTGTGACAAGAAAATTCCAGAATAGAAGTCGCTTTCCAAGTTCTCGACTTGGAGCCGCCGCCACCCTTGGTTCTTCTTTGGGAGGACTAAACTAGAGGCTGTTTTGGCCTACGGAGAGGGAAAATCGTCGCCATCGTTATCACCATCACCACTCCATCATCCTTCCATGGCTTCTGCCATCATGTGTGAGTAATTCTCCGCTGTAGGTGAAGGGGATGGGAGAGATTGGATGAGTTAGATCATGTAATAGTTCGTCGGATTGTTGGGGGCATGTTGCCTATCATCTACTATGGTATTTATCATCTTTGCTACAACTTGCTACTCTCAATGCTTGTCACTTTGGGCCCGAGTGCCATGATTTCAGATCTGAATACCTTATGTTTTCATGAATATATTTGTGTTCTGGATCCTATCTATGAGTAGTATGCACCTATTATAGTTCGGAACCGGCGATCCCAATGGTGTTAGCTTGGGACACCAAAGGGGATAGACTATAGTTTGAGGATTCCATGTATCCATTGATTGTTAATTCTTTGTTCCCGTGCTCTTTGATAGGAGCACCTTAATATCCATAAGTTCCTTTTTGCCCCATCCATAGCGGGATGGTAGGACAGAAGATGTTGTGCAAGTTATTATTGCAAGCACGCACGACTACTTTGGGATACATGCCTACTGTTTCATATATGCCTAGATGATCATTACTTTTCTATGTGACTTTCCCCAAGTTAAATACATGATATCTCTCATCCATGACCAACCATCCATCTCCTTAGCCTACAATGTTTTAATCCTGCTAGTCACAAGTTACTTTACTTTTGCCGTTTTACTTTTGTTGCTTTGCCACTATTATTTCCGTTGCCACCATCACTTCCATATCACCGTTGCTACTAATATTTCGTTGCCAAGCAAGTATCTTTCAGGTGCGGTTGAATTGACAACTCAACTGTTAAAGCTTATAAATATTCTTTGACTCCCCTTGTGTCGAATCAATAAATTGGTTTAACTTACCCGCGAAGACCCTATCTATGATTAGTATGCACCAATTATAGTCCGGAATTGGCGATCCCAATGGTGACAACTTTGGACACCAAAGGGGATAGATTATAGTTTTAGGATTCCATGTATCCATTGATTGTTAATTCTTTGTTCCCGTGCTCTTTGATAGGAGCACCTTAATATCCATAAGTTCCTTTTTGCCCCATTCATAGTGGGATGGTAGGACAGAAGATGTTGTACAAGTTCTTATTGCAAGCACGCACGACTACCTCGGGATACATGCCTAATGTTTGATATATGCCTAGATGACCATTACTCTTCTATGTGCCTTGCCCCAAGTTAAATACATGACATCTCTCATCCATGACCAACCATCCATCTCCTTAGCATACAGTGTTTTAATCCTGCTAGTCACAAGTTACTTTACTTTCGCCGTTTTACTTTTGTTGCTTTGCAACTATCATTTCCGTTGCCACCATCACTTCCATATCACCGTTGCTACTAATATTTCGTTGCCAAGCAAGTATCTTTCAGGTGTGGTTGAATTGGCAACTCAACTGTTAAAGCTTACAAATATTATTTGGCTCCCCTTGTGTCGAATCAATAAATTGGGTTAACTTACCCGCGAAGACTGTTGCGATCCCTTACACTTGTGGGTTATCAAGGCCTTTTTCTGGTGCCGTTGCCTGGGAGGATAGCTTTATTTACAAGTCTACTTGGAGTTATTTTTCTTGCTGCGATTTATTCACTATGGGTAATAAAGGAGACCCCAAGGTTCCAATTTTACCATCCACTATGAGAAAAGGTACGGTTCTCAGCACCAGCGGTACGCTTGATTCACCTTTCGTTATGAGTAAGTTTGCTACACCACCATCACATGCTGCTTCTACCAAGTCTGTCACTATGCCTGATACTTTTGATGATGCTTCCACTACTATTGATGAGCCTAGTTTACTTGGTTATTTTATTGAGTCTCAGATTGCTAAGGCTACTAAGCAGTCTGGAATTTAACTTCCCGTTACACGCTACCCCATTGGTAGATCTTTTGGTTACCCAGACTTGAGTGGTCTCAAGGAAAGAATTCTTGATGATGATTATATTGAACTTGATGATGATTTATGCAGGGAACTTACAGAGTGTGCTGACTCTGACGCTGCTTCTGTTAAGAAGCTGCTTGAAAAGCATTCTATGAAGAACAAGTTTACTCATGATCCTAAGTTTTCTTCATCTCCTATTTGCATTGAGGATGCTGATTTTGATTTCTTTGTTGATCTTTCACTTATATCCACAGTTTAAGCTGACCCTTTTTATGGTAGAGAAGATGACGATGCTATTGCACACCTTACCAAACTCACTGGGTTGGGTGGCTTATTCACTACAGAGGACAAGTAGAGAAATTATTATGTTACTAAGCTACTTCCTTTCTCTTTGAAGGAAGATGCTAAAGCATGGTATGATGCACTACCATGTGGTTCGATTAAGAGTCCTCAAGATTTAGCTCAATCTTTTGTTGCTAAATATTTTCCTGCTCATAAGAAACATGCTGCTTTACGAAGAATTTATAACTTTAAACAGTTGCAGGATGAGCACCTCCCTAATGCTTGGAGGAGGTATTGCACTTTGTTTAAAGCTAGACCAGTCCATGGAATCCCTAAGAATGAATTGCTTGATATATTTTATGCTGGTCTAACCGATGAATCTAGAACCTATCTGGATAGTTGTGCTGGTTGTGTTTTCAGGGAAAGAACACCGGACGATGTCGAAGAATTAATGGGAAAGAAAGCTAAGAATCATGATGATTGGTCCGTTCCTGAGCCACCTCCATCACCCAAGAAGAGAGGTATGCTTTTCTTGAGTCCAGAAGTTATGCAAGAAGCCAAGAAGTCTATGAAAGAGAGAGGTATTAAAACTGAAGATGTGAAGAATCTGCCTCCTATTGAGGAACTATGTGAGCCTACCACTCACCCACCTATGGTAGAGGTACACTCTCTTTTAGAATTCAATGCAAGCGACGTCCCTCATGGTAAGCCTCCTGATCATTGTTTAGATGAGCTTGATAATTTCATTGTCAAGAAAAATCATTTTAATGAGAGGATTCAAAGCCAATTTTATGATAATTCCCTTGCTATCCAAAGTTTGCTTGATGTTTTAAGTAGAACTGTCAATGATGTTAAAGGTCTTGTTAAGAATTTTCATATGGTTCAAATTCAGCTTGAACAAATTTCTAATGTGCAAAAACATTTTCTTGCTAACAATGCCAAACAAGTTGATACACATGCATATGGTATAAACACCCGAGGAGGTACACACACCCAGGACCCCCTCTATCCGAAGGGGCATCCAAAGAGGATCGAGCAAGATTTTCAATTGCAGGAAGAAGACATTGTTAGCTCCCCAAATAAGAAGATGAAACACAAGGAGGCTCACAACTCCAATGATCCAATAATTGATGAAGAACCTATTTTTGTTCCCAATAGTATATCTATTTCCGATCCTGAAACTGAAGATGGTGTTGAACCTGACAAAGATAATGAGAAGATTGATCCTCCTAAGATACGAGTAGAAGAAGCACCAGACAAGCGCAAAAGATATACTAGATAAGATTTTGTTGCAAGAAAACATGGGAAGGAAAGAGAACCATGGTTACAAAAATCAATGCCCTTTACAGGTAAGTCTTTCAAGACCAAAGAAGAAGAGCATTACAATAAATTTTGTGAATGGATGAAACCTCTTTTTCTTCAATTCCTTTGTCTCATGCCATTAAGTTGCCTCCGTACTCAAGGTATATGAAAGATATTGTTACTAATAAAAGAAAAGTTCCTAATGAGCCAATATCTACTATGCTTGCTAATTACTCTTTTAGTGGCAAGATTCCTGAGAAGCTTGGTGATCCAGGTATACCCACCATTCCTTGCTCCATAAAAAATAATTATGTCAGGACTGCTTTATGTGATCTTGGTGCAGGAGTGAGTGTTATGCCTTTGTATCTTTACAAAAGGCTCTGTCTAGATAAACTAATCCCTACATATATCTCTCTTCAAATGACTGATAAGTCAACAGCCGTTCCTGTAGGTATTTGTGAGGATGTTCCCGTTGAAGTTGCTAATTGCTTGATCCTTACTGACTTTGTTGTGCTTGACATGCCGGAGGATGGGAGCATGTCTATTATTCTTGGTAGACCTTTTCTTAACACCTCAGGAGCTATTATTGATTGCAATAAAGGAAAAGTGACCTTTAATGTTAATGAGAAGGAGCACACGGTATATTTTTCGAAGAAGATTGATAAAAGGCATGGCCTTAATTCTATTGAGAATATTGAGACCGCGAAGGTTGGAGAGTGGGATTGTCCTCTACATGTGCGCCACAAATACAAAACCATTATGGTGGGGACATATCCATTGGAATAAAGGTACCATGATTGCTTTATAAGAAGTGGAAATTTTTGCTCAATATAACACCTGTTTGGTAGTGAGACTTGATCAACCTTGCTAACAAATATGTTTTATATGAGTCAAAAGAGAAGCTTGTTATGTTTTCATTTCCTTTATCTTTCCTCCTCCTTGCTGTACCAAAGTTTAATGTTTTTGAAACTTCATATGTTAACCGTTATTTTGAGCTTTTCGGAAGTTTTGCAGCTTTCAGTATTTCGATTTTTTTTCAAAAGTGAAGCTGTAGAAAAATTCCAGAAAAATTGAAATAAAAATTTCCATCTAAAAAGAGACGCAGGGGCACCTCGAGCTAGCCAGGGGGCACCCTTTGTCCAGGCGGCCAGCTGGGGCGGCTTGCCCCCTCGTCGCGCCCACAAGTCGTCTGGGCCTGATACGTCTCAAACGTATCTATAATTTTTGATGGTTTCATGCTGTTATCTTGTCATCTTTGGATGTTTTATGTACCTTTTATATCTTTTTGGGACTAACTTATTAATTCAGTGCCAAGTGCCAGTTCCTATTTTTTCTGTGTTTTTGGCTCTTTTCAGATCTGATTTTGGAACGAAGTCCAAACGGAATAAAATCCCCGAAATGATTTTTTCCCGAACGGAAGAAGATCAGGGGGCCTGTGGGCCAAGCCAGGAGGGATGCAGGGAGCCCACAAGCCCCCACTCCGCCACCAGGGGGAGGCGGCGGTGGCAGGGCTTGTGGCCTCCCTGGCACCCCCTGACCTAGATCTTTGGCCTATATATTCCCTAAAATACAACAAAAATCAGGGGATCCTCGAAAATACTTTTCCGGTACCGCAAGCTTCCGTTTCCGCGAGATCTCATCTGGAGACCCTTCCCGGCGCCCTGCCGGAGGGGACTTTGGAGTTGGAGGGCTTCTTCATCATCATCATCGCCCCTCCAATGACTCGTGAGTAGTTCAATTTAGACCTACGGGTCCGTAGTTACTAGCTAGATGGCTTCTTCTCTCTCTTAGATCTTCATTACAAAGTTCTCCATGATCTTCATGGAGATCTATCCGATGTAATCTTCTTTGGCGGTGTGTTTGTCGAGATCCGATGAATTGTGGATTTGTGATTAGATTATCTATGATATATATTTGAGTCTTTCCTTATTTCTTATATGCATGATTTGATATCCTTGTAAGTCTCTGCGAGTCTTGGGTTTTATTTGGCCAACTAGATCTATGATTCTTGCAATGGGAGAAGTGCTTGGTTTTGGGTTCTTACCATGTGGTGACCTTTCCTAGTGACAGTAGGGGCAGCAAGGCACACATTGAGTGGTTGCCATCGAGGGTAACAAGGTGGGCTCTGTCGTTGATATGAGATTGTCCATCTACATCATGTCATCTTGCTTAAGGCGTTACTATGTTCTTTTGGACTTAATACACTAGATGCATGTTGGATAGCGGTCGACGTGTGGAGTAATAGTAGTAGATGCAGAAAGTATCGGTCTACTTGTTTTGGACGTGATGCCTATAGATATAATCATTGCCATAGATGACGTCACGACTTTACGTGGTTCTATCAATTGCTCGACAGTAATTTGTTCACCCACCGTCTACTTGCTTTCATGAGAGAAGCCACTAGTAAACACTACGGCCCCCGGGTCTATTCACATCTATAGTTTGCACCTCTGCTTTTACTTTGCTTTGTTACTTTGTTGCTTTCAGTTATAACTTGGCGAACAATCTATAAGGGATTGACAACCCCTTCATAGCATTGGGAGCAGGTTCTTTGTGTTTGTGCAGGCTCTTGTGATACTCCTTCACTGGATTGATACCTTGGCTCTCAAACTGAGGGAAATACATACCATCGCTATGCTACATCACCCTTTCCGTTTCGAGGGAACACCAACGCAAGGCTCCAAGGCCACGTGGGAAATCCTTTGCATATTTGCCTAGGAAGTCCCTTAAGGCGTAGCCATAGCAGAAGGATTCCTGGTGCCGTCGACACACCTATTTCTGGCGCCATTGGAAGGTCTTTTGTTGCAGTAGCAGAAGTATTTCTGGCGCCGTTGCCGGGGAAGGAGAGATCAAGATCTATCCAAGTAGGTCTCACAAACTCATCTCCTGCATTTACTTTTTGCCAATTGCCTCTCGTTTTCCTCTCCCCCACTTCACATTTGCCGTTTTCATTTGCCTTTCTCCTTTGCCGTTTTCTTTTGCCTTTTGCCATTTTCCTTTGCCGGTTTTCTTGCTTGCTTGTGTGCTTGTTTGTTTGTTGAAGTCATCATGGCTGAAAACACCAAACTTTGCGACTTCTCGAGCACTAATAATAATGATTTTATTAGTACTCCGATTGCTCCCGCCACTAGTGCGGAATCGTATGAAATCAATGCAGCTTTGCTGAATCTTGTTATGAAAGAGCAATTCCCTGGCCTTCCTAGTGAAGATGCCGCATCCCATCTCAATACCTTCATTGAGCTTTGTGATATGCAAAAGAAAAGAGATGTGGATAATGACGTGATTAAGTTGAAACTTTTTCCTTTATCGTTGCGAGATCGCGCAAAAACTTGGTTTTCTTATTTGCCTAAAAATAGTATCGATTCTTGGGATAAGTGCAAAGATGCTTAGATATCCAAGTATTTTCCGCCGGCTAAGATCATCTCCTTACGTAACGATATCATGAATTTCAAGCAACTTGATCATGAACACGTTGCACAATCTTGGGAGAGGATGAAGCTTATGATTAGAAATTGTCCCGTTCATGGCTTGAGTTTGTGGATGATTATACAAATCTTTTACGCTGGCTTGAATTTCGCTTCTCGCAATATCTTGGACTCCGCCTCAGGTGGAACGTTCATGGAAATCACGTTAGGAGATGCTACAAAACTCCTAGACAATATCATGACCAACTACTCTCAGTGGCACACTGAAAGGTCACCTGCTAGCAAAAAGGTACACGCTATAGAAGAGAATAACTCGCTTAGTGCTAAGTGGACGAGTTGATGAATTTGGTTGCTAGTAGAAATGCTACTGTAGATCCTAATGACATGCCACTATCTTGTTTGAATGAGAGTAGCAACGCTAGTTTGGTAGTGAATTTTGTTGGTAGGAACAATTTTGGCAACAACAATGCTTTTAGAGGAAACTATGTTCCTAGGCCTTTTCCTAGTAACTCCTCTAACAATTATGGCAATTCCTACAACAACACTTATGGAAATCAAAACAAATTACCCTCTGATTTAGAGAGTAATATCAAAGAGTTCATCAACTCTCAAAAGATTTTCAATGCATCCATAGAGGAAAAACTACTCAAAATAGACGATTTGGCTAAGAGCGTTGATAGGATGTCTTTTGATATTGATGCTTTGAAAGTTAGATGCGCTCCTCCCGAGGTCAACTTGGATGAAACTTTGAAAGCTATGCGTGTCTCCATGAATGAGAGCAAAGAAAGAACCGCCCAAATTCGCGCTAGGCATGAATGGTTTAAAAGGGTGCGTTCTAGTGATGCAAATCACGAAGATCTTAAAGTGCTTGGTGTGTCTCCTCTTGAATATTTGTTTTCGCTCGTCAAACCTATTTATGGAGGGGCTGGATATGAATCCACTTTGGTTGAAAAACGCCCCAATGATTCGGAGTCCACCTATCTTGATGATAAAGGTGTGGAGAGTGGAGTAGAAGAAGTCAAAATTTTGGGTAGTAATGAAACTCCCACTTTGGATTTCAAGGAATTCAATTATGATAATTTCTCCTTGTTTGAATGCATTTCTTTGATGCAATCCATTGCAAACTCTCCACACGCTTATAGCCAAAGCAAATCCTTTACCGCGCATATCGTAGATGCTATGATGAAATCTCTTGAAGAGAAGCTAGAACTAGAAGTCTCTATACCTAGAAAACTTCTTGATGAGTGGGAACCTACTATCAAAATCAAGATCAAAAACTATGAGTGCAATGCTTTGTGTGACTTGGGTGCTAGAGTTTCCGCGATTCCAAAGTCTTTATGTGATATTCTTGGTTTTCATGAGATTGAAGAGTGTTCTCTTAATTTGTATCTTGCGGATTCTACTGTCGAGAAACCCATGGGAAGGATCGATGATGTTCTTATTGTTGCAAATAAGAACTATGTACCCGTGGATTTCATTGTACTTGACATAGATTGCAATCCTTCATGTCCCATTATTCTCGGTAGACCTTTCCTTAGGACTATTGGTGCTATCATCGATATGAAGGAAGGGAATATTAGATTTCAGTTTCCTTTAAAGAAGGGCATCGAGCACTTTCCTAGAAAGAAATAAGATTGCCTTATGAATCTATGATGAGGGTTACCTATGGTTTTAGCACCAAAGATGACTATACGTGATTCCATCACCTTTCGCCTAGCTAAGGGCGTTAAACAAAAGCGCTTGTTGGGAGGCAACCCAAAGAATCTATCCTTTTTCTTTCTGTTTTGTGTTTTCGATACTTTCATAATTCTGTTATGATTGTGTTTTTTGTGTTTCTTTTTGCGTTTGTGCCAAGCAAAACTGTTATGATTACTCTTGGGGATGATCGTTTGGTCATGCTGGAAAAGACAGAAACTTTCAGCTCACGAAAAGAATTTTCACTTTTGTTCTGTAAGAGATTTTGAGCTGATTCTTTTTGCTTCTGATTTCTACGCAAATTCTTCAGACTGTCATAATGTTTCAGAATTTTTGAAATATACGAAATATACATATTGCTACAGACTGGTCTGTTGTTAACATATTCTGTTTTTGTTGTGCTGGTTGCTTATTTTGATGAAACTATGGATAGTATCGGGGGGTATTAGCCATGGAAGATTGAAAATACAGTAATCCAACATCAACATAAGTAGAATTTAAGTTTGCTACAGTACCTAAGGAAGTGGTGGTTTGCTTTCTCATACTAATGTTATCACGAGTTTCTGTTTAAGTTTCGTGTTGTGAAGTTTTCAAGTTTTGGGTGAAGTTCTTATGGAAAAAAAGATAAAGAGTGTCAATAGCTCAAGATTGGGGATGCCCAAGGCACCCCAAGAGATTCAAGGATGCCGTAAAAGCCTAAGCTTGCGGATGCCACGGGAAGGCATCCCCTCTCTCGTCTTCAATCCATCGGTAACGTTACTTGGGGCTATATTTTTATTCACCACATGTTATGTGTTTTTGCTTGGAGCGTCTTGTATCGTAGGAGTCTTTTATTTTTGTTGTCTCACAATCATCCTTGCTGCACACCTAGAGAGAGAGACATGCACTCACCGTGATTTTGTCGAGCTTCACTTATATCTTTTGGTAGATAATTCAGCTCACATGTGCTTCACTTATATCTTTTAGAGCAGAGCGGTGCTTGGCTTGGTAGTTGATCTATACTTTGAAAGTAGTCTCAAAAGGGGTAGTTATCCAAAGGGATACGAAAACTTCCACCTTCATGGGCATTGAATAGTTAGAGAAGTTTGATTCATCTCAATTAGTTTTGAGTTGTGGTTATGGTAATATTGAAGTCATGCTAGTAAGGTGTTGTGGATCTAGAAATACTTGTGTTGAAGTTAGTGATTCCATAGCATGCACGTATGGTGAACCGCTCTGTGATGAAATCTGAGCATGATTAGTCTATTGATTGTCATCCTTTGCGTGGCGGTCGGGATCGCGCGATGCTTTATACCTACCAACCCTTCCCCTAGGAGTATGCGTTGAATGCTTTGTTTCGATTACTAATAAAACTTTTGCAACAAGTATATGAGTTCTTCATGACTAATGTTGAGTCCATGGTTTAGATGCACTTTCACCTGCCACCATCACTATCTTCTTAGTGCTGTGCAACTTTCTCCGATGCACAAAACCCACCATTAGCCTCCCTCAAAACAGCCACCATACCTACCTACTATGGCTTTTTCAAAGTCATTCCGAGATATATTCCATGCAACTACCACCATGACATGTGCCACCACGTCTACATTGCCATTGCATGATCGTAAGATAGCTAGCATGATGTCTCCATTAATGTCTATGCCATGCTAGATCATTGTCACGGTACACTACCGAAGGCATTCCATATAGAGTCATTGTTGCTCTAAGTTTCGAGTTGAAAGTGTGACGATCATCATTAATGGAGCATTGTCCCATGTGAGGAAATAAAAGAGGCCAAAGAAGACCACCAAAATAAAAAAAAGAGGCCAAAGAACCCACCAAAAAAATATAAAAATAAAAAAATGAGAGAAAAAGAGAGAAGGGACAATGTTACCTTCTTTTCCACACTTGTGCATATTAAGCACCATGATCTTCATGATTGAGAGTCGCTCGTTTTGTCACCACCATATAGCTAGTGGGAAATTTTCATTATATAACTTGGCTTGTATATTCCAATGATAGGCTTCCTCAAAATTGCCTTAGGTCTTCGTGAGCAAGCAAGTTGGATGCACACCCACTAGTTTTCTTTAAGAGCTTTCACTTACTCGTAGCTCTAGTGCATCATTTGTATGGCAATCCCTACTCATTCACATTGATATCTATTGATGAGCATCTCCACAGCTCATTGATATGCCTAGTTAATGTGATCATCTTCTCCTTTTTTTGTCTTGAAACCTCCACCACACTCCACACCACTTATAGTGCTAAAACCATGGCCACTCCAAACGGAATAAAATCCCCGAAATGATTTTTTCCAGAACGGAAGAAGATCAGGGGGCCTGTGGGCCAAGCCAGGAGGGCTGCAGGGAGCCCACAAGTCCCCACTCCGCCACCAGGGGGAGGCGGCGGTGGCAGGGCTTGTGGCCTCCCTGGCGACCCCCTGACCTAGATCTTTGGCCTATATATTCCCTAAAATACATCAAAAAATCAGGGGATCCTCGAAAATACTTTTCCGCCGCCGCAAGCTTCCGTTTCCGCGAGACCTCATCTGGAGACCCTTCCCGGCACCCTGCCGGAGGGGACTTTGGAGTTGGAGGGCTTCTTCATCATCATCATCGCCCCTCCAATGACTCATGAGTAGTTCACTTCAGACCTACGGGTCCGTACTTAGTAGCTAGATGGCTTCTTCTCTCTCTTGGATCTTCAATACAAAGTTCTCCATGATCTTCATGGAGATCTATTCGATGTAATCTTCTTTGGCGGTGTGTTTGTCGAGATCCGATGAATTGTGGATTTGTGATCAGATTATCTATGATATATATTTGAGTCTTTGCTGATTTCTTATATGCATGATTTGATATCCTTGTAAGTCTCTCCGAGTCTTGGGTTTTGTTTGGCCAACTAGATCTATGATTCTTGCAATGGGAGAAGTGCTTGGTTTTGGGTTCTTACCATGTGGTGACCTTTCCCAGTGACAGTAGGGGCAGCAAGGCACACATTGAGTGGTTGCCATCAAGGGAAACAAGGTGGGCTTTTTCGTTGATATGAGATTGTCCATCTACATCATGTCATCTTGCTTAAGGCGTTACTCTGTTCTTTTGGAATTAATACACTAGATGCATGCTGGATAGCGGTCGACGTGTGGAGTAATAGTAGTAGATGCAGAAAGTATCGGTCTACTTGTTTTGGACGTGATGCCTATAGATATAATCATTGCCATAGATGACGTCATGACTTTGCGCGGTTCTATCAATTGCTCGACAATAATTTGTTCACCCACCGTCTACTTGCTTTCATGAGAGAAGCCACTAGTAAACACTACGGCCCCCGGGTCTATTCACCTCTATCGTTTACACCTCCGCTTTTACTTTGCTTTGTTACTTTGTTGCTTTCAGTTCTCACTTGGCGAACAATCTATAAGGGATTGACAACCCCTTCATAGCGTTGGGAGCAGGTTCTTTGTGTTTGTGCTGGCTCTTCTGATACTCCTTCATTGGATCGATACCTTGGTTCTCAAACTGAGGGAAATACTTACCATCGCTGCGCTACATCACCCTTTCCGTTTCGAGGGAACACAAACACAAGGCTCCAAGGCCACGGGGGAAATCCTTTGCATATTTGCCTTGGAAGTCCCTTAAGGCGTAGCCGTAGCAGAAGGATTCCTGGTGCCGTCGACACACCTATTTCTGGTGCCATTGGAAGGTCTTTTGTTGCAATAGCAGGGCCCACCTGGGCCCCTTTGCAGGTACTTCTTCTTGCCTTCTCTCTCTCTCACTCCAAAAGTCCCGATTTTTCTGCTGGAGCTTGAGTTCTTCCTGTTCTTGGTGGCAAATTTCGATCTCTCTCTATGACCCATCATTTGCATTGAGAATTTGAGCATTTGCTCCCTGGTATGTGACTCCTCCACTCTTCCAATTAAAATTTTGATTGGTGGTCTTATTGGTGAGTATTTAGGAGCTCTTGGTGCTGTTCATATGAGCTTGCATGCATGTTTAGAAATTTATTTGTGAAGTTTTGATGCAAGCTTATGCATAAGGGGAGTAAGTAGAATAGTTTGCTCCAACTCATTTTTGCTTAAACCTCCATTTTTGTGTTGAACCAAAAATTTCAGAAATGAGCTTGTTTGGAAAAGCAAAAGGATAGCTTGGGAAGAAGAGACCCGAGCATATTGATAGACTAACTAGAGTTGTAGCTTCATCCTCTATTGTGAGGACAAGTTAGAATGATGATATCGTGCCACCGAATTTGTTCCACGAGACGGACACGGCACGTGCCATGGCATACCCGTGTTCAGATTTCCTTATGGCGAGAGGTATTAAGGATGAGTTTGATAACCTCTGTGCAGCTGCACGTTTGACACATCTCGTAGCACAACGTGTGCAACAATATCCAAAAGTCACCTATTATTTTGACAACTGGTTAGATATAATGATAAAACTTCCATGATTGAATTCAAATTATATTAGGATGTCTTTACCATGTCTTCGGCATAATTTGTGATAATATAGGTGTGCGGAATGTCGGGAAGACGACCAAAATGAACATTCATCCATACGAGCTGAAATCCCTATTTGCTTCCCTTTGCAGTAAGGACCCGCGATAAATTCACCGGGGGAAGATCTCCAGCATGTTGTTTCCGCACATCAGGTATTTCACATATTATATTGCTCGAGGGGTGTTAGCTCGTGACAATACGAGTAACATTTTGGCACCAGATCTCGCTATCTTGGCAGTCGCCCTCTTAGAAGATAACACGTATAATATTGGTGCTTCGATTGCTCGCTGCCTCGTCGCTAACAGTGGCAAAGGGCCTCACGTTGGTGGCATTTATGCCACGCTTATCGTCGAGCACGCCGGGCGCAAAGTGCGCACGGATGATACGCCTTTTTCATTCATAAGCTTTGATCTTACTGCTATGAAGAGGCATGAGTTTGTTACTAGGACTTCCAAGTTTAGTAACCTTGTTTATATTATGAGATTTGGCGAGCTTACTACTCGTGAGATCCGTCTACCTGCACCACTTTTGTTTGATTACACTAGCAGGAATGGGTGGTCTTTCACCTCGACTGAGCTGGACGAGTTCGT
This sequence comes from Hordeum vulgare subsp. vulgare, assembly GCF_904849725.1. Classification (NCBI taxonomy): domain Eukaryota; kingdom Viridiplantae; phylum Streptophyta; class Magnoliopsida; order Poales; family Poaceae; genus Hordeum; species Hordeum vulgare. Next base: position 265,785,743 of record NC_058519.1, on the reverse strand, counting down.
CATCGAGAAGTAGTTCCACAACCCCATGGAGGATCTTGTTCTTGAGGAAGAAGAGCCTTCTCCTTGGGAGGCCAGCCGGGCATCAGTGTACGCGCCTGATGCCTCGTATGATTCTTGGCGCCACCAGTACCACTCCGGAACTGGAGGAAGCTCCTGGAGCCCGCAGTAGCCGAGCTCAACTTAGGCTAAAATCCTAAGCTTGAGGGAGTATGTATCCTTCTCTCCTTTCATTGTATCATCCGTACTTTCCTTTTAAGTATTTTCAGAGTTTTTGCATGTTCTTTTTTGTTCTTTCTTTGGAGAAACAAAAAAAAAATTCTCTTTATATTTTGTTTTGTATGCCTGAATCGCCTATGTAGTGACTAGGGGCTATCAGTATCTTCCATGCTAAGTAGGTTATTCTCACGATCATTCACGAGAAAGTGGCTGGAAACCGGGATGCCCAGTTCCATGATCCGAGTCAAATAAAATCTAATAAAACAAAACTCCCCCAGGATTGTTGTTTGTATGGACGGTATCGGTGGATTCAGAACGCCGTGAAGTGTGATCGATTGGTGGAGGGGAGTTAAAACTTCACTTTTCTGTTTGGGAACCTCCTATAATGTACTTAGCATGGAAGATTTTGAGATCGCTTAGTTGTTACGTTGAAAATGAAAGCATACCAACTAAAATTTTGATTTATCTCTATTTTATAGCTCATGCTCTGGCAGCTCTGCAAATCAATGCTTCCCTTTGCAAAGGGCCTATCTATTTTACTTTTCTGTTGAGTATTCCTCTTCTTATAAAAAGCACCAACTATAGAGAGCATAATTGTCATTTTGAGTGTAATGTGCATTATCCCAAAGCATCACATTGTCTTCTGCATGATTGTGATATTGCTTATTCTGAAATATTTATTTCTAGTCTCCTTTAATACTCCGAAGGAGCGTATGCATTTATGTTTTGCTTCACTCATGGGGGCTAGTGAGATACCACTCTAGTATATCCAAGTCATGTGCATTGTGATCTCGGTATGATTTTCAGTTACATATTATTCATTCTTAGTTGTTTGAAACTCTTCACATGATCGAAGGATTGCTCCGTGCATTGTCTTTGTAGCACTACTTCAATACTTGTTGGACTTGTTCGTAGTGCATGCTTATATACATCTGTTGAAGCAAAAGAGTTTGTCAAAGTTTTCTTTGTCGCATTTAGTTTGTTGAAGTGAATTGCTTGAGGACAAACAATATGCTAAGCATGGTGGAGTTGATACGTCACAAACGTATCGACTTTTCCAAACACTTTTGCTAATGTTTTGGGCTCATTCTTGGATGATTTGAATGAAACTAACCCAGATTGACGCTGTTTTCAGCAGAGCTATTTGTATGGTTTTCTTGTGCGCAGGAAAATGGATATTTAGACATCCCAAAAAATTCCCATAAAAGAGAGAAAATCCACGCACCGGAAGGAAATATGGGCCAGAAGATGGGCCAGAGGGGAGCCACAGGGCCCCCAGGCGACCTGCTAGCGCGGCCTGTCCCCTGGCCACCCCAGGAGGCCGCCTGTGTGGGGCCCACCCCCTCTGGTGCCCTACTTTGGCTCCTATTTTTACCCTTGACGAGGAAATTCCAGAACAGAAGTCGTTTTGCAAGTTCTCGACGCGGAGCCGCCGGCACCCTCGGTTATTCTTCGGGAGGGCTAAACTGGAGGCTGTTTTGGCTTCTGGAGAGGGGAAATCGTCGCCATCTTCATCACCATCACCACTCCATCCTTCCACGTCTTCTCCCATCAAGTGTGAGTAATTCCCTGCTGTAGGTGAAGGGGATGGGAGAGATTGGATGAGTTAGATCATGTAATAGTCCGTTGGATTGTTGGGGGCATGTTGCCTATCATCTACTATGGTGTTTATCAACCTTGCTACTACTTGTTACCCTTAATGCTTGTCACTTTGGGCCCAAGTGCCATGATTTCAGATCTGAATACCTTATGTTTTCATGAATATATTTGTGTTCTAGACCCTATCTATGATTAGTATGCACCAATTATAGTCCGGAATTGGCGATCCCAATGGTGACAACTTGGGACACCAAAGGGGATAGACTATAGTTTTAGGATTCCATGTATCCATTGATTGTTAATTCTTTGTTCCCGTGCTCTTTGATAGGAGCACCTTAATATCCATAAGTTCCTTTTTGCCCCATTCATAGCGGGATGGTAGGACAGAAGATGTTGTGCAAGTTCTTATTGCAAGCACGCACGACTACCTCGGGATACATGCCTAATGTTTGATATATGCCTAGATGACCATTACTCTTCTATGTGCCTTGCCCCAAGTTAAATACATGACATCTCTCATTCATGACCAACCATCCATCTCCTTAGCATACAGTGTTTTAATCCTGCTAGTCACAAGTTACTTTACTTTTGCCGTTTTACTTTTGTTGCTTTGCAACTATCATTTCCGTTGCCACCATCACTTCCATATCACCGTTGCTACTAATATTTCGTTGCTAAGCAAGTATCTTTCAGGTGCGGTTGAATTGACAACTCAACTGTTAAAGCTTATAAATATTCTTTGACTCCCCTTGTGTCGAATCAATAAATTGGTTTAACTTACCCGCGAAGACTATTGCGATCCCCTACACTTGTGGGTTATCAGGTCCTACCCCCCATAGTCCATTCCCTAGATATAAACCCACCTTGTGGAAAGATACGCTCACTCTCTAGGGCTCCCCCTAGATTTTTGCAGCAACCCCCCACAAAAATCTTCCCACTATCCCTCCAAACCTCCCTCCCCTGAAATCCTACCCTAGACCCAAATTTGGACCATGATATCCCCATCTAATGGCCCAAAAATCGCCCAGAATCCCACTCCACACATTTCCCTTGGCACTCTCGGACATATAGGGCGCCCAGAGCGCCTTTCAGATCCACCCCGAGCTCCTGTCCATGGTCCACAAGGAAGTGCCTCCTTGACCCCGCTGCTGCGACCAATCATGCCAGCCCCGACCCCGCTTGACCCCATCGACTGCCGGAGCTCCAGCGCCCGTTAGCCCATGGTCGATTGCCCCCACGCCTTCTTCGTTCTCCTCCCTTTGATTCCTTCTCTCTCCCTAACCCTTGGGCTCCCCTTCTCTTTTCTCAAGGACCACCATGACTGCTTGTGAAGATTGCCGTCGTGCCAAGAGAGTGCACCCAACCACCGGGAACGGACAAATCGAGATGGCTCCGTCATGGATCCGGTCTTCTTCGCCTCCTCACGTCGCCGGAGTGACCACTTGTCGGAGACCTTGCGGTGGTCGCCCGCTCCTCCTGCTCGTGCGTGGACATGCTGCGTCGACAGAAACCTTCTGTCGTCTCTTGAGCTTGCGTATTTCCCTCAGTTTGAGAACCAAGGTATCAATCCAGCAGGAGAATCTCGTCAAGTACAGAGTACCTGCACAAACACAAAGAGCTTGCACCCAACGCTATAAAGGGGTTGTCAATCCCTTCAAGATTGATTGCAAAGTGAGATCTGAACGCGGAAAGTGCAACGAACAAAAAGTGTAAGGCTGAAAATATGGTGTGGAGTAGACCCGGGGGCCATAGTGTTCACTAGAGGCTTCTCTCAAGATAGCAAATATTACAGTGGGTGAACAAATTACTGTCCAACAATTGATAGAACCGCGCAAAGTCATGACGATATCTAAGGCAATGATCATACATATAGGCATCACGTCCGAGACAAGTACACCGATACTTTCTGCATCTACTACTATTGCTCCACACATCGACCGCTATCCAACATGCATCTACTGTATTGAGTTCATGACGAACAGAGTAACGCCTTAAGCAAGATGACATGATGTAGAGGGATAATCTCAAACCAATGATGAAAACCCCATCTTTTTACCCTTGATGGAAACAACACGATGTGTGCCTCGCTACGTCTTATGTCACTTTGTGAGGTCACCGCATGATATGAACCCAAAACCAAGCACTTCTCCCATTGCAAGAATCATAGATCAAGTTGGGCAAACAAAACCCACAACACGAAGAGAATTACAAGGATATGAAATCATGCATAAGAGAGATCAAAAGAAACTCAAATAAGATTCATAGATAATCTGATCATAAATCCACAATTCATCGGATCTCGACAAACACACCGCAAAAGAAGATTACATCGGATAGATCTCCATGAAGATCATGGAGAACTTTGTATTGAAGATCCAAGAGAGAGAAGAAACCATCTAGCTACTAGCTATGGACCCGTAGGGGTGAACTACTCACGCATCATCGGAGAGGTCATGGTGTTGATGAAGAAGCCCTCCGTATCTGAATCCCCCTCCGGAACGGCACCAGAACGTGCCCAGATGGGATCTTACGAAGACAGATGCTTGCGGCGGCGGAAAAGTACTTTGATGATCTCCTGATTTTTTCTGGGATTTTAGGGAATTTATAGGCGAAAGTCCTAGGGCAGAGGTGGCCCAGGGAGCCCACAAGCCAGGGAGGCGTGGCCCCCCTGGCCGCGGCTAGGGGGCTTGTGGCGTCCCTGCAGGCCCCCTTTCCTGATTCTCAGGCTTCCCGATCTTTTTCTGTTTCAGAAAAAATCTTTTGGGCAGTTTCATTCTGTTTGGACTCCATGCAAAATCCTCCTCTAAAAGGGGTCAAAAACAAGGAAAAAAGAGGAACTGGCACTCGGCACTGAGTTAATAAGTTAGTCCCAAAAAATATATAAAAGGCATACAAAACATCCAAAGTTTGACAAGATAATAGCATGAAACCATCAAAAATTATAGATACGTTGGAGACGTATCAAGGATCCGCAAGCTTAACTCCTGCCCGTCCTCGAGTAGGGAAGTGATAAAGACTGAATTTTTGATGTGGAATGCTACCTAGCATAGTTGTCCTTTGCAACTTCTTTCATGTGGCATGAATGTTCAGATCCGTAAGATTCAATAAATATTTTTCTATTGACATGAAAACAATAATACTTCAAGCAAACTAGCAAGGTAACCATGAACTTTCAAAATAGCAAGGCCAAGGAAAGTTATCCCTACAAAATGATATAGTCTGGATATGCTCCATCATCCTCACAGAACTAATGTAAATCATGCACAACCCCAGTATTGGACAAGTAATTGTTTTCGCACTCTTACTTTCTCAAACTTTTCATAACTATCACGCAATACATGAGCGTGAGCCATGGATATAGCACTATAGGTGGAATAGAGAGTGGTGGTGGTTGTGAGACAAAAAGGAGGAGATGATCACATTGACTCGGCGTATCAAAGGGCTATGGAGATGCCCATTAATAGATATCAATGTGAATGAGTAGGGATTGCCATACAAGGGATGCACTAGAGCAATAAGTATGTGAAAGCTCAAAAGGAGAACTAGTGGGTGTGCATCCAACTTGCTTGCTCGCGAAGACCTAGGGCAATTTGAGAAATCCCATCATTGGAATATACAAGCCAAGTTATATAATGAGGATTCCCACTAGCATATGGTAGTGACAAAGCAAGAAGATCTCAATCATGAAGAACATGGTGCTATTATGAAGCACAAGTGTGGAAAAAGATAGTAGCATTGTCCCTTCTCTCTTTTTCTCTCTTTTTTATTTTTTTATTTTTTTATTTGGGTTCTTGGGCCTCTTTTTTTCTCTTTTTTTATTTGGGATCTTTGGCCTCTTTTTTTTATTTCCTCACATGGGACAATGCTCTAATAATGATGATCATTACACTTTTATTTACTCAAAGCTCAAAGCTTAGAACGATGATGACTCTATAGGAAATGCCTCCGGCAGTGTACCGGGATGTGCAACGATCTAGCTTGGCGTATGACGTTGAAACATCTCACTAGCTATCTTACGGTCATGCAATGTCAATATTAGAGTGACGGCACATGTCATGAGACGGAACGGTGGGAGTTGCATGGCAATATATCTCAGAATGGCTATGAAAATGCCATAGTAGGTAGGTATGGTGGCTGTTTTGAGGAAGGCATATGGTGGGTTTGTGCACTGGCGAGAATTGCCCGGCACTAGAGAGGCTAGCAATGGTGGAAGGTGAAAGTGCATCTATAACATGGACCCACATTAGTCATGAAGAACTCACATACTTGTTGCGAAAGTTTTTATTAGTAATCGAAACAAAGTGCTAAATGCATACTCCTAGGGGAAGGGTTGGTAGGTGTTAACCATCGCGCGATCCCGACCTCAACAAAAAGGATGACAATCAATACATCAATTATGCTCCGACTTCCTAACATAGGGGTACACCATACGTGCATGCTACGGGAATCACTAACTTCAACACAACTATTTCTAGATTCACAACACCCTACTAACATAGGTCTTAATATTACCAAATCCACGTCTCAAAACTAATTGAGAGGAATCAAAACTTCTCCTTTTACTCAATGCACATGAAGATGGAGGTTTTTGTATCCTCTTTGGGTACCTATCACCTTTGGGACTACTTTCATAGCATAAGCCAACTACCAAGCCACACACCGCCGTGCTCTAAAAGATCTAAGTGAAGCACATAGAGCAAAATTATCTAACTCAAAAGATATAAGTGAAGTACTATGAGCAGTCTAGCAAAATCACGATGAGTGCATGTCTCTCTCTCTCAAAAAGGTGTGCAACAAGGATGATTTTGACGCAACAAAAAGAAAAGACTCCTACGATACAAGACGCTCCAAGAAAAACACATATCATGTGGTGAATAAAAATATAGCTTGAAGCAATGTTACCTATGGATTGAAGACGAAAGAGGGGATGCCTTCCCGGGGCATCCCCAAGCTTAGGCTTTTTGGTGTCCTTGAATTTGGCTTGGGATGCCTTGGGCATCCCCAAGCTTGAGCTCTTTCCACTCCTTATCTCTTTGTCCATGAGAACGTCACCCAAAACTTGAAAACTTCACAACACAAAACTTTAACAGAAACTCATGATAACATTAGCACAAGAAAACAAACTACCACCACTTTAGGTACTGTAGCAATGTTGAATTCCATCTATATTGGTTTTGGGCTACTATATTCTCACTTTTCCATGGCTAGTACCCTCCGATACTATCCATAGTTTCATCAAAACAAGCAACCAACTCAACAAAAAACAGAATCTGTCAAAAACAGACCAGTGTGTAGCAATCTGTATACTTCGTATACTTCTGTTACCTCAAAAATTCTGAAAAATGACGACTGCCTGGGCAAAAGGCATATCAACCAGCAGAAAAAAGAATCAACTCAAAATCTCTTTCTAAATAAAAATGAAAAAATCATCTTGTGAGCGAAAAGTTTCTGTCATTTTCCAGCAGGATCTAACAACCATCACTAAGACTAGTCATAAAGGTTTTGCTTCTCAAACACAAAAGAAACACAAAAAAAACAATCACAACAGAATTATGATGGTGTGGACGCAACAAAACAGAAAGAAAAAGATAAATTCATTGGGTTGCGTTCCAACAACCGCTATTGTTTAGCGCCCTTAGCTAGGGATAAGGCGATAAAATCACGTATCGTCGTCTTTGGTGCTCAAACCATAAGTAGCGTGATCACTCATCATCTTAAGGTTTTTATCTTTCTTGTTATATGATTAAACACTATTTTTGGGAACAAAAATAGACTTGGTGACCTTATTGTGGGCAAAGTTTGGAGTATTCTGCACAACGGCAAAAGCGGAACCCAAATTGGTTATAACGTCCTCTAGTTTGCCAATCCTAGCGGAATCATGACCTAGTTTTTCATTAACTGTGGGTTCCTTCTCCTTTAATTTTTTCAAAACCATTCCCACCTTGGATCCATACTGAGTGATTTGATTGTGGATCTTTTTATCCAAATTCTCAATGAGTTCGATCGTAGCAACTTTATTTTCAATGACGTCCAGCCTACGCATCACATGTTCTAGAGTTAAGGTAGTTCCATTAACCATCAGTGGAGGTGAGCCTACCAAATTTATTACAGCTCCATGAGAATCAACGGTATGGCTACCCAAGAAATTTCCACCTACGATGGTGTCAACAATATACCTATTCCAAGGAGAAACACCCACATAAAAGCTGCGAAGCAGGACGGTAGTGGATTGCTTATGTGTAGATCTACTCCGAGCATTGCAAATCCTATACCAAGCGTCCTTTAAGTTTTCTTCCTCAATTTGTTTGAAATTGAGAACTTCGCTCTCGAGGGTATCATTCGAAGTGGTGGATCTAGCCATGAGGATAGGTAGGCTATCCCACACAGATGAACAGAAAGCAAGCGAGAAAAAAGGGCAAACGAAAAGGCAAACGAAAAAGGCAAACAAAAAGGCAAAGATATTTTTGTAAATTTTTGTTTTTTAGAAGTGGGGGAGAGGAAAACGAGAGGCAAAAAAGTAAATGCAAGAGATGAGTTTGCGACAATTACTTGGATGAGTTCTTAACTTGATCTTCCCCGGCAACGGCGCCAGAAATCCTTTATCTACGTCGATAGAAACCTTCAGTCGTCTCTTGAGCTTGCGTTGGTTTTCCCTTGAAGAGGAAAGGGTGATGCAGCACAGGAGGAGTAAGTATTTCCCTCAGTTTGAGAACCAAGGTATCAATCCAGTAAGAGAATCTCGTCAAGTCGAGAGTACCTGCACAAACACAAAGAGCTTGCACCCAACGCTATAAAGGGGTTGTCAATCCCTTCAAGATTGCTTGCAAAGTGAGATGTGAAGGCGAAAAGTGCAACGAAGAAAAAGTGTAAGGCTGAAAATATGGTGTGGAGTAGACCCCGGGGCCATAGTGTTCACTAGAGGCTTCTCTCTAAATAGCAAATATTACGGTGGGTGAACAAATTACTGTCGAGCAATTGAAAGAACCGGGCAAAGTCATGACGATATCTAAGGCAATGATCATACATATAGGCATCACGTCCGAGACAAGTAGACCGATACTTTCTGCATGTACTACTATTACTCCACACATCGACCACTATCCAGCATGCATCTAGTGTATTGAGTTCATGATGAACAAAGTAACGCCTTAAGCAAGATGACATGATGTAGAGGGATAATCTCAAACCAATGATGAAAACCCCATCTTTTTACCCTTGATGGCAACAACACGATGCGTGCCTCGCTACCCCTTCTGTCACTGGGTGAGGTCACCGCATGGTATGAACCCAAAACCAAGCACTTCTCCCATTGCAAGAATCATAGATCTAGTTGGCTAAACAAAACCCACAAGTCGAAGAGAATTACAAGGATATGAAATCATGCATAAGAGAGATCTGAAGAAACTCAAATAAGATTCATAGATAATCTAATCATAAATCCACAATTCATCGGATCTCGACAAACACACCGCAAAAGAAGATTACATCGGATAGATCTCCATGAAGATCATGGAGAACTTTGTATTGAAGATCCAAGAGAGAGAAGAAGCCATCTAGCTACTAGCTATGGACCCGTAGGTCTATGGTGAACTACTCACGCATCATCGGAGAGGTCATGGTGTTGATGAAGAAGCCCTCCGTATCCGAATCCCCCTCAGGTAGGGCACCAGAACGTGCCCCATATGGAATCTTGCGGATATAGAAGCTTGCGGCGGCGGAAAAGTACTTTCGATGATCTCCTGATTTTTTCTCGGATTTTAGGGAATTTTAGGCGAAAGTCCTAGGGCAGAGGTGGCCCAGGGAGCCCATAAGTCAGGGATGTGCGGGCCCTCCTGGCCGCGGCTAGGGGACTTGTGGGGGTCCCTGCAGGCCCCCTGCTCTGATTCTCAGGCTTCCCGATCTTTTTCTGTTTCGGAAAAAATCTTTTTGGCAGTTCTGTTCCGTTTGGACTCCGTTCAAAATCCTCCTCAGAAAGGGGTCAAAAACATTGAAAAAATAGGAACTGGCACTTGGCACTGAGTTAATAAGTTAGTCCCAAACAATATATAAAAGGCATACAAAACATCCAAAGTTTGACAAGATAATAGCATGAAACCATAAAAAATGATAGATACGTTGGAGACATATCAGGACACGAATGCAACGACCTCCAGCGTCCATCCAAATCGGGCATGTGCCAGTCTTCATCGGCCTAGCTGCGGCGCCCTAGCGAGGCCCAGATCCCCTGGCCTAGATCCACCAAGTCGCTGCTCCTGGGCCACAACACAACATCGTCGGCCATGGGCCACACTAGTGAGCGCCCTCCACTAAACCCTGCCATGCGCGGGATTTGCTATCTTGCGCTCACTAGTAATTGGACGAGATACATATTTGACCCGTTATTGTTTTTTTCACGTCGTGTGAATTTGCCTAATTATCCCGTGAATTACTCAATTGCACAAAAACCCATATTATTCATTCATATAATTAAATAATCGTGCACCGGATTAAAAACATGATATATATATAGAATGTCTAGATTTATAATTTCCAACTTTCATCCATGTTAAAAATATTTAAAATGTTGTTTGCACGAAATTTGCATAATTGTCACAATCTTGCATAACTGTTGTGTCATTTTTCCATAGTAAATATCCGCATGTTATATATGATTTTGGGCTAGAAACGTCCATAGAATTCATCTGTGCAATTAGTTCTGTCATTTGAACAAGTTTGCGTGCATGATATTTTGTTGTGATGCCCTTTTGTATTTTGTGTGATTTAATCTGTGCATCGGTATTAATCAAACTTAATATTTAAAATGTCTAGAATTTTGTGTAGATTCACAATATCCAACTTTCATGCTTGTGTAAAACATTTAAACTTGTTGTTTCATTATTTTGCGTAAATGCCATGTTAAATGATTTATTTAATTACTAAATAATCGTAGCTCCAATTTAAATAAACTTTATATGAAAAATATTGTGCTTGATGTGCTCTACGTGATTGTGGCATTTGCATGCATAGTAGGTTGCATCTACATGCTCAAATCTCTAGTGCAAGTGTTCCGTGAATACGTCTAAACTGTTATTTTGATCTATATGGCGTGGATGATTGCATCTAGTTCGTAGGTCTTTTGCATATGGTTCGAGAATTGCTCTTGGATATGTCTACTTTGATGCCATGCCTCTGTTTTCCATGTAGGTTATGATTAGCATGCTCATTTGTTGCTCCCAAGGTGCTATCACATTAAAAAACTACAATCTTTTATCGTAAAGTTCCATTTTGCGTAGCTCGAATTAAGCAAACTGTGCCTCTTTTGATTGTGTGAAATGGAGTGATTTGTAGTAGGCTATGCCTAGTTTCTTTTAGTATGTTTCCCATGCCATGTATGTCGTGCCTAGCTGTAGTTTTGATCATGTGAACATGCTAAGATGATGTTGCTGTTAGGTAGGGTCTAATATTTCTAAGTCCAAGAATATGATTATTTCAGAATGCCATGTTGTGTCGATGCTAGTTATGAATGTATGCATATTTAGACCTTGCTAGTGTGGAATGAAATTAAGTGCATCATGCCTACTACCTTGCGGTAAAATTTCATGCCATTATATTACCTATAGCATGTGTTCTTATTGCTGCCAATATGACATCATGATAAAAACTGCTATGCTAAAACTGATAATTTCACTGAGTCTGAAACTGTGTTCAAGTAGCCATTTTGCGAGTTCATTTCCTAGTGGTCCATGCTTCTATTCAATTTGCCGTTAGGTGATGGTTATTGTGCATGTTGTCCACTACTGCCTCATGTCTTGTTTGAGCATTTTAAATTCTTGTAGCTTGTTGTTTTGATGCGCGCAAAATACCATGTTGCTATTTTTGGGCAGATTATGTCTATTTCTTGTATTAGTTGTATTTGCGAAACCGATGCTCCGTTTTGATCATGCAATATATGAAACTTTCTTAGAATCTCATGTACTTCCATAGTATCTTGCTGTATCCATGATTTGGTATGTTTGTAGTTGCCATTTTCATACATTTTGCATTCATGACATATTATCTTGTGTTGGTCATATCTTTTAGTCTGTAACTCCGTTTTAGATGATCTATATATGTAAATCTACTAGAATGACGTGTAGAATCACATGGTCCATTTTACATTTCTGTTAATAAAAATAAAATGTGTTTAGTTCATATCTGGACCAAATTCGAAATTAACATATGGGTCCGTTTCAGAAATGTTGTAAGTTGTTTCCGACCTCATTTAAGATGCCTAGATATGTAGTTTATTTATGCTTCACCTCTTGCCATATTTAACAACATTTAACTTGTCGTGTGAATAATCGAGAGTGAACTAAATGATTTGAATGTGGAGTTCCATCAATATGCATCTCGTTTCATATTGAGCTTCATTTAATGTGTAGAAGATGATTGTTGTGCTTTGTCATGTCAAGCATATTTAAACTGGACATGCATCATATTAGGTTGTGCATATTTTAACCTTTGTTTGGCTATGATACCGCTGGCTCAGACATCTTATAGCGTTGCTAGTTGCATGTGTAGACTGCTTCCAAGTGAAAACATGGTTCCCTTGTTATATCACCATATTATTGATATTTAGTTTAATGCACCTATATACTTAGTAAAAGGTTGAAGGCTTGGCCTTCTAGCTCACTGTTTTGTTCCATCTTTGCCGCCCTAGTTACTTGTGTACCGATGTTATGTTCCATATTGAGGGCTCCTAACATGTTTGGGGTTTTTATGTAGACCCCCTTGATTTTTGTTTTGGGATAAAACTCATCTGGCAAGGCCCAACATTGGTACTGCATTTGCCTAATAACTAATAAAATTGCATAGGGACTTTCCGGACCCCGTTGACAATTAATAACCTCCCCGGGCTAGTGCTCCTCATGAGTGTTGGTCCAACCCAGAGCACTGTGCAGGGCAAACCCAAGGAAACTTGGGTGATTTGTATTAGGCCTTGGTACACGTAGCTTATTCGACGTGTCTTGAGAACGAGATACATGGCTCTTATCGGGGTCGTCGCCATGTCGGCCGACCTTGATGGAATTTTTTTACCCTTCTCAAACATCTCGTGCACGGGATTCCGAGGATACTTGGGACTATCTCGAGGTTGAGATTTTCCAGCAGAATTCTTGAGGAGACTACGGGTCTTCGGTGGTTGAGGTTATTATAATGCCCCAAGTGTGTAACCTTCCCTATTTGGAAACTCTCTTATGTGGGACCACCTTGTCAATGCTATGAGAGAGTTCATGCTTATGATTTCATGTGTTGTCCCTTGTTATTCTTCATTGCATGCATGCATGCATGCCATATCATATCATTTCATGTGTCAGGTGTTGTTGCTTTGAGTCATGTGATTTCATGTTATCTTATGTGGTGATGTGAGATATGAATCTTGTGTGAAGTATGCTTTGTGCTAGTAGGATCAACCTTGTGATTGCTTAGGTTTCAAAACAATCTTTCCCCCTCTCTTTTTTCACCTCAACATCAAGATTCACTTGGTCCTTTTCTGTTTTAAAAATGTTCCCGTTTTAGCTCTTGTTTGTGGTGGATTGGTGAAGTACAATTGCTGTTTTAAATAGGCGTGATAGATGTGCAAATAATTACAAAATAGGTCAAACAATGGCTGTTTTGTAAATATTAATTTGCCCCATATATTCATTTTGCATTTTATTCAAATAGGTCATGAATTGTCATGACCAGGGATGTGCTAGCTTTATTTTGTTTTCTCTTGTAGTTTTCTTTGTGCTTTTCTTTTATTCTCTGCCTTTTCTGTTATTGGAAAAACCTCCCAGGGTTATTTCCTCTATCCTACTCCACATGTGGGCTCCCTCCCACATGGCCGGCCCATTTTCTTTCCCTCTCACGCACAGGACCCCACGCGCGCGTCCCTCCTTCTCCTACCTAACACCGTACGAACCCCTCTGCTCCTTTCCGTCCCCATCAGAGAGAGAAGAAGCTACCGCCGTGAGGGCACAACCGTCGACGTCCCCCCTTATATTTTGGCGTCCGTGCCCTCTCCCTCCCTAGGTTTTCCCCTCTTCCCCCATCTCGCGCCGCCACCACCTCCTTCCCCATCTCTCTTCTCCTCCTCCTGGTAAGTTTTGTAGATAGGAGCAGAGAGAGGAGAGCAGCGCCTCGCCAGCATCTACCCCACTCCCATCGCCGACCGTCGCCGCTGCCATGTCCAGGGGCACGGGAGATCACCCCACGCCCCATTCCCGACCTGGGTGAGGCCGGGGAACTTCTGCAACGACGGCCAGGAGCTCGTCAATGCGTGTGCTCCGGTGAACTGCTTCGTCTTCCTCGGTTCAACGTCGAACTGCAACACGGGCTTCTTCCGGGCGTCTTCCTCCCCTTCGATCCGGCGCCCTCCACCGTACGGCTTCCTCCTTCCTTCCCTAGGTGAGCCGGTTCCCTCCTCCCTACTCCCTCGAGTAGATCCGGCGAATAGAGTGCATGGTGCCCCTGTCCCAAGCAGCAGCATCAGATGTTGGTGCATGTGTGTGTTGTTAAGCATCTGTTGTGCAGTAACAGTAGCATGGGGCGACAACGTGTAGGTTAGTGAGGCGTAGTAGTAGCAGTAGGGGACCGTTTCCCTGGCGCGGCGCAGCAGTAGCAGCAGAGCATGCCCGGCGTCCTTCCTGTCGCCGGCAGCCCTCTGTAGGTAGATGCAGGTGTTGTTGATAGTTACCTTGTTCGAGTGCCATCCTTTGTCAGACTTTGTTAGCATAGCGCAGTGGTAACAACAAGTGATTGTACTCGAGAGGTTGTGGGTTCGAGACCCAGGGGATGCACTCCCCCCTTTTTGTTGGTTTTATTTCGCTGGTAGTGGTGTATCGCATCAGGGCAGCATAACCTGCCCTGTTCCCCTGTTCTGTCGTGCAAGTGGTTCCTAGCAGGGTGGTAGGGTGCACTATGGTGTACCAGGGGGATCCAGGGTTCGAATCCCACTCAACCCCTTTTATTTTTTGATGCCTTCTTGCTGTTTTTGCTTCTTGTGTTTGCTAGATGTGGGCTATGGTGTTTAAACAGTAGGTGGAATTCATTTATTGCTTTCCTCCTCTCAAGTGCAGCTTGTGTAGCTTAGTGTTGTAGCTAGTTGCGTCGAAGGTGATGGTGTAGATTGTGTAGTGTGGGCATGTGAGTAGTTGCCATGTTTAGAAGCTTAACTTGTTCATATATGTTCTAGTGGATAAGAGTGCATGATATAGGTGTGATGTGGTGGTAGCTTGTGCAAGCATGTGTATGTGTGTGGAGGGGTTCCCCCTCACCACATATCATGTGTGTGGGTGTGTCCTAACTAGTGTCAATGTGTGTGTGTTCATGTGTGTGTGTCTCACCATGTCATGGCATGATATGACTTGGGAAGCACATGTGCAATATATCATGTGTTGTGTAGAAGCATTTATGTGAGTAGTGCCATCTATTTAGTTGTGTAGGTGACTTATCTATGTTGTGCTTTGTCTCATGTGATGGTGTGGTGGTGTGCCAAGGCACATAGGCATGAGGTATAACCCTCATGTGGACCATTGATATTGTGGTCATGTGTATATGCTTATGTAGGTTTTGTCCTAGTGAATAGCACATGTGATGATGCACTATTCACCAGATATGATTCTTTGTAGATTTTCTTCCCTAGTTTGTGCCCACTTGTTCCAAGCAAGTGCATATGTTTTATATATGTTTTTGGGGTAGAAAGATCCCAGGAATCCATTGGTGAAATCATTTTTTCAATTGGAACATTTTCTGGAGATGACATATTTCATTTTTCTTCTATGCTTAGAGCTTGGTTCCATGTGATGTGGAGAGCCCAAGGGTTTGTTTCTTGGTTATGGTAGTAGAGGGTGACCCCCTCTACCACATGTTGGTTTAGTTTCATGATTAGGAATCCATATGTACAAGTTGTGCCCAATCAAAGTAGGCATGTGGCTGAAATTCCAAATTAGTGAAAATCTGAGATTTTCACAAAGTCTGATAATCTGTTTATATTTTCTTCCCCTGTTGATGAGGTTCTGCAGGTCAATGTGTTGTGATCTAGCCTTAGCTTTCAACTGTAAAGTTGAAGCTGATATGTTTTTCTAGCTCCCTGTAAAATTTCATTCCATTTGGAGTCCTGTAGATATTGTTTTGGCAGCTGTTAAAATGCTTTAGAGCATAAACAGATAGTGAGAATCTGGAATTTTCACTAAGTCCCTGAAATCTGATATTTTTGGGCAAGTTTGCAGCTGTGTAACTTTCTGTGTTTAACCCCTTTGTGTGATATTCTTTCTTGTGCTTGTATTACTCTTGGATAGCTACAGCCACATATCTTATTTGGCATATTTGGGTGGCTGTAGGTGCTTTGCATGTAGCTCACAAAGTGCTATGATGCAGTTTATGGCAGATTGTGTAGTTTTGGCATTTTGATGATTGTGGTGTTCTTCTTTGCTCCAGCCCATCCGTGTTGGTTTGTTTTATGTCTTGGCAACCTGGAAATACCAGATATATGCCTTTGGAGTGTGTTGTGATGAATTTGACAGGCAGGGCTTCATATCTTGTTTTGTTGATTCCCGTTGATCCGTAGCTCCGATTGTAATGTTCTTTATATGGTTTTGCATCGTTTTCACGAGACGGATCTGATCATGTCATTACCATGCATGTCATTATAGCTTAGGATGCAGATCTTTCCAGGAACATGAATTTACTTCTCATGCTAGTGCTAGTGATAGAAATAGTGATGCATGCTCATATTCATCTCATGCGTCATGTGCTTGTTGCATCTTAAGGTGCTGTTGTTCATTGGATGTTATTCTTATGTTGGGTAGCACCGGGATCGGAGAACGAGTACGTGGATTCGGGAGAGTACGTGCAGGACAATCAAGAACCGTTCCAAGCTGAGGACATCACAGGCAAGATGATATGACCTTGATTCCATCTCTAGACTTGTTATCCTAGATTACGTTTCTTCCATCATATGCTTGCAGCCTACCACTGGAATATTGCCTCCTGATATGCCATGAAACCAAACACTTATCCCTTCCTAGCAAAATTTGAATGGCTAAGTAGGCTTTGCTCAGCCACTAATGTTAGCGTTGCTAGATGAAGGTGCTTTATCTCATGTGTTAACATGAGCTTGATATCATTATCTTAATTATGTTATTTAATTAATGCACCTATATACTTGGTAAATAACGGAAGGCCTAGCCTTTTGACGGGTGCTTTGTTCCGTTATTGCCGCCATAGTTACCGGCTACCGGTGTTTGATTCCATATTGATCGCTCCTAAGACGTTCAGGGTTGTTATGGGGAACCCCTTGATAAATCGTGTAGTGTTAAGACTTGTCCGGCAGGACCCAACATTGGTTTTAATCTGCTAATCACTTAATAATAATCTACATAGGGAATAGCTACCCTGAGGAATTTAATCAACCACCCGGGCCAGTGCTCCTCATGACTGTTGGTCCCACCTGAGCGATGTCCGGGGCCCCACTGGTCACCCACAGGTTTAGCCATCGCGACGTCTAGCTCATCCGTCGTGTCCTGAGACTGAGATACGCGGCTCTTATCAGGGTCGTCTACACGACATGAGGTCCTGCTAGTCTAGTCTTACCTTAGCGACATATCTTGCGTATTGGAATCCCGGTGAAGATTTGGTTCTCCCAAAGTTGAGGTTTTCCTCTAAGGAATCCGACGACGTCACGAGATTCGTGATAGAGGATTACTTTCCGGCCCGTGTACATTTGTGATGGACTAGTTGGAGCACCCCTGTAGGGTTTAATCTTTTGAAAAGCCGTGCCCGCGGTTATGTGGCAACTTGGAATATTTTGTTAACATCCGGTAATAGATAACTTAAACATAAGCTAATAAAATTGCGAACTATGTGCTTAACCGTGACTGTCCCCTCGAAGATCTCTCTTCGATCGCGAACACGGTGGGGTTATGATTGACGTAGGTAGGTGTTCACGATCACTTAGTGATCAAGTATAATCGACCGCTAGTATAGACCACCTTCATATAAGTTCTACGTAAGTTAGCCACCATATCAAGCTTAGGATGCTGCAACCTAAATACTCCACCTTTCCAACCTAATAACTTGACTAGTTCTGGCACCGAGGTCATAGATTGCTGAGTCCCCGTGGCTCACAGATTCCTTCAAGACACCAACAGGTTCAGGTACCCCCGAGACAGGTGATCCCGACGGCATGCAGCTGGCGTGGCAGTATGATGAGGAGAACGACCGCCTGCACGTGAACAATCCAGAAGATTGAGGCATGGTCGTGATCGTGGGCTAGCAGGTAGGGTAGCATAGTCATTTTCCATGTTTTGTCGTTCATAGTGGAACTACCTTGATTGTATGCATGATGTACTCTGATATATTTATGAGATGGCAATTGAATCCCTTATTTTCATTCTGTTG
Organism: Hordeum vulgare subsp. vulgare; assembly: GCF_904849725.1. NCBI lineage: Eukaryota > Viridiplantae > Streptophyta > Magnoliopsida > Poales > Poaceae > Hordeum > Hordeum vulgare. The sequence goes on along the minus strand of NC_058519.1, from coordinate 265,767,530 downwards.
ATGTTAGGTATGTGCTATGTTACCATGTTTGCGAAACGCTTAGATGCGCTCCTTTCCAATTCGGGCCCTCGATCACCAGATCGGAAAGGACTGCATCTTAGTCGTTACAACTCTGATGGTCGTGGTTCTTCCCACCCACCCAACCATGTCTTCCAGCAGAGATTCCAGCATCAGAAGCAAGGGCCTCCTCAGACTCAGTACCGGCAGCCAGCAGATGTTACTTGTCACAAGTGTGGTCAGAAGGGTCATTATGCCAACAAGTGTACTTCTCAGCTCCGACTGCCGCCTCCTCCTCCAGGCAAACCTCCAAGTAATGCTCTTGTCAAGTGCAACCCCAGATAAGCTCGAGTCAACATGGTGAATGCAGCAGAGGCAAAAAACTCGTCAGATGTGGTCATGGGTAACCTTCTCGTCAATGATATTTGTTCTAAAGTGTTATTTGATTCTGGTGCTTCGCATTCGTTCCTCTCCATTCCATTTGCATCCAAGCATAATGTTCCTGTTGTAGAGCTTCCTAGTCCATTGTTAGTAGTTTCTCCAGGCAAGTTCATGCATGCTAGTACTTGTGCTCCCGATGTTTCTGTCAAGTTGGGCAGTTATTCCTTTCTGGCTTCTCCGTATGTCTTGGCAAGACCGACATCGACTTGATCCTTGGTATGGACTGGTTGGCGATGAACAAGGCACGGATTGATTGTGAATCTAAAGAAGTGAAGCTTACCCACTCTTCGGAGGACGTGATTATATTCGCCGCGCGATGATACAATCCGTCTGTTCTCTTTGAATGAAAACGGTGAGATCAATCCTATTTCGCAAGTCCCAGTGGTCTGCGAATATAAAGATGTGTTTCCTGAAGAGCTGCCAGGCATGCCTCCGCACTGTGAAGTTGAGTTTGTGATTGAGCTTGAGCCAGGCACTGAGCCCATGTGCAAACGGCCGTACAAATTGGGTCCAGAAGAGTTGAAGGAACTTAAGAGGCAACTCGATGAGCAAGAGCGTTTGGGTTTGGGCATGAAGATCCGCTTCAGCACAGTGTTCCATCCTCAGACTAGTGGTCAAGTGGAGCGAGTGAATCAAGTTCTTGAGGATATGCTCAGAGCCTGTGTTATCTCTTTTGGCATGAAGTGGGAGGATTGTCGGCCTTTTGCGGAGTTCTCATATAACCACAGTTATCAAGCTAGTTCTGGCAAGGCTCTATTTGAAATTCTCCATAGCAGGAAGTGACGTACCCCGCTCAACTGGTCCGAGACCGGCGAGCGTCAGATCCTTGGGAATGATTTGATAGAAGAAGCTGAGGAGATGTGTCGGGTCATTCGCGACAACCTCAGAAGGGCTATTGTGATAGCAAGCACCGTGACATGTCTTATGAGCTTGATGACTTTGTCTATCTCAAGGTGTCGCCTATGAAGGGTATGCAGCGCTTTGGCATCAAAGGCAAGCTTGCGCCTCGTTTCGTTGGTCCGTTCAGAGTGGTTGGCAAGAGAGGCGACCTTGCGTACTGCTACTGCAACAAAAGACCTTCCAATGGTGACAGAAATAGGAGTGTTGACGGCACCAGGAATCCTTCTGCTACGGGTACGTCTTAAGGGACTTCCTAGGCAAATATGCAAAGGATTTCCCCCGTGGCCTTGGAGCCTTGCGTTGGTGTTCCCTCGAAGCGGAAAGGGTGATGTAGCGCAGCGGTGGTAAGTATTTCCCTCAGTTTCAGAACCAAGGTATCGATCCAGTGAAGGACTATCCCAAGTGCCTGCACAAACACAAAAAGCTTGCTCCCAACGCTATGAAGGGGTTGTCAATCCCTTATAGATTGTTCGTCAAGTGAGAACTGAAAGCAACAAAGTAACAAATCAAAGTAAAAGAGAAAGTGGAAACGATAGGTGTGAATAGACCCCGGGGCCGTAGTGTTTACTAGTAGCTTCTCTCATGAAAGCAAGTAGACTGTGGGTGAACAAATTACTGTCAAGCAATTGATAGAACCGCGCAAAGTCGTGATGTCATCTATGGCAATGATTATATCTATAGACATCACATACAAAACAAGTAGACCGATACTTTCTGCATCTACTACTATTACTCCACACGTCGACTGCTATCCAGCATGCATCTAGTGTATTAAGTCCGAAAGAACAGAGTAACGCCTTAAGCAAGATGACATGATGTAGACGGACAATCTCATATCTACGACAGAGCCCACCTTGTTACCCTTGATGGCAACTACACGATGTGTGCCTTGCTGCCCCTACTATCACTGGAAATGGTCACCACACGGTATGAACCGAAAACCAAGCACTTCTCCCTTTGCATGAATCATAGATCTAGTTGGCCAACCAAAACCCAAGACTCGGAGAGACTTACAAGGATATCAAATCATGCATATAAGAAATCAGCAAAGACTCAAATATATATCATAGATAATCTGATCACAAATCCACAATTCATCAGATCTCGAAAAACACACCCCCAAAGAGGATTACATCGGATAGATCTCCATGAAGATCATGGAGAACTTTGTATTGCAGATCCAAGAGAGAGAAGAAGCCATCTAGCTACTAACTACGGACACGTAGGTCTAAAGTGAACTACTCACGAGTCATTGGAGGGGAGATGATGTTGATGTAGAAGCCCTCCAACTCCAAAGTCCCCTCCGGCAGGGCACCGGGAAGGGTCTCTAGATGATATCTCGCGGAAACGGAAGCTTGCGGCGGCAGAAAAGTATTTTCGTGGATCCCTTGATTTTTTGCTGTATTTTAGGGAATATATAGGCGAAGGAGTTAGGTCAGGGCGGCGCCAGGGAGGCCACAAGCCTGCCATCCGCCGCCCCCCTGGTGGTGGATGGGGGGATTGTGGGCCCCTGTAGCCCTCCTGGCTTGGCCCTCAAGCCCCGTGATCTTCTTCCGTTCGGGAAAAAAATTAATTCGGGGATTTTATTCCGATTGGACTACGTTCCAAAATCAGATCTGAAAGAGCCAAAAACACAGAAAAAACAGGAACTGGCACTTGGCACTGAATTAATAAGTTAGTCCCAAAAAAGATATAAAAGGTACATAAAACATCCAAAGATGACAAGATAACAGCATGAAACCATCAAAATTATAGATACGTTTGAGACGTATCAAGCATCCCCAAGCTTAACTCCTACTCGTCCTCGAGTAGGCAAGTGATAAAGATTGAATTTTTGATGCTTTCATGCTACCTAGCATAGATGTTCTTTGTAACTTCTCTTATGTGACGTGAATGTTCACATCCATTAGATTCAAAACAATAGTTTGCTATTGACGTGGAAACAATAATAATTTAAGCAAACTAGCAAGGTAATCATGAACTTTCAAAATAACAAGGCCAAAAGAAAGTTATCCCTACAAAAGCATATAGTCTGGCTATGCTCTATCATCATTGCACAACGAATTTAAATCATGCACAACCCCGGTATTGGCAAAGTAATTGTTTCACACCTTTACTTTCTCAAACCTTTTCAACTCTCACGGAATACATGAGCGTGAGCCATGGTTTTAGCACTATAAGTGGTGTGGAGTGTGGTGGAGGTTGCAAGACAAAAAAAAGGAGAAGATTATCACATTAACTAGGCATATCAATGAGCTGTGGAGATGCTCATCAATAGATATCAATGTGAATGAGTAGGGATTGCCATACAAATGATGCACGGGAGCTAAGAGTATGTGAAAGCTCTTAAAGAAAACTAGTGGGTGTGCATCCAACTTGCTTGCTCACGAAGATCTAAGGCAATTTTGAGTAAGCCTATCATTGGAATATACAAGCCAAGTTATATAATGAAAATTTCCCACTAGCTATATGGTGGTGACAAAACAAGAGACTCTCAATCATGAAGATCATGGTGCTTAATATGCACAAGTGTGGAAATGTGGTAGCATTGTCCCTTCTCTCTTTTTCTCTCATTTTTTATTATTATTTTGGTGGGCATCTTTGGCCTCTTTTATTTCCTCACATGGGACAATGCTCCATCAATAATGATCATCACACTTTCAACTCAAAACTTAGAGCAACGATGACTCTATATGGAATGCCTTCGGTAGTGTACCGTGACAATGATCTAGCATGGCATAGACATTAATGGAAACATCATGCTAGCTATCTTACGATCATGCAATCGCAATGTAGACGTGGTGACACATGTCATGGTGGTAGTTGCATGGCAATATATCTCAGAATGACTTCTGAAAAAGCCATAGTAGGTAGGTATGGTGGCTGTTTTGAGGGAGGCTAATGGAGGGCTTTGTGCACCGACGAAAGTTGCACGGCACTAAGAAGATAGTGATGGTGGAAGGTGAAAGTGCATCTAAACCATGGACTCAACATTAGTCATGAACAACTCATATACTTGTTGCAAAAGTTTTATTAGTAATCGAAACAAAGCATTCAATGCATACTCCTAGGGGAAGGGTTGGTAGGTATAAACCATCGCGCGATCCCGACTGCCACGCAAAGGATGACAATCAATAGACTAATCATGCTCAGATTTCATCACATAGCAGTTCACCATACGTGCATGCTACGGGAATCACTAACTTCAACACAAGTATTTCTATATCCACAACACCTTACTAGCATGACTTCAATATTACCAAGACCACAACTCAAAACTAATTGAGATGAATCAAACTTCTCTAACTATTCAATGCACATGAAGGTGGAAGTTTTCGTATTCCCTTGGATAACTACCCCTTTTGAGACTACTTTAAAAGCATAGATCAACTACCAAGCCACGCACCGCTGTGCTCTAAAATATATAAGTGAAGCACATAGAGCAAAAGTATCTAGCTCAAAAGATATAAGTGAAGCACATGTGAGCTGAATTGTCTACCAAAAGATATAAGTGAAGCTCGACAAAATCACGGTGAGTGCATGTCTCTCTCTCTAGGTGTGCAGCAAGGATGATTGTGACACAACAAAAATAAAAGACTCTTACGATACAAGACGCTCCAAGCAAAAACACATAACATGTGGTGAATAAAAATATAGCCCCAAGTAACGTTACCGATGGATTGAAGACGAGAGAGGGGATGCCTTCCCGGGGCATCCCCAAGCTTAGGCTTTTACAGCATCCTTGAATCTCTTGGGGTGCCTTGGGAATCCCCAAGCTTGAGCTCTTGCCACTCTTTATCTCTTTGTCCATAAGAACTTCACGCAAAACTTGAAAACTTCACAACACGAAACTTAAACAGAAACTCGTGATAACATTAGTATGAGAAAGCAAACCACCACTTCCTTAGGTACTGTAGCAAACTTAAATTCTACTTATGCTGATGTTGGGTTACTGTATTTTCAATCTTCCATGGCTAATACCCCCCGATACTATCCATAGTTTCATCAAAATAATTAACCAACACAACAAAAACATAATCTGTTAACAGCAGACCAGTCTGTAGCAATCTGTACATTTCGTATACTTCTGTTACTTCACAAATTCTGAACATTTACGACAGTATGAAGAATTTGCGTAGCAATCAGCAGCAAAAAGAATCAACTCAAAAGATCTTACAGAAAAAAAATGAAAATTCTTTTCGTGAGAAGAAAGTTTCTGTCTTTTCCAGCATGACCAAACGATCATCCCCAAGACTAATCATAACGGTTTTGCTTGGCACAAACGCAAAGAGAAACACAAAAAACACAATCATAACAGAATTATGAAAGTGTGGAAAACACAAAACAGAAAGAAAAAAGATAGATTCGTTGGGTTTCCTCCCAACAAGCGCTTTTGTTTAACGCCCTTAGCTAGGCATAAGGCAAACATATCTAAGTCTAACATACTTCCTATGCATAGGCATTTTATAGGAAAACAGATTGTCAAGACAACCAATAGTTACCATATGCAAGGAAGAAGAAAGAGACAATAGCAATCTCCACATAACGAGAGGTAATTTGGTAACATGAAAGTTTCTACCAAAATATTTTCCTCTCTCATAGCAATTACATGTGGGATCATATTCGAATTCAACAATGTAACTATCACATAGGATATTCTTTTCATGATCCACATGCATGCAAAGTTGACGCTCTTCAAAAATAGTGGGATTATCATCAACTAAAGTCATGATTTCTCCAAACCCACTTTCAATATTATTGCAAATAGCATATTCATCATGAGGTTTAAACAAATTTTTAAGATCATAAGAAGGATCATCACCCCAATCATGATTATTGCAATAAGTAGTGGTCAAAGCAAAACTAGCATCCCCAAGCTTAGGGTTTTCCATATTTTTAGCATGATTGACACTAATAGGATTTATAGTGAAACCATTGGAATCATGCTTTTCATTCAAGGACCCCTCGTGAATCACTTCATAACTTTCTTCATCATGATTTTCAAATTCACGCATCTCAAGCAAAACTCCATAGAGAAAGTCAAGTGCACTCAACTCACTAGCAATTGGTCCCACATAAGTGGGTCTCTTAAAGAGATTAGCTAGTGGATGAGGATCCATATCAATAGATTTTCAGCAAGCGAAGATGCAAGCATATTGAAGGCACATGGCACACAAGCGAATAGAAAGCAAGCGAGAGAAAAGGGCGAACGAAAAAGGCAAACGAAAAAGGCAAAGGAGAAAGGCAAATGAAAATGGCAAATGTGAAGTATGTGAGAGGAAAACGAGAGGCAACTGGCGAAAAAGTAAATGCAAGAGATGAGTTTGTGAGACCTACTTGGATAGATCTCTCCTTCCCCGGAAACGGCGCCAGAAATACTTCTGCTACTGCAAAAAAAAACCTTCCAATGGCGCCAGAAATAGGAGTGTTGACGACACTAGGAATCCTTCTGCTACGGCTACGCCTTAAGGGACTTCCTAGGCGAATATGCAAAGGATTTCCCCCGTGGCCTTGGAGCCTTGCGTTGGAGTTCCCTCGAAGCGGAAAGGGTGATATAGCGCAACGGTGGTAAGTATTTCCCTCAGTTTGAGAACCAAGGTATCGATCCAGTGAAGGAGTATCACAAGTGCCTGCACAAAGACAAAAAGCTTGCTCCCAACGCAATGAAGGGGTTGTCAATCCCTTATAGATTGTTCTCCAAGTGAGAACTGAAAGCAACAAAGTAACAAAGCAAAGTAAAAGAAAAAGTGGAAACGATAGGTGTGAATAGACCCGGGGGCCGTAGTGTTTACTAGTGGCTTCTCTCATGAAAGCAAGTAGACGGTGGGTGAACAAATTACTGTCGAGCAACTGATATAACTGCGCAAAGTCGTGACGTCATCTATGGCAATGATTATATCTATAGGCATCACGTCCAAAACAAGTAGACCGATACTTTCTGCATCTACTACTATTACTCCACACATCAACCGCTATCCAGCATGCATCTAGTGTATTAAGTCTGAAAGAACAGAGTAACGCCGTAAGCAAGATGACATGATGTAGATGGACAATCTCATATCTACGACAGAGCCCACCTTGTTACCCTTGATGGCAAGTACACGATGTGTGCCTTGCTGCCCCTACTGTCACTGGGAAAGGTCACCACACGGTATGAACCCAAAGCCAAGAACTTCTCCGATTGAAAGAATCATAGATCTTGTTGGCCAAACAAAACCCAAGACTCGGAGAGACTTACAAGGATATCAAATCATGCATATAAGAAATCAGCAAAGACTCAAATATATTTCATAGATAATCTAATCAAAAATCCACAATTCATCGGATCTCGACAAACACACCGCCAAAGAGGATTACATCGGATAGATCTCCATGAAGATCATGGAGAACTTTGTATTGGAGATCCAAGAGAGAGAAGAAGCCATCTAGCTACTAACTACGGACCCGTAGGTCTGAAGTGAACTACTCACAAGTCATTGGAGGGGCGATGATGTTGATGTAGAAGCCCTCCAACTCCAAAGTCCCCTCCGGCAAGGCACCGGGAAGGGTCTCCAAATGAGATCTCGCGGAAACGGAAGCTTGCGGCGGCGGAAAAGTATTTTCGTGGATCCCTTGGTTTTTTGCTGTATTTTAGGGAATATATAGGCGAAGGAGTTAGGTCAGGGGGGCGCCACGGAGGCCACAACCGTGCCATCTGCCCCCACCTGGCTTGGCCCTCAAGCCCCCTGATCTTCTTCCGTTCGGGAAAAATATAATTCATGGAATTTATTCCGTTTGGACTCCGATCCAAAATCAGATCTGAAAAGAGCCAAAAAGACAGAAAAAACAGGAAATTGCACTTGGCACTGAATTAATAAGTTAGTCCCAAATAAGTTCTAAAAATGATGATCAGACATTTCTATTTATTTTACAAGTCGATAAAATGATAGACCCTATGACTACATATGAACGCCCTTGGAAGTGTACCAGGATGTAAAATGATACTAGCATAACATGTATACAATGATGAATGGTGGCGGTGCCACACATATAATGTCAGCTATATGACCATGCAAAGCAAAATGACTATGGATGCTCAAGTCATAAGAATGATGGAAGTTGCATGGCAATATATATTGAAATGTCTATGGAAATTCCATGATAGGTAGGTATGGTGGCTGTTTTGAGGAAGATATAAAAACGCTTATGTGTGATAGAGCGTATCATATCACAGGTTTGGATGCACTGCAAAGTATGCGCCAATCAAGAGGTGATAACGGGAATTGCACGGTACTGAAGAGGCTAGCAAATTGCGGAATTATAGAAGTGCTCACGGTCCACAAACTCACATTAAACACTAGGAACTCATGTACTTATTGTTCCCTCTATTAGCTCTCTCTAAGCAACGTAGTCATTGCATAATCCTAGGGAGAACGTTGGGACGACTTCACCATCGCGCACAATCGCGGCCGTGGGACTGGGGGTACCCAGGGCCGTCTGCCTGCAACCCAAGAAGCGACGCCGGCCATGGGTCCAACTCAGCCCACCATTGTCCTTTGTAGGCGAGACCTTTGCAAGGGCCCCTCCTCATTAGGTACATGTCAACAAGAATCATTAGGAGCCACACGTAGCTCCCCTTGTGAGGTCGCCTCCTGAGTGTGCCTCCGAGGCCCTCACAGGACGACCTAGTCAAGAGTGGCTCAGCAGGGTCGCACGGTCCTACATCGTCACGTGGGCGCCGTGCGCCTGGAGTCGTGCAAGCAGGCTCGGCTGAGGAGGCTTTCCTCTTTTGTGCTAAGGGAGCACGGGCAGCTTGCCGGTTTCGAAAGCAATCCCCATGTGTTTCGTGCTTGGTGCAAAAAGACCAATGCTGGGGGCTCGCTAGGATGGAGGTCATCCCCGAGCCCCCCAGCGCGTCACAGCAGGAGGCTTTTGCATGCGAAGACTACTTTTGTCATGATAAGCTGCAGTCCTGTCCCCCCTCAAATTCGCCGTTGTGGCAACCCTTCCCACCTTTTTTACAGAAGAGAAATGGGGCGAGTATAAGAGAGGCCAAGCTACCGCCATAGAAGTGGATCGACCCGAGAGCCAGCCAGAACCCACCTTTGTATTCTCTCTCACCCTCAAGCAATCCACACAAGCAAGAGTTGACTTTTACACCGTGACGTGGACCGAACCTAGTTCTTCATCCTTAGATTGAGCACGCCGGAGTGTCACCGCGAGGTTGCACGGTAGAGTAGGGTGGGAGAACCTACGCTCCTCAGAGTTCAAATATCTTTGGGTCCCTATCCCCAATTACGACATTTGTTGTGCGAGGTAGGGGTGTGCCGCTATTATCCGGCTCCATTTTGGCTCCACCTCTGCCAACCCTATGGCCGACGCTCGCCTTGTGCGTGCCAAGTGTCGGGCGGCCCGTGTCGCCTAAACCATGCGTCATAGCTATAACAACAACAGTCTCCACCGCTTTGCCTGTATCATGGCTGGCGCCGTGATACGTCTCCAACGTATCTATAATTTTTAATGGTTTCATGCTATTATCTTGTAAAACTTTGGATGTTTTGCATGCCTTTTATATATTTCTTGGGACTAACATATTAACTTAGTGCCAAGTGCGAGTTCCTGTTTTTCCATGTTTTTGACCCCTTTCAGAGGAGATTTTGAAACGGAGTCCACGCGGAAGAAAATCCCCGAAAACATTTTTTCCTTAACGGAAGAAGATCGAGAAGCTTGGGAGCCAAGGCAGGGGAGCCTCAGGGGCCCCACAAGCCCCCACCCCAAAGCCAGGGGGTAGGTTGGCCACCCAGGCTTGTGGGCCCCCTGAGCGCCCCCTGATCTAGGGGTTGCGCCTTAAATTCCCTAAAAATCCCAAAAAAATCAGGAGATCATCGAAATCACTTTTCCGCCGCCGCAAGCTTCTCTCTCCGCAAGATCCCATCTGGGGCACGTTCTGGTGCCCTGTTGGAGGGGGATTCGGATACGGAGGGCTTCTCCATCAACACCATGACCTCTCCGATGATGCGTGAGTAGTTCACCATAGACCTACGGGTCCATAGCTAGTAACTAGATGGCTTCTTCTCTCTCTTGGGTCTTTAATATAAAGTTCTCCATGATCTTCATGGAGATCTGTCCGATGTAATCCTCTTTTGTGGTGTGTTTGTCGAGATCCGATGAATTGTGGATTTATGATCAGATTATCTATGAATCTTATTTGAGTTTCTTCTGATATCTCTTATGCATGATTTCATATCCTATTAATTCTCTTCGAGTTGTGGGTTTTGTTTGCCCAACTAGATCTATGATTCTAGCAATGGGAGAAGTGCTTGGTTTTGGGTTCATACCGTGCAGTGACCTCACCCAGTGACAGAAGGGGTAGCGAGGCACGCATCATGTTGTTGCCATGAAGGGTAAAAAGATAGGGTTTTCATCATTGGTTTGAGATTATCCCTCTACATCATGTCATCTTGTTTAAGGCGTTACTCTGTTCGTCATGAACTCAATACACTAGATGCATGATGGATAGCGGTTGATGTGTGGAGTAATAGTAGTAGATGCAGAAAGTATCGGTCTACTTGTCTTGGACGTGATGCCTATATGTATGATTAGTGCCTTAGATATCGTCATGACTTTGCGCGGTTCTATCAATTGCTCGACAGTAATTTGTTCACCCACCGTGATATTTGCTATTATGAGAGAAGCCTCTAGTGAACACTATGGCCCCCAGGGTCTACTCCACACCATATTTTCAGCCTTACACTTTTTCTTCGTTGCACTTTCCGCCTTGAGATCTCACTTTGCAAACAATCTTGAAGGGTTTGACAACCCCTTTGAAGTGTTGGGTGCAAGCTTGTTTGTGTTTGCACAGGTACTCTCGACTTGACGAGGCCCTCGTTCTGGATTGATACCTTGGTTCTCAAACTGAGGGAAATACTTACTGCTCCTGTGCTACATCACCCTTTCCTCTTGAAGGGAAAAACCAACGAAAACCAGAGAAGTAACAAGAAGAATTCCTTGCGCCAAGGAAGGACTTTTGTTGCCGCAGCAGAAGAATTCCTGGCGCCGTTGCCGGGGAGGAAGATCAAGTCAAGGACTCATCCAAGTAGGTGTCACAAACTATCTCTTGCCTTTACTTTGTTTTCCAGTTGCCTCTCGTTTTCCTCATCCCCACTTCACCAATTTGCCTTTTTTCGTTTGCCTTTTTTCGTTCGCCTTTTCGTTCGCCTTTTCTCTCGCTTGCTCTCTGTTCGTCTATGTGGGATAGTCTACCCGTCCTCATGGCTAGATCCACCACTTCGAACGATACTCCCGAGAGCGAAGTCCTCAATTTCAAACAAATTGAGGAAGAAAACTTAAAGGACGCTTGGTATAGGATTTGCAATTCTCAGAGTAGATCTACTCATAAGCAGTCCACCACCGTCTTGCTTCGCAGTTTTTATGTGGGTGTTTCTCCTTGGAATAGGTATATTCTGGACACCATCGTAGTTGGAAATTTCCTGGGTAGCCATACCGTTGACTCTTACGGAGTTGTGATAAATTTGGTAGGCTCACCCCCACTCATGGTTAATGGAACTACCTTAACCCTGGAACATGTGATGCGTAGGCTGGACGTCATTGAAAATAAAGTTGCCACAATCGAACTCATTGAGAATTTGGACAAAAAGATCCACAATCAAATCACTCAGTACGGGTCCAAGGTGGGAATGGTTTTGAAAAATTTAAAGGAGAAGGAACCCACAGTTAATGACAAACTAGGTCATGATTCTGCTAGGATTGGCAAACTAGATGATTTTATAACCAACTTGGGTTCCGCTTTTGCCGATGTGCAGAATACTCCAAATTTCGCCCACATTAAAATCACAAAGTCTGTTTTTGTTCCTAAAAGTAGTGGTGAATCTTCTAGCAAGAAAGATGAAAACCTTAAGATCATATGTGATCACGTTTCTTATGGTTTGAGCACCAAAGACGACGATACGTGATTCTATCGCTTTTATGCCTAGCTAAGGGCGTTAAACAATAGCGCTTGTTGGGAGGCAACCCAATGAATTCATCTTTTTTTCTTTCTGTTTTCTTGCGTCTACACCATCACAATTCTGTTGTGATTGTGTTTTTTTGTGTTTCTTTTTGTGTTTGAGCCAAGCAAAACCTTTATGACTAGTCTTGGTAATGGTTGTTTGATCCTGCTGGAAAAAGACAGAAACTTTTTGCTCACGAGATGATTTTTCATTTTATTCAGAAAGATATTTTGAGTTGATTCTTTTTGCTGCTCGTTGATATGCTTTTTTCCCAGGTCGTCGTAAGTTTTCAGATTTTTTGAGGTACCAGAAGTATACAAAGTATACAGGTTGCTACAGACTGGCATGTTTTTGACAGATTTTGTTTTTGTTGAGTTGGTTGCTTGTTTTGATGAAACTATGGTTAGTATCGGGGGGTACTAGCCATGGAAAAATGAGAATACAGTATCCCAACACCAATATAGATGGAATTCAAGTTTTCTATAGTATCAAAAGAAGTGGTAGTTTGTTCTCTTGTACTAACGTTATCACGAGTTTCTGTTTAAGTTTTGTGTTGTGAAGTTTTCAAGTTTTGGGTGATGTTCTCATGGACGATGAGATAAGGAGTGGAAAGATCTCAAGCTTGGCGATGCCCAAGGCATCCCAAGCCAAATTAAGGACACCAAAAAGCCTAAGCTTGGGGATTCCCCGGGAAGGCATCCCCTCTTTCGTCTTCAATCCATCGGTAACATTACTTGGATCTATATTTTTATTCACCACATGATATGTGTTTTGCTTGGAGCGTCTTGTATCATAGGAGTATTTTCTTTTTGTTGTGTCACAATCATCCTTGCTGCACACCTTTTGAGAGATAGATACATGCAGTCATCGTGATTTTGCTAGAATGCTCATAGTGCTTCACTTATATCTTTTGAGCTAGATACTTTTGCTCTAGTGCTTCACTTATATCTTTTAGAGCACGGGGGTGCGTGATTTGGTAGTTGGCTTATGCTATGAAAGTAGTACCAAAAGTGATAGATACCCAAAGAGGATGCAAAAACCTCCATCTTCATGTGCATTGAGTAGAAAGAGGTTTCAATTCCTCTCAATTAGTTTTGAGACGTGGATTCGGTAATATTGAGAGCAATGTTAGTAGGGTGTTGTGAATCTAGAGATACTTGTGTTGAAGTTAGTGATTCCCGTAGCATGCACATATGGTGAACCGCTATGTTAGGAAGTCGGAGCATAATTGATCTACTGATTGTCATCCTTTGTGTTGAGGTCGGGATCGCGCGATGGTTTACACCTACCAACCCTTCCCCTCGGAGTATGCGTTTAGCACTTTGTTTCGATTACTAATAAAAACTTCCGCAACAAGTATGTGAGTTCTTCATGACTAATGTGAGCCCATGGTATAGATGCACTTTCACCTTCCACCATTGCTAGCCTCGTTAGTGTCGCGCAATTCTCGCCGGTGCACAAACCCACCAAATTCCTTCCTCAAAACAGCCACCATATGTACCTACTATGGCATTTTGATAGCCATTCCGAGATATATTTCCATGCAACTCCCACCGTTCCGTCTCATGACTGATGCCGTCACTCTCATATTGCCATTGCATGATCGTAAGATAGCTAGCGAGATGTTTCAATGTCATACGCCATGCTAGATCGTTGCACATCCCGGTACACTACCGGAGGCATTTCCTATGGAGTCATCATCATTGTGATCTTTGAGCTGTGAGTAAATAAAAGGGTGATGATCATCATTATTAGAGCATTGTCCCATGTGAGGAAATAAAAAAAAGAGGCCAAAGAGCCCAAAAACAAAAAAAGGAAAAAAATAAGAAAAAAGAGACCTAAGAGCCCAAATGAAAAAAGAGAGAAAAGAGAGAAGGGACAATGCTACTATCTTTTTCCACACTTGTGCTTCATGATAGCACCATGTTCTTCATAATTGAGAACTTCTTGCTTCATCACCACCATATGCTAGTGGGAATCTTCATTATATAACTTGGCTTGTATATTCCAATGATGGGCTTGCTCAAAATTTCCCTAGGTCTTCGTGAGCAAGCAAGTTTGATGCACACCCACTAGTTCTCCTTTTGAGCTTTCACATACTTATAGCTCTAGTGCATCTTTTGTATGGCAATCCCTACTCATTCACATTGATATCCATTAATGGGCATCTCCATAGCCCTTTGATACGCCGAGCCAATGTGACCATCTCCTCCTTTTTGTCTCACAACCTCCACCACACTCTATTCCACTTATAGTGCTGTATCCATGGCTCGCGCTCATGTATTGCGTGATAGTTATAAAAAGTTTGAGAAAGTAAGGGTGCAAAAACAATTACTTGGACAATACCGGGGTTTTGCATGATTTACATTAGTTGTGTGAGGATGATGGAGCATAGCCAGACTATATGATTTTGTAGGGATAACTTTCTTTGGCCTTGTTATTTTGAAAGTTCATGATTACTTTGCTAGTCTGCTTGAAGTATTACTGTTTTCATGTCAATAGAAAACTATTGTTTTGAATCTAACGGATCTGAACATTCATGTCATGTGAAAGAAGTTGCAAAGGTCAACTATGCTAGGTAGCATTCCACATCAAAAATACATTATTTATCACTTCCCTACTCGAGGACGAGCAGGAGTTAAGCTTGGGGATGCTTGATACGTCTCCAACGTATCTATATTTTTTGATGGTTTCATGCTATCATCTTGTCAAACTTTGGATGTTTTGCAGGCCTTTTATATTTTTTTGGGACTAACTTATTAACTCAGTGCCAAGTGTCAGTTCCTGTTTTCTCCATGTTTTTGAACCCATTCAGAGGACATTTTGAAACGGAGTACAAACGGAAGAAAAATCCCCGAAAAGATTTTTTCTGGAACGGAAGAAGATCGGGAAGATTGGGAGCCAAGGCAGGGGAGCCTCAGGGGCCCGTAGGCCCCCACCCCGCGGTCAGGGGGGTAGGCCACGCCACCCAGGCTTGTGGCCCCCCTGAGCGCCCCCTGACATAGGGGTTGCGCCTATAAATTCCCTAAAAATCCCAAAAAAATCAGGAGATCATCGAAATCACTTTTCCGCCGCCGCAAGCTTCTGTCTCCGCAAGATCCCATCTAGGGCACGTTCTGGTGCCCTGCCGAGGGGGATTCAGACAAAGAGGGCTTCTCCACCAACACCATGACCTCTCCGATGATGCGTTCTGGTGCCCTACCGAGGGGGATTCAGACACAGTTCACCATAGACCTACGGGTCCATAGCTAGTAACTCGATGGCTTCTTCTCTCTCTTGGATCTTCAATACAATGTTCTCCATGATCTTCATGGACATCTATCCGATGTAATCTTCTTTTGCAGTGTGTTTGTCGAGATCCGATGAGTTGTGGATTTATGATCATATTATCTATGAATCTTATTTGAGTTTCTTCTGATCTCTCTTATGTATGATTTCATATCCTTGTAATTCTCTTCGAGTTGTGGGTTTTGTTTGGCCAACTAGATCTATGATTCTTGCAATGGGAGAAGTGCTTGGTTTTGGGTTCATACCATGCGGTGACCTCACCCAGTAACATAAGGGGTAACGAGGCACGCATCGTGTTGTTGCCATCAAGGGTAAAAAGATGGGGTTTTCATCATTGGTTTGAGATTATCCCTCTACAACATGTCATCTTGCTTTAGGCATTACTCTGTTCGTCATGAACTCAATACACTAGATGCATGCTGGATAGCGGTCGATGTGTGGAGTAATAGTAGTAGATGCAGAAAGTATCGGTCTACTTGTCTCGGACGTGATGCCTAAATGTATGATCACTGCCTTAGATATTGTCATGACTTTGCACGGTTCTATCAATTGCTCGACGGTAATTTGTTCACCCACCGTGATATTCGCTATTATGAGAGGAGCCTCTAGTTAACACTATGGCCCCCAGGGTCTAGTCCACACCATATTTTCAGCCTTACACTTTTTACTTCGTTGCACTTTCCGCCTTCAGATTTCACTTTGCAAACAATCTTGAAGGGATTGACAACCCCTTTGAAGCGTTGGGTGCAAGCTTGTTTGAGTTTGCGCAGGTACTCTGGACTTGACGAGGCCCTCCTTCTGGATCGACACCTTGGTTCTCAAACTGAGGGAAATACTTACTACTCCTGTGCTGCATCACCCTTTCCTCTTCAAGGGAAAAACCGACGCAAACCAGATAAGTAACAAGAAGAATTCCAAGAGACAAGGAAGGACTTTTGTTGCCGCAGCACGCCGCCATCGACCCTACTGTCCATGTGCAGCATGACTCCTCCTTGCACCCTCCCATGTAGCAGGATGGCCACACCGCCATGACCTCCTCCTCTCGCGCCCACCATGGGCACGTGAACATGCAGGTCGCGCTACTCATGGCGCATGATCTGGTTCGCTAGTGCTCGACGGACACTGGCTACGACGCGTGGCTCGGCCACATCACCGAGCTCGTCACCGATGTCGATAAAGCGCATGCACCCTATCGCTTGCTTTGCCTTCCACCGTCTCGCGCTAGGGACGTGGCGAACGGGGCGCCTCCACCACCTCGCCTATGCAATGACCCAGTCGAGCCTCGATGTGATGTGCGCTCGTGCGACAAGCCCGGCGGGGCACCTGCGCAAGCCGTAGACGAGGCCAGCTGCCAGGTTGTCTACCATGCATCACCGAAGCCAGTGTGATCCTCGAGAAGCGGCGCCAATGCTAGTACCAGATCGTCCAGGATGTTGCGGCGACCGGGTGCCAGAACCGGGCTGCACTCGTGTGTGATGTCCCGTCGAGCCGTGTGGGTTTTCGGGCCTTCACTCGTTGGCTGTGCCGGGTGGTTTCGACCGTCAAGTTCAAGCCTGAGTGGCCCCCACTCTACACTGGTGCCCCGACCCCACGGAGTTCCTCCAGCTCTACACACCGAGCATCAAGGCGGTGGGCAGCAACGACAAAGTCATGGTGAACTGGTTCCCCATGGCCCTCAAGGATGGCGCGTGCTCCTGGCTCATGAATCTGCCTGAGGAGTCAATCTCTTCGTGGAGCAAGCTATGCAAGAAGTTCGCCACCAACTTCAAGGGTACACATGACTGCCGCTCTCTGTCAACAACGTGCAACGCGTGAAACTGCACCCTGGAGGGACCCTAGGCAAGTACATCCATCGCTTTTTCCATGTGCGCAAGAAGATCCTGCATGACTCACACAAAGGCATCATCATGGCATTCACCAACGGCATCATGGATGTCTGCATGTGCGAGAAGTTCTCCATCAACGAAAGCGTGAGCTCAGCTCTGAAGTTGTTCAACATCGCAGACAAGTGTGCCTAGGCCGAAGAGGGCCGCGTGTTCATCAACAACGACCCTGACGCCCGCCCGACAACAGCAAGGCAAAGGGCAAGGAGGTCAAGCGCAAGGGTACTGTAGTGCTCGTGGTGGAGCCTGAACAGAAGCGCGGCTGCGACCATGATGTGCCCGAGAAAGACCTGCACCCACTCTGCATCTACCACAACATGCACACCCACAACACCGAAGACTGCCAAGAGCTCCAGTCCCTCCGCGATGAGCTAATCGGCGAGCGCCCAAACCTCAACAACTATTCTGCTCTCCGCGGTGGTGGCCGCAGCTACGGGAGGTGGGACAGTCACAATGGCAACCCCCGCCAGGACTGGTGCGAGCAGCCGCGCAAGAATGGTTGGGATGACCAGCCTCGTGAGGGTGCCTAGCGGGAACTGCCTCACGAGGTGCGCCCTTAGGAAAACACCGTTGTTCCGCCACTGCCACCGCCGCCCAGGAGGAACGACAACAACCAGCATGATGAAGAGGATGCGGGCTATCAAGAGACCCACGCGATATCCTATATCCTCAGAAGAGCCCATGCCCCTGTGTCAAACGGTGTGTTTAGGCAGTTCTCTCTTGAAGTGAACACCGCTCTCCCGAGGTCAGAGGCCGCATTACCCCTCAAATGGTCACAATACGCCAACACATTCAACTCCAAGGATGGCCTCAAGTCCACAGCTTCTATGGGCACGCTTCCCATGTTGTGCACTCCCACCATCAGCAACATTTCAATCACCAAGATCCTCATCTACGGAGGCGCCAACCTCATTGTGATCTCTGTTAAGAGCTTCGAGACAATCCAGGTGCCCTACGACTAGTTGATGCCTACTAGGCCATTCTCCAGGGTAATCGATGGCTCCACCATTCCCGTGGGGGCAAGTATGCCTCCGTGTCAGCTTCAACATTTGCAACAACTACCACACCGTGCTCATCGAGTTCGACTTGCTGCACATCGGCCAACCGTACAATGCAATCCCGGGATACCGGGTGCTTGCCAAATTCATGACGGCGACCCACCACGGCTATAACATCCTCAAGATGCCCGCTGTAGCAGTATCATCACCGTTGCCTGCAATGAAAAGGATGAGGTTTGTTCCCTCGACCCTGCCTACAAAGCTGCCATGACCAAGCATTCAGTTGACGAGGGAGGCGCTGGGCGTCGCGAGGCCACGCCCCTAAGAATGAAGCAGTTGTTGCCCATCCCAAGTCCAGCCGAGGAGAAGAGTGTAGTGCTCGACGCCAGCGCTACGAGCCCCGCGACCGTTGCTCGCGCTTGTCTCCCCCGGCATAGGAAGGCACACCTAGCACCTCCCTTCGGACGGGCTCGAGGGCTTCCACCTCGAAATCGTCTGACCCGACCAGTGTGACGAGGGAGATACTCAGGCACCACTTGGAGGATGCTTTGACACGCGCCCCCCGTGAGCAAGGATTACGACGCCAGATGCCCGGGGTAGAAGAGTTCATCACCCAAGAAGTTAACAAGCTGCAGGAGCTCGGGCCATGAGCGGCAAGCGTCATCCACGACATCCCATCAACTCGGCTGCCACCCTCGGGGAGAACAATAAGGTGCATGTGACATTGCGAGTCTCAATAGGGCCAACTCCGAGGACCACTTCAGGCCATCGTGCATTGGCCTGAGCAGGGGTACCGCTACCAATTACGTCTGCATGCCCTTTGGTGTGCTGAACACCGGTTGTGGACCACCTTCCAAAGGCTAGCCAGGCTCACGATGGTGCCTCGCAAGATGTCCGGCCCTTGCGAGCCCTGAAGACTCGAGGGGCCAACCGGTCCCTAAGAGGTGAACCTCCATGGCATGCTTCGCCAAATAGCCCGACGCTTCCGCAACAACATGATTACCAGGTGGCTTATTGGTTTATTCAAATTGAGGGTGCCCTTCGGGCTACATTATCCTCAAGCTGGCAAGGGTCGGTCCCTACAACATCCAAACTTTTTGGTCGCGAAGCGTATCTTGTTATCTTTCACTGAGTTTATGTTGTTTGCCTACACTTTCTGTTTGGTGCCTTGTCACTGTCGGTGCACTAGAGACTAAGGTCTCCTGTGCCCCAGACTTGTGCACAGGCACCAGCAACACACTAGGCGGCAACACACCAAGACAGCCGATGGGAACGTAAACCCAGGCTCGCCAAGACCACGCCCCACCAAAGGTGTGAAGAGCCAGCCCAGGCTACAAGGCCCCAGCAAGCCCTCCTTGTCGGGAAGACCCACAAGGCCCCGGTGAGCCCTCCTTGTCGGGAAGACTCACAAGGACCCGGCAAGCCCTCCTTGCCGAGAAGACTTGCAAGGCCCTGGCAAGCCTTCCTTGCCGGGAAGATGTCCAAGACCCCAATGATTCATCCTTGCCGGGAAGATGGGCGAGGCCGTAGGCAAGGACGCCAGGCTGGCAGGCTCTCTTCGCCCGCCAGGTGTCCCTCCTGCCAAAGTGCCACCGAACGCCACTGCTCCAGCGCATGTCCCATGCGCCAGCGCAAAGCCCAGGTGTCAACACACCTGGGTACGTGTCAAAGCCACCTTGATGCTGGTCAGGGGGCCTGCCAAGGCATTTACTGCCCCTGACACCACAGTAGAAAGATAAGCAGTGCACCCTGTTCACTGTGCAACCCGTGAGCACACTGTTGGTGACCCCTTTGCCTATAAAAGGACGCCCAAGGCTCATTTCTAGGGGTTGGACCTTTTGGGTTTTTAGACTCTCTAATCACCAGCTGAATTACTCTAGCAAATAACCCTACAGTAAGCCCCCAATACAAACAAAGTAGGAGTAGGGTTTTACGAGCCATGCGGCCCGAACCTGGGAAAACCACCTCGCTGGTGCCTGATCCCTAGTGCCGTCCCTTGGCACAACCAGATCTTGGGAAGTTGAGTGCCCAACCGCGGTTCCCAAAGGCAGAACGCCGCAGTGGTCGCTCCACTTCGCTATGGCCTCCTAACACCTGAGCGGGTGCACCACTTCGCAAGCGCATGCCAGGGAGGCGGAGACCCCGAGCTTGAAGGCATCAGGTTGATGCACCCCTCCAGGACAGTGTGTTGCTGTCGAGGGTGTGCCTGGGAGCTTCGGCGAGGCCTACGGCGCAAACTCCGGCTGACGCACCTCCGCGACGTGATGCATAGCCGTCGAGGATGCGCCAACAAGGCCCCGAAACCCAGGCTCGCACTCCAGTGGAAACACTTTCCCCCCTTTGGAAGCGTCGCGTCTCCGCTGAAGATGTGCTTGGGGGCTCTGCCATCACGGCCTCGCAAGAGAGAAATAGGAGTTATACTCCGGCAACCCCTTTCCTATACGATAGTCAACGACTATCTGCAAGAATCTTGCCGGTGGGGAAGTTGCCGAGAGAGTGTAAGATCCTGCTTGCCGGGGGACTAAGGCCCCGGCAAAAGACCCAAATGCCGCGGGAAGAAGTGTCGCGACACGACAGATAAGTGATAGAGATTCTAGATGAAACTTCAGAGTAGATAGGTTGTTTCCTTTCTAGAAATCCCAAACTTTGTTTGAGAAACCTGCGCGTAGATGGAACCTTGTCAGGATTAGTGCACCTTGGCTCTATTTCGAACTCGTTCAATGACCTAAATGGCCACAGAGAGCCTTCACACTGTTTCGAACCTGTTCAACAAACGGGCTACACATCACCTTATTTCGCCTCGAGTCGCGCTCGACGATCGAATGGATGCACTGAGTGCGGCAAGGAGTCTTGCTGGTAACGACCCCTCCGACAAACTGCTAAGGATCCGTTCCTCAAAGCACTAGTGGCAAGACCAGTCACGTCGGCAAGCTTCCAGAAAACGCAAAGGGTGTATCATACAAAGAGAAAGATCGAACACAAAGGAAATAACATTTCATTCATCTGTTTGAGGCGAACTCAGACATATTACATGGATGATTTTTACTACTCTGACCTATGATACTGTCTTTTGGTGAGGGACATCCTTTCCGGACAGAAGTTCAAGAAGACAAAAAGCGGGATGGCTCCCGGCGCAACCCAGGACTGTTTCTCCTGGACCAGCATTGCATAGTGGAGAACGGGGTCGGAGGACAAGGCAACCAGAGGGGACGAATAATCCGGAGCCCGTGATCACGCCACCTCAAAGACGAGGCGTTGATGCCGTCTCCGAAAGGTAAACCCGCCGGGCGAGGGAGAGGCGTGAGCTGGCCTCGGCGGCATGGCCGGCGGTTGATACGTCCATTTTGCATCATGCTTTTATGTTGATATTTTTCTCTTTATGGGCTGTTATTACACTTTACGGTACAATACTTATGCCTTTTCTCTCTTATTTTATAAGGTTTACATGAAGAGGGAGAATGCCGGCAGCTGGAATTCTGGTCTGAAAAAGGAGCAAGTTTGAGATACCTATTCTGCGCAACACCAAAAGCCGTGAAAATCACCAAGGAATTATTTGGGATTTTATAAAAAATACTGGGCGGAAGAAGTACTGTAGGGGAGCCACCAGGAGGCCACAAGCCTGCGAGGCGCGGCCTACCCCCTGGCCGCGCCTGGGTGGCTTGTGGCCCCCTGTTGCCACTCCGACTCCTATCTTTTGCTATAAGGAGGGTTTCGTTCCAGAAAAAATCAAGAGGAGGCTTTCGGGAGGAGACGCTGCCGCCACGAGGCGGAACATGAGCAGAACCAATCTAGAGCTCCGGCAGGACCGTCCTGCCGGGGAAACTTCCCTCCCGGAGGGGGAAATCGCCGCCATCGTCATCACCAACACTCCTCTCATCGAAGGGGACTCATCTCCATCAAGATCTTCATCAGCACCATCTCATCTCTAAACCCTAGTTCATCTCTTGTAACCAATCTCCGTCTCGTGACTCCGATTGGTACGTGTAAGCTTGCTAATAGTGTTAATTACTCTTTGTAGTTGATGCTAGTTGGATTACTCGATGGAAGATCATATGTTTAGACCCTTAATGCTATTCAATACCTCTCTCGTCATGAACATAATTATGCTTTGTGAGTAGTCACTTTTGTTCCTGAGGACATGGGATAAGTCTTGCTATAAGTAGTCATGTGAATTTGGTATTCGTTCGATATTTTGATGCGTTGTATGTTGTATTTCCTCTAGTGGTGTTATGTGAACGTCTACTACATAACACTTCACCATTACTTGGGCCTAGAGGAAGGCATTTGGAAGTAATAAGTAGATGATGGGTTGTTAGAGTGACAGAAGCTTAAACCCTAGTTTATGCGTTGCTTCGTAAGGGGCTGATTTGGGTCCACTAGTTTAATGTTATGGTTAGACTTTGTCTTAATTCTTCTTTCATAGTTGTGGATGCTTGCGAGAGGGGTTAATCATAAGTGGGATGTTTGTCCAAGTAAGGGAAGCACCCAAGCACCAGTCCACCCACATATCAAACTATCAATGTAGCGAACGCGAATCATATGAACATGATGAAAACTAGCTTGATAGAAATTCCTATGTGTCCTCGGGAGCGCTTTACCTCATATAAGAGTTTGTCCAAGCTTGTCCCTTGCTACAAAAGGGATTGGGCCATCTTGCTGCACCTTTGTTACTTTTGTTACTTGCTACTCGCTACGAATCATCTTATTACACAACTATCTGTTACCGATAATTTCAGTGCCTGCAAAGAATACCTTGCTGAAACCACTTGTCAGTTCCTTCTGCTCCTCGTTGTGTTTGAAACTCTTACTTATAGAAAGGACTACGATAGATCCCCTACATTTGTGGGTCATCAGCGGTCAGTTAGATCTCGGGGTGTCGTGCTCCGACCTGACGCCCTAAGATCCTGACCTGCAAAGATCGCCAGTGCCACAACTGTCCTCCTCGTCGCTATCGCTCGAGGAGGGACATTCGGCACCGCTCGAGCTATCTTCGCAACAACCGAGACGCACACCTGAGCGCCCGTAAAACTTGACGAATAACATATTATCCTCCGCTAGCTTGAAGTGGAGGACATGCCCATCCTCGAGGCTTTGGGCGCGGGCGAAGGCTTTCCAGCTCCGCCCGAGCAACATGGAGTGGCATTTCGGGTACTCCACGTGCACGTGCATAGCACCGTGGGAGCAACCGTACGCCCGCAACCACAAGACGGGAGGCTTGGCGGTCTCCATCGCCCTAGCAAAGGTGCGAGGGAGGTGCAGATGGCCCCGAGGAACACCGTGTAGCTTCACGACGAACTCCAACACTGTCCCGTCCGAGTGCCCGCACCACGAAGGATAAGCTGGCGCTGGGAGACAAGACAGGGGTGCTGGAGTAGCACTCCGCCTTCCCCGGCCACGGCCTCCGAAGTGACTGCGGCTCATCGCCCCTCCGCCACCTCGGGCGCTCGGACCGCCCTCTGCAGCTGCGGCCCATGAGGCTGTGGCATGATCCGAATGGGATCCTCTTGCCACCCTGGCGGCCGATGGTGGCCGCCCTCGTCCCCTAGCCATGGTTAGGGGCGAGTGCCACCTGAAGCTGAAGAAGACACCGCAGACACAAGCTGGGGATGCTGAGTGTTTCAAGAGTTGGACAGATGAGCAAAACCCCCTCGCAAACCTCCTAATTTATAGGGCGAGGCGCGGGGGCTAGCTCTCCTCACTCCAGAAACCGCCGCCCCTCTCGCCCAATCACTCCTGATCACGGGCGAACAGGGAACCGCCCTGCTGCACCAATGCATGCAGGGCGGGCCCTACCACGACTGCGACCTTTAAGGCCACGAAAGGCACTTTCCTGACCGTTACTGCGCACGCCTCATGCGTGGCAGTAATGCGTCGGGAGGTGGGGAGGCCACTGTGAGAACACCTCTCCACCTCGCACGCTCGATGCATGACCTGGGGAAGGGCCACTTGCAATGGCTCCAAGCTACCAAGCAGAAACCCGTGCACCACTTTGGGCCTGGCCCAACTACACCTCGCATACGTGTGCGGCTCAGGCCCGGGGGCTCCTGTCGATGCACTAGATACTGGGGTCTCTTGTGCCCTAGACTTGTGCACGGGCACCAGCAACACACCAAGACAGCTGACGGGAAGGTAAACCCCACGTTCGCCAAGACCACGCCCCACCAAAGGTGTGAAGAGCTAGCCCACGCTACAAGGCCCCGGCAAGCCCTCCTTGCTGGGAAGACCCACAAGGCCCCGACGAGCTCTCCTTGTCGGGAAGACTCACAAGGCCCCAGCAAGCCCTCCTTGCCGTGAAGACTTGCAAGGCCCCGGCAAGTCCTCCTTGCCGGGAAGATGTCCAAGACCCCGACGAGCGATCCTTGCCGAGAAGATGGGCGAGGCCGTAGGCAAGGATGCCAGGCCGACAGGCTCTCTTCACCTGCCAGGTGTCCCTCCTGCCATAGTGCCACCGACCGCCACCGCCCCAGTGCAAGCCTCATGCGCCAGCGCAAAACCAGGTGTCAACACACCTGGGTACGTGTCGAAGCCACCTTGATGCTGGTCAGGGGCCTGCCAAGGCATTTACTGCCCCTGACACCACAGTCGAAAGATAAGCGGTGAACCCTGTTCACTATGCAACCCGTGAGCACACTGTTGGTGACCCCTTTTCCTATAAAAGGAGGCCGAAGGCTCATTTCTAGGGGTTTTACCTTTTGGGTTTTTAGACTCTCTAATCACCAGCTAAATTACTATAGCAAATTATCCTACAGTAAGCCCCCAACACAAACAAAGCAGGAGTAGGGTTTTACGCTCCATGCGGCCTGAATCTAGGTAAACGAGCTTGCCGCTGTTGAACGCTAGTTCCGCTCTTTGCGCCACCTCTCTTCCTCTGCCGAACAGTCTATGGACCCTTAGAGCTTCCCATAGGTGGTGTTTTCCTGACAATCACTCTAAAAAATCGCAGCTCCGTCGCGACTCTTCCCTCGGACGTCTCATGACTGGGGGATGGACATGGCGTCTATGCTCGGGTCCGTCCCTGCAGCATCGCTAAACCCAAGTGATCAATCTCTGTCTGGCGGGCCAGAACCGAACCCGTCACCTTGTTTGGGTCCTTGGTGTCCGACCCCTTCCTGCAATGGCTTTCGGACGACCGCCTATGTGTGTCGCCCCCATGACACAGGTTACATGAGCACGCGACTACGTCAAGATCTAGGCGCAAACCGCACGAGGACCGATGAACGAGCTCGTAGGCCCTGTGCCTGGAGCATTAGACACCTCCGCTCATGACCCTCTCACATAAGTATGAGGTGAGGTTATACATGCCCCGGAGCCTCCCGATGGGCCACCCCTTGGACCTGGGAGAACTCCACCCACGCCCAAGTGGAAGCCTCATGCTCTGCGCCGGAGTAACAGTAAGCATGTCCATGCCCAAGTGAAAGCCCCATGTTTCGCGTTGGCGGAACGGTTGAATCGCAACCATGCCAACGCCCAAGTGGAAGCACCATGCTATGTGTTGGTGGATCGGTGGATCCACGACCAAATCCATGCCTTAGTGGAAGCCCCATGCCTCGCGCTGGCGCAACGCTCAAACCATCATCATGCCCTCGCCCAAGTGGAAGCCCGTGTTGGTGTCCTGGGACTAGGGGTACCCAGGCCCGCGTGCCTGACTCTTAGGGGTCGACGTGCATTGTGGGCCCGGGAGTGCTTCCCGCCAAGGCCTAGGAATCTGATCCTCACGAGCCCCCCTGCTCGCGAGGTACAAATCATCAAAGGTTGCCAGGGACCAACAGATTTCCCTCGAGGCCATTCCCCCTGAGGTCCGCATCGTAAAGCCGCCTCTTGACGCTACCCCCGGGGCTTGCATGGAGCAGGCTAACCAAGGATGGCCCGATGGGGTCGCAAAGTCCTACCTCCTCACGTGGGTGATGTAACCCACGCAGGACGGTGCCAGGGTCGGTACTAGCAAGCACGGACAGAGAGGCTTTCCCTTTTGGTGTTAAGGAAGCAGAGCCAGCCCATGGGTTCCCAAAGGAACCCCTAAAGGTTTCCTACATGGTGCAAGAGGACCAAGGCTGGCGGCTCGGCAGGGCGGAGGTCACCCCCGAGCCCACCAGTGCGTCATGGCGAAGAGCTTTAGTAAGCGTAGACTACCTTTGTTATGGTGGGCTGCAGTCTTGTCCATTTCAAAATGGCCTTTGTGGCAACCCTTCCCATGGAGTGTTTTCGGGGGAAGAGGACCGGTGCCGGTATAAGATAGAGGGCCTACCTCCATAGCAAGAGGATCCAACAACACCATTAGAGCAAGAACCCCCTCTATACTCGTATTCCATCTCAAGCAATCCAGACAAGGAGGAGTAGGGTCTTACACCGCACGGTGGCCTGAACCTGGGTAAATTGTGCGGGTGTTCTTGTTTATCTTCCTTAGCTTGAGCCATCGGATATTTGTCGTGAGGCTAAGAGGCAGATAAGGGTAGGAGAGCAAGTGCACCCAAGTGTTCGAACCTTTCTGGGTCTGCGGAGCCCCGATTACGACATTTGGTGCACTAGGTAGGGGTGTGCATCCAAGCTTCTGCTCCAGTTTTGGTTCCATCTTCACCATGTGCGTGCTGAGCGCACAATAGCCCGAGTCGTTGTGACCACGCCTGTCGGCCGTGGCGCCCTCCGTCAATCCGTTGGGGCAGAGGCCGCAACCACTGATCTTGACGTCCCTCGTGGGTGCATTGTTCTCCTTCCAAGCTTAAAGGGTGATATCGTGCAGCGACGACAAGTATAACCCTCAGTTAAGAAACCAAGGTATCAATCTAGTAGGAAGATCCACAAGACTATGTAAGCAGCCCCTCCACACAAATAGCAAATCGTGGCAACCCAACACATAGAGGGGTTGCCAATCGCTCATGGGTAAAGTAAGGATAAATTGATAAATGCAAATAAGAGTGATAGCAAATAGAACACAAAAGGTATTTTAGTATTTTTTGATAATATGGATCTGAAAAAAGAGAGCAAATAAAGTATAAAAGAAAATAGGAAAATAGAGATTGCAAATAGATGACGTGAAGTAGACTCGGGCGCCGTAGGTTTCCCTAGTGGCTTCTCTCGAGAAAATAGCAAGCGGTGGGTAGACAAATTACTATTGGGCAATTGATAGAAAAGCAAATAATTATGACGATATTCATGACAATGATCATGTTTATAAGCGTCACATCCAAAATAAGTAGACCGACTTATGCCTGCATCTATTTCTATTACTCTGGACATCGACTGCTATCCAGCATGCAACTAGTGTATTGAGTTCATGGAGAAATGGAGTAATGCGTTAAGAACGATGACATGATGTAGACAAGATCTATACATGTAGCAATAGACCCCATCTTTTTATCCTTAATGGAAACGATACATGCGTGTCATCTATCTTTCTGTCACTAAGATTGAGCACCACAAGATCGAACGCATCACAAAGCACCTCTTCCCATTACAAGATAAAATATCAAGTTGTCCAGATAAACCAAACATCGGAGAAGAAATACGAGGCTATAATAATCAAGCATGAATACATTTTCATCGATCTGATCAAGAACTCAAAATTTATCGGATCCCAACAAACAAACCGCAAAAGAAAGAGTTACATCATATGGATCTCCAAGAGACCATTGTATTGAGAAACAAAACGAGAGAGAAAGCCATCTAGCTACTACCTATGGACCCGTAGGTCTGATATGAACTACTCACGCATCGTGGGAGGAACACCAATGGAGATGGTGAACCCCTCGACGATCGTGTTCTTCTCTGAAAAAGGCTCTAGATTGATTTTCCTGGCTCTGGAACTTGCGGCGGCTGAAATTATTTTTCGTCGACTCCTCTAGGATTTCTCGAATATTGGGGGTATTTATAGAGCTTAGAGGCAGTGGAGAAGCTTCTAGAGGGCCGAACTAGACACCATTCCGTGCCAGGGCCTCTAGCGTGCCATCGTGTCTGGTGCCCCCTGGGCCTTGGGTGCTGCTCAATCTTGGCTCCCAAAGTATCCTTCTGGTCCAAAGAAATATCCGTATAGTTTCATGCAATTGGACCTCGTTTGAAATGGATTTTCTCTGATGGAAAAAATAGAAAAACGACAACTCGCACTAGGAACTATGTCAAAAGGTTAGTCACAAAAAATGAAATAAAACTGCTATAAAATGATTATAAAACATCCAAGAATGATAACATAACACCAAAGAACAATAAAAAATTATAGATACGTTGGAGACATATCAAACCCCAACGCCCGCGAGCAACATGCTTCCCCAATGCACCCCTCCGTGCAGTGGGAGGGCCACACTGCCAGAACTTCCTCCTCCCACGCCCATATCGAACGGGTGAGTGTGGAAGTGGCGTTGCTCATGGCGCGCGAGCTGCTTTGCTACCACCCGGGGTATGCCGGCTACGACGCATGGCTAGGCCGCATCATTGAGCTCTTTACCGCCGCCGGAGTGGCCCCGGCACCTCCCGCTCGCTTCGCCCCCTCCATCTCGCGATGGAGAGGTGGCTCAAGGAGAGCCGCCGCCTCCTCCCATGAACAGCGACCAGGCTGAGCCACGACGTGACGCGCGCTGGGGCATCCCACCTCATGAACCACCCTCACATGCCCATGAAGAAGAATATAGCTGCCAGATCATCCGCCACGAGGGTCTACTCAACGCGTGAATGGTCCTCGAGTAGCAGCGTTAATGCCAGGATCGGGTCATCCAGGATGTCGCGTCAGCTGGGCGCCAGAATCGAGCCATCCTCGTGCATGGCGACCCCTCAAGCACCGTTAGTTGCCGGACCTTCACTTGCGAGCTATGCAGGGTGGTTTGGCCAGCCAAGTTCAAGCCTGAGATGCACCCGTGCTACGATGGCTCCCTCGACCCCGAAGAGTTCCTCCAACTCTATGCCCTGAGCATCGAGGCGGCAGGCAGCGACGACAACGTCATGGTGTACTACCTTCCAATGTCACTCAAGGATGGCGCACGGTCTTGGCTCTTGAACTGGCCCATGAAGTCGGTCTCTCCGTGGAGTGACCTCTGCGAGCTATTCGTCGCCAACTTCAAGGGCACATATCACCGTCCCCACTATGTAAATGACTTGCACTGCGTGAAGTAGTGCTCTGGGGAGACCCTCCACTAATACATCGAGTTGTTTAGCCAGGTGTGCAACAAGATCCCGCGTGCCACGGATGAGGCAGTCACCATGGCGTTCACCAACGGCATCAAGAACCTCAAGATGTGTGAAAAGCTCGTCATCAACGACAAACTGAGCATGGCCATGGAGTTGGTCAATCTTGTCGACGAATGCGCCAAGGTCGAGGAGGGCCATCTATTCACCCAAAACAACCATGACAACGCACCCGACGAGACCAAGGGCAAGACCAAGGACTTCAAGCGCAAAGGACCCATTTTGCTTGCGAATGAACTAGAACAAAATCATGGCCGCGAGCGATGTGTGCCCGAAAAGGACCGCCACTCGTTTTGCATCTACCATGACGTATACACCCACAACACTAAACACTGGCAAGAACTCAAGGTCCTCCGAGATGAGCGGGTTGGAGGACGTCCGGAGAATAATGACCGTGGTGCTGGTCGCGGCGGTAGGTGGGACAACAGCAAAGACAATCCTCGCCGGTGTTGATATGTGAAGCCTCACGAGAATGGCTAGCATGATCAGCCTCAAGAGAATGCGGTGCTCCCATGAAAGCACATATGCTCACATGATGGTTTTGAAAATTCATGACAACATACATTATCTCTTGGACTTACACTTTTACCTAGCATATTTCTGGTTTAGTCCATAGAGAGCATTGGCTATAGGATTGTGAGGAGAAGCCCCTTGATGAAGGAAGGAATAGGACTAGCTAAAGCTTCAAGCAAGAAAACTCTTCATTTCACACTTTGTGAGAAATCATATTTGCGTCCATAGGAAAGCCCATACTTTTAAAGGGATGAGGTATTATGATGAATTGGTTGCTAAAGTGCTTAGAGATAGCCACCAAAAATACTCAGCCATTCTCCCACAAAATATATCTTTCCCAAGGCATATATGCAAAATCGGTGCCACCAACTTTTCTTAGTCAGCCATACCAATTTGACACTTAGACAGATCCTATGCCAATCCACTACTGGAACTGAGAAATTAGCCGTCTGTCTTGCCTTTCCCGTCTGCTGACACATGGCAAAGATACTCTTTGCCATTGGCTGGCACAATGCGGACGACAAAGAGGTGGCTGATGGCAATGGTTTTATTTGCCGTCGGCCACCTCTGTGTCGTCTGCTGGCAAACGACAAAGGACCCTTAGGCGAACGACAAAGGGTGGGTAGACTGCAAAGCCCCCCCCCCCCAAATGGCCGAAACCCCAGCCCCACCCTCCCACCCCTTTGTCGTCTGCCACCCAGCCTTTGCAAACAGCAAAGGGGATGTGCCCTAAGGGCTCGCCCTGCCCCAGCCTGCTTCCCTAACGGCTCGCCCTGCCCGCCCACCCCTCTCTCTCTCTCTCGCCGTACCAAAACCCCTCCCTGCCCACCCGCCGCCGCTCATCCCTAGCCACCCCGGCTGCCGCCCCCTCCCACCTGCTTCCTCACGGCCGTCGTCCAGCTCCATCTCCCTCGCGCCGGCGACCCCCTCCTCGTGTGCCCACTGCCCAGCCCCACCACCCTCCCGGTCGCCTCCCCCTCCGACCTGCTCCCTCCGGCCGCCGCCCCCCTCCCACCTCCCTCCCGGCCATCGCCCCAGCCCCACCTCCCTCCCGGCCGCCGCCCCAGCCACACCTCCCCTGTGTCGGTGACCCCCTTCCCGTGTGGCACCTCCCCTACGTTGGCGACCCCCTCCCCGTGTGCCTGCTGCCCAGCACCGGCGACCCCCTCCCTGTGTGCCCCCAGCCCAGCGCCGGCGACCCCCACCCTCGCACCTAGGCGCCCTCCTTCGCACCCTACCGCCCCGGCACACCGGCGCCCTCCGGTGAGTGTTTTTCTTCTTCTTTGTTTTTGTTCCTGTTTTTTTTCTTATTTTTTGCTGTTTAATTCTTAGATTAGATTATGTATGTAGTTTAGTGCTAGGTTTAGTGTTAGATAAGATTAGGTTAGTGTTAGGTTTAGTTCAAGATTAGTTTAGTGCTAGGTTTAGTGCCAGGAAGAATAAGTAGGAGGAAGAAGAAGATGAAGCAGAAGAAGAAAAAGTAGAATAAGTAGTGGCCGACCCCCGACGCCACTGACCCCCGACCCCCGACCTCCAACGCCCGACGCCACCGACCCCCAACCCCCGACACCCGACGCCACTGACACCCGACCCCCGACCCTCTACAACTGACGCCACTGACCCCCGACCCCCGACCCCCGACTCCCAACCCCCGACGCCACTGACCCCCGACCCCCGACGCCACTGACCCTCAACCCCCGACACCACTGACCCTCGACCCCCGACCCCGATGCCACTGACCCTCCACCCTCGACCCCCGGCCCCATACCCCGACCCCCGACGCCACTGACACCCAACCCCCGACCCCCGACACCTCTTCGGCCTCTTGTTGACCGAAAAGACCCACGACCCCCGACGCCAGTGACCCTCGACCCCCGACATAACCAACAACCGACTACCGACGCCACTAACCCCCGAGGCTCGCGGGGTCATAGTTTTGTAATGTTAGGTCACATATTTTCCGATTATGTTAATTATAAAAACATCATATTTGTGTTGATTGGGTGAATTTCATTGTGCAGTTGTTCGACGACCT
Source organism: Hordeum vulgare subsp. vulgare (assembly GCF_904849725.1). Taxonomy (NCBI): domain Eukaryota; kingdom Viridiplantae; phylum Streptophyta; class Magnoliopsida; order Poales; family Poaceae; genus Hordeum; species Hordeum vulgare. The sequence goes on along the minus strand of NC_058519.1, from coordinate 265,735,318 downwards.
CCACGTGCGTTGGACGAGCTCCGCCCCTGCGTTTGTTGGTGAGCACAAATGACTTCCCCTCCTACCCCTTAATTTTCTCTGTTCCGGTCTTCGTGCCAATGAAACTTGCTAGCTATAGGTTTATTCAATCATGAGTATGCATGGCCAGTATGCGACTCCCGTTCGAAAGGGCGACATCTGTAATATGCATGTCTTTGCATATTTATAACCGTCATCCTTTCGAATTGTCCAACGTTATCCATGGACAGCCTCAGTATGTATAGATTTGGTTCGTTTTCCCATATGTTGTGCTCCGGATCCAATGCGGAATTTTGTCAGTGCCTCCCTGTTGTTCTCCGGGTACACATCCTCTCTGCTATTGCCGAGATGTGTATCAGGAGAACATTGGGGAGGTCCTGCCGAAATTTTGCGTCGCGTCTGGAGCAGAGCATGGGAAAACGAACCCAATCTACACATACTCGGGTGGGATTAGGACCTATCTTTACCTATTAGCGTGTAGGTTGCATGGACGTAATAAAACTGACAAACTTGATTAGCGGATGAATATAGATGATGAATTATATATTTATTTCTTGTGCGCCCATAGGTAGCTAGGCAACATGAGTGATCATGCTTGGATGTACACTGGTCACCCTAGTCAGAAAGACATGACCAATGAATGGTTAAAAAAACCAGGGGGTTTGTGAGAGCCACATTTGCAAATGTCCAGCAAAAAACATGGTCCCCCTATCCCAACTGCGACAACTGGAAAAAGCACACAGAGTTTGAAATGGGTAAACACCTGCAGAAGTGGGGTTTTACGCCTAATTATACGGTGTGGACTTTTCATGGTGAGTCCGACCAACGTGCCAGAGCTGAGGTGATTCGTCGTTGCACCGACGAGCATGGTACCAAGATCGAAGACACGGTGCAAGACTTTGATGATGGTCGGGATTCGGACGATGATATGGAGGAATCTGCAAAGGCCATCTATGAAATGTTGGAGTCTTCAAAACGTCCTCTCCACGAGCAGACTGAGCTTTGTCGGCTGCATGCCATTGCGCAAGTAATAGCTCTGAAGGCTCAATTCAACCTAGGAAGAGAATGCTACGACGCGATGATGACGTTATTTGGACGCATTCTACCCAAAGGCCATGTACTGCCTCCAAACCTGTACCAGTCAGAGAAAATCGGCCGTGTACTTAACATGCCCTATGAGAAGATACATGCCTGTGAGAATGGATGTGCCTTATTTAGGCTTGAGTATGCGGCATTGAACTATTGCCCCATTTGCAATTCTTCCAGGTATATTGTGGTAGACAACGGTATGGGTGAGAAGAATCAGACAAAAATCCCCATTAGTGTTCCATGGTATCTGCCAATCGTACCAAGACTTCAACGTCTTTTCATGGTCGAAGAGACGGCCAAACAGATGACATGACACAAATTGGGCGAAAGAACCGAACTAGATGCGGATGGGAACAAGATGCTGGTACATACTTCAGATGGTTTTGCGTGGAGGCACTTCGATGCATTACATAAGGATAAATCGGAAGATCCAAGGCATCCTATAATTGCCATCAGCATGGATGGGTTCAATGTGTATGGTATGACGGCACCACAATACAGTTGTTGGCTTGTATTTGTCATTCCGCTCAATTTCCCGCCCGATGAGATTATGAAAAGAAAGAACATTTTCCTGATGTTGGTAATTCCAGGGCCCAACTATCCGAGGAAGAATATGAATGTGTACATGCAGCCGCTTAAGGATGAGTTGCAAGAAGCCTGGGATAATGGGATCAAGACCTACGACGCCGCTACCAAAACAAATTTCAAAATGCATGTGTAGTACATGTACTCGACGCATGATTATCTCGTGTTTTCGCTATTCGTTGGCTGGTGTGTGCATGGAAGGTTCTCGTGCACCACATGCAAGGTAGCTCTTCAGTTCTATTGGTTGCAGGCTGGTCACAAGTTTTCTTGCTTCGACATGCGTAGAGTTGTCAAAGGTACAATTCCTGGATCCTGACCATAAGTTCAGAAAACACAAGAAGAATTTCATCAAAGGTAGAGTTGTCAAAAACACTGCACCATCTGCGTTGAGAGGCTAACAGACCCTTGATCAGTTAAACGCTCTCGAGCCTGATCCTTTGCGTCCAGGATACTTCAAAGGTTATAATACGGAACACGCCTGGAGTCACAAGTCATGCTTATGGGATCTACCTTACTTCAAAGACCTCCTTTGCCCACACAACATCGATGTGATGCACACTGAAAAGAATATTGCGGAGGCCATTTTTGGTACATTTTTCGGCATAGAGGGGAAGTCGAAAGATAATCCTAAGGCTAGAATCGTCCTGGAGGCTCTATGTGATAGACCGTTACAAAACATGCGACAACGGAAAGGAAAGCAAAGCATAGCGAAGCCAAAGGGATGGTTCAATCTTGAAAGGCCAGCTATGAGGGAAATGCTATTTTGGGTGAAAACGCGGTTGATGTTCCCCGGTGGGTATGCTGTGAATCTAAAGAGGGGAGCGAGTCTTGAGAAATTGAAAATATTTAGTCTCAAGAGTCATGATTGGCACATATGGATTGAGCGGGTAATGCCGGTGATGTTGTGTGGCTTTATCCCTCAGGATGAATGGCTAGTACTGGCAGAGCTGAGCTATTTCTTCCGTTCTCTTTGTGAGAAAGAACTATCGCCTGGCGTGCTAGATGAAATGGCAGAGTTAGCGGCAGAGTTGATCTGCAAATTAGAAAAGATCTTTCCACCGGGCTTCTTTAATCCAATGCAGCATTTGATTTTGCATCTCCCGACCGAGGCAAGATTGGGGGTCCCGTTCAAAATTGATGGTGCTACTCAACTAAGAGGATGCAGAAGACGCTTTGAGCTAAGTGTAAAAATAACAGTAGAATTGAAGCATCAATGGCCGAGGCATTCACTACTGAGGAGGCGGCAAACTTCGTGACAGCACACTACGATGCCAAAAATCATCATTTCCATAACCTGAAGCCTCTGTACAATGACGGCGATCCAAAAAAAGGTCGATACAACCTCAACCTATTCAAAGGGAAGCTCACACCATCCGGTGCTTCGAAAGGGAAATCGTTGGATGTCGAAGAATGGCAGACCATTTCATTGTATATCTTCACCAACCTAACAGAAGTGCGGCCGTACATCGAGTATGTTCTCGGTAAATTATTGTTCTGCGACTTCTAATTCCTTTCAACTACTCTTATTCCCGGATATTTGATATTGTCGATACGTTGCAGAATTCTTGGATGGAGCGGTCATCGAAAAGGATTCCGTCGAAGAGTATGATCTTCTCGTAAAGCATGGAGGCGACTATCCCGGTTTCATCTCTTGGTTCAAACAAAGGGTAATTAATTACCATTAATGGCCATTTGATTTCTTGGTCTAATTTGCGGCTAATGCATCCATTCTTTCGTATTAAACTTGTAGGTTGATGCAGAGTCTATGGACGCCGAGTTGAGACAAGTCGCTAATGGTTTTGACTATAAGGTCCATTCATTTGACAAATACAACATCAACGGGTATCACTTTCGTACCTTTGGCAAAGGGCTATCTATGCCCGACCTAAAGACTACAAATTGTTCTGAATTTGCTATCAGCGAAGGAGGCACCGAGTATTATGGAAGAGTTGAAGCAATTTATGAACTTCTATTCAATGGTGAAGACCCACCGACCGTCGTAGTCTTCAAATGTTATTGGTTTGAGCTAAGGGAGACTAGAAGGACTCATGAACATATACGACTAGTCGAAATCAACCAAAACACCCACTTAGATGTTCCCGATGTCTATATTACGGCTCAACAAGCGACACAAGTTTTCTATCTACCGTGGGCCTGTCAAACTGATGCAAATCATAAAGGTTGGGATGTCGTTTTATGAAGTGCCACCACATTTTATACCACCTACCCGCAATGAAGAGGATTATGAACCTCACATTAACCCAGACACATATGAAGGAGAATTCTTCCAAGAAACAACCTTTAAGATTGAAGTAGATAGTGATAGTGAATCATTCTTAACCCAGACACATTAACCCAAACACGTATGTCCAACAAACATTTCAAGAACAGCTCTACTTCACCTAGAACATTGAAGTAGATAGTGATACGGAATCCTTCTTAACCCCTGAGCCCAAACAGGAAGAGCCGGAAGAAGAAGTGGTTACTGTCGTGGATGACCTGTCACTTCTTGACCGATTAAATAATGGTGGCCATCCACATGTTCTTCCTGATAGTGATGATGATGATGCATTTATTGATGAGAGTGATGATCATGATGCATTTATAGACCCCGAAGCATATATAGACGAGCACGATTGTTATTAGTTCATGTCAGGTATTCAACTATTACTATATATAAATTTTGAATTCATGTTAGGTATTCAATTTTTATTAGTCATGTTGGTATTTATGACGATGATAAACTTAAACTATATCCATTTTATTACTCATGTTAGTATTTATGTTGTACTAATTTCATTTACTCTTTGTCATGACAGGTGTTGAAAGATGGTGGGAATGGGTCGAAAGCACTCCGCAGCTCCTTCTTCGTCGGTGGGTGGTGGGATGGGTACTTCCATTCCTGCCTCGCCTCTTCGGAGAGCGTTTCTCTCTACTCTGCATGGAGTGGCCGCTTCTTCGACTCTCGCGGCCCCCGTGAGAGGAGGTCGACCCCCCGCGAAGCCGAGAGATACTAAAGGTATTACTCATGTTGGTATTTATGTTGTACTCATGTTGGTATTTATGTTGTAGTCATGTTGGTATTTATATACATTTTATTACTCATGTTGGTATTTATGTTGTACTAAAGGTACATGTGGCCGCGAGAGAGGTAGGGCAGTGGCTGCCACGCTTTCCTCGCCGCCACCCCAACCTGATTCACCTGAGCACATGACTTCTAGGGTGGATTCGCCTGAGGTGGAGGCTACATGGTCTCCGGTTCACGAGCATCAGGTCGACGAGCCTTCGACCCACGAGACTCGTGTCCCACAGGCTTCGTTCCAGGCGACTCCGAAGCAAAGCAAGGATGAGGGTACGTCCCCAGAGACCTAGTGGGATACCTGGCCTGATCTGGGTCAGCCTGAGCCAACTGGACATGCTGATAGCGACGAGGAGCTGGGTGAGGGGGCTACCGTCTACCAGCGTGGTAGTTCAGGGCTCCCGCTCGTGCCTGCGACCCGCGACCAAAGGTGGTCGATTAAGCCAAATGGGGACAAGTAAGTTAATTTACTCTTATATAACCTTTTGCCTTCACATTTTCTCAAATATCTAATGTTTTGGCTTTAATTTGTCATACTGCAGGGGTTGGATTGTTGCCAAGGGTGTCCGCAAGCCCAATAGCGTCCTTGGTGTGCTTTGGCGTCAAAACTTCCCGTGGTTTGTTACGTTGCCCGGTCGGGAGCGAGAGGTAGGAATGACCTAGGAGCACTACTTGGGTGCCCCGGCCCCGCCGAAGGTGGAGATCGGCGGTGTTTTGTGCCACACGAGGGACGACATGGTGATCCAACAGTTCTGGGTAATTTCTCCTTTACACAATTATAAATCGACCATAGCTAGTTATTGTACTAATCGGTGTTGCCTCGTTTGCCGACCTACTACAGGTGTGAGGAGGGATACGAGGAGGACACGACAAAGGTTATCGAAACCGAATGTCGCCGCCTACTTCAAAACTTTGGGCACGAGGCTCGGGTGTAGGCTATTCGAGACTACTATGCCTCACATATTATTAGGAAGGACAAGGCGAAGTGCCGCGATTCTAAGATGGAGAAGGAGCATTACATGTAGGTAATTACATATTATTAAGGCTTTGTAGTTAGTTTCCTTGTTTTGGTTCTTACGCGCTGAAATTTCTCTTTATTAACTTAGGTGCCCCCGAGATGGTGTGTGGATAAGATGGATTGTTTGGAGGCCTTGGTGGATCAGTGGTGCTCCGAAACACGGGAGGCCAGCCACAACAACGCCAAGGAGAGGCGTGGCAAAATGGTTGGCGTACCACACCATCAAGGGAGCGTCAACTGAATCCAATTTGGCGAGAACTGGGTATGTGGTTTGCTTCATGCCTCATGCAATTCATTCTTAATGCTATCTTTAGCCCTGTACTAATACATTTTTCCTCTCTCTCTTTTAGGTGCGTCACAATAAGACGGAGGTGCCACAGATGTACGACCTGTATGCGATGGCCCATACTGGCTCGTACAAGAAGGTCAAGGCATTCTCTGAGTCTAACCTCGAGCATCCAGAAAACTTCACCAACATCTCCTCCCACCACAAGCTCGTGAAGTACAGAGATCACGAGAAGGCGAGGAAAGGGGAGGACTTTAACGCGAGCGAGGGGCCTATTGATCCAGAGCTGGTGATGATAGCTGGCAATGGGAGGCCCCATGGCTCGGTCGCCATTGGAGACGGCCTTATACGTTGTCCTAGCACTCTCCGGCAGATAAAGGCACGCCAAACGAGCTCCTATCCTGAGATAACACCTCGTCCACGGCTAGTCGAGCTCGCCATCGAGGTTAGTTTAATGGACTCAACTATCTTTCCGCATTATGTTGTGCGTCGGAACCAATATGATTACAATGGTAACAATCAGTTGTGTTGCAGGTTGCTATTCTGAAAGAGAGAGAGGCAATGCAGGCACTTTTGGCGGAGAAGGATAAGGAGATGAAGGAGCTGGAGGAGCGGACGACTTCATTGGTGGAGGCGGAGAGGGCACATAATGATGCGTCTAACAGGGCCATATACGAGCTCTTCGTGGCAAGTTTCTTCTTCATTTTATTTCAAAGCTTGCATTTTAATGTCCATTTCATTAATAACTAAAAAGTTTGACTTGTCGAAACCAAATGTACACTCTATGTGCGAGAAGACCGGCCAAGTCCCTCCGGCGATGCCAGTCATTAACATGGCGGGGACAGTGAGTTTCATTTCAATGAAGTGATATTAAGAGTGTCATCATGCTAACGACACATTGCGAATGATGTTTGGTGCAGATTATGTCCTTAAACGCATCGCACGACCCTTCTACAGTGGAGCCTTCTCCAGGGCAGCCTTCTCCAGCTGAAACAAGCCAGAGCCACAGTGCTTCACCGCCGTGATGACGATAATGGTATGTTATTTCTAGCGTTTTTCTTAACAACCGCATAATGGTCTAATATGGTTTATTAAGCATACTTAGTTCCAAAATGACATATTTAACCAAAGTTAGCTCCAAAACGACATACAGTTAGCTTGGCTTCCACTTAAATGACATAATTAGCTTAGTTAGCTCCAAAATGGCCTATTTAATAAAAAATGACCTATACTTAGCTAATTATCCTCCAAAACGACATAATTAACTCAAAAAAGGCATAATTAGCTAGTTTAGCTCGAAGAAGAGGACAAGAGGAAAAGAAAGAGGAAAAACGAAAAGAAGGAAGAAGAAGAAGAAGAGAAGAAGAAGAGATGAAGAAGGATAAGAAGAAGGAGAAGAAGGGGGAGAAGAAGGAGAAGGAGCTTCTCTCCTCCTTCTTCTCCTTCTTCTTCCTCCTTCTCCTTCTCCTTCTTTTCTTCTTTTTCTCCTCTTCCTTCTCCTCCTCCTCCTCCTCCTCCTCCTCCTCCTCCTTCTTCTTTTTCTTCTCGTTCTTCTTCTCTTCTTGCTTCTTCACTTTCTTCTTCTATGTAGCTTAGACTCATCCAACAAAGACGTACTTAGCTAATTATCCTCCAAAATGACATAATTAGCTTAATTAAGTAAAAACATCATAAGAACCTTGGTTAGCTCATTAAAATGACTAATTTAGCTCCAAAATGAAAATAAGCTCAAAATGGCATAAGAACCTTGGTTAGCTCATGAATATTATATACTTAGCTTGGCTTCCACCTAAATGACATAATTAGCCAATTTAGATCGAAAATGCCTTAATAATCATAGTTGGCTCCAAAATGACATATTTTACCCAAGTTAGCTCTACAATGGCCTATACTACTTCCACCTAAATGACATAATTAGCTTAGTTAGCTCAAAAATGTCCTATTTAATAAAAATGACCTATACTTACCTAATTATCCTCCAAAATGACATAATTAGCTCCAAAAAGGCATAATTAGCTCATTTAGCTCGAAGAAGAGGACAAGAGGAGAAGAAAGAGGAAAAATGAAAAGAAGGAAGAAGAAGAAAAAGAGAAGAAGAAGAGAAGAAGAAGGAGAAGGAGGAATAAGAAGGAGAAGAAGGAGAGAAGCTCCTTCTCCTTCTTCTCCTTCTTCTTCTCCTTCTTTTCTTCTTCTTCTCCTCTTCCTTCTCCTTCTCCTTCTCCTCCTCCTCCTCCTCCTCCTTCTTCTTCTTTTTCTTCTCCTTCTTCTTCTCTCCTTTCTTCTTCTCTTCTTCCTTCTTCTCTTTCTTCTTTTACGTAGCTTATTTTCCCCAACAAATACATACATAGCTAATTATCCTCCAAAATGACATAATTTGCTTAGTTAGGTAAAAACATCATAAGAACCTTGGTTAGCTCATTAAAATGACTAATTTAGCTCCAAAATGACATAATAAGCTCAAAATGGCTTAATAATCATAGTTGGATAAAAATGACATATTTTATCCAAGTTAGCTCTAGCATGACCTATACTTAGCTAAGTTCTCTCCTAAATGACATAATAAGGCTATGTAGCTCCAAGATGACCTATTCCACCTAACTTAGCTATAAAATGGCCTATACTTAGCTAAGTTCTCTCTGAAATAACCTATATACTTCTCTTCTTCATTTAGTCTTCTTCTTCTAACTTTCTTATTTGCCATTTTGCAGATTACATTCACTTCAGGGGAAGCTTGGATTATATTGATGGAATGCTTGAATATGGTTTCTTCTACCATGGCTTCACGAAAGCTTGGATTGAAACTATTGTAGTATATGGATATATATGAAACTTTGTATGCATGGATGAAACTGGTGTAATATATGGTTTTGTAGGGATGCAACTTGCGTAATATGTATGTATTATGGATGAAAGTTATTTTAATATGGTTATGAGTACGGAAACAAAATTATTCCTATCAAATATATATATGTATCCTGATTATTGTGAAAATTGTTGGATATAATAGAAAATAAAATAAACAAGGGCTGTTTTGAGCCTTTGTCGTCCGCCCACCGACGGCAAAGGACTTCCAGCAGACGGCAAAGGCTCCACAGCCTGGCTGAAACACGCTGGGAGTGCTCCCTTTGTCGTCGGCCTCAAACATGGCTAACGACAAAGGGGGGAGGGGCTGACGGCAAAGGTGGGAGGGGCTGACGGCAAAGGTGGTGGGAGAGAGGGGCTGGGTGCCCCCCTTTGCCGTCGGCCTCAAACATGGCTGACGGCAAAGAGGGGAGGGCAGACGACAAAGGGGGGGGCATACAGCAATGAACAGGTGGGCCCAGCAGCCTACCGTTAGCACTTAATGGGAACATATGCGGATCTTCCGTCCCATTTTATTTTCCGTCTGCCCCCCATGGCAAAGATTCTTTGTCGTCCTCCTTCTAAAAGCACATGGCAAATAACCTCTTCATCACATATTTTTTTGCCGTCTAGTTTAGCATCAGCTAACGGACGGCAAAGCCTTTGCCGTCCGCGGTTCCCCCCTTTGCGGTCAGCCATGGCAAATGGCAAAGTCTCAGATTCATGTAGTGATCCCACCATCTCGGTACAACCAACATTCCTATTGGTGCTAGAGAGATTGGCTGACCAACTTTCGATTAACATAACTTAAAGTTTCGGAGTTTTCAAGTTTGAAGTCGGACTCGCCGAGGTTGGAAATCTAGTCTAGGCCATCGTATCGGTACCACCAAGATTCATATATCGGTCTCACAGAGAATTCGAAGTTGCCACCTTTAGTGCAACTTGGTACCACCGAGATTAATGTTTAGGTGTCACCGAGTTGGGCAATAATGTTGTAATGGTTGGAGTTTGGGATATGCTTATATATACCCCTCCACCTACCTCTCATTCATAGAGGAAGTACTGAGAACACACTTACATTTGCCAGATGCATTTTTTCTGAGAGAGAGCCACCTACTCATGTGTTTCGATCCAGAGATTCCATTCCTACCATTTGAACCTGGATTTGGAGCCTCCCCAAGTTGCTTTCCACAAGATCAATCTCTCCTACCCATGCCAAATCTGAGAGAGAGTGATTGAGTGTTGAGGAGACTATCTTTAGAAGTACAAGAGCAAGGAGTTCATCGTTGTACCACATCGATTACCTTTAGGAGGGTGGTGCCTCCTAGATTGGTTAGGTGTCGCTTGGGAGCCTCCTACTTCGTGTTATGAAGTTGAACCAAGATGTTGGTACAAGCAGGGATATCACCTAGTTCATTAAGATCTACCGTGAGTGAGGCTAGTCCTGTGTGGACGGAAGCCGTGGTGGAATAGACAATGCCGCTTCTTCGTGGAGCCCTTGTGGGTGGAGCCCTCCATCGACCCTCGCAGCTGTTACCCTCCATGGGTTGAAGTCTCCACTAACATGGATGTACTATAGCACAACCTATCGGAACCATGCCATAAATCATCGTGTCAACTTCTTCACATTTGATCTTCCGAAAATATACTCTTTACTACATCTGCAAAGTCTTTACTCTCCGCTGCCATATTTGTTGACTACCATGAGTAGGGTGTACCAGACTTGTTAGAATTGCTAAAATCTGCCAACCAATAAATTGTGACAAGTCTAGGATTTTAATTAATGCAAATAGTCTATTTTTTGACAAGCTACTGTAGGGAAACACCCCACAGCTTTTCTTTTATTCCATTAAGAGATTATATGTACATGAGATGGGGTTAGGATATACAAGAGGGGGAAGGGATGGAGAGATACAAACCTCAAGGAGGTAAAAAGGATATCCACTTAAGGAGATCATCTCTAAATCTAGCCTTAATCCTATGAGCTAAAAGGGAGATATCATGTGTAAAACCAGACTTCCATTTGGTAAATCTGGGACGCTCATTGTTGAAAATCCTGGCATTTCGGATTGTCCAAATATTCCAGCAGGCAGTAAACACTACTTCAGAGAAAAAAGGATGATGGAAATCCTTTCTGGCTGACAAGGAAGTAGTCCACATAGAATTACCCTACTAGGAGATCTGAAGGTAATTCCATACCCTACTACTGAAGAGGCAGTTAAAAAAGAGATGATCTCTATCCTCTTTGACCCCAGCATGAAAAATAACACAAAGATTTGACTCACACACCTTCCAGTGCCTTCTTTCCAGCATATCCTATGTGTTAAGTCTGTCCATGATAAGCATCGAGGCAAACATCTTGATTTTCATGGTGCAACAACTTTTCCATATCCAACCAAGCAGTGGGTTGGGAATAATGGGTAGATGAACATGGATGTAATATTTTTTGGAAGTATAAGGTTCACAATCACTATTCCACAACTAAATATCATTGCAGGTTGGATCAGTCTCAAGATTCTGAAGCACAGAGGTGACTAATTCCAACTCTTGATGGGCCCTGTCAGAGAGAGGGAGGTGGAACATGTTGATCAAACTGTCAGCTTGATGAGCCTGAAACACTTCTTCAGCAGTGCAGAAAGTGTCAATAACAAATGAGAACAATCTTCGAAAACGAAGAGCTAGAGGCATTGCAGAATCTCCTACTGCCCAGGAATTTGACCAAAAAAGAAAAGTGTCTCCCCTATTTGGCTGGACATATGTGACAACTCTGTAATTATCCTTTTTTTGCAGATATCCTTCCACCAAAAGGAGCCACAGAGGGAGGTACCTTGAGGAACTGTAGTATGATAATAAGTGTTCCAGATTAAATGTACCCAGGGTATATCAGCCTTGTTTAAGAACTTATCCTCATGTTTAAGCAACATGGCTTCATTCTGGACAAACTGATTCATAATGCTCAGACCCCCCCTTCATTTTGGGTCTGCATACTAAGTCCCAAGCAGCAAGAGAAGGGCCATGGTCTTGTCCATTTTTTCTCCACAGACATTGTCTCTGGATCCTTTCCAGCTGTTTAAGAATCCATGGTGGTATATTCAAACTACACAGGAAAAAGATGGGAACAAAGGACAAGGCAGAATTGAGGTGTTGCAAGTGCCCCCGTGAGCCAGGAAGGAGGAGCTAGCAGAGACTCCCCTTTCCATACTGTCAACCAAGGGCATTAGGTCAATAATTCTTGGTCTGGTTGTCCCAACATGCAAACCAAGATAAGTGAAAGGTAGTGATCCAACCTTACAACCAATAGAGGCAGCAAGTGACTGAATTATCCCTTATCAATGTTGATGGGCAACAGAGCAGACTTGTGATAGTTTACTTGGAGACTTGTGGACTGGGAAAAAAAGCAGGAGCATGTTTTTGAATTCTAGCAGTTGGGACTCCACAACAGGAAAAATGATGAGTGTGTCATCTACATATTGAACATTTGGGAAGTCTTTGTCATGACAGGGAATTGGCAGCTGGATGAGGCCATCCTGCAACAACTGATTGACCAATGTTTGAAGAAAATCAACAGCAATGGCAAAAAGCAGAGGGGACATGGGATCCCCCTGCCTGACCCCTTTTTTGCACATAATTTTTTTACCAGGGACTCCATTGAGAAGAACAGAGAAGGAGCCAGAATTGAGCAACTGTTGTACCCATATAATCCACTTAGCATTGAACCCTTTGTGTTTGAGAATCTGAAAGATGAACTCATGTTCCATAGAGTCAAAAGCCTTTTCAAAATCAAGCTTGAGGATGACAATTGGTTGTTTTGAATGGTGACATTGATGTAAATATTCCAGTGTCCATCCAACACAATCTTGTATGGTTCTGGACTTGATGAAACCATACTGATTTTTATGAATGCATTTCATGATATGCAACTGCAGCCTGTTGGCAATCATCTTGGATAGGAATTTGAGACCCATACCAGTAATTGAGATAGGTCTGAAATCACCAACTTGTTCAGGAGATCTCTTTTTGGGCACCAAGGTGATATAACAGGAATTCATATTTTCCAACTTAGCTATCCCTGCATGAAACTCAGCTGCAAGCTGATAGAAATCAGAACAAAAGATATGCTAGCATTTCTTGAAGAAAAGACAATTGAAACCATCTCGACCAGGTGCCTTATCATGGGCATTTGTTTGACAGTCCTATCCATTTCTTCTTTAGTGAAAGGCAGAGTCAAAACATCCAGCCCTTCCACTCTTGGAATGAGATACTGAAGATCAAATGCCAAGTTGATTACCTGAGAAGAACCCATCCTATTTTTGAAGGAAGACCAGAAACATCCTGCAATCTTCTCATGATCAGTGATAACAGATCCATCTTCCCACTTGAGAGATGATATGGAGTTTCTTCTGTATCTTCCAGTAGCCATGGCATGGAAAAATATAGTATATCCCTCCCCAACCTTAATGAATCTGATAGTAGCTCTCTTTTTCCAATATAGAAACTGCAAATGCAGGAGGTGATACAAATGAAGTTTGACAATCAGCCTGAAATTAGCTTCAGGTGTGAAAACTGGTCTTAGCTCCTCTAGGTCATCCAGACATAGTACCACTTGATTACACTTCTCAATAAATGTTTTGAGCTTTGAAAGACTAGTCTCCCATCTCTTCAGGGCCTGCCTAAGATGCTTAAACTTATCGATGATAATGGCAGAGATGTGACCATTCTTGGAAGGGGTCTTCCAAGACTGTTGCACACATTCCAGAAAACCATCGATCTCCACCCAACAATTTTCAAACCTAAAAAGATTACATTTAGGGATGGATGTGTTTACTGTCACCACACAGGGAACATGATCAGATGCAGACTTGGCTAAAGGCAGAAATTGAGCCACGGGATAGGATGATATCCAATTAACAGAGGTGAAGAACCAATCTAGCTGCTCCAGGAGGGGTGAGTCTTGCATGTTGGACCAAGTGAAAGACCTACCTTTGATGGGTAATTCCAAAAGACCCAGGTGGCAAATGATCTCATTAAAAATGAACATGTCATTCACATCAGCACGAGGGACGTTTCTATTGGAAGGGGAGCGAATAAAATTGAAATCTCCAAGCAGCATCCAATCATCATTTGCATGAATATTAAGACGGTATAGCCAGCTGAAAAGTGGTCTCTTGCCTCTCCCTGACAAGGGCCATAGACATTAACCAGAGTCCAAGTCTCAGAGGTGTGATTGGAGGTTAATGACACAATTAAACCAAAAGTCTGAGTTTCAACCAAAGTGCTAGTTAAAACTGATGAGTTCCAAAGGGTGATCAATCCACCAGAGGCGCCACGCGATGGGATATAAGAAAATTGATCAAATCTTTTGGTGCAAAACCTTCTAACAGTCTGAAAATCAATACTTTGCATTTTAGTCTCCTGTAGGCAAACAACTGTAGCCAAGCTTTCATCAATTTTGTTTCTAACCGCTCTTTGCCTTGAATCAAAGTTTAAACCACACACATTCCAGCAAAGAACATGCCAGCTTCTCGTAGATCGACTATCCATAGCAAGGATGTACAGAAGTAAAAGCGGAGTTACATAATAACCCACACAACCAAAGTTCTGACGGCTGCGATACACAGCCAGAAGTAGCAAATTAAACCGAAGGACAAAAGGAACATAGATACATAGATCGTGGTTTAATCATGAGGAGGTGCAGGCTTGGAGACATCAGGATCCTCCATAAGACGATCCTCCAACAACTTTCAGGTGCAATGCCAAGGTTGTGGCTCACCGCCTGAATCACAGGCTCAGGAGTCGCATGTTGGACAACCTCCTCCTGAGACGAAGATGGCGCTGCCTGAACCTCCGGGGCGTCCAGGGGTTTTGCTCTTGGCTTCCTCTTCTTGGGCACATGCATCGGGAGCTCCTGCAGCACCGGCTTGAACCCATCCCTCTTGATCGATCCCTTGGTAGAGCAGCGTACCGAGGAGTCAACAATGGGCGTGGCCTTCTTGCGAAGCTCCCTCTTTGATGCAGCCTCTTCGCAAGAAGGCAACGCCCATTGTTGACTCCTCGGTACGCTGCTCTACCAAGGGATCGATCAAGAGGGATGGGTTCAAGCCGATGCTGCAGGAGCTCCGATGCATGTGCCCAAGAAGAGGAAGCCAAGAGCAAAACCCCTGGACGCCCCGGAGGTTCAGGCAGCGCCAGCTTGGATTGAAACTATTGTTGTATATGGATATATATGAAACTTTGTATGCATGGATGAAACTGGTGTAATATATGGTTTTGTAGGGATGCAACTTGCGTAATATGTATGTATTATGGATGAAAGTTATTTTAGTATGGTTATGAGTACGGAAACAAAATTATTCCTATCGAATATATATATATATGTATCCTGATTATTGTGAAAATTCTTGGATATAATTGAAAATAAAATAAACAAGGGCTGTTTTGAGCCTTTGTCGTCCGCCCACCGACGGCAAAGGACTTGCAGCAGACGGCAAAGGCTCCACAGCCTGGCTGAAACACGCTGGGAGTGCCCCCTTTGTCGTCGGCCTCAAACATGGCTAACGACAAAGGGGGGAGGGGCGGACGGCAAAGGTGGGAGGGGCAGACGGCAAAGGTGGAGGGAGAGAGGGGCTGGGTGCCCCCCTTTGTCGTCGGCCTCAAACATGGCTGACGGCAAAGAGGGGAGGGCAGACGACAAAGGGGGAGGGCAGACGGCAATGAACAGGTGGGCCCAGCAGCCTACCGTTAGCACTTAATGGGAGCGTATGCGGATCTTCTGTCTCATTTTATTTGCCGTCTGCCCCCCATGGCAAAGATTCTTTGCCGTCCGCCTTCTAAAAGCAGATAGCAAATAACCTCTTCATCATATATTTTTTTGCCGTCTAGTTTAGCATCAGCTAACGGACGGCAAAGCCTTTGCCATCCGCGGTTCCCCCCTTTGCGGTCAGCCATGGCAAATGGCAAAGTCTCTGATTCATGTAGTGATCCCACCATCTCGGTACAACCAACATTCCTATCGGTGCTAGAGAGATTGGCTGACCAACTTTCGATTAACATAACTTAAAGTTCCGGAGTTTCCAAGTTTGAAGTCGGACTCGCCGAGGTTGGAAATCTAGTCTAGGCCATTGTATCAGTACCACAAAGATTCATATATCGGTCTCACAGAGAATTCGAAGTTGCCACCTTTAGTGCAACTTGGTACCACCAAGATTAATGTTTAGGTGTCACCGAGTTGGGCAATAATGTTGTAATGGTTGGAGTTTGGGATATGCTTATATATACCCCTCCACCTACCTCTCATTCATAGAGGAAGTACTGAGAACACACTTACATTTGCCAGATCCATTTTTTCTGAGAGAGAGCCACCTACTCATGTGTTTCGATCCAGAGATTCCATTCCTACCATTTGAACCTTGATTTCTAGCCTCCCCAAGTTGCTTTCCACAAGATCAATCTCTCCTACCCATGCGAAATCTGAGAGAGAGTGATTGAGTGACGAGGAGACTATCTTTAGAAGCACAAGAGCAAGGAGTACATCGTTGTACCACATCGATTACCTTTAGGAGCGTGGTGCCTCCTAGATTGGTTAGGTGTCGCTTGGGAGCCTCCTACTTCGTGTTATGAAGTTGAACCAAGATGTTGGTACAAGCAAGGATATCACCTAGTTCATTAAGATCTACCGTGAGTGAGGCTAGTCCTGTGTGGACGGAAGCCGTGGTGGAATAGACAATGTCGCTTCTTCGTGGAGCCCTTGTGGGTGGAGCCCTCCGTCGACCCTCGCAGCTATTGCCCTCCATGGGTTGATGTCTCCACTAACATGGATGTACTATAGCACCACCTATCGGAACCATGCCATAAATCATCATGTCAACTTCTTCACATTTGATCTTCCGAAAATATACTCTCTACTACATCTGCAAAGTATTTACTCTCCGCTGCCATATTTTTTGACTACCATGAGTAGGGTGTACCAGACTTGTTAGAATTGCTAAAATCTGCCAACCAATAAATTGTCACAAGTCTAGGATTTTAATTAATGCAAGTAGTCTATTTTTTGACAAGCTACTGTAGGGAAACACCCCACAGCTTTTCTTTTATTCCATTAAGAGATTATAGGTACATGAGATGGGGTTAGGATATACAAGAGGGGGAAGGGATGGAGAGATACAAACCTCAAGGAGGTAAAAAGGATATCCACTTAAGGAGATCATCTCTAAATCTTGCCTTAATCCTATGAGCTAAAAGGGAGATATCATGGGTAAAACCAGACTTCCATTTGCTGAATCTGGGACGCTCATTGTTGAAAATCCTGGCATTTCGGATTGTCCAAATATTCCAGGAGGCAGTAAACACTACTTTAGAGAAAAAAGGATGATGGAAATTCTTTCTGGCTGACAAGGAAGTAGTCCACATAGAAGTACCCTACCAGGAGATCTGAAGGTAATTCCATACCCTGCTACTGAAGAGGCAGTTAAAAAAGAGATGATCTCTATCCTCTTTGACCCTAGCATGAAAAATAACACAAAGATTTGACTCATACACCTTCCAGTGCCTTCTTTCCAGCATATCCTATGCGTTAAGTCTGTCCATGATAAGCATCGAGGCAAACATCTTGATTTTCATGGTGCAACAACTTTTCCATATCCAACCAAGCAGTGGGTTGGGAATAATGGGTAGATGAACATGGATGTAATATTTTTTGGAAGTATAAGGTTCACAATCACTACTCCACAACCAAATATCATTGCAAGTTGGATCAGTCTCGAGATTCTGAAGCACAGAGGTGACTGATTCCAACTCTTGATGGGCCCTGTCAGAGAGAGGCAGGTGGAACATGTTGATCAAACTGTCAGCTTGATGAGCCTGAAACACTTCTTCAGCAGTGCAGAAAGTGTCAATAACAAATGAGAACAATCTTCGAAAACGAAGAGCTAGAGGCATTGCAGAATCTCCTACTGCCCAGGAATCTGACCAAAAAAGAAAAGTGTCTCCCCTATTTGGCTGGACATATGTGACAACTCTGTAATTATCCTTTTTTTGCAGATATCCTTCCACCAAAAGGAGCCACAGAGGGAGGTACCTTGAGGAACTGTAGTATGATAATAAGTGTTCCAGATTAAATGTACCCAGGGTATATCAGCCTTGTTTAAGAACTTATCCTCATGTTTAAGCAACATGGCTTCATTCTGGACAGACTGATTCATAATGCTCAGACCCCCCCTTCATTTTGGGTCTGCATACTAAGTCCCAAGAAGCAAGAGAAGGGCCATGGTCTTGTCCATTTTTTCTCCACAGACATTGTCTCTAGATCCTTTCCAGCTGTTTAAGAATCCATGGTGGTATATTCAAACTACACAGGAAAAAGATGGGAACAAAGGACAAGGCAGAATTGAGGTGTTGCAAGTGCCCCCGTGAGCCAGGAAGGAGGAGCTTGTTGGCACCAAGGATAAGGCAGACTTGATGAAACAATACTGATTTTTATGAATGCATTTCATGATATGCAACTTCAGCTTGTTGGCAATTATCTTGGGTAGGAATGTGAGACCCATACCAGTAATTGAGATAGGTCTGAAATCACCAACTTGTTCAGGAGATCTGTTTTTGGGCACCAAGGTGATATAACAGGAATTCATATTTTCCAACTTAGCTATCCCTGCATGAAAGTCAGCTGCAAGCTGATAGAAATCAGAACAAAAGATATGCTAGCATTTCTTGAAGAAAAGACAATTGAAACCATCTCGAGCAGGTGCTTTATCATGGGCATTTCTTTGACAGTCCTATCCATTTCTTCTTTGGTGAAAGGCAGAGTCAAAACATCCGGCCCTTCCACTCTTGGAATGAGATACTGAAGATCAAATGCCAAGTTGATTCCCTGAGAAGAACCCATCCTATTTTTGAAGGAAGACCAGAAACATCCTGCAATCTGCTCATGATCAGTGATAACAGATCCATATTCCCACTTGAGAGATGATATGGAGTTTCTTCTGTATCTTCCAGTAGCCATGGAATGGAAAAATATAGTATATCCCTCCCCCACCTTAATGAATCTGATAGTAGCTCTCTTTTTCCAATATAGAAACCGCAGATGCAGGAGGTGATCCAAATGATGTTTGACAATCAGCCTGAAATTAGCTTCAGGTGTGTAAAGGGGTCTTAGCTCCTCTAGGTCATCCAGACATAGTACCACTTGATTACACTTCTCAATAAATGTTTTGAGCTTTGAAAGACTAGTCTCCCATCTATTCAGGGCCTGCCTAAGATGCTTAAACTTATCGATGATAATGGCAGAGATCTGACCTTTCCTGGAAGGGGTCTTCCAAGACTGTTGCACACATTCCAGAAAACCATCGATCTCCAGCCAACAATTTTCAAACCTAAAAAGATTACATTTAGGGATGGATGTGTTTACTGTCACCACACAGGGAACATGATCAGATGCAGACTTGGCTAAAGGCAGAAATTGAGCCACGGGATAGGATGATATCCAATTAGCAGAGGTGAAGAACCAATCTAGCTGCTCCAGGAGGGGTGAGTCTTGCATGTTGGACCAAGTGAAAGACCTACCTTTGATGGGTAATTCCAAAAGACCCAAGTGGCAAATGATCTCATTAAAAATGAACATGTCATTCACATCAGCACCAGGGACGTTTCTATTGGAAGGGGAGCGAATAAAATTGAAATCTCCAAGCAGCATCCAATCATCATTTGCATGAATATTAAGACGGTATAGCCAGCTGAAAAGTGGTCTCTTGCCTCTCCCTGACAAGGGCCATAGACATTAACCAGAGTCCAAGTCTCAGAGGTGTGATTAGAGGTGAATGACACAATTAAACCAAAAGTCTGAGTTTCAACCAAAGTGCTAGTTAAAACTGATGAGTTCCAAAGGGTGATCAATCCACCACAGGCGCCACGCGATGGGATATAAGAAAATTGATCAAATCTTTTGGTGCAAAACCTTCTAACAGTCTGAAAATCAATACTTTGCATTTTAGTCTCCTGTAGGCAAACAACTGTAGACAAGCTTTCATCAATTTTGTTTCTAACCGCTATTTGCCTTGAATCAAAGTTTAAACCACGCACATTCCAGCAAAGAACATGCCAGCTTCTCGTAGATCGACTATCCATAGCAAGGATGTACAGAAGTAAAAGCGGAGTTACATAATAACCCACACAACCAAAGTTCTGACGGCTGCGATACACAGCCAGAAGTAGCAAATTAAACCGAAGGACAAAAGGAACATAGATACATAGATCGTGGTTTAATCATGAGGAGGTGCAGGCTTGGAGACATCAGGATCCTCCATTAGACGATCCTCCAACAACTTTCAGGTGCAATGCCAAGGTTGTGGCTCACCGCCTGCATCACAGGCACAGGAGTCGCATGTGGGACAACCTCCTCCTGAGACGAAGATGGCGCTGCCTGAACCTCCGGGGCGTCCAGGGGTTTTGATCTTGGCTTCCTCTTCTTGGGCACATGCATCGGGAGGTCCTGCAGCACCGGCTTGAACCCATCCCTCTTGATCGATCCCTTGGTAGAGCAGCGTACCGAGTAGTCAACAATGGGTGTGGCCTTCTTGCGAAGCCCCCTCTTTGATGCAGCCGAAGTCTATGAGCGGAGGTCTGTAGGCGACCCGAACCACTCCAATCATTAGCTAATCAGATCGGAGCACGGGCGGATGGTAAGGAACAATCGCTAGAGGATTGCAATGTTCAGCTTCCTCCTGAGTAACTTTCTCCTCAGGGGCCATGTCCCCAACATCTTCCTGTACAACAACATTGTCCCCATTATGAGGGACAGGAGCATCTACAACATCATCTTCATCAGCCTCTTCACCTGCAGCATCATCCTCTGTAGCCGCTTCAGCATCGGCTTGCTGGGGATCAACCACCACAATCTCCTGAACAGAGTCAGAAGAAGTTGGCTGATCGATGACCATGGATTCCTGGATTTGTTTCCGGGCAGCAGGTTCCTCAACAGGAGCTTCAGGGTACCAGCCCGAACCGCCATCATCGTCTTGAGATGGAGGCTCCGATATTGGGGGTGGTGGTGGTGGCGGCACAACATTCCAACCCAGCGCTGGATATGGCGGAAGAGCGAAGAGCATATTATTCTGCTCCAACTGTCCTCGCAACGGATGAGGATTGCCATTGAGGGGCATTGGATCCTCATCATTCGGCATTTGCTCAGCAAAACCTGCACCCAAGATGAATAGCGGTGCAGACCACGAAACCCTCGCCCCACCTCAAGCAGAATATTCTGAAAAAGTGACACTACGGGGAACCAGAATATCATCTGGGAAAGATGCAAAAACAATGGAGTGGACTAGGTATGGACCATCACTGACCCAATGATGAAATTCTCCAGAAGTATTAACCGTAGCCCGGAGATCATTAGTATTGCAGTAATCCAAAGGTACGCCTAAAAACATCAGACATCCCTGACGAAAACCAGTAGCCCCTCTAAAAGCTACTCCCTCATTGTGCCGCATGCATCTGCCAAAAGTATCATTCCCCAAATCTTGGGGAACCATCCGAGCGGCAACAAAGCTTTCTCCATCATCCCTAAGCTCAAATAAACCTACCCCTTCAATCCATGGTTGAGTCAAGCGGACATGAAAGCCCAAGTTGTGCAGAAGATCAACAACCTCCTGCCGTACCTGAGCAACTTGATCAGCAGGGGGCATAGGCATGACCTCGGCGATGACGAATTATTCATGCCTGCGGGCAATGGGGGCTGCCGGCATGATGAACGTTCGCGGGAGGCGGTCAGGGCCTCCGTCGATGATGTTATGGCCCGGAGGCACAAACCGCCCAGGGTCAAGCTCGAAGTTGGCCATGTTAAGGAGAGTTGCAGGAGGAGAAGGCGTTAATGGAGGTGGCTCCGATGGAGTCCTGGGAGGCGATGAGTGCGATAGGACAGGAAGGAACTGTTCGGCAGGCTGTGCGGCTTCGCCAAGAACAACAGAGGTTCCCGAGAAATCGGCGACAGGGGATGTGGTGGGGCTCTTACATTTCCAAGTAAGACAATTATCACACATAAAAGAAGCACAGTTAGATTTGGAATGGCCCACCCTGCCGCAGGAGGAGCATATCGGCGACGTGCAGTTGGGAGCTAGATGCCCATGTTCAAAGCAGATCGTGCAGGAGAATATCTCCTAAACCATGCCATTGATAAAATCGTCAAATTGCTGATGGGCTTCTTGCGAGGAAGGAATATCCGGACCCATCAAAGAAGAGTTCACCGATGGCCCAAAAGGTTGAACTGAGGCAGGCCCGGCGTCAAAACCGTCCATCCCAGATAAATCCAAAGATTTCGAAATCCCACTCGAAGAGGCGACCCCGAATCAGCGCAATGAGAGGAGGAAACCCCATCAATCACGGTAATATTAGTTGCATTGCCAGATAACCCGGGAGATGACATCGGTGGACAAACTGTGCCAAAAGTAATATGTGGTGTCGCCGTCGTCCACGGAGTTCAATCGGCGGTGGTGCAATGATAATGACACGCTCCTGCACTGGAACAGAATAACCAGCGGTTTGTAATGTCAGCAACTCATCCTGCGTGACAGGGCATCGATAACCCTTGCAAACCTCATACTTTTGGAGGGTTGCAAAAGAAAGCTTCTTGGGTGTAGATGATCCAGATTTAAAACATGATTTTCCTGGACTGGAATGCATTGCCATCAGACATAATGTAGCTCACCGCTTAGAGGGGCATGACATTGTTTCTTCCATAGAGAAATTCCCTATTCCAATTCACGCCACCATTATCCCATAGATGAAAGAAACACTTAAAATTGGAGGACTTGTAAGAACGTAAATTCAGTATGTGAAAACCAACTTGTTTGCAAGAAACCAGGAAGGACAAAACCGAGTCCGTGATCTTCGTCACCATAAGATCAATGGCGGAACCCCCAATGGCGGACTTCAGAGCTGCGGCCACTGAATCTTCCGTGAGACGAAAAGCATGATGACCAAAAGATACCACCATGATGATAGGTCGACGATGATGCATTGGGTGCACAAAGAAGCCATAAGAGTAGAAAACCTTATCCGCAAAGTTGCACCAGGGAAAAAATCCAGATCCAACATGGAGCCGCCCAAGCAAGCCATGAAAAAGCATGTACGTGATCGTAGGAGTGCACCTGAGATGATGCGCCGAGCGAGGGAGGACCACGCCGGCTAGAAATCCAGATCGCCATGGAGTCTCTAGTGCGGAAGGTAGGAGGTGGAAGTCGTCATCGTTTTGCATGTAGTCTATTCACACTACAAGAATTAGCTTCTTTGCCGTCTGCCATCACAGACGGCAAAGAGTATATCACAGATGTCAAAGAGTATATCACAGACGGCGAAGAATCCCACTGTCGACAAAATTTCTGCGTCAGCCTACGACGACATTGTAGCTTCATTGTCGTCTGCCTAACCGAAGCGGACGGCAAAGAGCTTTGCCGTCCGCTTTTCATAAGAGCAGTCGGCAAATATGTCGAGACGGCAGCCGGCAGGCGTTGCCTCTGTTAGGGGCTAACGGAGGCTTTGCCGTCTGCCTCCCCCCTCTTCTTTGTCGTCTTCCTCCCCCCTCTTCTTTGTCGTCTGCCTCCCCCCTCTTCTTTGCCGTCTGCCTCCCCGTCTTCTTTGTCGTCTGCCTCCACCTCCTCCTCCCCCTCCTCTGTGCCCTCTTCTTTGCCGTCTGCCCCCCTGGAAGCAGACGACAAATATACTATATGGCCAAGCTGCTGCTGCCCAGGTTGCACAGCTGGGCGCCACATGGCACCTTTGCCGTCGGTCAGCTGATGGCAAAGACCTTTGCCATCAGCTCGCAGACGGCAAGGAGCCCATATTGTCACTGTTTTGTTTGTTTTGTTTGTTTTGTTTATTTCACAACACATATACATATACATAGCACATATATAGGTCACAACACATATACGTATACATAGCACATATATAGGTCACAACACATATTCATAGCACAAAGTTTCATCCATATTCATAGCACATATATAGGTCACAACACATATACATATAGTTCCACATATACTGTTCATCCATATACACATATACATATAATTCCACATTGTTCATCAACTCAAATGAAAACTAGAACTAAAGCACTCCATCAATGCCAGCTTCCATGCATGTAGTAAATCCAATCTGCAAAATGGGAATAAGAAAGTCAGAAAAAGAACAACAACAACATATATATGACAAATAAGCTAAATTGAAGAAGAAAGAGAAGAAACAAGAAGAGAACAAGGAGAAGAAAAACAAGAAGGAGGAGGAGGAGGAGGAGGAGGGGAAGGAGAAGGAGAAGGAGTAGGAGAATAAGAAAAAAGAAGAAGATAAGAAGAATGAGAAGGAGGAGTAGAAGGAGGAGAGAAGAAGAAGGAGAAGAAGCAGGGCTCCTTCTCCTTCTTCTCCTCCTTCTCCTTCTTCTTCTCTGCTTCTCCTCCTCCTCCTTCTTCTCCTTCTCCTTCTCCTTCTCTTCTTCTTCTCTTCTTCTTCTTCTTTTCCTTCTTTTCATTTCTCCTCTTCCCCTCTTCTTGGAGCTAAATTAGCTAACTATGTCTTTTTGCAGCTAAATGGGCTAATTATGTCATTCTAGAGGAAAACAAGATAAGTATATAATATTAATGAGCTAACCAAGGTTCTTATGCTATTTTGAGCTTATTATGTCTTTTAGGAGCTTAATTAGTCATTTTATTGAGCTAACCAAGGCTCTTATGATGTTTTTCCCTAACCAAGCTAATTATGTCATTTTGGATGATAATTGGCTATGTATTTTTTGGGGAAAATAAGCTAAATTGAAGAAGAAGAGGAGAAGAAGGAGGGAAGAAGAAGGAGAATAAGGGGGGTCCTTCTCCTCCTTCTCCTTCTTCTCTTCTTCTTCTTCTCCTCATTTCTCCTCTTCTCCTCTTCTTGGAGCTAAATTAGCTAACTATGGGTCTGTTTGGTTGGAGACTAATTTTGCCAAGACAAAGTGTGGCAAGCCATCAAAATGTGGCAAGCCACAAAGTGTGGCTGAAAAAACAAATGCCAAAACTTTGGCAAAAGTTGGAAATTTTTTCTGACTCTATGACAAATGGGCCATAGGGACAATAAAGTGTGGCAAGCCAAAGTGTGGCACAAACCAAACACATGCAACTAAACTGTGGCTTCCAAATTTTGGCTTGGCAAAGTGTGGCTGTGAACCAAACACGCCCTATGTCTTTTTGGAGCTAAATGGGCTAATTATGTCATTATAGAGGAAAACAAGCTAAGTATATAATATTAATGAGCTAACCAAGGTTCTTATGCCATTTTGCGCTTATAATGTCTTTTTGGAGCTAAATTGGCTAATTATGTCATTGTTGGGGAAATTAAGGCAAGGAGAATATTAAAGAGGAGAAGAAAGAGGAGGAGGAGAAGAAGAAGAAGAAATAAAGAAGAATGAGGAGGAGGAGGAGGAGGAGAAGGACTTGAAGGTCCTTCGCCTGCTCCTCCTTCTCCTCCTCCTCCTCCTCCTTCTCCTTCTTCTCTTCTTCTTCTTCTTCTTTCTTTTCATTTTTCCTGTTTCTTCTCCTCTTCTCTTCTTCTTGGAGCTAAATTAGCTAACTATGTATTTTTGGATCTAAATGGGCTAATTATCCCATTTTAGAGGAAAACAAGCTAAGTATATAATATTAATGAGCTAACCAAGGTTCTTATGCCATTTTGAGGTTATTATGGCATTTTGGAGCTAAATGGGCTTGTTGGGGAAATTAAGGCAATGAGAATATGAAAGAGGAGAAGAAAGAGGAGGAGGAGGAGAAGAAGAAGACATAAAGAAGAAGGAGAAAAAGGAGGAGGAGGAGGAGAACGACTAGAAGGTCCTTGGCCTTCTCCTCCTTCTCCTACTCCTCCTCCTCCTTCTTCTTCTTCTCCTCCTCCTTCTTCTCCTTCACCTTCTCTTCTCTTTCTCTTCTTCTCTTTGTTCTTCCTTTTCATTTCTCCTCTTCTCCTCTTCTTGGAGCTAAATTAGCTAACTATGTCTTTGTGGAGCTAAATGGGCTAATTATGTCATTGTAGAGGAAAACAAGCTAAGTATATAATATTAATGAGCTAACCAAGGTTCTTATGCCATTTTGAGCTTATAATGTCTTTTTGGAGCTAAATGGGATAATTATGTCATTGTTGCGGAAATTAAGGCAAGGAGAATATGAAAGAGGAGAAGAAAGAGGAGGAGGAGAACAAGAAGAAGAAATAAAAAAGAAGGAGGAGAAGGAGCAGGAGGAGGAGAAGGAATAGAAGGTCCTTGGCCTTCTCGTCCTTCTCCTCCTCCTTCTTCTTATTCTCTTCTTCTTCTTCTTCTTCTTCTTCTTTCTTTTCATTTTTCCTATTCCTTCTCCTCTTCTCCTCTTCTCGGAGCTAAATTAGCTAACTATGTGTTTTTGGAGCTAAATGGGCTAATTATCCCATTTTAGAGGAAAACAAGCTAAGTACAAATATTAAGGAGCTAACCAAGGTTCTTATGCCATTTTGAGGTTATTATGGCATTTTGGAGCTAAATGGGCTAATTATGTCATTGTTGGGGAAATTAAGGCAAGGAGTATATGAATGAGGAGAAGAAAGAGGAGGAGGAGGAGGAGAAGAAGAAATAAAGAAGAAGGAGGAGGAGGAGGAGGAGGAGAAGGACTAGAAGGTCCTTGGCCTTCTCCTCCATCTCCTCCTCCTCCTCCTTCTCCTTCTTCTTCTCGTCCTTCTTCTCCTTCTCCTTCTCTTCTCTTTCTCTTCTTCTTTTTGTTCTTCCTTTTCATTTCTCCTCTTCTCCTCTTCTTGGAGCTAAATTAGCTAACTATGTCTTTGTGGAGCTAAATGGGCTAATTATGTCATTGTTGGGGAAATTAAGGCAAGGAGAATATGAAAGAGGAGAAGAGAAACTTACCGTAGTGGTCATCAAGGAGGAGAAACACCTGGAGAAGGGTCGTGCGATGCCGCTCGGGAGTTATTCTGCAGAATAGATATTTTGCAATGTCTCGGTTAGTATGATGACACTCAATTATTAATACTAGTTTATAATGAAACTCACCGTGCCAATCGAAGAGGAGACGGGCATCGGCGGAAGGACTTGACCGCTCTTCTCGCACAGACCCTGAAGAGTGGGCCGTATTAGTTAGTAATGAAAAAGACATTAGACACATGATTTGGCTAATGTGAAAAAAAACTTACCACAAAAAGCTCGTACTGATCCTGTTGACCCGCCTCATTCCGGGACCTGTCCTCCTCAATCAATCGTGGCGTGGTCTGGTCCCTCTCATCAAGAGCAGCCTGAAGAGCAGCCTGGCTTGCCAATCTCTCTTTCTCAAGAGCAGCCTGGTTTGCCAATCTCTCTTTCTCAAGAGCAGCCTGGTTTGCCAATCTCTCTTTCTCAAGAGCTGCCTAAAACACCATTCCTCGTTACCACAGTAATGATCTATGGTGACACACATAATGAATTGGATGAAAGTGTTCTTAGTCCGTACAACTAACCTCGATGGCAAGATCGACTGGTTGTGGACGATGCGTTATCTCAGGACAGCTGCTCGACTGGCGCGCCTTGATCTCCGGGAGAGTGAGTGGACAACGTACTATCCCATCTCCAATGGCTATCGAGCCATGGGGCCTCCCGCCGCCAGATATCATCACCAGCTCTGGATCCAAAGGTTCCTGGCTAGGGTTAAAGTCATCCCCTTTCGTAGCCTTCCCCACGTCCCTATATGCCACGAGCTTGTGGTGGGATGATATGTTGGTGAAGTTATTGGGATCATCTAGGTCAGACTCAGAGAATGCCTTCGCCTTCTTGTACGAGGCAGTATGGGCCATGCCATAAAGGTCGTACAAGTGTGGCATCTCCGTCTTATTTTGATGCGCCTAAAAGAGAGGAACAGAATATTAGCATGAAGAATGAATTGCATGAATCCTGAAGCAAATCACATACCCAGTTTCGTCCGAAATGAAGTAAGTTGGCACTGCCTCGATGGTGTGGCACACCAACCATTTGGCTACGCCGATCCTTCGCATTCCCGTGGACGGCTCGCCAGCTGCCTGTCCACCACTCATCAACCAACGCCTCCCAACAATCCATCTTATCCGCACATCTCAGGGGCACCTGTAAGTTATTAGAAAGAATTTTGAGCACTACGCCTATGAATGAAATCAAGAAAACCACGTACAAGGACTTAAGAATAGGTAATTACCTTCATGTATTGCTCCTTCTTCAGAAACTTTCCACGGCAATCCTTCTTCTACTTCTTAATACCACGCGTGGCGTAGTAGTCTCGAATAGCCTACGGCTGAGCCTCGTGGCGTAACTTCTGCAGTAACCGCCTACACTCGGCCTCAAGAACCTTGGCCACCTCCTCCTCATATCCATCCTCACACCTATAGAAGGTATGCAATCAAACGTGAAAACACCGATTAGTACAATAATTAGCTATATTGTTAATTTTAGATTGTGTAAAAGGATAATTTACACAAAAGCTCTTGATTAACATCTCGGCCCTCGTGTGGCACAAGACACCATCTATAATATCTTCCGGCGGGGCCTGCGCAGCCTGGTAGTGCTCCCAGGAAAATCCTAGTGTAGGAACCTGACCCTCACCAGGCAACGTGACAAACCCCGGGAAATTTGTCCGCAAAGCACACCAAGGACGGAGTTCGGCCTACGGACTCCAAGAGGGTGTACCCATCCGCTGCAGTATGATAAGGTCAACGCATTAGATATTTGAACAAACTTGAAGGCAAAAGCTAAAAAAAGTGTAAATGTACTTACCTATTTCCTTCAGGTTTAATCACCGGCCTCTGCTCGCGGGTAGCCGGCACGACCGGGAGACGTGTACTACCACGCTTGTACACGATGGCTCCGTCCACCTGAACATCGCCCTCACTATCCATAAACTCATCCCCGCAATCCCTGCCCCCTGAGCCACCCAGACCCTCGGTCCAATCCGGCAACTCGGTCCCATCCGTCCAGGTATCCCATCCGGGCCTCTCCACGTCGGGTGAAGCCTCCGGAACCGTAGTCTCGTGGGCCAAATGCACCTCGACCCAAGGCTGATCCTGGACCGGAGTCTCATGGGACGAATGCCCGTCAACACCTGGCTCCTGGACCGGAGTCCCCGTGGCCTCCTTCGCAAACGGGTCGACCATAGTAGTCCTATGCTCGGGTGAATGAGATAGTGGTGGTGGTGAGGACGGCTCAACAGTCCTCCTGGATCTTCCGCGGCCACCACCTCTCCCTGTACCCTTCCCCTTCTTCCCTACCCAACCAACACCTCTCCTAGTGGGCAATGCCGGCGACGAAGAAGAACCCACGGGTGGTGTTGACAGACTGTCTGCCAAGGCTCTATGGAGAGATAGGGGTGGAAGGGAAGTACCACCCCTCGTGAGGGGCGGCTGGGAAGAACCCGTCGAGCGCTCTGGACCAGCGCCCACCATCTTCCAACACCTGGTGACCTGCCATGATAAAGATTAAAAGAAATTAGTACAACATAAAAAATTTGAATAACTAACATGAATAATAATATGTACATGAATAATAAAGATTAAAAAATATATAATTTAAGTTGTGAATCTTACAAACTAGTAATCATCATCAATAAATGCATCATCATCATCACTATCATGCATGTCTTCATGAATGATGTGCTCGTCGGGTTCAATGGCGTGAAGTTGTGAAAGGCCTTTCTTTAATCGTTGAAGCATTGATAGGTCATCCGCATCAGTAACCTCTACGAGTTCCAGGTCTTCTGGTTCCGGCTCAGGGGTGGAGTCGGATTCATTGTCGCTGTCTACTTCCATGTTCTTGAGTGAAGCACGACGGTTCTTGAAATGTTTCTTGGAAGAATTCTCCATCATATGTGTCTGGGTTAATGTGAGGTTCATAATCCTGTTCATTTTGGAGAGGTGGTCTGACATGTGGCGGCACTTCATAAACAACATACCAACCTTCCAGATTCTTATCCGTTTGGCATGCCCAAGGTAGATAGAAAACTTGGGTCGCCTGTTGAGCCGTAATATAGACATCGGGAACATCAAAATGGGTGTTTGCATTGATTTCCACTAGTCCTATATGTTCATGAGTCCTTCTAGTCTCCTTCGGCTGGAACCAATAACATTTGAAGACTACGACGTTCGGTGGGTTTTCACCATAGAATTGAAGTTCATAAATTGCCTCAACTCTTCCAGAATACTCGATAACACCTTCGCCGATAGCAGAGACACCACAATTTGTAGATTTCCGGTCGGGCATAGATAGCTCTTTGCCAAAGGTACGAAAGAGATACCCGTTGACGTTGTATTTCTCAAACGAACGGACGTTATAGTCAAAACCATTAGCGACTTGTCTCAATTCGGCTTCCATAGACTCTGAATTAGCCTACAAGTTTAATACGAAACGATTGTTGCATTAGCCGCAAGTTAGACCAAGAAATGAAATGGTCCATTATTGATATTTACCGTTTGTTTGAACCAAGAGATGAAACCGGGATAGCCGCCTCCTGTCTTTGACAGAAGCTCATACTCTTCGACGGAATCATTTTCGATCACCGCTCCATTCGAGAATTTGGCGATGTAACGGCTGTTTGAAATATCCGGAAATAAGAGCAGTTCAAATGAATTAGATGTTACGAGAAAATGTGCCGAGAACTCACTCGATGTACGACCGCACTTCTGTTAGGTTGTTGAAGATATACAACGAAATGTTCCGCCATTCTTCGACATCCAACGTTATTGGTTTCGAAGCACCGGCTGGTGCGAGCTTCCCTTTGAATAGGCTGAGGTTAGACCCACCTTTTTTAGGGTCTCTGTCATTGTGCCGAGGCTTCGGATTATGCAAATGATGAGTTTTGGCTTCGTAGTGTGTTGTCACAAAGTTTTCCACCTCCTCAGTAATGAATGCCTCAGCCATCGATGCTTCAATTCTACGCTTATTTTTACATATAGCTCGAAGGGTCTTCTGCATCCTCTTAGTTGCATAGCACCAACGATCTTGCACGGGCCCACCCAATCTTGCCTCGGTCGGTAGATGTAAAATCAAATGCTGCATTGGATTAAAGAAGCCCGGTGGAAATCTCTTCTCTAACTTGCACAACAACTCTGGTGCAAACTCCTCCATGTCTTCTACCACGCCAGGCGACAATTCTTTTGCACAAAGAACACGGAAGAAATAGCTCAGCTCTGCCAGTACTAGCCATTCATCCTCAGGAATAAAGCCACGTAACATCACCGGCATTACCCGCTCTAGACATATGTGCCAATCATGACTCTTGAGACCAAAGATTTTTAATTTTTGAAGACTCGCTCCCCTCTTTAGATTCGCTGCATACCCATCGGGGAACATCAAGTGCATTTTGACCCATAAGATAATTTCCCTCATAGCCGGCCTTCCAAGATTGAACCAGGCCTTTGGCTTCGACCACTTCTGCTTTCCTTTGCCTTCTCGCATGTTTTGTAACGGTCTATGACATAGTGTCTCTTGATCGACTCTAGCCTTAGTATTATCCTTTGTCTTCCCATCTATGTCGAACAATGTACCAAAAATAGCCTCTCCGATATTCTTTTCAGTGTGCATCATGATGATATTGTGTGCAAGAAGGAGGTCTTTGAAGTAAGGAAGATCCCAGAAGCATGGCTTGTGAGTCCAGGCGTGTTTTGAATTATACCCCTTGAAATACCTTGGACGCTCTGGATTAGGCTCGAGGGCGTTTAACTGATCCAATATCTGTTGGCCTATCAACGCAGGTGGTGCCAAGTTTTTCATAACTTTACCTTTGGTAAAATTCTTCTTGTCTTTTCTGAACTGATGGTCAGGATCCAGGAACTGTCTA
Organism: Hordeum vulgare subsp. vulgare; assembly: GCF_904849725.1. Lineage (NCBI taxonomy): Eukaryota > Viridiplantae > Streptophyta > Magnoliopsida > Poales > Poaceae > Hordeum > Hordeum vulgare. Next base: position 265,703,588 of record NC_058519.1, on the reverse strand, counting down.
TGCAAGTCAAAGCAAGAATACTTCCGACCCTCCTGCAACCAATGAAACTGATGAGCTTCCTTGCATTGGGGGCACGAGAACCTTCCATGCACACACCATCCAGAGAATAGTGCATACGCCGGTAAGTCATGCATAGAGTACATGTACCACACATGCATTTTGAAGTTTTGTTTTCTAGCGGCATCGTATGTCTTGACCCCATTATCCCAAGCGTCTTCCAATTCATCCTTAAGCGGCTGCAGGTACACATTCATATTCTTCCCCAGATAATTGGGCCCTGGAATTATCAACGTCAGAAATATGTTCTTTCTTTGAATAATCTGTCCGGGGGGAGATTGAGTGGAATGACAAATACAGGCCAACAACTATATTTGGTTGCCGTCATGCCGAAGGGATTAAAACCATCCGTGTCGATGCAGACTCGAGGATTCCTTGGATCTGCCGCTTTATCCCGATGCAATCCATTGAAATGTTTCCACGCTTCCCCATCCGATGTGTGTACCACCGTCTTATTCCCATCCGCATCTAGTTCGGTTCTTTTGCCCAATTTGTGCCATGTCATCTGTCTGGCTGTCTCTTCGACCATGAAAAGACGTTGAAGTCTTGGTACGATTGGCATATACCGAAGATCACTAACTGCGATTTTGGTCTGCCTCTTCTCACCCATACCGTTGTCTACCACAAGATACCTGCAAGACTCGCAATTGGGACAATTGTCCAAGTGTGCATACTCCTTCCTAAAGAAGACACTTCCTTTCTCACATGCATCTATCTTCTCACAGGGCATCTTAAGTACACGAAGTATTTTCTCCGACTGGTACAGGTTTGCAGGCATGACATGGCCTTTGGGTAGGAAGCGTCCAAATAGTATCATCATCGCGTCGTAGCATTCTCTTCCCAAGTTGAACTGAGCCTTCAGAGCCATTACTTGTGCAATTGCATCCAACTGACAGAGCTCAGTGTGCTCATGGAGAGGACGTTTTGAATACTCCAACATTTCATAAAAGGCCTTTGCAGATTCCTCCATCTCATCTTCCGAAACCCGAGCATCATCAAAGTCTTGCACCATGTCTTCGATCCTGGTACCATGCTCGTCCGTGCGATGACGGACCACCTCAGCTCTTGTGCGTTGTATAGACTCACCATGAAATGCCCAGACCGTATAATTAGGCTTAAAAGTCCTCCTCTGCAGGTGTTTAATCATTACAACCTCTGTCGTCTTTTTATAGTTGTCGCATCCAGGACAGGGGCAATAGTTTCTTTCCTGGCCATTTGCGAATGCGCTTTCACAAATTCCTTTGTTTTTACAAACCATTCTTTCGTCATCTCTTTCTGACTAGGGTGACCGGTATACATCGACGCACAATCACTCATCTTGCCTAGCTACTAAAGGCAGAAGAAATATATTTATATATAATTTAGCATTTATATTCATCGATTAATCAGGTTCGCCATTTTTATTACGTCTAGGCAACCTACACGCTAATAGGTAAAGATAGGTCCTAATCCCACCCGAGTATGTGTAGATTGGGTTCGTTTTCCCATGCTTTGCTCCGGATCCAACGCAAAATTTCGGCAGCACCTCCCCGCTGTTCTCCTGATACACGTCTCCGCAATAAACAGGGAGGATGTGCATCCGGAGAACAACAGGGAGGCACTGACGAAATTCCGCATCGGATCCAGAGCACAGCATACGGAAAAACGAACCCAATCTACACATACTCGGGCTGTCCATGGATAATGTTGGACAATTCGAAAGGATGGCGGTTACAAATATGCAAAGACATGCATATTTATGGATGTCGCCCTTTCGAACGGGAGATGCATACTGGTCACACATACTGATAAATTAATTTAATTACCTAAATCTAGAAAGTTTCATCCGGAAACCGAGCCATAGTAAATGATGGGGCAAGGAGGAGATGAAATTTATACTGACCCACGAATGCAGAGGCGGAGCTCGTACAACGCACGAGGAGGTCTTCGCACAACAGACCTCACAACGACGAGAGAACTATCACATGTAAATCCACCCGATCAACACAAATATTCTAATTTTTCATTTTAGAGGAAAGAAAGTTAAGAATATAATATTCATGAGCTAACCAAGGTTTTTATGCCATTTTGTAGCTAAATGGGCTAATTATCTCATTGTTGGGGAAATAAGGTAAGGAGAATAAGATAGAGGAGAAGAAAGAGGAGGAGGAGAAGAAGAAGAAGAAATCAAGAAGAAGGAGAAGGAGGAGGAGGAGAAGAAGGATAAGGAGGAGAAGGTATTCTTCGTCTCTTCTTATCTTCTTCTTCTCTTCTTCTTTTCTTCTTCTTTTCTTCTTCTCCTTCTTATTTTTGTCTTCTCCTCCTCCTCTTCTTCTTCTTCTTCTTCTTCTTCTTCTTCTTCTACTCCTCCTCTTCTCCTCTTCTCCTCCTCCTCCTCTTCTTCTTCTTCTTCTTCCTATTCTTTCTATTAAGCTAACTAACTAACTAACCTAACTAACCAAGCTAACTAAACCTATCGCTAAACCTATATAGCACTAAACAGCAAAAAAATAACAAATACATAATGTACCACTAAGTAACTAAAAAAGAATCTAGCTACCACTAATTAACAAAACAAAATCTACCACTAAACTACCTACTAAATCTACTAATTAACTAACTAAAACTACCAACTAACTGAACTACCACTAAAACTACTAATTAACTAACCTACCAACTAACTAAACTACCACTAAAACTACTAATTAACTAACCTACCAACTAAACTATATATGCCACAACAACTAGAATAACAAGAACAACTACAACAACAACAATAAAAAACCATGCCGGTAGTAATAATCTAATTCCAAAAAACTAAATACCAAACAATAAAAAATCAACTTCTTCTTCTTTTTTGTCTTCTTCCCCTTCTTATTTTTTTCTTATTCTCTTCTTCTCTTCTTCTTTACTTCTTCTCCTTCTTATTTTCTTCTTCTCTTCTTCTTATTCTTCTTCTTCTTCTTCTCCTTATTATTTTTTTCTTCTCCTCTTCTTCTTCTTCTTCTTCCCCTTCTTTTTCTTCTCATCCTCCTCCTCCTCCTACTCCTCTTCTTCTTCTCCTCTTCTCCTCCTCCTCCTCTTCTTCTTCTTCTTCCTCCAAATAACTAAATAACAAGGGGGTGCGGGTGGATGGGCTTACCGGTAGTGTTGGGACTGCGGGGGCGGCGCCGGGGCCTGCGGGCCAGTGGCTGGGCCGGTGGCGCTGGCGGTGGGGCACCGGGGGCGGCATGAGGGGCGACACCGGGGGCGCTGGGGGTGGGGCTGCGGGGGCGGCACCAGGGGCACGAGCAGCGCCGGCGGTGGGGCTTCGGGGGCGGCACCAGGGGCGCCGGGGGGTTTTGGGGCTTTAGGGGCGGCACCAGGGGCACCGGGGCGGCGCCGGGGGTGGCCGAGCGACGGTGGTGGCGGCGTGGGGCGTCGGGGGAGGAGAGAGAGAGTGGTCGTTTGAGAGAGAGAGGGCCGGGGTGGGGCGGGACAACCGTTACTAGATTCAAGACCTTTGCCGTCTGCTGGCGGACGGCAAAGGGGTCTATACTCTTTGCCGTCTGCCTTCGACATCTTTCCCGTCAGTCAAGAGACGGCAAAGAAGGGAGTAGTTTGACCTAAGGTTCCCCCGGCGAGATGAGCTTCTTTGCCGCCTGCTGGCCCCTTCTTTGCCTTCTACGGCAGACGGCAAAGAGTTGACTGCTGGCAAAGACCTTCTTTGCCATCAGACAGTTCATTGCCATCTGCTTTCTGGGAGCTGACGGCAAAGACACTCTTTGCTATCAGCTAGCAGACGACAAAGATTTGGCAGATGACAAAATATTGTTTTCCAGTAGTGTCACCCCCTCTAGACACCTCTTCTATCGATCTCTCTATTGGTATTAGAGCAAGGTCTCTAAAACCTTGGTTTAAACACCATTGGAGGAAGATTGATGTGCCTAGTTTGGGGAATATTTTTGATAAATTCCATTTGCGCAATGTTAAATATCACTATGAACCTCCCATTTATCCTTTGCATCTTTATGATATCCTCAGCTTTTGCTACAGTGATCTCTGTAATTAAGCTACAGTAAACCTATGCTAATGGTGCCACGTCACCATCATTACTGTTGTTAATGTCGCGTTAGTTCAAAACCAATTCAAATTCAAATTTAAATTAAAGTCAAACGATAAAAAGTTTTTGAATGCCAAAATAAAAATGATCGGTATGTGTCAAATATTACTTAGGAAGTTCCCTTTTAGAAATCGTTATTTTGGAGGTAATTATTCCAATAAAATAAACTAGATCCAAAACTATTAATCAAATAAAGAGAAAAAAAAAGAAAAAAGAAAAAACAAACCCCTGGCCAAACTGGGCCAAATGGCCCAGCCGGCCATCCCAACCACCCGAGCCCACTAACCGGGGTATTTAACCCCTATCTCCTAACCCTAGCCCACAACCACCACTCCCTCATTCCCACCACGGGCGCCACCCACCAAAATCCACGAGGGGATCCCTCCCATCAGTCCCCCGAGCCCCCGAACCCCCCACTCTCCCTCGCTCACCCCACCCACCATGAGGGGATTCATCCTCCCTCGATCCCCACCGAACCCCCCCCACTCCATGAGCGAGCCAGCCACCCACCGCTCCCCTCGCTCGCCCCTCACCCCCCCTCGATGCGCCTCCCGACCAGACCCCTCGAGCCCGCCCACCTCTCTTCCCATGCTCCCGATCCAGATCGTATTGGGGCCTCTCCCTGCACTCCAGCACGCCAGCCCCAGCAATGACCCGCGCCGGCCCCCAGGCGGGCTGCATCACCAATGCCCCCGACGGCCACCTCTGAGGCCGCCGGCGGCCCTCCTCATCACCTCTATCACACCCGGGCGCCCTGCAGGCAGCCCTGCCTCTGCACTCCCGTCGCCTCGCCGACGGCTCGCCGACGCCGACCGTTCGCTCTTGCTGGTCGCCCTCATCTCCTTCGAGCCGGCCTCCTCACGCCTCGCCGGCGAACACTGGCATCGGGAGTGAGACTCTCCCCTTTCACTCCTCACCTCTCGCTCCCCCTCGGTCCAACCGCGAAATACCGCACCACCCTGCCTTCCAGCGAGCCCCTCGCGCACGCCGGCACCCCTCCGCTCTTGCCCGCTTTCGGGGACCCGAGTACCCTCGCCCGTGCTGCCCTGGCTACAACGCCGCCATTGTGCCCCCTAGCTGCTCCACCGCGGCCCCAGGCCCCTAGCCAGGTCCCCAACCACGTCCCCAACCGCGTCCACCGCTGCTCCACCACGCCGATGCTACTCTCGCCCGGAGCCGCTGGCCATGCCCTTGGTTGGCCCCGGCTGGCCTCGACCCCGATCTAGCCGACCCTCCCTGTCAAGTGGGGATTAACACCCTACACTCACCCCGTTTTGCCCCAACCTACGACACGTGGGGCACACCCCGCAAAAAAACATTTAAAAATAATAATTTTTAAAAAATAAGAAAATAAATTAATAACTAAATTAACTAATTAATTAATTAATAGCTAATTAGCTAACTTAATTATGTGGGGATTAAACTGCCTAATTAATTAGGGTAATTAATCAGGTTAACCAAACATAATCTAATTAAATTAATTCTCTTAAGTTAGCTAAGTTGTGTATGACACGTGGGTCCAACCCCGTCAAGTTAAATCAGATTAATGCTAGTTAAGTTGTGTATGACCGGTCAACACACCTGTTGACTGATAATGTCATGCTGACCTCTCGCTGATGTCATAATTGAAATATCTGAATTTAATTAAATATGTTAATTCCTAAATAAATAATAAAAGTTTCAAAATTATTATAAAATAAACCGTAAGTCAAATGAAATTACTTTGAACATGAAAGTTCATCTGCAAATCGAGACGAACCCGGATACGCTATCCATTTGTGTGTCTCGCGTCCCTAGCATAGCAAACGTGGAAATTTTCCACTGTTTTCATCTGACCGGTAGTAGCCAGAGACTCGGGAAATATCATTCCATATTTTTCCGATCCTTCTATGACGGATAGCACTGCGTTATCTCATGCCTAACCCTGCTTTGTCACGTCATGCTTAGTGTTTGCATATGTGTGCTTATATTTATTGTTTCTTCCCCCTCTTCTTATCGATAGACCCCGAGAATGACGTTGCTGCCGGGTACGACTACCCTTCCGATGACCAGCCGTTTGCCGCATAGCAACAACACAATCAAACCCCCTTGATCATTCCTATATCGCTTATTTCTTTTTCCCTCATGCTTGCATTAGAATTTTGCTACTGTTGTAATTAGTTCCTATATCTCATGCATAACCTGTTTTTGATGAACTGCTACTTTCAGTACTGCACTTTAAACTGCTTAGTATAGGTGGAGCAGTCATCCCCTCTGACCCCTTAGTCCAGTTGCCCCGCTTTATTGTCGAGTCTCGATCACTGATCGACGAGCCAAGACCCGACACATCACTTACACCCGTTAGTTGTACGATGATGGAGAGCTACTATCGGGTACCGAGGGTGACACCTCGTGAAGTACTCATGATGATATCTGTGTAGTGCAGCTAGTCGGTCGTGGTTATTGAGGGTGCTTCCTCCTTCACCTCTCCCGACGATGACTATGTCTTGCAACCCCTCAAGTGTGAGACCCTCGAGGGTGATTCCTCTAAGTCCTCCTTGACGGTTACATTGTTCGGAATCCAACGAGGGTGATACCTCGGATCCTCCTGATGTTACAACCACATAGTTACTTGACCGTGATACTGGGAACATTGTTGAATAATGTTAGGCGGGTGGATTCCCTCGCGAATGTGTCGATTAGTTAATTAAAATGTTAATGGATTTGGGTATTTGATCTGGGTTGGTCAGAAGGCCTCATTACGCACTAACCGTCTATGTGGGAAGAATTATGGGTACTCGACGACGTGGTATCAGTCGAACCTCTTCATACGTCAGCAATGGAGCGGCGCGCGCCCGAGTGGTCTGGATATGCATCGCTCTTGTAATAAGGGGTGCTAGGACTGACCTCGGCCGCCCACGCATCATGCAGGAGTGCAAAGGGTGCTGGGCCCATGACCCTTGCGCGCTTAGGATTTAGACCGGCGGGCTGGCCTCTCTATTGAGTCTAGGTGGGGCTACGACGTGTCGATATTTCGAGGTCGGACATGACCCATAAAAGTGTGTCCGGCCAAAGTGTTATCGAGCGTGACGGGGAATATGTTGTGCACCCCTGTAGGGAAGAACTTATCTATTCGAATAGCCGTGTCCACGGTTACAAGACGACTTGGAGTTGTGCCCTGATCTTATACAACTACAACTGTCACTAAACTAGAATGTTTGCCCCAGGATTGCTTCCTCGCACGGAGTCGAGGGAGAATCTATGGGCATGACCTCATATTAATATTGCTGCAACAATATGACTTTAATTGTGTTACCTGTTCTACTCTCGTCTATTGCTGCAATACCCCTCAAGATGCTAGTATTCAATAGGACTAGGCCTTCTCTCTCTATTCTCGCATGGTTACAGTCAGTCCACATATAACCCCTTCCTTAGCACAGTTCTGATGTCAGTCTTGCGAGTACTTTGGATGAGTACTCACCATTGCTTTCCTCCCCCTTTGTCCCCTTGATCCGTTGCTACGACCAGATGATGGAGCCCACGAGATGGAGTATCCCGCCGACGATGACTGCTAACCTCGAAGGTGCCTACTACGTGGAGGTCGCTGAAGACCAGGAGTAGTTAGGAGGCTCCCAGGAAGGAAGCCTCGCCTCGTTCGATCATTGTATCTTTTGAGGTAGCCTTATCTGAGGCACCCCATGTTTAATGTCTGTACTCATATATTTGTTGCTTCCGCTGACTTGTGTGTTTATCGAGCTTCTATATTCTAGCGCTCGAGGCCCCTGGCTTGTAATATGAATCTTATTTGTTTTATTTGTGTCTATAGTTGTGTTGTGAGATCTTCCCGTGAGTTCTAGACGATGGATTGATTCCTCAAAAGACTCCAAAGATTCTCTCCGATGTTCTCTCAGAAGCTGGTTCTCATCGCTTCTGCGATTTCCCTTCCTCCGTTAACCCCTATGGATGACGACATACAAATTTCGTTCATAGTTTCTTTCCCAATTTCTCTTGTTTTACGAGATGCAATGAATTATCTTATCGGGGATTCATCCGTCATCAGTTGTCATTGGTTTCAAAGTTCTTCGAATTACTATTCGATCTTTCGGAATCCCTAGTAGCCTATTCCTCTTGACCTTTCTCACCTGCTTGCATTATGGTTAAATCCGTATGTCTAGCCGCATCCATTAAAATCCTTTGTGATTTTCCTGTGATATTATTGATTCTACCTTTGTGTGAATGCACACAATCTTCTGTTGATACTCATAAATTATCTTTCCGGCTCATACGTCCCTCCACACAGAGCTAGTTCTCGACAAATCAACTTTGGTTGGTTGTTCAGAGAAGTCCATTCAACTTACTTGTATTTGATCGGAGCATCTGATTATGATACAGCAACCTAGAAATCCCAATTCCATTGGTAATTAAGTATCAATATTTTTCAGATGTTCTATAACCCGATGCATCGCATCCTATCTCCCCTGATTGAGTACCGATACCCACATCAGGTCCATTGTGGACTTCGAGGCCCATTGCTGGGTTATTATCCGACGACATCCTTTACATTCAAAAAAATCTTGTGATATTGTTCCCCTGATACGTAATTCCATTGGTAAATTGTGCCTTCTCCTTCTGATAAGTTGTATCCTATGCCCTTGTTAGCCATGCTCTTCAAGCATGTGTTAATTACTCCTGGAGTTTGTGGTATATGTTCCTAAGATACCCTGATGGGTGGAACCTATGCCTTCATAAATCAATATGACCCGAAGAGTTTCCACGAGTCTTAATCTTCTGGTGTTTGGCCAGATAATCTTTCCAAGCTATAACCTCATCAAAGGCAAGGAGTAAATTGCAGGTGATGCAATGATGAAGTGGGAGTCGACCTTGAACTTGTGTTCATGCCCATGGAAACGATGTTGATCCTATCAGAGAAACTTCTCGTATCAATAATCATTCATTGTATGATTTAATCTGGTATCTGGGATCTTGTCCTTTGCAATCGTGGTTCCGACCATGTTGTCCTACCTCGATTTCATTCTCAGACGAGTTAAAGTACTTGTCTTCTTCAGATCAATACATCGGTCCAAGCCTTAATGTTGATCTACCTCCGAGTATTGTCCCTCATATCCCGAGAATATCGCAGAGCTATATAACTTCTTGTGAGCTCCTCATCAACTATTATATTTTCATTGATTCCAGTTTTCCTCGTGCTTTGAGTTATTCGACACTCAAGGATATCGATAACAGAATCGAGTACTCATTGCGATCCAACAAGTCTTAGTAATTTTCTTTGCTTACGAGTTTGTACTCGATCATGTCATTCCAAGTTGTTAAGCTACATCATCATCGTCATGTTGGAGCTTGACCATGCTATCTACGTCCTCCATCTCTGGAACACATTTCCAACTATGCGTTAAGCTCACATCAAGCTTTCCACATCATATTGGTTGTTTTGAAAGGCAATTTTGATTTTGAGCTAGCAGTCATAACTGTGTTTGCGACAACCTTTAGCTTCACCATTCCTTGTGTCGTCACTAATCGATTACATCTTCATGAAGCTTCTCGACAAATGTTTCATGATCGTCATCAGGATCCTGAGCTCTTTCAGGGTATCGATCAAATGCATGATGAGAAATACCATCCTTGACCCTCGATGATTTGTGTTTTCATCAACAACCTTTTTGCCTTCCCTCCAAACACAAACTTGTTCATGTTTTGTGTTGTCCCTTGAGTTCCTTGTTATCCAGGTTATGTTATCTTCTACCTTGGAGTATTACCATCTTTTAGGTCAATAATGTGGTGAGTATCGTTGCACCTCTTAAGAATTCTTGATATAGTAATACTTCTGGCCATCACCATTCAGTTCTTGGTCCCGTGTTGTTTCAAACCAGAATACCAACAAGTGAACTCTAATGTGTGATTCCAATACTTCTAGTAATCCTATTGCCTTGAGTTCAAGAATTGATTGTTTCATTCTTGGTGTGTTGGTTGTTGACTCACTATTCTAGCATTGGTCGTGCTACTCATTCAGTATTTCCGAGTGCACCCTTTTACCAATGTTTAATTGTTGTTCTTCCCTCGAGCATATGACATTATAACATTCGAACAAATCCTATCTGCTTGATGTTATAATTTTGGAAATTCATCCATGTCAAAATCTTGAGGGATTGTTGTTGATCCCATCAGCAACACCCTCAACTTCTCCATGTTCCACGATGAAGCTCTTGAAAGCATTATACTTGTGCCTAGCTCATGAAGAATGTGTTTGATAGCAGAAATGTTTTCCAAAGCTAAAATTATTATTATTATATTTCCTATTTCAAGATAATCGTTTATTATCCATGCTATAATTGAATTGAATGAAAGCATAGATACATGTGTGGATATATAGACAAAACAATGTCCCTTGTAAGCCTCTAGTTGGCTAGCCAGTTGATCAAGGATGGTTACGGTTTTCTGACCATATGCAAGTGTTGTCACTTGGTACCTGGATTACATCATTAGGAGAATCGTGTGATGGACTAGACCCAAACTATGAACGTAGCATGTGATCGTGTCGTTTTGTTGCTATTGTTTTTTGCGTGTCAAGTATTCATTCCTATGACCATGAGATCAGGTAACTCACTGACACCGGAGGAATACCTTGTGTGTATCAAACGTCACAACATTACTGGGTGACTATAAAGGTGCTCTACAGGTATCTCCGAAGGTGTCCATTGAGTTAGCATGGACCAAGACTGGGATTTGTCACTCCGTGTGACGGAGAGGTATCTCGGGGCCCACTCGGTAATATAACATCACATACAAGCCTTGCAAGCAATGCGACTCAAGTGTAAGTCATGGGATCTTGTATTAAGGAATGAGTAAAGAGACTTGCCGGTAATGAGATTGAAATAGGTATAGGGATACCGACGATCAAATCTCGGGCAAGTAACATACCGAAGGACAAAGGGAATGATATACGAGATTATACGAATCCTTGGCACAGAGGTTCAACCAATAAGATCTTCGTAGAATATGTAGGATCCAATATGGACATCCACGTCCTGCTGTTGGATATTGACCGAGGAGTGTCTCGGGTTATGTCTGCATAGTTCTTGCACCCGCAGGATCTGCACACTTAAGGTTCGATGATGTTTTAGTATAGTTGAGTTATATGTGTTGGTGACCGAAGGTTGTTCGGAGTCCTGGATGAGATCACGGAGGTCACGAGGGTTTCCGGAATGGTCTGGAAATGAAGATTGATATATAGGATAGTTTCATTTGGTCATCGAAAAGATTTCGGGCATTAACGACAGTGTACCGGGAGTGATGAATGGGTTCCGGATTGTCGGGACCCCGATCCTAAGTCATAGGAAACCAGCCTGTAACACATCGCATCTCTTTGCAGTCTCACGCACGGTTAACCCCACGCTGTAGCCTTACCTTAGTCGGGACCGTTTGCGCCTTTTGACATGCGTATGCAATTGTGCCGCTAGCAATCCAATGACAAAGATCCCGGATCGACATGTCTAGTCATAAACCAAAGAGGCAGTTCCGCACATGGACAGGCATACATGACCCAGCAAAGGAGGTGTCGGCCACCAACGAATGTAGACGTGTCGTAGCAAGCTACAAGGACTCTATTACATCGCGTGACATTTCCCCAAAGGGGACACACACAACAGCTAAGAAGGACACACGCCGGTCAACCAATGTGTCCGGAGCAGTAGCGAGCTACCATGGCTCGTTGGACCACAAAGGGGCATTTCCCTGTAAGGAATGCTACTAATGTCTACGGCTAGGTAATCGAACCCCATACATACCAAGTACGACACACGTACGCATGGCATACCGATATGTATAGATACATCGATGGCATCACAACATAACCATAAACATACACGCTTTATTTAAAAGGCTCGGAAGAGCCACACACATAATATTACACAGTAGGGGTCCCACGACCCATCATAACAGTCATTCAAGTTACAAGCCAGCGGAAGTAATTAAATTGTCTGAGTACATACAGATGAAACTAGAAGGCACATGGCCTGACTATACTACAGACCCAACCTAGGGCCAGATCGTAGCTGGGACACCAGCTACTCGTCGTCGTCGATGTCTAGGAAGAACCCTCCGTTAAGGTCATTAACAACCTCCGCAACAAATATTAAGCAAACATGAGTACGGAGGTACTCAACAAGACTTTAGGATACCTATCTACTCATGCAAGTATCAATAAGGAATTGTGGGGTTTCATGCGGAAAGCCAGCATTTGACTCGTGGCTAGACAACTTGCATTTTAAAACAATTTTTGACAACTTTATTTCTCGCAAACGAGTCCACTAACACCATAACAATAATCCATCATGGAATCATTCCGTCTCCATATGGAAATGTCGTCCACGACACTCACACTTATCTTGACAGTTTTATGAGTAGCCATTGAAGTTATTTATGAACAACATATGTCTCCAAGTAGTCCATATCCGCGGACGCGGCTATTCGAATAGATCATAACCCTGTAGGAGTGTAATTATTCACACACACTCTCGCCACTTATCGCCATGTGCACGTCATGCACCTCGGCAACCTTCAAGCGGAAGCCCAGCGAGGGAGTCGGCCACGACCGTTAACCACACTAATACTTAGTCCAGGTCTATCGCCTATCTGAGGGTAACCCGCACAGAAGTCCGGCCAAGGTTTCCGCAACGGCCCCAAACGATGTGCGCAGGGTTCCCAAGCCCACCATCCAGGTGCCACTTGGTACACCATGCCACAGCCTACCACATCACAACCCACCTCTCAAGTCAGCGCTATGCACGGCCTCCAGCATGGCTATAAACACCAGAAACTACTTGCAACTACTGGACCGAGTACTAAGCGATTAATAAGTCGAGCGGGGTCATATTTCAGGGCCCAGCATGTGGCAGTATCTCATCTTGGATTACATACACGGAACTCAGGTCCTAGGGACGGTTCCAATGAAACAACCTGCCATGTACTCCTACATAGCCTTTCACCGGTACGTTTACCAAATCAGGTTCAACACACAACCTTTTCTTAATGAACACATTCTCACAATTCTGTTCACCTCCCAGATCACAAACCATACACAACTCTAACTATAGCATGCATAGCAGGATATGGCACATCATGGCTCAAGCATCTACCAGGTATGCTAGGTTGCAAGGTTCAGCTATTTACTGTGACAAAGACAGGTCATGCAAAGGAAGTGGGTTCAACTAACATGGCAAAAGCATTTGAGCATTTGATCCTAATGCAATAAGTAAGTGCAGGAGCGAGAACATGGGATTTATCGGGATGATCAAAATGGTTGCTTGTTTTGTTGCTCATAAGAGGGACAATATCCATCAGTCGGATATTCGGTGGAATCTGAAGGAGCGGAGCCTACCGAAAGAAATCACAACAATCAATAACAATCATATGCAACAAGATGATGCATGAGCATGGCATGAGGATGCAAGGTGGTATGCTATTATGGCTAACATTTATTAGGTTTGAAGTTGATTTGAATCAGATTCAAATGTCACTTCAAACGAGGTATTCTCGAATACCATTTTAATTGATTCGACCTGATGCTCAGATCAACTTGTTTTTAACATGCATGGAAATGATATTTAAGTTGCTGGTTGTGATTGAACAATGTTTGATCATAGCATTTGAAGTGGAATTCAAATGATTTTCAAATTCCATCTCCATAGCATTTATAAAATTTAACTTATTCATTATTCTACATGTTTGGTCCAGTAACATTTTCAAACATGTTTGAAAATGACATATTCAGATTCCTTGGATTTTTCTGATACTTTTTCATATATAAATTATTTTCATTGGAGTTATAGATTAATTTCTATGATTTTTAGAAGTTTTGGCATTTTTCTGGAATTCTTTTAAATCAGAAAATCTTTACTGCATCAGCATGACATCAGCAGGTCCAACTGGCCGTTTAAAGTCAAACCTGACCAGTGGGACCCACTGGTCAGTGACTGGTGAGTTTTAGATTAGTTTTAAACTTAATTAGCTAATTAACAGTACCTGACCCACATGTCAGTGACTTATTAGATTAATTAATTTTATTTTGTTAATCCTAAACTTCGAGAGGCTGGCCCCACGCGTCAGTGGCTCAGGCCAGCTGAGATCCACCGGCGGCGAGGTCGTCCTCACCGGCGGGGAGCCTCCCGCGACCACCAGAACGGCGGGGGGCATCGGAAACTCGTCTCCGACGACCAAGCGCACGGCGGAGACCATAGGGAGATCGGCAACTCGACGGCACGCACGATGGGGCAAACCCCAGGAGCTGGGGTGGCCGGAATCGACGCCGGCGACGAGCTCGGCAGCGACCAAAGCTCGGCCATCGTCGAGGTCATCGAAAACAGGGGCAAATCGCGCGGGGCTGGGCTCCTAAAGCATCTACGCGATGGCCTGAAGCTGCTGGTGGCCTCAGATGGACCGACTGTTCACCGGATGGCTACCGGCGACGAGCTGCAATGGCGGTCCTCGTCGGGCTCTGGTGGAACTAGGCCTAGAGGAAGAGATCGACGGGGAAAACTTGGGGGAAAGCTGCGGAAGCTCACGAGGAGTGCAGAGGAGGGCTTAGACGACTCAGGGAAGCGTTGTGGGCGACGAATCGAGCGGAGCTTGCCGGCGACCGAAGCTTGAAGACGACTGTGCCGTGGGCGTTGCAGGGCTCGGGGAGGCTTCTACTGCTGCAAGGAGGACCAGCTCGTTGAGGCGGAGAGAATGGGGCACTCGGGGGAGAGAACTAGTGGCCAGAGGCACGGGCAGCTCGAGCTCGAGCTCCTGTAAATGGAGGCAGTGGGGGAGGAAAGAACCGAGAGGAGAGGGGGGAGAAAGAACGCGGGAATGGATAGGCCAGAGCTCAGGGAGGTTATCCCCGCGCGCGGCAGCGCGAAGCGGCGGCCAGGCAGGCAGGGAGCTGTGTGGAGGCACGGGGCGTCGCGGCGGCCACCTCCTGCTCCTACTAGCGAGGAGGTAGATGACACAGGAACTGGGCCTGGGCCAGGTGAGCGTCAGGTAGGCGTTTCTTCCTTTCTTTCTTGTTTTATTTTCTGTTTTACTAACTATTTGATTTGCCATTTATTTCAGCTCCAAAATAGTTTACAAAAAATATTTTGAACACACCAGAATATTTGTTGGAATATATCCAACCATTCCTGAAGTTTTCAACATTTTTGAAAACTTAAAGTTTTTTAATTCAAATTTAAACTTGAATCCAGTGGCTTTTTGCTTTTAAATAAAATGCCAAATGTGTTATGAAAATAGTTTTCTTCACTGCTTATTTGCTTTCAAGAATTATCAGAAAAGTTGAACTTTTCTTGAGGCCATTTTGGGTTCATTGATTTGAACATGTTTATAAATTCTTTGAATTTGAGAAGTGGCTAGGTTTTTTTTGAGTTTTTATTCACCACTTGCTTTGTTCTTGTTGAAATTTTCTTTGATGCAATGCAAAGAAGATATGAGCACAATGCTAACTTGATTAGGGTTTCAGGGATGTGACAAGTCACCCCCACTCAAAAGAATCTCGTCCCGAGATTTAGAAGTCGTCGGGAATAACGCGGGATACTCAAGTCGGAGACGATCCTCTCTTTCCCATGTTGCCTCCTTCTCAGAATGATTTTACCATTGAACTTTAAGAAACTTGAGGTTTCGACGTCGAGTGGTACGCTCAGCTTGATCAAGAATATGCACAGGGCATTCTCGGTATGAAAGGTTATCTTGGAGATCAAGCGTTTCGTGGTCCACTTCAGGGATGGGATCCGAAAAGCAATGCGTGAGTTGCGAGACGTGGAAGACATCATGAACCTTGGAAAGATGCGGAGGAAGTTCCAACTGGTAGGCAACTTCTCCTCGTTTGGCAAGAATGCGAAAGGGACCAATGTAACGAGGAGCCAACTTCCCCTTGATACCGAAACGATGGGTACCCTTCAAAGGTGTAACCCGAAGGTAAGCCTTCTCGTCAACTTCAAAGGTCATAGCCTTATGATGACGATCATATTGGCTCTTTTGACGAGACTGGGCTGTTTTCAACTTTTCACGAATAATGTGAACTTGCTCTTCTGCATCCTGGATCATATCCGGGCCAAAGAGTTGCCTCTCTCTGGTTTCCAACCAATTAAGAGGTGTTCGGCATCTTCGTCCATAGAGAACTTTAAAAGGGGCTTTGCCCAGGCTTGATTGATAACTATTGGTATAAGCAAATTCGGCGAATGGAAGGCACTTCTCCCAATTCATACCGAACGATATAACGCAAGCTCGGAGCTTATCCTGTAGGATTTGATTCACTTGACCACTTGATTGAGGATGGAAAGCAGTGCTAAAAGATAAGTGAGTCCCCATAGCATTCTGAAAACTTTCCCAGAAGCGAGAAGTAAAGATACTCCCACGGTCTGAGTTAATCTCCAGGGTAACACCATGAAGAGACACTATTCGAGAGATATATAACTCTGCTAGCTGGCTAGCTGTTATACTCTCACGAACTGGAAGAAAATGAGCTACTTTGGAGAGACGGTCAATGACCACAAAGATAGCATTATTTCCTTTCTTGGTCTTGGGAAATCCGGTAATGAAATCCATACTAACTATATCCCATTTCCATTCAGGAATAGCTAAAGGATGAAGGGTGCCAGCAGGCCTTTGATGTTCTGCCTTAACTCGATGACAAACGTCGCAGTTAGCAACGAACTCAGCAATTTCTCTCTTCATCCTAGTCCAGTAGAACCTCTGGCGTAGGTCCTGATACATCATAGTACTACCGGGATGAATGGCGAGAGGAGAATCATGAGCCTCCTTAAGGATTTACTGCCTTAGATGTGGGTTCTTAGGAACCACTAGACGATTCTGGAAGAACAGAACACCTTGATCATCCATGGAGAATTCATTAGCGTTTCTGCTAATAATGTTCTCCTTGATTCGTGATATCCCCTTATCATGCTTCTGGCCAGCTATAATTTGATCCATAAGGGTAGGCTTCGCCACCAGGGTAGAAAGGAATCCTTGAGGAACAATATGAAGATTCAACTTCCGAAATTCCTCATAGAGATGTGGTTGACCTCGTTGTAGCATCAAATTGTTACAATAAGATTTACGACTTAGTGCATCAGCCATAACATTGGCCTTCCCCGGGGTGTAAGTTATCCCTAAGTCGTAATTCGAGATCAACTCAACCCACCGTCTTTGCTTGAGATTCAAAACCGGCTGGGTGAAGATATATTTCAGACTTTGGTGATCAGTGAATATTTTGCAACGATTACGCAGAAGGTAATGTCGCCAGGTTTTTAGTGCATGGACTACAGTTGCAAGCTCAAGATCATGTGTGGGATAATTATCCTCATGTGGACGCAACTGTCGAGATGTGTATGCAATCACATGACGCTCTTGCAGGAGAATGCAACCTAATCCTTGTCGCGAGGCGTCGCAATAGATAAGAAAATCCTTAGAAAAATCTGGTGGTAGCAAAACAGGCGCGGAAGTCAGGCGTCTTTTCAGTTCCTGAAAACTATGCTCACACTGTGGTGTCCACTCGAACTTTTTACCCTTCTTGAGGAGTTCAGTTAGAGGCTTTGCAATCTTGGACAAATTCTCGACAAAGCGGCAACAATAGCTCGCTAGGCCAAGAAAACTCGTAACTTGCTTAACCGATTCAGGTTGAGTCCAATCAAGGACGGCTTGAACTCTCTCGGGATTGACAGCAATACTCTTACCAGAGATTACGTGGCCTAGGTAGGTCACTTCTGGCAACCAAAATTCACATTTTGAAAACTTGGCATAAAGGCGATCCTCTCGAAGTTTCATCAATACCAGCCTTAGATGCTCGACATGTTCTTGTTCGTTCTTCGAGTAGATGAGAATATCATCGAGGAATACCATGACGAATTTATCTAGATACTCCATGAAGATTGAATTCATCAAGCGAGAGAAGGTGGCTGGGGCATTGGTTAAACCGAAGGACATGGCGGTGTACTCGTATTGGCCATAACGAGTAACAAAATCCGTTTTTGGAATGTCCCAGTTCTTGATCTTGATTTGATGGTATCCCAACCTCAAATCCATTTTTGAGAAGACTAAGGATCCAGCGAGCTGATCATACAAGTCGTTGGTCCTGGGGAGTGGATACTTGTTCTTTATGGTGACCAGATTCACTGGTCGATAATCTACAACCATCCGATCCGTTCCATCCTTCTTCTTGATGAAGAGGACGGGGC
Organism: Hordeum vulgare subsp. vulgare; assembly: GCF_904849725.1. Classification (NCBI taxonomy): domain Eukaryota; kingdom Viridiplantae; phylum Streptophyta; class Magnoliopsida; order Poales; family Poaceae; genus Hordeum; species Hordeum vulgare. Next base: position 265,685,246 of record NC_058519.1, on the reverse strand, counting down.
AAGCCCAAGGAGAAGAGCTAGGACGAATGAAACCTTAATTCAAGGCCTCATCTAGTTGCTTCTTAAGTTCGGCTAGCTCCAGGGGTGCCATCTTATATGGTCTTCTGGCTATTGGAACAGTTCCCGGAACAAGATCTATCACGAACTCTACATCTCTCTCAGGTGGAATTCCTGGCAGTTCCTCTGCAAAAACATCCGGGAAGTCACGGACTACCGGAATGTATTCAAGTTCCGGAAGGGGGTTGGCATTGAGGGAATAGAGTTGGCATTTGGCAACTCGAGTAGAGACATTGACTATCTCACCCGAGGGATGGGTAAGCTGAACATTTCTAGTATGAGTATCAATCTTTGCATAGTGAGCTGACATCCAGTCCATACCCAACATGATATCAATATCCGAAGATTTCAGGGCTATCAATGGTGCTAGAAAAACTAGCCTGTCTACTAGAATTTCATTGTCATAGGTTATCCTAGAGGTTTGCCACTTGCTACCAGGAGTTTGGACAACCAATGGAATTGGCATATCACAAAAATACATGTTATGCAATTGTGCATAACTTTATGAAATGAAGGAATGAGAAGACCCACTGTCAAAAAGAACAGACGCTCGGTGATGATTAACAAGAAGCGTACCCGGTATGACGTCGAGATCCCCTGCAGCTTCTTCTGCTGAGACATAGTTCACATGGCCACGTGCAGGAGTTGGCTTCACATAGTAAGGTTTGCCCGACTTGCCTTCCCCGACGGACTTTCCGGGTTGCTTGGCCCGGGTTGCTTGGCACCCACATTCTAAGGACACTCACGGGAATAGTGCCCTGGTTCTCCACACTTGGTTGGCACGTGGTGCAGCATTACTAGCTGGAACACCATAGGTTTTTGCTGGAGGGTTGGTCTGATTCGTCTGAGGCGCCAAGTAGGATGGCCTCGGAGTGTATCTTGGCGGCAGAGAACTGTTTGGAACCCACAGCTTGCGTTTTGGAAACACGGAACCACATGACGAGCCAAAGTCACGGGAGTGCTTCTTTGTGGCTTCGAAGTCAGTATGAGCAGTCTCGGCACTGATCGCCTTGTTGACCAGGGCTTGGAAGCTTGCACACTCGTGGAGGCGCAGATTATGACGAAGCTCAGGGCTCAGCCCTTATGGAATCTTGCTTGCTTCTTGGCGTCGGTAGACACCTCCTCTGTTGCATAGCGGGCGAGGTTACCAAACTCGCGGCTTTAGGCATCCACGGTGAACTTTCCCTGGGTGAATGCACAAAACTCCTCTCTCTTTCTGTCCATCAGGCCCTCTGGAATATGGTGCAGCCGGAAGGCTGCACTAAAGTCTGCCCATGTGGCTGCTGGTTCAGCAGGACGCATAGCTTCGAAGTTCTCCCACCACAGATTGGCGGGTCCTTCCAGAAAATACGCCACCAAGGTCACCTTGTCGGCCTCAGCAACATTCGTAGAGCGAATCTTACGTGAGTTACTGCACAGCCAATCATCAGCGTCGAGGGGATCGACGGAGTGATGGAACTTTGGAGGATTCAGCTTCACAAAGTCATTGAGGGACACTGCAGCATTCCTAGGCTGACGAGCCGTATTCTGCTCAATACGCTCTAATAGTCGGTTGGTCTCCCTTTTGTTCCTCTCTGCCTCAAGCATAACTTCTGCCAGAGAGGGCGGGTGAGGCAGGTCTTCTTTCGACGCTTGACTACCCTCGCCTTGCTCATGAGCAGGGGCACGGTTCAACCTGGTGAACACCATCCTGACAAACAAACTCACAGCTTAGACCAATATTATTATCAATACTAGGTATGGATTAAGAATGCACTGAACACATGGAATGCGGAAATGAATATCCGAACAACATGGTAACAAGCAACTGCTATATATACACCATGGTTCATACACACCCTTACATAGTTCAGTACAACCTTAACCGAAGAGCAAACTACTGAAATTATGAAACTACTCATCAGAGGCTTACAAGCTTCCTATACATTATTTATCTAGGCCTCCGGAATTCATTTCACATCACAAGCATACTTCACAAGTCACACAGGACTGTGAACGTACGGCTACTACCATACTATCCTTCCACTCATGGTTCAGGCATCTGCATAGAACATCTCATAAAGATTGCCTCCATGGCCTGGAAGCTCCACCTGCGGATCAGGAAATACTCTGGGCTGAGATCCCTGGGATCCATAAGGACACGGATCTCCTGACTGGTGGTAGTAGGGGTCCCTGAAGAGGGGTGACTCCTCCTATAGCTGGCCAGTCAACATGGGCCGGAAGATGGGTTCTAACAAGGTTCACCATCTCCATATCTCCGTACCCTGTCTGGACTACCGGTGCCAGCTGCGTCAAAGCTGTCCACAGACGGGCACGTGTAGCATAAAGCTCCATGCGGAGGGCACGAGCATCGCTGTCTCTGTTCTCTAGCATCTCAGCAGTGGACTGCAGTAGCGGATCCTCCATAGAGGAATCAAAGAAGACCCTGCTGAGGTATCCCTCTTCACCTGGCTGAGAGGCAGGAACATAGCAGAACTCTGAGTTCTACAGCAGTGCATGTCTCGCCCTCATAATGGTCAGCATTGAATAGGCAGCATCTTGTACTGCCATGTCAACAGTGACTCCCAATCCATAGGACCAATGGATTGGCTCCTCAGCTCCAGGGTAGTTTGGATATACCCTAACAGTGCAGATATACTGGCTCTGGTTGAAGTCTCGATACTGTTCCTCCACTGTGTACTCTGGGTACCAACGGTAACCGCACACCGACATCACGCTGACCAGCATGGCTGTATGACCCGGCACATCAATGCACCTGGTCAGACGAACCACCTGACGAGAAAGACAGCCAGGCATCTGAAAAAAATAGAAAGTAATGCAAAAGCATTAGAGCTCTGAATGCAAAATTGGGCAGCATAACGGCTGTAAATGCTCCAAAACAATTTTGAGACGACCCAAAAATAGAATAGCGTAACCACTCAAATATCAAGTTCAATTCTCTGATCATCAAACTTACTTCCTTTTTCCTAGGGATAAAAGACACCCAAATATCTCTCGACCCGTCGTCTTATAATCTACTGATCAGAAACACGAGCCTAGAAGAAGATGAGTAACCTAGTCCTTAATTCCCGCAGAAAAGACGAGAATGACCAGAATAGAATAACTTGAGACGAGAACAAGAGTCTTATGTTCCCTTCCACAAACAATTCCCTTATATATAAGTAAAGCAATTCTAGACTCAACTTCGACCAGTTTGGCTTAGTAGTCCTACAGTCAGTCAGGCGCTGATACCAACGCTATCGGGACCCCGATCCTAAGTCATAGGAATCCAGCCTGTAACACATCGCATCTCTTTGCGGTCTCACGCACGGTTAACCCCAAGGCTGTAGCCGTACCTTAGCCGGGACCGTTTGCTCCTTTTGACTCGCGTATGCAATTGTGCCGCTAGCAATCCAATGACAAAGAACCCGGATCGACATGTCTAGTCATAAACCAAAGTGGAAGTTCCGCACAGGGACATTCATACATGACCCAGCAAAGTAGGTGTCGGGCACCAGGAATGTAGACGAGTCGTAGCAAGCTACAAGGACTCCATTACATCGTGTGACATTCCCCCAAAAGGGACAGACACAACAGCTAAGAAGGACACACGCCGGTCAACCAATGTGTCCGGAGCAGTAGCGAGCTACCATGGCTCGTTGGACCACAAAGGGGCATTTCCCTGTAAGGAATGCTACTGAAGTCTACGGCTAGGTAATCGAACTCCATACATACCAAGTACGACACACGTACGCGTGGTAGACCGATATGTATAGATACATCGATGGCATCACAACATAACCATAAACATACAAGCTTTATTTAAAAGGCTCGGAAGAGCCACACACATAATATTACACAGTAGGGGTCTCACGACCCATCATAACAGTCATTCAAGTTACAAGCCAGCGGAAGTAGTTAAACTGTGTGAGTACAGACAGATGAAACTAGAAGGCACATGGCCTGACTATACTACAGACCCACCCTAGGGCCAGATCGTAGCTCGGACACCAGCTACTCGTCGTCGTCGATGTCTAGGAAGAACCCTTCGTTAGGGTCATTAACAACCTCTGCAACAAATATTAAGCAAACATGAGTACGGCAGTACTGAGCAAGCCTTTAGGATAACTATCTACTCATGCAAGTAACAATAAGGAATTGTGGGGTTTCATGCGGAAAGCCAACATTTGACTCGTGGCTAGACAACTTGCATTTCAAAACAATTTTTGACAACTTGATTTCTCGCACACGAGTCCACTAACACAACAACAATACTCCATCGTGGAATCATTCCGTCTCCATACGGATATCCATCCATGACACTCACGCTTATATTGACAATTTTATGAGTAGCCATTGAAGTTATCTATAAACAACATATGTCTCCAAGTAGTCCATATCTGCAGACGCGGCTATTCGAATAGATCATAACCCTACAGGGGTGTACTTCTTCATACACGCTCTCGCCACTTATCGCCATGTGCACGTCATGCAGCTCGGCAACCTTCAAGCGGAAGCCCAGCGAGGGAGTCGGCCACGACCGTTAACCACACTAATACTTAGTCCAGGTCTATCGCCTATCTGAGGGTATCCCGCACGGAAGTCCGGCCGAGGTTTCTGCCACAGCCTCAAACGATGTGCGCAGGGTTTCCAAGCCCACCATCCGGGTGCCACTTGGTACACCGTGCCACTGCCTACCGCATCACGGCCCACCTCTCAGGGCAGCGCTATGCACGGCCTCCAGCATGACTATAAACACCAGAAACTACTTGCAACTCCTGGACCGAGTACTAAGCGATTAATAAGTCGAGCGGGGTCATATTTCAGGGCCCAACATGTGGTAGTATCTCATCTTGGATTACATACACTGAACTCAGGTCCTAGGGACGGTTCCAATGAAACAACCCGCCATGTACTCCTACATAGCCTTTCACCGGTACCTTTACCAAATGAGGTTCAACACACAACCTTTACTTACTGAACACATTCTCACAATTCTGTTCATCTCCCAGATGACAGACCATACACAACTCTAAGCATAGCATGCATAGCAGGATAAGGCACATCATGGCTCAAGCATCTACGAGGTATGCTAGGTTGCAAGGTTCAACTATTTACTGTGACAAAGACATGTCATGCAAAGTAAGTGGATTCAACTAACATGGCAAAAGAATTTCAGCATTTGATCCTAATGCAATAAGGAAGTGAAGTAGCGAGAACATGGGATTTATCAGGATGATCAAAATGGTTGCTTGCCTTGTTGCTCAGAAGAGGGACAATATCCGTCAGTCGGATATTCGGTGGAATCCGAAGGAGCAGAGCCTGCCGAAAGAAATGACAGCAATCAATAACAATCATATGGAACAAGATGGTGCATGAGCATGGCATGCAGATGCAAGGTGGTATGCTATTATGGCTAACATTTATTAGGTTTGAAGTTGATTTGAATCAGATCCCAAATGTCACTTCAAACGAGGTATTCTCGAATACCATTTTAATTGATTCGACGTAATGCTCAGATCAACTTGTTTTTAACATGCATGGAAATGATATGTTAAGTTGCTGGTTATGATTGAACAATGTTTGATTATAGCATTTGAAGTGTAATTCAAATGATTTTCAAATTCCATCTCCATAGCATTTATAAAATTTAACTTATTCATTATTCTATAGTATTGGTCCAGTAACATTCTCAAACATGTTTGAAAATGAGATATTCAGATTCCTTGGATTTTTCTGATACTTTTTCATATATAAATTATTTCCATTGGAGTTACAGATTAATTTCTACGATTTTTAGAAGTTTTGGCATTTTTCTGGAATTCTTTTAAATCAGAAAATCTTTACTGCATCAGCATGACATCAGCAGGTCCAACTGGCCGTTGAAAGTCAAACCTGACCAGTGGGACCCACTGGTCAGTGACTCTGGTTAGTTTTAGATTAGTTTTAAACTTAATTAGCTAATTGATAGTACTGGACCCACATGTGAGTGACTTATTAGATTAATTAATTTTATTTTGTTAATCCTAAACTTCCAGAGGCTCGCCCCACGCGTCAGTAACTCAGGCCAGCTGAGATCCACCGGTGGCGAGGTCGCCCTCGCCGGCGGGGAGCCTCCGGCGACCACCAGAACGGCGGAGGGCATCGGAAACTCGTCTCCGACGACCAAACGCACGGGGGAGACCACAGGGAGATCGGCCACTCGACGGCGCGCACGATGGGGCAAACCCCAGGAGCAGGGGTGGCCGGAATCGACGCCGGCGACGAGCTCGGCGGCAACCAAAGCTCGGCCACCATCGAGGTCATCGGAAACAGTGGAAAATCGTGCGGGGCTGGGCTCCTAAAGCATCTACGCGACGGCCTGAAGCTGCTGGTGGCCTCAGATGGACCGACCGTTCACCGGAGGACTACCGGCGACGAGCTGCAGCGGCGGTCCTCGTCGGGCTCCGGTGGAACTAGGCCTAGAGGAAGAGATCGATGGGGGAAACTTGGGGGAAAGCTGTGCAAGCTCACGAGGAGTGCAGAGGAGGGCTTAGACGGCTCGGGGAAGCGTGTGGGCGATGAATCTAGCGGACCTCGCCGGCGGCCGAAGCTTGAAGACGACGGTGCTGTAGGCGTTGCAGGGCTCGGGGAGGCTTCTACTGCTGCAAGGAGGACCTGCTCGTCGAGGCGGAGCGGATGGGGCACTCGGGGGAGAGAACTAGTGGCCAGAGGCACGGGCAGCTCGAGCTCGAGCTCCTGTCAATGGTGGCAGTGGGGGAGGAAAGAACCGAGAGGAGAGGGGGGAGATGGAGCACGGGAATGGATAGGCTAGAGCTCGGGGATGTTAACTCCATGCGCGCCAGCGCGAAGCTGCAGCCAGGCAGGCAGGGAGCTGCGTGGAGGCGCGCGGCGTCACGCCGGCTACCTCCTGCTCCTACTGGCGAGGAGGAAGACGACACAGGGACTGGGCCTGGGCCAGGTGAGCGTCAGGTAGGCGTTTCTTCCTTTCTTTCTTGTTTTATTTTCTGTTTTACAAACTATTTGATTTGCTATTTATTTCAGGTCCAAAATAGTTTACAAAAAATATATTGAACACACGAGAATATTTGTTGGAATATATCCAACCATTCCTGAAGTTTTCAACATTTTTGAAAACTTAAAGTTTTTGAATTCAAATTTGAACTTAAATCCAGTGGCTTTTTGCTTTTAAATAAAATGCCAAATGTGTTATGAAAATAGTTTTCTTCACTGCCTATTTGCTTTCAAGAAATATCAGAAAAGTTGAACTTTTCTTGAGGCCATTTTGGGTTCATTGATTTGACCAAGTTTATAAATTCTTTGAATTTGAGAAGTGGCTAGGTTTTTTTTTTCAGTTTTTCTTCACCACTTGCTTTGTTCTTGTTGAAATTTTCTTGGATGCAATGCAAAGAAGATATGAGCACAATGCTAACTTGATTAGGGTTTTACGTATGTGACACGAATATTCATCGGGAGGGGCCCGCCCACCTGGGAGTGAGCCCAGTAACCCTACGGTGGCGCACCAGCCCTTAGTGGGCTGGTGAGGCCAACCCAAGTGGGCTATGGAGACACAAGCAGAAAAAACCAAAGGAAAAGAAAAAACAAGGAAAGAAGGAGGTTGGAAGGAAGGAGTGGACTCCTTCCCCCAAAATGAATTGGGGTGGGAGTCCACCTCCTCCCCTTCGCCCGGCGCCCCTGGGGCTCCCTTGAGCCCTAAGGATAGCCCCTTCCCTCCTCCTATATATATTGGTGGTTTTAGGGCTTTTGAGACACAACTTTTCCACGTGCAACTCAAACCTATACCATGTAGTTCTTCCACCTGATCGGATTTCTGCGAAGCTCGGGCGGAGCCCTGCACAAGTAGATCATCACCACCACCGGCGCGCCGTCACGCTGCCGGAGAACTCATCTACTTCCCCGTCTCTCTTGCTGGATCAAGAAGGCAGAGATCGTCATCGAGCTGTACGTGTGCTGAACGCGGAGGTGTCTTCTGTTCGACGCTAGATCGGAATGGATCGTCGGACGACGGTGATTTGTATCATGAAGCTATACCACTACATCAACTGCGTTTCTTAACGTTTCCCGCTTAGCGATATACAAGGGTATGTGGATCCAATCTCCCTCTCGTAGATGAACATCACCATGATAGGTCTTCGTGTGCGTAGGTAATTTTTTGTTTCCCATGCAACGTTCCCCAACAAGCACCCCAAACCAGTGACTGATTTGATCAAGGAAAAGAAGTTCCTTCATAAGAGCTAATCGAGGCTTACACAAGGACCTCGATATCCTCGATGATAGTTCTCAAATCAGAACTCGGTTGCGTTGTGTTGTAAGAATTCCATGTGGGCACGAATGTTTTGACATTGTGTTCATGTGTGTTGCAATCCAACTCATGATCCAATACATGCTTTTATAGTTCATATCCCAAGAATCTTGCATTATCATCTCGTCTGTTTTTGGTGATCCCCTGTTCCTCTCACGCATCCTGAGCCTGAGGTATCCTGACACCAATCGGATCTGAATCTTGGGCAGATATGATGGTTGGAACATTTTCCAGTAATTATAACTTTGGTCTTATGTAACCCGGTAGGGTGATGCCTTGTCTGGCACACCGGGTTGCAGGACCTATTTTTATAAATTCTTCCATATGTAAGATTCGCCATATTCCATGCGGAAACTATATGACTTATTTTATAAGTTAATTTTGATGAATCCTTTGTGTACCCAAAGTCCAACCTTTATTCGATGACCATGTTGATGTTACCTCGAAGCACGAATGTGGTACTTCAATTGTCAACAGGAACATTGGACGCGCAATGCTAGATTGTTCCTAATCAATTAGCCAAAACCACGTGGTATGGGTAAACATCATGATTCTTCTTGCCTCTTTATCTAAATGGTTATGTACTTGCTGACCTATCACGTATACCTTACCCTGTTTTTCCTCAGGAATGGTATACTTTAATACTTCTGAACACATTTTCCTTCCCGTTGGTCTGTTTGACCTTTCTGGTGGCATAACTTATCTAAGCAATGTTAATTCCCTGCTTAGGTAAGAAGCTCAGTATACAACTTTGTTAGTAAGACCCTGTTACTATTGTGGATAACATTCCGATAGCCCCTGGTGGACGAGAGGCTTGTCTATTGGTCCGCCTCGTTTCAGCGAGCAGCAAAATGGTTCTATTCGTCCCCCGCCCTTGGTACCGATGTTGTTGCCAACATAACTGGCAGGTTATTCTCTGACATGTCTTGCTACCAATACCATACAAGATGTCGCCCCTCTGCCCACTCTCGGCCCACATGGTGGACCCATAACCCAAAGTTCCACAGGATCAAAACCTGACTACCCTATACATTTTTGACTCCAAAGTATCCCTTGTACTTGGCTTCGTATTAAATTGCCGAGCCACCGTTCAATGGGACCATGTTGAAATGGACTTTGTCACTGGTTTTCCCAAATTTCAGAAAGGTAATGATTCTATTCTTGTCGTCATTGACCGACTGTCCAAAGTTGCACATTTTCTAGCTGTAAAATAAACAATTAATGCTAGTCAACTGGCAGATCTTTATATGTCAAGAATAGTTTCACTTCACGGTATTCCGTTGGTAATCAGCTCGGACCGTGGCAGCTTGTTCACCTCGAAATTTTGGGAAATATTTTTAGAAAGCTATGGGGATTCATCTGTCCTTCAGCACTGCATTCCATCCTCAATCACAGGGACAAGTTGAACGAGTCAACCAAATTCTCGAGGATATGCTTCGAGCTTGTGTCATTTATTTCGGTGAGAAATGGGAGGAATCTCTCCCGTATGCCGAGTTCTCCTAAAACAATAGCTATCAAGCTAGCCTCACGATGGCCCCTTTTGAAGTATTGAATGGACGAAGGTGTCGAACTCCTCTGAATTGGTCAAAAACTGGGGAACGATCACCCTTTGGTCCGGATATTGTCCAACATGCCGAAAATCAAGTCCTCATTATTCATGAGAATTTAAAGGCTGCTCAGTCTCGTCCGAAGAGTCAGTGTGGTCGTCATCATCGAGATATGGTCTACCAATCTGGCGGAAAGGCTTATCTTAGTGTCACCAATGAGAGGCACACACCATTTTGGGATCAAGGGCAAGTTAGCTCCTCGCTATATTGGTCCTTTCACTGTGCTCGAAAGGCGTGGAAAAGTAGGTTATCAATTGGAACTGCCGGCGAACATTTCTCAGGTTCACGACGTCTTCCATGTGTCTCAGCTCCGCTGCTACTTCAAAGTTCCTATTCGAGCGGTGGATCATGATATGCTTGAGCTGCAACAAGACGTCTTTTATGAAGAGCATCCCGTCCGCATTCTCGACCAGGCTGAATGTCAGACTCGTCGCAAAGTCAACAAGTTCCTCAAAGTGAAGTGGTCAAGTAATTCTGAAGATGAAGCCACTTGGGAACGCAAGGATCATCTTCATGATGAATACCCCGAGCTCTTTCCTTTTACCTCTTAATTCTCGGGACGAGAATTCTTGTTAGTAGGGGAGAGTTGTGACATCATCAGCTTTTGCTACAGTGATCTCCGTAACTAAGCTACAGTAAACCTATGCTAATGGTGCCATGTCACCGTGATTACTGTTGTTAATCTCGCGTTAGTTCAAAACCGATTGAAATTCAAATTTAAATTAAAGTCAAACGATAAAAAGTCTTTGAATGCCAAAATAAAAATGATTGGTATGTGTCAAATATTTCTTAGGAAATTGTCTTTTAGAAATTATTATTTTGGAGGTAATCATTGCACTAAGATGAACTAGATCTAAAACTGTTAATAAAATAAAGAGAAAATAAAATAAATAGAAAAAAGAAAAAAACGAACTCCTGGCCAAACTGGGCCAAATGGCCCAGCCGGCCAGGCCCACCACCCCATCCCATTAACCGGGGTATTTAACCCTTATCTCCTAACCCTAGCCCACAATCCGCACACCCACATTCCTACCCCAGCCACTAGCCACCCTCCCCACGACGAGCGCCACCAACCAGAATCCACGAGGGGATCCCTCCCATCGAGTCCCAGCCCCCTCATCCCCCACTCTCCCTCGCTCACCCCACCCACTACGAGGGGATCCCTCCTCCCTCGATCCCCACCGAACCCCCCAATCCACGAGCGAGCCAGCCACCCACCGCTCCCCTCGCTCGCCCCTCGCCCACCCTCGATGTGCCTCCCCACCAGACCCCTTGAGCCCCCCACCTCTCTTCCCGTGCTCCCGATCCAGATCGAATTGGGGCCTTTCCCCGCACTCCAGCGTGCCAGCCCCAGCAATGACCCGCGCCGGACCCCAGGTGGGCCGCCTGACCAGTGCCCCCGCCGGCCACCTCTGATGCTGCCGGCGGCTCTCCTCACTTCCGCTGTCACACCCGGGCGCCCTACAGGCAGCCCTGCCTCCGCACGCCCGTGGCCTCCACAACGGCTGGCCGGCGCTGACTGTTCGCCCGCGCTGGTCGCCATCATCTCGTCCCTATCGGCCTCCTCACGCCTCGCCGGCGAACACCGGCATCGGGAGTGAGCCTCTCCTCTTTCCCTCCTCACCTCTCTCTCCCCGTGGTCCAACCGCAAACTGCCGCACCACCCCGCCTTCCGACGAGCCCCTCACGCACGCCTGCACCCCTCCGCTCCTGCCCCGAGTCCGGGGCCCCGACTACCTGCGCAAGGGCTGCCCAGGCCGCGCACTGGCTACGACCCCGCCGCTGCGGACCCCTGGCTGCTCCATCGCGGCCTCGGGTCCCTGGCCACGTCCCCACCCGCGTCCACTGCCGCTCCACCATGCCGGTGCTGATCTCGCCCGGAGCCACTGGCCACGGCTGGCCTCGGCCCCGATCTGGCCGGCCCTCCGTGTCAAGTGGGGATTAACACCCCCCACTCACCCCGTTTTGCCCCAACCTATGACATGTGGGGCACACCCCGCAAGAAAAACGTTTAAAATAATAATTTCAAAAAATAAGACAATAAAGTAATGAATAAATAAATTAATTAGATAATTAATTAATAGGTATTTAGCTAACTTCATTATGTGGGGATTAAACTTCATAATTAATTAGGGTAATTAATCAGGTTAACTTAACACAATCTAATTAAATTAATTCTGTTAAGTTTGTTAAGCTGTGTATGATACGTGGGTCCAACCACATCAACTGAAATCAGATTAAGGCAAATTAACCGTATTAAAAAAATGTCTATGACGAATGGGCCCACTGGTCAGTTTGACCGGTGAGCACAACTATTTACTGATGATGTCATGCTGACCTCTTGCTGATGTCATAATTTAAATATCTGAATATAATTAAATATGTTAATTCCTAAATAAATAATAAAACAATAAAAATTAATATAAAATAAATCGTAAGTCAGATGAAATTATTTTGAACATGAAAGTTCATCTCAAAATCAAGACGAACCCGGATACGCTATCCGTTCGTATGTCTGACGTCCCTAGCCTAGCAAACGTGGAACTTTTCCATCGTTTTCATCTGACCAGTAGTAACCAGAGACTCGGGAAATATCATCCAATATTTTCCCGATCCGTCAATGACGGATAGCACTGCGATAACTCATGCCTAACCTTGCTTTGTCATGTCATGCTTAGTGTTTGCATATGTGTGCTTATATTTAGTGTTTGCTGCTGGTTATGACTACCCTCCCGACGACCAGCCCTTTGTCAAAGAGCAACAAGGCAAGCAAACCTCCTTGATCATTCCTATATCGCCTATTTCTCTCTCCCTCATGCTTGCATTAGAATTTTTCTACTGTTGTAATTAGTTCCTATATCTGATGCATAGCCTGTTTTTGATGAACTACAACTTTCAGTACTACACTTTATACTGCTTAGTATAGGTGGAGAAGTGATCCCCTATGACCCCTTAGTATAGTTTCCTTGCTTTATTGTCTAGTCTCGATCCCTGATCGACGAGCCAAGACCCGACACAACACTTACACCCCCTTAGTTGTACGACACTTCAGAGGTACTATCGGGTACCGAGGGTGACACCTCGTGAAGTACTCATGATGATATCTCTGTAGTGTAGCTTGTCGGTCGTGGTTATTGAGGGTGATTCCTCCTTCACAACTCCCGATGATGACTCTGTCGTGCAACACTTCAAGTGTGCGACCCTCGAGGGTGATTCCTCTAAGTCCACCTGGATGGTTACATCGTTTGGAATCCAACGAGGGTGATACCTCGGATCCCCTGATGTTACAACCACACAGTTACTTGTCAGTGATACTAGGAACATTGATGAATAATGCTAGGCGGGTGGATTCCCGCGTGAATATGTCGATTGGTTAATTACAATTTTAATTCATTTGGGTATTTGATCTGGGTTGGTTGGAAGGCCTTATTACGCACTAACCGTCTACGTGAGAAGAGTTATGGGTACTCGACATTGTGGTATCAGCCGAACCTCTTCAGACATCAGCAATGGAGCGGCGCGCTCCTGAGTGGTGTGGATATGCATTGCGCTTGTAATAAGGGGTGGTAGGACTGACCTCGTTGCAAAGGGTGATGGCCCCATGACCCCTGTGCGCTTAGGATTTAGATCGGCTGGCTGACATCTCTGTAGAGTCTAGGTGGTGCTGCGACGTGTCGATATTCCAAGGCCGGGCATGACCCTGGAAAGTGTGTCCGACCAGAGTGTTATCGAGCATGACGGGGAATAAGTTGTGCACCCCTGCAGGGAAGAACTTATCTATTCGAATAGCCGTGTCCACTCTTATAGGACAACTTGGAGTTCTGCCCTGATCTTATACAACTACAAATGTCACTTAACTGGAATGTTTGCCCCGGGATTGCTTGCTCGCAGGTAGTCAAGGGAGAACCTCTGGGTGTGAACTCATATTAATGTTGCTGCAACAGTATGACTTTAATTGTGTTACCTGTTCTACTCTCGTCTATTGTTGCAAGACTCCTGAAGATGCTACTCTTCGATAGGACTAGGCCTTCTCTCTCTATTCTCGCATTGCTGCAGTCATTCCACATATAATCGCTTCCTGTGATACTGATGCATACTTAGCATAGTTCTGCTATCAGTCTTGCGAGTACTTTGGATGAGTACTCACCTTTGCTTTGCTCCCCCTTTGTCCCCTTGATCCGTTGCTGCGACCACATGATGGAGCCCAGAAGATGGAGTATCCCGACGACGACGACTGCTACCCCGATGGTACCTACTACATGGAGGCCGATGAAGACCATGAGTAGTTAGGAGGCTCCCACGTAGGAGGCCTCGTCTCGTTTGACCGTTGTATCTTTTGTGCTAGCCTTCTCTAAGGAACCCCATGTTTAATGTATGTACTCAGATATTTGTTGCTTCCACTGACTCGTGTGTTTATGGAGCTTCTGTATTCTCGCCCTCGAGGCCCCTGGCCTGTAATATGAAGCTTGTTTGTTTTATTTGTGCCTAGAGTTGTGTTGTGGTATCTTCCCGTGAGTCCTTGAGCTTGGTCGTATGCATTTGCGTGTATGATTAGCGTACGATAAAATCGAGGGCGTCACAATCTTTCTCATGAAGAATAACTTGATATGCTTGGTACTCTTGAAACTATAAATCTAATCATTAGAGGACTGCCAAAAAATGTGCTTAATCTATTGCAGAATTTTGAGTGTGCTCATACTTTGTGGAAATACTTAGAGAAAATATATCCCGACTATTCACTGAAAAATCTTGACATCATTTTCCATAAATGCATTGCCTTTCACAAAATGAACCCAACCGATCCTAATTTTGATAAATGCCTTTTTGAGCTTCGTGACCTCATGCGTTAAAGGAGATGTCATTACCATTAACATTGTCACTGTTGAAGCCATCCGAATGCATAAATATGAACATTGTCATAGTGAAAATACTGATGAAATTCTTGTTTCTTATGACGAGGATATACCGTCACATGACGACAATGTGGAACATGGCTACTACGATGAAGATGAAGAGTTTGACATTGAGTATGAGAAAACCGTGAGGAACCTTAGTCTTATGGTGATCCTTAGAGACTACATGGTCGATGGAAATGAGTGGGTTCTCGACCGTGGATGCAATGATCACATGACCGAAGATAAAGACATGTTCCATGAGATCAGACCAAACTATGGACCTCGAAAGTATGTGACCTTTGGAGCCAACTCCAAGGGTATGGTACTTGGTCTTGGTAAGGTGGCCATATCAAATGATAGTTCCATTCAAAATGTGATGCTTGTTGAATCCCTTGGCTACAATCTTCTTTCCGTATCTAGACGACTAGCACACTTTGGATTCATTGTGCTATTTAGAAAAGTTGACTGCCAAGTGTTTCGTAGTGACCATCATAACATGGTCTTTACTGGTATCCGTAGAGGTGATCTTTACATTAGTGATTTCACTAAAAAAATCCAAACCCCGTACATGTCTTATTGCAAAATCTTCTAAAGGTTGGTTATGGCATAGAAGGTTAGGACATGTAGGTATGCGTAACCTTGACAGGCTTATCAAAGGTGATCATATTCTTTGTTGATGATTACAAGATCCTCGGTGAAAATTTTTATGTTTTAGTCATTGTTGATGATTTTTCCAAATATACATGGGTACTCTTTCTTGATGATAAGTCCCAAGTACAAAATATCTTCAATAACTTCGCTCGAAGAGCTCAAAATCAGTTTGAAGTGAAGATCAAGAAAGCTCAGAGCGACAACGGAATTGAGTTCAATAACACTAATGTGGATACTTTTATTATCACAGAAGGTATCTCACATGAGTTCTCAGCAACGTACACACCTCAACAGAATGGAGTTGTTGAGAGGAAGAACCGGGCTCTCATAGAGATGGTGAGATGATGCTTGACGAATACAAGACACCAAGACAGTTTTGGGCAGATGGCGTGGAAACAACTTGCCACGCCATAAACTGACTCTACTTGCACAAGCTTCTCGGTAAAATGGCATACGAGCAACTCACCGGTAACAAACCCCAAGCTGGATACTTTAGAGTATTTGGCTCTAAGTGCTACATTCTTGGTACACATCATTGCACTAA
Source organism: Hordeum vulgare subsp. vulgare (assembly GCF_904849725.1). Taxonomy (NCBI): domain Eukaryota; kingdom Viridiplantae; phylum Streptophyta; class Magnoliopsida; order Poales; family Poaceae; genus Hordeum; species Hordeum vulgare. Next base: position 265,669,190 of record NC_058519.1, on the reverse strand, counting down.
ATTTGCTCCTAAATCTCATGAAGGTTTCCTACTCGGTTACGTATCAAACTCTCACACTTACCATGTCTACAACAGCTTCACTCGAAAAGTTCAAGAGATGGTATATGCGAAGTTTAATGAATCTAAGGGTTCGCAAGTCAAAGAATTGCCAAATGATGTAGGAGATAAGGAACCTTCGGAAGCCATCCAAGATCATCCTATCGGCAAGATTCGTCTCATGGAGGTGAAGGAAAGTACTTCATCAATTCAAGTGGAAGACCCTACTTCGCGTCAAGGTGAACCACAAGACGACATGGAGGCATCCACAAGAGGTACAAGACATGATGAAGAAGAGGAAGAAGTGCATTGTGATGATCCACCTCAACCTTCCTCACCCCCACCTCAAGGAAATGACACCGTCGATGACAACATGCAAGATGATGGTGATGAAGAATCTCCACCAGCCAACAAGAAGAACTGCCACGAGACAATGATCATACGCTGAATCAAATATGTAGTGACATACAAACTGAGAGAATCACTCGCTCTAAATATCGTTTAGCTAACTTTTGCGAGCAATATTCTTTCATCTCTAGCATTTAGCCTTTGAAGGTAGAAGAATCCCTTCAAGACCCGGATTGGGCGAATGCCATGCACTAAGGGCTACACAACTTTGAGAGGAACCAAGTGTGGACACTTGTTGAAAACCCAAAGGCGAGCAAAACATCATTGGTACAATACGGGTGTTTCAGAACAACCAAGATGAAGTTGGACAACTTGTATGCAACAAGGTGCGTCTCGTAGCCCAAGGATACATGCAAGTCAAAGGTATGGACTACGGTGAGACTTATGCCCCTGTTGCTAGACTTGAAGCCATTCGCATTCTTCTCGCTTATGCAATCACCATGATATTACTATTTACCTAATGGATATCAAAAGTGCTTTTATAAATTGTGAAATTGAGGAGGAGGTTTATGTCAAACAACCTCCTAGATTTGTGAACCCTAAGAAACCTAGTCATGTTTACAGACTTCGTAAAGCTTTATATGGTCTTAAACAAGCCCCTAGAGCTTGGTACAAATGCCTACCAGAGTTTCTTCTAGAAAAGGGTTTTGAACTATTTGTAAAATTGATCCAACCTTTTTCACTATAAGAGTTAATGGAGAACTATTTGTATGCCAAATATATGTGGACGATATTATATTTGGTTCTACTAACCCACATTTTGGTGAGAAATTTGGAAAGTTGATGTCAGAGAAATATGAGATGTCAATGATGTGAGAGCTGAAATTCTTCCTTGGATTGCAAATCAAACAATCGAGAGAAGGTACATTTATCTCTCAAAACAAGTACACCAAGGACTTAGTCAGCAAATTCAATATGAAAGATTGCAAAGGATGACAACCCCTGTGCCTACTAGTGGATATATTGACCTCACTAAGGAGGACAAACTAGTTGATCGAAGAGTTTATCGATCAATGATTGGTTCATTTCTATATCTATGTGGCTCCCATACTCACATTATGTTGAGTGTTTGCATGTGTGACTGATAGCATGCAGCAGCTAAAGAGTGTCATCTATTGGCTGTGAAAAGAATCGTGGGATACCTAATACATACACCAAACTTTGGCATATGGTATCCCAAGGGATCTTCTTTCAATATTGTTGGCTATTCCTATTCGTACTATGCCGGAGACAAGGTTGATAGAAAATCCACCTCGGTTACATGTGAATTTCTCGGGAAGTCTTTTGTGTCTTGGTCATCCAAGGAACAAAACTCGGTATCTTTATCTACTGACGAAGCTAAATATATAGCTGCAGGATCATGATGTGCGCAATTACTAAGGATGACTCAAACTCTTAAGGATTATGGTATTCATGGTAGAAATGTTCCATTGTTGTGTGACAACGAAAGTGCTATTAAAATAGCCTATAATCCTGTGCAACATTCTCGAACAAAACATATTCAAGTGCGACGTCATTTCATTCGTGATCAAGTTGGTAAAAGGTTGTAAATACACCAATAAAGCCATGATTAGTGTATACATTATCGATGGATATCGGTACCTGGACAAAGGGATGTACGCAACATTGCCTGTCGCCGCCAGTGTGGGAAGATGTTCCTTAGCCGACACGACCTCGGCCGGTGGAACGCCGGATGCTGTTCGGCGCGTACTCTGACGATGTTTCGGAGCAGTACCACGGCGACTGGCCACCTTTCACTTGCTCGTTGAAGCTGGAAGAGACCTTGGGTTATCAGCCAAAAGGGCCACTACCTGTTCGTCAAGGCTCTCACGATAAAATACCCCATCTTCAAAGATTAGGGAGAGTTTTTGATCTTCGTGGGATCGAGGGTCGTTGTCTCAAGCGTATTTCTCAGGATGGGGAGCGGGGTAGCTCACTATATTGATCCAGTGTTTCCAGTCCTACAAACGAATAGTCATAAGTTTTTTAGTTTATTAGTAACACAGTAACTTCAAACGTGTATGTACTTACCCACAGGATAGGGTTGTACGATGCAAAGCCTTCTTGGAAGGCAAGATGGGAAAATTCTTCTTTTTCCCCTTGAAAAAGTCGGCCAGAATGACCGCCAAGTCATCACGGGTGTCTGGACCTTGCCTCTTGCAACGTGTCAGATCATGTATCCCACTGTACTCCCAATAAATGATGTATGCTCTACTGGAGTGGTTGAACACACCTCGTGATGGCCGTGGCCATCTTTTGTATGATGGTTAGGCCAGTGTGAGCCAGCATTTTTACCTTGGCCGCTAGGCGCCTTACTTCCGAGCTCTATCCCTTAGACTTACTCTTCAGACGCCAGCTGAATTGCGTCTTAAGGGGAACCATTGAGTATTCGGGAAGGCCTCGCCGAACTGGCATGAATAAAGGGACATCGTCAATATAGTACCACTCGGAAGACCATTGGTCAGACTCTCCATTCAGTGTACCGACTAGGTAACCGGTGTCCGCTATGCACCATACCTCAGCCCCGCCTACTTCTCGGAATGAGGCTCCATTAGTCTGGGGGATAATGCAAAAATACTTCCTCCATAAATCAAAATGAGGTTCCCAGCCTAGGAACATCTCGCAAATGGCTACAAAACCTGAGATTTGCAGGATGGAACCCGTTGATAGGTTGTGGAGCTGCAGCCCGTAAAACTCCAATAGACCTCCTAGAAAGAGATGGATGGGAAATCCCAGCCCACGTAGTAGGAAGGAGATGAAGCAGACCCTTTCACGTCTTTGTGTAATGGGAATTTTTTTGCGAAGGCCGTGCCATGATAGGCAGTTAAGCCAACACGCGTGGGTGCGAGGTCGGAGGAGGGAAGATACACTTGGATTTCAAGGTCCCGCAACCAAAGCCGAGAAACGGAGCATCTGGCCCAGTCAGCCGGTTGAGGGCCGAAGGGACGAGAGGAGGAACTTGCCATGAATTTGGATGCTAGGATTTTAGGGCTTACTTGGCTGCGCTTACGGGGAAAGGAATGGAGATGTGGCCTTGGACCTCGACCCTTTTTGTGTTATAAAGAAGAACACCTCCCCCCCCCCCCCGCCCGTCTATAAGAGACGATTTTCTTGAATCATTGGGACATGTGGCAAACTTTATGGCACACGGTGATCGATAGGATATTCAAGTGCAGGGAGAGGATCGAAGGTTATGGGTCCCGTTACGTTTCAACCTCTGAAGATTCACTGAAGACTAGTCCCTAACACTGCAAATCGGAAAAGGAACTCGCCTTCCAAGCCGGTTACCAAATATGTGAAAAGCCGTCGAAGACTCTGCATAAGGGCATGGAAGACTAGTTCGGGGGCTACTTAGGGAACCAGACCATCAGAGTCTGAAGGAAGGAAGGAACCAAGGATTGACGTGGACTCAGAACTTAGAAGGACTTGGTCAGCTCATCTATTCCCAATTATAGTTAGTATCTTGTACACCCTAGGGACCCTAGTGTCTATATAAATGTCACACCCTATTTTCACTTTGCCTTATGTTGTAACCTTTTAAAAAAATTGGAGTTGAACTTTTTAGCAAATCTTAGGAGTCCCATGATTTTCATTGATTGTATGTATGCTTGAGTGCGTGGATCAAAAACATAATGTTTATAACATAATTTTTCCATAAAAATCCTTTTTCTCATTTTTGTTAATTCAAAACCTGGTTTTGGGGTTTGCACCACGAGTCCCAGATTTCAAGGGGGTGCCTTAAACTAGAGATTGAATTCTGATTTTAGCACTATTATAACTTTCCAAAGTCATAAAATGATTATTTTATAAAATATTTTTCTATTTTAATCGCATGTCCTTTCCTGAGGCGAGAAATGATATTTCTGGGTGGAAAATTACTTTTCTACCTAAGAAAAATCTGAGAAAATTTGGAGATACTCAGAGGACATATATTTTCCATACATAAGATTTTTAAACCCTATTTATGTTCAAAATATTTGAGCAAACCTTTGAAAACCTATACTTTCTGGTTTGACCTTTTGAAATATTTCCAAAGGAAATATTCTCAATAAATTCTGAGAAAAATCTAGCATGTTTCCCAAGCTATATTTGGTGGTCATGCGAAGTTTAAACTCATTCCAAGCTGGTTTGGTTCACAAAATAGTCCCAAGACCCTTCCTGTCAAGAATCAAGTTGAAGCAACTCTACACAACAAAGTTTGTCTAAATGCCCTGAAACTTTGCAGGAGTGGTCAATACCTCAAACGAGGAGACCCTGTCAAGAATTGGATTTGTGGGAATTTATTTCCTCACATTCTCTTTTAATAAGGCAGAATTATCGATTTGGGGGGTTTTCAAGTTTACATTGTCAAACTTGTCTAATGGAGCTCAAATTTGGCAAAACATCACATTATTGCCTAAAATCCAATCCTCTTAATTTTTAGCATCATTGGTAAAGGCTAGGTACCCCAAACCCAGATCATACACCCTCATACAGATTGGTCAAACATGACCTAGCACTCTCTACATCCAAACCCTTCTCTCCAAACACCCAGCACCGGTTGCCAGCACCACTCCACAACTACACACGGCTGGCCCCTCTTTAGTTTGATGTGAGTAAGCCAAAATCACCAATTTAGTTTCTAGTTCAAATATCACAGCATCTCTTTGAGCCTCTCCCTTTGAAAAAACTTGCTCTTCTCGGTTCCTAGTAAATGAGGGGCATCTAAGCACCCCTCAAACAAGCCAAACCGGACCAAAGTACGCTAGAGCGTACGAGCATGTCGTGGCACGCCAAAGTTGCGCTATGGGCGCGCTAGAGGGCGCACTCGAGGCAAGGGAGGATAACCCTGACTGGTTCTCACCTCCCCTCGGTGTCTCTCCATGTCCCTGACAACCACCCGACTCAGGGTAGTCTTCGGGGCCCCTCTCCTCATCTCTACTGACTGAGGCGACGCGTGCCTGCACGCGCCCGATTCGCTCAGTAGGGCGCGGCCCCGCAGCACGCATGCACAGAGGCCTACTCCCTCCCATTGAGTCTCTGGAGTCTCAAACCACGTCCCCAAAACCGTGGTTTTGGCCCCGAGCTCTCTCTCCCTCTCCTGCAGTCGTGGTGAATCCACCGGCGCTCCCCCGCTCAGTGCACTGCTGCTGTCCTATAAATAGGCCCTCCCCTTCACTCCAGCACCTCACCCCTCTCCTCCAAACTCTCAATCGAGCCCCTAGCCACTCCACTTGTGCAAGGAGATCCCCGGTGCTAGAGATCGACCGAGGAGACGCCGCTTCGGAGCTCAGTCGATCTCGGGCTACACGCAAACTCTCGCGCTCCTCTCATCTCCTCCGTGACCGTAGGGAGCTAAAGAAGCTTCTCCACCTCTTCCCCAAGTGTTTCCCTGCCGGTAGCAGCCTCTCCAGCATCACCCGTAGCACCTCCGCCATGGCCACGTCATCGTCGGGGACTCAGGTCCTCCCCGTCGGTCTTTCAACTCCCACCAGGTAGGCGGTGATGCCACGGTGCCATTTTTGCCTTTGCGTGGCCACGAGGACGTCAGAGCGGCCACCGGTGTGCCTCCCCTCCCCTTCGTCCAGAGGTGGAAGATGACCCCAACACGCATGCCCCACCTTTCGGTGGCCTATTACACCCTCTCTCTCCCCTCTCTACCACTAACCGCAGGGGCCCCCGTGTTAGGTTTAAACCTGACGGCGCGCACACGCCTGGGCTGGCAGTTGGCTAGCTGGCCGGTTGGACAGTTGGACCATCCCAACTGCTGGCCGAACAAGGCCAAGGGCTGAGGCCCTTTCCTATTTTCTTTTAAACTGGTTTTTAAATAAATTTCACTAGATCAAATATTAGTTGAATATAAATATTTTTCCACCATATGTTTTCTAAAAATGTGTAGAATCTATTAGTGTTGTTGTGCAAATGTTTGCAAAGACTTCTATGCATGAATTTAATTAAATACATAGTTTGAGTATTTTTAACTTATGTTAAAATGTGTCACATCCCTGATCCCTATTAGAGTATAGCAAGTTGTGCTCATGTCTTCTTCATTGCATTCAATAAAATGACATGAAATCGAAAGCAAAGAAAACAAAACCAAAGCAAATCCTAGTAACTCTATGTTCAAAAGCTTTTCAATTCTGGTGGCAAATTAAAGTTTTGAAAATGGCCATTAGAAAAGTTCATCATTTCTGATAAATGTTGAAAACAAAATATCAGAGGTTAAATATATTTTCAAAGTGCTTTTGGCATTTTATTTTAAAGTTAAAAGCTACTAAAATCAACTATATAATTGATTTCAAATATTTCAAAGTTATCAAAAATACTGAAACTTTTATATATGTTTGGAAATATTCCAAATAACATTTCAACATGTTTCAAACTATTTTAGGAATAGTTTGGAGCCAAAAATAAAACAAAACAAAGTCAGAAAGCAATTAACAGAAATAGAAATGAAAAAAAATGGGAAAAGAGTTATCTATCGCTTACCTTGGCCTAGGCCTATCTCCTCCTCTTGTGTCGTCTTCCTCCTTCGCCAGTCGGAGTAGGAGGTGGCCGCCGCTCCCTCCGGTGCGGCCACGCACCTGTGAGCGTGCCTGGCTCGCCCGGATGAGCTGGAGAGGGAGGATAAGCCTTCACAAGCTCGTTCCCATCCTCTCCCTCTCCTCATTCGCCCCCTGTGACTCTTCCCCTCTCGGCCGCCATTGGAGCGAGCTCGAGCTCAAGCTCCCCGTAGCTCTAGTTCCCCTCCGACTTGTCTGAGCCTCACAGAAGAACCGCCTCGACCCCCTGAAGCTTCCCAGTGAGCCACGCAAGCCCTCGAGCCCTGCATCGAGCTGTCGCCGTCGTCTTCCTCCTCGGATCCCCGGAGCTCGCCGCCGTCGTTCTCCCTCCTCAGACCAACCCCGAGCCTGCTCTCGTTGGCTGTGCACTCCCTGTGAGCTCAGGGTACTTTCCCCCTCATTTTCCCCTTCGACCCCGAGCTCTAGGCCCCGATTCCACCAGAGCCCGACGAGATCCGCCACGGGATCTCAACGTCGGTAGCCCTCCGGTGATCGGCTAGTCATTCTGAGGCTGCCGTTAGCTTCAGTGCATCGTGTAGGTGTTGTACGATCCCAGCCCCGTGCGTGATAGGTCCCATAGCTATGATCTTGATTGTGCCCGAAATCCGGCAGCCGTTGAGCTCGTCGTCGGCGTCATCTCCGATGGTTTTAGTCCCTACTCTTTGCAAAAATGGAGCTGCGATCGAGTGGCCGATCTTCTGGTGCCCTCCGCCATGCGTTTGTTCACCGAAATAGCAAACCCGAGGCCCTCCACCTTTCTGGTGGTCGCCGAAGCCTCACCGCTGGTGTTTTTGACCCCATCTCCGGTGGGGTTGACTCCCCTGAGTCTCTGGCAAGTGGGTCCAGCCCCCAGACTAATTAAGTTTAGTGAAAAAATATATTGTTTATATTAAAAGTTAAACAGTCACTGACATGTGTGTCCAGCCCTTTTAATTAGCTAATTAAGTTTAAACTTAATATAAAACTGGCCAGAGTCACTGACCAGTGGGTCCCACTGGTCAGGTTTGACATTCAACGGCCACCTGACCAGCTAATGTCATTTTGATGCAATAAATCTAATTATGATTTTAATATAATTCCAGAATAATTGCAAAACTTTGGAAATTCGTAGAAAATTGAATATAATTCCAAATCAGACAAATAATATATGCAAATTGATCAGAAAAATCCAATGAACACAATGGTGCTACTTTCACGCATGAATAACAAAGTTATTAAACAGCATCAGGTCAAATCAATTAAATAATTAAGATGAATATGCCATTTCAAATAATATTTGAATTTGGATTTCAAACCAGATGCAAACTAAAGTTTCACCAACCACATTGTATCTTTTCACCCTTCATTTCATGTCATGTTCATGCACCATGATTGTTGTATATGATTGTTAATATTTGTAAGTTGTTATTCGGTAGACCCCGCCCCTTCGGATACGACTGATTATCCGACTGACGGATATCACCCCTCTGCTGAGCAACAAGGCAAGCAACCATTTTGATCATCCCGATAAATCCCATGTTCTCGCTCCTACTCTTACTTATTGCATTACGTCAAAATGCTTTCAATACTTTTACCACGTTAGTTGAACCCATTCCTTTGCATGACCTATCTTTGACACGGTAATTAGCTAAACCTTGCAACCTAGCATACCTGGTAGATGCTTGAGCCATGTTGTGCCTTATCCTGAGATGCATGCTACGCTTAGAGTTGTGTATGGTCTGTCATCTGGGTGATGAACAGGATCGTGAGAATGTGTTCTATTAATAAAGGTTGTGTGTTGAACTTGATTTCGTAAAGGTACCGGTGAAAGGCTATGTAGGAGTACATGGCGGGTTGTTTCACTGGAACCATCCTTAGGAACTGAATTCCGTGTATGTAATCCAAGACAAGATACTACCACATGCTGGGCCCAGAAATATGACCCCGATCGACTTATTAATCGCTTAGTACTCGGTCCAGGAGTTGCAAGTAGTTTATGGTGTTCATAGTCATGCTGGAGGCCGTGCATAGTGCTGACCTTAGAGGTGGGCTATGATGCGGTAGGCAGTGGCACGATGTACCAAGTGGCACCCAGATGGTGGGCTTGGGAACCCTGCGCACATCGTTTGGGGCCGTGGCGGAAACCTCGGCCGGACTTCTGTGTGGGTTACCCTGAGATAGGCGATAAACCTGGACTAGGTATTAGCTTGGTTAACGGTCGTGGCCGACTCCCTCGCTGGGCTTCGGCTTGAAGGTTGCCGAGGTGCATGACGTGCACATAGCAATAAGTGGCGAGAGCATGTGTGAAGAAGTACACCCCTGTAGGGTTATGATCTATTCGAACAGCCGCGTCCGCGGATATGGACTACTTGGAAACATATGTTGTTCATAGACAACTATAATGGCTACTCATAAAAATGTCAAGATAAGTGTGAGTGTCGTGGATGGCATTTCCGTAGGAAGAAGGAATTATTCCATGATAGTGTATTGATGTGGAGTTAGTGGACTCGTGTGCGATAAAACAAAGTTGTCAAAACTATTTAAAAATGTAGTTGGTCTAGCCAACAGTCAAAGCTGGCTTTCTGCATGAAACCCCACAACTCCTTGTTGATACATTGCATGAGTAGATAAATTATCCTAAAGTCTTGCTGAGTAATCTTGTACTCACGTTTGCTTAATAATTTGTTGCAGAGGTTGTTAATGACCCTAATGGTGGTTTCTATCTAGACGTTGACGACGACGAGTAGCTGGTGTCCCAGCTACGATCTGGCCCTAGGTTGGGTCCATAGATAGTCATGCCATGTGCCTTTTACCTTTCCATCTATTTGTACTCACACAGTTTTAACCTTCCGCTGGCTTGTAAGACTTGTTTGAATAACTTGTGATGATGGGTCGTGAGACCCCTATCTGTGTAATATTATGTGTGGGGCTCTTCCGAGCCTTCTAAATAAAGTTTGTATGTCTAAGGTTATGTTGTGATGCCATCAATGTATCTATGCATATCGGTATGCCATGCGTACGTGTGTTGTACTTGATATGTATGGGGTTCGAACACCTAGTCATGTGCCTTAGTAGCACTACTTACGGGGAAATGCCCCTTTGTGATTCCACCGTGCCATGGTAGTTCGCTACTACTCCGGACACATTGGTTGACCGGCATGTGTCCTTCTTAGCTGCTATGTCTTTCCCTTTGGGGAAATGTCACGGGGTGTAATGGAGTCCTTGTAGCTTGCTACGACTCGTCTACACTCACTGATGACCGACACTTGCTTTGCTGTGTCATGTACGCCTGTCCCTGTATAGAACTGCCACTTGAGTTTATGACTAGACATGTCGACCCGGGTTCTTTGACATCGGAATGCTAGCGACACAATTTCATACTCGAGTCAAAAGGCGCAAATGGTCCCGGCTAAGGTAAGGCTACCACTGTGGAGATAACCGTTCATGAGACCGCAAAGAGATGTGATGTGTTATAGGCTGGATTCCTATGGCTTAGGATCGGGGTCCCGACAGCGTTGGTATCAGAGCCTGACTAACTGTAGGATTACTAAGTGAAACTGGTCGAAGTTGAGTCTAGCATTGCTTTAGTTATATATAAGGGGATTTTTTGTGGAAGGGAACGTAAGATTCTTGCTTCTCTTCTCAGGTCATTCTATTCTGGCCATCCTCGTCTTTTCTACAAGGATTAAGAACTAGGTTACTTATCTTTCTCTTAGGATCGTGTATTACTGATTGGTAGATTATAGGACAACGAGTCGAGAGTTACTCCAGGTTTCTTTTATTCCAAAGGAAAGAAAGTAAGTTTTGATGACCATGGAATTGAACTTGATAGTTGAGTGGTTATGCTATCCTATCTTTTGTGAGATGTCTCAAAATTGTTTTTGAGCATTTACAACCATTATGCTGCCCAATTTTGTCTCCAAAGCACTAATGCCTTTGCGTTACTCTCTGTTTTCAGATGTCTGGTCGTCCTTCTTGTCAGGTGGTCCGACTGACTAGGTGCATTGATGTGCCGGGTCACACGGCCATGCTAGTCAGGATGATGTCAGTAGCCGGTTACCGCTGGTACCCAGAGTATACAGTGGAGGAGCAGTACCGGGATTTTAATCAGAGTGAGTATCTGTGCACTGTTAGGGTATTCCCAGATTACCCTGGAGCTGAGGAGCCGATCCATTGGTCTTATGGATTGGGGGTTACTGTTGACATGGCAGTACAAGATGGTCCCTATTCAATGCTGACCATTATGAGGGCCAGACATGCACTGCTGCAGAATTCAGAGTTCTGCTATGTTCCTGCCTCTCAGCCAGGAGAAGAAGGATACCTTTGTGGGGTCTACTTTGATTCCTCTATGGAGGATCCGCTGCTGCAGTCCACCACTGAGATGCTAGAGAATAGAGACAGGGATGCTTGTGCCCTTCGTATGGAGCTCTATGCTACACGTGCCCGTGTGTGGACGGCTTTCACACAGCTGGCACTTGTAGTCCTGACAGGTTATGGAGACATGGACATGTTGAATGCTGTTAGGACCCATCTTCCGGCTGATGTTGACTGGCCTGCTATAGGAGGAGTCACCCCTCTTTGGGGATTTCTACTACCACCAGTCAGGGGACCAAGGCCACACCCGTGTCCTTACGGTTTCCAGGGGTCTCAGGCTCGAGTATTTCCTTTTCCGCAGGTTGAGCTCCCAGGCCATGGAGGCAACCTTTATGAGATGTTCTATGCGGATGCCTGAACCCATGAGTGGAAGAATAGTATGGTACTAGCTGTACTTCTATAGTCCAGTGTGTCTTGTGGAGTATGCTTGTGTTGTGAGATGAATTCCGGAGGCATAGATAAATAACGTATATGAAGCTTGGAAGCCTCTGATCAGTAGTATCATCTTTTCAGTAGTTTTCTCTTCGGGTTGAGGTTATACTGAACTATGTAATGGTGTGTATGAACCATGGTGTATATATAGCAGTTGCTTGTTACCATGTTGTTTGGATGTTCATTTATGCATTCCATGTGTTCAGTGCATTCTTAATCCATAGCTAGTATTGATGTTGATATTGGTCTAAGATGTGAGTTTGTTTGTCAGGATGGTGGTCACCAGGTTGAACCGTGCCCCTGCCCATGACCAGGCAGAGGGTAGTCAAGCACCGTAGGAGGAGTTGCCTCATCCGCCTTCTCTGGCGGAAGTTATGGTTGAGGCGGAAAGAAACAAAAGGGAGACCAACCGTTTGCTAGAGCGTATTGAGCAAAATACGGCTCCTCATCCGAGGAATGATGCAATGTCCCTCAATGACTTCGTGAAGCTGAATCCTCCGAAGTTTCATCACCCTGTCGATCCCCTCGATGCTGATGACTGGTTCTGCAGTATAGCGCGCAAGATTCAATCTGCAAATGTTTCTCAGGCCGACAAGGTGACCTTTGCGGCGTACTTTCTGGAAGGATCCACCAATCTATGGTGGGAGAACTTTGAAGCTATGCATCCTGCCGGACCATCAGCCACGTGGGCATACTTTAGTGCAGCCTTCCGTCTGCACCATGTTCGAGAGGGTCTGATGGACAGAAAGATTGAGGAGTTTTGTGCCTTCACCCAGGGAAAATTGACTGTGGATGCTTATAGCCGCGAGTTCGGTAACCTCGCCCGCTATGCAACTGAAGAGGTGTCAACTGATGCTAAAAAGAAAGCAAGATTCTGCAAGGGTATGATCCCTAATCTTCGTCGTGACCTGCGCATCCACGAGTGTACAAGCTTTCAAGCTCTTGTCAACAAGGCGATCAGTGCCGATACTGGTCATACCGACTATGAAGCTACGAAGAAGCACCCCCGTGACTCTAGCTCATCATCTGGGTCCGCATTCCCAATATGCATGATGTGAGTTCCAAATAGTTCTTTGCCGCCAAGATACACCCCGAGGCCATCCTATGTGGCACCTCAGGCGAATCAGACCAACCCTCCAGCAAAAACCTATGGTGGTCCAGCTAGCAATGCTGCACCACGTGCTAATCAGGTGATATTCTACAAGTGTGGAGAATCAGGGCACTACTCACTAGAGTGTCCTAAGAATATGGGTGCCAAGCAACCTGGAAAGTCTGTTGGGCAAGGCAAGTCGGGCAAAGCTTACTATGTGAAGCCAACTCCTGCACGTGGCAGTGTGAACTATGTTTCAGCAGAAGAAGCTGCAGAGGATCCCAACGTCATATTGGGTACTCTCCTTGTCAATCATCACCCAACGTCCATTGTTTTTGACACTGGGTCATCTCATCCCTTCATTTAAGAAAGTTATTCACAGTTGCATAACATGTCCTTTTGTGATATGCCAATCCCATTAGTTGTCCAAACCCCTTGTAGTAAGTGGCAAACCTCCAGGATAACCTATGACAATGATATTCTAGTAGACATGCTAGTTTTTCTAGCGTCTTTGATAGCCTTGAAATCTTCGGATATCAATATCATCTTGGGTATGGACCGGATGTCAGCTCATTATGCCAAGATTGATACTCACTCTAGAATTGTTCAGCTTACCCATCCTGCGGGTGAGTTAGTTAATGTCTCTAAACGAGTTGCCAAATGCCAATCTATTCCCTCAATGCCAACCCTCTTCCAGAACTTGAAGATATTCCGGTAGTCCGTGACTTTCCGGATGTTTTCTAGAAGAACTGCCAGGAATTCCACCTGACACGGGTTTAGAGTTTGTGATAGACATTGTTCCAGGAACCGTTCCAATAGCAACTTAATCTAGCCGAACTTAAGAAGCAACTAGATGAGGCCTTGAATAAAGGTTTCATTCGTCCTAGCTCTTCTCCTTGGGCTTGTCCCGTCCTCTTCGTCAAGAAGAAAGACGGAACAGATCGGATGGTTGTAGATTATCGACTAGTTAACCTGGTCACCATAAAGAACAAGTATTCGCTCCCCAGGATCAACGACCTATATGATCAGCTTGCTAGATCCTCAATCTTCTCCAAAATGGATTTGAGGTTGGGTTACCATCAAATCAAAATCAAGAACGGGGACATTCCAAAAACGGCCTTTGTCACTCGTTATGGCCAATACGAGTACACCGTCATGTCCTTCGGTTTAACCAATGCCCCAGCCACCTTCTCTCGTTCGATGAATTCAATCTTCATGGAGCATTTGGAAAAATTCGTTGTGGTATACCTTGATGATATTCTCATCTACTCGAAGAACGAACAAGAGCATGATGAGCATCTAAGGCTGGTATTGATAAAACTTCAAGAGCATCGCCTTTATGCCAAGTTTTCAAAATGTGAGTTTTGGTTACAAGAAGTGACCTATCTAGGCCACGTAATCTCTGGTAATGGTATTGTTGTCAATCCCGAGAGAGTTCAAGCCGTCCTTGATTAGACTCAAGCTGAATCGGTTAAGCAAGTTAGGAGTTTCCTTGGCCTAGTGAGCTATTGTCGCCACTTTGTCGAGAATTTCTCCAATGTTGCAAAGCCTCTAACTGAACTCCTCAAGAAAGATAAAAAGTTCGAGTAGACACCACAGTGTGAGCATACTTTTCAGGAACTGAAAAACGCGTGACTTCCGCACGTGTGTTCCTACCACCAGATTTCTCCAAGGACTTTGTTATCTATTGCGACGCCTCGCGACAAGGATTAGGTTGCATTCTCATGCAGGATCGTCATGTGATTGCATACGCATCTCGACAGTTGCGTCCACATGAGGATAATTATCCCACACATGATCTTGATCTTGCAGCTGTAGTCCATGTACTTAAAACCTGGCGACATTACCTTCTTGGTAATCGTTGCAAAATATTCACTGATCACCAAAGTCTGAAATATATCTTCACCCAGCCGAATTTGTATCTCAGGCAAAGATGGTGGGTTGAGTTGATCACATATTACGACTTAGGGATAACTTACACCATGGGGAATGCCAATGTTATGGCTGATGCACTAAGTCATAAGTATTATTGTAACAACCTGATGCTTCAACGAGGTCAACCACATCTCTATGAGGAATTTGAGAAGTTAAATCTTCACATTGTTCCTCAAGGATTCCTTTCTAACCTGGTGACGAAGCCCATTCTTAAGGATCAAATCATAACTCGCCAGAAGCGTGATAAGGGTATATCACGGATCAAGGAGAATATCATTAGCGGAAACGCTAAGGAATTCTCCATGAATGATCAAGATGTTGTGTTCTTCCAGAATCGTCTAGTGGTTCCTAAGAATCCACATCTAAGGCAGTTGATCCTTAAGGAGGCTCATGATTCTCCTCTCACCATTCATCCTGGTAGTACTAAGATGTATGAAGACCTACGCCAGAGGTTTTGGTGGACTAGGATGAAGAAAGAAATTGCCGAGTTCGTTGCTAACTGCAACATTTGTCGTCGAGTTAAGGTAGAACATCAAAGGCCTGCTGGCACCCTTCAACCTTTAGCTATTCCTGAATGCAAATGGGATAAAGTCAGTATGGATTTCATCACTGGATTTCCGAAGACCAAGAAAGGAAATGATGCTATCTTTGTGGTCATTGACCGTCTTTCCAAAGTAGCTCATTTTCTTCCAGTTCGTGAGAGTATAACAGCTAGCCAGCTAGCAGAGTTATATATCTCTTGAATAGTTTCTCTTCATGGTGTTCCTCTAGAGAATAACTCAAATCGTGGAAGTATTTTGACTTCTCGCTTCTGGGAGAGTTTTCAGAATGCCATGGGGACTCACTTATCTTTTAGCACTGCTTTCCATCCTCAACCAAGTGGTCAAGTAAAAAGAGTGAATCAAATCCTAGAGGATATGCTCCGAGCTTGTGTTATATCGTTCGGTATGAATTGGGAGGAGTGCCTTCCATTCGCCGAATTTGCTTATAACAATAGTTATCAATCAAGCTTGGGCAAAACCCCTTTTGAAGTTCTCTATGGATGAAGATGTCGAACACCTCTTAATTGGTCAGAAACCAGAGAGAGGCAACTCTTTGGTCCGGATATGATCCAGGATGCGGAAGAGCAAGTTCGCATTATTCATGAAAAGTTGAAAACAGCCCAGTCTCGTCAAAAGAGACAATATGATCGTCATCATAAAGCTGTGACCTTTGAAGTTGACGAGAAGGCCTAGTATAGCAAGTTGTGCTCATGTCTTCTTCATTGCATTCAAGAAAATGACATGAAATCAAAAGCAAAGCAATGAAAACGAAAGGAAATCCTAGCAACTCTATATTCAAAAGCTTTTCAATTCTGGTGGAAAATTAAAGTTTTCAAATGGCCATTAGAAAAGTTCATCATTTCTGATAAATGTTGAAAACAAAATACCAGAGGTTAAATATATTTTCAAAGTGCTTTTGGCATTTTATTTTAAATTTAAAAGCTACTAAAATCAACTATATAATTGATTTCAAATATTTCAAAGGTTTCAAATATAGTGAAACTTTTATATATGTTTGGAAATATTCCAAATAACATTTCAGCATGTTTCAAACTATTTTAGGAATAGTTTGGAGTCAAAACTAAAACAAAACAAAGTCAGAAAGCAATTAACAGAAATAGAAATGAAAAATAAATGGGAAAAGAGTTATCTGGCGCTTACCTTGGCCCCGGCCCATCTCCTCCTCTTCTGTCGTCTTCCTCCTTAAGGAGTCGGAGGAGGAGGTGGCCGCCGCTCCCTCCGGCGTGGCCACTCACCTGTGATCGTGCCTGGCTCGCCCGGATGAGCTGGAGAGGGGGGATAAGCCTCCCCGAGCTCGTTCCCATCCTCTCCCTCTATTCATTCGCCCCCTGTGCCGCTTCCCCTCTCGGCCGCCTTTCGAGCGAGCTCGAGCTCAAGCTCCCCGTCGCTCTAGTTCCCCTCCGACTTGTCTGAGCCTCGCAGAAGAACCGCCTCAACCCCCTCAAGCTTGCCAGTGAGCCACGCAAGCCCTCGAGCCCTGCATCGAGCTGTCGTCGTCGTCTTCCTCCTCGGATCCCCGGAGCTCGCCGCCGTCGTTCTCCCTCCTCAGACCATCCCGAGCCTGCTCTCGTCGCCTCTGCACTCCCTGTGAGCTTAGGGTGCTTTCCCCCTCATTTTCCCCTTCGATCCTGAGCTCTAGGCCCCGATTCCACCTACCCCGACGAGATCCGCCAGTGGACCTCGTCGCCGGTAGCCCTCCGGTGATTGGCTGGTCATTCTGAGGCCTCCGTTAGCTTTAGTGCATCGTGTAGGTGCTGTACGAGCCCAGCCCCGTGCATGATAGGTCCCGTAGCTATGATCTCGATGGTGCCCGAACTCCGGCAGGCGCTGAGCTCGTCGCCAACGTCCTCTCCAGTGGTTTCAGCCCCTGCTCTTTGCAAAAATGGAGTTGCGATCGAGTGGCCGATCATCTCGTGCCCTCTGCCGTGCGTTTGGTCACCGGATAGCAAACCCGAGGCCCTCCGCCGTTCTGGTGGTCGCGGGAGCCTCGCCGCCGGTAGGTTTGACGCCATCTCCGGTGGGGTTGACTCCCCTAAGTCTCTGGCAAGTGGGGCCAGCCCCCAAACTAATTAAGTTTAGTAAAATAAAAAAATATTGTTTATATTGAAAGTCAATCAGTCACTGATATGTGGGTCCAACCCTCTTAATTAGATAATTAAGTTTAAACTTAATCTAAAACTGCATGTGGGTCCACTGGTCAGGTTTGACTTTCAACGGCCAGCTGACCTGTTGATGCAATAAATCTAATTCTCATATTAATATAACTCCAGAATAATTGCAAAATTTGGAAATTCATAGAAAACTGAATATAACTCCAAATCAGACAAATAATATATGCAAATTGATCAGAAAAATCCAATGAACACAATGGTGCTACTTTCACGCATGAAAAACAAAGTTATGAAACAGCATCAGGTCAAATCAATTGAATAATTAAGAGGAATATGCCATTTCGAATAATATTTGAATTTGGATTTCAAACAAGATGCAAAGTAAGGTTTCACCAACCACATTGAATCTTTTCACCCTTCATTGCATGTCATGTTCATGCACCATGATTGTTGCATATGATTGTTAATATTTGTATGTTGTTATTTGGTAGGCCCCGCCCCTTCGGATACGATTGATTATCTGACTAACGGATATCACCCCTCTGCTGAGCAACAAGGCAAGCAACCATTTTGATCATCCCGATAAATCCCATGGTCTCGCTCCTGCTCTTACTTATTGTATTAGGTCAAAATGCTTTCAATACTTTTACCACGTTAGTTGAACCCATTCCTTTGAATGACCTGTCTTTGTCACAATAATTAGCTAAACCTTGCAACCTAGCATACCTGGTAGATGCTTGAGCCATGATGTGCCTTATCCTGCGATGCATGCTATGCTTAGAGTTGTGGATGGTCTGTCATATGGGTGATGAACAGGATCATGCGAGTGTGTTGTGTTAATAAAGGTTGTGTGTTGAACTTGATTTGGTAAAGGTACCAGTGAAAGGCTATGTAGGAGTGCATGGCGGGTTGTTTCATTGGAACCGTCCTTAGGAACTAAGTTTCGTGTATGTAATCCAAGACAAGATGCTACCACATGCTGGGCCCTGAAATATGACCCCGCTCGACTTATTAATCGCTTAGTACTCAGTCCAGGAGTTGCAAGTAGTTTCTGGTGTTCATAGTCATGCTGGAGGCCGCACATAGTGCTGACCTTAGAGGTGGGCTATGATGCGGTACGCAGTGGCACGGTGTACCAAGTGGCACCCGAATGGTGGGCTTGGGAACCCTGCGCACATCGTTTGGGGCCGTGGCGGAAACCTAGGCCGGACTTCCGTGCGGGTTACCATCAGATAGGCGATAAACCTGGACTAGGTATTAGCGTGGTTAATGGTCGTGGCCGACTCCCTCGCTGGGCTTCCGCTTGAAGGTTGCCGAGGTGCATGACGTGCACATAGCGATAAGTGGCGAGAGCGTGTGTGAATAAGTATACCCCTGCAGGGTTATGATCTATTCGAATGGCTACGTCCGTGGATATGGACTACTTGGAAACATATGTTGTTCATAGACAACTATAATGGCTACTCATAAAAATGTCAAGATAAGTGTGAGTACCGTGGATGGCATTTCCGTAGGAAGACGGAATGATTCCATGATAGTGTATTGATGTGGAGTTAGTGGACTCATGTGCGAGAAAACAAAGTTGTCAAAACTATTTAAAAATGTAGTTGGTCTAGCCAAGAGTCAAAGCTGGCTTTCTGCATGAAACCCCACAACTTCTTGTTGATACATTGCATAAGTTGATAAATTATCCTAAAGTCTTGCTGAGTACTCTTGTACTCACGTTTTCTTTATAATTTGTTGCAGAGGTTGTTAATGACCCTAATGGTGGTTTCTATCTAGACGTTGACGACAACGAGTAGCTGGTGTCCCAGCTACGATCTGGCCCTATGTTGGGTCCATAGATAGTCAGGCCATGTGCCTTTTACCTTTCCATCCGTCTGTACTCAGACATTTTTAACCTTCCGCTGGCTTGTAAGACTTGTTTGAATAACTTGTGATGATGGGTCGTGAGACCTCTGTCTGTGTAATATTATGTGTGAGGCTCTTCCGAGCCTTCTAAAGAAAGTTTGTATGTCTAAGGTTATGTTGTGATGCCAGCGATGTATCTATGCATATCGGTATGCCATGCGTACCTGTGTTGTACTTGATATGTATGGGGTTCGAACACCTAGTCAAGTGACTTAGTAGCACTCCTTACGGGGAAATGCCCCTTTGTGCTTCCACCGAGCCATGGTAGTTCGCTACTGCTCCGGACACATTGGTTGACCGGCATGTGTCCTTCTTAGCTGTTGTGTCTGTCCCTTTGGGGAAATGCCACGTGGTGTAATGGAGTCCTTGTAGCTTGCTACGACTCGTCTACACTCGCTGATGACCCACACCTGCTTTGCTGGGTCATGTATGCCTGTCCCTGTATGGAACTGCCACTTGAGTTTATGACTAGAGATGTCGACCCGGGTTCTTTGACATCGGAATGCTAGCGACATAATTGCATACGCGAGTCAAAAGGCGCAAACGGTCCCGGCTAAGGTAAGGCTGCAGCCGTGCAGATAACCGTGCGTGAGACCGCAAAGAAATGTGATGTGTTACAGACTGGATTCCTATGGCTTAGGATCGGGGTCCCGACAAAATGACTTTAAAAATATATTTTTACTTCAAAAACACAAAAAAATATTTTGGAAACTAAAGATAGGACTTCTAAGAATACAGTAACATTTTTAAAATAAGTTTGTGCTCTTTTTTTAGTGTGCTTCTTAGTAGTATTATATTTATTACGATGATAGATCACTCGTTTGACGAAGGAGTTGGACCCGAAGACCCTAAAGACCCCGGATACCTAGCTTATCAAGGCAAGAAGCCCATTGATCATGTCTGAGAAAATGTTTTATGCATGACTTGTTGATTATTTTATTCGGATGCATATAGTCAAGATTAACCAGTACACCCTAGCATGGTGTTACCAATGGCTCCTCCAGAGCACTTGCATTGAGCATGACCTTACCATCTATGAGGGTCATGCTGATAGAAGCTGACAAGTAGTAGTAGTGCTAAGCATAGGATGAGAATATGCATGATGATGGTAACATGGAGTTGATATCAAAGGTTTTACGAAAACCCTGTCGGGTTCCACTAATGCTACAGAGTGATGATGTTGAGCTAGATGACCACTTGAGAAAGAAGTAGTGTACCGAAAAGGTTTTGTGTGAGTGGTTTCGGAAATGGTGTTGGATTTAGGATGTGTCGACCGTCCCAACCTTACATGTGCGGCTATGATACCCCTTTATGGGATGGGGCCTTGTTGATTACTTTGGTCGGTGCTAGCAAAGTGCCCGCATTACTAGTGGCGGGACTGATATGTTCACTCTCGTGACGGGGTCGTACCAGTTAGGTCGACTATGCTGTTTTTACGTGTTCCGGGCACACCATTGGTCCCCGCATGGATGATACGGTCCAGAGTTGGTGCTCGTAAGACGTACATTATCTGGGCTGGGTACCAATCGAGTGGAATCTTTGCCTAGTGTCGTCAAGGGAAAGGCAATGATTGGGTACTTACCTCGGGTATGTTATATATCACGAGTCGTGGATGACACGGAAGTTTCCCGGATCTCGTGGGTACATCGTACAACCTGTGTAGAGTGTAAAACTATTCAAATAGCCGTGTCCACGATCAAGGACAGTTGGCTGGTACTGCTTAAACTATGTCAAGTCGTTTCCGCATAAACCACGTGTGTGTGTGTGTGTGTGTGTGTTTAAAGATGCTATCTGAGAAAGACGATATGAGAAGTTTGGTGACTTGACATATAGAGTGAACCTGAGGTGTTCAGCCCTCAAAACATATGTTGATATCTGCAACATACTCTTATGATTACCATCTAGCTTATGATGCATATTCATAGAAGTAATTGACCATGCTTATTCTTAAGTAAAATTTGATTTCCACAAGGGCTGCATATTACTTTATTATCGTACCAACTGCATTACCGACATCATGGGCTGTTTGCGAGTACATGCAAAGTACTCATTGGCTTGCCACTTGTTATTTTATTGTCCATACATGGAGGAAATAGAGTATGGAGAACAATTCATCGTCGCAGACGGACACGCGAACTAGGACGCTTCCCAGTGAGAATGTCCGTTGGTTGAGGTTGATGGCATGGGTTCCCGTTTACTACCAAGCATTCTGCTAGTAGTTGTGATGGTGTGACTGGCCTTTTTGTCCCTATCTATGTAAGACTTGACCAAGATGGTCCTTTATTGTATCAAACATTAAATTCGGATGTAAGACTCTTGTTATTCTGCATCTGTGTGTTCAGTGAGCATTGATCTCTGGGATCACTCTACACGTGCATTTGGCGATCTCGACTCATAAGTCGGGGTCCCCGCAATAAACCAGGGACTACTATCCGTATAGAGGAGGCTGAATCATTTAGGGTTGAGAATATACGATCTCGAGGTTGATCAACTCTGTAACCATATTCATCAATACAATCAAGCAGGACGTAGGGTATTACCTCAATAGGAGGGCAGAACCTGGATAAACTATTGTCTCCCCTCTCTTGCTGCAACCCATTGATCTAAGGTCGATAGTTCGGGACCCTTTACCCGAGATCTTCCGGTTTTGACACCGACAGCTGGTTCACAACCATATAAAGCTTTATGAAGTTTGTAAACATGAGTAGGTTTGTTGGGGTTCACAAAGCCGAGATGTTGTTTGACATAAACCTCCTCCTCAATTTAACCATTTAGAAAAGCACTTTTGATATCCATTTGGTAAAGAGTAATATCATGGTGATTGCCATAAGCGAAAAGAAAGCGAATGGCTTCAAGTCTAGCAACAGGGTCATAGGTCTCACCATAGTCCATACCTTCAACTTGCATGTATGCTTGGGCTATGACACATGCCTTGTTCTGTACAACTTGACCATCTTCATCTTGCTTGTTCCGAAACACCCATCTTGTACCGATGATGTTGTTCTCGTCTTCGGAATTTTCAACAAGTGTCCACACTTGATTCTTCTCGAAGTTGTGTAGCTCTTTGTGCATGGCATTCACCCAATCCGGGTCTTGTAGGGCTACTTCTACCTTCAAGGTCTCAATGCTAGATATAAATGGATAATTCTCACAGAAGTTAGCGAAACGAGATTTAAAGAGAGTGATTCTCCCGGTTAGTATGTCACCAAAGATTTGATTCAGCGGATGATCTTTGTCCACTCTTTCTCAAACTCGTTACAGCTTCTTCTTCTTGGATGGTGGAGCTTCTTCATCATCATCTTCTTGCATGTTCTCGTTAACGGTGTCAACTCCTTGAGGTGGTGGTGAGGAAGGTTGAGGTGGATCATCATGTTGTACTTCTTCATCTTCTTCATGATGTTGTGTGCCACTTGTGGATGCCTCCATGTAATTTGGTGGTTCGCCGTGACGCGAAGTAGGAGCTTCCAGTTGAATTGATGAAGTACTCCCCTTCAACTCCATGGGACGAATCATGCTGATAGGTAGATCTTGGATGGCTTCTGAAGGTTCCATATCTCCTACATCATTCGGAAATTGTTCGACTTGCGAACCATTAGATTCATCAAACTACACATCTACCGTCTCTTCAACTTCTCGAGTGAAGCAGTTGTAGGCACGGTAAGTGTGATAGTTTGATCTATAACCAAGTAGGAAACCTTCACGAGATTTAGGAGCAAATTTAGTGTGATAATGCTTATCAAGAATGTAGCACTAAGGGCCGAATACTTGAAAGTATCCAACTTGGGGTTTGTTACTGGTGAGTAGCTCGTATGCCATTTTACCAAGAAGCTTGTGGAAGTAGAGTCGGTTCATGGCATGCCAAGTTGTTGCCACGGCTTCTGCCCAAAAGTGTCTTGGTGTCTTGTATTCGTCCAGCATCGTTCTAGACATCTCTATGAGAGTTTGGTTCTTCCTCTCAAAAACTCCATTTTATTAAGGTGTGTACGTCACCGAGAAATCATGTGAGATACCTTCTTCGTCAAGAAAAGTATCCACATTAGTGTTCTCGAACTCCGTTCTGTTAGCACTCTGAACTTTCTTGATCTTCACTTCGAACTAACTTTGAGCTTTTCGAGCGAAGTTCTTGAAGATCTTTTGCACCCGCGAGTTATCATCAAGAAAGAATACCCACGTAAATGTGGAAAAATCATCAACAACGACTAGACCATAAGAATTTCCACCGAGGCTCTTCTAAGCATTGGGACTAAAAAGATCCATGTGAAGCAGCTCGAGTGTCCTTCTTGTAGTCTTGATGTTCTTCATGAGATGACTTCCACCGACTTGCTTTCCCGCTTGACAAGCACTACAAAGTCTATCTTTGTCAAATATAACATCTCTAATACCAAGAATATTATCACATTTGATAAGCCTGTCAAAGTTACACATACCTACATGTCCTAACCTTCTATGCCATGACCAACCTTTAGAAGATTTTGCAATAAGACATGTACGGGGTTTGGATTTTTTAGTAAAATCAACAATGTATAGATCACCTCTACGGAAACTAGTAAAGACCATGTTATAGTTGTTGCTACGAGACAATTGGTAGTCAACTTTCATAAATAGCACAATGAAACCAAAATCTGCGACCCTAGATACGGAAAGAAGATTGTACCCAGGGAATTCAACAAGCATGACATTTTGGATGCAACTATCATGAGATATGGCCATCTTACCAAGTTCAAATATCTTACCCTTGGAGTTGTCTCCAAAGGTCACATACCTTCGAGGTCCACGGTTTGGTGTGATCTCATGGAATATGTCTTTATCTCCAATCATGTGATCGGTGCGTCCTTCGGCCATGTAGTCTGTAAGGTTCGCCATAAGACTAAGGTTCCTCATGGCTTTCTCATACTCGATTTCGAACTCTTCATCTTCATCGTAGTAGCCATGCTCCACATTGTCGTCCTCGGATGAAATATCCTCATCATAGGTGTGGGGACCCCAACTTACGAGTCGAGATCACTGAATGAACGTGCTCAGTGATCCGAGATATCAATGCTCACCGAACACATAGATACTGAATATTAAGAGTCTTACATCGAAACATACCGTTTGATACAACAAATGACCACCATGGTCAGGTCTCACATAGGTAGGGCCTATAAGGCCAATCATACAGATACAACTGCTAGAGGAAATCTTGGTAATAAATGGGAGCCCATGACATCAGCCTTCACCAACAGGCATTCTGTTTGGGAAGCGCCCTAGCGGGCGTGGCCGTCTCTGATGATGAATTCTTCTCCAAACTCCGTTCCTCCAAGTCTAGTCAATATCATAACCAGTGGCGAGCCAATGAGTACATTGAATGTACTCGCAAACAGCCCATGATATGGATAATGCAGTTGTTATGATAATAAAGTAATATACATACTTTGCTGAAAGCAAGTTTTAATCGAAAATGAACATGGTCAAGTACTTGTATGGATATGCATCATAAGCTAGATGGTAAACATAAGAACAGGTAACAGTTATCAACATATCTGTTGAGGGATGGAACACCACAGGTTTACCCTATATGCCAAGTCACCAGACTTGTCATATCATATTTCTCAGATAACACCTTTAAACACACACACTCACTTGGTTTATGCGTAAACGATTGGACGTAGTTTAAGCAAGATTATCCAGCTGTACTTGAACATCGACAGGACCATGCGAATAGTTTTACACTCTACATAGGTTGTACGCTATACCCACGAGATCCAAGAAACTTTTGTGTCATCCACGACTCGCGGTATATAACATACCCAAGGTAAGTACCCAATCATTGGCTTTCCCCTGACGACACTAGACAAAGAGTACACTCGATTGGTACCCAACCCACATGATGTATGTCTTACGAGAACCAACTCTGGACCGTATCATCCATGCAGGGACCAACGGTGTGCCCGGAACACGTAAAAATAACATAGTCGACCTACCTAGCACGACCCCGTCACGAGAGTGACCACATATCACTCCCACCACTAGTAATGTGGCCTATTTGCTAGCACGGACCAAAGTAATCAACAAAGACCCGTCCCATAAAGGGTTATCGTGGTCGCACATGTAAGGTTAGGACGGTCGATACATCATAAATCTAATCCCATTTCCGAAACCACTCACACAAGACATTTCCGGTGCACCACTTCTTACACAAGTGATCACCTAACTCAACATCATCACCCTCGGGCATTAGTGGCACCGGACGGGGTTTTCGTAAAACATTTGATATCAACTTTGTGTTACCATCATCATGGACATGCTCTTTCTATGCGTAGCACTACTATCTACTTGTCAACATTTTATCAGTGTGACCCTCATAGATGGTAAGGTCATGCTAAATGCAAGTGCTCCGGAGGAGCCATTGGTAACAGCATGCCGGGGTGCACATACTAACGTTAACTATATGCATTGGAAATAAGTATTCAACTTGGCATGCATGAAAATGTTTTCTCACACATGGTCAAAGGGCTACTTGCCTTGATCATCTAGGTACCCGGGGTCTCCGAGGTCTTCGAGTCGAAGTCCTTCATCGAACACGGAATCTATCGTCGTAATAATAGTAATAAAATAAGAAGTTCATTCAAAAACACAACACAAACTCACTTTAAAAATATTATCCTATTCTGATAAATCTTTATTATAGTTTTAAAAATGTTTGTCTCTGGTTTTGATGCAAAAGGTATTTTTAAATCCTAAATAACAGGGGCTAAAATATTTAAACTAGACATTTTAATCAAAGCCATATATAAAAGTTTTTAACAAAAAACTAGTGCAACATCACTAACAAATTCTACACATTTTTAGAAAAATTGTGGTGGAAAAATATTAAAATTTGATTAAATATTTAACTTTACAAAAACAATTTAGAATCAACATAAAAAAAGAAAAATGGCTTAACCTTGGCCTCGCTTGGCCAGTGGCTGGGCCAGACCAACTGGCCAACACGCTAGTTAGCCAGCCAGCAGCCCAGGTGCCCGCGCGCCGTCAGGTTTAAACCTGACGCGCGGCCCCAACAGTCAGAGGCATAGAAAGGAGAGGGGGGAGAGACTCGACACTGATAACCCACAAGTATAGGGGATCGCAACAGTTTTCGAGGGTAGAGTATTCAACCCAAATTTGTTGATTCGACACAAGGGGAAGCCAAAGAATATTCTCGAGTATTAGCAGTTGAGTTGTCAATTCAACCACACCAGAAAGACTTAGTATCTGCAACAAAGTATCAGTAGCAAAGTAGTGTGATCGCAACAGTAGCAACGGCAACAGTAGCAATAGTGACAGTAGTAGCAGTAACAGTAGCAGAAGTGACAACAGTAGCGGTAACAGTAGCAACACTGACAGCAGTAGCAGCAAAGTAACATAGCAAGGACGAGTAGGAAAAACTCGTAGGCATTGGATCGGTGATGGATAATTATGCCGGATGACATTCATCATACAACATTTATAACATGGGGAGATATGTAACTAGCTCCAGTCCGTCAATATAATGTAGGCATGTATTCCATATATTGTCATACGTGCTTAGGGAAAAGAACTTGTATGACATCTATTGTCCATCCCTCCCGTGGCAGCGGGGTCCTAATGAAAACTATGGGATATTAAGGTTCTCCTTTTAATAGAGAACCGGAACAAAATATTAGCACTTAGTGAATACATGAACTCCTCATACTATGGTCATCTCCGGGAGTGGTTCCAGCTATTGTCACTCCGGGTTGCCAGGTCATAACACATAGTAGGTGAATACAACTTGCAAGATAGGATCAAGAACAAACATATATTTAACAGAACAAAATAGGTTCAGATCTGAAATCATGGCACTCGGGCCCTAATGACAAGCATTAAGCATAACAAAGTAATAGCAACATAAATCTCAGAACATAGTGGATACTAGGGATCAAGCCCCATCAAAACTAACTCGATTACATGATAGATCTCGTCCAACCCATCACCGTTCAGCAAGCCTACGATGAGATTACTCACGAACGATGAAGAGCATCATGGAATTGGCGATGAAGGAAGGTTGGTGATGACGATGGCGACGATCTCCCCTCTCCGGAGCCCAGAACGGACTCCAGATCTGCCCTCCGGAGGAAGAACAGGTGGTGGCGGCGCCTCCGTATCGTAAAACGCGATAAACTCTTCTCTCTGATTTTTTCCGGACGAAATGGACTAAATAGAGCTGGAGTTGGAGGCGGCGGAGCCCCGAGGGCCCCACAAGCCTGCTAGGCGCGACCAGGGGGGCCCGCGCCTCATGGGCTTGTGGGCTACTCGCTCCACTCCTCCGGTTGATTCTTGCGCCAGTATTTTATATATATTCCACAAAAAATCCTCGTCAATTTCCACGTCATTCCGAGAACTTTTATTTCTGTGCAAAAACAAAACCATGGCAATTATGCTAAAAACATCGTTAGTCCGGGTTAGTTCCATTCAAATCTTGCAAATTAGAGTTCAAACCAAGGGCAAAAGAGTTTGGAAAAGTAGATACGGCGGAGACGTATCAACTCCCCCAAGCTTAAAGCCTTGGTTGTCCTCAAGCAATTCAGTTGGCAAACTGAAAGAGACAAAAAGAAAAACTTTTACGAACTCTGTTTGATCTTGTTGCTGCAATTATATCTAACTCATATTCAGAATTTCAACAAGATCATAAGCAAACCACATAAGCAATGACATTTAGGTCTCAAGATGTACTCATATCAATGGCATAATCAACTAGGGAGCAATAATAATAAGTTTCAAACGTCAACACTTCAATCAAAACAATCATGAAGCAATATGAACAGATGGTATCTCGCTAGCTCTTTCTGAGACCGTACAACAGAAATGCAGAGCACCTTCAAAGACCAAGGGCTGCTGAACATTGTAATTCATGGCAAAGAAGATCCAGTCACAGTCATACTCAATAACCATTAAAATCAAAGGATAAAAATGACGGAGGTGCTCTCTAATTGGTGCTTTTATAAGAAGAGGATGACTCAACAGAAACATAAATAGATAGGCCCTTCGCATAGGGAAGCATTGATTTGCAGAGGTGCCAGAGCTCAAGCTTTTAAAACAGAGATAAATAATTTTGGGTGGCATGCTTTCATTGTCAACGCAATGACCAAGAGTTTTCACCATCTTCCATGCTACACATACTATAGGTGGTTCCCAAATAGAAAAGTAAAGTTTTGACTCCCCCACCACCGATCAATCACACTCCACGACTAGCCGAATACTCGGGTGCCGTCCATACCAACAACAATCCAGGGGGAGTTTTGATTGCAATTATCTTTTCGATTTGAGCATGGAAATGGGCGTTCCAATTACCGACCCCTTTCTCATGAGTGGTAGTGAATAAATACATATCGAGGATAACACGCCGAGCATGGAAGATACTGATCGCCCCTTGTCACCTCAAGAGCGGTTCGGGCATGCAAAACAGATTATTTCTTGAAGGTTTTGAGAGTGGCACATGCAAATTTACTTGGAACGGCAGGTAGATACCGCATATAGGTAGGTATGGTGGACTCATATGGAACAACTTTGGGTTTATGGAAGTTGATGCACAGGCAGTATTCCCGCTTAGTACAAGTGAAGGCTAGCAAAAGACTGGGAAGCGACCAACTAGAGAGCGACAACAGTTATCAATATGCATTGAGATAAACCAACACTGAGTGCAAGCATGAGTAGGACATAAATCACCATAAACATTAATATCATAGAGGCTATGTTGATTTTGTTTCAACTACATGCGTGAACATGTGCCAAGTCGAGCCACTTGAATCATTGAAAGGAGGATACCATCCTATCATACTACATCATAATCATCTCAAAATTCATGTTGGCATCCAAGAAAAACATTATAAGCTCCAAGCTAATTAAACATGGCATAAGAAACTATCATCTCTCGAAGTTGTCAATGCAAACACGTTTTTGTCACAACAAAGCTGAATTAGGAAGGATGAGCTAGTCATATGTACAAAAACAAAATAGATCGAGTTCATACCAACTTTTCTAGGCTCACTCACTTCATCATATATCGTCATTATTGCCTTTCACTTGCATGACCGAATGGTGTGAACAATAATAAGAGTGTTCGTGCATTGGACTATGCTGGAACCTGCAAGCAAACACAAAGGAGAAGACAAAGTAATATGGCTCTTTGACAGATAAACAGATATGCATGCGAGAGCCACCAAACATTGTAACCATGGTCTTCTACCTTGACCCAAAGGAAAAAAACTATTTACACGGGAAATCTCCCAACAAGAAAAAGAAGAACGAGAAATCTTTTTGGGTTTTCTCAAAGTAAGCACACGAGAAGAAAGCGAGAAAAAGAAATAAAATAGCATGGATGATACAGTGGCAAGGTGTGAACACCGACTAACAAAGTGAAAGCGTAAGCATGAATATAAAGTTGGTGAGAAACACGTACTCCCCCAAGCTTAGGATTTTGGCCTAAGTTGGTCTACTCCCATGGCTGGCCCGGGCAATATCCAAAATCATAATGGTGGTTGTACGGGAATGCGGCAGCTACCGCCTGAATAGCTGCCTCATGGAGGCAAGAAGCCCTTGCCTCCCTTTCATACTCCTCTGCCTCTCCTCTGGTTATGTAATATATTCGTTTTACCTGAACGTCAAAGAAGGCAGGAGCAGGAAGGGTAATATGGAAAACAAACTGTCGGTTAAATATTAACCGGTACAAGAGGGATTGATTATCCCTCTCAAGGAACTGATAACGTGTCATAGCGTCGCGATCAAGGAAACATGTATGGAGTGGGGGTCTCCTTCGCGGATGGGTGCTCTAAAAAAATTTGCTATGCGAGTGGCATAGATCCCACCAAAGAAATCCCCTTCATTAGCATTATTATTTAGCCTCCTCGCGATTATAGCTCCCATGTTGATACTTCTATCACCCGTTACTACGCTCTTAAGAATACTAAGATCAGGTGCGCAGAGGTGACAATGCTCAATCTTGCCATTAATGAATCTACCTATGAAGAGGGCAAAGTAATGCAAGGCAGGAAAATGAATGCTCCCCATGGTAGCCTGAGTAATACCTCTAGTTTCTCCGACAGTTATACTAGAGATAAAATCTCTAACCGAAGACTTAGGAGGATCATTGAAACTACCCCAATCAGGTACCTTGCAAATTCTATTGAAATCCTCTAAATCCATGGCATACGATTTGTCATAGACATCAAATAGTATGGATGTGTCACGGCTAGCTGGAAATTTGAATCTACGAACAAAAGAGGCAGTGCGAGCAGTATATTGTTCACATTTATCGGAGACGAATTCTTCGAGCCTGGCGTTGTGAAAAAATATATCAAACTCGTCTTTGAAACCTGCATCAATCATGAATTCATCAGAAGGCCATTCGCATGGTTGTACATGTGCGTTCCTCGGTTGCTAAGGATCGGTCTCCCGAATCGCGAGACGGGGACCCCTCTTGCTTGAGGAACCACCATGATAGTTTCTCCTGAACATCTTCCTTTTCTGAATTTTTTATTGACTCAAAGGAAAAGTGAACAAGGCTCAATGAAACTCATGGCAACTACTCCTACAAGTGCCTAGAGGGCATATCACGCATCAAAACTACTTCGGACTGGCTAAAATTAGCATGCAAAGCTCAAGAACAGGGTCACCAAGGCAGCAAAAATACGCAACGAGTAAGGCACTAGAGCAAAAACTAATTGGACCAATGGAGGAGTCACATACCAAGGAACAATTTCCCCAAAACAGTTTGGTGAATGGGGCTTTGCACAAGGAGATCGAAAATCGCAGCAAGAAGAGCAAGAACACGGGTTTGAGCTGTAGAATTAATTTTTTCTGGAGGTAGGAGAAGGAGATGGGAGCTGGAATAAGTGGAGGGGGGACACGTGGGCCCCCCCACATCTGGTTGGTGCGGCCAGGGGGGTACCCGCACCACCTGGGCTTGTGGCCCATTGGTGCATCCCCCTGACTAGCTCTCCGTCTCAGAATTTTTCAAAAATCACAGAAAAAATCATACTTGATTTTCAGGGCATTTGAAGAACTTTTATTTTCGGGACACTTTTCTACGGGACGCAAAAAGCAGAAAAAGGAGAAACTAAAGCTAAATCTATCATTTTTCTTCTAAGCAACAGAAGATAAAGGTTTGGAACAGTGGGTTGTGACTCCTAGATTGATCCATCTCATGTTCATCAAAAGAAATCTGCCAATGAGGTTGATCAAGTCTCCTTGACAATCTTTTTTTGAATCGCATAAAACCGGAGATTTTTGAATAGTCACTAGGTTACCTCAATGGGGATGTGCATATCCCTAATACGCAAATCATACTTCATCTTAATAGTAGGTATAGGGCATTCAAAGCTCCCAATAAGAATCGATGAAATTTTTTCAATAGCATTGATGCAATGTACTCGATATTGTTTCTTCGAAAAGTGCACCGTATGCTCATTACCATTGACATGGAAAGTGACATTGCCTTTGTTGCAATGAATAACAGCCCCTGTAGTGTTTAAAAAGGGTCTTCCAAGGATGACCGCCATGGCTTCATCCTCGGGAATATCCAGAATAACAGAGTCCGTTAAGTTAGTAACGTTATCAACCACAACAGGCACATCCTCGCAAATGCCGATAGGGAGAGAAGTTGATTTGTCGGCCATTTGCACAGGGATTTTAGTGGGTGTCAGCTTGTCCAATTCAAGTCTACGATAAATAGAAAGAGGCATAACACCAACACCGGCTCCAAGGTCGCATAAAGCAGTTCTAACAAAGTTTCCTTTAATGTAGCATGGTATAGTGGGCACTCCGGGATCACCTAGTTTCTTCGGAGTTCCACCCTTGAATGTGTAATTAGTGAGCATGGTGGAAATCTCAAACTCAGGTATCCTCCTCTTATTAGTAACAATATCCTTCATGCACTTAGCATAAGGAGACATTTTGAGCCTATCTGTCAAGCGCATTTGCTGAAAGACAGGTCTAATCATTTCAACAAATTGCTCAAAATCCTCATCATCCTTTTTCTTGGATGGTTTGGGAGGAAAGGGCATGTGTTTCTAAACCCATTTTTCCCTTTCTTTACCATGCTTCCTAGCAATGAAGTCGTTCTTATCGTATCTCCTATTCTTATCAAGATCAACTGGTTCAATCTCCACATCGTTATTATTGCTAGGTTGAGCATCAACATGAACATCACTGTCGATATTATCACTAGGCTCATGTTCATCACCAGATTGTGTTTCGGCATCAGAAACAAAGATATCATTTGGATTCTCGGGTGTAACAACACCAGGGTTTCTAGCATGCAAGTTCCTATCATCTTTCATTTTGTTTTTAGGATGACTAGGTGCATCGGTGCTAACTCCTTGAGAATCTTGTTCAATTATCATAGGTTGACCCTCAGGATACAAAGGTTCCTGGGTCATTCTACCGCCTCTAGTGACGACTCTAACAGAATTGTCATTCAACTCATTGAGCAAGTCATTATGAGCCTTAAGTACTTGTTCTACCTGAGTGGTGACCATAGAGGCATGTTTACTCAAAAGTTTAAGGTCAGTGACATTTTTGTCCACACAAGCACTTAAATGACTAAGCATACGAGCATTCTGTTCCAATTGTGTGCTAACATAATCATTGAAACTCTGTTTTTTGGCAACAAAGTTATCAAATTCATCTAGGCGTAAGCTAGCAGACTTATCAACATGAATATCACTCTCATTGAATGTATGAAGAGAATTTACCTCTACTACCTGTGTCGGGTTATCAAGACCATGGATCTCTTTGATAGGTGGTTGATTTTTGACATCTTAAGATTTAATGCCTTTCTCTTTCATAGATTTCTTAGCTTCTTGTATATCTTCAGGACTGAGGAATAGAATACCTGTTTTCTTCGTAGTTGGCTTCGGAGGTGGTTCGGGAATAGTCCAAGCATTCTCATTGCGCAAGATATTAGTCAATAGAATCTCAGCTTGTTCCACAGTTCGTTCCCTGAAAACACAACCAGCACAACTATCTAGGTGGTCCCTAGAAGCATGTGTGAGTCCATTATAGAAGATATCAAGTATTTCATTCTTTTCAAGAGGGTGATCAGGCAAAGCATTTAGCAGCTGGACAAGCCTCCCCCAAGCTTGTGGGAGACTCTCTTCTTCAACTTGCGCAAAGTTATATATTTCCTGCAAGGCAGCTTGCTTCTTATGGGCAGGAAAATATTTCTCAGAGAAGTAGTAGATCATATCCTGCGGACTACGCACACAACCAGGAGCAAGAATAGTGAACCAAGTCTTAGCATCATCCTTTAGCGAGAAAGGAAATAGCTTAAGGATATAGTAGTGGCGGATCTTTTCCTCACTCGTGAATAAGGTGGCTATATCGTGCAGCTTAGTAAGATGTGCTACAACCGTTTCAGACTCATAACCATAAAAAGGATCAAACTCGACCAAAGTGATTAACTCAGGGTCGACAGAGAATTCATAATCCTTATCGGTCAGAAAGATAGGCGAAGTAGAAAACTTCGGGTCGTATTTCATCCTAGCGTTCAAAGATTTTTCTTTCCACTGGCACAGTAATTTCGCAAGATCATAGCTATCCTTACAAGCAAGAAAGTCCTCAGCTATCTCTCCCTCCATAACATAACCCTCAAGTATATCACGCAATTCATATCTAGGAGAGCTAGTTCTAACAGGTGAAATAGCAGGTTCTACTTCAATAATCTCAGCAGTTTCAGAACTGTCATCACATTCAACAGAAACTCTAGCAATTTGTGCATCAAGGAATGCACCTAGTGGCAAAGCAGTATCAAGCAAAGCATCATCACAAGCATCATGGATAGCCGAAGTAGCATCGTCAAGCACATGCGACACATCAAAATATCTAGCACGAGGTGGTGTCGCAAACTTACTCATAACTAAAGGTGAATCAAGTGCAGAGCCAGATGGCAGTTCTTTACCTATCCTCGTAGTTGAGGGCAAGACTTTAGTTTTTGGATCTCTCGGATTCCTCATAGTGATCAACAGACGTAAATCCCAAGTGACTCAGAGAAAAGATCTAGGCTTCCCCGGCAACGGCGCCAGACAATAGTCTTGATAACCCACAAGTATAGGGGATCGCAACAGTTTTCGAGGGTAGAGTATTCAACCTAAATTTGTTGATTCGACACAAGGGGAAGCCAAAGAATATTCTCGAGTATTAGCTGTCGAGTTGTCAATTCAACCACACCTGAAAGACTTAGTATCTGCAGCAAAGTATCAGTAGCAAAGTAGTGTCATAGCAAAAGTAGCAAAGGCAATAGTAGCAATAGTGACAGCAGTAGCAGTATCAGTAGCAGAAGTGACAGCAGTAGCGGTAACAGTAGCAGCAGTGACAACAGTAGCAGCAAAGTAACGTAGCAAGGACCAGTAGGAAAAACTTGTAGGCATTGGATCAGTGAGGATAATTATGCCAGATGACATTCATCATACAACAGTTATAACATGGGGAGATATGTAACTAGCTCCAGTTCGTCAATGTAATGTAGGCATGTATTCCGTATATAGTCATACGTGCTTAGGGAAAAGAACTTGTATGACATCTATTGTCCATCCCTCCCGTGGCAGCGGGGTCCTAATGGAAACTACGGGATATTAAGGTTCTCCTTTTAATAGAGAACCGGGACAAAGCATTAGCACTTAGTGAATACATGAACTCCTGAGACTATGGTCATCTCCGGGAGTTGTTTCGGCTATTGTCACTCCGGGGTTGCCGGGGCATAACACATAGTAGGTGACTACAACTTGCAAGATAGGATCTAGAACACACATATATTGATGAGAACATAATTGGTTTAGATCTGAAATCATGGCACTCGGGCCCTAGTGACAAGCATTAAGCATGGCAAAGTAGTAGCAACATCAATCTCAGAACATAGTGGATACTAGGGATCAATCCCCATCAAAACTAACTAGATTACATGATAGATCTCATCCAACCCATCACCGTCTAGCAAACCTACGATGAGATTACTCATGAACGATGAAGTGCATCATGGAATGGGCGATGAAGGAAGGTTGGTGATGACGATGGCGACGATCTCCCCTCTCTGGAGCCCAAAACGGACTCCACATCTTCCCTCTAAAGGAAGAACAGGTGGCGCCGGCGCCTCCATATCGTAAAACGCGATAAACTCTTCTCTCTGATTTGTTTTCGGACGAAAGGGACTAAATAGAGCTGGAGTTGGAGGCGGCGGAGCCCCGAGGGCCCCACAAGCCTGCTAGGTGCGGCTAGGGGGGCGCGCCTCATGGGCTTGTGGGCTCCTCGCTCCACTCCTCCGATTGATTCTTGCTCTAGTATTTTTTATATATTCCACAAAAAATCCTCGTAAATTTCCAGGTCATCCCGACAACTTTTATTTCTGCGCAAAAACAACACCATCGCAATTCTGCTGAAAACAACGTTAGTCCGGGTTAGTTCCATTCAAATCATGCAGATTAGATTCCAAAACAAGGGCAAAAGAGTTTGGAAAAGTAGATACGACGGAGACGTATCAGACATGGACAAGTGGAGCATGCCTGTCGGGGTCATCTTCCTGCTCTAGACAGAGTGGAGGGGAGGCACGCCAGAGGCGATTTCGACGCCCTCGAGGCAGGTGACGCCACGAACGACACCGTCACATCATCGCCTACCTGCTGGTGGTAGAATGAACGACGGGTAGGCCCTGGGTCACCGGCGACAAGGTGGCCGCGGCGGAGGTGATACGGGTTGTGTTGATGTTGGGTGCTATGGGTAGGGAAATGCTCTAGGAAGATCTGGGGAGGCTTGCTGAGCTCTCGACGGTCACATAGGAGATGAGAGGAGCGCGAGAGCTGGCCTATAGCCCGAGATCGATGGAGCTCTGAAGCGGCGAAGCCTCGGTCGATCTCGAGCACTGGAGCTCTCTCTTCTCGAATGGAGTGGCTAGGGCCCCGATTGAGGGTCTGGAGGAGTGGTGTGGGGTGCTGGAGTGAAGGGGGAGGTCCTATTTATGGGCCAATAACGGTGCACCAAGTAGGGAGCGCCGGTGGTTTCACCACGGCTGTAGGAGAGGGAGAGGGGGCTCGGGGTCAATACCACGATTTCACGGATGTGGTTTGAGATCCCAGAGACTCAACGAGAGAGAGGAGGCTCAGTGCGGGCGTGCTTCGGGGCCGCGCTGTTCTGGTCGAATCTGGCGCACGCGGGCACACGTCGCCCTAGTCAGCAGACAGGGGGCGAAGGGGCCGTGGGGCTTGCCCTAGTCAGGAGGTTTGTCGGAGACGCGGAGGGACACCGACGGGAGGTGAGAACCGGCTGACGGTGGCCTCTTTTGCCTCGGGTGCGCCCTGTAGTGTGCCCAGAGCATAGATTCGGCATGTTGGCGCGCTCTGGGGTGCTTTGGCCCTGTCTGGCGTGTCCGAGGGTTAGCCTAGATGCCCCTAAGCCATTTGGGAGCCGAGGGACTCACTTCTGGTCAAAGGAAGTGCTCGGAGAGAAGCGGTCAGCCTTGATTCAGAAACTAAATTGGGGATTTTGGCATACCTGCTTAGAACCAAAGAGGGACCACTTGTCTATAGTTGAGGAGTCATGCTGGCAGCTTGCACTAAGAGTTTAGTGGGAAGGGAGTGGGTGTTAAGTGTTGTTTGACCATACTGGTAGAAGGTGTTCGATATGTGTTTGGGGTAGTTAACCTTCACCACCGATGCTAAAACTTAACATGATTGGGTTTTATGCAAAAGTAGGATGCTCTACCAAATTTGAGCTCCATTGGCCAAGTTTGACAGTGAAAACTTGAAATAACCAATAGATGGGCAGTTATGTCACTTTGAAAGAGAATGTTGGTAAATTAGTCCCCAAAAATCCATTTTTTGGCAGGGTCTCCTCATTTGGGGTGTTGAGCACTCCTGCAAAGTTTCAGGCCATATGGACAAACTTTGCTAAGTAGAGTTGCTACAACTTGATTCTGGACAAGGAAGGTTTTAGGAATATTTGGTGAATGAAACCATCCTGGAATGAGGTGGAACTTGGCATGATCACGAAATATAGCTTGGGAAGCATGCTTGAATTTTCTGAGAATTTATTGAAAATATTTCATTTGGAATATTTCGAAAGGTCAAAATAGACATAATAGGTTCTCAAGGATTTGCTCAAATATGTTGAACATAAATAGGGGTTGAAAATCTTATGTATGGAAAATATATGTCCTCCGACTATCTCCAAATTCCCTCAGATTTTTCTAAGTCAGGAAAATAATTTCCATTCAGAAATATCATTTCTGGCCTAAAAAAAGGACATGCCGATAAAATAGAAAAATATTTTATAAAATAATTACTTTATGATTTTGGAGAGTTATAATTGTGCCAAAATCAGAATACAATCTTTGGGTGAAGGCACTCCCTTGGAGTCAGGGACTTGCAGTGCAAACCCAAAGAAAGGTTTTTGGAATTGTAAAAAATGAGAAAAGGATCTTTTTGGAAATATCATGTTATAAATATATTCTTTTTGGATCCACTCACTCAAGCATACATACAAACAATGCCAACCATAACACTCATAGCACTTGCTTAATAACTTTTAATACACTCAGGTTTTGATGAGACTACTGTAGAAATAAGGTAAAAACAGGGTGTGACAGACCTATCCCCCTTACAAGAATCTCGTCCCCGAGATTCCTAAGCTAGGTGCTAAAAAGGTACGGAAATTTGGAACGGAGATAGTCTTCACGCTCCCATGTTGCTTCTGATTCGGTGTGGTTGCTCCACTGAACCTTGAAGTACTTGATGGTGCGACTCCTGGTACAACACCCGGCTTCGTCCATGATGCGGATCGGCCTCTCGCGATAACTGAGGTTATATTCAAGGTCAATGGCTTGATGGTCGATGTCCTTATAAAGATCTCAACGGTTTGGTGCTTAAAGGCACTTCCGAAGTTGTTACACGTGGAAGACATTGTGCACCCCTGAAAGTTCCGGAGGTAGCTCCACTAGTAAGCAACTTCTCCATGCCTTGTCGTGATGTTAAAAGGTCCAATGAACCTTGGAGCAAGTTTCCCCTTGAGGTGGAAACGCTTAGTTCCCTTGAGAGGTGTGACACGAAGGTACACTTGGTCTCCGGGGTTGAACACCACTTCTCTAGGGTGAGAATCCGCATATCTCTTTTGTCATGACTTGGCTGCTTTCACGTGCTCCCTGACAAGTTGGACCTTGTCTTCTGCTTCACGAAGAACATCCGGACCGAAAATCAGTCCTTCATCTGTTTTGGACCAGTTGAGCAGTGTGCGGCACTTCCGTATGTATAACACTTCAAATGGGGCCATCCGGAGGCTAGACTGATAGCTGTTGTTGTATGAGAACTCACCGATTGGCAGAGAGTCTTCCCATTTGGTCCCATGTGCTAAGACGCATGCGCGGAGCATAACCTCAATTATTTGATTCACTCGCTCCGTCTATCCGCCCATCTGTGGGTGGAAGGCGGTGCTGAAAGAGAGCTTGGTTCCCAGAGCTTCTTGGAACTTCTTGCCTCGGTTGGATACAATTTCCTTAGGAACTCCATGAAGGCTCACAATACGCTCAATGTAGAGACTAGCCAGCTTGTCACCATCATAAGTGGTGCTGACTGGAATAATGTGAGAGACCTTGGTCAGATGGTCGACAATGACCCATATGGAGTCATGGCCTCTGCTGGACCTAGGTAGACCGGTGACGAAGTCAATGCCGACTCGGTCACACTTCCATTTGGGCACGTGGAGATGTTGTAGCAGCCCAGTAGGCCGCTGGTGCTCAGCCTTGACATGCTGGCACACATCGCACTTGGCGATATAGGAAGCTATTTCCCTCTTCATGCCATGTCACCAGAATCTTTCCCTGAGGTCTTGATACATCTTGGTCCCACTGGGGTGGATTGAGTACGGTGTGTCATGGGCTTCTTGCAAGATTAAATTCTTGAGTTCAGCCTTGTTAGGTGGGCATAAACGCTTCCCAAACCACATGACTCCTTGTTCATCCACTGAGAATTCTGGGGCCTTGCTTTCCTGGATCTTCTTCTTGATGCCTTCAATGCTCTTGTATCCCTTCTGGGCCTCTTTGATGTCGTGTGTCAGAGTGGGCTTGACTTCGAGGTTAGCTAGGAATCCTGGTTCAACCAGCTCCAACCCGAAGCACTCCAACTTGTCATATATGGCGGGTAGCCTTTCCTTGATTATAGCATTCAAGGTGGAGGCCTTCCGTCTCAAGGCATCGACCACCACATTGGCCTTACCTGGGTGATATTGAATGCTGAGGTCATAGTCTTTAATCAGTTCCAACCATCTTCGTTGCCTCATATTCAACTCCCTTTGAGTATAAATACACTCCAGACTCTTGTGATCGGTGTATATTTCACATCGCTTCCCCATAAGGTAATGTCTTCATGTCTTCAGGGCACACACTACTACTGCGAACTCGAGGTCATGAGTGGTGTAGTTCTCCTCATGCGGGCACACTTGCCGTGACAGGTAAGCCACGACCCTGTTTTCTTGCATTAGCATGCCACCGAGCCCGATTCTGGAGGCATCACAGTATATCACGAACTCCTAGTTAATATCTGGAGTAGCCAGTACTGGGGAGGTGGTCAATCTCTTCTTCAATTCCTGGAAGGTTTCTTTGCACTCTCGCGTCCATTCGAACTTCTTGCCCTTCTTGAAGAGTTGAGTCATTGGTCGGGTGATGTGGGAGAATCCTTCCATGAACTTGCGGTAGTCTCCCACGAGTCCGAGGAAGGTTATGACTTCCTTCACATCAATTGGCGACTCCCAGTTGGTTACCATGGTAATCTTGGAAGGATCGATTGCCAATCCATTTGCCGACATGGTATGACCCAAGAATCCAACTTCGTGCTACCAAAATTGGCATTTGCTAAACTTGGCATAAAGTTGGTGCTCTCGAAGTTTTTCCAGTACTAGCCTCAAGTGTTGCTCATGTTCTTCTTCGGACATGGAGAAGATTAATATTTCATCGATGAAGACGAGAACAAACTTATCCAGGTATTCCATGAAGACTTTGTTCATGAGGTACATGAAGTATGCTGGGGCATTGGTCAACCCAAACGACATGACTGTGCACTCGTATAGACCGTACCGGGTCACAAAAGTCGTCTTAGGTATGTCCTTGGGTCGGATATTCAGTAGGTAATATCCAGATCTGAGGTAGATCCTGGGAAATTTCTTGGCACCATTTAACTGGTCAAATAGGTCTTCAATCTTCGGGAGTGGGTACTTGTTATTTATCATGACTTCATTGAGGGAACGGTAATAGACGTGGAGCCTGATAGTCCCATCCGTCTTGGACATGAATAGAACAGGTAATCCCCCAGGTGGTGCACTAGGATGGATGAATCCCTTCCTGAGTTGCTCATCCAACTTCTTCTTCAACACTGCTAGCTCTTCGGATCCCATCCTATAAGGATTCTTATAGATATGCCTTGATTCGGCCATGAGCTCAATTATGAACTCGATGTCTTGGTGAGGAGGCATCCCAGGAAGCTCATCAGGAAAGACGTTCGAGTATTCGCAGACTAGTGGTACTCGGTCCAACTCTTCTTCCGAAATGCAATTAACCCGTGGAAATTGAGTGGAGGTAGGTTCAGGGACATACTTGACTTTGGCCCCTTGGTCATTTGTCATGGTAATAGCCCTCTTGGCGCAGTCTAGTATGATTTGGTGCCTGGCCAACCAATCCATACCAAGGATCACGTCTGTTGGGGATCTTGCTTATTAAGTGACCCGCCCAATATGGGCCGGGTTACTAGTAAGGCGATTCATCCTTTGGGCTGTTTGGGCCTTAGCCTGGGCGGTTCAAGGCCGCGGGACGGTTATGGTTTATGGAAGGTCATTGGGTTTTGCAAGACGGCGACTTAGAGACCGCGGTGGTCACGATTTGTAAGGAGGAAGGGACTCTTGTAAACCCTAAAGCCTTGACCTATATATAAGGGCGAGTCGGAAGAAGGAGGTTAGGTGAGAAAATCATCGACTGCTAGGTTAGGCGAGTTACGCCTCCCTTGTAATCGAATCCACATCAATACACACAAAGCAGGACGTGGGCTATTACCTCATCTCGAGGGGCCGAACCTAGGTAACCCACCGTGTTCTTCCCGTTTAACCCCTTTGAGTCGCTACCAAGGTGCGATGGTTCCCGTACAAAGTCCTTTTATTAGGACATCTGCCGTGACAAAACCACGACAGTTGGCGCTCACCGTGGGGCCTACGCACGGTGGAGTTGAGTTCTCAAAGGGAGCCTTACCAGGGTTTGGGAGCTATGCGACGGCGCTCATGACTCGGAGCCGCCGCGGGATAACCTACATGGACAACCGACGATGGGGACCTGAAGCGAATTCTCTCGAATCAGGCTACAGGGTCCCCTTCGGCAAGATCAACGTCTTCATCGGCATGATCGGATCATCCGTTCTTGAGCCGGATATCTCCACCGACATCGTCGAGCCGGCCAGGTATGTCCGCCCAGTCATAACACAACATCTGACTCGCCCCGGTCTTTGTGGGATTCACGCAGGGGTCGGAGGAGCCGGAACACGTGGCGGATTAGGAGGTCACCCCGGTCAACTCCGACGATGAGTCATCCATGGGCGATTCAGATTCCATCCAGTCCCTCCATGGAGACGGTCTCGGAGGCTTGTCGCTGGCCATGGATCCGGAAATCCTTGACCGAACCCGCCGCCAGATCGCCATCTACATGGCCGGGCAACCCAACCCGCACAAAACCCCACCGGAGGTGACGGGACCGGCGGAACGTCCAGAAGTGCGTCCATGGTCCTGGTGGACTTGGCGGCGGAAATCAGAAGGCTAATGTCAACTCCGCTCACGCCAGAGAACCAAGGGGAGATAAACGCAGAGCTGGCAAAGGTGAGAGAGGCGATGGCGAAGGCCCATCAGGATGCTGAGATGGAGTCCGCCAGGATTGAGACTCGACAAGCCCAAATCACGGCCGAAAGGATGCGATTGAACACCGACAACTGGCGGCTCGTAAGACAGCAGCGCGCGTCCGACGCCGTCCATCAGCGGAGACACCTGGGTCGCCTGCCCCATGACCTCAACGCGACTCGCCTGTTCGACACTCCCCAAACACCCGGGATGGGAGCCGCCCCAGCAGGAGGACCGGGCCGCCCGCCTAACCCGCCGATTCAGCCGACTGAGGGTCAAATTCCTCGTTTCCATACCCCTCGAGGCCACTTCTCCAACCCGATGGATAACGTGCTTGCTGCAACTCGCCATCTGGAGTCTCTTCCGATCCACGACAACACCCCAGCTGAGATTGAAGCAAGGAACGCCATCGAGATGTTGAAAACGGAGGTGGTTCAAAATGCGCAGTTCTCGCACAACCCTGAGAGATTGCACTCCACCCCTCAGGCGAGCTACACCAGGAGTAGGCCGGAGGATCAGCCAGCCGTAAACAGTGCCCCGCGACACTTCCCGCAGGACAACCCGCCCGAACGGAACCCGCCGGGCAGAGATCCCTCCAACATCCAAGAGGCCCAGACTCCCTCGTTGGGGTGCCCTGCTTGTCCCTAGCCCTTCGGAACGAAAGAATGCCCAAGGATTTCAAAGGACCAAGAAAGGTGCCTAATTACACACCAGATCTCGAACCAACATCATGGATCGAGGGCTATGAGATCGCCATGGACATGCTCGACGTAAACGAGGCGGTTTGCGCCAGATACTTCACCATGATGCTCGAGGTATCGGCGCGCACTTGGTTGAAAAACTTACCCCCCAATTCTATCCAGTCCTGGGCCGAGCTGAAAGAGTGTTTCATCAAAAACTTCCGGGGAACCTGTAAACGGCCGATGACGATCGTCGACTTACAACACTGCGTACAACGCCCATTGGTCACGGCAAGTCACGGAAATTATCCATTCATCAGATGGCATCACGGCAGCGCAAGCTGTGCTTATCCTCGAGCACAACTGCCACTTTGAACCGCTGGTCCAGAAATTGGGTCGACTCAAACGGAAAGTTCAGGATATGGGCGAACTGATGGACACCCTCACTAGGTGCGCCGAGGCCGATGATACCAAGGATCCCGGCGAGGATGGTAAGGGTAACTCGCCCAAGAAGGGCGATTCGACCAAAAACCACACCCGCTTCCAAGGCCGCAACCGTCACAACCAGGGGACCAATGGCAAGCGTAGGCCACAGGAGGAGCCCTCGGATTTGGTTGCCAACACCAATGCCAATGACGGCAAAAAGAAGAATCGAGGTTTCAGTGGGAAAAGGCTGCGTAATTACGAAGAGCTACTCAAAGGACCTTGCCCGCACCACGCCACGGCCGACGGCCCGGCGGGCCACTCTTGGGAGAACTGTTTCGTGATGCGAGAATTTCGGGCCGAGGCAATCAAGAAGAGCTAAAGCGAAGATCCGAACCGTCTCCAGGACCAACTCACCGCGCCCAACCAAAGGCACAACCCCTTCGGCGGTTTTCTCGAACAGGAGGCTCAGGGAGGCCCGCAACCAGGCGGCGGCCAGTACCCGGTGCACCACGAGCGGCGGTACAACCCGCCGGGAGTTTTCCAGCAGCCACCCCCACAGGGGGCTCCACAGGACCAGGATGACAACGGGGGCTTCCGCAACAATCCCAAACAGCTAAGTAATGGGCAGTACCACGTTTTCACCACTAATGCTTGCAGGCGTGATAAAAAGGTGAATCACCGGGCGTACAGCGTAACTGAGCCGGCGATTCCCAGGTATCTCCATTGG
This sequence comes from Hordeum vulgare subsp. vulgare, assembly GCF_904849725.1. Lineage (NCBI taxonomy): Eukaryota > Viridiplantae > Streptophyta > Magnoliopsida > Poales > Poaceae > Hordeum > Hordeum vulgare. The sequence goes on along the minus strand of NC_058519.1, from coordinate 265,625,092 downwards.
TCCGAGCAGACCATAACGTGGAGTAGAGAGGATCACCCGCCAAGAATAGATAACCTGGGCGACCTGGCATTAGTCGTGGCTCCCCAACTGGGGGTTACACCTTGTCAAAGGTATTAATGGATGGTGGAAGCAGCATTAATATCCTATACTTCGACACCTTTCGGAGGATGAATCTATCGGAAAAAGACTTGATGCCTTCAACCACGGTTTTCCATGGCATTGTCCCGGGCAAGTCGGCTTATCCCATTGGCCGGGTCAGGCTCTCAGTAGCATTTGGGACTGCGCAGAATTACAGGTCGGAGTCCCTAATCTTCGAGGTGGTCAAACTGAAAAGCCCATACCACGCGCTGTTCGGACGACCGGCTTACGCCCGCTTCATGGCCCGCCCGTGCTACGTCTACCTCAAACTAAAAATGCCGGGTCCCAAAGGACCCATCACGATCGATGGAGATAGAAGAATCGCAAAGGAGTGCGAGGAAGGGGACGCGGCTTATGCGGAGGTCGCCTGTGCGGCGGAAGAGCTCAAACACCATCGGGCCAATGTTGACCCGGCAGACATGTCACCACTCAAGAAGCCGACTACAGATTCTGAGTCGCTCCTGAAATTCAAACCGAGGAATGATACTAAGACAATTGATTTCGTTCCTGGCGACTCATCCAAGCAGTTCACCATTGGGACGGGTCTGGATCCCAAATAGGAAAGCGCGCTCGTCGAATTCATCCGTGAGAATCGGGACATGTTCGCATGGAAGCCCTCTGATATGCCGGGTGTACCGAGAGAATTCGCTGAGCACCATCTTAATATTGACCCAAAATGCAAACCTGTCCAACAATACCTTCGCAGGTTTAACGAGGAGCGACGGAAGGCGATTGGAGAGGAAGTCACCCGTCTTTTAGCCGCCGGGTTCATCGTGGAAGTCTTTCGTCCCAAATGGCTGGCTAATCCGGTGTTAGTACTCAAGAAGAATGGCACTTTCCGTATGTGTATTGACTATACGGACCTCAACAGAGCTTGTCCCAAGGTTCCTTTCGCTCTTCCCCGCATCGACCAAATCATTGACTCGGTGGCGGGATGCGAACGATTGTGCTTTTTGGACGCCTATTCAGGTTATCATCAGATCAAAATGGCCGTGGAAGATCAGGAGAAGACGGCCTTCATAACCCCCTTCGGGGCCTTTTGCTATGTGTCCATGCCGTTCGGGCTCAAGAGCGCAGGGGCGACTTATCAACGCTGCATCCAGAATTGTCTTCATAACCAAATTGGCCGCAACGTCCATGCTTATGTTGACGACATTGTGATCAAGACCCGCCGGGAGGAGACACTTCTGGAAGACCTTAAGGAAACCTTTGATTATTTACGGATATATCAGATGAAGCTAAATCCTACCAAGTGCGTTTTTGGCGTACCTGCGGGAAAACTACTGGGTTTCTTGGTATCAAAGCGCGGCATCGAGGCTAATCCGGACAAAATTGAAGCGGTTACTTCCCTCGGCAAGCCGACGAACGTAATCAAGTTCAGTGATTGGCGGGTCGCATTGCGGCTCTAAGTCGTTTCGTGAGCCGCCTCGGGGAAAAGGCGATTCCTCTTTATCAATTGTTGAGAAAATCCGACCGATTTGTATGGACAGAGGAGGCAGACGAGGCGCTTCAGGCCTTGAAGCATCAATTGGTTAACCCGCCGGTCCTGGCAGCCCCAACTGAAAAGGAGCCTATGCTCCTGTATATCGCCGCGAATTCCAAAGTGGTCAGCGTGGCTGTGGTCGTCGAAAGAAAGGAGGAAGGAAAGGAATACCCGGTGCAACGCCCGGTATACTTTATCAGTGAGGTGTTAACTCTTTCCAAACAGCGATACCCACATTGGCAGAAACTGGTCTATGGGGTGTTCATGGCGAGTCGAAAGCTTAAACATTATTTCTAGGAGCACCCGATCACTGTGGTCAGTTCCGCCCCCTCGGTGACGTCATCCAAAATCGGGAGGCAACAGGGCGAATCGCCAAATGGGCAATAGAGCTTGGGTCTCATCACATTCAATATACCCCCCGCATGACCATCAAGTCCCAGGCACTAGTTGATTTCGTTAACGATTGGACAGAACTTCAGGCTCCGGAAGATCGGCCTGACCTTACCTATTGGACTATTTACTTTGATGGATCCAGGCAGTTGGAGGGCTCGGGGGCTAATGCGGCGGAATATGAAGCTCTGCTTCACGGTTTGCGACTGGCAAAAGAGATGAACCTAACCCGAGTCAGATGCTTTGGGGATTCAGATTTGGTGGCGCAATAGGTTTCGGGTACCTGGGACTCTCGGGATCCTATGATGGCGGCTTACAGGCGAGCTGTATCTGACGTGGCGGGTTATTTTCATGGGTACCAGGTTGATCATATTGATCGGTGACTCAACGAAGCAGCTGATGCCCTCTCGCGACTCGGCTCGCAGACAGAGCCGGTCCCCCCCTAATGTTTTTTTGGATATCTTGCATAAACCGTCTGTGACTATACCCACGGAGGAGGAATTGGCGATACCGGATCCCGAGTCTTAGCTTGTGGCGGCTCTCCATGCCACTCCGGATTGGGCTCTTCCTTATCTGGCTTATCTCGCTCGTGGCGAGTTACCCACCGACGAAGTTTTGGCTGGCCAGATCGTTCGACGTAGCAAATCCCTGGTCATCATTAATGGCGAGTTATATAAACGAAGTGCTTCTGGGGTCTTTCAGCGGTGCGTTTCTTCCGAGGAAAATGCGTAATCCTAAATGACATCCATTCTGGAGACTGCGGGCATCACGCCGGGTCACGTTCTTTGGTATCAAAAGCTTTTCGACATGGTTTCTTCTGGTTGACGGCTCATGCAGATGCAGAAGATATAGTATGGCGGTGTGAGGGGTGCCAACGATATGGGAGACAGGCTCATGTGCCGGGTCAAGAATTGAGGATGATTCCCATTACTTGGCCTTTCGCGGTCTGGGGGCTGGACATGGTCGGTCCCTTTAAAATGTCTTGTAACAAGAAAACTCACTTATTGGTGGCGGTTGATAAGTTCACTAAATGGGTTGAAGCGGAACCTGTTGGAGCTTGCGATGCGGAAACCGCGGTCAAATTTCTGAAAAAGCTAATTTTCCGTTTTGGGTATCCGCACAGTATTATCACGGACAATGGTACTAACTTGTCCCAAGGAGCGATGCTGGATTTTTGTCGTCGAGAGCATATCCGGATTGATGTTTCTGCAGTTGCTCACCCGCAGTCCAACGGGCAGGCAGAACGGGCGAATCAAGATGTCTTGCGAGGGATTAAACCTCGGCTGATGGTTCCCCTGGAAAGAACTCCAGGGTGTTGGGTTGAGGAACTACCTTCGGTATTGTGGAGCATCCGGACCACCCCGAATCGATCCACGGGGTTTACCCCTTTCTTTTTGGTCTATGGAGCAGAAGCTGTCCTTCCTACTGACATAAGACATGATTCTCTTAGAGTCGCCGCATATGTGGAGCAAGATAATGAGTTGGCGCATCAGGATTCCTTGGATGCCTTGGAAGAGGTGCGTGACCTAGCGGCGGCTCGTTCGGCTATCTATCAGCAAGATCTGCGGCGTTATCATAGTCGCCGGGTTAAGAGTCGGACCTTTCAGGAGGGCGACTTGGTACTTCGTCTAATACAGGATCAGGCAGGCATGCATAAGCTCTCGCCCCCTTGGGAAGGGCCTTTCGTCGTCAGCAAGAACCTCTGCAATGGCTCTTATTATTTGATGGATCTTCGGCCTGACCGACCGACTACACAGGCTGAGTCAACTCGCCCCTGGAATATTGCTCATTTGCGACGTTACTACACTTGAGCTCTTAGAAGCTCCATGCTTTGTAAGTTTTTTAGTTTCATTATGAAGTAATAAAATATTCTCCGACTTCGGGGCTTTTTCTTTAAAAAGAACGTGATTTGTGTCATCCTGTTGCGACCTTTTGAGCCGACAAAACCTGCATTTACGGTGGGTGCACGAGCTTTCTGACTCACCTCCCCCTGTCGCGACCGTATGAGCCGACGAAACCTGTATTTAGGGTGGGTGCACGAGCTTTCTGACTCGCCTCCCCCTGTCGCGACCGTATGAGCCGACGAAACTTGCATTTAGGGTGGGTGCACGAGCTTTCTGATTCGCCTACCCCTGTCGCGACCGTATGAGCCGAAGAAACTTGCATTTAGGGTGGGTGCACGAGCTTTCTGACTCGCCTCCCCCTGTCGCGAGCGTATGAGCCGACGAAACTTGCATTCAGGGTGGGTGCACGAGCTTTCTGACTCGCCTCCCCCTGTCGCGACCGTATGAGCCGACGAAACTTGCATTTAGGGTGGGTGCACGAGCTTTCTGACTTGCCTCCCCCTGTCGCGACTGTATGAGCCAACGAAACTTGCATTTAGGGTGGGTGCACGAGCTTTCTGACTCGCCTCCCCCTGTCGCGACCGTATGCGTCGACGAAACTTGCATTTACGGTGGGTGCACGAGCTTTCTGACTCGCCTCCCCCTGTCGCGACCGTATAAGCCGACGAAACTTGCATCTAGGGTGGGTGTACGAGCGTTCTGACTCGCGTCCCCCTGTCGCGACCGTATGAGCCGACGAAACCTGCATTTAGGGTGGGTACACGAGCTTTCTGACTCGCCTCCCCCTGTCGCGACCGTATGAGCCGACGAAACCTGCATTTAGGGTGGGTGCTCGAGCTTTCTGACTCGCCTCCCCCTGTCGCGAGCGTATGAGCCGACGAAACTTGCATTCAGGGTGGGTGCACGAGATTTCTGACTCGCCTCCCCCTGTCGCGACCGTATGAGCCGACGAAACCTACATTTAGGGTGGGTACACGAGCTTTCTGACTCGCCTCCCCCTGTCGCGACCGTATGAGCCGACGAACCCTGCATTTAGGGTGGGTGCACGAGCTTTCTGACTCGCCTCCCCCTGTCGCGACCGTATGAGCCGACGAAACCTGCATTTAGGGTGGGTGCACGAGCTTTCTGACACGCCTCCCCCTGTCGCGACCGTATGAGCCGACGAAATTACTCTTGTTTAATCTTGAAGGGTTTTTGTCCTTTCTGCATATTTGTTGAAACTATTCGTAGTTCATTTGTTTCCGCAGATGATGTGCTCAAAGTTTAAAACAGGAGGGTGTTAAGATTTGTTTCATCCTTGGCGGATTAAACATTATAGGAGATTCTTATAAAGGCGGATCAAATATTTCAAATCGCCTCAAAAGGGAATATAAGGGTTTTTCTTGAAGATGTCATCCAAAAATAGTACTGACTATTACATGGCTCGCGGGCCAAATTCAGGAAAGTCTACTTCGCAAAGTCCTGGCGTGAGCTCTGACCAACTTCGATTTGTAAATCGCCCAACACCCAATTGCATCTGGCCAAAGCAGCAAAGTCGTCTTCATCGGTCAAAATTGAGGCCAAATCGGCTTCCCAGTCGAAAGGATTCTTGGGTCGCCGAGGAATTAGGTTGGTCACCACGAAGGCTGGCGGGCTGATTTTCTTATTCTTACTGTCATAAGCCGCCTGATACTTCGTTAAATCAAGACTCGCGGCGAGTCGAGTTGCAGCCTACCGAGAATCTTTGACAACTCTCTGGTAATCCTCTTCAACGAACTCCGATCCATCATCTTTAAGCTGAGGGAAGCCAGCGGCTACTTCTTCCAAGTTGATCTCCGGGGCATACGCTAAGCAGCGACTCAGGGCCGTCAGGACGCCTTTCCGGGCGGCTGAGCGAGTTAACTCGCCAATCTGGGGAGGCAGCGTGGACAGACACCCAAGTACCTTCTTGATGGAAGTAATGGGCTCCTTTGCACCCATTACAGCCTTGACGGTCAACACACTACCTGTGTACAGTTGCTCTGTCAGCGTGTAAATCGCCTTCAGCATCAACACGGAGTCTTCTTGCAGGTTGGCAACTCTTGGACCTGGAATTTGATAACCAGTAACTTAACATCAGTAATTTGGCCTAAAGGAGGGGACAAGGTTGGAGATTTAGGTAAGACTTACCAAAGATGGCTTGCGTCATGTTAGAGATATGACGTTTTAAACCGGTCAACTCCTGTTGAACAGTCGCCAGCTTCGCTTCAACTTTTTCTGCTCTCTTCAAAGCCGTGTTTTGGTCAGCTTGAGTTTTTTCTAACTCGGCTTTGAGTTTTTCCAGTTCAACCAGAGCCAATTTATATTTATCTTCTGACTGAGTTCGGGCGTCTTGTTGTTCAGCCAAGTTTTTCCTTAAGTCGCCCAGCGCCAGTTCGGTCTGAGCAAGGTTTTCCTATTGAAAGTTCAAAATAAAGACAAGTCTCAGAATTATTGCAAGGCAATACCCCTGACACTTGGGGGCTAATGTATAATTTCTCAAGGAAAATTATACAGAAATCGAGACCCGGCTCATCTTTTTATCGATGACCCGGCCCTTGGGGGTTACTGGTCGCGAAGCTTTTTCTAAATTTTTTAAGACCCAGCTCATCTTCTTACTGATGACCCGGCCCTTGGGGGTTACTGGTTGCGAAGCTTTTTCTAAATTTTGACCCGGCTCATCTTTTTACTGATGACCCGGCCCTTGGGGGTTACTGGGAATAGTATAGAGTATAAAGTTTACCTCATGTTTGTTGCTTAACATCTTTAGCAGATTTTTCTCCATCTCATAGCTCGCTTCCAGGCGACTTGCGAAGCCAGAACAGAGTTCTTTAAACTCCAGATTTGCATAGTCGGAAAGCTTTGCCTTGGAGAGCCCAGACTCGGGGATTGCCTGAGAGGAGGATGCTACGTGTTTGGACAGAACTGTCGCCGCCGGCTTGGAAAAACCAGAACCAGTAATGACTACAGCATCTGGGTCATCCACTGTCGTCAATACGTTCGGCGATTTAGGGGCATCCGCTGTTCCTTTCGGCGACTCAGGAAGATCCACTTGAATTGCCGGCTCAGCTTGACCCGGATCCTCTTGAGTCGGAGTTGATTTCCTTGGAAGTTCGGAAGTTGCATCAGGGATGGATCCACTGGTTTTCCTTTTTTTGGCTTGTGCCCTAACAAAAGGAGATAAGCGTGTTAAGGAATTGAAAAGATCGTTATTCTCAAAGGTCAAGGCAAAAGACTTACCCCGGAACTCGAATCATTGGTGGAAGTGTTGACATCACTGAGTCGCCGGAAGTGGGGGGAGAATTCTGCAGGAATTATACATCAATAATACAGGCGGGTCACAGATGTAATCCAAAGCAACACGAACAATGGTTGCTCATATAAAAAAAGGGGTACCTCGCTTGGTTTTCTTTTGTTTCTTGCTGGCAAGCCAGATATCAGATCGCCAGAGTGACTTCGTGTCTTCCGGTTTGAGGCATGCTGTGTTTTCTTCAGTAAGAAATTTGGGTCCAAATGGGCTTTTGGATGTGAGAAGGGGACTTTCCCACATATTCGCCGGGCCGGCTTAGGTGGAGAAGGAGATGAATCGGAGGAAACAGAAATTACCTCAACAGAGTCTTCTTGGCGTTCGTTATCTTCATTCTATTACAAGAAGAGTGAGAGATATAAATAAAAGTTCAAAAGTAATGGGTGGCGAGTGAAAAGAGGACGGATTGGTACCTCTGAAAGTGCGTCGCCGACTTGAGATTCGTCGACTTCAGATGGCTCAGCCGCAGCAGATTTACCTTTGCCCTTGTTTTTCTTAGAGGGCGGTTTAGCAGTCTTCATGGCTTGCTTTTTAGGTCTCCTGGACCAGAACTTGTCGCCTTTCTGGAAAGATACATGGTATGAATTCATGATGGCAATCCCTACGGACGGCTAGGCATGGGGAGTGAAGGAAACGCACTATCCCTACGGCGCTGGACGTTGACACCGCCGAGTTCCAAACTGGGGCCGTTGTGGACTTCCGTCTGGCGATTCAGATGGAAAAAGTGCCAGAACAGAGGAACGGAAGGCTCGATCCGCAGATAAGCTTCGCAAAGGACTTGGAACTGGCTCAAGTTGCTTATGGAATTGGGTCCCAAATCCTGGAGTCGGACGTTCGTGAAGGTCAAAGCGTCCCTAAGAAATTTGGATCCGGGCGGCTTAAAACCCCGTTCCAAGTGTTCCACAAAGACTACTATTTCCCCTTCTTTGGGGTTGGGGAGATCTTCTCCCAACCCGGTGCGCCATCCAATGACATCTTGAGGATCCAAACAGCCCGCTTTCACGTAATTAGCTAAGACAGCATCATCAACTTTGGTAGGAAGCTAATCGCTCTTGAAAACGGCACCCATGCTACAAATAGGTAGAAGTATGGTATTACATGTCTTGAACATCTACTATGTGAATCGGGATCAGTTCATGTTAACCCGCCAGACTAAGAGGCCGGGTTGGGTTGATATGGCGACTTATGGAAGCAGGGCTATTTCCAAAGGCTACATTACTGTGGATGGTAAAATCTATTCGTTCCGAAGCACTAAGGGGGGGATGAAGGTTACAAACAGTTTTTTACAAACAGTGAATGAGGAATGGATCTGCCGAACAGATATAGAACCTACGAATATGGCTGAGCATGAACAATGTATTATCAGGTGACGCCCCTCGTTTGGAGAAGACATTGTATTCAGAAATTCGCAAATACAGCGAATGGTTAAAATTATTCAAGGCACCGGCTACCCTAGCGGCGCTCGGACTAATCGATTCGAGGGAAATGAATGACTACGAGCGGAAGGCTTCAAAGCTACGGCAATGGCGGAAATACAAGCAAGGAATAAACCTACGCCTAAGAGGGGGAATGAGGGCCTAACCTGATGCTCTCGATCAAAGAAGACCGGCGGTGACGGAGATTGCTGGAGAAGCGCGGGGGTCCCGACGAACGAAGAGGCCTTCGGCGGCGGCGGAGCTCGGGGCGAGCAACGAGGTTGCCGGTGATGATGCGATGGACAATGACGGCGGACGGATCGACCGAGGTGCGAAGCTTGACGACGGCGACGGCTTGCGGGCGGCACTGATGCTCCTCGACCGAGGTGCGAAGCTTGACGGCGGCGATGGCTTGCGGGCGGCACTGATGCTCCTCGAACGGGGGCGGAAGTTGCGGCCGGCGGCGGAGCCCTCGGGAAGCGATGCGGTCTTTTGCTGCGATAATGGGGGGGGGACTGACGAGACTGGTAGGTGGCCAGCGCCAGCCCTGTCCCTTCCGACTATTTATCAGGACGGGTGCTGGAATCGAGGCGCCGTGAGCGGGAACCGTTGGGGAATAAAAGATTCGCCATGATGACGTCCGAAAATTTTGGGATAATGATGCACTAAAAGATCCGTTGGGATTATGTTAAATTTCTCGAAGATCGAGGGATAAGGAAGGTGCCCACGGGAAATGGATTGGCGACTCAAAGATTTTTCCGGTACCGGATGGCGAGTTAAAATTTCTGACGTATGGAGGAAAACGAAGGAGTGAATCACCTTCAACTAAAGCGAAAGCATTGGCATGAAAATTCAAGTCAATTTGGGGCCTAATGTTGGGGATATTGCTTATTAAGTGACCCGCCCAATATGGGCCGGGTTACTAGTAAGGCGATTCATCCTTTGGGCTGTTTGGGCCTTAGCCTGGGCGGTTCAAGGCCGCGGGACGGTTATGATTTATGGAAGGTCTTTAGGTTTTGCAAGACGGCGACTTAGAGACCGCGGTGGTCACGATTTGTAAGGAGGAAGGGACTCTTGTAAACCCTAAAGCCTTGACCTATATATAAGGGCAAGTCAGAAGAAGGAGGTTAGGTGAGAAAATCATCGAGTGCTAGGTTAGGCGAGTTACGCCTCCCTTGTAATCGAATCCACATCAATACACACAAAGCAGGACGTAGGCTATTACCTCATCTCGAGGGGCCGAACCTGGGTAACCCGTCGTGTTCCTCCCGTTTAACCCCTTTGAGTCGCTACCAAGGTGCGATGGTTCCCGTACTAAGTCCTTTTACGAGGACATCTGCCGTGACAAAACCACGACAACCCCCAAGCCTTGCGAGTTAAGGACGATGAGATCTTCTATGAAGCTTATCTCATTGATGTTGATCCCAACTCCTCTACATCCTAGGTTGGTCCTTAGCACTAATCCCGGGGTACGTACTACCATTTGTCCATTAAGGAGGGTAGGCTTCAAACCACATTTTTCAGAAAACTTTTGGGTGACAAAAGAATGTGAAGCACCAGAATCAAATAATAATATTGCTGGGGTGGAGTTGACGAGGAATGTACCCAAACTGCAGTCTGGGTCCTCCTCGGCTTCTTCTGCGGAGATGTGATTCATGCGTCCCCTGTTGTGATACTACTGGTTGCGGGGAGTGTGGTTCCTGCTTGGCGCTCCTTGACCTCGTCCTTGATTAGGCGCATTGGGGTGCGGTCCATTGGGCTTATTGTTGGGGCACTGCCTGAAGTAGTGCCTAGTTTGACTACATCCAAAGCAGGTAACCTGTCCTGGAATGTTCGGCTTGACCCCACTACTGTTGGGTGGATTGATCGTTGGCTTGAGGTTGGCATGCTGTTGGGGCTGGTAGTTCTGGCCGAACGTAGGTGCCTTGTACTGCTGTTGCTGATAGCTAGGTTTTACCAGGGCGGATTGCCACAGACATGCCTTCTAGTTACTCGAACCTCCATTGCTCATCAGCTTACGCATGCGGGTGTCATCCATCGCACGACCCTTATCCTCCAGCATGAGGGCCTTGTTTACCAGATCGCAGAAGCTCCGACATTCACATACAACAAGATTATATTGAAGTGACTGCTGAAGTCCTTTCATGAAGCGTTCCACCTTCGCGGCCTCAATGTCAACGTCTTCTGGTCCATACCTTGACAAAAGGTTAAATTTCTGCATCTACTCCTTGACTGTCCCACTCCCTTGCCTCAGAGCTCAGAATTCCCGCTTCTTAATAGTCGTCATTCCACGAGGAATGTGAGCAACACGGAATCCTTCCTTGAAGATAGTCCAAGAGATCGCGTGCCCTTACCGCATAATTTGGAACCCATACCACCAAGCCCTGGTCGTGCCTCCGAGACAGTGAGAAACATAAAGGACTTTCTCGCGGTCGTCGGTGCATTTAACCAACGCGAGGAGGTCATCAATGGTGCGGATCCAGTCATCAACATCTAGGGGTTCGGTTATCTCCATGAATATGGGAGGCGTAGTCCTCATAAGCTTAGACATAGTGGAGCGACCATTGCCATTTCCGTTTTGCGGCGGATTGTTCACTAAGACTTGAGACAACTGCTGGATAGCGACATTGTTGGATTGACATTCCCCTCAGAGAGCCTGGAGGAACTGAGCCTTGTCCATACTCTCCGGAGGAGGCGGTGGCGGGGGAATGTCGCCTTGCTGCTGCTCGGGGTGATCTCCAGCTTGGGCAGACCCACCGGTTCCTGGCTGCTGGCTAGAACTGCTAGTGCTAGGGTTGCTGAAGGTGGTGGTGTGAGTAGAAATCACCATCCTGTTTGGGAGTAGACAGGTCAATATTCCGAAGTGGTCGGGGAATCCTAAAGGGATGACGCGCCTAGATAAGGGGGTTTGGTACAGTGCAAGTTTGTGAGACAAACAAAAAGGTTTGGGGAACATTATGCAAATACTCAATTCAAATAGGTGATGCAGTCACTTACATGCTGCCTAAGGCAGAAATGCGTCTTGCATCGAAAACATGAATAGGAAGCACACAACACTTCTGGTTCTCATGAACCGATACATGGACTCGACTTCGCAGGGGAGACTCCTAACTTGCCTAAGACGTTCCTCTAAGTGACGGACTGCTCGGTCTCGTATGCAGGTTCTACAGGGTCTTCGTCTTCATCCTCGTTGGTTTCTTCTTCCTTTAGTGTTGTGGGGGAAGGAAGAGGTCCATCACGGCGTCGCTTTGTTGGTGAAGCGGTAAGGTGTTCTGTGTATTCTTCCACGGTCAAACGGCAACTTTGTATAGGAGGTGCCTGGAGTGGTGGTATTGCTCCTCGGAAGGCAATGGTAGGCTGCCCTCTAGGTGCTCCCTCCTTCTTGACCTTGCGGGTCTTCATATTTTCCACGCGATGTAGGTCCTTGACTTGGTGTAGTTCTTGGCGAAGCGTCACGGATTCCTTGATCAGAAGATGAGTCAGGGTGTCGGTGGAGAGGTTGTAGTAGGTCTGAAACTTGAGTGGCATCCCATCCTCCTGGGATGGGTTGAGTGTCCAACTCTAGTCAAACCCATCCTTAACAAAAGGGAGGTGATGAGTAGCCGGCTCATTGGCCATCTCGGGAAGGACATCACGGAGATGCACGAGCGCGTCTCGTGCTGCTGTCTCCACCGCCAACACTAGGTTCTCCATATGTGGTCCTTCAAAAAACCAACTAGTTGGGGAGTCGGTTGCCTTCACTATCACGTCTACGTGATATTCCTTTGTGTCGGTGTTGACCCAGTGCTCGAGGTAGAGGAAAATGTGTGTGCGGCGTACTTGACACTTCTTGAGGCTGTCTCCCAAAAGCAAGGGAAAGACAGTTTCCAGAAGCGTCTCAGGTACGACGACCATCTAGAAGGTTTCTAGGAGAAGGTTCGAAATTTGTGTGTGGTATGAAATGGTAGTAGGGTGTAGAAGTCTCAAGTGTAAGGTCTGAGTGTGCTAATCGCCTCCGCTATCATCCATGCTACCTAAGGCTTCCTACAGTTAGGATGGCTCTGATACCAGCTCTATGGGGACCCCGACTTATGAGTCGAGATCGCCGAATGAACGTGCTGACTAATCCCAGAGATCAATGCTAACCGAAACACAGATACTGAATATTAAGAGTCTTACATCCAAACATATCGTTTGATACAACAAATGACCACCGTGGTCAAGTCTCTCATAGGTAGGGTCTATAAGGCCAATCACACCAATACAACTACTAGCGGAAATCTTGATAATAAACGAGAGCCCATGCCATCAGCCTTCACCAACACACATTCTGACTAGGAAGTGTCCTAGTTGACGTGTGATACGTCCAAAACGAATCTATAATTTCTGCTTGTTCCATGTTCTTTTGGGTGACATTGTTATATGTTTTTCTACGCTTTTGTATTATTTTACACATATTTGGACTAACCTACTAACTCAGTGCCCCCAGTGCCAGTTTGTGTCTGCTGATGTCTATTTTGCAGGGGCTTTTACCTAATATTCCGAAGACTGAAAAATCCTGAGAAAAATATATAAAAAATCAGCGTACCGAAAGCTTCCAGATCACCGAAGATGGGCCAGAGGGGGGCCAGGGGCCGCCCAGGCGACCTGTGGGCGCGACCTACCCCTAGGTCGCACCTAGAGGCCGCCTGGGTGGGTCCCACCTCTCAGGTGCCCTCCTTTCTCCTATATTTACTCCTCCGAGATAAAAACCCTTCCATCACATCCAGAATCGTGAATTTCTCCATCGTTCCACCGCTGCAGCGCTTCCGAAATCGGGAGCGTCAGGAGACCCCTTCCCGGCACCGTGTGGGAAGAAGGATTGACCTCCGGGAGCTTCTCTACCACCGTGGACGCTTCCCGGACGTGTCGTGAGTAGTCCTCCTTGGACCATGAGACCATGAACAGTAGTTATGTGATGTCTTCTCTCCAATCATGTGCTTCAATGGTTGGTCCTTGTGAGCTGCCCTACATGATCAAGGCATCTATGTAATTCTCTTGCTATTGCTATGCTGGGTTTCTTGGGATCCGATGGATTATGAGATTATGTTCAGATTCTTATGAGTTATATATTTGATTATACTTTTATATCATGTTCGTTAGTGATTCATGCATGTTCTCCGTTGCTATTTATTGCATTAGCCGAGTAGTGGATTGTAGCTCTGAGAGGGAGTGTTATGCATGATTGTGGGTTCATGCCCCTCGATGTCTGGCTTGAGTGACAAAAACATGAGACTAGGGGATGCGTTGTTGCCACCAGGAAGAAAACAACGGTGCTTGTGACCACGGTTGCAAGGATTGTTTACCTTACGCATAGTTCGTTAATGCAGTTGTCCATTGCTTTGAGTTTACACTTTGGGTGTGGCTCGCAACTTAATACCAACGAGATGTTCTGGATAGATATCTCAAGGTGGATGATTAGTAAGTGGATGCTGATGAATAAATGGTCTATTTACATTGGCGTACTGCCTATTACTATTGAACCTCTAACTATCAAGTAGCATAATTAGCATTGTGGTGCGTTCATAATTCTATCAATTGCCCAACTATGATTTGTTTCTCCAAGCATAGTTGTTTATCGTCTTTTGGGAGAGAGACATCATTACTGAAGATCATGTGACTCCGGTCCATATCACCATCACTGTTTACACGTCCATTATTTACCGTTTTCATTTACTTTTCCGTTGCAATCACTATTACTTTTGCCGCTTGTGTTTTGATCCTTTGCAAACTACAAGGCCCGAGGGATTGAAAACCTCTCTATACTCGTTGGGAGCAAAGTTATTTGTTGTGTGTGCATGTCCACATCTTTTGCTGCCGCCAGGGTGGGATACACCTACTTGTTGATCCTAGGAGTCCTACTGGTTCGGCAAACCTTACAGTTTCTATGTGAGGGAAAACTTGCTGCTGACTACATCTCAAACTACCACTTGGGCTAACAAACGAGGTGCGAAAAGTATATACATCATATCGTCATCAAGCAAACATTTCTGGTGCTGTTGCCGGGAACTCCAGTCTTCAAGATAGGGGAGTTGCACGCTATCCTTTACCTTTGCTTTTTAGTCTTGTTAGTTTGCTTTCTAGTTTTTGCTTTACAGTCTTATACCAAAAACCACAAAAAATAAGTTGCTTTGCTGTTAATTGTTGCCGCTGCTATGGGTTCCACTAAGACCACCAAGTTTTGTGACTTCACTAGTCACAACAACAATGACATTATCTGCACACTCCTATTCCTGATCCCGTCACTGGAGCCACGTCCTATGAGATTAAACCTGCTTTACTGAACCTTGTTATGAAATATCAATTCTCCGATGCTGGAGATGATGCTACATTGCACTTGAACAATTTTGTTGAGCTCTATGATATGCAATAGTATAAAGAAGTAGATGGTGATATTATTAAACATAAGATTTTTCCTTTCTCTTTGAGAGGAGCTAAAGTGGGCCTTCAATCTTTGCCTAGGAATAGCATAGATTCTTGGAATGAGTGCGAAGATGCTATTATTGGGAAGTATTACCCGCCTGCTAAGATTATCCAGTTGAGGAGTAACATTATGAATTTTAGACAATTGGATAATGAACATGTTGCTCAAGCTTGGGAACGTATGAAGTCTCTTGTTAAGAATTGCCCTACACATGGTTTGACTACTTGGATGGTTATCCAAACTTTCTATGCATGATTGAACTTTACCTCGCGGAATCTGTTAGACTCGGCCGCGGGAGGAACCTTTATGTCAACTACACTTGGTGTTGCCACAAAGCTATTGGACGAGATGATGACAAATTATTCTCAATGGCACACCGACAGAACTCAAACTGGTAGGAAGGTAAACTCTGTTGAGGAGATCTCCTCCCTTAATGATAAGGTTGACTTGATGATGACTCTACTTACTAAGCAAGCTCCTATTGATCTTCATGATGTTCCTTTAAATTCTTTGGTTGATCAAGAAAGAGAGCAAGTTGATGTTAATTTTATCTCTAGGAACAACTTCAATAATAATGCCTATAGGAGTAATTTTGGTAGCAATCAAAGACCGTTTCCATCCTACAACTATGGTAACAAGAACAGTTATCCCAGCACCAAAAACTCCACTTTTGAATTAGAGAGCATGCTTAAAGACTTCATCACTTCTCAAAAGGCCTTAAACAAGAGTGTAGAAGAGAACTAGAAAAATTAGATACTCGCTCTTTGAAGGTGGACAACATAGCTCATGATGTAGAGATGCTTAAAATTAGAACTCCCCCCTTGAGGAAAGGAACACCATGCACATGAATACTATCCAAGTCCAAATTAATGAGAACATAAGAATGCTAGCCAAACTTAAAGAGACATGGGCTAGAGAAAAGAAGAGGAAGAGAGAATTAAGAGCCATCCTACACACACTACCATTTCTACTATACAAGTTGTTGAGGACCTCAAAAGTTTTAGCACCCATCGCACTCCTAGTCCCAATGGACCTATTAATGGTGATGCTAATACCTCAACTATAGGACAAGAAAGTCCTTTGAATTTAGAGACTACTGAAAGAATGAGCTTAGATGACATCACTACCACTTTAATTAATGGTACTAACGTTGATTTTGACAATTGTAGTCTTTCCGAAGTGATCACCTTTCTGCAAAGAATGGCTAAAGACCCCCACACTAGTACACTCAATATTGCCTTCACCGAGCATATTACCAATTGTCTTATCAAAGCTAGGGAGGAGAAGCTCAAGCTAGAGACTTCTATTCCTAGAAAACTAGAAGATGGTTGGGATCCTATGGTTAAGATTGAATTGAATAATATCTCTTGCTTTGCTTTATGTGATGTTGGAGCTAGTGTCTCCGTTATGCCCAAAAGAATGTATGATATGCTTGATTCGAAACCTTATGATCCATTTTCTTTTGGTGTTCGTCTTGTTGATTCTTTCATAAGTAAACCTTTAGGGAGAATTGATCATGTGCTTATTATTGTCAATGATAATTATGTGCTCGTTGATTTTCTTATATGGACATTGAATGTGATCCTTCATGTCCAATTATTTTGGGACGTTGGTGCTATCATTGACATGAAAGAGGGAATTATTAAATTCCAATTCCCCCTTAAAAAGGGAATGGAACACTTCCCTAGAAATAAGATTAAGTTACCTTATGAGTCCGTCATTCGAGCAAGTTATTCTTATGGAGTTGATAACACTTGATCTTCTTGCATTATGCCTAGCTCAAAGGCATAAAATAAAGCGCTTGTTGGGAGGCAACCCAGTTTGTTTTTACGTTCAGTTTTAGTGGTCTTGATACTTGTTACTACTGTAGCAACATCATTGTATCTTTATTTTTAAGCTTTGTGCCAAGTTTTAGCCTCCGATTGCAAGAAAGTTGAAAAATTGTGACATGTTGTCCAGAAACAGATTATGTCCGCTTGACGAAAAAATTCGCCAAAAATCACGAGATCATCTTTTTGCTCTGAATGTTTTTGAAAGCATGCTCTATGTAATTTTCTTTCTGGAATCTATTCGGAGTGATTTGATTTGGATTGCAGAAGTGCCCCAAATAAATTAATTACTACCTATTGTTCTGTTTTTCACAAATTCTGCCACGTTCTGCATTTTCATCATTTTGCAAACCTTAAACTTGCTTTTACTTTGCAAAAACCATATGGAAATCATGAGAAACGGTAGATTTTCATGAAAATCATTAATTCCAGTAGGTAATGAATTATTTTATTAAGGGTACTAACCACTCTAATCAGTTTATGATGAGTTTTGTATGAAGGGAGTTTTCAAGTATGCGACGGGAGATGATGAAAGAAGATACAGGAGTGTCAAGCGCTCAAGCTTGGGGATGGCCCCGTGCACCCCAAGAAATATTCAAGGAGAATCAAGCATCTAAGCTCGGGGATGCCCCCGTGCATCCCCTTCTCTATCAACAATCATCGATTCGTCCATCTCCATGCTATATTTTTATCACTTCATATGGTATGTGCTATGCTTGGAGCGTCCCGCTCTTTACTTTTTAGTTCATTTTAGTTTTTCTTGTTTTTCATAACAAGTCGGAACCTTGCCTACCTTGTTTGGAGAGAAACACGCTCCATTCCACTCTAGAACACAACATAGGTTTCCATGCTTATCTTTTTTGTGTGTTCTTTATCTTTACATAGTTAATGTCATGCTTAGCTCTTAGTTTTCATGATTATCTTTTTAAGAGGTTCTATTTAGGTTGCTTTTGGAACTCTCTTGAGTTATCATGCTTAACTTGCTTAGAGATTTAGCTCGTTGCTCTGAGTTGTGTGTCTTGCATGAGTAGGTAATTGAGTTTGCTATTTAAGTATAGTAGTAACTTGCAATAGTTTTGAGGTATTGATTTGAGTAATGTTTGTACTAATGGTGCCGAGAGCTTGAGCCTATTAGTGATTGGTGTCATATTTTGGGAAATCCGTGTGTTTTTCAAAAATTAAAAATCAGTTGAGAACTCTAGATAATAAATTGATCGCTAACCTCTAGAGGGGTTGGAATATATAAAGTACCTTCACGTTACCATGAGTCAAGGATGCACAAGGATAACCAAACCCCCAAACACTCGTCTTCGGGGTACATGTCTCTTTGTCAATCTCCTAACTAGATAAAGAGTTACCGATAATAATTGTATGAGTTCTTCAGACTAATGTGAGTATTCGATTCTTCGCATTTCCATCATCCATATTTTGCTAGCCTCTTCGGTACCGTGCATTGCCCTTTCTCACATTGAGTGGTTGTGCAAACTTCACCGGTGCATCCAAACCCATGACATGATACGCTCTGTCATACCTAAGCTTCATTATATCTTTCCTCAAAACAACCACCATACCTACCTATTAAGGCATTTCCATAGCCTTTCCGAGTTACATTGTCACGCAACATCCACCATGTCATGACTTGATCTTCAGGTCATACATGCTTTTGCTTGATCGAGGAGCCGCATGCTAGTTGGGCCTTGCCCTTATTACTGCTACATGACGCGCTAGTACCATTGCATATCCTTCTACACTAGCAGAGGCATAGATTTGCATAGATCATGATAGTTTTCACTTGTCTTTATGTTTAGTACTTCTTATAAAGTGTGATGATTTTCCATTTATTCATGTAAAACATAGAGTGTTGCCCTTAAGTGAGGAAAAGATCCCAAAGAGGACAAATTAGAGATAAAAAGGAAGAACCAATGAGGCCACAAAAAAACAAAAAAAGAGGACAGATTAAAAGATCCCAAAGAGGACAAATTAGAGATAAAAAGGAAGAGCCAAAGAGGCCACAAAAAAAATAAAAAAAGAGAAAAATAAATAAAAAGAAATAAAAAGAGAGAAGGAGGCAACACTACAATTCCTTTTGAAAGATCCACACTCTACTCCATTGCTATATTGGTACTACATAGAGATTATCATTCATGCATAACTACGTGGGGACCCTTACACTATAGAACTTGGTTTGCATATTTATCGGTGTTTACTCACAACATAAGCCATGGGTAGGCTAAAGATGGTGGGAACTGAAGTGACACCGGAGGGCGATGGGGGCGAGGTTGGTACAAGCATGGAACACTTGATGTACCGAGGTTCAGGGCTCTCCGTAGAGATAACACCCCTAATCCTGCCGGAATTTATAATGTATCAATGAGGATACATGGTGCTCCTGTAGCTGTTCTGCGGAGGAGGAAGAAGGAGCAGCCGGCTCGCGTCTACCTCTCTTGTATGGTGTGTGTGTGTGTGTGCAAAGTTGACCGACCCTCTGCATGGAGGGGGGTCAGAGGGTTTTATAGACGAACCAACCGACCTACAATAAGGATAAAAGTACAGAAGTGGGACCCGACTGGTAGCATCGCCGGCTGGCTATGGGGTCCACGGGGGTCTTGTCTTGTTGTTGGAGTGGCCCAACGGCTGCGAGGTCCCGTCTGGATGTGGGACCTGCCGGCTAGCCAATGAGTCTCTCGCATATGGTTGATGGAGGACACGTGTAGTACGTCTGGCGTCGTCTTGCGAGATTCGTCATGGACCGCCAGTACGACCGTCCCCACTGTTCCCACGCTGAGTGCAGTACTGGAGTGGGAGTTTCACGGGCCAACACTGTGCAGGATGACGGATCGGGGCCGGAGTAGGTCAGCGGCATGGCCGCCAATGTTGTACCTTCCGTGCACCCCAATCCAGTACCTACGGTCTGATGTGACTTGAGCTCCCTAGCCGGCTAGTTGCTTAACTAGCCGACCGGGGCACGACCGCCTTGCCTCTAGCCGGCCGGTTTGGCCTAGACGGCTAGAGGGAGGTAGTTGTCTCGCCTCTAGCCGGTAGGAGCTTCCTGGCCGGCTAGAGGGAGTTGGCCGTCTTGCCCCCAGCCGGCAGGTGCTTCCTAGCCGGCCAGGGGACTTGGGCTTTGTAGAATGATTCATGTTGTTCCTTCATGGTAGAAGGCAATGGAGTAGGCTGGATTAGCCTACCCTAGGGTTATCCCCCCGACAGTAGTCCCTGAAGCAGGGGAGGCCCGCCGCCTTGGAGCGGGTGGCCTCGCCGGCTTGAGTTGTTTGCTGTTGATTTTCATTTGCCGCCTGCGATAGGAGACACCGGCTCGGAAGCCGGCTAGCTTCCAAGATACGCCTTGGCTTCGTCGTAAGTTGCGTAGATCGTGCCATGTGTGAGGGCCCGGCCTAACGTGATGATAGTTTGCTCAGATGAAGGGACTGGGCCTGAGCCCTGGGTCCCGCCACGACGCCCCTTCGGCCCCCGCGCGGAGGATCATCTACGGATTTACTCCGTGACGGTTGGGTTTTGGGAGTCGTAATGTCCCTGTAATAATCGGGGGAGGTGGGCCCTGTGCACAGCGAATCCCCTCCCCCTGATTCATCGTGGGGTCTAAATGGGGTGCAGGGGTACCGAGGAGGCCATTCGCCCCCTTATCGCCCTGTAATTGTGCCCTCTCCTTCCCCGATGCTAGAGAAAGAGAGAGCTTTTCTTCGTCTTCGTCATCGTGCAGGCCATCGCCGCCAACCACCAAGCCTCTGCCGCACGCCGTCATGTCGAGCGCGCCCCCAAGTAGAGTCAGCACAACGGTGGTTGGGTTGGAAGCGACATCAGCGGCGACCATATCGAGGCGCTCTGCCATCGCCGCCTGCTTCCTCCCGCATCAGTTGTGGTAGCGCAGGTGCGAGGACCCGATATCAACCCGACACCGATGGCGGGAGAGGTAGTCGTGTTCGATGAACACTTCTACCGCGGCTTCGGGCTCCCAGCGAGCAACTTCTTCTCCAACTTCCTCATCTTCTTTGGCTTGGAGCCGCACCACCTGGCGCCTAACGCCACTCTTCAACTCACTGCCTACGTCGTCCTGTGCGAGGGCTTTCTAGGCATCGAGCCCCGCCTCGACCTTTGGCAGAAACACTTCTTCTTCAAGCAGAAGTCCATAAAGATGGACAAAGCCGAGGCGCAGAAGCTCACGGGCCCCCGTCCGATGACCCGTGCGGCACGGCACTGGTGCATCACCGGGCGACGTGCAGCTTCCCCCAGATGCCGCTCTAGGACTCCATCAAGCTGTGGCAGAGGGGGTTCTTCTATGTGAAGAACGATGAGGAGGAACTGGAAGGCTTTGTATCCGAAGGCAACCGCCAAGGTGGCGCAGATATGCGCCTACCTCGAGACCATGAAATCTCACGGCCTCATGGGCCACGACTTGCTCACCACCATGATGAGAAGGCGGGTCCTGCCTCTGCAGAGGCGGATCCATCTGATCTGTCATATGGGCGGCCGACACGATCCTTGCCGGCTCTCGACATAGAACTTCCAAGCCAGCGTGGTGGCCCAGAACGTGAACTTGACATCCTCCGCCAACATGGACAAAGGTGGAGATTGGGAATGGGGGATGCGCCCTTACGACCGAGCCCATCCGGCCCCCGTGGTAAGTGCCTTCCTAAATCTTGTTTGGTTTATCTTTTGAACTAGTTGTTCTCTCTTTTGAGCCGGCTACCGACTCCCTTGCTCAGTTGTTTGAGAGCCTGCAAGAGCTCAACCCGCCCGCTGCCGACGCGGAGACATCGGACCCCTCGGAAATCGAGGATGAGGGGGTGATCGAGCCGCGAGCCGCCGCCTCCGATGGTTCATAGGAAGCACTCGAGTCGGAGGGCTTCGAGCCACCTGGTGAGCATCTAAAGCCCTCCCTTCTTGACTGGACAGATGATGAGGCGACGCCACCTGCTCCGTCTGATGCAGCCCTCGAGGAGGATCCAGAGGATCTGGAGGAAGTCACCAGCCCTCCATTGACGCGGGGTCACCGCAAGGCTGGTGAGACGGCAGGGCCTCGTGAAACGGACAAGAACAAGGGCAACAAGGCGGCTACATCCAAGCCGCCCCCAAGCATGCCGCAACGGGACCTCCACCCGGAGGACTGGGAGGTGGTGCCTAGAAGCACCGCGTACGTGCCTGCAGGAAGCGAGTGCCCGTCGTGGCAGGGTAAGAGTCATTTGTTATCCCTTTTTGATTTGTTGCGTGAGGATGGGCTCCTCAAATAGTACTTGGCAGGGAGGCAGAAGAAGTGGAGGAAGAAACCGCCTCCGCCACCAAGCGAGCCGGCTGGGCAACTGCTGATGCTGCCAAGAAGGTGCTGGAGGACGAATCCGCCCTTCCCTAGGAGGAGGCGGCGAACAAGACAGCCGCGGGCCAACCCAAGCCCAGCCGGGCTGAGAAGCCCAAGGAGAAACGGTCGAAGGCCAAGCATGACCCCGCCAAGAGAACGTGCATGGAGGAGCCAACTAGCGATGCGGCTCCGAAACGCGCCTAGGGGGCCAAGGCAGCCAAGACTGCCAAGCCGGCCGCCTCCACACCAGGTCACCTTGAGATGATCCCCGACACGCCGGAAGCTAATGCAGATGGCGCACCGGAGATGACCATGGAGGCGCGGGAGGTGACCATGCATGCACCGGAGATGGTCGATCCACCCCTAGCTATGGAGACGTCACTGGTCGGAACATCGCAGGAGCCGTCCACCAACCCCCACCTGGATACGGCACCCTCATCGTGGCCAGCCGCCGCCCAGCCGCCCCAGGAGCTGGCCCCATCACCGGGAGCCGGCCCATGAGGACTTGGGGCATGGATAATGCTGAGCGTGCGGCATTACCCCTTGGCACCGAGCTTAGAGGTGTCCCAGAGCTGGTGGCGCAGTTCTCCAGCAGCCGCGACAAGGTGAGGTGATACGTCTCCAACGTATCTTTAATTTTTGATCGTTCCATGCTTTTAAATTATCAACATTGGATGTTTTATATGCATGAATATGCTATTTTATATTATTTTTGGGACTAACCTATTGACCTAGATCCCAGTGCCAGTTCCTGTTTTTTCCTTGTTTTTGACCTTTTTCAGATAGGAATATCAAACGGAGTCCAAATGGAATAAACTTTCACGATGAATTTTTGGGACCAAAAGAGACCCCCGAAGCTTTGGAAGAAGGCCAGAAGAGCCATGACGGAGTCATCAGCCCAAGAGGCACGGCCCCCTAGGCTGCGCCTAGCAGGCTTGTGACCTCCTCGTGGGCCCAACCGACGTAATTCCACCGCCATAAATTCCTATAAATACAGAAACCACCCAAAAGAAACCTAGATCGGGAGTTCCGCCGCCGCAAGCCTCTGTAGCCACGAAAAACTAATCTGGAGCCCGTTCTGGCACCCTACCAGAGGGGGAATCCATCTCCGGTGGCCATCTTCATCATCCCGGTGATCTCCATGACGAGGAGGGAGTAGTTCACCCTCGGGGCTGAGGGTATGTACTAGTAGCTATGTGTTTGATCTCTCTCTCGTGTTCTTGAGACGTCTTGATCTCGATGTACCACGGGCTTTACTACTATAATTGGATCTTATGATGTTCTTCCCCCTCTTGTAATGAATTTTGTTTTCCCTTTAGAGTTATGTTATCGGATTGAGTCTTTAAGAACACTTGATGTATGTCTTGCACGTGTCTATCTGTGGTGACAATGGGATATTCATGTGAGTACTTGATGTATGTTTTGGTGATAAACTTGCGGGTTTCGTGACATCGGGAACCTATGCATATGGGTTGGCACACGCTTTGACTCCCCGGTAGAAACTTCGGGGCACTCTTTGAAGTTCTATGTGTTGGTTGAATAGATGATTCTGAAATTGTGTGATGCATATCGTATAATCATGCCCATGGATACTTGAGGTGACAATGGAATATCTAGGTGACATAAGGGTCTTGGTTGATATGTGTCTTAAGGTGTTATTCTAGTACGAACTCTAGGATAGATTGAACGAAAAGAATAGCTTCGTGTTATTTTACTACGGACTCTTGAATAGATCGATCAGAAAGAATAACTTTGTGGTGGTTTCGTACCCGACAATAATCTCTTCGTTTGTTCTCTGCTATTAGTGAATTTGGAGTGACTCTATGTTGCATGTTGAGGTCTAGTTATATGATCCAATTATGTTATCATTGTTGAGAGAACTTCACTAGTGAAAGTATGATCCTTGGGCCTTGTTTCCACGCATTGCAATACCTTTCATGCTCGCTTTTACTATTAGTTACCTTTCTGTTTTTGTAATTTCAGATTACAAAAACCTATATCTACTAAACATATTGCACTTGTATCACCATCTCTTCGCCGAACTAGTGCACCTATACAATTTACCATTGTATTGGGTGTGTTGGGGACACAAGAGACTCTTTTTTATATGGTTATAGGGTTGCTTGAGAGAGACCATCTTCATCCTACGCCTCCCACGGATTGATAAACCTTAGGTCACCCACTTGTGGGAAAATTGCTAATGTCCTACAAACCTATGCACTTGGAGGCCCAACAACGTCTACAAGGAGAAGGTTGCATAGTGGACATCATGCTGCAGGCAGACAGGGTGGCGAAGTGTGACCTGGAACGCCTTGAAGAGAGAACTAGGGTGAGTCTTCTGTCTTCTCCCTTGGTTTGGCTTTTTTATTTTTCTGCTCTTGAATCCGTGGCGGCCCGCTAGCGCACCCATTGGGTGTAGGCCCCGAGAATCGGGCCGGCCAAGTATTGGCCGGGCCGAATCTCTTTGTGCTATGTTCATCGTTGCTTTTTTAGTGGGGGAGCGCTAGCACACCCACTGGGTGTAGCCCCCGGGAATCGGGTCGGCTAAGAGTTAGCCGGGCCGAATCTTACTTCTTGCTTTCTTTTCTTTTCTCGTAGCAGCTTCATTACTCCCAAGTGCAGGCGTACGATGACCCACAAGTATAGGGGATCTATAGTAGTCCTATTTATAAGTAAGAGTGTCGAACCCAACGAGGAGCAGAAGGATCTCACAAGTGGTTTTCAGCAAGGTAATCTCTGCAAGCACTGAAATTATCGGTAACAAGTAGTTGTGTGACAAGATGATTCGTAGCATGTAGCAAATAACAATGGTGCGGCAAAGTGGCCCAATTTATTTTTGTAGCAAGGGACAAGCCTGGACAAAGTCTTATAGGAGCTAAAGCACTCCCGAGGACACATGGGAATTTTTGTCAAGCTAGTTTTCATCATGTTCATATGATTCACGTTCACTACTTTGATAGTTTGACATGTGGGTGGACCGGCGCTTGGGTACTGCCCTTACTTGGACAAGCATCCCACTTATGATTAACCCCTCTCGCGAGCATCCGCAACTACGAAAGAAGAATTAAGACAAAGTCTAACAATAGCATTAAACTAGTGGATCCAAATCAGCCCTTTACGAAGCAACGCATAGACTGGGGTTTAAGCTTCTGTCACTCTAGCATCCCATCATCTATTTACTACTTCCCAATGCCTTCCTCTAGGCCCAAATAATGGTGAAGTGTTATGTAGTCGACGTTCACATAACACCACTAGACGAGAAACAACATACAACACATCAAAATATCGAACAAATACCAAATTCACATGACTACTTGTAGCATGACTTATCCCATGTCCTCATGAACAAAAGTAACTACTAACAAAGCATAATCATGTTCATGACCAGAGAGGTATTGAATAGCATCAAAGATCCGAACATATAATCTTCCACCAAGTAATCGAACTAGCATCAACTACAAAGAGTAATTAACACTACTAGCAACCTTACAAGTACCAATCGGAGTCGCGAGACGGAGATTGGTTACAAGAGATGAACTAGGGTTTGGAGATGAGATGGTGCTGATGAACATGTTGATGGTGATGAGTCCCCTCCGATGAGAGCAGTGTTGGTGATGACGATGTCGACGATTTCCCCCTCCGGGAGGGAAATTTCCCTAGCAGGACGACCATGCCGGAGCTCTAGATTGGTTCTGCTCAAGTTCCGCCTTGTGGCGGCGGCGATTCCTCCCGAAAGCCTCCTCCTGATTTTTTCTGGAACGAAACCCTTCTTGTAGCAAAAGAGGGGGGCCAGAGGGCCACTAGGGTGCCCACAAGCCCCCTAGGCGCGGTCAGGGGGCATGCCTAGCAGGCTTGTGGCCTCCTGCTGGCTCCCCTCTAGTACTTCTTCGGCCCAGTATTTTTTATAAATTCCAAAATAAATCCTCGTTGATCTTCACGGCTTTTGGAATTGCGCAGAATAGGTATCTCAATCTTGCTCCTTTTTCAGGCCAGAATTCCAGCTGCCAGCATTCTCCCTCTTCATGTAAAACTTGCAAAATAAGAGAGAAAAGGCATAAGTATTGTACCATGAAGTGTAATAACAACCCATAAAGCGATAAATATCAACATGAAAGCATGATGCAAAATGGACGTATCAACTCCCCCAACCTTAGACCTCTCTTGTCCACAAGCGAAAGCCGGATCAATAAATATGCCCACATGTTTAGAGAGAAAGGTGTCGACAAACAAGATACCGACATGCAGGCATCATGATCATAATTAGAACAACAATACCATCATATTAACTCTTATGCTAAAGTGACAATTCCTTCACAAGATAAAGTATGGATCAAGAACCTTACTGAGAATTAACAACCGATAGCCTTGAGTCATTGAAGCAATTGCAATTTAGCATAACATCGGAAAGAGTCAAATAAGAGCTTGTAAAGCAAATCCACATACTCAATCATCCTTTTGTCTTCTACAATTGATACAACTCACATGGTACTCATGAGATCAAAGTTTCAGTTGGACACAAAGAAAGATAGGGGCTTATAGTTTTTCCTCCCAACTATTTACCTCAAGGGTAATGTCAACAATAATAGTTCATGAATACTTACTTCCAAGTTGACATACGAATATAGATCTTTCCCTAGCATATGACGTTAGCCAAGATAAATGCGGAATAAGGAATTGGTGTAGATCACCATGACTCTTTCAAGGACAAAAAGTAAAGGTACGAGAAAGCCCTTCGCAGAGGGAAGCAGAGGTTGTCATGCACTTTTGAGGTTTGGATGTGTGTCCTCTTAGTGCAAAGGAACGTCACTTTGTATTGCCTCGTGTGATAAAGAACTTTATTATGCGGTCTGTCACTTTTATGTCTTCCTCATCACAGGTTCGTACAAAGCTTATTTTCCACACACCAATAGATCATACATATTTAGGGAGCAATTTTTATTTCTTGCACCGATGACAACTTACTTGAGGGATCTTATTCAATCCATAGGTAGGTATGGTGGACTCTCAACGAAAAACTGGGTTGAAGGTCTATGGATGCACAAGTAGTATCTCTACTTAGTGCGGAACTTTTGGCTAGCAGGAGGTGGAAGCAATCGTCACATGCTAAGGGATCTCTAGTAATATAATCATTGTTCGGAACCAAGCAAACACAATTCATTATGTTGTCTTCCTTATCCAACATCTACTTCTAAGGATGTAATAGTTTAGTGAGTGCTCACAATCACAGATGGTGTTAAAGATGATATATTTACATGTGAACCTCTCCTTCCTTACCACTTCCTATTAATCGCAACAATAACCAAGGTCTACGTTTGTCCACCCTCAGCAAGTTTCAATCAACATTCTTTTTATATGTGAATCCATCACTTCCCATAAGATCTTTACATGATCTTTCTTGCTTTTGTTCTTCTCTCATTCTTCTGATCATGGCATGAAGCAAGGCCCTTAACTAAACCTCTCTTTATTATATGGCTCGCGAGCTCGAATATATCGGGGGTGACACAAAGCAAAACTCAAGCCTAAGACACTAAGAACTTTATTCCACTAGAAAAAGATAAAACCAAGAAGCATCAAACTAAGAAAAGGTAAAGGCAAAAGATGTGATGGTGGTACGATACTGAGACAACTCCCCCAAGCTTGGCACAAGCCAAGGGGATTGCCCATACCCATGCTTAGTTGTCTTCTTTGGAGGTGATGGTGGTGGAGTTGTTGCAACATGGGTTTGATCCTCCGTTTTCCAAGGCATAGGTGCTCCATCATGGAAAGATGATCGAGTCTCCGGAATCCTAAAATCTGCAGCCAACCGTATTGATTTAAATCTATACTCATACTCAAAGTTTTGGTTCTGCAGGTCATAGATCTGGGCTTGGAGGTGATCAATTCGGTCATAGAGCCTGGAGAGGTGGTTCCCGATGTCATTGACATCGATCTTGTGCTTGTTGGTGAACTCCGTGATAATCATGTGGTTGGCGTTGAGTCCATGCTCCACCATCCCTTGGCACTTGAAGACCTGTTGCTCCATTGCTTCGAGCCTTGCCTCCACGCTTCCGGTCTTCTTGGGACCCTCAACATCACGGATGTGCGGCATCCCCTCACGCATCTCCATAGATTGAGGGTGTTGCAGCACTCCTGCCAGGTAGGGAGTGATGACCTTCTCGAATATCTTGTCCTTCGGAGCTTTTGGGGATGCCATGGCGATCTAGATCTGCAGGAGAAAGAGGCTCGAAACAAAAACAGAGGAAATTTGCTCGAGGGTCAGACCTTTCAGGAGAATATATAATGATTTTTTCCAACCAGAAGGAGTACTCCGCAAGAAAACGGAGTCCGGGAGGCAGATGAGGTGGTCACAAGCCCCCCAGGCGCGGCCAGGTGGGTGGCCCGCGCCTGGCAGGCTTGTCACCTCCTCGTGCGCTTTCCGGACTGCTTTAAATTTTTCTATTTTTTCAAAAATTCTTAAACGGAGAAAAAATCCTACTGGAAAAGTTTTGGAGTCGGTTTACTTACCGAATCACATACCTCTTCGTTTTCGGAGTCTGAAACAGGCTGATAAATATCCCTTATGTACTCCTCCGGAGTTATGGTATTAATAATATTGCTTTAAACATTTATGGGAGTACCTGAGATATAATGCTTGATTCTTTGCCCGTTTACAACTCTCAGAAAATTACCTTCCGTGTTGTTAATCTTGATGGCACCAGAACGATATACTTCCTGAACAATGTAAGGACCTTCCCATTTAGAGAGAAGCTTGCCTACAAAAAATCTTAAACGAGAATTATATAGCAAGACATAATCACCTACATTGAACTCACGTTTCTGTATCCTTTTATCATGCCACCTCTTAACCTTTTCTTTGAACAACTTGGCATTTTCATATGCCTGAGTTCTCCATTCATCAAGCGAGCTAATGTCAAATACCCTCTTCTCACCAGCAAGTTTGAAATCAAAGTTGAGCTCTTTGATTGCCCAATAAGCCTTATGCTCTAGCTCAAGAGGTAAATGGCATGCTTTACTGTAAACCATTTTGTACGGAAACATGCCCATGGAATTGTTATAAGAAGTTCTATAAGCCCACAGTGCATCATTGAGCTTCTTAGACCAATTCTTTCTAGACCTATTGACAGCCTTTTGCAGAATTAGTTTAATCTCTCTATTGCTTAGCTCTACTTGACCACTGGACTGAGGGTGATAGGGAGATGCAATTCTATGATTGATATCGTACTTAGAGAGCGTCCTACTGAAAGCACCATGAATGAAATGTGAACCACCATCAGTCATCAAATATCTAAGGACTCCAAATCTAGGGAAAATAACTTCTTTAAGCATCCTGATAGAGGTGTTGTGATCAGCACTACTAGTCGGGATTGCTTCTACCCACTTAGTAACGTAATCAACAGCAACTAGGATATGAGTATACAAGTTGGATTTTGGAAAAGGTCCCATATAATAAAAGCTCGAAACATCAAATGGTTAAATGAAAAGTGAAAAATTCATAGGAATTTCCTGACGTTTACCGATATTACCTATTGTTTGACATTCGTCACAAGACAAGACAAACTTACGGGCATCCTTGAAGAGAGTGGGCCAATAGAAACCTGATTGCAATACCTTGTGTGCAGTTCTATCTCCCGCATGGTGTCCTCCATATGCCTTGGAGTGACACTTCTGTAGGATCTGTCCCTGTTCATGCTCACATACACGACGTCTAATAACACCATCTACTCCTTCCTTATAAAGGTGAGGATCATCCCAATAGTAATGTCTCAAATCAAAGAAGAATTTCTTCTTTTCGTGGTATGTGAAACTAGGTGGTATATATTTGGCAACGATATAGTTTGCATAATCAGCATACCACGGTGTACTACGTGAAGTATTGATGACATTCAATTGCTCATCAGGAAAGCTATCATCAATAGGTTGTGGGTCATCAAGAACGTTCTCCAACCTAGACAAGTTATCTGCTACTAGGTTCTCAGCACCCTTCCTATCGACAACATGCAAATCAAATTCTTGAAGCAAGAGAGCCCATCTGATAAGTCTAGGTTTAGCGTCTTTCTTTTCCATGAGGTACTTAATAGCAGCGTGATCAGTGTGAATAGTGACTTTGGAATCAACTATGTAAGATCTGAACTTTTCACATGCAAACACGATTGCTAAAAATTCCTTTTCAGTAGTAGCATAGTTTCTTTGGGCACTGCCCAGAGTTTTACTAGCATAGTGAATAACATTCAACTTCTTATCAACTCTTTGTCCTAGGACAACACCAACGGCATAATCACTAGCATCACACATGATTTCAAAAGGTCAGTTCCAATCAGGTGGTTGAACAATAGGTGCAGTTATCAAAGCCTTCTTAAGTATTTCGAAGGCTTCCTCACAATCATCGTCAAAAACAAAAGGAATATCCTTTTGCAAGAGATTGGTAAGAGTCCTAGAAATCTTAGAGAAGTCTTTAATGAACATTCTATAGAAACCAGCATGACCAAGGAAACTTCTTATACCTTTGATATCTGTGGGGCATGGCATTTTCTCGATCGCATTAACTTTAGCCTTATCCACTTCAATACCTCTTTCAGAAATTTTATGTCCTAAGACGATGCCTTCATTAACCATAAAGTGGCACTTCTCCCAATTCAAGACAAGGTTGGTGTCTTTACATCTCTGCAAGACTCGATCAAGGTTGCTGAGGCAATCATCAAAAGAAGACCCGTAAATAGAGAAGTCATCCATGAAAACCTCAACAATCTTTTCACAAAATTCATAGAATATAGCCATCATACATCTTTGAAAAGTGGCAGGTGCATTACATAAGCCAAAAGGCATACGTCTGGAAGCAAAGGTACCGAAAGGGCAGGTGAAAGGGGTTTTATCCTAATCAGATTGTGCAACAGGTATTTGGGAGAAACCAGAATAACCATCTAGAAAGCAGAAGTGTGTGTGTTTAGATAGTCTTTCTAGCATTTGGTCGATAAAAGGCAAAGGGTAATGATATTTCCTAGTGGCTTTATTCAATTTCCTAAAACTGATCACCATCCTATAGCCAGTAATAATCCTTGGTGGGATCAGTTCATGCTTGTCATTAGGGACAACGGTAATACCTCCCTTCTTAGGGACACAATGCACCGGACTCACCCAATCACTATGAGCAACAGGATAGATAATACCTGCTTCCAGGAGCTATAGTATTTGTTTTCTTACTACCTCTTCCATTTTAGGATTTAATCTTCCTTGATGATCAGTAACTGGTTTGGAATCAAGATCAGTTTTAATCTTGTGCTGGCATAGAGTGGGACTAATGCCCTTAAGATCATCAAGAGTATATCCAATAGCAGCACGGTGCTTCCTTAGAGCTTTTAATAACTTCTTTTCTTCATGCTCTAAGAGGATAGCACTAATAATAACAGGATATATCTCGTTTTCATCAAGATAAGCATACTTAAGAGTATCTGGAAACTATTTAAGCTCGAACACAGGATCACCCTTTGGTGGGGGTGGATCTCCAAGCAGTTCAACAGGCAAATTATTCTTAAGGATAGTATATTGTTTAAAGATAACTCTGTCTATCTCATCCGTTTCATCCATATGCATATCATTTTCATGCTCAAGCAAGTATTGCTCTAAGGGATCAGTAGGAGGCACAACAATAGAAGCTAGGGCAATAGTTTCATCCTTACTGGGCAACTCTTTTTCATCAGGTTGTCTACCAAACTTGGAGAAATTGAACTCACGTGACACACCTTCAAAGCCAACAGTGACAGTTTGCTTCTCACAGTCAATATGAGCATTGACGGTATTGAGGAAGGGTCTGCCAAATATGATGGGACAAAAGCTATCTTGAGTGGTAGCAAGAATGAGGAAATCAGCAGGATACTTCGTTTTACCACACAACACTTCAACATCTCTAACTATTCCCACAGGGCAGATAGTATCTCTATTGGCAAGATGAATAGTGACATCAATAGGTTCCATCTCAACAGGTGCAATCTCGTCTTTAATTTCATCATATAAGGATTGAGGTATTGTACTAACACTAGCACCCACGTCACATAAACCATGATAACAATGATCTCCTATCTTAACAGAAACAACAGGCGTGCAAACAACATGCCTATGTTTGTGTCTAGCATGAGGTTTAGCAATTCTAGCAGCATCTTCATAGAAGTGAATATCATGGCCATCAACATTGTGGGATAGGAGGTCTTTGATAATAACAATGCTAGGTTCAACTCTAATTTGCTCATGGGGTGTAGATGTTCTAATGTAGCCCCTACGTATCACAGTTGAAGCTTTATAATGATCCTTTATCCTAACGGGGAAAGGTGGGTTCTCAATGTAAGCACTAGGAACAATAGGATCATTATAGGCAATGACTCCCTCTTCAACTGGATTGGGTTTAACTACATTGACTTCTAAGGGAGGATGATATTTAATCCACTTCTCTTTGGGGAGATCAATATGAGAAGCAAATTATTCACACAATGAAGCTACTATCTCAGAGTCAAGTCCATACTTAGCGCTAAAATCAGAAAACGTATTTGTTTCAACAAAGTATTTAATGCAATCAAAATTGAAATTCATACCTGACTCCATACCTTCATCAAGATCCCAATCTTCAGTGTTTTGTTTAATTCTTTCCAATAAATTCCATGTGAAGTTAATATCTCTCTTCATAAAAGAACCGATACAAGAAGTGTCAAACATGGTGCGATCATCATGAGAAAGCCGAGCGTAGAAGTTCGGAATAATAATTTCTCTCGAGAGCTCATGGTTGGGGCATGAATATAACATTGATTTAAGCCTCCCCAAGCTTGAGCGATGCTTTCTCTGTCACGAGGCCAAAAATTATAAATATAATTCCGATCACGATGTACTGGATGCATAGGATAAAACTTTTGATGATATTCCAATTTCAACCGGTTGTAGTTCCATGATCCAGTATCATCACATAGCCTATACCATGTCAATTATTTATCCCTCAAAGAAAAGGGAAAGACCTTCTTCTTGACCTCATCCTCGGGCAAACCTGCAAGCTTAAATAAACCACAAACTTCATCTACATAGATTATATGCAAGTCGGGATGTGATATTCCATCTGCTGTAAAAGGATTAGCTAGCAGTTTGTCAAGCATAGCTGAAGGAAATTCATAGAAAATATTTTGAGTAGGTGCAGCAGGTTGTGGAGGAACTCCTTGTGCTTCCGTTCGAGGTGAAGATACCCCGAACAAGCTCCTTAAAGGATTAATTTATATAAGAAACAAGTGACAATAAATTTCAGCACACTATATAAATGTTTCCTTACCAAATTCCACTTACCAAAGGCGCTTCCCTCCCCGGCAACGGTGCCAGAAAAGAGTCTTGATGACCCACAATTATAGGGGATCTATCGTAGTCCTTTAGATAAGTAAGAGAGTCGAACCCAACGAGGAGCAGAAGGATCTCACAAGTGGTTTTCAGCAAGGTAATCTCTGCAAGCACTGAAATTATCGGTAGCAAGTAGTTGTGTGACAAGATGATTCGTAGCAAGTAGCAAGTAACAACGGTGCAGCAAAGTAGCCCAATCCCTTTTGTAGCAAGGGACAAGCCTAGACAAAGTCTTATAGGAGGTAAAGCGCTCTCGAGGACACATGGGAATTTCTGTCAAGCTAGTTTTCATCATGTTCATATGATTCGCGTTCACTACTTTGATAGTTTGATATGTGGGTGGACCGACGCTTGGGTACTTACCTTACTTGGGAAAGCATGCCACTTATGATTAACCCCTCTCGCAAGCATCCGCAACTACGAAAGAAGAAGTAAGACAAAGTCTAACCATTGCATTAAACTAGTGAATCCAAATCAGCCCCTTAAGAAGCAACGCATAAACTAGGGTTTAAGCTTCTGTCACTCTAGCAACCCATCATCTATTTACTACTTCTCAATGCATTCCTCTAGGCCCAAATAATGGTGAAGTGTTATGTAGTCGACGTTCACATAACACCACTAGAGGAGAAACAACATAAAACACATCAAAATATCGAACGAATACCAAATTCACATGACTACTTGTAGCATGACTCATCTCATGTCCTCAGGAACAAAAGTAACTACTCACAAAGCATAATCATGTTCATGACCAGAGAGGTATTGAATAGCATCAAAGATCTGAACATCTAATCTTCCACCAAGTAATCCAACTAGCATCAACTACAAAGAGTAATTAACACTACTAGCAACCTTACAAGTACCAATCAGAGTCGCAAGACGGAGATTTGTTACAAGAGATGAATTAGGGTTTGGAGATGAGATGGTGTTGATGAAGATGTTGATGCTGACGAGTCCCCTCCGATGAGAGGAGTGTTGGTGATGACGATGGCGACGATTTCCCCCTCCAGAAGGGTAGTTTCCCCGGCAGGACGACCCTGCCAGAGCTCTAGATTTGTTTTGCTCAAGTTCCACCTTGTGGCGGCGGCGATTCCACCCGAAAGCCTCCTCCTGATTTTTTCTGGAACGAAACCCTTCATGTAGCAAAAGAGGGGGGCTAGAGGGCCACCAGGGTGCCCACAAGCACCCTACGCGCGGCCAGGGGGGCGCGCCTAGCAGGTTTGTGGCCTCCTGCTGGCTCCCCTCTGGTACTTCTTCGGCCCAGTATTTTTTATAAATTCCAAAATAAATTCTCGTTGATTTTCATGGCTTTTGGAGTTGCGCAGAATAGGTATATCAAACTTTCTCCTTTTTCAGGCCAGAATTCCAGCTGCCGGCATTCTCCCTCTTCATGTAAACCTTGCAAAACTAGAGAAAAAGGCATAAGTATTCTACCGTGAAGTGTAATAACAGCCGATAAAGCGATTAATATCAACATGAAAGCATGATGCAAAATGGACGTATCAGCGTACAAACGCTGCGGGCCCATGTCCAGGCGGCTGATGGCCAAATTGGTGATCTCTAGGGCCAGCTGGACGCTGCCGTCTCGGAGCGAGACACCTTGCGCGAGGCGGACAAGCAGCTCTAGCAGCAGTTGGGTGTTCTCCATACGGATAAGAAGGACTGCGAGGCGGCCTGTCAAGCCGAATTGGAGCAAATGCGCATCACCCTCTAGGAGAAGGACACCTCTCATGCTGCCGACACGGAGCGTCTCAGGACGGCTCATCTCGAGGAGATGAGGATCAAGGACGCTACCCTGAAGGAGAAGGAGGATGCCCTGATCCAGAAGCACGCGCAGCTGCCTAAGGCGATGGCGGCGGCCGAGAACCTCCGAGATGAGCTCTCCCGCGTGTCTCGAGAGATCACGATGCGGGAGCGCGAGGACCTGGAGAAGTCTCGTGAGACCAACATCTATTTCAACCGTAAGCCTTTCTTTTATCTTGTCTTGATCTTTTATTCTTTGTTGTTGGACTCCCCTCTTATTCTTCTTCGCACCACTTCCCATACCCCAGGAATCTTCCATGGGACACGGGAAGCGGCTGAAACGGCTGTGGTGACTAGCCGTGAGGAGCGTCGCGCTGCAGGTGAGGAGGTGGATGTCGACGCTGGCTGGTCTATGGAGGAGATCGCCGTCGGCATCAGGGCCTGCCTGCTTGTCCTAGCCGACTCCCTGGATCAACTCCAGAGCGCCGGTGCATTGATGATAAGGGCTCTGTGGCCCGAGGCCGTGGAGCCGGTGTCAAGGAGCCGGATGTCCCGCGGGCTTGCAACCTGCAGCGCCCGCCTCGACGCCTGGCGCCCCTGAGCCACACGCGCTGGTGCCTACATGGCGCTGCGCTTGGCCAAGTCCTGGTATCGGAACCTGGACTTGGGCAAGCTTGCCGCACGGGGCGAAGACTCGGAGGGGGAGCTGTAGGCCATGGAGGACTAGCTGCAGATGAGGTCTAACGACATCGCCTTATTTGCTGCTTGGGATGAGCTCAACTTGGAGCGTGATGAAGATGGAAACGTGATCCCTGAGGATTTGTTCCATCTTCAGCCGTATGATGCCGATGGCAGCTTCGACGAAGCGGCCCTTGAGGAGGAGGCTGCCGACTCCAGCAGCGAGGCTTATGCGGACTCGGCCACAAGGGATGGAGCCGGAGGCTCTCGTGGTGGAGAGGGCGCATCTGCGTCTGCAGTAGCCGGCGATGGTGAAGCCACCACTTTAGGAGCTGCAGCCGGGGCAACAGACGGAGCCGCCGCCTCTTAGCTGGTCCTTTTTTGTTTTCGTTGTCTGCATTGTATTACCAGTCCAATAGTTCCACCCACTGGGGATGTTTCTGGTAATGAACTTCGGACGTGGGACTTTGCAATGCTTTTGAATGTAATATATTCTGCATCGAATTTGTAAACACCATGCTTGCTGCCTTGTATTTTCATCTTTTGATTCCTGTTTGACTCCTTTTTCTCCAACTCCTATATTCCCTCTAACATCCATCTCGCCAGCCCGACAGCCGGGAGCCAGGTTGTGACTGGGACGAGGCTTCCGCCTTTGAGAATATTGGACTTAGATTTTTTGAAGCCATCAAGACTTAAAGATTCAAACACAAGCCAGCAGAGGCCGGCTCGAATAATAAGATCGAAAGATGATCAAACAAACCCGAGCCGGCAACCCTTTTTGTAGTTGAACTTTTCATGCAACAAGCCTTCCCTGCCACCGCCTCGTTAGCCAGACAGTCGGTAGCTGGTTTGTAGCCTCATTAGCCGGATAGCCAGGGAGACGGTAAGGGTTTGACCCGGCGTACACTATATGCTCATCTATAACTAAGGAAATCGTTCGGGCCAGCTAGCGAGCCCCCGAGCCTGTGGAGCCGGACCAAGGGACACACAAATGAGTGAAAACTCTTGTCATGAATACAAAAGAAGCATGTCCCAACCCTCAGCTTGAAACACCCATTGCATTCAATGGAAATCCCGAAAAGGGAGGAAGATACATACGTACATGCTCTTTGCATTTTTTTTTGCATTCTAGCAATAGAACGAGCGAAGCAACACCGCTTTCATGGACGCTCCGTCTCATGGCCGGAGTCGTCTCTCTTGCGCTTGCTTGGCTTTTGGGCAAAGATCAGGTAGTATGCATTGTTATGCATTGCCCGGCTGATGATGAAAGGCCCCTCCCATGGGGACGAGAGCTTGTGCTGGCTGGCTGTTCGTTGGATTCTTCTCAGCATCAAGTCCCCCTCCCTGAAGGAGAGAGGCTTGATCTTCTTGTTGTGGTAGTACCTCATCTCCTGTTGATATATGGCCGTCCGACTCAAGGTTAGATCCTATGCCTCCTCGAGAAAATCAACGCCTTCTTCTCTTGCCCCCTTCGCTTCTGTCTCTATGTATAAGGTGACCCGAGGCGAGTCGAACTCGACATCCGCGGGGATGGTTGCCTCGGACCCGTATACCAAAAAGAATGTGGTGAAGCTGGTTGACCGGTTCGGCATGGTGCGGAGGCTCCACAACACAACCGACAACTCTTCGATCCAGCAGCCGGCTGACCTGACAAGTGGTGCCACCGACCTTGGCTTGATGCCAGCCAGGATCAGGCCGTTGGCCCTCTTCACCTGGCCGTTGGATTGCGGGTGCGCCACCGAATCGAAGTCGAGACAGATTCCTTCCTTGGAGCAGTAGAGTGCCAAAGCATCCTTAGCGAAGTTGTTGCCGTTGTCCATGATGATGCTGTGGGGGACGCCGTAGCGGACAGCAATGTCCTTGATGAACCTAAGGACCGTGGGGCCTTCAAGCTTCCTAATGGGCCTAGCCTCGATCCACTTGGTAAACTTGTCGATGTCCACCAAGAGATGCGTCATGCCGCCTCGAGCGGTCTTGAATGGCCCCAGCATATCCAACCCCCAGACGGCAAACGGCCATGCTAGGGCGATGGTTTTGAGGGTTGAAGCCGGCATGTGGCTATGCGTGCTGAAGCGTTGGTAGCCTTCGCATTTATTGATCATGTCCACGGCCTCCTCGAGGGCCGTGGGCCAGTAGAATCCGTGGAAGAACGCCTTGTCCACCAGGGTTCTGGAGGCGGCATGATGCCCACACTCACCCTAGTGTATGTCTCTGAGGATCGCCTGCCCCTTTCTGATTCGACGCAGCGTTGCAACACGCTAGTCAAGCTACGCCGAACCAGCTCGCAATTGATGATGGAGTAGGCTGTTGATCGGCGTTGAATCTGCCTTGCCTCTACCTCATCTTGAGGAAGCTCGCCGCGAAGAAGAAAGGACAATATGGGTTGAGCCCACGACGGAGCTGACACAAGGACTGGCTCTGTCTCGACCTAAGTATCAGGGGCTTCTACAGCCCCTGCGCTTGATGAAGCAGTCGCAGTCTCGAGACTTTCTGTCTCTGATGCCGTTGTGGCAGCCGGCACACCATCTACCTGCATGACGTCCTCCCACTGGGTGTCGAGACGACAGGATTCGAGGCTTGGCGTAGCCGGATTTGTTGTTGTAGCTCATGAAGCAGTCGCAGCCGGCGAAGTAGTTGTAGACGGCACAAAAACTGGAGTCGACATAGCCAGTGTAGCCGCACAGCTGGCGTAGCCCACGACGCTAGTACTGAGGGATCAGCCAGCACAAAAATTGACGCAGACTCTCGAGACGGCTTGATGGATGGCTTGTGAAGTTGCTCGAGGGAGACGCCGGCTGGAATAGCCTGTCTTGTAGAGACAATCTTGGCCAATGTATCAGCCGCCTCGTTGTCCGCCCTAGGAACATGATGAAACTCACAACCCTCAAAAGGGCCGCTGAGCTGTTGGATGAGGAAATGATAGCTCGCCATATTGGCGTCCCTGGCGTCCCATTCGCCAGAGACTTGCTGCACCACAAGATCCGAGTCACCGAAGAAAAGGAGTCGCCGGATGCCAATCTCCTTGGCGAGCCGGAGGCCATGAGCGAGCGCTTCGTACTCGGTGACGTTGTTGGAGGCGGCGAAGTGTGTCTGGAGAGCATACTTGAGTTGGTCCCCTTTCAGAGATGTCAAGACAATGCCGGCTCCCAGATCAGTTCACATCTTCGAGCCATCGAAGTGCATCCGCCAATGAGTGGAGTTTGGAGGCGGTGGATTGAATTGGGTTTCGGCCCAATGGACAAGGAAGTCGGCCACCACCTGAGATTTGATGGCAGTGCGCGGCTTGTAGCGGATGTCGTGGTCCGCCGTGGAGATGGTCTATTTGGCAATCTGGCCAGTTGCATCACGGTTGCCCATGATTTCTGAAAGTGGAGCAGTACTCACCACAGTGATGGCATGCTCTTGGAAGTAATGCTTCAACTTCTTTACGGCAAGGTAAACACCATAACACATTTTTTGGTAGTGGTGGTAGTTTTCCTTGGAGGCAGACAAGACCTCGCTGAGATAATAGATAGGGCGATGTACTAACAATACCTTGCCCTCCTCCTTGCGTTCTACTACCAACACTACACTAACCACGCGAGTGGTTGCTGCAATGTATATGAGAATGGGTTCCCTTTCAGCCGGTGCTGCCAAGATTGGCAGGCTTGAGATGACGCGCTTGAGTTCACGGAAGGCTTCGTCCGCCTGGTCGCTCTACTCGAACTTGGTTGTTTTCTTCATCAATGGGTAGAGTGGAAGCGCCTTCTCGCCAAGCCGGCTGACGATCCAGCTAAGGGACGCCAAGCAGCCGGTGAACTTCTGGACGTCGAGGATTCGAGCCGGCTTTACCATCCTCTCGATGGTTCCAATCTTCTTAGGGTTCGCTTTGATGCCACGAGCAGACACGAAGAACCCCAAGAGCTTGCCGCCTCGAACCCCGAAGACGCATTTCTCCAGGTTGAGCCGGATCTTGTAATCACGCAGGTAGGCGAACATCTCCCGCAAGTCATCAAGGAGACTGAAGTGCTGCTTGGTCTTGACGACGATGTCATCCACATAGACGTGGATGTTTCTGCCAATCTGTGGCAGGAGGCACTGCTGCATGCAGCATTCGAATGTAGCACTAGCGTTCTTCAGACCGAACGTCATGGTGGTGTAGCAGTAGGCCCCAAAGGGCGTGATGAAGGAGGTCTTCAGGCAATCAGCTTGATTTGATGGTAGCCTAAATAAGCGTCCCGAAACGACATCAGTTCGGAGCCGGCTATGGAGTCGATCACTTGATCTATCCTGGGCAAGGAGAAAGGGTCTTTTGGGCATGCCTTATTTAGGCTTGTGTAGTCGATACACATTCGCCATGTGTTGTTCTTCTTCATCACCAGGACCGGATGGGCTAATCAGTTCGGGTGGAAAACCTCCATGATCAAGCCGGTTGCGAGCAGCCGGGCGCTCTCTTCTCCAATTGTGCGTCGCTTCCCCTCGGCGTTGCGGCGCAAAGGTTGTTTCACCGGCTTTGCATCCGGCCGCACGTGAAGTTTGTGCTTGGCGTACTTCCTCGGAACCCTTGGCATGTCTTTTGGAGACCATGCAAAGATGTCCCGATTCTCATGGAGGAAGTCGATGAGCTCGCCTTCCTATTTTGGGCTGAGGTTAGCCCAATGGTGACGCACTACTTGGGGTTCGCAGGGTCGAGTGGCACCTGCTTGGTTTCTTTGGCCGGCTTGAATGAGCCTTCGCTGGCCGACTGAGATGGTGGAGTAGGGATTGCCAGCTCCTCGGTAGCCTGAGCCACGAGCCGGTGGATCTGCCTTTTCTCCTGAGCAATCACCATGGCGTCGGCCAGACGGCTGCTGTCCTGTGCACACTCGAGCGACTTCTTGTAGTCGCCAGCAATGGTGATGATGCCCTTTGGACCCGGCATCTTCATCTTGAGGTAGTCGTAGTGGGGGATGGCCATGAAACTGGCCAGAGCCGGCCTGCCCAACAACGCGTGATACGGGTTGTTGAGATCCACCACCTCGAACCATATGGACTCTCGACGGAAGTGCGTCTTGTCACCAAAAAGGACGTCCAGCTGGATTTTGCGGATCGGCGAGTAGGACTGTCCTGGCACAATGCCTTGGAAGACAGTGCCGGTCGGCTGGAGGTCCTTCTCCTTGACCTCAAGCTTGAGCAAGGTGTTGAGGTAGAGGATATTGATGCTACTGCCGCCGTTGACCAACAACCGAGAGAACCGGCAGGTGAGTGCATATGAGCCATGATTTGGCATCACCGCAGGATGGTCAACCCGACTCCATGTAATTGGCTTTTCGGACCAATGCATGTATTGGGGAACCGGGGGGACTGTGGCATTCACCTCATACTGGCGTTGTCGCTGGCCGTGTTTGTCATCAGCCTCGCTGGTGAAGACAACGTATGCTCCGTCTTGATGGGGGTAGTCGTCGTGGAGATGGCCGCCGTTGTGAGGCGGCGGTGGTGGAGCCGAAGTCGGCCCAGGAACCGGAGCATGAGGCGCTGCAGCTGCACCTGGGGGAGCCGGCAGGCCCTCTCCTTGCGATAGTCGCCGTGCAAATTTGCACTGTCGAAGGGTATGGGTAGCGGGCTTCGCCCCAGTGTGCATCTTACAGGGCGCGTCAAGTATTTGGTCGAAGCAGAGCTTGGGCTACCAGTAGTTCTTGCCAGTCCGCCACCGCTGAGAGCCGGCTTCAGTAGCCGGCGCATCTCCCTCCATGTTAGCTACCAACTTGTTGTTGGAGCGCGAATCAAGTTGATCCACCTTGCGCTTGTTGTTGTTCTGGCCGCCTCGATTGTCGCCAGCCGGCTTGGGAGTAGTCGTCGTGGGGACAACTTTGTCCGAGGCGGTCACCTTGACCTGCATCACGGAGTCGGACATGGCTTACTTGTCCGCCTTGGCCATAAGAACCGCTAGAGAGGTGGGCTCGGAGCAGATGAGCTTGTGCATGATGAGAGTGTCGTCTCGACAGTCATCAATGAAGTATTGAATGGCTTGTACCTCATGCACTCCCTCGCAGGAGTTGCGTAGCTCGATCCAACGCATGACGTAGTCGCGAAGGGGTTCGTCTGGCCTCTGGAGGCACATGGCCAGCTCGCGAGGCCGGCCAGGTCACTTCTAGTTGCCAGTGAAGTTGCGGATGAACGCCTGCTAGAAGTCAACCCAGGAGTTGACGCTGCCGGCTGGAAGCCTGTTAAGCCATGTTCTAGCCGAGCCGGCCAGCATGAGGGGCACGAAGCATACGGCTACGCGCTTGTTGCCTCGAGCAATGCCAACATCAATGGTTTAGTCGATCAGCCAGTCTTCTGGCTTGGCCGTGCCGTTTTACTTGGGGGTGTTTCGAGGGAGAGTGAAGCCTCGGGGAAATGGCTCCCCTTGGATCCGGGGGCCGAAGCACGCTGGACCGATGGGGCTGTCCTCCTTCAGGAGAGCCGACTGCACCAGGGCATTGAGACGCCTGCAAACATCGTTGTCGCTGTGTGGGACGCGAGGGACGATCCGAGTCGTGATCAGAAGGGTGTCTTGTGAGCCAGTAGCATGGGTCCTCCTGGGCGAGGAACCTCATATACCGAATCACTCTCATCACCACCATCTCTGCGATGCCAGCTTGAAGTTGGCCCGCTCTGGCGCTGAGAGTGCCTCTCTTGGATGCCCTCGCCCTTCCGGACGGAAGTGCGATGCGAGGAAGATCCCTCGGCTTGATGATGACCGCTGGGGTTACGGCGCGCTCCGGGA
Source organism: Hordeum vulgare subsp. vulgare (assembly GCF_904849725.1). Taxonomy (NCBI): domain Eukaryota; kingdom Viridiplantae; phylum Streptophyta; class Magnoliopsida; order Poales; family Poaceae; genus Hordeum; species Hordeum vulgare. The sequence goes on along the minus strand of NC_058519.1, from coordinate 265,582,424 downwards.
TTGGGTCCTGGGGACTCCGACTATGCCTGACCATGGTCAAGCAGTGTCTGTTGCTCATTTCAGCGTCAAGGAGATCCTTGACCCGCTTCCCTTAAAGGACGCGCTCCTTGCCCTCCAAATCTGGCATTTCTGCCATGGCTGCCTGAGCATCCCGTAAATTGGTCGCAGGGGTCTCGTAGATGGGCTGCTTGCCCCCTAGGATTTCGGCAATGACCCGGCCGCGGCCGCAGACCTCACCGAGCTGGCTAGGACCCAGTGAGGTCGTAAGCGGAGTTATACTCGCGTTGCGCGGCCTACATCCGTCGTTTTGTCGCGGCGATAGCAATGCCCTCCTCTAAGATATGCCTGAGAGCCTCCTCTAGCAAGGCCCGCGCGTCGGTGGGGTTTGTGGAGGTGGCGATGGGTGTCTTGAAGCCGGCAAGGGCAACATGAAGCATGTCGGCTGATACTGCAGCGGGATCACCAACGTCGGTTGACCCCTTGCCGTGAGCCTTGCTGGTGCCGACACCAATGACCATCACCTCCACGACATTGGAGACGACGGTGGCGTGATACGGGGTAAGGCACCCCACAAATGATGGTGGATCATCGAAGACGAGCATGTTGCTAGGATACTCATCAAATGTAGGCGTCTCCATGAGGGAGATCCTACTAAAGCTGGCGCAAAACGCGTCGACGTTGATGTCCTCCCCAGGGTAGTGAGGGCCATCGTCGAGGCGCAAGTCGCTGAAGAGAACACTGAGGTTCGCAACAACAGCGATCACGACGCTGGGGAGTGACTCGTCGTCAGACTCCCCATCAGAATCCGTATGACGGACTAGGACGTCGATCAACATCGGAGAAGCCTCCTCAAGAGCATGCTCCACGGGCATGTTGAACGGTCCAGACGTGATGCATCCGGCGGTGTAAGCGCAGGGCCCAGCCCATCGCGTAAATCCAGCCGATGCTGTGGACGGCCCCACGGTGGGCGCCAAATGTTAGTGTTTACTCACAACATAAGCAATGGGTAGGCTAAATATTGTGGGAATCGAAGTGACACCGGAGGGCGCTAGGGGCGAGGTTGGTACAAGCATGGAACACACGATGTACCTAGGTTCAAGGCTCTCCGCAGAGATAACACCCCTAATCTTGCCGGAGTGTATAATGTATCAATGAAGCTACATGGACGGGGGTCGGGGGGTTCTATAGATGAACCGACCGACCTACAATAAGGATAAATGTACAAAAGTGGGACCCGGCTGGCAGCCTCGCCAGCTGGTGAGGAGGCCCACGGGGGTCTTGTATTGTCACTGGAGTGGACCGCCGGTTGCGAGGTCCCGTCTGGCTATGGGACCCGCCGGCTAGCTAGTGAGGCTCTCGCGTAAGGTTGACGCAGGACACGTGTTGTACGATCGACGTCATCTTGCAAGATTCGTCATGGGCCGCCAGTACGGCCGTCTCCATCGTTCCCACACCGAGTGCAGTAATGGAGTGGGAGTTTGACGGGCCGACACTGTGCAGGATGATGGATCGGCGCCGGAGTAGGTCAGCGGCATGGCCGCCGATGCTGTACCTGCCGTACACCCCAATCCAGTACCTTGGCTGACGCGTAGCCACCTTTAACCGTAGGGTCTCGTCATGACCTATGGTCTGATGTGACTTGAGCTCCCTAGCCGGCTAATTTCTTAACTAGCCAGCCGGGGCACGACCGCCTCGCCTCTAGCCGGCCGGCTTGGCCTAGACGGCCAGAGGGTGGTAGCCGTCTCGCATCTAGCTGACATGAGCTTCCTAGCCGACGAGAGAGAGTTGGCCATCTCGCCCCCAGCCGGCAGGTGCTTCCTAGCCGGCCAGGGGGACTTGGGCTTTGTATAATGATTCATAATGTTCCTTCGTGGTAGAAGGCAAAGGAGTAGGCTTGATGAGCCTACCCCGGGGTTATCCCCCCGACAATATTACAATGATGAGCCTCCTCAAATGAGCTCTAGGTCTTCATGAGCAAACAAGTTGCATGCACACCCACTAGTTCCATTGGAGAGCTTACCTTAGCTCACATGTAAATCCGTTACATGGCAATCACTACTCCTCACATCATATCTATCATTTGGCTTTCTCTCGCCTATGGTTGTCCTCCTTGATGTGATCCATTCACACCTTTTTGTATTCCTTCCCCATCATTATTTTATTTGCCATCCTAAGTGCCAACATATCTTGCTTACGCTCATCCATTGCATGAGTGCTGAAAGTCGAAAGGGAGAAGATCATTTTGACTTGTGCCTGACTAGTGGTGTGGGGATAAGTCAAAATAAGATTCCGAAGGAGAACAAGTGATGTTTACTAGATTGAGTTCCCAATTAAAAATATATATTATGATATCAACCCATCTCCCACTTCTTGCACGTAAACACCATTTGGAGACATTCGAGTCACGGACAACAAAAGCTTTTACACCTTTATGTTCTTACTTTGCTAAATTCAATACTAGATATAGACTTTTTCTTTGTATTTTCTTGACTTGAATTGCATATCTTACTTAGTTTCCCTTGAAGTTCTTATATGTGTGTAAGCATGTCACCACATAAATTATTTTTGTTATCACTTATCTACTCGAGGATGAGTACAAATTAAGCTTGCGGATGTTGATACGTCCAAAATGTATCTACAATTTCTGCTTATTCATGATCTTTTGGGTGACATTGTTATATGTTTTGCTACACTTCTATATCATTTTACACATATTCGGGCTAACCTACTAACTTAGTGCACCTAGTAGCAGTGTCTGTCTGCGGATGTCTATTTTGTAGGGGCTTTTACCCAATTTTCCGAAGCCCGAAAATTCCCGAGAAAAAAAAAATCAGCGTAACGGAAGCTTCCAGATCACCGAAGATGGGCCAGAGGGGGCCAGGGGCCGCCCAGGCGACGTGTGGGCGCGACCTACCCCTGGACACGCCAAGAGGCGTCCTAGGTGGGTCCCACCTCCTCTGGTGCCCTCCTTTCGCCTATATTTACTCCTCCGCGAGAAAACCCTTCCATCACATCCAGAATCGCGAAGTCCTCCATCGTTCTGCTGCCGCAGCGCTTCCGATATCACGAGCGTAAGGAGACCTCTTCCCGGCACCCTACCGGAGGGAGGATTGACTTCCGGGAGCTTCTCCACCGCCATGGACGCTTCCCGGATGTGCCGTGAGTAGTCCTCCTTGGACCATGAGTTCATGACCAGCAGCTATGTGATGTCTTCTCTCCAATCTTACGCTTCAATGGTTAGTCCTTGTGAGCTTCCCTACATGATCAAGGAATCTATGTAATTGTCTTGCTATTTCTATGCTTGAGTTGATGGGATACGATGGATTATGAGATTATGTTCAGATTGTTATGAGTTATATATTTGATTATCCTTTTCTATTATGTTCCTTAGAGATTCTTGCATGTTCTCCATTGCTATTTATTGCTTTGGCCGATTAGTAGATTGTAACTCCAAGAGGGAGCGTTATGCATTATCGTGGGTTCATGCCCCTCAATGTCTAGCTTGAGTGACAGAACATGAGACTAGGGGATGTGTTGTTGCCACCAGGGAGAAAACAACGATGCTTGTGTCCACGGTTGCAAGGATTGTTTACTTTACACATAGTTTGTTAATGCAGTTGTTCGTTGCTTTGAGTTTACACTTTGGGTGGGGGTCGCAACTTAATACCGGCAAGATGTTCTGAATAGATATATCAAGGTGGATGATTACTAAGTAGATGTTGATGAATAAACGGTCTACTTGTCATGGTGTACTGCACAATACTATTGAACCTCTAACTATCAAGTAGCATAATTAGCATTGCGGTGCGTTCATAATTTTGTCAATTGGCCAACTGTGATTTGTTTACCCAAGCATAGTTGTTTATCATCTTTTGGGAGAGAGACATCACTAGTTAACATCATGTGACTCCGGTCCATATTACTCCTACTACAACAAAAGACCTTCCAACAGCGCCAGAAACGCGCTACGGCACTAGGAGTCCTTCTGCTACGGCTACGCCTTAAGGGACATCCTAGCCAAATATGCAAAGTATTTCCCCCGTGGCCATGGAGCCTTGCGTTGGCGTTCCCTCGAAGCGGAAAGGATGATGTAGTGCAGTGGTGGTAAGTATTTCTCTCAGGGTATCGATCCAGTGAAGGAGTATTAGAAGTGCCTGCACAAACACACAAAAAGCTCGCTCCCAACGCTATGAAGGGGTTGTCAACCCCTTATAGATTGTTTGCCAAGTAAGAACTGAAAGCAACAAAGTAACAAAGCAAAGTGAAAGCGAAAGTGGAAGCGATAGATGTGAATAAACCGGGGGGCCGTAGTGTTTACTAGTGGCTTCCCTCATGAAAGCAAGTAGACGGGGGGGTGAACAAATTACTGTCGAGCAATTGATAGAACCGCGCAAAGTAGTGGCATCATCTATGTCAATGATTATATCTATAGGCATCACGTCCAAAACAAGTAGACTGATACTTTCTGCATCTACTACTATTACTCCACACGTCGACCGCTATCCAGCATGCATCTAATGTATTAAGTCCAAAAGAACAGAGTAACGCCTTAAATAAGATGACATGATGTAGATGGACAATCCCATATCTATGACAAAGCCCACCTTGTTACCCTTGATGGCAACTACACGATGTGTGCCTTGCTGCCCCTACTGTCACTGGGAAAGGTCACCACACGGTAAGAACCCAAAACTAAGCACTTCTCCCATTGCAAGAAATATAGATCTAGTTGGCCAAACAAAACCCAAGACTCGAAGAGACTTACAAGGATATCAAATCATGCATATAAGAAATCAGCAAAGACTCAAATATATATCATAGATAATCTGATCACAAATCCACAATTCATCGGATCTCGACAAACACACCGCCAAAGAGGATTACATCGGATAGATCTGCATGAAGATCATGGAGAACTTTGTATTGAAGATCAAAGAGAGAGAAGAAGCCATCTAGCTACTAACTACGGACCCGTAGGTCTGAAGTGAACTACTCACGAGTCATTGGTGGGGCGATGATGTTGATGTAGAAGCCCTACAACTCTAAAGTCCCCTCCGGCAGGGCACCAGGTAGGGTCTCCAGTTGAGATCTCGCGGAAACCAAAGCTTGCGGCGGCGGAAAGTATTTTCGTGGATCCCCTGATTTTTTTCGGTATTTTAGGGAATATATATGCGAAGGAGCTAGGTCAGGGGGGCACTAGGGAGGCCACAAGCCTGCTGGCTGTCCCCCCCTTGGTGGCGGATAGGGGGCTTGTGGGCCACTTGTAGCCCTCCTGGCTTTGCCCTCCAGCCCCCCTAATCTTCTTCCATACGGGAAAAAATTATTTCGGGGATTTTATTCCGTTTGGACTCCGTTCCAAAATCAGATCTGAAAAGAGGCAAAAACACAGAAAAAACAGGAACTGGCACTGAATTAATTACTTAGTACCAAAAAAATTTAAAAGGTACATAAAACATCCAAAGATGACAATATAACAGCATGAAACCATAAAAAATTATAGATACGTTTGAGACGTATCAATCACCATCATTGTTTATACCTCCATCATTTACCGTTTTCATTTACTTTTCCGTTGCAATCACTATTACTTTTCCCACTTGTGTGTTGATCCTTTGCAAACTACAAGTCCGGAGGCATTAACAACCTCTCTGTACTCGTTGGGAGCAAAGTTATTTGTTGTGTGTGCAGGTCCATGTCTTGTGCTAGCGCCAGGGTGGGAGACACCTACTTGTTGATCCTAGGAGCCCTACTGGTTCGATAAACCTTACAGTTTCTGTGTGAGGGAAAACATGCTGCTAACTACATCTCAACCTTCCACTTGGGGTAACCAACAAGGTGCGAGAAGTATATACATCATCTCATCATAAGCGTGTCCGTCTCCGATGACGAATTATTCTCCAAACTCTGATTCCTCCATGTTTGGTCAATAACATAGCCAGTGGCAAGCCAATGAGTACTTTGAATGTACTCGCAAACAACCCATGATACTGATATTGCAGTTGTTATGATAATAAATTAATATGGAGACTTTGCGGACAGCAATTTTTAATCGAAAATGAACATGGTCAAGTACTTGTATGGATATGCATCATAAGGTAGATGGTAAACATAAGAACAGGTCACAGATATAAACATATCTGTTGAGGGATTGAACACCACAGGTTCACCCTATATGCCAAGTCACCAAACTTGTCATATCATCTTTCTTAGATAACACCTTTAAACACACACACACACTCACTTGGTTTATGCGGAAACGACTAGACGTAGTTTAAGCAGGATTACCCAACCGTCCTTGACCGTGGAGACGGCTATTCGAATAGTTTTACACTCTGCTGAGGTTGTACATTGTACACACGTGATCCAGGAAACTTCCATGTCATCCACGACTCGCGGTATATAACATACCCGACGTAAGTACCCGATCATTGCCTTTCCCCTGACGACACTAGACAAAGTGTCCACTCAATTGGTACCCACCCGCATGATGTACGTCTTACGAGCACCAACTCTGGACCGTATCATCCATGCAGGGACCAACGGTGTGCCCGGAACACATAGAAACGACATAGTCGACCTACCTGGTATGACCCCATAACGAGAGTGACCACATATCACTCTCACCACTAGTAATGTGGCCTCTTTGCTAGCACCGACCAAAGTAATCAACAAAGCCCCGTCCCATAAAGGGGTATCGTGGTCGCACATGTAAGGTTGGGACGGTCGACACATCATAAATCTAATCCATTTACGAAACCACTCACACAAAACATTTCGGGTGCACCACTTCTTTCACAAGTGGTCACCTAACTCAACATCATGACCCTCAGTCATTAGTGGCACCCGACGGGTTTTTCCTAAAACCTTTGATATCAACTCTGTGTTACCATCATCATGCACATGCTCTTTCTATGCGTAGCTCTACTGTCTACTTGTCAACATTTTATCAGCATGACCCTCATAGATGGTAAGGTCATGCTCAATGCAAGTGCCCCAGAGGAGCCATCGGTAACACCATGCTGGGGTGCACCGAATAACCTTAACTATATGCGTCGGAAATAAGTATTCAACTTTGCATGCATGAAATTGTTTTCTCACACATGGTCAAAGGGCTACTTGCCTTGATCAGCTAGGTATCCGAAGTCTTCGCGGTCTACGAGAGCAAGTCCTTCGTCGAACGCGGAATCTATCGTTGTAATAATAGTAATAAAATAAGAAGCTCGTTCAAAAAGAAAGCACAAACTAACTTTAAAAATGTTATCCTATTCTGATAAATCTTTATTATAGTTTTATAACTGTTTCTCTCAGGTTTTGATTCAAAAGGTATTTTTAAAACCTAAATACGAGGGGCTAAAATATTTAAACTAGACATTTTAATGAAAACCATGTATAAAAGTTTTTACAAAAATTGGTGCAACACCACTAATAAAAATTACATATTTTTAGAAGAATTGTGGTGGAAAAATATTTAAATTTGATTAAATATTTAACTTTACAAAAATCATTTAGAATCAACATAAAAAGAAAAACAAAAAGGGTTTAACTCTGGCCTGGCCCGGCCAATGGCTGCGCCGGCCCAACTGGCCAACCGGCCAGTTAGCCAGCCAACAGCCGAGGTGCGCGCGCGCACTCAGGTTTAAACCTGACGCACGGACCCATGCGGTCAACGGCAGAGAGAGGAGAGAGGGGGGGAGACTGGCCACTGACAGTTCGGGCATGCCTGTCAGGGTCGTCTTCCTCCTCTGGACAGAGGGGAGGGGAGACACGTCGACGGCGATTCCGACGCCCTCGAGGCCAGGTGACGGTAGGAACGACACCGTGGCATCATCGCCAACCTGTTGATTGATATGGGTCACTAGCGACGAGGTGGCCGCGGCGGAGGTGATATGGATGGTGGTGGAGTTGGGTGCTACAGGCAGGGAAATGATCAGGGAATAGGTGGGGAGGCTTGTTGAGCTCTATACGGTCACGGAGGATGTGAGAGGAGCGCGAGAGCTGGCCTATAGCCCGAGATCGATGGAGCTCCGAAGCGGCGGGGCCTTGGTCGATCTCGAGCACCGGAGCTCTCTCTGCTCGAATGGATTGGTAGGGCCCCTATTGAGCGTGTGGAGGAGTGGTGTGGGTTGGTGGAGTGAAGGAGGAGGACCTATTTATAGGCCAACAACGGGGCACCGAGCGGGGGAGCGACGATGGTTTCACCGCGATTGCAGGAGAGGGAGAGAGGGCTCGGGGTCGATACCTCGGTTTCGCGAACGTGGTTTGAGACCCCAGGCACTCAACAAAAGAGAGAGGAGGCTCAGTGCGCGCGTGCCGCGGGGCCGAATCTGGCGCGCGTGGGCAGGCATCACCCTGGTCACCGGAGAGTGGGAGAAGGGGCCCTGGGGTTGCCCCGACTCAGGAGGTTTGTCGGAGACGCGGAGGGACACCGAGGGGAGGTGAGAACCGGCCGGGGCTGGCCTCCTTTGCCTCGGGTGCGCCTTGTAGCGTGCCCAGAGTGTAGATTTGGCATGCCATGGCATGCTGGCCCGCTCTGGGGTGCTTTGGCCATGTCTGGCGTGTCCGGGGGTTGGCCTAGTTGCCCCTTAGATGTTTTGGAGCCGAGGGTCTCACTGCTGGTCAATGGAAGTGCTTGGAGAGAAGCTGTCAGCCTTGATTCATAAACTAAATTGGGGATTTTGGCTTACCTGCTTGGAACCACAAAGGGGCCACTCATCTGCAGTTGAGGAGTAGTGCTGGCAGCTGATACGTCTCAAACGTATCTATAATTTTTGATGGTTTCATGCTGTTATCTTGTCAACTTTGGATGTTTTATATACCTTTTATATCTTTTTTGGGACTAACTTATTAATTCAGTGCCAAGTGCCAGTTCCTGTTTTTTCTGTGTTTTTGACTCTTTTCAGATCTGATTTTGGAACGGAGTCCAAACGGTATAAAATCCCCGAAATAATTTTTTCCAGAATAGAAGAAGATCGGGGGACGGGCCAAGGCAGGAGGCCCACAGGGAGCCCATGTGCCTAGAAACGCCGCGGCCAGGGGGGCCCGCGGCGACCAGCCTTGTAGCCTCCCTGGCGCTCCCCTTCCTAGCTCTTTGGCCTATATATTCCCGAAAATCCCAGGAAAAATCAGGGCGTCCACGAAACCACTTTTCCGCCGCCTCAAGCTTCCGTTTCCGCGAGATCTCATCTGGAGACCCTTCCCGGTGCCCTGCAGGAGGGGACTTTGGAGTTGGAGGGCTTCAACATCAACATCATCGCCTCTCCAATCACTCGTAGTCCACTTCAGACCTACGGGTCCGTAGTTAGTAGCTAGATGGCTTCTTCTCACTCTTGGATCTTCAATACAAAGTTCTCCATGATCTTCATGGAGATCTATCCGATGTAATCCTCTTTGGCGGTGTGTTTGTCAAGATCCGACGAATTGTGGATTTGTGATCATATTTGGGTCTTTGCTGATTACTTATATGCATGATTTGATATCCTTATAAGTCACTCCGAGTCTTGGGTTTTTTTTGGCCAACTAGATCTATGATTCTTGAAGTGGGAGAAGTGCTTGGTTTTGGGTTCATACCGTGCTGACCTTTCCCCATGACAGAAGGGGCAGCAAGGCATGCATCATGTTGTTGCCATCAAGGGTAACAAGATGGGCTTTCATCATAGATTTGAGATTGTCCATCTACATCATGTCATCTTGCTTAAGGCATTACTCTGTTCTTCTGAACTCAATACACTAGATGCATGCTGGATAGCTGTCAACGTGTGGAGTAATAGTAGTAGATGCAGAAAGTATCGGTCTACTTGTTTTGGACGTGATGCCTATAGATATGATCATTGCCATAGATAACATCATGACTTTGCGCGGTTCTATCAATTGCTGGACAGTAAGTCGTTCACCCACCGTCTACTTCCTTTCATGAGAGAAACCACTAGTTAACACTACGGCCCCCGGGTCTATTCACAACTATCGTCTATAAGGGATTGACAACCCCTTCATAGCGTTGGGTGCAAGCTCTTTGTGTTTGTGCAGGTACTTGTGACTTGGTTTTCAAACCGAGGGAAATACTTACCGCCGCTATGCTAGATCACCCTTTCCTCTTCAAGGGAACACCAACGCAAGGCTCCAAGGCCACGGGGGAATCCTTTGCATATTTTCCAAGGAAGTCCCTATAGGCGTAGCCCGTAGGAGAAGGATTCCTGGCGCCGTTGCCAGGGAAGGTCTTTTGTTGCCGTAGTAGAAGTATTTCTGGCGCTGTTGCCGGGGAGATATCAAGTCAAGATCTATCCAAGTAAGTGTCACAAATTCATCTCTTGCATTTACCTTTTTTGCGAGTTGCCTCTCGCTTTCCTCTCCCCCGCTGCGCATTTGCCATTTTCATTTGCCTTTCTCCTTTGCCATTTTCTTTGGTCTTTTGCCTTCTTTTTCTGCCCGTTTTCCTTATTTTCTCTTGGGCTTGTTCGTGAGAACCCTTTCCTCATGGCCAAACCAAACTATTTCATAAGGTTTGAATAGATTGAAACTAGTGTCAAAGGTTTCATGTCTTCTCAGTTTGACCAAAATAGTTACTTCCGTAGGGAATTAAATGAGAAAAATTCTTTTATGGCCTGTTCGAATAAAGAAGTTGATGATATGGCCAAAGAATTCCTTGCACTAAATTCTCAGCTTGTTCACCTTGAAAAATTGGTGGGCCAAATTTCTGACAAACAGGCTACCTTAGTCAATAAGATGGCAGCTAAACCTCAAATTTGTGATGCAGATCACGAAGATCTTAAAGTGCTTGGTGTGACTCCTCTTGAATCTTTGTTTTCGCGTGTCAAACCTATTGATGAAGGGGCTGGATATGAATCCACTTTGGTTGAAAAATGCCCCAATGATTCGGAGTCCACCTATCTTGATGAGAAAGGTGTGGAGAGTGGAGTAGAAGAAATCAAAATACTGGGTAGTAATGAAACTCCCACTCCGTATTTCAAGGAATTCAACTATGATAATTGCTCCTTGTTTGAATGCATTTCCTTGATGCAATCCATTGCAAACTCTCCACATGCTTATAGCCAAAGCAAAGCCTTTACCGCACATATCGTAGATGCTATGATGAAATCTCTTGAAGAGAAACTCAAATAAGAAGTCTCTATACCTAGAAAACTTCATGATGAGTGGGAACCTACTATCAAAATCAAAATCAAAAACTATGAATGCAATGCTTTGTGTGATTTGGGTGCTAGTGTTTCCGCGATTCCAAAGTCTTTATGTGATATTCTTGGTTTTCATGAGATTGAAGAGTGTTCTCTTAATTTGCATATTGCGGATTCTACTGTCAAGAAACCCATGGGAAGGATCAATGATGTTCTTATTGTTGCAAATAAGAACTATGTACCCATGGATTTCATTGTACTTGACATAGATTGCAATCCTTCATGTCCTATTATTCTTGGTAGACCTTTCCTAAGGACTATTGGTGCTATCATCGATATGAAGGAAGGGAATATTAGATTTCAATTACCTCTGAAGAAGGGCATGGAGCACATTCCTAGAAAGAAAATAAGATTGCCTTATGAATCTATGATGAGGGCTACTTATGGTTTGAGCACCAAAGATGACTATACGTGATCCCATCACCTTATGCCTAGCTAAGGGCGTTAAACAATACCGCTTTTTGGGAGGCAACCCAACGAATCTATCCTTTTTCTTTCTGTTTTGTGTATTCCACACTTTCATAATTCTGTTATGATTGTGTTTTTTGTGTTTCTTTTTGCGTTTGTACCAAGCAAAACCGTTATGATTAGTCTTGGGGATGATCGTTTGGTCATGCTGGAAAAGACAGAAACTTTCTGCTCACGAAAAGAATTTTCATTTTTTTGTAAGAGCTTTTGAGTTGATTCTTTTTGCTTCTGATTTATATGCAAATTCTTCAGACTGTCGCAAGTTTTCAGAATTTTTGATGTAACAGAAGTATACGAAGTATACAGATTTCTATAGACTCGTCTGCTGTTAACAGATTCTTTTTTTGTTGAGTTGGTTGCTTATTTTGATGAAACTATGGATAGTATCGGGGGGTATTAGCCATGGAAGATTGAAAATACAGTAACCCAACATCAACATAAGTAGAATTTAAGTTTACTACAGTACCTAAGGAAGTGGTGATTTGCTTTCTTATACTAATGTTATCACGAGTTTCTGTTTAAGTTTCGTGTTGTGAGGTTTTCAAGTTTTGGGTGAAGTTCTTATGGACAAAGAGATAAAGAGTGGCAAGAGGTCGAAATTGGGGATGCCCAAGTCACCCCAAGTTGATTCAAGGATGCTGAAAAAGCCTAAGCTTGGGGATGCCCCGGGAAGGCATCCCCTCTTTCGTCTTCAATCCATCGGTAACGTTAATTGGGGCTATATTTTTATTCACCACATGTTATGTGTTTTGCTTGGAGCGTCTTGTATCGTAGGAGTCTTTAATTTTTGTTGTGTCACAATCTTCCTTGCTCCACACCTAGAGAGAGAGACATGCACTCACCGTGATTTTGTCGAGCTTCACTTATATCCTTTGGTTAGGCAATTCAGCTCACATGTGTTTCACTTCTATCTTTTAGATCACGGAAGCGCGTGGCTTGGTAGTTGGCTTATGCTATGAAAGTAGTCTCAAAAGGGGTAGTTATCCAAAGGGATATGAAAACTTCAACCTTCATGTGCATTGAATAGTTAGAGAAGTTTGATTCATCTCAATTAGTTTTGAGTTGTGGTTGTGGTAATATTGAAGTTATACTAGTAAGGTGTTGTTGATCTAGAAATACTTGTGTTCAAGTTAGTGATTCCCGTAGCATGCACGTATGGTGAACCGCTAGGTGATGAAGTGTGAGCATGATTAGTTCATTGATTGTAATCCTTTGTGTGGCAGTCGGTATCGCGTGATGGTTTGTACCTACCAACCCTTCCCCTAGGAATATGCGTTGAATGCTTTGTTTCAATTACTACTTAAACTTTTGCAACAAGTATATGAGTTATTCATGACTAATGTTGAGTCCATGGTTTAGATGCACTTTCACCTTCCACCATCACTATCTTCTTTAGTGTCGTGCAACTTTCGCCGGTGCACAAAACCCACCATATAGCCTCCCTCAAAACAGCCACCATACCTACCTACTATGGCTTTTTAAAGCTATTCCGAGATATATTGCCATGCAACTACCACCATGACATGTGCCACCACTTCTAGATTGCCATTGCATGATCATAAGATAGCTAGCATGATATTTCCATTGATGTCTATGCCATGCTAGATCATTGTCACGGTACACTACCGAAGGCATTCCATATAGAGTCATCATTGCTCTAAGTTTTGAGTTGTAAGTGTGATGATCATCATTGATGGAGCATTGTCCCATGTGAGGAAATAAAAGAGGCCAGCGAAGCCCATTTACAAAAAGAGGCCAAAGATGCCCACCAAAATAAATATATATATAAAAAAAGAGGCCAAAGGTGCCCACCAAAATAACAAAATATAAAAAAAGAATAGGCCAAAGAGCCCACAAAAAAAATGAGAGAAAAAGAGAGAAGGTACAGTGCTACTATCTTTCCACACTTGTGCTTATTAAGCACCATGATCTTCATGATTGAGAGTCTCTCGTTTTGTCACCACCATATAGCTAGTGGGAAATTTTCATTATATAACTTGGCTTGTATATTCCAATGATAGGCTTCCTCAAAATTGCCTTAGATCTTCGTGAGCAAGCAAGTTGGATGCACACCCACTAGTTTTCTTTAAGAGCTTTCACATACTCTTATCTCTAGTGCATCATTTGTATGGCAATCCCTACTCATTCACGTTGATATCTATTCATGAGCATCTCCATAGCTCGTTGATATGCCTAGTCAATGTGACCATCTTCTCCTTGTTTGCCTTGCAACCTCCACCACACTCCATTCCACTTATAGTGCTAAAACCATGGCTCACGCTCATGTATTGCGTGAGAGTTGAAAAAGTTTGAGAAAGTAAAGGTGTGAAAACAATTACTTGGCCAATACCCAGGTTGTGCATGATTTAAATTCGTTGTGCAAGGATGATAGAGCATAGCCATACTATATGATTTTGTAGGGATAAATTTCTTTTGGCCTTGTTATTTTGAATGTTCATGATTACCTTGCTAGTTTGCTTGAAGTATTATTTTCTCCACGTCAATATCAAACTATTGTTTTGAATCTAATAGATCTGAACATTCACGTCACATAAGAGGAGTTACAAAGGACATCTATGCTAGGTAGCATGAAAGCATCAAAAATTCATTCTTTATCACTTCCCTACCCGAGGACGAGCAGGAGTTGAGCTTGGGGATGCTTGATACGTCTCAAACGTATCTATAATTTTTGATGGTTTCATGCTGTTATCTTGTCAACTTTGGATGTTTTATATACCTTTTATATCTTTTTTGGGACTAACTTATTAATTCAGTACCAAGTGCCAGTTCCTGTTTTTTGTGTGTTTTTGACTCTTTTCAGATCTGATTTTGGAAGGAGTCCAAACGGAATAAAATCCCCGAAATAAATTTTTCCAGAACAAAAGAAGATCGGGGGACTTGAGGGCCAAGGCAGGAAGCCCACAGGGAGCCGACAAGCCCTGACACCGCGGCTAGGGGGGCCCGCGGCGACCAGGCTTGTGGCCTCCCTGGCGCTCCCCTGCCCTAGCTCTTTGGCCTATATATTCCCTAAAATCCCAGAAAAAATCAGGGCGTCCACGAAACCACTTTTCCGCCGCCGCAAGCTACCATTTCCGCGAGATCTCATATGGAGACCCTTCTCGGTGCCCCGCCGGAGGGGACTTTGGAGTTGGAGGGCTTCTACATCAACATCATCACCTCTCCAATGACTCGTGAGTAGTCCACTTCTCTCTCTTGGATCTTCAATACAAAGTTCTCCGTGATTTTCATGGAGATCTATCCGATATAATCCTGTTTCGCGGTGTGTTTGTCGAGATCCGATGAATTGTGGATTTGTGATCAGATTATCTATTAATTATATTTGGGTCTTTGCTGATTTCTTATATGCATGATTTGATATCCTTGTAAGTCTCTCCGAGTCTTGGGTTTTGTTTGGCCAACTAGATCTATGATTCTTCCAATGGGAGAAGTGCTTGGTTTTGGGTTCATACCGTGCGGTGACCTTTCCGAGTGACAGAAAGGGCAGCAAGGCACGCATCATGTTGTTGCCATCAAGGGTAACAAGATGGGCTTGCATCATAGATTTGATATTGTCCATCTACATCATGTCATCTTGCTTAAGGCGTTACTCTGTTCTTTTGAACTCAATACACTAGATGCATGCTGGATAGCGGTCGACGTGTGGAGTAATAGTAGTAGATGCAGAAAGTATTGGTCTACTTGTTTTGGACGTGATGCCTATAGATATGATCATTGCCATAGATAACGTCATGACTTTGTGCGGTTCTATCAATTGCTCGACAGTAATTCGTTCACCCACCGTCTACTTGCTTTCATGAGAGAAGCTACTAGTGAACACTACGGCCCCCGGGTCTATTCACAACTATCGTCTCCACTTTTACTTTTACTTTGCTTTGTTTAGTTTTTTATTTCAGTTCTCACTTTGCAAACAATCTATAAGGGATTTACAACCCCTTCATAGCATTGGGTGCAAGCTCTTTGTGTTTGTGGAGGTACTTGTGACTTGATGCGATCCTCCTACTGGATTGATACCTTTGTTCTCAAACTGAGGGAAATACTTACCGCCGCTGTGCTACATCACCCTTTCCTCTTCAAGGGAACACTAAGGCAAGGCTCCAAGGTTGTGGGGGAATCCTTTGCATATTTTCCAAGGAAGTACCTATAAGCGTAGCCCGTAGCAGAAGGTTTCCTCGCGCCGTTGCCAGGGAAGGTCTTTTGTTGCCGTAGCAGCAGCTTACACTAAGAGTATAGTGGGAAGGGAGTGGGTGTATAGGGTGTTAAGTGTTGTTTGACCATACTGGCACAAGGTGTTTGATATGTGTTTGGGGTAGTTAAACGTCACCACTGATGCTGAAAGTTAAAAGGATTGGGTTTTATGCAAAAGTAGGATGCTCTACCAAATTTGAGCTCCATTGGATAAGTTTGACATTGCAAACTTGAAATTACCCCCAAATGGCAGTTTTGTCCCTTTATAAGAGAATGTGGGAAAATTAATCCCCACAAATCTAATTTTTGGCAGGGTCGCCTCATTTGGGCTATTGAGCACTCCTTCAAAGTTTCAGGCCATATGGACAAACTTTGCTATGTAGAGTTGCTACAACTTGATTCTGGACAAGGAAGGTTTTAGGAATATTTGGTGAACCAAACCATCTTGGAATGAAGTGAAACTTGGCATGACCACCACATATAGCTTGGGAAGCATGCTAGAATTTTCTCACAATTTATTGAAAATATTTCCATTGGAAATATTTCAAAAGGTCAAAACAGACCAAATAGGTTTTCAAGAATTTGCTCAAATAGTTTGAACATAATTTTTTTTTGGAGAGTTATAATAGTGCCAAAAATCAGAATACAATCTTTGGGTGAAGGCCCTCCCTTGGAGTGAGGGACTTGAAGTGCAAACCCAAAGCAAGGTTTTTGAAATTGTCAAAAATGAGAAAAGGATCTTTTTTGGAAATATCATTTTATAAATAATAATTTTTTGGATCCACTCACTCAAGTAGGATTGGGTATTGTCCATCACATCATTCTCCCAATGATGTGATCCCGTTATCAATGACATCCAATGTCCATGATCATGAAACCATGATCATCTATTGATCAACGAGCTAGCCAACTAGAGGCTTGCTGGGGACACATTGTGATCTATTTAATCACACATGTATTACTGTTTCCTTTCCTGTTAATACAATTATAGCATGAACAATAGACGATTATCATGAACAAGGAAATATGATAATAACCATTTTATTGTTGCCTCTAGGGCAAATTTCCAACAGTCTCCCACTTGCACTAGAGTCAATAATCTAGTTACATTGTGATGAATCGAACACCCATAGCGTTCTGGTGTTGATCATGTTTTGCACGTGGAAGAGGTTTAGTCAACGGGTCTGCAATATTCAGATCCATGTGTACTGTACAAATATCTATGACTCCACTCTACACCTAGTCTTGGATGGAGTTGTAGCGGCGTTGGATGTGCTTGGTCTTTCGGTGAAATCTGGGCTCCTTGGCTATGGCAATGGATCCAGTGTTATCACAGAAGAGTGTCATCGGACCTGACGCGCTTGGAACCACTCCATGGTTGGTAATGAACTCCTTCATCCAAATCCCTGCATGAGCCGCTTCTGAAGCAGCTATGTACTCCACTTCACATGTAGATCCTGCCACGACGTCTTGCTTGCTGCTGCACCAGCTCACTACCCCGCCATTCAAAACATAAACGTATCCGATTTGTGACTTAGAGTCACCCGGATCTGTTTCGAAGCTAGCATCTGTGTAACCCTTTACGGCGAGCTCTTCTTCACCTCCATAAACGAGAAACATCGCCTTAGTCCTTTTTAGATACTTAAGGATATTCTTGACCGTTGTCGAGTGTTCCATACCGGGATCACTTTGGTACCTCCCTACCAAACTTATGGCAAGGTTTATATCAGGTCTGGTACATAGCATGACATACATTAGAGAGCCCACGGCTGAAGCGTAGGGGATTGTACTCATCTTCTCTCTACCTGCTGCCGTGGTCGGGGACTGAGTCTTACTCAATCTCATACCTTGCAAAACTGGCAAGAACCCCTTCTTTGAGTTTTCCATATTGAACTTCTTCAATATCTTGTCATGGTATGTACTTTGCGAAAGACCTATGAGGCGTCTCTCTACAGATCTTGATGCCTAATATGTATGCAGCTTGTCCAAGGTCCTTCATTGAAAAACTCTTGTTCAAGTAGGCCTTTATGCTCTCCAATAACTCTATATTATTTCCCATCAATAATATGTCATCCACATATAGTATGAAAAAAGCTACAGAGCTCCCACTCACTTTCTTGTACAGACAGACTTCTCCATAAACATGTATGAACCCAAACGCTTTAATCACCTCATTAAAGCGAATGTTCCAACTCCGAGATGCTTGCACCAGCCCATAGATGGAGCGCTGGAGCTTGCATACTTTGTTATCACTCTTAGGATGGACAAAACCTTCTGGTTGCATCATATACAACTCTTACTTAAGATACCCGTTAAGGAACGTTGTTTTGACGTCCATTTGCCAAATTTCATAATCATGAAAAGCGGAAATTGCTAACATGATTCGGACTGACTTCAGCTTTGCTACGGGAGAGAAAGTCTCATTGTAGTCAACTCCTTGAATTTGTCGAAAACCCTTTGCGACAAGTCGAGATTTATAAATGGTCACATTACCTTTTGTGTCATTCTTCTTCTTGAAGATCCATTTATTTTCTATGGCTCGCCGATCATCGGGCAAGTCCACCAAAGTCCATACTTTGTTCTCATACATGGATGCTATTTCGGATTTCATGGCCTCAAGCCATTTGTTGGAATCTGGGTCCGCCATTGCTTCTTCATAGATTGAAGGTTCACCGTAGTCTAACAACATGATTTCCACCACAGGGTTGCCGTACCACTCTGGTGCGGAACGTAGCCTTGTGGACCTTCGTGGTTCAGTAGCAACTTGATCCGAAGCTTCATGATCATCATCATTAACTTCATCTTCAGTTGGCGTAGGCGCCACATGAACAGTTTCCCGCGTTGTGCTACTCTCTGGTTCGAGAGGGGGTACAATTACCTCATCAAGTTCTAGTTTCCTCCCACTTACTTCTTTTGAGAGAAACTCTTTCTCTAGAAAGGATCCGTTCTTGGCAACAAATGTTTTACCTTCGGATCTAAGGTAGAAGGTATACCCTATAGTTTCCTTCGGGTATCCTATGAATACGCATTTCTCTTCTTTGGGTTTGAGTTGTACTGGTTGAAGTTTCTTCACATAAGCATTGCAGCCCCAAACTTTCAGAAATGACAGCTTAGGTTTCTTGCCAAACCATAATTCATATGGTGTCGTCTCAACTGATTTAGATGGTGCCCTATTTAAAGTGAATGTTGTAGTTTCCAATGTGTATCCCCAAAGTGATAGTGGTAAGTCGGTAAGGGGCATCATAGATTGTACCATATCTAATAAAGTCCGATTACGACGTTTAGACACTCTCTTACGTTGCTGTCTGCCAGGCGGCGTCAGTTGTGAAACAATTCCACATTTCCTTAGGTGTGTGCCAAACTCGTGACTCAAATATTCTCCTTCATGATCAGATCGTAGACACTTTATTTTTCTGTCACGTTGATTCTCAACCTCACTCTGAAATTCCTTGAACTTTTTAAACGTTTCAGATTTGTGCTTCATCAAGTAGATATACCCATACCTACTCAAATCATTGGTGAGAGTGAGAACATAACAATAGCCACCGCGAGCTTCAACGTTCATTGGACCACACCCATCAGTATGTATTATTTCCAATAAGTCGTTGCTCTCTCCATTATTCATGAGAATGGAGTCTTAGTCATCTTGCCCATGAGGCACAGTTCGCATGTGTCAAATGATTCAAAGTCAAGAGACTAACAGTCCATTAGTATGGAGTTTCTTCATGCGCTTAACACCGATATGACCAAGGCGGCAGTGCCACAAGTATGTGGGGCTATCATTATCAACTTTACATCTTTTGGCATTCACACTCTGAATATGTGTAACATCACAATCGAGATTCATCAAGAATAAACCATTCACCAGTGGAGCATGACCATAAAACATATCACTCATATAAATAGAACAACCATTATTCTCTGACTTAAATGAGTAGCCATCTCGCATGAAGCATGACCCTGATACAATGTTCATGCTCAAAGCTGGTACTAAATAACAATTATTAAGGTTTAAAACTAATCCTGAAGGTAGATGTAGAGGCAGCATGCCGACGGCGATCACATCGACCTTGGAGCCATTGCCGACGCGCATCGTCACCTCGTCCTTGGCCAGCCTCCTTTTATTCCACAGTTCCTGCTTTGAGTTGCAAATGTGAGCAACAACAGCGGTATCAAATACCCAGGAGCTACTACGAGCGCTGGTAAGGTACACATCAATAACATGTATATCATATATACCTTTAACGTTGTCGGCCTTCTTATCCGCTAAGTACTTGGGGTAGTTCCGCTTCAAGTGAAATTTTCCCTTGCAATAGAAGCACTCAGTCTCAAGCTTGGGTCCATTCTTTTTCTTCTTCCCGGCATCTGGCTTACCAGCTGTGGCAACAGCTTTGCCATCTTTCTTGAAGGTCTTCGTACCCTTGCCCTTCATGAAACTGGTGGTCTTGGTGACCATCAACACTTGATGCTCTTTATTGACTTCTACTTCTGCAGATTTCAACATCGAGTACAACTCGGGAATGGTCTTCTCCCTCCCTTGGATGTTGTAGTTCAGAACAAAACCCTTGTAACTTGGTGGGAGAGACTGGAGGATTCTGTCAATTACAGCGTCATCCGGAAGTTCGACTTCAAGTTGAGTCAGACGACCGTGCAACCCAAACATTCTGAGAATATGCTCACTAACAGAACTGTTCTCCTCCATCTTGCAACTAAAGAACTTGTTGGAGACTTCATATCTCTCGACCCGGGCATGAGCTTGAAAAACTAGCTTCAGCTCCTGGAACATCTCATATGCTCCGTGTTGCTCAAAACGCCATTGGAGCCCCGGTTCTAAACTGTATCGCATGCCACACCTAACTAGAGAGTAGTCATAACTGCGCGCTTGTCAGGTGTTGTGAACATCTTGTCAGGACATAAGCCTTCGTGGATGCAATGAGGATGAGCTTCAAGTTGTGGACTCAGTCCGCATAGTTGCTACCATCATCTTTCATCTTGTTTTTCTCTAGGAACGGATTGAAATTGATGTTTATAGGTGCGTTGGCCATTGGATCTACAATATTTGTAAAGACAACTTTTAGACTAAGTTCATGATAATTAAGTTCATTTAATCAAATTAATTATGAAATCCCACTTAAATCGACATCCCTCTAGTAATCTAAGTGATACATGATCCATGTCGACTAACCCGTGTCCGATCATCACGTGAGACGGACTAGTGGACAATGTTGAGCAACTTCATGCTGATCGTATTGAACCATACGACTCATGTTCGACCTTTCGGTCTCTAGTATTCGAGATCATGTCTATACATGCTAAGCTCGTCGAGTCAACCTATGTGTTTCGCGTGTGTAAATCTGGCTTACACCCGTTGTATGCGAACATTAGAATCTATCACACCCAATCATCACGTGGTGCATCGAGACAACGATCCTTCGCAACGGTGCACACTTAGGGGAATACGTTGTCAAAATTTTAGGAGGGATCATCTTACTATGCTACCGTCGTTCTAAGCAATAAGATGAAAAACATGATAAACATCACATGCAATCATAGTGACATGATATGGCCATTATCATCTTTGCTCCTTTGATCTCCATCTTCGGGCATCGCATGATCATCATCGTCACTGGAGTGACACCATGATCTCCATCATCATGTCTGTGTGAAGTCGTCACGCCAACTACTACTACTACTACTACTACAGCTAACCGTTAACAATGAAGTAAAAGTACTAAACACATGGCGTTCCATCTCATACAATAAATTAAGACAGCTCCTATGGCTTCTGCCAGTTGTCATACTCATCGACATGCAAGTCGTGAATGCTATTACAAGAACATGATCATCTCATTCATCACACATGTAACATCACATCCTTTGGCCATATCACATCACATGTCAAACCCTACAAAAACAAGTTAAATGTTCTCTAATTGTTGTTGCAAGTTTTACGTGGCTGATTTGTGTTTCTAGGAAGAACGCCTTCTTACCTACTTGACAGCCAAAACGATGATATGCCAAAGCTATTTACCCTTCATACAGACCCTTTTCATCAAATCCAATCCGACTAGAGGGGGAGAGACATACACCCGCTAGCCACCTTATGCACCTATTGCATCTTAGCCGGTTGAACTTGTCTCACGTAAGCGTATGTGTAAGGTCGGTCAGGGCCGCTTCATCCCACAATACCACCGGAAAAGAATAAGACTAGTAGCGGAAAGCAACTGACAAAATCAGCACCCACAACCGTTTTGTGTTCTACACGTGCAAAGAATCTACCCATAGAAAACCTGGCTCGGATGCCACTGTAGGGTTACGTAGCATAAATTCAAAATTTTCCTACGCCATATTCAGATCTTCCTATGGAGAGACTAGCAATAAGAGAGGGGTGAGAGCATCTTCATTCCTTTGAATATCTCTAAGCGGAAGCGTTGCTAGAACGCGGTTGATGGAGTCATACTCGCTACGATTCAGATCGCGGTGTGATTCCGATCTAGTGCCGAACCACGACACCTACGTGTTCAACACACGTGCAGCCCGGTGACGTCTCCTGCACCTTGATCCAGCAAGGAGGAGGGACAGGTTGGGGCAGAGCTCCGGCAGCATGACGGTGTTGTGGCGATGGAGCGATGAGGTCTCCCGACAAGGCTTCTCCAACCACCGTGGGAGGGGAGGAAGAAGAGAGACAGGGCTGCGCCGAGAGAGAGGGAAATTCCCGTGTCTCCAATGGCCAAAACCCCCACTATATATAGGGGGAAGGGGAGGGTGGCGCCCCCGTAGAGTTCCCACCGCTAAGGTGTGCGGCAGCCCTAGATGGGGCTGGAGGTGGCGGCCATGAGGGGAGAAGGGGGGGGGGGGTGGCGCACCCCTGGTGGGCCTTAGGGCCACCTGACTTAGGGTTTCCCCCCCCTTCCCTCTCTACGCGCCTTGGGCTGGGTCTGGGGGGCGCACCAGCCCACCCAGGGGCTGGTTCCATGTCACACTTGGCCCATGTAGCCTCCTGGGGTTGTTGGCCCCTCCCGGTGGGCCTCCGGAACCCTTCTGGTGGTCCCGACACGTTGTCGGTGCTGCCCGAAACATTTCCGGCATCCAAAGCCATCCATCCTATATATCAATCTTTACCTCCGGACCATTCCGGAGCTCCTCGTGACATCGGAGATCTCATCCGGGACTCCGAACAACCTTCGGTAACCTTGTAGAACAATTCCCCATAACCCTAGCATCATCGAACCTTAATTGTGTAGATCCTACAGGTTCGGGAGGCATGCAGACATGACTGAGACACCTCTCCGGCCAATAACCATCAGCGGGGTCTGGATACCCATGGTGGCTCCTACATGTTCCATGATGATCTCTTCGGATGAACCATGATGTCAAGGATTCAATCAATCCCGTATACAATTCCCTTTGTCTGTCGGTATAGAACGTGCCTGAGATTGCATCATTGGTATACCTATACCTTGTTCAATCTCGTTACGTGTAAGTCTCCTTACTCATTCCGTAGCACATCATCCCGCGACTAACTCCTTAGTCACATTGAGCTCATAATGATGATGTTCTACCGAGTAGGCCCAGAGATACCTCTCTGTCACACAGAGTGACAAATCCCGATCTCGATTCGTGCCAACCCAACAGACACTTTCGGAGATACCTATAGTGCACCTTTATAGTCACCCAGTTACGTTGTGATGTTTGATACACCCAAAGCACTCCTACGGTATCCATGACATGCACAATCTCATGGTCGAAGGAAAAGATACTTGACATTAGAAAATCTTTAGCATACGAACAACACGATCTAGTGCTATGCTTAGGATTGGGTCTTGTCCATCACATAATTCTCCAAATGATGTGATCCCGTTATCATTGACATCCAATGTCCATCATCAGGAAACCATGATCATCTATTGATCAACAAGCTAGCCAATGTCCATGATCAGTGCACGATGATCTATTTATTCACACATGTATTACTGTTTCCTGTTAGTACAATTATAGTATGAACAATAGACGATTATCATGAACAAGGAAATATGATAATAACCATTTTATTATTGCCTCTAGGGCATATTTCCAACAGTGACACCTTGTAGCTAGAACGGTACGGCACGACGAAGCCCTGTTGGAGTAGCTCCACCATTATTACCGCCACGCCGTCGTGCAGCCGGAGAATTCAGCAAGCTCTTCGTCTCTCTTGATGGATCAAGAAGGTGGAGATCATCATCGAGCTATACATGTGCTGAACGCGGAGGTGCCGTCCGTTTGGTGCTAGATACAGACGGATCGTGGGACGGCGACAATTTGGATCGCGTAGACGTTCCACTACATCAACCGTGTTTCTTAACGCTTCCCACTTAGCGATCTACATGACTGGTCTTCATGTGGGTAGGAAATGTTTTGTTTCCCATGCAACGTTCCTCAACAAGGACGACCAAGAAGGCTGAGATGATTCTTCCCCCCGTGTGAGATGGGCTGCCATGGCCTCGACAGATGGCATCGGGGCTCGACCACCGTGGCATTGGCTGGTGGCGCCGGGGGCTGGGCCGTTGCGACCTTTGCGCTTGGGCTTCCTTGCTGTACACATGAGACACTTGGAGTTGTAGTGGCGCCCATACACCTGAGCACGGCACTAGGCCGACACAAGCCTCCCCTGCGCCCGCCAAGGCTCCGACCAAGGGATGAGGTCGCCCTTGAGACATGCGTCACCTTTGCCTCAATGTGGCCCTCTTCTTATTCTCCTCGTGTCTACCAGGGAGCCTATGCCGAAGAAGGGTTGGCCTGACTAAACCAATCATGGGTGAAGAAGATGAGGATGGACTAAGGTACTACCGGTCTCCGGTGGCCTACTTCCTCCTCTTCTCGACGACGGGAGGCGAGCCCTCGCCACCTTCATGCATCGCCTCACCGCCACTAGAGGGGCGCTCGATGCAGTCCCCAATGAGTTCGCCTTATCCTCCCTCCTCTCTAGGAGCCTAAGGGGTCCCCCGGAGAGGTACATCCGTCGCCAGCGCACACACCTCACCATCCTCACAGGATCCCGCCGCTGGCGCATCGGCTACCATGGGGCCTCACCCCACTCCTTCTCCTAAGGCCAAGGGCCTAGGGGTAATCACCTGGCGCCGCTCATCCGTGGCAGCATCATCCCCATGGTTGGAAATTGGGCGGTGGCATCCGACCCTATCTATTTATAGTGGAGGCCCGGGTCCTCTTCCCTTATCGTTTCGGCGGGAAGGGATCCGACAATGGACAATTTCGAAGGCGGACAGGGGAACATGCTTCCCCCGTCAAAAGCGGTCTTCGCCTGTAAAGTAGATGCCATCGCTGCAGGGATGGGCTTAGGGTTGACGTCCATCCTGCTGGCGGGCGGCCATGGTCTTGTTGCACCAGAAGGGAAACCTTTGGAAGATTCCTTTGGAAACAACGTTCGCCTTTTCTCTCTTTGCACCAAAGGGGAAACTGCACCGCAAGTTGTCTGCTGCTCGCCTGTCCTTCCTCTATGTTAGCCTTCACTCCTGAGGCTGGGCCTCACCTCGAAATATCTGCCGCTCCGGAGGGGTCCTGAGGAGTCCTGCTGCGGGTCTTGATGTCGCTCCTCCTCGCGAGGCTTGGCCCCTCGCGATGTCCTTCTCCTGGGTGGTGCCGTGTTAGTCGATCCTATGTCGATGAAGTGGGCCAACCTTGGGCCGCAGGCAGGCAGGTCTGGGTACCCCCATTCCCAGAACGCAGACACCCGCGTACCCATGCCTTCCAAGGTGGCGGCACCCCATGTTCCTCTCTTAGAGCCCCTTCATGTACTCCGACTTTTCTTTGGAAGCTTCGGCAATGCAAGTCGCCTTGAATATTTCAAACCGGTCTTTCGTAATTTTCAGATTATCCATAACAATCTCGGAGTAGGGTTCCTTTTTGTTGAAGATCCTTGTTTTCACCCTTACTTTCCAAGCGGACAACGCGCCGCTAAACTTGCCCATTGCACATCTGTTTATCTTCTTCATTGTCGGGTCTTTATCTGGATCAGTATAGTTTTTTCATCCCGGCCCGGGAATAAGAGTACTTTAGAAGGGAGTGCTCCATATCTGGTATCTTCTTTAGTTTCTCATCGTTGATGGTGGCGGTTTTCTGTAGGATGCAGCCTATTTGATTGTCGTAGCATGTGCGCGATTCTACAGGCAATTTTGGCTCAAAATTGCCGGAGTCCACCTCCATGACCACCAATCTAGTACTGATGAGCTTGTTTGGGCATCGTATCCTCTTCGGTTTCGGTTCTATACCGGCTTTGCCAGTCTCGGTGCCGGTTTGGGTCTCAGCGCCAGTCTCGGCACAGATATCGATCTCGATCTTACTCTCGAATGTGACACGTGGGCCCCGCAACCAACATTGCTCCTCAAGAACGTTAAAATAAGTGTCTGCGGCCTCATAGCCGTTGTAATCAATAGAACCATGTCCTTCATCATAGCTAGCCATATTTTTGTCGACGTTCTGGAATGGGGGTACCCAGACTTCCCTGCCTGCGGCCCAGGGTTTGCCCACTTCCTCAAGCAAATAGACGGGCCCGACACCACTCAAGGCAAGGCCCTCGCGAGGGGCCAAGCCTCGTGAGGAGGAACAACATCAAGACCCGCAGGGGGACTCCTCAGGACCCCTCCGGAGCAGCGGATATTCCGAGGCAAGGCATGGCCTATGGAGTCAAGGACGATGCAGAGGAAGGACATGCGAGCAGCAGACAACAGGGCAGCAGAGTTTCCTCTTTAGTACAAAGGGGGCATGGACGTATCGGGGTTCCGAGGGCATCTCCCAAAGGGTTCCATTCTAGTCCAACAAGGCCGTCACCGTCCACCAGTAGGGCAGGCGTCACCCCTGGGCCCGTCCCTGCAGTGTTGGCAGCCACTTTGCGGGCAAAGACAACCTTCGGACAGGGGAGCATGTTTGCGTGTTCCCCCTTCAAAATTGGTCCTTGTGGGATCCCTTCTTGCCAAAATGATAAGTGAAGAGGACCAGGGCCGCCACAATATATATAGAGGATAGGTTGCTCCATAGAGAGGGAGAAGATTCATTCACCCACTAGCATTACACAACAACGCCGCCCAGCCTCCAGAGGCTCTTGAGAACTCTGCTAGTTCGTCCACCAACCTCCACGAGAGGCAATCCACCAAAGCAGGAGTAGGGTAATACGCTTCTTAGCGGCCCGAACCTGGGTAAACTGCCGTGTTCTGTGTCTTACATACCATCGAGTGATTTCCTTGTCATCCCCGATGAGTAGCGACCTAGGTGAGGCGAGCCCACGAGAGATCTTCGTACACGCCCCTGAGTTCGAATCTTTAGGGTTTTGCAGAGCCCGAAATCTGACATTTGGCGTGCAAGGTAGGGGCTTGTCAAGGTCTCTCCCAGTGCCCGGCCAGCTGAAGCTTGTCACACTCATGGTAGGGAGACGGCAAACACGCGCGGAGAGGCATGCCGCTCGCGTGGCGCGGACGGCGAAAACAGGCCCGGATGCCCCGTAATACTTCGCTACCCCGCCGACCAACATTCACACTAGATGAGCCACACTAAGATCATCGTCTTCGACTTCATGCACATTCACCTACCGTAAAATGAAATCCTCGGGTACCCGACGCTCGCCAAGTTCGTTGCAGTGGTCCACCATGGTTACAATGTCCTCAAGATGGCAGGCAGGGGCAGCATCATCACCATCCCTTGACACGAGAAGGATGTCGTTTGTGCACTGGAGCGCCCCTACCGTGCGGCGGTGGCGGAGTGCTCGGACGATGAAGAAGATGAACTGTCTCGCGAGGACCCATGCAAGAACAAGAATGAGCTCCTCCCCAAGGAGTGCCCCGGGGCTTCGGGCTCCGTGCCCGGGGATGAGGCCCTGCCCCCATCACATAGGAATGTGCGCTCGGCGCCCATCTTGAGTCAGAGCTAGGGGCTCTTACCGGGGAGGCCCCTAGTCTCATCAGTGAAGCAGAGGCGGCGTTGGAGCACATCCCGAGGGCGCGCTCCAGAGCACGTCCGACCAGCTCTCGTGAGTCCGTCATCAGAGCAATCCGAAAACTTCGAGAGGCCCAGACCAAGCGACGTGGTAACTGCCCAGCACCACCAATCGCAGTCGCCATCGTCGGCATGGTTGGCCGACCCCGCATCTGCATCAACGCGTCCGTAACCAACATAGTCGTGGCACACGGCCCCTTCTGGCCTACGCTGTCTGGCTACCGGTGGGAGTACCTGGGCGCTAATGCCTTCATGCCCTATGTGCTGGGGAACGCGGCTGCCACCTACCAGAGGCTCCAGCGGGCCATGCTTGTACCCCGACTGTTGGGGCGCCGCGAGGAAGAGGAGGAGATGCTCGGGCCAAACGAAGGCCCCGAGCCTCGGGAGGCAGCGAACCAATGCGGGTCGCGACCGCGGAGGCAATAGAGAAAGTGGTGATGGAATCTTCGGCACTTCAGCGTGACGACCGCCAGGTGAACTTTTGTTGGCCGCTGTGAGGTAACTTTTTGGTTCACCCCGTGTGAGGGCACCTCCGGGGCCATGCGGCCTCCCCGAGCTCGGGACAAACTTTCGACTGCTACTTTCATTTATGCATCGTTTGGTTGTTCAATTTCACCTCTTTGGCATCCTAACGTTCTGCCTTGGTTATATTGATGGGATGTCGGCCCCCTGCTTGGGTGCTCCAGTCAAAGTTTGTCCATGCAGATACACAACCTCACTTCCAAAGAAGAAGAAGTTAGCAGGGTTTGACAATGACCCAAACAAAATCAACTCAGTCCACCAATGACTCGGGGGTAGGGACACTCACGAGGCCATAGCATCCTCGCGACCTTCTATATACAGCCCCACCGTGAAACTCTCACGTAATAACGAGATGAGGATGTATACGCATAGGGCCCCCCGAGGACGTGGAGGGGTCCATCCCACGCCTAGTGGCAGCCCTATGCTCCACGCTGGGGAGAAGCTCAGGCCACAATGCCTCGGGGGTAGGGACACCCGCGAAGCCAAAGCATCCTCGCGATCTCCTAGATACACCCCCACCATGACACTCTCACGTAATAATGAGCCGAGGCTGTATACGGCCAATGCCCCCCGAGGACGCGGAATGGTCCATCCCACGCCTAGTGGAAGACCTATGCTCCTCGCTGGGTACAGATAGGGGCAATCAATATAGTCCGCCAATGACTATGCCCCTCAGCTGGCACCAATGTAGTCCACCAATGACTACGCCCCCAACTGGTACCAACACAACCCGTCAATGGCTACACCCTCGGCCGGCCAGGAGATGAGTGCAGTCCACCCACGACTTCGCCCAAGCCTAGCGCATGGGGCAAACAACTGAAGGTACAGAGCCGCTCGCACGTCAAGGAGACTCAGGGGCCTAACTATGCCCATATCCCCTTCCCCCTTTGGGCCATCCTTGGACTGTTCAATTGCGAAAGGTAAGCGCGGGGCGGGCCCTACCGACGCAGAGCCCAGTGTGCTCGACAAGTCACTTTGGATCCCCTTGGAAGAACACTAGAGTGACTCGTACGTCAAGGGGGACTCCTGAGCATCATGACTCATGATCCTAAACTGCGCCCGTAGCCCCGTTCTGTTTTGAGCTGTCCTTTCTAGTCGGTTCAACCGTGGGGAGGTACGCGTGGGGAGGGCCCTACAAAAGCAGAGTGCTAAAGGAATTCGAGAGTCTTATACCTTCGGTTTCCTAGGAGGAGCTTTAGTGTCGCTCGAACGTCAAGGGGGGGGGGCCTGAGCATTGTGACTCAGGGGCCTAACTGCCCTCGTAGCCCCTCCCCCTTTGGGCCGTCCTTGGTTTCCAGTCATTTCAATCGCAAGGAGGTGCGCACGGGGCGGGCCCTGCCGACGCGGAGTGCTGAAGGTGCTCCAAGTTTAGAAATCTTCGCCGCGTTCTCCTCATGAGGGTAGCTCGCGCGTCAAGGGGGACTCCTGAGCATAGCGACTCAGGAACATAACGACGCTCGTAGCCCCTTCCCCCTTTGGGCCATCCTTGGTTTTTGGTCAGTTCAATTGTGGGAAGGTAAGCGCGAAGCGGTCCCTGCCGAGGCAGCGTAACACAGCAAACATGACAGGAACAAGGCGGGGAAAACATTCAAGCATTCAATTATTACAGACCACGACCAAGTTCATAAAAACGAAAATTAGTGTAATGCCTCCACGAGGCACAATATGCATTGCTGGAAAAGTAACAGGGGTAAGTAATCAGGAGGAGCCGCCGCTGGTCACTCCCTCCACAGGGGGTTGGTCGTCAACGTCAGAGGCGTCGTCTTCCCCATCATCGGCTCCAGCGGTACGTGGAGATGAAGGAGCCGCAACACAGGCGAACTTCCTCACCAGCGCCTCCACAGGACCCCTCACCACCTCTGCGGTGCGGTTACGGGCCTCGGCAGGAACCAGCATGATCACGGAGCTCATATCGAATCCGGGGTCGCGAATATGAAGGTAACTGAAGACGTGAGTCGCAGCCGAGAAGAAGATGTCCCGGCACTCGTTATCCAAGATCTGGTCAATCTGGATGACGACAACCTCCAGCGCCGCAACGACCCCCTTCGCGAGCGTGGCGAAGCCGTCCTCCGGGGTGGCCAGAGGCGCATCAAAGTTGTCCCGGCAGAGGGAGCGGAGCGCCTTGCGAAGCCCGAGCTCGATGTTGGGGAAGCAAGCCAGCTCAGCGGCCTTCCTCTTCTCGGCTACGGCGGGACCTCTCTTGGACCTCAAGGAGACCCTTCCTCATGGTGATGTCCTTCTCCCATTCCTCCAAGCGCGCCTGCTCTGTGCCTAGGCGGCTCGCCTCCCGGGACAGCTCTTCTCCCGGGCGGCGAGCTTGGCCTCGCGGACCTTAAATTCCTTCTCCTCCAAGCGACGTTGCTCGACGAGCTTGGCTTGCTCACCCTGGAGGGCGTTCATGCGAGCCTCCACCTCTTCGTAGCGCTTGACAGCCGCCTTGGTCTCCTTCAACGCATCCTCACGTCCGGCGCTGGGCATCGTTGGACAGCCGCCTTGGGCGAGCGGCCTCGGCCTCTTCCTTGACTTTCCTCATCTAGACCGTGGCACCACTCAGGGCGGTGAAGGCTGCATCCAGTATGCCTTGGGTGGGCACCGAGGTCTTCTGGACCTCCTCCTGAAGAGTCCACAATGCTGGTGCGGGTGGTGCTGTCGGAGGATATGGGGACCCCGACTTACAAGTCGAGATTGACAAATGATCGTGCTAAGTGATCCCAGAGATCAATGCTCACCGAACACACTGATAGTGAATATTAAGAATCTTACATCCATACATACTGATTGATACAGCAAATGACCTTATCGGTCAAGTCTTACATATATATAGGGCCTTGAGGGCCAATGAGGGCCAACACACCAAACTGGACCAATAGCGGAATTATTGGTTGAAAGCGTGAACCCATGCCATCAGCCTTAACCTACAGGCATTCTGACTGGGAAGCGTCCTAGCTTGCAAGAACATCACCGAGTTACTCTTCGCCATATCCTATTCTTTCATACCTGGTAATGAAAGAACTAGTGGCAAGCCAATGAGTACATGTGATTGTACTCGCAAAGAACCCATGATATGAACAATGCAAGTGAAGGATAACAATAACATTGCTTCTTTGGTGGAGTTCATCTGGCATGATCATGAATATGCATTAGTTAAAGAATTAATTTTGAAGAACAGGGTACAAATATCAATATATCTGTTGAGGGCTGAACCATTCGGGTTCACCCTATATGCCAAGTTACCAAACTTGGTCATACCCTTAGTTTCATAATAACTCCTTTTTATCACCACACACACACACTTGGTTTATGCAGAAACAACTGGACGTAGTTTAAGAAGGATTATCCAACTGTCCTTGACCGTGGACATAGCTATTCGAATAGTTTTGCACTCTACAGAGGTAGTACGCTGGACCCACGAGATCCGGGAAACTTTCGTATCATCTACGACTCGCGGTATATAGTATACCCGGGGTAAGTACCTTATCAATGCCTTTCCCGTGACTATACTAGACAAAGAGGTCCACTCGATTGGTACCCAGCCCACATGTTGTACGTCTTACGAGCACCAACTTTGGACAATATCAACCATACAGGGACCAACGGTGTGCCTGGAACTCATAAAAATGCTATAGTCGTCCTACCTGGCACGACCCCATCACGAGAGTGACCACAAATCACTCCCACCACTAGTAATGTGGCTCTTTGCTAGCACCGACCAGACTAATCAACATAGCCCCGTCCCATAAGGAGTAACGTGGTCGTACTGGTAAGGTTGGGAAGGTCGACACATCATAAATCTAATCCCATTTCTGAAACCATACTCACAGAAATACCGGGTGCACCACTTCACCAAAAGTGGCAACCTAACTCATCTACACCCTTGGGCATTAGTGGCACCCGATGGGGTTTTCATAAATCTTTGATTTATACCAACAACATGCTCATGCTATTTTCTCTACCATTACTTGTCAACATGATACTAGCATGATTCTCAAAAGGGGTAGGATCAAGCTCAATGCATGTGCTCCGGAGGAGCCATCGGTAACATCACACCAAATGATTTACCGACACTTATGATCATATGCAATGGAAATACTTGCTATCTTAACATGCAATATAACATATGCTCAATCATGGTCAAAGGGTTGCTTGCCTTTGCTCACATAAGATCTCGGGTCTTCGAGGTCTTCCGATCCAACTCCGAGTACTCCGTCTACCCGTCAACTATCGTCGGAAACAACCACGGTAAGCCACACAGCAGGCAGAAATAAATGTGCTACAAAAATAGAAGTTATATTTTTCTTGGACCTCTCTGGTCATAAGAAAAATACCTGAAGCTTGCCATAGGAGGTTTGAATCATCTGGGATTTCTGAATGGAGGAATGGAGGAGTAGGGGATTCTTTATGAAGCCCACAGAAGATATTGTGATAAAAATGAGTGGAGGTACTCATTTAACAAAGAAAAATCTTAGAAATATTTAGGAAGTTGTTTCACTGGATTTGGAGTTGAAATGAGTATTCAAGGAATTTTGTAATATGGAATAAATAGCAATCGGAAGATATTTATTTAATACAACAGAATAAAGCCTGATAAAAATGTTGACCAAGGCTTCAAAAATGGGGCATGATATAAGATGTCTCTAGAAATTGGATTCACTCCAATTGGAGTAGATTTGATTCCTCTAGGGTTTTTCAAAGGGCATCTAGAAGCATCCCGAATCTGTATTTAAATGTAAATACTGTATGAAAGTTTTTTGGAATAACGTGCAAAGCACATATTTGGGTAGGTCTTCATTTTAGGATCCTACTGGAATTTGAATGATCAAAATTGGACACCAAAAGAATATTCTATGGATTATTTAAGTTACTGAAATAAATAGAAGGCAAGGAAGCCCAACGGGCCTCAACCTCGCCCTGAGCGCAGTTTAGTGTTGCGGCGCATTGTGCCGGACCAGGTGCACGGTTGCGGGGGTGGCACGCTGTTGGCGCACTAGAAGAAGGCGTTTCCAGCTTGGAGTGGCGCAAAACGGCGGGGGCGCCTTCAGGGACTTTGGCCCAAATGGTTGGCAGGCAGACGCTGGGGCCCCGCCTGTCGGGTCTTTCATCTACCTCCTGTCAGAGCAAGAAACAGGGGAGGAGCGCCCTGTCGCCGGTGGCCCACAGCTCCGGCCACCGTTCTCTGCGGCCCAGCCGCCGGAGGGCACCAGGGCGCGAGCCGCACCCGGCTAGGTGGCTCATACTGGCCGGCAAAGACCAGCGCGACGCCGGCTCCTTAGGAGGTGGAGGTGGCTGCAGCCTCCTTTGGATTCGGCCCTTGCCGCCAGGAGAAGGGCTTAGAGGTAGGGGAATTGACTCGCCCCGGGCAGGAGGGCCCGCAGGAGAGGTTAGGGGCGAGTGGAGCCTCGGCCCTGTCTGAATTTTGGAATGAACGCCTCCGGCGAGCTTCAACCATGGAGGGGAAATAGAGCTTGGGAGCAGCCTAGGGTTGTTCTCTGGGGGTTGTAGAAGAAGGGGGAGCAGGTGTGAGGCAGCAGGGGATCGAGGGAGGCCCTAAATGAAGGGGCGACCGTAGGGTGAGCTCGGAAGCTCCCGGAGCTGCGAGGGCATGAGAAATACACGCACACCTGGGGAAACTTGGATGCTTCTAGGTGTCGGGAAGAGCTTAGACCAGTCAAAAGGGACCCCCTGGTGCTTTGATACATGATGCAACAGCGGGAAACACGCTGCAACAAGAGGACAAGAGGTAGAGCACCGATATTGCAGGCTCACAACGTGGTCACCATGGCCGCTCGTGTCCACTAGCAGCTAAGACCAGTCAACCATGTCCAACATGTAGGGCATGCCCGCAGCAAGGAGCCTCTGGAGTTTGGCAACTAGTGGAGGTGGTATGAATAGGTTTGGATTCTGATTAAGTTTGCAGCAGCAAACTTGGGGCTGGCACAAGTGGTTTCCAGAGGGAAAACCTTGGGGAGAAACCATTTCCTGGAGCATCAGGTATGGAAGGAGTACACTACTTCAAAGTTTCAGCCCAAGCAAGGAAGTGTAGCTAGCACTTGGTGTACAAAGCTATATTTCAGCCATAATTCAACTTGAGGATGTGTTCCTCATTTTCTCCATATGAGCATGCCATCTCTTGGCTTAAAACAATGCTTTGGGATGCTAGGTACCCTCTGGAAAGAGATGGGGGCTTTGGCTTAATCAGAAGTGGGGCAAGAGGGTAAAAAGGGTGGTTTCAAGGGTAAAATGAGGAGTAGTTACATGGAGCCTCTCTCCAATAATTGACCAGTGGTCATGGGAATGTTACTGGAGGTAAAATGTAACTATATGAAGTTGTGGTAGAAAGTTGAGCTCATGGTTTGAAGTGGAAGGGCCCAAAGTAGCCAATAAAGTGAATGCACACAAGGTGTTTGATGAGTGGCAGAGCAACCAGATGGACTTCAATGAATATGAAAATGAACAGGATCAAATAATAGATGAAAATAAGTTTAGACACCAAATTTCGGATTTGTTGGAGAAGGTTTCAATGTAGACTTGGGGATCCCTTGGAATGGGCAGAAATTGCTTTCAGCTTACAATCCCATTCAAATAAATTATCACAAATACAATATTTGGTGTGGGGGCATTATTTGAGCTTTAAGGCATCCACAAAATGTTTGGGGTCAATTGGAGAAACTTTATAATGTAAAGTCTCCCAAAGTCAAAAATCAACAGAGAGGGTTTTGAGGGGCTTGGGACAAGTTCTTCTATTCTCCTTGATGCACCAATTGGTGTGGATGCATTATTGGGTTTTAGAGACACTTCACAATGTAGAGTTTCTCAAATTTGAATCTAGACAGATAGGGTTTTAGAATAATTAGGGGACTCAAATCAACTTGGCTGGAGATGAAACTTCGCAAGATCATCAAACATATCATAGGTGATATGCTGGAATTTTACTGGAATTTATTGAGAATATTTCTTATAGAAATATTTCAAAATCTTGAAATAGGCAGGAAGGGTTTTGGAGGGGTTTTCCCAATATTTTGAACATGACCATGTGTTGAAACTCGTATATATGGAACAAATATATCCATTGAGTTTCCCTAAATTTTGTTAAATATTTTGAAAGCAATAAATATTACTTTCCTTCATAAGAGACCATTTCTCGCTTCATATAAACACATTTAAATCAAATAATAAAATAACTTTTAAAATAATAATATTGTGATTTTTGGAATGCATTTGATAATAGGTTTTAAATAAAATAATTGGTGCACAAACAAATTCCCTAATTTGAGGACTTGTAGTACAAACCTCACCTGAGGGGTTTTGAAGGAATAAATCAATGAAATGTATTTTGGTGAAAATAATATTTGGTAGAAACAGTTTATGGTCCTAAACACATGGCATGATTATTAGGCAGGAGAACATGATCAAGGAGGTGAGCTGGAGAATAGCAATAATAATTGGGGAACAATCACATGCATACAAGCAAGCAGACAAACAATAGTCACTTCAAGCATCACAAGCATTCACAAAAAATTTAATTGGTCCTAATTTTTGAAATAAGTTAATTAGTCAGGAAAGCTAAACACAAGGTGTTACAGAGGAGCAGCACCACGAAGAACAAGGGGCCCCGAAAATTGCACAACAGTTGCGGGCGCCAACACCTCCAGAGCCTAAGGACCCACCCAAGCAAGCCCCTCAAGCAGTGACATCCCCACTGTCACTTCAGGATGTTTCGGGGGCTCGCGGGTCTTGACGACCAAGGTCGGGGAGGCCGCCACACGAGCCTCCTCCTCCCCACCCATAGACGGTGACGCGCCGATGAGAGCAGGCGGGGCATCGTGAGTCGCCTTCGGCTTGACGACCGTCTTCTTCCTCTTCGCCCCTGGCAAGACGACATCCCTAGACTTCAAGCAAAAAGGAGTAAATCAGACAAGCACGGACAATAGACGCACAAGGCGTGCCCAAGCAGATAACTTACACTTCGACATCATGCCATCACTTCCTCTTCTCCGCCCTGGCGATAGCTGAGGAAGCGAGCCCCCCACGGAGGGGGCGAGCTCGACGCTTTGGATCTCCCGCTAGAAGAAGTATGGTGCGTCGGGGACAGCTCAACCCCGATCTCTCGGGAAGCATGCACGCATGCAGACTGTGTGGCGTGTGGTATCCGCACGAGCCCCCTGGAGGCCCTGGCCAGGCGCAAGGCGACCCGGTGGAGGTATCGCAAGTGGCGCCATCATCCTAGAGCTCGCACAGAAGAACGAATTGTGACGGGAGAGGAACGCTCATCGCGCGGTCATCGACGGTCTTATCCGAGCCCCCTTCACCGGAGGTGTCGCCGGACGACGCCCCCACCGGACCGGAGCCTTCATCGGGAGGATCCCCCGCTCGTTGAAGATATGCATCGTAGCAACTAGGTCGGCCCGATCGTCACGACGGTATAACGGACCCAGGGCCTTGGGGAGGTCGCCAGGGTCGCCGCCCAGCAAAATCGCCACGGCCTTGCTCAGGTCCTTTGTGGGCAGGTTCCGGGACCGAAGTCGAAGCTCGTCGTCGCCAGCCCGGTACTCCCACAAGGGCCTGGAGTGCGCCTGGAGAGGCGCCAAGCGCTGTGCCTACAAATCCTTCACTATCATTCCCCCAGTCAGCCTCTTGGCACTGATGTCGTCAGAAAAGCGCTCCAGCACGGGCACAACCAGAGTGTCGGAGAGCTTCTCCTAGCTCCATGTAGAGGTCTTCTCCGGCCACTCCTTCGGCTCTTCCAGCCGAGGGTTTGGCATCCTTGAGGCACATAAGAACCCAGCGGTGCCTGAAGTTCTCCACTTTATTCCCGGCCTTGAAGAGCACGTTGCCGCTCTGGGCCACCGTGAAGGAAACGCACGCCGACAAATGATCGCCGTCGTGCAGGCGCAGGCTGAAGAAGTGTCAGAGGAGGGCAACCGAAGGCTGCACGCCAACGAAAGCCTCGTAGTAGAAGGCGACGACGGACATAAGCAAGATGGAGTTGGGCTGGAGATGAAGGGCTTGGATCTCATAATGGTCCAAGACAACGGTGAAGAACCGGGAGAAAGGCGGCACCAGCCCAGCGTAAATCCTGTGAAGAAAGAAGGGGTATACCGCCCCAGGCACGGGCCGCTCCTCTATAGCGCCAGGCTAGATCAGGGTTCGCCCGTGCTCGCTGGACTTGGCCACGGTGCATGGAAGCACTTGGACGAGATCCACATCCTTGGGGAGGGCGCAGTCCAGGAGCGGAGAAGGTGGGGCCGGACCTTGCCCCTTTGGCTTCTGCTCCCCGGCGGGCGCCATTGCTGAACTGGCAAGGAACTATGTGATGCTGGATCTCGGAGGCGCCGGTTGGAGTTGAAGACCTAACAAGAAAGGAGAGTACGGAGGAAGGAAAGCAGTAAGGCATCGAAGCTACAATCAAGGAACCTAATAAGGGGGCAGAGATAGAGGACAAGGAGCACCCGACACCAGCCGCGGTGGCAGGAGGATACGCTGGAGCGGTGGCCGGAGGGACACCTGGTGGGCGAAGGGGGATTGCTGGCCTGGTGTCCTTGCTGGTTGCCAAATCTGTCTTCCGGGCAAGTGGCAAGGAGAGCTTGGCGGGGTCTTGGATGTCTTCCCGGCAAGGAGGGTTTGCCGGGGCCTTATTTATCTTTCCGGCAAGGAAGGCTTGCCGAGGACCTACGTGTCTTCGCGACAAGGAGGACTTCCCGGGACCTTGTACCTTGGACTTATTCTTCACAGCGTTGGAGGGGTGTGGCCTTGGTGAGCTTGGGTTTATCTTCCCATCAGCCCCCTTCGTGCACTGCCGCCAAGGGTGTTGCCGGCGCCCGTGCACAAATCTGGGGCACATGAGACCCCAATCTTCAGTGCACCGATAGGAGCCCCCGGTCCTGGGCCACACACTCGTGCGAGGCGTCGTTGGGCTAGGCCCAAAGTGGTGCACGTGCTTCTGTGAGAGGGTATCTTGTAGTTCGGAGCCGTTGCAAGTGGTCTTTCCCCACGTTGCCCATCAAGGGTGCGAGGCGGAGAGCCGCGTTCACAGTGGTTGTCCCACCTCCCGAAACGCTTCTGCCACGCGAGAGTCATGCGCAGTAACGGACAGGCAAGTGGCGGTCGTGGCCTTAAGATTCATGGCAGGTCCTTCCCTCGCATGGATTGGTCCAGCAGGGCGGCCCCCTGTTCGCCCATGACCATGGGTGATTGGGCGAGAGGGGCGGCGGTTTCTGCAGCGAGGAGGACTAGCCCCCGTGCCTTGCCCTATAAATCAGGGGATTGGCGAGGGGGTTTTACTCATCCATCCAACTCCTAAAGCGCTAAGCACCCCCAATTTATTTCTGCAGCATCTTCCTTAGCTTCAGGTGGCGCTTGCCCCTAACCATGGTTAGGGGACTTGGGAAGCCACCATCAGCCGCCAGAGCAGCGAGAGGATCCCGCTTGGCTCATGCCACGACTTTAGGAGCCGCAGCTTCGTAGGCCGGCTCGAGTGGCCGAGGTGGCGGAGGGGCAAGGGGCTGCGGTCGCCATGGATGTCTTGGGCGGGGAAGGCCCCAAGCTACTCTAGCACCCCCTCCTTCTCCCCCTACGCCGCCCTCTCCCCATGGGGTGGTAACTCGGATGCGACGGTGCTAGAATTCATCGTGGAGCTGCACGGGGTTCCTCGAGGCCATCTGCATCTCCCTTGCCCCTTCGTCAGGGCGATGGACGCCGCCAAGCCACCCGTCTTGTGGCTGCGGGCGTACGACTGGTCCCACAGTGCTATGCAGGTGCACGTGGAGTACCTGAAATGTCGCTCCATATTGCTCGGGCGTGGATGGAAAGCGTTCCCCCGCACCCACATTCTCGAGGACGGGCATGTCCTCCGCTTCAAGCTGGCGGAGGACGATATGCTATCCATCAAGTTTTATGGGCGCTCAGGTGTGCGTCTCGGCAGTTGCGAAGAGAGCTCGAGTGGCACCAAATGTCCCTCCTCAAGCAATAGCGACGAGGACGACAGTGGCGGCGGCGGAGCTCTCTGCAGGTCAGGATCTCAGGGTGTCAAGTCGGAGCACGACACCCCGAGCACTAACTGACCGCCGGCAGTGCTACCAGGGCCAGCTCACGCCTCTCCTCCGCCCGACGGGGTTACCTTGCCGGAGGCAGCATCGACGCCTCGTCTTCGAGGAAGCGCATTTGCGGGCTCCGGCTTCTTCATCCATTCCGGTCGCTCTGTCCTCCAACCCCGTTCTCCTATGTGCAATGCTGGTCTAGGAGGATGTAGCTTGGGTTGCACATGGGGCCTTGCCGCTTTTTGTGTTCTTGAAGTTCTGTCCGGCAAGCATTGTCCCTAGCCAAAGACAGTAGCATAGGTTAGAGTAGTAAAAATCATCCATGTAATATGTCTGAGCTTGCCTCAAATGAATAAATGAAATGTTGTTTCCCTTTTGTCTGATCCCTCTCTTTGTATGATACATCCTTTGCGTTTTTCGGAAGCTTGCCGGCTTGCATGGTCCTGCCACTAGTGATTTGAGGAATGGATCCTTAGCAGTTCGTCCGAGGGGTCGTTACAGTCAAGACTCCTTGCCGCACTGAGTGCAACCGTTAAATCGTCAACCGCGGCTCGAGGCGAAATAAGGCACTTCGTAGCCACTTGGTCCATTGAGCAAGTTCGAAACAGTGTGAAGGCGCTCTGTGGCCATTGAAGTCGTTGAACGAGTTCGAAACAGAACCAAGGCGCACTGATCCTAACAAGGTTCCTCTGCGTGCATGTTTCTCATACAAATATTGAGATCTCTAGAAGGAAAACAATCTATCTACTCAAAACTTTAATCTAGAATTTTTATCACTTATCTGTTGTGCCGCAGCACTACTTCCCGTGACGTCTGGATCTTTTGCCAGGGCCTCAGATCCCCGGCAAGCAGGATGTTACATCCCCCCGGCAACCTCCTCGCCGTCTAGATTCTTGCCGATAGTCTTTGACTATCGCGTAGGAAAGGGGTTTGCCGGGCTGTAACTCTTTTTTCTCTTTTTCCAGGCAATGCTGGTGGAGCCCCCAAGCACATTCTTGGTGGCTACGCGGCACTTCCAAATGGAAGACGTTTCTTTTTGATGGAGTGAGCGTCGGGGCTTCAGGACCTGTTGGCGCATCCTCAACGGCTATGCATCACTCCGCCAAAGAAGCCGGGAAAATGACACCTATGGGAACCTCCAAGGATCCCTTGATCGTTCGGCGGGGAGAGAGGTGGTGCCTAGAGCAGAGCTAACGATCAGCATCAGGAAAGTTCTTTACCCAATTTCGGGCCGCTTAGCGGGTAAAACCCTAGTCCTGCTTTGCTTGTTGTATTAGGTGCTTAGTGTAGGGTTACTTGCTACAGTGTTTTCCTTTTGGCTAGTGGTCAAATAGTCTAAACCCCAAAAGGTCCAACCTCTACAACTGAGCTTTGGGCCTCCTTTTATAGGAAAAG
Organism: Hordeum vulgare subsp. vulgare; assembly: GCF_904849725.1. Lineage (NCBI taxonomy): Eukaryota > Viridiplantae > Streptophyta > Magnoliopsida > Poales > Poaceae > Hordeum > Hordeum vulgare. The sequence goes on along the minus strand of NC_058519.1, from coordinate 265,541,629 downwards.
GGGTCACCAGCAGTGCTCTGTAGTTGGTTCACGAGTCACATAGTGAACAGGGTTCACCGCTATCAATCTACCGCAGTGTCAGGGGCAGTAAATGCCTTGTCAGGCCCCCCAGACCTGCATCAAGGTGGTATTGACACGTATCCACGTGTTCTGACACCTGGGCTTTGAGTTGGTGCATGAGGGATGCGCTGGAGCGGTGGCAGTCGGTGGCACTTTTGCAGGAGGGACACCTGGTAGGTGATGGGGCTTGCCGGCCTGGCATCCTTGCTGGTGGCCTAATCTATCTTCCCGACAAGGAGAGCTTGCCAGGGTCTTGGACGTATTCCCGGCAAAGGAGGGCTTGCCGGGGCCTAGTTTATCTTCCCGGCAAGGAAGGCTTGCCGGGGCCCTGCGTGTGTCCCCGGCAAGGAGGACTTGCCCTCCTTGTCGGGGCCTTGTCGGCAAGGAAGGCTTGTTGGGGCCCTACGTCTCTTCCCGGCAAGGAGGACTTGACGGGGCTTGTAGCTTGGACTTGTTCTTCACACCCTTGCACGGGTGTGGCCTTGGTGAGCTTGGTTTTATTTTCCCATCAGCCCTTTTGGTGCACTGCCGCCAAGGGTGTTGCCGATGCCCATGCACAAGTCTGGGGAACAGGAGACCCCAGTCTTTAGTGCGCCGTTAGTCCCCGGGACCTGCATTAACCCGCAGCACCTCTACATCGTCCAATAAGCCTTTCGGAACATACTTCAGGCCGTGACATTCTCACGTAATAACGAGCCGAGGCTGTATACGCCCTAGGCCCCACGAGGACGCGGAAGGGGTCCATCCCACGCCTAGTGGAAGCCCTATGCTCCGCACTGGGGGAAACGGAGGTAGCCAACACAGTGCACCAATCACTTCCGAAATCAGGCGCCTATGCCTTGTTGGGTTCGCGTTCCTCTCGGAGAGCTTGAAGAAACTGAGCCATGGTCAGGTTCGCTGGAGGAGGCGGTAGCGGGGGAATGTTGCCTTGTGACTGCTCCTGGTGAGCTCTAACTTGAGTAGACCCACCGGCTCCTGACTGCTGGCTAGAGTCGCTAGTGTTGGGGTAGTCAAATGTACTGGCGCGGGTAGCAGTCACCATCCTGTTTGGAGCAGCCAAGTCAACAACTAGAATAGACGAACGTATAGCACAAGAGGGAAACATGCCTAAATAAGGGAGGGGTTTGTACGGTGCAAGTGTGTCAAACAAAAGGGAGTAAAGACCCAACACATAACCATTAAGCAAGATAAGCGATGTAGTCGTTTACATGTTGCCTAAGGCAAACGCGCGACTTGCATCGAGACACAAACAGAAAAGCAAACTAGCACACAAGGTTTCATCTGAACTGTTACACAGACTCGACTTCGCATGAGGAGTTCCTAGCTTGTCCTACCCTAGGGGTTCTTGGACTTAAGTAGTGGATTGCTCGATCTCGTAATCACGCTCCTCTGGGTCTTCCTCCTGTTCATCATCTGCGTGGGAATCATCTCCTGTCAAGGGTGTGGGGGGAACGAGGAGGTCCATCCTGATGATGTTTCATCGGGGGGTGGGGTGAAGAGGTTCCAATACTCCTTGTCACTCATGGGGGTGACTTTAAGCGGTGGCATTCCTCCTTTGTATGTGATAGCAGGTCATCCCTCGGGTGCTCCATCCTTCTTGATTTTGTCCGACTTCATCTTTCCTTGACGGAGTAGCTCATGGACATGGTGAACTTCTTGGCGGATCTTCACTAACTCCTTGATCAGGTTGTGAGACAGACTGTCGGTGGAGAGGCTGAATTAGGTCTGGAATCTAAGTGATGTTCCTTCTTCTGGAGAGGGGGTCAACTTCCAACTCCCTCCAACCTCCTCCTTAACGAAAGGCAAGTGACGGGTAGCCAGTTCGTTGGCCATGTCAAGGAGGATGTCGCGAAGGTGGACGAGCGCCTTCCACGCTGTTGTCACAACTCCTAATACCAGAGTCTCCATCTATGGCCATTCAAAGAACCAACTAGTCGGAGAGTCATTTGCCTTCACAACCACATCAATGTGGTACTCCTTCGTGGTGGCATTGCCTAGTGCTCGTGGTAGAGAAAACTGGTGATCGTCGTACTCGACACTTCTCTAGGCTATCCTCCAGGAGTAGGGGAAAGCCGGACTCGAGGAGGTTTTCGAGTACAACATCCATCTACAAGGTTTAGGGAGAGGTGTCTGTAAAGAAAAGGGGTTTGAATGGTATAGTGCGAGAGGTGAGGGATGTAAAAAACCCTAAGTGTAAAGGCTAGGTGTAGTTTTGTCCCATCTGACGTCCATGCTACCTAAGGCTTCCTATAGTCGGGATGGCTCTGATACCACCTCTCTCGGGACCCCGACTTGTAGGTCAAGATCGTCGAATGAACGTGTACAGTGATCCCAGAGATCAATGCTGACTGAACACATAGATACTGAATAACAAGAGTCTTACATCCATACTTAACGTATGAATACAAATAGGATCATTAAGGTTGAGTTATTACATAAATGCAGCCTCTAAGGCCGACACACCAACATACTGTGGATGCGGTTAACTTGGCAGATAACGTGAACCCATTTTCCATTTTCCTTAACCTACACGCATTCTAACTGGGAAGTGTCCTAGATCGCATGTCTGTCCTTGATGAACTGTTCTCCGAACTCCGGTTCTTCCATTCTAGGCCAATTAAATAACCAATGGCAAGCCAATGAGTTCTTTGAATGTACTCGCAAGCAACCCATGATATGGAACAAGGCAATACAAAGTATGACATAACACTAGTATGTTGATTTTTGCAGAAAGCTGGTTTTTCCTAGTGCAACAACATGATCAAGTTATTGGGCAACAACACCACAAGGCATAGTGGTAACCCAGTGAACCGGTTACTGATATCAATATCAACTGAGGGTTGAACATCCCATGTTCACCCATCATGCTCAGTCATCTAACTTACCTCCATCATCATGTCTCCCCATGTCACCATCTTTCCTCATCTTTTTACACCCCTCCCACACACATACTTCGTTTGTGTAGAAACGACCAAACGTAGTTTAAGCAGGATTACCTGTCGGGAGCGGATTTTTGGGGATTTTAATTTCCCTTCAAATGTCCCTTAAATATACCAGCCCTAGGATTACTGTTAGCTGGCACACCTTTCCTTGATACAAATGTACAAGCAAAAATACAAGTTGAGGTACAAGACCAAGGTGATCTAATGAGTACATCAAAAGGGTTTCTAGTGGTTGATGGCGGAAGCGGTTCAGGGATCTCAAATGTTTCTGGGACTCCATTTCCCGCAGGAACAGCTGACCGGGTTAATTCCTATCTCGCGCGACTGCTGTCCTCGAAGCCTATGCTCCAAGATTATCGTCAAGGATATACTGTCCAAGCTTGCAATCTGGCAAAACAATAGCGAGGGACAAGCCAGTGAGTACTTTGAATGTACTCGCAAACCTCAAGAAACAAACATTTAGTTGTTAATTATACACTAGAAAGCCACAATACTTCGTCAGCGCAGAAGTACTACTCGAGTATTTGTAATGAAATTATAATCATACTAAGATTTAATAAGCAATCATTAAAGGTAATAATAACAAAGGCAATATAAGACATGCCATAGTCGGGCGTCTCAGCGACACCACATAAAGGGCTTATATGAAATAATAAACATGCCAGAGTCGGGTGTCTCAGCGACACCACATAAAGGCGTTATATGAAATAATAAACATGCCACAGTCGGGCGTCTCAACGACACCAAATAAAGGGCTTATATGAAATAATAAACATGCCACAGTCGGGCATCTCAGCGACACCACATAAAGGGCTTATATGAAATAATAAACATGCCATAGTCGGGCGTCTCAGCAACACCACATAAAGGGCTTATAGGAAATAATAAACATGCCTTAGTCGGGCGTCTCAGCGACACCACATAAAGGGCTTATATGAAATAATAAGGAATATCCAGGAGGTAGTACCGTCCCAAGGATATTCAACAATCAAAATCGTAAGGGTTAGTCCAAAGAAAATAATGTTTATCACATCCCCATATTTTCTGATTTGTCTCATACTTCTTTAACTACCTTCAAAGACCGATACTTAGGCTCACACTTGACTAGTCAACCAATGTCCTTGACCGTGGACACGGCTACTCGAATAGTTTTGACTCTGCAGCGGGTGTACTCTTTACCCATGGCTCATGGTTTTCGGTAGTCATCATGACTAATCCAGCGTACGACAATTTAGAAGCGGACTCTCAGAACCAGCACACACCCGTTTTACCTCCGCGAAGCCCGGTTTCACCCGGACTATGCTGCCAAGGCAAAACCGTAAGACGGGGTGGCTCCGACCATGACTAGCATGCGATCAAAATAATTTATACCGCACGCTAACTGGGAGTGCCCTCCCTTCCGATCCCAGACCGGAAACACCCATGACCCCTGACCATATGACTGGATTTATACCACGACCTTGGATACCTTCATCATGGCCCCTCTACTGGTGTGTGACTGATAATAGGTCTGCAACTGACTATACCGAATCCATTATCCAGGAAGCTATGGTAGCACGCAAATAAGGAGACGTACTAACAAGACTCGATCTATTGTCGACTCACGAGGTTTAAGTATTACCTGCATGATTAGCACAAACCATATGCAGACAGAGTCACTACCCGCCTAACATGCCTTGCTGACCACTCTCGTCCATGAGGTGTCAATTCCACGGTCAAAACTTTTGCAATTCCACGGTCGTGTCTCCACGAGACACCAACTTTCACCGAATCCCATCCGATAGGCATATAGCGTAGGAAGGGTGACCACTGTCCACGCTCCGTAATGCAACAATCTTTTCTCATAAATTATGAACCACATGCATGATTGTCACATGAAATAACATCACATATATACCATAACTCTATGTTATTTTCACCAAGCAAACCACACATAACCAACATAAATGTAGGTTCAGGATGCTTGCCTTCAAAGAGTAGAGAGGTAGGGTTCACAAAAAAACTTTTGCAAGTTTTGACTCCTCTCTTCAAAGCATATTTAAAAATATATGCTAATTAACACACAGTATAGAAACAGCACAGAAAGTTGTCTTAGAAGTTTTTCAAATGAATACGAAAATAAACTAGACAGAATTTGAAAGGGGTGAGAAAAAGAATCAATTCATTTGGAGTTTTATTTTTGAAGTTATAAGCAGTCAAAGTTTGGTCAAAAATCTGATTTAAAAACAAATAGAAAAGAAAACATTTTGGAAAAAAATGCGCTAGCACAAACAAGCAGATGTACTCGGGCGAAGACGTTTTCCCTAGCGAGGCTACGATGGCTAGGCCACTCGCCGACAGATGGGCCCCATCTGTCGGGTTCATCCTTCTAATCCCATGTTCTCTAACAGAGGCAGGGGAGCAGGCTCCGGCGATGATTGTCGGCGACTCCATGCGTCGTTCGACTCGCCCCGGCTATGCATCTGATTGGGAGGTCCTGGTGCACCCATTTTTGGGACTGGGAGCCGTGACAGAGGTCGAGAGCGAGGAGCTATTCCTCCACGGCGGAGGATCTTCGGTTGGAAACAGGGTGGGTGCTAGGGCGTGTGTAGGTTGAGGCTGAGAGGTGGGGAAGCTCTGGGTGCTGAGGGGGTCGAGAGGTGGGCTCAGGTGGGGTGATAGGGCAATGGCTCGACCGAATCGACCCGAGGCGCTGTGGTGACCGAAGATCACCAGAGTTGGGGACGAAGTGGTCTTGGTCCAAATTGGAGCCGGTGGGGCCGGCTACGGCTACCAGGGAGGGCTTGGGTTTCTCTTCATCCACTGGGGTCCCTCTTTATAGCCACGAAGGGTCGGTTCCATGGTGGTGATGGATAATCTCGCCGGGGACAGCTCCTGACGGCGGCAGAGGAGCGGCTAATGCGGCGACAGGGCTGGGGGAGCACTGGCTCGATGTACAGGAGTGGTCCTAGGGAAGGTGGCGCTCGAGGGAGGCTTAGGCGGTGGTGCATCGCTGTGCGGCTACTGCAGCTTAACGACGGTCGGCGCGGCTGCGAGGATTGTGATGCAGAAGGGGCAACAGGGGCAACAGGAGTACACGGGGAACTCGTGCGGGCGTGCTCACGCGATGTGGTCGCTTCGGATAGCGAGAGGGCGGCAGGGCTGTGATGAGGCGGCTCTATTGCACTGGCTGCAATGCGCGTGATCTAGAGCGTGCTCTGGCGTGCCTGCCAGGTCCTCGATGAAATGCCACTGCTAGCTAGGGGCTTAGGCTAGAGGTGAAACTCTCCAGAATGGTTAAGGTCCCTACTAAAGCTCAGCTAGACATGCTGGTATGGCCAGTGGAGCAACTCCCTCACAGAAACAAAACATCATGCCAAATCTGGTCAGGGACACCACGTGTTTGACAAAATGCCAAGGGCATCTAGGAGCACTTGCTACCAACAAGAATTACCAGATAGGAGTCTCCTTGGATGCAAACAAATGTGGATGGTTAGATTTTGCAACCAAACAACTTCATAATGTATTTATAGCAAAAGTCCATTTCTGGACAGAAACAAGATGATAATGCAACATGGGTGAAAACAACTCCAGTGGGTCTGAAATTTCATACTTAAGGGTTTTATAGGGTGGACTATAAGCACAAAAACTTTCAAGATCATTGGGAAATAAAATAGTGGGGTTGCAGTATAAAATGCCAATCTGGTCCAGAATTTAAAACAAGAACAGGTGCTCAAATTTTTCAAAAGACCAATATATATTTTTGCATAAAACTCATTTATTTGAATCCCTTGAGCACTACAAATTTTTGTATATTTTTTGGAGGCTTTTATTAAAAGGTTGATGTACAAAACTCCAATTGGACCAGAAAGGAAAATCTATTACTTTGCTTAATCTTTTCAAAACACTTGGCTATATTATTATATAAAATTGATCCAGAAGCATAGTAGGTAATTGCCAAATTTATTGTGGAATTTTTAGAAGAAGTTAACAAGTGGTTGTAGTTTAAAACTGGACCCTTAGGAAAAATTAAAACCAGTTTTGAATAAATAGAACTTGGAAGATAATATTTATAGAAAAAGCCTTCTCTGCAATAGTCAATGAAAAAAAATATTTTAGTCAACACTCAAGATACTAATAAATTTTCAAAAAGCTCTAGCTCATAGAAAGAGTTTTCCATAAAACTAAGAATAGGAAAGGCTCTGAAATCAGAAGAAAACCCAGAGAAAAAAATTCAAAATAATCCAGGCCAAATTCAATAAATAAAATTGTGGCAAATTTTTTGGGGTGTTACATTACCCAACTGTCCTTGAGCATGGACACGTCTATTCAAATAGTTTTACACTCCGCAGAGATTGCACGTTGTACCCACGAGGCTTGGGGAAGTTCCATGACATCCATGACTCGTGGTATATAACATACCCGAGGTAAGCACCCGAACATTGCCTTTCCCATGATGACAATAAACAAAGAGTCCACCCTTTTGGTACACAGCCCACATGATGTACATGTTATGAGCCTCGCTCTAGATCGTATCATCCATGCAGGGACCAACGGTGTTCCTGGAACCTGTAAAAACGGCATAGTCATCCTTCCTGGAGAACCTAGTCCCGAGAATGACCACGTCACTACCGTCACTAGTAAGGCGGGCTCTCTATTAGCATCGACCAAAGTAGTCAACAAAGCCCAATCCCATAAGGTGTATCGTAGTCGCACATGTAAGGTTGGGACGATCGACACATCTTAAATCTAATCCCATTTCCGAAACCACACACACAAAATCTTTCTCGGTACACCACCTCTTTCTCAAGTGGTCATCCATCACACACCATCACCCTCGGGCATTACTGGCAACCGACACGATTTTTCAAAATACTTTGTAACACACCCTTGATCATCACCATGCATATACCCATCCCCTTCTTGCGTAGCAACTACTAACAGCTAACTACCCCCACATGCACAACCCTCATAGATAGTAGGGTCAAGCCCAAATGCAAGTTTCAACGAGGTGTTCTTGGGGACATCCCAACATGGAGTCTCTGATCCAACATGAATATATGCATCAGTAAGGCATCATATGACATGCAAGTAAAATTTCTTAGGCATGGTCAAAGGGCTGCTTACTTTGGTCAGCAAAGTCTCCGGGGTCTTTGATGTCTTCGGGTCCAACTCCTACGTCAACCACTTGATCTAGCATCGCGATAGCAATAGCAATAAAAACCATAAGAAAAAAAAAGCACAAAACTCACTCCTAGAATGTTAACCTACTATGTAAATTACTAATTTTACATATAAAAATTAGTTTCTGGTTTTGTTGTGAATTTTTTTAAATATATTTTAACAGAGGCTAAATATACTCAAAACTAGGTTTTGAAATAAAACTGTATATATATATTTTTGTAAAAATTATGCAAACAATTTTATTAAATTCTACATATTTTTACAAGGTTTATGGTGTAAAAATAATTAGGTTTGGGGAGATACTTCTCCCAATGAATTTTTTGCAAAATATAGAAAAATTGAAAAAGGAAAAGTGCGTGACACCCTCGGCAAGAGGTGGCCAACTGCTGGGCCGACCCACCCAGCCAACCAGCCAGCCCAGGAGCACGCGCCGTCGGGTTTGAATATGACTTGTGGGGCCTAGTAGCTAGTGACTGCAAGGGGGAGAGAGCGAGAGAGACTGACGCTGATAGGTGCTTACCTCGGGTATGTGATATACCGCAAGTCGTGGACGACATAGAAGTTCCCGAGTCTCGTGGGTACAACGCGCAACCTCTGAAGAGTGTAAAACTATTCGAATAGCCGTGTCCATGGTCAATGACAGTTGGGTGGTGCTGCTTAAACTATGTTCAGTTGTTTTCGTATAAACTAAATTAGGTTGTGTGAGAGTATGACGAAAAGGTGATGATATGAGAAGGCTGATACTTGAGCTAAGTCTGACGACTTGGTATGGGAATTGAACATGGGATGTTCAACCCCGGCTTATGACGATGACTATAACTTGATCATATGGTTGCTTACGACAAGTTGATGCATGCTTGTACAAGATTGATCATGTCATTGCACTCAAAAACTAGCTTTCCACAAAACTTACCCACTTAGTGTTATATCATGCATTACAATTGCCTTGTACCACATCATGGGTTGCTTGCGAGTACATTCAAAGTACTCATTGGCTTGCCACTGGTTATTTAATTGGACATGCATGGAAGAGGAGGAATATGGAGAAGGGTTCGTAGAAGACAAACACGCGACTAGGACGCTTCCCAGTCAGAATGCCTGTAGGTTTAAGGAATATGTCTTAGGTTCACTCTTACGATCTAGATTTCCGCTGCTAGTTATTTTTGGTGTCTCGTCCTTCGAGGCCCTATCTATGTAAGACTTGACCTTATTGGTCTGTATTTGTATCAGACGGTATGTGTGGATGTAAGACTCTTGTTATTCAGTTTCTATGTCTTAAGTGAGCATTGATCTGTGGGATCACCATACACGTGCAACACGTGCATTCGGTGATCATGGCGTATAAGTCAGGGTCTACACACGAACGTCTTTCGTGTCCTCGGTCACCAGCGGGAGCACCGAGCACATGTCCTCCTACTCAGAGACGCGGGAGGGCACGAGAGCTGGACCGGCGGTGGTAGAGCTTGTGTTTGAGGCTGCATCCTTTCCCTTCTTACTCGCAGGAGCTATCCTTGGGCCGGAGCCACGAGAGGAGCAAAAAGGTGAATTGCGCGAATGTTGGATCTGGCACAGTCTTGCGCATAGGAAGAATATGCAGAAAGGTGGGTGTGGCCTGAAGGTGAGTAATGACGGATGCACCCCACGTGCCCACTTTATGTCAGCCGGGGTACATGCCAAAGTGATGTGGGAAGGCAGGGAGCCCCGTGCCCCGTCACGCTCCAAGTGTTCACCCTAGCTCGCATGCCTTTAGAGCCCACACTGTTTCACCCTCTAATTGGTCGGGTCATGCACGCCCATTGCTTGGGGCTAGTGTCGGGTTACTGGGACTAGTGGTACCCAGGCCCGCCTGCCTGCTGCTGAGGGCATGGTGCTCGTTGTGGGTTCGGTAGTGCTTCCTTACAAGGCCCAGGAATCCGACCCTTGCGAGGCCCCCTCCTCCAGAGGTACAACTCATCGAAGGTTCCCACAGACTGTTAGAGTTCCCCTCGAGGCCATTCCCCCTGAGGTCTGTGTCGTGAAGACACCTCCCCCTGGGCCTGCATGGAGCGGACTAACCAAGGATGGCCCATTGGGGTCACATGGTCCGACCTCCTCACGTGGGTGATGCGAGCCATGTTGGACGGTACCAGGGTCGGTACCAACAAACATGGACAGCGAAGCATTCCCTTTGGTGTTAAGGGAGTAGAGCCAGATTGCGGGTTCCCAAAGAAACCCCTAAAGTTTTCCTACTTGGTGCAAGAGGACCAACGGTGGGGACTCGGCAGGACGGAGGTCACCCCCGATCCCACCAGCACGTCATGGCGAAGAGATTTAGCATACATATACCACCTTTGTCTGGGTGGGATGTAGTCATGTCCCGTTTCAAAATGGTTGTTGTGGCAACCATTCCCGCCGAGTGTTTTTCAGGGTGAGAGGACCAAGGCCGGAATAACAGGGAGGTACCGCCTCCATACCAAGGGAATGCGTGAACTCCATTAAGGCAAGAACCCCCCTTTACTCGTCTTCCACCTCCAGCAATCCAGACAAGCAGGTGTAGGGTTTTACACCGCTCGGTGGCCTGAACCTGGGTAAATTGTGCAGGTGTTCTTGTTTATATGCCTTAGCTCGAGCCACTTGAGAGTCGTCGTGAGGCTGAGAGGCAGAGGAGGGTAGGAGAGCAAGCGCAACCCAGTGTTCAAACCTTCCTGGATCTACGGAACCCTAATTCAGACAGCCCTATGCTCCACGCTAGTGAATAGTAAACTCAGGGCGCCCCGCGGGCTCCACTGACCTCGGGGAAACTCGTGCCTGACACGACAGGTGCCGACATTCTTCCACTGCACGCACCCGCCAGTTTCTCCTTGGGCCTCACGCGAGTGGGGCATGACACAGTGGGTGTGATCGTGTTAGTCCCAGCAGTGCTGAAAAACCCAAGGGACCAAGCTCTGGCTTGCAGGCCTACTCCCGTCCATGTCACCACACCTAGGAACTTCGTGTCTGGTCTCCTCATGTGACACCCAAGTCCAAGCTAGTGAGGGGTCTCACAAGGCTTGCTGGAGAAGTGGCAAACTACTAGCATTGCAAAGGACTAAGTATGAGACACCCTCGGGGAAGCCTCCCCATTGCCAGTGTTTTACGCTCATGCCGGTCACTTGCGCGTCAAGGGGGGCCTCCTAAGAATCATGCGTCGGGAGCCTTCACTAGTTTCCAGAGCAACTTACCTTCTGGCTTTGTCCAGGAACCATGACCTGTTATTCCAGCGATGACTGAGGCATGCACGGGGGTCGGGCCGTTTTGACGTAGAGCACGAAGGTAACCAAGAGAGAAACAAAGCACAGAGAGGAAACCCGCAGATCGCAAACTCTTATTACAAACTTGAAGTGTTTCGAAAATTAAACTGTTGTCTTGCGCCTTCACGAGGCAGAACCAATCTATTACAAGATGATAAAAGGAAGCTTCTGGAAGAAAGATCGCCGCTGCCATGTCGTTTCCCACCCAGGCCTTGCTAGTCTCCTCATCACCGATACAGGAGAACTTTCTCAAGCAATGCGCTCACATTGATTTCCGCAGCTTCCGCCACTTCATCGCGATATTCTTCGGGGATGGCCATATCACCTCGCTAAAGTTGAAGCTAAGATCATGGAGAAGGAGGTGGCTGAAGTCGCAGGTCACATCGTTCCTCCTTGAGGATGCCATCCACGTTCTGGGCCGTGTCCTCGAGCTTCTCCCCGAGCTTGAAGGAAATCTCAACTTGGCTAGCGCCATGGGCTGCAAGAGGAGCCTCGAACCTCTCCCTGGATATAGAACTCCCGGCCTCAAGCGCCTTGAGCTCGAGAGAAGAAAAGGAGGTGTGGTCGGCCACCACCTTCACATTTGCATTGACCTGAATCTACTTCTCCCTCGCATCCATCTTACCATTGGTCTCGCAGACATGCTTGGCTTGAGCTTCTTGGGCCTTGGTCACCCTTTGCTGCAGTTCCTCTAGATGCTCGTGCTCGGTGGCTTGTTCGACCGCCACCTTCACCAACTTGGAGTCACGGTCCGCGAGCTTCGCCTCGTAGGCCTTGAGGTTGTATTCCTGGAGGTGGAGCTGCTGCGCATGCGCGACCGATTTGTCCCGAAGCGCCTTCAAGCTGGCTTCCGTCTCCTCGCAGCACTTGGCGGTCCCCCCGCCTTTGCGATCATACTCTCGCGAGCTGCCTTCGCCTCGACGGCCTCCTTCCTGCCTCCCGTGATGGCGGCATCAGATCGACACCGGGCCTCCCCTTTGTAAGATTCAGCCGCACAATCGCGAGACTCAATTCGGCATCCTGGAGGTATGCCCTGAGACGGTCGAATGCAACCCAAGTGTCAGTCAAGGCCCTGCGCCTGATCCAGACACTACTATTCACGAGGGAGAGAGCCTAGGACAAGGGAATTGTCTTGGTGCTTGTTGGCATCACGGTCGAAGAGGCCCCGACGTCCTTTGCTTGCACCGGAATGAGCTCCAAGTCCTTCCTCGCGCTTGGCTCCTGCGGCGCGCCTAGGGAGACTACCACACCGTCCTCTTGGGCTTCGGGAGTGGGTATAGCCTGAGGTTGTCCCATAGTGCACCATGCATCACACCCATCAGTGGGGGAAAGAGTAGCCGCAGGAGGCCAGGGCAGCAGTCTTTCTCTGTAGGCTAGGTCGTCGCGGCTTTGGCGGACGACACTGGGGACTGGGTTGTCGCGGCCTTGGCAATCGACCCCCCTCACCATGCTGGAGAGGCACTAGGGGCTACCATGGCACCCCCACGCTCGTATGTAGCGGCGCCCATGCGCCCGAGTGTACCATCGAGCTGGCGCGAGGCACCCCTGCGCCCGCTAAAGCTACGGTCGAGTGCTAATGCCGCCTTTTGGATGGGGGTTACTTTCTCCCCAGCGATCATCTTCTTCTTCATCTCCTCGCCGCTGCCCTGGCACCTTCGTGGGCGAGGGGTTAGCGTGAGTAGACAGATCATAGGTGTGCGACATACGAATAGGCTAGGGCACTTACTTGTCCTCGGCAGCGGCTGATAGCATGGCATCCCCGCCGTTTGGGGGGGTGTCTCGGTGCTGCTCGAGGGGCACTCAACATGGTCACTGATGAGTCCAGCCTTGTCTCCCTCCTTCCAGAGGTCCTGGGAAGACCCCTCAGGGGATGCTGCCGCCACATGTGCGATTACAGCCTCGCCGACGTGGGATTTGCCACCGGTATCACGGTGGTGGTTGAGCTGGGCCTCGTTCCCCCATCTTGTTGGTAGGCCTGGGAGACATCACCCGGGGCCGCTCTATTGGTGTTCTGGGAACCGGGGTACCCAGACCTGCCTGCCTGCGGCCCAGGGTTGGCCCACTCCATCAGCGCAAGATCATCAAGGAGCAGCACCACCCTGAACCAGGCCTTCGTGAGGGGCGAAGCCTCACGAGGAGGAGGAGCGTCAAGACCCGAAGGGGGCCTCCCCAGGACCCCATCGGAGCGGCGAATATTCCGAGGCAGGGCCGGGCCTCAGGAATCGAGGGTGACGCCAGGGAAGACACGCGAGTACCAGATGGGAAAACGGGACAGTTCCCCTTTGGTGCAAAGGAGATGGGAGCGTATAGGTTTTCCAAAGGCATCTTGCAAAGGTTTCTCTTTTCGTGCAACAAAGCCGCGACCCCCCACCAGTAGGGCAAACGTCATCCATGGGCCCGTCTCTACGATGCAAACACTTGCTTTGCAGGCGAAGACCACCTTTGGGGAGGGGAGCATGTTCCCGTGTTCCCCTTCAAAATTGGCCACTGTGGGATGTTGGGGAACGTTGCATGGGAAACAAAATATTTCCTACGCACACGAAGACCTATCATGGTGATGTTCATCTACGAGAGGGAGATCGGATCCACATACCCTTGTAGATCGCTAAGTGGGAAGCGTTAAGAAACATGGTTGATGTAGTGATACAGCTTTGTGATTCAAATCACCGTCGTCCCACGATCCGTTCTGATCTAGCACCGAACGGACGACACCTCCGCATTCAGCACACGTACAACTTGATGACGATCTCCACCTTCTTGATCTAGCAAGAGAGATAGGGAAGTAGATGAGTTCTCCGGTAGCGTGATGGCGTGCCGGTGATGGTGATGATCTATTCCTGCAAGGCTCCGCCCGAGCTCCACAGAAAACTGATCTAGAGGAAGAACTAGGAAGTAGAGGCTTGAGTTGCACGTGGCAAAATTTCTATCTCAAAAACTCTAAAACCTCTAGTATATATGGGAGGAGGGGAGGGGCTAGCCTTGGGGCTCAAGAGAGCCCCAAGGGCGCCGGCCGAGAGAGGAGAGGAGGACTCCAACTCCAATTCGGTTTGGGGAAGGCGGAGTCCTCCTCTTCCTTCCCACCTCCCTCTTTTTTTCTTTGGTTTTCTTTTTCGTAGCCGACATAGCCCACTTGGACTGGCCTCACGAGACCACTAAGGGATGGTGCGCCATCCTTGGGCTATTAGGCTCACTTCCGGGTGGGTGGCCCCTCCCAGTGAAAACCCGGAACCCATTCGTCTATCCCGGTACACTGCCGGTAATGCCCGAAATCTTTCCGAAGACCAAATAAAACCATCCTATATATCAATCTTCATTTCTGGACCATTCCGGAAACCATCGTGACGTTTGTGATCTCATCTAGGACTCCGAACAACCTTCGGTCACCAACACCTATAACTCAACTATACCGAAACGTCATCGAACGTTAAGTGTGCAGACCCTGCGGGTTCGAGAACTATGCAGACATGACCTGTGACACTCCCCGGTCAATATCCAACAGCAGGACTTGGATGTCCGTATTTTATCCTACATATTCTACGAATATCTTATCGGTTGAACCTCTGTGCCAAGGATTCATATAATCCCGTATAACATTCCCTTTGTCCTTCGGTATGTTACTTGCCAAAGATTTGATCGTCGGTATCCCTATACCTATTTCAATCTCGTTACCGGCAAGTCTCTTTACTCGTTTCGTAATACAAGATCCCGTGACTAACCCTTGAGTAACATTTCTTGCAAGGCTTATTTGTGATGTTGTGTTACCGAGTGGGCCCCGAGATACCTCTCCGTCACACGGAGTGACAAATCCCAGTCTTAATCCATGCTAAGTCAACGGACACCTTCGGAGATACCTGTAGAGCACCTTTATAGTCACCCGATAACGTTGTGACATTTGATACACACAAGGTATTCCTCCGGTGTCAGTGAGTTACATGATCGCATGGTCATTGGAATGAATACCTAACATGGAGAAAACAATAGCACCAAAATAACACGATCACATGCTACGTTTATTATTTCGGTCTTGTCCATCACATCATTCTCCTAATGATGTGATCCAGTTATCAAGTGACTACACTTGCATATGGTAAGAAAACCTTAACCATCCTTGTTAAATGGCTAGTCAACTAGAGGCTTACTAGGGACATTGTTTTGTCTATATATCCACACATGTATCTTTGCTTTCATTCAATACAATTATAGCGTGGATAATAAACGATCATCTTGAAACAGGAAATATAATAATAACTATTTCATCATTGCCTCTAGGGCATATTTCCAACAGTCTCCCACTTGCACTAGAGTCAATAATCTAGTCTCACATCGCTATGCGATTTACATTAGACTGAATCTAACACCCATACAGTTCTAGTGTTGATCATGCTTCGCTCGTGGAAGAGGTTTAGTCAGCGGATCTGCAACATTCAGATGCATGTGCACTTTGCAAATATTTACGTCCTCGCCTTCGACGTAGTCGCAGATGAGTTGGTACATATATAACGTACATAATAATAATAATAATAATAATTATTATAATAAGACATACATATATACATACATACATACATACATACATACATACATACATACATATTGCTCACAATTAAATTAATGCTCCAAGAAATGGTGATAATTATGTATTTCTAGCAAAGAAAAAAAAAGAGAATGTACTAGCGAGGAAGAAATCATATATACTATATAATACCGTTAGATTACAATAGTGGATATCACAGGAGGAATATCATCCAAATGTGAGGCATAATCTCAATATTTTTTTAACATCCAAATTTAAACTAAAAAGAGCCATCTACATCCCTACAACTTAACCAAAACATAACTCAGGACCATCATCCAACCAGACAACATCCCTACAACTTAACTAAAACTGAAAGGATCCACCATCATCACCGTGAAAATGGAACACATCCTCATTGCAGTATATATGCTTGCCGGACACCCATATAATTATTTATATATCATTTGAATCTGCAAAAATAAGAAGATAACTATTAACACACAATGCATTAACATGATGGAACTTGTGCCACAGGCATGATATTAGTCACGTACAAATGTTGAAGGCCATGCAATCTTTGTGTTTTTCTGCATTACTGAGAGTATTGTAGTTTTTGCGATTCCGTAAAAATCTTCAGTTTACACAAGCACCATATCAACATTCACTGCCCAAAAATCATTTGTAAATTCAGCAGGAGAAAATTCAAATTTAGGATTGCAACTTACAATTGTAGCAACAGTTGCGTCCCTGACATGACTTTTCTGCCTGTTCAGGAACACTTAAATTCCTGCATGTTAGAGAAAAGCGAAGTAAGGAGACAAAACAAAGGGATTATATGAGCACTCTTACAGGTGGCACCCAACTAAACCAGTGATCCACTTCTAGAAAGTTCCAAATATATTTCAGCTTCCTCTTCTTATGCTCTTTTGTTTCTAAATTTTCAGTTGGATATATAGAATCACGAATTATGTTACACTAATGAATTACCATATATTGCAATCAGCAAGGAATGAGCAACAGACTCACCTTATTCATTTTCATCCGCATCGGCATCATCACAATCTGTAAAGCCTTCATCAATTTTTTTTGAGAAAGTGATCCACTTCTAGATGGTTCTTCCACCATATATTATTCATTGGATTCAACAACGTCAATTCTTGTACAAGGCATATCTGTAGCAACTTTACATTGATCAAAAGCTTAAATAAATTATGTAAAGTACAATCTAGGTTGTTTCATAAACTATAATTTATAGCACACGGAGGTTTGGAAAAATTACAATTCAATCTGAGAGATACATCGAACATAAGTATCTAGGTAGGATCCATTGGAAGGGATAATCTTCTTTGGTTTTATACCTACTAGATCGAACCCACCGGAATCTATCTTGCGTGCAAGCTAGCTTACGAAGCTAACAGAATGTGTAATTATCAATAGCCACTTTATACACACTAAAAATCATGATATATTGGAAACAGAACAATCAACACCAACATATTTGGGATCAAGTATTCACACTTTAGGCGATCCACACATGCAAATCTTCTTGTTCGAACTATAAATTATATGGACTTAAAAGAAAAAAAATAGCAAATAACATTAATGAATTCATCACTTCAACTAGGTTCCACATTTTCAGCTCGATGACTTTTTCGTTATCCATCAGACCTGCATGCAGAAACAATATAATAGTAAGTCTCCTATCCAGAGTTACACCTGTTGCATGTATGGTACTAAGAATGTAAATAATAGAAACATATTATTGTGTCAACACTTGGAAATTTAGGAGCATATCCAGTTTCTCCCTCTATATCTCAATACTAGCTGAGTACTGTGCACTTTCTGTAGGAAATCGCAATAGAAATTTAGTGGATTTTAAATCCATTGGACACTACACATTAACAACAAATATTCCAGCAGTTGTAACCATGAAAGAATTGCAAAAGCTTAGCTCGTAAATATATGATTTGCAATTTAAGTTCATCGTACAACAGAAATTCACAATCATATCATATTTCGACAATGCAAGGACCATCCTCCCTCCCTTTGCAATATATGCAGGCTTAATTTTCTTTAAACATTGTAAAACATGCTAGTAAGGTCACCCATCGATGCATATTGAAGTTCATATATCATTCTGAAGGAAATAAACAGTATTTGCGTTGAATTACCCTAATCAAACCCTTCAATATTTACAGAGTTGAGTACCAAAAGGAAGTGTGTTTATGCCAGTACGTGAAGCCAAGCCACTGCAATGGCATTAGAAATTGGAGCGAGCATACAGGAATAGTTATATGCCAGCGTTTTTATTCTTCAACCAATTAGTTTCTGAGCACAACAGCATTCTAGTACTCTGTACATACTCCAAACTAGGAGTACATAACACTCAAAGATACACTTCTTAATGGCCAACCGACCCCAAACTAGAAGCACCATAGAATTGCAAGAATCAGAAATCTAGAAAAATACAACAATGGAAAAACTCCACCTCAAGAACTTCACCACCTACACCCGCAAAAGAAAAGAACTTCACCACCTAGATATGACTCCCAAGAAGGGACACTAGCATATACTCCCTCTGTCCCAAAATAACTGTCTCAACTTTGTACTAGCTCTAGTACAAAGTTGTACTAAGCTTAAGAAAGTTATTTTGGGACGGATGGAGTATTTCTTACACAAACAAGTTGTAGCCTCAGTGGCCTTGCTGCTTCTTCATTGCTTGCAAAGCCGTCGTTACCCGGTCCGTCGCCGCCTTCCCGCTGCTCCCCTGTCTGTACCAGTTCCCTTCGCTCCCGTGCTCCCCTGTCCGTAATCCTTGCCGTCGGTCGTCGGAGTTGCTGCTCGTTGAGACCTAAACCCGGTCCCCGCTACACCTGTTGCTGCAGGGGGCTCGGCGGCTGAGTAGGGAGGGAGCCAAACGCCCAAACGGGACGGTCAGATGGGGCACAGCAGCGTGCGGCAACCGGTAGGGCACGAGAGTGGCGGTAAGGGTAGGTTTTACTTTCTTTCTTTCTCGTGAGCCTCAACTGCACTTTGTTCTTTGTATTGGGCTAACATATGTGGCCCACGTACAGGTTAGGCACGGGCCGACAAGTCAAAATATTATATTTTTATACAACGGGCTAGGATTTTTTATTACGCCAAGGTAAAGGTCTCGGTTGCCTGTTCTCAGCTCCTCCGTTGTCGCTGAACTTCTAGAGGACATTTCATGATTTATTCGTGTCGTAGTTGGAAGTAGTGACATATAGATTGATCTACCCCTAAGGATCACCTCAAAAAAAATCTATCCCTAATGAAAAAGGAAACTAGATCGATCTGATATATATCAATGTGGATCCAAGAATAAAGGAGAGGGACTTCACACGGATTGGTTTTGCTTGAACGGTAACACAACTTTTCACATCAAATTTTTTATGTGTACATGCATGTCTATTTGTTTTATATTTTTTATTATGTATAATTACAGTCTTATAATAAATATAATTAGAAACATGTACAACTTATATGTACTAAAGTATGGTCATGAGCTGCAACTCTACAACACATGCGTTGCAACGCATATATTCGTATCTAAGAAGAATTTTGCAACATATAATTCAAAAATTGTAGAATTTGTGTTTATTTATAGGGGGTATCCTTGTAGTGATTGTTTCCAATCAGCAATATGTCATCCACATATAATATTAGAAATACTACACAGCTCCCACTCACTTTCTTGTAAATACAAGATTCTCCAACAACTTGTATAAACCCAAATGCTTTGATCACCTCATCAAAGCGCTTATTCCAACTCCAAGATGCTTGCACCAGTCCATAAATGGATCACTGGAGATTGCATACTTTGTTAGCATTCTCTGGATCGACAAAACCTTCGGGTTGCATCATATACAACTCTTCCGTAAGAAAACCATTAAGGAACGCCGTTTTGACATCCATCTGCCAGATTTCATAATCAAAAAATGCAGCTATTGCTAACATGATTCGGATGGACTTAAGCATCGCTACCGGTGAGAATGTCTCATTGTAGTCAACTCCTTGAAATTCTGAAAAACCCTTTGCCACAAGTGGAGCTTTATAAACGGTCACGTTATCGTCCGCGTCCGTCTTCTTCTTAAAGATCCATTTGTTCTGAATAGCCTTGCGACCTTCAGGTAATACTTCCAAAGTCCACAATTTGTCTTCATACATAGATCCTATCTCAGATTTCATGGCCTCTAACCATTTCTTGGAATCTGGGCCCACCATTGCTTCTTCATAATTCGCAGGCTCATTGTTGTCCAACAACTTGATAGATAAGACATGATTACCGTACCACTCACAAGCTGTGTGCGATCTTGTCGACCTGCAAGGTCCAATAGTAACTTGATCTGAAGCTTCATGATCATCATCATTAGCTTCCTTCTCAACCAGTGTTGCCTCGACAAAGATTTCTCTCTACCCTGCGCCACCATCTAGAGGGAGCAGAGGTTCCACAACCTCATCAAGTTCTATCTTCCTCCCACTCAATTCTTTTGAGAGAAACTCCTTCTTAATAAAAGCTCTATTCTTAACAACAAACACTTTGCCCTCGGATCTGAGATAGAAGGTGTACCCAATGGTCTCTTTTGGGTAACCTATGAAGACGCACTTTTCCGCTTTGTGTTCCAGCTTTTCAGGCTGAAGCTTTCTGATATAAGCATCGCATCCCCAAACTTTAAGAAACGACAACTTTGGCCTCTTGCCATGCCATAGACCATATGGTGTCGTCTCAAAGGATTTTCATGGTGCCCTATTTAAAGTGAATGCAGCTATATCTAATGCATAACCCCAAAACGATAATGGCAAATCAGTAAGAGACATCATAGATCGCACCATATATAACAAAGTACGATTACGACGATTAGACACACCATTACGTTCTGGTGTTCCAGGCGGTGTCAACTGTGAAACGATTCCACATTGTCTCAAGTGAGCACCAAACTCGAAACTCAGATATTCACCCCCTCGATCAGATCGTATGAACTTGATCTTCTTGTTATGTTGATTTTCAAGTTCACTCTGAAATTGCTTGAACGTTTCAAATGTTTCAGACTTTTGCTTCATCAAGTAGATAAATCCATACCTACTCAAATCATCAGTGAAGGTGAGATAATAACGATATCCGCCACGTGCCTCCATACTCGTTGGACTGTACAAATCAGTATGTATGATCTCCAACAAGTCACTTGCACGCTCCATTGTTTCGCAGGACGGAATCTTACTCGACTTGCCCATGAGGCATGGTTCGCACATGTCAAGTGATTCGAAATCAAGTGACTCCAAAATCCCATTAGCATGGAGTTTCTTTATGCGCTTTAAACCAATATGACCTAAGCGGCAGTGCCACAAAAAGGTGGCGCTATCATTGTTAACTCTACATCTTTTGGTCTCAATGTTATGTATATGTGTGTCATCACAATCAAGATTCAATATGAACAAACCTCTCACATTGGGTGCATCGCCATAAAAGATATTACTCATAAAAATAGAACAACCAGTATTCTCTGACTTAAATGAGTAACCGTCTTGCAATAAACAAGATCCACATATAATGTTCATGCTTAACGCAGGCACTAAATAACAATTATTTAAGTTCATAACTAATCCTAATGGTAACAGAAGTGAGACTGTGCCGACGGTGATTGCATCAACCTTGCAACCATTTCCCACGCGCATCGTCACTTCATCCGTCGCCAGCCTACGTTTACTCCGCAGTCCCTGCTTCGAGTTGCAAATATGAGCAATAGAACCAGTATCAAATACCCAGGCACTACTACGAGAGTTGGTTAGGTACACATCAATAACATGTATATCAGATATACCTGGTTTGGCGTTGGTCGCCTTCGTATCAGCCAAATACTTGGGGCAGTTGCGCTTCAAGTGACCCATCCCCTTGCAATAATAGCACTTTGTTTCCGGCTTAGGTCCAGCCTTGGGCTTGTTTGTCGGATTGGCAATAGTTTTGCCGCTCTTGTTGGAGTTACCCTTCTTGTCTTTGTTGTTTATCTTGAAACCAGTGGTCTTATTGACCATAAACACTTGATGTTCTTTCCGGAGTTCTGACTCTGCGACTTTCAGCATCGCGAATAACTCGCTGGGTGACTTGTTCATCCCTTGCATGTTATAGTTCAACACAAAGCTCTTATAGCTAGGTCGCAGTGGTTGAAGAATTCTATCAGTGATGGCCTCTTGCGGGAGTTCAATCCCCAATTCAGCTAGACGGTTTGAGTACCCAAACATTTTGAGCACATGTTCACTGATAGACAAATTCTCCTCCATTTTGTAAGCATAGAATTTATCGGAAGTCTCATACCTCTCGATCCTGGCGTTCTTCTGAAAGATCAACTTCAACTCCTGGAATATGTGATATGCTCCATGACGTTGAAAGAGTCGTTGAGGTCCCGGTTCCAAGCCATACAACACTGCACATTGAACTACTGAGTAGTCCTCCTTACATGATTGCCAAGCGTTCAAAACATCTTAGTCATACGTATTAGGTGGTTCATCTCCTAGTGCAGCATCAAGGATAGAATTCGTTTTCCCAGCTTGTAGGATGAGCCTATTACGAGCCTAGTCTACAAAGTTGCTACCATCATCTTTCAGCTTAGCTTTCTCTAGGAACGTATTGAAATTCAGGGTCGCTACTGCGTGAGACATTGATCTACAACATAAAATATTGCAAAGTGGACTTAGACTATGTTCAAGACAATTAGAGTTTAACTAATCAAATTACTAATAAACTCCCACTCAAATAGACATCCCTCTAGTTACTTGAGTGTGGCATGATCCAAATTCACTAACTCAAATCCGATCATCACGTGAGTTGAGTGTAGTTTGAGTGGTAAACATCTCTATGTTAAACATATCAACTATATGATTCATGCTCGACCTTTTGGTCTCTTGTGTTCCGAGGCCATGTCTGCACATGTTAGGCTCGTCAAGTTTAACCCGAGTGTTCCGCTTGTGCAACTGTTTTGCACCCGTTGTATGTGAAAGTTGAGTCTATCACACCCGATCATCACGTGGTGTCTCGAAATGACGAACTGTCGCAACGGTGCACAGTTGGGGAGAACACAATTTATCTTGAAATTTAGTGAGGGGTCACCTTATTATGCTACCATCGTTCTAAGCAATATAAGGTGCATAAAAGGATTAGCATCACATGCAATTCATAAGTGACATGATATGGCCATGATCTTGTGCTTCTTGATCTCCATCACCAAAGCACCGGCATGATCTACATCGTCACTGGCGCCACACCATGATCTCCGTCACCGTGTTGCCATCGAGGTTGTCGTGCTATCTATGATCTTACTACTAAAGCTACAACCTAGCAATATAGTAAACGCATATGCAAACACAAAGGTTAGTTTAATGAAAACCCTATGGCTCCTGTCGGTTGCCGTAGCATCGTCGTGCAAGTCGATATTAACTATTACCACATGATCATCTCATACATCCAATATATCACTTCATGTCTTTGTCCATATCATATCACAAGCATACCCTGCAAAAACAAGTTAGACGTCGTCTAATTTATTATTGCATGTGTTTACGTGGCTGCTATGGGTATCTTGTATGCTCGCATCTTACTTACGCAAAAACCACAACGGAGATGTGCAAATTCCTATTTAACCTCTCTCCAAGGACCGCCTCGGTTAAATCCAATTCAACTAAAGTTGAAGAAACAGGCACCCGCCAATCAACTTTATGCAACGAGTTGCATGTTAGTCGATGAAACCGGTCTATCGTAAGCGTACAAGTAATGCTGGTCCAGGCCGCTTCAATCCAACAATACCTTCGAATCGAGAAAAGACTAAGGAGGACAGAAAATCGAACATCAACGCCTATAAAAACTTTTGTGTTCTACTCGAGATTACATCTACGCATGAACCTAGCTCATGATGCCACTGTTGGGGAACGTTGCATGGGAAACAAAAATTTTCTTGCGTGCACGAAGACCTATCATGGTGATGTTCATCTACGAGAGGGAGATCAGATCCACATACCCTTGTAGATATTTAAGCGGGAAGCGTTAACAAACGCGATTGATGTAGTGGTACACCTTCATGATTCAAATAACCATCATCCCACGATCCGTTCCGATGTAGCGCCGAACGGACGGCACCTCCGCAGTCAGCACACGTACAGCTTGATGATGATATCCGCCTTCTTGATCCAGCAAGAGAGATGGGGAAGTAGATGAGTTCTCCGACAGCATGACGGCGCACCGGGGATGGTGATGATCTATTCCTGCAGGGCTCCGCCCGAGCTTCGCAGAATACTAATCTAGAGGAAGAACTAAGAAGTAGAGGTTTGAGTTGCACGTGGCAAAAGTTGTGTCTGAAAAATCCTAAAACCTCTAGTATATATAGGAGCAGGGGAGGGGCTAGCCTTGGGGATCAAGAGAGCCCCAAGGGCGACGGCCGAGAGAGGAGAGGAGGACTCCAACTCCAATTCGGTTTGGGGAAGGAGGAGTCCTCCTCTTCCTTCCCACCTCCGTCCTTTTTTCTTTTCTATTCTTTGGTTTTCTTTTTCCTAGTCGACATAGCCCACTAAGGGCTGGTGCGCCACCCTTGGGCTATTAGGCTCACTCCCGGGTGGGTGGTCCTCTCCCGGTGAAAACCCGGAACCCATTTGTCACTCCCGGTAATGCCTGAAATCTTTCCGGAGACCAAATGAAACCTTCCTATATATCAATCTTCGTTTCCGGACCATTCTGGAAACCCTCGTGACGTCTGTGATCTCATCCGGGAGTCCTAATAACCTTCGGTAACCAACACCTATAACTCAATTATACTTAAACGTCATCGAACATTAAGTGTGCAGACCCTGCGGGTTTGAGAACTATGCAGACATGACCTGAGACATTCCCCGGTCAGTATCCAACAACAGGACCTGGATGTCCATATTGGATCCTACATATTCTATGACGAACTTATAGGTTGAACCTCTGTGCCAAGGATACATATAATCACGTATAACATTCCCTTTGTCCTTCGGTATGTTACTTGCATGAGATTTGATTGTCGGTATCCCTATACCTATTTCAATCTCGTTACTGACAAGTCTCTTTACTCGTTCCGTAATACAAGATCCCGTGACTAAAACTTGACTCACATTTCTTGCAAGGCTTATTTGTGATGTTGTATTACCTAGTGGGCCCTGAGATTCCTCTCCGTCACAGGGAGTGACAAATCCCAGTCTTGATCCATGCGAACTCAACGGATACCTTCGGAGATACCTGTAGAGCACCTTTCTAGTCACCTAGTAACGTTGTGACATTTGATACTGATAACCCACAAGTATAGGGGATCGCAACAGTTTTCTAGTCACCTAATAACGTTGTGACATTTGTTGATTCGACACTAGGGGAAGCCAAAGAATAATGTCGAGTATTAGCAGTTGAGTTGTCAATTCAACCACACCTGAAAGACTTAGTGTCTGCAGCATAGTTTCAGTAGCAAAGTGGTGTGATAGCAATAGTAGCAATGGTAACAGTAGCAGAAGTGACAATAGTAGTGGTAACAGTAGCAGAAGTGAGAACAGTAGCAGCAAAGTAACGTAGCAAGGACCAGTAGGAAAAACTCGTAGGCATTGGTTCGGTGATGGATAATTATGCCAGATGACATTCATCATGCAACAGTTATAACATGGAGAGATATGTAACTAGCTCCAGTTCGTCAATGTAATGTAGGCATGCATTCCGTATATAGTCATACGTGCTTATGAAAAGAACTTGCATGATATCTATTGTCCATCCGTCCCGTGGCAGCGGGGTCCTAATGGAAACTACGGGATACTAAGGTTCTCCTTTTAATAGAGAACCGGAGCAAACCATTAGCACTTAGTGAATACATGAACTCCTCATACTATGGTCATCTCCGGGAGTGGTTCCAGCTATTGTCACTCCGGGGTTGCCGGGTCATAACACATAGTAGGTGACTACAACTTGCAAGATAGGATCAAGAACACACATATATTGATGAGAACATAATAGGTTCAGATCTAAAATCATGGCACTCGGGCCCTAGTGACAAGAATTAAGCATGGCAAAGTAGTAGCAACATCAATCTCAGAACATAGTGGATACTAGGGATCAATCCCCATCAATACTAACTCGATTACATGATAGATCTCATCCAACCCATCACCGTCCAGCAAGCCTACGATGAGATTACTCACGAACGATGAAGAGCATCATGGAATTGGCGATGATGGAAGGTTGATGATGACGACGGTGACGATCTCCCCTCTCCGGAGCCCAGAAAGGACTCCAGTTCTGCCCTCCAGAGGAAGAACAAGTGGTGGCGGCGCGTCTGTATCATAAAACGCGATGAACTCTCCTCCTTGATTTTTTTCCGGGCGAAAGGGACTAAATAGAGCTCGAGTTGGAGGCGGCGGAGCCCCGAGGGCCCCACAAGCCTGCTCGGCACAGCCAGGGGGGTGCGCCTCCTAGGGTTGTGGGCTCCTCGCTCCACGCCCCCGGTTGATTCTTGCGCCAGTATTTTTGATATATTCCACAAAAAATCCTCGTAAATTTACAGGTCATTCCGACAACTTTTATTTCTGCGCAAAAACAACACCATGGCAATTCTGCTGAAAACAGCGTTAGTCCGGGTTAGTTCCATTCAAATCATGCAAATTAGAGTCCAAAACAAGGGCAAAAGAATTTGGAAAAGTAGATACGAAGGAGATGTATCAACTCCCCCAAGCTTAAAGCCTTGCTTGTCCTCAAGCAATTCAGTTGACCAAGTGAAAGAGACAAAAGAAAACTTTTACGAACTCTATTTGATTTTGTTGCTGTAATTATGTTTAACTCATATTTAGATTTTCAGCAAGATCATAAGCTAACCACATAAAAAATGACATTTAGGTCTCAAGATGTACTCATATCAATGGCATAATCAACTAGCGAGCAATAATAATAAGTTTCAAACGTTAACACTTCAATCAAAACAATCATGAAGCAATATGAACAGATGTTATCTCGCTAGCTCTTTCTGAGACCGCAAAACATAAAGGCAGAGCACCTTCAAAGACCAAGGGCTGCCTGAACATTGTAATTTATGGCAAAGAAGATCCAGTCACAATAATACTCAATAACAATTAATTAAAAGCAAAGCATAAAAATGACGGAGGTGCTCTCTAATTGGTGCTTTTATAAGAAGAGGATGACTCAACAGGAACATAAATAGATAGGCCCTTTGCAGAGGGAAGCGTTGATTTGCAGAGGTGCCAGAGCTCAAGCTTTAAAGACAGAGATAAATAATTTTGGGTGGCATGCTTTCATTGTCAACGCAATGACCAAGAGTTTTCACCATCTTCCATGCTACACATACTATAGGCGGTTCGGGCATGCAAAACAGATTATTACTTGAAGGTTTAGAGAGTGGCACATGCAAATTTACATGGAACGGTAGGTAGATACCGCATATAGGTAGGTATGGTGGACTCATATGGGACAACTTTGGGTTTATGGAAGTGGATGCACAAGCATTATTCCCGCTTAGTACAAGTGAAGGCTAGCAAAAGACTGGGAAGCGACCAACTAGAGAGCAACAACAGTTATCAATATGCATTGAAATTAACCAACATTGAGTGCAAGCATGAGTAGGACATAAATCACCATCAACATGAATATCATAGAGGCTATGTTGATTTTGTTCCAACTACATGCGTGAACATGTGCCAAGTCAAGCCACTAGAATCATTCAAAGGAGGATACCATCCTATCATACTACATCATAATCATCTTGAAATTCATGTTGGCATCCAAGACAAACCATTATAAGCTCCTAGCTAATTAAGCATGGCATCAGAAACTATGATCTCTAAGTTGTCATCGCAAACATGTTTCTCTCATAACAAAGCTGAATTAGGAACGATGAGCTAGTCATATTTACAAAAATAAAATAGATCGAGTTCATACCAGCTTTTCCAGGTCAGTCACTTCATCATATATCGTCATTATTGCCTTTCACTTGCACGACCGAATGATGTGAACAATAATAAGAGTGCTCGTTGATACATCCATTTTGCATCATGTTTTCATGTTGATATTTATCGCTTCTTGGGCTGTTATTTAACTTTTCAGTACAATTCTTATGCCTTTTATTTCTTATTTTGCAAGGTTTACATGAAGAGGGAGAATACTGGCAGCTGGAATTCTGGCCTGAAAGTGGAGCAAGTTTGAGATACCTATTCTGTGCAACTCCAAACACCGTAAAAATCCCGATTCATCAAAAATACTAGGCCGAAGAAGTGCCAGAGGGGGGCGTGCAGGTGGACACAAGCATGCACGGCACGACCACCCCCCCCCCAGGCCGCGCCATGAGGGATTGTGGGCAGCCTACTGGCCCACTTGCCCCCCTCTTTTGCTATATGAAGGGTTTCGTCCAGGAAAAAATCAAGGAGGAGCTTTTTCGTGGTTTCGCCGCCGCCACGAGGCGGAACTTGAGCAGAACCAATCGAGAGCTCCGGCAGGACGATCCTGCCGGGGAAACTTCCCTCCCGGAGCGAGAAATCGTCGCCATCGTCATCACCAACACTCCTCTCATCGGAGGGGACTCGTCACCATTAACATCTTCATCAGCACCATCTCATCTCCAAACCCTAGTTCATCACTTGTAACCAATCTCCGTCTCGCGACTCCGATTGGTACTTGTAAGGTTGCTAGTAGTGTTGATTACTCTTTGTAGTTGATGCTAGTTGGATTGTTTGGTGGAAGAGTTCATGTTCAGATCCTTGATGCTACTCATTACCTCTCTGGTCATGAATATGATTGATATGTTGTATGTTATTTTTCCTCTAGTGGTGTTATGTGAACGTCGACTACATAACACTTCACCATTATTTGGTCCTAGAGGAAGGCATTGGGATGTAGTGAGTAGATGATGGGTTGCTAGAGTGATAGAAGCTTAAACCCTAGTTTATGTGTTGCTTCGTAAGGGGCTGATTTGGATCCAATAGTTTAATGCTATGGTTAGACTTTGTCTTAATTCTTCTTTCATAGTTGCGGATGCTTGCGAGAGGGGTTAATCATAAGTGGGATGCTTGTCCAAGTAATGGCAGTACCCAAGCGCTGGTCCACCCACATATCAAACTATCAAAGTAAGGAACGCGAATCATATGAACATGATGAAAACTAGCATGACAGAAATTCCCGTGTGTCCTCGGGAGTGCTTTTCCTCCTATAAGACTTTGTCCAGGCTTGTCCCTTGCTACAAAAGGGATTGGACCACCTTCTGCCGAATATGATCATGTGGTTCCTAGTGCTTACATTGAGAAACCACCTTTCCCTGTTAGGATAAAGCTTCAACTATGATACGTAGAGGCTATATTAGAACACCTACAACCCTAAGCAAATTAGAGTTGAACCTAGCATTGCTATTATCAAAGATCTTCTGTCCGACGATGTTGAGGGACATAATATTCACTTCTGTGAAGATGCTGCTAGAATTGCTAAACCTCACGTTAGAGACAAACATAGGCATGTTGTTGGCATGCCTGTGGTTTCTGTTAAGATAGGAGATCATTGTTATCATGGTTTATGTGACGTGGGCGCTAGTGTTAGTGCAATACCTCAATCCTTATATGATGAAATCAAAGACGAGATTGCACCTGTTGAGATAGAGCCTATTGATGTCACTATTCAGCTTGCCAATAAAGATACTATCTGCCCTGTGGGAATTGTTAGGGATGCTGAAGTCTTGTGTGGTAAAACGGAGTATCCTTCTGATTTCCTCATTCTTGCTACCGCTCAAGATAGCTTTTGTCCCATCATATTTGGCAGACCCTTCCTCAATACCGTCAATGCTCCTATTGATTGTGAGAAGCAAACTGTCACTGTTGGCTTTGAAGGTGTGTCACATGAGTTCAATTTCTCCATGTTTGGTAGACAACCTCATGAAAAGGAGTGGCCTAGTAAGGATGAAACTATTGCCTTAGCTTCTATTGTCGTGCCTCCTACTGATCCCTTAGAGAAATACTTGCTTGAGAATGAAAATGATATGCATATGGATGAAAGGGGTGAAATAGATTGAGTTGTCTTAGAACAATTTCCTATTCTTAGGAATAATCTGCCTGTTGAACTGCTTGGGGATCCACCCCCACCAAAGGGTGATCCTGTGTTCGAGCTTAAACAGTTGCCTGATACTCTTAAGTAGGTCTATCTGGATGAAAAAGAGATATATCCTTTCATAATTAGTGCTAGCCTCTGAGAGCATGAAGAAAAGAAGTTACTAAAAACTCTGAGGAAGCATCGTGCTGCTATTGGATATACTCTCAATGATCTTAAGGGCATTAGTCCTATCCTATGCCAGCACAAGATCAAAACTGATCCTGATTTCAAACCAGTTGCTGATCATCAAAGGAGACTGAATCCTAAGATGAAAGAAGTAGTAAGGAAAGAAATACTAAAGCTCCTGGAAGCGAGTATTATCCATCCTGTTGCTCATAGTGATTGGGGGAGTCTGGTGCATTGTGTTCCTAAGAAGGGAGGCATTATCGTTGTCCCTAATGATAAGGATGAATTGATCCCACAAAGGATTGTTACTGGCTATAGGATGGTGACTGATTTTAGGAAACTGAATAAAGCCACTAGGAAAGATCATTACCCTCTGCCTTTTATCGACCAAATGCTAGAAAGGCTTTCTAAACACACACACTTCTGCTTTCTAGACGGTTACTCTGGTTTCTCCCAAATACCAGTTGCACAATCTGATCAGGAGAAAACCACATTCACCTGCCCTTTCGGTACCTATGCTTATAGACGTATGCCTTTTGGCTTATATAATGCACCTGCCACCTTTCAAAGATGTATTCTGGGTATATTCTCTGACTATTGTGAAAAGATTGTCGAGGTTTTCATGGATGACTTTTCCGTTTACGGGTCTTCCTTTGATGATTGCCTCAGCAACCTTGATCGAGTCTTGCAGAGATGTAAAGATACCAATCTTGTCTTGAATTGGGAGAAGTGCCACTTTATGGTTAATGAAGGCATCGTCTTAGTACATAAAATTTCTGAAAGAGGTATTGAAGTCGATAAGGCTAAGGTTGATGCAACCGAGAAAATGCCATACCCCACAGATATCAAAGGTATAAGAAGTTTCCTTGGTCATGCTGGTTTCTATAGAAGGTTCACTAAAGACTTATCTAAGATATCTAGGCCTCTTACCAATCTCTTGCAAAAGGATATTCCTTTTGTCTTTGACGATCATTGTGAGGAAGCCTTCGAAATACTTAAGAGGGCTTTGATAACTGCACCTATTGTTCAACAACCTGATTGGAACTTACCTTTTGAAATCATGTGTGATGCTAGTGATTATGCTGTTGGTGTTGTCCTAGGGCAAAGAGTTGATAAGAAGTTGAATGTTATTCACTACACGAGTAAAACTCTAGATAGTGCCCAGAGAAACTATGCTACTACGGAGAAGGAATTTCTAGCAGTCATGTTTGCATGTGAAAAGTTCAAGTCTTACATAGTTGATTCCAAAGTCACTATTCACACTGATCATGCTGGTATTAAGTACCTCTTGGAAAAGAAGGACGCTAAACCTAGTTTTATCAGATGGGTTGTCTTGCTAAAAGAATTTGATTTGCACGTTGTCGACAAAAAGGGTGCTGATAACCCCGTAGCAGATAACTTGTCTAGGCTGGAGAACGTTCTTGATGACCCACAACCTATTGATGATAGCTTTCCCGATGAGCAATTGAATGTCATCAATGCTTCACATAGTGCACCGTGGTATGCTGATTATGCAAACTATATTGTTGCCAAATATATACCACCTAGTTTCATGTACCAGCAAAAGAAGAAGTTCTTCTTTGACTTGAGACATTACTTTTGGGATGATCCTCACTTTTATAAGGAAGGAGTAGATGGTCTTATTAGACGTTGTGTACCTAAACATGAACAGGGACAGATCCTATAGAAGTGTCACTCTGAGGCCTACGGAGGACACCATGCGGGAGATAGAACTACACACAAGGTATTGCAATCAGGTTTCTGAAAACCACTTGTCAGATCCTTCAGCTCCACGTTGGGTTCGACCCTCTTACTTATCAAAAGGACTACGATTGATCCCCTATACTTGTGGGTCATCACTCGTGCATTGTACTAAGATGGAATCTGCAAGCAAACACAAAGGAGAAGACCAAGTAATATAGCTCTTTGACAGATAAACAGATATGCATGCGAGAGCCACTAAAGATTGTAACCATGGTCTTGTACCATGACCCAAAGAAAAAGAACCTATTTACATGGGAAAGCTCCCAACAAGCAAAAGAAGAACATGAAATCTTTTTGGCTTTTCTCAAACTAGGCAAACACACGAGAAGAAAGCGAGAAAAAAAAATAAAGTAGCATGCATGATAAAGTGGCAAGGTGTGAACACCGACTATCAAGGTGAAAGAGTGAGCATGAATATAAAGTCGGTGAGAAACACGTACTCCCGCAAGCTTAGGCTTTTGGCCTAAGTTGGTCCACCCCCAAGGTGGAAACTAACCGTCTTCGGGGAACTCCGGAGTGTACTGAGGGTTCCACTGCTGGGTGAGATCCTCTGGCTCCCACTGATAAACTGGCGTCTGGTACTCGACTGGTAGCTCGGGCACGGGCACCTGTAGTGGTGCTATGCCCCAATATGCGTACATGTCCGAGGGCATTATAATGTACCTACCTAGATGAAGATTAAACAAAGAAGGAGTAGGCAAAGTAGTAGTCTCACGAGTACCCTGAGTAAATACCAGGTTATAAATCATCCTCTTATTTATGTATTTATCAAGAAAGTCATGGTGAACCACGCTATAATAATATAGATATCTCTCACGAAGAAGCATCTCTTGTTCCTCGTGCAGTCTAATAGGTATCTCAAAATGTCTAGCAAGATGGGTAGCATAGATACCTCCATAAACAACACCTTTAGTATGGTTCGTATTCAACCGTTGAGCCACTATAGTGCCCAAGCTATAAGTTTTATCATTATAAAGAGCTTCGCGCAAGACCGCAAGATTTTGGGAGCTAAGAGCTCCAGCTTTCCCACGGTCAATCAAACATTTTCCCACGAATAATGAGAAGTACCGAAGCACGGGAAAATGTATGCTAGCAACTCTAGCGCAACATACTCCTCTCTCCTCTCCTACAACAATGGTATCTATGAAAGCCTCGAAGTCCCGTGGACGAGGTTCATGAATATCCCCAACATAAGGTAATTTGCAAACATTGCAAAAATCCTGAAGTGACATGCGCTGGGGGATATCATATAACTTTAACTCAACCATAGGAGGGTTCTTCCTCAGATAGAAGTTAAAGCTTTGCACGAAAATATTAGTGAGGAGGATGTATTGTGGACACTTATCTTCAAGAAACGTGATAAGGCCTGCGTTCTCCACCAGGTAATAAAAATCCTCATAAAGACCGGCGTCATGTAAGAACACATCGCTTGGCCACTCGCACGCTCGAACTTCCGCAACTCGGGGGACTGCATACTTGGGTTTCTTCTTCTCATTTTCATCATCCTTGGGGTCACGGCTTGAAGAGCCTCTTAGGAACCTCCTCATCTTTTCCCTTTTCTTTCTCAAGGAACAATTCCCCCAAAACAGTTTGGTTTATGGGGCCTTGCACAAGGAGATCGAAAATCGCAGCAAGAAGAGCAAGAACACGGGTTTGAGCTGTAGAATGATTTTTTCTAGAGGTAGGAGAAGGAGATGGGAGCCGAAATAAGTGGAGGGGGGCACGTGGGACCCACAAGCCTGGTAGGCGTGGCCAGGTGGGTGCCTGCGCCTCCTAGACTTGTGGCCCACTGGTGCATCCCCCTGACTAGCTCTCGATCTCAGAATTTTCCAAAAATTTCAGAAACATCATAATTGATTTTCAGGGCATTTGAATAACTTTTATTTTTGGGACACTTTTCTAAGGGACGCAAAAAACAGAAAACAGGAAAAACTAAAGCTAAATCTATCATTTTTCTTCTAAGCAACCTAAGGTAAAGGTTTGGAACACAGGGTTGTGACTCCTAGATTCATGCATCTCATGGTCATCAAACGAAATAAGTCAATGAGGTTGATCAAGTCTCCTTGACTATTTGTTTTCGAATCAAATAAAACCGGAGATTTTTCGAATAGTCACTAGGTTACCTCAATGGGGATGTGCATATCCCCAACAAGCAAATCATACCTCATCTTAACAGTAGGTATAGGGCATTCACAGCTCCCAAAAAGAATCGATGAAGTTTTTTCAATAGCATTGATGCAATGTACTCGATATTGTTTCTTCGGAAAGTGCACAGTATGCTCATTACCATTGACATGGAAAGTGACATTGCCTTTGTTGCAATCAATAATAGCCCCTACAGTGTTTAAAAAGGGTCTTCCAAGGATGACCACCATGGTATCATCCCCGGGAATATCCAGAATAACAAAGTCAGTTAAGATAGTAACATTAGCAACCACAACAGGCACATCCTCGCAAATGCCGATAGGGAAAGCAGTTGATTTGTCGGCCATTTGCAAGGAGATTTTCGTGGGTGTCAACTTCTCCAATTCAAGCCTACAATAAAGAGAGAGAGGCATAACACTAACACCAGCTCCAAGATCGCATAAAGCAGTTCTAACGTAGTTGCCTTTAATGGAGCAACGTATAGTGGGCACTCCGAGATCACCTAATTTCTTAGGAGTTCCATCCTTGAAGGTGTAATTAGCGAGCATGGTGGAAATCTCAACCTCAGGTATCCTCCTCTTATTAGTCACAATATCCTTCATGTACTGAGCATAAGGAGACATTTTGAGCATATCTGTCAAACGCATTTGCAGAAAGCCAGGTCTAATCATTAAAAACAAATCACTCAAAATCCTCATGATCCTTTTTCTTGAATGGTTTGGGAGGAAAGGGTATGGGTTTCTGAACCCATGGTTCTCTTTCTTTACCATTCTTCCTAGCAATGAAGTCATTCTTATCGTATCTCCTATTCTTAGGTTGTGGTTTATCAAGATCAACAGGTTCAATCTCCATATCCTTATCATTGCTAGGTTGAGCATCATCATGAACACCACTATCGATATTATCATTAGGCTCATGTTCATCACTAGATTGTGTTTCGGCATCAGAAACAGAGACATCGTTTGGATTCTCGGGTGTAACAACAATAGGGTTGCTAGCATGGAAGTTCCTATCATCTTTCTTTTTCTTTCTAGGATGACTAGGTGCATCAGTGCTAACTCCTTGAGAATCTTGTTCAATTCTCTTAGGATGACCCTCAGGATACAAAGGTTCCTAGGTCATTCTACCGCCTCTAGTGACGACTCTGACAGAATTGTCATTCAACTCATTGAGCAAGTCATTTTGAACCTTAAGTACTTGTTCTACTTGAGTAGTAACCATAGAGGCATGTTTACTCAAAAGCTTAAGATCATTGATGTTTCGATCCACACAAGCACTTAAATGACTAAGCATACGCGCATTCTATTCCAATTGTCTACTAACATAATCATTGAAACTTTGTTGTTTGGCAAAAAAGTTATCAAATTCATCTAGGCATAAGCTAGCAGATTTATCAAAAGGAATATCACTCTCATTGAATCTACGAAGAGAATTTACCTCTACTACCTGTGTCGGGTTATCAAGACCTGAGAATTGACTCTCATTGAATCTTCGATAGGTGGTAGTTTTTTGACATCTTCACATTTAATGCCTTTCTCTTTCATAGATTTCTTAGGTTCTTGCATATCTTCAGGACTGAGGAATAGATTATCTCTTTTCTTCGGAGTTGGCTTGAGAGGTGGTTCGGGAATAGTCCAAGCATTCTCATTGCACAAGATATTATTCAATAGAATCTCAGGTTGTTCCACAGTTCGTTCCCTAAAAACACAACCAACACAACTATCTAGGTGGTCCCTAGAAGTATCGGTTTGTCCATTATAGAAGATATCAAGTATTTCATTCTTCTCAAGAGGCTGATCAGGCAAAGCATTCAGTAGTTGGACAAGCCTCCCCCAAGCTTGTGGGAGATTCTCTTCTTCAACTTGCACAAAGTTATATATATCCTGCAAGGCAGCTTGTTTCTTATGGGCAGGAAAATATTTCTCAGAGAAGTAGTAGATCATATCCTGGGAATACGCACATAACCAGGAGCAAGTGAAGTGAACCAAGTCTTAGCATCATCCTTTAGCGAGAAAGGAAACAACTTAAGGATATAGTAGTGGCAGATCTTTTCCTCACTCGTGAATAGGGTGGCTATATCGTGCAGCTTATAAGATGTTCTACAACCGTTTCAGACTCATAACCATAAAAAGGATCAGATTCGACCAAAGTGATTAACTCAGGGTCGACAGAGAATTCATAATCCTTATCGGTCACAAAAATAGGCGAAGTTGCAAACTTCGGGTTGTATTTCATCCTAGCGTTCAGAGATTTTTCTTTCCACTTGCGCAGTAATTTCTCAAGATCATAGCTATCTTTACAAGCAAGAAAGTCCTCAGCTACCTCTCCCTACATAACACAACCCTCAGGTATATCAGGCAATTCAGACCTAGGAGAGCTAGTTCTTATAGGTGAAATATCAGGTTCTACTTCAATAATCTCAGCAGTTTCAGAAGTATCATCACATTCAGCAGCAACTCTAGCAATTTGTGCATCAAGTAATGCACCTAGTGGCAAAGCAGCATCAAGAAAAGCATCATCACAAGAATCATGGATAGCAGAAGTAGCATCATCAAGCACAGGCGACACATCAAAATTTCTAGCAGGAGGTGGTGTCGCAAACTTACTCATAACTGAAGGTGAATCAAGTGCAGAGCTAGATGGCAGTTCCTTACCTGTCCTCGTAGTTGAGGGAAAGACTTTAGTTTTTGGATCTCTCGGATTCCTCAGAGTGATCAACGGACGTAAATTCCAAGTGACTCAGAGAATAGAGCTATGCCTCCCCGGCAACGGCGCCAGAAAGTAGTCTTGATAACCCACAAGTATAGGGGATAGCAACAGTTTTTGTGGGTCGAGTATTCAACCCAAATTTGTTGATTCAACACAAGGGGAAGCCAAAGAATATTCTCAAGTATTAGCAGTTGAGTTGTCAATTCAACCACACCTGAAAGACTTAGTATCTGCAGCAGAGTTTCAGTAGCAAAGTGGTGTGATAGCAACAGTAGCAATGGTAACAGTAGTAGCAGTGACAGCAGTAGTGGTAACAGTAGCAGCAGTGACAAGAGTAGCAGCAAAGTAATGTAGCAAGGACCAGTAGGAAAAACTCATAGGCATTGGATCGGTGATGGATAATTATGCCCGATGACATTCATCATGCAACAGTTATAACATGGGGAGATATGTAACTAGCTCCAGTTCGTCAATGTAATGGACGCATGTAGTCCGTATATAGTCATACGTGCTTATGAAAAGAACTTGCATGACATCTATTGTCCATCCCTCCCGCGGCAGCGGGGTCCTAATGGAAACTACGGGATATTAAGGTTCTCCTTTTAATAGAGAACCGGAACAAATCATTAGCACTTAGTGAATACATTAATTCCTCATACTATGGTCATCTCCGGGAGTGGTTCCGGCTATTGTCACTCCGGGGTTGCCGGGTAATAACACATAGTAGGTGACTACAACTGGCATGATAGGATCAAGAACACACATATATTGATGAGAACATAATAGGTTCTGATCTGAAATCATGGCACTCGGGCCCTAGTGACAAGCATTAAGCATGGCAAAGTAGTAGCAACATCAATCTCAGAACATAGTGGATACTAGGGATCAATCCCCATGAAAACTAACTCGATTACGTGATAGATATCATCCAACCCATCACCGTCCAGCAAGCTTACGATGAGATTACTCACGAACGATGAAGAGCATCATGGAATTGGCGATGAAGGAAGGTTGATGATGACGACGGTGACGATCTCCCCTCTCCGGAGCCTAGAACGGACTCCAGATCTTCCCTCCAGAGGAAGAACGGGTGGTGGCGGCGCCTCCGTAACGTAAAACGCGATGAACTCTCCTCCTTGATTTTTTCTCGGCAAAAGGGACTAAATAGAGCTGGAGTTGGAGGCAGCGGAGCCCCGAGGGCCCCACAAGCGTGCTAGGCATGGCCAGGAGGCCCGCGCCTCCTGGGCTTGTGGGCTCCTTGATCCACGCCTCCGGTTGATTCTTGCGCCAGTATTTTTTATATATTCCACAAAAAATCCTCGTAAATTTCCAGGTCATTCCGAGAACTTTTATTTCTGCGCAAAAACAACACCATGGCAATTCTGCTGAAAACAGCGTTAGTCTGGGTTAGTTCCATTCAAATCATGCAAATTAGAGTCCAAAACAAGGGCAAAATAGTTTGGAAAAGTAGAGACGATGGATATGTATCAGATACACACAAGGTATTGCTCCGGTGTCAGTGAGTTACATGATGTCGTGGTCATCAGAATGAATACTTGACACGCAGAAAACAATGGCAACAAAATAACACGATAACATGCTAGGTTTATAATTTAGGTCTTGCCCATCACATCATTCTTCTAATGATGTGATCCAGTTATTAAGTGACAACACTTGCATATGGTCAGAAAACCTTAACCATCCTTAATCAACTCGCTAGTCAACTAGAAGCTTATTAGGGACATTGTTTTGTCTATATATCCGCACATGTATTTATGCTTTCATTCAATACAATTATAGCATGGATAATAAACGACCATCTTGAAATAGTAAAGATAACTATAACTATTTTATCATTGCCTATAGGGCATATTTCCAACATGGGATCCCTTCCCGTTGAAGCTATGAGGGAAGAGGACCCGGGCCACCGCTATAAATAGAGAAGGTACGGTACTTGAGAGAGGGAGTTGATTCGGACAGCAGAACAACACACTTAGTCGCTCAGCTTCTGGAGGTCCAAGAACAATGTAGTAACTCATCCACTACCTCCGTGACACGCAATTCACCAAAAGCAGGAGTAAGCTTTTACGTTTCGCAGCGGCCCGAACCTGGGTATACTGTTGCGTTCTGTGTTCCCCTCACCATCGAGTGAGTCCTTCATCGTTTCCGTCGAGTAGTGAGTTAGGCGGGGCATAGCAGGAGAAAACTTCGTACATGCCCCAGTGTTCGAATCCTTAGGGTTTTGCGGAGCCCGAAATCCGACATTTTGCGCGCCAGGTAGGGGCATGTCGAGGCCTCCCCTAAAGCTTGTCTCGCCACAACTGACCGCATCCATGGCGAAGAAACGACAAGTCCGCGCGGAGAGACGTGTTGCTCACATGGCTCTGACGGCATGGGCAGGCAACGACACCCAGCTGTCCACATCCACCCCGGCGCCCGACGGCCATGCTGGACAGACTTAGGGCGAGCGCCGGGGTTTGCCATCGTTGCCAACTGTGCGACATCCCCGCGTCACCCCGGCTCGTCCGTGCGCCCCGCTGGCGCCTCCCCTCGTCCGACCCTGCCAGCACCTGATGAACATGCATGTCGCCCTGCTGGTGGCATATGAGCTCAGGCGGTGGAGCACAACGCGTGACTGTCGCGTCAGAGATCACGCGCGCCATCTCGGGCGATCCGCCGCCAAAGAACTCAACATCGTCCCCACGCGAGCCGTGCTCACCAGCCCGTTTCGCTGGGACTTGCGACAGATGGACCGCGCGAGCGTGCCCGCGAGCGCGTCTGAAACTTCCATCAGGGCTCGCCCTCGCAGGGGATCCTGCAGGAGCAGATGAGGGTGCAAGACTCGGCTCCGCGTGGAGGGCGTCATCCGGCGTTCCTCAACTTGCTCCCCAGAGGAGGGAGAGAGCATCAGAGGCCCGACTACATCAACCCTCGAGGGCTCACGCGAGCCGGCGACAACCACACCGGCCCATCTACGCATCGCGAAGGAGAACTCACGGGCCAGCACTACAACAGGTTTCACGAGCGCGACCCTATGAACCGCCCCCCATGAAGAGGTATGAACAACGTTGTGGGGGGTACCGAAGGGGGTCGCTCCGCGAGGGTGCCCAACGTGGGTAGGCTCGTGGGGCACACCTACTAGCTGGGAGCTTCCTTAGGCAGGCGTCTGGGTTTGGGGACCGGTGACCTCTTGCCTTGGACAGGGTGGACGCACCCTTGTGTCCAGGTTGAGGGGCCCCAACCTGGGGATGGAGGGTGGAACATATGCCCATGTTCCCTGGCCAGACGAACCAAACCTGGGGGTCAGGTTGGTATACCCGCTCCGGCCCCTAGGGCGCGCGATGCTTACTTTTGGGACGGAGGGTGGAACACGCACCCAAGTCACCGATGCATCTTTCGTTTGATTACCAGCATGTGTTCGGATACCCGTCGATGCCCTTAGGCTGGGCCAGACTGGCCTGGGGGCGCGGCCCAGGGTATCAGCCAGGGAACCCCGAGGACTCAGGCGAGGCGCGCTGGGGCATAGCCCCGGGGATCCCGCACCCGGCACGTGGGCGAGTCGCCCGACCGGACGGTGCGGGGGTCTCCCCCCACGCTCGGGGGCTGGCTCATGGTGGTTCACGCTACCAGCCTGGAGATCACGACCCATGAGGCGTGCAGCCCTCAAAGCATCCCGGGGCACCACACCAACCCATAGCCCTTTGGCGCAGCTCCGCAATGCCCCAGCGCCACCACTGCATCGACTCTGCATCGTCCTTCCATTCTTCCGGAACCTACTTCATCCCGTGACACTCTCACGTAATAACGAGCCGATGTTGTACACGCCCAGGGCCCCCCGAGGACGCGGAAGGGATCCATTCCACGCTGGTGGGGAGGACGAAGGAAATCAACACAGTGCATGAATGACTTCCGGAATCAGGCGCGTAATGACTTGGGGGTAGGGACACTCGCGAGGCCAAAGCGTTCTCGCAAGCTCCCAGATACACCCCACCGTGACACTCTCACGTAATAACGAGCCCAGGCTGTATACGCCCAGGCCCCCCCGAGGACGCGGAAGGGGTCCACACCACGCCTAGTGGAAGACCTTAACTCAGGACGCGGTGAATAGCTAGGATGTCGGACGCGGTTTCCTCTCGTTCCTTCA
Source organism: Hordeum vulgare subsp. vulgare (assembly GCF_904849725.1). Classification (NCBI taxonomy): domain Eukaryota; kingdom Viridiplantae; phylum Streptophyta; class Magnoliopsida; order Poales; family Poaceae; genus Hordeum; species Hordeum vulgare. The sequence continues at coordinate 265,500,651 of NC_058519.1, read as the reverse complement.
GTATGTTTTTAGTTGAGGCCCCCTAAGGCCTTCGCTTTTTGTTGTATCCTGAGTCATTAAGGGCTCGCGAGTTTCCAAGTTTGAAGTTTTGAAAAGAAAAAGGAGGGTGGGGGTTTCGTTTTTGTGTTCTCTCGTTTTGTCGGAATCGTGTTTCCTTTTCCCGTTTGCTTTTGTCAATATTTCGCGGGAACCTCGGGGATCTTCGGTCCTCCCGGGGCAACCGCAAAAGAGGGGTGGAATACGGAATCGCTCGAGCACTAGAAAGGAGGCTCCTGGATCCCACCTCAAGATCCTTACCGGTCATAATGCCACCTCAAGAGCCTTACTGGTCATAATGACACTCGCCGCTTTCGCAGTGGTAGGGATATGTGCGGGACTGGGCCTGACGACACAGAGCGGCTTGAGTGTCAAAGGGGTCTCCTGCCTCATTGGCCTCAGTGGTCACAATGCCACCCGCCCCCAGGGCGTCGGGGCTTTGCCCCATGAGAGTAGCCTTGGTAACGGGCTTCAACGCATGGCGGCAGAGAGATGTGCGTTACCGGGACCTGCACACACAGAGTGCTGAAAGGTTCTTCAAACCACCCCAAAGAAGGAAGGAGACATGCGAATGAGTCCCCGCTCGCAGGACAAAACATCAGCATTGCAACATCTCAGGTTGGCGACGATCACGGTCAGAATAGAAGCGCCACGCGTACCTCGACACCAGGAAACATGTCAAAAGATACCCACCAAACACCGCCTAGTTGACGCTAAACTTAACATAGGAACCTATGAGGGGTTGAGGATCATGAGGGCACGTCTTCACCGGGGCCCATGCCGCGGCCCTCTAGAGAAAGACTCGCCACCAGGTCCTCCACGTGAACATCGACCCACTAAGCTAGGGCGGCACGGATCGGCTCAGGCACTGGATCCAGCACAGGAGCAAAGTCGAAATCAGGGTCAAGGCAAAGGAGGTGACTGAAGACTTTTGAGGAAGCCTGACCTAAAAGGCCGCATCTCTTCTCCTCCATGAAAGCAAGTGCCTTCCCGACGCTCGCCTCAAGACTCTCCACGACGTGGCAGAAAAATCACAAGTACCCGGAGTCGTCGGGAATTAGGGGACCAGAAACGCCCTCCTCACAGATGTCGCCTAGGGCGCGGGAAGCCCACCGCTCAAGGGACTGGAACATCTTGGAGCGTTCAAGCTGGAGGCTGCGAGCGTGGGTGGCCTCTTCAGAAGCCTCTCCAACCAGGGAAGACGCGCCTTTGACTTGTTTGCAGATGATCGACAACTTACCCTCAGCAATGGCCTATGCGTCCATCGCGGCCTGCCGACTTTCCATTTCCTGATCCAACCTCCTCCGGAGGGCGCTGACCTCATTTTATAGGCAGTCACAGCGCCTAAGGAAGCGGGATTCCTAGAGCTTCAACTTCGCGCGGTAATCAAGGAGAAGGGAACGTCGGGCCTCCGCCACCCTCTTGTCTACCTCCTCCTCAAGATTCGCCTCGCGAGAGGCAAGGGAATCCTCGACAAGCGATAGAGGCGCTCACGCGTCTCTAAACACTCCTGCTCCAAGCATTGCTCCACTCCTTCGAGCACTAGCAAGTCGGCAGATGCTCGAGGACCGACAAGGAAGGAGTCCGCTGTGGGCCCCCAGGGGAACCATCAGTGGAACTTGCGCTTCGAGGCGGGCGATGAGGGCGCATGGCTCCTTGTGGCGGTCTTCGGAGACCCTGCATTAACAATCAGCCTCGAGAACCTCAGCAAGGGCGCGCTCGCGTGTTTCTACTGGCATGGCAAGGGATGCCTCTACCTCTACACGGGCGCTCTCCCGCTGCAGACGTCCGAGGTTCACGGCGACTTCAAGCTGGCGCCACACCGACACAAGGTACTGGGGGTCACCTTCCCGACGAGCCTCGTGACTCGAAAGCCCCGCCCCCAGACGTTGAAGCGCGTCCTCAGCGGTGCGGAGCAAGCCGCAGGGTGCGGCGGGCGAATCCGCGACACGCCCCAAAGGCAAGCGGGGGTCCTCACTTCTCGAACGACGAGCAGAAGAAGCGCGCAAGGGGGCTGGGGGCTACCCTGGCCCCGTTTCATCGACGTCAAGTGTCCCATGAGGCCCCTCATCACCATGCTGGAGGGGCCCATGGGGAAGGAGCGGCACTGCCCTGGGAGGTGCCACATGCGAAGGGAAAGGCATCCCCTGAAAGAACTAAAGGCCTCCAACGAAGAAGACCGCAGGGGGTTGGTGCTACTGCAACAAAAGACCTTCCAACGGTGCCAGAAATAGGTGTGTTGACGGCACCAGGAATCCTTCTGCTACGGCTACACCTTACGGGACTTCCTAGGCAAATATGTAAAGTATTTACCCCGTGGCCTTGGAGCCTTGCGTTGGTGTTCCCTCGAAGCGGAAAGGGTGATGTAGGGCAACGGTGGTAAGTATTTCCGTAAGTTTGAGAACCAAGGTATCGATCCAGTGAAGGAGTATCACAAGAACCTGCACAAACACAAAAAGCTTGCTCCCAACGCTATGAAGGGGTTGTCAATCCCTTACAGATTGTTCGCCAAGTGAGAACTGAAAGCAACAAAGTAACAAAATAATGTAAAAGCAAAAGTGGAAACTATAGGTGTGAATAGACCCGGGGCCGTAGTGTTTACTAGTGGCTTCTCTCATGAAAGCAAGTAGACGGTGGGTGAACAAATTTCTGTCGAGCAACTGATACAACCTCGCAAAGTCGTGACGTCATATATGGCAATGATTATATCTATAGGCATCACGTCCGAAACAAGTAGACCGATACTTTCTGCATCTACTACCATTACTCGACACGTCGACCGCTATCCAGCATGCATCTAGTGTATTAAGTACAAAAGAACAGAGTAACGCCTTAAGCAAGATGACGTGATGTAGATGGACAATCTCATATCTATGACAGAGCCCACCTTGTTACCCTTGATGGCAACTACACGACGTGTGCCTTGCTGCCCCTACTGTCACTGGGAAAGGTCACCACACGGTAAGAACCCAAAACCAAACACTTCTCCCATTGCAAGAATCATAGATCTAGTTGGCCAAACAAAACCAAAGACTCGGAGAGACTTACAAGGATATCAAATCATGCATATAGGAAATCAGCAAAGACTCAAATATATATCATAGATAATCTGATCACAAATCCACAATTCATCGGATCTCGACAAACACACCACCAAAGAAGATTACATCGGATAGGTCTCCATGAAGGTCATGGAGCACTTTGTATTCAAGATCCAAGAGAGAGAAGAAGCCATCTAGCTACTAACTACGGACCGGTAGGTCTGAAGTGAACTACTCACGAGTCATTGGAGGGGCGATGATGATGATGAAGAAGGCCTCCAACTCCAAAGTCCCCTCCGGCAGGGCACCGGGAAGGGTCTCCAGATGAGATCTCGCGGAAACGGAAGCTTGCGGCGGCGGAAAAGTATTTTCGTGGATCCCTTAATTTTTTCTGATTTTTAGGGAATATATAGGCGCAAGATCCAGGTCAGGGGGGCACCAGGGAGGCCACAAGCCTGCCCACCGCCACCCCCTGGTGGCGGAGTGGGAGCTTGTGGGCTCCCTGTAGCCCTCGTGGCTTGGCCCACAAGCCCCCTGATCTTCTTCCGTTCGGGAAAAAATCATTTCGGGGATTTTATTCCGTTTGGACTCCGTTCCAAAATCAGATCTGAAAAGAGCCAAAAACACACAAAAAACAGGAACTGGCACTTGGCACTGAATTAATAAGTTAGTCCCAACAAAGATATAAAAGGTACATAAAACATCCAAAGATGACAAGATAACAACATGAAACCATCAAAAATTATAGATACGTTTGAGACGTATCAAGCATCCCCAAGCTTAACTCCTGCTCGTCCTCGAGTAGGGAAGTGATAAAGAATGAATTTTTGATGCTTTCATGCTACCTAGCATAGATGTCCTTTGTAACTCCTCTTATGTGACGTGAATGTTCAGATCCATTATATTCAAAACAATAGTTTGCTATTGACATGGAAACAATAATAATTCAAGCAAACTAGCAAGGTAATCATGAACTTTCAAAATAACATGGCCAAAAGAAATTTATCCCAACAAAGGCATATAGTCTGGCTATGCTCTATCATCATTGCACAACGAATTTAAATCATGCACAACCCCGGTATTGGCCAAGTAATTGTTTCAAACCTTTACTTTCTCAAACCTTTTCAACTCTCACGCAATACAGGAGCGTGAGCCATGGTTTTAGCACTATAAGTGATGTGGAGTGTGGTGGAGTTTGCAAGACAAAAAAGGAGAAGATGGTCACATTAACTTGGCATATCAATGAGTTGTGGAAATACTCATCAATAGATATCAATGTGAATGAGTAGGGATTGCCATACAAATGATGCACTAGAGCTAAGAGTATGTGAAAGCTCTTAAAGAGAACTAGTGGGTGTGCATCCAACTTGCTTGCTCACGAAGACCTAAGGCAATTTTGAGGAAGCCTATCATTGGAATATACAAGCCAAGTTATATAATTAAAACTTCCCACTAGCTATATGGTGGTGACAAAACGAGAGACTCGCAATCAAGAAGATCATGGTGCTTAATATGCACAAGTGTGGAAAAGTGGTAAAATTGTCCCTTCTCTCTTTTTCTCTCAATGTTTTTAATTTTATTTTTGTGTGGGCTGTTTGGCCTCTTTTTATTTTTTTTTTTTATATTTTGGTGGGCATATTTGGCCTCTTTTATTTCGTCACATGGGACAATGCTCCATCAATGATGATCATCACACTTTCAACTCAAAACTTAGAGCAACGATGACTCTATATGGAATGCCTTCGGTAGTGTACCGTGACAATGATCTAGCATGGCATAGACATTAATGGAAACATCACGCTAGCTATCTTACGAACATGCAATAGCAATGTAGACGTGGTGGCACAAGTCATGGTGGTAGTTGCATGGCAATATATCTCGGAATGATTTTGAAAAGGCCATAGTAGGTAGGTATGGTGGCTGTTTTTGAGGGATGCTAATGGTGGGTTTTGTGCACCGGCAAAAGTTGCACGGCACTAAGAAGATAGTGATGGTGGAAGGTGAAAGTGCATCTAAACAATGGACTCGACATTAGTGATGAAGAACTCATATACTTGTTGCAGAAGTTTTATTAGTAATCGAAACAAAGCATTCAACGCATACTACTAGGGGAAGGGTTGGTTGGTATAAACCATTGTGCGATCCCGACCTCCACGCAAAGGATGACAATCAATAGACTAATCATGCTCAGATTTCATCACATAGAGGTTCACCATACGTGCATGCTACGGGAATCACTAACTTCAGCACAGGTATTTCTAGATCCATAACACCTTACTAGCATAACTTCAATATTACCAAAACCACAACTCAAAACTAATTGAGATGAATCAAACTTCTCTAACTATTCAATGCACATGAAGGTGGAAGTTTTCGTATCCCTTTGGATAACTACCCCTTTTGAGACTACTTTCAAAGCATAGATCAACTATCAAGCCACGCACCGCTGTGCTCTAAAAGATATAAGTGAAGCACATAGAGCAAAAGTATCTAGCTCAAAAGATATAAGGGAAGCACATGTGAGCTGAATTGTCTACCAAAACATACAAGTGAAGCTCGACAAAATCACGGTGAGTGCATGTCTCTCTCTCTAGGTGTGCAGAAAGGATGATTGTGACACAACAAAAATAAAAGACTCCTACGATACAAGTCGCTCCAAGAAAAAACAAATAACATGTGGTGAATAAAAATATAGCCCCAGGTAACGTTACCGATGGATTGAAAACGAGAGAGGGGATGCCTTCCCGGGGCATCCCCAAGCTTAGGCTTTTACGGAATCATTGAATCTCTTGGGGCGCCTTGGGCATCCACAAGCTTGAGCTCTTGCCACTCTTTATCTCTTTGTCCATAAGAACTTCACCCAAAACTTGAAAACTTCACAAGACGAAACTTAAACAGAAACTCGTGATAACATTAGTATGAGAAAGCAAACCACCACTTCCATAGGTACTGTAGCAAACTTAAATTCAACTTATGGTGATGTTGGGTTTCTGTATTTTCATTCTTACATGGCTAATACCCCCCGATACTATCCATAGTTTCATCAAAATAAGCAACCACCACAACAAAAACAGAATCTGTTAACAGCAGACCAGTCTGTAGCAATCTGTATATTTCGTATACTTGTGGTACTTCAAAAATACTGAAACATTATGAAAGTTTGAAGAATTTGCGTAGAAATCAGAAGCAAAAAGAATCAACTCAAAATCTCTTACATAAAAAAAATGAAAATTCTTTTCGTGAGCAGAAAGTTTCTGTATTTTCCAGCATGACCAAACGATCATCCCCAAGACTAATCATAACGGTTTTGCTTGGCACAAACGCAAAAAGAAACACAAGAAACACAATCATAACAGAATTATGAAAGTGTGGAAAACACAAAACAGAAAGAAAAAGGAAAGATTCATTGGGTTGCCTCCCAACAAGCGCTTTTGTTTAACGCCCTTAGCTAGGCAAAAGGTGATGGAATCACGTATAGTCATCTTTGGTGGTCAAACCATAAGTAGCCCTCATCATTGATTCATAAAGCAATCTTATTTAATTTCTAGGAAAGTGCTCCATGCCCTTCTTTAAAAGAAATTGAAATCTAATATTCCCTTCCTTTATGTCGATGATAGCACCAATAGTCCTTAGGAAAGGTCTACCAAGAATAATGGGACACAAAGGATTGCAATCTATGTCAAGTACAATGAAATCCACGGGTACATAGTTCTTATTTGCAACCATAAGAACATCATAGATACTTCCCATGGGTTTCTTTACAGTAGAATCCGCAAGATGCAAATTAATAGAACACTCTTCAATCTCATGGAAACCAAGAATATCACATAAAGACTTTGGAATCGCGGAAACACTAGCACCCAAATCACACAAAGCATTGAATTCATAGTTTTCTATCTTGATTTTGATAGTAGGTTCCCACTCATCATGAAGTTTTCTAGGTATAGAGACTTCTAGTTCAAGCTTCTCTTGAAGAGATTTTATCATAGCATACACGATATGCGCGGTAAATGCTTTACTTTGGCTATATGCATGTGGAGAGTTTGCAATGGATTGCATCAAAGAAATGCATTCAAACAAGGATCAATTATCATAATTGAATTCCTTGAAATCCAAAGTGGGAGTTTCATTACTACCCAAAATTTTGATTTCATCTAGTCCACTCTCCACACCTTTATCATCAAGATGGGTGGACTCCGAATCATTGGGGAGATTTTTCAACCAAAGTGGATTCATATCCATCCCCTCCATAAATAGATTTGACACGCGAAAACAAAGATTCAAGAGGAGACATACCAAGCACTTTAAGATCTTCGTGATTTGCATCACTAGAACGCACCCTTTTAAACCATTCATGCCTAGCGCGAATTTGGGCGGTTCTTTATTTGCTCTCATTCATGGAGACAAACATAGCTTTTAAAGTTTCATCCAAGTTGACCTTGGTAGGAGCACATCTAAGTTTTAAAGCATCAATATCACAAGACATCCTATCAACGCTCTTAGCCAAATCGTCAATTTTGAGTAGTTTTTCCTCTATGGATGCGTTGAAAATCTTTTGAGAGTTGATGAACTCTTTGATATTACTCTCTAAATCAGAGGGTAATTTGTAGTGATTTCCATAAGTGTTGTTGTAGGAATTGCCATAATTGTAAGAGGAGTTACTAGGAAAAGGCCTAGGAACATAGTTTCCTCTAAAAGCATTGGTGTTGCCAAAATTGTTCCTACCAACAAAATTCACGTCGAAACTAGCGTTCCTACTCTAAATCAAGGAAGATAGTGGAATGTCATTAGGATCTACAGTAGCGTTTCTACTTGCAACCAGATTCATCAACTCATCCATCTTAGCACTAAGCAAGTTAATCTCTTCTATAGCGTGGACCTTTTTGCTAGCAGGTGACCTTTCAGTGTGCCATTGAGAGTAGTTGGTCATGATATTGTCTAGGAGTTTTGTAGCGTCTCCTAACAAGATTTCCATGAACGTTCCACCCGAGGCAGAGTCCAAGATATTGCGAGAAGTGAAATTCAAGCCAACGTAAAAGATTTGTATAATCATCCACAAACTCAAGCCATGAGCGGGACAATTTCTAATCATAAGCTTCATCCACTCCCAAGATTGTGCAACGTGTTCATGATCAAGTTGCTTGAAATTCATGATATCGTTACGTAAGGAGATGATCTTAGCCGGCGGAATATACTTTGATATGTAAGAATCTTTGCACTTATCCGAAGAATCGATACTATTTTTAGGCAAAGAAGAAAACCAAATTTTGCGCGATCTCGCAACTAGAAAGGAAAAAGTTTCAACTTAATAACATCATTATCCACATCTCTTTTCTTTTGCATACCACAAAGCTCAATGAAGGTATTGAGATGGGATGCGGCATCTTCACTAGGAAGGCCCGAGAATTGCTCTTTCATAACAAGATTCAGCAAAGCTGCGTTGATTTCATACGATTCCGCGCTAGTGGCGGGAGCAATCGGAGTACTAATAAAATTAATATTGGTACTCTAGAAGTTGCAAAGTTTGGTGGTTTTAGCCATGATGACTTCAACAAAAAAATAAGCACACAAGCAAGCAAGAAAACCGGCAAAGGAAAACGGCAAAGGCAAAAGGAAACGACAAAGGAAAAAGGCAAATGAAAACGGCAAATGTGATGTGGGGGAGAGGAAAACGAGAGGAAACTGGCAAAAAATGTAAATGCAAGAGATGAGTTTGTGAGACCTACTTGGATAGATCTCTCCTTCTCGGCAACGGCGCCATAAATACTTATGCTACTGCAACAAAATACCTTCCAACAGCGCCAGAAATAGGTGTGTTGACGGCACCAGAAATCCTTCTGCTACGGCTACGCCTTAAGGGACTTCCTAGGCAAATATGCAAAGGATTTCCCCCGTGGCCTTGGAGCCTTGCGTTGGTGTTCCCTCGACGCGGAAAGGGTGATGTAGCGCAGCGGTGGTAAGTATTTCCCTCAGTTTGAGAACCAAGGTATCGATCCAGTGAAGGAGTATCACAAGAGCTTGCACAAACACAAAAAGCTTGCTCCCAACGCTATGAAGGGGTTGTCAATCCCTTATAGATTGTTCGCCAAGTGAGAACTGAAAGAAACAAAGTAACAAAGCAAAGTAAAAGCGAAAGTGGAAACGATAGGTGTGAATAGACCTGGGGGCCGTAGTGTTTACTAGTGGCTTCTCTCATGAAAGCAAGTAGACGGTGGGTGAACAAATTACTGTCGAGCAATTTATAGAACCGCGCAAAGTCGTGACGTCATCTATGGCAATGATTATATCTATAGGCATTACGTCCAAAACAAGTAGACCAATACTTTATGCATCTACTACTATTACTCCACACATCGACCGCTATCCAGCATGCATCTAGTGTATTAAGTCCAAAAGAACAGAGTAACGCCTTAAGCAAGATGACATGATGTAGACGGACAATCTCATATCTACAACAGAGCCCACCTTGTTACCCTTGATGGCAACTACACGATGTATGCCTTGCTGCCCCTACTGTCACTGGGAAAGGTCACCACACGGTAAGAACCCAAAACCAAGCACTTCTCCCATTGCAAGAATGATAGATCTAGTTGGCCAAACAAAACCCAAGACTCGGAGAGAGTTACAAGGATATCAAATGATGCATATAAGAAATCAGCAAAGAGTGAAGTACATATCATAGATAATCTGATCACAAATCCACAATTCATCAGATCTCGACAAACACACCACCAAAGAAGGTTACATCAGATATATCTCCATGAAGATCATGAAGAACTTTGTATTGAAGATCCAAGAGAGAGAATAAGCCATCTAGCTACTAACTACGGACCCATAGGTCTGAAGTGAACTACTCACGAGTCATTGGAGGGGCGATGATGATGATGAAGAAGCCCTCCAACTCCAAAGTCCACTCCGGCAGGGCACCGGGAAGGGTCTCCAGATGAGATCTCGCCGAAACAGAAGCTTGCGGCGGCGGAAAAGTATTTTTGTGGATCCCTTGATTTTTTTTTCTGATTTTTAGGGAATATATAGGCGCGAGATCTAGATCAGGGGGGAGCCAGGGAGGCCACAAGCCTGCCCACCGCCGCCCCCTGGTGGCGGAGTGGGAGCTTGTGGGCTCCCTGTAGCCCTCCTGGCTTGGCCCACAAGCCCCCTGATCTTCTTCCGTTCGGGAAAAAATCATTTCGGGCATTTTATTCCGTTTGGACTCCGTTCCAAAATCAGATCTGAAAAGAGCCAAAAACACAGAAAAAACAGGAACTCGCACTTGGCACTGAATTAATAAGTTAGTCCCAAAAAAGATATAAAAGGTACATAAGACATCCAAAGATGACAAGATAACAGCATGAAACCATCAAAAATTATAGATACGTTTGAGACGTATCTGTTGGCGCGTAGGAGGTTTCGGAGACCAGGCTCCGTGGAGTGCGAGGGAAGAAACAGTGGGACCCCCAGCGGCCTCCGGAGCAGGCGACGCTGATCTGCCCCCCTGGCCGTCGAGCGGAGACCTGAGGAACAGAGGCTTAGAAGACAGGCGCGTAAAGGAGGACAAAAAGGGAGACGTGCGCTTACTCGTCAATGGCCATCCACTTCTTCTTCGCCGGAGCCCCAAGCGTCGGGAGCCGGCCGCCCCCGGAGGACTTCCTCTTCTGGCTGGCAGGGGCGCCCTAACAGAGGGGCTCGGCAGCCCTCCACCGAGGCTCGGTGGCGGGGGCGGTGTTTTCCATTGTCGACCAATCATCACCACCAACCTCGGCCCGACGTGGAGCCAGGGCTGGGGGGCAGGCGCCGGTGCGTCGCCCACCATGATCCCGGAGGCAACCACACGATCATGATCCTTGCGGGGCCAAGCCCCAGAAGGGCCTTGAAGCAGTATAGCGGTTGACCGTCCGGGGTAAGCTCGTCAGGACTGCCGCCGGTGAACCGATGAAGCAGCTCACGCAGAACGTCAGGGGAAAAGGAGGCGGCTTGAGTCCTCATCGGGTCGCTGGGCCCTACATAAGCCCACATGGGGCGGGAGTGGCGTTTAGGGGGAGCAATAAGCCGACAGATGAACTCGCACACCACCATCGCCATCGACACCCCCGCATGCCTCAGTTGTCCCAGCCGGGGGTCGGTGAGCTCTTCGCGCTCCCACCCCCGTTTCGGCGTCGCCGGGGACGAAGGAGGTTGGAACAGAGCTCCTGCCCCAACAGCTTCAACCAGCACCCACTGCCACGGGAACCCTTCTGCCTCGGAGAGGAGCTGGACGCATGGGATCCCGAGGGCAGATGCGACATCAATTTTCAAGGACGCACACCCACAACACTACGTCTTGGAGGCCAACTAAATAGAGAAGAAGGGGCAGAGCAGTGACATGGAAGGAGTGACGCTAACAAAGGACTCACACAAGCACGCGACGGCTGAGAGGAGGATCAAGGTGCACGGGTTCTGATGAAGCGTGTGGATCTGGTAGTGCGAAAGCACCACGTCGAGGAAGGACGAGAATGGTGGCAGCACACCCAAAAGGAGGGTGTGGAAATTGAGAGGAAACGCGACACACACCTTCTCACCCTGAGTCCATGAGCCCAGCTGAATCTTGCTGGCCCCCCACTAGTTGGAGTCCGCGGCAACTACTAGCCGAACCTTCTCCAACCCCTCGATGTTTACCATCGTAGACCGCTCCAGCATGGGCCGGGACGTCACCGGGACAAGTGAGCCCCGCGAGCCTAGTGAGCCCCCGCCAGCTCCTCCTTTCCGAGGCATGACAGAGAGAACAAGGCAAAGACGACGCGGCGAGCGCGGAACAGGAAGAAGAACCAGCAGTGGAATGGATAGGGGGCGGAGAAGGCCGACAGGTTCAGATCAGGAGATACATTGCAGATGGAATTGGCTCTCCATTTTAAAGGCTCGGCCCGCAAGCGAACGGGCCCCACGGCGTTTCGTGCCATCTCCAAGGCTTCGCCGAGAATCCAACCCAAGCACGCCTTGTGCCTTGGGGCTACTGTCGTTGTTCTGGGAACCGGGGTACCCAGACCTGCCTACCTGCGGCCCAGGGTTGGCCCACTCCATCAGCGCAAGATCATCAAGGAGTGGCACCACCCTGAATCAGGCCCTCGTGAGGGGCCAGGCCTCACGAGGAGTTGCAGCGTCAATACCCGCAGGGGGCCTCTTCAGTACACCTCCGTAGTGGCGGACATTCCAAGGCAAGGCCGAGCCTCATGAGTCGAGGGTGATGCGAGGGAAGTACAGGCAAGCAGCAGAGGGAGGAACGGGACAGTTCCCGCTTTGTTCCAAAGGAGGCGGGAGCGTACAGGTTTTCGAAAGGCATCTTCCAAAGGTTTCCCTTTTGGTGCCACAAAGCCGCATCCCCCCACTAGTAGGGCAAACGTCATCCATGGGCCCGTCTCTGCGGCGCGGACAATTGCTTTACAGGCGAAGACCACCTTTGGGCAGGGAAGCATGTTCCCGTGTTCCCCTTCAAAATTTGCCGTTGTGGGGTCCCTTCCTGCCGAAGCTATGCGGCAAGAGGACCCGAGCCTCCGCTATAAATATAGAAGGTAGGGTACTTGAGAGAGGGAGTTAATTCGGACAGCAGAACAACACACTTACTCGCTCAGCCTCCGGAGGTCCGAGAACACTGTACTAAATCATCCACCACCTCCGTGAGAGGCAATCCACCAAAAGCAGGAGTACGGTTTTACGGTTCACAGTAGCCCGAACCTGGGTAAACTGTTGTGTTCTATGTTCCCCTCACGATCGAGTGAGTGCTTCATCGTTTCCGTCGAGTAGTGAGTTAGGTGAGGCGTAGAAAGGGAGATCTTCGTACACGCCCCATTGTTCAAATCCTTAGGGTTTTGCGGATCCCGAAATCTGACACGCTCGTTTACATGGTCTTAATCATCCCCAAAGCAGAGCAAGGACCGATGTTGATTGGGTGGCAGCTCCCGTCGGGTGTCATCCTACTCCTCCATTGCCTATGAATACCATTCGCTGCCACAATTACCACCATGAACATGATGTAGGGTCTAATGCTCCCGGGCATCCCGAACATATATAAACCCTCCGCGAGGCAGAATCGGTCTATTAGAAGATGATAAAAGGAAGCTTCAAGAAGAAAGGTTGCCCCTACCATTGCCATTGCCCACCCAGGCCTCGCTAGTCTCCTCATCACCACTACAGGAGAATTTTCTCAAGCAACACGCACACGTGGGTTTCCACAACTTCCGCCAGATCATCGTGAGGTTCTTCGGGGATGTGGGATATCACCTCGCCAAAGTTAAAGCTAGGATCTTGGAGCAGGAGATGGCTGAAGACCCGGGTCGCCGCCATGGGGAAGAGGTCACATCATTCCTACTCCACGATGTTGTCCACCTTCTTGGTTGTGTCCTCGAAGATCTCCACGAGCTTGAAGGAAATCTAAGCATGGCTGGTGCCATGGGCTGCAAGAGGAGCCTCGAACCTCTACCTGCATATAGAACTCACGGCCTTGCGGGCCTTGAGTTCGAGAGAACAAAAGGCGGTGTGGGTGTTGCGGATCCCGAAATCTGACACGCTCGTTTACATGGTCTTAATCATCCCCAAAGCAGAGCAAGGACCGATGTTGATTGGGTGGCAGCTCCCGTCGGGTGTCATCCTACTCCTCCATTGCCTATGAATACCATTCGCTGCCACAATTACCACCACGAACATGATGTAGGGTCTAATGCTCCCGGGCATCCCGAACATATATAAACCCTCCGCGAGGCAGAATCGGTCTATTAGAAGATGATAAAAGGAAGCTTCAAGAAGAAAGGTTGCCCCTACCATTGCCATTGCCCACCCAGGCCTCGCTAGTCTCCTCATCACCACTACAGGAGAATTTTCTCAAGCAACACACACACGTGGGTTTCCACAACTTCCGCCAGATCATCGTGAGGTTCTTCGGGGATGTGGGATATCACCTCGCCAAAGTTAAAGCTAGGATCTTGGAGCAGGAGATGGCTGAAGACCCGGGTCGCCGCCATGGGGAAGAGGTCACATCATTCCTACTCCACGATGTTGTCCACCTTCTTGGTTGTGTCCTCGAAGATCTCCATGAGCTTGAAGGAAATCTAAGCATGGCTGATGCCATGGGCTGCAAGAGGAGCCTCGAACCTCTACCTGCATATAGAACTCACGGCCTTGCGGGCCTTGAGTTCGAGAGAACAAAAGGCGGTGTGGTCCGCCACCACCTTCACGTCGGCATCGTCCTGAATATCCTTCCTCCTGGCATCCAGCTTAGTGTTCGTCTCAGAAACATGCTTGGCATGAGCTTCTTGGGCCTCGGTCACCCCACGCTACAATGCCTCTAGACGCCCGTGCTCTGTGGCTTGTTTGATCGCCACCTTCGGCAACTTGGAGTCTCGACACGCAAGCTTCGCCTCGAGGCCCTTGAGTCCGTCTTCCTGGAGCTGGAGCTGCTCTGCACGCGCAACCTATTTGTCCCGAAGCGCCCTCAAGTTGGCTTCCGCCTCCTCGCAGTAGTTGGAGGCCGTCCTCACCTAGGCAAGCACACTCTCGCAAGATGCCTTCACCTCAGTAGTTGGAGGGTCGGTGAGCTTCTTGTGGCTCCACCCGCGGGTTTCCTCGGGCGGACTTAAGGGGATCGCAAAGAAAGAGCTCTCCCAACACGCGTCCATGAAGACCTAGAAGCTCCGATAGCCTTCGACCTTCTTCCCAGCCTTCAGGTGGGTTCCCGCACACCCAACATCGACGAAGGAGACGCATGCAGAGCACTGGCTGATGGCGATGGACCGCGAACTAAAGAAGTAACACAAGAGCGCCACCGAGGTCCTCATGCCCATGAAAGCCGTCTTGGGTTGGCGTGCAGAGCCCTGACCAGGTAATGGGAGAGGATGGCGTAGAAGAAGTCGGAGAATGGCGGAACCAACCCGGCATAAACATCATGGACGAAGAAGGGGTAGGCAGACCTCACCAAGTTGCCCGACGTCGTCGAGCTCGGCCAGACAGCGATCACTCCCCACTTGTGTGTGTCCTGGGCCACGAACAGGAGCACATGTCCTAGATCCTCCTCCTTTGAGACACAGGAAGGAAAGAGAGAAGGCCTGATGGTGGCAGCGCTCGCGGGAGGCGTCACGGCCTTCCTCTTCTTTCCGGCGGGTACCATTTGCCTTTTGAAGGGGGCGAGGAGGTGACTTGCTCGAAGATTGGATCAGGCACACCCTAGCACGGAAGGAGAACTTGGAGGAAGGTGATAATGGCGTGGAAGAGAGTAATGACAGCGCCACCCTACGTGCCTTCTTTATGCAGCGAGGGCGAATACAGATGCACTGCAGCAAGCTAAGGTGCCCCGCGTCCCGATGCGCGCCATGCGCTGGGCCGGGCCTGCACGCGATGAGAGCCCACGTCGTTTCACTGTAGTCTACTGAGCCATATACACTGTGGTCTCGAGGGAAACTGTCGGGGCTCTGGGACCAGGGGTACCCAGGCCCGCCGGCCTGCGGTCCAGGGCCCATTGCGCTTTGCAGGCCTCAGAGCGCCCAATATCAAGGCCTAGGGATATGACACTTGTGAGGAGCCTCCCTCGTGAGGGGCTGCTGATGGCGAGTTGATAGATATACTTCTTGCCCCTCGTTGGTTACCCCAAGTAGAAGATGGAGATGTAGTCAGCAGCAAATTTCCCTTACAAAGAGTGTGTAAGGTTTATCAAACAAAGAGGACTCCTTGAATATTTCTCCTGGTCAGCAGAAGTCTCCTTGAATATTTCTTGGGGTGCATAGGGGCATCCTAAAGCTTGAGCGCTTGACACTCCTCTATCTTCTTTCATCATCTCTCCCATCGCATACTTGAAAACTCCCTTTATACAAAACTCATCGTAAGCTCATTAGAGTGGTTAGTACCCTTAATTCAATAATTCGTTACCTGGTGGAAATAAAGATTTTCATGAAAATCTACTTCTTCTCATTATTCCCAAAAGGTTTTTGCAAATAAAAAGCAAGCCAAGGATTCGCAAAACAATGGAAACACAAAACATGGCAGAATCTGTGAAAAACAGAACAACAGGTAGTAAATAATTTATTCGGGGTACTTGTGCAACTCAAATCAAAAAACTCAGAACAAATGCGAGAAAGGAAATTATATGGAGCATGTTGTCAAAAACATTCAGATTACAAATATGATCAGGTGATTTTTGGCGAATTGTTCCGTGAAGCAGACATAATCTGTTTCTGGACAACATGTCACAATTTTTGAACTTTCTTGCAATCGCGGGATATAACTTGGAACAAAGCATAAAAATAGATACAATGATGTTTCTATAGTAGTAACACACATCAAGACCACTAAAATAGAAAGTAAAAACAAATTGGGTTGCCTCCCAACAAGCGATTTCTTTCATGCCTTTGAGCTAGGCATAATGCAAGAAGATCAAGTGTTATCAACTCCAAAAGAATAACTTGCCCGAGTAACGGACTCATAAGGTAACTTAATCTTCTTTCTAGGGACGTGTTACATTTCCTTTCTAAGAGAAAATTGGAATTTAATAATTCCCTCTTTCATGTCAGTGATAGCACCAACTGTGCGGAGAAAAGGACGTCCCAAAATAATTGGACATGAAGGATCACATTCAATGTCCCTAATAAGAAAATCAACGAGCACATAATTATCATTGACAATAATAAGCACATCATGAATTCTCCCTAAAGGTTTCTTTATGGAAGAATCAACAAGATAAACACTAAAAGAACATGGATCATAAGGTTTTCAATCAAGCATATCCTACATTCTTTTGGGCATAACAGAGGCACTAGCTCCAACATCATACAAAGCAAATCAAGAGATATTATTCAATTTAATTTTGATCATAGGATCCCAACCATCTTCTAGTTATCTAGGAATAGAAGTCTCTAGCTTCAGCTTCTCCCTAGCTTTGATAAGAGTGCTCGGTGAAGGCAATATTGAGTGTACTATTGTGGGGGTCTTTAGCCATTCTTTGCAAAAAGGTGATAACTTCGGAGAGACTACAATTGTCAAAATCTATATCATTCCTATTAAGTAGAATTGTAGTGTCATCCTCTATGTTTGATTTGCTCTCTAATATAGGAGTTTGGACGTCTTCCCAAGTTTGGGGACGTTTAGGAGCAACTTCAAACCAAAGGTCTTGTTGCTTCCCTACACAACCATACCAAGGGCATAATTCTCCATAATGACTAGTATAGTCACATGGTTTACTTATAAAAGACCCTTAGTGGTAACTGGAGTAATAGAGGAGAAGGTATAATCATTTTTGTTGTGACTAGTGGAGTCACCCAACTTGGTGTTTTCAGTGGAATGCATCGCAGCGGCAACAAGCAAGAACAGAGCAACTAATTTTTTTGTGGTTTTTTGTATAAGACTCTAAAGAAAAAACTAAAAAGCAAAATAACAATACTAAAAGCAAAGGTAAAAGATAGCATGCAACTCCCCTATCTTGAAGACTAGAGTCCCCGACAATGGCGCCAAAAATTCTCTTGATGACGAGTTGATAGATATACTTCTAGCCCCTCGTTGGTTACCCCAAGTGGAAGGTGGGATGTAGTCAGCAGCAACTTTCCCTTACACGGTTACTGTAAGTTTTATCGAACTAGGAGGACTCCTAGGATCAACAAATGGGTGTCTCTTGTCCTGGTTAGCAGAAGATGTGGACCTGCACACACAACAAATAACTTTGCTCCCAATGAGTATAGAGAGGTTGTCAATCTCTCCGGCCTTGTAGTTCGCAAAAGGATCAAAACAGAAGCGGGAATGTAATAGTTATTGAAACGGAAAAGTAAATGAAAGCGATAAATGATGGAGGTGTAAGCAATGATGGTGATATGAACAGGAGCCACATGATGTTCACTAGTGATGTCTCTCTCCCAAAAGACGATAAACAACTATGCTAGGGTAAACACATCACAGGTGGGCAATTCACAGAATTATGATCGCACCGCAATGCTAATTATGCTACTTGATAGTTAAAGGTTCAATCATAATGGGCAGTACACCAAGACAAGTAGATCGTTTATTCATCAGCATCTACTTAGTAATCATCCACATTGAGATATCTATCCAGAACATCTCTCCGGTATTAAGTTGCGAGTCCCACCCAAAGTGTATACTCAAAGGAACAGACAACTGCATTAACGAACTATGCGTAAGGTAAACAATCCTTGCAACCGTGGTCACAAGCACCATTGTTTTCTCCCTGGTGGCAACAAGCACATCCCCTAGTCTTATGTTTCTGTGACTCAAGCGAGACATCAAGGGGCATGAACCCACAATCATGCATAGTGCTCACTCTTGGAATTACAATCTACTACTCGGCCATAGCAATAAATAGAAACGGAGAACATGCATGAATTACTAAGGAACATAATATAAAAGAATAATGAAATATATAACTCATAACAATCTAAACATAATCTCATAACCCATCGGATCCCAACAAAGCGAGCATAGCAATAGCAAGAGAATTACATAGATGTCTTGATCATATAGGGCAGCTCAAAAGGACTAACCATTGAAGCGCAAGATTGGAGAGAAGACATCACATGGGTACAGGTCATGGACCCATGGTCCTATGAGGACTACTCACGACACGTTCGGGAAGCATCTATGGCGGTGGCGAAGCTCACGGAGGTCAATCCTCCTTCCGACAGGGTGCCGGGAAGAGGTCTCCTGACGCTCCCGATCTCGGAAGCGCTGCGACAGCTGAACGATGGAGAAATGCGCAATTCCAGGAAGTTTGCGAGGGTTTCCTCTCGAGACTCCAAATGTAGGCAAAAGGAGGGAACCATAGGAGGCGGGACCTACCCAGGCGACCTCCTGGCATGGCCTAGGGCTTGGCCACCCTGGACGCCACTGGTCGCCCTTTGGCCCTCCTTCGGTGATCGGGAAGGTTCTGTTTCGCATATTTTTTTATATATATTTTTTGGACTTTTTTCGGGCTTCGGTAAATTGGGTAAAAGCCCCTGCAAAATAGACATCAACAGACACAAATTGGCACTGGGTGCACTAAGTTAGAAGGTTAGTCCAAATATGTGTAAAATGATATAAAACTATAGCAAAACATATAATAATGTCAGCCAAAAGATCATGGAACAAGCAGAAATTATAGATACGTTTGGGACGTATAAGCCACTCGCGGGGCGCTCTCCCGAG
This sequence comes from Hordeum vulgare subsp. vulgare, assembly GCF_904849725.1. Classification (NCBI taxonomy): domain Eukaryota; kingdom Viridiplantae; phylum Streptophyta; class Magnoliopsida; order Poales; family Poaceae; genus Hordeum; species Hordeum vulgare. Next base: position 265,481,431 of record NC_058519.1, on the reverse strand, counting down.
AAGGCTTCTCACGCGGCACGCAAGGGGGAATCACCTCCCGACGCCCTGCCAGAATCGCGTGGTACGGCCTCTCCATGTGGGTGACGTGAGCCACACTGCACGGCACTTGCGTTGGTGCCAACAGTCACATACAGGGAGGCTTTCCCCTTTGGTGTCAATGAGAACGAGGCCAGCTATGGGTTCCCGAGGCGACCCGCCAAATGTTTCCAAATTAGTGTCAGAGGATGAAGGCTAGGGGCTTGACAGGACGGAGGTCACACCTGAGCCCACCCGCTCATCACTAAGAGAAGCTTTTGCTGGCGAATATCACCTTTGTCAGGGCGAGCTGTAGTCTTGTCCCCTTTCGAAATGGCCATTTTGGCTGCCCTTCCCATGGAGTGTGGTTTCGGGGAAGAGGACCAAGGACGGTATAAAAGTTAAGAACAGCCTTCGTAGAGAGGGATCCAGAGTTCAGTGTATTGTACTAGGGCAAGAACCCACCTTTGTACCCTTCTTCCACCTCGAGCAATCTATCCAAGTAGTAGTAGGTTTTACACCACAAGATAGCCTGAACCTGGGTAAACTACCGTGCGTCCTAGCTTGTCAACTTAGCTCATGCCACCATAGATTCGCCATGAGGTTGAGAGGTTGGACAGGGCTAGAGGGCGAGAACCTTTCCTTGGGTCTGCGGAGCCCCGATCCCGATAGTATTTCCGGAAGAATTGCCAAGTATGCCATGAGATCAAGAAATATAGTTCATCATCGAACTTGGACCCGACACAATGCCAATTTACAAGAAGCCTTACCGAATGAAACCAACTGAGTTAGTTGAGTTGAAGAAACAAACAAAGGAATTAGTGGACAAAGGGTACATTAGGACCGGCTCCTCATCGTGGGGATCACTAGTATTGTTTGCTAAAAATAGAGATCGAACACTGACGCTATGTGTTGATTATCGAGCCCTCAACATGGCACTATAAAGAATAAGTATCCACTAACATGAATAAATGATTTATTTAACCAACTCGCATGAGCTAAAGTTTTCTCAAAGATTGATTTAAGGTTGGTGTGTCATCAATTAAAGATACACCTAGAAGATATTCCAAGACAAGTTTAATTCCAGATACAGATTGTACGAGTTTATAGTGATGACGGTCGGACAAACGGATGCCCCAACATATTCCATGCATTTAATGAACAAGGTTTTCATGAAGTACATGGACAAGTTCATCATGGTGTTCACTGATGATATTGGTCTACTCCATGGCACGGAAGAAAACGCACAACACCTAAGAATTGTACAAGGTAAGATGTATGCCAAATTTAGGAAATGTGAATTTTAGATAAATAAGTCGAATTCTTGGGTCACGTATTGTCACAAGAAGTTATTGTTGTGGATCCCGAGAAGGTCGAAGCCATAAATGGATGGCAACAACCTGCCAACTTGACAAGCATAAGGATTTTACTTGGGATGGCTGGATATTATCGAAGATTTATTTAAGGTTTTTCCACAATAGCCAAACCAATGACTGAGTTACTGAAGAAAAATAAGAAGTTCGAGTGGACTGAAACATGCGAGGATAGTTTTCAAGAATTGAATAATAGATTAACAAATTAACAACAACACCGGTGTTAATCGTCCCCGACTTACACAAAGATTTTGAAGTGTACTATGACGCATATAGAAACGGTCTCAAATGTGTCCTAATGCAAGAAGGAAAAGTCGTGGCCTATGCCTCAAGGCAAGTACGAAAACATGAGTAAAATGATCATACTCATGACTTGGAACTAGCCGCCGTAATCCATGATCTCAACAAATGGAGGAATTTCCTACTTGGAAATCGCTGTGAGATATACACGGACCACAAAAGTTTCAATTATATTTTCACACAGCCGGAGATAAACTTGTCGCAACCCCATTGGTTGGAGTTGATTAAGGATTATGATGTGGGGATTTATTACCACCCTGGTAAAGCTAACATGGTAGACGATGCTCTCAGCGGGAACACAACACGAGACTATGGCACCGGGCAAAATTTGAGACCAGAATTTATCCAGGAGTTTGCCAAACTCAACATGTTCCTAGTTCTAGAAGGCATTGTTGCACGCCTGGAAATACAACCCACATTGGATGAGGGAAATAAAAGGAAAATGAGTCTAGGCAAAGCCTCCAAATTTAATATTGATGAGCAAGTGATATTATGGTACGACGACAGACTGTGCGTATCTAACCAAGAAGACCTCAAGGCACAAATTTTCGAAGAAGCCCACACCGTGCCATACTCGATTCATCCAAGAGGCACACTAATGTACAAAGACATTAAGACAAAATATAGGTGGCACGACATGAAGAGAGATATCGCCTCTTTTATTGCATGCTGTGATTCATGTTAGTGAATCAACGCCCGACACAAAAAACAGGCAGGCCTATTATAACCTATGAAGGTACCTGAACAAAAGTGGGATGAAATTTGAATGGATTTCATTGTTGGACTACTCCAATTCCGACATGGGCATGACGCCATATGGGTCATCACTGATTTAATCATTATAGTGGCCCATTTCATTCCAGTGAAGACCACCTACTCCACAGAGAGCCGGCCAGGATGTATCTCGCTTGTATTGTTTGTTTACCTGGAATTCCAAAGACCATAGTGTCTAACAGGGGCACTCAGTTAACCTTGAGATTTTGGGATAATCTACAACAAGCATTGGGAATACAGCTGGTGTTCAGTACAACATATCATCCCCAGACAGGAGGACAAACTCAACATGTGAACCAAATCTTGGAAGACATGCTCAGGGCATGTGTACTAACTTACCGAACCAGTTGAGAAGACAGTCTGCCATATGACAAATTAAGTCCACAAATGCCCCAAGAAGCCGAGGACAAAGTAAACTCATCAGAGACAAAATCAAAACAGTTCAGAGCCGTCAAAAGAATTATTATGACTAAAAGCACCGAGATGTCAGTTTTGAGCCGAATGAATACGTGTACCTCCGAGTATCCCCAATGAGGAGTTTACAAAGGTCTAAGGTCAATGGAAAATTGGCACCTCGCTTCATCGGACCATTCCAAATAATTGCATGGAGAGGCAAGCTAGACTGCCAGCTAGAACTACCCACTGAGTTGTCACACGTACATGACGTCTTTCACATATCAAAGTTAAGGAGTGCGCAAGCAATCCAGACAAATGAGTACCACACGATGGCATAGATGTTCAACCAGATCTTACTTACCATGACCATCGAGTAAAAATCTTGGAGGAATCAGAAAGAAGGACACATCAAAAGGTTGCAAGATTTTTCAAACTATAGTGGAATAATCACTCCGAGGATGATGCAACTTGGGAAAGAAAGGAATTCGTGCGGACAGACACCCACACTTGCTTGAAGGATGATTGAAATCCCGGGGACGATATTTTTCCTAAGGGGTTAGGTGTTGTAACACACTCAAATTATTAATTTGGGATTTTCAGATTTCATTTATTTGAAAGAGGGTTATAGAAATTCTATAAAAACCTCTTTTGGAATGTTTTTGAAAAGTCTATCTTGAGGAAATTCTAATAAGATTTTTTTGGCATCAGTTCTGGTTTGGCAAGAGTTTTGCATAATTCTTACTTGATAGATCTTTCATTTGTGAGAAATAATCTCTTATTTTGTTTAAAAATTTATAAATAGGTTATGCTCAAATTTCAAATTTATAGATAGGTTATGCACAAGGCTTTCACTAAAGCTTTTCCTTCTCCCTATTTCAAGGATTTGTTTCCTATGATCCTCCTGTGTCCTCAGGACACCTTTTAAAATAGTTTCTCAAAGTTTGGGAGTGTATAATAATTTTATCCTATTTTAAAATAATCCCAGAAATTTTCTGTAATCAGCTTTTGACCCCAAAATTTTGCAAAGGAACCCATAGTTTCCTTTGGCTCCTGACCCCAAGTGGGCTACCCATGATAGCCCTAGGTACCCCCAACCTAGAACACCAAAAACGTTCCGCTTTACAGTTCAAAATTTTGAAAAATTGGTTGATCGAATTTGAACCGGATTTGATGTTTCTGTTACGAACGCATCTTAACCATGTCCAAAAATTCGATGATAATTCAAGCAGCCTCTAGAACCAAAGAGAAACCGCTCCAAAACGAGACCCCCTTGAGCTGTTGCAGCTCTCCCATTCTTTGTAAGCCCCTGCAAATCAACTTGGCTTTCCATGATTGGCTCTAGAGTTAAACCCACCTTGGCACTCCCTCGCCCACCTATAAATAGAGGACCCTGAGCCCGCCAACAACCCATCACTACTCCAAATCTCACTACAACCCAGCACAACCCCTCGGAGGACCTCGGGAGATTTGTATTCCTCACCTCCGGCCACCCCGATCAGCTTCGGGCTCTGGCAAAATTCTCTTAGGTGTGCGTGTCCATGCAACCCTAGTTTGGCCAGTATGCTCCTTGAGCGTCCGCAACTCTAAGCTCTGCGTCAATTCGGCATCTTCACATCCCTCCGTCGAGATCGAACTACACCTGAGCCGCCGTCTGCCAGAGTGGGATCCAGCATCGAAGTGGTGCATGGTGATGACCTCTTCCACCTCCCTCAGTTGCGGAAGAACTCTATGAGTGCGCCCCTTCCTTTCCCTCTCTCTGGTTTGCGGCATCCCACCGCTGGCGACGCCACGAGCCGTGTGTCGCCGGTCTGGAATTTCAAACTTGACAATGGTGGACCACTGTCAAGATTCTATTCTTTTCTGGAACTTTTTCTAGAGGTGCCTTTCGCCAGAATACGTTTTCACGCTTGGCTTGTTCATTTTTTCCGAAGTGTTCTATTCTTTACCATTCTGCCCCCTGGATAACTTTCTAGTTATTGTAGATTCGTCCATAGTTTTGTTTCATTCATAAATTTTAAACTAAAAGGGTTTTTTAGTTAATTATTTTCAGAAATTTTTATTATAGAATCTAGTTTTTTATGATATTTATTCAAAAATACTTTGAGACAACATTATTTCACACTCGGTATTGACGGTAGAACCGGTATTTTTGTGGCCTAGATTCTGAAGGAGGAGACGCTGCCGTCAGCTTCGCCGAGCTAGATGCTACTTCTTGAGCTTGCGTTAGTTTTTCCCTTGAAGAGGAAAGGGTGATGCAGCAAAGTAGAGAAAAGTATTTCCCTCAGTTTGAGAATCAAGGTATCAATCCAGTATGAGTATCAAGATGAGGCACCAAGGCACCTGCGCAAAGACAAATAAACTTGCACCCAACGCGATAAAGGGGTTATCAATCCCTTTATGATTACTTGCAAAGTGAGATGCGATAGTAACAATAGTTAAATATAAATAAATAAATAAAAGTGTAGCAACGTATTTTTGGTATATTTTTATGTATATCTGAATATATAATGTGTAAAATAGACTCGGCGCCCATAGTGTTCACTAGAGGCTTCTCTCATGATAGCAAATATTACGGTGGGTGAACGAATTATTGTCGATCAATTGATAGAATCGCGCAAAGTCACGACGATATCTAAGGAAATGATCATACATATAGGCATCACATCCGAGACAAGTAGGCCGATACTTGCCGCATCTACTACTATTACTCCACACATCGACCGCTATCCAGCATGCATCTAGTGTATTAAGTATAACAACAGATTAACTCCTTAAGCAACATCACATGATGTAGAGGGATAAATTCATGCAATATGATATAAACCCCATCTTTTTACCCTTGATGGCAACAACATGATGCGTGGCTCGCTACCCCTTTTGTCACTAGGTGAGGACACCACACGGTATGAACCCAAAACAAAGCACTTCTCCCATTGCAAGAATTATAGATCAAGTTGGCCAAAGAAAACCCATAACTCAAATAATATTCATAGATAATCTGATCATATAAGAAATCAGAGGTGACTCAAATAATATTCATAGATAATCTGATCATATATCGACAATTCATCGAATCTCGACAAACACACCGCAAAAGAAAGTTACATCGGATAGATCTCCATGAAGATCATGGAGAACTTTGTATTGAAGATCCAAGAGAGAGAAGAAGCCATCTAGCTACTATCTATGGACCCGAAGGTCTGTGGTAAACTAGTCACGCATCATCCGAGAAGCAATGGTGTTGATGAAGAAGCTCTCCGTGTCCGAATCCCCCTCCGGTAGGGCGCCAGAACGGTCCCCAGATGGGATCTTGCGGGATCAGAAGCTTGCGGCGGCGGAAAAGTATTTTCGAGGCTCCCTCTGTTGGTTTGGGTATTTTAGGGAATTTATAGGCGAAAGGGCAAAGGAGGCACGGGGGGGGGGGCCCACGAGCCTGCTAGGCGCCCCCCTGGGGCGTGCCGAGGGGGCTCGTGGCCTCCTCTATGGCCCTCTGCCCTGGTTCTCAAGTCTTCTGGATCCCTTCTGTTATGGAAAAAATCATCCCGAAGGTTTTATTCCGTTTGGACTTTGTTTAATATTCTTATCTGAAAAAGGTCAAAAACATGGAAAAAGTTGAAACTAGCACTGGGCACTAAGTTAATAGGTTAGTCCCAAAAATGATATACAATAGCATATAAATGCATATAAAACATCCCAAGTTGATAATATAGTTGCATGGAACAATCAAAAATTATAGATACGTTGGAGACGTATCACGAATCCCCAAGCTTAACTCCTGCTCGTCCTCGAGTTGGGAAGTGATAAAGACCGAATTTTTGATGTGGAATGCTACCTAACATATTTGTTCTTTGTAACTTCTTTACTGTGGCATGAATGTTCAAATCCATAAGATTCAAAACAATAGTTTAATATTAACATGAAAAAAATAATACTTCCGGCATACTAGTAAAGTAAACATGAACTTTTGAAATAACAAGGCCAAAGAAAGTTATCCCTACAAAATCATATAGTCTGGCTATGCTCCATCATCCCCACACAACGAATTTAAATCATGCACAACCCCGGTATTCGCCAAGTAATTGTTTTCACACTCTTACTTTCTCAAACCTTTTCAACTCCCACGCAATACATGAGCATGAGCCATGGATATAACACTATAGGTGGAATATAGTGTGGTGGAGGTTGTGAGGCAAAAAGGAGGAGATGGTCACATCGACCCGACGTATCAATGGTTTATGGAGATGCCCATCAATAGATATCAATGTGAATGAGTAGGGATTGCCATGCAACGAATGCACTAGAGCTATAAGTGTATGAAAGCTCAAAAATAAAAACTAGTGGGTGTGCACCCAACTTGCTTGCTCATGAAGACCTAGGGCAATTTTGAGGAAGCCCATCATTGGAATATACAAGCCAAGTTATATAATGAAAATTCCCACTAGTATATGAAAGTGACAAAACAAGAGACTCTCTATCATGAAGAACATGGTGCTATTTTGAAGCACAAGTGTGGAAAAAGATAGTAGCATTGTACCTTCTCTCTTTTTCTCTCATTTTTTTGTTTGGGGTCTTTGGCCTCTCTTTTTCATTTTATTTTTCCCCTCTTTTTTTCGTGGGCATCTTTGGCCTCTCTTTTTTTATTTGGGCTTCGCTGGCCTCTTTTATTATTTACTCACATGGGACAATGCTCTAATAATGATGATCATCACATTATTATTTACTTACAGCCCGATACATAGAACAATAATGACTATATGAAATGCCCACGGCAGTGTACCAGGATGTGCAACGATCTAGCTTAGCGTATCACGTTGAAACATCTCGCTAGATATCTTACGATCATGCAATGGCAATATTAAAGTGATGGCACATGTCATGAGACGGAACGATGGAAGTTGCATGGCAATATATCTCGGAATGGCTATGAAAATGCCATAATAGGTAGGTATGGTGGTTGTTTTGAGGAAGGTATATAGTGGTTTTGTGCACCGGCGAAAGTTGTGCGGCACTAGAGAGGCTAGCAATTGAGGAAGGGTCAGAGTGCATCTATACCATGGATTCATGTTAGTCATGAAGAACTCATATACTTATTGCGAAAGTTTTATTAGTAATTTAAACAAAGTGCTAAACGCTTACTCCTAGGGGAAGGGTTGGTAGGAGTTAACCATCACGCGATCCCGACCGCCACACAAAGGATGACAATCAATAAATCAATTATGCCCCAACTTCATAAGATAGCGGTTCACCATACGTGCATGCTACGGGAATCACTAACCTCAACACAAGTATTTCTAGATTCACATCACCCTACTATCATAACTCTAATATTACCATATCCATATCTCAAAACTAATTGTGAGGAATCGAACTTCTCTTACTAATCAATGCACTTTAATATGAAAGTTTTTATTATATCCTCTTCGTATGCCTATCATATTTAGGACTAATTTCATAACACATGCCAATTACCAAGTTACTTAGAGAGAGCGCTCTCAAAATGATATAAGTGATGATCGAGAGTTTTTATTTCTACAAAATATGACACCGCCGTGCTCTACAAAGATTTAAGTGAAGCACTACAGCAAAATTATCTAGATCAAAAGATATAAGTGAAGCTCATGGGAGCAAAATTATCTAGCTCAAAAGATATAAGTGAAGCACATGCGAGCTAAATTGCCTAACTCAAAAGATATAAGTGGAGCTCATTGAGTATTCTAACAAATTCACGATGAGTGCATGTCCCTCTCAAAAGGTGTGCAGCAAGCATTATTGGGATAAAACAATAAGCAAAGAATCCTATAATACATGACGCTCCAAGAAAAACACATATCATGTGGTAAATAAAAATATAGCTCCAAGTAACGTTACCGATGGATTGAAGACGAAAGAGGGGATGCCTTCCCGGGGCATCCCCAAGCTTAGGCTTTTTGGTTTCCTTGAATTTGGCTTGGGATGACTTTTGGCATCCCCAATCTTAGGATCTTTCCACTCTTTATTCCATTGTCCATAAGAACATCACCCAAAACATGAAGACTTCACAACACAAAATTTAACAGAAACTCGTGATATCATTAGCATAAGAAAACAAACCACCAACTTTTTAGGTACTGTAGTAAACTTAATTTCCATTTAGATTGATTTTATATTACTGTATTCTCACTTCTCCATGGCTCGTACCCCCGATACAAACCATAGCTTCATCAAAATAAGCAATCAACACAACAAAAACAGAATCTGTCAAAAACAGAACAGTCTGTAGGAATCTGTATATTTTGTATACCTCTGCTATCCCAAAAATTATGAAAAAAATATGAAAATTAGGTACATTTGCATATCAATCAGCATCAAAAAGAATCAACTCAAAAGATCTTTCTGGATAGGAATTAAAAATAATTTCGTGAGCACAAAGTTTCTGTTTGTTTTCAGCATGAGTAAACAACTATCACCAAAACTAATCATAAAGGTTCTACTTGGCACAAACACTAATTAAAACATAAAAAGCACAATCATAACAGAATCTTGATGGTTTGGACTCAACGAAAGATAAATTAAAAAGTAAAAAGAAATTTATTCATTGGGTTGCCTCCCAACAAGCGCTATTGTTTAACGCCCTTAGCTAGGCGTAAGGCAATAGATTCAAGTGTTGTCATCTTTAGTGCTCAAACCATAAGTAGCTTTCATAATGGATTCATAAGGCAATTTTATTTTCTTTCTAGGAAAGTGTTCCATGCCATTCTTTAATGGAAATTGAAATTTAATATTCCCTTCCTTCATATCAATAACAGCACCAATATTCCTAAGGAAAGGTCTACCAAGAATAATGGGACATGTCGGATTGCCATCAATATCAAGCACAACGAAATCTACGGGCACATAGTTCCTATTTGCAATAATAATAAAATCATTGATCCTTCCCATAGGTTTCTTAATAGTAGAATCCGCAACATTCAAATTAAGAGAGCACTCATCAATTTCATTGAAACCTAGAACATCACATAAAGATTTTGGAATTGTGGAAACACTAGCACCCAAATCACACAAAGCATGTCATTAATAATTTTTAATCTTAATTTTTATAGTAGGTTCCCACTCATCATGAAGTTTTCTAGGAATAGATATTTCCAACTCAAGTTTCTCTTCAAGAGATTTCATCATGGCATCAACGATATCTTTGGTAAAAGCCTTATTTTGGCTATAAGCATGTGGAGAGTTTAGCATGGATTGCAAGAAGGAAATACATTCAATCAAAGAGCAACCATCATAATTAAATTCCTCGAAATCCAAAGTAGTAATTTCATCACTACTCAAAGTTTTGATATCCTCTACTCCAATTTTAGTATTTTTAGCATCAAGATAAATAGACTGCGAATCAGTGGGACGTTTCTCAACCAAAGTGGATTCACATCCCGCCCCATCATCATTAAGATTGACATTAGAAAACAAGGATTCAATAGGAGTCACACCAAGCACTTTAAGATCCTTGTGATTCTCATCACGAGAACATGCCTTTTTAAGCCATTCATGTCTACCACGAATTTGGGTGGTTCTTTCTTTACTCTCATTCATGGAAACATGCATAGCTTTGAAAGTTTCATCCATATTAATCCTGGGAGGAACACATCTCAATTTCAAACCATCAATATCAAGAGCCATTCTATCAACAATCCTAGCCAAGTCATCAATTTTAAGCAGATTTTCTTCTATGGAAGCATTGAAAATATTTTGCGAATTAATAAAGTCTTTAATATTACTCTCAAGATCAGAGGTTATTTCATTATAATTTCCATGAGCATTGTTGAAGGAATTGCCAAAATTATTAGAGGGATTACTAGGAAAAGGCCTAGGATTAAAGTTACCTCTATAAGCATTATTGTTACCAAAATTATTCCTACCAACAAAATTAACATCCAAATTTTCATTTCTATTCTCAATCAAGGAAGATAAAGGCATATCATTTGGATCTAGAAGAGCACTTTTACTAGCAAAGAACTTCATTAGCTCGTCCATCTTAGCACTCAAAGAGTTAATTTCTTCTATAGCATCCACTTTTTTACTAGTAGGTGACCTTTCAGTGTGCCATTGAGAATAATTTGTCATGATATTATCTAGGAGTTTTGTAGCTTCTCCTAGTTTGATTTCCATAAAAGTTCAATCAGAGGGGGAATCCAAGATATTTCTAGAAGCAAAATTCAAAACAGCATAGAAAAGTTGTATAATGATCCAAAGACTTAGGCCATGAGCGACACAATTTCTAATCATCAATTTCATTCTCTCCCAAGATTGTGCAACATGTTCATGATCTAGTTGCTTAAAATTTATGATATCATTATGGAGAGTGATAATCTTAGCACATGGAAAATACTTGGAAATAAAGGCATCTTTACACTTGTTCCATGAATCAATACTATTTTTGGGTAAAGATGAAAACCAAGTTTTTTGTCAATCTCGTAATGAGAACGGAAATAGCTTCAATTTAATCGTATCATTATTCACATCTTTCCTCTTTTGCATATCGCATAACTCAATAAAGGTATTAAGATGGGATGCAACATCTTCACTAGGAAGGCCGGAAAATTGTTCTTTCATAACAAGATTCAACAAGGTAGCATTAATTTCATATGAATCTGCACTAGTGGCGGGAGCAATTGAGTACTAGTAAAATCATTGTTATTAGTATTAGAGAAGTCACACAATTTAGTATTTTCAGACATGGTGACTTAGCAAGCAGACTAGCACACAAGCAAACAGAAAAAGCAAGCGAAAGAAAGGGCGAATGAAAAGGCAAATAAAGAAAGGAAAATATTTTTGTAAATTTTGTTCTAGAAGTGGGGGAGAGGAAAATGAGAGACAAATGGCGAATAATGTAAATGCAAGAGATGAGTTTGCGATAAGTACTTCGTAGATATGCTTCACTTGAATACTCCCCGACAACGATGCCAGAAATTCTTCCTACTACTTCTTGAGCTTGCGTTGGTTTTTCCCTTAAAGAGGAAAGGGTGATGCAGCAGAGTAGATATAAGTATTTCCCTCAGTTTGAGAAACAAAGTATCAATCCAGTATGAGTATCAAGATGAGGCACCAAGGCACCTGCGCAAAGACAAACAAACTTGCACCCAACGTGATAAAGGGGTTGTCAATCCCTTTACGATTACTTGCAATGTGAGATGTGATAGTGACAATAGTTAAATATAAATAAACAAATACCAGTGTAGCTAGGTATTTTTGGTATTTTTTATGTAGATCTGAATATATAATGTGTAAAATAGACCCGGCGGCCATAGTGTTCACTAGAGGCTTCTCTCATGATAGCAAATATTATAGTGGGTGAACGACTTACTTTCGAGCAATTGATAGAATCACGCAAAGTCATGACGATATCTAAGGAGATGATGATACATATAGGCATCAATTCCGAGACAAGTAGACCGATATGTTCTACATCTACTACTATTACTCCACACATCGACCGCTATCCGGCATGCATCTAGTGTATTAAGTTCATGACAATAGAGTAATGCCTTAAGCAAGATGACATGATGTAGAGGGATAAATTCATGCAATATGATATAAACCCCATCTTTTTACCCTTGATGGCAACAACATGATGCGTGCCCCGCTACCCCTTCTGTCACTAGGTGAGGACACCTCACAGTATGAACCCAAAACCAAGCACTTCTCCCATTGCAAGAATTATAGATCAAGTTGGCCAAACGAAACCCATAACTCGAAGAGAATTACAAGGACACGAAATCGTGCATATAAGAATAATTCATCGGACCTTGACAAACACACCGCAAATGAAAGTTACATCGAATAGATCTCCATGAAGATCATGGAGAACTGTGTATTGAAGATCCAAGAGAGAGAAGAAGCCATCTAGCTACTAGCTATGGACCTGAAGGTCTGTGGGGAACTACTCACGCATCATCGGAGAGGCATTGGTGTTGATGAAGAAGCCCTCCGTGTCCGAACCCCCCTCTGGCAGGGCACCAGAACGGTCCCGAGATGGGATCTCACGGAATCAGAAGCTTGCGCCGACGGAAAAGTATTTTCATGGCTCTCTCCATTGGTTTAGGGATTTTAGGGAATTTATAGGCGAAAGATGTAGGGCAAAGGAGGCATGGGGTGCCCACGAGCCTGCTAGGCGCCCCCCTTGGGGCGCGCCTAGGGGGCTCGTGGCCTCCTCCGTGGCCCTCTGCCATGGTTCTCAAGTCTTCTGGATCCCTTCTGTTATGGAAAAAATCATCCCAAAGGTTTTATTCCTTTTGGACTCCGTTTAATATTCTTATCTGAAAAAGGTCAAAAACACGGAAAAACATAGCATATAAATGCATATAAAACATCCCAAGTTGATAATATAGTAGCATGGAACAATAAAAAATTATAGATACGTTGTAGACGTATCACTACACTCCGACTTCGTCCACCCAAGCTAGCATGTTTGCACATTTGATGTGATGTTTGCGAACATGGTTGTTTGATAACTTTGATCCATAATAATTAACAACATGCCCTGTGGTATGACTTCATGCATGGTTATGTTAACAACTTGTGAAATGACGAGAGGACCATGAACATCCTAGTCATGTGGGACATGATAGGTTGTGGCCTAGTCGTGTCGGATGCACGACATCATGTGAATAAAATTAACACCTCCAATATCGTCATAGATCGAGTCTTGTCAGTGTGTCACCTTACCATTCATGCTGCCACAAGTCTTCCCGAAAGGGAATACAATTGAGTAGGTTGTAATCCTAATTCCATGTGCACACCAAGTAGAGGGGCCGGACGAAGGTTCCATGGCCATGGAATAATGCCAGTCATCCGGTCAGCGGGCATGGGTGTTTCTGGTCTCGGATCAAGAGGGGTGTACCCCCTTGTAGCGCGCGGTATAAATTTGATCCCATGCTATTTGAGGATGTTGGCCTCCCTCTCTTATGGTTTTTACCCGAAAGCATAGTTCCGGTGATCCCGGACCTCGTTGGGTAAAAATGGCTGTGTGCTGGTTTTGTGTTCTTACTTCTAAAATGTCGTACACGGGATTACTCCTTGTGTCTATGGAAACCTGTTGGTTGTGGGTAAAGAGTACACGCTCTGTAGAGTCAAACCTATTCGAGTAGCCGCGTCCACGGTCAACAATGACTGGTTGACACATCAAGTGTCGGTCTTTGTGTCGGTCCCTCGAGAACAAGATACTACTCATGAAAACTCTTAGTTTTGATATATGATGGTGATGTTTGAAATTAGCCTAATGAAACCTTGCTTGTGTTGAGTATCCTTAAGGTTGGTTGTACCACCCGGATATTCATTTATTTTATTATGCTCTTTTCGTGGTATCGGAGAGATGCACGACTATCGCTAGTTATTTATTTTATTATGCCCTTTGCGTGGTGTCGCTGATACGCATGACTGTGGACAGTTATTTATTTTATTATGCCCTTTCTCTGGTGTCGCTGAGACACCCGACTGTGGCCAATTATTTATTTTATTATGCCCTTTTCCGTGGTGTCACTGAGACGCTCGACTGTGGCTAGTTATTTATTTTATTATGCCCTTTCCGTGGTGTCACTGAGATGCCCGACTGTGTCCAGTTATTTATTTTATTATGCCCTTTCCACGGTGTCGCATAGACGCCCGACTGTGGCTTGTTAAAGTGTTACTAAGCCCTATATGCAGTGTCCTTAGACGCCCAACTGTGGTAGTTTATTTTTAATGTTACCCTTCGAGGTGTTGCTTCATACACCCGATCGGCACATTTTACTTTCTTGGATATTTCAGGAGGACTACTGTGGGGACCCCGACTTACTAGTCGAGAATCGCCGTGCTCAGTGATCCGAGAGATCAATGCTCACCGAACACAGATACTGAATAAAGAGTCTTACATCCAAGTACCTATTAGTACAACACGCGACCGAAGGGTCAAGTTCACAAGACAGGGCCTAAGGCCAAATCACACGAATACACTAATAGCGGAAAACAAAGGGCTAAGGGGGTGCCCATGCCATCAAGCCTACACCAATAGGCATTCTGACTCGGAAGCGTCCTAGTTCGCAGGGGTGTCGCCGAAGACGTACTCATCTCCAAATTCATGTCCTTCCATGTCTGGTCAATAACATAACCAGTGCCAAGCCAATGAGTACTTTGAATGTACTCGCAAACAGCCCATGATATGAACAATGAAAGTGAAGGATAACAATATCATGCATTTTCTAGTATAACTCATCGAGGTGGAATGATCATGAATATGCATCAAGTTAAAGAATTACTCTTGGAGAATAGGTTACCGATATCAACATATCTGCTAAGGCTGAACCATCCGAGTTCACCCTATATGCCAAGTCACCATACTTGGTCATATCCTCTATATAACAGTTGAGGGCTGAACCATCCGGGTTCACCCTATATGCCAAGTCACCGAACTTGGTCATATCATTATTTTCATAACAACGCCTTTTTCCAACACAACACGCACACTCACTCACGCACACTTGGTTTATGCGGAAATATCAGGATGTAGTTTAAGCAGGATTACCCAACTGTCCTTGACTGTGGACAAGGCTATTCGAATAGTTTACACTCTGCAGAGGTAGTACGCTGGACCCACGAGATCCGGGAAACTTCCATGTCATCCACGACTCGCGGTATATCTCATACCCGAGGTAAGTACCCGATCAATGCCTTTCCCCTGACGATACTAGACAAAGAGGTCCACTCGATTGGTAGCCAGCCCACATGTCGTATGTCTTACAAGCACCAACTCTGGACCACACCGACCATGCGGGGACCAACGGTGTGATTGGAACTCATAAAAATGGCATAGTCGTCCTACCCGGCACGAGCCCATCACGAGAGTGACTACAATCACTCCCGCCACTAGTAATGTGGCTCTTTGCTAGCACCGACCATAGTAATTAACATAGCCCCATCCCATAATGGGTAATGTGGTCGTACTGGTAAGGTTGGGATGGTCGACACATCATAAATCTAATCCCATTTCCGAAACCTTACTGACACAAATACCGGGTCCATCACTTCACCAAAAGTGACCACCTAACTCATCATCACACTCGGGCATTAGTGGCACCCGACGGGGGTTTCACAAACTCTTACTTTGTTACAACATCATGCTCATGATGATACTACTACTATCTTTACTTGTCAACATGGTATTAGCATGACCCTCAAGGGGTAGGGTCAAGCTCAATGCATGTGCTCCGAAGGAACCTTCGGTAACTTCATGTCCGATGAGTACCGGCACTTATGATCGTATGCAACGGAAATAATCTTGCTATCGTAACATGCAAAGTAACATATGCTCAATCATGTTCAAAGGGCTTCTTCCCTAGGTGAGCTAAGTATCCGGGGTCTTCGAGGTCTTCCTCTCCGATTCCCTCGTCACATGGATTTTCTATCGTCGATAAAACCACAAATAAGAAATAGCTCACATAGAAACAGTCCACAAAGTCATTTTCAAAATGTTCCCTATTTCTGATAAATCTAAGACATCATTTTAAAAATACTTGCCTAAATTTTCCTTCAAGGAATATTTTTGAAAACAACCAAGCAAAAGCAAAACAACTCCATCTTAGTCCTTTTTAATATTGCAAAACAGATTAGTTGCTGGAAAAATTCATCGAAGCATATCATTAAATACTACACATTTTTAGAAAAATAAAAGTGGAAGAATTATATTTTTACACTTGTTAAATGTTTTTATAAAAATCTTAGATATCAAGGTTTAAAAAATAAAAGAAAAACATGGCCAGCCGATGGGCCATGGGCCATGGGCCAGAGCTGGGCTGGCCCATGGCCTGCCCAGGCGCGCGCATCGTCAGGTTTGAACCTGACGCGCGGGGCCCTGCGGTCAGTGGCCGAGGCCAGCGTGGGTAAGGAGGCTGGGCCACCAACAGGTGGGCCACACCTGTCGGGGTCGTCTCATACCTCCAGCCAGAGAGGAGGAGGAGGACGCTGACGTGGCTGCCGACGTGCTGAAGCTCCAATGAGAACGGGAATCGGTTCGCCTGACCGTCACCTACATGCTTGTGATCGAAACAACGACAGGGAGGCAGGGGTTCGCTAGCGACGAGGAGGCCATGGCGGAGGGGTTTCGGAAAGTGGTCGAGGAGGTGGCTAGAGACACGGAAAAGCTCGGGTGAGTTGGGGGAAAGCTTCCTGGGGTCAGGGGGGTCAGTTTGGGTAGTCGAGGGGCGCAGGAGCCGTCGTGTAGCCGGAGATCGACGGGAGCTCCGAGGCCGAGGGGCCTCTGTCGATTTCGAGCACCGGGGCTCTGCTGGGGTGGCTAGGGAGGTGCTAGTGGATGCAGCAAAGCTATCTGAGGGGTGCTGGAGCGATGGCGAGGGCTATTTATAGGCCCGCGACGGTGAGCAAACTCGGGTGCACCGGTGACTGATCGTGGCGCGCATGGGGGTGCAGAGAGACGTTGGGGTTGAAACCATGATCTCAGGACATGGTATTCGACTACCCGAACCGTCTATTGTAGAGAGGGAGAGAGACGAGAGATGCATTCGTGGCCGCGCAAGCTTGGCTGAATGTGGAGCGCACGGGCACGCGTCGCGCGAGCTCTTGCGCGAGAGAGGAGGAGCCCTGAGGCTGTCCCGACATAGAGGGGCTGTCGGGGAAGGGGTTGGACATCTCAGGGGAGGTTGGAACTAGCCGACGGCGTCGCCCCCACCTCGGAGACTCCCTGTAGCGCGCCCAGAGCGTAGTTTTGGCATGCCACGGCATGCTGGTGCGCTCTGGGGCACTTTGGACGTGTCTAGCATGTCCTGGCACTTGCTGGGGGTGTGGCTAGCCATTTGGTTTTAGTGGGAGCTTCGGCTGGTCAAAGGAGGCAAGAAATACTGGTGCTGTCAATCATGAACTGATGTCTGAATTGGGGTTTTTGACCTTTCCACTTTGAAATAGTGAGGGGCCAGTTGACTGGGGTTAGCTACTGGTGCTGGCTACTTAATCTAAGAGTTTGAAGGAAAGGAGTTTGGTTTAGCTGTGGCTAAGGTGGCTTTTCCCTCTCTGTCAGAAGGTGTTCGACAGTGGTCACAGGGGGTTGCACCCCACCACTGGTGCTGAGACTTAACAGGTTTGGTTTTGGGGATAAACCATGGAGTTCCACCAAATTTGAGCTCCAATGGACAAGTTTAGCTTTGTAAACTTGAAATCACTCCAATATGACCAGATATGTTCCTTCCAAAGGGAGTGTGGGCAAACTAAGTCCCACAAATCTCATTTTTGGTGTAGAACCCTCATTTGAGGGATTAGGCGCTCCTGCAAAGTTTTAGCTTCATTGGACAAACTTTGCTATGTAGATTTGCTATAACTCGATTCTGGACAGACAGGGTGTTGGGGTTATTTGGGGTCCTTATCCACCTTTGATCAAGGTGAAACTTTACGTGGATACCAAACAAGGCTTAGGGACATCACTTGAATTTTCTAGGAATTTCAAAATGCCAAAACAGACAGAAATAGTTCTATAGTTTTAATCAGTAAATATAATATAAAATGGGGTTTAAAATCCTATGTATGTCAAATATATGTCCTTATGATCCTCTCTAAATTTAATCAGATTTTTCCAAAGCTGAAAAGTATTTTTCCATGCTGGAATACCAATTCTGACCTTAGAAATGGACATGTTATTTAATTAGGAAAATACTCACACAAATAATTATTTTTGTGGTTTTGAAATATAAAGATAGGTAAAAATCAGATTACCAAATATGAGTAGAAGCACTCCTTGCTATCAAGGACATGTAGTGCAACTCGAGGTGGTTTTACTATGGTCATCAAAGGTTTTTTTCGAAATCAGTAAAATACCAAAAGGAATTTAGGGTTTTTAACCTCACATGATCAAACATACAAGCATACAATGTCAATCATGGCACTCACAACATTAGTTTTGAAAAAGTTATAACAAGCTCAGAATTTTACAACACAGACAGGTGATAGCAAAAACAAGGTGTGAAAACTACCGCCCGACTTATCTACCCTTACTTTACTTACTTCTAATTTATTAACCTTGCCGATGGTGACAATTACTTTAATGTAAGCATATGCATTTTGTGTGCATTTGTCTTATCCTCTGTCCAAACTATCTTGTGAGTACTTTTAAAGTACTCACTGGCCTGTTGATTTGGCCAGATGTTGATGAAGGAGGTCTCATGGATGAAGAGTACGATAGCGAGATCGATGTCTAGTGGAGTCCCAGTTAGGCTATGTATGCTGTAGTAGTGCTACCTCCATGACCATTATGAGATATCCGCCTTTATGCTAATTATGGTCGTGTTTGTAATAAACTATTGTGCGGCCTCCGACCTACTTTGTCTATTATTAAGTACTACTGGTTTTCTCTATCAAGTTGGTCTACTAGTGTGAATTATTTTCTATGCAGGGATCACACTCATAGTTGATTTCCGATAAATATGTTATTTTGAAAATAGTCCTCACACCACGTCGGCCGCAACAGGCGATGAGGGCGAGAGTAGTTACCACGCACATCGCTCTAGTGAACGCAGCCACAACACCGCGTGGAGATCCACGAGCCATGACGTGGACCTTGCTGTCGTGCTAGCGCAAAATGCTCCGGCAGCGGCCGTGGGCGGCCATGCGACCGCATCGATAGCTGCGGCGGAGGTGACCAGATTTCCTCTGCTCCCCTCACTAGACAACCGTGACCCGCACCCACGGGATGACGAGCTGGGGCATCGCGCTGACAAGATCCATCCGCAAGGAGTGCAAGACCATATACAACCACCTCCCCCTAGTGAGGACCGCCGGCGGGTGACGGCGCGGGGAAGTGCTCCTTCTGGCACTGCTAGGTGCTAGAGCGCTACCCGCGCCTCATCCCACCGGGTGCCTAAAACCGTGGGAGAAGCTTTAGCGCAGGCTCAGCTGGTGCTGAACTTTCCACCTGCGTCAGAGATGATGGAGGAGTGGAGAGTGACCATCAAAAACCTGCCGTGTTTCGCCAACAAAGACAAGCCAGACGCGGCGGGCTCCTTGCGCACAAGGCGCGCGGCTCCTGCGAGGCCCATCACCGAACCCAACGTTGGTGGGGCACCCACGATGCAGTCGCCCCCACGACAGCAATAGGTTACCTGCCGGGACGAAGTGCAAGTTGAATTTTCTCAAGCCTCGATGGACCTACGGTTCAAGCAAGATCAACGTCAAGTCTTCAAGGACCTGTGCAAGGAGGACGTACATACAACAATAGGGAGGCAGTGTCAGTCATGCCGCCAGTCCAATGGTTGTGTGGACCAATTCGTCGATGACCCACGCCCGGGGCGCTTGTTAGCCTACCTTACTAGGTGGGATGCCCAGCGTTAACCCCTTGAGCTACGGCAAGTCCGCCGGCCCTCCAGCAAGGCCTTCAAGCCAGAATTACCAGACAAGTACGACAACAACATCAATCCATCAGAGTTCCTAGGCATATACAACATCGCGGTGCAGGCTGCCGGCGAACGAGACAAGAAAGTACTTGCCAACTACTTTCCGTTGGCACTCAAACCAAATTTGCCGGATATGTGCAACTTTCCGATGAACTTCCCGGAGGTGTCCATCACCTCCTAGGAGGCTCTGGGTAACTCATTTCTACTACACAACTTTATTTTTGTAGACTGTTTGGCCTCTACGCATAGAGTTTTGTAGGACACTAGTAATTTCCCTCAAATGGATGACTTCATGTTTATCAATCCGTGGGAGGCGTAGGATGAAGATGGTCTCTCTCAAACAACCCAGCAACCAAATAATAAAAAGTGTCTTGTGTCCCCAACACACCAAATACAATGGTAATTTGTCTAGGTGCACTAGTTTGGAGAAGAGATGGCTATACAAGTGATGTAATGATAATTGATATTGATTTTTGTAAGAGGAACAATAGAAAACAACAAGTAGTAAGTAACCAAAATGAGCACAAAGGGTATTACAATGCTTGAAAATGAGGCCTAGAGTCAGTACTTTCGCTAGTGCAATCTATCAACAATTCTAATATAATTGGATCATCTAACAATCCCTAAACGTGTGATAAAGAGTGCCTATCTAGCAGAGAACATAAGAAGAAATTTTTGTAGGGTACGAAACCCCCTCAAATTTATTCTTTCCTAACAATCTTTCCAATAATTTGTACTAGAATAACAAGTTATCCTTTCTGATCGATCTATTCGAGAGTTCGTACTAAAATAACACCATTGATATATATCATTGAACCCTAGTGTCACCTAGATACTCCAATGTCACCTCAAGTATGTATGGCCGGGACAATCGGGAGCCGGACTGTAGCTTGTGCGAGGCGTTAAGGGCCCAACCTGGCAGAAAAGAGGATATCAAGAAGGACAAGGTCACCAGACCAGATGGCGACTCCCACCTCCTCCCTCCTGCACTGGAGACTCCATGGCGATCTAGACTTCTAGCTGGCGTGCTCCTCCATCGCTCGGCGCATCATCTCAGGTGCACCGCCACGATCACGTACGTGCTTTTTCATGACTTGCATGGGTGGCTCCACGTTGGATCTGGATTTCTCCCCTGTTGCAACTTTTGCGGATAAAGTGTTCTACTCCTATGGCTTCTCTGTGCACCCGATGCATCATCGTCGACCCTTCATCATGGTGGTATCTTTTGTTCATCATGTTTTTCATCTCACGGAAGATTCAGTAGCTGCGGCGCTGGAGTGTGCCATTAGGGGTTCCGCCATTGACCTTATGGTGACGAAGATCACGAACTCGTTTTTTTCCTTCCTTGTTTCTTGCAAACAAGTTGGTTTTCATATATTGGAATTACGTTCTTACAAGTGCTCCAGTTTTAAGTGTTTCTTTCATCTGTGGGGTAATGGTGGCCCGAATTGGAACGGGAATTTTCTCTATGGAAGAAACAATGTGATGCTGAATGGGTTATGGTCAGCCCCTCTAAGCGACGGGTTGCACTAGGTCTGATGGCAATGCATTCCAGGCCGGGAAAATCATGTTTTAAATCTAGATCATCTACATGTAAGAAGCATTGCACCTGAGAAGCTGTCAGAGGATCAACTTATGGAAGATCCTGATGTTCCCAAGCCTGCACCAGCTGATGATTAAACCACAACTTATGTATCTCTGTTATTATTGATGTCTGGTTTATTTTGCTACATGTGGCTGTGTATCATAGCCGTCAAAACTTTGGATGTGTGGGTTATTACGTAACTCCGCTTTTACTTCTTTACATCCTGGCTATGGATAGTCGATCTACGAGAAGCTGGCGTGTTCTTTGCTCGAATGTGCGTGTTTTAAATTCCGATTCACGGCAAAGAGCGGTTAGAAACAAAATTGATGAAACCATGGCTACGGTTGTTTGCCTCTAGGAAACCAAAATGCCACATATTGATTTTCAAACTGTTAGAAGGTTTTTCCCCAAAATATTTGGTCAATTTGCTTACATCCCATCGCATGGCGCCTCTGGTGGATTGATCACCCTTTGGAACTCCTTAGTTTTAACTGGCACTCTGGTTGAAACACAGACTTTTGGTTTAATTGTGTCTTTCATCTCCAATCACACCTCTGAGGCTTGGACTCTGGTAGATGTATATGGCCCTTGTCAGGGAGAAGATAGAGACCAATTTGTCAGCTGGCTATACCATCTTAATATTCCTGTGAAAGAGGATTGAATGCTGCTTGGAGATTTCAATTTTATTTGATCCCCTTGCAATAGAAATCTCCCTGGTGCTGATGTGAATGACATGTTTATTTTTAATGAGATCATCGGCCACCTGGGTCTTTTGGAATTTCCTCTCAAAGGTAGGTCTTTCACTTGGTCCAACATGCAAGACCCACCCCTCTTGGAGGAGCTGGACTGGTTCTTCACTTCTGCAAATTGGATATCATCCTATCCCCTGAATCAAGTTCTTCCTTTAGCACATTCTAGATCTGATCATGTTCCCTGTGTGGTGACAGTAAACACTTCCATCCCTAAATGTAACCTTTTCAGTTTTGAAAATTATTGGGTAGAGATGTATGGTTTTTTGGAATGTGTGCAATAGTCTTGGCAGACCCCTTCCAGGAAAGGTCACATCTCTGCGATTATCTTGGATAAGTTTAAACATCTGAGACAGGCCCTGAAGAGATGGCAGACTGGTCTTTCAAAGCTCAAAACACTTATTGATAAGTGCAACCAAGTGGTA
The DNA here is from genome assembly GCF_904849725.1 of Hordeum vulgare subsp. vulgare. Taxonomy (NCBI): domain Eukaryota; kingdom Viridiplantae; phylum Streptophyta; class Magnoliopsida; order Poales; family Poaceae; genus Hordeum; species Hordeum vulgare. The sequence goes on along the minus strand of NC_058519.1, from coordinate 265,458,415 downwards.
CTATGTCTGATGACCTTGAGGAGCTAAGACCTTGTTTTAGACCTGAAGCTAATTTCAGGATGATTGTCAAACTTCATTTAGATCATCTGCTGCATTTGCAATTCTTATATTGGAAAAAGAGAGCTACCATCAGATTCATCAAGGTGGGGCAGGAAAACACTAATTTTTTTCATGCCATGGCTACTGAAAGATACAAAAGAAACTCCATATCATCTCTTAAGTTGGAAGATGGATCTGTTATCACTGATCATGAGCAGATTGCAGGATGCTTTTGGTCTTCCTTCAAAAATGGAATGGGTTCTTCTCAAGGAATCAACTTGGCATTTGATCTTCAATCTCTCATTCCAAGAGTGGGAGGGCTTGATGTTTTGACACTACCTTTCACCAATGAGGAAATGGATAGGACTGTCAAATAAATGTCGATTGATAAAGCACCTGGTCCAGATGGTTTCAATGGTCTTTTTTTCAGGAAATGCTGCCATATCATTCGTTCTGATTTCTATCAGCTTGCAGCTGACTTTCATGCATGGATAGCTAAGTTGGAAAATATGAACTCCTCTTATATCACTTTGGTGCCCAAAAAGAGATCCCCTGAACAAGTTGATGATTTCAGACCTATCTCACTGACTGGTATTGGTCTTAAATTCCTCTCCAAGATGATTGTCAAGAGGTTGCAGTTGCATAGCATGAAATGTATCCATAAAAATCAGTATGATTTCATCAAGTCCAGGACCATACAAGAATGTGTTGGATAGACCTTGGAATATTTGCATCAATGTCACCATACTATGCTTTTGATTTTCAAAAGGCTTTTGACTCTGTGGAACATGAATTCATCTTTCAGATCGTCAAGCACAAAGGTTTCAATGCTAAGTGGATTTTATGGACACAACAGTTACTCAGTTCTGGCTCCTCCTCTATTCTTCTCAATGGAGTTCCTAGTAAAAACAATTATGTGCAAAAAAAGGGGCCAGGCAGGGTGATCCCATGAACCCTCTCATTTTTGCCATTGCTGCTGATTTTCTCAAATCTTTGGTCAATCAGTTGTTGCAGGATGGCCTCATCCAACTACCAATACCCTGTCATGACAAAGACTTTCCAATTGTCCAATATGCAGATGACACAATCATCATTTTGCCTGTTATAGAGTCTCAGCTTTTTTCCTAATCCTCAGGTCTCCAAGTAAATAATCACAAGTCTGCTCTGTTGCCCATTAACATTGATCAGGGAGAACTTCAGACACTTGCTGCCTCTATTGGTTGCCAGGATGGATCTTTACCTTTCACCTATCTTGGTTTGCCTGTTGGGACAACCAGACCAAGAACTATTGACCTAATGCCCTTGGTTGAAAGTATGGAAAGGAGACTTTGTGCTAGCTCCTCCTTCCTGGCTCAGGGGGGAAGATTGCAATACCTCAATTCTGCCTTGTCCTCTGTTCCCATCTTTTTCCTCTCCAATTTGGATATACCACCAGGGATTCTTAAACAGTTGGAAAGGATACAGAGACAGTGTTTGTGGAGAAAAAATAGAAAAGACCATGCCCCTTCTCTTGTTGCTTGGCATTTAGTAGGCAGACCAAAAATGAAGGGGGGTTTGGGCATTATGAATCTGTGTGTCCAGAATGAAGCCATGTTGCTTAAACGTGTGGACAAGTTCTTAACCAAAACTGATATACCCTGGGTGCATTTAATTTGGAACACCTATTATCATACCACAGTTTCTCAGGGTACCTCCCTCTGTGGCTCCTTTTGGTGGAAGGATATCTGCAAAAAAATGGATAACTACAGAGCTGTCACATATGTCCAGCCCAACAGGGGCGACACTTTTCTCTTTTGGTCAGATTCTTGGCGGTAGGAGATTCTACAATGCCTCTAGCTCTTAGTTTCCAAACATTGTTCTCCTTTGTCATTGACACTTTCTGCACTACCGAGGAAGTGTTCCCGGCTCACCAAGCTGACACTTTGATCAACATGTTTCACCTGACTCTATCTGACAAGGCCCATCAAGAGTTGGAATCAGTCACCTCTTTACTTCAGAATCTTGATAATGATCCAACTTGCAATGATATTTGGCTGTGGAGTAGTGACTCTAAATCTTATACTGCCAAGAAATATTACATTCATGTGCATCTACCCATTATTCCCAACCAACTACTTGGGTGGATATGGAAAAGTTGGTGCACTATGAAAATCAAGATGTTTGCCTGGATGCTGATCATGGACAGACTCAACACACATGATATGTTGGAAATAAGACACTGGAAGGTGTCTGAGTCAAATCTCTGTGTTCTTTGTCATGCTAGAATCAAATAGGATAGAGAACATCTCTTGATTAACTGCCTCTTCAGCAGCAGGGTATGGACTTACCTTCAGATCTCTTGGCAGGGTAATTCTATGTGGACCACTTTGTTGTCAGCTAGAATGGACTTTCATCATCCTTTTTTCTCCGAAGTAGTGTTTACTGCCTGCTGGAATATTTGGACAGTTCGAAATGCCAGGATCTTCAAAAATGAGAGACCACGATTCAGTAAATGGAAATCTGGTTTTACTCATGATATATCCCTTTTAGCTCATAGGATTAAGGCTAGATTTAGGGATGATTTACATAAGTGGATATCTTTTTTACCTCCTTGAGGTTCGTATCCCCCCACCCCCTTCCCATTTGTATATCCTAACCCCCTATCATGTACATATAATCTGTTAATAGAATAAAAGAAAAGATGTGGGGTGTTTCCCTACAGTAGCTTGTCAAAAAAGTATATGTGTTCTAATTATATGGCAAGCATCAAACAGTTTCAGATTCTTCATATTCAATCCAACATAAAGAACTTCAAGGAGCACCCCAAGATTTCTGTTAGGGAACATAGTATGAAAACGTGCATCAACACCTATGCATAGATTACCCAAATGTCACCTCGGAAATCTGCGAGTTGAGTGACAAAACATATATCAAGTGAATCACTTGAATACCCCACTATCACTACGGGTATCCGCATGCAAGATAGACATAATGTGCTCTCAAACCTGAATATTCAATCCAACATAATGAGATGTTAATGTGAAAGACTCAGTTCATCACAACAATGGCATGGGACAAACACCATATGATCCAACTATATTAACAAGGGTTGTGATATATCAATATCATGACATCTCAAGAACATGAGAGGGAAAGAGAGATTAAACACATAGCTACTGGTACAAACCCTCAGACCTGGGGGTGGATTACTCCCTCCTCATCATGGCCTCCATCGGGATGAAGAAGATGGCCACCGAAGATGATCTCCCCCTCCGGCAGGGTGCCCGAATGGGCTCCCAATAGGTTTTTCATGGCTACAGAGGCTTGCGGCAGCGGAACTTCTCATCTAGTCTCATTTATGGAGGTTTCTCTATTTGTAGGATTTTTCGGCATTGGAATCACACCAAGATGGGCCACGATGTGCCCACTAGGTTCCAGGCCGCGCTAGGCGGGCAAGTATGCCCTGGTGCCTAGTGGGTAACCTGGGCCTCCTCGGGTTGGCTTCCTTGGTCCTTTGGATGTCTTCTGGGCAGCAACAAATCTCCAAAAAATTTCGAGACATTTGGACTCCATTTGATATTGATTTTCTATGAAGTAAAAAAACAAAAACATCAACTGGCACTAGGCACTATGTCAATAGGCTAGTCCCAAAAAATATATATAGTTGATATAAAATGATTGTAAAACATCCAAGAATGATAATTTAACAACATGGAACAATCAAAACTTATAGATACGTTGGAGATGTATCAGCATCCCCAAACTTAATTCCTGCTCGTCCTCGAGTAGGTAAATGATAAAAACCGAATTTTTCATGTGGAATACTGCCTAACATGTACATCATATTTTTTCTTTATAGCGAGGACATATGGACTTGTAGATGATTCAAAGCAATAATATATAATTTGACATGAAAACTTTAATACTCAAGCATATCTACAAGCAACCAAGTCTTTCAGAATATCAAGGCTCTATGTCTAGCCCATCATGCTCAATCATTGATCCATTCATACAACACATCCAAACATTAGCTATATCCAGTGCTCAAGTATGGTAACAGTGTTCCATAGTTGGTTCTTTGTAAGAGAAGATGGAGACACAAATAAAAATAAAAATTCCATAAAAAAAATAGATAGGACCTTCATAGAGGGAAGCAGAGATTTGTAGGGGTGGTGGAACTCAAAGCTTAAATTGAGAGATAAAATTATTTTGGGTGGCATGCTTTTCCTGTCAACGAGAACGACTAAGAGGTCCCAATATCTTCCATGATAAACTAATCATAGGAGGTTCCCAAACTGAATATAAAGTTTATTCCTTTTTCCACCATTCTTTCACACTCCACTGCTAGCCGCATCCACGGGTACCGTCCATACCAACACTTTCCAAGGAATTTATTGATTGTCAGCAGAAAGTAAATTTATTTTTATTTCGAGACTATGCATCCATATTACCGCCATACTCTCATGCAATAAGAAGTGAATAAACACTCATCTTGAGAATAACCTATTTAACATTGAAGATACCGGCCACACCTCGTTCCTTCATAAACGATAGGGGCACAGAAAATAGAAGTTTATTTTGAATATTAGATTTGTCACATACAAATTTACTTAGAACGACACTGAAATATCGTATATAGGTAGGTATGGTTGGCTCATTTGGCACAACTTTGGATTTAGGATTTGGATTCATAAGGAGCATTCCAGCTTGGTACACGTGAAGTCTAGCAAATAGATTCAGAAGCGCCCAACCAAGGAACAAAAATCATCATAAGCGAACATTAAACATAACTAACACCGACTAATGCAACTCAAGTAGGATGTAATTTCATTGCATAATTATTGACTTGATGTGCATGCATAGGGAATCACAAACCTTGACACCAATATTCTTAGTAAAGCACAATTCCTCACCAACACGACTCATATATTATTATACCCATATCACAAAACTATTGCAAGGAATCAAACCTATCATATCCAATGATCTTCATGATTTTTTTTGTTATATCTACCCCAGATATCTATCACTTTGGGACAAGTTTCATTTAAAGAAAATTCTCATTGCTAATAAGAAGCTCTCAAACAAATATAAGTGAAGAACGAGATCACAAGTTTCTTTAAAATTTTCAACTCTAGAAATAATATAATTGAAGCAAGAGAGGATTTCTTGAAAGTTTCTACTAACTCTAAAAACAATATAAGTGAATCATGAGAGTATATTTCTTCAAAATAACAGCACCACCGTGCTCTAAAAGATATAAATGAAGTACTAGAGCAATTCAATCAAACTACTCTCAAAAGATACAAGTGAAGATCAATGAGTATGTGAGGACTCTCTCTCGATAAATATTTTCACATATGATATTTTATTTAAAACAACAAATAATAAAAAATACATTCCAAGAATAATACATATCATGTGGACAAATAAAAATGTAGGCTCAACATACGCTAACCGAGAGTTGTTGCTGAAGAATGGTGGAATGTGTAGCATCCCCAAGCTTAGATGCTTGAGACTTATTGAAATGTTTACTTGGGGTTCCTTGGACATCCGCAAGCTTGAGCTTTTGTATCTCTTTCAATCCCGTCATATCTCGGTTGCACCTAAGCCTCAAAAACTCCATCCACACAAAAATTGAGAAGAATTGGTGAGATCGGTTAGTACACATAAAAGTAAATCAACACTTCATGTACTGCCAATTCAAGTTGCATAATAATTTTCAAACATTAGGTACTCTATGCTATCATTTCCAAAATTTATATCCACTAATATAAGCCATGGAAACTATTGGATAAGTAGATAACAGAACTATGATAGCAAATCTGTCTAAACATGATAGTCTATAGCAATCTACTTACAACCTGTAGTTACGTATCTCCATAAATTATGAGAATTTAGTACATGATAAAAAATTGTATGACATTACAGTGTAAAATTTCATAATGTTTCTGCATTCCACTTAATCTGATAATTCAAATACAACAGCAAAAGTTTCTCTTTTTGTGCAACTCACATCAGACATTTAATTCAAGCATTGTAAAGGAAATTCTTAGAAATTTTTATTGAACAAAAGATTATAAATATCATATAACAGAGAAAAATAAAATAAACATATAGCTCCAAGCAAAACACATACCATGTGATGAATAAAAATATAGCTCTAAGTAAGATATATCGATAATGTTGGAGATGAAAGAGGAGATGCCTTCGGGGCATCCCCATGTTTAGAAGCTTGAGTGTTCCTTGGTATTACTTAGGGGTTGCCTTGGGTATCCCCAAGCATAGGTTCTTGCTGCTCCTTATTCTCCTCATATTTGCATCTCACCCAAAACTTGAAAACTTCAATCACACAAAACTTAACGGAACTTCGTGAGATGGGTTAGTATGATAAATATGTATCATTCGCTTAGGTACTACCAAGACAAGATTCGTAATTGTTCTCACATTATAGATAATGTATTATATCATTCCCATAATTTATAGCACTTAATATAAGCTGTGGACACACTCAAACAAACAAACTATGTATGCAAAATACTATCTATGAAAAACAGAACAGTTTGTGAAGATCTATATGATCACCATACTTCCCTGACTCATTCCCATAATTAGGACAATGCACATAATTTGCATACCAAAACTGTGTCAACATTCCAGAATTTTTTGAATCTCTAGGTAAATCAGAGCACTGGACGAAGAAGTTTCTGTTTTTGCACATAATTAAACAAGCAATTATCCACACTATCCCAAAGGCTTTACTTGGCATTTTATTTAAATAAAAGCTATAAAAAAGGATTACTATAGTAGCTTAATAAAATGAGCAAACAAAAACATAAATGATAATTATTTGGTTGTCTCCCAATAAGCGTGTCAGTGCACTAGAGACTAGAGTCTTTTGTGCCCCAAACTTGTGCACGGGCACCAGCAGCACCCTTGGTGGCGATACACGAAGAAGGACCGACGGGAAGATAAACTCTAGGCTCGCCAAGACCACACCCCATCAAACATGCACTACTAGAAAAAGGGCTATTAGTGGCGCACCTACTTTGTCTATTAATGGTGCACTATAGGTGCACCATTACTATGACGCCACTACTAATAAATAGTAATTGCGCACCCCTGGTGCGCCAATGTTAATATACATAACAGTGGCGAACCACCTGGTGCGTTGTTACTATCGCAGACACTAATGGCGCACCACTTGGTGCGCCATTACTATCCCAAATACTAATGGAGCACCACCTGGTGCGCCACTAGAGTGCAACTTGGTGCGTCACTACTATGAATATTAGGATTTTTTTTCTTTTCTGATATTTGTACAGGTTACAAAATACATTATAACACAGAATATAAACAGCACAACATATAAACAACAGATTTATCAAATACAATAGAAGATTAGTCTCTGAATACAATTCATCATATTAGTCTCCGAATTCAAAATAACGAACAAAGTTAGAACATTACAAGTCTCGAGACCGCAAGTAGCCAGTTTGTCTTCACATCATAAGTCGATATCTAAACTACCATCACATAGAAGAGGGTTGCGGTCACGATGATCATCATCGCGATGAAACTGATCTTCATCCGGTTCCTCGTCCGCTCCCTCTCTCCCGCTAGATAGCGCGCGTATCTAGCTTCCGCCTCCGCCCTAGTGGTGTACCCTTTGTAACTGTTACCGCTGAAACGGTGAACCTATCTCCGACACTCCTCCCAGTCGTCGTAGACTCTGGGAACCTCACCCTTGTACACGACATACGACGACATCTCTATGCACTAGTCAAACAAAACGTTTGTAGAAATTCACAGATAATATATAAGCAGTATATAAGTATGCAACAAAAGGATGCAACAAAAGGATTAGAAGAGAAAAGAAACACATTAATAGCACGATTCATGGTCCTACTAATAAATAGCATCGACTACACATATAAGTTGAACGATTGTCCAAACTAAAGAGACATAAAAGTTCATAAAGTTTAATTACAACATAGCATCAGTACTTTTGACTGGACTCAGGGACCGGAGCGTGGATGAAGCCGCCGTCTTTCGTGATGGTCATGAATGTGCGGTCGTTGTCAGCCTGCATTTGGAGCGTTGTGTCAATTTCACTTTTGGACGGTTGACAGTTTAGGTATAACTACCCCGATCTAGCAAGGACATCTTGATAGATGATTTCCGCCAACTCCGACTGGATGCGAAAGAATTCTTGTCTGATATCCTCGTCCTGGATTGCCGACAAGCGTGCGGCCCAATCTTTGAGATAATTTGGTAGCATACGGTGATGTTGGTCCCGTACGATTACCCGCATATGATGGAGGGAGTAGTAGGCATCCTTCTGACTGCCAGGCAGTTGCTTGACGCAGGGTAACGTCGTTACGTGGGTGAACACGTGCTTGCCATACCTAAGAATTGGCCTCCTGAAGGTGCCTCTAGATTTGGCGTAGCCGGGGAGGACATCATCAAGAACTTTCTTGATATTTGTGTAGTCATTCTTCGACTGACGGTCCGAGTCGAAATACGTGGCCATGGAATATTTCGGGCTTAAGAGGATGAGTGTGCAATGTGTGTCACTGCAAAAAACACGGAATGTTAGAAAAAAAAGAATGATCAAAATCTAAGAAATCATATGTTACGGGGCGATGAGTGGATGACTTACTCAGAAAAGTAAGGCACGAGGAAGTTATCCTTATCTACGTTCGCCAGAATGATGCCTTTGAGGTATGAACTAGCGACTTGCCAATCCCCAGTGCCGTCCAAGAGCTTAGCATGCATGTAGAAGGGTCGACTATCATGATGCCCGGGGTCTTGTCTCTAATGATCTGCATCTCCATACTGAGCGAAAATAGCCGAATGAAGGTGTAGTGCAGCGGATAAAGGTTAAGCATAGCGAAGATGTCATCAAACCGCAGGACGATCATACGTCCGATGGTGCTATCGACAAATCCCTTGCCCTTTGGCACCTTGGCCATGAAAACTGGGTGTGTCACATCATTCTCGGAGAGACGCCGCTTCTCCATATAAAGAACAACGTCATGCAGACTCCGCATAGCACTGGTTGCAACATTGTGCAGATTAGTCGGTAGCATCGGCCTACCAGCCACATGCACCCTCCTCTCAATATCCTTAGATATTGGTGGCCCGTCCCGAGCATGGATCATACTCGGTGCCGGCTGGCTCGCTCCCTTGTTAGTTTTTATTTTCTGTCCCTTCTGCTTCTTCTGCTGCAATGGGATCGAGTTCTCCTCAGAGACCACCTTCTTGAGTGTGTTGGGGTTGGTAATACTTCACACATCTACTATTTCAGTCTTGGTGAAGCGCGAGCTGGAGGCATCTCCTGAGAAATGAACAGCCGACGCCTGTTGAAATTAGGTTTCTCCACGGTACCAGCTAGATCGCCATCGTCTTTTGCAGGGTCGGGTTCTTGAGAAGGAGGCCCGAAGAAGTCTTCATCCTCACCGTACCCATGTTCGTTGATGTACTTAGCGACGTTGCAAATTGTATCGTCATTGTCGTCAGGATCCTGTGCCATATGCATGTCCAGATCAGCTGACGACGGTAGCATTGCGGCGGTCTTCCCATGGCTTGGCGTCCGCACAACTGGTGGTATTGTCTGTGGGGTGGTGTCCCCCGCCCCCAGATGAATCTGGCTCTTCGGCCAAAGCATGGACCAGATTAAGCAGGCGCTGAGTGTCATCACATCATCTTCGTCGGCCCCAGCGGGTCGATACGGACGTAACAAGTCGTCAAAGCCCCGCAGCTCCCGAACCAGTTGAACCCTATACACGGTGGGTGGCATCGGATTACCGTCGAACACGCGGTTGCCCGGTTCAACGATTTTGGTCTTGGAGACATCGATCAACTCGCCGTCCACGAAGTGCAGGAGAGTGCATGGAACGTTGGCGCCGCCTTGCGGAAACATGTAGGGCGTCAGGGATGCCCAGTCAAAAAGGCAAGGAGATGAAGTCATCGGCCTAGGCTTATAGTTACCTTGATGGCGTCGAGCTTGGCTAATGTTGAGGCACTGCCAATGGCGGGCGTGCAAGTGACGGAGGGGCCGCTTGATGCCGAGGTGCTGGCGGGCGTATTCTTCCCACACGGGTGCATTAACCACCAATACCGGCGCCGACGCCGGAGACACCTGCAATGCCGCCTCCGCCGGAGACACCGATGCCGGCGTGTTGTGCGAGTTGCTGCCCGTGAAGCTGGGAATCGGCGGAGGTCCCTGTTGGCCGCTCGCAATCCACCCCCGCAGCCCCTCAAGCAAGGAAGGCATAATGGCGGTGATCGTCGCTCCAAGTTGGTCCCACACTTGCTTTGGACTATCTCTGGAATCCGCGCCACTTGTGCCTTGAGTTCTTTAACCACGCGCTCCTGGCTTTCCGAGATGGTCTTTCTATCCTTTCGGCCAGCCTTATAGTATTCCGACCATTTTGTGGACAAGCCTTCGCCGGCCACACGACCAGCTGACGACGGCTTACAGAGCTTATCCTTGTGTTTCATTACTTTCAACGCCCTATTTAAAGTGTTGTCCCAAGTGGAAAACGGGGAGTTCGGAGACCCCGCGCTACTGCTTTCAGTTTACTGCGGAAGGAACATGAACCATTTAGAAATGCAACAATATGGAGCTAATAACGCGGGGGTGTATTCCTTACCAGAACACGCTCAATCTCCTTCACCTTCGGATCTGTGGTAAGCTCCTTTGTTACCGGGTCCACCTTGTACCGGGCCCTGACATAGTTCCTGGTCTGCTTTTCAGGGTATTTATCGAAGAGGGGCGGTAGGCCTTGCTCGGCACGCTCCGCGTCCTCCTTGTCCCCTTTAGGTTCCACCACTCTGTAACCGCTAGGACCGAGTTTGTGGACCCCTAAGTTCAAGTCCCGCATATCTTTCCCCCAATGACTTGATTCCGCGGATGCGTTGCTCTCGCATTTGATCTTGAACTCCAGGTAGTCAGCTTCGCTAATCGAAGGATTTGTCTCCTTGATCTTCTAATAACTATCACCTATTAGAATCCTTCTCTTCACCAAGGCTCTCCAAGTAGCCAGGGTCGTGCTCATCTTCATGAGGGCGGCACTGTTCACTTTATTCCCTGCGAGGCGTGTGTTTGCGACGTCACCAGGGAACTTGTATCGTTCGTGCAGCTTCTAAAGAGGAGGTTGTGCAAATTCGCTCGGCCTTGATGCCTTAGGTTCTCGGTGTTGATCGATACGGTGCTCCGCAGAATGCACCCGAGTTGTCCTGCGTACCCACCAACTAATTCTTTGGGCATCGTTGGATGCCCACTGGAGGACACTTCAGTAAATTCCTCCCTGACGTTGTCGAGCACGTTCAGGCGCCGGTCGTTCCGTTGCTTCTTCGGTTGGCTGCCATCTGTGCGTTCGCTGCCATCATCAGTGGTGGCATCCCCGGTGGCACCATCAGTGGTGTCATCCCCGACGCCACTAGGGGTTGTGTAGTCGTGATCGGTGTTTTCTGTGGCGTCCTCATAGCGGTGAGGTTCTTCCTCCAGCTCCTAGGACAGCTCCCAGAATGGCTTGCCCGAACCGCCGGCCTCATCGTTGTTGGCCATGTTCGCTCTAAATAGGAAAAAAGACTACTAGAGTTATTAGCTGAGATCGGGGTAGTATCTATTCTTCTCAGATTTAGAGTAGCTCCTTATTTCATCTATGGAGTATTAAGTACTTGCATCACATATATATAACCCCAATAAAATTAATCTATGTTCCCTGCACACATGAGGTATGGCTTACAGGGAAAAATCAAGTAAAGGGGTATTAATTACTTTTTTATAGGCCTCACACATTTTACTTTTCTTTTACTCCATAGGATCGCAAAACGTGACACACGAGAAGTTCCAACATATCCATACCAAAATGTAGTAATAGAAAGTGTTTCATTTTTGGGGCCCTTTTAGTGAAGCAAAATAAAACAAAAATAATGTGCTAATGAGTTACTTATTCAATATTGTTTCACAATCTTAACAATGAGCTTCCCCGCAAATAAAGTTCAATAATTCACTATCCCACTATTTACTAATAACACAACTCATCAGTCATGAACTCATGATCCACCTACTGCATTGTTATCTACTCCCTACGTAAAGAAATATAAAAGCCTTTAGATCATCAAAATAGTTATCTAAACATGCTTATATTTTTAAACAAAGGGGGTAGCACACATAAAGCAAGGATAACAAGATAATACTAATCCAGTAGTGTGGTAGTATTGATAATTTCATGTAATCTAACATTTGAATAGTTCATTTTGGACCCATTTCACTCACATAAAAAATAAACATAAGAATTACAAAGAAATAAGCTCTGTTTTCAAGAAAGGATAAGGATTTTGTTTCGGTTGAGAATCGGGTACCTTCTAGGTCAAGAAAATTGGGCATGACCTTTGCTAATTTTCTTGACCTAGGAGTGCCTAATTCTCAACCGAAACGGAAATTAATCTACATTTCATGAGAAAGGGGTAACAAATATGAGTTAGCAGTTCCATCAAGCTCATATATGATTCTATTATGTAAATTCTGAAACAACATGATTTTCTGATTTTCATCAAACATCATGACGGGAATACCTCAAGCATAGCACATGTAATAAAGTTGATTACACAAAATAAAATATCCAAATCACAGCATATGTGAAAATAGAAATAAAGATCAAAACAAAATAATTTCATGGAGAAAAATATGCTACTGTACTTCTTAGCTAGGGTAAGATCTCCTGCATCTTCTCCATTAATTAAACAAAACATAAGAAAACTCCTCTACTCCTCGGCTCACTTCACCACCGACAACCTCCTCTACTCCTCCCACACCTAGCCCTTCTCCGCATGTCATGACACAACATTCCACTCATCCCACTCTCTGATGTCCTCTGGGCACAGGAGAAGTCTTTGGAGAACTCCATGTACTTCTGTCATGCAACCATTCATAATTGTAGCTGATTTCTGCACTAACATGCAACATGTGTTTTCAATTAAGTAGGCTAGAATGGTAGAAAAAATGCTATATGCGCACCACTATAAGGTAATATTTCGCAAGACCGAAAGGACAATATGATCAAAGGTATGGGAAAAGCTGTTGATTATGTACTCCAACAAGCTTGGAAGCTTGCTTTAATACTATTTGGGTACATAATCTCACATTTGAAGCAACACTTATACTTCCACATCATATAATGTTTATGGTGAATACTAGTACAATGAGATGGATTAATAACATGACACGAGGAAAACCAATATGTAGGAATTGTGGCACATATGGTTATATCATTAATACTTCATGACTCACGAGCATTGGTCGTTTCTTCATTCCCCAACCTTACATTGATATATGTTGGCTGATTGGGCTTATTTTGGTGTAAAAACTGAACAAGGAACTATTAGAGTGAATATGAAGCCTCAGCCTTGTCTGAGGTTTTTTACTTTGGTGTAAAAACTAAATCCATTATATATATATATATATTCATCAAAAGTACAAAACATATCAAACATAATTAAAATTACATCGAACCAACGAACAACCAGCGTCATCGTCAGAACGAGCCGGATGACAATACATCCAACATAAAGATGCAGGAAAATCAACAAAACATTCTCATTTCAGCCATTGGCATGCCGGAGCATAGCTCTTCACTCTTCAGTTTGCAACAGAGTACTGGCTAGTGAGACAAGGTTTCACTCGGCCCACCCGAGTTCGAATCTCCTCACCCACTATGAGCTATGCCAAGGGGATTTCTTCCCCCCTTTCGGCCTACTTTTTTTAGTTTGCAACAGAGGTTCAAAGCAATGGAAATCACAATTTTCGCTGACAACCTCATGCACGCTTGCCTAATCAGAAGCTTCCTAGAACCCAATCATCGGTCCTAGTAACACTAGCATTTTTGTTTTCCATTTAATGATGGTTGGGTTTTGTTGTCCACTTGTTTTTGTTCTCCCCCCATAGAAAGGTTAACCCCACTTTCTTTTATTCCATTTTGTTTTGGTGGGGTTGTGTGTGCCCACATATGCCCCCTTGGTGGCTACTGCCATCTTTTAAAGCTCCGTGGAAAATTCATATGGTAACAATCCACCAACCACAGGAACAATTCACCAAGAAATCGTCAGTTCACCACTTCGCCTAATCTAAAAGAAGATAAATGCAGAGAGGGGTTGGGGGTGATGATATAGCACTATATACCCTGCTGTCGTCAATATCCGACGAGACGGGCAGGCTGTTGGAGAGGGGGCCGCCGCCGTTGCGGGGAACGCTGCTGTGGAGGGAGGAGGGAGTCCCCGGCAGCGCAGTCCCCGTGGAGGAGGAGGTGGGAGTCCCCGCCGGGACAGTCCCCATGGAGGAGGAGGAGGGAGTCCCCGTGGAGGAGGAGGAGGAGGGAGTCACCGGTGGCGCAGTCCCCGTGGCGGTGGCGTAGTTCCAACGAGATCGAGGAGAGGTGGTGGGAGAAACGACGGGCGCTGTGGGGAGATTTAGGGGAGGGGGGAATGCATTGGTATAGTGGGGGAGTGTTAGCAATGGTGCACCATTTAGGGGTGCGCCATAAGTAAGGTGATAGCAATGGCGCACCTTCTAGTGGTGCGCCATAAGTAAGGTGATAGCAATGGCGCACCTTCTAGTGGTGCGCCATAAGTAAGGTGATAGCAATGGCGCACCTTCCCTTGGTGCGCCATTACTAACTTTTTTTGAGATTTTTAGTTGCATGCATGTAATAGTTTCGCCGCCTATCTAGTATACTTTGTATTTACTTCATCTATTTTCTTACTAATAACTATGTACGACCAAGAACAATGTGCTTTGGGACATATTCTTCTATATATTTGTAGGTTTGGTCCACATTCAAATGTTGATCTAAGTAGTAGCATCCTTTGTATGGATTTGGTTGGATCATTGAGGAATACAACCATGTGTGAGGACAAATAAAGGGTGGCTACTTAATGAAACGAACCAATCACTCATTTCCACTTGTTTAGCCAAACGAGCTAATGTGTTTTACAAGTAGCCCGAGGAAAGCATGTTTTACACCTAACCCATCCATAAAGCTCACACATAGAGACACTTACAAAAAATCATGTTATGAGGTGATATCACATTGTGCAAAGATGTAGAATTTCATGACATGGTTGAAATCAACTGACGTGAAATAATAGTCATCAAAGATTGAGCTTGCCACTAACACGCACACGCGGCCGACACATCGTGATTCGATCTTAGCTATCTTTTCACAATGATCTTCTTGCCCTTCTTTTTCGCGGTTGAATAATTTAGCCCTGGAACCCCTTGAATTCTTCTCTTGAACGGACGTCCTTTAGGTAGGGTGGTCCTTCTTCTTCTTGTGTTGTGTGCTACTTCATCGTCGTCGTCATCTTCCATCTTCGGGTCGCCGTACTTGTCGTAGTCTTGCTCATTGGCGACTCCATCCATTCCGATGATGTTCCTTTTTCCTCTCCTCACGACAACGAGACTGAGCTTTGACGGGTCGTCAATGAAGAAGCATTGGTCCACTTGGCAAGCCAGCACCCATGGCTCATTTTTCGCGGTGACGTTTGCGCCCGCGGTCTTCGATTTGGCTTCGAGTATAACCATGGTGGTAAAATACCGGTCTTCTTTTAGGACGCTCTTGTCCCATCTGACACGGAACATCCCAACCTTATCTCCAGCGTAACTCAACTCCCAGATCTCCTCGATCCTTCTATAGTATCTGTCCTTGTCGTTACTGGTGTAGGATTCCATCGTTACCCCGGAGTTCTGATAATCGCTCTTCATGTCCTTTTCCTCGGTGTAGAATGTGTAACCATTGATACCGTACGCCTCATAGGTCATCAGGTTGTGCTCGGCGCCCCGTGACAAGGCAAATATGAGTTTTTCTTCCGTGGAAGAATCCTCATGTAAAGGGTACGACAGAAGGTTGTCCTTGAACCAACGCGTGAAATATGAGTTGTGCCCTTTGATTATATCTCCGTCCGTCCTCTGTTAGCCTCGCTCATCGTACGTCTTCTCAACAAAGGTTTTGGGCTCTACCACCCAAGGATCGACCATGTCTATGCGTTGTACCGCGACTAGGTTTGCTCTTTCAAAGTCGGCGAGTCGACCCTTGAAGTCGACATGCATTTCGCGGTGACCCTCGCGGTGACCCCATCCAGCGAGCCTGCCGAGGTGCCTGTTGATGGGCAGACCAACGGGGTTCTCGAAGCCTACATAATTCGTGCAGGAGAAGATGCACTCTTCGGTCAGAAAGCCCTGGGCTATGCTTCCATCTGGACGTGCCCTGTTGCGAATGTATCCTTTGATGAGACCATTCGTCCTTTCGAACGACATCATGCTGTGCAGGAACGTCGGCCCGAGTTGGATGATATCCTCCACGATATGGACCAACAGATGCACCATAACATCGAAGAATGCGGGCGGGAAGTACATCTCAAGCTCGCATTGTATCACAACGATCTCTTCCTGTAGCCTTTTGAGTTGCCTCACGCCAACCGACTTCCGAGAGATGACGTCGAAAAAGTTGCATAGGCCAAATAGTGTTTCACGGACGTTCGGTCCATGATCCCACGGATTGCAAGTGGAAGTATCTACGTCATCAACACGTTACAGTCATGAGACTTCATCCCGCTGAACTTCTGCTTCACTGAGTCTAGGTATTTTCTTATCTTCCCCGCGTAACCGTAAGGAAGTTTTACTCCTACGAGGCAGGTGAAAAACTGATCGATCTCCTCCTCACTTAGAGTGAAGCACGCGGGAGGGCAGTCATATTCGATATTCTTGGCCTTTTTGCCTTTGCGACGGCTTTCAGTGTCCTTCGCCTCATCATCATCATCATCATTAGGGAATTTTGCGTGAATCTCCTCCCTGATGCCCATTGATTGCAAGTCTGCGCTTGCTTTCGGCGCATATTTGGTCTTCTCTAGAATGTTGAGCAGGGTACCAAGTAGACTCTCACACACGTTCTTCGTGATATGCATAACATCAAGGCTGTGAGGCACACGGAGGATCTTCCAGTATGGCATGTCCCAGAAAATAGACCTCGTTTTCCATACCTTCAGAGGCTGCTCTGGCGCCTTTCGCTTCTTTCTTGGCGGTGGGTACTCTTTCCAATTTTTCAACAGCTCATCTATTTCCTCGCTGCTCCTCGTACGTGGTGGTCTTCGGGGTTCGGTTTCACCATCGAACATATCCTTGCGTTTTCTCCATGCGTCATCATTCCGAAGCCACCTTCGATGTCCCATGAACACGGTTTTGGAAGACCCGGGATCTCTATCTACCTGGTGATACGTTGTATCATCCATGCACCTAACGCATTGATACGTCTCCAACGTATCTATAATTTTTGATGGTTTCATGCTATTATCTTGTCAAACTTTGGATGTTCTGCATGCCTTTTAAATATTTTTTGGGACTAACTTATTAACTCTGTGCCAAGTACCAGTTCCTCTTTTTTCCATGTTTTTGACCCCTTTAAAAGGAGGATTTTGAACGGAGTCCAAACAGAATGACACTGCCAAAAAGATTTTTTCCAAAATAGAAAAAGATTGGAAGCTGGAGAATCAGGGCAAGGGGCCTACATGGACCCCATGAGCCCCCTAGCCGCGGCCAAGGGGGCCCGCGCGTCCCTGGCTTTTGGGCTCCCTGGGCCAGCTCTGCCCTAGGACTTTCGCCTATAAATTCCCTAAAATCCCAGAAAAAATCAGGAGATCATCGAAAGTACTTTTCTGTCGCCGCAAGCTTCTGTCTCCGCAAGATCCCATCTGGGGCACGTTCTGGTGCCCTGCCGGAGGGGGGATTCTGATACCGAGGGCTTCTTCATCAACACCATGACCTCTCCGATGATGCGTGAGTAGTTCACCATAGACATATGGGTCCATAGCTACTAACTAGATGGCTTCTTCTCTCTCTTGGATCTTCAATAAAAAGTTCTCCATGATCTTCGTGGAGATCTATCTGATGTAACTTCTTTTGGTGTGTGTTTGTCGAGATCTAATGAATTGTGGATTTATGATAAGATTATCTATGAATCTTATTTGAGTTTCTTCTGATCTCTCTTATGCATGATTTCATATCCTTGTAATTCTCTTCGAGTTGTGGGTTTTGTTTGGCCAACTAGATCTATGATTTTTGGTTTTGGGTCCATACCGCGGTGACCTCACCTAGTGACAGAAGGGGTGGCAAGGCACACATCGTGTTATTGTCATCAAGGGTAAAAAGATGGGGTTTTCATCATTGGTTTGAGATTATCCCTCTACATCATGTCATCTTGCTTAAGGCGTTACTCTGTTTGTCATGAACTCAATACACTAGATGCATGCTGGATGGCGTTTGATGTGTGGAGTAATTGTAGTAGATGCAGAAAGTATCGGTCTACTTGTCTCGGACGTGATGCCTATATGTATGATCATTGCCTGAGATATCGCCATGACTTTGCGCGGTTCTATCAATTGCTCGACAGTAATTTGTTCACCCACCGTAATACTTGCTATTTTGAGAGAAGCCTCTAGTGAACACTATGGCCCCCGGGTCTACTCCACACCATATTTTAGGCCTTACTCTTTTTCTGTCTTGCACTTTCCACCTTCAGATCTCACTTTGCAATCAATCTTGAAGGGATTGACAACCCCTTTAAGTTTTTGGTTTCAAGCTCTTTTGTGTTTGCGCACGTACTCTGGACTTGACGAGATTCTCCTACTAGATTGATACCTTGATTCTCAAAGAGGAAAATACTTACTGCTCATGTGCTGCATGACCCTTTCCTCTTCAAGGGAATAACCAAGGCAAGCTCAAGAGACGACAGAAGGACCTCTGGCACCATTTCCTGGGAAGGACTTTTGTTACCGTAGAAGAAGGATTTCTGGCACCGTTGCCGGGGAGGATCAAGTCAAGAACTCATCCAAGTAAGTGTCGCAAACTCATCTCTTGCATTTACTTTTTTGCCACTCGTTTTCCTCTCCCCCACTTCTGAAAAACAAAAAATTACAAAAAAATGTTTGCCTTTTTTCCTTTGCCTTTTTCGTTTGCCTTTCCTTTGCTTGTGTGCTATCTACCTTCAATATGCTTGCATCTTCGCTTGCTGAAAATCTAGTGATATGGATCCTCACCCACTTGCTAGTCTCTTTAAGAAATCACCTTATGTGAAAATCTAGTGACTTTTTCTTTGGAGTTTTGCTTGAGATGCATGAATCTGAAAATCGTGATGAAGAAATTTATGAAATGATTCACGAGGGCTCCTTGAATGAAAAGCCTGATTACAATGATTTCATTATAAATTCTATTAATGACAATCATGCTAAAAATATGCAAAACCCTAAGCTTGGGGATGCTAGTTCTGCTATGTCCACTACTTTTTGCAATGATATTTGCAATAATATTGAAAGTGTGTTTGGAGAAGTCATGACTTTAGTTGATGATATTCCCACTATTTTTTAAGAGCGTCAACTTTGCATGCATGTGGATCATGAAAACAATATCCTTTGTGATAGCTATTTTGTTGAATTTGATTATGATCCCACATGTAAGGGCTATGAGAGAGGAAAATATTGTGGTAGAAACTTTCATGTTACCAAATTACCTCTCGTTATGTGGAGATTGCTATTGTCTCTTTCTTCTTCCTTGCATATGGCAACTATTGGTTGTCTTGACAATCTATTTTCCTATAAAATGCCTATGCATAGGAAGTATGTAAGACTTAGATGTGATTTTCACATGCTTTATGATGCTCTCGTTGTGCTTCAATTCTTGTCTTTTGTGTGAGCATCATTGATTTATCAATGCCTAGCTAATGGCGTTAAACAATAGCGCTTGTTGGGAGGCAACCCAATGAATTTATCTTCTCTTTCTTTCTGTTTTGTTGCGTCCACACCATCATAATTCTGTTATGACTGTCTCTTTTGTGTTTCTTATTGTGTTTGAGCCAAGCAAAACCTTTGTGACTAGTCCTGGTGATGATTGTTTGATCCTGCTAGAAAAAGACAGACACTTTTCGCTCACGAGATTATTTTTCAATTTTATTCAGAAAGAGCTTTTGAGTTTATTCTTTTTGCTGCTGGTTGATATGCCTTTTGCCCACGCAGTCGTAATGTTTCAGAATTGTTGAGGTACCAGAAGTATACGAAGTATACAGATTGCTACATACTGGTCTGTTTTTGACAGATTCTGTTTTTGGTGAGTTGGTTGCTTGTTTTGATGAAACTATGGATAGTATCGGGGGGTACTAGCCATGGAAAAGTGAGAATACTGTAATATAACACCAATATAAATAGAAATCAAGATTGCTACAGTACCTAAAGAGGTGGTAGTTTGTTTTCTTGTGCTAATGTTATCACGAGTTTCTGTTTAAGTTTTGTGTTGTGAAGTTTTCAAGTTTTGGGTAATGCTCTCATGGACAAAAAGATAAGGAATGGAAAGAGCTCAAGGTTGGTGATGCCCAAGGCATCCCAAGCCAAATTCAAGGACACCAAAAAGCCTAAGCTTGGGGATGCCCCGGGATGGCATCCCCTCTTTCGTCTTCAAACCATCGGAAACATTACTTGGAGCTAAAATTTTATTCACCACATGATATGTGTTTTTCTTGGAGCGTCTTGTATCGTAGGAGTCTTCTCTTTTTGTTGTGTCACAATAATCCTTGCTGCACACCTTTTTTAGAGAGAGACATGCACTCATCGTGATTTTTATAGAATGCTCATCGTGCTTCACTTATATCTTTTGAGCTAGATAATTTTTCTCTTTGTGCTTCACTTAGATATTTTAGAGCACGACAGTGCGTAACTTGGTAGTCGGCTTATGCTATGGAAGTAGTCCCAAAGGTGATAGGTACCCAAAGAGGATACAAAAACCTCCATCTTCCTGTGCATTGAGTAGAAAGAGAAGTCTTGATTCCTCTCAATTAGTTTTGAGACGTGGACTTGGTAATATTAAGAGCTATGTTAGTAGGGTGTTGTGAATCTAGAAATACTTGTGTTGAAGTTAGTTATTCCCGTAGCTTGCACGTATGGTGAACCGCTATGTTAGGAAGTTGGAGCATAATTGATCTCTTGATTGTCATCCTTTGTGTTGAGGTCGGGATCGCGTGATGGTTAACACCTACCAACCCTTCCCCTAGGAGTATGCGTTTAGCACTTTGTTTCGATTACTAATAAAAACTTTTGTAACAAGTATGTGAGTTCTTCATGACTAATGTGAGTCCATGGTATAGATGCACTTTCACCTTCCACCATTGCTAACCTCTCTAGTGTCGTGCAATTTTTGCCGGTACACAAACCCACCATATGCCTTCCTCAAAACAGCCACTGTACCTACCTACTATGGCATTTTCATAGCCATTACGAGATATATTGCCATGCAACTCCCACTGTTCCGTCTCATGACTTGTGTCGTCACTATCATATTTCCATTGCATGATCGTAACATAGATAGAGAGATGTTTCAACATCATACGCCAAGCTAGATCGTTGCACATCCCGGTACACTGCCGCAGGCATTTCCCATAGAGTCATCGTCGTTCTAAGCTTTGAGCTGTGAGTATATAAAAGTGTGATGATTATCATTGTTAGAGCATTGTCCCATGTGTCGAAATAATAAAAAAGAGAGGCCAAAGAGCCCAAATAAAAAAAGACAGAAAAAAGAGAGGCCTAAGAGCCCAAATAAAAAAAAGAGAGAGAAAAAGAGAGAAGGGACAATGCTACTATCTTTTTCCACACTTGTGCTTCATAATAGCACCATGTTATTCAGGATTGAGAGACTCTCATTTATTCATCACCATATGCTAGTGGGAATCTTTATTATATAACTTGGCTTTTATATTCCAATGATGGGCTTCCTCAAATTGCCCTAGGTCTTCGTGAGCAAGCAAGTTGGAAGCACACCCACTAGTTCTCCTTTTGAGCTTTCACATACTTATAGCTCTAGTGAATCCTTTGTATGGCAATCCCTACTCACTCACATTGATATCTATTAGTGGGCATCTCCATAGCCCTTTGATATGCCGAATCAATGTGACCATCTCCTCCTTTTTGTCTCAGAACCACCACCACACTCTATTCCAGCTATAGTGCTATATCCATGGCTCACGCTCATGTATTGCGCGATAGTTATAAAAAGTTTGAGAAAGTAAGAGTGCGAAAACAATTACTTGGCCAATACCGGGGTTGTGCATGATTTCAATTAGTTGTGTGAGGATGATGGAGCATAGCCAGATTATATGATTTTGTAGGGATAACTTTCCTCGGCCTTGTTATTTTGAAAGTTCATGATTACCTTGCTAGTTTGCTTGAAGTATTATTGTTTTCATGTCAATAGAAAACTATTGTTTTGAATCTTACGGATCTGAACATTCATGTCACACGAAAGAAGTTGCAAAGGACAACTATGCTAGGTATCATTCCACATCAAAAATTCAGCCTTTATCACTTCCCTACTCGAGGACGAGCAGGAGTTAAGCTTGGGGATGAATGATACTGTTTTGCATGCCTTTTATATATTTTTGGGGACTAACTTATTAACTCAGTGCCAAGTGCCTGTTCCTGGTTTTCCATGTTTTTGACCCCTTCCGAAGGATGATTCTGAATGGAGTCCAAATGGAATGAAACTGCCAAAAAGATTTTTTCCAAAATAGAAAAAGATCGGGAAGCTGGAGAATTAGGGCAAGGGGCCTATAGGGACCCCACAAGCCCCCTAGCCGCGACCAGGGGGGTCCGGGCGTCCCTGGCTTGTGGGCTCCCTGGGCCAGCTCTGCCCTAGGACTTTCGCCTATAAATTCCCTAAAATCCCAGAAAAAATCAGGAGATCATCGAAAGTACTTTTCCGTCGCCGCAAGCTTCTGTGTCCGCAAGATCCCATCTGGGGCACGTTCTGGTGCCCTGCCGCAGGGGGGATTCGGATACGGAGGGCTTCTTCATCAACACCATGACCTCTCCGATGATGCGTCAGTAGTTCAGCATAGACCTACGGGTCCATAGCTAGTAACTAGATGGCTTCTTCTCTCTCTTGGATCTTCAATACAAAGTTCTCCATGATCTTCATGGAGATCTATCCGATTTAATCTTCTTTTGCGGTGTGTTTGTCGAGATCTGGTGAATTGTGGATTTATGATCAGATTATCTATGAATCTTATGTGAGTTTCTTGTGATCTCTCTTATGCATGATTTAATATCCTTGTAATTCACTTCGAGTTGTGGTTTTTTTTGGCCAACTAGATCTATGATTCTTGCAATGGGAGAAGTGCTAGATTTTGGGTTCATACCATGCGGTCACCTCACCCAGTGACAGAAGGGGTAGCGACGCACGCATCGTGTTGTTGCCATCAAGGGTAAATAGATGGGGTTTTCATCATTGATTTGAGATTATCCCTCTACATCATGTCATCTTGCTTAAGGCGTTACTCTGTTCGTCATGAACGAAATAAACTAGATGCATGCTGGGTAGCAGTCGATGTGTGGAGTAATAGTAGTAGATGCAGAAAGTATTGGTCTACTTGTCTCGGACGTGATGCCTATATGTATGATCATTGCCTGAGATATCGTCATGACTTTGCGCGGTTCTATCAATTGCTCGAGCGTAATTTGTTCACCCACCATAATACTTGCTATTTTGATAGAAGCCTCTAGTGAACACTATGGCCCCCGGGTCTACTCCACACCATATTTTCAGCCTTACTCTTTTTCTGCGTTGCACTTTCCGCCTTCAGATCTCACTTTGCTATCAATCTTGAAGGGATTGACAACCCCTTTAAAGCATTGGGTGCAAGCTCTTTTGTGTTTGCGCAGGTACTCTGGAGTTGACGAGATTCTCCTACTGGATTGTTACCTTGGTTCTCAAACTGAGGGAAATACTTACTGCATCACCCTTTCCTCTTCAAGGGAAAAACCAATGCAAGCTCAAGAGACGATAGAAGGATCTCTAACACCATTGCCAGGGAAGGACTTTTGTTGTCATAGCACGCATGCACAAAATCCGTGGACCACCTGCCTCGCGATATATCCGTAACCGAGATAGTCGTGCACCATCGTGAGCAGTGCGGCTCTCATAGGGAAATATTGTTTTGCTGCGGCGTCCCACGTATTGGTTGGCGTTTTCCACAGTGTGTCTAACTCCTCTTTCGGCAGCCCCAGATACAGATTGATGTCGTTCCCTGGTTGTTTCGGTCCTTCAATTAGCATACTCATGTGAATGTACTTCCTCTTCATGCACATCCAGGGGGGAAGGTTGTACATCCACACAAACACAGGCCAGGTTCTATGTGTGCTTCTCTGTCTGCCAAACAGATTGACTCCATCGGTGCTCGCGCCCAACATGATGTTCCTTGGATCGTCCCCAAATTCTGGGTATTTGAAGTTCAACGCTTGCCACTGGCTCGCATCCTTAGGGTGACTCAGCATCTTGTCTTTTTTATTTATCTCTGGATCATTTCTATCATCTTCTCGCTTCTTCTCCTCCCTATCCGTGTGCTAACACAGGAGCTCTGCTTGCTTAGGGTCCGCGAAATACTGCTACAGACGAGGAGTGATCGGAAAGTACCACACCACTTTTCGAGGAGCTTTCTTCCTAGTCTTGTATCGAGTGACGCCGCACACCGGACATATGGTAGACTCCGTGTGCTCGTCCCGACAGATGATGCAATCGTTTATGCACACATGGTATTTCACGTATGGTAAATCCAGAGGAAACAAGATTTTCTTCGCCTCCTCGAAACTGTTCGGGCACTTGTTCCCCATGGGAAGATGTTCCAGAATGACATGTTCTCGTCGAAGCATGTGGCGGTCATTTTGTGTTTTACCTTCATCTCCATAGCCATGAGCGTTACTTTCAGGCGGGTATCCTCGGGCCTGCATCCTTCATACAATGGACTAATCGCGTCTATCTCTAGTTGATCCAGCTTGGCTTTCTCTCGGGCGGCATCTCTTGCGTTACACGTCTGCTTGAGAAGCAACTGTTGAATATGAGGGTCCTGGACCAGCCCATCGATGGTCCATCGTCGTCTGCTCCGGCATCTTCATCTTCATGATCATGCCCTTTGTCTAGATCTTTACCGTCGTTGGCCAATCCGGTTGTAGTGCGCAAGGCGAATGGGAAGTGGCAGCTCTGTATCGACTTTACCGATGTCAATAAAGCTTGCCCAAGAGACCCTTTTCCCTTGTCGTACATCGACTAGATTGTCGACTCAACTGCTGGCTGCGACCTGCTATCCTTCCTCGACGCATACTCAGGGTATCACCAGATTTATATGGCCAAGGAAGATGAAGAGAAAACCGCCTTCATCCCCCTGTGGCACGTACTGCTTTGTACGAATGCCCATCGGGTTAAAGAATTCTAGTTCCACCTTTGCAAGAGCGATCCAAATTGGTTTTGAGCCCCAACTCCACAGGAATCTAGAAGCCTACATGGATGACATCATGGTCAAAACCAAGGACAAATGAACACTAGTGCAGGATATGGAAGAGACATTTGCCAACCTGTGCAAAATCAACCTCAAGATCAACCTCGAAAAATAAATCTTCGGTGTCCCATCTGGCAAGCTTCTTTGGTTCTTCGTGTCCCAATGAGGGATCAAAGCTAACCGCAACAAGATCAAGGCCATCGAACAAATCGAGGCACCGAAGCATGTCAAGGCTGTTCGACGCCTAGCTGGCTGTGTAGCCACCTTGAGCAGGTTCATTTCCACGTCTGTCGAACGCGCCCTACCCTTCTTCAAAATCTTGAAGAAGGCAGGACCATTGGAATGGACCTCTAAGGTGGAAGCAGCACTACAAGACCTGAAGAAATACCTTTCCTCTGCACCAATCCTGGTAGAGCCTAAACAACAAGAGCCACTGCTCCTGTACCTAGCGGCAACCAACAAGTGGTTAGTGCTGCCTTGGTGGCGCTGAGGGAAGACGATGAAGATACGCTGGCAAAGGCGACGCCATCGGATGAGGAAGCGCACGCCGGCAACCAGAGACCCCCGGCATAGTCTGGGGGTAATCAAGAGAAGCCCCCGCCAACACGCGGGCTAGTGCAGAAGCAGAAGATGGTGCAGCGCCCAGTCTATTTCTTTAGCTCCCTCTTGTAGGGGGGTAGGTCGAGATACTCCGGGGTGCAAAACCTGCTTTTCGGCCTCCTCATAGCATCGAGAAAGTTGCGCCACTACTTCCAAGCATACGAGATCACTATCATCACTCGCTTTCCGCTGCAAAGGGTTTTCCTAAACCCTGATGCAACTGGCAGGGTCATGGAGTGGGCATTGGAGTTGTCTAGGATTGGCCTCAAGTTTGAAAGCACATCAACCATCCAAAGCAGGGTCTTGGCAGAGTTCATGGTCGAGTGGACCCAATGTCAAGGAGCCCAACCAAGAATGGATCATGTATTTTGATGGAGCGTTCTCACTAAGGTATTGGAGCCGGCGTGCTTCTAGTTGCACTTACGGGAGAACACCTCAAGTACGTAATCCAAATGTAGTTTCCCCGGGAGAAGTCCACCAACAACACCGCAGAGTATGTAGGGCTACTTGCGGGCCTCAAGATCGCGGTAAATCAGGGGATCAGGAAGCTCGTCCGCAGAGGAGACTCACATCTAGTAGTCGGGCAGGTCAACAAGGACTATCAGAGTCCACTGATGGAGGCTTACGTGGAAGAAGTGAAAAAGTTGGAAGAGCTCTTCGACGGTCTGCAGACGGAGCACATCCGTCGTGCCGAGAATACCATCACCAATGACATGTCGAAGCATGCATCCCTTAAGTTGCTTGCGGAACCAGGAACTTTTGTGCTACGACTCACTCAAACCTCTGTAACACCATGTGACCTGCCAAGGAGCACCGCCAAGGATCTTGCCGGAGAAGAAGTTGCCAGAGAAGATGACAAGCCTGATGAGAGGGATGCCCTCTTGGTAGAGGATATGCATTTAGTCCTGCCAGTATTTTCGAGCTCACCTGCCAAGGAGCACCGGCAAGGATCTTGCCGGAGAAGAAGTTGCCGGAGAAGATGACAAGCCTGACAAGAGGGATGCCTTCTTGGCATAGGATATGCATTTAGTCCTTGTCGTGAACCTCAGGCTCCGACATGGGCGCAACACATAGTCCGGTACCTCAAAACTAGGGACCTGCCCGTAGAGCAGGAAGAAGCAGAAAGAGTAGCCCGTCACTCCAGCATGTACCAGTTCGTGGATGATGCCCTCTACAGGAGAAGACTGAATGGCGTAAAATTGAAATGCATCCCCCAAGAGGAAGGACTGGAGCTATTGGCCGAGATACATGGAGGGATATGTGGCTCCCAAATAGGGTCAAGAGCCCTTGTCGGCAAGGCATTCCGGCAAGGCTTCTTCTAGTCCGCAGCCCTCCAGGATGCGACTTCACTAGTAACCAAGTGTGAAGCGTGCCAGTTGAATTCAAGGAAGCATCATCAACCAGCCCAACCTCTCCAGAGGATCCCTTTCTCCTAGCCATTCTCGGTCTGGGGGCTCGATATCCTTGGCCCTTTCCCCAGCGCTGCCAGGGGCTTTGAGTACTTGTACGTCGCAATCTACAAGTTCACAAAGTGGCCAGAGGTGGAACCACTAAGAAAGGTGACAGCACAATCTGCCGACAAGTTCGTCAAAGGAATTGCATGCTGTTTCGGTATCCCGAAAAGCGTCATCATGGACAGTGGCACTCAGTTCACGAGCCGCGCCTTCATGCAGTACGCCCAAGACCTCGGTAGCAAAATATGCTTTGCTTATGTTGCCCATCCGAGGAGCATTGGTCAAGCTGAAAGAGAAAACGCCGAAGTACTATGGGAGATCAAGATGAGAACTTTTGAAAAGATGCGAAGGCATGCAAAGCACTGGATTGATGAACTGTCGGTGGTTCTTTGGTCGCTCCGAATGATGCCAAATCGAGCCACCGGCTAGATACCCTTCTCCCTGGTCTACGGGGCGAAGGCAGTTCTTCCCACGGAACTCACTTATGGGTCACCTCGACTGCTCACTTCCGATAAGATTGAGCTACAGCAATTGCGTCGGGATGATGCAGTGCTCCTCGAGGAGAACCAGATTCAGGCAGCTGTGTACGCCACTCGCTATCAGCAAGCCTTTTATCGCTATCATAGCCACAAGGTCCTAACCAAAAGTCTTGAGGAATGCGCCTTGTTCTTCGGCACGTTCAGTTGACCAAGAATTCAAACAAGTTGACGCCGAAGTGGGAAGGCCCATATCGGGTAGTACGAGTCACCAGGCCTGGCGTTGTCCTCCTAGAGAACTAAGATGGCACACCGGTGAGAAATTCCTGGAACATTGAACATCTTCGAAAGTTCTACCCGTAGGGAGAGGTTGCCGGACATACGGGCGACCACCTTTTGTACAAGTCTTGCAAAAGTTGCATGTAATCATTTGTACAAAGCCACACGAAGACCCTTTGTGCAGTTGAATAAAGCATAGCGCTCCGCATCATCATTTAGATTTCCATGTAAAATCATGTGCATGCATAATGTAAGATTTTGTGAAATGCCTGGAACAATGGACTGCCGAGGTCCCAACACCACACACAATTTTGTCGGGGGGGGGGGGGGAGATAGTGTGGGCACCTACGACAGCGGAAAGAACAAGCACAATCTACTCAAGATTGAAAGAAGTACCACAGCTAGGGATAAGTTGCAAAAACTTTAAGTAAATCCTCAAGTAGATACAACACTCCCCTTTACGTGTCATTGGCACGTTTGTATGGAAAACCTGTGCGCGAGGGAACTCCGTCACAAGCCTCCTGAGCGTTGTCTTGAAGCGTACTCAATAACTTAAGCGGGCCGCCCCACGTGCCCCTTCTGCTTAAGGAGCATGCTCGACAACCTATGGGAAAGCCTAGAGGGAAGTAGGTCGCCTTGCCGGCAGTGACGACTACGGCAAGAGACACCCCTCAGAGTGCTCACGACAAGGCCAGTTGAGCCAGCAAATCCCCAGCGAAACACAAGGACAAGCCATACAAAAAGAGCAAAAGAGGGAGGTAGTGCTTATAAAGAACATCAAATATATTACAATACCAATAGTTATGAACAAGATACAACAGCTCTTGGTTGATAATTGCACCAACAGGAGAACACGAAGAATTAATCCCGGCGTGGACCTTGCACCCTCTTGATTTGGTCCACCTTGTCAACGATGGGCATGACCAGGTTCTCGAGTTCCTTGAGGTTCGCCTCTTTCGACAAATGCCCCACTGTGAGGTTGATGCGAGTATTCTTGTACACCAATTTGGTGACGACCTTGAGGAGGGTGCCCCGACACAACCTCCGAGACTCGTTCGCCAGGCGCGCTGCCTCGCCGTCGAATCTGCTTCAAAGTGTCAACCACGCTCTCAAAGAACAGAGTCAGCTTGGCGCTGGGAGATACCTCCAGGCCCGAAGAATAACCGAAGACTTGGAGATCCATTGAAGAAAGTTGCGCAGCAATCCCCTCGCTGCATTGACAAGACGTTCGGTCCACGACTCCATGCCACACGTGTACCCCTAGCGGGCTATAGAGGCGGCCTCGAGCTGATTTGTCACGTCGAGGAGCTTTTGAGACAAGACCTCTTCTCGGGCCTTGCTTTCTTCAAGGGCCTAATCCAGGGGAGCTAGTTTATCATGCAAGGCGGCAAGCGAGGCATTGGCGGAGAAGAGTTGAGCACTCTTGTCAGAAATGGCAGCTTGGGTCTCCGTCAAGTTGGAGAGAGTTTTCTCTCTCTCAACTGTGAGAGTTGTGATCTCCTTGCCAAGGCTTCAAGTTACCCTTCCAGCTTCTTCAACTTGCCAACAAGCTTCTCCCTGGAAGCCTTGGCACCGGCTTCCTTGTCACCAACCTCCTGCAACTTGCCGGCGTGCTCTGAAGCTCGGGCGGCGAGGGCATCCTTGTGGTGATCCAGGAACTCTTGGGTACGCTGCGCCATGAGGCTCTCGACTTCTTTGTCCTTGGCGCGGAGCTTGACCCTGAGCGCCTTCTCACGATCGGCGAGTTCCTCTTCGTGAGACTCGAGGCTAAGCCGAAGTGCATTGAGGCGGGCGTCTTCGTTGGAAATGCGGTGTAGGGCCTCTTCATCCTCCTTCCGGATGTCGGACAACTTCAGAAGGAGCTCGTCCCGCTCGCCCGCAGCTTTTCACGATCGATCTTCACCTGCTGGTGAGCCTCGGCGAAGTAGATCCGTGTCTACTTGAAGCGCTTCTCGAAGACCACCTCTGCTGCCTCGACAATCGCCGCTCAGGAGTCTAACTTCTCCTTCCGGGCCTGATAGAGGGTCTGAAGCTGGCTCACATTGTCCCTCATGGACTAGAAGAGCTGCTCTTCACTGAGCTTCCCGCCGTGGATCTCCAATCCCCCCACGATCTCGAGCCGAGCACTAGTGAAGATTTCGGTGTCGAAGCTCTCCCCCTTCGTGCCTATCCTCGTGGACTCACTCCTGGCGGGTTGATGAGTCGACCCTCGTCGGCGCGAATGTACTCGCTAGATGGTGGGGGCCCAGACATGGGAGGTTGGTCGTCACCAACATCTTGGCCGGCAAGAGGGGGCTCCTCATCCAGTGCTGCCTCTTCGGCCATGGTAGCAGAAGAATCGCCGACACGTGCTCCGGTTCTTTCAATGGACTCCTCCGTCGGTTCCCGAGTGGCCCGTTCCCGCGCCTCCTCGGCGGAATCGCTCGCGGAAACCTTATCGGCCTCAGCAGCCGCTTCCCGCGCGGTCTCCTTGATGATGGAGTCGACGTTCATCTCCTGCACAGGGGAGAGACCTGGGGTACAAGACAAAGAAGAAGATGATCAGAACAAGATGGGCATTCAAGAAGACAAAAGGAAAAACTCGCAGACGTCCTTTGCCGGGACACTCACCCTCGTCGAGCTGGTGAGGGGTAGCTGTCCTCTCTCCGGCAATTCTGTCGCTGGGGGCTTTGCCGGGGCCTGGGCACCAGGGTGTCGGAGGCTGCCGACGGCGCCTCTGAGGCACTTGCCGAAGGACCGCCGCCTGCCGACACCTTTCCCCTCATCGCCATCCTCTGGGACAACGTCTCCGTGTTCCTATGAAAAAGAACCAAAACCCGACGAGTAAGAAAATAAAGCAAGGGGTTCAAAGAGGGTAAAAAGTCAGGCGCGTACTCTCCCTCCTCCCCCGAGCTATAGGCCGAAAAATCAAAATCTACATCCCGTTCGACATTCGCCTGAGGGGATGCAGACCTGGGACGTTTGACAAGCGCGGAGGATGGAGCTGGCCAGACGGGGAGATTGGAGCAAGCATGCCGAATAACTCGCTTGGGCTTCCGGCTGGCCAGAGGCACCTCCCGTTCCTCCGAAGGGCCCCCGGCAGCCGAGCTGCAAGGCTCTGCGGCAAACTATACCTCCAGCAATGGTCCTTCCTTGAGCTCCCCTTTGTCGTAAAAACCGACACTCCTCATCCTGGCTGGCGATGTACGCCACTTCCTCATCGGTGGTGTCTCGGACGAGGCCAGTCTGTTCCCTATTGAGCTTCTCCGACAAGCAGTCGAAGAAAGATAAGGCGTCCTCCACCTTGGGCTCGATCCAAGTTGCACCAACGCAGTGAGCATTACCCTCTGGCATCGTCGCGATGAGGGTGTCTCACGCCCAAGATGCGACCATATCCTCAATTTGGCACGAAGGCCTCGTCAGGGATAGAAGCGCATCTCGTCGTGTCGCAAGAATGGATATTGTTACAAGTACATGTACTGAAAAGAAGATATATATATATATATAATTGGCTAACACTCGCCACAAGCTACATCAGAGTCACATCAATACAATACATAATCAACATCAATAAGAGCAGGGTCCGACTACGGATGAAAACAAATGAGAAAGAAGAACGACGTCCATCCTTGCTATCCCAGGCTGTCGGCCTGGAACCCATCCTAGATCGATGAAGAAGAAGAAGAAGAAGAAGCAACTCCAAATGAACAATCAACGTGCTCGCGTCAAGTGACCTTTACTTGTACCTGCAACTGGTGTTGTAGTAATCTGTGAGCCACAGGGGACTCAGCAATCCCATTTCCACAGGTATCAAGACTAGCAAAGCTTAATGGGTGAGGCATGGTTAAGTGGTGAGGTTGCAGCAGCGACTAAGCATATATTTACTGGCGAACTTACGAGTACAAGAAGTAAGAGGGGGAAGATCTACGCATAGTAGACGAGGCTACTGATGATCAAATGAATGATCCTGAACACCTACCTACGTCAGACATAACCCCACCGTGTCCTCGACCGGAAAAGGAACTCACGGAAGAGACAGTCACGGTTACGCATACAGTTGGCATATTTTAATTAAGTTAACTTCAAGTTATCTAGAACCAGTGTTAAACAAAGTTTCCATGTTGCCACATAACCGCAGGAACGACTTTCCGAAAGATTTAACCCTGCAGGGGTACTCCAACTAGTCCATCACAAATGACCACAAGCCGCATACAAATCATCGATCACGACACTCACGATCACGTCGGATTCCTTAGTGGAAAACCTCAACTCTGAGATTACCCAAAGCATCAGCGGAATCGCGATGCATAAGATATCTCATCAAAGGTAAAACTAATCCAGCAAGGCCGCCCGACGTGTCGACGATCCCGATAGGAGCCGCGTATCTCGTTCTCATGACACGACGGATGAGCGATGGTTACCACGCCAGACGCCGAGTTGCCCCGGTAGTGTTAGTAAGCTGCTCTGTTTTGGACCAGCACCATCAACACTGGCCCTTCCTGTATTATGTAGAATTACTCCTCGGGTAGCGCTAACTCCCTATGCATTTCAGTTTAATAGAATTGTTATGTTGGACAAATAGTACCAATGTTGGGCCTTGCCAGACTAGCTTTTATCTAAAACGATTTATCAAGGGGGTCCCCATAACAACCCCGATCGTGTTAGGAGCGCTCAATTATGGAACATAACACCGGTAGCCGAAACTAAGGGGGCAAAGGTGGAACAAAACACCAGGCTAGAAAGGCTGAGCCTTCGACCTTTTACCAAGTATATAGGTGCATTAAATTAAATAGCATTAGTATGGGGATATGACAAGGAACCCATGTTTTCAGGTGGAAGCAACTGCACCAGCAACTAGCAACGCTAACACAGGGTTAAGCAAGCGGTAACATAGCCAAACAGTGGTTTGCTAGGTTGAACAGGTTGAAGGTTTTCATGGCATTGTTGAGAGGCTGATATATAACATGTGGTAGGCAACGAGACATAATCGATAGAAACGGTAAAACTAGCATGGCAATGATAGTAATGGTATATGGGGAAATGGTCATCTTGCCTGAGATCCCGCTTGGAAGAAGAATGCCTCCGTGATGCAGAGGAACCGATGTAGTCGAACGGGTCCTCACAATCCGACACGCTTGCGGAACTCTATCGAGACAAAGCAAACCGGAAACACAAATCCACACACGATATTCACCACACGGTGTACAACACAAGTGATGCATGAGAAGCTGTATACATGCAAGTCACGTCATGACAATTCGCACAATCAAACACTACACATTAAGTGAAGTTCAATATGCAACGAGTTGCCTATTGACGAAACTCCACGTTTATTCATTTAGTTCTATCCCGATTAGATACACGACAATATTAAATGTGGTTAAACATGGCAAGAGGTGAAGCGTAATTAAACTACCTATCTAGGCATTTTAGATGAGGTCGGAAATGACATATAGCACCTATGGGACGACCTCACATGTTAATTTACAATTCTATCCAGATCTGAATTAACACATTTAATTAGTTGTTAAACAGAAAAACAAATAGGTTCACGTGATTCTACGCGTTCTTACAAGCAATCTACACATAGACATCATCTCCAACGGAGCTAAGGATCAAAAGATACAAGCACCGCAAGATATGATGGCATGAATGCAATATGTGTGCAACGACGGTCACAAGCACTTCAAAACATACAACCAGCAAGAGAAAATGAAACCACACGAGATTCTTAGCAAGTTTCATAAAGGACACGATTAAAATGGAGCTACGGATCAAAAGCTACAAGCAAAACAAGAAATCACTACAATCTGCCAAAATCAGCCACATAGCATTTTCTACACCCCACAACTATGAGCTACACAACTCAAATATAATCAACCCAGAGATGACACGAAAGAGGGAAGAAGGACTACAATAAACAACTAACAACAACTAGCATGGCATCATGGATCACTTGGGAAAGAAGTCACAAAATGGCATCTCACACACTATTTCAGACTTGGTGAAAATAGCAGTTTATGAAGTTGCAGTTTTCGATCTGAAGGCATATTGACAGCAGCAAAACCAATAGCTACAGGACTCCAAATGGCATGAAAATTCATAGGATGCCAGAGAAACGCAAAGTCTACAACTAACTCCATTGCACTAACCTCAAAAGAGCTACATATCACAAGATACAAGCAAGACAAGACAACGACAAAATATAACAGATCCCAGACTTAGAAATATTTTAGCATCTCTAAACCTTCACTATTTCTAGCAAATTTAGAGCAAGCAAACCACACCTAAACATAAATTTCTATTGCAACCAAAATTACTAGGGGCTAGACTAAACATCAAAGATCAACTCTCTAGTTGACAATTTAATCAAACGAAGGACGGAATAAGTCCTACGAAATAGAGATGAGGGCAACATGGCAAAATATCACGCGAACTAACTTAATCAAAAGCTAAAATTAAATGCACAGAAAAATCTATGTTGGGTTGCAACACCAAAATATTGCCACACGTAAATGTGAGATAATGTCCTAAGCACGGGAAATAAACTAGCGGCAAATCCCTACACGCAAAAATACCAACGGCTACTCTAAAATACATGGCAAGAGGGTTCCTAAATCATGGACATTTCTACTACGGCATTCGAGCAATCCGGTCTTGCGCGAAAAAGAAATACGGGCGTCTATCCTATTGGAATAGCACGTTAATCTATGCATTTGGTATGGCAAACCACGTCAAACAAATATGCAAGTTCTAAAATCGGTTTCTACACGCAAAACTACACCAAAACCATATACAATACGTCTCGAACCGACTTACGGTTTAAAAGTTATGGTGGTTTTATTATACGTCTATATTCTGGAATTAATATAATTCCGAAAATTCCTAGTAACTACACGGGCCGAAACTATCCCTAATGGGATACACTGGGCCATGGGTGTAGTTTTAAAATAGTGTGCGCGCGGTGCGATATAGAGGCCTTGGGGGGGTGCTCACCATGGGGCCTGTCCCGGTGCTGCAGAGGGGAGTTGGGCCGCTGGGGAGGCCGAAGGCCTTGGCGCTGGAGAGGCCGGAGCGAGGCCTGGCGACCCTGGGTTGACTCGAGGCCCAGGTGGAGGAGGCCCAGGAGGGGCGGAGGGGCAGCCCGAGCGCGAACTGCTCGACGTCCTCCTCGCGGGAACGCACCCCTGGCGGCACAGCAACAGGCACCAACAACGGGGCAAGGGAGTCCACATCCCGGCGGGGCATCGCCGAATCCGACCGCCGGAGGCCGACAGCGTCGAGCACGGGAGGAGGAGGTCCAGGGCGCGGCGACTTCGTGCAAAAGACAGGGGAGGCGGCAGCAACTCTGACAGGCGAGCAACGGCGAGGTAGCGAGGGGCCGGGGTTCTAGCAGCGGCTGTGACGAGGAGGTCGACCGGCGGGCTTCGGCGAGCACGGGGCGGCCACAGTCGGCGGCGGGCGGCGAGACCAGCGCAGCCATGGCGCTGGATGGAGGAGGTCGAGGCTCCCCAATCCAGAGCTGGAAGGAGGAGGCAGAACGGGGCGGCGGCGGCGGTTCGGGCCCAGGCGGGCCTGCGATGGGCTCCGTGGGCCCGTGGTGGCTGGCAGAGAAGGGAGAGAGAGTGGGGGGCTAGGGTTTTGTGCACGGATCCCAAGGTAGAGGATGGTTGGGTGTCCAAAATACACAAGGGACTATTTATAGACAAATGGGGGGGGGCTAGGTTAACCGGAATTGCGTTCCGGAGCCAACCATAGGGTCGGATTAGGATAATTCCGAATGCGGGAGTGGTTACGAGGCCGTGTAGAGGGGATATCCGGAGACGAGAGGGAGAATGGGAGGCGAGGCAACGATTTTTAAAGCACCGATAACCATCGGACGGTAGACCGAATACGGTGCCGCTACGGATGACCGTTCGGGTACCAGACGAACTCCGATTGCGACGAAACTTGACACACGGCCTACCTATATTAAAACAACACCGCACGTCAAATCTAAACCCAATCAGAGAAAGTTTTACGCACACCTTTAAAACATGGTTTCGACGATGCCGCGGGCGCGGGCGTGTGCGGTCGGGCTGAGAACGGGCAACGACGACAACTGACAACTAACAACGGATGCAAGTTTGAAAACTGGCGGCAACGGAACGCCGATGCAATGCTGATGATGCGCATGATGCGATGATGATGCGACGAAAGAAAATAGACACACGACGAAAACGGAATAGAAGGGCAATCTTCTGGAACGTCGGCATCGGGCTGTCACAACTCTCCTACACTACAAGAGGATCTCGCCCCGAGATCCAAGAATGAAAGGGGGAGAGGATGAGAAAAGCAAAAGGTAAAACTTAGTTGCTTCTTTGACAAACGAGTGAAACCAACGACCCTTGAAGGTTGCAAGGCGATGAGGAATGATGTGAGAAAGAATGAAGAATTCACGGAAAATTTCGGCATCACTTCGGTAGGAAAATGGGACAAAAAAATTCGATAAGATGGAAGAAATAGACAATATTCATTACAAACAACTAAATAGAACAAGGGAACACCATGATCTTGATAGAACAACATAATAGACCCAAAAGAGCAACAACACAATGCCTCCGGAACAATAGAATGGGAAATAGCTCATACGGAAGAAGAGAATGAAGAGAGAATGACAACTACTACCTCCAATGAAGTTGGCAAGCATCCTTGCAAGAAGAATTGGACGGAGTTGTTGGAAAACAACAACGAAAAGAACAAGATAGTAGTGGGCTTATGGAAACCTTTTCCAACTAATGAAGTGACAACCAGCCACTAACAGAAACAAGGATTGTTTGGGAGAAACAAGATATGAACAAATTCTTACACCAAGAGGATACATTGAGAACTTGGATTAATGACAAGCACCATGATAGCAACAATTCATAGGAAAAGCTTTAGGTTAAATCCAAACCATATAGCTCAACGAAGAAATCATGGGTTGAAAATATCCCATGAACATAGAATTGCAGGATTTAATTATCTCATTCTTGAAAGGAAATCTCTTCGAGGCTCCTACACTAACAAGAATGCTATAATACCACCTCAAAGGATAAGGAAGAACAATTACTTATAAATGCAAGAGAAAGGATACTTGAGGTTCTCCAACAAGAATCTTGAAGAACACTTGAGAATGGATTGAAACCTTGACGAACCACCATGAAGGACCTCCGTATACAAATGAATGACGCAAAACTATGAAGGTAGAAAAGAATAAGATTATGACCTTGGCAAGATTTAGATGAAGCCTCACAAAGAGATACTTAAAAGAACTTGAAGCTCCGGAAAAGAAAGATAATCACATGGGGAAGAATTGATATCATGAGCCACTCTGGAAGAAGAATTCATATTACTATGAACAAGAATAAGAATTATGTTATGCTTATCCTTCATCAAGTTTAATTGATGACAAGCAACGGATTTAGCATACAACTTATTCTTCTTGAAATGATTGAGGACAAATATGAGCACAAACTAGAAGAAATCTTGAAAGAGACACCAGTGCGAATTGAAATGAATGAGGCCACCATAAATAATGGAGATACATGATAAAGAAGAGATCATGAGCCACCTGAGAGAAAACTTGAACAAGGCACCAGAATAATTGAGAGACGAATGAAGAGACAACAATTGAGAAGAATTGAGGATGAAAGCTGAAAGCTGAGAATGAAGAATCTTCTAAAATGATGGCCTTCGGAGGAACGAGAATGAAAACAACTCAGAAAAGCACCGGATAGCGAGAAAGGAACAATCATGATTGGAACAAATGAGAGGATAGCACGAAGCTGAGATGACAATCTTCACAAGAATGGAGCAAGACTGAGAATGATGACGAGAAACAGCACCAAGGATAATGAGACACTCCAGAATAAAAAAGAATGGAAGGTTGAGCCAAATATGAGAATTAATTCGAATAGATCTTGGAGAAGTGATATTACTGATGAAATTCATACTTACGTCATAGTTGAAATAATTAGACATCTCCGGGAAAAGATTAAGAGAGCCAGGAAAGATCCTGGAAAAGAACCTGTGGGTTATGGGCCCACTCAAAGAAACCACCGTTGAAACAATTACTAACAAAGAAAGATACTACACCGGTACAAATGAAGATTAGATGGGGTTGAGAACCTCGAAATAATTAAAGAATTGAGAACAAGAATTACTGGGATATCTTCAACACTCCGGATAGAAAAGAGAGGAATGAATAAACAACCAATGTTGATAAGAATTTCTGACACAGAAAAGAATTTGAAGGATGAAAAGGATATGATGACAGGGGAAACTAAATTGACTTCACCAGAAAAGATGACAAGAATGAATAAGGTTGAACACGAATCTCCTGAGAATCTTCACAACAAATCACTGGGTAAGAGAGAAAAGAACAGACAATGGTAGCACAATGAAAATAAAACTCTTGGATGAAAATTGAATCACTGAAGAAAAGGGTGGGAGGGTGGATAAAAACAAAGAGAACTTGGGACAGATCAGATGAACTCCGGAATAAAATAGAAAGATTGATCTTGCAAAATAGGAGAGGATGGAATTCACTTGAAGAGAAACACACCGGTTGAAAAGACTTGACATAACAACTCCGGTTGACAAGAATTGATATGACAATTTGAATGTACAAAAGAATTTGCATTCTCACATAAAAATTATGAGAACACCTCTTGGAAACATCTGAAATCACCACTTGACATCGAAGCAACTCGAATTACCATATTCGACAAAACAAAGGGAGAGGCTTATGAAACAAGCCAGAACAAACTCATGAGAATGATTTCCGTTCAATATTTTCGTGGACAGGATCGCACGGGCTCGGACCTTACAGTAGCCATCAAGTTCAAGGCATTGCACCCGACATACGAAGCGTCCCCGAGTCATAGCAAGCTACAAGGACTCATTAAGACACAACGAGAACCGCTGTAAGTCTACCGTCAACAAACGAATCCACTAGATGTCAAACCCCAACCTAACATCATGCATTTGTTGGAAGATTGTCCTATAAACAACTACTTGAATTCCCACCTAAGAATTCCCGAAATATCTGGTCATGCAATCTAGTACACGGATACAAGGAGTAATATCACACAACTCCCATACTAACCCGTCACCTGTATCACATCCGTCAACACACAACCAGAATCTCAGACTTTCATCTACAACAGACCCTCGTGATCACAATGATACAAACTATGGCAGTACTCCCGAACAATCTGCACTAGTACTGGGAACATCGGGGTTACCTCGCCACTACTAGTATTGAAGAAATTACGAACATCCTTCGTTCTGAAATACTAAGAAACCTGAATGATAACGATGTGCTCAAGAATCCTCTGGAGCTCAACTGCCCGGAAGAGATCAAGTCAGACAGGAGGCACCAAGACAAAACTCTGTCACATCGGCATCATATACATTCCAAAAATATCCGCGTGATCCTAATTTTTTTTTCAGTGAGAAGAGGAGTAGAATAAATTATTACGTCAAGATTCCTCACCA
Organism: Hordeum vulgare subsp. vulgare; assembly: GCF_904849725.1. Classification (NCBI taxonomy): domain Eukaryota; kingdom Viridiplantae; phylum Streptophyta; class Magnoliopsida; order Poales; family Poaceae; genus Hordeum; species Hordeum vulgare. The sequence continues at coordinate 265,418,719 of NC_058519.1, read as the reverse complement.
GAGCATAGAAGAGGAGAAAAAAGAATCCTAGACTCAAAGTAGTTTTTCACTAGACTCGACTCGGACAAGTTCGATCAATCAAGGGGGCTCCTAGGTCGGTACTGCTCTGATACCAACTTGTCACGCCCAAGATGCGACCCTATCTTCAAGTTGGCACGAAGGCCTCGTCGGGGATAGAAGCGCATCTTGTCGTGTCGCAAGAATGGATATCGTTACAAGTACATGTACTGAAAAGAAGATATATATATAGAATTGGCTTACACTCGCCACAAGCTACATCAGAGTCACATCAGTACAAACATAATCAACATGAATAAGAGCAGGGTCCGACTACGGACGAGAACAAACGAGAAAAGAAGAATGATGTCCATCCTTGCTATCCCAGGCTATCGGCCTGGAACCCATCCTAGATCGATGAAGAAAAATAAGAAGAAGCAACTCCAAATGAACAATCAACGCGCTCGCGTCAAGTAACCTTTACCTGTACCTGCAACTGGTGTTGTAGTAATCTGTGAGCCATAGGGGACAGAGCAATCCCATTTCCACAGGTATCCAGACTAGCAAAGCTTAATGGGTGAGGCATGGTTAAGTGGTGAGGTTGCAGCAGCGACTAAGCATATATTTAGTGGCTAACTTACAAGTACAAGAAGTAAGAGGGGGAATATCTACGCATAGCGGACGAGACTACTGATGATCAAATGAATGATCCTCAACACCTACCTACGTCAGACATAACCCCACCGTGTCCTCTATCGGAGAAGGAACTCACGGAAGAAACAGTCATGGTTACCCACACAGTTGGCATATTTTAATTAAGTTAACTTCAAGTTATCTAGAACCAGTGTTAAACGAAGTTAACATGTTGCCACATAACCGCGAGCATGGCTTTCTGAAAGATTTAACCCTGCAGGGGTGCTCCAACTAGTCCATCACAAATTACCAAAAGCCGCATAGAAATGCTCGATCACGACACTCCCTATCTCGTTGGATTCCTTAGTTGAAAACCTCAACTATGAGATTACCCAAAGCATCACCGGAATCCCGATGCACAAGATATCTCATCAAAGGTAAAACTAATCCAGCAAGGCCGCCCGACGTGTCGACGATCCCGATAGGAGCCGTGTATCTCGTTCTCAGGACACGACGGATGAGCGATGGTTACCACGCCAGACGCCTAGTTGCCCCGGGTAGCGTTAGTAAGCTGCTCTTTTTGGACCAGCACTCAGCACTGGCCCTCCCTTTATTATGTAGAATTACTCCTCGGGTAGCGCTAACTACCTATGCATTTCAGTTTAACGGAATTATTATGTTGGGCAAATAGTACCAATGTTGGGCCTTGCCAGACCAGCTTTAATCTAAAACGAATTATCAAGGGGGTCCCCATAACAACCCCAATCGTGTTAGGAGCGCTCAATTATGGAACATAATACCGGTAGCCGAAACTAAGGGGGCATAGGTGGAACAAACCACCAGGCTAGAAAGGCCGAGCCTTCGACCTTTTACCATGTATATAGGTGCATTAAATTAAATAGCATTAATATGGTGATATGACAAGGAACCCACGTTTCCACATGGAAGCAACTACACCTGCAACTAGCAATGCTAACACACGGTTAAGCAAGCAGTAACATAGCCAAACAGTGGTTTGCTAGGTTGAACGGGTTGAAGGTTTTCATGGCATTGTTGAGAGGGTGATATTTAACATGTGGTAGGCAACGAGACCTAATTGATAGAAATGGTAAAACTAGCATGGCAATGATAGTAATGGTATCTGGGGAAATGGTCATCTTGCCTGAGATCCCGCTTGGAAGAAGAATGCCTCCGTGAAGCAGACGAACCGATGTAGTCGGACGGGTCCTCACAATCCGACATTCTTGCGGAACTCTATCGAGACGAAGCAAACCGGAAACACAAATCAACACACGATATTCACCACATGATGCACAACACAAATGATGCATGAGCAGCTGTATACATGAAAGTCACGGCATGACAATTCACACAATCAAACACTACACATTAAGTGAAGTTCAATATGCAACGAGTTGCATATTGACGAAACTCCACGTTTATTTATTTAGTTCTATACCGATTAGACATACGGCAATATTAAATGTGGTTAAACATGGAAAGAGGTGAAGCGTAATTAAACTACCTATCTAGGCATTTTAAATGAGGTCGGAAATGACATATAGCACCTCCGAGACGACCTCACATGTTTATTTACAATTCTATCCAGAACTGAACGAACACATTTAGTTAGTTGTTAAACAGCATGACAAATAGGTTCACGTGATTCTACGCATCGTTACAAGCAATTTACACATAGAGATCATCTACAACGGAGCTACGGATCAAAAGATACAAGCACCGCAAGATATGATGGCATGAATGCAATATGTGTGCAACGACGGTCACGAGCACTTCAAAACATACAACCAGCAAGAGAAAATGAAACTACACGAGATTCTTAGCATATTTCATATAGGACACGATCAAAACGGAGCTACGGATCAAAAGCTACGAGCAAAATAAGAAATCACTACAATCTGCCAAATTTAGCCACATAGCATTTTCTACATCCCACAACTACGAGCTACACAACTCAAATATAATCAACCCAGACATGACACGAAAGAGGGAAAGAAGCACTACAATAAACAACTAACAACAACTAGCATGGCATCATGGATCACTAGGGAAAGAAGTCACAAAATGGCATCTCACACACTATTTCAGACTTAGTGAAAATAGCAGTTTATGAAGCTGCAGTTTTCGATCTGAAGGCATATTGACAGCAGCAAAACCAATAGCTACAGAACTCCAAATGACATGAAAATTCGCAGCATGCTAGAGAAACACAAAGTCTACAACTAACTCCATCGCACCAACCTCAAAAGAGCTACATATCACAAGATACAAGCAAGACAAGACAACAACAAAAAATAACAGATCCTAGACTTAGAAATATTTCAGCATCTCTAAAATTTCATTATTTCTAGCAATTTGAGTGCAAGCAAACCACACCTAAACATGCATTTCTATTGCAACCAAAATTACCAGGGGCTAGACTAAACATCAAAGATCAACTCTCTAGTTGACAACTTAATCAAACGAAGAATGGAATAAATCCTACGAAATAGACAAGAGGGCAACATGGCAAAATGTCGCGCGAACTAAGTTACTGAAATGCTAAAATTAAATCCACAGAAAAATCCCATGGATTTTTGTACCCCGAAAACATATAAAATATGTGGGGTTGCAACACAAAAATATTGCCACACGTAAATGTGAGATAATGTCCTAACCACGGGAAATAAACTAGCGGGAAATCCCTACACTCAAAAATACCAAGGGCTACTCTAAAATACATGTCAAGAGGGTTCCTAAATCATGGACATTTCTACTACGGCATTTGAGCAATCCGGTCTTGCGCGAAAATTAAATACGGCGTCTATCCTATTGGAAAAGCACGTTAATTTATGCATTTGGCAGGGAAAACCATGTCAAACAAGTATGCAAGTTTTAAAATCAGATTCTACGCGCAAAACTACACCAAAACCATATACAATACGTCTCGAACCGACTTACGGTTTAAAAGTTACGGGGGTTTTATTATACGTCTATATTCTGGAATTGATATAATTTCGAAAATTCCTAATAACTACACGGGCCGAAACTATCCCTAATGGGCTACACAGGGTCATGGGCGGAGTTTTAAAATAGTGTGCCTGCAGCGGAATATAGAGGCCTTGCGGTGTGCTCACCTTGGGGCCTGGCCCGGTGCTGCAGAGGGGAGTTCGGCCGCTGGGGAGGCCGAAGGCCTTGGCGCTGGAGAGGCCGGAGCGAGGCATGGAGACCCTGGGCCGGCTCGGGGCCCAGGCGGAGGAGGCCCAGGCGGGACGGAGGGGCAGCCCGAGCGGGAACTACTCGGCGTCCTCCTCGCGGGCATGCGCCCTTGGCGGCGCAGCAACGGTGGGGCAGGGGAGGCCAGATCCCGGCGGAGCGTCCCCGGATCCGATCGCCGGAGGCCGACGGCGGCGAGCACGGAAGGAGGAGGTCCAGGGCGCAGTGAGTTCGTGCGGAAGCCAGGGGAGGCGGCGGGATGTCTGACAGGTGAGCAACGGCGAGGCAGCGAGGGGCCGGGGTTCTAGCGGCGGCTGTGACGAGGAGATCGACCGGCGGGCTTCGGCGAGCACGGGGCGGCCTCAGCCGGCGGCGGGCGGCACGACCAACGCAGCCATGGCGCTGGAGAGAGCAGGTCGAGGCTCCCCGATCCAGAGCTGGAAGACGGAGGCAGAATGGGGCGGCGGCGGCGGTTCGGGCCTGGGCGGGCCTGCGATGGGCTCCGCGGCCCCACGGTGGCTGGCAGAGGAGAGAGAGAGAGTGGGGGGCTAGGGTTTCGGGTGCGGATCCCGAGATAGAGGGTGGTTGGCTATCCAAAATACACACGGGACTATATATAGACAAATGGGGGGATAGGTTAACCGGAATTGCGTTCCGGATCCAAACGTGGGGTCGGATTCGGATAATTCCGAACGCGGGAACGGTTACGAGGCCGTGTAGAGGGGATATCCGAAGACGAGAGGGAGAATGGGCGACGCGGCAACGATTTTTAAAGCACCGATAACCATCTGACGGTACACCGAATACGGTGCCGCTACGGACGACCGTTCGGGTACCAGATGAACTCCGATTGCGACGAAACTTGACAGGCGACCTACCTATATTAAAACAACACCGGATGCCAATTCTCAACCCAATCGGAGAAAGTTTTATGCACACCTTTAAAACAAGGTTTCGACGATGCCGCGAGCGCGTGCGTGTGCGGTCAGGCTCAGAACGGTCAACGATGAGAACCGGCAACTAACAACGGATGCAAGTTTGAATACTGGCGGCAACGGAACACCGATGCAATGCTGATGATGTGCGAGATGCGATGATGATGCAACAAAAGAAAATAGACACACGACGAAAACGGAATAGAAGGGGAATCTTCTTTAACGTCGGCATCGGGCTGTCACAGAGTGCTTAAGGCCGAGTTGTTGCACAGGGGGATGACAACATGCGGCAGCCGAGGCCTAGAGTCAGATTTGAACAGCTTCCGGAAAACGAAGGCATGCTCCAGCGTCGTCAGGCTGTTGTTCAAGCTGTCCACAGCCGCATAATATCCGCGACATTCACGAAAGCCGAGGCTGGCCTTCCACCCCTGCTCTGGAGGGGGGCGGTGCGCGTGTGGACGAAGTCAGCAACCACAATCTCTATCGTCAACCCTGCGGCCCTAAGACACAAGATCCTATTGATGGCGACGGCCACCTTCTTATCATCCGGATCGAAGTCACTCCAATGCTTGTCGCGGGAATCGATCTTGGCGGTCCTGGGCTCGCAGAAGGGCAGATATCCCTCCTTGCGGATCCAACACCATTTCCCCCGCCATTCTTCCCACTTCCCGTGGAGGGCCCTATCCAGGTCTAACAACTTGCATCCGGACCTTGGAATCCAGGTAATGGAGCCCAAAAGGGCGTCCCCTCCCTGGATGCGAGGAGTGAAGTAATGGCCGAAAAGGGCTGTGTTGGGAGTAATCCAAACGAAGTTCTCGCACAGGTGAGCGAATATGGAGATGTATGTCACCTCGTTCGGTGTGAAGTCCAAGAGATGGAATCCATAGGTGTGCATGATGTTGATGAAGAATTCAGACAACGGCGGGCAGAGCCTACAGTAGAAGTAATCGACAAAGAAAGGATACTTATCACGGCCAGCGCCAGCCTCTCCCGGAGTCATGCAGGTGGCCGAATGCACCATGTCCGAGCCGCCCACATGAACTGGCAGCGCCGCTTCAAGGTGAGCGCATCGGGCCCCGGAGAGAAGTAGGTGAACTCCTTCCGCGTCTTCACCAGCTCCTTCTCCGCGGGAACAATCTTCCCCTTCTTGCCTTTGTTCCCCATCGGCGCCATGACGTTGGCGGAAGCTGCAGCAACCAGAAGCACAACTATGCGAGGTGGGAGGGGGAAGGGGTGGTTTCTAGCTGAAGGAAGGCGACGGCGACGGCTTCGAGATTGAAGGAAGTCGGGGGCAATGGGCTTATGCGCTTGCGTTTCCCCCTTCTTATGTGGGGGGAGAGATATGTGGGTTGACCCTTGTGTACCCAAGAAATGGCTCTACACCCGCGCGGCCACCTTGTCCACTGTGCGCACGCTTCCCCTCTTCACTCATTCAAACTGAACCCCCTTAGGTTTAGATCCCCCTCCTAGCCCCAGTGGCAACCGAGCCGCCCGATGCATCACAACGTCGTTTGTTTGACCGCCCCACCTGCGCGTAGTTGAAACCGCCATTTTTTTTGCGTTGATTCATATGTCCTGGTAGTTACCACGCTCGGTATAAGGCAGTTACTTCCCCTATTATAGCAGTAGTCGTAGCCCACCGCAATGGCAACAGAGCCAAGTTCCGCTCATATTGTCTTGGGTTAGAATCCCTTGGCACCCACCTTTGATCTGGTATTTTTATTTTCTGTTGACTTGGCAGTGAATCTAAAATAGGTGGTATTACTCCCCTATTAGTGTAGCTACGTCAGAGTAGCCCAGTGGTGGGGGCTGTTCTCTCTACCAGGGAGGTGGTTGGTTCGATCCCGCTCTCCCTCTTTTAGTTTTTTTTCTATTATTCTAGTGTCTATGACCAGTGGGGCTCCTGTCAATTAGACTTTGTCCTATTTTTTAATTTTATTCTGTTATGTTTGTGTGTTTATACCGTTTCTGGAATATTCCAGAAGAGGAATGTGCCAAATCTCGCATATGCAAGATCAGCCCTGATTTTGACATAAGTTGTTTATGATTCCGGGTAGTTTTGCTTTTCAGTTTTGTTGTGTTTTTATGCATGCAAATATATGAGTATGATATATGGATTTGGGGTAGAAAAACCCAAGGAATACAATGGTGGCACTGGATTTCAGTTTTGAGCAGTTCTGCAAAAGTGCCATTTTGTGATGAGGTGGCACTTTGTCATTTCAGTAGGATTATTTATGTGCGTGCTTTGAAATGTGTGCCTACATGCACCATATTGTGTGTTGCACTATCGCTTACTGGTGCTTATTGGGTGATTGTTTCTTTGGGTTGCAATGGGTGCGAGAAACGAGTTCGAGGAGTTCGGTGAGTTCATTCAGGAAGATCAGCAGCAGTTCCACTCTGAAGATTGCACATGCAAGATGATCGTGAGCTTGCCACTGTTTCTACCTTTTTTATGCATAGTTGATTCCTTTCCATCATTGTTATTCACTGCCTACCACCTGATATATAGGCCATCAAACATTGTCATGAAACCTCTAACGCTTCCCCTCCTAGCAAATATTGTTTGGCTAAGTTAGGATTGTTCAACCATTTCATTAGTGTTGCTAGTTGTAGGTGCAAGCTGGTCCATGTGATAACATGGGCAATTTGATTGTCATCTTATTGAAATTCTATTTAACTAATGCACCTATACACTTGGTAAAGAGCGGAAGGCCTGGCCTTTTTCCGGGTGATTTGTACCATTTTTGCAGCCTTAGTTTCGGCTACTAGTGTTCTATTCCATAATTGAGCGCTCCTAACACGTTCGCGATTTTTATGGGGACCCCCTTGATAAATCGTTTAGTCTAAGGCTTGTCTGGCAAGACCCAACTTTGGTTTTAAAATTTGCTAACAACTTATAATTAAAGCATAGGGAATAGCTACCCCGAGGAGATTCAATCAACCCCCAGGCCAGTCCTCGTCATGAGTGTTTGGCCCAAACTAGAGCACTATGCGGCGCCAACCCAGGGCAACTGGGGTAATTTCTATCAGGCCACCATACGCGTCGCTTCTCCGGCCTGTCCTGAGACTGAGATACGCGACTCTTATCACAAACATCGCCACGTCGGGTGGTCTTGCTAGACTTGTCTTACCTTAATGATATATCTTGTTGTGGGGACCCCGACTTACGAGTCGAGATCGCCGGATGAACGTGCTCAGTGATCCCAGAGATCAATCCTCACCGATCACACAAATACTGAATAACAAGAGTCTTACATCCATGTACCGAATTGTTACATCACATGAACGAATGGTCAAGTTCACAAGGTTGGGCCTGAGGCCAAATCACACTAATACAACTAATAGCGGAAATCATAGGGTCTAAGTGGGTGCCCATGCCATCAAGCCTACACCGAAAGGCATTCTGACTCGGAAGCGTCCTAGTTCGCAGAGGCCTCTCTGAAGATGTACTCGTCTCCAAATTCCGGTCCTTCCATGTCTGGTCAACAATATAACCAGTGGCAAGCCAATGAGTACTTTTGAATGTACTCGCAAACATCCCATGATATGAACAATGAAAGTGAAGGATAACAATAACATGCATCTTTGGTGGAATGATCATGAATATGCATCAAGTTAAAGAATTACTTTTAAAGAACAGGTTACAAATATCAATATATCTGCTAAGGGATAAACCACTCGGGTTCACCCTATATGCCAAGTAACAGAACTTGGTCATATCACCTCTTCCATAATAACTCCATGTAACACACACACACTTGGTTTATGCGGAAACGACTAGACATAGTTTAAGCACCACCACCCAACTGTCCTTAAACATGGACACAGCTATTCGGATAGTTTTACACTCTGCAGAGGTAGTACGTTGGACCCACGAGATCCGGGAAACTTCTGTGTCATCCACGACCTACGGTATATAACATACCCGAGGTAAGTACCCGATCAATGCCTTTCCCATGAGGATACTAGACATATTTTTAGAAGAATATAAGTGGAAAAATTATATTTTTACACTGGTTAAATATTTTTATAAAAACCTTTGAAAAATCATTTTTAAAACAAAAGAAAATGGCAGCAGTTCCTGGCCTGGCTCGGCCTGGAACTAGGGCGACCCAAAGGCCAGCCGACAGCGTGCCCAGGCGCGCGCGCCGTCACGTTTGAACCTGTCGTGCGGGGCCGTGCGGTCAGCGATTGCGGGCAGCGAGGGAGAGGGAAATGGGACACCGACGGATGGGGCACACCGGTCGGGGTCGTGTCCTACCTCTGGCCAGAGAGGAGAAGGAGCTCGCCAGTGAGGCTGTTGACGTTCTCAAGCCCCAACGAGGACAGAAATGGGCTCAGCTCGTCACCGCCTACCTGCTGGTGGTCGGAACAACGACGGAGAGGCACGGGTTCACCGGCGACTAGGAGGTCGCAGCGGAGGAGTTTTCAGAGGTGGTCGAGGGGGTTGCTAGGGGCAGGAAATGCTTAGGAAAGTTGGGGGAAAGCTTCCTTAGGTTGAGGGGATCGGTTTGGTGGGTTGAGGAACGCAGGAGCCGTTGTGTAGCCGAAGATCGACCGGAGCTCCGAGGCGGAGGGGCCTCGGTCGATCTCGAGCACCGAGGCTCTATTGGGTTGCTGGTGTGGCTAGGGAGGTGCTAGTGGTTGTGGCGAAGCTGTCTGAGGGGTGCTGGAGCGAGGGGGAGGGCTAAAAATATACCCGCGATGGTGAGCCGATTCAGGAGCATCGATGACTCACCGTGGCTCCCATGGGGTGCAGAGACGAGCTGGCGTCGAAACCACTGTCTTAGGACGTGGTTTTGGACTGCCAGAACCATCTGCAACAGAGGAAGAGAGAGAGAGGAGTCGAGCGTCAGTGCCGTGCAACGTTGGCCGATACTGGTGCACACGGGCACACGTCGCACAAGCTCTACGCGGGAGAGGAGGGCCCCTAATGGTCGCTCGATGCAGAGGCGGTGTCGGGGAAGAGGTTGGACACCTCTGGGGAGGCTGGAACCGGCCGAGGGCGTCGCCCCCACCTCGGTGGCTTCCTGTAGCCCGCCGAGAGTGTAGTTTTGGCATGCCACGGCATGCTGGTGCACTCTGAGGTGCTTTGGATGTGTCTAGCATGTCCTGGCACTGGCTGGGCGTGAGGCTAGCCGTTGAAGTCCCGTGGGAGCTTCGGTTGGTCAAGGGAGACAAGAGAAATAGGTGCTGTCAGCTTTGAGCTGAAGCTTAGATTTGTCTTTTTGGCATTTCTACTTTGAACCACACAGGGGCCAGTTGACTAGGGCTGGGCATTCATACTGGCCACCTAATCTGAGAGTTTGGAGCAAAGGGATTGGGTTTAGCTATGGCTAAGAGGGCTTTTACCCATCTGTCATAAGGTGCTCGATAGTGGTTTGAGGGGGTTGCACCCCACCACTCGTGCTGCAACTTAACAGGTTTGGGTTTGGTGCTAAAACACAGGGTTTCACCAAGTTTGAGCTCCATTGGACAAGTTTAGCTTTGTAAATTTGAAAACACGCCATTTGACCAGATCTATCCCTTCCAAAGATAGTGATGGGAATACTAAATTCCACAAATCCCATTTTTGGTGTGGAACCCTCATTTGAGGTATTAGGCACTCCTGCAAAGTTTCATCATGATTGGACAAACTTCGCTATGTAGAGTTGCTATGATTGGACAAACTTCAATTTGGACAGGAGGGGTTTTACAGTTATTTGGGGTCCTTAATCACCTTGGATCAAAGTGAAACCTTATGTGGACACCAAATATGGCTTAGGGACACCACTGGAATTTTCTAGGATTTCATTGAGAATATTTTTTTTGGAAATAGTTCAAAAGGTCAAAACAGACAGAAATGGTTTTCAAGGTTTTACTCAAATAATTATAATATAAATAGGGGTTTAAAATCTTATGTATGGAAAATATATATCCTTGTGATCATCGCCAAATTTAATAAGATTTTTCCAAGGCAGAAAATAATTTTGCATGTAGGAATAACAATTCTGACCTCAGAAATGGACATGCAATTAAATTAGGAAAATAATTCACAAAATAATTATTTTGTGGTTTTGGAGCAATGAAATATATTTAAAATCAGAACACTCCTTGCTATTAAGGGCATGTAGTGCAACTCAAAGTAGGGTTTTACCTTGATCAGAAACAAGTAAAGGTTTTTGGAAATAATTCAATATTGTGAAATGGGCTTTTTATCACCACATGATCAAACACACAAGAATACAATGACAATCATGGCACTCACATCATTAGTTTTGAAAAAAGTTTTAACAAGCTCTGACTTTTGCATTACAGAGAAAGTGGTAGTGAAAACATGGTGTGACAGGCCTATCCCCCTTACAAGAATCTCGTCCCCGAGATTCCTAAGCTAGGTGCTAAAAAGGTCCGGAAACTCTGATCGGAGATAGCCTTCACGCTCCCATGTTGCTTCTGCTTCGGTGTGGTTGCTCCACTGAACCTTGAAATACTTGATGGTGCGGCTTCTGGTGCAACGCTCAGCTTCATCTAGAATGCGGATCGACTTCTCGCGGTAGGTGAGGTCTGGCTGAAGGTCGATGGCATGATGGTCTATGTCCTTGTAAAGATCGGTACGATTTGGCGCTTGAAGACACTTCTGAAGTTGTGACACGTGGAAGACATTGTGCACACCCAAAAGTGCCGGAGGTAGCTCCAACTGATAAGCAACTTCTCCACGCCTTGCCGTGATCTTAAAAGGTCCAATAAACCTTGGAGCGAGTTTCCCTTTAACATGGAAACGCTTGGTTCCCTTGAGAGGAGTGATACAGAGGTACACCTGGTCTCCGGGAATGAACTCCACATCCCTGCGGCGAGAATCCGCATAGCTCTTTTGTCGTGACTTGGCTGCCTTTAGATTTTCTGGGACAAGTTGAACCTTGTCTTCTGCATTGTTCAAAACTTCCGGCCCAAAAATCAGCCCTTCACCGGTTTCGGACTAGTTGAGAGGGGTGCGGCACTTTCGTCCGTACAACACTTCAAATGGGGCCATCTGGAGACTGGATTGGTAGCTGTTGTTGTATGAAAACTCAGCGAACGACAGACAATCTTCCCATTTGGCACCATGTGCCAAGACGCAAGCGCGGAGCATATCTTCGAGTATCTGATTCACTCTTTCTGTTTATCCGCCCGTTTGCGGGTGGAAAGCGGTGCTGAAGGAGAGCTTGGTACCGAGGGCTTCCTGGAACTTCTTCCAAAATCTTGAGGTGAACTGTGTGCCTCGGTCAGATACAATCTCCTTGGGAACTCCGTGAAGGCTCACGACACGATGGATATACGGACTAGCCAATTGGTTTCCATCATACCTGGTGTTGACTGTAATGAAATGGGCCACCTTGGGAAGGTGGTCGACAATGACCCAAATGGAGTTGTGCCCTTTGTTTGACGAGGGTAATCCAGTGATGTAATCCATGTCGACTTTGTCCCACTTCCATTCTGGCACTTGAAGTGGTTGTAGTAATTCAACGGGTCGGTGATGCTCAGCCTTGACTCACTGGCATAAGTCGCACTTGGCAACATAAAACACTAATTCCCTCTTCATGCCATGCTACCAGAATCTTTCTCAGAGATCTTGATACATCTTGGTACCACCGGGGTGAATAGAGTAGGGTGTATCATGCGCTTCCTGTATGATCATGTCCTTGAGTTCAGCCTTGTTGGCTACGCATATACGCTTCCCAGACCACACTAGTCCTTCTTGATGCCTTCAATGCTCTTACGATCCTTCTGGGCCTCCTTGATATCATCAACCAGCGTTGGTTTGACGTCGAGGTTAGCTAGGAATCTCGATTCCACTAGCTCCAACCCGAAGTTCTCCATTTTTCATATAAGGCGGGTTGCCTTTCCTTGAGCTTAATGTTCAAGGTGCTGGTCTTCCTGCTTAAGGCATCAACCACTACATTGGCCTTACTGGGGTGATATTGAATGATAAGGTGGTAGTCTTTGATTAACTCCAACCACCTTCGTTGCCTCATATTCAATCCCCTTTGGGTGAAGATATACTTCAAACTTTTGTGGTCAGTGTATATTTCACATCGTTTGCCCAGAAGGTAATGTCGCCATGTCTTCAGGGCATGCACTACTGCTGCCAACTCAATATCATGGGTGGCATAGTTCTCCTCATGCGGGCGCAGTTGTCGTGATAGATACGCCACAACTCTGATGTCCTGCATTAGAACCCCACTGAGCCCGATTCTAGAGGCATCACAATATATCAGAAACTCCTTGTTGATATCTGGAGTGGCCAATACCGGGGCGGTAGGTAATCTCTTCTTCAACTCTTGGAAGCTTGCTTCACACTCCGGCATCCATTCGAACTTCTTGCCTTTCTTCAAGAACTCAGTCATACGTCGAGCGATGTGGGAGAATCCTTCTACAAACTTGCGGTAATATCCCGCGAGTCCGAGGTAGCTCGTGACTTCCTTCACATCAATTGGTGATTCCCAGTTGGTTACCGTAGTAATCTTGGAGGGATCAACTGCCAATCCATTTGCTGTCATGGTATGACCCAAAAATCCAACTTCCTTCAACCAGAATTGGAACTTGCTGAATTTGGCATAAAGTTAGTGCTCTCGAACCTTTTCCAACACTAACCTGAAGTGTTTCTCATGCTCTTCTTCGGACTTGGAAAAGATTAATATGTCGTCAATAAATGCGACGACAAACTTGTCCAGGTATTCCATGAAAACCTTGTTCATAAGGTACATGAAGTAAGCTGGGGCATTAGTCAACTCGAAGGACATGACAGTGCATTCGTATAGACCGTACCGCGTCATGAACACAGTCTTGGGTATGTCCTCAGGTCGAATCTTCAGTTGGTAATATCCAAACCGGGGATCGATCTTGGAAAATACCTTAGCTCCATTTAGCTGATCAAACAAGTCTTCAATCCTGGGGAGTGGATACTTGTTCTTGAGCGTGACCTCATTGAGAGAACGGTAATCGACGCAGAGTCTGATAGTACCATCGTTCTTGGACACGAACATAACAGGCGATCCCCAAGGTGACGCACTCGGACGAATGAACCCTTTGCTGAGTTGTTCATCGAGCTGCTTCTTTAGCTCCACTAGCTCTTCGGATCCCATCCTGTAAGGCTTCTTATAGATAGGCCTTGATCCGAGCATGAGCTCAATGATGAACTCAATATACCGGTCAGGAGGCATTCCTATTATCTCATCAGGAAAGATGTTCGGGTACTCACAGACTATTGGCACCTGATCGAGTTCTACCTCTGATAGGCTATTAATCCGCGGTACTCGAGCGGTTACTGCCTCAAAGACATACTTGACTTTGACCCCTTGCTCGCTTGTCATGGTATTAGCCTTGTTGGCACAGTCCAAAATGCTCTGATGTTTGGCCAGCCGATCCATGCCGAGAATTACTTCTAGGCCTTGCGACTTAAGCACAATGAGATCTGCTGAGAAGCTTGTCCCATTGATAACTATCCCGACCTTCCTACATCCTAGGTTGGTCGACAACACTGCTCCAAGTGTTTGAATTGCCATTTGCCCGTGAAGCAAACTAGGTTTTAAACTACGTTTTTCCACAAATCGTTGTGAAAGAAAATAATGCGAAGCACCACAATCAAACAATACTGTTGCTGGAGTGGAGTAGACGAGGAACGTACCTAGAATGCAGTCCGGCTCTTCCTATGCCTCTTCTACAGAGATATGATTAATCTGCCCCCTGTTGTGATACTGCTAATTGTGGGGAGCTTGATTCCTGCCTGGTGCTCCTTCGCCTTGATTTGGCGCATTGGGGCGCGGTGCGTCGGGCTTCTTGTTGGGACATTGTCTGGAATAGTGCCATGTCTGTCCACATCCAAAACAGGTAACTTGTGCTGGAAGATTGGTCTTGACTCTAGTGTTGTTCGGTGGATTGATTGCTGGCTTGGTGTTGACTTGCTGCTCAGGGTGGTAGTTCTGGCGAAATGTTTGAGTCTTGTACTGTTGTTGCTGATAGTTGTGTCTTGCTAGAGCTGACTGCCATCGGCGTGGCTTCGGGTTACTCAGTCGTCCACTACCCATTAGCTTGTGCTTACGGGTGTCGTCCATAGCACGACGCTTATCCTCCAACATAAGAGCCTTACTAACCAGATCGCTGAAGGTCCGACATTCACAAACAACTAGCTGATACTGGACTGACTGCTGTAGTCCTTCCATAAAGCGTTCCACTTTGGTGGCCTCTGTGTTGACATCTTCTGGTGCATATCTTGACACGAGGTTGAACTTCTGCAAATTCTCCTTGATGAATCCACTACCTTGCCTTAAGGCTAAAAATTGCCGCTTCTTAATGGTCATCATTCTAGGAGGAATGTGAGCAGCGCATAATCCATCTTTGAACACAGCCCAAGGGATGACTTGCCCTGCTCGCATGATCTGAAATCCATCCCACCAGGCTCTAGTTGTGCCTCCGAGACAGTGAGAAGCATAGAGAACTTCCTCACGATCGTCAGTGCATTTGACCAGCTCGAGGAGGTATTCGATAGTACGGATCTAGTCATCGGCACCAACGGTTCAGTCGTCTCCGTGAATATGGGTGGCGTAGTTCGCATGAACTCAGGGAGAGTAGAGCGACCATTTCCATTCCCGTTCTACGGCGGGTTGTTCACCAAGGCTTGAGTTAACTTCTGAATAGTGGCATTATTGGCTTGACGTTCCTCTCGGCGAGCTTGAAGGAACTGACCCATAGTCAAGCTTTCAGGAGGAGGTGATGGTGGTGGAACATCGTCTTGTTGCTCGTGATGATCTCCAGCTTGAGCTTCCCCTCCGGTTCCCTGCTGCTGACCTGAAGAGGCAGAGCCGGGGTTGCCGAAGGTGCTATTGCGAGTTGCATTCATCATCCTGTCAGGGTAGTAGACAGGTCAATTTGCCGAACCGGCCGAAATCATAAGGGATGATGCTCTAGTAAAGAGGGGGTCTAGTGTTGTGCTAGCGTGAAATTTTTAAGCCAAAGTTTTTTGAAAGAGCTAATGCATTAGATTAAAACAAGCGATGTAGTCGCTCACAAGCTGCCTAAGGAAGAATGCGACTTGCATCAAACATGCTTACACAACAATCATGGTCCACTGAACCGATACATGAACTCCTACGCTCGAGGAGTAACTCCTAATTTCCTACGTTGATAATACTAAGCGGCAGGCTGCGCGGTTTCATAGGCGGGTTCTGCGGGATCTTCGTCTTCATATTCATCTTCATCTTCATAAGTGCTTCCTTTCTTTGAAGGAAGCAGTCCATCGCGGCGTCTCTTGGTTGGCGAGGTAGCGAAGAGTTCGGTGTAGTCTTCCGCGATCACGCAACGATTTAAAGAGGAGTGGCCTGAAGCGGTGGTATTCCTCTTCGGAAAGTGATGCCAGGTGGTCCTACGGGTGCTCCTTCCTTCTTCACCTTGTGGCTCTTCATCTTCTCCATGCGAAGTAGATCCTTGACGTGGTGCAGCTCTTGGTGAATCCTTGTTGACTCTTTGATCAAAAGGTGTGTCAAAGTGTCGAAGGAGAGACTGAAGTAGGTCCGAAA
This sequence comes from Hordeum vulgare subsp. vulgare, assembly GCF_904849725.1. NCBI lineage: Eukaryota > Viridiplantae > Streptophyta > Magnoliopsida > Poales > Poaceae > Hordeum > Hordeum vulgare. The sequence goes on along the minus strand of NC_058519.1, from coordinate 265,402,407 downwards.
CTTGAGTGGCGTCCCGTCCTCAGAAGATGGGTTGACTGTCCAACTCCCGTCTATCCCATCCTTAACAAAGGGTAGGTGACGAGTAGGTGGCTCGTTATCCATCTCGAGAAGGATGTCGTGGAGTCGCATGACTGCCTCTCGTGCTGCTGTCTCCACTGCCAAAATCAGATCTTCCATATGTGGTCCTTCAAAGAACCAGCTAGTCGGGGAGTCATTAGCTTACACTATCACTTCCACGTGATATTCCTTGATGTCGGCATTGACCCAGTGCGCGTGGTAGAGGAAGATGGGTGTGCGGCGTACTTGGCACTTCTCGAGGCTATCACTCAAAAGTAGAGGAAAGCCCATCTCCAGAAGCGTCTCAGGTACGGCGGCCATCTACAAGATGTAGAGGAGAGGGTTAGAAAGTATTTAGTGGGTGCAGAATCTCGGTAAAGGTCTGTGTGCACTAGTCGTCTCGGCTATCGTCCATGTTATCTAAGGCTTCCTATAGTCAGGATGGCTCGAATACCAGCTCTGTGGGGACCCCGACTTACGAGTGGAGATCGCGAATGAATGTACTTACTGATCCCAGAGATCAATGCTCAGGGAACACACATATAATGATCAATAAGAGTCTTACATCCAAGTACCGAATAATTACATAACATGACCAAATGGTCATGTTCACATGGTTGGGCATGAGGCCAAATCACAGTGATACAACTAATAGTGGAAATCATAGGGGCTAAGTGGGTGCCCATGCCATAAAGCCTACACCGACAGGCATTCTGACTCAGAAGTGTCCTAGTTCGCAGGGGCATCTCCGAAGATGTACTCGTCTCCAAACTCCGGTCCTTCCATGTCTGGTCAATAATATAACCAGTGGCAAGCCAATGAGTACTTTTGAATGTACTTCGCAAACAACCCATGATAAGAATAATGGAAGTGAAGGATAACAATAACATGCATCTTTGGTGGAATGATCATGAATATGCATCAAGTTAAAGAATTACTTTTGAAGAACAGGTTACATATATCAATATATCTGCTGAGGGCTGAACCATCCGGGTTCACCCTATATGCCAAGTCACCGAACTTGGTCATATCACCTCTTCCATAATAACTCCATGTAACACACACACACAAACTTGGTTTATGCGGAAACGACTGGACATAGTTTAAGCATCACCACCCAACTGTCCTTGATCGTGGACACTTATATTCGAGTAGTTTTACACTATGCAGAGGTAGTACGATGGACCCATGAGATCCGGGAAACTTCCGTGTCATCCACGACTCGTGGTATAAAACATACCCGAGGTAAGTACCCGATCAATGCCTTTCCCCTCATGATACTAGACAAAGAGGTCCACTCGATTGGTACCCTGCCCACATGTTGTACGTCTTACGAGCACCGACTCTGGACAGTATCAACCATGCGGGGACCAACGGTGTGCCTGAAACACATAAAAATGGCATAGTCGCCCTACCTGACATGACCCCACCACGAGAGTGACCACACATCACTCCCACCACTAGTAATGTGGCTCTTTGCTAGCACCGACCAGAGTAATCAACACAACCCCATCCCATAAGGGGTAACATGGTCGTATATGTAAGGTTGGGATGGTCGACACATCATAAATCTAATCCCATTTCCGAAACCATACTCACACAAATACCCGGTGCACCACTTCACCAAAAGTGGCCACCTAGCTCATCTTCACCTCCGGACATTAGTGGCACCTGACAGGGTTTTCATAAATCTTTGATTTATACCAACAACATGATCATGCTATTTACTGTAGCATTACATGTCAACATGATACTAGCATGACCCTCATAGGTGGTAGGATCAAGCTCTATGCATGTGCTCCGGAGGAGCCATCGGTAACATGACATCAATGATTTACCGACACTTATGATCATATGCAACGGAGATATTTGCTACACTAGCATGCAATATAACATATGCTCATTCATGGCCAAAGGGTTTCTTGCCTTGGTCAGCTAGGTATCCGGGGTCTTCGAGGTCTTCCGCTCCGATTCCTTCGTCACATGGATTTTCTATCCTCGTCAAAAGAATAAATAAGAAATAGCTCACTCAAAAACAGGTCACAAAGTCATTTCGAAAATGTTCTTTATTACTAATAAATATAAGTTTTTATCTTTAGAAATACTTGCCTCTGAATCAAATGAAGGAACATTTTTAAAATCAACTAAACAGAAGCAAAACTATTCCAATTTAATCCTTTTTATTATTGTAAAACAGAATAGTTGCTAAAAAATTCAACCAATGGCCTTGTCAAATACTACATATTTTTAGAATAATATGAGTGGAAAAAATATTTTTTTACACTGGTTAAATATTTTTATAAAAATCTTTGAAAAATCATTTTTAAAGCAAAATAAAATGGGCAGCAGTTCCTGGCCTAGCTCGTCTTGGAACAGGGCCGGCCCAAAGGCCAACCGACAGCCAACCCAGGCGCGCGCGCCGTCAGGTTTGAACCTAACGTGCGGGGCCCTGCGGTGAGCGGCTGCGGGCAGCGAGGGAGAGGGAGCTGGGCCACCGACAGGTGGGGCACACCTGTCGGGGTCGTCTCCTACCTCTGGACAAAGAGGAGGAGGAGCTCGCCGGCGAGGCTGTCGACGTTCTCAAGCCCCAACAAGGACAGAAATGGGTTCGGCTCATCGCCGCCTACCTGCTGGTGGTAGGAACAACGACGAAGAGGCACGGGTTTGTCGGTGATGAGGAGGCCGCGGTGGAGGAGTTTCGGGAGGTGGTCGAGGGGGTAGCCAGGGGCACGGAAATGCTTGGGAAGGTTGGGGGAAAGCTTCCTCAGGTCAAGGGGATCGGTTTGGTGGGTCGAGGAACGGAGAAGCCATCGTGTAGACGGATATCGACCGGAGCTCCGAGGCGGAGGTGCCTCGGTCGATCTCGAGCACCGGGGCTCTGCTGGCTTGCTGGGGTGACTAGGGAGGTGCTATTGGTCGTGGCAAAGCTGTCTGAGGGGTGCTGGAGCGAGGGGGAGGGCTATAACTAGGCCCAGGATGGTGAGCCGATTCGGGAGTGCCGGTGACTCACTTTGGTGCGCATGTGGGTGCAAAGAGGAGCTGGGGTCAAAACCACAGTCTCAGGACGTGGTTTTGGACTGCCAGGACCATCTGCAACACAAGGAGAGAGAGAGGAGTCGAGCAACAGTGGTCGCACGATCTCTAGCGCGGGAGAGGAGGGGCGCTGATGGTCGCTCGATGCATAGGGGTTGTCAGGGCAGAGGTTGGACACCTCTGGGGAGGCTTGAACTGGCCGAGGGCGTTGGCCCCACCTCGGTGGCTTCCTATAGCGCGCCCAGAGCGCAGTTTTGGCATGCCGTGGCATGCTGGTGCGCTCTGAGGTGACTTGGACGTGTCTAGCATGTCCTGGCATTGGCTGGGGAGAGGCTAGCTGTTGAAGTCCCGTGCGAGCTTCGGCTGGTCAAGGGAGACAAGAGAAACAGGTGCTGTCAGCTTTGAGCTGAAGCTTAGATTGGGGTTTTTGGCATTTCTACTTTGAACCAGAGAGGGGCCAGTTAAGTGGGGTTGGGCATTGATACTGGACACCTAATCTGAGAGTTTGGAGCAAATGGGTTGGGTTTAGCTGTGGCTAAGAGGGCTTTTACCCATCTGTCAGAAGGTGCTAATTGTGGGGAGCTTGATTCCTACCTGGTCCTCCTTGGCCTTGATTTTGCGCATTGGGGCGCGGTGCGTCGGGCTTCTTGTTGGGACATTGTCTGGAATAGTGCCATGTCTGTCCACATCCAAAACAGGTAACTTGTGCTGGAAGATTGGTCTTGACTCTAGTGTTGTTCGGTGGATTGATTGCTGGCTTGGTGTTGACTTGCTGCTCAGGGTGGTAGTTCTGGCAAAATGTTCGAGTCTTGTACTGTTGTTGCTGATAGTTGTGTCTTGCTGGAGCTGACTGCCATCGGCGTGGCTTCGGGTTACTCAGTCGTCCACTACCCATTAGCTTGTGCTTACGGGTGTCGTCCATAGCACGACGCTTATCCTCCAACATAAGAGCCTTACTAACCAGATCGCTGAAGGTCCGACATTCACAAACAACTAGCTGATACTGGAGTGACTGTTGTAGTCCTTCCATAAAGCGTTCCACTTTGGTGGCCTCTGTGTTGACATCTTCTGGTGCATATCTTGACACGAGGTTGAACTTCTGCAAATTCTCCTTGATGAATCCACTACCTTGCCTTAAGGTTAAAAATTGCCGCTTCTTAATGGTCATCATTCTAGGAGGAATGTGAGCAGCGCATAATCCATCTTTGAACACAGCCCAAGGGATGACTTGCCCTGCTCGCATGATCTGAAATCCATCCCACCAGGCTCTAGTTGTGCCTCCGAGACAGTGAGAAGCATAGAGAACTTCCTCACGATCGTCAGTGCATTTGACCAGCTCGAGGAGGTATTCGATAGTACGGATCTAGTCATCGGCACCAACGGTTCAGTCGTCTCCGTGAATATGGGTGGCGTAGTTCGCATGAACTCAGGGAGAGTAGAGCGACCATTTCCATTCCCGTTCTACGGCGGGTTGTTCACCAAGGCTTGAGTTAACTTCTGAATAGTGGCATTATTGGCTTGACGTTCCTCTCGGCGAGCTTGAAGGAACTGACCCATAGTCAAGCTTTCAGGAGGAGGTGATGGTGGTGGAACATCGTCTTGTTGCTCGTGTTGATCTCCAGCTTGAGCTTCCCCTCCGGTTCCCTGCTGCTGACCTGAAGAGGCAGAGCCGGGGTTGCCGAAGGTGCTATTGCGAGTTGCATTCATCATCCTGTCAGGGTAGTAGACAGGTCAATTTGCCGAACCGACCGAAATCATAAGGGATGATGCTCTAGTAAAGAGGGGGTCTAGTGTTGTGCTAGCGTGAAATTTTTAAGCCAAAGTTTTTTGAAAGAGCTAATGCATTAGATTAAAACAAGCGATGTAGTCGCTCACAAGCTGCCTAAGGAAGAATGCGACTTGCATCAAACGTGCTTACACAACAATCATGGTCCACTGAACCGATACATGAACTCCTACGCTCGAGGAGTAACTCCTAATTTCCTACGTTGATAATACTAAGCGGCAGGCTGCGCGGTTTCATAGGCGGGTTCTGCGGGATCTTCGTCTTCATATTCATCTTCATCTTCATAAGTGCTTCCTTTCTTTGAAGGAGTAGGAGAAGGAAGCAGTCCATCGCGGCGTCTCTTGGTTGGCGAGGTAGCGAAGAGTTCGGTGTAGTCTTCCGCGATCACGCAACGATTTAAAGAGGAGTGGCCTGAAGCGGTGGTATTCCTCTTCTGAAAGCGATGCCAGGTGGTCCTACGGGTGCTCCTTCCTTCTTCACCTTGCGGCTCTTCATCTTCTCCATGCGAAGTAGATCCTTGACGTGGTGCAGCTCTTGGTGAATCCTTGTTGACTCTTTGATCAAAAGGTGTGTCAAAGTGTCGAAGGAGAGACTGAAGTAGGTCCGAAACTTGAGTGGCGTCCCGTCCTCAGAAGATGGGTTGACTGTCCAACTCCCGTCTATCCCATCCTTAACAAAGGGTAGGTGACGAGTAGGTGGCTCGTTATCCATCTCGAGAAGGATGTCGTGGAGTCGCATGACTGCCTCTCGTGCTGCTGTCTCCACTGCCAAAATCAGATCTTCCATATGTGGTCCTTCAAAGAACCAGCTAGTCGGGGAGTCATTAGCTTACACTATCACATCCACGTGATATTCCTTGATGTCGGCATTGACCCAGTGCTCGTGGTAGAGGAAGATGGGTGTGCGGCGTACTTGGCACTTCTCGAGGCTATCACTCAAAAGTAGAGGAAAGCCCATCTCCAGAAGCGTCTCAGGTACGGCGGCCATCTACAAGATGTAGAGGAGAGGGTTAGAAAGTTTTTAGTGGGTGCAGAATCTCGGCAAAGGTCTGTGTGCACTAGTCGTCTCGGCTATCGTCCATGTTATCTAAGGCTTCCTATAGTCAGGATGGCTCTAATACCAGCTCTGTGGGGACCCCGACTTACGAGTGGAGATCGTCGAATGAATGTACTTAGTGATCCCAGAGATCAATGCTCAGGGAACACACATATAATGATTAATAAGAGTCTTACATCCAAGTACCGAATAATTACATAACATGACCAAATGGTCATGTTCACATGGTTGGGCATGAGGCCAAATCACAGTGATACAACTAATAGTGGAAATCATAGGGGCTAAGTGGGTGCCCATGCCATCAAGCCTACACCGACAGGCATTCTGACTCGGAAGTGTCCTAGTTCGCAGGGGCATCTCCGAAGATGTACTCGTCTCCAAACTCCGGTCCTTCCATGTCTGGTCAATAATATAACCAGTGGCAAGCCAATGAGTACTTTTGAATGTACTTCGCAAACAACCCATGATAAGAATAATGGAAGTGAAGGATAACAATAACATGCATCTTTGGTGGAATGATCATGAATATGCATCAAGTTAAAGAATTACTTTTGAAGAACAGGTTACATATATCAATATATCTGCTGAGGGCTGAACCATCTGGGTTCACCCTATATGCCAAGTCACCGAACTTGGTCATATCACCTCTTCCATAATAACTCCATGTAACACACACACACAAACTTGGTTTATGCGGAAACGACTGGACATAGTTTAAGCATCACCACCCAACTGTTCTTGATCGTGGACACTTATATTCGAGTAGTTTTACACTATGAGAGGTAGTACGCTGGACCCATGAGATCCGGGAAACTTCCGTGTCATCCACGACTCGTGGTATAAAACATACCCGAGGTAAGTACCCGATCAATGCCTTTCCCCTCATGATACTAGACAAAGAGGTCCACTCGATTGGTACCCTGCCCACATGTTGTACGTCTTACGAGCACCGACTCTGGACAGTATCAACCATGCGGGGACCAACGGTGTGCCTGAAACACATAAAAATGGCATAGTCGCCCTACCTGACACGACCCCACCACGAGAGTGACCACACATCACTCCCACCACTAGTAATGTGGCTCTTTGCTAGCACCGACCAGAGTAATCAACACAACCCCATCCCATAAGGGGTAACATGGTCGTATATGTAAGGTTGGGATGGTCGACACATCATAAATCTAATCCCATTTCCGAAACCATACTCACACAAATACCCGGTGCACCACTTCACCTAAAGTGGCCACCTAGCTCATCTTCACCTCCGGACATTAGTGGCACCTGACAGGGTTTTCATAAATCTTTGATTTATACCAACAACATGATCATGCTATTTACTGTAGCATTACATGTCAACATGATACTAGCATGACCCTCATAGGTGGTAGGATCAAGCTCTATGCATGTGCTCCGGAGGAGCCATCGGTAACATGACATCAATGATTTACCGACACTTATGATCATATGCAACGGAGATATTTGCTACACTAGCATGCAATATAACATATGCTCAGTCATGGCCAAAGGGTTGCTTGCCTTGGTCAGCTAGGTATCCGGGGTCTTCGAGGTCTTCCGCTCCGATTCCTTCGTCACATGGATTTTCTATCCTCGTCAAAAGAATAAATAAGAAATAGCTCACTCAAAAACAGGTCACAAAGTCATTTCGAAAATGTTCTTTATTACTAATAAATATAAGTTTTTATCTTTAGAAATACTTGCCTCTGAATCCAATGAAGGAACATTTTTAAAATCAACTAAACAGAAGCAAAACTATTCCAATTTAATCCTTTTTATTATTGTAAAACAGAATAGTTGCTAAAAAATTCAACCAATGGCCTTGTCAAATACTACATATTTTTAGAATAATATTAGTGGAAAAAATATATTTTTACACTGGTTAAATATTTTTATAAAAATCTTTGAAAAATCATTTTTAAAGCAAAAGAAAATGGGCAGCAGTTCCTGGCCTAGCTCGTCTTGGAACAGGGCCGGCCCAAAGGCCAACCGACAGCCAACCCAGGCGCGCGCGCCGTCAGGTTTGAACCTAACGTGCGGGGCCCTGCGGTGAGCGGCTGCGGGCAGCGAGGGAGAGGGAGCTGGGCCACCGACAGGTGGGGCACACCTGTCGGGGTCGTCTCCTACCTCTGGACAAAGAGGAGGAGGAGCTCGCCGGCGAGGCTGTCGACGTTCTCAAGCCCCAACAAGGACAGAAATGGGTTCGGCTCATCGCCGCCTACCTGCTGGTGGTAGGAACAACGACGAAGAGGCACGGGTTTGTCGGTGATGAGGAGGCCGCGGTGGAGGAGTTTCGGGAGGTGGTCGAGGGGGTAGCCAGGGGCACGGAAATGCTTGGGAAGGTTGGGGGAAAGCTTCCTCAGGTCAAGGGGATCGGTTTGGTGGGTCGAGGAACGGAGAAGCCATCGTGTAGACGGATATCGACCGGAGCTCCGAGGCGGAGGTGCCTCGGTCGATCTCGAGCACCGGGGCTCTGCTGGCTTGCTGGGGTGACTAGGGAGGTGCTATTGGTCGTGGCAAAGCTGTCTGAGGGGTGCTGGAGCGAGGGGGAGGGCTATAACTAGGCCCAGGATGGTGAGCCGATTCGGGAGTGCCGGTGACTCACTTTGGTGCGCATGTGGGTGCAAAGAGGAGCTGGGGTCAAAACCACAGTCTCAGGACGTGGTTTTGGACTGCCAGGACCATCTGCAACACAGGGAGAGAGAGAGGAGTCGAGCAACAGTGGTCGCACGATCTCTAGCGCGGGAGAGGAGGGGCGCTGATGGTCGCTCGATGCATAGGGGTTGTCAGGGCAGAGGTTGGACACCTCTGGGGAGGCTTGAACTGGCCGAGGGCGTTGGCCCCACCTCGGTGGCTTCCTATAGCGCGCCCAGAGCGCAGTTTTGGCATGCCGTGGCATGCTGGTGCGCTCTGAGGTGACTTGGACGTGTCTAGCATGTCCTGGCATTGGCTGGGGAGAGGCTAGCTGTTGAAGTCCCGTGCGAGCTTCGGCTGGTCAAGGGAGACAAGAGAAACAGGTGTTGTCAGCTTTGAGCTGAAGCTTAGATTGGGGTTTTTGGCATTTCTACTTTGAACCAGAGAGGGGCCAGTTAAGTGGGGTTGGGCATTGATACTGGACACCTAATCTGAGAGTTTGGAGCAAATGGGTTGGGTTTAGCTGTGGCTAAGAGGGCTTTTACCCATCTGTCAGAAGGTGCTCGACAGTGGTTTGAGGGGGTTGCACCCCACCACTGGTGCTGCAACTTAACAGGTTTGGGTTTGGTTCTAAAACATGGGGTTTCACCATGTTTGTGCTCCACGGGACAGGTTTAGCTTTGTAAACTTGAAAACACCACCATTTGACTAGATCTATCCCTTCCAAAGAGATTGTGGGCAAACTAAGTCCCACAAATCCAATTTTTTGTGTGGAACCCTCATTTGAGGTATTAGGCACTCCTGCAAAGTTTCATCATCATTGGAAAAACATTGCTATGTAGAGTTGCTCTAACTTCAATCTGGACAAAAGGGGTTTTACAGTTTTTTGGGGTCCTTAATCACCTTGGATCAAAGTGAAACTTTATGTGGATACCAAATATGGCTTAGGGATACCACTGGAATTTTCTAGGATTTTATTGAGAATATTTCCTTTGGAAATATTTCAAAAGGTCAAAACATGCAGAAATGGTTTTCAAGGTTTTACTCAAATAATTATAATATAAATAGGGGTTTAAAATCTTTTTTATGGAAAACATATGTCCTTCTGATCATCTCCTAATTTAATCAGATTTTTCTAAGGCAGAAAAGTATTTTTTCCATGTAGGAATACCAATTCTGGCCTCATAAATGGACATGTAATTAAATTAGTAAAATAATTCACAAAATAATTATTTTGTGGTTTTGGAGCACTGAAATATGTTTAAAATCAGATCACCAACTTTGGGTGGGAAGACTCCTTTCCATCAAGGGCTTGTAGGGAAACTCAAAGTAGGGTTTTACTTTGATCAGAAACAAGTAAAGGTTTTTGGAAATAATTCAATATTGTGAAATGGGGTTTTAATCACCACATGATCAAACGGACAAGCATACAATGACAATCATGGCACTCACATCATTAGTTTTGAAAAAGTTTTAACAAGCTCAGATTTTTGCATTACAGAGAAAGTGTTAGTGAAAACAGGGTGTGACACTTGTGCGTTGGGATTCCGGTGAGACTTTGGGTCTTCTGAGATTTGTGGTTTTCCACTAAGGAGTCCGACGAGATCAGGAGTTTCGTGATCGAGGATTTCTATTCGGCCAGTGGTAATTTGTGACGGATGAGTTGGAGAACCCGTGCAGGGTTAAATCTTTCGGAAAGCCATGCCCGCGGTATGTGGCAAACATGGATATTTTGTTAACATTCGGTTCTAGATAACTTGAAGTAACTTAACTAAAAACGTTCCAACTATGTGCGTAACCGTGACTGTTTCCTTCAGAGCTCCTTCTCCGATCGAGAACACGGTGGGGTTATGAATGACGTAAGTAGGTGTTCAGGATCACTTAGTGATTATTCTTAGTTCACGACCGTCATGCGTAGACCACTATATCTTTAATTCTTGTTTAACGTAAGGTAGCCACCATAAATGCTTCGGTTGGTGCAAACTCAAACACATACCCCAACCTCACCTAATGACTTAGTTAGATTCGATACCAAGGTCATGAGATTGTTGAGTCCTTGTGGCTCACATTTTACTACAACCACCCACGGGTATAGGTACCCCAGACACAGATGCTTCCGAGGATACCCAGTTGAAGTGGGAGTTTGATGAGGACAGTGGCAGGTTGTACGTGATGTATCTCAAGGATTAGAGGCACTTGGTTGTGATTGTGGGCCTAGCAAGGTGGGATAGCATTAGCTTTTGTCGTTTATCTTGTCCGTAGTCGGTCCCTGTTTTCTATTTGAATAATGAATGATTGTGTGGTATTGTAATTTAGCTTGTGGCGAGTGTAAGCCAAATCTTATTACTCTTCCATCTATTATGTAATGCAATGTTTATCCTGCTTGTGAAATGTTTAGATGCGACTCTTTCCCATTTTGAGGCCTCGCCCCCAAATAAGGAAAGTGCCGCATCTTAGTCGCTACATTTGTATATATACAGTAGTTCCGCGAAGAGATGATGATGCAAGTGTAGTAATTATAGTAGATATTGATTTTTTTAATAGGAACAATAAAAAACAGCAAGGTAGAAAGTAACAAAAGTGACCACAAACGGTATTGCAATTCTGAAAATGAGTCCTAGGGTCCGTACTTTCGCTAGTGCGATTTCTCAACAATGCTAATATAATTGGATCACATAAAAATCCCTCAACGTGCGATAAAGAATCACGCCAAAGTTCCTGTCTAGAGAAGAACATAAGAAGAAATTGTTTGTAGGTTACGTAACCACTTCAAAGTTATGCTTTTCGAGCAATCTTTTCAAGAGTTCGTACTAGAATAACAAGTTATCCTTTCAGATCGATCTATTCAAGAGTTTGTACTAAAATGACACCATTGATACATATCAATCAACCCAAATGTCACGTAGATACTCTAACGTCACCTCAAGTATCCGTTGGCTAATTATACGACATGCATCAAACAATTTCATGCTCTTCATATTCAATACAACACAAAGAACATCAAGGAGCACCTCAAGATTTCGGTCGCAGAACATAGTACGAAAACGTGCATCAACCTCTATGCATGGATTACTCCCTTGTCACCGTGGGTATGTGCGAATTGAGTGACAAAACATATATCAAGTGAATTACCTGAATACCCCAATGTCACTAAGGGTTTTCGCATGCAAGACATATATCTTGTGATCTCAAACGTGAATATTCAATCCAACATAACAAGATCTTAAAGTGAAAGACTCAATTCATCACAACAGTATCATGGGAGAAACACCATACGATCCAACTATATTAACAAGGCCCGTGATATATCAGGATCATGACATCTCAAGAACACGAGAGAGAGAGATATTAAACAGATGGCTACTAATACAAACCCTTAGCCCCAAGGGTGGACTACTCCCTCCTCGTCATGGCCTCCGCCGGGATGATGAAGATGGCCACCGGAGATGATCGCCCCCTCCGGCAGGGTGCCGGAATAGGCTCCCAGTTATTTTTTGTGGCTACAAAGGCTTATAGAGAGAGAACTTCTCATTTATTTTTGGGCATTGGAATCACGCCAAGATGGTCTATGAGGCGCCCACTCGGTACCAGGCCACGCTAGGGGGGCAGACCTGCCCTGGTGCCTAGTGGGCAGCCTAGGGCTCCTCTCGTTGGCTTCCTTGGTCCTCTGGATGTCCGTTGGGCAGAAAAAAATCTCCAAAAAGTATCAGGATATTTGGACTCCATTTGATATTGATTTTCTATGAAGTAAAAAAACAAGCAAAAACAACAACTGGCACTGGGCACTATCTCAATAGGCTACTCCCAAAAAAATGATATCAAGTTTCTACAAAATGATTGTAAAACATCCAAGAATGATAATATAACAACATGGAACAATAAAAAACTACAGATATCCTGGAGACGTATCATCATCCCCAAGCTTAATTCTTGCTCGTCCTCGAGTAGGTAAATGACAAAAACTGATTTTTTCATGTGGAATGCTCCCTAACATGTTCATCATATTCTTTTCTTTATGGCATGGACATATGGACTTGTGATGATTCAAAGCAATAGTATATAATTTGACATGAAAACTTTAATACTCAAGCATATCTACAATCAACCAAGTCTTTCAAAATATCAACGCTCTATCCCTAGCCCTTCTAGCTCAATCATTGATCCATTCATACAACACACCCAAATATTAGCTACATCCAATGCTCAAGTATGATAATAGTGTTCCATAGTTGGTTCTTTATAAGAGAAGATGGAGACTCAAATAAAAATTAAAATTCCATAACTGTAAATAGATGAGCCCTTCGCAGAGGGAAGCAGAGATTTGGAGGGGTGCTAGAGCTCAAAGCTTAAATTGAGAGGTCAATTTATTTTGGGTGGCATGCTTTTCGTGTCAACGAAAAAGACTAAGAGTTCCCAATATCTTCCATTCTAAACAAATCATAGGTGGTTTCCAAACTAAAAAATAAAGGTTATTCCTTTTTCCACCATTCTTTCACACACCACCGCTAGCCGCATCCATGTGTACCGTCCACACCAACACTTTCCAAGGAATTTATTAATTGAGACATAAAGTAAATTTCTTTTCTTTTCGGGACTGGGCATCCCTATCACCGCCATATTCTCATGCAATGACAAGTGAAAAAACATTCATGTTGAGAATAGCCTATTTAACATGGATGATACCAGCCACCTCTCACCGCTTTATGAGCGTTACGAGCACCCAAAACATAAGTTTAATTTGAATATTAGAGTTGGCACATACAAATTTACTTAGAAAGGCACTGAAATACCGCATATAGGTAGGTATGATGGACTCATTTGGCACAACTTTGGGTTTAGGATTTGGATGCACAAGCAGCATTCCCGCTTAGTACAAGCGAAGGCTAGCAAATAGATTTAGAAGCGCCTAACCAAGGAACGAGAACCATCATAAGCAAACATTAAACATAACTAACACCAAATAATGCCACACAAGTAGGATGTAATTTCATAATATAATTATTGACTTAATGTGCATGAATAGGGAATCACAAACCTTAACACGAATATTCTTACTAAAGCACAATTACTCACCAACATGACTCATATATTATTATCCACATATCACAAAACTATTGCAAGGAGACAAACTTATCATATCCAATGATCTTCATGAAAGTTTTTATAATATCTCCCCTAGATATCTATCACTTTGGGAGCAATTTCATTTAAAGCAAATTACCATTGCTAATAACGAGCTCTCAAACAAATATAAGTGAAGAACGAGAGCACATGTTTCTTTAAAAAAATTCAACTGTCAAAATAATATAATTGAAGCAAGAGGGAATTTTTATTAGTTTCTACTATCTCCCAAAATAATCTAGGTGAAGCATGAGAGCATATTTCTTCAAAAAACAACACCACCGTGATCAAAAAGATATAAGTGAAGTACTAGAGGAATTCAATCAAACTACTCTCAAAAGATATAAATGAAGATCAACGAGTAGTCAAACAATTAAGTAGCTATGCGAGGACTCTCTCTCAATAATGATTTTCAGATCTGATATTTTATTTCAAACGTTTAATAAAAGAAAAGACATTCCAAGCATAGCACATATCATGTGGACAAACAAAAATTTAGGCTCAACATATCATGTGTAGCATCCCCAATCTTAGATGCTTGAGACTTTTTGAAATATTTAATTCACCTGCCTTCGGCATCCCCAAGATTGAGCTTTTGTATCTCGTTCAATCATCTCGTATCCCGGTTTCACCTAAGTCTCAAAAACTTTATCCACACAAAACATGAAAAGAACTAGTGAGATTGGTTAGTACACATAAAAGTAAATCAACACTTCATGTACTACCAAGACAAGTTGCATAATAAATTTCAAACATTAGGTACTACATAAATAATTTCCACAATTTATATCTACTAATATAAGCCAATGAGACTATAGTATGAGTATATAACAAAACTATGACAACAATATATCTAAACAGGATAGTCTATATAAATCTACTTACTCTCCGAAAATTTCGAAAATTTTGGAAATGATAAAAACTTTGTATGGCATTACTTTTTAATAATTTCAGAAACTTTCCACTTTCCAGTAAAACTGATAATTCAAATACTACAACAAAAGTTTTTTTTGTGTAGCACACATCAGACATGCAATTCAACTATTCTAAAGGCAATTCTTGGAACTTTTTATTGAAAGAAAGATTATAAATAACATATAAGGAGAACAAAAAAATAAAATTACTCTCGAAGGAAAACACATATGATGCGACGAATAAAAATATAGCTCCAATTAAGATATATCGATGATGTTGGATATGAAAGTGGGGATGCCTTCCGGGGAATCCCGAAGCTTAGATGCTTGAGTTTTCCTTGGATGTTACTTTGGGGGTGCCTCGGGCATCCCCAATCTTAGGTTCTTTCTGCTCCTTATTCTCCTTGTATTGGCATCTCACCCAAAACTCAAATACTTCAATCACACAAAACTTAACGGAAATTTGTGAGATCGGTTAGTATGATAAATATAGATCATTCACTTAGGTACTACCAAGATAAGATTCATAGTTGTTATCACATTATAGCTATCGTATTGTATCATTCCCATAATTTTTACCACTTAATATAAGCTATAGAAACACTAAAACAAACAAACAATGCATGCAAAACAGAACCTATGAAAAACAGAACAGTCTGTGAAGATCTGCATGAGAACCATACTTTCTTGACTCAAACAATTCAAAAACAGTAGGACAACGCAGAAAATTTGCATACAAAAACTGTGTAAAAATTGTAGAATTTTTTGAAGCTCCAGTAAAATCAGAGAAATTCTGCACTAGATGTAGAAGTTTCTGTTTCTGCACAGAATCAAACAAGCAAGCATCCACACTATCCCAAAGGATTTACTTGGCACTTTATTGAAATAAAAGTTATAAAACATTATTAATACAGTAGATTAATCAAGTGAACACACAAAAACAGAAATGATAATTACCGGGTTGTCTCCCAACAAGCGCTTTTTAATGCCTTTTAGCTAGGCATTATGATTTCAATGATGCTCACATAAAAAGTTGTAACTCAAACATGCAAGAGAGCATCATGAAACACATCTAATATGCATAGGGATTTTTCAAGGAAACAATTTATTGTAGCAATAATCAACTTTCATAGGAAGGCAAAACAATCATGACTTCAAAACTTTGAACACATAGGGAGGAAACTTGATATTATTCTAATTCCTACAAGCATATCTTCCTCCCTCATAATAATTTTCAGTAGCATCATGAATGAATTGAACAATATAACTATAACATACATCATTATTTCCATGATGGATAAGCATATAATATTTATTACTACCCACACATGCAAAATTCTTATCATTCATAGTAGTGTGAGGAAACTCAACAAAATAACTCTGCTGTGATAATTGAGTGGCATAATCCAAATGAAAATTAAAATCATGATGAAAAGTTTCATTGTTATTATTACTCTTTATAGCATACATGTCATCATAATAATCATCATATATAAGAACTTTGTTGTCATAGTTAATTGAAACCTCTGCTAAAATAGTGCACTCATCACTGAATAAAGTCATGACCTCTCCAAATCCACTTTTATCATTATGACAATAATAATTAACACCCTCCAAATTAGTGGGATCATTAGTAACTAGAGTTGACACTATTCGAAACCCACTTTTATCAATATAATTATCACAAATAGGAGGCATGCTTTCATCATAATAAATTATCTCATAAAAACTTGGGGGGCTAAAAATATCATCTTCATCAAACATAGCATCCCCAAGCTTGTGGCTTTGCATATCATTAGCATCATGGATATTCAGAGAATTCATACAAACAATATTACTATCATGCTTCATTTTAGGAATTCACATTAAATATTTTCATAAATTCTTCCTCTAGCAATTGAGCCTCATTTTCCTTTCCATCATTTTCAAGAAAGACATTATAAAGATGAACAATATGAGACCACCTCAATTCCATTTTTTAATATTCTTTTTATAAACCAAACTAGTGATAAAACAAGAAACTCAAAAATTCAATTGCAAGATCTAAAGATATGCCTTCAAGCACTCACCTCCGTGGCAACGGCGTCAGAAAAGAGCTTGATGTCTACTACACAACTTTATTATTGTATACTATGATGGGCCTCCAAGCGTAGAGTTTTGTAGGACAGTAACAATTTTCGCTCAAGTGGATGACCTAGGTTTATCAATGCATGGGAGGCATAGGACGAATCCGGTCTCTCTCAAAAAATCCTACAACCAAATAATAAAAATTGTCTTGTATCGCCAACACAACAAATCCAATGGTAATTTGTATAGGTGCACTAGTTTGGCGAAGAGATGGTGATACAAGTGTAGTAATTATAGTAGATATTGATTTTTTAATAGCAACACTAAAAACAGCAAGGTACAAAGTAACAAAAGTGAGCAAAAACGATATTGCAATGCTTGTAAGTGAGTCCTAGGGTCCTTACTTTCGCTAGTGCAATCTCTCAATAGTGCTAATATAATTGGATCACATAACAATCCCTCAGTGTGCAATAACGAATCACTCCAAAGTTCCTATCTAGTGGAGAACGTAAGAATAATTTTTTTGTAGGGTACGAAACCACCTCAAAGTTGTTCTTCCGATCAATCTTTCGAAGAGTTTGTACTAGAATAACAAGTTATCCTATCCGATCTATCTATTCTAGAGTTTGTACTAAAGTAAAAGCATTGATAGATATCAACCAACCCTACTGTCACCTAGATAATCCAATGTCACGTCAAGTATCTATGGGCTGATTATACGACATGCATCAATCAATTTTACATTCTTCATATTCAATCCAACACAAAGAACTTCAAGGAGCACCCCAAGATTTCTATCGTAGAACATAGCATGAAAATGTGCATCAACCTCTATGCATAGATTACCCCAATGTTACCTCGAGAATCCAGGAGTTGAGTGCCAAAACATATATCTACTGAATCACCTGAATACCCCAATGCCACTACGGGTATCCGAATGCAAGACATACAACATGTGATCTCAAACATGAATATTCAATCCAACATAACGAGATCTTAAGGTGAAAGACTCAATTCATCACGACAATAACATGGGACAGACACCATATGATCCAACTATATTAATAAGGCCCGTGATATATCAAGATCATGACATCTGAGAGAACACGAGAGAGCGATTTGAAACACGTAGCTACTGGTAAAAACCCTCAACCCCGAGGGTGGACTACTCCCTCCTCGACATGGCCTCCAGTGGGATGAGGAAGATGACCACCGGAGATGATCTCCCACTCCGACAAGGTGCCGAAACGGGCCCCCAATTCTTTTTTCGTGGCTACAGAGGCTTGCGGTGGCAGAACTTCTCATCTAGGGTTATTTCTGGAGGTTTCTCTGTTTATATGAGTTTTGGGCGTTCGAATCACGCCAAGATGGGCCACGAGGCGCTCACCAGGTACCAAGATGCTCTAGGGGGATGGCATGCCCTGGTGCCTAGTGGGCACCCTAGGCCTCCTCTGGTTAGCTTTGTGAGAATCTGGGCTCCGCAGACACAAAAAGGTTCGAACTATCGGGTGCGCTCGCTCTACTACCCTGTTCTACCTTTCAACTTCACGACGACTCTCTCACGGCTTGATCT
Organism: Hordeum vulgare subsp. vulgare; assembly: GCF_904849725.1. Classification (NCBI taxonomy): domain Eukaryota; kingdom Viridiplantae; phylum Streptophyta; class Magnoliopsida; order Poales; family Poaceae; genus Hordeum; species Hordeum vulgare. The sequence continues at coordinate 265,384,151 of NC_058519.1, read as the reverse complement.
GAGGGAAGCAAACTAGAACACATGGCAGTCTACCTAGGTTCACGCCACCTAGTGGTGGAAAACCCTACTCGTGCTGGTATAGATTTCTTCAGGTGGAACACGAGTACAAAGGTGGGTTCTTGCCCTAGTTGAGATAATGAGTATCCGATCACCTACTACGGAAATCGGGCCTCTCTTCTATAAGTGCCTTGGTCCTCATCCCAGAAAACACAATTGGCCGGAAGGGTAGCCACACTGGCCATTTTGAAAGGGGAAGGACTACAGCCTAGCTACCCTCACAAAGGTGGTCTTCGCCTGCAAAAGACCTTCTCCATGACGCGCTGGTGGGCTCAGGGATGACCTACGTCCTACTTAGCCTCAGGCCTCTTACACCGACTGGGAAACCTTTGGTCGTTTCTTTGGGAACCAACAGCTGGCTTGGCTCCCTTATTACCAAAGGGGAAAGCTTGTCTGTCCATGCCCGCTGGCACTAACCCTAGCACCGTGTAGTGTCGCTCACGTCATACTCGTGAGGACGTTGGACCGCGCGACCTTGGCAGGCCGCCCTCGGTAAGTCCACTGCTCAGGGGGAGGAGCATCAGGAGGCACGTCATTCTCGCAAGCCTCGCGGGAAATAGCCTAGGGAGAATCCCACAATTTGCCCCCCATGGGAACGGGCTGTCACGAGGGTCGAATCCCTGGGCCGTAGCGGGGGGCACCCCAATTTCCAAAGCACGCACTGGGCCCTCGATCGCAGACACACGCGCCTGGGTACCCCCGGTCCCAGATCCCCAAAAGTATCCCCCGAGCCTGCGATGTTTATGACCCACCAGTGTGGGGAAAGACGGTGCAGGATCTTACCGCCTGCGGGCCAGGGTAGATGTGTGGCACGCGACGGGATGCGGGGCACCATGACCTTTCACAGTGCTGTGGCATCTGCCCCGATTAACATAAAGCATTCACATGGGGTGGTGTCGTCATTACTCACTGCCATGCCATTCCCATCTCTCCGCATCTTCCTCCTCCGCGCAAGGACATGCCAGATCCAATCTCTGGGTGAGTCACCTTCTCACCCCTTTGTGGCTCCGGTCCATGGATGGCTCCCGCTGGCAAGAAAGGGAAGGCCACAACATCTCCACAAGCGCCGTTACTGTCGGGCCTTCTCTCATGCCTTCCCGTATCTCCAAGGAGGAGGACCTCGGCCCGGTTCTCCTACTAGTAGCCGATGACACGAACGAGGGTGGATCGAACACGATTTGGCCAGGCTCATCTGCGCCGAGAAGCCTGGTGAATATGGTGCACCCCTTCTTCCTCCACAATATTTACGCCAGGTCGGTCCGGCCGTTTCCAACTTCTCCTATGCCATCGTCTCCCGTTACCATATATTGGCTCTGCACGTGCAACCCAACTCAATCCTCCTCCTGTCCAGGTTTGCTTTTACTGTGAAGCCTACATAGGTGTGAGGCCCTCGGTGGTCCTCTTCCGTCACTTCTTCAGCTTACAGTTCACCACCTAGAGCTAGTGCTCTACATGCATCTCCTTCACTGACATCACGGGCGCGGGCGCCCACCTAAAGGTCGGGAAGAAGTTGAGGGCTATCGGAAACACTAGGTCTTCATGGATGCGTGCTGGGAGGGCTCGCTCCTGTCGACTCCCTTGGGTCCACCCGAGCATTACCCCAAGTGGAGCCAAAAGAAGATCACCGACCCGAGGCGGGGCCCATCCTGGAGCGAAATGCCTCCCTCGCAGAGGCCCGCCTGACGGGGGCAATGATTATCAAGGAGTTCTTGGGGCATCGCATCGCGCCGCTCTAGGTGCGCTCACACCCCTTGTGGGAGCTTGTTAATGGTGGATATGAGATGCGCCTGCACGCAGCGGCCTGATGCATGAGGAGCTAGATGGATCCTTGGGGCTCTGCCGGGTCCATGCCCAGGGGACCTCCTGTGGGCCGCGCCACCACTGTACGCCTATGATGACATGGAGGGAATGGTCGCGGAGAGGCCCGCCTTTGACGAATGGGGCTTGTCGAGCCGCACAAGGGCCCCCCCATCACAGTGTCGTCCTTATGCGAAGACGGCAATCACTAGGACTCGGTGGCGACGGAAGGGGAGGAGGAAGCCGACCGGATTTCGCGATCCAACCTCCATCCGCCCCCACGCAATCTCGGGGACGATGCTTCCATAGATGAGCGGTGCGAGGCGATCCCCCTTGAGCCTGTGGCCTCAGGAGACGGAGCAGGGTAGGACCATGCGATGGCCGAGCCGTCAGGGGCGGGGTCCTCTGACGATGGTGCTCTCCTCCCCCAGCAATGGTCGAACTTCCCTCGGGGGCCCCTTAGGCTCCTAGGGAGGAAGGGGGCCGTGAAAAGATCGCCGGTGGCCGCGTCGAACGCCCCTATGGTGGCGGTGGGGAGACACACGAGGGTGGCGAAGACGCGTCGTCCGCCATATAGAAGAAGAGGAAGTGGGCCGCCAGGGACGAGTAAGTACCTTAGCCCGTCCTCATGCTATTCATCCGCGATTAGTTTTCTAAGGCTGCCTCTCCTCCCACGCACGCTCCTTGGCTGCGGCGATGAAAATAAGAAGAAGACCGCCGTTGGGGCGAAGGTGGGTGCGGAGGTTGCCCGCACAAGCCGAGCGACATGCTCGGGCGCACAAGCGCTGCTGCATCTCCAGGCGACGCCTCCACGCAAAGGGAAGAGGTGGTTGTCGGGGTTGTGGTGGCCCTGCCGCCGATGCCACTGGCCAAGGCTGCAACGGTCCAGCCCTCGGTGTCGGATGTTGAGGCCACGACCATCGCTAGGGCCCTAGATGCGGGAGCAATGGTCCTTGTAAGCGCGCTGCGAATGCCCATCGTGGGGGAGCACCCAAAGCCCCCGACGCCCCAAGCAGAGGGCATCGAGGTCATTCTGGTTGCGGCACAGGGTAACACCAGGGCGGCAGAACCTCTAGTAGACCTCGCCACGATGGTCCCGGACACGTTGCTATGGCGCGGGGTAGTGACCAACGCGCTGAGCCTACTCCCTTGGCTCGAGGCTGACTTCCGAGACGCCAAGGCGCGTCTGGCCACGGAGCGCACGAGGTTGGCCGTGGGTTGGCTTGGACATGGTGCTTGTTCTTGGGTTCATCCCTCCAGCGATCGAGCTCTATCTCGTGGGCTCACCACCGTGCACGTCACCTCCTGAGGTCCTTGGTGTCTAGTTCCCACACGACACCCAAGTGTAAGAAGGCGGGCGCACAACACTCTGACCAATTCCCCCGTATGAGAGCCTCTTGCGTGTCAAAGGGGGGGTCCCGATGATCGTGACTTAGGACCTTCACTAGCCCTGTAGCCTCTCACCTCCTGGTAATCACATGGCAGTTGAGATACGGGAAGGGTTGGGCCTTGCCGACATAGAGCGCAAAGGCTCGTGACATTGAGTACTAGGGCCCTTACGGGAGTCGCTTGAGCATTAGGGGGGGGGTCCCTGAGCATCGCGACTCATGACCTTCACTAGCCTTTTAGCTTCTCACCTCCTGGTAACCAAGTGGCGTTGAGATACGCACAAGGTTGGGCCATGTCGATGAAGAGCGCCAAGGCTTCCTGAAAGCACAATTGCTCCCTAAGGTGGTATTGGTAATTAATCACAACATATGCATCATTGGACTAATGAGTTTATCCAAGTACATTTCAAAAAAGTTCAAAGATGCTTTGGCTATAGGATTGAGTGGAGACGCCCCTTTGATGAAGGAAGGAAGGACTAGGTAAAGCTTCATGCAAGAAGACTCTTCATTTTATACTTTGTGAGAAATCATATTTGAGTCCATAGGAAAGCCAATACTATTAAAAGGGGATAAGGTGTTATGATGAATTGGTTGCTCATGTTCTTAGAAATAACCACCAAAAATACTCGGCCACTCTTCCACAAAATATATCCATCCCAAGCCAAATTTCCAAAATCGGTGCCACCAACATTTATCACTCGCCCATACCGATTTTAGACATAGACAGATCCCAGCCAAACCATACCTATTCGGTGCAACAAAACCTGCATCGGTGCTACCGAGTTTAGGTGACCAACCTTCTGTTTCCTCGGTGCACAAAATCAAAATTTCGTAGTTTTTCAATCGGTGTCACCGAGTTGTGTCGTCACCTTTCGGTTCTACCGAGTTGTGTATATCGGTTCCACTGAGACTCAAATTTGGTACCGTTTGAGCAAGTCAATACCATCGACTTTGTAACTTTGGTGTCACCGACTTGGGCAATTATGGTGTAACGGTTGGATCTTGGAGGTTTCCTATATATACCCCTCCACCTACCTCTCACTCACAGAGGAAGCACCCAGAACACACACTTCATTGCCAGATCCATTTTTCTGAAAGAGAACACCTCTCATGTGTTGATATCAAGAGATTCCATTCCAACCATTTGAACCGTGATTTCTAGCCTTCCCAAGTTGCTTTCCACAAGATAAATCTCTTCTACCCGTGTCAAATCTGAGAGAGAGTGATTGACTGTTGAGGAGACTATCTCTACAAGCACAAGAGTAAGGTGTTCATCGATCAACCACATCTATTACATTTTGGAGGGTGGTGCCACCTAGATTGGTTAGGTCTCGCTTGGGAGCGTCCTACTTCGTGTTGTGTAGTTGAACCAAGATGTTTGTAATGGCAAGGAGATTGCCTACATCGTGAAGATTTACCATGAGTGAGGCCAGTCCTATGTGGATGGAAGCCATGGTGGAATAGACAAGGCCGCTTCTTCATGGACCCCTTGTGGGTGGATCCCTACATAGACTCTCGCAACCGTTACCTGATACGTCTGCAACGTATCTACTTTTCCAAACTCTTTTGCCCTTCTTTTGGACTATAATTTGCATGATTTGAATGGAACTAACCTGAACTGACGATGTTTTCAGCAGAATTGCCTTGGTGTTATTTTTGTGCAGAAATCAAAGTTCTCCAAACGTCGTGAAAATTTACAGGGAGCAGTTCTGGAAAATATCAAAAATACCTGTGCCAGGATCCACCTCAGGGGGTGGGCCAGTGGGCCACAAGCCCCTGCTCTGCCACCACCCCCGTGGTGGCGGTGGGCAGGCTTGTGGGTCCCACAGGCACCTGCCGCCCCCAACTCCAGCTCTATAAGTTGGATTTCGTCCCATAAAAAATAAGAAGAGAAGTTTTCGTCGCGTTTTCGATACGGAGGAGACGCCACCACCTGTTCTTCATCTGGAGGGCAGATCTGGAGTCCATCTTGGGCTCCGGAGAGGGGAAATTGTCGCCATCGTCATCATCAACCTTCTTCCCTCTCCAATCCCATGAAGCTCTTCGTCATTCGTGAGTAATCTATTCGTAGGCTTGCTGGGTGGTGATGAGTAGGATGAGATCTATCATGTAATCGAGTTAGTTTTGATGGGGATTGATCCCTAGTATCCACTATGTTCTGAGATTTGATGTTGCTACTACTTTGCCATGCTTAATGCTTGTGACTAGGGCCTGAGTGCCATGATTTCAGATCTGAAATTATTATGTTGTCACCAATATATGTGTGTTTTAGATCCGATCTTGCAAGTTGTAGTTACCTACAATGTGTTACGATCCGGCAACCCCGGAGTGACAATAACCGAAACCACTCCGGGTGATGACCATAGTTTGAGGAGTTCATGTGTTCACCGAGTGCTAATGCGTTGGTCCGGTTCTTTATTAAAAGGAGAACCTTAATATCCCGTTGTTTCCTTTTGGACCCCGCTGCCACGGGAGGGATGGACAATAGATGTCATGCATGTTCTTTTCCCTGAGCACGTATGACGACACACGGAATGCATGCCTACATCACATTGACGAACCGGAGCTAGCCACATATCTCTCCGTGTTATAGCTGTAGCATGACGAATACCATCCAAACAAATCATCGACCCATTGCCTACGAGTTTTTCCTACTACTGCTGTTACTTGTCTTGCTCTGGTGCTGCTACTACTATTGCTTCTGCTGTTACTTCTCTTGCTCTGCTGCTGCTACTACTGTCGCTTGCTAATGTTGCTACTTGCTACTGTTGTCACTACTGATGTTTCTTTGCCACTTCTATTGCTCGTTACACTGTTGCTACCTGTTACACTGTTGGTTCGTTGGCCGTTGACGGGAATTGACAACTTCCGTCAACGAGGCAACGGAGGCGCCATTGATACAATCGTTAGGAATAGTCTGCCGTCAACAGATCATTTCTGACACCGTTGTTATCATATTACTTTGCCGTTACTATTGTGCTTGCAGATACTAATCTTTCAGGTGTGGTTGAATCTGACACATATAGCTGCTAATACTCGAGAGTATCCTCTCACCTGCTTAGGCGATCTACAAATTGGGTCGAATACTCTACCCTCGAAAACTGCTGCGAACCCTCGCACTGGTGGGCCATCAACAACATTCTTCTAGTCTCATTAGTGGGGAGTGCTATCAGCATTGTTCTGGTGCCATTGTGGGAGAAGGTTAGTTGTTATAAGCATTCGTCTTGCTAACACTAGAGATTACAGGATCAACACTTTTCTCGAGCCACTGCCAGGGAAGCACAGCTGACGTCATTACCCTCTGTGGGTTGAAGTCTCCACTAACATGGACGTACGACACTGCCACCTATCGGAACCATGCCAAAAATCGCCATGCGAACCTCTTGCGTTTGATCTCCCTACCCTACCTTACTTTACACTTGCATGTTTTACTTTCCGCTGCTATACTCTTAGATGTGCATGTGTGGGGTGTACTTTACTAGTCATAGTTGCTAAAACTGGCTGTCAGAATTCGGGCTCCGCAAAACCCTAAAGATTCTAACTCAGGGGCCTGTACAAAGATCTCTCCCACCCTAACGTCGCCTAGCATGCTAGTTGATGGGAATGGCGAAGAACTCACTCGATGGTGAGGGAAACACAAAACACAACAGTTTACCCAAGTTCGGGCCGCTGTGAAGCGTAAAACCCTACTCCTTCTTCCGTGGATTGCCTCTCGTGGAGGTTGGTGGATGAACTAGTACAGTGTTCTACGGCCTCGAGAGGCCGGATCGCCTTAGTGGTGTGTTGGTTCGTGGATGAGAGTCGATCGGATCCCCCTCCTACGAAGCAACCTAACCTCCCTTTCTAGTGGCGGCCCTGGTCCTCTTCCCTTATAGTTTCAGCGAGAAGGGATCCCACAACAGCCAATTTCGAAGGGGGACAGGGGGACATGCTTCCCCTGTCCAAAAGTGGTCTTCATCTACAAAGTAGTTGCCGGCACTACACGGGCTGGTTCAAGGATGTTGTCGGTCCTGCTGGCGGGCGGCGACAGCCTTATTGCACCAGAAGGGAAACCTTTGGAGGATGCCTTTGGAAACCTGGTATGTCCTTGGTCCCTTTGCACTAAAGGGGTAAATGTTCCGTCCTGCCTTCTGCTACTCGTGTGTCCTTCCTCTACATCAGCCTTGACTCCTATGGTCGGGCCTCGCCTTGAAATATTTGCCGCTCTGGATGGGTCCTGCGGAGGCCCCCTGCGGGTCTTGGTGCTGCTCCTCCTCACGAGGGCCTTGTCCTAAGTGATGCCGGGCCGGTTGGTTTTAGGTAGATGAAGTTGGCCAGCCCTGGATACCCCCATTCCCAAAACGCCGACAGAAGCCCCCGGGCCCAAGGCGCGCCATGGTTGGCTTCTTGGCGAAGCCTGGAGGGCGTCCTGAAGTGTCGTGGTCCCTATCCGTCTGCGGGCCAGGTGGCACACGTGTCCAACATCCATGTGGCAATGCTTTCGCTCCTCGAGGCATCCGGGGTGAACCAGGCCACGACGGAACCATCGCCAACAACTCCGCAGGCCATCATTTCTCCCATTGAATGGCACAGGCGCGGCCTGACCACAACAACGACCCTCACAGATGTGACCACTCGGTGGACAGGAGAGGCGACGTGGGCGGCAGCTCTCCCGTTGGCCCACCTCACGACGCTCTTGCTCCCAGGACGGTTGGTGCCCGAGGCTCGCCTATAAATATGCCTCGTTCCCGCCAGGGGGAGGCAATGCAATCTTGAGCTCCTCTCTGTTTCCTCTGCTCGGCACGAAAAAAACGTCTTCTCCCCTTCGTTCCTCGACTTTAGGGCGTCTCCAGGAGACGGTCTTGGCCGGGGGAAGCGTGTGGCACCTCCAGCGCCTTCGTCCGCCCCCGGAGGCAGCAGCAGAGGGCCCTCGGGTCCTCCGTGTGTCCGTCACCGTTGTGCTCTGGCCGGCGAGTAAGCCCCTTGTTTGTATCTCCTTTACTTGTTGCCTCATCTGATGCTTGGTGGTTGATTTCCCCTCTCATCCAGTGCACCTCCTCCAAGAAGCCCAAGCTTGGCAAGCTTCAAGAGGAGATGGAGGGACTGCGGTCTGATACGTGTCCATCGTATCTACTTTTCCAAATTTTGCCCTTGTTTTGGGCTCTAATTTGCATGATTTGAATGGAACTAACTTGGACTGACGCTGTTTTCAGCAGAATTGCCTTCGTGTTATTTTTGTGCAGAAATCAAAGTTCTCCAAACGTCCTAAAAATTTACAGGGAGCAATTTTGGAAAATATGAAAAATATCTGCGCCAAGTTCCACCTCAGGGGGTGGGCCAGTGGGCCACAAGCCCTGGCTCCGCCACCACCCCCTGGTGGCGATGGGCAGGCTTGTGGGTCCCACACGGTTCTGCCTCCCCCAATTCCAGCTCTATAAGTTCACTTTCGTCCCAAAAGTTCACTTTCCGTCTTGGGCTCCGGAGAGGGGAAATCGTCGCCATCGTCATCATCAACCTTCTTCCCTCTCCAATTCCATGAAGCTCTTCGTCGTTCGTGAGTAATCTATTCGTAGGCTCGCTGGGCGGTGATGAGTAGGATGAGATCTATCATGTAATCGAGTTAGTTTTGATGGCGATGGATCCCTAGTATCCACTATGTTCTGAGATTGATGTTGCTACTACTTTTCCATGCTTAATGCTTGTCACTAGGGCCCGAGTGCAATCATTTCAGATCTGAAATTATTATGTTGTCACCAATATATGTGTGTTTTAGATCCGATCTTGCAAGTTGTAGGTACCTACTATGTGTTATGATCCGGCATCCCCGGAGTGACAAGAAGCGAAACCACTCCCGGTGATGACCATAGTTTGAGGAGTTCATGTGTTCACCAAGTGCTAATGCGTTGTTCCGGTTCTTTATTAAAAGGAGAACCGTAATATCCCGTAGTTTCCTTTTGGACCCCGCTGCCATGGGAGGGATGGACAATAGATTTCATGCAAGTTCTTTTCCCTAAGCACGTATGACGACACACGGAATGCATGCCTACATCACATTGACGAACGGGAGCTAGCCACATATCTCTCCATGTTATAACTGTTGCATGATGAATATCATCCAAACAAATCACCGACCCATTGCCTACGAGTTTGTCCTCTGCTGCTGCTACTGTTGTTGCCGCCGCTGTTACTTGTCTTGCTCTGCTGCTGTTACTACTGTTGCTACTAGTGTTACTTGTCTTGCTCTGCTGCTACTGTTGCTACTACTGTCGCTTGCTACTGTTGCTACTTGCTATTGCTGTCACTACTGTTGTTCCTTGCCACTGCCGTTACTCACTGCTTTGCTGTTACTACTTTGCTTGCAGATACTAATCTTTCAGGTGTGGTTGAATCTGACATATTCAGCTGCTATTACTTGAGAGTATTCTCTCACCTCCCATCGCGCGAACCAACAAATTTGGGTTGAATACTCTACCCTCGAAAACTGCTACGATCCCACGCGCTGGTGGGCTGTCAACAACATTCTTCTAGTTTCGATTGCCGGAGAGTGCTAGCAGCATTCTTCTGGTGCCATTGCAAGGGAAGGTCTGCTGTTATGGAGTCAGCATTTTTCTGGCGCCGTTGTCGGGGAAGCACAGCTGACATCAATCATTTTTCTGGAGTCGTTGCCGCGGAGGTATTGCTATATTCTCTGAGTCACTTGGGATTTATATATGCTGATTACTATGAAGAATCTGAAGGATCCGAAGACCAAAGTCCTGCCCTCAACTACGAGGGGAGGTAAGGAATTGCCATCCAGCTCTGCACTTGATTCACCTTCAGTTATGAGTAAGTTTGCGACATCACCTCCTGCTAGAAATCTTGATATGTCGCCTGTGCTTGATGATGCTTATGATGCTACTGCTAGAGATGATATGCTTGATACTATGCCTGATACTTCCTTGCTTGATACTTCTAGAGATGCTATGCTTGATACTATGCCTGATGATGCTATGCTTGATACTGCTAGAGATGTTATGCCTGATAATACTATGCCTGATATTGCTAGAGATTCTATGCTTGATACTGCTAGAGATGCTATGCCTGATGATGCTATGCTTGATACTGCTAGAGATGCTACTTTGCCTGAGGTTCCACTAGGGATATTCCTTGATGCTCATATTGCTAAAGTTGCTGCCAATGCTCGTGATGCTTCTGAAACTACCGATACTATTGAGATAGAACCTGCTTTTGCTCCTCCTAGATCTAGCTCTCCTAGATATGAATTGCCTGATATACCTGAGGGTTATGTTATGGAGGGAGAGATAGATGAGGATTTTCTTGCATGTAAGGATGCCTATGACGCTGAGAAATTACTTCTCAAATGGAAGGAAAAATCTGTGAAAGCTAAGATGAAATACAACCCGAAGTTTGCCACTTCACCTATCTTCATCACCGATAAGGATTATGAATTCTCTGTCGATGCTGAGGTAATCTCTCTAGTTGAATCTGATCCTTTTCACGGTTATGAGTTTTAGACGGTCGTAGCCCATCTTGCCAAACTACACGATATAGCCACCCTTTTCACTAATGAGGAGAAGATCCGCCACTACTATATCCTTAAGCTGTTCCCTTTCTCTCTAAAGGATGATGCTAAAGTCTGGTTCACCTCTCTTGCTCCTGGATGTGTGAGTAGTCCCCAGGAGATGGTCTATTACTTCTGTGAGAAATACTTCCCTGCCCATAAGAAGCAAGCTGCCTTGCAGGAAATATACAACTTTGCTCAACTCCAAGAAGAGAGTCTTCCACAAGCTTGGGGGAGGCTCATCCAGCTACAGAATGCTTTGCCTGATCACCCTCTTAAGAAGAACGAGATACTTGATATCCTCAATAACGGACTTACCGATGCCTCTAGAGACCACCTAGATAGTTGTGCCGGTTGTGTTTTTTGGGAACGAACTGTAGAACAAGCTGAGACTCTACTGAATAACATCTTGATCAACGATAATGCTTAGACTATTACCGAACCACCTCCTAAGCCAACTCCTAAGAAAAGAGGTATTCTATTACTCAGTCCCGAAGATATGCAAGAAGCCAAGAAATCTATGCAAGAGAAAGGCATTAGATCTGAAGATGTCAAAAATCTACCACGTATCGAAGAGATCCATGGTCTCGATAACCCGATACAGGTAGTAGAAGTGAATTCTCTGCGTAGGTTTGATGAGAGTGATATTCCTTTTGACAAACCTGTTAGCCTATGCTTTGATGAATTTGACAACTTTGTTGCCAAACAAGAGTGTTTCAATGATTATGTTAGCAGACATTTGGAACAAAGTACTCGTATGCTTAGCCATTTATGTGCTTGTGTAGACAGAAATGTCAATGATCTGAAGCTTCTGAGTAAACATGCATCTATGATTACTACTCAGGTAGAACAAGTACTTAAATCTCAGAATGACTTGCTCAATGAATTAAATGACAACTCTGTCAGAGTCATTACTACAGGAGGCAAAATGACTCAGTAACCTTTGCATCCTGAAGGTCATCCTAAGGGAATTGATCAAGATTCTCAAGGAATCAATGCTAATACACCTAGTCATCCTAAGGAGAAGAAGAAGGATGATATAAACCTACACACCAGTTCACCAAATACTGTGACACCTGAAGAACCTAATGATATTTCTACGTCTAATGCAGAAACACAATCAGGTGATGAACATGAAACTGGTGACAATACGGACAGTGATGTTCATAATAATGCTCAACCTAGCAATGATGAGGATGTGGAGATTGAACCTACGGTTAATCCTCATAACCCACAACCTAAGAAATATGATAAGAATGACTTCACTGCTAGGAAGCATGGTAAAGAAAGGGAACCATGGGGTCAGAGATCTATGCCCTTTCCTCCATAGCCATCCTAGAAAAAGGATGATGAGGATTTTGAGCGCTTCGTTGAGATGATAAGAACCATCTTTCTGCAGATGCGGTTAACTGATATGCTCAAGATGTCTCCGTATGCCAAATACATGAAAGATATCGTGACTAATAAACGGAAGATACCAGATCTTGAGATCTCCACCATGATTGCCAACTACACTTTCAAAGGTGGAACTCCTAAGAAACTTGGTGATCCCGGAGTGCCCACTATACCTTGCTCCATTAAAGGAAACTACGTAAGAACTGCCTTATGCGTCCTTGGAGCCAGTGTTTGTGTTATGCCGCTCTCTCTTTATCGTAGACTTGAGTTGGATAAGTTGACACCCCCTGAAATTTCTCTGCAAATGGCTGACAATTCAACTGCTTTCCCCATCGGCATTTGCGAGGATGTGCCTGTTGTGGTGGCTGACACCACTATGTTAACAGACTTTGTTATCTCGGATATTCCCGAGCACGATGCCATGGCTGTCATCCTCGGAAGACCCTTTTTAAACATTGCAGGGGCTGTTATAGATTGCAACAAAGGCAATGTTAGTTTCCATGTCAACGGTAATGAGCACACGGTGCACTTTCCGAAGAAACGATATCAAGTACATTGCATCAAAGCTTTTGAAAAGACTTCATCGATTCTTATTGGGAGCTTTGAATGCCCTACTCGTGTTAAGATGAAGTATGATTTTCTTGTTGGGGAGATACATATCCCCATTGAGGTGACTTAGTGGCTATTCGAAAATTCTCTGTTCTCTATTGCGATTCGATAAGGTTTTGTCATAAGGATTTGATCAACCCCATAGACAGATTTCTGTCGATGACCATGAAATGAATGAATCAAAGAGTCACATACCTATGTTTTAAACTTTCATTTTCTGTTGCTTAGAAGAAAAATGATAGAATTAGTTTAGTTTTTCCTGTTTTCTGTTTTAGCGTCCCGCAGAAAAATACTTCGAAAATAAAAGTTCTCCGATGGTCCTGAAAATTTAGTATGATATTTTCTGGAATTTTTGAAAATTACTAGGCCTCAGAGCTGGCCTGGGGCCAGACCAGTGGGCCACAAGCCCTGCCACCACCACCCACCTCCTGGTGGCGGAGTTCAAGCTTGTGGGGCCCACAAGGACCCCCTCCACTCATTCCAGCTCCCACCCTCTTCTTCCCCCTCTAGAAAAAATTGTTTCGCAGCTCAAACCCGTGTTCTTGCACATTTGGCTGTGATTTTTGATCTCCTTGCTGAAAGCACCATTCTCCGAACCGTTTTGGGGGAAATTACTCCTTGGTAAGTGACTCCTCCATTGGTCCAATTAGTTTTTGCTCTAGTGCATTATCCTTCGCGTATTCTTGCTACCTTGGTGACCCTGTTCTTGAGCTAGAAATGTTGATTTTAGCTGGTCCCAATTAGTTTTAGCGCGTGATACGGTCTCTCGGCACTAGTAGGAATAGTTGCTACAAGTCTCTAAGAATTTCAGAATTTTTCAGAGCTAGAAAAAGGAAAAGATGAGGAGGTTCTTGAGAGGCTCTTCAAGCCGTAACACCAAGGAGGCTGAATAAAAATGCTAGTGAGGGGATTTCTTTGGGGGAGTTTATGCTACACGCTTAGCAAATTTTCTTGGAGTATCCATCCGTCCAGAAGACCCTCCTCTCCGTACAGCCTATCTTGATCGTGTCTCTCTAACACGCTACCAGTTCCTTGAGAGAGATCATGGATCCCTCCTATACCGCTTGAAATTTAACTGGCAGCGTGTTTTCCATATTACCCTTCCTGCTCCTGCTTTCTTTGAGTTTCAGGTAAAACGAAGATACTACATAACCATAGGAGAGGCAGAGGAGTATGAGAGGGAGGCGACGGCTGCTCGACTTCGCGATGCAGCTATCCAAGCAGTGGCTGCAACACTCTTGTATAACACCCGTTATGATTTTGGGTTTCGCCAGGACCATCCATGGGAGTAGACCAAGCTAGGCCAAAAGCCTAAGCTTGGGGGAGTACGTGTTCTCACCGACTTTACATTCATGCTTATGCTTTCGCTTTGTTAGCCGGTCTTTACACTTTGCCACTGTATTATCCATGCTAGTTTATTTTCGTTTTCTTGTTTTGTGTCCGTTTGCGAAAACCCAAAAAGATTTTTCTTTCTTCTTTTGATTGTTGGGAGCTTTCCCGTGTAAATAGTTTTCTTTTCCTTTGGGTCAAGGTAGAAGATATTGGTTACAAAGTTATTGGTTCTTGCATGCTTACCTGTTTAGCTTTCAAAGAGCCATATTACTTTGTCTTCTCCTTTGTGTTTGCCTACAGATTCAGCTTAGTCCAATGCACGAGCACTCTTATTATTGTTCACATCATTCGATCGTGCAAGTGAAAGGCAATAATGATGATATATGATGAAGTGACTGAGACTGAAAAGCTGGTATGAACTCTATCTATTTTGTTTTTATAAATATGACTAGCTTGTTGACCCAGATTTAGCTTTCTTGTGAGAGAACCATGTTTGCAATGACAACTTAGAGATCATAGTTTGTGATGCCATGCTTAATTAGCTGAGAGCTTATAATGGTTTGTCCTCAATGCCAACATAGATTTTGAGATGACTATGATGTAGTATGATAGGATGGTATTATCCTTTGAATGTTTCAAGTGGCTTGACTTGGCACATGTTCATGCATGTAGTTGAAACAAAATCAAGATAGCCTCTATGATGTTCGTGTTCATGGTGATTTATATCCTGTTCATGCTTGCATTCAATGTTAGTCAAACTCATTGCATCTTGATGACTATTGTCGCTCTCTAGTTGGGCGCTTCCCAGTCTTTTGCTAGCCTTCACTTGTACTAAGCAGGAATACTGCTTGTGCATCCACTTCCATAAACCCAAAAGTTTTTCCATGAGAGTCCACCATACCTACCTATTTGCGGAATCTACCTGCCGTTCTCCCATTGATAACAATCTCGACTTTCCTACACCCTAGGTTTGTCCTTAACACTGCTGCCGGGGTTTGTATTGCCATTTGCCCGTTAAGCAGGGTAGGCTTTAAACCACATTTTTTCGCAATTATTTGCGTGACAAAAGAATGCGAAGCACCACAATCAAACAATATAGTTGCTAGGGTGGAGTTGACGAGGAACGTACCCAAAATGTAGTCTAGGTCTTCCTGTGCCTCTTGCACGGAGATATGATTGATCCACCCCCAGCTGTGATACTGCTGGTTGCGGGGAGCTTGGTTCCTACCTGGTGCTCCTTGGCCTTGGTTTGGCGCATTGGGGCGTTGTGTGTCGGGCTTCTTGTTTGGACACTGCCTGGAATAGTGCCCAGTCTGTCCACATCCAAAACAGGTAACTTGTGCTGGAAGGTTGGTCTTAACTCCACTGTTGTTTGGTGGGTTGAATCCTGGCTTGGTGTTGACTTGCTGCTGAGGCTGGTAGTTCTAGCGAAAGGTTGGAGACTTGTGCTATTGTTGTTGGTAACTCGGTCTTGCTGGAGCTGAGTGCCATGGGCGTGGCTTTGAATTACTAGGTCCTCCACTACCCACCAGCTTGCGCTTACGGGTGTCGTCCATTGGACGACGCTTATACTCCAACATAAGGGCTTTGTTAACCAGATCGCTGAAGGACCGACATTCACAAACAAACATCCTCTGGTGCATATCTTGACAGGAGGTTGAACTTCTGCAAATATTCCTTGACGGACCCACTGCCTTGCCTTAAAGCTCGAAATTCACGCTTCTTAATTGTCATCATTCTGGGAGGAATGTGAGCAGTGCGGAATCCTTCCTTGAAAATTGCCCAGGCGATGACTTTTCCTACTCGCATGATCTGAAGTCCATCCCACCAAGCTCTAGTCCTGCCTCCGAGGCAGTGAGATGCATAGAGAAGTTTCTCACGACCATCAGTGCATTTGACTAGCGCGAGGAGGTCTTTGATAGTACGGATCCAGTCATTGGCATCCAATGGTTTAGTCGTCTCCGTGAATATGGGTGGCATAGTCCGCATGAACTCAGAGAGAGTAGAGCGACCATTGTCATTCCCGTTGTGCGGTGGGTTGTTCACCAAGACTTGAGCCAGCTACTGAATAGCATCATTACTGGCTTGACGTTCCTCGCGGAGAGCTTGAAGGAACTGAGCCATAGTCAAGCTTTCAGGAGGAGGCGGTGGCGGTGGAACATCGTCTTGCTGTTGCTCGTGGTGATCTCCAGCTTGAGCGTCCCCTCCGGTTCCCTGTTGCTGACCTGAAGAGGCAGAGCTGGGGTTGCCGAAGGTGTTGGTGCGAGTTGCAATCACCATCCCATCAGGGGAGTAGACAGGTGAATTTGCCAAACTGGTCGGAATCATAAGGCAGGATTCTCTAGTAAAGGGGTCTAGTGCTGTGCTGGTGTGAGATTTTTTAGCCAATGAGTTTTGGAAAAGACTAATGCATTAGATTAAGTCAAGCGATGTAGTCGCTTACAAGCTGCCTAAGGCAGAATGCTTCTAGCATCCAACATGCTCACAACAAAATGGTTTGCATGAACCGATACATAAACGTACTACGCTTGGGAAATCTCCTAACTGCCTAAGTCGTAATCCTATGCGGCTGACTGCTCGGTTTCGTAGGAGGGTTCTTTAGGCTCTTCGTCTTCGTCTTCATTGGTACATTCCTCCTTGAGATGGGTGGGAGAAGGAAGTGGTCCATCTCGGCATCTCTTAGTTGACGAGGCAGCGAAGAGCTCAGTGTACTCTTCCACGGTCAGGCGGCGACTCTGAATAGGAGTGGCCTGCAGCAGTCGTACTCCTCCTCGGAAAGCAACGACTGATCGTCCTTTGAGTGCTCCTTCCTTCTTCACCTTGTGAGTTCTTGGCGAATCTTTGTTGACTCCTTGATCAAAAGGTGCGTCAGATTGTCGGAGGAGAGGCTGAAATAGGTCTGAAACCTTAGTGGCGTCCCGTCCTCTGAAGATGGGTTGAGTCTCCAAATCCTGTCCATCCCATCCTTAATGAAAGGTAGGTGACGAGTAGATGGCTTGTTATCCATCTCGATAAGCATATCGCGGAGACACACGAGCGCCTCTCGTGCGGCTGTGTCCAGTGCCTGCATCAGGTCCTCCATTTGTGATCCTTCGAAGAACCAACTAGTCATGGAGTCATTAGCCTTCTCTATCACATCCACGTGATATTCCTTGGTGTCGGTGTTGACCCAGTGCTCGTGGTAGAGGAAGATGGGCGTGCGGTGTGCTTGGCACTTCTCGAGGCTATCACCCAAAAGTAGGGGAAAGCCCATCTACAGAAGCATCTGAGGTACGGCGGCCATCTACAAGATGTGTGAGAAAGGGTTAGAAAGTTTTTAGTGGGTGCAGAACATAAGGTTAAGGTCTAAGTGCACTAATCATCTTGGCTATCGTCCATGGTACCTAAGGCTTTCTATAGTCAGGATGGCTCTGATACCAGCTCTGTGGGGACCCCACCTTACGAGTCGACATTGCTGATCGAACACAGAGATACTGAATATTAAGAGTCTAACATCCAAATACCGAATTATTACATCACGTGACCGAATGGTCAAGTTCACAAGGTAGGAGCTATAAGGCCAAATCACACGGATACAACTATTAGCGGAAATCTTAGGGCTAAGCGGGTGCCCATGCCATCAGCCTATACCAACATGCATTCCGAGTGGGAAGCATCCTAGTTCGGAGGGGCATCTTAGAACACGTACTGTTCTCCGAACTCCGGTCCTTCCATGTCTGGTCAATAATATAACCAGTGGCAAGCTAATGAGTACTTTTGAATGTACTCGCAAACAACCCATTATATGAACAATGCAAGTGAAGGATAACAATAACATGCATCTTTGATGGATAACATCTTGGTTGTAAATAAACATGATCATGGTTATGCAACAAAAGTTAAATGCTATTTGAAGAACACGTTACAGATACCAATATATTTATCGAGGGTTGAACACTCTGGGTTCACCTTATAAGCCAAGTCACCAAACTTGGTCATATCAACTCTTTCATGTTAACTCCATTTACCACACACTCACACGCACTTGGTTTATGCGGAAACGACTGGACGTAGTTTAAGCAAGATTACCCAACTATCCTTGACCATGGACACGGCTATTCGAATAGTTTTACACTCTGCAGAGGTAGTACGCTGGACCCACGAGATCCGCGAAACTTTTGTGTCATCCACGACTCGCGGTATATAACATACCCGAGGTAAGTACCCGATCAATGCCTTTCCCCTCATGATACTAGGCAAAGAGGTCCACTCGATTGGTACCCTGCCCACATGTTGTACGTCTTACGAGCACTGACTCTGGACAGTATCAACCATGCGGGGACCAATGGTGTGTGTGGAACACGTAAAAATGGCATAGTCGCCCTACCTGGCACGACCCCATCACGAGAGTGACCACACATCACTCCCGCCACTAGAAATGTGGCTCTTTGCTAGCACCGACTAGAGTAATCAACAAAGCCCCATCCCTTAAAGGGGTAACGTGGTCGTACATGTAAGGTTGGGACGGTCCACACATCATAAATCTAATCCCATTTCTGAAACCATACACACAAAAATACCCGGGTCACCACTTCACCAAAAGTGGCCACCTAACTCATCATAACCCTCGGGCATTAGTGGCACCCGACGGTGTTTTCATAAATCTTTGATTTATACCAACAACATGCTCATGCTATTATGCTTAGCTCTACTTGTCAACATGATATTAGTGTGACCCTCATAGGTGGTAGGATCATGCTCAAAATGCAAGTGCTTCGGAGGAGCCTTTGGTAACATCACTGCAATGATTTACCGAATACTTAAGATCACATGCAACAGAAATACTTGCTACACTAGCATGCAATATAACATATGCTCAGTCATGATCAAAGGGCAGCTTGCCTTGGTCAGCTAGGTATCCGGGGTCTTCAAGGTCTTCCGCTCCGACTCCTTCGTCACATGGGTTTTCTATCATCGTATAAAGATAAAAATAATTAGTAGCTCACTCCAAAACAGATGACAAAGTCATTTTAAAAATGTTGGTTATTCCTGATAAATCTAGGTCGTCATTTTAGAAATATTTGCTTCTGGTTTTAATGAAAGAGTATTTTTAAAATCAACTTAGCAGAAGGAAAACTATTCCAATTTAATCCTTTTTATTATTGTAAAAGAGAATAGTTGCTGCAAAAATTCAACCAATGGTTGTGTTAAATACTACACATTTTTAGAAGAATAACAGTGTTAAAATTATATTGTTACACTGGTTAAATCTTTTTATAAAAATCATTTAATCTCAGGTTTTTAATCAAAAAGAAAAAGGCTACAAACCCTGGCCGCGCTTGGCCGGGGACTGGGTCGATCCAATGGCCAGCCAAACAACCTGCCTAGGCGCGCGCGCCATCAGGTTTGAACATGACGCGCGGGACCCTACGGTCAGTGGCTGCAGGCAGCGAGTGAGAGAGAGATGGGCCACTAACAAGTGGGGCACACTTGTCGGGGTCGTCGCCTACCTTTGGCCAGAGAGGAGGAGGAGCACGCCGGCGTGGCTACCGATGTGCTCGGACCCTAACGACGACGGGAATGGGTCCGGCTCGTCGTCGCCTACCTGATGATGGTCGAGATGACGGCGAAGGGGCTGAGGCTGCTGCGATGAGGAATGAGGGGTTCTGGAGCGAGGGGAGAGGCTATATATAGGCCCGCAACGATGAGCTGACTCGGGAGCACCGGTGATTCACCGTCGCGTGCATGGGGGTGCAGAGAAAAGGTGGGGTCGAAACCACGGTCTGTGGACGTGGTTTTGGACCTCCAGAACTCAATGCGAGAAAGAGAGAGAGGGAAGAGGCGAGCTACTATGGCCACGCATCTCTGGCCAATTCTGGTGCGCGCGGGCACGCGTCACACCAGCTCTTAGCGCGGGAGAGAAGGAGCCCTGATGGTCGCCTGATGCAGAGGGGCTGTCGGGGAAGAGGTTACACACTTCGGGGGAGGCTGGAACTAGCCGAGAGTGTCGCCCCCACCTCGGTTGCTGCCCGTAGTGTGCCCAGAGCGCAGCTTTGGCATGCCACGGCATGCTGGCGCGCCCTGGGGTTCCTTGGACGTGTCTAGTGTATCCTGGGCCCTGGCTGAGAGATGCCTAGCCGTTGGAGACCCCTGGGAGCTTCGGCTGGTCAAGGGGGACAAGGAAAACAGGTGCTGTCATCCTTGAGCTGAAGCTTAGATTGGGGTTTTTGGCATTTCTACTTTGAAACAGAGAGCGGCCAGTTGACTGGGATTGGCATTGATGCTACCCATCTAATCTAAGAGTTTGGCAAAAAGGGTTGTGGTTTAGCTAAGATTAGGAGGGGTTTTACAAATCTGTCAGAAGGTGCAAGATAGTGGTTTGGGGTGAATGCACCCCACCACTGGCTCTACAACTTAACATGATTAGGTTTGTGCTAAAACAGGGGTCTTCACCAAGTTTGAGCTCCATTGGACAAGTTTAGCTTTGTAAACTTGAAAACATCATCAAATGACTAGATATGTTCCTACCAAAGAGAGTGTTGGCAAATTAAGTCGCACAAATCCCATTTTTTGCATGGAGACCTCATTTGAGGTATTAGGCACTCTTGGAAAGTTTCATCTCCATTGGACAAACTTTGCTATGTAGAGTTGCTCTAACTTCATTCTGGACAAAAGGGTTTTTGCAACTATTTGGTGTACTTAATCACCTTGGATCAAGGTGAAATTTATATGGACACCAAATATGGCTTAGGGATACCACTGGAATTTTCTAGGAACTTATTAAAAATATTTCCTTTGGAAATATTTCAAAAGGTCAAAAGAGACAGAAATGGTTTTGAGGGTTTTACTCACGTAATAATAATATAAATAGGGGTTCAAAATCTTATGTATGGAAAATATATGTCCTTCTCATCATCTCCAATTTTTCTCAGATCTTTCTAAGGCAGAAAAGTATTTTTCCATATAGGAATACCCTTTCTGTCCTCAGAAATGGACATGCAATTAAATTAGAAAATTAATTCATAAAATAATTATTATGTGGTTTTGGTGCTCTAAAATGGTGCTAGAACGAGATCACAAACTTTGGCTAAGAGCACTCCTTGCCATCAAGGACTTGTAGTGCAACCCAAAGTAGGGTTTTGCTTTAACCAAAAATAAGAAAAAGGTTTTGAGATTAATGAAGTCATGATAAATGTGGTTTCTAATATCACATGGTCAAGCATACAAGCATACAATGACAATCGAGGAAGTCACAACATCAGTTTTGAAAAAGTTATAATAAACTCATATTTTTGCATTACAAAAAAAGTGGTAGTGGAAACACGGTGTGACACCACATGTGAGTAACCCTTCGCCCTGGTCTACGGGGCGTAGGTGATTCTCCCCACGGAACTCACATACGGGTCACCAGGAGTGCAGGTCTTTGACAACGACCAACAAGAGCGGTTACAACATGACGATTTCACGCTCCTCGAGGAAGATCGTCTAAAGGCCACATGACGTGTTGCTAGGTACCAGCAGGCCGTGCGCCACTAGCATAGCCTCAAAGTGCATGCGAGGATTATTGAGGAAGGTGACCTCCTCCTCTGACTGATTCGGTCCACGAAGGGATCAAAGAAGTTGACACCGAAGTGGGAAGTTCCTACTAGGTGGTACAAGTCACCACGCCTAGCACGGTCCACGTGGATACAGAGGATGGCACTCCGGTGCAGAACTCGTGGAATATGGAGCATCTTCGCAAGTTATATCCGTGATGCGCCGTTGTTGGGCCCACCGACAACCACTTTTGTACAAGTCAGTAGCAATGCATGTAATTCTCTATAAAAGTCACGTTATGACACTGTGCGCAGTTAATAAGAGTAGAAATCATGCAACTCTTTTCTGCCTAATTGCATATTACATTATGCCCATCATACGGATCATTCTGGTAGATTATATGTGAAACAAAGACTTAGCCGAACCACTAAGGACCAATGATGCATCCTAATTTATATTCTTTCTTTTTTTCAAAGGAAAGAAGGGTATCCCAAAAGAGTTCTCCCCGCGCGCAAGTCATCCTGGGGGAAGAGGGAGCGGGGTGGGTGGATACGTCCAAGGCAACCACCTCACGACAAGCAAATCGGTAGCGGAAGGAAAAGATAAGTAAGACCCTTCCCTACTATTTAAATTTCCGCCCATATGAGAAGACTTGAGCACGGTTGAGGCCTTTCCAGAATTATTGTGCGTCCGGAGGTGTTGAGGGCATGACTAATCCCCTCGGGTGATCACGACGAGGACCACAAGCCAGCCTTGACAGGTGTAGTGCCACCAAGGGAGTGCTCAGGATATATCCTTAGAAGCACCCTGCAGCAAGATGACACTCACCGACAAGCGTTCTCCTCATGCGTTAAAGACAGAAGAGTGTCCGGGCAAAACCTTTGCATTCTGAGGAAAGTTAACTTACAAAAAAGGGAGAAAGAGGCATGGCACGTCATTGACACAGTAATAGTACCCAATGTTTCTCTTTGATTTTCCTTTTCAGGATAACATTGGGCGCTATTTAAAGATAAAAATGAGCTACTTCGAGGTCAGCGGTGGTAGTGTCGAGGTTAAGTTGGATTACGACTTCCTCTAACGCCGCCACCGGCGCGTGGAGGAGATCTGCCATTACGATGTGGTGATCAATGCAAAAATGGCCCCATAGAACACAGGCATGTTTTCTGAATCCTTCCATGGCGTCGACCGTGTTACTCGGACTCGTCGCCCTCCTTGATGCCGAAGACCCTGCTGTCATTGCCACTATCACTGGAGGTGTCAACGTTGCTACCACTTGAACTTTCGGTGCAGCACTCCAAGCAGACACCAGTCACTCCGAAGAACTTCACCAAGTGTGTGGTGGAGCCGTTGAACCGAATGTGAGGAGATTCTTGGGAGGCAATCCCCTGGGAACGGGCGAACAACTTCCACCCACGTGTCAAGAACATGGCGTTTCCGGGGGTGGTGTCGGTCGCCGCTCACACGGGTCCATTGCAGCAACTGTTCGCACTGGAGCCACAAGCTGCGGTGTCGGCTACCCTCCATGGCCCTTGAAAAATTGTCCGGGAGCGCAGCCAACTCAAGTGTTGTATGTGTATCTAGTGCCTCTTAGTGATTTTGGTGTATCGGAGACTTATAGGATAAGAGACTTATATATTTGTGAGTGTACGCAGGCTCTATAAGTCGCTGAGGAGTTTGAGTTATTCAAAGAATATCGACCCCTAAAAATGTATGTCTTCGGCTGAAGGCTTTGGTATTTCCTCTAAAGACATTGAAAGTGAGGAAATTGGTGTGCCCGTGAAGAAATCGATGTGAAGACTCTGAAGCGTGAAGACTTTCATCTCCATAGATTCATTTTCTGTATTCTGTGTCATAGGACCACCATACAGTTAAAGGGGATCGAGGTAAAACTAAGGAAAAGTTTCCAAGTGATGCTCATCTCCAAGACTATACATTCAAACCCTTCGGATGAATCCTTTAGAAATCTTCAACAACTTAGTCAAATTCTTTAGTGACAAAGACGAACCTCTTCTAGTTTTTGAGAAATTTTCTCTAACTGTGGAGTTAGGTGTTCGCTAGTGCGAATCACCTACTAGTGAGGAAAATGAGTGACATGAGGACTTTCACAATTGAAAGGTTCCGACCATTTCTGTGCTGCGCGCCAGTTGTCCCCAACATAATCCACCTAACATTCATATAATTGGGGCATTAAGGTCAATTCATGTCGGGATTGCTCCCCGGCTATAAATAGCCACCCCTCATAACCACTAGTTGGTTGGTTGCTCCGCAAGAGAAACTGACACTTGTCATATGTGAGCAACCCAATTCTTGAAGAATTTGAGATAAAATCATCACTAAGGAAAAACCCCCAAACACCCAAACCAATACCCAAAACCCAAAATGATTAAGCATCACTGAAGAGATTGTTTCTGTGTGGCACCGATGATTGTTACCTTTGAGGACTGTTCATCCTCCACACGGTTAGGCATCGTGGTCTAGAGCAGCCAACAGTGAATTGTGGATCGCCGGGTGACCAAGTTTGTGAGGGTTTGGATGTCTGCCCTGAAAACTTACCACGAGTGTTGGGCGAGGACTATGTGCCCTTATCTCAAGGAGAATACGGTAGGGAATGATAGAAAAAAGCGATGACCTGTTGAGTGAGGAATTGAATCGGACTCAAACCCTCACTAATGATGTTCAAAGTCTTCAGTCTAGGTTTGATAGTTATCAAGAACGTTATGGCACACTCCTGGCTGAACATGAGAAGCTTTCTTATGAATTTCTTCAATGAAAACAAGATCTTGAGAAGCTAAGAATGTCTCATGATGATCATTGAATCCAAATTGATTATTTGCTAGCTCAACAGATTAGTACTTCTCAAGAAGAATTAATTCTACCATGTTTGAAATGCATCAAACGTGAATCTGCTAATTCTTCACCTGAAACTTCAAATGATTTTATTGCTACAAATTCTTCAACTGTATAGGACATGCATATACAAAAGCCTCAAAGTGCATCAACTCCTTTGCGATGTGCTCAAAAATAGGATTCTGTAGAGGAACCCTATTAAAGAGGGTATTTTCTTTGAGAGGAAACTGAATGATGATGGGTCATACTGGAAACCAAAGCAGTATCCTAATACCTCATGGGTTGCCGCAAAAGGACTTCCTCTCGATCCATCTAATCTAATAGGCTTTGCATGTGTAATATCTTATTCCTCTGATGGGTCATTTGACTCAAACTGTAAAATGTTCAAAAATCAGGCTGGTGAAGTATTTGCTAGGTACGTTGGAACTAACTGCAGGAATGGACAACTCTTGAGGGAAATACAGGTTCGCAAAAGCAGCTTGGAAAGTCTTTAGGTGAATGTCCTCATGACATCACGAGTGAAGAACAGGAACCCCAAATCAAATTCCTCAGGTGGACCGAACTCTTCACGGGTATCAAATTCCTCATATGGTCAAAACTATGCTCGTACTCACACTAATGCTTCTTATATGCAGGGAAACTACAAGGGAAAAGAATATGTGCATTATTCCTCAAATCACTATGTTCATAAGTCTTTAAAGAATTTCTCTGCCTATTTATTTGAGTACTCTAACCCCCCTCATGTGAAACGAAGTGTATTAGCTTTAATTCCTCAATTCTCATGCGGGCATGAGGAATTTGCACAGACTGGCGAAGAAAAAGCATGTTATTTGCATCGAAGCCGTCAAATTCATTAAGGATCATCTCTTTGGGGCTTGTGAGTCTGGGAAGATAACCAGATCGAAGCACCCCTCAAAGATTATCATGACTACTACTCGTCCTTTTGAATTACTTATTATGCTACCCTAACCAATGCAACATCTCTATATGGTTTTGTCATCGTTGACGACTATTCTCATTATACTTGGGTGCATATCATTCTTTACAAAACTGAAGTGCAGGAAGTCTTCAAAAGATTTTCGTCAAGGGACTCAATGAACTTCGGCGTCAAGATCAAACACATGAGGAGTGACAATGGGACATAGTTCAAGAATACATGCCTTGATGACTATCTTGATGAACTTGTTATTACTCATGAATTGTATGCTCCTTATACTCCTCAACAGAATGGTGTCGTTGAGCGCAAGAACATCACTCTGGTTGAAATGGCATGGAATATGCTTAAATAATACAGACTCCTCGTCTCTTGTGGCCCGAGGCAATCAATACTGCATCACATCATAAACAGGGTATATCTTCACAAATTCCTTAAGAAGACTTCATATGAACTCCTCACTGACAAGAAACCCAATGTAAGTTATTTCAAATCTTCAGTGCAAGATGCTAGATTAGAGATCCTCACCACAGTTCCAAATTTGCACCGAAAGCACATGAGTGTTTTATGCTCGGTAACGAAAAGTACTCGCACACCTATAGAGTCTTCAACAACTACCACAACAAGGTTGTTGAAACTATAGATGTGTGGTCTGATGAAACTAATGGCTTGAAAAGGGAGCAACTGCCTCGTGTTGAAGATAAATTGACTGCTTAGGAAGCTATTAAGCTCAAGGCTACTTAAGATATCATTCTACTCAGGAACAACCTCCTATTGAAGAAGTCGTCCCCAAGAATGACAAAATTCAAGCGGATGCACCTGAGGAAATTACTCTTGCTCAAATTCTTCAACCCAACCAAAATCTTCAATCTACGCATCCGAGGATTGCAAATTAAGTGGAAATTGACAAAATCCTCGATGACATCAATGCGCTAGGTCCCCTCACTCGCTCAAAAACTTTTGTGGGCATTCTTCTTTTGTGTCTATCACAGAACCCTCAAAAGTTGATGAGGCCTTCATGGAACCTAAGTGGATTGAAGCCATGCAAGATGAACTTCATCAATTCAAGAAGAACAATGTTTGGGAACTCTTCAAACGACCTGATCCTTGCAAGAACAATGTCATAGGCACCAAGTGGATCTACCAAAGCAAGCAAGATGAGGATGGCCAGGTAGCGAGGAACAAGGCACAACTTGTAGCCCAAGGCTACACACAGGTTGCAGGAATTGAATTTGATGAAACTTTTGCACCTATTGCTAGACTTGAAGCTATTCGCATATTCCTTTCTTATACTGATCATCACAATATAACACTGTATCAAATGGATGTGAAAAGTGCATTCCTGAATGATAAGCCCAGAGCCACAAGTCCCAGAGGCCGGAGGATGGGGTTGGAAACCTGAAGCCCCGGAAGCTCAAGCTGATGCACCTGCACAAGATCAGGAATCTATGGTCATTGATCAACCACCCTCCTCTGACTTTGTTCAAGAGCTGGTGGTTCTAGATCCTCAGCCTACTGCTGCTGAGGCTGATGCTGTGGAGATGGCTGCTGCTAATCCTGCTGCTGATGAGGTTGCTGCTGTTGACCGTGCACCTCCCAATGGTGGCACTGCAGCGGCAGGTGGCCATGCTGAGGAGTAAGTGCCAGAGGAAGGAGAGCATGCTGAGGACGCTCCTATGTTCCACCCCCTGGCGATGATCCCATACCAACGGCCTCTTATTCAGCAAACCAACTTGGTTGTTGGTGCGGCCAGGGTTTTTTATGGTCCGCCACTGCCACCTGTGATCTCCTGGGCCAGGTATTTTGAATCTCTTATGGGCGCGGCCTGCACTATGCATGTCGCTCGCCATCTTCAGATGCCTTCGGAGTTGCCGATCATGATCCCCAAGCGATCATGGTCATCTCCTATTGACGATGACGCTGCGAGGCCAAGCTTGGCGTCTGTGGCTTTCTCACTTTCAACAACAGAGGCTTTCTCTTTTACATCATCTGCTGTCAAGAAGAAGTGGCCCCGCAAGCAGGCCATGCCCATCGTCGACTCATCTGTTCGCCGTTGCATGAGGGGTTCGATCAAGCGGGATGGCTTTAAGCCTGTGCTGCAGGAACTCTCATTGCACTTGCCTAAGAGGAGGAAGCCAAAGGCCAAGCCCATGCAGGACCCTTTGGGCGAACCATCAGCTCAGGAGAAGGTACCGCGAGCAACGCCAATCCTTGGGCTTCAAGCAATTGATCAGAAGATTGGGATTGTGGCTGAGAAGCTTAATGTGGATCGTCTTATGGAAGATCCTACTACATCCAAGACCCCATCTGCTGATGTTTAAACCAATGTTGTTATTGCTTTGTTTTGCTGGTTGTCCAGTTCGTCACACTACTGCTCGTTGTTTGTTATAGTTTTCTGAACCTTGGTTGTGTGGGTTATTATGTAACTCCACTTTTGCTATATCTCACAGTTGTCATGGATAATCGATCTACGCGAAGTTCGCACGTTCTCTGCTGTACTGTGCATGGGCTCAATTCAGATCATAGACAATGAGCGGTTCGTAACAAAATTGATGAGAGTTGGGCCTGAGTAGTTTGCTTACAGGAAACCAAAATGCAGTCCATTGATTTTCGATCAGTCAGAAGTTTTTGTCCTAAACGATTCGACCAATTGTCATACTCCCCTACTCGTGGTGCCTCTGGTGGGCTTATAACTCTGTGGAACTCCCCTGTTCTTACTGGTACCTTAGTCGAGTGTCAGCCCTTTGGTCTAATTATATCTTTTACCTCAAATCATACTACTGAATCATGGACCCTGGTAATGTCTATGGCTCTTGCCAGGGGGAGGCTAGAGATCTTTTTGTCAGATGGCTCTATAATCTTAACATCCCTGCTGATGCTAATTGGTTATTTCTTGGGGATTGTAACTTTATTCACTCACCATCCAATAGAAATCTTCCTGGGGCTGATGTGAATGATATGTTCATCTTTTATGAGATCATTGGTCACCTTGGACTGCTGGAATTACCTATTAATGGCACATCTTTTACCTGGTCCAATATGCAAGATTCACCTCTGCTAGAACAATTGGATTGATTTTTTACATCTGCTACTTGGATTTCATCATATCCTATGACACAGGTCCTCCCTTTGGCAAAAACTGCATCTCATCATGTCCCCTGTGTAGTAACAGTTAACACTTCCATCCCAAAATGCAATCTCTTTAGATTTGAAAACTACTGGGTTGAGATGGATGGTTTCATGGAATGTGTCAAGGACTCTTGGAAGATTCCATCCAGGAAAGGTCATATCACTGCTATCATCATGGAAAAGTTGAAACACTTACGTCAGGCCCTAAAGAAATGGCAAACCAGCCTCTCTCAGCTGAAGCTCCTTATTGCTCGATGCAACCAGGTTGTGCTTTGACTTGATGATCTCAAAGAGCTCAGACCCCTATACAGACCCAAAGCTAACTTCAGGGTGATTGTAAAACTACACCTAGATCATCTATTACACCTGCAGTTCCTTTACTGGAAAAAAAGAGTCACAATCCGATTCATCAAACTTGGAGAAGAGAATACTAAGTTTTTCCATGCCATGGCAACTGAAAGATATAGAAAAAATTATATTTCTTCTCTGAAGCTGAATGATATGGTTCTATCATCTTTGATCATGAGCAAATTGCTGGATGTTTCTGGACTTCCTTCAAGGACAGGATGGGCTCCTCTCAAGGTATTAACATGGCTTTTGACCTGCAATCCCTAATTCAGAAGGTGGAAGGGCTTGATGTGCTAACACAACCTTTTACCAAGACTAAAATGGATCCTACTTTGCAGGAAATGCCCACTGACAAGGCCCCTGGTCCAGATGGTTTCAATGGTCTATTTTTTTAGAAATGCTGGTCCATTATCTGCTCTGGATTTTATCAACTTGCAGCTGATTTCCATGCTGGCAATGCCAAGCTTGAAAACATGAACTCATCTTACATTACTTTGATACCCTAAAAGAGTTCACCTGAACAAGTTGGTGACTTTCGAACTATCTCTCTAACAGGGATGGGGCTTAAGTTCCTATCTAAAATGGTGGCCAACAGACTGCAGTTGCAAGTTCTGAAATGCATACACAAAAATTAGTATTGCTTTATCAAATCTAGAACCATCCAAGATTGTGTGGGCTGGACACTAGAATATTTGCACCAATGTCATCAGTCCAAACAACCCATTGTCATCCTCAAACTGGATTTAGAAAAGGCTTTTGACTCTGTGGAACATGAGTTCATTTTTCAGATTCTCAGGTACAAGGCTTTAATGACAGATGGATTCTCTCGGTACAACAGTTACTCACTCCTGGCTCTTCCTCAGTGCTTCTAAATGGAGCTCCTGGAAGGAAGTTCATGTGTAAGAAAGGGGTCAGACACGGGGACGCCATGTCCCCTCTTCTCTTTGCAATTGTTGCAGACTTCCATCAAACATTGGTCAATAAACTTTTGGAGGATCGCCTTATTCAGCTACCAATTCCCTGTCATGACAGATAATTCCCCATAGTGTAGTATGCTGATGACACTCTCATCATTTTACCTGCAGACGAATCTCAATTGCTTGAATTGAAAAAAATTCTACTTCTATTCTCTCAATCCACTGGTCTTCAAGTGAATTATGACAAATCTGCTTTGCTCCCCATCAACATTGATCAAGGGCAACTCCAAATGCTAGCTGATGCTATTGGTGGCAAGGTCGGTTCCTTGCTCTTCACATATCTTGGTTTGCCTGTGGGAACAACCAAACCAAGGATAGTTGATCTCATGCCTTTAGGGGATAATATGGGAAGAAGGCTCAGTGCTAGTACCTCCTTCCTGGCTCAGGGGGGAGTTTACAATATTTGAACTCAACTCTGTATTCGGTCCCTATCTTCTTCCTCTAGAGCTTAGATATTCCTCCAGGGATTCTCCAGCAGCTTGAAAGGATCCAACGACAATGCCTACGGAGAAAGAACGGTCAGGATCATGCCCCCTCTTTTGCTGCCTGGGATCTTGTGTGCAGACCTAAGATGATAGGTGGTCTGGGGATCATGAATCTTGCTGTCCAGAATGAACCCCTGTTGCTCAAACATGTGGACAAATTTATGAACACAGTTGATATACCCTGGGTCAAGCTAATTTGGAACACATATTATCACAACACAGTTCTCCAGGGTACTTCACTTTGTGGATCTTTTTGGTGGAAGGACATCTACAAGCGTGTCACATCCCTGGAGCCCTAGCCAAGGTTTAGCATTGTGCTCATATTTTCTTTGCACTGCATCCAAGAATATGGCAACAAGATCAAAGTAAGTGGTGAAGGGAAACTCAAGACCCTGGCCACTTCTTAAATCAAAGGAATTATAAATTTATTCAAATCAATGAACCCCAAATGGCCTCAAGAAAAGTTCAACTTTTCTGATAATTCTTGAAAACAAATGAGCAATGAAGGAAACCATTTCCTTTATACTTTTGACATTTTAAATAAATGCAAAAGACTACTGTTTTCAAGTTTTAAATTTGAATTCAATGATACATAGCTTTCAAAAATGATGAAAACTTTATGGGTGATTGGAAATATTCCAACTAACACCCCAGCATTTTTCAAACTATTTATAGTTTAATTGTGAAGCCAAAATAAATGGGAAACAATGTCAGTAAATAAAACAAAAGATAAAGAGAAAGGAAAGGCTTACCTTCTATCTGTCGCCGGCCCAGCCCACCAGGGGCTCCCCGGTCATCTTCCTCCTCCTGCCAGTAGGTAGAGGAGAAGATGAGCACGACGGCCAAGCCCCGGCCTCCTCCTGCATGCCTGCTCGCGACGCCCTCGGCCTTCTTCTCCTCCTCCCCGCGGCCTTATCTCCTCCCCTCTGCCTCTCGTTCCCCTTCCCCCTCTCGGATCTCTCTCTCCCCGAAGCTCCGGTCGAGGTTGATCCGTCGCCTCCCGGTCCACCTTGACCCTGCCGGCAACCTCAGAAGAACCGTCGTGAGCTCCTCTTCCCGATGCCTTACCCCTCCTCTAACCCCGTTAGCTGCCGGAGCCTGAAGGTCCTCGTCGTCGGCCATGTCGTTGCCGTCGTTGTGGTATTCCGTTCACGAGACCGAGCTCAGAAATGAGGTGCTGGAGCTCTGTAGATGCCGTAGGGCCCCTCTCCCAGCTCGCTAGCGTCTCGCAACGCCTCTCCCAACGATGCTTGAGCCGCAGCCGCCGCTGACCTCGTCACCGGCGTGGATTCCGGTGACCACTGGGTCCAGCTCCTCTCCCTTTAGATGCGGTGCTTCGCTAGCTAGTCGTAGCACTAAACCACGCTCAAAACCGATGTCTGTAGCGCCGTTTTGATCAAATCCGGCGAGTCCTCCACCGCGCCCGTGGTCGCCGTCGGCCATATTCCGGTGGGGGCCGATGTGGTCAACCTAATTACCCACTAAACACCCCCCCTAGCCACTGACAGTGGGCCCAGGGTGGGTCAAACCCTAGTTAGGGGCTGGTCAACTCGGGGATTAGCCCCTGGTCATTGACCAGTGGACCCCACTGGTCAGGTTTGACCTGGCCCAGCCTCTGTTGACCAGAGACGTCACTGTGACGCAATAAAGGAATTTCTAATATAAAAATAATTCCAGAAATGTCTAAAAACTTCTAAAAATCATAGAAAATAATCTGTAAGTCCAATGAAAATAATTTATATATAAAAAAGTATCAGAAAAATTCAAGGAATCTGAATATGTCATTTTCAAACATGTTCGAAAATGTTACCGAACCCAAACATATAGATTAATGAATAAGTTAACTCTTATAAAAACTTTGGAAATGGAATTTGGAAATTATTTCAATTCCACTTCAAATGATATGATCAAACACTATCCAAATCGCAAACCAGCAACCAAACATGTCATTTCCATGCATGTTAAAAGCAAGTTGATCTGATCATCAGGTCGAAACAATTAAAATGGTATCCGAGAATACCTCGTTTGAAGTAATATTTGAATTTTATTCAAGTCAACTTCAAACCCAATAAATGTTAGCTATAATAGTATACCACTTTGCATCCTCATGCCATGCTCATGCATCATCTTGTTGCATATGCTTGTTATTGATTGTTTTCACTCCTTTCGGTAGGCTCCGCTCCTCCAGATTCCACCGAATATCCGACTGACGGATATTGTCCCTCCTCTGAGCAACAAGGCAAGCAACAATTTTGATCATCCCGATAAATCCCATGTTCTCGCTCCTGCACTTACTTATTGCATTAGGATCAAATGCTTCAAATGCTTTTGCCACGTTAGTTGAACCCACGTCCTTTGCATGACCTATCCTTGTCACAGTAAATAGCTAAACCTTGCAACCTAGCATACCTGGTAGTTGCTTGAGCCATGATGTGCGTTATCCTGTTATGCATGCTATGCTTAAAGTTGTGTTTGGTCTGTCATCTGGGAGATGAACAGAATTGTGAGAATGCGTTCAGTAAGTAAAGGCGGTGTGTTGAACCTGATTTGGTAAAGGTACCGGTGAAAGGCTATGTAGGAGTACATGGCGGGTTGTTTCATTGGAACCGTCCTTAGGAACAGAGT
The DNA here is from genome assembly GCF_904849725.1 of Hordeum vulgare subsp. vulgare. Classification (NCBI taxonomy): domain Eukaryota; kingdom Viridiplantae; phylum Streptophyta; class Magnoliopsida; order Poales; family Poaceae; genus Hordeum; species Hordeum vulgare. The sequence continues at coordinate 265,351,173 of NC_058519.1, read as the reverse complement.
TCTGTGTATGTAATCCAAGATTAGATACTACCACACGTTGGGATACTTAATTGACCCTCTCGACTTATTAATCGCTTAGTACTCGGTCCAGGAGTTGCAAGTAGTTTCTGGTGTTTATAGTCATGCTGGAGGCCGTGCATAGCGCTGACCTGAGAGGTGAGCTGTGATGCGGTAGGCAGTGGCACGGTGTACCAAGTGGCACCCAGATGGTGGGCTTGGGAACCCTGCACACATCGTTTGGGGCCGTGGCGGAAACTTCGGCCGGACTTCCGTGCGGGTTACCCTCAGATAGGCGCTAGACCTGGACTAGGTACTAGTGTGGTTAACGGTCGAGGCCGACTCCCTCGCTGGGCTTCTGCTTGAAGGTTGCCGAGGTGCATGACGTGCACATGGCAATAAGTGGCGAGAGCATGTGTGACGAAGTACACCCCTGTAGGGTTATGATCTATTCAAATAGCCGCGTCCGCGGATATGGACTACTTGGAGACATATGTTGTTCATAGATAACTTCAATGACTACTCATAAAATTGTCAAGATAAGCGTGAGTTCGTGGACGACATTTCCGTATGGAGACAGAATGATTCCATGATGGAGTTTTGTTGTGGTGTTAGTGGACTCGTGTGCGATAAATCAAGTTGTAAAAAATTGTTTTAAAAATGTAAGTTGTCTAGCCACGAGTCAAATGCTGGCTTTCTGCATGAAACCCCACAATTCCTTATTGATACATTGCATGAGTAGTTAGTTATCCTAAAGTCTTGCTGAGTACCTGCGTACTCATGTTTGTTTAATAATTGTTGTAGAGGTTGTTAATGACCCTAACGAAGGGCTCTTCCTAGACATCGACGACGACGAGTAGCTGGTGCCCGAGCTATGATCTGGCCCTAGGTTGGGTCTGTAGTATAGTCAGGCCATGTGCCTTCTAGTCTCACATGTTTGTAGTATAGTCAGGCCATGTGCCATCGATGTATATATACATATCGGTATGCCATGCGTACGTGTGTCGTACTTGATATGTATGGGGTTCGATTACCTAGCCGTAAACTTTAGTAGCAGTCCTTACAGGGAAATGCCCCTTTGTGATCCAACGAGCCATGGTAGCTCGCTACTGCTCCGGACAGATTGGTTGACCGGCATGTGTCCTTCTTAGCTGATGTGTCTGTCCTCTTTGGGGAAATGTCACGCGATGTAATGGAGTCCTTGTAGCTTGCTACGACTCGTCTACATTCGCTGGTGACCGACACCTGCTTTGCTGGGTCATGTATGCATGTCCCTGTGCGGAACTGCCACTTTGGTTTATGACTAGACATGTCGATCCGGGTTCTTTGTCATTGGAATGCTAGCGACATAATTGCATACGTGAGTCAAAAGTCGCAAACGGTCCCGGCTAAGGTAAGGCTGCAGCCGTGGGGTTAACCGTGCGTGAGACCGCAAAGGGATGCGATGTGTTACAGGCTGGATTCCTATGGCCTCGGATCGGGGTCCCGACAAAGCGTCTAGATTAGAGCTGTTACATATGTTCAACCTAACAGAGGTGATAACTTCTTGATCTGGTTTGATTCCTGGTTGATTGGCAACTCTACCAGGCCTCTGGCTTCTAGGTTTCACAGGCTGTTCTCTTTTGTGATTGACTCTTTTTGCACTGCTAAGGAAGTTTTCCATGCATTCCAAGAGAGCATTATGCTATCCATGTTCCACTTGCCTCTCTCTGGACAAGCCTAGCAAGAATTAGGTGATGTCAACACTCTGCTCCCGGACCTTGCCATAAACCCTAGTACTAATGATATATGGCTTTGGAGTAAAGATTCTAAGGCTTACACTGCCAAAGAAATATTATAGCCACATGCACCAACCCATCATGCCAAACACCTTGCTCAGTTTGATCTGGAAGAGTGGTTGTACTATGCAAATCAAGATGTTTGCCTGGTTGCTAATCATGGACAGACTCAACACTCAGGATATGTTGGAGAGGCATCACTGGAAAGTATCTGATTCAAATCTATGTGTTCTTTGGCATGCCAGGACCAAAGAAGATAGAGATAATCTATTTTTCAACTGTCTTTTCAATATCAGGGTCTGGAGTTACCTCCAGATATCATGGCACGGACACTCTATGTGGACTACTTCTTTAGCTGCAAGAAGAGATTTCCAACATCCATTCTTCCCTGATGTAGTCTTCATTGCTTGTTGGAACATCTGGACTGTGAGAAATGACAAGGTTTTCAACCATCAACATCCCAAGTTCAGAAAATGGAGGTTGATACGTCTCAAACGTATCTATAACTTTTGATGGTTTCACGCTGTTCTCTTGTCAACTTTGGATGTTTTGTTTACCTTTTATATCTTTTTTGGGACTAACTTATTAATTCTGTGCCAAGCGCAGTTCTTGTTTTTTATGTATTTTTGACTCTTTTCAGATCTGATTTTGGAACGGAGTCCAAACGGAATAAAATCCCCGAAATATTTTTTTCCAAAATGGAAGAAGATAGAGAGGCTTCAGGGCCAAGAAGTGGGCCCACAGGGGGCCCACAAGCCCTGCTGCCGCAGCCAGGGGGGGCCGCGGCAACCAAGCTTGTGCCCCCCTGGCGCTCCCCTGCCCTAGATCTTTGGTCTAGAAATTCCCTAAAAATCCAAAAAAAAACGGAGAATCCACGAAAAACTTTTCCGCCGCCGCAAGCTTCCGTTTCCGCGAGATCTCATCTAGAGACCCTTCCCGGTGCCCTGTCGGAAGGGACTTTGGAGTTGGAGGGCTTCTTCATCAAGATCATCGCCGTCCAATGATTCGTGAGTAGTTCACTTCAGACCTACGGGTCCGTAGTTAGTAGCTAGATGGCTTCTTCTCTCTCTTGGATCTTCAATACAAAGTTCTCCATGATCTTCATGGAGATCTATCCGATGTAATCCTCTTTGGAGGTGTGTTTGTCGAGATCCGATGAATTGTGGATTTGTGATCAGATTATCTATGAATTATATTTGAGTCTTTGCTGATTTCTTATATGCATGATTTGATATCCTTGTAAGTCTCTCCGAGTCTTGGGTTTTGTTTGGCCAACTAGATCTATGATTCTTGCAATGGGAGAAGTGGTTGGTTTTGGGCTCATACCGTGTGGTGACCTTTCCCAGTGACAGAAGGGGCAGCACACGCATCGTGTTGTTGCCGTCAAGGGTCACAAGATGGGCTTTTATCGTAGTTATGGGATTGTCCATCTAAATCATGTCATCTTGCTTAAGGTGTTACTCTGTTCTCATGAACTTAATAAACTAGATGCATGCTGGATAGCAGTCGACGTGTGGAGTAATAGTAGTAGATGCGGAAAGTATGGGTCTACTTGTTTTGGACGTGATGCCTATAGATATAATAATTTCCATAGATAAAGTGACGACTTTGCGTGGTTCTATCAATTGCTCGACAGTAATTCGTTCACCCACCGTCTACTTGCTTTCATGAGAGAAGCCACTAATGAACACTACGGCCCCCGGATCTATTCACACCTATCGTTTCCACTTTCGCTTTTACTTTGCTTTGTTACTTTGTTGCTTTCAGTTCTCACTTGGCAAACAATCTATAAGGGATTGACAACCCCTTCATAGCGTTGGGTGCAAGCTCTTTGTGTTTGCGCACGTACTTGTGATAATCCTTCACTGGATCGATACCTTGGTTCTCAAAACTGAGGGAAATACTTACCGCCGCTGTGCTACATCACCCTTTCCGCTTCGAGGGAACACCATCGCAAGGCTCCAAGGCAAACGGGGAAATCCTTTGCATATTTGCCAAGGAAGTCCCTAAAGGTGTAGCCGTAGCAGAAGGATTCCTGGTCCCGTTGCTGAGGAGTATCAAGTCAAGAATAGTCTCCTATCAGCACGCTTGTTTCTGGCGTCGTTGGAAGGTCTTTTGTTGCAGTAGCAGAGGTCTAGTTTTATTCATGATATTTCCCTTTTAGCTCGCAGGATTAAACCTACTTTTAGGGATGATCTCCTTGGATGGATTGCATTTTGACCTCCTTGAGGTTTGTATCTCAACCCCCCTCTATTCTTTTGTACATTCTTTTCCTCTCTTGTACATGCAACCTCCTTTTATTTGAATAAAAGAAAAGGTTGTGCGGTGATTCCCTACAGTAGCCGGTCAAAAAAAAGATGTATATGTTTATCAGCCCCCAGGATTTGAAGACCCGAAGCATCCTGACAAAGTCTTCAGACTCAATAAAGCACTCCATGGCCTCAACCAAGCCCCTCGGGCGTGGTATGATACATTGACGGAAATCCTAGTGAAGAAAGCCTTAAAACCCGGTTCACTCGATCCCACTCTTTTCACAAAATCCTACGATAATTAACTGTTTGTATGCCAAATATATGTGGATGATATCATCTTTCGTTGTACTGACAAACATTATAGTGACGAATTTACCTACATGATGGGTGAAGAATATCAAATGTCCATGATGGTGGAGCTGAAATTCTTCCTAGGGCTTGAAATTCGTCAACAATGCAACAACATCTTCATTTCTCAAGAGAAATACCTCAAGGATGTCCTCAAGAATTTCGGCATGAATGAATGCAAAGGCGTCAAAAGTCCCATGCCTACCAACTGCCACCTCTGCACTGACAAAAATGGTAAAGATATCGATCAACAGGTATATCACTCTATGCTTGGCTCCTTATTGTCCCTATATGCATCTAGGACAGATATTATGCTTAGTATTTTCATGTTTGCCCATTTCTAAGAAAAACCGAAGGAGTCACACCATAAGGATGTGAAACATATTCTTCCATATCTAACTCACACTCCAACACTTGGATTATAGTACCCCAAGGGCTCAAATCTTCACCTCGTTGGATATTCTACTTTTGATTATGTTGGTGACCATGTGGATCACAAGTCAACATCATGCACCTACCATTTCCTTGGATGATCCTTAGTCAGTTGGTCCACAAAGAAGCAGAACTGCCTGTCATTTTCCAGTGCTGAAGCTAAGTACATTGCTGCTCGTTCTTGCTGTGCTCAAGTGCTATCAATGAAGCAAACCCTGAAGAACTACTACGTCAACAGGAAGAATGTGCCACTCTACTGCGACAATGAAAGTGCAATCAAGTTTGCATACAACCCAGTACAACACTTGAAGACCAAGCACATCTAGATTCCTAATCATTTTCTTCGCGATCATGTACTCAAGGGAAACATCATCATTGAACACATGAAGACTGAAGGCCAGCTAGCGGATATCTTCACTAAGCCCTTGGACAAGAAGATGGAGTTGCACCAAGACTTTTACTGGTCCTGGCCTCTAAAGAAGAAGTTCAAGAAGATTCCAGTTCCTCAACTATTGTCGAGCTCATTTTCTTTAACATGCTCAATTGATGAAGCTAAAGACCTTGACGAAGCTGTTGTGAGGAACGACCCCAATCCTCCACCTCCAACATAGAAGTGATTTTCTTCAATGGTGTTAGTCCTTAATTTCGTCCCTTTTCATCACTTGATGACAAAGGGGGAGAAATCTGAGTTAGTCTTCAAGCGGGTCAATTTTATCTTTATCGGCTATTGAACTATATTTTAAGTTACAACTCTCGTTCTTCTGAAGTGTTTGGTTGTATGAGTTGTAAACTTATGCCCGCTGGTGGTCTGACACTTTTGAACCGTTTTCCTTCATGCTTATTCCTCATGTTGAATAATGCATGCATGCCGTAATTCGTGAGACACCACTTTCCATCATGCATTTCATTTGCCTCAGATTATATGTTAAATGCGTGCATGGATTCAAAGATATAGGGGGAGACCTCCATGGTATAAATCCTCAATGTGCATTTGTAGTCCAAAGAAAATTCCTCAAATATGCACATCTTCACGGAGAGTCTCTTTGTATCTTGAATTCAAATTCCTCAAAATTTGTACTTACATTTCGTATTAACATCCCCGTTAAAAACTTAACCTAATTATCATCAATCACCAATAAGTGGGAGATTATAAGTGCATCTAGTACCCCTTAGTGATTTTGGTGTATTGAAGACTTATAGGTTAAGATAATAATATGTTTATGAGTGTACACATGCTCTATAAGTCGCCGAGGAGTTCGAATTATACGAAGAATACCGACCCCTAAAAATGTATGACTTTGGCTGAAGACTTTGGTATTTTTTCTGAAGACTTTGAAAGTAAGGAAATTGGTGTGCCCGTGAAGAAATCAATGTGAAGATTCTGAAGCGTGAAGACTTTAGTTTTCATAGTTTCATTTTCTGTATTCTATGTCATAGGACCACCGTACTGTTAAAAAGGGTTGAGGTAAAACTAAGGAAAAGTATCCCAGTGATGCTCATCTCAAAGCCTATACATGCAAACCCTTCGGATGATGCCTTTTGAAATCTTCAACAACTTAGTCAAATTCTTCAGTGACAGAGACAAAGTTCTCCTAGTCCCTGAGGAATATTCTCTAACACAGGAGTTAGGTCTTTGCCAGTGCGAATCTCCTACCACTAAGGAACATGAGTGACATGAGGACTTTCACAGTTGAAAGGTTTCTGACCGTTGCTGTGCTATGTGCCACCAGTCCCGAACATAATCCACCTAACGGTCATATCATTGGGGCGTTAATGTCAAATCATCTGAGGATCGCTCCCCGGCTATAAATATCCACCCCCATAACCACTAGTTGGTTGGCTGTTCGACGAGATAAATTGACACCTGTCATTTGTGAGCAACCCAATCCTCGAAGACTTTGAGAGAAAATCATCCGTGAGGAAGAAAACCCAAACACCCAAACCAAAACCCAAAACCCAAAGTGATTAAGGATCACTAAACAGATTGTTCATGTGTGGAACCGATGCTTGTTACCTTTGAGTACTGTGCATCCTCCAGATGGTTAGATGTCATGGTCTAGAGCATCAAAAAGTGAACTTTGGATTACTAGGTGACCAAGTTGGTGAGGGTTTGGAAGTCTGCCCTGAAGACTTACCACGAGTGTTGGGTGAGGAATGTGTGTCCTTAGGTCAAGGAGAAAACGGTACGGACTGTGTGTCCTGAGACTGTGTCTCCTTTGGTTTAAATACCAAGCCGCTCCGAACCAGACATACGACTATCACAGCAGTTGGAAATAAGTCATCAAACCACCGCCTTCATCGAGCAACGAGCATGTTGATGACTTTGATCCTTACTGTTTAAAAATTTGCCTAAAGACTTAATTCCACACCTCAAATTCTTCACTTAAGTTATTCGCCACCTGTTATCATGATCATGCCACCTCTGCAATCTGAACGTTTCACTTCACTCCGTCGACTAAGCTATTGCTGTCTTTGCACATCTGTTTCAGTACTTATTCCGCTGCACTCAGTTCGTGACTGAGGACTTTCCTCACTAGGAATTTCCTCGGTGACGAATTTGTAAAAATGTCCTATTCACCCCCCTCTAGTCAATATAACGCATTTTCAGGTGCCCCCGGGGGGTAACCATGACGAACTCATACACCTCTTCCCCCGCCTGAATCCCTGCATGAGGTCGCGGGGAAGGAGCACCACGGCGGCAACCTCAGATCGACAGTGCCGCCCTTGCATGGCCCCCGGACGTCATCTGTCCGCGGTTGCTAGAGCCGACCCCTTCCACTATCACCACAGTACACATCGAACATAGGGGGCTGCCCCTTCTAGCACCCGTTTAGCTTTGGGCCCGTCCGCGACCCACTCCACTACAAGGGGGGAGGGGCATGCTGAAGAAATGGCGGAGGAAGAAGATAGAAGCACTAGACAGTGGGGAGGAGCAAGAGACTATGAGTGAGCTGCGCCCTCCCTTCGATCATTCCCTATTTATAGGGATGAGTGCGAGAAGAAGGGGAGAGAAGTCGCTCCGTACGTCTGAAGGCGAGCGCTCATCCACGCGCACGTGGCCCCACCAACCGCCCTCCTCGACCAATGGCGAAGCGCCCGTCACCCAAGGCGCAATCAAGACAGGAGGGGGAGCGATGCCACTTATTTCTGGAAGGTGAGTAGGCGCCTCTTCATGTCCCTAGTAAGAGCCCCGAGGAAGTCCAAGCGGTTGTCTGCCCATGTACCGACGTGACCGCTCGCTGCGGGGCGTGTTGCATGGGCGACCTCCCCTCTCCACCAATGCGGTCCATCGCAGGGCGGGTCCGGTGGGGATGGTTAGAAAAAAATTCATTAAAGTGAAGTGCGGCCACGCATGCCCATGCACTATTTTGGGACTAGCCCAACAACGCAGCATGCACGGGTGTATGGCCGAGGCTCGGGGGCTACTGTTGGTGTTCTTAGAAAAGGAGTCCTTTGTCCCCCTGACTTAGGCACTGGCAGCCACGACCCCCAAGAAGGGAACTCCTTGTCATGCTCACCACGAGCCCTGAAGAAAACCAAGACCAAGACTGAGGAGGGCAGCAAGACCCTCATTGGCCTATGCACGCGTCTGGCCGTGGCGCCCGGCAAGCTCCTAGACCATCGAGCCGCCGAACCACCTCACAAGGGGGATGATTGTCCACATCAGTCGAGGTGTCGAGAGGCAAGGTGGGCAGGCAAAACTAGCAAGGGCACGTGGTCGTGGCAGCGGGTGCTTCCCAGCCGCAACGACACTCGTCCCATGGCATGGCAGCATACTAAGAGGTAGTTGGGTGAACAACACAAAGAGAGAGGCAATCCTTGCCGTGAGATGTCACCCGCGCGTGACCTCACGTCGCATTTATTCTGCATGTACCAATCCGTAAGAGTTAGGTACTTCCCACTACCAATTCTCGCAAGTAGTCTCATCACTGCAGTACGCACTGTACACCCAGTAAAAATACCGTTTTAACCACTTTGGTAACCCCTTTATCCTATAAAAGGAATACATGGCCACTCGAAAAAAGGTAGACACCCTCTTTAATCACACGTGTAGCTGGGCCTCTCGAGCATCCTTGTCCGGCAGCTGTGCTCCTATACTCAAGCCACCTAATCAACTACCACCATGAATAGGACGTAGGGTTTTACGCTGCAGAGCGACCCGAACTTCTATAACCCTTTGCGTGTGAACTGGCCGATTGATTCTCTACGTGCACCAAAGCCCCTTGCAGAATTGTAAAATGGGCCTTCTAGGTCTCATAGGTCATCGCTGGTCCATTCCCCCGACAAAGGGGTTGGCGGACTCTCCCAGGCTGCTCCATGCTACCTCTTGAGCTTGCGTTGGTTTTCGCTTGAAGAGGAAAGGGTGATGCAGCAAAGTGGATAAGTATTTCACTCAGTTTGTTGAGAACCAAGGTATCAATCCAGTAGGAGGAACAAGAAAGGCCCCAACTGTAGTACCTACACAAATAATCAAACTCTTTCACCCAACGCTAAAAAGGGGTTGTCAATCCCTTTAGAGTTATTTGCAAGGATGTGATCTGATAGAGATAGATATAAAAGATTGGGGAAACAAAAGTAAATAAATTGCAGCAAGATATTTTTGGTATGTTTGGTTTATAGATCTGAAAGTATAATATGGAAAATAGACCCGGGGGTCATAGGTTTCACTAGAGGATTCTCTCATGAAGGAAAATAATACGTTGGGTAAAAAAATTACTGACGAGCAATTGATAGAAAAGCAAATAGTTATGAAGATATCCAAGTCAATGATTATGCATATGGGCATCACGTCCATGTCAAGTAGACCGAAACGATTCTGCATCTACTACTATTGATCCACACATCGACCGACTCCTGCCTGCATCTAGAGTATTAAGTTCATGAATAATAGAGTAATACATTAAGTAAGATGAAATGATGTACATGGATAAACTCAAACAATATGATGAAAACCCCATATTTTTATCCTTGATGGCTACAATACAATACGTGCCTCCCTTCCCTTACTATGTCACTGGGTGAGGACACCGCAAGATTAAAACCAAAACTAAGCACTTCTCCCATTGCAATAATTACCAATCTAGTTGGCCAAAACAAACCAATAAATCGAAGAGACTTGTTAAGATATGAAATCATGCATATAAGAATTCAAAAGATATTCAAATAATATTCATAGATAATCGAAACATAAAATTGCAACTCATCAGATCTCGACAAACACACAACAAAAGAGTATTACATCGAAGAACATGGTAATGAAGATCAAAGTGAGAGAAAAAGCCATCTAGCTACTAGCTATGGACCAGTAGGTCTATGGTGAACCACTCAAGCATAATCGGAGGGGCAATGGAATTGATGTAGATGCCCTCCGTGATCAATTCCCTCTCTGGCAGGTTACCAAAAAAGGCTCCCAGATTGGATCTCACGGTAACAGAGGTTCCCGGCGGCGGAAAAGTATTTTCGTGGCTCTTTATTGCAATGGGGGAATATTTGGGAATTTATAGGCTGAAGAATAGGGTTAGAAGACCTGCAGGGGGACCCACAAGCCAGGGGCGCACCCTGCAGGCTTGTGGCCTCCCGGTAGGTGCCCTTCCCCCTACTCCAAGTCTTCTGGGTTTCTTGTGGTCCAAGAAAAATCATTTCGGAAATTTTATTCCGTTTGGAATCCGTTTAATATTCCTTATCTGCTATACTCAAAAACATGGGAAAATAGAAACTGGCACTAGGCTCTACATTAATAGATTAGTCCCAAAAATAATCTATAACAACATATTCATGTATATAAAACATCCAAAACAGATAATATAATAGCATGGAACAATCATAAATTATAGATACGTTGGAGAAGTATCACTCCACGCCACTTAATCCGGCTAGATCCCGGCCGCCTGCCCCTCATTTTGATCGCGGTTTATCAGTGGGAGCACCGGGCCTAAGTCCTCCTCCATGGAGACGGAAGAGGGCTGGAGAGCCAGACTGACATCTGGAGGGGCTCGGGCTGGGGCCGCAGTCTTCGCCTTCTTGACGGCTGGCGCCATCTGCCTATTGTGGTCGCGAATGAGGCATGGGAGGTGCCATGTGGGAGACTGGATTAGGATGAGTCACGCACGGAAAAGGGAGGCGCAACAAGGTAGATGCGAGTCAAGGAAAAGCAATAATGCCCCACGCCGCTCGCAGGCTTTACGTGAGCCTGGGAAGTTGTCGAGACATCGTGGGGAAGTGGTGGTGTCCCACACCCCGTATTGCGCCTCGCGTCACGCCTGACCCACGAGAACTTGGTTCCGACACTTTTAGCCCCTCAACTGGTTGAACGATGCACGCCCCGGGCCCGGTTCTATTATCGAGCCCATGGTACTAGGGGTACCCATATCCGTCTGCGTGCATCCCAAGACGCGACGCATGCCATGGGTCCGACTGGGCCCACCATTGTATTTTGTGGGTGAGACCTTCGCGAGGCCGCCCGCCTCGTGAGGCGCCCGTGAGCAAGCATCGTCACGAGCCACGCTAAACCCCCCTCGCGAGGTCGCCTCCCGAGGCTACCTGCGAAGCCCTCGCAGGACGCAATAGTCAAGAGTGGCTCGGAGGGGTCGCACGGTCCTACATCGCCATGTGAGTGATGTATGCCACACCGAGCAGCACCTGGAGCCATGCCAGCAGGCGCAACTAAGGAGGCTTTCCTCTTTTGTGCTAAGGGAGCACGGGCAGCTCTACGGTTCCCAAAGCAATCTCCAAGGGTTTCTCATTTGGGGCATGAAGACCAAAGCTGGGGGCTTCCCAGGACGGAGGTCATCCCGGAGCCCGCCGGTGTGTCATGGTAGGAGTCTTTTGCAGGTAAAGACTACTTTGTCAGGATAGGCTACAGTCCTGCCCACCTTTAAACTAGCCGTTGCGGCAACCCTTCCTGCGTTTTTCGGGGGAAGAGGACCAGGGCTAATATAAGAGAGGGCATGATACCGCCGTAGAAGTGGACCAACCCCAGAGGTAGCAAAAACCCACCTTTGTACTCTCTGTCACCCTCAAGTAATCTAGACAAGCAAGAGTAGGGTTTTACACGGCGAGGTGTCCCGAACCTGGGTAAACTGTCGTCGTGTCTACTATTCTTCTTCCTTAGCTCGAGCATGCTGTAGTGTCGTCGTGAGGTTGCACGATAGAGTAGGGAGGGAGAACCTCCACACCCCAGAGTTGGAACCTATTACGGTCCCAGAGCCTCGATTCCGACACGCACCCCCGACTAGACAACATACAAATTTTTCAGTCATGGATACAAGACTCTCCAACTTCGTGCTCATGCCATGATCGACACCTTAATGAATAGAGGATCAAAAACATTAATATCATAATTCTTACTAACCAATTTCCACACGCTAATAAGCCTCTCTATTATAACTCCAATACTGTTGATCATACATTTTGCATTTAATGATCTACATACACCATTTCATTATATCTGTCTTGTATACCTATCCATTTCATACTAGACATATAAGGACTGCAAATTACAACTTTCTGTTTTAGAAACTCTCAAAAAGATATAAGGGTAGCATGAGACAGCTAAGATTTATACACAATATAATTTCAGCTGTGCTCTAAATATATAAGTGAAGTGCATGAGCATAATTGCCTTAACTCAAAAGATATAAGCAAAGCATAAAACATTCTAATAAATTACGATGAGTGTGTATCTCTGTCAAAAGAGGTGTCCAGCAAGCAATGATTGTGGAAAACTAAAAATCAAACAAATTATAATACACGACGCTTCAAGCAAAACTAATATCATGTGATGAATAAAAATATATCTCCGAGTAACAAACTGATGGATTACAGACAAAAAAGGGGATGCCTTAAAAAATATGAGTCAAATGCCTTCCTTGAATACTACCTTGGGGTGGCTTGGTCTTACACAAGTTTAGGGTCTTGCCGCTCCTTATTCCTTTATCCATCGCGATCTCACCCAAAACTTGAAAACTTCACCACACAAAACTCAACAGGAATCTCGTAAGAACCGATAGTACAATAGGTAATCATAAACTTTAAGCACTTTTGTAAATAGGTTCATATTTATTATTGCATAATAAGTACTGAACTCTTATTCTCCCATCACTTATACCCCCTGATACAATTTGTAGAATTATTAAAACAAACAAACTATGCACGAAAAAAACAAAATCTATCAAAAACATAATAGTCTGTAATGATCTATACCAAAACCATACTTATGTAACTCTGAAAATTCTGAAAATTAGCAAAACATTGGATTTTTCATAGCAATATTGTGTAAGAAGTTAAGATTAAAAAGACATTCCATTGAAATCAAAGAAATTAAATACTGGGTGTAGAAGTTTCTATTTTTTTGCCAAATCAATTCTACTATCATCGAAATCACCCCAAAGGCTTGTTTGACACCAACACTGAGTAAAACATTAAAATATAACCATTATAGCAGGAATGTTGGGCCATTTGCATTTTTATCCCTAACTAGAACCACCTACTTAAATTTGCCCCTAGTTTTGAAGCATGCTCAAATTTGGCCCTCTTTTGTTAAGTGCGCTTATAGAAATGCCCTTCCATACATTTTCCATCCAGTCAAATAACTTTGACCATCAGATATTTCTATACGCGCACTTAACGGTCAATGGCCTTTCACTGGATAGAAAGTGGACAGAAGGGCATTTCTATGAGCGCACTTAATAGAAGAGGGGCAAATTTGAGCATGGTTCAAAATTAGGGTCAAATGTGAGTAGTGTGTTTGAGTAAGGGGCACAAATGTGAAAGACACATTATCCAATGATGTGTTGCTATTCTATGATGTTTGAGTAGATTTGTTTTGTCCTCTGGGTTGGTTGATGATCGTCATAGGTTTGTGTTGTATATTTTATTTCGATGTTGTTATATGGTGCCTTATGTGCCACGCACACGTGGTGGATTCTCACTGTAGGGTTTGCAATAACTTCATGATTCACTTATAGTGGGTGGCTAGAGTGAGAGAATATTACACCCAATTAAGGGGGTTGTTTGCGCATGGGACTAAAAAGAGCTTGATGTTTAATTTTATGGTTGGTTTACCTTAACGATTTGTAGTAGTTGAGGATGCTTGCTAGAGGTCCAATCATAAGTTCATGTGATCCAAGTACGTAAAGTATGTTAGCGTATGCCTCTCCCTCATATAGAACTAAAATAATGTTTAGAAATCTAGTTACCGATTGCCTAGGGACAAATATTTCTCTTGCGTTACGAAAAAGCTTTCTACAAAACAACTAACTTAATTAATATTTATCTAAAGAGACCCTAACTTTTATTTACTTATTTTTATTACCTTGCAAAACTATCTAGTACACCTGCTAAGTACTTCTAGTTTCCTTCCCACAAAGTAGTTTCATACCTTTTCCAGGTAAAGTAAGCATTAGCATGCATAGAGTTGATTCGGTGGTTGATAGAACTTGAGAGAATATTAACTCTACCTTTAGCTCTTCATTGGGTTCGTCACCCTTATTTATGAAAGATGGCTACAAATAATCCCCTATACTTGTGGGTTATCATATAGGTAAACGTGAAGTAATTTTGGGCCCTTAACAGTTGAATAAACCACGGGCCTTAATTGGGCCAAAAACAACCATGTTCTCTTAGCAGGTTGAAATATAGATTGGGTTGAATTGTACATAACATATAACAGGCTGACAACAAGCAAAATTTAGGTCGACCCAACTACATGACGTGTCATTAACATGCCAAAATTTACCTCTGGCCTTAGCTGGCCCAGTCACATTATGGGTTGTAGCACGCTGGATGCAAAGAGGGCCACAATTAAGGGCATGTATATCACATGCCTAGAAAAGGCTGATTGTCATGTTGGGAAAAAAGTTATGCATGAAGTCTATGGGCCATTAGGACGCCAAAATTTACTTTAGACCATAAATGGGCCTAAGTGTACCATGGGTCGTTAAATGGCGAAAGTGAAATAGTGCCGAAAACGACCTAATTGCACCAAGGATCATTAACTAGCCGAAACAAACATGATGTCAAATTAGGTGAAACTATTTAATGGTCCTTTAACACACCGAAATACAAATTGCATCTTCAATGGACTAAAACCAGATAGGATTTTTAATAAGCCAAATCTGATATGGGTCCTCTTATGGCTCAAAACATGGCAGGATGTTAACGGCCCACTACTATGTGTCAAAATATTTTGGCTTTTGACTAGGTCGGCCATTTTAACCTAAATGGATCACCCTTGGGCGTTTCCAAGTGACGAAGTTTGATAGGCGCCTCTCGTCCATTGGCTGGATCAGATCTATTGCAACATGGGGCTGACATGTGGTTCCGTTGGCGATTGAGAAAATGGCACATGGAATATCATCATTGGTCGGAGTTGTTAACGGGTATCGGATCCAAAATAGACACCCGTTAGCTTAACGGCGACCCGTAGTGGTGTCTTCCACATGTCGGTTACCCTTGACGAGATCACTTCTACGACGCGCCATTTATTTTCATTGATGCGGACACTTCGATGATAATAATTTAAGTATTGTCATGCAACACTTGTTGGACACCACAGGTATGACTATCTTCATTCTGTCATAAAATAGTCACGGATGTACATTCGTGACAGAAAATGTGAGTTACTGTGAGAAACACATACGATCATGGAACTGTTTTTTGTAGTGTTTTGGTGTGCTTCATCCACAAACACCATGTTGTCATCACTTTGTCCTACGATGAGCTCCTGTACGGTGACACCATGCTGCAGATGTGGGCCTGCCGGCTAGAACCCCATGCAGGGCATGTTGATCTCCGCCACCATGTGTGCCTCTACCTCGAGGGGCTACCACTCTACGCCTAGGACGACCAGGTTTTCACCAACATCGTCAGCTCCATCCTCTTGTTGGACTACATTGAGACGCTGTCCAATATGAATACGGAGGCCAAGGTGCTGACCATGTGGGCATGGACGCCGCGCCCAAGCAGGGTGCCAAGAGTGAATTGGATCATGTTCCCTGCCCGCAACACTGGCACACGAGTGTATGTACGGAAGGGGCTGAAGCATCGTGTCCTACTCCTTCCGGACATCCCTGAAGATCCACCCTTTGGCAGGGTGGTACCTAAGCCAAAGCAATAGAGTTACAACATCGTTTATGAGCCACAAAGGTGCGTGACCGACGTGAGTGCATCTCACATGATGTTCGGCGCGACTGCCATGATAACGAAGACTGAAATGGGGAGGAAGATTGCGACCGCAAGCGTGATGGTCGGGGCACGTCTAGAGGTGGGCAAGTGTGAGGTGATCGCGTTCTTTGGACCCTCTCTCGTGCACCACATGATGAGCAATGGACAACAACAAGGAGCATCAGGAGGGATGTCGTTGGAGCCACAATGGTCATCGCCACAAAAACAGTGACCTATATGTTGTCCCAGAAGCCGCACAAGTGTTGCTTTGATCTCACTCATCAAGCATGACACCCGAACATGCGAGGGAGGTCGAATCCCTCCGCTCCACCATGGCTGCTCCTGCTGGTGATGGTGCGCAGGGTCATAGTTCGATCAGGCAGCAACGCCAAGCCTCTGCAAGGCGCGTTTCCAAGGATGAAACACTCCTCCTACATCACGACCCATGTGTCCTACAACAGTGCTTCGACACCCTTGGCCTTGAAGCGAGTTGACACGCGTGCTGTTGCAATGGATGCCCATGTCTTTAGTCTAGCACTCATGAAGCTCTGTTTGTCGGCCACGCTGCAGCGACCACTTATGGACATCTCCCTGTTGTTTCCCCTAGGCTTTGAAGCCTTACCTGCTCCACCTCTCAACTGTTGCAGCGACCTGCAGCTAACCCCAAAGCCACCTCGTTCTCGCCCCCATGTTATTGGACATGACATGCCCACAGGCCTGGCAAATATTGTTGTCAAATGCCTCAATCTCCCATGCAACACTCTTATGGTCGAGGTAGCCGATGTTCCTATCCCCTCCAATCACAGTTATATGTCTCCAATGTTTCTAGTTTTCCAAACACGTTTGGTCTTGTTTTGGACTCTAATTTGCATGATTTGAATGAAACTAATCCAGACTGACGTTTATTTCAGCCGAAGTGCTATGGTGTGGTTCTAGTGCAGAAATTAATATTCTCCGAATTGGACAAAACTTTATGCAATTTTTTATGGAATACATAAGAAGTACCGGAGTGAAGATCGACCATAGGAGGGCCACTAGTTTCTCACAAGGCAACATGGTACACTCACCCACCCTAGGGCATGCCATGATGCCTTGTGGGGCCTAAAAGTGCGTTATATCGACTAGAGGGGGGTGAATAGGAGATTTTTAAGAATTCGTTACAAAGGAAATTCCCTTTGAGTAAATTGCTAACTAATGAATTACGGGCAGCACAATAAGCACTAAGGTGTAAGTGTAACATGTCAAAAGCATGGTCATCATGATGGAATAAAACAAACACAGAATGCGAGTAGCATGAAAAATATAAGAAGGTGATGAACAAGTTGGCTGAAGAAATTGAGATGAGGAACTTGAAAAAAGTCTTCAATCAAATTATTCAAACACTAACGATCAATTTCATCAACACGTAAAGATAGTGATTTGATGACCTAGTTCTAAGTGTTTTGACAGTCGTACATCTGGTTTGGAGTAGCTTGGTATTTAAGCCAATGGACAAATAGTCCGAGGACCCATAGCCCTTACCGTATTATCCTTGACCTAAGGTCAGACATACCTTGCCCAACACTCGTGATAAGTCTTCAGGGAAGACTTCCAAGCCCTCACAAAGTCGGTCACCCGACAATCCATAATTTAGTGTTAAATGTTCTAGACCATTGACGCTTAACAGTCTTCAAAGGTAACAAGCATTAGTTCCACGCATGAACAATCTCCTCAGTGTTGCTCAATCACTTTCGGGTTTTAGTTTTTGTTTGGGTATTTGGGTTTTTCCTCACAGATGATTTACTAGCAAAGTCCTTGGAGGATGGGAAGGTCTCAAATGACAAGTGTCAAGTTCTCTCTTAGAGCAGCCAACCAGCTAGTGGTTGTAGAGGACGTATATTTATAGCGTGGGAGCAATCTCGACATAATATGATATAAATGCCCTCCTAATGATATGACCGTTAAGTGGGTAAGGTTTTAGGATAGCTAGCGCAAAGCACGACAACGGTCAAAATTTTCAAAGTATGAAAACCTCATATCTATCATGTTCCTCACTTGTAGGCAATTCGCACTGGAGAAATCCTAACTCCCTAGTCAGAACAATTTCCTCATAGATCATAAGAACTACGTCTGTGTTACTGAAGCAATTGACTGAACAGCAAGAGATTTCCAAAGGCTTCACTTGAAGGATTGGTTATGTGTAGGCTTTGAGATGAGCATTACTTGTAAACTATTCCTTATTATTACCTCAACCCCCGTTAACAACACGGTGTTCCTATGACTCAAAAAAAGGAAATAAAACTACAAAAACAAAACTGTTCATGCTTCCAAGACCTCGCATCAATATCTTCAAGGACACACCAATTTCCTCATTTTCAAAAACTTCAGGAAAGTACCAAAGTCTTTAGTTGAAACCATTCATTTTTAAGGGACGATAATCTTCGAATATCTCAAAATCCTGAGCGACTTATAGAGCCTTTGTACACTCACAAACATATTAGTCTCTTAAACTATAAGTTTTCAATACACCAAAAGCACTAAGGGGCACTAGATGCACTTATAATCTCCCCCATTTGGTGATTGATGACAAATGTGTTAAGTTTCCAATAGGGATAAATATATGACCGTAAGTACTGAATTTAAGGAATTTGATTCCATGATATAGAGAAACTCCGCCCTGAAGTTGTGCATATTTGAGGAATTTGCTTTGGACTGCAAATGCACATTGTAGGTTAATACCATGGAGATATTCCCCTATATCAAGAATCCATACATACATTTAATATATATCATGAGGGTTTGAAATGCATGATGGAAAGTGGTGTCTCACGAAATTCAACATGTGTGCATTAATTATCATGAGGAATAAGAATGCAAGAAAGGCAATTCAAAAGTGTGAGACCACCACCAGACTTAAGTTTACAACTGATACAGCGAAACACTTCAAAAGAACAAGAGTTGCAACTTAACAAAAACATAGGCCATATAGGTAGACCCGCTTGAAGACTAATTCAAATTTCTCCCCCTTTGTCATAAAGTGACGAAAAAGGATGAAATTGAGGACTAACGCCCGTGAAGAATTTCAACTTGTTGTTGGTGGAGAAGCGCGATCATTGTTGGGGTCGTTTTGTTGATGAAGGTCATACAGTAGTGTCGTCAAGATCCTCAGCTTCATTTGTCGAGTCTGATGAAGAAAGTGAGCTGGTCACCAGAAGAGGAACTTGACCTTTCTTGAAAAAAATTCCTGGCTGAAACGCTTAAATTCCATCTCCTCAAGTTCTTCGGGAGTCTTGAGGTGAGACAAAATGGCCCATGTGCGATCGAAGATTTCATGAAGATAATAGTGATTTTTCATCATGGAATTATGCGTGACCATCATGTCACGAAGTATTGCATCGAAGTGACAATTTACCCACTAGTGATTGCGATAGACATTCTGATGAAGATTTAGAAGAAGTTCACGGTCAGTCATCACACATGGGGCAGTTTCACGAGGAACTTGATATGAGGCTTTTGCAACATAATCTTGTGATGTCGTGTCATCATTTCTGGAATATGATGTAGCTTGATGAAATTGTCCATCAAGAGGACGAGATCCTTCATCTATGTATTTTTTCCTTTAAATTCTATTTGGTCAAAGGTTTTCTTGACGACGTTGAGCGGGTGCAGGAAACTTAAGTGATTCTAGAAATCTACTTTATAAGGGATTGAGGATGTGGCGCTGATGAATTTCATGATCCGCCGCACATAAGGCTTCAGTTCAAACGGTGACAGAGCAATGTTGGACAAAGTCCTCATGAAGGAATTGTGAATGTTTATGGGAATCCCATGAATGATGTTGAACATCACATTCTTCATGATTCCCACCACATGTTCTTCTTCAGAATTATGACCCTTGATAGGACTGATGGTTTTTGTCAAGATGTGGTAGACCGTTCTTGGCACATAGAACAAGTCCTTGAGTAGGAATGTTGTTCTCGGAGGTTCGCCTCGTTCCAGAGGTTTCATTATCACTTGCATCAGATGATCTGGCAGTTCACGTTCATCGTAGATGCATCGGGCTCCTTCTGAGGGAAGACCAACTCGGACCACACTTAGCTATTTCATTGCGGGAGCAGTGTAGTGTGTGTCAACAGTCATCTAGTCAAGTACCCATGTGTTGATATACTATGATTCACCAAAGAGATGCAAGGTTGCATATCATTAAGGAATTTGATCTTCATTTAGTAATAGATATCCATGCAAAATGGCAAGAGACCAGTACCATGAAGAACACTTAGGACTGGAGTGAAGCAATGAATGAACTCCATATCTACATGAGGAATTTTACGGTACTGGAAGAGTTTGTTCCTCTGAAATAGCACATAACCATAGAAGTTCACATGAGCTGAATTCCAGAACCTCTTGTGCCTTATCCTTCGAGCGTCATACGGATTTGCACCCATGAAGAAATGATGTTCATCATCAAAATTATCCTTGGGGAATTTTGCTTGGTTTGTACCTTTGTATGGATTATGTGGCTTGGGTTGAAGATTTAGCTTATATCTCCCAACAATTGCTCTTGGCACATTTTCTGCGTGAGGAACTTGAGCCACAACAAGTGTTGATTGAGTATTTTGAACAAGGGGCTCATCTGAAGTAGCCTCAGTGGTTATGATGTCAACATCGAGTTCCTCGGGTTGAGGAATTTGAGGTGCATGGTCCTCAACCACTAATTATTTAGTGTAAGGAATATCTGTAGAATATTTATCAATGACAGTCTGGCTAGCAGTGGATTGAGCAACAGGAGCATCAAAATCTTCAGTCAAGTTTAATTTTGACAATAGCAGTTTGGTCAACAGTTTCTTCAGATGATGCAGCTGGTAATTATTTTGGAATTGATTGCATTAGAGTATGATGTTCATCACACCCAGTATGAATTTCCTTGGTGACAACAAGGGAACGAGGAATCTGATGAAGTGGAGTGGCCAATGGCGAATTTGGGTGAGGTGTGTCTCAATATTCAGGATTGATCACCACACTCGTGGAGCCAATGTCCACCTGTTCTTCAATTACTTCAACTCACGCATCTTCAGCAGATAACTGAGGTAGGACTGAATATGCACGAGGGTTTGAAGTGTCATGTTCCACTTCAATTTCTTCATTGATCAGTTGTGTTGAAGTAGCAGATCAATTTTCTTCATCCAGTTCTGGAATGATATATTCCTGACCAAACAGTACCATTTCATAAGAAGGTACCATATTGATGGGAGTCACATCAATTGGTTCACTTCAAGAACTTGGCAAAGTCCCCAAGAGTTGGACTTCTGAGGATTCAATACTTTTTGATGCTTTGTGCTTCCTAGTGTCTTCCTTTTCAGTAGCCTTTGTCTTTTTCGCTTCGGATGCACAAGGAAGAGTGAATTTCTTCACTCTTGAAGATTTTTTCACTAGAGCATTTTCTTCACGGAAGACTGATGCAGTCGTCCTGGAAGGAGCACTTTATTTGGGCACAATAGTTTGTTTAGCTGGCCTCCCAGGTTCTGCAAGTGCAACAGTGGAGGCTGCCCTGACAACTTGGGATCAACAACTTGGCCTTCAACAAGTGGAGGTCTTGGGCATCGAGGGTTTAATGCAAATTTATTCATGTACTTTGGAGTCACGTATCTGTACACTTCCATTCTTTTGCCCATCTCCTCTCAATTTTCTATATGTGGATTTTACGATTTTCCTTGGTCTACTTGCAATAGACTTCCTAATTAGGACTGCAATATTAATCATAGATATCTTCAGGTATTTTGAAAGTAGTGTTAGTTTCTGCCTTCTTTCCTCCTTTCTCGGGTATTTTCCCATAAACATTTTTTCACTTGAGGAATTTGAGCTTTTGATGATTCTGAGAATGTGTGTAAAGTTTCTTCAAGAAATGATGCAAATGAGTTAAGTTGATGAGAACCTAGAGATTTGTTAGCACACATTTTTGTACCGGTAAACAAAGTATTTGTGCGAAGAATTTGAAGAGGTCATATGTGTTCCCAGAAGTTTTTCAAAAGCATATCAGGTTGAGGAATTTGACAAAAGATGTCTTGAAGAATTTCGCTAATTGTTTTTGACATTGGTTACAGAGTTGTGCAGATCCCAAAATTTATACAATTGAGGAATCTTTTGAAGAATAACATGTCTTACTGAAATAAATCTAGTGAATTAATCTTAGGAGGTGTTCATCTGACGAAATGTTGAGGAATAAACACCTTTTGTAGATTTTGAGATATCATAAACATCTACTAGGGTAGTAAAATTAGATTTTATTTATCCTGTCTGATGAACACGGAGAAGTGCAAGAGGAGAAGTTCGTCGGTTCAGATCTTCTACGCCCTAACTCGGTGCCAAAAGACAGCTACAACGGCGACGGATTGAAGATTTCTGTGGCTAGCACGAGTAGAGTGATGAGGAGGTCATGACAGTGAAGCTCTTCCTCTCTGGCGGCGATTAGTTATAGCAGCGGCAGTAGGTTTGAGCTTCAGTGGTGGAGAGTGAGATCGAGAGGAAGAGAGTTACTAAAGCAGGTTGAATGGTATTTATAGCTTAGGTGAAAACGGTCTGGCCCAAAGTTTCTGGACCAAATTACCCCTCAATCTTCCTCTCCACGCGACATTTAGAGAGGTGGTGATCGTGGGGAATCGTGGGTTATCTAGTCATGGGAAGTGGGAGTGGTTTGGGTGGCAATGAACAAAAAAATTGATAATATTTTTTTAAGATTTTGTTCGCTAATTCTTGAGCTGAGAAGGACTGATTGAAGACTTTGAACGGGTTTCAAGTAGAACGTATATGTAGAATTCGAGAACATACTGGGTTGAGCTTAGCATGGAGGGGGAACGGGCCTATCACATTCACTTAGAAGAAAATCAACTTGAAGAATTAACAATAAGTGAATGTTGTTGAGGACTTTGAAAGATCAAACATATATATATATATATATATGTATGTATGTATATAGTCAACGAAGAGCACATGTTGAAAAAGTTCCGATAATTTGAAAATTTGCAAACTTTGAGGAATTTGAAAAAGTTTGGAAATCTGAAGAATTTGCATAAATATCAATTTTGAAGAATTTCAACTTTGCTTGGTGGTGTAACCCACCGTATAAGAATGATCGTGTCACACACTTCGTACATTTCTCGTAGGGTTCTGAGAATCAAATTATTCATTAATTTCTTCATACTTAGATGGGCAATCTTCATTGAGTAAACTAAAACGATACTTCGTGTGTTGCACATCTATGTCATTAATTTTGCGTAAGTGTTAAGATGTGTGTCCATTCAGAGAACATTCAAAGATTCTAAGTTACTTTGCTCACAATACAACTAGCAAAATCTATTTTCATCCAAGGGCTTAGTGAAGATATCTTCCGGTTGTTCTTCAGTCTTCACATGGTCGAGGAAGATGTTTCCCTTGAGTACATGATCACGAAGAGAATTATGAAGAACCTAGATGTTCTTGGTCTTCGAGTGTTCAACTGGATTGTTCGCAATCTTGATTGCACTCTCATTAGCGTAGTAGAGTGGCACATTCTTCACATTGATGCCGTAGTCCTTGAAGGTTTGCTTCATCCATAGTACTTGAGGACAACACTATCCAGCATCAATATGCTCAGCTTCTAAAGTGGAAAGTGACACGTGGTTCTGTTTCTTTGAGGACCAACAGACTAAGGGTCGTCCGAGGAAATGGCATGTGCGTGATGTTGACTTGTCGCCCACATGATCACTAGCATAGCCAGTGTGAGAGTCGGTGCAGAAAGACTGGGGTCCCTAGTGCCCCAGACTTGTGCACATGAACAAAGAGCTAGCCCGTGATGGCAGGACACGGCAGAATCCAGACAAGACTCACCCCCAAGATATCCAAGGCCCCGACAAGCCTGTCTTGCCGGGAAGACAACCAAGGCCACGTCCACCCAACGGGAGTGATGAACACACCTAGCCCAAGGCCCCGATGAGCCCCCTCGCCGGGAAGACAGCCGAAGGCCCCGACAAGACTCCTTGCTGGGGGGAAGCACCAAAGCCCAGGCAAGCCCCCTTTTGCCGGGATGACGTGACAGCGCGCCAGAGGGCGACCGCCCATGCCACAGTACCACCGCTCCCCCGCGTTCCAGCGCATTCCGCATGCGCCAACTTGGCGCCCAGGTGTCGAAACACCTGCACACATGTCTTCACCAGCACTTAGCTGACATGGACAAGACGTGCACTGAATGCACCTGACAGCGGTAGATGGATAAGCGCCGCTTTAGGTTCATTGTTACATCTCGTGAACCTACTATGGAGCACTGTAGGTGACCCCTTTGCCTATAAAAGGAGCCCCTTAGCTCATTCACAAGGTGTTAGACTTTTTGGAAATTGGCCAAGAAAACGATTATCATCACTGTAAATGAACAACGAAAGAACGCTTAATACGATCAGACGAGCAGGACGTAGGGTTTTATGCGTAAGCGGCCCTAACCTAGGTAAAAAGGCTTGCTTGGTGTTGATCATTTGGTCTGCTCTTGATGTTGTTTGTCCCCGCTCTACGAACACAAGGGTATCTCGTTGATCGCCATAGGTGTCGACCTAGCATCGCCGACATCTTTGGCACGCTAGGTAGGGGGCAGGGAGAGGCGCGTGGAGTGGAGCAGGCACAACGCCGACTCCATCGAAGTTTGGGCGCTATGCTGCGTTCCTTCGGATTCGGAGCACCGCGGCGGGCACCGTGTTCTTCTACGGCTTCCCAAGGCCTATGCGAGTGCGTTGCTACACATGCAAGCGTGGCAGGGAGGCGGAGATTCCAAAGAGCAGCATCGTCAGGCCGATGCGTCGCTCGATTGGGGCCAACGCGCAGATGTCGAGGGCGTGCGTGGGCACTTCATAGAGGCCATGGCGCATACTCCGGCATACGCACCTCCGTGGAGCGTTGCACCCCTGAGAGCATCGCATCACCACTGAAAGACGCGCTCGGGGGTTCCGTGAGCACAGCCTAGCAAGAGAAAGGAAAAAAGGGTTACACCATGGCTGGTTCTTCCTCCAAGCAACGGTCATGAACCGTCGGCAAGAAGCCCTTGCCGGAGAAGAGACCACCAGGAGTGGTGATTCCTTGCTTGCAGGAGGCTTCAACGCCCCAACAAAAGATTCACACGTCGGATCACGGTGCAAACAGATAAGTTCTTTAGTTTGAGACCCACATTCGGAATAGATAGATCCTTTGCTTTTTCACTTCGGAAGTTTCAAATCTTTGTGTGAGGAGTTTGCGCGTACTGGGACCTTTCCAAAGCTCGGTGCACCTTGTCTTTGTTTCGAACTCGTTCAAATGACCTCAACGGCCATAGAGCGCCTTCAAAGAGTTGCGAACCTGATCAACAGAGCAAGCGGCTACGTAGCACCCGATTTCGTCTCAAGCTGCGGTTGGTGATTTCCATGGTTGCATTGAAGGCGGTAAGGAGCCTTGCTGGTAGTCGCCGACAAGCTCCGTGATATGCACGAACAAATCGCACAAAGAACATAATCAAAAATGGGAAAAACAGTCTTTTTCATTCATATGGATAGATACACTTAGCTCCACTTACAAAGTGTGGTCGTCCTAGCCTAAAGACCATGTCTTTGGACAAGGATTGACCCACGCGGAGGAATTGGAGTTAATGAACACAAGGCGTGGCAAGGCCCGTTGTACATCCACGCTGGCTCTCCCAGCGCTGTACCGACGGAAGCGGGTTCGGCCTCGTCAAGCCGCGAAGAGGGGGGTGACAGATCCGGTTGAGATCCCCCCCTCCGAGGCGAGGGCGGGGCATTGCCAGTCCGCATCAGTGCAGGAACCACTCAGTCCCAGCGGGGGGAATCACCATCTGATTCAATTCCCTCGGGCTTGGGACTGGGCCCGGCACCACCGCCGTCGTTATCCGCCTCATCACCGGTCGGTCGAGGCGGAGCTCCGAATGCCGCTCGAGCGACCTTCGTAGCAGTCGAGAAGCGCACATGGGGCCCTCTAAAGGAACCTGGAGGGCCGCCACAGAAGCAAGCCGTGGGAAGGCAGATATGTTGGAGTAACGCTCCGCCTCCCCCGGGCCTCGACCTCTGCGGCGACCTCGGCCCCTCGCCCTTCCTACACCACGGGCGTCTAGGCTGTCTTCCCCTTGCTGCCCTCATGGCAGATGGTGGCCGACCTCGTCCCTTGACCATGTTTAGGTACGAGCGCCACCGGTGGAAGACCAAGGTCGAGGAGTTGGTGGAATCAAAGGGAGTTGGATTCGAAAAACCCCTCGCAAACCCTCCCGATTTATAGGACGGCGCGAGGGGGCTAGCCTACATTACTCCAGAAGTCACCACCCTCCATGACCAGTCACTCAAACTCACGGTGCGAACAGAGAACCACCCTGATACGCCAATGCATGCACGGGTGGGCCCAGCGACTAATACGCCTTTCAAGGCCTCGACTGCCACCTGCCCATCAATGGTTGCGCATGCCACGCGCGTGGCAGAGGTGTTTCGGGAGGCGAAGGGGCCACTCCGCACACGACCTTCAACTTGACGCATCCGATGCGCGGTGTGGGGAAAGGCAACCGCCAGCGGATCCAGCCACACGAGCCCGTACACCTCTTTGGGCCTGGCCCAACAATGCTCCGCGTGCGTGGGTGGCCCAGGTCCAGGGGCTCCTGTAGGTGCACTAAAGACTGGGGTCCCTAGTGCCACATACTTGTGCAAGGAGGCAAAGAGCCCCTAATGGCAGGACACAGCAGAATCTAGACAAGACTCACCCCCAAGATATCCATGGCCCCGACAAGCTTGTGTTGCCAGGAAGACACCCAAGGCCACGTCTACCCAACGAACTTGATGAACACACCTAGCCCAAGCCCCCGGCGAGCACCATCGCCGAGAAGACAGCTGAAGCCCCCGGCAAGCCTCCTTGCAGGGATGAAGCACCAAAGCCCCAGCAAGCCCCCTTTTGCCGGGATGACGTGGCAGCGCGCCAGAGGGCGACCGCCCTTTCCACTGTACCACTGCCCCTCCGCGTTCCAGCCCATTCCGCATGCGCCGACAGGGGGCCCAGGTGTCGGAACACCTGGACACATGTCTTCACCAGCATTTAGCTGACATGGACAAGACGTGCATTTAATGCACCTGACAATGGTAGATGGATAAGCGCCGCTGTAGGTTTACTGTTACATCTCGTGAACCTACCATTGAGCACTTTAGGTGACCCCTTTGCCTATAAAAGGAGGCCCTTAGATCATTCCCAAGGGGTTAGACTTTTTGGAGATGTGCCAAGAAGACGATCATCATCACTGTAAACGAACAAAAAAAGACAGCGTAATAGGGTGAGATGAGCAGGACATAGGGTTTTACGCGTAAGCGGCCCGAACCTGGGTAAAAAGGATTGCCGGGTGCTGATCGTTTGGTCTACTCTTAACGCAGGTTTTCCCTGCCCTACGAACACAAGGGTATCTCGTTGATCCCCATAGTTGTCGACCTAGTATCGCCGACAGTGAGAATATCCATGGAGATGAAGATTAGAGCCCTTGGGGTAGCATAATCCAAGCGTTGGTGTGAGAGCTAGATATCAAAGAATATGCTTCACAGGCTTATGGTGTGATTGCTTCGGTGTTTCTTGGAAACATGCACACATGCAAACACTAAGCATAATATGTGCCCTACATGCACACAGGTATATTAATGAGACAATCATGGACCGATATACGTTGTGATCAAAAACTTTACCATTTTTGTCAGTGCAGAGGTGGCCGTTTGTGGGCATTAGAATCTTGACGCCTTTGTAGTCTTGCATGCCGAATTTCTTCAGGACATCCTTGAGATATTTTACTGAAGATCCCATTGCATTGCTGACGAATTTGAAGGCCTAGGAAGAATTTCAACTCTACCATTGTGGAAATTTGATATTCTTCACCCATTATATAGCCAAATTCGTCACTATAACATTTGTGAGTACAACAAAAGATGATACCATCTACATATATTTGTCACACGATTAGTTCATTGTCATAGGATTTCGTGAAACGAGTTGGGTCTAGTGAACCAGGTCTGAAGCCTTTCTTCATGAGGAATTACTTCAAGGTGTCATACCACACCCGAGGGTCCTCCTTGAGGCCATAGAGAACCTTGTTGAGTCTGAAGACTTTGTCAGGATGCTTTGGGTCTTCAAAACCTGGGGTTGAGCAACATATACTTTTTCCTCAAGCTAACCATTGAGGAATGCACTTTTCACATCCATTTTATATAAGGTGATATTGTGATGGTTAGCATAAGAAATAAATATACAAATAGCTTCAAGTCTAGCAACAGGCGCAAAAGTTTCATCAAAGTCAATTCCATCAACCTGTGTGTAGCCTTGTGCTACAAGACGAGCCTTATTCCGAACTACTTGACCATCTTCGTCTTGCTTGTTTTGGTAGCTCCACTTGGTACCGATGATATTTCCTTGCGAGGATCAAGGCGCTTGATAGGTTCCCATACATTGTTAACCTTGAATTGATGTAGTTCCTCTTGCATTATTTGAATCCACTCAGTCTCCATAAAGGCTTCATCAACTTTGGGGTTTGCAGGATAGACCAAAAGGAAGAGTGCACATCGAAGTTATTTAAATGTAATGCTTTTGGGCAAGCGAGGGGACCTCGTGCATTGATGTCATTGAGGATTTTGTCAATCTGCACTTCATTTGTAACTCTTGGATGAGCAGATTGATGACTTTGTTGGGGTTGAGGATTTTCATCAACACCATTTTCCTCAGGTGCACCAACTTGAATTTCTTCATTGTTTGGAATGATTTCCTCAACATGTAGAGGTTCTTCAGTTGGGATGATATCTTCTGTTGCCTTGATCCTAATGGATTCTTCAAGAGGCATTTCATCTAGAATAGGAGGTACGTGCTCTCTTTCTCGAGCTGTTAGTTGTGGTAGTTTTTGAAGACTCTGTAGGTGTGCGAGTACTTTCCTTAACCAAGCATAAAACCCTCATGTGCTTTAGGTGCAAATTTAGAACTGTGGTGAGGATCTCTAATCCAGCTTCTTGCACCAAAGACTTTGAAATAACTTACGTTGTATTTCTTGTCAGTGAGGAGTTCATATGAAGTCTTCTTGAGGAATTTTATGAAGATATAACCTTTTGATGATGAGGCAAGAAGTGTTGATTACCTCAGGCCAGAAATGATGAGGGGTCTGATATTCTTCAAGCATAGTGCAAGCCATCTTAACAAGAGTCCTATTATTGCGCCCCACGACGCTATTCTGTTGAGGAGTATATGGGGTTGATAGATCATGAGTAATACCAAGTTCATCAATATAGCCATCAAGACTAGTGTTTTTGAACTTAGTCCCATTATCACTGCTGATGTGCTTGATCTGGACACTGAAATTCATCGAGGCCCTTCAGGAAAATCGTACGAAGACTTCTTGCACTTCAGTTTTGTAACAAATAATATGCACCGAAAGTGTAACGTAAATAATCATCAACAATGACAAAGCCATTTAGAGATTTTGCATTAGTTGGCGTGGCATAATGAGTAGGGCCAAAGAGGTCCATGTGGAGCTATTCAAAATGACGAGTGGTAGTCATGATACTCTTCGAGGGATGCTTGGATCTAGTCATTTTCGAGACTCACAAGCCCCACACAAATAATCCTTGAGGAATTTGACGCCCTCGATGCCAATGACATGATTCTTCTTGTAACATCCCAAATTTCCTAATTTGGAATGTTTTACAAATGTAGCTAAGCATCTATGCATTTTGTTTGCAATAAAATTTTGCATTTGATTTCTCTCAAATTTTGCTTTTGCATTTCTATGTTTTTCTTCACAAGAGAAGTGCCAGGAAATAATTTCCTGCAAGCAAGAAAGAGCGGAGGAAAATGACCGTCCACAATGTGAGGCATTTTTGAAATTATTTTGAGCCAAGAAAACCAAAGTTTTATTGAGAAAATAATTCCAAACAGAAAATAAAGCTTTCAGGTTTTTTCTAAAAAAACATTTTTTAAAAGTTTTTATTTTGGCGTTGGAAAAATGTTAAACGTGTAGAGATTTTTTTCTAAAAATTTTGGTATATAATAGCCTATATTAATTATTTTATTTTGTTTCCTTTTTATTCGTTTTAGTTTCTGTTTTATTAAAAATCTAAAAAACGGGAAAGGTTTTTTTAGGGGAAACCCACCCCGAGCGCATCTTAGCCGGCCCACCAATCCCGCTGGCCCGGGATTCCCCCGCGCCAAACCGCACCCACGCCGCCCCTACCCTCACCTGCTGACCCCTGGGCCCCGCACGCGTCGACCCCACCCGCGCGCACCCCCCTTTCTTCTTCCTCCTTCCTTCTTCTCTCCCTTCCTTCCTTTCTCTGGCCCGACACCTCGCCGGAGCACCGATCCGAACCCGGATCTCTCTCACCTTCCTCTCCCTGAGCCCCTCTCCCCTATAAATACTCGCCGCCCCGGCCCTCCCCTCGCCCCGTTCCGCCACCACGCCACCCTGCCCGAGCCCCCACGCCGCCCCCACGCGAGCTCGCCGGAGCACCGAGCACGGCTGAACCCCGGCCACTCCCCTCGCCGCCCCGAGCCTTCCCTCCCCTCGTCGCCGCCGCCTTTGGACTCGGGGGCACCGCCGCAATCTCCCCGAACTCTCAGCCGTCGCCGGAGACCACCGGAGCCGCCTCCCCATTGCCACTTCGTCTCGGCCTCGCCGGACTTCTCGCCAGAGCTCCAATCTCCACTGTGAGCTCCCTGATTCTCTCTCCATCGTTAGATCTTGAGTAAACGGTATAGATTAGAATGCGCATACCCTTTCGGTTTTCAGTTAAAAACTGAGTCGGTTTTACTTCACTTAATATTAGCCAAGAGGAATTCATTAAGCTTCGGCCATTTGTTTGATTTCCCCGCAGCAAACGAACCCGCAACCAATCATTGGCCGCCACGTGTACCCCCTGCCCGTTAGAATCAAATTCTTTTTTCTTCTTAAATTCCAAAACATAGAAAGTTCCAATATTGTTTTGATCATAACTTTTGATCTAGAGATCCAATGAGGTTGATTCGTTTTCCAGTAGATCACAATTTTGCTGTGGTTTTTAAAAACATATAATTTGTCTATGTTTGACATTTTAAAATTTGAATTAGATCAGATTTAGTTCAAACCTTGTTTTGCTTATTCCAGGAGTTTCAAAAATGATTTTTATTTGATTCTTTTTGCAACTATTTCCTAGTGATGATATCATACTGTAGTATAAGTTTCAAATTTTGTTTAGCATTTTTACTTGGGGTTTTAACAGAAACAATTTCTTCCTCAGTTAGGTGAAGTGAATTCTTTCACTTTATGCCATAGCTACTTTATGCTTGCGATGTTATTTCACTTGTTGATGATTGTAGTGCTTATGGTGTGTATTTGTTTGTATCGGTAGATCACCCGGAGTGCGAAGCTTGTTACTTAGAAGCGCTCGATCAAGATAACTATCATCAAGGCAAGTCATTTTGATCATACTATCTCCTATGTTTTTCTATGCATGGTAGTTTCACCTTTCTTTGCCCAATTGCATGCTGCGTAGGTACTTGGAAACTTTGGTATAGGTTGTAGTACCATGTGGTAGGCACACAACAACCTCGATACTTGGCTCGGGACGACAAATTTCTTATTGCTACGCTTGAGTAGATGGGATTTTGGTTGAGTGCATAACACGAGTGATGCGAGGATGATTAAATAACCAAGACCGGTTAAGACAAGATTTTCAAGACCTCGTGAAGAAATGCAACTCTGGGTGAAGGATGGTTTGACGGGATCCCTGGAGAAACCAGTGGACGACCCCGGGATGCTAGAGACGGCCAGGACATCTTGCGGAAAGCTTCACCCAGGCTCGATGAGACGGACGGAGGCTTCAAGACCCAAGGCTTACCTGCACAGCCACAAGTCATTATGGGCTCCGGCTTGGTTGGACAATGCGGCGACTCTGGACAGGCGACGCTAGCAGATGTAGACGAACGGTAGGAATGGATGGGCATCGACAGGGATTCAGAGGGACCCGTTGAAAGACCATGTTTTGATCATCTGATCTTCAAACACCCTGAAGTGCGAGGACATACCCGGAGGCACTCCAATCTTGTGGGGAACGTGTGCAAAACTCTGTAGAGTGCCCAAACCTAATCGATTAGCCGTGTCCACGGTCATGGACAACTTGAGCCGAAGGCATTAAAATTTCCTCGACACAACTTAATAATGATGTGGGAATTATTAATAACTCGGGTACGAGAATTGGTTGGCGGCACCATCTCGTTAACAATAAACAATGTAGTAATATTTTGCTTTCAGCCCTCTCTTGTTGTAATAGAAAATTGGCTTTATGCAAAACTTATAGCCCCACCTGCCAAATATGCATGTAGAGATAGTTGGTTATTATTTTTCCCTCTCTTTGATGACTTGCCGGCATATTCCATATGCTGACCTACACGGCTGCAACGTATCATGTTGCAGAGTACTTTTCCGACCAGGAGTGAGGCTACGATCTACGCTCAACGACATGCCCTGGAGTCGGATGGACTCGTCTACCTAATGCTTCCGCTAGTCTTCGTTAGATATCTCATGAGATGGCCTTCAGCCACTTTATTGTAATTCATTATTGTAATAAAGTACTCGATATGAGATTTCGATTAATAAAACTGTGTGATTGAACTCTTGATATATACATTAATGTACTCGAGTGTGTACCATCATGATCTTGGGATGGTACGGAAACACAAGAGGCTTGACTCGTATTGAGTCGGGTCGCTACACTTCTTCACGAGCATGTGCAGGTTCCTAATGCCAGCATGATCAAGTCGTCGATGCCATAACCAGCCCTCTGAGGCTTTTTCAAGTAGATATGTGGCCTATTGTGGACTTGTAGATAAATCTTCTCTCCTAAATCCTTCAAAGACTTTGGATTTGTGAGATTCCATGATGACTACACAATGATATTTGCCAAAGATGACAATCATATCTAGATCACAAAGCATTGAGACTGACATGAGATTGGACTCGAGGGATTCAACAAGCATGCCTTTGTCCATGTGTCGGTCCTTCGAGATTGGAACCTTACCAAGACCTAATGCCTGACTTTTTTCTTTGTCTGCGTAGGTGATATACTTCAGGTGTGATGGAGTTAATGGAATGTCCATCAGTATATTCTTGTCACCGGTCATGTGATTAGTACATCCACTGTCGAGAACACACTCAGCGGCTTTAGGGGTATCAAACTTCGGATGAATTAGTACAACTTACCATCTCATATGCTTCAGAGTGAAGAATATAATATCAAATTCATCAGATTTGAATTTCATCAAACATTGTAGAGTGAAGATAACATGAACCAGTGTGAAATGATTATCATTTCATCATGATTAGCTTGTGTCTTTTCAAACATTTCCTGAGGTCTCCAGTAAATTCATCAGACACTAAGCTCGCTGGGGGACCTGACCTACCAAAATAGTTAGTTCAATTTCATCACCACCCACATCAAAAGGGGTCGTAAATAGTTCATCATTCTGCGAGCACCATATGAAAATTGAGGCATTGAAGCTAATGCACTTCGTTTTAAAGCAACGGGGTTAGTGTACTCATATGTTTATGCAGTAAAAATTCTTCAAGGATTTAGGAACATAGTGATTTCAAGAATAATGCACATATTCATGACCCTTGTAGTTTCCCTACATAAAAGAAGCATTAGAACGAGTATGAGAAGAATTTTCTCCATATGAGGAATTTGATCGATATGAATACTTTGATCCGCTTGAGGAATTTGATCTGGGTTCGTGCTCTTCATGGGCGGTGTCATGAGGACATTCTCATGAAGTTTTTCGAAGCAGCTTTTGGGAACCCATATGTTCTTCAAGGGTGGTCCATTCTTGCAGTTAGTTCCAACGTATCTAGAAAATACTTCACCAATCTGATTCTTGAGCGGTATATATTTGGAGTCAAGTGACTCGTCAGAGGAGTATAAAAAATCACATGTAAAGCCAGATAATGTAGATAGAACTACAGGAGGTCCTTTTGCAGCAACCCATGAGGTTTTGGTATTCTACTCAGGTTTCCAGTATGATCCATCAGCATTCAATTACCTCTCAAATGCAATACCTCTTTCCTATGGTTTCCGTTTATAATCTGCTTTTTGAGCACATTGCAAAGGGTTTGATTATCTTTGATACTTTTGTATATGCGTCTCACATACAATTCCTTCAACCCTGCATTTTCGTCAGTGACATTTGTGGGTACCTCTAGTGAGAAATTTGTGACCACATGTATAGTTGAAGAATTTGGAGCAATAGAAGCATTTGAACATTCAGATGAAGAATTAGCAGATTCAATCTGATGCATTTCAAACATGGTGAAATGAATTCTTCGTGAGCGGAATTGATTTGTTCGCCAAGAAAATAATCGTTTTCCCTTTGAAGATCGCCATGAGAGATTTTTATTTCTCAAGATCTTGCTTTCTTTAAACAAATTCATAAGCAAGTTTCTCATGATCAGATAAGAGTGTTTCATCATGACTTTGATGTCTTTCAAACATAGATTGAAGACGTTGAAAGTCTTCAGTTAGAGTTTGTGACCAATCCATTTCCTTGTTCAACAGAACATCACTTTTGTCTAGTAGTTTATGAAGATTTTTAATAACATTCTGTTGCTTAGTGGCAATATATATTAACAAGTTTTTAATAGCTATGTTTTTGATAGTCAACAGGTCCATTATTTGAAACAGATGAGGAAGCATGGTTGAGTACCTTGGAACCTTTTTCCATGAAGCAATAGGTGGGAGCAATGTCGTCATCACAATTACGAGTGTTGTTGACGGGATCATTCTCTTCAAGATTGAATATGGACTTGCTGACGAATGTGGTGGCAAGATCTAGGCTAGCCATAATATTCTATGACTCCTCCTTAGATCCTTCCTCTTCTTCACATTCTTCTAATTCTTCCTCAGAATCCATTTCCTTGCCAATAAGTGCCCGAGCCTTTCTGTAACTGCTCTTCTTGTGCGATGAGTACTTTGAAGATGAGGACTTTGAAGATTTCTTATTTTTCTTCGAGTCATCAGAACTATCATCTTTGTACTTCTTATTCTTTGATTCCTTTACCCAACGAGGAGAATCAACAAAGTAGTCGCTTGATTTCTTGCATTTATGACAAATTATTTTCTTATAGTCCTCATATTAAGATTCCTATTTCTTCATATCACTTCTTGAAGATTTTCCAAATTGACCTCGTGTAGAGAAGTTATGGAATTTCCTCACAAGCATTGCAAGTTCCTAACCAAGTTCTTGAGGGTCACCAAGACATCAATCGGATTCTTCTTCTTCATATGAGGAAATTGCTCTTTCCTTCAGTGCACAAGATCTTCCATAGCTTGGCCCATAGAGATCTCTTTTCTCAAATTGTTCGAATTCATGAGTATTGAGTCTCTCAAGAATGTTAGTAGGATCTAGTGACTTGTAGTCTCCATGCTCTTGAATCATCCAAGGAAGTCTATCAAATGAGGAATCAAGAGATCTCAGCAATTTCTTCACCACCTCATGATCGGTGATGTAACTGTCACTAAGATGTTGGAGCTCACTGGAGATATCAGTGAGGCAATCGAGAGTTTTACTGAACAATTTTGTTGTATAGTATTTCTAAGCGATTGAAGAGATTGCGAAGAACATCAACCGGAGAGTCACATTGAGTTGAGATTCCTTCGTTGACCTTGGACAACCCTTCCCAGATGAGTTTTGCATATCCCAAAGCACTCACTCTTCCATACTGACCTTTGCTGAGATGGCCACATATGATATTCTTCTCTTGAGAGTCGAGTTGCTTGAATATCTTCACATCAAGAGTGTTGATAGTTGGGGTGACGAAGGGAACAACATTTTTCACAACATACCGGTGATCATTGTCAGTTGCTTCAAGATGCATCTGCATCTTTTTCTTCTAGTAGGGGTAGTCCATCCCTTCTAAGGTAGGACAACCCGGCGATACCTTGCTCATACATCTAGTCGACATAACTAAAACTTCAGGTGGTTAAGTAAAAATCAGGTAGATCAAGGGAGTACCTTGGTGTGATACCAATTGGAAGTGCGTTAAATGTACTAGAGGGGGTGTGAATAAGCGATTTTTTAGAATTCCTTACTCAAGAAATCCCCTTTGAAGAAATTGCTAAGTAACAAACAACGTGCCGCAAAATAAACATTGAGGTGTAAGTGTAACATGTCAAAAGCATGGTCTTCATGATGGAAAAAACAAAAACACAGTGCGAGTAGTGTGAAGCAGAGAAGTAGGTGAAGAATAATTGGCTGAAGAATTGAGATGAGGAAATTGAGAAGGTCTTCAGTCAAATACTTCAGACAACAATGGTAAATTTCATCAACATGTAAATGAGGAAATACAAGGGTTAAGGAAATAGAACTAGATACTTGGTGAAGACACTGAATTGATGACCCAGTTACAACTGTTGTGATAGTCGTATGTCTAGTTTGGAGCGGTTTGGTATTTAAACCAAAGGACACACAGTCCCAGGAAGGACAGTCCTTACAGTATTCTCCTTGAGCTAAGGTCACATAGACCTCGCCTAACACTTGTGGTATGTCTTCTGGGCGGACATACAAACCCTCAAAAATGTGGTCACCCGACAATCCACAATTTAGTATTGGATGCTCAAGACCATTGACGCCTAACCATCTGGAAGATACACAGTCTTCAAAAGTAACAAGCATCGATTCCACACAGGAACAATCTCTTCAGTGATGCTCAATCACTTTTCGGTTTTGGTTTTAGTTTGGGTGTTTGGGTTTTTCCTCATGAAAGCACATATGCTCCCTTGGTGATTTTGTTAATTCATGACAACATACATTGTTTCTTGGACTAACACTTTTACCTAGATATTTCAGGAATAGTCCATGGAGAGCTTTGGCTAAAGGTTTATGTGGAGATGCCCCTTGATGCAAGAAAGGAATAATATTGACTCAAGCTTCAAGCTAGAAGACTCTTCATTTTATATTTGTGAGAAATTACTTTTGAGTTCATAGGAAAACCAATACTATTAAAAGGGGGTGACGTAGTTAAATGAAGTGATTGCTCAAAATGCTCAAAGTTAGCCACCAAAATACTAAGTCATATTCCCACATATCCACTCTATCAAATTCCATATACACAAATTCGGTGTCACCAACATTCACATTTCAGACCCACCGAGTTTGCTCACACAAAAACCCTAGCCATTCCCACCAAATCCGTGCAAACGAATCCATATCAGTTCTATCGAGTTTGGGAGACCAGATTTCGGTTACCTCGGTACACAAAATCGGAATTTCCGAGTTTGAGTATCGGTGCCACTAAGTTTGTCCATCTGACCATTAGCCATCTTTTATGTGCCACCGAGTTCCATATATCGGTCTCACCGAGATTCAAAAGTGTCTACCTTTGTGCTAATCGGTACCATCGAGTTTTTCACTTCGGTGTCATCGAGTTTGCCACTTTGTGTGTAATGATTGGATTTTATCTTCTACCTATATATACCCCTTCAGCCACCTCTTATTGATGGAAGAAACACTCATAACACACACTTCATTGCCAGATCCATTTTCTTAGAAAGAACCACCTACTCATGTGGTGAGACCAAGATATTCCAATCCAACCAATTGAAACTTGATCTCTAGCCTCCCCAAATTGCTTTCCACCAAAGTAACTTCTCCTACCCATGCATATTCTATGAGAGAGTGATTTTGTGTTGAGGAGACTATCTGTAGAAGCACAAGAGCAAGGAGTTCATCGATCTGCCAGGTCTATTACCTTTTGGAGGGTGGTTCCTCCAAGATTGGTTAGGTTTCGCTTGTCCTCCGTGGGTAAGGCTAGTCCTCCGTGGATGGAAGCCTAAGTGGGATAGATAAGTCAGCTTCTTTGTGGACCCTCCGTGGGTGGAGCCCTCCGTGGACTCTCGCAGCTGTTACCTTCGTGGGTTGGAGTCTCCACTAACATGGACGTACGATCCTTCCACCTTTCGTAACCATGCCAAAAGTCACCGTGTCAACCTCATGCGTTTCATGTCCCTACCTTACTCCTCTACATTACACTTGCATATTCTAAATTTCGCTGTTATACTCTTAGAAATGAATGTGCAGGGTGTACTAGACTTGTTATAACTGCTCAATTTCTGCCTTCCTCGAAATTGGGATAGACTAGGAATTTGATCTTGACAAGTAGTCTATTCACCCCCCTCTAGACACATCTTCTATCAATCCCTCAATTGGTATCAGAGCAAGGTCTCCAAAACCTTGGTTTAATCACCGTTGGAGGAAGCCGAGTGTGACTAGTTTCAGGATTCTTAGTTGTAGGGTGCCTATTCTTGATGGGGATTACTTTAGACAATGGAAAAATGAAATGCTTGATATGTTTGATGAGTTCAAATCGCACAGATATGTTGAGTATCCCTATACGTCTCCCATTGATCCTAATCCTTCTCCTCATGATGAAATTGATATGCTTGGTAATCTTAACACTGTCAATCAAATCATAAGAGGACTACGAAGAAATGTGCTTAATCAGTTGCAAAACTTTGAGTGTGCTCATACCTTGTGGAAAGACATAGAGAAAAGATATCCAGATTATTCCTTGAAAAATCTTCATATCATTGTCCACAAATACATTGCTTTTCACCAAATGAATTCAATCGATCCTAATTTTTATAAATGTCTATTTGAGCTTCGTGACATCATGTGTGCCAAAGGAGATGGCATTACTATTAACAATATCATTGTTGAAGCCATTCGAATGCATAAACATGAACATTGTCATAGTCAAAATTTTGATGAAACTCTTGTCTCTTATGAGGGAACTTCATCCCATGATGGTTAGGCAGAGCATGGCTACTATGACGAAAATGAGGACTTTGACATCGAGTATAAGAAGACCATGAGGAACCTTAGTCTTATGGCAGACCTTAGAGACTACATGGCCGGTGCTAAAGAGTGGGTTCTCGACAGTGGATGCACCGATCATATGACCGGATATAAAGACATGTTCCATGAGATCACACCAAACTGTCGACCTCGAAGGTATGTGACTTTTGGAGATAACTCCAAGGGTAAGTTACTTGGTCTTGGTAAAGTGGTCGTATCTCATGATAGTTCCATTCAGAATGTCATGCTTGTTGAATCGCTTGGCTAGAATCTTCTTTCCGTATGTAGACCAGCAGACGTTGGTTTCAATGTGCTATTTACGAAAGTTGAATGACGTGTGTTTCGCAGCGACAACCATAAAATTGTCTTTACTATTTTCCATAGATGTGATCTATACATTGTTGACTTCTCTAAAATATCCAAACCCTGCACATGTCTTATTGCAAAATCTTTTAAAGGTTCGTTATATCATAGAAGGTTAGGACATGTTGGTATGTATAATCTTGACAAACATAACAAAGATGATCATATTGTTGGTGTTAAATATGTTATCTTTGACAAAGATAGACTTCGTAGTTCTTGTCAAGCAAGAAAGCAAGTTGGTGGAAGTCATCCATGAAGAACATCATGACTACCAGAAGACCCCTCAAGCTGCTTCACATGGATCTCTTTGGTCCCAATGCTTACAAGAGTCTCGATGGCAATTCTTATGGTTTAGTCATTGTTGATGATTTTTCCAGATTTATGTGGGTGTTCTTTCTTAATGATAAGTCGTAGGTATAAATGATCTTCAAGAACTTTGCTCGGAAAGCTCAAAATCAGTTTGCAGTGAAGATCAAGAAGGTTTGGAGCGACAATGGAATGAAGTTCAAGAACACTAATGTGGATACTTTTCTTGAAGAAGAATGTACCTCACATGAGTTGTCGGCGACGTACACACCTAAACAAAATGGAGTTGTTGAGAGGAAGAACCGTCCTCTCATAGAGATGGCGACAATGATGCTTGACGAATACAAGGCTCCAAGATACTTTTGGGCACAAGCCGTGGAAACAGCTTGCCATGCCATCAAGCGACTCTACCTGCACAAGCTTCTCAGTAAATTGGCATACGAGCAACTCACTAGTAAGAAAACCCAAGTTGGATAGTTTTGGGTATTCGGCTCTAAGTGTTATATTCTTGATAAACATCATCGATCTAAATTTGCACCTAAATCTTACGAAGGTTTTCTACTCAGTTACGGATCAAACTCTCACACTTACTGTGTCTACAAAAACTTAACTCGAAAAGTTGAAGAGTCGGTAGATGTGATGTTTTATGAGACTATTGGTTTGCAAGTCAAACAATTGCCAACTGATGTAGGAGATAAGGAACCTTCTGAAGCTATCAAAGACTTGTCCATTGGACAGATTCGTCCCATGGAGGTGAAGAAAAGCACTTCATCAACTCAAGTGGAAGCTCCCACTTCGCGTCAAGGTGAACCATGAAACGACATGGAAGCATCCACAAGCGGTACACGACATGATGAAGAAGAGGAAGAAGAATATCGTGATGATCCATGTCAACCTTCGAAACCACCACCTCAAGGAGATGATGATGTCAACGATAACACTCAAAGTAGTGATTATGAAGAAGAAGCTCCACCATCCAACATGAAGAAGCTGTCAAGCCTTAGAGATAGAGTGGACACAGATAATTCGTTGAATCAAATCTACGGTGACATAAAAATTGGGAGAATCACTCGCTCTAAATCTCGTTTAGCAAAATTTTGGGATAATTATTATTTCATCTCTAGTATTGAACCTTTGAAGGTTGAAGAATCCCTTCAAGATCCGAATTGGGTGAATGCCATGCATGAAGAGCTACACAACTTCTAGAGGAGCCAAGCATGGACACTTGTTGAAAAGCCTAAAGGCGAGCAGAATATCATTGGTACAAGATGGGTGTTTTGGAACAAGCAAGATGAAGACGAAAAAGTTGTACGCAACAAGGCATGTCTCATAGCCCAAGGATACACGTTAGTTGAAGGTATGGACTAAAGGGAGAATTATGCTCATGTTGCTAGACTTGAAGCCATTCACATTCTTCTAGCTTATGCCAATCACCATGATATAACACTCTTCCAAATGGATATAACTTCGTAAAGCTATATATGGTCTTAAAGAAGACTCTAGAGCTTGGTACAAATGCCTAACGAAGTTTCTCATTGAGAAGGGTTTTGAGATTCGTAAAATTGATGGAACCTTATTCACTGAAAGAGTTAATGGAGAACTATTTGTTTGCCAAATATATGTGGATGATATAATCTTTGGTTCTACTAACCCACATTTTAGTGAAAAGTTTGGAAAGTTGATGTGATAGAAGTATGAGATGTCCATGATGAGTGAACTGAAGTTCTTCCTTGGATTGCAAATCAAAGAATTGAGAGAAGGTATGCTTATCTCTCAAACCAAGTATACCAAGGACTTAATCAAGAAGTTCAACATGCTAGAATGAAAAGGTATGAGAACCCCCATGCCTACTAGTGGACACCTTGACTTCACCAGTTGATCAAAAGGTATATCGATCAATGATTAGTTCATTGCTATATTTATGCGCCTCCCATCCTGACATCATGTTGAGTGTTTGCATGTGTGCCCAACACCAAGCAGCAACAAAAGAGTGTCATCTATTGGCTGTGAAAAGGATAGTGAGATACCTAATACGTACACCAAAGTTTGGCATATGGTATCCTAAGGGATCTTCTTTTAATCTTGTTGGCTATTTCGACTAGGGTTATGCCGGAGAGAAGATTGAAAAAAATCGACCTTGGGTACTTGTCAATTTCTTGGGAGATCTCTTGTGTCTTGGTCATCTAAGAAACAAAACTCGATATCCATATCTACTTTCGAAGCCGAATACATTGCCGCTGGATCATGTTGTGCCCAATTACTTTGGATGACTCAAACTCTTAAGGATTATAATAGTTCCATTGGTATGTGACAATGAAAGTACTATTAAGATTTCCTATAATCCTATGCAACATTCTAGAACGAAACATATCCAAGTGCGACATCATTTCATTCGTGATCATGTTAATAAAGAAGATATCAATCTCAAGCATGTTCGTATTGACAAACAACTAGCTGATATATTTACCAAACAACGTGATGAGAAAGTGTTCTGTCATTTGAGGAGTGAGTTGAACATCATTGATGATTCAAACCTAAGCTTGACTCACTCGGATGCATGCACGGGCCTGAGCCTGATTGCCCATTCCATGATGCCATTGATATGACTATCTTATATCTTGGAAACTATGCTCCCTTTATTGC
Source organism: Hordeum vulgare subsp. vulgare (assembly GCF_904849725.1). Taxonomy (NCBI): domain Eukaryota; kingdom Viridiplantae; phylum Streptophyta; class Magnoliopsida; order Poales; family Poaceae; genus Hordeum; species Hordeum vulgare. Next base: position 265,309,031 of record NC_058519.1, on the reverse strand, counting down.
ATCTAACCTTTTGTAGGTACTTGGAAGAAACACACTTCACAAGATTATCATCAACTCGCATAAAAAAAATCTTGACATGGCCAAGTATCAACAACCTTTTCTTCGGAGATGGAGGAAGAAGACAACAAAATCATACCCTTGACAATTCTATGATATTGAATTTCACTCATGTCATTTGGATATATTATGTTCTTCCTTGCGTGACTAACCAGTATAGGTGAAAAGTGAACCAAAACGACATCGATAGCTCCCAACTCAAGATGTTCTTCATCAACTTTGAGCATCCACAACAAGTTCACCTACATGCTACAACATCAACATCATTCGAAGGTATGTAATCATATCCTTGATACAACTTTACATCAATTCATGAGGTAAAGCAACTCAAGTGATATGAAGACATTGATTTTCTTAAGCACGAAATGGGAAGCTTAACGATGAGTATGACCTATGATCAAGCATCCTTGATTGACTCGTCAAATCAAATACTCTAATATAGGTGACGTAGTCACCGCCCCACATCTAGATGGAGATTATTGATTGGTTCACATTTGACATTTCATACATTCTTGGAACCATTTAACTCTCATCTATTTGTATGTATATTTTCAAAAAAACAAAAATAATTTTTTTGCTACCTTTTGTTATTCTTTTACTTTTGTTTGACTTTCTCAATTGGTATCTTATACAATTGGTGTCTTGAAACAATTATATTAGTCAGTCTATTTTCTATTAAGGAGTTGAATTTCATTGCAACTCGTTCTCACCGATCTGGGAAACTCGGGCCAACGGATTTCTATGGGAGGCCTGAATCCCATTCTTGGTTCTACCGAACCACTTTGCCTCGGTGACTCTGATATTATAACAACCTTAGTTGCTCTGATATTTTCTTAAGGACTTTTGTTTTAGGGGGAGGACGCTTATCAATGATCCCATGTTTCATTGCATCCTAACATTGAATTGAAAATTTTCTGAGACAAAATGCATTTCCAGCTTTACTTTTCTAGCGGGAGAAAAATCTCAGCTATCCCATACAATATAATAGGGAGAGTTATCTAGGATCCCTATCATAAGGGGATATAGTTCAAGGAAATATCATCCATATCAAAGTGGGATAACATTCGATGAACCCTACAAACTATATAAGGGGGAGAAAATACAAAATCGAGGAACCCTTATCCAAGAGAGAAGTATCAAGGATCCCTTTCTCTCAATGAGCCCTTACCCTCTAACCTTTTTGCAAATTTGCCAAAGGGGGAGAAATATTATCAAAGCTTCCATTTAATTAACCTATTTATAGGGGAGAAATATCACCAAGAATCTTACACAAAAAGAGGGAGAAACAACACCAGGGGAGATATTTGTTACCGAAGGGATATATGTCAAACCTTATATATTAAGGGGGAGAGAGATAAAATGGTTTTACTTGTTTGAACTTATCTTACCCTACCTACTCCCAATATCCAATGCTATGATTCACGAGGAGAGGTATTTATCCTTAGGGGAGAAACAGTCTTGTTCTCTTGGAGACATATCCTTCCATCAAATCTTATCTTCAATATGTCTTCAATATCTTGGTACTTTTGAAGTTCTTTGCATCTTTGCAACACAGTACTCTTGTGTTATCTAACATTTGTTTTCTCAAGTGTACTCCTATGTTAAGATGCTCAAGATCCTCAAGGTAAGTATGTGCACCATATCCTTGTTCATGATGACCTCTTGTTTCTTGCACATATTTTTGCAAGAGGGAGTCTTGAACATTGCAGTCCTTCATTCACATATGTTTGATGCATATAGCCATGATGTATATGACTTGTCTTGTCCGTCTACCTTGTGTGTGTCCATGCATTCCAAACCAACTATCCTTCAAAGGAATTGCACACATTTAGGGAGAGCTTGTACTAGTCATGTTTCTTTCAAAGCTGACATATTCTTATGCTTATCTTCATTTGAAGATTTGATTGTATGTTGTCATCAATTACCAAAAAGGGGGAGATCGAAAACACATATGCTCCCTTGGTGATTTTGATAATTCATGACAACATACATTGTCTCTTGGACTAATAATTTTACCTAGAAATTTCCAAGATTAGTCCATGGAGAGCTTTGGCTAAAGGTTTATGTGTTTTTATCAATTACCTACTAAAGGACGAGCAGGACGAGCAGGAATTAAGGTTGGGGATGCTGATACGTCTCCAACGTATCTATAATTTTTGCTTGTTCCATGCTGTTATATTATCATTCTTGGGTGTTTTACAATCATTTTACTACAACTTTAAATTAATTTTTGGGACTAACCTATTAATGTGTGCAAAATTGCACCAGTTCTTGTTTCACACTTTGATTTGTAGGAATTAAGTAGAAATTTCTGGAAAAACCGCAAAAGGAGCCTTGTTGGAGGATACCTCCTACTTTCATGAAATCTGTCCACAAACAGTTTGACCACCGAAGATGGTGTCACATGGAAAAATCAAAAACAAGGAAAGTGTGTGGAATTTTATGGCAATGATTCTGGACTACAAATTCGTCCAAAACGAGGTTCATATGCGATCTGGAGACCCGTTTTACTGAAGGAAAATTTCTGATTACGGGATCACGAGAATTGTTGACCTGATTTAGTCCAACTCTTAACATATCTGATATATTAGGCCAAGCCACGGCATTGGAGACTCATGAGGGCTGTGAGGAGCCCCTAGAGCCATTGGATGGTCCATCCATTGGAGGGCCATAGAGCACCACACATGCACATATACGGAGAGAAAAAACCTAATTTTGGTAGAGCCACCAAGATCCATGAATTTGCCTCTCCCACGGCAGCCGCCAAGAAGGCGAGAGGCTCCTCCATTGCAGGACCAAGACCAAGGAAGGAGGGGCAAGGGGCCGCCACCCATCGCCGGTGCCGTGGCGGCCATCGCCTCCATCTCCTTGGGGCTGCACCTCTCCATCAATAAATCTCTCTTTCTCACCATGACAATGTGTGAGTAATCCTTCTCGGGGATGAGGGTATGTACTAGTAGCTATGTGTTCAATCTCTGTCTCTCATGTTCTTGAGATGCTACGATCTTGATGTATTGTGAGCTTTATTATGGAGTTTTCCCCTCTCTATCTTGTTGTGATGAATTAATTTTTCAGTTTGAAGTTTTCTTATCCGATTGAGTCTTTGAAGATTTGACAACCCTTGATGTATGTCTTGCGATGGGATATCTGTGGTGACAATGGGATGTTCTATTGATCCACTTGATGTATGTTTCGGTGATCAACTTGCGGGTTCCGTGACCTTGGGAATCTATGTATAGGGGTTGGCACATGTTTTTGTCTTGAATTTCTGGTAGAAACTTTGGGGCACTCTTTAAAGTTCTTTGTGTTGTATTGAACATGATGAGTCTGAAATTACATGATGCGTGTCATATAATCATGCCCATGGGTACTTGTGGTGACATTGCAGTATCTAGGTGACATTTGGGTTTTGGTTTATGTATATTTTAATGTGTTATTTCAGTACGAACTCTAGGGCTATTCATGATACTTATAGGGATAGCTCATACGATTGATCAAAAAATATAACTTTGAGGTGGTTCCGTACCCTACAATAATTTATTCGTTCGTTCTCCTCTATTTGTGACTATGGAGTGAACTCTTTGTCGCACGTGAGGGATTTATATAAGATTCAACTATGTTAGTATTGTTGAGAGAACTTGCACTAGTGAAAGTATGAACCCTAGGCCTTGTTTCTAAGCATTGCAATACCGTTTGTGCTAACTTTTGTCATTAGTTACCTTGCTGTTTTTATATTTTCAGATTATAAAAACCTATATAACATCCATATTACACTTGTATCACCTTCTCTTCGCTGAACTAGTGCACCCATACAATTTGCGATTGTATTGGGTGTGTTGGGGACACAAGAGATTTCTTGTATTTGATTGCAGGGTTGTTTGAGAGAGACCATCTTCATCCTACACCTCCCACGGATTGATAAACCTTAGGTCATCCACTTGAGGGAAATTTTCTACTGTCCTACAGAACTCTGCGCTTGTAGGCCCAACACGAGTCTACAACAAGAAGGTTCTGTAGTAGACATCAACCTCTTTCCTAGCGCCGTTGCCGGGGAGGTGAGTGCTTGAAGATCTTGCAATTAAATCTTTTAGTTTCTTGTTTTTCACTAGTTTCGTTTTATAAAATAAATCTACAAAAAAATTGAATTGAGGTTGCCTCGTCTGATTCATCTTTTCAATGTCTTTCGTGAAAATGATGGAAAAGAAAATTGTTCTCAAGTGTTAGAAGAATAAGTTATTAAAATGTTTGGCACTAAATCTTTGTACGATGAGCATGATTGCAATGTTGTTAGTATGAATTCCTTCAATATACATGATGCTAATGATATGCAAAGCCACAAGCTTGGGGATGCTATGTTTGATGAAGTTGATATGCTTAGTCCCCCAAGTTTTGATGATAAATTTTATTATGATGAAAGCATGCCTCCTCTTTTTCATGATTATTCTCATGACATGTATGCTATAAATAATAATGTTAACCATGAAACTTGTCATCATGATTTTAATTTTCAATTGGAGTATGCTTCACATGATAGTTATTTTGTTGAGTTTTCTCCCACTACTATTGATGTGAATAACTTTGCTTATCTGGTGACTAGTAAAATTTCTATGATTATAGATCATGAAAATAATTCTTTATGTGCTGGTTATATTGTGGAATTCCTTCATGATGCTACTTAAAATTATTATGAGGGAGGAACATATGCTTGTAGGAATTGCAATAATATTAAGTTTCCTCTCTATGTGTTCAAAGTTTTGAAGTTATGCTTGTTTTGCCTACCTATGCTAGTTGATTCTTGCTCCCATAAATTGTTTGTTCACAAAATCCCTATGCATAGGAAGTGGGTTAGAATTAGATGTGCTTGTCGTGAGATTCGTGATGCTCTTTTGCATGTTATAATTATTATTCCTATGTGAGCATGATTGAAATTATCTTGCCTACCTAAAAGGATTTAAAGAAAAGCAATTGTTGGGAGACAAACCAACACTTTTACTTTCTGTTTTGATGTGTTCACATGATTAAGCTAGTGTAGTTATCAGGTTTTATAGATTTTCTTTCAATAAGGTGCGAAGTAAAGCCTTTGTGATCATGAATTTTTGATTCTAAGCAAAAACATAAAGTTTTGCTCTCAGTCCAGGAATTTTTGATATTTATTTTTTACACATGATTTATGTACAAATTTCCTGGATTGTCCTTATTTTTCATAAGTTTTAGAGACAGGAACGTATGGTTACACTACAGATCTTCACAGACTATTCTCTTTTTGACAGATTCTGTTTTGCATGCATAGTTTTCTTCTTTTAGTGTTCCCGTAGCTTATATTCAGTGATATAAATTATGGGAATATTGTAATACAGTAGGTATCATGTGGGATCAATTATGAATCCTATCTTGACAGTACCTAAGTGAATGATCATTAATTAATATACTAACCCATCTCATGAAGTTCCGTTAAGTTTTGTGTGATTGAAGTTTTCATGTTTTGGGTGAGACACCGATATGAGGAGAATAAGAAGTGACAAGAACCTAAGATTGGGTATGCCCAAGGCACCCAAAGTTAATATACAAGGAAGACTCAATCGCCTAAGCTTTGGAAGGCATCCCGTCTTTCGTCTTCAACATTATCGGTATATCTTACTTGGAGATATATTTTTATTCGCCACATAATATGAGTTTTGCTAGGAGTGTCATTTTATTTTTCTATTCTCCGTTAGGTGTTATTTATAATCTTGTTTTTAAATAAAAAGTTCCAAGAATTGCATTAGGATGCTTGCATTGCATGCTTTTATTGGTAATGTGTAAAAACAAAAACTGGTGCTGTAGTGTTTGAATTTTCATATTTTGCTGGAACGTGGAAAGATTCTGAATTTTTTAAATAGGTATTTCCTATAAATTTTATAGCATGTCCTAAATTTTCATAATTTTTTAAGTTACAAAAGTACACTGTTTTCTTAAATTTCTACACGTTGTTCTGTTTGGACAGACTTTTGTCATAATTTTGTTATCTACTTATCATATAGTTTCCATAGCCTATATTGATAGATATAAATTTTGGAAATGATAGTAAATAGTAGATGATCTTTGCAATTAATATGCAACTTGTCTTGCCAGTATATAAAGAGTTGACTTATTATTATGTGCACTAACCTGTCTTACGAGTTCTTTTCAAATTTTGTGTGGATGAAGTGTTTGAGAATAGGTGAAACTGGGATACAAGAAGATTGAAAAAGATACGAAATCTCAAGATTGGGGATGCCCAAGGCAACCCAAGTAAATATTTCAAGAACTCTCAAGCATCTAAGCTTGGGTATGCTACGCATCCCACCTCTCTTCGTCAACTATCGATTAGCCTATGCTGAGCCTAAATTTTTATTCGTTCACATGATATGTCCTGTTCTTGGAGTGCTATTTTTCTTTTGGTTGTTGTTTAAATAAAACACTCAAATCTGGAATCCCTAAAAGAGTTTAGCAAGATTGTGCTCATGTTTTATTCATTGCATACAAGAAATGAAATATATTCAAAAGAAAGAAATGAAGACATGAGCAAACCCTAGCAACTCTATATTCAAAACAATTCAAACTAGGTGACCAATCAATGAACCCAAAATGGCCTTCATAAAAGTTCATCTTTTCTGATATTTATTGGAAACAAAATATCAGGGGTAAAATATATTTTCAAAATGCTTTTAGCATTTTATTTTAAATATAAAAGTCACTGATATCAATTATATATTTGATTTCAAATATTTCAAATTCTCATAAAATGTTGAAAACTTTATCTCGGGTTGGAAATATTCCAAATAACACCCCAGAGTCTATTCACTATTTTTGGGAATATTTTGGAGCTAAAAATAAATAAAACTAAGTCAGAAAATATAAAACAGAAATTAGGAAAGAAAGAAAAATGAAAAAAAGTTATACCTCGCTCACTCTGGCCCGGCCCAGCTCCTGCCTGTCGTCTACCTCCTGCCAGTCGGCAGCAGGAGGTGGCCGCCGCTCCCTCCGGCGCGGCCATGCACCTACGTGCCTGCATGGCCACCTCAGCAAGGTCGCGTTGAGGAGATAAGCTCCCGCAGCCTCCCCCCGTGCTCATCCTCTCGCCATTTGCCCCATGCTACTGCAACAATAGACCTTCCAATGGCACCAGAAATACTTCTGACGTTTGCTGGGTAACCCTGGCAATGGCGCCAGAAATAGGCACATCGACGGGAGAATACCTGGCTTGATCTTTCTGCTGCGGCTACACCTTAAGAGACTTCCTAGGCAAGTATGCAAAGGATTTCCCCCGCTGCCTTGGAGCCTTGCGTTGGTGTTCCCTCAAAGCGGAAAGGGTGATGTAGCGTAGTGGTGGTAAGTATTTCCCTCAGTATGAGAACCAAGGTATCAATCCGGCGGAAGAGTATCTCAAGATCCTGCACAAACACAAAAGCTTGCACCATACGCTATGAAGGGGTTGTCAATCCCTTATTGATTGTTTGCCAAGTGAGAACTGAAAGTAACAAAGTAACAAAGCAAAGTAAAAGCGGAGTTGTAAACAATGGATGTGAATAGACCCGGGGGCCGTAGTGTTTACTAATGGCTTCTCTCATGAAAGCAAGTAGACGGTGGGTGAACAAATTACTGTCGAGCAATTGATAGAATTGTGCAGAGTCGTGACGATATCTATTCAATGATTATTTCTATAGGCATCACGTCCGAAACAAGTAGACCGATACTGTTTGCATCTACTACTATTACTCCACACGTCGACCGCTATCCAGCATGCATCTAGTGTATTAAGTCCATAAGAACAGAGTAACACCTTAAGCAAGATGACATGATGTAGAGGGATAATCTCAAACCAATCATAAAAACCCCATCTTTTTACCCTTGATGGCAACTGCTTGATGTGTGCCTTGCTGCCCCTACTGTCACTAGGAAAGGTCACCACATGGCAGAACACAAAACCAAGCACTTCTCCCATTGCAAAAATCATAGATCTAGTTGGCCAAACAAAACCCAAGACTCGGAGAGACTTACAAGGATATCAAATCATGCATATAAGAAATTAGCAAAGACTCAAATATATATCATAGATAATCTGATCACAAGTCCACAATTCATCGGATCTCGACAAACACACCGCCAAAGAAGATTACATCGGATAGATCTCCATGTAGATCATGGATAACTTTGTATTGAAGATCCAAGAGAGAGAAGAAGCCATCTACCTACTAACTACGGACCCGTAGGTCTGAAGTGAACTAATCACGAGACGTTGGAGGGGCGATGATGATGATGAAGAAGCCCTCCACCTCCAAAGTCCCCTCTGGTAGGGCGCCGGGAAGGGTCTCCAGATGAGATATCGCGGAAACGGAAGCTTGCGGCGGCGGAAAAGTATTTTCGAGGCTCCCCTGATTTTTTGCGGAATATTTGGGAATATATAGGCGCAAGACCTAGGTTAGGAGGCGGCCAGGGAGGCCACAAGCCTGCCCACCGCCGCCTCCCCCTGGTGGCGGAGTGGGGGCTTGTGGGCTCCCTCGAGCCCACCTGGCCTGACCCAAAGGCTCCGTGGACTTCTTCCGTTCGGGAAAAAATCATTTCGGGTTTTTTTTCCGTTTGGACTCCGTTCCAAAATCAGATCTGAAAAGAGTCAATAACACGGAAAATTAGGAACTGGCACTTGGCACTGAATTAATAAGTTAGTCCCAAAAAAAGATATAGAAAGGTACATAAAACATACAAAGAAGACAAGATAATAGCGTGAAACCAAAAAAATTATAGATACGTTTGAGAGGTATAACCCCCCTACTCTCTCCCCTCTCGGCTGCCATTGGAGCGAGCTCGAGCTCGAGCTCCCCGTCGCTCCAGTCCCTCTCCGTCTTGTCTGAGCCATGTAGAAGAACCGCCTCGACTAACTGAAGCTTCCCAGCGAGCCACGCGAGCACTCGAGCCCTGCATCGAGCTGTCATCGTTGTCTTCCTCCTCGGATACCCGGAGTTCGCCGTCGTCGTTCTCCTTCCTCAGTCCATCTCCGAGCTCGATCTCGACGCCCCTATAATCCCACTGAGCCTAGGAATCTTTCCCACTCCTTTTCGCCCTCGATTCCTTCCTCTATCACCTGATTCCACCTGAGCCCGACGAGATCTGCCGCGGGAGCTCATCGCCGGTGACTCTCCGGTGATCGCCTGGTTGTTCTGAAGCTACCAATAGCTTCAGTGCAACGCGTAGATACGGTAGGAGCTAAGCCCTACCCCTTTTGGCCACTGGTTCGATGACCTCGACCTGGACCGAGCTCCGGCAGCCGCCGAGCTTGTCGTCGGCGTCATCCCCGACCATCTCAGCCCGTGCTTTGTGCAAAAATGGAACCACGATCAAGTGCTCGATCATCAGGTGCCCTCCGCCGCTCGTTTAGTCGCCGGAACTAGAAAACCGATGCCCTCCGCCGTTCGTGTGGTCGCCGGAGCCTCGTCGCCATGGGGCTGACTCCCCTAAGTCACTGGCAAGTGGGGCCAGCCCCCTGGCTAATTAAATTAGTCAAAATAAAAATAATGAATATATTAAAAGTTAAACAGACACTGACATGTGGGTCCAGCCCTGTTAAATACCTAATTAGTTTAAAATCTTAACTAATTTCTGGCCGGACTCACTCACGTGTTGGTCCCACTGGTCAGGTTTGACTTTCAAACGGCCAGCTGACCTGCTGATGTCATGCTGATGCAATAATTCCAATTCTGATTAATATAATTCCAGAATAAGTGCAAAACTTTGGAAATTCATAAAAAATTGATTATCACTCCAAATTTGACAAATAATATATGCAAATTTATCAGAAAAATTCAATGAACACATTGGTGCTACTCTCCGGTATGAAAAAAAAGTTATGAAATAGCATCAGGTCAAATCATTTAAATAAATTTGATAATATCCTACTTCGAATGATATTTGAATGTGGATTTCAAACCAGATGCAAATTAAGGTTTTACCAACCACACTGAATCATATCACTCTTCACTTCATGCCATGTTCATGCATCATACTGTTGCTTATGAATGTTGTTCATTGAATAATGTTATTTCGTTAGGCTCTACCCCTCCGGATACGTCTGAATATCCGACTGAAGGATACTATCCCTCTACTGAGCAACAAGACAAGCACCCTTTTGATCATCCCGATATCATCCGATGTGCTTGCTCCTGCTCCCACTTATTGCATTAGGAGAAAAATATTTCAAATGTTTTACTTCGGTAGCTGAACCAATTCCTTTGCATGACCTGTCTTTGTCACAGTAAATAGTCAAACCTTGCAACCTAGCATACCTGGTAGATGCTTGAAATGTGACGTGAATTATCCTGCTATGCTAGCTATGCCTAGAGTTGTGTCAGGTCTGTTTCATCTAGGTGATGAACAGGAATGGATGAATGTGTTCTAATGATAAAGAATAAGTGTGGAACCTGATTTGGTAAAGGTACCGATGGAAGGCTATGTAGGAGCACATGGCGGGTTGTTTCATTGGACCCGTCCTTAGGAACTGAGTTCCGTGTATGTAATCCAAGACGAGATACTACCACATGCTGGGCCCTGAAATATGATCCCGCTCGACTTATTAATCACCTACTACTCGATCCAGGAGTCGCAAGTAGTTTCTGGTGTTTATAGTCATGCTTGAGGCCATGCATAGTGCTGACCTTAGAGGTGGGCTATGATGCGGTAGGCAGTGGCACGGTGTACAAAGTGGCACCCGGATGGTGGGCTTGGGAACCCTGCGCACATCGTTTGGGGCCGTGGCGGAATCCTCGGCCGGTCATCCGTGTGGGTTACTCTCAAATATGTCATAAACGTGGACTATGTACTAATGTGGTTAACGGTCGTGGCCGACTCCCTCGCTGGGCTTCCGCTTGAAGGTTGACGAGGTGCATGACGTGCACATAGTGATAAGTGGTGAGAGCGTGTGTGAAGAAGTACACCCCTGTAGGGTTATGATCTATTCGAATAGCCGCGTCAGCTGATATGGACTACTTGGAGACATATGTTGTTCATAGATAACTTTAATGGCTACTGCTACTACTACTGCGACAACAGACCTTCCGTGGCAATGGCGCTAGGAATCCTGCTGCTACGGGCTAAGCCTATAGGGACTTCCTTGGCAAATATGCAAAGGATTTCCCCGCGGCCTTGGAGCCTTGCGTTGGTGTTCCCTTGAAGAGGAAAGGGTGATGTAGCACAGCGTCGGTAAGTATTTACCTCAGTTTGAGAACCAAGATATCGATCCAGTGGGAGGATCGCGTCAAGTCACAAGTACCTGCACAAACACAAAGAGCTTGCACCCAACGCTATGAAGGGGTTGTCAATCCCTTATAGATTGTTTGCAAAGTGAGAACTGAAAGCAAAAAGTAAACAAAGCAAAGTAAATGTGAAACTGGAGACGATAGTTGTGAATAGACCCGGGTGCCGTAAAATTCAGTAGTCGCTTCTCTCATGAAAGCAAGTAGACGGTGGGTGAACGAATTACTTTTGAGCAATTGATAGAACCACGCAAAGTCGTGACGTTATCTATGGCAATGATTATATCTATAGGCATCATGTCCAAAACAAGTAGACTGATACTTTGTGCATCTACTACTATTACTCCACACGTCGACCGCTATCCAGCATGCATCTAGTGTATTAAGCTCAAAGGAACAGAGTAACGCCTTAAGCAAGATGACATGATGTAGATGGATAATATCAAACCAATGATGAAAGCCCATCTTGTTACCATTGATGGCAACAACACGATGCATGCCTTGCTGCCCCTTCTGCCACTGGGACAGGTCACTGCATGGTATGAACCCAAAACCAAGCACTTCTCCCATTGCAAGAATCATAGATCTAGTTGGCCAAACAAAACCCAAGACTCGGATAGACTTACAAGGATATCAAATCATGCATATAAGAAATCAGCGAAAACTCAAAAATAATTCATAGATAATCTGATCACAAATCCATAATTCATCGGATCTCTACAAACACACTGCCAAAGAGGATTACATCGGATAGATATCCATGAAGATCATGGAGAACTTTGTATTGAAGATCCAAGAGAGAGAAGAAGCCATCTAGCTACTAACTACAGACCCGTAGGTCTGAAGTGGACTACTCACGAGTCATTGAAGAGGCGATGATGTTGATGTATAAGCCCTCCAACTCCAAAGTCCCCTCCGGCAGGGCACCGGGAAGGGTCTCCAGATGACATCTCGCGGAAACGGAAGCTTGCGGCGGCGGAAAAGTGTTTTCGTGGATGCCCTCCAACTCCAAAGTCCCCTCCGCCAGGGCACCGGGAAGGGTCTCCAGATGAGATCTCGCGGAAACGGAAGCTTGCGGTGGCGGAAAAGTGTTTTCGTGGATGCCCTGATTTTTCTATGATTTTAGGGAATTAATAGGCCAAAGAGCTAGTGCAACGGAGCGCCAGGGCGGCGACAAGCCTGGTTGCCACGGCCCCCCTGGCCGCGGCAACAGGGCTTGTGGGCTCCCTGTGGGTCCCCTGCCTTGGCCCTCAAGTCCTCCGATCTTCTTCCGTTCTGGAAAAAATTATTTCGGGGACTTTATTCCGTTTGGACTCTGTTCCAAAATCAGAAACACAGAAAAAACAGGAACTGGCACTTGGCACTGGATTAATAAGTTAGTCCCAAGAAAGATATAAAAGGTATACAAAACATCCAAAGTTGACAAGATAACAGCATTAAACCATCAAAAATTATAGATACGTTTGAGACGTATTAAGCATCCCCAAGCTTAACTCCTGCTCGTCCTCGAGTAGGGAAGTGATAAAGAATGAATTTTTGATGCTTTCGTGGTACCTAGCATAGATGTCCTTTGTAACTCCTCTTATGTGACGTGAATGTTCAGATCCATTAGATTCAAAACAATAGATTGCTATTGACGTGGAGACAATAATACTTCAAGCAAACTAGAAAGATAATCATGAACTTTCAAAATAACTAGGCCAAAAGAAAGTTATCCCTACAAAATCATATAGTCTGGATATGCTCTATCATCATTGCACAACGAATTTAAATCATGCACAACTCCGATATTGGCCAAGTAATTGTTTTCACACCTTTACTTTCTCAAACTTTTTCAACTCTCACGCAATACATGAGCGTGAGCCATGGTTTTAGCACTATAAGTGGAATGGAGTGTGGTGGAGGTTGCAAGGAAAACAAGGAGAAGATGGTCACATTGACTAGGCTTATCAATGAGCTAGCTATGGAGATGCTCATCAATAGATATCAACGTGAATGAGTAGGGATTGCCATACAATTGATGCACTAGAGCAAAGAGTATGTGAAAGCTCTTAAAGAGAACTAGTGGGTGTGCATCCAACTTGCTTGCTCACGAAGACCTAAGGCAAATTTGAGGAAGCCTATCATTGGAATATACAAGCCAAGTTATATAATGAAAATTTCCCACTAGCTATATGGTGGTGACAAAACAAGAGACTCTCAATCATGAAGATCTTGGTGCTTAATATGCCCAAGTGTGGAAAGGAGGTAGCATTGTCCCTTCCCTCTTTTTCTATTTTTTTATCTTTTTTTTGGTGGGCTGTTTGGCCTCTTTTATTTATTTATTTTTATTTTGGTGGGCAATTGGCCTCTTTTATTTCCTCACATGGGACAATGCTCCATCAATGATGATCATCACACTTACAACTCAAAACTTAGAGCAATGATGACTCTATATGGAATGCCTTCGATTGTGTACCGTGATAATGATCTAGCAAGACATAGACATTAATGGAAACATCGTGCTAGCTATCTTATGATCATGCAATGGCAATGTAGAAGTGGTGGCACATGTCATGGTGGTAGTTGTATGGCAATATATCTCGGAATAGCTTTGAAAAATACATAGTAGGTTGATATGGTGGCTGTTTTGAGGGAGGCTCATGGTGGGTTTTGTGCACCGGCAAAAGTTGCACAACACTAAGGAAGATAGTGATGGTGGAAGGTGAAAGTTCATCTAAACCATGGACTCAACATTAGTCATGAATAACGCATATACTTGTTGCAAAAGTTTTAGTAGTAATCGAAACAAAGCATTCAACGCATACTCCTAGGGGAAGGGTTGGTAGGTATAAACCATCGTGCGATCCCGACCGCCACACAAAGGATGACAATCAATATACTAATCATGCTCAGACTTCATCACATAGCGGTTCTCCATACGTGCATGCTACGGGAATCACTAACTTCAACACAAGTATTTCTAGATCCACAACACCTTACTAATATTACTTCAATATTACCATAACCACAACTCAAAACTAATTAAGATGAATCAAACTTCTCTAACTATTCAATGCACATGAAGGTGGAAGTTTTCATATCCCTTTGGATAACTACCCCTTTTGAGACTACTTTCATAGCATAGATCAACTACCAAGCCACGCACTTCCGTGCTCTAAAAGATATAAGTGAAGCACACAGAGCAAAATCAACTAGCTCAAAAGATATAAGTGAGCACATGTGAGCTGAGTTGTCTAACCAAAGGATATAAGTGAAGCTCGAAAAAATCACGGTGAGTGTATGTCTCTCTATCTAGGTGTGCAGCAAGGAAGATTGTGACACAACAAAAATAAAAGACTCCTACGATACAAGACGATTGAAATTGCATTATATCGACTAGAGGGGGGTGAATAAGAGATTTTTAGAATTTCATCACCGAGGAAATTCCTCTTGAGGAAATTCCTCACTGAAGACTAACTTACAGCGGAAACAGTAAAGGATCAGATGTGCAAAGTTTCACAACAGCAGTTTTTCAGAGTGAGGAATGTGAAAACAGATTGCAAAGTGAGAAGGCACGCAAAATACAGATGAGGATTAACTAGCATGAAGAATTTGGGGTTGAGGAATTTCAGAGAAAGTCTTCAGCAAATTCTTCAAACAGTAGTAGTGAAAGTCATCAACACATAATCTGAGGAAAGTAAGGAGTTGAGGAATTAGAACCCGTTTCACAGCGAAGACAATAGTTGATGACCCGGTTCCAACTACTGTGACAGTCGTACATCTGGTTTGGAGCAGCTTGGTATTGAAACCAAAGGACACACAGTCCCGGGACACACATTCCCTACCGTGTTCTCCTTGGGCTAAGAACACATAGTCCTCGCCCAACACTCGTGGTAAGTATTTAGGGCAGACTTCCAAACCCTCACAGACTTGGTCACCCGGCGATCCACAATTGACTGCTGGAAAGCTCTAGACCATGATGCCTAACCGTTTGGAGGATGCACAATCGTCAAAGGTAAAAGGCTTCAGGCCCACATAGGAACAACTTCTTCAGTGATGCTCAATCACTAGGTTTGGTTTGTCGTTTCGGTGTATGGGGTATTTCCTCACTGATAAACTACTCTCAAAGAGTCTGAGGAATTGGTTTGCTCTTATGACAAGTGTCAGTTCCTAACGGAGCAGCCAACCAGCTAATGGTTGTGGGGGGCGGCTATTTATAGCCTGGGAGCATCCCGACATGATTTGACACTAATGCCCTTAAATAATATGACCGTTGGTGTGGATAAGACCAATGACTTGGCGTGGCTATCGAAACGGTCGGAACCCTCAACTGTGAGAGTCCTCATGTCACTCGTATTCCTCACTTGAGGCTTTTGGTAGGATTAGGCTTGGGTTGAGCATCATGAGGAAATTCATTCCAAAGTGTAACTTCGACCCCCTTTAACAGTACGGTGTTCCTATTACTCAAGTGTGAAGAAAATAAAACAGAAGGAGTAAATCTTCTTGCTTCAAAGTCTTCAAAATTATTTTCTTCAGGACATACCGAATTCCTCTATTTCAGTATCTTCATGAGGAATGTCAATTTCATCGCAGATTCTTCGCGATTCATTTCTTCAGCTTCACACCAATTTCTTCAACCGAAGATATATATTTTTAGGGGTCGATATTCTTCAAATATCTAAAACTCCTCGATGACTTATAGATCATGTGTACACTCATAAACACATTAGATACTTAACCTATAAGTCTTCAAACCACCAAAATAACTAAGGGGCACTAGATGCACTTACAATCTCCCCCTTTTTGGTGGTTGATGACAATTAGGTTAAGTCTTCAACAGGGATAAAAAATATGAAGTGTAAATACTTATTTGAGGAATTTGAAATCAAGATTCAGAGTGACTCCCCCTGAAGATGTGCATATCTTGAGGATTTTTCTTTTCACAGCAAATGCACATTGATGATTTATATCATGGAGATCTCCCCTTGAGACTTGTAAATCATGCATACATGTAACATATCGTATGAAGAAAATGAAGATGCATGATGACAAATGGTATCTGATGAATTCCAGCATGCGTGCATTAAAGCTTGAGGAATAAGCATGGGAAGAAAAATGTTCAAAAGCGTCAGAGTACCATCGGGCTTAAGTTACAACTCATTACATAAAAACTTTAGAAGAGCCAAGAGTTTGTAACTTAAATATAGTTCATAAGCCCAAAAATATCCCCGCTTGAAGACTTACTCTCAAGTTTCCCCCCCTTTGTCATCAAGTGACAAAAAGGGACAAACTGAGGACTAACGCTCGTGAAGAGTTCACTTCTTGGCGGTTGATGAAGAGCCGTCATGCTTCTTGGGAGTAGTATTCTTCCTTGGACCGGTACCAGTGTCGAGCTGTTCTTCATCAGTTTCAGCAGTGTGGAATGAAGAAAAGGAGTTGTCTTCAAGGTCTGGAACTGGAATGGGCCTGAACTTCTTCTTGGGAGGCCACGACCAGTGAAAGTCTCGCACAAAGTCCATTTCGTCAAGCTTTGTCGGAGTCTTCAGTTGTGCAAGTGTAGCCCAGGTGCGATCAAAAACCTCATGCAGATAGTGATGGTTAAGCTTCACAGAGTTCTGTGTTTCAGTGAGGGTTTTCACAATGGCGCCAAACTAGCGTTTGACCCACTTGTGATTGCGATCCACCTTCTAGTGAAGACCGAGGAGGAGCTGTCTTGTATTCATCACACGAGGAGGAACGTGGCTTGCCGAACGAGTCTCAGTATCATCCCATGAAGAATAAGCTTCTGGCTCTCTGAACTGGCCATCAAGGGGCCTACTGCCTTCATCGATCACTGATTTTCCTTTTCCTTCAATGGGCTCGAAAGTCTTCTTGTTGACCCGGATAGGAGGCATATAACCAACATGGTTTCGGAAATCAGCATGGAAGTTGATGCCCGTCCTTGTCCTGATGAATCTCATGATCCATGGGGCATATATCTTGTGATCAAATGGACACATAGCATAGTCGGCCAAAATCCTCAAGTAGAAATCATGGATGTTGATAGGAATACCATGTATGATGTTGAAGAGGATATTCTTCATGAGGCCTACGACATCTTCTTCATCATCATGGCCTTTGATGAGCGCGAGCACACTGTAGAGGATTCTGTAGATAGACCTTGGTGTATATTTGAGCTTGTGGACGTGGAAGGTTTTTCTTGGTGATTTTCCTTCAGCCAAAGGCTTCATGAGGACTTCCATCATCCCGTTGGGCAGCTCACGCTTCACCATAAAGTTCACAGCCACCTTTGAGGGAATTGGTACAGGCAGTTCACGGAGGAGCTCAGTAGAAGGAGCCTTGTAGTGAGTGTTTTGTGTCATCCAGTCAAACACCCAGGTGCTAATGTCTTCAGGGTTGCCAGATATGTGAAGAGTGGCATAAAACTAAAGAATGAGCTCACTGTTCCAGTCGCAGATGTCGGAGCACATTGGCAACACACCAGCTATCACAGCCCCAGACCTAGAATTGTTTGTCTTTGCATCTCATGCATGCATTCCTATTTTTTTCTTTTGGAAATGAAATGAGAAGTGATCAAGCCTCATCATTTAAGTTTTTGTCAAACAAGCAACATAAATATTTCTTCAAATTGATTCAAGAAAATGTCCCTGATTTTCTATTAAAATATTAGGCTGAGTAAAAATTCAAATAAGTATTTTTGAAAACAAAGAAACATTTTATCTTGGCTTGTTGAATCAATAAAACAATTATTTTAATTAGAATTATATTTTCTAAATATAATATTTAGTTTCATATACTCTGAAAATATTTATGTGGCATTGGACAATTATGTTATGTCACATAAATATGTCATTAGGATTTTATAAAATGTTAGATTTTATTTTCAATTCAAACACAAATGTCAAAAAACAAATAAAAGCAGAAAAAGAAAAGAAGAAGAAGGAGATTACCTAGTTTACCTGTCGCCTGGCCCAGCCCACCAGGGGCAGAGCCGTCTTCCTCCTCTCGCCATAGCAGGCACGCAGCTCGATGTCGAGCATGCATGCGCCTCGGCCACCTCCTCCCGCGCCCCCGAGCTTATCTCCTCGCCTGTAGACACCCCTAGGCTCCTCGAGCTCATCCCCCTCTATGGTCTCTTCCCTCCCCATCTCTATGCTTCTCTCTTCCCCCGGATCCCAGCGAGGCCGTCGTCGCCGTCCGTCGCAGTCGTAGCCTCCGGCCTCCCCTCGCCTCTCCAAGAAGCGCAGAAGGATGGCCTCGTCGCCCTGCTCCTCCTTGCCAAAGGAATCGAGCACAAAGGCCTCGGAGAATTGCTACACTCGTCGTCTCCACCTCCGGCCACCGAAGGCCGCCGGCCCCGATTCGCGACGTCCAGAGCGGCCCCGAGCCCATCGAGCTTCCCATGAGCCTTCACGTGAGCTTCTCCGTCGTTTCCCCCATTTTCCCGTTCCGTTCCATGCCCCCTAGCGCAGCCCCTCGATGGCCGACTCCGGCCACCGCGCGAGCTCGTCGCCGGCCTCATTCCGGCCACCCCTTGGCATTGTGGGCGGGTCGGAATGGATGCGGCGTGTTGCCAGCTCCCCGTAGAGCCTAGTCGCGCGTCGAACCGCTGCCCGAGCAGCATTCCGAAGAACTTCCGCCATCGGATGGGTCACCGCCGGTGAAGCTCCGGCGTGCCGACGTGGCCAGCCTATTAGCCTAACTAACCCCCCCCTAGAGCCACTGCCAGAGGGCCCCATGCCTGATCAAACCCCAATTAGGGGTTGGTCAGCGTGGGGTTAGCCCCTGGGTCACTGACCAGTGGGCCCCACTGGTCAGGGTTTGACCTGGACCGGTTGGTTGACCTGCTGACGCATGGATGACATCAGCCTGACGCAGTAATAGCTTTTTCTGATTTTAATTAATTCCAGAATAATAGCAAAACTTGTCAAAATCATAAAAATTAAAATATAACTCGGATGGAAATAATTTATATATGAAAAAGGATCAGAAAAATCCAAAGAATCTGATTATGGCATTTTAATGCATGTTTGAAAAAGTTAACATCACAAAATAGACAAAATGGTGAATATGATAAATTTCATAATTAGTTTGGAGATGGAATTTGATACTTATTTGAATTCCACTTCAATTGTTATGACCAAACATTGGTCAATACAAATCAGTACCTCAAAATACAAACTCCATACATGCTGAAATAATTTGTTATGACCATCAGGTCGAATCAATTATAAGAGTACTTGGAAAGATACCCGGCCTGAAGTGATGTTTGGATCCTAATTCAAACCAACTTCAACTTAAAAAATGATAGCCACATTAGCCCTGCCACCTTTCATTTCATGTCTTCAGCATGCATCATAGTGTTGCATTTCCGTGAAGTAATTGTTGTTCTTTCTTGTTTGCCGGTGTTGTTCCCTCTCGGTAAACGATGTTTCCGACGATGTGATCGTTGACATTGATGAAGAATCATTGCTATCTTCAGACGTGTCAGGTAAGCAACCCCCCTTGAGCATATTGATATAAACCCACTCTCTCGCTTCTGCTCTCTTTTACTACATTAGGACAAACACGATTCAACTGTACATGTTATCGGTAGTTGAACCCATTCCTCTGCATGACCTGATTTTGTCACAGTAAATAGTTGAAACCACTTAGCATGAGTAGCAACTGCTTGAGCTTTGTTTTGATTACTCATCCATGCTTGTTTACAATGCCTGCTACGCTTAGAGTCGTGTCGGGTCTGATCCATCTGGATGATGAATCGGAATGGTTGTGATCATGTTCTACAGTGTGAGAGTAAAGGTGTGAATCTGATTTGGTAAAGGTAGCGATGAGAGGCCATGTAGGAGTACATGGCGGGTTGTCTCATTGGGACCGTCATTAAGAACTGAGTTCTGTGTGTGTTATCCAAGAAAAGATACTACCACACATTGGGATACTTAATTGACCCTCTCGTCTTATTAATCGCCTAGATCTCTGTCCAGGAGTTGCAATTAGTTTCTGTTGTTTGTAGGAAAAGTGTTGGCGGCCGTGTTTAGCTCTGCCCGACAGGGTAGGCTTCACTACAGTAGATACACAGTGGCACGGTGTACCAAGTGCCACCCGGATGGTGGGCTTGGGAACCCTGCGCGCATCGTTTGGGGCCGTAGAGGAAACCTCGGCCGGACTTCCTTGCGGGTTCAGTCTCAAATTGGCGATAAACCTGGACTAGGGTCTTGTGTGGTTAACGGTCGTGGCCGACACCCACGCCAGTGCTTCCGCTTGAAGGTTGCCGAGATGCATGACGTGCATATGGTACTAAGTGGTGAGAGCATGTGTGAAGAAGTATACCCCTGCAGGATGATTCAATTTGTTCGAATAGCCGCGTCCTCGGTTATGGACTACTTGGAAACATTACGTGGTACATAGACAATTTAAATGGATACTCTAAAACATGCAAGATAAGTGTGAGTGCTATGGAAGGCCTTCTGGTAGGGAGACGAGAGTGGATCCATAGTGGTGTATTGAATTGGTGAATATGTGGACTCGTGTGCGATATCCCACCTCTAAGAAAGAACTTGTAGTCGTAGTACAGGTTAGCCAAGAGTCAAAGCTGGCTTGCTGCAATCGAACCCCACAATCCTTTCATTGAAACGTGATGCATATGTAGATAGTTCTGATGTAAGACTTGCTGAGTACCTTTGTACTCACAGTTGCTTTAATTATGTTTTTGCAGAGAAGACTTAGACTCATTAAAGGGTTCTACGCGATGTGTTCGATGTTTACCGGAATATCTTGGGAATCCCAGACAATGGTCTGGCTCCTTTGGTAGGGTCGTAGTAGCTTTTCACGCTCTTCCAGCCACTTTTAGTAGATGTCTGTACCCAGACATGAATTGCTTCCGCTTGTGGTTTGTATGACTTGAGTGTCGGGTCACGAGACCCCTATTTCTAATATCATACTATGTTGACTCTTATGAGTCTTTAATAAATGCTTGAGTCATAGAGTTATGTTGTGATGCCATGTTGTATCTACACATATCGTGCATAATGTGTGCATGTATGAAATGCATTATATGTGTGGGATGCGACACCTAGTTGTTTGCCTTTAGTAGTACTCTTTACAGGGAAATGCCTCTCTGTGATTCCATCGGACCTTGGTAGCTTGCTACTGCTCGGAACACATTGATTGACCGGCATGTATGCTTCTTTGCTGCTGTGTCTGTCCCCTCGGGGAAATGTCACGCGGTGTAATGGAGTCCTTGTAGCCTGCTACGACTCGTCTACACACGCTGATGACCGACACCTGCTTTGATGGGTTATGTATGACTGTCCCTGTACGGATATACCGCTTGGGTTTATAACTAGTCATGTCGACTCGGGTTCTTTGTCGTTTGAACGCTAGCAGCATATTCATATACGTGAGCCAAAAGACGCAAACGGTCCCGGCCAAGGTAAGGTGGCAGCCGTGGAGTTTACCGTGCGTGACGCCGCAAAGTGATGTGATGTGTTACACGCTGGGTTCTTATGACTTAGGATCGGGGTCCCGACACCAGCTTCATGGAGTACATTGAGGACTGGCTCTAGGCATGGTATTGCTTCAAGTTCAACATGAGGAATATGCCTGTGCTGGAATATCCTGTTTCTTCCACACAGCACAGAAGCATAGTAATTCAGCTGTGTCCTAGTCCAAAACATCAGATGCCTCATTTGAGGCTTGTCATAGCGATTCTCTCCAATGAAGTATATGCACTCTTCAAAGAAATTATCCTTTTGAAACTGTGGTCGCTTGGAGAATGGCTGACGCTGAACTGGCAGAAGATTTTGCTGAGGAACAGGAGGGGAGACAACAATTGCAGTCTCGGGGTTGAGCACGACGAAGGCATTGTCTTGATCAGGTGCATTTTCCTCAGCATTGTCCTCAGGGTTAGGAATTTCATCAGCTGGGGCTTCAGGCTGAGGAATTTTCTCTGGTTGTGCATCAGGCTGAGGGGCTAGCTCTGGCTGGGCATCAGGCTGAGGAATAGGTTCATCTTGAGGAATCAGGCTTTAGTGGAGGAGTTGGGTCAGCCTGATCCTCATCTTGAGGATTTTGCTCAGAACTTCGAATTTTATCAGCTAGAGGAATTTCACTTTGTTCTTCCTCAACTGGCTTGGTGACAGAGGCAGTTTCATCAGATGGTGCAGCTGATCCTTGAGCAGTAACTTTTCGAGGAATGAAGGGCTGAGGACTGTCGTCAATACGAATTTCTTCGTCAGTGTGTTCCTCAGAGGCGGCATCCTTCATTTCCTCATCTGTCTCTTTCTCTTGGTCATCAAGGATGACCATTTCGTAAGACGGAGCAACATTTAGGGGCATAGGGTCCAGTGGAACAGTATCTTCAAGCGCTTTGAGGCGCTTGGCCTCTGTTTCTTCTTCTGCTGAGGAGGCCTTTCTCTTTTTGGCTTCCTTCTCAGCAGCCCTATTTTTCTTGACGTCTGATGCAGACGGAGTCATCTTCTTCACCTTTGAATCTTTTGGTGAAGCGGTTCTCTCGATAGATTCTTCAGCTGGCTTTTAGGAACCAGCTGGAGCAGAGTCATGAGCTTGCTTTGATGAAGCAGCTGGGTCACGGGCAGTCTCATCAGCTGTAGCAGGTTTATCAGCTGGAGCTTCCATGGTGATTTCTTCAATAGCTGGTACATCCACACGGCTTTCTTGGTGTATTTCCTCAGTTGAGGAGTTTCCTCAGCTTGACGAGAGTCATCAGCTGGCTCTTCAATCAAGGGATGGGGAGTTGGTGCTAGAGGTGCAGCCTTCTTGTTGTAGTCATCAACAGCTTTAGTGGCCAGCTTGACGAAATTTCTCTTGAGACTCTGACGATCTGACAACTTGGAATACTTATCAGCCAAATTCTTCAACTCGGCCTATGTTGTCACCAGTGCATCAGATGTCAAGCTGAGGAGATTCGGCTCGAGGAATTTCTCCTTTTTAAGATTTGCAACCTTGGCCTGCTTGGCTTGTTGTTCTTTCCACTTGGCTTCATTGATGAAAGTGGTCACCATGTGGGTGATGCCAGGGGAAGTTTCAAATCATCAAGCGGAGTGTTTGGGTCCTCATACCAGATGTTTATGTAGTCTAGGAGGACCTTGGGGTCCATGGCCAGAGGAATGGCGCTTCCTGATGCTTGAGCTACCCTTTCCATCTTGTTTCTGATTATCGCTTGTAGGGTTTGATCATCATATTCATCACTGCCCTTTGATGCAGACGGGACTGTGATAATTTTGCTGGGGCTTGGCAGAGTTGCTCTTTCAGAAGACACCTGAGTCATCACCGGAGGTGGTGAAGACTTTGTCTCCGAGCTGGTAGCAGCCGGGATAGAGGAGCCGGAGGTGGAGGTCATTGGCTTCATGACTGGCTTATGTACAGGTGTTTCTTGAGGCTTTGGTGGTGGTGCTGAGGATTTTGGAGCTGATGGTTTTGGCGCTAAGGGTTTTGTAACTGATGCCTGAGCAGACTTCTCTTGAGGCTTTGGAGCCCTTGGCTTTAACGGCACAGACTCTGGTTGAGGAATTGCCGAACCAGAGGTCTCAGCGGCAGAGGAAGTAGCTGCAGCTCAGGCAGCAGTTGAGGATTCATTGAATTTCCTCACTGCAGCATCTGCCTGCGTCTTGAGCTTAGCCAGATGCTTTTCCTTCTCATCTGGATAGTCATCGAGGGTCTTGAGGCTTGAGGGATGTCCTACTTGATGATCCTCAAGTGGGGCCCGTTTGCCAGGAGGCTTCAGGGCGAATTTCTTCACATACTTGGCAGTTACGAACCTGTATTCCTTCCATTCCTTAGCCCATCGGCGTTCTATCTTCTGCAGCCTTATCTTTCTCTTGGCCATTGTTTCATTTTCATCAGGTGTGCAATAGTCCAAGTAAATATCCTCAGGGATATCCACAGCTGTGTTATCCTCAAGTTTCTTTCCTCCTTTCTGCTTTCTGTTATCTCTTCAGCTGAGGGTTTTGCAGATGAGATTGAACTCTTGAGGATTCTGATGAAACTTGAAGATTTTCTTCAAGAAACGCTGCAAATGAGTTAATGTGATGAGAACCGAGAGATTCATCAGCTGACATGTGTGTACCTGTGAACAGAGTATAGTTGCGAGGAATTTGGAGAGGTCATATGCGTTCTCAGTTTTGAAGAAAATGAAAAAGTTTGACAGGTGAGGAATTTAACCAGTGGTTGAGGAATTTTCCTAAGCATACTGTTCTTGGGTTCCAGAGTTGTACAGATCCGAAAATTCGTACAATTGAGGAATCTCGTGAAAATCTTAGATGCTTAGTGAAGTCCATCAATGGTGTGGTGATAGGTAGTGTTTGAGGAATCAAGTGCATGTCGATTCTTGAGGAAAACAGATTTCACATAGGAGATGTAAAATAGTAGATCTAACTTGCTGTAAAAATGGGATTTTATTTACCCTTGAGGGTGCGCACGAAGAACAAAGAAAAGTTGTGTAGGGAGGCTCTTCGGTCGCGTGTCCAATACGCCCTAACCCGGCGGCAGAGGACGTCAACGGCGGCGGCGGACGAAGATGGTCCGACTCCGGCTTGGTTCCTGCAACGGAGAAGTTGAGGCGGTGAAGCTCTTCCTCACCGGCGACGAGACTTCCAGCGGTGGCGCTAGGGTTCGGTGCTTTTTGCTGTAGCAGGAGAGCAATGGGGCGAAGAATTGTTTGCCGAGGGGGATAAGGACATACTTATAGCCAGACAGTTACTGTTGGCGCGAAGAATTCGGACCAAACAGCCCCTGCCTCTACGTCTCCGCAGGACACGTGTAGTTCCCGAGCAAGGCGGTGGAGATAGTGGAGATCGTGGTTATCCAAACGTGGGAAGTGGGGTTCAATTACTGTGCATTAAAGAAACAATTTTTTGAGGATTTGAGGATTTTCGTTACAAAATCATCCGCTGACAAGGACACAGTGAGGATTTTGAACAAAGCTTCAAGTAGAACGCATATGAAGAATCGAATAGACTAGATGATAATAGCATTGAGGGAAAGTAGGGTCCGATCACATTCACTTAGAAGAAATATCAACTTGAAGAAATAGCTATAAGTGAATGTTGTTGAGGACTTGAAATCACAGTCTATCTAGTCAAATGAAAGTCATCAAGTGTTTTTGAAGATTTTGTGATAAATCGTCATAATGAAGAACAACTGTTCTGAGGAAAAACACATTTTGAGGAAATGGAACATTTGAAGAAAATCAACTTGAGGAATTTCACATTTGGCGGTGGTGTGACCCACCATATAAGAATGTTGATTAAAGACGCCGCATACAATTGTCGTAGGGCCCTGAGAATCAATTTCTTCATTGATTTCTTCACATTCAGAGTGATATTCTTCATCAGTTGAAGAAAATCGATTCATCATGTGTTGCACATCTAAGTCATCAATTTTGCATCAGTGTTAGGATGTGTGCTTGTTTTTACAAAACATTTGAAGATTCTAAGATATTTAGCTCACACCCTAACTTGCAAAACCTTTTCTCATCCTAGGGCTTAGTGAAGATATCTGCCAGTTGATCATCCGTCTTCACATGGTCGATGAGGATATTGCCCTTGAGGACATGGTCCCAAAGAAAATGATGACGAATCTGGATGTGCTTGGTCTTCAAGTGCTGTACTGGGTTGTATGGAATCTTGATTGCACTCTCATTGTCGCAGTAGAGAGGCACATTCTTCATGTTGATGCCGTAGTCCTTGAGGGTTTGCTTCATTCATAGTAATTGAGCACAACATGAACCAGCAGCAATGTACTCAGCTTCGGCAGTGGAGAGTGATACGTAGTTCTGCTTCTTTGAGGACCAGCAAACTAGTGATGTTCCGAGGAAATGACATGTGCCAGAAGTTGACTTGTGATCCACACAGTCACCAGCATAGTCAGAATCAGAATACCTTACTAGATGAAGATTTGAGCCCTTGGGATACCATAATCATAGTGTTGGTGTGTGAGCTAAGTATCGAAGAATATGCTTCACAGCCTTATGGTGTGATTCCTTCGGTTTTGCTTGAACACGTGCACACATGCAAACACTAAGCATTATATCTGGCCTAGATGCACATAGATATAATAAAGAGCCAATCATAGAGCGATATACGTGTTGATCGAAATCTTTACCATTTTCATCAGTGCCGAGGTGGCCGTTGGTAGGCATTGAAGTCTTTGCACCTTTGCATTCATGCATGTCGAATTTCCTCAGAACATCCTTGAGGTATTTCTCCTGTGATATGAAGATTCCATTGCGTTGTTGACGAATTTGAAGACCTAAGAAGAATTTCAGCTCCCCCATCATACACATATGATATTCTTCACTCATCATGTGAGCAAATTCATCACCGTATCGTTTGTCAGTACAGCCAAATATGATATCATCGACATATATTTGACACACAAATAGCTCATTATCATAGGATTTAGTGAAAAGAGTTGGATCGAGTGAACCAGGTTTGAAGCCTTTCTTCATGAGGAATTCCTCCAATGTATCATACCATGCCCAAGGGGCTTGCTTGAGACCATAGAGAGCCTTTTTGAGTGTGAAGACTTTGTCTGGATTCTTTGGATCCTCAAAACCTGGGGGCTGAGCAACATATACTTCTTCCTCAAGCTTACCATTGAGGAATGCACTTTTCACAACCATTTGATATAAGATGATGTTATGATGATTAGCATAAGCAAGTAGTATTCGAATAGCTTCAAGTCTAGCAAGAGGTGCAAAAGTTTCATCGAAATCTATTCCTTCAACCTGGGTGTAGCCTTGGGCTACAAGTCGTGCCTTGTTCCTCACCACTTGACCGTCCTCATCTTGCTTGTTTCGGAAAATCCACTTGGTGCCTATGATGTTGTGCTTGCGAGGATCTGGTCGTTTGACGAGCTCCCATACGTCATTCAGCTTGAATTGAAGAAGTTCGTCTTGCATAGCTTGGATCCACTCCGGTTCTAGAAAAGCCTCAGCAACTTTTGAGGGTTCTGTGATGGATACAAAGGAAAAATGCCCCCAAAGTTAACTAAGTGTGAAGCTTTTGAGCGAGTGAGAGGACCTGGTGCGTTGATGTCGTTGAGGATTTTGTCAAGTTCTACTTCATTTGCAATCCTCGGATGAGCTGGTTGAGGATTTCGTCTAGGCTGAGGAAGTGGTTCTGGTGCAATTTCCTCAGGAGCATCTTCTTGATTTTCATCAGTGATGGGGATCGTTTCTTCACCAATTTCCTCAGTGGGGACAATGTCTTCAGTAGGTTTGAGCTTTATTGCTTCCTCAGGAGACAACTTATCTGGATCAGAAGGCAATTTCTCTCTTTGCGAGCCATTAGTTTCATCGAACCGCAGATCTACAGTCTCAACAACTTTGTTGTGATAGTTGTTGAAGACTCTGTAGGTGTGCGAGTCCTTTCCATAACCGAGCATAAAACCTTCATGTGCCTTAGGTGCAAATTTTGAGCTATGGTGAGGATCTCTAATCCAACATTTTGCACCGAAGACTTTGAAATAACTTACATTGGGTTTCTTATCAGTGAGGAGTTCATATGAGGTTTTCTTGTGGAATTTGTGAAGATATACCCTGTTGATGATATGGCATGCAGTGTTGATTGCTTCAGGCCAAAAACGACGAGGAGTCTGATATTCTTCAAGCATAGTTCTAGCCATCTCAACCAGAGTCTTCTTCTTCCTTTCGACAACACCATTCTACCGAGGAGTATAAGGAGCAGATAATTCGTGAGTAATACCAAGTTCATCAAGATAATCATCAAGACTAGTGTTTTTGAACTTTGTTCCATTATCACTCCTGATATGTTTGATCTTGATGCCAAAGTTCGTCGAGGCCCTTGAAAAAAATCGTTTGAAGATTTCCTGCACTTCAGTTTTATACACTATGATATGCACCCATGTATATCTGGAATAATCATCAACTATGATGAAGCCATATAAAGATGTTGCATTGGTTAGTGTGGCATAGTGAGTAGGTCCAAATAGATCCATATGAAGCAATTCGAGTGGACGTGTAGTGGTCATCATAGTCTTCAAGGGATGCTTGGATCTGGTCATTTTCCTAGATTCACATGCACCGCAGAGATTTATCCTTGAGGAATTTGACTGATTCGATGCCGATGACATGCTTCTTCTTCGCGAGCGTGTGGAAATTCCTCATGCCTGCATGACCTAGTCTTCGGTGCCACAGCCATCCTTCTGAGGTTTTTGCTAGTAAGAAAGTGGTTGGTTGATGACCTGTAGAGAAATCAACAATGTACAAATCCCCTCTTCTTACTCCTTCGAAGACTTTGGATCTGTCAGATTCCATGATGACTACACATCTATATCTACCGAAGATAACAATCATATTAAGATCACAAAGCATTGAGACTGACATGAGGTTAAAACCAAGGGATTCAACAAGCATCACCTTGTCCATATGCCTATCCTTGGAAATAGCCACTTTGCCAAGTCCCAATACCTTGCTTTTACCTTTGTCAACATATGTGATTTGCATCAGAGGTGATGGAGTTAGTGGCATATTCATCAGCAAGCTTTTATCACCAGTCATGTGATGTGTGCAGCGACTATCAAGAACCCACTCAGTGTTCTTGGGTTTGTCATACTGCAGATGAATTAGTACAGCTTACCATCTCATATGCTTCAGATTTGAAGAATATGATATCAATTTCATCAGACAAGGGTTTCATCACAACAGAATTATAAGGACGTGTGAAATATTTCTATTTCATCAACATTAGTTTGCTTCCTATCAAGCATTTCCTCAGATCTCCAACAAATTCTTCAGATGATGATTTTCATCTGGAGACCTGACCTGCAGAAGTGATTAGTTCGATTTCTTCACCACCCACATCTGAAGGGGTGGCAAAGCATTCATCATCCTGCGAGCACCATATGAGAAAGGTGGCATTGAAGCTAATGCACTTCTCTTAACAGTAGGGGGTTAAAGTACTCATATGAATATGCAGAGAACTGGTTTGAGGATTTATGAACGTAATGATTTGAAGAGTAACGCTCATATTCATATTCCTTGTAGTTTCCCTGCATGTTAGACGCATTAGCACGTGTACGAGCATAATTTTGACAAGTTGAGGATTTTGATCCTCTTGAAGACTTTGGTCCTCCTGAGGAATTTGATCTGGGGTTCAGATTCTTTTGTGGTGGTGTCATGAGGACATTCACCTGAAGATTTTCAAGACAACTTTTGGGAACCCAGATTTTCCTCAAGGGAGGGCCATTCCTGCAGTTAGTACCAACATATCGAGCAAATACTTCACCACATTAATTTTTGAACAGTTTATAGTTGGACTCAAATGACTCATCTCAGGAATAGGATAATTCACATGAAAAGCCAGTTAAATTAGATGGATCAAAAGGAGGCCCAGTAGCAGCAACCCATGAGGTTTTGGGATACTGCTCAGGTTTCCAATAAGATCCATCGACATTTAATTTCCTCTCAAAGGAAATTCCTTCGTTCCTCGGGTTCCTGTTCAAGATCTTCTTTTTGAGCACATCACAAAGGGTTTGATGTCCTTTGAGGCTTTTGTATATGCCTGTCACATACAATTCCTTCAACCCTGCATTTTCATCAGTAATATTTGTGTTTTCCTCAAGTGAGGAAATAGACACTACAGGTGCAGTTGAAGAATTTGTAGCAATAGAAGCATTTGATGATTCTGGTGAAGAATTAGCAGTTTCGTGTTCAATGCATTTAAGACATGGAGGAATGAATTCAACTTGACCAGCGCTGATCTGTTGAGCTAGTAATGAATCATTTTCCATCTGAAGATCATCATGAGACATCCTCAGCTTCTCTAGATCAAGCTTCCTTTGAAGAAATTCATAGGAAAGCTTCTCATGATCAGCGAGCAGTGTATCATAACAATCTTGAAGATTATCAAATCTAGACTGAAGACTTTTCACATCTTCAATGATGATTTGGGTAAGGTTCATTTCATCATTCAACAGATCATCACTTTTATCTAGCAGTTTCTGAAGCTTTTCCATGGCAGCTTGTTGTTTAGTGGCAATGATAACAAGTTTACAGTAACTGGGATTTTTATAATCATCAGGTTCAGAGTCACTTGAATCAGGGGAGGAGGCATTATTTGGTACCTTTGAACCTTTTGCCATGAAGGAATAGGTTGGAGCGAAGTCATCACCATAGTCATCAGTGTGGATGGTGCAGTCATTTTCATCAAGATTGAAGATTGATTTGCTGACGAAAGTGGTTGCCAGTGCAAGACTAGCCTATCCGGATTATGAGTCTTCATCAGATCCCTCTTCTTCATCACATTCCTCTGATTCTGCCTCGGAGTCCATTTCCTTGCCAATAAGTGCCCGAGCATTTCTAAAACTACTCTTCTTGTGCGATGAGGGCTTTGAAGATGAGGATTTTGAAGATTTCTTCTTCTTCTTTGATTCATCAGAATTGTCATCCTTGTATTTCTTCTTCTTTGATTCATTTCCCCAATAGGGACAATCAGCAATGTAATGACCTGATTTCTTGCATTTGTGGCAGGTTCTTTTCTTGTAGTCCTCAGATGAAGATTCTGATTTCCTCATGTCTCTTCTTGAAGATTTACCGAACTGGCCACGTCGTGTAAACCTCTGGAATTTCCTCATGAGCATTGCAAGCTCCTATCCAAATTCTTCAGGGTCACCAATGTTGTCATCCGAATCTTCTTCTTCAGATGAGTAAATTGCTCTAGCCTTCAGTACACGTGGTCTAGAATAGCTTGGTCCACATAGATCTTTCTTTTCTTCTAGGTGGAATTCATGAGTATTTAGCCTTTCGAGTATATCAGCTGGATCAAGCATCTCGTAGTCTAGTCTTTCTTGAATCATCAGAACTAAAGTATCAAATGAAGAATCCAAAGATCTCAGCAGTTTCTTCACAACTTCCTGATCAGTAATGTCTCGAGCTCCCAGTGCTTGCAGTTCATTTGATATGTCAGTGAGGCGATCAAAGGTGTCTTGGCAGCTTTCATTGTCATGCCTCTTGAAGCGATTGAAGAGATTGCGAAGAATATCAACACGAGAGTCACGCTGGGTTGATACTCCTTCATTTACTTTGCACAGTCTCTCCCAGATCAGTGTTGCAGAGCCCAAAGCACTCACTCTTCCAAATTGGCCTGGGCTCAGATGGCCACAGATGATATTCTTAGCTTGAGAATCGAGTTGCTTGAATCTCTTCACATAAGCAGCAGAGACACTAGCAGAGATGATGAGGACGCCATGTTCCACAATATACCAGAGATCATTATCAATAGCTTGTAGATGCATTTGCATCTTGTTCTTCAAGAAAGACAAGTTCTTTCCTTCGAAGGTAGGACATGCTGCAGTCACCTTAAACATGCCTGCAGTCGACATAACTAAAACTCCAGGTTGTTAAACCAAAATCACACAGAACAAGGGAGTACCTTGCTCTGATACCAATTGAAAGTACGTTATATCGACTAGAGGGGGGTGAATACCAATTGGGTTGCTCTTTTGACAAGTGTCAGTTCCTAACGGAGCAGCCAACCAGCTAATGGTTGTGGTGGGCGGCTATTTATAGCCTGGGAGCATCCCGACATGATTTGACACTAATGCCCTTAAATAATATGACCGTTGGTGTGGATAAGACCAATGACTTGGCATGGCTATCGAAACGATCGGAACCCTCAACTGTGAGAGTCCTCATGTCACTCGTATTCCTCACTTGAGGCTATTGGTAGGATTAGGCTTGGCTTGAGCATCATGAGGAAATTCATTTCGAAGTGTAACTTCGACCCCCTTTAAAAGTACGGTGTTCCTATTACTCAAGTGTGAAGAAAATAAAACAGAAGGAGTAAATCTTCATGCTTCAAAGTCTTCAAAATTATTTTCTTCAGGACACACCGAATTCCTCAATTTCAGTATCTTCATGAGGAATGTCAATTTCATCGCAGATTCTTCGCGATTCATTTCTTCAGCTCCAGACCAATTTCTTCAACCGAAGATATACATTTTTAGGGGTCGATATTCTTCAAATATTTCAAACACCTCAATGACTTATAGATCCTGTGTACACACATAAACACATTAGATACTTAACCTATAAGTCTTCAAACGAACAAAATCACTAAGGGGCACTAGATGCACTTACAACGCTCCAAGCAAAACACATAACATGTGGTGAATAAAAATATAGCCCCAACTAACGTTACCGATGGATTGAAGACGAAAGAGGGGATGCCTTCCTGGGGCATCCCCAAGCTTAGGCTTTTACGGCATACTTGCATCAAGTTGGGGTGCCTTGGGCATCCCCAAGCTTGAGCTCTTTCCACTCTTTATATTTTTGTCCATAAGAACTTCACCCAAAACTTGAAAACTTCACAACACGAAACTTAAACAGAAACTCGTGATAACATTAGTATAAGAAAGCAAACCACCACTTCCTTAGGTACTGTAGAAAACTTAAATTCTACCTATGTTGATGTTGGGTTACTGTATTTTCAATCTTCCATGGCTAATACCCCCCGATACTATCCATAGTTTCATCGAAATAAGCAACCAACTCAACAAAACATAATCTTTTAAAAGCAGACCAGTCTGTAGCAATCTGTATGCTTCGTATACTTCTGTTACTTCACAAATTCTGAAAACTTACGACAGTCTGAAGAATTTGCATAGCAATCAGCAGCAAAAAGAATCAACTCAAAATCTCTTACGTAAAAAAAACGAAAATTCTTTTCGTGAGCAGAAAGTTTCTGTCTTTTCCAGCATGACCAAACGATCATCCCCAAGACTAATCATAACGGTTTTCCTTGTCACAAACGCAAAAGAAACAGAAAAAACACAATCATAACAGAATTATGAAAGTGTGGAAAACACAAAAAAGAAAGAAAAAGGATAGATTCTTTGGGTTGCCTCCCAACAAGCGCTATTGTTTAACGCCCTTAGCTAGGCAAAAGGTCATGGAATCACGTATAGTCATCTTTGGTGCTTAAACCATAAGTAGCCCTCATCATAGATTCATAAGGAAATCTTATTTTCTTTCTATGGAAATGCTCCATGCCCTTCTTTAGGGGAAATTGAAATCTAATATTCCCTTCCTTCATATCGATGATAGCACCAATAGTCCTTAGGAAAGGTCTACCAAGAATAATGGGACATGAAGGATTGCAATCTATGTCAAGTACAATGTAATCCACGGGTACATAGTTCTTATTTGCAACAATAAGAACATCATCGATCCTTCCCATGGGTTTCTTGACAGTAGAATCCGCAAGATACAAATTAAGAGAACACTCTTCAATCTCATGAAAACCAAGAATATCACATAAAGACTTTGGAATCACGGAAACACTAGCACCCAAATCACACAAAGCATTGCATTCATAGTTTTTGATTTTTATTTCGATAGTAGGTTCCCACTCATCATGAAGTTTTCTAGGTATAGAGACTTCTAATTCGAGCTTCTCTTCAAGAGATTTCATCATAGCATCTACGATATGTGCGGTAAAGGCTTTGCTTTGGCTATAAGCATGTGGAGAGTTTGCAATGGATTGCATCAAGGAAATGCATTCAAACAAGGAGAAACTATCATAATTGAATTCTTTGAAATCCAAAGTGGGAGTTTCATTACTACCAAAAATTTTGATTTCTTCTACTCCACTCTCCACACCTTTATTATCAAGATAGGTGGGCTCCGAATCATTGGGTCGTTTTTCAACCAAAGTGGATTCATATCCAGCCCCTTCATCAATAGGTTTAACACGCGAAAACAAAGATTCAAGAGGATTCACACCAAGCACTTTAAGATCTTCGTGATTTGCATCACAAATTTCAGGTTTAGCTGCCAACTTATTGACTAAGGTAGCCTGCTTGTCAGAAATTTAGCCCACCAATTTTTCAAGCACCTTTGATAGCCTCGAAATCCTCAGATATCAATATCATCTTGTGTATGGACTAGATGTCAGCTCATTATGCCAAGATTGATACTCATTCTAGAAATGTTCAGCTTACCCATCCCCCGGGTGAGATAGTTAATGTCTCTACTCGAGTTGCCAAATGCCAACTCTATTCCCTCAATGCAAATCCTCTTCCAGAACTTGAAGACATTCCGGTAGTCCGTGACTTCCCAGATGTTTTTCCGGAAGATCTGCCAGGAATTCCACCTGACATGGATGTAGAGTTTGTGATAGACCTTGTTCCAGGAACGGTTCCAATAGCCGGAAGACCTTCTAAGATGGCATCCTTGGATCTAGCCGAACTTAAGAAGCAATTAGATGAGGCCTTGAATAAAGGTTTCATTCATCCTAGCTCTTCTCCTTGGGCTCGTCCCGTCCTCTTCGTCACGAAGAAGGATGGAACGGACCGGATGGTTGTAGATTATCGACGAGTTAACCTGGTCACCATAAAGAACAAGTATCCGCTCCCAGGATCAACGATCTGTATGATCAGCTCGCTGGATCCTGAGTCTTCTCCAAAATGGATTTGAGGTTGGGTTACCATCAAATCAATATTAAGAACGGGGATATTCCAAAAACGGCCTTTGTCAATCGTTATGGCCAATACGAGTACACCGTCATGTCCTTCGGTTTAACCAATGCCCCAACCACCTTCTCTCGCTTTATGAATTCAAACTTCATGCAATATTTGGATAAATTTGTCGTGTTACAGGATGGATTCCTATGGCTTAGGATCGGGGTCCCGACATGAAAATATTTTTTATGAGGGAGAGAGAGTCCTCACATAGCTCCTTAGCTGTTTGACTACTCATTGATCTTCACTTATATCTTTTGTGAGTAGCTTGTCTTTTCTTCTAATGCCTCACTTACCCATTTTTGAGGGATGCAATCTTTATACTATTGTGCTTCCTTTAAATTGGTTTGAGCATGTCAAAAGGGCAACAACAATATGTTAAACTAGTCCCAAAGTACTAGATATCCAAGAGGGATATAATAAAAACTTTCAGGAAGATGATGGGACAAATTAAACTTGATTCTTATTAATAGTTTTGAAACATGATGATAGTAATATGTGAGTCATGTTAGTGAGTAATTATGCTTTAAGTAGTAATATTGGTGTTAAGTTTTGTGATTCCCTATGCATGCACGAAAGTCAATAGTTATGCAATGAAGTTACATCCTACTGTGGTGCATTATTCGGTGTCAGTTATGACTCAATGCACACTTATGTGAATTTTTGTTTCTTGGTCAAATACTAAGTATAAATACTACTTGTGCATCCAAAATCCTTAAACCAACTTTTGCCTCACGAGTCCACCACACCTACCTATCTGCGGTATTTCCATGTCTTTCCAAGCAAATTTGTATGTGCCATCTCTAAATTTTGAAAATAAAATTTCTCTTTTGTGTGCCCATACAGCTCATGAAACAGTGGGTAGTATACAATATTTTTCCATGCTAGGTGGGTTATTCTCACGATATGTGTTGATTCACTATCATTCACGAGAAAGTAGCTGGTATTCGGGATGCCCAGTTCCATGCTCAAAAATCAAATCAAATATAGTGAATCAAAACTCCCCTAGGTATGTTGTTGGTATAGGTGGTACCAATGGATTCGGCTCGCCGTGGAGTGTGACTGATTGGTGGAGGGGGAGTAAAAACTTTACCATTCTGTTTGGCAATCGCCTATAATGAATCTAGCATGGAAAGTATTGTGAGCTACTTTGTCGTTTTCGTTGAGAGGAAAAGCATGCTAATCAAAATAATTTTTCTCTCTCAATTTAAACCTTGAGCTCTGGCACCTATTCAAATCCTACTTCCCCTGCGAAGAGCCTATCTATTTACTTTATGCATTTTTTAATTTTGCTTTGAGTATTCATGTTCTCTTATAAGAACCAAATAGGGAACACTATGATCATACTTGAGCATTGGGCATAGCTAATATTTGAGTGTGTTTAATGAATGGATCAATGATTGAGCATGATGGGCTAGGGATAACTTTCTTTAGTATTGATATTTTGAAAGACATGGTTGATTGTTGACATGCTTGAGTATACAAGTCATTATGTTAAAATTAGACTATTGCTTTGAATCACTTACAAGTCTAAATGTCCATGCTATACAAAGAAGAAAAGAATTTGATGAACTTGTAATGCAGGATTACACATCAAAAAATTATGTTTTATCATTTACCTACTTGAGGACGGGCAGGAATTAAGCTTGGGATGCTGGTACGTCTCCAACATATCTATAATATTTGTTTGTTCCATGGAGTTATATTATCATTCTTGGATGTTTTACAATCAGTTTACTACCATATTATATTATTTTTTGGAACTAACCTAATAATAGTTGCAAAATTGAACCAGTTCTTGTTTTACAATTTGATTTGTTGGAATTAATTCGAAATTGTCGACAAAAACGCAAAAGGAGCCTTGTTGGAGGATGACTCTGACTTTCCTGAAATATGTCCACAAACAGTTTTTGGAGATCGTCAGTTTGACCCCCGAAGACGAGTCAAATGGAAAAACTTAAAACTAGAAAGTGTGGGGAATTTTATGACAATGATTCTGGACTACAAATTCGTTCCAAACGAAGATCGTATGCGATCTGGA
This sequence comes from Hordeum vulgare subsp. vulgare, assembly GCF_904849725.1. Classification (NCBI taxonomy): domain Eukaryota; kingdom Viridiplantae; phylum Streptophyta; class Magnoliopsida; order Poales; family Poaceae; genus Hordeum; species Hordeum vulgare. Next base: position 265,272,185 of record NC_058519.1, on the reverse strand, counting down.
GACCTGTTTTAATGAAGGAAAATCTTATTACGGGATCACCAGAATTATTGACGTGATTGAGTCCAACTCTTAACATATCTTATATATTCGGCCAAGCCACGACCTTGCAGAGTCATGAGGGCTGCGAGGATCCCCTAGGAAGGTTTTAGAGGTACCTGAGAGCCATTGGATCGTCCATCCATCGGAGGGCCATAAAGCACCACAGAGGCATATATAAGGAGAGAAAATCCCTAATTTTGGTAAAGCCACCAAGAGCCAGGAATTTGCCTCTTCCTTGGCAGCCGCCAAGGCGGGGAGATGATCCTCCAGTGTAGCACCAAGACCAAGGAAGAAGGAGGGGCAAGGGCCGCCGCCCGTGGCCACCGCCGTCGCCTGTCGCCATGGGAGTCATCGCCTCCATCTCTACGAGGTTGCACCTCTCCATCAACAGATCTCACTTTCTCACCATGATAATGTGTGAGTAATCCTCCTCGGGGATGAGGGTATGTACTAGTAGCTATGTGTTTAGTCTCTCTCTCGTGTTCTTGAGATGGCATGATCTTGATGTATCGCGAGCTTTATCAATATAGATGATCCATATGGAGTTTTCCCCTTTGTATCTTCTTGTGATGTATTGAGTTTCCCTTTGAAGTTCTTATCGGATTGAGTCTTTAAGGATTTGAGAACACTTGATGTATGTATTGTGATGGCATATCTGTGGTGACAATGGGATGTTCTATTGATCCACTTGATGTATGTTTTGGTGATCAACTTGCGGGTTCCGTAACCTTAGGAATCTATGCATAGGGGTTGGCACATGTTTTTGTCTTGACTTTCCGGTAGAAACTTTGGGGCACTGTTTGAATTTCTTTGTGTTGGATTGAACATGGTGAATCTGAAATTATGTGATGCATATCATATAATCATGCCCATGGGTACTTCTGGTGACATTGGAGTATCTAGATGACATTAGGGTGTTGGTTGATGTTTATATTAAGGTGTTATTTTAGTACGAACTCTAGGGCTGTTCGTGACACTTATAGGGATAGCTCATAAGATTGATCATAAAAGATAGCTTTGAGGTGGTTTCGTACCCTACAATATTTTCTTCGTTTGTTCTCTGCTATTTCTAACTTTTGAGTGAAATCTTCGTCACACGTGAGGGATTTATATATGATTCAACTATGTTAGTATTGTTGAGAGAAATTGCACTAGTGAAAGTATGAACCCTAGGCCTTGTTTCTAAGCATTGCGATACCCCTTGTTATTACTTTTATCATTAGTTACCTTACTGTTTTTATATTTTCATATTACAAAAACCTATATCTACCATCCATATTACACTTGTATCACCATCTCTTCACCGAACTAGTGCACCTATACAATTTGCCATTATATTGGGTGTGTTGGGGACACTAGAGACTTCTTGTATTTGGTTGCAGGGTTGTTTGAGGAAGACCATCTACATCCTACACTTCCCATGGATTGACAAACCTTAGGTCATCCACTTGAGGGATATTTTCCACTGTCCTACAAAACTCTGTGCTTGGAGACCCAATACAAGTCTACAAGAAGAATGTTGCACAGTAGACATCAAGCTCTTTTCTGGTCCGCGTTGCCGGGGAGGTGAGTGCTTGAAGGTATATCTTTAGATCTTTCAATTAAATCTTTTTGTTTCTTGTTTTTCACTTGTTTGGTTTTATGAAAACAAAACTACAAAAAATGGAACTTAGATCGCCTCATATGATTCATCTTTTCAATGTCTTTCATGAAAATGATGGAAAGGAAAATTCTTGTCAAGTGATAGAATAAGAAGTTATTAAAATGTTTAGCACTAAATATTTGTATGATGAGCATGATTGCAATGTTCATAACATGAATTCCTTGAATATTCATGATGCTAATGATATGCAAAGCCACAAGCTTGGGGATGCTATGTTTGATGAAGATGATATGCTTAGTCGCCCAAGTTTTGATGGGAAATTTATTATGATGAAAGCATGCCTCATATTTATGATTATTATTGTGATGACATGTATGCCATAAAGAATAAAGGTAATCATGAAATTTGTCATCATGATTTCAATTTTTAATAGGAATATCCTTCACATGATAGTTATTTTGCTGAGTTTGCTCCCACTACTATTGATGTGAATAAATTTGCTTATCTGGTGAGTAGTAAAATTTATATGCTTGTAGATCATGAAAAGAATGATTTATGTCTTGGTTATGTTATGGAATTACTTCATGATGCTACTGAAAATTATTATGAGGGAGGAACATATGCTTGTAGGAATTGCAATAATATCATGTTTCCTCTCAATGTGTTCAAAGTTTTGAAGTTATGCTTGTTTTGCCTTCCTATCCTAGTTGATTCTTGCTCCCATAAATTTTTTGTTCACAAAATCCCTATGAATAGGAAGTGGGTTAGACTTAGATGTTTTTGTCATGATACACATGATGCTCTTTTGCATGTTATAATTATTATTCCTACGTGAGCATGATTGAAATCATCATGCCTAGCTAGAGGCTTTAAAGAAAAGCACTTGTTGGGAGACAAACCAACACTTTTACTTTCTGTTTTGATGTGTTCACATGATTAAGCTACTCTACTAATCATGTTTTATAGCTTTTGTTTCAATAAAGTTCCAAGTAAAGCCTTTGGGATAGTGTGGATGATAGTTGAGTTGATTCTGTGCCAAAACAGAAACTTTTGCTCTTAGTCCAAGAATTTGGTAAATTCACTTGAATGTGCTTTTGATCTGAATTTTTACACATGATCTATATGCAAAGTCCATGGATTGTATGTCACGCCCTGTTTTTGCTATCACCTGTCTGAGTTATAAAATTCTGAGCTTGTTAAAACTTTTTCAAAACTAATGTCGTGAGTGCCATGATTGACATTGAATGCTTGTATGCTTGATCATGTTAGGTTTGAAAACCCTAAATTCCTTGGGTATTATACTGATTTCCAAAAACCTTTGCTGACCGAAGTAAAACCACCTTGAGTTGCACTACATGTCCTTGATAGCAAGCAGTGCTTCTACTCAAATTTCGTAATCTGATTTTTACCTAACTTTATATTTCAAAACCACGAAAATAATTATATTTGTGATTATTTTTCTAATTAAATAACCTGTCCATTTCTGAGGCCAGAATTGGTATTCCAACATGGGAAAATACTTTTCAGCCTTCGAAAAATCTGATTAAAATGAGAGATGATCAGAAGGACATATATTTTCCATACATAGGATTTTAAACCCCACTTTATATTATATTTATTAATTAAAACTATAAAATCTATTTCTGTCTGTTTTGGCATTTTGAAATATTTCCATAGGAAATATTCTCAATAAATTCCTAGAAATTCAAGTGGTATCCCTAAGCCTTGTTTGGTGTCCACATAAAGTTTCACCTTGATCAAAGGTGGATAAGGACCCCAAAAACCATGTCTGTCCAGAATCAAGTTCGAGCAACTCTACATAGCAAAGTTCGTCCAATGAGGCTAAAACTTTGCAAGAGTGCCTAATATCTCAAATGAGGGTTCCACACAAAAAATGGGATTTGTGGGACTTAGTTTGCCCACACTCCCTTTGGAAGGAACAGATCTGGCCATATTGGAGTATTTTCAAGTATACAGAGCTAAACTTGTCCTTCGGAGCTCAAATTTGGTGGAACTCCATGGTTTACCACCAAAACCAAACCTGTTAAGTCTCAGCACCAGTGGTGGGGTGCAACCCCCTAAACCCACTGTCAAACACCTTCTCACAGATAGGAAAAAGCCACCTTAGCCACAGCTAAACCAAACTCCTTTGGTTCAAACTCTTAGATTAAGTGCCCAGCACGTGTATCTAATCACAGTAAACTGGCCCCTCACTGCTTCAAACTGGCAAGGCCAAAAACCCCAATTTAGACCTCAGTTCATGATTGACAGCACTAGTATTTCTTGCCTCCTTTGACTAGCAGAAGCTCCCACTAAAATAAAATGGCTAGCAACACCCCCAGCAAGTGCCAGGACATGCTAGACACGTCCAAAGTGCCTCAGAATGCACTAGCATGCCGTGGCATGCCAAAACTACGCTCTAGGCGCGCTACAGGGAGTAACCGGGCTGGGGGCGACGCCCTCGCCCAGTTCCAGCCTCCCCCGAGATGTCCAACCTCTTCCCCGACAACCCCTCTGCATCGGGCAAGCCTCTGGGCCCCTCCTCTCTCGCGCTAGACCTCACGTGACGCGTGCCCGCGCGTTCCAGAACCGACCAAAGTTGCGCGACCACGAATGCTCGACTCTCCTCTCTCTCTCTCTGCAGCAGATGGTTCGGGTGGTCCAATACCACATCCTGAGACCGTGGTTTCAACCCAACCTCTCTCTGCACTCCCATCCACGCCACAGTGAGTCACCGGTGCTCCTGAATCTGCTCACCGCCGCGGGTCTACAAATAGCCCTCCCCCTTGCTCCAGCACCCCTGAGATAGCTTCGCCATGATCACTAGTACCTCCCTAGCCACCCCAGCAAACAAGCAGAGCCCGAGTGCTCGAGATCGACTGAGGTGCCTCCGCCTCGGAGCTCCGGTCGATCTCCGGCTACACGACGGCTCCTACGCACCTCGACCCACCAAACTGACACCCTTGATCCCAGGAAGCTTTCCCCCAACTCGCTCAAGCTTTTCTGTGTCTCTAGCCACCCCCTCGACCACTTCCCGAAACTCCTCCGCCACGGCCTCCTCGTCGTCGGCGAACCCCTGCCTCCCCGTCGTTGTTTCAACCACCAGCAGGTAGGCGGCGGTCAGGCAAACCCATTCCCGTGTTCGTTGGAGCATGAGCGCGTCGGCAACCTCGTCGGTGTCCTCCTCCTCCTCTCTGGCCGGAGGTAGGAGACGACCCAGAAAGGTGTGCCCCACCTATCGGTGGCCGAGCCTCCTCCCCCGCGCTGCCCTCGGCCACTGACCGCAGGGCCCCGCGCGTCAGGTTCAAACCTGACGGCACGCGCGCCTGGGTAGGGTGTTGGCTGGCCCTGGGCCAGCCCAGCTCTGGGCCGAGCCAGGCCGGAGTTAGCTTGTTTTCCTTTTTATTTTAAACCCCGGTTTCTAAGATTTTATAAAAACACTTAACCAGTGTAAAAATACAATTCTTCCACTGTTATTCTTCTAAAAATGTGTAGTATTTAATGATATGCTTAGGTGAACTTTTCCAGCAACTGTTCTATTTTATATTAATAAAAAGGATTAAAATGGAATAGTTTTGCTTCTATTTGGTTGATTTCAAAAATATTCCTTCAAAGAAAACTAAGGCAAACATTTTTTAAATGATATCTTAGATTTATCAGAAGTAGGGAACATTTTTCAAATGACTTTGTTGACTCTTTTTGTGTGAGCTATTTCTTATTTATTGCTTTATCGATGATAGAAAATCCGTGTGACGAGGGAATCGGAGCGGAAGACCTCGAAGACCCCAGATACATAGCTGACCAAGGCAAGGAGCCCTTTGACCATGACTGAGCATTTGTTACTTTGCATGTTAAATAGCCATTATTCCCGTTGCATATGATCATTAGTGCCGGTAATCATTTGATATGATTTTACCGAAGGCTCTCCCGGAGCACATACGTTGAGCTTGACCCTACCCCTTGAGGGTCATGCTAATACCATCTTGACAAGTAAAGATAGCAGTAGCATTATCATGAGCATGATGTTGTCATAAAGCAAGAGTTTATGAAAACTCCGTCGGGTGCCAGCAATGCCCGAGGGTGATGATGAGTTAGGTGGTCACTTTTGGTGAAGTGATGCACCCGGTATTTGTGTGAGTAAGGTTTCGGAAATGGGATTAGATTTATGATGTGTCGACCGTCCCAACCTTACTAGTACGACCACGTTACCCCTTATGGGACGGTGCTATGTTAATTACTCTGGTCGATGCTAGCAAAGAGCCACATTACTAGTGGCGGGAGTGATGTATGGTCACTCTCGTGATGGGGTCGTGCCGTTTAGGACGACTATGCCATTTTTATGAGTTCTAGTCACACTGTTGGTCCCCGCATGGTTAGTACAGTCCAGAGTTGGTGCTCGTAAGACGTACAACATGTGGGCTGGGTACCAATCGAGTGGACCTCTTTGTCTAGTATCGTCAGGGGAAAGGCATTGATTGGGTACTTACCTTGGGTATGTGATATACCGCGAGTCATGGATGACACAGAAGTTTTCAGGATCTCGTGGGTCCAGCATACTACATCTGCAGAGTGTAAACTATTCGAATAGCCGTGTCCACGGTCAAGGACAGTTGGGTGATCCTGCTTAAACTACATCCTGATATTTCCGCAAAAACCAAGTGTGCGTGAGTGTGTGTGTGTGTATGGTGATGAGAAAGGTGTTGCTATGATAGCAATAATATGAGCAAGTTTGGTTACTTGGCATATAGGGTGAACCCGGATGGTTCAGCCCTCGACAGATATATCGATATCTGTAACCTGTTCTTCAAGAGTAATTCTTTAACCTGATGCATATTCATGATCATTCCACCCAGTTGAGTTATACTAAAGATGCATAATATTGTTATCGTTCACTTTCGTTGATTATATCATGGGTTGTTTGCAAGTACATTCAAAGTACTCATAGGCTTGCCACTGGTTATGTTATTGACCCGACTTGGAAGGACCGGAGTTTGGAGATGAGTATGTCTTGGGAGACACCCCTGCGAACTAGGACGATTCCAAGTCAGAATGCCTGTCGGTGTAGGCTTGATGGCATGGGCACCCGCTTAGCCCCTTTGTTTTCCGTTATTAGTGTACTAGTGTGATTTGGCCTTAGGCCCTGTCTTGTGAACTTGACCCTTCGGTCATGTGATGTAATAATCGGTACTTGGATGTAAGGCTCTTTATTCAGTATATGTGTTCGGTGAGCATTGATCTCTGGGATCACTGAGCACGGCGATTCTCGACTAGTAAGTCGGGGTCCCCACATTGTACGAATTCTTCAGAATTTTTATAGACAAGGAAGTATGGTTACACGACAGATCTTCACAGTCTATTCTGTTTTTGAAAAATTCTGTTTTGCATGCAGAGTTTGCTTATTTTAGGGTTCCCATAGCTTATATTCAGTGATATAAATTATGGGAATAGTATAACACAGTAGGTATCATGTGGGATCAATTATGAATCTTGTCTTGACAGTATCTAAGTGAATGATCATTATTTAATATACTAACCCATCTCACAAAGTTCCGTTATGTTTTGTGTGATTGAAGTTTTCATGTTTTGGGTGAGACACCGTTATGAAGAGAATAAGGAGTGACAAGAACCTAAGGTAATATACAAGCGCCTAAGCTTGGGGATGCCCCGGAAGGCATCCCCTCTTTTGTATTCAACATTATCGGTATATCTAACTTGGAGCTATATTTTTATTCGTCACATAATATGAGTTTTTATTGGAGCGTCATTTTATTTTTCTGTTATTTTTGAGGTGTTATTTATAAACTTGTTTTTAAATGAAAATGTCCAAGAATTACATTAGGATACTTGCATTTAATGCTTTGATTGGTGCTGTGTAAAAACAGAAACTGGTGTTGTAGTGTTTGAATTTTCATATTTTACGAGAATGTGGAAAGTTTTTGAAATTTTTTAACAGGTTTTTACTATAAATTTTATAGCATGTCCTAAATTATCATAATTTGTTTACTTACAAAAGTACACCGTTTTCATAAATTTCTACACACTATTCTGTTTGGACAGATTGCTCTCATAGTTTTGTTACCTACTTACCCTATAGTTTCCATAGCCTATATTGATAGATATATATTGTGGAAATGATAGTAAACAGTAGCTGATGTTTGCAATTATTATGCAACTTGTATTCGCGGTACATAAAGACTTGATTTATTATTATGTGCACTAACCTATCTTACGAGTTATTTTCAAGTTTTGTGTGGATCAAGTTTTGAGAATAGGTGAAACCGGGATACGATAGGATTGGAAAAAGATACAAAACCTCAAGATTGGGGATGCCCAAGGCATCCCAAGTTAATATTTCAAGAACTCTCAAGCATCTAAGCTTGGGTTTGCTATGCATCCCACCTCTCTTCGTCAACTATCGGTTAGCCTATGTTGAGCCTAAATTTTTATTCGTTCACATGATGTGTCCTATTCATGGAGTGCTATTTTTCTTTTGTTTGCTGCTTTAAATAAAATAGTCAGATCTAAAAAAAACTTGAGGAGAGAGAGAGTCCTCACACAGCTCCTTAATTGTTTGACTAGTCATTGATCTTCACTTATATCTTTTGTGAGTAGCTTTACATTTATACTTATACTAATTAGAGACTCCCAAGAAATTACCACGTTAATCACTAATTATGAGCCGTTAATCTGGTGGGGCCAAATTATTATGGCGTAGATGAGCTTATAATTTTTGTTTAAAATATGGCTTCAAGGCTCGTGATTGGGCTATGTCGGTTGTGAAACAGTCCACATGATGCAAGAGCCCACACGATTCAACTATTAATTTACCGATACTTTTGTTAAACATTAACTATTAATCTATCGATCTTTCCTCCCATAATAAAAACAATCTATATCACTTCAACAAAAAAACTATATCTACTCATATACACTAACTGCCTCCTTTCAAAAGACAAAATAAAAAAATCTATCTTTATTTATCCCGCAAATTCCTGGTGCTGCAGCCCTCCTGCATCTCCCATCATGTATGACCTTTGTGGCAAGGCCCCTGTGGCACCGGATCCAGCTCAACAACTTATGACCTGCAACTGCAGGACCGACGAAATGTGTTGGGGCATTGCCTTCACGCAGCTCAACGACTCCTGAACTGCAACTCTAGGGCTGACGACTTTGAGATGTGTTGGGACATTGCCTTCATCTAGCTCAGGGGGAGCCTGTACAAGTAGCGGCTTCTTCAACACCAGCTAACAGCAGGGTCTACACCATGGCGCAGTGCAACTCATCAAGATCGAGTGCGGTGGCAGACTGACCAGGTAATTTAAAGGCTTTCTTCGTTGTTCCTTAATTTTTCTGTTAAATCGAACACCAATTTGTACATGGGAAATCTCATAGGGATGATGCTCGGCACCAGCACACAACACGTAGATATAGATCAAGCTGGCATCGACAACGTCGGAAAGCTCAAGTACGAGTTTTGAGGCAATGGAGACGGTGATTTCTAATGTGCATGGGACGACGGCCGTGGGTGATTTCTGTTGTGCAGGGGACGATGGCCATGAGAAATTTCTCTTGGTTAGTTATTTGATTCGAGTTAAAGTAATATACTCCAGAGGAACAAAAGAGAGACGTCAGACTCTACTGTACGGCTGATTTTGCTAAATACGGACCAACAGAGTTGCGTGTCATGGACTGATGATGGTGAAATGATGGAAATAGACACAACAATTGAGAAGAAGCAATCTTCATGTGCAACGCTGCTTACACTGATCAGCTCCGTCATATACAGGTCGTTTCCTCATCCACTCATCAGTTTCTCTCACATTTTTTACATGCATGGTCTTCATACACATATGCGAACGATTTTCTGCCTCCCATGTCCACATAATAATATATTACTAACAAAGGATGTTCTTCTTAATATCTCATTCTTATTCACTGTGGAAAATAGAAAACAAATATCAAGACACCCCTAAACACAGGACATAATATGCAAGCCATTTGACTGGATAATGTATTCATCTATATACAAGTGAAATCATATAATAGGTTCTAAGTTCACAATTTGTGACTCACGTGTTGTGTTTTCCAAAGATTGTTATTGTCATACACGGATTCTCCTAGGGCCCATATGTCGTACAATTTTTTCCTAATGTTAGATAGATTAGCTATGGCTATGGATGTCGTAGACCACATTCCGAGACACGATAATTTTTCTCCTAACAAATATTAGTTCTGAAAATCTTATCTTTGAACTAAATATGCTCAAGCAGCCAATATGTATGTGCATGTAAAATAAATAAATCAAATCACTAAAACATTTTCCAATGAAGTCATTGCCGGTGAAATATTGGTAGTAAAAATCTCAGTATGATGTAACAACACACCATGGTATAGTAGATGCATATGACTTTTTCGCATTCTTAGGTAACCACTTACACTAGAATAATGCATGTTTTGAGTAGCAATAGTACATAACTTAATTAACATGTTATTCAAACATAGATAATTATAAACTTATTACTTATGCTTACACAAAACCAATATGTTAGAAAAGGGGTCATATTAGCAAATGTCACAACATTTGGTTGCAATTCTTCTTTGAAAATAATATTAAAAGGTATCATGATACAAGACTAAGATATTTCCATTGTGACTAAACTTTGTTAGATATTCCCTCCCGCATGCATGCATGAGCAATTTTGTTAAAAACTTAGCAATCAACAACTTTTGGAAGGTAAATGGAAAACAAATTGTCAGAAATTGGATGAACTACCGAATTATCAGTTCGGTTGTGCTCAGCTAGCTTTACCGTAGATTTTGCATTGTCCGGGATTTTACGTTGTTCAGGTTTTGTTTCAAACAACATGCTTTTGTTATGCATGTGGATAGATCCCGTGAAAGCAATTGGTAACATGATATATACTAGCCGTATAAAGCTTCTATAGCGAGTGCCACTGAAGTTATGTCGAAATGCATACTAGGTCTTGCTATTGATGTTTAGAACACTACTATTTTAACACCTTTCTGCATGAATATAAATATCTTGAGTAAGTTACACCTTAATAATTTTAGTTTTACTATGTAACTAGGTATACATATGTCCAAATATTTCTATTATAATCGAATTAGTATTTTTCTTATGATGTTTATTCATAGCCAACTATTGCACTCATCCACAACCTTCAGCTTCAAGCGGAGGACACATAAATTTGCCATTCTTCGATGTACTTTATGTATATTAACCATGCATGATACCGTGATTTCTCCCGTGCAATATATGTACAACCAACAAACTAGGTTCAACAAGTAGTTCCTTCCAAAATTTCCCTCAAAATTCATATTTTATTTTCCATTTCCAGTTTTATTATCTCATATTTGGTAACATAATATTTGAATTCAGGACATATAGGAATTAGTTGTGAGATGTTAAAATTTGCATTTCTAGTTCCTATAAATTTAAAACTGTTACTATCTATGATAATATGGAATATAATTCAATGTTTAACTACTTTTGTATTTTTTTTCAAAAATAGCCCGTGCGAATGCACGGGTTGCCGACTAGTTTCTTCTAATGCTTCACTTGCCCATTTTTGAGGTATAAAATCGTTATGCTCTTGTGCTTCGTTTAAATTGGTTTGTGCATCTCAAAAGGGCATGTCAAATCCCTGATCCCTACTAGAGTATAGCAAGTTTGTGCTCATGTCTTTTTCATTGCATCCAAGAAAATGAAATGAAATCAAAAGCAAAGCAAAAAAAACAAAGCAAACCCTAGCAACTTTATATTCAAAAGCTTTTCAATTATGGTGGCAAATTAAAAATTCCAGAATGGCCACTAGAAAAGTTCATCATTTCTGATAAATATTGAAAACAAAATATCAGGGGTGAAATATATTTTCAAAATTCTTTTGCCATTTTATTTTAAAATTAAAAGCTACTGAAATCAACTATATAATTGATTTCAGATATTTCAAAGTATTCAAAAATGTTGAAACTTTTATATATGTTTGGAAATATTCCAAATAACATTTCAGCATGTTTCAAACTATTTTAGGAATAGTTTGGAGCAAAAAATAGAATAAAACAAAGTCAGAAAGGAATTAACACAAACTGGAAAGGAAATAAAATAGAAAATTAACAAAGTCAGCCAGGCCCAGCTCTCCCGTGTCGTCTACCTTCTGCCAGTCGGCAGTAGGAGGTGGACGCCGCTCCCTCCGCCGTGGCCACGTACCTGCGTGCCTGCCAGGACGCCGCATCGCCCTAGCGTGAAGGAGATAAGCCTCTCGCAGCCATCCCCGAGCTCCTCCTCACCTCATTCCTCCCATAGCTCTCTCCTCTCTCGGCCGCCATTAGAGCCCGAGCTGAGCTCGAGCTCGCCGTTGCTCCAGCCCCTCTGCCTCTCACCTGAGCTACGCAATAGCTTTGGTTTGGTACCCTAAAGCTCTCCAACCAGTCGCTCGATGCCGAGAACCCCTGAGACACCATGACGCCATCGTCTTCAACCTCGGATCCCCGGAGCTTGCCGTCTCTGTTCTCCCTCCTTAGACCATCCCCGAGCCTGCTCTCGTCGCCTATGCACTCTCTGTGAGCTCAGGGTGCTTTCCCCCTCATTTTCCCCTTCGATCCCGAGCTCTAGGCCCCAATTCAACCCAAGCCCGACGAGATCCACTACGGGACCTCGTCATCGGTAGCCCTCTGGTGATCGGCTGGTCATATTGAAGCCACCATTAGCTTCAGTGCATCGTGTACGTACTGTACGAGACCAGCCACATGCGTGATAGGCCCCGTAGTTGTGATCCCGATGGTGCCCGAACTCCGGCAACCGCTGGGCTCGTCGCCGGCGTCATCTCCGGTGGTTTCAGCCCTTGCTCTTTACAAAAATGGAGCTGCGATCGAATGGTCGATCGTCTGGTGCCCTCCGCCGTGCGTTTGGTCACTGGAATAGTAAACCCGAGGCCCTCCGCTGTTCTGGTGGTCGCCGGAGCCTCGCCACCGGTGGGTTTGACCCCTTCACCAATGGGGTTGACTCCACTCAGTCTCTGGCAAGTGGGGCCAGCACCCAGGCTAATTAAAGTTTAGTCAAAATAAAAATAAAAATTACATTCAAAGCTAAATAGCCACTGAGAGGTGGGTCCAGTCCCACTGGTCAGGTTTGACATTCAACGGCTAGCTGACCTGCTGATGTGATGCTCATGCAATAAATCTAATTCTGGATTTAATATAATTCCAGAATAATGGCAAAACTTTGGAAATTCATAGAAAATTGAATATAACTCCAAATCAGACAAATAATATACCCAAATTGATAAGAAAAATTCAATGAACACAATGGTGCTACTAATATGCATGAAAAATAAAGTTATGAAATAGCATTAGGTCAAATCAATTAAATGTTTAAAATAAATATGCCATTTCAAATAATATTTGAATTTGGGTTTCAAACCAGATGCAAACTAAGGTTTCAGCAACCACATTGAAACATATCACACTTCCTTTCATGCCATGTTCATGCATCATGATTGTTGCATATGATTGATATTCCTTGTATGTTGTTATTCGCTAGGCCCCGCCCCTTCTGATACGACTGATAATCTGACTGACGAATATCACCCCTTTGCTGAGCAACAAGGCAAGCAACCATTTTGATCATCCCAATAAATCCCATGTTCTCGCTCCTGCTCTTACTTATTGCATTAGGTCAAAATACTTTCAATACTTTTACATCGTTAGTTGAACCCACTCCTTTGCATGACCTGTCCTTGTCACAGTAAATAGCTGAACCTTGCAACCTAGCATACCTGGTAGATGCTTGAGCCTTGATGTGCCATATCCTGCTATGCATGCTATGCTTAGAGTTGTGTATGGTCTGTCATCTGGGTGATGAACAGGATCGTGAGAATGTGTTCAGTTAATAAAGGTTGTGTGTTGAACCTGATTCGGTAAAGGTACCGGTGAAAGGCTATGTAGGAGTATATGCCAGGTTGTTTCATTGGAACCGTCCTTAGGAACTGAGTTCCGTGTATGTAATCCAAGACTAGATACTACCACACGATGGGATACTTAATTGACCCTCTCGACTTATTAATCGCTTAATACTCGGTCCAGGAGTTGAAAGTAGTTTCTGGTGTTTATAGTCATGCTGGAGGTCGTGCATAGTGATGACCTTAGAGGTGGGCTATGATGCGGTAGGAAGTGGCACGGTGTACCAAGTGGCACCTGGATGGTGGGCTTGGGAACCCTGCGCACATCGTTTGGGGCCCTGGCGGAAACCTCGGTCGGACTTCCATGCGGGTTACCCTCGGATAGGCGAGAAACCTGGACTAGGTATTAGCGTGGTTAACGGTCGTGGCCAACTCCCTCGCCGGGCTTCCGCTTGAAGGTTGCCGAGGTGCATGACGTGCACATAGCGATAAGTGGCGAGAGCGTGTGTGAAGAAGTACACCCTGCAGGGTTATGATCTATTCGAATAGTCGTGTCCGCGGATATGGACTACTTGGAGACATATGTTGTTCATAGACAAATATAATGGCTACTCATAAAAATGTCAAGATAAGTGTGAGTGTCGTGGATGGCATTTCCGCATGTAGTTGGTCTAGATAAAAATGTCAAAGTTATCAAAAATTATTTAAAATGTAGTTGGTCTAGCCAAGGGTCAAATCTGGCTTTCTGCATGAAACCCCACAACCCCTTATTGATACTTTGCATGAGTAGATAGATTATCCTAAAGTCTTGCTGAGTATTTTTGTACTCACGTTTCTTTAATAATTTGTTGTAGAGGTGGTTAATGACCCTAATGGTGGTTTCTACCTAGACGTTGACGATGACGAGTAGCTGGTGTCCCAGCCACGATTTGGCCCTAGGTTGGGTTTGTAGATAGTCAAGCCATGTGCCTTTGACCTTTCCATCTGTCTGTACTAAGAGAGCTTTAATCTTCCGCTGGCTTGTAAGAGTTGTTTGAATGAATTGTGATGATGGGTCGTGAGACACCTACCTATGTAATATTATGCGTGAGGTTCCTCCGAGCCTTCTAAATAATGTTTGTATGTTTATGGTTATGTTGTGATGCCATCGATGCATCTATGCATATCGGGTATGCCATGCGTACGTGTGTTGTACTTCATATGTATGGGGTTCGAACACCTAGTCGTATGCCTTAGTAGCATTCCTTATGGGGCAATGCCCCTTTGTGTTTCCACTGAGCCATGGTAGTTCCCTATTGCTCCGGACACATTGGTTGACCGACATGTGTCCTTCTTAGCTGTTGTGTCTATACCTTTGGGGAAATGTCACGCGGTGTAATGGAATCCTTGTAGCTTGCTACGACTCGTCTACACTCGTTGATGACTGACACGTGCTTTACTGGGTCATTTATGCCTGTCCTTGTATGGAACTGCCACTTAAGTTTATGACTAGACATGTCGACCCGGGTTCTTTGACATCGGAATGCTAGCGACACAATTGCATACGTGAGTCAAAAGACGCAAACGGTCCGGCTAAGGTAAGGTTGCAGCCGTGGGGATAACCGTGCATGAGACCGCAAAGAGATGTGATGTGTTATAGGATGGATTCCTATGGCTTAGGATTGGGGTCCCGACAGGGCGATAGCTATATATGAAACTAGTCCCAAAGTAATAGATATCCAAGAGGGATATAATAAAAACTTTCATGAAGATCATGCCACAAATTAAACTTGATTCTTTGATATAGTTTTGAAACATGATGATAGTAATATGTGAGTCATGTTAGTGAGTAATGATGCTTTAAGTAGGAATATTGGTGGTATGGTTTGTGATTCCCTATGCATGCACGAAAGTCAATAGTTATGCAATGAAGTTACATCCTAATGTGGTGCATTATTCGGTGTTAGTTATGACTCAATGCCCACTTATGTGAAATTTTGTTTCTTGGTTTGATTGCTTCCCAGTCTGTCTAAAATTTTGTGAAATTTTGTTTCTTAGGTGTTGTGTCTGTCCCTTTGGGGAAATGTCATGCGGTGTAATGGAGTCCTTGTAGCTTGCTACTTCTATTCTACACTCGATGATGACCGACACCTGCTTTGCTTGGTCATATATGCTTGTCCCTGTATGGAACTCCCACTTAAGTTTATGACTAGACATGTCGACCCGGGTTCTTTGACATCGGAATGCTAGCGACACAATTGCATACGCGAGTCAAAAGACGCAAACGGTCCCGGCTAAGGTATGGCTGCAGCCGTGGGGATAACCGTGCATCAGACCGCAAAGAGATGTGATGTGTTACAGGCTCGATTCCTATGGCTTAGGTTCAAAGTCCCGACAGCGTTGGTATCAGACCTAGGTTGACTGTAGGATTACTATGCCAAACTGGTTGAAGTTGAGTACAGAATTGCTTTAGTTATATATAAGGGAATTGTTTGTGGAAGGGAACGTAAGACTCTTGCTTCTCTTCTCAAGTTATTCTATTCTGACCATCCTCGTCTTTTCTGCGGATATTTTCTCATGTTACTTATCTTTCTCTCAGGATCATGTATTGTTGATCGGTAGATTATAGAACAATGAGTCGAGAGTTACTCCGGGTTCCTTTTATTCCAAGGGAAAGAAAGTATGTTTTTATGACCATGGAATTGAACTTCATAGTTGAGTGGTTATGCTATCCTATCTTTTGTGGGTTGTCTCAAAATTGTTTTTGAGAATTTACAGCCATTATGCTGCCCAATTTTGTGTCTAGAGCTCTAATGCTTTTGCATTACTCTCTATTTTCAGATGCCTAGCCGTCCTTCTCGTCAGGTAGTCCGTCTGACTAGGTGCATTGATGTTCCGGATTATACGGCTATGCTAGTAAGGATGATGTCAGTAGCCGGTTACCGCCGGTACCCCGAGTATACAGTGAAGGAGTAGTACCGGGATTTTAGTCAAAGTCAGTATCTGTGCACTGTTAGGGTATTTCCAGATCGATTTTGATCATCCCGATAAATCCCATGATCTTGCTCCTGCACTTACTTATTGCATTAGGATCATGCTTCAAATGCTTTTGCCACGTTAGTTGAACCCACTTCCTTTGCATGACCTATCCTTGTCACAGTAAATAGCTGAACCTTGCAATCTAGCATACCTGGTAGTTCCTTGAGCCATGATGTGCCTTATGCTGGTATGCATGCTATGCTTAGAGTTGTGTATGGTCTGTCATCTGGGAGATGAATAGAATTGTGAGAATGTGTTCGGTAAGCAAAGGTTGTGTGTTGAACCTGATTTGGTAAAGGTGCCGGTGAAAGGCTGTGTAGGAGTATATGGCGGGTTGTTTCATTGGAACCGTGCTTAGGAACTGAGTTCCGTGTATGTAATCCATGACTAGATACTACCACACGTTAGGATACTTAATTGACCCTCTCGACTTATTAATCGCTTAGTACTCGGTCCAGGAGTTGCAAGTAGTTTCTAGTGTTTATAGTCATGCTGGAGGTCGTGCATAGCGCTAACCTGAGAGGTGGGCTGTGATGCGGTAGGCAGTGGCACGGTGTACGAAGTGGCACCCGGATGGTGGGCTTTGGAACCCTGCGCACATCGTTTGAGGCCGAGGCGGAAACCTCGGCCGGACTTCCCTACGGGTTACTCTCAGATAGGCGATAAACCTGGACTAGGTACTAGTGTGGTTAATGGTCGTGGCCGACTCCCTCGCTGGGCTTCCGCTTGAAGGTTGCCGAGGTGCATGACGTGCACATGGCGATAAGTGGCGAGAGCGTGTGTGACGAAGTACACCCCTGCAGGGTTATGATCTATTCGAATAGCCGCGTCCGCGGATATGGACTACTTGGAGACATATGTTGTTTATAGATAACTTAAATGGCTACTCATAAAATTGTCAAGATAAGCGTGAGTGTCGCGGACGACATTTCCGTATCGAGACGGAATGATTCCACGATGGAGTATTGTTGTGGTGTTAGTGGACTCGAGTGCGAGAAATCAAGTTGTCAAAATTATTTAAAAATGCAAGTTGTCTAGCCACGAGTCAAATGCTGGCTTTCCGCATGAAACCCCACCATACCTTGTTGATACATTGCATGACTAGTTAGTTATCCGACAGTCTTGCTGAGTACCTCCGTACTCATGTTTGCTTAATAAATGTTGCAGAGGTTGCTAATGACCCTAATGGTGGGTTCTTCATAGACATCGACGACGACGAGTAGCTGGTGTCCCAGCTACGATCTGGCCCTAGGTTGGGTCTGTAGTATAGTCAGGCCATGTGCCTTCTAGTTGCACCTGTCTGTACTCAGACAGTTTTAAACACTTCCGCTGGCTTGTAACTGAATGACTGATATGATGGGTCGTGAGACCCTTACTGTGTAATATTATATGTGTGGCTCTTCCGAGCCTCTTAAATAAAGCTTGTATGTTGATGGTTATGTTGTGATGCCATCGATGTATCTATACATATCGGTATGCCATGAATACGTGTGTCGTACTTGATATGTATGGGGTTCGATTACCTAGCCGTGAACTTTAGTAGAACTCCTTACAGGGAAATGCCCCTTTGTGATCCAACAAGCCATGGTAGCGCGCTACTGCTCTGGACACATTGGTTGACCGACATGTGTCCTTCTTAGCTGCTGTGTCTGTCCCCTTTGTGGAAATGTCACGCGATGTAATGGAGTCCTTGTAGCTTGCTACGACTCGTCTACACTCACTGGTGACCGACACCTGCTTTGTTGGGTCATGTATGCATGTCCTTGTGCGGTACTGCCACTTTGGTTTATGACTAGACTTGTCGATCCGGGTTCTTTGACATTGGAATGCTAGCGACACAATTGCATACGTGAGTCAAAAGGCGCAAATGGTCCCGGCTAAGGTAAGGTTGCAGCCGTGGAGTTAACCGTGCGTGAGACCGCTAAGGGATGTGATGTGTTACAGGCTGGATTCCTATGGCTTAGGATCGGGGTCCCGACAGCGTTGGTATTAGAGCCTGACTGACTGTAGGATTACTAAGCCAATCTGGTCGAAGTTGAGTCTAGAATTACGTTAGTTATATATAAGGGAATTGTTTGTGGAAGGGAACGTAAGACTCTTGTTCTCTTCTCAAGTTATTCTATTCTGGTCATCCTCGTCTTTTCTGCGGGAATTAAGGACTAGGTTACTCATCTTCTTCTAGGCTCGTGTTTCTGATCGGTAGATTATAGGACTATGGGTCAAGAGATATTTGGGTTTCTTTCATTCCTAGGAAAAAAGAAGTATGTTTGATGATCACAGAGTTGAACTTGATAGTTGAGTGGTTACGCTATTCCATTTTGGGTTGTCTCAAAGTTTGTTTTTGAGCATTTACAGCCGTTATGCTGCCCAATTTTGCATTCGGAGCTCTAATGCTTTTGCATTACTCTCTATTTACAGATGCGTGGCCGTCCTTCTGGTCAGGTGGTACGTCTGACCAGGTGCATTGTTGTGCCGGGTCATACGGCCATGCTGGTCAGGGTGATGTCGGTGTGCGGTTACCGCTGGTACCCCGAGTACACAGTGGAGGAACAGTACCGAGACTTCAACCAGAGCCAGTATATCTGTACTGTTAGGGTATTTCCAGACTACCCAGGAACTGAGGAGCCAATCCATTGGTCCTATGGGTTGGGAGTCACTGTTGACATGGCAGTACAAGATGTTGCCTATTCAATGCTGACCATTATGAGGGCGAGACATGCACTGCTGCAGAATTCAGAGTTCTGCTATGTTCCGGCCTCTCAGACTAGTGAAGAGGGATACCTCAGCGAAGTCTATTTTGATTCTTCTATGGAGGATCCACTACTGCAGTCCACTGTTGAGATGCTAGAGAACAGAGCCAGGGATGCTCATGCTCTCCGCATGGAGCTTTATGCTACCCGTGCCCGTCTGTGGACGGTTTGACGCAGCTGCCACCGGTAGTGCAGACAGGATACGGGGATATGGAGATGCTGAACCCTGTTAGGACCCATCTTCCGGCCCACGTTGACTGGCCAGCTATAGGAGGAGTCACCCCTCTTTGGGGACCCCTCTTACCACCAGTCAGGGGACCAAGGCCACAACAGTGTCCTTATGGATCCCAGGGATCTCAGGCCAGAGTGTTTCCTGATCCGCAGGTTGAGCTTCCAGGTCATGGAGCTAATCTCTATGAGATGTTCTATGCGGATGCCTGAGCTGTGAGCGGAAGGATAGTATGGTAATAACCGTACGTTCACAGTCCTGCGAGACTTGTGAAGTTTGCGTGTGAGGTGAAATGAATTCCGGAGGCCTAGATAAATAATGTATAGGAAGCTTGTAAGCCTCTGATGAGTAGTTTCATAATTTCAGTAGTTTATTCTTCGGTTAAGGTTGTACTGAACTATGTAAGGGTGTGTATGAACTATGGTGTATATATAGCAGTTGCTTGTTACCATGTTGTTCGGATATTCATTTTCGCATTCCGTGTTTTCAGTACATTCTTAATCCATAGCTAGTATTGATATGATATTGGTCTAAGCTGTGAGTTTGTTTGTCAGGATGGCATTCACCAGGTTGAACCATGCCCCTGCTCATGAGCAAGGCGAGGGTAGTCAAGCGTCGCATGAAGACCTGCCTCACCCGCCCTCTCTGGCGGAAGTTATGCTAGAGGCAGAGAGAAACAAAAGAGAGACCAACCGACTGTTAGAGCGTATTCAGCAGAATACGGCTCGTCAACCTAGGAATGCTAGAGTGTCCCTCAACGATTTTGTGAAGCTGAATCCTCCAAAGTTTCATCATTCCGTCGATCCCCTCGACGCTGATGACTCGTTGTGCAGCATCTCACGCAAGATTTGCTCTGCGAATGTTTCTGAGGCCGATAAGGTGACCTTTGCGGCGTATTTCCTGGAAGGACCCGCCAATCTGTGTTGGGAGAACTTTGAAGCTATGCGTCCTACTGAACCAGCAACCACCTGGGCAGACTTTAGTGCAACCTTTCGTCTGCACCATATTCCAGAGGGCCTGATGGACAGAAAGAGAGAGGAGTTTTGTGCCTTCACTCACGGGAAATTGACCGTGGATGCCTATAGCCGCGAGTTCGGTAACCTCGCCCACTATGCAACAGAGGAAGCAAGCAAGATTCCGTAAGGGTCTGAGCCCTGAGCTTCGTCGTGATCTACGCCCCCACGAGTGTGTAAGATTTCAAGCCCTGGTCAACAAGGCGATCAGTGCCGAGACTGGTCATACCGACTTTGAAGCCACAAGGAAGCACTCCCGTGACTTTGGCTCGTCTTCTGGTTCCGCGTTTCCCAAACGCAGGCTGTGGGTTCCGATCAGTTCTCTCCTGCCAAGATACACTCCGAGGCCATCCTACGTGGCGCCTCAGACGAATCAGACCAACCCTCCAACAAAAACTTATGGTGGTCCAGCTAGCAATGCTGCACCACATGCCAACCAAGTGATATGCTACAAGTGTGGAGAACCAGGGCACTATTCCCGTGAGTGTCCTCAAAATGTGGGTGCCAAGCAACCCGGACAATTCGTCGAGCAAGGCAAGTCGGGCAAAGCTTCCTATGTGAAGCCAACTCCTGCACGTGGCCGTGTGAACTATGTATCAACAGAAGAAGCTGCAGAGGATCCCGACGTCATACTGGGTACGCTTCTTGTAAATAATCACCCAGCGTCTGTTCTCTTTGACACTGGGTCTTCTCATTCCTTCATTTCAGAAAGTTATGCACGGTTGCATAACATGTCTTTTTGTAATATGCCAATTCCATTGGTTGTCCAAACTCCTGGTAGTAAATGGCAAACCTCTAGCATAACCTATGACAATGAAATTCTAGTAGACAGGCTAGTTTTTCTAGCCTCATTGTGTCGGGACCCCGATCCTAAGCCATAGGAATCCAGCCTGTAACACATCGCATCCCTTTGTGGTCTCACGCACGGTTAACTCCACGGCTGCAGCCTTACCTTAGCCGGGACCGTTTGCGTCTTTTGACTCACATATGCGATAGTGTCGCTAGCAAACCAATGTCAAAGAACCCGGATCGACATGTCTAGTCATAAACCAAAGTGGCAGTTCCGCACAAGGACAGGCATACATGACCCAACAAATCAGGTGTCGGTCATCAACGAACGTAGACGAGTCGTAGCAAGCTACAAGGACTCCATTACGTTGCGTGACATTTCCCCAAAGGGGACAGACACAGCAGCTAAGAAGGACACATGCCGGTCAACCAATGTGTCCGGAGCATTAGCGAACTACCAAGGCTCGTTGGATCACAAAGGGGCATTTCCTTGTAAGGAGTGCTACTAAAGTTCACGACTAGGTATTCGAACCCCAGACATATCAAGTAAGACACACGTACGCATGGCATACCGATATGTATAGATACATCGATGGCATCACAACATAACCATAACCATACAAGCTTTATTTAAGAGGCTCGGAAGAGCCACACACATAATATTACACATTAAGGGTCTCACGACCCATAATAGCAGTCATACAATACAAGCCATCGGAAGAGTTATAAACTGTCTGAGTACAGACAGGGCAACTAGTAGGCACGTGGCCTGACTATACTACAGAGCCGACATAGGGCCAGATCGTAGCTGGGACACCAGCTACTCGTCGTCGTCGATGTCTACAAAGAACCCTCCATTAGCGTCATTAGCAACCTCTGCAACATTTATTAAGCAAACATGAGTACGGAGGAACTCAGCAAGACTTTAGGAGAACTAACTACTCATGCAAGGTATCAAAAGGTATTGTGGGGTTTCATGCGGAAAGCCAGCATTTGACTCATGGCTAGACAACTTGCATTTTGAAATTAGTTTTGACAACTTGATTTCTCGCACACGAGTCCACTAACACCACAACAATAAACTATCGTGGAATCATTCCGTCTCCATACGGAAATGCCGTCCACGACACTCACGCTTATCTTGACAATTTTATGAGTAGCCATTGAAATTATCTATGAACAACATATGTCTCCAAGTAGTCCATATCCGCGGACGCGGCTATTCGAATAGATCATAACCCTGCAGGGGTGTACTTCGTCACACACGCTCCCGCCACTTATCGCCATGTGCACGTCATGCACCTCGGCAACCTTCAAGCGGAAGCCCAGCGAGGGATTCGGCCACGACCGTTAACCACACTAGTACCTAGTCCAGGTTTATCGCCTATCTGAGACTAACCCGTACGGAAGTCCGGCCGAGGTTTCCGCCACGGCCTCAAACGATGTGCGCAGGGTTCCCAAGCCCACCATCCGGGTGCCACTTGGTACACCGTGCCACTGCCTACCGCATCACGGTCCACCTCTCAGGTCAGCACCATGGACGGCCTCCAGCATTACTATAAACACCAGAAACTACTTGCAACTCCTGGACCAAGTACTACGCGATTAATAGGCCGAGCGGGGTCATATTTCAGGGCCCAGCATGTGGTAGTATCTAGTCTTGGATTACATACACGGAACTCAGTTCCTAAGGACGGTTCCAATGAAACAACCCGCCATGTACTCCTACACAGCCTTTCACCGGTACCTTTACCAAATCAAGTTCAACACACGACCTTTGCTCACCGAACACATTCCACATTTCTGTTCATCTCCCAGATGACAGACCATACACAACTCTAAGCATAGCATGCATAGCAGGATAAGGCACATCATAGCTCAAGCAACTACCAGGTATGCTAGGTTGCAAGGTTCGGCTATTTACTGTGACAAGGTTAAGTCATGCAAAGGAAGTGGGTCCAACTATCGTGGCAAAAGCAGTTGAAGCATTTGATCCTAATGCAATAAATAGGTGCAGGAGCAAGAACATGGGATTTATCGGGATGATCAAAAGGGTTGCTTGCCTTGTTGCTCAGAGGAGGAACGATATCCGTCAGACGGATATTCGGTGGAATCCGGGGGTGCGGAGCCTACCGAAATGAATGGCAACATTCAATAACAATCATATGCAATCAAAATGATGCATGGGCATGGCATGAAAATGCAAGTGATAAGTTATTATAATCAAGATGTTTTAGGTTTAGAGTTGATTTGAATCACATTCGAATAGCAATTCAAACGGGTATTCTCGGATACCGGTTTAATTGATTCGACCTGATCCTCAGATCCACCTAATGTTAACATGCATGATATGTCATGTTATGGTACTGATTTATACCTAGGGCAGTGTGTGATCATTGTATTTATAATGAAATTTGGATATTTTTGCAAATTCCATTTATAAAGTGATTATAGAATTGAATTATTCCTTACTTCACAATTTAGGGTCCTGTAACTTTTTCAAACATAGATGAAAATAGCATAATCAGAATCCTTGAATTTTTCTGATACTTTTTCATATATAATTTATTTTCATTGGAGTTACAGATTAATTTCTATGATTTTTGCAATTTTTAGCAATTTCCTGAATTAGTTTTAAACTGGAAATTCCATTTATTGCATCAGGCTGACGTCAGCAGGTCAGCCGACCTGTTCAGGTCAAACCTGACAGGGGGGCCCCACTGGTCAGCCTCTCTGGGACTAATCCCGCGCTGACCAGCCCCTAATTGGGTTTGACCAGGCGTGGGGCCCTCTGGCAGCGACTGAGGGGAGGGCGATTACGCCCTAATGGTCGGCCACGTCGACGGCCACCGGAGGGTGGTCACCGGCGACCAGACCCGCGGCGGAGGGCTCGCCGGAGGCGACCTAGACGGCGCTGCACAGCACCAAAACGCACGCGGTTTGCAGCTACAGCATGATCGCGAAGTGGCCGATCTGGCAGGACCATCTAGGGAGGCTAGGGTCGCCGGAAGAGGCGTCAGCGACGAGCCGGAGCGGCGGCCGAAGCTCGGGCGTCCTCGGGGTCTTTGAAATAGGGGGATCTACGCTTGGTTTTTAGCTGCTACAGCATCTACGCGTCGTCCTGGAGCTGTTGGTGCCCTCGGAAGGACGAGCTGATCAACGGAGGGCTACCGGCGACGAGCGGCAGCGGCGGTCCTCGTCGGGCTCCGGTGAAACTAGGGCTAGAGGAGGGGATCGAGGGGGAAAACTTAGGGGAAACGACCGCATGCTCACGGGGAGTGCAGAGCAGAGCTTAGACGGCTCGGGGAAGGCCTGGGGGCGACGAATCGACGGGAGAGGTCCGGCGGCCGGAGGAGGAAGACGACGGCGTTGCGGGCGTTGCAGGGCTCAAGGAGGCTTCGGCTTCTGCAGAGACGACCAGGGCGACGAGGCGGAGCTAATGGCGTGCTATGGGAGGGGATCCTATGGCCAGGGGCACGGCCAGCTCGAGCTCGAGCTCGGCTCTAATGGCGGCAGCACGGAGAAGGAGGGGATCCGGGAGGAGGAGAAGAACCGAGGCGGGAAATGGATAGGGGAAGCTCTGGGGAGCTTATCCCCGTCGTCGCCAGCGCGAACCGGCGGCCAGGCAGGCACGCAGGTGTGTGGCCGCGCCGGAGGAGGCGGCGGCCACCTCCTGCTGCCTACTGGCGCGAGGGAGGGGACGAGCGGGGAGATGGGCCGGGCCTGGCTTGGGCGACAGGTAAGTCTTTTTCCATTTTCTCTGTTTTTGTTTTTCTGTTTTGCTATTTATTGCTTTGCTAATTATTTCAGCTCCAAAACAAAAAGTAAAAACTATTTTAGACCTCCTGAAATATTTGTTATAATATCCCCACTCATTTCCAAGGTTTTCAACATTTTTGGAAAATTATAGTTTCTGATTTCAATTTTTAAATTTGAAACCAGTGGCTTTTGCATTTATTTAAAATGCTTAAAGTGTCAAGAAAATAGTTTTCTCCAATGCTCATTTACTTTCATGATTTATCAGAAAGTTTGAACATTTCTTGAGGCCATTTTGGGTTCATTGATTTGAACTAGTTTGAAATTTCCTTTAATTGAAATGGTGGCTAGGGTTTTGAGTTTTTCCTTTGCCACTTTGTTGTTTTTGTTGAAACTTCTTAGATGCAAATGCAAAGAAGACATGAGCACAATGCTATCTTGGTTAAGGGTTAGGGATGTGACACATTGATAGCCTTGAAATCTTTGAATATTAATATCATCTTGGGTATGGACTGGATGTCAGCTCACTATGCCAAGATTGATACTCATTCTAGAAATGTCCATCTTACCCATCCCTCGGGTGAGATAGTAAATGTCTCTACTCGGGTTGCCAAATGCCAACCCTATTCCTTAAATGCCAACCCTCTTCCGGAACTTGAAGACATTCCGGTAGTCCGTGACTTCCCGGATGTTTTTTCCAGAGGAACTGCCAGGAATTCGACCTGACAGAGATGTAGAGTTTGTGATAGATCTTGTTCCGAGAACTGTCCCAATAGCTAGAAGAACATATAAGATGGCACCCCTGGAGCTAGCCGAACTTAAGAAGCAACTAGATGAGGCCTTGAATAAAGGTTTCATTCGTCCTAGCTCTTCTCCTTGGGCTTGCCCCGTCCTCTTCGTCAAGAAGAAAGACAGAATGGATCGGATGGTTGTAGATTACCGACCAGTTAATCTGGTCACCATAAAGAACAAGTATCCGCTCCCCAGGATCAACGACCTGTACGATCAGCTCGGTGGGTCCTTAGTCTTCTCGAAAATGGATTTGAGGTTGGGATACCATCAAATCAAGATCAAGAACGGGGACATTCCAAAACCGGCTTTTGTTACTCGTTATGGCCAATACGAGTACATCGTCATGTCCTTCGGTTTAACCAATGCCCCAGCCACCTACTCTCGTTTGATGAATTCAATCTTCATGGAGTATTTGGATAAATTAGTCGTGGTATACCTCGATGATATTCTCATCTACTCGAAGAACGAACAAGAACATGCCGAGCATCTAAGGCTGGTATTGATGAAACTTCGAGAGCATCGCCTTTATGCCAAGTTTTCAAAATGTGAATTTTGGTTACCAGAAGTGACCTATCTAGGTCACATAATCTCTGGTAAGGGTATTGCTGTCAATCCCGAGAGAGTTCAATCTGTCCTCGATTGGACTCAACCTGAATCGGTTAAGCAAGTTAGGAGTTTTCTTGGTCTAGCGAGCTATTGGCGCCGCTTTGTCGAGAATTTCTCCAAGGTTGCAAAGCCTCTAACTGAACTCCTCAAGAAGGATAAAAAGTTCGAGTGGACACCATAGTGTGAGCATAGTTTTCAGGAACTGAAAAGACACCTGACTTCCGCACCTGTGTTGCTACCACCAGATTTTTCTAAGGAATTTGTTATCTATTGCGACGCTTCGCGACAAGGATTAGGTTGCATTCTCATGCAAGATTGTCATGTGATCGCATACGCATCTCGACAGTTGCGTCCACATGAGGATAATTATCCCACACACGACCTTGAGCTTGTAGCTGTGGTCCATGCACTAAAAACTTGGCGACATTAACTTTTGGGTAATTGTTGCGAAATATTCACTGATCACCAAAGTCTGAAATATATCTTCACCCAGCTGGATTTGAATCTCAGGCAAAGACTGTGGGTTGAGTTGATCTCGGATTACGACTTAGGGATAACTTACACCCCGGGGAAGGCCAATGTTATGGCCGATGCACTAAGTCGTAAATCTTATTGTAACAATTTGATGCTACAACAAGGTCAACCACATTTCTATGAGGACTTTCGGAAGTTGAATCTTCATATTGTTCCTCAAGGATTCCTTTCTACCCTGGTGGCAAAGCCTACTCTTAGGGATCAAATCATAGCCGTGTAGGCTTATGATAAGGGTATATCCCGGATCAAGGAGAATATTGCTAGCGGTAACGCTAGGGATTTCTCCATCAATTAGAAAGGTGTTGTGTTCTTTCAGAACCGTTTAGTGGTTCCTAAGAGCAAACGTCTGCGGCAATTGATCCTTAAGGAGGCTCATGACTCTCCTCTTACCATTCATCCTGGCAGTACTAAGATGTATCAGGACCTACGCCAGAGGTTCTGCTCGACTAGGATGAAGAGAGAAATTGCTGAGTTCGTTGCTAACTGCGACGTTTGTCGTCGAGTTAAGGCAGAACATCAAAGGTCTGCTGGCACCCTTCAACCTTTAGCTATTACTGAATGGAAATGGGATAAAGTTAGTATGGATTTCATTACCGGATTTCCCAAGACCAAGAAAGGAAATAATGCTATCTTTGTGGTCATTGACCGTCTTTCCAAAGTGGCTCATTTTCTTCCCGTTCGTGAGAGTATAACAACTAGCCAGCTAGCAGAGTTATATATCTCTCAAATAGTGTCTCTTAACGGTGTTCCGTGGAGATTAACTCGGACCGTGGGAGTATCTTTACTTCTCGTTTCTGGGAAAGTTTTCAGAATGCAATGGGGACTCACTTATCTTTTAGCACAGCTTTCCATCCCCAATCAAGTGGTCAAGTAGAAAGAGTGAATCAAATCCTAGAAGATATGCTCCGAGCTTGTGTTATATCATTCGCTATGAATTGGGAGAAGTGCCTTCCATTCGCCGAATTCTCTTATAACAATAGTTATCAATAAAGCTTGGGCAAAGCTCCTTTTGAAGTTCTCTATGGACGAAGATGTCGAACACCTCTTAATTGGTCAGAAACCGGAGAGAGGCAACTCTTTGGCCCGGATATGATCCAGGATGCAGAAGAGCAGGTTCGCATTATTCGTGAAAAGTTGAAAACAGCCCAATCTCGTCAAAAGAGCCAATATGATCGTCATCATAAGGCTGTGACCTTTGAAGTTGACGAGAAGGCTTATCTTCGGGTTACACCTTTGAAGGGTACCCATCGATTCGGTATCAAGGGCAAGTTGGCTCCTCATTACATTGGTCCTGTTCGCATTCTTGCCAAACGAGGAGAAGTTGCCTACCAGTTGGAACTTCCTCCGCATCTTTCCAAGGTTCATGATGTCTTCCATGTCTCGCAACTCAGGCGTTTCTTTTCGGATCCTATCCGTGAAGTGGACCACGAAACGCTTGATCTCCAAGATAACCTTTCATACCGAGAATACCCCGTGCGTATTCTTGATCAAGCTGAGCGTACCACTCGACGTCGAAACCTGCAGTTTCTTAATGTTCAATGGTCAAATCATTCTGAAAAAAGGCAACTTGGGAAAGAGAGGATCGTCTTTGACTCGAGTATCCTGTGTTATTCCCGATGACTTCTAAATCTCGGGACGAGATTCTTTTGAGTGGGGGTGAGTTGTCACATCCCTGACACCTTAATCAAGTTAGCTTTGTGCTCATGTTTTCTTTGCATTGCATCTAGGAAATTTTCAACAAGAACAAAGCAAGTGGTGAAGGAAAATTCTAAAACCCTAGCCACTTCTCAAAATAAAGGAAAATTCAAACTAGTTAAAATCAATGAACCCAAAATGGCCTCAAGAAAAGTTCAATCTTTCTGATAAATCATGGAAGTAAATAAGCAATGAAGAAAACCATGTTCTTGATACTTTAAGAATTTTAAATAAATGCAAAAAGCTACTGGTTTCAAGTTTAAAATTTGAAATCAGAAACTTTAAATTTTCAAAAATGTTGAAAACTCCAGGAAGGGTTGGATATATTCCAACAAATATTCTGGGGTGATCAAAATAGTTTTTACAAACTATTTGGGAGCTGAAACAAATAGTAAATCAATAAGTTAGCAGAACAGAAACAAAACAGAAACAAAATAGAGGAAGAAACTACCGGTCGCTCACCTCAGCCCAGGCCCAGTAGAGCTGCCGTCTTCCTCCTCGCCAGTAGGAGCAGGAGGTGGCCGCCGCGCCGCCGCGCGCCTCCACGCAGCTCCCTGCCTGCCTGGCCGCCGCTTCGCGCTGGCAAGCACGGGGATAACCTCCCCGAGCACGTAGCTATCCATTCCCGTGCTCATTCTTCCCCCTCTCCTCTCGGTTCTCCCGATCCCCTCTGCCGCCATTGACAGGAGCTCGAGCTCGAGCTGCCCGTGCCCCTAGCCATAGGATCTTCCTCCCGAGTGTGCCATTAGCTCCGCCTCGACGAGCTGGTCCTCCCTGCAGAAGCCGAAGCCTCCCCGAGCCCTGCAACGCCCACGGCACCGTCGTCTTCAACCTTCGGCCGCCGGCGAGCTCTGCTCGATTCGTCGCCCTCAGTGCTTCCCCAAGCCGTCTAAGCCCTCCTCTGCACTCCTCGTGAGCTTGTGCAACTTTCCCCTAAGATCTCCCCGTCGATCCCCTCCTCTAGGCCTAGTTCCACCGGACCCCGACAAGGACCGCCGCTGCAGGTCGTCGTCGGTAGCCCTCCGGTGAAGGGTTGGTCCGTCTGAGGCCACCAACAGCCTCAGGACATCTAGTAGATGCTTTAGGAGCCCAGCCCCGCGCGTTTTGACCCTGTAATTGATTGCTTCGACGATGGCCGAACTTTGTCGCCGCAAAGCTCGTCGCCAGCGTTGATTCCGGCCACCCCAGCCCCTGGGTTTTGTCCCATCGTGCGCGCCATCGAGTGGCCGTTCTCCCCTTGGTCTCTGTTGTGAGTTTGGTCAACGGAGGCGAGTTTCCGATGCCCTCCACCGTACTGGTGGTCGCCGGAGGCTCCCCGCCGGCGAGGACGACCTCGCCGCCGGTGGATCTCAGCTAGCCTGAGCCACTGACGTGTGGGGCCAGCCTCTGGATAATCTGGAATAATAAAAATTAAATGAAATAATTTAATAAGTCACTGACATGTGGGTCCAGTGAGATTCATTAGCTAATTAAGATTAATTCTAATCTAAAACTGACCAGAGTCACTGACCAGTGGGTCCCACTGGTCAGGTTTGACTTTCAACGGCCAGTTGGACCTGCCGATGTCATGCTGATGCAATAAAGAATTTTCTGATTTAAAAGAATTCCAGAAAAATGTTAAAAGTTCTAAAATTCAAAGAAATTAATCTGTAATATATTCAAAAGTATCAGAAAAATTCAAGGAATTTGAATATGTCTTTTTCAAACATGTTTGAAAATGTTAGAGAACCCAAACATGTAGATTAATGAATAAGTTAATTCTTATAAATACTTTGTAGATGGAATTTGGGAAAATATTTAAATTTCACTTTAAATGACATGATCAAACACTGTCCTAATTACAAACCAACAACCTAACATGTCATCCCATGCATGTTGAAAGCAAGTTGATCTGAGCATCAGGTCGAATCAATTAAAATGGTATCCGAGAATATCTCGTTTGAAGTGATATTTGAATTTGATTCAAATCAACTTCAAACCTAATACATGTTAGCTATAATAGTATATCACCTTGCATCCTCATGCCATGCTCATGCATCATCTTGATTGCATATGTTTGATATTGATTGTTGTCATTCCTTTCGGTAGGCCCCGCCCCTTCGGATACGATAGATTATCCGACTAACGGATATCACCCCTCTGCTGAGAAAAAAGGCAAGCAACCATTTTGATCATCCCGATAAATCCCATGTTCTCTCTCCTGCTCTTACTTATTGCATTAGGTCAAAATACTTTCAATAATTTTACCTCGTTAGTTGAACCCAATCCTTTGCATGACCTGTCCTTGTCACGGTAAATAGCTGAACCTTGCAACCTAGCATACCTGGTAGTTGCTTGAGCCTTGATGTGCCATATCCTGCTATGCATGCTATGCTTAGAGTTGTGTATGGTCTGTCATCTCGGTGATGAACGGGATCGTGAGAATGTGTTCAATTAATAAAGGT
Organism: Hordeum vulgare subsp. vulgare; assembly: GCF_904849725.1. NCBI lineage: Eukaryota > Viridiplantae > Streptophyta > Magnoliopsida > Poales > Poaceae > Hordeum > Hordeum vulgare. The sequence goes on along the minus strand of NC_058519.1, from coordinate 265,240,999 downwards.
TGTGTGTTGAATATCATTTGGTACCAGTGAAACGCTATGTACGAGTACATGGCGGGTTGTTTCATTGGAACCGTCCTTAGGAACTGAGTTCCGTGTATGTAATCCAAGACTAGATACTACCACACGTTGGGATTCTTAATTGACTCTCTCGACTTATTGATCGCTCAGTACTCGGTCCAAGAGTTGCAAGTAGTTTCTGGTATTTATAGCCATGCTGGAGGCCGTGCATAGTGCTGACCTTAGAGGTGGGCAATGATGCGGTAGGCAGTGGCACGGTGTACCAAGTGGCAGCCGGACGGTCGGCTTGGGAACCCTGCACACATCGTTTGGGGCCGTGGCGGAAACCTCGGCCAGACTTCCGTGCGGGTTACCCTCACATAGGCGATAAATCTGGACTAGGTATTAGCATGGCTAACGGTCGTGGCCGACTCCCTCGCTGGCCTTCCGCTTGAAGTTTGCCGAGGTGCATGACGTGCACATAGCGATAAGTGGCGAGAGCGTGTGTGAAGAAGTACACCCCTGCAGGGTTATGATCTATTCGAATAGCTGCGTCCGCGGATATGGACTACCTGGAGACATATGTTGTTCATAGACAACTATAATGGCTACGGATAAAAATTTCAAGATAAGTGTGAGTGTCGTGGATGGCATTTTCGTATGGTGATGGGATGATTCCATGATGGAGTATTGTTGTGGTGTTAGTGGACTCGTGTGCGAGAAAACAAAGTTGTCAAAAATTATTTAAAATGTAGTTGGTCTAGCCAAGGGTCAAATCTGGCTTTCTACATGAAACCCCACAACCCCTTATTGATACTTTGCATGAGTAGATAGATTATCCTAAAGTCTTGCTGAGTACTTTTGTACTCACGTTTGCTTAATAATTTGTTGCAGAGGTGGTTAATGACCCTAATGGTGGTTTCTATCTAGACGTTGACGACGACGAGTAGCTGGTGTCCCAGCTACGATCTGGCCCTAGGTTGGGTCTGTAGATAGTGAGGCCATGTGCCTTTTACATTTCCATCTGTCTGTACAAAGAGAGCTTTAATCTTCCGCTGGCTTGTAACACTTGTTTGAATGACTTGTGATGATGGGCCGTGAGACCCCTAACTTTGTAATATTATGTGTGAGGCTCTTCCGAGCCATCTAAATAAAGTTTGTATGTTTATGGTTATGTTGTGATGCTATCTATGTATCTATGCATATCGGGTATGCCATGCGTACATGTGTTGTACTTGATATGTATGGGGTTCGAACACCTAGTCGTATGCCTTAGTAGAATTCCTTACGGGGAAATGCCCCTTTGTGTTTCCACTGAGCCATGGTAGTTCGCTACTTCTCCGGACACATTGGTTGACCGGCATGTGTCCTTCTTAGTTGTTGTGTCTGTCCCTTTGGGGAAATGTCACGCGGTGTAATGGAGTCCTTGTAGCTTGCTACGACTCGTCCACACTCGCTGATGACCGACACCTGCTTTACTGGGTCATGTATGCATGTCCCTGTATGGAACTGCCACTTAAGTTTATGACTAGACATGTCGACCCGGGTTCTTTGACATCGGAATGCTAGCGACACAATTGCATACGCGAGTCAAAAGACGCAAATGGTCCCGGCTAAGGTAAGGTTGCAGCCGTGGGGATAACCGTGCGTGAGACCGCAAAGAGATGTGATGTGTTATAGGATGGATTCCTATGGCTTAGGATTGGGGTCCCGATAGGGCAATAGCTATATATGAAACTAGTCCCAAAGTAATAGATATCCAAGAGGGATATAATAAAAACTTTCATGAAGATGATGGGACAAATTAAACTTGATTCTTTGAAATAGTTTTGAAACATGATGATAGTAATATGTGAGTCATGTTAGTGAGTAATTATGCTTTAAGTAGGAATATTGGTGGTAAGGTTTGTGATTCCCTATGCATGCACGAAAGTCAATAGTTATGCAATGAAGTTACATCCTAATGTGGCGCATTATTCGGTGTTAGTTATGACTCAATGCCCACTTATGTGAAATTTTGTTTCTTGGTTTGATTGCTTCCCAGTCTATTTTCTAGCCTTCATTTGCACTAAGTAGAAATACTACTTATGCATCCAAAATCCTTAAACCAAGATTTGCCTCATGAGTCCACCATACGTACCTATATGCGGTATTTCCATGCCATTCCAAGAAAATGTGTATATGTTATCTCTAAATTTTCAGAATAAATATTCTCTTATGTGTGCCTGTACGACTCATGAAACGGAGGGGAGTATCCAATATTTTTCCATGCTAGGTGGGTTAATCTCACGATATGTGTTGATTCTCTATCATTCACGAGGAAGTGGCTGGTATTCAGGATGCCCAGTGCCATGCTCAAAAATCAAATCAAATATAATGAAACAAAACACCTCCAGGAATGTTGTTGGTATGGACGGTACCCGTGGATTCGACTAACTGTGGAGTGTGACTGATTGGTGGAGGGGAGTAAAAACTTTCCCATTCTGTTTGAGAATCGCCCATAATGAATCTAGCATGGAGAGTATTGTGAGCTACTTTGTAGTTTTCGTTGACAAGAAAAGCATGTTACTCAAAATTATTTTTCTCTCAATTTAAACCTTGAGATCTAGCACCTCTACAAATCCTTACTCCCCTCTGCGAAGGGCCTATCTATTAACTTTATGCAATTTTTATTTTTGCTTTGAGTCTCCATGTTCTCTTATAAGCACCAACTAGGGAACAAGATGATCGTACTTGACCATTGGGAATAGCTAATATTTGAGTGTGTTTCATGAATGGATAAATGATTGAGCATGCCGGGCTAGGGAAAAATTTCTTTAGTGTTGATATTTTGAAAGACATGGTTTCTTGTTGACATGCTTGAGTATTGAAGACATTATGTTAAAACTAGACTATTGCTTTGAATCACTCACAAGTCCAAATGTCCATGCTATACAAAGAAGAAAAGAATTTGATGAACATGTTATGCAACATTCCACATCAAATATTCTGGTTTTATCATTTACCTACTCGACGACGAGCAGCAAATAAGCTTGGGGATACTGATACGTCTCCAACGTATCTATAATCTTTGCTTGTACCATGTTGTTATATTATCATTCTTGGATGTTTTACAATCTTTTGACTACAACTTTGTATTATTTTTTGGGACTAACCTAATAACGGTTGCAAAATTTCACAAGTTCTTGTTTTACACTTTGATTTGTAGGAATTAATTAGAAATTGTCGAAAAAAATGCAAAAGGAGCCTTGTTGGAGGATGACTTTGACCTTCCTGAAATCTGTCCATAAACAGTTTTTGGACATCGTCAGTTTGACACCCCAAGACGTGTCAAATGCGAAAAAAGCTAAAACTAGGAAACTGTGGGGCATTTTATGGTAATGATTCTCGACTACTAATTTGTCCAAAACCTGGAGACCCATTTTACAGAAGGAAGATATCTGATTACGGGATCACGAGAATTTTTAACGTGATTGAGTCCAACTCTTAACATATCTGATATATTCGGCCAAGCCACGACTTTGGAGACAAATGAGGGCAAAGAGGTGCCTGAGCGCCATTGGATCATCCATCCATCAGAGGGCGATAGATCACCAAAGAGGCACATATAAGGAGGGAAAAACCCTAATTTTGGTAGAACCACCAAGAGCCACGAATTTGCCTCTCTATTGACAGCTGCCAAGAAAGGGAGAGGCTCCTCCATTGCAGCACCAAGACCCAGGAAGAAGGAGGGGCAAGGGGCCACCGCCGCCCGTTGCTGGTGCCCTAGCCGCCAACGCCTCCATCTCTTCGGGGTTGCACCTCTCCATCAACAAATCTCTCTTTCTCACCATGATTATGTGTGAGTAATCCTCCTCGGGCTGAGGGTATGTACTAGTAGCTATGTGTTTGGTCTCTCTCTCATGTTCTTGTGATGGCACGATCTTGATGTACCGCGAACCATATGTAGTTTTCCCCTCTCTATTTTCTTCTGATGAATTGGGTTTTCCCTTTGAAGTTTTCTTATCGGATTAAGTCTTTAACGATTTGAGAATACTTGATGTATGTATTGCGATGGGATATCTGTGGTGACAATGGGATGTTTTATTGACCTAGTTGATGTATGTTTTGTTGATCAACTTGTTGGTTGCGTGACCTTGGGAATCTATGCATAGGGGTTGGCACATGTTTTCGTCTTGACTTTCCAGTAGAAACTTTGGGGCACTCTTTGATGTTCTTTGTGTTGGATTGAACTTGATGAAACTGAAATTATGTGATACATATCGTATAATCATGCCCATGGGGACTTTGGTGACATTGGAGTATGTAGGTGACATTAGGGTTTTGGTTGATGTTTATCTTAAGGTGTTATTTTAGTACGAACTCTAGGGCTGTTCATGACACTTATAGGGATAGATGATAATATTGATCAGAAAAGATAACTTTGATGTGGTTTCGTACCCTACAATAATTTCTTCGTTTGTTCTCCACTATTTGGGACTTTGGAGTGAACTCTTTTTCGTACGTGAGAGATTGATATATGATTCAACTATGTTTGTATTGTTGAGAGACCTTGGACTTGTGAAAGTATGAACCCTCTGCCTTGTTTCTAAGCATTAGAATACCGTTCATGCTCACTTTTATCATTAGCTACCTTTCTGTTTTAATATTTCAGGTTACAAAAACCAATATCTACCGTCCATATTATACTTGTATCACCATCTCTTCGCCAAACTAGTGCACCTATACAATTTTCCATTGTATTGGGTGTGTTGGGGACACAAGAGATTTCTTCTACTTCATTGCAGGGTTGTTTGAGAGAGACCATCTTCATACTACACTCTCACGGGTTGATAAAGCTTAGGCCATCCACTTGAGGTAAATTTGCTACTGTCCTACCAAAGTCCGCGCTTGGAGGCCCAACACGAGAGTACAAGAAGAAGGGTGCGTAGTAGACATCAGTAGTGAAATGAACTCATTGCTCAAAATGTTCAAAGTTAGTCACCAAAATACTCATTCATTTTCCCACGTATCCACTCTGTCAAATTCCATATACACAAATTTGGTGTCACAAACTTCCACATTTCGGACCCACCGAGTTTGACCTCAGGCCGAAACCCAAGCCATTCCCACCAAATCGGTGCAACCAAATTCGTATCGGTGCTACCGAGTTTGGGTGACCAACTTTCGGGTTCCTTGGTACTCAAAATCAGAATTTCTGAGTTTGATTATCAGTGCCATCGAGTTTGTCCATCTGACCATTAGCCACCTTTTCAGTGCCACCGAGTTTCATATATCGGTCTCACCGAGATTCAAAAGTTGCTACCTTTGTTCTAATCGGTACCACCGAGATTGCCACTTTGTGTGAAACGGTTGGATTTCGTGTGCTGCCTATATATACCCCTTCACCCACCTCCCATTCGTGGGAGAAGCACTCAGAACACACACTTCATTGCCAGCTCCATTTTGTGAGAGAGAACCACCTAGTCATGTGTTGAGACCAAGATATTCCAATCCAACTATTTGAAACTTGATCTCTAGCCTCCCCAAACCAAGAGCAAAGAGTTTATTGATCTACCACATCTATTAACTTTTGGGGGGTGGTGCCTCCTAGATTGGTTAGATGTCACTTGGGAGCCTCCTACTTCGTGTTGTGGAGTTGAACCAAGATGTTTGTAAGGACAAGGAGATCACCTACTTCGTGAATATCTACCATGAGTAAGGCTAGTCCTCCGTGGGCGGAAGACATGGTGGAATAGACAAGGTCGCTTCTTTGTGGACCCTCCATGGGTGGAGCCCTCCATGGACTCTCGCAGTTGTTACCCTCCGTGGGTTGAAGCCTCCACTAACATGGACGTATGATAGCGCCACGTATTAGAATCATCCCAAAAATCATCGTGTCAACCTCATGTGTTTGATCTCCCTACCTTAGTCTTCTACATTAAATTTGCATGTTTTACATTCCACTATTATCTCTTAGAACTGCATGTGTAGGGTGTACCAGACTTGTTATAACTGCTTGATTTATACCTTCCTTGAAATTGGGGTAGGCTAGAAATTTTATCTTGAAAAGTAGTCGATTCACCCACCCTCTAGACACATCTTCTATCAATCTCTCACCTCATAGATTATTTCTCTGAATGACCTCAGAGGATGGTATCCTCTAAAATGATAAGTGCCAAGTTCTCTCTCAGAGCAGCCAACTAGCTAGTGGTTGTAGGGGGCGACTATATATAGCATGGGAGCAACCCTAACATGATATGATATAAATGCCCCCTAATGATATGATTGTTAACTAGATATGGTTTCAGGACAGCTGGCGCAAAGAGCAACAACGGTCAAAAATTTCGAACTATGAAAATCCTCATATCTATCATGTTCCTCACTTGTAGGCAATTCGCACTGGCGAAATCCTAACTCCCAGTCAGAACAATTTCCTCACAAACCATAAGAACTATGTGTGGGTTACTGAAGAAATTGACTGAACTGCAAGTGATTTCCAAAGGCTCCACTCGAAAAAATTCAGGAAAGTATCACTTGGAAACTTTTCCTTAGTATTACCTCAACCCCATTTAACAGTACGGTGTTCCTCTGACTTAAAATAATGGAAATGAAATTATGAAAACAAAAGTCTTCATGCTTCAAAGTCCTCGCATCAATATATTCAAGGACACACCAATTTCCTCACTTCCAAAAACTTTAGGAAAGTATCAAAGTCTTTAGTTTAAGACATTCATTTTTAGGGGTTGACAATCTTCGAATATCTCAAACTCCTCAGTGAATTATAGAGCGTATGTACACTCACAAACATATTAGTCTCTTAACCTATAAGTCTTCAATACACCAAATCATTAAGGGGCACTAGGTGCACTTACAAGGCCCACGTAGCTCCGCTGAACCTAATTCCAAGCCTATATGTTCCTATTCCCCGAGAAAAACAGGAGAGAAGTTTTTATCGCGTTTTGTGATACGAAGTCACTGCCACCTCATATTCTTCCTTGGGAGGGCTGATCTAGAGATCGTATGAAGGTTTACACAGGGGGATTCATCATCGTCGTAATCACCAACCCTTCTCTGTGGGGACCACCCACTCATAAGTAATGATCACTGAATGCACGCGTACAGTGATCCCATAGATCAATGCTAACGGAACACACTAAAACTGAATAACCATAGTCTTACATCCATTACGTATTGTTTTACTCAAATATGTCTTTTATGGCCAAGTCTTCATATATTTGTAGCGGATATCTTCAATGATAGAGTGAACCCATGTCGTAACCCTACAAGCTGACCGGGAAGCATCCTAGCTCACACATATGTCATCAATGTACTCTTTATAATATCCTCTGCTTTCAAGCCTGGCCAATAAAATAACAATGGGAAGCAAATGAGTAGTTTGAAGGTACTCGTAAGCAACCAATGTCTGGAACAAGGCAATAACAATGCATGATATAACACTAAATAGGTAGTTTGCAGAAAGCTGATTTTTAGTGCGTTGACATGTACAATCAAATTCTGAAAGCCTGCATTAAAATGTTTCACATATCCATATGAACAAGTTTAGGTATCAATATAAGGAGGAGGCTGAATATCTCATTTTCATTCATCATGTCAAGTCGTCTGACTAGCTCAAGTATTGTCCCTCTCTCTCTGACGCACACGCATAGTGTTGTAACAATGGACGTAGCCCAAGAGCGGTCGTCCAATTGTCCTTCACTGTGGACATGGCTATTCTAATAGTTTTACACTCTGTAGTGATTGCACACCTTACCCACAAGATTCGGGAAACTTCCGTGTCAATCCACGACTCGCGGTATTTTCCATACCCGAGGTAAGTACCAAAACAATGCCTTTCCCAAGACGATACTAACAAAAAGTCCACTCGTTGCTGCCATCCCTCGTGATGTACATCACAAGTATCATCTACGAGGGCATGCAACAGTGTGCCCGATGTCTAGGAAAATAGCCCATGGTGTTCCTTTCCGTCACGACCCCGTATCGAGAGTGACCACATCACTCCCGCCACTAATAATGCGGGCTCTCAGCTAGTAGCGACCATAGTAATCAACCAAGCCACGTCCCATAAAGAGGTATCATGGTTGCACATGTAAGGTTGGAGTAACAGTGGCATCTTAAACCAATCCTTTTTTGAAAACAGCACACTCACTTGCCTCGCTACACAACGTATTTCCCATGTGGTTACCTAACACCATCTCCCTCGGGAATTAGTGTGTAACGCCCAAGATGCGACCCTATCCTCTTTTTGGCATGAGGGCCTCGATAGGGATAGAAGCGCATCTCGTCGTTTCGCAAGAATGGATACCGTTACAGGTACATGTACTGAAAAGAAGAGATATATGGAATTGGCTTAGACTCGCCACAGGCTACATCAGATTCACATCAGTACAATACATAAACATCATGTAGAAGAGTAGGGTCCGTGTACGGAAGAAAACAATCGATAAAAGAACGACGTCCATCCTTGCCCTCCCAGGCTGTGGGCCTGGAACCCATCCTAGATCGATGATGAAGAAGAAGAAACTCCAAAGAAACAACCATCACGCTCACGTTTTAATATTATTTTACCTATACCTGCAACTAGTTTTGTAGTAATCTATGAGCCATCGGGGACTCAGCAATCTCATTTCCAAAGGTATCAAGACTAGCAAAGCTTAATGTGTGAGGTATGGTTAAGTGCTGAGGCTGCAGCAAGCGCCTAACTATTTAATTAGTGTCTAACTTACGAGTACAAGAATAAAGATGGGGGCGATCTACGCATAGCGGACGTGAATTACTGTTGATCAAATGAATAATCTTGAACACCTACTTACGCAGACATAACCCCACCGTGTCCTCGATCAAAGAAGGAGCTCAAGAAAGAGACAGTCATGGTTACACACTTAGTTGGCAAGTTGTTTAATTAAGCTGACTTCAAGTTGTCTAAAACCGGATGTTAAACAAAGTTTCCACGTTGCCACATAACCGCGGACATGGCTTTCCGAAAGATTTAACCCTGCAGGGGTGCTCCAACTAGTCCATCACAAATTACCATAGGCCGCATAGAAATCCTCGATCACGAAGCTCGCGATGTCGTCGAACTCCTTAATGGAAAACCTCAACTCTAAGATAACCCAAAGCATTACCGGAATCCCGATGCACAAGACATTCGTCAAAGGTAAAACTAATCCAGCAAGGTTGCCAGACGTGTCGACGATCCCGATAGGAGCCTCGTATCTCGCTCTCAGGACACAACGGATGGGCAGGACGTCGGGTTGGCTAAACCCTAGGTGACCAGAGGGCGCCGGACATCGCCCGGTTTGGACCAACACTCATGCGGAGCACTGGCACAGGGATGATTAAATAATCCGCGGGTACCGGCGGTTCCCTATGCATTTTTATTAGGTTATTAGGAAAAATGTAGTAGCAAAGTTGGGCCTTGCCAGACCACGTTTACTCTAGGACGAATTATCAAGGGGGTCGCCATAACAACCCCGATCATGTTAGGAGCGCTCAATTATGGAATATAACACCGGTAGCCGAAACTAAGGGGGCAAAGGTGGAACAAAACACCGGGATAGAAAGGCCGAGCCTTCCACCTTTTACCAAGTATATAGGTGCATTAAATTAATACCATAATATGGTGATATAAAAAAGAACCAATCTTATCACATGGAATCAACTACACCTTCAACTAGCAACGCTTTCAAAAGGTTAAGCAAGCAGTAACATAGCCAATCAGTGGTTTGCTAGGTGGTGAACAGGTTGAATGTTTCATCGCAATGTTGAGAGGCTGACATTTAACAGGTGGTTGGCAAGGAGACATAGCGATAGAAACGAAACTACTAGCATGGCAATGATAGTAATGGTATCTATGGAAATGATCATCTTGCTTGAGATCCTGCTTGCAAGAAGAATGCCTCTGTGAGGCAGACGAACCGATGTAGTCGAACGGGTCCTCACATTTCGACACGCTTGAGGAACTCTATCGAGACGAAGCAACCGGAAACAAGAATCAACACACGACATTCACCACACGATGCACAATGCATATGATGCATGAATGGTTTCAATTATGCATGGTATGACCTCGCAATTACACAATCAAATACTACACATTAAGTGAAGTTCACTATGCAACGAGTTGCATATCGACGAAACTCCACATTTAATTATTTAGTTCACTCCCGTTTATTTTCATGCCCTTACTTAATGTTGGTGAAACATGGCAAGAGGTGAAGTGTAATTAAGCTACCTATCTAGGCATTTGAAATGAGGTCGGAAACGACTTATTGCATCTCTAAACTGACCCCATACGTTAATTTATAATTCTGTCCAGATCTGAACTCTCACGTTTTTAATATTTGTTCAAGAGAAAAATATAGTGGCTCACGTGATTCTACACGTCGTTCCAATCAATTTACACATGGAGATCATTGCAAACGAAACTACGGTTCAAAAGATATGATCTCCACAAGATATGATGCCATGAATGCAACATGCAATGACAGTCACAAGCATTCCAAACCAAGAAGGCATCAACATAATATGAACCTACACGATATTCCAAGCAAGTTGCATATATGACACGTTCCAAATGGAGCAACGGTTCAACAAATACAAGCTAAACAAGAAATGACTACAATCTGCCAAAAACAACAACATCGCATTTTCTACACTCCAAAACAACAAGCTACATAATTCTAAAATGCTCAAACAACGCATGAGGCACTAGTGGTCAAGCTGCACAATAACACTCTACTGAATACAACTAGCATGAAGTCATGGATCACTAGGAAAAGAACTCACAACATGGCATCTCGCACACAGTTTCCGACTTAGTGAAAATCACACTTTGATAGTGCAGTTTTCGATTTGAAGGCATATTGACAATAGTAAAACTATATGATACGAGGCACCAAATGGCATGAAAATTTACAGAATGCTAGAGAATCTTAGGGACTACAAATAATTCTAAAGTACCAACCCCAAAGGAGATGTGGATCACTAGCAAAGCTCATGGCAAGACAACAACAAAATATAACAGATTCAGACTTAGAAATATTTTAGCATCTCCAAATCAGAACTATTTTCTAGCATGTTGGCAACAAGCAAACAGCACCTAAACATGGATTTCTAAAGGAACCAAACTTACCAGGGGCTAGCATACATAACCAAGGGCATATCTCTAGTTCAAAACTAACTCATATCATGCACGGAATAAATCACACAAAATAAACAAAAGGGCAACATGGCAACACATCATGCACGCAAACTTACTCGGAAGGCAAAAATAAACGCACAGTTAAATTCTATGGATTTTCTACCCCGAAAACATATATAATATGTGGGGTTGAAAAATAAAACTAACGTGTCGGGACCCCGATCCTAAGCCATACGAATCCAACCAGTAACACATCACATCTCTTTGTGGTGTCACGCACGGTTATCCCCACGGCTGCAGCCTTACCTTAGCCGGGACCGTTTGCGCCTTTTGACTCGCGTATGCAATTGTGTCGCTAGCATTCCGATGTCAAACAACCCGGATCGACATGTCTAGTCATAAACTCAAGTGGCAGTTCCATACAGGGACAAGCATACATGACCCAGCAAAGCAGGTGTCGGTCATTAACGAGTGTAGACGAGTCGTAGAAAGCTACAAGGACGCCATTACACCGCGTGACATTTCACCAAAGGGACACACACAACAGCTAAGAAGGACACCTGCCGGTGAACCAATGTGTCCAGAGCAGTAGCCAACTACCATGGCTCGGTGGAATCACAAACACTACTGAAATTCAGAAATTTGTTGTCTGCCATGGCAGACGGCAAAGGGGGAACCACGGATGGCAAAGGCTTTGCCATCGGTCAGCTGACGGCAAAGTAGACGGCAAAAAAGAAATCCGGTAAAGACGGCAAATTAAATGGGACGACAGATACACCAAATGTCCCGTTAAGTGTTAACGACAGGCCTCCTCTCTTTGTCGTCTGTCCTCCCCCTTTGCCATGAGGGGGCTGACGACAAAGGGGGAACTAAGCCCCTCTCTCTCCCCTCTTTGCCATCTGCCATCCCCCCTTTGCCATGAGGCGGCACACGGCAAAGGGGGGAACCAAGCCCCTCTCTCTCCCTTCTTTGCCGTCTGCCATCCCTCCTTTGCCATGAGGGGGCATACAACAAAGGAGGGAACCAAGCCCCTCTCTCTCCCCTCTTTGCCGTCTGCCATCCCCCCTTTGCCATGAGGGGGCAGACGGCAAAGGGGGGAACCAAGCCCCTCTCTCTCCCCTCTTTGCCATGTGCCATCCCCCCTTTGCCATGTGGGGCAGACAGCAAAGGGGGGAACCAGCACCTTTTTATTTTATTTCTTATTATATCCAGCATTTTTCACAATAGTCAGGATATATATATATATATATTTGACATAAATAAATTTGTTTCTGTACTCATAACCATATTAAAATAACTTTCATCGATAGTACATACATATTATGCAAGTTCCATCCGTACCAAACCATATATTACACCAGGTTCATCCACATGCATACAAAGTTCCATATATATCCATATACTACAATAGTTTCAATACAAGGTTCTGTGAAGCCATGGTACAAGAAATCATCTTCAACCATTCCATCTACATAATCCAAGCTTCCCGTGAAGTGAATGTAATCTGCAAAATGACAAATAAGAAAGTTAGAAGAGTAATACTAGATGTAGAAGTATATAGGTTATTTCGAAGAGAAATTAGCTAAGTATAGGCCATTTAATAGCTAAGTTAGGAGTAATAGGTCATCTTGGAGCTACATAGCCTTATTATGTCATTTAGGAGAGAACTTAGCTAAGTGTAGGTCATTCTAGAGCTAACTTGGATAAATATGTTATTTTGTAGCCAACTATGATTATTAATCCATTTTGACCTTATTATGTCATTTTGGAGCTAAATTAGTCATTTTAATGAGCTAACCAATGTTCTTATGATGTTTTTACCTAACTATGCTAATTATGTCAATTTGGAGGATAATTAGCTAAGAATGTCTTTGTTGGGGAAAATAACCTACGTAGAAGAAGAAAGAGAAGAAGCAAGAAGAGAAGAAGAAGGAGAAGAAAAAGAAGAAGAAGAAGAAGGAGAAGGAGGAGAAGGAGGACGAGAAGGAGAAGGAACAGGAGAATAGGAAGAAAAGAAGAAGGGCAAGAAGAAGGAGAAGAAGGAGAAGGAGTTTCTCTCCTCCTTCTCCTCCTCCTTCTTCTTCCTCCTCCTTCTTCTTCTCTTCTTCTTCTTCTTCTTCCTTCCTTTCATTTTTCCTCTTTCTTCTCCTCTTGTCCCCTTCTTCGGGCTAAATTAGCTAAGAATGCCTTTTTGGAGCTAATTATGTCATTTCGAGGATAATTAGCTAAGTATAGGTCATGTTTTATTAAATATACCATTTTGGAGCTAACTAAGCTAATTATGTCATTTAGGTGGAAGCGTAGCTAACTATAGGTCATTTTGGAGCTACCTTGGGTAAAATGTGTCATTCATGAACAAGCTATGCTTATTAAGCCATTTTGGATCTAGCTAAGCTAATTATAGGCCATTTAATACCTAAGTTAGGGGGAATAGGTCATCTTGCAGCTACGTAAGCCGTATTATGTCATTTAGGAGAGAACTTAGCTAACTATAGGTAATTTTTTATTAAATATGTCATTTTGGATCTAACTAAGCTAATTATGTCATTTAGGTGGAAGCCTAGATAACTATAGGTCGTTTCGGAGCTCACTTGGGTTAAATATGTCATTTTGGAGCTAACTATGCTTATTAAGCCATATTGGAGTTAAATTGGCTAATTATATCATTTAGGTGGAAGCCAAGCTAAGTATATAATATTCATGAGCTAACCAATGTTCTTATGCCATTTTAAGCTTATTATTTCATTTTTTAGGTAAATTGATCATTTTCATGAGCTAACCAAGGTTATTATGATGTTTTCACGTAACTAAGCTAATTATGTCATTTTGTAGGATAATTAGCCAATTTAGTCTTTCTTGGATGAGTCGAAGCTATGTAGAAGAAGAGAAAGAAAAGTAGCAAGAAGAGAAGAAGAAATAAAAGAAGAAGGAAGAGGAGGAGGAGGAGGAGGAGAAGGAGAAGGAAGAGGAGAAGAAGAAGAAAATAAGAAGGAGAAGGAGAAGGAGGAAGAAAGAGGAAGAAGAAGGAGAAGGAGGAGCTCCTTCTCCTTCTTCTCCTCCTTCTCCTTCTTCTTATCCTTCTTCTTCTCTTCTTCTTCCTCTCTTCTTCTTCTTCTTCCTTCCTTTTATTTTTCTCCTTCTCCTTCTTCCTCCTTCTCCTTCTTCTTATCCTTCTTCTTCTCTTCTTCTTCTTCTCTTCTTCTTCTTATTCCTTCCTTTCGTTTTTCCTCTTTCTTCTCCTCTTGTCCCCTTCTTCGGGCTAAATTAGCTAAGAATACCTTTTTGGAGCTAATTATGTCATGTCGAGGATAATTAGCTAAGTATAGGTCATGTTTTATTAAATAGACATTTTGGAGCTAACTAAGCTAATTATGTCATTTAGGTGGAAGCCTAGCTAACTATAGGTCATTTCGGAACTAACTTGGGTAAAATGTGTCATTCATGAGCAAACTATTCTTATTAAAGCATTTTGGATCTAGCTAAACTAATTATAGGCCATTTCATACCTAAGTTAGGGGGAATAGGTCATCTTGCAGCTACGTAAACCTTATTATGACATTTAGGAGAGAACTTAGCTAACTATAGGTCATTTTTTATTAAATAGGTCATTTTGGAGCTAACTAAGCTAATTATGTCATTTAGGTGGAAGCCTAGCTAACTATAGGTTTTTTCAGAGCTCACTTGGGTTAAATATGTCATTTTGGAGCTAACTATGCTTATTAAGCCATATTGGAGCTAAATTGGCTAATTATATCATTTAGGTGGAAGCCAAGCTAAGTATATAATATTCATGAGCTAACCAAGGTTCTTATGCCATTTCGAGCTTATTATTTCATTTTTTAGCTAAATTGGTCATTTTAATGAGCTAACCAAGGTTCTTACGATGTTTTCACCTAACTAAGCTAATTATGTCATTTGGTAGGATAATTAGCCAATTTAGTCTTTCTTGGATGAGTCTAAGCTACGTACAAGAAGAGAAAGAGAAGAAGCAAGAAGAGAAGAAGAAGTAAAAGAAGAAGAAGGAGGAGGAGGAGGAGGAGAAGGAGACGGAAGATGAGAAGAAGAAGAAAAGGAGAAGGAGAAGGAGAAGGAGGAAGGAGGAAGAAGAAGGAGAAGGAGGAGCTCCTTCTCCTTCTTCTCCTCCTTCTCCATCTTATCCTTCTTCTTCTCTTCTTCTTCTTCTCTTCTTATTCTTCTTCCTTCCTTTCATTTTTCCTCTTTCTTCTCCTCTTGTACCCTTCTTCGAGCTAAATTAGCTAAAAATGCCTTTTTGGAGCTAATTATGTCATTTCGAGGATAACAGCTAAGTATAGGTCATGTTTTATTAAATAGACCATTTTGGAGCTAACTAAGCTATTTATGTCATTTCGGTCGAATCCTAGCTAACTATAGGTCATTTTGGACCTAACTTGGGTAAAATGTGTCATTCATGAACAAACTATGCTTATTAAGCCATTTTGGATCTAGCTAAGCTAATTATAGGCCATTTAATACCTAAGTTAGGGGGAATAGGTCACCTTGCAGCTATGTAAGCCTTATTATGTCATTAAGGAGAGAACTTAGCTATCTATAGGTCCTTTTTATTAAATAGGTCATTTTGGAGCTAACTAAGCTAATTATGCCATTTAGGTGGAAGCCTAGCTAACTATAGGTCGTTTTAGAGCTCACTTGAGTTAAATATGTCACTTTGGAGCTAACTATGCTTATTATGCCATATTGGAGCTAAATTGGCTAAATATATCATTTAGGTGGAAGCCAAGCTAAGTATATAATATTCATGAGCTAACCAAGGTTCTTATGCCATTTTGAGCTTATTATTTCATTTTTAGCTAAATTGGTCATTTTAATGAGCTAACCAAGGTTCTTATGATGTTTTCACATAACTAAGCTAATTATGTCATTTCGTAGGATAATTAGCCAATTTAGTCTTTCTTGGATGAGTCTAAGCTACGTAGAACAAGAGAAAGAGAAGAAGCAAGAAGAGAAGAAGAAGTAAAAGAAGGAGGAGGAGGACAAGGAGAAGGAAGAGGAGAAGAAGAAGAAAATAAGAAGGAGAAGGAGGAGGAGGAAGAAGGAGGAAGAAGGAGGAAGAGCTCCTTCTCCTTCTTCTCCTCCTTCTTATCATTCTTCTTCTCTTCTTCTTCTTCCTTCCTTTCATTTTTCTCCTTCTCCTTCTTCTTCCTCCTTCTCCTTCTTATCCTTCTTCTTCTCTTGTTCTTCTTCTTCCTTCCTTTCAATTTTCCTCTTTCTTCTCCTCTTGTCCCTTTGTTCGGGCTAAATTAGCTAAGAATGCCTTTTTGGAGCTAATTATGTCATTTCGAGGATAATTAGCTAAGTATAGGTCATGGTTTATTAAATAGACCATTTTTGAGCTAACTAAGCTAATTATGTCATTTAGGTGGAGGCCTAGCTCACTATAGGTCATTTTGGAGCTAACTTCGGGAAAATGTGTCATTCATGAGCAAACTATGCTTATTAAGCCATTTTGGATCTAGCTAAGCTAATTATAGACAATTTAATACCTAAGTTAGGGGGAATAGGTCTTCTTGCAGCTACGTAAGCCTTATTATGTCATTTAGGAGAGAACTTAGCTAACTATAGGTCATTTTTTTATTAAAAAGGTCATTTTGGAGCTAACTTAGCTAATTATGTCATTTAGGTGGAAGGCTAGCTCACTATAGGTCGTTTCGGAGCTCACTTGGGTTAAATATGTCATTTTCGAGCTAACTATGCTTATTAAGCCATATTGGAGCTAAATTGGCTAAATAAATCATTTAGGTGGAAGCCAATCTAAGTATATAATATTCGTGAGCTAACCAAGGTTCTTATGCCATTTTGAGCTTATCATTTCATTTTTAAGCTAAATTGGTCATTTTAATTAGCTAACCAAGGTCCTTATGATGTTTTCACCTAACTAAGCTAATGATGTCGTATTGTAGGATAATTAGCCAATTTAGTCTTTCTTGGATGAGTCTAAGCTACATAGAAGAAGAGAAAGAGAAGAAGCAAGAAGAGAAGAAGAAGTAAAAGAAGAAGGAGGAGGAGGAGGAGAAGGAGAAGGTAGAGGAGAAGAAGAAGAAAAGAAGAAGGAGTAGGAGAAGGAGGAAGAAGGAGGAAGAGGAAGGAGAAGGAGGAGCTCCTTCTCCTTCTTCTCCTCCTTCTCCTTCTTCTTATCCTTCTTCTTCTCTTCTTCTTCTTCTTCCTTCCTTTCATTTTTCCTCGTTCTTCTCCTCTTGTCCACTTCTTCGGGTTAAATTACCTAAGAATGCCTTTTTGAGCTAATTATGTCATTTCGAGGATAATTAGCTAAGTATAGGTCATGTTTTATTAAATAGACCATTTTGGAGCTAACTAAGCTAATTATGTCATTTAGGTGGAAGCCTAGCTAACTATAGGTCATTTCGGAGCTAACTTGGGTAAAATATGTCATTCATGAGCAAACTATGCTTATTAAGCCATTTTGGATCTAGCTAAGCTAATTATAGGCCATTTAATACCTAAGTTAGGGGGAATAGGTCATCTTGCAGCTACGTAAGCCTTATTATGTCATTTAGGAGAGAACTTAGCTAACTATAGGTCATTTTTTGTTAAATAGGTCATTTTGGAGCTAACTAAGCTAATTATGTCATTTAGGTGGAAGCCTAGCTAACTATAGGTCGTTTCGGAACTCACTTGGGTTAAATATGTCATTTTGGAGCTAACTATGCTTATTAAGCCAGATTGGAGCTAAACTGGATAATTATATCATTTAGGTGGAAGCCAAGCTAAGTATATAATATTCATGAGCTAACCAAGGTCTTATGCCATTTTGAGCTTATCATTTCATTTTTAGCTAAATTGGTCATTTTAATGAGCTAACCAAGGTTCTTATGATGTTTTCACCTAACTAAGCTAATTATGTCATTTTGTATGATAATTAGCCAATTTAGTCTTTCTTTTATGAGTCTAAGCTACGTGGAAGAAGAGAAAGAGAAGAAGCAAGAAGAGAAGAAGAAGTAAAAGAAGAAGAAGGAGGAGGAGGAGGAGAAGGAGAAGGAAGAGGAGAAGAAGAAGATAAGAAGAAGGAGAAGGAGAAGGAGGAAAAAGGAGGAAGAAGAAGGAGAAGGAGGAGCTCCTTCTCCTTCTTCTCCTCCTTCTCCTTCTTCTTATCTTTCTTCTTCTCTTCTTCTTCTCCTTCCTTCCTTTCATTTTTCCTCTTTCTTCTCCTCCTGTCCCCTTCTTAGGGTTAAATTAGCTAAGAATGCCTTTTTGAGCTAATTATGTCATTTCGAGGATAATTAGCTAAGTATAGGTCATGTTTTATTAAATAGACAATTTTGGAGCTAACTAAGCTAATTATGTCATTTAGGTGGAAGCCTAGCTAACTATAGGTCATTTCGGAGCTAACTTGGGTAAAATGTGTCATTCATGAGCAAACTATGCTTATTAAGCCATTTTGGATCTAGCTCAGCTAATTATAGGCCATTTAATACCTAAGTTAGGGGGAATAGGTCATCTTGCAGCTACGTAAGCCTTATTATGTTATTTAGGAGAGAACTTAGCTAACTATAGGTCATTTTTTATTAAATAGGTCATTTTGGAGCTAACTAAGCTAATTATGTCATTTAGGTGGAAGCCTAGCTAACTATAGGTCGTTTCGGAGCTCACTTGGGTAAAATATGTCATTTTGGAGCTAACTATGCTTATTAAGCCATATTGGAGCTAAACTGGATAATTATATCATTTAGGTGGAAGCCAAGCTAAGTATATAATATTCATGAGCTAACCAAGGTCTTATGCCATTTTGAGCTTATCATTTCATTTTTAGCTAAATTGGTCATTTTAATGTGCTAACCAAGGTTCTTATGATGTTTTCACCTAACTAAGCTAATTATGTCATTTTGTATGATAATTAGCCAATTTAGTCTTTCTTTGATGAGTCTAAGCTACGTAGAAGAAGAGAAAGAGAAGAAGCAAGAAGAGAAGAAGAAGTCAAAGAAGAAGAAGGAGGAGGAGGAGGAGGAGAAGGAGAAGGAAGAGGAGAAGAAGAAGATAAGAAGAAGGAGAAGGAGAAGGAGGAAAAAGAAGGAAGAATAAGGAGAAGGAGGAGCTCCTTCTCCTTCTTCTCCTCCTTCTCCTTCTTCTTATCTTTCTTCTTCTCTTCTTCTTCTCCTTCCTTCCTTTCATTTTTCCTCTTTCTTCTCCTCCTGTCCCCTTCTTAGGGCTAAATTAGCTAAGAATGCCTTTTGGAGCTAAAATGTGTCATTCATGAGCAAACTATGCTTATTAAGCCATTTTGGATCTAGCTCAGCTAATTATAGGCCATTTAATACCTAAGTTAGGGGGAATAGGTCATCTTGCAGCTACGTAAGCCTTATTATGTCATTTAGGAGAGAACTTAGCTAACTATAGGTCATTTTTTATTAAATAGGTCATTTTGGAGCTAACTAAGCTAATTATGTCATTTAGGTGGAAGCCTAGCTAACTATAGGTCGTTTCGGAGCTCACTTGGGTTAAATATGTCTTTTTGGAGCTAACTATGCTTATTAAGCCATATTGGAGCTAAACTGGATAATTATATCATTTAGGTGGAAGCCAAGCTAAGTATATAATATTCATGAGCTAACCAAGGTCTTATGCCATTTTTAGCTTATTATTTCATTTTTAGCTAAATTGGTCATTTTAATGAGCTAACCAAGGTTCTTAAGATGTTTTCACCTAACTAAGCTAATTATGTCATTTTGTATGATAATTAGCCAATTTAGTCTTTCTTTGATGAGTCTAAGCTACGTAGAAGAAGAGAAAGAGAAGAAGCAAGAAGAGAAGAAGAAGTAAAAGAAGAAGAAGGAGGAGGAGGAGGAGAAGGAGAAGGAAGAGGAGAAGAAGATGATAAGAAGAAGGAGAAGGAGAAGGAGGAAAAAGGAGGAAGAAGAAGGAGAAGGAGGAGCTCCTTCTCCTTCTTCTCCTCCTTCTCCTTCTTCTTATCTTTCTTCTTCTCTTCTTCTTCTCCTTCCTTCCTTTCATTTTTCCTCTTTCTTCTCCTCCTGTCCCCTTCTTAGGGCTAAATTAGCTAAGAATGCCTTTTGGAGCTAAAATGTGTCATTCATGAGCAAACTATGCTTATTAAGCCATTTTGGATCTAGCTCAGCTAATTATAGGCCATTTAATACCTAAGTTAGGGGGAATAGGTCATCTTGCAGCTACGTAAGCCTTATTATGTCATTTAGGAGAGAACTTAGCTAACTATAGGTCATTTTTTATTAAATAGGTCATTTTGGATCTAACTAAGCTAATTATGTCATTTAGGTGGAAGCCTAGCTAACTATAGGTCGTTTCGGAGCTCACTTGGGTTAAATATGTCTTTTTGGAGCTAACTATGCTTATTAAGCCATATTGGAGCTAAACTGGATAATTATATCATTTAGGTGGAAGCCAAGCTAAGTATATAATATTCATGAGCTAACCAAGGTCTTATGCCATTTTTAGCTTATTATTTCATTTTTAGCTAAATTGGTCATTTTAATGAGCTAACCAAGGTTCTTAAGATGTTTTCACCTAACTAAGCTAATTATGTCATTTTGTATGATAATTAGCCAATTTAGTCTTTCTTTGATGAGTCTAAGCTACGTAGAAGAAGAGAAAGAGAAGAAGCAAGAAGAGAAGAAGAAGTAAAAGAAGAAGAAGGAGGAGGAGGAGGAGAAGGAGAAGGAAGAGGAGAAGAAGATGATAAGAAGAAGGAGAAGGAGAAGGAGGAAAAAGGAGGAAGAAGAAGGAGAAGGAGGAGCTCCTTCTCCTTCTTCTCCTCCTTCTCCTTCTTCTTATCTTTCTTCTTCTCTTCTTCTTCTCCTCCCTTCCTTTCATTTTTCCTCTTTCTTCTCCTCCTGTCCCCTTCTTAGGGCTAAATTAGCTAAGAAAGCCTTTTGGAGCTAAAATGTGTCATTCATGAGCAAACTATGCTTATTAAGCCATTTTGGATCTAGCTCAGCTAATTATAGGCCATTTAATACCTAAGTTAGGGGGAATAGGTCATCTTGCAGCTACGTAAGCCTTATTATGTCATTTAGGAGAGAACTTAGCTAACTATAGGTCATTTTTTATTAAATAGGTCATTTTGGAGCTAACTAAGCTAATTATGTCATTTAGGTGGAAGCCTAGCTAACTATAGGTCGTTTCGGAGCTCACTTGGGTTAAATATGTCTTTTTGGAGCTAACTATGCTTATTAAGCCATATTGGAGCTAAACTGGATAATTATATCATTTAGGTGGAAGCCAAGCTAAGTATATAATATTCATGAGCTAACCAAGGTCTTATGCCATTTTTAGCTTATTATTTCATTTTTAGCTAAATTGGTCATTTTAATGAGCTAACCAAGGTTCTTAAGATGTTTTCACCTAACTAAGCTAATTATGTCATTTTGTATGATAATTAGCCAATTTAGTCTTTCTTTGATGAGTCTAAGCTACGTAGAAGAAGAGAAAGAGAAGAAGCAAGAAGAGAAGAAGAAGTAAAAGAAGAAGAAGGAGGAGGAGGAGGAGAAGGAGAAGGAAGAGGAGAAGAAGATGATAAGAAGAAGGAGAAGGAGAAGGAGGAAAAAGGAGGAAGAAGAAGGAGAAGGAGGAGCTCCTTCTCCTTCTTCTCCTCCTTCTCCTTCTTCTTATCTTTCTTCTTCTCTTCTTCTTCTCCTCCCTTCCTTTCATTTTTCCTCTTTCTTCTCCTCCTGTCCCCTTCTTAGGGCTAAATTAGCTAAGAAAGCCTTTTGGAGCTAAAATGTGTCATTCATGAGCAAACTATGCTTATTAAGCCATTTTGGATCTAGCTCAGCTAATTATAGGCCATTTAATACCTAAGTTAGGGGGAATAGGTCATCTTGCAGCTACGTAAGCCTTATTATGTCATTTAGGAGAGAACTTAGCTAACTATAGGTCATTTTTTATTAAATAGGTCATTTTGGAGCTAACTAAGCTAATTATGTCATTTAGTTGGAAGCCTAGCTAACTATAGGTCGTTTCGGAGCTCACTTGGGTTAAATATGTCTTTTTGGAGCTAACTATGCTTATTAAGCCATATTGGAGCTAAACTGGATAATTATATCATTTAGGTGGAAGCCAAGCTAAGTATATAATATTCATGAGCTAACCAAGGTCTTATGCCATTTTGAGCTTATCATTTCATTTTTAGCTAAATTGGTCATTTTAATGAGCTAACCAAGGTTCTTATGATGTTTTCACCTAACTAAGCTAATTATGTCATTTTGTATGATAATTAGCCAATTTAGTCTTTCTTTTATGAGTCTAAGCTACGTGGAAGAAGAGAAAGAGAAGAAGCAAGAAGAGAAGAAGAAGTAAAAGAAGAAGAAGGAGGAGGAGGAGGAGAAGGAGAAGGATGAGGAGAAGAAGAAGATAAGAAGAAGGAGAAGGAGAAGGACAAAAAAGGAGAAAGAAGAAGGAGAAGGAGGAGCTCCTTCTCCTTCTTCTCCTCCTTCTCCTTCTTCTTATCTTTCTTCTTCTCTTCTTCTTCTCCTTCCTTCCTTTCATTTTTCCTCTTTCTTCTCCTCCTATCCCCTTCTTAGGGCTAAATTAGCTAAGAATGCCTTTTGGAGCTAATTATGTCATTTTGAGGATAATTAGCTAAGTATAGGTCATGTTTTATTAAATAGACCATTTTGGAGCTAACTAACCTAATTATGTCATTTAGGTGGAAGCCTAGCTAACTATAGGTCATTTCTGAGCTAACTTGGGTAAAATGTGTCATTCATGAGCAAACTATGCTTATTTAGACATTTTTTATCTAGCTAAGCAAATTATAGACAATTTAATACCTAAGTTAGGGGGAATAGGTCATCTTGAAGCTACGTAAGCCTTATTATGTCATTTAGGAGAGAACTTAGCTAACTATAGGTCATTTTGGAGCTAACTAAGCTAATTATGTCATTTAGGTGGAAGCCTAGCTAACTATAGGTCGTTTTGGAGCTCACTTGGGTTAAATATGTCATTTTGGAGCTAACTATGCTTATTAAGCCATATTGGAGCTGAATTGGCTAATTATATCATTTAGGTGGAAGCCAAGCTAAGTATATAATATTCATGAGCTAACCAAGGTTCTTATGCCATTTTGAGCTTATTATTTCATTTTTAGCTAAATTGGTCATTTTAATGAGCTAACCAAGGTTCTTATGATGTTTTCACCTAACTAAGGTAATTATGTCATTTTGTAGGATAATTAGCTAACTTAGTCTTTCTTGGATGAGTCTCCGCTACGTAGAAGAAGAGAAAGAGAAGAAGCAAGAAGAGAAGAAGAAGTAAAAGAAGAAGGAGGAGGAGGAGAAGGAGAAGGAAGAGGAGAAGAAGAAGAAAAGAAGAAGGAGAAGGAGAAGGAGGAAGAAGGAGCAAGAAGAAGGAGAAGGAGGAGCAACTTCTCCTTCTTCTCCTCCTTGTCCTTCTTCTTATCCTTCTTCTTCTGTTCTTCTTCTTCTCTTCTTCTTCTTCTTCCTTCCTTTCATTTTTCCTGTTTCTTCTCCTCTTGTCCCCTTCTTCGGGCTAAATTAGCTAAAAATGCATTTTTGGAGCTAATTATGTCATTTCAAGGATAATTAGCTAAGTATAGGTCATGTTTTATTGAATAGGCCATTTTGGAGCTAACTAAGCTAATTATGTCATTTAGGTGGAAGCCTAGCTAACTATAGGTCATTTCGGAGCTAACTTGGGTGAAATGTGTCATTCATGAGCAAACTATGCTTATTAAGCCATTTTGGATCTAGCTAAGCTAATTATAGACCATTTAATACCTAAGTTAGGGGGAATAGGTATTATTGCAGCTACGTAAGCCTTATTATGTCATTTAGGAGAGAACTTAGCTAACTATAGGTCATTTTTTATTAAATAGGTCATTTTGGATCTAACTAAGCTAATTATGTCATTTAGGTGGAAGGCTAGCTAACTATAGGTCGTTTCGGAGCTCACTTGGGTTAAATATGTCATTTTGGAGCTAAATTGGCTAAATATATCATTTAGGTGGAAGCCAAGCTAAGCATATAATATTCATGAGCTAACCAAGGTTCTTATGCCATTTTGAGCCTATTATTTCATTTTTAAGCTAAATTGGTCATTTTAATGAGCTAACCAAGGTTCTTGTGATGTTTTCACCTAACTAAGCTAATTATGTCATTTTTTAGGATAATTAGGCAATTTAGTCTTTCTTGGTTGAGTCTAAGCTACGTAGAAGAAGAGAAAGAGAAGAAGCAAGAAGAGAAGAAGAAGTAAAAGAAGAAGGAGGAGGAGGAGGAGAAGGAGAAGTAAGAGGAGAAGAATAAGAAAAGAAGAAGGAGAAGGAGAAGGAGGAAGAAGGAGGAAGAAGAAGGAGAAGGAGGAGCTCCATGTCCTTCTTCTCCTGCTTCTTAGGGCTAAATTAGCTAAGAATGCCTTTTGGAGCTAATTATGTCATTTCGAGGATAATTAGCTAAGTATAGGTCATGTTTTATTAAGTAGACCATTCTGGAGCTAACTAAGCTAATTATGTCATTTAGGTGGAAGCCTAGCTAACTATAGGTCATTTCGGAGCTAACTTGGGTAAAATGTTTCATTCATGAGCAAACTATGCTTATTAAGCCATTTTGGATCAAGCTAAGCTAATTATAGGCCATTTAATACCTAAGTTAGGGGGAATAGGTCTTCTTGCAGCTAGGTAAGCCTTATTATGTCATTTAGGAGAGAAGTTAGCTAACTATAGCTCATTTTTTATTAAATAGGTCATTTTGGAGCTAACTAAGCTAATTATGTCATTTAGGTGGAAGGCTAGCTAACTATAGGTCGTTTCGGAGCTCACTTGGGTTAAATATGTCATGTTCGAGCTAACTATGCTTATTAAGCCATATTAGAGCTAAATTGGCTAAATAAAGCATTTAGGTGGAAGCCAATCTAAGTATATAATATTCATGAGCTAACCAAGGTTCTTATGCCATTTTGAGCTTATTATTTCATTTTAAAGCTAAATTGGTCATTTTAATGAGGTAACCAAGGTCCTTATTATGTTTTCACCTAACTAAGCTAATGATGTCATTTTGTAGGATAATTAGCCAATTTAGTCTTTCTTGGATGAGTCTAAGCTACATAGAAGAAGAGAAAGAGAAGAAGCAAGAAGAGAAGAAGAAGTAAAAGAAGGAGGAGGAGGAGGAGGAGAAGGAGAAGGAAGAGGAGAAGAAGAAGAAAAGAAGAAGGAGAAGGAGAAGGAGGAAGAAGGAGGAAGAAGAAGGAGAAGGAGGAGCTCCTTCTCCTTCTTCTCCTCCTTCTCCTTCTTCTTATCCTTCTTCTTCTCTTCTTCTTCTTCTCTTCTTCTTCTTCTTCATTCCTTTCATTTTTCCTCTTTCTTCTCCTCTTGTCCCCTTCTTCGGGCTAAATTAGCTAAGAATGCCTTTTTGACCTAATTATGTCATTTCGAGGATAATTAGCTAAGTATAGGTCATGTTTTATTAAATAGACAATTTTGGAGCTAACTAAGCTAATTATGTCATTTAGGTGGAAGCATAGCTAACTATAGGTCATTTCGGAGCTAACTTGGGAAAATTTGTCATTCATAAGCAAACTATGCTTATTAAGCCATTTTGGATCTAGCTAAGCTAATTATAGGCCATTTAATACCTAAGTTAGGGGGAATAGGTCATCTTGCAGCTACGTAAGCCTTATTATGTCATTTAGGAGAGAACTTAGCTAACTATAGGTCATTTTTTATTAAATAGGTCATTTTGGAGCTAACTAAGCTAATTATGTCATTTAGGTGGAAGCCTAGCTAACTATAGGTCGTTTCGGAGCTCACTTGGGTGAAATATGTCATTTTGGAGCTAACTATGCTTATTAAGCCATATTGGAGCTAAATTGGCTAATTATATCATTTAGGTGGAAGCCAAGCTAAGTATATAATATTCATGAGCTAACCAAGGTCTTATGCCATTTTTAGCTTATTATTTCAGTTTTAGCTAAATTGGTCATTTTAATGAGCTAACCAAGGTTCTTATGATGTTTTCACCTAACTAAGCTAATTATGTCATTTTGTATGATAATTAGCCAATTTAGTCTTTCTTGGATGAGTCTAAGCTACGTAGAAGAATAGAAAGAGAACAAGCAAGAAGAGAAGAAGAAGTAAAAGAAGAAGGAGGAGGAGGAGAAAGAGGAGGAGAAGGAGAAGGAAGAGGATAAGAAGAAGAAAAGAAGAAGGAAAAGGAGTAGGAGGAAGAAGGAGTAAGAAGAAGGAGAAGGAGGAGCTCCTTCTTCTTCTCCTCCTCCTTCTCCTTCTTCTTATCCTTCTTCTTCTCTTCTTGTTCTTCTCTTCTTCTTCTTCTTCCTCCTACTCCTTCTCATTTAGGAGAGAATTTATCTAAGTATATGTATTTTTTATTAAAACACTAGAAATAACATACCATTATCGTCATCACGGCGGTCAAGCACGGTGGCTCTGGCTTGTTTCACCTGGAGAAGGCTGCCATGGAGAAGGCTCCACTGTAGAAGGGCCGTGCGATGCGTTTCGGGAGATATTCTGCAGCAAACATCATTTGCAATGTGTCGTTAGCATGAGGGCACTCTTAAGATCACTGCACTGAAGTGAAACTCACCGTCCCGCCATGTTAATGACTGGCATCGGCGGAGGGACTTGGCCGCTCTTCTCGCACCTAGACTGTACATTTGGTTTCGACAAGTCAAAAAAATTATTTATTAATGAAACGGACATTAAAATGCAAGATTTGAAGTAACATGAACAAGAAACTTACCACGAAGAGCTCATATATGGCCCTGTTAGACGCATCATTCCGTGCCCTCTCCGCCGCCACCAATGCAGGCGTCCTCTCCTCCAACTCCCTCATCTTCTTATCCTTCTCCGCCATAGCCACCTGCATTGCCTCTCTCTCTTTCTGAATAGCATCCTGCAACACAACTCATTGTTAGCATTGTAATCATATTGGTTCCAACGCACAACGTAATGCGAAAAGATAGTTGAGTCCATTAAACTTACCTCGATGGCCAGCTCGACTGGCCATGGACGAGATGTTATCTCCGGACAGGAGCCCGTTTGGCGTGCCTTTATCTACGGGAGAGTGCTAGGACAATGTATAAGGCAGTCTCCAATGGCGATCGAGCCATGGGGCCTCCCGTTGCCATCTATCATCACCAGCTCTGCATCAATAGGCCCCTCGCTCGGGTTAAAGTCATCCCCTTTCGTCGCCTTCCCGTGATCTCTGTACTTCACTAGCTTGTGGTGGGAGGATATGTTGGTGAAATTTTCTGGATGATCGAGGTTAGACTCAAAGAATGCCTTGACCTTCCTGTACGAGGCAGTATGGGCCATCGCATACATGTCGTACATCTGTGGCACCTCTGTCTTATTGTGACGCGCCTAAAAGAGAGAGAGAGGAAAATTGTATTAGTAAAGGGCTCAACATAGCATTAAGAATGAATTGCATGAGGCATGAAGCAAACCACATACCCAGTTCTCGCCAAATTGGATTAAGTTGACGCTCCCTTGATGGTGTGGCACGCCAACCATTTTGCCACGCCTCTCCTTGGCGTTGTTGTGGCTAGCCTCCCACGTTTCGGAGCACCACTTATCCACCAAGGCCTCCCAAGAATCCATCTTATCCACACACCATCTCAGGGGCACCTAAGTTAATAAAGAGAAATTTGAGCGCGTAAGAACCAAATCAAGGAAACTAACTACAAAGCCTTAATGATATGTAATTACCTTCATGTAATGCTCCTTCTCCATCTTAGAATCACGGAACTTCGCCTTGTCCTTCCTAATACGCCGCGTGGCATAGTAGTCTCGAACAGCCTGCACCCGAGCCTCGTGCTGAAAGTTGTGAAGTAGGCAGCGACATTCGGTTTCGATAACCTTTGCCGCGTCCTCCTCGTATCCCTCCTCACACCTGTAGTAGGTCTGCAAATGAGACAACACTGATTAGTACAATAACCAGCTATGGTTGATTTATAATTGTGTGAAGGAGGAATTACCCAGAACTGTCGGATCACCATGTCAGCCCTCGTGTGGCACAAAACACAGTCGATCTCCACCTCCAGCGGGGCCGGGGCACCCAAGTAGTGCTTCGATGTCATTCCTACCTCTCGCTCCCGACCGGGCAACGTAACAAACCCTTGGAAGTTTTTACGGCAAAGTACACCAAGGACGCTGTTGGGCTTGCGGACACCCTTGGCAACAATCCAACCCCTACGGTATGACAAATTAAAGACAGAAAATTAGATATTTGGGAAAACGTGAAGGCAAAAGGTTAAATAAGAGTAAATTAACTTACTTGTCCCCATTTGGCCTAATCGACCACCTCTGCTCGGGGGTCGCTGGCATGAGCGGGAGCCCTGAACTACCACGCTGGTAGACGATAGCCCCCTCACCTAGCTCCTCGTCGCTACCAGCATAGCCACTTGGCTCAGCCCAGGTATCCCACTGGGTCTCTGAGGACGTACCCTCATCCCTGCTTTGCTCCGGAGTCGCCTGGAACAAAGCCTATGGGACACAAGTCTCGTGGGTCGAAGGCTCGTCGACTTGAGGCTCATCGACCCAAGCCTCGTGAACCGGAGACTGTGTAGCCTCCACCTCAGAGAAATCCACCCTAGAAGTCCTGTTCTCAGGTGAATCGGCTTGGGGTGGTGGCGGAGACCGTGTAGCCTCCACCTCAGAAGGCGTGGCAGCCACCGCCCTACCTCTCCCGCGGGCACGTGTACCTTTAGTACAACATAAATACCAACATGAGTAATAAAATGTATATAAATATCAATATGCATACAACATGAGTACAACATAAATACCAAGATGAATACAACATGTACCTTTAGTACCTCTCGGCTTTGCTGGGGGTCGACCTCCTCTCACGGGGGGCGCTCCTTGCATAGTAGAGAGCAACACTCTTCGAAGAGGCGAGGCAGGAATGGAAGTACCCATCCCATCACCCACCGACGAAGAAGGAGCCGCGGAGTGCTTTCAACCCTTTCCCACCATCTTTCAACACCTGTCATGACAAAGAGTAAATGAAATTAGTACAACATAAATACCAATATGAGTAATAAAATGTATATAATCTAAGTGTATCATTGTCATAAATACCAACATGACTAATAAAAATTGAATACCTAACATGAACTCAAAATTTATATATAGTATAATAGTTGAATACCTGACATGAACTAATAACAATCGTGCTCGTCTATATATGCTTCGGGGTCAATAAATGCATCATGATCATCACGATCATCAATAAATGCATCATCATCATCACTATCACGAAGAACATGTGGAAGGCCACCATTATGTAATTGGCCAAGAAGTGACAGGTCATCCACAGTAGTAACCTCTTCTTCTTCCACCTCTTCTTATTCGGGCTCAGGGGTTAAGACGGATTCACTGTCGCTGTCTACTTCAATGTTCTGGTGTGAAGTAGAGCGATTCTTGAAACGTTTCTTGGATATACGTGTTTCTTGGAAGAATTCTCCTTCATATGTGTCTGGGTTAATGTGAGGTTCGTAATCCTCTTCATTGAGGGTCGGTGGTCTAAAATATGGTGTCACTTCATAAACGACATCCCAGCCTTTGACATTTGGATCAGTTTGGCAGGCCCACGGTAGATAGAAAACTTGTGTCGCCTATTGAGCCGCAATATAGACATCGGGAACATTTAAGTGGGTGTTTTGGTTGATTTCGACTAGTCCTATATGTTAATGAGTCGTTCTAGTCTCCATCAGCTCAAACCAATAACATTTGAAGACTACGACGGTCGTTGGGTTTTCACCATAGAATAGAAGTTCATAAATTGCTTCAACTCTTCCATAATACTCGGTGCCTCCTTCGCCGATAGCAGAGAGAGAACAATTTGTAGTCCTTAGGTCGGGCGTAGATAGCTCTTTGCCAAAGGTACGAAAGTGATACCCGTTGATGTTGTATTTGTCAAATGAACGGACCTTATAGTCAAAACCATTAGCGACTTATCTCAACTCGGCGTCCATAGACTCTGCATCAGCCTACAAGTTTAATACGAAAGAATGGATGCATTAGCCGCAAATTAGACCAAGAAATCAAATGGGCCCTTAATGGTAATTAATTACCCTTTGTTTAAACCAAGAGATGAAACCGGGATAGTCGCCTCCAAGCTTTACGAGAAGCTCATACTCTACGACAGAATCCTTTTCGATGACCGCTCCATCCGAGAATTCGGCGACGTATAGACTATATCAAATAACCGGGAATAAGAGTAGTTCAAAGAAATTAGAAGTTGCGGAACAATAATTTACCGAGAATTTACTCGATGTACGGCGGCACTTCTGTTAGGTTGGTGAAGATATACAATGAAATGGTCCGTCATTTTTCGACATCGAATGATTTCCCTTTCGAAGAACCGGATGGTGCGAGCTTACCTTTGAATAGGCTGAGGTTGGATCGAAGTTTTTTTGGATCGCCATCATTGTACCGAGGCTTCGGGTTATCCAAATGATGATTTTTGGCTTCATAGTGTGCTGTCATGAAGTTTGACGCCTCCTCAGTAATGAATGCCTCGGCCATCAATGCTTCAATTCTACGTTTATTTTTACACTTAGCTCGAAGCGTCTTCTGCATCCTCTCAGTTCAGTAGCACCATCGATTTTGAACGGCCCCCCCATTCTTGCCTCGGTCGGGAGATGCAAAATCAAATTTTGCCTTGGATTAAAGAAGCCCGGTGGAAAGATCTTTTCTAATTTGAAGATCAACTCCGGCGTCAACTCTTCCATTTCATCTAGCACGCGAGGCGATAGTTCTTTCGCACAAAGAGAACGGAAGAAATAGCTCAGCTCTGCTAGTACTAGCCATTCATCCTCACGCATAAAGCCACGCAACATCACTGGCATTACCCACTCAGTCCATATGTGCCAATCATGACTCTTGAGACCAAATATTTTCAATTTCTCAAGACTCGCTCCCCTCTTTAGATTCGCAGCACACCCAACGGGGAACATCAACCGCATTTTCACCCACAATAGCATTTCCCTCATAGCTGGCCTTTCAAGATTGAACCATGCCTTTGGCTTCGCTATGCTTTGCTTTCCTTTCCATTGTTGCAAGTTTTGCAACGGTCTATCACATAGAGCCTCTAGGTCGATTCTAGCCTTAGGATTATCTTTTGACTTCCACTCTATGCCGAACAATGTACCAAAAATTGCCTCCGCAATATTCTTTTCAGTGTGCATCACGTCGATGTTGTGCGGGCAAAGGAGGTCTTTAAAGTAAGGCAGATCCCATAAGCATGACTTGTGAGTCCAGGCGTGTTCCATATTATACCCTTTGAAGTATCCTGGACGCAAAGGATCAGGCTCGAGAGTGTTTAACTGATCAAGGGTCTGTTGGCCTGTCAAGACAGCTCGTGCCATGTTTTTGACAATTCTACCTTTGATGACATTCTTCTTGTCTTTTCTGAACTTATGGCCAGGTTCCAGGAATTGTCTATGCATGTCGAAGCAATTATACTTGCGACCGGCCTGCAGCCAACGAAACTGAAGAGCTGCCTTGCATGTGGTGCACGGGAACCATCCATGCACACACCGGCGAGCGAATAGCGCAAACGCCGGATAATCATGCATCGAGTACATGTACCACACATGCATTTTGAAATTTGTTTCGGTAGCCGCGTCTAGGTCTTGATCGCATTATCCCAGGCTTCTTGCAACTCATCCTTAAGCGGCTGCATGTACACATTCATATTCTTCCCCGGATAGTTGGGCCCTGGAATTATCAACGTCAGGAAAATGTTCTTTCTTTTCATAATCTCTCCGGGTGGCAAATTTAGTGGAATGACAAATACAGGCCAACAACTGTATTGTGCTTCCGTCATACCATACACATTGAACCCATCCGTGCTAATGGCAACTCCAGGTTGCCTTGGATCTTCCGATTTATCCTTATGTAATTCATCGAAGTGCCTCCATGCAAAACCATCTGAAGTGTGTACCATCATCTTGTTCCCATCCGCATCTAGTTCGGTTCTTTTGCCCAATTTGTGCCGTGTCATCTGTCTGGCCGTCTCTTTGACCATGAAAAGACGTTGAAGTCTTGGTATGATTGGAAGATACCGAAGAACAATAATGGGGATTTTGGTCCGATTCTTCTCACCCATACCGTTGTCTACCACAATATACCTGGAAGAATTGCAAATGGGGCAATAGTTCAAGGCCGCATACTCAAGCCTAAATATGGCATATCCATTCTCACAGGCATGTATATTCTCATAGGGCATCTGAAGTACACGGAGGATTTTCTCTGACTGGTACAGGTTTGCAGGCAGTACATGGCCTTTGGGTAGAAAGCGTCCAAATATCGTCATCATCGCGTCGTAGCATTCTTTGCCTAGGTTGAATTGAGCCTTCAGAGCTATTACTTGCGATGGCATCCAGCTGACAAAGCTCAGCCTGCTCGTGGAGAGGATGTTTTGAAGACCCCAACATTTCATAGAAGGCCTTTGCAGATTCCTCCATCTGATCGTCCGAATCCCGAGCATCATCAAAGTCTTGCACCATGTCTTCAATCCCGGTACCATGCTCATCGGTGCAAAGACGAATCACCTCAGCTCTAGCACGCTGGTCAGACTCACCATGAAAAGTCCACACCATATAATTAGGCGTAAAACCCCACTTCTGCAGGTGTTTACCCATTTCAAACTCTATCTGCTTTTTCTAGTTGTCGCAGTTGGGACATGGGCACCATGTTTTTTGCTGCCCATTTGCACATGCAGCTCTCACAGACCCCGTGTTTTTTGTTAACCTTTCATGGGTCATGTCTTTCTGACTAGGGTGCCCAGTGTACATCCAAGCACGATCACTCATGTTGCCTAACTACCTATGGGGCCACAAGAAATAAATATATAATTCATCATCTATATTCATACGCTAATAAAGTTTGTCAGTTTTATTATGTCCATGCAACCTACACGCTAATAGGTAAAGATAGGTCCTAATCCCACCCGAGTATGTGTAGATTGGGTTCGTTTTCCCATGCTCTGCTCCAGATGCGACGCAGAATTTCGGCAGCACCTCCACGCTGTTCTCCTGATACACGTCTCGGCAATAAGCAGAGAGGATGTGTACCCGGAGAACAATAGGGAGGCACTGACGAAATTTTGTATCGGATCCAGAGCACAAAATACGGGAAAACTAACCCAATCTAAACATACTCGGGCTGTCCATGGATAATGTTGGACAATTCGAAAGGATGGCGGTTATAAATATGCAAGGAAATGCATATTTATAGATATCTCCCTTTCGAACGGGAGACGCATACTGGTCACGCATACTCATGATTGAAGAAACCAATAGCTAACAAGTTTCTACGGCATGAAGACCGGGACAGAGCAAATTAAGGGGGTAGGAGGAGAAGTCATTTGTGCTCACCAACAAACACAAGGGTGGAGCTGATCCAACGCACGTGGAGGTCGTCGAACAACTGCACATTGAAATTCACACGATCAACACAAATACGATGCTTTTATAATTAACATAGTCGGAAAATATGTGGCCTAACTCATAATTTACAAAACTATGACCCCCGTCGGCCTCTAGAAGGCAGAAAAGCACCTTCTCATTCAACAGTAGGCAGAAGAGGTGTCGGCGGTCGGGGATTAGTGGCGTCGAGGGTCGGTGGTGTCGGGTGTCGGTGGCGTCGGGGGTCGGGGGTTAGGTGCGTCGGTGGTCGGGGGTCAGTGTCGTCGGGGGTCGAGGGTCACTAACGTCGGGGGTTGGGGTCTTTCCGGTCAACAATAGGCCGAACAGGTGTCGGGGGTCGGGGGTCGAGGGTTAGTGGCGTCGGGTGTCGGGGATCGAGGGTCGGGGGTGGATAGTCAGTGGCGTCGGGGGTCGAGGTTCGAGGGTTAGTGGCGTCGGGCATCAGCGGTCGGGGGTCGAGGGTCAGTGCCGGGGTGCCTGGGTTCCTTTTTCCTCTTCTTTCTTCTTTTCCTCTCTCTTCTTTTTCTTCTTCTTCTTCTTCTTGATCATCTTCTTATTATTATTCTTCTTCTTCTTTTCCCCCCCACGTCCTCCTCTTCTTCGTTTTCTTCTTTCTTTTCTCTTTCTCCTCCTCTCCTTTTTCTTCTTCTTCTTCTTCTTCTTGTTGTTCTTCTTCTTTTTTCTTCTAGTTTTTTTCTTCTATTATTATCTTCTAAGTTTTTTCTTTTCTATGTATTTTTTATCTACTTTATTCTACCTAATAAACTAACTATCTAATTTAACAGAAAAATAGAAAAAAACTA
This sequence comes from Hordeum vulgare subsp. vulgare, assembly GCF_904849725.1. Classification (NCBI taxonomy): domain Eukaryota; kingdom Viridiplantae; phylum Streptophyta; class Magnoliopsida; order Poales; family Poaceae; genus Hordeum; species Hordeum vulgare. Next base: position 265,206,622 of record NC_058519.1, on the reverse strand, counting down.
ATTATCGAATTTAAAAAACAGAAAATATGGGTACCGGAGGCACTCAGTGGAGTTGGGGACGGCCGGTGAGGGGAGGGGCGTCGCCGGAAGCCGGTGAGGGGAGGGGGCGGCACCCGCAGCCAGTGAGAGGAGCGGCGGCGGCGGGGGCGGGTGAGGGGAGGGGCGGCGCAGGGGCGGCGCCGGTGACGGGTGAGGAGAGGGGGCGGTGGCGGGGGCGGGTGAGGGGAGGGGCGGCGCAGGGGCGGCGCCGGCGACTGGTGAGGAGAGGGGGCGGCACCGGGGCGCGGGTGAGGGGAGGGGCGGCGCCGGGTGCGGGTGAGGGGAGGGGCGTCACAGGGAGCGGCACCGTGGGTGGTGGAGGGTTGGTGGGCCGCCGGTGGTGCTAGAGCGAGGGGGTGGGTTAGGGGTGGGGGCGGCTGAGTGGAGGGGCCGGCGCAGGGGCGGCACCGGGGGCGATGGAGGTCTTGGGCCGGAGCAGCGGGACGACGGGGCGGCACAGAGGGACGTCGGGCGAGGTGGGGGATTCGAGCAGATGCAAGGGCTACGTGGGAAGCGGCGGTTGGGGGGCGGGCCTGAGTGTGGTTGGTGGGCCGCCCCTTTGCCATCCGTCGTGCTCCCAGACAGCAAAGGACTCTCAGGTAGACAACAAAGGGGCGGGGTGGGGGAGGCATCGGGTGGGGGTAGCCGGTGTCTCCTTTGCCGTCCGCCGTGCTCCCAAGCGGACGGCAAAGGGTTCCCATGCAGACGACAAAGGGGAGGGGTGGGTGGGGGTGGGGTTTCAGCCGTTTGGGGGGGGGCTTTGTCGTCTGCCCACCCTTTGCCGTCCGCATAGGGCTTCTTTGCCGTCCGCGAGGGGATGGCAAAGAGGTGGCCGACGGCAAAATAAACCTTTGCCATCAGCCACCTCTTTGCCGTCAGCACTGTGACAGCTGACGGCAAAGAGTACCTTTGCCATGCGTCAGCAGACGGCAAAGGCCATGCAGACGGCAAAATTATCAATTCCAGTAGTGAAAGGGGCATTTCCCCGTAAGGAGTGCTGCTAAGCCATACGACTAGGTGTTCGACCCCATGCATATCAAGTACAACACACGTACGCATGGCATACCGATATGCATAGATACCTCGATGGCATCACAACATAACCATAAACATACAAACTTTATTTAGATGTCTCGGAAGAGTCTAACACATAATATTACACAGATAGGGGTCTCATGACCCATCATCACAAGTCATTCAAACAAGTCTTACAAGCCAGCGGAAGATTAAAATTGTCCTAGTACAGACAGATGGAAATGTAAAAAGGCACATGGCCTGACTATCTACAGGACCAACCTAGGGCCAGATCATAGCTGGGACACCAGCTACTCGTCGTCGGCAACATCTAGAGAGAACCCACCGCTACGGTCATTAACATCCTCTGCAACAAATTATTAAGCAAACGTGAGTACAAAAGTACTCAGCAAGACTTTAGAATAATCTATCTACTCATGCAAATGTATCAACAAGGTGTTGTGGGGTTTCAAGCAGAAAGCCAGCTTTGACTCTTGGCTAGACGAAATGCATTTTCAAATAGTTTTGACAACTTTGTTTTCTCGCACACGAGTCCACTAACACCACAACAATATTCCATCGTGGAATCATTCCGTCTCCCTACGGAAATGCCATCCACGACACTCACACTTATCTTGACATTTTTATGAGTAGCCATTATAGTTATCTATGAACAACATATGTTTACAAGTAGTCTATATCCGCGGACGCGGCTATTCGAATAGATCATAACCCTGCAGGGGTGTACTTCTTCACACACGCACTCGCCACTTATTGCTATTTGCACGTCATGCACCTCGACAACCTTCAAGCGGAAACCCAGCGGGGGAGTCGGCCACGACCGTTAACCATGCTACTACCTAGTCCAGGTTTATCCACTATCTGAGGGTAACCCGCACGAAAGTCCGGCCGAGGTTTCCGCTATGGCCCCAAATGATGTGCGCGGGGTTCCCAAGCTCCTCGCGAGGGTCAAGTGCAGCGATGATCGAGAGAAAGTCCTTTATGCTTCTCACTGTCTCGGAGGCACGACCATAGCTTGGTGGGACGGGCTCCAGATCATGCGAGAAGGTCAAGCTATCACTTGGGCATTATTCAAGGTAGGATTCAGCGTTGCTCACATTCCCCCTAGAATGATGAGGGAATTCCGAGCCTTGAGGCAAGGAAGTGGAACCGTCAAGGATTATCTGCAGAAGTTTACCCTCCTGTCAATATATGCACCAGAAGACGTGAATACTGAAGCCACCAAGGTGGAACACTTTATGGAAGGACTGCAACAGTTGCTTCAGTATCAGCTGGTAGGCGACAACGTGTTGGTTCTATTCCCTCCATCGTTGGGGCTCGAGGGTGTCGGTATCGCCGCCGGCATGCCTCACCTTCCCTCTGTCCGGAGGTGGAAGACGACCCTACAGGTGTGCCCCACCTGTCTGTGGCTCTTCTCTCTCTCCCTCTCTCCTCTCTGCCGCTAACCATAGGGGCATAGGCATCAGGTTTGAACCTGACGGCGTGCGCTTGGGCTAGCTGGCTGGCTGGCCAACTGGGCCGGCCCAAGCCACAAGCCGAGCCAGACCTAGGCTAAACCCCTTTTTCTTTTCTGTTTCAATCATTTTTTAAAAGATTTTTGTATAATTTGTTATCCAATATTATTTAATATTTTTTTCAATGACAATTCTTATAAAAATGAGTAGAATTTAATAGAGCAATTGCACAAATTTTTAAGACAACTTTTCTGTATAGTAATAATTAAAAAGGATAATTTTAATACTTTAGCTTCTCTTAAAATGATTTTTAAATAATCTTTTCACCAAGACGAGGGGCAAAAATTTTCAAAATAGTAATGTAGATTTAACAGAAGAGGGAAACATTTTTAAAGTGAGTTTGTGCTCTGTTTTTTAGTGAGCTACTTATTAGTTTATTATTTACTACGACGATAGATACCACATTTGACTCCGGATACTTAGTTGATCAAGGCAAGCATCCCTTTGACCATGTTTGAGCAAATATTATATTGCATGCTAGTAGAGCAATTATTCCCATTGCATATGATCATCAGTATTTGGTAAATCATCGATAGGATGTTTCTGATGGCTCCTCCGGAGCACTTGCATTTTGAGCATGATCCTACCACCTATGAGGGTCACGCTAATATCATGTTGACAAGTAGAGCTAAGCGTAGTAGAAGCATGAGCATGATGATGATAAATATCAAAGGTTTATGAAAACCTGGTCGGGTGCCACTAATGTCCGAGGGTGATCATGAGTTAGGTGGCCACTTATGAAGAAGTGGTGCACCGAGTATATTTGGTTTAAGTGTATTCGGAAATGGGAATATATTTATGATGTGTCGACCGTCCCAACCTTACATGTGCATCCACGTTACCCCTTTATGGGACGGGGCTTTGTTGATTACTCTGGTCGGTGCTAGCAAAGAACCACATTACTAGTGGCGGGGTCGTGCCAGGTAGGACGACTATCCATTTTTATGTGTTCCGGGCACACCGTTGGTTCACACATGGATGATAGTGTCTAGAGTCGGTGCTCGTAAGACGTACATCATGTGGGCTGGGTAGCAATCAAGTGGATCTCTTTGTATAGTATCATTAGCGGAAAGGCATTTATCGGGTACTTACCTCAGGTATGTTATATACCGCGAGTCGTGGGTGACACAGAAGTTTCCCGGATGTCGTGGGTATAGCGTACAACCTCTGTAGAGTGTAAAACTATTCGAATAGTCCTGTCCACAGTCAAGGATAGTTGGGTGGTGATGCTTAAACTACGTCCAGTCATTTCCGCATAAACCAAGTGTGTGTGTGTTCAAGAAGTTATCTAAGTAAGAAATGTTATGACCAAGTTCGGTGACTTGGCACGATGGGTGAACCCGAAGGGTTCAGCCCACAACAGATATGATGATATTTGTAACCTGTTCTTCTAAATACCATCTAGCTTATGTTGCACATCCTTCCATGATCACGTTTATTTACAGTTAAGCTGCTATCCACCAATACTACATTTTACTTGTTATCATACATACTACATTATCCATATCATGGGTTATTAGCGAGTAGTACTCATTGGCTTGCCACTGGTTATGTTATTGACCAGACATGGAAGTACCGGAATTTGGAGAAGAATTCATCATCGGAGACGAACTTGCGAACTAGGACGCTTTCGAGTCAGAATGCATGTTGGTGTAGGCTGATGGCATGGGCACCCGCTTAGCCCCAATATTTCCTCTAGTAGATGGATCTGTGTGATTGGCCTTTTAGGCCCTACGTATGTGAACTTCACGTTGATGGTCATTTGATGTATTATTTCGGTAACTTGGATGTTAGACTCTTAATATTCAGTATCTGTGTGTTCGGTGAGCATAGATCTCTGGGGACACTGAGCACGTTCGTTCGGCGATGTCCACTCGTAAGTCGGGGTCCCCACATTGGGTTTCTTACCGGAGGTGCAAGAGGTGCAGTAGAGACAGTGGTAAGAATTCGAAAGCGATGGAGATAGTAAAAGTGGTGAAAACAACAACTTAGGGAAATCACCGGAAGGAGGTCCATGAAATTTTGAGCTAGCTAAGTATATCTCCTTGCTATGAAATGTAACATGAGTTAATGTTAGGTGGAAATAAGGTATATCAACAAATTTGGGATTTGGTGATGAAACTTTCCGATGTGAATTCTATAAACGCTAGAAATGGGGAAAAAGTGTTTTCTTAGATCCCTCCATGCAATTATATTCTCCCTAATGCACCACTTGGAGTGGTGGCAGAATTTGGGGATTAGAGCATACCCAAAAAGTTTGGGACTAGTTGGATAAACTTGTCAATGCAAAATTGCCCAACTCTAGAAATCAGCGGAAATGGGTTTGGGCGGATTTTGACAAGTGGATCTATTCTCCTTGATGCATCACATGGTGTGGATACATCATTAGAGAATTATAAAATTTCACAAAATTTGAGCATAATTGGAGACATTTGGATATGTAAACTTGCTCAAATTTTGATCACGACTCATGGATTTGCGAATATTTTGGTGAATCAATACAATTTGGATTGAGATGAAACTTGGCAAGACCATCATATACTTCATGTGTGACTTGCTAGAGTTTTCTTGGAATTATTTGAGAATATCACTTATAGAAATATTTCAAATATTTGAAATATGCAGAAAGGGTTTTGAAGGATTTTTTTTCCAATAATTTGAACATGACCATGTGTTCAAACTCTTATATATGGAAAATATATGTCAAGTGAGTTTTCCTAAATTTTCTCAAATGTTTTTGAAGCGTAAAAATAATTTTCCCTTATAAAATACTATTTCTAGCCTAAAAAATGTATTTGAATAAAATAGTAAAAGAACCTTTAAAATAATAATTTTATGGTTTTGGGAAGTCTTTTGGATAATACGAACCTAAAATATTTGGGGCAAAACATTTCTTCTAATTTGAGGACTTGTAGTACAAACCCCAATTGAAGGTTTTTTGAAAGCTTAAATGAAATAAATGCTTTTTGGCTAAAATAATATTTTGTAAGAATTATCTTGGGTCCTATACACATGGCATGGTCATTGAGCAAAGATTTGGATCAAGGAGATGAGTCGTGAGAGAAGGAGAACTTTTTTTTAGAACCCACACAAGCAAACAAGCATATAGCAATCAATTGAAGCACCATAAGAACACAAAAAGTTTTAATTGGTCCTAATTTTTGAGCTATGTTAACTTAGTCAGGAGGGGCAAAATACCGGGTGTGAAAAACCTACACCCCTAACAAGAGTTTCGTCCCCAAGATTCCTAGGCTAGGGGTTGAAGAGATATAGAAATCTGGGTTTGAGGTAGTCTTCACGTCCCCATGTTGCTCTTTTTTTGATGTGATTGCTCGAGTGGATCTTGAAGTGCTTAATGATATAGCTTCGAATTCTTCTCTTGTCTATGTACAAACGGGTGAATTGGATTCTAGGAATATTCTAGGCTTGACTACCGGTCAGTTCGGGCAAGTATCTCTCTTGCGTGTGTATCCCAAAGTCAGAATATGTGGCAAGGTAGTGTGCCTGTGTGTTGGTCGTGGGGTTGCTCACATTTTTTACTGGCATCTAGATGTCTCATTTTAAAATAGAATGGTCAAGGTTTTGGTGTAGCTTCCTGTCAACGGGGAAATCCTTGACTTCCTTAAGGTATGTGGTCTTCACTCGCAGGTGGACTTCGACCTTGGGAGAGTTGAAGTGTGTCAATGTAGGCTTCTCGTTGAGCTCTTTTTCTTGAGTAAGCTACCCAGGTATGGTCTTCATTCGTCTTCGTTCATTTTCATCGTTGTCATGGACGCACATTTCCGGCGTGTGTTCGAGAATTTGGTGTTCTAGCCTCTTCATAACTAGTTGTAAAAAAAGGCTCGGTTGAGTCTCATTCATAAGACTAAATTTAGAGACTTTGTGGTAAAACGAGTTCTGCCACCTAGGAAAGTTTTTGAGGGGGTCATGGATAAGCTGGCTACCCAAATGTTTAGATCACCCATCCAATCCCCGATTCTGAGGCTTGGCAAGTGGGGTGAACCACCTTTGACAGGGGTTTCACCTTGATCCAGTCAAGACTCACCTCCTTGGTCGGACCAAAAAGGGGCTCCTTAATTTTTTTTATGACCAAAGGCTTCTCCATGCTTCAGCGTTAGTGCTTCTTGACATAGTCTTGGTGATGTAGCCGATAGGGGAGTGGTGATTGACTTCCATTGCTTCTTCTTCATCGTTGTGGTTTCCCAACAGTAGTGGTTCTTCATCTTACTTTGGTAAGATTGTCTTCTTCTCCTTGGAGGGTGCTTCGAGGAGTCCAACTTCTTCAAGGAAAACCTTACACTTCACAAGAATAGCAATTAGTGCTTATGGGGCTTACCCAAATAGGCCTACAGTGTTTATTACTCTCCTTGGGTAAATAAGTATGTCATCCATGAGGATAACAACATATTTCTCCAAGCATCACATCAACACATTGCTATGGGATATGTGAGAGGAGCGGGTACTTGTTCCGGATGGTCACTTGTCCATGTGTTTGTGGTCCAACCTAATCTATTTCATCATGTAAACTTTTATTCTGGACGGAATTGGTGGTGGTCGCGGCGGAGTATTGGCCATAATCTAATAACTTAGATCCAAGACCTATGGTCACAATTCAACCATATTATGGCTCGGTAAAGCTTCGGGGATTTGAGGAGCTTAGGATGTGACTGAACATCTACCATAATATCATTGAGCACAATTCTTAAATGCCACTAATCCTACCTATTTCTCCAAACGCAATCATCCAATATCAGAAAAAGTACCATCTCATATAAGTCAACTCCAACATCATTTATGCCACCCAACTCCAAGGTTTGAGAGAAGGACTAAACCAAAATCTCATAAGTCACTACTGGAAAACAGTAATTTGCCATCAGCGAGTTCTTTGCCGTCTGCTAGCTGATGGCAAAGACCCTCTTTGCCGTCAGGTGACCTAAAGCGGACGGTAAAGGGCTCACTGATGGTAAAAATAATATTTGCCATCGGCCAGGGCTTTGTCGTTTGCCTGCGGACGACAAAGAGACCTAGGGCAGACGACAAAGAGGGCAGATGGGTCCCACTAGACCTTGGGCTTGGCCAGGTCCAACAGACGGGCTCTTTGCCATCAGCCTGGCCTTTGCCATTCGCCGTTGGGCCCTTTGTCGTCCGGGGGCAGACGACAAAGCTGACGGCCGTTATATCCCAGCCCCTCGCTCCACTACCCCACTCCCCGCTGTGTCTCTCTCTCAAACCATCCTGCGCGCCTCCCTCCTACACCACCGGCGGCCAGCCACCCCCGCGCCGCCCCCTCACCTGCCCCCCACCGTCGCCACCACTGCCTCCCGCCGCCGCACAGCACCCCACCCCCGCCACCACTGCCCCCCGCCGCCGCACTGCCCCCGGCGACGCCCCACTGCCCCGTCGCACCCGTCCTCCTCGCCGCCCCTGCCGGTGAGTCCCCCCATTTTTTTGTTTTTCCTTATTTTTATTTATGTTAAATTAGTTAGGTTAGTTTCTTAGTTTATTAGGTTAGTTAGGCTAGTTAGTTAGGTTGTTAAATTAGTTTAGTTTAGGTTCTGTTTTAGTTTAGGTTTAGTTAGGTTAGTTTCCTGTTTAGTAAAGGAGAAACGGAGAAGAAGAAGGAGGAGAAAGGAGAAGAAGAAGAAGGAGAAAGGAGAAAAATAAGAAGGAGAAAGTAGAAGAAGAAGAAGGAGAAAGGAGAAGAAAATCAATAAGAAGAAGAAGGAAAAGAAGAAGAAGGAAAAGGAAGGGAAGGAGAAGAAAGAAGAAGAAGAAGAAGAAGAGGAAGAAGGAAAAGGAAGGGAAGGAGAAGAAGAAGAAGAAGAAGAAGAAGAAGAAGAAGGAAAAGGAAGGGAAGGAGAAGAAAGAAGAAGGAGAGGAAGAAGAAGGAGAAAGAAGAAGAAGAAGAAGGAGAAAGGGGAAGAAAAAAATAAGAAGAAGAAGGAAAAGAAGAAGAAGGAAAAGGAAGGGAAGGAGAAGAAAGAAGAAGAAGAAAAAAAATAGGAGAGGAAGATAAGAATAAGAGGAAAAAAGAAAATAATAATAATAATAATAATAATAATAATAAGAAGAAGAAGAAGAAGAAGAGAAGAAGAAAACAAGAAGAAGGAGAAGAAGAGTAAGAGGAACAAAGAAAAAAAAATAAGAATAAGAATAAGAATAATAATAATAATAAGAAGAAGAAGAAGAAGAATACAAGAAGAAAAGAAGAAGAAGGAGAAGAAGAATAAGAGGAAAAAAGCAAAAAAGAAAATAAGAATAAGAATAAGAAGAAGAAGCAGAAGAAGAAGAAGAAGAAGAGAAGAAAAGAAGAAGAAGGAGAAGAAGATAAGAGGAAATAAGAATAAAGAAAATAAGAATAAGAATAAGAAGAAGATGAATAAGAGGAAAAAAGAAAAAAGGAAATAAGAGTTAGGTCAGATATTTTTTGATTATCTTATAAAAATATCATATTTGTGTTGTTCGACGACCTCCACGTGCGTTGGACGAGCTCCGCCCCTACGTTTGTTGGTGAGCACAAATGACTTCTCCTCCTACCCCCTTAATTTGCTCTGTCCCGGTCTTCGTGCCGATGAAACTTGCTATCTGTATATAGGTTTCTTCAATCATGAGTATGCGTGACCAGTATGCGTCTCCCGTTCGAAAGGGCAACATCTATAAATATGCATGTCTTTGCGTATTTATAACCGCCATCCTTTCGAATTGTCCAACATTATCCATGGACAGCCCGAGTATGTGTAGATTGGTTTCGTTTTCCCGTATGCTGTGTTCTGGATCCGATGCGGAATTTCATCAGTGCCTCCCCCGTTGTTCTCCGGATGCACATCCTCTCTGTTTATTGCGGAGACGTGTATCAGGAGAACAGCGGGGTGGTGCTGCCGAAATTTTGCGTTGGATCCGGAGCATAGCATGGGAAAACGAACCCAATCTACGCATACTCGGGTGGGATTAGGACCTATCTTTACCTATTAGCGTGTAGGTTGCCTGGACGTAATAAAAATGGAGAACTGATTAACCAATGAATATAAATGCTAAATTGTATATAAATATATTTCTTTTGTCTTTAGTAGCTACGCAAGATGAGTGATCGTGCATGGATGTATACCAGTCACCCTAGTCAGAAAGAGATGACGAAAGAATGGTTTTTAAAAACAAAGGAATTTGTGAAAGCCGCATTCGCAAATGGCCAGGAAAGAAACTATTGCCCCTATCCCCGATGCGACAACTATAAAAAGACGACAGAGGCTCTAATTATTAAACACCTGCAGAGGAGGGGTTTTAAGCCTAATTATACGGCGTGGACATTTCATGGTGAGTCTATACAACACGCAAGAGCTGAGTATTGGAATTATGCCCTAGAGGCAATAATAAATATAGTTATTATTACAATTCCTGTATCAAGATAATTGTTTATTATCCATGCTATAATTGTATTGAATGAAGACTTATATACATGTGTGGATACATAGACAAAACACTGTCCCTAGCAAGCATCTAGTTGGCTAGCCAGTTGATCAAAGATAGTCAGTGTCTTCTGATTATGAACAAGGTGTTGTTGCTGGATGACTGGATCACGTCATTAGGAGAATCACATGATGGACTAGACCCAAACTAATAGACGTAGCATGTTGATCGTGTCATTTTGTTGCTACTGTTTTCTGCGTGTCAAGTATTTGTTCCTATGACCATGAGATCATATAACTCACTAACACCGGAGGAATACTTTGTGTGTATCAAACGTCGCAATGTAACTGGGTGACTATAAAGATGCTCTACAGGTATCTCCGAAGGTGTTCGTTGAGTTAGTATGGATCGAGACTGGGATTTGTCACTCCGTGTGACGGAGAGGTATCTCGGGGCCCACTCGGTAATACAACATCACACACAAGCCTTGCAAGCAATGTGACTTAGTGTAAGTTGCGGGATCTTGTATTACGGAACGAGTAAAGAGACTTGCCGGTAAACGAGATTGAAATAGGTATGCGGATACTGACGATCGAATCTCGGGCAAGTAACATACCGAAGGACAAAGGGAATGACATACGGGATTATATGAATCCTTGGCACTGAGGTTCAAACGATGAGATCTTCGTAGAATATGTAGGATCCAATATGGGCATCTAGGTCCCGCTATTGGATATTGACCGAGGAGTCTCTCGGGTCATGTCTACATAGTTCTCGAACCCGCAGGGTCTGCACACTTAAGGTTCGACGTTGTTTTATGCGTATTTGAGATATATGGTTGGTTACCGAATATTTTTCGGAGTCCCGGATGAGATCACGGACGTCACGAGGGTTTCCGGAATGGTCCGGAAACGAAGATTGATATATAAGATGACCTCATTTGATTACCGGAATGTACCGGGAATGACGAATGGGTTCCGGGAGTTCACCGGGGGGGGGGGGGGGCAACTCACCCCGGGGAAGCCCATAGTCCTTGGGGGTGGCGCACCAGCCCTTAGTGGGCTGGTGGGACAGCCCAAGAAGGCCCTATGCGCCATAGGAAGAAAATCAAAGAGAAAAGGAAAAAAAAGAGGAGGTGGGAAAAGGGGGAAGGACTCCTCCTTCCAAACCTAGTTGGACTCAATTTGGAAGGGGATGGTTGCCCCCCTTGGCTCGGCCGAACCCCTTGGGGGTCCTTGGACCCCAAGGCAAGGCTCCCCCTCTTCCCCCTATATATACGGAGGTTTTAGGGCTGATCTGACACAACTTTGCCACGGCAGCCCGACCACATATCTCCACGGTTTTACCTCTAGATCGCATTTCTGCAAAGCTCGGGCGGAGCCCTGCCGAGACAAGATCATCACCTACCTCCGGAGCGCCGTCACACTGCCGGAGAACTATTCTACCTCTTCGTCTCTCTTGCTGGATCAAGAAGGCCGAGATCATCGTTGAGCTGTACGTGTGCTGAACGCGGAGGTGCCGTCCGTTCGGCACTAGATCGTGGGACTGTTCGCGGGGCGGATCAAGGGACGTGAGACTGTTCCACTACATCAACCGCGTTCACTAACGCTTCTGCTGTACGGTCTACAAGGGTACATAGATAACACATCGCCTCTCGTAGATGGACATCACCATGATAGGTCTTCGTGCGCGTAGGAATATTTTTGTTTCCCATGCGACGTTCCCCAACACTGAGGTGGTCCGTCATCGCACGGACGAGCATGGTACCAGGATAGAAGACATGGTGCAAGACTTTGATGATGCTCAGGATTCGGAAGATGAGATGGAGGAATCTGCAAAGGACTTTTATGAAATGTTGGAGTCTTCAAAACGTCCTCTCCATGAGCACACTGAGCTCTGTCAGCTGGATGCAATTGCACAAGTAATGGATCTGAAGGCTCAGTTCAACTTGGGAAGAGAATGCTACGACGCGATGATGATACTATTTGGACGTTTCCTACCCAAAGGCCATGTCATGCCTGCAAACCTGTACCAGTCGGACAAAATACTTCGTGTACTTAAGATGCCCTATGAGAAGATATATGCATCTGAGAAATGATGTGTCTTATTTAGGAAGGAGTATGCACACTTGGACTATTGTCCCAATTGCGAGTATTGCGGGTATCTTGTGGTAGACAATGGTATGGGTGAGAATAGGCAGACCAAAATCGCAGTTAGTGTTCTTCGATATATGCTAATCGTACCAAGACTTCAACGTCTTTTCATGGTCGAAGAGACAGTCAGACAGATGACATGACATAAATTGGGCAAAAGAACCGAACTAGATGCGGATGGTAATAAGATGATGGTACACACATCGGATGGGGAAGTGTGGAAACATTTCGATGGATTGCATCAGGATAAAGTGGCAGATCCAGGGAATCCTCGAGTCTGCGCCGCCATGGATGGTTTTAATCCCTTCGGCATGACGGCAACCCAATACAGTTGTTGGCCTGTATTTGTCGTTCCACTCAATCTCCCCCCGGGAAGATTATGCAAAGAAAGAACATATTTCTGATGTTGATAATTCCAGGGCCCAATTTTCCGGGGAAGAATATGAATGTGTACCTGCAACCGCTTAAGAATGAATTGGAAGAAGCTTAGGATAATGGGGTCAAGACATACGATGCCGCTAGAAAAGAAAACATCAAAATGCATGTGTGGTACATGTACTCTATGCATGACTTGCCAGCGTATGTGCTATTCTCTGGATGGTGTGTGCATGGAAGGTTCCCGTGCCCCCAATGCAAGGCAGCTCTTCAGTTTCATTGGTTGCAGGAGGGTCGGAAGTATTCTTACTTTGACTTGCATAGACAGTTCCTGGATCCTGGCCATCAGTTGAGAAAAGACAAGAAGCACTTTACCAAAGGTACAGTTGTCAAAAACATGGCACCACCTGCGTTCACAGGCCAACAGATCTTGGATCAGTTAAATGCCCTCGAGCCTGATCCAAAGCGTCCAGGTTGTTTCAAGGGGTATAATTCAAAACACGCCTGGACTGATAAGCCATGCTTCTGGGATCTGCCTTACTTCAAAGACCTCCTTCTTCCACACAATATCGACATGACGCACACTGAAAAGGATATCAGAGAGGCTATTTTTGGTACGTTCGACATAGATGGGAAGACAAAGGATAATATTAAGTGTAGAGTCGATCAAAAGACACTATGTCATAGACCGTTACAAAACATGCGAGAAGGCAAAGGAAAGCAGAAGTGGTCGAAGTCAAAGGCCTGGTTCAATCTTGGAAGGCCAGCTATGAGGGAAATTATCTTGTGGGTCAAAATGCACTTGATGTTCCCCGATGACTTTGATGATGCATTCGGCCGAGGAGCAGCTGAAGGAGACTACGGTTCCGGAGGCTTCACCCGACGTGGAGAGGCCCGGATGGGAGACCTGGCCGGATCGTACCGAGTTGCCGGATTGGACCGAGGGTCCGGGTGGCTGAGGGGGCGGGGATTGCGGGGATGAGCTTACGGATAGTGAGGGCGATGTGCAGGTGGACGGGGCCACCGTTTACATGCGTGGTAGTACACGTCTCCCGGCCGCCCCGGGTACCCACGAGCAGAGGCCAGTGATTAAACCTGAACGAGATAGGTAAGTACATTTACCCTTTTTTTAGCTTTTGCCTTCAAGTCTGTTCAAATATCTAATGCGTTGACCTTATCATACGGCAATGGATGGGTACACCCTCTTGGAGTCCGCGGGCCGAACTCCGTCCTTGGTGTGCTTTGCCGGAAAAAATTTCCGGGGTTTGTCACGTTGCCTGGTGAGGGTCAGGTTCCTACACTAGGATTTTCCTGGGAGCACTACCAGGCTGCGCAGGCCCCGCCGGAGGAGATTATAGATGGTGTCTTGTGCCACACGAGGGCCGAGATGGTGATCAAGAGCTTTTGGGTAAATTATCGTTTTACAGAATCTAAAATTAATAATATAGCTAATTATTGTACTAATCGGTGTTTTCACGTTTTATTGCAGACCTTCTATAGGTGTGAGGATGGATATGAGGAGCAGGCGGCCAGGGTTCTCGAGGCCGAGTGTAGGCGGTTACTATAGAACTTGCGCCACGAGGCTCGGCCGCAGGCTATTCGAGATTACTACGCCACGCGTGGTATTAAGAAGCAGAAGAAGGATTGCTACGGAAAGTTTCTGAAGAAGGAGCAATACATGAAGGTAATTACCTATTCTTAAGTCCTTATACGTAGTTTTCTTGATTTCATTCATAGGCATAGCGCTGAAAATTCTTTCTAATAACTTACAGGTGCCCCCGAGATGGTGTGCGGATAAGATGGATTGTTGAGAGGTGTTGGTTGATGAGTGGTGCACAGGCAGCTGGCGAGCCGTCCACGAGAATGCGAAGGATCGGCGTAGCCAAATGGTTGGTGTGCCACACCATCAAGGCATTGCCAACTTACTTCAGTTTGGGCGAAACTGGGTATGTGATTTGCTTCATGATTCATGCAAATTAGTCTTGATGCTATTATTTTGTTCCTCTCTTCTAGGCGCATCACAATAAGACTGAGATGCCACACTTGTACGACCTTTATGGCATGGCCCATACTGCCTCGTACAGGAAGGCGAAGGCATTCTCTGAGTCTGACCTGGATGATCCCAATAACTTCACCAACATATCATCTCACCAGAAGCTCATGGCATACAGGGACGCGGGGAAGGCTACGAAAGGGGATGACTTTAACCCTAGCCAGGAACCTTTGGATCCAGAGCTGGTGATGATATCTGGTGGCGGGAGGCCCCATGGCTCGATAGCCATTGGAGATGGGATAATTCGTTGTCCACTCACTCTTCTGGAGATCAAGGTGCGCCAGTCGAGGAGCTGTCCTCAGATAACGCGTCATCCACGGCCAGTCGAACTTGCCATCGAGGTTAGTTGTACGGACTAAGAACACTTTCATCAATTTCATTATGTGTGTCACCATAGATCATTACTGTGGTAACGAGGAATGGTGTTTCAGGCTGCTCTTCAGAAAGAGAGATTGGCAAGCCAGGCTGCTCTTCAGGCTCCTCTTGATGACAAGGACCAGACCACGGCACGATTGATTGAGGAGGAGAGGGCCCGGAATGAGGTGGGTCAACGGGCCCTGTACTAGCTTTTTGTGGTATGTTTTTTTTTTCACATTAGCCAAATCATGTGTGTAATGTCTTTTTCATTACTAACTAATACGACCCACTCTTCAGGGTCTATGCGAGAAGAGCGGTCAAGTCCCTCCGCCGATGACCGTCTTCTCTTCGATTGGCAGGGTGAGTTTCATTATAAACTAGTATTAATAATTGAGTGTCATCAATGCTAACTGAGACATTGCAAAATATCTTTTCTGTAGAATAACTCCCGAGCAGCATCGCACGACCCTTCTCCAGGGCAACCGTCTCCAAACGAAGCCGGCGCGAGCAACCGTGGTGTTTCTTCTCCTTGATGACCACTATGGTAAGTTTCTCTTCTCCTCTTTCATATTATCTCCACAAAAAGACATAATTAGCCCATTTAGCTCCAAAATGCCATAATAACCTCAAAATGGCATAAAACCTTGGTTAGCTCATGAATATTATATACTTAGCTTGTTTTCCTCTAAAATGAGATAATTAGCACATTTAGCTCCAAAAAGACATAATTAGGTAATTTAGCTCCAAGAAGAGGAAAAGAGGAGAAGAAATAGGAAAAATGAAAAGAAATAAGAAGAAGAAGAAGAGAAGAAGCAGAAGGAGGAGGAGGAGGAGAAGGAGGAGAAGGCCAAGGACCTTCTAGTCCTTCTCCTCCTCCTCCTCCTCCTCCTTCTCCTCCTTCTTCTTGATTTCTTCTTTTTTTCCTCCTCCTCCTCTTTCTTCTCCTCTTTCATATTATCCTTGCTTTAATTTCCCCAAAAAGACATAATTAGCCCATTTAGCTCGAAAATGCCATAATAACCTCAAAATGGCATAAGAACCTTGGTTAGCTCATGAACATTATATACTTAGCTTGTTTTCCACTAAAATGAGATAATTAGCCCATTTAGCTCCAAAAAGACATAATTAGGTAATTTAGCTCCAACAAGAGGAGAAGAGGAGAAGAGGAGAAGAAATAAGAAAAATGAAAAGAAAGAATAAGAAGAAGAAGAGAAGAAGGAGAAGGAGGAGGAGGAGGAGGAGAAGGAGGAGGAGAAGGCCAAGGACCTTCTAGTCTTTCTCCTCCTCCTCCTCCTCCTTCTTCTTGATTTCTTCTTCTTCTCCTCCTCCTCCTCTTTCTTCTCCTCTTTCATATTATCCTTGCTTTAATTTCCCCAATAAGAAATAATTAGCCCATTTAGCTCCAAAATTCCATAATAACCTCAAAATGGCATAAGAACCTTGGTTAGCTCATGAATATTATATACTTAGCTTGTTTTCCTCTAAAATGAGATAAGTAGCCCATTTAGCTCCAAAAAGACATAATTAGGTAATTTAGCTCCAAGAAGAGGAGAAGAGGATAAGGGGAGAAGAAATAGGAAAAATGAAAAGAAAGAAGAAGAAGAAGAAGAGAAGAAGGAGAAGGAGGAGGAGGAGGAGGAGAAGGAGGAGAAGGCCAAGGACCATCTAGTCCTTCTCCTCCTCCTCCTCCTTCTCCTCCTTCTCCTCATTCTTCTTGATTTCGTCTTCTTCTCCTCCTCCTCCTCTTTCTTCTCCTCTTTCATATTATCATTTCTTTAATTTCCCCAAAAAGACATAATTAGCCAATTTAGCTCCAAAATGCCATAATAAGCTCAAAATGGCATAAGAACCTTGGTTAGCTCATGAATATTATATACTTAGCTTGTTTTCCTCTAAAATGAGATAATTAGCCCTTTTAGCTCCAAAAAGACATAATTAGGTAATATAGCTCCAAGAAGGGGAGAAGAGGAGAAGAGGAGAAGAAATAGGAAAAATGAAAAGAAAGAAGAAGAAGAAGAAGAGAAGAAGGAGAAGTTGCAGGAGGAGGAGGAGGAGGAGAAGGCCAAGGACCTTCTAGTCCTTCTCCTCCTCCTCCTTCTCCTCCTTCTCCTCCTTCTTCTTGATTTCTTCTTCTTCTCTTCCTCCTCCTCTTTCTTCTCCTCTTTCATATTATCCTTGCTTTAATTTCCCCAGAAAGACATAATAAGCCCATTTAGCTCCAAAATGCCATAATAATCTCAAAATGGCATAAGAACCTTGGTTAGCTCATGAATATTATATACTTAGCTTGTTTTCCACTAAAATGATATAATTAGCCCATTTAGCTCCAAAAAGACTTAATTAGGTAATTTAGCTCCAAGAAGAGGAGAAGAGGAGAAGAGGAGAAGAAATAGGAAAAATGAAAAGAAAGAAGAAGAAGAAGAAGAGAAGAAGGAGAAGGAGGAGGAGGAGGAGGAGGAGGAGGAGAAGGAGGAGAAGGCCAAGGACCTTCTAGCCCTTCTCCTCCTCCTCCTTCTCCTCCTTCTCCTCCTTCTTCTTGATTTCTTATTCTTCTCCAACTCCTCCTCTTTATTCTCCTCTTTCATATTATCCTTGCTTTAATTTCCCCAAAAAGACATAATTAGCCCATTTAGCTCCAAAATGCCATAATGAGCTCAAAATGGCATAAGAACCTTGGTTAGCTCATGAATATTATATACTTAGCTTGTTTTCCTCTAAAATGAGATAATTAGCCCATTTATCTCCAAAAAGACATAATTAGGTAATTTAGCTCAAAAAAGTGGAGATGAGGAGAAGAGGAGAAGAAATAGGAAAAATGAAAAGAAAGAAGAAGAAGAAGAAGAGAAGAAGGAGAAGGAGGAGGAGGAGGAGATGGAGGAGAAAGCCAAGGACCTTCTAGTCCTTCTCCTCCTCCTCCTTCGCCTACTTCTCCTCCTTCTTCTTGATTTCTTGTTCTTCTCCTCCTCTTTATTCTCCTCTTTCATATTATCCTTGCTTTAATTTCCCCAAAAAGACATAATTAGCCCATTTAGCTCCAAAATGCCATAATAAGTTCAAAATGGCATAAGAACCTTGGTTAGCTCATGAATATTATATACTTAGCTTGTTTTCCTCTAAAATGAGATAATTAGCCCATTTATCTCCAAAAACATAATTAGGTAATTTAGCTCCAAGAAGAGGAGAAGTGGAGAAGAGGAGAAGAAATAGGAAAAATGAAAAGAAAGAAGAAGAAGAAGAACAGAAGAAGGAGAACGAGGAGGAGGTGGAGGAGGAGAAGGAGGAGGAGAAGGCCAAGGACCTTCTAGTCCTTCTCCTCCTCCTCCTTCTCCTCCTTCTTCTTGATTTCTTCTTCTTCTCCTCGTCCTCCTATTTATTCTCCTCTTTCATATTATCCTTCCTTTAATTTCCCCAAAAAGACATAATTAGCCCATTTAGCCCCAAAATGCCATAATAAGCTCAAAATGGCATAAGAACCTTGGTTAGCTCATGAATATTATGTACTTAGGTTGTTTTCCTATAAAATGAGATAATTAGCCCATTTATCTCCAAAAAGACATAATTAGGTAATTTAGCTCCAAGAAGAGGAGAAGAGGAGAAGAAATAGGAAAAATGAAAAGAAAGAAGAAGAAGAAGAAGAGATGAAGGAGAAGGAGGAGGAGGAGGAGGAGGAGGAGAAGGAGAAGGAGGAGGAGGCCAAGGACCTTCTAGTCCTTCTCCTCCTCCTCCTTCTCCTCCTTCTCCTCCTTCTTCTTGATTTCTTCTCCTTCTCCTCCTCCTCCTATTTCTTCTCCTCTTTCATATTATCCTTGCTTTAATTTCTTCAACAATGACATAATTAGCCCATTTAGCTCCAAAATGCCATAATAAGCTCAAAATGGCATAAGAACCTTGGTTAGCTCATGAATATTATATACTTAGCTTGTTTTCCTCTAAAATGGGATAATTAGCCCATTTAGATCCAAAAAGACATAGTTAGATAATTTAGCTCCAACAAGAGGAGAAGAGGAGAAGAAATAGGCAAAATGAAAAGAAAGAAGAAGAAGAAGAAGAAGAAGAAGAAGAGAAGAAGGAGAAGGAGGAGGAGGAGGAGAAGGCCAAGGACCTTCTAGTCCTTCTCCTCCTCCTCCTTCTCCTCCTTCTCCTCCTTCTTGATTTCTTATTCTTCTCCTCCTCCTCCTCTTTGTTCTCCTCTTTGATATTATGCTTGCTTTAATTTCCCCAACAAT
Source organism: Hordeum vulgare subsp. vulgare (assembly GCF_904849725.1). NCBI lineage: Eukaryota > Viridiplantae > Streptophyta > Magnoliopsida > Poales > Poaceae > Hordeum > Hordeum vulgare. The sequence goes on along the minus strand of NC_058519.1, from coordinate 265,187,466 downwards.
GACATTATTAGCCCATTTAGCTCCAAAATACCATAACAAGCTCAAAATGGCATAAGAACCTTGGTTAGCTCATGAATATTATATACTTAGCTTGTTTTCCTCTAAAATGGGATAATTAGCCCATTGAGCTCCAAAAAGACATAATTAGGTAATTTAGCTCCAACAAGAGGAGAGGAGGAGAAGAAATAGGAAAAATGAAAAGAAAGAAGAAGCAGAAGAAGAAGAAGAAGAAGATAAGAAGGAGAAAGAGGAGGAGGACGAGGAGAAGGAGAAGGCCAAGGACCTTCTAGTCCTTCTCCTCCTCCTGCTTGATTTCTTCTTCTTCTCCTCCTCCTCCTCTTTCTTTTCCTCTTACATATTATCCTTGCTTTAATTTCCCCAACAATGACATAATTAGCCCATTTAGCTCCAAAATACCATAAGAGGCTCAAAATGGCATAACAACCTTGGTTAGCTCATGAATATTATATACTTAGCTTGTTTTCCTCTAAAATGGGATAATTAGCCCATTTAGCTCCAAAAATACATAATTAGGTAATTTAGCTCCAACTAGAGGAGAAGAAATAGGAAAAATGAAAATAAGGAAGAAGAAGAAGAAGAAGGAGAAGGAGGAGGAAGAGGAGGAGAAGGAGAAGGCCAAGGACCTTCTAGTCCTTCTCCTCCTCCTCCTTCTCCTCCTTCTTCTTGATTTCTTATTCTTGTACTCCTCCTATTTCTTCTACTCTTTCATATTTTCCTTGCTTTAATTTCCCCAACAATGACATAATTAGCCCATTAAGCTCCAAAATACCATAATAAGGTCAAAATGGCATAAGAACCTTGGTTAGCTCACGAATATTATATATGTAGCTTGTTTTCCTCTAAAATGGGATAATTAACCCATTTAGCTCCAAAAAGACATAATTAGGTAATTTAGCTCCAACAAGAGGAGAAGAGGAGAAGAAATAGGCAAAATGAAAAGAAAGAAGAAGAAGAAGAAGAAGAAGAGAAGAAGGAGAAGGAGGAGGAGGAGGAGGAGGAGGAGGAGGAGATGGCCAAGGACCTTCTAGTCCTTCTCCTCCTTCTCCTCCTTCTTCTTGATTTCTTCTTCTTCTCCTCCTCCTCCTCTTTCTTCTCCTCTTTCATATTATCCTTGCTTTAATTAACCCATTTAGCTCCAAAATGCCACAATAAGCTAAAAATGGCATAAGAACCTTGGTTAGTTCATGAATATTATATTCTTAGCTTGTTTTCCGCTAAAAGTGACATAATTAGCTGGAAAAACATCATATTTTGTTCTTCTTGTGACTTTCTTATTCACATTTTTGCAGATTGGATATACTACATGCATGGAAGCTGGCATTCATGGAGTTGAACAATGTCGATGGATGAACTTTATATGTATATCATCTAGTTTTCATTTGAGTTAATGAACAATGTCAGACTATATGTATATGTATATATGGATAAACAGTGCAATATTTGTATGTTGGTTCTTTCGATATGTGGGGATGTACATTGATTTATATGTATATCATATATGTGTGGTGAATTATATATATGTGTTGGCAAGTATATGTGTGGTGAACTATATATCATATATGTGTGGTGAATTATATGAATGTGGTGTCAAATATATATATATATATGTATGTGCTGTGAAATAATATAAAACAAAAAAAACAGGTACTATATGGGCTCTTTGCCGTCTACCAGCTGATGGCAAAGACCTGTGCCATTAGCTGGCAGATGGCAAAGGTGCCACATGGCACCCAGCTATGCATCTTGGGGTGTCTATTTGGGCTCTTTGCCGTCTGCCTCCAGGGTGGGCAGATGGCAAAGAAGAGGGTACAGAGGAGGGGGGAGGAGGAGGCAGACGACAAAGAGTGGAGGGGGGAGGAGGAGGAGGCAGATGGCAAAGAACAATGGGGAGGCAGACAACAAAGAGTGGGGGGGAGGAGGAGGCAGACGGCAAAGAGTAAGGGGGAGGCAGACGGCAAAGCCTCCGTTAACCCCTAACGGAAGCAACGCCTGTCGGTTGCCGTCTCGAGCACTTTGCCGACTGCTCCTGAGGAAAGCTGATGGCAAAGAGCTTTGCCATCCGCTTTGGGGGGACAGACGGCAAAGAAGGTCCTATGCCGTCGTAGGCTGACGCAGAAATTTTGCCAGCCGTGAGATTCTTTGCCGTTTGTTGTTTTGTCTTTGCCGTCCGGGATTTAGCCTTTACCGTCTATGATGGCAGACGGCAAAGAAGGTTATTCCTGTAGTGAGTATACTATAGCCAACTCACATGTGTCCCTATGTAAAAAATCACACTAGCCGCTAAGCTTGATTAAGACACTACAAAACCAAGTGCTTAGCTAAGTTATACAAGGTCTAAGGTACTTCATATCTATGCTATGGAAGAACGTAATATACCGATCCAAGATCTTGTTTCCTTCCTAGGAATCCAATCAAGTGGTCCTAAAATGCCCTCAGTTATTACATGACCCACTATCCTACAAATCCAATGTCAATGGAGTTCTACATAGTTTCCTAGAGTTCCTACAATCCATAAATCATTGCAAGGACCATTATATAAGTATATCCACCAACTTCCAATATCATGACCGAGTAAACTCCAAGGTCCAACTTATATAGGTCCTTAAATCAATTTCGACAACTCCAATTCTCCTAGCTTATCATCCACCGAGAAACATGGTATTATAATGAAAATCATCGGACTAAATCCAACTTCCCCAAACCATGTACAATTACGTAACACCAGCACTCTATTAGTATTACCTATTTAAATCCAATTCTCATGTCCAACGAGACTTACTACTCGTTACTCCAAGTCGTTATTGTAGCATCATCAATCCACTAATATTACTTGACAAAGTCAGCTATCATACCACCTAGAATGTTCAACCTGTGATCACGTCCTACAAAATCCATTCTTCTCAAGTTACAATTAAGCTATGCTAGTCTATCTACCTTATCTACCAAGTTCACCTACCATCATGAAAATCCCGTAATCCACCAAAAAAGGGGGTTTAGCTATATCCTCAAGATACCTATTATAGTGTAACTGCCCGGAACCGATGCTCCCGAAGATTCCCTTTTTATTCCATTGTTGTCGTGTGATTCTTTTGTTGTGTTACATTCAACATCGCATCATGCGCCTCACCGCTTGCATCGACACTTCGTTGTCATCATTTTATGAAACCTGCATCCATTTGTAGTTGCCGATTCTCTCTGTTCTTGTCATTAACCGTTTCGAGACCAACTACACACTCACACGCCTGCTACATCATCAAAAATATTATTTTTTATATTGTGTACAAAATGTTCTCGGAATGAGTTGAAAGGTGGCATACGGTTTAACTATAGTGTAGGTAGGCTTGCTGACAAATTTCATCCAAATCGGAGTCTACATGATACCCGAACCGTTAAGTGTATAGCGGCACTATACCGGGTCAAACGTGAGACGTTTTTGGGTTTTAAAACTTAGTCATTGGGCCGCACAATCTCTCTCTCTCATCTTAGCGTGGCTCATCTACAGAGCCCACTAAACCAACCTAGCCTACCCCTCCATTTTGGACCGCCCGATCGAGATCCGACGGACCGAAAATGGACAAACCTACTAACCTAGGCCCATTTTGCAAAAATTAGACCCCTAACTTACCTATTTTGAAACCCTAATTCCGCATCGAATACCATGACTGGCCAGCCCCCAAGCGGCACCTAGCCCTCGTCTCTCCTCCCCACCGCCGGCCCATGAGGCTTAGATTGAGCCAGCATGTGCAAGCCCATCTAGCCCCAGGTCAACTGCGGCCGCCCCAACACACGATATACCAGAGCGCACCACCGCGCACATCCGCTGCACCACCCGGCCTCCCTCGGCTCGTGGTCCGCCTGCCGCTCCGGACCCAACTCGCCCGAAGGCCCAGCTCTCTAGTTAGCTGTTGCAAATATGCCCTAGAGGCAATAATAAATTGGTTATTATTATATTTCCTTGTTCGTGATAATCGTTTTTTTACCCTTGCTAGAATGGTATTGATTGGAAACTCAAAGACATGTGTGGATACATAGACAACACACTGTCCCTAGTGAGCTTCTAGTTGACTAGCTCGTTGATCAAAGATGATCAAGGTTTCCTAGCCATAGACAAGTGTTGTAACTTGATAACGGTATCATATGATTATGTCTGTTTATTGCTACTGTTTTCTGCATCTCAATGTATCTTTTTCTATGACCATGAGATCATGCAACTCCCGGACACTCGAGGAATACCTTGTGTGTATCAAACGTCACAACATTATTGGGTGTCTATAAAGGTGCTCCACAGGTATATCTGAAGGTGTTTGTTGGGTTGGCGTGGATCAAGACTGGGATTTGTCACTCAGTATGACGGAGAGGTATCTTGGGGCCCACTCGGTAATACAACATCACAATGAGCCTTCCAAGCAATGTGACTAAGGAGTTAGTCACGGGACCTTGTATTACGAAATGACTAAAGAAACTTGCTGTTAACGAGATTGAACTAGGTATAGAGATATCGACGATCGAATCTCAAGCAAGTAACATACTGAAGGACAAAGGAAACATCATCCGGGGTTAACTGAACCCTTGACATAGAGGTTCAACCGATAGAGATCTTCATAGAATATGTAGGAGCCAATATGGACATCCAGGTCCTTCTATTGGTTATTGACTAGAGAGTGTCTTAGGTCATGTCTGCATAGTTCTCGAACCCGCAGGGTCTGCACACTTAAGGTTCGGTGACGTTTCCCTATGGTTGAGTTATAGCTGTTGGTGACCGAAGGTCGTTTGGAGTCCCGAATGGAATCCTGGATGTCATGAATGGTATGGAGGTAAAGATTGATATATAGGAAGTCCTGTTTTGGTTACCAAAAAGGTTTCTGGCTCATCGGTAATGTACCGAGAGTGCCGGGAGTGTACCGAGGGACCACCGGGAGGGGTGTGACGACCCAAAGGCTTCATGGGCTGTGAGAGGAGGTAGATCAGCCCGTAGTGGGCTGGCCAAAGCCTCCCCTAAGGGCCCCAGTGGCTGGATTGGAGTAATAAGGCAAAAATCCAAAAGGTGGAAAGGGTTTCTAAGGAGTCCTATACCTCCCTTTGTTGGTTCAGCCGTCCCTTCTCCTTGGAGTAGGGCCCAAGGCTGCCTCCTCTCCTCTCCTCCTATATATATTAGAGGTATTGAGGATTTTTTGTACAACATAGAAATCACCCACGACTGCCTCTCTCTCTCTAGATCTGTTTCTCCTCTAGTCTAGTTCGGCAATGCTTAGGTGAAGCCTTGCTGGATTAGTTCACCACCACCACAACCACCACGCCGTACAGGAGAACTCATCTCCGTCTCCGCCCCCTCTTGCTGGTTCAAGAAGGAGGAGATCGTCATCGAGTTGTATGTGTGCCGAATGCGGAGGAGCCGTCTGTTCGGCAGTAGATCGGGATGGATCGTGATGGGATCGCGGGATGGATAATGATGAGATCGTGGGAGGGGCTGTTATTTGAATCACAAAGATGTTCCACTACATCAACCATGTTATATACACTTCTGCTTAGCGATCTACAAGGTTATGTAGATTCACTCTCCATGGTAATCGCACTTGTCTTTATACTTTTATAAGTAACCATTAAAGTTGTTTATGAACAACATATGTTTCCAAGAAGTCCATATCCGAGGACACGGCTATTCGAACATATCATAACCATGCAGGGGTGTACTTCTTCACACAAGCTCTCGGCACTTATCGCCATGTGCACCTCAACAACCTTCAAGCGGAAACCCATCGAGGGAGTCGGTCACGACTGGTAACCACTCAAGCACCTAGTCTAGGTTTATGACCTCTTTGAGACTAAACCAGCATGGAAGTCCGACCGAAGTTTCCACTACAGCCTCAAATGATGTGCGCAGGGTTCCCAAGCCCACCGTCCGGGTGCCACTTGGTACACCGTTCCACTGCCTAGCACGTCATAGCCCACCCTTAAGGTGTGCGCCATGCACGGCCCCCAACATAAGCAACAAACACCAGAAACTACTCGCAACTCCGGGATACAGTACGAGGCGATTAATAAGCCGAGATGGTCCACTGGTTTCGGGCACAATGCATGGTAGTAGCTAGTCTTGGATCACATACATGGAACTTAGTTCCTAAGAGCGGTTCCAATAAGACAACCTGCCATTTACTCCTAGACAACCTCTCATCGATACCTTTACAAAATCAGGTTCAATATTTAACTTCTGTCACCAAAACACATTCATTCACTTTAGTTCATCATCTAGATGAATCAAGCCTGACACAACTCTAAGCATAGCATTCATAGCAAAGTAAAGGCACATCATGGCTCAAGCATCTACCAGGTAAGCTAGGTTGCCTGGTTTAGCTATTTATTGTGACAGTGACAGGTCATGCAGAGGAATGGGTTCAACTACCAAAATAAGTAGCATTCGAAACATTGTCCTAATGCACTAAATGAGAGTGGGAGCGAGAACATGGGATTGTATCAAAATTTTCAAAAGGGTTGCTTGCCTTGATGATAAACAATCGGAATCTCTTCTATGTTTTGATACTTGTATGTATCGTGCAGAGCAGAGCCTACCGCAATACAAAAATATAACTATCAATACACAACAAGTGCAACAATATGATGCATGATCATGACATCACATCAATATGTTGGATGAGCTAATGCACCTATCAATAGATTGGTTGAAGTTGGTATGAATCAAAGATTCAAATTCCAATTCAAATAAGATATTTTCAAATATCCTTTAATTGATTTGACCTGATGAGGAGGTACAACTTTTTATAACACGCATGATAATATCACCAATGGATTCCTTGGATTTGTTTTGATAATTTTTCATATATAATTTATTTCAGTTCGAGTTACACATTAATTTCTACGATTTTTCAAAATTTGAAACAATTTCTGGAATTTCCATAATTAATTCTTAATAGGAAATTAGATTAATGCGTGAGCCTGGCGTCAGCATGACCTCAGCACATCAGCTGGCCATTGCCAGGTCAATCCTGGCCAATGGGGTCCACTTGTCAGTGACCTAGGGCAGATTGGAGGCACTAGCAGGTGGAACCCACTTGTCATTGACTCGGGGTCAAATTCAGAGTTGACCTCATCTTCGACTACAGCTAGGGCCCATTGTCAGTGTGTGTTAGTGAGCTCATTTTTTATATTAGTCCCTAATGACAGCCACACCATGGCAGGAATATCGCCGGGGTTGACCAAACTGATGGCGGATCCTCGCCGGAATCACACAACACGAAGTGGATGGACACACACAGACCAACAAAATGATGCCCGCGCCAGGACACATCCAACTATGGGATTAGCTGGTTGCGGGAGTGTCAGAATACTAACCGGCGCAACCGTACGGCTGCCAGAGCTCGGGTGAGCTCGGAGCTGACGCCACAAGGGGTGGGTTACCCATGTGAGACCACATACGTGTAGTACGCAAGCTTACGAACTAGCACCAGCTGGACCGGAGGTGCATCGGAGCATCGTCGGCGTTGAGGTCCGCATGGCGATGCTCCTAGGGCTCACAGCAATCTGAGCCTACACCTTAGGATCGACGTTGGGAGATGGGAATGGACCCGAGAGCTCACAACAATGATGACAACGTCGATGTCTTCCTCGAGGACGACCTGGTGATGATGAATCGACCACGGCAGTATGCGTCGGCCGGAGGTGAGAACGAGCTTGAGGTCGACGAATGGAGGCGTGCAGCAGCTTAAGGCGGAGCTATTGAGCTGCTCGGGGGCGAGGGGAGTGATTGAGCTACGCTAGCGACGGCAGCAAGCTTCGGCTTCAACAGCCATGGCGAGCACAAGGCAAGGAGGAAGAGAACATGGCGAATGGGAGGGAGGAATGGATCGAAATGGCAGCGACAACCTTATCCCGTATCGTCGCGCTGGCAGGGAGGAGGCAAGTAGCCTGGTGCCGGTGGGGCACCTCGCCGTGGCTCGCCGCTCACTCTCCTCTGCCTAGTGGCAGAGGAAGAAGACGACACAACCAATGGTGGGATGGGCAGCTATAGTGTTGGGCCTCTCGTAAGTTCTCCCCCCTTTTCTATTTCCATTGTTTTAATTCTGTTTTCTATTTAATTGCTCTCTATTTTTTGTTTGGGGAAAAACCTTATCACAAAATTCCAGAAATGTTTGATGGAATATTTCCAAGCTCCACAAAAAGTTCTACCAATTTTGGGACAACTAAAATATTTATAATTCTTTTATTTGATATTTTCAGTAGCTTCTCTCTATTATTTAAAGTACCAAAACTGTTAAGAAAATATAATTCACCTCTCTTATGTTGTTGCCAACATTTATGTGACATGGTGAACATTTTTTTGAACGCCATTTTGGATTCATTGCAAATAACAACTATTTGAAATGTTTATTCAATGAGGCGCTAGGGTTTGTGAGTCCCCATTTCAAATTTAGCAAATATTTAAACATCATGCAACACACAAGCTAACACAACGCAAGTGGAAAGACTAGCGATGTGACAGTTTAATACCCGTTCATTGAAAACTTGAAGTAAACTAAATTAAAATGTGCCAACCGTGTGCGTAACCGTGACTGTATCTTCTCGTGAGTTCCTGATATGAGAGAGGAAACATTAGGGTTATGTTTGACTCGTTAGTAGGTGTTCGGGGTCACTTTATTATGATTTTTAGCTCACGTTCGTTTATGTGTAGATCTACCCCCCTCTTATTCTTATACTCGTAAGTTAGCCACTCAAATAAATGCTTAGTGCTTGCTACAGCCTCACCACTTAACCATACCTCACCCGTGAAGCTTTGCTAGTCTTGATACCTTTGGAAATGAGATTGTTGATTCTCTGTGTCTCACATATTACTACAATAATAGTTGCAGGTGCAGGTAAATCGATACTTTGATGTGAGCATGATGATTGTTCTTTTTGGAGTTTCTTCTTCTTCTTCTTCATTGACCCAGGATGGGTTCCAAGCTGGTACCCTGGGATAGTGAGGATGGACAACGTTTTATCATTTGATTTCCTGTTTAGTCGGACCCTACTCTTCTAATGGTGATTGAATGTATTCTTGTATTGAACTTGTAAATATTAGCATGTGGCAAGTGTAAGCCAATTCAATATACTCATCTCTTCTTTACATGTACATGCAACTATATCTATTCTTGCAAACAACGAAATGCGCTTCTATCATTGTCAAGGCCCTCGTGCCGAAATAGAGATAGGATCGCATCTTGGGTGCTACAATTTGGTATCAGAGCAGTACCAACCTAGGAGCACCTTGACTGATCGAACTTGGCTGAGTCGAGTGTAGTGAAAAATACTTCGAGTCTAGTTATATATCGGGCAGTAGGATTCTTTTTACTCCTATTCTATGCTCTGGTGAGGAATTCTAAAGTAAGAATTTTAATTTTACACCTCTTCACGCACAAATTTTTTGAGGATCACTCGGGTATTTTGGAATCTATATGATTCCGATGTGACAGATTTCTAACTTGATGCCTCCTGTTATCGAGGAGTAGAGCTCCAAGGGGTCTTAGGTACATTGATATTGTTCAGCTTTCTTAGTTTTTCGGGACGCAGATATCAAAACACTTCAATACTTTTCTTGGTGGAAAATAGTGCTGTGACTTTTCCCAGTACTGGCGGAGATAGCACGGACGATCTACCACATCTGGTATCATTATTTTTAATGGTATGAGGTAGATGAGTTTGCGGAACTTCTCGGATATGTGTTGACAGTTGCGGTAAGGTCATGCAGCTAATTACATTGAGTAGGTTCCCAGACCTGCAACCTCATAGCATAAACAATAAATATTTCAGAAATTCTGAGGTGGGAATTCAAGTAGTTACCTAGGATTACCTTCTAACAGATGTATGATGTGAGGCTGGGGTTCGACATCTAGTGGTTTGTTTGTTAATGGTCTTTCTTAGAGAGGACTGTCTCGATATGTGTCGTCCAATATGCTTCGTTAAGCCTTGTATTTCGCTATGCCTGCGGAGCATATTCGAGCGTCATTTCTATATGACAATCCAATGTATGATCGAGGCCGTGCGAGCCTTACCACGAAAATATCGGACGTAATATCTGTCATGAATTTGTTTCTACCTTAATTTGCAAGCCTCGTCCTTTATTTTGTTGGAATATGGTAATTCGAGTTGCGATGTCAACTGGTGTCAAGTGGTGATTTCATATCTTTCCTAAGAGGTGTTCTCATATTATTATAGGAATGCTATACTGTTGGTTCAACCAAAGTTGTCATGAAATTCTTTCATCCGGTGACCTTTTCTTCAAGTTAATTCAATCATTTTAAATATTTGCAAGATCAACCCTCTTATTTCTTTCTGGAGTTCGTCCCATCTATCCCAAGATGTATTTGTTTTCCCCCACCCTCCCGCCCTTTTTCTTCATTGATTAAATTCTTGTCCACGTGTCTTTCTTTTCAGTTATATTTCCGCTATCTTTTCTTCCGTATTATATCTGGTGATTCATTGTGAAGATTCGTAGGAATTTCGTGTTCATCATTTCTTCGTCTCCATGTTCTTCCCCGATGGATTCAATTCAAGCTTTCAGTGTTCGTCATATCCTTCCCATTCACTAAATGATTTCCTGTGTTGGAAATTCTTATCCAAGCCTTTCTTCTTTATTCATCCCTTTCTATTCTATCCAGACTGCTAAAGAAATCCCAGAAGTTTGATGTTTTCGTTCAAATCCCTTCAATTATTTAGAGGGTCCCACCTCTTCAAGTTTTCATTTGTAGCAGTGAAATCTCTTTTCTAAGCAATCTTTTCAATGGTGTTCTCTTTTAGTGGCCCATAACCCATAAGTTTTTCCAGGATCTTACCCGCCTCTAATCTTTTCCGACAATCTCAAGCTCTTTTCACATATGATGTAAGAATGATTTTCATAGCTCATATCACTTCTCAAAGATCTATTCGAATTAATTTCCATCGTTGGCTCAGTCATTCTTTATTCTATATTCTGTAGTGTCTCAGTAATCCTTGATGGTGTATCTTGTCATCATTCTTGTCTTGGAAGACCAAAGAAGTGTTTCTCTTAAATCTCGGTTCACTATTTTGAAGATTCATGTTTCACATTGTTGTGATCCTTTCAAATTGTTTCCAACCATGATAAATTCCTTCCATATCTATCTGGTGCATTTCAATGTTGTGTTTGTTCTCAAATCTCCTAAGGCAATCATTTCAGAAGATTTCTTCATTCTCAGCTTTCAGCTTTCCTTCTCAAATTCTTATCAATTGTTTTTCCTCCATTTGTATCTCAAGTATTCGAGTACCTTGTTGAAGTTTCGCTAGGCGGATATTCCATTCATTCATATATCCTTTCATTGCAAACTCTTTCCAGTGTCTCGTTCAAGACTTATTCAAATTCGTGCCCTATCTTTATCTCCATTTGTATCTCAAGAATAAGTGGTATGTTAAAGTTGTTGCTTGTCATCAATTTAACTTTGTGAAGGATACGCATAACATAGTTCTTGTTCTTTTTTCTTGAAAGTGACTTCAATTCCTTTGCCGGAGCTGTTGGTGATATAAAATTCTCGATCTGACGTGCTCATCTTTTCTTTTCCGGAGTTCAAGTTTCTCAATTATCTCTTTGTGAAGCTCCATCTAAATATTTGGAAGTCCTTAATATTATTAATTTCAACCATCATTTTGTTATATAACTCTTTTGTATATAATGTTCTTTAGGGTGGTTCTTCAAGGATTAATTCATTCTCAAGGTGTTCTTCAATATTCTTGTTGGATAACCTCAATTGTTCTTTATCTTGCATTTCAAAGAGCAATTCTTCCTCCGTCATTATTTTTTTCGCTAATACGCAAAGATTGCGTATCATTGCATTGATAGAAGAGGTGAAAAAATTATAGTTTATGGTTATAAGAGCCAAGAGTACAGAGGCCCGCGAGGGCCCAAAAAACAAGAGCAGGGAGAGGTAGGGGCTGCTCGTTCCCAACACACCAAAAGAGTTCTATGTCTCAAAATCATGATTGCCAAGCCGTTGCCGCAGGTGCTAGCCCATAGGTGCGCGTCTTGTTGGATGCACTACAATATACTCATGGTGGATGGTTGTAGGTGATCGAAGATACAATCATTCCTATGCTTCCAGATCGCCCATGTAGTGAGTGTGATGATGGAGTTGAGCCCTTTTTGGAGGGCGGCGGGGGATGTGGAGCATGCGGTTGTCCACCATTCTGCGAATGGTGTGTCTGGGCTCGGGACCATAGCAGTCGAGCGACACCATGACAGGACCTCGTGCCATACCTGTCGCGAGAATGGGCAGGCAACAAAGAGGTGATGTATGTCTTCGGTAGCCTGGTCGGGAAGTGCACACCTGTCCTTGTGTGGTATCCCACGTTGAGGGAGACGGCCCGCCGTCCAACAACGATCCTGCAAGGCAAGCCACATTAATACCTTGATGCGTAGGGGGCCCAGGTCTTCCATGTTAACTTCCAAGATGCATCAAGCGTAGTGCCTGGAAGAGGGCCAGGTAACATGATTTGGCTGAGAAGAAGCTAGACTCTGTCCACCTCTAGTGGAACTCGTTCGGGCTAGACTCAAGAGTTCTATGCCACAGCATGCGCCAGAGCTCAACGTATTGCACAAGGGACACGGGCCCCAGGGCGCCAACAATGTCGTGCACCCAAGTGCGTCCAGGTAGCCGCTCCGCCACCGTCTGGTCTCAACGGCTGCGTTTAGGGACAAGCGGGTAGACAACCGGTGCAAGCTCTGAGATGGCATGCCATCAAGCTAGGGGTTGGTCCACAAATTGCAAGTCTGCCCATCTCATCCCTCCCAGGAAGTGGAGGCATGGAAGATCTCCCAAGCTGCTGGGTTCTGTGGGAGGTGAAGCTGGCTCAAGGGGCGCAACGCGTCGGTGCACTGGAGCCATAGCCACCGCGCAACTAGTGCGACACTGGTTCACTGCAGGTCATGAATCCCCATGCATCCGAGGAAAGCGGGGCGACACATGCTGTCCCAGTTCACGTGACACTGTCCACCTCGCGCCTCCTTGCGTCCAACCCACAAGAAACCCCGGATGATCTGGTTCACACGTGTGAGGATGCTCTTGTTGATGGCTATGGCGACCAAGATATGGATGGGCATGGCAGAGAGGACATGTCAACATGCAGCGAGGCGGTCCCCAAGAGAGAGCATGGAACCAAGCGATGTAGTGTTATAACATTTTTGATTCACGGGGAGTCTCGAAGAGAATTTTTTTCAACAATAAGATAATTAAACCCATCTTTTACTTCCTTTGAGTTATCTTGGATAAGATTTCGCCTAAAGCATTTTATAAGGACTTTTCCTATTATGGTGATTATCCTTGATCCAAGTTCTCAATGTATCATATTGGTGAAGGAAGTTTTGCATATCTTGTTGCTCCCTAGTAATCGACTATTTATGTTAGTGACTAGTTGTCACATCATAGTTTTGAGAGGGTTTCCATAATCCCACAACAATCTTGTTATTTTAATTGTTGATTTTCCAACAACTCCGCTTAACTATTCTTGTAAGGATGCTTATGAAATCCAATTGCGGTAGAAGTTGTCATTTTCTTCACAATGATGATCTAGTTTCTATTCTTTGTCCCGGAGGCTTTGCAATGTTGCTCTCTATCCTCCTTCATCTTGTTTTATTAAGATCATTTTCTACCCTCGCTTGTCCATTTAACCTGAGTGTTGTGAAATCTTTTCAAGTTATTTCCATCTTAACAAGTTTTGCCTCTATTTCGTACCGAAGTGCTCCCCAAATTAGTTTTGAATTCTGGTTGTTCCTCATGTCATTCTTTATCTCTTTGCAACCTTCAAGCTTCCTTGGTTTCACTCGTTTGTCAAAGAAACAACTAAATTTACCTCTTCCCGTTCTCTTCCTCTTCTTATTCAACGATCTCGAGTCGATATCTCTTGTTAGTGGTGGAGAGTGGTAACAGCGTGGAACCAATGCTCCCGGAGATTCACTTATTATTCCATTGTGTCCATGTGATTTGTTTGTTTGTCGCATTCATCATCGCATCATGCGCATCATCCGCATTGCATCGACACTGCGTTGTCGTCATTTTAGAAAACTTGCATTTCTTTGTAGTTGTCGGTTCTCTCTGTTCTTGTCATTGATCATTTCGGAATGGGTTGAAAATTGGCTTGCGATCTTAATATAGTGTAGGTAGGCTGCCTCCCAAATATAATCGTAATCAGAGCCTTTTGCTACCCAAACCGTTATGTGTAGAGTGACAGTACAACCGGTCAAACGTCGGATATTTTCGGGTTTTAAAACTTCGTCATCGGGCCGCACAATCTCTCTCTCGTCTCAGCGTGGTCCATCTACACAACACACTAAACCAACATAGTTTACCCCTCCATTCTGGACAGCCTGATCAAGATTTAAAGAACCAAAAACGGATAAAACCTACTAAACCTAGCCCAATTTTGCTATAAATAGATCCCTAACCTGCTCGTTTGGGAAAACCCTAACCAGCCATCGAATTTCGTGCATGGCCAGCCCCAAGCCACCAACTATCGCTCCTCTCTCCTCTCCACCTGTGATAGCCAGGCTTATTAGGGATGATAGACTACTCATATCAATAAGGAATTCCTTCTTTTCCGGGAGCCCATTCGAACAGAACTCTCAGGTTAAGCGTGCTCAGCTTGTAGTAGTTCTTGGCTGGGTGGCCGACCGGGAAGTTGATCCCGGGTGCGCATGAGTGAGGACAAAGTGCGCAAAAAAGACTTGTATTGATATGTGGGGCCAGTCTAGATCCCGCCAGGAGTAACGACCGCCGGCGGGTGTGTCTGGGGCGTTACAAGTTTGGTATCAGAGCCGACCCTCGCGGTTACACGGAAGTTTGCGGACAGGTGTGCGGTCATGTTGTTCATGACGTTTGTGAACCCTTGTGGCACACGACATGGTACATGTATTGGAGTGGATGCACAGACGTTTGTACGAAGAGGGAACGCTCCTGTGGCCCGACGAGCACGTCGGTTCCTCTCAGTGGTGGTGTATGTGATAGCCTGGCTTATTAGGGATGATAGACTACTCATACCAATAAGGAATTCCTTCTTTTCCGGGAGCCCATTCGAACAGAACTCTCAGGTTAAGCGTGCTCAGCTTGGAGTAGTTCCCAGATGGGTGACCGGCCGGGAAGTTGATCCCGGGTGCGCATGAGTGAGGACAAAGTGCGCAGAAAAGACTAGTATTGATATGTGGGGCCAGTCTAGATCCCTCCAGGAGTAACGACCGCCGGCGGGTGTGTCCGAGGCGTTACACGACCACTGGCCTGCGTGGCTCGAATTGAGCCCGCCGATGCCTATGTGGACACGGGTCAACCGCATCCGCCCTAGCGCCCGATCTGCCTGAGCGTGCAGCCGACCGCGGCCGCAATAGCTCCCCGCCGCTCACTCCGTCCGTTGGCCCGATGTCGGACTTCATGCCGCCATCTCCATCTACTCTAGCTCGCCTCGCTGGAGCTCGCCTGAGCCGAGCCCCGTCGCCTCTGAGGTCCACCGGACCTTGCCTCCTCAAGACCTTGCCTTGCCGCCCCAACATCATAGTCGCGGTGCCCCACCCTTCGTGCCGCTCTCGCTGGATCCGTCGACTCGCCAATGGTTCTGCTCGTCGCCCGCCTTCCTCCGCCTTGGGAAGGGCAATAGCCATGTTGCCGGTGCCACCATACCCCAGCCTCCTTCAACCTGGATCCGCATCAGGAGGATGGCCGAGCAAACGCGTGCCTAGTTGGCCTTGACCGCGCATGGGCTGCACCAAGCCCAGCTGCCCAGCTGCTGCACTACCCGACGTCCCTACACTCCTCGGCCACCATCCGCTCCGGGCATAGCTCGCCCCAAGGCGCAACTCTTCAGCCAGCTAACCCCGCCAGCCTCTGCACCAGCGGGCCAAGCCCACTATGGTGAGCCCCGTCCGCCGCTAAGTGATGCCCTGGGTACACTTTATTATCCAGTGCTCACCCTTGTTAGGCCTAGGTGTGTTGCGAGATTCGGTCTGATTGCATTTTTTCAGCTCCTCTCAATTTAACCAATTATCTTGGCCTTTTTATAATTACAGAAAAATGCATCATTTTAAAATGTAATACTTAGATAATTGTGCATCAGATGAAATGTTTTTTACATGTAAAATATTCAGAATTTTGTGTCGATTAATAAATTCCAACTTTCATCCATGTTAAAAATATTTAAAATGTCGTTTGCATGAAATCGCATAAATGCCATAATCTGGCATAATTGTTGTGTCATTTACCATCGTAAAGACTTACATGTTATATATGATTTCGGGGTAGAAAAATCCATAGAATCCATTTGTGTAGTTAGTTTTGTCATTTGGGCAAGTTTCTGTGCCTGCTATTTTTTGTTGATGCCTTTTGTATTTTTTGTGTGATTTAATCCGTGCATGAGAATTAAACAAACTTAATATTAAAAATGTTTAGAATTTCGTGTATATTTGAAATATCCAACTTTCATGCATGTGTAAAATATTTAAACTTGTTGTTTGTATTGTTATTCGAAATGCGATGTTAAAATGATTTATTTAATAATTAAATAATCGTAGATCCGATTTAAATAAACTTTATATGAAAAATGTTCTACTCTCTGTGTTCTACATGATTGTGGCATTTGCATGCATGGTAGGTTGAATCTACATGATCAAATCTCTGTTGCAGGTGCTTCATGATTACCTCTAAACTCTTATTTTGTTCAATATGGTGTGAATGTTTGCATCTAGTTCATAGGTCTTTTGCATATGGTTCCTTCGTGAGAATTGCTTCATGATATGTCTACTTTGATGCCATGCCTCTGGTTACCATGTATATTATTATTAACATGCTCATTTGTTGCTTCCAAGGTGCTATTATGTTAAAAACTGCAATCTATTTTCGTGAAGTTCCATTTTACATAGCTCGAATTAAGAAATCCATGCCTCTTTCGATTATGTGAAATGGATTGATTTAAAGTAGTCTATGCCTAATTGATGTTAGTAGGTTTCCCATGCTAGGTATATCATGCTTAACTGTAGTTTTTATCATGTGAACATCCTAAGATGATGTTGCTGTTTGGTAGATTCAATTATTTCTAAGTTTGAGAATCTGATTATTTCAAAATGACATGTTGTATTGATGCTAGCTATGAATGTGTGCATATTTAGACATTGCTAGTGTGGAATGAAATGGAGTGCATCATGCCTACTACAATGATGTAAATTTTCAGGCCATTATATTCCCTGTAGGATGTGTTTTTGTGGCTGCAAATAAGCCTTCATGATAAAAATTGCACCCCAAAAACTGATAATTTCACAAAGTCTGAAACTGTGTTCAACTTGCCATTTTGTTAGTGTTTTTCCTAGTGATCCATGCTTCTATTGAACTTGCCGTTAGGAGATTATTGTTGTGAATTTGTCAACTAACGCCTCATGTCTTGCTCATGCAATCTGGATTCGTGTAGCATGTTGTTCTGATGTGTGCAAAATGCCATGTTGTTGTTTTTTGGCAGACTATAGCTATAACTTGTGTTGGTTGTATTTGTTGAACCGTTGCTCTGTTTTGAACATGCCATATATGAAACTTGCTTAGAATTTCATGTAGTTTCATACTATCTTGTTGCATCCATGATTTTACATGCTTGTGTCTCTCATTTGCATAGGTTTTGCATTCATGCAATATTATCTTGTGTTGGTCAAACGTTTTAGACCGTTGCTCCGTTTAGAATGATCTATATATGTAAATCGACTAGAATGACGAGTAGAATCACATGGTACACTTTATTTTGCTGTTTAACAAATATAAAATATGTTTACTTAATATATGGACCAATTTCTAAATTAACATATCTGGTCATTTCAAAAATGCTATATGTTGTTTCTGACCACATTTAAAAATGCGTAGATAGTGTAGTTTATCTATGTTTCACCTCTTGCCATGTTTAACAACATTTAACATTGTCATGTACCTTAACGTGAGTGAACTAAGTAATTCCAATATGGAGTTTTGTTAATATGCATATCATTGCATACTGAGCTTTATTTAATGTTTACGAGTTGATTGTTGTGTTTCCCATACCATGTATAATTAATTGAACATGCATCATATTTGTTTGTGCATCATGACATGAATATGTTGTGGTGTTTATCATGTGTTGATTTTTTGTTTTCCGATTATTTCTTCTTGATAGAGTTTCAAACCGCTTGAGAGTGTGAAGATTCGTTCGACTACGTTTGTTTGTCTACTTCATAGATTCGTTCTTCTTCCATGCGGGATCTCAGGGAAGATGATCAGTTCCATAGATACCACTACTATCATTCATATGTAAGTTGTCTCGTTTCTATTGCTAGTCTCTCTACCTACCACATGTCATGTCAAGCCTCCCAACATTGCCATGAAAAGCTTCTAACCCCCTCTGCATATAATAAAATATTTGTTTGTCTATGTTACCACTTGCTCAACCCTTCTTATAGCGTTTCTAGTTGCAGGTGCAATTGCTTTCCATGTGACAACATGGATTCCTTGTTATATCACTAGGCCGTTTAATTTAGTGCACCGAGATACTTGGTAAAAGGTGGAAGGCTTGGTCTTTTGGCTTGGTGTTTTGTTCCATCTTTACCGCCCTAGTTACTTGTGTACCAGTGTTAAGTTCCATATTGAGCACTCCTAACATGCTTGGCGTTGTTGTGAGGACTATCTTGATTTTAGTTTTGGGAGAAAACTCTTTTTGCAAGGCCCAACATTGGTACTACATTTGACTAATAACTAACAAAATTGCATACGGACTTTCCGGACCTCTCGGATAATTAATCAACCCCCGGACCAGTGCTCCTCATGACTGTTGGTCCAAACAGAGCCACTTGCGCGGGCCACCCGGGGCAACTCACGGGATATCTATCCCGCCACTATACGTATTGCTCATCCGGTAGTGTCATGAGAAAGAGATATGCGGGGCTCCTATTTGGATCTTGCCTACCGGGCGGCCTTGCTATATTTTTCTTTACCATTCTTGAACGTCTTGTGCACAGAATTTCGAGGATACTTTGGGCTATCTCGAGGTTGAAGTTTTCTATCGGAATTTCCGAGGATACCGCGGGTTTTCCGTGGTTGAGGTTATTCCATGGAACTTGTGGTTGTCTGTGATGGACTAGATGGAGAACCCCTGCAGGTCTAAATCTTTGTGAGAGCAGTGCCAACGTTTATGTGGCCACTTGGAAACTTTGTTTATCACCCGGTCATAGCAAACTTGTAGTAAACTGAATTAAAATATGCCAACTGTGTGCATAACCGTGAGTGACTCTTCTCGTGAGTTCCTGATCCCAGAGAGCATAAAGTGGGGTTATGTTTGACTCGTAAGAAGGTGTTCAAGACCACTTCGTGATCATTGTTAGCTCACATCCATTTATGCATAGATCAACCCCCTCTTATTATTGTACTTGTAAGTTAGCCACTCTAATAAATGCTTAGTGCTTGCTCCAGACTCACCACTTAACCATACCTCACCGATTAAGCTTTGCATCTTTGGAAATGTGATTTTCTTGTTGGGGAACGTCGCATGGGAAACAAAAAATTTCCTATGCACACGAAGACCTATCATGGTGATGTCAATCTACGAGGGGGATTTCGGATCTACGTACCCTTGTAGATCGCACAGCAGAAGCGTTAATAAACGCGTTTGATGTAGTGGAATGTCCTCACGTCCCTCGATCCGTCCCGCGAACCATCCTGCGATCCGTCCCACTATCCGCTCAGATCTAGTGCCGAACGGACGGCACCTCCGCGTTCCGCACACGTATAGCTCGACAATGATCTCGGCCTTCTTGATCGAGCAAGAGAGACGGAGAGGTAGATGAGTTCTCCTGTAGCATGACGGTGCTCCAGAGGTTGGTGGTGATCTAATCTCAGCAGGGCTCCGCCCGAGCTCCGTAGAAATGCGATCTAGAGGAAAAACCGTGGAGGTATGTGGTCGGGCTGCCGTGGCAAAGTTGTCTCAAATCAGGCCTAATACCTCCGTATATATGGGTGGGAGGCGAGGGGCCTTGCATTGAGGCTCAAGGAGCCCCAAGGGGTGAGCTGAAGGGTGGGAGGAGGAATCCTCCTCCAATCCTAGTCCAACTAGGATTGGAAGGTGGAGTCCTTCCCTTCCTTCCCACTTCCCGTTTTTTCTTTTCTCTTTGATTTTCTCTTATCCTGCATAGGGGCCTTCTTGGGCTTGCCCACCAGCCCACTAAGGGCTAGTGTGGCACCCCTAAGGCCTATGGACTTCCCCGGGGTGGGCTTCCCCCCCCCCCCCCCCGGTGATGATCCGGAACCCATTCGTCACTCCCGGTACATTCCCCGTAATGCCGAAAACTTTCCGGTAATCAAATGAGGATATCCTATATATATCAATCTTCGTTTCTGGGCTATTCCCGAAACCCTCGTGAGGTCTGTGATCTCATCCGGGACTGCGAACAACATTCGGTAACCAACCATATAACTCAAATACGCATAAAACAACGCCGAACCTTAAGTGTAGACCCTGTGGTTTCGAGAACTATGTAGACATGACCCGAGGGACTCCTGGGTCAATATCCAATAGCGGGACCGGGATGCCCATATTGGATCTTACATATTCTACGAAGATCTTATCGTTTGAACCTCAGTGCCAAGGATTCATATAATCCCGTATGTCATTCCCTTTGTCCTTCGGTATGTTACTTGCCCGAGGTTCGGTCGTCAGTATCCGCATACCAATTTCAATCTCGTTTACCGGCAAGTCTTTTTACTCGTTCCGTAATACAAGATCCCGCGACTTACACTAAGTCACATTGGTTGCAAGGCTTGTGTGTGATGTTGTATTACCGAGTGGGCCCCGTGATACCTCTCCGTCACACGGAGTGACAAATCCCAGTCTTGATCCATACTAACTCAACGGACACCTTTGGAGATACCTGTAGAGTATCTTTATAGTCACCCAGTTATGTTGTTTCTCGGAATTGGACAAAACTTTTTGACGATTTGTTTTGGAAGAAAAGAGAAATAATGAAACATAGGACCAACATAAGCCCTCCCTGGTGCCCACTAGGCACCAGGGTGCAGCAGCCCCTCCCTCCCCCCCGGGCGTGCCATCGTACCTAGTGGGCCCATCGAGGCCCATCTAGACGTAAGACCGGTGGTACAAAATCCTATCAATACATAAACCAATAGAAATAACCTTAGATCAGAAGTTACAACACCTAAAAAACCAATGTAGACCCTATTCTGGCATCCCACCGGAGGTGAAATCATCACCGCACGCCATCTTCATCATCCTGTTAGCCGCCATGATGAGGAGGGAGTAGTCCAACCTCGGGGTTGAGGGTTTGTACCAGTAGATATGTGTTTAGTATCTCTCTCTCTCTCTCTCGTGTTCTTGAGATGGCATGATATATCACGGGTTTTGTTAATATAGTTGGATCATATGGTGTTTGTCCCTTACTATTGATGTGATAAATTGAATCTTTCACTTTAAGATCTCATTATGTCGGACTGAATTTTCACGTTTTAGAACACTTGATGTATGTCTTGCATCCGGATAGCCTTAGTGACATTCGGGTATTCAAGTGATTCATTTGATATATGTTATGGCATCAACTTGCAGATTCCGGTGACCTTGGGGATCTATGAATAGGGGTTGATTGCAAGTTTTCATACTATGTTCTATGATATGTCTCGAACGTATCTATAATTTTTGATGGTTTCACGTTGTTATCTTGTCAACTTTGGATGTTTTGTTTACCTTTTATATCTTTTTTGGGACTAACTTGTAAATTCAGTGCCAAGCGCGAGTTCTTGTTTTTTTGTGTGTTTTTGACTCTTTTCAGATTTGATTTTGGAACGGAGTCCAAACGGAATAATATCCCGGAAATAATTTTTCCAAAACGGAGGAAGATCGGGAGGCTTGAGGGCCAAGAAAGTAGGGCCACAAGGGGCCCACAAGCTGTGTTGCCGCGGCCAGGGGGAGGCCGCGGCAACCAAGCTTGTGGCCCCCCTGGCGCTCCCCTGCCCTAGGTCTTTGGCCTATAAATTCCCTAAAAATCCAGAAAAAAATCAGAGCATCCACGAAAACACTTCTCCGCCGCCGCAAGCTTCCGTTTCCGCGAGATCTCATCTGGAGACCCTTCCCGGTGCCCTGCCGGAGGGGACTTTGGAGTTGGAGGTATTCTTCATCAACATCATCGCCCCTCCAATGACTCGTGAGTAGTTCACTTCAGACCTACGGGTCCGTAGTTAGTAGCTAGATGGCTTCTTCTCTCACTTGGATCTTCAATACAAAGTTCTCCATGATCTTCATGGAGATCTATCCTATGTAATCCTCTTTGGCGGTGTGTTTGTCGAGATTCGATGAATTGTGGATTTGTGATTAGATTATCTATGATATATATTTGAGTCTTTGCTGATTTCTTTTATGCATGATTTGATATCCTTGTAAGTCTCTCTGAGTCTTCGGTTTTGTTTGACCAACTAGATCTATCATTCTTGCAATGGGAGAAGTGCTTGGTTTTGGGTTCATACCGTGTGGTGACCTTTCCCAGTAACAGAAGGGGCAACAAGGCACGCATCGTGTTCTTGCCATCAAGGGTAACAAGGTGGGCTTTTATCGTAGATATGAGATTGTCCATCTACATCATGTCATCTTGCTTAAGGCGTTACTCTGTTCTCATGAACTTAATACACTAGATGCATGCTGGATAGCGGTCGACGTGTGGAGTAATAGTAGTAGATGCAGAAAGTATCGGTCTACTTGTTTCAGACGTGTTGCCTATAGATATAATCATTGCCATAGATAATGTCACGACTTTGCGCGGTTCTATCAATTGCTCGATAGTAATTCGTTCACCCACCGTCTACTTTCTTTGATGAGAGAAGCCACTAGTGAACACTACGGCCCCCGGGTCTATTCACACCTATAGTTTCCACTTTCGTTTTTACTTTGCTTTGTTACTTTGTTGCTTTCAGTTCTCACTTGGCAAACAATCTATAAAGGATTGACAACCCCTTCATAGCGTTGGGTGCAAGCTCTTTGTGTTTGTGCAGGTACTTGTGATAATCCTTCAGTGGATCGATACCTTGGTTCTCAAAACCGAGGGAAATACTTACCGCCGCTGTGCTACATCACCCTTTCCGCTTCGAGGGAACACCGACGCAAGGATCCAAGGCCACGGGGGAATCCTTTGCATATTTGCCAAGGAAGTCCCTAAAGGCGTAGTCGTAATAGAAGGATTCCTGGTGCCGTTGCTGAGGAGTATCAATACAAGAATAGTCTCCGTCACCACGCTTGTTTCTAGCGCCGTTGGAAGGTCTTTTGTTGCAGTAGGAGAAGTATTTCTGGCGCCGTTACCGGGGAAGGAGAGATCTATCGAAGTAGGTCTCACAAACTCATCTCTTGCATTTACGTTTTTGCCAGTTGCCTCTCGTTTTCCTCTCCCCCACTTCACATTTGCCATTTTCATTTGCCTTTCTCCTTTGCCTTTTTCGTTCGCCCTTTTCTCTCGTTTGCCTTTCCGTTGCTTGTGTGCTATGTGCCTTCAATATGCTTGCATCTTTTCTTGCTGAAAATCTAGTTATATGGATCCACATCCAGTTGCTAATCTCTTTAAGAGATCTACTTATGTGGAACCAATTGCTAGTGAATTGAGTGCACTTGACTATCTTTATGTAGTTTTGCTTGAGATGCATGAATCTAATAATCATGATGAAGAAACTTATGAAGTGATTCATGAGGGCTCCTTGAATGAAAAGCATGATTGCAATGCTTTCACTATAAATCCTATTAGTGACAATCATGCTAAAAATATGCAAAACCCTAAGCTTGGGGATGCTAGTCTTGCTATGTCCACTATTTGTTGCAAAGATCATGATTGGGGTGATGATTTTTCTTTTGATCTTGAAATTTTTTTCAAGCCTCAAGATGAATATGATATTTGCAATATTATTGAAAGTTGGTTTGGAGAAGTCATGACTTTAGGTGATGATAATCCCACTATTTTTGAAGAGCGTCAACTTTGCATGCATGTAGATCATGAACAGAATATCCTATGTGATAGTTACAATGTTGAATTCGAATATGATCCCACATGTAATTGCTATGAGAGAGGAAAATATTGTGGTAGAAACTTTCATGTTACCAAATTACCTCTCGTTATGTGGAGATTGCTATTGTCTCTTTCTTCTTCCTTGCATATGGCAACTATTGGTTGTCTTGACAATCTGTTTTCCTATAAAATGCCTATGCATAGGAAGTATGTTAGACTTAGATGTGATTTTCACTTGCTTTATGATGCTCTCGTTGTGCTTCAATTCTTGTCTTTTGTGTGAGCATCATTGATTTATCAATGCGTAGCTAAGGGCGTTAAACACTAGCGCTTGTTGGGAGGCAACCCAACGAATCTATCATTTTTCTTTCTGTTTTGTGTTTTCCACACTTTCATAATTCTGTTATGGTTGTGTTTTTGTTGTTTCTTTTTGCGTTTGTGCCAAGCAAAATCGTTATGATTAGTCTTGGGGATGATCGTTTGGTCATGCTGGAAAAGACAGAAACTTTCTGCTCACGAAAACAATTTTCGTTTTTTTTCTATAAGATCTTTTGAGTTCATTCTTCTTGCTGCTGATTGCTACGCAAATTCTTCAGACTGTTGTATTGTTTCAAAAAATTTGAAGTACCAGAAGTATACGAAGTATACAGATTGCTACAGATTGGTGTGCTGTTAACAGATTCTGCTTTTGTTGTGTTGGTTGCTTATTTTGATGAAACTATGGATAGTATCGGGTGGTATTAGCCATGGAAGATTGACAATACAGTAAACCAACATCAACATAAGTAGAATTTAAGTTTGATACAGTACCTAAGGAAGTGGTGGTTTGCTTTCTTATACTATTGTTATCACGAGTTTCTGTTTAAGTTTCGTATTGTAAAGTTTTCAAATTTTGGGTGAAGTTCTTATGGACAAAAAGATAATGAGTGGCAAGAGCTCAAGATTGGGGAGGCCCAAGGAACCCCAAGATGATTCAAGGATGCTGTAAAAGCCTAAGCTTGGAGATGACCCGGGAAGGCATCCCCTCTTTCGTCTTCAATCCATCGGTAACGTTACTTGGGGCTATATTTTTATTCACCACATGTTATGTGTTTTTCTTGGAGCGTTTTGTATCGTAGGAGTCTTTTATTTTTGTTGTGCCACAATCATCCTTGCTGCACACCTAGAGAGAGAGACATGCACTCACCGTGATTTTGTCGAGCTTCACTTATATCTTTCTAGCTAGTTGCTTTTGCTCTATGTGCCTCACTTATATATTTTAGAGCACGGCGGTGCATGCCTTGTAGTTGATCTATGCTATGAAAGTAGTCTCAAAAGGGGTAGTTATCCAAAGGGATATGAAAACTTCCACCTTCATGTGCATTGAATAGTTAGAGAAGTTTGATTCATCTCAACTAGTTTTGAGTTGTGGTTATGGTAATATTGAAGTTATGATAGTAAGGTGTTGTGGATCTAGAAATACTTGTGTTGAAGTTAGTGATTCCCATATCATGCACGTATGGTGAACCGCTATGTCATGAAGTCCGAGCATGATTAGTCTTTTGATTGTCATCCTTTGTGTGGCGGTCGGGATCGCGCGATGGTTTATACCTACCAACCCTTCCCCTAGGAGTATGCGTTGAATGCTTTGTTTCGATTACTAATAAAACTTTTGCAACAAGTATACGAGTTCTTCATGACTAATGTTGAGTCCATGGTTTAGATGCACTTTCACCTTCCACCATCACTATCTTCTTTGTGCCGTGCGACTTTCGCCGGTGCACAAAACCGACCATTAGCCTCCCTCAAAACAACCACCATACCTACCTACTATGGCTTTTTCAAAGTCATTCCGAGATATATTGCCATGCAACTACCACCATGACATGTGCTACCACGTCTACATTGCCATTGCATGATCGTAAGATAGCTAGCATGATGTTTCCATTAATGTCCATGCCAAGCTAGATCATTATCATGGTACCTACCGAAGGCATTCCATATAGAGTCATTATTGCTCTAAGTTTTGAGTTGTAAGTGTGATGATCATCATTGATGGAGCATTGTCCCATGTGAGAAAATAAAAGAGGCCAAAGATGCCCACCAAAATAAGAGGCCAAAGAGCCCATTAAAAAAATGAGAGAAAAAGAGAGAAGGGACAATGCTACCACATTTCCATACTTGTGCGTATTAAGCACCATGATCTTCATGATTGAGAGTCTCTCGTTTTGTCACCACCATATAGCTAGTGGGAAATTTTCATTATATAACTTGGCTTGTATATTCAAATGATAGGCTTCCTCAAAATTGCCTTAGGTCTTCGTGAGCAAGCAAGTTGGATGCACACCCACTAGTTTTCATTAAGAGCTTTCACATACTCTTAGCTCTAGTGCATCATTTGTATGGCAATCCCTACTCATTCACATTTATATCTATTGATGAGCATCTCCACAGCTCATTGATATGCCTAGTTAATGTGACCATCTTCTCCTTGTTTGTCCTCCAACCTCCACCACACTCCACACTACTTATAGTGCTAAAACCATGGCTCACGCTCATGTATTGCGTGAGAATTGAAAAGGTTTGAGAAAGTAAAGGTGTGAAAACAATTACTTGGCCAATACCGGGGTTGTGCATGATTTAAATTCGTTGTGCAATGATGATAGAGCATAGCCAGACTATATGATTTTGTAGGGATAACTTTCTTTTGGCCTTGTTATTTTGAAAGTTTATGATTACCTTGCTAGTTTGCTTGAAGTATTATTGTCTCCACGTCAATAGCAAACTATTGTTTTGAATCTAATGGATCTGAACATTCACGTCACATAAGAGGAGTTACAAAAGACATCTATGCTAGGTAGCATGAAAGGATCAAAAATTCATTCTTTATCACTTCCCTACTCGAGGACGAGCAGGAGTTAAGCTTGGGGATGCTTGATACGTCTCAAACTTATCTATAATTTTTGATGGTCTCACGTTGTTATCTTGTCAACTTTGGATGTTTTGTTTACCTTATATATCTTTTTTGGGACTAACTTATTAATTCAGTGCCAAGCGCCAATTCCTGTTTTTCTGTGTTTTTGACTCTTTTTTATATCTGATTTTGGAACGGATTCCAAACGGAATAAAATCCCCGAAATAAAATTTTCCAGAATGGAAGAAGATCGGGAGGCTTGAGGGCCAAGCAAGTGGGCCCACAGGGGTCCCACAAGCCCTGTTTCCGCGGCGAGGGGGGAGGCCGTGGCAACCAAGCTGGTGCCCCTCATCACGCTCCCCTGCCCTAGGTCTTTGGCCTATGAATTCCCTAAATATCCAGAAAAAATCAGGGCATCCACGAAAACACTTTTCCGCCGCCGCAAGCTTCCGTTTCCGCGAGATCTCATCTGGAGACCCTTCCCGGTGCCCTGTTGGAGGGTACTTTGGAGTTGGAGGGCTTCTTCATCAACATCATCGCCCCTCCAATGACTCGTGAGTAGTTCACTTCAGACCTATGGGTCCGTAGTTAGTAGCTAGATGGCTTCTTCTCTCTCTTGGATCTTCAATATAAAGGTCTCCATGATCTTCATGGAGATCTATCCGATGTAATCCTCTTTGGCAGTGTGTTTGTCGAGATCCGATGAATTGTGGATTTGTGATCAGATTGTCTATGATATATATTTGAGTCTTTGCTGATTTCTTTCATGCATGATTTGATATCCTTGTAAGTCTCTCCGAGTCTTGGGTTTTGTTTAGCCAACTAGATCTATGATTCTTGCAATGGGAGAAGTGCTTGGTTTTGGGTTCATACCGTGTGGTGGCCTTTCCAAGTGACTGAAGGGGCACAAAGGCACGCATCATGTTGTTGCCATCAAGGCTAACAAGATGGGCTTTTATCGTAGATATGAGATTGTCCATCTACATCATGTCATCTTGCTTAAGGCGTTACTCTGTTCTCATGAACTTAATACTCTAGATGCATGCTGGATAGTGGTCGACTTGTGGAGTAATAGTAGTAGATGCAGAATGTATCGGTCTACTTGTTTTGGACGTGATGCCTATAGATATAATCATTGCCATAGATAACGTCACGACTTTTCGCGGTTCTATCAATTGCTCGATAGTAATTCGTTCACCCACCGTCTACTTGCTTTCATGAGAGAAGCCACTAGTGAACACTACGGCCCCCGGGCTATTCACACCTATCGTTTCCACTTTCGCTTTTACTTTGCTTTGTTACTTTGTTGCTTTCAGTTCTCACTTGGCAAACAATCTATAAGGGATTGACAACCCCTTCATAGCGTTGGGTGCAAGCTCTTTGTGTTTGTACAGGTACTTGTGATAATCCTTCACTGGATCGATACCTTGGTTGTCAAAACTGAGGGAAATACTTACCGCCACTGTGCTACATCACCCATTCCGCTTCGAGGGAACACCAACGCAAGGCTCCAAGGCCACGGGGGAATCCTTTGCATTTTTGCCAAGGAAGTCCCTAAAGGCATAGCCATAGCAGAAGGATTCCTGGTGCCGTTGCTTAGGAGTATCAAGACAAGAATAGTCTCCCGTCAGCACGCTTGTTTCTGGCGCCGTTGGAAGGTCTTTTGTTGCAGTAGCATTCTCCGATAGAAATCTTGGGGTGCTCCTTGAAGTTCTTTGTGCTGGATTGAATATGATAGATCTGAAATTGTATGATGCATGTCACATAATTTACCCACGGATACTTGAAGTGACATTGGAGTATCTAGGTGACAATAGGGTTGATTGATATGTATCATGGGTGTTATTCTAGTACGAACTCTAGGGTTGTTTCTCACACTTATAGGAATAGCTCAAAAGATTGATCAGAAAGAACAACTTTGAGGTGGTACTACTATGTACACCAATTTCATCTTATTGTTCTCCGCTAGATAGGAACTTTGGAGTTATTGTTTGTTGCACGTTGAGGGATTCTCATATGATTCTACTATGTTAGCATTGTTGAGAGATTGCACTAGTGAAAGTATGAACCCTAGGCCTTATTACTAAGCATTTATGCAACGTTTTGCTTGTTTTTTACACTTTCTACCATGTTGTTTTATTATTTTTAGATTACAAAAACTTATATCTACTATCTATATTGCACTTGTATCACCATCTCTTTGCTGAACTAGTGCACCTATAGAATTTGCCATTGTATTAGGTGTGTTGGGGACACAAGAGATTTCTTGTATTTAATTGCAGCATTGTTTGAGACAGGCCATCTTCAATCTACACCTCCCACACATTGATAAACCTTAGGTCATCCACTTGAGTGAAATTTGCTATTGTCCTACAAAACTCTGCGCTTGGAGGGCCAATATAGTCTACAAGAATAAAGTTGCATAGGTAGAAATCAAGCTATTTTATGGCGCTTGCCGGGGAGGTGAGTGCTTGAAGGTATATCTTTAGATCTTGCAATGGAATCTTTTAGTTTCTTATTTTATCACTAGTTTTGTTTTATAAAAATAAAACCAAAAAATGGACTTGAGGTTGCCTCTTATTATTTTTCTTTATCATGTCTTTCTTCAAAATGATGGAAAGGAAAATTGTGCTCAATAGATAGAATAGGAATTCAATACAATGTTTGGCGTAAAATCCTTGAATGGTGAGCATGGTTACAACGCTGTTAGTACAAATTATATGAATATCCAAAATGCTAATGATGATTGAACTAGTCATGACAAAATAATTTCTTCTAAGTATGTCAATTTTTGGGGAGTCGAAAGACTTTATGAAGACATGCCTTATAGGGATGATAGATTTTGTAAGAAGCATAAACATGATAGAACCAATTTTTTGCTCAAAGTGATAGATGAATTTTCTAAAAAATATGTTATCTTTATCCTATTACTTGTGAACTTTGCAATAAAGTTGGTCACCATAATTTCCAATGCATGCTTTTTCATGATCGAATCGTGTCCAAATGTTGTAATAACTTGATCACCCTTGAAATTTACAATGAACTTCGTTTATTTTTTGGATGTGAGAATTTGTCACATAAAAATGGTTGGTTTCAAGAATTCATATTCATACACCATGCTAAAACTAATTTGAAAGAAATCCATATGCTTTGCATTTTAAATTGCAATGAAAAATCTTATATTGCCAACTATACAAAGATGGGAAAACCAATATAATATAAAAGCAATACTAATGAAAGGGTAAAGATTTATACTTTCCCTTTTGTCTCTCATCATGAAATAGGTGATGAGAAAGAGCTCCCTATTCAACCAATCTCATCGATAAGAAGCTCGGAAAATTAATTAATCACACACAAGATGTGGTGAATAAGAAGAAAAGAAGAAAGAGTAGAGGTAAAAATGTATCGCTCCCAAATTATGTTGCTCCTTTTATTGTTGTGCCTCATGAGGATGAATTAAGAACAATTGTGGAAGATGATACACTTGATGATTATTTTTTATGCCTATTGCTTGTTGTGATGATTCTGATCGGGAAGATAATGATAAATAATATAATCTTGAAAATAGTTTTGGCAACAACTTGGGAAATTATGATGATATTAATTGTTATACTATTGTCCTATTCATACTATTAATGATGACATTGATTATGCTGATGATATGCCAAGCCATAAGCTTGGGGATGCTATGTTTGATGATAATGACATGTTTGAGAATATATTTGCTACAATTAATGTTTGTGCCAAGCTTGGGATGCTACGCTTAATGAAGATGATCTTTTAGTCCCCCTACTTTGAATGATCAAATTTGTTATGATGATTGCATGCTTCCTATTTATGATGACTATTGTGATGATACCTATGTTATAAAAATAAATGATATTTATTGTCAAAATTTTGAATATCCTTTTCTGAACATTACTCCTTTAATGTGGCAACAATTTATAGTATTGGAGTTTCATATGATACTCCAACTTTTATGAATGGGAATATGTTTACTTATGTGGAGAGTAACAAAATTTCTATGCTTATGCATCGTGAAAAGAGTGACTTATGTGATATTTATATTGTTGAATTCATTCATTATGCTACTGAAAACTATTATGAGAGAGGAACATATGCTTTTACATATCTCAATAATATCAAGTTTCCTCTCTATGTGTTGAGAATTTTGAAGTTGCACTTGTTTTGCCTTCCTATGCTAGTTGATTCTTGTTCCAATAAATTGTTTGCTCACAAAATACCTATGCATAGGAAGTGTTTTAGGTTTAAATGACATTTCCATGTGATTAATGATGCTCTCTTTATGTTTCAATTCATTACTTTTATGTCAGCATCAATGAAATCAACATGCCTAGCTAAAAATGCATTAAAGAAAAGCGCTTGTTTGGAGACAACCCAACACCTATACTTGTTTTTTGTGTGTTAACATGATTTAGCTATTGTATTAATCTTGTTTTATTGTTTTTGTTTCAATAAAGTGTCAAGTAAAAAGTTTGGGCTGCATAGTTTTCTTTTTTTCTAGTTTCTATGGCTTATATTGGTAAATATAAATTATAGAAATGATATGGTACAGTAATAAGTGTGTGAGAACAATTATGAATCTTGTCTTTGACAGTACCGAAGTGAATGATTTTCTCTTTATCATGCTAACCCATCTCATGAAGTTCCGTTAAGTTTTGTGTGATTGAAGTTTTCATGTTTTGGGTGAGAAACATTATGAGGAGAATAAGGAGTGACAAGACCCTATGCTTGGGGATTCCAAAGGCACCCCAAGGATATATTCAAGGAATATCGAAGCAACTAATCTTCGGTATGCCCCGGAAGGCATCCCCTCTTTGATCTCCAACATTATTGGTAACCTCACATGGAGATATATTTTCATTCATCACATGATATGTGTTTTGCTTGGAGAGTAATTTAATTTTACTTTATTTTATTTATGCCATTTAGGATAATCTTTTGTGTCTTTTACTCCAATAGAAGTGTCAAGTATAGCCTTTACGGTGCTTAGTTTGCAAGTATAAGAGTCGCTGTTTAAAAACACAAAGTTTATCGCAATTGCAAAAATTCGTTAGAAAAGTCAGAATGTGATAAAAGGTTGATTAGATTTGACAAATCAGCTACAACAAATTCTCTACAGTTTGGTCAATTTTGAGAATTGTTTGAGTTAGACAAGTATGGATCCTTCTTCATCCTTGACAGACTGTACTGTTTAGACAAATTGTTGTTATATTTGCATTATTTGTATATGTTTGCTTGTTTAATGATTCTATTTGAGGATATGTGTATTAAATATGCAGAGGCATTTAGTATGCAATGTTAATTAATAATTTTAGTCATTTTCTACAGTAGAGAATTATAAGGTTATTGCATTTATTTATACTAACTTATCTCACGAGTTCTTGTTGAGTTTTGTGTGGATGAAGTTTCTAAGATTTAGGGAAACCATGATATGAGAGGAATTAAAAATACACAAAAGCTCAAGATTTGGTATTTCCAAGTCATCCCAAGTTAATATTTCAATAAGTCTCAATCATCTAAGCTTGGGGATGTCGTGGTAGGCATCCCACCTTTCTTCATCAACAATTATCGGTTAGTTTTGGTTGAGCCTAAATTTTTGCTTCTTCAGATGATATGTGCTATTCTTCAAATGTCATTTCACTTTTTTTAATTATTGTTTGAATAAAATACTTATATATGGAAGTTATTAAATAACAGAGAGTCCTCACATAGCTACCTATTTACTTAACTACTCGCTTGATCTT
The DNA here is from genome assembly GCF_904849725.1 of Hordeum vulgare subsp. vulgare. Classification (NCBI taxonomy): domain Eukaryota; kingdom Viridiplantae; phylum Streptophyta; class Magnoliopsida; order Poales; family Poaceae; genus Hordeum; species Hordeum vulgare. Next base: position 265,154,753 of record NC_058519.1, on the reverse strand, counting down.
CACTTATATCTTTTTGGAGTAGTTTGTCGAACAGTTTCATGATTCCCTTATATTATTTCACGAGTTGATAATAGTAATGAAAATTTGTACAAGCTATAAAATTGCTCATAGTATGATTAATATCCAAGAAGGATATAATAAAAACTTTCATATAGATCATAGGATATGATAAGTTTGACTCCTTGCAATAGTTTCGCGATATGGAGATAATAATATTTGAGTCATGTTGGTGAGTAATTATATTTAGCAAGAATATTGGTGTTAAGGTTTGTGATTCCGTATGCACACACATTAAATTAATAGTTATTCTATGAAGCTACATCATACTTGTGTTACATTACTCGGTGTTAGTTATATTTAATGTTCGTCAATGATGGTTTTCGTTCCTTGGTTGGGCGCTTCTCAATCTATTTGCTAGCCTTCACTTGTACTAAGCAGTAATGCTGCTTGTGCATCCAAATTCTAAACCCAAAGTTGTTCCAAATGATTCGACCATACCTACCTAAATGTGGTATTTCAATGGCGTTCCAAGTAAATTTGTATGTGCCAACTCTAATGTTCAATATATACTTCTGTTTTGTGTGCCCGTTCCACTCATGAAGCGGCAATGGGTGGCCGATATCTTCCATGCTAAATAACTTATTCTCAAGATGAGTGTTTATTCACTTGGCATTGCATGAGAGTGTGGCATTAATAGGGATGCCCAATCCCGAAATGAAAAGAATTTTACTTTATGTTGTCAAATAATAAATTCCTTGGAATGTGTTGGTATGGACGGTACCCGTGGATTCATCTAGCCGTGGACTTTGAATAAATAATGGAAAAAGGAATAAACTTTATTTTCTGTTTGGGAACTACCTATGATTTGTATAGCATGGAATATATTGGGAACTCTTAGTCATTTTTCATTGATGGGAAAAGCATGCCACCCAAAATAATTTTATCTCTCAATTTTCACTATGAGCTCTAGCACCTCTAGAAATATCTGGTTCCCTATGTGAAATGACTATCTATTTACTTTATGCAATATTTATTTGTCACGCCCTAGTATTGACTCTCCTAACAAAATTAACTTATTTCCAAAATTAGGACTAATTAAAAAATTTATGACTGATTGTGATGCTTGATGTGATTGATGTTTGCTTGTTTGCCTATGTTTAATCCCAATGATGCTGCTGCTTTCTAGGCTCACCTCCCTGACCCAAAATCATTGCCTAATGATCGTTCCATGTGTATTGGACTAGAAACTATTTACCAAATATTTTTTCACCAAAAAGCATTTCCTTGATTTAAGGTTTCGAAATCCGTGAGTTAGGATTTATACTACAAGTCCTCAAATTAGGGAAGTTATTTTGCACCAAATATTTTAGTTAAATCCCATTATCAAAATTACTTCCCAAAACCACAATATTATTATTTTAAAAGTTATTCTACTATTTTATTTAAATACCTTTCTCTAAAGCCAGAAATGGTCCATTATGAAGGAAAGTTATTTTTATTGCTTTCAAAATATTGAGAAAATTTAGGGAAACTCAAGGGACATATATATTCCATATATGGGAGTTTCAACACATGGTCATGTTCAAAATATTAGACAAAACACTTCAAAACCCTTCGTGCCTATTTAAAAATATTCTCAATAAATCCGAGTAAAATTCTATCATGTCACACATGATATATGTGATTATCTTGCCAAGTTTCATCTCAATGTAACTTGATTTGATTTACCTAATTATTTCAAAACCATATATGTCCAGATCCAAATTTAGGCAACTCTACATTGCGAGGTGTCTCCAATTGTGCTCAAATTTGGTGGTCATATTGTGATACTCTAAAAATGCATCCACACCAAGGGGTGCATCAAGGAGAATAGAATAACTTGTCCCAAACCCCTCAAAAAAGTCTCTGTTCATTTCTAGCTTTGAGAAACTTTACATTATAAAGTTTCTCCAATTGATCCCAAACTGTTTGGGCATGCTCTAATGCTCAAATAATACCACTAAACTAAGTTGTGGATTTGTGGGAATTGATTTGCATTGTTTCCTTTGCAGAAAGCCATTTCCACCCATTTCATGGGTTTTTCAAGTCTACATTGGAAACTTCCTCCACCAAATCCCAAATTGGGTGTCCAAGCCTATTTTCACCTATTATGTGATCCTATTAAGTTTCAATACCAGTGGAGTCTCGTTGCTACACCTAACATCCATCAAACACCTTCTGCCTAATTACCAAAATTTCTACTTTGGCCCCTTCCACTAATCTCCTTGAGCTTAAAACTTTACCACAACTCTCACTAGTCCCCTTTTACCTCCAGTAACCTTCCCATGGCCACTAGTCAATTATTGGAGGGCGACTCCATGTATCTACCTCTCATTATTTTTACCTTGGCTGCACTATTTTACCCCTCTTGCTATACTTCTGCTTAAGAAAATGCCCCCACCTCTTTCCAGCGAGTCTCTAGCATGCTAATGCATCATTTCAAACCAATATATTGCATGCTCAAGTGGGAAATATCAGTAGCCCAACTGAAACATGATTTCTGGCTAAAATATAGCTTTGAACTGAAGCTGCTAGCTAGAAACCTCCCCTTGATCGGAAACTTTGCATTACTGTAGTCCTTCCATACCAAATACTGCTAGACATAGTTTCATTCCCAGATTCCTCTAGTAAGCACCCTCATTTCCAACCCTAAGTTTGCTGCTTCAAACTTAATTGCAGTCAAAACCCAGTCTAACCTGATCCACATGGGTCTAAACTCCACCAGTGCTCCGTGGCATGCATGCGTTGCATGCTTGACACCTTGGTCTGGCCAAGGGGTGGCCGTGGACATGAGGTGGGGTGGTGACCACCTCCCTAGCGTGTAGAAATGGAGCTTTGCGCCTTATCTCCTTCGTGCAGCTCGTATCAGGTTGTTGCAGCTTGTCTCAAAGCATGGAGGTATTCCCTTTGAGCACTCCTACCCCTTTCCGGTGCCATCTCGCCTCCAAATCACCTTGGCACACGTGCTCCCCCATGCCCAGAGTGCACCCCGAGAGCATCCAAGGTCCTCCTCGGTGCCCACCTTATTCTCCTTTTCCTGTCGAGCCCCAGAGCACCGAATCCATTTCCCCTCCCCCTCCCGTGAACCTCTTGAGCTTCCCCTTCTTCCCTCCCGAGCTCTCCTCCTTTCCCCCATGGCCGCAAGGTGCCGCCAAGGCCTCACTCTAGTGCGGGCTTCCCCGAGCCCCTCCTCGCCTCAGGGGCTTAGCTAAGCCACACCAGGACCCCCGCCGGTTCCCCTGTGCTTTCCCCTCTTCCCTTCCATTGCCGGAGTGCAACAACCATTGCAATTCGTCGGCTAGCCGCCGCAGCCACGGTACCCGCACACTCCGGCGCTCCCCCGGCGGAAATGGACACCCAGACGAACACGGCTCGTCGCCCCTAGCTCGCAGGTGGCTATATTGCCTCGAGAGGCGGCCTGAGCTGCTGGATCGGCACCGACATTCACGTGGCCTCGCCTCCCCTATCCTCCCTGTCTAGGCGGGAGGTAGGAACGAGCCTGACAGGGGGCCCGCCTGCCAGCGACCCCGCAGTCGGGCCCGCCCCTGATAAGTGGTCGTGCCGCTCGGTGTGTGCGCGTCCCGCGTGTGTGAGACGTACTCTGGGTAGTACGCCTCCTGCGTGGCCCCCTCCCCATTCGCCAGGCCGAGCCACTGGGCCGGCCCAGTTCCTACCCAGCGCCTTGAGCGCGATCTAACACTCGAGTAAAACCCCTCCTTTTTCAATTTTATTATCATCGGAAACTTCTAAAATCCATTGACAATTCATTTGAACCCCAAATCTAATGATTCAAATTTCTACAGGTTCCTAAAATCCTATGCTATACACTTATGTCCAATACACATTTTTTCAAGGGACTTCTCTATGAAGTTAATATTCATATACCAATTTGAATACATTAAACACCACCTTGCAAAATTCCTAGAAGACTCAAATCATCACCAAATGGAGTGATTCCAATTCCCAGAGACATATTAAATCATTTTGTAATTTCCTAGCCTAGGTGAACATTCTTCTCTATCATGTGTCTGTTGCATTAAATAAGTAGCCCCCTTTTGCTATTCATTCAATGTTAGAAAATCCCTAGAATATGCATACCAACTCCAAATCTAGTGAAACCACTTCCTAAATGTTTCTAAATTCATGCTCTATTGAACGAGTGCCTCCACTCATTTTTGGGAGGATGTTTTCTGTAGACTTCTTATAGATCACCTACTCTTCCTTTCCTACATTCAAAAATCTATGAGGATCCAAATCTACTAGAACAAGCTTTAGATATTTTTCTTATGACCAGAGAGGCCCAAGCAAATAAAAATCCTATTTTTAGAACAATTTTGTTCCTTCTTGTTGTGTGACTTACTATGGTTGTTTCTGACGATGGTCGGCAAAATAGACGGAGTACTTGGAGTTGGGCTAAAAGACATGGAAGACTCCAGAGACCTACTTGAGCAAGGCAAGCAACCCTTTAACCATGTCTCAGAAAATATTTTATGCATGACATGTTGATTACTTATTCCGATGCATATAGTCATGATTAGTCAATACACCCCCGTATGGTTTTACTGATGGCTCCAGTGCAGCACTTGCATTGAGCATGACCTTACCATCTATGAGGGTCACGCTTATAAAATGTTGACAAGTAGAGAGTACTGCTACACATAGGAATAGCATATCCATGGTCATGGTAACACAAAGGTAATATCAAAGGTTTTAGGAAAACCCTGTCGGGTGCCACTAATGCCTGAGGGTGACTGTGTTGAGCTGAATGACCACTTAATAAAGAAGTGGTGTACCGAAAAGTTTTCGTGTGAGTGGTTTCGGAAATGGTATTAGATTTAATATTTGTCAACCATCCGAAACTTACATGTGCGACCATGATACCCCTTCATGGGACGGGGCTGTGTTGATTACTCTGGTCGTGCTAGCAAGGAGCCCGCATTACTAGTTGCGGGAGTGATATGGTCACTCTCGTGACGGGGTCGTGCCAGGTAGGACCACTATGCCGTTTTTATGTGTTTCGGGCACACTGTTGGTCCCTCCATGGATGATACGGTCTAGAGTTGGTGCTCGTAAGACCTACATCATGTGGGATGGGTACCAATCGAGTGGACTCTTTGTCTGGTGTCGTGAGGGGAAAGGCATTGATCGGCTACTTACCTCGGGTATGTTATATACCGTGAGTAATGGATGACACGGAAGTTTCTTGGATCTCATGGGTACCGTGTACAACTTATGCAGAGTGTAAAACTATTCAAATAGTCGGGTCCACGGTCAAGGATAGTCGGGTGGTGCTACTTGGACTATGTCTAGTCCTTTCTGCATAAACCAAGTGAGCGTGCGTATAAAGGTGTTACAAGAGAAAGTGATTACTTGGTCAATTTTGGTGACTTGACATGGAGGAAGGTCATGAGGTGTCCAGTCCTTGGAATATTTATGTTGATATCTGCAAAGTGTTCTGATGGTTACGGTTTATTTATTGATGCATTTCTATCTAAATACATGACCATGATTATACACTTATAAAACATGCTTTCCGCAACGGCTGCATTATAGTTTGTATCGCGTTTAATTACATAAACCGCATCTTGTGCTATCTGTGAGTACATTCAAAGTACTCATTGGCTTGCCACTGGTTATTTCATTGACCAGGTAATAGATCGGGAGATGGTGAAGAGTACCTCGATGACGTTCCCGCGAGTTAGGATGCTTCCCAGTCAGAATGCGTGTAGGTTAAGGCTGATGGCATGGGTTGATGCTTTCGACCAATATTTCCACTATTGGTCCAATTTGCTATATTGGCCTCTAAGGCCCTATATAAGTAAGACTTGACCGCAATGGTTACTACTTGTATCAAACGGTATGTATGGATGTAAGACTCTTGTTATTCAGTTTCTGTGTGTTGAGTGAGCATTGATCTCTGGGATCACTGAGCACCTTCCTTCAGCGATCTCGACTCGTAAGTCGGGGTCCCCACAGACCTGGTATCACAGCCATCTTGACTGTAGGAAGAACTCAGTTAGCAAGGACGTTAGTAGGACAAAGCTGATTTCCACATATTCAAAAATACTTACAAAGCATTTACCTTTCTTACCTCTCCTAATTTTTCAAAAGAAGCACAGGTTTTTGCCTTAACATTTGCACAAACGGTCGCTAGCACCTTTATGCCCTCTGATCACGGGATTACTAAAAAATTCTCATGGGTAGCTTGGACGGAAGCAACCTTTCCAAGCGACCACCCACACACTTGGAGGACAAGGATGGTAACGCTACGGGCAAACGACACCAACAAAAGTATCTCCATGAGGGACAAGGACATCGAGACCCAGAAGATGGCGACACCCCCGACATTGTTCCAGAGTGATGCCACCTTCACCTACGATGATCAGGACATAATATGTGCAGGACCATGATCTGCATCGCTAGTAGAGCGGCCCTGTCAATATCAAGGTTGTCACGACAACCACCGGTGGATGAGAACCTCTCCATCGGTCCACCTCACCTTAGTGAGCTTGGAAATGATTCTCTTCATCCCCCGCTCTAGGTGTCGATATTGTGATCAACGTGACTGGTAGGTCGGAACTTTATCATGCCTTGCTGATGTCATTGCAAAAAAGTTGTCAACTTGGGACTCCTGACGCCTTGGAAGACAAGAAGACAATGACAAGATTGCAAAGATAACAGAAGACCCTGACAACGACAGCTAGAAAAACCACCCTCGTTGGCAGCTCACCAGGCGAGAAGTCGTCAAGAAATCTTTTCAGCACAACTCGATTCGTTTTGGCAAACAACAACAAGAGAGATGACAACACCATGAGAAGACCCAGAAGAGTGAGCAGACCCTTCTCTGAAGCATGAAGCAAGCACGACTGTCGAGTTCAAGAACCCTATGGTAGGATGAGTCATGAATCCCCTATACGAAGTCGAGTCCGTGAAATGGTTCGGATGGGACCATGTTGTGTCTTGTTTGTTTTGTTTGATTGTGCTTTGATATAAGTCACGATTTTGCCTGAGGCAACGAGTACGTGAATATATCACATGCCTCCTCTTGATGTTCGTGTTGGCCTTGCGACACTTGTTAGATTGCACTTGCACCATACCACCCTCTTCTGCACTCCCCTCTATGCTACTTTCTCTCTCTCCCACCTTTCTCGACAACGGGAGACCAGCAAGACATAATGCACAAGGGATTCACTTCGACGAGCAACTAATACTGAAGACGTTGACCGTGACATGCTCAACCAAGCGCGGCCTGTAGGAGTTATGCTTCCATCAAGATTGGAAGCACTCCCTAGACCAACCTAAACCTCACAAGTTTCCCGAGCTCAAGATTTCGGGTCACGTGTTTAGAGCACGAATTTTCCAGAGCACCAATTAAGCTCCAATAAACCCTATTTAGCTTTGGGTTCTTTATGGAACAAGCGATTACAGCAAACAAGTATCCTTCATTCTTAAAGCTAGCACCAAAACCCTGATGCCATACGAAGGATCGTCCGTGGAGATATGAAATGTAGTCAATGAGAGGTTGTGATGATAATATGTATCTCGTGGATATAGCTAGACTATCTTTTTGCATCTTAAGACCATACGGTAGTGAACTAGCTGGAACAAGTTGATATAGTAGCATAACCTACATGATCCTAGAGTGAGTTTGGATTCAATAGGACAATTATGTTCACGAGCTAAATTCTTGGTGATATTATAAATTGTTTTTATCGACTAGCAGTCCTTGTAATAATATGTGGATTGCGAGAAACTCTAAGAAATCATGTAGAATCCCATCGATATTTGATTTTAGGAGTGATGGGTCCACTGGTGATCAATAGGATTGGTGGACCATCTGATTGGATTCATAGGAAGGAAACCAAACCTTGGGTTGGTATACTACATGTTTCCTTAATATAGGAATGCAGTACCCTGTCCATTGCATGATCTAGCTGATCACTTGGGTTTGTGGTGTCTTAATTCAAGCATAGAAGCTTGTATGCTCTCCCAAGGATTTCTACGTAAGGGTGCATCAGTAACATAGTTATAGTATACGTATGAGATTAGGTTAAGGCCTTCTTTCAGACTCCAGAGTTGACCTGGATGAGTGGTGTGGAGATAACCTATGTGAGATGGTGTTTTCGATGATATAGGGTGATATTGTCCAGAGGTAGAGGTCCAGAGGTAGAGGTCAGGGTATTGGCATCTAAGGAATGTGCTTATGTATAAGATCATAGATGCTCACTCACATCCTAAGTTTCTTGAAACGCCAAGGCTTCGCAGAGCCATGAGATGGTCGGACTATGACCATAGGAGACGACTTTAAGTCGTTGGAATATGGCCAATACTCCGCCCCAACCACCACCCATCATGTATATGACGAACGTGGGCATGAAGAACTAGATCAGGTTGGACCACAAACCCCTCGGCCTGTGACCGCCCATAGAAAGTTCCCGCTCTCCTCACGTGTCTCATGAGCACTATGCTTATGTGATGCTTGGAGAAGTATGTTGTTATCCTCATGGATGACATACTTATTTACCCAATAAGAGGAAGAGCACTATAGTCCTGTTTGGACAAGCCCCAGGAACACCGGTCGCTATGCCCGTCGAGAGTCAGGTCTTATCTCGAGAAGGTGGGCTTATCGAAGAAACCTCAAGGCAATGGAAGTCTGTCCTACCCAGGACAAGACGAAGAACCACCTTGGTTGGGAAACCACGACAAGACGAAGAAGCGGTAGAAGTCAACCACCGCTCCTACGCCAGCTACATCAACGATTTCAAGAAGCCTCGACAATTCAAGCCGATGAATCCTTTGGAGAGTGAGAGAAATCAGAGAGCCTCTCTTTGGTCCAAAACTAGGACGAGAGTCCAAATTGGATCATGGTGAAAACATGCCAAAGGTGATTCACCCGCTTGCCAAGTCTTAGACCATAGGGAGTGGACGACTAGTCTATACTCTTGGCTAGGCAGCTTATCGAGAACTCCTCGCGAACCTTCCCACATGGTAGAACCCGTTCTGAACACTGAGTCCCCGAGCCTAGACTCATGGGCGATACCCAACCCAGATCCTTTCACGAGAATCCTTCGAAGACCCAATGCAACACCCTGGAGGATGAAGACCACTTGCGACCATAGCTTACCTGCCATAAGGAAGTCAAGGACTTCCCCATCAGCCGGGAGCTACACGAGAACATTTACCCTTATGTTCTAACACGAGACATCTAGACGTCACTAACCGACATGAGCAGCCCCAGAACTAGCACCCACACCCGCTACCTTGCCACGTATTCAAACCTCGGAGTACATGCGCAACCCAGAACCTTGGAGGAACTTAGTTCACCAAGCCCTTGACCCTCACTCAAGCCTAACTTATTGCCAGAACCTAATCATGGTCAGGAAAGGACGTGCGGAGCATTCATAGGGACGTGAAGACTGCCTCCAACTTAAAATTCAGTATCTCTCCAACGCCTAGCCTAGAAATCTTGAGGACGATATTTTGTTAAGGGGGTAAGGTGTGTCACACCCTGTGTTTGACTCTCCCGACTAAATTAATTTATTTCAAGAGTTAGGACCAATTAAAATTTGTATGGCTGATTGTGATGCTTGATGTGATTGTTGCTTGCTTGTTTGCTTATGTTTAATCCCAATGATACTGCTGCTCTCTAGGCTCACCTCCTTGACCCAAAATCCTTGCCTAATGATCATGCCATCTATATAGGACTAGAAACTATTTTACCAAATATTATTTTCACCAAAAAGCATTTCCTTGATATAACCTTTCCAAAACCCCTGAGTTGGAATTTGTACTACAAGTCCTCAAATTAGGGAAGTTATTTTGCACCAAATATTTTATTTAAATCCCATTATCAAAATTACTTCCCAAAACCACAATATTATTATTTTAAAAGTTATTTCACTATTGTATTTAAATACCTTTCTCTGAGGCCAGAAATTGTCCCTTATGAAGGAAAGTTATTTTATTGTTTTAAAAACTCATCATATGATTATGGATTGGAACTGTCGTACATTAAGTTGCCAATTTCTTTTTGAATCTGTTTGTTGGTCCTAGATAGTTACCTAAATAGTAATCTCACTGGTTACGTGGAAGGTCGTATTGCATTATAGCCATGTTATCCGGTGCAGGACTGCCCGAAGACTGTTAGAAGATTTATCCATAGGGTACTGTGTGTTGCCAAAGCTCCAAGCCTCCAACGATGTCGCAAGTTGCGGACGTCCCCGAAGTGATTCATAGCGAGTGCACCACAACCACATACTCATTGATCGGATGGGAGGATTGAGCTGGATGCACACGCACGTACAGGGCAAGGAACTCCTCTAATCGATACGCCGCCGGCCGAAAATACAATCCCCTGTCCTACTCGGTGATTAATCCATGTTCGTGCTAGGCAAGGCTACTACATGATCCATGTTCGTGCTAGGCAATGCCACAACATGCATATATCATTTTTATTTCCAATAAGGCACACCAAGTCTATGATGGATTGCTTCCATGAGGGACGCATAGTGCATCTACAAGCCCTCGCTGGCTTCCGTGAGCACCACATAGGGCATCCCCTCGAGATCTTGCTGCGGCGTGAAAGAGGAGGCGCAGGGTATATTGTTTTGGAAAGGTTTTTTGTTCATGTGAAGAGAACTATAAATGCTATTTTATTTATGTAATGGAAAAGGTGGGTAATTTATATAACCACGTTAGTAAGATATAATCCAATGGTCATTATTTTATGAAAAAACAAATAGACGTTCCAATATTTCTGATTATTGTGGGAATTTCTAGAATATTTCTCTATTCTTGATCCCTATTTTCCTTTTAGTATATAATAGATATTTGAGAAAATTTAGCGAAACTCAGTGGACATATATATTCCATATATGGGAGTTTCAACAGATGCTCATGTTCTCAATATATCCTAGTAAAATTATATAAGAAATATTTATATAAGAAATATTCTCAATATATCCTAGTAAAATTATATCATGTCACACACGATATATGTGATTATCTTGCAAAGTTTCATCTCAATATAACTTGATTTGATTTACCTAATTACTTCAGAACCCTATCTGTCGAGATCCGAATTTGAGCAACTCTACATTGCCAAGTATCTCCAATTGTGCTCAAATTTGGTGGACATGTTCTGATACTCTAACAATGCATCCACACTAATTGGTGCATCAAGGAGAATAGAATAACTTGTTCCAAACCCCTCAAAACATTCTCTGTTCATTTCTAGCTTTCGGAAACTTTACATTATAAAGTTTCTCCAATTGATCCCACACTTTTTGGGCAAGTTCTAATGCTCAAATAATACCACTAAACGAAGTTGTGGATTTGTGGGAATTATTTGCATGGTTTTATATGCAAAAAGCCATTTCTGCCCATTTCATGGGTTTTTCAAGTCTATATTGAAAACTTTCTCCACCAAATTCCAAATTTGGTGTGCAAGCCTATTTTCACCTATTATGCAATCCTGTTAAGTTTCAATACAGGTGGAGTCCCTTTGCTAGCCCTAACATCCGTCAAACACCTTCTGCCTAATTAGGAAAATTGCTACTTTGGCCCCTTCCACTAATATCCTTGAGATTAAAACTTTACAACAACTCTCTCGAGTTCCCTTTTACCTCCCGTAACCTTTCCATGGCCACTGGTCAATTGTTGGAGGTTGAATCCATGTATCTACCTCTCATTTTTTCTACCTTGGGAGCATTATTTTACCACTCTTGCTATACTTCTGCTTAAGAAAATGCCCCCACCTCTTTCCAGAGAGGCTCTAGGATGCTAATGCATCATTTCAAACCAATATATGGCATGATCAAGTGGGAAATATGAGCAGACCATCTAAAACTTGATTTCTGGCTGAAATACAGCTTCGAACTACACCTGATAGCTGGAAACCTCCTCTTCATATGAAACTTCACATTAGTGTGGTCCTTCCATACCAAAAACTCCCAAATTCCTCCAGTAAGCACCCTCATTTCCAACCCTAAGTTTGTTGCTGCAAACTTAATTGCAGTCGAAACCCAATCTAACCTGATCCACTTGGGTCCAAACTCCACCAGTGCTCCATGGCACGAATGCCTTGCATGCTTGACACCTTGGTCTGGCCAAGGGGTGGCCCTGGACATGAGGTGGAGTGGTGACCACCTCCCTGGCGTGCAAAAATGGCGCTCTACACCTTGTCTTGTACCTGCAGCTTTATCAGGCCGTTGCAGCTTGTCTCAGAGCACCGGTGGATTCCCTTTGACCAGTCCTGCCCCGCCCCGATGTCAGCTCGCCTCCAAATCCTCCTGCCACGCGTGCTCCCCCGTGCCCACAGTGCACCCAAGAGAATCCGAGGTCCTCCTCGATGCCTCCTCTTTCACCTTTTCCTCTCGAGCCCCAGAGCGTCGAATCCATTTCTCACTCCTCGTGTGAACCTTGCCTTCTTCCCTCCCGAGCTCTCGTCCTTCCCGCATGGCCGCAAGGTGCCGCCTCGTCCACACTCTAGTGCAGGATTCCCCGAGCCCCTCCTCACCTCAGGGGCTCAGCTAAGCCACACCAGGACCCCCATTGGCTCCCCTATGCTCTCGCCTCTTCCCTTCCATCGCTGGAGCGCCGCACCGACTGCCACTCGTCGGCTAGCCGCCGCAGCCACGATCATGGCACACTTGGCGCTCCGCTAGGAGAAATAGGCACCCACGCAAGTGCGGCTCGTCGCCCCGAGCATGCAGGTGACTGGAGGGCCGCGAGAGGCGGCCTGAGCCGCAGAATCAGCACCGACGTTCGCATGGCCTTGCCCTCCCTGGCCTCCCGGTTCAGGCGGGAGGTAGGGGACGAGCCTGACAGCGGGGACCACCTGCCATAAACCCAGTGGGCCGGCCCGCCCTGGATAAGTGGTCGCGCCCCTCAGTGTGTGCGCGTCCCCGCGTGGGAGACGTAATCTGTGTAGTATGCCTCCTGCATGGTCTCCCCCGTTCGCCAGGTCGAGCCTCTGGGCCGGTCCAGTTCCTCCCAAGCGCCCTGAGCGCGATTTAACCCTCTGGTAAACCCCCCCTTTCCCATTTTATTATCATCAGAAACTTCTAAAATCCATTGACCATTCATTTCAGCCACAAATCTAATGATTCAAATTTCTACAAGTTCCTAAAATCCTGTGCTATCGAGTTATGTGCAATGCACATTTTTCCAAGGGACTTCTCTATGGAGTTAATATTCAAATACCAATTTGAATACTTTAAACAGCACCTTGCAAAAATCCTAGAAGACTCAAATCATCTCCAAATGGAGTGATTCCAATTTCGAGAGATATATTAAGTCATTTGCTAATTTCCTAGCCTAGGTGAACATTTTTCTCTATCATGTTTCTGTTGCATTAAATAAGTTGCCCCCTTTTTCTATTCATTCAATGTTAGAAAATCCCTAGAATATTCATACCAACTCAAAATCCAGTTAAACCACTTCCTAAATGTTTCTAAATTCATGCTCTATTAAATGAGTGGCTCCACTCATTTTTAGTAGGATGTTTTCCTTAGACTTCTTATAGGATAACCTATTCTTCATTTCCTTCATTCAAAAATCTGTGAGGATCCAAATCTCCTAGAACAAGCTTCAACTATTTTTCTTATGGCCATAGAGGCCCAAGAAAAATAAAAATCCAATTTTCAGAACACTTTTGTTCCTGCTTGCTGTGTGGCTTACTGTGGTTATTTCCGACGATAGTTCGCGAAAGAGACAAAGTACTCGGAGTTGGGCTAGAAGACCTCGAATTCCACGGGGACCTACTTGAGCAAGGCAAGGAGCCCTTTGACCATGTATGAGAAAATGTTTTTTGCATGACATGTTGATTACTTACTCCGATGCATATAGTCATGATTAGTCGGTACACTCCCGTATGTTGTTACCGATGACTCCACTGGAGCACTTACATTTAGCATGGCCTTACCATCTATGAGGGTCACGCTGATAAAATTTGACAAGTAGTAGTAGTGCTACGCATAGGAATCGCATATGCTTTGTGATGGTAAAACAAAGGTAATATCAAAGGTTTTACAAAAACCCCGTCGGGTGCCACTCATGCCCGAGGGTGATGGTGTTGAGCTGGATGACCACTTAAGAAAGAAGTGGTGTACTAGAAAGTTTTTGTGTGAGTGGTTTCGGAAATGGGATTGGCTTTAAGATTTGTCAACCGTCTCAACATTACATCTGCGACCACGATACCCCTTTATTGGATGAGGCTATGTTGATTACTCCGCTCGTGCTAGAAAGGAGCCCGCATTACTAGCGGCAGGAGTGATATGGTCACTCTCGTGACGGGGTCGTGGCAGGTAGAACGACTATGCGGTTTGTACGTGTTCCAGGCACACTGTTGGTCCCTTCATGCATGATACGGTCTAGAGTTGGTGCTCATAAGATGTACATCATGTGCGCTGGATACCAATTGACTGGACTCTTTATCTAGTGTTGTCAGGGGAAAGGCATTGATCGGGTACTTACTCACGTATGTTATATACTGTGAGTCATGGATGACAGAGAAGTTTCCTGGATCTCGTGGGTACATCGTATAACCTCTTGAGAGTGTAAAACTATTCGAATAGTCGTGTCCACGACCAAGGACTATTGGGTGGTGCTGCTTGAACTACGTCGAGTCGTTTCTGCATAAACCAAGTGTGCATGTGTATAAAGGTATTACATGAGAAAGTGCTTACTTGATCAAGTTTGGTGACATGACATGGATGAAGATCATGAGGTGTTCGGTCCTTGGAATATTTATGTTGATATTTGTAACCTGTTCTTATGGTTACTATTTATTTATTGATGCATGGCTATCTAAATATATGACCATGATTATACACTTATAAAACCTGCTTTCTGCAAAGGCTATATTATACTTCGTATCGTGTTTAATTACATAACCCGCATCATGGGATGTTTGCGAGTACACTCAAAGTACTCATTGGCTTGCCACTGGTTATTTCATTGACCAGGTAATAGAGCAAGAGATGGTGTGAAGAGTAACTTGGTGACGTTCCCGTGAGCTAGGACGCTTCCGAGATAAAATACCTGTAGGTTAAGGCTGATGGCATGGTTTCACGCTTTCGACCAATATTTCCGCTATTGGTCCAGTTTGTTGTATTGGCGTCCAAGGCCCTATATATGTAAGACTTGACCGCAATGGTCACTGCTTGTATCAAACGGTATGTATGGATGTAAGACTCTTATTATTCAGTTTATGTGTGTTGAGTGAGCATTGATCTATGGGATCACTTAGCACGTTCATTCGGCAATCTCGACTCGTAAGTCGGGGTCCCCACATTATTTTTATTGAGTCTCCATCTTATCTTATAAATGACCAACTATGGAACACTATTATCATACTTGAGCATTGGATGTAGCTAATATTTGAGTGGGTCGCATGGATGGATCAATGATTAAGCATAGTGGGATAGGGATAGTGTTCTTTAGTGTCGATATTTTGAAATACATGGTTGCATGTTGATATGCTTGAGTATTGATGTCTTCATGTCAAATTATAGACTATTTCTTTGAATCATTCAAGTTCAAATGTCCATGCTACAAAATAAAAGAGTATATGAGGAATATGTTAGGTAGCATTCCACATCGAAAATTACATTTTCAATTGCCACTTTATCATGATGAGTTTTATGAGAAAGAGTTGTTGTTATGATGCTAGCAAAATAGATTGAAATTATCATTGATCAAACTTATGCACTATGTTAGCATCCACACTTCATAAATTTTTTCTTTTATCATTTACCTACTCGATGATGAGTAGGAATTAAGCTTGGGGATGCTGATAAGTCTCCAACATATCTGTAATTTATGAAGTATTCATGACATGTTTACAACAATTTTATATGTTTTTGTTATGATTTGCATTGAACTAACCCGCACTAACACTGTTTTGGGCAGAACTACCATGGTGTTGTTTTTAGTGCAGAAATAAAAGTTCATGGAATTGGAGGAAACTTTTTGACAATTTTTTTGGAAGAAAAGAGAAATAATGGAGCAAAGAACCACCACAGTCCCCCCAGGTGCCCAATAGGCACAAGGGCGTGACAGCCCCCCCCCCCCGGAGTGCCTTGGTACCTAGTGGGCCCATCGAGGCCCATCTGGACGTAAGACCGACATCAACAAATCCTATAAATAAAGAAACCACCAGAAATAACCCTAGATGAGAAGCTCCGCCGCCGCAAGGCTCTATAGCCATGAAAAACCAATCTAGACACTATTCCGACACCCTGCCAGAGGGGGAAATTAACACCGAAGGCCATCTTCACCATCCCAGCAACAAACCATGATGAGGAGGAGTAGTCCACCCTTGGGGTTCAGGTTCATACCAGTAGCTATGTGTTTAATCTCTCTCTCTCTCTCATGTTCTTGAGATGGCATGACCTTGATGTATCACGGGCTTTGTTAATATAGTTGGATCATATGATGTTTATCCCTTGCTATTGTTGTGATGAATTGAATCTTTCACTTTAAGCTCTCCTTATGTTGGATCAAATATTCAGGTCTGAGAATACTTGTTGTATGTCTTGCATGCGGATACCCATAGTGACATTGGGTATTCAAGTGATTCACTTGATATATGTTATGGCATCAACATTCGGATTCCGGTAACCTTAGGGATCTAAGCATAGGGGTTTATTGTGTGTTTTCACACTATGTTCTCTGGTAGAAATCTTTGGGTGCTCCTTGAAGTTCTTTGTGTTCGATTGAATATGATAGATCTGAAATTGTTTGACAAATGGCCAATAATTTACCAATGGATACTTGGGGTGACATTGGAGTATCCAGGTGACATTAGGGTTGATTTATATGTATTATGGGTGTTATTCTAGTACGTACTCTAGGGATGTTTGTGACACTAATAGGAATAGCTCAAAAGATTGATCAGAAAGAATAACTTTGAGGCGGTTCTACTAGGTACACCAATTTCATCTTATTGTTCTCCGCTAGATAGGAACTTTGGAGTTATTCTTTGTTGTTGAGGGATGATCATATGATTCTACTATTACTAAGCATTTATACAATGTTTTGTTCGCCGTTTTACACTTGCTACCTTGCTATTTTTATATTTTCGGATACCAAAAATTTATATCTACTATCCATATTGCACTTGTATCACCATCTCTTCGCTGAACTAGTGCACCTATACAATTTTCCATTGTATTGGGTGGTAGGGGACTCAAGAGAATTTTTGTATTTAATTGCAGGGTTGTTTAAGAGAGACAATCTTCATCCTATGCCTCATACAGATTGATAAACCTTAGTTTATCCACTTGACGGAAAATTTCTACTGTCCGACAAAACTCCGCGCTTGGAGGCCCAACATAGTCTACAAGAATAATGATTCATAGTAGACATCAACCTATTTTCTGGCGTCATTGCCGGGGAGTTGAGTGCTTGAAGGAATATCTTTAGATCTTGCAGTTGAACTTTTAGTTTCTTGTTTGATCACTAGTTTGGTTTTATAATCAGAAAACTAAAAAATGGAATTGAGGTTGCCTCATATTATTCGTATTTATCATGTCTTTCTTGAAAATGATGGAAAGGAAAATTGTGCTCAATTCATAGAAGAGGAATTCAATAAATTATTTGGCATGAAATACTTGAATGATGAGCATGAATGCAATTTTGTTAGTATGAATTCTACGAATATCCAAAATGCTAATGATTATTGCACTAGTCATCACAAAAATGTATTTCAAAGCATGTCAAGTTTTGTGGAGTGTAAAGACTTTGTAAAGACATGCCTTATAGGGATGATAGAATTTGTAAGAAGCATAAACATGATAGAATTTTTGCTCAAAGTGATAGATGAATTTGCTAAAAAAATAATGTTCTCTTTATCCTGTTACTTGTGAACTTTGCAATAAAGTTGGTCACCTTAATTTCCAATGCATGCTTTTTCGTGATCAAATCGTGTCCAAATATTGTAATAACTTGATGACCCTTGAAATTTATAATCAATTTGTTGATTTTTGGTGTGTAAAGAATTCTCACATAAAAATGGTTGGTTTGAAGCATACATATTCACATACCATGCTAAAACTAATTTGAAAGAAATGCATATGCTTCGCATGGTAAATTGCAATGAAAATGCTTCTATTGCCATCTATAGAAAGACAGGAAAACCAATAGAATATAAAAGGAATACTACTGAAAGGGTAAAGATTTCTACTATCCCTCCTACTATCTCTCATCATGAAATAGGTGATGAGAAGGAGCTCCCGATTTGTCGGTGCACTAACGACTGGGTCCCTAGTGCCCTAGACTTGTGCACGGGCGCAAATATCCCCTGACGGCAGGACATGGCAGGACCCAGACAAGATGCACCCCCGGGATTACCAAGGCCCCGGCAAGCCTGCCTTGCCGGGAAGATAACCAATGCCACGCCCATTTAGTGGGCATGATGAACTCACCAAGTACAAGACCACGGCAAGCCTCCCTTGCCGGGATGACAACCAAAGCCCCCGACAAGCTCCCTTGCCAGGACGAGGACCTGAGGCCCCAGCAAGCCCCCCCTTGCCGGGATGACAAGGCCAGGCATTGGAGGGCGACTGCCCTCGGTACAGTTCCGCCGCCCCCAAGTTCCAGCACATCGCATGCGCCAGCACAGTTCCCACTTGTCGAATGCAGCTGAAAGCGGTAGATGGATAAGAACCGCCCTAGGTTCACTGTAACTTCTCGTGAACCTATCACTGAGCACTGTAGGTGACCCCTTTGCCTATAAAAGGAGGCCCTTAGCTCATTCACAAGGGGCTAGACCCTTTGGACATTGGCCAGAAGACGGTTATCATCAGTCATTGTAACAAACAACAAAATGATTAATACGACCAGACAAGCAGGACGCAGGGTCTTATGCGTAAGCGACCCGAACATGGGTAAAAAGGCTTGTTAGGTGTTGATCGTTAGCTCTTCTCTTGACGTCGTCTTTATCTGCCCTACGATCACAAGGGTTTCACGTTGATTCCCATAGGTGTCGACCTAGCATCTCTGACATCTTCGGCGCGCCAGGTAGGGGGTGAGCAAACTCGGCACCGGATCCATCAAAGTTTGGGCGCTACGCCAGGTTCCCCCAGAAACGGGGTACCGCGACGGACGCTCTGTTCTGCTACGGCTTCGCAAGGTCTGCGTGAGCGTGTTGCTACACGCACATGCGGGGCAGTGAGTCGGAGGCTCCAAGAGCAGCGCTGTCAGGCCGATGCGTCGCTCGGAGACAACGCGCAGATGTCGAGGGCGTGGCTGGGCGCTTCAGAGAGGCCCCGGCGCATACTACGGCGGACGAACCTCTGCGGAGCGATGCATAGTCGTTGACGATGCGCCACACGGTCCAGAAGCCCCAACGCACACTCCAGTGCGAGTGTTGCGCCCCTGAGTGCGTCGTGTCATCGCCCAAAGATGCGCTCGAGGGCTCCGCAAGGGGTAACACCCTGGCCGACTTTTCCTCCAAATGACGGTCACGGACCATCGGCTAGAAGACTTTGCTAGAGGAAAAAGACACCGGGAGCGGTGGTTCCCTGCTTGCCGAGGGCTCCGACGCCCTGGCAAAAGACTCAAACGCCATGCTACCGCGGCGTGAGAAGATAAATTTTTAAGTGTAAGATTCATATCTGAAGTAGATAGATTCTTTGCTTCCCCTTTGAAAGTTTCCAATCTTTGTGTGTGGAGTTTGCGCACACTCGGACCTTCCCAAAGATTAGTGCACCTTGTCTTTGTATCGAACTCGTTCAAACGACCTGAAAGGCCACATAGCACATTCGAACAGTTGCAAACCTGATCAACAGAGCAAGCGGCTAAGTAGCACCCGATTTCGTCTCAAGCTGCGCTTGGCGACTTCCATGGTTGCACTAAACGCGACAAGTAACCTTGCCGGTAGTTGCCGGCAAGCTCCCAGGTTATGCAAAGGTGAATCATACAAATAACAGAATTAAAAAAGGGGAAAACAGTCTTTTCATTCAGTTGTTTGGGGCATTCTCGAACGTATTACATGGATGAAATGATCTACTCTAACCTAGAACTATTGTCCTTGTCGAGGAACTACGCTTGCCGGACTGGAGTTCAGGAAGACACGGAGCGGCCTCCCCTGCGATCCAGGAAGGTTCCCTAGGATCAGCACTACTCAGAGGAGAACGAGGCCACGAGAGATGGAGGAGCACATGTCCGGGCGCTGATGGGAAGATGAGGCAGCTCCGGTCGGTCCGGCGTGCGAGGGAGCGAGCGGCAGACTGACGGCGATGGTAGGACCGGCGGTTAGCCCTAGAACAGGCCCCCTTATGCAGACAATTCTGTAGGGGTCTGACCCGCTTCCGTTGTCGTCATCGTTCGTCCCTTCCTCGCCACTCCCACGTGAGGAACGGCTTTTGGTCCCGCTCGAGCCCTCTTCGCAGCAGCCGAGACGCGGACCTGAGGTCCCGTATAGCTTGACGGAGAACACGTTATCCTCCATTCTCTTGAAGTGGAGAACGTGCCTGTCCTAGAGGCTATGTGCGCGTGCGAAACTTTTCCAGCCGCGGCCGAGGAACAGAGTCCGAGGCCCGGTGCGCTCCGCGACCACCGGCCCGACGCCATTGCCGCACCTATGCATGCGGAGCCACAGGGTCAGGTCCTCCTCTCCTTCCGTTGCCTCGACGAACACACGAGGGAGTCAGAGGCGGGACCCGATAGGTCCTCGTAAATGGACAAGGAACTCCATCGGGTTCCTTCCGACGTGGGCTGCCACAGGAGCAAGCCCCGGGGAAGCCGGAGGCGTTGGAGCAGCGCTCCGCCTCCCCCGGCCTCGACCTCCGCGGCGACCGCTGCACCTCGCCCTTCCTACACCACGGGCGTTCGGGTCTTCTTCCGCCGTGATGCTCCCAGAAGCTGTGGCATGATCCGTGTGGCACCCCGATTCAACGAATCGGATTACCATTGTTTCCAACCCAGAGATCATGTCTTCTGGAAACACTCAACAACTTGGCACAGAACATAACTGACTTTATTGATAGCATAATGTTACAAGAGCATATCTTACAACAATAGAGAGGCCAAAGGTATCCTTGGTGCAACATAATATCTACATTATTTACGAGACATAGTGGGGCCTCAAACTACTAAGTACTTCTACGGCGTAGCAGAATATAGCGGCAACTCCATACAAAGGGGCACTACTGTGGACACTTCCTAGTAAGCATCATCAGGACCACCGTCCTCGGCTTCTCCTGCATCTGGTATGATACACCAGGTGAGTAATTTGAATGTACTCGCAAGCTCATCATAACCAAGCAATGCAGCAAACAATAGCATGGCAACAGATTAAGAATAATACCACTTGACTTTATAGCAACCACTTACTCACGTCCGGGGTTGTTTCCCAACCACCGGAATACTCATCAAGCATCTCCACTCAACTTGAGGGTTCTTCCATCATTACTAACATCCACACGTGTGACCATCTATTGAGGTCTGGTCGGGCCGTCCATTATCGTGGACATGACTATTCGAATAGTTTTTACACTCTGCAAAGGTTGCACACTTTACCCACACTCTGGAGCACTGACCTCGAGATCCCATTCGGGTGGACCAGCATTCCTCCAACGCAACTTGTCTGACGCCTGACTCTCTCATCATATCCCCAGCAACCACTCCCTTCTGGAGTCCTACCCTGGATGGCCCTGTGTCATCATGACACCTGTGTCCTCATGACACCTGCCACCGTCGTGGCCAAACAAACTGTCCCAAACAGGGACGGGCCCAACTCAACTTAACTGGGCTCATAGAGTTATCACCGCCCACCAGGCCAAGGTGGCACGCGTGCATAACCATCCCTCTTTGGGTTATATCAGTGAGAGATCACACAGACAGCCCAAGTCATAGCCTTCCCATAATGGCAAGAGGTCGTTGTACGATTATGCCCGGTCAGGTGACTCACGATCATCCACCATATCATAGAAACCATAATCATAAGCATATATCTCTATATGCTCATTTATTAAATTATTATATTATTAGTAAGTTAAGCAAGTTTAATGCATGAGGATGTGAGCTATGCTATCCAAAACTACATCACATGGATATGATTGCTTTCCTTGATCAGTGGGGTTGTTCAAACACTCTTGGTCTTCAAAGTTTCCCGTTGAAAATGTATTTGAAATAGAAAAAGAAAAGGGAAAAGCATTAAATACCTTTTTATTAACCAGAAATTCTGTGAGTGTGGGAAAAATACCAAAATTTACCAGATTGTAAAGAATTTCAATACAAACACAATGCATATAGAATCAAGTGATTTGGACTTGTAGATAAAAAGATTTAAATGGTCAAAGTTTCTGTTAAAAACTGAAATAAATAAAATAAAATAAAACCTGGGGGGGGCTACGTCGAAGGCGTAAAGTGGAGGGCGCCTCCACTTAACGCTTTGGCCGCAGGCCGCAGCCCCTAGCAGGTGGGGCCTGATCTTTTTAAAACAGAGAGAGGGGAGGGGAACAGAGGAGGGAGGCTCACCGGCGACGCTCACCGACAATAGGGACGGCGGCGAGGCTGGGAGATGATGGAATGGAACGGGCGTTCGATGGCGATCCTCCCTAAACCAGTAGCTCCTCCAGAGGTGGACGGACAGCGTCGCCCCTCTTTGTCCGGCGGGTGGAGGCTACGGTGGTCATCGACGGCGATGGTTCCGGCAGGGATTCAACTCGCCGATGGTACAAGGAGCACCAGAGGGACCCAAGGAACACACTAGTGGCCTCGGCTTGGACTCGGAGGGGTGGAGGAGGTTGGCGAGATAGAGGGTTTGGCGGCGGAGCAACTCGCCGGAGCTGACGGAGACGAGCTCCCGGATCTTGCTGGGGGGCTCTAGGGCTAATCCAGAGGTAGAGGAGAGCGGTGATAGCTAGGAGGGGTTCAGGCAGCAGCTTAAATAGGCCAGCGACGAGACCTGCCGAGTTCTCCGAAAGCGGCGAGTCTCGGGATTGCCACTTGAGCAAGGACGATGAGCTGGCCGTCCCGGCACGGTGGTGAGGTGATGGAGGAGGTCAGGGGAGCGACGGGACGGGTCCGGAGCCATTAATGGTGTGTGTACGACCACAATGGCCGAAGCCCACTATGTTTCCCGTGGCGGAGCTTGGCTGGGAGCGCCAGCGGCCTTCCCCGGTGAACCAGAGGGTTCGAGAGGTGCCACGCGGCTACCAGGGACCTCGTCGGTGCTTCAGACAACGGGGGGCAGCGATTGATGGCTCGGGGTGGCTCGACTGTCACTGGAGCTGCGCAGAGCATGCTCTGTGGCATGCCAGCACCGTGATCACCACGGTTGCGGCCACCCTTATGTCACGCAAGCCTTGAGACCTTGTCCATAGCGTCGGCCAGCCTTCCATCAGTCCCCATCCACTCCTAGCCTGAGCATACCAGCTCTGCTGCGACTAGGAAAATCATCAACAGGTTCTGCCAGCAGACTTTTGGAGGTTCTGGAGCTCAACAGGGTTGGGATTAGAGCAAACTAAGATCTCTAATAGAATCAACATAGAAAAGACTCTAAACTGGCAAACTTTGGCAAGGTTTGAAGATCAAATGGATATAGTTCCTTTGTAAACCACCTTTCTGGTCCAGAACACAAATGAGCTTCTAGCACTCAGTTGCAAGCTTTCCTACCAGTGTCATTTGATGGGGAAGTGTCATTTGGTGGTGCACACATGCCCAATAGCTGGCACTTCCTTCGCAAAGGTCATGTTTTAGCAGAAACTTAGCACAGTGTTTTTGCTCGAATTTTGTACTGGGGCATAGACTGTTTTTACTTATTGGAACCATATATGATCCCTAGTAACTACAGAAATTTATTTGGAATTTTTCAAAATAGGAATCATAGGGTTGCTTCACAAAGGGATGATTCTGGTCAAATAATAAATAATTATGCTGGCCATAATAATCCATAATTATTCTGGTCACAAAGAATATTTTTGCATATTTTGAAATCATATAGTATTGAGAAAATGTTGCAAAAGTTTTGGGTCTCAAAGTTCACCCAAGATATAGGTTGCTTCACAACCCATAGTGATGGCATAATTACCAAAATAGAAAAAGAGAATTATTTAATGACAGAAAATATTGCAAATAAATCTCATAAGGGTTTTAGTATGAAGCAAATGGTTTTGGGTTGCTTGAGACAAGAGTTGAAAGGTTTCATAATCCAACTTGCTTTGAAAATCCACCAAATTGCAAGTGCTTTTCAAAATATTTTGAGAAGAAAAGGTTGAAAAATCAGGATGTTACAAACCTACCCCCCTTAAGATGAATCTCATCCTGAAGATTCGGTTGCTCACGGAACAAGTATGGATATGCGGATCTCAAGAAATCTTCTCTCTCCCATGTAGCTTCTTCCCCAGTTTGGTGTTCGCATAGTACTTTATAAAACTTGAGAACCTTTCTTCTGGTAGTTCTTTCCATCTCATCCAGGATTCTGATAGGTTTCTCCTCATAGGTCAGATCCTTAGGCAATTCTAGCTCACTCGTATCTGCCTGCTTAATTGGAGGTGCGATACACTTTCTTAGCTGTGAGATATGAAAGACATCATGCACATCTGACAATTCAGGTGGTAGCTCTAACTGGTAGGCGACTCTGCCTCTTCTTGCCATCACTGGAAAGGAACCGATATATCTCGGTGCGAGCTTTCCCTGTGTGCGAAATCTTCTCACTCCTTTCATGGCGGTTACTCGGAGATAGGCATATTCTCCTGGTTCAAAGGTCACTTCTCGGTGCTTTGGATCATAGTAGCTTTTCTAGCGGGACTTGGCCGCTTGAAGGTGTTCCTGAATATCTTTGACCTGTTTCTCGGCCTCTAGCATCAAGTCGGTTCCGAATATGCGACTATCCCCTGTCTGTGACCAATTCAACGGGGTTCGGCAATTCCTGCCATACAATGCATCAAAGGGTGACATCCTTAGGCTTGTGTGATAGCTGTTGTTGTAGGAAAATTTTGCATAGGGTATGCTATCTTCCCATTTGGGCCCATGGGTGAGGGCACATGACCAAAGCATGTCCTCTAGTATTTGATTCACTCTTTCTGTCTGTCCATCCGTTTGAGGGTGGTATGCGGTACTGTGTTTTAGCATGCTGCCCAAGGCCTGGTGAATAGAGAGCCTCTATCTGATGTGATTGACTTGGGTACCCCATGTAGGCTTACTATCTGGGACATGTATAGCTGTGCCAGTTGGTTGCCGTTGAAAGTAGTCTTTACCGGGATAAAGTGAGCTACTTTCGTGAGCATATCCACAATGACCCAAATAGTATCATTGCCTCTTATTGACTTGGGTAGCCTGACAATGAAACCCATGCATCTGTCGTCCCACTTCCATTGGGGCACCGGTAAAGGTTGTAGTAACCCCGCGGGCTTTTGGTGTTCCGCCTTGACCTTGTTGCATATATCACAGCAGGCGACACAATATGCTATATCCTTTCTCAGGTCTTGGTACATCTTCGTACCTCCTGGATGAATAGAATATGCGGAATCATGCGCTTCTGTGAGTATTTGCTCCCTTAGGCTGTTTCGGTAAGGGACGCATACCGTTTTTCGAACCATAGGATGGCTTGGTCATCTACTCGGAAAGATTTGTCCTTCCCTTTTGGCAGTGACTCTTTGATCTTCTTGATTCCCTCGTCTAATTCTTGAGGTTTCTTGATTTCGTCTATGAAGGTGGGGATAATTTCCATGGTTTCTGGGGAAGTTGGACCGCATAATCTTATGTTGAGACTAATGAACTCTTCTCGTAATCTTGGATGCATATTTTCCAGTAATGCATTTATCGTGATTGGCTTTCGACTAAGAGCGTCTACAACCACATTGGCTTTCCCCAAATGATAGTTGATTGCGAGGTCATAGTCCTTGACGAGTTCAAGCCATCGTCGTTGCCCGAGGTTCACCTCGGGTTGGGTGAAAATATACTTAAGACTTTTGTGGTCCGTATATATCTCACACCGTTGCCCAATGAGGTAATTCCTCCAATTATTTTAGGCATGAACCACGGCTGCTAGCTCCAAGTCATGAGTGGGGTAGTTCTCTTCATGCGGTCGTAGCTGTCGGGATGCATATGCTATAACCTTCCCTTCTTGCATCAGCACACAGGCAATTCTTCGTCGGGAAGCATCACAATAAATGTCAAAACTCTTGTGAATATCTGGGATGATTAAAACAGGTGCGGTCGTTAGCCTTGTTTTTAACTCCAGGAAACTGCTTTCGCATGCTGTCGTCCATACGAATTTACGGTTTTTCTTGAGCAATTCCGTCAATGGTTTGGGTATATTGGAAAAGACTTCTATGAATCGTCGGTAGTAGCCTGCCAATCGCAGGAAGCTGCGAACTTCGGTCACCGAGACTGTTGTCTTCCAATTTAGCACTGATATTACCTTACTAGAGTCGACAGCCACTCCTTGCTCTGAGAGAATGTGTCCCAAAAATCCCACTTCCTTCAGCCAGAACTCGCATTTATTGAACTTAGCATACAGTTGATGGAATCTCAGTCTTTCCAAGACATCACGGACGTGACGCTTGTGATCCTCTTCGTCTCTAGAATATATTAGCATGTCACCAATGAACACTACCACGACCCTATCTAGGAAATCCATGAAGACCTTGTTCATCATACTGATGAAATAGGATGGAGCATTTGTCAGACCAAATGACATGACCGTGAACTCATACATGCCATATCGGGTAGTGAACGCTGTCTTGGGTATAACTTCCTTTCTGATTTTAAGTTGATGATACCCGGTCCTGAGGTCACTCTTGGAGAACACTCGTGCTCCACCCAACTGCTCGAATAGGTCATCGATGCGTGGTAGAGGGTACTTGTTCTTAAGGGTGACCTCATTTAGCTGATGATAGTCTATGCACATTCGCAAACTTCCATCTTTCTTTTTGATGAATAGCACTGGTGATCCCCATGGTGAGGTGCTTGGGCGAATGTATCCTTTCTATAGTAATTCGTCCAACAGTTTCTTCAGCTCTGCCAATTCTGGTCCTGGCATACGCTAGTATTTCATGTAAATTGGGGCGGTACCGGGACTAATTCGATTGCGAACTCCAAATCCTGGTCCGGTGGCATTCCTGGCAATTCCTCGAGAAACACATCTAGAAATTCACATACCACTGGAATCAAGTTCATATCCGTGACATCTGCTAGGTATGCCATTCCGTTCCTCGTCTTCATGTTGTTGGCGATAAACTGGACGGTTTCATCGGACGGATTAACCAGCGTCACAGTTCTGGTGGCACAATTGATGCACACTTGATGGGGAGTCAACCAATCCATCCCTAGTATTTCATCTAATCCCGAGGATTCGATGGCAATTAGAGCAGCTGGAAAGCTAACTTCTTGTATCTGTATTTCCAGATCCCGGTATACGAGATTTGTTCTAAGCATGGAGCCAGGGGATTGTACCACCTTCATTTTATCCAACAATGAAGGGGAAAATTGGTGTATGGCGGCAAAACTCCTTGAAATAAATTAGTGGGAAGCCCGAGAATCAAATAAAACTATTGCTGGTATGTTGTTAATAGAGAACATACCAATGACGACTTCTGGGGCTTCGCATGCTTCTTCGGCAGAGATATGGTAGACGCTTCATTGAGTAACCTTAGAGTTAGGGCAGCGTCCAATATTTTTGATCTATGGTTTGATGTTGGAGGATGGTTTCTGCCAATGGTGGGGCACTGCTTTGCATAGTGCCCACTTTAGCCGCAAGTAAAACATGTGTTGTTGCGGAGACAATCCTCTAGCACGGGCTGCTTTCTGAAGGCCATGTTCTGGCTCACTGTCTTGGTAGTGTTGTTACTGTTGTTTCAAGTGGGTTTGTAGACAGTGCTGTTTGGCTGCCAGGTACGCGGCTTTTGTGCAATTTTCTCCTTGTTGTTCTTCTTGGGTTCAAACTTCCTCTTGCGATCATCGTACCCGGTCTTAAGCTCTCGCTTGGCTATGAACGCTTTGTTTACCAGGGTCTGGAAGTCTGGAAAGTCCAGCATACAAAGCTACAACGAAGCGCAGGGTTAAGACCGCCTAGGAAGCCATCAACCTTCCTTTCCTCAGTGGATACATCATGGGTGCAGTATCGTGCCAGATTGTTAAACTTGTTCAGATACTCGGCTACCATCATGTTTCCTTCTGTAAGAGCAAGGAATTCTCTTTGCTTCACCTTCATAATACCCGTGGGAATATGATATTTGCGGAATGCTTCCTTGAGCCTTTCCCATGTAATCTCTTCTCCACAGGGCCACGTTATCTTAGTATTATCCCACCATATAGCTGCTGGCCCTTCCAGGTAGTGAGTGGCAAAGGGTACCCTGTCGGCTTCCTCACAACGGGCTATTTCTTGCTTCTTCTCCATAGTCCTTATTGAGTCGTCGGCTTCAATCGGATCCGCAGCTTGACCAAAATTGGGAGGCTTCGTACGCTGAAAATCCGACAACCCGGATCATGCCCCGTTGTGGTTATTCTCGCCTACCATAGCTTGCATGCTTCTCAGAAATTCCATGAGATTCTAATTCCTCTTTTCCTCAAACATTCTCATAATCCACTCAGTACTTGGTGCCTCGGGTGGTGGAGGTGGTAGGTCTTCTGGTGGTTGACCTGCCTGCCTCGCAGACCGACGGATGGGGGTTCCATCGTTGCATTGGCTACAACTTCCTTTCATCCTAAATTATTGTTCCCATTGCAAAGTACCAAATCGATGAGCAACATCCATAAGGGAAAAGCATGGTCATAAAACCCCAAAGAAATCTTTATGAAAGGCAAATAAGAAAGAACATAATTATACAATGCACATTAACATCACAATTGGCAAGCTAGTAGGGGAACATATCATGACTAGACTGCTCACACGACAGTTGACATATGCAAAGATGCATGCTCAACAACTCCAACCTCGGCTCTAGCGGCGCGGATGGCACGAACACTGGAAGACCTCCGACTCCACGTCGTCTGATCCTGAGTCAGAGTCTGAACTGATGATGTTGAGCTCAATCTCGGGAGCAAAGGCTACGCGGCGACGCTGACGAGACGGTCCTGCTTCCGAGGGAGCATGACGCCTCAGCATCGGGGCAGCGGGAGTAGCAAGGAGTGAGGCCCCATCAGAATAAATTTCATGGCGACTACCAGACGAAGTGCCTGGTGGTGCTGAAGAACTGGCTGGGATCTCAAATCCGGGTGGTGGTGGAACCGGTGGCACATCTGGGGTTGGAACAGAAGACTCGGGTGGGGGTGGCACTGCAGTTGCAATGACAAGTGCCGCCCGAAGATGGGATAGCTCCTCTGCCAGGGAAACGATCGTACGGTAGCTGGCGCTCACATAGCGAGACAGAACAACAGTCGCACGGTCACATGTCGGGTCTACGGGAGAAAAAATGACTCGCCCTGTCGAAAGCGACAAGGTGGGGTAATGGAAGAAACCTAGATTAGTCTGCATCTCCACCTCGTGGCAGTGCAAGTTAGTGAGAGCCGCCACTACAGCAAAATGGATTGCCATCTCTGGAGTGGAAGTCATTCCACCCTTAGTATAGCTAGAATAGGTGCCAATATCCGAGCTGACAACCAAGTAAGCCTGAGCGTGGAACTCGTACACAGACTCGGCAAGCTGCTCCCGAAACACCTGGTACACTGG
Organism: Hordeum vulgare subsp. vulgare; assembly: GCF_904849725.1. Taxonomy (NCBI): domain Eukaryota; kingdom Viridiplantae; phylum Streptophyta; class Magnoliopsida; order Poales; family Poaceae; genus Hordeum; species Hordeum vulgare. The sequence continues at coordinate 265,125,091 of NC_058519.1, read as the reverse complement.
TTCCTCGCCATGCGGGTACAGTCGAAACCAGACGTTCTGCAGCAGTGCTGGGAAGGAGGATGGTGCAGGCTCATACTGGAAATGATATGGAAATGGTGCCATCTACACTCAAAAAGCCAAAGGTTAGTAACACAATTAATGATGATGCATGCCATGCAACAATCAAATGCATCATCCAAATGCAACAAGAAAATGCATACTCACAACCCTGTACTACTCGTTGTGCTAATGTGGGTATTAGGGTGTCCTACACTCAGTTTGGCTCTGATACCAAGCGTTGTGGCACCCCGATTCAACGAATTGGATTATCAGTGTTTCCAACCCAGAGATCATGTCTTCTCGAAACACTCAACAACTTGGCCAAAGGTACCCTTGGTACAACACAATATCTACATTATTTATGAGACATAGTGGGGCCTCAAAACTACTAAGTACTTCTACGGCATAGCGGAATATAGCGGCAACTCCATACACAGGGACACTGCTGTGGACACTTCCTAGTACGCATCATCAGGACCTCCATCCTCGGCTTCTCCTGGATCTAGCATGATACGCCAGGTGAGTACTTTGAATTTACTCGCAAGCTCATAATAACCAAGAAATGCAGCAAACAATAGCATGGCAACAGATTAAGAATAATACCACTTGACTTTATAGAAACCACTTACTCACGTCCGAGGTTGTTTCCCAACCACCGGAATGCTCATTAAGCATCTCCACTCAACTAGAGAGTTCTTCCACCATTACTAACATCCACACGGGTGACCATCTACTGAGGTCTTGTCGGGTCGTCCATTACCGTGGACACGGCTATTCCAATAGTTTTTACACTCTCTAAAGGTTGCACACTTTACCCACACTCTGGAGCACTGACCTCGAGATCCCATTTAGGTGGACCAACATTTCTCCAACGCAACTTGCCTGACCCGTGACTTTCTCATCATATCCCCGGCAACCACTCCCTTCCGGAGTCCTTCCCTGGGTGGCCCTATGTCCTCATGACACATGTGTCCTCACGACACCTGCCACCGTCGTGGCCAAACAAACTGTCCCAAACGCGGATGGCCCAACTAAACGTAACTGGGCTCATAGAGTTATCACCGCCCACCGGGCCAAGGTGGCACGCGTGCATAACCCTCCCTCTTTGGTGCATATCGGTGACAGATCACGCGGACAGTCCAAGTCACGGCCTTCCCATACCGGCAAGAGGTGGTTGTATGATTATGCCCGGTCAGGTGACTCATGATCATCCACCATATCATAGCAACCATAATCATAAGCATATATCTCTATATGATAATTTATTAAATTATTATTTTCTTAATAAGTTAAGCAAGTTTAATGCATGAGGATGTGAGCTATGCTATGCAAACTACATCACATGGATATGATGGCTTGCCTTGATAAGTGGGGTTGTTCAAACACTCCTGGTCTGCAAAGTTTCCCTCTGAAAATGTATTTGAAATAGCAAAAGAAAAGGGAAAAGCACAAAATACCTTTTTATTAACCAGAAATTCTATGAGTGTGGGAAAAATACAAACCCAATACCATATTGTAAAGAATTTCAATACAAACCCAATGCAAAAAGAATCAAGTGATTTGGACTTGTAGATAAAAAGATTTAAATGGTCAAAGTTTATGTTAAAAACTGAAATAAATAAAAGAAAAGATAACCTGGGGGGCACGTCGAAGCCGTAAAGTGGAGGGGTGTCTCCACTTAACGCTTCGGCCGTAGGCCACAACCCCTCGCAGTTGGGGCCTGCCCTTTTAAAACAGAGAGAGGGGAGGGGAACAGAGGAGGGCGGCTCACCGGCGACGCTCACCGGCGATAGGGACGGCGGCGAGGCTGGGAGATGACGGGAATGGAACGGGCACTCGACGGCGATCCTCCCTGTACCCGTAGCTCCTCCAGAGGTGGACGGACGGTGTCGCCCTTGTTTCTCCGGCGGGTGGAGGCTACGGTGGTCGTCGACGGCTACGGTTCCGGCAGGGATTCAACTCTCCGACGGCTTGAGGAGCACGAGAGGGACCCAAGGAAGACACTTGTGTCCTGGGATTTGACTGGGAGGGGTGGAGGTGGCTGGCGCCAGAGAGGGTTTGGCGGTGGAGCTACTCGCCGGAGCTGAGGGAGACGAGCTCCCGGCTCTTGCTTGGGGGCTCTAGAGCTAATCCAGAGGTGGAGGAGAGGGGTGGGATCTAGGAGGTATTCGGGCAACGCCTTAAATAGGACAGCGACGAGCACTGCCGAGCTCTCCCGAAGCAGCGAGGCTCGGGCTTGCCACTTGAGCAAGGACGACGAGCTGGATGTCGCGACACGGTTGTGAGGTTATGGAGGAGGTCAGGGGAGCGTTGGGACGGGTCCGGAGCCATGAATGGCGTGCGGATGACCACAGTGGCCGAGGCCCACTGTGTTTCCCGTGGCGGAGCATGGCCGGGAGCGCCGGCGAACCAGAGGGTTCGAGAGGTGCCACGCGGCTACCAGGGACCTCGTCCGCGCTTCAGACAAGTGGGGGGAAGCGATTGATGGCTCGGGGCGGCTCGACTGTCACTTGAGCTGCGCAGAGCGCACTCTACGACATGCCAGCACCCTGATCACCACGGTTGCGGCCACCCAGATGCCACGCAAGCCTTCAGACCTTGTCCATAGCGTCGGCCAGCCTCCCTTCAGTCACCATCCACTGCTAGCCTGAGCATACCAGCTCTGCTGCGACTAGGAAAATCATCAACAGGTTTTGCCAGCAGACTTTGGGAGGTTCTGGAGCTCAACAGGGTTGGGATTAGAGCAAACTAAGATGTTTAATGGAATGAGCATAGAAAAGACTCTAAACTGGCAAACTTTGGCAAGGTTGGAAGATCAAATCGATATAGTTCCTTTGTAAACCACCTTTCTGGTCCAGAACACAAATGAGCTTCTAGCACTCACTTGCAAGCTTTGCTACCAGTGTCTTTTGGTGGGGAAGTGTCATTTGGTGGTGCACACATGCCCGAAAAATTGTAGCTCCATTATGCACTCCTAGATGACACTTCCTTCACAAACTTCCTGTTTTAGGAGAAACTTAGTAGAGTGTTTTTTCTCAAAATTTGTACTGGGCCATAGGATGTTTTTACATATTGGAAACATATATGATCCCTAGTAACTACAGGAATTTATTGGGAATTTTAAAAATAGGAATCATTGGGTTGGTTCACAAAAGGATGATTCTGGTCAGATAATAAATAATTATGCTGGCCATAATTATCCATTGCACAAAGAAATATTTTTGCTTATTTTGAAATCATATAGTATTGAGAAAATGTTGCAAAAGCTTTTGGTCTTAAAGCTCACCGAAGTTATAGGTTGCTTCTCAACCCATAGTGATGGCATAATTCCCAAAATAGAAAAAGAGAATTATTTAATGAAAGAAAATATTGCAAATAAATCTCAGAAGGGTTTTAGTATGAAGCAAATGGTTTTGGGTTGCTTGAGACAAGAGTTCAAAGATTTCATAATCCAACTTGCTTTGAAAATCCACCAAATTGCAAGTGATTTTAAAAATATTTTGAGAAGAAAAGGTTTGAAAAATCAGGGTGTTACAATCTGAAGGGGATCCCCTCGCCGCCCTGGCGGCCGATGGTGGCCGACCTCGTCCCCTAACCATGGTTAGGGGCGAGCACCACCTAGAGATAGATGAAGATTCTGAAGACCAAGATCGAGGACTTGGTGGATTCTGGGGGAGTTGAATGAACAAAACCCCTCGCAAACCCTCCCAATTTATAGGATGGGGGCACGGGGGCTAGCCTCCGTTGCTCTAGAAGCCACCACCCCTCACGCCCAATAGCTCGAGCTCACGGGCGAACAAAGAACCTCCCTGCTACGCTAATGCATGCACGGTCGGGCCCAGCCACTACTGCACCTTTCAAGGCCATGTCTGCCACCTGTCCATCCATAACTGCGCATGTCACGCGCGTGGCAGAGGCATTTCAGGAGGAGGAGAGGCCACTCCGCGCATGACCTCCCACTTCGCGCATCCGATGCGCGGCGTGGGGAAAAGCAACCGCCAGCGGATCCAGCCATGAAGGCACGTGCACCTCTTTGGGCCTGGCCCAACAACGCTCCGCACACGTGTGTGGCCTAGGCCCGGGGGCTCCTATCGGTGCACTAAAGACTGGGGTCCCTAGTGCCCCAGACTTGTGCACGGGCGTAGGACCCAGACAAGATGCACCCCCGAGATTACCAAGGCCCCGACAAGCCTACCTTGCCGGGAAGATAACCAAGGACACGCCCATTGAGTGGGTGTGATGAACTCACCCAGTACAAGACCTCAGCAAGCTTCCCTTGCTGGGATGACAACCGAAGCCCCCGGCAAGCTCCCTTGCGGGGATGAGGACCCGAGTCCCCGGCAAGCCCACTTGCTGGGATGACAGGGCTAGGCATTGCAGGGCAACCACCCTTGCTACAGTGCCGCTGCCCCCGATACGTCTCCGTCATATCTATATTTTTTGACTGTTTCATGCCAATATTCTACAACTTTCATAAACTTTTGGCCACTATTTATACTATTTGTGGGACTAACAGATTGATCGAGTGCCCAGTGCCAGTTCCTGTTTGTTGCATTTTTTGTTTCGTAGAATATCCATACCAAACAAAGTCCAAACACAATTAAAAACCTACGGGGATTTGTTTTGGAATATTTATGATTTTTGGGAAGAAGAATCAACGTGAAACGATGCCTGATACGTGTCAAACATATCTATAATTTTTGATGGTTTCATGCTGTTATCTTGTCAACTTTGGATGTTTTATGTACCTTTTATATCTTTTTTGGGACTAACTTATTAATTCAGTGCCAAGTGCCAGTTCCTGTTTTTCCTGTGTTTTTTACTCTTTTCAGATCTGATTTTGGAACGGAGTCTAGACGGAATAAAATCCCTGAAATAAATTTTTCCAGAACAGAAGAAGATCGGGGGACTTGAGGGCCAAGGCAGGAGAGTCACAGGGGGGCCACAAGCCCTATAGCCGCCACCAGTGGGGGCCGGAGGCTACCAGGCTTGTGGCCTCCCTGGCGCCCCCCTGCACTAGCTCTTTGGCCTATATATTCCCTAAAATCCAGAAAAACATTAGGGCATCCACGAAAACACTTTTCTGCCGCCGCAAGATTCCGTTTCCGCGAGATCTCATCTGGAGACCTTTCCCCGTGCCCTGCCGGAGGGGACTTTGGAGTTGGAGGGCTTCTACATAAACATCATCGCCTCTCCAATGACTTGTGAGTAGTCCACTTCAGACCTATGGGTCCGTAGTTAGTAGCTAGATGGCTTCTCCTCTCTCTTGGATCTTCAATACAAAGTTCTCCATGATCTTCATGGAGATCTTTCCGATGTAATCCTCTTTGGCGGTGTGTTTGTCGAGATCCGATGAATTGTGGATTTGTGATCAGATTAGCTATGATATATGTTTGAGTCTTTGCTGATTTATTATATGCATGATTTGATATCCTTGTAAGTCTCTCCGAGTCTTGGGTTTTGTTTGGCCAACTAGATCTATGATTCTTGCAATGGGAGAAGTGCTTGGTTTTGGGTTCATACCGTGTGGTGACCTTTCCAAGTGATAGAAGGGGCAGCAAGGCACGCATCGTGTTGTTGCCATCAAGGGTAACAAGATGGGCTTTTATCGTACATATGAGATTGTCCATCTACATCATGTCATCTTGCTTAAGTTGTTACTCTGTTCTTATGAACTTAATACACTAGATGCATGCTGGATAGAGGTCGACGTGTGGAGTAATAGTAGTAGATGCAGAAAGTATCGGTCTACTTGTTTTGGACGTGATGCCTATAGATATAATCATTGCCATAGATAACGTCACGACTTTGCGCGGTTCTATCAATTGCTCGACAGTAATTCGTTCACCCACCATCTACTTGCTTTCAAGAGAGAAGCCACTAGTGAACACTACGGCCCCTGGGTCTATTCACAACTATCGTTTCCACTTTATCTTTTACTTCGCTTTGTTTACTTTTTGCTTTCAGTTCTCACTTTGCAAACAATCTATAATTGATTGACAACCCCTTGATAGCGTTGGGTGCAAGATCTTTGTGTTTGTGAGGTACTTGTGACTTGACGCGATCCTCCCTCTGGATCGATACCTTGGTTCTCAAAACTGAGGGAAATACTTACCGCCGCTGTGCTAGATCACCCTTTTCGCTTCGAGGGAACACCAACGCAAGGCTACAAGACCACGGGGGAATCCTTTTCATATTTGCCAAGGAAGTCCCTAAAGGCGTAGCCGTAGCGGAAGGATTCCTGGCGCCGTTGCTGAGGATTATCAAGACAAGAATAGTCTCCCGTCAACACGCTTATTTCTGGTGTCATTGGAAGTTCTTTTGTTGCAGTAGCAGAAGTATTTATGGCCCCGTTGCCGGGGAAGGATAGATCAAGTCAAGATCTATCCAAGTAGGTGTCACAAACTCTTCTCTTGCATTTACCTTTTTTGCCAGTTGCCTCTCGTTTTCCTCTACCCCACTTCACATTTGCCGTTTTCATTTGCCTTTCTCCTTTGCCGTTTTCTTTTGTCTTTTGCCTTCTTTTTCCGCCTGTTTTTATTGCTTGCTCTTGGGCTTGCTCGTGAGAGACCTTTCCTCATGGCCAAACCAAACAATTTTAGAAAGTTGGAAGAGATTGAAAGTCGTGTCGAAGGTTTCATGTCTTTTCAGTTTGACCAAAATAGTTACTTCCGTAGGGAATTAAAAGAGCAAAATTCTTTTATGGCCCGTTTGAATAAAGAAGTTGATGTTATGGCCAAAGAATTCCTTGCACTAAATTCTTAGCTTGCTCACCTTGAAAAATTGGTGGGCCAAATTTCGGACAAGCAGGCTACCATACTCAATAAGATGGCAGCTAAAACTGAAATTTGTGATGCAAATCACGAAGATCTTAAAGTGCTTTGTGTGACTCCTCTCGAATCTTCGTTTTCGCATGTCAAACCTATTGATGAAGGGGCTGGATTTGAATCCACTTTGGTTGAAAAACGCCCCAATGATTCGGAGTCCACCTATCTTGATGATAAAGCTGTGGAGAGTGGAGTAGAAGAAATCAAAATATTGGGTAGTAATGAAACTCCCACTTTGGATTTCAAGGAATTCAATTATTGTAGTTGCTCCTTGTTTGAATGCATTTCTTTGATGCAATCCATTGCAATCTCTCCACATGCTTATAGCCAAAGCAAAGCCTTTACCGCTCATATCGTAGATGCTATGATGAAATATCTTGAAGAGAATCTCGAACTAGAAGTTTCTATACCTAGAAAACTTCATGATGAGTGGGAACCTACTATCAAAATCAAAATCGAAACTATGAATGCAATGCTTTGTGTGATTTCGGTGCTAGTGTTGCCGCGATTCCAAAGTCTTTATGTGATATTCTTGGTTTTCATGAGATTGAAGAGTGTTCTCTTAATTTGCATCTTGCGCATTCTACTGTCAAGAAACACATGGGAAGGATCAATGATGTTCTTATTGTTGCAAATAAGAACTATGTACCCGTGGATTTCATTGTACTTGATATAGATTGCAATCCTTCATGTCCCATTATTCTTGGTAGACCTTTCCTAAGGACTATTGGTGCTATCATCGATATGAAGGAAGGGAATATTAGATTGCAATTTCCTGTAAAGAAGGGCATGGAGCATTTTCTTAGAAAGAAAATAAGATTGCCTTATGAATCTATGATGAGGGCTACTTATGGTTTACGCACCAAAGATGACTATACGTGATTCCATCACCTTATGCCTAGCTAAGGGCGTTAAACAATAGCGCTTGTTAGAAGGCAACCCAACAAATCTATCCTTTTTCTTTTTGTTTTGTATTTTCCACACTTCCATAATTCTGTTATGATTGTGTTTTTTGTGTTTCTTTCTGCGTTTGTGCCAAGTAAAACCGTTATAATTAGTCTTGGGGATGATCGTTTGGTCATTTTGGAAAAGACAGAAACTTTCTGCTCATGAAAAGAATTTTTTTTTTCTGTAAGAGCTTTTGAGTTTATTCTTTTTGCTGCTGATTGCTACGCAAATTCTACAGACTGTCGTAGTTTTTTATAATTTGTGAAGTACCAGAAGTATACGAAGTATACAGATTGATATAGACTGGTCTGCTGTTAACAGATTCTGTTTTTGTTGAGTTGGTTGCTTATTTTGATGAAACTATGGATAGTATCGGGGGGTACTAGCCATGGAAGATTGAAAATACAGTAACCCAACATCAAGATAAGTAGAATCTAAGTTTTCTATAGTACCTAAGGAAGTGGTGGTTTGCTTTCTTATACTAATGTTATCATGAGTTTCTGTTTAAGTTTCGTGTTGTGAAGTTTTCAAGTTTTGGTGAACTTATTATGGACAAAGAGATAAAGTGTGGCAAGAGCTCAAGCTTGGGGATGCCCAAGGAAGCCCAAGTTGATTCAAGGATGCCGTCAAAGCCGAAGCTTGGGGATGCCCCGAGAAGGCATCCCCTCTTTCGTCTTCAATCCATCGGTAACGTTACTTGGGGCTATATTTTTATTCACCACATGTTATGTATTTTGCTTGGAGCGTCTTGTATCGTAGGAGTCTTTTATTTTTGTTGTGTCACAATCTCCCTTGCTGAACACCTAGAGAGAGAGACATCGACTCACTGTGATTTTGTCGAGCTTCACTTATATCCTTTGGTTAGACAATTCAGCTCCCATGTGCTTCACTTATATCTTTTGAGAAAGTTGATTTTGCTCTATGTGCTTCACTTATATCTTTTAGAGCACGGAAGCGTGTGGCATGGTAGTTGATCTATGCTATGAAAGTAGTCTCAAAAGGGGTAGTTATCCAAAGGGATATGAAAACTACCACCTTCATGTGCATTGAATAGTTAGAGAAGTTTGATTCCTCTCAATTAGTTTTGAGATGTGGTTGTGGTAATATTTAAGGTATGTTAGTATGGTGTTGTGGATCTAGAAATACTTGTGTTGAAGTTAGTGATTCCCGTAGCATGCACGTATGGTGAACCGCTATGTGATGAAGTCTGAGCATGATTTGTCTATTGATTGTCATCCTTTGTGTGGCGATGATTTATGCCTACCAACCCTTCCCCTAGGAGTATGCGCTGAATGCTTTGTTTCGATTACTACTAAAACTTTTGCAACAAGTATATGAGTTCTTCATGACTAATGTTGAGTCCATGGTTTAGATGCACTTTCACCTTCCACCATCACTATCGTCTTTAGTGTCGTGCAACTTTCGTCGGTGCACAAAACCCACCATATAGCCTCCCTCAAAACAGCCACCATACCTACCTACTATGGCGTCTTCAAAGCTATTCTGAGATATATTGCCATGCACCTACCACCATGACATGTGCCACCAGTTCTACATTGCCATTGCATGATCGTAAGATAGCTAGCATGATGTTTCCTTTGATGTCTATGCCATGCTAGATCATTGTCACGGTACACTACCGAAGGCATTCCATATAGAGTCATCATTGCTCTAAGTTTTGAGTTGAAAGTGTGATGATCATCATTGATGGAGCATTGTCCCATGTGAGGAAATAAAAGTGGCCAGCGAATCCCATATACAAAAAGAGGCCAAAGATGCCCACCAAAAAAAACAGGCCAAAGAGCCCGCCAAAAAAATGAGAGTAGAAGAGAAAAGGGACAATGCTACTATCCTTACACACTTGTGCTTATTAAGCACCATGATCTTCATGATTGAGAGTCTTTCGTTTCATCACCACCATATAGCTAGTGGGAAATTTTCATTATATAACTTGGCTTGTATATTCCAATGATAGGCTTCCTCAAAATTGCCTTAGGTCTTCGTGAGCAAGCAAGTTGGATGCACACGCACTAGTTTTCTTTAAGAGCTTTCACATACTCTTAGCTCTAGTGCATCATTTGCATGGCAATCCCTACTCATTCACATTGATATCTATTGATGAGCATCTCCATAGCCCATTGATATGCCTAGTTAATGTGACCATCTTCTCCTTGTTTGCCTTGCAACCTCCAACACATTCCATTCCTCTTATAGTGCTAAAACAATGGCTCACGCTCATGTATTGCGTGAGAGTTGAAAAGGTTTGAGAAAGTAAAGGTGTGAAAACAATTACTTGACCAATATCGGGGTTGTGCATGATTTAAATTCGTTGTGCAAGGATGATAGAGCATAGCCAGACTATATGATTTTGTAGGAATAACTTTCTTTTGGACTAGTTATTTTGAAAGTTCATGATTACCTTGCTAGTTTTCTTGAAGTATTATTGTCTCCACATAAATAGCAAACTATTGTTTTGAATCTAATGGATCTGAACATTCACGTCACATAAGAGGAGTTACAAAGGACATCTATGCTAGGTAGCATGAAAGCATCAACAATTCATTATTTATCACTTCCCTACTCGAGGATGAGCAGGAGTTAAGCTTGGGGATGCTTGATACGTCTCAAACGTATCTAATAATTTTTTATGGTTTCATGTTGTTTTCTTGTCAACTTTGGATGCTTTATGTACCTTTTATATCTTTTTTGGGACTAACTTATTAATTCAGTGCCAAGTGCCAGTTCCTGTTTTTCTGTGCTTCTGACTCTTTTCAGATCTGATTTTGGAACGGATTCCAAACGGAATAAAATCCACGAAATAAATTTTTCCAGAACAGAACGAGATCAATGGACTCGAGGGCCAAGGTAGGAGAGCCAAAGGGGTCCCACAAGCCCTGTAGCCGCCACCAGGGGGGCCGGCGGCTACCAGGCTTGTGGCCTCCCTGGCGCCCCCGTAGCAGAAGGATTCCTGGCGCCGTTGTTAAGGAGTATCAAGAGAAGAATAGTCTCCTGTCAACACGTTTATTTCTGGTGCCATTGGAAGGTCTTTTGTTGTAGTAGCAATGTCCGAGGGGGTCACAAGCCCAGGAGCCGTGACACCCCCTAGAGCGCAGCTGGCAGGCTTGTGAGCAATCCCTAAGGCGGTTGGGCCCCTTCTGTCGCCACAAGAAAGATAATACTCAAAAGAAAATCGTGTTAAAAGGACACCTCAATCGGAGTTACGGATCTTCGGGAATTTAAGAAATGGCGAAAGGCGGAATCTGGGAGTGCAGAAACAGAAGGACACAGAGAGAGACATCCAATCTCGGAGGGGCTCTCGCCCCTCCGCCGCCAGGGAGACCATGTACCAGAGGGGAAACCCTTCTCCCATATAGGGAGGAAGTAAAGGAAGAAGAAGAAGAAGAAGGGGGGCTCTCTCCCCCTCTCTCCCGGCGGAGGCAGAACGCTGCCCGAGACATCATCGTGTGACGGCGATCTACACAAACACCTTCGTCATCTTCACCAACACCTCCATCACCTTCCCCCATTTATATTCAGCAGTCCACTCTCTCGCAACCCGCTATACCCTCTACTTGAACATGGTGCTTTATGCTTCATATTATTATCCAATGATGTGTTGCCATCCTATGATGTCTGAGTAGATTTTCGTTGTCCTATCGATGATTGATGAATTTCTATGATTGGTTTAATTTGCTTGTGGTTATGTTGCTGTCCTTTGGTGCCCATCATATGAGCGCGCGCGTGGATCACACCATAGGGTTAGTAGTATGTTGATAGGACTATGTATTGGAGGGCAAGGGTGACATAAGCTTCAGCCTTGCATAGAAATTGATGCATACGGGATTGAAGGAGGACCAATATATCTTATTGCTATGGTTGTGTTTTCCCTTAATGAACATTAGTACTTGCGGATGCTTGCTAATAGTTCCAATCATAAGTGCATAGAATTCCAAGTAAGGGATGACATGCTAGTAGTGGCCTCTCCCACATAAAACTTGCTATCGGTCTAGTAACATAGTCAATTGCTTAGGGACAATTCCGCAATTCCTACCACCACTTTTCCACACTCGTTAAACTAACGTAATTGTTTCTTTATCTAACGAGCCCCTAGTTCTTATTTGTGTGTTCTTTATTTTCTTGCAAAGCTATCCTATCAGTCCAACAAAGTACTTCTAGTTTCATACTTGTTCTAGGTAAAGCGAACGTAAAGTGTGCGTAGAGTTGTATCGGTGGTCGATAGAACATGAGGGAATATTTTTCCTACCTTTAGCTCCTCGTTGGGTTCGACACTCTTACTTATCGACAAAGGCTACAATTGATCCCCTATATTTTTGGGTTATCAAGACCTTTTTCTAGCGCCGTTGCCGGGGAGCAATAGCGTGGGGTGAATATTTTCGTGTGTGCTTGTTTGCTTTATCACTAAGTAGATTTATTTGCTGTTCTAAGTTGTTCTCTATCTTTTGTTGTGGATATGAAACACAAAATACCAAAAAAATAGGTGTACTTGCTACTCATGGAGATGGGGAACCTCCTAAAACCCTCGATGCTCGTTATGTGGAAAATATTATGCACTTCTTTAATAATCCTGAGAAAACTCCATTCAATTATATAATGGGATACACATTGGATAAACGTGAATATTTAGGGATTATCGCTTGACACAAAAAGGGAAACTATTATGGGATCAAATTCTTATGTTGAAATGGTATGCTTGGGATCTATGCTTGAGATATGATATTACTTGCTGCTCTATGATGAAGGCTCAACACCTTCCCTTTTCTTGTAAATTTAATGCTAATGAAACCTTGGCTTCTTATGCTAATGGTATATATGATTATTATGATGTGGAACAAATAGAAGAGTTTGTTTCTTTTATGGCTGCTTATGAAATTGAAGCTCTGTTTGAAAAGTGTGATGATAATGATGATGCGGTTTACCGATCTGAAATTTTGGTTATGCTTCGTTATTGTTATTCTAATTATGAATATAATGCCCATACTTATGGATTTATGGAGAAAATCTTCACTGCCTAAGAAGAGACTAATATTTTGCAGGAAGAAGAAAATGCTGAAACTGTGAGCTCATTAGATGAAAAGGATGAGGAGGAGAGCGAAGAACAAAAGGAGGAAGAGCGGACTAGCTACCCGTGCCCACGTTCTAATGAGAGTAACTCTTCAACTCATACATTGTTTAATTTCCCTTCGTTCTTACCAAAGGATGAATGCTATGTTGATTGCTATGATCCCTTGGATTCGTTTGAAATATCCCTTTTAGATGAACTTGATGCTTGCTATGCTTGTGGCCATGATGCCAATATGAATGCTGCTTATGAAGATGAACTTGCTATAGTTCCTTATGTTGAACATTAAATTGTTGCTATCGCAACCACTTATGATAGTCCTATTATCTTTTTGAACTCTCCCAACTACACTATATCAGAGAAGTTTGCTCTTATTAGGGATTACATAGATGGGTTGCCTTCTACTATTACACACGATGATTTTGATGAATATAATATGCATGTGCTTTCTGCTCCTACTTGCAGTTATTATGAGAGAGGAACTACATCTCCACCTCTCTATGTTTCGAATATGATAAAATTGCAGGAAACTTCTTATCCTATATATTGGCCTCTACTTGATGTGCATGAATTGTTCTTTTATGACATGCCAATGCATATGAAGAGATTTAGACTTCGTCATTGCATGATATATGTTACCTTGTGCTCACTACTAAACTACAAATCATTGTTAATTAAAATTGGCTTTGATATACCTTGGGATCCGGGTGGATCCATTACTTGAGCACTTTATGCCTAGCTTAATGGCTTTAAAGAAAGTGCTGCCTGGAAGACAACCTGGAAGTTTTAGAGAGTCATTTATTTCTGTTCAGTACTTTTATATAGTTTAAAACAACAAAAATATAGAGGGAACTTAAATCTTTTTCAAAAAGAGAAACGATTGAAAGGTGATGCATTCCGGAAGTGAGAGTCGACCTTGAATACTTGTGTTCATCCTCATGGAAACAATGTAGAATTTTTCATGGAATTTTCTCGCAAAAATAATTATCCCTTTGTACAATTCCATTGTACTATAAAAATAATGTGCCAAGTAAAGCCTTTATGATTAGTTTGGGTGATAGTTGTTTGATCATGCTGAAAAAGATAGAAACTTTGCACTCACGAAATCATTTATTATTAATATACAGAAAGAGATATTGAGTTGATTATTTTTTCTGCTGATTTATATACAAATTTCCTTAATTATCATAATTTTTTCAGAATTTTTGGAGTATCAGAAGTATGGTATACGTTCAGATTACTACAGAGTGTTCTGTTTTTGATAGATTCTGTTTTCTATGCATTTTTCTCTTATTTTGATGAATCTATGGGTAGTATCGGGGGGTATGAACCATGGTGAAGTTGGATTGCAGTATATATAATGCTAATATGAATTTGTAATGAGTTCACAACAATACTTAATGTGGTGATTTACCTTATTATACTAACGGATCTCACGAAGGTTTTGTTGAGTTTTATGTGATTGAAGTTTTCAAGTTTTGGGTGAGACCACGATGGATGAAGGAATAAGTGCATAGAATTCCAAGTAAGGGATGACATGCTAGCAGTGGCCTCTCCCACATAAAACTTGCTATCGGTCTAGTAACATAGTCAATTGCTTGGGGACAATTCCGCAACTCCTACCACCACATTTCTACACTTGTTAAACTAACGTAATTGTTTATTTATCTAACCAGCCCCTAGTTTTTATTTGCATGTTCTATATTTTCTTGCAAATCTATCCTATCACTCCTTAAAATTACTTCTAGATTCATACTTGTTCTAGGTAAAGCGGACGTAAAGTGTGTGTAGAGTTGTATCGGTGTTCAATAGAACTTGAGGGAATATTTGTCCTACCTTTAGCTCCTTGTTGGGTTCGACACCCTTACTTATCGAGAAAGGCTACAATTGATCCCCTATACTTGTGGGTTATCACCCCCAAGTTCCAGCGTATTCTGCATGCGCCAGCATAGTGCCCAGGTGTCGAAACACCTGGACACGTGTCTTCACCAGCACATTGCTGACAAGGACAAGACGTGCATTTGATGCGTCTGACAGCAGTAGATGGATAAGCACCGCCCTAGGTTCACTGTAACTTAAGGTGAACCTACCACCGAGCACTGTAGGTGACCCCATTTTCCTATAAAAGGAGGCCCTTAGCTCATTCACAAGGGGTTAGACCGTTTGGACATTGGCCAGAAGACGGCTATCATCAGTCACTGTAACAAACAACAAAATGCTTAATGCAACCAGACAAGCAGGATGTAGGGTTTTACGTGTAAGCGGGCCGAACCTGGGTAAAAAGGCTTGCTGGGTGTTGATAATTAGCTCTGCTCTTGACGTCGTCTTTCCCCGCCCTACGATCACAAGGGTTTCACGTTGATTCCCATAGGTGTCGACCTAGCATTGCCAACACTATTCAACCAATCTCATGAATAAGAGGCTCACGAAAATTAATTAAACTCACACATGATGTGGTGAAGAAGAAGAAAAGAAGAAAAAGTGGTGGTAAAAAGGTATCCCTCCAATATTATATTTCTCCTAGTATTGTTGTGCCGCATCAGAATGAATCAAAAA
This sequence comes from Hordeum vulgare subsp. vulgare, assembly GCF_904849725.1. Lineage (NCBI taxonomy): Eukaryota > Viridiplantae > Streptophyta > Magnoliopsida > Poales > Poaceae > Hordeum > Hordeum vulgare. The sequence goes on along the minus strand of NC_058519.1, from coordinate 265,109,641 downwards.
ACAATTGTGGAAAATGATACAATTGATGATGATTTTGTTATGCCTATTGCTTGTTGTGATGATTATGATTGGGAAGATAATTATAACTCTTTTAATCTTCAAAACACTACGATTGGAGGCCCAACATAGTCTATAAGTATAAAGTTGCATAGTAGACATCACCAACCTTATCTTGCAATTACGTGGGTGATTGTTTGGCAAGGTCGCTTCCTTTGAAGTTTGTCACACCCTGTTTTCACTTTGTCTCAACTATAGTCTTTTCAAATTTGGAGTTAATTAGAACTTTTTAAGCAAATTCTATGAGTGTTATGATTGTCATTAATTTTTGTTTAATTCAAAACCTTGCATTGGGGTTCGCACTACATGTCCCTAATTTCAGGGGGTGCCTTCACCCAAAGATTGTATTCTGATTTTAGCACTATTGTAACTTTCCAAAATCATAAAATAATTATTTTATAAAATATTTTTCCATTTAATTTGCATATCCTTTCGGAAGGCGAGAAATGATATTTCTGGGTGGAAAATTATTTTCCGACCTTAGAAATTTGGAGATACTCACACGACATATATTTTCCATACATAAGATTTTCAACACCTATTCATGTTCAAAATATTTGAGAAAACAGTTGAAAACATATTCTGTCTGTTTTGACATTTTGAAATATTTCCAAAGGAAATATCCTCAATAAGTTCCAAGAAAATTCTAGCATGTTTCCCAAGATATATTTGGTGATCATGCCAAGTTTCACCTCATTGCAAGGAGGTTTGGTTCACCAAATAGTCCTAAAACGCTCCGTGGCTAGAATCAAGTTGAAGCAACTCTACATAGCACAGTTTGTCCATATGGTCTAGAACTTAGCCGGAGTGCTCAGTATCCCAAATGTTGAGGCCCTACCAAGAATTGGATTTGTGGGAATTTATTTACTCACATTTTCATTTATTAAGGCAGAAGTCCATCTGGGTGTGTTTTCAAGTTTATACTATCAAACTTGTCTAATGAAGCTCAAATTTGGTAGAGCGTCCTAATCTTGCCTAAAAGACAAACGTGTTAACTATAGGCATCATTGGTGAAGGTTAGCTGCCCCAAACCGAGGTCAAACACCTTCAGCCAGATTGGTCAAACATCATCTAGCACTCTCTACACCCACACCATTCTCTCCAAACTCCCAACACAGTTTGCCATCACCACTCCTCAACTGCAGATGAGTGGACCCTCCATAGTTTGACGTGAGTAAGCCAAAAACACAAATTTAGTTTGTGGTTCAAAGCTGACAGCACCTCTTTAGGCCTCTCCCTTTGACCAACATTGCTTCTCTCGGTTCCTATTAACCAAGGGGCATCTAAACCAATACTCAGAAAAGCCATACAGGGTTAAAGCACACCAGAGCACGCAAACATGTCGTGGCATGCCAAAGATGCGCTCTGGGCGCGCTACAAGGCGCACCCGAGGCAAGGGAGGCTAGCCCCGGCCGGTTCTCACCTCCCATCAATGTCTCTCCATGTCCCAGACAAGCACCCGACCCAGGGCAGCCTGGGGGCCCCCTTCGCACCCTCTCTACTGACTTAGGCGACGCGTGCCCACGTGTGCCTGATTCGGTCAGTAGGGCGCGACCCCCGCAACACATGCGCACAGAGGCCCTGCTCCCTCCCGTTGAGTCTCTCGAGTCTCAAACCACATCCGCGAAACCGTGGTTTTGGCTTCGAGCTCTGTCTCCCTCTCCTGTAGACGTGGTGAAACCACCTGCGCTCCCCGCTCGGTGCACCGATGCTGGCCTATAAATATCCCCCGTTCACTCCAGCACCTCACCCCTCTCCTCGAGAGTTTCAATCGAGCCCCTAGCCACTCCACTCTAGCAAGGAGAGCCCCGGTGCTCGACATCGACCGAGGCGCCGCCGCTTCGGAGCTCAGTAGATCTTGGGCTACAGGCCAGCTCTCGCTCTCCTCTCACCTCCTCCGTGACCGTAGTGAGCTCAGGAAGCTTCTCCAGCTCTTCCCCGAGCTTTTCCCTGCCCGCATATAGTCAGTATTAATCGGTGCACCCCGACATGGTGTTACTGATGGCTCCTCCAGAGCACTTGCATTGAGAATGACCTTACCATATATGAGGGTTACGCTGATAAAAGTTGACAACTAGTAGTAGTGCTACACATAGGATGAGCATATGCATGATGATGGTAACTCAAAGCTGAATACGAAGGTTTTACGAAAACCAGTCGGTTGCCACTAATACCCGAGGGTGATGGTGTTAAGCTGGATGACCACTTGAGAAAGAAGTGGTGTACCGAAAAGGTTTTGTTTGAGTGGTTTCGGAAATTGGATTAGATTTATGATGTGTGGACCGTCCCAACCTTACATGTGCGACCATGATACCCCTTTATGGGACGGGGTTTTGTTGATTACATTGGTCGGTGCTAGCAAAGATCCCGCATTTCTAGTGGCGGGAGTGGTCTGTTCACTCTCGTGATAGGGTCGTGCCAGGTAGGATGACTATGCCATTTTTACGTGTTCCTGGCACACCTGGTCCCTGCATGAATGATACGGTCCAGAGTAGGTGCTCGTAAGACATACATCATGTGGGATGGGTACCAATCGAGTGGACTCTTCGTCTAGTTTCGTCAGTGGAAAGGCAATGATCACATACTTACATCGGGTATGTTATATACCGCGAGTCGTGGATGGCACGGAAGTTTCCTGGATCTCGTGGGTACAGCGTACAACCTCTATAGAGTATAAAACTATTCGAATAGCCGTGTCCGCGGTCAAGGATAGTTGGGTAATCCTGCTTAAACTACATCTAGTCGTTTCCGCATAAACCAAGTGTGTGTGTGTGTGTGTGGTTGAGAAAGATGATATTGTCAAGTCCGGTGACTTGGCATATATGGTGAACCTGCGGTGTTCAGCCCTCAGCAGATATGTTGATATCTATAAATTGTTCTTATGAATACCATCTACCTTATGATGCATATCCATACAAGTAATTGACCATGCTTATTCTTAAGTAAAAACTTGCTTTGCACAAAGGATGCATATTACTATATTATCGTACCAACTGCATTATCCATATCTGGGCTGTTTGCGAGTACATTCAAAGTACTCGGTCGCTTGCCACTGGTTATTTTATTGACCAGACATGGAGGAACCAGAGTATGGAGAAGAATTCGTCGCCAGAGACGGACACGCGAACTAGGACGCTTCCCAGTGAGAATGACTATTGGTTAAGGTTGATGGCATGGGTTCCCATTTACTACCGAGTATTCCGCTAGTAGTCTAGGCCCTGCCTATGTAAGACTTGACCATTATGGTCCTTTATTGTACCAGACGTTAAATTCGGATGTAAGAGTCTTGTTATTCAGTATATGTGTGTTCAGTGTGCATTGATCTCTAGGATCACTATACACGTGCATTTGGCGATCTCAACATGTAAGTCGGGGTCCCCACAGAGCTGGTATCAGAGCCATCCCGACTGTAGGAAGCCTTAGGTAGCTTGGACGGTAGGTGAGAGAAATAACACTCTCAGCCCTTACACTTGAGATTTCTACGCCCAACTACCTTTTCATACCACCACCAATTTCTAACCCTCTCCTAAAAACCTTGTAGATAGACGTCGTACCTAAGACACTTCTAGAAACTGGCTTTCCCCTACTCTTGGGAGACAACTTGGAGAAGTGTCAAGTACGCCGCACGCCCATTTTTCTCTACCACGAGCACTGGGTCAATGCCAACACAAAGGAATATCACGTAGACATGATTGTGAAGGCAAACGACTCCCCATCTAGTTGGTTCTTTGAAGGACCACAGATAGTGACCCTGGTGTTGGAAGTGGAGACAGCAGCACAAGAGGCGCTCGTGCATCTCCACGACTTCCATCCCGAGATGGACAACGAGACTGCTAGTCGTCACCTTCCTTTTGTTAAGGACAGACTTGATGGGAGCTGGACACTCAACCCATCCCCATAGGACGGCACTCCACTCATGTTTTAGACCTACTACAGCCTCTCTGCTGACACTCTAGCTCACCTTCTAATGAAAGAATCAGTGACGCTCCGCCAAGAACTTCAACAACTCAAGGACCTACTCTAACTAGAGAAGATGAAGACATGCCAGGTCAATAAGGATGGAGTACCCGGAGGGCAATCTACCATCGCCTTCCGAAGAGGAATACCACACTTAATGCCACTCCTATACAGAGTCGTCGCCTTACCGCAGATGAATACACTGAGCTCCTCACCGCTTCACCGACAAAACATCATCGTGATGGACCTCTTCCTTCCCCCACACCCGTGAAGCAAGAATATACCCGCACCGATGATGATGAAGAGGAAGACCCTGAAGAACATGTGTATGAGACCGAGCAATCCGTCGCTTAGATGGATGTCTTAGGACAAGTTAGGAGTCCCCATGCGAAGTCGAGTTCGTGTAATATTTGATACGAAACCATGAATTTTTGTTGTATGTGTGCTTTCTGTTTGAGTCTCAATGCAAGCTTTTGCCTTACGCAACATGTAAGCGACTGCATCACCTATCTTAATTAATGTACTGCATATGGTTCTTCGACCCTTCTTGCTTGACACACTTGCACTATACCAAAGCCCCTTATAAAGGCACGTCATCCCTTTATGCTTTCCTCTTGACCGATTCGGAGTATTGACCTGTCTGCTCGAAACAGGATGGTGATTGCTACTCGCACGAGTACCTTCGGCAACCCCAACACTAGCACTTCTAACCAGCAGCCAGGAGACGGTGGGTCTGTCCAAGCTGGAGATCACCCCGACCAGCAGGAAGGCGACATTCCCCCCACCACCACATCCTCCAGAGCAGATGACTGTGGCTCAGTTCCTTCAAGGTCTCCGAGAGGAATGCCAAGCCAACAACGCTGCCGTCCAGAAGATAGCTCACGCCCTAGTGAACAACCCACCACAGGGCGGAAATGGCAATGGTCGCTCCACTCTGTCTGAGTTCATGAGGACTAAGGCCCCAACATTCACTAAGACAACTAAGCCCCTGGATGCCGATGACTGGATCCACACCATTTAAAACCTCCTCGCGCTGGTTAAGTGCACCTACGATGGCGAGAAAGTCCCTTCATGCTTATCACTGTCTCGGAGGCACAACCTGGGCTTGGTGGGACGGGTTCCAGATTATGCGAGACGCGCAGGCTATCACTTGAGTTGTCTTCAAGGACGGGTTCCGCGTTGCTCACATTCCCCCTAGAATGATGACTATCAATAAGTCGGAGTTCTGGGCTCTGAAACAAGGCAACGGAACAGTCAAGGAATACCTGCATATGTTTAACATCTTGTCGAGGTATGCACCAGGAGACGTTAGCACTGAAGCCGCTAAGGTGGAACGTTTCGTGGAAGGGCTTCAACAATCGCTACAATATCAGCTTGTTGTCTCTGACTGCCGGACCTTCTATGATCTGGTGAACAAGGCTCTCATGCTGTAAGACAAGCGTCGTGCAATGGATGATACTCGCAAGCGTAAGCCGATGGGCAATGGAGGTTCCAGCAACCAGAAGGCACATCCGTGGCAATCTGCCCCGGCAAGGCCTAGCTATCAGCAGCAGGAGTAGAAGACTCTTGCATTCCGCCCAAACTATCAGCCTCATCAGCATGCAAACCCCAAGACAACAATCAATCCGGCCAACAAAAGTGGGGTCAAGCCCAACATACCAGGGTAGGTCACCTGCTTTGGATGTGGTCAGACTGGACACTACTCCACGCAATGGCCCAACAAGAAGCCCGATGCACCGCGCCCCAATGGGCCAAATCAAGGACAAGGTCATGAAGCACCAAGCAGGAATCACGCTCCTCGCAACCAACAGTACCACATCAGGGGACGTGTGAATGACATCTCCGCCGAGGAAGCCTAGGAGGACTTGGACTACATTTTGGGTACATTCCTCGTCAACTCCACCCCAGCAACAGTATTGTTCGATGGTGGTTCTTCGTATTATTTTGTCACCCAAAAGTTTGCTGCAAAGTGTGGTTTGAAGCCTACCCTCCTTAATGTTTAAATGGCAGTGCATACCCCGGGAGCAGTGCTAAGGACCAACCTTGAATGTAGAGGAGTTGGGATCGCCACTAATGGGGTAGATTTCATAGCAAACCTCATCATCCTTAAGTTGCAAGGCTTGGACGTGATCCTTGGTATGGATTGGTTGGCCAGGCACCAATGGATACTGGACTGCACCAAGTGACCAAAGGGTCAAAGTCAAACACGTCCCCGAGCCTACCTCCACTCAAGTCCCTTAGGTTAATTGCCTTTCGGAAAAGAGTTGGACAGAGTACCAGTAGTATTTGAATACCTGGACGTCTTTACTGAAGAGCTACCTGGGATGCCTCCTAACAGAGACATGGAGTTGAGCATTGAGATCATGCCCCGGTCAAGGCCTATCTATAAGAAGCCCTATTGAATGGGATCTGACGAGCTGGAAGAACTGAAGAAGTAGTTGGATGAGCTACTCAGGATGGGATTCATCCGTCCAAGTGCATCACCTTGGGGATAGCTTGTTCTATTCGTGTCCAAAAATGATCGGACTACCAGGGTCTGCGTCGATTACCGTCCCCTCAATGAAGTCATGATAAAGAACAAGTATCCACTCCCCAAGATTGAAGACCTATTCGACCAGTTAAATTGTGCCAAGGTATTCTCCAAGATCGATCTCAGGTCTGGGTATTACCAACTGAAGATTCGGCCCGATGACATACCTAAGACGACATTCGTGACCAGGTACGGTTTGTACGAGTGCACGATCATGTCGTTTGGGTTGACCAATGCCCCAGCATACTCCATGTACCTCATGAACAAAGTTTTCATGGAATACTTGGATAAGTTTGTTGTCGTCTTCATCGATGAAATATTAATCTTCTCCAAATCCGAAGAAGAACATGAGCAACACTTGAGGCTAGTGTTGGTAAAACTTTGAGAGCACCAACTTTATGCCTAGTTTTGCAAATGTGAATTCTGGTAGCACGAAGTTGGATTCTTGGGTCATACCATGACGACATATGGATTGGTAGTCGATCCCACCAAGATTACTATGGTAACCAACTGGGACTCGCCAATCGACGTGAAGGAAGTTAGAAGCTTCCTCGGGCTCGCGGGATACTACCGCAAGTTCGTGGAAGGGTGTCGGTGCACTAGAGACTGTGGTCTCCTGTGCCCCAGACTTATGCACAGGCACCAGCGGCACCCCTGGCGACATTATACCAAGAGAGCCGACGGCGAGAAACCCCATGCTCGCCAAGACCACACCCCGCCAAAGGTGTGAAGAGCCACCCTGGGCTACAAGGCCCTGGAAAGCCCTCCTTGTCAGGAATACCCACAAGGACCCGGCGAGCCCTCCTCGCTTGGAAGACACACAAGGCCCCGGCAGGCCCTCCTTGTTGGGAAGACTTGCAAGGCCCCGGCAAGCCCTCCATGCCAGGAAGATATCCAAGACCCCGGCAAGCCATCCTTGCTGGTAAGATGGGCGAGTCCTCAAGCAAGGACGCCAGGCCGACAAGCTCCCTTTTCCCACCAGGTGTCCCTCCTGCCAGAGTGCCACCGACCGCCACCGCTCCAACGCATCCTTCATGCACCAGCACAAAGCCGAGGTGTCCATACACCTGGGTACGTGTCGAAGCCACCTTGATGCTGGCCAGGGGGCCTGCCAAGGCATTTACTACCCCTGACACCATACTAGAAATATAAGCGGTGAACCCTGTTCACTATGCAACCCGTGAGCACACTTTTGGTGACCCCTTTGCCAATAAAAGGAGGCCCAAGGCTCATTTCTAGAAGTTGGAACTTTTGGGGATTTAGACTCTCTAATCACCAGCTAAATTACTGTAGAAAATAACCCTATAGTAAGCGCCCAATACAAACAAAGCAGGAGTAGGGTTTTACGCGCCAAGCTGTCCGAACCTGGGTAAACGACCTCGCAGGTGCCGATGCGCCAGTTCCGCCCTTGGCGCCACCTCTTGCCCTCCTTCGAGCGCCATGGGACCCTTAGCGCCTCCCACAGGAGCGCCTTTCTCCCGACGTATCTGGCGCCCCAGGTAGGGGGAGCTACTGAGAACTTTTTCACGGATTCGAGAAAGGTCCGGACCAGATCTTGGGAAGTTGAGCGCACCATCGCAGTTTCCAAAGGCAGAACACAGCGGTGGTCGCTCCACTTCGCTATGGCCTTGTGACACATGTGCAAGCGCGCCACTGTGAGAACACAGGCCAAGGAGGCAGAGACCCTGAGCTCGATGGCATCAGGTTAATGCGTCGCTCCAGGACAGTACGTTGCTGTCGAGGGTGTGCCTGGGGCTTCGGCGAGGCCTCCGGCGGATACTCCGGCTGACGCACCTCCGCGGAGTGATGCATATCCGTCGAGGATGCGCCAATAGGCCCCGAAGCCGAGGCACGCACGCCAGCTGAAACCCTTCCCCGCATTGGAAGCATCGCGTCACCACCGAAGATGCGCTTTGGGGCTCCGCCAGCACCGCCTGGCAATAGAGAAAAATGAGTTATACTCCGGCAACCCCTTTCCCGTACGATAGTCATGGACTATCGGCAAGAACCTTGTCGGTGGGGAAGTTGCCGAGAGAGTATAACATCCTGCTTAACGGGGGTCTGAGGCCACGACAAAAGACCCAAACCCCGCAGGAAGAAGTGCGGCGACACAACAAATAAGTGATAGAGATTCTAGATGAAATTTTGAGTATATATGTTGTTTCCTTTCTACAAATACCAATCTTTGTTTGAGAAACCTGCGCGCAGATGGAACCTTGTCAGGATCAGTGCACCTTGGCTCTGTTTCGAACTCGTTCAACAATGCGAATGGACACAGAGTGCCTGCACACTGTTTCGAACTTATTCAACAGATCAAGCGGTTACGCAGCGCCTTATTTTGCGTCGAGCCGCGCTCGATGATCTAATGGTTGCACTGAGTGCGGCAAGGAGTCTTGCCGGTAACGACCCCTCCGACGAACTGCTAAGGATCCGTTCCTCAAGGCACTAGCGGCAGGACCAGTCACACCGGCAAACTTCCGGAAAACGCAAAGGACGTATCATACAAAGAGGGGGATCAGACACAAAGGAAACAACATTTCATTCATCTGTTTGATGCAAACTCAGACAATTTACATGGATGATTTTACTACTCTAACCTATGATACTGTCTTTTGGCGAGGAACCTGCTTGCCGGACAGAAGTTCAAGAAGACAAAAACCGGGACAACCCCCTGCGCAATCCAGGTTGGTTTCTCCTGGACCAGCATTGCGAAGTGGAGAACGGGGCTAGAGGACAGGGCGACCGGAGGGGATGTAGAAGCCGGAGCATGCGATCGAAACTCCTCAAAGACGAGGTGTTGATTCCGGATCCGGCAGGATAACCCCGCCGGGCGGGGGCGAGGCGTGAGCTGGCCTCGACGACATGGCCGGTGGTCAGTTAGAGATCGGGGTGTCGTGCTCCAACCTTACGCCCCGAGATCCTCACCTGCGAAGAGTGCCACTGCCACCGCTGTCCTCCTCGTCGCTATTGCTCGAGGAGGGACATTCGGCGCCACTCGAGCTCTCTTCGCACCAGCCGAGACGCACACCTGAGCACCCATAAAACTTGACGGATATCATATTATCCTCCTCTAGCTTGAAGCGAAGGATATGCCCATCCTCGAGGCTGTGGGCGCAGGCGAAGGCTTTCCAGCCCCGCCCGAGCAACATGGAGCGGCATTTCGGGTACTCCACGTGCACCTGGATAGCACCGTGGGAGCAACTATACACCCGCAACCACAAGACGGGAGGATTGGTGGCCTCCATCGCCCTGGCAAAGGGGCGAGGGAGGTGAAGATTGCCCCGAGGAAGGCTGTGCAGCTCCAACACGAACTCCAACGCCGTCCCGTCCGAGTGCCCGCTCCATGGAGGAGAAGCCGGCGCTGGGGGAGAAGACGGGGATGCTGGAGTAGCACTCCCCCTTCGCGGCCACGGCCTCCGCGACAACCGTGGCCCCTCGCCCTGATAACCCACAAGTATTGGGGATCGCAACAGTTTTCGAGGGTAGAGTATTCAACCCAAATTTGTTGATTCGACACAAGGGGAGGCAAAAGAATATTCTCGAGTATTAGCAGTTGAGTTGTCAATTCAACCACACCTGAAAGACTTAGTATCTGCAGCAAAATTTCGGTAGCAGAGTAGTGTGATAGGAACGGTAGCAACGGTAACAGTAGCAGTAGTGACAGAAGTAGCGCTAACTGTAGCAGTAGTGACAGCAGTAGCGGTAAAGTAACATAGCAAGGACCAGTAGGAAAAGAATGGTAGGCATTGGATCGGTGATGGTTAATTATGTCGGATGACATTCATCATGTAACATTTATAACATGGGGTGATTTGTAACTAGCTCCAATTAGTCAATGTAATGTAGGCATACATTCCGTATATAGTCATACGTGCTTATGGAAAAGAACTTGCGTGACATCTATTGGCCATCCCTCCCGTGGCAGCGGGGTCCTAATGGAAACTACGGGATATTAAGGCCTCCTTTTAATAGAGAACCGTAACAAAGCATTAGCACTTACTGAATACATGTACTCCTCATACTATCATCATCTCCGGGAGTGGTACCGGCTATTGTCAATCCGAGGTTGCCGGGTCATAACACATAGTAGGTGACTACAACTTGCAAGATAGGATCGAGAACACACATATATTGATGAAAACAAAATAGGTTCAGATCTGAAATCATGGCACTCGGGCCCTAGTGACAAGCATTAAGCCTAGCAAAGTAGTAGCAACATCAATCTCAGAACATAGTGGATACTAGGGATCAAACCCCATCAAAACTAACTCGATTGCATGATAGATCTCATCCAACCCATCACCGTCCAACAAGCCTATGATGAGATCACTCACGAACTATGAAGAGCATCATGGAATTGGCGATGAAGGATAGTTGGCGATGACGACGACGACGATCTCCCCTCTCCGGAGCCCAGAACAGACTCTAGATCTGCCCTATAGAGGAAGAACAGGTGGTGGCGGCGGCTCCGTGTCGTAAAACGCGATGAACTCTTCTCTCTTATGTTTTTCTGGGCGAGAGAGACTATATAGAGCTGGAGTTGGAGGCGGCGGAGCCACGAGGGCCTCACAAGCCTGCCACGCGTGGGCTGGGGGGGCACCTCCTGGGCTTGTGGGCTCCAGGGTCCATCCCTCCAGGTAATTCTTGCACCAGTATTTTTTATATATTCCACAAAAAATCCTCGTAAATTTCCAGGTCATTCCGAGAACTTTCATTTCTGCGCAAAAACAACACCATGGCAATTCTGCTGCAAACGGCGTCAGTCCGGGTTAGTTCCATTCAAATCATGCAAGTTAGAGTCCATAACAAGGGCAAAAGAGATTGAAAGAGTAGATACGATGGAGACGTATCAACTCCCCCAAGCTTAAAGCCTTGGTTGTCCTCAAGCAATTCAGTTGACAAACTAAAAGAGACAAAAGAAAAACTTTTACGAACTCTGTTTGATCTTGTTGTTGTAATTATGTCTAACTCATATTCAGATTTCAGCAAGATCATAAGCTAAGCACATAAGCAATGACATTTAGGTCTCATGGTAAACTCATATCAATGGCAAAATCAACTAGCGAGCAATAATAATAAGTTTTAAACGTCAACACTTCAATAAAAACAATCATGAAGCAATATGAACAAATGGTATCTCGGTAGCTCTTTCTGAGACCGCAAAACATAAATGTAGAGCACCTTCAAAGACCAAGGGCTGACAAAACATTGTAATTTGTGGCAAAGAAGATCCAGTCATAGTCATACTCAATAACAATTAATAGCAAAGAATAAAAAAGACAGAGATGCTCTCTAATTGGTGCCTTTATAAGGAGAGGGTGACTCAACAGAAACATAAATAGATAGGCCGTTCACAGAGGGAAGCATTGATTTGCAGAGGTGCCAGAGCTCAAGCTTTTAAAACAGAGATAAATAATGTTGGGTGGCATGCTTTCATTGTCAACGCGATGATCAAGATTTTTCACCATCTTCCATGCTACACAAATTATAGGAGGTTCCCAAATAGAGAAGTAAAGTTTTGACTCGTCCACCACCTATAAATCACACACCACGACTAGCCAAATCCTCGGGTGCCATCCATACCAACAACATTCTAGGGGGAGTTTTGTTTGCAATTATCTTTTTGATTTGAGCATGGAACTGGGCATTCCAATTACCGGCCCATTTCTCGTGAATGATAGTGAATAAAGACGTATCGAGAATAACATGCCTAGCATGGAAGATTCTGATCACCGCTTGTCATGGCATGAGCGGTTCCGTCAAGCAAAACAGATTATTACTTGAAGGTTTAGAGAGTGGCACATGCAAATTTACTCGGAACGGCAGGTAGATACCGCATATAGGTAGTTTTGGTGGACTCATATGGAACAACTTTCAGTTTATGGAAGTGGATGCACAAGCAGTATTCCCTCTTAGTACAAGTGAAGGCTAGCAAAAGATTGGGAAGCGACCAACTAGAGAGCGAGAACACTCATAAATATGCATTGAAATGAACCAACATTGAGTGCAAGCATGAGTAGGACATAAATCGCCATAAACATGAATATCATAGAGGCTATGTTGATTTTGTTTCAACTACATGCATGAACATGTGCCAAAGGAGGATACCATCCTATCATACTACATCGTAATCATCTTGAAATTCATGTTGGCATCCAAGACAAACCATTATAAGCTCCTAGCTAATTAAGCATGGCATCAGAAACTATGATCTCTAAGTTTTCATTGCATACATGTTTCTCTCATAACAAAGCTCAATTAGGAACGATGAGGTAGTCATATTTACAAAAACAAAATAGATCGAGTTCATACCAGCTTTCCAGGCTCCGCCATTTCATCATATATCGTCATTATTGCCTTTCACTTGCACGACCGAATGATGTGAATAATAATTCGAGTGTTCGTGCATTGGACTAAGCTGGAATCTGCAATGAAACATAGAGGAGAAGACAAAGTAATATGGCTCTTTGACGGATAAACGAATATGCAAGTGAGAGCCACTAAACATTTTAGCCATGGTCCTCTACCTTGAACCAAATAAAAAGAATACTATTTACACTGGAAAGCTCCCAACAAGCAAAAGAAGAACGAGAAACGCGGAAAATAGGAAAAATAAAGCTAAATTTATCATTTTTCTTCTAAGCAATAGAAAATAAAAGTATGGAACAGAAGGTTGTGACTCCTAGATTCATCCATCTCATGGTCATCAAAAGAAATCTGTCAATGAGGTTGATCAAGTCTCCTTGACAAACTTTTTTTGAATCGCATAAAACCGGAGAATTTTCTAATAATCACTAGGTTACATCAACGGGGATGTGCATATCCCCGACAAGTAAATCATACTTCATCTTGACAGTATGTATAGGGCATTCAAAGCGACCAATAAAAATTGATGATATTTTTTCAATAGCATTGATGCAGTGTACTCGATATTGTTTCTTCGGAAAGTGCACCGTGTGCTCATTACCATTAACATGGAAAGTGACATTGCCTTTGTTGCAATCAATAATAGCCCCTGCAGTGTTTAAAAAGGGTCTTCCAAGGATGACAGCCATGCCATCATGCTCTTGAATATCCAGAATAACAAAGTCTGTTAACATAGTAACGTTAGCAACCACAACAGGCACATCCTCGCAAATCCCGGTAGGAAAAACAGTTGATTTGTCGGCCATCTGCAAAGACACTTCAGTGGGTGTAAACTTATCCAATTCAAGTCTATGATAAAGATAGAGAGTCATAGCACTAACACCAGGTCCAAGATCGCATAAAGCAGTTCTAACATAATTTCCTTTAATGGAGCAAGGTATAGTGGGCACTCCAGGATCACCTAGTTTCTTTGGAGTCCCACCCTTGAAGGTGTAATTAGCAAACATGGTGGAAATCTCAACCTCAGGTATCTTCCTTTTATTAGTCACAATATCTTTCATGTACTTAGCATAAGGAGACATTTTGAGCATATCTGTCAAACGCATTTGTAGAAAGACAAGTCTAATCATTTCCACAAAGCGCTCAAAATCCTCATCATCCATTTTCTTAGATGGTTTGGGAGGAAAGGGCATGGGTTTCTGAACCCATGGTTCTCTTTCTTTACCATGCTTCCTAGCAATGAAGTCATTCTTATCGTATCTCTTGTTCTTAGGATGTGGGTTATCAAGATCAAAACTAGGTTCAATCTCCACATCCTTATAATTACTAGGTTGAGCAACATCATGAACACCACTATCGATATTATCACTAGACTCATGTTCATCACCAGAATGTGTTTCGGCATCAGAAACAGAGATATCATTTGGATTCTCAGGTGTAACAGCAGCAGGTTTGCTAGCATGCAAGTTCCTATCATCTTTCTTTTTCTTCCTAATACCAAGATGACTAGGTGCATCATTGCTAACTCCTTGAGAATCTTGTTCAATTCTCCTAGGATGGCCCTCAGGATACAAAGGTTCCTGAGTCATTCTACCACCTCTAGTGACGACTCTAAAAGAATTGTCATTGAACTCATTGAGCAAGTCATTTTGAGCCTTAAGTACTTGTTCTACTTGAGTAGTGACCATAGAGGCATGTTTACTCAAGAGCTTAAGATCATTGACATTTCTATCCACACAAGCACTTAAATGATTAATCATGCGATCATTTTGTTCCAATTGTCTGCTAACATAATCATTGAAACTTTTTTGTTTGGCAACAAAGTTATCGAATTCATCTAAGCATAAGCTAGCAGGTTTATCAAACGGAATATCACTCTCATTGAATCTACAAAGAGAATTTACCTGTACTACCTGTGTCGGGTTATCAAGACCTTGTATCTCTTTGATAGGTGGTAGATTCTTAACATCTTTAGATTTAATACCTTTCTCTTGCATAGATTTCTTGGCTTCTTGCATATCTTCAGGACTGAGGAATAGAATACCTCTTTTCTTCGGAGTTGGCTTCAGAGGTGGTTCAGGAATAGTCCAAGCATTATCATTGCTCAAGATATTATTCAATTGAATTTCAGCTTGTTCCATAGTTTGTTCCCTGAAAACACAACCATCACAACTATCTAGGTGGTCCCTAGAAGCATCGGTTAGTCCATTATAAAAGATATCAAGTATTACATTTTTCTGAAGAGGGTGATCAGGCAAAGCATTCAGTAGCTGGACAAGTCTCCCCCAAGCTTGTGGGAGACTCTCTTCTTCAACTTGCACAAAGTTATATATATCCTCCAAGGCAGCTTGTTTCTGATGGGCAGGAAAATATTTCTCACAGAAGTAGTAGATCATATCCTCGGGACTAAACACACAACTAGGAGCAAGAGAAGTAAACCAAGTCTTAGAATCACCCTTTAGCGAGAAAGGAAACAGCTTAAGGATATAGTAATGGCGAATCTTTTCCTCACTCGTGAATAGGGTGTAAATATCATTCAGCTTAGTAAGATGTGCTACAACCGTTTCAGACTCATGACCATGAAAAGGATCAGATTCTACCAAAGTGATTAACTCAGGATCGAAAGAGAATTCATAATCCTTATCACTCACAAAGATGGATGAAGTAGAAAATTTAGGATGGTATTTCATTCTAGCATTCAGAGATTTTTCTTTCCACTTGCGCAATAAATTCTCAAGATCATAGCTATCCTTACAAGAAAGAAAGTCCTTAGCTACCTCTCCCTCCATAACATAACCCTCAGGTATATCAGGCAATTCATATCTAGGAGAGCTAGTTCTAACAGGTGAAACAGCAGGTTCTACTTCAATAATTTCAGCAGTTTCAGAAGTATCATCACATTCAACAACAACTCTAGAAATTTTTGCATGAAGGAATGCACCTAGTGGCAAAGCAGTATCAAGGAAAGAATCATCATAAGCAACATGGATAGAAGAAGTAGCATCATCAAGCACATGCGACATATCAGAATTTCTAGCAGGTGGTGGTGTCGCAAACTTACTCATAACTGAAGGTGAATCAAGTGCAGAGCTAGATGGGAGTTCCTCACCTGTCGTCGTAGTTGAGGGCAAGACTTTAGTTTTTGGATCTCTCAGATTCCTCAAAGTGATCAACAGACATAAATACCAAGTGACTCAGAGAATAGAGCTAGGCCTCCCTGGCAACGACACCAGAAAATAGTCTTGATAACCCACAAGTATAGGGGATCGCAACAGTTTTCGAGGGTAGAGTATTCAACCCAAATTTGTTGATTCGACACAAGGGGAGGCAAAAGAATATTCTCGAGTATTAGCAGTTGGGTTGTCAATTCAACCACACCTGAAAGACTTAGTATCTGCAGCAAAGTTTCAGTAGCAGAGTAGTGTGATAGAAACGGTAGCAACGGTAACAGTAGCAGTAGTGACAGCAGTAGCGGTAATAGTAGCAGTAGTGACAGCAGTAGCGGTAAAGTAATGTAGCAAGGACCAGTAGGAAAAGACTCGTAGGCATTGTATCGGTGATGGATAATTATGTTCTATGACATTCATCATGTAATAGTTATAACATGGCGTGATTCGTAACTAGCTCCAGTGCGTCAATGTAATGTGGGCATGCATTCCGTATATAGTCATACGTGCTTATGGAAAAGAACTTGCATGACATCTATTGTTCATCCCTCCCATAGTAGTGGGGTCCTAATGGAAACTAAGGTATATTAAGGTCTCATTTTAATAGAGAACCGGAACAAAGCATTAGCACTTAGTGAATACATGAACTCCTCATACTATGGTCATCTCCGGGAGTGGTACCGGCTATTTTCACTCTGTGGTTGCCTTGTCATAACACATAGTAGGTGACTACAACTTGCACGATAGGATCAAGAACACACATATATTGATGAAAACATAATAGGTTCAGCTCTGAAATCCTGGCACTCCGGCCCTAGTGACAAGCATTAAGCCTAGCAAAGGAGTAGCAACATCAATCTCACAACATAGTGGATACTAAGGATCAAACCCCATCAAAAATAACTCGATTACATGATAGATCTCATCCAACCCTTCACCGTCCAGCAAGCCTACGATGAGATTACTCAAGAACGATGAAGAGCATCATGGAACTGGCGATGAAGGATGGTTGGTGATGACGACGGTGACGATCTCCCCTCTTCGGAGCCTAGAACGGACTCCAGGTCTGCCCTCCAGAGGAAGAACGGGTGGTGGCGGCGGCTCCGTGTCGTAAAACGCGATGAACTCTTCTCTCTTATGTTTTTTTTGGGCGAGAGAGATTGTATAGAGTTGGAGTTGGAGGCGGCGGGGCACGAGGGCCTCACAAGCCTGTCAGGCGCGGCCAGGGGGGCGCGCCTCCTGGGCATGTGGGCTCCTGGCTCCGTCCCTCCAGGTAATTCTTGCGCTAGTATTTTCTATATATTCCACAAAAAATCCTCATAAATTTCCAGGCCATTCCGAGAACTTTCATTTCTGCGCAAAAACAACACCATGGCAATTCTGCTGAAAACAACGTCAGTCCGGGTTAGTTCCATTCAAATCATGGAAGTTAGAGTCCAAAACAAGGGCAAAAGAGTTTGGAAAAGTAGATACGATGGAGACGTATCACGCCCCTCCGCCACCTCGGGCGCTCAGACCGCCCTCCGCAGCTGTGGCTCCTGAACCTGTGGCATGATCCGAATGGGATCCTCTTGCAGCCCTGGCGGCCGAAGGTGGCCGCTCTCGTCCCCTAGCCATGGTTAGGGGCGATCGCCACCTGAAGATGAGGAAGACACTGCAAAGACAAGCTGGTGATGCCGAATGTTTCGAGAGTTGGATGGATGAGCAAAACCCCCGTCACAAACCTCGTAATTTATAGGGCAAGGCGCGGGGGCTAACTGTTCTTACTCCGGAAACCGCCGTCCCTCTCGCCCAATTACCCCTGATCACGGGCGAACAGGGAACCGCCCTGCTCCACCAATGCATGCAGGGACGGGCCCTGCCACGAGTGCGACCTTTAAGGCCACGATCACCACTTGCCTGGCCATTAGTGCACATGCTTCACGCATGGCAGTAATGCCTCAGGGGGTGGGAAGGCCACTACGCGTACGCCTCTCCACCCCAAGATCCTGACCTGCCAAGAGCGCCACTGCCAATGTTGTCCTCCTCGTCGCTATCGCTCGAGGAGGGACATTCGGCGCCGCTCGAGCTCTCTTCCAATAGCTGAGACGCACACCTCAGTGCCCATAAATTTTTTTGGATAGAATGTTATCCTCCGCTAGCTTGAAGCGGAGGATATGCCAATCCTCGAGCCTGTACGAAATAACCCTATAGTAAGCCCCCATTAGAAACAAAGCATGAGTAGGGTTTTACGCGCCAAGCGTCCCGAACCTGGGAAAACGACCTTGCCGGTGCTGATCGCTAGTTCCGCTCTTGGCGCCACCTCTCTCCCTCCGCGGAACGATCAAGGGACCCATAGAGCTTCCCATAGGTGTCATTTTCCCGACAAAGGGTTCTCCCGCATCGCCCAACCAATGACTCGGCTATTGAAGAAGGGCAAAAAGTTTGAATGTATGCCAGAGTGCGAAGAAAGCTTCCAGGAACTGAAGAAGTGACTGGCCACTCCGGTATCAACAAGGAGTTTGTTATATACCGCGATGCCTCAAGAATCGGTGGCGTCCTAATGCTAGATTGCAGGGTTGTGTTTTATCTGTCACGCTAACTGTGCCCCCATGAAGAGAACTACGATACTCATGATCTTGAGTTGGCAGCTGTAGTGCATGCCTTAAAGACATGGCGACATTACCTTCTTGGGAAGCGATGTGAAATATACACCAACCACAACAGTGTGAAGTATATTTTTACCCAAAGGTAGTTGAATATGAGGCATCGAAGATGGTTGGAACCGATCAAAGACTATGACCTCAGCATTCATTACCAGCCCGGTAAGGCCAAAGTGGTGGTCGATGCCTTGAGCCGGAAGGCTTGCACCTTGACTGCCATGATCAAGGAAAGGCTACCGACCCTCTATGAAGAGCTGGAGAGCTTCGGGTTAGAGCTGGTTGAACCAGGATTCTTGGTTAACCTCGAAGTCAAACCCACTATCGCTGACGACATTAAGGAGGCCCAAAAGGGTCACGAGAGCATTGAAGGCATCAAGAAGAATATCAAGGAAGGCAAGGCCCCAGGATTCTCACTGGATAAACAAGAAGTTGTGTCATATGGGAAATGTTTATGCTTACCCAACAAGGCTGAACTCAAGGACTTAATCTTGCGAGAGGCCCACGGTACACCCTACTCAATCCACCCCGTGGTTGAACCATGATGTATCAAGACCTCAGAGAAAGATTCTGGTGCACGACATGAAGCAGGAAATAGCCTCCTATGTCGCCAAGTGCGACGTATGCCAGCGGGTCAAGGCTGACTAACAACGGCCTCCTCAACTGCTACAACCGCTCCAAATTCCTGGATGGAAGTGGGATAAAGTCGGTATGGACTTCGTCACTCGCCTACCCAGATCCAGCAGAGGCCATGACTCCATATGGGTCATTGTCGATCACTTGACCAAAGTCTCACACTTCATTCCTGTCAGCACCAACTATGGTGGCGACAAGCTGGCCAGTGTCTACATTGAGCCTATTGTGAGCCTCCATGGGGTAGCCAAGGAAATCGTGTCCGACAACGGCACACAATTCACCTCAAGATTCTGGAAGAAGTTCCAACAAGGTTTGGGAAACAACCTCTCCTTCTGCACCACCTTCCACCCATAGACGGGCAGACAAACCGAGCGAGTGAATCACATACTTGAGGATATACTCCGTGCTTGTGTCTTGGCAGATGGGTCGAAATGGGAAGATTGTCTGCCATTCACTGAGTTCTCTTACAACAAAACCTATCAGTCTAGTCTCCAAATGACTCTATTCGAAGTGTTATACAAATGTAAGTGCCGCACTCCGCTCAACTGGTCTCAAACTAGTGACGGATTGATTTTCGGGCCAGACGTTCTCCGTGAAGCCGAAGACAAGGTGCAACTTGTCAGGGAGTACCTAAAGGCTACCAAGTCGTGGCAAAAGAGCTTTACGGATTCCCACTATAGAGAAGTGGAGTTCAACCCCGAAGACTAGGTGTGCCTCCACGTCACACCTCTCAAGGGGACTAAGCGTTTCCACATCAAGTGGAAACATGCTCCAAGGTTCATTGGACCTTTTAAGATCACGACAAGGCATGGAGAAGTTGCTTATCAGTTGGAGCTACCTCCGAAACTTTCGGGGGTGCACAACGTCTTCCAGGTGTCACAACTTTAAAAGTGCCTTCAAGAACCAAACCGTCTAGATCTTTATAAGGACATCGACCATCAAGCCATTGACCTTCAACCTGACCTCACTTATCGTGAGAGACCGATCCGCATCCTGGACGAAGCCAAGCATTACACCAGAAGCCGCACCATCAAGTACTTCAAGGTTCAGTGGAGCAACCACACCGAAGCAGAAGAAACATCAGAGCGTGAAGACTATCTCCAATCTGAATTTTCATACCTTTAAGAACTTAGCATAGGAATCTCGGGAACGAGATTCTTGTAAGGGGGATAGGTCTGTCACACCCTGTCTTCACTTTGTGTCAACTGTAGTCTTTTCAAATTTGGAGTTAATTTGAACATTTTTAAGCAAATGCTATGAGTGCCATGATTGTCATTGATTATGTGTATGATTGAGTGTGTGGATCTAAAAATAATTTTTATCACATAATATTTCCATAATTTTTTTTCTCATTTTTGTTAATTGAAAACCTTGGTTTGGGGTTTGCACTACCAGTCCCTGATTTTAAGGCCGTGCCTTCACCCAAAGATTGTATTCCTATATTTAGCACTATTATAACTTTCCAAAATCATAAAATATTTATTTTATAAAATATGTTTCCATTTTATTTGCATGTCCTTTCCTGAGGCCATAAATGATATTTCTGGGTGGAAAATCATTTTTCTACATTAGAAAAATATGAGAAAATTTGGAGATACTAAGAGGACATACATTTTCCATACATAAGATTTTCAACCCCTATTTATGTTCAAAATATTTGAGCAAACCTTTGAGAACCTATTTTGTCTGATTTGACCTTTTGAAATATTTCCAAAGGAAATATTATCAATAAGTTCCCAGAAAATTCTAGGATGTTTCCCAAGCTACATTTGGTCATCATCCCAAGTTTCACCTCATTCCAAGGTGGTTTGGTTTAGCAAATAGTCCTAAAACACACCATGGGCAGAATCAAGTTGAAGCAACTCTACATAGAAAAGATTGTCCAAATGGCATAAAACATTGTAGGAGTGCTCACTACCTCAAATGTGGAGGCCCTGCCAAGAACTGGATTTGTGGGAATTTATTTACTCACATTTTCTTTTAATAAGGCAGAACTGTCCATCTGAGGGTGTTTTCGAGTGTACACTGTCAAACTTGTCCAATGAAGTTCAAATTTGGTAGGGCATCCTAATCTTGCCTAAATCACAAACATTTTAACTTTCAGCATCATTGGTGAAGGTTAGCTGCCCCAAACCCAGATGAAACACCTTCAACCAGATTGGTCAAACAACGTCTAGCACTCTCTACACCCACACCCTTCTCTCCAAACTCCCAGTACGGGTTTCCAGCACCACTCCTCAACATCAGACGAGTGGACCCTCCTTAGTTTGATGTGAGTAAGACAAAATCACCAATTTAGTTTCTGGTTAAAAGCTGACAGCACCTCTTTAGGCCTCTCCCTTTGACCAGCATTGCTTCTCTCGGTTCCTAGTAACTGAGGGGCATCTAAGCCAACCCTCGGACAAGGTAGACAGGTCCAAAGAACGCCAGAGCGCACTAGTATACCAAAGCTGTGCTTTGGGCATGCTAAAGGGCACACCCGAGCCAAGGGAGGCTAACCCCGGCTGGTTCTCACCTCCCCTCGGTTCTCTCCATGTCCCCGACAACCACCTAACTTAGGGCAACCTCAGGGCCCCGATCTTCCCATCTCTACTGACTCTGGCGACGCTTTCCCACGCGCGCCCGATTCGGTCAGTAGGGTGCGGCCCCGCAACATTCACGCACAGAGGCCCCGCTCCCTCCCGTTGAGTCTCTAGAGTCTCAAATCACGTCCGCGAAACCTTGGTTTCGGCCCAGAGATCTCTCTCCCTCTCTTGGGGACGTGGTGAAACCACCGGCGCTCCCCCGCTCGGTACATCACTGCAGGCCTATAAATAGGGCCCCCCTCTTCACTCCAGCACCTCACCCCTCTCCTCTAGACTCTCAATCGAGCGCCTCGCCACTCAACTTGAGCAAGGAGAGCCCCGGTGCTCGAGATCGAATGAGGCACCGCCACTTCGGAGCTTGGTCGATCTTGGGCTCCGGGCCAGCTCTCGCACTCCTCTCACCTCGTCCGTGAGTGTATGGAGCTCAGGAAGCTTCTCCCCCTCTTCCGTGGGCATTTCCCTGCCCGTAGCACCCATCTCCACTGCCACCCGAGAAATCTCCGCCGCGTCCACGTCGTTGCCGGTGACATAGGTCCTCCCCGTCGGTCCTTCGACCTCCACCAGGTAGGCGGTGATGCCACGGTGTCGTTTCTGGTTTCACGTGGCCACGAGGGTGTCGGAGACGCCGCCGGCGTGCTTCCCCACCCCTCTGTCTAGAGGTGGAAGACGACCCTGACATGCAGGCCGCACCTATTGGCGTCCTGTCTCACCTCCCCTCTCCCCTCTCTTCGCTGACCGCAGGGGCCTGCACGTCAGATTTAAAACCTGACGGCGCGCGCGTCATACTTTTATGCCTAGATATAATTAAATACCTAGTTAAAGTATTTTTAGCTTGTGTTAAAATGACTTTAAAAATATATTTTTACTTGAAATACAGAAACAAACATTTTAAAACTAAAGATAGGATTTCTAAGAAAAGGTTAACATTTTTAAAATGAGTTGATCAAGGCATAAAACCCCGAAAACCCCGGATACCTAGTTGATCAAGGCAAGCAGCCATTTGACCATGTCTGGGAAAATGTAATATGCATGACATGTTGATTATTTTATTCGGATGCATATAGTCAAGATTAATCGGTACACCCTGGCATGGCGTTACAGATGGCTCCTCCGGAGCACTTGCCATGAGCCTGACCTTACCATCTATGAGGGTCACGCTGATAAAAGTTGACAAGTAGTAGTAGTGCTACACATAGGACGAGCATATGCATGATGGTAACTCAAAGCTAATTACAAAGGTTTTACGAAAACCCGTCGGGTGCCACTAATGCCCGAGGATGATGGTGTTGAGCTGGATGACCACTTGAGAAAGAAGTGGTGTATCGAAAATATTTTGTGTGAGTCGTTTCGGAAATGGGGTTAGATTTATGATGTGTCGACCGTCCCAACCTTACATGTGCGACCACGATACCCCTTTATGGGACGGGGCTTTGTTGATTACTTTGGTCGGTGCTAGCAAAGAGCCCACATTACTAGTGGCGGGAGTGATGTGTTCACTCTCGTGATGGGGTCGTGCCAGGTAGGACGACTATGTTGTTTTTCGTGTTCTGGGCACACCATTTTTCCCTGCATGGATGATATGGTTCAGAGTTGGTGCTCATAAGACGTACATCTTGCGGGTTGGGTACCAATCGAGTGGACTCTTTGTCTAGTGTCATCAGTGGAAAGGCAATGATCGCGTACTTTCCTCGGGTATGTTATATACCGCGACTTGTGGATGACATGGAAGTTTCCCGAATCTCGTGGGTACAACGTATAACGTCTGCTGAGTGTAAAACTATTCGAATAGTCGTGTCCCCGGTCAAGGATAGTTGGGTAATCCTACTTAAACTACATCGAGTCGTTTGCGCAAAAGCCAAGTGTGTGTGTCTGCGGTTTAGAAAGATAATATTGTTAAGTCCGTTGACTTGGCGTATAAAGTGAACCTGCGGTTTTCAGCCCTCAGCAGATATGTCGATATCTCTAACCTGTTCTTATGAATACCATCTACCTTATAATGCATATCCATACAAGTAATTGACCATGCTTGTTCTTAAGTAAAAACATGTTCCGCAAAGGCTGCATATTACTTTATTATCGTATCAACTGCATTATCCATATCATGGGCTGTTTGTGAGTATATTCAAAGTTCACATTGGCTTGCCACCTGTTATTTTATTGACCGGACATGGAGGAACCAGAGTATGGAGAAGAATTTGTCGTCGGAGACAAACACGTGAACTAGGATGCTTCCCACTCAGAATGTGTGTTGGTTAAGGCTGATGGCAAGGGTTCCCGTTTACTACCAAGTTTTCCGCTAGTAGTTGTGATGGTGTGATTGGCCTTCTATGCCCTACCTATGTAAGACTTGACCATTATGGTCCTTTATTGTATCAGACGTTAATTTCGGATGTAAGACTCTAGTTATTCAGTATCTGTGTGTTTAGTGAGCATTGATCTCTGGGATCACTGTACACGTGCATTCGGCGTTCTCGACACGTAAGTAGGGGCCCCACAAAGTTACCCATGAGGATTTCAAGGAATCTAATCGCGAGGGGTGTAAGAGTGCTAGTGATTGTTTGCAAGTTTTGAAAATGCTGAGGAGGAGATGCAAGAGGATAATGGTGGATGTGCTAGGGAAAAAACCGTCGCTTACTTTCGAAATTAGAAGAGGTGAGAAATATAGAGATTTTGTAAGTGATTTTGAAGGGTTTGGAAAATAGTTTTGTCCTAACTAATGTCCATGCTAACTAAGGGCTTCCTACAATCAACTTGGCTCTCATACAAGCTATGTGGGGACCGCGACCCATAAGTCCTGATCTCCGAATGCACATGTACAGTGATCCTAGAGATCAATGCTCACTAAACACTCAAAAACTGAATAACAAAAGTCTTACGTAATTTACGTAAGATTTTAGTCAAATATAGACTTTATGGCCAAGTCTTCTTATATTTGAAGTGGAAATAGTTAATGATAGCGTGAAACTATACCATCTGCCTTTACCCTACATGCATTCTAATTGGGAAGCGTCCTATCTAGCACATACGTCACCAAGGTATTATTCGGAATTGTGGGGTCCCTTACTCATAAGTCGTGTTCATTGAATATATGTGCAAAGTGATCCCAGAGATCAATGCTCACCGAACACACGGAAACTGAATTACAAGTCTTACAACCATTACGTACCGTTTTACTTGAATATGGCCTTTATTGCCAAGTCTTCATATATATATACAGTGGAAAATATTCAGCGCTAGCATGAACCCATGGCCTCTACCTTAACCCTGCATGAATTCTGCTTGGAAACGTCCTAGCTCGCATGTACGTCACCGAGGTATTCTTCATCATATAATGTCTTTCATGTGTGGCCAATAAAACAGCAAGTCAAAAGCCAATGAGTACTTTGAATGTACTCGTAAGCAACCCATTTTTGGAACAAGGCAATAACAATGCATGATATAGCACTAAGTAGGTAAGTTGCAGAAAGATAGTTTATAGGGAAATGTCATGATCAATCAACTTGTAAGAGCGTGCATCAAAGGTTGCAGATATCTATACGAACAAGTTACAGATATCACCATAAGCATAGGTTTGAAAATCTCATGTCGATTCCTCCTGTCAAGTCATGTGACTTAGCTCAAGAATCACTTTTCTCTTTCTCTCTCTCTCACACACACACACAAAATAGACCAAGTCTCTGAAAACATCTAGACATGGTCTAGGCAAGACCACCCAACTGTCCTTGACCATGGACATGGCTATTAGAATAGTTTTACATGCTGCAGAGGTTTGTGCGTTGTACCCACAAGACTCAGGGAACATTTGTATCATCCACGACCCACGGTATATTTCATACTCAAGGTAACCACACGAAGGATTCCTTTCCCCTAGCGACACTAAACTAAGAGTCGACTCGTTGGTAACATCCCTCATGATGTACATCATACGAGCCTCACTCAAGATCGTACCATCCATGAGGTCACACAATGTTGTGCCCGGTGTGTGTAAAAACAGCCCATGGTCGTCCTTCTTGGGAAGACCTCGTATCGAGTGTGACCACGCCACTCCCACCACTAGTAATGCGGGCTCTCTGCTAGAATTGAACAAAGTAATCAACAGAGCCCCGTCCCATTAAGGGTTATCGTGGTCACACATGTAAGGTTGGGATGGTCAGCAAATCATACATGTAATCCATTTTCGAAAGCACACACACCACTTGCCTTGGTAAACCACTTCTTTCTCAAGTGGTTACCAAACTAAACTCCATTTCCCTTGGGCATTAGTGGCACCCGAATGGGTTTTCAAAAGGCTTTGAAAACACTGTTGTTTCCAACACATGTAAAATCCCTTCCCATTGCCAAGGATCTACTTTAGTATCCTATCAACTTACCATCTGCACGACCCTCATAAGATGGTAGGGTCATTCCCAATGTAGGTATCAACAAGGAAATATTGGAGCAACCAACCAAGGTCGTTACCGATTCAACATGATTCATATGCGATGAATAAATTTCTATATGCCATGCATAAAAATGGATTTGAAGTCATGGTCAAAGGGATGCTTGCCTTATTGAGCAAATTCTTTGAGGTCTTCATAGCTTCTCGTCGAACACTGAGCACCTCCTCTATTTCGTCAACTATCGCTGGAACAACCACAATAAGCAACACAAGTCGGAATAAAAGTGCTATAAAATAGAAGTTTTATTTTTATGGGACAACTGTGTCTATAAGAAAAATGACAAAAGGGATTTCAGTGGATTTGGATCAGCGATGATTTACAAAAGGTGGAAATGGACGATTTAGTCGACCTATAACAAGTCAACAGAAAATATTTTCTTAAAAATGAGTGGAGGCACTCATTTCATAGGGCATGATTTTCGAAGACTTTTGGAAGTGGTTTTAATAGATTTGTAGTTGGTATGAATTCCCTAGAGATTTAATAAGATGGAATAAATGGAAATACGATTATATATTTCATTCGACCAGAATATAGCATAGGAAAAATGTTAACTAAGGCTAGAAAAATAAGTTATGATTTTACATACAACTAGGAACTTCAATCACTCTATCTGAGTTGATTTGGATCCTCTAGGAATTTTGCAAGATGGATTCTGAATAATTCAGATTTGGATTTGAATTTGAATTCTACAAAAGTTCTCTAGAAAATGGTCCAATGCACATATTTGGATTGTACATGATTTTAAGAATCTCTAGGAATTTGAATCCTCAATTTTTGACCTGTAATGAGTTTTCTTAAAATTATTTGCTTCACCGAAAAAAAGAAAAAGGAAAAGGGACTATTATCCACGGCTAAAATGTGCCCTGAGCTCCGGATCACCAGTAGGACGACCCAGTGGCTCGGCCGCGGGGCTGAGAGGTGACGCCAAAGTTGTATTACGTGGAATATGCTTACGCCCTTGCGAGTCGGCTTTGGGCCAAGCCGCCTCCACATAAAATGGGCGAGGCCCACCCATTAGAGGCCTGGCCTCTCTCAGCGGCCGACAGGCTGGGCCCGCATGGGGGTTCTTCCCTTACATCCAGCTGAGGCCTAAAGGGAGCGGGGGATGGCGGAGCCAAGCGACGTCCGGGCTGTCCCTAGCTGAACCGTCCATATCCGGCGATGGCCAACACAGCGGCAGACTCGCAGGGACGTGCCACGTCCAACCCCGTGTTGAGCGCATGCTGGGAAGGGTTGCAGCAAAAGTTGTCAGAATCGCCACTCAAGTCTTAGAGTTTTACGACCTTACGATCCAAACCAGCTGCTCCGATTCTATGATTTTTCTCATAGAATCTATGTTTCTACAATCCTGGTAGTTATGATTCTACAATTCATGATCCTACTAACAAAGCTTTGATCCGATCTAAAATCTTGGTTTTGATCGGTTATGCGGCCATCGTCCATTATTGTCTCGATTGCTCGGCAGCCCGGGAAGGAACGGTGGCTTTGGGGGTCACTTGGCGGCGACGATGCATGGTTGTCGGAGTGTTCCAAGGACGAGCGAGACCTCAGGGAGGTCGAAGTTGGAGCAGAGGCCAACGGGAAAACGCCAGTCATGAACGTTGATGGAGGGCATGGAAGGGGGAGAGGGCTGGTCCAGAAGGATCATGGGAGAGAGAGGGGTAACACTCGCACGAGGGTGCGCTCGGGGGTGCATCTTATAGCCCGGCCAAGGCGCATGGTGGATAGAGTCCACAAAGGCACTCGGGCAAGCTCTGCCGGGAGAAGAGGAAGGCACAGGAGGATGGGCGAGACAGTGTGGTGTGCTAAGAATGCCTAGAGTGCGAGCTACAATGCTCGGGGACACGACAACATTCTCCAAAGTGCAAGCTCTGCATGCCGTAGCATGCCACTTGCGTCTTGGTCGTGGCCAAGTTTGTCTACTAGCATAAGGGGCTTCTACAGATGCTCTTTGGATTCTCATGGAGGTAAGGAGAGGGTAGACATAGAAGGAAGAGGGGGAAGAAGCTACTGCTTTGGCTGTCCAGGGGTAAAATGAGGGTTTTAACTCTCCAATAATTGACGTGTGAACTTGGAACTCTTACTAGAGGTGAATGGGAACTAGGAGGTAATGTGGTAAAAAGATGAAAATAAGGGGAATAGTGGAAGTAGTCAAAACAGAGCTTTTACCATTTCAATAAAAGGTGTTTGATGTCTTTTTGAGAAATATAACTTGCTCTCCTTGCCATGAATTTTAATATTAGTGAATGATAGGTACAAATGAGGAAGGTCACCAATTTGGAGATTATTTGATGAAAGTTGACAAAATAAACTTTCAAAATCCTAGAAATGGGCAGAAATTGCTTTCTCGAGATATAACCATGCAAATTAATTCCCCCTAATGAACCACTTGGTGTGGTGGAATTATTTGAGGATTAGAACATGCCCAAAAAGTTTGGGATCAATTGGAGAAACTTGATATTGCAAATATTCCCAATTCTAAAAACAAGCAGAAGTGGTTTTGAGGGGATTTGGACGAGTGGATCTGTTCTCCTTGATGCATCAATTAATGTGGAAGCATCATTAGGGGATTGGAACGTGTACACAAAATTTGACAACAAAACGAGAAACTTGGCAATGTAGAGTTGCTCAAATTTGTTTTTAGGCAGAGAGGGTTTTGGAATATTTTGATGAATCAAATAAATTTGTATTGAGATGAAACATGGCTATATCATTCCATATACGATGTGTGACTTGTTACAATTTTCTTGGAATTTATTGTTAATATTTCTTGTAGAAATATTTCAAATAATTAAAATAGGTAGAACGGGTTTTGGTGGTTTTTGTCCAATATTTGAAACATGACCATGTGTTGAAACTCTTATATATGGAGAATATATTTCCAGTGAGTTTCCCTATTTTTTCTTAAATATTTTGGTTACAAGAAAATAATTTTCCTTCACAAAAGACCATTTTTGGCCTTAGAAAAACGTAATTTTGGTAAATAGGAAAATAATTTTAAAACAATAATTTTATGATTTTGTGAAGTATTTTTGATAATAGGATGGAAATAAAATATTTAGGGCCAAACATATTCCCTAATTTGAGCACTTGTAGTACAAACCTCAATCGAGGGGGTTTTGGAAGCTTAAATTAAAGGAAAGCTTTTTGGCCAAAATGAAATTTTAGATAAATAGTTTTAGGTCCTACACAAATGGAATGGTCATTGGGCAAAGATTTTGAGCAAGGAGACGGGTCTTGAGCGTAGGAGAATTTTTGTGACTTAAAACACAGTCAAGCAACCAAGCAAGCCAGCAAACAACAATCAAATCAAGCATCACAAACACTCCAAATTTTTAATTTGTCCTAATTTTGGAGCTACATTATTTTACGAAAGTAAGGAAAAACATACGGTGTGACATACCTATCCCCCTTACAAGAATATTGCACCTGAGATTCCTAGGCTAGGCGTCGAAGAGATATAGAAATTCTGGGCTCAGGTAGTCCTCACATTCCCATGTAGCTCCATCTTCGATGTGATTGCCTGAGTGTACCTTGAAGTGCTTGATGATACAAACTTGAGTGCTTTTCTTCGCTTCGTCTTAGTGGTTCTTGCAATATGCTAAGCTTTACTCGAGGTTGAGGGCTTGGTGAATCAAGGTTCGAGCAAGGGTCTGACTTGCGTGTGTAGTCCAATGTTGGAATACGTTGCAAAGTAGTGCGTCTGCATGCTGGTCCTAGGGTTGCTCACGTTGGTCACTGACATCTATATGTCTTATGTCAGACTAGAAAGTTAAGGTCTTTGTGTATCTCCCATTGACGAAGAAATCCTTGGCTTCCTTTAGGCGGGTGGTCTTCAACCTTGGGAGTTTTGAACCGTGTCAACGTAGGCTTCTCATCGAGATCCTCTGCTTGAGTAAGTTGCCTAGGTATGTTCCTCAGTTGTCTTCAGCCATTTATCTTCGTCATCTCGGAGCACATTTCCGGCATGTCGGATGTTTGGTAATCTACCCTCTTAGTAGCTACTTGAGCTACCCTCTTAGTAGCTACTTGAGAAAAATTCTTGGTTGGGTCTCGTTCATAAGACTAAGCTTAGAGACATAGTGTTTAAAATGGGTTCTACCACCTAGGAAGGTTTTGAGCGTCCTAGATGAGCTGGCTACCCAAAAGTATAGATCACTCATCCAATATCCAAGGTCTAAGACTTGGCAAGTGGGGTGTATCTCCTTTGAGAGGGGTATCACCATGATCTAGCAAGGTCTTCACATCCGTGATTGGACACAACGAGGCTCTTTAATTTCTCTTGAACGTTGCTGCTTCTTGACATAGTTGGTGTGGTCGGTAGAGGAGTTTTGGTTGACTTCTCTTGCTTCTTCTACATTCCCGTAGTCTCCCATTCATCTTGCTTTGGTAAGATTGTCTTCTGCTGATTGGAGGGTGCTTCGAGGAGTCCGACTTCTTCGAGGTAAAAAAACCTTACACTTGAGAAGCATGGCAGTCAGTGCTTCTGGGTCTTCTCCAAATAGGGCTGAAGTGTTCCTTCTCTTATTGGGTAAATATGTATGTCATCCATGAGGATAACCAAATATTTCTCCAAACATCACATAAGTACATTGCTTATGAGATATTGTGAGAGGACCAGACATTTGTTCCAGATGGTCACTGTCCAGTGGTTTCTGGTTGTCGAGGTTGAGTATTCTCCATAGTCTAATGCCTTCGAGGCAAGATCTATGGTCATACCACGACCATATTATGGCTCGGTAAAGCTTCAGGGTTTCAAGGAGCTTTAGGATGTGAGGAAAAGTCTAACATCTTATCCGTGAGCACATTTCTTAGATGCCAATACTCCTACCTATCTTTCCAAGTAGAATCGTCCAATATAATCAAAAGTACCATCTCATATTAGTCAACTCCAACATTAGTCATGCTATTCAACTCCAAGGTCTTGAGAGAAGAACTAGACCCAAACTATCCCATGTGTGCTATAGCCACATCACATGTATCAGTATGTAAAAATCCTCGGGAAGCATACAAGCCACTAAGCTTGAATAAGATACTAAAATCCAAGTTCTCTACTAAATTATCCAAGGTGTAAGGTACAACATTTATATGCCAAGGAAACATATATTTATACCCATCTAAGAATTTTGCTTCCTTCCTATGAATCCAATCAAATGGTTGACCAATACCATCAACCATGGTATGAAACACTACTCCTATAACCTGATATTGATGGTGTTCCATAAGATTTCCTAGAGTTCCTATAACCGAGAAATCACTGAAAGGACTATTATCACAGTATATCAACCAATTCCCATCATGATGGTCTAGTAAATTCCAAGGTCCAGCTTATAAAGATTCTTAAATCATCTGTAATACCATCCAATTACTTCTACTTGTCATCCACTGAGAAACATGGTATGCCTATCAAGATCATTTGTCTATATCCAAATTACTCAAAACCATGTGATCTCATTTATCCTCAACACTCTATTAGGATTACCTATTTAAATCCAAATCTCGTGTACAACGGAAACTCCTACTTGTTACTCATCAATCCATGACTACTACTTGACAAAGTAAATTTATTATACCAACGATAGTTTTCAACATATGATTCCCAATTGTCCTACTAGATCCATTCTCCTCAAGGGAGAAGGAAGTCGTGTTCCTTTACCAAATTTGATCCACCAAGTTCACCCATCACTATGAAAATGTCATAATCCACCAAAGAGTCTTAGCCATATCCTCAGGACACATACTGTGGTCATACCCACTCATTTGTATCTTAGTCATATATCCTCAACCAATTCCCCTATGGCATCAAGGTTCTGGTGCTAGCTAAAGAATGGAAGATGTTTGTTCACTTTGATCACTAGTTCCATAACGAACCCAATGCTAAGCGCTGGTTATCGAGGCTCAACTGGTGTTGTGGCAAATTTGTGTATTAAGCACGTGATCACATGTTTGAGTTGGGGGAGCTTGTGAGGTCTAGGTTAGTATAGGGATGGGTTTCCAATCTTGAGGGAAAAGCATAACTCTACGGGGTTGCGTCTAGTTGAGTACATCATTCTCAAATCCTTTAGTGCTAGTCGACGTGGCTCCTTAGTGTATCTTGTCTTGTTGGTGAAATGATCGAGATGGACCTAGAGGGGGGTGAATTGGTACAATTACAAATTTTAATAGTTTCTTAGCAATTTTAGGCAATAATGCGGAATATGAAGGAGAGCCTAACAATTGCAAAGATGGTTGTCGTGTTATGCGTGCTAAGCAAGACAATAGTTAATTGAAGAGTTAAGTACAAGTAATACAAGTACAATAAGAAATATCAGATAGACAAATAACCACAAGTAGGGAGTTAGGGTCAGGGGTAACCGCAACTCAGAGAGACGAGGATGTATGCCGATGTTCACTTCCTTGGAGGGAAGCTACGTCACCGTTTAGGGATGTGGATGTTACCACGAAGGCACACCAACGCCACGAAGGCTCACCCTATTCTCTCTTTGAGACGACAGCAAGAAGGCAATTCTTAATCACTAGTGCTAGACCTTGGGGTGGTCTCCAAACCTTCACAAACTTTCTGGGGCTAATCATAATGAATGATTCCTCCCGGAGTACTCCTACCTCCTAGGAGTCTCCAACCTCCAAGAGTAACAAGATGCACCGCGAAAACAAGGGGGAATCAAATTTCGCTCTAGTGAATGTGTAGAACAGGGACCCTTCCTTCAATCCTCAAAAGATCAAGATCTTTAGTTGGCTAAGGAGGGAGAACTCCAAGAAAGAGAGGTCTCAAAATGGTGGAGAGAGAAAAATGGAGTTACTGCTCGTCTCAGTGAAGAAGAAAGCTATTTATAGGTGGGGAAAAAATCCAGCTGTTGGAGGCTAGATTTCCACCGACCCCGAAAGTTTCGGGTGGGCCAAAGGTTCCTGGCCCCGGAAGTTCCGGCCAGGTTCTGGGCAACTTCCGGCGTAAACCTAATGGTTGCACTGGTTGGAGTCCCTTGGAAGCAGCCAACCCAAAAGTTCCAGCCGCCCCGGATGTTCCAGCACTCGGAAGTTCCGGCCATGTTCCGGTAAGGTTCCGGTCGAAACAGAATTATTGCATAGAGCTGGTAGTTTCTCTAGTTGGCCCAGAAGCTCCCCGGACCTTCCGGTCCCCAAAAGTTCCGGACGCCCCGGAAGTTTCGACCTGGACACAGAGTTTGCACTGTCAATTTTGACAGGTTTGAGAAGTGGTTTTTCCAGAACTTATTTTTATGCGAATTTGATTCCCGGATAATTTTCACGATGCATCCCCTCTTAATAGCGCGATTTCCATAAGGACTCAAGAAACAAAGAAAAACTTTCATGCAACTACATCTTTTTCTTTTTTGCGAGTAGAGGGAAAATAACCGTCCATGCTTGTTTTTACTTTTGTCGGTGTTGTTTGCACTAGAGCATGTGGTTAGAAATACAAATGAAATTGTCATAGATGTCAAAAACAATTAAGGGCAATGATCCACTTTCAACTGCTCTTTAGCTGTTGAGAAAGGTGGGAGAGAAGTAGCATAGAGGGGAGTGCCTAAGGTGGTCGTATGGTGGAAGTGCAATCAAACTAGCACGAAATGATAAACAAAAACATCAAGATGAGGTACGTGATATAGTCGCTTACTTGTTACCTAGGGAAAACGTGTTTCTTATGTCGAAGCACAAACAAAAAAAGACAAGCAACACACAACATGGTTCAATTTGAACCATCACACGGACTCTACTTCGCATAAGGGATACACGACTCATCCTACCCTAGGGGTTCTTGGACACACTAGTTGTGCTTGCTTGGTGTATTGGAGAGGGGTCCACTCAGTCTTCTGGTCCTTCTTCAGGTGTCACTATGTCTTTTGTTTGTGTTTGTAGAAATGATCCGGGTTGATTCTAAGAATCTTTGATGACTTCTTTCTCGTAAGCTGGTGGTGAAGGTGGTTCCTCATGGTTGTTGTTAATAAGGTCTTCTATTGTCTTTGTAATCCTATCAATGCCTTCTTGCCTTCCACAGCTCCGAGGTTTCCGAGTGGAGAATCTTTTATGCAATCACAAGGACATGGTATGATAGAGTTCCAACCGTTCGGTTATGTTGATGACAATATCGACACCAAAAGCGGAGGATGAAGAGAACCATCTTCGTGCTCACTATGGTGAGGCGGACCAAATGGCGAGATTCTCATTCACTGGTGGTTCTCGACACAATAACTATAAGGACATGGTCGCTCTATTAGAGATGCACATCATGATCTTGCATATCTTATGCGCTTATCATCGTAGGACAAGGTTGCGTCATCCAGGGGATGTGTCGAGGTTGTCACCAACTTTTGGGTCTTCACATCCTCATGCCTCAAAATGGTGTCTTCTTGTTGGAGTCATATTGTCGTAGCATTGCCAACTCATACGTCTCCAACGTATCTTTAATTTATGGAGTATTCATGCCATGTTTACAACAAGTTTATATGGTTTTGGTATGATTTGCATGGAACTAACCTAGACAGACGCTCTTTTAGCGATGCATATCATCATCTTGCATATCTTACGTTTTGGTCATCGTTAGCCAAGGTTGCATCACTCTGGGACAATGTCGAGGGTGTCACCATGTTCTGAGTCTGGATGTCCACATTCCTCGAGAGGGTAGATTGTGTTGGTGTAATCTTGTCATAGCGTTGCCAACCTTGTCTTACAACTATGTGGGTTATGTTTGGCTATGTCTCTTAGTTTCAAGTTACCCACGAGGATTTCAATGAATCCGGTGGTCAGGGTCATAAGGGTGCTAGCGACCGTTTCGTAATTTTTCAAAAAGCACATGAGGAGAGCCAAGAGATAAAGGTGGAATTGCTAAGGAACAAACCTTTGTTTCCTTCAAAAATATAGAAGAGGTGAGAAATGTAGAAGTTTGTAAGTGATTTTGAAGGGCCTAGAAAAATATTTTGTCCTAACTAATGTCCATGCTAACTAAGGGCTTCCTATAGTGAGTATAGCTCCGATACCAGCTCTGTGGGGACCCCGACTCATAAGTTGTGATCACTGAACGTACGTGCACAGTGATCCCAGAGATCAATGGTCACTGAGCGGATAGAAACTTAATAACAAGAGTCTTACATCCGTTACATATCATTTTACTCGAATATGTCCTTTATGGCCAAGTCTTTATATGTTTACAACAGAAAATCTTCATCGATCGAGTAACCCATGCCATCTAGTTTAACGCTACCTGCATTTTGACTGGGAAATGTCCTAGCTCGCACGTACGTCCCCAGGGAATTCTTTATCATATCGTGTCTTTCATGCCCGTCCAACAAAATAACCAGTGGCAAGCCAATGAGTACTTTGAATGTACTCACAAGCAACCCATGTTTGGAACAAATCAATAACAATGCATGATATAGCACTAAGTAGGTAAGTTGCAGAGAGCTAGTTTTGAGTGCAATGTCATGATCTATCAACTTGTAAGAGCATGCATCAAAGGATGCATATATCCATACGAACAAGTTACAAATATCGTCATAAGTAGGGGGTTGAACATCTCATGTTCATTCCTCATGTCTAGTCATCTGACTTAGATAAATAATCATCTTGCTCTCTCTCACACACACACCAAGTTTGTGAAAACATTTTGTCATAGTCTAAAAGGACCACACAACTATCCTTTACTGTGGACACGACTATTCTAATATTTTTACACTCTACAGAGGTTTGCACACCGTACCGACAAGACTTAGGGAACTTATGTGTCATCCATGACTCGCGGTATATTACATACCCGAGGTAAGAACCCGAACAATGCCTTTCCCCTGGTGACACTAAAAAAAGAGTCCACTCATTGGTCACATCCCTCATGATGTACATCATATGAGCCTCGCTCAAGATTGTACCAACCATGAGGACACACAAGGGTATGCCCGGTGTGTGTAAAAACAACTCATGGTTGCCCTTCTATGCACGACTCCGTATCGAGAGTGACCTAGCTACTCCCGCCACTAGTAACGCGTCTTCCCTCCCCCCAGAAAATAAAATTTTGAAGCATAAAAATAATTTTCCAAACCACAACTATACTATTTTGAAACTTCTTTTTGTATTTTATTTAAATGGCATTTTCAGGCCAGAAATGGTGTTTTATAGGGGGAATTATTTTAATGTTTAAAAAATATTTGAGAAAATTTAGGGAAACTGAGTGGACATATATTTTCCTTATATATGAGTTTGAACACATGGTTATGTTCAAACTATTGGACAAAACCCTCCAAAACTCTTTCTAGATATTTCAAGTATTGGCATATTTCTATACGAAATTTGTCACACAAATCCAAGAAAATTCTAGCAATTTCCGTATGCTTGATATGATGATTGATACGTCTCCAACGTATCTATAATTTTTGAATGTTTCATGCTATTATCTTGTCAAACTTTGGATGTTTTGTATGCCTTTTATATCTTTTTTGGGACTAACTTATTAACTCAGTGCCAAGTGCCAGTTCCTGTTTTTCCGTGTTTTTGACCCCTTTCAGAGGAGATTTTTAAACGGTGTCCAAACGGAATAAAACTTCCGAAAAGATTTTTCCGGTACAGAAGATACGCAGCGGACGTGAGAACCAAGGCAGAGGCCACCAGGGGAGGCCACAAGCCCCTAGGCGCGGCCACGGGGCCCGCGCCTAGCAGGCTTGTGGGCCCCCTATGGCTCGTATGCCCTACCTCTTCCGCCTATAAATTCTTGAAAATCCGAAACTGGGTGAGAGATCCACGAAAATACTTTTCCGCCGCCGCAAGCTTCTGTCTCCGAAAGATCCCATCTGGGGCATGTTCTGGTGCCCTGCCGGAGGGGGGATTCGGATACAGAGGGCTTCTTCATCAACACCATGACCTCTCCGATGATGCGTGAGTAGTTCACCATAGACCTTCGGGTCCATAGCTAGTAGCTATATGGCTTCTTCTCTCTCTTGGATGTTCAATACAAAGTTCTCCGTGATCTTCATGGAGATCTATCCGATGTAATATTCTTTGCAGTGTGTTTGTCAAGATCCGATGAATTGTGAATTTATGATCAGATTATCTATGAATCTTATTTCAATTTCTTCGGATCTCTTATATGCATGATTTCATATCCTTGTAATTCTCTTCGAGTTGTGGGTTTTGTTTGGCCAACTTGATCTATGATTCTTGCAATGGGAGAAGTGCTTGGTTTTGGGTTCATACCGTGCGGTGACCTCAACCAGTGACAGAAGGGGTAGCGAGCCACGCATCGTGTTCTTGCCATCAAGGGTAAAAAGATGGGGTTTACATCATTGGTTTGAGTTTGTCCCGCTACATCATGTCATCTTGCTTAAGGCGTTACTCTGTTCGTCATGAACTGAATCCACTAGATGCATGCTGGATAGCGGTCGATGTGTGGAGTAATAGTAGTAGATGTAGAAAGTATCCGTCTACTTGTTCCGGACGTGATGCCTATATGTATGATCATTGCCTTAGATATCGTCATGACTTTGCGCGGTTCTATCAATTGCTCGACAGTAATTTGTTCACCCACCGTAATATTTGCTATTTTGAGAGAAGCCTCTAGTGAACACTATGGCCCCCGGGTCTAGTTCACATCATATTTTCAGCCTTACACTTTTACTTCGTTGCACATCCGCCTTCAGATCTCACTTTGCAATCAATCTTGAAGGGATTGACAACCCCTTTATAGCGTTGGGTGCAAGCTCGTTGTGTTTGCGCAGGTACTCTGGACACCTGGCTTGATTCTCCTACTGGATTGATACCTTGGTTCTCAAACCAACGCAAAATCAAGAGGCTCCCGTGCTGCATCACCCTTTCCTCTTCAAGGGAAAACCAATGCAAACTCAAGAGGCAGCAATGACCTTGCCAAGTTTCATCTGAACCCAAATAGTTTTGGTTTACAAAAGAGCTCAAAGCCCTCTTTGTCCACATCCAACTTTGAACAACTTTGCATTGCCAAGTGTCACCAATTGATGTCTAATTTTGTGGACTTGTTGTAATCATATAATCAGGCATCCACACCAAGTGGTGCATAAACGAAAACATATTAGCGTAGGTAGATCTATACAAATCTATTGCTATTGATTTCTAGGGTTTGGAAAAGTTGCATTAGGAAGTTTCTCCAAATGAGCTACAAATTTTACAACAAGTCGATTTGACCTCACTCTTCATTCTTTTTTAGTACCATGGTAAGCAGAACAAATTACCTAGGGTATGTATCATACCGTGAGTCGTGGTTGCCACGGAAGTTCTCCGGGTCTTATGGGTAAACTGGGCAACCTCTGCATAGTGTCAAACTATTTGAATAGCCGTGTCCACTTTCAAGAATAGTTGGATAACCGTTCTCACGCTACGTATGTTGTTTTACAAACTTGGGTGTGAAAAGGAAATCCTTGAACTAAGATGGATGACTTGACGAGCTGATTACATTTGAGATGATCAAATTATGTTTATATTGATAGTTGTAACCTCGTGATGCATGATTTATAAAATGATAGGACATCATATTTTGTTGAAAACCAACTTTCTGCATAAGTACCTACTAGCTGCTATGCCATGCATTGTGTACGCCTTTCCAAACATGATTTGTTTGCGAGTACATTGAAAAGTACTCACCAGCTTGTCCCTGTCTATTTACTTGGCCATGCATGGAAGTAGAGGAATATGATGAAGAATACCTCGATGACAACCATGCGAGTTAGGTTGCTTCCCAGTCAATATGCTTGTAGGGTTAAGGCGGATGGCATGGTCCATGGTATCGTAGAATATTTTTGTTGCTAATGTTTATTTGACATTTGGCCTCCATGGCCCTACTTATGTAAGACTTGACCATAATGGTCACATTTGTGTAAAACGGTATGTAATGGATGTAAGACTACTGCTACTCAAAATCTGTGTGTTCAGTAGGCAATGATCTTGGAATCACTATACACATTCATGCGTTTACTTCGATAAATCAGTCGGGGTCCCCACAGAGCTGGTATTAGAGCCATACTGTCTGTAGGAAGCCTTAGTTAGCATGGACGTTAGTTAGGACAGAGCCTAGTTTCCAGATCCTACAAACCACTTACAAAACATATCACACTTCTTTCCCCTTCTGATTTAGCACACTATAAACTGTTCATACTCACCTTATCCTCTATTGTCCTATTAAACCTTCTCTCACCATCTTGTCGATGGCCGTCACCCCTTGAGACTCCTCATGACCGGTTTCCAGTACTCCTAAGAGACTGCCTCTTACAATGCCACTATTCATCGGTGCCCATGTACACCCTCCATGAGTTCGAAAATGGCGAGTTTGAGACAGAGTTCTAAGCCAAGGTGTTTGAACTTGCCAAGAATTCACCCTAGATTTGATTCTTTGTTGGTCCGCCCATGCCAACAAGAGATATGCCCATTCAGCAAGCGGCCTATGTTGCCCTCCTCCTTCTTCGAGACCTCCTCCAAGAAATGAAGGCAGAACAATGTCTACCATGTGTTTTGTATCACATCACTACTTTAATAAAGCTTAAAATTTTGGACCAACAACAACTTTTTGTGAGAATATAAGATGCTTGAGTTGATTGCTATTTGCGTCTTTGCTTGTTTGTGCTTGAATCCACCAAAATCCTCCCATTCTCAAACTCATCTCCTTGATCCAAAACTTTGGCCAATAATCATTTCATGTGTATATAACATAAAACAATTTTTATAAAATATTATTTTGGCCAAAAAGCACTTATTTAATTCAGGTTTTCAAACCCCCCTCAAATTGAGGCTTGTTGTACAAGTCCACAAATTAGGATAAATGTTTTGCCCCAAAGATTTTATTTGGAACCTATCATCTTTAATACTTCCAAAAACCACAGACTTATTATTTTCAAAGTTATTTTTATATTTTATTTAAATGCCTTTTCCGATGCCAGAAATGGTCTTTTATAGGGAAAAATTATTTTTATGTTTCAAAAATATTTGAGAAACATTTAGGCAACTAAGTGGACATATATTTTCCATTTATACGAGTTTCAACACATGGTCATACTGAAAATATTGGACAAAACCATCCAAAACCCTTTCTAGATATTTCAAGTATTTGAAATATTTCTATAAGAAATATTGCCAAATAGATCGAGGAAAGTTCCAGCAAGTCACATATGCCTCCAATGATGATCTTGCCAAGTTTAATCTCATTCCAAATTAGTTTTGTTCATGAGAGTGTCCCAAAACTCTCTATGTCCAAATTGAAACTTGAAAAACTCTACATTGCCAATTGTCACCATTTAATCTCAAACTTTATGGGGATGATCTAATCCCCTAATTATGCATCTACACCAAGTGATGCATCAAGGAGAACAAGGTCGCCTAACTAGATCTAAGAAAACATGTTTTTGACAATTTCTACGGTTTTTAAAATATGCATTGGCTAGTTCTTCCAAATTGGTGGTCTAGTCCAAATTAACTCCACAATGATTTTTGTTAACCCTCTCAATCAGTGGATTCTTCTAAGAGACCCAAACCCAGTACAAGCAACTTCTGGTGCATTAATGGAGCTCAGCGATTGAGCCCTAAATGACCTCTCCTTGAGCTGGTTTATTACCACAATACCACCATTAACCCCTTCACCTCTAGTAGGAACTTCAAGACCTTAGCTCCATTATTGGATAGATAAAAGCCAAATCTTAGCCTATGGGCTGCAATATTCCCACTCCCTCTCAACTTTACACCCCTCCAATTTCCAGTCCCTTACCTTTGCTTAGTTCCTACTACATCTAGAGCATCTTGCGTAACCCCCAAACGTGATAGGACAACCGAGGTGCACTAGAGCACGATGATGCCAGCAAAATTGGTGATCTAGAGCATGCATAATTGACTTCGTACCTCCGACCACCTGGGGTCCTCCTCCGTGTCAGGCCTCTCCGCCCTTGCACTATCTCTCCCTAGAGAAGCACGTGCCCGATGACACTCGGTCCATAAAATGGACGACCTTGCATGCACGAGCTACTGGCGGTCCCTCACTCTCTCTCATCCCTCCTTAGGACCGAAGCCAAGTCTAGGAACGCCTTGGACATGATCCAATAAGCACACATGGACTCCAGCAACGGTTGTGACCTTTTCGAGCCCGGGACCATAATGCCGGTAGACAGCCTTTAAAGAGCTCGCCTTACATTGTTTTCTCCCCTCTGCTAGCATTCTCTCATTCCCGACTCATCGCTCGCACCACCTAATCTACCACAAAACCGCCCGACATCGAGATTGAGCCCGAAATCCGCAACGTGTGCTCATGAGATATCCCGCAACATAGCGCTCCTCCGGTGCTCCTCTCTCCTCCTATGATTCCCTCTCACCTCGCTCATGCATTTTCCCCTCTTTCCCATGTGGATTGTAGTGGGAGTCGACCCCGGCAACCACACACACCGCCACCACTCCTTGTCTCTAGTGAAAGGAAACTCCCGATAACTCCCACCACCACCACTCGAATGACGGGATACCCCTGAGTCCATTCCTGCCATCCTCGAGCCCTGCAGGGCTTCCTATCACCGTCGGTGACGCAGCGCCCCTCTTTGTACTAATGTTGGGGACGACAGGAGAGGCCCACGTGTCATCCACCCCTCTATCACCGGGACCCAACCATCAAGTTTGAACACGGACATGCGCAGACCGATTTGTGTGGGCTGGTTTGGCTTTGGGTCAGCCCAGCTATGGGCTGCTTTGGCCCAGCCGCGTAATGACATTTTTTCTTCTGTTTTATGGGATTTTTAAAATATTGCACAATCCAACATATCTATCCAAATTGCATGACTCAAACACCTATATTCTTCTAAAAATTTGGCTATTTAATGGTGTAGTTTTCATACATGTCTAACACACTTTTCATATTGTCCCAAATTAAACCCTCATTTAGTTATTAAAACGATTGTCTAAAATCCATATATCTATTTGTGTCACACCAACTCCTAAACAAACACCAGAGGTATTTTTAGTTTTCAATATATTATTTAATAAAAATAGGTTGAATTTTCTTTGAGTGCTTTTCCTATTTTTGTCGTACCCTTATTCGTGCTATTACTTTGCGATGACTGATTACGATGTTGACAAAGGAGTTGGACCAGAATCTTTTCAAGACCCAGAAGACTTTGTTCAGCCATGCAAGTAGCCCTTTGAGCATGTTGATGAACCAATATTTATGCATGTCATATAGCACCGACTTCGATACTTTGAAAGCATGATAATGATATGTCAACAATGTTGCAGGGTTGATCTCCACTGCACTTCTCATTCATACTTGCATTGTACATGAATCTATGTTCCATTGAGGGTCATGTCAGTGGGAACAATTGTGCAACTACTTGCTATGTAAAGGGTTTTTAACCCCTTTCCATGACATACTCTGAAATAGTCTCCTTGCATGTGTGCACGATAGGGGGGTCCATCCCACACGACAGTGACAAATCATCGGTGATGGTGACCACTGACCAATAAATGCAAACGTTTGGCAAAACTAAGTGTATGGGATGTCTGCATCTATCGCAAGCAAGAGACATTGGTCAGCCGTTTGAAATATGGTGGACTTCCCCTATGGCCCATCCTTGCAACTCGTGTGAGATCATACAAACAACACACACACTGAATCACAAATAGTTCATGGTTATAACGCGTGTATGATAAGGGAACTATCACACACATTTAGTTCCACTATAACCGTATGTGATAGGATATAAGAGTGCATACGTTTAACCTTGTAAAGCCTTATGCGAAGGTTGAATCTATCCCAAACGCGACGCTTTGGATAAACGTTTGTGATTTCCAAAACGCCCCCAACTTGTGATCCATACTTACCAAACGTATCATCCAGACTACGTGTATCATATGAAGCCCTATAGCACGCGTTCTTCTTTGAGTAACGTTTACGATGGCCATGACATCATAAACAGTTCACAAGACCAAATCGTGTGTGTGATAAGGAGACTATCAAAAACACTTGTTCATAAGTAACTGTGTGCGCTAGTGTTGTTAATCTGACACGCTATTTGTCGACCGACTATGTGCGGAACAGAGA
Source organism: Hordeum vulgare subsp. vulgare (assembly GCF_904849725.1). NCBI lineage: Eukaryota > Viridiplantae > Streptophyta > Magnoliopsida > Poales > Poaceae > Hordeum > Hordeum vulgare. The sequence goes on along the minus strand of NC_058519.1, from coordinate 265,066,236 downwards.
TTCATCGCACACATCGCAAGTGGAGAAATGTGTGTGATCTTAAAGTTGATCGCAAATGTTTTACTTTCTCAAACTGTTTACCTTGTAATGGCCTATAGAGCATAATTTATCCCTAATTTAATAACTGCATTCATAATTCACACAAATTAAATTTGAAATCAAGAAATCATGTTTAAATATTAGTTGACGAATGAATGCAATATTGATTCACATGTACATATACTCAAGAACTGCAAATAAGGAAAACTCCAGAAGGCACAAGTAAAGAATCATGGAACCACAGTTGTAATAAAGATGGTAAAGATAGAGCCAAAAGACATTCTAGATGCTGGAGAAGGTTAAGCTGAATGCACATATTGTTCCCTCATCCATGCTTAAAGCACGAATGACTCTCGGCCAGCCCCTAGTGATGTATGCCCTCCCATCCTTCACTGTCTTCATTATGACTTGTCGATACTCATTTTAGTCTCGATGATATACTTTAACCTTCATTGCATGTCTAGTAATCATGTACTTTGTGAGGTAATATTGAGTAAACTACTTCGGGAACCACTACAAAAGAAAAAGATACATACATTTTTGTGTGATAACTCATTATGGCCAGTACTAATAGAAGGCTCAGGAGTTCGTATTTGCCAGCCTAGAGCGCACTATTGTGTTGGATAGAGTGTAAACAAATACTCTAATTGGCATCGTTCACCTCTTTTTGCTGACAATCTTTATCAATTCCTCACGTGATGCTGGTTCATGAATATTTCATTTCCCCACATGCAAAAAGGGTCCAAGCATGGATGCTTGTGAAGGACATATGTACCTACAAGCAACAAGCCAATATTAAAAGCTAAAATACAGTTGAAGAATGGTGTAATATTTTACTCCATTAGTTCCACAATGTGTTGCATATAAACATTTTGAGAAGTCAACAATTTCTAACTTTGACCAAGCTGGTAGAGAAGAACATATACATCTAGAATTGCAATTCCATTTCAATAGATACATCACAAAAGTTACTTTCATATTATATACATTTTAGTGTGGTATATACAAATAGTATTCTCTATACATTTGTTCACAATTGGAAAAGTTTGACTCTTCAAAAAATCTATATGCACTACATTATGGACCAAATGGAGTATAAGCGGGGGGATGAAAAGAACCTCGGTGGAAAACGTCGGCCACTCCCATTTTTGTCCTGTGCAAGTACATGGAAAGTCCTGATAAGTACAATATGGTTAACATCAACCAGATATACAAGGTATCTACTTGAAATAAATGGAACTGGATATACAACGTATCTGTCTCTGAAATAAACAAGGCATATATGCTCGCTATAACAACCAAATATAGCCATTGGAAACTGGACAAATGGTCAATGCAACCAATCTAACAACCAGATACCGAAAAGAAAGGCATCTGTTTGAAAAATAGACAAATGCTTACTGCAATAAACCTAACAACCAGATACATAAAACCAAGGCATCTGCTTGAAAACAAGACAAATGCTCACTTCCACCAACCTCACAACCAAATTCAGAGAAACAAGGCATACATTTTTAAGCGGGAGTTAGGGACACAGGTTAACATCACCACGCATAATAGGTGGTACCGATGAAATTGAACTGTATAGTTCATACTTGGACATAATGAACATCACATTCTGAATAACTGAAAGAAACAAGGCATATATGCTCAATGTAATAACCAACTATAGACATGGAAAACTAGACAAATACTCAATGCAACCAACCTAACAACAAGATGCAGAAAAGCAAGGCATGGCTTGAAAACTGGAAAAATGCTGAATTAAACTATGCATGATTATCGCATGGCAAAAACTACTATAAAAATGGGTAAGAGAGGGCTAGCTAGAAAAAGTATGATTTTCTCAAAGGATGTTGCCTCACTTGTTATGGATGGGCTCCTTCCACTTGAAATTTGTGGTGCCTAGGGTGCGCTCCGTGATGTCACATATGGGATGTTTCCCCTTGTAAGAGCTGTATTGTGTGCCCTTATCTTGGTCGATGAGATCTAACTTTGGATCTAAGGATCCCAAGCCAGCATCATAGAACGTTTACTTTATAAATGACAAAACGGGCTCGATGGTGTAGAAGGATCACAAATCCATGACCGCGAGGCTGAGGATATTAGCGGCGAGGCCTTTGAAGAGATCGACGATGGTAGAACCATAGGCGTTGCTGGTGGACCACTTAAATTGTGACATGGCTCGAGGGAAGCCAGTGATGTCGAAGATCTTGATGTCATAGCCGGCTCTCCTAAGATACATGAATGTGCGAGCCCACAAACTAGCAGATTTCAGCATGGAAACATAGTCAATGTCCTCACCGGCTTCCATGGTGAGGTGTTCTTCTTGGATCGAAGGGTCGACATGAATGGCGCGAACCTCACCAGCCTATAGCGGAGAGGCCATGATAGATATCCTTTTTCTTGTATGCTCCTCGAGCTCCATGGGATATGTGGTCGGGCTGATTAGGCGGCGACTCTCTGAAGTACTTGATGGGGATCTGGAGGAAAGGGACACCGCCGGCCTGATCTAAAAACTCAGGGCGGCAATGGTGTATGTGGGTCAGTCGGGACCCTGAAATTGTTTAGATATGAGGCACATGCGGACCAACTGAGGTTGGTGGTGGACGTTGGCGGCGGGGGTAAGGTAGGGTCCAAGCGGGGGAGGAAGGGCAGGTGGGCTTGTTGTGGACAAGGGCAGTGTTGGTGGATGTGCTGCTGCTAATGAAATTTTAGTATAATTATGTGGGTGGAGATAGTGGAGGATGAGGGATGGCGACGGTTCAAATGCCTCAACAGCTGAAATTTTACTATAGGGTCGATGTTGGACGAGGGAGGGTGGCATTTGAAATACCAATTCCACTTAAATTTTGGCAAGGAACTGATGTGTGGCGGGAGCAACCAAGATCGCACACGGTACAAACATAACAATGTGTGTACGGTGTAACAAAATGGCATGCCGCGGAACCATGAATTTTTGCATCGCTCAATGGGAGTAGCTTTTTCTAAGATTTCTCAAGGCAGGTTCATCTCACACAGTTCATCTTCATTTTCAGACGCAGACGTGAAATTTATCCTAAATTTCCACATGCCTACAAACATTAGGCTAATTATCATGACAAAATGCCTTATTTTGCAGCGGATAAGTTGACATTAGTTCATACACTCGGTAATTTGCAAACAGTTCGTCAATTTACATGAAGAAGAACTGCATAAAATATTCACTAAACCATGTATTCATACAAATGTCGCGCCTCCACCATCGTCATGAGCTTCCTCGACACTTAAGGAGTTTTCATCGGAGCGCATCAAGACGATGATCTCCATTAGTTCCACGGCGGCGACCGGCGGGGCTAGCTCGACCGGAGCGATCGCAACGCCTATCACCAGGTCTACCACTATCGACGAAGCTACCTTCGCCGCATCAACATTCCCCATGGAAGCCATGGTCATCCATAGGGCTGTCGTGGAGTTTGTGTGGGACATCCGCATACAGACATGCGCCACTCCCGCAAGAGTTGCGTCCCTGATCGCCGTGGCCGTTTTTGCCAGGGCTGCCACCACAGCTACAAGATCTGCACTAGCGTCGAATGTGGCTGAGACGCATGCAGTGGCCTGCTCCGTCACCTTCTGGTCCTCGTCCCTTTTTTCCAGTTGCATTTGAGTTTCTCATCAACCACTTCCTCTTATCAGTCTCCTGCCCTTTCTGGCACTTCACATCCCTAGCAGCATTGCAGATGACAGCCGCAGATGGGATAGATTGTTCCACACCAACACTGAGACGGTGCTCCTCCTTGTTGTGTAGGAACACATCGAGGCGTGATTCCTGGAGAGAAAGAGTAATGTCCATCTCCATCCGACGCTAAGACTTGGGGTCATCATCGTCGTCGGCCATGACACATGGCAGTTGACCGTTCACCGGCATGGAGGCCAACGCGTCGGAATCCTCTATCCCATCATCGTCGAACGTGGCAGCTGGCTGTTTGACTTTTCCCTCCATTGCGTCCAATGCATTGGAATCATCTATCATGTTGTCATCCAACACTATGAGGACGGTGCCATACACATCCCCATAGTTGAGAACCGGTTCCATTTGGTGTATGTGGTGGTGGTGGCGAGCTATCGGCGGCAAAACCTATTTGTTAGCTACTGGCAGTGGGGTCTTTTATAGCTCGTTGTCGGGTTTGGGTTTTTACTCTGCACATTACACCTTTGAACTGTCTGATGCTTGCGGTTGCCACCACTACGCGGAGCTGATTTTGAAGTGTATGGGCATCACACATGGTTAGAGTAGCACACTCCTGTCTATTGGGGATAAATCGCATACGGTTGTTTCGTCAAATTCGTTTGCTATTTTCGATTATAGCATCTTTTGGGTAAACGGTAAAAAAGAAACACAAGAGAGGGTGAAAACACAACCATGCCTCCTAATGGCCCAAATATATACTCCCTCCATTCCTAAATATAAATCTTTTTAGAGATTCCACTATGGACTATGTATGGAGCAAAATAAGTGAATCCACACTCTGAAGTGTGTATATATATGCACACACACACACATATAAATATATATATATATGTATGTATGTAGTTGATAGTGAAAATCTCCAAAAAGACTTGCATATAAGAACTGATGGAGTATATATATGTATGAAGACGGTGTGTTGTCATGTTTAAATTTCCAATGCACAACTTTGATGTGGCACATGATGCATATGTGCATGCCTAAAAGTGTTAAGTGTGATAGAAAAGGGTTCAAGACATAAATGTAGGGTGTTGACCCTACAATATGTGTCGGAGGAGGGGATCCTATGAACACATGACCTGGCTCAAACTTTGTCACACATTTATCCATGACTCACTTGTTATTATACAACTAAGAGAATTCCTAACTTAATTTGGTCAAACCATCACATATTGTTGTCGGTCAAGAGTGACATATAGACCGCATGGTCCTGCGAGTTGGTGCATCGTCGAAGATCGGTTGAGCGGGGCTAGAAGAACACAATCACCATGCATGTGGCCCAATCTATATAGGAAAAGGATGTGTTCCGGTGTGTAATACACAATGGACAAGAGTATGATGTGCATGCACCTAGCTAAGAACACTGGGCATATCCCCCTTAAGATTGGGTTATATGTTTACTACCTAGTTTATGGCCGTATATATGGTACCCCTCCCCCCAACCCCACCCCCACCCACGAACAGACCTAACAAGTAGCTACGGTGGCATTCCAGCGTTGTCAGTCAAGTGGATATATATACCCTTTATAGCGGCCCATTGATAGATGTGTTGTCGAAATCCGCACAACGGAGGCATGCATGCATGCTCCACCCCCCCCCCCACACACACGTCATCGATCCTCTGCATTCCAGTCTGGTCAGTCAAAGGGATGATAGGCTTTAGGGGCCCACCGATAGGTGTGTCATTGAAAACCGCACAATGGAGGCATATGGTCCACACACAGATGCATGCATATGTTCACACACACAGACACACGTCATCGATCCATGGTTTTCCAAAGCATGGTCAATCAAAGGGCTAACACACTCTAGAGGCCCACCGATAGTTGTGTCATTGAAAAACTCACAACAGAGGCATATGGTCCACACACATGCATGCATGGGTTCGCATAGACGCACACACACATCGTCACCCATCCTTGGCATTCCAACGTTTCAGTAAAGGGCATGGCAGACCCTAAGGGACCACCAATAGGCTTGTCATCACAAACCGCACAAAGTAGGCATGGAACACATGCACATGCACGCTCGCGCACACACAAATACAGACACACAGACATAGACGCACACACACATCGTCACCCATCCTTAGCATTCTTGTGAGTAAAAGGCATGATAGACCCTAAGGGCCCATCGATAGGTTTGTCATCGGGAACTGCACAATGTAGGCATGGCCCACACAAACACACAGGTTGACACACATATGATAACCCACAAGTATAGGGGATCGCAAAAATTTTCGGGGGTAGAGTTTTCAACCCAAATTTGTTGATTCGACACAAGGGGAAGCAAAAGAATATTCTCGAGTATTAGCAGTTGAGTTGTCAATGCAACCACAACTGAAAGACTTAGTATCTGTAGCAAAGTTTCAGTAGCAAAGTAGCGTGATAATAACAGTAGCAGCAGTAACAGGAGTAGTAGTGACAGCAGTAGCGGTAACAATAGCAGCAGTGACAGCAGTAGCGGTAAAGAAATCTAGCAAGGACGAGTAGGAAAAGCTCGTAGGCATTGCATCGGTGATGGATAATTATGTCAGATGACATTCATCATGGGTATAACATGGGGAGATATGTAACTAGCTCTAGTTCGTCAATGTAATGTAGGCATGTATTCCGTATATAGTCATAGGTCCATATGGAAAAGAACTTGCATGACATCTATTGTCCATCCCTCCCGTGGCAGCGGGGTCCTAATAGAATCTAAAGGATATTAATGACTCCTTTTAATAGAGAACCGGAACAAAGCACTATCACTTAGTGAATACATGAACTCCTCATACTATGGTCATCTCCGGGAGTGGTACCAGCTATTGTCACTCCGGGGTTGCCAGGTCATAACACATAGTTGGTGACTACAACTTGCAAGATAGGATCAAGAACACACATATATTGATGAAAACATAATAGGTTCAGATATGAAATCATGGCACTCGGGCCCTAGTAACAAGCATTAAGCATAACAAAGTAGTAGCAACATCTATCTCAGAACATAGTGGATACTAGGGATCAAACCCCATCAAAACTAACTCGATTACATGATAGATCTCATCCAACCCATCACCGTCCAGCAAGCCTATGCTGAGATTACTCACGAACGATGAAGAGCATCATGGAATTGGCGATGAAGGATGATTGGTGATGACGAAGGCGTCGATTCCCCCTCTCCGGAGCCCCGAACAGATTCCAGATCTGGCCTCTAGAGGAAGAAAAGGTGGTGGCGGCGGCTCCGTATCATAAAACACGATGAACTCTTCTCCCTGATTTTTTTCCGGGCGAGAGAGAATGTATTGAGCTGGAATTCGGAGGCGGTGGAGTCACGAGGGGCTCACAAGCGTGACAGGCGCGGCCAGGGGGCGCCTCCTGGGCTTGTGGGCTCCTTGCTCCGTCCCTCCAGGTAATTCTACCGCCAGTATTTTTTTTATATTCCAGAAAATATCCTCGTAAATTTCGAGGTCATTCGGAGAACTTTTATTTCTACGCAAAAACAACACCATGGCAATTCTGCTGAAAACAACGTCAGTCCGGGTTAGTTCCATTCAAATCATGCAAATTAGAGTCCAAAACAAGGGCAAAAGAGTTCAGAAAAGTAGATACGATGGAGACGTATCAACTCCCCCAAGCTTAAAGCCTTGCTTGTCCTCAAGCAATTCAGTTGACAAACTGAAACAGACAAAATAAAAAAAAATACGAACTCTGTTTGATCTTGTTGTTGCAATTATGTCTAACTCATATTCAGATTTTCAACAAGATCATAAGCTAACCACATAAGCAATGACATTTAGGTCTCAAGATGTAGTCATATCAATGGCATAATCAACTAGCGAGCAATAATAATAAGTTTCAAACGTCAACACTTCAATCAAAACAATCATGAAGCAATATGAACAGATGGTATCTCGCTAGCTCTTTCTGAGACCGCAAAACATAAATGCAGAGTACCTTCAAAGACCAAGGGCTGACTGAACATTGTAATTCATGGCAAAGAAGATCCAGTCACAGTCATACTCAATATCAATTAATAGGAAAGCATAAAAATGACGGAGGTGCTCTGTAATTGGCTCTTTTTGAAAGAAGAGGATGACTCAACAGGAACATAAATAGATAGGCCCTTCGCAGAGGGAAGCATTGATTTGCAGAGGTGCCAGAGCTCAATCTTTTAAAACAGAGATAAATAATTTTGGGTAGCATGCTTTCATTGGCAACGTGATGACCAAGAGTTTTCACCATCTTCCATGCTACACATACTATAGGCGGTTCCCAAACAGAAAAGTAAAGTTTTGACTCCCCCACCACCGATCAATGACACTCCACGACTAACCGAATCCTTGGGTGCCGTCCATACCAACAACAATCTAGGGGGAGTTTTGTTTGCAATTATCTTTTCGATTTGAGCATGGAACTGGGCATTCCAATTACCGGCCCCTTTCTTGTGAGTGGTAGTGAATAAACACGTACTGAGGATAACACGCCTAGCATGGAAGATATTGATCGCCCCTTGTCACCACATGAGCGGTTCGGGAATACAAAACAGATTATTACTTGAACCTTTCGAGAGTGGCACATGCAAATTTACTTGGAACGGCAGGTAGATACCGCATATAGGTAGGTATGGTGGACTCATATGGAACAACTTTGGGTTTATGGAAGTGGATGCACAAGCAGTATTCCCGCTTAGTACAAGTGAACGCTAGCAAAAGACTGTGAAGCGACCAACTAGAGAGCGACAACAGACATCAAAATGCATTGAAATTAACCAACATTGACTGCAAGCATGAGTAGGACATAAATCACCATAAACATGAATATCATAGAGGCTATGTTGATTTTGTTTCAACTACATGCGTGAAGATGTGCCAAGTCAAGCCACTTGAATCATTCAAAGGAGGATACCATCCTATCATACTACATCATAATCATCTTGAAATTCATGTTGGCATCCAAGACAAACCATTATAAGCTCCTAGCTAATTAAGCATGGCATTAGAAACTATGATCTCTAAGTTGTCATTGCAAACATGTTTCTCTCATAACAAAGATGAATTAGGAATGATGAGCTAGTCATATTTACAAAAAAAAATAGGTCGAGTTCATACCAGCTTTTCCAGGCTTAGTCACTTCATCATATATCGTCATTATTGCCTTTCACTAGCATGACCGAATGATGTGAATCATAATGAGAGTGTTCGTGCATTGGACTAAGTTGGAATCTGCAAGCAAACTCAAAGGAGAAGACAAAGTAATATGGCTCTTTGACGGATAAACAGATATAAATGTGAGAGCCACTAAACATTTTAACCATGGTCTTCTACCTTGACCCAAAGAAAAAGAAAACTATTTACACGGGAAAGCTCCCAACAAGCAAAAGAAGAATGGGAAATCTTTTTGGGTTTTCTCTCTAAACACCACTAAGCAAGCTAGAAAGTGAACTTACAACTAATTTTTTTGTTTTTCTCAATCTAAAAAACACACGAGAAGAAAGCGATTAAAAGAAATAAACTAGCATGGATGATACAGTGGCAAGGTGTGAACACCGACTATCAAATCGAAAACGTGAGCAAGAATATAAAGTCGGTGAGAAACACGTACTCCCCCAAGCTTAGGCTTTTGGCCTAAGTTGGTCTACTCCCATGGAGGGAAATAACCGTCTCCGGGGTACTCCAGAGTGTACTGATGGTGCCACTGCTCGGTGAGCTCCTCCGGCTCCCACTGATAAACTCGTGTCTGGTAATCGACTGGTAGCTCGGGCACGGGCGCGTGTGGTGGCGCTATGCCCCAATATGCGTAGATGTCCGAGGGCATAATAATGTACCTGCCTAGATGAAGATTGAACAAAGAAGGAGCAGGCAAAGTAATAGTCTCACGAGTACCCTAACTAAATACCAAGTTATAAATCATCCTCTTATTTATATCTTTATCAAGAAAGTCATGGTGAACCATCCTATCATAATCTAGATATCTCTCAGGAAGAAGCATCTCTTCTTCCTCGTACAGTCTAATAGGTATCTCAAAATGTTTAGCAAGACTGGTAGCCTAGATACCTCCATAAACATCGCCTTTAGTACGGTTTGTGTTCAACCGTTGAGCCACTATAGCGCCCAAGCTATAATTTTTATCCTTATAAAGAACTTCGCGTAAAACCGCAAGATCTGGGGAGCTAAGAGCCCCGGCTTTCCCACGGCCAATCAAATAGTTTCCCACGAATAATGAGAGATACCGAAGCACGGGAAAATGTACACTAGCAACTCTAGCGCAAGACACTCCTCTCTCCTCTTCTATAGCAATAGTATCAATGAAAGCCTCCAAGTCCTGTGGACGAGGTTCATGAATATCCCCAACATAAGGTAATTTTCAAACATTGCAAAAATCATGAAGTGACATGCGCTGGGGGATATCATATAACTTGAACTCAACCATAGGAGGGCTCTTCCTTGGATAGAAAATAAAGCTTTGCACAAAAATATTAGTGAGGAGGAGGTATTGTGGACACTTATCTTCAACATATGCGGTAAGGACTGCATTCTCCACCAAGTAATAAAAATCCTCATAAAGACCGGCGGCACGTAAGAACAGATCGCTTGTCCACTCACACGCTCGAACTTCTGCAACTCGGGGGACCGGATACTTGGGTTCCTTCTTCTCATTTTCATCTTCTTGGGGCCATGGCTTGAAGAGCCTCTTAGGAACCTCCTCATCTTTTCCTTTTTCTTTCTTTGAAAATTGCTGAAAATTTTAATGACCCAAAAGAAAAGTGAACAAGGCTCAACAAAACTCATAGCAACTACTCCTACAAGTGCCTAAAGGCCATATCATGCATCAAAACTACTTGGGACCAACTAAAATTAACATGCAAAGCTCAAGAACAGGGTCACCAAGGCAGCAAAAATATGCAACAAACAAAGCACTAGAGTAAAAACTAATTGGACCGATGGAGGAGTAAAATACCAAGGAACAATTCCCCAAAACATTTTGGTAAATGGGGCTTTGCACAAGGAGATCAAAAAATGCAGCAAGAAGAGCAAGAACACGGTTTTGAGCTGTGGAATGATTTTTTTCTGGAGGTAGAAGAAGGAGATGGGAGCTGGAATAAGTGGAGGGGGCCACGTGGGGCCCACAAGCCTGCCAGGCGTGGTCAGGGGGGTGGCCGCGCCTCCTGGGCTTGTGGCCCACTGGTGCATCCCCCTGACTAGCTCAAAAATTCCAGAAAAAATAATACTTGAATTTCAGGGCATTTGAAGAACTTTTAATTTCGGGACACTTTTCTAAGGGACGGAAAAAGCAGAAGACAGGAAAATAAAGCTAAATCTATCATTTTTCTTCTAAACAACACAAAGTAAAAGTTTGGAACAGAAGGTTGTGACTCCTAGATTCATCCATCTCATGGTCATCAAAAGAAATCCGTCAATGAGGTTGATCAAGTCTCCTTGACAAACTTTTTTCGAATCACATAAACCGGACAATTTTCGAATAATCACTAGGTTACCTCAATGGGGATGTGCATATCCCCAACAATTAAACCATACTTCATCTTGATAGTTGGTATAGGGCATTCAAAGCTCCCAATAAGAATTGATGAAGTTTTTTCAATAGCATTGATGCAATGTACTCTATATTGTTTCTTCGGAAAGTGCACCGTGTGCTCATTACCATTAACATGGAAAGTGACATTGCCTTTGTTGCAATCAATAACATCGCCTACAGTGTTTAAAAAGGGTCTTCCAAGGATGACCGCCATGGCATCATCCTCGGGAATATCCAGAATAACAAAGTTCGTTAAGATAGTAATGTTAGCAACCACAAGAGGCACATCCTCGCAAATGCCGATAGGGAAAGCAGTTGATTTGTCGGCCATTTGCAAGGAGATTTCAGTGGGTGGCAACTTATCCAATTCAAGTCTACGATAAAGAGAGAGAGGCGTAACACTAACACCAGCTCGAAGATCGCATAAAGCGGTTCTGACATAATTTCCTTTAATGGAGCAAGGTATAGTGGGCACTCCGGGATCACCTAGTTTCTTAGGAGTTCCACCCTTGAAGGTGTAATTAGCAAGCATGGTGGAAATCTCAACCTTAGGTATCTACCTTTTATTAGTCACAATATCTTTCATGTACATAGCATAAGGAGACATTTTGAGCATATCTGTCAAACGCATTTGCAGAAAGACAGGTCTAATCATTTCAACAAAGCGGTCAAAATCCTCATCATCCTTTTTCTTGGATGGTTTTGGAGGAAAGGGCATGGGTTTCTGAACCCATGGTTCTCTTGTTCTTAGGTTGTGGGCTATCAAGATCAACACTAGGTTCAATCTCCACATCCTTATCATTACTAGGTTGAGCATCATCATGAACATCACTATCGATATTATCATTAGGCTCATGTTCATCACCAGATTGTGTTTTGGCATCAGAAACAGAGATACCATTTGGATTCTCAGGTGTAACAGCAGCAGGTTTGCTAGCATGCAAGTTCCTATCATCTTTCTTTTTCTTCCTATTACTAGGATGACTAGGTGCCTCAGTGCTAACTCCTTGAGAATCTTGTTCAATTCTCTTAGGATGGCCCTCAGGATACAAAGGTTCCTGAGTCATTCTACCACCTTTAGTGACGACTCTAATGGAACTTTCATTCAACTCATTGAGCAAGTCATTTAGAGCCTTAAGTACTTGTTCTACTTGAGTAGTGACCATTGAGGCATGTTTACTCAAAAGATTAAGATTATTGACATTTCTATCCACACAAGCACTTACATGATTAATCATGTGAGCATTTTGTTCCAGTTCTCTGCTAACATAATCATTGAAACTTTGTTGTTTGGCAACAAAGTTATCAAATTCATCTAAGCATAAGCTAGCAGGTTTATCATAAGGAATATCACTCTCATTGAATCTACAAAGAGAATTTACCTCTACTACCCATGTCGGGTTATCAAGACCATGTATCTCTTCGATAGGTGGTAGATTCTTAAAATCTTCAGATTTAATACCTTTCTCTTGCATAGATTTCTTGGATTCTTGCATATCGTTTGACCTAAGGAATAGAATACCACTTTTCTTCGAAGTTGGCTTCGGAGGTGGTTCGGGAATAGTCCAAGCATTATCATTGCTCAAGATATTATTCAATATAATTTCAGCTTGTTCCACAGTTCTTTCCCTGGAAAAACAATCATCACAACTATCTCGGTGGTCCCTAGAAGCATCGGTTAGTCCACAATAATAGATATCAAGTATTTCATTTTTCTCAAGAGGGTGATGAGGCAAAGCATTCAGTAGCTGGACAAGCCTCCCCCAACCTTGTGGGAGACTCTCTTCTTCAACTTGCACAAAGTTATATATATCATGCAAGGCTGCTTGTTTCTTATGGGCAGGAAAATATTTCTCAGAGAAGTAGGAGATCATATCCTGGGGACTACGCACAGAACCAGGAGCAAGAGAAGTCAACCAAGTCTTAGCATCACCCTTTAGCGAGAAAGGAAACAACTTAAGGATATAGTAATGGCGAATCTTTTCCTCACTCGTGAATCGGGTGGCTATATCATTCATCTTAGTAAGATGTGCTACAACCGTTTCAGACTCATAACCATGAAAAGGATCAGATTCCACCAGAGTGATTAACTCAGGATCGACAGAGAATTCATAATCCTTATCGGTTACAAAGATGGGTGAAGTAGAAAACATAGGATCGTATTTCATTCTAGCATTCAGAGATTTTTCCTTCCACTTGTGCAGTAAATTCTCAAGATCATAGCTATCCTTACAAGCAAGAAAGTCCTCAGCTATCTCTCCTTCCATAACATAACCCTCAGGTATATCAGACAATTAATATCTAGGAGAGCTAGCTCTAACAGGTGAAACAGCAGGTTCTACTTCAATAATTTCAGCAGCAACTCTAGCAATTTGTGCATCAAGGAATGCACCTAGTGGCAAAGTAGTATCAAGAAAAGCATCATCACAAGCATCATGGATAGAAGAAGTAGCATCATCAAGCATAGGCGACATATCAGAATTTCTAGTAGGTGGTGGTGTCGGAAACTTACTCATAACTGAAGGTGAATCAAGTGAAGAGCTAGATGGGAGTTCCTTACCTGTCCTCGTAGTTGAGGGGAAGACTTTAGTTTTTGGATCTCTTGGATTCCTCATAGTGATCAACAGACGTAAATCCCAAGTGACTCACAGAATAGAGCTAGGCCTCCCAGGCAATGGCGCTAGAAAATAGTCTTGATAACCCACAAGTATAGGGGATCGCAATAGTTTTCGAGGGTATATTATTCAATCCAAATTTGTTGATTCGACACAAGGGGAAGAAAAATAATATTAGCAGTTGAGTTGTCAATTCAACGACACCTAAAATACTTAGTATCTGCAGCAAAGTTTCAGTAGCAAAGTGGCATGATAGTAACAGTAGGAGCGGTAACAGCAGTAGTAGTGACAACAGTAGCGGTAACAATAGCAACAGTGATAGCAGTAGCGGTAAAGTAACCTAGCAAGGACCAGTAGGAAAAGCTCGTAGGCATTGGATCGGTGATGGATAATTATGTCGGATGACATTCATCATGTAAAAGTCATAACATGGGGAGATATGTAACTAGCTCCAGTTCGTCAATGTATTGTAAGCATGTATTATGTATCTAGTCATGCGTGCTTATGGAAAAGAACTTGCATGACATCTATTGTCCATCCCTCTTGTGGCAGTGGGGTCCTAATGGAAACTAAGGGATATTAAGGTCTCCTTTTAATAGAGAACCGGAACAAAGCATTAGCACTTAGTGAATATATGAATACTATGGTCATCTCCGGGAATGGTATCGACTTTTGTCACTCCGGGGTTGCCTGGTCATAACACATAGTAGGTGACTACAACTTGCAAGATAGGATCAAGAACACACATATGTTGATGAAAACATAATAGGTTCAGATCTGAAATCATGGCACTCGGGCCCTAGTGACAAGCATTAAGCATAGCAAAGTAGTAGGAACATAATTCACAAAACATAGTGGATACTAGGGTTCAAACCCCATCAAAAGTAACTCGATTACATGATAGATCTCATCCAACCTATCACCGTCTAGGAAGCCTACGATGAGATAACTCACGAATGATGAAGAGCATCTTGGAATTGGCGATGAAGGATGGTTGGTGATGAAGAAGGCGTCGATTCCCCCTCTCCGAAGCCCAGAACGGACTCCAGATCTGCCCTCCAAAGGAAAAACATGTGGTGGCGGCGGCTCCCTGTTGTAAAACGCTATGAATTCTTCTCTCTGATTTTTTTCCGGGCTAGAGAGAATATATAGAGCTGGAATTGGAGGCGGCAGAGCCACGAGGGCTCACAAGCATGCCAAGCGCGGCCTGGGGGGGGCCCTGGGCTTGTGGGCTCCTATCTCCGTCCCTCCAGGTAATTCTTGTGCCAGTATTTTTTTTATATTCCACAAAAAATCCTCGTAAATTTCCAGGTCATTCCGAGAACATTTATTTCTACGCAAAAACAACACCATGGCAATTCTCCTGAAAACAGCATTAGTCCGGGTTAGTTCCATTCAAATCTTGCAAATTAGAGTCCAAAACAAGGGCAAAAGAGTTTGGAAAAGTATATACGATGGAGACGTATGAACATAAAAACATGTCATCGATTCTTCACATTTTCAAAACAACAAAAGAAAATAATGGATATTTTCAAAAGCAGGATCTCAAGATTTATTTAGCGGGAATGACATATCATACAGGCATTTATCATTTTTCAATAAATGACTATAGTGATCATATCACACTACCTAAATGAACCTTGATATCTAACACGCCACTGATCCATGACATTTTCAAAACAACAAAAACAAAATCATGGATATTTTCAACACAAGGATCTCAAGATTTGTTTCGCGAGAATGGCATATCACTACAAGCATTTATCATTTATTAATAAATGCCTATGGTGATCATATCACACCGCCTAAATGAATCTTGAGATCTAGCAAGTTCCCAACCCGTCACCCATCCTTGGACTACTCCTCCCAAAGCACGCTTAACTTCCGAGTTCCATTAGACAGGATTAGGGGTCGGGAAGCTGCAACTTGCTGGTAAGGGTTGCCTTCTATCAATTACAAGGAGGGTCCCGAGGGGCACCTCATGGGACCAGCTACATATCGCAGTCTTTTCTCGTAGTACTAGAAACCATGTGCGATGGTGGCATGGTGCCTCCTACCGACGCCTACATGGGCTGATGGTGTCAACTCACTCATGCTCGATGGCACAATGCCGCTTTTTCCTCCTCTCTCGCCTGCTCGGCCTTGTCCTCCTCTTGCAGGAGGTTGATGTCGAGACCCCGATCCTGAGTCATAAGAACCTAGCCTGTAACACATCACATCACTTTGCGGCCTCATGCACGGTAAACTCCACGGCTGCCACCTTACCTTGGCCGGGACCGTTTGCGTCTTTTGGCTCATGTATATGAATATGTTGCTAGCGTTCAAACGACAAAGAACCCGGGTCGACATGACTAGTTATAAACCCAAGCGGTACATCCGTACAGGGACAGGCATACATAACCCCGGTGAGGCAGGTGTCGATCAACAGCGTGTGTAGACGAGTCGTAGCAAGCAACAAGGACTCCATTACACCGCGTGACATTTCCTCGAGGGGACAGACACAGCAGCAAAGAAGGATACACGCCGGTCAATCAATGCGTCTAGAGCAGTAGCAAGCTACCAAGACTCGATAGAAGGACAAAGAGGCATTTCCCTGTAAAGAGTACTACTAAAGGCACACAACTAGGTGTTGAATCCCACACATATAATGCATTTCATAACATACACACAATATGCACGATATGTGTAGATACAACATGGCACCACAACATAACTCTATGACTCAAGCTTTTATTACAAAGAGGGGTCCCGTGACCCGACACTCAAGTC
Organism: Hordeum vulgare subsp. vulgare; assembly: GCF_904849725.1. Taxonomy (NCBI): domain Eukaryota; kingdom Viridiplantae; phylum Streptophyta; class Magnoliopsida; order Poales; family Poaceae; genus Hordeum; species Hordeum vulgare. The sequence continues at coordinate 265,049,569 of NC_058519.1, read as the reverse complement.
AAACAAACAACAAGCGGAAGCAAATCATGTCTGGGTAGAGACATCTAGTAAAAGTGGCTGGAAGAGCCTGAAAAGCTACTACGACCCTACCAAAGGAGCCAGACCTCTGTCTGGGATTCCCAAGCTATTCCGGTGAACATCGAACACATCGCGTAGAACCTTTTAATGAGTCCAAGTCTTCTCTGCAAAAACATAAATAAAGCAACCATGAGTACAAAGGTACTCAGCAAGTCTTACATCAGAACTATCTACACATGCATCATGTTTCAATGAAAGGATTGTGGGGTTTGATTGTAGGAAGCCAACTTTGATTCTTGGCTAACTTGTACTACGACTACAAGTTCTTTCTTTGAGGTGGGATAGCGCACACGAGTCCACATATTCACTAATTCAATACACCACTATGGATCCACTCTCGTCTCCCTACGAGAAAACCTTCCATAGCACTCACACTTATCTTGCATGTTTTAGAGTATCCATTTAAATTGCCTATGTACCACGTAATGCTTGCAAGTAGTCCATATCCGAGGACGCGGCTATTCGAACATATTAAATCACCCAGCATGGGTATACTTCTTCACACACGCTCCCACCACTTATCACCATGTGCACGTCATGCATCTCGGCAACCTTCAAGCGGAAGCACTGGCGTGGGTGTCGGCCACGACCGTTAACCACACAAGACTCTAGTCGAGGTTTATCGCCTATTTGAGACTGAACCCGCAAGGAAGTCCGGCCAAGGTTTCCTCTACGACCCCAAACGATGTGCGCAGGGTTCCCAAGCCCACCATATGGGTGCCACTTGGTACACCATGCCACTGTGTATCTACCGCAGAGAAGCCTACACCGTCGGGCAGAGCTAAACACGGCCGCCAACACTTTTGCTACAAACACCAGAAACTAGTTGCAACTCCTCGACAGAGATCTAGGTGATTAATAAGCCAAGAGGGTCAATTAAGTATCCCAATGTGTGGTAGTATCTTGTCTTGGATAACATACACAGAACTCTGTTCTTAAGGACGGTCCCAATGAGACAACCCACCATGTACTCCTACATGGCCTCTCATCGCTACCTTTACCAAATCGGATTCACACTTTTACTCTCACACTGTAGGACATGAACACAACCATTCTGATTCATCATCTAGATGGATCAGACTCGACACTCTAAGCATAGCAGGCATTGTAAGCAAGCAGTGATGAGTAAGCACAACAAGGCTTAAGCAGTTGCCACTCATGCTAAGTGGTTTCAACTATTTACTGTGACAAAATCAGGTCATGCAGAGGAATGGGTTCAACTACCGATAACATGTATAGTTGAATCGTGTTTGTCCTAATGCAGTAAAAGAGAGGAGGAGCGAGAGAGTGGGTTTATATCAATATGCTCAAGGGGGTTTGCTTGCCTGACACGTTTGAAGATAGCAATGAGTCTTCATCAATGTCAACGATCACATCGTTGGAACCATTGTCTACTGAGAGGGAACAGCACCGGTAAACAGGAAAGAATGATAGTTACTTCACAGAAATGCAACACTATGATGCATGATCAAGAAATGGAGATGAAATGTGCGAGAACCAAAATAGCTACCATTTCTTAGGTTGAAGCTGGATTTGAATTAAAATTCAGATATCACTTCAACAAGGTATTTTCCGGATACCCTTTTAATTGATTCGACCTGATGCTCAGGTACAACTTGTTTTTAACATGCATCAAGATGGCAATTCGAGGTACTGGTTTTGGTAGCTCAATGTTTGATCATAGCAATTTAAGTGGAATTCAAATAGGAATCAATTCCAACTCCAAACTATTTATTAAATTTACCCTATTCATCATTTTGCCTATTTGGTGTTGTTAACTTTCTAAAACCAGCATGTAAACGCCATAATCAGATTCTTTGGATTTTTCTGATCATTTTTCATATTTAAATTATTTTCATTGGACTTACAGGTTATTTTCTATGATTTTTAGAAGTTTTAGGCATTTTCTGGAATTTCTTTTACATTAGAAAATCCTTTATTGCGTCACAGTGACGTCTCTGGTCAACAGGGGCTGGGCCAGGTCAAACCTGACCAGTGGGGTCCATTGGTTAGTGACCATGGGCTTATCCCCGAGTTGACCAGCCTTTAACTAGGGTTTGACCCACCCTGGGCCCACTTTAAGCGGCTAGGGGGGTGTTAGTGGGTTAATTAGGCTGGCCACGTCAGACCTCGCCGGAATTTCGCCGGCGACGACCAAAACAGTGGCAAGTTCTCGCCGGAGTTGATCAAACTCTCGTTATAGGCATCGGTTTTGGGCGTGGTTTAGTTCTACGGTTAGCTAGCAAAGCTCCGTATCCAAAGGGGAAGGAGCTGGACCAAATGGTCACCGGAATCCATGCCGGCGATGAGGTCTGCGGCGGTTGCGACTCCGGCTTAGTTGGGCATGGGGTTGCGGGGCATAGGGAGTCCGGTTGAATGGATCTGAAGGTTCCTGGAAGCTCCAGGAGCTCGTTCCCGAGCTCGAACACACGAGTGGGGCACCACAGCGACGGCGACGACATGGTCGGCGACGAGAAGCTCTCTGCCATGGTGGGGAACGGGGCTACGGTGCGGGAGAGCGAGGGGAAAGAGAGGGGAAAGAAGCAGCGGCTCACGGGGGTTCCACTTTTGGCATCGGGGAGGTTAGAGAGGCCCGGTGGCAGCAGATCGACGGCGGTAGATCTCGGTGACCGGAGGTGAAGACGACGACGGTGGCAGTGCCAGGGGGCTCCAGCTTCGATTCCTGAGGCGGGGAGGACCGGAACATCGCGGGTGATGTCCTGAGCTTCTCTTAGAGGTGAGGGGAGGTCGGGGCTGCGCGGACGGCGACGGCCTGCTCAAGTCGAGCTCGGACATGGCGAGGGGAGGGCGAGAGAGAGAAGGAGGGGAGCCTGAGAGGGGTGGAGCAGACAGAGGGGGCTCTGGGCATCTCCACGCGAGCGGATAAGTGCGGGGACGAGCAGGAGGTGGCAAGGAGGAGGTGGAGTCCGGTGCACACGCTCCTACCACGCAGCTTCTTGGGGAAGACGATGAGCACGGGGAGGCCCTGGTGGGCTGGGCCAACCAGGAGCGACAGGTAGCTCTCTCTCTCTCTCTTCTTTTCTATTTTATGTATTTATTTCTTTCTGGCATTTAGATTTAGGTTTTAAAATAAATTGTTTGACAAAAAATAAAACCCTAAAATGTTATTATGTGACAGAGATAATAATATCCAATGCCACATAAAAGTTTCAACATTTTTGAAACTTTAAAATAGAAGGAATCAAAATAATTCCATTCCAATTAGCTATTTGGTCAAATCAAAAATCCATTTCAAAATGTTTCTGTGACTTCAAATTTTGGTTTGACAAATTTATTTTATGTCACTATTTTGCCAAGTATTTGGAACATTTTCTTAGTCCCTTTTAATGTATTAATTTTTATTGCCTTGTTGGCAATTTTTCAAATTATTGGGGTTTTGATCACTTCCCAATTGTAGATCATCCCCATTGTATTAAGTTGAGTTGAGCTACTAACTACGGACCCGTATAAACCTGAAACCAACGGGGAGAGCCACGACGGATGGCGTATCCCACCTCCCACCTCCCACCTCGGCGACTCCATGGCGATCTGGTGCTCTAGCCGCCGTATCTACCCTCCTCGTCGCTCTACTACTCAGGTGAACCCTCACGACCCCCTCACGTGGTCGTGCATGGCCTGCATGGGTGGTTCCACGTTGGATCTGGATTTTTCTCATGGTTTGGCTTTCACCGAGGAGGTTTATCATCATTCTGGGGTTACCGTGCACCCTATGAAGCACCGCCGCTCCTTCATCATGGTGGTTTCTTTTGGTCGTCATGTGTTCCATCTCTCTCAGGACAAAGTCGCCGCAACTCTAGAATCTGTGATTGGGGGCTCTTCCATTGAGTTTCGCGTCTCTCAAGTTACAGATTCGGTTTTTCCCTTCAATGTGTCCTGCATGCAAGTTGGTTTTCATATTTTGGACTTACGGTTGTTCAAATGCTCAAATTTTAAGTGCTTCTTCCATCTATGGACCATGCTTGTCCGAATTGGCATCGGGAATTCACTCTATGGAAGAAATAATGTGATGCCGAATGGATTATTGTGAGTCCAAGTAAGAGGAGAACCTCATTAGGTCTGATAGCAATGCATTCCAGACCTATAAATCTTCTCTAAAAATTGGATCATCAGTTCGTAAGAACCTCACATTCCCATCCCTCCAACAATATGAGGTTTGCAAGGGTTATCGATGTCCTGTTTCCCATGATGAGATCCTCACGCTTGAGCAGGCTGGTTATACAGTGCCTTCTCCTGAACGTGTCATCATCTCTGCGCCACGGATCTCTCGGAGCTGATTTTGAAATTCCCAATTGTAACGGAATTTCTCCCATGCAACACGTAGCTGCAGCTAATCCTGCCGAGATTCATGGTGTTTCGAATTATGAAAATCAATTTTCTGTGGGAAGTTTGGATTCTGGGCCGATTTCCATGCTCATTAATGAGCCTTCTGAGGTTACCTCGTTACCTCGGCCCGAACCTAATACTAGGATGGATATTCCCTCCTCACAAGAAGCCCATCTGGCCTTTGATGAACTTGTTAATGTCATGGTTGAAGAAACCTTTTCTTGCTCGATTTGCAACGCTAGGGGACATCTAGCAGCCAAGTGCACGGCTTCGCCTGGATACGCTGACGGAGCTATGGGTCACACATGATCTAGAGGAACCTCTTTTATGTGTAATAATTGTATTACTTGGAACAGTAAGAAACCCACCACCTCCCCTGTCGCTGATATCTCGGGAACTGCCGATACTCTTGGTGAAACCGCAATGCCTGCAACACAGTTCCGCCCTGTCTCATTGCCGTCGCATCCTCGAACTCCCTCCGACACTTCGCCTACCACGCCGCCACCGCCTCCCACAATGGCGAACTTTGAGCTTGACCCGGAGTTCTTCCTCCCGCCGGGCCACAACATCATCGATGGAGGACCTGACCGGCTGCCTCAGACCTACACCACGCATGCTGTCCCCATCACCAGGCATCATGAGCGCTTTGTCATTGCTGACGTCCACCCTGCGCCCCCGGCAGACAACTTGGTCCAGGTACGGCAAGAAGTAGCCGCTCTTCTTCTTCACAGAGGACTTCATGTTCGATCAGCCCAGCCATGGATCAAGGGCGTAGAGCTGTTTGAACTGCGAGGAGCCGCCTCCCACAATGGCGAACTTTGAGGACAAGAGGGTTTTCGACATGGGTGTCTAATGCTTCTGGGGGTCCTCTGGATTTCCGCAATACTGAAGACTTGCTGGCTACTGTCAACACCTTCGGAGAGTTCCATCATTGGGTCAGCGATGATCCTTACTTGGTTCGCTCCATTGTGTTTGCATCTTTCCCGGATGACCGACTTGTCCCTCGCAGTATCAGTTTCTCGGAATATGCTCCTTGGGGTGGAGGCGAACGTGTCCTGGTCTGCACCTGTCTACATCTTGGGGGCAGCGCCTGCTGAACTGCTGCCCAATGACGAGGATCCTATGCCCCTCAATGCCAACCCTCACCCGCTTCCTCGACAACTTGTCAATGACAACCTGCTATTTGCTCTGCCCCTTTACCCTACTTTGGGATACAATGCAGTGCCACTACCCCCTGAAGACCCGGTGGTACCTGCAACAGCTGACGACTGTGCTTGGGGACAGCCGCCAGCAGCTGCTAATGGAGGAGGATGGGAGCCTGAGGCTGCCCCAGAAGCACCTCCTGCTGATCCTGTTCAGGACCAGGAGTCCATGGTGATTGATCAACCGAGTCCTTCTTCTTCCGACTCGGTTCATGAGCTTGTCGACCTAGACCCTCAGCCGCAGGGTGGCATTGAGGTGGAAGCTGCTGATCCCGCCCCCCTGCACCCAACCTGGATGTGGTAATGGCTGCTAACCCTGCCGCCCCTGACGCTTATATGGCCCCGGTTGTCCAGGCTCCTGCTGCTGAGCCGGAGAAGATGTGCTAGGGGAGGAGGAGGCGCAAGATGACAATCCTCTGGCGATCGTCCCGTACAAACCCCCATAGGTTCAGTCTAACAATCTTTTTGTTGGGGCTGCCAGGGTTTTTTATGGGCCTCCTCTGCCGCCAGAACTATCCTTGTCCCGAACATTTCATGCTCTCATGGGAGATGCCACCTCCATGCATGTCCCTCGCCAGCTACAGATGCCAATGTTGACGCCCATTGTGATCCCCAAGCGATCCTGGGCGGTGGCTTTGGATACTGCTGCTCCAGCGCTGCCACACCAGAGCCAGCAAGCAACACTCTCTCTGTGGAGGAGGTAATCCCAGTCAGCCCCTCTTCGTTTGTAGAAGACTCTTTCTCCTTTCAATCTCCTGCTCCAATGAAGAAAGGGACCCGTAAGAAGGCCACTCCTGTCATCGACTCCTCTGTTCGTCGATGTACCCGCGGCTCCATCAAGCGGGATGGCTTCAAACCGGTTTTGCAGGAGCTACCGACGCATGTCCCCAAGAAGAGGAAGCCCAAGGCCAAGCCAATGCCTTCTCCGGCGCAGGAGTCTGTTGATGTGCCAGTTCCTCCTGCCACTCCTATTCCGGTAATGCAGGCGGTCGGGCTGACGCTTGGCATCGCCCCTGAGAAGCTGACTGTGGATCGTCTTACGGAAGATCCAGCTGATTCCGCGCCATCATCTGCAGATGACTAGTTCCCTTATGTTAATTTGTTATTGTACTGGCTCCATGTACTGTCAGACTACTGGTTGCTCTGTCTTTTGGTTAACTGAACCTCGGTTGCAAGCGCTATTACATATCCCTGTGTTTGCCATATATATCGTCCAATGGATAGTCGTTCTACGAGAAGTTGGCGTGTGCTGTGTTGGAATGTGCGTGGCCTAAATTCGGACCATAGGCAACGTGCGGTTCATAACAAGATTGATGAGAGCCTAGCTACCGTGGTGTGCTTGAAGGAAACCAAAATGCAGTATATTGATTTTTGTATAGTCAAGTGTTTCTGTCCTAAACGTTTTGACCAGTTTGCCTACTCTCCCTCCAGGGGAGCATCGGGGGGGGGGGGGCTTATCACGCTCCGGAACTCATCCATTCTTACTGGTCAGTTAGTTGAATGCACACCCTATGGTTTGATCATCTCCGTTACCTCAAATCATACTGGCGAATCCTGGACTTTGGTGAATGTCTATGGTCCTTGTCAGGGTGAAGCTAGAGATATATTTGCTAGCTGGCTATATAATCTTCATATACCCACTGACGATAATTGGTTGCTTCTTGGAGATTTTTATTTCATTAGAACACCTGACAACAGAAACCTCCCTAGGGCTGATGTAAATGATATGTTCATCTTCAATGAAATTATTGGTCATCTGGGCTTACTGGAACTACCCATTAAAGGCAGATCTTTCACTTGGTCCAATATGCGAGATTCCCCTCTTCTGGGACAACTTGACTGGTTTTTCACATCAGCCAACTGGATCTCCTGATATCCTCTTACACAAGTGCTCCCCTTGGCAAAGACAGCTTCTGATCATGTTCCTTCTATGGTCATTTTCAACACTTCCATCCCTAAGTGTAACCTATTTCGTTTTGAAAACTACTGTGTTGAAATGGAGGGCTTCATGGAGTGTGTTCAGCAGTCTTGGGTCATCCCTTCCAGGAAAGCCCATATTACTGCTGTCGTTATGGATAAGATGAAACATCTCAGGCAGGCTCTGAAAAGATGGCAGACAAACTTATCCAAGTTGAAAATTTACATCTCCAGATGCAATCAAGCTGTGTTGTGTTTGGATGAGCTTGAGGAATTGAGGCCCCTTTTCAGACCTAAAGCTAACTTTAGGAATATTATTAAGTTACACTAGGAGCACCTATTGCATCTTCAGTGCTTATACTGGAAAAAGAGAGCCACTATCAGATTTGTTAAAGTTGGTGAGGAAAACACTAAATTCTTTCATGCTATGGCAACTGAAAGATATAGGAGGAACTCCATTGCATCTCTCAAGTTAAATGATGGATCCATCATATCTCATCATGATCAAATTGCTGCATGCTTTTGGGCATCCTTTACGGATAGAATGGGAACTTCCCTTGGAATTAACATGTCATTTGATTTACAATCTCTGCTTCAGAAGGTGGAGGGTCTTGATATTCTCACAGAACCTTCTTCTAAGTCTGAAATGGACAAGACTGTTTAGGAAATACCCATTGACAAAGCTCCTGAACCTGATGGTTTTAATAGCCCTTTCTTTAAGAAATGCTGGTCCATTATCTCCCCTAAGTTTTATCAACTTGCTGCTGCCCTTCATGCTGGTAATGCTCAACTTGAGAACATGCACTCATCTTATATTACTTTGATTCCCAAGAAGAGATCACCTAAGCAAGTGGGAGACTACAGACCAATATCCCTCACTGGGATAGGCCTCAAGTTTCTGTCCAAAATGATTGCCAACAGGTTGCAGTTGCAGATCATGAAGTGTATTCACAAGAATCAGTATGGTTTTATCAAGTCTAGGACCATTCAAGATTGTGTTGGATGGACTCTGGAGTACCTGCACCAACGCCATCAATCCAAGAAATCAATAGTTATTCTCAAGCTGGATTTTGAAAAGGCATTTGACTCTGTGGAGCATGAGTTCATTTTTCAGATTCTCAAACATAAAGGCTTCAATGACAGATGGATACTTTGGGTAAAGCAGCTCCTAACTTCTGTTTCCTCTTCTGTCCTGATCAATGGTGTGCCTGGAAAGAAATTTATGTGCAAGAAAGGAGTCAGGCAGGGAGATCCCATGTCCCCACTACTTTTTGCTATTGCTGCTGATTTTTTACAGACCTTGGTTAACGAACTGCTGATGGAGGGACTAATTCAGCTGCCCATACCTTGTCATGATAAGGATTTCCCTATAGTCCAATATGCTAATGATACCCTTATCATCCTACCTGCTAATGAAACTCACCTGTTATAGTTCAAGAAAATGCTCTTTCTTTTCTCCCAATCCACTGGACTACATGTGAACTATCACAAATCTGCCATTCTACCTATCAACACTTCTCCACAGCAACTCCAAGACCTGGCAGTCTCCATTGGCTGCAAAGTGGGACCTTTGCCCTTCACATACCTTGGCCTTCAAGTTGGGACAACCAAACCAAGAATCATTGATCTCATGGCACTGGTTGACAACATGGAAAGAAGGCTCAGTGCTAGTTCATCTTTCCTGGCTCACGGGGGAAGGTTACAATTTTTAAACTCAGCACTATCATCTGTTCCTATTTTCTTCCTATGCAGTCTGGATATCCCACCAGGCATACTGGAGCAGCTTAAAAGAATTCAGAGACAATGTCTCTGGAGGAAAAATGGGCAAGATCATGCACCCTCACTTGTTGCCTGGAAACTGGTGTGCAGACCTAAAAATAAAGGGCGGTTAGGAATTATTAATCTAGCAATCCAGAATGAAGCACTACTGCTCAAGCATGTTGATAAATTTCTAAATCTTGCTGATATCCCATGGGTTAACTTAATCTGGAACACTTACTATCATGACACAGTACCTCAGGGAACTGCTCTTTGTGGTTCTTTTTGGTGGAAGGATATCTGTAAAAGGCTTGACAAGTTCAGATCAGTTACATATGTTCAGCCTAACAAGGGTGACCCCTTCCTGTTTTGGTCTGATTCCTGGTTGGTTGGAAACTCCACTAGGCCTCTGGCTGCCAGATTCCAAATGCTATTCTCCTTTGTGGTTGATACTTTCTGCACAGCTCAGGACGTCTTTAAAGCCTTTTATGGTGACAACATGCTCTCTATGTTCCACTTGCCACTCTCTGATCAAGCTTACCAGGAGCTACTTTCAGTCCAATCCTTGCTTCAAGCCCTGGATATTGACCCCAGGCCTCTGACAGATGGGTATGGGGAAAGGATGCTAAGACCTACGCAGCCAAGAGATACTATGTTCATATTCATAGCAGTATTACACCAAACCCCTTGCTTAACTGGATCTGGAAGAGCTGTTGTACAATGAAGATCAAGATGTTTGCCTGGATGCTCATCATGGATAGGCTTAACACCCAAGACATGCTTGAACGGCGTCACTGGAATGTTTCAGACTCCAATCTCTGTGTTCTATGCCATGCCAGCGTCAAAGAAGACAGAGATCACTTATTCTTCAACTGTCTTTTCAGTACGAGGGTCTGGACCTACCAGCAGATCACATGGCAGGGTGCATCCATGTGGAGTGCTACTGTAGCTGCTAAGTGAGACTTCCATAACCCCTTTTTTGCTTAGGTGGTCTTCAGTGCATTTTAGAACATCTGGACTATCAGAAATGCTAAGGTCTTTAACCAGTAGCAGCCAAGGTTCAGCAAATGGAGGTCTGGTTTTATCCATGACATTTCCCTGTTAGCTCATTGGATTAAGGCTAGTTTCAGGGATGATCTCCTTAAATGGGTTTCCTTTTTGCCTCCTTGAGGTTTGTAACCTTAGCTTCCCATCCCCTTTGTACATTCTCACTTCTTCTTGTACATACTACTCTTATATATGGGAATAAAAGAAAAAAGGTTGTGGGGGGTTTTCCCTACAGTAGTCGGTCAAAAAAATAGTATTAAGTTGATTTGAATGCATGCATGAATGCTCACTGATGCAACTAACTACAAGCTATAATCTAGGGCTGTGACAACTCACCCCCACTAAACAAGAATCTCGTCCCGAGATTCAAGCGTAGTCGGGAAGAGGAAGAGGGGACACTACACTATCACAATCTTCACGATCAATTTGCTCCTCTCGAGGATATTGAGTCATCGCATCATGTTGATCTTCAGATCTTTGTCTATGAGGTCGTCATCTAGCTCGACGACAAAAGAACAGGAAGACTCTACAAGACTCGATCTCCTCAAAGATCGAGCAACTCAAGATCAACTCATAGGATGAGACATAGGAACGTCCCTTGAGCTGAGACACAACACCAAAACACGGATGAGAAAATGAGACATATAACAGAGGTGCAATTGGTAGGCAACAAATCCATGCTTAAATCAGATGGTGAAGAGGTTTCAAAGTAGCGAGGATTAAATTGCCCTTCATACCATAACAGGGCACCTTAGAAGATGACTCATAGAGGTATTCCTTTAAGTGGAAAAAAGAATTACTTTTGTTCCAAAGATCATTGAAACTCTTCATATCACAGTAAGGCAATTCACAAATGATTGTTTGAAGGAATTTGAAGGAATGGCATACTCAGGTTGGAAAGAAACTAGGGTTATAGAACAACTCAGCGAACGGAAGGCACATTCCAATTACTACCGATGATATAACCTAGTGTCTGAGCGTGATCTCAAGAACTTGAGCATTTCCATATTCATCAAGGTTTACCAACATCTGTGCCAAGGATCCTGGTGACACATCATACTACCCTGATGAATAATGGTGGAGGATGCAGATGCAAAGGAAGACAACACTTCCTCAGATTTCACCTTAGCTGTACCAAGGGAACTAAATCTGGTTGATCGACCGAGAGACATTTAGGACTCCGCTTCTAATGTTCTCCTTGATGTACTAGCACAACCCAATGATAGATCATGCTTGATATCTAGAACATCAAGTATAGGTCGGAATTCGGGGCATCAAAGGCGGTCCATGAGGAACAACTTCCAAAATAAGTCATACAAAACCTCACGGGGATATGGCTAAGATTGCTCATACAAGATATAATATCAAATCTTCCGGCTAGGTGTGTTAGCCACAACATCACTTTACCGGGTTACACAGAGACCAATATTATAATTCTTGGGGAAAGTTCCAACCATTTTAACTGCCTAAGATTCAGCTCCGGTTGGTGACACGATGCTTCAGACTCAGCATGTCTGAAAAGAAAGTTTGCAACACAAATCAACGGGATAACGTTGCAAGATTCTCAGGAAATGAACTACGGAGGACAACTCCAAAACATGAGCTGGATTGCAAGACCCACGTGAACACACTGCCCAAGACAATGATGAACACATGAAAAGTCTTACAACAAACAGTACCGTGTTCTGGTTTGGGAACCATCATTGCAGATGACGAAGCCATGTGCAAGTCCATCTGGTACCTTCAGGAATGGCACTTAATTTCTTTTCCTTGAACAAATCAATTAGTGGCTTGGTGTGCTAGGAAATACGTATGGAGAGAGAGATTGCAAAGCTGGCAAACTACAGCATACTTCGCACATGCTTGACTGATTTGGGATGATTCTGAAGATAACAAAACGACCTTCCCAAATTCTTGGCAGCAACTTGCACCAATGAACATGAATTAGAGGAAGTCACTTCTTACACCTAACATGTACTTCATGAATAGACATGAAGACAATGTCTTAAAAGTTTCCAACACTAACTTAATGTCCAACAATAGTTATGGAGAAGACAAAGGTGTTGCTACTGGGCTCAACAACAGTTCATCAAAATATGCATATAGATGGAATTCCACAACTATGTGAGCAATATAATATCATTGGTCAGATCAAAGAATATAATAGTGTAGGCTCAAGGAAAATCCTGAGTAAGACACCGTTACGAAAATCTTTGGTTATGAGTTTGATTTGACAATAGCCCATACTCAAATCAAAATTGAACAAGATAATATATGCAACAATTGATCACACGAATCAACCGATGAAAATATCATCTTCTTCAGACTCACACAACAAGAAAGATATCCCTTTTAAATGAGCTAAGTTTAGGCGAAGCTTTTATCTTCCAACTCTCCAAGTTGTTGTTTAGCTTGACCAACTAGCTCGAGGTATCCAATACGGATTCTTGGAGAAGGGGTTGGTTTATAGAAAACCAACTTGATCACGAGCTCTATCATAACAGTCAGGAAACAACCTGGTAATACTTCCAGGAAGATATTCGGGAAATCACGAACCACCGATATATTGTTAAGCTCGGGAACAATCTCGCTTTTCAGGGTAAGATGATATGATCAATAGAGCGAGGGATTGACACAATCCTAACGCATCGATCGAAACATGCACCATGAAACATGGACTAGGTAACACACTCAATCTTAGGAAGACGATTCAATCGCCATCACCATAAGAGTGAAATTATTGTCCAATAGATACCAAGCAATAACATTGCAAGGAGTATTCATTTCACACGTCATGGTTCACTTGTCGATATTCCGGTTTCAACCAACACGAAAACCGAGGAATGAACACTGATAGCAAAAAGTATCTCTACATCACGAGCTCATAAGACATGGTGCAATTCGCACGACATTCTTGACAACAAGAGGGTAATACTCCCAGATAGAACAGAACAAAAGCTGGTTAGCATTTCGATCTGCAGAATACAACTACTTTGACCCAATCCAAGAAATGAATGAGGTACTGGACTTTCCTTCTCCCAGTCATTCGAGAACAGAAAAATTTGACAGACCACAGGAATAAAAGACATTGATGACACGAATGCACAATTACTCTTGACTATCCTCTCAATGATGAAGGTCAAAATACAACTAGATAGGTGTTGGAATTATGCCCTAGAGGCAATAATAAATATAGTTATTATTATAATTCCTGTATCAAGATAATCGTTTATTATCCATGCTATAATTGTATTGAATGAAAACTTATATACATGTGTGGATACATAGACAAAACACTGTCCCTAGCAAGCCTCTAGTTGGCTAGCCAGTTGATCAAAGATAGTCAGGGTCTTCTGATTATGAACAAGGTGTTGTTGCTTGATAACTGGATCACGTCATTAGGAGAATCACGTGATGGACTAGACCCAAACTGATAGACGTAGCATATTGATCGTGTCATTTTGTTGCTACTGTTTTCTGCGTGTCAAGTATTTGTTCCTATGACCATGAGATCATATAACTCACTGACACCGGAGGAATGCTTTGTGTGTATCAAACGTCGCAACGTAACTGGGTGACTATAAAGATGCTCTACAGGTATCTCTGAAGGTGTTCGTTGAGTTAATATGGATCGAGACTGGGATTTGTCACTCCGTGTGACGGAGAGGTATCTCGGGGCCCACTCGGTAATATAACATCACACACAAGCCTTGCAAGCAATGTGACTTAGTGTAAGTTGCGGGATCTTGTATTACGGAACGAGTAAAGAGACTTGCCGGTAAACGAGATTGAAATCGGTATGCGGATACTGACGATCGAATCTCGGGCAAGTAACATACCGAAGGACAAAGGGAATGACATACAGGATTATATGAATCCTTGGCCCTGAGGTTCAAATGATAAGATATTCATAGAATATGTGGGATCCAATATGGGCATCTAGGTCCCGGTATTGGATATTGACCGAGGAGTCACTCGGGTCATGTCTACATAGTTCTCGAACCCGCAGGGTCTGCACACCTAAGGTTCGACATTGTTTTATGCGTATTTGAGTTATATGGTTGGTTACCGAATGTTGTTCGGAGTCCCGGATGAGATCACGGACGTCACGAGGGTTTCCGGAATGGTCCGGAAACAAAGATTGATATATAGGATGACCTCATTTGATTATCGAAGGTTTTCGGAGTTACCGGGAATGTACCGGGAATGACGAATGGGTTCCGGGTGTTCACCGTGGGGGGGGGGGGGCAACCCACCCCGGGGAAGCCCATTGTCCTTGGGGGTGGCGCACCAGCCCTTAGTGGGCTGGTGGGACAGCCCAAGAAGGCCCTATGCGCCATAGGAAGAAAATCAAAGAGAAAAAAAAAGAGGAGGTGGGAAAAAGGGGAAGGACTCCTCCTTCCAAACCTAGTTGGATTCGGTTTGGAAGGGGAGGACTCCCCCCTTGGCTCGGCCGACCCCATTGGGGGTCCTTGGACCCCAAGGCAAGGCTTCCCCTCTTCCCCCTATATATACAGAGGTTTTAGGGCTGATTTGAGACAACTTTGCCACGGCAGCCCGACCACATATCTCCACGGTTTTACCTCTAGATCACGTTTCTACGGAGCTCGGGCGGAGCCCTGCTGAGATTAGATCACCACCAACCTCCGGAGCACCATCTCGCTGTCGGATAACTCATCTACCTCTCCGTCTCTCTAGCTTGATCAAGAAGGCCGAGATCATCGTCGAGCTGTACGTGTGCTGAACGCGGAGGTGCCGTCCGTTCGGCACTAGATCGTGGGACTGATCGCGGGACGGTTCGCGGGGCGGATCGAGGGACGTGAGGACGTTCCACTACATCAACCGCGTTCACTAACGCTTCTGCTGTGCGATCTACAAGGGTATGTAGATTGAATATCCCCTCTCGTAGATGGACATCACCATGATAGGTCTTCGTGCGCGTAGGAAACTTTTTGTTTCCCATGCGACGTTCCCCAACAGTGGCATCATGAGCTAGGTTCATGCGTAGATGTCTTCTCGAGTAGAACACAAAAGTTTTTGTGGGCGGTGATGTGCGTTTTGCTGCCCTCCTTAAGTCTTTTCTTGATTCCGTGGTATTGTTGGATTGAAGCGGCTTGGACCGACATTACTCGTACGCTTACGAGAGACTGGTTTCATCGCTACGAGTAACCCCATTGCTCAAAGATGACTGGCAAGTGTCAGTTTCTCCAACTTTAGTTGAATCGGATTTGACCAAGGAGGTCCTTGTATAAGGTTAAATAGCAATTCGTATATCTCCGTTCTGGTGTTTGCGTAAGTAAGATGCGATCCTACTAGATACCCATGGTCACCACGTAAAACATGCAACAACAAAATTAGAGGACGTCTAAACTTGTTTTTGCAGGGTATGCTTGTGATGTGATATGGCCAATGATGTGATGTGATATATTGGATGTATGAGATGATCATGTTGTAATAGATAATATCTACTTGCACATCGATGGTACGGCAACCGGCAGGAGCCATAGGGTTGTCTTTAAACTAACGTTTGTGCTTGCAGATGCGTTTACTATTTTTCTAGGATGTAGCTTTAGTAGTAATAGCATGAGTAGCACGACAACCCCGAGGGCGACACGTTGATGGAGATCATGGTGTGGCGCCGGTGACAAGAAGATCGTGCCGGTCCTTTGGTGATGGAGATCAAGGAGCACGTGATGATGGCCATATCATGTCACTTATGAATTGCATGTGATGTTAATCCTTTTATGCACCTTATTTTGCTTAGAACGACGGTAGCATTATGAGGTGATCTCTCACTAAAATTTCAAGACGAAATTGTGTTCTCCCCGACTGTGCACCGTTGCTACAGTTCGTCGTTTCGAGACACCACGTGATGATCGGGTGTGATAGACTCAACGTTCACATACAACGGGTGCAAAACAGTGGCACACGCGGAACACTCGAGTTAAGCTTGACGAGCCTAACATGTGCAGACATGGCCTCGGAACACATGAGACCGAAAGGTCGATCATGAATCATATAGTTGATATGATTAGCATAGGGATGCTTACCACTGAAACTATACTCAACTCACGTGATGATCGGACTTGAGCTAGTGTAAGTGGATCATGAACCACTCAAATGACTAGAGAGCTGTACTTTTTGAGTGGGATTTTAGCAAGTAATTTGATTAAGTTAAACTCTAATTATCTTGAACATAGTCTAAGTCTACTTTGAATATATTTGTGTTGTATATCATGGCTCACGCGACAGTCACCCTGAATTTTAATACGTTCCTAGAGAAAGCTAAGTTGAAAGATGATGGAAGCAACTTTGTAGACTAGGCTCGTAATCTTAAGCTAATCTTACAAGTTGGGAAGAAGGATTATGTCCTTAATGCTGCGCTAGGAGATGAACCACCCGCTACGGCTGACCAGGATGTTAAGAATGCTTGGTTAACACGTAAGGAGGACTACTCAGTAGTTCAATGTGCAGTCTTGTATGGATTAGAACCGGGACTTCAACGTCGCTTTGAGCGTCATGGAGCATTTGAGATGTTCCAGGAGTTGAAGTTCATCTTTCAGAAGAACGCACGGATCGAGAGGTATCAGACCTCCGATAAATTCTATGCTTGCAAGATGGAGGAGAACTCGTGTGTCAGTGAACATGTGCTCAAAATGTCATGGTACTCAAACCGTCTAGCTGAGCTGGGGATTGAACTCTCGCAAGAGGCTATCACTGACAGAATCCTTCAATCACTGCCGCTAAGCTATAAAGGCTTTGTGTTGAACTACAACATGCAAGGGATGAACAAGTCACCCGACGAGTTGTTTGCGATGCTGAAAGTCGCAGAGTCTGAACTCCGTAAAGAGCATCAAGTGTTGATGGTGAATAAGACCACTAGTTTCAAGACAAACAACAAAGGCAAGAAGGGCAATTCAATGAAGAGCGGCAAGCCTGTTGCCAATCCGACAAAGAAACCCAAAGCTGGACCTAAGCCTGAAACAGAGTGTTACTATTGCAAGGGTATGGGTCACTAGAAGCGCAACTGCCCCAAGTATCTGGCTGATAAGAAGGCAGCCAAAGAAAAATCAGGTATATTTGATATACATGTTATTGATGTGTACTTAACCGGCTCTCGTAGTTGTGCCTGGGTATTCGATACCGGTTCTGTTGCTCATATTTGCAACTTGAAACAGGAACTGCGGAATAGATGAAGGCTGGCGAAAGATGAAGTGACGATGCGCGTAGGAAATGGTTCCAAGGTTGATGCAATCGCCGTCGGCACAGTTTCACTTCAGTTACCATCAGGATTAGTTATGAACTTGAATCATTGTTATTTAGTGCCTGCGTTGAGCATGAACATTATATCTGGATCTTGTTTATTGCGAGACGGTTACTCTTTTAAGTCAGAGAATAATGGTTGTTATATTTCTATGAGTAACATCTTTGATGGTCATGCACCCAATGTGAGAGGATTGTTCATATTGAATCTTGATAGTGATACACACATACATAACATTGAGACCAAATACCGCGAGTCATGGATGACACAGAAGTTTCCCGGATCTCGTGTGTACAGCATACAACCTATGCAGAGTGTAAAACTATTCCAATAGTCGTGTCCATGGTCAAGGACAGTTGGGTATTATCGCTTAAACTATGTCCAGTCGTTTCCGCATAAACCAAGTGTCTGCATATGTTTAAAGGTGTTATCTAAAAGAGTTGATATGGTCAAGTTTGGTGACTTGGCATATCGGGTGAACCCGAAGTGTTCAGCCCATAGCAGATATGTTGATATCTCTTACCTGTTTTTCTAAATACCATCTAGCTTACAATGGATATCCATACCCGTCTACGATCATGTTTATTTAAAGACTAGCTTTCTTTTTGCAAACGCTGCACATTACTTATTATCATACCAACTGCATTATCCATATCATGGGTTGTTTGCTAGTACATTCAAAGTACTCGCTCGCTTACCACTGGTTGTGTTATTGACTAGACATGGAAGGACCAAAGTTTGGAGAAGAATTCGTCTTTAGAGACGGACACGCGAACTAGGACGCTTCCCAGTCAGAATGCCTGTGGGTGAAGGCTGATGGTATGGGCTTCCGTTTATCCCCAAGAATAACTCTAGTCGATGTATCGGTGTGATGGGCCTTATAGGCCCTATGTGGGGACCCCGACTTATGGGTCGAGATCGTCGAATGAATGTGCTCAGTGATCCCAGAGATCAATGCTCACTGAACACACAGATAATGAACAATAAGAGTCTTACACTCGAGTACCGAATTATTACATCACGTGACCGAATGGTCTAGTTCACAAGGTAGGGCGTGAGGCCAAATCATATTGATACATCTAATAGTGGAAATCATAGGGCTAAGTGGGTGCCCATGCCATCAAGCCTACACCGATAGTCATTTTGACAGGGAAGCGACCTAGTTCGCAGGGTGGCTCCGAAGACGTACTCATCTCCAAACTCCAGTCCTTCCATGTCTGGTCAATAATATAACAAGTGGCAAGCCAATGACTACTTTTGAATGTACTCGCAAACAGCCCATGATATGAAAAATGAAAGTGAAGGATAACAATAACATGCTGCTTTGGTGGAATACTTCTTGGTGGTAAATAAACAAGATCATAGACATGCATCAAGTTCAATAACTACTTTTGAAGAAAAGGTTACAGATATCAGTATATGATGAGGGCTGAAGCATTCGGGTTAACCCTATATGCCAAGACACCAAGCTTGGTCATATCATTACTTCCATAATAACTCCTTTCATCACAACTCACACACACACACTTGGTTTATGCGGAAACGACTGGACGTAGGTTAAGCAGGATTACCCAACTGTCCTTGACCGTGGACACGGCAATTCGAATAGTTTTACACTCTGCAGAGGAAGTACGCTGGACCCACGAGATCCGGGAAACTTCTGTGTCATCCACGACACGCGGTATATAACATACCCGAGGTAAGTACCCGATCAATGCCTTTTCCCTGACGATACTTAAAAAAGAGATCCACTCGATTGGTACCCAACCCACATGTTGTACATCTTACGAGCACCGATTCTGGACAGTATCTACCATGCGGGGACGAACGGTGTGCCTGGAACACGTGAAAACGGCATAGTCGCCCTACTTGGCACGACCCCATCACGAGAGTGACCACACATAACCCCCGCCACTAGTAATGTGGCTCTTTGCTAGCACCAACCAGAGTAATCAACACAGCCCCAACCCATAAGGGGTAATGTGGTCGTCCATGTAACGTTGGGACGGTCGACACATCATAAATCTAATCCCATTTCCGAAACCATACTCACACAAATACCCGGTGCACCACTTCGCCAAAAGTGGCCACCTAACTCATCATCACCCTCGCGCATTAGTGGCACCCAACGAGGTTTTCATAAACCTTTGATTTATACCATAAACATGCTCATGCTACTATTACTCTAGCTTTATTTGTCAACATGATACTAGCATGATCCTCATAGGTGGTAGGATCGAGCTCAATGCATGTGCTTCGGAGGAGCCATCGGTAACATCACTTCAATGATTTACCGGTACTTATGATCATATGCAACGGAATACTTGCAATACTAACATGCAATATAACTTATGCTCAGTCATGGTCAAAGGGATGCTTGCCTTGGTTAGCTAGGTATCCGGGGTCTTCCGCCCCGATTCCCTCGTCACAAAGTCATTTTAAAAATGTTGTTTATTACTGATAAATCTAAGTTGTTATTTTGAAAACATTTGCCTCTGATCCCAATGAAGGAACATTTTTAAAATCAACTCAAGAGAAGCAAAACTATTCCAATTTAATCCTTTTTATTATTGTAAAACAAAATAGTTGCTGAAAAATTCAACCAATGGTATTATTAAATACTACATATTTTTCGAAGAATATCACTGGCAAAATTATATTTTTACACTGATTAAATGTTTTTACAAAAATCTTTGAAAATCCAGTTTCGAAACAAAAGAAAAATGGGCAACAGTCCTTGGCGTAGATTGGCCTGGAACTGGGCCGACCCAAAGGGCAGCTAACAACCTTCCCAGGGGCGCGCGCCGTTAGGTTTGAACCTGATGTGCGGGGCCCTTTAGTCATCAGCTGCGGGAAGCGAGGGAGAGTGGGTTGGGCAACCGACAGGTGGGACACAACTTTCGGGGTCGTCTCCTACCTCTGGCCAGAGAGGAGGAGGAGGACGCCGGCGAGGATGCCGACGTCCTCGGGCCCCCAACGAATATAGAAATGGGTTTGGCTCATCGCCGCCTACCTGTTGGTGGTGGAAACAACGACGGAGAGGCACGGGTTGGCCGGTGACGAGGAGGCCGCGGGGGAATAGTTCCGAGAGCTAGTGGAGAGGGTAGCTAGGGGCATGGATATGCTTGGGAAAGTTGGGGGAAAGGTTCCTAAGGTCAAGGGGAGTGGTTTGGTGGGTCTAGGGACGCAGGAGCCATCGTGTAGCCGGAGATTGACCGGAGCTCCGAGGCGGAGGGGGCTCGGTCGATCTAGACCACCGGGGCTCTGCTGGCTTGCTCGATTGGCTAGGGAGGTGCTAGTGGTCTTGGCGAAGCTGTCTGAGGGGTGGTGGAGCAAGGGGGAGTGCTATATATAGGCGCGCGACAGTGAGCCGATTCGGGAGCGCCGGTGACTCCCTGTGGCGCGCATGGGGGTGCAGAGAGGAGATAGGGTCGAAACCACGGTCTCAGGACGTGGTTTTGTACTGCCAGAACCATGTGCAACAGGGGGAGAGAGAGGGGAGTCGAGCATCAGTGGCCGGTACTGGTGTGCGAGGGCACGCTTCGCGCAAGCTCTAGTGTGGGAGAGGAGGAGCACTGATGGTCCCTCGATGCAGAGGGGTTGTTGAGGAAGAGGTTGGACACCTCGGGGGAGACTGGAACTGGCCGAGAGCATCGCCCCCACCTTGGTGGCTTCCTGTAGCGCGCCCAGAGCGCAATTTTGGCTTGCCACGGCATGCTGGTGCGCTCTGACGTGCTTTGGACGTGTCTAGCATGTCCTGAGCACTAGGTGGGGTAAGGCTAGCCGTTGAAGTCCCGTGGGAGCTTCGGCTGTGATACGTTCATTTTGCATCGTGCTTTCCTGTTGATATTTATTGCTTTATGGGCTGTTATATTACTTTGTGGTACCATATTTATGCCTTTTCTCTCTTATTTTGCAAGGTTTATTTGAAGAGGGTTAATTCAGGCAGCTGGAATTTTGGACTAGAAAACGAGCAAATCTTAGTCCACTACTCTGCACATCTCCAAATGTCGTGAAAAGTTACGTGGATTTTTTTGGCATTATATAAAAAATACTGGGCGAAAGAAGTACCGGAGGGTGGCCACCAGGGCGCCACAAGCCCTGGCACCGCCACCCCCCTGGTGGCGGAGGGCAAGCTTGTGGGATGCCTGACGGCCCACTAGCCCCCCTCTTTTGCTATATGAAGGGTTTTAGTCCAGAAAATATCAATCGGGAGCTTTTTCGTTGTTTCGCCGCCGCCACCAGGCGGAACTTGAGCAGATCCAATCTAGAGCTCCGGCAGGACGATCCTACCGGGGAAACTTCCCTCCCGAAGGAGGAAATCGTCGCCATCGTCATCACCAACACTCCTCTCGTCGGAGGGGAGGCATCTTCATCAACATCTTCATCAGCACCATCTCCTTTCCAATCCCTAGTTCATCTCTTGTAACCAATCTTCGTCTCGCAACTCTGATTGGTACTTGTAAGGTTGCTAGTAGTGTTGATTACTCTTTGTAGTTGATGCTAGTTGGATTACTTGGTGGAAGATTTTATGTTGAGATCCTTTTTTCTTATTCATTACACCTCTGATCATGATTATGATTATGCTTTGTGAGTAGTTACTTTTGTTCCTAAGGACATGGGATAAGTCATGCTGATAATAGTCATGTGAATTTGATATTCGTTCGGTATTTTGATATGCTGTATGTTGTCTTTTCCTCTAGTGGTGTTCTGTGAACGTCGACTACATAACACTTCACCATATTTGGGCCTAGAGGAAGGCATTGGGGAGTAGTAAGTAGATGATGAGTTGCTGGAGTGACAGAAGCTTAAACCCCAGTGTATGCGTTGCTTCGTAAGGGGCTGATTTGGATCCACTAGTTTAATGCTATGGTTAGACGTTGTCTCAATTCTTCTTTTGTAGTTTCGTATGCTTGTGAGAGAGGTTAATCATAAGTGGGATGCTTGTCCAAGTAAGGGCAGTACCCAAGCGCCGGTCCACCCACATATCAAACTATCAAAGTAACGAACGCGAATCATATGAACATGATGAAACTAGCATGAAAGAAATTCCCGTGTATACTTGGGAGCGTTTTCCCTCCTATAAGACTTTGTTCAGGCTTGTCCTTGCTACAAAAGGGATTGGGCCACTTGCTGCACCGTTGCTACTACTTGTTACTTGTTACTTTTTGCTTGCTACGTTTCACCTCGCTACACAATCACTTGTTACCGCTACTTTCAGTGCTTGTAGTTATTACCTTGCTAAAATCTGTTTATCAGAGCCTTCTGCTCCTTGTTGGGTTCGACACTCTTACTTATTGAAAGGACTACGATTGATCCACTATACTTTTGGGTCATCAAGATTCTTTTCTGGCGCCGTTGATGGGAGTGAAGCGCCTTGGGTAAGTGGAAATCGGTAAGGAAACATTTATATACTGTGCTGAAATTTATTGTCACTTGTCACTATGGAAACTGTTCCTTTGAGGAGTTTGTTCGGGGTATCTTCACCATGAATGGAAGCACGAGGAGTTGTTCCTCAACCTGAGGTACCTACAGAAAATATCTTTTATGAAATTCCTTCAGGTATGCTTGAGAAATTGTTGGCTAATCCTTTCACAGGAGATGGATCTTCACATCCAGACTTGCATCTGATCTATGTAGATGAAGTTTGTGGTTTATTTAAGCCTGTAGGTTTCCCCGAGGATGAGGTAAAGAAGAAAGTATTTCCTTTATCTTTGAAGGATGAGGCATTGACATGGTATAGGCTATGTGATGATACAGGATCATGGGACTACAATCGGTTGAAATTGGAATTTCATCAAAAGTTTTATCCTATGCATTTAGTACATCGTGATCGGAAATTATTTATAACTTTTGGCCTGGTGACAGCGAAAGCATAGCTCAAGCTTGGGGGAGGCTTAAATCAATGCTATATTCATGCCCCAATCATGAGCTCTCGAGAGAAATCATCACTCAAAACGTTTACGCTCTGCTTTCTCATGAAGATCGTACCATGCTTGACACTTCTTGTACCGGTTCTTTTATGAAGAAGGATATTGATCACAAGTGGAATTTATTGGAGAGAATCAAACCAACTCTGAAGATTGGGAGCTGGAGGAAGGTAAGGAGTCAGGTAGGAATTTCAAGTTTGATTGCGTTAAATCTTTTGTTGAGACAAACACTTCTAGAGATTTTAGCGCTAAGTATGGACTTGACTCTGAGATAGTAGCTTCTCTATGTGAATCTTTTGCTTCTTATGTTGATCTTCCCAAAGAGAAGTGGTTTAAATATCATCCTCCTATAGGAAGCAACATAGCCAAAACCAATCTAGTTGAGGAGAAAGTCATTGCTCTTAGTGATCCTGTTGTTCCTCGTGCTTACACTGAGAAACTACCATACCCTGCTAGGATAAAGGATTATTCTAAAGCTCCAACTGTGATACGTAGGGGTTACATTAGACCACTTGCACCCCCTGAGGAGATTAGAGTTGAACCTAGTACTGCATGTTATCCAAAGATCTCTTAGCCAAAGACGTAGACGGGCATGTTATCAAATTATGTAAGGACTCCTCTAGAATTGCTAAACCTCATGCGAAGGACAAATACGAACCTGTAGTTGGCCTGCCCGTTGTTCCTATCAAGATAGGAGATCACTGTTACCATGGTTTATGTGATATGGGAGCTAGTGTTAGTGCAATACCCCGTTCTCTATATGATGAAATCAAAGATGAGATTACACTTGCTGAGTTAGAGCCCATTGATGTCACTATTACGCTAGCTAATAAATACACCGTCTACCCTTTGGGTATTGTGAGAGACGTAGAAGTCCTATGTGGTAAGACGAATTATCCTACTGATTAGCTCGTCCTTGGTACTACACAAGATAGCTTTTGTCCCATCATATTTGGAAGACCCTTTCTCAACACTGTCAATGCTCACATTGATTGCATTAAGCAGACTGTCATAGTTAGTTTCGAGGGTGTGTCTCATGAATTTAACTTCTCCAAGTTTGGAAGACAACCCCATGAAAAAGAGTCGTCTGGTAGGGATGAAATCATCACTCCTTCCTCTATTGTCGTACCTCCTACGAATCCTTTAGAGCAATATCTGCTTCAGCATGAAAATGATATGCATATGGAGGAGAGAGATGAGATAGATAAAATTGTCTTAGAACAATATCCTATTCTCAAGAATAATCTGCATGTTGAACTGCTTGGGGATCCTCCCCCACCAAAGGGTGATCCTGTTTTCGAGCTTAAACAGTTGCCTGATACTCTTAAGCATGCCTATCTTGATGAGAAGGAGATATATCCTATTATTTTTAGTGCTCTCCTCTCAGAGCACGAAGAAAAGAAGTTACTAAGAACTCTGAGGAAGCACCGTGCCGGTATTGGATATACTCTTGAGGATCTTAAGGGTATTAGTCCTACTCTATGCCAGCACAAGATTAAAACCGATCCTGACTTTAAACCAGTTGCTGATCATCAAGGGAGATTAAATCCTAACATGAAAGAGGTCGTTAGAAAAGAAATATTAAAGCTTCTGGAAGCAGGAACCATTTATCGTGTTGCTCATAGTGATAGGGTAAGTCTAGTACATTGCGTACCTAAGAAGGGAGGTATCACCGTCGTTCCTAATGAACTAATCCCGCAAAGGATTATTACCGGCTATAGGATGGTGATAGACTTCCGGAAACTGAACAAGGCAACCAGGAAAGATCATTATACTTTTCCGTTTATCGACCAAATGCTAGAAAGGCTAACCAAACACACACACTTCTACTTTCTATACGGTTATTCAGGTTTCTCGCAAATACCTGTTGCACAATTAATCAGGAGAAAACCACTTTCACCTGCCCCATCGGTAGCTTTGCTTATAGACGTATGCCTTTTGGCTTATGAAATGCACCTGCCACCTTCAAAAGATGTATGATGGCTATATTCTGTGACTTTTGTGAAAAGATTGTCGAGGTTTTCATGGATGACTTCTCCGTTTACTGGTCTTCCTTTGATGATTGCCTCAGCAACCTTGATCGTGTCTTACAGAGATGCGAAGATACGAACCTCGTCTTGAATTGGGAGAAGTGCCACTTTATGGTTAATGAAGGCATTGTCTTAGGACACAACATCTTAGAAAGAGGCATTGAAGTTGATAAGGCTAAGTTTGATGCAATTGAGAAAATGCCTTCCCCACAGATATCACAGGTATACGAAGTTTCCTAGGTCATGCTGGTTTCTATAGAAGGTTCATTGAAGACTTCTCTAAGATTTCTAGGCCTCTTACCAACTTCTTGCAGAAGGATGTTCCTTTTGTTTTTGATGAGGATTGTGAGGAAACCTTTGAAATACTTAAGAAGGCTTTGATAACCGCACCTATTGTTCAACCACCAGACTAGAACTTTCCCTTTGAAATCATGTGTAATGTTATTCAGTATGCTAGTAAAACTCTAGACAGTGCCCAAAGAAACTACGCCACTACGGAGAAGGAATTTTTAGTAGTCGTGTTTGCATGTGAAATGTTCAGATCTTATATAGTTGACTCCAAACTCACTATTCACTCTGATCATGCTGCTATTAAGTACCTTATGGATAAGAAGGACGCTAAGCCTAGGCTGATCAGATGGGTTCTCCATCTACAAGAATTTGATTTGCACGTCGTTGACCGAAAGGGTGCTGATAACCCCGTAGTAGATAACTTGTCTAGGCTAGATAATGTCCTTGATGACTCACTACCAATTGATGACAGCTTTCCTGATGAGCAACTAAATGTCATCCGCACTTCACATAGTGCACCGTGGTATGCCGATTATGCAAACTATATCGTAGGCAAATACATACCACCCAGTTTCACCTATCAGCAAAAGAAGAAATTATTCTTTGATTTGAGACACTACTTTTGGGATGATCCTCACCTTTATAAGGAAGGAGTAGATGGTGTTATTAGACGTTGTGTGCCTGAACATGAATAGGGACAGATCTTGCAGAAGTGTCACTCCGAAGCCTACGGAGGACACCACGCTGGAGATAGAACTGCCCATAAGGTAATGCAATCAGGTTTCTATTGGCCCACTCTCTTCAAGGATGCCCATAAGTTTGTCTTGTCTTGTGACGAATGCCAAAGAATAGGGAACATCAGTAACCGTCTGGAAATGCCTATGAACTACTCACTTGTCATTGCACCATTTGATGTCTGGGGCTTTGATTATATGGGACCCTTCCCGAGTTCCAATGTGCACACTCACATCTTAGTTGCTGTGGATTACGTCACTAAGTGGGTAGAAGCTATCCCCACTAAAAATGCTGATCAGCACACCTCTATTAAGATGCTTAAAGAAGTCATTTTCCCAAGATTTGGAGTCCCTAGATATCTGATGACTGATGGCGGTTCACACTTCATTCATGGTGTTTTCCGCAAGATGCTCGCTAAGTATGATGTCAACCATAGAGTTGCATCTCCTTATCATCCTCAGTCTAGTGGTCAAGTGGAGTTGAGTAATAGGGATATCAAATTGATCTTACAAAAGGCCGTCAATAGATCTCGAAAGAATTGGTCTAGCAAACTTGACAATGCACTATGGGTTTATAGGACTGCTTATAAGAATCCCATGGGCATGTCACCGTATAAAATGGTTTACGGTAAGGCCTGTCATTTACCTCTTGAGCTGGAACACAAAGCTTATTGGGCAATCAAAGAGCTTAACTTTGATTTCAAACTTGTCGGTGAGAAGCTGTTGTTTGATATCAGCTCGTTAGATGAATGGAGGGCCCAGGCATATGAGAATGCCAAGTCGTTCAAGGAAAAGGTTAAGAGATGGCACGATAAACGAATACAGAAACGAGAGTTCAATGTAGGTGATTATGTCCTGCTATATAATTCTCGTTTGAGAATCTTTGCAGGCAAGCTTCTCTCTAAATGGGAAGGTCCTTATGTTATCGAGGAAGTATATCGTTCCAGTGCCATCAAAATCAATAACACGGAAGGAAATTTTCCTAGAGTGGTAAATGGGCAAAGAATCAAGCATTACATCTCTGGTACTCCCATAAATGTTGAGACCAATATCATCAATGTCATAACTCCATAGGAGTACATAAGGGATGTTTATCAGTCTGTTTCACACCCTGAAAACGAAGAGGTATCTGTTTCCGTAAGAAATTGGACTCTGATGCTTTTCCAATAGGAAATTTCCTCCGTTTTGGAATTTTTGGAAAATTAGAAAAATAAAAAGCAGTCCGGAGAGCGCACGAGGCGGCCACAAGCCCTGCCACCACCCCTGGTGGCGGAGGCAAGCTTGTGAGTACCTCGTGTGCCTCCCGGACTCCGTTTTTTTGCGGAGCACTCCTTCTGGTCCAGAAAAAATCAACATATACTCGCCCGAAGGTTTTGATCTCCATATCGCGCAGTATTCCCCTGATTTTGTTTCGAGCCTGTTTTTGTGACAGATCTAGATCATCATGAATTCCCCAAACGCTCCTAAGGACAAGATCTTCGAGAAGGTCATCAATCCCTACCTCACGGAAGTGCTGAAACACCCTCAATCTATCAAGATGAGTGAGGGGATGTTGCACATCCATGATGTTGTGGGGCCTAAGAAGACCAGAAGCTTGGAGACGAGGCTCGAAGCAATGGAGAAACAAGTCTTCAAGTGCCAAGGGATGGTGTAGCATGGACTCAACACCAACCACATGATCACAGAGTTCACTATCAATCACAAGATGGATGCCATTGACATTGGGAAACACCTCTCTAGGCTCTATGACAGGGTTGATCAACTTCAGGGCCAGATATATGACCTGCAGAACCAAAACTGTGAGTATGAGTACAGATTTAAATCAATTAGGTTGGCTGCAGATTTGAGGATTCCGGCGACTCGTTCATCCTGCCATGATGGAGCACCTATGCCTTGGAAGACGGAGGATCAGGCTACTTCAACAGCTCCACCACCATCACCACCAAAGGAAAACAAGTAAGCATTGGTATGGGAAATCCCCTCGGCTACTGCCAAGCTTGGGGGAGTTGCCCTGGTATTGTATCGCCTTTGCATCTTTTGCTTTTCCCTTTGTTTTAGTTCTTTCCTTTTCATTTTTTATTTCTTCTCTTAGAGAAATAAGTCTTTCGTGTTTAGTTTGAGTCTTTTGCTTTTGTCTCTCCCCCGATGTATTCGAGCTTACGAGCCATATAATAAAGAGTATCTTAGTCAAGGGCTTTGCTTTGTGCCATGATCAATAGTATCAAAAGAATGATAGCGTGAAAGATCATGAGACGATCTTATGGAAAGTGATAACCTCACTTATGACACGTATGATGATTGAAACTTGTTGAGAATAAATCAACACAGACCTCAGTCAGTGTTGTAATTAATAAGAAGTAATAAGGAAAGAGAGGTTCACATATAAATATATCATCTTAGACACTTTTTACAATTGTGAGCACTCACCAAACTATTACATGCTTAGTTGTAGATGTTGGACAAGGAAGACAACATAATGAATTGTGTTTGCTTGGTTCCAAACAATGTTATATGATTAGAGATCCCTTAGCATGTGACGGTTGCTTCCACCTCATATTAGCCAAAACTCCCGCACTAAGTAGAGATACTACTTGTGCATCCATAAGCCTTCAACCCTCTTTTGCCATGAGAGTCCACCATACCTACCTATGGATTGAATAAGATCCTTCAAGTAAGTTGTCATCGGTGCAACTTATAAAAATTTCTCTATAATATGTATGATCTATTAGTGTGTGGAAAATAAGCTTTGTACGAACCTGTGATGAGGAAGACATAAAAGCGACAGACTGCATAATAAAGTTCTTTATCATAGGAGGCAATATAAAGTGACGTTCCTCCGCACTAAGAGGACACGCTTTCAAACCTCAAAAGCGCATGACAACCTCTGCTTCCCTCTGCGAAGGGCCTATCTTGTACCTTTACTTTGTGCCCTTCTAAGAGTCATTGTGATCTTCACCAATTCCCTATTTTTGCCTTTGTCTTGGCTACCGTCACATGTTTGGGAAAGATCTAAATTCATATGTCAACTTGGAGTTGAGTACTTATGCTTTATTATTGTTGACATTACCCTTGAGGTAAATCGTTGGGAGGCAAAACTATAAGCCCCTATCTTCCTTTGTGTCCAGCTGAAACTTTGACACCATGAGTACCACGTGAGTTGTAACAATTGTGGAAAACAAAAGAGATGATTGAGTATGTGGGTTTGCCTTACAAGCTCTTATTTAACTCTTTCTGATGTTGTGATAAATTGCAATTGCTTCAATGACTATGGACTATTGTTGGTTACTTCTCAGTAAGGTTTTTTCTTCATGCTTTGCTTTGTGAAGGAATTGTTACTTTCCCATAAGAATCTTTATTATGTATTGTTGTTCTATGTGTGATCATGATGACCTCAGGTCCGTATTATTTTTTATCGACACCTTCGTCCCTAAACATGTGGACATGTTTATGGAACTTGGTTTTCGCTTGAGGACAAGCGAGGTCTAAGCTTGGGGGAGTTGATACGTCCATTTTGCAGCATGCTTTCATGTTGATATTTATTGCTTTATGGGCTGTTATATTACTTTGTGGTACCATATTTATGCCTTTTCTCTCTTACTTTGCAAGGTTTATTTGAAGAGGGAGAATTCAGGCAGCTGGAATTCTGGACTGGAAAAGGAGCAAATCTTATTCCACTATTCTACACATTTCCAAATGCCCTAAAGAGTTACGTGGATTTTTTTGGGATTATATAAAAAATAGAGGGCGAAAGAAGTACCGGAGGGGGGCCACCAGGGTGCCACAAGCCCTGCCACCGCCACCCCCCTGGTGGCGGAGGGCAAGCTTGTGTGCTGGCTGACGGCCCACTAGCCCCCTCTTTTGCTATATGAAGGCTTTTGGTCCAGAAAAAAAATCAATCGAGAGCTTTTTTGTGGTTTCGCCGCCGCCACGAGGTGGAACTTGAGCATATCCAATCTAGAGCTCCGGCAGGACGATCCTGTCGGGGAAACATTCCTCCCAGAGGAGGAAATCGTCGCCATCGTCATCACCAAGACTCCTCTCGTCGGAGGGGAGGCATCTTCATCAACATCTTCATCAGCACCATCTCCTCTCCAATCCCTAGTTCATCTCTTGTAACCAATCTTCGTCTCGCGACTCCGATTGGTACTTGTAAGGTTGCTAGTAGTGTTGATTACTCTTAGTAGATGATGCTAGTTCGATTACTTGGTGGAAGAGTTTATGTTCAGATCCTTGATGCTATTCATTACACCTCTGATCATGATTATGATTATGCTTTGTGAGTAGTTACTTTTGTTCCTGAGGACATGAGATAAGTCGTGCTGATAATAGTCATGTTAATTTGATACTCGTTCGATATTTTGATATGTTGTATGTTGTCTTTTCCTCTAGTGGTGTTATGTGAACGTCGACTAGATAACACTTCACCATATTTGGGCCTAGAGGAAGGCATTGGGGAGTAGTAAGTAGATGATGGGTTGTTGGAGTGACAGAAGCTTAAACCCCAGTCTATGCGTTGCTTCGTAAGGGGCTGATTTGGATCCACTAGTTTAATGCTGTGGTTAGACATTGTCTTAATTCTTCTTTTGTAGTTGCGGATGCTTGCGAGAGAGGTTAATCATAAGTGGGACGCTTGTCCAAGTAAGGGCAGTACCCAAGCGCCGGTCCACCCACATATCAAACTATCAAAGTAACGAACGTGAATCATATGAACATGATGAAACTAGCATGATAGAAATTCCCATGTGTCCTTGGGAGCGTTTTCCCTCCTATAAGACTTTGTTCAGCCTTGTCCCTTGCTACAAAAGGGATTGGGCCACTTGCTGCACCGTTGCTACTACTTGTCACTTGTTACTTTTTGCTTGCCACGTTTCACCTCCCTACACAATCACTTGTTACCGCTACTTTCAGTGCTTGCAGTTATTACCTTGCTGAAATTCGTTTATCAGAGCCTTCTGCTCCTCGTTGGGTTTGACACTCTTACTTATCGAAAGGACTACGATTGATCCCCTATACTTGTGGGTCATCAGGTTGGTCAAGGGAGACAAGAGAAACATGTGCTGTCAGCTTCGAGTTGAAGCTTAGATTGGGGTTTTTGGCATTTCTACTTTGAACCAGAGAGGAGCCAGTTGTCTGGGGCTGGACATTGATACTGGCCACCTAATCTGAGAGTTTGGAGCAAAGGAGTTGGGTTTGCTATGGTTAAAGGGACTTTTACCCATCTGTCGGAAGGTGCTCGACAGTGGTTTGGAGTGGTTGCACCCCACCACTTGTGCTGCAACTTAACATGTTTGGGTTTGGTGCTAAAACATGGGGTTTCACCATGTTTGAGCTCCATTGGACAAGTTTAGCTTTGTAAACTTGAAAACTTCACCATTTGACCAGATATGTCCCTTCCAAAGAGAGTGTGGGCAAATTTAATCCCACAAATCGCATTTTTGGTGTGGAACCTTCATTTGAGGTATTAGGCATTCCTGCAAAGTTTCAATATCATAGGACAAATTTTGCTATGTCGAGTTGCTCTAACTTCAATCTGGACACAAGGTGTTTTACAGTTATTTCGGGTCCTTAATCACCTTGGATCAAATATGGCTTAAGGATGCCACTGGAATTTTCTAGGATTTTATTGAGAATATTTCCTTTGAAAATATTTCAAAAGGTCAAATCAGACAAGAATGATTTTCAGGGTTTTACTCCAATAATTATAATACATAAAAGCGACAGACTGCATAATAAAGTTCTTTATCATAGGAGGCAATATAAAGTGACGTTCCTCCGCACTAAGAGGACACGCTTTCAAACCTCAAAAGCGCATGACAACCTCTGCTTCCCTCTGCGAAGGGCCTATCTTGTACCTTTACTTTGTGCCCTTCTAAGAGTCATTGTCATCTTCACCAATTCCCTATTTTTGCCTTTGTCTTGGCTACCGTCACATGTTTGGGAAAGATCTAAATTCATATGTCAACTTGGAGTTGAGTACTTATGCTTTATTATTGTTGACATTACCCTTGAGGTAAATCGTTGGGAGGCAAAACTATAAGCCCCTATCTTCCTTTGTGTCCAGCTGAAACTTTGACACCATGAGTACCACGTGAGTTGTAACAATTGTGGAAAACAAAAGAGATGATTGAGTATGTGGGTTTGCCTTACAAGCTCTTATTTAACTCTTTCTGATGTTGTGATAAATTGCAATTGCTTCAATGACTATGGACTATTGTTGGTTACTTCTCAGTAAGGTTTTTTCTTCATGCTTTGCTTTGTGAAGGAATTGTTACTTTCCCATAAGAATCTTTATTATGTATTGTTGTTCTATGTGTGATCATGATGACCTCATGTCCGTATTATTTTTTATCGACACCTTCGTCCCTAAACATGTGGACATGTTTATGGAACTTGGTTTTCGCTTGAGGACAAGCGAGGTCTAAGCTTGGGGGAGTTGATACGTCCATTTTGCAGCATGCTTTCATGTTGATATTTATTGCTTTATGGGCTGTTATATTACTTTGTGGTACCATATTTATGCCTTTTCTCTCTTACTTTGCAAGGTTTATTTGAAGAGGGAGAATTCAGGCAGCTGGAATTCTGGACTGGAAAAGGAGCAAATCTTATTCCACTATTCTACACATTTCCAAATGCCCTAAAGAGTTACGTGGATTTTTTTGGGATTATATAAAAAATAGAGGGCGAAAGAAGTACCGGAGGGGGGCCACCAGGGTGCCACAAGCCCTGCCACCGCCACCCCCCTGGTGGCGGAGGGCAAGCTTGTGTGCTGGCTGACGGCCCACTAGCCCCCTCTTTTGCTATATGAAGGCTTTTGGTCCAGAAAAAAAATCAATCGAGAGCTTTTTTGTGGTTTCGCCGCCGCCACGAGGTGGAACTTGAGCATATCCAATCTAGAGCTCCGGCAGGACGATCCTGTCGGGGAAACATTCCTCCCAGAGGAGGAAATCGTCGCCATCGTCATCACCAAGACTCCTCTCGTCGGAGGGGAGGCATCTTCATCAACATCTTCATCAGCACCATCTCCTCTCCAATCCCTAGTTCATCTCTTGTAACCAATCTTCGTCTCGCGACTCCGATTGGTACTTGTAAGGTTGCTAGTAGTGTTGATTACTCTTAGTAGATGATGCTAGTTCGATTACTTGGTGGAAGAGTTTATGTTCAGATCCTTGATGCTATTCATTACACCTCTGATCATGATTATGATTATGCTTTGTGAGTAGTTACTTTTGTTCCTGAGGACATGAGATAAGTCGTGCTGATAATAGTCATGTTAATTTGATACTCGTTCGATATTTTGATATGTTGTATGTTGTCTTTTCCTCTAGTGGTGTTATGTGAACGTCGACTAGATAACACTTCACCATATTTGGGCCTAGAGGAAGGCATTGGGGAGTAGTAAGTAGATGATGGGTTGTTGGAGTGACAGAAGCTTAAACCCCAGTCTATGCGTTGCTTCGTAAGGGGCTGATTTGGATCCACTAGTTTAATGCTGTGGTTAGACATTGTCTTAATTCTTCTTTTGTAGTTGCGGATGCTTGCGAGAGAGGTTAATCATAAGTGGGACGCTTGTCCAAGTAAGGGCAGTACCCAAGCGCCGGTCCACCCACATATCAAACTATCAAAGTAACGAACGTGAATCATATGAACATGATGAAACTAGCATGATAGAAATTCCCATGTGTCCTTGGGAGCGTTTTCCCTCCTATAAGACTTTGTTCAGCCTTGTCCCTTGCTACAAAAGGGATTGGGCCACTTGCTGCACCGTTGCTACTACTTGTCACTTGTTACTTTTTGCTTGCCACGTTTCACCTCCCTACACAATCACTTGTTACCGCTACTTTCAGTGCTTGCAGTTATTACCTTGCTGAAATTCGTTTATCAGAGCCTTCTGCTCCTCGTTGGGTTTGACACTCTTACTTATCGAAAGGACTACGATTGATCCCCTATACTTGTGGGTCATCAGGTTGGTCAAGGGAGACAAGAGAAACATGTGCTGTCAGCTTCGAGTTGAAGCTTAGATTGGGGTTTTTGGCATTTCTACTTTGAACCAGAGAGGAGCCAGTTGTCTGGGGCTGGACATTGATACTGGCCACCTAATCTGAGAGTTTGGAGCAAAGGAGTTGGGTTTGCTATGGTTAAAGGGACTTTTACCCATCTGTCGGAAGGTGCTCGACAGTGGTTTGGAGTGGTTGCACCCCACCACTTGTGCTGCAACTTAACATGTTTGGGTTTGGTGCTAAAACATGGGGTTTCACCATGTTTGAGCTCCATTGGACAAGTTTAGCTTTGTAAACTTGAAAACTTCACCATTTGACCAGATATGTCCCTTCCAAAGAGAGTGTGGGCAAATTTAATCCCACAAATCGCATTTTTGGTGTGGAACCTTCATTTGAGGTATTAGGCATTCCTGCAAAGTTTCAATATCATAGGACAAATTTTGCTATGTCGAGTTGCTCTAACTTCAATCTGGACACAAGGTGTTTTACAGTTATTTCGGGTCCTTAATCACCTTGGATCAAATATGGCTTAAGGATGCCACTGGAATTTTCTAGGATTTTATTGAGAATATTTCCTTTGAAAATATTTCAAAAGGTCAAATCAGACAAGAATGATTTTCAGGGTTTTACTCCAATAATTATAATACAAATAGGGGTTTAAAACTTATGTATGGAAAATATATGTCCTTCTAATCATCTCCAATTTTAATCCGATTTTTCTAAACCAGAAAAGTATTTTTCCATGTAGGAATACCATTTCTGGCCTCAGAAATGGACATGCTAATAAATTAGGAAAACCATTCACAAAATAATTATTTTGTGGTTTTGGAGCACTAAAATAAAGTGAAAATCAGATCACCAACTTCGGGTAGGAACACTCCTTGCTATCAAGGGCATGTAGTGCAACTCCAAGTAGGGTTTTACCTTAATCAAAAAGAGGAAAAGGTTTTTGGAAAAAAATCAATATTGTGAAATGGGGTTTTTGTCATCACATGATCAAACACACAAGCATACAATGACAACCATGGCACTCACAACATTAGTTTTGAAAAAGTTTTAACAAGCTCAGATTTTTTCATTTACAGAGAAAGTGGTAGTGAAAAACAGGGTGTGACAGACCGATCCCCCTTACAAGAATCTCGTCCCTGAGATTCCTAAGCTAGGTCCTACAAAGGTCCGGAAACTCAGATCGGAGATAGTCTTCACGCTCCCATGTTGCTTCTGCTTCGGTGTCGTTGCTCCACTGAACCTTGAAATACTTAATGGTGCGGCTTCTCGTGCAACGCTCAGCTTCATCCAGAACGCAGATCGGGCTCTCGCGGTAGGTGAGATCCGACTGAAGGTCGAGGGCACGATGGTCAATGTCCTTGTAAAGATTGGGATGATTTGGCGCTTGAAGACACTTTCGAAGTTGTGACACGTGGAAGACATTGTGCACACCCGAAAGTTCCAGAGGTAGCTCCAACTGGTAAGCAACTTCTCCACGCCTTGCTGTGATCTTAAAAGGTCCAATGAACCTTGGAGCAAGTTTCCCTTTAACATGGAAACACTTGGTTCCCTTGAGAGGGGTGACACGGAGGTACACCAGGTCTCCAAAAATGAACTCCACATCTCTGCTGTGAGAATCCGCATAGCTCTTTTGTCGCGACTTGGCTGCTTTTCGATTTTCTCGGACAAGCTGCACCTTCTCTTCCGCCTTGTGCAAAATTCTGGCCCAAAAACCAACCCTTTACCGGTTTCAGACCAGTTGTGCGGGTGCGGAACTTCCGTCCGTTTAACACTTCAAATTGGGCCATCTGGAGACTCGACTGCTAGTTGTTGTTGTATGAGAACTCAGCAAACGGCAGATAGTCTTCCATTTGGCACCATGTGCCAAGACGCAAGCGCTGAGCATATCTTCCAGTTGTCCGCCCGTTTCCGGGTGGCAAGCGGTGTTGAAAGATAGCTTGGTTCCGAGGGCTTCTTGGAACTTCTTCCAAAATCTTTGAGGTGAACTGTGTGCCTCGGTCAGATACAATCTCCTTGGGAACTAGCCAAGTTGTTCCCATCATAAGTGGTGTTGACGGGAATGAAATGGGCCACCTTGGTTAGATGATCGACATTGACCCATATAGAGTCATGACCTCTGCTAGACCTTGGTAAGCCGGTAACAAAGTCCATGCTTATCTTGTCCCACTTCCATTCTGGCACCTTGAGAGGTTGTAGCAATCCAACAGGTCACTGATGCTCAGCCTTGACTTGCTAGCACACGTCGCATCATAAGACGCTATTTCCCTCATCATGACATGCCACCAGAATCATTCTAGGAGATCTTGATACATCTTGGTACCACCGGGGTGAATAGAGTAGGGTGTATCATGTGCTTCCTGTAGGATCAAATCCTTGAGTTCAACCTTGTTGGGTATGCATAAACGTTTCCCAAACCACACTACTCTTTTATCATCCACCGAAAATTATGCGGCCTTGCCTTCTTGAATCTTCTTCTTGATGCCTTCAATGCTCTTATGACCCTTCTGGGCATCCTTGATATCATGAACCAGCGTTGGTTTGACTTCGAGGTTAGCTAGGAATCCCGATTCCACTAGCTCCAACCTGAAGTTCTCCATTTCTTCATATAAGGCGGGTTGCCTTTCCTTGAGCATGACGTTCAAGGTGTTGGTCTTCCTGCTTAAGGCATCAACCACTAAATTGGCCTTACACGGGTGATATTGAATGCTGAGGTCATAATCCTTGATTAATTCCAACCATCTTCGTTGCCTCATATTCAATTCCCTTTGGGTGAAGATATACTTCAAACTTTTGTGGTCGGTGTATATTTCACATTGTTTCCCCAGAAGGTAATGTCACCATGTCTTCAGGGCATGCACTACTGCTGCCAACTAGAGATCATGGGTGGCATAATTCTCCTCATGCGGGGTGCACTTGTCGTGACAGATATGCCACAACTCTGCCGTCCTGCATTTGAACCCCACTGAGCCCGGTTCTGGAGGCATCACAATGTATCACAAACTCCCTACTGATATCTGGAGTGGACAATACCCGGGAGGTAGTTAGTCTCTTCTTCAACTCCTGGAAGCTTGCTTCATACTCCAGCGTCCATTCGAACTTCTTGACCTTCTTCAAGAGCCGAGTCATGGATCGGGCGATGTGGGAGAATCCTTCCACAAACCTGCGGTAATATCCCACGAGTCCGAGGAAGCTCCTGACTTCCTTCACATCAATTGGCGATTCCAAGTTGGTCACCGTAGTAATCTCAGATGGATCAACTTCCAATGCACTTGCCGTCATGGTATGACCCAAGAATCCAACTTCGTTCAGCCAGAATTGGCACTTGCTGAATTTGGCATCAAGTTGGTGCTCTCGAAGCTTTTCCAACACTAACCTGAAGTGTTTCTCATGCTCTTCTTCGGACTTGGAAAAGATTAATATGTCGTCAATAAATACAACGACAAATTTTTCCATGTATTCCATGAAGACCTTGTTCATGAGGTACATGAAGTAAGCTAGGGCATTTGTCAACCCGAAGACAAGAAAGTGCATTCGTATAGACCAAACCGGGTCACGAATGCAGTCTTGGGTATGTCCTCAGGTCGGATCTTCAGTTGGTAATATCCAGATCGGAGATTGACCTTGGAGAATATCTTAGCTCCAGTTAGCTGATCAAACAAGTCTTCAATCTTGGGGAGTGGATACTTGTTCTTGATCGTGACCTCAGTGAGAAAACGGTAATCGACACCGAGTCTCATAGTCCCATCCTTCTTAGACACGAACAGAACAGGCAATCCCGAAGGTGACGCACTCGGACGAATGAACCCTTTCCTGTGTTGTTCATCCAACTACTTCTTTAGCTCCGCTAGATCTTCGGATCCCATCCTGTAAGGCTGCTTATAGATAGGCCTTGATCCAGGCATGAGCTCAATGATGAACTCGATGTCTCATTCGGGAGGCAATCCTGGCAGCTCATCAGGAAAGACGTCCGGGTACTCATAGACTATTTGCACTCGATCGAGTTCTACCTCTGACATGCTGTTAACCCGCGGTACTCGAGTGCTTACTGGCTCACATACATACTTTACTTTGACCCCTTGGTCGCTTGTCGTGGTAATAGCCCTGTTGGCAGAGTCCAAGATGCTCTGATGTTCGGCCAGCCAATGCATCCCGAGAATTACTTCTAGGCCTTGCGACTTAAGTACAACGAGGTCCGCTGAGAAGGTTATCCCATTGATAACAATCCCGACCTTCCTACATCCTAGGTTGGCCCTCAACACTGCTCCCGGGGTTTGAATTGCCATATGCCCGCGAAGCAGAGTAGGTTTTAAACCACATTTTCCGCAAATCTTTGTGTAACAAAAGAATGCGAAGCACCACAATCAAAAAATATTGTTGCTGGGGTGGAGTTGACAAGGAACGTACCTAGAATGCATTCCGGTCTTCCTGTGCCTCTTCTGCGGAGATATCATTAATCCACCCCCTGCTGTGATACTGCTGATTGCGGGGAGCTTGGTTCCTGGCTGGTGCTCCTTGGCCTTGATTTGGCGCATTGGGGCACGGTGCGTCGGGCTTCTTGTTGGGACACTTTCTGGAATAGTGCCCTGTCTGACCACATCCAAAGTAGGTAACTTGTGCTGGAAGATTGGTCTTGACTCCATTGTTGTTCGGTGGATTGATTGTTGGCTTGGTGTTGACTTGCTGCTGCGGTGGTAGTTCTGGCGAAATGTTGGATTCTTGTACTGTTGCTGTTGATAACTGGGTCGTGCTGTAGAGGACTGCCATGGGCGTGGCTTCGGGTTACTGGGTCCTCCACTACCCATTAGCTTGCACTTACGGGTGTCGTCCATAGCGCGACGCTTATCTTCCAACATAAGGGCCTTATTAACCTGGTCGCTGAAGTTCTGGCATTCACAAACAACCAGCTGATACTGAAGTGACTGTTGCAGTCCTTCCATAAAGCGTTCCACTTTGGCGGCCTCAGTGTTCACATATTCTGGTGCATATCTTGACATGAGGTTGAACTTCTCCAAATACTCCTTGACGGATCCACTTCCTTGCCTTAAGGTTTGGAACTCCCGCTTCTTAATGGTCATCATTCCGGTAGGAATGTGAGCAGCGCGGAATCCATCTTTGAACACAACCAAAGTGATGACTTGCCCTGATCGCATGATTTGAAATCCATCCCACCAGGCTCTGGTTGTGCCTCCGAGACAGTGAGAAGCATACAGGACTTTCTCACGATCATCAATGCATTTGACCAGCGCGAGGAGGTCTTCGATAGTACGAATCCAGTCATCGGCATCCAATGGTTTAGTCATCTCCGTGAATATGTGTGACGTAGTTCGTATGAACTCAGAGAGAGTAGAGCGACCATTGACATTCCCGTTCTACGACGGGTTGTTCATCAAGGCTTGAGCCAGCTATTGAATGGCGGCATTATTGGCTTGACATTCCTCTCGGAGAGCTTGAAGGAACTAAGCCATAGTCAAGCTTTCAGGAGGAGGCAGTGGAGGTGGAACATCATCTTGCTGCTCGTGGTGATCTCTAGCTTGAGCTTCCCCTCCGGTTCCGTGCTGCTGACCTAAAGAGGCAGAGCCGGGGTTTTCGAAGGTGCTGTTGCGAGGTGCATTCACCATCCTGTCAGGGTAGTAGACATGTCAATTTGCCGCACTGGCCGAAATCAGAAGGGATGATGCTCTAGTAAAGAGGGGTCTGGTGTGGTGCTAGTGTAATAAAAGTTTTAAGGTAGATGTTTTTGAAAAAGTTCGATGCATTAGATTGAACAAGCGATGTAGTCGCTCACAAGCTGCCTAAGGCAGAAAGCAACTTGCATCCAACATCCTTACACAACACTAATGGTCCACTGAACCGATACATGAACTCATATGCTCGGGAAGTAACTCCTAATTGCCGACGTTGATAATACTAAGCGGCAGACTGCGCGGTCTCGTAAGCAGGTTCTGCGGGATCTTCGTGTTCATCCTCATCTTCATCAGTACTGCCCTCCTTTAAAGGAGTAGGAGAAGGAACCGGTTCATCACGACGTCTCTTGGTTGGCTAGGTAGCGAAGAGTTTGTTGTACTCTTCCACGGTCAGACAGTGACTCTCAAGAGGTGTGGCTTGAAGCGGTGGTATGTCTCGTCGGAAGGCGATGCCAGATCGTCCTTCGGGTGCTCCTTCCTTCTTCACCTTGTGGTTCTTCATCGTCTCCAAGCAAAGTAGATCCTTGACTTGGTGCAGCTCTTGGTGAATCTTGGTTGACTCCTTGATCAAAAGGTGCGTCAAAGTGTCGGAGGAGAGACTGAGGTAGGTCTGAAACTTTAGTGGTGTCCCGTCCTTAGAAGATGGGTTGAGTGTCCAACTCCCGTCTATCCCATCCTTAATGAAGGGTAGGTGACGAGTAGCTAGCTCGTTAGCCATCTCGGGAAGGATGTCGCGGAGTCGCACGATTGCCTCTCGTGCTGCTATCTCCACTGCCAACATCAGATCCTCCATCTGTGGTCCTTCAAAGAAATAGCTAGTCGAGGAGTTGTTAGCCTTCACTATCACGTCCACGTGATACTCCTTAGTGTCGGCATTTACCTAGTGCTCGTGGTAGAGGAAGATGGGCATGCGGCATACTTGGCACTTCTCGAGGCTATCACTCAAAAGTAGAGGAAAGCCTATCTCCAGAAGTGTCTCAGGTATGGCGGACATCTACAAGATGTAGAGGAAAGGGTTAGAAAGTTGTGCGTGGGTGCAGAATCTCAGGTTATGCTCTATGTGCACTAGTCATCTCAGCTATCGTCCATGCTACCTAAGGCTTCCTATAGTCAGGATGGCTCTGATACCAGCTCTGTGGGGACCCCGACTTACGAGTCGAGATCGCCGAATGAACGTGCTCAGTGATCCCAGAGATCAATGCTCACCAAACACACATATACTGAATAATAAGAGTCTTACATCCGAGTACCAAATTATTACATCACCTAACCGAATGGTCAAGTTCCCAAGGTAGGGCATAAGGCCAAATAATACGCATACATCTAATAGCGGAAATCATAGGGCTAAGCGGGTGCCCATGCCATCAAGCCTAAACTGACAGGCGTTCTGACTCGGAAGCGTCCTAGTTCGCAGGGGCCTATCCCAAGACGTACACATCTCCAAACTCTGGTCCTTCCATGTCTGGTCAATAATATAACCAGTGGCAAGCCAATGAGTACTTTTGCATGTACTCGCAAACAGCCCATGATATGAACAATGAAAGTGAAGGATAACAATAACATGCTTCTTTTGTGAAATACTTCTTGGTGGTAAATAAACATGATCATAGACATGCATCAAGTTAAAGAACTACTTTTGAAGAAAAGTGTGGGGACCCCGACTTACTAGTCGAGAATCGCCGTGCTCAGTGATCCCAGAGATCAATTCTCACCGAACACAGATACTGAATAAAGAGTCTTACATACAAGTACCGATTATTACAACACGTGACCGAAGGGTCAAGTTCACACGACAGGGCCTAAGGCCAAATCACACGAATACACTAATAGCTGAAATACAGGGCTAAGCGGGTGCCCATGCCATCAAGCATACACCGAGAGGAATTCTAACTCGGAAGCGTCCTAGTTCACAGGGGTGTCGCCGAAGACGTACTCATCTCCAAACTCCGGTCCTTCCATGTCTGGTCAATAACATAACCAGTGGCAAGCCAATGCGTACTTCGAATGTACTCGCAAAACATCCCATGATATGAACAATGAAAGAGAAGGATAACAATATCATGCATCTTCTAGTATAACTCATCGGGGTGGAATGATCATGCATATGCATCAAGTTAAAGAATTACTTTTCAAGAACAGGTTACATATATCAACATATCTGGCAAGGGTTGGACCATCCGAGTTCACCCTCTATGCCAAGTCACAAAACTTGGTCAATCCTCGATATATCAGTTGAGGGCTAAACCATCCGGGTTTACCCTATATGCCAAGTCACCGAACTTGGTCATATTATTACTTTCATAACTACACCTTTTTAACACAACACACACTCACTCACGCCCACTTGGTTTATGCGGAAAAATCAGGACGTAGTTTAAGCAGGATTACCCAACTATCCTTGACCGTGGACACGACTATTCGAATAGTTTACACTCTGCAGAGGTAGTACGCTGGACCCACGAGATCTGGCAAAATTCCATGTCATCCACGACTCGCGGTATATCACATACCCGAGGTAAGTACCCGATCAACGCCTTTCCCCTGACGATACTAGACAAAGAGGTCCACTCGATTGGTACCCAGCCCACATGTCGTAC
Organism: Hordeum vulgare subsp. vulgare; assembly: GCF_904849725.1. Taxonomy (NCBI): domain Eukaryota; kingdom Viridiplantae; phylum Streptophyta; class Magnoliopsida; order Poales; family Poaceae; genus Hordeum; species Hordeum vulgare. The sequence goes on along the minus strand of NC_058519.1, from coordinate 265,006,687 downwards.
GTATTACGAGCACCAACTCTGGACCGTACCGACCATGCGGGGACCAACGGTGTGACTGGAACTCATAAAAATGGCATAGTCGTCCTACCCGGCACGACCCCATCACGAGAGTGAATACAATCACTCCCGCCCCTGGTAATGTGGCTCTTTGCTAGCACCGACCAGAGTAATTAACATAGCCCCGTCCCATAAGGGGTAACGTGGTCGTACAAGTAAGGTTTGGACGGCTGACACATCATAAATCTAATCCCATATCCGAAACCTTACTCACACAAATACCGGGTGCATCACTTCACCAAAAGTGACCACCTAACACATCATCACCCTCGGGCATTAGTGGCACCCGACGGAGTTTTCATAAACTCTTGTTTGGTGACAACAACATGCTCACGATGATACTACTTCTACCTTTACTTGTCAACATGGTATTAGCATGACCCTAAGGGGTAGAGTCAAGCTCAATGCAAATACTCCGGAGGAGCCTTCGATAAAATCATATCAAATGATTACCAACACTTATGATCATATGCAACGGAAATACTTGCTATTATAACATGCAAATTAATATATGCTCAGTCTTGGTCAAAGGGCTGCTTGCCTTGGTCAGCTAAGTATCCGGGGTCTTCGACGTCTTCCGCTCCGATTCCCTCGTCACAAGGGTTTTCTATCGTTGATAAAACCAAAAATAAGAAATAGCTCACACAGAAATAGTCCACAATGTAATTTTAAAAATGTCCCCTATTTCTGATAGATCTAAGATATCATTTTAAAAATACTTGCCTAAATTTTCCTTGAAGGAATATTTTTGAAAATAACCAAGCAGAAGAAAAACTATTCCATTTTAGTCCTTTTTAATACTGCAAAATAGATTAGTTGCTGGAAAACTTCATCTAAGCATATCATTAAATACTACATATGTTTTAGGAAAATAACAGTGGAAGAATTATATTTTTACACTCGCTAAATGTTTTTATAAAAATCTTAGAAATCTAGGTTTTGAAAATAAAATAAAAACGCAGGCCAGCTCCTGGCCTAGCTCGGCCTCCCTACGGCCTGCCCAGGCACGCGCGCCGTCAGGTTTGAACCTGACGCGCGGGGCCCTGCGGTCAGTGGCCGAAGCCAGCGCGGGGGAGGAGGCTGGGCCACCAACAGGTGGGGCACACCTGTCGGGGTCGTCTCCTACCTCCAGCTAGAGAGGAGGAGGAGGACGCCGACGTACTCAACCTCCAATGAGCATGGGAATGGGTTCGCCTGACCGTCACCTACATGCTGGTGGTCGAAACAACGACAGGGAGGCAGGGGTTCACCGTCGACGAGGAGGCCATGGCAGAGGGTTTTTGGGAAGTGGTCGAGGAGGTTGCTAGAGACACAGGAAAGCTCGGGCGAGTTGGGGGAAAGCTTCCTGGGGTCAAGGGGGTCAGTTCGCGGGGTTGAGGGGCGCAGGAGCCATCGTATAGCCGGAGATCGACGGGAGCTCTGAGGCGGAGGGGCCTCGGTCGATCTCGAGCACCAGGGCTCTGCTGGGTTCCTGGGGTGGCTAGGGAGGTGCTAGTGGACGTGGCGAAGCTATATGAGGGGTGCTGGAGCGAGGGGGAGGGCTATTTATAGGCCCGCGACGGTGAGCAGACTCAGATGCGCCGGTTATTCACCGCGGCGTGCTTGGGGGTACAGAGAGACGTTGGGGTTGAAACCACGATCTCAGGACGTGGTATTGGACTGCCCGAACCATCTGCTACAGAGAGAGAGAGAGGAGAGCTGCATTCATGGCTGCACAAGCTTGGCCGAATCTGGAGCGCACGGGCATGCGTCGCACGAGCTCTTGCGCGAGAGAGGAGGGGCCCTGAGGCTGGCCCGACGCAGAGGGGCTGTCGGGGAGGAGGTTGGACATCTCGGGGGAGGCTGGAACTAGCGGAGGGCGTCGCCCCCACCTCGGAGACTCCCGGTAGCGCGCCCAGAGCACAGTTTTGTCATGCCACGGCATGCTGGTGCGCTCTGGGGCACTTTGAATGTGTTTAACATGTCCTGGCAGTTGGTGGGGGTGTGGCTAGCCGTTTGGTTCTAGTGGGAGCTTTGGCTGGTCAAAGGAGGCAAGAAATACTGGTGCTGTCAATCATGAACTGATGTCTAAATTGGGTTTTTTGGCCTTTCCACTTTGAACCAGTGAGGGGCCAGTTGACTGGGGTTAGCTACGGAGTTTGGTATAGCTGTGGCTAAGGTGGCTTTTTCCTCTTTGTCAGAAGGTGTTCGACACTGGTCACACGGGGTTGCACCCCACCACTGGTGCTGATACATAACAGGTTTGGTTTTAGGGATAAACCATGGAGTTCCACCAAATTTGAGCTCCAATGGATAAGTTTAGCTTTGTAAACTTGAAATCACTCCAATATGACCAGATTTGTTCCTTCCAAAGGGAGTGTGGGCAATCTAAGTCCCACAAATCCCATTTTTGGTGCACAACCCTCATTTGAGGTATTAGGCACTCCTGCAAAGTTTTAGCTCCATCGGGCAAAGTTTGCTATGTAGAGTTGCTCTAACTTGATTCTGGACAAACAGGGTTTTAGGGTTATTTGGAGTCCCTATCGACCTTTCATCAAGGTGAAACTTTATGTGGACACCAAACAAGGCTTAGGGGCATCACCGAAATTTTCTAGGAATTTATTGAGAATATTTTCTTTGGAAATATTTCAGAATGCCAAAATAGACAGAAATAGTTTTTATAGTTTTAATCAATAAATATAATATAAAATGGAGGTTAAAATCTCATGTATGGAAAATATATGTCCTTCTAATCATCTCTAAATTTAATCAGATTTTTCCAAAGCAGAAAAGTATTTTTCCATGTTGGAAAATATATGTCCTTCTAATCATCTCTAAATTTAGAAATGGACAAGTTATTTAATTGGAAAAATACTCACAAAAATAGTTATTTTTGTGGTTTTGGAATATAAAGATAGGTAAAATCAGATTACCAAATATGAGTGGAAGCACTGCTTGGTATCAAGGACATGCAGTGCAACTCAAGGTGGTTTACTTTGGTTACCAAAGGTTTTTGAAAATCAGAAAAATACCAAAAAGGTTTTAGGGTTTTAAACTTCACATGATCAATCATACAAGCATACAATGTCAACCATGGCACTCACAACATTAGTTTTGAAAAGCCCAGAATTTTACAACACAGACAGGTGATAGCAAAACCAGGGTGTGACAAACCTATCCCCCTTACAAGAATCTCGTCCCCGAGATTCCTAAGCTAGGTGCTAAAAAGGTCTGGAAACTCAGATCGGAGATAGTCTTCTCACTCCCATGTAGCTTCGGCTTCGGTGTGGTTGCTCCATTGAACCTTGAAATACTTGATGGTGCGGCTTCTAGTGAATCGCTCTGCTTCATCCAGAATGCGGATTGGCCTCTCGTGATAGGTGAGATCAGACTGAAGGTCAATGGCCTAGTGATCAATGTCCTTATAAGGATCGGAACGACTTGGCGTCTGAAGGCACTTCCGAAGTTGTGACACGTGGAAAACATTGTGCACACCCGAAAGCTCCGGAGGTAACTCCAACTGATAAGCGACCTCGCCACGCCTTCCCGTGATCTTGAATGGCCCAATGAACCTTGGAGCGAGTTTCCCCTTAACGTGGAAATGCTTGGTTCCCTTGAGAGGTGTGACTCGGAGGTACACAAAATCTCCGGGAATGAACTCCACATCCCGGCGGCGAGAGTCCGCATAACTCTTTTGTCGCGGCTTGGCTGCTTTTAGATTTTCCTAGACTAGTTGCACCTTCTCTACTGCTTGGTGCAAAACTTCTGGTCCGAAACTCAGCCCATCTCCGGTTTCTGACCAGTTGAGCGGGGTGCGGCATTTCCGTCCGTACAGCAGTTCGAACGGGGCCATCTGGAGACTAGACTGGTAGCTGTCGTTGCATGAAAACTCAGCCAACGGCAGATAGTCTTCCCATTTGGCTCCATGCGCTAGGACGCATGCGCGAAGCATATCTTCGAGTATCTGATTCACCCTTTCCGTCTGTCCTCCCGTCTGCGGGTGGAAGGAGGTGCTGAAAGAGAGCTTGGTACCGAGGGCTTCCTAACGTTTCCTGCAAAACCTTGAGGTGAACTGTGTGCCTCGGTCAGATACAATCTCCTTGGGAACTCCGTGAAGCCTTACTATGCGCTCGATATAGAGACTCGCCAACTTGTTCCCGTCATAAGTAGTGTTGACAGGGATGAAATGGGCCACCTTGGTCAAATGGTCGACAACAACCCATATCGAGTTATGTCCCTTACTAGACCTTGGTAGACCGATAATGAAATCCATCCCTACCTTGTCCCACTTCCACTCCGGCACCTGGAGAGGTTGTAGCAGTCCTGCGGGTCGCTGATTCTCAGCCTTAACTTGATGACACACATCACACCTGGCCACAGACGACGCGATTTCCCTCTTCATGCCGTGCCACCAGAATCTTTCTCGGAGATCTTGATACATCTTGGTACCACCGGGGTGAATGGAGTAGGGTGCATCATGAGCTTCCCGTAGGATGAGTTCCTTGAGCTCGGCCTTGTTGAGTACGCATAAACGTTTCCCAAACCACACCACTACTTGATCACCCACAAAGAATCCTGGGGCCTTGCCTACTGGAATCTTCTTCTTGATACCTTCGATACTCTTGTGACCATTCTGGGCCTCCTTGCCGTCGTCTTCGAGTGTTGGTTTGATGTCCGGATTATCCACGAATCCGGGTTCCACCAGTTCCGATCCGAAATTCTCTAATTCTTCGTATAAGGCGGGCTGCCTTTCCTTGAGCATGCCGTTCAAGGTGCTAGTCTTCCGACTCAAGGCATCCGCCACTATATTTGCCTTACCAGGGTGATATTGAATGCTGAGGTCGTAGTCTTCGATTAACTCCAACCATCTCCGTTGCCTCATCTTCAATTTCCTTTGGGTGACAATATACTTCAGACTCTTGTGGTCGGTGTATATTTGACATCGCTTCCCCAGAAGGTAATGTCGCCATGTCTTCAGGGCATGCACTACTTCTGCCAACTCTAGATCATGGGTGGCATAATTCTCCTCATGCGAGCACAGTTGCCGCGACAAGTATGCCACAACCCTGCCATCCTTTATTAGAACCCCACCTAGCCCGGTTGTCATGCCCAAGATGCGACCCTATCCTCAATTTGGCACGAGGGCCTCGTCAGGGATAGAAGCGCATCTCGTCGTGTCGCAAGAATGGATATCGTTACAAGTACATGTACTGAAAAGATGAGATATATAAAGGGTTGTCTTACACTCGCCACAAGCTACATCAGAGTCACATCAGTACATTACATAATCATCAAGAGTAAGAGCAGGGTCCGACTACGGACGAAAACAAACAACAAAAGAAGAACGACGTCCATCCTTGCTATCCCAGGCTGCCGGCCTGGAACCCATCCTAGATCAATGAAGAAGAAGAAGAAGCAACTCCAAATGAACAACCAACGCGCTCGCGTCAAATAACCTTTACCTGTACCTGCAACTGGTGTTGAAGTAATCTGTGAGCCACAGGGGACTCAGCAATCTCATTTCCAAAGGTATCAAGACTAGCAAAGCTTAATGGGTGAGGTATGGTTAAGTGGTGAGGTTGCAGCAGCGACTACGCATATACTTGGTGGCTAACTTACGAGTACAAGAATAAGAGGGGGAAGATCTATGCATAATGGACGTGACTACTGATGATCAAATGAATGATCCTGAACACCTACCTACGTCAGACATAACCCCACCGTGTCCTCGATCGGAGAAGGAACTCACGAAAGAGGCAGTCACGGTTACGCACACAGTTGGCATATTTTAATTAAATTAACTTTAAGTTATCTAGATCCAGTGTTAAACAAAGCTTCCACGTTGCCACATAACCGCGGGCACGACTTTCCGAAAAGATTTAACCCTGCAGGGATGCTCCAACTAGTCCATCAGAAATTACCACAAGCCGCATAGAAATCCTCAATCACGAAGCTCGCGATCTCGTCGGATTCCCTAGTGGAAAACCTCAACTCTGAGATTACCCAAAGCATCACCGGAATCCCGATGCACAAGATATCTCGTCAAAGGTAAAACTAATCCAGCAAGGCCGCCCGGCGTGTCGACGATCCCGATAGGATTCGCGTACCTCGTTCTCAGGACACGACGGATGAGCTAGACGTCGGGATCGCTAAACCTCCGAGCGACCAGAGGGGCGCCAGATGTCGGGACCCCGATCCTAAGCCATAGGAATCTAGCCTGTAACCCATCGCATCCCTTTGTGGTCTCACGCACGGTTAACTCCACGGCTGCAGCCTTACCTTAGCCGGGACCGTTTGCGTCTTTTGACTCACGTATGCGATAGTATCGCTAGCAATCCAATGTCAAAGAACCCGGATCGACATGTCTAGTCATAAACCAAAGTGGCAGTACCGCACAAGGACAGGCATACATGACCCAACAAAGCAGGTGTCGGTCACCGGCGAATGTAGACGAGTCGTAGCAAGCTACAAGGACTCCATTACATCGCGTGACATTTCCCCAAAGGGGACAAACACAGCAACTAAGAAGGACACATGCCGGTCAACCAATGTGTCCGGAGCAGTAGCGAACTACCAAGGCTCGTTGGACCACAAAGGGGCATTTCCTTGTAAGTAGTGCTACTAAAGTTCACGACTAGGTAATCGAACCCCATACATATCAAGTACGACACACGTACGCATGGCATACCGATATGTATAGATATATCGATGGCATCACAACATAACCATAAACATACAAGCTTTATTTAAGAGGCTCGGAAGAGCCACACACATAATATTACACATTAAGGGTCTCACGACCCATAATAGCAGTCATACAATACAAGCCAGCGGAAGAGTTATAAACTGTCTGGGTACAGACAGGGCAACTAGTAGGCACGTGGCCTGACTATACTACAGAGCCGACGTAGGGCCATATCGTAGCTGGGACACCAGCTACTCGTCGTCGTCGATGTCTATGAAGAACCCTCCATTAGGGTCATTAGCAACCTCTGCAACATTTATTAAGCAAACATGAGTACGAAGGTACTCAGCATGACTTTAGGAGAACTAACTACTCATGCAAGGTATGAAAAGGTATTGTGGGGTTTCATGCGGAAAGCCAGCATTTGACTCGTGGCTTGACAACTTGCATTTTGAAATTAGTTTTGACAACTTGATTTCTCGCACACGAGTCCACTAACACCACAACAATACACTATCGTGGAATCATTCCGTCTCCATACGGAAATGCCGTCCACGACACTCACGCTTATCTTGACAATTTTATGAGTAGCCATTGAAGTTATCTATGAACAACATATGTCTCCAAGTAGTCCATATCCGCGGACGCGGCTATTCGAATAGATCATAACCCTGCAGGGGTGTACTTCGTCACACACGCTCCCGCCACTTATCGCCATGTGCACGTCATGCACCTCGGCAACCTTCGAGCGGAAGCCCAGCGAGGGAGTCGGCCACGACCGTTAACCAAACGATGTGCGCAGGGTTCCCAAGCCCACGATCTGGGTGCCACCTGGTACACCGTGCCACTACCTACCGCATCACGGTCCACCTCTCAGGTCAGCACCATGCACGGCCTCCAGCATTACTATAAACACCAGAAACTACTTGCAACTCCTGGACCGAGTACTACGCGATTAATAGGCCGAGCGGGGTCATATTTCAGGGCCCAACATGTGGTAGTATCTAGTCTTGGATTACATACACGGAACTCAGTTCCTAAGGACGGTTCCAATGAAACAACCCGCCATGTACTCCTACACAGCCTTTCACCGGTACCTTTACCAAATCAAGTTCAACACACAATCTTTGCTCACCGAACACATTCCACATTTCTGTTCATCTGCCAGATGACAGACCATACACAACTCTAAGCATAGCATGCATAGCAGGATAAGGCACATCATAGCTCAAGCAACTACCAGGTATGCTAGGTTGCAAGGTTTGGCTATTTACTGTGACAAGTTTAGGTCATGCAAAGGAAGTGGGTCCAACTATCGTGGCAAAAGCAGTTGAAGCATTTGACCTTAAATGCAATAAATAGGTGCAGGAGCAAGAACATGGGATTTATCGGGATGATCAAAAGGGTTGCTTGCCTTGTTGCTCAGAGGAGGAACGATATCCGTCAGACGGATATTCGGTGGAATCCGGGGGTGCGGAGCCTACCGAAATGAATGGCAACATTCAATAACAATCATATGCAATCAAAATGATGCATGAGCATGGCATGAGAATGCAAAGTGATAAGTTATTATAATCAAGATGTTTTAGGTTTAGAGTTGATTTGAATCACATTCGAATAGCAATTCAAACGGGTATTCTCGGATACCGGTTTAATTGATTCGACCTGATGCTCAGATCAACTTAATGTTAACATGCATGAAATGTCATGTTATGGTACTGATTTATATCTAGGGCAGTGTGTGATCATTGCATTTATAATGAAATTTGGATATTTTTGCAAATTCCATTTATAAAGTGATTAAAAGAATTGAATTATTCCTTATTTCACAAATTAGGGTCCTGTAACTTTTTCAAACATAGTTGAAAATAGCGTAATCAGAATCCTTGGATTTTTCTGATACTTTTTCATATATAATTTATTTTCATTGGAGTTACAGATTAATTTCAATGATTATTGCAATTTTTAGCAATTTCCCGAATTAGTTTTAAACTGGAAATTCCATTTATTGCATCAGGCTGACGTCAGCAGGTCAGCCGACCTGTTCAGGTCAAACCTAACAGGGGGGCCCCACTGGTCAGCCTCTGTGGGACTAATCCCGCGCTGACCAGCCCTAACCGAGGTTTGACTTGGCCTTGGGCCCACTTGTCAGCGAGTGATTAAGTCACTAATCGGCTGGGTTAGCTTGCCACGTCGACCTCCACCGGCGGCGAGGTCGTCCTCGCCGGCGGGGAGCCTCCGGCGACCACCAGCACGGCGGAGGGGCTCGGAAACGGCGCACAGGGGGCCAAATGCTGCACGGAGAGCACCAGAGGAACGACACGTCTCCCGCAGCTTCATTTCTACGCCTAGCCGGGGCTGATCTGGCCGGAGATGACGCCGGCGACGAGCTTGGCGGCGGCCAAGGCTCGGGCGTCATCGGGGTCTTTGCAACAGGGGGATCTACGCTCGGTTCTTACCTGCTACAGCATCTACGCGTCGTCCTGGAGTTGTTGGTGCCATCAGAAGGACGAGATGGACATCGGAGGGCTACCGGCGACGAGCGGCAGCGGCGATCCTCGTCGGGCTCCGGTGAAACTAGGGCTAGAGGAGGGGATCGACGGGGAAAACTTAGGGAAAACGACCGCATGCTCACAGGGAGTGCAGAGCAGAGCTCACACGGCTCGGGGAAGGCCTGGGGGCGACGAATCGACGGGAGAGGTCCAGCGGCCGGAGGTGGAAGACGACGACGTTGCGGGCGTTGCAGGGCTCGAGGAAGCTTCGGCTTCTACAGGGATGACCAGGGCGACGAGACGGAGCTAATGGCGTGCTCTAGGAGGGGTTCCTATGAACAGGGGCACGGCCAGCTCGAGCTCGAGCTCGGCTCTAATGGCGGCAGCAGGGAGAAGGAGGGGATCCGGGAGGAGGGGAAGAACCGAGGCGGGGAATGGATAGGGGAAGCTCTGGGGAGCTTATCCCCGTCGTCGCCAGCGCGAACCGGCGGCCAGGCAGGCACGCAGGTGCGTGGCCGCGTCGGAGGAGGCGGCGGCCACCTCCTGCTGCCTACTAGCGCGAGGGAGGGGACGAGCGGGGAGATGGGCCGGGCCTGGCTTGGGCGACAGGTAAGTCTTTTTCCATTTCCTCTGTTTTTGTTTTTCTGTTTTGCTATTTATTGCTTTGCTAATTATTTCAGCTCCAAAACAAAAAGTAAAAACTATTTTAGACCTCCTGAAATATTTGTTATAATATCCCCACTCATTTCCAAGGTTTTCAACATTTTTGGAAAATTATAGTTTCTGATTTCAATTTTTAAATTTGAAACCAGTGGCTTTTGCATTTATTTAAAATGCTTAAAGTGTCAAGAAAAGAGTTTTCTCCAATGTTCATTTACTTTCATGATTGATGAGAAAGTTTGAACATTTCTTGAGGCCATTTTGGGTTCATTGATTTGAACTAGTTTGAAATTTCCTTTAATTGAAATGCTGGCTAGGGTTTTGAGTTTTTCCTTTGCCACTTTGTTGTTTTTGTTGAAACTTCTTAGATGCAAATGCAAAGAAGATATGAGCACAATGCTATCTTGCTTAAGGGTTAGGGATGTGACAACTCACCCCCACTCAAAAGAATCTCGTCCCGAGATTTAGAAGTCGTCGGGAATAACGCAGGATATTCAAGTCGGAGACGATCCTCTCTTTCCCAAGTTGCCTCCTTTTCAGAATGATTTGACCACTGAACTTTAAGAAACTTGAGGTTTCGACGTCGAGTGGTACGCTCAGCTTGATCTAGAATACGCACGGGGTATTCTCAGTAAGAAAGGTTATCTTGTAGATCAAGCGTTTCGTGGTCTACTTCACGGATAGGATCCGAAAAGGAACGCCTGTGTTGCGAGACGTGGAAAACATCATGAATCTTGGAAATATGCGGAGGAAGTTCCAACTGGTAGGCAACTTCTCCTCGTTTGGCAAGAATGCGAAAAGGTCCAATGTAACGAGGAGCCAATTTGCCCTTCATACCGAATCGATGGGTACCCTTCAAAGGTGTAACCCGAAGGTAAGCCTTCTCGTCAACTTCAAAGGTCACAGCCTTATGATGACGATCATATTGGCTCTTTTGACGAGACTGGGCTGTTTTCAACTTTTCACGAATAATGCGAACCTGCTCTTCTGCATCCTGGATCATGTCCGGGCCAAAGAGTTGCCTCTCTCCGGTTTCTGACCAATTAAGAGGTGTTCGACATCTTCGTCCATAGAGAACTTCAAAAGGGGCTTTGCCCAAGCTTGATTGATAACTGTTGTTATAAGCGAATTCGGCGAATGGAAGACACTTCTCCCAATTCATACCGAACGATATAACACAAGCTCGGAGCATATCTTCTAGAATTTGATTCACTCTTTCTACTTGACCACTTGATTGGGGATGGAAAGCAGTGCTAAAAGATAAATGAGACCCCATGGCATTCTGAAAACTTTCCCAGAAGCGAGAAGTAAACATACTTCCACGGTCCGAGTTAATTTCCAGGGGAACACCATGAAGAGACACTATTCGAGAGAGATATAACTCTGCTAGCTGGCTAGCTGTTATACTCTCACGAACAGGAAGAAAATGAGCCACTTTGGAAATACGGTCAATGACCACAAAGATAGCATTATTTCCATTCTTGGTCTTGGGAAATCCGGTAATGAAATCCATGCTAACTTTATCCCATTTCCATTCAGGAATAGCTAAAGGTTGAAGGGTGCCAGCAGGCCTTTGATGTTCTGCCTTAACTCGACGACAAACATCGCAGTTAGCAACCTACTCAGCAATTTCTCTCTTCATCCTAGTCCACCAGAACCTCTGGCGTAGGTCCTGATACATCTTAGTACTACCGGGATGAATGGTGAGAGGGGAATCATGAGCCTCCTTAAGGATTAACTGCCTTAGATGTGGGTTCTTAGGAACCACTAAACGATTCTGGAAGAACACCACACCTTGATCATTCATGGAAAATTCTTTAGCGTTTCCGCTAAAAATATTCTCCTTGATCCGTGATATACCCTTGTCACGCTTTTGGCCAGCTATAATTTGATCCTTAAGAGTAGGCTTCGCCACCAGGGTAGAAAGGAATCCTTGAGGAACAATATGAAGATTCAACTTCCGAAAGTCCTCATGGAGAAGTGGTTGACCTTGTTGTAGCATCAAATTGTTACAATAAGATTTACGACTTAGTGCATCGGCCATAACATTGGCCTTCCCCGGGGTGTAAGTTATCCCTAAGTCGTAATCCGAGATCAACTCAACCCACCGTCTTTGCCTGAGATTCAAATCCGGCTGGGTGAAGATATATTTCAGACTTTGGTGATCAGTGAATATTTCGCAACGATTACCCAGAAGGTAATGTCGCCAGGTTTTTAGTGCATGGACCACAGCTGCAAGCTCAAGGTCATGTGTGGGATAATTATCCTCATGTGGACGCAACTGTCGAGATGCGTATGCGATCACATGACGATCTTGCATGAGAATGCAACCTAATCCTTGTCGCGAGGCGTCGCAATAGATAACAAAGTCCTTAGAAAAATCTGGTGGTAGCAACACAGGTGCGGAAGTCAGGCGTCTTTTTAGTTCCTGAAAACTATGCTCACACTGTGGTGTCCACTCGAACTTTTTATCCTTCTTGAGGAGTTCAGTCAGAGGCTTTGCAACCTTGGAGAAATTCTCGACGAAGCGGCGACAATAGCTCGCTAGACCAAGAAAACTCCTAACTTGCTTAATCGATTCAGGTTGAGTCAAATCAAGGACAGCTTGAACTCTCTCGGGATTGACAGCAATACCCTTACCAGAGATTTCGTGGCCTAGATAGGTCACTTCTGGTAACCAGAATTCACATTTTGAAAATTTCGCATAAAGGCGATGCTCTCGAAGTTTCATCAATACCAGCCTTAGATGCTCGGCATGTTCTTGTTCATTCTTTGAGTAGATGAGAATATCATCGAGGCATACTACGACGAATTTATCCAAATACTCCATAATGATTGAATTCATCAGCCGAGAGAAGGTGGCTGGGGCATTGGTTAAACCGAAGGACATAACGGTGTACTCATATTGACCATAACGAGTAACAAAGGCCGTTTTTGGAATGTCCCCGTTCTTAATCTTGATTTGATGGTATCCCAACCTCAAATCCATTTTGGAGAAGACTGAGGATCCAGCGAGCTGATCGTACAGATCGTTGATCCTGGGGAGCGGATACTTGTTCTTTATGGTGACCAGGTTAACTGGTCGGTAGTCTACAACCATCCGATCCGTTCCGTCTTTCTTCTTGACGAAGAGGACGGGACAAGCCCAAGGAGAAGAGCTAGGACGAATGAAACCTTTGTTCAAGGCCTCATCTAATTGCTTCTTAAGTTCGGCTAGCTCTAGGGGTGCCATCTTATAAGGTCTTCTGGCTATTGGGACAGTTCCCGGAACAAGATCTGTCACAAACTCTACATCTCTGTCAGGTGGAATTCCTCGCAGTTCCTCTGGAAAACATCCGGGAAGTCACGGACTATCGGAATGTCTTCAAGTTCCGGAAGTGGGTTGGCATTTAGGGAATAGAGCTGGCATTTGGCAACTCGAGTAGAGACATTTACTATCTCACCCGAGGGATGGGTAAGCTGGACATTTCTAGAGTGAGTATCAATCTTGGCATAGTGAGTTGACATCCAGTCCATGCCCAAGATGATATTAATATCCGAAGATTTCAAAGCTATCAATGAGGCTAGAAAAACTAGCCTGTCTACTAGAATCTCATTGTCATAGGTTATCCTAGAGGTTTGCCATTTACTACCAGGTGTTTGGACAACCAATGGGATTGGCATATCACAAAATGACATGTTATGCAACTGTGCATAACTTTCTGAAATGAAGGAATGAGAAGACACAGTGTCAAAGAGAACGGACGCTGGGTGATGATTAACAAGAAGCGTACCCAGTATGACGTCGGGATCCTCTGCAGCTTCTTCTGCTGACACATAGTTCACACGGCCACGTGCAGGAGTTGGCTTCACATAAAACGCTTTGCCCGACTTGGCCTGCCCGACGGACTTTCCGGGTTGCTTGGCACCCACATTCTGAGGAGACTCATGGGAATAATGCCCTGGTTCTCCACACTTGTAGCATATCACCTGGTTGGCACGTGGTGCAGCATTGCTAGCTGGACCACCATAAGATTTTGATGGAGGGTTGGCCTGATTCGTCTGAGGCGCCACGTAGGATGGCTTCGGAGTGTATCTTGGCGGCAGAGAACTGTTTGGAACCCACAGCCTGCGTTTTTGAAACGCGGAACCAGAAGATGAGCCAAAGTCACGGGAGTGCTTCCTTGTGGCTTCGAAGTCAGTATGACCAGTCTCCGCACTGATCGCTTTGTTGACCAGGGCTTGAAAGCTTGCACACTCATGGAGGCGCATGTCTCGACGGAGCTCAGGGCTCAGACCCTTACGGAATCTTGCTTGCTTCTTGGCGTCAGTAGACACCTCCTCTGTTGCATAGCGGGCGAGGTTACCGAACTCGCGGCTATAGGCATCCACAGACAACTTGCCCTGAGTGAAGGCACAGAACTCCTCTCTCTTTCTGTCAATCAGGCCCTCTGGAATATGGTGCAGACGGAAAGCTACGCTGAAGTCTGCCCATGTGGCCACTGGTTCAGCGGGACGCATAGCTTCAAAATTCTCCCACCACAGATTGCGGGTCCCTCCAGGAAATACGCCGCAAAGGTCACCTTGTCGGCCTCAGACACATTCGCAGAGCGAATCTTGCGCGAGATGCTGCACAACCAGTCATCAGCGTCGAGGGGATCGACGGAATGATGAAACTTTGGAGGATTCAGCTTCACAAAGTCATTGAGGGACACTGCAGCATTCCTAGGCTGTCGAGCCGTATTCTGCTCAATACGCTCTAGCAGTCAGTTGGTCTCCCTTTTGTTTCTTTCTGCCTCAAGCATCACTTCTACCAGAGAAGGTGGGTGAGGCAGGTCTTCCTGCGACGCTTGACTACCCTCACCTTGCTCATGAGCAGGGGCACGGTTCAACCTGGTGAACACCATCCTGACAAACAAACTCATAGCTTAGACCAATATCATATCAATACTAACTATGGATTAAGAATGTACTGAACACACGGAATGCGGAAATGAATATCCGAACAACATGGTAACAAGCAACTTCTATATATACACCATGGTTCATACACACCCTTACATAGTTCAGTACAAACTTACTCGAAGAGAAAACTACTGAAATGGTGGAACTACTCATCAGAGGCTTACAAGCTTCCTATACATTATTTATCTAGGCCTCCGGAATTCGTTTCACATTACTACCATACTCCACAAGTCACGCAGGACTGTGAACATACGGCTACTACCATACTATCCTTCCGCTCATAGCTCAGGCATCCGCATAGAACATCTCATAGAGATTACCTCCATGACCCGGAAGCTCAACCTGCGGATCAGGAAACACTCTAGCCTGAGATCCCTGGGATCCATAAGGACACGGATGTGGCCTTGGTCCCCTGACTGGTGGTAAGAGGGGTTCCCGAAGAGGTGTAACTCCTCCTATAGCTGGCCAGTCAACGTGGGCCAGAAGATGGTTCCTAACAGGGTTCAACATCTCCATCTCTCCATACCCTGTCTGGACTACCGGTGCCAGCTGCGTCAAAGCTTTCCACAGACGGACACGGGTAGCATAAAGCTCCATGCGGAGAGCACGAGCATCCTTGTCTCTATTCTCTAGCATCTCAACAGTGGACTGCAGAAGTGGGTCCTCCATAGAAGAATCAAAATAGACTCCACTGAGGTATCCCTCTTCAACAGACTGAGAGGCCGGAACATAGCAGAACTCTGAATTCTGCAGCAGTGCATGTCTCGCTCTCATAATAGTCAGCATTGAATAGGCAGCATCCTGTACTGCCATGTCAACGGTGACCCCCAACCCATAGGACCAATGGATTAGCTTCTCCGCTCCAGGGTAATCTGGAAATACCCTAACAGTGCAAACGTACTGGCTCTGGTTGAAGTCTCGGTACTGTTCCTCCACTGTGTACTCGGGGTACCAGCGGTAACCGCACACCGACATCACCCTGACCAGCATGGCCGTATGACCCGGCACATCAATGCACCTGGTCAGACGTACCACCTAACGAGAAGGACGGCCAGGAATCTGTAATTAGAGAGTAATGCAAAAGCATTAGAGCTCTGAATGCAAAAAAAAATTGGGCAGCATAACGGCTGTAAATGCTCAAAACAAATTTGAGACAACCCAAAGTGGAATAACGTAACCACTCAACTATCAAGTTCAACTCTCTGGTCACCAAACTTACTTCCTGCTTCCTAGGAATAAAAGAAACCCAATATCTCTCGACCCGTAGTCCTATAATCTACCGATCAGAAATATGAGCCTAGGAGAAGATGAGTAACCTAGTCCTTAATTCCCGCAGAAAAGACGAGGATGACCAGAATAGAATATCTTGAGAAGAGAACAAGAGTGTTACGTTCCCTTCCACAAACAATTCCCTTATATATAACTAAGAAATTCTAGACTCAACTTCGACCAGTTTGGCTTAGTAATCCTAGAGTCAGTCAGGCTGTGACACGAACGCTGTCGGGACCCCGATCCTAAGCCATAGGAATCTAGCCTGTAACCCATCGCATCCCTTTGTGGTCTCATGCACGGTTAACTCCACGGCTGCAGCCTTACCTTAGCCGGGACCGTTTGCGTCTTTTGACTCACGTATGCGATAGTATCGCTAGCAATCCAATGTCAAAGAACCCGGATCGACATGTCTAGTCATAAACCAAAGTGGCAGTACCGCACAAGGACAGGCATACATGACCCAACAAAGCAGGTGTCGGTTACCGGCGAATGTAGACGAGTCGTAGCAAGCTACAAGGACTCCATTACATCGCGTGACATTTCCCCAAAGGGGACAGACACAGCAACTAAGAAGGACACATGCCGGTCAACCAATGTGTCCGGAGCAGTAGCGAACTACCAAGGCTCGTTGGACCACAAAGGGGCATTTCCTTGTAAGGAGTGCTACTAAAGTTCACGACTAGGTAATCGAACCCCATACATATCAAGTACGACACACGTACGCATGGCATACCGATATGTATAGATACATCTATGGCATCACAACATAACCATAAACATACAAGCTTTATTTAAGAGGCTCGGAAGAGCCACACACATAATATTACACATTAAGGGTCTCACGACCCATAATAGCAGTCATACAATACAAGCCAGCAGAAGAGTTATAAACTGTCTGGGTACAGACAGGGCAACTAGTAGGCACGTGGCTGACTATACTACAGAGCCGACGTAGGGCCAGATCGTAGCTGGGACACCAGCTACTCGTCGTCGTCGATGTCTATGAAGGACCCTCCATTAGGGTCATTAGCAACCTCTGCAACATTTATTAAGCAAACATGAGTACGAAGGTACTCAGCAAGACTTTAGGAGAACTAACTACTCATGCAAGGTATCAAAAGGTATTGTGGGATTTCATGCGGAAAGCCAGCATTTGACTCGTGGCTTGACAACTTGCATTTTTAAATTAGTTTTGAAAACTAGATTTCTCGCACACTAGTCCACTAACACCACAACAATACACTATCGTGGAATCATTCTGTCTCCATACGGAAATGCTGTCCACGACGCTCATGCTTATCTTGACAATTTTATGAGTAGCCATTGAAGTTATCTATGAACAACATATGTCTCCAAGTAGTCCATATCCGCGGACGCTGCTATTCGAATAGATCATAACCCTGCAGGGGTGTACTTCGTCACACACGCTCCCGCCACTTATCGCCATGTGCACGTCATGCACCTCGGCAACCTTCAAGCGGAAGCCCAGCGAGGGAGTCGGCCACGACCGTTAACCACACTAGTACCTAGTCCAGGTTTATCGCCTATCTGAGAGTAACCCGTACGGAAGTCCGGCCGAGGTTTCCGCCACGGCCTCAAACGATGTGCGCAGGGTTCCCAAGCCCACCATCCGGGTGCCACCTGGTACACCGTGCCACTTCCTACCGCATCACGGTCCACCTCTCAGGTCAGCACCATGCACGGCCTCCAGCATTACTATAAACACCAGAAACTACTTGCAACTCCTGGACCGAGTACTACGCGATTAATAGGCCGAGCGGGGTCATATTTCAGGGCCCAGCATGTGGTAGTATCTAGTCTTGGATTACATACATGGAACTCAGTTCCTAAGGACGGTTCCAATGAAACAACCCGCCATGTACTCCTACACAGCCTTTCACCGGTACCTTTACCAAATCAAGTTCAACACACAACCTTTGCTCACCGAACACATTCCACATTTCTGTTCATCACCCAGATGACAGACCATACACAACTCTAAGTATTGCATGCATAGCAGGATAAGGCACATCATAGCTCAAGCAACTACCAGGTATGCTAGGTTGCAAGGTTTGGCTATTTACTGTGACAAGGTTAGGTCATGCAAAGGAAGTGGGTCCAACTATCGTGGCAAAAGCAGTTGAAGCATTTGACCTTAAATGCAATAAATAGGTGCAGGAGCAAGAACATGGGATTTATCGGGATGATCAAAAGGGTTGCTTGCCTTGTTGCTCAGAGGAGGAACGATATCCGTCAGACGGATATTCGGTGGAATCCGGGGGTGCGGAGCCTACCGAAATGAATGGCAACATTCAATAACAATCATATGCAATCAAAATGATGCATGAGCATGGCATGAGAATACAAAGTGATAAGTTATTATAATCAAGATGTTTTAGGTTTAGAGTTGATTTGAATCACATTCGAATAGCAATTCAAACGGGTATTCTCGGATACCGGTTTAATTGACTCGACCTGATGCTCAGATCAACTTAATGTTAACATGCATGAAATGTCATGTTATGGTACTGATTTATATCTAGGGCAGTGTGTGATCATTGCATTTATAATGAAATTTGGATATTTTTGCAAATTCCATTTATAAAGTGATTAAAAGAATTGAATTATTCCTTATTTCACAAATTAGGGTCCTGTAACTTTTTCAAACATAGTTGAAAATAGCATAATCAGAATCCTTAAATTTTTCTGATACTTTTTCATATATAATTTATTTTCATTGGAGTTATGGATTAATTTCTATGATTTTTGCAATTTTTAGCAATTTCCTGAATTAGTTTTAAACTGGAAATTCCATTTATTGCATCAGGCTGACGTCAGCAGGTCAGCCGACCTGTTCAGGTCAAACCTGACACGGCGGCCCCACTGGTCAGCCTCTCTGGGACTAATCCCGCGCTGACCAGCCCTAACTGAGGTTTGACTTGTCCTTGGGCCCACTTGTCAGCGAGTGATTAAGTCACTAATCGGCTGGGTTAGCTTGCCACGTCGACCTCCACCGGCGGCGAGGTCGTCCTCGCCGGCGGGGAGCCTCCGGCGACCACCAGCACGGCGGAGGGGCTCGGAAACGGCGCACAGGGGGCCAAATGCTGCGCGGAGAGCACCAGAGGAACAGCATGTCTCCCGCAGCTTCATTTCTGCGCCTAGCCGGGGCTGATCTGGCCGGAGATGACGCCGGCGACGAGCTTGGCGGCGGCCAAGGCTCGGGCGTCATCGGGGTCTTTGCAACAGGGGGATCTACGCTCAGTTCTTAGCTGCTACAGCATCTACGCGTCGTCCTGGAGCTGTTGGTGCCATCGGAAGGACGAGCTGGACATCGGAGGGCTATCAGCGACGAGCGGCAGCGGCGATCCTCGTCGGGCTCCGGTGAAACTATGGCTAGAGGAGGGGATCGACGGGGAAAACTTAGGGAAAACGACCGCATGCTCACAGGGAGTGCAGAGCAGAGCTCAGACGGCTCGGGGAAGGCCTGGGGGCGACGAATCGACGGGAGAGGTCCGGCGGCCGGAGGTGGAAGACGACGGCGTTGCGGGCGTTGCAGGGCTCGAGGAAGCTTCGGCTTCTGCAGGGATGACCAGGGCGACGAGACGGAGCTAATGGCATGCTCTAGGAGGGGTTCCTATGGCCAGGGGCACGGCCAGCTCGAGCTCGAGCTCGGCTCTAATGGCGGCAGCAGGGAGAAGGAGGGGATCCGGGAGGAGGGGAAGAACCGAGGCGGGGAATGGATAGGGGAAGCTCTGGGGAGCTTATCCCCGTTGTCGCCAGCGCGAACCGGTGGCCAGGCAGGCACGCAGGTGCGTGGCCGCGCCGGAGGAGGCGGCGGCCACCTCCTGCTGCCTACTGGCGCGAGGGAGGGGACGAGCGGGGAGATGGGCCGGGCCTGGCTTGGGCGACAAGTAAGTCTTTTTCCATTTCCTCTGTTTTTGTTTTTCTGTTTTGCTATTTATTGCTTTGCTAATTATTTCAGCTCCAAAACAAAAAGTAAAAACTATTTGAGACCTCCTGAAATATTTGTTATAATATCCCCACTCATTTCCAAGGTTTTCAACATTTTTGGAAAATTATAGTTTCTGATTTCAATTTTTAAATTTGAAACCAGTGGCTTTTGCATTTATTTAAAATGCTTAAAGTGTCAAGAAAAGAGTTTTCTCCAATGCTCATTTACTTTCATGATTTATCAGAAAGTTTGAACATTTCTTGAGGCCATTTTGGTTTCATTGATTTGAACTAGTTTGAAATTTCCTTTAATTGAAATGGTGGCTAGGGTTTTGAGTTTTTCCTTTGCCACTTTGTTGTTTTTGTTGAAACTTCTTAGATGCAAATGCAAAGAAGACATGAGCACAATGCTATCTTGCTTAAGGGATAGGGATGTGACACCAGACATCGCTCAGGTGGGGCCAACACTCAAGAGGAGCACTGGCCCGGGGGTTGATTAAATTATCCTCGGGGTCCGGAAAGTCCCTATGCAATTTTATTAGGTGTTTAGGCAAATGTAGTACCAAAGTTGGGCCTTGCCAGACCAGCTTTAATCTAAAACGAATTATCAAGGGGGTCCCCATAACAACCCCGATCGTGTTAGGAGCGCTCATTTATGGAACATAACACCGGTAGCCGAAACTAAGGGGGCAAAGGTGGAACAAAACACCAGGCTAGAAAGGCCGAGCCTTCCACCTTTTACCAAGTATATAGGTGCATTAAATTAAATAGCATTAATATGGTGATATGACAAGGAACCCATGTTTTCACATGGAAGCAACTGCACCTGCAACTAGCAATGCTAACAACATGGTAAGCAAGCAGTAACATAGCCAATCAGTGGTTTGCTAGGTCGAACAGGTTGAAGGTTATCGTGGCATTGTTGAGAGACTGATATTTAACAAGTAGTAGGTAACGAGACACAATCGATAGAAGCGATAAAACTAGCATGGCAATGATAGTAATGGTATCTGGGGAAATGATCATCTTGCCTGAGATCCTGCTTGGAAGAAGAATGCCTCCGTGAAGCAGACGAACCGACGTAGTCGAACGGGTCCTCACAATCCGGCACGTTGCGGAACTCTATCGAGACGAAGCAAACCGGAAACACAAATCAACACACGAAATTCACCACACGATGCACTACACATATGATGCATGAGCTACTGAATACATGCAAGTCACGGCATGACAATTCACACAATCACACCTACACATTAAGTGAAGTTCAATATGCACGAGTTGCATATTGAAGAAACTCCACGTTAATTATTTAGTTCACTCCCGGTTATCTACACGGCAATATTAATGTTGTCAAACATGCAAGAGGTGAAGCGTAAATTAAACTACCTATCTAGGCATTTTAAATGAGGTCGGAAATGACATATAGCATCTCCGAGACGACCACACAAGTTAATTTACAATTCTGTCCAGATCTAAACTAATGAATTTAATTGGTTGTTAAACAGCAAAACAAATAGGTTCATGTGATTCTACGCGTCGGGGAAAGAAAACTACACATAAAGAACATCTCCAACTTAGCTACGGTTCAAAAGATACAAGCACCGCCAGACATGATGGCATGAATGCAAAATGTGTGCAACGGCGGCTACGAACACTTCAAAACATACCACCAGCAAGATAAAATGATACTGCATGAGTTTCTAAGCAAGTTTCATATAGGACACGATCAAATCGGAGCTACAGTTCGAAGACTACGAGCAAAACAAGAAATGACTACAAACTGCCCAAAACAGCCACATAGCAACTTCTACGCCTCACAACTTCGGCTACATAACTCCGATAAGCTCAAGCAAGGCATGGCACGGAAGAGGGCAAAAAGCACTACTACGAACAGCTAACAACAACTAGCATGGCAGCAAGGAGCACTAGGAAAAGAAGACACAAAATGGCATCTCACGCCATTTCAGACTTAGTGAAAATAACACCTCCTGAAAGTGCAGTTTTCAGCCTGAAGCAATATTGACAGCAGCAAAATCTAAGCTACAGGACTCCAAATGGCATGAAACTTCACAGCATGCTAAAGAAACATAAGGGGTACAAATAACTCCATTGGACCAACCCCAAAAGAGATACAGAACACAAGATGCAAGCAAGACAAGACAGCAACAAAATATAACAGATTCCGGACTTAGAAATATTTCAGCTCCTCCAAATCAGCACTATTTCTAGCAACTCAAGAGCAAGCAAACAACACCTAAACATGCATTTCCATTGTAACCAAAAATACCAGAGGCTAGACAAAACACCCAAGAACAACTTCCTAGTTGACAACTAACTGAAACGAGGCACGGATTAAATCCTACGAATTAAACAAAAGGGCAACTTAGCAAAATATCTCGCGATCTAACTTCCTCAAAAGCTAAAACTAATTGCACAGAAAAATCCATGGGATTTTTCTACCCCGGAAACGTATAAAATTTGTGGGGTTGCAATATCAAATAATGCCACACATTAATGCGAGAGAAATAAACCTAGACACGAAAATAATCTAACGGGCAATCCCTACACGCAATAATACGAGTGACCGCGCTAAAATATGTAGAGATATGGTCCCTAAAACATGGAGATTTACTCTACGGGATACGGGCAGTCCGGACACGCACGAGAATTAACTACGGAACGGATCCTAGTTAAACAGGCCGCAAAACGAGGCATTAGGCACTCTAAACGGCGTCAAACAATTATGCATGTTTCAAATACGTGTTCTACGCACGAAACTACCACCAAAACATATATAATACGCTTCGTTCCGTCTTACGGAACAAAAGTTACGGGCATTTTAAATTCTAATATATTTCTGAAACGAATATAAACAGATTATTTAAAAAATCCTAATCGGGCCGAATCTGGTGGGCGCTGGACAACTAAATCCAGCACGAGCGGCTTACAAAGGGGACATTGGTCCTCACCTTGGGCCAACGGGCCAGGAGAGGAGGCGGCCTGGAGGAGGCTTGGGCCGGGGCGAGGCGGCCGGCCTGGAGCGGCGAACTGGGCCGGGGAAGCTGCGGCCTGGCTCGGGCGATGGGCCGGCTCGGGGCACCGGCTGGCGAGGAGATGAAGCTCTCCCGTCGGGCTCCTCTCGAGCGGGAGCCGAAGGTGGCGGCGGCGAGAGGCCGGCGACGACGTGGCGGGGCTGACGCGCGGGCTCGGACGGCCAAGGGTCGCGGAACTACCGGATCTGGCCGCCGGCAGGGCGGGAAGCGGGGGAAAACGCGCGGCGCGGCGGCTGTGACAACAGGCGGCACGGGAGGAGCAGGGCACCTCGGGCGCACGGACGGCGGTGCATGGCGCGGCGAGCCGCCGGATGCTGCGGTGGTCGGCCCCGGCAGGCTGCGGGGTTGCCGGCGACGACTGGGGGCGGATCCAACGGCTTGAGGAGGCGGCAGTACACGGGCACGCACGGGGACGGGAGCTCGGGTCCGGCTGGCGGCGGCTGTAGCAGCGGGGAGCTCGGGCCCAGATGGGCTCGGGCGGGCCCAACGCGGGCTCCGCGGGCCCGACGGCTGGAGGTGGGAGGAGGGAGCTGGTGGGAGGCGGCTAGGGTTTCGGGCGCGGAAAACGAGGCAGGATTAGGGGGAGGCTGTCTAAATGTGATGGTGGGGTATATATATAGACAAACGGGGGGGCTCGGTTAACCGGAACCGCGGGGTTGGATTCGGACGATTCCGAACGCGGGTATGGGTACGTGGCCGTGTAGGGTGGTTATCCGGAGACGAGAGGGAGAACGGGCGGCTCGGCGACGATTTTTCAATCACCGACAGACGTCCGACGAATAACCGAAGACGGTGCCGCTACGGTCGACCGTTCGGGTACCAGACGGTCTCCGATCGTGACGAAAACCGACAGGCGGGTTAGCTATATCTAATCGCGACCGCGTGCCAATTTCACATCGATGAGAGAAAGTTTTAAACGCACTTTAAAAACACGGTTTCGACGGTGCCGCGGGCGCATGCGGGTGCGGTCGGGCTCAGAACGAACAACGACGAACGCGAAGAGAAGCGGCAACTAATAACGAATGCAAGTTTTGAAAACTGGCAGCAGCGGGATGCCGATGCAATGCTAATGATGCACATGATGCAATGATGATGCGGCAACTGAAAATACCCACACGACGAAAACGGAAAGAAAAGGGGAAGCTTCTGGAACGTCGGCATCGGGCTGTCACAACTCTCCTACACTACAAGAGGATCTCGCCCCGAGATCCAAGAATGAAAGGGGAAGGGGTGAGAAAGAACAAGAGGTAAAAGCTTAGTCGCTTCTTTGACAAACGAGTGAAACCAACGATCCTTGAAGGTTGCAAGACGATGAGGAATAACATGAGAAAGAAGCCAGAATTCACGGAAAATTTCGGCAGCACTTCGGTAGGAAAATGGGACAAAAAATTCGAAAAGGTAGAAGAAATAGACAATATTCATAACAAACAACTACATAGAGCAAGGGAACACCATGATCTTGCTAGAACAACAAGATTGACCCAAAAGAGCTATACCACAAAGCCTCCGGAACAATAGAATAGGAACTAGCTCAAACGGAAGAAGAGAATGAAGAAAGGAATGACAACTATCATCACAAATGAACTTGACAAGCACCCTTGCGAGAAGAATTGAACGGAGTTGTTGGAAAACAACAACGAAAGAACAAGACAGTAGTGGGCTTATGGAAACCTTTTCGAACTAATGAAGTGACAACCAGCCACTAAAAGAAACAAGGATAGATTGGGAGAAACAAGATATGAACAATTCTTACACCAAGAGGATACATTGAGAACTTGGATTAATGACAAGCACCATTATAGCAACAATCCATAGGAAAAGCTTTAGGTGAACTCCAAACCAAGATAGCTCAATGAAGAAATCATGGGTTGAAAATATCTCAACACCATAGAATCGGTGGGTTTAATTATCCCATCCTTGAAAGGAAATCTCTTCGAGGCTCCTACACTAACAAGAAGGCTATAATACCACCTCAAAGGATAAAGGAAGAACAATTGCACATATGAATGCAAGAGAAAGGATACTAGAGGTACTCCAACAAGAATCTTGAAGAACACATGAGAATGAATTGAAACCTTGATGAACCACCATGAAGGACCTCCGTATACAAAAGAATGATGCAAAGATATCAAGGTAGAAATGAATAAGATTAAAGGCCTTGCAATGATATAGATGAAGCTTTACAAAGAGATACTGATAGACTTGGAACTTCGGAAAAGAAAGATAAGCACTAGAGAAAAATAATTGATATCATGAGCCACTCCGGAAGAAGAATTCAGATTACTATGAACAAGAATAAGAATTATGTTATGCTCATCCTCCATCAAGTTTAATTGATGACAAGCAACGGATTTAGCATATGACTTATTCTTCTTGAAATGATCTTGAGGAGACAGAGAGATAAGCACCACTTGAAGCATAATTGAAGGAAGCACCGGTGAGAATTCACAACTGAATGGGAATTCCAAGAATGCATGGAAACACATGAGAACGAAGAGATCATGATCCCCCTAACAGAAAACTTGAATAAGGCACCGGAATAATCGAGAGACGAATGAAGAGACAACAATGGAGAAGAATTGAGGATGAAAGCTGAAAGCTGAGAACGAAGAATCTTCTAAAATGATGGCCTTCTGAGGACGAGAAATAAAAACAACTCAGAAATGCACCGGATAGCACGAAAGGGATTACTCATGATTGACAACAATTCAAGATAATGCCACCAAGCTGAAATGATGAATCTGCAAAAGAATGAACCAAGATTCGAGAGAAGCACCCCTTCGAATTGCAAGCTGAGAATGAAGACGAGAACAACACCAAGAATAGCTGAGACCTCCTGAATAAAGAAGAATGCAAGATTGAGCCAAATATGAGAATTAATTCAAATAGATCTTGAAGAAGGGATATGACTGATAAAAATCATACTTACGTCATAGTTGAAAAGAATTAATGATCTCCGGGAAAAGATTACAAGAGCTATACAGATCCTGGGAAAAAACCTGTGGGTTATGGGCCCACTCAAAGAAACCACCGTTGAAACAATTGCTAGAACGAGAGATATTGCACCGGTATAAGAAAACTAGATGAGGTTAATAACCTCGAAATAATTAAAAGAATTGAAAACGAGAAACTACTGAAATATATTTATCACTCCGGATAGAAAGAGAGAGGAATGAATAACAAGATAGGCTCATAAGAATTCCCAACATAGGAAAGAATTTAATGTTTGAAAAGGATATGATGACCATAACTGAATTAAATTCACCGGTAATGATGACAAGAATGAACAAAGATGAACATGAATCTCCTGAGAATCCTCACAACGAATCACCGGCTACGAAAGGAAGACGAGATAGCGGAAACACAATGAAAAGAAAGTCCTGGATGAAAATTGAATCAGTGAGAAAAAGGGCGGGAGGGTGGGAAAAACAAAGACAACATGGGACAAATGAGATGAACTCCGGAATAAAGAGAGAATGATCTTGCAAAATTGGAGAGGATTGATTACACTTGGAGAGAAACACACCGGTTGGAAAAGAATTAACATGACGACTCCGGTTGACAAGAATTAACAAGAGAATTGATTAAGCAAATGGATTTGCATTCTCACATAAAAATATGAGAACACAGATTAGGAAAGATCTGAAATCACCACTTGACATCGAAGCAACTTGAATTACGATATTCAACAAAACAAAGGATGAGGTTTACGAAACAAGCGAGAACAAACTCATGAGAAAGATTTCCGTTCGATATTTTCGTGGACAAGATCGCACGGGCACGATTTTACAGTAGTCACCAAGTGCAAGGCAGTGCACCTGACATACGAAGCGTCCCCGAGTCATAGCAAGCTACAAGGACTCTTTAAGACACAACGTGTACCGCTGTAAGTCAACCGTGAACAAACGATCCACTAGATGTCAAACCCCAACCTAACATCATGCATTTGTTGGAAGATTGTCCCATAAGCAACTACTTGAATTCCCACCTATGAATTCCCGAAATATCTGGTCATGCAATCTGGTACACGGATAAAAGGAATAATAATCACACAACTCCTATACTAACCCGTCACTTGTATCACATCCGTCAACACACGACCAGAATCTTGGACCTTCATCTACCACAGACCCTCGTGATCACAACGATACAACGTATGGCAGTACCCCCGAACAATCTGCACCAGTACTGGGGCATCGGGGTTATCTCGCCACTACTATTATTGAAGCAATTACGAACATCCTTTGTCCTGAGATACTAAGAAATCTGAATGATAACGATGTGCTCAAGAATCCCCTGGAGCTCAACTCCCCGGAAGAAGATCAAGTCAGACAGGAGGCACCAAGACAGAACTCCGTCACATCAGCATCATATAGATTCCAAAAATATCCGCGTGATCCTAAAAATTTTTTTTAGTGAGAACAGGAGTAGAATAAATTATTACGTCAAGATTCCTCACCAGAGCATAGAAGAGGAGAAAAAAGAATCCTACTCCCCGATATATAACTAAGACTCAATTAGTTTTTCACTAGACTTGACTCGTCCAAGTTCGATCAATTAGGCCAGTGACGGGATAGGGACGTGACACCAGACATCGCTCAGGTGGGGCCAACACTCAAGAGGAGCACTGGCCCAGGGGTTGATTAAATTATCCTCGGGGTCCGGAAAGTCCCTATGCAATTTTATTAGGTGTTTAGGCAAATGTAGTACCAAAGTTGGGCCTTGCCAGACCAGCTTTAATCGAAAACGAATTATCAAGGGGGTCCCCATAACAACCCCGATCGTGTTAGGAGCGCTCATTTATGGAACATAACACCGGTAGCCGAAACTAAGGGGGCAAAGGTGGAACAAAACACCAGGCTAGAAAGGCCGAGCCTTCCACCTTTTACCAAGTATATAGGTGCATTAAATTAAATAGCATTAATATGGTGATATGACGAGGAACCCATGTTTTCACATGGAAGCAACTGCACCTGCAACTAGCAATGCTAACAACATGGTAAGCAAGCAGTAACATAGCCAATCAGTGGTTTGCTAGGTCGAACAGGTTGAAGGTTATCGTGGCATTGTTGAGAGGCTGATATTTAACAAGTGGTAGGTAACGAGACACAATCGATAGAAGCGATAAAACTAGCATGGCAATGATAGTAATGGTATCTGGGGAAATGATCATCTTGCCTGAGATCCTGCTTGGAAGAAGAATGCCTCCGTGAAGCAGACGAACCGACGTAGTCGAACGGGTGCTCACAATCCGGCACGTTGCGGAACTCTATCGAGACGAAGCAAACCGGAAACACAAATCAACACACGAAATTCACCACACGATGCACTACACATATGATGCATGAGCTACTGAATACATGCAAGTCACGGCATGACAATTCACACAATCACACCTACACATTAAGTGAAGTTCAATATGCACGAGTTGCATATTGACGAAACTCCACGTTAATTATTTAGTTCACTCCCGGTTATCTACACGGCAATATTAATGTTGTCAAACATGCAAGAGGTGAAGCGTAAATTAAACTACCTATCTAGGCATTTTAAATGAGGTCGGAAATGACATATAGCATCTCCGAGACGACCACGCAAGTTAATTTACAATTCTGTCCAGATCTAAACTAATGAATTTAATTGGTTGTTAAACAGCAAAACAAATAGGTTCATGTGTTTCTACGCGTCGGGGCAAGAAAACTACACATAAAGAACATCTCCAACTTAGATACGGTTCAAAAGATACAAGCACCGCCAAACATGATGGCATGAATGCAAAATGTGTGCAACGGCGGCTACGAACACTTCAAAACATACCACCAGCAAGATAAAATGATACTGCATGAGTTTCTAAGCAAGTTTCATATAGGACACGATCAAATCGGAGCTACAGTTCGAAGACTACGAGCAAAACAAGAAATGACTACAAACTGCCCAAAACAGCCACATAGCAACTTCTACGCCTCACAACTTCGGCTACACAACTCCGATAAGCTCAAGCAAGGCATGGCACGGAAGAGGGCAAAAAGCACTACTATGAACACCTAACAACAACTAGCATGGCAGCAAGGAGCACTAGGAAAAGAAGACACAAAATGGCATCTCACGCCATTTCAGACTTAGTGAAAATAACACCTCCTGAAAGTGCAGTTTTCAGCCTGAAGCAATATTGACAGCAGCAAAATCTAAGTTACAGGACTCCAAATGGCATGAAACTTCACAGCATGCTAAATAAACATAAGGGGTACAAATAACTCCATTGGACCAACCCCAAAAGAGATACAGAACACAAGATGCAAGCAAGACAAGACAGCAACAAAATATAACAGATTCCAGACTTAGAAATATTTCAGCTCCTCCAAGTCAGCACTGTTTCTAGCAACTCGAGAGCAAGCAAACAACACCTAAACATGCATTTCCATTGTAACCAAAAATACCAGAGGCTAGACAAAACACCCAAGAACAACTTCCTAGTTGACAACTAACTCAAACGAGGCACGGATTAAATCCTACGAGTTAAACAAAAGGGCACCTTAGCAAAATATCTCGCGATCTAACTCCCTCAAAAGCTAAAACTAATTGCAAAGAAAAATCCATGGGAATTTTCTACCCCGGAAACATATAAAATATGTGGGGTTGCAATACAAAATAATGCCACACATTAATGCGAGAGAAATAAACCTAGACACAAAAATAATCTAACGGGCAATCCCTACACGCAAAAATACGAGTGACCGCGCTAAAATACGTACAGATATGGTCCCTAAAACATGGACATTTACTCTACGGGATACGGGCAGTCCGGACACGCACGAGAATTAACTACGGAACGGATACTAGTTAAACAGCATGCAAAACCAGGCATTAGGCACTCTAAACGGCGTCAAACAATGATGCATGTTTCCAATACGTGATCTACGCGCGAAACTACCACAAAAACATATATAATACGCTTCGTTCCGTCTTACGGAACAAAAGTTACGGGCGTTTTAAATTCTAATATATTTCTGAAACGAATATAAACAGATTATTTAAAAAATCCTAATCGGGCCGAATCTGGTGGGCGCTGGACAACTAAATCCCGCACGAGCGGCAAACAAAGGGGACATTGGTCCTCACCTTGGCCCAACGGGCAAGGAGAGGAGGCGGCCTGGAGGAGGCTTGGGCCGGGGCGAGGCGGCCGGCCTGGAGCGGCGAACTGGGCCAGGGAAGCTGCGGCCTGGCTCGGGCGCTGGGCCGGCTCGGGGCACCGGCTGGCGCGGCCCGTGGCGCCGAGAGGACATGAAGCTCTCCCGTCGGGCTCCTCTCGAGCGGGAGCCGAAGGTGGCGGCGGCGAGCGGCTGGCGACGACGTGGCGGGGCTGAGGCGCCGGCTCGGACGGCCAAGGGTCGCGGAACCACCGGATATTGCCGCCGGCAGGCCGGGAAGCAGGGGAAAACGCGTGGTGGGGCGGCTGTGACAGCAGGCGGCGCGGGAGGAGCAGGGCACCTCGGGCGCACGGACGGCGGTGCGTGGCGCGGCAAGCCGCCGGATGCTACGGTGGTCGGCCCCGGCAGGCTGCGGGGTTGCTGGCGACGACTGGGGGCGGATCCGACGGCTTGAGGAGGCGGCAGCGCACGGGCACGCACGGGGACGGGAGCCCGGGTCCGGCTAGCGGCGGCTGTAGTAGTGGGGAGCTCGGGCCCATATGGGCTCGGGCGGGCCCAACGCAGGCTCCGCGGGCCCGACGGCTGGAGGTGGGAGGAGGGAGCTGGTGGGAGGCGGCTAGGGTTTTGGGCGCGTAAAACGAGGCAAGATTAGGGGGAGGCTGTCTAAATGTGATGGTGGGGTATATATAGAGACAAACGGGGGGGCTCGGTTAACCGGAATCGCGCTCCGCATCAAACCGCGGGGTCGGATTCGGACGATTCCGAACGCGGGTATGGGTACGTGGCCGTGTAGGGTGGTTATCCGGAGACGAGAGGGAGAGCGGGCGGCACGGCAACGATTTTTCAATCACCGACAGACGTCCGACGAATAACCGAAGACCGTGCCGCTACGGTCGACCGTTCGGGTACCAGACGGTCTCCGATCGCGACGAAAATCGACAGGCGGCCTAGCTATATCTAATCGCGACCGCGTGCCAAGTTTCACCTCGATCAGAGAAAGTTTTAAACGCTCTTTAAAAACAGGGTTTCGACGGTGCCGCGGGCGCATGCGGGTGCGGTCGGGCTCAAAACGAACAACGACGGACGCGAAGAGAAGCGGCAACTAATAACGAATGCAAGTTTTGAAAACTGGCGGCAGCGGGATGCCGATGCAATGCTGATGGCGCGCATGATGCGATGATGAAAATACCCACACGACGAAAACGGAAAGAAAAGGGGAAGCTTCTGGAACGTCGGCATCGGGCTGTCACACCGGTCCTGGAGGCATCACAATATATCACGAACTCGTTGCTGATAGCTGGAGTGGCGAATACCGGGGCAGTGGTTAGCCTCTTCTTCAACTCTTGGAAGTTTGCCTCACATTCTGGCGTCCATTCGAACTTCTTGCCTATCTTCTGGAGCTGAGTCAGAGGTCACGCGATGCGGGAGAATCCTTCTACGAACTTGCAGTAATACCCTGCGAGTCCGAGAAAACTCCTGATTTCGTTCACGTCGATTGGCGATTCCCAGTTGGTTACCGTGGTAATCTTAGAGGAGTCAACTACCAATCCACTTGCCGTCATGGTATGACCTAGGAATCCAACTTCGTTCAGGCAAAACTGGCACTTGCTGAACTTGGCATATAGTTGGTGCTCTCGAAGCTTTTCCCATACTAACCTCAAGTGTTGCTCATGCTCTTCTTCACACTTGAAAAGATTAATATGTCGTCGATGAATACGACGACAAACTTGTCCAAATATTCCATGAAGACCTTATTCATGAGGTACATGAAGTAAGCTGGGGCATTCGTCAATCCGAAGGACATGACAGTGCATTCGTACAGACCGTACCGGGTCACAAATGTCGTCTTCGGAATGTCTTTGGTTCGAATCTTTAGTTGGTAATATCCAGATCGGAGGTCGATCTTGGAGAATACCTTTGCTCCATTAAGCTGGTCGAACAAGTCCTCAGTCTTGGGGAGTGGATACTTGTTCTTGATTGTTACCTCATTGAGTGAACGGTAATCGACACAAAGTCGGATTGTCCCATCCTTCTTGGACACGAAGAGAACAGGCGATCACCAAGGTGACGCACTTGGACGAATGAATCCTTTCCTCAGTTGCTCATCCAGTTGCTTCTTCAATTCCGCTAGCTCTTCGGATCCAATCCTGTAAGGCTTCTTATAGATAGGCCTTGATCTGGGCATGAGTTTGATGATGAACTCAATGTCTTGGTGAAGAGGCATCCCTGGTAGCTCATCAGGAAAGACATCAGGGTATTCACAGACTATCGGCAATCGGTCGAGTCCTTCCTCTGATAGGATGTTAACTCGTGGCACTTGAGTGGGTACTGGCTCAGAGACATACTTGACTTTGACACCTTGGTCACATGTCATGGTAATGGCCGTGTTAGCACAGTACAAGTTACTCTGATGCTTGGCCAACCAGTCCATACCGTGGATTACTTCTAGGCCTTGTGACTTAAGCACAATGAGGTCTGCTGAGAAGCTCGTCCCATTGATAACTATTTGAACCTTCCTACACCCAAGGTTGGTTCTCAAAACTGCTCCCGTGGTCCGAATTGCCATATGCCCACGAAGCAAGGTAGGTTATAGTCCACACTTTTCCACAAACTTTTGTGTAACAAAGGAAGGTGAAGCGCCACAATCAAATAATACTGTTGCTGGGGTACAGTTGACGAGGAACGTACCCAGAATGCAGTCCGGGTCTTCGTGTGCCTCTTCCGCGGAAATATGATTAATCCGCCCCTTGATGTGGTACTACTGATTGCGGGGATCCTGGTTCGTGCCTGGTGCTCCTTGGCCTGGATTTGGCGCATTGGGGCGCGGAACATCGGGTTTCTTATTGGGGCACTACCGGGAATAGTGCCCTGGTTGTCCACACCCGAAACAGGTAACTTGCGCTGGAAGATTGGTCTTGCTTCCACCGTTGTTTGGTGTTGTGCTCGCTGGCTTGATGCTGACTTGCTGAGGTTGGTAATTCTGGCGAAATGTTGGGTGCTTGTACTGCTGCTGCTGATAGTTGGGTCTTGCTGGGGCTGACTCCCATGGTCGTGGTTTCGAGTTGACTGGTCCTCCACTACCCATTAGCTTGCGCTTACGGGTGGTGTCCATTGCACGACACTTGTCTTCCAACATAAGAGCCTTATTAACCAGGTCACTGAAGGTCCGACATTCACAAACAACTAGTTGATACTGGAGTGATTGCTGCAGTCCTTCCATAAAGCGCTCCACTTTGGCAGCCTCACTACTCACATCTTCAGGTGCATACCTTGATAGAAGGTTGAACTTCTGCAAATATTCCTTGACGGATCCACTACCTTGCCTTAAGGCTCGGAATTCCCGCTTCTTAATGGTCATCATCCCCAGAGGAATGTGAGCGGCGTGGAATCCGTCCTTGAACACGGCCCAAGTGATGACTTGCCCAGCTCGCATAATCTGAAATCCATCACACCAAGCTCTGGTTGTGCCTCCGAGACAGTGGGTTGCATACAGAACTTTCTCGTTGTCGTTAGTGCACTTGACCAATGCGAGAAGGTCTTCGATAGTGCGGATCCAGTCATCGGCATCCAAGTGCTCAGTCATCTCTGTGAATATGGGAGGCATAGTCCTCATAAACTCAGAGAGAGTTGAGCGATCGTTGCCATTCCCGTTCTGCGGCGGGTGTTTCACCAAGGTTTGAGCCAGCTACTGGATAGCGGCATTGTTGGCTTGGCGCTCCTCCCAAAGAGCTTGAAGGAATTGAGCCATGTTCAAGCTTTCAGGGGGAGGCGGTGGCGGAGGAACATCGTCTTGTAGCACATGGTGATCTCCAGCTTGAGCTTCCCCTTCGGTTCCCTGCTGCTGTCCTCAAGAGGCAGAGCCGGGGTTGCCGAAAGTGCTGTTGCGAGTTGCATTCACCATCCCGTCAGGGGAGTAGACAGGTCAAATTCTGCTAAACCGGTTACACTCGAAAGGGATGACGTTCTAATAAGGAGGGGGGTCTGGTTTGCTAGTGTGCAAAGTTTTATGACAAGGTTTTTGAAAGAAACTACTACATTAATTTAAAAGCAACCGATGGAGTCGCTCACACGCTGCTCAAGGCAGAATGCGACTGGCATCCAACAGGTTAACACAACATCCGGGTCATAAAATCCTAATACAAGAATTTCTATGCTCGGTACATCCTACGCTACTACGCGATCGACTGCGCGGTCTCATAAGCCGGCTCTGTGGGATCTTCGTCTTCACCTTCATCTCTGTCTTCATCTTCATTAATGCCTCCTTTCCTCGAAGGGGTAGGGGAAGGGACTGAACCATCTCGACGTCTCTTGGTTAGTGAGGTAGCGAAAAGCTCGGTGTACTCTCCTGCGGTTAAGCGTCAACTCTGAAGAGGAACTGCGTGCAGTGGGGGTATTCCTCCTCGGAAAGCAAAACCAGGTGATATCACAGGAGCTCCTGCTTTCTTCACCTTGCTGTTCTTCATCTTCTCCATACGATATAGGTCCTTAACTTGGTGCAGCTCTTGGCGAATCCTAGTTGACTCCTTGATCAAGAGATGCGTCAAGGTGTCCGAGGCGAGGCTGAAGTAGGTCTGAAACCTCAATGGCATCCCGTCCTCAGATGAGGGGTTGAGTGTCCAGCTTCCGTCTATCTTATCCTTAACAAAACGTAAGTGACGAGTGGCGGGTTTGTTTGCCATCTAAGGAAAGATGTCGCGGAGTCACACGAGCGCCTCTCGTGCAGCAGTCTCCACGGCCAACATCAGATCCTCCATTTGCGGCCCTTCAAAGAACCAGCTAGTAGGGGAGTCATTAGACTTCACTATCACGTCCACATGATACTCCTTAGTGTCGGCGTTGACCCAGTGTTCGTGGTAGAGAAAGACGGTCTTGCGACGCACTTGACATTTCTCAATGCTATCACTCAAAAGCAGAGGAAAGCCCATTTCCAGAAGCGTCTCGGGTACGGCGGCCATCTACAAGGTGTATAGGAGAGGGTTAGAAATATATAGTGGGTGCGGTTCTCGGGTCACTCTGGGTGCACAATTGTCCGGCTATCGTCCATGCTACCTAAGGCTTCCTATAGTCAGGATGGCTCTAATACCAGCTCTGTGGGGACCCCGACTTACTAGTCGAGAATCGCCGTGCTCAGTGATCCCGGAGATCAATACTCACCGAACACAGATACTGAATAAAGAGTCTTACATCCAAGTACCAATTATTACAACACGTGACGGAAGGGTCAAGTTCACACGACAGGGCCTAAGGCCAAATCACACGAATACACTAATAGCGGAAATACAAGGCTAAGAGGGTGCCCATGCCATCAAGCCTACTCCGGCAGGCATTCTGACTCTGAAGCGTCCTAGATCGCAGGGGTGTCGCCAAAGACGTACTCATCTCCATACTCTGGTCCTTCCATGTCTGGTCAATAACATAACCAGTGGCAAGCCAATGAGTACTTCGAATGTACTCACAAAACAGCGATGATATGCACAATGGAAGTGAAGGATAACAATATCATGCATCTTCTAGTATAACTCATCGGGGTGGAATGATCATGAATATGCATCAAGTTAAAGAATTACTTTTGAAGAACAGGTTACAAATATCAACATATCTGCTAAGGGCTGAACAATCCGAGTTCACCCTCTATGCCAAGTCACCAAGCATGGTCATATCCTCGATATATCAGTTGAGGGCTAAACCATTCGGGTTTACCCTATATGCCAAGTCACCGAACTTGGTCATATTATTACTTTCATAACAACACCTTTTTAACACCACACACACACACACTCACGCCCACTTGGTTTATGCGGAAATATTAGGACGTAGTGTAAGTAGGATTACCCAACTGTCCTTGACTGTGGACACGGCTATTCAAATAGTTTACACTCTACAGAGGTAGTACGCTGGACCCACGAGATCCAGGAAACTTCCGTGTCATCCATGACTCGCGGTATATAACATACCCGAGGTAAGTACCCGATCAATGCCTTTCCCTTGACGATACTAGAAAAGAGGTCCACTCAATTGGTACCTAATCCAGATGTTGTACGTCTTACGAGCTCCGACTCTAAGAGGGACGCGGCACACATGGGGGTGCAGAGAGACGTTGGGGTTGAAACCACGGTCTCAGGACGTGGTATTGGACTGCCCAAACCGTCTGCTGCACAGAGAGAGTGAGAGGAGAGCTGCTTTCATGGCCGTGCAAGCTTGGCCAAATCTGGAGCGCGCGGGCATGCATTGCATGGGCTCTTGTGCGAGAGAGGAGGGGCCCTGAGGCTGGCCTGACGGAGAGGGGTTGTCGGGGAGGAGGTTGGACATCTCGGGGGAGGCTGGAACTAGCTGAGGGTGTAGCCCCCACCTCGGAGACACCGTGTAGCGCGCCAGAGCACAGTTTTGGCATGCCACGGCATGCTGGTGCGCTCTGGGGCACTTTGGACGTGTCTAGCATGTCCTGGCACTTGTTGGGGGTGTGGCTAGCTGTTTGGTTCTTGTGGGAGCTTTGGTTGGTGAAAGGAGGCAAGAAATACTGGTGCTGTCAATCATGAACTGATGTCTAAATTGGGGTTTTTGGCCTTTTCACTTTGAACCAGTGAGTGGCCAGTTGACTCGGGTTAGCTACTGTTGCTGGCTACTTAATCTAAGAGTTTGAAGCAAAGTAGTATGGTTTAGCTATGGCTACAGTGTCTTTTTCCACTCAGTCAGAAGGTGTTCGAGAGTTGTCACACGGGGTTTCACCCCACCACTGGTGGTGAGACTTTACAGGTTTGGTTTTAGGGATAAACCATGGAGTTCCACCAAATTTGAGCTCCAATGCATAAGTTTAGCTTTGTAAACTTGAAATCACTCGAATATGACCACATATGTTCCTTCCAAAGGGAGTGTGGGCAAACTAAGTCCCACAAATCCCATTTTTGGTGCAGAACCCTCATTTGAGGTATTAGGCACTCCTGCAAAGTTTTAGCTCCATTGGGCAAACTTTGCTATGTAGAGTTGCTCTAACTTGATTTTGGACAAACAAGGTTTTAGGGTTATTTGGGGTCCCTATCCACCTTTGATCAAGGTGAAACTTTATGTGGACACCAAACAAGGCTTAGGGACATCACTGGAATTTTCTAGGAATTTATTGAGAATATTTCCTTTGGAAATATTTCAAAATGCCAAAACAAATAGAAATAGCTTTTATAGTTTTAATCAATAAATATAATATAAAATGGGATTTAAAATCCTATGTATGGAAAATATATGTCCTTGTGATCATCTATAAATTTAATCAGATTTTTCCAAAGTAGAAAAGTATTTTTCCATGTTGGAATACAAATTCTGACCTTAGAAATGGATAGGTTATTTAATTGGAAAAATACACAGAAAAATAATTATTTTTGTGGTTTTGAAATATATAGATAAGTAAAAATCATATTACCAAATATGAGTGGAAGCACTTCTTGCTATCAAGGACATGTAGTGCAACTCAAGGTGGTTTACTTTGGTTACCAAAGGTTTTTGAAAATCATAAAAATACCAAAAGGGTTTTAGGGTTTTAAACTTCACATGATCAATCATACAAGCATACAATGTCAATCATGGCACTCACAACATTAGTTTTGAAAAAGTTTTAACAAGCTTAGAATTTTGCAACACAGATAGGTGATAGCAAAAACAGGGTGTGACAAAATGGTTATATATATCAATATATGCTCACGGCTGAACCATTCGGGTTCACTCTATATGACAAGTCACAAAACTTGGTTTATGCGAGGTCTTATCATTACTTTCATCACAACTCACACACACACTTGGTTTATGCGAAACGACTGGACGTAGTTTAAGCAGGATTACCCAACTGTCCTTGACCGTGGACACGACTATTCGTATAGTTGGACACTCTAAAGAGGTAGTACGCTGGACCCACAAGATCCGGGAAACTTCCGTGTCATCCATGACTCGCGGTATATAACATACCCGAGGTAAGTACCCGATCAATGCCTTTTCCCTGACGATACTAGACAAAGAGATCCACTCGATTGGTACCCAATCCAGATTTTGTACGTCTTACGAGCTCTGACTCTAAACAGTATCAACCATTCAGGGTCCAACGGTGTATCTGGAACAGGTAAAAAAAACATAGTGGCCCTACCTGGCATGACCCCATCACGAGAGTGACCACACATCACCCCCGCTACTAGTAGTGTGGCTCTTTGCTAGCACCGACCAAAGTAATCAACACAGCCCCGTCCCATAAGGGGTAACGTGGTTGTACATGTAAGGTTGGGATGATCGACACCTTATAAATCTAATCCCATTTCTGAAATCATACTCACACAAATACCCGGTGCACCACTTCACCAAAAGTGGCCACCTAACTCATCATCACCCTCGGGCATTAGTGGCACCCGACGAGGTTTTCATAAACCTTTGATTTATACCAACAACATGCTCATGCTACTGTTACTCTAGCTTTAGTTGTCAACATGATACCAGCATGATCCTCATAGGTGGTTTGATGAAGCTCAATGCATGTTCTCCGGAGCAGCCATCGGTAACATCACTTCAATGATTTACCGGTACTTATGACCATATGCAACGGAATACTTGCTATACTAACATGAATATAACTTATGCTCAGTCATGGTCAAAGGGCTGCTTGCCTTGGTCAGCTAGGTATCTGGGGTGTTCGAGGTCTTCCGCTCTGATTCCCTCGTCACACGGATTTTCTATCGTCATCGAAAGAATAAATAAGAAATAGCTCACTCAAAAACAAATCAGAAAGTCATGTAAAAAATGTTGTTTATTACTGATAAATCTAAGTTTTTCAAAATATTTGCCTGTGATCCCAATGAAGGAACATTTTTAAAATCAACTCAACACAAGCAAAACTATTCCAATTTAACCCTTTCTATTATTGTAAAACAGAATAGTTGCTGAAAAATTCAACCAATGGTCTTATTAAATACTATTAGTGGAAAATTTATATTTTTACACGGATGAAATCTTTTTATAAAAATCTTTGAAAATCCAGTTTTAAAGCAAAAGAAAAACTGGTAACAGTCCCTCGCCTGGCTTGGCCTGGAACTGGGCCGGCCTAAAGGCCAGCCAACAGCCTCCCAGGCGCGCGCACCGTCACGTTGCGGGGGCATGCGGTCAGCGGCTGCGGGCAGCGAGCGAGAGGGGGTTGGGCCACCGATAGGTGGGACACACTTGTCGGGGTCGTCTCCTACCTTTGGCCAAAGAGGAGGAGGAGCACGCCGGCGAGGCTGCTGACGTCCTCGGGCCCCAACGAAGATAGAAATGGGCCCGGCTCGTCGCCGCCTACCTGTTGGTGGTCGAAACAACCATGGAGAGGCACGGGTTCCCCGGCGACGAGGAGGCCAAGGCGGAGGAGTTTCGGGAGGTGGTCGAGAGGGTAGCTAGGGGCACAGATATGCTGGGGAAAGTTGGGGGAAAGCTTCTTGAGGTCAAGGGGGGTGGTTTGGTGGGTCTAGGGACGCAGGAGCCGTCGTGTAGCCGGAGATCGAACGGAGCTCCGAGGCGGAGGGGCCTCGGTCAATCTCGAGTACCGGGGCTCTGCTCGCTTGCTGGGGTGGCTAGGGAGGTGCTAGTGGTCGTGGCAAAGCTTTCTGAGGGGTACCGGAGCGAGGGGGAGGGCTATATATAGGCCCGCGACGGTGAGCCGATTCAGGAGCGCCGGTGACTCACCGTGGTGCACAGAGGGTTGCAGAGAGGAGCTGGGGTCGAATCCACGGTCTTTGGACGTGGTTTTGGACTGCGAGAACAATCCGCAATAGAGGGAGAGAGAGGGGAGTCGAGCATTAGTTGCCACGTACCTTTGGTCGTTACTAGTGCATGCGGGCACGCGTCGCACAAGCTCTAGCGCGGGAGAGGAGGGGCCTTGATTGTCGCTCGATTCAGAGAAGTTGTCGAGGAAGAGGTTGAACACCTCGGGGGAGGCTGGAACTGGTAGAGAGCGTCGCCCCCACCTTGGTAACTTCCTGTAGCATGCCCAGAGCGCAGTTTTGGCATGCCACGGCATGCTGGTGCGCTCTGAGGTGCTTTGGACGTGTCTAGCATCTCCTGAGCACTGGCTGGGATATGGCTAGCCGTTGAAGTCCCGTGGGAGCTTTGGCTGGTCAAGGGAGACAGGAGAAACAGGTGCTGTCAGCTTTGAGCTGAAGCTTAGATTGGGTTTTTGGCATTTCTACTTTGAAGCAGCGAGGAGCCAGTCGTCTGGGGCTGGGCATTAATACTGGCCACCTAATCTGAGAGTTTGGAGCAAAGGGGTTGGGTTTAGCTATGGTTACAGGGGATTTTACCCATCTGTCAGAAGGTGCTCGACAGTGGTTTGTGTTGGTTGCATCCCACCACTAGTGCTGCAACTTAAGAGGTTTGGTTTTTGTGCTAAAACATGGGGTTTCACCAAGTTTGAGCTCCATTGGACAAGTTTGGCTTTGTAAACTTGAAAACTTCACCATTTGACCAGATTTGTCCCTTCCAAAGAGAGTGTTGGTAAATTTAATCCCACAAATCCCATTTTTTGTGTGGAACCCTCATTTGAGGTATTAGGCACTCCTGCAAAGTTTCAACATCATTGGACAAACTTTGCTATGTAGAGTTGCTCTAACTTCAATCTCGACAGAAGGGGTTTTACAGTTATTTGGGGTCCTTAATCACCTTGGATCAAAGTGAAATTTTATGTGGACACCAAATATGGCTTAGGGATAGCACTGGAATTTTCTAGGATTTTATTGAGAATATTTCGTTTGAAAATATTTCAAAAGTTCAAAACAGACAGAAATGTTTTTTCCATGTAGGTATAATTATAATTATAATACAAATAGGGTTTAAAATCTGATGTACGGAAAATATATGTCCTTGTCATCATCTCCAAATTTAATTAGTTTTTTCTAAGGCAGAAAAGTAATTTTCCACGTAGGAATACCATTTCTCGCCCCAGAAATGGACATGCAAATAAATTAGGAAAACAACTCACAAAATAATTATTTTGTGGTTTTGGAGCATTAAAATAAAGTGAAAATCATATCACCAACTTTGGGTAGGAACACTCCTTGCCATCAAGGGCATGTAGTTCAACTCCAAGTAGGGTTTTACCTTAATTAGAAACAGGAAAAGTTTTTTGGAAAACAATTAAATATTGTGAAATGGGGCTTTTATCGTCACATGATCAAACACACAAGCATACAATGACAACCATGGCACTCTTAACATTAGTTTTGAAAAAGTTTTCACAAGCTCAGATTTCTGCATTTACAAAGAAAGTGGTAGTGAAAAACAGGGTGTGACAACCTACCTATGTGAAACTTGACCTTGATGGTCATTTGTTGTATTAATGAGTATGTTGGATGTAAGGCTCTTTATATTCAGTATTTGTGTGTCCGGTGAGCATTGATCTTTGGGATCATTGAGCACGTTGATTCGGCGTTCTCGACTTGTAAGTCAGGGTCCCGATAGAACTGGTATCAGGGCTATCCTCACTATAGGAAGCCTTAGGTAGCATGGACGATAGACGAGACAAGTAGTTCATACCACCCAAAAAAATTCTAACCCTCTCCTAAAAACTTGTAGATGGCCATCGTACCTGAGATGCTTCTGGAGATGTGCTTCCCCTACTCTTGTGAGACAGCATGGAGAAGTGTCAAGTACGCCGCACGCCCATTTTTCTCTACCACGAGCACTGGGTCAACGCCGACCTGAAGGAATATCACATGGATGTGATAGTGAAGGCAAACGATCCCCCAACTAGTTGGTTCTTTGAAGGACCTCAAATGGAGAATCTGATGTTGGCAGTGGAGCCAGCTGCACGAGAGGCGCTCGTGCATCTCCGTGATATTCTTCCTGAGATGGCCAACGAGCCGGCTACTCGTTACCTGCCTTTTGTTAAAGACGGGATTGACGGGAGATGGACACTTAACCCATCCTCGGAGGATGGGAGGCCACTCAGATTTCATACCTACTTCAGCCTCTCCGCCGACACCTTGACTCATCTACAGATCAAGGAGTGCGTGATGCTTCTTCAAGAACTGCACCAAGTCAAGGACCTACTTCTCCAAGAAAAGATGAAGAATCGCAAGGTCAAGAAGGTAGGAGCACCCGAAGGGCAGTCGGCCATTGCCTTCCGAGGTGGGATACCACCGCTCCAGGCCACTCCTATTTAGAGTCGTCGTCTGACCGTGGAGGAGTACACTGAGCTCCTCACCGCTTCACCAACAAAACGACGCCGTGATGGAGCACTCCCATCTCCCACACCTCTTAAGGAAGAAGGTACCGACGAGGATGAGGACGAAGACCCTGTAGAACCTGCATATGAGACCGAAGAGTCCGCCGTGTAGAGGAACGTCTTAGGCAAATTAGGAGTCTCCCGAGTGTAGTTGAGTCCATGTATCGGTTCATGAGAACCACGAGTGTTGTGTGATCATGTTTGACGAATGCCTTATTTCTTCCCTAGTCAGCTTGTAAGCGACTACGTCACTTGTTTTAATTTAATGCTTTAGTTTTCTCAAACCTTTTGTTTGACCCACACACTTGCACAGTACCAAACCCCCTCATCTAGGAGCGTCATCCTTTATGATTCCCTGACCACTTAGGTATATTGACCTGTCTGCTCCCCAAACAGGATGGTGATTTCAACTCGCACCAGCACCTTCGGCAACCCCGGCAATGCCACTTCTGGCTAGAAGCAGGGAACCGGTGGGTCTCCTCAAGTTGGATATAACCTCGAGCATCATCAAGGCGACATTCCCCTGCCACCGCCTCCTATGGAGATCCTAACAGTGGCTCGGTTCCTCCAAGCTCTCCGAAAGGAGCGTCAATCCAACAATGCCGCCATCTAACAGCTGGCTCAAGTCTTAGTGAACAATCTGCGGTAGAACGGAAATGTCTACAGTCGCTCCACTCTATCTGAGTTCATGAGGACTACACCTCCCATATTCACGGAGCCAACTGAACCGTTGGATGTCGATGACTGGATCCGCACCATCG
The DNA here is from genome assembly GCF_904849725.1 of Hordeum vulgare subsp. vulgare. NCBI lineage: Eukaryota > Viridiplantae > Streptophyta > Magnoliopsida > Poales > Poaceae > Hordeum > Hordeum vulgare. The sequence goes on along the minus strand of NC_058519.1, from coordinate 264,963,462 downwards.
AACACATCCTTGCGTTGGTCAAAAGCACCGACGACCGAGAGAAAGTCCTTTATGCTTCTCACTTTCTCGGAGGCACGACCTGGCTTTGGTGGGACGAGTTCCAGATCATGCAGGCAGGACAAGCTATCTCCTGGACGGACTTCAAGGAAGGATTCCACGCCGCTCATACCACCCTAGAATGATGACCATTAAGAACCGGTAATTCCGAGCTCTAAGGCAAGGTAGTAGAACCGTGAGAGAGTACCTTCAAAAGTTTTACCTTCTGTCAAGATATGCATTAGAAGACGTCAACAGAGAAGCTGCAAAGGTGGAACGCTACATGGAAGGACTGCAGCAGTCCCTTCAGTATCAGCTGGTTGTCTTTGAATGCCAGACCTTCTATGATCTAGTGAACAAGGCCCTCATGCTGGAGGATAAGCGTCGACCGATGGATGACACCGGGAAGCGCAAGCTGATGGGTAATGGAGGTCCAAGTAACTAGAAGTCACGCCCGTGGTAATTAAACCCAGCAAGTCCGAGCTACCAGCAACAGCAGTATAAGGCACCAACGTTCTTCTAGAACTACTAGCCCCAGTATCAAGGCAACCCCAAGCCAGCAAGCAATCCTCCCAACAACAGTGGAGTCCAGCCCAACATCCCAGGGCAGGCTACCTACTTTGGATGTGGACAGACTAGCACTACTCTAGGCAGTGCCCCAACAAGAAGCCCAATGCACTGCGCCCCAATGTGCCTAATCAAGGACAAGGTCAAGGAGCGCCATGCAGGAACCAAGCTCCCTGAAACCAGCAGTACCACAGCAGGGGACTCGTGAATCACATCTCCGCAGAAGAAGCACAGGAAGACCCGGACTGCATTCTGGGTACGTTCCTTGTCAACTCCACCCCAGCAACAATAGTGTTTGATTGTGGTGCTTCACATTCTTTTCTCACCCAAAAGTTTGCGTAAAAATGTGGTTTGACGCCTATCCTCCACAATGGGCAAATAGCAGTACATACCCCAGGATCAGTGCTAAGGAACAACCTAGGATGTAGAGGAGTCCAAATCAACACTAATGGGATAAGCTTCAAAGCCGATCTCATCGTCATTAAGTCGCAAGGCTTGGACGTGATTCTCGGAATGGATTGGTTGTCTAGGAACTAAAGCATATTGTACTGTGCCAAAAGGGCTATTACCATGACAAGTGACCAAGGGGTCAATGTCAAGTATGTCCCTGAGCCGACCTCCACTCAATTTCCTCAAGTCAATTTCCGATCGGAATAAGAGTTGGACCGAGTGCCAATAGTCTGTGAGTACCCGAGCAACTTTCCTGATGAGCTGCCAGGAATGCCTCCTGACCGAGAGATCGAATTCGTCATTGAGCTCATGCCCGAATCAAGGCCTTCTATAGGAAGCCTTATAGGATGGGATCTGAAGAACTAGGATAATTGAAGAAGTAGTTGGATGAGCAACTCAGGAAGGGATTCATCCGTCCGAGTTCATTACCCAGAGGATTACCTGTTCTCTTCATCTCTAGGAAGGATGGGACTATCAGGAACTGCGTCGATTACCGTTCTCTCAATGATGTCATGGTCAAGAACAAGTACCCACTCCCTAAGATTGAAGACCTATTTGACTAGTAAAATGGTGCCAACGTGTTTACCTAGATCGACCTCAGTTCTGGATATTACCAACTAAAGCTCCGACCCGAAGACATACCTACGATGACATTCATGCCCGGTATGGTCTATACGAGTGCACAGTCATCTCATTTGGGTTGACCAATGTCCCAGCCTACTTCATGTACCTCATGAACAAAGTCTTCATGGAATACCTAGATAAGTTTGTCGTCGTCTTCATCGATGACATATTAATCATCTCCAAGTCAGAAGAAGAACATGAGCAACACTTGAGGCTAGTGTTGGAAAACCTTCGAGAACACCAGCTTCATGTCAAGTTTAGCAATTGCAAATTCTGGCTGCTGGAAGTTGGATTCTTGAGTCATACCATGACATCGAACGGATTGCCAGTCGATCCTTCCAAGATTACCACGGTAACCAACTATGAGTCGCCAATCAATTTGAAGGAACTCAGAAGCTTCCTCGGACTTGCGGGATACTACCGCAAGTTCGTGGAAGGGTTCTCCTGCATCGCTCGACCAATGAATCGTCTCTTGAAGAAGGGCAAGAAGTTCGAATGGACGCCGGAGTGTGAAGAAAGATTCCTGGAATTGAAGAAGAGACTAACTACCTCCCAAGTATTGGCTACTCTGTATATTAGCAAGGAGTTTGTGATATATTGTGATGCCTCAAGAACCCGGCTCAGTCGTGTCATGATGCAAGACGGCAGGGTCGTAGCTTAGCTGTCAGGGCAACTACGCCCGCATTAGAACTACACCACTCATGACCTCGAGTTGGCAGCAGTAGTGCAGGCTCTGAACACATGGCGACATTACTTCTGGGAAAGCGATATGAAATATGCAACGACCAGAAGAGCACGAAGTATATTTTTACTCAAAGGGAATTTAATATGAGGCAGCGAAGATGGTTGGAGCTAATCAAGGACTACGACCTCAGCATTTAATACCACCCCGGTAAGGCCAATGTGGTGGCCGATGCTTTAAGCCGGAAGGCCAGAACCTTGAATGCTATACTCAAGGAAAGGCTACCCGCCTTATATGAGGAGATGGAAAGCTTTGGGTTGGAGCTAGTTGAACCAGGATTCCTAGCTAACCTTGAAGTCAAACCCACTCTAGCTGATGACATCAAAGAGGCCCAGAAAAGCTACAAAAGCATTCAAGGCATCAAGAAGAAGATCCAGGAAGGAAAGGCCCCAGAATTGTCAATGGGCGAGCAACAAGTCGTTTGGTGTGGGAAGCGTTTATGCGTACCCAACAAGGCTGAACTCAAGGATTTAATCCTCCAAAAAGCCCATGACACACCCTACTCTATTCACCCCGGTAGCACCAAGATTTATCAAGACCTCTGGGAATGGTTCTTGTGGCATGGCATGAAGAGGGAAATAGCTTCCTATATCGCCAAGTGTGACATGTGCCAGCGATTCAAGGCTGAGCACCAATGACCTACTCGATTGCTACAACCTCTCCAAGTGTCCGAATGGAAGTGGCTCCAAGTCGGTATGGACTTCGTCACCGGTCTACCTAGGTCCAGCGGAGGCCATGACTCCACATGGGTCATTGTCGACCATCTGACCAAGGTATCTCACTTCATTCCGGTCAGCACCACTTATGGTGGCCACAAGCTGGCTATCCTCTACATTGAGCGTATCGTGAGCCTCCATGGAGTTCCCAAGGAGATTATATCCGACACAGGCACGCAATTCACCTCATGATTTTGGAAGAAGTTACAAGAAGCTCTCAGAACCAAGCTCTCCTTCAGCACTGCCTTCTACCCACAGACGGGCGGACAGACGGAGCGAGTGAATCAGATACTTGAGGATATTCTCTGTGCTTGTGTCTTAGCACATGGGACCAAATGGGAAGACTGTCTGCCATTCTGTGAGTTCTCCTACAACAACATCTACCAGTCCAGTGTCAAGACGACCCCATTTGAAGTGCTATATGGACGGAAGTGTCGCACCCTGCTTAACTCGTCCGTAACTGGCGAAGGATTGATTTTCGGGCCGAAAGTTCCTCGTGAAGCAGAAGAAAAGGTGCAACTTGTCCGGGAAAACCTGAAGGCAGCCAAGTCGCGGAAAAAGAGCTATGCGGATTCTCACCGCACGGAATTGGAGTTTAACCTCGGAGACCAGGTCTACCTCCGCGTCACACCTCTCAAGGGAACCAAGTGTTTCCACGTCAAGGGGAAACTTGCTCCAAGGTTCATTGGACCTTTTAAGATCACGGCAAGGCATGGAGAAGTTGCTTACCAGTTGGAGCTACCTCAAGAACTTTCGGGTGTGCACAACGTCTTCCATATGTCACAACTTCGGAAGTGTCTGCAAGCGCCGAACCGTACAGATCTTTATAAGGAAATTTACCATCGAGCCATCGACCTTCAACCATACCTGACTTATTGTGAGAGGTCGATCCGCATCCTGGACGAAGCCGAGTGTTGTACCAGAAGCTGCACAATCAAGTACTTCAATGTTCAGTCGAGTAACCACACCGAAGCAGAAGCAACATGGGAGCATGAAGAGTATCTCCGATCTGAATTTCTGTACCTTTTTAGCACATCTTAGGAATCTCGAGGACGAGATTCTTGTAAGGGGGATAGGTCTGTCACACCCTGTTTTTACCTCACTTCAATTGTAGCTTCCCAAAAATCTGAGTTTATTAAAACTTTTTAAGCCAGTGTTGTGAGTGCCTTCAATGCTATTGTTTGTATGTATGCTTGCATGAGTGAATCAAAAAAAACATTTTTTATAACATGATATTTCCAAAAAGATCCTTTTCTCATTTTTTACTATTTCAAAACCGGGGACGAGATTCTTGTAAGGGGGATAGGTCTGTCACACCCTGTTTTTACATCACTTCAACTGTAGCTTCCCAAAAATCTGAGTTTATTAAAACTTTTTAAGCCAGTGCTATGAGTTCCATCAATGTTATTGTTTGTATGTATGCTTGCATGAGTGAATCCCAAAAACCATATTTTATAACATGATATTTCCAAAAAGATGCTTTTCTCATTTTGACTATTTCAAAACCATGCTGTGGGTTTGCACTACACGTCCCCGATTTCAAGGGAGTGCCTTCACCCAAATATTTTCCTATTTTATTTGCATGTCCTTTTCTGAGGCCACAAATGATATTTCTGGATGAAAAATTACTATTCTTCCTTAGAAAAATCTTAGAAAATTTGGAGATACTCACAGGATATATATTTTCCATACATAAGATTTTCAATCCATATTTATGTTCAAAATATTTGAGAAAATCCTTGAAAACCTTTTTTGTCTATTTTGACCTTTTGAAATATTTCCAATAAATTCACAGAAAATTCTAGCATGCCTCCGAAGCTATATTTGGTGGCCATGCCAAGTTTCACCTCATTCAAGGTTGGGTTGGTTCACCAAATATTCCTAATATACTCTATGTCCAGAATCAAGTTGAAGCAATTCTACATAGCAAAGTTTGTCCAAATGGCTTAAAACTTTGCAGGAGTGCTCAACAACCCAAATGAGGAGTCCCTTGTTGGGGAACGTCACATGGGAAACAAAAATTTTCCTACGCGCACGAAGACATATCATGGTGATGTCCATCTACGAGAGGGCATTTCCGATCTACGTACCCTTGTAGATCGCACAGCAGAAGCGCTAAGAAACGCGGTTGATGTAGTGGAACGTCCTGACATCCCTCGATCCGCCCTGCGAACCGTCCCGCGATCCGTCCCACGATCCGCTCCGATCTAGTGCCGAACGGACGACACCTCCGCGTTCAGCACACGTACAGCTCGACGATGATCTCGGCCTTCTTGATCCAGCAAGAGAGACGGAGAGGTAGAGGAGTTCTCCGGCAGCGCGACGGCGCTCCGGAGGTTGGTGGTGATCTAATCTCAGCAGGGCTCCGCCCAAGCTCCGCAGAAACGCGATCTAGAGGAAAAACCATGGAGGTATGTGGTCGGGCTGCCGTGGCAAAAGTTGTCTCAAATCAGCCCTAAAACCCCACTATATATAGGAGGGAGGGAGGGGAGGGGGCAGCCTCAAAACCTAATGGTTTGGCCGAAATTGGAGGTGGAGGAGTCCTACTCCAATCCTACTTGGAGTAGGATTCCACCTTCCCACATGGAAACTCTTTCCACCTTGTGTTTTTTCCTTCTCAAACCTTATGGGCCTTAGTGGGAACTTATTCCAGCCCACTAGGGGCTGGTTTATCTCTTCCGATAGCCCATGAGAGCCCTTGGCGCGTGACACCCCTCCTGATGGTCCCCGGCACCCCTCCCGGCACTCCCAGTACACTACCGATGAGCCCGAAACTTTTCCGGTAATGCACGAAAACCTTCTGGTAACCAAATGAGGTCATCCTATATATCAATCTTCGTTTCCGGACTATTCCGGAAACCCTCGTGGCATCCGTGATCTCATTCAGGACTCCGAACAACATTCGGTAACCAACCATATAACTCAAATACGCATAAAACAACGTCGAACCTTAAGTGTGCAGACCCTGCGGGTTCGAGAACTATGTAGACATGACCCGCGAGACTCCTCGGTCAATATCCAATAGCGGGACCTGGATGCCTATATTGGATCCTACATATTCTACGAAGATCTTATCGTTTGAACCTTAGTGCCAAGGATTCATATTATCCCGTATGTCATTCCCTTTGTTCTTCGGTATGTTACTTGTGAGAGATTCGATCGTCAGTATCCGCATACCTATTTCGGCAAGTCTCTTTACTCGTTCCGTAATACAAGATCCCGCAACTTACACTAAGTCACATGGCTTGCAAGGCCTGTGTGTGATGTTGTATTACCGAGTGGGCCCCGAGATACCTCTCCGTCATACGGAGTGACAAATCCCAGTCTTGATCCATACTAAATCAACGAACACCTTCGGAGCTACGTGTAGAGCATCTTTATAGTCACCCAGTTACGTTGCGACGTTTGTTACACACAAAGAATTCCTCCGGTGTCAGTGAGTTAGATGATCTCATAGTCATAGGAACAAATACTTGACATGCAGAAAACAGTAGCAACAAAATGACACGATCAACATGCTACGTCTATTAGTTTGGGTCTAGTCCATCACATGATTCTCCTAATGATGTGATCCCGTTATCAAGTAACAACACTTGCCTATGGCCAGGAAACCTTGACCATCTTTGATCAACGATCTAGTCAACTAGAGGCTTACTAGGGACAGTGTTTTGCCTATGTATCCACACATGCACTATGTTTCCAATCAATACAATTATAGCATGGATAATAAATGATTATCATGAACAAAGAAATATAATAATAACTAATTTATTATTGCCTCTAGGGCATATTTCCAACATCCCTGCCAAAAAATGGATTTGTGGGGATTGATTTAACGACATTCCCTTTTCAATGGACATAACTGCCCATTTGGGGGTGATTTCAAGTTTGCACTGCCAAACTTGTCCGATGAAGCTCAAATTTGGTGGAGCACCCTATTTTTGCATCAAACTCAATCTTGTTAACATTCAGCACCAGTGGTGAAGTGTAGCTACCCCAAACACATGTCGAACACCTTCTTCCATCTTAGTAAAACAACATTTAACTCACTCTACACCCACACACTTTCCTTCAAACTCATTGTCCAAGCAGCCAGCACCACTCCTCAACTGCAGAAGAGTGGCCCCTCTCTAGTTCCATGTAGAAGACCCAAAATATCCATTTTAGTTTCTATCTCAAGTGTGGCATCATCTCTTTAATCCCTCCCTTTGACCAACGGTGAGTCCCTCGGCTCTCAAACAGATAGGGATCATCTAACCCAACCCCAGGACACGCCAGACACTACCAAAGCACAGAGTCCCTCGACTCTGGGCGCGCTACCAGGCACAGCAGAGGCAAAGATGGCCAGCCCGGCCACTTTAAGCCTCACCTCGATGACTCTCCACGTCCCCAACAACACTCTTGCATGAGGGCAGCCTCAGGGCGCCTCCTCCCCCTCTCTATTGACCGGGGCGACGCATGCCCACGTGCGCCAGATTCGGCCAGAAAAACGCGGCCACACAGCACGCGAGCTCCTCGCTCTCTCTCCTTCGCAGTGAGTCACTAGGGCCCTAAACCACGTATGCAATACCGTGGTTTAGACCGCGAGCTCTCCCTACATCTCCTGCGAGCCACGGTGAAACCTCTGGTGCTTCCCGCTCGGTGCACCGTTGCTGGCCTATAAGTCAACCCTTCCCCTCATTAGCACCGTCACCCCACTCCACTAGAGGCCCCAATCGAGCCCCTAGCCACCCCATTCGTGCACAGTAAACTCCAGTGCTTAAGATCGACCGAGGCCCCGCCGCTTCGGTGTTCCATCGATCTTGGGCTAAGAGTCAGCTCTTGCGCTCCTGTCACCTCCTCCATGAGCGTAGTGAGCTCAGGTAGCGTCTCCACCACTCCCCTGAGCGAATTCCAGGCCGGAGCACCCAGCTCTAGCACCTTCGGTAACATCTCCGCCACAGCCACCTCGTCGTCGTTGACCCAGGGCCTCCCCATCGTTCCTTCGACGACCAACAGGTAGGCGATGATGTGCTGGTCCCATTCCTACCATCATTGGGTGATAGGGGTGTCGGTGTCGCTGCCGGTGTGCCTCCCCTTCCATCTGTCCAGAGGAGGAAGAAAACCTCGACAGGCGTGCCCCACCTATGAGTGGCTCATCTCTCCCCCTCTCTGCTCTCTCTGCTGCTTATCGCAGGGGCCCGCGCGTTAGGTTTGAACTTGACAGCGCGCGTGCCTGGGCTGCTGGCTGGCTCGCTCGCCAGTTGGCCAGTTGGGCTGACCCAGGGTTGAGCCCCTTTTTTCTTTTTTATTTTAGTCTATTTTAAAAGATTTTTGTAGAGTTTGTTATTTACTTAAATTTAATGATTTTTCCACCACAATTCTTCAAAAAATCAGTAGAATTTAATAGAGCTATTGTACAAATTTTTGTGACAAGTTTTTTCTATAGTTTTAATTAAAAAGGCTTATTTTTAATACTTTAGGTCCTGTTAAATTGATTTTAAAAATAATCTTTGCACCAAAACTGGAGACAAATATTTTTTAAACTGTAATATAGATTTATCAAAATAGGATAACATTTTAAAGAGAGTTTGTGTGTTGTTTTTCAGTGAGCTACTTCTTTTATTACTATTATTACAGCGGTAGGTTCCATGTTTGACGTAGGAGTTGGACTCGAAGGCTCCGAAGACGCCAGATACCTAGATGACCAAGGCCGGCAGCCCTTTGACAATGTTTGAGAAGAATATTATTTGCATGCTAAGTAGCACAATTATTCCTGTTGTATACAATCATGAGTATTCGGTAAATCATCGATATGATGTTACCAATGGCTCCTCTAGAGCACTTGCATTTGAGCATGATCCTACCACCTATGAGGGTCATGCTAATATTATGTTGACAAGTAGACAGTAGTGCTACGGATAGTAGAAGCATGAGCATGGTGATGGTAAATATGAAAGGTTTTACAAAAATCCCGTCGGGTGCCACTAATGCTCGAGGGTGATGATGAGTTAGGTGGCCACATGTGAAGAAGTGGTGCACCGGGTATATTCGGTGTGAGTGGTTTCACAATCAGGAATAGATTTATGATGCGTCGACCGTCCCAACCTTACATGTGCAACCACGTTACCCCTTTATGGGCCGGGGCTTTGTTGATTACTTTGGTCAGTGCTAGCAAAGAGCGACATTACTAGTGGCGGGAGTGATATGTGGTCACTCTAGTGACGGGGTCGTACCACGTAGGTCGACTATGTCGTTTTTATGTGTTCCGGGCACACCGTTTGGTCCCCGTATGGATGAGAGTGACCAGAGTTGGTGCTCGTAAGACGTACATCATGTGGGCCGGGTACCAATCGAGTGGAACTCTTTGTCTAGTATCGTCAGGGGAAAGGCATTGATCAGGTACTTACCTCGGGTATGTTATGTATCGCGAGTTGTGAATGACACGGAAGTTTCCTTGATCTCGTGGGTACAACGTAAAATCTCTGCAGAATGTAAAACTATTTGAATAGTCGTGTCCACGGTCAAGGACAGTTGGGTAATCCTGCTTAAACTACGCCTAGTCGTTTCCGCATAAACCAAGTGTGTGCGTATGTTTCAAGGTGTTATCTGAAAGAGATGATATGGTCAAGTTTGGTGACTTAGCATACTGGTTGAACCCGAAGTGTTCAGCCCACAGTAGATATGTTGATACATGTAACCTGTTTTTCTAAATACCATCTAGCTAAGGACGCATATCCATACCCGTCTATGATCATGTTTATTTACACTCAAGCTTGCTTTCTGCAAATGCTGCACATTACTTATTATCATACCAACTGCATTATCCATATCATGGGCTATTTGCGAGTACATTCAAAGTTCTCACTAGCTTGCCACTGGTTATGTTATTGACCATACATGGAAGGACCGGAGTTTGGAGAATAATTCGTCTTCGGAGACGGACACGCGAACTAGAACGCTTCCCAGTCAGAATGCCTGTTGGTGAAGGCTCATGGCATGGGCTCCCGTTTATCCACAAGAATTCTGCTAGTAGATGTATCGGTGTGATTGACCTTATAGGCCCTACCTATGTGAAAGTTTTCCTTGATGGTCATTTGTTCTATTAATCGGTATTTTGGATGCAAGACTCTTTATATTCAGTATTTGTGTGTTCGGTGAGCATTGATCACTAGGATCACTGACCGCGTTCATTCGGTGATCTCGACTTGTAAGTCAGGGTTCCCACATCTTGGGCCTCTATAAATAGAGCCCCTCCTTTGCTTTCGAACCCCTCATCCACTTCACCTCCTTCCCTCCTCAGTCCGAAGCCTTGCCCAAGCTAGAGAAGGGCCTCGAAGAGGCCTTCTTCTCCGACTCCGGACACTTCGATCCACCCCTGGTGTCGACGGCATTCGAGCAAGGTAAGCAAAGAGGTGAGGCCCTGAGCCTCTCAGTAGCTTCCTAGTGAGCTCCTCTTCCTTAGTCGCTCTCTAATTTGGTCACAGGCCAGCTCTTCAGTGAGATTCGGTGGTGCCCGATGTTGTCGTCCGTCGGAGCAAGGCCACCATCGACAGAGAGCACCCCCTTCGACCCAATCAACCACCCATCGACGAGCAGGAACTCGGTGAGTGCGCACATGTCCTCGGCTTTCTCTCTCCCTTCCTTCTACACCGCCGGCGACCACCGCACGCCTGTGGCGCTCGTGAGATTCGAACCTGACAGGGTGGGACCCCCTCGTCCGAGGTCTTTTCTTTTCTGAATCATTTTCTTCGAAGGCTCCTTCTCTAGAAGATGTCTTCGCTGTGGGTGATGTATACCCCTTCGGGCGATTTGAGTTTTCTCACGCTAATAAATTTTAATCTACAAAAGCTTTTTAATTGATTATTTTTGCAGAATCTTTCTCTCAGGGTCTAGTTTATTTTTAGATTTATTTGAAAATTGTTTGGAGGTAGTAGCTAGGCCTTAGATCTTACGATGATATATGTTGTATGACGTAGATTGCGACGAATGAAACACCAACATTAACTTCACCGAGCTCGATACCAACTACGTGGAACCAGGCTAGGATGTTTGAAATTTTGATGTGTTTCTCGCTCCCTAACAAACTTAATATTCATCCATTGCATTAGTCAAGCATATTGCATCTCTCATAACAAAGTTTATATATGATATGGAAAGTTATGGTTGTGAGAGGCCGTGGAAAACATAGTCACGCGGAACATGATAGGTTGTGGCTTGGTGATGACGAGTGCATGAGAGTGATGAAAAGAAAGTGATAACTCCAGTATTGACCAAGATTGAGTCTTATCAGTGTCTTACTTTCATTATCGTGCTGCCACAGTTTCCTGAAAGAGGACTTGGCATAGTCGATCGTGGGCCTATTATCAATTACACACCAAGTAGAGGGGCTATGATGAATGTATCCATGGCCCTGTACTAAATCCAGTCATCTGGTTAGTGGGCATGTTTGTTTCCGGTCTGGGACCGTGACGTAGGGCTCTCCCTTGTAGCGCGCGGTATAAATTTGATCCCATGCTACTCGAGGTCGGAGCCTCCCCGTCTTATGGTTTTTCCCTGGCAGCGTAGTTCGGATGAAGCCGGTCTTCGCGGGGGTAAAAATGGGTGTGTGTTGATTTTGAGTACCTGCTTCTAAAATACCATACACAGGATTAGTCATATTGACTATCGAAACCCGTGAGCTATGGGTAAAGAGTACACCCTTTGTAGAGTCAAAACTATTCGAATAGCCGTGTCCACCGTCAAGGACGGTTGTTTGATAGGTCAAGTGTCGGTCTTAGAGTCCGTCCCTAGAACACAAGTATGGATTAATGGTGATGGTCAAGGATATCTAACGGTGTTGTGGAAAAAATTACTATTAATATCGTGGTTCTAAGATTATCCTGAAGGTTGGTTGTACCACGCGGATATTCCTTTATTTATTTTATGCCCTTTCTGTGGTGTTGCTAAGATGCCCGACTAGGGCTTGTTATTTATTTATGCCCTTTTTGTGGTGTCGCTAAGACGCCCGACTACGGATGTTATTTTTTATGCCTTTTATGCTGTGTCGCTAAGACGCCCATGTGAGGGTTGTTATTTATTTAAGCCTTTTCTACAGTGTCCCTAAGACATCCGTTTGCGGCTTGTTATTTGTTTTATGCCCTTTCTGCGGTGTCGCTAAGACCCCGACTGCGGCATTTTATTTATTTGATACCCTGTATGAGGTGTCTTTTAGATGCCCGATGGAGGTAATTTATTTCCCTGTTAACCTTTTGAGGAATCACTCCAGACACCCAATCAGTGCATTTTTATTTTTTGTTTGGATATTTCAGGTGGATTACCGCCCGACTTATCCACTAACTTAACTGCTACTAACATCTCTCTTATGGTAAAATATGATTTGAGCCATGCATAATGAAAATTTACTGAATGCATCTCATCTTTTGTGCAAACTATTTGCGAGTAGTTTTCGAAGTAGTCACTAGCTTGTTGATGTGGCCAGATATGGATGAAGGAGACATCATGGATGAAGAGTTCGATAGCGAGTCCGACGTCTAGAGAAGTCCCAGTCAGTGTTGCGATCTTGGATTCCGCCGATGTATTATTTCACCACTTCCGCAACCATGAATAAATCATCAAGCCTCACTCTAACGCTTGGCTCGTAGTAGTACTCGTCACGTCACATTACTCTCATTTGACGTGCCCCCTTTATTATGAGCAGTAGACTTAACCCATTACCACTATAACATATCAGTCCGCGTGAGACTTGGGCATGTTGTAATAAATTGTAGAGAGACCTCAGCTCTACCCTGTTTAATAAGTACTCCTGGTTTTTTGTATCAAGATGAGTCTATCAGTGGGAAATATTTTTCAAAACTGGAGACATTCATGGCTGATTTCCAGTAAATTATTTATTTGGAAACCGATCCTGATAGCCAACAAGGGGTGGTGGGTCGAGGATGAACCAAAAGAGCCTCCGGTGAGCATGGACTTCATCAGCAACATACCTGACGAGATGTTAGTAACCTTCATGTCCATCCTCCCGATCGAATCTACCATGCATACCACCATCCTCTCTAGGCGGTGACACCCCTTATGGCACTCCACCCCCTTGACCTCCTTGACGACGGTGAGCCCTACAATGGGGATCACAAATAGTTCGACTCATTGTCCCACATTCTCGCCACGCACACTGCGCCAGTGAGATGCCATGCCATCGGCAAGTTTCGTTCCAACTTCAAGGCCGAAAGCAAGTTTCATGAGTGGTTCTTATCCCCCTCCTCAGGTCATCTTGAGGAGCTTATTTTTGCAGCTAGATATGGGCACTAGCTGCCTCCGTCCATGCTCCTCCTCAGGCTCATGCCACGACGTGCTATGTTCAAGGAGTTTCTTTTCCCTCAAATTAGTGCCACACACGCTCTTCATATCCCTAAACTGAAGGATCTCGAGCTCATTGTCATCAACATCTCAAAAGTGGTATCTATCGTCATAGTAAATAATAAATAATAAGTAGCTCACTCAAAAACAGAGTACAAACTCACTATAAAAATGTTACCCTATTCTGATAAATCTATATTATAATTTTAAAAACATTTGTCTCTAGTTTAGTAAAAGATTATGTTTTAAAATCAATTTAACAGGAGCTATAATACTAAAAATAAACACTTTTAATTATAGATCTACAGAAAATTTGTCACAAAAATTTGCCTAACAGCTCTATTAAATTCTAATCATTTTTAGAAGAATTGTGGTGAAAAAATAATCAAACGATATTGGATAACAAATACTACAAAAATCTATTAAAACAGGATTAAACAAAAAGGAAAAAGGGGTTTAACCCAGGCCTGGCTGTGGCTGTGGCTTGGGCCGGCCCAGCTGGCCAGCCAGGCAGCCAGCCCACGCGCGCACGCCGCTAGGTTCAAACCTGACGGCGGGCCCCTGCGGTCAGCGGATGAGAGGAGAGAGGGGGAGAGAGAAGAGCCACCGACAGGTGGGGCACACCTATCGGGGTCGTCTTCCACCTCTAGACAGAGGGGAGGGGAGGCATGCCGGTGGCGGTACCGATGCCCTCGATCCTCAACAATGATAGCAATGAGACCAGCACGTCGTCGCCTACCTGCTGGTGGTCGAGGGGATGACGGGGAGGCCCAAGTTCACCGGCGACGAGGTGGTTGCGGTGGAGCCGATTTGGAAGGTGGATGAAATGGGTGCTATAGGTAGGGATTAGCTTGGGGAAGTGGTGGGGAAGCTTACTGAGCTCACTACGGTCACGGAGGAGGAGAAAGGAGCGTTGGAGCTGGCCTGTAGCCCGATATCGATGGAGCTCCGAAGTGGCGGGGCCTTATGTCTATGCACGCTTCTATTCTTGTAGACTATGTTGGGCCTCCAAGCGCAGAGGTTTGTAGGACAGCAGCAATTTCCCTCAAGTGGATGACCTAAGGTTTATGGAACTCAGGGAAGTAGAGGTTGAAGATGGTCTCTCTCAAGCAATCCCACAATTAAGATACAAGATGTCTCTTGTCTTCCCACCAGAGCTAATACAATTGTCAGATGTATAGGTGCACTAGTTCGGCGAAGAGATGTTAAAAGGCAAGTGATATGGATGGTAAAACAAGGTACTGTAAATGTGAAATAAAAATGGCAGCAAGGTAGCTGGTGACAAAAGTGAGCATAAATCATGTAACAATGGTGAGAAACAAGGCCTAGGCTTCATACTTTCACTAGTGGCAACTATGAACAACATTAACATAATCTAATAACATGATATTTCCACTAAAACATGCAATGGAGACGTACTTGGAGGTCATTCCTTTGTGATCAAGAGAGGACGAGAATTATGTAAGGCTACAAAAGCACACCTCAGAGTTCGTAGTTCTCATCTATGGATTTACCAATGTCACCGCAGCCATCCAAAGAGAGTACCACAATCACCACAACAAATCTGAAGGATAGTCAAAGACAACTACCAAGAGACTCCCAATCTTCAATAAATTCACAAAAGAGGAAATCACTCATGAAAATATTCTTCTAATCTATGTCCAATAGACCGCTATCACCATGGTCTCGTGGATTATAGTAGATAAGATCAAGTAAGTACATCAATCCAATACATAGAAGAAGGGGAAAAATCACGGGATCACCCTAGATTAACATAGCCTATGATCACAATCAAGATCACCTCATGGGATAGAGATATTCCCACATAGCTACACGTAGAAGACCTCAGCCCCGAGGGAGACTACTCACACATGGCCATGGTGAGCAAGAGGTTGATGGAGAGGTGCAGCCCGGAGAGGAGACGGCGGCGGCCATGGACCTTGAACCCCCTTCTTCTTTGGAGATGGTGCTGTTATGGAGGTGGTTCTCTACCCCAAGGGAGCTACCTAGGAGGAGGAAATCTCCTAGCTCTTGGAGGCCCTCGAGAAATCAGGTTTTTCCTCTCCTTATATGAGTCGGGACGATCATCCTTGGCCCTCCGATGGATGCCCCTTTAATCCAAGGGCTCTTGGGCAGTTCTAGAACCTTCCTAGGAACCCCTCCCAGCCCTAATTAGGCCCCCAAGTCGTGTCTTGGCCGAATCCACCTAATATGGTAAGATTTGGACTCAATCACGTTACGGATTCCCGTAAGCCTGTAATCCGATATTTATCCTCCAGTTAAACGGGCTTTAGTGGAGCGTCCGAACTCCAAATAGGACGAATTTTATTTTTATAATTATCACCATAAAAGTCCCCACAACTTTCGCATCTATTATTTTTCCATCTCATGTCATCGTCGAGGAGGAAACAGACGATATCTAAAATCTATAGGGGGGACAGATTTCAGGAAAGTCAAAGTCCGAGTCCAATAAGGTTTCCTCTTGTATTTTTGTTAATTCCTACACGTCGAAGTGTAAAACAAGAAAATTTTGCACTTCTGCAACTATTAGTAGGTTAGTCCAAATAAATCATAGACTTAATATAAAAACATTAATCAAAAGCCTAAAAGTAGCATGAAACCATCAAAAATTATAGATACGTTTTGGACGTATCAACATCCCCAAGCTTAGTTGCTACTCGTCCTCGAGTAGGTGAAACGATAAAAACAAAATAATTTTTGAGGTGACATGCTACCAACATAATCTTGATCATCATATTCGTGAAAGCATTTGTAAGCTGAGATCATAGCACTCCAAACATGGGCATGATAGATATAATTCTAACCATGTTGCAACATGAAAAATAACACAAACAAAAGATCATGAATAATAATGCACTTGAAATTTATACGTTTGTTTCGAGCATAAATAAAACATAGCAAAGTGGTATTTCACTTGTCCTTAAGAGTGGGGCAAAACATAAATGCCAGGACATCTTCGAAGTTCAAGTGGTGACTAGATACAAATAATTTGAGAACAAGTAATATATTTTGGGACTATGCACATTATACTTAGAAAGACAACTATGCTCTCTTAATTGGTGCATAAAGTTAGAAGATGAAGACTCAACATAAAAGTAAAAGAAAGGCCCTTCATAGAGGGAAGCAAGGATTACTCATGTGCTAGAGCTTTTAGAGATTCTTGAAATCAATAAGATTGTAAGACAAACTTTTGGGAGGTGCATAATTCGTCAACGAATGCTAGCAGATAGCCCAATACTTCTCATGCTGGACAAGTTTTGAGGAACTGATAGATGCGAGGATGTCCCGATCTTTCGGTGATATGATAACTATCGATTTGGTGGAGACGACTTTGACGATCTGACTACAAACATGCACGAGTTGCGCCTTAGCAATCGCTAAACCAATCTCCAAGAGGTTATTGACCACGCAGGAGCACGATCAACCTGACCACGACGGTCTATTCATGCAAGCAATCAAAGAACAAGCAAGAATATAATATTTCAATCTGAATATTGTGAATCTAGATAAAGTATTGATAAGGGTGGGGATCCGAAAGCGGTCTTAGTCTGGTTGTTGGACACAAACGATGTACACGAAGTTGCAATGGCTAACTTTGAACTAAACAAATAACAACAAAAAGCTACTAGGTTGATCTACTTATATAGGAGCAAGGGGTAGCGGCCAATGAGGTGGGAGGACATCCCAAGGCAGCCTAAAACTAACCCTAGGTCATACAAGGCCTATGGGCCCAAGTGGAGGTGGTGCAACACCTTTGGACTTGTTGTTTGACACGGATTCTGGTGCAACGTCATATTGTTTGGTCCATATCTCCATGCTCCGGACGTATTTGAAGGTGATTTCAATTGGCCGAAAGAACATAAAATCTACTTTGCATCCCAAAAAGAATCACGCCATTTGGAGTCGGATGAAAAAGTTTAAGGTGTTTTGGTACAGGTATGTCTGTGCAGTCCATCTAAGTCCGGAACGTGAAAGACTTAGACTGTGTCTTCTCTTGGGCTAAAAGTGACATGAGAGAACTTCTTGAACAACAACTAATTATTTCCTTTGACGTGAGATGAGCTCTTGAATATCATCCAACCATTTCCTCTTTCCTTGTTATCACACGTGATTAATACAGGTGTTCGGCCATTCTGTATTTAGGCATAAAATAAAAACACGTGAAGTATTTTCGTTCCGGATAACATAAATAAATTGTTGCATGAGTTCTATCAGAAATCAGCTCAAATAAAGATGCATATGCAATGAAGGTTATAATATCAAAGGTAGTCATATCCTCATCATCCTCCCCTTTTGGAAATAAAGCCGTCCTCGGCGCTGCTTAATCTGAAATTTGGCTAACAAAAGAGACAAGGTGTACATGTTGTATATGTATATGTCATCCATTTTTACTTCCCTTGGTTTTTGCACATATGACACATATATACATGAGTAACTTTCGTATGTTATGAAATATAAAGCCAAAATATTATCGGAAAAAGTAGAAAGCATGAAAATATTGCAACTCGGCTTGCACATATGAGTGAAGTCCTTATTCATATCAAAAGATTGACAATGTTCATCATTAAACCATCCTAACATTGGTGAATGCACTTTCATTGTTTCAAATTTACATGGTACAACATGCTTAAATAAACAAACATGCAACAAGTCATTTGACATAGAATCATCACCAAGATTAGAGGTCATATCAAAATGATTAAACACTGGCACGATTATTTTGAAAAATATTTGATGCAAATTTGATTTATTCTCTGATTCAGATTATTCTTTGTTATCAACAGTTAATTCAATGGGTTCACTCAACATTGTTGATATTGTACTTAGTTGATCACATTGCAAAGTCAAATCATGAAGATAGTCCTCCAAAATTGGTTGTGCGACCAAAGTAATGGGTAGCTCATCACATGTTACATTGCAATTGACGAGGCAATTATCATACTCATGTGGAGGTGGAAGATAAGTACCTTTGTCATTACCTCTTATGATAAACTCACATGATGTAGCCATTCTCGATGGTAACGTGTCACGTGGTGAAGATGGTATAGCTCTCACAACAATTCATGTGGTTTTCATCGTACGCCTAGTAGTTGAAGGAACAACCATATCAACTCTTGAAATAAGCACCTTGCACTTTTCTCCTTGTGGGCAACACGTCGTTTTATTTCCTGTTCAGCTTGGAAAGCAAGATAAAATAAAACGATCCATAGGATAACACTTCTCATGAATTAGGATCTCCCGAATATCATGGTTTAATCCTCCCCAAAATCTATCCATAAAATCTTCTTCACTTTCTACTAATGAGGAATGCAACAAGGTTGTTTGTAAATCATCATAATATTTTGTTACGGTGTCACTACCTTGTTTTAAATGTTGTATCTTTTTAATCATGTCACGAGTATAATAACCAGGAACGTATGTATGTCTCATGGCATGTTTCAAATCATCCCAAGTAGTAGGTATATAATCAGGGTGTAACCGACAATATCCACTCCACCAAACTGAAGCATAGCCGGTGAAAGAACCAACCGCGACCGTAACTTTGTTATGTTCAGCAAAATTATGGTAAGAAAATATATCATTTATTTCAAATTCCCATTCAATACATAAAGCAGGTCTAAAACGACCGTTAAATGATGGTATAGAAACATTAACCTGATCATGCGCATTTGGATCTCTATGCACCTCTCGTAACGGTTGTTTTATGGCACGTCTCCCACAATCAAAGAAGCCCATGGATTGACAACTCTGGATCCTTTCACGACTAGTAGAAAAAACAACATCCAAAAATATTGTTCCAATGAACTAATGGGAAGTGGTGGTGGTGTGTCACAAATCCGTCAAGCCAATCTCAAATTCTTACCTGTTCATACCTAGCAGCAGGTAGTGATCGTCAACCGGTGTAGTCAAAACTCTCAAAGCTTGGACATAGAGATTGCTAGGTGGCTTAAAACACACGATGTAGATGTATCTGGATCTGGGAAGGCTTATAATATATGGTAGCAAAAGATTAGCAATAATCAATTCAGAGATGCAATGTTGAGTAAACGCTCAACGACGGTACTGTGCTGATCCTAGGCTAGACCGTACTATAGACGCGAGCCTACAACACTAACGGAGTCACATCGAACCACAAATAGCAGCAATGGATGATATGAAGTAGCTCTGGATAGGAGGATATAAGTGAAGATCACAATGCCAGTAAAGATAGTGATGATAAATGACCCCATGTAGGATAAACCAAAACTATCTCTATAACATACCTATTGAAAATATGATGTCAAATTTCTGATTTTTTTTCAAGAATGCTACTGCTCAATCTTTCGAATGCAAAAAGAATCACTCAATTCCGAGATCGTATGAGGACTCAAACAATTCGGGAATGGACCTGAAAAATATTGACAAACTGTGTTCGTGACGTTCGGAGGGCAAAAGGTCATATTTAGAAGCCTATTTGTAGGTTACAATAATGAACCAGCTTTATCAAATATTCAGATGTGGCTCGTCCATAGCTCGAATTTGAGTACTCGCGGAGCCAAAACGGACTTCGTGTGAGGAAGATACACCTGTTTTACTAAACAGTGCACAAAAGAGTTTTCAATCCGAATTCACATACGGGATTGACTAGATAGATCCGAAATTTGTATTTTTTTTTCTTCTCACTTTTCTTTTGCTCTCACTTCTTTACTTTTTTCTCTCAGTTTTTTCTCTCTTTTTATTTTCCTCATCTCTTGAACAACCAATTAAGATGAAGATTGGATCAAGCACATATGCGAATGACTTCAAGTACGATAATGACAATGAACAATTGAAGCACGTGGTGAATATTGATGGATGGTGGTGGGCGACAAGGAAATGATGAAGGTGGCGTGGTGGTGGTATATGGCAGCGGCGATGAGGATGGTGCAGCGGCGGCGTGACAACTTGTGAACAGAATTCGAAACTCAAAAAGACTAGACGCTTAGAACAACAACTTGACACGACGATGCAACCGATAATTTAACTATACAAGCACAAAAAAGAAAATTGCAAAGGCTCAGACTTCCCTGGACAAAGGATGACTAGATCTAACTCTTTTTTCTGGGGTAATAGGTAAGAAAAATAAATCTAATCTAGGGATAACTCAAAATTTTCACCAAGCAACCTAAAAACTGATACCACTTGATAGATGTGAGGGTGTCCCGATCTATCGGTGAGATGATAACTATAGATTTGGTTGTGACGACTTTGACGATCCGACTACAAACATGCACGAGTTGCGCCTTAGCAATCGCTAAACCAATCTATAAGAGGTTATTGACCACGCCGGAGCACGATCAACCTGACCACGAAGGTCTATTCCTGCAAGCAATCGAAGAACAAGCAAGAATATGATATTGCAATCTGAATATTGTGAATATAGAAAAATTATTGATAAGGGTGAGTATCTGAAAGCGGTCTTAGTCTGGTCGTTGGACACAAACGAAGTACACGAAGTTGCAATGGCTAACTTTTAACAAAACAAATCCCAAGAAAAAAGCTACTACGTTAATCTACTTATATAGGAGCAAGGGGTGGCGGCCAAGGTGGTGAGAGGACGTCCCAAGGAAGCCTAAAACTAACCCTAGGTCGTTAAAGGCCTATGGGCCCATGTGGAGGTGGTGCAACACCTTTGGACTTGTCCTTTGACTCGGATTCTGGTGCAACGTCATATTGTTTGGTCGATATCTCCACGGCCCGGACGAATTTGAAGGTCATTCCAATTGGGGCTGAAAGCACATAAAATCTAATTTGTAACCCAAAACCAATCACACGATTCGGAGTCCGGACGAAAAAGTTGAAGGCGTTTTGGTACAGCTATGTCTGTGAAGTCGTAATCTTAGTCCAGAACGTGAAAGACTTGGACTCAATCTTCTCTTGTGCTAAAAGTGGCATGAGAGAACTTCTTGAACAATAACTAATTATTTCCTTTGACATGAGAGGACCTCTTGAATAGCATCCAACCATTTCCTCTTCCCTTGTCATCACACGTGATTCATACAAGTGTTCGGCCATTCTGCATTTAGGCATAAAATAAAAACACGTAAAGTATTTTTGTTCCGGATAAGATAAATAAATTATTACATGAGATTTATCGGAAATCATCTCAAATAAATACCCAAATGCAATGATTGTGATAATATCAAAGTTAGTCATGTCCTCATTAAGAACGGCTCCCAAAGTGGGGATGATCACATCCCCTTAGTCTCCTTTGTTTATCACTATTCTGATTTCTCATGAACAAAGCATGAAGGGGGTTTTGTTTGTTGCTATTATCTTTTATGAGCTGAAGCACTCATGCCAGTCCCTCCTCGTATTAGGGGTTCGCAGATCAGACATGCAAACCCAAGATAACACTTGCCAAGTATGAGAAGTGTTGGAGTTATGCCCTAGAGGCAATGATAAATAAGTTGTCATTATAATTCCTGTATCAAGATAATCATTTATTATCCATGTTATAATTGTATTGAATGAAGACTTAGATACATGTGTGGATACATAGACAAAACACTGTCCCTAGAAATCCTCTAGTTGGCTAGCTAGTTGATCAAGGATAGTGAGGGTCTTCTGATTATGTACAAGGTGTTGTTGCTTGATAACTGGATCACATCATTGGGAGAATCATGTGATAGACTAGACCCAAACTAATAGATGTAGCATGTTGATCGTGTCATTTTATTGATACTGTTTTCTGCGTGTCAAGTATTTATTCCTATGACCATGAGATCATATAACTCACTGACACCGGAGGAATGCTTTGTGTGTATCAAACGTCACAACATAACTGGGTGACTATAAAGATGCTCTACAGGTATCTCCGGAGGTGTGCGTTGAGTTAGTATGGATCAAGGCTGGGATTTGTAAGTCCGTGTGACGGAGAGGTATCTCGGGGCCCACTCGGTAATACAACATCACACACAATCCTTCCAAGCAATGTGACTTCGTGTAAGTCACGGGATCTTGTATTACGGAACGAGTAAAGAGACTTGCCGGTAAACGAGATTGAAATAGGTATGCGGATACTAATGATCGAATCTCGGGCAAGTAACATACTGAAGGACAAAGGGAATGACATACGGGATTATATGAATCCTTGGCACTGAGGTTCAAACGATAAGATCTTCGTAGAATATGTAGGATCCAATATGGGCATCCAGGTCCCGCTATTGGATATTGACCGTGGAGTCCTTTGGGTCATGTCTACATAGTTCTCGAACCCGTAGGGTCTGCACACTTAAGGTTCGGCGTTGTTTTATGCGTATTTGAGTTATATGGTTGGTTACCGAATGTTGTTCGGAGACCCGGATGAGATCACGGACGTCGCAAGGGTTTTCAGAATGGTCCGGAGATGAAGATTGATATATAGGATGACCTCATTTGATTATCGGAAAGTTTTTGGCATTACCGGGAATGTACCAGGAGTGACGAATGGGTTCCGGATGTTCACCGGGGGCAGTCCAGCCCGGGGAAGACCATAGGCCTTAGGGGTGCCGCACCAGCCCTTGGTGGGCTGGTGGGCAAGCCCAAGAAGGCCCCATGCGCAAGATAAGAGAAAATCAAAGAAAAAAAAGGGGAAGTGGGAAGGAAGGGAAGGACTCCACCTTCCAATCCTAGTTGGACTAGGATTGGAGGATGATTCCTCCTCCCCCCCTTCGGCTGACCCACTTGGGGATCCTTGAGCCTCAAGGCAAGGCCCCTCCCCTCCCACCTATATATACGGAGGTATTAGGGCTGATTTGTGACAACTTTGCCACGGCAGCCCCACCACATACCTCCACGGTTTTTCCTCTAGATCGCGTTTCTGCGGAGCTCGAGCGGAGCCCTGCTGAGATTAGATCACCACCAACCTCCGGAGTGCCATCACGCTTCCTGAGAACTCATCTACCTCTCCGTCTCTCTTGCTGGATCAAGAAGGCCGAGATCATCGTCGAGCTATACGTGTGCTGAACGCGGAGGTGCCGTCCGTTCGGCAGTAGATCGGAGCGGATCGTGGGACGGATCGCGGGACGGTTCGTGGGATGGTTCACGGGGCGGATCGAGGGACGTGAGGACGTTCCACTACATCAACCGTGTTTATTAACGCTTCTGTTGTGCGATAACAAGGGTACGTAGATCTGAAATCCCCCTCGTAGATGGACATCACCATGATAGGCCTTCGTCTGCATAGGAAAAATTTTGTTTCCCATGCGACGTTCCCCATCAGTGGTATCAGAGCTAGGTTCATGCATAGATGTAATCTCGAGTAGAACACAAAAGTTTTTGTGGGCAGTGATGTGCGATTTGCTGCCCTCCTTAGTCTTTTCTTGATTCCGTAGTATTGTTGGATTGAAGCGGGTTGGACCGACATTACTTGTACGCTTACGAGAGACTGGTTTCATCGCTACAAGCAACCCCGTTTCTCAAAGATGACTGGCGAGTGTCGGTTTCTCCAACTTTAGTTGAATCGGATTTGACCGAGGAGGTCCTTGGATGAGGTTAAATAATAATTCATATATCTCCGTTGTGGTGTTTGGGTAAATAAGATGCGATCCTACTAGATACTCATGGTCACCACGTAAAACATGCAAAAAACAATTAGAGGACGTCTACCTTGTTTTTGCAGGGTATGCTTGTGATGTGATATGGCCAACGATGTGATGTGATATATTGGATGTATGAGATGATCATGTTGTAATAGTTAATATCGACCTGCACGTCGATGGTACAGAAACCGGCAGGAGCCATAGGGTTGTCCTTAAACTAATGTTTGTGCTTGTAGATGCGTTTACTATATTGCTAGGATGTAGCTTTAGTAGTAATAGCATGAGTAGCACGACAACCCCAACGGTGACACGTTGATGGAGATCATGGTGTGGCGTCGGTGACAGAAGATCGTGCCGGTGCTTTAGTGATGGAGATCAAGAAGCACGTGATGATGGCCATATCATGTCCCTTATGAATTGCATGTGATGTTAATCCTTTTATGCACCTTATTTTGCTTAGAACGACGGTAGCATTATGAGGTGATCTGTCACTGAAATTTCAAGATAAAATTGTATTCTCCATGACTGTGCACCGTTGCTACACTTTGTCGTTTCGAGACAGCACGTGATGATCGGGTGTGATAGACTCAACGTTCACATACAACGGGTGCAAAACAGTTGCACACGCGGAACGCTCGGGTTAAGCTTGACGAGCCTAGCATGTGCATACATGGCCTCGGAACACATGAGACGGAAAGGTCGATCATGAATCATCTAGTTGATATGATTAGAGTAGGGATGCTTACCACTGAAACTATCCTCAACTCACGTGATGATCGGACTTGAGCTAGTGGAATTGGATCATGAACCACTCAAATGACTAGAGAGATGTACTTTTTGAGTGGGAGTTTAGCAAGTAATTTGATTAAGTTAAACTCTAATTATCTTGAACATAGTCTAAGTCCACTTTGAATATATTTGTGTTGTAGATCAATGGATCACGCGACAGTCACCCTGAATTTTAATATGTTCCTAGAGAAAGCTAAGTTGAAAGATGATGGAAGCAACTTTGTAGACTGGGCTCGTAATCTTAAGTTGTTCCTGCAAGCTGGGATGAAGGATTATGTCCTTAAAGCTGCGCTAGGAGGTGAACCACCACTACGGCTGACAAAGATGTTAAGAACGCTTGGTTAACACGTAAGGAGGACTACTAAGTAGTTCAATGTGCAGTCTTGTACGGCTTAGAGCCGGGACTTCAACGTCGCTTTGAGCCTGATGGAGCATATGAGATGTTCAAGGAGTTGAAGTTTATCTTTCAGAAGAACGACCGGATCGAGAGGTATGCCACCTCCGATAAATTCTATGCTTGCAAGATGGAGGAGGATTCGTGTGTCAGTGAACATGTGCTCAAAATGTCTGGGTACTCAAACCGTCTAGCTGAGCTTGGGATTGAACTCCCGCAAGAGGCTATCACTGACAGAATTCTTCAATCACTGCCACAAGCTATAAGATCTTCATGTTGAACTATAACATGCAAGGGATGAACAAGTCACCCGGCAAGTTATTCGCAATGCTGAAAGTCGCAGAGTCAGAACTCCGTAAAGAGCATCAAGTATTGATGGTGAATAAGACCACTAGTTTCAATAGAAACGGCAAAGGAAAGAAGGGTAATTCTAAGAAGAGCAGTGATACGTCTCCGTCGTATCTATAATTTTTGATTGTTTCATGCCAATATTCTACAACTTTCATATACTTTTGTCATCTTTTTATACTATTTTTGGGACTAACATATTGATCCAGTGCCCAGTGCCAGTTCCTGTTTGTTGCCTGTTTTTTGTTTCGCAGAATATCCATACCAAACGAAGTCCAAACGTAATAAAAACTTACGGAGGGCGATTTTTTTTGGACTATTTATGATTTCTGGGAAGAAAAATCAACGCGAGGCGATGCACGGAGGGCCCACAAGCCCTGTAGCCGCCACCAGGAGGTACGGCGGCGGCTGGCAGGCTTGTGGCCACTCCTTAAGGAGGTTGGAGCCCTTCTTTCGCAGCAGGAAAGATAATATTCGTTATAAAAGCGTATTAAAATGCCAGCCCAATCGGAGTTACGGATCTCCAGGAATTTAAGAAACGGTGAAACGCAGAATCTGGGAGCGCAGAAACAGACGGACACAGAGAGAGAGATCCAATCTCGGAGGGGCTCTCGCCCCTCCGCCTCCATGGAGACCATGGACCAGAGGGGAAACCCTTCTCCCATCCAGGGAGGATTTCAAGGAAGAAGAAGAAGGAGGGGGGCTCTCTCCCCCTCTCTCCCGGCGGCGCCGGAACGCCGCCCGGGACATCATCGTGTGACGGCGATCTACACCAACTCCTCCGTCATGTTCACCAACATCTCCATCATCTCCCCCCATCTATATTCAGCGGTTCACTCTCCCGCAACCCGCTGTACCCTCTACTTGAACATGGTGCTTTATGCTACATATTATTATCCAATGATGTGTTGCTATCCTATGATGTCTGAGTAGATTATCGTTGTCCTATCGGTGATTGATGAATTGCTATGGTTGTTTTAATTTGCTTGTGGTTATGTTGTTGTCCTTTGGTGCCCATCATATGATAGCGCGCGTGGATCACACCATAGGGTAAGTTGTATGTTGATAGGACAATGTATTTGCAGGCTAGAGTGACAGAAGCTTCAAACCTAGCATAGAAATTGATGCTTATGGGATTGAAGGGGGACCAATATATGTTATTGCTATGGTTGGGTTTTACCTTAATGAACGTTAGTAGTTGCAGCTGCTTGCTAATAGTTCCAATCATAAGTGCATAGAATTCCAAGTAAGGGGTGACATGCTAGCAGAGGCCTCTCCCACATGATACTTGCTATCGATCTAGTAACGTAGTCAATTGCTTAGGGACAATTCTGCAACTCCTACCACCACTTTTCCACACTCGTTAGACACTCGTAGTTGTTTCTTTATCTAACCAGCCCCTAGTTTTATTTACGTGTCCTTTACTTTCTTGCAAGCCTATCCTAACCCTCCTTCACAATACTTCTAGTTTCATACTTGTTCTAGGTAAGGCAAACATAAAGTGTACGTAGAGTTGTATCGATGGTCGATAGAAATTGAGGGAATATTTTTCCAACCATTAGCTCCTTGTTGGGTTCTACACTCTTACTTATCGAGAAAGGCTACAATTGATCCCCTATACTTGTGGGTTATCAAGACCTTTTTCTGGCGCCGTTGCCGGGGAGCAATAGCGTGGGGTGAATATCCTCGTGTGTGCTTGTTTGCTTTATCACTAAGTAGATTTATTTGTTGTTATAAGTTGCTCTCTATCTTTAGTTATGGATACGGAACAAGAAATACCAAACAAATTAGGTGTACTTGCTACTCATGGAGATGGGGAACCTCCTAAAACCCTCGATGCTCGTTATGTGGAAAATATTATATACATCTTTACTAATCCTGAGAAAGCCCCATTCAATTATATAATGGGATACATGTTGGATCAACGTGAGTACTTTAGGGATTATCGCTTGACTCAAAAAGGGAAACTTTTATGGGATCAAATCCATTTGTTGAAATGGTATGCTTGGGAACTAGGCAAGAGACATGGTGTTACTTGTTGCTCTAGGATGAAGGCTCCACACCTTACATTTTCTTGTGAGTTTAATGATCATAGAACCTTGGCTTCTTATGCTAATGGTATATATGATTACCATGATGTGGATCAAATAGAAGAGTTTGTTGCTTTTATGGGTGATTATGAAATTGAGGCTCTATTTAAAAGGTATGATGACAATGATGATGCTCCTTACCGATCTGAAAATTTGGCTATGCTTCTTTATTGTTATACTAATTATGAATATAATGCACATATTGAACGATTTAAGGAGAAATCCTATGCTGCCCAATAAGAGACTATTATTTTGCAGGAAACTATGGAAGAAGAAAATGCTGACATTGTGAGCTCATTAGATGAAAAAGATGACGAGGAGAGCGAAGAACAAAAGGAGGAAGAACGGACTAGCTACCCGTGTCCACCTTCTAATGAGAGTAACTCTTCTACTCATACATTATTTAATTTCCCTTCGTTCTTAGCAAAGGATGAATGCTATGATCCCTTGGATTCGTTTGAAATATTCCTTTTTGATGAACTTTAGGCTTGCTACGTTTGTGGCCATGATGCCAATATGAATGATGCTTATGAAGATGAGCTAGCTATAGTTCCTTATGTTACATATCATGATTTTGATGAATATAATATGGATGTGCTTGCTGCTCCTACTTGCAATTATTATGAGAGAGGAACTACATCTCCACCTCTCTATGTTTCCAATACGACAAAATTGCAAGAAACTGCTTATGCTATGTATAGGCCTTTACTTGGTGTGCATGAATTGTTCTTTTATGACATGCCAATGCATAGGAAGAGAGTTATACTTCGTCATTGCATGATATATGTTACCTTCTGCTCACTACTAAATTTCAAATCATTGGTAATTAAAATTGGCTTTGATATACCTTGGGATCCGGGTGGATCCATTACTTTAGCACTTTATGCCTAGCTTAATGGATTTAAAGAAAGCGCTGCCTAGGAGACAACCCGGAAGTTTTAGAGAGTCATTTATATCTGTTTAGTGCTTTTATTTAGTTTAAAAACAAAAAAAATATACAGGGAACTTAAAATTTTTTCAAAAAGAGAAGTGATTGAAAGGTGATGCATTGTGGAAGTGAGGGTCGACCTTGAACACCTGTGTTCATGCTCATGGAAACAATGTAGAATTTTTCATGGAAGTTTCTCACAAAAATAATTATCCCCTTGTCCAATTCCTTTGTGTTTTTAAAAATAATGTGCCAAGCAAAGCCTTTACGATTTGTTTGGGTGATATTTGTTTGATCACGTTGAGAAAAGACAGAAACTTTCTGCTCACTAAATTAATTTTCATTTTTATTCTGGAAGAGCTTTTGAGTTGATTCTTTTTGCTTCTGATTGATATGCAAATTTTCCAGACGTTCGTAATTGTTCAGATGTTTTGAGATATCAGAGGTATAAGGAATATACATATTGCTACAGACAGTTCTGTTTTGACAGATTTTGTTTTCTATCCATTGTTCTCTTATTTTGATGAATCTATGGGTAGTATCGGGGGGTATGAACCTTGGTGAAGTTGGATTACAGTAGATATAATGCTAATATGAATTTAGAATGAGTTCACAACAGTACTTGAAGTGGTGATTTATTTTATTATACTAACGGATCTCACGAAGTTTTGTTGAGTTTTGTGTGATTGAAGTTTTCAAGTTTTGGGTGTGAGCACGATGGATGAAGGAATAAGGAGAGGCAAGAGCCTAATCTTGGGGATGCCTGAGGCACCCCAAGGTAATACTCAAGGAATACTCAAGCGTCTAAGCTTGGGGCTGCCCAGGAAGGCATCCCCTCTTTCGTCTACAATATATCGGTAATTTTACTCGGAGCTATATTTTAATTCGTCACATGATATGTGCAAATGCTTGGAGCTTCTTTTGTGTTTATTTTTCTATTCTCTTTTATGCACCATGCTGGTCTGAGATAGACCTTGGTTGGTTTATAGAATGCTTCTTGTGCTTCACTTATATCTTTTGAAGTTTGGATTGCCTGTTTCCCTACACATAGAAAACCACCATTTCACTTATATTTGTTAGAGCGGGGCATATCTTTTGTAAAAAGAATTAAAATCTCATGCTTCACTTATACCTATTTAGAGAGTTAACAGGAGTTGGTCATTCACATGGTTAGTCATAAAACCCTACATAAAACTTGTAGATCACTGAATATGATATGTTTGATTCCTTGCAATAGTTTTGCGACATGAATATGTGATACTAGAGACATGCTAGTGAGTAATTGTGTATTTGTAGAAATACTTGTGTTAAGGTTTGTGATTCCCGTAGCATGCACGTATGGTGAACCGTTATGTGATGAAGTCGGAGCATGATTTATTTATTGATTGTCATCCTTTGTGTGGAGGTCGGGATCGCGCGATGGTTAACTCCTACCAACCTTTCCCCTAGGAGCATGCGTGTAGTACCTTGTTTCGATGACTAATAGACTTTTGCAATAAGTATGTGAGTTCTTTATGACTAATGTTGAGTCCATGGATTATATGCACTCTCACCCTTCCACCATTGCTAGTCTCTCTAGTACCGCGCAACGTTCACTGGTGCATTACACCCACCATATAGCCTCCCTCAAAACAGCCACCATACCTACCTATTATGGCATTTTCATAGCCATTTCGAGATATATTGCCATGCAACTACCACCGTTCTGTCTCATGACATGTGCCACCACTTCCATATTGCCATTGCATGATCGTAAGATAGATAGCATGATGTTTCCATGGCTTGTCCGCTTTTTGATGTCATTGCTATTCTAGATCATTGTCACGGTACACTACCGATGGCATTTCATATAGAGTCATCATTGCTCTAAGTATTGAGTTGTAAGTGTGACGATCATTATTAATAGAGCATTGTCCCATGTGAGGAAATAAAAGAGGGCAGCAAAGCCCATTTACAAAAAAGAGGCCAAAGATGCCCACCAAAATAAAAAATATATAAAAATAAAAAAAGAGGCCAAGAGCCCACAAAAAAAATGAGAGAAAAGAGAGAAGTGACAATTGCTACTATCCTCTTTCCACACTTGTGCTTCAAATAGCACTATGATCTTCATGACAGAGAGTCTCTTATGTTGTCACTTCCATATACTAGTGGGAAATTTTCATTATATAACTTGGCTTGTATATTCCAATAATGGGCTTCCTCAAAATTGCCCTAGGTCTTCGTGAGCAAGCAAGTTGGGTGCACACCCACTAGTTTCTTTTGTGAGCTTTCATACACTTATAAGCTCTAGTGCATCCGTTGCGTGGCAATCCCTACTCACTCACATTGATATCTATTGATGGGCATCTCCATAGCCCGTTGATAAGCCTAGTTGATGTGAGACTATCTCCTCTTTTTTTTATCTTCTCCACGACCACCATATTCTATACCTCCTATAGTTCTATGTCCATGGCTCATTCTCATGTATTGCGCGAAAGTTGAAAAGGTTTGAGAACACTAAAGTATGAAATAATTCCTTGGCTAAAACCGGGGTTGTGCATGATTTAAATACGTTGTGTGGGGAAGATGGAGCATAGCCAGAATATATGATTTTGTAGGGATAACTTTCTTTGGCCATGATATTTTGAGAAGACATGATTGCTTTGTTAGTATGCTTGAAATATTATTGTCTTTATGTCAAATGATAGACTATTGCTTCGAATCACTCGTGTTTTAGTATTCATGCCATGATTAGATTGTATGATCAAGATTATGCTAGGTAGCATTCCACATCAATTTTTTTATCATTTACCTACTCGAGGACGAGCAGGAATTAAGCTTGGGGATGCTGATACGTCTCCGTCGTATATATAATTTTTGATTGTTTCATGCCAATATTCTACAACTTTCTTATACTTTTGGCAACTTTTTATACTATTTTTGTGACTAACATATTGATCCAGTGCCCAGTGCCAGTTCTTGTTTGTTGCATGTTTTTTGTTTCGCAGAATATCCATACCCAACGAAGTCCAAACGTAATAAAGACTTATGGGGATTTTTTTTGGAATATTGATGATTTTTGGGAAGAAAAAACAACGCGAGGCGATGCACGGAGGGCCCACAAGCCTGTAGCCGCCACCAGGAGGTACGGCAGCGGCTGGCAGGCTTGTGGCCACTACTTAAGGCAGTTGGAGCCCTTCTTTCGCGGCAAAAAGATAATATCCGGAAGAAAATCATTTTAAAATTTCAGCCCAATCGGAGTTACGGATCTCCGGGAATTTAAGAAACGGTGAAACGCAGAATCTCGGAGCGCACAAACAGAAGGACACACACACAGAGATCCAATCTCGGAGGGGCTCTCGCCCCTCCGCCGCTGTGGAGACCATGGACCATAGGGGAAACCCTTCTCCCATCTAGGGAGGAGGTCAAGGAAGAAGAAGAAGGAGGGGGCTCTCCGTGACATCATTGTGTGACGGCGATCTACACCAACACCTCCGTCATCTTCACCAACATCTCAATCATCTTCCCCCATCTATATTCAGCGGTTCACTCTACCGCAACCCGCTATCCCCTCTACTTGAACATGGTGCTTTATGCTACATATTATTATCCAATGATGTGTTGCTATCCTATGATGTCTGAGTAGATTATCGTTGTCCTATCGGTGATTGATGAATTGCTATGGTTGGTTTAATTTGCTTGTGGTTATGTTGCTCTCCTTTGGTGCCCATCATATGATAGCGCGCGTGGATCACACCATAGGGTAAGTTGTATGTTGATAGGACTATGTATTGGCAGGCTAGAGTGACAGAAGCTTCAAACCTAGCATAGAAATTGATGCATATGGGATTGAAGGGGGACCAATATATCTTATTGCTATGGTTGGGTTTTACCTTAATGAACGATAGTAGCTGCGGACGCTTGCTAATAGTTCAAGTAAGGGATGACATGCTAGAAGAGGCCTCTCCCACATGATACTAGCTATCGATATAGTAACGTAGTCAATTGCTTAGGGACAATTCCGCAACTCCTACCACCACTTTTCCACACTCGTTAGACACTCGTAGTTGTTTCTTTATCTAACCAGCCCTAGTTTTATTTATGTGTTCTTTACTTTCTTGCAAGCCTATCCTATCCCTCCTTCAAAGTACTTCTAGTTTCATACTTGTTCTAGGTAAAGCGAACGTAAAGTGTGCGTAGAGTTGTATCGGTGGTCGATAGAACTTGAGGGAATATTTGTCCTACTTTTAGCTCCTCGCTGGGTTCGACACTCTTACTTATCAAGAAAGGATACAATAGATCCCCTATACTTGTGGGTTATCAAGCGGCAAGCCTGTTGCCAATCCGACGAAGAAACCCAAAGCTGGACCTAAGCCTAAAACAGAGTGCTATTATTGCAAGGGTATGGGTCACTAGAAGCGCAACTGCCCCAAGTATCTGGCTGATAAGAAGGCGGCCAAAGAAAAATCAGGTATATTCGATATACATGTTATTGATGTGTACTTAACCATCTCTCCTAGTAGTGCCTGGGTCTTCTATACCGGTTCTGTTGCTCATATTTGCAACTCGAAACAGGCACTGCGGAATAAGCGAAGGCTGGCGAAGGATGAAGTGACGATGCGCGTGGGAAACGGTTCCAAGGTTTATGCAATCGCCATCGGCATAGTTTCACTTCAGTTACCATCAGGATTAGTTATGAACTTAAATAATTGTTATTTAGTGCCTGCGTTAAGCATGAACACTATATTCGGATCTTGTTTATTGCGAGACGGATACTCGTTTAAATCAGAGAATAATGGTTGTTCTATTTCTTTGAGTAATATCTTTTATGGTCATGCAACCAATGTGAGAGGATTGTTCATATTGAATCTTGATAGTGATAATACACATATACATAACATTGCGACCAAAAGAGTTAGAGTTAACAATGATAGAGGCATGTTTTTATGGCACTGCCGCTTAGGTCATATTGGTGTAAAGCGCATGAAGAAACTCCACACCGATGGACTTTTGGAGTCGCTTCACTTTGATTCACTTGACACGTGCGAACCATGCCTCATGGGCAAGATGACTATCTCCGGTCTCCGGAACAATGGAGCGTGCAGGTCACTTGTTGGAAATCATACATACCGATGTGTGTGGTCTGATGAGTGTGGAGGCACGCAACGGATATCATTATTTTCTCACCTACACTGACGATTTGAGTAGATATGGTTATGTCTACTTGATGAAACACAAGTCTGAAACATGTGAATAGTTCAAGCAATTTCAGAGTGAAGTTGAAAATCATCGTAACAAGAAGATCAAGTTCCTACGGTCTGATCATGGGGGTGAATATCTGAGTTTCGAGTTTGGTGCTCACTTAAGACAATGTGGAATTGTTTCACAGTTGACACCGCGTGGAACACCACAGCGTATAATGGTGTGTCCGAACGTCGTAATCGTACTTTATTAGAGATGGTGCGATCTATGATGTCTCTTACCGATTTGTCGTTATCGTTTTGGGATTTTGCATTAGAAACAGCTGCATTCACTTTAAATAGGGCAGCATCAAAATCCGTTGAGACGACAGCATACGAACTCTGGTATGGTAAAAGACCAAAGTTGTCGTTTCGTCAAGTTTGGGGATGTGATGCTTATGTCAAAAAGCTTCAGCGTGAAAAGATGGAACCCAAAGCGGAAAAGTGCTTCTTCGTAGGTTACCAAAAGAGACAGTTGGGTACACCTTCTATCTCAAATCCGAGGGCAAAGCGTTTGTTGCTAAGAATGGAGCTTTTCTCGAGAAGGAGTTTCTCTCGAGAGAATTGAGTGGGAGGAAGATAGAAGTTGATGAGGTTGTCGAACCTCTCATCCCTGTGGATGGTGGCGCACGGCAAGGGGAAACCCCTGTCGTTGCGATGCCGGTTGAGGAGGAAGTTAATGACGATGATCATAAAACTCCGGATCAAGTTCCTGTCGAACCTCACAGGTCGACGAGACAGCATACTACTCCAGAGTGGTATGGTAATCATGTCTTATCAATTATGTTGTTGGACTACAATGAGCCTGCGAATTATGAAGAAGCAATGGTGGGCTCAGATTCAAACAAATGGCTGGAGGCCATGAAGTCCGAGATAGGATCTATGTATGAAAACAAAGTGTGGACTTTGGAAGTACTACCTGAAGGCCGCAAGGCTATTTAGAACAAATGGATCTTTAAGAAGAAGACGGATGCTGACGGTAATGTAACCGTTTATAAATCTCGACTTGTGGCAAATGGTTTTTCACAAGTTCAAGTAGTTGACTACGATGAGACGTTCTCACCCGTAGCGATGCTTAAGTCCATCAGAGTCCGTCAACTTCTCGAAGATTTTTTTGCATTGCGGCGTCCACTCGAACTTATTGCCTTTCTTCAAGAGTTGAGTCATTGGTCGGGCAATGCGGGAGAATCCTTCCACGAACTTGTGGTAGTATCCCACAATTCCGAGGAAGCTTCTGGCTTCCTTCACATTGATTGGCGATTCCCAATTGGTTACTATGGTAATCTTGGAGGGATCGACCGCCAATCCATTTGCTGTCATGGTATGACCCAAGAATCCAACTTCGTTTATAAAGATGGTGCTATTGAAGCTTCTCCAACACTAACCTCAAGTGCTGTTGATGTTCTTCTTCGGACATGGAGAAGATTAATATGTCATCGATGAAGACGACGACAATGGTATCCAGGTATTCCATGAAGAGGTTGTTCATGAGGTACATGAAGTATGTTAGGGAATTGGTCAACCCAAATGACATGACTGTGCACTCATATAGACCGTACCAGGTCACGAATGCAGTCTTAGTATGTCTTGGGGTCGTAGCTTCAATTGGTAATATCCAGATCGGAGGTCGATCTTGGAAAATACCTTGGCTCCAATCAGCTGGTCAAATAGGTCTTCAATCTTGGGGATTGGGTACCTGTCCTTTTCTTGACTTCGTTGAGAGAACTGTAATTGACGCAGTGTCTGATAGTCCCATCCTTCTTAGACATGAACAGAACAGGTGGTCCCCAAGGTGATGCACTCGGACAGATGAATCCCTTCCTGAGTAGCTAATCCAACTCCTTCTTCATCTCTGCTAGCTCTTCGGATCCCATCCTATAAGGCTTCTTATAGATAGGCCTTGATCGGAGCTTGAGCTCAATGATGAACTCGATGTCTCAGTCAGGAGGCATCCCCGGAAGCTCATGAGGAAAGACGTTCAGGTACTCATAGACTATTGGCACTCGGTCCAACTCTTCTTCCGATAGGGATCTTACTTGAGGAACTTGAGTGGATGTAGGCTCAAGGACATACTTGACTTTGACCCCTTGGTCGCTCGTCATGGTAATGGCCCTTTTGGCACAACCCGATATGCTCTGGTCCTTGGTCAACCAATCCATTCCTAGGACCACGTCCAAGTCTTGCGACTTAATGATGATGAGATATGTTGTGAAGCTTATCCCATTAATGTTGATCCGTACTCCTCTACATCCTAGGTTTGTCCTTAGCACTGCTCCCGGTGTATATACAACCATTTTCCCATTAATGAGGGTAGGCTTCAAACCACATTTTTCCGCAAACTTCTGAGTAACAAAAGAATGCGAAGCACCACAATCAAGCAATACGTTGCTAGGGTGGAGTTGACGAGGCAGGTACCAAAAATGTAGTTTGGGTCTTCCTGTGCTTCTTCTGCGGAGATGTGATTAATACGTCCCCTGTTGTGGTACTGCTAGTTGTAGGGTGCTTGGATCCTGCCTGGCGCTCCTTGACCTTGTCATTGATTAGGCGCATTGGGGCGCGGTGCATCGGGCTTCTTGTTGGGGCACTGCCTGCAGTAGTGCCCAGTCTGACCACATCAAAAGAAGGTAACCTACCGTGGAATGTTGGGCTTGACTCCACTGTTATTGGGTCGGTTTATTGCTGGCTTGGTGTTGACTTGCTACTGGACCGGTAGTTTTGGCGGAACATTGGTGCCTTGTATTGTTGTTGCTGATATTTGGGTCTTGCTGGGGTTGACTACCATGGGCGTGGCTTCGGGTTACTGGTTGCTCCATTACCCATCATCTTGCTCTTGCGGGTATCATCCATTGCATGACGCTTATACTCCAGCATGAGGGCCTTGTTCACGAGATCGTAGAAGGTCCGGCATTCACAGACATCGAGTTGATACTGAAGCGACTGCTGCAGTCCTTCCATAAAGCGTTCCACCTTTGCGGCTTCTGTGTTAACGTCTTCCGGTGCATATCTTGACAGGATGTTAAACTTCTGCAGATACTCCTTGACGGTTCCACTGCCTTGCCTCAAGGCTCGGAATTCCCGCTTCTTAATGGTCTTCATTCGAGGGGAATGTGAGCAGCGCGGAATCCTTCTTTGAATACAACCCAAGTGATAGCTTGCCCTTCTCGCATGATCTGGAACCCATCCCACGAAGCTCTGGCCGCGCGTCCGAGACAGTGAGAAGCATAAAGGACTTTCTCGCGATCAACGGTGCACTTGACCAGCGCGAGGAGGTCTTCGATGGTGCGGATCTATTCTTCGGCATCCAATGGTTCAGTCATCTCCGTGAATATAGGAGGCGTAGTCCTCATAAACTCAGACAGAGTAGAGCGATTATTGCCATTTTCGTTTTGCGGCGGATTGTTCCCCAAGACTTGAACCAGTTGTTGGATGGCGGCATTGTTGGCTTGACGTTCCTCCCAGAGAGCTTGGAGGAGCTGAGCCACTGTCAGGCTCTCCGGATGAGGTGGTGGTGGGGGAATATCGCCTTGCTGCTGCTGGAGGTGATCTCCAGCTTGAGAGGTCCCACCGATTCCCTACTGCTGGCCACAGGTGGCAGAGCTGGGGTTGCCGAAGGTGCTGGTGCGTGTTGAAATCACCATCCTGTTAGGGGAGCAGACATGTCAATTTGCTAAAATGGTTTGGAATCATGAGGGATGAAGCTCCTAAATAAGGGGGGAGGGGTTGGTACTGTGCTGGTGTGTGAGTTGAACAAAGTTTTTTTTCGGAAATCTAATGCATTGAATTAAAATGATGTAGTCTCTTACAAGTTGCCTAAGGAAGAAATGCAGCTTGCATCGTACAAGATCACACAACACTCATGGTTCTCATGAACTGATACACGGACTCAACTACGCATGGTCGGACTCCTAATTGGCTAAGACGTTCCTTCAAGCGACGGACTGCTCGGTCTCGTATGCAGGTTCAACAGGATCTTCGTCTTCATCCTCATCGGTACCTTCCTCCTTTAGAGGAGTGGGAGATGGGATTGGTCCATCACGGCGTCTCTTTGTTGGCGAAGCGGTGAGGAGCTCAGTGTATTCTTCCGTAGTCAGACATCGACACTGAATAGGAGTGGCCTGGAGCGGTGGTATCCCTCCTAGGAAGGCAACGGTTCACTGCCCTCCGGGTGCTCCTTCCTTCTTGACCTTGCGGGTATTCATCTTTTCCAGGCGAAGTAGGTCCTTGACTTGGTGCAATTCTTGGCGAAGCGTCAGAGATTCCTTGATCAGCAGGTGAGTCAAGGTGTCGGCAGAGTGCCTAAAATAGGTCTGAAACTAGAGTGGCGTTCCGTCGTCCGAGGCTGGGTTAAGTGTCCAGTTCCCGTCAAATCTGTCCTCAATAAAAGGCAGGTGACGAGTAGCCGGCTCTTTGGCCATCTCATGAAGGAGGCCGCGGAGACGAAGAGCGCCTCTCGTCCGACTGTCTCCACTACCAACACCAGATTCTCCATTTGTGGTCCTTCAAAGAACCAACTAGTCGGGGAGTCGTTTGCCTTCACTATCACGTCCACGTGATATTCTTTTGTGTTGGCGTTGACCCAGTGCTCGTGGTAGAGAAAAATGGGCCTGCGTGTACTTGATACTTCTCCATCCTATCTCCCAAGGCTAGGGGAAAGCTCGTCTCCAGAAGCATCTCAGGTACGGCGGCCACCTACAAGGTTGTAGGAGAGGGTTAGAAATTTTTGTGGGTGTAGAGAATCTCAAGTGAAAGGGATGAGTGCACTACTCGTCTCTGCTATCGTCTATGCTACCTAAGGCTTCCTACAGTTAGGATGGCTCTCATACTAGGTCTGTGGGGAACCTGACTTACGACTCGAGATCGCTGAATGAACGTGCTCAGTGATCCCAGAGATCAATGCCCACCGAACACACATATACTGAATATTAAAAGTCTTAGATCCAACATACCGAAATAATACATCAAATGAACATCAAGGTCAAGTTCACATAGGTAAGGCCTCTTAGGCCAAACACACCGATACATCTACTAGCAGAAATCTTGGGGCTAAGCGAGTGCCCATGCCATCAGCCTACACCAACAGTTATTCTGACTGGGAAGCATCCTAGTTCGCAAGTCTGTCTCCGACGATGAATTATTCTCCAAAATCTGGTCCTTCCATGTCTAGTCAAAAACATAACCACTCGCAAGCCAGTGAGTAATTTGAATGTACTCCGAAACAGCCCATGAATGGATAATGAAGTATGTACATAACAAGTAATATGCAGTATTGGTGGATAGCAGCATAATTTTAAATAAACATGAACCTTGATGGATGTGCAACATAAGTTAGATGGTATTTAGAAGAACAGGTTACAAATATCAACATATCTGCTGGGGGCTGAACACTTCGGGTTCACCCGATATGCCATGTCACCAAACTTGGTCATATCAACTCTTTCACATAACTCCTTGAACACACATACACATGGTTTATGCGGAAACGACAAGACATAGTCTAAGCAGGATTACCCAACTGTCCTTGATAATGTACACGTCTATTCGAATAGTTTTACACTCTTGAGAGGTTGTACGATGTACCCACGAGATCCAGGAAACTTCCGTGTCATCCACGACTCGTGGTATATAACATACCCGAGGTAAGTATCGGATCATTGCCTTTCCCCTGATGATACTCGACAAAGAGTTCCACTCGATTGGTACCCAACCCACATGATGTACGTCTTACAAGCATCGACTCTGGACAATACCATCCATGTGGGGACCAATGGTGTGCCCGGACCACGTAAAAACGGCATAGTCGTCCTACCTGGCACGCCCCCATCACGAGAGTGACAACATATCACTCCCGCCACTAGTAATGTGGCTCTTTGCTAGCACTGGCCAAAGTAACCAACAAAGCCTAGTCCCATAATGGGGTAGCATGGTTGCACTTGTAAGGTTGGGACGGTCGATACATCATGAATCTATTCCTGTTTCCGAAACCTCTCACACCAAATATACCCGGTGAACCAGTTCTTCACAAGGGGCCACCTACCTCATCATCACCCTCGGGCATTAGTGGCACACGACAAGGTTTTCATAAACCATTGATATTTACCAACATCTTTCTCATGCTTCTACTATTCTTAGCTCTACTTTCCAACATGATATTAGCGTGACCCTCATAGGTAGGATCATTCTCAAATACAAGTGCTCCGACGGAGCCATCCGAAACATCATATCAATGATTTACCGAATATCCATGATCATATGCAACAGGAATAATTGCTCTACTATCATGCAATATAACATTTGCTCAAACATGGTCAAAGGGCTGCTTGCCTTGATCAGCTCAGTATTTGGGGTCTTCGGGGTCGTGGTGTCCTATTATTTCGTCAAACGTGGTATCTATCGTCGTAGTAAATAATAAATAATAAGTAGCTCACTCAAAAATATAGTACAAACTCACTTTAAAAATGTTAGCCTATTCTGATAAATCAATATTATAATTTTGGAAATATTTGTCTCTAGTTTTCTAAAAGGTTATTTATAAAAACCAATTTAATAGGAGCTATAATCCTCAAGATAAACACTTTTAATTATAGCTATACAGAAAAGTTGTCACAAAAATTTGCCTAACAGCTCTATTAAATTCTACTCATTTTTAGAAGAATTGTGGTGGAAAAATAATCAAATTATATTGTATTAAAAATCCTACAAAAATATTTTAAAACAGGATTAAACAGAAAAAAGGGGTTTAACCCAGGGCTCGCTCGGGCTATGGCTTGGGCCGGCCCAGCTGGCCAGCCAGCTAGCCAGCCCAGGCACGCGCGCCGCCACGTTCAAACTAGACGCGTGGGCCCCTATGGTCAGCAGCTAGGAGCAGAGAGGGGGAGAGAGAAAAGCCACTGACAGGTGGGGCACACCTGTCGGGGTCGTCTTCCACCTCTGGATAAAGCGGAGGGGAGGCACGCACCGACGCTGGCAGGAATGGAACCAGGACATCGTCGACTACCTGCTGTTGGTCGAGGGGACGACGGGGAGGCCCTAGTTCACCGGCGACGAGGTGACTGCGGCGGAGCCGCTTCGGGAGGTCGATGAAATGGGTGCTATAGGTAGGGATTAGCTCGGGGAAGTGGTCGGGAAGCTTCCTGAGCTCACTACGGTAACGGAGGAGGAGAGAGGAGCGTCGCAGCTGGCCTGTAGCGCGAGATCAACGGAGCACCAAAGAGGCGAGGCCTCGGTTGATCTCGAGCACCGGAGCTCGCTGTGCTCGAATGGAGTGGCTAGGGGTTCAATTTAGGTGCTGGAGCGAGGGTGAAGCCTATTTATAGGCCCTCGACGGTGCACGGAGCGGGAAGCGCCGGTGGTTTCACCATGGCTCACAGGAGGGGCAGAGAGAGCTCGGGGTCGAAACCACTGTATTGCGGGCTTGGTTTAGGACCCCTGCGACTCATTGAGAGGAAGAGGGAGCGAGGAGGAGCGTGCATGCATGGCTGCGTTCCTCTGGCCGTATCTGGCGCGCGCGGGTACGTGTCGCTCTGGTCAACAAAGAGAGGGAGGAGGGGCCATCAGGCTGCCCTGATGCAGGAGGGTTGTCGGGGACGTGGAGAGGCATCGGTGGGGGGGGGGTTGAACCGGCCGCGGTTGGCCATATTAGCCTGGGTGCACCCTGTAGCATGCCTAGAGTGTAGTTTTGGCATGTCACGACATGCTGACGTGCTATGGGGCGCCTTGGCCGTGTCCGGCTTGTCCTGGGGATGGGCTGCAAGGTCCTTAGCCGGGAGACTCCCTGTTGGTCAAGAGAAGTGATTAAAGAGGTGATGCCAGACATGAACCAGAAATGAGAATGGGGTTTTTGGATCTTCTGCTTGGAATGAAGGAGGGGCCACTAATCTACAGTCGGGGAATGCTGCTGACAGTTTGGTCTATGAGTTTGGAGGAAACTGTATGGGTGTCGAGTGAGGTAGAAGTGGTTTTACTAATCTGGCAGAAGGTGTTCGGCAGGTGTTTGGGGTAGCTACACTTCACCATTGGTGATGAAAGTTAACACGATTTAGTTTGATGCAAATATGGAATGCTCCACTAAATTTTAGTTTAATTGGACAAGTTTGGCAATGCAAACTTGAGTTGACCCCCAAATGGGCAGATGTGTCCCTTCCAAAGAGAATGTGGCTAGATTATCCTTGGAAATCCCATTTTTGGCAGAGACTCCTCATTTGTGGTGTTGAGCACTCGTGCAATGTTTCAAGACATTTGGATAAACTTTGCTATGTAGAGTTGCTTCAACTTAATTCTGGACAGAGAGGGTTGTACGATTATTTGGTGAATCAAACCACCTTGGAATGACGTGAAACTTGGCATGGCCACCAAATATAGCTCCAGCAAGATTGCGGGAATTTTCTGGAAATTTATTGGATTTCAAAGGGTCAAAACAGACAGAGTTGGTTTTCAAGGCTTTCCTCAAATATTTTAAACATAAATAGGGGGTTGAAAATCTTATGTATGGTAAATATATGTCCTCTAAGTACCTCCAAGTTTTCATACACAATAATAATTTCTCGCCTCAGAAATTATCATGCAAATAAAATAGGAAAATATTTTGAAAAGTACTTATGTTATGATATTGAAGAGTTAAAATAGTTCTAAAACCAGATTACCTTCTTTGAGTAAAGGCACTTCCTTGTCATCGGGTACTTGTATTGCAAACCCAAAGCAAGGTTTTAAAATAGTCAAAATGAGAAAATAATATTTTGAGAATAATCATGTTATAAAAATATGGTTTTTGGATCCACCCGTTCAACATACATACAAACAATGAAAATCATGACACTCATAGCATTTGTGTTGAACTTCCTTTAATAAACTCAGATTTTGAAACTACAGTTGAAGTGAGGTAAAAACAGGCTGTGACAGTATGATCTAGAGCGAGGATCGTATGATGTACATCATGAGGGATGGCACAAACGAGTGGAATATTTCTTTAGTGTCGCCAGGGGAAAGGCATTGTTCGGGTTCTTACCTCGAGTATGTTATATACGGCGGGTCGTGGATGACACGGAAGTTCCCCGAGTCTTGTGGGTACATTGCACAACCTCAACGGAATGTAAAACTATTCTAATAGCCGTGTCCAGGGTCAAATACAGTTGGGTAATCCTGATTAAACTACGTCTAGGTTTTTCTGCATAAACTAAGTGTGTGTGTGGGGGGGGGGGGAGAGTGTGAGAAAAAGATAGTGATATGTGAAAGATGATGCTTGAGCTAAGTTAGGTGACTTGGCATGATGGGTGGACATGGGATGCTCAACCCTCAGTTCATATTGATATCTGTAACATGTTCATTGGGTTACCTCTATGCCTTGTGATGCATGTCACACAAGTATTTGAACATGTTGTTGCACTAGGGAAAACATGCTTTCTGCAAAAACAACATACTAGTGTTATGTCATATTTTGTTATTTACTTGTTCCACATCATGGGTTGCTTGTGAGTACATTCAAAGTACTCCTTGGCTTGCCACTGGTTATATAATTGGCTAGGCATGGAAGAACCATAGTTTGGAGAAGAGTTTGTGAGAGAAGAACATGCAATCTAGGATGCATCCTAGTCAGAATGCCTGTAGGTTAAGGAAGATGGCATGGGTTCACGCTATCAGCCAAGTAATCCGCATTGAGTTGTGTGATGGTGTGTGATAACCCACAAGAGTAGGGGATTGCAACAGTCTTCGCGGGTAAGTTAACCCAATTTATTGATTCGACAAAATTGGAGCCAAAGAATATTTATAAGCTTTAACAGTTGAGTTGTCAATTCAACCGCACCTGAAAGATACTTGCTTGTCAATGAAATATTAGTAGCAACGTGATATGTAAGTGATGGTGGCAACGGAAATAAAAGTGGCAAAGCAACGAAAATAAAACAGTGAAAGTAAAGCTACTTGTGACTAGCAGGATTAAAACACTGTAGGCTAAGGAGATGGATGGTTGGTCATGGATGAGAGATATCAGGTATTTAACTTGCGGCAAGGCACATAGAAAAGTAATGATCATCTAGGCATATAACAAACATTAGGCATGTATCCCGAGGTAGTCATACGTGCTTGCAATAAGAACTTGCACAACATCTTTTTTCCTACCATCCCGCTATCAAAGGGGCCAAAAGGAACTTATGGAGATTAAGGTGCTCCTGTCAAAGAGCACCGGAACAAAGCATTAACAATCAATGGATACATGGAATCCTCAAACTATAGTCTATCCCCTTTGGTGTCCCAAGCTGTCACCATTGGGATCGCCGGTTTCGGACTATAATAGGTGCATACTACTCATAGATAGGATCTACAACACAAATATATTCATGAAAACATAACGTATTCAGATATGAAATCATGGCACTCGGGCCCAAAGTGACAAGCATTAAGAGTAACAAGTAGTAGCAAAGATGATAAACACCATAGTAGATGAATGGCAACATGGCCCCAACAATCCGACGAACTATTACGTGATCTAACTCATCCAATCTCTCCCGTCCTCTTCACCTACAGCAGAGAATTACTCACACATGATGGGAGAAGCCATGGAAGGATGATGGAGTGGTGATGGTGATAACGATGGCGACGATTTCCACGCTCCGGAGGCGAAGACAACCTCCAGATTAGCTCTCCCGAAGAAGAATCGAGTGTGGCGGCGGCTTTGTGTCGAGAACTTGCAAAACGACTCCTCTCCTAGAATTTCCTCGTCACGGAAAAAATAGGAGCCAAAGTAGGGCACCAGAGGGGTGAGCCTCGCCCAGGCGGCGTGCCGGCGAGGCCAGGAGGCAAGCCGCGCTAGTAGGTCGCCTGGGGCCCTGTGGATCCCCTCTGGCCCATCTTCTGGCACATGGTCCCTCCCGATGCGTGGATTTTCTCTTTTTTTTATGTGAATTTTCCGGGACGTCTAAATATCCATTTTCCTGCACAGAAGAGAACCATACAGGCAGCTCTGCTAAAAACAGCGTCAGTCCGGGTTTGTTTCATCCAAATCATGCAATAATGAGGCGAAAACAATAGAAAAAGTGTTTGGAAACGTCGATACATTTGAGACGTATCAACTCCCCCAAGCTTAGCATATTTCTTG
Source organism: Hordeum vulgare subsp. vulgare (assembly GCF_904849725.1). Taxonomy (NCBI): domain Eukaryota; kingdom Viridiplantae; phylum Streptophyta; class Magnoliopsida; order Poales; family Poaceae; genus Hordeum; species Hordeum vulgare. The sequence continues at coordinate 264,918,576 of NC_058519.1, read as the reverse complement.
TCCTCAAGCAATTCAGTTTAACGAATTGAACGCGAGAAATAAAACTTTGACAAACTCTTTTTCTTCATCAGATGTATATAAGCATGCACTACGAAAAAGTCCAACAAGTATTGCAGTAATGCTACAAATACAATACATGAAGCAATCCTTCGATGATGTGAAGAGTTTCAAACAACTAAGAAAGAATAATATGTAACTGAAAATCATAACAAAATCACAACACACATGACTTGGATATACTAGAGTGGTATCTCGCTAGCCCCCATGAGTGAAGAAAAACATAAATGCAGACGCTCCTTCGGAGTATTAAAGGAGACTAGAAATAAATATTTGAGAATAAGCAATATCACAATCATGCACAAGACAATGTGGTGCTTTGGGACAATGCACATTACACTCAGAATGACAATTATACTTTCTATAGTTGGTGCGTTTTATAAGAAGAGGATGACTCAACAGAAAAGTAAAATAGATAGGCCCTTCAGAGAGGGAAGCACTGATTTGCAGAGGTGCCAAAGCTTGAGCTTTAAAATAGAGCTAAATCAAAATTTGGCCGCTATGCTTTCACTGTCAACGTAAAAACTAAGAGATCTGAATATCTTCCATGTTAAATACATTATAGGTGGTTCCCAAACAGAAAAGTAAAGTTTTAACTCCCCCTCCACCAATCGATTACACTCCACGGCGGGCCGAATCCACGGGTACCGTCCATACAAACAACTATCCTCGGGGAGTTTTATTTCATTAAATTTGATTTGACACTGAGAATGGAACTAGGCATCCAAGTTACCAGCCACTTTCTCGTGAATGATAGTGAATCAACACATATATTGAGAATAACCTACTTAGCATGGAAGATACTCATAGCCTCTAGTCGCTACATGAGCGATTCGGGCATACAAAACAAAATATTTATTTGAAACTTTAGAACACGGCACATGCAAATTTACTTAGAACGACACATAAATACCGCATATAGGTAGGTATGGTGGAATCATATGGCGCAACTGGTTTTCAGGATTTTGCATGCACAAGCAGTCAGTCCGCTTAGTACAGGTGAAGGCTAGCAAAATACAGGGAGGCGACCAACTAGAGAGCAATAACGGTCATAATCATGCATAGCGACAAAGTAACATTGAATCTGGCATGAAAGCGATATAACTATTCTGAAATAAAAAGATCGTCAAGGCTTGATAGACTTCTAGTCATAACTATGTGTAAGCATGTGCCAAGTCAATCCAAAATTTCTCCGAAGGGAAATACCACTCTAATATGCGAAACCATGAACAGTGCAATGCATGCTAAACATTTCAATAACACATAATGCACTCCGGCTATTTGAGACTAGTCACAAAGAAAGCATGAACTACTGGGAAAGTATTGTAATCATAGCACTATGTCGCTACAAGCTGGTCTCTAGATCATAAGTACAGACATATGTACAAAACTAGAAACAAATAGAGTTCATACCAGCTTTCCTTGTTACATTACTTCCATCGATCTTCGTCATTATTGCCTCTTCACTTGTACGATCGAACATAGAAAGTACAATCAAGTGCGATTGGAACCATGGATGTGAGTTGAACTCTGCAAACAAAGCAAATTAAAGAGAGAAAAGAAATCTTTTTGGGTTTTCCAAAGGTTAAATAAAAGCAAAAGTAAAGAAAAAAAAATTTGTTGTTTTTGCAAAGAAAGAACAAAGAAGAACACGCAAAAACATTGAAAAGACTGACAAAGGATACTACAGATGATACAATGGAAGGGGAGAAGGATACGTACTCCCCCAAGCTTAGGATTTTTTCCTAAGCTGAGCTCGGCGAGTGCGGGCTCCAGGAGCTTCCTCGGGCTTTCAGAATGGTACTGGTGGCTCCAAGAATCATATGAGGCATCGGGCACGTACACTGATGCCCGACTGGCTTCCCAAGGAGAAGGCTCTTCTTCCTCAAGAACAACCTCCTCAATGGGGTTGTGGAACTGCTGCTGGATCATGAACTCGTCCAGCTCAGTCGAGGTGAAAGACCACCCATTCCTGCCAGTGTAATCAAACAAAAGTGGTCCAGGTAGATGGATCTTGCGAGTAGTAAGCTCGCCAAATCTCATAATATAAACAAGGTTACTAAAGTCGGAAGTCCTAGTAACAAACTCATGACTCTTCATAGCAGTGAGATCAAAGCTTATGAATGAAAAAGGCCTATCATCCGTGCGCACTATGCGCCTGCGGTGCTCGAGGATAAGTGTGGCATAAATTCCACCAAAGTGAGGTCCTTTGCCGCTGTTAGCGACGAGGCAACGAGCAATCAAAGCACCAATATTATACATGTTATCTCCTAAGAGGGCGGCTGCGAAGATAGAGAGATTCGGAGCCGAAATGTTGCTTATGTTGTCACGAGCTAACACCCCTCGATCAATATAATATGTGAAATACCTGATGTGAGGAAACAAGATACTGGAGATCTTCCCCCGGTGAATATCTCTCGGGTCCTTACTGCAAAGGGAAGCGAATACGGATTTCGACTCGTATGGCTGAACGTTCATTTTGGTCATCTTCCCGATATTCCGCACACCTATAGTATCACAAAATTCTTCCAAATACAAGGTAAAGACATCCTCATATAACCTGAATTCAGTCATGGAAGTTTTATCATTATATCTAAACCAGTTGACAAAATAATAGGTGAGTTTTGGATATTGTTGCACACGTCGTGCTATGAGATGTGTCAAACCTACAGTTGCACAGAGGTTATCAAACTCATACTTAATACCTGCCGCCATAAGGAAATCTGAACACGGGTATGACATGGCACGTGTTGTGTCCGTCTTGTGGAACAACTCCGGTGGCATGATATCATCATTGTAACTTGTCCCCAGAGTAGAGGATGAAGCTGCAGCTCTAGTTAATCTATCGGTAGGCTCGGGTTGCTTATTCCCAAACCATCCCTTTGCTTTTCCAAACAAGCTCATTTCTTAAATTTTTTGGTTCATCACAAAAATGGAGGTTTAAGCAAAAAGAAGTTGGAGCAAACTATTCTACTCACTGCCCTTACGCATAAGCTTGCATCAAAACTTCACAAATAAATTTCTAAGCATGCAAGCAAGCTCATATGAACAACACCAAGAGCTCCTAAATACTCACAAATAAGACCACAAATCAAAATTTTAATTGGGGGAGTGGAGGAGTTACATACCAGGGAGAAAATGTTCAAATTCTCAATGCAAATGATGGGTTGTAGAGAGAGATCAAAATTTGCCACCAAGAAAAGAAAGAACTCGAGCTCGAGCAGAAAAATTGGGATTTTTGGAGTGAGAGAGAGAAGGGAGGAAGAAGTACGTGGAAAGGGGCACAGGTGGGCCCAGGTGACCTGTGGGCGCGACCATAGGGCAGGCCGCGCCAGCTAGCCGCCGAGACAAAGGGTGCCCCCTGGTTGGCTCTAGGTGCCCCTACGTCTCTTTTTTGATGGAAATTTGAATTTTATATTTTCTGGAATTTTTGTGACAACTTCACTTTTGAAGAAAATTCGAAATATCAGCGGGAACATCCTCACAAATACCTAAAGGAACGGCTATTGACTTATCAGCCATTTGAAGAGAGATATTTGTAGGGATTAGTTTATCTATACAAACCCTTTTGTAAAGAGAGAAAGGCATAACACTCACTCCTGCACCAAGATCACATAAAGCAGTTCTGACATAATTGTTTTTTATGGAGCAAGGAATGGTGGGAATACCTGGATCACAAAGCTTCTTAGGAATCTTTCCACTAAAAGAATAATTAGCAAGCATAGTAGATATTGCCTCATTAGGAACTTTTCTTTTATTAGTTACAATATATTTCATATACCTTGAGTACAGAGGCAACTTAATAGCATCGGTCAAAGGAATTTGAACAAAAAGAGGTTTCCTCGGAAGGGGCATCCATTCACAAAATTTATTGTAATGCTCTTCTTCTTTAGTTTTGAAAGACTTACATGGGAAGGGCAATGATTTCTGTACCCATTGTTCTCTTTCCTTCCCATGTTTTCTTGCAACAAAATTGTAAGTGCATCTAGTGCCTGTTAGTGATTTTGGTGGTTTGAAGACTTATAGGTTAAGTATATAATGTGTTCTCGAGTGTACACATGATCTATAAGTCGCCGAGGAGTTTGAAATATTCGATGAATATCGACCCCTAAAAATGTATATCTTCGGTTGAAGAAATTGGTCTAAAGGTGAAGATTTGAATTGAAGAGAATCTGCGATGAAATTGATATTCCTCGTGAAGATATTGAAATTGAGGAATTCGGTATGTCCTGAAGAAAATCATATTGAAGACCTTGAAGCATGAAGATTTACTCTTTATGTTTTGTTTTCTTCACACTTGAATAATAGGAACATCGTACTGTTAAAGGGGGTCGAGGTAACACATTGGAATGAATTTCCTCATGATGCTCAACCCAAGCCTAATCCTACCAAAAGCCTCAAGCGAGGAATATGAGTGACATGAGGACTCTCACAGTTGAGGGTACCGACCGTTTCGATTGCCACGCCACATCATTGGTCTTATCCACACCAACGGTCATATTATTTAAGGGCATCAGTGTCAAATCTTGTCGGGATGCTCCCAGGCTATAAATAGCCGCCCCCCACAACCATTAGCTGGTTGGCTGCTCCGTTAGAAACTCACACTTGTCATAAGAGCAACCCAAATTCCTCAGAGTCTTCGAGAGTAATTCATGAGTGAGGAAATACCCAAAATACGAAACCACGAACCAAAAACCATGTGATTGAGCATCACTGAAGAAGTTGTTCCTGTGTGGGACCGAAGCCTTTTACCTTTGAGGACTGTGCATCCTCCACACGGTTAGGCGTCATGGTCTAGAGCAATCCAGCAGTCAATTGTGGATCGCCGGGTGACCAAGTTTGTGAGTGTTTGGAAGTCTGCCCTGAAGACTTAACACGAGTGTTGGGCGAGGACTGTGTGTTCTTAGCCCAAGGAGAATACGGTAGGGACTGTGTGTCCCGGGAATGTGTGTCTTTGTGTTTCAATACCAAGACGCTCCAAACCATATGTACAACTGTCACAGCAGTTGGAACTTGGTCATCAACTACTGTCTTCGCTGTGAAACGGGTTCTAATTCCTCAACTCTTTATATTCCCTAGATTACGTGTTCATGATTTTCACTGTCACTCTTTGAAGAATTTGCTGAAGACTTTCTATGAAATTCCTAAACCCCAAATTCTTCACGCAAGTTAATTCTCATTTGTTTTCTGCGTGCCTACTTACTGTGCAATCTGTTTTCACATTCCTCATACTGAAAAACTATTGGAATGAAACTTTGCACTCCTGATCCTTTACTGTTTCCACTGTAACTTAGTCATCAGTGAGGAATTTCCTCAAAAAGAATTTCCTCAGTGATGAAATTCTAAAAATCTCCTATTCACCCCCCTCTAGTCGATATAACACACTTTCAATTGGTATCAGAGCAAGGTACTCCCTTGTTCTGTGTGATTTTGGTTTAACCACCTGGAGTTTTTGTTAGGTCGACTGCAGGCATGATTAAGGTTACTGCAGCATGTCCTACTTTCGTAGGAAAGAACTTTCCCTTCTGGAAGACCAAGATGCAGATGCATCTACAAGCTATTGACAATGATCTTTGGTATATTGTGGAACATGGCGTCCCCATCATCTCTGCTAGTGTCTCTGCTGCTCATGTGAAGAAATTCAAGCAACTTGATTCTCAAACGAAGAATGTCAAGAAAGATCTATATGGAGCAAGCTATTCTAGACCACGTGCACTGAAGGCTAGAGCAATTTCCTCATCTGAAGAAGCAGACTCGGATGATAGCATTGGTGATCCTGAAGAATTTGGACAGGAGCTTGCAGTGCTCGTGAGGAAATTTGAGAGGTTTACACGACGTGGCCAGCTCGGTAAATCTTCAAGAAGAGATATGAGGAAATCAGAATCTTCATCTGAGGACTACAAGAAAAGAACCTGCCACAAATGCAAGAAATCAGGTCAGTACATTGCTGATTGTCCCCGTTTGGGAAAGGAATCAAAGAAGAAGAAATACAAGGATGATAGTTCTGATGACTCGAAGAAGAGGAAGAAATCTTCAAAATCCTCATTTTCAAAGCCCTCATCGCACAAGAAGACTAGTTTCAGAAAGCCTCGGGCACTTATTGGCAAGGAAATGGATTCCTTGGCAGAATCAGAGGAATGTGATGAAGAGGAGGGTTCTGATGAAGACTCAGAATCCGGACAGGCCAGCCTTGCACTTGCAACCACTTACGTCAGCAAGTTAGCCTTCAACCTTGAAGAAGATGATAACACCATCCACACTGATGACTATGCTAAGGACTTCGCTCCAACCTATTGCTTCATGGGAAAAGTTTCAAAGTTACGAAATGATGCTTCCTCCTCTGATTCAAGTGACTGTGAACCTGATGATTATAAAAAAACCCATTTACAGTAAACTTGCTATCATTGCCACTAAACAACAAACTGCCCTAGAAAAGCTTCAAAAACTGCTAGATAGAAACGATGATCTCTTGAATGATGAAATGAATCTTACCCAAATCCTCAATGAAGATGTGAAAAGTCTTCAGTCTAGATTTGATAATCTTCAAGATCATCATGACACACTCCTCGCTGATCATGAGAAACTTTCCTATGAATGTCTTCAAAGGAAGATTGATTTAGAGAAGTTGAGGATTTCTCATGATGATCTTCGTATGGAAAATGATTCATTACTAGCTCAACAGATCAGTGCTTCTCAAGCTCAATTCCTTCATCCATGTCTTAAATGCATTGAGCGTGAAACTGCTAATTCTTCACCAGAATCATCAAATGCTTCTATTGCTACAAATTCTTCAACTGCTCCTGTAGTGTCAAATTCCTCACTTGAGGAAAACACAAATGTCACTGATGAAAATGCAGGGCTGAAGGAATTGTATGTGACAGGCATATACAAAAGTCTCAAAGGACATCAAACCCTTTGTGATGTGCTCAAAAAGCAGATCTTGAACAGGAACCCAAGGAAAGAATGAATTGCCTTTGAGAGGAAATTGAATGCTGACGGATCTTATTGGAAACCTGAGCAGTATCCCAAAAACTCATGGGTTGCTGCTACTGGGCCACCTTTTGATCCATCCAATCTAACTGGCTTTTCATGTGAACTATCCTCTTCCGCAGATGAGTCATTTGACTCTAACTATAAACTGTTCAAAAATCAATTTGGTGAAGTATTTGCTCGATATGTTGGAACTAACTGCAGGAATGGCCCTCCCTTGAGGATAATCTGGGTTCCCAAAAGTTGCCTTGAAAATCTACAAGTGAATGTCTTCATGACACCACCGTTTAAGAATTTGAACCCCAGATCAAATTCCTCAGGAGGACCAAAGTCCTCAAGAGGATCAAAATCCTCAACTGGTCAAAACTATGCCCGTACCTGTGCTAATGCTTCTAACATGGAGGGAAACTACAAGGAATATGAATATGAGCGATACTCTTCAAATCATTATGTTCATAAATCCTCAAACCAGTTCTATGCATATTCATATGAGTACTTTAATCGCCCTACTGCTAACAGAAGTGCATTAGCTTCAATGTGTCCTTTCTCATATGGTGCTCGCAGGATGATGAATGCTTTACCACCCCTTCAGATGTGGGTGGTGATGAAATTGAACTAATCACTTCTGCACGTCAGGTCTCCAGATGAAAATCATCATCTGAAGAAGTTGTTGGAGACCAAAGGAAATACTTGATAGGACGGAAGCTAATATTGATGAAATAGAAATATTTCACACGTCCTTATAATTCTGTTATGATGAAATTCCTACGTGATGAAATTGATATCATATTCTTCAAATCTGAAGCATATGACATGGTAAGCTGTACTAATTCATCTACAGGATGACAAACCCAAAAGTACTGAGTGGGTTCTTGATAGTTGCTGCACACATCACATGACTGCTGATTAAAGCTTGCTGATGAATATGCCACTAACTCCATCACCTCTGAAGAAAATCACATATGCTGACAAAGGTAAAAGCAAGGTATTGGGACTTGGCAATGTGGCTATTTCCAAGGATAGGCATATGGACAAAGTGATGCTGGATGAATCCCTTGGTTTTAACCTCATGTCGTTCCCGATGCTTTGTGATCTTGATATGATTGTTATCGTTGCTAGATATAGATGTGTTGTGATCATGGAATCTGACAAATCCAAAGTCTTCGAAAGTGTAAGAAGGGGGGATTTGTACATTGTTGATTTCTCTATAGGTCCTCAAACAGCCACTTGCTTACTAGCAAAAACCTCAGAAGGGTGGCTATGGCATCGAACACTCGGTCATGCAGGGATGAGGAATTTGCACATGCTCGCGAAGAAGAAGCATGTCATCGGCATCGAATCAGTCAAATTCCTCAAGGATCATCTCTGTGGTGCATGTGAATCTAGGAAAATGACCAGAACCAAGCATCCCTCGAAGACTATCATGACTACTACTCGTCCATTCGAATTGCCTCACATGGATCTATTTGGACCTACTCATTATGCCACAGTAACAAATGCAGCATAGTTGATGATTACTCTAGATATACATGGGTGCATATCATCTTATATAAAACTGAAGTGCAGGAAATATTCAAACGATTTTCTTCTCGGGCCTCGACGAACTTCGGCATCAAGATCAAACATATCAGGAGTGATAATGGAACAGAGTTCAGAAACACTAGTCTTGATGATTATCTTGATAAACTTGGTATTACTCACGAATTATCTGCTCCTTATACTCCTCAACAGAATTGTGTTGTAGAAAGGAAGAACAGGACTCTGGTTGAGATGGCAAGAACCATGCTTGAAGAATATCAGACTCCTCGTCGCTTTTGGCCTGAAGCAATCAACACTGCATGCCATATCATCAACAGGGTATATCTTCACAAATTCCTCAAGAAAACCTCATATGAACTCCTCACTGATAAGAAACCCAATGTAAGTTATTTCAAAGTCTTCGGTGCAAAATGTTGGATTAGAGATCCTCACCATAGCTCTAAATTTGCACCTATGGCACATGAGGGTTTTATGCTCGGTTATGGAAAGGACTCCCACACCTACAGAGTCTTCAACAACTATCACCACAAAGTTGTTGAGACTATAGATGTGCGTTTCGATGAAACTAATGGCTCGCAAAGAGAGCAATTGCCTTGTGATCCAGATAAGCTGTCTCGTGAGGAAGCAATAAATCTCAAACCCACTAAGGAAACTGATGAAGAAACCATCCCCATTACTAATGAAAATCAAGAAGCTGCTCCTGAGGAAATTTCTCCAGAACCAATTCCTTAGCCCAGACAAAATCCTCAACCAGCTCACCCGAGGATTGCAAATGAAGTGGAACTTGACAAAATCCTCAATGACATCAACGCGCCAGGTCCTCTCACTCGCTCAAAATATTCACACTTAGTTAACTTTTGTGGGCATTTCTCCTTTGTATCTATCACAGAACCCTCAAAAGTTGCTGAGGCTTTCCTGGAACCGGAGTGGATCCAAGCTATGCAAGACGAACTTCTTCAATTCAAGCTGAATGACGTATGGGAGCTCGTCAAACGACCAGATCCTCGCAAGCACAATATCATCGGAACCAAGTGCATTTTCGGAAACAAGCAAGATGAGGATGGTCAAGTGGTGAGGAATAAGGCACGACTAGTAGCCCAAGGCTACACCCAGGTTGAAGGAATAGATTTCGATGAAACTTTTGAACCTGTTGCTAGACTTGAAGCTATTTGAAAACTACTTGCTTATGCTAATCATCATAGCATCATATTATATCAAGTAGATGTGAAAAGTGCATTCCTCAATGGTAAGCTTGAGGAAGAAGTATATGTTGCTCAGCCCCCAGGTTTTGTGGATCCAAAGAATCCAGACAAAGTCTTCAGACTCAAAAAGGGGCTCTATGGTCTCAAGCAAGCCCCTCGGGCATGGTATGATACATTGAAGGAATTCCTCATGAAAAAAGGCTTCAAACCTGGTTCACTCGATCCAACTCTTTTCACTAAATCCTATGATAATGAGCTATTTGTGTGCCAGATATATGTCGATGATATTATATTTGGCTGTACTGACAAACGATACAGTGATGAATTTCCTTACATGATGAGTGAAGAATATCAGATGTCTATGATGGGGGAGCTAAAATTCTTCCTAGGTCTTGAAATTCGTCAACAACGCAATGGAATCTTCATATCACAGGAGAAATACCTCAAGGATGTTCTGAGGAAATTCGACATGCATGAATGCAAAGGTGCCAAGACTCCAATGCCTACCAACGGCCACCTCGGCACTGGCGAAAATGGTAAAGAATTCGATCAGCAGGTATATCGCTCTATGATTGGCTCTTTTATTGTATCTATGTGCATCTAGGCCAGATATAATGCTTAGTGTTTGCATGTGTGCACGTTTTCAAGAAAAACCGAAGGAATCACACCATAAGGTTGTGAAGCATATTCTTCGATAGTTAGCTCACACACCAACACTAGGATTATGGTATCCCAAGGGCTCAAATCTTCATCTGGTAGGGTATTTTGATTCTGACTATGCTGGTGACCGTGTGGATCACAAGTCAACATCTGGCACATGTCATTTCCTCGGAAGATCACTAGTTTGCTGGTCCTCAAAGAAGCAGAACTGCGTATCTCTCTCCACTGCCGAGGCTGAGTACATTGCTGCTAGTTCATGCTGTGCTCAATTGCTATGGATGAAGCAAACCCTCAAGGACTACGGCATCAACATGAAGAATGTGCCTCTCTACTGCGACAATGAGAGTGCAATCAAGATTGCAAACAACCCAGTACAACACTCGAAGACCAAGCACATCTAGATTCTTCACCATTTTCTTCGGGACCATGTCCTCAAGGGCAATATCCTCATCGACCACTTGAAGACTGATGATCAACTGGCAGATATCTTCACTAAGCCCTTGTATGAGAAAAGGTATTGCAAGTTGCGGTGTGAGCTAAATATCTTAGAATCTTCAAATGTTTTGTAAAAACATGCACACATACTAACACTTATGCAAAATTGATGACTTAGATGTGCAACACACGATGAATCGATTTTCTTCAACTAATGAAGAATATCACTCTGAGTGTGAAGAAATCAACGAAGAAATTGATTCTCAGGGCCCTATGATAATTGTACACGGCGTCTGTAATCAACATTCTTATATGGTGTGTCACGCCACCGCCCAACATGAAATTCTTCAAGTTGATTTTCTTCAAAGTTCCATTTTCTCAAAATTTGATTTTCTTCAAAACACTTGTTCCTCAAAATCATTTTTCTTCAAAACTGTATTTCATCGTTGTGACGATTTATCACAAAATCCTCAAGTTAGTCAAATCTTCGAAAACACTTGATGAATTCTGTTTACCTAGATAGACTGTGATTTCAAGTCCTCAAGAGCATTCACTTATAGCTATTTCTTCAAGTTGATATTTCATCTAAGTGAATGTGATCGGACCCTACTTTCCCTATATGCTATTCTCATCCAGTCTATTCAATTCTTCATATGCCTTCTACTTGAAACTTTGTTCGAAATCCTCACTGCGTCCTTATCAGCTTATGATTTTGTAACAAAATACTCAAATCTTCAAAAATATTTTTTTTGAATAGTAACTGAACCCCACTTTCCTCGTTCGGATAACCACGATCTCCACGATCTCCGCCGCTTTGCTCGTAAGCTACACGTGTCCTGCGGAGACGTAGAGGCACGGGCTATTTGGTCCGATTTCTTCGCGCCAACAGTAACTGCCTGGCTATAAATATGTTCCCATCCCCCTCGGTAAACACTTCTTCGCTCCATCGCTCTCCTGCTATAGCAAAGTCCCGAACCCTAGTGCCACCGTTGGAAGTCTCGACGCCGGCGAAGAAGAGCTTCACTACCTCGACTTTTCCGTCGCCGAAACCAAGCCGGAGTCGGACCATCCTCGTCCACCGCCGCCATAGACGTCCTCTGGTGCCGGCTTAGGGCGCATTGGACACGCACTGAAAGAGTTTCTCCCTGCTACTCTTCTCTGTTCTTCGTGCGCGCCATCTAGGGTAAATAAAAACCCTTTTTTTACAGCAAGTTTGATCTACTATTTTACCTCTGTGATGTGAAATCTGATTTTCTTCAAGAATCCATCCGTTTCTTTTCCTCAAACACTGCCTATCACCACACTATTGATGAACTTCACGAAGAATCTAAGATTTTCACGAGATTCCTCAGTTGTGCGCATTTTCAGATCTGTACAACTCTGGAAACCAAGAACAGTATGCTTAGGCAAATTCCTCAACCACTAGTCAAATACCTCAACTGTCAAAAAATTTCATTTTCTTCCAATCTGAGAACGCATATGACCTCTCCACATTCCTCGCAACTATACTCTGTTCACAGGTACACACATGTCAGCTGATGAATCTCTCGGTTCTCATCAAATTAACTCATTTGCAGCGTTTCTTGAAGAAAATATTCAAGTCTCATCAGAGTCCTCAAGAGTTCAATCTCATCAGCAAAATCCTGAGCTGAAGAAAATGGAGGATGACAGGAAGCAAAAGGGAGACAAGAAACTTGAGCAGAATACAACCGTAGATATCCCTGAGGATCTATACCTGGATTACTGCACTCCGGATGAAAATGAAACTGTGCCCAAGAGAAAGATTCGGCTTCAGAAGATAGAACGCCGATGGGCTAAGGAGTGGAAGGAGTTCAGATTTGTCACTCCCAAATATGCGAAGAAATTCGCTCTGAATCCTCCTGGCAAACGGGCTCTACTTGAGGATTATCAAGAACCACATACCTCAAGCCTCAAGACGCTTGATAATTATCTTGATGAAAAGGAAAAACACTTGGCAAAGCTCAAGAAGTAGGGAGAGGCTGCTGTGAGGAAATTCAATGAATCATCTGCTGCTGCATAAAATGCAGCTACTTCCTCTGCTGTTGAGACCTCTGGTACGACCATTCCTCAACACAAGTATGTGCCACCAAAACCAAAGGCTACAAAGCCTCAAGAGAAACCAGCTCCACCATCAGCTCCAAAACCATCTGTGCCAAAACCCTCAGCACCAAAATCCTCAGCACGACCACAGGCTTCAAAACCTAAACAGAAGCCGGTAGTGAAGCCACTGCCCGCTACTTCCATCGCCTCACTCCCAGCTGCAACAAGCTCGGAGACAAAGTCTTCACCAACTCCTCTGAAGACTAAGGTGACTTCTGGGAGAGGAACAAGACCCAGCCCAAGCAAAATCATCACGGTCCCTTCTGCATCAGAGGGTAGTGATGAATTTGATGATGAAACTTTGCAAGCAATGATCAGAAACAAGCAAGAGAGGGTAGCTCAAGCTTCTCACAGCTCCATTCCTCTAGCCATGGACCCAAAAGTCCTCCTAGACTACATCAATATCTGGTATGAGGACCCCAACACTCCACTTGATGACTTGAAACTTCCCCCTGGCATCAGCCACATGGTGGCCACATTCATCAACGAGGCCAAGTGGAAGGAGTAGCAAGCTAAACAGGCCAAGGTGGCTAAGCTAAAGAAGGAGAAATTCCTGAAGCAAAATCTCCTCAATATGACGCCTGATGATCTTGTGTCAACACACGCAAAGTTGAAGACTTTGACAGATAAGTACTCCAAGCTTTCTGACCGTCAAAGTCTCAAAAGCAATTTCATCAAACTTGCTACTGAAGTTGTTAACGACTACAACAAGAAAGCTGCCCCTCCAGTACCAACTCCTCAGCCTCTGATTGAAGAACCAGCCGATGAAACTGCTCAAGCTGAGGAAATCCCTCAAGAAAGCCGTATGGATCAACCTACAGCTGGTGAGACAGACCCTGCTCCAGCTGCTGCTTCCAAGCCAGCTGATGAATCTGTTCCAGCTGCTGCTTCAAAGCCAGCTGATGACTCTGGTCCAGCTGGTTCCTCAAAGCCAGCTGATGAATCTGCTGAGAAAACACCTTCACGAAAAGCTTCAAAGGTGAAGAAGATGACTCTGTCTGCATCAGACATGAAGAAGACAAGGGCTGCTGAAAAGGAAGCCAAGAAGAGAAAGGCCTCTTCAGCAGAAGAACACACTGAGGCCAAGCGCCTCAAAGCACTTGAAGTAAATGCACCACTGGATCCTATGCCACTTAACAACGCTCCATCTTATGAAATGGTTACCTTCGCAAGCGAAGACTAAGAGCAAGGTCCTGATGAGGAAACGAAGGATGCTGCATCTGAGGAACATACTGACGAAGAAATTCGCATTGATGACAGTCCTCAGCCTTCCATTCCTCATGTAGAAACTGCACAAGGATCAGCTGCACCAGTTGATGAATCTGGCCTTGTCACCAAGCAAGCTGAGGAAGAACAAAGTGAAAATCCTCAAGCTGATGAAATTCAGAGTCTTGAGCAAAATCCTCAACCCGAGGATCAGGCAGACCCAACTCCTCCTCCTGACCAAGATCCTCAAACTGAGGCTCAGGATGCACCCATTCCTCCTCCAGAGCAAAACCCTCAACAAGATGCTCCATTTGACGACATTCCTCAGCCTGAAGCTCAGCCAGATCCCATTCCTCAGCATGAAGCACAACAAGAGCATGTTCCTCAGCCTGAAGCAGAACAAGAGAATGCTCCTCAGCCTGAAGCTCAAGCTGATGAAATTCCTCACCCTGAGGACCGTGCTGAGGAAAATGCACCAGACCAAGACAATGCCTTCGTCATCCTCAATCTAGAGTCTGCAATTGTTGTCTCCCCTCAGGTCAAACAGCCAAACCTTCAGCCCATGCAGCGTCAGCCGCTCTCAAGGCGGCCAAAGTTTCAAAAGCAGGACTTCTTCGAAGAATGCATGTTCTTCATCGGAGAAAATCCCTATGACAAGCCTCGCATAAGGCATCCGAAGTTTTGGACGAGGACACATCTCAATTACTATGCCTCTGTGCTGTGTGGAAGAAACAAGATTTTCCAGCACAGGCATGTTCCTCATGTTGAGCTTGAAGAAATACCATGCCTGGCTCCAGTCCTCAACGTCCTTCATGAACCTGGACTCCTCCCAATGTGCTCACATATCTGGAACAGTGAGATTATTCTTCAATTTGTGCCACTCTTCACATATCTGGAGATCCTGCAGATATCAACACGTGGGTGTTTGACTGGATGACGCAAAACACACACTACAAGGCTCCTGCCATTGAGCTCCTGCGTGAACTGCCAGTGTCAATTCCCTAAGAGCAAGCCGTGAAGCTTTATGATGAGCGTGAGCATCCCAATGGGATGATGGAAGTCCTCATGAAGCCTTTGGCTCAAGGGCAACCACCGAGAAAAACCTTTCTCATCCATGAGCTCAAATATGAACCAAGTACTGTTTACAGAATCCTCTGCAGCGTTCTTGCACCGATCAAGGGTCACGATGATGAAGAAGATGTCGTAGGCCTCATGAAGAATATCCTCTTCAACATCGTTCATGGTATTCCTATCAACATACATGATTTCTTCTTGAGGACTTTGGCTGACAATGCAATATGTCCTTTTGACAACAAGATATATGCTCCATGGATCATGACATTCATCAGGACAAGGACAGGCATCAACTTTCACGTTGATTGCAGGAACCATGTTGGTTATATGCCTCCTATCAGGGTCAACAAGAAAACCTTCGAGCTCGTTGAAGGAAAAGGCAAGTCTGTCATTGATGAAGGCCGTAGGCCCCTTGATGGCCAGTTCAGAGAGCCTTAACCTTATTCTTCATGGGTTGACACTGAGACTCATCCTCCAAGTCATGTTGCTCCTCGTGTGCTGAATACCAGAGAGCTTCTTCTCAGTCTTCACCAGAAGGTGGATCGGAATCACAAGTAGGTCAAACGCCAGTTCGGCACCATTGTGAAAACCCTCAATGAAACGCAGAATGCTGTGAAGCTTAACCATCATTATCTTCATGATGTTTTTGATCGCACCTGGGCCACACTTGCTCATCTGAAGACTCCGGCAGAACTTGAAGAATTGGAGTTTGTACGAGACTTTGACTGGTCGTGGCCACCCAAGAAGAAATTCAGGCCAATTCCAGTTCCAGACCTTGAGGACAGTTCTTCTTCTTCATTCCGCACTGTTGAATCTGCTGAAGACCAACAAGACACTGCCACCGGTCCAAGGAAGAAGACTGCTCCCAAGAATCCTCACACATCTTCATCAACTGCCAAGGAGTGAAGTCTTCATGGGCGTTAGTCCTCAGTTTGTCCCTTTTTGTCACTTGATGACAAAGGGGAGAAACTTGAGAGTTAGTCTTCAAGCGGGATATTTTGGGGCTTATGAACTATATTTAAGTTACAAACTCTTGGCTCAGGGGGAATTCCTTCTCCTTCTTCTCTTCTTCTTCTTCTTCTTACTTTTCATTTTTCCTATTTCTTCTCCTCTTCTCCACTTCTCCTCTTCCTGGAGCTGAATTACCTAATTATGTCTTTTTGGAGCTAAATGGTCTAATTACCTCATTTTAGAGGAAAACAAGCTAAGTATATAATATTCATGAGGTAACCAAGGTTCTTATGCCATTTTGAGCTTAATATGGTATTTTGGAGCTAAATGGGCTAATTATTTCATTGTTGGGGAAATTAAAGCAAGGATAATATGAAAGAGGAGAAGAAAGAGGGGGAGGAGGAGAAGAAGAAGAAATCAAGAAGAAGGAGGAGAAGGAGGAGTAGGAGGAGGAGGAGAAGGACTAGAAGGTCCTTGGCCTTCTCCTCCTTCTCCTCCTCCTCCTCCTCCTTCTCCTTCTTCTCTTCTTCTTCTTCTTTCTTTTCATTTTTCCTATTTCTTCTCCTCTTCTCCTCTTCTTGGAGCTAAATTACCTAATTATGTCTTTTTGGAGCTAAATGGGCTAATTATCTCATTTTAGAGGAAAACAACCTAAGTATATAATATTCATGAGCTAACCAAGGTTCTTATGCCATTTTGAGGTTATTATGGCATTTTGGAGCTAAATAGGCTAATTATGTCTTTTTGGGGAAATTAAAGCAAGGATAATATGAAAGAGGAGAAGAAAGAGGAGGAGGAGGAGGAGAAGAAGAAATCAAGAAGAAGGAGGAGAAGGAGGAGAAGGAGGAGGAGGAGAAGGACTAGAAGGTCCTTGGCCTTCTTCTCCTCCTCCTCGTCCTCCTCCTTCTCCTTCTTCTCTTCTTCTTCTTATTTCTTTTCATTTTTCCTATTTCTTCTCCTCTTCTCCTCTTCTCCTCTTCTTGGAGCTAAATTACCTAATTATGTCTTTTTGGAGCTAAATGGGCTAATTATCTCATTTTAGAGGAAAACAAGCTAAGTATATAATATTCATGAGCTAACCAAGGTTCTTATGCCATTTTGAGGTTATTATGGCATTTCGGAGCTAAATGGGCTAATTATTTCTTTTTGGGTAAATTAAAGCAAGGATAATATGAAAGAGGAGAAGAGAAACTTACCGTAGTGGTCATCAAGGAGGAGAAACACCACAGTTGCTCGCGGCGGCTTCGTTTGGAGATGGTTGCCCTGTAGAAGGGTCGTGCGAGGCCGCTCGAGAGTTATTATGCAGAAAAGATATTTTGCAATGTCTTAGTTAGCATGATGACACTCAATTATTAATACTAGTTTATAATGAAACTCACCGTGCCAATCGAAGAGAAGACGGGCATCGGCGGAGGGACTTGACCGCTCTTCTCGCACAGACCCTGAATAGTGGGTCGTATTAGTTAGTAATGAAACAGACATTACACACAGGATTTGGCTAATGTGAAAAAAAACATACCACAAAAAGATCGTACATGGCCCGTTGACCCCCCTCATTCCGGGCCCTCTCCTCCTCAAGAAATCGTGCCGTGGTCTGGTCCCTCTCATCAGGAGGAGCCTGAAGAGCAGCCTGGCTTGCCAATCTTGCTTTCTCAAGAGCAGCCTGGTTTGCCGCTCTCTCTTTATGAAGAGCAGCCTGAAACACCATTCCTCGTTACCACAGTAATGATCTACGGTGACACACATAATGAAATGGATGAAAGTGTTCTTAGTCCGTACAACTAACCTCGATGGCAAGTTCGACTGGCCGTTGACGACGCGTTATCTGACGACAGCTGCTCGACTGGCGCGCCTTGATCTCCGGAAGAGTGAGTGGAGAACGTATTATCCCATCTCCAATGGCTATCGAGCCATGGGGCCTCTCGCCACCAGATATCATGACCAGCTCTGGATCCAAAGGTTCCTAGCTAGGGTTAAAGTCATCCCGTTTCGTAGCCTTCCCCGCGTCCCTGTATGCCACGAGCTTCTGGTGGGATGATATGTTGGTGAAGTTATTGGGATCATCCAGGTCAGACTCTGAGAATGCCTTCGCCTTCTTGTACGAGGCAGTATGGGCCATGCCATAAAGGTCGTACAAGTGTGGCATCTCAGTCTTATTGTGATGCCCCTAAAAGAGAGGAACAAAATATTAGCATCAAGAATGAATTGCAAGAATCATGAAGCAAATCACATACCTAGTTCGTCCAAACTGAAGTAAGTTGGCGCTGCCTTGATGGTGTGGCACACCAACCATTTGGCTACGCCGATCCTTCGCATTCTCGTGGACGGCTCGCCAGCTGCCTGTGCACCACTCATCAACCAACGCCTCCCAACAATCCATCTTATCTGCACACCATCTCGGTGGCACCTGTAAGTTATTAGAAAGACTTTTCAGCGCTACGCCTATGAATGAAATCAAGAAAACTATGTAGAAGGACTTAAGAATAGGTAATTACCTTCATGTATTGCTCCTTCTTCAGAAACTTTCCGCGGCAATCCTTCTTCTGCTTCTTAATACCACGCGTGGCGTAGTAATCTTGAATAGCCTGTGGCCGAGCCTCGTGGCGCAAGTTCTGTAGTAACCGCCTACACTCGGCCTCGAGAACACTGGCCGCCTCATCCTCATATCCATCCTCACACCTATAGAAGGTCTGCAATCAAACGTGAAAACACCGATTAGTACAATAATTAGCTATATTGTTAATTTTAGATTATGTAAAAGGACAATTTACCCAAAAGCTCTTGATCACCATCTCGGCCCTCGTGTGGCACAAGACACCATCTATAATCTCCTCCGGCTGGGCCTGTGCAGCCTGGTAGTGCTCCGAGGAAAATCCTAGTGTAGGAACCTGAACCTCACCAGGAAACGTGACAAACCCTGGGAAATTTGTCCGGCCAAGCACACCAAGGACAGAGTTCGGCCTTCGGACTCCAAGAGGGTGTACCCATCCCTGCAGTATGATAGGTCAATGCATTAGATATTTGAACAAACTTGAAGGCAAAATCTAAAAAAGGGTAAATGTACATACCTATCTCCTTCAGGTTTAATCACCGGCCTCTGCTCGCGGGTAGCCGGGGCGACCAGGAGACGTGTACTACCACGCTTGTACACGGTGGCCCCGTCCACCTGCACATCACCCTCACTATCCGTAATCTCATCCCCCCATCCCCGCCCCCTTAGCCACCCGGACCCTCGGTCCAATCCGGCAACTCGGTACGATCTGGCCAGGTCTCCCATCCGGGCCTCTCCACGTCGGGTGAAGCCTCCGAAACCGTATTATCCTCCGGCTGCTCCTGGGCCGAATGCACCTCGACCCGAGGCTGCTCCTGGACCGGAGTCTCATGGGACGAATTCCCATCAACAATAGGCTCCTGGAACGAAGTCCCCGTAGCCTCCTTCACAATCGGGGCGACCATACTAGTCCTATGCTCGGGTGAATGAGCTGGTGGTGGTGGCGAGGATGGCTCAATAGTCCTCCTGGATCTTCCGTGGCCACCACCTCTCCCTGTACCGTTCCCCTTCTTCCCTACCCGACCAGCACCTCTCCCAGTGGGCAATGCCGCCGACGAAGTAGAACCCAAGGGTGGTGTCGATAGACTGTCTGCCAAGGCTCTACAGAGAGATAGGGGTGGAAGGGAAGTACCACCCCTAGTGCGTGGCGCCTGGGAAGAACCCGTCGAGCGATCTGGACTAGCGCCCACCATCTTTCCACACCTGGTGACCTGCCATGATAAACATTAAAAGAAATTAGTACAACAAAAAAAAATTGAATAACTGACATGAATTATAATATGTACATGAATAATAAAGATAAAAATATATATAATTTAAGTTGTGAATCTTACAAACTAATAATCATCATCAATAAATGCATCATCATCATCACTATCACGCATGTCTTCATGAATGATGTGCTCGTCGGGTTCAACGGTGTGAAGTTGTGAAAGGCCTTCCTTTAATCGTTGAAGCATTGACAGGTCATCTGCATCAGTAACCTCTATGAGTTCCAGGTCTTCTGGTTCCGTCTTAGGGCTGGAGTCGGATTCATTGTCGCTGTCTACTTCCATGTTGTTGGGTGAAGCACGGTGGTACTTGAAACGTTTCTTGCAAAGACGCGTTTCTTGGAAGAATTCTCCATCATATGTGTCTGGGTTAATGTGAGGTTCATAATCGTGGTCATTTGGGAGAGGTGGTCTGACATGTGGCGGCACTTCATAAACAACATACCAACCTTCCAGATTCTTATCCGTTTGGCATGCCCACGGTAGATAGAAAACTTGGGTCACGTGTTGAGCCGTAATATAGACATCGGGAACATCTAAATGGGTGTTTGGATTTATTTCAACAAGTCCTATATGTTCATGAGTCCTTCTAGTCTTTTTCGGATGGAACCAATAACATTTGAAGACTACGACGTTCGGTGGGTTTTCACCATAGAATTGAAGTTCATAAATTGCTTCAACTCTTCCATAATACTCGATAACACCTTCGCCGTTAGCAGAGACGCCACAATTTGTAGATTTCCGGTCGGGCATAGATAGCTCTTTCCCAAAGGTACGAAAGAGATACCCGTTGATGTTGTATTTCTCAAATGAACAGACCTTATAGTCAAAACCATTAGCGACTTGTCTCAATTCGGCGTCCATAGACTCTGAATTAGCCTACAAGTTTAATACGAAACGTTTGTTGCATTAGCCGCAAGTTAGACCAAGAATGAAATCGTCCATTATTGATAATTACCATTTGTTTGAACCAAGAGATGAAACCGGGATAGCCGCTTCCTGTCTTTGACAGAAGCTCATACTCTTCGACGGAATCATTTTCGATCACCGCTCCATCCGAGAATTTGACGACGTAACGGTTGTTTGAAATATCTGGGAATAAGAGCAGTTCAAATGAATTAGAAGTTATGGGAAAATGTGCCGAGAACTCACTCAATGTACGGCCGCACTTCTGTTAGGTTGTTGAAGATATACAATGAAATGTTCCGCCATTCTTCGACATCCAACGTTATTGGTTTCGAAGCACCGGCTGGTGCGAGCTTCCCTTTGAATAGGCTGAGGTTGGACCCACCATTTTTAGGGTCTGCATCATTGTGCCGAGGCTTCGGATTATGCAAATGATGATTTTTGGCTTCGTAGTGTGCTGTCACAAAGTTTGCCACCTCCTCAGTAATGAATGCCTCAGCCATTGATGCTTGAATTCGACGCTTATTTTTACATTTAGCTCGAAGGGTCTTCTGCATCCTCTCAGTTGCATAGCACCAACGATCTTGCACGGGCCCACCCAATCTTGCCTCGGTCGGTAGATGTAAAATCAAATGCTGCATTGGATTAAAGAAGCCCGGTGGAAAGATCTTCTCTAACTTGCACAACAACTCTGGTGCAAACTCCTCCATGTCTTCTACCACGCCAGGCGACAATTCTTCCGCACAAAGAACACAGAAGAAATATCTCAGCTCCGCCAGTACTAGCCATTCATTCTTAGGAATAAAGCCACATAACATCACCGGCATTACCCGCTCTAGCCATATGTGCCAATCATGACTCTTGAGACCAAAGATTTTTAATTTTTCAAGACTCGGTCCCCTCTTTATATTCGCTGCATAACCATCGGGGAACATCAAGTGCATTTTGACCCACAAGAAAATTTCCCTCATAGCTGGCCTTCCAAGATTGAACCAGGCCTTTGGCTTCGACCACTTCTGCTTTCCTTTGCCTTCTCGCATGTTTTGTAACGGTCTATGACATAGTGTCTCTTGATCGACTCTAGCCTTAATATTCTTTTCAGTGTACCAAAAATAGCCTCTCCGATATTCTTTTCAGTGTGCATCATGTCGATATTGTGTGGAAGAAGGAGGTCTTTGAAGTAAGGCAGATCCCAGAAGCATGGCTTGTGAGTCCAGGCGTGTTTGAATTATACCCCTTGAAATACCCTGGACGCTCTAGATCAGGCTCGAGGGCGTTTAACTGATCCAGGATCTGTTGGCATGTGAACGCAGGTGGTGCCACGTTTTTGACAACTTTACCTTTGGTAAAGTTCTTCTTGTCTTTTCTGAACTGATGGTCAGGATCCAGGAACTGTCTATGCAAGTCAAAGCAAGAATACTTCCGACCCTCCTGCAACCAAGGAAACTGAAGAGATGCCTTGCATTGGGGGCACGGGAACCTTCCATGCACACACCATCCAGAGAATAGCGCATACGCTGGCAAGTCATGCATAGAGTACATGTACCACACAAGCATTTTGAAGTTTTCTTTTCTAGCGGCATCGTATGTCTTGACCCCATTATCCCAAGCTTCTTCCAATTCATCCTTAAGCGGTTGCAGGTACGCATTCATATTCTTCCCAGGATAATTGGCCCTGGAATTATCAACGTCAGAAATATGTTCTTTCTTTGCATAATCTGCCCAGGGGGGAGATTGAGTGGAATGACAAATACAGGCCAACAACTATATTTGGTTGCCGTCATGCCGAAGGGATTAAAACCATCTGTGGCGGTGCAGACTCGAGGATTACTTGGATCTGGCGCTTTATCCTCATGCAATCCATCGAAATGTTTCAACGCTTCCCCATCCGATGTGTGTACCATCTTATTCCCATCCGCATCTAGTTCGGTTCTTTTGGCCAATTTGTGCCATGTCATCTATCTGGCTGTCTCTTCGACCATGAAAAGACGTTGAACTGTTGGTACGATTGCCATATACCTAAGAACACTAACTGCGATTTTGGTCTGCCTCTTCTCACGCATACCGTTTTCTACCACAAGATACCTGCAAGACTCGCAATTGGGACAATAGTCCAAGTGTGCATACTCCTTCCTAAATAAGACACATCCTTTCTCACATGCATCTATCTTCTCATAGGGCATCTTAAGTACACGAAGTATTTTTCCGACTGGTACAGGTTTGCAGGCATGACATGGCCTTTGGGTAGGAAACGTCCAAATAGTGTCGTCATCGCGTCGTAGCATTCTCTTCCCAAGTTGAACTGAGCCTTCAGAGCCATTACTTGTGCAATTGCATCTAGCTGACAGAGCTCAGTGTGCTCATGGAGAGGACATTTTGAAGACTCCAACATTTCATAAAAGGACTTTGCAGATTCCTCCATCTCATCTTCCAAATCCCGAGCATCATCAAAGTCTTGCACCATGTCTTCGATCCCGGTACCATGCTCGTCCTGCAACGACGGACCACCTCAGCTCTTGTGCGTTGTATATACTCACCATGAAATGTCCACACCGTATAATTAGGCTTAAAACCCCTCCTCTCCAGGTGTTTAATCATTACAGCCTCTGTCGTCTTTTTATAGTTGTCGCATCCAGGACAAGGGCAATAGTTTCTTTCCTCGCCATTTGCGAATGCGGCTTTCACAAATTCCTTTGTTTTCACAAACCATTCTTTCTTCATATCTTTCTAACTAGGGTGACCGGTATACATCCACGCACGATCACTCACCTTGCGTAGCTACTAAAGAAAAAAAGAAATATATTTATATATAATTTAGCATTTATATTCATCTCTTAATCAGGTTCGCCATTTTTATTACGTCCACGCAACCTACACGCTAATAGGTAAAGATAGGTCCTAGTCCCACCCGAGTATGTGTAGATTGGGTTCGTTTTCCCATGGTCTGCTTCGGATCCAACGCAAAATTTCGGTAGCACCTCCCCGTTGTTCTCCTGATACACGTCTCCGCAATAAACAGAGGGGATGTGCATCCGGAGAACAACGGGGGAGGCACTGACGAAATTCAGTATCGGATCTAGAGCACAACATACGGGAAAACGAACCCAATCTACACATACTCGGGCTGTCCATGGATAATGTTGGACAATTCGAAAGGATGGCGGTTATAAATATGCAAATACATGCATATTTATAGATGTCGCCCTTTCGAATGGGAGACGCATACTGGTCACGCATACTCATGATTGAAGAAACCTATATATGTAGATAGCAAGTTTCATCGGCACGAAGACCGAGACAGAGCAAATTAAGGGGGTAGGAGGAGAAGTCATTTGTGCTCACCAACAAACATAGGGGCGGAGCTCATCCAACGCACGTGGAGGTCGTCGAACAACTCCACATTGAAATTCACCCGATCAACACAAATATGATGTTTTTATAAGATAATCAAAAAATATGTGACCTAACTCTTATTTTCTTTTTTTCTTTTTTCCTCTCATTCTTCTTCTTCTTATTATTTTCTTTTTTCTTTTTTCCTCTTATTCTTCTTCTCCTTCTTCTTCTTTTCTTCTCTTCTTCTTTGTCTTCTTCTTCTTCTTCTTCTTATTCTTATTCTTATTTTCTTTTTTATTTTTTCCTCTTATTCTTCTTCTCCTTCTTCTTCTTTTCTTCTTGTCTTCTTCTTCTTCTTCTTATTATTATTATTATTATTCTTATTTTCTTATTTTCTTTTTTCCTCTTATCTTCTTCTTCTCCTTCTTCTTGTTTTCTTCTTCTCTTCTTCTTCTTCTTATTATTATTATTATTCTTCTTATTATTATTATTATTATTATTTTCTTTTTTCCTATAATTCTTCTCTTCCTCTTCTATTTTTCTTATTCTTCTTCTTTTTCTTTCTTCTCCTTCCCTTCCTTCTTCTTTTTCTTCTTTTCCTTCTTCTTCTTATTTTTTTCTTCTCCTTTCTCCTTCTTCTTCTTCTTCTTTCTCCTTCTTCTTCTTCTTCTTCTCCTTCTTATTTCTTCTCCTTCCCTTCCTTTTCCTTCTTCTTCTTCTTCTTCTCCTTCCCTTCCTTTTCCTTCTTCTTCTTCTTTCTTCTCCTTCCATTCCTTTTCCTTCTTCTTCTTTTCCTTCTTCTTCTTATTTTTTTTCTTCTCCTTTCTCCTTCTTCTTCTTCTCCTTTTCCTTCTCCTTCTTCTCCTTTCTCCTTCTTCTTCTTATCCTTTCTCCTTCTTCTTCTTCTCCTTTCTATTTCTTCTTCTTCTCCTTTCTCCTTCTTCTTCCTCTCCTTTTCTCCTTTACTAAACTGGAAACTAACCTAACAAAACCTAAACTAAAACTGAACCTAAACTAAACTAATTTAACAACCTAACTAACTAGCCTAACTAACCTAATAAACTAAAAAACTAACCAAACTAATTTAACATAAATAAAAATGAGGAAAAACAAAAAAATGGGGGGTCTCACCGGCGGGGCGGCTGGGGCGTCGGGGCGGCGAGGAGGACGGGTGCGACGGGGCAGTGGGGCATCGCCGGGGGCAGTGCGGCGGCGGGGGACAGTGGTGGTGGCGGGGGGCAGTGGTGGCGGCGGTGGGGTGCTGTGCGGCGGCGGGGGGCAGTGGTGGCGGCGGTGGGGGGCAGTGATGGCGGCGGTGGGGGGCAGGTGAGGGGGCGGCGCAGGGGGTGGCGCAGGTGTCGGTGTAGGGGGCGGCGCATGTGTGGCCGGCCGACGGTGGTGCAGGAGGGAGGCGCGCACGACGGTTTGAGAGAGAGACAGAGTGGGGAGTGGGGTAGTGGAGCGAGGGGCTAGGGGATAACGGCCGTCAGCTTTAACGTCTCATCCCGTAAGGCAAAGGGCCCAACGGCTGATGGCAAAGGCCAGGCTGACGGCAAAGAGCCCGTCCGTTGGACCTGGCTAGGCCCAAGGTCTACTGGGACCCATCTTCCCTGTTTGTCGTCTGCCCTAGGTGTCTTTGTCGTCCGCAGGCAGACGACAAAGCCCTGGCCGATGGCAAACATTCTTTTAACCATCAGTGAGCCCTTTACCGTCTGCTTTAGGTCAGCTGACGGGAAAGAGGGTCTTTGCCATCAGCCAGCAGACGACAAACAATTGGTTGATGGAACATTACTGTTTTCTAGTAGTGTATGCTCCCCGTCAACGGCGCCAAAAAAAAGTCTTGATAACTCACAAGTGTAGGGGATCGCAACAGTCTTCGCAGGTAAGTTAACCTAATTTATTGATTCAACACAAGGGGAGCCAAAGAATATCTTTAAGCTTTAAAATTGAGTTGTCAATTCAACCGTACCTGAAAGATACTTGCTTGGCAATGAAATATTAGTAGCAATGGTGATATGGAAGTGATGGTGGCAACAAAAATAAAAGTGGCAAACCAACAAAAGTAACACAATGAAAGTAAAGCTACTTGTGACTAGCAGGATTAAAACACTGTAGGCTAAGGAGATGGATGGTTGGTCATGGATGAGAGATATCAAGTATTCAACTTGGGGCAAGGCACATGTAAAAGTAATGATCATCTAGGCATATATCAAACATTAAGCATGTATCCCGAGGTAGTCGTGCATGCTTGCAATAAGAATTTCCACAACATCTTTTGTCCTACCATCCCGCTATCAATGGGGCCAAAAGGAACTTATGGATATTAAGGTGCTCCTGTCAAAGAGCACCGGAACAAAGCATTAACAATCAATGGATACATGGAATCCTCAAACTACAGTCTATCCCCTTTGGTGTCCCAAGCTGTCACCATTGGGATCGCTGGTTTCGGACTATAATAGGTGCATACTACTCATAGATAGGATCTAGAACACAAATATATTTATAAAAATATAAATTATTCAGATCTGAAATCATGGCACTCGGGCCCAAAGTGACAAGCATTAAGAGTAACAAGTAGTAGCAAAGATGATAAACACCATAGTAGATGATAGGCAACATGCCCCGAACAATCCGACGAACTATTACATGATGTAACTCATCCGATCTCTCCCATCCCCTTCACCTACAGCAGGGAATTACTCACAAATGATGGGAGAAGCCATGGAAGGATGATGGAGTGGTGATGGTGATGACGATGGTGACGATTTCCCCTCTCCGGA
This sequence comes from Hordeum vulgare subsp. vulgare, assembly GCF_904849725.1. Lineage (NCBI taxonomy): Eukaryota > Viridiplantae > Streptophyta > Magnoliopsida > Poales > Poaceae > Hordeum > Hordeum vulgare. The sequence goes on along the minus strand of NC_058519.1, from coordinate 264,891,500 downwards.
GGCCAAAATAGCCTCCAGATTAGCTCTCGCAAAGAAGAACCGAGGGTGGCGGCGGGTCCATGTCGAGAACTTGCAAAACGACTCCTCTCCTGGAATTTCCTCGTCGTGGGTAAAAATAGGAGACAAAGTAGGGCACCAGAGGGGGTGGGCCCCACCCAGGCGTCCTCCCGGCGGGGCTAGGGGGTAGGCCGCGCCAGCAGGTCGCCTGGGGGCCCTGTGGCTCCCCTCTAGCCCATCTTCTCGTCCATGGTCCCTCCCGGTTCGTGGATTTTCTCTTCTTTTTATGAAAAAAATCGGTATTTCTAAATATCCATTTTCCTACACATAATAAAACCATACAGGGAGCTATGCCAAAAACAGCGTCAGTCCGGGTTAGTTTCGTTCAAATCATGCAAGAATTCATCCAAAACAATAGCAAAAGTGTTTGGAAAAGTCGATATTAGTGTGTCAGCCTTTGACGTCGTATATATGTACTCACTTGGTCCTAATGGACCCTATTTGTATCACACATTATGTATAGATGTAAGACTCTTGTTATTCAGTATTTGTGTATTCAGTGAGCAATGATCTTTGGGATCACTGTACACGTGCATTCGATGATCACGACTTACAAGCCAGGGTCCCCATAGAGTTGGTAGCACAACCATCCTGACTGTAGGAAGCCTTACGTAGCATGGACGTCAAAAGGGACGAAACCCTTCTCAAAAGCTACACCTAGCCTTTATACTTAGGGTTTTCTGTATCCCTCAACTCTTCCACTATGCCATTCAAAACCTTTTACTGACACCTCTCCTACAACCTTGTAGATGGTCATCATACCTAAGAGCCTCCGAGAGTCCGTCTTTCCCCTAGGCCTGGAGGAAAGCCTCGAGAATTGTCGGGTCCGCCGATCACCCGTTTTTCTCTACCACAAGCACTTGGTCAATGCCACCACGACTAGTTGGTTCTTTGAAGGGAAATGACTCCCTCACTAGTTGGTTCTTTGAAGGACCGCAGATGGAGACTCTAGTGTTAGCAATCGAGACATGGCGCGGAAGGCGCTCATCCACCTTCACGACATCCTTCCTGACATGGCCAATGAACCGGCTAACCATCACTTGCCTGTCATTGAGGAAGAGGTTGGTGGGAACTGGACATTGACCTCATCCCCAAAAGAAGGAGCCTCGCTCAGGTTCCACACCTACTTCAGCCTCTCCGCCGACAGTCTGGCTCACAACCTGATCAAGGACTCAGTGAAGCTCCACCAGCAGCTTCACCACATCCGTGAGCTACTCCGTCAAGTGAAGACGAAGACAGGCATGATCAAGAAGGATGGATACCGTGGGGGGAAACCCGTTGTAGCATACACAAGAGGAATACCACCGCCTAGGGACACCCGCACTCGAAGTTATCGCATGAGTGCCAAGGAGTATCGCATCCTCTTCACTGCTCCACCGGTGTAGCATCATTGGGATGGACCTCCTCATTCCATAACACCCTCGACAGGAGACGATGCCCGCATGGATGATGACCAGGAGGAAGATCCAGAGGAGCGTGACTACAAGATCAACCACTCAACTACTTGAGTCTGAGAACCCCTAGGGTAGGAAAGGTTATGAACCCCTCATGCGAAGTCGAGTCCATGTTATCGCTTCAGATGAAACCATGTGTGTTTGTTATTTCCTTTCTATTTGTGTCCCGATGCAAACGACGCCTTTGCCTTAGGCAGCATATAAGAGGCTACATCGCTTATCTTACTTAATTTTTATGTACTGGGTCTTTTGGCCGATTTGTTTGACTCACTTGCACCATACCAACCCCCTCCTCTATTTAGGAACATTCCCCTCTAGTATTGTTCATTTCGTATCTTCTAGTTGTTGACTTGGCTGCTCCATACTGGGTGGTGATTGCTACTCGCGCTAGTACTTTTGGCAACCCCAACACCATTGACTCTAGCGAGCAGCCATGAGACGGTGGGTCTGCTCTAGCTGGAGTTCACTAGAAGTAGCCAGAAGGCGACATTCCCCCACCACCGCCTCCTCTAGAGAACCTGACCATGCCACAGTTTCTCCAAGTTCTCCGGGAGGAATGCCAAGCCAACAATGTCGCTATCTAGTAGATTCCTTGGGTCCTTGCGAATAACCCGCAACAGGGCTGGAATGGAAATGGTCGCTCCACTCTATCGGAATTCATGAGGACTTCACCCCCGACCTTCACCTAGACAAACGAGACTTTAGAGGCCGATGACTAGATCTGCACCATCGAGAACCTTCTTGCACTGGTCAACTGCAATGAGGATTGTGAGAAGGTTCTTTATGCTTCTCACTGTCTCGAAGGTACCGCGAGAGCTTGGTCAGACGGATTCGAGGTCATGCAAGGTGAGCATTTTATCACGTGGAATGTGTTTAAGCATGAATTCTATACCGCCCACATTCCCTCTCGGATGATGGTTATCAAGATGCAGTAGTTTCGAGCGTTGAAGCAAGGAAGTGGCTCAGTTAAGGAGTACCTGCAGAAGTTCAACCTCTTATTGGGGTATGCACCTAATGAAGTGTGCATCGAGGAAGGGCTCCACCTACTGTAGGGAAACACCCCACAACTTTTCTTTTATTCCATTAACAGATTATATGTAGATGAGAGGGGGTTAGGATATAAAAATGGGAAGGGGGTGGGGGGGATACGAACCTCAAGGAGGTAAAAAAGATATCCATAGAAGTAAATCATTAGTAAATCTAGCCTTAATCCTGTGAGCTAAAAGGGATATATCATGAGTAAAACCAGATTTCCATTTACTGAATCGTGGTCTCTCATTGTTGAAGATCCTGACATTTCAAACTGTCCAAATATTCCGGCAGGTGATGACCCACAAGTATAGGGGATCAATCATAGTCCTTTCGATAAGTAAGTGTGTCGAACCCAACAAGGAACAGAAGGATCTGACAAGTGGTTTTCAGCAAGGAAAAATATGCACGCACTGAAATTGTCGGTAACAAGTGATTGTGTGGTGAGATGATTCGTAGCAAGAAACAAGTAACAAAAGTAGCAACCGTATAGCAAAGTGGCCCAATCCCTTTTGTAGCAAGGGACAAGCCTGGACGAAGTCTTATAGGAGGAAAAACGCTCTCGAGGACACATGGGAATTTCTTCATGCTAGTCTCATCATGTTCATATGATTCGCGTTTGTTAGTTTGATAGTTTGATATGTGGGCGGACCGGCGCTTGGGTCCTGCCCTTACTTGGACAAGCATCCCAGTTATGATTAACCCCTCTCGCAAGCATCCGCAACTACGAAAGAAGAATTAAGAAAAAGTCTAACCATAGCATTAAACTAGAGGATCCAAATCAGCCCCTTACGAAGTAACGCATAAACTAGGGTTTAAGCTTCTGTCACTCTAGCAACCGATCATCTACTTACTACTTCCCAATGACTTCCTCTAGGCCCAAATAATGGTGAAGTGTTATGTAGTCGACGTTCACATAACACCACTAGAGGAAAAACAACATACAACATATCAAAATACCGAACGAATACCATGTTCACATGACTATTATTAGCATGACTTATCCCATGTCCTCTGGCACAAAAGTAACTACTCAGAAAGCATAATCATAATCATGATCAGAGGTGAGTAGCATCAAGGATCTGAACATAAACTCTTCCACCAAGTAATCCAACTAGCATCAACTACAAAGAGTAATCAACACTACTAGCAACCTTACAAGTACCAATCGGAGTCGCGAGACGAAGATTGGTTACAAGAGATGAACTAGGGTTTGGAGATGAGATCTTGCGGATGAAGATGTTGATGGTGACGAGTCCCCTCCGATGAGAGGACTGTTGGTGATGACGATGGCGATGATTTCCCCCTCCAGGAGGGAAGTTTCCCGGGCAGGATTGTCCTACAGGAGCTCTAGATTGGTTCTGCTCAAGTTCCGCCTCGTGGCGGCGGTGAAACCAAGAAAAAACTCTCGTCTGATTTTATTCCTGGACGAAACCCTCCATATAGCAAAAGAGGGGGGCAAGTGGGCCAACAGGGTGCCCACAAGCCCCCAAGCCGCGGCCTCGGGGGGTCGCCGCGTCGTGCAGGTTATGGCCACCCCCTGGCCCTCCTCTGGTACTTCTTCGGCCCAGTATTTTTTATATTTTGGGGAAAAAATCTCTGTTGATTTTCACGGCGTTTGGAGTTGTGCAGAATAGGTATCTCAACTATGCTCCAGTTTCAGGCCACAATTACAGTTGCCGGTATTGTCCCTCTTCATGTAAACCTTGCAAAATAAGAGAGAAAAGGCATAACAATAGTACCGTGAAGTGAAATAACAGCCAAGGAAGCGATAAATATCAACGTGAAAACATGATGCCAAATGGAAGTATCAACTCCCCCAAGCTTAGACCTCGCTTCTCCTCAAGCGAAAGCCGAGCTAAATAAATATGTCCACATGTTTAGGGAAAGAGGTGTCGACAAAAAAAGATACGAACATGCATGCATCATGATCATGATCAGAACAACAATACCAATATATAATCTCTTATGCCAAAGTGATAATTCCTTCACAAAGTAAAGCATGGATAAAGAACCTTACCGAGAAGTAACAACCGATAGCCTTTAGTCATTGAAGCAATTCTAATTTATCACAACATCATAAAGACTCAAATAAGAGCTGGTAAAGCAAATCCACATACTCAATCATTCTTTCGTTCTCTACAATTGCTACAACTCACGTGGTACTCATGAGATCAAAGTTTCAGATGGACATAGAGAAAGATAGGGGCGTATAGTTTTGCCTCCCAACTGCTTACCTCAAGGGTAATGTCAACAATAATAATTCATGAATACTTACCTACAAGTTGACATATGAATATAGATCTTTCCCAAGCATGTGACGGTAGCCAAGACAAAGGCAAAGTAAGGAATTGGTGAAGATCACCATGACTCTTTCAAGGACAAAAAGTAAAGGTACAAGATAGGCCCTTCGGAGAGGGTAGCAGAGGTTGTCATGCGCTTTTGAGGTTTGGATGCGTGTCATCTTAGTGCGAAGGAACGTCACTTTATGTTGCCCCTGTGATAAAGAACTTTATTATGCAGTCTGTCTCTTTTATGTCTTCCTCATCACAGGTTCGTACAAAGATTATTTTCCACACACTAATAGACCATACATGTTAGAGAGCAATTTTTATTGCTTGCACCGATGACAACTTACTTGAGGGATCTTATTCTATCCATAGGTAGGTATGGTGGACACTCATGGCAAAACTGGTTTAAAGGTATATGGATGCACGAGTAGTATCTCTACTTGGTGAGGGAGTTTTTGCTAATATGAGGTGGAAGAAATCGTCACATGCTAAGGGATCTCTAATCATATAACATTTTTTAGAGCCAAGCAAACACAATTCATTATGTTGTCTTCCTTGTCCAACATCTACTTCTAGGCATGCAATAGTTTAGTGAGTGTTCACAATCATAGATGGTGTCAGAGATGATATATTTGTATGTGAACTTCTCCTTCTTTATCACTTCCTATTAATTGCAACAATGACCAAGGTCTACGTTTGCCTACCCTCAACAAGTTTCAATCCTCATTCTTTTTATATGTGAAGCCATCACTTCCCATAAGATCACTACATGATCTTTCATGCTTTTGTTCTATTCTCACTCTGTTGATCAAGGCAAGAGGCAAAACCCTTCAAGTAAGACACTCTTTATTATAAGGCTCACGAGCAAGAATACATCGGGGTTGACACAAAGCAAAACTCAAGACTAAAAAACTAAGACTTTACTCAACTAGAAAAAGAGAAAACTGAAAAGGAAAACTAAAAACAAAGGTAAAGGCAAAATATGTGATGGTGATACGATACCGGGGCAACTCCCCCAAGCTTGGCAAAAGCCAAGGGGATTGCCCATACCAATGCTTAGTTGTCTTCCTTTGGTGGTTATGGTGGAGTTGTTGCAACATGAGTTTGATCCTCCATCTTCCGAGGCATAGGTGCTCCATCATGGAAGGATGAACGAGTCGCAGGAATCCTCAAATCTGCAGCCAACCGTATTGATTTAAATCTATACTCATACTCACAGTTTTGGTTCTGCAGGTCATAGATCTCGCCCTGGAGTTGATCAACCCTATCATAGAGCCTGGAGAGGTGCTTCCCAATGTCATTGGCATCCATCTTGTGCTTGTTGGTAAAGACCGTGATCATCATGTGGTTGGCATTGAGTCCACGCTCCAGCATCCCTTGGCACTTGAAGACTTGTTGCTCCATTGCTTCGAGCCTCGTCTCCATGCTTCCGGTCTTCTTAGGCCCCTCAACATCACGGATGTGCAACATCCCGTCACGCATCTCAATAGATTGAGGGTGTTGCAACACTTCCGTGAGGTAGGGATTGATGACCTTCTCAAAGATATTGTCCTTAGGAACTTTTGAGGAAGTCATGGGGATCTAGATCTGCAACAGAAACAGGCTCGAAACAAAAAACACAGGAAATCTACATGATACGGGTTCAGACCAAACGAAAGTATATATAATGATTTTTTCAGACCAGAAGGAGTCCCCTGCACGAAAACGGAGTCCGGGAGGCCCACGAGGTGGCCACAAGCCCTCACGGCGCGGCTAGGGGGTGGGCCCGCGCCGAGCAGGCTTGTCGCCTCCTCGCGCACTTTCCGGACTACCTCCATTTTTTGTATTTTTTCAAATACTCCAAAATGGAGAAAATTTCCTATGGGGAACGTTTTGGACTCTATTTTCTTACCGAATCTCATACCTCTTCATTTTCGGAGTCTGAAACAGGCTGATAAATATCCCTTAGGTATTCTTCCGGAGTTATGGTATTGATGATATTGCTTTCAACATTTATGGGAGTACCTGAGATATAATGCTTGATTCTCTGCACATTTACCACTCTCGGACAATTACCTTCCATGTTGATGATCTTGATAGCACCGGAACGATATACTTCCTCAACAACATAGGGACCTTCCCATTTAGAAAGAAGCTTGCCTGCAAAGAGTCTTAAACGAGATTTATATAGCAAGACATAATCACCTACATTGAACTCACGCTTTTGTATCCTCTTATCATGCCACCTCTTAACCTTATCTTTGAAGAGCTTGGCAGTTTCATATGCTTGAGTTCTCCACTCATCAAGCGAGCTAATTCGAATAACCTCTTCTCACCGGCAAGTTTGAAATCAAAGTTGAGCTCTTTGATTGCCCACTAAGCTTTATGCTCTAGCTCAAGAGGTAAATGACATGCTTTCCCATACGCCATTTTGTACGGAGACATGCCCATGGGATTCTTATAGGCAGTTCTATAAGCCCACAGTGCATCATCGAGCTTCTTAGACCAATTCTTTCTAGACCTGTTGACAGTCTTTTGCAGAATCAGTTTAATCTCTCTATTGCTTAGCTGTACTTGACCACTGGACTGAGGGTGGTAGGGAGACTCAATTCTATGGTTGACATCGTACTTAGCAAGCGTTTTACGGAAAGCACCATGAATGAAGTGTGAACCACCGTCGGTCATTAGATATCTAGGGACTCAAAATCTAGGGAAGATCACTTCTTTCAGCATCTTGATAGAAGTCTGTTGATCAACACTACTAGTGGGCATAGCTTCTACCCACTTAGTGACATAATCAACAGCAACTAAGATGTGCGTATACCCGTTGGATTTTGGAAAAGGTCCCATATAATCAAAGCCCCAAACATCAAATGGTTCAATGACAAGTGAATAGTTCATAGGCATTTCCTGACGTTTGCTAATATTACCTATTCTTTGACATTCGTCACAAGACAAGACAAACTTACGACCATCCTTGAAGAGAGTGGGCCAATAGAAACCTGATTGCAATACCTTGTGTGTGCAGTTCTGTCTCCCGCATGGTGTCCTTCATAGGCCTCGGAGTGACACTTCTATAGGATCTGTCCCTGTTCATGTTCAGGTACACAACGTCTAATAACACCATCTACTCCTTCCTTGTAAAGGTGAGAATCATCCCAAAAGTAATGTCTCAAGTCAAAAAAGAATTTCTTCTTTTGCTGGTACGTGAAACTAGGTGGTATATATTTGGGAACGATATAGTTTGAATAATCAGCATACCACGGTGCACTACGTGAAGCATTGATGACATTCAATTGCATATCGGGAAAGCTATCATCAATAGGTTGTGGATCATCAAGAACGTTCTCCAACCTAGACAAGTTATCTGCTAGTGGGTTATCAGTACCCTTTCTATCGACAACGTGCAAATCAACTTCTTGTAGCAAGAGAACCCATCTGATAAGTCTAGGGTTAGCGTCCTTCTTCTCCATGAGGTACTTAATAGCAACATGATTAGTGTGAATAGTGACTTTGGAATCAACTATGTAAGACCTGAAGTTTTCACATGCAAACACAACTGCTAAAAATTCCTTCTTCGTAGTGGCATAGTTTCTTTGGGCACTGTCTAGAGTTTTACTAGCGTAGTGAATGACATTTAACTTCTTATCGACACTTTGCCCTAGAACAGCACCAACAGCATAATCACTAGCGTCACACATGATCTCAAAACGTAGGTTCCAATCAGGTGGTTGAACAATAGGTGCAGTTATCAAAGCCCTCTTAAGTATTTCGAAGGCTTCCTCACAATCATCACCAAAAAAAAAGGAATATACTTTTGCAAGAGATTGGTAAGAGGCCTAGAAATCTTAGAGAAGTCTTTGATGAACCTTCTATAGAAATCAGAATGACCAAGGAAACTTCTTATCCCTCTGATATCTGTGGGGTATGGCATTTTCTCGATTGCATCAACCTTAGCTTTATCGACTTCAATACCTCTTTCGGAAATTTTATGTCCTAAGACGTTGCCTTCATTAACCATAAAGTGGCACTTCTCCCAATTCAAGACAAGGTTGGTGTCTTTATATCTCTGTAAGACTCGATCAAGGTTGTTGAGGCAATCATCAAAGGAAGACCCGTAAACAGAGAAGTCATCCATGAAAACCTCAACAATCTTTTCACAAAAGTCAGAGAATATAGCCATCATACATCTTTGAAAGGTGGAAGGTGCATTACATAAGCCAAAAGGCATACATCTATAAGCAAAGGTACCGAAAGGACAGGTGAAAGTGGTCTTCTCCTGATCAGATTATGCAACTAGTATTTGGGAGAAACCAGAATAACCGTCTAGAAAGAAAAAGTGGGTGTGTTTGGATAGTCTTTCTAGCATTTGATCGATAAAAGGAAGAGGGTAATGATCTTTCCTAGTGGCCTTATTCAACTTCCTAAAATCAACCACCATCCTATAGCGAGTAATAATCCTCTGTGGGATCAACTCATCCTTATCATTAGGGACAACGGTAATTCCTCCCTTCTTAGGAACGCAATGCACCGGACTCACCCAATCGCTATGAGCAATAGGATAGATAATACCCGCTTCCAGGAGCTTTAGTATTTCTTTTCTTACTACTTCTTTCATCTTAGGATTCAATCTCCTTTGATGATCAACAACTGGTTTGAGTTCAGGATCAATTTTGATATTGTGCTGGGATAGAGTGGGACTAATGCACTTAAGATCATCAAGAGTATATCCTATAGCAGCACGCTGCTTCCTCAGAGTTTTTAGTAACTTCTTTTCTTCTTGCTCTGAGTGGCTAGCACGAATAATAACAGGATATATCTCCTTTTCATCAAGATAGGCATATTTAAGAGTATCAGGCAACTGTTTAAGCTCGAACACAGGATCACCCTTTGGTGGAGGTGGATCCCCAAGAAGTTCAACAGGGAAGTTATTCTTAAAGATATGATATTGTTCTAAGACAACTCTATCTATTTCATCCCTTTCATCCATATGCATATCATTTTCATGCTCAAGCAAGTATTGCTCTAAGGGATCAGTAGGAGGCACGAGAATAGAAGCTAAGGCAATAGTTTCATCCCTACTAGGCAACTCCTTTTCATGAGGTTGTCTACCTAACTTAGAGAAATTGAACTCATGTGACACTCCTTGAATGCCAACAGTGACAGTTTGCTTCTCACAATCAATATGAGCATTGACAGTGTTGAGAAAAGGTCTACCAAATACGATGGGACAAAAGCTATCTTGTGTGGTAGAAAGAACGAAGAAATCAGCAGGATACTTCGTTTTACCACACAAGACTTCAACATCCCTAACAATTCCCATAGGGCAGATAGTATCTCTATTGGCCAGCTGAATAGTGACATCTATAGGTTCTATCTCAACAAGTGCAATCTCATCTTTGAATTCATCCTATAAGGATTGAGGTATTGCACTAACACTAGCACCCAAGTCACATAAACCATGATAACAATGATCTCCTATCTTAACAGAAACCACACGCATGCCAACAACAGGCCTACGTTTGTCTCTAACGTGAGGTTTAGCAATTCTAGCAGCATCTTCACAGACGTGAATATTATGTCCCTCAACTTCTTCATACAGAACATCTTTGATAATAGAATTGCTAGGTTCAACTCTAATTTGCTCAGGGGGTGTAGGTGTTCTAATATAGCCTCTACGTATCACAGTTGAAGCTTTAGAATGATCCTTTATCCTAACAGGGAAAGGTGGTTCCTCAATGTAAGCACTAGGAACCACAGGATCTTTATAGGCAATGACTTTCTCTTCAACTGGAGTGGGTTTAACTACATTGACTTCTAAAGGAGGATGAAATGTAAACCACTTCTCCTTGGGGAGATCAATATGAGCAGCAAAAGATTCACACAATGAAGCTACTATCTCAGAGTCAAGTCCATACTTAGCGCTAAAGTCACAAAAAGTATTCGTCTCAACAAAGGATTTAACGCAATCAAAAGTGAAATTCATACCTGACTCCTTACCTTCTTCAAGCTCCCAATCTTCAGAGTTGCGTTTAATTCTCTCCAATAAATTCCACTTGAAGTCAATAACTCTCTTCATAAAAGAACCAGTACAAGAAGTATCAAGCATGGTGCGATCATCATGAGAAAGCCGAGCATAGAAGTTCTGAATGATAATTTCTCTCGAGAGCTCATGATTGGGGCATGAATATAGCATTGATTTAAGCCTCCCTCAAGGTTGAGCGATGCTTTCTCTGTCACCAGGCCAAAAATTGTAAATATAATTCCGATCACGATGTACTAAATGCATAGGATAAAACTTTTGATGAAATTCCACTTTCAACCGATTGTAGTCCCATGATCCAGTATCATCACATAGCCTATACCATGTAAATGCCTTATCCTTCAAAGATAATGGAAAGAACTTCTTCTTGATCTCATCCTCGGGCACACCTGCAAGCTTAAATAAACCACAAACTTCATCTACATAGATCAGATGCAAGTCTAGATGTAATGTTCCATCTCCTGTAAAAGGATTAGCCACTAGTTTCTCAAGCATACCTGAAGGAAATTCAAAGCAACTTGAGGAGCAACTCTTTGTGCTTCAGTTCGAGGTGAAGATACCCCGAACAAGCCCCTCAAAGGATTAGTATCCATAGTGACAAGTGACAATAAATTTCAGCACACTATATGAATGTTTCCTTACCAAGTTCCACTTACCAAAGGCGCTTCACTCCTGGGCAACGGCGCCAGAAAAGCGTAGTCCTTTCGATAAGTAAGAGTGTCAAACCCAATGAGGAGCAGAAGGATCTGACAAGTGGTTTTCAGCAAGAAAAATTCTGCAAGCACTGAAATTGTCGGTAACAAGTGATTGTGTGGTGAGATGATTCGTAGCAAGCAACAAGTAACAAAAGTAGCAACGGTGCAGAAAAGTGGCCCAATCCCTTTTGTTGAAAGGGTCAAGCCTGGACAATGTCTTATAGGAGGAAAAAAGCTCCCGAGGACACACGGGAATTTCTGTCATGCTAGTTTCATCATGTTCATACGATTCGCGTTCGTTACTTTGATAGATTGATTTGTGGGTGAACCGGCGCTTGGGTACTGCCCTTACTTGGACAAGCATCACACTTATGATTAACCCCTCTCGCAAGCATCCGCAACTATGAAAGAAGAATTAAGACAAAGTCTAACCATAGCATTAAACTAGTGGATCCAAATCAGCCCCTTACGAAGTAACGCATAAACTAGGGTTTAAGCTTCTGTCACTCTAGCAACCCATCATCTACTAACTACTTCCCAATGCCTTCCTCTAGACCCAAATAGTGGTGGAGTGTTATGTAGTCGACGTTCACATAACACCACTAGAGGAAAAACAACATACAACATATCAAAATACCGAACGAATACCAAGTTCACATGACTATTTTTAGCATGACTTATCCCATGTCCTCAGGAACAAAAGTAACTACTCACAAAGCATAATCATAATCATGATCAGAGGTGTAATGAGTAGCATCAAGGATCTCAACATAAACTCTTCCACCAAGTAATCCAACTAGCATCAACTACAAAGAGTAATCGACACTACTAGCAACCTTACAAGTACCAATCGGAGTCGCGAGACGAAGATTGGTTACAAGAGATGAACTAGGGTTTGGAGATTAGATGGTGCTGATCAAGATGTTGATGGTGACGAGTGCCCTCCGATGAGAGTAGTGTTGGTGATGACGGTGGCGACGATTTCCCCCTCCGGGAGGGAAGTTTCCCCGGCAGGATCGTCGTGCCGGAGCTCTAGATTGGTTCTGCTCAAGTTCCGCCTCGTGGCGGCAGCGAAACCACGAAAAAGATCCCGTCTGATTTTTTTCCTGGACGAAACCCTCCATATAGCAAAAGAGGGGGGCAAGTGGGCCAATAGGGTGCCCACAAGCCCCCATGGCGCGACATGGGGGGGGGGGGGTGGCCGCGCCGTGCAGGCTTGTGGCCACCCCCCGGCCCTCCTTCGATACTTCTTCGGCCTAGTACTTTTTATATATTGGGAAAAAATATCCGTTGATTTTCACGGCATTTGGAGTTGCGCAGAATAGGTATCTCAACTTTGCTCCACTATCAGGCCAGAATTCCAGTTGCTGGTATTCTCCCTCTTCATGTAAACCTTGCAAAATAAGAGAGAAAAGACATAAGAATAGTACCGTGAAGTGAAATAACAGCCAAGGAAGCGATAAATATCAACATGAAAACATGATGCAAAATGGACGTATCATCACGCAGTAAACAGTACTTCAGAGAAAAAAGGATGATCAAACTCCTTTTTGGCTGACAATGAAGTGGTCCACATAGAGTGACCCTTCCAAGAGATATGATGGTAAGTCCATACCCTGCTACTGAAGAGGCAGTTTATAAAAAGAGATGATCTCTATCCTCTTTGATTCTAGCATGACAAAGAACACAGAGATTTGACTCAGACACCTTATAGTGTCTTCTTTCCAACATATCATGTGTGTTGATTCTGTCCATGATGAGCATCCACGCAAACATCTTGATTTTCATAGTGCAACAACTTTTCCATATCCACCCAAGTAGTGGGTTGGGAATAATGGGTAGATGCATATGAATGTAATATTTCTTGACAGTATAAGATTTACAATCACTACTCCACAACCAAATATCATTGTAGGTTGGATCATTATCCAAATTCTTAAGTAAAGAGGTGACTGATTCCAACTCTTGATGGGCGCTGTCAGATAGAGGCAGGTGAAACATGTTGATCAAAGTGTCATCTTGGTGAGCCTGAAACACTTCCTTAGCAGTGCCGAAAGTGCCAATGACAAAGGAGAACAATCTTTGGAAACGAAGAGCTCGAGGCATTGTAGAATCTCCTACCGCCCAAGAATCTGACCAAAAGAGAAAAGTGTTGCCCCTGTTGGGCTGGACATATGTGGCAGCTTTGTAGTTATCCATTTTTTTGAAGATATCCTTCCACCAAAAGGAGCCACAGAGGGAGGTACCCTGAGGAACTGTGGTATATCATCCTTGTTTAAGAACTTGTCCACATGTTTAAGCAACATGGCTTCATTCTGGACAGACAGATTCATAATACCCAAACCCCCATTCGTTTTTGGTCTGCATACTAAATCCCAAGCAGCAAGAGAAGGGGCATGGTCCTGTCCATTTTTTGTCCACAAACACTGTCTCTGTATCCTTTCCACCTGTTTAAGAATCCTTGGTGGTATATCCAAACCGTAGAGGAAAAATATGGGAACACAGGACAAGGCAGAATTGAGGTATTGCAATCTCCCCCCCTGAGCCTGGAAGGAGGAGCTAGCAGAAAGTCTCCTTTCCATCCTGTCAACCAAGGGAATTAGGTCAATAATTCTTGGTCTGGTTGTCCCAACAGGCGAACCGAGATAGGTGAAAGGTACAGATCCAACCTTACAACCAATAGAGGCAGCAAGTGTCTGAATTCTCTCTGATCAATGTTAATGGGCAACAAGGCAGACTTGTTATAGTTTACTTGGAGACCTGTGGATTGGGCAGCTGAGACTCTACTACACGCAAAATGATGATTGTCTCATCTGCATATTGGACAATTGGAAAGTCTTTGTAATGACAAGGTATTGACTGCTGGATGAGGCCATCCTGCAACAACTGATTGACCAAAGTTTGGAGAAAATCAGGAGCAATGGCAAAAAGGAGAGGGGACATGGGATCCCCCTGCGTGACCCCTTTTTGCACATAATTTTTTTACCAGGAACTCCATTGAGAAGAACAGAGGAGGAGCCAGAACTGAGCAACTGTTGTGTCCATAAAATCCACTTAGCATTGAATCCTTTGAGCTTGAGGTTCTGACAGATGAATTCATGTTCCACAGAGTGAAAAGCCTTTTCAAAATCAAGCTTGAGGATGAAAATTGGTTGTTTGGAATGGTGACATTGATGCAAATATTCCAGAGTCCATCCAACACAATCTTGTATGGTTCTGGACTTGATGAGACCATACTGATTTTTATGGATACATTTCATGATATGCAACTGCACCCTGTTGGCAATCATCTTGGAGAGGAATTTCACACCCATACCAGTCAGTGAGGTAGGTTTGAAATCACCAACTTGTTCAGGGGATCTCTTTTTGGGAACCAAAGTGATATAAGAGGAGTTCATATTTTCCAACTTAGCTATCCCTGCATGAAAGTCAGCTGCAAGCTGATAGAAATCAGAACAAATGATATGCCAACATTTCTTGAAAAAAAGACCATTGAAACAATCTGGGCCAGGTGCTTTATTTATGGGCATTTCTTTGATAGTCCTATCCATTTCCTCATTGGTGAAATGCAATATCAAAACATCAAGCCCTTCCACTCTTGGAATGAGAGATTGAAGATCAAATGCCAAGTTGATTCCTTGAGAAGAACCCATTCTGTTTTTGAAGGAAGACCAAAACCATCCTGCAATCTGCTCATGATAAGTGATAACGGATCCATCTTCCAACGTAAGAGATGATATGGAGTTTCTTCTGTATCTTTCAGTAGCCATGGCATGAAAAAAATTAGTATTTTCCTCCCCCACCTTGATGAATCTGATGGTAGCTCTCTTTTCCAATATAAGAATTGCAAATGCAGCAGGTGATCTAAATGAAGTTTGACAATCATCCTGAAATTAGCTTGAGGTCCAAAAAGGGGTCTGTGCTTCCCAAGTTCATCCAGACACAGTACCACTTGGTTACACTTATCAATAAGTGTTTTCAGCTTTGAAAGACTTGTCTCCCAGCTCTTCAGGGCTGCCTCAGATGTTTAAACTTATCCATGATAATGGCAGAGATGTGACCTTTCCTCGAAGGGGTCTGCCAAGACTGCTGCATACATTCCAGAAAACCATCCATGTCTACCCAATAATTTTCAAACCTGAAAAGGTTACATTTAGAGATGGAAGTGTTGACTGTCACCACACTGGGAACATGATCAGATGCAGACTTTGCTAAAGGCAGAACTTGAGTCAGGGGATAGGATGATATCCAATTAGCAGAAGTGAAGAACCAGTCCAGCTGCTCCAGGAGGGGTGAGTCTTGCATGTTGGACCAAGAGAAAGATCTACCTTTGAGAGGTAATTCCAACAGACCCAGGTGGCCGATGATCTCATTAAAAATAAACATGTTATTTACATATGCACCAGGGAGATTTCTATTGGAAGGGGATCGAATAAAATTGAAATATCCAAGCAACATCCAATCATCATTCGCAGGAATATTAAGATGGTATAGCCAGCTAACAAATTCGTCCCTAGCTTCTCCCTCACAAGGGCCATATACATTTACCAGAGTCCAGGCCTCAGAGGTGTGATTGGAGATGAATGACAGAACTAAACCAAAAGTATGTGTTTCAACCAGAGTGCGAGTTAAAAGTGAGGAGATCCACAAGGTGATCAATCCAGCAGAGGCGCCACGCGATGAGATGTAAGCAAATTTATCAAATCTTTTGGGGCAAAACCTTCTAATAGTCTGAAAATCAATATGTGGCATTTTGGTTTCCTGGAGGCAAACAACCGTAGCCATGCTTTCATCAATTTTGTTTCTAACCGCTCTTTGCCGTGAATCAGAATTTAAACCACGCACATTCCAGCAAAGAACACGCCAACTTCTTGTAGATCGACTATCCATAGCAAGGATGTAAAGAAGTAAAAGCGGAGTTACACAATAACCCACGCATCCAAAGTTTTGATGGCTGTGATACACAACCAGATGTAGAAAAATAAATCGGACAACAATAAGAACATAGATACATAAGTCGTGGTTTAATAATTAGCAGGTGCAGGTTTGGGAACATCAGGATCTTCCATAAGACGATCCTCTGACACCTTCTCAGGTGCAATGCCAAGGCTGTGGCCCAACGCCTGAATTACAGGCACAGGAGTCGCAGGTGGGCTTGCCTCCTCGTGAGATGAAGATGGTATTGCCTGAACCTCCGAAGCATCCAGGGTTTTTGCTCTTGGCTTCCTCTTCCTGGGCACATGCATCCGGAGCTCCTACAACACCGACTTGAAACCATCCCTCTTGATCGACCCCTTGGTACAGCAACGTACCGAGGAGTCGACAATGGGCGTGGCCTTCTTGCGTGGCCCCCGCTTAGGGGCAGCCTGTGTCTGAAAGGAGAACAATTCACCTGATGGAGCAGAGATCTTGTCAGATGAAGCAATTACCTCGGGAGTAGGTTCAGGGGTGCTGTCATCGTAGACGATGCGAGGTTCAGCGCTATCTTCATCCAAAGCCAATGACCAGGATGGCTTTGGAAGCACAATTGGCATGGCCGCAGACATGGCGAGGTGATGAGGAACATACTTGGAGGTGAAAACCCCCATTAGCGCTACAACGGAGCGTGTCCAAGATACAACCAGCGGGAGCGGAGGTCCATAGGCGACCCGAACCACTCCGACCATCAGCTAATCAGATAGGAACAGGGGCTGGTGGTAAGGAACAATCGCTAGAGCATTGAAATCTTCAACTTCCTCATCAGCATCCTCCTCCTTAGAGGCCATGTCTCCAACAGCCTCATCCGCAGCAGCATTGTCCCCATTAGGAGCGGCAGGAGCATCCACAACATCATCGTTAGCTTCCTCCTCTCCTGCAACATCATCCTCTGCAGTGGCTTTAGCATCGGCCGGCTGAGGATCAACCACCACAATCTCCTGAACAGAGTCAGAAGAAGTTGGCTGATCAATGACCATGGACTCCTGGTCTTGTTCCGGAGCAGCAGGTTCCTCCACAGGAGCTTCAGGGTGCCAGCCCCAACCGCCATCATCGTGTTGAGCCAGCGACTCAGGCATTGGGGGTGGTGGTGGTGGAGGCACAGCATTCCAGCCCAGCGCTGGATATGGCGGAAGAGCGAAGAGCATGTTATTCTACTCCAACTGTCCTGGCAGCGCATGGGGATTGCCAATTAGGGGCACTGGATCCTCATCATTCCGCATTTGCTCAGCAAAACCAGCACCCAAGATGAATAGAGGTGCAGACCAAGAAACCCTTCCCCCACCCCAAGCAGCATATTCTGAAAACGTGACACTACGAGGAACAACATTATCATCTGGGAAAGATGCAAAAACGATGGAGCGGACAAGATATGGATCATTACTGACCCAATGATGAAATTCACCAAAAGTATCAACCGCAGCCCAGAGATCATTAGTATTGCGGTAATCCAAAGGTATGCCTAAAAATATCAGACATCTCTGACGAAAGCCGACAACCCCTCTAAAGCCTACTCCCCCATCATGTCGCATGCATCTGACAAAAGTGTCGTTCCCCAAATCTTGGGGAACCATCCGAGCGGCAGCAAAGCTTTCTCCAGCATCCCTAAGCTCAAATAAACCTACCCCCTCAATCCATGGCTGAGCAGAGCAGACATGAAAGCCCAGGTTGTGCAGAAGATCAACAACCTCCTGTCGTACCTGAGCAACTTGATCAGAAGGGGGTGCAGGCATGACCTCAGCGATGACATACTATTCTTGTCTACGGGCAATGGGGATTGCCGTCGTGATGAACGTCTGTGGGAGGCGGTCAGGGCCTCTATCGATGATGTTATGGCCCGGAGGTACAAAC
This sequence comes from Hordeum vulgare subsp. vulgare, assembly GCF_904849725.1. Lineage (NCBI taxonomy): Eukaryota > Viridiplantae > Streptophyta > Magnoliopsida > Poales > Poaceae > Hordeum > Hordeum vulgare. The sequence goes on along the minus strand of NC_058519.1, from coordinate 264,873,127 downwards.
CGCTCAGGTCAAGCTCGAAGTTGGCCATGTCAGGGTGTGTTGCAGGAGGAGGAGGCGTCAATGGCGATGGATCTGATGGAGTCCTCGGAGGCGATGGGTGCGATAGGACAGGCAGAAACTGTTCGGCGGGCTGTGCGGCTTCCCCAAGAGCAACATAGGTTCCCAAGAAATCGGCCGCAGGTTTCCAAGTAAGACAATTATCACGCATAAAAGAAGCACATTTATATTTGGAATGGCCCACATAGTCGCAGGAGGAGCATATCGGCGACGTGCAGTTGGGGGCTAGATGCCCACATTCAAAGGAATCTTGCATGGAAGGAATCTCTAGACCCATCAAAGGAGAGTTCACCGATGGCCCAATAGGTTTAACAGAAGCAGGCCCGCGGTCGAAGCCATCCATCCCTGAGAAATCCAAAGATTTTGAAATCCCGCTTGAAGATGGGGGCGACAGCGAATCAGCGCAATGAGAGGCAGAAATCCCATCAATCACGGTGATATTTGTTTCCTTGTCGTTCAACACGGGAGATGACGTCACCTGACAATTGTGCCGAAAGTAATATTAGGTGTCGCCGTCGTCCACCGGAGTTCAACCGGCGGTGGTGCACTTATAATGACATGCTCCTGTAGTGGAACAGAATAACCAGCAGTTTGTAATGTCCACAGTTCATCATGCGTGACAGGGCACCGATAACCCTTGCAAACCTCATACTGTTGGAGGGTTGCAGAAGACAACTTCTTACGTGTAGATGATCCAGATTTAAAACATGATTTTCCTGGCCTGTAATGCATTGCCATCAGACCTAGTGCAGCCCGTCGCTTAGAGGGTCTGACCAAAACCCATTCAGCATCACATTGTTTCTTCCATAGAGAAAATTCCCGGTTCCAATTCGGGCCACCATTACCCCATAGATGAAAGAAACACTTTAAAATGGAGCACTTGTAAGAACATAAATCCAATATATGAAAACCAACTTGTTTGCAAGAAACCAGGAAAGAAAAAACCGAGTTCGTGATCTTCGTCACCATAAGGTCAATGGCGGAACCCCCAATGGCAGACTCAAGCGCCGCAACTACTGAATCTTCCATGAGACAAAAAACATGACGACCAAAAGATACCACCATGATGAAAGGTCGACGATGATGCATCGGCTCCACAGAGAAGCCATAGGAGTAGAAAATTTTATCTGCCAAAGTTGCACCAGGGGAGATCCAACATGGAGCCACACTTGCAAGCCATGAAACAGCACGTACGTGATCGTGGCGATGCACCTGAGATGATGGGCCGAGTGATGGACGAGCACGCCGGCTAGAAGTCCAGATCGCCATGGAGTCGCCAGTGCAGGAGGGACGAGGTGGGAGTCGCCATCGGGTCTAGAATTGGCTGCAATACCAACTTGTTGTGCGTGACTGCCGAACCTTCTTCAATCTGGTGAACAAGGCCATCATGCTTGAAGATAAGCGCCATGCGATGGAAGACACACGCAAGAGCAAGATGATCAACATCGGTGGTTCCAACAACTGGAAGACTCGCCCCTGCCAAGGCCCAGCTATCATCCTCAACACCCCAGGACTCCTACACCTCGATCGAGCTACCAGCCTCAGCCGTATGCCAACTCTAAGATGGCATACAATCTTCCTAGCAACAACAATGGCGGAAAAACCAACAACTTTAGGAAAGTCACCTGCTTGGGGTGTGCTTAAACTGGACACATCTCAAAGAAGTGCTCCAACAGCAAGCTATATGCATCGCACCCCAATGCGCCAAACTGGGGACCAGGTCATGGAGCGCCACCGAGAAACCAAGCCCCCCGCAACCCGCCCTACGACGGCAATGGTCATGTTAATCATGTCTCCACAGAGGAAGCCCAGGAGAACCTGGATGTCATACTCGGTATTTTCCTTGTCAACTCAATTCCAGCAAAAGTTCTGTTTGATTATGGTGCTTCGCATTCTATTTTCACCCAAAAGTTGGTGCTGGAAAGTGTCTTGAATCCTACACTCCTCGATGGTCACATGTCGGTATAAACCCCGGTGCAGTATTGAGGATCAATCTAGGGTGTAGAGGAGTCGGGATCAACATCAAAGGGGTAGAATTCATAGCAGATCTCATCGTCCTTAAGCCGCAAGGCTTGGATATGTTCACTGGTATAGATTGGTTAGCCAAGGACCAAGGCATGTTGGACTGTGCCAAGAGGACTATTACGATGATCAGTGATGAAGGAGTCGAAGTCAAGTATGTTCCCAGTCGTGCCTCCGCTCAAGCCCCTCAAGTTAATTGCCTTTCGGGAATTAAGTTGGACCAGGTGCGAGTGGTATGTGAGTACCGGGATGTTTTTCCTGATGAACTACCCAGGATGCCTCCAGATTAAGACATCGAGTTCATTATTGAACTAATGCCTAGATCTAGTCCCATGTATAAGAAGCCCTATAGAATGGGTTTCGAGAAATTGGCTGAGTTGAAGAAACAACTGGCCGAGCAGCTTAGGAAAAGATTTATTCGCTCTAGTGCCTCTCCTTGGGGATCACCTATTCTAATCGTGTCCAAGAAGGATGGAACTATCAGACTCTTTGTTGACTATCGTTCCCTCCAAGAAATAATGATAAAGAACAACTATCCACTCCCCAAGATTGAAGACTGGTTCGATGAGTTGAATGGTGCCAAAGTGTTCTCCTAGATCGACGTCAGGTCTGGGTACTACCAACTAAAGATCAACCTGAAGATTTTCCAAAGATGGAATTTGTAACCAGATATGGCGTGCACAAGTGCACGGTCATGTCATTTGTGTTAACCAATGCCCCAGCCTACTTCATGTACCTTATGAACAAAGTCTTCATGGATTATCTGGACAAGTTTTTCATTTCCTTCATCGACAACATACTCATCTTCTCCAAGTCTGAAGAAGATCACCAACTTTTTATGCCAAGTTCAGCAAATGCGAATTTTAGCTACATGAAGTTGGGTTCTTAGGTGATGTGGTGACGGATGGGTTGGAAGTCGATCCCACCAAGATTACATCGGTGATGAAATGGGGATTACCAACCTATGCGAAGGAAGTTAGAAACTTCCTCGGGCTCGTGGGATACTACCGTAAGTTTGTTGAAGGATTCTCTAGCATTTCCCGACCTATGACTCAACTCTTGAAGAAGGACAAAAAGTTAGAGTGGATGCCGAAGTGCGAAGAAAGCTTACAAGAGCTCAGGAATAAATTGATGAAAACCCCAATTCTAGCCACCCCTGATATTCACAAGGAGTTGGTGATATACTGCGATGCATCGAGGACCAGGCTGGGTGGTGTCCTGATGCAAGAAGGCAAGGTCATGGCATATCTGTCCCGACAGTTGCGTCCTCATGAGGAGAACTACGCCACTCACATGCCTTGAAGACATGGCAATAGTACCTTTTGGGGAAGCGATGTGACATATACAACGACCATAGGAGTTCGAAGTATATTTTCCATCAGAAGGAATTGAACATGAGGCCGCGGAGATGGTTGGAGTTGATTCAAGATTATGACCTCGGTATTCAGTACCACCCCGGAAAGGAAAATGTAGTAGTGGATGCCTAGAGCATAAAGGATTTCACCTTGAATACTATGATCAAGGAACTTGAGAGCTTCATGTTGGAGCTAGTTGCACCAGGATTACAAGCCAATCTTGAAGCGAAGCCTACAGTAATGGACAATATTAAGGAGGCCCAAAAGGGACACGATAGCATTGAAGGTATCAACAAGAAAATCAAGGATGGCAAGGCCCCAGGATTCTCCATGGATGAGAAGGTCATCCTGTGGTTGGGGAACCGCATTTGTGTACCCAACAAAGCTGACCTCAAAAACCTGATCTTGAAAGAAGCACATGACACTCCATATTTTATTCACGATGGAAGAACCAAGATGTACCAAGATCTCAAGGCAAGGTTCTGGTCGCAAGGCATGAATAGGGGCAAGGTTCAGCACCAATGACCCGTTAGGCTGTTTCCACCTCTCAAAGTGCCAGAATGGAAGTGGGACAAGGTCGTAATGGACTTCATCATTGGTCTTCCCAGATCAAGCAAGGGACATGACTCCATTTGGGTAATTGTTGATCACCTGACCTAGGTGGCCCACTTCCTTCCCATCAACACATCCTATGATGGGCACAAGTTAGCCAGTCTCTTCATCGAGCATATCATGAGGATACACGAAGTTCCAAAGGAGATCGTGTCAGACCGACGCACGCAGTTCGCCTCAAGGTTCTGGAAGAAGTTTCAAGAAGCCAACATGCTTCCCCTGACAAAAGTGGTCTTCGCCTGCAAAGCCGCTGCTAGCGCCGCAGGGATGAGCACAGGGATGACGTCCATCCTGCCAGTGGTAGACCATGATCTTGTTGCACGGGAATGGAAACCCTTAGGAGATGCCTTTGGAGTCCTGATTCGCACCCACCTTCTTTGCACTAAAGGGGAAACTACCGTGGCCTGCCATCTATTGCTCGCCTATCCTTTCTTGTCGTCACCATTGACTCTTGAGGCCCGACCTTGCCTCAGAATGTCCGCCGCTCTGGAGGGGTCCTAAGGAGGCCCCCGTTGGTCTTGGCGCTGCCCCTCCTCGCGCGGCTTTGCCCCTCGCGAGGGACTTGTTCCGGGAGGTGTCGTTCTAGTCGTCTGCATGCGATCAGGTGGGCCCGCCCCGGGCCGCAGCAAGGCAGGTCTGGGTACCCTGGTTCCCAGATTATCGACAGTAGCCCCAGGGCCCAAGGAGTACTTGGGTTGTTTTTCAGCGAAGCCTTAGAGGAGGCCCGAAATGCCGCGAGCCCCATTTGCCTGCGGGTCGGGTCTTTAAAACGGAGAGCCAATCCTATCTGCACTGCATATCCTGATCTGAATCTGTCTCCCGTCTCTGCCCCCTATCCATCCCTCCACTGTTTCTTCTTTGTGATACACGCGCGTCGCGTCGTCTTTCACTTGTTCTCTCTGTCATGCCTCAGAAAGGAGGAGAAGGCGAGGGCTCGCTGGGCCCAATTGTCCTGGTGGTGCCCTGGCCCGTGTTGGAGCGGTCGGTGGTGGTAAACCTCGAGGTGCTGGAGAAGGTTCGGCTAGTAGTTGCCGCCTACTCCAATGAATGGGGGACCACCCAGATCCGTCTCGGATCATGGCCTCGGGGGGTGAGGGTGTCTCCCACGGTTCCTCTCCATTTTCATGCCCTCCTTTCGGGTGTGCTCCCACCATTCTTGAGCTTCCTCAACGTGATGCTTTCGTACTACCAGATCCACACGCTTCATCTGGACCCCTACTCTTTGATCCTCCTCTCTGCCTCCGTGTTCTTGTGTGAGGCCTTTGCCAGCATCACTCCTTTCGTGGCATTGCTCCGCCACTTCTTCTCTCTTGAGTTGGCCTATGAGATGCAGTGCTCTGCGTGCGCATCCTTGAAAATAGATGATGCATCAGCCCTCGGGATCCCATGCGTCGAGCTCCTCCCCGAGGTGGAAGGGTTCCGGCAGGAGTTGGTGCAGGTTGAGGCTGTCGGGGCTGGAGGTCTATTCCAACCTCCTCCGTCCCCGGCGACGCCAAAACGGGGGTGGGAGCGCGAAGAGCTCAGCGACCCCGGGCTCGCACCGGTCTTGACCTAGCTGGGACAACTAAGGCGTGCAGGGGTGTCGATGGCGCTGGTAGTGCAAGGAACATCATGCAAGGCATGACTACTAATGGCATGAACACTTTGGGAACCAGATAACCAACCATAGCACATGGCCCATGTTTGAATGGATGTACAACCTCCCTCTCTGGTTATGCATGAAGTCAAAGTACATACACATGAGCATGATGATTCAATGGCCCAAACAACCGGGAAATAATATTAATCTGAATCTTGGGATATTTCAAGAGGAGTTATACATGTTATGGAAAACACCAGCCAAGACATGGTACGCTGGCAAACGCGAGTATTTCTATATGGGAACCACGCTGAGGATGACAGTGCACGACTATCTCGATTATGGATATTCCGCGGGCTAGGTGTGCCACGCATATTGCGGATGCACGTGGTGCATGGATGATACAATGTCTCAACAGCTAACGTCAATGAAAGATGGTGGGGCTGGGAAAATTGTGTACATGGGGAATCGAAGATGGCTCGCGGAGGACGACCCGTGGACCATGGAGATCTATTCAATGTTGAGGCTGAGAATCTATGACCTCCACGTAAGTGGAGCGGCACCGAAATCGCTCAGTTGTTGCAAAACTGGGAATAGTGCCCCGCGCTGGGAAAGGCGATGAAAAAGGCACCGGAGCAACATCTGAAGGTATAAAAAACAAGGTATGTTTTTTGGGACTTAGAGTGGAGGTCCAAGCTCGACATGCTAATTGCCTCGATCAAATGCATATCACGAAGAAAGTCCTTGAGAGCTTGCTTGCGACACTGGTGAACATGCCGGATAAGACCAAGGATTTGCCGAAGGAAATAATAGACTTGGAATATTTGAAAATCAGGGTGTATCTTCACGTGTCACCCCATAAAAATTCAGTGGATATGGAAATGGAGACGAAGGCACAGGACAAGGGAAAAAAAGTGAACAAGAAGGAAGAGAATTATTGCCCCCCTTCTTGATTTACCTTAAGTCCGAAGGAGATCGAACAATTCTTCAGGTGCCTTACCAGAATCAAAGTTAGTTCCAGTTACTATGGGAAGATATGCAGATTTCTAGACACGATGAAGAAAAGGTTCAACGGGATGAATTCTCATGACTGTCACGTGATGATGATGCAGATACTACCTTTTTTAAAATCTAGAAATCTGCGTATCCACTAGCTAGTTTAGAGAATTCATCTGCGTATCCACAAACAAATCTGCACGCTGAACCTTTTTCAAAATCTAGAAATCTGCGTATCCACAAAAAAATCTGCGTATCCACTAGCTAGTTTTGAAAAAGGTAGTATCTGCAAAAAAATTCAGTACTTAAACCAAAGAACTTAGTTCAGCGGGAAGAGACTTGCTTGTCCATTATCCCTCTTAGGTTCAGCGTGCTTGTCATGTGATGTGATGGTGATGATGATGACTGTCACTATGTCCATGTTCTTTGGTTTAAGTAGCTTGCTTAGATTTGTTTGCAGTAAGGATCTCAAGTTCTCAATTATGACAACATTTGGTTTTTAGTAGTGAGTCTAAGATCTTATTTTTGGAAAAGTGATCTTATTTCCTGAATGTTCAATTCAGTTGTTCATTTACCTTTTGCAAAATCATGGAGTATAACTATGCCTACATGGAGAATAATTATGTATACATGGAGTATAATTGCCTAAAGATTACCTTTGAATATTTTATCAAAGAATAAAAATACATGAGTAAAATTTGATGATATGATTCCTCACTGACTTATCCGTGAATTTAGTACTGATGTTTGACCACATTCAGTACTGGTTTATCCAGTTTGTAAATGGGCAAAGAATAAACCCTTGGATCATATTCAAACAAATGTCGAAGAACTCAAATTTGGAGTGTATGAACCCTAGAATCAAATTTAAAAAATGTCCTATTATGCTTGAGGGTATATGAACCCTATATGAAATTTGACAAGTGCTGAATTTAGTATAAAAATATGATAAGTACTGAATTTAGTTTCAGATATTGTTAAGAAAAAGGACTTCTTGCACTCCACTAGCTAGTTTGCATTTGTCTTCAAGTTCTATTCTTTCTTCCTATTATATGCAAATTTGAAGTGGACATGTGTTTTGGACATGTCATATTCGGAAAACGATAGTTATGTGTGGGGAAAGCGATTCAAGTTGCCTATGTTTTGTAAGAATGTTGATTTATTTCCGTTCCGAAGAATTCCTGGCGCTCGATATGTCCACTTTTTAACATAGTTCATGGCAAAATATCACGTGAATTTCAGCGTGACTTGTCATAGAAAGTAGGCATATCAAGTGCCCCGGATTTGCTCCGACGGGATTGAAACGACATTCCGGCAAACCATACACCTTTTTTATGTCGTTACTCATTTTATTATAGTTTAAGAAATAAATGGGAACCAACACCTCGGAATCCATGGCTACCTTGGAAAAAATACCATATGGGATAAGGAGCACGCGGAACATGAAGCCACGGTGATCCTAGACCCCTTCATGAAGTTCACCGACCCGTTGGAGCGTAACTTTAGAAGGGCCCGATACAAGTGGGACACGGAAAAGAAGGTTTTTTACACGAACCTGATCACACGGAAATTGATTAGAATACTAGTAATTATTATTTTGCCACCTTACATTTAGCTTCTAATCAAGTCAACTACATATTCATAAACGATTCACGTTCCTTTTGCAAGAAAAGCAACACAGGCTCGCGGCTGAGAGGGACTCTCCGTCGGGGAGGCCCAGGTGGGATACCCCTCTCAACCGGGCCTTGAACAAACTGAAAGGACTCCCTTTGGACTAGCGGCTGCAATATGGATGTGTGCACGACGTCACAGAAAACGCCACGTGGAAGTTCTATTACAACGAGGGCCCAAAGGGCAAGAAGCAGAATAAGAAGTTCAGTCAGACGGACATCTATGAGAAGGTGAGGCTTGTGATCGAGAAAAAAACAGCCGAGGACGAAGAAAAATCATCTCACGTCCAAGATGAGTTGCTCTAGAAGGCAGTCGATGCATCTCTAACTGAATGCACAAAAGATTTCGCTACTAACTTGGTCCCGACTATCATCAACTGGCAGAAGGAAAATCCACACCAGAGCGCACATAATTTTTCCATGCCGAGCATCATTTGGAGCAACTCAGTGAACATCACAACCGCACCATTACATTCTCGCAACTGCACATGCTCCATCAACCGTACCCGCACCCGCTCATAGTAGCCCATCCTTTGTCTCTAGCATGCTAGGCGGGCCTTCGTCTTTCGCTAAACTTGACGCCCTCACGGTAAATACCCATCGCACTAACATATATATACATCCTTCCATTTTTGCAGGCCGACAAAACCCCATGCACCATATTGTATGTGATCAACGGCTAGAAGGTGTACGTGGGAAAGGGAGTGATAATGAAGCCATTGGAACTCATGTTCCATGGCCAATCGATCCACGTTAGCAACTTCAGGGTTAGCTTGTCCAGTGTGAAAGTGGGCCACGAGGATTTGCCTGCTCCAGTATGGCCTGGGGCAGAGGAGGACGAGACACCGATGAGGCTTGGACACTTAAAGGGTTGGATTTTTTTGTGATCGATGAATCTTCTTCGTCTAGAGGCGACCGAGAGCACACCAATAACCACAGATCAACAAGCAGTTACGAACGCCACCACCCCACCTATGCAATTACCAGTGCCTATAGGGTCGGGTGAGAGCGGCGGACGATGCGAGGATGGGGTCAAATAGTGGATGACATAATTGCCCGCATAGAACAAAGAATGGATGATGATGAGATGGACGAGGAGGACCCTCTTGGGTTCCTCAATGAGGTATGATGAGTCCCCATATGACTCAGGGTGTTAGCATGCAGAATTGGAGATGGATAATGTGCCCCAGCAGTAACGTCCTAGGGTTCATTGTAAGAAGTCACTCTTCATGCAATACTCATAGGAAATGCCCTAGATGCCGCCACAACACACGGTCAACTAGAAGCCGAGGGTCGTACAGTTCCTAGCCCGGCAACACTAGTGGCAGGGTTAAGGAAGGGCTTGGAAGGTGAACCCAAGAAAAAGGAGAGGAGGAGACTGCCTAGGAGAGGCTCTACTGCCGCCAAAGCAGCTGCCAAAGCTTCTAGTAGCCAGTCGGCTCTGCCGACCGATTTTGAAGACTATGTACCGGTCAAAGGTGTGGCGATGTTCCATGTCACGGCGAGCAAATCCTACCGTCGGTTACGCTAGAGGGCATAGTAGGGGATCTCAAGAGACTGCAAGACTATCTGCTCTCGACTGACATAAGCCTTCTTGCCTCGCAGGATCCAGGATATCTTCTATATGCAGTTTGTGTGCCTCATGGGAAGTGCTACATAGACACACTGCTCGCAAAGGTGTTCTTCCTGCGGTTTGATGATATTTTTGAGATTTTCCTCGCGAGGCGGCTTGATTTTGCAATCGCCTGCCGTTTTGCGCTACATAAGAGCTTGACCGTCAAGAGAGAGGAAGTCCCCAAAATCTGTGTGGCAAATCCATACTACATGCATGAGTCTTTTTTGATTCTTGGCTACGATGAGTGTAAAACTGCTAGGACCTACATCGAAAACTTAATCGTAAAGAATAAGGACAACGAAACAGTTCTCCCGACTTATCATCCAATATAAGTCATTGTCGGACAACCCTTTTGTACATTTCAATCATTCCTTCTCCTCATATGGACAATAATTTGAGGTTTTTTCTTTTTCCTACAGCAATGGGCACGCCATCCTTATCGTTCTTTCCCCACAAGTCTCCCATGCGGTCTATTTTGACGCGTTCAGAAACTATGAGAAGAAGAACTAGACCCACATAATGGATATTTTGGATGATGGTCTCCACAGATTCAGCCTGAGGGGTGGCCACCTCGAGATTAGAAAACAAAGGAAGAGCAGGCCGACTTCTCCCATAAAACTACCTTTTGCATGAACCGACATCAAGCAGGAACGATGGATTCTATCTCATCCATCTCATGATGGAGTTTAGAAGGGATCACCAACAGCTTCACATGAAATTAGAAACGATGATCATATCCGAAAATGGGTAGAATCCTTAGGAGAAGAACCAGATTATAATCTCTTAGATGGCTTCTTTCGCATCCAGAGGGACATTGCAATGATCATCAAGAAATAATTCATCGAAGAGAAGGGGTTGTTCCATCGCATAGGCATACAATGTCAGGACCTGGGGCCATTCAAGAAGCTGGGGTGCTTCCTTGATGTTCTGGATGGATGGAACCTCCTGTAATTGTTGACGATGCTGATGATGATGATGTGTCAGTTGAACTCATACTTTATGTAGCAATTAAACTCTTTGTGAGGTCAACGGTCCATTTCGAACTTGCGTAGCGCTATATAGTTTGTTAGTTTGGCTACACGATGACATGCATGCCTGTAGTTAATTAGTTTGGGTATGATGAACCAACATTTATAACTATTTTTACTATATGTTACCTCTATTTTCTAACACCCTTTCTTTTTCTGTTGCTCAATATATTATGTTGTAGATTTTTATAATTCCCTTGATGAAGATGTCTCTCTAATAGGTACATAGATCCTTGATGACGAATAAGTGCTATGTCGTGTACGTAGGGAAGGTTTCGGGAGTGTATGACGAGTGGCCCGAGTGTCAGGCTCATGTGGATGGGTTCTCGGGCGTCGGCCATAGAGGGTTAGATAGTAGTCAAGAAGCATAAGCTAGTTACTTGAGGTGGACGGTAGCGTGAAAGAGGGACTAGAACCACCGCCTCATGTACTTCATAGTTCCACTCTCACTGATAGTGATATCTCTTCTATTTTATATCATTATTGCTTAGATGGATGACGATGTAGTTGCAAGTATTAGAGATATCTCAGAACTTGTATTGCTATTCCGAGATGATGACCGGAGACATCATTTGTTTTTGATGATGTTTATGATGATGACATGATTTTAAGAGACTCTTTGTATGTGTATGATTAAATTAGATTTGTATGTGTATGATTAGATTTTATGAGACTATTGTATAAAACCTGTTCAAATAAAAAAAAGGAAATGTGCCGTTGAAAAATCCAAAAACTAATAGCAGTAGCACGGGTCATGCTTTAGAAGTAGCGGGATTTTATCAGTAGCGCTCCTCAAGTTGACGCCTTGGATCCATTATCAGGACCGTGGTTCGATTACCTACGCTACTACTATCTACATATACTAGTAGTGCGGGGCAACCCACGCTATTGCTAAAAGTTAGCTATAGCGAGCTAGCAGTAGCGCGGCACTCCGCTCTACTAGTATGTATTTTACCCGCGCTACTACAAGGGTTTCTTCTAGTAGTGAGCGGTTAATTAATTTGATGATCAAGGAGGATTCTTTCTTGTTTGTATTATGGTAGGTGCATATAGTACGCATCAAAGAGGGGAAAGGGGACTATCACATACTACGCTTCATGAACCTCACTCTGTGTCAGGACTTTACGGTTTTTGAGGCATGTGCAATTTGGGTATTCAAACATCACAATCATACATACACCTCCATACATATGTTTGGCCCACATGCAAAGTGGTGGAAGTTGTCCCGTGGCACCCACTCATGCGGTTGTCAGTGATATCGATGTTTTCCATTTGTGGGCCCATTTGGTCCGTCACTACTTTGATAGACAACGAGAGAGGTTAATTTGACTTAGGAGGGGATTATTTTTTCGTTTGTAATATGGTATATAGCTCATGCTCTAGGTTGACATGATATAGTTTGAGCAAATGCATATGTATGCATGAATCCCTCCCACTGGGTCGAAATGGGCAGTTGGGGGAGGGACAGCACCACGACATGTCATGGACCGGTCTCGCTCTGTGTGGGGATCGTACGATTTTGGAAGCACGCGCCACATGAATTTTGTGCATGGTATTCAAACAGGCACAGATCACCTCCATATATATATATACACACACATAAATATGTTTGGGACACGTGCATGTAGTGGTTGTCTTTGAACAGTACGCTCCCTCACATTGTTATGGTGGGAAGCCTGTATATTCGTGGGCCTGCATGGACATCCATGATCACTTTGACTGACAATGAGACAGGTTACCATGGTGGATTCTTCTTCTTTGGTTCGTGCTATCATAGTATCATGGTGAGATTCCACACCTAAGTTGGACCACAAACTTACATACGCATGAATGAATCCCCGTCACTGGGTCAAAGTGTGGTGTGACATACATATATACAACACGTTGTCAACTAACCCTCGCTCTGTATGGGGATTTCTGGTTCAAAAGCACGGTGCCACATCAAAGTTACGCATTTGGGTATTCAAACATCAACACTCCATACATATGTTTAGACCACATGCAGGTAGTGGTTGTCTTTGGGCACTACTTGTGTGATTATTGGCGAGTTAGCCTAACCTTGGGGTCGCATGGACGTCCATCACTTTGACCTACAACAAGAGAGAGGTTGTACAACCGAGGTGGATTCTTCTTGGTTCGTTTTATAATACATCTTGGTGAGATGCCCTCTCCCGCTGACTCAAAGTGTGTGTGTGTGTGTGTGTGTTTGAGGGGGGCTACTTCACACTTTGCTAGGTGAACCTCCGTCGGGTGGGATGTCCGGTTAATTTGCGAGGCACATGTTTGTGGGGACCCTACATTGTAAGTCATGATCATCGAATGCATGTGTATAGTGATCCGAGAGATCAATGCTCACTGAACACACAAAAGCTGAATAAAACGAGTCTTACATCCATACATACCGTCCGATAAAAATAAGGACCATTAAGGCCAAGCCATTACATAGATAGGGCCTCGAAGGCTGACACACCAAGCACAAACTAACAATGGATAACTTGGTTGAAAGCATGAACCCAGGCCATCTACCTTAACGTACATGCATTCTGAGTGGGAAGAGTCCTAGTACGCATGTTCGTCACCGACGAACTTTTCTCAAAACTCCTGTTCTTCCATGCCTAGCTAAATAAATAACAAGAGGCAAGCCAATGAGTACTTTGAATGTACTCGCAAGCAACCCAAGATATGGTACAAGGCAATAATCAAGTATGAAATAATACTAGTAAGCTATTTGGTGGAAAGTATATTTTTCCCTATTGCAGTAATATGGTCATATTCTCGTGCGGAATGCATCATAAGGTAAATGGTAACCAAGAGCATGTTACAGATGTCAATATCAACTAAGGGTCGGACAACCGTTGTCCACCCGTCGTGCCGAGTGACCTAACATATCTCATTATCCGTTCTTCAACCATTCCCAGCCACACGCACACTTGGTTGTATGAAAACTCCTGGATGTAGTTTAAGAAGCACCACCCAACTGTCCTTGATCGTGGACACGGCTATTCGAATATTTTTACACTCTGCGGAGGTTGCACACCTTACCCACAAGATTCGGGAAACTTCCATGCGAGCACACGACTCGTGGAATTTCTCATACTCGAGGTGTGACACCCTTGATTTAATCGTACGCTAATCATACACGCAAATGCGTACGATCAAACCCAAGGACTCACGAGAAGATATCACAACACAACACTAGACACAAATAAAACAATATCAGCTACATATTACAAGCCAGGGGCCTCGAGGGCAAGAATACGGAAGCTCGATAAACACATGAGTCAGCGGAAGCAACAATATCTGAGTATAGAAATAAAACATGGGGTGCCTTAGCGAAGGCTAGCACAAAAGATACAACGATCGAACGAGGCGAGGCCTCCTTCCTGGGAACCTCCTAACTACTCCTGATCATTAAGCGGCCTCCACGTAGTAGCAAGCACCGTCGGGGTAGCAGTCGTCGTCGGCGGGGACCTCCATCTCCTGGGCTCCATCATCTGTTCGCAACAAACGGATCAAGGGGGCAAAGGGGGACAAAGAAGCGGTGAGTACTCATCCAAAGTACTCGCAAGTCTTACATCAGAACTATTCTAAGTATGGATCAGTATCAAAGAAGGGGGGTGGTTATATGTGGACTGACTGCAGCAATGCAAGAATAGAGGGAGAAGGCCTAGTCCTATCCAAGACTAGCATCTTCAGGGTCTTGCAGCAATAGACGAGAACATAATCGGGGTAACACATTAGTAGTCATATTGTTGCAGCAATATTAAAGTGAGGTCACGCCCAGAGATCCTCCCTCGACTCCGTGCGAGGAAGCAATACCGAGGCAACTAATTCGAGTTAAGTAACAATTGTAGTTGTATAAGATCAGGGCACAACTCCAAGTCGTCCTGTAACCGTGGACACAACTATTCGAATAGTTAATTTTCATCCCTACAGGGGTGCACCACTTGTCCCTACTTTTCTCGGTCCTCGGAATATCAACACGTCACAGCCCCACCTAAGACTAATCAGAGAGGCCAGCCCGCCAGTCTAAATCCTAAGCGCAAAGGGTTCATGGGCCCACTTCCCCTCCGCTCTCCTGCATGATGCGAGGGCGACCGACGTCAGTCCTAGCATCCCTTAATCACAAGCGCGATGCATCTCGGGACCACTCGGGCGCGCGCGACTACGTTGCTGACATCTGAAAAGCTTCGGCTGATACCGCGACGCCGAGGAACCAAAATTCTTCCCGCGTAGCCGGTTAGTGCGAAAACATCTCCGACCAACCCAGATCAAACACCCAAATCCATTAACATTTTAATTAGGCTATCGACACAATCTCGCGGGAATCCACCCGTCTTACATCTAAACACCAATGATCACAGTACATGGTTGAGTAACTGTGTGGTTGTAACATCGACGGGAATCCGAGGTATCACCCTTTTTGGATTCCGAACGATGTATCCGTCAAGGTGGGCTTAGAGGAATCACCCTCGGGGGTCCCACTCTTGAGGGGTTGCACGACAGAGGCATCGTCGGGAATGGTGAAAGAGGAATCACCCTCGGTAACCACGACCGACTAGCGATATATCATCAGGAGTACATAGCGAGGTGTCACCATCGGTAGCCGATAGTATCTCTGTAGCCTCGTACAACTAAGGGGGTGTATGTGCTGTGTCGGGTCTGGCTCATCGATCAGGGATCGAGATTTGAAAGCAAGCGGGGCAACTGGACTACGGGGTCAGAGGGGATGACTGCTCCACCTATACTAAGCAGATTAAAGGTACATGACTCAAAGTAGGAGTTCATCAAAAACAGGCTATGCATCATATATAGGAGCTAAGTACAACAGTAGCAAAATACTAATGCAAACAGTAGGAAGAAAGACATAGGCGATATAGGAATGATCAAGGGGGGGTTTGCTTGCCCTGCATCTCTACAGCAAAGGACTGATCGGCAGGGTCGAAGATGTACCCAGATAATTCCAACAGCAGCAGCGTCAGTCTCGGGGTCTACCGGTAAGAAGAGGGGGAAGAAACAATAAATAATAGCAACGGTGCAACAAAATGCATGACATGGCAAGATGCAGGCTAGACATGAGCTAACGCAACAATATCCGTCATAGACGGGTCGGAAGAATATCTGACGATATTTTCCGTGTCTCGGTCTACTACCGGACAGATGGAAAACGATGGAAATGTTCCACGTTTTCTATGTTAGGGACGCGTGACAAACGAATGGACCGTGTATCCGGGTTCGTCTCGTACTGCTGATCAACGTTCATGTTGAAAATATTTTGATCTGACTTACGGATTAATTAATATGAATTTTTAAAGTTTTAATCAATAATTAGGAATTAAAAACAGATTTAATTAATTAAATTAAAAGCTATTATGACATCGGCATGATGTCACGCTCACATCAGCAGTTGACTGGTCGACAGACATAAGTTTTTAATTAAGATTAAAGAGTAATTAATCAGATTAATTTAGTGGGGGACCCACGTGTCATACTCTAATTATTATAATTACCTAATTAATTAATTAACTAATATATCTATTTATTTATTTAATAAAAACATTATTTTTATTTTTATATTTTAATTTTCACTTTTCTTAAAAGAGGTTGTGGGGCCTCCCTGTCATAGACAGCGGGGTGAGTTGGCCCCACCAGTAAGTGGATTTAGGCAACATACACATTTTTCTACATACACGTATTCTCCATATACCTTCAAACATAAATACATACATCGTCCATCTTATACATACAAAATACGTATGACATTTATACATACATACATACACAATACATCATTTATTTTTATTTCTTTCTTTCTCATCTCACAACTCCAACCTCTGTGTTAACAAAGACTCTCAACCTCATAGAGAGAGAGGAACATCTCCAACATCACCTACGCGAACCTAACGGCGTCGGATCGTAGCGCCGTTTGCCGGAACGGAACCGGGACGGCGCGAGGAAGGAGATGGTGGGAGCAGCCCGAAGAGGGTCTCACCGACGTTGACGAGAGGGCCCGGTGAAGCCGGAGTTCTCGGTAGGCGGAGGTGATGGCGAGGAGGAGGAAGAGGCGGTGACGGTGGTGACGGTGGTGGTGAGGACGGTCGCCGGAGAGGCCTCCCGGAGGTGGACGGCCGGTGTGACGAGGAGGAGGGGCCTCCCGGGGCCGCGGTGGGGCGATGCAGGGGAGGGAGGCCGACGGGGCTTGCAGGGGAGGGCCGGTCGGCGGTGCTCCCGGGGCCGATGGGGGGAACCGAGGGCTCGGTGGGGATGGTGTCATGGGGGAGGGGCTCGGTCCCTAGGAGCTGGGAGGCGAGGTTGGAGGCTGAGAGAAGGGAGGGGCCGACGTTGGATCTAGGTATCGATCGGCCTCCAGGGAGGACGAGGGGGAAGTGGGTGGATCGGGTGATGAGGGAGGTGCAGGGGTCGGCCGGGTGAGAGAGGCAGGTTAATGGGGGTTGCTGCCGAGAGAGAGAGAGGAGGGTTCGGTGCAGGGGGTTAGGTGGGTGGATGAGAGGAGCGGGGGACGTGGGGGCCTCGTGGGGTGGGGTGAGGCGAGCGGGGGGTAGGTGAGATCGGCCGGGGGGGGGGTTGGTGCCGATCTGGAGGGTTGTTGCTCTGGCGGCGGCGGGGGGAGTTGGGAAGCCAGGGGTTCGGCTAGGGTTTCGGTGGGAGTGGGTCGTTGGATGCTGGCCAGCTGGGCCATTAGGCCTAGTTGGGCCACGGGGGTGTAGACTTATTTTTCTTTTTTTAATTACTTGTTTTAATTATTTAATTTTATTTACTTTCTTCTACAATTTATTATATACATTTATAATACTTTCTTTTATTTATTTCTTTTCCGTTTACCATATTTCTTCTATTTATTTTATTCAAAGCTCCACTTTTAAATATATAGGGATTACCAATAATTTCAAAAGTGCCCGATTTGATATTATAATCCGCTAGGCAATTTTTATCACTTCCCTAACATTTTTATTTCAACAACATAAAATCTTTTCTCGTCCGACTTCAATTTTAAGTTTCGAACTTTGATTCGGTTTCAACCAACACGAGATCATTGATAAAAAAAACACTGATGACGTGGCATCATTAGCGCGGGATCACTATCACTTAATTACAATCATCACTTTAGCAAAAGTCGAGGATGTCAAAATTTTCCCCTACTAACAAGAATTCTCGTCCCAAGAATTAAGAGGTAGAAGGAAAGAGCCCGGGGTATTCATCACGAAGATGATCCTCGCGTTCCCAAGTGGCTTCATCTTTAGAATGATTTGACCACTGCACCTTAAGGAACTTGGTGACTTTGCGACGAGTTTTACGTTGAGCTTGGTCGAGAATGCGGACCGGATGCTCTTTATAAGAGAGGTCTTGTTGCAGCTCAAGTATACCATGATCCACTACTCGAATAGGATCCTTGAAGCAACGACGGAGCTGAGAAACATGGAAGACATCGTGATCCTGAGAATGGTTCGCCGGCAGTTCCAATTGATAAGCCACTCTTCTACGCCTTTCAAGAAGAGTTAAAGGACCAATATAACGATGAGCTAACTTTCCCTTGATCCCGAAACGATGTGCACCTCTCATTGGTGTGACACGAAGATAAGCCTTTTCGCCAAGTTGATAGACCATATCTTGATGATGACGGTCATACTAACTCTTTTGACGAGACTAAGCAGCCTTCAGATTCCCATGAATAATGCGGACTTGATCTTCGGCATGTTGAATACTATCCAGACCGAAGAGTGATTGTTCCCAGTTTCTGACCAATTCAGAGGAGTTCGACACCTTTGTCCATACAATACTTCGAAAGGGCCAATCTTTAGACTAGCTTGATAGCTATTGTTGTAAGAGAACTCGGCATACGGGATAGATTCCTCCCATTTCTTACCGAAAGAAATGACACAAGCTCGACGCATGTCCTCGAGAATTTGGTTGACTTGTTCAACTTGTCCCTGGGATTGAGGATGAAATGCAGTGCTAAAGGACAGATGAGCCCCCATAGCCTTCTGAAAACTTTCCCAGAATTTTGAGGTGAACAAGCTACCGCGACCTGAACTGATTACCAACAGAATACTGTGAAGTGAAACAACTCCGGACATATAAAGATCTGCCAGCTGACTAGCATTAATTGTTTCTTTGATGGCCAGGAAATTTGCAACTTTGGACAGTCGATCAATGACGAAAAGAATTCATTACCTTTCTGAGATCTGGGAAAACCAGTGATAAAGTCCATTTCAACTTGGTCCCATTTCCAGTCAGGAATAGAGATAGGTTGCAGAGTTCCAGTAGGCTTTTGATGTTCTGCTTTGATACACCGTCATATATCACATTCTACCACATAGCATGCAATGTCTTGTTTCATATTGGGCCACCAGAATCTTTGCTGGATGTCTTGGTACATCTTGGTACTCCCCGGGTGAATAGACAATGGTGTGTCATGAGCTTCTTTCATCATCTCTCCGGTCTTGCTGAGATTTTCCTTCTTATTTGGGACGAATAGGCGACCCTTGAAATAGAAGGCGCCATCTTCAAGAACGGTAAAAAAAGAGGGTTTACCCTTCGCGATAAAGCTCTTAATCCTGTCGACATCATCATCAAAAGCTTGCAGATTCTTTATGGAGCTCACAAGATCTGGTTCAAAAACTAGGTTACTGAGGGAACCCTGATTAACAAGACGAAGGTTCATCTTTTGACACTTTTCAGGAGGGGGAACAAGGTAACCCTGAGGAACAATATGGAGGTTTAGCTTGCGGAATTTCTCTTGCAGACGATCGTGAACCTTATGAACCTGGAGGTGGTTGCAGTATGACTTGCGACTCAAGGCATCAGCCATTACGTTAGCCTTGCCAGGGATATATGATATACTACAGTCAAAATCTGCTATATGCTCCATCTATCTTTGTTGACGTAGATTCAGCTCAAGCTGAGTGAACAAGTACTTCAGACTTTGATGGTCGGTGTAGATTTCACAGTGATTATCAACAAGGTATTTTCGCCATTCTTTCAGTGCATGAATAACTGCGGCAAGCTCGAGATCATGAACTAGGTAGTTCTCTTCATGAGCACGCAGTTGACGTGAAGCATAAGCAATCACTTTGCGATCCTGCATCAGGACACAACCTATTCCTTGATGAGAAGCATCACAGTATATGACGAAATCCCTTTTTGTATCTGGAGGAGCAAGTACTGGAGCGGATGTCAGTTTGTCCTTGAGTGCCTGGAAACTTTCCTGACATTTATTAGTCCACTCATACTTAACACCTTTGTGAAGCAGGTTGGTTAAGGGCTTCGCAATCTTGGAGAAGATCTCGACGAATCGACAACAATAGCTGGGGAGTCCGAGAAAACTTCTGTCTTGCTTGACATTCTTCGGGGGCGTCCAGTCAAGAATAGCTTGAATTCGTTCGGGGTTGACTACAATACCATCCTTGGAAATCACATGACCATGGTAAGTCACTTCGTCTAGCCAGAATTCACATTTGGAATACTTCGCATAGAGTTTATGGTCCCGAAGCTTATCCAGTACAAGACGAAGATGTTCAGCATGCTCTTCTTTATTCTTTGAAAATACCATAATATCATCCATATATACCACGACGAATTTGTCGAGGTAATCCATGAATATATAATTCATCAATCGAGAGAAGGTTGCCGGTGCATTGGTTAAGCCGAAGGACATGACGGTGTACTCGTATGATCCATAACGAGTAACAAAGGCGGTCTTTGGAATATCCTCTTTGCGAACACGGATCTGGTGGTATCCCAATCCCAAGTTGAGCTTACATAAGATGGTGGAACCAGGAACTTGATCATACAAATCATTTATCCAAGGGAGAGGATATTTGTTTTGAATAGTGGCTTGGTTGATAGGACGATAGTCTTGAACCAATCGATTTGTCCCATCGTTCTTCTTAACAAAGAGAGAAGGTGCTCCCCAAGCAGAGGAGCTGGGACGAATGAAACCCAGACGAAGCGAGTTGTCAATTTCTTCCTTAAGTTCAAGAAGTTCATGTGGCGGCATTTTGTAAGGATGCTTAGCAATAGGAGTGGTACGGGGTTCCAAGTCAATGACAAACTCGACAGCTCGAGTAGGGGGAATCCCCGGAAGTTCTTCTGGAAAGACATCTTGGAATTCTCGGACCACTAGAATGTTTTCCATCCCTTCAAGAGGCGATGCATTTAATGCATTCAAAGCATATAGTCGTGCCTCAGCATTACAGACGAGATAAGCATGGTAGCTTATTAATTCATCTTAAGGGTGTAGGAGGTGGACGGTCTTGGTGGCACGAACGACTGATGTCGTATGAGCTTTCAACCAGTCCATCCCCAGTATGAGATCAATGTTGGAAGAACTTAATAACATGGGAGAGGTAAAGAATTCCAACCCTTCAATTTCAATGGGGACATTGGAGCACACCATGGAAGGTCGGCATTGGCCCGAGGGGGTGCTTACAACAATTGGGACGTCCATCTCTTTGTACTTAATGCCATGCATGAATGCAAACTTTTCCGACATAAAGGAATTCGATACTACCGTATCAAACAATACAGAAGCACGTACTGAGTTAAAGAGAAGTGTACCCATCACGATAGCAGGCTGGTCTTGAGCTTGACCCATATCAATGTTGTTGGCCTGACCATGAACATAAGCAGGTTTAGCGTTCAAGTTGCGGTTCTGGTTGTTGCCACTGCCAGTTGAGGGAAGTGTCAGCTGATTGAGATTCTGCCTGCAGTCTCTAGCATGGTGACCTGGACGGCCACACTTGACGCACAGCCCGTCCTCGGGACAGGAAGGAGGAACTCGAGGCGGTGGAGCTGGAAGCCTCGGCTGCCTAGGTGGTGGAAGAGGCAGGCGAGGTGCAGCATAGGACGTCCTCGGAGCAGGAGCAGGTGCATGGTACATGTTGTTTGGAATCCAGATCTTCCGCTTGTGTGTAGATGAGCCCGAAGAGGAGCCCATGTCACGTTTGCGCTAGCTGCTATCCTTGTATTCCTGTAGACCAGTCTCAACCTGAATAGCCTTGTTCACCAGGGTGGCGAAATCAACATAGTCCTGAACGAGTAGTGTCATCTTGATATCAGGGTGGAGGCCTTCACGGAACTTGTCCTGTCTGCGTGCATTAGTCGCAATGTCTTCTTTAGCATAGCGACATAAGTCAAGAAATTCCCGCTGATAAGCATCCACAGTATTGTTGCCCTAGACCAGGTTACGGAACTCACGCTTCTTCCGGTCCATGATTCCCTGAGGAATGTAGTGAGCACGGAAAGCAGTCTTGAACTCTATCCAAGTGATCACAGTTCCATCGGGCTGAGAGCACCTGTGGCTGTCCCACCATTGAGCAGCGGGACCCTTCAGGAAGTTGGCGGCAAAGTTGACATAGCTCGCCAGGGGCACATTGGCAGACTCCAGCTCGTAAGCAATGTCACAGAGCCAGTCATCAGCATCAAGAGGCTGAGTTGAGATGCAGTAGATCGCAGGTTTGAGGCAGCATAAGTCTTGCAGTGTCACGCCTTGCGGTTGGTTCATGTTCGTCCTTAGGAACTAATCCATGAGCCCTTGCATAAACTGGTGGTTCAGCTCAAACAGTTGGATCATCCCCGCCATATACTCAGGATGCCGGGGTGGTGCATCGTTGCAGGGGCACGCGGGCAACCAGCTGGTCTAACCATGAATATTTAATAGGGGTAGTTTATCTTAAAGTAATTGCAAAGGCATCGCACACATTCATGAAGTAATCAAGCATGACGAAAGGGAAATGCGATAGATACTTCATAGTAGTTGAGTTCAACATACAGACCCATACATAAGTTCGATTACAGACTAACGATTACAAATTCGGAATTTGGCGATAGCCTGGACGCATTAGACGATACCCTGGACTCACTAGGTGGCACGCCGACACATGGTGGAAGAGTACCACAACAAGATATAGCGATAAGGCTACATCAACGTCGGAGAAGACGAATGAATCCTGGTAGCGGGCGGTGATAGAAGGTAGGAACAGGACCCTGTGTCCCGTTGTGACTCTGGTGAGGGCACCACATCCAGTCGAGGAACTGAGGTCCAAGTGCAGGGGTTCTACCCCCAACATCAGTCCACTCGAGACCTGATGGTAGCTATGTCCTTCTCGGCTCGCGGATGCGCATAGGGGGAACCCTCGGGCAGTGTGATGGCTGCAGCTCTGTCAACGCATCATAAAGACAAACGCACATAGCATACAACTCCACAGTCAGAGCTCGAAAATCACGATCCAGTGCCTCAGTGTACACAACCAGATCTCGCGCGTCGTAGTGACCCATCACGTAGGGGGCGCAGAAAGCGACGTAGTAACGGTCTCTGCGCTCCCGAACGTCGGTAGAGTAGGCAGTGAGATCAAACCAGTCTCATCCCCAGCAGGAGCAGGCGGGATGTAACTGAAAGGGCTCTCCTCCAGGTGAGGGTACGCTCCACGGAGGCGGGTGATAGCGATGTAGACCGCATCATGGATGGCCATCTCGACCGACACTCCAATACCAAGAAATCTGGGCGCTCGAGGGTCTCGCCGCCCATCTGGTAGCAGATGCGAACCTCAGCCTGTCACTGGTGCTGGTTGTACTCGCGGAAGTCCTCGAACATAGTGTACTCCGGGTACCAGCTATATCCCAGCCTGGTCAGGAGGTCGACCAAAATGGCCGGCAACCCAGTCGTCTCAGTGGCCTGTGTTAGGCGCACGTGCTTTCTTGCGGGACGCATCTGAAAATAAGATTGACGGATGTCAAATGACAGTGTGTGTAATATATATTTAGGAGAAAAGAATAGATAGTCCAGCGCTCTGGGTCGTTGTGATTACGAGAACCTAATGTTAGAGTTAGTAAAATCTTTGACCTGAAAGAGAAAAGAGAGTAGAGCCAAAGTATAGGAAAGGAGTAAAAGATACTAATACCACCCAATTGATATGTGGGCCCGTAAGCCACAACATTAGTGTTAGTAAAGTTTTTCAAACACTAGACTGAACTTCGGCCAAGGAGTTGGAAAGGGGGCTACCTACAGGCAGTCGGCTCTAATACCAACTTGTGAAGCCCTCGTTTAATCATACGCTAATCATACACGCAAATGAGTACGATCAAACCAAAGGACTCACGGGAAGATATCACAACACAACAATAGACACAAATAAAATAATATCAGCTTCATATTACAAGCCAGGGGCCTCGAGGGCTAGAATACGGAAGCTCGATAAACGCACGAGTCAGCGGAAGCAAGATAATCTGAGTACACACATAAAACATGGGGTGCCTTAGAGAAGGCTGGCACAAAAGATACAATGATCAAACGAGGCGAGGCCTCCTGCCTGGGAACCTCCTAACTACTCCTAATCATCAGAGGCCTCCACGTAGTAGTAGGCACCGTCGGGGTAGCAGTCGTCATCGGCGGGGACCTCCATCTCCTGGGCTCCATCATCTGGTCGCAGAAAACGGATCAAGGGGGCAAAGGGGGAGCAAAGCAGCGGTGAGTACTCATCCAAAGTACTCGCAAGTCTTAGATCAGAACTATTCTAAGTATGCATCAGTATCAAAGAAGGGGGTGGTTATATGTGGTCTGACTACAGCAATGCGAGAATAGTGGGAGAAGGCCTAGTCCTATCGAAGACTAGCATCTTCAGGGTCTTGCAGCAATAGACGAGAATAGAACAAGGGTAACACATTAATAGTCATATTGTTGCAGCAATATTAAAGTGAGATCACGCCCAGAGATCCTCCCTCGACGCCCTGCGAGGAAGCAATCCCGAGGCAACTAATTCCAGTTAATTAACAATTGTAGTTGTATAAGATCAGGGCACAACTCCTAGTCGTCCTGTAAGAGTGGACACGGCTATTGGAATAGTTAATTTTCATCCCTGCAGGGGTGCACCACATGTCCCGTCCTGCCCGGCCTCGGAATATCGACACGTCGCAGCCCCACCGAAGACTAATCAGAGAGGCCAACCCACAAGTCTAAATCCTAAGCGCAAAGGGTTCACGGGCCCAGTTCCCCTCCGCCCTCCTGCACGATGCGAGGGCGGCCGACGTCAGTCCTAGCATCCCTTAATCACAAGCGCGATGCATCTCGGGACCACTCGGGCGCGCGCCACTATGTTGCTGACATCTTAAAAGCTTTGGCTGATACCGCGACGCCGAGTACCCATAGTTCTTCCCGCGTAGCGGGTTAGTGCGAAAAGGTCTCCGACCAACCTAGATCAAACACCCAAATCCATTAACATTTTAATTAGGCCATTGACACAATCTCACGGGATTCCACCCATCTTACATCTAAACACCAATGAGCCTAGTACATGGTCGAGTAACTGTGTGGTTGTAACATCGGGGGGAATCCGAGGTATCACCCTCGTTGGATTCCGAACGATGTATCCGTCGAGGTGGGCTTAGAGGAATCACCCTCGGGGTCCCACACTTGAGGGGTTGCACGACAGAGGCATCGTCCCGAATGGTGAAAGAGGAATCACCCTCGATAACTAGCTATACTACAGAGATATCATCAGGAGTACATAGCGAGGTGTCACCCTCGGTACCCAATAGTATCTCTGTAGCATCGTAAAACTAAGGGGGGTGTATGTGCTGTGTCGGGTCTGGCTCGTCGATCAGGGATCGAGATTTGAAAGCAAGCCGGGCAATTGGACTAGGGGGTCAGAGGGGATGACTGCTCCACCTATACTAAGCAGATTAAAGGTCCAGGACTGAAAGTAGGAGTTCATAAAAAACCGGCAATGCATCAGATATAGGATCTAACTACAATAGTAGCAAAATACTAATGCAAGTAGTAGGAAGAAAGACATAGGCGATATAGGAATGATCAAGGGCGTTTGCTTGCCTTGCAGCTCTGCGGCAAAGGACTCATCGGCAGGGTCGTAGATGTACCCGACCGCAGCGTCAGTCTCGGGGTCTACCGGTAAGAAGAGGGGGAAGAAACAATAAATAATAACAACAATGCAACACAATGCATGACATGGCAAGATGCAGGCTAGACATGAGCTAACGCATCAACATCCATCATAAACGGGTCGGAAGAATATCTGACGATATTTTCCGGGTCTCGGGCTAGTACCAGACAGGTGGAAAATGATGGCAATGTTCCACGTTTGCTATGCTAGGGACGCGTGACACACGAATGCACCATGTATGCGGGTTTGTCTCGTACTGCTGATCAACTTTCATGTTGAAAATATTTTGATCTGACTTAATCAATAATTAGGAATTAAAAACAGATTTAATTAATTAAATTAAAAGCTATTATGACATGAGCATGATGTCATGCTGACATCAATAGTTGACTGGTCAACTGACCAGTGGGTACCGAACGTCATAGACACAAGTTTTTAATTAAGATTAAATAGTAATTAATCAGATTAATTTAGTGGGGGACCCACGTGTCATACTCTAATTATTCTAATTACCTAATTAATTAATTAACTAACATATGTATGTATTTATTTATTTAATAAAACATACGCATTTTATTTTTATTTTTATATTTTAATTATAAATTTTCTTAAAAGAGGTTGTGGGGCCTCCCTGTCACACGCAGCGGGGTGAGTTGGCCCCACCAGTAAGTGGCTTTCGGCCACATACGCATTTTTCTACATACACGTATTCTCCATATACCTACATACATAAATACATACATCGTGCATCTCATACATACAAAATACGTACGACATTTATACATACATACATACGCAATACATCATTTATTTTTATTTCTTTCTTTCTAATCTCACAACTCCAACCTCTCTGCTAACAGAGACTCTCAACCTCACAGAGAGAGAGGAACATCTCCAACATCACCTACGCGAACCTAACGGCGTCGGATCGGAGCGCCGTTTGCCGGAACAGAACTGTGACGGCGCGAGGAGCCCGAAGAAGGGCTCACCGACGTTGACGTCAGGGCTCGGTGAAGCCGGAGTTCTCGGGAGGCGGAGGTGACAGCGACGAGGAGGACGAGGCGGTGATGGTGGTGGTGAGGACGGTCGCCGGAGAGGCCTCCTAGAGGGGGCCAACCGGCGTGACGAGGAGGAGGGGCCTCCCAGGGCCGCGGTGGGGCGGTGCAGGGGAGGGAGGCCGACGGGGCTTGTAGGGGAGGGCCGGTCGGCGGGGCCCCTGGGGCCGATGGGGGGAACCGGGGGCTCGGTGGGGATGTTGTCGTGGGGGAGGGGCTCGGTCCCTAGGAGCTGGGAGGCGAGGTGGGAGGCTGAGAGGAGGGAGGGGCCGATGGGGGATCTGGGTGTCGGTCGGCCTCCTGGGAGGACGAGGGGGGAGGGGGTGGATCGGGAGGTGAGGGAGGTGTAGGGGGTCGGTCGAGTGAGAGAGGCATGTTCGTGGGGGTTTCTGCCGAGAGAGAGAGAGGAGGGTTCGGTGCTGGGGGGTTAGGTGGGTAGACGAGAGGAGCAGGGGACGCGGGGGGCTCGTGGGGTGGGGTGAGGCGAGCGGGGGTTAGGTGAGATCGGCCAGGGGGGGGGGGGGTTGGTGGCGATCTAGGGGGTTGTTGCCCTGGCGGCGGCGGGGGGAGTTGGGAAGCCAGGGGTTTGGCTAGGGTTTCGGTGGGAGTCGGTCGTTGGATGCTGGCCAGCTCGGCCACTAGGCCCATTTGGGCCAGGGGGGTGTAGACTTTTTCTTTTTCTTTTTTATAATTACTTGTTTTTGTTATTTAATTTTATTTACTTTCTTCTACAATTTAATATATACATTTCTAATACTTTCTTTTATTTATTTCTTTTCCATTTACTATATTTCTTTTATTTATTTTATTCAAAGCTCCACTTTTAAATATATAGGGATTACCAATAATTTCAAAAGTGCCCGATTTGATATTATAATCCGCTAGGGAATTTTTATAACTTCCCTGACATTTTTATTTCAACAACATAAAATCTTTTCTCCTCCGCCTTTAATCTTATGTTTCGAACTTTGATTCGGTTTGAACCAACACGAGATCATTGATAAAGAAACACAGATGATGTGGCATCATTAGCGCCGGATCATTGTCGCTTAATTACAATCATCACTGTAGAAAAAGTCGAGGATGTCACACGAGGTAAGTACCTGAACATCACCTTTCCCATGATGATACTAGCAAGAGTCCACTCGTTGGTGACAGTCCCCCATGATGTACATCACATGTATCATCTACGAGGTCATGCAACAGTGTGCCCGATGTCTGTAAAAACAGCCCATGGTCTCCCTTTATCCTGGCACGACCCCATCTCGAGAGTGATCACGTCACTCCCGCCACCAGTAATCCTGGCTCTCTAAGTAGTAGCGACCATAGTAATGACCAAAGCCCCGTCCCATAAGGGGTATTTTGGTTGTACATGTAAGGTTGGAACGGTCGACAAATCTTAAATCTAATCCGGTTTTTAGAAAACCATTCACTGAACTGGCCTCGGTATACCACTCTCTCATCAGGTGGTTACCTAGCTCAACACATCACCCTTGGGCATTAGTGGCACCAGACTGGGCTTTTGTAAAACATTTGAAATCACCTCCTTCTACCGTTTCCATGCATGTAGCCAATCCCTTGCTTAGGACTACCAGCAACCTAACTACTTCCCACCCGCACAACCCTCGTAGGAAGGTAGCGTCATGCCCAGGTGCAACTAGCAACGAGGAGTTTCCGAAGACAACCCACTAAGGTGGCATCCGACTGAACGTGCTTCAATGCATCAGACCAAAGTGCTAATTGACATGCATAAAAATAGTTTCTCACACATGGTCAAAGGGTTGCTTGCCTGGTTTAGCAAATTCTGTGAGGTGTTCTCACGCTTCTCGTCCAACTTCAAGCAGTTCGTCTACTTCATCAACTATCATTGGAAATAACCACGATAAGCAACACAACAAGCAAAAAAACAAAGTGCTATACAAATAGGAGTTTTATTTTACTAGAAAATCTCTCACCATAAGAAAGATTCCTAAAGTTTGTTCTAAGTGATTTGGATTACTAGAGATTTTTGAACGGTGGAAATGGAGGAATTTATGATCCTATAAGAATTATATAGAAAATATTTTTATAAAAAGGAGTGGATGTGCCCATCAAACAGGGCATGATTTTTGAAACATTTAGCAAGTGGTTTCATTGGATTTGGAGTTGGTATGAATATTCTATGGACTTCCTAATATGGAATAAATGGAAAAAAGGCGCTATATATTTGGTGCAACAGAAATATTGCATAGAAAAATATTGACTAATGCTAGAAAAATAGGGCATGATATTTAGAGAACCTAGAAATTGGAATCACTCCATTTGGAGTTGATTTGGTTGCTCTAGGAATTTTGCAAGGGGTTTGGATAATTCAAATCCAGATTTGAATTTGATCTCTACACAAAACGTTTCACGAAAATGTGCAAAGCACATATTTGGATAGGTCATGATTTTGAGATTCTATAGGAACTTGAATTATTAAATTTAGAGTTGAATATATTTAACTATGAATTATGTGACCTTCTGGAAAAAAGAAAAATGGGAAAAGAGGAGGTATACCCGAGGGCTATAACGTGGGCTGGCCTAGCGGATCGGCCTAGCAGCTTAGTGAGACAGGCAGGCCGACGACGTCGAAAGCGCAGTTTGGTCGGGTGCTTTCTCTGCGGGGAGGTGGGATAGGTGAAGGGGCCTCCACTTATTCGGCGCGGGTCCACCCGTTGGTGCCTTAGCCTGTGGCCGACAGGATGGGCCTGCCAGCCCTTCTCTCTCATTCCCTCCTTCTACCCTTCGCCTGGGGCAGAGGGGTCGCCAGTCATTGCGGCTTCGGCCACACCGCTAGACTAGTCTCCTAGCCGGTGGCATGGGCGGATGCTTCGCTCCTTGCCATGCCCAGTGGTGGAATTGGTGGCCGTGGGGATGGCCGGGAGCGAGAGGCTCGTCGGGAGTGGCGGTACACGAGGAGCAAGACATGGCTTCGGGGAGGAGTCCTTAGCGTGTCCACGAGGATGGAGGCGTCGAGGGGGTTCTTCTGGAGGGTAGATTTGAGGCATGGGAGAGCCGACATGGCTTGAATGCCAGGGTGTCCGTGGCGGCGCCATGGAGGCCGCATGAGGAGGGAGAGGGCACGGGTAGCTTAGTGGGGAGGTACATGAGGTCTACTGGAGGGAGGGGTGAACTAGGGTGCAACAGGGGCTCGGGGGCAAGGTAGAGATGGCGGGGTGACACGGAGAGCTCGGTGGCCTCAGATGCTCTTAGTGCGGGCAGGAACATGTGTGCCAGAGAGGCTTTGATGGCTTCCTGGCATCAGAGATGAGCGTGGGCTGATGAGGGGTGATCCCTTGGAGAGTGTGAACACCCTGTCAAGGCCAGACATCAGCTAGAGGGCGAGATGGCTTGGCAGAGCATCATTGATGCATGCCAGCAGAGTGGTCACCACGCTCATTCATGTCCACAGTGGCATTTTGGTTAGTCAGAGATGTGAGGTCATCCAAGGCATGTGTGCAGGAGAATGATGGAGGAGTTTGGTCTCGTATGGGGCTTTACATGTGCGGTTTCATCTGTGTTTCAGTTTGTAGAAGCAAAGTTGGGGCTATCAAAAAGTATTTTTACTAGGGGGAACTTGGGATGATACAATGTCCAGCAGCCCTGACTATGCAAGATCTTCAAGACTGCAATTTTCATTTCACGGAGAGGGGTGTAGCTAGCACTTGCATTTCAACGCCATATTTCTGGAAAAATCAAGTTTTAGAAGAAATGCTCATATTTCCCACATGAGCATATCATATCTTTGCATGAAATGGTGCATTAGCACACCGGAGGTGTTGTGGAAAGACATGGGGCATTTGCATGAACAGAATAATGAAAGAGGTGTAAAAGAAGTGCTGCCATGGTGAAAAGGGCAGAGAAAGAGAGGGAGTTACCATCCAATAATTTTATAGGGGCCTTGGCAAAGTAACTGGAGGTGGTAGAGGGCTAGCAAAATCCGTGGTAAAAATTTGAGCCCAAGGAGAAGAGCAGAAGGGGCCAAAGCAACAAATTTGGTAAGTGAGGAGAACGTT
Source organism: Hordeum vulgare subsp. vulgare (assembly GCF_904849725.1). Classification (NCBI taxonomy): domain Eukaryota; kingdom Viridiplantae; phylum Streptophyta; class Magnoliopsida; order Poales; family Poaceae; genus Hordeum; species Hordeum vulgare. The sequence continues at coordinate 264,842,186 of NC_058519.1, read as the reverse complement.
TTCTACATATATAGTCACGCAAATTTGGGATCTTTTTGAGAAAGTTTCCAATGTAGACTTGAAAAACCCAAGAAATGGACAGAATTGGTTTTCTACATATAAAGTCATGCAAATTAATTCCAACTAATGCACCACTTGCTTATCATACCCGTTCTATAATCATGAACTACTTGTGATGGGGCGCGCATCGTATACGTAGCACCATAGAATACCGACTGCGATGGTAAAGCTAGCACACATGAGTAGCATGGATGGAGCGTTTAGCATATTTGATATATCACACATAGTTGTGTGAAGAATCGAGTTTGGGATACATAAGGGCATCACATACGCTTTGTTCTAGAAAATGTATGCATTCCTACTACCTATCCTTGATGGTTTCTAGGTCGTGTGGGAGGGACACCCTATAACACACAGTATCAAGGCGATGGTTTAAAATTCCATTATGGAAAGGGGTTAAAAACCGTTTGTTTAGCAGCTCGTTGTACCAGCGACTCTTCTCCTCGGTCAAGTGCGTTTTCCCCTCACTTTCGGCACCCGCAAGACCTACCATGAGAGTTCATCATCTTTGATGTGGCTCACATTGGCCCACAATACAATGTCATCTTGGGCTACCCAACGTTCTTCAAGTTCATGGCTGCGACCCACCACGCCTACGGCCTCATCAATCTACCCAGATGCAGTAGTACCCTCACCATCTGTTGCAATGAGAAGCACGCGACACCCACCCTCATGAGCGCGTGCTTCTATACCTGGTGGCCACTCCCGGAACGGCCTCTGTGGCCCTTATGGTGGAGCAAGAGGGGCGAGTCTTCTCCAAAAAAAGCATGCAAATTCCGCGCATGCAGATGCCACCCACGCGGACAAATCGCTCGATCCCATCAATGCCCTGGCAGCGCTTGCTAAGGACCCTCCATAGAAGGCCTCTAGAGTCACACCTCCGGAGGCCCCTGCAGAATCGTTGCCTGAGCTGTCTGGTCGTGTGGAGCCCGAATCCTACCAGTTGTGTCGCTGAACTGAACATCGAGTCGCAGCCCTTCGAGTTGGAGTTCCTCACTACCAGGACCATCAAGAGCACTTCGTTGGTAGACTTCGCGGTAGAGTAGATGGACCCGCACAAGGACAAGCCTTTTGAGGAGGCGTTCTTGCAGAGGACGCCATCTCTGGGGGCTCTAGCACGCACTTGGATTGGGGCTGCGCGCTCCAGGGTGTGGGGGCATGTGTCGTTCTCACCACATCCATAGGTGACGAGCTCTATTAGATAGTGCGGCTCCATTTCCAGCACCATGCACCATACTCCTACCCACTCTCGTGGAAGCCCCACGCTCGGCGTTGGCGGATGCCCCATGCTTAGTGTTGGTGGCCTACTCCTCCCACTCTCATGGAAGCCTCAGGCTCGATGTTGGCGGATGCCCCATCCTCAGCGCTCGCGGCGTGCTCCTACACAATCTCATGGAAGCCCCAGGGTCGATATTGGCGGATGCCCCATGCTGAGCGCTGGGGCCTGCTCCTACCTACTCTCATGGAAACCCTATGCTCAACGCTGGCGGATTCCCCATGCTCAGTGCGGGTGGATTCTCCTACCCATTCTCATGGAGGCCCCAAGCTCAGCGCTAGCGGAAGCCCCATGCTTAGCGCTAGTGGATTCCGCATGCTCAGTGCTAGCGGCCTATTTCCTGAGGAGTCCCTGGTCGTCACATCCTCAAGCTGAGTATGCCTTGGGAGGGTGCACGCTCCTTATCTTCCCTATGCGTGTCACATGAGCGGGGGTTGGGAAAGGTGCCTTGGCTCGGGTCAGTCCCAGCAGCACTGCCAAATCCAAGCGTCTGGGCTGTGTCTCATGGGCCTTCTCCCATGTATGTCACCTCACCAGGTCCTTGCTGCCCTTGACTCCTCATGCAACACCCACATGCAACTTCACGAGGGTGTCTTGCTGCATTACTTGCGAAAACTTGGCAGTTTCCCTGGTGCGAGATATCGAAGGCCTCAGGAGCCCCTCCTCGGGAGGGATCGCGACCAGTGTCCTATGACCACAAGTCACGCCCTATATATGTGATGATCATGTCAAGTTTCATGTCAATCAAATTTGATTTGATTCACCAATATATTCCAAAACCCTCTGTGTCGAGAACCAAATTTGAGCAACTCTACATTTCCAAGTTTCTCCGTTTGTGCTCCAATTTTATGGACATGCTATAATACTATAATAATGCATCCACACAAAGTGGTGCATCAAGGAGAATATATGAACTTGTCCAAAATCCCTCAAAACATCTTTTGCTGATTTCTAGAATTGGGAAATTTTACATTGTGAATTTTCTCCAATTGATCCCAAACTTTTGGGGCATGCTCTAATACTCAAATAATGCCACCACACCAAGTGGTACGTTAGTGGGAATTAATTTACATGGATTTGTCTAAAGAAAACCATTTCTGCCAATTTCTCGTGTTTATCAAGTTTACATTGTCAACTTTCACCATATAATCTCAAAATTGGTGATCACGGCCAAATGGGCTTATCATTTAACTCTTATAAGTCTCAAGGACATTGGATACCACTAGATGCCCCTGAACAGCTTCAAACACCTTCATCCACAAGCTAGAGGACAAGCAATGTTGACCCAAAAAAATTCCCCTTGCCTCGAATTTTCTACCACGGTATTTTCCGACCCTGTGCTACCTCGAGTAACCTTGATGTGACCCATGATCAATTATTTGAGGGTAACGCCCTCACTTTCCCTCTCTTATCACCATGGGAGCACCTCTTTTACCCCTCTCCCATTATTTTTGTTCATGCAATGTCCCCAAGTATTTCCATATCCCCTCTTGCATGCTAATGCATCATGCCAAACCAAGATATGGCATGCTCTGGTGGAAAATATGAGTAGGACATCCAAACCTAGATTATGTCTGCAATTGTAGCCTGTTCCTACGAGTAAACTGTAGACTTGCCTCCCTAGGGTAAAAAATTGGTGGACACGCAGTCCTTGCCTATCTAATGCCACTAGACAATTTTTTGCTCCAATGGCCATTCAGTAAACACCCTTTGGCACAACCCCAAGTTTGTTGGTGGAGGTTTGCTCTCACTAGAAACCAATTCTACCGAACTCCATATGGGTCCAAATTCCCCCATCACCCTCATCCATGCATGCCACCTAGCATTTACTAACCAAAGGGTGGTCCTAGACATGGTGTGCCATGGTGACCACACCACAAACATGAACAAACGTTGCTCTACCGCTGGTGCTTGTCATGTAGCTCCCTGGTGGCCATGACAGAGTGCCCACTCGCGCCAAGGGAGTCTCCTTGACCTCGCACGCCCCTCCACGATGCCAGGATGTAGCGAAGGAAGCCCGGGCACGCGGATGCTCTACGCCCGAGGGCATCCAAGGCGCACCCGAGCTCACTATGTCACCCCCTCCATTTAAGGCCTCCCTCAAGCCCACTCTCTTTCCCGCAAGGGCCCCCTATACCCATAATCTCTCCTCCCATGCCCTCTTCATCCTCCCATGGCCGACATTGACATTGTTCGGCTTTCCTCCAATGTGAGCAAGCCGACCCTTCCTCGCTGATATGTCCATTTTGCATCATGCTTTCATGTTGATATTTATTGCTTTTTGGGCTGTTATATTACTTGTGGTACCATATTTATGCCTTTTCTCTCTTATTTTGCAAGGATTATTTGAAGAGGGAGAATTCACGCAACTGGAATTCTCGACTAGAAAAGGAGCAAATCCTAGTCCACTATTCTGCACATCTCCAAATGCCCTAAAAATTTACGTGAATTTTTTCTGGAATATATTAAAAATACTGGGCGAAAGAACTACCGGAGGGGGCCAACAGGGCCCCACAAGCCCCCACTCTGCCACCACCCCCCCTAGTGGTAGTGGGCAAGCTTGTGGGCTACCTGAAGGCCCACTAGCCCCCCTCTTTTGCTATATGAAGCGTCCTGGTCTAGAAAAAATCAATCGGGAGCTTTTTCTTGGTTTCGCCGCCAACACGAGGCGGAACTTGAGTAGATCCAATCTAGAGCTCCGGCAGGACGATCCTGCCGGGGAAACTTCCCTCCCGGAGGGGAAATCGTCGCCATCGTCATCACCAACACTCCTCTCGTCGGAGGGGAGGCATCTTCATCAACATCTTCATCAGCACCATCCCCTCTCCAATCCCTAGTTCATCTCTTGTAACCAATCTTCGTCTCTCGACTCCGATTGGTACTTGTAAGGTTGCTAGTAGTGTTGATTACTCTTTGTAGTTGATGCTAGTTGGATTACTTGGTGGAAGAGTTTATGTTCAGATCCTTTATGCTATTCATTACACCTCTGGTCATGATTATGATTATGTCTTGTGAGTAGTTACTTTTGTTCCTGAGGACATGGGATAAGTCATGCTGATAATAGTCATGTGAATTTGATATTCGTTCGGTATTTTGATATGATGTATGTTGTTTTTCCTCTAGTGGTGTTATGTGAATGTCGACTACATAACACTTCACCATATTTGGGCCTAGAGGAAGGCATTGGGAAGTAGTAAGTAGATGATGGGTTGCTGGAGCGACAGAAACTTAAACCCCAGTCTGTGCGTTGTTTCGTGAGGGGCTGATTTGGATCCACTACTTTAATGCTATGGTTAGACTTTGTCTTAATTCTTCTTTTTTAGTTGCGGATGCTTGCGAGAGAGGTTAATCATAAGTGGGATGCTTGTCCAAGTAAGGGCAGTACCCATGCGCCGGTCCACCCACATATCAAACTATCAAAGTAATGAACGCGAATCATATGAACATGATGAAACTAGAATGACAGAAATTCCCGTGTGTCCTCGGGAGCGTTTTTCCTCATATAAGACTTTGTTCAGGCTTGTCCCTTGCTACAAAATGGATTGGGCCACTTGCTGCACCGTTGCTACTACTTGTTACATGTTACTCTTTGTTTGCTACGTTTCACCTTCATACACAATCACTTGTTACCGCTACTTTCAGTGCTTGCAGTTATTACCTTGCTGAAATCCGTTTATCACAGCCTTCTGCTCCTCGTTGGGTCTGACACTCTTACTTATCAAAAGTACTATGATTGATCACCTATACTTGTGGGTCATCAAGACTCTTTTCTGGCGCCATTGCCGGGGAGTGAAGCGACTTTGGTAAGCGGAAATTGGTAAGGAAACATTTATATATTGTGCTGAAATTTATTGTCACTTGTCACTATGGAAACTCTTCCTTTGAGGAGTTTGTTCGGGGTATCTTCACCACGAACGGAACCACGAGGAGTTGCTCATCAACCTGAGGTACCTACTGAAAATATCTTTTATGAAATTCCTTTGGGTATTCTTGAGAAACTGCTGGCTAATCCTTTTACAGGAGATGGATATTCACATCCAGACTTTCATCTAATCTATGTAGATGAAGTTTGTGGTTTATTTAAGCTTGCAGGTTTGCCTGAGGATGAGGTAAATAAGAAAGTCTTTCCTTTATCTTTGAAGGATAAGGTGTTGACATGGTATAGGCTATGTGATGATTCTGGATCATGGGGCTACAATCGGTTGAAATTGGAATTTCATCAAAAGTTCTATCTTATGCATTTAGTACATCGTGATCGGAACTTTATTTATAACTTTTGGCCTTGTGTCAGGGAAAGCATAGCTCAAGCTTGGGGGAGGCTTAAGTCAATGCTATATTGATGCCCCAATCATGAGCTCTCGAGGGAAATCATCACTCAAAACTTTTATGCTCGGCTTTCTCATGAAGATTGTACCATGCTTGACACTTCTTGTGCCGGTTCTTTTAAGAAGAAGGATATTGATCACAAGTGGAATTTATTGTATGGAATCAAATGCAACTCTGAAGATTGGGAGATGGAGGAAGGTAAGGACTGAGGTATGAATTTCCAGTTTGATTGCGTTAAATCTTTTGTTGAGACAAACACTTCTAGAGATTTTAGCGTTAAGTATGGACTTGACTCTAAGATAGTAGCTTCTCTATGTGAATCTTTAGCTGCTCATGTTGATCTTCCCAAAGAGAAATGGTTTAAATATCATCCTCCTGTAGAAAGGAACATAGCCAAAACCAATCTAGTTGAGGAGAAAATCATAGCTTTTAGGGATCCTGTTGTTCCTTGTGCTTACACTGAGAAACCACCATACCCTGCTTGGATGAAGGATTATTCTAAAGCTCCAATTGTGATACGTAGGGGTTACAGTAGACCACTTGAACCCCCTGAGGAGATTAGAGTTGAACCTAGTGTTGCTATTATCAAAGATCTCTTAGTCGAAGACATAGACAGGCATGTTATCAAATTCTGTGAGGACTCCGCTAGAATTGCTAAACCTCACGCGAAAGACAAATACGGGCCTTTAGTTGGCCTGCCCGTTGTTTCTGTTAAGATAGGAGATCACTGTTACCATGGTTTATGTGATATGGGAGCTAGTGTTAGTGCAGTACCCCGTTCTCTATATGATGGAATCAAAGATGAGATTGCAGCTGCTGAGCTAGAACCCATTGATGTCACTATTACGCTAGCTAATAGAGACACTATCTACCCTGTGGGAATTGTGAGAGACGTAGAAGTCCTTTGTGGTAATACGAAGTATCCTACTGATTTCCTCGTCCATGGTACTGCACAAGATAGATTTTGTCCCATCATATTCGGTAGACCCTTTCTCAACACTGTCAATGCTCACATTGATTGCATTAAGCAGACTGTCATAGTAAGTTTCGAGGGTGTGTCTCATGAATTTAACTTCTCCAAGTTTGGAAGACAAACCCATGAAAGAGAGTCGTCTGGTAGAGATGAAATCATTGCTCTTGCCTCTATTTCCATACCTCCTTCGGATCCTTTAGAGCAATATCTGCTTGAGCAAGAAAATGATATGCATATGGAGGGGAGAGATGAGATAGATAGAATTGTCTTAGAACAACATCCTATTCTCAAGAATAATCTGCCTGTTGAACTGCTTAGGGATCCTCCCCCACCAAAGGGTGATCTTGTGTTCGAGCTTAAACAGTTGTCGGATACTCTTAAGTATGCTTATCTTGATGAGAAGGAGATATATCCTATCGTTATTAGTTCTCTCCTCTGAGAGCGTGAAGAGAAGAAGTTACTAAAAACTCTAAGGAAGCACCGCGCTGCTATTGGATATACTCTTGATGATCTTAAGGGTATTAGTCCTACTCTATGTCAGTAGAAGATTAAAACTGATCCTGACTTTAAACCAGTTGCTGATCATCAAAGGATATTAAATCCTAAGATGAAAGAGGTCGTTAGAAAAGAAATATTAAAGCTTCTGGAAGCAGGAATCATTTATCCTGTTGCTCATAGTGATTGGGTAAGTCCCGTACATTGCATACCTAAGAAGGGAGGTATCACCTTCGTTCCTAATGATAAGAATGAACTAATCCCACAAAGGATTATTACCGGCTATAGAATGGTGTTAGACTTCCGGAAACTGAACAAGGCAACCAGGAAAGATCATTATCATTTGTCGTTTATCGACCAAATGATAGAAAGGCTATCAAAGCACACACACTTCTGCTTTCTAGACGGTTATTCAGGTTTCTCGCAAATACCTGTTGCACAATCTGATCAAGAGAAAACCAGTTTCACCTGCCCTTTCGGTACCTTTGCCTATAGACGTATGCCTGTTGGCTTATGTAATGCACCTGCCACCTTCCAAAGATGTATGATGGCTATATTCTTTGACTTTTGTGAGAATATTGTCGAGGTTTTCATGGATGACTTCTCCGTTTACGGGTCTTCCTTTGATGATTGCCTCAACAACCTTGAGCAAGTCTTACAGAGATGCGAAGAAGCCAACCTCGTCTTGAATTGGGAGAAGTGCCACTTTATGGTTAATGAAGGTATCGTCTTAGGACACAAAATCTCTGAGAGAGGCATTGAAGTTGATAAGGCTAAGGTTGATGCAATTGATAAAATGCCTTGCCCCACAGATATCACAAGTATACGAAGTTTCTTAGGTCATGCCGGTTTCTATAGAAAGTTCACTAAAGACTTCTCTAAGATTTCTAGGCCTCTCACCAACCTCTTGCAGAAGGATGTTCCTTTTGTTTTTGATGAGGATTGTGAGGAAGCTTTCGAAATACTTAAGAAGGCTTTGATAACCGCACCTATTGTTCAACCACCTGACTAGAACTTTCCCTTTGAAATCATGTGTGACACTAGTGATTATGTTGTTCGTGTTGTTCTAGGACAAAGAGTTGACAAGAAGTTGAATGTCATTCACTACGCTAGTAAAACTCTAGACAGAGCCCAAAGAAACTATGCCACTACGGAGAAGGAATTTCTAGCAGTCCGTGTTTGCATGTGAAAAGTTTAGATATTACATAGTTGACTCCAAAGTCACTATTCACTCTGATCATGCTGCTATTAAGTACCTCATGGAGAAGAAGGACACTAAGCCTAGGATGATCAGATGGGTTCTCCTGCTACAGGAATTTGATTTGCACGTCATTGACCGAAAGGGTGCTGATAACCCTGTAGCAGATAACTTGTCTCGGCTAGAGAATGTCCTTGATGATCCAATACCAATTGATGACAGCTTTCCTGATAAGCAATTAAATGTCATCCGCACTTCACTTAGTGCACCATGGTATGCCGATTATGCAAACTATATCGTAGCCAAATACATACCACCCAGTTTCACCTATCAACAAAAGAAGAAATTCTTCTTTGATTTGAGACACCACTTTTGGGATGATCCTCACCTTTATAAGGAAGGAGTAGATGGTGTTATTAGACGTTGTGTGCCTGAACATGAACATGGACAGATCCTGCTGAAGTTTCATTCCGAATCCTACGGAGGACACCATGCTGGAGATAGAATTGCCCGTAAGGAATAGCAATCAGGTTTCTATTGGCCCACTCTCTTGAAGGATGCCCGTAAGTTTGTCTTGTCTTGTGACGTATGCCAAAGGATAGGGAACATCAGTAAGCGTCAAGAGATGCCTATGAACTATTCACTTGTCATTAAACCATTTGATGTCTGGGGCTTTGATTATATGGGACCCTTCCCGAGTTCCAATGGATACACTCACATCTTAGTTGCTGTGGATTACGTTACTAAGTGGGTACAAGCTATCCCCACTAAAAATGCTGATCACCACACCTCTATTAAGATTCTTAAAGAAGTCATATTCCCAAGATTTGGAGTCCCTAGATACTTGATGACTAATGGCGGTTCACACTTCATTCATGGTGTTTTCCGCAAGATGCCAGCTAAGTATGATGTCAACCATAGACTTGCATCTCCTTATCATCCTCAGTCTAGTGGTCAAGTGGAGTTGAGTAATAGGGAGATCAAGTTGATCCTACAAAAGACCGTCAATAGATCTCGAAAGAACTGGTCTAACAAACTTGACGATGCACTATGGGCTTATAGGACCGCTTATAAGAATTCCATGGGCATCTCACCATATAAAATGGTTTACGATAAGGCGTGTCATTTACCTCTTGAGCTAGAACACAAAGCTTATTGGGCAATCAAAGAGCTCAACTTTGATTTCAAACTTGCCTGTGAGAAGCGGTTGTTTGATATCAGCTCGTTAGATGAATGGAGAGCCTAGGCATATGAGAATGCCAGGTTGTTCAAGGAAAAGGTTAAGAGATGGCACGACAAACGAATACAGAAACGAGAATTCAATGTAGGTGATTATGTCTTGCTATACAATTCTCGTTTGACATTCTTTGCTGGCAAGCTTCTCTCTAAATGGGAAGGTCCCTATGTTGTCGAGGAATTATATCGTTCCGGTGCAATCAAAATCAAAAACACGGAAGGAAATTTTCCTAGGGTGGTAAATGGTCAAAGAATCAAGCATTACATCTCTGGTACTCCCATAAATGTTGAGACCAATATCATCAATGTCATAACTCCAGAGGAGTACATAAGGGATGTTGATCAGCCTGTTTCAGACCTTGAAAACGAAGATGTATCTGTTTTGGCAAGAAATTGGACTCCGATACTTTTCCAATAGGAAATTTCCTCAGTTTTGGAATTTTTGGAAAATTAGAAAAATAAAAAGCAGTTCGGAGAGCAAACGAGGCAGCCACAAGGGCCTACTCCGCCACCACCCCTCTGGTGGCGGTGGTCAAGCTTGTGGGCACCTCGTGTGCCTCCCGGACTCCTTTTTCTTGCGGAGGACTCCTTCTGGCCCAGAAAAAATCAATATATATTCGCCCGAAGGTTTTGATCTCCGTATCGCGTAGTTTTCCTCTGTTTTCGTTTGGAGCTTGTTTTTGCCGCAGATCTAGGTCAAGATGTCTTCTCAAGATTCAAAAGGAGATAGCTATGTGGGTGACTACCTTGCTAACCCCAAGGTCTATGGGGACTTGGAACCATATGGCTGGACCACTGATGAGGAAGAGGACTATGAGCCCGAAGGGAAGGAGCAAACGAGTTCCGATGAAGAGGAGGCTCCTCTACCTAAACCTGCAAACACCCAAGTGGAGTTCATGAAGTCAAGCCTCCCTGACCATAGGAAGAAGCCTAAGACCTTGTTTATCCCTTCTCGTTTCTTGCAGGAGAGTAAGCAAGAGCTTTGCCATAGAGTTTTGAAACTTCTGGAGGAAAATGACGATCTAAGAGAGCGGAACTTTTTGCTCAAGTGGGAATTAGACAAGCTCAAGACTGCTCCAACAACACCACCATCACCACTAAAGGAAGACAACTAAGCATTGGTATGGGCAATCCCCTTGACTTCTGCCAAGCTTGGGGGAGTTGCCCTGGTATCGTATCACCTTTATATCTTTTGCTTTTACCTTTGTTTTAGTTCTTTCCTTTTCAGTTTTTATTTCTTCTTTTAGAGGAATAAGTCTTTAGTTTTTAGTTTGAGTCTTTTGCTTTTGTCTCTCCCATGATGTATTCGAGCTTACGATCTATACAATAAAGAGTGTCTTAGTCAAGGGCTTTGCTTTGTGCCATGATCAAAGAGTATGAAAAGAACGATAGCATGAAAGATCATGAGACAATCTTATGGAAAGTGATAACTTCACTTATGACACGTATGAAGATTGAAACTTGTTGAGAATAAATCAACATAGGTCTCAGTCATTGTTGCAATTAGTAAGAAGTAATAAGGAAAGAGAGGTTCACATATGAATATATCATCTTAGACACTTTTTACAATTATGAGCACTCACCAAACTATTACATGCCTAGGACTAGATGTTGGACAAGGAAGACAACATAATGAATTGTGTTTGCTTGGTTCCAAACAATGTTATATGATTAGGGATCCCTTAGCATGTGACGATTTCTTCCACCTCATATTAACCAAAACTCCCGCACCAAGTAGAGATACTACTTGTGCATCCATAAACCTCCAACCCAGTTTTGCCATGAGAGTCCACCATACCTACCTATGGATTGAATAAGATCCTTCAAGTAAGTTGTCATCGGTGCAAGCAATAAAAATTGCTCTCTAATATGTATGCTCTATTAGTGTGTGGAAAATAAGCTTTGTACGAACCTGTGGTGAGGAAGACATAAAAGTGACAGACTGCATAATAAAGTTCTTTATCACAGGAGGCAATATAAAGTGACGTTCCTCCGCACTAAGAGGACACGCATTCAAACCTCAAAAGCGCATGACCACCTCTGCTTCCCTCTGCGAAGGGCCTATCTTGTACCTTTACTTTTTAGCCTTGTAAGAGCCATGGTGATCATCACCAATTCCCTTTTTGCCTTTGTCTTGGCTACCGTCACATGCTTGGGAAAGATCTATATTCATATATCAACTTGGATTTGAGTACTCATGCTTTATTGTTGTTGACTTTACCCTTGAGGTAAACCTTTGGGAGGCAAAACTATAAGCCCCTATCTTCCTCTGTGTCCAGCTGAAACTTTGACACCATGAGTACCACGTGAGTTGTAACAATTGTGGAAAACGTAAGAGATGATTGAGTATGTGGGTTTGCCTTACAAGATCTTATTTGACTCTTTCTGATGTTGTGATAAATTGCAATTGCTTCCATGAATATGGACTATTGTTGGTTACTTCTCGGTAAAGTTTTTGCTTCATGCTTTGCTTTGTGAAGGAATTGTTACTTTCCCATAAGAATCTTTATGATATATTGTTGTTCTATGTGTGATCATGATTACCTCATGTCCGTATTATGTTTTATCGACACCTTCGTCCCTCAACATGTGGACATGTTTATGGAACTTGGTTTTTGCTTGAGCACCAGCGAGGTCTGAGTTTGGGGAGTTGATATGTACATTTTGCATCATGCTTTCATGTTGATATTTATTGCTTTTTGGGCTGTTATATTACTTGTGGTACCATATTTATGACTTTTCTCTCTTATTTTGCAAGGATTATTTGAAGAGGGAGAATTCAGGCAGCTGGAATTCTGGACTGGAAAAGGAGCAAATCGTAGTCCACTATTCTGCACATCTCCAAATGCCCTGAAAATTTACGTGGATTTTTTATGGAATATATTAAAAATACTTGGCGAAAGAACTACTGGAGGGGGGCCTCCCCACAAGCCCCCACTCCGCCACCACCCCCCTGGTGGCGGTGGGCAAGATTGTGGTCTTCTTGAAGGCCCACTAGCCCCCCTCTTTTTCTATATGAAGCGTCCTGGTCTGGAAAAAATCAGTCGAGATCTTTTTCGTGGTTTCGCCGCCGCCAGGAGGCGGACCTTCAGCAGATCCAATCTAGAGCTTAGGCAGGACGATCCTGCTGGGGAAACTTCCCTCCCGGAGGGGGAAATTGTCACCATCGTCATCACCAACACTCCTCTCGTCGGAGGGGAGGCATCTTCATCAACATCTTCATCACCATCATCTCCTCTCCAATCCCTAGTTCATCTCTTGAAACCAATCTTCGTCTCGCGACTCCGATTAGTACTTGTAAGGTTGCTAGTAGTGTTGATTACTCTTTGTAGTTGATGCTAGTTGGATTACTTGGTGGAAGAGTTTATGTTCAGATCCTTGATGCTATTCATTACACCTCTGGTCATGATTATGATTATGTCTTGTGAGTAGTTACTTTTGTTCCTGAGGACATGGGATAAGTCATGCTGATAATAGTCATGCGAATTTGATATTCGTTCGGTATTTTGATATGCTGTATGTTGTTTTTCCTGTAGTGGTGTTATGTGAACGTCGACTACATAACACTTCACCATATTTGGTCCCAGAGGAAGGCATTGGGAGGTAGTAAGTAGATGCTAGGTTGCTGGAGTGACAGAAGCTTAAACCCAAGTCTATGCGTTGCTTCGTGAGGGGCTGATTTGGATCCACTAGTTTAATGCTATGGTTAGACTTTGTCTTAATTCTTCTTTTGTAGTTGCGGATGCTTGCGAGAGAGGTTAATCATAAGTGGGATGCTTGTCCAAGTAAGGGAAGTATTCAAGCGCCCATCCACCCACATATCAAACTATCAAAGTAACGAACGCGAATCATATGAACATGATGAAACTAGCATGACAGAAATTCCCGCATGTCCTCGGGAGCGTTTTTCCCCCTATAAGACTTTCTTCAGGCTTGTCCCTCGCTACAAAAGGGATTGGGCCACTTGCTGCACCGTTTCTACTACTTGTTACTCATTAGTCTTTGCTTGCTATGTTTCACCTCGCTACACAATCACTTGTTACCGCTACTTTCAGTGCTTGCAGTTATTACCTTGCTGAAATCCGTTTATCAGAGCCTTCTCCTCCTCGTTGGGTTCGACACTCTTACTTATCGAAAGGAGTCTTGATGACCCACAAGTATAGGTGATCAATCATAGTCCTTTCGATAAGTAAGAGTGTCGAACCCAACGAGGAGGAGAAGGCTCTGATAAACGGATTTCAGCAAGGTAATAACTGCAAGCACTGAAAGTAGCGGTAACAAGTGATTGTGTAGCGAGGTGAAACATAGCAAGCAAAGAGTAATGAGTAACAAGTAGTAGAAACGGTGCAGCAAGTGGCCCAATCCCTTTTGTAGCGAGGGACAAGCCTGAAGAAAGTCTTATAGGGGGAAAAACGCTCTCGAGGACATGCGGGAATTTCTGTCATGCTAGTTTCATCATGTTCATATGATTCGCGTTCGTTACTTTGATAGTTTGATATGTGGGTGGATGGGCGCTTGAATACTTCCCTTACTTGGACAAGCATCCCACTTATGATTAACCTCTCTCGCAAGCATCCGCAACTACAAAAGAAGAATTAAGACAAAGTCTAACCATAGCATTAAACTAGTGGATCCAAATCAGCCCCTCACGAAGCAACGCATAGACTTGGGTTTAAGCTTCTGTCACTCCAGCAACCTAGCATCTACTTACTACCTCCCAATGCCTTCCTCTGGGACCAAATATGGTGAAGTGTTATGTAGTCGACGTTCACATAACACCACTACAGGAAAAACAACATACAGCATATCAAAATACCGAACGAATATCAAATTCGCATGACTATTATCAGCATGACTTATCCCATGTCCTCAGGAACAAAAGTAACTACTCACAAGACATAATAATAATCATAATCATAATCATAATCATAATCATTCTCTCCTCTACAATGACCCCTCATCGACCCAACCTCCTGGACACGCCAAGGATCCATCCTCGTCACCGAGCCATGCACACTAAAGGTGCCAACGCTGCAGTTCGCCCGTTCCGTCGGTCTGTTATCTTTGGGTGCCCCCGCGGCACCCTCGGCCGTCCCTGTGTGCGGCCCGGAGCAGGGAATCCACCCAGGCCACCAGCTCGATTTTCGGTGCAGCAGAATGACTGGAGCACACACCGCAGGCACCCGCAGCCTCTTGGGAGGAGGTAGAAGAAGGCCCTGCTGGTGGGGCCCCCTTGTGAGCGAGCCAAAGCCCGGGCCCTCCAGTTTAAGTGGAGGCGCCCCCGCGCCTTTTCCGTCTACTCTCATGGAAGATGCACTCCATGGAATGCGCCTTCGACGTGGCAACCCCGCGTGCATGCAGCAAAGCTACTAGGCTGGCCCGTTGCACCCAACTTCTATCTCGTGCCTAGTACGCTGCTTGGGACCTCTGGTATGACTATTTTCCTTTTTATTTTCTTTTTTCAAGGAGGCTAATAAAATCATAGAATATGCAATCAATCTCCAATTCATTGATTCAAATTACCAGAGACTCCTAAAATTATAAACTATCCAAATATGTGCATTGCACATTTTTCGAGGGGTGTTTTTCTGTAGTGTTCAAATTCAAATTTGAATTTGAAACATTCAACCCCCACCTTGCAAAATTCCTAGAGACCTCAAATCATCTCCAAATAGAGTGATTCCAATTTATAGGTGACTATAAAATCATGCTCTATTTTTCTAGCCTAGGTGAACATTTTTCTCTGGAAGTGTGTGTGGTAGGTCAAATGAATAGAACCTTTACCATTTATTCTATAATAGAAAGGAACATTTACATATTTCCCCGTAATTTCGTCCCGACCTCATCTTTACCCCTAAATAAAAATAGTGCTCAACTATACCCCTCTTCTGTTAAGTGCGTTTATAGAAATACCCTTCCGTACATTTTCCGTCGAGTCAAAGGCCTTTGACCGTTAAGTGCGCGTATAGAAAAATGTAACGGGCAAAGGCCTTTGACTGGATGGAAAATGTACGGAAGGGCATTTCTATAAGTGCACTTAACGGAAGAGGGGCAAAGTTAAGCACTGTTTTTATTTAGGGGTAAAGATGAGGTCGGGCCAAAATTAGGGGTAAAGCTGAATAACACCCCGGAGATGGTTTTTGTGGGACCAAGATGTCTTTTCCCCGAGTCTTGGAAAAGAAAGAATAGAAGGCTACCTGCTACTTACTTAGCAAGAGTGGACTAGGAACCCCTGCTCAAGTGATGGGGATTCGAGAAGATGAAGACCAAACTGCCAAGCTCCAAGTTAGTTTCATCAACGCGGTAGATCACCTTCTGTGTTACCTTACTGAAGAGTAATTCAAGTCCCGCCAAGACTTACCTTCACTCCTACACCTCCATTTCATCGAGAAGAAGAAGGTGGTCGAGCAAGATCAACATATTGAGGCCCTGCAAGTCTACATCAGCAACCAAAAGCAGCAAATTAAGGAATTTCAAGAAGCCTACAACCGAGCCCCACACAGGAGTCATGGGAACAAATTTCCATATCCTCCACGAGGAGGGCCTTCTTCGCAACACTGACGTCATAACCCAAGGAAGGGTAAAAATATTTTTTCTCCTGTCACATGCCATAAATGTGGCGACTATGGGCATATTGCTAAATGGTTCTCCAACAAGCAGCCGACTGTCGCATATCCATTGTGGCCCAGAAGGACCAAGAAGCTGATGACTCAGTGCCCTCTCCCTGAGTCATGAAACAAGGCATGACTACCAAAGTACGAGAACCCCTAGGGTAGGATGATTCGTGTATCCCCCATGCAAAGTTGAGTCTGTTTAATGGTTCATATGAAACCATGTTGTTTGTGTTTTTTTGTCTATTTGCATTTGGGCATAAGTCGCATTTTTACCCTAGGAAACCTGTACGCGACTATGCCACCTATCTTATCTTAATGAATGTGTTAGTCATTTTGGCACTTGTTTGTTTGCACTTGCACTATACCAGCCCCTTCGGCACTCCCCTCTATACTACTTTTCCCTCTCCCCGCCGCGTCAGCTAAAGACTAGCAAGACAAGATGCACCAAGGAGCCACCTCGATAGAGAACTAACACTGAAGATTCTGAATACAACGTGCTAAACCAGACACAACCCCATAGATTTATGATTCTCCCTCAAGATTGGAAACCTTAACCCACCTCCCTAGACCAACCTAAACCTCACAAGCTTCCCCAACTTAAACCTTAGATCACGTGTTTAAAACACGAAATTGCCAGAGCACCCGTTAAGCTTCAATAAACCCTACTTAGCACTAGGTTCATTATGAAACAAGTGATCACAATGAACAAGTATCCTTCATTCTTAAGCTAGCAGCAGAACCTTGATGCCATAAGAAGGATTGTTCTAAGTTTAAATGATTTGTAGACAATGATTTGATGTGACTATAATAGGTGCCTTGAGGATGTAGCTAACCCCTTTGGTTGAATTGGGGCACTTTCATGGTGATAGGTGACTTGGTGGAACAGGTTGATAAAGTAGCATAACCTACATATCCCTGAAGTAAATTTGGATTTATTAGGACAACTATTATCACGACCTAAATTCTTGGTGGTATAATAAATTCATTTTTTCAAGTAGTTTTCATGGATTGGTGATGTTACCCTAATGACTTGGAGTAACAAGTGGGATTCTGTTGGACATGAGATTTGGATTTAATAGGTAATCCTGATAGAGTGTTGACGACGAATGAGATCATATGGTTTGGAGTAAATTGGATTTAGTCCGATGATCCTGATCATGATACCACGTTCCTCTGTGGATGATCGTAGAAGTAATTGGAGTTGTCAAAATTGATTGAAGACTCCATATAAGCTTTACCTTGGAGTTTAGTTGATCATGATATTGGAAGTTGGTGGATATACTGTGATATAATCCTTGCAATGATTTATGGATTATGGGAACTCTAAGTGATTATGTAGAACCCCATCAATATTGGATTGTAGGAATAATGGGCCATGTGATGATTGATGGGATTGATGAACCACTTGATTGAATTCATAGGAAGGAAACAAGATCTTGGATTGCTGTGCTACATGTTACCTTAGCAAATAAATGTTGCACCTTAGACCTTGGGTAAGTTAGCTGAGCACTTGGTTTTGTTGTGTCTTAATAAAGCTTTGTAGCTTGTAAGCTTTCCCAAGGATTTTTTGTCGGGACCCCGATCCTAAGCCATAGGAATCCAGCCTGTAACACATCGCATCCCTTTGCGGTCTCACGCACGGTTAACCCCACAGCTGCAACCTTACCTTAGCCGGGCCGTTTGCGTCTTTTGACTCACGTATGCAATTGTGTCGCTAGCATTCCAATGTCAAAGAACCCGGATCGACAAGTCTAGTCATAAACCAAAGTGGCAGTACCGCACAGGGACAGGCATACATGACCCAACAAAGCAGGTGTCGGTCACCAGCGTATGTAGACGAGTCGTAGCAAGCTACAAGGACTCCATTACATCGCGTGACATTTCCCCAAAGGGGACAGACACAACAGCTAAGAAGGATACATGCCGGTCAACCAATGTGTCCGGAGCAGTAGCGAGCTACAATGGCTCGTTGGATCACAAAGGGGCATTTCCTTGTAAGGAGTGCTACTAAAGTTCACGGCTAGGTAATCAAACCCCATACATATCAAGTATGACACACGTACGCATGGCATACCGATATGTATAGATACATCGATGGCATCACAACATAACCATAAACATACAAGCTTTATTTAAGAGGCTTGGAGGAGCCACACACATAATATTACACAGTAAGGGTCTCACGACCTATAATAGCACTCATTCAGTTACAAACCAGCGGAAGTGTTTAAAACTGTCTGAGTACAGAGAGGTGCAACTAGAAGGCACATGGCCTGACTATACTACAGACCCAACCTAGGGCCAGATCCTAGCTGGGACACCAGCTACTCGTCGTCGTCGATGTCTATGAAGAACCCACCATTAGGGTCATTAGCAACCTCTACAACATTTATTAAGCAAACATGAGTACGGAGGTACTCAGCAAGACATTAGGATAACTAACTACTCATGCAATGTATCACTAAGGTATGGTGGGGTTTCATGCGGAAAGCCAACATTTGACTCGTGGCTAGACAACTTGCATTTTTAAATAATTTTGACAACTTGATTTCTCGCACACGAGTCCACTAACACCACAACAATACTCCATCGTGGAATCATTCCGTCTCCATACAGAAATGCCGTCCACGACACTCACGCTTATCTTGACAATTTTATGAGTAGCCAATTAAGTTATCTATGAACAACATATGTGTCCAAGTAGTCCATATCCACGGACGCGGCTATTCGAATAGATCATAACCCTGGAGGGCTGTACTTCGTCGCACACGCTCTTGCCACTTATTGCCATGTGCACGTCATGCACCTCGGCAACCTTCAAGCAGAAGCCCAGCGAGGGAGTCGACCACGACCGTTAACCACACTAGTACCTAGTCCAGGTTTATCGCCTATCTGAGAGTAACCCGTACGGAAGTCCGGCCGAGGTTTCCGCCACGGCCTCAAACGATGTGCGCAGGGTTCCCAAGCCGACCATCCGGGTGCCACTTGGTACACCGTGCCACTGCCTACCGCATCACAGCCCACCTCTCAGGTCAGCACCATGCACGGCCTCCAGCATGACTATAAACACGAGAAACTACTTGCAACTCCTGGACCGAGTACTAAGCGATTAATAAGTCGAGCCGGGTCATATTTCAGGGCCCAGCATGTGGTAGTATCTCGTCTTGGATTACATACACGGAACTCAGTTCCTAAGGACGGTTCCAATGAAACAACCCGCCATGTACTCCTACACAACCTTTCACCGGTACCTTTACCAAATCAGGTTCAACACACAACCTTTGCTTACCGAACACATTCTCACAATTCTATTCTTCTCCCAGATGACAGACCATTCACAACTCTAAGCATAGCATTCATAGCAGGATAAGGCACATCATGGCTCAAGCAACTACCAGGTATGCTAGGTTGCAAGGTTCAGCTATTTACTGTAACAAGGATAATTCATGCAAAGGAAGTGGGTTCAACTAACGTGGCAAAAGCATTTGATCCTAATGCAATAAGTAAGTGCAGGAGCAAGAACATGGGATTTATCGGGATGATAAAAAATGGTTGCTTGCCTTGTTGCTCACAGGAGTGACAATATCCGTCAGACGGATATTCGGTGGAATCCGGGGGAGCGGAGCCTACCGAAAGGAATGACAACAATCAATATCAAACATATGCAATCAAGATAATTCATGAGCATGGCACGAGGATGCAAGGTGATATACTATTATAGCTAACATTTAGTATGTTTGAAGTTGAGTTGAATCAAATTCAAATATCACTTCAAACGAGGTATTATCGAAAACCATTTTAATTCATTCGACCTGATGCTCAGATCAACTTGCTTTTAACATGCATGGGATGACATGTTAGGTTGCTGGTTTGTAGTTAGGACAGTGTTTGATCATGTCATTTATAGTGAAATTTAAATATTTTCCAAATTGCATCTACAAAGTATTTATAAGAATTAACTTATTCATTAATCTACACGTTTGGGTTCTTTAACATTTTCAAACATGTTTCAAAATGACATATTCAGATTCCTTGAATTGTTCTGATACTTTTTCATATATAAATTATTTTCATTGGAGTTATAGATTAATTTCTATGAATTTTAGAAGTTTTAATATTTTTCCGGAATTCTTTTAAATCAGAAAACACTTTATTGCATCAGCATGACATCAGCAGGTCCAACTGGCCGTTGAAAGTCAAACCTGACCAGTGAGACCCACTAGTTAGTGTCTCTGGTCAGTTTTAGATTAGAATTAATCTTAATTAGCTAATTAATCTCACTTGACCCACATGTCGGTGACTTATTAAATTATTTGGTTTTATTTTTACTATTCCAGATTATCCAGAGGATGGCCCCACACGTCAGTGGCTCAGGCCAGCTGAGATCCACCGGCGGCGAGGTCGTCCTCGCCGGCGGGGAGCCTCCGGGGACCACCAGTATGGTGGAGGGCATCGGAAACTTGCCTCCGACGACCAAACTCACGGCAGAGACCACGGGGAGAACGGCCACTCGACAGTGCACACGATGGGACAAACCCCAGGGGCTAGGGTGCCCAGAATCAACGAGGGCAACGAGCTTGGCGGCGACCAAGTTCGCCCATCGTCGAAGCCATCGATTATAGGGTCAAAACGCGCGGGGTTGGGCTCATAAAGAATCTACGTGATGTCCTGAGGCTGCTGGTGGCCTCAGACGGACCAACCCTTCACCGGAGGGCTACCGGCGACGAGCTGCAGCGGCGGTCCTTGTCAGGCTCCGGTGAAACTAGGCCTAGAGGAGGGGATCGACGGGGAGATCTTAGGGGAAAGTTGCGCAAGATCACGAGGAGTGCAGAGGAGGGCTCACACGGCTCGGGGAAGCACTGAGGGCGATGAATCAAGCAGAGCTCGCCGGCGGCCGAAGGTTGAAGACGACGGCGCCGTGGGGGTTGCAGGGCTCGGGGAGGCTTCGGCTTCTGCAGGGAGGACCAGCCCGTCGAGGCGGAGCTAACGGCACACTCAGGAGGAAGATCCTATGGCTAGGGGCACGGGCAGCTCGAGCTCGAGCTCCTGTCAATGGCGGCAGAGGGGATCGGGAGAACCGAGAGGAAAGGGGGAAGAATGAGCTCGTGAATGGATAGCTACGTGCTCGGGGAGGTTATCCCCGTTCTTGCCAGTGCGAAGCGGCGGCCAGGCAGGCAGGGAGCTGTGTGGAGGCGCGCGGCGACGCGGCGGCCAGCTCCTGCTCCTACTGGCGAGGAGGAAGACGGCAGCGCTACTCGGCCTGGGCTGAGGTGAGCAACAGGTAGTTTCTTCCTCTATTTTTTTCTGTTTTGTTTCTGTTCTGCTAACGAATTGATTTACTATTTATTTCAGCTCCCATATAGTTTGTAAAAACTATTTTGAACACCCCAGAATATTTGTTGGAATATATCCAACCATTCCTGGAGTTTTCAACATTTTTGAAAATTTAAAGTTTCTGATTTCAAAATTTAAACTTGAAACCAGTAGCTTTTTGCATTTATTTAAAATGCTTAAAGTATCAAGAAAATGTTTTTCTTCAATGCTTATTTACTTCCATGATTTATCAGAAAGATTGAACTTTTCTTGAGGCCATTTTGGGTTCATTGATTTTAACTAGTTTGAATTTTCCTTTATTTTGAGAAGTGGTTAGGGTTTTAGAATTTTCTTTCACCACTTGCTTTGTTCTTGTTGAAAATTTCCTAGATGCAATGCAAAGAAAACATGAGCACAAAGCTAACGTGATTAAGGTGTCAGGGATGTGACAACTCACCCCCATTCAAAAGAATCTCGTCCCGAGATCTAGAAGTCGTCGGGAATTACGCAGGATACTGAAGTCGGAGACGATCCTCTCTTTCCCAAGTTTCCTCCTTTTCAGAATGATTTGACCATTGAACTTTACGAAACTTGAGGTTTCGACGTCGAGTGGTACGCTCAGCTCGATCAAGAATACGCATGGGGTATTCTTGGTATGAAAGGTTATCTTGGAGATCAAGCGTTTCGTGGTCCACTTCATGGATAGGATCCGAAAAGCAACGCTTGAGTTGCGAGACGTGGAAGACATCATGATCCTTGGAAAGATGCGGAGGAAGTTCCAACTGATAGGCAACTTCTCCTCGTTTGGCAATAATGTAAAAAGGACCAATGTAACGAGGAGCCAACTTGCCCTTGATACCGAATCGACGGGTACCCTTCGAAGGTGTAACCCGAAGGTAAGCCTTCTTGTCCACTTCAAAGCTCACAGCCTTATGATGACGATCATATTGGCTCTTTTGACGAGACTGGGCTGTTTTCAACTTTTCACGAATAATGCGAACCTGCTCTTCTGCATCCTGGATCATATCCGGGCCAAAGAGTTGCCTCTCTCCGGTTTCTGACCAATTAAGAGGTGTTCGACATCTTCGTCCATAGAGAACTTCAAAAGGAGCTTTGCCCAAGCTTGATTGATAACTATTGTTATAAGCGAATTCGGCGAATGGAAGGCACTTCTCCCAATTCATATCGAACGATATAACACAAGCTCGGAGCATATCTTCTAGTATTTGATTCACTCTTTCTATTTGACCACTTGATTGTGGATGGAAAGCAGTGCTAAAAGATAGGTGAGTCCCCATGGCATTCTGAAAACTTTCCCAGAAGCGGGAAGTAAAGATACTCCCACGGTCCAAGTTAATCTCCAAGGGAACACCATGAAGAGACACTATTCGAGAGATATATAACTATGCTAGCTGGCTAGCTGTGATACTCTCACGAACGGGAAGAAAATGAGCAACTTTGGAAAGACGGTCAATGACCACAAAGATAGCATTATTTCCTTTCTTGTTCTTGGGAAATACAGTAATGAAATCCATACTAACTTTATCTCATTTGCATTCAGGAATAGCTAGAGGTTGAAGGGTGCTACCAGGCCTTTGATGTTCTGCCTTAACTCGACGACAAACGTCGCAGTTAGCAACGAACTCAGCAATTTCTCTCTTCATCCTAGTCCACGAGAACATCTGGCATAGGTCCTGATACATCTTAGTACTACCGGGATGAATGGTGAGAGGAGAATCATGGGCTTCCTTAAGGATTAACTTCCTTAGATGTGGGTTCTTAGGAACCACTAGACGATTCTGGAAGAACACAACACCTTGATCGTTCATGGAAAATTCTTTAGCGTTTCCGCTAAAAATATTCTCCTTGGTCCGTGATATACCCTTGTCACGATTTTGGCCACCTATAATTTGATCCTTAAGGGTAGTCTTCGCCACCAGGGTAGAATGGAATCCTTGAGGAACAATACGAAGATTCAACTTCCGAAAATCCTCATAGAGATGTAGTTGACCTTGTTGTAGCATCAAATCGTTACAATAAGATTTACGACTTAGTGCATCGGCCATAACAATGGCCTTCCCCCGGGGTGTAAGTTATTCCTAAGTCGTAATCCGAGATCAACTCAACCCACCGTCTTTGCCTGAGATTCAAATCCGGCGGGGTGAAGATATATTTCAGACTTTGGTGATCAGTGAATATTTCGCAACGATTACCAAGAAGGTAATGTCGCCAGGTTTTTAGTGCAAGGACCGTGGCTGCAAGCTCAAGGTCATGTGTGGGATAATTATCCTCATCTGGAGCAACTGTCGAGATGCGTATGCGATCGCATGACGATCTTGCATGAGAATGCAACCTAATCCTTGTCGCGAGGCGTCGCAATACGTAACAAAGTCCTTAGAAAAATCTGGTGGTAGCAACACAGGTGCGGAAGTCAGGCGTCTTTTCAGTTCCTGAAAACTATGCTCACACTGTGGTGTCCACTCGAACTTTTTATCCTTCTTGAGGAGTTCAGTTAGAGGCTTTGCAACCTTGGAGAAATTCTCGACAAAGCGGCGACAATAGCTCGCTAGACCAAGAAAACTCCTAACTTGCTTAACCGATTCAGGTTGAGTCCAATCAAGGACAGCTTGAACTCTCTCGGGATTGACAGCAATACCCTTACCAGTGATTACGTGACCTAGATAGGTCACTTCTGGTAACCAAAATTCACATTTTGAAAACTTGGCATAAAGGCGATGCTCTCGAAGTTTCATCAATACCAGCCTTAGAAGCTCGGCATGTTCTTGTTCGTTCTTCGAGTAGACGAGAATATCATCGAGGTATACCATGACGAATTTATCCAAATACTCCATGAAGATGGAATTCATCACACGAGAGAAGGTGGCCGGGGCATTGGTTAAACCGAAGGACATGATGGTGTACTCGTATTGGCCATAAGGAGTAACAAAAGCCGTTTTTGGAATGTCCCCGTTCTTGATCTTGATTTGATGGTATCCCAACCTCAAATCCATTTTGGAGAAGACTGAGGACCCAGCGAGCTGATCGTACAGGTCGTTGATCCTAGGGAGCGGATACTTGTTCTTTATGGTGACCAGATTAACTGGTCGGTAATCTACAACCATCCGATCCGTTCCGTCTTTCTTCTTGACAAATAGGACGGGGCAAGCCGAAGGAGAAGAGCTAGGACGAATGAAACCTTTATTCAAGGCCTCATCTAGTTGCTTCTTAAGTTCGGCTAGCTCCAGGGGTGCCATCTTATATGGTCTTCTGGCTATTGGGACGGTTCCCGGAACAAGATCTATCACAAACTCTACATCTCTGTCAAATGGAATTCCTGGCAGTTCCTCCAGAAAAACATCCGGGAAGTCATGGACTACCGGAATGTCTTCAAGTTCCGGAAGAGGGCTGGCATTTAGGGAATAGAGTTGGCATTTGTCAACTCGAGTGGAGACAGTTACTATCTCACCCGAGGGATGGGTAAGGTGGACCTTTCTAGAATAAGTATCAATCTTGGCATAGTGAGCTTACATCCAGTCCATACCCAAGATGATATTAATATCCGAAGATTTCAAGGCTATCAATGAGGCTAGAAAAACTAGCCTGTCTACTAGAATTTCATTGTCATAGGTTATCCTAGAGGTTTGCCATTTACTACCAGGAGTTTGGACAACCAATGGAATTGGCATATCACAAAAAGACATGTTATGCAACTGTGCATAACTTTCTGAAATGAAGGAATGAGAAGACCCAGTGTCAAAGAGAACAGACGTTGGGTGATGATTAACAAGAAGCGTACCCAGTATGACGTCGGGATCTTGTGCAGCTTCTTCTGCTGACACATAGTTCACACGGCCACGTGCAGGGGTTGGCTTCACATAGTAAGCTTTGCCCGACTTGCCTTGCCCGACGGACTTTCTGGGTTGCTTGGCACCCACATTTTGAGGACACTCACGGGAGTAGTGCCCTGGTTCTCCACACTTGTAGCATATCACTTGATTGGCACGTGGTGCAGCATTGCTAGCTGGACCACCATAAGTTTTTGATGGAGGGTTGGTCTGATTCGTCTGAGGCGCCACGTAGGATGGCCTCGGAGTGTATCTTGGCGGCAGAGAACTGTTCGGAACCCACAGCCTGCGTTTGGGAAACGCGGAACCAGAAGACGAGCCAAAGTCACGGGAGTGCTTCCTTGTGGCTTCAAAGTCAGTATGACCAGTCTCGGCACTGATCGCCTTGTTGACCAGGGCTTGAAAGCTTGCACACTCGTGGAGGCGCGGATCATGACGAAGCTCAGGGCTCAGACCCTTACGGAATATTGCTTGCTTCTTGGCGCCAGTAGACACCTCCTCTGTTGCATAGCGGGCGAGGTTACCGAACTCGCGGCTATTGGCATCCACGGTCAACTTGCCCTGAGTAAAAGCACAGAACTCCTCTCTCTTTCTATCCATCAGGCCCTCTGGAATATGGTGCACACGAAAGGCTGTGCTGAAGTCTGCCCATGTGGCTGCTGGTTCAGCAGGACGCATAGCTTCAAAGTTCTCCCACCACAGATTGGCGGGTCCTTGCAGGAAATACGCCGCAAAGGTCACCTTATCGGCCTCAGAAACATTCGCAGAGAGAATCTTCCGTGAGATGCTGCACAGCCAGTCATCAGCGTCGAGGGGATCGACGGAATGATGAAACTTTGGAGGATTTAGCTTCAAAAAATCGTTGAGGGACACTGCAGCATTCCTAGGCTGACGAGCCGTATTCTGCTCAATGCGCTCTAAGTTTCGGTTGGTCTATCTTTTCTTTCTCTCTGCCTCTAGCATAACTTCCGCCAGAGAGGGCGGGTGAGGCAGGTCTTCCTGCGACGGTTGACTACCCTCGCCTTGCTCATGAGCAGGGGCACGGTTCAACCTGGTGAACACCATCCTGACAAACAAACTCACAGCTTAGACCAATATCATATCAATACTAGCCATGGATTAAGAATGTAGTGAACACACGGAATGTGGAAATGAATATCTGAACAGCATGGTAACCAGAAACTGCTATATATACACCGTGGTTCATACACAACCTTACATAGTTCAGTACAACCTTAACCGAAGAGCAAACTACTGAAATTATGAAACTACTCATCAGAGGCTTACAAGCTTCCTATACATTATTTATCTAGGCCTCCGAATTCATTTCACATCACAGGCGTACTTCACAAGTCACGCAGGACTGTGAACGTACGGCTACTACCATACTATCCTTCCGCTCACAGCTCAGGCATCCACATAGAACATCTCATAGAGATTACCTCCATGACTTGGAAGCTCAACCTGCGGATCAGGAAACACTCTGGCCTGAGATCCCTGGGATCCATAAGGACACGGATGTGGCCTTGGTCCCCTGACTGGTGGTAAGAGGGGTCCCCGAAGAGGGGTGACTCCTCCTATAGCTGGCCAGTCAACGTGGGCCGAAGATGGGTCCTAACAGGGTTCAGCATATCCATATCTCTGTACCCTGTCTGGACTACCGGTGCCAGCTGCGTCAAAGCCGTCCACAGAATGGCACGGGTAGCATAAAGCTCCATGCGGAGAGCACGAGCATCCCTGTCTCTGTTCTCTAGCATCTCAACAGTGGACTGCAGTAGTGGATCCTCCATAGAAGAATCAAAATAGACTCCGCTGAGGTATCCCTCTTCACCAGGCTGAGAGGCTGGAACATAGCAGAATTCTGAATTTTGCAGCAGTGCATGACTCGCCCTCATAATGGTCAGCATTGAATAGGCAGCATCTTGTACTTCCATGTCAACAGTGACTCCCAACCCATAGGACCAATGGATTGGCTCCGCAGCTCCAGGGTAGTCTGGAAATACCCTGACAGTGCAGATATACTAGCTCTGGTTGAAGTCTCGGTATTGTTCCTCCACTGTGTACTCGGGGTACCAGCGGTAACAGCACACCGACATCACCCTGATCAGCATGGCCGTATGACCCGACACATCAATGCACCTGGACAGACATACGACCTGACGAGAAGGACGGCCAGGCATCTGTAAATAGAGAGTAATGCAAAAGCATTTGAGCTCCGAATGCAAAATTGGGCAGCATAACGGCTGTAAATGCTCAAAAACAAATTTTCAAACAACCCAAAATGGAATAGCGTAACCACTCAACTATGAAGTTCAACTCTCTGATCATCAAACTTACTTCCTTTTTCCTAGGAATGAAAGAAACCCAAATATCTCTTGACCCGTAGTCCTATAATCTACCGATCAGAAACACGAGCCTAGAAGAAGATGAGTAACCTAGTCCTTAATTCCCGCAGAAAAGATGAGGATGACCAGAATAGAATAACTTGAGAAGAGAACAAGAGTCTTACGTTCCCTTCCACAAACAATTCCCTTATATATAACTAAAGCAATTCTAGACTCAACTTCGACCAGTTTGGATTAGTAATCCTACAGTCAGTCAGGTTCTGATACCAACGCTGTCGGGACCCCAATCCTAAGCCATAGGAATCCAACCTATAACACATCGCATCCCTTTGCGGTCTCACGCACGGTTAACCACACGGCTGCAGCCTTACCTTAGCCGGGACCATTTGCGTCTTTTGACTCACGTATGCAATTGTGTCGCTAGTATTCCAATGTCAAAGAACCTGGATCGACAAGTCTAGTCGTAAACCAAAGTGGCAGTACCGCACAGGGACAGGCATACATGACCCAACAAAGCAGGTGTCGGTCACCAGCAAATGTAGACGAGTCGTAGCAAGCTACAAGGACTCCATTACATCGCATGACATTTCCCCAAAGGGGACAGACACAGCAGCTAAGAAGGACACATGCCGGTCAACCAATGTGTCTGGAGCAGTAGCGAGCTACAATGGCTCGTTGGATCACAAAGGGGCATTTCCCTGTAAGGAGTGCTACTAAAGTTCACGGCTAGGTAATCGAACCCCATACATATCAAGTATGTCACACGTACGCATTGCATACCGATATGTATAGATACATCGATGGATCACAACATAACCATAAACATACAAGCTTTATTTAAGAGGCTCGGAAGAGCCACACACATAATATTACACAGTAAGGGTCTCACGACCCATAATAGCAGTTATTTAGTTACAAGCCAGCGGAAGTGTTTAAAACTGTCTGAGTACAGACAGGTGCAACTAGAAGGCACATGGCCTGACTATACTACAGACCCAACCTAGGGCCAGATCGTAGCTGGGACACCAGCTACTCGTCGTCGTCGATGTCTATGAAGAACCCACCATTAGGGTCATTAGCAACCTCTGCAACATTTATTAAGCAAACATGAGTACGGAGGTACTCAACAAGACTTTGGGATAACTAACTACTCATGCAATGTATCAATAAGGTATGGTGGGGTTTCATGCGGAAAGCTAGCATTTGACTCATGGCTAGACAACTTGCATTTTTAAATAATTTTGACAACTTGATTTCTCACACACGAGTCCACTAACACCACAACAATGCTCCATCATGGAGTCATTCCGTCTCCATACATAAATGCCGTCCACGACACTCACGCTTATCTTGACAATTTTATGAGTACCCAATTAAGTTATCTATGAACAACATATGTCTCCAAGTAGTCCATATCCGCGGACGCGGCTACTCGAATAGATCATAACCCTGCAGGGGTGTACTTCATCACACATGCTCTCGCCACTTATCGCCATGTGCACGTCATGCACCTCGGCAACCTTCAAGCGGAAGCCCAGCGAGGGAGTCGGCCACGACCGTTAACCACACTAGTACCTAGTCCAGGTTTATCGCCTATCTCAGAGTAACCCGTACGGAAGTCCGGCCGAGGTTTCCGCCACGGACTCAAACGATGTGCGCAGGGTTCCCAAGCCCACCATCCGGGTGCCACTTGGTACACTGTGCCACTGCCTACCGCATCACAGCCCACCTCTCAGGTCAGCACCATGCACGGCCTCCAGCATGACTATAAACACCAGAAACTACTTGCAACTCCTGGACCGAGTACTAAGCGATTAATAAGTCGAGCGGGGTCATATTTCAGGGCCCAGCATGTGGTAGTATCTCGTCTTGGATTACATACACGGAACTCAGTTCCTAAGGACGGTTCCAATGACACAACCCGCCATGTACTCCTACACAGCCTTTCACCGGTACCTTTACCAAATCAGGTTCAACACACAACCTTTGCTTACCGAACACATTCTCACAATTCTGTTCATCTCCTAGATAACAAACCATACACAACTCTAAGCATAGCATGCATAGCAGGATAAGGCACATCATGGCTCAAGCAACTACCAGGTATGCTAGGTTGCAAGGTTCAGCTATTTATTGTGACAAGGATAGGTCATGCAAAGGAAGTGGGTTCAACTAACGTGGTAAAAGCATTTGAAGCATGTGATCCTAATGCAATAAGTAAGTGCAGGAGCAAGAACATGGGATTTATCGGGATGATAAAAAATGGTTGCTTGCATTGTTGCTCAAAGGAGTGACAATATCCGTCAAACGGATATTCGGTGGAATCCGGGGGAGCGGAGCCTACCGAAAGGAATGACAACAATAAATATCAAACATATGCAATCAAGATGATTCATGAGCATGGCATGAGGATGCAAGGTGATATACTACTATAGCTAACATTTAGTAGGTTTGAAGTTCATTTGAATCAAATTCAAATATCACTTCAAACGAGGTATTATCGAATACCATTTTAATTGATTCGACCTGATGCTCAGATCAACTTGCTTTTAACATGCATGGGATGACATGTTAGGTTGCTGGTTTGTAGTTAGGACAGTGTTTGATCATGTCATTTTTAGTGAAATTTAAATATTTTCCAAATTCCATCTACAAAGTATTTATAAGAATTAACTTATTAATTAATCTACATGTTTGGGTTCTGTAACATTTTCAAACATGTTTCAAAATGACATATTCAGATTCCTTGAATATTTCTGATACTTTTTCATTTATAAATTATCTTCATTGGAATTACAGATTAATTTCTATGAATTTTAGAAGTTTTAACATTTTTCTGGAATTCTTTTAAATCAGAAAACTCTTTATTGTATCAGCATGACATCAGCAGGTCCAACTGGCCGTTGAAAGTCAAACCTGACCAGCGGGATCCACTCGTCAGTGTCTCTGGTCAGTTTTAGATTAGAATTAATCTTAATTAGCTAATTAATCTCACTGGACCCACATGTAAGTGACTTACTAAATTATTTGGTTTTATTTTTACTATTCCAGATTATCCAGAGGCTGGCCCCACACGTCAGTGGCTCAGGCCAGCTAAGATCCACCGGCAGCGAGGTCGTCCTCGCCGGCGGGGAGCCTCCGGCGACCACC
This sequence comes from Hordeum vulgare subsp. vulgare, assembly GCF_904849725.1. Classification (NCBI taxonomy): domain Eukaryota; kingdom Viridiplantae; phylum Streptophyta; class Magnoliopsida; order Poales; family Poaceae; genus Hordeum; species Hordeum vulgare. The sequence continues at coordinate 264,811,355 of NC_058519.1, read as the reverse complement.
AGTACGGTGGAGGGCATCGGAAACTCGCCTCCGACGACCAAACTCACGGCAGAGACCACAGGGAGAACGGCCACTCGACGGCGCGCACGATGGGACAAACCCCAGGGGCTGGGGTGGTCCGGAATCAACACCGGCGACTCGGGGAGTACAGAGGAGGGCTTAGGCGGCTCGGGGAAGCACTGAGGGCGACGAATCGAGCAGAGCTCGCCGGCGGCCGAAGGTTGAAGACGACGGTGTCGTGGGCGTTGCAGGGCTCGGGGAGGCTTCGGCTTCTGCAGGGAGGACCAGCCCGTCGAGGCGGAGCTAACGGCACACTCGGGAGGAAGATCCTATGGCTAGGGGCACGGGCAGCTCGAGCTCGAGCTTCTGTAAATGGCGGTAGAGGGGATCGGGAGAACCGAGAGGAACGGGGGAAGAATGAGCACCGGAATGGATAGCTACATGCTCGGGGAGGTTATCCCCGTGCTTGCCAGCACGAAGCGGCGGCCAGGCAGGCAGGGAGGTGCGTGGAGGCCCGCGGCAACGCGGCAGACACCTCCTCCTCCTACTGGCAAGGAGGAAGACGGCAGCGCTACTTGGCCTGGCCTGAGGTGAGCGAGAGGTAGTTTCTTCCTCTATTTTTTTCTGTTTTGTTTCTGTTCTGCTAACTAATTGATTTACTATTTATTTCAGCTCCCATATAGTTTGTGAAAACTATTTTGAACACCCCAGAATATTTGTTGGAATATATCCAACCATTCCTGGAGTTTTCAACATTTTTGAAAATTTAAAGTTTCTGATTTCAAATTTTAAACTTAAAACCTGTAGCTTTTTGCATTTATTTAAAATGCTTAAAGTATCAATAAAATGGTTTTCTTCAATGCTTATTTACTTCCATGATTTATCAGAAAGATTGAAGTTTTCTTGAGGCCATTTTGGGTTCATTGATTTTAACTAGTTTGAATTTTCCTTTATTTTGAGAAGTGGTTAGGGTTTTAGAATTTTCCTTCACCACTTGCTTTGTTCTTGTTGAAAATTTCCAAGATGCAATGCAAAGAAAACATGAGCACAAAGCTAACTTGATTAAGGTGTCAGGGATGTGACATTTTTACATAGGGATACATGTGAGTTGGCTCTAGTACACTTATGAGATTTTGGTTTAGACCTTATTCTAAATCTTGAATATGGATAGCATAAGTGATGCTGCAGTTGACTTATACGAGACATAATCTTCGGCATTATAGGGTGATTTTGTCTAGAGATAGAGGTTAGACTATTGACATCTAAGAAAGTGTTCTCAAGGATATGGTGACCGATGTTCACTCACATCCTAAGTTCCTTGAAACCCCGAAGCTTTAACGAGCCATAAAATGGCCGGATGTTGACCATAGGCCTTGGATCTATGTCATTAGACTATGGCCAATAGTCCACGTGAACCACCAGTGAACCCCTGGGCAAGTGACTGTCCAGAACAAATACCATCTCCACTCACATATCCAATGAGCAAGTGTTTGTGTGATGAATGGAGAAATATGGTGTAGTCCTCATGGATGACAAGTTTAATTATCTAAGAAGAGTGAGAAGCACCTTAGTCTTGTTTGGATAAGCCCCCAGAAGCACCGATCACCATCCCTCTCAAGTGTAATGTTTTACCTCGAAGAAGATGGACTCCTCGAAGCACCCCTCAAGCAGCAGAAGACAATCCTACCCAAGCAACGTGAAGAACCACCATGGGTGGGAAGCCCCGACAACAAAAAGTAAGCAATTGGAGTCAACCACCACTCCTTTGCCGGCTACATCAAATATGTCAAGAAGCATCGATGTTCAAGGACGATGAAGCCTTTAGACATCAAGAGAAATTATACAACCACTTTTGGTCCAATCAAGGACGTGGAGCCTAAATGGAGCATGTTCAAACCCCTATCAAAGATGGTTGACCCTACTTGCCAAGTCTCAGACCTTGGGGATTGGATGACTGGTCTATACTTTTGGATAGCCAACTCATTTAGGACCCTATCAAAACCTTACTAGATGATAGACCCTGTTTTAAACACCGAGTCTCTAAACTTAGACTTATGGATGAAACCCAACCCATACTTTTTCGCTTGTAGCTAGAAGACCAAGCATCCAAAGACCCGATGGGAACACCCGTCCATGATGATGAAGACAAATGGCTGAGGCTATTGAAGAACATACCAGGGAAGCTTACTCAAGCAGAAGATCTCGGTGAGAATCCTACATTGGCACACCTGAACACTCTCAAGGATGAGGACCACTTGCGATTGAAGAGCACCTGCTTCAAGAAAGTCAAGGACTTCCTCGTCGACGGGAAGCTACACCAAAATTTTGACCCTTCTATTATAACATGAGACATCCATATGTCACTAACCAACGTGAGCAACCCCGGGACTAGCCCACAGACACACTACCTGGCCATATATTCCGACTTTGGAGTACACCTGCAAGCCAGACCCTTGCCAGAACTTAGTTCACCAAGAACTTGACCTTTAGTCTGGCCTAGTATATTGCAAGAACCTCATTCAGTCTTAAGACAAAGCCAAGAGAAGCATTCGAAGATGTATCATCAAGAACTTCAAGATACACTCGAGAAATCACATCGGAGTAGCAGCAACAAGGGAATGTGAAGACTACCTCAAACCCAAATTTATGAACCTCTTCAACGCCTAGCCTAGGAATCTCGAGGAGGAGATTCTTGTAAGGTGGTAGGTCTGTCACACCCTGCGTTCTGACTTACTTTGCTAAGTTAACATAGCTCAAAAATTAGGATCAATTAAACATTTTCTGAGTGATGTGATGCCTGACTTGATTGTGATTGCTTGCTTATTTGATTGTGTTGTAAATCATGAACCTTACTCCAACTCTTTAGACTCACCTCTTGACCCCAAGCATTTGCCCAATGACCGTGCCAAGTGTATGGGACTAGAAACTATTTTTATACAATATTGGTTTAACCAATAAGCATTTATTTGATTTAGCTTTCCAAACACCCCTAAATTTAGGTTTGTACTACATGTCTGCAAATTAGGGAAGTTTATTTGCCCCAAATAATTTATTTAAATCCTATTATCAAAATGAATTCAGAAAACCAAAAATTTATTACATTAAAATTTAATTTACTATTTTATTCAAATACCTTTTTCGGCGTCCACAAATGGTCTTTTATGAAGAAAATTATTATATTGCTTCCAAAATATTTGTGAAAATTTAGGGAAACTAAGTGGACGTATATTTTCCACATAGAATAGTTTCAACACATGGTCATGTTCACATTATTGGACAAAACTCTCCAATACCCTTTGTGACTATTTTAAGTATTTGAAATATTTCTACAAGAGATATTATCAAAAAATCCCAGTAGAATTCTAGCAAGTCACACATGATATATGTGATGATCTTGTCAAGTTTCATCTCAATCCAAGTTGATTTGATTCACCAAAATACACCAAAACCCTCTCTGTCTAGAACCAAATTTGAGTAATTCTACATTGCCAAGTTTCTTATTTTGTGCTCCAATTTTGTGGACATGTTTAGTACTATAATAATGCATGCACACAAAGTGGTGCATCAAGGAGAACATATGAACTTGCCCAAAAGCCCTCAAAACCTCTTGTGTTGATTTCTAGTACTAGGAAATTATGCATTGTGAAGTTTCTCCAATTGATCCCAAACTTTTTGGGCATGCTCAAATACTCTAGTAATGCCACCACATAAAGTGGTGCATTAGTGGGAATTAATTTGCATGGATTTATCTACAAAAAACAATTACTATCCATTTCTAGGGTTTATCAAGTTTGCATTGTCAATTTCACCATATAATCTCAAAATTGGTGATTAGGGCCAAATGGTCTTACCATTTACCCCTCGTATGTTTCAAGGCTATTGGATACACTTAGATGCCCCTGGACAACATCAAACACCTTCATCCACAAGCTAGAGGACAAGCAATGTTGACCCAAAAAGATTCCCCTTGCCTCCATTTTATACCACCGTATATTCTGACCCTCTTCTACCTCGAGTAACCTTGCTATGGCCCCTGATCAATTATTGTATGGTAACTCCCTAACATTCCCTCTCCTTTTCACCATGGCGGCACCTCTTCTACCCCTCTCCATTATTTATGTTCATGCAATGTCCCCAAGTCTTTCCACGGCCCTCTTGCATTCTAATGCATCATTCCAAACCAACATATGGCATGCTCATGTGGCAAAAATGAGCAGTACATCTAATCCTAAATTATGGCAGCAATTGTAGCCTTGTCCTACGAGTACCCACTACACTTGCCTTCGTGGGATAAAAATTGGTGGACACATAGTCCTTGCCTACCTATGTGACATCCTCAACTCTTGCTACAGTAACTTCTGTAATTCAACCAAAGTAAACATATGCAAAGGGTGCCACGTCACCGTCTTTCCTCTCATTTTTCTCGCATTAGTTCAAAAGAGTTCAAATTTAAAATTAAAATGGAAGTCAAGCGATAAAAGTTTTCGAAGGTTAAAAAATGTTAGGGCGTGTCAAATATTACCTAGGAAAATTATCCTTTAGGAATTATTAATTTTAGAAGTAATTGTTGCACTAAAATAAATTAAAACAAAATCTGTTAATAATAAAAGAAAGTAAATAATAAGAAATACGAACAAACAACAACAACAAAAATAGTCCCTCAACCCTACTGGGCTGGCCCTAGCGAGCCCACAACCCCACAACCCACTCTAATCGGGGCGGGGGGTGGGGTATTAAACCCTCCCAAGAACCCTAAAGCGCTCACGCCACTCCTCACTCCCACTCACATCGCCACAACCAGCCACGAGGGGCTGGTTCCCTCGTCAGCCCACCCAGCACCCGATTCCCATCGCCCCTTCTCCTTGCTCGCCTCACCTTCCCCCTCGCGAGACCCCCAGTCTCCCCATCGCCTCTCTGGACCAAAGCCCCCCACCGAACCCCGGAAACCTAAGCCCTCATCACCGGCCGGACGGGCCACTCCGCCTCCGCCCCCCACCGGCCGGCCCGGAACAACCGGGCCTCCCCTCGCCGGCCAGCACCACCGGCCCAAGCCCCCACGTGCTCGTTGCCTCTCCCTCCTCTCCTAGATCGCCCATCGCCTCGTTTCCCCATCCAACGCCAGCCTCCATCTCCCTCAAGGCCTCTCCCCAAGCGCCTCCCTCACCGCGCTCCGACCGCGCCATGGATCAGCCCCGCCGCGCCAGTCCTGACTCCGACCGAAGCCTCCTCCGTGACTGCGTCACGTGCACCTCGGCAGCACGGCCTCACCCCACCTCCACCTGCAGGACTGCACAGCGTTGGCCCCTCTCTCCGCCGCACCATCACCCCGACCTCGACTCCCCTGCCACCGGATCCACCCCGACGACTGTTGGCTCCCTCCTCTCACTCCGTCGGTCTCTGCTTCCCCTGCTCGCTGGTGAGCACGCCGGCCCCGGGCTCCTCTCCTTTTTCCCGTTCGGTGCCCCAGCATCCGCCGCGCCACCGGCTCCCCATTGCCTCGCCGTAGCTAACTGGGCCTCTCCTGGCCGATTGGGTTTAGTGGGGGATTAACCCCCCACTAACCCTTTTGTTTTGTGTGTATGATAGGGGGCCCAGGAACACCCCCCTCTAAAATAGATAAAAATAATAGTAAATGGATATACATTTATATATAATATTTAATAAATATTTTAATTAATTACTGAATTAATTAATTAATTAATTAATTTAGTTAGTATATGATTAAGACTAAATAGATAAATTAGTAATCTGTTAATATAGATAAATAACATGAAATTGATATGATTAATTCATAATTAACCCTAGTTAAAAATTGTGTCTACGACACATGGGACCCACTGGTCAGAGTTGACAAGTCAACTGCTGATGTCAGCATGGCATCATGCTGATGTCATAAAAGCATTTAATTGAATTAATTAAATCTGTTTTCTAGTTCCTAATAATAAAACTTTGCAAATTAATATAAAATAATCCGTAACTCAGATGAAAATATTTTCAACATAAAGTTGATCAGCGGAACGAGACGAACCCAGATACGCTATCCGTTCGTCTGTCACACGTCCCTAGCATAGAAAGCGTGGAACTTTTCCACCGTTTTTTGTTTGACCGGTAGTAGCCAGAAACCCGTGAAATATCATCTGATATTTTCGCAACCCATCTATGACGGGTAGCACTACGTTAGCTCATGCATAGACCCGCATATTGTCATGTCAAGCTTAGTGTTGCACCTGTTGGTGTTATTTATTGTTTCTCCACCTCTTCTTACCGGTAGACCCCGAGACTGACGCTGTTGCCGGGTACATCTACCATCCCGATGACCAGCCCATTGCCGTAGAGCAACAAGGCAAGCAAACCCCCTTGATCATTCCAATATCGCCTATTTGTTTCTGCCTCCTGCTTGCATTAGAATTTTGCTATTGTTGTAGTTAGCTCCTATATCTGATGCATAGCTTAATTTTTATGAAGTGCTACTTTCAGTATTGCACCTTAATTCTGTTTAGTATAGGTGGAGCAGTCATCCCCTCTGACCCCTTAGTCCAGTTGCCCCGCTTTATTGTCGAGTCTCGATCCCTGGTCGACGAGCCAGAACCAACACATCACTTACACTCCCCTTAGTTGTGCGACGCTACAGATCTACTATCGGGTTCAGAAGGTGACACCTCGCGAAGTACTTAGGATGATATGTCTGTAGTACAGCTAGTCGGTCATGGTTGTCGAGGGTGATTCCTCCTTCACCACTCCCGACGATGTCTCTGTCATGCAACCCCTCAAGTGTGAGGCCCTTGAGAGTGATTACTCTAAGTCCACCTTGCAGGATACATCGTTCGGAATCCAGCGAGGGTGATACCCCGGATTCCCCCTGATGTTACAACCCCACAGTTGCTTGACCATGTTACTGGGAACGTTGATGGATAATGTTAGGCGTGTGGATTCCCGCGTGGATGTGTCGATGAGTTAACCAAAATGTTAATCGATTTAAGTATTTTATATGGGTTGGTCGGAAGGCCTTATTACGCACTAACCGTCTCCATGGGAAGAACTGTTGGTACTCGACGTCGTGGTATCACCCGAAGCTCTCCAGACGTCAGCAATGGAGCGGCGCGCGCCCGAGTGGTCCCGAGATGCAGCAAACTTGTATTAAGGGGTGCTAGGACTGACGTCGGCCACCCACGCATCGTGCAGGAGCGCAGAGGGCATGTGGGCCCATGGACCCTTTGTGCTCAGAATTTAGATCGGCGCGCTGGCCTCTCTTTTGAGTCTAGGTGGGGCTGCAATGTGTCGATATTCCGAGGCGGGGCATGACCCAAAAAAGAGTGTCCGACCGGCTGTAGGGAAGAAGATGACTTGGAGTTGTGCCTTGGTCTTATACAACTTCAACTGTTACTTAAGTTGAATTAGTTGCCCCGGGATTGCGTCCTCGCAGGGAGTCAAGGGAGGATCTCTAGGCGTGACCTCATATTAATATTGCTGCAACAATATGACTATTATTTGTGCTACATGTTCTACTCTCGTCTATAGCTGCAAGACCCCTCAAGATGCTAGTATTCGATAGGACTAGGCATTCTCTTGCTATTTCTTGCATTCTTGTAGTCGGTCCACATATAAAACTCCTTCTTTGATACTGATGCATACTTAATATAGTTCTGATATAAGTCTTGCGAGTACTTTGGATGAGTACTCACCGTTGCTTTGCTCCCCCTTTGCCCCTTGATCCATTGATATGACCAGATGATGGAGCCCCAGAGATGGAGTATCCTGCCGACGACGCCTGCCACCCCGATGGTGACTTCTTTGTGGAGGCCGCTAAAGACCAGGGGTAGTTTAGGAGATTCCCAGGCAGGATGCCTCGCCTTTTTCGATCATGTTTCTTTTGTCCTAGCCTTCTCTAAGGCACCCCATGTTTAGTGTCTTTACTCAGATATTGTTGCTTCCGCTGACTCGTGTGTTTCTCAAGCTTCTGTATTCTAGCCCTCGAGGCCCCTAGCTTGTAATATGAAGCTTGTTTATTTTATTTGTGTCTAGAGTTGTGTTGTGTTATCTTCCCGTGAGTCCTTGAGTTTGATCGTACGCATTTGCCTGTATGATTATCGTACAATTAAATCGAGGGCGTCACAAGTTGTTATCAGAGCCGAATGCCTATAGGTAGCCCCCCTTTCCAACTCATTGGCCAAAGTTGAGTCAAGTGTTTGAAAAACTTTACTAGCATTGATGTTGTGGCTTACGGGACCACATCTGAATTAGGTGGTATTAGTATCTTTTACTCCTTTTCTATACTCTGGGTTCTACTCTCTCTTCTCTTTCGGGTTAAATATTTTGCTAACTCTAACATTAGGCTCTTGTAAATATTTCCTCCCGGAGAGCCCCGTATTCCAGACGATGACTTGATCCGTTAGAAGACTCCGAACATACTCTCCGATGTTCTCTAGAGAACTTGCACTCGTCGCTTTTGTGATTTCCCTTCTTTGTACACCACTATGGATGACTACATACAAATGTCATTCATATTTTCACATTAGTTGCTCTTGTTTTTACGAGATGCAACGAATTGTCTTACCAGGGATTCGCTCATCCTCAGTTGTCATGGGTTTCGTAAGGCCTTCGAATTACTATTCAATCTTCCGAAATCCTCCATAGCCTATTGTTCATGGCCTTTCTCACCTCCTTGCATTATGGATAAATCCATATGTCTAGGCGCATTCATTAAATTCCTTTGTGAATTTCATGTGATCTTATTGATTCTACCTTTGTGTGAATGCGCACAATCATCTATTGATACTCATAAATTATCTTTCCGGCCCAGACGTCCTTCCAGACGGAGCTGGCTCTCGGCAAATCAACTTACTTGTATTTGATCGGAGCATTTGATTATGATACACCAACCTGGGGAACCTAATTCTTTTGGTAATTAAGTATCGATATTTTTGAGATGTTCGAAAATCCGATGCCTCGGATTCTATCTTCCTCTGATTGAGTACCGATACTCACATCAGTTCCTTTTGTGGACTGCCATACCCATTGATGGGTTATTATCCGACGACAACCTTTACATTCATAAATTTTTGTGATATTGTTCCCCTGTTACATAATGCCATTGGTATATTGTGTCTTCTTCCTCTGGTAAGTTATATCCTATGCTTTTGTCAGCCATGCTCTACAAGCATGTGTTAATTGCTCTTGAAGTTTGTGGTATATGTTCCCAAGATGCCCGGATGGGTTGAACCTATGCCTTCCAAAAACAATATGGTCCGAAGAGTTTTCATGAGTCTTACTCTTCTAGTGTTTTGCCGGATATTCTTTTAAAGCTACAACCTGATCAAAGGCGAGGAATAAATTGCAGGTGATGCATTGATGAAGTGGGAGTCGACCTTGAACTTTGTGTTCATGCCCATGGAAACGACATTGATCTTACCATAGGATGATATCTCTGTAGTACAACTAGTCGGTCGTGGTTATCACCGGTGTATCCTCCTTCACCACTCCCGGCGATGTCTCTGTCATGCAACCCCTCAAGTGTGAGACCGTCGAGGGTGATTACTCTAAGTCCACCTTGAAGGATACATCATTCGGAATCCAGCAAGGGTGATACCCCTGATTCCCCCTGATGTTACAACCACAGAGTTGCTTGACCATGTTACCGGGAACATTGATGAATAATGTTAGGCGTGTGGATTCCCGCGTGGATGTGTCGATGAGTTAATTAAAATGTTAATGTATTTGGGTATTTGATCTGGGTTGGTCAAAAGGCCTTATTACGCAGTAACCGTCAGCGTGGGAATAATTATGGGTACTCGACGTCTTGGTATCAGCCGAAGCTCTTTAGACGTCAGTAATAGAGCGGCGCGCACCCGAGTGGTACCGAGATGCATCGTGCTTGTATTAAGGGGTGCTAGGACTGACGTCGGCCGCCCACACATCATGCAGGAGTGCAGAGGGCAAGTGGGCCCATGAATCCTTTGTGCTTAGGTTTTAGACCGGCGGGCTGGTCTCTGTGTTGAGTCTAGGTGGGTCTGCGACGTGTCGATATTCCGAGACCGGGCATGACCCAGAAAAGTGTGTCCGCCCAGAGTGTTATCGAGCGTGACAGAGAATATGTTGTGCACCCGTGCAGGGAAGAATTTAACTATGCGGATAGTCGTGTCGACGGTTATAGGACGACTTGGAATGTGCCCTAATCTTATACAACTACAACTGTTACTTAACTCGAATTAGTTTCCCCGGGATTGCATCCTCGCAGAGAGACGAGGCAGGATCTCTGGACGTGACCTCGTATTAATATTGGTGCTACCTGTTCTACTCTCGTCTATTGCTGCAAGACCCCTGAAGATGCTAGTCTTCGATAGGACTAGGCCTTCTCTCTTTATTTCTTGCATTGTTGCGGTCAGTCCTCATATAAAACCCCTTCTTTGATACTGATGCGTACTTAGTATAGTTCTGATATAAGTCTTGTGAGTACATTGGATGAGTACTCACCGTTGCTTTGCTCCCCCTTTGCCCCGTTGATCTGTTGCTGCGACCAGATGAAGGAGCCCCAGAGATGGAGTATCCTCCCGACGATGCTTGCTACCCCGATGGTGACTTCTTCGTGGAGGCCACTAAATACCAGGAGTAGTTTAGGAGGTTCCCAGGTAGGAGGCCTCGCCTCGTTCGATCGTGTTTCTTTTGTGCTAGACTTCTCTAAGGCACCCCATGTTTAGTGTTTGTACTCAGATATTGTTGAGTCCACTGACTCTTGTGTTTCTGGAGCTTCTCTATTCTAGCCCTCGAGGCCCGTGGCTTGTAATATGAAGCTTGTTTATTTTATTTGTGTCTAGAGTTGTGTTGTGTTATCTTCCCGTGAGTCCTTGAGTTTGGAAGTACGCATTTGCGTGTATGATTAGCGTATAATTAAATCAAGGGTGTCACAACCTAATGCCACTAGACAAAGTTTTTCTCCAAAGGCCATGCAATAAACACCCTTTGGCACAACCCCAAGTTCGCTGCTGGAAGCTTGGTCTTAGTAGAAACCAATTTTATCCAGCTCCATATGGGTCCAAACACCTCCATCACCCTCTACCATGCATGCCTTAGATGCTAGACATCATTTCCTGACCAAAGGGTGGTCGTGGACATGGTGTGCCATGGTGACCACACCACTGACATGTAGAAATGGCGCTCCGCCGCTTGTGCTTGTCATGTAGCTCCTTGGTGGACATGATAGAGTGCCCACTAGTGGAGGGGGACTCTCCTTGAGCTAGCATGCCCCTCCCCAATGTCAGGATGCAGCCAAGGAAGCCTAGGCACGCGCGTGCTCCATGCCCAGGGCATCTGAGGCACCCCCGAGATCACCCTCTCTACCCCTCCATTTTAGGTCTCCCGCGAGCCCCCTCTCATGTCCCTTCGCCCCCTATCTCTCCTGCAATACCCCTTGTACCCCAATATCTCCTTCCTTGCCCTCCTCCTCCCACGACCGGCATTGCCACCATTCGGTTCTGCTCGAATTTGATCAAGCCAGCCCTTCCTCGCCTCGGTTCTCTCCTCCAAAAGGACCCCCTCGACGACCCCATCCTCCCGGACACACCAAGGATCCATCCCCGCAGCCGAGTCGTGCTCACAAAAGGCGCCTGCGCCGCCATCCGCCCCTGCCGACAGTCCGCTTGCTCCGGGTGCCCCCGCGCCCCCTCGGCCGTCCCTGAGTGCGTCCGAGAGCGAGGCATCCACCAAGGCCAGCGGCTCGATAGTTAGCGCAGCGGAGTGACCAGAGCACACGACGGTCGTCGCGGCGCAGCCTCCTAGAGGGAGGTAGAAGAAGGCCCTACAAGGTGGGGGGCCCTATGAGCGAGGTGAAGCTTGGGCCCTCCAGTTTAAGTGGAGGCGTCCCCGCGCCTTTTCTGCCTACTCGCGTGAAAGTCGCACTGCATGGAGTGCGCCTTCGATGTGGCCACCCCGCAGGCACACGCCAGAGCTACTAGGCTAGCCCATTGCACCCAACTTCTATCTGGCGCCCAGTGCGCCGCTTGGGCTATGACTATTTTCCATTTTTCTTTTCGAGAAAGGCTAGTAAAATCATAGGATATTCAAAAAATCTCCAAATTCATTGATTCAAATTCCTGTAGACTCCTAAAATTTTAACCTATCAAAATATGTGCATTGCACATTTTTCCAGAAGTGTTTTGTGTAGTGTTCAAATTCAAATTTCAATTTGAATCATTCAAACCCCCACCTTGAAAAAATCCTAGAGAGGTAAAACCAACTCCAAATAGAGTGATTCCAATTTCTAGGTTACTATAAAATCATACTCTATTTTTTAGCCTAGGTTAACATTTTTCTTTGGCGCTGTCTCTCCTAGGTCAAATAAATAGCTCCCTTTACCATTTATTCCATATTAGAAAATCACTAGGAAATTCATACCAACTCCAAATCCAGTTAAACCACTTCCAAAATCCTTCTAAAATCATTCCCTAATTGATAGGCACATCCAATAATTTTTATAAAAATGTTTTCTGTGGACTTCTTAGAGGATCATAAGTCCTTCCATTTCCACCATTCAAAATTCTTGGGCGATCCAAATCCATTAGAACAAGCTTTGGGAATTTTTGTTATGACTAGTGATGTCCAAGAAAAAGAGAACTCCCATTTATAGAGAAGTTTTTTTTCCGCTTGTTGTGTGGCTTATCTTGGTTATTTCCGATGATAGTTGATGAACCAAACGAATTGCTTGGAGCTGGACTAAAAGCTCGTGAAGACCTCAAAGAAATTGGTAAGCCAAGCAAGTAGCTCATTGACCATGACTAAGAGACCTTATTATGCATGTCATATGGCAGTTTATTTCATTGCATCCGAAGCATATTAAATTGGTGAACACCTTGGTGGGTTGTTTCAGATGTTTCCTCGTTGATACTTGCACTAGGCATGAGCCTACCTACCTATGAGGGTTGTGCGGGTGGGAAGTAGTTAGGTTGCTAGTAGATATTATGAAAATGAGATGGTAATATGCATGGTGATGACGAAGAAAATGATTTCAAAGGTTTTCAAAAACCCCATTGGGTGCCACTAATACCCAAGGGAGATGTTGTTGATCTAGGTAACCACTTGATAAAGAAGTGGTGTACCGAGGTAAGTTGTGAGAGTGGTTTTGAAAACAAGAGAGATTTAAGATTTGTCGACCGTACCAACCTTACATGTTCGACCATGATTCCCCTTTATGGTACGGGGCTTTGTTGATTACCTTGGTGGGTACTAGCAGAGAAACCGCATTATGAGTGGTGATAGGCCAGAGTTAATCTCTCGAGATGGGGTTGTGCTAGCTAGGGTGACCATGGGATGTTTTTACATACACTGGGCACATTTTGGTCCCTTCATGGATGGTACAATCTAGAGTGAGTCGTATGATGTACATCATGAGGGATAAGGACCAATTGAGTGGACTCCTTATTTAGTGTCGCGAGGGGATATGCATTGTTCGGGTGCTTACCTCGGGTATGTAATATACCAGGAGTCGTGGATGACATGGAAGTTCCCCGATTCTTGTGGGCACAACGCGCAACATCATCAGTGTAAAACTATTCGAATAGCCGTGTCCACGGTCAAGGATAGTTGGGTGGTGCCTGATGTCTACTACATAACCTTCTTCTTGTAGACTCGTGTTGGGCCTCCAAGCCTAGAGTTTTGTAGGGCAATAGCAAGTTTCCCTCAGGTGGATGACCGAAGGTTTATCAGTCCGTGGGAGGCGTAGGATGAAGATGGTCTCTCTCCAACAACCCTGCAATCAACTAACAAAGAGTCTCTTGTGTCCCCAACACATCCAATACAATGGTAAACTGCATAGGTGCAATAGTTCGGTGAAGAGATGGTGATACAAGTGTAATATGGATGGTAGATACAGGTTTGTCTAATCTGAAAATATAAAAACAGCAAGGTAAGTAATGATAAAAGTGATCACAAACGGTATTACAATGCTTAGAAACAAGGCCTAGGGTTCATACTTTCACTAGTGCAAGTTCTCCCAACAATACTAACATAGTTGAATCATATATAAATCCCTCACGTGCTTCAAAGAGTTCACTCCCAAGTCAAAAATAGCGGAGAACAAACCAAGAAACTATTGAAGGATACGAAACCACCTCAAAGTTATCGTTTCCGTATAATATTATGACCTATCCCTATAAATGTCACGAACAGCCCTAGAGTTCGTACTAAAATAACACCTTAAGATAGATATCAACCAAAACCCAAATGTCACGTAGATAATCCAATGTCAACACAAGTACCCATGGCCTTGATTATACGATATGCATGACACAATTTCGGATTCATCATGTTCAACCCAACAGAAAGAACTTCAAAGAGTGGCCCAAAGTTGTTGGGTAACGTAGTAAATTCAAAATTTTCCTACGCCATACAAGGATCTATATATGGAGAGACCAGCAACGAGAGAGGTTGTAGAGCATCTTCATACCTTTGAAGATCGCAAAGCGGAAGCATTACTATGAACATGGTCGATGGAGTCGTACTCGCAGCAATTCAGATCGTGGTCGTTTCCGATCTATGTGCCGAATCACGGCACTTCCGCATTCAACACACATATAGGCCGGTGACGTCTCCCACGCGATCCAGCAAGGAGGAGGGAGAGGTTGAGGGAGAGCTCCGGCATCACGTCGGTGTGGTGGCGCTGGAGCTACGAGGTCTCCTGGCAGGGCTTCGCCAAGCACCGTGGGAGAGGAGAAAGAGGAGAAGTAGGGCTGCGCCGAGAGAGAGATTTCGTGTGTCTCAAATAAGCCAAAACCTCCACTATATATAGGGGGAGAGGGAGGGGGCCCCTTTTGGGTTCCCACCCCCAAAGGGTGTGGCAGCCCCATCTAGGGCTGGTGGTGGCACAGAGGGGGGTGGCGCACCCTAGATGGGCCTTAGGCCCATCTACACTACGATTTCCACCCTTCCACTCTCTTGTTGCGCCTTGGGCATAGGTGGGAGGCACACCATCCCACTCTGGGCTGGTTCCCTTCCAACTTTTGGCCAATGCTAGCTTTGGGGCTGGTGGCCCCTCCCGGTGGACCCCCAAAACCCTTTCGGTGGTCCCGGTACATTACTAGTGTCACCCGAAACAATTCCGGCGACCAAATCCTCACTTCGTATATATAATTCCTTACCTCCAGAATATTTCGGAGCTCCTCCTGATGTTTGGGATCTCATACGGGACTCTGAACAACCTTCGGTAACCTCGTATAAGAATTCCCTATAACCCTAGCGTCATCAAACCTTAAGTGTGTAGACCCTACACGTTCGAGAGGCATGTAGACATGACCGAGAAACGTCTCCGGCCAATAACCATTAGCGGGGTCTGGATACCCATGGTGGCTCCCGCATGTTCTGCGATGATCTCATCGGATGAACCACGATGTCAATGATTCAATCAATCCCGTATACAATTCCCTTTGTCTACCGGCATAGAACTTGCCCGAGATTCGATCGTCAGTATCCCCATACCTTGCTCAATGTCGCTCCCAGCAAGTCTCTTTACTCGTTCGGTAGCACATCATCCCGTGACTAAATCCTTAGACACATTGAGCTCATTATGATGATGTTCTACCTAGTGGGCCCAGAGATACCTCTCCGTCACACGGAGTGACAAATCCCGATCTCGATTCGTACCAACCCAACAGATACTTTCAGAGATACCCGTAGTACACCTTTATAGTCACCCAATTACATTTGTGACGTTTGATACACACAAAGCACTCCTACGGTATCCTGGAGTTGCACAATCTCACGATCGAAGGAAAAGATACTTGAGATTAGAAAAGCTTTAGCATACGAACAACATGATCTAGTGCTATGCTTATGATTGGGTCTTGTCCATTGCATCATTCTCCTAATGATGTGATCCTGTTATCAATGACATCCAATGTCCATGATCAGGAAACCATGATCATGTATTTATCAACGAGCTAGCCAACTAGAGCCTTGCTAGGGACACATTGTGATCTATTTATTCACACATGTATTACTGTTTCCTGTTAATACAATTATAGCATTAACAATAGACGATTATCATGAACAAGGAAATATGATAATAAACATTTTATTATTGCCTCTAGGGCATACTTCGAACAGTCTCCCACTTGCAATAGAGTCAATAATCTAGTTCACATCACTATGTGATTGCAATGAATTCAACACCCATACAGTTCTGGGGTTCGATCATGTCTTGCTTGTGAGAGAGGTTTATATTCAACGGGTTTGAACCTTTCAGATCCGTGTGTGCTTTACAAATCTGTATGTCATCCTATAGATGCTAGTACGCCCCATGTGGAACCATTCCAAATGATTGCTCCACTATACAAATACGGTTTACGACTCATAGTCCTCCGGATTAGTGACAAAGCTTGCATCGACGTAACTCCTTTATGACGAACTCTTTAATCAGCTCCATAATTGAGAAAAATTCTTTAGTCCATTAGTTACTAAGGATAACTTCGACCGCTGTCCAGTGATCTATTCCTGGATCACTCTTGTACCCCATGACGGACTCATGGCAAGGCACGCTTTAGGTGTTGTACACAGCATAGCATACTTGTAGAGCCTACGTCTAATGCATAGGGAATGACATTCGTCCTTTCTCTTTCTTCTTCCATGGTTGGGCTTTGAGTCGTACTAAAATTTACACCTTGCAACATAGCCAAGAACTCCTTCTTTGCTGATCTATTTTGAATTCCTTCAAAAACTTGTCAAGGCATGCATTTCATTGAAAGTTCCATTAAGCACTTTGATCTATCTTTATAGATCTTGATGCTCAACTCTCAAGTAGCTACATCTAGGTTTTCCTTTGAAAAAAACTCCTTTCAAACAACCCTTTATGCTTTGCAGAAATTCTATATTATTTCCATTCACAAGTATGTCAACGACATATATTCATCAGAAATTCTATAGTGCTCCCACTCACCTTTTGGAAATACAAGTTTCTTACAAACTTTCTATGGAACCAAAAACTTTGATCATCTCATCAAAGTCTATATTCCAACTCCGAGATGCTTGCTCAAGTCCATAGAAGGATCGCTGGAGCTTTGCATACTTGTTAGCACCTTTTAGGATCGACAAAATCTCCTGGTTGTATCACATACAACCTTTCCTCAAGGAAACCATCGAGGAAACAATACTTTGACACCCTATCTGCAATATTCCATAAATGATGCAGCAACTGCTAACATAATTTCAACAGACTTTCAACATCGCTACAAGGGAGAAAATCTCATCGTAGTCAACTCTTTAAACTTTGTCGAAAACACCTTTGCGACAAGTCGAGCATTCTTAATGTTGACTTTTCACCATCATCGTCTGTCTTCCTTTTAAAGATCCATTCACAGTTAATAGTCTTATGACCGTCAAGTGGTTCCTCCAAAGTCTATACTTTGTTTTTCATACATCGATCCTCTCTCGGATTACATGGCCTCTATCCATTTGTTGGAATCCGGGCCCACCATCGCTTCTCCATATCTCATAGGTTCATTGTTGTCCATCAACATGACCTCTAAGACAGGTTTACCATACCACTCTGTAGTAGTAAGCATCCTTGTCCGCCTACGAGGGTTTTGGCAGTGACTTGATCCTAAACTACATGATCACCATCATAAGCTTCCACTTCAATTGGTGTATGCGCCATAGGAACAACTTCCTGCGCCCCGCCAGACACTAGTTGAAGTCATGGTTCAATAACCTCATCAAGTATCCACCATACTCCCAATCAACTCTTTCGAGAGAAACCTTTCCTCGAGAAAGGACCCGTTTCTAGAAGCAAACACTTTTTCTTCCGGATCTGAGATATGAGGTATGCCCAACTATTTTGGGTGTCCTATGAAGATGAATTTATCCGCTTTTGGGTTCGAGCTTATCCGGCAGAAACTCTTTCACATAAGCATCTTAACCCAAACTCTTAAGAAATGATAGCTAAGGTTTCTCTAAAGCATTGTTCATATGGTGTCATCTCAACGGAATTGAGTGGTCCCCTATTTAAAGTGAATGCGGTTGTCTCTAATGCCTAACCCATAAACGATAGCGGTAATTTGATAAGAAATATCATAGTATGCACTATATCTAATAGTGGACGATTATGACATACGGACACACCATCAGACTATGGTGTTCCAGGTGGCATGAGTTGTGAAACATTTTTCACATGAAACAATTTTCACCTTGTCATAAACATTTACCAAACTCGTAACTCAGATATATATGATTACCTCCATGATCACATCGTAGACAAATTATCCTCTTGTCAGGATGATCTTCAACTTCACTCTAAAATTACTTGAACCTTTTTCAATAATTCAGACTTGTGTTTCATCAAGTAAATACACTAGTATCTAATCAAATCATTTGTGAAGTATGAACGTAATGATATCCACTTCGTGCCTCAGTAGTCATCGGACTGCACACATCAAAATGTATTACTTCCAACAAGTTACATTCTTGTTCCATCTCACTGGAAAAAGAGGTCTTCAGTCATCTTGCCCATGTGGTATGTTTTGCATGTCTCAAGTGATTCAAAAATCAAGTGAGTCAAACAATTCATCCGCATGGAGTTTCTTCATGCGTTCATACCAACAAGCATGGTCTGCATGTCTCATATGTTTCAAAAATGAGTGAGTACAAAGATCCATGAGCATGGAGCTTCTTCAAGCATTTTATACCAATATGACTCAAGCAGAAGTGCCACAAGTAAGTGGTACTATCATTACTAATTTGTATCTTTTGGAAACAATATTATGAACATGTGTATCACTACGATCGAGATTCAATAAACCATTCATTCTATGTGCAAGACCATTTAAGGTATCATTCAATTAAACAGAATAACCATTATTCTCTTTAGATGAATAATCCTTTTTGTGATTAACATAATCCAATCATGTCTATTCTCGACGCAAACACCAAATAACAACTATTTAGGTTTAACACTAATCTCGATGGTAGAGGGAGCGTGCGATGTGTGATCATATCAATCTTGGAAACACTTCGAACACACATCGTCACCTCACCTTTAGCTAGTCTTTGTTTATTCTGTAGCTTTTATTTCGAGTTACTAACACTTCGCAACCGAACCGTTATCTAATACCCTGGTGCTACTAGGATTACTAGTAAAGTACACATCAATATCATGTATATCCAATATACTTTTGTTGACTTTGCCAGCCTTCTCATCAACCAAGTGTCTAGGGTAGTTCCTCTTCAGTGACCGTTCCCCTTATTACAGTAGCACTTAGTCTCGGGTTTTGGTTCAACCTTGGGTCTCTTCACTAGGGCAGCAACTGGTTTGCATTTAATGAAGTGTCCCTTCATGTCTTTTCCCTTCTGGAAACTAGCGGTTTCACAAACCATCAACAACTGATTCTCCTTTTCGATTTCTACTTCCGCAGTGTCAAACATCGCGAATAACTCAAGGATCACCGTATCCATCCTTAATATGTTATAGTTCATCACTAAGCTCTAGTAGCTTGGTACCAATGACTTTGGAGAACTATCACTGTCTCATCTGGAAGATCAACTCACACTCAATTCAGGCAATTGTAGTACTCAGACAATCTGAGCACATGCTCAATGATTGAACTCTTCTCCTTTACTTTTGCAGACAAAGAATCTTGTCAGAGGTATCATACCTCTCAACAAGGGCATGAGCATGAAATCCCAATTTCATCTCTTGGATCATCACGTATGTCCTGCGACGTTCAAAACGTCTTTAACGCCTTAATTCTAAGTCGTTCAAGCAATATGCACTAAACAATCATGTAGTTATAAAAAACGTGTATGTCGGATGTTCTCAACATCCATAGATCACGCTTGGGGTTCATTACACCGAGCGGTGCGTTAAGGACATAAGCGTTCTATTTAGCAATGAGGACAATCCTAAGTTAACAGACCGAGTCCGCATAATTGCTACTTCTATCTTTCAACCATATTTTCTCTAGGAACGTATCAAATACCGTAGAGCTATAGCGTAAGTTACAACATAATTTGCAAAGACCTATGTGACTATGTTCATGATAATTAAGTTCATCTGTTGAACTCCCACTTAGATCGACATCCCTCTAGTCATCCAAGTGTTACACGATCCACGTCGACTAGCCCATGCCCGATCATCATGTGAGACGGACTAGTCATCAATGGTGACCATATTAATGCTGATCGTATCAACCATACGACTAATGTTCGACCTTTCGGTCTGCTGTATTCGAGGCCATGTCTGTACATGCTAGGCTTGTCGAGTCAACCTAAGTGTACTGCGTGTGTAAACTCGCTTACACCCGTTGTATGCGAACGTTAGAATCTATCACACCCGATCATCACGTGGTGCTTCGAGACAACGATCCTTCGCAAAAGTGCAGATTTAGGGGAATACTTTCTTTAAATTTTCATGAGGGATCATCTTATCTTTGCTACCATCGTTCTAAGCAATAAGATGTAAAAAACATGATAAACATCACATGCAATCATATAGTGACATGATATGGCCATTATCATCTTGCTCCTTTGATCACCATCTTCGGGGCACCATGATCATCATCGTCACCGGCATGACACCATGATCTCCATCGTCATGATCTCAATCATTGTGTCTCCGTGAAGTCGTCACACCAATCTATTACTTCTACTAATATAGCTAACGTTTAGCAATAAAGTAAAGTAACCAACATGGCGTTGCATCTCATACAATAAATTAAGACAACTCCTATGGCTCTTGCCGGTTGTCATACTCATCAACATGCAAGTCGTGAATCCTATTACAAGAACATGATCAATCTCATACATCGCCTATGCAACATGACATTCTTTTGGCCATATCACATCACATAGCATACCCTGCAAAAACAAGTTAGACGTCCTCTAATTGTTGTTGCAAGTTTTACGTTGCTGAGTTGGGTTTCTAGCAAGAACGTTTCTTACCTACGTGACAGCCACAATGTTGATATGCCAATGCTATTTACCCTTCATAAGGACCCTCTTCATCGAATCCGATCCGACTAAAGTGGGAGAGAGAGACACCCGCTAGCCACCTTATGCAATTGCTGCATGTTTGTCGGTGGAACCATTCTCACGTAAGAGTACGTGTAAAGTCGGTCCGGGCCGCTTCATCCCATGATGCCACCAAATCAAGATAAGACTAGTAACGGCAAGAAATTGACAAAATCAGCAACCACAACTTTTGTGTTCTACTCGTGCATAGAATCTACGCATAGAACCTTGGCTCTGATACCACTGTTGGGTAACGTAGTTAATTAAAAAAAATTCTACGCCATACAAGGATCTATCTATGGAGAGACCAGCAACGAGAGAGGTTGTAGAGCATCTTCATACCTTTGAAGATCGCTAAGCGGAAGCGTTACTATGAACACGGTCGATGGAGTCGTACTCGCAGCGATTCATATCGCGGTCGGTTCTGATCTATGTGCCGAATCACGGCACCTCCGTGTTGAAAACACGTACAGCCCGGTGACATATCTCATGCCTTGATCCAGCAAGGAGGAGGGAGAGGTTGACGGAGATCTCCGGCATCATGATGGCGTGGTGGTGGTGGAGCTACGAGGTCTCCAGGCAGGGCTTCGCCAAGCACCGTGGGAGAGGAGAAAGAGGAGAAGGAGGGCTGCGTCGAGAGAGAGATTTCCCGTGTCTCAAATCAGCCAAAACCTCCACTATATATAGGGGGAGAGGGAGGGGGTGCCCCCTTTAGGGTTCCCACCCCCAAAGGGTGCGGGAGTCCCATCTAGGGCTGGTGGTGGCGGCCAGGGCAAGAGAGAGGGGGGTGGCGCACCCAGATGGGCCTTAGGCCCATCTACACTAGGGGTTCCCCCTTCCCCTCTATTTTGGTGCCTTGGGCCCAGATGGGAGGCGCACCAGCCACTCTGGTCTGGTTCCCTTCCACCTTTTGGCCCATGCTATCCTTTCGGGCTAGTGGCCCCTCCGTGTGGACCACTGAAACCCTTTCGGTGGTTCCGATACATTACCGGTGTCGCCCGAAACAATTTCGGCGACCAAATCCTCACTTCCTATATATAATTCTTTACCTCCGGACTATTCTGGAGCTCCTTGTGACGTCTGGGATCTCATCCGGGACTATGAACAACCTTCGGTAACCTCGTATAACAATTCCCTATGACCCTAGCGTCATCGAACCTTAAGTGTGTAGACCCTACGGGTTCGGGAGGCATGCAGACATGACCGAGACACCTCTCCGGCCAATAACCACCAGCGGGGTCTGGATACCCATGGTGGCTCCCGCATGTTCCATAATGATCTCATCGGATGAACCACGATGTCAAGGATTCAATCAATCCCGTATACAATTCCCTTTGTCTACCGGTATGGAACTTGCCCAAGATTCGATCGTCGGTATCCCCATACCTTGTTCAATCTCGTTGCCGGCAAGACTATTTACTCTTTCTTTAGCACATCTTTCCGTGACTAACTCCTTAGTCATATTGAGCTCATTATGATGATGTTCTACTGAGTGGGCCCAGAGATACCTCTCCGTCACACGGAGTGACAAATCCCGATCTCGATTCGTACCAACCCAATAGATACTTTCGGAGATACCCGTAGTGCACCTTTATAGTCACCCAGATATGGTGTGACGTTTGATACACCCAAAGCACTCCTACGGTATCCGGGAGTTGCACAATCTCACGGTCAAAGGAAAAGATACTTGACATTAGAAAAGCTTTAGCATATGAACAACACGCTCTAGTGCTATGCCTAGGATTGGGTCTTGTCCATCACATCACTCTCCTAATGATGTGATCCCATTATCAATGACATCCAATGTCCATGATCAAGAAACCATGATCATCTATTGATCAACGAGCTAGCCAACTAGAGGCTTCCTAGGGACACATTGTGATCTATTTATTCAAACATGTATTACTGTTTCCTGTTAATACAATTATAGCATGAACAATAGACGATTATCATGAACAAGGAAATATGATAATAACCATTTTATTATTGCCTCCAGGGCATATTTCCAACAAAAGTTTCTACACGAGAGTCAAGATGACAACATGTGCCAACCCCTATGCATAGATTCCCAAGGTCAGGGAACCTGCAAGTTGACCACCAAAACATACATCAAGTGGATCAATAGAACACCCCATTTACACCAAGGATATCCCATCGCAAGACATACATGAGGTGTTCTCAAATCCTTAAACACTCAATTCGATAAGCAAACTTCAAAGGGAAAACTCAATTCATCACAAGAAGATAGAGAATGGAAAACTAAATATGATTCATCTATATTAATAAAGCTCACGATACATCAAGATCGTGCCATCTCAAGGACACGAGAGAGAGAGATCAAACATGTAGCTACTGGCACATACCCTCAGCCCCGAGGGTGAACCACTCCCTCCTCGTCATGGCGACCGCCGGGATGATGAAGATGGCCTCTGGTGATGGTTTCCCCCTCCGGCAGGGTGCCAGAATTGGCTTCGATTGGTTTTTCGTGGCTCTAAAAGCTTGCGGCGGCGGAACTCCCGATCTAGGTTTCTTTCTGGGGGTTTTGCAATTTATAGGAATTTTTGGCGTCGGTCTCACGTCAAGGGGACTCCCGAGAGACCCACAAGCCACGGGGCGCACTCTAGGGGGGTACCCGCTATGCTTGTGAATGCCTCGTGACTCCTCTCCGGTATCTTTTGGCTTCAGTATTTTTTGTATTTTTCAAAAATATTCTCCGTAAATTTTCAGCCCATTTCGAGAACTTTTATTTCTGCACAAAAAAAACACCACGGTAGTTCTGCTGAAAACAACGTCAGTCCGGGTTAGTTCTACTAAAATCATACCAAAATCCTATAAAATTATTGTAAACATGGCATGAATACTTCATAAATAATAGATAAGTTGGATACGTATCAGTGTCGCTTAAACTACGTCGAGATGTTTTCGCATAAACCAAGTGTGTGTCTATGTGTGTGTGTGTGTGAGAGAGAGAGAGAGAGAGCGGGAGAGAGGGAGAGAGAGAAAGATGGTTGTGTGAGAAATATGATAATTAACCTAAGTCAGATGACTTGACAAAATGAATGAACATGATATGTTCAACACCCTGCTTATCATGATATCTAAAACTTGTTCATATGGATATCTGCAACATGTTAATGCATGCTTTTACAAGATGATTGATCATGACTCTGCACTGAATATTAGCTTTTTGCAATTTAACTACTTAGTGCTATATCATGCATTGTTATTGCCTCGTTCCAAAGTTGGGTTGCTTGCAAGTATGTTCAAAGTACTCATTAGCTTGCCAGTGGTTATTTTATTGACGAGGCATGAGAGAATAGGATATGATGAAGAATACCTTCGTGGTGTTCCTGCGAGGTAGGACGCTTCCCAATCACAATGCATGTAGGGTTAAGGTAGATGGTATGGGTTCACGCTATTGATGAATATTTCCTCGTACAAATATATGAAGACGTAGCCATGATAGCCATAATCGAGTAAAACGGTATGTCATAGATGTAAGACTCTTGTTATTAAGTTTCTATGTGTTAAGTGAGCATTGATCTGTAGGATCACTGTGCACGTACATTCTGTGATGATGACTTATGAAGTTGGGGTCTAAACAAATTTTGTTTGATTTTTTTTTGTATGACTCACACTGGCTCGATCTTACAGTAGCCATTATGTACAAGGAAGTGCACACGACATATGAAGTTTCCTAGAATCATAGCAAGCTACAAGGATTCTTTAAGACACAATGAAAGACATTGTAAGAAAGGTCATGAACTAATGAACCACTAGATGTTGAAACCCTACTTCACATCATGCATCTGTTGGAACGTATCCTAGGTAACTACTTTAATTCCCTCTTGAGAATTCCCAAAATTTTCTGGTGATGCAATCGGGTCGATGGATACAAGTCGTAAAATCCATCACTCAACTCCTAGCATGATACTACGCTACAAATGTATCACATCCATCAACACATAACCAGAGATCTCGGAAACTCATCTACCTTAGACACTCGTAATCGCAATGATACTAAAAATGGCAATACATCTGCACGCTCTCTCTAATACTGGGTGACACTAAACCCATCTCGCCACAAATAGTATTGACGCAATTTCAAACATCCTCGTTTTGAGATACTAAGGAAACTGAACGATATCGATGTGTCGAGAACCCCTTGGAGCCCTACACACCGAAAACAGGAGGAACCAAGTACTGAATTCCATCCCATATATATCATAGAGATTCCAAAATACCCGCGTGATCCTAGAAATATTGAGTGAGAAAAGGGATATAATTCAATATTCCTACATCAAGATTCCTTACCAGAGTATAGAAGGGAGTAAAAAGAATCCTACTCTCTGACATATAACTAGACCCAAAATATTTCTTTCACTAGACTCGACTCGACGAAATTCAATCAATCAAGGGGGATCCTATGTCGGTATTGCTCTGATACCAACTTGTAACACCCAAGATGCAGCGATATCCTTATTTTAGCTCGAGGGCCTCGATAGTTATAGAAGCACATCTCGTCGTTTCACAAGAATGTATATCGTTACAAGTACATATAAAGAGGAGATGAGTATATGGAATTAGCTTATAGTCGCCACAAGCTACTTCAATATCATCTCAACACAATTGTCAATATCCATCATCATACATAAAAGAAGCATTTTACTACGGATGAAATCAAATAATAAAAGCGACATCCATCCTTGCTAATCCTAGGCTGTCGGCATGCAACCCATCCTATGAACGAAGAAGAAGAAGAAGAACTCCAATTCAAACAAGCATCATGCTCACGTCAAATAATCACTTTACATGTGCCTACAACTGTTGTTCTAGTAATCTCTGAGCCGGAGGGATCGGCAATCTCATTTCCAAGGGTATCAAGACTAGCAAAGCTTAATGGGTGAGGTATAGTTAAGTGGGGAGGTTTCAACAAGCACTAAGCACTTATTTGAGTGGCTAACTTAAGAGTACAAGAATAAGAATAGTGATCTATGCATAAATGGACGTGACCTAGTAATGATCAGAAGTGATCCTGAACACATACTTACAAGTCAATCATAACCCCACCGTGTTCCCTTCTTGGTTCAAACATCAGAAGAAGAGACGGTCACAGCTACACACATAGTTGGTGTATTTTATTTGAGTTTACTTCAAGTTTTCTATAAATGGGTGTTAATAAATTTCCAAGTTGCCATTTAACCGCGGGCATCGCTTTCAAAAAGATTTAACCGTACAGGGGTGCTCCAACTCGCCCATCACAAACTAGCCACAAGCTACGCTGGAAAACATCAACCTCAAGATAACTCACGACATCCTCCAAATCCATCAAGACCGCTCGATAGTCAAGATCCCAAAAGAAGCCATGCGTATCTCTTTATCACGGCACTACCGGATGGGCAAGACGTCGGGTTTGCTAAAACCCAGGTGACGAGGGAGCGTTGCACATCGCTCGGTTTGGACGAACACTAATGCGGAGCGCTGGCCCAAAATATTGATTAATTAATCACGGGGACCGGAAGTCCCTTTGCTTGTTTTTATTAGTTATTAGGAAATTGTAGTACCAAGTTGGTCCTTGTCGGAAGAGTTTTATCCCAAAACAAAAATCAACACGGTCTGCATAATAACCCCAAGCATGTTAGGACTCCTCAATATGGAATATAACACTCGTACACAAGTAACTAGGGTGGCAAAGGTGGAACAGAACACTGAGAAAAAGGCCAAGTCTTCCACCTTATACCTAGTATATATGTGCATTAAATTAAATAGCAATAGTATTGTGATAACCCAAGATATCCATGTTGTCACATGGAACAAACTACAAGTTCAACTAGCAAAGCTATAAGAAGGGCCGAGAAAGCGGTAACATAGCCAAATAATGGTTTGCTGGGAATGTGGAGGTTAGAGTATTATTATGGCAATGTTGGGAGATTTGACATTCAAGTGGTAGGTAACAGGACATGAAGACAAAAGTGAGACAACTATCATAGCAATAATAGTAGTGGTATCGAGGAAAATGGTCGTCTTGCTTGAGAACCCGCTTGGAAGAAGAACGAATCCGTGAAGTGGACGAACGGGCGTACTCGAACGAATCCTCAGACTCCGAATCGGTTTTGGAAGTTTTTCTAGATATGAAGCGCAATTAAAAATGATGCATGTCCAACTAATTACGTATTGCATGGCAGGGCACAACATCAAATTGTATGTATTAAGTGAAGCTCAATATGCAATGACGACACTCCACAATCGATTTACTTAGTTCAGTCCTATTTATTTACTCGGCAAGTTTGAATGTTGTTAAACACGGAAAGAGGTGAAGCATGAACAACTAGATTATCTAGGCATTTTAAATGAGGCCAGAAACAACATATAGTTTCCGGAACAGCCCCATGTGTAATTTTCGAAATTGGTTCGGATCTGTTCTAAACATATTTTATATTTGTTATACAGGAAAATTAAGTGCACCATGGGTTTCGACTTGTTATTCTAGGCTATTTACATATATAGATCATTTAAAAAGAAGCTACTATCTAAAAGATATGACCATCACAAGATAATACACCCTGGATTCAAAATCCATGCAAACAACGACCACAAATATGTTAACATATGGATGCAACAACATATTATGAAACTAAATGAAATTGTAGGAAATTTTCATATATGTCATGTTCAAAATAGAGCAACGATTCAACAAATAAAACCAACACATGTTATAACGACAATCTGTCCAAAATGACATCATGGAATTTCGCGTACACCAAATAACAAGCTACATGAACCTACAATGCACAAACAAGACATGGGGCAGTTGTTTACATGATGCACAATAATTCATCTCACAAGAGCAAAAAATTTAGAAGCATGGATCAATAGGAAATGAGCCCACAAGATGGGTACTTGAACACAATTTACGACTTAGTGAAAATAACACATTTAAACAGAGAAGTTTTATTATGAAGGCATATTGGCAACAAGAAAAATATAAGCTATAGGACCTCTCATCGCATAAAAATAAATAGTATGGTATTGGACATGATGCACTACAAATAACTCCATAGGATCGTTATCAAAATATGCACACAAACATGGCTAGCATCAACATAACATGGCAATGTGAACACAACAAAGTATGATACTTAGTATAATAACAGGGTACAAGAGAAGGAATTTTAAAGAGATTGGCATGTTTGACAGTCAAAACATCTATGATGCAAACCCTATATGTGTAAACTAATGGCACAACATGATAGACCATAACATACTTAACAAGGCAAACCATGGGGGAACACCAAAGGAGTTGTAGATTAATGGCAATTCACGTGGCAACACATAGACTTACAATTATTTTGACATATCAAAATAGCAAAATTGAGTAAGCATGTTCACCTGATGAAACATACAGCTAAACACGCAACTGAAGGCATGGTAAACACTCTAACAGAAAGTAGACATGGCATACTACAAATTAATCCATTGGCACAAGTTGAAAGACGCATGGATTGCTTAATAATATGCTTGCAAAATGGAACTTATCATTAACAGGTTAGCAGTTGTAACCCGAGGACTACTTGAGATCAAGATATGGACATGCTAATTATGTTTTACATGGAAACCAGAGGCATGTCATCAAAGTAGACATCCACACAAGTTTAGATGAGTCCAAACATGCATGCAAATGCCACAAAGATCTAGAGCACAACTAGTAGATCAATTTTCGTATGAAGTTTATTTAATTGGGAGTTACAATTATTTAGTAATGGAATACCAATTTAATAGGGCATTTAATAAATTTAATGCAAACATGAAGTAAAGAATTTATAACATGCATGAAAGTGGGTATTGTGAATCTACATGAAATTATAAACATTTTACATGTTGAAATCATTTTAGTCTGATGCACGGTTTGTGAGATATTAAACGCTTGAAGTGCGAGGAGTTTTTTGCAAATATGTAATTCATGGATAATAGAGAAATTCGCTGGGACATAAAAAACACAAGTCGGGCCGAATCTAGAGCCGGGCCGAGCATAGCAAATATCGTCGATGGGCAAGTGATAGGGGTGGCTTGGCGCTCACCTAGCTGGGCTTGGTCCAAGCAAAGGATGCTGGCCGTGGCAAGCGAGCGGGTCGGCGGCTGGGTGCGAGCGAGGGATCTTGACCCAAGCGCGATCATGGTCGAGGCATTCCTTGTCTCCCTCGATAGGAGAGGGCAGCAACACTGGGATTGGTGATGGAGGGCGGCGCAACTAGGGACGGCAACTGGACAGCGACGGCGAGCTGAGCCAGAGGTGGATCCGGCCCGATACGATGAGCTACAGAGGTTGGTGGCCGGTGGCGGAGCTTGTGGTAGAGGGAGCCTGGCTCGCCCGGTCCAGATCGGGATCGTAGAGGCGGCTAGCCGCGGCGGTGAAAGGTCAGGCGAGGCCCCTAGGAATGCATGCGATGTGCGCGGGCACGAAGGGGGGGGGGGCTGGCTGGCAGGCGTAGAGCTCCGGTGGGGCTGCTCAAGTGAATCCAGCAAGAGTCGGAGTGGTCTGATAGGCGAGGCCATCTGGCGCGGGGCGAGTCACCTCGGGTGCAACGGCGCTCGCAAGCTGTAGCTCGGGCCCAAGCGGGCCTGCTGTCGGCTCCATAGGGCCGCGGCGATGTGATGCGCTGGTTGGGACAAGTGGCATGCAGGGATAGGTGGAGATGCTGGTTGCCAGCATCTAGTGTTAGAGCAAGTACAATAGTAGAGCCGGCTGCCGGCTGTAAGCTTATGCCATGTCACCTATAGCCCATCTTATATCTAACATGTAGAATAGTTGGTTAGAAGAGTGTACTACTTATTTATTATATGACCCACCATTCATTCTCACAAAGTGCCTAGGAGCACGTGCTAGAGTTGGCTCTTAACTAAGAGCCCGCTTACCTTCTCTCTCCTTTTCTCTCTCCTCCAACTAAGCAAAAATATAATACTTTATTCCTTATAGCCAGCGCACTCAGCTCTATTGTACTTGCTCTTAGGGGCACGGGTCGTGAGGCTAAAGGTAGGTGAAGCTATCCGGCAGGGTCGGGTTGCTTTTATAGGTATGGGAGACTAGGTTTAGGGACATTTGCACCATTTTGAGCCGTTCGCTCGCAATCGGACGGCTCCGATCATGGAGGTAGCTAGGTCAGCTAGTGGGTTGTGTAGAGGGGTAGGGCTGAGAAGAGAGGGAAGCGAGAGGCCCGTGATAGAGTTTAAAAAACATTGAAACGTCTCTGGTATTACGAGCTATAGTGCCGCTATATGTTTAATGACTTGGTTATCAAACGGATTCCAAATGCGATGGAATTTCACAGGCGGTCTACCTACAATAAAACTAGAACGCACGCCAACTTTTGACCCATTCGAAGAAAGTTTATACGCATTTCAAAAATAATATTTTAACGATGTCGCGGGTGCGTGCGTGTGTGATTGGTCTCAAAACTATCATCGATGAGAAAGGAGAGATCCGACAACTAATAATGCATGCAAGTTTTTTAATAATCACGACAACGGAGTGCCGATGCAACGTGGATGATGAGCATGATGCAATGACTAATGCAACAACCACATAAGTCACACGACGATAACAAAATAAAAATGGGAATCTTCTCGGGCGTCAGCCTATGGCTGTTACAACAGCGTTGCTCTCCCCACCGCGAGTACATGGCTCACCCGGGCCTCCTCATTACTTGTTGGAACCATCATGAGAGATGGCAAGATTGCATACCCTTTCGACGGATCCACGATGTTGCCCCCAATGGGGGTCATGCTTGCCGTATTGCGCGGCGGGTACGGGATGACCGCCTCCGGCATCAGCGGCGTCACCCCGGCCCCTTGGGTCACCTTGAGCCCAAGCTCATCCTGTTGGAAATACGCCCTAGAGGCAATAATAAATTGGTTATTATTATATTTCATTGGTCATGATATTCGTTTATTATCCA
Source organism: Hordeum vulgare subsp. vulgare (assembly GCF_904849725.1). Classification (NCBI taxonomy): domain Eukaryota; kingdom Viridiplantae; phylum Streptophyta; class Magnoliopsida; order Poales; family Poaceae; genus Hordeum; species Hordeum vulgare. The sequence goes on along the minus strand of NC_058519.1, from coordinate 264,780,420 downwards.
TGCTATAATTGTATTGATTGGAAACTCAAATACATGTGTGGATACATAGACAAAGCACTATCTGTAGTAAGCCTCTAGTTGACTAGCTTGTTGATCAAAGATGGTTAAGGTTTCCTAGCCATAGACAAATGTTGTCACTTGATAACGCGATCACATAATTAGTCGAACGATGTGATGGACAACACCCAAACTACAAACGTAGCATATGATCGTGTCAGTTTATTGCTACTGTTTTCTGCATGTCAATGTATCTGTTCCTATGACCATGAGATCATGCAACTCCTACACACCAGATGAATACCTTGTGTTTATCAAACGTCGCAACATAAATGGGTGACTATAAAGGTGCTCTACAGGTATTTCAAAGGTGTCTCTTGGGTTGGCATGAATCAAGACTGGGATTTGTCACTCTGTATGACGGAGAGGTATCTCGGGGCCCACTCGAAAATACAACATCACAAAAAGCCTTGCAAGCATTGTGACTAAGGAGTTAGCCACTAGATATTGTATTAGAAAACAAGTAAAGAGACTTGCCGATAACGAGATTGAACTACGAATAGAGATACCGACGATCGAATCTCGGGCAAGTAACATACCGAAGGACTAAGTGAACATCATATGGGATTAACTGAATCCTTGACATAGAGGTTCAACCGATAAAGATCTTCGTAGAATATATAGGAGACAATTTGGGCATCCAGTCCCTCTTCTGGTTATTGACCGTAGAGGTGTCTCTGTCATGTCTGCGTAGTTCTCGAACCCACAGGGTCTGCACAGTAAAGGTTCGATGACGTTTCGGTATAGTTGAGTTATAGGTGTTGGTAACCAAATGTTGTTAGAGTCCCGAATGAGATCCAGGACGTCAAGAGGAGCTTCGGAATGGTCCGGAGTTAAAGATTGATATATAGGAAGTCCTATTTTGGTCATCGGAAAAGTTTCGGGCTCATCGGTAGTGTACCGGGAGTGCCGGGAGGGTACCGGGGACCATCGGGAGGGGTGTCACGCCCCGAGGGGCCTTATGGGCTGTGGGAGGATATAAACCAGCCCCTAGTGGTCTGACATAAGCTCCCACTAAGGCCCATGTGGTTTGAGAGGCAAAAAACCCAAAGGTGTAATAGGTGGAAAGGGTTTTTAAGTGGAAAGGAGGAATCCTACTCTTAGTAGGATTGGAGTAGGACTCCCCCACCTCCAATTTCGGCCAAACCTTGAGGGTTTGAGGCTGCCTCCTCCCCTCCCTCCCTCCTATATATACTAGAGGTATTGAGGGTTTTTGACACACATAATTTCAGCCACGTGCTATCCTCTCCTCTAATTTGTAGTTCTTCCTCTAGATCGGATTTCTGCGGTGCTTAGGCGAAGCCCTGCTGGAATAGATCACCACCATCACCGACGCGCCATCACGCTGTCGGAGAACTCATCTACCTCTTCGCCCCTCTTATTGGATTAAGAAGGCGTGGATCGTCATCAAGCTGTAGGTGTGCTGAACACGGAGGTGTCGTCCGTTCGGCACTAGATCGGAATGGATCGTGATGGGATCGCGGGAAGGATCATGATGAGATCGCAGGACGGGCTGTGATTTGGATCATGAAGATGTTCCACTACATCAACCGCGTTATATACGCTTCCTCTTAGCGATTTACAAGGGTATGTAGAGTCACTATCCCCTGTCGTAGATGATCATCAAGATGGATAGGTATTGCGTGTGCGTAGGAATTTTTTTGTTTCCCATGTGACGTTCCCCAACAGTGGTGTGAGAGCTCGGTTCATGCATAGATGATATCTCCAGTAGAACACAGAAAATTTTGTGGGCATTGATGTTAAATTTGCTGCCCTCCTTAGTCTTTTATTTATTCGGCGGTATTGTTGGATTTAAACGGCCAGGACCAACTTTACTCGTACACTTACGAGATACTGGTTTCATCGAGTGACATGCAATTTGTTGCATAAAAATGACTGGCGGGTGTCTGTTTCTTCAACTTTAGTTGAATTGGATTTGACCGAGGTGGTCCTTGGAGAAGGTTAAATAGCAATTTGTATATCACCATTGTGGCTTTGTGTAAGTAAGATGAGATCATACTAGGTACCCATAGCAGCCACGTAAAATATGCAACAACAAATTAGAGGACGTCTAACTTGTTTTTGCAGGGTATGCATGTGATGTGATATGGCCAAAGACATGATATGATATATTGGATGTATGAGATGATCATGTTGTAATAGTTAAATATCGACTTGCACATCGATTCTACGGCAACCGACAGAAGCCATAGGGTTGTCTTTAAACTAACGTTTGTGCTTGCAGATGCGTTTACTATATTGCTAGGTAGTAGCTTTAGTAGTAATAGCATAGATAGCACGACAAACTTGATGGCGACACAATGATTAAGATCATGGTGTGGTGCCGGTGACTATGAAGATCATGCCGGTGCTTTGGTGATGGAGATCAAGAAGCACAAGATCATGGCCATATCATGTCTCCTATGATTTGCATGTGATGTTAATCCTTATATGCACCTTATTTTTCTTAGAGCGACAGTAACATTATAACGTCATCCCTCACTAAAATTTCAAGATAAAATTGTGTTCTCCCGACTATGCACCGTTGCGACATTTCGTCATTTCGAGACAACACGTGATGATCGGGTGTGATAGACTCAGCGTTGACATACAACAGGTGCAAAACAGTTGCACACACGGAACGCTCGGGTTAAACTTGAAGAGCCTAGCATGTATAGACATGGCCTCGGAACACAATAGACCGAAAGGTAGAGCATGAATCATATAGTTGATATGATCAACATGGATATGTTCACCATTGAAGCTAAACTCAGACTAGAGGGATGTCTATTTCAGTGGGAGTTCATAAGTAATATGATTAATTGAACTCATTATAAAAACATAGTTAAAAGGTCTTTACAAACTATGTTGTATCTTGCGTTGTAGCTCTACTATTTTAGATATGTTCCTAGAGAAAATTTAGTTGAAAGTTGATAGTAGCAATTATGCGAGCTCGGTCCGTAAAGTGAGGATTTTCCTCATTGCTGCACAAAAGGCTTATTTCCTAAATGCTCCGCTCGGTGTGCTGAACCTTGAGTGTCGTGTGTGGATGTTACAAACATCGGACATACACGTTTTTGATGACTACGTGATCGTTGAGTGCATAATGCTTAACGGCTTAGAATTGAGGCGCCGAAGATGTTTTGAATGTCAAGGAACATATGAGATGTTCCAAGAGATGAATTTGGGATTTCATGCTCGATCCCTTCTTGAGAGGTATGAGACCTCCGACAAGATTCTTTGTCTACAAAGTAAGGGAGAAAAACTCAATCGATGAGCATGTGCAAAGATTGTTTGAGTGCTACAATCGCTTGAATCGAGTGAGAGTTAATCTTCCACATGAGATAGTGATGGTTCTCCAAAGTCACTGTCACCAAGCTACCAGATCTTCGTGATGAACTATAAACATATCGGGGATAGATATGATGATCCTTGAGCTATTCACGATGTTTGACACCGCAAAAGTAGAAATCAAAAGGGAGAATCAATTGTTGATGGTTAGTAAAACCACTAGTTTCAAGAAGGGCAAGGGCAAGAAGGGATACTTCATGAAATGGCAAACCAGTTGTTGTTCTAGTGATGAAACCCAAGGTTGAACCCAAACCCGAGACTAAGTGCTTCTGTTATGAGGGGACCGGTCACTGCGGCGGAACTACCCAAGATACTTGGTAGATGAGAAGGCTGGCAAGGTCGACAAAAGTATATTGGATATACCTGATATTGATATGTACCTTGCTAGTACTCCTAGTAACACCAAGGTATTAGATACCAGTTCAGATACTAAGTGTTAGTAACTCGAAATTATAGCCACGGATTAAATGGATACTAGCAAGGGTGAAGTGACAATGTGTGTAAGTCTAAGGTTGATGTCATCAAACTTTGCACGCTTCCTCTACCATCGAGATTAGTGTTAAACCTAAATAATTGTTATTTGGTGTTTGCGTTGAGCATAGACATGAGTAGATTGTGTTGATCACAACACAGTTATTCATTTAAAGAGAATAATGGTTAATCTGTTTATTTGAATAATACCTTTATTGGTCTTGCACATAAAATGAATGGTTTATTGAATCTCGATCGTAGTGATCCACATGTTCATAATATTGATCCCAAAAGATACAAAGTAGTAATGATAGTACCACTTACTTTTGGCACTGCCGCTTGAGTCATATTGGTAAAAAATAAATGAAGAAGCTCTATGCTAATAGATCTTTGTACTCACTCATTTTTGAAATGTTTGAGACATGCAAACCATACCTATTGGTATAAACGCATGAAGAAACTCCATACAGATGGATCGTTTGGACTCACTTGATTATGAATCACTTGAGACATGCAAATCATACCACATGGGCAAGATGACCGAAGGCCTCGTTTTCTAGTGAGATGGGACAAGAAAGTAACTTATTGGATGTATGAAGTCCAATGAGTGCTGAGGTACGCGGTGGATATCGTTATGTTCTTACTTCAAAGATGATTTGAGTAGATACTAGTGTATTTTCTTGATGAAACACACGTCTGAATTATTGAAAGGTTCAAGTAGTTTCAAAGTGAAGTTGAAGATCATCGTGACAAGAGGATAACATGTCTACGATATGATCATTGAGATGATTGTCTGAGTTGCAAGTTTGGTACACAATTAAAGACAAATGTGAAAATTGTTTCACATCTCATGCCACATAGAACACCGTAGTGTGATGGTGTGTCCGAACGTCATAGCCGCGCCCTATTTGATGTGGGGCATACTATGATGTCTCTTATCGAATTACCACTATCGTTTATGGGTTATGCATAGAGTCAACCACATTCACTTTAAATAGGGCAGCACATATTTCTGTTGAGATGACACCGTATGAACTATGGTTTGGAGAAACCTAAGCTGTCATTTCTTAAAAGGTTGGGGCTGCGATGCTTATGTGAAAAAGTTTCAGTCTCATAAGCTTGGATCCAAAGCGGATAAATGCATCTTCATAGGACACCCAAAATAGTTGGGTATATCCCCTATCTCAGATCTGAAAGCAAAGTGTTTGTTTCTAGAAACAAGTCCTTTCTCGAGGAATAGTTTCTCTCAAAAGAATTGAGTGTGAGAATGGTGGAAACTTGATGAGGTTATTGAACTGTCATTTCAAACAGTATGTAGCAGGGCGCATCAAGTTGTTCCTGTGGCGCCTACACCAATTGAAGTGGAAGCTGATGATAGTCATCATGAAGCTTCGGATCAAGTTGCTACAAACTTCGTAGGTCGACAAGGTCACGTACAATTCCAGAGTGGTACGGTAACCCTGTCTTGGTGCTCATGTTGTTGAACAACAATGAACCTACGAGCTATGGAGAAGCGATGGTGGGCCCGGATTCCAAAAAATTGCTGGAGGCCATGAAATCCGATAGAGGGTCCATGTATGAAAACAAACTGTGGACTTTGGGAGAACTACTTGATGGCTGTAAGACTGTTAAGTACAGATGGATCTTTAATATGAAGATAGACGATGATGGTGAAAAGTCCCCATTAAGAAAGCTTGACTTGTCGCAAAGATGTTTCCGACAAGTTCAAAGAGTTTACTATGATGAGACTTTCTCACTTGTAGCGATGCTAAGAGTCTGTTGGAATTATGTTAGCAGTTGCTGCATTATTTATGCAATCTTGTAGATAGGATGTCAAAACATTGTTTCCTCGACGGTTTCCTTGAGGAAAGGTTGTATGTGATACAACCAGAAGGGTTTTTCAATCCTAAAGGATGCTAACAGGTATGCAAGTTCCAGCGATCCTTCTATGGACTGGAGCAAGCATCTCGGAGTTGGAATATACACTTTGATGAGAGGATCAAAGTTTTCTGGTTTATACAAGGTTTGTGCGAAACTTGTATTTCCAAAGAAGTGAGTGGGAGCACTATAGAATTTCTGATAAGTATATGTGGTTGACATATTGTTGATCGGAATAATGTAGAATTTATGGAAAGCATAACGGGTTGTTTGAAAGGAGTTTTTCAAAGGAAGACCTGGATAGAGCTACTTGAACATTGAGCATGAAGATCTATAGAGATAGATGAAAACACTTAATAGAACTTTCAATGAAATGCATGCCTTGAAAAGTTTTTGAAGGAGTTCAAAATAGATTAGAAAAGAAGGAGTTCTTGGCTGTGTTGTAAGGTGTGAATTTGAGTAAGACTTAAAACTCGACCACGACAGAAGAAAGAGAAAGGGTGAAGGTCGTCTCCTATGCATTGGACATAGGCTCTATACTATGCTATGCTGTGTACCGCACCTGATGTGTGCCTTGGCATGAATCTGTCAAGGGGTACAGAAGTGATCCAGGAATGGATTACTGGACAGCGGTCAAAAGTTATCCTTAGTAACTAGTGGACTAAGGAATTTTCTCAATTATGGAGGTGATAAAAGAGTTTGTCGTAAAGGGTTACGTCGATGCAAGCTTTGACACTAACCCGGATGACTCTGAGTAGTAAACCGGATTCGTATAGTGGAGTAATCATTTGGAATAGTTCCAAAATGGCACGTTGGTAGCTGCACCTACATGATGACATAGATATTTTTAAAGCACACTCAGATTTGAAAGGTTTAGATCCGTTGACTAAAACCTATCTCACAAGCAAGACATGATCAAACCCCAGAACTAGACGGGTGTTCGATTCATCAAAATCACATAGTGAAGTGTACTGGATTATTGACTCTAGTGCAAGTGGAAGACTGTTTGAAATACACCCTATAGGAAATAATAAATTGGTTATTATTATATTTCCTTGTTCATGATAATCGTCTATTATCGATGCTATAATTGTATTGATTGGAAACTCAAATACATGTGTGGATACACAGACAAAACACTATCCCTAGTAATCCTCTAGTTGACTAGCTCGTTGATCAAAGATGGTTAAGGTTTACTAGCCATAGACAAGTGTTGTCACTTGATAACGCGATCACATCATTAGGAGAATGATGTGATGGACAAGACCCAAACTACAAACGCAGCATATGATCGTGTCAGTTTATTGCTACTCTGTTCTCCATGCCAATGTATCTGTTCCTATGACCATGAGATCATGCAACTCTCTGACACTTGGGGAATACCTTTCGTGTATCAAATGTCGCAACGTAACTGGGTGACTATAAAGGTACTCTATTGGTATGTCCGAAGGTGTCTGTTGGGTCAGCGTGAATCGAGACTGGGATTTGTCACTCCGTATGACGGAGAGGTATATCGGGGCCCACTCGGTAATACAACATCACAATAAGCCTTGCAAGCAATGTGACTAAGGAGTTAGCCACGAGATCTTGTATTACGAAATGAGTAAAGAGACTTGCCAATAATGATATTGAACTAGGTATAGAGATACCGACGATCAAATCTCAGGCAAGTAACATACTGAAGGACAAAGGAAACAGCATACGGGATTAACTGAATCCTTGATATTGAGGTTCAACCGATAAAGAACTTCATAGAATATGTAGGAGCCAATATGGGCATACAGGTCCCTCTGTTGCTTATTGACCGTAGAGGTGTCTCGGTCATGTCTTCATAGTTCTTGAACCCATAGAGTCTGCACACTTAAGGTTCGATGACGTTTCGATATAGTTGAGTTGTAAGTGTTGGTAACTGAAAGTTGTTCGGAGTACCGGATGAGATATCAGACGTCACGAGGAGCTCCGGAATGGTCCAGAGGTAAAGATTGATATATAGGAAGTCCTGTTTTCGTCATCGGAAAAGTTTCAGGCTCATCGGTAGTCTACCGGCAGTGCCGGGAGGGTACCGTGGACCATCGGGAGGGGTGTCACGCCCCGAGGGGGCTTATGGGCTGTGGGATGATACAAACCAGCCCATAGTGGTCTGACATAAGCTCCCACTAAGGCCCATGTGGTTTGAGAGGCAAAAAAACCAAAGGTGGAAAAGGTGGAAAGGGTTTCCAAGTGGAAAGGAGGAATCCTACTCCTAGTAGGATTGGAGTAGGACTCCGCCACCTCCAATTTCGGCCAAACCTTGAGGGTTTGAGGCTGCCTCCTCCCTTCCCTCCCTCCTATGTATACTAGAGGTATTGAGTGTTTTTGACACACAGAATTTCAGCCATGTGCTACCCTATCCTCTAGTTTGTAGTTCTTCCTCTAGACCGGATTTCTGCGGTGCTTAGGCGAAGCCCTGCAGGAATAGATTACCACCATCACCGACGCGCTGTCACACTATCGGAGAACTCATCTACCTCTCTGCCCCTCTTGATGGATAAAGAAGGTGTGGATCGCCATCGAGCTGTACGTGTTCTGAACGAGGAGGTGTCGTCCATTCGGCACTAGATCGGGATGGATCATGATGGGATCGCTGGACGGATCATGATGAGATCGTGGGACGGGCTGCGATTTGGATCGCAAAGATGTTCCACTACATCAACCGTGTTATATACGCTTCCGCTTTGCGATCTACAAGGGTATGTAGATTCACTCTCCGCTCTCGTAGAGGATGATCACCATGGATAGGTATTGCGTGTGCGTAGGAATATTTTTGTTTCCCATGTAACGTTCCCCAATAGTGGTATGAGAGCTAGGTTCATGCGTAGATGATATCTCGAGTAGAACACAAGAAAGTTTGTGGTCGTTGATGTTCAATTTGCTTCCCTCCTTAGTATTTTCTTTATTCGGCGGTATTGTTGGATTGAAGCGGCCCGGACCAACTTTACTCGTACGCTTACGAGATAGCGGTTTCATTGAGTGACATGCAACTTGTTGCATAAAGATGACTGGCGGGTGTCTCTTTCTTCAACTTTAGTTGAATTGGATTTGACCGAGGCGGTCCTTGGATAAGGTTGAATAGCAATTTCTATATCACCATTGTGGCTTTGTGTAAGTAAGGTGCGATCATAATAGATACCGATAGCAGCCACGTAAAATATGCAACAACAAATTAGAGGACGTCTAACTTGTTTTTGCAGGGTATGCATGTGATGTGATATGGCCAAAGACATGATATTATATATTGGATGTATCAGATGATCATGTTGTAATAGTTAAATATGGACTTGCACATCGATGCTACGGCAACCGACAGAAGCCATAGGGTTGTCTTTAAACTAACGGTTGTACTTGTAGATGCGTTTACTATATTTCTAGGTAGTAGCTTTAGTAGTAATAGCGTAGATAGAACGACAACCTCGATGACGGCACAACGATGGAGATCATGGTGTGGTGTCGGTGATGATGAAGATCATGCCGGTGCTTTGGTGATGGAGATCAAGAAGCACAAGATCATGGCCATATCATGTCTCCTATGATTTGCATGTGATGTTAATCCTTTTATGCACCTTATTTTACTTAGAGTGGCCGTAACATTATAAGGTGATCCCTCACTAAAATTTTAAGATAAAATTGTGTTCTCCCAGACTGTGCATCGTTGCGACATTTCGTTATTTCGAGACACCACGTGACGATCCGGTGCTATAGACTCAACGTTCACATACAACAGGTGCAAAAGAGTTGCACACACGGAACATTCGGGTTAAACTTGACGAGCCTAGCATGTACAGACATGGCCTCGGAACACAAGAGACCGAAAGGTCGAGCATGAATCATATAGTTGATATGGTCAACATGGAGATGTTCACTATTGACGCTAAACTCAGACCAGAGGGATGTCTATTTGAGTGGGAGTTCTTAATTAATATGATTAATTGAACTCATTATCATGAACATAGTCAAAAGGTCTTTACAAACTATGTTGTAGCTTGCGTTGTAGATCTACTATTTTAGATATGTGGCTAGAGAAAATTTAGTTGAAAGTTGATAGTAGCAATTATGCGAAGTGGGTCCGTAAAGTGAGGATTGTCCTCATTGGTGCACAGAAGGCTTATTTCCTTAGTGCACCGCTCGGTGTGCTGAACCTTGATTGTCGTGTGTGGATGTTACGAACATCTAACATACACGTTTTTATGACTACGTGATAGTTCAGTGCATAATGCTTAACGGCTTAGAATTGAGGCGCCGAAGACGTTTTGAACTTCATGGAACATATGAGATGTTCCAAGAGATGAATTTGGGATTTCATGCTCGTGCCCTTGTTAAGAGCTATGAGACCTCCGACAAGATTCTTTGTCTAAGAAAAACTCAATCGTTGAGCATGTTCTCAGATTGTCTGAGTGCTACAATCACCCGAATCGAGTGAGAGTTAATCTTCCAGATGAGATAGTGATGGTTTGCCAAAGTCACTGTCACCAAGCTACCAGAGCTTCGTGATGAACTATAAACATATCAGGGATAGATATGATGAGCCTTGAACTATTCACGATGTTTGACCCCGCGAAACTAGAAATCAAAAGGGAGAATCAATTCTTGATGGTTAGTAAAACTACTAGTTTCAAGAAGGGCAAGGGAAAGAAGGGATACTTCATGAAACGGCAAACCAGGTGCTGCTCTAGTGAAGAAACCCAAGGTTGAACCCAAACCCGAGACTAAGTGCTTTTGTTATGAGGGGAACGGTAACTGCGGTGGAACTACCCTAGATACTTGGCTAGTACTCCTAGTAACACCAAGGTATTAGATACTGATTCAGTTACTAAGTGTTAGTAACTTGAAATTATAGTGACTCATTAAATGGATACTAGCAAGGGTGAGGTGACAATGTGTTTAATTCTAAGGTTGATGTCATCAAACTTTGCACGCTTCCTCTACCATCGAGATTAGTGTTCAACCTAAATAATTGTTAGTTGGTGTTTGAATTGAGCATACACACGATTAGATTGTGTTGATAGCAATACGGCTATTCATTTAAAGAGAATAATGGTTACTCAGTTTATTTGAATAATACTTTCAATGGTCTTGCACATAAAATGAATGGTTTATTGAATCTCGATCGTGGTGATACACATGTTCATAATATTGATGCCAAAAGATACAAAGTAGTAATGATATTAATACTTACTTGTGGCACTGCCGCTTGAGTCATATTGGTATAAAATGCATGAAGAAGCTCCATGCTGATGGATTTTTGTAGTGACTCATTTTTTAAATGTTTGAGACATGCAAACCATACCTATTGGTATACACGCATGAAGAAACTCCATAAAGATGGATCGTTTCGACTCACTTGATTATGAATCACTTGAGAGATGCAAATCATACCACATGGGCAAGATGAGTGAAGGCCTCGTTTTCTAGTGATATGGAAAAGGAAAGTAACTTATTGGATGCAATTCATTCGGATGTGTGAAGTCAAATGAGTGCTAAGGTACGAGTGGATATAGTTATGTTCTTACTTCACGGATGATTTGGGTAGATACTAGTGTATTTTCTTGATGAAACACACATCTGAATTATTGAAAGGTTCAAGTAGTTTCAAAGTGAAGTTGAAGATCGTCGTGACAAGAGGATAACATGTCTATGATATGTTCATTGAGATGATTGTCTGAGTTGCAAGTTTGGTACAAAATTAAAGACAATTGTGAAATTTGTTTCACATCTCATGCCAGCTAGAACACAATAGTGTGATGGTGTGTCCGAACGTCATAGCCACGCCCTATTAGACGTGGGATATACTATGATGTCTCTTATCGAATTACCACTATCGTTTATGGGTTATGCATTAGAGAGAACCGCATTCACTTTAAATAGGGCACCACATATTTTTGTTGAGATGACACTGTATGAACTATGGTTTGGAGAAACCTAAGCTGTCATTTCTTAAAAGGTTGGGGCTGCGATGCTTATGTGACAACGTTTCAGTCTCATAAGCTTGAACCCAAAGCGGATAAATGCATCTTCATAGGACACCCAAAATAGTTGGGTATATCTCCTATCTCAGATCCGAAAGCAAAGTGTTTGTTTCTAGAAACATGTCCTTTCTCGAGGAAAATTTTCTCTCGATAGAATTGAGTGTGAGGATGGTGGAAACTTTATGAGGTTATTGAACTGTCACTTCAACCAGTATATAGCAGGGCACATCAAGTTGTTCCTGTGGCGCCTACACCAATTGAAGTGGAAGCTGATGATAGTCGTCATGAAGCTTCGGATCAAGTTGCTACAAACCTCGTAGGTCGACAAGGTCACGTACTGCTTGAGAGTGGTACGGTAACCCTGTCTTGGTGGTCATGTTGTTGAAGAACAATGAACCTACGAGCTATGGAGAAGCGATGGTGGTCCCGGATTCTGAAAAATGGCAGGAGGCCATGAAATCCGAGAGAGGGTCCATGTATGAAAAGAAAGTGTGGACTTTGGAAGAACTACTTGATGGCCGTAAGAGTGATAGGTACAGATGGATCTTTAATACGAAGATAGACGATGATGGTGAAAAGTCACCATTAAGAAAGCTTGACTTGTCGCAAAGATGTTTCAGGCAAGTTCAAAGAGTTTACTACGATGAGACTTTCTCACTCGTAGCGATGCTAAGAGTCTGTTGGAATTATGTTAGCAGTTGCTGCATTATTTATGCAATCTTGTAGATAGGATGTCAAAACTTTGTTTCCTCGACGGTTTCCTTGAGGAAAGGTTGTATGTGATACAACCAGAAGGTTTTGTCAATCCTAAAGGATGCTAACACGTATGCAAGTTCCAGCGATCCTTCTATGGACCGGAGCAAGCATCTCGGAGTTGGAATATACGCTTTGATGAGATGATCAACGTTTTTGGGTTTATATAAGGTTGGTGAGAAACTTGTATTTCAAAAGAAGTGAGTGGGAGCACTACATAATTTCTGATAAGTATATGTGGTTGACATATTGTTGATCGGAAGTAATGAAGAATTCCTGGAAAGCGTAAAGGGTTGTTTGAAAGCAGTTTTTCAAAGGAAAACCTAGATAAAGCTACTTGAACATTGAGCATGAAGATCTATAGAGATAGATCAAAACGCTTAATAGAACTTTCAATGAAATGCATGCCTTGAAAAGTTTTTGAAGGAGTTCACAATAGATTGGTCAATAAGGAGTTCTTGGCTATGTTGTAAGGTGTGAATTTGATTAAGACTTAAAACTCGACCACGACAGAAGAAAGAGAAAGGATGAAGGTCGTGTCCTATGCATTAGTTATAGGCTCTATACTATGCTATGTTGTGCACCGCACCTGATGTGTGCCTTGCCATGAATCTGTCAAGGGGTACAGAAGTGATCCAGGAATGAATTACTGGACAACGGTCAAAAGTTATCCTTAGTAACTAGTGGACTAAGGAATTTTCTCGATTATGGAGGTGATAAAAGAGTTCGTCGTAAAGGGTTACGTCAATGCAAGCTTTGACACTAATCCGGATGACTCTGAGCAGTAAACCGGATTCGTATTGTGGAGTAGTCATTTGGAATAGTTCCAAAATGGCACGTTGGTAGCAGCACCTACATGATGACATAGAGATTTTTAAAGCACACTCAGATCTCAAAGGTTCAGACCCGTTGACTAAAACCTATCTCACAAGCAAGACATGATCAAACCCAGAACTATATGGGTGTTAGATTCATCAAATTCACATAGTGATGTGAAGTAGATTATTGACTCTAGTGCAAGTGGAAGACTGTTGAAAATACGCCCTAGAGGCAATAATAAATTGGTTATTATTACATTTCCTTGTTCATGATAATCGTTTATTATCCATGCTATAATTGTATTGATTGGAAACTCAAATACATGTGTGGATACATAGACAAAACACTGCCCCTAGTAAGCCACCAGTTGACTAGCTCGTTGATCAAAGATGGTTATGGTTTCCTAGCCATAGACAAGTGTTGTCACTTGATAACGCGATCACATCATTAGGAGAATGATGTGCTGGACAAGACCCAAACTACAAACGTAGCATATGATCGTGTCAGTTTATTACTACTGTTTTCTGCATGCTAATGTATCTGTTCTTATGACCATGAGATCAAGCAACTCTATGACATTGGAGGAATACCTTGCATGTACCAAACGTCTTGACGTAACTGGGTGACTATAAAGGTTCTCTACAGGTATCTCCGAAGGTGTCTGTTGGGTTGGCGTGAATCGAGACTGGGATTTGTCACTCCGTATGACGGAGAGGTATCTCGGGGCCCACTCGGTAGTACAACATCACAATAAGCCTTGCAAGAAATGTGACTAAGGAGTTAGCCACGAGATCTTGTATTACGGAACGAGTAAAGAGATTTGTCGATAGTGATACTGAACTAGGTATAGAGATACCGACGCTCAAATATCACGAAAGTAACATACCCAAGTTCAAAGGGAACATCATACGGGATTAACTAAATCCTTGATATAGAGGTTGAACCGATAAAGATCTTCGTAGAATATGTAGGAGCAAATATGGGCATCCAGGTCCCTCTATTGGTTATTGACCGTAGAGGTGTTTCGATCATGTCTGCGTAGTTCTAGAACCTGCAGGGTCTGCACACTTAAGGTTCGATGACGTTTCGGTATAGTTGAGTTATAGGTGTTGGTAACTGAAAGTTGTTCGGAGTTCCGGATGAGATCTCAGACGTCACGAAGAGCTCTGGAATTGTACGGAGGTAAAGATTGATATATAGGAAGTCCTGTTTTCATCATCGGAAAAGTTTCAGGCTCATCGGTAGTGTACCTGGATTGCCGGGAGGGTACCGTGGACCATCACTAGTGGTGTCACGCCCCGAGGGGCCTTATGGGCTGTGGGAGGATACATACCAACCCCTAGTGGGCTCACATAAGCTCCCACTAAGGCCCATGAGGTTTGAGAGGCAAAAAACCCAAAGGTGGAAAAGGTGGAAAGGAGGAATCCTACCCCTAGTAGGATTGGAGTAGGACTCCTCCACCTCCAATTTAGGCCAAACCTTGAGGGTTTGAGGCTGCCTCCTCCCCTCCCTCCCTCCTATATATACTAGAGGTATTGAGGGATTTTGACACACAGAATTTCAGCCACGTGATACCCACTACTCTAGTTTGTAGTTCTTCCTCTAGACTGGATTTCTGCGATGCTTAGGCGAAGCCCTGCAGGAATAGATCACCACCATCACCGGCGTGGTGCCACGCTGCTGGAGGACTTATCTACCTCGCCACCCCTCTTGCTTGATCGAGAATGCGGGGATCGCATTGAGTTGTACGTGTGCTGAACGCAGAGGTGTCGTCCATTTGGCACTAGATCGGGATGGATCGTGATTGGATCGCGGGACGGATCATGATGAGATCGCGGGACGGGCTGCGATTTGGATCGCGAAGATGTTCCACTATATCAACCGTGTTATATACGCTTCCGCTTAGCGATCTACAAGGGTATGTAGATTCACTCTCCCCTCTCGTAGATAATCATCACCATGGATAGTTATTGCGTGTGCGTAGGAATTTTTTTGTTTCCCATGCGACGTTTCCCAACCCATCCTCCTCAGTGCCACTTGTCGGTTTTGTCTCCACGTATGTCGGCGCAGCAGGCAAGACTGCCTTCACGGGAGGTGAAGGTCCTTCAACCTCGGTGTTGTTCTTCTTGGCCTTCTCCTTCTCCTCAGCGACTAGCCTAGGATTCCTGCATGGGCATAGACTCATCAGAGCCACACGTTGCCTCTGCGGTCGACAGCTCAATGGGCCCCATGTTGTTTTGTCCCTATGGGGCGGATCGTGCATGCTGCGTGACCGTGGGATATTGTCGGACTAGTGGGACCCACGGTACCATTGACCATATCCCACCGCCACACGAGGCGACATTTGGATCGGCTCATGGCAAGATGGCTTGGTCACAGCCGCTGGAAAGAAGCTGCTTCGTGAGGCGCTAGCCTCTCGAGGCCCCTCATCCCCAGGCTAGGCCTAGCATGAGCCAGCAAGCACCAGGTTGCCTCGCGAGATTCTCCTAGCGAGGCCTCTCGATGAGGCCCGACATGTGGTACATGCCATGGGGCTAAGCACCAATCACCACGGTGGCACCCATGCAGACAAGCTCGATAGAGGTTGTGCCAGCAGTCGCGAATAGGGAGGAATTCCTCTTTGGTAATTGAAGTGCAGCGTCTGGTGCCTTCCCAAAGGCAGGTTCCCAAAGCTTCCCATTCCGGTGAAAGAAGACCATGCTGATGCGGCTCACAAGGTTGGAAGTCATCGCTGAGCCCACCAGAGCGTCAGGACAACCATTTTATTAGGCGGAGACCACCTTTTGTCAGGATTAACGTGTGTGCATTTCTCACTTTGAATTGCCACCCTGTGCCCAACCTTTCACTCTCATATTTTCACGGAAGAGGAGCGATGAACTACAAAGGGGCAGGGTCACTTCCATGTAAGTGGATCGAGCCATTCTCTCCCCTGCACCTTGTGTACCCGAGCTGCAAGCTCTCCATCCCGGAGCAATTCAACACAAGCAGGAGTAGGATTTCACACCGCACAATGGCCCGAACCTGGGTAGCTTGCGCGTCCCCTGTTTGTCCGGTGAGATTTGGTGAGCTCGTTATCGGCCTCACCTTAATCATCTGCTGCATCATAAGTTACCAAGACAAGCCCCCCAATTTTCGAACATTATTCTTTGGAGAAGTCCTAGGATGCCGATCCTCAAATCCGACATCCACCTCCACCAGAGAACATGACCATAGCCTAGTTTCTCCAAGGTCTCAGGGAGTAACGCCAAGACAACTCTACTCCTATCCAACAGATGGCTCAGGCCCTCATGAAAAAACAACAACAAGCAAGGAGCAGCAATGGATGCTCCACTCTATCAGAGTTCATGTGGAATTGTCCCCCAACCTTCACCAAGACTATTGAGCCATTGGATGTCGATGACCAGATCCACACCATGGAGGATATTCTTGCACTAGTCAACTACAATGAGGATCGTGAGAAGGTGTTTTTTGCCTTTGACTGCCTCAGAGGTACCGCCAGAGGTTGGTGGGATGGGTTCAAGATCATGGAGGATGACCATGTGATCACCTTGCTGATTTCAAAGAGGGTTCATGGAAGGCCCACATTCCTTCTGGGATCATGGCTGTCAAGAAGTGTGAATTCCGAGCACTGAAGCAAGGAAGTGGCTCAGTCAAGGAGTACATGCAGAAGTTCAACCTTTTTTCAAGGGATGCCCTGAAGATATCAAAACTAAGGCATCTAAGGGGGGAACACTTCATGAAGGACTTCAACAAGCCATCTATTTTTGAGCTCAACGTTTGTAACTGCCCAACTTTCTTAGACCTGGTGAACAAGGCCCTCATGCTTGAGGACAAGTGTCATGCTATGGAAGACACTCGCAAGCGCAAGATGATCAGCAAGGGTAGTTCAAGAAACAAGAAGCCTCATCCATGGCAACCATCCTTAGCAACCTAGACCTCCTACACCTCGTCCGAGCTACGAGCCTTAGCAGTATGCCAATTCCAAGCCTGCCTACAATAACCCCAACAACAACTGTGGTGGCAAGAACAACAAGTCCGATCAGATCACATGCTTTGTATCTGGTCATCTTGGACAAATATCTAAGCAATGCCCCAACAAGAAGCTAGATGCTCTCTGTCCCAATGCGTAGAATCAAGGAAAAGGTCGTGGAGCGCCACCAAGGAACCAGGCTCCCCTCAACCAGCCCAACAATGGCAAGGGTCGTGTGAACCATGTCACTACAAAGGAAGCTGAGGATGACACACACATCATACTGGTATGTTCCTTCTCAACTCATCCCTAAGAACCGTCTTGGTTGATTGTGGAGCTTCACATTCTTTTGTTCCCAAATTTTTGTACTACAAAGTGGTATGAAGCCTACACCCTTAGAAGTCCTATATTGGTACAAACCCTGGGTTCGGAGATTTGAACCAACATAGGATGTAAAGGAGTTGGGATGGTCATCAACGTGGTAGACTTACTAAAAGAGCTTATCATCTTGAAATCACAAGGCTTGGATGTGATCCTAGGCATGGATTGGTTAACCAAGCAACAAGGCTTGTTATATTGTGCAAAGTTTACCGTTACCATGACCAATAGCCAACGAGTTCATGTGGGGACACTGACTCATAAGTCGTGGTCACTGAATGCACGTGTACAGCGATCACAGAGATCAATGCTTACTTAACACAGATGTTGAAATACAAGAGTCTTACATCCTTAGATACCGTATGATACAATCAGAGTCTGTTACGGTCAAGTATTACACTGATAAAGCCTCGAAGGGAGACACACCAAAGATAACCAGCAGCAGAAATATTGAACGCATGCCATCTTCCTTAACCTACAGGCATTCTGACACGAAAGAGTCCTAGTTCGCATGATCGTTATCGAACAACTCTTCTCCTAGTTCCTGCTCTTTCATGCCTCGCCAATTAAATAACGAGTGGCAAGCCAATGAGTACTATGAACGTACTTGGAAGAAACCCATGATCTGGAATAAGGCAATAATGAATCATGTTATAGCACTAATAAGTATTTTGCGGGAAGCAGATTTTTCCCTAGTGGAATGACATGATCTACTTCTCGTGCGGTCATGAATCATAAGGTAAGTGATAACCATGTGAACAGGTTACAGATATCAATATCAACTGAGGGCTGAACAACCCATGTTCACCCATCACTCCAAGTCACCCTACTTAGCTCAGGTGTCATATTTCTGACATACCACCTTTCTCACATACGCACACTGTTTGCTAAACATGGACGTAGCCCAGGAGCGGTCATCCAACTGTCCTTGACCGTGGACATGGCTAATCGAATAGTTTTACACTCTTCAGAGGTTGCACACATTACCCACAAGACTAGGGAAACTTCCATGTCAAGACAAAACTCGTGACAGTTCTCATACCCGAGGTAAGTACCTGAACATCACCTTTCTCATGAAGGTTCTAGCAAAGATACCACTCATTGGTGGCAATCCCCCGTGATGTACATCACATGTATCATCCACGAGGGCACACAATAGTGTCCCCGGTGTGTATGAAAATAGCCCATGGTTAACCTTTTCTTGGGACGACCCCATCCCGAGAATGACCACTTCACTCCTTCCACTAGAAATGCGGGATCTTTACCAGCACCAACCATACTAATAAGAAAATCCCCATCCCATAAGGTGTATCGTGGTTGTGCATGTAAGGTTGGAGTAACAGTCGCAACTTAAACTAATCCAATTTTAGAAAACTACAAACTCACTAGCCTCAGTGCACCACTTCTTTCTCAGGTGTATACCTAGCTCACGCATCTTGCTCGGGCATTAGTGGCACCCGACAGGGTTATTGTAAAACCTTTGTAATCACTTCCCTTTATCATCATCATGCATGCTCCCAATCCCATGCGTAGCACTACTAGCAACCTATCTACATCCTACCCGCACAATCATCATAACTAGGTAGGATTATCCTCATGTGCAAGTGTCAACGAGGAACTATGAGAAACCACTCCCTTGGGTAGTTACCGATTCAACATGATCTTATGCATCGAAACGAAATGCTTAATATGACATGCATGAAAAAAAAATCTTAGCCATGGTCAAGGGGCTTCTTGCCTTTCTCAACAAAGTCTCTGTGGTATTCAAAGTCTTCGGGTCCAAGTCCCTCGTTAACAATGCAATCTATCGTTGCAAAAATAACAGGCAAAACAAGCACTCAGCTAAAAACAGAGAAAATAATCTACTCAGAAATATGCCACAACATTTTTGTAAAATACTAGGGTGAGCATAGGTACTACCAAAATTGTTGGGTTTTTATATTTGGAGTGTAAAAAGTTGTAAAAATAATTATAACATAGTGTTAAAATACCCTATACAAGGTTTTCAAATAAAACAGTGCATGTAACGTACTATAAAAATTACAGAAGTGACATCATAAAATACTACACAATATTACAAGATTTTAGGTGGAGTTATATTTGTATTTGGACAAATATTTAACTCTGTGGAATTTTTGCAAAACAAAGTTTAAAAATAAAAATAAAAAGGTTACAACACCTGGGCCAAAGGTGTCCAGCAACTAGGACGGCCCACAGGCCAACCAGCCCACGGGAGCGAGGCAACCCCACCGCGCGAGGTTCAAACCTGACGAGCAGGGCCCAGGGGCTAGTGAAAGAGAGAGGAGCGAGGGAGAGGCGCGGGAGGGTCATGGTTGGACCCCACCTATTAGTTGTGTCATCAACCTCTGACTAGAGGATGGCGAGGCTCACGTGCAGAGATAGCGACCACGACAAGGCGATGTGATGATGGGAATGGACTCAGGGGCGAGTCGACGATTTAGTGGAGGTGGAAAGGGCCGCCGTAGTGTAACACCCTATGTTTAGCTTTCAAGACTAATTAGCTTATTAAAAAATTAGTACCAATTAATTTTTTGTGTGAATGATTGTGATGGATGAACTGACTGTTCTTTGCTTGCTTGCTGGTATGCTTGTGTTGGATTCTCAATAAATTCCAGTAAACTTCTAGCATGTCACATATGATATATGTGATGATCTTGCCAAGTTTCGTCTCAATCCAAGTTGATTTGATTCACTTAATTATTCTAAAACCCTATCTGTCCAAATCCAAATTTGAGCAACTCTACATTGTTAAGTATCTCCAATTGTACTGAAATTTGGTAGACATGTTCTAATACTCCAATAATGCATCCACACCAAGTGGTGCATCAAGGAGAATAGAAGAACTTGTCCCAAGCCCATCAAAACCCTCTGTGTTGACTTCCGACTTCGGAAACTTTACATTATAAAGTTTCTCCACTTGCCCCCAAACTTTTTGGGCATGCCTTAATACTCAAACAATGCCCCATACCAAATATTTGGTTTGTGGGAATTGATTACCATAGCTTTGTAAGCAGAAGGCCACTTATGCCCATTTCATGGGTTTTCATTGATTATTGGTGTCCAAGATTATTTTCATTGATTATTTGGCCCTCTTAAGTTTCATATCCATTGAAATTCATCTAGTTGCCTTGAAACTAATCAAACACCTTGTGTGCACTCACCAAATTGGATCCTTTGACCCCTTCCACTTTTACCCTTGATCTCAAATTCCTACCACAACCTCTCCTAGTTATATTTTTACTCAAGTAGCTTTGCCGTGGCCACTGGTCAATTATTGGTGAGAGAACCCTTGTAGCTACTTCTTATTTTACCCTTGGAATCATCAATTTTACTCCTCTTTCCCCACTTCTACTTAAGCCAAACAACCACATTCTTCCAGGGTACCTCTATTATGTCAATGCATCATTTCAAATCCAGAGATGGCATGCTCATGTAAGAAAAATGAGCAGCACATCTACAAGTTGATTTATGGCTGAATTGTAGCTTTGTGCTGCAAGTACTAGCTACCCTTGATTGCTTGAGCTCAAACTTGGCAGTGTTGTAGTCCTTGCATATCTAACACTGCGAGACATAATTTTTCCCCAAGACTCCCCATTTGAGACCCACTTACATTAGCTCTAAGTTTGGAGTTACAAACTTATCCTCAGTCAAAGGCCATTCAAACCAAATCCACTAGAGACCAAACTCCTCACTCACCTTCCAGATATCATAACCCACATCCCAGACACCATTGACTGGTCAAGCTGCTGGAGTAGGCACATGTAGCAATGGTGACCACCACCCTGGAGTGCAATATGGGTGCTTTGCACCTTGTTTCTTTCCTCCAGGACGTTTCTAGCCGAATCAAGTTGTCACAGTATGTCTCAGCCCTTCCTTTTGACCATTCCAAGCGCTTCCACCCACCAGCTAGCTTCCAAGGTCCCTCTGGGTGCGTGACATCCATGCTCTAGGAAGCTCCAGAGAGCTCCCGAGCTGTCTCTCCCTCTCCCCCTCTTATCTCCTCTCCCCGAGCCTATTTGGCTCCCACGGAGCTTCTCCTCCCTCCCAGCAACCTCCCGAGCTCCTCCCCTTCTCTCCCAAGCCTTCCTCCTCCTCCTTCCCTACCATGGATGAAGCCCCACCGGAGGCCTCCGCTCGAGACCGAACTAGCCAGCTTTACCCTCTCGCCTCTAGTCTCACCCAGAGTTTCGAGACCATCGCAGCACCTCCCTACTCTCCCTCCTTCCTCTCAGGTGGCCAGGGCATCTTCCTCCTCATTAACCGAAGTTGGCCCCGCCGCGGCAAAGATCCCGTGTGCCTCAGAGCTCCCCAGCGAGGGCAAACCAGCCAGGCGGTCGGGCCTCCTCGCCCCGCACGCGTCGGTGGCCGGAGCAGCGTCACGAACGGCCGTAGTCGCCAAGGCCTACGCCGGGCACTGCTTTTCCCCGCCTCCCCTCCATCTCCCTGTCGAGCGGGATGTTGGGGATGATCCTCACAGTCGGGCCCCGCCTGTCAGTGACTAGCTGCAAGGTCCACGAAGGAGAAGTGGAGACGAGATCCTGTCGTAGTCGTTTTCGCATGCGGGAAGCGCACTCGCGAAATACGCCTTCGGTGTGGCCGCTCTGCTGGCCAGCTCGCGCGGCTAGGCTGGCCCATCTGCGTGCCGTCGCCCTGAGCGCAACATAGCTCCTAGGGGAAACCCCTTTTCTGCATTTTTCATTTTGCCAGAAACTTGTAAATTCCACCAAAAATCCATTTGACCTCATATTTGGTTGATTCAAATTTTGGCACGTCCCATAAATCAGGATCTATCCAGAGGTGTGCTTTGCACAATTTTCCAAATAACTTTTATACTGTATTTATACTTAAATAAAAGATTTGGGGTGCTTCTAGCCCTCCTTCCAAAAACCCTAGAGGATTCAAATCCAC
The DNA here is from genome assembly GCF_904849725.1 of Hordeum vulgare subsp. vulgare. Lineage (NCBI taxonomy): Eukaryota > Viridiplantae > Streptophyta > Magnoliopsida > Poales > Poaceae > Hordeum > Hordeum vulgare. The sequence continues at coordinate 264,757,812 of NC_058519.1, read as the reverse complement.
TCCAAATGGAGTGATTCCAAATTCTACAACCTTCTAATATCATGCCCTATTTTTGGGGCCATAGCCAACATTTTTATCTAGCATATTTCTGCAGCAATAAATAAATAGCTCCTTTTTGCTATTTATCCAGTATTAGAAAATTCCTAGTATATTCACATCAGCTCCAAATCGAGTGAAACAACTTCCTAAATATTTGAAAAATTATGCTCTATTAAATGAGTTCCTCCACTCATTTTTATCACGATACTTTATATAGACTTCCTTTTAAGATCACCTATTCCTCCTTTCATCCATTCAAAATCCTCTGATGATCCAAACCTCGTATGCCAAGCTTCGGGTATTTTTCTTATGACCAGAGAGGTCCATGGAAAATATAACTCCTATTTATGTTGCACTTTTGTTTCTGCTTACTGTGTGGCTTATTATGTTTGTTTTCGACGAAAGCTGACAGAGTAGTCGGAATACTCGGAGTTGGATCAGAAGGCCTTGAAGACCCTGAGAAATTACAAGAGCAAAGGCAAGCAACCCTTTGACCATGTTTGAGCACATGTTATATTGCATGCTAAGTAGAACAAATATTTCCGTTGCATGTGATCATAAGTATCGGTAAATCATTGGTATGATGTTTTCGATGGCTCCTCTGGAGCACTTGCAATTTGAGGATGAACCTACCACCTATGAGGGTTATGCTAATATCATATTGACAAGTAGAGCTAAGCATATTAGAAGCATGAGCATGATGATGGTATAAATCAAAGGTTTATGAAAACACCATCGGGTGCCACAAATGCCCGATGGTGATGACGAGATAGGTGGCCACTTTTAGAGAAGTGGTGCACCGGGTGTATTTTGGTTTGAGTAGTTTAGGAAATGGGATTAGATTTATGATGTGTCGACCGTCCTAACCTTACATGTGCGACCACGTTTCCCCTTTATGGGACGGGGCTTTGTTGATTACTCTGGTCGGTGCTGCAAAGAACCACATTACTAATGGCGGGAGTGATCTGTGGTCACTCTCGTGACGGGGTCGTGCCAGGTAGGGCGACTGTGCCATTTTACGTGTTCCGGGCACATCGTTGGTCCCCGCATGGTTGATACTGTCCAGGGTCGGTGCTCGTAAGACATACATCATGTGGGCTGGGTACCAATCGAGTGGACCTCTTTGTCTAGTATCGTGAGGGGAAAGGCATTGATCGGGTACTTACCTGAGGTGTGTTATATACCGCGAGACGAGGATCACAAGAAAGTTTCCCGGATCTCGTGGGTACAGCGTACAACCTTTGCAGAGTGTAAAACTATTCGAATAGTCGTGTCCACGGTCAAGGACAGTTAGGTGGCGCTGCTTAAACTACTTTCAGTCGTTTGCGCATAAACCAAGTGCGCAAGTGTGTGTGTATTTAATGGTGTTATCTCAGAAAGAGTTGATATGACCCAGTTTGGTGACTCGGCATATCGGGTGAAACCGAAGTGTTCAGCCCTTAACAGATCTGTTGATACCTGTAACCTATTCTTGTAAATACCATCTAGCTTATGTTGCACATCCATGATCATGTTTATTTACAGTTAAGCTGATATCCACAAATACTGCATATTACTTGTTATCATACCAACTGCATTATCCATATCATGTGTTGTTTGCGAGTACATTCAAAGTACTCATTGGCTTGCCACTGGTTATTTCATTGACCAGGTATGAGAGAACATGATATGGTGAAGAGTAACTTGGTGACGTTCCTGTGAACTAGGACGCTTGTAGGTTAAGGCTGATGGCATGGGTTCACGCTTTCGACCAATATTTCCGCTATTGGTCCAGTCGGGTGTGTTGTCCCTCAAGGCCCTATATATGTAAGACTTGACCGCAATGGTCATTTATTGTATCAAACGATGTGTATGGATGTAGGACTCTTGCTATTTCGTTGTTGTGTGTTAGGTGAGCATTGAACTCTGGGATCACTGGGCACGTTCATTCGGTGATCTCGACTCATAAGTTGGGGTCCATAGAGAGCTGGTATCAGAGCCATCCTGACTGTAGGAAGCCCTTAGTTAGCACAAATGTTAGTTAGGATAAAACTGTTTTCCAAACCTTTCAAGAGTGCTTACAAACCTGTTTCTTTCTCACCTCCCCTGAATTTCCGAAGGAAGCAAGGTTTTTGCATTAGCACTTCCAGTCTTGTTCTCTTGGCACTCCTCGTCCACTTCTTCAAAACATGAAAATGGTCGCTAGCACCCTTATGCCAGGCCTTAGGATTACTTCAAATCCTCATGGGCAACTTGGAAGGAAGCAACCTTTCCAAATAATCACCCATGCATGTACTGAAGGATAAGGCTAACATGCTCCGACCAGACGACACCAATAGAAGTACCTCCAAGAGGAACAAGGACATCGAGACCCAAAAGATGGCAACACCCTCGACACTGTTCTGGAGTGATGCCACCTTCCCCTACGATGAACATGATGTAATATATGCAAGGCCATGATCTGCATTGCTAATAGAGCGACCTGTCAATATCAAAGTTGTGTCGACCACCACCGGTGGATGAGAACCTCGCCATTTGGTCCGTCTCACCTTAGTGAGCAGGAATACGGTTCTCTTCATCCCTCTCTCTAGGTGTCGATATTGTGATCAAGTGACTGACAGGTCAGAGCTCTATCCTGCCTTGCTGACGTCATTGCATAAAGGTCGTCCGCATAGAACTCTCGACATCCTGGAAGGCAAGATTATAAAGACAACATAATACCGTGTCAACGATAGTGATGACCCACAAGTGTAGGGGACCTATCGTAGTCCTTTCGATAAGTAAGGGTGTCGAACCCAACGAGGAGCAGAAGGAACTCACTAGTGGTTTTCAGCAAGGTATTCTGTGCAAGCACTGAAATTATCGGTAATAGATAGTTGTGTGATAATATGATTCGTAGCAAGTAGCAAGTAACAATAGTAACAAAGGTGCAGAAAAGTGGCACAATCCCTTTTGTAGCAAGGGACAATCCTGGACAAACTCTTATAGGTGGTAAAGCGCTCCCGAGGACACATGGGAATTTCTGTCAAGCTAGTTTTCATCATGTTCATATGATTCACGTTCGCTACTTTGATAGTTTGATATGTGGGTGAACCGGTGCTTGGCTGCCCTTAATTGGACAAACATCCCACTTATGATAAACCCCTCTCGCAAGAATCCGCAACTACAAAAGAAGAATTAAACTAGTGGATCCAAATCAGCCCCTTATGAAGCAATGCATAAACTAGGGTTTAAGCTTCTGTCACTCTAGCAACCCATCATCTACTAATTACTTCCCAATGCCTTCCTCTAGGCCCAAATGATGGTGAAGTGTTATGTGGTCGACGTTCATATAACACCACAAGAGGAAAGTCAACATACAACGCATCAAAATATCGAACGAATACCAAATTCACATGACTACTTATAGCAAGACTTATCCCATGTCCTCAGGAACAAAAGTGACTACTCACAATGCATAATTATGTTCTTGACCAGAGAGGTATTGAGTAGGATTAGAGATCTGAACATATGATATTCCACTAAGTAATCCAACTAGCATCAACTACAAAGAGTAATTATGTCACATCCCTGAAACCCTAATCAAGTATAGCATTGTGCTCATATCTTATTTGCATTGCATCCAAGAAAATTGCAACAAGATCAAAGGAAGTGGTGAAGCAAAACTCAAAAAACCCTAGCCACTTCTCTAATTCAAAGAAATTATAAACTTGTTCAAATTAATGAACCCAAAATGGCCTCAAGAAAATTTCAACTTTTCTGATAATTCATGGAAGCAAATAAGCAATGAAGAAATCCATTTTCATAACACATTTGGCATTTTAAATAAATGCAAAAGGCTACTGGTTTCAAGTTTAAAATTTGAATTCAAAAACTTTATGTTTTCAAAAATGTTGAAAACTTCAGGAATGGTTGGATATATTCCAACAAATATTCTAGTGTGTTCAAAATATTTTTGGTAAACTATTTTGGAGCTAAAATAAATAGCAAATCAAAACTATTAGTAAAATAGAAAACAAAACAAGAAAGAAAGGAAGAAATGCCTACCTGACGCTCACCGGGCCGAGGCCCAGTCCTTGTGTCGTCTTCCTCCTCGCCAGTAGGAGCAGGAGGTGGTCGCCGCGATGCCGCGCGCCTCCACGCAACTCCCTGCCTGCCTGACCGCCGCTTCGCGCTGGCGCGCACGGGGATAACCTCCTCGAGCTCTGGCCTATCCATTCCCGCGCTCCATCTTCCCCCTCTCCTCTCGGTTCTTTCCTCCCCCACTGCCGCCATTGATAGGAGCTCGAGCTCGAGCTGCCCGTGCCTCTGGCCACTAGTTCTCTCCCCCGAGTGCCCCATTCGCTCCGCCTCGACGAGCTGGTCCTCCTTGAAGAAGTAGAAGCCACCCCGAGCCCTGCAACGCCCACGGCACCGTCGTCTTCAAGCCTCAGCCGTCGGCGAGCCCCGCTCGACTCGTCGCCCACAACGCTTTCCCGAGCCATCTAAGCCCTCCACTTCACTCCCTGTGAGATTGCGATCATTTCCCCTCTTCTTCCCCTCGGTTTCGTGCCCCCTAGCCACTGGACCGACGAGCCCGAGCTCCGGGCGTCGCCTCCGTTCGTCGCCGGTGACCTCCGATCCTCCCGAGCCATCTCTGAGGCCAGTACTGGAGGGGGCCGAGCCTGGGGATCCTCCAAGTGCTCTCGGCTGTCGATCCCGAGCACTACAGCCATCTCCGTCGACACTCTGGCACAGATCCGCCACGGATTTGGTCGCCGCCGGTCAGTCTCCGACAGGGGATGACCTGGCCTCTCTAATCTGCCATTTAAAACTCTAAGCAGTCGTTGACAGTGGGCCCCAGGCCAAGTCAAACGCAATCAGGGGATGGTCAGCACGGGATTATCCCTGTGAGCCTGACTAGTGGGTCCCCCCTGTCGGGTTTGACCTGATCAGGTCAGCCGACGGCTGACGCCATGATGACGTAGGGCTGACGCAATAAGTGGATTTCTGATTTAAAAGAATTCTAGAAAAATGCCAAAACTTCTAAAAATCATAGAAATTATTCTCTAAATAATTTATAGATGAAAAAGTATCAGAAAAATTCAAGGAATCTGAATATGTCATTTTCAAACATGTTTGAAAATGTTACTGGACCAAACATGTAGAATAATGAATAAGTTAAATTTAATAAATGCTATGGAGATGAAATTTGAAAATCATTTGAATTCCACTTCTAATACTATGATCAAACATTGTTCAATCACAACCAGCAATTTAACATGTCATTTCCATGCATGTTAAAAACAAGTTGATTTGAGCACCAGGTCAAATGAATTAAAATGGTATTCGAGAATACCTCGTTTGGAGTGATATTTGAATCTGATTCAAATCAACTTCAAACCTAATAAATGTTAGTTATATTAGCATACCACCTTGCATCCTCATGCCATGCTCATGCATCGTCTTGTTGCATATGATTGTTATTGATTGTTGTCATTTCTTTTGGTAGGATACGCTCCTCCAGATTCCACTGAATATCCGACTAACGGATATTGTCCCTCCTCTGAGCAACAAGGCAAGCAACCATTTTGATCATCCCGACAAATCCCATGTTCTCGCTCCCGCACTTACTTATTGCATTAGGATCAAATGCTTCAAATGCCTTTTCCACGTTAGTTGAACCCACTTCCTTTGCATGACCTGTCTTTGTCACAGTAAATAGCTGAACCTTGCAACCTAGCATAGCTGATAGATGCTTGAGCCATCACGTGCCTTATCCTGCTATGCATGCTATGCTTAGAGTTGTGTATGGTCTGTCATCTGGGAGATGAACATAATTGTGGGAATGTGTTCAGTAGGTAAAGGTTGTGTGTTGAACCTGATTTGGTAAAGTTACCGGTGAAAGGCTATGTAGGAGTACATGGCGGGTTGTTTCATTGGAACCGTCCTTAGGAACTGAGTTCCGTGTATGTAATCCATGACTAGATACTACCACTCGTTGGGATACTTAATTGACCCTCTCGACTTATTAATCGCTTAGTACTCGGTCCAGGAGTTGCAAGTAGTTTCTGGTGTTTATAGTCATGGTGGAGGCCGTGCATAGAGCTGACATGAGAGGTGGGCTGTGATGCGGTAGGCAGTGGCACAGTGTACCAAGTGGCACCCGTATGGTGGGCTTGGGAACCCTGCGCACATCGTTTGGGGCCGTGGCGGAAACCTCGACCGGACTTCCGTGCGGGTTACCCTCAGATAGGCGATAGACCTGGACTAAGTATTAGCGTGGTTAACGGTCGTGGCCGACTCCCTTGCTGGGCTTCCGCTTGAAGGTTGTCGAGGTGCATGACGTGCACATGGCGATAAGTGGCGAGAGCGTGTGTGACAAAGTACACCCCTGCAGGGTTATGATCTATTCGAATAGTCGTGTCCGCGGATATGGACTACTTGGAGACATATGTTGTTCATAGATAACTTCAATGGCTACTCATAAAATTGTCAAGTTAAGCGTGAGTGTCGTGGACGGCATTTCCGTATGGAGACGGAATGATTCCACGATGGAGTATTGTTGTGGTGTTAGTGGACTCGTGTGCGAGGAATCAAGTTGTCACAAATTGTTTTAAAATGCAAGTTGTCTAGCCACGAGTCAAATGCTGGCTTTCCGCATGAAACCCCACAATTCCTTAGTGATACATTGCATGAGTAGATAGTTATCCTAAAGTCTTGCTAAGTACCTCCGTACTCATGTTTGCTTAATATTTGTTGCAGAGGTTGTTAATGACCGTAACGGAGGGTTCTTCCTAGACATCGACAACGACGAGTAGCTGGGTGGCCCCAGGGTGGGTCTGTAGTATGGTCAGGCCATGTGCCTTCTAGTTTCATCTGTCTGTACTCAGACAGTTTATCTACTTCCGCTGGCTTGTAACTTGAATGACTGCTATGATGTGTCGTGAGACCCCTACTGTGTAATATTATGTGTGTGGCTCTTCCGAGCCTTTTAAATAAAGCTTGTATGTTTATGGTTATGTTGTGATGCCATCGATGTATCCATACATATCGGCATGCCATGCGTACGTGTGCCGTGCTTGATATGTATGTGGTTCGATTACCTAGCCGTAGACTTTAGTAGCATTCCTTAGAGGGAAATGCCCCTTTGTGATCCAACGAGCCATGGTAGCTCGCTAATGCTGCGGACACATTGGTTGACCGGCGTGTGTCCTTCTTAGCTGATGTGTCTGTCCCCTTTGGCGAAATGTCACGCGATGTAATGGAGTCCTTGTAGCTTGCTACGACTCGTCTACATTCGTTGGTGACCGACACCTGCTTTGCTGGGTCATGTATGCCTGTCCCTGTGCGGAACTGCCACTTTGGTTTATGATTAGACATGTCGATCCGGGTTCTTTGTCATTGGATTGCTAGCGACACAATTGCATACGCGAGTCAAAAGGCGCAAACGGTCCCGGCTAAGGTAAGGCTGCAGCCGTGAGGTTAACCGTGCGTGAGACCGCAAAGAGATGCGATGTGTTACAGGCTGGATTCCTATGGCTTAGGATCGGGGTCCCGACAAATTAACACTACTAGCAACCTGTAAAAGTACCAATCGGAGTCGCGAGACGGAGATTGGTTACGAGAGATGAACTAGGGTTTGGAGATGAGATGGTGCTAATGAAGATGTAGATGGTGATGAGTCCTCTCCGATGAGAGGAGTATTGGTGATGACGATGGCGACGATTTCCCCCTCCAGGAGGGAAGTTTCCCCGACGGGATGGCCCTGTCGGAGCTCTAGATTGATTCTGCTCAAGTTCCGCCTCGTGGCGGCGGCGATTCATCCCGAAAGCCTCCTCCTTATTTTTTCTGGAACGAAACCCTCCTTATAGCAAAAGATGGGAGCCAAAGGGGCAACAGGGGGCCCACAAGCCACCTAGGTGCGGCCAGGGGAGTAGGTTGCGCCTGGCAGGCTTGTGGCCTCCTGGTGGCTCCCCTCTGGTACTTCTTCAACCAAGTATTTTTTATAAAATCCAAAATAATTCCTCGTTGATTTTCACGGCTTTTGGAGTTGCGCAAAATGGATATCTCAAACTTTCTCATTTTTCAGACCAGAATTCCAGCTGCCGGCATTCTCCCTCTTCATGTAAACCTTATAAAATAAGAGAGAAAAGGCAAAATTAATTTACCGTGAAGTGTAATAAAAGCCCATTAGGTGATAAATATCAACATGAAAGCATGATGCAAATTGGACGTATCAGATAGCCATGAGGAACCACCTTCGTCGATGAATCACCACACGAGAAGTCATCAACAATTCTTTCTACTCAACCCTAGATGTTCGATGAGCAACAACAAGAGACGTGGCAACACCATGAAAAGGTCCAGAAGACTTAGCAGGCTCCTCTCCGGACCACGAAGCAAGCATGACTGTCGAGCCCGAGAACCCTAGGGTAGGATGAGTCATAAATCTATTATACGAAGTCGAGTCCGTGAAATGTTTCGGATGAAACCATGTTGTGTGTTGCTTGTTTTTGTTGTTTGTGCTTTGATATAAGTCGCACTTTTGCTCTAGGCAACAAGCATGTAGTTATATCACCTGCCTCATCTTGATGTTTGAATTGACTTTCCAACACTTACTTGGTTGCACTTGCACAATCGCACCCTTAGGCACTCCCCTCTGTGCTACTACTCTCTCTCACACCCCTCTCGGCAATTGAAGACCAGCAAGACAAGATGCACCAGGGATCCACTTCGACGGACAGCTAACACTGAAGACACTCGGTACACCATGTTCAACGAGACGCAACCTGTAGGAGTTGTGCTTTTCCCTCAAGATTGGAAACGCTCTCTAGACCAGACTAACCTTCATAAGCCCTTCCGGCTCAAATTTCGGGTCACGTATCTAAAACACGGATTTGCTAGTACACCCGTCGAGCCTCGATAAAACCCCACTTAGCACCGGGAACGAGTGAATCACAGTGAACAGGTATCCTTCGTTCTGAAGCTAGCACCATAACCCAGATGTCATGAGAAGGACCGTTCTCAGATATAAGAATGTTAGACTATGGTCTGTTGTGATGATGATACTTGTCTTGAGGATATAGCTAGACTATTTTCGTGGATTGTAAGACCCTTATGAAGGTAGGTGAACTTGGTGGAACAAGTTGATATAGTAGCATAACCTACATGTTCCTGGAGTAAGTTGGATTCAGTAGGACGATTATGATCACGAGCAAAAATTCTTGGTGGTATAATTGACTTTATCAGGTAGATGACATGGTTTGATGATTTTACCATAATGACTTGGAGTAGCAAGTAAAATAACTTGTTGGATTTGAGTATCAGATTTAAATAGGTAGTCTCAATAGAGTATCGACGATGACAGAGACCACATGGTTCGGAGTAAGTTGTATTTAGCACGATAATCTCGATCATGACACCAAGTTTCTCGGTGGTTAACGAGTAGAAGTAATTGGAGTTGTAGAAATAACTTATGAACCTGTATAAGCATGACCTTGGAAATTAGTTTGCCATGATATTGGAAGTCGGTGGATATACTATGACGTAATCCTTGCAATAATATGTGAAATTATGAGGACTCTAGGTGATCATGTAGAATCCAATCGATATTGGATTTGTAGGAGTGATGGGTCAAGTGGTGATCGATCGGATTGATGGACCACTTGATCGGATTCGTAGGAAGGAAACCGATATTGGATTGGTATACTACATGTTTCCTTAATGTAGAAATCCAGTAACCTATCCATTGGATGATCTAGAGGGACATTTGGATTGGTAGCATTCCAGTTCAAGCTTAGCAACTTGTATGCTTCCCCGAGGTTCCCGCATAGGGACGCATGTGCAATGTTTGTTGTATGATACTTGTGGTGTTTGGGTTTAGATCTTCCCTCATCCCCGGAGTTGACTAGCATTAGTGGTATGGAGTTGAATTATGTGAGATGGTATCTTTGATAAATAGGGTGATTGTCGAGCGTTAGAGGTCAGACTACTGGCATCTAAGTAATGTGCTTAGAGATAAGATGATAACTGTTGACCCACATCCTAAGTTCCTTGAGACCCTAAAGCTTCACCCAGCCATAAGGTGGTCGGATTACGACCATAGAAAATGACTCTAAGTTGTTGGAATATGGCCAGTACCCTGCCCGACCACCACCCATCCTATCTATGACGGACATGGGCCTGAAGGACTAGGACATGTTGGACCACAAACCCCTCGGCCAGTAACCACCCATAGCAAGTCCTCCTTCTCCTCACCTGTCTCGTGAGCACTACGCTTAGGTGATGCTTGGGGAAGTATGTTTATGTCCTCAAGATGACATACTTATTCGCCCAATAAGAGGATGAACACCTTAGTCCTGTTTGGATGAGACCCAAACTGCGCAGATCGCCATGACTCTCGAGAGCGAGGCATAACAACTCTCCAACAACTCGATGCAATTCCCCGCAAGCATGGAGAAGCATCGACATGATCGAGGAGCCACGGCAATGGAGAAGAAACAATAAGATTTATTACAACTACACTGGATACAACGTGCAACACTATAAGAACAGCAAGGACAAACGCAGTGGAAGCAACCTCAACCCGAACCACAACCACGTTCACGGCCACACACTAACACTTGACCGCTTGCCACTATGGCACACCTCGGTTCCTTTGTGGGAAGAAACCCGCATAAATATTTATTTTGTGAAGTCACTGCTAACACACTAATACCACACGCACACTGAGTAGTTGCCTAGTCGTCATGAACCTTGCCGCCGCAGAGAGCAGCCATCCGGGTAGCAGCATCCTAACGATTATCGTGGATGATCACGCAATAGAGTGTCGAGACTCCGACCATCACCGCCACCACTCCGGACAAGAGGATTATGAGCCACCCGGGGTCACGTCCACCATTGCAATCTCTCCTCGAGCACCTGCAAGGATAAGAAGAAGGAGGAAGAGGACCGGAGCAACAGCTAGGGACGAGGCCGGGTGAGAGAACGAGAAGGACACCCTGGCCAATTTATAGCCAGGATCGGTGAGCCACTGGCAAGGCCACCAGCCCCACTCGCCTCTCGGTCGTCGGTGCTTGTTCAGAATCCCAGAGGAGTGCCGACACGCGCAGGCCCGCGAGGTGAGTGCTCGCTACACCGGCAGCTGGCTCACCGCGCACCACTGCATGGCGGCCCCGGACACCCTACGCCCCTAGGCACCGCAAGTGGAGGAAGCACCTCGGACTCACCCTGGGAAGAAGAATCAGAGGAAGAAGAAGAGGCTGACAGTGGCCCCTGGGCCCACCTATCGGCCGGAGTAGATGCCAAGCACCGGGTACGATTAGAACAACCAGGAATTGCAATTTTTTCCCTTCCTCCAACGTCTTCATGAATCGCGGGTGCACCAATAAGTGGCGTTCTTGTGGTGAACACGCTAGACTGTGTGTTTAGAATAAATTGCTATCGTTGTGTTCAGCAGCATAGCAGAAGTAGGCCCTTGTAATCACCATAACAAATCTCAGGGACCAATTATTCTTTTTTTGTTTATGATTGTGTTGGTTGAACTGACTGTTGTTTGCTTGCTTGCTGGTATGCTTGTGTTTGATTCTCAATAAATTCCAGCAAAATTCTAGCATGTCACATATGATATATGTGATGATGTTGCCAGGTTTCATCTCAATACAAGTTGATTTGATTCACTTAATTATTCTAAAACCCTATCTATCCAAATACACATTTGAGAAACTCTACATTGTTAAGTATCTCCAATTGTGCTCAAATTTGGTAGACATGTTCTAATACTCCAATAATGCATCCACACCAAGTGGTGCATCAAGGAGAATAGAAGAACTTGTCCCAAGCCCCTCAAAACCCTTTGTGTTGATTTCTGACTTTGGGAAACTTTACACTATAAAGTTTCTCCAATTGACCCCAAACTTTTTAGGCATGTCTTAATACTCAAATAATGCCCCCACACCAAATATTGCATTTGTGGGAATTGATGAGAATAGCGTTGTAAGCAGAAGGCCACTTCTGCCAATTTCATGGGTTTTCCAAGTCTACATTTGAAACCTTCTCCACCAAATCCCAAATTTGGTGTCCAAGCTTATTTTCATATATTATTTGATCCTCTTAAGTTTCATATCCGTTGAAGTCCATCTAGTGGCCCTGACACTCATCAAACACCTTGTGTGTACTGACCAAATTGGCTACCTTGACCCCTTCCACTTTTACCCTTGATCTCAAATTCCTACCACAGCCTCTCCTAGTAACCTTTCTACTCCGGTAGCTTTGCCATGGCCACTGGTCCATTATTGGTGAGAGACCCCTTGTAGCCACTTCTCATTTTACCCTTGGAATCATCATTTTACTCCTCTTTCCCCACTTATGCTTAAGCCAAAGCCCCCACCTTATTCTAGGGTACCTCTATTATGTCAATGCATCATTTCAAACAAAGAGATGGCATGCTCATGTAAGAAAAATGAGCAGCACACTTACAAGCTGATTTCTTGATGAATTGTAGCTTTGTACAACAAGTACTGGCTACCCTTCATTGCTTGAGCTCAAATTTGGCAGTGTTGTAGACCTTGCATAGCTAACACTGCAAGACATATTTTTTCCCCAAAACTCCCCATTTGAGACCCACTTCCATTAGCTCTAAGTTTGGTGTTACAAACTTAACCTTAGTCAAAGGCCATTCAAACCAACTCCACTAGAGACCAAACTCCTCACTCATCCTCCAGATATCATGCTCCACATCCCACACACCTTTGACTAGTCAAGCTGCTGGAGTAGGCACAGGTGGCCATGGTGACCACCACCCTGGACTTCAATATGGGTGCTCTGCACCTTGTTTCTTTCCTCCAGCCCATTTCTAGCCGAATCAAGTTGTCTCAGTATGTCTCCACCCTTCCTTTTGACCATTCCAAGCACTTCCACCCACCAGCTAGCTTCCAAGATCCCTCCAGGGTGCATGGCATCCATGCACCAGGAAGCTCCAGAGAGCTCCCAAGCTCTCTCTCCCTCTCCCCCTCTAATCTCCTCTCCCCCATGCCTCTCTGGCTCCCACTGACCTTCTCCTCCCTCCCAGCAACCTCTTGAGTTCCTACCCTTCTCTCCCAAGCCCTCCTCCTCCTCCTGCCCCGCCGTGGCCGAAGCCCCACCCGAGGCCTCCGCTTGAGCCCGAGCTAGCCAGCTTTCGCCTCTCGCCTCTAGCCTCACCTGGAGTTCCCTAGTCCACAACACCACCTCCCCACTCTCCCTCCTTCCTCTCAGGTGGCCGGGGGACCTTCCTCCTCATCAGCCGAAGCTGGCCCCGCTGCGGCAAAGATCTCGCGTGCCTCGGAACTCCCCGGCGAAGGCAAACCAGCTAGGTGGACGGGTCTCCTCGCCCTGCACGCGTCGGTGGTTGGAGCGGCGTTAGGTATCTATAATTTTTTATTGTTCCATGCTATTTTCTTGTCAAACTTTGCATGTTTTGTATGCCTTTTATATCTTTTTTGGGACTAACTTATTAACTCAGTGCCAAGTGCAAGTTCATGTTTTTTTCGTGTTTTTGACCCTTTTCGGAGGAGGATTTTAAACGGTGTCCAAATGGAATAAAACTTCTGAAAAGATTTTTTCCGGAACAGAAGATACGCGCCAAACTTGAGAACCAAGGCAGGAGCCAGCAGGGGACCCCACAAGCCCCCTAGGCGCGGCCAGGGGCCCGCGCCTCGCAGGCTTTAGGGCCCCGTGTGGCACGTCTGCCCTACCTCTCCCGCCTATAAAGTCAGAAAAATCACAAAACTGCGCGAGAGATCCATGAAAATACTTTTCCGCCGCCGCAAGCTTCTATCTCCGCAAGATCCCATCTGGGGCACATTCTGGTGCCCTACCAGAGGGGGGGTTCGGATACGGAGGGCTTCTTCATCAACACCATGACCTCTCCGATGATGCGTGAGTAGTTCACCATAGACCTCCGGTCTATAGCTAGTAGCTAGATGTCTTCTTCTCTCTGTTGGATCTTCAATACAAAGTTCTCCAGGATCTTCATGGAGATCTATCCGATTTAATCTTCTTTGCAGTTTGTTTGTCGAGATCCGATGAATTGTGGATTTATGATCAGATTATCTTTGAATCTTATTTGAGTTTCTTCTGATCTCTCTTATGCATGATTTCATATCCTGGTAATTCTCTTCGAGTTGTGGGTTTTGTTTGGCCAACTTGATCTATGATTCCTGGAATGGGAGAAGTGCTTGGTTTTGGGTTCATACCGTGCGGTGACCTCACCCAGTGACAGAAGGGGTAGCGAGGCACGCATCATGTTGTTGCCATCAATGGTAAAAAGATGGGGTTCGCATCATTGGTTTGAGTTTATCCCTCTACATCATGTCATCTTGCTTAATGCGTTACTCTGTTTGTCATGAACTCAATACACTAGATGCATGCTGGATAGCGGTTGATGTGTGGAGTAATAGTAGTAGATGCAGAAAGTATCGATCTAATTGTCTCGGACGTGATGCCTATATGTATGGTCATTGCCTTAGATATCATCATGACTTTGCACGATTCTATCAATTGCTCGACAGTAATTTGTTCACCCATCGTAATATTTGCTATTTCGATACAAGCCTCTAGTGAACACTATGGCCCCCGGGTCTACTTCACACCATATTTTCAGCCTTACTCTTTTACTTCGTTGCACTTTCCGCCTTCAGATCTCACTTTGCAATCAATCTTGAAGGGATTGACAACCCCTTTATAGCGTTGGGTGCAAGCTCTTTTGTGTTTGCGCAGGTACTCTGGACTTGACGCGATTCTCCTACTGGATTGATACCTTGGTTCTCAAACTGAGTGAAATACTTACTACTCCTGGGCTGCATAATCCTTTCCTCTTCAAGGGAAAAACCAACGCAAGCTCAAGAGGCAGCAGAAGGATTTATGGCGACGTTGTCGGGGAGGATCAAGTCAAGAACTCATCCAAGTAATTGTCGCAAACTCATATCTTGCATTTAATTTGTTTGCCTCTCGTTTTCCTCTCCCCCACTTATGAAAAACAAAAATTTACAAAAATATTTTCCTTTTTCGTTCGCCCTTTTCTCTCGCTTGCTTCCTGGTCGCTTGTGTGGGATAGTCTACCTTTCCTCATGGCTAGACCCACCGCTTCAAACGATACGCCCGACAACGAAGTTCTCAATTTCAAGCAAAATGAGAAAGAAAACTTAAAGACGCTTGGTATAGGATTTGCAATGCTTAGAGTAGATCTACTCGTAAGCAATCTACTACCGTCCTGCTTCGCAGTTTTTATGTGGGTATTTCTCCTTGGAATAGGTATATTCTTGACACCATCGTAGGAGGAAATTTTTTGGGTAGCCATACCGTTGATTCTTACGGAGCTGTAATAAATTTGGTAGCCTCACCCCCACTCATGGTTAATGGAACTACCTTAACTCTGGAACATGTGATGCATAGGCTGGACGTCATTGAAAATAAAGTTGCTACGATCAAACTCATTGAGAATTTGGATAAAAAGATCCACAATCAAATCACTCAGTACGGGTCCAAGGTGGGAATGGTTTTGAAAAATTTAAAGGAGAAGGAACCCACAGTTAACGAAAAACTAGGTCATGATTCCGCTAGGATTCGCAAACTAGAGGATGTTATAACCAACTTGGGTTCCGCTTTTACCGATGTGCAGAATACTCCAAACTTTGCCCACAATAAGGCCACCAAGTCTATTTTTGTTCCTAAAAATAGTGGTGAATCATCTAGTAAGAAAGATGAAGACCTTAAGATGATGAGTGATCACGCTACTTATGGTTTGAGCACCAAAGACGACGATACGTGATTCTATCGCTTTATGCCTAGCTAAGGGCGTTAAACAATAGCGCTTGTTGGGAGGCAACCCAATGAATTTATATTTTTCTTTCTGTTTGTTGCATCCACACCATCATAATCCTGTTACGATTGTGTCTTTTGTGTTTCTTTTTGTGATTGAGCCAAGCAAAACCTTTATGACCAGTCTTGGTGATGGTTGTTTGGTCCTGCTGGAAAAACACAGAAACTTTTTGCTCACGAGATTATTTTTTATTTTTATTCAGAAAGAGGTTTTGAGTTGATTCGTTTTTCTTCTGGTTTATATGCCTTTTCCCAGGCAGTCGTCATTTTTCAGAATTTTTTAGGTACCAGAAATATACTAAGTATACATATTGCTACAGACTGGTCTGTTTTTGACAGATTCTGTTTTTGTTGAGTTGGTTGCTTGTTTTGATGAAACTATGGATAGTATCGGGGGGTACTAGCCATGGAAAAGTGAGAATACAGTAATCTAACACCTATATAAATAGAAATCAAGAGTGCTATAGTACCTAAAGAGGTGGTAGTTTCTTTTCTTGTGCTAATGATATCACGAGTTTCTGTTTAAGTTTTGTTATGAAGTTTTCATGTTTTGGGTGATGTTCTCATGGACAAAGGGATAAAGAGTGGAAAGAGCTCAAGCTTGGGGATGCCCAAGGAATCCCAAGCCAAATTTAAGGACACCAAAAAGCCTAAGCTTGGGGATGCCCCGGGAAGGCATCCCCTCTTTCGTCTTCAATCCATCGGTAACATTACTTGGAGCTATATTTTTATTCACCACATGATATGTGTGTTTTGCTTGGAGCATCTTGTATCGTAGGAGTCTTTTCTTTTTGTTGTGTGACAATCATCCTTGCTGCACACCTTTTGAGAGAGACATGCACTCATCGTGAATTTGCTAGAATGCTCATCGTGCTTCACTTATATCTTTTGAGCTAGATAATTTTGCTCTATGTGCTTCACTTAGATCTTTTAGAGCACGGCGGTGCGTGACTTGGTAGTTGGCTTGTGCTATGAAAGTAGTCCCAAAGGTTATAGGTACCCAAAGAGGATACAATAAAACTTCCATCTTCATGTGCATTGAGTAGAAAGAGAAGTTTTGATTCCACTCAATTAGTTTTGAGACATGGATTTGGTAATATTAAGAGTTATGTTAGTAGGGTGTTGTGAATCTAGAAATAATTGTGTTGAAGTTAGTGATTCCCGTAACATGCACGTATGGTGAACCACTATGTTAGGAAGTCAGAGTATAATTGATCTATTGATTGTCATCCTTTGTGTTGCGGTCGGGATCGCGCGATGGTTAACACCTACAAACCCTTCCCCTAGGAGTATGCGTTTAGCACCTTGTTTCGATTACTAATAAAAACTTTCACAACAAGTATGTGAGATCTTCAAGACTAATGTGAGCCCATGGTATAGATGCACTTTCACCTTCCACCATTGCTAGCCTCTCTGGTGCCGCGCTATTTTTGCCGGTGCACAAACTCACCATATGCCTTCCTAAAAACACCCACCATACCTACCTACTATGGCATTTTCATAGCCATTCCCACATATATTGCCATGCAATTCCCACTGTTCCGTCTCATGACTTGTGCCGTCACTCTCATGTTGCCATTGCATGATCGTTAGATAGCTAGCGAGATGTTTCAACGTCATACGCCAAGCTAGATCGTTGCAAATCCCGGTACACTGCCGGCGACATTTCCTATAGAGTCATTATCGTTCTAAGCTTTGAGCTGTGAGTAAATAAAAGTTGATGATCATCATTATCAGAGCATTGTCCCATGTGAGGAAATAAAAAAAAGGCCAAAGAGCCAAAAAAAGAGAGAAGAGAAAAAAAGAGGCCAAAGAGCCCAAAAAAGAGAGAAAAAGAGAGAAGGGACAATGCTGCTATCTTCTTCCACACTTGTGCTTCATAATAGAACCATGTTCTACATGATTGAGAGCTTCTTGCTTTGTCACCACCATATACTAGTGGGTATCTTTATTATATAACTTGGCTTGTATATTCCAAAGATGGGCTTCCTCAAATTGCCGTAGGTCTTCATGAGCAAGCAAGTTGGATGCACACCCACTAGTTCTCCTTTTGAGCTTTCACATACTTATAGCTCTAGTGCATCCTTTGTATGGAAATCCCTACGCATTAACATTGATATCTATTAATGGGCATCTCCATAGCCCTTTGATACACCGAGTCAATGTGACCATCTCCTTCATTTTTGTCTCACAACCAGCACCACACTCTATTCCACCTATAGTGCTATATCCATGGCTCACGCTCATGTATTGCGTGATAGTTGTAAAAGGTTTGAGAAAGTAAGAGTGCAAAAACAATTACTTGGCCAATACCGGGGTTGTGCATGATTTAAATTAATTGTGTGAGGATGACGGAGCATAGGCAGACTATATGATTTTGTAGGGATAACTTTCTTCGGCCTTGTTATTTTGAAAGTTAATGATTACCTTGTCAAACTTCGGATGTTTTGTATGCCTTTTATATCTTTTTTGGGACTAACTTATTAACTCAGTGCCAAGTGCTAGTTCCTGTTTTTTCTGTGTTTTGGACCCTTTTCAGAGGAGCATTTTAAACGGTGTCCAAACGGAATAAAACTTCTGAAAAGAGTTTTTCCGAAACAGAACATACGTGCCAGACTTGAGAACCAAGGCAGGGGCCAGCAAGGGACCCCACAAGCCCCCTAGGTGCGGCCATGGGGCCCGCGCCAAGCAGGCTTGTGGCCCCCCTGTGGCACGTCTGCCCTACCTCTTCCGCCTATAAATTCAGAAAAATTCCAAAACTCCGCGAGAGATCCACGAAAAATCGGCAAGCTTCTGTCTCCGCGAGATCCCATCTGGGGCACGTTCTGGTGCCCTGCCGGAGGGGCGATTCGGATACGGAGGGCTTCTTCATCAACACCATGAACTCTCCGATGATGTGTGAGTAGTTCATGATAGACCTTCGGATCCATAGCTAGTAGCTAGATGGCTTCTTCTCTCTATTGGATCTTCAATACAAAGTTCTCCATGATCTTCATGGCTATCTATCCGATGTAATCTTCTTTGCGGTGTGTTTGTCGAGATATGATAAATTGTGGATTTATGATCAGCTTATCTATGAATCTTATTTCAGTTTCTTCTAATCTCTCTTATCCATGATTTCATATCCTTGTAATTCTCTTCGAGTTGTGGGTTTTGTTTGGCCAACTTGATCTATGATGCTTGCAATGGGAGAAGTGCTTTGTTTTGGGTTCGTGCCATGCGGTGACCTCACCCAGTGATAGAAGGGGTAGCGAGGCACACATCATGTTGTTGCCATCAAGGATAAAAATATGGGGTTTTCATCATTGGTTTGAGTTTATCCCACTACATCATGTCATCTTGCTTAAAGCGTTACTCTGTTTGTCATAAACTCAATACACTAGATGCATGCTGGATAGCGGACAATGTGTGGAGTAGTAGTAGAAGATGCAGAAAGTATTGGTCTACTTGTCTCGGACGTGATGCCTATATGTATGATCATTGCCTTAGATATCGTCATGACTTTGTGCGGTTCTATCAATTGGTCGACAGTAATTTGTTCACCCACCGTAATATTTGCTATTTTGAGAGAAGCCTCTAGTGAACACTATGGCCCCCTGGTTTACTTCACACCATATTTTCAGCCTTACTCTTTTACTTTGTTGCACTTTCCGCCTTCAGATCTCACTTTGCAATCAATCTTTGAGGGATTGACAACCCCTTTATAGCATTGGGTGCAAGCTCTTTTGTGTTTGCGCAGGTACTCTAGACTTGACGCGATTCTCCTACTAGATTGACAACTTGTTTCTCAAACTGAGGGAATTACTTACTGCTCGTGTGCTGCATCACCCTTTCCTGTTCAAGGGAAAAACCAACGCAAGCTCAAGAGGCAGCAGGGACGGTCGGAGTTGCGAGGGCCTGCGTCGGGCGCTGCTCTGCCCCGCGTCCCCTGCATATCCCTGTCGAGCGGGAGGTTGGGGATGATCCTGACGGGTGGGCCCCACCTGTCAGTGACGAGCCGCAAGGCCCAAGTGGGAAAAGCGGAGACGTGCTCCTGTCGTAGTCGTTTTCGTATGTGGGAAGCGCACTGGCGAAATACGCCTTCGGCGTGGCCGCTCTGCTGGCCATCTCGCGCGGCTGGGCCGCCCATCTGCCTACTGTCGTCGTGAGCGCAGCATAGCTCCTAGGAGAAACCCCTTTTTTGCATTTTTCCTTTTGCCAGAAACTTGGAAATTCCATCAAAAATCCATTTGACCTCCAATTTGGTTGATTGAAATTTCTGCAGATCCCAAAAATTAGGATCTATCCAGAGGTGTGATTTGCACAATTTTCAGATTCGGGGTGCTTCTAGCCCCCCTTCCATAAAATTATAGATGATTCAAATCCACTCCAAATGTAGTGATTCCAAATTCCAGAGCCTTCTAATATCATGCCCTATTTTTGGGGCCATAGCCAACATTTGTATCTGGCATATTTCTGCTGCAATAAATAAATAGCTCCCTTTTCCTATTTATCCAGTATTAGAAAATTCCTAGTATAATCACATCAGCTCCAAATCCAATGAAACAACTTCCTAAATATTTCTAAAATTGTGCTCTACTAAATGAGTGCCTCCACTCATTTTTATCATGATACTTTCTACAGACTTCCTTTAAGATCACCTATTCCTCCTTTCATCCATTCAAAATTCTCTAATGATCCAAACCTGCTATGGCAAGCTTCAGGTATTTTTCTTTTGACCAGAGAGGTCCAAGGAAAATATTGTTGAAATATGCCCTAGAGGCAATGATAAAATAGTTATTATTATTTTTCTTGTTTCAAGATAATTATTTATTATCCATGCTATAATTGTATTGAATGAAAACATAGATACATGTGTGGATACACAGACAAAACAATGTCCCTGACAAGCCTCTAGTTGGCTAGCCAGTTGATCAAGGATGGTCAAGGTTTTTTGACCATATGCAAGTGTTGTCACTTGTTAACTGGATCACATCATTAGCAGAATCATGTGATGGACTAGACCCCAACTATGAACGTAGCATGTGATCGTGTCATTGTATTGCTATTGGTTTCTGCGTGTCAAGTATTTATTCCTATGATCATCAGATCATATAACTCACTGACATCGGAGGAATACCTTGTGTGTATCAAACGTCGCAACGAAACTGGGTGACTACAAAGGTGATCTACAGGTATCTTCAAAGGTGTCTGTTGAGTTAGTATGGATCAAGACTGGGATTTGACACTCCGTGTGATGGAGAGGTATCTCGGGGTCCACTCGGTAATAGAACATCACAAACAAGCCTTGCAAGCAATGTGACTAAGTGTAACTCATGGGATCTTGTATTATGGAACGAGTAAAGACACTTGTCGGTAACGAGATTGAAATTGGTATACGGATACCGACGATCGAATCTCGGGCAAATACCATACCTAAGGAAAAAGGGTGTGACATACGGGATTATATGAATCCTTGGCACTGAGGTTCAACCGATAAGATCTTCGGAGAATATGTAGGATCCAATATGGGCATCCAGGTCCCGCTATTAGATATTGACCAAGGAGTCTCTCGGGTCATGTCTGCATAGTTCTCAAACACGCAGGGTCTGCACACTTAAGGTTCGATGATGTTTTAGTATAGTTGAGTTATATATGTGGTTACCGAATGTTGTTTGGAGTCCCGGATGAGATCACGGACGTCACGAGGGTTTCTCGAATGGTCCGGAAATGAAGATTGATATATAGGATGGTTTCATTTGGTCACCAGAAAGTTTTCGGGCATTACTGGCAGTGTATCGGGAGTGACGAATGGGTTCCGGGTATTCAACGGGAGGGGCCCACCCACTCGGGAGTGAGCCCAGTTACCCTAGGGTGGCGCACCAGCCCTTAGTGGGATGGTGAGGCTAGCCCAATAGGGACATGGCACCACAAGTGGAAAAACACCAAAGGAAAGAAAAAAAGGAAAGAGGGAGGTGGGAAGGAAGGAGTAGACTCCTTCCCCCAAACCGAATTGGGGTGGGAGTCCACCTCCTCCTTTGGCCGGCGCCCTTGGGGCTCCCTTGAGCTCCAAGGCTAGCCCCTCCCCTCCTCCCATATATACTCGTGGTTTTAGGGCTTTTGAGACACAACTTTGCCACGTGCAACTCAAACCTATACCACGTAGTTTTACCTGTAGATCGGATTTCTGCGGAGCTTGGGCGGAGAAGTCATCTACTTCTCCGTCTCTCTTGCTGGATCAAGAAGGCCGAGATTTTCATCGAGCTGTACGTGTGCTGAACGCGGAGGTGCCATCCGTTCGGCGCTAGATCGGAACGGATCGTGGGACGGATCGTGGGACGACGGTGATTTGAATAACGAAGCTGTACCACTACATCAATCACATGTCATAACGCTTCCCGCTTAGTGATCTACAAGGGTACAAAGATCTAAATTCCTCTTGTAGATGGACATCACCATGATAGGTCTTCGTGTGCATAGGAAAAATCTTGTTTCCCATGCAATGTTCCCCACAGTGGCATCATGAGCTAGGTTCATCCGTTGATGTTATCTAGAGTAGACCACAAAAGGTTTTGTGGGCGTTGATATTCGATTTCCTGCCCTCCTTAGTATTTTCTCGATTCGGCAGTATTGTTGGATTGAAGCCGCCCGGACTGACATTACTCGTACACTTACGAGTGACTGGTTTCATCGACTGACATGCAACTCGTTGCATAAAGATGACCGGCGGGTGTCGGTTACTTCAACTTTCGTTGAATTTGTTTTGACCAAGGAGGTCCTGGGAGAGAGGTTAAATAGCAATTTGCACATCTCCGTTGTGGTTTTTGCGTAAGTAAGATGCGATCATACAAGATACCCATAGCAGCTACGTAAAACATGCAACAACAAATTAGAGGACGTCTACCTTATTTTTACAGGGTATGCTTGTGATATGATATGGCCAGTGAGGTGATGTGATATATTGGATGTATGAGATGATCATGTTGTAATAGTTAATATCGACTTGCACGATGATGCTAGGGAAACCGGCACGAGCCATAGGGTTGTCTTTAAACTAACGTTTGTGTTTGTAGATGCGTTTACTATATTGTTAGGTCGTAGCTTTAGTAGTAATAGCATAGATAGCACATCAACCTCGATGGCGACATGATGATGGAGATCATGGTGTGGCGTCGGTGACAAGAGGATGAAGCCGGTGCTTTGGTGATGGAGATCAAGAAGCACAAGATGATGGCCATATCATGTCACTTATGAATTGCATGTGATGTTAATCCTTTTATGCACCTTATTTTGCTTAGAACGACGGTAGCATTATAAGGTGATCTCTCACTAAAATTTCAAGATGAAATTGTGTTCTCCCCAACTGTGCACCGTTGCGACAATTCGTCGTTTCGAGACACCACATGATGATCGAGTGTGATAGACTCAACATTCACATACAACGGGTGCAAAACAGTTGCACATGCAAAACACTCGAGTTAAAATTGACGAGCCTAGCATGTGCAGACATGGCCTCAGAACACAAGAGATCCAAAGATCGGGCATGAATCGTATAGTTGATATGATTAGCATAGAGCTGCTTACCACTGAAACTATTCTTAACTCACATGATGATCGGACTTGAGTTAGTGGATTTGGATCATGTACCACTCAAATGACTAGAGAGATGTACTTTTTGAGTGGTAGTTTATCAGTAATTTGATTAGTTAAACCATAATTATCTTAAACATAGTCTAAGTCCACTTTTGAATATTTTATGTTGTAGATCAATGGCTCACGCAGTAGGAGCCCTGAATTTCAATATGTTCCTAGAGAAAGTTAAATTGAAAGATGATGGAAGAAACTTTGTAGACTGGGCTCGTAATCTAAAGCTTCTCCTGCAAGCTGGGAAGAAGGATTATGTCCTTAATGCTACGCTAGGAGATGAACCACCCGCTACATCTAGCCAAGATATTTTGAACGCCTGGTTAACACGTAAGGAGGTCAACATCCTGTACTATGACACCTTTCGACGGATGAACTTTGTGGAGAAGGACTTGATGCCTTCAACAACGGTTTTTCATGACATTGTTCCTGCATGTTGGCATATACTATTAGGCGGATCAAGTTGATTGTGGCTTTTAGTGATGAGTCCAATTACAGGAGTGAGTCATTGATATTTGAGGTGGTCAAAATTAAGAGTCCTTATCATGCTTTGTTTGGGTGGCCGACTTATGCCCGCATCATGGCCCAGCCTTGTTATGTGTACCTTAAGCTTAAAATGATTGGTCTCAAGGGAACCATCACAGTTAATGGGGATCGAGTGATAGCCCAGGAGTGCGAAGAAGGAGACGCCGCATATGCTTAGTCAGTGTGTGCTGCCGAAGAGTTGAAGTCCGACAAGGCCAATGTGGACTCAGCTGACATGAGCCCGATCAAAAAGCGAATTGTTGGTTCTAAGCCGCCTCTTAAGTTCAAGCCGACAGATGATACCAAACAAGTTGATTTCATCACTGGCGACTCTTCCAAGCAGTTTCCTATTGGGACCGGCTTGTGTCCCAAATAGCAAAGTGCGCTCATTGAATTCATCCATGAGAATATGGACATCTTCGCACAGAAACCTTCTGACCTGCCAGGAGTACCGAGAGAATTTGCTGAGCACCATCTCAATGTAGATCCCAAGATGAAGCCGGTTCATCAGTACCTCCGTCGTTTTATTGAGGAGAGGCGTAAAGCAATTGCAGAAGAAGTCACCCTACTCTTGGCCGCCGGGATCATCATCGAGGTTTTTCATCCAAACTGGTTGGCTAACCCGTTCTTAGTTCTCAAGAAGAACGATACTTTTCGCATGTGCATCGATTATACAGACATCTACAAGGCTTGTACGGAGGATCCTTTTTCCCTTCCCCATATCGATCAAATCATTGACTCTACCGTAGGTTGTGAGCGTTTGTGCTTTCTGGAGGTGTACTCTGGTTATCCCCATATCAAGATGGCTAAGGAGGACCAGGAGAAATCGGCTTTTATCACTCCTTTTGGTGTTTTTTGCTATGTGTCAATGCCTTTTGGGCTCAAGAGCACTCGGGCGACTTATCAACGTTGCATTCAGAATTGTTTGCACAGTCAAATTGGATATAACATTCATGCTTACGTCGATGACATCGTGGTGAAGTCACGGAAGAAGGAGACACTTCTAGGCGATCTCAAGGAGACATTTGACAACCTCGGGATGTATCAGATGAAGCTTAACCCGACCAAGTGCGTGTTTGGGGTTCCTACAGGAAAATTACTGGGCTTCCTGGTGTACGAGCATGGCATTGAAGCTAACCCGGGCAAGATAAAGGCGATAACCTCGCTTGGGAAGCCGACTAACAATAATCTGGTACAGTGTATGGCGGGTCCTACTACGGCACTAAGTCGTTTCATAAGTCGCCTTGGTGAGAAGGCCATCCCACTTTATCAGTTGCTCAGGAAAACGGATCACTTTGTTTGGACCGACGCGGCTAATGAAGATTTTGAGGCCCTTAAGAAGCAACATGCTAAGCCGCCCGTGTTGGCAGCCCTCGCTGATAAAGAGCCAATGCTCTTGTACATTGCTGCTAACTCTAAAGCGATGGGTGTAGTGGTGGTTGTTGAACGCGAGGAAGAAGGCAAGGAATATCCTTTTCGGCGGCCAGTATATTTTTTCAATGAAGTATCGACCCTGTCCAAACAACGATATCCACATTGGCAGAAGATGGTCTTTGGGATTTTTATGGCAAGCCGGAAGTTGAAGCACTACTTCCTAGAGCACCCAGTCACTGTGGTCAGTTCTGCGCCAAGTGGGGACATTATATCAAACCGAGAAGCCACTAGGCAGATTGCTAAATGGGCAATAGAGTTTGGACCTCACCATGTGAAGTATATGCATCGCACAACCATCAAGTCTCAAGCTCTGGTGGACTTTATCAACGATTGGACTGAGTTGCAGATTCCAAATGATAGGCCTAGTAACACTTACTGGACTATTCATTTTGATGGTTCTAGCTAGTTGGAAGGCTCGGGTGCTGGAGTGGTGTTATCCTCCCCACGAGGCGACAAGTTTTAGCTATTTTTTTGCGACTCATGTTTCCTTGTACCAACAATGTGGCTGAGTATGAGGCATTGCTCCATGGCCTTAGGATAGCTAAGGAGATGAACCTTAGCCGGTTCAGATGCTTAGGTGACTCATATTTGGTGGATCAACAAGTATCTGGTACCTGGGGTTCAAAAGACCCATTGATGGCGGCTTATAGGCATGAGGTAGCTGAAGTGGCGGGTCATTTGCATGATTACCAGGTTGTACACATTGATCATCGACATAACGAGGTGGCCGATATTATATCGCTACTTGGATCACAATGTAAGCCTGTTCCCGCCAATGTGTTCTTGGATATCTTACATAACCCTTCGTGAAGTTGCTTTCTGAAGAAGACATAGCAGTTCCTGATCTGGAATCACAGTTGGTGGCAGCTCTCCATGCGATTCCTGACTGGGCAGTACTGTACATGGCTTATCTCGCCCGAGGCGAGTTGCCAAGTGATGAAATTTTTGCTAGACAAATCATCCGGCAGTGCAAGTCCATGGTTATACTTAAAGGTGAGTTACACAAATGAATTACCAATGGGGTTTTCCAGCGCTCTGTTTCGCCAGAAGAAGGGCGAGATATTCTCAATGAGATACATGCGGGCGACTGTGGACATCACGCCGGGTCACGATCTTTGGTGTCAAAAGCTTCTTAGCCATGGTTTCTACTGGTTGACGGCTCATGCCGATGCGGAGGATATAGTGCGCCGATGTGATGTATGTTAGAAGTTTGGATGTCAAGTACATTTTGCCGGCCGAGGAGTTGCGCATGATCCCAATTACACGGCATTTCATAGTTTGGGGGCTTGACATAGTTAGCCCATTTAAAATGTCTTCCCACAAAAAGACCCATGTGTTGGTGGCAGTTGATAAATTTACCAATTGGGTTAAAGCAGAGCCTATCAGCAATTGTGAGGCAGAGACGACAGTTAAGGTCCTCAAGAAGCTGATTTTCCGTTTTGCTTATCCGCACAGCATGATAACTAATAATAATACTAATCTGTCTAAGGGGGCAATGAAGGAGTTTTGTCAACGAGAGCACATCCGACTTGATATATCCGCAGTGGCTCACCCACAGTCCTATGGTAAAGCTGAGCGGACTAACCAGGAAATCTTGCGTGGAATCAATCCCCGGCTCATGGTTCCTTTGCTGCGCACTCTGGGTTTTTGGGTCGAAGAGCTTCCTTCCGTACTTTGGAGCATCAAAACAACACCAAACAGATCCACTGGTTAAACTCCTTTTTTCCTCGTCTATGGGGCTGAGGCGGTTCTTCCAAGCGATATAAGGCATGATTCTCCCAGAGTCACCGCGTACGTAGAAGCAGATAATGAGCAAGCACCTCAGGATTCTTTGGATGTTCTGGAGGAGGAGCGTGATTTAGCCGCATCACGATTGGCTATCTACCAACAAGACCTGCGTCATTACCATAGTCGACGGGTCAAGAGCCGAGTCTTCCAGGAGGGCTACTTAGTGCTTCGACTGATTCAAGATCACACGGGCATGCACAAGCTCTCGCCTCCATGGGAAGGACCTTTCATCGTCAGCAAAAACCTTCGCAATGGCTCTTATTACTTGATTGATGTTCAGCCTAACAAGCCAACCTCGGAGGAAGAGACAACCCGCCCATCGAACATTGCTCATCTGCGGCCTTACTACACATAGAGCCATTGGATCCTTATCCATGCATATATATCAGTATTTGTGTACTCTTTACATCACATCAATAAAGCCGACGGCAACGAAATTCGGGGTCTCTGCCATTTCAGCATATATGTTGAGCATGAGTCTTATTGATTAAATAAGCCACCCAAGAAGATGATTCGCCGCTAAGGAGGCCATTCAAACATGGACGCTATTAGTATCAAAGAGAATGAGTCGCCCTATTGTGATCGTTCAAACATAGATACTAGGAAGATAAAGAGGACCAACTGCCATGATGCACGATTCAAACATAGGCGCCAATGTATGATCATGAACGATAAAAAACGTCTTACTTTGGGACTACTAGTCCCAGGTTGTTTAGTAGTAATAGCATTGTCTTCTGCAATGCTATGCCCATTTTTCCTTGATCATAGGTCACTTCGGGGCTTCTGACTCATTGAGTCCCACCTTAATACCCACTTAGCTAGCAAAAAGTTATAGCATTACAATGGTTATACTGGACAGTATGTTTTCCGACTCGCCCCATAAGCCCCGTGTACTCTTGGCGAGTCAATCCAATCTTCGACACTGAACATCCAAAGTTAAAACATTGAGGTGCTTGCGAGAGCCAGTATATGGAAAATAGACAAACCATGGGTTCATAGAACCTGCTTCACTCAAGCTTGACTTGAACCTGATCCCCCGGTCTAAAAACATAATGGTTTTTGCAAAAACCTCTTAGGGTACGATGAGAGCCTTGCAAGCCCGTCAACCCGTCGTGCCCCACTGAGCCGGCTTATTTTTCACCTTATATGGTGTTATATTTTCAGGTAGATATCCAACAACTATACTGACACATCCAAATTGGTTGATTCTAAGGGTTTTTCCTTTCAAGGAGGGGAAGACAACATACTTCCTAACCATAGATGGCTCAAACAGGTGACTTATATTCCAAGGAAATGCCAGGAAAGTTTTGGCATCCATACTCATGCAAATATATAGAAGTTTAAGTATACTCAAAAGCTAATTACATGGCTCATGAAGGCCAAAAGTTTTTTCCATATTAAACCGGTGGTAAGCTACCTTCGGGTTTAGTCTTTTTCTTCAGGTTGAAGTTTCGAGGGTTGCCTCGTCTAAGACGCCTCCAGGTCACCCTATGTCGAGCTTTCAGGGTCTTGGATCTGGAAGTTTTCCACATCCTAGGTGCAATTGATTAAAGCATGAAATTCAGCTTCCTCTATCTAGATGGTTGATGGGTCAACATTAGTGGCAAAAATGTGCTTACGACACTGCGGAGTGAAAACCATTGCTGCAAAACTGGGAGGCGCCACACATGTATGGTTATCATCATAGGACGACTGATACTTGGACAGGTCAAGACTCTCGGCAAGCCGGCTTGCTGTATGACGAACATCCCTTACACACTAGCGTAGTGTTCTTGAGTAAATTTTTAGCCATCATCCTTATACTCAGGAAACCCGCCGGCTATTTCGTCTGGTTCGTGTTCTGGAGCATAGGCTAAAGACCGGCTCATAGCCGTGATCAGGCCTTCCCATGCGGATGATTTCTTTATTTCTGCTATATGTTGTGGTATGGTTGAGAGACGCCTGAGCATGTCCCTGATGTATTTTACCAGGTCTTTGTCACCCCATACAGCCTTGATGGTGATTAAGCCGCCATCATAGAGTTGTTCTATCAGGGTATATAGCGCTTTTAGCTTCAACACACAGTCATCCCGAAGATTTGCGGATCGAGGACCTGCAAGGAGCAAATGAAACATAAGTCGCCTGGCACCTTGTGTCCTTCACAATGGTTACAATAGACACTACCTCAAAGACTTACCAAAGGCATCACTGGTCATCTTGGAGATGTGTCGCCGAAGACTAGTCAATTCTTCTATGACTACTTTTCGCTGACCCTCGGCATTTTCAGCACGTTTCAACACGTCGGCTTCGTCAGCTTCAACAGACTCTTTTTATAGTATGTTCTCAGCCTTGACTTGTTCAAGTTCTGTCAAAGAGACTCGAAGTTTTTATTCAGCTGCAGCCCCGACATCTTGTTGACGTGCCAAAATGTTTTTCAAACCAATCAAGGATGAGTCAACTTGACTTATAGTTTCCTACATAATCAAGTAGGGTGGATAAGTTACCTTCGTACTCCTGGTAATATTGATCATTTGACATCAAGTCTCAAGCATAATGCAAGCAATACACTTGACACTTGGGGGCTAATGCATTAGCTTTTTCAAGATTATTAAACAAGACCCGGGTCATCTTCAAGAAGATGACTCGGCCCTTCGGGGTTACAGGTTAAAGTTTTCAAGATTATTCAACAAGACCCGATTCATCTTCAAGAAGATGACTCGGCCCTTGGGGGCTACAACTTGATGTTTTCAAGATTATTAAACAAGACCCGTCTCATCTTCAAGAAGATAACCCGGCCCTTGGGGGCTACGGGTTGAAGTTTTCAAGATTATTAAACAATACCCGACTCATCCTCAAGAACATGACCTGGTTCTTGGGGGCCACAGGTTGATGTTCTCAAGATTACTAAACAAGACCCGACTCATTTTCAAGAAGATGATCCGGGCCTTGGGGTTACAGGTTAAAGTTTTCAACATTATTAAACAAGATCCGGCTCATCTTCAAGAAGATGACCCGGCCCTTGGGGGCTACAGGTTGAAGTTTTCAACACTATTAAACAAGAGCCGTCTGATCTTGAAGAAGATGATCTGGCCCTTGGGGGCTATAGAGGGATATATGGGGTAATTTATTACCATACCTCGTATCTTTTCTTCCTCATATTTACCAGGCTAGCTTCCAGGTCCCTCCTCATGGAGAGGTGGTTTAGATATCTTGCGTGCAACTCTTCAAAGTTCATATCTCAATATTGGGAAGCTCAAGTTTAGCTTTGCCTTTGTGTATTTCGGTTGAGACATCCTTGGCAGTATGCTTAGCCAACACATTAAGAACGGGCGTCGTGTGACCCCGCCTAGTAATAAGGACAACCTCTTCTTCAAGCATGTCATCTTTGGATGACTTCAGGGGGTTTGGCGGGTTGAGATTCTCTTTCTGACTCGGGTCCATGGTCGCTTCGTCTGTTTTTGCTGGGTCGTCTTGAATGTCAGGGAGGATCAGCATAAGTTTCAGTTGGTTCAACCGGAGTATCACGGATAGAGGCATCTGTCTCCTTCACTTCAGGTGTTTCATTATTTGGGGTTGACCCGCCGGTTTTTCTATTCTTCGCTTGAGCCCTAAAAAATGAAAGGTTAAGGTATGTATAATGACATGTAAAGTATTGAAGCAAGCGCTGATAAAACAAAGTAGTGATGTACCATGGGAGACGAACAAGGGGAGGCAATTTTGAAGCTGTTGAATCGCGAGATGAAGGAGAAGACACCTATTAAAGTGGAAAAATATTGTGAGCTTAAGTAAATGTCACATCCCTAACCCTTAAGCAAATTAGTCTTGTGCTCATGTCTTCTTTGCATTTGCATCTAAGATTTTCCAACAAGAACAAAGAAAGAGGTGAGGGAAAAACTCAAACCATAGCCACTTCTTTAAACAAAGGAAATCTCAAACTAGTTAAAATCAATGAACCCAAAATGGCCTCAAGAAAAGTTCAAACTTTCTGATAAATCATGAAAGTAAATGAGCATTGGAGAAAACTATTTTCTTGATACTTTAAGCATTTTAAACAAATGCAAAAGCTACTGGTTTCAAGTTTTAAATTTGAAAACATAAACTTTAAATTTTCAAAAATGTTGAAAACTTTGGAAATGGTTGGGAATATTATAAAAAATATTCAGGTGTGTTTAAAATAGTTTTTACAACCATTTTGGAGCTGAAATAAATAGCAAAAGAATAGTTAGCAAAACAGAAACAAAAATAGAAAAGAAAGAAGAGAAAGAAAACCTTACCTGTCGCCTGAGGAGGCCCAGCCCACCAGGGGCAGGGTCGTCTTCTTCCTCTGCCTTCTGGCAGAGGGGAGATCGACCACGGCGGCCCCCTCCACCTCCTGCTTCGCCGTGGCAAGCTCCAGAGCCCCCGGGACAGCGCGACAACGGGGTTATCCTCCCCGAGGCCGACTCTATCCATTCCCAGCGTTAGCTCTCTCCCTCCTCCCGGATCTCTCCTTCCCCTTCTGCCGCCATTGGAGCCGAGCAAAGCTCGAGCTGCCCGTGCCCCTGGCCTTAGCATCCTCTTGCTGAGAACGCTGTTAGCTCCTCCTCGTCGGTCCGGTCATCCCTGCAGAAGCCGAAGTCTTCCCGAGCTCTGCATCGCCCCAACGTCATCGTCTTCCACCTCCGGCCGCCGGACCTCTCCCGTCGATTCGCTCCCTCCGGCGCACCCCCGAGCCCTACAACAACACCATCGGAACCGCCGTGAGCTCGTCTTCGTTTCCCCTCTCACCCCACGCTCTTCCGTGCACCGTAGCCCCGTTCCCCACCAAGGTCGAGAGCTCCTCGCTGCCGGTCATGTCATCGCCGTCGCTGTGGTGTCTGTTCCACGCGCTCGAGCTAGGGATCGAGGTCCTGGAGCCTCCAGGAGTGTGATGAGCCCATCAGCTGTCCTCCCCGTGCCCTAGAGCCATCAACCGCGGGAGGCCGAGCTTCGGCCGCCGCTTCGGCTCGTCGCCGGCGCCTCTCCCGGCGACCCTAGCCTCCCCTGATGCCCCCGCTAGAATCGGCGTTGCACCAGCTACCCGTAGCTCCTTTCTGCGCACAAAACCGACGGCCGATGCGCTGTCTAGCTCTCTCCGGCGAGCCCTCCGCCGCGCCCGTGGTCGCCGTCGGCCATACTCCGGTGGGGGCCGACGTGGCCAAGTTAACCCAACAGCTTAGGGGCTTAATCACTCGCTGACACTGGGCCCAAGGCCAAGTCAACGTAGTTATGGGACTTGTCAGCGCGGGATTAGTCCCAGAGAGACTGACCAGTGGGTCCCCGCTGTCAGGTTTGACCTGAACAGGTCGGCTGACCTGCTGACGTCAGGCTGATGCAATAAAGAGAATTTCTAGTATAGAAATAATTACAGGAAATTGCTAAAACTTGTAAAAATCATAGAAATTAATCTGTACCTCCGATGAAAATAATTTATATATGAAAAAGTATCAGAAAAATTCAAGGATTGTGAATATGCTATTTTCAACCATGTTTGAAAAAGTTACAGGACCCTAACATGTAGAATAAGGAATAATTCCATTCTTATAATTACTTTTTAAATGGAATTTGGAAAATATTCAAATTTCATTATGAATGCCATGATCACACACTGTCCTAATTACAAATCAGTACCTTAACATGACATCTCATGCATGCTAACATCAAGTTGATCTGAGCATCACGTCGAATCAATTAAACCGGTATCCGAGACTACCTCGTTTGAATTGATATTCGAATGTGATTCAAATCAACTCTAAACCTAATACATATTGATTATAATAACTTATCACCTTGCATTCTCATGCCATGCTCATGCATCATTTTGATTGCATATGATTGTTATTGAATGTTGCCATTCATTTCGGTAGGCTCCGCACCCCCGGATCCCACCGAATATCCGTCTGACGGATATCGTCCCTCCTCTGAGCAACAAGGCAAGCAACCCTTTTGATCATCCCGATAATTCCCATGTTCTTGCTCCTGCACTTATTTATTGCATTAGGATCAAATGCTACAACTTCTTTTGCCATGTTAGTTGAACCCACTTCCTTTTCATGACCTAACCTTGTCACAGTAAATCGTCGAACCTTGCAACCTAGCATACCTGGTAGTTGCATGAGCTATGATGTGCCTTATCCTGCTATGCATGCTATGCTTAGAGTTGTGTATGGTCTGTCATCTGGGAGATGAACAGGATTGTGAGAATGTGTTCGGTAAGTAAAGGTTGTGTGTTGAACCTGATTTGGTAAAGGTACCGGTGAAAGGCTGTGTAGAAGTACATGGCGGGTTGTTTCATTGGAACCGTCCTTAGGAACTGAGTTCCGTGTATGTAATCCAAGACTAGATACTACCACATGCTGGGCCCTGAAATATGACCCCGCTCGGCCTATTAACCGCGTAGTACTCGGTCCAGGAGTTGCAATTAGTTTCTGGTGTTTATAGTAATGCTGGAGGCCGTGCATGGTGCTGACCTGAGAGGTGGGCTGTGATGCGGTAGGCAGTGGCACGGTGTGCCAAGTGGCACCCGGATGGTGGGCTTGGGAACCCTACGCACATCGTTTGAGGCCGTGGCGGAAACCCCGGCCGCACTTCCGTACGGGTTACTCTCAGATAGGCGATAAACCTGGACTAGGTACTAGTGTGGTTAACGGTCGTGGCCGACTCCCTCGCTGGGCTTCCGCTTGAAGGTTGCGGAGGTGCATGACGTGCACATGGCGATAAGTGGCGAGAGGGTGTGTGACGAAGTACACCCCTGCAGGGTTATGATCCATTCGAATAGCCGCGTCCGCGGATATGGACTACTTGGAGACATATGTTGTTCATAGATAACTTAAATGGCTACTCATAAAATTGCCAAGATAAGTGTGAGTGTTGTGGATGGTATTTCCGTACGGAGACGGAATGATCCCACGATAGTGTCTAGTTGTGGTGTTAGTGGACTCGTGTGCGAGAAATCAAGTTGTCAAAATTACTTAAAAGTGCAAGTTGTCTAGCCATGAGTCAAATGCTGGCTTTCCGCATGAAACCCCACAATATCTTTTGATACCTTGCATGAGTAGTTAGTTATCCTAAAGTCTTGTTGAGTACCTTCGTACTCATGTTTGCTTAATACATGTTGCAGAGGTTGCTAATGACCCTAATGGAGGGTTCTTTGTAGACATCGACGACGACGAGTAGCTGGTGTCCCAGCTACGATCTGGCCCTACGTTGGTTTGTAGTATAGTCAGGCCATGTGCCTTCTAGTTGTCCTCTACTCAGACAATTTATAACTCTTCCGCTGGCTTGTAACTGAATGACTGCTATTATGGGTCGTGAGACCCTTAATGTGTAATATTATGTGTGTGGCTCTTCCGAGCCTCTTAAATAAAGCTTGTATGTTTATGGTTATGTTGTGATGCCATCGATGTATCTATACATATCGGTATGCCATGCGTACGTGTGTCGTACTTGATATGTATGGGGTTCGATTACCTAGTCGTGAACTTTAGTAGCACTCCTTCCGAGGAAATGCCCCTTTGTGATCCAATGAGCCTTGGTAGTTCGCTACTGCTCCGGACACATTGGTTGACCGGCATGTGTCCTTCTTAGCTGCTGTGTCTGTCCCCTTTGGGGAAATGTCACGCGATGTAATGGAGTCCTTGTAGCTTGCTACGACTCGTCTACATTCGCTGATGACCGACACCTGCTTTGTTGGGTCATGTATGCCTGTCCTTGTGCGGTACTGCCACTTTGGTTTATGACTAGACATGTCGATCCGGGTTCTTTGACATTGGATTGCTAGCGACACTATCGCATACGTGAGTCAAAAGACGCAAACGGTCCCGGCTAAGGTTAGGCTGCAGCCGTGGAGTTAACCGTGCGTGAGACCACAAAGGGATGCGATGTGTTACAGGCTGGATTCCTATGGCTTAGGATTGGGGTCCTGACAGTAAATTGACAAACAAGGTATATTTGATAAAGAAAGAGAAGGCACCTTAGTGCGGCGTTTACGACCGGATGTTTTCTCAGGTAGACCCGCCATTAGATCACATGAGGAGCTGTGGGTGTGGCGTTTTGGAGTATATAAATCCTTCTTCAAAAGGAAGTTAGGATCCAAATGAGAATTTGGATGATTCATAGGAACTTTCCTATAAACCAGGCTTCGAGGTCTTTCCGACGAAATATTTGAGTCAGAAGATATTGAAATTACCTCAACATCTTGAGCGTCACTTTCAACATCATCCCCCTGAGAATAAATTGAGTGATTAGAACAACATGTGTCACAATAAGGGGACAGTGTAGAAATTTAACTCAGATAGTTCTTCAATATTATGTGAGTCGCCCACAACAGATGACTCGCGTGCACCTGTTTTGGTTTTCTTCTTCTTCTTTGCGGAAGTCTTGACCCTTTTAAGAGGCGCCTTTACTGTTCTACGCTTCCAGAAGGGCCCTTTTTTCTACAGTAGGGGAAGTTAGTTCTATAAGGAACAAACGGAATACCAAATAAGGCGGGTGAAGGTTGGATATATTTACCTCAGGAGCCGGATATAGGATTTAGAATAGTTTCAGACCAATTTTGGAATATGCTTCTTTGGGCTCACCACATAATTTCTTCACAAGGCTATTAACTTCTTTAGAGTCAAGCATTACATTCGTGAAGCACTGAGAATTGTTTAAGTCGCCGTTATAATGGCACATCAGCCCATCGCGACATATGAAGGGCATAATGCGCCATTCCACCCAACATCTGATCAAGTCAATTCTGGTCAAGCCGTTGGCATTCAAAGGTCTCAGTTTTGCCCAGACAAAGGTGTGGGCGGCTTGTTCTTCCGGGGTCGGTGCACCGGGGAGTTGGAAACCATTGGAAGACGCTCTTCTCTGAAACCCGACAGAGGATTTTCCTAAGCCTGTGTGGTATTCTTAAAATAAAACAAAGTTTTTCCCCAACCCTTGGGGTGACTGGGTAAGGTGACAGCAGGAAAACCGCACTCACGCCGCCTCTGGATTGTGATTCCGCTGAGTTCTAAGCTGGGGCCATCAGCCCATTCTATTTGGCGGTTCAAGTAAAAGAACTCCCTATATAAGGGAACGGTCGGTTCGATCCCTAGGTATGCCTCACTGAAGACTTGAAACTGACATAAATTATAGATTGAGTTGGGACCTAGATCTTGGGGGTGACGGTTGTAGAAGTTGACAGCGTCCTGAAAGAATTTCGAACCAGGGGGAGAGAAACCTTGTTCTAAATGATCAGTCAAAACCAGAACATCTCCTTCGGCAGTTTGAGGTCGCACTTCTCGAGTGGTGGCTCTCCATCCGATCATCTCCTTAGAAGAGAGGATCCCTCGAGACACGCATCGCTGCAGGGCGGCATCACCAACCTTAGAGTGTAGGCAATCACATTTTGATGGTTTCGACATGTCGACAGGTCCAGGAAGGAAACAGGTTGCATAAGTATGGCTGGTGGGTTATTCCAACGAACAAAAATAGTTTGGAGAAACAAGT
This sequence comes from Hordeum vulgare subsp. vulgare, assembly GCF_904849725.1. Classification (NCBI taxonomy): domain Eukaryota; kingdom Viridiplantae; phylum Streptophyta; class Magnoliopsida; order Poales; family Poaceae; genus Hordeum; species Hordeum vulgare. The sequence goes on along the minus strand of NC_058519.1, from coordinate 264,721,107 downwards.
AGTGAGGAAGTTCATAATATTTGAGTTCCCTTAATGAAAAAGGCAGTTCACGGAGATGGCGAGTTGCAAAATGTCTAACCAGTCGGCGTGAGAGTTACAACGATTTACGGAGGAACTGTGATATCAGATTCCACTAAGTACTGGACAAACAGTTTTCTGCCAAAGTATATAGACAACCGAATCTACCAATGGTTCCGAAAAAGGAATTGAATAGTTCTAGGCGATAGCAAAACATGGGGTAGGAACAACCAGTGTTCATGAGGTTCTCACAAAATGTCCAAGAAGTTTATGCGAGATTAAGATTTATATTCTTTCCGTGACCTATCGTTGGGGAAGATTTTCATCCAAAAGTCAAATATATATGTAATGGCGATAGCTACGCGATGAACCCTATGAACTCTGTTGAACTACGCTGAGCGACCTAGGCAAATCCAGTATAAGAAACGAGGCCTTACCTGATGGCCTTGACGGAGGTGGAAGAAGCTTGCGTTTTGGTGCAGAAGAAGCGTCACGGCGAAGCCCTCGTGACGGAGTTCCCGACGGTGCGAGGCGCAGCGGTGGCATGATGTAGATTTGAACCCGAGGTATAAGACGAAGCAGAGGAGCAGGGTAAGGGTAAAAGAGATATCCTTGTCGCTATTTAAAGGCTGTAGTGGAAATGGAAACGACACGCGCGGGAATCTAGGAGCGTAGTGAATTCCGGAGTTAATGGAGCCTCGATTTTCTGGCCAAATAGATAAGCCAAGAGTTCCATTTGAATGGCGTCCTTAAGATCCCTAAAGTCCCAGGGAGGGTGACGTCAGGCACAAAACAGTGCAAGAGCTTTAGGGGACGTTCGAAGCCGGCATTTCTACCTTCAAAGGTAGGACCGAGGTTGTATATGAGCCTCCAAGATTAAAGTAAAGTGTATTGACGTGAATATATTCAAGTCAATCTGGGTCCTAATGTTGGGGATATTATCCCTCCATATGGCCCGCCCTAAGAGGTCGGGTCAAGATGGTGGCGGCTCAATGTCCATACTCAAGATGGGCCCTGACCTACAAAGCAGGAGGCACAAGGCGACTTACCAACGAGAGCTGGCAGCGACCCAAGACATGAAGGTGGCGGATCATGGCCCACAAGGGAGAAGCTTTCCATGAGTTTCCTTGCTCAAGGAGCAAGGCGAGTTAGTGACATAACCGGTCACGGAACATAATGTGACATGGACTCTTGTAACCCTAGAGCCTTGATTTATATATAAAGGAGTGTCTCTAGGGCTGATAGACTTAAGTTACTACCAATCTAGAGCTAGGTCAGGCGAATTCACACCCTTGTAATCGATTTCCCCAGCAATATACATAGAGCAGGACGTAGGCTTTTACCTCATCTCTTGCTCCCCTTGTAATCAATTTCCGAGGGGCGAAACCTGGGTAAAATCATCTCTTGCTCCCCTCTAACCCCTTTGAGTCGCCACATGGTTGCGATGCCCTCATCACTAAGTCGAAGGAGGAAGGAGGAGGGTCGGAGTGGCTTCCTATCGCAAGATCGGTGGCAGGCCGAAGCGGCGGAGCTCCGGCATGATTCCGAGCTCAGGGAGATTTGGGCGTGGACTGTGGAAAGTGGATCACGATTGGGAGGAGGGGAGAGGGGGCCTTGGGGATCCTTATATAGGCGGGGCACGATACCACCATGGACCCATGTGCCGGAGCTGGCTGCAACGACAACATGGGCTAGGGTGAGGAGAGAGGGATGGCTCGGAGCCTTCCTAGGGGTGGTTCATGACTGCAGGGGAAAGAGAGAGGAGAGTGCGGACGAGCAAGCACATGCATTGGCCGGTTTGGGCGACATCGGGTGTCGCTGGGAAGCTAGTGCAGGGGGAGAGGAGAGGCCCGGCAAGTTGGCTTGTCGCGGACGCCAAGGTAACTCCCTTGGCATGAGGGGAAGGCTCCAGGTGGCTTGGGGACATGCGCGGAGCTGACCCGTGCTTGGCCATCACTCTAACGTGCGCCAGATCACCACTTTAGGATCGAAAGTATGTCTAGAGGGGAGATTAGACTACTTGACAAGATAAAAACTTAGCCTTTTCCCAATTTTAGTTTGGGCCAGTTTTAGCAATTATGATTAGTCAAATTCACCCTACACATGCACATCTAAGAGTATAGCAGCGGAAAGTAAAGACATGCAAATGTAATGTGGAGGGTAAGGTCAGAAGATCAAAGTCAAAGGTTAACACGACGATTTTTGGCATGGTTCCTATAGGTGGTGCTATCATACATCCGTGTTAGTGGAGACTTCAACCAACAGAGAGTAACGGTTGCGAGGGTCGATGGAGGTCTCCAACCACAAGGGGTCCACGAAGAAGCTCCCTTGTCTATTCCACAACGGCTTCCGTCCACACAGGACTAGCCTCACTCACGGTAGATCTTCACGAAGTAGGCAATCTCCTTGCCCTATAAAACTTCCTGGTTCAACTCCACAACATGAAATAGGAGGCTCCCAACCAACACCTAACCAATCTAGGAGGCACCAGACTCCGAAAGGTAATAGACGTGGTAGAACAATGAACTACTCGCTCTTGTGATCCAAAAGCTAGTCTCCTCAACACTCAATCACTCTCTCAGCGATTTGGCATGAGTAGGAGAGATTGATCTTGTGGAAACCAACTTTTGGAGGCTAGAAAGCAAGGTTCAAATGGTTGGATTGGAATCTCTTGATCTCAACACGTGATTAGGGGGCTCTCTCTCAGAAAAATGGATCTGGCAAATGTAAGTGTGTTCTGAGTGCTTCCTCTGCGAATGAAGGAGGTGGATGGGGTATATATATGCATCTCCCAAAATCCAACTGTTACAACGGTATTTCCCAAGACGGTGACATCGAAATGAATCTCAGTGGTACCGACTTGCACTAAATGTGGCAACTTTTGAATTCTTGGTGAGACTGATATATGAATATCGATGGTACCGATACGATGACCTAGACGAGTTTCCAAATCTTGGTGAGACTGAATTCAAACTGAAAATTCCAATTCTTGAAATCTTCTCAACATAAAGCTGGACACTGAATCTTGGTGGCACCTATGTGAAAGTTGGTGCTACCGGTGGAAAATCGGTATGGCCAAGTGGAAATAGTTGGTGGTATTGATTTTGCTGGTATAGCTTTGGACATAGATGTTTTGTGGGAGAATGGCTATTTAGGTGGCTAACTACAAGCATTTGAGCAACAAATTCATCATAATACATCACCCCCTTTTAATAGTATTGTATTTCCTATGGACTCAAAGTGATTTCTCACAAATGTAAAATGTAGAGTATTCTTGCTTTAATCATGAGCAATCCTATTCCTATCCTTGCATCAAGGAGGTTATCCTCGCAATGCTATAGCCAAGGCATCTTTGAACTTTTCATATATATACGAGAATAAGATCATTAGTCCAATGATGCATATGTTGTGATCAATTATCAAAACCACCTTACGGAGAAATTGTGCTTTGAATCTCCCCTTTTTTGGCAATTGATGACAACATATAGGTCAAAGCTTCAACAAAAGATATAATCAATGATTGGCATCGACGCTTTCAGAAGTATGTGAGAAGAAAGATCTCCCCCTAAATTTGTGCATTATTTAAATTTGCGTTTGAATGCAAATGCACAATCGATTAGGATCATGGGTCACTCCTCCATGTCACATACAACTTGGTGGTGCGCAGGATTGATATGAATGAATAGTAATGCACATCACACGAAACAAGCAAGTGAATGATCATCAAGTAGATAGCTTAGAGGTAATAACATGGTAGCATTAAATAACCAAAGCGTTTGACCAAACACTTCTCCCAAACGGATAGAGTCATCCAAAAGACCAAATGTTTTGAAAAACCAAACGAGAGCAATAAAATGCAAAGCTCTGCCTATCAAATCCTATATGATCTATACACTTCTACCCTATGGCAACAAGTTACCAAAAAGTTAAAAGGTCATAACTAATCTTCTCTCTAGGCTCGGTCTCCTCCAGCAGCTGATGATGGAGTAGATATAAGAGCGTCGATGAAGGCTTGTGTAGATGTCCCTAGAGGTGGAGATGTAGACACTCGAGTTGCAGGAGCAAGAGCTGAAGGTGTTGAAGCTTGAGCTGATGAATATGGTCTTGCTTCCAGAACTGGCATAGCTGGTGACCTAGCCTGGGTCGTGAACTGAGTAGTAGTAGGAAGAGGTGACTCTGCATCATCACTGCTAGAGAGGGATATATTCACTCAATCTACTTCATGCTCGAGCTGCTCAACAGTGGTATCCAACTCCCTTACCTTAACATCCAGGTCATGGAATTATGTCTCCACGATCCTATCGAGGCTCTTCTGAGTGAGCAGGATCTAACAAATTTTCTTATCCATCCCTTGGATGGTGTTGACCATGAATGACATGTGCTCGTCTCTCGTCCTGAGTTGTGGGGTTGGAGATGGAGCATTTCTAGCAACCTATGGCATGAGTCCATCACAACTTCATTGTCTTCAAACTCTCGCTAAAGTGGCAGGTGGGGCCGATCAAGTAGATATGCATGCTTGCCAATCTTGGCATTGATGAGCATATGAATATATGGAGTATATCGACACGATCTCTTTTGGTCTGCAGCGGTCCTCCTGATAGTATCAACTATCAAGTCCATCACTCTGAACCAGGTGTGGGTGTCTAATAATGCAACATATTGATGGAATAACCTCTAATCATCTTATCATCTACTGATTTGGCCAGCAGGGTGTATCTCATAATGGTGTTTGTAGTAGGTATTCCTGCTTGCAAGAAATAGACAGAGCCAAACTTATGTATCTGCACATACCTACAGGGCACTGGCTTTTACATGTTGGCCATGGATTTGTGGTTCATCTTGGGTACTAAATACACATCCAAATCTCCTTCTTGTGCCTTTCGAGCACCAATTATTGTGGCCCACTCATCAATTGTAGACTCGTATCGGTCACCTTTAGTCATCCATACAATTCTTCCATCAGAATAGAAATGCGCGGTGGAATAGAATTGCATGATCATATCATCATTCGAAGTAGCTATCTCCGTGCCAACAAAATCTTCAACATAAACCATCCTGAAGTTTTCTCTCGCATGGGGAAACTAGTCTTCATTGGATTTGATATATTCCCAATCGACATATCTCATGTCGCTGACTGCTGGATGATACATCCATTTTGCATCATGCTTTCATGTTAATATTTATCGCTTCTTGGGCTGTTATTTCACTTCACGGTACAATACTTATGCCTTTTCTCTCTTATTTTGCAAGGTCTACATGAAGAGGGAGAATGCTGGCAGCTGGAATTCTGGCCTGAAAAAGGAGCAAGTTTGATATGCCTATTCTGCGCAACTCCAAAAGCCGTGAAAATCAACGAGGATTTTTTTTGGGATTTATAAAAAATACCGGGCCGAAGAAGTGCCAGAGGGGCGCCAGTAGGTGGCCACAAGCCTGCAAGGTGCGGCCACCACCCTAGCCGTGCCTAGGGGGCTTGTGAGCTCCCTGTTGGACCACTAGCCCCCCTCTTTTGCTAGAAGAAGGGTTTCGGTCTGGAAAAATCAGGAGAAGGCTTTTCGGAGGATTCGCCGCCGCCACGAGGCGGAACTTGAGCAGAACCAATCTAGAGCTCTGGTAGGACGATCCTGCCGGGAAACTTCCCTCCTGGAGGGGGAAATCGTGGCCATCGTCATCACCAACACTCCTCTCATCGGAGGGGACTCATAACCATCGACATCTTCATCAGCACCATCTCATCTCCAAACCCTAGTTCATCACTTGTAAACAATCTCCGTCTCGCGACTCCGATTGGTACTTGTAAGGTTGCTAGTAGTGTTAATTACTCTTTGTAGTTGATGCTAGTTGGATTACTTGGTGGAAGAGTTTATGTTTAGATCTTTGATATTCATTACCTCTCTGGTCATGAATATGATTATGCTGTGTGAGTAGTTACTTTTGTTCCTGAGGACATGGGATAAGTCATGCTATAAGTAGTCATGTGAATTTGGTATTCGTTCGATCTTTTGATGTGTTGTATGTTGTTTTGCCTCTAGTGGTGTTATGTGAACGTAGACTACATAACACTTCACCATTATTTGGGCCTAGAGGAAGTCATTGGGAAGTAGTAAGTAGATGATGGGTTGGTAGAGTGTCAGAAGCTTAAACCCTAGTTTATGCGTTGCTTCGTAAGGGGTTGTTTTGGATCCACTAGTTTATTGCTATGGTTAGACTTTGTCTTAATTCTTCTTTCTTAGTTGCGGATGCTTGTGAGAGGGGTTAATCATAAGTGGGATGCTTTGTCCAAGTAATGGTAGTACCCATGTGCCGTCCACCCACATATCAAACTATCAAAATAACGAACGCAAATCGTATCAACATGATAAAAACTAGCATGACAGAAATTCCCGTGTGTCCTCGGGAGCAGTTTTCCTCCTATAAGACTTTGTCCAGGCTTGTCCCTTGCTACAAAAGGGATTGGGCCACTTTGCTGCACCATTGCTACTTTTGTTACTTGCTACTTGCTACGAATCATCTCACCACACAACTACTTGTTACCAATAATTTCAGTGCTTGCAGATATTACCTTGCTGAAAACCTATTGTCAGATCCTTCTGCTCCTCGTTGGGTTCGACACTCTTACTTATCGAAAGGACTACGATAGATCCCCTATACTTGTGGGTCATCAAGACTCGTTTCTGGCGCCGTTGCCGGGCTGTGAAGCGCCTTTATTAAGTGGAAATTGGTAAGGAAACATTCATATAGTGTGCTGAAATTTATTGTCACTTGTCACTATGGAAACTAATCCTTTGAGGGGCTTGTTTGGGGTATCTTCACCTCGAACGGAAGCACAAAGAGTTGCTCCTCAACCTGCTGCACCTACTGAAAATATTTTGTTTGAATTTCCTTCGGGTATGCTTGAAAAACTACTGGCTAATGTTTTTTAGGAGATGGAACATCACATCCAGACTTGCATCTAATGTATGTAGATGAAGTTTGTGGGTTATTTAAGCTTGCAGGTTTTCCCGAGGATGAGGTCAAGAAGAAGTTCTTTCCCTTATCTTTGAGGGATAAGGCGTTGACATGGTATATGCTATGTGGTGAGACTGGATCATGGAACTACAATCGTTTGAAATTGGAATTTCATCAAAAGTTTTATCCTATGCATTTAGTACATCGTGATGAGAATTATATTTATAATTTTTGGCCTCGTGACAGAAAAAGCATCGCTCAAGCTTGGGGGATGCTTAAATCAATGTTATATTCATGCCCCAACCATGAGCTCTCGAGATAAATTATCATTCAGAACTTCTATGCTCGGCTTTCTCATGATGATCGCACCATGCTTGACACTTCTTTACCAGTTCTTTTATGAAGTGAGATATTGACTTCAAATGGAATTTATTGGAAAGAATTAAACGCAACTCTGAAGATTGGGAGCTTGAAGAAGGTAAGGAGTCAGGTATGAATTTCAAGTTTGATTAGGTTATATCCTTTGTTGAAACAAATACTTTTTGTTATTTTAGCGCTAAGTATGGACTTGACTCTGAGATAGTAGCTTCATTGTGTGAATCATTTGCTGCTCATATTGATCTCCCCAAAGAGAACTGGTTTAAATATCATCCTCCTTTAGAAGTCAATGTAGTTAAACCCAATCCAGTTGAAGAGAAAGTCATTGCCTATAATGATCATGTTGTTCCCAGTGCTTACATTGATAAACCACCTTTCCCTGTTAGGATAAAGGATCATTCCAAAGCTTCAACTATGATACGTAGAGGATACAGTAGAACACCTACACCCCCTGAGCAAATTAGAGTTGAACCTAGCATTTCTATTATCAAAGATCTCTTGTCCGACGATGTTGAGGGACATAATATTCAGTTCTGTGAGGATGCTGCCAGAATTGCTGAACTTCACGCTAGAGACAAACATAGGCCTGTTGTTGGCACGCCTGTTGTTTCTGTTAAGATAGGAGATCATTGCTATCATGGTTTATGTGACGTGGGTGCTAGTGTTAGTGCAATACCTCAATCCTTATATGATGAAATTAAATACGAGATTGCACCTATTGAGATAGAGCCTATTGATGTCACTATTCACCTTGCCAATAGAGATACTATCTGCCGTGTGGGAATTGTTAGGGATGTTGAAGACTTGTGTGGTAAAACGAAGTATCCTGCTGATTTCCTCGTTCTTGCTACCACTCAAGATAGCTTTTGTCCCATCATATTTGGCAGACGTTTTCTCAATACTGTCAATGCTCATATTGACTATGAGAAGCAAACAGGCACTGTTGGATTTGAAGGTGTGTCACACGAGTTCAATTTCTCCAAGTTTGGTAGACAACCTCATGAAAAAGAGTTGGCTAGTAAGGATGAAACTATTGCCCTAGCTTCTATTTTGTCAAATCCCTAACCCTTAAGCAAGATAGCATTGTGCTCATGTCTTCTTTGCATTTGCATCTAAGAAGTTTCAACAAAAACAACAAAGTGGCAAAGGAAAAACTCAAAACCCTAGCCACCATTTCAATTAAAGGAAATTTCAAACTAGTTCAAATCAATGAACCCAAAATGGCCTCAAGAAATGTTCAAACTTTCTGATAAATCATGAAAGTAAATGAGCATTGGAAAAAACTATTTTCTTGACACTTTAAGCATTTTAAATAAATGCAAAAGCCACTGGTTTCAAATTTAAAAATTGAAATCAGAAACTATAATTTTCCAAAAATGTTGAAAACCTTGGAAATGAGTGGGGATAATATAACAAATATTTCAGGAGGCCTAAAATAGTTTTTACTTTTTGTTTTGGAGCTGAAATAATTAGCAAAGCAATAAATAGAAAAACAGAAAAACAAAAACAGAGGAAATGGAAAAAGACTTACGTGTCGCCCAAGCCAGGCCCGGCCCATCTCCCCGCTCGTCCCCTCCCTCGTGCCAGTAGGCAGCAGGAGGTGGCCGCCGCCTCCTCCGGCGCGGCCACGCACCTGCGTGCCTGCCTGGCCGCCGGTTCGCGCTGGCGACGACGGGGATAAGCTCCCCAGAGCTTCCCCTATCCATTCCCCGCCTCGGTTCTTCCCCTCCTCCCGGATCCCCTCCTTCTCCCTGCTGCCGCCATTAGAGCCGAGCTCGAGCTCGAGCTGGCCGTGTCCCTGGCCATAGGAACCCCTCCCAGAGCACGCCATTAGCTCCGTCTCGTCTCCCTGGTCATCCGTGCAGAAGCCGAAGCTTCCTCGAGCCCTGCAACGCCCGCAACACCGTCGTCTTCCACCTCCGGCCGCCGGACCTCTCCCGTCGATTTGTCGCCCCCAGGCCTTCCCCGAGCCGTTTGAGCTCTGCTTTGCACTCCCTGTGAGCATGCGGTCGTTTTCCCTAAGTTTTCCCCGTCGATCCCCTCCTCTAGCCCTAGTTTCACCGGAGCCCGACGAGGATCGCCGCTGCCGCTCGTCGCCGGTAGCCCTCCGATGTCCAGCTCGTCCTTCCGATGGCACCAACAGCTCCAGGACGACGCGTAGATGTTGTAGCAGCTAAGAACCGAGCGTAGATCCCCCTGTTGCAAAGATCCCTATGACGCCCGAGCCTTGGCCGCCGCCAAGCTCGTCGCCGGCGTCATCTCTGGCCAGATCAGCCCCGACTAGGCGCAGAAATGAAGCTGCGGGAGACGTGTCGTTCCTCTGGTGCTCACCGCGCAGCATTTGGCCCCCTGTGCGCCGTTTCCGAGCCCCTCCACCGTGCTGGTGGTCGCCGGAGGCTCCCCGCCGGCGAGGACGACCTCGCCGCCGGTGGAGGTCGACGTGGCAAGCTAACCCAGCCGATTAGTGACTTAATCACTCGCTGACAAGTGGGCCCAAGGCCAAGTCAAACCTCAGTTAGGGCTGGTCAGCGCGGGATTAGTCCCAGAGAGGCTGACCAGTGGGGCCCCCCTGTCAGGTTTGACCTGAACAGGTCGGCTGACCTGCTGACGTCAGCCTGATGCAATAAATAGAATTTCCAGTTTAAAACTAATTCAGGAAATTGCTAAAACTTGCAAAAATCATAGAAATTAATCTGTAACTCCAATGAAAATAAATTATATATGAAAATGTATCAGAAAAATTCAAGGATTCTAATTATGCTATTTTCAACTATGTTTGAAAAAGTTACAGGGCCCTAATTTGTGAAATAAGGAATAATTCAATTCTTTTAATCACTTTATAAATGGAATTTGCAAAAATATCCAAATTTCATTATAAATGCAATGATCACACACTGCCCTAGATATAAATCAGTACCATAACATGACATTTCATGCATGTTAACATTAAGTTGATCTGAGCATCAGGTCAAATCAATTAAACCGGTATCCGAGAATACCCGTTTGAATTGCTATTCGAATGTGATTCAAATCAACTCTAAACCTAAAACATCTTGATTATAATAACTTATCACTTTGCATTCTCATGCCATGCTCATGCATCATTTTGATTGCATATGATTGTTATTGAATGTTGCCATTCATTTCGATAGGCTCCGCACCCCCGGATTCCACCGAATATCCGTCTGACGGATATCGTTCCTCCTGTGAGCAACAAGGCAAGCAACCCTTTTGATCATCCTGATAAATCTCATGTTCTTGCTCCTGCACCTATTTATTGCATTTAAGGTCAAATGCTTCAACTGCTTTTGCCACGATAGTTGGACCCACTTCCTTTGCATGACCGAACCTTGTCACAGTAAATAGCCAAACCTTGCAACCTAGCATACCTGGTAGTTGCTTGAGCTATGATGTGCCTTATCCTGCTATGCATGCTATGCTTAGAGTTGTGTATGGTCTGTCATCTGGGAGATGAACAGAAATGTGGAATGTGTTCGGTGAGCAAAGGTTGTGTGTTGAACTTGATTTGGTAAAGGTACCGGTGAAAAGCTGTGTAGGAGTACATGGCGGGTTGTTTCATTGGAACCGTCCTTAGGAACTGAGTTCCGTGTATGTAATCCAAGACTAGATACTACCACATGCTGGGCCCTGAAATATGACCCCGCTCGGCCTATTAATCGCGTAGTACTCGGTCCAGGAGTTGCAAGTAGTTTCTGGTGTTTATAGTAATGCTGGAGGCCGTGCATGGTGCTGACCTGAGAGGTGGACCGTGATGCGGTAGGCAGTGGCACGGTGTACCAGGTGGCACCCGGATGGTGGGCTTGGGAACCCTGCGCACATCGTTTGAGGCCGTGGCGGAAACCTCGGCCGGACTTCCGTACGGGTTACTCTCAGATAGGCGATAAACCTGGACTAGGTACTAGTGTGGTTAACGGTCGTGGCCGACTCCCTCGCTGGGCTTCCGCTTGAAGGTTGCCGAGGTGCATGACGTGCACATGGCGATAAGTGGCGGGAGCGTGTGTGACGAAGTACACCCCTGCAGGGTTATGATCTATTCGAATAGCCGCGTCCGCGGATATGGACTACTTGGAGACATATGTTGTTCATAGATAACTTCAATGGCTACTCATAAAATTGTCAAGATAAGCGTGAGTGTCGTGGACGGCATTTCCGTATGGAGACGGAATGATTCCACGATAGTGTATTGTTGTGGTGTTAGTGGACTCGTGTGCGAGAAATCAAGTTGTCAAAACTAATTTCAAAATGCAAGTTGTCTAGCCACGAGTCAAATGCTGACTTTCCGCATGAAACCCCACAATACCTTTTGATACCTTGCATGAGTAGTTAGTTCTCCTAAAGTCTTGCTGAGTACCTTCGTACTCATGTTTGCTTAATAAATGTTGCAGAGGTTGCTAATGACCCTAATGGAGGGTTCTTCATAGACATCGACGACGACGAGTAGCTGGTGTCCCAGTTACGATCTGGCCCTACGCCGGCTCTGTAGTATAGTCAGGCCACGTGCCTACTAGTTGCCCTGTCTGTACCCAGACAGTTTATAACTCTTCCGCTGGCTTGTATTGTATGACTTCTATTATGGGTCCTGAGACCCTTAATGTGTAATATTATGTGTGTGGCTCTTCCGAGCCTCTTAAATAAAGCTTGTATGTTTATGGTTATGTTGTGATGCCATCGATGTATCTATACATATCGGTATGCCATGCGTACGTGTGTCGTACTTGATATGTATGGGGTTCGATTACCTAGTCGTGAACTTTAGTAGCACTCCTTACAAGGAAATGCCCCTTTGTGGTCCAACGAGCCTTGGTAGTTCGCTACTGCTCCGGACACACTGGTTGACCGGCATGTGTCCTTCTTAGCTGCTGTGTCTGTCCCCTTTGGGGAAATGTCACGTGATGTAATGGAGTCCTTGTAGCTTGCTACGACTCGTCTACATTCGCCGGTGACCGACACTTGCTTTGTTGGGTCATGTATGCCTGTCCTTGTGCGGTACTGCCACTTTGGTTTATGACTAGACATGTCGATCCGGGTTCTTTGACATTGGATTGCTAGCGATACTATCGCATACGTGAGTCAAAAGACGCAAACGGTCCCGGCTAAGGTAAGGCTGCAGCCGTGGAGTTAACCGTGCGTGAGACCACAAAGGGATGCGATGGGTTACATGCTAGATTCCTATGGCTTAGGATCGGGGTCCCGACATATTTCCATGCCTCGTACAGATCCCTTAGAGCAATACTTGCTTGAGCATGAAAATGGTATGCATATGGATGAAAGGGATGAGATAGATAGAGTGGTCTTAGAAGAATATCCTATTCTTAAGAATAATTTGCCTGTTGAACTGCTTGGGGATCCACACCCACCAAAGGGTGATCCTGTGTTCGAGCTTAAACAGTTGCTAGATACTCTGCTTATCTTGATGAAAAAGAGATATATCGTGTCATAATTAGTGCTAGCCTCTTAGAGCATGAAGAAAAGAAGTTACTAAAAACTTAAAGGAAGCACCGTGCTGCTATTGGATATACTCTTGGTGATCTTAATGGAATTAGTCCCACTCTATGCCAGAACAAGATTAAAACTGATCCTGATTCCAAACCAGTTGCTGATCATCAAAGGAGATTAAATCCTAAGATGATAGAGGTAGTAAGAAAAGAAATACTAAAGCTCCTGGAAGCGGGTATTATCTATCCTGTTGCTCATAGTGATTGGGTGAGTCCAGTGCATTGCGTCCCTAAGAAGTGAGGCATTACCGTTGTCCCTAATGATAAGGATAAATTGATCCCACAAAGGATTATTACTGTCTATAGGATGGTGACCCATTTTAGGAAATTGAATAAAGCCACTAGGAAAGATCATTACCCTTTGCCTTTTATCGACCAAATGCTAGAAAGACCGTCTAAACACACACACTTCTTCTTTCTAGACGGTTATTCTAGTTTCTCCCAAATACCAGTTGCACAATCTGATCAGGAGAAAACCACTTTCACCTGCCCTTTCGGTACCTTTCCTTACGGACGTATGCGTTTTGGCTTATGTAACGCACCTGCCACCTTTCAAAGATGTTTGATGGCTATATTCTCTGACTTTGGTGAAAACATTGTTGAGGTTTTCATGGATTACTTCTCCATTTACGAGTCTTCTTTTGACGATTGCCTGAGCAAGCTTGATCGAGTTTTGCAGAGACGTAAAGACACCAATCTTGCCTTGAATTCGGAAAAGTGCCACTTTATGGTTAATGAAGGCATCGACTTAGGACATAAAATTTCTAAAAGAGGTATTGACGTCGATAAGGCTAAAGTTGATGCAATCGAGAAAATGCCATACCCCACAGATATCAAAGGTATAAGAAGTTTCCTTGGTCATGCTGGTTTCTATAGAAGGTTCATTAAAGACTTCTCTAAGATTTCTAGGCCTCTTACCAATCTCTTGCAAAAGGATATTCCTTTTGTTTTTTATGATGACTGTGAGGAAGCCTTCGAAATACTTAAGAAGGCTTTGATAACTACACCTATTGTTCAACCACCTGATTGGAACTTACCTTTTGAAATCATGCGTGATGCTAGTGATTATGCTGTTGGTGATGTCCTAGGGCAAAGAGTTGATAAGAAGTTGAATGTTATTCACTATGCTAGTAAAACTCTAGACAGTGCCCAAAGAAACTATGCTACTACGGAAAAGGAATTTCTAGCAGTCGTGTTTGCATGTAAAAAAGTCCAGGTCTTACATAGTTGATTCCAAAGTCACTATTCACACTGATCATGCTGCTATTAAGTACCTCATGGAGGAGAAAGACGCTAAACCTAGACTAATCAAATGGGTTCTTTTGCTAGAAGAATTTGATTTGCACATTGTCGATAGGAAGGGTGCTGATAACCCCGTAGCAGATAACTTGTCTAGGTTGGAGAACGTTCTTGATGACCCACAACCTATTGATGATAGCTTTTCCGATGAGCAATTCAATGTCATCAATGCTTCACGTAGTGCACCGTGGTATGCTGATTATGCAAACTATATCATTGCCAAATATATACCACCTAGTTTCACATACCAGCAAAACAAGAAATTCTTCTTTCATTAGAGACATTACTTTTGGGATGATCCTCACCTTTATAAGGAAGGAGTAGATGGTGTTATTAGACGTTGTGTACCTGAACAAGAACAGGGACAGATCCTACAGAAGTGTCACTCCGAGGCCTACGGAGGACACCATGCGGGAGATAGAACTCCACACAAGGTATTGCAATTAGGTTTCTATTGGCCCACTCTCTTCAAGGATGCCCGTAAGTTTGTCTTGTCTTGTGACGAATGTCAAAGAATAGGTAATGTCAGTAAACGTCAGAAAATGCCTATGAACTAATCATTTGTCATTGAACCATTTGATGTCTGGGGCTTTGATTATACGGGTCCTTTTCCAAGATCCAACGGGTATACTCATATCCAAGTTGCTGTTGATTACATCACTAAGTGCGTAGAAGCTATCCCCACTAGTAGTGCTGATCACAACACCTTTATCAGGATGCTTAAAGAAGTTATTTTTCCTATATTTGGAGTCCCTAGGTATCTCATGACCGACGGTGGTTCACATTTCATTCATGGTGCTTTCCGTAAAACGCTTGCTAAGTACGATGTCAACCATAGAATTGTGTCTCCCTATCACCCTCAGTCCAGTGGTCAAGTAGAGGTAAGCAATAGAGAGATTAAACTGATTCTGTGAAAGACTGTCAACAGGTCTAGAAAGAATTGGTCTAAGAAGCTCCATGATGCACTCTGGGCTTATAGAACTACCTATAAGAATCCCATGGGCATGTCTCCGTACAAAATGGTGTACGGTAAAGCATGTCACTTACCTCTTGACCTAGAGCATAAATCTTATTGGGCAATCAAAGAGCTCAACTTTGATTTGAAACTTGCTGGTGAGAAGAGGTTATTTGATACTAGCTCGCTTGATGAATGGAGAACTCAGGCATATGAGAATGCCCAGTTGTTCAAAGAAAAGGTTAAGAGGTGGCATGATAAGAGGATACAAAAACGTGAGTTAAATGTAGGTAATTATGTCTTGCTATATAATTCTCGTTTAAGATTTTTTGCAGGCAAGCTTCTCTCAAATTGGGAAGGTCCCCATATTGTTGAGGAAGTATGTCGTTCCGGTCCTATCAAGATCAACAACACGGAAGGTTATTGTCTGAGAGTGGTAAATGGGCAGAGAATCAATCATTATATCTCAGGTACTCAAATGAATGTTGAAAGCAATATTACCAATACCATAATTCCGGAAGAATACCTAAGGGATATTTATCATCCTGTTTCAGACTCCGAAAACGAAGAGGTATGTGATTCGGTAAGTAAACAGACTCCAGAACTTTTCCATTAGGAATTTTTCTCCGTTTTGGAATTTTTGAAAAAATAGAAAAATTGGAAGTAGTCCGGAAAGCGCGCGAGGAGGCGATAAGCCTGCCAGGCGCGGGCCCACCCCCTGGCCGCCCCTGGGGGCCTTGTGGCCACCTCGTGCGCCTCCCGGACTCCGTTTTCATGCGGAGTACTCCTTCTGGTCTGGAAAAAATCATTATATATTATGCCATAAAGTCTGACCCTCGTATCACGCAGATTTCCTCTGTTTTTGTTTTTAGCCTGTTTTCTGCCGCAGATTTAGGGCAAGATGTCTTCTCAAGATTCAGAGGGGGTGAGCTATGTGGCCGATTACCTTGCTAACCCCAAGGTCTATGGTGACTTGGATCCTTATGGCTGAACCACTGATGAGGAAGAAGATTATGATCCCAAGGGGAAGGAACAAACAAGTTCTGATGAGGAAGAGGCTCCTCTACCACCACCTGGAGACACCCATGTGGAGTTCAAGAAGTCGAGCCTCCCTGACTCAAGGAAGAAGCCCAAGACTTTGTTTATCCCTTCTCATTTCTTGGAGGAGAGTAAGCAGGAATTATGCCAAAGGGTGTTGAAGCTTGAAGAGAAAAATGATGATCTAAGGGAGCAGAATTTTATGCTCAAGTGGAAATTAAAAAAGTTCAAGACCTCTGCAACAACTCCACCACCATAACCTCCAAAGGACGACAACTAAGCACGGGTATGGTCAATCCCCTTGGCTTGTGCCAAGCTTGGGGGAGTTGCCCCGGTATCATATCACCATCACATCTTTTGCATTTACCTTTGTTTTAGTTTGTTCCTTTTCAGTTTTCTCTTCCTCTAGTAGAATAAAGGTCCTAGTGTTTTAGGCTTGAGTTTTGCTTTGTGTCACCCCCGATGTATTCGATCTCGTGAGCCATATAATAAAGAGTGTCTTAGTTGAAGTGCCTTGCCTCATGCCATGATCAAGAGGATGATAAAAGAACAAAAGCATGAAAGATCATGTAATGATCTTATGGAAAGTGATGGCTTCACATATAAAAACAATGATGATAGAAACTTGTTGAGGGTAGACAAACGTAAACCTTGGTCATTGTTGCAATTAATAGGAAGTGATAAAGAAGGAGAGGTTCACATATAAATATATCATTTTTGACATCATCTATGATTGTGAACACTCACTAAACTATTACATGCTTAGAAGTAGATGTTGGACAAGGAAGACAACATAATGAATTGTGTTTGCTTGGTTCCGAACAATGTTATATGACCAAAGATCCCTTAGCATGTGACGATTGCTTCCACCTCATACTAGCCAAAACTCCCGCACCAAGTAGAGATGCTACTTGTGCATCCATAAACCTTCAACCACTTTTGCCATGAGAGTCCACCATACCTACCTATGGATTGAATAAGATCCCTCCAGTAAGGTGTCATCCGTGCAAGCAATAAAAATTGCTCCCTAAAATGTATGATCTATTAGTGTGTGGAAAATAAGCTTTGTACGAACCTGTGATGAGGAAGACATAAAAGCGACACAATGCATAATAAAGTTCTTTATCACAATAGGCAATATAAAGTGACGTTCCTCCGCACTAAGAGGACACGCATCCAAATCTCAAAAGCGCATGACAACCTCTGCTTCCCTCTGTGAAGGGCCTATCTTGTACCTTTACCTTTTGCCCTTGAAAGAGTCATGGTGATCTTCACCAATTCCTTATTTCGCCTTTATCTTGGCTAACGTCATATGCTAGGGAAAGATCTATATTCATATGTCAACTTGGAAGTAAGTACTCATGAATTATTATTGTTGACTTTACCCTTGAGGTAAATGGTTTGGTGGAAAAACTATAAGCCCCTATATTTCTCTGTTTCCAGCTGAAACTTTGATGTCATGTGTACCACGTGAGTTGTAGCAATTTTAGAGAACGAAAAGATGATTGAGTATGTGGATTTGCTTTACAAGCTCTTATTTGACTCTTTCAGATTTTGTGATAAATTGCAATTGCTTCAGTGACTACAGGCTATCGGTTGTTAATTCTTGGTAAGGTTCATGATCCATACTTTACTTTGTGAAGGAATTATCACTTTAGCATGAGATGTTATATGTTCGTATTGCTGTTGTGAGTATGATCATGATGCCTGCATGTTCGTATCTTGTTTTGTCGACACATCTCTCCCTAAACATGTGGACATATTTATTGAGCTCGGCTTTCGCTTGAGGACAAGCGAGGTGTAAGCTTGGGGGAATTGATACGTCCATTTTGCATCATGCTTTCATTTTGATATTTATCACATCTTGGGCTGTTATTTCACTTCACGGTACAATACTTATGCCTTTTCTCTCTTATTTTGCAAGGTTTACATGGAGAGGGAGAATGTCGGCAGCTGGAATTCTGGCCTGAAAAAGGAGCAAGTTTTAGATGCCTATTTTGCGCAACTCCAAAAGCCATGAAGATCAACGAGGATTTTTATGGGATTTAAAAAAATACTGGGCCGAGGAAGTGCCAGAAGGGCATCAGCAGGTGGCCACAAGCCTGCTAGCCGCGGCCACCCCCCTGGCCGCGCCTAGGGGGCTTGTGAGCTCCCTGCTGGCCCACCGGCCCCCTCTTTTGCTACAAGAAGGGTTTCGGTCTAGAATAAATCAAGAGGAGGCTTTTCGGAGGATTCACCGCCTCCACGAGGCGGAACTTGAGCACAACCAATCTAGAGCTCCGGCAGGACGATCCTGCCGGGGACACTTCCCTCCCAGAGGGGGAAATCATCGCCATCGTCATCACCAACACTCCTTTCATCGGAGGGGACTCATCACCATCAACATCTTCATCAGCACCATCTCATCTCCAAACCCTATTTCATCACTTGTAACCAATTTTCGTCTCGCGATTCCGATTGGTACTTGTAAGGTTGCTAGTAGTGTTAATTACGCTTTGTAGTTGATGCTAGTTGGATTACTTGGTGGAAGAGTTTATGTTCAGATCTTTGATGCTACTCATTACCTCTCTGGTCATGAATATGATTATGTTGTGTGAGTAGTTACTTTTGTTCCCGAGGACATGGGATAAGTCATGCTATAAGTAGTCATGTGAATTTGATATTCGTTCGATATTTCGATGTGTTGTATGTTGTTTTTCCTCTAGTGGTGTTATGTGAACGTCGACTACATAACACTTCGTTATTTGGGCCTAGGCGAAGGCATTGGGAAGTAGTAAGTAGATGATGGGTTGCTAGAGTGACAGAAGCTTAAACCCTAGTTTATGCGTTCCTTCGTAAGGGGCTGATTTGGATCCACTAGTTTAATGCTATGGTTAGACTTTGTATTAATTCTTCTTTCGTAGTTGCTGATGCTTGCGAGAGGGGTTAATCATAAGTGGGATGCTTGTCCAAGTAAGGGCAGTACCCAAGCGCCGGTCCACCCACATATCATACTATCAAAGTAACGAACGCAAATCATATGAACATGATAAAAACAAGCATGACAGAAATTCCCGTGTGTCTTCGGGAGCGTTTTTCCTCCTATAAGACTTTGTCCAGGCTTGTCCCTTGCTACAAAAGGGATTCGATCACTTTTCTGCACCATTGCTACTTTTGTTACTTGCTACTTTCTACGAATCATCTCACCACACAACTAGTTGTTACCGATAATTTTAGTGCTTGCAGATATTACCTTGCTCAAAACCACTTGTCAGATCCTTCTGCTCCTAGTTGGGTTCGACACTCTTACTTATCGAAAGGACTACGATAGATCCCCTATACTTGTGGGTCATCACTGGACTCTTATCAAGCAACAAAGTCTCATAGAAATCTTGTTCCTGCTTTGTGTGAAAACGATCATCAACAGTAGTTCTCCTTCTCACAGCATATGGATCAAATGATCTCCACTTCATTAGTCCTTGATCTCTTCTCTTCTTTGTGTCCTCGCAGCTGGATGAGAAGCATCGTAAGATGGCCGATGAGCTCTCGGCTTGATTAGCACAGGGGCATCCTCTTCTTCCTCTGCAGCAAATTCTCTGGATGCAGAGCCTTTGTTCTTCTATGTTGCAAGAATGTTATTTGTAGTCCTCTTGGGAGCTAAAAACTTCTTAGCCTTAGGTGATGAAGCCTTAGGGGCAGTCTTCTTAGCCGTAGCATTGACCATCAACTATTTCTTCTTAGGACGAGGGACATCAACTAGAATTTCTTCCTCCTCATCAACAACAGCTTCTGTTGGATCTTCATACATTGAGGTTTACCTATCAACAGCATGCACAATTGTCTTTCTGACTCTCTTTTGACCTTGCTTATTTGTAAGCCTAGCTTTTGGAGATTAATGTCAGCAGGTCTGGCATATTCCTTCCTCACAGTCTTCGTGACTGTGGTCTTCTCTTTCTGCTTATGGGTTACAAATTCATCTAGGATAAAGTCAACATCTTCTTCATCAGAATTGATCTTGCTCCTGGACCTGGTAGCTGTCGTGGGCAAGCCATGGGAGCAAGGTGTCCCCAGGTCAGAACATGTCCTCTCAGGACTAGCGCCTGAGTCCATGTTAGCACTGGGCTCACTGAAGTTGTTTTGACTATCCTCTGATCCTGACATCGTGAGAAATTAGACAACCAGACATGCAGACCGTGTGAAGAGATATAGAAGAGCTGAAATGGATGAGCATCCCAAAAATTAGAAGTTTTGAAAATTTTGAACTCTGAAAAATTAGGTTTAATATTCAGCAAAAGGGGATTTTCTTTCCACCAAGTCAAAAATTTCGGAGCCACCGAGACTGACACTCTCATTAACAGAAACTTCGCACCCTTTTCAGTTTCACCGAAAAGGAGAACTCAGTTCCATCGAGAATGTTCTCAATAACCATAAAGCCAAATAGGTAAGATCTACTTTTATGAACTAGTGACACCGTGATTCAATTTTGCAGACTACTAACCCTGAAATTGTTCTCTAATCTACGGGAACTTTCTTTTGGATAGAATTAGTGCAGAAGTGGCCAAAAATCGTCAAGACCTATTTGCACAATAATTAGCATTGGGAGCACAAATAAGGTCCAAATTCATACCGTAACTTGGTGGTGAATCCGATACGGCAGCGACGGCGGTGGATATTCCCATCGACGGCGAAGACCCTAGTGGTGAGGGCACACGGGAGAATCAATGCAAAGTCCACGGGACTAGGAGGCGATAGCCAAGCGATGCGGGTGGCGATGTTTGAAGAGTTGTTTCAACCATCGGGTACGCGGGATATTTATACCCCCTAATTGACGGGGACACTGAGATGGATTTTTTGGTGCCAACGAGTTCCTTGACTTTCAGCTGATAGAGAAATTGCGTGAGGCCGAAAATAATAACTCGGTGGTAGCGAGATAGGAAAACTTGATCAACCCTAGGCATTGGTGGGACCAAGATTTTGAGGTTGGTTACACCGAGATGCACTTTGGGAGGTTTTGGAATACAACCCTTGTTGATAAGGATCTCTGAGTGCTCCTCAAATAGAGTGTCCCTAAACTACTTGCTCAAATTTTGTGATGTAGCATGAATACAATTTGGGATGAGAAAGCATAGATAGCTAGAGAGAGGTACTTAGGCCTTCTATATATCCAATTGGCCAAAAGAAATATAAAGCCAAACTTGAAAAAATGGATATCCTCGAATGAATAAAATATGCATACCAATATGCTCACACAATAATAAATCAAATAAAGCATGGTGAACATGCACAGACATTCTAGCATCTTTCAAGTTGTTTGGCGATGATGAAGTCATCTATATATATATGAGTATATTGACATAGGAGTCAAGTACTACAGCCAAGGCATCTTTGAAGTTTTCTGAAATATACTTGAATAAGATCATTAGTACAATGATTCATATGTTGTGATCAATTATCAAAACCACCTTAGGGAGAAATTGCGCTTTCAATGACTTTGGCCAACATGATTGTGTCTTTGTCGTGCTATGGCATATCCTGTAGTGTCCAAGAGCTGCGGGGAGAATAAACAAAGGGGGAGAGGCTTGGGATGCTCTAGGTGAGTTAGGACTGGAGGAGAGGAGAGAGAGAGAGAGAGGAAATAAGGGCCTGTCCAAGGGCTTGCCGATGGGTTTTCTCCCCTGCATTCATGGAGTTGGGGCCACGAAGCTTACTAGAGAACCTTGGGGTCACTTTGGAGTCGTGGTAAAAAATTGGGGTTAAGGGGAAACGCTTGGAATGCTCTATGATGAGATTTGGTAATCTGGTAGTAGGTGTTTGATTGGGTTTTGGGCAAGATTTCTTTGCCCAAATGTTGTGAAAGTTAACATGACGATATTACCATGTTTGTGCTCATTTGAGCAAAGTTTGCAATGTAAATATGAAAATCCATAGAAATGGACAGAATCATATTCGAGTGAACAAAAGTGATTATATCAACTCTTACAAATGCACAACTTGGTGTAGCATCCTTATTTTGGGGCTAGATCATTCTGTTAAAGTTTGGGGCCAATTGGGTAAAGTTTTCAGTGTAAAGTTTCTCAAATTTAACTCTGGATAGAGAGGGTTTTGCGGTACTTTGGTGAATTAAACCAACTTGGATTGGGATGAAACTTTTCCGGATCACCACATTTATCATGTGTGACTTGTTAGAATTTTCTTAGAATTTATTGAGAATATTTCCCATGGAAACATTTCAAAAGCTTGAAATAGGCAGAAAGAGTTTAATGGGGTTTTGTGCAATATTTTGAACATGACCATGTGTTTAAACTCTTATGTATGGAAAATATATGTCCACTGAGTTTCCCTAATTTTTCTCAAATATTTGTGAGGTGATAAAATATTTTTCCCTATGAACTACCATTTCTAGCTCCACAGAGATGTGTTTAAATAAAATAGGGGAATAACTTTTAAAATAACTATTTTGTGGTCTTGGGAAACCTTTTTCATAATAGGTTCCAAATAAAAACTTTGGGGTAAGGCAACTCTCCTAAATTGGGGACTTGTAGTGCAAATCTCAAATCACGGGTTTTAGAAAGCTTAAAATAAATAAATACCTTTTGTTGAAATAATAATTTATAAAAATGGTTTTCTGGTCCTATTAACATGGCCCATCATTGGGCAAAGTTTTGGGTTCAAGGATACTGGTCATATGGAGGAGAATAACTATAGTGATCCAAGATTCAATCAGTCATACAAGAAAGGAGCAACCAAATCAACCATAAAAATTATGCGAAAAAAGTTTTATTTGGCTCTAAATTTTTTTCATAAAAACATCATGTGGCAAAAGAGGTACAAGTATAGGGTGTGACAGTTGAAGTCAAGGATGTCCCCAACCCTTCCTCCGCTCAATCCCCTCGAGCTAATTTTATGTCGGGATTGAGTTGGACCAAGCGCCAGTGGTATGTGAATACCATATGTATTTCCTGACGAGCAACCCGGAATACCTCCTGACCGTGACATTGACTTCATACTTGAGGTAATGCTAGGACTAGGACCCATCTATAAGAATCCCTATAGAATGGTATCCGAAGAGTTCACTGAGTTGAAGAAGCAACTGTCTAAGCAGCTCATAAAAGGATTTATCCGTGTAGCGCCTCGCTTTGGGGATCACTTAATCTATTGGCATCAAAGAAGGACGGTACTATCTAACTCTCTGTCGATTGCCGATCTCTTAATAAAGTCACAATAAAGAAGAAGTACCCACTTCCCAGGATTGAAGACATGTTCGATCAACTGAATTGTCCCAAGGTGTTTTCCAAGATTGATCTCACGTATGGGTACTATCAACTGAAGATCGGACCCAAGATTTTCCCAAAATAGCATTCGTGGCATGATATGGTATGTACCTCAACACTGTCGTGCCATTTGAGTTAACCAATGCCCCAGCTACTTCATGTACCTCATGAAACAAAGTTTTCATGGAGTACTTCAACAAGTTTGTTGTCCTATTCCACGATTGACATACTCATCTTTTCCAAGTCAGAAAAAGAGCATGGGCACACTTGAGAATGGTCCTAGACAAACTGTAGGCATTCTGGGAAAGGGGGTACCCAGACCTGCCTTCCCGTGGCCCAGGGTTGGCCCATTTTATTGACCAGAAACCAACATGCCCGGCATCACTCAAGGCGCGAGGGGCCAAGCCTTGCAAGGAGAGGAACAGTACCAAGACCCGCATGGGTCCTCCTCAAGACCCCTTCGGAGTGGCGGACAGTCCGAGGCAAGACCCGTCCTCAGGAGTAAAGGATGACGTGGAGGAAGGACAGGCGAGCAGCACACAGCCGGACGAAGCAGTTTCCCCTTTAGTGCAAAGGGGATGAGGACGCACCCAGGTCTCCAAGGAATCTCCCAAAGGTTTCCATTCTGGTGCAACAAGGCGATCACCGCCCGCCAGCAGGACAGACGTCATCCCTGGACCCATCCCTGCTGCATTGACAGCCACTTTGCACGCGAAGACTACTTTTTGTAGGGGAAGCTTGTTCCCATGTCCCCCATGGGAAATCGGCCGTTGTGCGATCCCTTCCCACCGAAACGAAAAGGGAAGAGGACCGGGGCTACTGCTATATAAAGAAAGTAAGTTACTTCATGGAGGAGGAGATTTCACTCATTCGCCCACTCGCTCCACACAAAGGCCACCCAGCCTCCGGAGGCCCGAGAACATTGTACTAGTTCATCCACCAACCTCCACGAGAGACAATCCACCAAAGCAGGAGTAGGGTATTACGCTTCTCAGTGGCCCAAACCTGGGTATACTACCGTGTTCAGTGTCTTCCTCACCATCGAGTGAGTTCTCTGCCATCCCCAGCAAGTAGCGAGTTAGGTGATGCGAGCCTGCGAGAGATCTTCGTACACGCCCCTGATTTCGAATCTTTAGGATTTTGCGGAGCCCATAATCCGACATTTGGCATGCCATGTAGGGGGCGTGTCAAGGTCTTCTCCGAGCTTCGTCTCCCCTAAGCCCCGCTACTCCGATGACTAGAGCCCAGCAAGCTTCTTCGAGCGTCGTCGAGCTGGCTTCCAACCGTCATAGGACAGCGGCTGAAAGGATGTGTACACGTGTTGTGGTACCAGGCGGCTCGTACCAGATCGTCAACATCGTCTCCAGCATCGCAACCACCCACGCCACCCATGCGCACGGCGGTTGGGCGGCACGCCAGGCATCCACGACGCTCCGCATCTACTTGGGGGATCTCAGCGCGCATGATGTGCTGCAGATGGGGAGCGAGATGCTCTGCCAACAACCGACAAAAGCGGGCTTTGACGCCTGGGCGGACCACATCACGGAGCTGATCGCCATCACCTAGAAATCCATCCGACCCCACTCTTCTTGAGGGCCGCAAGCGCCAGACGCCAGTAGCACGTACCTCGTGCCGGCCCACGGGCATACAAATGACGGGGCCCTTCCTGCGCTGGGCGGGACCGAGAGAGACGCGTCGCATGCTGCCCTCCTCCTCCTCCAGATTCCGTTCGCCGGCCTCGAGGCCCAGGATGGCGGCAACCACGAGGGGCGCAGAGAGAACGGTAGGACGTTAGATGCACACACTAGCGCAAATCACCAAGACCAGGTCAGCCCCCAACAAACCGGGGCGGCCAGGCGGGAGCGCTCCCTCAGGCGCAGCTAGCGGGCGGCAGAGGTGTCGTCGCGGCCGAACTATGGAGATGGAGACACGCCAGGGTACGAAGGGGGCAGTCTTCACCGGGAAATTTTGGGACCACTGAATCGTCTCCATCGTATCTACTTTTCCAAACTCTTTTGCCCTTGTTTTGGATTCTAATTTGCATGATTTTAATGGAACTAACCTGGACTGACGTTGCTTTCAGTAGAATTTCCTTGGTGTTATTTTTGTGCAGAAATCAAAGTTCTCCAAACGTCCTGAAAATTTACGGGGAGCATTTTTGGAAAATATGAAAAATACCTCCGCCAAGATCTAGCTGAGGGGGTGGGCCAATGGGCCACAAGCCCTGCCTCCGCCACCCCCCCCCCCCCCCCGGTGGCGGTGGGCAAGCTTGTGGGGCCCACACGGCTCTGCCGCCCCCAACCTCAGCTCTATAAGTTCACTTTCGTCCCAGAAAAAGTAAAAAGAGAAGATTTCGTCGCGTTTGCGATACGGAGGCGTCGCCACAACCTGTTCTTCATGTGGAGGGCAGATCTGCAGTCCGTTTTGGGCTCCGGAGAGGAGAAATCGTCGCCATCGTCATCATCAACCTTCTTCCCTCTCCAATTCCATGAAGCTCTTCGTCGTTCGTGAGTAATCTATTCGTAGGCTCGCTGGGCGGTGATGAGTAGGATGAGGTCTATCATGTAATCGAGTTAGTTTTGATGGGGATTGATCCCTAGTATCCACTATGTCCTGAGATTGATGTTGCTACTACTTTTCCATGCTTAATGCTTGTCACTAGGGCCCGAGTGCCATGATTTCAGCTCTGAAATTATTATGTTGTCACCAATATATGTGTGTTTTAGATCCGATCTTGCAAGTTGTAGTTACCTACTATGTGTTATGATCCGGCAACCCCGGAGTGACAATAACCGGAACCACTCCCGGTGATGACCATAGTTTGAGGAGTTCATGTGTTCACCAAGTGTTAATGCGTTTGTCCGGATCTTTATTCAAAGGAGAACCTTAATATCCCGTAGTTTCCTTTTGGAACCCGCTGCCACGGGAGGGATGGACAATAGATGTCATGCAAGTTCTTTTCCCTAAGCACGTATGACGACACACAGAATGCATGCCTACATCACATTGACGAACGGGAGCTGGCCACATATCTCTCCGTGTTATAACTGTTGCGTGATGAATATCATCCAAACAAATCACCGACCCATTGCCTACGAGTTTGTCCTACTGTTACTGTTACTTGTCTTGTTGTGTTGTTACTACTGTTGCTGCTATTGCTATTACTACTGTCGTTTGCTCTGTTGCTACTTTCTACTGCTGTCACTACTGCTGTTCCTTGCCACTGTTGTTACTCGCTACTTTGCTGTTACTACTTTGCTTGCTGATACTAATCTTTTAGGTGTGGTTGAATCTGACACATTCAGCTGCTAATTCTCGAGAGTATTCTCTCACCTCCTGTTTGGCGATCAACAAATTTGGGTTGAATACTCTACCCTCGAAAACTGCTGCGAACCCATGCGCTGGTGGGCCGTCAACACCATTCTTCTAGTTTCATTGCTGGGGAGTGCTAGTAGCATTTTTCTGGCGCTGTTGCCGTGGAAGGTTTGTTGTCACAGAATCAGCATTCATCTAGCTATTGCCAGAGATTGCCAGTCAGCATTTTTCTGGCGTCGTTGCCGTGGAGGTATTGCTATATTCTGTGAGTCACTTGGGATTCATATCTGCTGATCACTATGAAGAATCTGAAGGATCCAAAAACCAAAGCCTTGCCCTCAACTACGAGAGGAGGTAAGGAATTGCCATCTAGCTCTACACTTGATTCACCTTCAGTTATTAGTAAGTTTGCAACATCACCTCCTGCTAGAAATCTTTATATGTCGCCTGTTCTTGATGATGCTTATGATGCTACTGCTAGATATGCTATGCTTGATACTATGCTTGATACTATGCCTGATGATACTATACCTGATACTGCTTTGCCTGATGATCCTAGAGATGCTATTTTGCCTATTGATGCTATGTTTGATACTGCTAGAGATACTACTTTGCCTGATGTTCCACTAGGGGTGTTGCTTGATGCTCATATTGCTAGAGTTACTGCCAAAGCTCGTGATGCTTCTGAAACTGCCGATACTATTGAGATAGAACATGCTTTTGCTCCTGTTAGATCTAGCTCTCCTAGATATGAATTGCCTGATATACCTGAGGGTTATGTTATGGAGGGAGAGATAGCTGAGGACTTTCTTGCGTGTAAGGATGCCTATGACACTGAGAAATTGCTTCTCAAGTGGAAGGAAAAATCTCTGAAAGCTAGGATGAAACACGACCCGAAGTTTTCCACTTCACCTATATTTATCACCGATAAGGATTATGAATTCTCTATCGATCCAGAGATAATCTCTCTAGTCAAATCTGATCCTTTTCATGGTTATGAGTCTGAGACGGTCGTAGCCCATCTTGCCAAACAACACGATATAACCACCCTTTTCACTAATGAGGACAAGATCCGCCACTAATATATCCTTAAGTTGTTTCCTTTCTCTCTAAAGGATGACGCTAAAGCCTGGTTCACCTCTCTTGCTCCTGGATGTGTGAGTAGTCCCCAGGATATGGTATATTACATCTGTGAGAAATATTTCCCTGCCCATAAGAAGCAAGCTGCCTTGCAGGAAATATACAACTTTGCTGAACTCCAAGAAGAGAGTCTCCCACAAGTTTGGGGGAGGCTCGTCCAGCTACAGAATGCTTTGCCTGATCACCCTCTTAAGAAGAACGAGATACTTGATATCCTCTATAACGGACTTACCGATGCCTCTAGAGACCACCTAGATAGTTTTGTCGGTTGTGTTTTTAGGGAACGAACTGTAGAACAAGCTGAGACCCTACGGAATAACATCTTGATCAACGATAATGCTTGGACTATTCCCGAACAGCCTCCTAAGCCAACTCCTAAGAAAAGAGGTATTCTATTCCTCAGTCCCGAAGATACACAAGAGGCCAAGAAATCTATGCAAGACAAAGGCATTAGATCTGAAGATGTCAAAAATCTACCACCTATCGAAGAGATCCATGGTCTTGATAACCCGATACAGGTAGTAGAAGTGAATTCTCTGTGTACGTTTGATGGTAGTGATATTCATTTTGACAAACCTGCTAGCCTATGCTTTGATGAATTTGACAACTTTGTTGCCAAACAAGAGAGTTTCAATGATTATGTTAGCAGACATTTGGAACAAAGTACTCGTATGCTTAGCCATAAGTGCTTGTATAGACAGAAATGTCAATGATCTGAAGCTTCTGAGTAAACATGCCTCTATGATTACTACTCAGGTAGAACAAGTACTTAAAGCTCAGAATGACCTGCTCAATGAATTAAATGACAACTCTGTCACAATCATTACTAGAGGAGGCAAAATGACTCAGGAACCTTTGTATCCTGAAGGTCATCCTAAGATTCTCAAGAGCTGATACACGAAGTCATCCCAAGGAGAAGAAGAAGGATGATAGAAACCTACATGCCAGTTCACCAAATACTGTCACACCTGAAGAACCTAATGATATTTCCGCGTCTGATGCGGAAACACAATCTGGTGATGAACATGAACCTGGTGACAATATGGACAGTGATGTTCATAATAATGCTCAACCTAGCAATGATGAGGATGTGGAGATTGAACCTACGGTTAATCCTCATAATCCACAACCTAAGAGATCTGATAAGAATGACTTTACTGCTAGGAAGCATGGTAAAGAAAGGGAGCCATGGGTTCAGAGATCTATGCCCTTTCCTCCTAAGCCATCCAAGCAAAAGGATGATGAGGATTTTGCGCGCTTCGTCGAGACGATAAGACCCATCTTTCTGCAGATGCGGTTAACTGATATGCTCAAGATGTCTCCGTATGCCAAGTACATGAAAGATATCGTGACTAATAAACGGAAGATACCAGATCTTGAGATCTCCACCATGCTTGCCAACTACACTTTCAAGGGTGGAACTCCTAAGAAACTTGGTGATCCCGGAGTGCCCACTATACCTTGCTCCATTAAAGGAAACTACGTAAGAACTGCCTTATGTTACCTTGGAGCCGGTGTTACTGTTATGCCGATCTCTCTTTATCGTAAAATTGAATTGGATAAGTTGACACCCACTGAAATTTCTCTGCAAATGGCCGACAAATCAACTGCTTTCCCTATCGGCATTTGCGAGGATGTGCCTGTTGTGGTTGCTAACACGACTATCTTAACAAACTTTGTTATCTTGGATATTCCCGAGGACGATGCCGTGGCTGTCATCCTCAGAAGACACTTTTTAAACACTGCAGGGGATGTTATAGATTGCAACAAAGGCAATGTCACTTTCCATGTCAATGGTAATGAGCACGCAATGCACTTTCCGAAGAAACGATATCAAGTACATTGCGTCAATGCTATCGAAAAGACTTCATCAATTCGTATTGGGAGCTTTGAATTCCCTATTCCTCGTGTCAAGATGAAGTATGATTTGCTTGTTGGGTAGATACATATCCCCATTGAGGTGACTTAGTGGCTATTCAGAAATTCTCCATTCTCTCTTGATATTCGAGAAGGTTTTGTCATGAGGTCTTGATCAATCCTATTGACGGATTTCTTTCGATGACCATGAAATGCATGAATCAAAGAGTCACATACCTCTGTTTTGAGCTTTCATTTTCTGTTGCTTAGAAGAAAAATCATGGAATTAGTTTAGCTTTTCCTGTTTTCTGGTTTAGCGTCCCAGAGAAAAATAGCTCGAAAATAAAAGTTCTTCGTTGGTCCTGAAAATTTAGTATGATTTTTTCTAGAATTTTTGAAAATTACTAGGCCTGAGAGCTCGCCTGGGGGCCAGACCAGTGGGTCACAAGCCCTGCCACCGACACCCCCCTGTTGGCGGAGGGCAAGCTTGTGGGGCCCACAGGGACCCCCTGCACTCATTCCAGCTCCCAGCCTCTTCTTCCACCTCCAGAAAAAATTGTTTCGCAGCTCAAACCCGTGTTCTTGCTCATTTGGTTGTGATTTTCGATCTCCTTTCTCAAAGTGCCATTCTCCGAACCGTTTTGGGGAAATTACTCCTTGGTAAGTGACTCCTCCATTGGTCCAATTAGTTTTTTCTCTAGTGCTTTATCTTTCGTGTATTCTTGCTACCTTGGTGACCCTGTTCTTGAGCTAGAAAGGTTGATTTTAGCTGGTCCCAAGTAGTTTTAGCGTGTGATACGGTCTCTAGGCACTAGTAGGAGTAGTTGCTAGAAGGTATGGTTGGTCTTCATTCACTTTTCTCTTGAACTTCAAAAATTTCAGCAAAAGGGAATTTTGTTCAGGAGGAAGTTTCATGGTGGTTCCTCATGTAAGAAGGGTCCCCGTCTTTCTTTTCGGGAGCCCGAACCATTTCAACTTAGGGACGCACCGGTGCAACCATGTGAATGGCCTCCGATGAGTTTATGATCGAAGCAGGTTTCAAGGATGAGTTTGATACACTTGTCCGTAATGCCAGGTTAGAAGAATTCATCTCAGATAAATGTGAACAGTATGCTATGCTCACTGCCTCTTTCGTCCGTAGATTTAAATTTCCAGTCGGCCGTGACTCATCCATACTGTTTGATCTGTACGATAAATCCTATACCATGGATTTAGAGGATTTCAATAGGATTTACAAGATACCCGATGGGGGTAGTATTAATGATCCTTCTAAATATTCGGTCAGAGACTTTGTCTCCAGTATAACTGTTGGAGAAACCAAAGATATCATGCAAGCCACCATAGGAAGCATCCACTTCCCTGCCTTGCACTACTTTGCACTCTTCATAGGTAGGTGCATTAACGCCAAGGGTGCACATTGTCACCTATGCGCTTCCGACCTTAGTATCCCTAAGAGTGCAGTAACAGGTGACAAGAGCTTCAGTATGGGAGCTATAATAGTAAGGAGGCTGAATAAAAATGCTAGTGAGGGGGATTTCTTTGGTGGAGTTTATGCTACAAGCTTAGCAAACTTTTTTGGAATATCCATCCGTTCAGAAGACCGTCCTCTCCGTACAGCCTACTTTGATCGTGTCGCTCTAACACGCTACCAGTTCTTTGAGAGAGATCATGGATGCCTCCTTTACCGCTTGATATTTAACTGGCAGTGTGTTTTCCATATTACACTTCCTGCTCCTGCTTTCTTTGACTTTCAGGTAAAACAAAGATACTACATAACCATAGGAGAGGCAGAGGAGTATTAGAGGGAGGCGACGGCTGCTCGACTTCAGGAGACAGCTATTCAGGCAGTGGCTGCAACACTCCCGTATAACACCCATTATGATTTTGGGTTTCGCCAGGACCATCCATGGGACTAGACCAAGCTAGGCCAAAAGCCTAAGCTTGGGGGAGTACATGTTCTCACCGACTTTCCATTCATGCTTATGCTTTCACTTTGATTAGCCAGTGTTTACACTTTGCCACTGTACTATCCATGCTAGTTTCTTTTTGTTTTCTTGTTTTCTTGTTTTGTGTCCTTTTGAGAAAGCCCAAAAAGATTTTTGTTTCTTCTTTTGCTTGTTGGGAGCTTTCCCGTGTAAATAGTTTTATTTTTCTTTGGGTGAAGGTAGAAGGTATTGGTTACAATGTTTAGTGGTTTTTTCAGGCATACCTATTTAGCTTTCAAAGAGCCATATTACTTTGTCTTCTCCTTTATGTCTGCCTGCAGATTCAGCTTAGTCCAATGCTCTTATTATTGTTCACATCGTTCGATCGTGCAAATGAAAGGCAATAATGATGATATATGATGAAGTGACTGAGACTGAAAAGCTGGTATGAACTCTATCTATTTTGTTTTTGTAAATATGACTAGCTTGTTGACCCAGATTCAACTTTGTTGTGAGAGAACCATGTTTGCAATGACAACTTAGAGATCATAATTTCTGATGCCATGCTTATTTAGCTAGGAGCTTATAATGGTTTGTCTTGATTACGAACATAGATTTTGAGATGACTATGATGTAGTATGATAGGATGTTTTTCTCCTTTGAATGTTTCAAGTGACTTGACTTGGCGCACGTTCATGCATGTAGTTGAAACAATTCAACATAGCCTCTATGATGTTCGTGTTCATGGTGATTTATATCTTGTTCATGCTTGCATTCAATGTTAGTCAAACTCATTGCATCTTGATGACTGTTGTCGCTCTCTAGTTGGCCGCTTCCCAGTCTTTTGCTAGCCTTCGCTTGTACTAAGCGGAATACTGCTTGTGCATCCACTTCCACAAACCCAAAAGTTTTTCCATGAGATTCCACCATACCTACCTATTTTGCGGTACCTACCTCTCGTTCCAAGTAAATTTGCATGTGCAATTCTCTAAATCTTCAAGAAATAATTTGTTTTGCTTGCCCAAACCGTTCATGTGGTGACAGAGGACTATTGGAATCTTCCATGCTAGGAGCGTTATCCTCGACATGTGTTTATTCACTGTCATTCACGAGAAAGGGGCCGGTAATTGGAATGCCCAGTTCCACGCTAAAATCGAAAACATAACTGTAAAACAAGACTCCCCCCGGATTGATGTTAGTATGGACGGTACCCGAGGATTCGGCTAGCCGTGGAGTGTGATTGATTAGGGGCGGGGGAGTTAAAACTTTACTTTTCTGTTTGGGAACCGCCTATAGCATGAGTAGCATGGAAGATATTGAGAACTCTTGGTCATTGCGTTGACAATGACAGCATGCCACCCAAAATTATTATCTCTATTTTCAAAGCTTGAGCTCTGGCACCTCTGCAAATCATTGCTTCCCTGTGCGAAGGGCCTGTCTATTTATTTTCTTGTTGAGTCATCCTCTTCTTATATAAGCACCAATTAGAGAGCACCTCTGTTATTTTTATGCTTTGCTTTTGATTGATATTGAGTATGACTATGACTGGATCTTCGTTGCTATGAATTACAATGTTTAGTCAACCCTTGATCTTTGAAAGTGCTCTGCATTTATGTTCTGCGGTCTCGGAAAGAGCTAGCGAGATACCACCTATTCATATTGCTTCATGCTTGTTTTTGATTGAAGTGTTGGTATTTGAAACTCATTAATATTTGCTCGTTAGCTGATTATGCCATTGATATTAGTTTACCGTGAGACCTTTGTGTCACTTGCTTATGTGGTTAACTCGTGATCTTCCTGAAATTCTGGTTATGAGTTAGACATAGTTGCAACAACAAGATCAAACAGAGTTTGTCAAAGTTTTTGTTTCTCTCTCAGTTTGTCAACTGAGTTGCTTGAGGACAAGCAAGGTTTTAATCTTGGGGGAGTTGATACGTCTCCATCGTATCTACTTTTTCAAACTCTTTTGCCCTTGTTTTGGACTCTAATTTGCATGATTTGAATGGAACTAACCTGGACTGATGCTGTTTTTAGCAGAATTGCCTTGGTGTTATTTTTGTGCAGAAATCAATGTTTTCCAAACGTCCTGAAAATTTACGGGGAACATTTTTGGAAAATATGAAAAATACCTGCGCCAAGATCCACCTGAGGGGGTGGGCTAGTGGGCCACCAGCCCTGCCTTCTCCACCCCGTGGTGGTGGTGGGCAAGCTTGTGGGGCCCACATGGCTCTGCCGCCCCCCAACCTCAGCTCTATAAGTTCACTTTCGTCCCAGAAAAAATAAAAAGAGAAGATTTCATCGTGTTTGCGATATGGAGGTGCCGCCACAACCTGTTCTTCATCTGGAGGGCAGATCTGCTATCCGTTTTGGGCTCCGGAGAGGGGAAATCGTCGCCATCGTCATCATCAACCTTCTTCCCTCTCCAATTCCATGAAGCTCTTCGTCGTTCGTGAGTAATCTATTCGTAGGCTCGCTGGGCGGTCATGAGTAGGATGAGATCTATCATGTAATCGAGTTAGTTTTGATGGGGATTGATCCCTAGTAACCACTATGTTCTGAGATTGATGTTGCCACTATTTTGCCATGCTTAATGCGTGTCACTAGGGCCCGAGTGCCATGATTTCAGATCTAAAATTATTATGTTGTCACCAATATATGTGTGTTTTATATCTGATCTTGCAAGTTGTAGTTACCTACTATGTGTTATGATCCGGCAACCCTGGAGTGACAATAACCGGAAACACTCCCGGTGATGACCATAGTTTGAGGAGTTCATGTGTTCACCAAGTGCTAATGCGTTGGTGCGGTTCTTTATTAAAAGGAGAACCTTAATATCCCATAGTTCCCTTTTGGACCCCACTGCCACGGGAGGGATGGACAATAGATGTCATGCAAGTTCTTTTCCCTAAGCACGTATAAGGACACACGGAATGCATCCCTACATCACATTGACGAACGGGAGCTAGCCACATATCTCTCCGTGTTATAACTGTTGCATGATGAATATCATCCAAACAAATCACCGACCCATTGCCTACGAGTTTGTCCTACTGCTGCTGTTACTTGTCTTGCTCTGTTGTTACTACTGTTGCTGCTACTGTTGTTACTACTGTCGCTTGCTCTGTTGCTACTTGCTACTGCTATCACTACTCTTGTTCCTTGCCACTGCTGTTACTCGCTACTTTGTTGTTACTACTTTGCTGGCAGATACTAATCTTTCAGGTGTGGTTGAATGTGACACATTCAGCTGCTAAAACTCGAGAGTATTCTCTCACCTCCTGTTTGGCGATCAACAAATTTTGGTCGAATACTCTACCCTCGGAAATTACTGTGAACCCACACACTGGTGGGCCATCAACAACATTCTTCTAGTTTCATTGGTGGGGAGTGCTTGTAGCATTTTTTGTGGCGCCGTTGCCGGGGAAGGTTTATTGTCACAGAATCAGCATTCGTCTAGCTATTGCCAGAGAGTGCGAGTCAACCACCTAACGGCGGCAACAGGAGCAACCAACTCCATGCGGATGCCCATC
Source organism: Hordeum vulgare subsp. vulgare (assembly GCF_904849725.1). NCBI lineage: Eukaryota > Viridiplantae > Streptophyta > Magnoliopsida > Poales > Poaceae > Hordeum > Hordeum vulgare. Next base: position 264,685,941 of record NC_058519.1, on the reverse strand, counting down.
GCTAGAAGAACTCCGAGCAACGCGAACGGTGGGACCTCCCCCCGCCGTAGAAAGGGACCGCCACCTTCGCGCTGCTGAACGGCTTTGGATGTCGATCGAACACCTACATAAAGCGTTACGTACCGTGTTATGTATCACCACCTAACCCCCCCGTCGAGGAAGAGAATCACCCGTCCTCCCCAGGCGCCTTACCTCCTCAGGATTAAGGAACGCTTTGGGGGTCCCCCTTGACCCGCACAGTGGGGCTCCCAATGGCGGAGCACTGGGCCCAAGAGGCGAGGGCTGGGAGGCGCCCCCAAGCCATGGGGCATGACGCCAGCCACTGCCACCGCTAAGAAACTGCGAAGAACCGAGTCCTCGGCCTCAGGAGGACGAGTCGGAGAAAGCAACGAGACACAAGTGGCGCGGGTCACCCACGGCGACTACGATGCTATTGTTGGCGCCGAGGGTGGGCCTCACGAGGCGCCCCTCAGGAGCGAAGAAGCTATGTGAGGTAATTTTTGGGGTTCACTGCTCTAAGGGGTGTCTGCCGGCCGCGTGAACTGCAAGTGTTCAAGGCACAACTCTCCCCATCATATTATTTATGCATGCTTCCATAATTTTTGCTGCATCCACTCAACGATCTAATATCTTGCCTTGCTTCCATCTTTGGGTGATCTACCCCCCCCCCCCCCCCCCCCCGCTCGAGGGGTCCGGCCGGTGCGCGTCACCCCATTGCGGGACCTGGGGAGGCCCTGCGGCTACCCAGGGCCACAATCAACAGGACGAAATGGGGGTCACATGAGCGTCAAAAGGGGGATCCTCAGCATCGAGCCTCAGGAGCCTTATCGGTCATAAGGCCACCTGCCACCCTTGATGTCGTCCAAGAACATTCAGTCATTATCAGGGGTGGCAGGGCTTGACCCCATAGTTGCATTCATCCATTTGATCGCAAGCAACGGCGGTTGGGAAATGTGCGGGATCGGGTCTTGACGACACAGAGCCGGTCGAAAGTCAAAGGGGGCTCCTGAGCATCGCGCCTCAGGAACCTTACCGGTCACAAAGTGACTTGGCCACCCTGGTGCCGTCCAGGCACATTCAGTCAGTATCAGGGATGTCAGGGCCTTGGCCCATGAGGAACGACCTTGGTAATGGGTCGCGCGTCACAATGGCAGGGAAATGTGCGGGACTGGGACCTGCTGACGTAGAGCAGTAGAAAAGTCCTCTACCATTCTCAGGAGAAGGAGGAAACATCGCGAAGCCGGAGCGCCCTCGCCTTCACCGTATAGTCCCCATGGGACCTGCATGAACCTGTGGCAACCGGAACCTAATTCATCCCGTGACACTCTTACGTAATAACGAGCTAAGGCTGTATACGCCCAGGGGCCCCCGAGGACACGGAAGGGGTCCATCCCACGCTGAGTGGATGATCTATGCTCTGCGCTGGGTGAAGATGGAGGCAATCAATGCAGTCCACCAATGATTCAAAGGAATCATGCGCCTCTGCCTCAGGGGTAGGGACACTCGCCAGGCCAAAGCATCCTCCCAGATACACCCCACCGTGACACTCTCACGTAATAGCAAGCTATGGATGTATACACTCGGGGCCCCTCGAGGACGCAGAGGGGTCCCTCCCACGCCTAGTGGCAGCCCTACACTCCGCACTAGGGAGAATATGGAGGAAGTTAACTTAGTCCGGCAATGACTATGCCCGCAGCTGGGGGAGATGGCCGCAGAGATTAACCTAGGTGTCGGACGCGGCGTTTTCTTGCTGCTTCTTAGAGCTTGAATTATCCTCTTCTGGACTTAAATTTGTCGATTTCAGAATTTGATATTTGGAAAACAAAAAGAGGCGGAATTTTCTCTTGCGCTTTCTCGTTTCACCGGCTTTGAAGCCTCCTTTTCTGGATGACACTTTCTGAGGAGTTGAACCCTCCGCACCGCCCCTAGGCACCAAGGAGCGTGAAAGCAAGGACTTGTTGTCCTAGGGGAAAACATTTTCAGCGGTCGACCCCCGATCGGGGGCTCGGATCGAAGCACGATACCACCACAAATAGTCTTGGGAGGCCTGAGGGCACCCTGGGGCGATGACGAAAGGGACGGAATGGGAATCGCGCGAACATCAAAGGGGGCTCCTGGTTATCGAGCCTCAGGAGCCTTACCGGTCAGAAGGCAACTCGCCACCCCTGGTGTCGTTTGGAGCTCAGGTCGCAGTCGGGGGTGGCAGGGTGGAATCAAACCTAACGACAGTGGGGAAATGTGTGGCACCAGGGCCTGTCGACGTAAAGCGGCTTGAGTGTCAAGGGGGGCTCCTAAGCAACGTGCCTTAGTGGACTTACTGGTCGCAAATCCACACGGCCACCTAGGTGTCGCCCATGTCGGCACCCAGGGCGTCGGGGCTTTGCCCCGTGAGGAACAACCTTGGTAATGGGTTGCCCCTCGCGGCGATAGGGAAATGTGCAGGACCGGGACCCGTAGACATAAAGTGCCGAAAGGGTCTCCACCCCAGCCACTGACAAAGCAGGAGCTACTCAGGAGGAGCTACGGAAGAGCCGGCGCAAACCCACGAGCTAAGTACCCTGCTATCTCAGACGGGGGCCATCTGGTTTCAGAGCGAACCAAGAACCAGTTAAAAACATGTGTACTAACAAAAGGATGCAGGTCCTAAGGACTAAGCTGCGGCAAGGAACGAGGCCATCGACAAAGCGTGCAGCGGCAAAGACGATGCCTCGGGAGGATGGGAGATCATGAGGGCCCTGGCCGCCATTGCCCTCAAGTAATGCATCGGTCCTCCACGGGCCCTATGCAAGGAAGCCACGCCGCAACGACTACCAGCGAGCAAGCCATCGATTCAAGAGCGAAAGGAAAAATGGAGAATGGCGGAGGTAATCTACAAAAGTTTAACGCCCAAAAGGGCAGAGTTGATGGTCCAAGATTACAGGGGCAGGAAAACAGAAGCTGGGGGACACCTAGGGGGAGAGGCCGCCGACACCGCCCTTGGCGCCAGTAGTCTTGGCGTCGGAGCCCTCCTCCTCACTAGAGATGGGCACCCGGACGTACCGCTCCACCAGGGCGTCCACGCGTGGGCGTACTTTGTCCCAGAGAAGACGTCGGGACTCAGCGGGCACCGGCTCAACGACGCGCTGGAGATCAAGCTGCTCGACGAGGCGGCACAGGTTGGAGAAGACGAGCGTCAAGGCACGTCCTAGAAGCTCCCGTGCGTCGGAAGCGTTGTCCTCCTCCATGCGGGAGACGCCGACCTCCAGCATCTCCACCACCTTCTAGAAGAAGGGGAGGTAGCCCCATCGCTGCTCACCCTTGGCAGCGCCGTGGCATCCCCCATGAATCGGCGCGTCGGCCTACCGCCCGGCCGGCGATGCTCGCGTAATGCTTGGCACACTGGGACTCCATCATACGAGTGTATGGCGCCTCGTCCTGGGCAGCCTGAGCGGCATTGGCCGCATCCTGGTCCTGTCTCTGCTGTGAGACCAACTCCGCCTAGGCCTCCGCTTCGCCCTGGCGGGCAACCTCGGCACTCTCGAGCTGAGGCCGCAGCCCCTCCGCCTCCTCGTGAAGCCCGCCGAGCTTGAGTTTCTTGGTTGCAGGCGCTCTGGAGAAAAGGGAAGATCAACCACCAAGCAGCAGACGGGACAACATGGAAAGGGGGTGCAAACGAGGGACTTACTCATTGGTCGCGTGGACGCGTGGACGCGTGGCGACCCTGAGGGCCGTCCGCCGCTGCTCCCGAGGGTGAATGAGGCTGCAGACGGATCCGCACATTCCCACCTACTAGGGTTCCCTCCTAGAGACGCCATGGAAGACGAAGAAACGAAGGGGAGAAGAAATTTTTCTCGGTGGAGCAAAGAAAGGAAAGAGGAATCTCAAGATCACAGTGCTCCACTGATGACCCACAAGTGTAGGGGATCTACCGTAGTCCTTTCGATTAGTAAGAGTGTCGAACCCAACGAGGAGCAAAAGGATCTCACAAGTGGTTTTTAGCAAGGTATTCTCTGCAAACACTTAAATTATCGGTAATAGATAGTTGCGTGTTAATATGATTCGTAGCAAGTAGCAAGTAACAATTGTAACAAAGGTGCAGAAAGATGGCCCAATCCCTTTTGTAGCAAGGGACAAGCCTGGACAAACTCTTATAGGAGGTAAAGCTCTCCCGAGGACACATGGGAATTTCTGTCAAGCTAGTTTTCATCATGTTCATATGATTCACGTTCACTACTTTGATAGGTTGATATGTGGGTGGACCGGTGCTTGGGTGCTGCCCTTACTTGGACAAACATCCCACTTATGATTAACCCCTCTCGCAAGCATCCGCAACTATGAAAGAAGAATTAAGACAAAGTCTAACCATAGAATTAAACTAGTGGATCCAAATCAGCCCCTTACGAAGCAACACATAAACTAGGGTTTAAGCTTTTGTCACTCTAGCAACCCGTCATCTACTTATTACTTCCCAATGCCTTCCTCTTGGCCGAAATAATGGTGAAGTGTTATGTAGTCGACATTCACATAACACCACTAGAGGAAAAACAACATACAACGCATCAATCTAACGAACGAATACCAAATTCACATGACTACTTATAGCATGAATATCCCATGTCCTCGGGAACAAAAGTGACTACTCACAAAGGATAATAATATTCATGACCAGAGAGGTATTGAATAGCATCAAGGATCTGAACATATAATCTTCCACCGAGTAATCCAATTAGCATCAACTACAAAGAGTAATTAACAGTACTAGCAACCTTACAAGTACCAATCGGAGTCACGAGACGGAGATTGGTTACAAGAGATGAACTAGTGTTTGGAGATGAGATGGTGCTGATGAATATGTTGATGGTGATGAGTCCCCTCCGATGAGAGGAGTGTTGGTGATGACGATGGCGATGATTTCCCCTACCGGGAGGGAAGTTTCCCCGGCAGGACGACCCTGCTGGAGCTCTAGATTGGTTCTGCTCAAGTTCCGCCTCGTGGGGGCGGCGATTCCTCCCGAAAGCCTCCTCCTGATTTTTTCTGGAACGAAACCCTCCTTACAGCAAAAGAAGGGAGCCAGAGGGCCAACATGGAGCCCACAAGCCCCCTAGGCGCGGCCAGGGGGTAGGCCGCGCCTAGCAGGCTTGTGGGCTCCTGGTGGCTCCCCTCTAGGACTTCTTCCGCCTAGTATTTTTTATAAATTCCAAAATAATTCCTCGTTGATTTTCACGGCTTTTGGAGTTGCGCAAAATAGGTATCTCAAACTTGCTCCTTTTTAGGCCAGAATTCCAGCTACCGGCATTCTCCCTCTTCATGTAAACCTTGCAAAATAAGAGAGAAAAGGCATAAGTGTTGTACCGTGAAGTGTAATAACAGCCCATCAAGTGATAATTATCAACATAAAAAGCATCATGCAAAATGGACGTATCATCCCCCATTGCGAGGGGCGGGGCAAACTTATAGGTGAACCGCGTCCACCAATCGTCATGGGAGCTCGAGCGTCGCGCGCCCCTCGAGGGCTGCGAGATGGGCCGGCGGGCGCGTTGCCGCCCACGTGGCCTCACCTGACAACTAGGCGGTCACGTCCGTGAGGGCCATGGGGCGTGGGAAGGCCGCGCCGATGCCATTCAGTGAGTAACAATGATGGCCGACACGGTTGTTGGAGATCATGCCATCATGGTCTGATGCGCCCCAGACGCCTCGAGAAGCGAGAGCGTCGGCGCATGGCGTGTGGACAAGTGTACCGCCTGGCCCGCAGGCAATTAGGACCTGTGACGCTTCGGGCCGCCCTCAAGGCTTCGCCAGGGAGCCAGCCCAACCGCGCCTTGGGCCCGGGGGCTATTGTCGTTGTTCTGGGAATGGGGGTACCCTAACCTGCCTGCGTGCGGCCCAGGGTTGGCCACTTAATCGACTCGAAACCAACAGGCCCGGCAACACTCAAGGCAAGGCCCTCGCGAGGGGCCAAGGCTCGCGAGGAGGAACGGTACCAAGACCCAGAGGGGGGCTCCTCAGGACCCCTCCGAAGCGGCGGACATTCTGAGGCGAGGCCCGACCTCAGGAGTCAAGGATGACGCGGAGGAAGGACACGCGAACTGCAGATAGCCGGACGGAGCAGTTTCCCCTTTAGTGCAAAGGGGGCAAGGACGCACGCAAGTCTCCAAGGCATCTCCCAAAGGTTTCCATTCTGGTGCAACAAGGCCATGCTGCGGGGCATCATCCTTTGACCCGTCCCTACTACATTAACAACCACTTTGTAAGCGAAGAATACTTTTGGACAAGGGAAGCATGTTCCCCTGTCCCACCTGGGAAATCGGACATTGTGGGATCTCTTCCCGTCGAAATGATAAGGGAAGAGGACCGGGGCCGCCGCTATATGTAGAGAGTAGGTTACTTCATGGAGGAGGAGATTTCACTCATTCGCCCAATGGCTCCACACAAAGGCCACCCAGCCTCCGGAGGCCCAAGAAAATTGTACTAGTTCATCCACCAACCTCCACGAGAGGCTATCCACCAAAGCAGGAGTACGGTATTACACTTCTCAGTTGCCCGAACCTGGGTAAACTGCCGTGTTTAGTATCTTCCTCACCATCAACTGAGTTATTTGCCATCCCCACCGAGTAGCAAGTCAGGTGAGGAGAGCCCGCGAGAGATCTTCGTACACGCCCCTGAGTTCGAATCTTTAGGGTTTTGCGAAGCCCGAAATCCGACACAAGCTTTAAGAGAACCACCTTATGCCAAAATAAGCAAGTGTGAATTTTGGCTCCATGAAATTGGATTCTTGGGTCATATGTTTACTGTAGCAGGATTGTTACTGGATCGTGCCAAGATTGTAGTCGTGACTAAATGATAATCCCCAAGAAATATGAAGGAAGTCAGAATATTCCTCGGACTCGCATGATATTACCCCAAGTACGTCGAAGGATTCTCAAGCATTGCTAGACCCATGAATCAGCTCATAAATAAGGCCAAGAAGTTAGAATAGATACCGAAGTGCGAAGAAAGCTTCCAAGAGCTCAAAAAGAGAATGAGGACAACCTAGTTTTGGCCACCCCCGATAATCACAAGAGTTTGTGATATATTGTGATGCATTGAGAACCTGGCTTCGAGGTGTTCTTATGCAAGAAGGTAGATTCGTAACAGATCTATCCAGACAGTAGCGTCTTCATGAAGAGAACTATTGTAGTCATGATCTGGAGTTAGCAGACGTAGTTTATGTCTTAAAGACGCGTCGACATTACCTTCTAGGGAAGCAATGTGAGAAATACACGGACCACAAGAGTTCTAACTATATTTCCACTCAAAAGTAATTGAACATGAGGCGGTGAAGATGGTTGGAGTTGATCAAGGACTATGACCTCAACGTTCAATACCACCATGCATAGGCTAACGTGGTAGCGGATGCCTTAAGCCGAAAGCCTTTTCCCTTGAACGCTATGATTAAGGAAATGCTACCAGCCTTGTATGAAGAGCTAGAAAGTTTTGCCTTGGAACTGGTTACACCAGGATTTCTTGGCAACCTCGAAGAAAATCCTACCTTGATCGATGATATTAAGGAAGCTTAGAAGGGACACACGAGTATTGAAAGAACCAAGAGGAAGATCAAGGCATGCACGTCCCCATGATTCTCAGTGGATGAACTAGGAGTCGTATGGTTTGGGAATCACATGTGCATACCCAACAAAGAGGAGCTCAAGAATTTGATCTTGCAACAAGCGCATGACACTCTATATTCCATCCATCCTTGAGGAACCAAGATGTATCAAGACCACAAAGCAAGATTCTGGTGGCAAGGTATGAATAGAGAGATAGCCACTTTTGTCGCTAAATGTAACATATGACAAAGACTTAAGCCGAGCATCAATGACCTGTTGGATTGCTTCAACCTCTCAAAGTGCCTGAATGGAAGTGGAACAAAGTCAGGATGGATTTCATCACCGGATTGCCCAGGTCAAGCAAGGGACATGACTCCTTTTGGATGGTTATTGATCACTTGACCAAGGTTGCCCACTTCATTCCCATCATGAACACTTACGACACAAACAAGCTAGTCAGTCTTTACATGGAAGGTAGTGTGAGCCTCCACAGAGTTCCTGAGGAGATTGTGTCACATCAAGATACCTAGATTACCTCGAGATTCTAGAATAAGTTTCAAAAAGCTATGGGAACCAAACTACCCTTCAGCACCATTTTCCACCCATAGACCAGAGGCTAGATACCTGAAGAAACGATTCATACTTGTGTGTTGGCATATGGATCCAAGTGGGAAGATTGTTTACCATTCAACTAGTTCTCCTACAACAATAGCTATCAGTCCAACCTTCAAATGGTACCATTTGAGGTGTTTTACGGATGAAAGTGCCGCACTCCCCTCAACTCGTCAGAAATCGTATAAGGACTACTCTTTGGACAAGATTCTCTCCGTCAAGCCGAAGAGCAAGTTAAACTGATCAGAGAATGTTTAGAGACTGACGTGTCAAGACAGAAGAGCTACGCCGACTCAACCTACTGAGAAGTGAGCTTCTGCATGGGATACCATGTTTATCTCTGAGTCAGGCCTCTCAAGGGAACCAAGTGTTTTCACATTAAAGGGAAGATCGCACCAAGATATATTGGTCCCTCCAAGTTCTCCAAAAAACAAGAAGAAGTTGCCTACCAACTAGATTTACCTTCTGAGTTATCCGATGTGCACAACATTTTCGAGTTGTCGCAACTTCGTAAGTGTCTCCATGTTCCCACCCCCCCGACCACTATAAGGACATCGATCATCAATGTGTCGATCTTCATCTAGACCTCACTTATTATGAGAGACAAGTTCGTATCTTGGATGAAGCCGAGCGGTGCACTCGAAGCTGCACCATCAAGTACTTCAAGGTCTAGTGGAGCAACCACACTGAAGTTGAAGCCACATGGGAGCATGAAGACTACCTCAAGTCGAATTGCCTTATCTCTTCAGTGCCTAGCTTACGAATTTGGGGGAAGAGATTCTTGTAAGGGGGTAGGTCTGTCACACCCCATGATTTGTATCACTTTACTATGTTAATAAAGCTAAAAAATTTAGACCAACAAAAACTTTTTGTGAGCATATCATGGTTGAGTTGATTTCTATTTGCTTGTTTGCTAGTTTGTGCTTTATTCAAAAAACCCTCCCGATCTCATAACTCATCTCCTTGTTCCAAAACTTTGCCCAGTGATCTTGCCTTGTGTGTATGACATAAATTTTTTTCACAAATTATTATTCTGGCAAAAAAACATTTATTTGATTTAGGTTTTCAAAACCCTCTAAACTGAGGTTTGTTCTACAAGTCCTCAAATTAAGGTAACTGTTTTGCCAGATTTTATTTGGAATCTATCATCTATAAGAGTTCCAAAAAACCAAAAAAATCAATGTTATATTGTATTTTATTTAAATGACTTTTTTGGCTATAAATGGTCTTTTGTAGGGAAAAATTATTTTATGTTTCAAAAATATTTGAGAAAAATTTAGGGAAACTCAGTGGACATATATTTTCCAAATATATGAGTTTCAACACATGGCCATGCTTAAACTATCCGGCAAAACCATCCAAAACCCATTATGGACATTTCAAGTATTTGAAATATTTCTATAAGGACGTATCAACTCCCCCAAGCTTGATAATAGAGACCACGTGCCGGTAAACTTGGAGCTATGGCGACTCCCACCTCCCACCTCCCTCTCCGACGACTCCATGGCGATCTGGCCTTCTAGCCGGTGGATACCTTTTCCACTCCGGTCAACACCACAGGTGCACTATCCCGATCACGCTGGTGTGTTTTTATGGCTTGCATGGGTGGCTCCACGTTGGATCTGGAATTTTTCCATGGGGCTTCTTTTGCGGATGAGGTGTTTTATCACTATGGGCTCCAGGTACATCCTCTTCCTCGATGTCGGCCGTTCATCATGGTGGTCTCATTTGGTCGCCATGCATTCGGGCTCTCGGAGGATTCAGTTGCGGCGGCCCTAGAGGCGGCCATTGGTGGTTATGCTTTGGAGCTTATGGTCTGAAAAATCACTGATTCGGTCTTCTCTTCCATGGTTTCCTCGAAGCAAGTGGGCTTTCATATTCTTGATCTACGGTCTTTTAAGTGCTCCAGTTTCAAGTGTTTTTTCCATCTTTGGGGCAATGGTGGACCTAATTGGCACCGTGAGTTTTCTCTCTGGAAGAAACAATGCGATGCAGAATGGATTTTGGTTAGTCCTTCTAAGAGACGGGTTTCTTTAGGCCTGATGGCAATGCATTCCAGACCTAGGAAATCATGTTTTAAATCGAGTTCTTCGGTTCGCAAATAGTTGTCTTTTGCAACCCTCCAGCAATACGAGGTTTGCAAAGGGTATCACTGTCCTATCACACATGATGAGCTTATTACGCTACAAGTTGCTGGATATTCGTTGCCTCCTCGTGAGCGTGTTATCATCAGTGACCCACCGCCGGCGGAGCTCCGGTGGACGTCGGTGACGCCCCACATCTCATTTTGTACGGTCAATCAGTCGGGTTTCCATTCCGTAATTCCTGGGACATCAAATTCAAATAGCGATATTACCGGAGTTCTAACGGCTGATCCGCTATATCCCTCCGCCTTAGACGGGTCTACGGATCCATTTGAAACTGCACCAGTTGATTTACCTAGTGCACCTGAGCCTTTTTTCTCCACTGGGCTAGAAAATTCCAATGATACTGCTAGCCTGCCCTCTTCGCAGGGTCCCAGCGACAGTTTGACGACTTTATTAATGAGCGGATGGACGAAATTTTATCCTGCTCAAACTGTTCTGAACGTGGCCATTTTGCTTCGGCCTACCCGAACTCACTCACATTGATTTGCTCCTCTTGTAGCATTGTGGGCCATACTAAATCTAGCTGTGATGCTTTTAGGCGTGATAATTGTCTCACTTGGAAACGCAAGAGCCCCACCACCTACCCTGCCGCCGATAGCTCGGGAACTATTTTCTGATTTTGGGGAAACTGCGAAGGTTACCGAGAAGTTCCTCCCTGTCACATCGCCCCCATCACCTCCATCATCTCCCAGGACGCCATTGGAGCCCCCACCATTGACACCTGACCCTCTTGCTTCTTTGCCAGACATGGCCTACTTCGAGATTGATCCTACTCGCTTTCTACCGGCGGGGCACCACATCATCGACGGCGGCCCTGACCGACTGTTGCGGTCCTTCATCACGCTGGCGATGCCCATTGGCCGCCGCTTCGAGCAGTTAGTTATCGTTGAAGTCATGCCTGCTCCGCCGATGGACCAGATTGCTGAGGTACGGCAACAAGTCATTGACCTCTTGAACGATAGGGGTTTTCATGTATGTTCAACTCAACCCTGGATTGAGGGGGTTGGTCTTTTAGAGCTCCGTGATGCGGGTGAAAGCTTCGCCACAGTCCAGATAGTTCCTCAGGCATTGGGGAACGACTATTTTGTTCGGTGCATGCGTTACAACGCCAGAGTTGGCTTTCGGGGAGCTGATGGCTTTCGTCAAGGCTGTCTGATGCTATTGGGGGTCCCCATGGACTTCCGCAACACTAATGATCTTCGTGCGGCTGTCAATACTTTCGGAGAATTCCGTCATTGGGTCAGTGATGACCCTTTTCTTGCACGTTCGATCGTATTTCCTTTTTTCCGGATGACATCCTGGTCCCTCGAAGTGTTACTTTCTCAGAATATGTTGCATGGGGGGTGTGAGGGTTTCTTGGACTGCTCTGGTGTTTATTCTGGGGGCTGGTTTTGCTGAGCAAATGCGGAATGATGAGGATCACATGCCTTTGGATGGCAACCCCCAGCCCCTCCCTGGACAGTTGATCAATGATAACTTGATGTTTGCTCTCCCGCCGTTCCCTGCTCTTGGGTGGAACGCTGTACCAGTACCGCCACCATCGCCACCGCCAATGCCGGAGGCGCCTGCTGACGATGGTGGGTGGGGGTGGCAGCCTGAAGCTCCTAGAGACGAGCCCGCTGCGCCAGTGCAGGATGAAGAATCGATGGTAATCGATCAACCCACCTCCTCTGACTCTGTTCATGAGGTTTTCTTTGTTCCACCAGAGAATATGGAGGCTCCTGCGGCTGCAGAAGGTGCTGTTCCAGAGGTTCCCAATGCTAATGCTGCACCCGGGGGGTTTGTTTCACAGCCTTCTGTTCATCAGGACGAGCATAATGAAGGTTTTGTGCTTGCTGAGGATGCCGCAATTGAAGAAGCCCAGGAGGAGATCAACCCCTTGGCGATTGTCCCCTATCAACAGCCGCCGGTATGTCCTGACACTGTAATTGTTGGTGCAGCACGCGTTATGTTTGGGCGTGTTCTTCCTTCTGCTCTGGCATGGGCTCGTGCTTTTGATAGGCTTTAGGGGGAAATGTCATCCCAGCATGTTCCTCATCATCCGCATTTGCCTGCAATGAGGCCAATTCTTTTGCCCAAGCGATCCTGGTCCTTCGCTTTTGATGAGGTGCAGGCTGAACCTTCCATCACCTACTTGGATGAAACCCCTGCAGTTCCCTCCGACACTCCTGCTGCACCGACAAGTGGTGAGGTGTTCAGCTCCCCTATTGCTCCATAGAGGGCTGCCCACAAGAAGGCGACTCCAATTTTTGACTCCTCGATGTGTCGTTGTACCAGGGGTTCAATTAAGAGAGATGGTTATAAACCTTTGTTGTAGGAGTTGCCACTGCCGGTGCCAAAGAAGAGGAAGCCTCGGGCCAAGACATTGGAGGACCCGGTGGATCAGGCAAATCAAGATGAAGCTCTTCCACCTGCAACTCATGTCCGGGTGATCCAGGTTGTTGGCCAAAGCCTTGGCATCACCCCTGACAAGCTGATTGTGGATCGTCTTATGGAGGATCTGGCGATCTCCAAGCCTACATCTTCTGATTATTGAACAAATGTTGTTAATGTATCTATTTTCCTATTTTCCTTAGACATGTTATGGTCTCTTTTGCTTGGTGTGGTACTTTGTTGAACCTTCGCTGCGGGAGTTACTATGTAACTTTGCTTTTGCTACTATATTACTTTTCCATGGATAATCATTCTACTAGAAGTTGGCGTGTCCTCTGCTGGAATGTGAGGGGCTTGAATTCAGACTCACGGCAACGAGCGGTGCGCAAAAAAATTGATGAGAGCCGTGCAACAGTTGTCTGTCTGCAAGAAACTAAAATGCAAAATATCGACTTCCGGTCTGTCAATTTTTTTTGTCCCAAACGATTTGATCAGTTTGCTTATACCCCCTCGAGGGGTTCTTCGGGTGGCTTGATTACTCTATGGAATTCCTCAGTGTTGTCTGGTACTCTGGTAACAGTGCAGCCGTTTGGGGTGATTGTGTCCTTCACCTCTAACTACACTTCTGAATCCTGGACTCTTCTCAATGTTTATGGCCCTTGTCAGGGTGACCCAAGGGAAAAATTTGTTAGCTGCTTATATCATCTCCAAATACCTGTAATGGATAACTGGTTGCTGGTTGGGGCTTTAATTTCATTCGTTCTCCTACCAACAGAGGCCTCCCAGGAGCTGATGTCAATGATATGTTCATCTTGAATGACATTATTGGGCACCTTGGACTCTTGGAACTGCCTCTCAAAGGAAGATCTTTTACGTGGTCCAACATGCAAGACTCTCCACTTCTTGAACAGCTTGATTGGTTCTTCACTTCTGCTAATTGGATATCTTCATATCCATTGATCCAAGTGACTCCTCTGGCTAAGTCTGCTTCTGACCATGTTCCATGTGTAGTCTCAGTTAACACAACCATTCCCAAAAGTAACCTTTTAGGTTTGAAAACTATTGGGTAGAAATGGAGGGTTTCCTGGAATGTGTTGCAAACTCATGGAATGTTCCTTCCAGAGAGGGGCATATATCTGCTATCATCATGGACAAGTTCAAGCATCTTAGACAGGCTCTAAGGAAATGGCAAACCAGCCTGTCCAAACTCAAAGCTACTATTGACAAATGCAATAATGTAGTACTCTGTCCTGATGATCCGGAGGAGCTCAGGCCACTATACAGACCAGAAACAAACTTCAGGATAATTGTCAAATTTCACATGGAGAAGTTGTTATGTTTGAAGTTTATGTCCTGGAAAAAGAGAGCCACAATCATATGTAATAAAGTGGGGGAGGAGAACACAAAATTCTTCCATGCCATGGCCAGTGAGAGATACAGGAAAAACTCCATCTCATCTCTCTCCTTGCCTGATGGTTCAGTCATCACTGAAGATGAACAGATTGCTTCTTGCTTCTGGTCTTCCTTCAAAGATAGTATGGGCACCTCACATGGCATTAATTTAGTTTTTGATCTCCAAGCTCTCATCCAAAAAGTGGACGGACTATCAATTCTGACTGAACCTTTTCCCAAAGAGGAAATGGACAGGACTATCAATGAAATGCCTATTGACAAAGCACCTGGTCCTCATGGTTCTAATGGACTCTTTTCAAAAAATGTTGGCACATCATCTCCCCTGAGTTCTACCAACTTGCTGCTGCATTTCATGCTGGATCAACTCAGCTAGAAAACATGAACTCCTCCTATATCACCCTTGTGCCAAAAAAGACATCTCCTGAGCAAGTGGGTGACTTCAGGCCTATCTCCCTCACTGGTATGGGGCTCAAATTCTTGTCCAAAATGATTGCAAATAGACTTCAGCTACAGATTATGAACTGTATTCATAAGAACCAGTATGGCTTCATTAAGTCTAGGACCACTCAGGACTGTGTGGGTTGGAAACTTGAATACTTGCATCAATGTCATGAGTCTAAAAAACCTATTGTCATACTAAAGCTAGATTTTGAAAAGGCTCTTGACTCTATAGAACATAAGTTTATTCTTCAGATCCCGCAGCACAAAGGTTTTCCTGTCAAGTGGCTTCTTTGGGTTCAACAGTTGCTCAACACTGGATCCTCCTCCATCCTTGTTAATGGAGTTCCTTGTTAATAGCTGCAGATTTTCTCCAAACATTGGTTAATAAGTTGTTAGAAGATGGTTTGCTGCAGATCCCAATTCCTTGCCATGACAAGGATTTTCCAATTGTCCAATATGCTGATGATACTCTTATCATCATGCCTGCTGATAAATCACAACTTTTGGAGCTCAAAGCAATTATTTTGCTCTTCTCACAGTCCACAGGTCTTCAGGTGAATTAATACAAATCTGCTCTGTTACTGTAAGTGCATCTAGTGACCCTTAGTGATTTTGGTGGTTTGAAGACTTATAGCTTAAGTATCTAATGTGTTTGTGAGTGTACACAAGATCTATAAGTGATTGAGAAGTTTGAGATATTTGAAGAATATCGAACCCTAAAAATGTATGTCTTTAGTTGAAGAAATTGGTCTGAAGCTGAAGTAATGAATCGCGAGGAATCTGCGATGAAATTGCTATTCCTCATGAAGATACTGATATTGAGAAGTTCGATGTGTCCTGAAGAAAATCACTCTGAAGAATTTTAAGCATGAAGATTAACACTTTCTGTTTTATTTGCTTTGCATTTGAGTAATAGGAACACCGTACTGTTAAAGGGGGTCGAAGTTACACTATGGAATGAATTTCCTCATGATGCTCAACCCAAGCCTAAATCCTACCAAAACCTCAAGTGAGGAATACGAGTGACATGAGGACTCTCACAATTGAGGGTCCCGACCGTTTCGATAGCCATGCCAAGTCATTGGTCTTATCCATTCCAACGGTCATATTATTTAAGGGCATCAGTATCAAATCATGTCGGGATGCTCCCAGGCTATAAATAGCCACCCCCCACAACCATTAGCTGGTTGGTTACTCCGTTAGAAACTGACACTTGTCATAAGAGCAACCCAATTCCTCAGAGCCTTCGAGAGTAATTCATCAGTGAGGAAATACTCCATACACCTAAACCACAAACCAAACCTAGTAATTGAGCATCACTGAAGAAGTTGTTACTGTGTGGGACTGAAGCCTTTTACCTTTGAGTACTGTCCATCCTCCATACGGTTAGGCGTCATGATCTAGAGCTTTCCAGCAGTCAATTTTGGATCGCCGGGTGACCAAGTTTGTGAGGGTTTGGAAGACTGCCCTGAAGACTTACCACGAGTGTTGGGCGAGGACTGTGTGTCCTTAGCTCAAGGAGAATACGGTAGGGACAATGTGTCCTTTGGTTTCAATACCAAGCTGCTCCAAACCAGATGTACGACTGTCACAGCAGTTGGAACTGGGTCATCAGCGATTGTCTTCACTGAGAAACGGGTTCTAATTCCTCAACTCCTGACTTTCATCGTATTATGTGTTGATGACTTTCACTGCAACTGTTTGAAGAATTTGCTGAAGACTTTCTCTGAATTTGCTCAACCCCAAATTCTTCACGTCAGTTAATCCACATCTGTATTCTGTGTGCCTGCTCACTGTGCAATCTGTTTTCACATTCTTCACTCTGAAAAACTGTTGTTGTGAAACTTTGCACTTCTGATCCTTTACTGTTTTCCGCTATAAGTTAGTCATCAGTGAGGAATTTCCTCAAAAGGAATTTCCTCAGTGATGAAATTCAAAGAATCTCATATTCACCCCCTCTAGTCGATATAACGCACTTTCAATTGGTATCAGAGCAAGGTAGTCCCTTGTTATGTGTGATTTTGGTTTAACCACCTGGAGTTTTAGTTATGTCGACTGCAGGCATGTTTAAGGTGACTACAGCATGTCCTACCTACAAAGGAAAGAACTTTCCCTTCTGGAAGAACAAAATACAAATGCATCTACAAGCTATTGATAATGATCTCTCGTATATTGTGGAACATGGCGTCCCCATCATCTCTGCCAGTGTCACTGCGGCTGATGTGAAGAAATTCAAGCAACTCGATTCTCAAGCGAAGAACATCATCTGTGGCCATCTGAGCCCAGGCCAGTTTGGAAGAGTAAGTGCTTTGGGCTCTGCAACACTGATCTGGGAGAGACTGTGCAAGGTAAATGAAGGAGTATCAACCCAGCGTGACTCTCGTGTTGATATTCTTCGCAATCTCTTCAATCGCTTCAAGAGACATGACAACGAAAGCTGCCAAGACACCTTTGATCGCCTCACTGACATATCAAATGAACTGCAAGCACTGGGAGCTCGAGACATCACTCGTCACGAAGTTGTGAATAAACTGCTGAGATCTTTGGATTCTTCATTTGATACTTTAGTTCTGATGATTCAAGAAAGTCCAGATTACAAGATGCTTGATCTAGCTAATATACTAGAAATGCTAAATACTCATGAATTCCACCTAGAAGAAAAGAGAGATCTATATGGACCAAGCTATTCCAGACCACGTGCACTGAAGGCTAGAGCAATTTCCTCATCTGAAGACGAAGACACAGATGACAACATTTGTGACCCTGAAGAATTTGGACAGGAGCTTGCAATGCTTGAGAGGAAATTCCAGAGATTTACACGACGTGGCCAGTTCGGTAAATCTTCAAGAAGATACATGAGGAAATCAGAATCTTCATCTGAGGACTACAAGAAACGAACCTGTCACAAGTGCAAGAAATCAGGTCATTACATTGCTGATTGTCCCCGTTGGGGAAAGGAATCAAACAAGAAGAAATACAAGGATGACAGTTCTGATGACTCGAAGAAGAAGAAGAAATCTTCAAAATCCTCATCTTCAAAGCCCTCATCGCACAAGAAGACTAGTTTCAGAAAGGCTCGGGCACTTATTGGCAAGGAAATGGACTCCGAGGTAGAATCAGAGGAATGTGATGAAGAAGAGGGTTCTGATGAAGACTCAGAATCTGGACAGGCTAGTCTTGCACTGGCAACCACTTTCGTCAGCAAGTCAATCTTCAACCTTGAACAAAATGATAGCACCATCCGCACTGATGATTACGCTGATGACTTCGCTCCAACCTTTTGCTTCATGGCAAAATGTTCAAAGGTACCAAATAATGCCTCCTCCTCTGATTCAAGTGACTGTGAACCTGATAATTATAAGAAACCAAGTTATAGTAAACTTGCTATCATTGCCACTAAACAACAAACTGCCCTTGAAAAGCTTCAGAGACTTCTAGATAAAAGTGATGATCTGTTGAATGATGAAATGAATCTTACCCAAGTCCTCACCGAAGATGTGGAAAGTCTTCAGTCTAGATTTGATAATCTTCAGGATCGTTATGATACACTCCTCACTGATCATGAGAAGCTTTCGTATGAATTTCTTCAAAGGAAGCTTGATCTTGAGAAGCTGAGGATGTCTCATGATGATCTTCCTATGGAAAATGATTCATTACTAGCTCAACACATCAGCGCTGGTCAAGTTGAATTCATTCCTCCATGTCTTAAATGCATTGAACGCGAAACTGCTAATTCCTCACCAGAATCATCAAATGCTGCCATTGCTACAAATTCTTCAACTGCACCTGTTGTGTCTATTTCCTCGCTTGAAAATGCAGGGTTGAAGGAATTGTACGTGACAGGCATATACAAAAGCCTCAAAGGACATCAAACCCTTTGTGATGTGCTCAAAAAGCAAATCTTGAACAGGAACCCGAGGAAAGAAGGAATTGCCTTTGAGAGGAAATTAAATGCTGATGGATCTTATTGGAAACCTAAGCAGTATCCCAAAACCTCTTGGGTTGCTGCTACTGGGCCTCCTTTTGAACCATCTGAACTAACTGGTTTTTCATGTCAATTATCCAATTCCTCGGATGAGTCATTTGACTCCAACTATAAACTGTTCAAAAATCAATCTGGTGAAGTATTTGCTCGATATGTTGGAACTAATTGCAGGAATGGCCCTCCGTTGAGGAAAATCTGGGTTCCCAAAAGCTGTCTCAAAAATCTTCAGGTAAATGTCCTTACGACACCATCACTGAATAATCAGAACCCCAGATCAAATTCCTCACGAGGACCAAAGTCTTCAACTGACCAAAACTATGCTCGTACCCGTGCTAGTGCGTCTAACATGCAGGGAAACTACAAGGAATATGAAAATGAGCGTTACTCCTCAAATCATTATGTTCATAAATCCTCAAACCAGTTCTCTGCATATTCATATAAGTACTTTAATCCCCCTACTGTTAAGAGAAGTGCATTGGCTTCAATGCCACCTTTCTCATATGGTGCTCGTAGGATGATGAATGCTTTGCCACCCCTTCAGATGTGGGTGGTGAGGAAATCAAACTAATCACTTCTGCATGTCAGGTCTCCAGATGAAAATAATCATCTGAAGAATTTGCTGGAGACCTGAGGAAATGCTTGATATGACGCAAGCTAATGATTGATGAAATAGAAATATTTCACACGTCCGTACATTTCTGTTATGATGAAATTACTGATCTGATGAAATTAGTATCATATTCTTCAAATCTGAAGCATATGAGATGGTAAGTTGTACTAATTCATCTGCAGGATGACAAACCCAAGAATACTGAGTGGGTTCTTGATAGTGGCTGGACACATCACATGACTGGTGATAAAAGCTTACTGGTGAATATGCCACTAACTCCATCACCTCTGAAGCAAATCACATATGCTGACAAAGGTAAAAGCAAGGTATTGGAATCTTTGGTAGATATAGATGTGTAGTCATTATGGAATCTGACAGATCCAAAGTCTTCGAAGGTGTAAGAAAAGGGGATTTGTACATTGTTGATTTCTCTACAGGTCCTCAACCAGCCACTTGCTTACTAGCAAAAACCTCGGAAGGATGGTTGTGGCATCGAAGACTAGGTCATGCAGGCATGAGGAATTTGCACACGCTCGCGAAGAAGAAGCATGTCATCGGCATCGAATCAGTCAAATGCCTCAAGGATCATCTCTGTGGTGCTTGTGAATCTAGGAAAATGACCAGATCCAAGCATCCCTCGAAGACTATCATGACCACTACACGTCCATTCGAATTGCTTCATATGGATCTATTTGGACCTACTCACTATGCCACACTAACCAATGCAGCATCTTTATATGGCTTCGTCATAGTTGATGATTATTCCAGATATACTTGGGTGCATATCATAGTGTATAAAACTGAAGTGCAGGAAATCTTTAAACGATTTTTTTCAAGGGCCTCGACAAACTTTGGCATCAAGATCAAACATATCAGGAGTGATTATGGAACCGAGTTCGAAAACACTGGTCTTGATGATTATCTTGATGAACTTAGTATTACTCACGAATTATCTGCTCCTTATACTCCTCAGCAGAATGGTGTCGTCAAAAGGAAGAACAGGACTCCTGTTGAAATGGCAAGAACTATGCTTGAAGAATATCAGACTCCTCGTCGCTTTTGGCCTGAAGCAATCAACACTGCATGACATATCATCAACAGGGTATATCTTCACAAATTCCTCAAGAAAACCTCATATGAACTCCTCACTGACAAGAAACCCAATGTATGCTATTTCAAAGTCTTCGGTGCAAAATGCTGGACTAGAGATCCTCACCATAGCTCAAAATTTGCACCTAAGGCACATGAAGGTTTTTTGCTCGGTTATGGAAAGGACTCGCACACTTACAGAGTCTTCAACAACTATCACAACAAAGTTGTTGAGACTGTAGATGTGCGGTTCGATGAAACTAATGGCTCGCAAATAGAGCAATTGCCTTCTGATCCAGATAAGCTGTCTCCTGAGGAAGCAATAAAGCTCAAGCCTACTGAAGACATTGTCCCAACTGAGGAAATTGATGAAGAAATGATCCCCATCACTGATGAAAATCAAGAAGATGGTCCTAAGGAAATTGCACCAGCACCACTTCCTCAGCCCAGACAAAATCCTCAACTAGCTCATCCGAGGATTGCAAATGAAGTAGAACTTCACAAAATCCTCAACGACTTCAACGCGCCAGGTCCTCTCACTCGCTCAAAAGCTTCACACTTAGTTAACTTTTGTGGGCATTTCTCCTTTGTATCCATCACAGAACCCTCAAAAGTTGCTGAGGCTTTTCTGGAACCGGAGTGGATCCAGGCTATGCAAGACGAACTTCTTCAATTCAAGCTGAATGACGTATGGGAGCTCGTCAAACGGCCAGATCCTCGCAAGCACAACATCATCGGCACCAAGTGGATTTTCCGAAACAAGCAAGATGAGGACGGTCAAGTGGTGAGGAACAAGGCACGACTTGTAGCCCAAGGCTACACCCAGGTTGAAGGGATAGATTTCGATGAAACTTTTGCACCTGTTGCTAGACTTGAAGCTATTCGAATACTACTTGCTTATGCTAATCATCATAACATCATCTTATATCAAATGGATGTGAAAAGTGCATTCCTCAATGGTAAACTTGAGCAAGAAGTATATGTTGCTCAGCCCCCAGGTTTTGAGGATCCAAAGAATCCAGACAAAGTCTTCAGACTCAAAAAGGCTCTTTATGGTCTCAAGCAAGCCCCTTGGGCATGGTATGATACATTGAAGGAATTACTCATGAAAAAAGGCTTCAAACCTGGTTCACTCAATCCAACTCTTTTCACTAAATCCTATGATAATGAGCTACTTGTGTGTCAAATATATGTCGATGATATCACATTTGGCTGTACTGACAAACGATACAGTGATGAATTTGCTTACATGATGAGTGAAGAATATCAGATGTCCATGATGGGGGAGCTGAAATTCTTCTTAGGTCTTCAAATTCATCAACAAAGCAATGGAATCTTCATATCATAGGAGAAATACCTCAAGGATGTTCTGAGGAAATTCGACATGCATGAATGCAAAGGTGCCAAGACTCCAATGCCTACCAACGACCATCTTGGCACTGATGAAAATGGTAAATATTTCGATCAGCAGGTATATCGTTCTATGATTGGCTCTTTATTTTATCTTTGTGTATCTAGGCCAGATATAATGCTTAGTGTTTGCATGTGTGCATGTTTTCAAGCAATACCGAAGGAATCACACCATAAGGCTGTGAAACATATTCTTCGATACTTAGCTCACACACCAACACTAGGATTATGGTATCACAAGGGCTCAAATCTTCATCTCGTAGGGTATTCTGATTCCGACTATGCTGGTGATCGTGTGGATCGCAAGTCAATGCTTGGCACATGCCATTTCCTCGCAAGATCACTAGTTTGCTGGTCCTCAAAGAAGCAGAACTGCGTATCACTCTCCACTGCCGAAGCTGAGTACATTGCTGCTGGTTCTTGCTGTGGTCAATTACTATGGATGAAGCAAACTCTCAAGGACTACGGCATCAACATGAAGAATGTGCCTCTCCACTGTGACAATGAGAGTGCTATCAAGATTGCATACAACCCAGTACAACACTCTAAGACCAAGCACATCCAGATTCGTCATTTTCTTCGGGACCATGTCCTCAAGGGCAATATCCTCATCGACCATGTGAAGACTGATGATCAACTGGCAGATATATTCACTAAGCCCTTGGATGAGAAAAGGTTTTGCAAGTTGCGGTGTGAGCTAAATATCTTAGAATCTTCAAATGTTTTGTAAAAACATGCACACATCCTAACACTTATGCAAAATTAATGACTTAGATGTGCAACACATGATGAATCGATTTTCTTCAACTAATGAAGAATGTCACTCTGAATGTGAAGAAATCAACGAAGAAATTGATTCTCAGGGCCCTACGACAATTGTACGTGGCGTCTGTAATCAACATTCTTATATGGTGGGTCACGCCACCGCCCAATGTGAAATTCCTCAAGTTGATTTTCTTCAAGCATTCTATTTCCTCAAAATGTGTTTTTCTTCAGAACAGCTGTTCTTCAGTGTGACGATTTATCACAAAATCTTCAAAAAAACACTTGATGACTTTCATTTGACTAGATAGACTGTGATTTCAATTCCTCAACAGCACTCACTTATTGCTATTTCTTCAAGTTGATATTTCTGCTAAGTGAATGTGATCGGGCCCAACATTCCCTCTATGCTATACTCATCCAGTCTATTCAATTCTTCATATGTGTTCTACTTGAAACTTTGTTCAAAATCCTCACTGCGTCCTTGTTAGTTGATGATTTTGTAACGAAAATCCTCAAATCTTCAAAAATTGTTTCTTTAATACACAGTAACTGAACCCCACTTCCCACGATCGGATAACCACGATCTCCACTATCTCAACCGGACTGTTTTGGAGCTACACGTGTCCTGCGGAGACGTAGAGGCAGGGGCGGTTTGGTCCGAAATTTTCGCGCCAACAGTAACTTTTGGCTATAAATATGTCCTTATCCCCCTCGGCATACTCTTCTTCGCTCCATCGCTCTCCTGCCACAGCATACATCACCGAACCCTAGCGCCATCGCTGGTAGTCTCATCGCCGGTGAGGAAGAGCTTCACTGCCTCGACTTCTCCGTCGCCGGGTTAGGGTGCATTGGACACACGACCGAAGAGCTTCTCCACACACACCTTTCTGTGTTCTTCGTGCGCACCTTGCAGGGTAAATAAATCCCATTTTTACCGCAAGATTAGATCTAAAATTTTACATCTTCTACGTGAAATCTGTTTTTCCTCAAGAAACGATAAGCACTTGATTCCTCAAACACTACCTATCACCACATCATTGATGAACTATGCTAAGCATCTAAGATTTTCACGAGATTCCTCAATTGTGTGAATTTTCGGATCTGTACAACTCTGGAACCCAAGAACAGTATGCTTAGTCAAATTTGTCAACCACTGGTTATATTCCTCAAACTGTCAAACTTTTTCATTTTCTTCAAATCTGAGAACGCATATGACCTCTCCAAATTCCTCGCAACTATACTCTATTCATAGGTACACGCATGTCAGCTGATGAATCTCTCGGTTCTCATCACGTTAAATCATTTGCAGCGTTTCTGGAAGAAAATCTTCAAGTCTCATCAGAATCCTCAAGAGTTCAATCTCATCAGCAAAATCCTCAGCTGAAGAAAATGGAGGATGAAAAAAAACAGAAGGGAGGAAAGAAACTTGAGCAAAACACAGCTGTAGATATCCCTGAGGATATCTACTTGGACTATTGCACGCCAGATGAAAATGAGACAATGGCAAAGAGAAAGATACGGCTGCAGAAGATAGAACGCCGATGGGCGAAGGAATGGAAGGAATACAGGTTTGTGACTCCCAATTATGCGAAGAAATTCGCTCTGAAGCCCCCTGGCAAACGGGCCCCACTTGAGGATCATCAAGTAGCACATCCCTCAAGCCTCAAGACCATTGATGACTATCCAGATCAGAAGGAAAAGCATCTGGCCATGCTCAAGAAGGAGGCAGAAGCTGCAGTGAGGAAATTCAATGAATCCTCAGCTGCGGCCTCAGCTGCTGCTACTTCCTCTGCCACTGAGACCTCTGGTTCAGAAATTCCTCAAATGCAGTCTGTGCCGTCAAAGCCAAAGGCTCCAAAGCCTCAAGAGAAGTCTGCTCAGGCATCAGTTACAAAACCCTCAGCATCAAAACCATCAGCGCCAAAACCCTCAGCTTCAAAATCCTCAGCACCACCACCAAAGCCTCAAGAGAAACCAGTACAGAAGAAAGTCATGAAGCCTATGACCGCTAGCTCCAGCTCCTCACTCCCAGCTGCAACCAGCTCGGAGACAAAGTCTTCACCACCTCCTGTGAATACTCAGGTGTCTGCTGAACGTGCAACTCTGCCAAGCCCTAGCAAAATCATTACCGTCCCGTCTGCATCAGAGGGCAGTGATGAATATGATGATAAAACCCTGCAAGCCATCATCAGAAACAAGCAGGAAAGAGTAGCTCAAGCATCAGGCAGTGCCATTCATCATGCATTTTTCATTTTCTTCATATGATACGTTAGAGGTATGCATGATTTACAAGACATAGGGGGAGATCTCCATGATATAAATCATCAATGTGCAATTGCTGTGAAAAGCAAAATCTTCAAGATATAGGTGCCCCTTAGTGATTTTGGTGGTTTGAAGACTTATAGGTTAAGTATCTAATGTGTTTGTGAGTGTACACAGGATCTATAAGTCATTCAGAAGTTTGAGATATTCGAAGAATATCGACCCCTAAAAATGTATGTATTCAGTTGAAGAAATTGGTCTGAAGCTGAAGACATGAATCGCGAGGAATCTGCGATGAAATTGATATTCCTCATGAAGATACTGATATTGAGAAGTCCGGTGTGTCCTGAAGAAAATCACTCTAAAGAATTTGAAGCATGAAGATTAACACTTTCTGTTCTATTTTCTTCTCATTTGAGTAATAGGAACACCGTACTGTTAAAGGGGGTCGAAGTTACACTATGGAATAAATTTCCTCATGATGCTCAACCCAAGCCTAAATCCTACCAAAAGCCTCAAGTGAGGAATACGAGTGACATCAGGACTCTCACAGTTGAGGGTCCCGACCGTTTCGATAGCCACGCCAAGTCAATGGTCTTATCCATTCCAACGGTCATATTATTTAAGGGCATAAGTGTCAAATCTTGTTGGGATGCTCCCAGGCTATAAATAGCCACCCCCCACAACCACTAGCTGGTTCGCTGATCCGTTAGAAACTGACAGTTGTCATAAGAGCAACCCAATTCCTGAGAGCCTTCGAGAGTAATTCATCAGTGAGGAAATACCCCATACATCGAAACCACAAACCTAAACTAGTGATTGAGCATCACTGAAGAAGTTGTTCCTGTGTTGGACTGAAGCCTTTTACCTTTGAGGACTGTGCATCCTCCAGACGGTTAGGCTTCATGGTCTAGAGCTTTCCAGCAGTCAATTGTGGATCGCGGGGTGACCAAGTTTGTGAGGGTTTGGAAGTCTGCCGTGAAGACTTACCACGAGTGTTGGGCGAGGACTCTGTCTCCTTAGCTCAAGGAGAATACGGTAGGGACTGTGTGTCCCGAGACTGTGTGTCCTTTGGTTTCAATACCAAGCCGCTCCAAACCAGATGTACGACTGTCACAGCAGTTGGAACTGGGTCATCAACGATTGTCTTCACTGAGTAACGGGTTCTAATTCCTCAACTCCTTACTTTCCTCGTATTATGTGTTGATGACTTTCACTTCAACTGTTTGAAGAATTTGCTGAAGACTTTCTTTGAATTTCCTCAACCCCAAATTCTTCACTTCAGTTAATCCACATCTGTATTATGCGTTCCTGCTCACTGTGCAATCCGTTTTCACATTCTTCACTCTGAAAAACTGCTGTTGTGAAACTTTGCACTTCTGATCCTTTACTGTTTTCCGCTGTAAGTTAGTCATGAGTGAGGAATTTCCTCAAAAGGAATTTCCTCAGTGATGAAATTCTAAAAATCTCCTATTCACCCCCCCCTCTAGGCGATATAACACACTTTCAGTTACCAGTAAACATTGATCAACATCACCTTCAACTCATGGCTGATGCAATAGGTTGTAAGACTGGATCTTTTCCCTTCACCTATCCTGGCCTACCTGTTGGTACAACTAAACCCAGAATCATTGACCTCATGACCTTGGTGCACAGTATGGAGAGGAAGCTCTCTGTCAGCTCCTCCTTTCTAGCTCGTGGGGGAAGGCTTCAATACCTCAACTCTGCTCTGTCCTCTGTTCCACTGTTCTTCCTGTGCAGTCTGGATATCCCCCCTGGAATACTTAGCAGTTGGAAAGAATTCAGAGGCAATGTCTCTGGAGGAAAAATGGTTAGGATCATGCACCCTGTCTTGCTGCATGGGACCTGGTGTGCAGGCCTATGATGAAGGGGGGTCTGGGCATTATGAATTTGGCTGTTCAGAATGAAGCTCTCCTACTCAAGCATGTAGATAAATTTCTCAACAAAGCTTATGTTCCTTGGGTGAAGTTAATCTGAGATACTTACTACCACAATATTGTCCCTCAGGGGACTTCTCTCTGTGGCTCTTTCTGGTGGAAAAACATATGCACAAAAATGGACAACTTCAAGGCTGTCACCTATGTTGTGCCCAACAGAGGTGACACATTCCTGTTCTGGTCTGATTCCTGGGTTGTAGCTGGTTCTATCATGCCTCTGGCCCAAAGTTTTCAAAGATTATTCTCTTTTGTTGTGGACTCTTTTTGTACTGCTGAGGAAGTCTTCCAAGCTGCTCACACTGAAAGCATGATCAATCTCTTTCATCTACCACTATCAGAAAGAGCTCATCGGGAGTTTCAAATAGTCAGCCAGCTAGCCCAAAGCCTAAATAGAGACCCAAACACCAAGGATATTTGGCTTTGAGGTCCTGATAATAAATCTTACTCTCCTAAGAAATACTACAACCATGTACACAAGTCTATTGTTCCTAATCCTTTGGTCTATTGCATTTGGAAGAGCTCATGTACCATCAACATAAAAATGGTTGCCTAGATGCTTATTATGGACAAACTCAACACATAGGACATGCTTGAACGCATGCATTGGCAAGTCTCTGAATCCAACCTCTGTGTTCTCTGTCATGCTCAGGTCAAGTAGGATATGGACCACCTTTTCTTCATCTGCTCTTTTAGCATCAGGATATGGACCTATCTACAGATTTCATGGCAGGGATCTGACATGTACACAACCACTCTTGCTGCAAGGAAGGACTTTGCCCACCTTTTTTTCTCAAAGACAGTCTTCACTGCATGTTGGAACATTTGGACTCTCAGGAATGCCAAGGTTTTGAGGACCGATCAACCTAGCTTCAGGACATGGAGGTCTGGTTTTATTTATGATATGTCCCTTCTAGCTTACAGAATTAAACATAGGCTTAGAGAGGCTGTCTTGAAATGGATTTCCTTTTTACCTCCTTGAGGTTTGTAATATCTACCCCACCCATGTACATTCTATTCCCCTTTGTTGTAAT
Source organism: Hordeum vulgare subsp. vulgare (assembly GCF_904849725.1). Lineage (NCBI taxonomy): Eukaryota > Viridiplantae > Streptophyta > Magnoliopsida > Poales > Poaceae > Hordeum > Hordeum vulgare. The sequence goes on along the minus strand of NC_058519.1, from coordinate 264,658,280 downwards.
TATTGTAAATATTGCTTAATAAAACGAACAGTTGTGGGGTGTTTCCCTACAGTAGCTGGTCAAAAAAATATTTCTATAAGAAATATTGTCAAATAAATCTAGGAGAGTTCCAACAAGTCACATATGTCTCATTTGATGATCTTGTCAAGTTCCGTCACATTCTAAATTGTTATTTTTCATCAAATTTTCCAAATGGCCTCTCTGTCGAGATTCAAATTTGAACAACTCTATATTGCCAATGGTCACAATTTGATCTCAAACTTTGTGGGAACAACCTAACCCCTAATTATGCATCTACACCAAGTGGTGCATCATGGAGAACAATGTAGCCTAAGTAGATCTAAAGAAACATGTTTGTGTCCATTTCTAGGGTTTTCAAACGCAGCCTAAGTAGATCTAAAGTCACAAATTGGTGGTCTAGTCCGAATTAACCCCAAAGTGATTTCTGTTAACCCTCTCAAGTAGTGGATTCTTCTAAGGGCCCCAAACCAAACAGAGACACCTTCTGGTGCATTATTGGATCTCAATGATTGAGGCCCAAATGAGCTCTCCTTGAGCTGTTATTTAACCATAGCTCCACCAGGACCCCTTCACCCCCAGTACCTATTTCCTGACCTTTGCTCCATTACTGGATGGGGAAAACCCCAATATGACCCCCTCGACTTCAAGATTACCAACCCCTCTCAGCTTTACCCCCTCCCATTTCCTCTCCCTTGCCTTTATTTAGGGCCAACAACATATAGAGCATCTCAAGTAACCCCAGATGCAACGGGACAATTGAGGCACGCGATAGCACGATGATGTCGGCCAAATAGGCACTCGGGAGCGTGCAACCACGCTCCAGGGAGTTGACCGGTGCCTCCGACAACCTCGTGTCCTCCCTGCACGCCAGAGGACCCGTTTCGATGTGCACAAGACGCCTCTGTGTCGGCCCTCTCCTCCCTCATGCTCTCTCCCTAGATAAGTACATGCCCGATGCCACTTCGTATGGCCAATGGACAACCTCGCATATGCACGCTCCTGGTGGTCCCCCGCTCTCTCTTCCCTCCTTATGACCGAAGCCAAGTCCGGGAATGCCCTGGACATGATCTAGGGAGCTCCTATGGCCTCCAGCAAGGACACAGTCCTTGCTGAGCCACAAACTATGGTGCACCGATGGGCAGCCTATAAAGAGCTCGTCCGGGTCGTTATCTCCCCTTTGCTATGTGGGGACCCTGACTCATAAGTCGTGATCACCGTATGTAAGTGTGTAGGGGTACCAAAAATCAATGCTCACTCAAGACAGAGAAGTTGGATAACAAGAGTCTTAAATCCATACATAATGTCTTGCACAAATAAAGACTATCAAGGTCAAGTCTTACATAGACAGGGCAATGAAGGACAAATATCCAACATAATCTAGCAGCGGAAATCTTGAACGAAAGCGTGAACTCATGCCATCTGCGTTAACCCTACACGCATTCTGACTCGGAAGTTTCCTAGATCGCATGTTTGTCACCAATGTATTCTTCACCATATTCCTGCTCTTCCATGCCTGGCCAATTAAATAAGAAGTGGCAAGCCAATGAGTACTTTGAATGTACTCGCGTCCAACCCATGCTCGGAACAAGGAAAATAACAATGCATGATATAGCACTAAGTAGGTAAGTAGGAGAAAGCTAATTTTGAGTGCAGTGACATGTTCAATCAATTGGTAAATGCATGCATCATGAAGTTGGAGATATCCATATGAAGGAGTTACATATATCAATATAAGTAGAGGTTCGACATCCCATGTTCGATAATCATGGCAAGTCAATTGACTTATCTCCATCATTTATTTCAGGGCCACACACCAAGTTTGTGAAAACATCGGACATAGTTTAAGAAGGACCAACAACTGTCCATGACCATGGAAACGACTATTCGAATATTTTTACACTCTATAGAGGTTGCACACTTTACCCACAAAACTCACGAAATTCCGTGTCAAGCCATGACTCCTTGTATTATTCCCGATCTAAGTACCCGAACAATTATTTTCCCATGACGATACTAACAAACAGTCCACTAGTTGGCTGTAGGATCCAAAGTATGTCTAGACGGGGGGGGGGGGTGATTAGACTACTTGACCAAATAAAAGCTTAAACTTTTCCCAACTTTAGTTGTGGGAATGTTTTAGTAGTTCTTGTAAGTCAACCACACCCTACACATGCAAGCCTAAGAGTACATGAGAGGAAAGTAATGACATGCACAAGTAAGTAGAGGGAAGGGATAGGAATATCAAACACAAACCTCGTCTATTCCATCATGGCTTACGTCCATATAGGACTATCCTCACTCGGGGTAGATCTTCAAAAAGTAGGTGATGTCTTTGCCCTTACAATCTTCTCGGTTCAACTCCACAACACGAAGTAGGAGGCTCCAAGCGACACCCAACCAATCTTGTAAGCACCACCCTCCAAAAGGTAATAGATGTGGTAGTACGATGAACTCCTTGTTGTTGTGCTTTAAAAGATAGTCCCCTCGGCACTCATTCACTCTCTCACATATTTGGCATTGGTAGAAGACATCGATTGGGTGGAAATTAACTTGGGGAGGCTAAATATCAAGTTTCAAATGGATGGATTGTAATATCTTCTTCTGAGCACATGAGTAGGTGGCTTTCTCTAAGAAAAAAGGATATGGCAAGTGTATGTGTATTCTAAGTGCTTCCTATTTTAATGAGAGGTGGTGGATGGGTATATATAGGCACCTACAAAAATTAAACCGTTACAACATTATAGCCCAACTCGGTGAAATCGAAGTGAATCTCAGTGGCACCGATTTGCACAAAATGTGCCAACTTTTGAATTCTGGATGAGAACGATATAGGAAAATTAATGGTATAGATATGATGACCTAGTATAGTTTCCAAATCTCGATGAGATCGATGCCAAGACTCAGAATTTCTGATTCTTGAAAATAACATACGACAAATGTAACATCCCAAAATTATAAATTTTGGAATGTTAATATAATTATTATTAGTTGTTTGTTTGTTTTCTTGTGTGATTGAAACTCGAGTGGAAATTTGAAACTTTTCAAAACTTTTGAATGAGAGGGAATAAAACGACTTTCCCCTTCTCCGGTGAATTCAAATTCAATCTTTCAAAAAAAAGAGAGAAGATGACATGACTTCTTCAACTATAAAGAATTTGAACGGAGATATTTGCACTTGAATTCTTTTGCATTTCCATTCGTTTTCTTCGTGCAAGAAATGCCGGGAAGTACATTCTAGAGAGGAGGAACATGACCCTCAAACCCACGGGCATTTTGAAAGTTATTTTGAACCCTAAAACTTAGAGGGTCATTTGAAAATTATTTGCAAAAGAAAATAAATCTTTTAGGCAATTTTGTGAAAATAATTTTTCGGAAGTTTTTATTTTTGCCATGGAAAAATGCCCATCATTTATATTTTATTTTTCTGATAATTTTAGTATATAAAAACTCTTTATTCCGAATTGATTTGAATTCCCTTTTATCGTTTTAGTTTCCTAGTTTTAAAATAGGAAAGGAAATCACTTTTATTAGGAAACTCCAAGTGGCCCATTAAGACCTTTCCCTATTTTGGCCCAACAGAAGATCATCTCCTACCTCTCCTCTCCCTGACGTCACAGAACCTTCCCTGCCTTGGACAGAGGAATCCCCACCTCCGAGATTCGCGAAGCACCTTCCCTCCCAGCGCCTCCCATCGCCTCTATAAGAACCCCCATGGCCTCCTCGTTCCATTCCCGTTGAAACCACCGCCTCTCCTCGCCTCTAGCTCGCCCTGCACCTCGCCGGAGTCGGCACCAGAGAACTCACCGGAGCTTCTCCCATCGCCCCTGCATCTTCCCCTCGCCCCTGCCGAGCCATCCCCACCCCTGCCGCGCCTCCCCACCACTCGGGCCCCTCCTCCACCACCTCGCCCCCCCCTCCACCTCCACCTCGCTGCACTCCTCCACCTCGCCCCGACCAGGAGCTTTTCTCCAGGAAACTCCTCCACCTCGCCGCCCCCTGCAGGCCCCCCCCCCTCCACCTCTCGGCCCCCCCTCCACCGCCCCCCCCCTGCCAGCCCACCCCCTCGCCGGCAACCCCCACCCCACCGGAGCTCCACCCCGACCCAGCCACCATCGTCCATTGCCAGCACGGGAGCTTCCCAGCCACGGTAACTCCTCCTCCTGTTTCTTTTTTTTGTTCTTTCTTGGTTTGCCCTTAGATCTATATTCTATGGTGTAGATTAGAAGTAGGGTAACTTTTCGGTTTAGCTCAGAAAACCGTCGGTTTTATTTCACTTATTCATTAGCCAGCAAGTTTCGGTTAAAACTCGGCCGTTTGCTCCTAGCGTTAGCAGCAAACACCCCCACAGCCTATCACAGCGCGCCACATATACCCCTGTCTGTTAGCATGTTAGCTTCTTTTTTTTCTGTCTAGTTGCAAAAACAGCAAAGTTTCTGTTTTGTTTTGGCCATAATTTTTGATCCATAAGAACAATGATGTTGATTCTTTTCTAGTAGCTCACAAATTTCTTGTAGTTTTTAAAAACATATAATTTGTCTATGTTTGAAATTTTCAAATATAAGTTAGATCAGATTTAGTTTAAACCTTGTTTTGCCTATTCCAGCAGTTTAAAAATAGCTTTTAATTTGATTCCTTTTGATACTGATCACTAGTGATCTTATTTATAAGTGGTAAACATTTCATATTTGTTTGAGTATTTTAGCTCACTATTTCATGTGAAACAATTTCTGTTTCACCTCTTTTAGGATTTCGGCTAATTCATGAAAATCAATTCTAGTTCCTTAGTAACTGGCAATTGGTTTCCCCACTGTTTCAAATCCCGTTTGGAAATACTTTCAAATAGTTTTGTGAAAAAATACTTTATTTTATCTTAGTTAAATTTATATGTTAGTTCCCTGTTATTTAAGTATTTTACTTTCTGTTAGACAAAAATTATTTAGGGTTTGACGTAGTAGAAGACTCCCTAGTTTTATTTGAAGTTTCCTTCGGATTCCTATTCGCTCTCTCTTTTGTTTGATTGCTAGAATGATTGCTAGTATGAGTGCTTATGTGAATGATATGTTTGTTATATAGATTTCACCGAAGAGTGACGAGTAGTCTATCAAGTTATTTTCTCGAGAAATTCTTCTTCGTCAACATCACCAGGCAAGCCACTTTGATCATACTATCACCTATGTTTTATGAATCGTAGTTCTACCATCCTATTCCCAAATTGCATGCTGCTTAGATACTTGGAAATTTTAGTATAGTTTATAGTGTCATGTGGTAGGCACCCAACAACCCCGATACTTGGTCCCGGGATGACAAATTTCATATTGCTATGCTTGAGTAGATGGGATTTCGGTTGAGTGCATAACACGAGTGATGCGAGGTTGATTAAATAATCAAGATTGGTTAAGACAAGATTTTCAAGACCTCGGACGCAAATGCAACTCTAGGTGAAGGATGGTTGATCGGCTCCCTGGAGAACCAAGTGGATGACCCGGGATGCTGGGGACGGCCATGACATCCTGCGGAAAGCTTCACCCAGGCTCAAAGAAACGGACGGATATATTCAAGACCCAAGGCTTACCTGCACAGCCACAAGTCATTATGGGCTCTGGCTTGGTTGGACAACGCGGCGACTCTGGACAGGCGGTGCTAGCAGATGTAGAAGAACGGTAGGATTCAGAGGGACCCGTTGAAAGACCATGTTTTGATCATCTGGTCTTCAAACACCCTGCAGTGCGAGGACATACACGGAGGCGATCAAATCGTGGGGAACGTGTGCAAAACTCTGCAGAGTACTCAAACCTAATCGATTAGCCGTGTCCATGGTCACGGACAACTTGAGCCAAAGGAACTGAAGTTATCTGGATTTCTCAACACCATTATATATTTGATGAGGGTAATTATTGACAACTCAGGTACGAGAACTGGTTGGCGGAACCATCTCGTTAACAACCAACAATGTATTAACATTTTGCTTTTAGCCCTCTTGTTGTCGGATAAAACTTGCTTTACGCTAAAAACTTATAGCCCCACCTGCCATATATGCATATAGTATAGATGATTACTTTTCACCCCTCTCTTATGTGACTTGCCGGCATATTCAATATGCTGACCTACACGGCTGCAACGTCTTATGTTGCAGATATTTTTCTTCGACGAGTAAGAGTACGATTTAGGGTTACGGTCTACACTCAACTTGCTGTTGGTGTTTATTGGGACTCCACTCCCTTGACTACTGCAGCTGAGATATTTAAGGTATATATCGGTTTTATGCTATTTACATGTGATTGCACTTTGATATATACATTGATGTACTGTGTGTGCCAGCATACTGATCCAGGGATGGCACAGATACACAGAGGCTTGACTCGTTTTGAGTCGGGTCGCTACAGAAATGGTATCAGAGCACATGTTGACTGTAGGACGTGACCCTAGAAACTGGAAATTGCTTAGGAAAGGATCTCTCAAAAATTTTATTTTCAACAACACCTTTTACTTCTCATCTCTTCTGATTTCATCGAATGTTCCCTCTCACCTCCAATAGTTAGACAATACCCTTACCCCTTTGACCACATGAAGGATCAACTGAGTCCCACTTCAAAGTAAAGAGGATTTCATCATGCATTTGAAGAATTGAAGCTACACCAATTGAAGACTCTCAAGAGCCAAAGAATTCGAAGACCCTAAAGCGTTCGAATATTCATATGACCATTAGAAGTCCAAACCACTGTTATATACCCACGTTAGTTACCATGATTTGTGAGCCGTCATTGGTGTGTGTTTTCCGACGGCCACAAATAAAACCAATCTAAAAAAATATTGTTTGTATTGTGTGTATCTCCCTCCCTCTCTTACCCGTCTCATCCTCAAAACCTCAACCCTACCAGATGGAGTATGAAGCTGGACTTGTAGTCTCTGGACCAATGACCCAACTGGAAGCTAAAATATGGATTCAGAACATGGAGAACCACTTCGGGACTAACTTGATCTCAAGGACGGAAGAAGTGGAACATGCTCTCCAGTACTTTACCCAAAGTGCTGCAATATGGTGGAAAATGCACCATGCCATACAAGGATTTAGTGGAGCAGAAACCTGGGAAGAATTCAAAAGGACTCTGTTAAGATCCCGTCTCATTCAGAAGGGCTACGATAATCCGAAGGAGAAGACTTGTGCATGCAAGATCTGTGGAGAAATAGGACACACCCAGGAAGAACACACGGATGGATGCACTCATTGTGAAGAAAATCACCCAGCTGAGGAGTGCCCAAGTAGTCAGGTAACTTGTTTCCTTTGTGAAGGAACCACCCACTACCCAGCTCAGTGTCACATTTACCCCAAGGTGCAACAGGTTGTCAAGCAGCAGAAAGATGCAGTGAAGGAAACCCTCAAGAAGAAGATTCTAGAGGAACCGGTGATGACTGAAAATATTGAAGACCCTGATGGACAAGGTGTGACCAGATTTTTCTCCAATGCATGCTACTCATGTGGAGAAGAAGGACATTATTCACAGGATTGCACGAAGAGAAGCCAAGAGTATCTGGTAAACTTTCCGACGGAAGAAGTGGAGTTTGATCCATTTGAAATAGAAGAACTGGCCAAAATAAAGGAGACTGGAAAGAAGAAAAAGTACCCTCGGAAGAGCCCAATCTCTGCAGATATAGACCTGAATCATGTCAGATGTTACAAGTGTATGGAATTTGGCCACCACAAATACATGTGCTCAGGAAGGAAGCTGGAAATCCAAGCAGCAAAAGCAAAAGCTAAGAAGCCTCGAGACTTGTCAGAACTCATTTGCTTTCGTTGCAAGGAAGCAGTACATTTTGCTTGCGATTGTTCGCAAAGGAAGAAAGCTAGAATGGAGTAGATAAGTTTTGACCAGGGCAATAAGTGTGATCTGAAGAACTCTTGTTTTTCATGAGATCATGGAGTGAAATTTTTGTAACAGAAGTCCCTGAGATTGTAATAACATCATGAATAAATGGAATTTATTGTCTCATGATTGTCTATGTTGAAACTGTATGCGTTGTTTCTCTACGAGCAAAGATCTCTGAACAATTATGAGGATATGAGAAAATATGGTCTATGCAGGCATGAGTATAACTCATTTAAGTGTGGTAGCAATCGGTAAAACCCACAGGATCCACTGAGAAGGAATGTACCAAGGAAACATATACATTCCTCTGAGATACCTATTTACTGACACCTGCAGATGACAACTCTCTACGAGTCATTCCTCAAGGGCCCAGAAACGATCATGACCCTGACCAGTGATCATGATTACCCGAAAATCCTGCAAGACATGATGAAGCACATTCACCTTGAAGGAGATGCAGTCTACAAAGGCTACCCATTCATGGAGAATGGAGTGGAACTTTGGTACGTGGAAGTACACCTCCACCATGTGAAAGGAGTTTGTCCAAAGACTATGGGGCAATACTTTTTCATTTCACGTGTACCACGAGCAACCTTCCTTGATGCTGTTCGTGAAGCTGCCATGGAAGCCATACGTCAGATCAGAGAAATACTTGAAGCAAGACGCCGTCATATCCAAGAATACCTGAGTGAAGTACGTGCGGAGATGATGGAGATGAAGCTCATGACCACCATGATGAAGCAAAAGATGGATGATTTCAAGGAGCACATTGGAAAGTTCCAGTGGAACTAAAGTACCTCCAAGAGAGACGAATGATTAATGTTGGCAGAAATGCTCGACCATACCGAACAATGTGGATGGCAGCATTTGTAATAAATTACTTTTGAGTTGGAATTTTGAAGAAATTAGGATGTAATAAAGGACTGATTATGAAATGAATATGATTTATGGAAAGAAGCTATGATGGATCAACAAACGTTTTCTTAGGAGCATATGAAAACCTAAGAGTTGTGAAGATACGATAGATGTTTCGTTCAGCTTGCAGAACCAATGGATTATCCGAACTTCATTCGTGGACAAGAGAAATTCTGCAACGCTTCTGAGGATGCCCAAGTGTTAGAATGCGAGATTCGCTAAACCTTATACAGAGAAATGATTTGGGTACGGAATGGACTGATCACCATGACGACTTACTCTTATCATTTATCTTGCTATTCGGAATGGTAAATCTGAGAGACTTACCCATATAGAGAGACGACGTTCTTTGAAGCTTTTGCTTAAGCCTTAGAATGGTACGATGAAAGCCCCACGTACATGGCATTTGTTGTCACGCGTAGGAAATCTTACGGTGAGAATGAAACCAAGACCCCTCTCTCTGCAGGATAGCCACAAATGGTAGACCACCATGAGAATCATCGATAGGTTAGTTAGAATTGATCGCGAGACTGTCAGTTACAGAAGACCCAGTGATGGAAGAAGCTTATATCAACGGGAGAGCATCACCAAAGGATTTAATATGAAGACTGTGCGATGTCAATTGCCAAAACCCGAGAGGAATCGTTAAAGCATTTTGAGGGACCAGTATCTCTCATTTTAAGTGTGGTAGCATCCCACCTTGCCGGAGATTGGATTTGTTAGAAAACCCCCAAACCCTAACCTTTCTTTCTAGCCTCTTCGAATCTCGAGGACGAGATTCATTTTAAGTGTGGTAGTTTGTAACATCCCAAAATTATAAATTTTGGAATGTTAATATAATTATTATTAGTTGTTTGTTTGTTTGCTTGTGTGATTGAAACTTGAGTGGAAATTTGAAACTTTTCAAAACATTTGAATGAGAGGGAATAAAATGACTTTCCCCTTCTCCGGTGAATTCAAATTCAATCTTTAAAAAACAAAGAGAGAAGATGACATGAGTTCTTCAACTATAAAGAATTTGAACGGAGATATTTGCACTTGAATTCTTTTGCATTTCCATTCGTTTTCTTCGTGCAAGAAATGCCGGGAAATACATTCTAGAGAGGTGGAACATGACCCTCAAACCCACGGGCATTTTGAAAGTTATTTTGAACCCTAAAACTTAGAGGGTCATTTGAAAATTATTTGCAAAAGAAAATAAATCTTTTAGGCAATTTTGTGAAAATAATTTTTCTGAAGTTTTTATTTTCCCATGGAAAAATGCCCATCATTTATATTTTATTTTTCTGATAATTTTAGTATATAAAAACTCTTTATTCCGAATTGATTTGAATTCCCTTTTATCATTTTAGTTTCCTAGTTTTAAAATAGGAAAGGAAATCACTTTTATTGGGAAACTCCAAGTGGCCCATTAAGACCTTTCCCTATTTTGGCCCAAGAGGAGATCATCTCCTACCTCTCCTCTCCCTCACGTCACAGAACCTTCCCTGCCATGGATAGAGGAATCCCCACCTCCGGGATTCGCGAAGCACCTTCCCTCCCAGCGCCTCCCGTCGCCTCTATAAGAACCCCCATGGCCTCCTCGTTCCATTCCCGTTGAAACCACCGCCTCTCCTTGCCTCTAGCTCGCCCTGCACCTCGCCGGAGTCGGCACCAGAGAACTCACCGGAGCTTCTCCCATCGCCCCTGCATCTTCCCCTCGCCCCTGCCGAGCCCTCCCCACCCCTGCCGCGCCTCCCCACCAGTCGGGACCCTCCTCCACCACCTCGCTCCCCTCCACCTCCACCTCGCTGCACTCCTCCACCTCTCCCCGACCAGGAGCTTTTCTCCAGGAAACTCCTCCACCTCGCGCCCCCTGCAGGCCCCCCCTCCACCTCGCCCCCCCCCCCTCCACCGCTCCCCTGCCACCCCACCCCCTCGCCGGCAACCCCCACCCCACCGGAGCTCCACCCCGACCCAGCCACCATCGGCCATTGCCAGCAGGGGAGCTTCCCAGCCACGGTAACTCCTCCTCCTCCTGTTTATTTTTTTTGTTCTTTCTTGGTTTGCCCTTATATCTATATTCTATGGTGTAGATTAGAAGTAGGGTAACTTTTCGGTTTAGCTCAGCAAACCGTCGGTTTTATTTCACTTATTCATTAGCCAGCAAGTTTCGGTTAGAACTCAGCCGTTTGCTCCTAGCGTTAGCAACAAACACCCCCGCAGCCTATCACAGGGCGCCACGTATACCCCTGTCTGTTAGCATGTTAGCTTCTTTTTTTTCTGTCTAGTTGCAAAAACAGCAAAGTTTCTGTTTTGTTTTGGCCATAACTTTTGATCCATAAGTCCAATGATGCTGATTCTTTTTCCAGTAGCTCACAAATTTCCTGTAGTTTTCCAAAACATATAATTTGTCTATGTTTGAAATTTTCAAATATAAGTTAGATCAGATTTAGTTTAAAATTTGTTTTGCCTATTCCAGGAGTTTAAAAATAGCTTTTAATTTGATTCCTGCTGCTACTGATCACTAGTGATCTTATTTACAAGTGGTAAAAAGTTCAGATTTGTTTGTGTACCTTAGCTCACTGTTTCTTGTGAAACAATTTATGTTTCACCTCTTTTAGGATTTCGGCTAATTCCTTTTCTATTTTTGTTTTCAAATATTTTCTTTATTATCTCAGAAAGATTATGTTTCGTTTCTGTTAGTTAAACAGCAGTTTTGCAACAAGTTTTCATTTTATTTTTATTTGTTTCATGAAAATCAATTCTAGTTCCTTAGTAACTGGCAATTGGTTTCCCCACTGTTTCAAATCCCGTTTGGAAATAGTTTCAAATAGTTTTGTGAATAAAATACTTTATTTTATCTTAGTTAAATTTATATCTTAGTTCCCTGTTATTTAAGTATTTTATTCTCTATTAGACAAAAACTATTTAGTGTTTGACGTAGTAGAAGACTCCCTAGTTTTATTTGAAGTTTCCTTCGGATTCCTATTCGCTCTCTCTTTTGTTTTGATTGCTAGAATGATTGCTAGTATGAGTGCTTATGTGAACAATATGTTTGTTATATAGATTTCATCGGAGAGTGACGAGTAGTCTATCAAGTCATTTTCTCGAGAAATTCTTCTTCGTCAACATCACCAGGCAAGTCACTTTGATCATACTATCACCTATGTTTTATGCATCGTAGTTCTACCATCCTATGCCCAAATTGCATGCTGCTTAGGTACTTGGAAATTTTAGTATAGTTTGTAGTGTCATGTGGTAGGCACCCAACAACCCCGATACTTGGCCCCGGGGCGACAAATTTCATATTGCCATGCTTGAGTAGACGGGATTTCGGTTGAGTGCATAACACGAGTTATGCGAGGTTGATTAAATAATCAAGACCGGTTAAGACAAGATTTTCAAGACCTCGGACGAAAATGCAACTCTGGGTGAAGGACGGTTGATCGGCTCCCTGGAGAACCCAGTGGATGACCCGGGATGCTGGGGACGGCCATGACATCCTGCGGAAAGCTGCACCCAGGCTCAAAGAGACGGACGGATATATTCAAGACCCAAGGCTTACCTGCACAGCCACAATTCATTATGGGCTCTGGCTTGGTTGGACAACGCGGAGACTCTGGATAGGCGGTGCTAGCAGATGTAGAAGAACGGTAGGATTGGATGGGCACCGACAGGGATTCAGAGGGACCCGTTGAAAGACCATGTTTTGATCATCCGGTCTTCGAACACCCTGAAGTGCGAGGACATACACGGAGGCGATCAAATCTTGTGGGGAACGTGTGCAAAACTCTGCAGAGTACTCAATCCTAATCGATTAGTTGTGTCCACGGTCATGGACAACTTCAGCCAAAGGAACTGAAATTATGTGGATTTCTCAACACCACCATATATTTGATGAGGGTAATTATTGACAACTCGGGTACGAGAACTGGTTGGCGGAACCATCTCGTTAACAACCAACAATGTAATAACATTTTGCTTTTAGCCCTCTTGTTGTCGGATAAAACTTGCTTTACGCTAAAAACTTATAGCCCCACCTGCCATATATGCATATAGTATAGATGATTACTTTTCACCCCTCTCTTATGTGACTTGCCGGCATATTCAATATGCTGACCTACACAGCTGCAACGTCTTATGTTGTAGATATTTTTCTTCGACGAGTAAGAGTACGATTCAGGGTTACGGTCTACACTCAACTTGTCGTTGGTGTTTATTGGGACTCCACTCCCTTGACTGCTTCCGCTGAGATATTTAAGGTATATATCAGTATTACGCTATTTACATGTGATTGCACTTTGATATATACATTGATGTACTGTGTGTGCCAGCATACTGATCCAGGGATGGCACAGATACACAGAGGCTAGACTCGTTTTGAGTCGGACCGCTACAAGAAACTTGGTCACTGATTTTCGGTGGCACCAAATGGAATGTTAGTGGTACCGAGATTCTTGGATTTGGCAAAGGTTCTGTCTGGTGGAATATCGGTAGGGCGGAAAGCAAAATCCTAGTGGCACTGATTTTGATGTTTAGGCTTTGGACACAAAACTTTTGTGGGAGAATGGCTAAGTATTTTTGGTGGCTATCTCTAAGCACATGAGCAACCAATTCATCATATATACCTCACCCCCTTTTAATAGTATTGGCTTTCCTATGGAATCAAATGTGATTTCTCACAAATATAAAATGTGAAGTCTTGTAGCTTGATGCTTGCCCAATGCTATTCCTTTCCTTGCATCAAGGGGTTCTCCTCACAATCCTTACCCAATGCATCTCACAAATATAAATATTGCTTCAAATAGTTCCAAGAAAATGTCCCTGGTTTTCCAATAAATTATTGGCATGATATAAAAATGTCAACCAATATTTTTGGATCACGGAAACATTTATTTTGGACCTTTGATTTAATCTAACAATTATTTGTAATGGAATTATATTTCTATATATAAAATATAGTTACATAAACTCTGAAATAATTGTGTGGCATTATATAATTATCTTACGTCACATAAAAATATTTTAGGGTTTTATAAAAATTATTTGATTTTATTTTCAAATAAAAACAAATGCCAGAAACAAATAAAAGAAACAAAAAAAAGAAGCTTACCTGGCGCCAAGTGGCAGGCCCAGCCCAGCAGGAGGCCTCTGTGTCATCTTCCTCCTCCTACGAGTAGGCAGAGGAGAAGGCCAGCACGACGGCAGCTCCTCGCCAGCTCCTGCTTCATGCTAGAGCCTCCCCTTGCCTCCACCGCACCAACAAGACCCCCTCTCTCCCTTATCTCCTCCTCCTCTCTCCATTCCCTTGTTTCCTCTCTCCTTCACCTGCCGCCACTAACGACTTGTGCTCGAGCTCGCCACCGACGCCTCTCCGACCGCAGCGAAGCCCCCCCCCCCGAGCAGCACCTTCATGCCGAATGAATTGAGCCAAAGCCCCGTGTAGCGTCGCCATAGTCGTCGTTTTCCCCTCCGGCCACCAAAGACCGCCGCTATCGATTTGGCCTGCCCCGAGCTCCTCTTCCGTCGCCATTGCTTCCATCAGCTCCGCGGTGAGCTACAGAGCATTTCCCCCTTCCTCCCCTTCTCTCCCGTGCACCGCAGCCCCATGCCCCGCATCAAGCCCAAGCCGCCACCGCTGGATCTCGCCGCCGGCGATGCTCTGGTCCACTCCAGACCCTCCTATTGCCCGTGGAAGATCGTGTGTTTCGCCAGCTCTCTGTAGCCGTCAACCGCATGCAAAATGGACCTTTGTAGCGCGAGTTAGGGCATCTCCGGCGAGCCCTCCGCCGCGGCTTGGTTGCTGCCAGCCAACTCCGGTGGGCGCCGACATCGCAAGGCCATTAGGGCCTAATTAGCCCCGATCAGCCACTCACCAGTGGGCCCTGGGGTGGGTCAAACCCCAATTAGGGGCTCGTCAGCGTGGTTTTAGCCCTGGGTCACACACTAGTAGGCCCCACTGGTCAGGTTTGACCTGGACCGGTTGGTTGACCTGCTAACGCAGGGATGACATCAACTTGACGCAATAATTCAATTCTTAGTTGAAAACAATTGCAGAAAAATAGCAAAACTTAAAAAAGATCACTTGCAAGGAATCCAATGGTACCATTTTCATGTATGTTTGAACAATTTAAACTTGCTGAATAGGACAATTACACAATAGTTATATTTGGAGTTTAGAAATGATCTATATTGATAAAATAAACCCCAATTGACTTGTTATCACTTGCATTAGATAAAACCAACATCCTGTTAACATGCCGTGCTCATGCATCATTGTGAAGCATTTGTCGTGCTTAATTTGTTCTCTGTTGATCTTGTTGATAGACCTTGCGAGATGTAGTTATCACCGTCATCGAAGAACAGCTGAGTTCTTCTGATCAACAGGCAAGCAAACCCCCTTGAGCATTCCGATGCAATCCCACTCTCTCGCTCTTGCTCTCATTTTAATGCATTAGGGCATAATGATTCAACTGCTACTTATGTTACGGTAGATGAACCCATTCCTTTGCATGACCTATCTTTGTCATGGTAAATAGCTAAACGAAGCAACCTAGCATACCTGGTAGATGCTTGCTCCATGTTGTGCCACTACCCTGATATTCTTGCTATGCTTAGAGTTGAGTTGGTCTGATCATCCAGATGATGAATTTGAATGACCATGTCGTACTGATGAGAGTTAAGTGTGTGAACCTGTTTTGGCAAAGGTAGCAATGAGAGGCCATGTAGGAGTACATGGTGGGTTGTCTCATTGATACCGCACTTATGACCTGAGATCTTGTGTTAGTGCTCCAAGATTAGATACTACCGCACATTGGGTTCCAGTAACTTGATCCCTCTCGTCCTATTAACTACTCTGTTCTCAGTCCAGGAGTTTTAGTAGTCCAAAACGTTCATATGTTGTGGCATGACCTGCTAAGTGGATGAATAGTCCAACCGGGACCGGCTTCGGGCCCTGCTCATATCGTTTGAGACCATATTGGAAACGTCGGTCAGACTTCCATTATGGGTTCCAACTCAGATAGGTGACTACCTTGGGCGTGTGTCATTGTAGGTTAACGTACGTGGCCGACTCCCTCGCTGGGCTTCCGCTTGAAGGTTGCCGATGTGCTTGTTTTTATGTGCACTTGGCGATAAGTGGGGGGAGCATGTGTGACGAAGTACACCCCTGCAGGGTAATTATCTATTCGAATAGTCGTGTCCTCCAAAATGGACTACTTGGATACTTACATGGTTCATGGATGACTTTAACGGATACTTTAAAATGGTCCAGATAAGTGTGAGTGCTATGGATGGCCTTCTCCTAGGATGACCAGAGAGGATCCATGGTGGTGTATTGATGTGGTGGATATGTGGACTCGTGTGCGCTGTCTCGTAGGGAGACGAGAGAGGTATAAAACACTGTTTTAGTTTAGGTTAGCCAAAGGTCAAAGCTGGCTTTTCTGCTATAAACCCCACAACCCCGTTCATTGATGCATGATGCATATGTAGTTAGTTCTGATGTGAGTCTTGCTGAGTACCTTCGTACTCACTGTTGCTTATTTTCATTTTTCTAGAGATAGACGTTGTTCTCTCTACGTTTTCCTGTTGACGTTAACATCGATGGAATAGCTTGGGAACCCAGATAGTGGTTTGGCTCCTATGGTAGGGTCGTTGTAGCTTTTCATGCTCTTCCAGCCGCTTTTAATAGATGTTTGTACCCAGACATGTAACTTTCTTTGATGCTTGTATGCTCTGAATCTTGGGTCATGTGACCCCTCTGTTTGTAACATTATACTATGTTGGCTCTTCCGAGCCTATTAAATAAATGATGAGTCATAGAGTTATGTTGTGATGCCATTGTTGTATCTACACATAGCATGCATATTGTGTGTAGGTTTGAAATGCATTGGTATGTGTGGGATTTGACACCTAGTTGTGTGCCTCTAGTAGTACTCTTTACCGGGAAATGCCTCTTTGTGCTTCCTCTTGGTAGCTTGCTACTGCTACGGACACATTGATTGACCGACATGTATCCTTCTTAGCTGTCGTTTCTGTCCCCTCGGGGAAATGTCACACGGTGTAATGGAGACCTTGTAGCTTGCTACGACTCGTCTACACACGATGTTGACCGACACCTGCTTTGTTGGGTTATGTATGCATGTCCCTGTTTGTATGTACCACTTGGGTTCATAACTAGCCATGTCGACCCGGGTTCTTTGACATATGATTGCTGGCGACATAGTCATATACGTGAGCCAAAAGGCTCAAACGGTCCCGGCCAAGGTAAGGTGGCACCCGTGGGGATTACCGTGCGTGAGGCCACAAAGTGATATGATGTGTCACAAGCTGGAATTGTGTGGCTTAGGATCGGGGTCCCGACAGCTTTGGTATTAGAGCTTGACTATCTGTAGGATTACCAAGCCAAACTGGTCGATCTTGAGTCTAGTAACACTATAGTTATATAAGGGAATTGATTGTGGAAAGGAAATGTAGATTCTTTTTACTTCTTTCCTCAAGTCACTCTATTCTGAGTCACCCTTTTCTCTTCTACGGGGATTAAGGACTAGGCTTCTTAACTATCTTCTAGGATGACGAGGTACCGAACCATGGACTTATAGGATGGTCGGGTGTCAAATCTGTTTCCATCCATTTTGTGAGAAGTGCTGCCTATGTTCTTGCTGCACCTTGAACCCATGATGTTGAGTTGTTCTGTTGCCCAAATCTCTTGTATGTTGCCTCATATTTCATGCCGGTATAACCGTTATGCTGTCCGATTTTCCCTAGGATCGTGGTGTTTTAGTGTTCTTCCTTGTTTCCGAACCCTGGTTGTTTCCTTCAGGATGTCGCCAATAATCCGGAAATCTGCTGGTCGTTGTCAAAACCATGGAGATGGTAGGAATGAAGAAGGTCCTCTCGATCCGCCTTTGATGACAGAGGTTATGGTTGAAATTGAGAAGAAAAAGCGTGCCACCAACCGTCTATTGGAGCGCATTGAGCAGAATACAGCCCATCAGTGCAATGAGCTAGTATCCATCAGAGACTTCATCAAATTGAATCCGCCCACCTTCCATCATTCCAATGAGCCACTGGATGCATATTATTGGCTTTGAAGTATCAACAACTAGCTGTGTTATGCAAACGTGGCTAAAGGAGACAAGGTTGCTTATGCCACATATCACCTTGAAGGTTCTTCTAGCCTATGGTGGGAGAACTTTGAGGCCATGCGTCCTCTAGGCCAAGTTAATTCATGGAAGGAGTTATGTGAAGTTTTTTGTGAGCATCATATTCCGCAGGCCCTGATAGATTGGAAGCAAGAGGACTTTTGCAATTTGTCTCAAGACAAGTTGGTTGTGGTTGCTTATAGTAGTGAGTTTGGACGCCTCGCGCGTCATGCACCAGAAAAAGTATCCATAGATGCCAAGAAGCAAGATAGATTCAGGAAAGGTCTTAACCCAAAGCTTCGCTATGATCTTAGTCGGCATGAGTTCATCATTTTCGAGGTTCTCGTGAATAAAGCCAACCAAGAAGAGACAATCAGAATGACCTATGAGGAATCTTGCAAGCACAACTATGATGTTGTATCATGTTCAATTTCTATGTCTCAGAAGCGCAGGATATGGATCTCGAATGCAGCTTGTCCTTCGAGATATGTACTGAGGCCATCCTATGTGGCACCTCGTTTGCCGATGCCAAGTGTTCCCCAGAACAACCTCATCAACCAAGTGCTCAACCCAGATCCACGTCCTATTTATGGAGCATGCTTCAAGTGTAGCCGACCAGGACACTATTCAAGGGATTGTCCTCTGCGTGGTTATGTTCAACCCCCATCAGGAATGGGTGTTGTTCGTTGCAAGCCGCTAACAAAGAAGTCTAACGAAAGGTTAGTTTCTCTAACTCATGGATGTGTGGACCATGTATCTGCAGAAGAAGCTCAAGATGATGATGATGTCGTGCTTAAGACGCTTCTTGTCAATT
This sequence comes from Hordeum vulgare subsp. vulgare, assembly GCF_904849725.1. Taxonomy (NCBI): domain Eukaryota; kingdom Viridiplantae; phylum Streptophyta; class Magnoliopsida; order Poales; family Poaceae; genus Hordeum; species Hordeum vulgare. The sequence goes on along the minus strand of NC_058519.1, from coordinate 264,639,540 downwards.
CTCATCCAGCTTCAGTCCTATTTGACTCAGGAGCATCCCACTCCTTCATCTCTGAATGTTATGCCTCCTTGCATACTATTGCTTTCGAATATATGCCCATCCGATCAGTAATTTAGGGTCCAGGTTCGAAATGGCAAACTAATGTTGTAAGCCATGGGAACCAAATCCTTGTCAGTGGTTTAGTATTCCTTGCTTCTCTGATAGCCCTCAATACTTCAGATATCAATATCATTTTGCGGATAGACTGGATGTCAGCTCATAATGCCAAAATTGATTGTTTCTCTAGGAGAGTTCAGCTTACACATCCTTCTGGCCAGATAGTCAATGTCTCGTCTGGTATTTCAAAACGCCTAATATATGCCCTCAATGCCAATCCTCTTCGAGACCTTGAAAACATCCCGGTAGTCCGTGAATTCTCGGATGTCTTTCCACAGGAACTGCCAGGTGTTTCACCCGACAGAGAATTAGAGTCTGTCATAGAACTTGTTCCAGGAACTACTCCAATTGCTAGAAGACCCTATAAGATGTCTCCCCAAGAATTAGCTGCGCTTAAGATACAACTCGATGAAACTTTGAAGAAAGGTTTCATTCGTCCTAGTTCTTCTCCTTTGGCTTGTCCTGTCCTCTACGTCAAGAAGAAGGATGGTACGGATCAGATGGTTGTAGATTATCGACCGGTAAATCTGGTTACGATAAAGAACAAATATCCGCTCCCCAGGATCAACGATCTGTATGATCAGCTCACTCGATCTGCAGGCTTTTCCAAGATGGATTTGAGATTAGGTTATCATCAAATCAAAATTAGGAATGGGGACATTCCTAAGACGTCCTTTGTCACTTGTTATGACCAATACGAGTACACAGTCATATCCTTCGGTCTAACCAATGCTCCAGCCACCTTCTCTCGCTTAATGAATTCAATCTTCATGGAGTACTTGGACAAATTCGACGTGGTCTACCTCGATGATATTATGATTTAATCGAAGAACAAAGAAGAACATGCCGAGCATCTTAGGCTGGTATTGATGAAACTTCGAGAGCATCGCCTTTACACCAAATTCTCTATATGTGAATTCTGGTTCCCAGAAGTGACCTTATCTAGGCCACGTAATTTCTGCGAAGGGTATTGCTGTCAATCCCGAGAGAGTTCAGGCCGTTCTTGATTGGACTCCACCTGAATCGGTGAAGAAAGTTAGGAGTTTTCTTGGCTTAGCGAGCTATTGTCACTGTTTCATTGAGAACTTCTCCAAAGTTGCCAAACCACTAACTGAACTTCTCAAGAAAGATAAGAAGTTTGAGTGGACTCCACAGTGTCAGGAAAGTTTGCAAGAGTTGAAAAGATGACGCACTACTGCCCCGGTACTTGTGCCCCCGGATTTCACAAAGGAGTTTATTATCTACTGTGATGCCTCGCGTCAAGGACTTGGATGCATTCTTATGCAAGATCGTCATGTGATTGCCTATGCATCATGACAGTTGTGTACAAATGAGGAGAATTATCCAACACATGATCTGGAACTTGCCGCTGTAGTTTATGCACTGTTAACCTGGCAACATTACCTTATGGGTAATCGTTGTCAAATATACACTGATCACCAGAGTCTCAAGTATATATTCACCCAACCGGACTTGAATCTCAGGAAAAGAAGTTGGCTTGAGTTGACCACGGACTACGACTTAGGAATATATTACACCCTAGGCAAAGCCAATGTCATGGCTGATGCACTAAGTCGTAAATCCTATTGTAACAACCTCATGTTGCTACAATGTCAACCACTTCTCCATGAGGAATTTCGTAAGCTTAATCTTCACATTGTTCCTCAAGGATTCCTTTCCACCTTGGTGGCGGAATCTACTCTTGAGGATCAGATCATAGAAGATTAGAAACATGATACGGGAACTTCCTGGATCAAGAGCAGCGTTGCCGAAGGACTTGCTGGTCATTTCTTGGTAAATGATAAAGGTGTTGTATTCTTTCAGAATCGTTCACTAGTTCCCAAGAAGCAACAACTTCGAGAATTGATCCTCAAGGAAGCTCATGAATCTCCTCTCACAATTCATCCGGGTAGTATTTATTGCTAACTGTGACGTTTGTCGTCGCGTTAAGGCAGAGCATCAAAGTCATGCTGGCACCCTTTAGCCCTTGGCTATTCCCGAGTGGAAATGGAACAAGGTCGGTATGGATTTCATGACCGGCTTCCCAAAGACTAAGAAAGGGAATGATGCCATCTTCGTGGTCATTGATTGTCTTTCGAAAGTTGCTCATTTTCTTCCAGTTCGAGAGAGTATAACTGCTAATTAGTTAGCAGACCTATATATTTCTCGAATTGTTTCTCTTCATGGTGTTCCTTTGGAAATCAATTCAGACTGTGGAAGTCTTTTCACCTCTCGATTTTGGGAAAGTTTCCAAAATTCTATGGGAACTCATCTCTCCTTTAGCACTGCTTATCACCTTCGGTGAAGTGGTCAAGTAGAAAGAGTCAATCAAATCCTCGAAGATATGCTAAGAACTTGTGTTATCTCATTCGGAATGAACTGGGAGAAATGTCTTCAATTCGTCGAATTTTCTTATAACAACAATTTCCCGTCTAGTGTGGACAAAGCTCCTTTCAAAGTTCTGTATGGACGAAGATGTCGAACGCCATTAAACTGGTCAGAAACCAGTGAAGGAGAATTCTTTGGACCGGATATGATCCAGGATGCAGAAGAGCAAGTTCGCATCATTCGTGAGAATTAAAAAACCGCCCAATCTCATCAAAAGAGCCAATATGACCGTCGTCATAAGGAAGTAAGTTATGAAGTTGACGAGAAGGCTTACCTTTGGGTTTCACCTCTCAAGGGTACCCATCGTTTCGGTATCAAAGGCAAATTGGCTCCTCATTACATTGGTCCTTTCCGCGTTCTTGCTAAACAAGGAGAAGTTGCCTACCAATTAGAATTGCCCCCTCAGCTTTCCAAAGTTCATGATGTGTTCCACGTTCCTCAACTCACGTGTTTCCTCAAGGATCCTATCTGTGAAGTGGACCATGCAAGCTTGATCTCCAAGATGACCTTTCATAATGAGAATATCGTGTTCGTATTCTTGATGAAACCGAGCGCAACACTCGACATTGCAACATCAAGTTTCTCAAGGTTCAGTGGTCTCATCATTCCAAGGATGAAGCAACCTGGGAGCGCGAAGATCTCCTTCGGCTTGAGTACCCCGATCTCTTCCCGACTACGCCTGAATCTCGGGACGTGATTCTTGTTTCATGGGGGCGAGTTGTCAGAGCCCTAGTTTCACTTTGCTTGCCAAGAATTCATGCATGCATATTTAAGTTCTTTTGAATTTGAAATGGGAAAGTGATCAAGCCTCAGGAACTAAAATTTTGTGAAATAAGCAAGATAAAAATTGCTTCAAATAGTTCCAAGAAAATGTCCCTAGTTTTCAAAAAAATTGCTTCAAATAGTTCGAGGAGGCCTTCATGTCGTCTTCCTCCTCCTGCTAGTAGGCAAAGCAGAAGGCGAGCACGGCGACATCTCCTCGCTAGCTCCAGCTTCGTGCTAGAGCCTCCCCTTGCCTCCACCACGCCAGCAAGACCCCCTCTCTCCCTTATATCCTCCTCCTCTCTCCATTCCCCTGTTTCCTCTCTCCTTCTCCTAACGCAATTAACAAGCTCTGCTCGAGCTGACCACCGACGTCTCTCCATCCATAGCGAAGCCCCCGGAACAGCTCCTCCATGCCGAATGAATTGAGCCGAAGCCCCCTATAGCATCGTCGTCGTCGCCGTTTTCCCCTCCGCCCACCGAAGACCGCCGTCATCGATTCGGCCTGCCCCGAGCTCCCCTTCCGTCGCCGTTGCTTCCATCAGCTCCGTGGTGAGCTGCAGAGCATTTGCCCCTTCCATCCCTTCTCTCCCGTGCACCACAACCCCATGCCCCGCATCGAGCCCGGGCCGCTGGATCTCGTCGTCGGTGATGCTCCAGTCCACTCCAGACCCTCATGTTGCCCCTAGAAGATCAGGCGCTTCGCCAGCTCTCTGTAGACGTAAACCGCGTGAAAAATGAACCTCTGTAGCACCAGTTAGGGCATCTCCGGTGAGCCCTTGCTACGGAAACAAAAGACCTTCCTTGGCAACGGCGCCAGGAATCCTTCTGCTACGGGTTACGCCTATAGGGACTTCCTTGGAAAATATGCAAAGGATTCCCCCGCGGCCTTGGGGCCTTGCGTTGGTGTTCCCTTGAAGAGGAAAGGGTGATGTAGCACAGCGGCGGTAAGTATTTCCCTCAGTTTGAGAACCAAGGTATTAATCCAGTAGGAGGATCGCGTCAAGTCACTAGTACATGCACAAACAGAAAGAGCTTGCACCCAACGCTATGAAGGGGTTGTCAATCCCTTATAGATTGTTTGCAAAGTGAGAACATAAAGCAAAAAGTAAACAAAGAAAAGTAAAAGTAAAAGTGGAGACGATAGTTGTGAATAGACCCGGGGGCCGTAGTGTTGACTAGTGGCTTTTCTCGTGAAAGCAAGTAGACGGTGGGTGAACGAATTACTGACGAGCAATTGATAGAACCGCACAAAGTCATGAAGTTATCTATGGCAATGATCATATCTATAGGAATCACGTCCAAAACAAGTAGACCGATACTTTCTGCATCTACTACTATTACTCCACAAGTCGACCGCTATCCAGCATGCATCTAGTGTATTGAGTTCATAAGAACAGAGTAACGCCTTAGCAAGATGACATGATGTAGATGGACAATATCAAATCTATGATGAAAGCCCATCTTGTTACCCTTGATGGCCACAACACGATGCGTGCCTTGCTGCCCTTTCTGTCACTTGGAAAGGTCACCGCACGGTATGAACCCAAAACCAAGCACTTCTCCCATGGCAAGAATCATAGATCTAGTTGGCCAAGCAAAACCCAAGACTCGGAGAGACTTACAAGGATATCAAATCATGCATATATATAAGAAATCATCAAAGACTCAAATATAATTCATAGATAATCTGATCACAAATCCACAATTCATCAGATCTTGACAAACACACTGCCAAAGAGGATTACATCGGATAGATCTAAATGAAGATCATGGAGAACTTTATATTGAAGATCCAAGAGAGAGAAGAAGCCATCTAGCTACTAACTACGGACCCGTAGGTCTGAAGTGGACTACTCACGAGTCATTGGAGAGGCAATGATGTTGATGTAGAAGCCCTCCAACTCCAAAGTCCCCTCCGACAGGGCACCGGGAAGGGTCGCCAGATGAGATCTCGAGGAAAGGGAAGCTTGCGACAGCGGAAAAGTGTTTTCGTGGATGCCCTGATTTTTTCTTGGATATTAGGGAATATATAGGCAAAAGAGCTAGGGCAGGGGAGCGCCAGGGAGGCCACAAGCCTGGTCGCCGCGGGCCCCATGACCGCGACGTCACGGCTTGTGGGCTCCCTGTGGGCCTCGTGCCTTGGCCCTGAAGTCCCCCGATCTTCGTCTGTTCTGGAAAAATTTGTTTCAGGGATTTTATTCTGTTTGGACTCCGTTCCAAAATCAGATCTGAAAAGAGTCAAAAACACAGAAAAAACAGGAACTGGGACTTGGCACTGAATTAATAAGTTAGTCCCAAAAAAGATATAAAAGGTAAAAAACATCCATAAGTTGACAAGATAACAACATGAAACCATCAAAAATTATAGATACGTTTGAGACGTATCAAGCATCCCCAAGCTTAACTCATGCTCGTCCTCGAGTAGGGAAGTGATAAAGAATGATTTTTTGATGCTTTCATGCTACCTAGCATAGATGTCCTTTGTAACTCCTCTTATGTGACGTGAATGTTCAGATCCATTAGATTCAAAACAATAGTTTGCTATTGACTTGGAGACAATAATACTTCAAGCAAACTAGCAAGGTAATAATGAACTTTCGAAATAACAAGGCCAAAAGAAAGTTATCCCTACAAAATCATATAGTCTGGCTATGCTCTATCATCCTTGCACAACGAATTTAAATCATGCACAACCTCGGTATTGGCCAAGTAATTGATTTCACACCTTTACTTTCTCAAACTTTTTCAACTCTCACGCAATACATGAGCATGAGCCATGGTTTTAGCACCATAAGTGGAATGGAGTGTGGTGGAGGTTGCAAGGCGAACAAGGAGAAGATGGTCACATTGACTAGGCATATCAATGAACTATGGAGATGCTCATCAATAGATATCAAAGTGAATGAGTAGGGATTGCCATAAAATGATGCACTAGAGCTAAGAGTATCTGAAAGCTCTTAAAGAAAACTAGTGGGTGTGCATCCAACTTTCTTTCTCAGAAAGACCTAAGGCAATTTTGAGGAAGCGTATCATTGGAATATACAAGCCAAGTTATATAATGAAAATTTCCCACTAGCTATATGGTGGTGACAAAACGAGAGACTCTCAATCATGAAGATCATGGTGCTTAATAGTATCATTGTCCCTTCTCTCTTTTGCTCTCATTTTTTTTGTGGGCTCTTTGGCCTCTTTTTTTTGGTGGGCATCTTTGGCCTCTTTTTGTAAATGGGCTTCGACGGCCTCTTTTATTTCTTCACATGGGACAATGCTCCATCAATGATGATCATCACACTTACGACTCAAAACTTAGAGCAATGATGACTCTATAGGGAATGCTTCCGGTAGTGTACCATGACAATGATCTAGCATGGCATAGACATCAATGGAAGCATCATGCTAGCTATCTTATGAGCATGCAATGTCAATGTAGAAGTGGTGGCACATGTCATGGTGGTAGTTCCATGGCAATATATCTCGGAATGGCTTTGAAAAAACCATAGTAGGTAGGTATGGTGGCCGTTTTGAGTGAGCCTAATGGTGGGTTTTATGCACCGGCGAAAGTTGCACGGCACTAAAGAAGATAGTGATGGTGGAAGGTGAAAATGCATCTAAACCATGGACTCAACATTAGTCATGAAGAACTCATATACTTGTTGCAAAAGTTTTAGTAGTAATCGAAACAAAGCATTCAACGCATACTCCTAGGGGAAGGGTTGGTAGGTATAAACCATCGCGCGATCCCGACCGCCACACAAAGGATGACAATCAATAGACTAATCATGCTAAGACTTCATCACATAGCAGTTCACCATACGTGCATGCTACGGGAATCACTAACGTCAACACAAGTATTTCTTGATCCACAACACCTTACCAGTATAACTTCAATATTACCACAACCACAACTCAAAACTAATTGAGATGAATCAAACTTCTCTAACTACTCAATGCACATGAAGGTGGAAGTTTTCATATCCCTTTGGATAACTACCCCTTTTGAGACTACTTTCATAGCATATGCCAACTACCACGCCACGCGCTTCCGTGATCTAAAAGATAGAAGTGAAACACATAGAGCAAAATCAACTAGCTCAAAAGATATAAGTGAAACACATGTGAGCTGAATTGTATAACCAAAGGTAGAAGTAAAGCTCGACAAAATCATGGCGAGTGCATGTCTCTCTCTCTATGTCTGCAGCAAGGAAGATTGTGACACAACCAAAATAAAAGACTCCTACGATACAAGATGTTCCAAGCAAAACACATAACATGTGGTGAATAAAAATATAGCCCCAAGTAACTTTACCGATGGATTGAAGACGAAAGAGGGATGCCTTCTCGGGGCATCCCCAAGCTTAGGCTTTTTCGGCATCCTTGAATCAACTTGGGGTGCCTTGGGCATCCCCAAACTTGAGCTCTTGCCACTCTTTATCTCTTTGTCCATAAGAACTTCACCCAAAACTTTAAAACTTCACAACACGAAACTTAAACAGAAACTCGTGATATCATTAGTATAAGAAAGCAAACCACCACTTCCTTTGGTACTATAGAAAACTTAAATTCTATTTATGTTGATGTTGGGTTACTGTATTTTCAATCTTCCATGGCTAATACCCCCCGATAATATCCATAGTTTCATCAAAATAAGCAACCAACTCAACAAAAACAGAATCTATTAACAGCAGACCAGTCTGTAGTAATCTGTATACTTCGTATACTTCTGGTACTCCAAAAATTCTGAAAACTTACAACAGTCTCAAGAATTTGCGTTGAAACCAGCAGCAAAAAGAATCAACTCAAAAGCTCTTACAGAAAAAAATGAAAATTCTTTTAGTGAGCAGAAAGTTTCTGTCTTTTCTAGCATGACCAAACAATCATCCCCAAGACTAATCATAACGGTTTCACTTGGCACAAACGCAAAAGAAACACAAAAAACACAATCATAACAGAATTATGAAAGTGTGGAAAACACAAAACAGAAAGAAAAAGGATAGATTCATTGGGTTGCCTCCCAACAAGCGGTATTATTTAATGCCCTTAGCTAGGTATAAGGTGATGGAATCACGTATAGTCATCTTTGGTGCTCAAACCATAACTGGCCCTCATCATAGATTCATAAGGCAATCTTATTTTCTTTCTAGGAAAATGCTCCATGCCCTTCTTTAGAGGAAATTTAAATCCAATATTACCTTCCTTCACATCGATGATAGCACCAATAGTCCTGAGGAAAGGTCTACGAAGAATAATGGGACATGAAGGATTGCAATCTATGTCAAGTACAATGAAATCCACGGGTACATAGTTCTTATTTGCAACAATAAGAACATCATCGATCCTTCCCATGGGTTTCTTGACAGTAGAATCCGCAAGATGCAAATTAAGAGAACACTCTTCAATCTCATGAAAAGCAAGAATATCACATAAAGCCTTTGGAATCGTGGAAACATCCCCGACGCGGCTTCCTCCTCTTCTTCCCCTACTACCTCTCCAACCAGGATCGGTTTCTTTGTCCGTTGGGTGAGCAGAGCCTTCCTCCCCCTTCCTGTCTTCGATCGAGCGTAGGATCCACGGTTTGGCCGCCGGGCTGTTCCCTGTCGCGGGAGCCGCCGCGCAGCATGGTCCCGTAGTTGTAGGACTTCCAAAGGAACGTTAGGTTTAGAAATGGATCCGTGGGTGCCAGGGCATCCTCCCATCGACGTGCCGGAGTTTGATTTTGCTTGTGTCGCCGGAGTTGTTGCTCCCCTGTTCCGTCCACCGTGGATCTGCGGTGGATCCTGAAGGGGTTGCTCAAAAGAGCAGAGCCCCCTTCTCTGTCAGACACCGATGCGTAGTGTAGTGGTAGTGTCTTGTTCTGGCCAGTTGCAGGTCGTGGGTTCGATTCCCCTGGACCCCCCTTTTTTGCAAATTATTTGCAGTACAGTAGCTTGGGCGCAGCAGTGGAGTTATCCTGCTATAATCCTCTGTTCTGTCGAGAGCCTGGTGCATAGTGCAGTGGTGTAGTTGCAGTGTTGTGGTTCCAGGGGTACAGGGTTCGAACCCTCACCCCATACCTTTTTTTTTCTTTTCTTTTGTTTTACTTTCTTGTTTGCCTAAGCATGTGTGTATATTTTGTGTAGCTACTAGGAGGATTATGTGGCATTTATTTATGCCCTTAATCAACATGTGTTGAAAGTCATTGCTAGCTTGTAGTTTTTATCATATGTCTAGTGTTATGTGGTGTAGTGGTGTAATAGGTTTGTGGTGCAAGTGTGTGTATGTGAGATTGTGGTAATATGTGGAGGTGTTTTGCTTGTGTCCTTTGTGGTGCAAGTAGTGTGAGAAGTGAGTGTGTGTGTGGGTTTCCCCCTCACCCACCTTGTATTTGTGTAGGTGCTGTCCTCTTGAAGTGTGTGTAAGGGTGTGGTGACCTACCCATTCCCAAGGCTTGTTGTTCATTGGACATGCACTTGTGCTATCTTGTGTCTGTATGAGTAGAGTGCATGATGTGTGTGTAGCTAGTGGTGGTGATTCTAGCAAGTGTGTGTGAATTTATGCATGAGCTTGATGTGTGTGGTGTATGGTGGAGTGCCAAGGCACATGAGCATGAGGTATACCCCTCATGTGCACCTTAGTTGTTGTGGACATGTGCAAGAGCTTGACCAAGTGTTGCTCTAGTGAATAGCACATGTGATGATGCACTATTCACTAGATATGATTCTATGTAGTTTTTCATTTCTAGTTTGTGCCCATTTTTTATATACAAGTGCATAGGTATTATATATGTTTTTGGGGTAGAAACATCCGAGGAATCCATTGGTGAAATCAGTTTTACCATTGGAAAACTTTCTGGAAATGACATATTTCAGATTTGTTCTATGTTTGGAGCTTGGTTCCCTGAGATGTGGTGAGCCCAAGAGTTTGATTCTTGGTTGTGGTAGTTAAGGGTGACCCCCTCTACCCCATGTTGGTTTTGTTTCATGTTTAGGAACCCATATGTGCACGTTGTGCCCAATCAAAGTAGGCATATGGCTGAAATTCCAGATTACTGAAAATCTGAGATTTTCACTATCTCAGATTTTCACAAAGTCTGAGAATCTGTTTATATTTTCTTCTCCTGTTGATGAGCTTGTGCAGGTCAATGTGTTGTGATCCAGCCTTAGCTTTCAACTGGAAAGTTGAAGCTTATGTGTTTGTCTAGCTCCCTGTAAATTTTCATTCCATTTGGAGTCCTGTAGATATTTTTTTGGGTGCTGTCAAAATGCTTCAGGGCATAAAAAGATAGTGAGAATCTGGGATTTTCACTAAGTCCCTGAGAACTGATATTTTTGGCCAAGTTAGCAGCTATGTAACATTCTGTGTGGAACTCCTTTGTGTGATATTTTTGCTTGTGCTTGTAGTAATCTTGGGTATCTACTGCCACATATCTTATTTGGGTTGTTAGGTGGCTGTAGGTGCTTTGCATGTAGCTCACAAAGTGCTATGATGTTGTTTACGGCAGATTGTGTAGTTTTGGTATTTTGATGTTTGTGAGTGCATAGTTGATGGTGCGGTGATATTCTTTGCACCACCCCATCCATGTTGGTTTGTTTTATGTCTTGGCAACCTGGAAATACCAGAGATGTGCCTTTGGATTGTGTTGTGATGAATTTCACACGTAGCACTTCATTTTTATGTTTCGTTGTTTCCCGTTGATCCATAGCTCCATTTGTAGTGTTCTTTATATGCTTTTGCATCTTTTTCACGTGACGCATCTGATCATGTCATTCTGATGCATGTCAAGATAGCATTGAGTGCATTTCTGTCCAGGAGCATGTATTTACTTCTCATGCTTGTGGTAGTGAATAGAACAGAGATGCATGCTCATATTCATCTCATGCATCATGTGCTTGTTGCATCTTGAGGTGTTGTTGTTCATTGGATGCTATTTTTATGTTGGGTAGCACCGGGATCGGAGAACGAGTACGTGCAGGTCAAACAAGAGCAGTTCCAAGCTGAGGATAACACATGCAAGATGATATGACCTTGATTCCATCTCTAAACTTGTTATGCTAGATTACGTTTCCTTGTCTTATGCTCGCTGCCTACCACTGAAATACTTGCCTCCTGATATGCCATGAAACCAAACACTTATCCCTTCCTATTAAATCTTGAATGGCTAAGTAGGCTTTGCTAAGCTTCTAATGTTAGCGTTGCTAGTTGCAGGTGCATTGTCTCATGTGATAACATGAGTTGATATCATTATGTTAAATCTGTTATTTAATTAATGCACCTATATACTTGGTAAATAACGGAAGGCCTAGCCTTTTGTCGGGTGTTTTGTTCCGTTATTGCCGCCATAGTTACCGGTTACCGTTGTTTGATTCCATATTGATCGCTCCTAACACGTTCCGGGTTGTTATGGGGACCCCCTCAATAAATCACGTAGTGTTAAGACTTGTCCGACAGGACCCAACATTGGTGTTAATTTGCTAATCACTTAATAATAATCTACATAGGGAATAGCTACCCCAAGGAATTTAATCAACAACCCGGGCCAGTGCTCATCATGAGTGTTGGTCCAACCCCGAGCAGCTTATTACGCTCCCCGGGGCAACTCGGTGTTTTGGCGTGGTAACCATCGCTCATCTGGCGTGTCCTGAGACTGAGATACACGACTCTTATCAGGGTCGTCGACACGTCGGGAGGTCCTGCTAGTCGTGTCTTACCTTAGCGATATATCTTGCGTATAGGAATCCCGGTGAAGCTTTGGTTCTCCCCAGAGTTGAGGTTTTCCTCTAAGCAATCCGACGAGATAACGAGATTCGTGATAGAGGATTACTTTGCGGCCCGTGTACGTTTGTGATGGACTAGTTGGAGCACCCCTGCAGGGTTTAATCTTTCGGAAAGCCGTGCCCGCGGTTATGTGGCAACTTGGAATATTTGTTAACATCCGGTAATAGACAACTTAAACAAAAGCTAATAAAATTGCCAACTGTGTGCGTAACCGTGACTGTCCCCTTCGAAGATCTCTCTTCGATCAGGAACACGCTGGGGTTATGATTGACGTAGCTAGGTGTTCAGGATCACTTAGTGATCATCTATCATCGACCGCTAGAATAGACCACCTTCAATACATGTTCTACGTAAGTTAGCCACCATATAAAGCTCAGGATGCTGCAACCAAAATACTCCACCTTCCAACCTAATAACTTGACTAGTTCTGGCACCGAGGTCATAGATTGCTGAGTCCTCGTGGCTCACAAATTCCTTCACAACACCAACAGGTTCAGGTACCCCCGAGACAGTTGATCCCGACGGCACGCAACTGGCGTGGCAGTACGATGAGGAGAACGACCGCATGTACGTGAACTATCCAAAAGACTGAGGCGGGGTCGTGATCACGGGCAAGCTTGCAGGGTAGCATAGTCATTTCTCATGTTTTGTAGTCCGTAGAGGAACTACCTTGTTTGGATGCGTGATGTACTCTGATATATTAATGAGATGACAATTGAATCCCTTATTGTCATTCAGTCATTATTATTTATGTGCTATGTTACCTTTCTTGCGAAAACGCTTAGATGCGCTTCTTTCCAATTCGGGGCCTCGTTCCCCAAATCGGAAAGGACCGCACTTATTCGTTACAAGTTGGTAATGAGAGCCTTACGACCATAGGAGCCTTTGTGTGATCGTACTTGCCCGAGTCGAGTCTAGTAAAATGTTTTGAGTCTTAGTTATATCGGAGAGTAGGATTCTTTTTTTCTCCTCTTCCATGCTCTGGTGAGGTTCCCTACTTAGGAAATCTTAATTCTACACCTCTTCTCGCTCAAAATTGTTTTAAGATCACGCGGGTATTTGTGAAATCTATATGATTTCGATGTGATGGAGTTCTGTCTTGGTGCCTCCTGGCTGCCTTGATTTCTTCCAGGGAGTTGAGTTCCAGGGGATTCTTGCGCACATCACCATCATTCAGATTTCTGAGTATCTAAGAACGAAGGATGTTCGTTATTGCTTCAATACTAGTAGTGGCGAGATAACCCCGATGTCCCCAGTAATGGTGCAGATTGTTCTGGAGTACTGCCATACTTGGTATCGTTGTGATCACGAGGGTCTGTTGTAGATGAAGGTCCGAGATTCTGGTTGTGTGTTGACGGATGTGATACAGGTGAGGGGTTAGTATAGGAGTTGTGTGATATTACTCCTTGTATCCGTGTACCATATTGCATGACCAGTCATTTCGGGAATTCATAGGTGGGATATCAAGTAGTATCTTATAGGACCATCTTCCTACAGATGCATCATGTGAGGTTGGGGTGCGATGTTCAGTGGCTGTGTTTGTTCACGGTCGTCTTACAGCGGTTCTCATTGTGTCTTAAAGAGTCCTTGTAGCTCGCTACGACTCGGGGATACTTCGTATGTCGTTTGCACTACCTTGCACAGGATGGCTACTGTAAATTCGAGCCCGTGCGATCTTATCCTGAAGATATCGGATGAAATCTCGATCATATGTTTGTTCCGAGCAGTTCTAGCTCATTCAATGTTTGAAGTTGTCTTAATCAGAATTTTGTCGACCGTCACTTTGGGGAAGCATTCTTACTATTTTGTCCGAGTGCAATTTCTATATTCCTGTTCAGATATTCCTGTCATTTTGATTCAACTATATCTTCAATTTATTCTGTGGGCTAATGTGTTGTCCGTCTAAAGGATGGCTCCACCAACGCGTCAGAATTCAGGTCGTGAGGATGTGCCGCCACCACCTCCTCCTGTGGAGAATCCTCCGCCGCCTCCTCCTGCTGAGGCTTGGCAAGCAGCGATGGCTGCTACAAATGCAAACACTCAGATGCTGCTACAGTTGTTGGAAGAGAGGGGTAATCAGTAGCAAGGCAATTTCCAGCATCGTGGCAATCAGTTTGCTAATCTGAGTCAGTTCCTGTCGAATCAGCCAACGACTTTCACTTCCTCTGACCAGCTGTTCGATGCTGAGGATTGGATCCGTGATATGAACAAGCATTTCGAGTGTAGCAATGTTCGTCCTGAGGATTTTGTCAAATTTGCAACTTTCCAGCTGAAGGGGCAAGCATCTATTTGGTGGCAACAGTTGAAGGTTTCCAGAGGCGCTAGAGTGATCACTTGGGATGAGTTCTGCCGTGACTTCAGGTCCCACTACATTCCTTCCATCTTCGTGGAGGAGATGCGTGAGAATTTCAAGCGCTTGAATCAGGGTGGTAACTCCGTGTACAAATACAACATTGAGTTCCCCGAGCTAGCCCGATACGCCTTGCAGCATATCCCTGATCAGAAGAGTAAGATTTATCAGTTCAGAGGTGGCTTGAAAGATGATTTGCAGTTAGCTCTTGCTTTGCACGATCCTGAGGAGTTCGACAAGTTCTACAACTTAGCTCTCAGGGCAGAGGCAGCCTTGCTCAGGGTGGAGAATTCTAAGAAGCGCTTCAGAGATTCCATCTCTTCTTCTACTCAGGTGGTTCAGAAGCAACAAAAGTTTTGGGTGTCTCCTCCTCCTCCTCGGCACTCGCAGCAGCTCAAGCATTCTAGTGGCCGTGGTTCTGACTGGGAAGCATCCTAACCCAGTCTTTCAGCAGAGATTCCAGCATCAAAAGCAAGGGCCACCTCAGAATCAGTAGCGGCAACCAACAGAGGTTACTTGTCACCAGTGTGGGCAGAAGGGACATTATGCCAACAAGTGCACTTCTCAGCTCCGACTGCCGCCTCCTCCTCCAGGAAAACCTCCAAGCAATGCTCTTGTCAAGTTCAACCCCAGATCAGCTCGAGTCAACATGGTGAAAGCAGCAGAAGCAGACAACTCCTTTGATGTGATCATGGGTGTGGGGACCCCGACTTATGAGTCGAGACCTCCGTGCTCAGTGATCCCAGAGATCAATGCTCACTGAACACAGATACCGAATAAAAGAGTCTTACATCCTTACATATCGTTTGATACAATAAGTGACCACTTCGGTCAAATCTTACATATATAGGGCCTTATATGCCAACACACCAAACTGGACCAATAGCAGAATTATTAGTTGAAAGCGTGAACCCATGCCATCAGCTTTAACCTATAGGCATTCTGACTGGGAAGCATCCTAGCTTGCAAGAGCGTCACCGAATTAATCTTCACCATATCCTGTCCTTTCATACCTGGTCAATGAAATAACCAGTGGCAAACCAATGAGTACTTTGAATGTACTCACAACCCATGATGTGAACAACGAAAGTGAAGGATAAAAATATCATGCATCTTTGGCGTAACTCAACTTGGTGGAATGATCATGGATATGCATCAAGTTAAAGAATTACTTTTGAAGAACAGGTTACAGATATCAATATATCTGTTGAGGGCTGAACCATCCGGGTTCACCCTATATGCCAAGTCACCGAACTTGGTCATATCCCTGCTACTAAAGTAACACCTTTCTATCTGTCGAGGGCTGAACCATCCGAGTTCACCCTATATGCCAAGTCACCGAACTTGGTCAAATCATTGCTATCATAGCAACACCTTTCTCATCACCATACACACACTCACTCACGCACACTTGGTTCATGCGGAAATATCAGGACGTAGTTTAAGCAGGATTACCCAACTGTTCTTGACCGTGGACACGGCTATTCGAATAGTTTACACTCTGCAAAGGTAGTACGCTCGACCCACGAGATCCGGGAAACTTCCGTGTCATCCACGACTCACGGTATATCACATACCCGAGGTAAGTACCCGATCGATGCCATTCCCCTGACGATACTAGACAAAGAGGTCCACTCGATTGGTACCCAACCCACATGTTGTACGTCTTACGAGCACCAACTCTAGACAGTACGAACCATGCAGGGACCAACGGTGTTACTGGAACTCATAAAAATGGCATAGTCGTCCTACCCGGCACGACCCCATCACGGGAGCGACCACACATCACTCCCGTCACTAGTAATGTGGCTCTTTGCTCACACCGACCAGAGTAATTAACATAGTCTCGTCCCATAAGGGGTAACGTGGTCGTACTTGTAAGGTTGGGACGGTTCACACATCATAAGTCTAATCCCATTTCCGAAACCTTACTCACACAAATACCGGGTGCATCACTTCACCAAAAGTGACCACCTAACTCATCATCACCCTCGGGCATTAGTGGCACCCGACGGGGTTTTCGTAAACTCTTGCTTTATGACAACATCATGCTCATGATAATACTTCATCTATTTTTACTTGTCAACATGGTATTAGCATGACCCTCAAGGGGTAGAGTCAAGCTCAATGCATGTGCTCCAGGGGAGCCTTTGGTAAAATCATATCAATTGATTCCGGCACTTATGATCATGTGGAACGGGAATACTTGCTATTATAACATGCAACGTAACATATGCTCTTTCATGGTTAAAGGGCTGCTTTCCTTGCTCATGTAAGTCCTCGGGGTCTTCGAGGTCTTCCGCTCCATCTCCGAATACTTCGTCTACAGTCAACTATCGTCGGAAACAAACATAGTAAGCCACATAGCAAGCAGAATAAAAGTGCCACAAAAATAGAAGTTATATTTTTCTTGGACCTCTCTTGTCATAAGAAAAATACCTGAAGCTTGATATAGGATATTTGGGTCATCAAGGATTTTTGAATGGATGGAAAGAACAATAGGTGATCATTGCAGAAGCCAATGGAAATCATTCTGTTAAAAATGAGTGGAGGCACCCGTTTAACAAAGAATGATTTTAGAAATATTTAGGAAGTGGTTTCACTGGATCTGGAGTTGGTATGAATATAGTAGGAATTTTCTAATGTGGAATAAATAGCAATAGGAAGCTATTTATTATAAGCAACAGAATGGAGCTTGATAAAAATGTTGACCAAGGCTCTAAAATTTGTACATGATATAAGAAGGGTGTGGAAATTTGAATCACTCCAATTGGAGTTGATCTGAAGAATATGGGATTTCTGAAAGGGGAGCTAGAAGCATCCCAAATCTGTATTTCAATATAAATACATTATGAAAGTTGTTTGTAAGAATGTGGAAAGTCAATATTTGGATAGATCTTTATTTTAGAGACCTGCAGAAATTTGAATCATCAGATTTGGAGTCAGAATGGATTTAATCTGGAATTTATAATTTTTTGGAGAAAATAAAAAGGCAAACGAGGCCACCAGGGAACGTTATAGTGCGCCCCGGGCGGCTATTAGGCGATGGGCCGGCCTGCTGGCTCGGCCTGGTGCGCAGGGGCCACGTAGGAGACGTATTCAACAGAATACGCCTCCGGCTGGAAGGAGGCGCACAGCGCCCGGGCACCTCCACTTATCAGGTGGGCCTCCGCCCTGGCTCGCTGACGAGGGGCCCCCACACGCAGTCTTCTTCTACCTCCTTCTCGCACGCAGGGGAGGCAGGGAGGGTAGACCGGCTGCGGGAGGAGCTCCCCCAGGTGGCTCTGGCCACCCCCGGCGGTACGCCGGCCACCGGCTTGCTCGGGGCAGTTAGCCGCCCCCGTTCCCCTCCCCGGCGCCTGCAGGGGAAGGCCGCAAGGGTGCCGACGACGTGGCTGCAGGGAGGCCGCCGACCTCCTCTAGTGCCGGTACCAGGGGCGAAGGGAGGGAGGAAGAGGAGTAGGGGAGGAGGCCCGGCGACGAGGTGGGTCTTCCGGAGGGCCCAGGGGCGAGGGGAGACCCCTGGTTAGGCATGCTCGCGCGACGGCCTCTAGTGAGCTTCGGCCATGGCCTGGCAGAAGGAGGAGGAGGCTTGGGGGAGAGAGAAGAGGCTCAAAAGGGAGCCTGGAGGAACCAAAGGAAGGGGAGGGATGCAAGAAAGGTCGATGCTCGGAGGAAAGAAGAGATAAGAGAAGAGGAGGAGGGAGGAGAGCTCGGGAGTAATCAGAGCACTGGGTAGACACGAGTGCCACAGGGGTTTCGGAGGCAAGCTAGCGTCGGAGAGAGGTTGTACTGGTCAAGGGAGTCTTCCTGGCGTGCTGGGATGTGCTGCCAAGGAGGGACCCGAGCTGCAAAAGGAGGAAGGGGTGCAGAGCACCCATACTGCATGCTGCCAGCATGGTCACCATGGCAACTTGTGTCCACGGGGCTACCAAGAACAGTCAAACATGTCCAGCACTCAAGGCACACACGCAGGAGAGAGACTCTGGAGTTTGGTAGCTAGTGGAGGTGGTTTGATGAGGTTTGGACTCTTGTTTAGTTTGCAGCAACAAACTTGGGGCTCGCATAAGTGGTTTTCACAGGAGGGGATGGAAGGTGAAACCATGTCTTGGAGCATGTGGTATGGAAGGATTACATATCTGCAAAAATTCCGCTCAAGCAAATAAGTGTAGCTAGCACTTGCTGTACAAAGCTACTTTTTAGCCATAAATGAACTTGTGGTTGTGCTGCTCATTTTCTCCACATGAGCATGCCATCTCTTGGTTTGGAATGAAGCATTGACACACTAGGGAGTCTCTGGAAAGGATTGGGGGCCTTGGGTTAAGCAGAAGTGAAACAAGAGGGTAAAAATAGTGATTCCGTGGGTTAAATGAGAGATAGTTACAAAGGTTCCTTCCCCAATAATTGACCAGTGGCCATGGGGATGTTACTGGAGGTCAAATGCAACTATGTGAGGCTGTGGTAGAAAGTTGAGCTCAAGGGAAAAATTTCAAGGGGTCAAACAAGCCAATTTAGTGAGTGCACACAAGGTGATTGATGTGTGGTTGGGCTACCAGATGAATTCCAATGGCTATGAAACTTAACAGGGTCAAATAATAGATGAAAATAGGCTTGCACACCAAATTTGGGATTTGATGGAGAAGTTTTCCAATGTAGACTTGAAAAACCCTAGAAATGGGCAGAAATGGGTTTCTTCTTAGAACCCTATTCAAATAAATTCCCACAAATCCAATATTTGGTGTAGGGGCATTATTTTAGCATTAAGGCATGCACAAAAAGTTGGAGGTCAATTGTAGAAACTTTATAATGTAAAGTTTACCAAAGCCAGAAATCAATAGAGAGGGTTTTGAGGGTCTTAGGACAAGTTCTTCTATTCTCCTTAATGTACCACTTGGTGTGGATGCCTTATTGGAGTATTAGAACATGACCACCAAATTTGAGCACCATTGGAGACACTTCTCAATGCAGAGTTGCTCAAATTTGATTATGGACAGATAGGGTTTTAGAGTGATTAGGGGAGCCAAATCAACTTGGATTGAATTGAAACTTGTCAAGATCATCAATAATATCATAGATGACATGCTAGAATTTTACTGGAATTACTGAGAGTATTTGTTATAGAAATATTGCAAAATCTTGAAATAGGCAGGAATGGTTTTGGAGGGGTTTGCCCAATATTTTGAACATGACCATGTGTTGAAACTCATAAATATGGAATAAATATATCCACTGAGTTTCCCTAAATTTTCTTAAATATTTGAAAGCAATAAATATAACTTTCCTTCATAAGAGACCAATTCTGGCCTCACAAAAAAAGGCTTTTAAATAAAATGATAAAATAACTTTTCAAATAGTAATATTGTGGTTTTTGGAAGAAATTTTGATAATAGGTTTTAAATAAATATTTGGTGCAAAATAGATTCCCTAATTTGAGGACTTGTAATACAAACCTCATCTCACGGGTTCTGAAAGCTAAATTCAAAGAAGTGCTTTTTGGTGAAAATAATATTTGGTAAAAGTAGGTATTTGTCCTAAACACATGGCATGATCATTAGGCAGGGGAACATGGGATGAGGAGTTGAGTTGGAGGATAGAGAGAATTAATGGGGAGCAATCACATGCATTCAAGCAAACAGGCAAACAATAGTCACTCTAAGCATCACAAGCATTCACAAAAAAATTAATTAGTCCTAAGTTTTGAAATAAGCTAATTAGTCAGGAAGGCCAAAAACTCGGTGTTACAATGGGTAACCTTTCAGTCAATGATTTTCCTGCTAGTCTTGTTCGATTCTAGTGCTTCGCATTGCTTTATGTCAAAGTCATTTTTCATCAAGCATGATTTTCCCTCGACAAGTTTGCATAGACCTTTGGGTGTTGTTTCTCCGGGTGCTCAAATGAGGTCAAATTCTAGAGTTCCTGATGACAATGTCAAGATAGGAAGTTATTCTTTTCTGGCTACTCTGTATGTCTTGGGAAATTCCGACATTGACTTGATCCTTGGTATGGACTGGCTGGCCATGAACAAGGCATCGATTGATTGTAAAGCTAAAGAAGTGAAGCTTCCCCACTCTTTGGAGGACGTGATTATATTCGTGGCGCGTGATGATACAATCCGTCTGTTCTCTTTGAATGAAAAGGGTGAGATTAATCCTATTTCGCAAGTCCCAGTGGTCTGCGAATATGAAGATGTGTTTCCAGAAGAGCTGCCAGGCATGCCTCCGCACCGAGAAGATGAATTTGTCATTGAGCTTGAGCCAGGTACCGAGCCGGTGTGCAAACGGCCGTACAAATTGTGTCCAGAAGAGTTGAAGGAACTTAAGATGCAACTCGATGAGCAGGAGCGTTTGGGTTTGATCAGACCGAGCTCGTCTCCGTGGGGTTGTGGAGTTCTGTTTGTCAAGAAGAAGGATGGCAGGGACCGGTTGTGTGTCGATTACCGTCCATTGAACAAGAAGACAATCAGGAACAGATATCTCCTTCCGAACATAACTGAGTTGTTCGAACAGTTGAAAGGTGCTAAGGTCTTCTCCAAGCTCGATCTCAGAATGGGCTATCATCAAATTCGCATTCGTGAAGAAGATATTCCGAAGACTGCCTCCAGGAATAGTTTTGGCTCATATGAGTATACGGTCATGTCTTTTGGTCTGACTAAGGCTCCTCCGACATTCTGTCGATTGATGGACTACATATTCTCTCCATTCAAGAATGACTTTATCTTGCTCTATCTCGACGACATTCTGGTCTTTTCTGAAACTAAGTAAGAACATGAAGAACATCTCAGATTGGTGGTTGATAAGCTTAGGGAGTACAAATTGTATGCCAAGTTTTCCAACTATGAGTTCTGGGTGAAAGAAGTCGTCCAAGGTGTGAGTTCTGCCGAGGGCATTAAAGTTCTTGGTATGGACTGGTTGAAAGAAGTCAAGTTTTCCAAGTGTGAGTTCTGCTGAGGGCATTAAAGTTGATCCGTCCAAGGTGCAGGCCATTGTTGAATGGGAGCCTCCGCAGAATGTGAAGCAGCTTTGAAGCTTTCTTGGGCTTACAAGCTATTGCAGAAGGTTCGTTGAGAACTTCTCCAAGATTGAGAAGCCGCTCTCAAGTCTTCTTCAGAAAGGTGTGAAGTATGCTTGGTCTCCAGAGTGTCAGTTGACCTTCGACACACTCACAGAGAAGCTCACCTCCACTCCAGTCTTGGTTCCTCCGGATGATTCCAAGCCTTACTAGGTGTTTTGCGACGCTTCTCTCCAGGGTCTTGGTGCAGTTGTGATGCAAGAGAAGAAAGTGGTTGATTATACCTCCAGGCAGTAGAAGCCAGTGGAGAAAACCTATCCTGTGCATGATCTTGAGCTAGCAGCTGTGGTACACGCTCTGATGACTTGGAGACACCTCTTGTTGAAACGAAAGGTTGAAGTGTTCAGCGATCACAAGAGTCTCAAGTACATCTTCACTCAGCCTAACCTGAATCTCCGGCAAACACGTTGGGTGGAAATGCTCCAAGATTTTAATCCGAGTGTTGAGTACACGCCAGGCAAAGCTAATGTCGTGGCAGATGCCTTGAGCAGGAAGGCGTACTGCAACAGTCTCATTCTGCAACCTCTCCAGCCTGGTCTTTGTGGGTCTTTCAGGAAGCTCAACCTTCAGTTAGTACCTTAGGGATTTCTTGCAAACATTCAAATCTCTCCTACCTTGGAATATCAGGTCCGAGCAGCACAGCTTCTTGACGCTATGCTGAAGAAAGTCAAGATTGGCGTGGCAAAGAGTCTTCCCAAGTATAAGTGCTTCACTGTTGATGCCAACGACACGTTGTTCTTCGAGGATCGTCTTGTCGTCTCGAAAGGTGATCTCTGAAAGGTAATCATGGAAGAAGCTCATAACTCTCTTCTCTCTATTCATCCTGGAAGCTCCAAGATGTATCAGGACTTGAAACAGACCTTCTGGTGGACTCGTATGAAGCGTGAGATTGCTCAGTTGGTAAATGAATGTGATGTATGTTGAAGGGTGAAAGCAGAGCATCAATGTCCAACAAGTGTTTTGCCTCCTTTGCCCATTCCCGAGTGGAAGTTCGATCATATTGAGATGGATTTCTTCACCGGATTTCCGAAGTCCAAGAAATGTAATGATGCCATCTTCGTCGTCATCGACAAGTTGAGTAAAGTGGCTCATTTTCTTCCAGTCAAGGAATCCATTTTGGCAGCTCAGCTTGCAGAGTTGTACACTTCCAAGATTGTGTCTTTGCACGGCGTGCCTATGATGATTTCTTCGGATCGTGGAAGTATCTTCACTTCCAAGTTCTGGGACTCTTTTCAGTCTGCAATGGGCACGAAGATCCGCTTCAGCACAACTTTTCATCTTCAGACTAGTGGTCAAGTGGAGCGAGTCAATCAAGTTCTTGAGGATATGCTGAGAGCCTGTGTTATCTCTTTTGGTATGAAGTGGGAGGATTGTCTGCCTTTTGCAGAGTTCTCGTATAACAACAGTTATCAAGCTAGTTCTGGCAAGGCTCCGTTTGAAATTCTCTATGGCAGGAAGTGTCATAGCCCGCTCAACTGGTCCGAGACCGGCGAGCGTCAGATCCTTGGGAATGATTTGATAGAAGAAGCTGAGGAGATGTGTCGGGTCATTCGCGACAACCTCAGAGCAGCTCAGTCCCGTCAGAAGAGCTATTATGATAGCAAGCATCGTGACATGTCTTATGAGCTTGATGACTTCGTCTATCTCAAGGTGTCGCCTATGAAGGGTATGCAGCGCTTTGGCATCAAAGGCAAGCTTGCGCCTCATTTCGTGGGCCCGTTCAGAGTTGTTGGCAAGAGAGGCGACCTAGCATACCAGCTTGTGCTCCCGTCAAACTTTGCAAATCTGCATGATGTGTTCCATGTTTCTCAGCTCCGGAGGTGCTTCAAGACCCCCGAGCGCACTGTTCATCTTCAAGACATTGATCTTCAGCCTGACCTATCTTATAGTGAGCATCCAGTTGTGGTTCTCTAGGCGACTTAGCGCAAGGCCTGCAACAAGTCTGTCAAATTTCTCAAAGTGCAGTGGTCACACCATCCGATAAAGAGGCTACTTGGGAATGCGAGGACCACCTCCGTTCTGAATTTCTGGAGTTCTTTCAGGCGTAGATCTCGGGGCGAGATCTTTTTGTAGTGTGGGAGAGTTTGTAATGCCCCAAGTGTGTATGTTCCCATATTTGGATCCTTTCCATGTGGGTCCACCCTGTCATTGATATGAGAGGTTGTATGCTTATGATTTCATGTGATGTAACCTTGTATTTCTCCCTTGCATGCATGCATGCCATATTATTTCATGTCCATGTCCTTGTTTTGTTGCATTGTGTTCTTATGAGGTGATGTGATGCCTTGTGATCTTATGGTGTGGTGTGTGATATGTAGCTTGTGTGGAGAACGCATGTGATAGTAGGATCAACCTTATGATTTTCATAGTTTCAAAACCATCTTCCCCTCTCTATTTCATCTCAAGGTCAAGTTTCACTTGACCCTCTTCTGTTTAAAAAATGTCCCTTATTTAGCTTATGATTGTGGTGAATTTGTGATGTGTTATTGCTATTTTGAATAGGTGTGGAGATGTTGCAAATAGATACAGAACATACTCTAATAATCATGTTTTGTAAATATTTAGTTGCCCCAAATATTCATTTTGCAACTTATTCAAACAGGTCATGATTTTACAAGACCAGGGGTGTTATAGTATTATTTTTAGCACTTATAGTTTTTTCTGTGCTTTTATTTCTTTCTCTGG
This sequence comes from Hordeum vulgare subsp. vulgare, assembly GCF_904849725.1. NCBI lineage: Eukaryota > Viridiplantae > Streptophyta > Magnoliopsida > Poales > Poaceae > Hordeum > Hordeum vulgare. The sequence continues at coordinate 264,615,377 of NC_058519.1, read as the reverse complement.
TTTATTTCAATTAGAGATAGCCCCAGGGATTTATTTCTTCTCTATTCTGCGCCACTCGTGGGCTTTCTCCCTCCAGCGTGGCCCAATTCCTCTCTCCTCGCGCGGTGGCCCAGGGCGCGTCCCTCCTTCCACCTTCAGATGCCGTTTCCCCCCTTGTGCTCGCTTTCCGTCAGGTTTCAGAGAGATCGCGTGTGCCGCCGTGAGGGCTTGGATGTCGAGGTCCCCATATAACGTGGGCGTCCGTGCCTCCTGTCTTCCTATGGTTCCTCCTCTCCCATCCGCCGCCGCCACTTCTTCCCCATCTTCCTCTCTCTCTGTCGACGACCTCAGGTAAGAGGATCGGCGCCTCTGCCATGGTCGATCCGTGAAGAAGCTCGTTGCCGTTGTGTTGTGCCTCTGCTTCCTCTCCAAGGCTTCGTCGAGCTCGCGGGATCTCCACGGAAACCATTCCCGGTGCAAGGACGGCAAGATCGGCCCTTCTTCCCCTACTTCGTCGACGATCCCTTCTGCTCCGACAAGCATCCCCGATGCGGCTTCCTCCTCTTCTTCCCCTTCTACCTCTCCAACCAGGATCGGCTTCTTCGTCTGTTGGGTGAGCAGAGCCTTCCTCCCCCCTTCCCTGTCTTCGATCGAGCATAGGATCCGTGGTTTGGCCGCCGTGCTGTTCCCTGTCGCCGGAGCCGCCGCGCAGCGTGGTTCCTGTTGTAGGCCTTCCCAAGGCACGTTAGGTTTAGAAATGGAGCTGTGGGTGCCAGGGCATCCTTCCATCGACGCGCTGGAGTTTGAGTTTTCTTGTATCGCCGGCGTTGTGGCTCCCCTATTCCGCCCACCGTGGGTTAGCAGTGGATCCTGAAGGGGTTGCTCAAAAGAGCAGAGCCCCCTTCTCTGTCAGACACCGATGCGTAGCGTAGTCGTAGTGCATTTTTGTTGCCAGTTGCAGGTCATGGGTTTGATTCTGCCTCGACCCCCCTTTTCGCAAATTATTTGTGGTACAGTAGCTTGGGCGCAGTAGTGCAGTTGTCCTTCTATAAACCTCTGTTCTGTCGAGAGCCTGGTGCATAGTGCAGTGATGTAGTTGAAGTGTTGTGATTCCAGGATTACAGGATTCAAACTCTCACCCCATACCTTTTTTTGTTCTTTTCTTTTGTTTTACTTTCTTGTTTGCCAAAGCATGTGTGTATATTTGTTGTAGCTACTAGGACGATTATGTGGCATTTATTTATGCCCTTAATCAGCATGTCTTGCAAGTCATTGCTAGCTCGTAGTTTTTATCATATGTGTACTGTTATGTGGTGTAGTGGTATAACAGGTTTGTGGTGCAAGTGTGTGTATGTGAGTTTGTGATAAGATGTGGAGGTGTTTTGCTTATTCCCTTTGTTGCAAGTAGTGTGAGAAGTGAGTGTGTGTGGGTTTCCCCCCTCACCCACCTTGTGTTTGTGTAGATGCTCTCCTCTTGAACTGTGCGTACGGGTGTGGTGACCTACACATGCCCAAGGCTTGTTGTTCATTGGATGTGCACTTGTGCTATCTTGTGTGTGTATGAATAGAGTGCATGATGTGTGTGTAGCTAGTGGTGGTGATTCTAGCAGGTGTGGGTGTATTTATCCCAGGAATCCATTGGTGAAATCAGTTTTTCCATTAGAACACTTTCTGGAAATGACTTATTTCAGATTTGTTCTATGTTTGGAGCTTGGTTCCATGAGATGTGGTGAGCCCAAGAGTTTGATTCTTGGTTGTGGTAGTTAAAGGTGACCCCCTCTACCCCATGTTGGTTTTGTTTCATGTTTAGGAACCCATATCTCCAAGTTGTGCCCAATCAAAGTAGGCATGTGGCTGAAATTCCAGATTAGTGAAAATCTGAGATTTTCACAAAGTGTGAGAATCTGTTTATGTTCTTCTCCTGCTGATGAGCTTGTGCAGGTCAATGTGTTGTGATCCACCCTTAGCTTTCAACTGGATAGTTGAAGCTTATGTGTTTGTCTGGCTCCCTGTAAATTTTCATTCCATTTGGAGTCGTGTAGATGTTGTTTTTGGTGTTGTCAAAATGCTAATCACTTAATAATAATCTGCATAGGGAATAACTACCCCGAGGAATTTAATCAACAACCCGGGCTAGTGTTCCTCATGAGTGTTGGTCCAACCCAGAGCAGCTTATTACGCTCCCCGGGGCAACTCAGTGTTTTGGCGTGGTAACCATCGCTCATCCGACGTGTCCTCAGATTGACATAGCGGCTCTTATCAGGGTGGTCGACACAGCGGGAGGTCCTGCTACTCGTGTCTTACCTTAGCGAGATTCGTGATACAGGATTACTTTGCGGCTCGTGTACGTTTGTGATGGACTAGTTGAAGCACCCCTGCAGGGTTTAATCTTTCGGAAAGCCGTGCCCGCGGTTATGTGGCAACTTGGAATATTTGTTAACATCCGGTAATAGACAACTTAAACATAAGCTAATAAAATTGCCAACTGTGTGCGTAACCGTAACTGTCCGCTTCGAAGATCTCTCTTTGATCGGGAACACGGTGTGGTTATGATTGACGTAGGTAGGTGTTTAGGATCACTTAGTGATTATCTATCATCGACCGCTAGAATAGAACACCTTCAATACATGTTCTACGTAAGTTAGCCACCATATAAACCTTAGGATGCTGCAACGTAAATACTCCACCTTCCAACCTAATAACTTGACTAGTTCTGGCACCGAGGTCATAGATTTCTGAGTCCCCGTGGCTCACAGATTCCTTCACAACACCAACAGGTTCAGGTACCCCCGAGACAGGTGATCCCGACGGCATGCAGCTGGCATGGCAGTACGATGAGCAAAACGACCGCCTGTACGTGAACTATCCAGAAGACTAAGGTGTGGTCGTGATCATGGGCAAGCTTGCAGTGTAGCATAGTCATTTCTCGTGTTTTGTAGTCCGTAGCGGAACTACCTTGTTTGGATGCGTGATGTACTCTTATATATTAATGAGATGAAAATTGAATCCCTTATTGTCATTCAGTTATTATTATGTATGTGCTATGTTACCGTGCTTGCGAAAACGCTTAGATGCGCTTCTTTCCAATTCAGGGCCGTGTTCCCCAAATCGGAAAGGACCGCATCTTAGTCGTTACAAGTAAAAAAGACTAATTTAGTGTTAAGCAACTTGGGAAGGTTATAGATCATGTTTCAAATGGATGGATTGGAATATCTTGATCTCAACACATCAGTAGGTGTCTCTCTCTTAGAAAAATGGATATGGCGAGTGTATGTGTGTTCTGAGTGCTTCCTCTTTGGATGAGAGGTGCTGGATGGGTATATATAGGCATCACCCAAAATCCAACCATTACAACGTTATTGTCCAACTCGATGAAACCGAAGTTAATCTTGATGGCACTGATTTGCACAAAATGTGGCAACTTTCGAATTCTCGGTGAGATCGATATAGGAATCTCGATGGTACCGATTTGGTGACCTAGGGTAGTTTCCAAGTCTTGGTGAAACCAATTCCAATAAATGGAATCTCCAATTCTTGAAAACGACATACCTGAAACTTGGTCACTAATTTTTGGTGGCATCGAATGGAATGTTTGTGGTACCGAGATTCTAGTGTTTGGCAAAGGTTCTGTCTTGTGGAAAATCAACACGGCCAAGTGGAAAATTCTTGGTGGCACCGATTTTGATGTTCAAGCTTTCGTAAGAGAATTTTTGTGGGTTAATGGCTGATTATTTTTGGTGGGTATCTCTAAGAATTTGATAAACCAATTCATCGTATACACCGCACCCCCTGTTAATAGTATTGGCTTTCCTATGGACACAAATGTGATTTCTCGCAAATCTAAAATGTAGAGTCTTGTAACTTGAAGCTTGGCCAATCTTATTTCCTTGCATAAAGTGGTTCTCCTCACAATCCTTATCCAATGCTTCTTTGAAGTTATCTGAAATATACTTAGATAAGATCAGTAGTTCAATGACACATATGTTGTGATTAATTACCGAAACTACCTTAGGGAGAAGTGGTGCTTTCATTGGCACACAACCCGAATGATGTACATCACAAGTATCCTCCATGAAGGGACCAACGATGTGCCCGTTTTCTGTCAAAACAGCCCATGGCCGAACTTTCACGCATGACCCCATATCGAGAGCGACCTCTTCACTCCCGCCGCTAGTAATACGGGCTCTCTGCTAGTACCGACCAAAGTAATCAACAAAGTCCTGTCCCATAGGGGGTATCATGGTTGTAAATGTAAAGTTGGGACGGTTAGGAGATCTTAAATCTCTTCATTTTAGAAAACCTACACACACATGTTGCCTCGGTACACCACTTCTTTATCAACAACGGCTACCTAGCTCTACATCATCTCCCTCGGGCAATAGTGGCACTTCACAGGGTTTTCAAAAAGGTCTTGCAAGTACTTTTGTTTCCAACACCATGAATATTCCTGCCCCATTTGCATATCATCAACTAGAATCCTATATACTTCCCACCCACACAACTCTCAGTAGAAAGTAGAGTCAAGTGAAGGCAAGTATCAATGAGGAAAGTAACGGAGGGAACCTACCAAGATGGTCACCACTTCATCATGATTCGATTCAACAAAGTAAGTGTCATATTCCATGCAAATAAGTTTCATAGACATGGAATAGGGTTGTTTGCCTAGTTCAACAAAGTCTTCGGGGTCTTCAAATACTTTTCGTCCGATATCTTCGTCAACAACACAATCTATCGTCGCAATATAACGGACAAAACTAAGTCTTGGTCAAAATCTGGAAAAATAAATCACTCCTAAAAATGTCAAACCGTTTTTGTAACATACTCCGGTGAAACCTAAAAATACCAAAATTATTAGTCTCTCGTTTTGAAGTGGCAAAAATAATAAAAAATATTTTTAACACAATTCGAAACAAGGTTTTAAATAAAAACAATACAAAAATTATTTCCAAAATGATGCACAAGTGGCATCATTAAATAGCTTGGAATATAACAAGAATTTATATGTGGAAGTTTCGGATTTGGATAATTATTGCAATTTATGGAATTTTTGGAATATTCTGATAATAGAAAAAGAAAAAGGAAGAGCTAGCAGTGGCTAGGCCAGATCGGCCCAAAGTTGGGCCGGCCTGGAGCCAAAGCAGCCTAGCTAAGCCAAGCGCGCAGGTCGCTCGGGTTTTCAACCAAATAGCCAAAGCCCAATGTCAGCAAGAGAGGGGAGAATGGGAGAGTTGGGAGGCTGACGAGGTGGCCCAACCTGGTCGTTGTCAACCTCCCGACCAGGGAGACGACAATCTGACCCACGAGGCTGAGGGGCACGATGAGGGCATGCGAGCACGAAAACGGCTTCAGGAGGCTGCCGACATTCGATAGGTGGTGGAGGGGGTCGCCGGCGATGAGATGTTCGCGATAGAGCAGCTCCGGGAGAGATTGCCGCCAACGGTTTCCGCAGCAATACACACGAGAGAGAGGGGGGATGCGTTAGGGAGTTTAGAGAGGCTCAAAGGTGTCACACCGTGTGTTCGTACCACTTTGCTATGCTATGAGTTTATAGAAATTAGGACTAATTAAAACTTTTTGAGTGCTTGTGTTGTTTCAATTGATTGCCAATTGCTGGTTTGCTTGTTTCGGTTTAAATCACAAAAACTATCCTTCTCTCAAGACTCATATTCTTGTTCCAAATCTTTGACCAAATAACATACCATGTGTATTGGACCTAAAACTTTTTTTACAAAATATTATTTTAACTAACCGCATTTATTTAATTTAAGCTTTCAAAAACCCTTGAATTGAGGTTTGAACTATAAGTCCTCAAAATAGGGAAGATCTTTTGCCCCAAATATTTTATTTGGATCCTATTACAAAAAATACTTCCCCAAACCACAAAATTAGTATTTTAAAAGTAATTTTTGTATTTTATTAAAATACTCATTTCTCAATCCAGAAATGGTCATTTATAAGAAAATTTGATTTCTATGCTTCCAAAATATTTCTGAAAATTTAGGAAAACTCAGTGGACACATATTTTTATATATAAGAGTTTGAACACATCATGATGACCAAAATATAGGACAAAACCCTTCAAAACCAATTCTTTCTCTATCAAGTAATTGAAATATTTCTATGAGAAATATTCTCAAATAATTATAGGAAAGTACTAGCAAGTCACACATGATATATGTGATGATCTTGCCAAGTTTCACCTCAATCCTAATTGTTTTGATTCGTCAAAATATTCTAAAACCCTCTTTGTCGAGATCAAAACTTGAGGAACTCTACATTGCCAAGTTTGTGAGTATCCTCTAAAATCCAAATAATGCCACCACACGAAGTGGTGCATTAGGGAGAATAGGTTTTCCTACCTAGATCTAAAGAAATGCAATTCTACCCATTTCTCGGGTTTACAATGTTTGCTTTGTTAAATCTCTTCAAATAAGCACAAACCTTGTGATCATCCTTGTTTTTACCTACTAGTTGAGCCTGTTAATTTTTACACCTATTAGGAAATGGTATCTTGCCAAAACAGCCATCAAACACCTCCTCCTAGAATGGTTAAACCAATGGTTTCACCTCTTTCATTGTTCTCCTTCACACCCAATTTTTACCACAATACCTCCAATGTCTCTCCCACCTTCAATAAAAGTTGCAAGTCTTTGGCATGATGATTGTGGGTGAAAACCCAACTTTTCATCTTTCTACCCCAAGACTTACTCCCCAAGACTCCCATAGCATATATGCATCCTCCAAGAGCAAATGGACAGACTATGACGTGCCCAGAGAACATGGGCAAGCCGTGGCATGCACAAATGACGCTTTGGTGCGTGCTACAGTTCCCAGCTGCATTGTAGCCCCTCCCATCCCTAGACAACCAACGACATTGAGCCTCCCCCTCATGTCCCCCAATGCGGCCTCGGCGTCCGGGACACGCCACGCGGACGACCCTTCCTCCCACACACTCCAACGACCGTTGTCGTGTACATTAACACCGCCCCTCTCTGCGAATCGCTGGCCTTGCACGCGCGTGCTTCCTCGCTTCCGCTCTTGCTTATTTTGGTCATGAACACCCACATGAACACCTCAGACTCGCCCCGGCCCACTCCCGTGACCTCCAACCTCGGCTACAACCTCTCCGACGCAAGAGTCTATCATGAGCTCGCACCCTGCTTATGAGAGGCCACCACCAAACCCTTTCTCCAGTCTGGATCGTCTCTCCCCTCCCAATGATATGCCAGCACCACCCATTCAGCCTCTCGAGCCCCCTACACTCGGATCGAATCGAAGGTCCGCCGCCTCGGGTCTTCGGCGATCTTGAGGTAGGGAGCCCCTCCAGCCCTTTTTCCTTCTCCTCGTTCCCCTCTCACCTCCATAACGCATTCCCCTCCCTCTCCTGCTTGGATTGCTATAGGGAGCATCGACGATAACAACCTCTCATAGATCTCGCCCCGCGGCCTCCTCGCCATCGACGACCAGGGCCACTATGGTGACCGCCTCCTCCTCCACTAGAACGACGTGTTAACGTTGGTTCCATTTCTGCCTACGCCCGCCCTGTCGTGCCTCCAATCGCCGCGAGTGAGCTGTTGGACCTCTCGTCGGAGGTTAAGGATGGCCTGCCAGTGGGCCCGCTCATCACCCTCTAATCTCTCTCCCCCTCTCCCTCTGACGTTGACTGATGGGCCCCGCTTATCAGGATTAAACCCTCGCGGGCGTGCTCGCGTGGCTCACTCTGGCCGGTTTCACTGGCTGGTCCGGCTCAGCCAGCCGCTTATGGAATAGTGCACATTGCCCATTTTTTCTCTCTATTTTTCAAAATTCCACATAATTAAATATTTTTCCAAAACCAAATATTCCACCACCTAAATTCTTTCTACAACCCAAGCTATTTAATGATGCTAGTTGCGTACCATTTTTAAAATTACTTTTGTACTATCTTTATTTTAAACCTTTTAAAAGCAATTTAAATCTTTGTTTAAAATTATTTTCACCACTTTTTATACTCCAAAACCAGAAACTAGTAATTTTCTTATTTTTAGTTCTTAACGCAGTATTTTACAAAAGTGGTTTGACATTTTAGGAGTGATTTATTTTCCCTGTTTTTGCAGTGGTCTTATTTGTGTCACAAGAAAGCATGTCTATGAAACTTTTTTGCATGGCATATAGGACTTTATTTATTGCCTTGAATCGTGAATAAAACAGTGACTACCAGGGTGGGGTTACCTCGATTACTTTCCTTGTTGATACTTGCATGGTGCATGACCCTACCTTCCTATGAGAGTTGTGTGGGTCGGAAGTAGTTAGGATGCTAAGTATTTGCTATGCATGTGGGATGGACATATGAATGGTGTCAGAATAGAAATGATTTCAAAGTCTTTTCGAAAACCCCCTTGAGTACTAATTGTGCCGCGGGAGATGATGTTGATCTAGGTAACCACTTGATAAACAAGTGATGTACCGAGGCAAGTGGTGTTTTTTTTTTAAAAACAGAGAGATTTAGGATCTGTTGACTGTCCCAACCTTGCATGTGTGACCACGATACCCCTTTTTGGACGGGGCATTGTTGATTACCTTTCCCCATGCTAGTAGAGAGCCCATATTACTAGTGGCGAGAGAGACAGAGTTACTCTCTCGATACGGGGTCGTGCCTGGTAGGGCGACCATGGGTTGTTTTCACAAACACCGTGCACACCATTGTGTCCCCTCGGGGATGGTATGATCTTGAGCAAGTCTCGTATGACATACATCCTTACAATGTGGGACAACGAGTGAACTCTTTGTTTAGTGTCGCAAGTGGAACGCATTGTTCGGGTGCTTTCCTCAAGTATTTAATATACCACGAGTCGTGGATAACACGGAAGTTCCCTGAGTCTTATGGGTAAATCACGCAATCTGTGCAGAGTGTAAAACTATTCAAATAGTCGTATCCATGGTCGTGGACAATTCGTGATCCTTTTTAAGCTACGTCCAATGTTTACACAAACTTGGTTTCTGTGTGGGGGGAGTAGAAAGATGGTACTTGAGCTAAGTTAGGTGACTTGACACGATGAATGAACATGAGATGTTCAATTCCAGCTTATATTGATATATGTAACTTTTTCATATGGATATCTGCAACCACATGATGCACGCATTTAAGATGATGGAACATGTCATTGCACTGAAAATTAGCTTTCTGTAACTTACCTACTTAGTGCTATATCATGCATTATTATGCATTGTTCGAAAACATGGTCTGCTTGCGAGTACATTCAAAGTACTCATTGGCTTGCCACTGTTTACTTAATTGGCCAGGCACGGAAGATTAAGATTAGTGTGAATATTACCTTTGTGACAAACAAGTGTACTTGGACACTTCCAAGTTAGAATGCATGTAGGGTTAAGGCAGATGGCATGTGTTGACACTTTCGTTCCAAATTTCCATTGCTATTTGTGTTCAGTGTTTGGCCATCATGTCCGTATCTATGTAAGAGTTGACCTTGATGCTCCTTATTTGTGTAAGATAGTTTGTATGGATGTAATACTTTTGGTTATCCGACTTTTGTGTATTCAGTGATCATTGATCTCTAGGATCATTGTACACGTGCATTCGGTGATCACGACTTATGAGCCAGGGTCCGCATATAGCTGATCTTAGAGCCATCCTAACTATAGGAATCCTTAGTTAGCATGGACGTTAGTTAGGAGAAAACCCCCTTTCTAAACCATACCTAGTACCTATACTTAGGAGTTTCTACTCTTCTTACGTATACATTCCAAACTTCACAGACACCCTCCCCTTAAACCTCGTAGATGGCCATCGTACCCGAAGACCTTCTAGAATCATGCTTTCGCTACTCCCTGAGGATAGCCTGGAGAAGTGCCAGTCTTGCTGACCACCCTTTTTCCTCTACCATTAGCACTTGGTCAATGCCTCCACGAAGGAGTACCACATTGATGTGGTCGTGAAGGCAAATGACTCCCTGATGGGATGGTTCCTTGAAGGGCCATAGGTGGAGACCTTGGTGATCACAGTCGAGACAGCTACACAGAAGGCACCCATCCACCTTTGAGACATCATCCTAGAGATGGCTCACCAGCCAACTACTTGCCACCTACGTTTTATGAAGGATGATATTGGAGAGAGTTGGAAGTTGGTCCCATCCAAGGAGGATGGAACACTACTCAGATCTCAAACCTACTTTATCCTCTCCACTGACAGTCTAGCTCACAACTTGATTAAGGAGTGTGTGAAGCTTCGCAAGGAACTTCACCACACCCGTGAGCTAGTTCAACAAGCCAAGACGAAGCCAGACTGGATCAAGAAGGATGGAGCCCCCAAGGGACGACTAGCTATCGCTTACAAATGAGGAGTACACCCATCTATAGATGCACCGGCTCTTGGAACATCTCAGTGATGTCACATGAGTGCGAAGGAGTATTACGCGCTCTTCACCGACCCACCGGCAAAGCGTTGCCGGGATGGACCTCCTGGTTCTCTGAATCCCTCAACCGGAGACGACACCCGTAAGGATGATGAAAAGGAGGAAGATCTAGAGCAGTGTGAGTACGAGACCGAGCACTCCACCACTTGAGTCCGAGAACCCCTAGGATAGGATATGTCATGTATCCCTCATCCGAAGTCGATTTCGTGTAATGGGTCATATGAAACTATGGTGCTTGTTGAATGTTTTTTATACTTCGATGCAAGTCGCGCTTTTTCCTTAGTCAACATGTAAGCGACTACATCTCCTATCTTATCTTAATGTTATGTGTTTGGTATTTCAACCTTTGTTTTACCACACCTGCACTATACCAACCCCCTACGCACGTTTTCATATTATTGATTTTTCCTCTCATCTATTCTAGTCGTTTGACTTGGCTGCTCCAAAAAGGATGGTGACTACAACCGGTACAAACACTTTTGCAAACCCCAGCACCGACAACTCTAGCCAGCAGCATGGGGCTGGTGGGTCTGCTTAGGTTGGAGATCACGAGGAGAAGCCACAGGGTGACATTCCCCACAACCACCTCCACCAGAGAACATGACCATAGCTCAGTTTCTCTAAGTTCTTCGGGAGGAAAGCCAAGCCAACTCTTGTGTTATGCACCAAATGATTGAGGTCCTTTCAGGAGTAACTTAAATCTCTCTTAAAAATGGTTTTCGCCACTTTTACACTCCAAAACAAAAAAACGGTAATTTTCTTAATTTTGGTTTTCAACCTAGTAGTTTAAAAAAGTGGTTTGACATTTTCAGGAGTGATTTATTTTTTCTTTTTTTGCGGTTGTCTTATTTGTGCCCTTTATTTTGCGACAATAGATTGTGTTGCTGGCGAAGGAGTTGGATCAGAAGAATTTGAAGACCCCGAAGACTTGTTGAGCCAGGGAAGCAGCACTTCCACCATGTCTATGAAACCTTTTTGCATGGCATATATCACTTTCTTTATTGCATCGAAACATGAATGAAACCATGATCACAGTTGTGGGGTTACCTCTATTACTTTCCTCATGGATACTTGCATGGTGCATGATACTACCTTCCTATGAGGCTTGTGTGGCTGGGAAGTACTTAGGATGCTAAGTAGTTTCTATTGAAGTGGTATGGGGATATGCGTGGTGTCAGAAAATAAATGATCTATAGGACTTCTCGAAAACCATACCTCCCTCTAAAGTGTTTTCAAAAAACCTAGTGATTTAAGACCCGCTGACCGTCCCAACCTTACATGTCCAACCAGGATACCCCTTATGGTACGGAGCCTCGTTGATTACCTTGTTCAATCCTAGCAGAGAACCTGTATTGCTAGCGGGGATAGAGCTAGAGTTAATCTATCAATACGGGGTCGTGCCTGGTAGGGCGACCATGGCCTGTTTTCATAGACACCGGGCACACCATTGCATCCCCTCGGGGTGGTGTACATAATGAGGACGTGGGCCAACGAGTGGACTCTTTGTTTAGTGTTGCCAGGGGAAAGGCATTGTTTTGGTTCTTACCTTGGGTATGTAATATACCGCGATTTCTGGATGCCACGGAAGTTCCCCGAGTCTTGTGGGTAAATCGCGCAACATATGCAGATTGTAAACTATTCGAATACACGTTTCCACGGTCATGGAGAGCTGGTGATCCTTCTTAAACTACGTCTGATGTTTTGAAAAACTTGGTTTGTGTGTGAGGGAGAAAGATGGTACTTGAGCTAAGTCAGGTGATTTGACGTGATTATTGAACATGAGATGTTCAACCCCTATTTATATTGATATATGTAACTTTTCCTATGGATATTTGCAACCTCATGATGCATGCATTTCAAGATAATTGAACATGTCATTGCACTCAAAATTAGCTTTCTTGAACTTACCTACTTATTGTTATACCATGCATTATTATACCTTCTTCCAAAACATGGGTTGTTTTCGAGTACATTCAAAGTATTCATTGGCTTGCCACTAGTTATTTAATTGCTTAGGCATGGAAGAACAAGAATATTGTGAAGATTACCTTGGCGACAAACATGCGAACTAGGATGCTTCCCAATCAGAATGCATGTAGGGTTAAGGAATATGGCATGGGTCACTCTTTCGTTCAAAGATTTCCGTTGTTAGTTGTCTTTAGTGTTTGGCCATCATGGCCCTGTCCACGTAAGACTTAACCCTGATGGTCCTTATTTGTGTAAGACGGTACGTATGGATGTAATGCTCTTCTATGTGTTCGGTGAGCATTGATCTCTCGGATCCCTGTACATGTGCGTTTGGTGATCACAACTTATAGGTTGGGGTCCCCACAAAATGAGGTTGATAAGGAGTCAGAGAGGGGTTGTACGCAGAGAACTTCGGTGAGCAAACGTGCTGGACTTCAAGCTCGATCTCGATCTTGGGAGCTGTTGGAGAGGAATGGGCGGAGCTGGGGTTGATTGGGAGCAGGAGAGGATCGAAGGAAGGAGGAGGTAGGATCGGGGGCTTTATATAGCGGGGGCGCCGGTGCACCATGGACAAAGCGCTCCACCTCCGCGGCAACAGTGATGGAGACCGCTAGTTGTGGAGGGAGTAAGCCTAGGGTGCTCGAGGGCATCATCCATGTAGCCAGGGAGGGAGAAAAAGTTGCAGCCTGGCCCTCGTCCTCACGTGTGTGAGGTCATGCATTGACTGAGAGGGGCGGCATCGTGTGGGTGCGGGGGAAGGGGGCATGAGAGAGTGAGGGACAGGTGGCTTCCGAAATGGTTGTTGGTGTCAAAACCGGCACATCTCGGGTAGGGGCTCCCGAACTCTGGACCTTAGATCGATGGGTTGCAGGAAAGATGGGGAGATAATGTTTACCCATGTTAGGGCCCTCTTGAGGAGGTAAAACCCTACGTTCTTCTTAATTATATTGACGTGGATGATGATTACAGAGTCTACCTCGAGATTGTGTATACTAAACCCTAGGTGGATCAACCTGTCTACACGGGCGAGGACCCCTAGTTTATATAGTAACCGGGGGACCTAGGGTCACACACAACCGACCTAATCTACTTTACTTGAACGTCACGCTGGTCTTCGGTGTTTTCCTCCTTGGATACGAGATGACCGCACAACCCGACCCCCCATAGGCACAGCCCATCAGAACGACATCTTCATAGAAAGACGACTAACTCATGACCCCTTAGTCCTGGACTCCCTTAGTAGCCCCCGAACTAGCCTTGAATGCCGATGTGTAGGGTCTTCGGATGATCACGCCCAAATTGTTCAGTTTGCAAGGTGAGTTCCTTTGTTTCCTCCGAGCAAGAAATGATGATTTCGTCCTTAGCCGACTCACGATTACCAAAGCGTCATCGGGCCCACATCTTTTAACTCTGCGCAAATATTAATAATAATTCTCGATTCTTGAATGCCTTTGTAGAGGCAATCACCTTTTGCAATACCTGACGGAACCGTTCCTTATAGCAAGAGGGTGTAACGCCCTTTATAAACAGTTCAAAATCTGTCCTGAGGCTCAAATGCCTCCGAGCTCCCCTTAGAAAAGCTAGAGCTCAAAACACCTCATGCGTCATGGCAGGTTCCTTTTCACGCCCCCTCGGTCCCTTGCCGGGGGAGTGGGCCAGTTGCTCCGCTTCTCTACTTCGCATGCATCACCCAAAACTCAGGAGTACCTTTGCCAATCGGAACTCACGCCTACCTGCGCCAGTTTGACCTCCATTGACGGGAAAGCTTTCGCGAAAAACTTCCCTTCTCCACAAAGGGGAGAATGGGTTTGCTTCGTTTTCTTCATGCTGCGAGGGGTGGGATTCCCCATTCACTCTTTCCTAAGGGGGTTATTAGAGTTTAATGGGTTGTATCTCCACAATCTCACCCCCGGTTCCATTCTTCATATGTCAGGCTTTGTGGCATTATGCGAGATGTTCTTGGGTTGTGAACCCCACTTTGATCTATGGAGAAAGTACTTCTACATCGTTCTCTAACTAGAGGAACAACAATTCGGGAAGTGGGTGGAGCTCAAGTATGGCCCATAGCCGCCATAGGATACCCGATTGGGACGTCGAGGAAGGAGCTTCACGGATGGCCTTCAAAGTGGTTTTATATTGAGGATGTTCCACTAGTCAAACTAGTTCGGAGAGGCCTTCCCGAATACTCTGTGGATCCTTTAAAGAAGTGATTCAGCTGCAGGCCGAAGAGCTCTTCCCAAGGGGAGAGCTCCAAAGTGAAGCGCTTATCCGCCAAGGTCAGGGTGCTCACTTACACCTGGCTAACTATCATTGATGTGGTTACCGCGATGATTACCCGCTACGTCCAACCGCTCGAACAACGCACACGCCCTTTGTGGCGTTAAAGCGGGACGAACGATTCCACACAATCCAAAAGGAAAGTACCGGACGACGAGAAGGCCTTATTGGCCATTCTGGCTGATTTTTTCAAGGGGGACAAAGAAGATTTTACTCGCCTGATCCCCAATGACGGCTATTCGGCATACAAACCCGTCGAATGTGTAAGCGTGTCCATGTTCAAAGTTTTGGGCGTTCATGCCCATTATTGTTTGATTCATAACTCGTACCCCTTCCTCGCATCCCTGGAAGCGCTGGATCAAGATGGTAAACTATCCCTTGCGCCAACCCAAGGACTTTTGATGGAACGATGACCCCCAGAGCTTTCGATTATATTTGAGGACGGGGTGTTTGATTAGGAGAGTGTTGAAGAGAAAAAGGTGGCCCTTATAGCCGACAACCCCGGGTCCCTTCCCTCTTCACGGAGTAAGAGAAAAACGACTGCCTGACGAGGGGCCGTGCCTAGGGGTCATCGGAGTGCACACCGGACCACTTCTTGGAGTTAACTGGCCGGGATTCTGTCAAGCGAGGTTAGAATTCCCGAATAAGAGGCGACCGAGAAACCTCACCCACTTCCCCTTTGGCAAAAAGGTACACGAATCGATTTTTGTCCCTTACAATAATAACTGTCCTTCTATACTTTTATGACCCTTCGTCGACCAATTTAGGAGATGCGCGCAACCTTCCTCACCCGAGAACTGTGTTGAGGTATTGGGTAGTCAACCAAACCAAGGAGTATCGACTAACCCCCGAGTCCCGGACACGGGTCCGATCTTAGAGGGTTCGGACGGACTACTGGTAACTAACTCCAAATACGAGAGTCGGATGAATCATCAGCAGCGAAAGGAGTCACTGCATCATCCTGTATTTTTCGAGAAATAGTTTAATGCTCTTAACTCGGTTCATGAATACCTCGGAGCCACACGAGTCGGCCTTAAAGAAGTGGTCGGGCAAGTGTCTGCCCATCTGTAGGTTGGTGATCGACATCATAGTATCCAAACAAAAGTTCGGACCCAGTAGCCCCCGAGCCTACATTTGGGCGGTACGTCTGAATTAAGGGTCAACTCAATTACCTTTCAATATGTAGGCTTTAAAGAAGGAAAGCGAAAGATTATCCAAAGATTTACAATAGAGCCAGGCCGATTTAAAAGCTAGTAGGACCAAGATAGAAGATGTGAAGAAATTCACCAAAGAAGCCCATGGTAAGGGAATTAATGGATGATATGCCAAATTTTTGTAAACTATTTTCTAATAGCTAACTTTTTGTGCTATAGTAGGTTAATCAATAGGCCAAATGCAAAAGGATCTGGATGCCTCTCGAGATTCTCAGCGGTATGCCGAATCTCAGCTTGAAGCAGGTCATCCCGTATTGAAGCAATGCCGCGAGGAAAACAACAATCTCAAGGAAGATAATAAAAAATAAGTTGAGGAATTTGAGAGTTTGAAAACTGAGTTGGAGCAAACTCGAGAAGATAACTAGAAATTAAAAGGCAGCCTATTGTGTAAATAAAGCTCAGACCTGTAACTGATCCAAGTTTTATTTTTTGATCATGAAAATGTGCGCTTACTTTGGATTAGGTCTCTTGACTGGGCGTCTGAAAGAGGAGGCTAATTCCTTTGGGGGCGTGTTGAAGGAACTGTCCATTGTGCATGAGCGGGTTTGGAAGGCTATGTGGAGTATGGTCCGAGCTTTATGGCCGAACCAAAACCCTCCACAAGGGATGTCCGAGCATGCTGAGCATTTTAAAGGACCCCAAAGTCGCTCTGAATTGTGGAAGACCTCGGCCTGTCGAGAAGGAGCTTGGGAGGCGTGGGCTATGGTGAAGACCTGATTTACTAGTTTGGATCCTGAGCACATGGCCCTGGTTGGACCAGCGGGACCAGATGGGACGAAGATTCCCCTACACTTGGTGTATGACCAAGTGATGTCTGCCTCACGCTTATCGCAGAAGGACAGTAAGTTAGATGTTATAATAGATGAACTAGGCCAATCACCAAGCATGTGATCATATGTAATGATATTTGTGCATTTACGACACTTCCCTCCATATTTTGAAAATTCTATCTTCAATCGACCATCGGCTTCTACCTCCCCTGTTATCAACTGGGTAGTGTTTTGTACTTTGTATCCTACGAAAGTAGGATTTAATTTCCGATAACCATGCAATCCGGCCATGTGGTGCCAACAGACAAAAATTACATGGGGATTATGTTATGTTACGACGAGACGTAAGAAACATCTTCCGGAAAAATAGTTCCTTGATGGGTTCCATTTTCCACGTTGGTACATAGTTTGTAGTCGGTATGGCTATTTCTCCGTGCAGCACAGCCAGCCGTTTTTATGATGCAAAATTGGTGAGTAGATGGGCATCGTTCAAGCTGATCAATTTGTATCTCAAGAAATGCTAGCTTTTGACTTTCCGCGTCTAAGGTACGTATCCAGGTGAAACGGTCATAACAATCGCAACGGTGCTCCCTTTACCCTCTAGCCGAATATATCTGGAAGATAGAGAGTAATCACAGAAGCGAGGAAACCCAACACTGCTAAAGTCTTATGTCCAATTGATGCATAAAATGGCAGGAATCGATGCTTTACTTCAAGGTGTATACATAAACAAGTGCTATGATGAATTCATTGAACAACTTCTTGAGAAAGCCCCAGGTGCTACTTGATCATTCCGTTTAACACAGATACTTTAATAAATACTCGAGGACGTCCGGTTAAGCTGAACATGAACCGAGAATAAATAATGAGCCCTATAGAGGAAACATAAAAACTATGGGCGAAACAGAAAAGGGAAGTGATGAAAAAGGGGTGATGACATTGGTCTAGCCGTAAAAATGCTGAAGGCGAGCTGCATTCCACTGGTTTGGCTCCAGGCGATTGTCCTCGGAATTGTGCACGAGATAAGCTCCTCCTTTAAAATTTCATCAATTATAAAAGGGCCCTCCCAGTTTAGGTGAAGTTTATGCTTCTTCTTCTCGGGGAGACGTAGGACGAGTTCTCCCATGTTGTATGCCTTTGCCCGAACTTCCCTGCTCTGATAGCATCGAGCTTGCTGCTGATAGAAAGAAGATCGGGCCAGAGCTATGTCGTGTTCGCCTTCCAGTGCGTCTAAGTCGTCTTTCCGGTCTAGCTCGGCTTAATTTTCCTTGTTCATATGCACCCAAGGTGCCTCGTGTATAATATCTCACGGGAGGACTACTTCAGCCCCGTACACCATAAAAATGGGGTGTACCCTGTAGAACAATTCGGGGTGGTACGCAAGCCCCATAGCACGGAGTCGAACTCCTCCACTCATTGACAGTCGGATTCTTGAAGGGACCAGAACTATAGAGGTTTAATACCACTCATAATGAGCCCGTTTGCTCTTTCAACTTGTCTGTTGGTCTGCGGGTCGTATATGAAGGCATAATCGAGCTTGATGCCCAAGTTTGCACACCAGTCGTTTACCTCCTGGGCGGTGAAATTGGATCTGTTATTTGTTATTATGCTATGCGGAAAACAATAATGGTGTACGACACCGGAGATACATTCAATTACTGGCTTAGCTTTGGCGGAGCTGATCGACTTTGCTTCAATCCATTTGGTGAATTTATCAACCATAACCAGGAGGTATTTATTTTTATAGTTCTCCCTTTAAGTGGGTCGACTATATCCAGTCCCTAGACCACAAAGGGCCATGCGATCAGAATTGTCTGAAGAGCTGTTGGGGGAATGCTTCTTTGATTTGCAAAGGGTTGACACCCCGTACAACACTGAACGAGCACTTGGGCATCCTCTTGGAGTGTCGGCCAGAAGAAACCAACTCGTAAAGGCATGCTGACCAAGGCCCGGGCTGCTGCGTGGTGACCGCCCATACCGGCGTGTACCTCAGCCAAAAGTTGTCTGCCCTCCTCCTTGGATATGCACCGTTGGAGTACTCCTGTGGTGCTCTTTTTATATAGATCGCCCTCGTGGACCTTTTAAGCCTTTGATCGTCGGATGTTTGAGAAGGCATTCATGATCTATATCACTTCGTATTCCGCTGCATTGTTTGAGTCGGCATACATGATGTGTAGCACATACCAGACATTATCCCTAGTAGGGAATGGGAGAATCACTCCTGCCCCCAGACCGGCGATAGTTTTGGACCCGTCAAAATACATGGTCCAATGAGCATAAGTGTTGTACTCTCTCGGAAGTTCGGCCTCGGTCCATTCAACCATGAAGTTGGCCAGGACCTTAGATTTGATGGCTCGTCGTGGTTTGTAAGTGATCTTGAATGGCAGGAGCTCGATGGCCCATTTGGCTATTTGGCTGGTGGCATCCTTATTGTTGACGATATCATTCAATGGAACTTCCAAAGTCAAAGTGACCGCACATTCCTGGTAATAATGTCAGTGATCTTTTGGTAGTGTGGGTACCCAGTTTAGCATGGGGTGAGTACTTCGAATAGGTAATAGACCAGCCTTTGAATCCGTAGTTGTTGGACCTCAGCTTCTCGTTCTACAATGAGTACCGTGGTGATGACTTGATTGGTGGCCGGGATGTATAGAAGCATCGGCTACCCCGTGAAGGGTGCACCTAGTATGGGTTCGCTGGCCAATATCGCCTTGATGTCCTCCATAGATGTTATGGCCTCATCAGCCCACTGGAAATCTTTGGTTTTCTTCAGCAACCTATACAGTAGGAGGGCCTTCTCGCCTAGACGAGATTTGAATCTTCTTACTACCTTCCTTGCAAATAACTGCACACAAGATGATAGCCTCACCCATTCATTCACACAAACGTTTGAGTATCATTTTCATAGTTATTGAGTTCTAGTTCATCTGTATGACAAATCTTATGGTATGTCCTAGAAGAATTATGTGATGCATGCAGAATTCCATATTGGGGTTCACTTAGAGAACCGTAAAAATGTGATTATGATATGTCCCTTAATATTCTTTGCAATGGTGAGGATAAAGAAGTTATGCAAGCTATATTAAAAAGTATTTGATTCCCCTCTATTCGTTACTTTGCAGTTTAATGGGAACTTATTCTTGGTAAGAGGGACTGAAGTGTGCTTGGCGCCCCTGATTTGAGCATTCGGACTACCTTAACAGCCAACAAACTGTATAATCTTAGGCCAATTGTTGCACATAGGTTTCACAGCAATACGAGCAATGGTGATTTATATGGAGGAATTTATGCCTCGCGCGTAGCTGCAAAGCTAGGGTCTTGCCTCACCCTAATGACCCTATATCAAATGTAAATACTTAGACTTTAGGGCAATACAACATCATTATTTTATTAGAGATAGAGCTCAAGGTTATGATTACAATCTCCCACTTGATAAAATATCATGTTGTCTCTATTATTTTGCCTGCGCCTATTCACTTTAGCTTTCAGATCAAACAAAGATAATTTTATCCATGAGAATGAAGCGCACGAGTACAATGAGGCAGTAGTGGTGCTTGTCTGGCTGAGGAGGCAACACAGAACGACTCCACAAGCCATCACTTTGATTATTATCCAGACCAGCGATGGTGATTACCAAACTAGACCAAAAGCCTAAGCTTGGGGAGTATGTATTTATCACTGCCCAGTATGTTCATGTTCACACATTTCATTCCGTTTGTGGTTGTTTTTCCTTTTTCATTGTATATCCATGTTTAGTTCTACTTTTCTTTTGTGTGTTTTAGAAACTTTCAGAAAATTCAAAAAAATTATCGCTTATTTTTTTCTTTTCTGCATTTCTAGTATGTATTATTAAAAAAGAAAACCCAAAAATATTTCTATTGCTAGTTGGGTGCTTTCCCGTGTAAATAGTTTTTCTTCTTGTTGTTTTTTGCTCCATTCGCTTTCTTTAGAAAAAACTAAAAACTCCAACAATATTTGAGTGTTTTCCTCTAAATTACTTTTCTTCTCTTTGAGTCATTGTAAGGAGAAGACCACGATAAAAATGTTGAGTGGCTCTCATATGCATTATTGTTGATCTAATGAAGAGCCAATATTACCTTATGTTCTCCTTTGAGCCAATTGTTTCGCAGATTCCAGCTTAGTGCATGGCACACTTGCACTATTATTATTTTTGCAACATTCGACCGTGCAAGTGAAAGCCAATAATGACGATGATTCGATGAAGTGATTGTGGTAAAGGAAGCTGACATGAACTCGTCTTGTTTACCTTTTTTGTAAATAGGTTTAGCTCGTGAGATCTTGATTCATCATATTATGAGTAAACATGTATGTGAGGAAAATTAGATATTATAGTTGCTCAAGCCATACTTAAATAGCTAGAAGTGGATAATGATTTATATTGTGTGTGAACATGCATTAAAATGGTTGTGATGTAGTATGTTAGTATGGTATCCTCCTATGAGTAATTCACGCGACTTGACTTGGCCCATGTGCAAACATGTGATTGATTTAATACCAATGCAGCCTTCATGATATTTAAATCCAGAGTGTCCATATCCTACTCATGCTAACGTTAAATGCTAGTTATTCTCAATGCATGAATACGACTATTTTCGCTCTCTAGCTGGTCGCTTCTCAATCTATTGCTAGCGTTCACCTGTACTAAGTGGGAATACTTCTTGTGCATCAAAAATCCTTAAACCCAAGTTGCTTCAAATGAGTCCATCATACCAACCTATATGTGTTATTACCATGCCGTTCCAAGTAAATTTGCACGTGACACCTCTAAACATTCAAATAAACATCTATTTTGTGTGCTCATAGCTCTCATGGAGCAACGGGGTAGTCAGGATCTTCCTTGCTAAGCGGGTTATTCGTAATATGAGCATTTATTCGTCTGTTATTGCAAGAGAGACGTTAGTAAAAAGGATTCTTAGTCCTGCATAATCAAAAATAAATTAAACAAACTCCTTTGGAAATTTGATTGTTGGAGGGCACCCAAACATTAGGTTAGACATGGGTCGTGTATGTATGGTGGTTGGGAGTAAACTTTACATTTCCACTTGGGAACCACCAATAACGTGTTTAGCATGAAAGATACTAAAATCTCTCCTGTGACATTGACAACAAAAGCACACCACCCAAAATTATAATTTCATCTTAGTTATAAACCTTGAGCTCTCGCACCTCTACAAGTCAATAATTCCCTCTCTAAAGGGTATTTCTATTTTCTTTTATGTTATTTTATTTTATCATTGAGTCATCATCTTCTTTAGTGTCACACCCTGTGTTTTGCCTTTCCTTGCTAAATTAACATAGCTCTAAAATTATGGCCAACTAAAATTTTTGTGAGTGCTTGTGATGCTTGATGTGGTTGTTGTTTGTTTGTTTGCTTGATGGTGTTTAAATCATTAAAATTCCAACTACTCTTTAGACTCGCCTCCTTGCCCCAAGTCTTTTCCCAATAACCATACCATATGTATAGGACCTAATACTGTTTTTACCGAATATTATTTGACCTAAAAGCATTTATTTAATTTAGGCTTCCAAAACCCCTGAGTTGGTATTTGTACCACAAGTCCTCAAATTAGGGAAGTGGTTTTTCCCCAAATATTTTATTTGAATCTTATTATCAAAAGTACTTCCCAAAACCACACAATTATTATTTTAAAAGTTATTTTTCTATTTTATCTAAATACCTTTTTCTCAGGCTAGAAATGGTATCTTATAGAGAAAAAAATATTTTTCTTGCTTCCAAATTTTTGAGAAAATTGAGGGAAACTCACTGGATACATATATTCCATATAAAAGAGTTTCAACACATGGTAATGTTCAAAATATTGGACAAAACCCTTCAAAACCCTTTCTGCCTATTTCAAGATTTTCAAATATTTCTATTAGAATTATTCTCAATAAATTCCAAGAAAATTTTGTCAAGTCACACATTATATATGTGATGATCTTGCCAAATTTCAACTCAATACAAGTTGATTTGGTTCCCCACAATATTCCAAAACCCTATCTGTCCAGATCCAAATTTGAGCTACTCTACATTGCCATGTGTCGCCAATTGTGCTAAAATTTTGTGGACATGTTCCAACGCTCTAATAATGCATCCACACCGAGTGGGTTTTCAAGGAGATCATATGAACTTGTCCAAAGATCCTCAAAACCAATTCTACTGATTTCTAGAATTTGGAAATTTTACATTGTGAAGTTTCTCCAGTTGTTCCCAAACTTTTTGGGCATGCTATAATACTCAAATAATGCATTAGTGAGATTAAATTTGCATGGATTAATGTATACAAAACCATTTGTACCTATTTCTAGGGTTTTTCAAGTCTACATTGGAAAATTTCTCCAACAAATCTCAAAAATGGTGCAAATGCTCATTTATCACATCCATTTGATTTTGTTATGTTTCATAGAAAGTGGACTCACTTTGCTTGCCCTAACACCCATCAAATACCTTGTACCCATTGTCCTTGCACAATAATTGGGGGACCACAAGTCTTCCCCTTCACCCCATATTTTTACCACAGTCTCTTGTAGTTACCATGCACCGCCAGTAAGTTTTTCAATGGCTGGATCCAGGATTGAGGGGGTGGAATTCCCTCTTGCACCCCCTGGCCAACCACATTTCCGTCCTCTCTCTATGATCTCTCCCAATCATGGCCCTTCCAGAGCATCCAAAGCTCTTTCCCAATGGTTTATGGCCTCCTCTAGCTGCTAGACGCAAGTGGGCACGTCAGAACGCATCAAAAGTCTGGGCATGCCGCCAAAGTCGCGCCCTGGAGCGTGTTGACAGCCTCAAAAGGGCTGACCTCTCTACAAAGACCACCTCGAGCCCCTCCCCCTCACTTACAAGATCCCCTCCGTGTCTGGGATACGCAAAGATCTTGTCCACCTCCTCTCTCTCTCCCTCTGGTGATCTCCCTCGCACGCGCATCATGAGATCTCGAGTGCCCCAATGGGTGCGCTCGCACGTGCGCGCCTTTAATGATCCCCCGCTCCCTCTCTTCCCTCGTGTGGGCATAGGCCACGCCCACGGGGCTCGCAAACACGCCCCGAGCTCCCCGCCCCCCCCCCCCCCCGCCCCCTGTGACCCTAACCTCGCTTGCATCGCGGCTGTCGACACTGTCAATGGTGAGCTTGTCGCCAGGGATATTTAAAGGTTTCTCCTACCCACAACAAAGTCATTGGTGCAGCCCATCCTCTTCTGGGACGCCCTGTGCTCCGGCGCAACAGTGGGTTCAAGCACCCCTTCGGCCATCCCGAGTTGCTACGGACATGGCCTCCCCCCTTGGGCATGCCGCACATGGTTGGACACGGGGTGGTCTCCGGAACCCTCTGGTAGCATTGACAAAGGTGGTTGGAGCCACTGGAACGACACCGGCAAGCGCATGGTCGTGCCTCCCTTGGTCATCCTCTACACAAGCGGGAGGTCACGGGTGAACCTCACGGGACGGCCCCGCCTGTGAGCGACAGCCAGTCGGGCTTCGAAGATTAAGTGGAGGCGGACTACCTACAGCCGTCACCGTGAGGCAAAAACGGGTTTTCCCCGAGGCGCCTTTGACGTGGTCGTCCTGGCCACGTGGTCGAGCTGTTGGGCAGGCCCATTTCCTATCTAGCGACTAGGCATTGTTTAGTCTTTGGTAAAAATCCTCCCCCTTTTCTTTTTTTGATATAATCAAAAATCCATAGCAAAATAATTCCATGACCAAATGGCATGATTCAAATTCCTAAAGATTCCTGAAATCAAGCCCTACCCAAATGTCTCCTTTGCATATTTTTTCCAAAAAATATTTTCAGTAGAAATCAAATTTAAATTCAAATTTGACTTATTCAAACCCCACCTTGTAAAACCCCTAGAGCATTCAAATCACCAGCAAATGGATTGATTCAAATTTCTAGAGACTCCAAATGTCATGCACAATTTGTGTGACCTTAGTCAACATTTTTATCATCCATTATTTCTAGTAGGCCAAATAAATACCTCCTTTTGCATTTATCCCATCTTAGAAAAATCATAGGGAAATCATACCAACTCAAAATCCAGTGAAAGCACTTCCTAAATGATTCAAAAACCATCCCCTAAGTGATAGGCACATCCCCTAATTTTTAGGAAAATGTTTTCTGTAGACTTATTATAGGATCACCAATTCCTCCCTTTCCACCATTAAAAAGTCTCTCGTGATCCAAATCCCTTAAAACAACTTTGGGAAGTTTTCTTATGACCAGAGATGTCCAAGAAAAACACAACTCTATTTATCGAGAACTTTATTTTTCTTCTTGTTGTGTGGCTTATCGTAGTTGTTTCCGATGATATTTGACGAACTAGACGAAGTGCTGAGAGTTGGACGAGAAGCGTGAGAAGACCTCAAAGATTTTGCCGAACCAAGCAAGCAACCCGTTGACCATGTCTGAGAAACCATTTTATTGCATGCCATATGGCACTATATTATTTTGCATCTGATTCATGTTGAGTCGATGACCACCTTGGTGGGTTGTCTCCGAGAACCTCCTCGTTGATACTTTCACTTGAGCATGACCCTACCACCTATGAGGGTTGTCCGGATGGGATGTAGTTAGGTTGCTAGTAGTTGCTACGCAAATGGTGTTGAGCTATGCATTGTGATGATGAAGGAGATGATTTCAAAGACTTCTCAAAAAACCCGTCGGGTGCCAATAATTCCCGAGGGAGATGGTGTTGAGTTGGGTGGCCACTTGGAAAAGAAGTGGTGTACCGAGAAAAGTTTTTGGTGTGTTATTTCAAAACAGGATTAGATTTAAAAATTGTTGACCATCCCAACCTTACTTGTGCGACCACGATAGCCCAATATGGGAACGGGGCTTTGTTGAGCGCGTATTACTAGTGGCAGGAGGGCCGAGTCACCTTCTCGAGACAGGGTCATGCGAGGTAGGGCGACTATGAGCTATTTTTACACCCACCGGGCACACCATTGGACCCTTCATGGACGGTACGATCTAGATCGAAGCTCATATGATGTACATCATGAGGGGTAAGGCATTGTTTGGGGGCTTACCTCGGGTGTGTAGAATACTGCGATTCATGGATGACAAAGAAGTTCCCCGACTCTTGTGGTTAGAACGCGCAACATCTGCAGAGTGTAAGACTATTCAAATAGCAATGTCCTTGGTGCAAGGATAGCTGGGTAATCCTGCTTAAACTACATGCAGTTGTTTTCGCATAAACCAAGTGTGCGTGTGTGAAAAAGATGATTGTGTGAGAATGATGATACTTAAGTTAAGTTAGATGACTTGCCGTGATTGATGAACGTGAGATGTTCAACACTTGCTCATGATGATACTTGATTTAAGTTAGATGACTTGACGTGACTGGTGAACGTGGGACATTTAACCGTGCTCATGATGATACTTGAGTTAAGTCTGATGACTGGGCATGACAAATGAGTGTGGGACGTTCAACTCCTACTTGTGTTGATATCTATAACTTGTTCGTATGGATATCTGCAACCTGTTGATGCATGCTTTTACAAGATTGACCATGTCATTGCACCCAAAATTAGCTTTCTGCAAATTTCCTACTTAGTGCTATATCACGCTTTGTGATTGCCTTGCTCAAACATGGGTTTCTTGCGAGTACATTCAAAGTACTCATTGGGTTGCCACTGGTTATTTTATTGGTCACGCATGAGAGAAACAGGATATGATGAAGTTTACCATGGTTACGTATGTGCAAGCTAGGACGCTTTCCAGTCAGAATGCGTGTAGGGTTAAGGTAGATGGCATGCGTTCATGCTCAGCTTGAAGATTTCCGCTGCAGTATATATGAAGACTTGGCCATGGAGGCCATATCCAAGATGAACGACACATATTGGATGTAAGACTCTTGTTATTCAGTTTCTATGCGTTCAGTAAGCATTGATCTCTGGAATCACTACGCACGTTCATTCGGTGATCCCGACTTATGAGTTGGTGTCCCCACAGAGCTGCTATCAGAGCCATCTTAACTATAGGATGCCCTTAATGAGCATGGATGTTAGTTAGGAAAAAGATGTTTTTCCAGGCCTTTCAATTCACTTCCGAAACCCCTATATTTTATCACCTCTCCTAAATTTCCAAAGGAAGCATAGGCTTTGCCATAGCACTTCCACCCATATTCCCTTAACTCATCTCATGTGCTATTTCAAAACCTGGACACGGTCACTAGTGCCCCTGACCATTAGATTCCTTGAAATCCTCATGGGAAACTTGAGGGGAAACGACATTGCCAAAGCATAACCCACATACTTGCAAGATAAGGTTGGCAACGCCACGACGAGACAACACCAACGAAAGACACCTTATCAAAGAATGAGGACAAGAAGACTCAGAAGATGGTGATACCCTCAACATTGTCCCAAAGTGATGCAAACCTTGGGCTATGACAATCAGGACATAAGATATGCAAGATCACGATATGAATTGCTAATAGAGCAACACTACCATTATCATTGTTGTGTCGACAACCATCGGTGGACGAGAACCTCGCCATTTGGTTCGCCTCACCATATTGAGCAGGAAAACGGTTCTCTTCATGACTCGCTCTTGGTGTCGATGTTATCATCAACGTAACTGATGAGTCGGAACTCTATCAGGCCTTGTTGGTGTCATTGCATGAAGGATCATCCACTTGGAACTTTCGACGCGTGATACGTCTCCAATGTATCTAGAATTTATGAAGTATTCACACCATGTTTACAATAATTTTATATGATTTTGGTATGATTTGATTAGAACTAACCCGAACTGACGTTGTTTTCAACAGAACTACCGTGGTGTTGTTTTAGTGCAGAAACAAAAGTTCTCGCAATGAGCTAAAAATTTAGAAAGAATATTTTTGGAAAATAGAAAAAATACAGGCGATAGAATCAACTGGAGGGGGTCCACCACCTGGCCACAAGCTAGGGCCGCGCCCCGTGTCTTGTGGGCCCATCGGGCACCGCCTTGACGTGAGACAAATGCCAAAAATTCCTATAAATCAAGAAACCTCCAGAAAGAAACCTAGATCAGGAGTTTCGCCACCGCAAGCATCCAAAGCCACGAAAAACGAATTTGGAGCCCGTTCCGTCACCCGGTAGGAGGGGGAAACCATCACCAGAGTCCATCTTCATCATCCCGGCGGTCTGCATGACAAGGAGGGAGTAGTTCACCCTCGGGGCTGAGGTATGTACCAGTAGCTATGTGTTTGATCTCTCTCTCTCTCGTGTTCTTGAGATGGCACGATCTTGATGTATCGCGAGCTTTATTAATATAAATGAATCATATGGAGGTTTCCCCTCTCTATCTTCTTGTGATGAATTGAGTTTTCCTTTGAAGTTTTCTTATCGGATTGAGTCTTTAATGATTTGAGAACACTTGATATATGTCTTGCAATGGGATATGTGTGCTCACAATGGGGTGTTCTATTGATCCACTTGATGTATGTTTTGGTGGTCAATTTGCGGGTTCCGTGACCTTGGGAATCTATGCATAGGGGTTGGCACATGTTGTCATCTTGACTCTCCGGTAGAAACTTGGGGGCACTCTTTGAAGTTCTTTTTGTGGATTGAACATGATGAATCTGAAATTGTGTGATGCATATCGTATAATCAAGCCCATGGGTACTTGTGGTGACATTGGGGTATCTAGGTGACATTAGTGTTTTGGTTGATGTGTATCTTAAGGTGTTATTTTAGTACGAACTCTAGGGCTGGTCGTGACACTTATAGAGTTAGCTCATAAGATTGACCAGAAAAGATAAATTTGAGGTGGTTCCTTACCCTACAATAATTTCTTCATTTGTTCTCCGTTATTTGTGACATTGGAGTGAACTCTTTGTCACACGTGAGGGATTTATATATGATTCAACTATGTTAGTATTGTTGGGAGAACTTGCACTAGTGAAAGTATGGACCCTAGGCCTTGTTTCCAAGCATTTATACAACGTTTTGCTCGTTTTTTACTATTTGTTACCTTGCTGTTTTTATATTTTCACATTACAAAAACCTATATCTACCATCCATATTACACTTGTATCACCATCTCTTCGCCGAACTAGTGCACCTATACAATTTACCATTGTATTTGGTGTGCTGGGGACACAAGAGACTCTATGTTATTTGATTGCAGGGTTGCTTGCAAGAGACCACCTTCATCCTACGCCTCCCACAGATTGATAAACCTTAGGTCATTCACTTGAGGGAAACTTGTTATTGTCCTACAGCACTCCCCGCTTGGAGGCCCAACACGAGTGTACAAGAATAAGGTTGTGTATTAGTCATCAACGCCTTGGAAGACAAGAAGACATTAGCAGGGTTACGGAGACAACCGAAGACCATGTCGAGGACAGACATGAGGAACCACCTTCACCGCCAGCTTACCAGAAAGAAGTCATCAAAGATTCTCCAGGACGAACCTGGATCGTTTTCACGAATGATAACAAGAGACATAGCGACACCTGAAGAAGACCCAGAAGCTTAAATGGACTCCTCTCCAAGACACGAAGCAAGCACAACTATTGAGTCTGAGAACTCCTATGGTAGGATGAGTCATGTATCCCCTATGCGAACTCGAGTCCGTGTTATGGTTCGAATGGAACCATGTTGTGTGATGCTTGTTTTTGCTTGTTTTTGCCTTGGTATAAGTTGCACTTTTGCCCTAGGCAACAAGTACGCGACTATATCACCAGCCTCATCTGGACGTTTGTGTTTGGCCTTTCGGCACTTGTTTGATTACACTTGCACTATACCACCCCCTTAGGCACTCCCCTCTATGCCACTTTACTCCCTCTCACTTTTCTAAGCAACTGAAGACCAGCAAGAAAACATGCACCAAGGTTCCACCTCGACGGACAACTAGCACTAACGACCTTGACTGGAACGTGCTCAACCACACGCAACCTCATAAACTTAGGCTTTCCCCTCAAGATTGGAAACCCTCCCTAGACAAACCTAAACCCCGCAAGCTTCCCCAACTCAAACCTCTGATCACGAGTCTAATACAAGGATTTTCCATAGCACTCGTTGAGCTCCGATAAACCCTGCTTAGCACTAGGTTCATTATGGAACAAGTGGTCACAGTCAACAAGTATCCTTTATTCTTAAGCTAGCACCAGAACCTTTATGCCGTCGGAAGGATGTTCCAAAGATATATTGGTTGTAGTAAATGACTATAATAGGTGTCTTGAGGATGTACCTAACCCCTTCGGTGGATTATGGGGACTTTCATATTGATAGGTGACTTGGTGGAACAAGTTGATAAGGTAGCATAACCTATATATCCGTGGAGTAAGTTTGGATTTAGTAGGACGATTATGATCACGAGCAAAATTCTTGGTATTATGATAACCTAATCCTGATGAGTAGTGCCATGAATTGATGATGTTACAATAGTGCCTTGGAGTAACAACTAGGATCTCATTGGACATGAGTTTTGGATCTAAATAGGTAATCTTAATAGGGTGTCGACGATAAATGAGATCACCTGGTTCGGAGTAAATTGGATTTAGTCTGATAATATTGATCATGATACCATATTTCCCGGTGGATGACAAAATAGAAGTAACTAGATGATGTCAGGATTGATTTAAGAATCTATGTAAGCTTGACCTTGGAGTTTAGTTGGTCATGATATTTGAAGTTGGTGGATATACGATGATATAGTCCTTGCGATGATTTATGGACTATAGGGACTATAGGTGATTATGTAGAACCACATCAATATTCGATGTGTAGGAATGATGTGTCATGTAACGATTGTTGGGATTTATGAACCACTTGATTGGATTTGTAGGAAGGAAACAAGGTCTTGGATTGATATCCTGCATGGATAATTTAGCTGAGTACTTGGATTTGTAGTGTCTTGATCCAGCTAAGTAGCTTGTAAGAATTCCCAAGGATTATTACATAGGGAATACATACATATATATATATATAATTTAGCTATAGTGTACTAATGAGATTTTGGTTAGTCCTCCCCTCAAACCTTAGTGTTGAATATCATGAATTATGTTGGAGTGACTTATATTAGATGTTACGTTCAATAATATTGGATGATTCCATATGGTAGATTAGGTAGAACTATTGGCATCTAAGAACTGTGCACAAGGATAAGATGATAGACGTTCAGTCACATCCTAAGTTCCTTGAAACCTTGAAGCTTTTTCTAGCCATCATATGGATGGATTATGACCATAGGTCTGGGCTCTAAGTCATCACAATATGGACGATACTCCGCCCGACCACCACCAATCATGTCCGTGAGGAACGTGGACATGAAGGACTAGATTATGTTGGACCACAAATCTCTCGTCAAGTAATCATCCAGAGCAAATGCCCTCCCCTCTCACATATCCCATGAGCTATGAGCTTGTGCGATGCTTCGGTAGATATGTTGTTGTCCTTATGGATGGCATACCTATTTACCCAATTAGAGAAGGAGTGCCTTAGTACTATTTAGATAAGTTCCGAGGAGCACCATTCGTCATGCCTCTCAAGTGCAAGGTTTCAGCTTGAAAAAGTTGGACTCCACGAAGCGCCCTCCAGGGAGCAGAAGACAATCCTACCTAAGCAAGGTGAAGAACCCGTGGGTTACGTTGCATGGGAAACAACAAATTCCCTATGCACATGAAAGACCTATCATGGTGATGATCATATACGAGAGGGGAGATCAAATCAACATACCCTTGTAGATCACTAAGCGGGAAGCATTAAGAAACATGATTGATGTAGTCGAACGTCTTTGCAATCCGAATCACAAGCGTCCCACGAACTCCATCCCGATCTAGTACTGAACAGACGACACCTCCGCGTTCAGCACACGTACAGCTCGCTGACAATATCCACCTTCTTGATCCACCAAGTGAGACGAAGAGGTAGCTGAATTCTCCGGCAGCACAACGACGTGGCGGTGAAGGTGGTGGAGCTAATCCGGCAGGGCTTCGACGAGCCGTGCCGAACTAGCTACGGGGTGTAACGAAGTGGTGGAGGGAGAGAGGACTGCACAATGGATTGGGGGTACAAAATGTATCTCAAACCTCCACTACATATAGGAGGAACAAGACGGAGGGTTGGCTTGGCTCCTACTCCAAGGAGGAGCTTCGACCGAGCACAAGAGGAAGGAGTCCTCCTCCAATTCGGTTTGTTCGAGGACTCCTTCCTTTTTTTGCTTCTTCTTTTAGTTTTGCTTTCAGCCAAAGTAGGTTTATTGGGCTGGCTCTTCCCGGTAAAACCCAGGAACCCAGGAA
Organism: Hordeum vulgare subsp. vulgare; assembly: GCF_904849725.1. Lineage (NCBI taxonomy): Eukaryota > Viridiplantae > Streptophyta > Magnoliopsida > Poales > Poaceae > Hordeum > Hordeum vulgare. Next base: position 264,583,507 of record NC_058519.1, on the reverse strand, counting down.
CCCATTCGTCACTCCCCATACTTTACCGGTAATGCCCAAAATCTTTCCGGAAGCCAAATGAAACATTCCTTTATATTAATCTTCGTTTTCGGACCATTCCGGAAACCCTAGTGACGTCCGGGACTACATACAACATTTAATTACCAACATCAATAATTCAACTGTACCGAAACGTCATCAAACCTTAAGTGTGCAGACCCTGCGGGTTTTAGAACTATGTAGACATGACCGAGGCACTCTCCAGTCAATGTCCAATAGCGGGACTTGGATACCCATATTGGATCCTACATATTCTATGAAGATCTTATCGGTTGATCCTCTGTGTGAAAGATTCAGTTAATCCCATACAATGTTCCCTTTGTCCTTCGGTATATTACTTGCCCGAGATTCATTCGTCGGTATCTCTATACCTATTTCAATCTCGTTACCCGCAAGTCTCTTTACTCGTTCCGTAATACAAGATCCCATGGTTAACTCTTTAGCCACATTGCTTGCAAGGCTTGTTTGTGATGTTGTATTACAGAGTGGGCCCCGAGAGACCTCTTCGTCATGAGGAGTGATAAATCCCAGTCTTGATGCATGCTAACTCAACGGACACCTTCGGAGTGACTTGTATAGCACCTTTATAGTCACCCAGTAATGTTGCGACGTTTGATACACATAGGGCATTCCTCTGGTGTTAGTGAGTTACATGATCTCATGGCCATAGGAATGTATACTTGACATGCAGAAAACAATAGCAACCAAATGACACGATCACATGCTACGTTTATAGTTTGGGTCTTGTCCATCACATCATTCCCCAAATGACGTGATCCCGTTATCAACTGACAAAACTTGTCTATGGCTAGGAAACCTTAACCATCTTTTCTAAACAAGCTAGTAAACTTGAGGCTCACTAGGGACATTGTTTTGACTATCTATCCGCACGTGCATTTGTGTTTCCATTCAATACAATTATAGCATGCATAATAAACGATTATCTTGAAACAGGAAATATAAAAATAACTATTTTATTATTTCCTCTAGGGCATATTTCCAACAGTCTCTGACTTGCACTAGAGTCAATAATCTAGCTTCACATCTCTATGTGATTTATAATGTAATGAATCTAACACCCATACAGTTCTGGTGTTGATCATGTTTTGCTCGTGGAAGAGGCTTAGTCAGATGATATGCAACATTCAGATCCTTGTGCACTTTCCAAATATTTATGTCCTCCTTCTTGATGTAATCGTGGATGGTATTGAAGCGTCACTTTATGTGTCTGGTCCTCTTGTGAAACCTTGGTTCCTTGGCTAGAGCAATGGCACTAGTGTTGTCACAAAACAGATTGATTGTATCCAGTGCACTTGGCACTACTCCAAGATCTGACATGAACTGCTTCATCAAGACACCCTTCTTAGCCGCCTCCGAGGTAGTTATGTACTCCGCTTCGCATGTAGAATCAGCTACAACGCTTTGCTTGGAACTCCACCAGCTTACCGGACCCCCATTAAGAGAAAATACATATCCGGTTTGTGACTTAGAGTCATCTGGATTAGTGTCGAAGCTTGCATCGACGTAACCCTTTACGACGATCTCTTCATCACCTCCATAAACGAGAAATATTTCGTTGTTCCTTTTCAGGTACTTCGGAATATTCTTGACCGCAGTCTAGTGCTCCACACCTGGATTACTTTGAAACCTGCCAGCCATACTTATGGCAAGGCTGTCATCCGGTCTTGTGCACAACATTGCATACATGATAGAACCTATGGCGGATGCATAGGGGCGACACTCATCGTTTCTCTATCTTCTACAGTTACTGGGCATTGAGCCTTACTCAACTTTATAACATGTAACACAGGCAAGAACCCCTTCTTGGATTATTCCATTTTGAACTTCTTCAAAATCTTACCAAGGTATGTGCTTTGTGAAAGTCCTATCAGGCGCCTTGATCTAGCTCTATAGATCTTAATGCCCATTATGTAAGCAGCTTCTCCTAGGTCCTTCATTGAAAAAAAATTATTCAAGTAATCCTTTATGATTTCCAAAAGTTCTACATTGTTTCCAATCAGCAATATGCCATCCACATATAATACTAGAAACACTATAGAGCTCCCACTCACTTTCTTGTAAATACAAGCATCTCCAAAAACTTGTATAAACCCGAATGCCTTGATCCCCTCATCAAAGCGTTGATTCCAACTCGGAGATGCTTACACTAGTCCATAAATGGATCACTTGAGCTTGCACACTTTGTCAGCATTCTCTCGATCGACAAAACCTTCTGGTTGTATCATATACAACTCTTCCTTAAGAAACCCGTTAAGGAACGTTGTTTTGACATCCACCTGCCAAATTTCACAATCGCAAAATGCACCTATTGCTAACATGATTCTGACGGACTTAAGCATCGCTACGGGTGAGAAAGTATCAATACAGTCATCTCCTTGAACTTGTGAAAAACCCTTTGCCGCAAGTCAAGCTTTATAGACGGTTACATTACCATCAGCGTTAGTCTTATTCTTAAAGATCCATTTGTTCTGAATGGCCTTTCCGCCTTCAACTAATACTTCCAAAGTCCATACTTTGTTTTCATACATAGATCCTATCTCGGACTACATGGCCTCTAACCATTTGTTGGAATCCAGTCCCACCATTGCTTCCATAGCTCATAGGCTCATTGTTGTCTAACAATAAAATTGATAAGACGGGATTCCCGTACTACTCTGGAGCAGTACATGCCCTTTTTGACCTACGAGGTCCGATAGAAACTTGATCTGAAGTTTCATGGTCATCATTATTAGCTTCCTCTTCAACTGGTGTAGCTTCGATAGAAACTTCTTTCTGTCCTGCGCCACCATCTAGTTGAAGGAAAGATTCTACAACCTCATCAAGTTCTATCTTCCTCCCACTCAAATCTTTCGAGAGAAACTCTTTCTCAAGAAAAGCTATGTTTTTAGCGGCAAACACTGTTCCCTCAGATCTGAGATAGAAGGTATACCCAACTGTCTATTTTGGGTAACCCATGAAGACGCACTTTTCCGCTTTGGGTTCTAGCTTTCCATGCTGAAGATTTTTTGACATAAGCATCACATCCCCAAACTTTAAGAAATGACAACTTTGGCTTCTTGCCATGCCACACTTCATATGGTGTCGAATCAACGGATTTCGATGGTGCCCTATTTAAAGTGAATGCAACAGTCTCCAATGCACAGCCCCAAAACAATAGCGACAAATCGGTAAGAGACATCATAGAATGCACCATATCTAATAAAGTACGATTACGACGTTCAAACACACCATTGCGCTGTGGTGTTCCAGGCGGTGTCAACTATGAAACAGTTCCACATTTTCATAAGTGAGAACCAAACTCGTAACTCAGATACTCACCTCCTCGATCAGATCGTTGGAATTTGATCTTCTTGTTACGATGATTTTCAACTTCACTCTGAAATTGGTTGAACTTCTCAAACATTTCAGACTTGTGCTTCATTAAGTAAATATAACCATACCTACTCAAATCATCAGTCAAGGTGAGAAAATAACGATATCCACCGCGCGTCTCTATGCTCATCGTTCCGCACACATCAGTACGTATGATCTCCAACAAGTCACTTTCACGCTCCATTGTTTCGGAGAATGGAGTCTTAGTCATCTTTCCCATGAGACATGGTTCACATGTGTCAAGTAATTCAAAATCAAGTGACTCCAAAAGTCCATCATCATGTAGTTTCTTCATGCGTTTTACACCAATATGACATAAGGGACAGTGCCGCAAGAAATTGGCGGTATCATTATTAACTCTACAACTTTTGGTCTCAATTTTACGGATATGAGTGTCATCACTATCGAGATTCCACATAAACAAACCCCTCACATTAGGTGCATGACCATAAAAGATATTACTCATATAAATAGAACAACCATTATTCTCTGACTTAAATGAGTAACTGTGTCGCAATAAACAAGATCCAGATATAATGTTCATGCTTAATGCATGCACTAAATAAAAATTATTTAAGTTCATCACTAATCCCCGTGGTAACTGAAGTGAGATTGTGCCGACGGTGATCGCATCAACCTTGGAACCATTTCCCACGCACATCATCACTTCATCCTTCAACAACCTTCATTTATTTTGCACTTCTTGTTTAGAGTTGCAAATGTGAGCAACAGAACCGATATCTAATACCTAGGCAATACTGCGTGCGCTGGTGAGGTACACATGAATAATATGTATATCAAATATACCTTGTTTGGCGTTAGCCACCTTTTATCGACCAGATACTTGGGGCAGTTTCGCTTCTAGTGACCAGTTCCCTTGCAATAATAACAGTCAGTTTTCGGCTTAGATCCAGCCTTGGTTTTCTTCGTCCGAGGGGCAACAACTTTTCCACTCTTCTTGGAGTTACCCATTCTTTCCTTTTTCGTGTTTTTTGAAACTGGTGGTCTTATTGACCATCAACACTTGATGCTCTTTATGGATTTCTCACTCTGCGACTTTCAGCATCGCAAACAGCTCGGTGAGTGACTTATTCCTCCCTTGGATGTTATAGTTCAACATGAAGATCTTAGAGCAAGGTGGCAGTGACTGAAGAACTCTGTCAATGATAGCTTCTTGCGGGAGATTAATCCCCAGCTCAGCTAAACGGATAGAGTACCCAGACATTCTGAGTATGTGTTCACTGACAGACCCGTTCTACTCCATTTTGCAAGCATGGAACTTATCAAAGGTTCCATACCTCTCTATTCGGGCATTCTTATCAAGGATAAACTTCAACTCCTGGAACATCTCATATGCCACATGATGTTCAAAACAATTTGAAGTCCCAGTTCTAAGCCATACAAAAGTGTGCATTGAACTAACGAGTAGTCATCCTTACGTGACTGCCAAGCGTTCAAAACGTCTTGGGTTGCCGTATCAGGTGTTGCATCACCTAGCGCTACATCAAGGACATATTGATTTTGGTCAGCCATGAGGATAAGCCTCAAATTACAAGCCTAGTTAACAAAGTTTCTTCCATCATCTTTCAGCATAGCTTTCTCTAGGAACGTATTAAAACTCAGGGTTGCTACGGCGCGAGCCATTGATCTATAACATACAATTTTGCAAACATTACATAGACTATCTTCATGATAATTGAGTTTAGCTAATCATATTACCAGTAAACTCCCACACAAATTGACATCCCTCTAGTCATTCGAGTGTCGCATGATCCAAATTCACTAATTAAAGTCCGATCATCACGTGAGTTGAGTATAGTTTCAATGGTGATCATCTCCATGTTGATCATATCAACTATATGACTCATGCTCGACCTTTCAGTTTCTTGTGTTTCAAGGCCATGTATGTACATGCTAGGCTCATCAAGTTTAACCCGAGTGTTCCGTGCGTGCAACTGTTTTGTACCTTTTGTATGTGAACGTTGAGTCTATCACACCCGATCATCACGTGGTGTCTCGAAATGATAAATTGTCGCAACGGTGCAAAGTTGGGGAGAACACAAAACTATCTTGAAATTTTAGTGAGAGATCACCTCATAATGTTGGCATCGTTCTAAGCAAAATAAGGTGCATAAAAGGATTTACATCACATGCAAATCATAAGTGACATAATATGGCCATGAATTTGTGCTTCTTGATATCCATCACCAATGCACCGGCATGATCTCCATCGTCACCGGCGCCACACCATAATCTCCTTCATCGTGCTGGCATCGAGGTTGTCGCTCTAACTATGCTGTTACTACTAAAGCTACTACTAGCGATAAAGCAAAGCATCACCAAGCGCAAAAGTAATTAAATACAACCCTATGGCTCCTGCCGATTGCCGTAGCATCGACGTGCAAGTCGATATTTAACTATTACAACATGATCATCTCATACATCCAATATATCATATCATGTCTTTGTCCATATCACATCACATGCATACCCTGCAAAAACAAGTTAGACGTCCTGTAATTTGTTGTTGCAAATTTGATGTGGCTGCTATGGTTATCTAGTATGATCGATCTTACTTACGCAAAGCCACAACAGTGATATGAAATTTGCTATTTAACCTTCTCCAAGGACCGCTTCAGTCAAATCCGATTCAACTGAAGTTAAAGAAACAGACACTAGCCAGTCATCTTTATGCAACAAGTTGCATGTTAGTCAATGAAACCGGTCTCTTGTAAGCACACGAGTAATGTTGGTCTGAGCCGCTTCAATCCAACAATACCGTCGAATCAAGAAAACACTAAGGAGGGTAGCAAATTGAACATCAACGCCCACAATCTCTTTTCTGTTCTACTCGAGATATCATTACACATGAACCTAGCTCATGATGCCACTGTGGGTTACATATCATGGGAAACAAATAAATTCCTACGCACACGAAAGACCTATCATGGTGATGATCATCTACGAGAGGGTAGATCGGATGCACATACCCTTGTAGATTGCTAAGCGAGAAGTGTTAAGAAACGCGGTTGATGTAGTCGAACGTCTTCGCAATCTGAATTGCAAGCGTCCCACAATCTCCGTCCTGATCTAGTACCGACCGGACGGCACCTCTGCGTTGAGCACACCTACAGCTCGATGATGATCTCCGCCTTCTTGATCCAGCAAGAGAGAGGAAGAGGTAGCTGAATTTTTCAGCACCACGATGGCGTTGCGGTGGTGGTGGTGGACCTACTCCGACAGGGCTTCGTCGTGCCGTGCCGAACTAGCTACGTGTTGTCACGAAGTGGTAGAGGAAGAGATGGCTACACAATGGCTTGGGGTGCAAAAAGCCTCTCAAACCTCCACTATATATAGGACGAACAAGAGTGAGGGTTGGCTTGGATCCTGCTCCAAGGAGGAGCTTTGGCCGAGCCCAAGAGGGAGGAGTCCTCCTCCAATTCGGTTTGGTGGAGGACTGCTTCCCTACTTGTCCACCTCCTTCCTTTTTTTTCCTTTTCCTTTTATTTTTGCTTTCAGGGGAAGTAGGCTTATTGGGCTGGCCTCACCAGCCCATTAAGTGCTGGTGCGCCACCCATGGGCCTATTAGGTCCTCTCCCGGGTGGGTGGCACCTCCCAGTAAAACCCATAACCCATTCGTCACTTCGTGTACTTTATCTGTAATGCCCGAAATCTTTCCAGAAGCCAAACATATCATTCCTATATATCTATCTTCGTTTCTAAACCATTCTGGAAACCCTTGTGATGTCCGAGATCTCATCCGGGAGTCCGAACAACATTCGGTTACCAACATCTATAATTCAACTATACCGAAACGTCACCGAACCTTACGTGTGCATACCCTGCGGGTTCGAGAACTATGTACACATGACCGAGACACTCTCCGGTCAACAGACGATAGTTGGACCTGGATGCCGATATCGGATCCTACATATTCTATGAAGATCTTATCGCCTGAACCTCTATGTCAAAGATTGAGTTAATCCCGTATAATCTTCCCTTTGTCCTTCAGTATGTTACTTGCCCCAGATTCGATCGTTGGTATCTCTATATCTATTTCAATCTCGTTACCAGCAAGTCTCTTTACTCGTTTCGTAATACGAGATACCGCGGTTAACTCTTTAGCCACATTCCTTGCGAGGCTTGTTTGTGATTTTGTATTACTGAGTGTGCCTCGAGATACCTCTCCATCATACGGAATGACGAATCCCAGTCTTGATCCATGCTAACTCAACGGACACCTTCGGATATACCTGTAGAGCACCATTATAGTCACCCAGTAACATCGCGACATTTGATACACACAAGGCATTCCTCCGGTGTCAGTGAGTTACATGATCTCATGGTCGTAGGAACGTATACTTGACATGCAGAAAACAATAGCAACAAAATGACACGATCACATGCTATGTTTATAGTTTGGGTCTTATCAATCAGATTTTTCCCGTAATAATGGTATCCCGTTATCAACTAACAACACTTGTCTATGTCTAGGAAACGGTAACCATCTTTGATCAACGAGCTAGTCAACTAGAGGATCACTAGGGACATTGTTTTGTCTATATATGCACACATGCATTTGTGTTTCCATTCAATACAATATAGCATGGATAATAAATGATTATCTTGAAACAGGAAATATAATAATCACTATTTTATTATTGCCTCTAGGGCGTATTACCGACAGAACCACCATGGCTAAGGATCCATGATCATGGAGAAGAGAATGCAATTGAGGTCAACCACCATTCTTCTAACGGTTACGACAACTATGGCAAGAAGAAATCGACGTTCAAGCATGATGAAGCCTTTGCTCATCAAAAGGAGTTAAAATGCCCCTTTTGGCCCAATCAAGGACGTGAATCCTCACTAGACCATGGCGAAACCGGTGTCAAGGGTGGTTCAACCCACTTGCCGAGCCTCAGACCCTAGGAATTTGATGACTAGTCTATTCTTTTGGTATCCATCTCATCTAGAACGCTCAAAAACCTTTCCTAGGTGGCAAGACTCATTTCAGCACGAGGTCTCTAAACTTGGTTTTAACGTCCAAGATGCGATCATATCCTTATTTTGGCACGAGGGCCTCGACAGGGATGGAAGCGCATCTCGTTGTTTCGCAAGAATGGATATTGTTACAAGTACATGTACTAAAAAGAAGAGTATAAGGAGTTGGCTTACACTCGCCACAAACTACATCAAGTTCATATCAATACAACAAATACATTCATCATGAAGAAGAAGAGGGTCCGACTACGGACGAAAACAAACCATAAAAGAACGACGTCCATCCTTGCTATCCCATGCTGTTGGCGTGGAACCGATCCTAGATCAAAGAAGAAGAAGAAGAAGAAACTCCAAGTTGAACAATCATCGTGCTCGCATCAAAATAACTCTTTACCTGTACCTGCAACTAGTGTTGTAGTAATCATTGAGCCACAGGGACTCAACAATCTCATTTCCAAAGGTATTAAGACTAGCCAAGCTTAATAGGTGGGGTATGGTTAAGTGGTGAGGCTGCAACATGCTACTAAGCATTTATACGAGGTGGCTAACTTACGAGTACAAGAATAAAAGAGGGGGTGATCTACGCATAGAGGACGTGAACTATTGATGATCAAATGAATGATCCTCAACACCTACATATGTTAGACATAAACCCACCATGTCCTCTTTCGGATATAGAACTCACAAGGAGAGACAGCCACGGCTACGCACACAGTTTGCATATTTTACTTAACTTTACTTCAAGTTATCTAGAACCGGATGTTAAACAAAGTTTCCAAGTTGCCACAGAACCGCGGGCACGACTTTATGAAAGCTTAAACCCTGCAGGGGTGCTCCAAGTAGTCCATCGCAAACTACCACACGCTGCGCCAGCATGACCTCGATCAGGGAAACCCGTGATCTCCTCGGGTTCCTATTAGAAAACCTCAACCTCGAGATAGCCCAAAGTATCCTCGGTATCCCATGCACGAGACGCTCGAGAAAGGTAAAACAAGTCTACCAAGGCCACCCGGCATGTCGAGGATCCCGATAGGAGCCGCGTGTCTCATTCTCACGACACGATGGATGAGCGCAGCATACAGTGGCCTAGTAGAAATCACCTGAGTTGCCTCGGGTTGGCCCCACACACGACTCTATTTAGGAACAGCACCATCAGCACTGGCCCTCCTTGTATTATGTTGAATTACTCCTCGGGTTCATGACGCCCTATGTTTTTCAGTATTATTATCTTGGGAAAATAGAGTACCAATGTTGGGCCTTGCCAAACAAGATTTACCCGAAAACGAAAGTCAAGAGGGTCCCCATAACAATCCCAAGCATATTAGGAGTGCTCATTTATGGAACATAACACCGGTAGCCGAAACTAAGGCGACAAAGGTGGAACAAAACATGAGGCTAGAAGGCCAAGCCTTTGACCTTTTACCAAGTATATAGGTGCATTAAATAAATTAGCAATAATATGGTGATATAGCAAGGAACCCATGTTTCCACATGGAAGCAACTGCACCTGCAACTAGCAATGTTATCAAAAGGCTGAGCAAGTAGTTACATGGCCAAACAATGGTTTCCTAGGTTGTGGAAATGTTAGAGCTTTTCATGGCGTTGTTTGGAGCCTGACATTTAACAGGTGGTAGGCAGCAAGACATAGCGATAGAAACAAAACAACTAGCATCACTATGATAGTAATGGTATCTAGGGAAATGATCATCTTGCCCGTGATTCTACTTGGAAGAAGAACGCTTCCGTGAAGCAGACGAACCGACAGAGTCGAACGGATCCTCACAATACGACACGCTTGCAGAACTCTAATGAGAAGAAGAAAACCGGAAACAAGAATCAACACACAATAACACGACAGCATATGCACGACATGATGCAGAACACATACGATATATGATCGGTTTAATTGTGCAAGGCAGGGCATGGCAATTCACAACAATCAAACACTACACATTAAGTGAAGCTCAATATGCAACGAGTTGCATATTAACGAAACTCCACATTCCATTATTTAGTTCACTCTAATTTAGGTACACGACAATAGTAAATGTCATTAAACATGGCAAGAGGTGAAGCATAAATAAACTACCTATCTAGGTATTATAAATGAGGTCAGAAACAACTTATAGCATCTCCGAAATGAGCCCATATGTTAATTTAGAAATCTGTTCAGATCTGAACTATCAGGTTTTAATACTTGTTAAAAAACAGAATAAAATGGTTCACGTGATTCTACACGTCATTCTAGTCGATTTACATATAGAGATCATTGCAAACGGAGCTACGGTTCAAAAGATATGATCACACCAAGATATGATGCCATGAATGCAAGATATATGCGACTGACAGCCACAAACACTCCAAACCAAGAAGCCCGAAAGATATTATGAGGCTAAATTATACTCTAAGCAAGTTCTATTTATGATACGATAAAAACGGAGCAACGGTTCAACAGTTACAAGCAAAACAGGAAATGGCTATAATCTGCCAAAAACAGCAACATGGCATTTCTAAACCCTAAAACAACACGCTATGTAATTCTAAAATTCTCAAACAAGACATGAGGTACTTGTGGTCAAGATGCACAACAACACCCTACTAAATACACCTAGCATGGAATCATGGATCACTAGGAAAAGAACTCACAAAATGGCAAGTTGCAAACAATTTCAGACTTGGTGAAAATGGAGTTTTGATAGTGCAGTTTTCAACCAGAAGGCATATTGGCATAGAATGGCATGAAAATTTACATCATGCTAGAGAATCTTAAGCACTGCATCTAACTACATTGCACCAACCCCAAAGGAGTTGTATAACACTAGAAAATATCATGGCAAGACATCAACAAAATATTACAGATTTTGTTCTTTGAATTATTTCAGCATCTCAAATCAGCACTATTTTCTAGCATGTTGGCAACAAGAAAACAACACCTAAACACGGATTCCTATAGCAACCAAAATTACAAGGAGCTAGCTTACATGTACAAGGGCATAACTCATGTTCTGAACTAATTCATATCATGCACGGAATACTTCACAAAAATAAACAAGAGCGCAACATGGCAAAATATCATGTACGCTAACTTGCTCAAAAGATAAAACTAAATGCACAGTTAAATTCTATGGATTGTTCTACCCCGGAAACATATATAATATGTGGGTTCTAAATAAAACTAGTGCCACCACATATATGCGAGAATATGACATAAACCCGACATAGCAAACTAATTATGCGATCTACATGAAAACAACGAGATGACTATTTTTACCACGCATGGAAATAGGTTGCAAACAACATGAACATTTTACATATTAGGATTGACCAATCCGGATGCACATATAAATAGCTATAGAATACATCACCTAACTAAACAGGATGCAAAACTATGCAAACAATAGGTCAAACAGCTTTAAATATGCATGCAAGTTGGAAAATACTAATCTACACGAAATTCTACACATTTTACATATATAACTTGTTTCATCTGACGCATGGTTTAAAAGATACGAGCATTTTAATATCATGCAATTTTCTAAAACCTCTCGTAACAAATAAAATCGTCGAACTCGAAAAAAAACTAAAATATGCCGAAATGCCACATGGGCCAAAACAGCACATGGCACAAGATATTATATCGCGCCTAGGGCATCGATTAAGCAGAGGGGGTTGGAGCTCGACATGGGCCTGGCCCGGCTGGGGCGCTGGACTGCGGGAGGCCGATCTGCTCGAGATGGCGAAGTGGGCCGGTTTCAGCTAGAGGAGGCCACGTGGCTTGGCTAGCTCGTGGGCTGGGCGAGCCCACCACACCGTCTCGAGCGGTGGCCCACAGGGCACGAGGCGAGGAGCGGGCAACTTACTCCTCCTGTTCCCTATCGGGAGCAGGCAGGACCACCTGCGGCGGTGGCGGAAGGTGCCGGCGGGGAGGCCGCCGGTGGCTGCGGGAGCTGGATTCGGCGGGGGAGGTTTAGGGTGGAAGGATCTGCTGGAGCTGGTCGAGGCATGGCCGGAGGTGTGGGTCCATGGTGGTGAGCAGCGGAGCAGCTCCCGGGGCAAAGCTGCTGCGGCTACGACGAGGACCTCCAGTGGCGCTCCGGTGAGGGCGTTGGCTGGCCGGCGATGTCGGCGCCCTGGCTCGGCTCCGGTGCAAAGCTGCAAGGGCCGGCTGCGGTGTGGTTGCAGGCATGGATCGGATGTGGCTGTGTTCGCTCGGATGTGTCCGGTTTGACCGCAGACATGTCCGGTAGATGGGGATTTGGGCAATTTTGGGCCTTTGGATGGAGATCTAATCATCTAGATCTGACCCACAGATGGATTTCAGGAGAGAGAGGAGGTGGATGTAGCACGTCGGGTTTTTGAGGGGGTGGCTGCAAATTTGGCTAGGGGAAACCATAGTGAAGTGAGAGAGCTCTCTCCATGGGGTGGTCTTATATAGGGTTTGGTATATGGTGGGTTGGACCTCGTCCGTGCGATCACGATCTGACGACCACAAACGGAGGAAGTGGCTAGATGGGTCTAGTGGGATGTGTAGTTGGGCTATGTAGGGATGAGAGGGAAATTGTGCGGCCCGTAACAGAGTTTTACAACAGCGAACGTCCGACAATTAAACCAGCTATAGTGCCGCTATATAATAAACGGTACGTATATCAAACAAGCTCCAATTGTGATGAAAATGGGCACGCGGCCTTCCTATATTAAAATAAGACGACATACCAACTTTCAACCCAATCTGAGAATATTTTATGCATACTTTAAAAAACAATATTTTAACGATGGCGCATGCGCGTGCCTTTGTGGTTGGTCTCAAAACGGTGAACGACAAAAACGGAGAGAACCGACAACTAATAATGGGTGCACGTTTTGAAAACTGGTGGCAACGGAGTGCCGATGCAATGAAGATGATGCGCATGATGCGATAATGAATGTGACAAACAATTAAAAACAAGGCAACAATGGAATATAAGGGGAATCTTGTGGAGCATCGGTCTCGGGCTGTTACAACTCTCCTACACTAACAAGAGATCTTGCCCCGAGATCTAAGAATGAAAAGGGGGAGAGGAAGAGAAAAATCAATAGGTAAAACATAGTTGCTACTTTGACAAATGAGTGAAACCAATGAATCTTGAAGGTTCCAAGAGACGAAGAATGATATGAGAAACATGGAAGAATTGAAAGAAAATTTTGGCAGCACTTTAATAGTAAATGAGGTCAAAATTTGATAAGATGGAAAGATCTTGACAAGATTCACAACAAACCAACTAAATTGACAAACAAGGACAGAACATGAACTTGAAAGAACAAGATGATAGATTGAAGAGAGCAACATCACAACCACTTCCGAACAAGAGGATAGAAACTAGATCATTGGGAAGAAGGAATGTAGAAGAAAATGACAACTTCCACCACAATTGAATTGAGAAGCATGGTACAAAGGAGGATTGAATGGAGTTGTTGGAAAAACAACACCGAAATAAGAAGCTTGTACTGGGCTTACGGAAACAATTTCAAAATAATGAGGTGAACACCTCCCACTAAAGGAGACAAGGATAGCTTAAGAACAATAAGATATGCAAAACTTCTTTCACCAAGAGGATACCTTGAGAACTTGGGTCAATGATAATCACCATAATATTAACAATCCTTAGGAAAAACTTTAGGTGAAATCTAGTACAAGATAACTCAATGAAGAAACCATGGGTTAAAAATATGACATGATCAAAGGATTGGTGGGTTTAATTATCTCATTCTTGAAACAACCTCTCTTCGAGACTCCTCCACTAACGAGAATGCTATAACACCACCTCAAAGGAAAATGGAGGAAGAATTGCACTTTGTAATGCAAGAGAAAGAATACTGGAGGTTCTCCAACAAGAATCTTGAAGAACACTTGAGAATGAATTGAAACCTTGATGAACTACCATGAAGGACCTCTGAAATAGAAGGATGATAGAAGAGAATTGAAGCTTGAAAAAAAATAAGATTGAGGCCTTGCAAATATTTAGAAGAAGCTTCATGAAGTGATGCTTGAGAAAACTTGGAAGTTTCAGAAAGTTCATGAACAACATAGAATAGAAATTTGATATCATGAGCCACTCCGGAAGAGGAATTGAAATCACCTTAATGAACAAGAATAAGAATTATGTTATGCTTATCCTTCATCAAATTGAAATTGATGACAAGCAACGGATTAAGCACAAAACTTATTCTTCTTGAAAATATTGGACATAGAGAGAAAGAGCACAAACTTGAAGAATTTTTAAACGAACCACCGGTAAGAATTGCCAATGAATGGGCATGCTATGAATGAATGAACACACATGAGAACGAATAGATCATGATCCACCTGAAGAATTTAGAAATATGGGGATATAGAATTGAATGGAATACATGATAAGAAAGAGATCTTGAGACGCCTAACAGAAATCTTTGATGAGGCACCAAAATAATCGACAAATGAATGAAGCGACGACAATTGGGAAGAATTTGAGATTCAAAGATGAAAGCAGAGAACGAAGAAATCTTTTGAAAAGATGGCCTTCGTGATGAGGACATCAACACCATTGTTACACCCACAGCCCCAACTGCTATTCTTGGAAAAGATGGACCAGTTACTAGAACTCGTGCACGCCAATTGAATTATCAGGTATTTTCGTTTCTTGGGAATACTTCTAATGTTCATGAACATATGATGCTGCCTAAGCTAGATACTTTTGTTCTGCTCATGAATGAAGGACCTAGCATGGACAATAAGGATATTCGTTTGAGCGGGATGAAGCATGGAGAAGAAGGTGCAAACACAGTAGAGAACAATGGAGCTTCCACTCGTGATTTTCGCACTCTAAAGACACCATAAGGAGAGCATGAAGGCTTCGGACGAAATATTCAAAATGCCACTTTATAAATTTTGTCCATAGGCTATTATAGGTGTTGCGCCACCTTATTTTTGTGCCAGGCCCATGTAATTTCGAAATACCATGATATAGGATATTTTTAGAGTCCGTATGTGTGGGGAACTGAGTTTAGGGCTGTTTTCGGACCCCTCCTCCAAGGGTCACGAAATAGCCTCTCTATTCCCTCATATATAAAGCCCTTAGGGCACCGTTTAGACTTGGGTTTTGTTTAGATTACAAGTTCGCCATAGCTCCAACTTTGCGTTCTTCGTTTGTGTTCTACGACCAGACAAAGGCGTCACAGAACCCCACCTTCATCAATAAAGCTTTCCTCTTATATTCACAACATCTTGATTGCATCTTAGTTTCTTGCTTGTTCTTTGTTGCATGCAGGAAACATACCTTCGTGGTCAGGTTGATCGTGCTCCGGCGCGGTCAATAACCTCTCGGAGCTGGTTTAGCAATTGCTAAGGCGTGATGTCCTGACATGTTCGTAGTCGGATCATCAAAGTCTACTCCACCAAAACGAGAGCCGCGATCTCATCGAAACACAGGAACAACTTCGCCTCTATCAAGTGGTATCTGATTTCCAGGTTGCTTGGTGAGATTTTACCAGTTTTTGTAGTTAGACCGCATGTGTCTTCATACCTATAGTCCACGAAAAAGCCAAAAAAATAGGGTTAGATCATCATATCTGAACCAATCTGAGCCTTTGCATAGTCTTTTCAGTAGTTTGCCTTATTGAAATTGCGGTTACATCATCGTGTCGAGTTGTTGGTCTTAGTGTCTAGTTCTTTAGAGTTTCGAGTTCTGTTCACAGGTTGTCAGACTGCCACCGCACCATATTTCATCGCTTCCATATACCACCTCCACGCTACCATCATTGTTGCTGCCATATACCACCACCACGCCACCAGTATCCTTGCTGCCATATACCACCACCATATATCCACCACAATCCTTTCCGCCTTAGGTTAATTTCAAGAACCTTTTTCTTTCGGTTTCGCGTTTCCTTACCTGAGTTGGTTTCGAAAAAAGAAAAATATTGAGAGGGGGGGGGGAAATTCCCTATCGTTTTGTTAGGCTTTTTAGAGAGTTTTGAGACACTCGCCATCATAGTGATTTTTGTCGCAATTTTTTGTCGTCGCACAACCGAATTGCTCCAGAAATTAAAAAAAATTGTCAATTTTTTTTTCGTGCCTATCCTGTTTTTGGTCCTTGTGAAGAATTTTGAGACACTCGCCATTATAGTGATTTTCTGGAAAAAAGCGCAAAAAAATCAGAGTGGCTCTTCCCTTGATTAGTACGTGTCGTCGTGACTTCGTTGGTGTTCTAGGCTCGCGTCTCTAGTACGGTCTAGCCTAGGACCAACACGGTACCGTCGTTGAGCATCTTTTCAATTTTGCCTCTCTAAAATGATTATTGCTGACCCTTCTTGCTACCATATTATAAGCCTTCCCAGCTCCACAGACATCTACATCATGTGTTTGACTTCACCTGGCAATCGCTCTATCCAAGCTTTGAGAGTTTTGAATACACGGGTTGACGATCGCCACCTGCTGCTGGGTACGAATTGGTAAGAAATTGGGATTTTCTTAACGGATTTGTGACACACCACCACCACCACCACCACCACTTCCTAGTAGTCTATAGGTTCATATTCTCATGTGTTCCTATTTCTGCTAACCATGCTCGAATCACATGACGAGGAGATCGACTGGGACAACCTGACCAACCGGGAGCTCCATGATAAGTTTCAGCAAATGATGTTTGACCAGGTACAGGATTTCGTGACCACCTTTGGAGAGGCCATGGACAAGCTCGAAGGTATGGAAAAGAAATTCGACACCAAGATGAATGCCAAGTTCAATGAGGTGCTTTCCCGTTTACCACTACCAGCTGTAGCTTCAGTCCCTCTTCAACCACAACCACAACGGCTACGAGCGCGACATGTGCGTGTCTGCCAAGTGCAGACTTACGGTGTTCTTGCTACTACAGCTGCTACTGCTCCTGCTGCTGCTACTACCAAGGTTTCTATGATTAACCAGAATGAGGATTATGATGATGATTATGATGGTGATTACCATGATGAGGGAGATGTTGCTCCAGTTCAGCACTAGGAACAATGATCAACACGACAAGCCGCCGGTCGTCCACATGGATACAATCGCAATGGTAGGGATGCACCACACCCTCACATACGGGATCATGAACATCTCCCTAAACTTAAATTAAACATTCCTCCTTTTGATGGTCGATATGTTCCTGATATATATCTTACTTGGGAGTTAGAAACGGAGCAACATTTTACATGCTTGCAATATCCTGAAGATAGACGTGTTCTTGCTGTTGTTTGTTCTTTCACTAGTTTTACTTGTGTTTGGTGGTCTTTATATTGTCAAATACATCATGCTAATATTCCAACTACTTGGGTTCCACCATATTATCAACGTGAATTACTTCCAAACTTATAGTGTTTAAGACAAGAAAAAAGTCTGTAGAAGAATATTATCAGGAATTACAAACTGGAATGATTAGATGTGGTATTGTTGAGGACAATGAAACTATGCTTGCATGTTTTAAGGGTGGATTAAATAGATATATTCAGACTATTCTAGAATATAAGGCTTATACCACGATCACTCGTTTATTCCATCTTGCTTGCAAAACTGAACGTGAAGTGCAGGATCGACACGCATTGGCGAGAACTAATTTTTCAGCAGGTCGCACTTCCTCATGGACTACATGAACCACATGTACTTCCACACGCCCTTCTACATCAGCACCGCCTCTTTCAGCCGCCAATTGCACCAGAGATACAAAGAAACATGCCCCTGCCCCACCCTTCGACAATAGCACACATTCCGGGCCCGGACAGAGCTCTTCTTCATCCATGGCATCCACAGGGCAAACACATGAGATTATTTGTCGTCGTTGCAAGGGTGGACGTCATTATGCGAGCGCGTGATGAGTATTACTGAGGATGGTGGATATGACTCCGCTAGTGATTATGACAAGGAGACTCTGGCCCTTATTGCAAGTGAAGAACGGGGTGTGGCTGATACTGAACAAGATACACACTACAAGGCTGCTGACTACGCTGACAGGTATGAAAGCTTAGTTGCTCAACATGTTTTAAGTGTGCAGGTAACAAAGGCTGAGCACAATCAGAGGCACAACTTGTTCCATACAAAGGGAGTTGTAAAGGAACGTTTTGTTCGCCTCATCATCGATGGAGGGCGTTGCAACAACTTAGCTAGCATGGAGATGGTGGAGAAGTTTTCTCTCACCATCAGACCACATCCTCATCCTTAATATATCCAGTGGTTCAACAATAGTGGCAAGGTTATGGTAACACTTACTGTTCGTGTGCATTTTAGCATTGCTACATATTCTGATTTTGTTGATTGTGATGTTGTACCCATGCAAGCATGCTTCATTTTACTTGGTAGACCATGGCAATTTGATAAAAATTATGTACACCATGGTAGAACAAATAAGTATACTCTTGTTCATAAGGATCGAAATATAACTTTGCTTCCTATGTCTCCTGAACATATTATGAAAGATGACATTGCTAGAGCTAGTAAAGCAAAACATGCCCTACATAAGAGTGAAAATCAGATTGTAGCGAAGGAATTTCAGCAACACAATAAGCCTACTAAATCATCATCTAGTGTTGCATCTGAAATCAAACTAAAGAGTGGTTGTTTACTTGCCACTAAATCTGATATCACTAATTTGGATATTAATACATTTGTTTGCTATGCTTTCTTATGCAAAGAGGTATTATTTTCATTTGAGGACATGCCACCCTTTTTTCCTCCTGCTCTCATTAATATTTCGTAGGAGTTTGCTGACGTCTTTCCACAAGACGTGACATCGGGATTACCACCTATTAGAGGGATTGAGCATCAGATTGACTTAATTCCCGGTGCATCACTACCCAACCGTGCACCATACCGTACCAATCCAGAGGAGACGAAGGAGGTTATGCGTCAAGTACAGGAGCTGCTCGACAAAGGTTATATACGCGAATCTCTTAGTCCTTGTGATGTTCCTATTATTCTAGTGCCAAAAAAGGATGGTACATCGCGTATGTGTGTTGATTGTAGAGGCATTAACATTATTACTATTCGTTATCATCATCCTATTCCTAGGCTAGATGATATGCTTGATGAATTAAGTGGCTCTACAATATTCTCCAAAGTTGATTTGCATAATGGTTACCATGAAATCTGCATGAAATTGGGAGATGAATGGAAAACGGCATCTAAAACTAAGTTTGGATTGACTAATGCAGCTATCACTTTCATGAGATAAATGAATGAGGTTTTACGTGCTTTCATTGGACGATTTGTGGTAGTCCACTTTGATGATATACTGATTCATAGTAGATCTTTGGAGGGACACTTGGATCATTTGCATGCTGTTTTTATTGCTCTATGTGATGCACGTTTGTTTGGTTACCTTGGGAAGTGCACCTTTTGCACATACCGATTATCTTTTCTTTGCTATGTTGTTACTCCACAGGGAATTGAAGTTGATAAAGCCAAGATTGAAGCTATTGAGAGTTGGCCGCAGCCCAGAACGGTCACACAAGTGAAGAGTTTCCTTGGACTCGCCGGGTTTCATAGGCGTTTTGTGAGATATTTCAGCACCATTGCTGCACCTCTCAGTGAGCTCACAAAGAAGGATGTGCCTTATTCTTGGGGTACCGCACACGAACAAGCCTTCATAGTTTTGAAAGATAAGTTAACACATGCTCCTTTACTCCAACTTCCTGATTTTAATAAGACTTTCGAGCTTGAATGTGATGCTAGTGGAATTGTATTACGAGGTGTTTTATTACAAGATGGTAAACCTGTTGCATAATTTTCTGAAAAATTAAGTGGGCCTAGTCTGAATTATTCTACTTATGATAAGGAATTATATGCTCTTGTTCGGACTTTGGAAACATGGAAACATTATTTATGGCCCAAAGAATTTGTCATACATTCTGATCTTGAATCTGTGAAACATATTAGAAGTCAAGAAAAACTGAACCGTAGACATGCTAAATGGGTTGAATTCATTGAGACTTTCCCGTACTTCTTTAAAAACAAGAAGGGTAAAGAAAATGTTATTGTTGATGCTTTGTCTCGTCGTTATACTATGCTTTCACAACATGACTTTAAAATATTTGGTTTGGAGACCATCAGAGATCAATATGTGCATGATGCTGATTTCAAAGATGTGTTGGAGAATTGTAAAGAAGGGAGAACACGGAACAAGTTCATCATTAATAATGGATTTGTTTTTCGTTCTATCAAGCTATGCATTCCAGGTAGCTCTGTTCGTCTTTTGTTGTTATAGGAGGCGCATGGAGGAGGATTGATGGGACACTTTGGCATAAAGAAGAGAGAGGACATACTTGCTACACATTGATGGGACACTTTGGCATGGAGGAGGATTGATATTGAGCGTTTTGTTGCTCGCTGCATGACATGTCAAAAAGATAAGTCACTACTCAATCCTCATGGTTTATATATGACTTTGCGTGTACCTAGTGTTCCTTGGGAGGATATATCTATGGACTTTGTTTTAGGTTTACCTCGAACAAAGAAGGGGAGGCATAGCATATTTGTTGTCCCGGACAGATTTTCAAAAATGGCACATTTTATACCATGTCATAAAAGTGATGATGCCGCTAATGTGGCTGATTTGTTCTTTCGTGAAATTATTCGCTTGCATGGTGTGCCGAATACGATTGTTTTCGATCGTGATGCGAAATTTCTTAGCCACTTTTGGCGACGTTTATGGGCAAAGTTGGGGACAAAATTCCATTTTAGTACTACATGTCACCCCCAAACTGATGGACAAACTAAAGTAGTTAATAGATCTTTGTCTACTATGCTTAGGGATGTTTTGAAGAACAATCTAAAACTATGGGAAGAATGCTTGACTCATATTGAATTTGCTTATAATCGTTCGCTGCATTCTACTACAAAGATGTGTCCTTTTGAAGTTGTGTATGGTTTCCTACCTCATGCACCTATTGATTTGTTACCTCTTCCATCTCCGGAGATGGTTAATTATGATGCTAAAGAACATGTTGATTTGATATTAAAGATGCATGAGTTAACTAAGGAAAACATTGAGCACATGAATGCTAAATATAAACTTGCTGGAGATAAGGGTAGAAAACATGTTGTCTTTGCACATGGAGATCTTGTGTGGATGCATTTGCGTAAGGATATGTTTCCTGATTTGCGCAAGTCAAAGCTAATGCCACGAGCTGATGATCCTTTCAAAGTGTTAGAGAAAGTAAATGATAATGCATATAGACTTGAGTTGCCTGCAGATTTTGGGGTTAGTCCCACTTTTAACATTGCAGATCTGAAGCCATATTTGGGTGAGGAAGATGAGCTTCCGTCGAGGACGACTTCAGTTCAAGAAGGGGAGGATGATGAGGACATCAACACCATTGTTACACCCACAGCCCGAGCTGCTATACATACTGGACCAGTTACTAGATCTCGTGCACGCCAATTGAATTATCAGGTATTTTCGTTTCTTGGGAATACTTCTAATGTTCATGAACATATGATGCTGCCTAAGTTATATACTTTTGTTGTGCTCATGAATGAAGGACCTAGCGTGGACAGGAAGGATATCCGTTGGAGCGGGATCAAGCATGGAGAAGAAGGTGCACGCGCAGGAGAGAACAATGGAGATTCCAGTGGTGATTTTCGCACTCTAAAGCCACCATAAGGAGAGCATAAAGGCTTTGGACGAAATATTCAAGACGCCACTTTATAAATTTCATCAATAGGCTATTATAGGTGTTGCGCCACCTTATTTTTGGGCCAGGCCCATGTAATTTCAAAATATCATAATATAGGCTATTTTTAGAGTCCGTATGTGTGGGAAACGGAGTTTAGGGCTGTTTTTAAACCCCTCCTGCAAGGGTCACGAAATTGCCTCTCTATTCCCTCATATATACAACCCTTAGGCCACCGTATAGAATTGGGTTTTGTTTAGATTACAAGTTCGCGATAGCTGCAACTTCGCGTTCTTTGTTTTTGTTCTATGACCAGACAAAGGCGTCAGAGAACCCCACCGTCATAAATAAAGATTTCCTCTTATATTCGTAATATCTTGATTGCATCTTAGTTTCTTGATTGTTCTTCGTTGCGTGTAGGAAACAAACCTTCGTGGTGAGGTTGATCGTGCTCCGGCGTGGTCAATAACCTCTTGGAGTTGGTTTAGCGATTGCTAAGGCGCGACATCCTCGCACGTTCGTTGTCATATCGTCAGAGTCTACTCCACCAAAATGATACCCATGATCTCATTGAATGATATGGACAACTTTGCCTCTATCACTTCGGAGGATCGAGAAATGAACACAACACTGAAATGCACTGGATAGATAAGGAAGGAATTTCTCATGATTGGAAACAATTGAAATGGTAGCAACAAGTTGAATTAACAAATATTCAAAAGAATGGATGAAGATTTGAGAGAATACCTCGTTCGGCCTTCCAAGCTGAGAATGATGTGAAGGGATACCATCAAAATTACCGAGACACTCCGGAATAATGAACAGGAAAGATTGAGCCAATGACGAGAAATAAATTTGAAGCGATCCTGAAGCCGGAATATGACTGATGGGATTCATACTTACATCACACTTGAAAATATGTAGAGAACTCACAAAAGATTAGAAGAGCCAAGTAAGATTTTGGGAAAGAACGTGTGGGTTATGGGTCCACTCAAAAGAAACCACCATTGAAACAATTTCTTAGACAAGAGATATATTGCACCGGTATAGATGAAAACTAGATGAGGTGGGAACCTCAAAATAATTGAAAGGATTGAAAACAAGAAGGTTCTGAGATATCTTCAGCACTCCGGATAGAAGAGAGATGGATGACTAACAAGAGAGGCTTGATAAGGATTCCCATCACAAAAATCATCAGAGGAAGACAAGGATATGATGAAAACCGAGATCATGAATTGAATTCACCGGAAAAGAGAACAAGAATGAAAAATGATGAACTTAGAAGTCCTCAGAAACTTCGCAATGAATCACTGGACAGAACACAAAAGTGAAGATAGCGGAAGCATCATGAAAAGAAATGTACTTGGATGAAATCCAATCACTGAAGAAAAGGGCAGGAGGGCAGGGAAAACAAAGACAACTTAGGGCAGATGAGACAAAGTCCAGAATGAAATGAGAGGTTGATCTTGCAAATATTGGAGAATATTGAATTACTTGAAGAGAAGTACACCGGTTGAAAAGAGGTTACATGACGACTCCGATTGACAAGAATTGATAAGACAATTTGATTGAGCAAAACAATTAGCATTCCCATAAAAATATGAGAACACCACATGGAAAAGATATGAAATCACTACTTGACCTCGAAGCAACTCGAATTACCATATTCCAACAAAACAAAGGATGAGGTTTACAACACAACCCGGGACAAATTCATGACCGATATTTCATCTGATATTTTCCTGGCATTCCACTAGATGTCGAACCCCAACCTGACATCATGCATCTGTTGGAAGACTGCCCTATAAGTAACTACTTGAATTCCCACCTAATAACTTCTAAAATTTCTGATCATGCAATCGAGTCCATGGATACAAGAAGAAAATTCATCACTCAACTACTAGCAATAACACTAACTCGTCAAGTGTATCACATCCGTCAACACATAACCAGAGATCTCGGAAACTCGTCTACCTTCGATCCTCGTAGTCACAATGATGCCAAGTATGGTAGTACATCCGGACGCTCTCCAGTAGTACTGGGGATGCCGGACTCCTCTCGTCACTACTAGAATTGAAGCAATTTCGAACATCCTCCATCCTGAGATACTAAGAAATCTGAATAATAGTAATGTGCTCAAGAATCCCCTGGAGCTCAACTCCTCGGAAGAAATCAAGTTGGACAGGAGGCACCAAGACACAACTCTGTCACATCGACATCATATAGATTCCAAAATATCCGTGCGATCCTAAAAAAATTGAGTGAGAAGAGGAGTAGAATTGAAACTCTTACATCATGATTCCTCACTAGAGCATAGAAGAGGACAAAAAATAATCCTACTCTCCGATATATAACTAGACTCAAAGCAGTTTTTCACTAGACTCGACTCGACCAAGTTCGATCAATCAAGGGGGCTCCTAGGTCGGTACTGCTCTGATACCAACTTGTAACGTCCAAGATACGATCCTGTCATTATTTTGGCGCAAGGGCCTCAACAGGGATAGAAGAGGATCTTGTCGTTCCTCAAGGATGGATATCGTTACAAGTACATGTACTGAAAAGAAGAGTATAAGGAGTTGGCTTACACTCGCCACAAACTACATCAAGTTCACATCAATACAACAAAATACAGTCATCATGAAGAAGACCAGGGTCCGACTACGGACGAAAACAAACGATAAAAGAACGACGTCCATCCTTGCTATCCCAGGCTGCCGGCTTGGAACCCATCCCAGATCGATGAAGAAGAAGAAGAAGAAGAAGAAGAAACTCCAAATAGAACAATCATCAAGCTCACGTCGAAATAACTCTTTACATGTGCCTGCAAATGGTGTTGTAGTAATCTGTCAGCCATAGGGACTCAGCAATCTCATTTCGAAAGGTATCAACACTAGCAAAGCTTAATGGGTGAGGTATGGTTAAGTCGTGAGGCTGCAGAAAGCTACTAAGCATTTATTTGAGGTGGCTAACTTATGAGTACAAGAATTAAAGAGGGAGATGATCTACGCATAGAGGACATGAACTACTGATGATCAAAAGAATGATCCTGAACACCTACGTAGGTCAGACATAACCCCATTGTGTCCTCTTCCTGATACAGAACTCACGAGAAGAGATAATTGTCATGGGAACGAACCTGACAGTAGAGGTGAGGGGTACGAAAGGAGAGTGCAGAGTCCTAGATAAAGCAAGCTTGTACACATGATGTATGAGTTCAGGCCCCTCTCATGGAGGTAACATCCCTACATTTCAGTGCTCGGGAGCTCTTGTCGTGTGGAGTGTATGTTATAGGGGGTGCAAACCCTTGTGCCAGAGGGGCGGTGTGCATTATATAGAGTGCACTACCCCTCATCAAGTCCCAGGCATCCAAGGCTTCGAGTAATGAATACAAAGGTGTGTGTTACTAGCAACATACGTAATAAATGTTACTTATGATGTCCAAACGAACGCCTGTCCCTTGGCCTTCCCGGAGTGACTTCCAAACTCTGCGGTCGACTAGCTTCTTATTCTTCCGATTCGAAGTCTTTTTTCAAATGGATAGAGAAAGTCTCCGAGTGGATTCTTTACCGAGTGACCCATGGCGGGTCAGTTGAAACATTCCTTGAAATCTTGAAGTATTTAATGTTATGACCTTGGTAGGACATGTAGGTCAGTCCTATGACCCTACCCTAGGTACATATCCCCATCATTAGCCCCCGAATGGATCGGGGTTTGAGTGGAAAAACAAGGGTCGATACAGATTCTGCAATACACGCCAAATTCTGAGTGTACATCGACGCTTGGCAGAAACGTGCGTCGATTGAAATATTTGCCATTCACCCTGATCGATTATGTCTTCAAATATTTCCGAGTGAATCCGATAGCGAAAACTGGTCCGAGTGACTGATGGGATCTTTTGATGTCATGGATCGCTTTGTGAGGCCCAGATTTCACGGGATTCGAAAATTTGGTAAGCGCACGCTGAACGGTGATGACGCAACAACCGGGGTAAATGAGAGCCCGACTCCTCAATTATCGTGCGGCCCTTATTGCCACAAATCGTGCTTCCTCTGATAACGGGATATACAGAGATCGGCAGGCCCACATGTGAGTGACTCACTCGGAAGGCTACAAAATGAACCGGTGCTAGGGTTGGAACAGTGCCCCTTCTCAATCTCCCTCTTTCCTTCATCTCCTCCGACTCTCGAGATCTACTCAGATCTGTCTCTTCCACCACCGTCAAGATGACGAAATCGAAGACTAGCAAACTTGAGCGGGCCAAGAAGGAAGACAGCTCGAAGAAGCCGTCGGGAGCTCGGGCTGGATCCAGAGGGATTTTCTCCCATCATCTGTCAAGGAGATTGATGTCTTGAACCTCGTCCACAATGGATTGATCGTCGCCTATTCCTGGAGGTTACCAGTGGGGGTGAGCGAGCTATAGCCACGCGAAGGTGAGAGAGTTCTTCTCACCAACCATGTAGAGCGAGGTTTTTCTTTGCCTCCCCACCCATTCATCCGCGGGTTCTTGAACTGTTTGGTGCCCAACTTCATCATCATCCTACGAATGCACCTTGCTGCATTCATCACATTGTGGGAGTGTTTCTTGGGTTGTCCTCCTCACCGGGGACTGTTCAAGCACATCTTCACTGTTTGTTCCCAGTCGGTTAAGAAAGCCAAACCCAAGGATAGTAGAGCCAACGTCATACAACTGTTTGGCAATTTGGGGATCTAGAAAAGGACTAAGAGTGCATATCCGCAAATGAATCTCCCTCAACCCGTCCAAGGCTCGCAATCGGCCTTATTCTATTGCAAAGTTATAGCAGCCCCAAACATGTCGACTGGTCTTCCCCCTTCACTTTGGAGCGACCTGTTGCTCCCAGAACAATGACTGAGTTAGAAGAGGAGAAGAACCAAGTAGGAATTCTGGTGAATGCGTTAGTGGATCTGATCCGTGGCGGGCTGACCAGAATGGATCTGCTTGAGACATTTGTCAGTCGGTGCATCCAACCTATCCAAGCAAGAGATCACGCAATGTGAAAGTGTGTTATATCGACTAGAGGGGGGTGAATATGCGATATTTGAAACTTAATCGCTGATGAAACTACTTTTGAGGAAATTCCTCACTAATGAATAACTTGCAACGTAAAAAGCGCAGGATCAGAGGTGCAAAGATTATAACCGCAGTTTACTTGATGAAGATTATGAAAATTTGGTTGCACAGTATCTACGAATAGAATAAGCAGGTGAAGATTAACTGGTATCAAGAATTTGGGTTGAGGAAATTCAATGGAAGTCTTCAGCAAATTCATCAAACAGTGACAATGAAGGTCTTCAACATACAATATCGAGGAATTGAAAGAGGTGAAGAATTAGAACCCGTTCCAACTACTGTGACAGTCGTATGTCTAGTTTGGAGAGGCTTGGTATTGAAAGCGAAGGACACACAGTTCCAAGACACAGAGTCCCTACTGTATTCTCCTTGAACTAAGGACACACAGTCCTCGCCCAACTCTAATGGTAAGTCTTCGGGGCAGACTTCCAAACCCTAACAAACTCGGTCACCCGGAGATCCACAATTGACTACTGGATGCTCTAGACCATAACGCCTAACCGTCTGGAGGATGCACAGTCCTCAAAGGTAAAAGGCTTCAGTTCCACACAGGAAAAAATTCTTCAGTGATGCTCAATCACTTGGTTTTTGGTTTGTGGTTTAGTGTTTGGGGTATTTCCTCACTTTATGATTTACTCTCGGAGACTTTGAGGAATTTGGGTTGCTCTAAATGACAAGTGTCAGTTTCTCTCGGAGCAGCCAACCAGCTAGTGGTTGTGGGGGGCGGCTATTTATAGCTTGGGACCATTCCGACATGATTTGACATAAATGCCCTTAAATAATGTGACTGTTGGTCTGGATAAGATCAGTGAGGTGGCGCATGTCGGGGCCACGGTCGGAACTTTCAACTGTGAAAGTCCTCATGTCTCTCATATTCCTCACTTGAGGATTTTGTAGGTTTAGGCTTGGGTTGAGCATCATGAGGAAATTCATTCCATAGTATTACTTCGTACCCCTTTAACAGTAAGGTGTTCCTATGACTCAAGAGTAAGAAAATGAAAAAAAGAGTAAATCTTCACGCTTCAAAGTCTTCAGACTGTTTTCTTCAAGACACACCGAAGTCCTCATCTTCAAAATCTTCTTGAGGAATATGAATTTCATCGCGATCAAAGTCTTCAAGTTTAGACCAAATTGTTCACTCGAAGACATACATTTTTAGGGGTCGATATTCATCGTATAACTTAAACTCCTCAGAGACTTATAGAGCTTGTGTACACTTATAAACACATTAGTCACTTAACATATAAGTCTTCAAGCCACCAAAATCACTAAGGGCACTAGATGCACTTACAATCTCCCCCTTTTTGGTGGTTGATGACAATTAGGTTAAGTTTTCAACGGGGATAAAAATATGAAGTGTAAATACTGAGTTTGAGGAATTTGAATTCAAGATACTGAGAGACTCCCCGTGAAGATGTGCATATTTTGAGGAATTTTCTTTTCACAGCAGATGCACATTGATGATTTATATCACAGAGAGCTCCCCCTATATCTTGTTAATCATGCATACATTTGACATAAAAATGAGGAATTTGAGAATGCATGATGAGAAATGGTGTCTGACGAATTTCAGCAAGCCTGCATTAATATACTTTGAGGAATAAGCATGCGAAGAAAAATGTTCAAAATAGTCAGAGCACAATCGGGTTTAAGTTACAACTCATTACATAAAACACTTCAGAAGAACCAAGAGTTTGTAACTTAATAATGTTTATAAGCCCCAAAATAGATCCCGTTTGAAGACTAACTCAGATTTCTCCCCCTTTGACATCAAGTGACGAAAAGGGACAAAACTGAGGACGAATGCCCTATGAAGAAATTCACTTCTTGGCTGATGAAGAGGCATCAGGATTCTTGGCGACAGGCTTCTTCCTTGGACTAGTTGCAGTGTCTTCTGGTTCTTCAGCTGACTCAGCAGTGCGGAATGAAGAAAAAGAACTGTCCTCAAGGTCAGTAATTGGAATTGGCTTTAATTTCTTCTTGGGAGGCCACGACCAGTCGAAGTCTTGAGTAAAGTCCAGTTCCTCTAGTTCTCTTTAGATGAGCCAAGGTGGCCCAGGTTCGATCAAACACCTCATGAAGATAATAGTGATTTTTCCTCACTGCGTTCGGAGTCTCGTTAAGGGTTTTCACAATGGCACATAATTGACATTTGACCCATTTGTGATTTCGATCGACCTTCTGATGGAGACTGAGCAGTAGCTCTTTGTTATTCATCACTCTGGGGGCAGCTGGCTTGGTGGATCTTGGGTAGGAGTGTCATCATATAAAGAATATGACTCTACTTGACGAAACTGGCCATCAAGGGGCCAATTTCCTTCATCAATCACAGATTTTCCTTTGCCTTCAACAGGCTCAAATGATTTCTTGATGACTCTGATTGGCCACAGATGTCCGATGTGCTTTGGAAAATCAGCATGGTAGTTGATTCCTGACCTGCTTCAGATGAATCTCATGATCCATGGTGCATAAATCTTCATTTCAAAAGGCGTTAGTGCGTTATCAGCCAAATTGCTCAGGAAGAAGTCATGAAGATTCATTGGTATGCCATGGATGATATTCAAAAGGATATGCTTCATGATGCTTACGACATCTTCTTCATCATCATGCCCTTTGATAGGAGCAATGATATTGGCCAGGATTCTGTAGACTGTTCGTGGTTCATATCTCAAGTCTTGTACCAGAAAGAGAGTTCATGGAGGTTGCTCCTTGGCCAAAGGCTTCATGAGGAGTTCCATCAGTCTATTGGGTAGTTCACGTTCAACATACATTAGCGTTGCATCCTCTGAGGGAATTGAGATTGGAAGAGCTCGAAGAAATTTAGTGGCAGGCGCTTTGTAGTGCATTTGCTGAGTCATCCAATCTGAAACCCAAGTGTTGACATCCTTTGGGTCGCCAGAGATGTGTAGAGTGCCGTAAAACTGAAGAAGTTCGAGTCGCCAATGTCAGTGCAAAGAGGCAGTAATCCAGCTTCGTGAAGAACGTTGAGGACTGGAGTGAAGCAAGGTATTTCCTCCATATCACATTGAGGAATATGTTTATGCTGAAATATCTTGTTCCTCCCATCGAGCACTGAAGCATAGTAGTTGAGTTGGTTCCTTGGCCAAAACTTCTTGTTCTTGATGCGAAGCTTATCATATGGATTCTCGCCAGTAAAGTACATGCGTTCTTCATAGAATGCCTCCTTTTGAAACTTTGGCCTTTTGGAGAAAGGTTGATTCTACTGCGGTTGAGGATTATGCTGGTGGTCTTGAGGATGAGCCACTATCATTGTTGTTTCTGTTATACCACAACAATAGCAGTTTCAATGTTTGGGGCAGGAGCATTTTCTTCATTCTAAGCATTTTCCTCAGTTTGTGGATTTTCCTCAGTTTGAGGAATTTGCTAGTTGGAGGAGGCAGTTGCAGCATTTGTCGCTGCATTGTCTTCAGCTGATGGAGCTAATTCTTGAGCAGATTCCTCACGGAAGGTATTCCCATCAGAGCTTGTGAGGATTTCTGTTGCAGCAGGAGTTAGAGGAATTTGAGTTGACCTCGGTGAGCGAGGATGTGTCTCTTCACAAAAGTCATCATGAATAATTGGAGTGCTGCACCCAGTTTCATCATCATCCACTCGTTCTTCAGAGGTCTTTTGAGGAATTGTGGACTGTGGAATGTCGTCAATCAGTATTTCCTCATCCATTTCTCCATCATCTTCAGCATCCTCCATTTCTTCATCATCTTCAGGAATGATGTAATCAACTCCGAAGGGAACGATCAAGTAAGAAGGAGCTACATTCAGAGGAGTAGCATCCACCGGGGTAGTTGAAGACTCTGACTGAGTGACCTTTTGGCGCTTGGCCTCTGAGGTTTCCGAGGTCATTGAAGCTTTTCTCTTCCTTGCTTCTTTCTCAGCATCTTTGATCTTCTTCACGTCTGATGCAGACGGAATCATCTACTTCACCTTTGAGGGTTGAGGTGAAGAAATAGTTTCATCAGGAGCTCGTGCAGATTCAGCCCTAGCAGTTCGCTCAGCTGGAGAAGTTTCCTCACCTGGAGCAGTTTCTTCAGATAGAGTATCTTGAGGAATTTCCTCACGAGCAGGTTCATCAGTTTCAACTTCCTCTGTCAGCTGAACAGTGTAGCTAGACTGAGGTGGTTGTTGCTCCATAGGAGGAGCAGCTTTCTTGTTGTATTCATCAACTGCAGTTGTTGCAGCCTTGATGAAATTCACCTTGACACCTTGACAATCAGATAGACTTGTGTATTTATCTGTCAAGGTTTTAAGTTCAACCTGAGTTGATACAAGAGATTCACGCGTCAACTTGAGGAGATTCTTCTGGAGGAGTTTCTCCTTCTTGAGTTTAGCAGCCTTTGCTTGCTTGGCTAGTTGTTCTTTCCATTTTGCCTCATTGATGAAAGTTGCTATCATGTGGCTAACGCCGGGGGGAAGCTTCAAGTCATCATTGGGAGTGTTTGTATCTTCATATCAGAGGTCGATGAAGTCCAGCAAACCCTTCGGGTCCATGGCAAGAGGAATGGAGCTGCCTGAGGCTTGAGCAATTCGTTCCTGCTTGTTTCTGATGATCGCTTGAAGAGCCTCCTCATAAAATTCCTCACTTCCTTCAGGTGCAGAAGGAACGTTGATGACTTTGCTAGGACTAGCCTTGATGCCTCTTCCAGCAGTCATTTTAGTCTTCAATAGACGTGGTGAAGACTTTGTAGCAGAGCTCGTGGCTGACGGCACCGAGGAACTTGATTGAGCGGGCTGATGTTTAATGAGCTGCTTCTGTTGAGGTTGTGAGGACTGTGCTGTTGTTGAAGATTTTGGAACTGGTGCAGCCTTCTGAGGCAATTGCTCTTTTGGCAGTGAGGCCTTTGGTTTCTTCGGCACAGTCTTCTTCTGAGGAATTGCTGTAGCAGAGGACTCAACAACTCAAGAGGTGGCGGAAGTGGCAGCAACAGCAGAGTCATCACTGAATTTATTCACGGCTGCTTCTGCCTTCTTGTGTAACTTAGATAAATATTTGTCCTTTTCATTAGGGTAAGCCTGAATAGTTTCAAACTTGATAGATAAGAAACTTGTTGATCACCTTGACGAGGCCTCTTGCAAGGTGGCTTGAGGGTGAATTTCTTCGCATACTTAGGAGTAATATATATGTACTCCTTCCACTCCTTAGCCCACCTGCGTTCAATTTTCCGAAGCCTTATCTTTTGCTTCGCCATGGTTTCTTTTCCATGAATTTCCTCATCAGGAGTGCAGTAGTCAGCGTATATGTCTTCAGGAATCTCAAAAGATGTGTTTTGTTCAAGCTTCTTTCCTCCCTTCTGCTTCCTGTCATCTTCCATTTTCTTCAACTGAGGCTTTTGCTGAGGAATATGCACTCTTGAAGATTCTGATGACACTTGAGAAACGCTGCAAATGAGTTAAGTTGATGAGAACCTAGTGATTCATCAGCTGACATTTTTGTACCTATGAACACCGTATAGGTGTGAAGAATTTGGAGAGGTCATATGCGCTCTTAGATTTGAAGAAATTGAAAATTTTAGTAGTTGAGGAATTTGACCAGTGGGTTGAGGAATTTGACTAAGCATTCTGATCTTTGGTTCCAGAGTTGTGCAGATTCCAGAATTTACACAATTGAGGAATCTCATGAAGAATTTGAGTAGCTTAGTGAAATTCATCAAGTGTTTGAGGAATGAGTGTGCATGGCTGACAGACACTTTGAGGAAAAACAGATTTCGCGAGTCCAAAGTGAAATAATAGATGAACACACGCAGTAAAATAAGATTTTAATTACCCAGAGCAAAGAACACGAAGAACAGGAGCAGTAAAAGAGAGAAGCTCTTCGGTTCAGATCTTCCACGCCCTAACTTGGCGATAGAGATCACCTACGGCGGTGGCGGAGGGAGAGATTCCACTTCCGACGTGAGTTAGGCAACGACGAGGGCGAGGCAGTGAAGCTTTTCCTCACCGGCGAAGATATTGCTAGCGGTGGCATTAGGGTTGAGCTCGAGTAGAGAAGAAGAGAGGATGCAGAGTTTTGACTAAGGGCGGTAAGGGCCTAATTATAGCTCAGGTGAAAAACTTTTCGGCCGAACTTTCAGACTGAACTACCCTTGCCCATTCGTCTCCTCACGACACATGGAGCCCACGATTGAAGCGATGGAGTTCGTGGTTATCGGATTGTGGGAAGTGGTTCGAGTTACTGTGTAACGTTATAAAAATTGATTTTTGAAGTTTTGAGGATTTCGTTGCAAAGTCCTCAGCTAACAAGGACACAGTGAGGATTTTGAACAATTGTCAAGTAGAACGCATATGAAGAAATGAATAGACTAGGTTGAGTTGAGCATAGAGGGGAGTCGGGTCCGATCACATTCACTTAGATGAAATATCAAATTGAAGACTGAGCTATAAGTGAATGTTGTTGAGGACACTATATACATATATATGTATATATATATATATATATATATATGCAAATGAGAATGATCAAACGTTTTGAAGAATTTGAAGATTTTGATGATTTTGAAAAACTTGAGGATTTTGTGACAAAGTGCCAAGTTGATGAATTTCAACTTTGAAGAAAAACAGCTTGAAGAATTTGAAAGTTGGGTGGTGGCGTGACCCACCGTATAAGAATGATGATTTCAGGCACCGCGTACAATTGTCGTACGGCCCTGAGAATCAAAATCTTCATTAATTTCCTCACACTAAGAGTGATATTCTTCATTTATTGAAGAAAATCGATTCTTCGTGTGTTTCACATTTAAGTCATCAATTTTGCATAATTGTTAGGATGTGTGCATGTTTTCACAAAACATTTGAAGACTCTATTAGCTCACACCGCAACTTGCAAAACCTTCTCTCATCATAGGGCTTAGTGAAAATATCTCCTAGTTTATTGTCAGTCTTCACATGATCAATGATGATGTTGCCCTTGAGGACATGGTCCCGAAGAAAATGATAACGAATCTAGATGTGCTTAGTCTTCGATTGTTGTAGTGGGTTGTAGGGGATCTTGATAGCACTCTCATTGTTGCAGTAGAGAGGCACATTCTACATGTTGATGTCGTAGTCTCTGAGGGTTTGCTTCATCCATAGCAGTTGAGCACAACAGGATTCAGCAGTAATGTACTCAGCTTAGGCAGTGGAGAGAGAAACACAATTCTGCTTCTTTGAGGACCAGCAGACTAGTGATCTTCCAAGGAAATGGCAAGTGCCAGATGTTGACTTGTGATCCACATGGTCACCAGCATAATCAGAATCTGAATATCCAACAAGATGAATATTTGAGCCCTTGGGGTACCATAATCCTAGTGTTGGTGTGTGAGCTAAGTATCAAAGAATATGCTCCAAAGCCTTATGGTGTGATTCCTTCATTTTTGCTTAAAAACAAGCACACATGCAAACACTAAGCATTATATCTGGCCTAGATGCACATAGATGCAATAAAGAGCCAATCATCGAGCGATATACCTCCTGATCAAAATCTTTACCATTTTCGTCAATGTAGAGGTGACCGGTGGTAGGCATAGGAGTCTTGACACCTTTGCATTCATGCATGTCGAATTTCCTTAGAATATCCTTGAGGTATTTCTCATGTGATATGAAGATTCCATTGCACTATTGACGAATTTGATGACCTAAGTAGAATTTCAGCTCCCCCATCATAGACATGTGATATTCTTCACTCATCGTGTAAGCAAATTCATCACTGTAACGTTTGTCAGTACAACCAAAGATAATGTCGTCGACATATATTTGGCACACAAATAGTTCATTATCATAGGATTTTGTGAAAAGAGTTGGATTGAGTGAACCAGGTTTGAAGCCTTTCTTGATGACGAATTCCTTCAATGTATCATACCACGCCCGAGGGGCTTGCATGAGGCCATAGAGTGCCTTTTTGAGTCTAAAGACTTTGTCTGGATGTTTTGGATCCTCAAAACCTGGGGGTTGAGCAACATATACTTCTTCCTCAAGCTTACCATTGAGGAATGCACTTTTCACATCCATTTGATATAAAGCAATGTTATGATAATTATCATAAGCAAGTAGTATTCAAATAGCTTCATGTCTAGCAACAGGTGCAAAAGTTTCATCAAAGTCAATTCCTTCAACCTGTGTGTAGCATTGGCCTACAAGTCGTGCCTTATTCCTCACCACTTGACCATCCTCATCTTGCTTGTTTCGGAAAATCCACTTGGTGTCGATATTGTGCTTGTGAGGATCTGGTCGTTTGATGAGTTCCCATACGTCATTTAGCTTGAATTGAAGAAGTTCATCTTGCATGGCTTGAATCCACTCAGGTTCCATGGAAGCTTCAACAACTTTTGAGGGTTCTGTGATAGACACAAAAGAGGAATGCCCACAAAAGTTAACAAAATGTGAAGCTTTTGAGAGAGTGAGAGGACCTCGCGCGTTGATGTCATCAAGGATTTTGTCAAGTTCTACTTCATTTGCAATCCTTGGATGAGCTAGTTGAGGATTTCGTCTGGGCTGAGGAATTTGATCTGCAGCCATTTCCTCAGAAGCACCTTCTTGAATTTCATCAGTCCTGGGGACAATTTCTTCAGTAACTTCCTCAGTAGGAACAATGTCTTAAGTAGCTTTGAACTTGATTGCTTCCTTAGGAGATAATTTATCTCGCACAGGAGGAAATTGCTCTCTTTGAGAGCCATTAGTTTCATCGAACCGCACATCTATAGTTTCAACGACCTTGTTGTGATAGGTGTTGAAGACTTTGTAGGTGTGCGAGTCCTTTACATAACCAAGCATAAAACCCTCATGTGCTTTAGGTGCAAATTTTGAGCTATGGTGAGGATCTCTAATCTAGCATTTTGTAATGAAGAATTTGAAATAACTTACATTGGGTTTCTTATAAGTGAGGAGTTCATATGAGGTTTTCTTGAGGAATTTGTGAAGATATACCCTGTTGATGATGTGGCAAGAAGTGTTAATTGCTTCAGGCGAGAAACAACAAGGAGTCTGATATTATTCCAGCATAGTCCATGCCATTTCAACCAGAGTCATGTTCTTACGTTCAACGACGCCATTCTGTTGAGGAGTATAAGGAGCAGATAATTCATGAGTAATACCAAGTTCATCAAGATAATCATCAAGACCAGTGTTTTTGAATTATGTTCCATTGTGACTCCTGATGTGTTTGATCTTGACGCCGAAGTTCGTCGAGGCCCTTGAGGAAAATGGTTTGAAGACTTCCTGCACTTCAGTTTTATACAGAATGATCTGTACCCAAGTATATCGAGAATAGTCATCAACAATGACAAAGCCATATAAGGATGCTGCATTTCTTAGAGTAGCATAATGAGTAGGTCCAAATAGATCCATGTGAAGAAATTCAAACGCACGAGTAGTTGTCATGATAGTCTTCGAGGGGTGTTTGGATCTGGTCATTTTTCCGTACTCACGAGTACCGCAGAGGTGGTCCTTAAGGAATTTGACTGATTCGATGCCAATGAAATGTTTCTTCTTCGCCGCCGTATGCAAATTCCTCATGCCTGCAAAGACATAGCCAACCTTCTATGGTTTTTGCTAGTAAGCATGTGGCTGGTTGAGGACCTGTGGAAAAATCAACAATGTACAAATGTCCTCTCCTAAAGCCTTCGAAGACTTTGGATCTGTCATATTCCATGATGACTACACATTTATATTTTCCAAATATAACAATAATATCGAGATCACAAAGCATTGATACTGACATGAGGTTAAACCCAAGGGATTCGACAAGCATCACTTTGTCCATGTGGCTGTCCTTGGAAATAGCAACTTTTCCAAGTCCCAATACCTTGCTTTTACCTTTGTTAGCATAAGTGTTTGCTTCAGTGGTGATGGAGTCAGTGGCATATTCATCAGCAAACTTTTATCACCAGTCATGTGGTTTGTGCACCCACTATCAAGAACCCAATCAGTACTCTTGGGTTTGTCATCCTGCAGATGAATTAGTACAACTTACCATCTCATATGCTTCAGACTTTAAGAATATGATATCAATTTCATTAGATAGGAATTTCATCATAAACAGTAAATTTGAGGACATGTGAAATGTTATCATTTCATCAATTTTAGCTTGCTTCCAATCAAGCATTTTTCTCAAGTCTCCACCAAATTCTTCAGATGATGATTTTCATGTGGAGACCTGACCTGCACAGGTGCTTAGTTCAAATTCTTGACAACCCACATCTGAAGGGGTGGCAAAGAGTTCATCATCCTGCGAGCACCATATGAGAAAGGGGGCATTGAAGCTAATGCACTTCTCTTCACACTAGGGGGGTTATAGAGTACTCAGATGAATAGGCAGAGAAGTTCTTTGAGGATATATGAACATAATGATTTGAGGTATAATGATGATATTCATATCCCTTGTAATTTCCCTGCATATCACAAGCATTAGTAGGAGTACGAGCATAGTTTTGACGAGTTGAGGATTTTGATTCTCTTGAAGACTTTGGTCCACCTGAGGAATTTGATCTGGGGTTCAGGTTCTTCACGGGTGGTGTGATGAGGACGTTCACCGAAAGATTTTCCAAGAAACTTTTGGGGACCCAGATTTTCCTCAAGGGTGGTCCATTCCTGCAGTTAGTTCCAGCATATGGAGCAAATACTTCACCAGATTGATTTTTGAACAGTTTATAGTTGCAGTAAAATGACTCGTCTGAGGAATAGGAAAATTCACATGCAAAGCCTGTTAGATTGGATGGATCAACAAGAGGTCGTTTAGCAGCAACCCATGAGGTTTTGGGATACTGCTCAAGTTTCCAATACGATCCGTCAGCATTCAGTTTCCTTTCAAAGGCAATTCCTTCTTTGCTCGGGTTCTAGTTCAAAATCTGCTTTTTGAGCATATCGCAAAGGGTTTGATGCCCTTTGAGACTTTTCTACATGCCTGTCACATACAATTCCTTCAGCTCTACATTTTCATCAATAACATTGGTGGTTTCCTCAAGCGAGGAATTTGTTACCACATGAGCAGTTGAAGAATTTGTAGCAATAGAAGCATTTGATGATTCTAGTGAAGAATTCACAGTTTTGCGCTCGATGCATTTGAGACATGGTGGAGTGAATTCAACCCGAGTGGCACTGATCTGTTGAGCATGCAATGAATCGTTTTCCATTCGAAGATTATCATGACACATCTTAAACTTCTCAAGATCAAGTTTCCTTTGAAGAAATTCATAGGAAAGTTTCTCATGATCAGCCAAGAGTGTGCCATAACAATCTTGAAGACTATCAAATCTGTACTGAACACTTTTCACATCTTCAATGAGGATTTGAGTATGATTAATTTCATCATAGAACAGGTCATCGCTCCCGTCTAGTACTTTTTGAAGCTTTTCAATGGCACTTTATTGTTTAGTTGCAATCTTGACAAGTTTACTGTAACTGGGTTTTTTATAATCATCAGGTTCACAGTCACTTGAGTCAGAGGAGGAAGTACATTGTTACCTTTGAACATTTCTCCATGAAGCAATAGGTTGGATCGAAGTCATCAGCATAGTCATTAGTGTAGATAGCGTTGTCATTTTCTTCAAGGTTGAAGATTGACTTGCTGACGAATGTGGTAGCCAGTGCAAGACTTGCCACACCAGACTCTGAGTCTTCCTCAGAACCTTCCTCTTCATCACATTCCTCAGATTCTTCCTCGGCATCCATTTCCTTGCCAATGAGTTCCCAAGCCTTTCTGAAACTAGTATTATTGTGCGATGAGGACTTTGAGGATCAGGATTTTGAAGATTTCTTATTTTTCTTCGAGTCAGCAGAACTTTCATACTTGTATTTCTTCTTCTTTGATTCCTTCACCCAGCAAGGACAATCAACAATATAGTGACAAGATTTCTTGCATTTGTGGTAGGTTCTTTCCTTGTAGTCCTCAGATGAAGATTCTGCTTTTCTCATATCACTTCTTGAAGATTTACCAAACTGGCCACGCCTTGTAAACTTCTGGAATTTCCTCACTAGCATTGCAATCTCCTCTCCATGTTCTTCAGGATCACCAATGCCGCAATCTAAGTCTTCTTCTTCAGATGAGGAAATTGCTTTGGCCATCAGCGCACGAGGTCGTGAGTAGCTTGGTCCATACAAATCTCTATTTTTTTCTTGTTGGAATTCAGGAGTATTGAGTCTTTCGAGTATATCAACAGGATCAAGCATCTTATAGTCTCCTCTTTCTTGAATCATCATAACCATTATGTCAAATGATGGATGTAGAGATCTTAACAGTTGTTCACGACTTCATGGGTAGTGATGTCTCGAGATCCTAGTGCTTGCAAATCACTTGAGATGTTAGTGAGGCGATCAAAGGTATCTTGGCAGCTTTCATTGCCATGCCTCTTGAAGCGATTGAAGAGATTGCGAACAACATCAACACGAGAGTCACGCTAAGCTGAAATTCCTTCATTGACTTTGGACAACCTATCCCAGATAAGATTAGTTGTGACCAAATCACTCAGTCTGTCATAGTGAGCTTCACTTAGATGGCCAAAAATGATATTCTTCGCTTGAGAATCAAGTTGCTTGAATTTCTTCACATCAGCGGTCGAGACAGTAGCAGCGATGGAGGGAATGCCATGTTCCACAATGTACGAGAGATCATTGTCAATAGCCTCAGGATGCATCTGCATCTTGGTCTTCCAGTAGACACTACTAGGAAAAACCTTATAGGCATGACCTCAGTAGTAGCGCTGGAAAAAACAAAACACTACTCCTAATTAGCAGTAGCGCTGAGCCGGTAAAGCGCTACTGCTAACACCTTAGCAGTAGCGCATCTATTTAAAAAGGCGCTACTACTATGTGGAACCAGACGATGCCACCGATGGTAGCTGTAGTAGAAGTGTTGACAAAATCCAGCGCTACTGCTAAGTGTTCAGCGCTAGCGCTTCGTGTTGCGGCATCGCTGCTGCTAGTTGGCCCCACTTTGTAGTAGCGCTCGATGGTATCCAACACAACTACTAATAGAATAGCAGCAGCGCTCTCTGTTATCCAGCGCTACTGCTAGTTGCGGTTGCCACCTTTTTACCCCCCTCCTCTCCCCTCTCCACACTCTCCACACCATTGTTGCTCTTCTTCTCTCTTCCTCCTACCTCTCTTCTCTCCTCATTAATGTCCCCCTCCACCATAACTCTCCTTCATAAATGACTTCTCTCACATCTCTCTTTGTCCCACCTCTCTTCCTCTCCCCATTATATTAATTCCCCCCTCCACCATAACTTCCTCTCCATTAGTTAGATAGCTAGATTTACCTCTCCTCCCCAACACCTAGATCTAGCTAGTTATTTAGCCATACACGCATGCTCTTTCGATCGGTCTCTCTCATCATCTCACTCGATTGGTCTCTCTCGCGAGATATATCGGTGAGTAAAAAGTTGTTCACCTAAAGAATGGGATTATGTGTGTGAATGAGAATATGTGTGTTTGGGATATATATATATGGAGAGGTTTGTGCGAGTGTGACATGCCCTCTCATCGAGTTGCTTATGTTTTGCCGAAATGTCGATTTATTTCCGTTTCGGTGAATTTCGAGCAAACTCAATATGACCTATTTTTAGGCAAGGTCATGCCAAAATTTTATATGACTTTGAAGCATGCATGCATTATTTATTTTATAACCCTTTTGCTTGAAATACCGTGCACGTCCACGAAGGTGAATGGATGGAAGGTGGAGCGGTACATGCAATCCGCGGTGATGGACATGCATGCAAATAATCGGACTAGGATTAGATGTCCATGTGCAAGATGCAAGGAATAGTCCTTTTTGACAATTTTGATCATGGCACTTTGAAGGCGCACCTGCTGATTAATGGTTTCATGGATGGCTATACTCGATGGATAAGTGAAGAAGATGATGATGGTGAGGACGTCCAAATGGCAGGGAATAACGACATGGGTCTAGACGAAGAGATGACCAATCGACACGAAGACGATGGCACTCAGAGAGGAAGAAGCCCGACGATGGAGATGATCCGAGGCTGAGACGCCTCGTAGATGGTAGCCAGTGCAGAGAATTCAACACCGTATATGGATTTGCTGAAGAAAATCCAAGGAACATCGTGCTTGGTGCGAGTACCGATGGCATGAATCAGTTTGGAAACCAGAACACCAACCATAGCACATGTCACGTGTTTGTATGGATGTACAACCTCCCCCCCCCATAGAAGTGCATGAAGACAAAGTACATACACATGTGCATGCTGATTCAAGGGCTGAAACAACTGGGAAATAGTATTAACCTGTATATGGGGCTTCTACAAGAGGAGCTAGACATGTTATGGAAATCACCGGCATGGACATGGGACACCAGCAAAGGAGAGTATTTCCATATGAGAGCCGCACTGATGACGACGGTGCATGACTATCTCGATTATGGGTACACCGCAGGCCAGGTGTGCCACGGATACTGCGGATGCATGAGGTGCATGCATGATACAACGTCTGAGCAGCTTACCTCAACGAGAGATGGCGGGTCTGGGAAAGTCGTGTACATGGGGCATCGTAGATGGCTCGAGAAGGATGACCCGTCGAGAAAGCGTGGAGATCTATTCAATGGGTTGGCTGAGTTTAGAGGACCTCCACGTAAGAGGAGCGGTGCCGAAATCGACGAGCTGTTGAGAAACTAGGAACAATGCCCCATGGTGGGAAAGATGAAAAAGGCGCTAGAGTCTCTACTGAAGGTATGGAAAACGAGGTCTGTTTTCTGGGACTTGGAGTACTGCCCCAATCACGACACGCCTCATTGCCTTGATCAAATGCATATCACGAAGAATGTCCTCGAGAGCTTGCTTGGCACACTAATGAACATCCTGGAGAAGATCAAGGATGGGCTGAAGGCAAGGAAAGAATTGGAAGATATGAAGATCAGGAAAGACATCCACCGTAAAAAGTTGATGGAGGAGACGGAGACCGAGACAAAGGAGGGGGAAATGGGCAGAAAAGTCAACAAGAAGGAGGAGAATTATTGCCCCCCTTCGTGCTTCACCTTAAGTCCGAAGGATATCGATCAATTCATCAAGTGCCTTATGGGAACCAAAGTCAGTTCCGGTTACGGTGTGAAGATAAGTAGATTTCTAGACCCCAAGAAGAAAAGGTTGAGCGGGATGAAGTCTCATGATTGTCAAGTGAGGATGACGCAGATACTCCCGGTTTCCATTTGAGGGATAATGGACAAGCACGTCCATGACATGCTTATTGGTCTCTGCAACTTCTTCGACGTTATCTCTCAAAAGCCATAAGTGTGAAGCAACTCCGAAGGCTACAAGAAGAGATTGTTGTCATACTATGTGAGCTTGAGATGTACTTCCCGCCTGTGTTCTTTGACGTCATGGTGCATCTGTGTGTCCACATCATGGACGACATCATTGACCTGAGGCCGACATTCCTTCACAACATGATGTCATTCGAGAGGATGAATGGGGTATCTGACGCATGAGTGTGTCTCCTTTTGCGAGAATTATATAAGCGTCGGAGACCCTATTGTTGGTTTGCCCGTCAATAAGGACGATGGCAAGCTCGAAGGAGATGGTCACAACAATGGCCAGAGGGAATTGCACGTGGACTACTTGGATCGATGGAACGACTTTGACACGGCTAACTTAGTAGTGCTACAACACCTAGATGTGGTAGATGATTATGTGGCACGACACAAAGAAAGCATCGCAAAGAAGTACCGTGATAAGGGGATGCTCAAGACGAACGACGAAGTTACTGTAGAGCACAACACTACTTTCTTGCGTTGGTTCAAAGATCAAGTTCTTGAAAATCTCCCGGAAGAGGGCACTTTGGACGGATAGCTCATACACGCCTTAGCACATAGCCCTGCGCCCAAGCTCGCGACCTATCGGTCCTATGATATCAATGGGTACACATTCTACACGGAGGCCAAAGAAATGGACAGTGATTACAAGAACTCCTGGGTGAGAATTCAATGTGTGACCGACGCCAACGACACAACTGAAAGATTCTACGGAATGGTCAAAGAGATTTGGGAGCATGAGTATGCTGGAATGCATGATGCGACGATGTTCTGTGTCATATGGGCCAAGGACGTCGTAAGACAAAACATGTATTTCACCACCATGTCTATACCCGACGCGAAGAGCAGTCCCGTGAACGTTAACATCATCACCAAAAATGAGCCATGGGTACACGCTAAGCATGTGACACAATGCTTCTTCATAACCGACCCGGCCAATCCCAACCGTGTTGTTGTGAGGAGATCCAAAAGGAGCATCGTCGGAATGGATGGACTCGCTAACGAGGAAGACTACGACCAATATGACAACCCAATGAAGGAAGATGAGGATGATGATGAAGCATACGTGAAAAAAAGAATCAAGACTACATGGTAACGGAAAGATCGTACTCCATGGCTTCGGAAAAGTCACAAGGAGGGGCTCTATTACTCGATAACGAACAAGAAAGGGAAGAAGATCAATGTGAAACGT
This sequence comes from Hordeum vulgare subsp. vulgare, assembly GCF_904849725.1. Lineage (NCBI taxonomy): Eukaryota > Viridiplantae > Streptophyta > Magnoliopsida > Poales > Poaceae > Hordeum > Hordeum vulgare. The sequence goes on along the minus strand of NC_058519.1, from coordinate 264,539,890 downwards.
CGTCGACGCCGCTGATCAAAAACGTACATTTATATATTTGTATATATTTTGTGTACGCACTTAAGTAACCGTTATCGGTCAATTGATATGTTACCACATGCATGGTTCCGGTGATATTCGCGCATTGGGGGAGAGGGAGACGCCATCATCGTCGATCGGGAGAAAAACAAATAATAATAAGAAAAGTAAAGTAAACAGAAAAGGAAAGAAAAATGATAAAAATAAAAGAAAATTAATAAAAATAAAATAATAAAGTAACATAATAAAAAGAAACTAATAAAGAAAATAAAGTTAGCAGTAGCGTTGGGTCGGCACAATCGCTACTCCTACTTAGCAGTAGCGCTAGTACTAAACCAGCGCTACTGCTAACTGCTATAGCAGTAGCGCTGGAACTAAACAAGCGCTACCGCTAGTTTGAGTTAACCGCCGCGCGTGCTAAGTCACCAAATCTCCCTACAGCCCCTGTTTCTTCCCCAATTCTTCCCCCCGCCGCCCGTGCCCACCCAGCATCACCGTCACCCCCAGTGCCGCCCTAACTCATCCCCGCGCCGCCCTGACTCCTCCCCGCGCCGCCCTGACTCCTCCCCGTGCCGCCCCTCACTCCACCCAGCGTCGCCGTCACCCCAGCGTCGTGCCCTTCATCAACAGATTCGCCCCGAGCTCTCCCATCGGCGTCGCCGCCCCTCCCTGATGGCTAGGGTTGAGGAGGCCCCGGCAGGTACCCGACCCCCCACCTTTATCTCTCTCTCTCTCTCTCTCTCTCTCTCTCTCTCTCTCTCGCTTTCTCTCTCTCTCTTTATCTGACAATGCTCTTCGGCAGCAGGTACCCGACCCCCCCGGCAAGGTGCTCTTTGGCGGAAAGCTTTGGTATGCATGCATATGGCTGATGTGTAGCATTTCTTATCTAGTTATGGTTTCTAGAAATTCATTTCAGCATGCATGTGTTTTGGTAGAAACCGTAGTTTGATACTCTAATTTTGAACTAGTGGGCAGAAAGTTTGATGTTTTGAACTAGTGGCAAGAAAATATGGCAAGAAAATATTTTTCCCTAGTGAAATAAGTTGCCTTTCTCAGATTCGGTGTAGGCCATGACTTGTGCTAGAAACTAGGACATATGGAGTACCCGGGATTTGCCGGAAGGGCAATGAATCAACATTCTAACCAAATACAGGCCCCTTTTTCTCTGCATTATATCTTTTATTTACAATTGTTTTATATGAAACATGTCTACCGACGCCGAAGTTGTGGGTGGTTCTGCTCACTCCACAGACCCCATGGAGGCAGCAAATCACTATTTCGATTGCCTCGACGAACACCAGATGGGGTTGCTTGGTGGCGGTATCGGTCCCAACCCCGACCCCGGCGCGACACCGGCACCAGCACCGACACGGCCCCCGAGACCGGCAACGATGATGTCGTAGCCGGTAAAGCACTGAAGAAGAAGAGGACACAAAAACCAAACGAGCTTGGCATCAGACAAATTGTGGTGACGGAGATTCACCCCTTGAAGTTAGAGCCAACGGCGCCATAGGAAGCGCGCAAGTGCTGGGGCAATCAACTTGGATGCATCCTTAGGGAAACCGGCAACATCAACGACGAGAGGTTGAAGCAGATACCACATATGGAGAACATGCTCCTAAAGAATTTGCACAATAGGTTGATGTTCCCCTGCCGGAATGAAAAGGAATATAAAGAGCCGTGGGACGACCCCGTCATGACAAAGATAAACGAGAAGGCGATGGTGACGTTCACCAATGACTTGTCCTCCTGGAAAGTTCGGGTGAAAAAAGCGGTTGGAAAGAATGAACCATGGTACAAGATTCATGCTGATAATCCGACAATAACGGAATAAGACTTTGCAAAATTCCTTTTGAATTGTGAAAAAGAAGAGGTCAAGGAAAAGTCGGAGAAAATGAAGGTGCTCCAGGCCAGGAACACGCCTCCCCACCGCCTCGGAAGCTGTGGTTACGAGGAGAAGAGGCACATATGGGCCATGGAGGACGCCGAACTTGAAAGTCTCAGGATCCCAGACCCCTTGGCCGAGTTCACCAACCCACTGGAGCATGACTGGATCAGGTCCCGGTACATGTTGGACAAAGTCAAAAAGATCTTTTACACAGACCCGAACACGAGGGAGTTCATGAGACTTATGGTAATTGTTATATTACCACATCATCTTATTAGCTTCCAATCAATTGAACTGCAAGTTCTGTCACATCAGTAAACAGTCCACGTTCCTTTTGCAGAAAGAGCAGCACAAAAGGCAGTCGAAAGCGACGAGTCGTTATAGTCGTCGGCGAGGCCCAATTGGGACACCCCATTCAACCGGGCCCTAAACATACTGAAAAAGGTCCCGGTGGACAACCCTTCGTCCTATGGACATGTGCACAGCGTCGGAGATGGCGCCTCGTGGAAGACGTTCTACCCTGAGGGGCCAGAGGATAGAAGGAAGAGACGGTTGTTCGTCACTCAGGAGAGAATCAACGAGAAGGTCGCGATTGCGGTCAATAAGACCAATGCTGAGACCAAAGAAGAGTTAGTCGACGTAGTAAGTGGGTTGGTCACTGACGCGGTGGCCACCTTGATTCCGGCAATTTTCAATTGGTCAAAGGGCAATCCAAATGCATGGCCAGAGGACTGCCCAATTCCTAGCTTTGTCGCGAGCAACTCGGCGAACACCACAACACCAACACCTGCCCAAGAAACTGCAAAAGGTCCCGTTCCTGTTCATAGCAGCCCGACCAATATATCTGGCATGCTCAGTGGGCCTTCCTCGGTGGCTGAGCTCGACGCCCTCATGATAATTATGCGTCATACCCTTTTCACCAGCATGTCTATAGTCTTCCGTTCTTCAGATGTTTGATGTCCCAGACATGTCTCCTTCGTAGGCCGACGACACCCCGCGCACCCTACTCTATGACATCAAGGGCCAGAAGGTGGCTGTGGGAAAGGCAACCATCGTGAAGCCGAAGGAACGCATGTTCCACAACCTATAGATGCCCGATGGCATCTTCAAGATTAACGTGGCTAGTGTCTTAGCGGGCTTAGAAAATTTGCCACCTCCGATACAAGCCGATGACGACGAGACCCTACACTTATTGGCACATGCAAGAACTGGTTCTTGACTTGGCCGAAGTCTCTTCTTCGTCTCGTGGAGCCAAGTATCACGCCAACGCCAACTTCTCAAGAAGGTTTGAACACCACCCCACCTACCAAATTACCTGCACCTGTCATGGCGGATGATGGTAGCGTACGACGCGAGGGAGAGCCTCGATTAGTGCCAGATCATGTCGCTCCCGCTGTCGAAGAAGCAAATCTTGATGATGACACGGAGGACGATGATGAGGACCCGAACCAGTATTTCAATACCACCTATGATGGATTGATGGCTCAGGACGCCGAAGACTCAGGCTATGACCGTGGAGATGATGACTTGATGCTGCCTGATTTACACGAGCCGGAACATCCTAAGGCAGAATGCAAAAAGTCCCGCTTCAAGCCATCGTCATAGGAGACGCCTCCAAATGACGCCTCTACCCAGCAACCCCCCGAGGCCCATCCACTGTTTAGCCCGAGGACACTTGGAGTGGTGGTTAGGGAAGGTATGGTGGGATCACTACCGCCACCCCCCAAGAAGCAAAGGAAGAGACTGACCAAGAGACCTATAGGTGCCATAGGTGCTTCAAGCAGCCAGCCGCCTCTGAAACCCCTGGTCGTAGACAAAATACCTGTCGAAGGTAAGCCATGTGTCCACATCACCGGCGAGCCGATCCTACCTACCAAAGCGCTAGATCACATACTGAACAATTATCTAAAGAGACTCCATGAAGATGTGCTGGCCAGAGAGAAAAACCTTCTGGTCGCGAAACATCCAGGATACCCGCTTTACGCGACTCATGTGTCGGGTGGGAAGATGTACATCGATACCTGGCCCGTGAATTAGTTCCACCTGCGATTTGACTACATCTACAACATGTTCCACATGACCAGACTGGATTTCCAATTCATCCGCATGTATGCGTTGTATCTCAACTCCATCATCAATATGGAAAGCATCAAATATATCTGCGTCGCGGACCCATACTATATGCACGAGGACTTCTTGGAAGTTTTCAAAGAGCACCATGACTATGCGAGCAAGTACCTCGGCGATTTCATGATCGCTAATAAGGACAAGGAAGCGATTCTCCTACCTTATCATCCCTCGTAAGCCATCCACGCATATCCTTTCATACATGTTTCATTCCTTTGCAAGCATGGAGGATAATTTGAGGTGTACTTAATTTGCACAACAGGGGCGGCGCCGTCCTCATCGTTCTATACCCGGAATACTCCCATGCTATCTACTTGGACTCGTCGAAGAACCTCAAGAAAAAGGATTACACGCACGTAAAGAGTGTTCTCAACTCTGCCCTGTGGACCTTCATCCTGACTCGTGGAGATATCAAGGTAAAAAAGACAAGGAATAAAGCACCGGCTTTCGGCCATAACACCAACTTCTGCTGCATCCAGCAATGACACAACAGTACGACTGATCGATTCTACCTCATGCATCACATGATGGAGTTCAGAAGGGATAATGAACGCCTTCGCATGTCAGCTACTACCAACGATGTCGAGATTGTCAGCTGGGCCACAAGCATAGGAACGACACCGGATCATTGAATCCAAGCTGAGTTTTATCACATACAGTGTGAACTAGCCCAAGTGATCATGAAGCAAGTCCTTGAACCAACGGGGATGTTCAACAATGGGGCAATAACGCGGGCTGATGTCCGAGCACTGCTAGTCGCTCAGCGTCTGGACATGAAGCCTTTCACGAAGCTCGGGTGCGTCCTCGCTGACTATGAAGATTGGGACCAGGACCTGAATGACTCATTGTCAATGACAATGTGATGTAACTAAACCGTGGTCCTGAACTAGCATGCCTTATCACTACTGTATTTCTATAGCAAAACTTTCAAATTATGAACGGAGAAACTATGTGATGTAACTAAACCGTGGTCCTGAACTAGCGTAGATCGTTCTAGTTAATTGATTTGGGTATGAGGAACTTCGTCATTTATGTTTACTATTGGTTACTTTTATTTTGCTAATAATGCCTCTTTGTTTTCTCAAGTACATTATGTTGCATATTATCGTTCAAATCAACAACTCACGATGGAGGTACCAAGATCAGAGATGGCGAAGTACTACTACGTCATGTACGTTGAGAGGGTTCGAGGAGTCTACGACCACTAGCCAGCCGCTCAGGCCCAGGTGCACATGTACCCGGGTGCTACCCCCAAAGGGTTCGACACCAGAGCCAAAGCGGAAACTAGTTACTTCAGGTGGACACTCCAGCATGAGCAGGGGCGGGACTGCCGGTACTACATAGTCGCGCTCTTCCTCATGCTGATCGCTCTTCTCTTCTACATCATGTTGTAGATAGAGATGATGAAACGTGTGGGTGTGCCATGACCATGCAGTTGCACTTATTCGAAACATGACATGATTGCACTTATGTATCGCTATTTTTGAGATCATGTGATGATATTTTGTATTGAATGATGATGATGATGATGATGATGGTATGACGAGACTACTGTATGTCTATGATATGTGAGAATGGTGTATGTTTAATATGATGTGATGAAACTATTGTACAGAATCTGTATAAATATATCTCAAATTTGTAGAGGGTGCAAAGCTGGGAAAGCAGTAAAAGTTAGCAGTAGCAGTGGTAAATACTTACCAGTAGCGCTGCTTAGCAGCAGAGCTTACTATGGGCAAACCCTACTTCTATAGTTAGCAGTAGCGCTGGGCAGGGAAGTGCTACTTCTAATACTACTTACAAGTAGCACTTCCCATACCTGCGCTACTACTAGATTTTAGCTGTAGTGCGATAGAAGTAGCGCTCGACCCAGCGCTACTGCTACGCATATTTCCAGCGCTACTACTAGGGTTTTCCCTAGTAGTGAGGGAAAGTCCTTTCCTTCAAAGATAGGACATCCTGCAGTAACCTTGCTCATACATGCAGTCGACATAACAAAAACTCCACGTGCTTAAACATAAATGACATAGAACAAGGCAGTACCTTGCTCTGATACCAATTGAAAGTGTGTTATATCGACTAGAGGGGGGTGAATAGGCGATTTTTTGAGTTTCATCGCTGAGGAAATTCCTTTTGAGGAAATTCCTCACTCATGAATAACTTGCTGCGGAAATAGCGTAGGATCAGAGATGCAAAGATTATAACAGCAATTTACTTGATGAAGAATATGAAAATCTGTTTGCACAGTATCCAGGCACAGAATAAGCATGTGAAGATTAACTGGTATGAAGAAATTGAGGTTGAGGAAATTCAGTGAAAGTCTTTAGCAAATTCTTCAAATAGTAACAATGGAAGTCTTCAACATACAATATTGAGGAATTGAAAGAGTTGAAGAATTAGGACTAGTTTCACGATGAAGACAATTGTTGATGATCCAGTTCCAACTTCTGTGACAGTCGTACGTCTGGTTTGCAGCAGATTGGTATTGAAACCAAAGGACACACAGTCCCGGGACAAACAGTCCCTACCGTATTCTCCGTGAGCTAAGGACACATAGTCCTCGCCCAACTCTCATGGTAAGTCTTCGGGGCAGACTTCCAAACCCTCACAAACTCGGTCACCCGGTAATCCACAATTGACTGTTGGATGCTCTAGACCATGACGCCTAACCGTCTGGAGGATGCACAATCCTCAATGGTAAAATGCTTCAGTTCCACACGGGAACAAATTCTTCAGTGATGCTCAATCACTTCGTTTTTGGTTTTTGGTTTGGTGTTTGGGGTATTTCCTCACTTGATGATTTACTCTCGAAGACTCTGAGGAATTTGGGTTGCTCTAAATGACTAGTGTGAGTTTCTCTCGGAGCAGCCAACCAGCTAGTGGTTGTGGGGGTGGCTATTTATAGCCTCGGAGCATCTCGACATGATTTGACCTAAATGCCCTTAAATTATGTGACTGTTGGTGTGGATAAGATTAGTGAGGTGGCGCGTGTCGCGGCAATGGTCAGAAATTTCAACTGTGAAAGTCCTCATGTCTCTCATATTCCTCACTTGAGGCTTTTGTAGGTTTAGGCTTGGGTTGAGCATCATGAGGAAATTCATTTCGTAGTATTACTTTGACCCCCTTTAGCAGTACGGTGTTCCTATGACTCAAGAGTAAGAAAATGAAATAGAAAGTGTAAATCTTCAAGCTTCAAAGTCTTCAGACTATTTTTCTTCAGGACACACCAGATTCCTCATCTTCAATATCTTCATGAGGAATATCAATTTCATCGCGATCGAAGTCTTCAAGTTTAGACCAATTTCTTCACCCGAAGACATACATTTTTAGGGGTCGATATTCATCGTATAACTCAAACACCTCGGTGACTTATAGAGCCCGTGTACACTTATAAACACATTATTCACTTAACCTATCAGTGTCGAAACCACAAAAATCACTAAGGGAACTAGATGAACATACACCGTGTAGCATTATTCAGGCCCTGAGGATTCCACTCGGTTGCACCCAGAGGAGGTTTCCGAAGAAACTATGGCTCAGTGGCTCAGAGGCATCACTGGAGCCTCCGACAATCCATTAGGATCCAAGCGGGTCTTGCCTTTCTCCGCTGAGATCAAGCCACGGAAAATGGTGAGTTATTTCCTTACCGATTACTTTCATATCTTTGTCGAGTGATTGAATCTTTGGCCGACTGACTTTGCTGCTTTTACATCTTGAAGGAGTGCACAAACATGCATTCACCCGTGCCGAACGAGGATCAACTCGACGTCGGTGGGGAAAGTGAAGGTGGCAGCACCGACCGTGACTATGTTGAGGACAACGAGGGGAGCGAAGACGACTCGGTGGAGAGTGAGGAAGAGATCCAGTCTCCACTGCGTACCGAGTCTCGATCCAAACATCGCCATGATCCGGTGGCTACCGAAGCAAGACCTTGGTATCAAGCACTAGGAATGTGAAGCGTGACCGAGCCTCCAAACTGACTAGGCAGAGAAGGCTGCCAAACTACACAAACCTGATGCTCCCAAGCCACGGAAGGCTCCGCCCCAAATGAGAATTGTTGTGCTAGTCGCATCAGCGTGAGTGTTTATCTCTTTCTTTCTTTTGTCGTTGTGAAACTTCAAGCCTTTGATGTGTGAGTGGAATTTGCTTGCCAGAGCTGCTACCTCGGTGACGTCGCCTCCTGGAGAAGAAGAACCTATGGACTTGGATGTTGCAGACATGGTCACCTCCCAACGAGGTATATAAATCTTCATTCTGTTATGCTTTCTGGATAAAATTGGTCAGTTGGAACGACTCATGTTACTGACTGACAGCTACCAATGTCATCTATTTGGAAGATGATGAAGAACCACACCGGTCGACTTCTGAATTGCCTCTGGAACTTGGAGGCCCGTCCCGAGTGAACACTGGGCTCAAGATCCAGTCATCGAGTGCTCCTCCAGTGACTTCACTGTTGTGACTCATCCATCAATGGAACAACCTCGAGCAACTCTTGTGACCTCAACCGTTGTATCGACTCCTCCATTGTCCATGTTCACTCTGCAACATGTTCTAAAAGACCAAACCAGAGCCACGAAGGAAGCCATTATCCAAGCCGAGCAGGTGATGATGCGAACCAAGGAGGCGTATAAAGACAGCAAGTTGGCGTATGATGCCATCTCGGCACTTTGTGCTAATGTCTGAGTAAGTGGGATTGTAAGTTTATTTCCGATTGCATTTTTTCCATCTTGACTTCACACCCACTGGGTGTTTTCTTTCAGTGTACACCTGTTTGTTTTTGGTCCAGTGGGTGCACGCTTAGTGCACCCACTGGGTGTAGTCCTCGAGGCCGCTGTCGAATGATTGTGATATCGGCATGGGTCTTCGATTGGTTTTCAATAATCGATAACACTTGATCGGGCAGACAAGCGAGAGTGACGATAATTCAAGTGGGGGCACGCTGAGTGAACCCACTGGTGTAGTCCCCGAGACCGCCGTTGAATGAATGTGATATCGGCAGGGGTATTTGATTGGTTTTAAATAATCGATAACACTCGACGGGGGAGACCTGCAAGAGTGACGATAATTCCAGTGGGGGCATGCTGAGTGAACCCACTCGGTGTAGTTCCCGAGACCGTTGTCGAGTGCTTGCACCGGCGGGGGTCTGATTGAGATAGTTTTAGAGATTTGCTTTATCTCACTCTTTTTATTGACTCAGGCAGGCCGGACCTGGTCGAGTGGTTTCGTATCCAGTGGGGGCATGCTAAGTGCACCCACATGGTGTAGTCCTCGAGACTACTGTCGATCGTGTACGATGGGCAGTAGTCTTAAGAACTTGGACTCGGGGTCCCTGGTTGTACTTCAGTACTTTTATCACTCGGTCTGTCAAGTGAATGGAAATGCCGGAACCCGTCAGATTTATCTTGCTGGTTTGATGGATAGAATTCCCATCAACCATGATATGACACTTTGTAGGGGTGTGCGGTGGGGCGGCGGGCCGCTATCCAGTCTACTAAACTATTATTCTTCACTCGAGAGTGGCGAAATACTAGTGTCGATTGAATTACTTGCTTGATGATTTCGGAAATCTTGTGAGCTTGGATCCAAGTACATCAACTTGGAAAAGGAGAAGAACCAACTCCAGCTGGACTTGGAGTTAACCACGAACGAGCTGAATCACCTGAAGAAGGCACTTGAAGACAAGGGCAAGGCACTCGCTGAAGCTAAGGAGAAAACTGAGGCCGCGGAAAGAGAACTCGCAGCTGTCGGCAAATTGGGGGAGGAGAATACCAAGCTGAAGCAACAACCGGACGACTGGAACAAGAAGCTAGAACAGATGCCTCGAGGAAGGAATGGCTTGGAGAGCTACATGGGAAACTTTGCGAAGAAGATGTTCGGCATGCTCACAGGTAATTTCCTTCCAGCGAGTGGATTTCCTCCAATTTTTCCGAATGCAAATATGACCCACTCTTCATTTTCCTTTGTTCAGACTTCTGCCACGACTTCGACAAGGAGACCGAAGAGCTGGAGCCGAATCTGGACCCTGTCAAGTCACCCGTTGGAGATGCGGTGTCCATGAGCATGTTCCGTGTCGACGCTCGCCTCGGGAAAGTTCAGGAATATGTTGTCAGACTATAAACCACCCTCGAGAGGATTGACAAGGAGCTGTGGCTAGAAGACACTCTCCAAACTGATCTTGAATCAATGATGAGCCGCCTTGACCAGATTCCGGACCGAGTGCAAGCTTGGAAGAAATCTATTGCACATTGTGGATCCGATGTGGCTCTTTCACTCGTTCGGGTCCATGTTAAGGAGGCTAAAGAGTAGAATTTGAAGAAGCTTCAGTTCAAGAACTTCATGGAGACCTTCATCGACGCGGCTACCTGTATTGCTGATGGGGTTGACTTGTATACCTTGGTCGAGCCTGCAAGTCCTACCACTCCTTAACAAACTTTGATTTATGACTAAATTTTTCCTTGGTATGCCGAGAGATGGTGTAACCGATTAAAACTTCATTAGGACCTTAAGCCTGAGTACTTTCGTTCGTCAAGACAACTTTAATCTGAGCGTAGATCTTGGAGTTTTATCTGCATTTGGCTTTCCAATCTTTTGATCGAATGAATTAATTTGGTTTCTGAATGAACTTGATGTTCGATGCTCAGGCAAATTCACTTATGCGACGACTCGTTCACGGCTAAGTCCCTGAGTGAAAGGATTGTCGTGCACTCAGATGGTTTTTAGAAACTTAGGCAAAATCATGTTCGCAGCTAAGCCTCCGAGTGAGAGAATTCCTCGCCACTCAGAGTATGTTTCTTAGCTTAGGTGACTGATTCACATCTAAGCCCCCGAGTGCGAGGATTGCTCACCACTCGGAGTGTTTTTAGCTTAGGCGACTGATTGGTCGCTAAGTCTTTGAGTCAGAGGGTTGCTCGTCACTCGGAATATGTTTCGATAGTTAGGGGAAGTCTTGCTCGCAGCTAAGGCCCCAAGTGAGAGGATTGCTCGTCACTCGAAGTAGGTTTTAACTTAGACAATTGATTCACAGCTAAGCCTCCGAGTGAGAGGATTGCTCATCACTCGCAGTAGATTTTAACTTAGGCCAATGATTCACAGCTTACCCCTCGAGTGAGAGGATTACTCGCCACTCGGAATATGTTATGACAGTTAGATGAATGATTCGCATCTAAGCCTCCGAGTGACAGGGTTTCTCGTTGGAGTAGGTTTCAATACTTATGCAAAAAAAATCGCAGCTAAGCCCCCGAGTGAGAGGATTACTCACCACTCGGAGTAGGTTTTAACTTAGGCGACGGATTTGCTGCTAAGTCTCCTAGTGAGAGGGTTGCTCGCCACTCGGAGTTTGTTTCAATACTTAGGCGAAATCCTATTCGCACCTAAGCCCCCGAGAGAGAGGATTGGTCGCCACTCGGAATATGTTTGACACTTAGACGAATGATTCGCAACTAAGCCTCCGAGTGAGAGGGTTGCTCGTCACTCGGAGTAGGTTTCAATACTTAGGCGAAAGCTTGTTCGCAGCTAAGCCCCCATGTGAAAGGATTGCTCGTCACTCGGAGTATGTTTTGACACTTAGGCGAATGATTTGTAGCTAAGCCCCCGAGTGAGAGTATTGCTCACCACTTGGAGTAGGTTTTAACTTAGGCGATTGATTCGCAGCTAAGCCCCCGATTGAGAGGATTTCTCACCACTCGGAGAAGGTATTATATTAGGCAAATGATTCTCAGCTAAGCCTCCAAGTCAGAGGGTTTGTCACCACTCAGAGTATGTTTTGACACTTAGGCGAATGATTCTCAGCTAAGCACCCGAGTGAGAGGATTGTTCACCGCTCAGAGTAGGTTTTAACTTAGGCGATTGATTCGCAGCTAAGCCTCCGAGTAAGAGGGTTGCTCACCACTCGGAGTATTTCTAAATTTGTGATTGCACAATCGGAATCGGCAAAGATTGCAGGAGTCATAGCTTTGGTAAGAACATTGTCTATTACACTTTTATTACATCGAATCATACGGTCATCAAGGGTAAAATCGTCGTAGCAAATCTGCGTTCAATGCATGCGGTTCGTCAATTCTCTTCTTGAGATTGAAGAGGTGATAGGCTCCATTATTCAGCACCTTGGTAATGACGAAAGGTCCTTGCCATGCGGGGGCGAGCTTGTGTGGCCGTTGCTGATCCACTCGAAGCATCAGATCCCCTTCGGGAAACGACGGGCTCCTAACATGTCTTGCATGAAAATGGCGTAGATCCTATTGGTAGACTGTCAACCTAATCAGGGCCAGTTGGCATTCTTCTTACACAAGATCTATGTCGTCTTGTCGCACCTTTTCAGCTTCTGCCTCAGAATAAAGTTCCACGCGGGGAGAATTGTGAAGGAGGTCAATCGGTAAGACAGCTTCAGCCCCGTAAACCAAGAAGAAAGGAGTGCGTCCAGCCGATCGATTGGGTGTCGTCCTCAAGCCCCACAGAACTGACGGTAGTAAAGTAACCCAAGCCTCGTATGCATGTTCTAAATCTCGCATGCGTCAAGGCTTCAACCCTTGAAGGATTAGTCGATTCGCTCGCTCACCTTGACCATAAGATTGGGGGTGCGCAACAGACGCGTAATTAACCCGAGTGCCTTCGGTGGAGCAAAAGTATGTGAATTCTTCCGAGTCAAAGTTAGAACCATTGTTCATGTTAATACTGTGGGGCACTCCGTATCGAAATGTTATTTACTTTATGAACTTGAGCTAGTGCGAGAATCCAGCTTTTTCACGGGCTTGGCTTCAATCCACTTGGTGAATTTGTTGACCGCCACAAGCAAATGAGTGAACCCACTCTGACCTGTTCGGAGAGGACCGACCATATCTAAACCCCATACGGCAAATGGTCATACGAGTGGAATAGTCTTCAGAGCAGACGCGGGTTTATTTGACAAGTTAGAGTAAAACTGGCATCCTTCACAGTGATCCACGATTTCCTTGGCCATCTCATTAGCATGTGGCCAGAAAAAGCCAGCTCGGTATGCTTTGGCAACAATTGTCCGAGAGGACGCATGATGGCCACAGGTCCCAGAGTGGATTTCATCTAGAATCAATCGTCCTTCTTCAGGAGAGATGCACCGCTAAGCTACACCAGTCACACTTTCTCCGAAAAGTTGTCTGTTCAATACAGTAAATGCTTTGGATCTACGGACAATCTGCCAAGCTTAAACCTCATCTTTTGGGAGTTCTTGGCTCAATATATATGCAATGTATGGAACTGTCCAATCATGCGTAATAACTAGAATCTCCATGACCAGATGAATGACTGTTGGAACATGGACCTCAGTCGGGTTGGAAGTGCTTATCGCTTGTGGGGGCTCTTCAGTGAACGGATCTTCCTGTACTGAAGGAGAATAAAAATGTTCCAGAAACACGTTGTTGGGTACAAAGTGCCGAGTGGATCCAATCTTGGCTAGGTCGTCAGCTGCTTGATTTTTCACTTGGGGAATATGATGGAGTTCCAAACCTTCAAACTTCTTCTCCAGCTTTCTTACTGCATTGCAATATCCGGTCATGGCAGGATTCCCGGCATCCCACTCTTTCATCACTTGATTGACCACAAAATCCGAGTCACCGTATACCATCAGGCGTCAGACCCTGAGTGAGATGCACAAACATAGCCCGTAGAGGAGTGCCTCGTATTCAGCTTCATTATTGGAGGAATCAAAGTGATCTAGAGAATGTAGTTGAGCTTGTCACCTTTTGGAGATACCAAAACCACACCGGCACCAGACCCGTTCAACATTTTAGAACCATCAAAGAACATGGTCTAGTGTGGCAAGTGAATTTGGGCCTGCTGTTGATGTTCTACCCACTCGACCATGAAATCTGCAAGCGCTTGAGACTTGATTGCCTTCTTTGCCTCAAATTTGATATCAAATATAAGACTTCAATGGCCCATTTGGCCACTCGACCAGCCGCATCTCGGTTGTTGAGGATCTCAGACAACGGAGCGTCACTAACGACTAAGACCGAGTGATCTTGGAAGGACTGTGCCACCTTCTTCGATGATACATATATGCCATAGAGGAGCTTCTGATAATGGGGGTAACTTTGCTTTGAAGGAGTCAATACTTCGGAAATATAGTATACTGGCGTTGGACTTTGTAGGATTTTCCCTCTTCTTCATGCTCAACAGTTACAACTGTGTTGACGACTTGATTTGTAGCTGCGATGTATAAGAGCAAAGGTTCTTTGTTGTGCGGAGCAGGAAGCACCGGCTGGGTAGAAAGCAGGGCTTTAGCTCGACAAGCACTGCTTCTGCTTCATTAGTCCGCTCGAACCCATCGGACTTTCTCATGAGTCGGTACAAAGGCAATGCCTTCTCACCGAGATGAGAAATGAACCGACTCAACGCTGCCAGGCAGCTTGTAAGTCTATGAACATCGTGCACATGCACAAGGCTTTTCATTCAGACTATGGTGCCGATCTTCTCGGGGTTGACGTTGAGCCCATGTTTGGAAACAAGATAACTGAGTAACTTGCCGCTAGGAACTCCAAAAGTGCACTTAGTTGGATTCAACTTGATATCATATTTTCACAGGTTGGCGAATGTTTCTGTTGATTCAGACAGCAGGTCGGAACCTTTGCGAAACTTGACCACAATATCATCCATATATGCTTCGACATTCCGACTTGTTTGATCAAGCATGCACTTCTGAATCATATGAATGAAAGTAGGGCCAGCATTTTTCAAACCAAAAGGCATGGTGATATATTGGAAACACCCGAAAGGGGTGATGAAGGCTGTTTTTATTTCATCTGAACCAAACAGACAGATCTGATGGTAGCTAGAGTATGCATCAAGAAAGGATAAATGCTCGCACCCCGTAGACGAGTCGGAAATTTCATCGATGCGGGGGAGCTGAAAGTGATATTTCGGGCGGACCTTATTGATATTCCTGAAATCGATACACATACGAAAGGACTTGTTCTTCTTGGGTACCATGACGACGTTTGCGAGCCACTCGAAGTGGTAAACCTCGCGTATGAACTTCGCCTCCAGGAGTCGAGCCACATCCTCGTCGATTGCTTTCCGTTTCTCTGTTGCACATTGATGCAAATGCTCTTTAACTGGCTTTGCCTTCAGATCCACTTTCAGTCAGTGCTTAGCGAGTTCCCTAGGCACACCCGACATGTTAGCAGGCTTCCATGCAAAGATGTCCAGTTCTCACGTAGGAACTGGATGAGCTCGGCTTCCTATTTGCTGTCAAGTGTTGTTGAGATGTTGGCCGGGGCAGCATCAGGATCTGTGGGGTGGATGTTCACTTTTTTGACTTCACCCGCTGACTGAAAAGCGGACTCATAAGCGGGCTTCTTGGAGCGCATCAGGTCGGCATGATCGGTGTTCTTCTGGTATTCCTCCAGCTCTACCACATCCATCTGTTGATCAGCGATCTTGGAGCCTTGTTGGAAGCACTCCTCGGCCCTCTCCCGATTGCCTGTGACCGTGATGACGCCCTTGGGCCCTGGCATATTCATCTTGAGATCCACGTAACATGGGCATGCCATGAAACGTGCATAAGCGGGGTGACCGAGGATGGCATGCTACGCACTCTGAAAATTCACAATTTCAAACATTAATTTTTCCTTCCGAAAGTTCTTGTTTGTGCCGAATACCACATCCAACGCAATCTCGTCGAGTGACTTGACCTTTTTTACCAAGGATGACCCTATGGAACTGCATATTGCTTTCACTCAGTCAGGACAATGGAATGCCCATTCCCTTGAGGGTGTATGCATACAGAACGTTCAACCCACTCCCACTATCCATCAAAACCTTGCAAAGACGAACGGGTCCCACAACTGGGTCTACCACGAAATCTGTCGACCAGGGGTAGCGACATGAGGAGGGTGATCCGACAAATCAAATGTTATAGGAGTCTGAGACCATTTGAGGTATGATGGGGTGGTCGGAACTACCATGTTGACCTCTCTATTTATGACCTTCAATCGACTTCTTCTCTCTACATCAGCAAAAATCATCAGGGTGGCATTGACCTCTAGAAAATCTGCTTTATTTTCTTCATCCTCCTTCTCAGGAGTCTTCTCACTCGACGGATTATCTTTGAACTGTTGGATGAATAGTCTACACTGCCGAGTAGTGTGTTTGGGAAATATCAGATTACCATCTTCATCTTTCTTCGTGTGGATTGCACATAGTAAATCCAGAACATCTGACTGATTCTTCGACTTCTAGAGGGGAAATTGACCATTGGGCTTTCCCATGAACTTTCCTTGTGCCGCCAAGGAGGCCTCTTATGCCAAAGTGGAACCATCAACCTTGTGCTTCTATTTTCGATTGGAATTGCTGCCAGCATCATTGTCGACTGCTTTTCCCTTACCGCTGCGGAGGCGGTCTTCTTCTTCACCATTGGCGTATCGGGTAGCAATCTCCATCATTTTTGCTCATGGACATGTCACCTCACCGACCGAGCTTCAGATATAACTCTCTATACCTGACACCAGCCTTGAAAACGCAGACTGCCTAGTGCTTGGAAACATTTTCCACCGTGTGATGAAGGGTGGTCCAACGCTGGATATAATCTCTCAAGTACTCATTTTGCTTCTGCTTGCAATGCTGCAGTTCGAACAAACTAGAAGGGCGCTTGCACATGCCCTCGAATGTTTTGATGAAAACTCGGGTGAGATCCTACAAGCAATAGATGCTAGAAGTGGCCAACTGATTCAACCCCGCCTTGGCTGAACCATCCAGCATCAGAGGCAAATGCTTCATGGCGACATTATTGTTACCTCCGCCAATCTGCATTGCCACTCGGTAGTCATTGAGCCATGTTTCAAGCTTAGAATGTCATGTAAATTTGCTTATTCCAGCAATCAACCTAAAGTTGGGGGAATATCAGCAGAATGATTTGCCCTACTAAAACACTTAGGGCCGGAGACATAGTGCCGCTTCCACTCCGACGATCTCTATCAAAACCATCTCTGTGAGCTTTGCCCCTATCAATCCACCTCTACATTCCTTGCATCAAACCCAGGAATCCGCTCATCACCGAACGGGCCTCTATTGTTGTACTGACGGGACACACACGTATCACTCCACGGAGGAAAATGCACCCGACGGCAGTCATCACAGTGGTAACGCGGAGCAAACTGATTTTGTCCCTGATCTTTGTACTGATCCTCTCGGTAACCCCCGCTATAAACTGAACAAACTGTATCTGCTCTGGGCGAATTACTGTGCAACCAATTGAGTGACTATGATACATCTGATTTTTCTATTGTGCTGCTTCAAGAAATGCAGGCATATGCTCTAAGCCTCTGCCAGCCTCTGAGTTTGACGACATAATAGAATCAGCTATCTTAGCGGCAGCTCTAACATTTAGAACCGGAGTACAAAATACCTCAACATTGTTTTGTGGTCCACTCGAAAACTGATGTTGTTGATGCCGACTGGAAACTGGAGGACGTTGGCAGGCGTGTCCACTCGATGGCTCTCCAGCCACGCGCCCGGTGCGACCGACCCCGGGAGGATTCTTCATAGAACCCTCCATGAAGATCTCCCCTGCAGGATTGCAGCTCTCGCACTCGGAGGGAACATCAGAGTGATCTGATGGTGAGTCGAATGCGCCGCGAAGGGTTTCGGCGGGCTCGATTGCCGCGATCTGCGGAGATGACGCCTGGCGATCCACCGCGTGTTTCACCCATCACTGGAGTCCCGAGCGACTGAATCGCTTGTGCCAACGAGCAGTGGGGCAAACAGTCGACACTGGGTTGATGGTTGCCGAAGAAGAACGCCGCAGGAACTTGCACGAAAGTGCATTGCCCCGCGGACTGGGGGCGCCTCAATATCGAGAGGCGCCTACTAAAGCCATGCCGACTCATCGGCGACAAAGACATGACGGAGAATGAAAATTGCAAACTTCTCGGAAATCGCTTAGACGCCTGCCCCAAGGTGGGTGCCAACTTTCTTGGGAACGAACCTCACAGTAGAGGTGAGGGGTATGAAAGGAGAGGGCAGAGTCCTAGCTATCGCAAGCTTGTACACATCATGTATGAGTTCATGCCCCTCTCATGGAGGTAACAGCCCTACGTCTGAGCGCTCGGGAGCTCTTGTTACAAGCGGTGTGAACCCTTGTGTCAAAGGGGAGGGGTGGCTTATATAGAGTGCGCTACCCCTCATCAAGGCCCAGGCATCCAAGGGTTTGAGTAATGCATACGAAAGTGTGCATTATTGATAACGTGTGTAATAAATGTTGCTTATGATGTCTAGTTGAATGCCTGTCCTTTGGCCTTCCTGGAGTGACTTCCGAACTGTCGAGTGGAAGTATTCTGTCGAGTGGATAGAGAAAGTCTCCAAGTGCATTCTCTATCGAGTGGAAGTATTCCGAACTGTCTAGTTGAATGACTGGCTTCTTATTCTTCCGAGTGGAAGTATTCTGTCGAGTGGATTGAGAAAGTCTCCAAGTGCATTCTCTATCGAGTGACCCATGGCGAGTCAGTCCGAACGTTCCTTGAAATCTTAAAGAATTTAATGCTATGACCTTGGGTAGGACATGTAGGTCAGGCCTATGACCCTAACCTACGTACATATCACCATCAGCAGTCATGGTTATGCACACAGTTGGCATATTTTACTTAAGTTTACTTCAAGTTATCTAGAACCGGATGTTAAACAAAGTTTCCAAGTTTCCACATAACCGTGGTCACAACTTTCCGAAAGATTTAACCCTGCAGGGGTGCTCCAACTAGTCCATCACAAACTACCACACATTGCGCTGGAATGACCTCGATCAGGGAAACCCATGATCTCCTTAGGTTCTTATTGGAAAATCTCAACCTCGGTATAGCCCAAAATATCCTCAGAATCCCATGCACGAGACGCTCGAGAAATGTAAAACAAGTCCAGCAAGGTCGCCCGGCGTGTCGACGATCCCGATAGGAGACGCGTATCTCGTTCTTAGGACACGAGGAATGAGCGCAACATAGAGTGGATTGAAAGAAATCACCCGAATTGCCCCGGGTTGGCGTCACACACGACTTTGTTCAAGACCAGCACCATCAACACTAGCCCTCCCTGTATTATGTTGAATTACTCCTCGGGTTCATGACGCCCTATGTTTTTCAGTATTATTATGTTGGGAAAATATAGTACCAATGCTGGGCCATGCCAGATGAGCTTCATCCCAAAGCGAAAGTCAAGGGGGTCCCCATAACAACCCCAAGCATGTTAGGAGCGCTCATTTATGGAACATAACACCGGCAGATGAAACTAACGTTACAAAGATGGTACAAAACACCAGGATAGAAGGCCAATCCTCCCACCTTTTACCAAGTACATATGTGCATTAAATTAATTAGCAATAATATGGTGATATAACAAGGAACCCTTTTTCCACATGGAAGCAACCGCACCTGCAAATAGCAACACTATCAAAAGGCCGAGCAAGCAGCTACGTAACCAAACAATGGTTTGCTAGGTTGTGGAAAGGTTAGAGGTTTTTCACGGCATTGTTACGAGGCTGGCATTTACAGGTAGCAGGCAGGGAGACATAGCGATAGAAACGAAAGAACTAGCATGCCAATGATAGTAAAGGTATCTAGGGCAATGACCATCCTTCCGGTGATCCCGCTTGGAGGAAGAACGCCTCTGTGAAGCAGACTAACCAACGTTGTCGAATGGATCCTCACATTCCAACACGCTTGCGGAACTCTAACAAGAAGAAGCAAACCGGAAACAAGAATCAACACACAATACCACCATAGAATATGCACAACATGATGCACAACACATATGACGCATGATCGGTTTAATTATGCAAGGCATGACATGGCAATTCACAACAATCAAATAATACACATTAAGTGAAGCTCAATATACAACGAGTTGCATATTGCCAAAACTCCACATTCAATTATTTAGTTCACTCTCATTTAGGTACACGACAATATTAAATGTTGTTAAACATGGCAAGGGGTGAAGCATAAATAAACTGCCTATCTAGGCATTTTAAATGAGGTCAGAAACAACTTATAGCATCTTCGAAATAAACCCATATTTTAATTTCGAAATCAGTCCAGATTTGAAATAATATGTTTTAATACTTGTTAAACAGCAGAATAAAATGTTCCATGTGATTCTACATATCGTTCTGGTCCATTTACATATAGATATCATTGCAAACGGAGCTACGGTTCAAAAGATATGATCACCGCAAGATATGATGCCATGAATGCAAGATGTATGCGAATGACAGGCACAAGCACTCCAAACCAAGAAGGCAGCAAGATATTATGAAGCTACACTAGATTCTAAGCAAGTTTCATGTATGACACGATCAAAACGGAGCAACGGTCCAAAAATTACAAGCAAAACAATAAATGCCTACAATCTGCCAAAAACAGCAACATGGCATTTCTGCACCCTAAAACAACACGCTATGTAATTCTAAAATGCTCAAACAAGACATGAGGCAGTAGTGGTCAAGATGCAAAATAACGCCCTACTAAATACAACTAGCATGGAAGAATGGATCACTAGGAAAAAAACTCACAAAATGGCAAGTTGCGCACAGTTTCAGACTTAGTGAAAATACAGTTTTGACAGTGCAGTTTTCAACCAGAAGGCATATTAGCAGCAGTTAAACTATATGCTACAGAGCATATAATGTCATGAAAATTTTCAGCATGCTAGAGAATATTAAGCACTGCAAATAACTCCATTGCACCAACAACAAAAGGGTTGTAGAACACTAGCAAATCTCATGGCAACACAGCAACAAAATATTACGGATTTCAGACTAAATATTTCAGCATCTCAAATCAACACTATTTTCTAGCATGTTGGCAACAAGCAAACAACACCTAAATATGGATTCCTATAGCAACCAAAATTATCAGGAGCTAACATACATGTCCAAGGGCATAACTCATGTTCAAAACTAATTCGTGTCATGCACGGAATAATTCACAAGAAATAAACAAGACGGCAACATGGCAAAATACCATACACGCTAACTTCCTCAAAAGATAAAACTAAATGCACAGTCAAACTCTATGGATTTTCTAACCCGAAAACATATATAATATATTGGGTTCTAAATAAAACTGGGGCCACCACATATATGCGTGAATATGACATAAACCCGATAGAAAACTATATATGCCACCTACATGAAAACAACAAGATGACTATTTTTACCATGCATGGAAATAGTTGCAAACAACAGGAACATTTTACATACTAGGATTGAGCAATCTGGATGCACACATACGACATTTTAATATCATGCAATTTTCTGAAATCTCTCGTAATAGGTAAAACCGTCGAACTCAAAAAAGAACTAATATGGGCTGAAATGCCACACAAGCCAAAACAACACGGGACGAAAGATATTATATCGCGCCTAGGGCATAAAATAAGCAGATGGGGGCTCGAGCTCACCACGGGCCTATCCCGGCTGGGGCATGATACGTCTCCATCGTATCTACTTTTCCAAACTCTTTTGCCCTTGTTTTGGACTCTAGTTTGCATGATTTGAATGGAACTAACCTGGACTTACGCTGTTTTCAGCAGAATTTCCTTGGTGTTATTTTTGTGCAGAAATCAAAGTTCTCCAAACGTCCTGAAAATTTATGGGGAGCATTTTTGGAAAATATGAAAAATATCTGCGCCAAATTCCACCTGAGGGGGTGGGCCAGTGGGCCACAAGCCCTGGCTCCGCCACCCCCCTCGTGGCGGTGGGCAGGCATGTGGGGACCACACGGCTCTGCCGCCCCCAATTCTAGCTCTATAAGTTCACTTTCGTCCCAGAAAAAATAAAAAAGAGAAGTTTTCGTCGCGTTTGCGATACGGAGGCGCCGCTACCAACGGTTCTTCATCTGGAGGGCAGATCTGGAGTCCATCTTGGGATCCGGAGATTGGAAATCGTCACCATCGTCATCATCAACCTTCTTCCCTCGCCAATTCCATGAAGCTCTTCGTCGTTCGTGAGTAATCTATTCGTAGGCTCGCTGGGCGGTGATGAGTACGATGAGATCTATCTTGTAATCGAGTTAGTTTTGATGGGCATTGATCCCTAGTATCCACTATGTTCTGAGATTAATGTTGCTACTACTTTGCCATTCTTAATATTTGTCACTAGGGCCCGAGTGCCATGATTTCAGATCTGAAATTATTATGTTGTCACCAATATATGTGTGTTTTAGATCCGATCTTGCAAGTTGTAGTTACCTACTATGCGTTATGATCTGGCAACCCCGGAGTGATAATAACCAAAACCACTCCCGGTGATGACCATAGTTTGACGAGTTCATGTGTTCACCATGTGCTAATGCGCTGGTCCGGTTCTTTATTAAAAGGAGAACCTTAATATCTCGTAGTTTCCTTTTGACCCCGCTGCCACGGGAGGGATGGACAATAGATGTCATGCAAGTTCTTTTCCCTAAGCACGTATGACGACACACGGATTGCATGCCTACATCACATTGATGAACGGGAGCTAGCCACATATCTCTCCATGTTATAATTGTTGCATGATGAATATCATCCAAAAAAATCACCGACCCATTGCCTACGAGTTTGTCCAACTGCTGGTGTTACTTGTCTTGCTCTCCTGCTGCTATTGCTGTTGCTGCCGCTGTTACTTGTCTTGCTCTGCTGCTGTTACTACTGTTGCTACTTTTTTTACTTGTCTTGCTCTGCTGCTACTGTTGCTACTACTGTTGCTACTTGCTACTGCTGTCACTACTGTTGTAACTTGCCACTGCCGTTACTCGCTACTTTGCTGTTACTTCTTTGCTTGCAGATACTAATCTTTCAGGTGTGGTTGAATCTGACAAATTCAGCTACTAATACTCGAGAGTATTCTCTCACCTCCTCTTTTGGCGATCAACAAATTTGGGTTGAATACTCTACCCTCGAAAACTGCTACGATCCCACGCACTGGTGGGCTGTCAACAACATTCTTCTTGTTTAGATTGCTGGAGAGTGCTAGCAGCATTCTTCTGGTGTCGTTGCGAGGGAAGGTCTAGTGTTACGGTTTCAACATTTTTCTGGCGCTGCCGCCGGAGAAGCACAGCTGACATCAAGCATTTTTCTAGCGCCGTTGCTAGTGAAGCAAAGCTGACATCAAGCATTTTTATGGCGCCGTTGCCGGTGAGGTATTGCTATATTGTATGAGTCACTTGGGATTTATATCTGCTAATCACTATGAAGAATCTGAAGGATCCAAAAACCAAAGTCTTGCCCTCAACTACGAGGGGAGGTAAGGAATTGCCATCTAGCTCTGCACTTGATTCACCTTCAGTTATGAGTAAGTTTGCGACACCACCTCCTTCTAAAAATCTTGATATGTCGCCTGTGCTTGATGATGCTTGTGATACTACTTCTATAGATGCTATGACTGATGATACTATGCCTGATATTGCTAGAGATGCTATGCTTGATACTGCTAGAGATGCTATGCCTGATGATACTATGCTTGATACTGCTAGAGATACTACTTTGCATGATGTTCCACTAGGGGTGTTCCTTGATGCTCATGTTGCTAGAGTTACTGCCAATGCTCGTGATGCTTCTGATAATGCCGATACTATTGAGACAGAACCTGCTTTTACTCCTGTTAGATCTAGCTCTCCTAGATATGAATTGTCTGATATACCTGAGGGTTACGTTATGGAGGGGGAGATAGCTGAGGATTTTCTTGCGTGTAAGGATGCCTATGATGCTGAGAAATTACTTCTCAAGTGGAAGGAAAAATCTATGAAAGCTAAGATGAAATACGACCCAAAGTTTCCCACTTCACTTATCTTTATCACGGATAAGGATTATGAATTCTCTGTCGATCCTGAGATAATCTCTCTAGTCGAATCTGATCCTTTTCACGGTTATGAGTCTGAGACGGCCATAGCCCATCTTGCCAAACTACACGATATAGCCACCCTTTTCACTAATGAGGATAAGATCCGCCACTACTATATCCTTGAGATGTTCCCTTTCTCTCTAAAGGATGATGCTAAAGTTTGGTTCACCTCTCTTGCTCCTAGATGTGTGAGTAGTCCCGAGGAGATGGTCTATTACTTCTATGAGAAATATTTCCCTGCCCATAAGAAGCAAGCTGCCTTGCAGGAAATATACAACTTTGCTCAACTCCAAGAAGAGAGTCTTGCACAAGCTTGGGGGAGGCTCGTCCAGCTACAGAATGCTTTGCCTGATCACCCTCTTAAGAAGAACGAGATACTTGATATCCTCTATAATGGACTTACCGATGCCTCTAGAGACCACCTAGATAGTTGTGCCGGTTGTGTTTTTAGGGAACGAACTGTAGAACAAGCTGAGACCCTACTGAAGAACATCTTGATCAACGATAATTCTTGGACTATTCCCGAACCACCTCCTAAGCCAACTCCTAAGAAAAGAGGTATTCTATTCCTCAGTCCCGAAGATATGCAAGAAGCCAAGAAATCTGTGCAAGAGAAAGGCATTAGATCTGAATATGTCAAAAATCTACCACCTATTGAAGAGATCCATGGTCTCGATAACCCGATACAGGTAGTAGAAGTGAATTCTCTACGTAGGTTTGATGAGAGAGATATTCCTTTTGACAAACCTGCTAGCCTATGCTTTGATGAATTTGACAACTTTGTTGCCAAACAATAGAGTTTCAATGATTATGTTAGCACACATTTGGAACAAAGTACTCGTATGCTTAGCCATTTAAGTGCTTGAGTAAACGGAAATGTCAATGATCTGAAGCTTCTGAGTAAACATGCCTCTATGATTACTACTCAGGTAGAACAAGTACTTAAAGCTCAGAATGACTTGCTCAATGAATTAAATGACAACTCTGTCAGAGTCATTACTAGAGGAGGCAAAATGACTCAGGAACCTTTGTATCCTGAAGGTCATCCTGAGAGAATTGATCAAGATTATCAAGAAATCAATGCTGATACACCTAGTCATCCTAAGGAGAAGAAGAAGGATGATAGAAGCCTGCATGCCAGTTCACCAAATACTGTCACACCTGAAGAACCTAATGATATTTCTGCGTCTGATGCAGAAACACAATCTGGTGATGAACATGAACCTGGTGACAATATGGACAGTGATGTTCATAATAATGCTCAACCTAGCAATGATGAGGATGTGGAGATTGAACCTACGGTTAATCCTGACAACCCACAACCTAAGAAATTCGATAAGAATGACTTCACTACTAGGAAGCATGGTAAAGAAAGGGAGCCATGGGTTCAAAGACCTATGCCCTTTCCTCCTAGGCCATCCAAGAAAAAGGATGATGAGGATTTTACGCGCTTCGTTGAGATGATAAGACCCATCTTTCTGCAGATGCGGTTAACTGATATGCTCAAGATGTCTCCGTATACCAAGTACATGAAAGATATCGTGACTAATAAACGGAAGATACCAAGTAAACTTTTGAAGGTGGAACTCCTAAGAAACTTGGTGATCCCGGAGTGCCTACTATACCTTGCTCCATTAAAGGAAACTACGTAAGAACTGCCTTATGCGACCTTGGAGCCGGTGTTAGTGTTATGCCGCTTTCTCTTTATCGTAGACTTGAATTGGATAAGTTGACACCCACTGAAATTTCTCTCCAAATGGCCGACAAATCAACTGCTTTCCCTATCGGCATTTGCGAGGATGTGCCTGTTGTGGTTGCTAATACCACTATCTTAACAGACTTTGTTATCTTGGATATTCCCGAGGATGATGCCACGGCGTCCATCCTCGGAAGACCCTTTTTAAACACTGCAAGGGCTGTTATAGATTGCAACAAAGGCAATGTCACTTTCCATGTCAACGGTAATGAGCACAAAGTGCACTTTCCGAAGAAACGATATCAAGTACATTGCATCAATGCTATCGAAAAGACTTCATTGATTCTTATTGGGAGCTTTGAATGCCCTATTCCTCGTGTCAAGATGAAGTATGATTTTCTTGTTGGGGAGATACATATCCCCATTGAGGTGACTTAGTGGCTATTCGAAAATTCCCCATTCTCTCTTGCGATTCGAGAAGGTTTTGTCATAAGGATTTGATCAACCCCATTGACGGATTTCTTTCGATGACCATGAAATGGATGAATCAAAGAGTCACATACCTCTGTTTTAAAGCTTTCATTTTCTTTTTATAAGAAAAAAAATGATAGAATTAGTTTAGGTTTTCCTGTTTTCTGTTTTAGCGTCCGGGAGAAAAATACCTCGAAAATAAAAGTTCTTCGATGATCCTGAAAATTTAGTATGATTTTTTCTGGAATTGTTGAAAATTACTGGGCCTGAGAGCTGGCCTGGGGGCCAGACGAGTGGGCCACAAGCCCTGCCACCGCCACCCACCCCCTGGTCGCGGAGTGCAAGCTTGTGGGGCCAACAGGGACCCCCTCCACTCATTCTAGCTCCCAGACTCTTCTTCCACCTCTTGAAAAAATTGTTTCGCAGCTCAAACCCATGTTCTTGCTCATTTGGATGTGATTTTGGATATCCTTGCTCAGAGCACCATTCTTCTAACTGTTTTGGGGAAATTGCTCCTTGGTAAGTGACTCCTCCATTGGTCCAATTAGTTTTTGCTCTAGTGCTTTATCCTTCGCGTATTATTGCTACCTTGGTGACCCTGTTCTTGAGCTAGAAATGTTGATTTTAGCTGGTCCCAAGTAGTTTTAGCGCGTGATATGGTCTCTAGGCACTAGTAGGAGTAGTTCCTACAAGGTGTGGTGGGTCTTCATTCAGTTTTATCTTGAACTTGAAAATTTTCAGCAAAAAGAAAATATGTTCAGGAGGAAGTTTCATGGTGGTTCCTCAAGTAAGAAGGGTCCTCGTCTTTCTTTTCGGGAGCCCGAACCTTTTCAACTAAGGGACGCACCGGTACAACCATGTGAATGGCCTTCCGATGAGTTCATGATCGAAGCAGGTTTCAAGGATGAGTTTGATACACTTGTCCGCAATGCCGGGTTAGAAGAATTCCTCTCAGATAAATGTGAACAGTATGATATGCTCACTACCTCTTTCGTGCGTAGATTTAATTTTTCAGTTGGCCGTGACTCATCCATACTGTTTGATCTGTACGATAAATCCTATACCATGGATTTGGCGGGTTTCAATAGGATTTGCCTGATACCCGATGGGGGTAGTATTAATGATCCTTCTAAGTCTTCGTCAGAGACTTTGTCTCTAGTATAACTGTTGGAGAAACCAGAGATATCACGCAAGCCACCATAGGAACCATCCATTTCCCTGCCTTGCACTACCTTGCCCTCTTCATAGGTAGGTGCATTAACGGCAAGGGTGCACATTGTCACCTATGCGCTTGTGACCTTAGTATCCTTAAGAGCGCAGTAATAGGTGACAGGAGCTTCAATATGGGAGCTATAATAGCAAGGAGGCTGAATAAAAATGCCAGTGAGGGGGATTTATTTGGTGGAGTTTATGCTACACGCTTAGCAAATTTTCTTGGAGTATCCATCCGTCCAGAAGACACTCCTCTCCGTACAGCCTACCTTGATCGTGTCGCTCTAACATGCTACCAGTTCCTTGAGAGAGATCATGGATCCCTCCTATACCGCCTGATATTTAACCGGCAGCGTGTTTTCCATATTACCCTTCCTGCTCCTGCTTTCTTTGACTTTCAGGTAAAACGAAGATCCTACATAACCATAGGAGAGGCAGAGGAGTATGAGAGGGAGGCGACGACTACTCGACTTCGTGAGGCAGCTATTCAGGCAGTGGCTGTAGCACTCCCGTATAACATCCATTATGATTTTGGGTTTCGCCAGGACCATCCATGGGAGTAGACCAAGCTAGGCCAAAAGCCTATGCTTGGGGGAGTACGTGTTGTCACCAACTTTACATTCATGCTTATGCTTTCACTTTGTTAGCCGGTGTTTACACTTTGCCATTGTATTATCCATGCTAGTTTATTTTAGTCTTCTTATTTTCTTGTTTTGTGTCCTTTTGAGAAAACCCAAAAAGATTTTTCTTTATTCTTTTGCTTGTTGGGAGATTTTCCTTGTAAATAGTTTTCTTTTTCTTTGGGTCAAGGTAAAAGATATTGGTTCCAATGCTTAGTGGTTCTTGCATGCTTACCTGTTTAGCTTTCAAAAGAGCCATATTACTTTTTCTTCTCCTTTGTGTTTGCCTGCAGATTCAGCTTAGTCCAATGCACGAGCACTCTTATTATTGTTCACATCGTTCGATCGTGCAAATTAAAGGCAATAATGATGATATATGATGATGTGACTGAGACTCAAAAGCTGGTATGAACTCTATCTATTTTGTTTTTGTAAATATGACTAACTTGTCGACCCAGATTTAGCTTTTTTGTGAGAGAACCATGATTGCAATGACAACTTAGAGATCATAGTTTCTGATGCCATGCTTATTTAGTTGAGAGCTTATAATGGTTTGTCTTGAATGCCAACATAGATTTTGAGATGACTATGATGTAGTATGATAGGATGGTATTCTCCTTTGAATGTTTCAAGTGGCTTGACTTGGCACATGTTCATGCATGTAGTTGCAACAAAATACACATAGCCTCTATGATGTTCGTGTTCATGGTGATTTATATCCTGTTCATGCTTGCATTCAATGTTAGTCGAACTCGTTGCATCTTGATGACTGTTGTTGCTCTCTAGTTGGTCGCTTCCCAGTCTTTTGCTAGCCTTCACTTGTACTAAGCGGAATACTTCTTGTGCATCCACTTCCATAAACCCAAAAGTTTTTCCATGAGAGTCCACCATACCTACCTATTTGTGGTATCTACCTGCCGTTCCAAGTAAATTTGCATGTGCCACTCTCTAAAACTTCAAGAAATAATTTGTTTTGCATGCCCGAACCACTCATGTTGTGACAGGGGGCTATTGGTATCTCCCATGCTAGGAGTGTTATCCTCGACATGTGTTTGTTCACTGTCCTTCACGAGAAAGGGGCCGGTAATTGGAATGCCCAGTTCCACGCTTAAATCGGAAACATAACTGTAAAACAAGACTCCCCCCAGATTGATGTTAGTATGGACGGTACCCGAGGATTCGGCTAGTCGTGGAGTGTGATTGATTGGTGGTGGGGGAGTTAAAACTTTACTTTTTTGTTTCGGAACCGCCTATAGAATGAGTAGCATGGAAGATATTGAGAACTATTGGTCATTGCGTTGACGATGAAATCATGCCATCCAAAATTATTATCTCTGTTTTCAAAGCTTTAGCTCTCGCACCTTTGCAAATCAATGCTTCCCTTTGCGAAGGGCCTATCTATTTATTTTCGTGTTGAGTCATCCTCCTCTTATGTAAGCACCAATTAGAGAGCACCTCTGTCATTTTTATGCTTTGCTTTTGATTGATATTGAGTATGACTATGACTGGATCTTTGTTGCTATGAATTACAATGTTTAGTCAGCCCTTGAACTTTGAAAGTGATATGCATTTATGTTTTGTGGTCTCAGAAAGAGCTAGCGAGATACCACCTATTCATATTGCTTCATGCTTGTTTTGATTGAAGTGTTGGTATTTGAAACTCATTATTATTTGCTCGTTAGCTGATTATGCCATTGATATTAGTTTACCGTGACACCTTTGTGTCATTTGCTTATGTGGTTAACTTGTGATCTTGCTGAAATTCTTGTTATGAGTTAGACATAGTTGCAACAACAAGATCAAACACAGTTTGTCAAAGTTTTTCTTTCTCTCTCAGTTTGTCAACTGAGTTGCGTGAGGACAAGCAAGGTTTTAAGCTTGGCGGAGTTGATACGTCTCCATCGTATCTACTTTTCCAAACTCTTTTGCCCTTGTTTTGGACTCTAATTTGCATGATTTGAATGGAACTAACCTCGACTGACGTTGTTTTCAGCAAAATTGCCTTGGTGTTATTTTTGTGCAGAAATCATAGTTCTCCAAACGTCCTGAAAATTTACGGGGATTATTTTTGGAAAATATGAAAAATATCTGCGCCAAGTTCCATGTGAGAGTGTGGGCCAGTGGGCCACAAGCCCTGGCTCCGCCACCCCCCTGGTAGCGGTGGGCAGGCTTGTGGGGCCCACACGGCTCTGCCGCCCCCAATTCTAGCTCTATAAGTTCACTTTCGTCCCAGAAAAAATAAAAAAGAGAAGTTTTTGTCGCGTTTGCGATACGGAGGCGCTGCCACCACCTATTCTTCATCTGGAGGGCAGATCTGGAGTCCGTCTTGGGCTTCGGAGAGGGGGAAATCGTCGCCATTGTCATCATCAACCTTCTTCCCTCTCCAATTCCATGAAGCTCTTCGTCGTTCGTGAGTAATCTATTCGTAGGCTCGCTGGGCGGTAATGAGTAGGATGAGATCTATCATGTAATCGAGTTAGTTTTGATGGGGATTGATCCCTAGTATCCACTATGTTCTGAGATTGATGTTGCTACTACATTGCCATCCTTAATGCTTGTCACTAGGGCATGAGTGCCATGATTTCAGATCTGAAATTATTATTTTGTCACCAATATATGTGTGTTTTAGATCCTATATTGCAAGTTGTAGTTACCTACTATGTGTTATGATCTGACAACCCCGGAGTGACTATAACTGGAACCACTCTCGGTGATGACCATAGTTTGAGGAGTTCATGTGTTCATCAAGTGCTAATGCGTTGGTCTAGTTCTTTATTAAAAGGAGAACCTTAATATCCCATAGTTTCCTTTTGGACCCCGCTACCACGGGAGGGATGGACAATAGATGTCATGCAAGTTCTTTTCCCTAAGCATGTAGGACGACACACGAAATGCATGCCTGCATCACATTGAAGAACGGGAGCTAGCCACATATCTCTCCGTGTTATAACTATTGCATGATGAATATCATCCAAACAAATCACCGACCCATTGCCTACGAGTTTGTCCTACTGCTGCTGTTACTTGTCTTGCTCTGCTGCTGCTACTTCTCTTACTGCCACTGTTAATTATCTTGCTCTGCTTCTGTTACTACTGTTTCCACTGTTGTTACTTGTCTTGCTCTGCTGCTACTGTTGCTACTACTGTCGCTTGCTACTATTGCTACTTGCTACTGCTGTCACTACTGCTGTTCCTTGCCACTGCCGTTACTCGCTACTTTGCTGTTACTACTTTGCTTGCAGATACTAATCTTTCAGGTGTGGTTGAATCTGAAAAATTCAGCTGCTAATACTCGAGAGTATTCTCTCGCCTCCTGTTTTGGCGATCAACAAATTTGGGTAGAAGACTCTACCCTCGAAAACTGCTACAAATCCCACGCGCTGGTGAGCCGTCAACAACTTTCTTCTAGTTTTGATTGCCGGAGAGTGCTAGCAGCATTATTCTGGTGCCATTGCAAGGGAAGGTTTGCTGTTATGGAGTCAACATTTTTCTGGCGCCGCTGCCGGGGAAGCACAACTGACATCAGGGAACTGGACTACAGGAGGCCGGTCGGCTGGACATGGCGAAGTGGGCCGGCTTCAGCTGGAGGAGGCCACGTGGATGGGCCAGCTCGTGGGCTGGGCGAGGCCCACCATGCCGACGCGAGCTGCGGACCACGGGGCACGAGGCGGGGAGCTGGCGACCTGCTCCTCCCGTCCCCGATCGAGAGCATGCAGGACCACTCGTGGTGGCGGCGGAAGGTGCCGGCGTGGAGGCCGTCGGTGGCTACAGGAGCCGGATCTGGCGGGGGGAGGTTTAGGGTGGCTGGCTCTGCTGGAGCTATCCGGGCCATGGCCGGAGCTGAGGATCCATGGCGGCGAGCGGCAGAGTAGCTCCCGGTGCAGAGCTGCTGCGACTCTTGCGAGGCCCTCCGGTGGCGCTCAAGTGAGGGCGGTGGCTGTCCGGCAATGGCGACGCCCTTGGTCTCCTCCGACAACGTGCTCCGATGCGGAGCTGGGAGGGACGACTGCAGTGTTGTTGCGGGCATAGATCAGGTGTGGCTGTGGTCTCCCGGACATGTCCAGTTTGACTACGGACATTTCCGATAGGTGAGGATTTGGGCGATTTTGGGCCTTTGGATGGAGATCCAATGGTCCAGATCTGACCCAGAGATGGATTTCGAGAGGAGGTGGAGCTTCTAGGTGGGGTTTTTGATGGTGGTGGCTGCAAATTTGGCAAGGGGGAAGCCCTAGTGAATGAGAGAGCTCTCTCCATGGGTGGTTCTTATATGGGGTTTGGTCTATGGTGGGATGGACGTCGTCCCTCCGATCGCAATCCGACGACCACGAACAGAGAAAGTGGCTAGATGGGTCTAGTGGGCTGTGTAGTTGGGCTATGTAGGGATGAGAGGGAAAGGGTGCACTCCGTCACAGAGTTATAAAACACCGGACGTCTGACAATTAAACCGGCTATAGTGTCGCTATATAATAAAGGGTACGGGTATCAAACGAGCTCGGATTGCAATGAATATTTGCAGGAGGCCTACCTACATTTAAATAAGAC
This sequence comes from Hordeum vulgare subsp. vulgare, assembly GCF_904849725.1. Lineage (NCBI taxonomy): Eukaryota > Viridiplantae > Streptophyta > Magnoliopsida > Poales > Poaceae > Hordeum > Hordeum vulgare. The sequence continues at coordinate 264,507,482 of NC_058519.1, read as the reverse complement.
TGCATGCCAACTTTCAAGCCAATCCGAGAATATTTTATACAAACTTTTAAAAACAAGATTTCAGCGATGTCGCGGGCGCGTGCGTGTGTGGTTGCTCTCAAAACGGTCAACGACAAAAACGAAGAGAACCGGCAACTAATAACGGATGCACATTTTGAAAACTTGCAGCAACGTAGTGCCGATGCAATGCAGATGAAGCGCATGATGTGATGATAAATGCGACAAACAATTAAAAACACGGTGACAACATAATAAAAGGGGAATCTTCTGGAGAGTTGGTCTCGAGCTATTACATTGGTCTCAGAGATGGACCCCAACCAAGACCTTTTCATAAGAAGCTATGAAGAGGCTAGGAAGCGTGCGTCCATGACGACAAAGACAAATGGTCAAGGGAAAATGAAGGACATACTTGGGCCACTACTCAAGTAGAAGATCTTGATGAGAAGCTTACGTCGACACACTTCAACACTCTCAAGACTGAAGACCACCTGTAATTTAAGATCACCTGCCTTAAGGAAGTCAAGAATTCCCCCTTAGGGACCCACGCCAAGACTCGACTCTTCTAGTCGAGCCCGAGACATCTAGTCGTCAATAATCAAGTGAGCAACTCTCGGGACCAGCACACACACACACACTACTTTGTCTGATATACCGACTTTGGGTTACACACGCAAACCTAGACCCTTGCCTGAACCTCGACCACACAGCCCTTGAGCTTTAGTCAAGCCTAGGATATTGCAAGAACCTTGTTCACTCTCATATGAAGCCAAGTGAAGCATTCAAAGTTGTATCCTCAAGCACTTCAAGACCCACATGAGCAATCACATCGAAGAAGGAACAACATGGGAATGTGAAGACTACCCCAAAACCGAATCTCTGTATCTTTCCAACGCCTAGCCTAGGAATCTTGGGGATGAGATTCTTGTAAGGGGATAGGTCTGTCACACCTTGTGGTTTGCCTTAATTTCCTAAATTCACATAGCTCAAAAATTAGGGCCAACTAAAATGTTTGTGAGCGTTTGTGATGCTTGATGTGGTTGTTGTTTGTTTGTTTGCTTGCTAGTGTTAAAATCACAAAATTTCCTACTACTCTTGGGACTCACCTCCTTGCCCCAAGTCTTTGCCCAATGAATATACCATGTGTATAGGAACTAAAAATATTTTTACCAAATATTATTTTGATCAAAAAGAATTTATTTAATTTAATCTTCCAAAACCCCCTAAGTTAGGATTCGTACCACAAGTCCTCAAATTAGGGAATTTGATTTGCCCCAAATAATTTATTTGAATCGTATTTCAAGCTTTTGAAATATTTCCAGAGAAATATTCTCAATAAATTCCAAGAACATTCTCGCAAGTAACACATGATATATGTGATCATCTTGCCAAGTTTCATGTCAATCCAAAGTGATGTGGTTCCCCAAAACATTCCAATACCCTATGTGTGCACATCCAAATTTTAGCAACTCTACGTTGCCAAGTGGCTTCGTTTGTGCTCAAGTTTGGTGAATATGTTATAATGCTCTAATAATGCATGCACGCAAAGTGGGGCATCAAGGAGAACTTGTTCGACCACCCTAAAAACAACTTTTCAAGATTTCTAGAATTGGGAAATTTTACATTGTGAAGTTTCTCCAATTGATCTGAATCTTTTTGGCCATGCTATAATACTAAAATAATGCCACCACACCAAGTGGTGATTTAGTAGGATTTAATTTGCATGGATTTGTCTACACAAAACCATTGCCGCCCATTTATAGGGTCTTTCAAGTCTACATTGGAAACTTTCTCCAGCAAATCTCAAAATTGGTGTGCATGCTAATTTATCACATCCATTTGATCCTCTTAAGTTTCATAGCAAGTGGACTCCATTTGCTTGCCCTAACAACCATCAAACATGTTCTGCCCATTGCCCTTTCTCAATAATTAGGGTGACTAGAACTTTTCCTTTTTGTCGTTTAGTGTTTGGTAAAAATCCTTCCTTTTTCTCTTTTTGATATAATAAAAAATCCATAGGAAGATAATTCCATGACCAAATGGCATGATTCAAATTCCTATAGATTCCTAAAATCAAGGCCTAACCAAATATGCGCTTTTTATATTTTTCCAGAAATATTTTCTATAGAAATCAAATTCAAATTTTTATTTGATGTATTCAAAGCCCACCATGTAAAAATCCTAGAGCATTCAAATCACCTCCAAATGGAGTGATTCAAATTTTGAGATACTCCAAATATCATGTACTATTTTTCCGACCTTAGTCAACTTTTTTATCATGCATTACGTCTGCTAGGACAAATAAATATCTCATATTTCCATTTATCCCCTGTTAGAAAAATCATAGGGAATTCATACCAACTCCAAATCCAGTGACACCACTTTCTAAATGTTTCAAAAATCATCCCCTAAGTGATAGGCATGTCCACTCATTTTTACGAAAATGTTTTCTATAGACTTCTGACATGATCATCAATTCCTCCTTTTCCACCATTCAAAAGTCTCTAGTGATCTAAATCCATTAGATGTCAAAGGAATTTTTCTTATGACCAGAGATGTCAAAGAAAAACAAAACTCCTATTTATGGAGAAATTTATTTTTTTTGCTTGTTGTGTGCCTTATTGTGGTTGTTTCCGATGATAGTTGACGAAGTAGACGAAGTGCTTGGAGTTGGACGAGAAGCATGAGAAGACTTTGCTGAAACAGGCAAGCAGCCCTTTGACCATGTCTAAGAAATCATTTTATTGCATGTCATATGTCACTATATTCTATTGCATTTGATTCATGTTGAGTTGGTGACCATCTTGGTGGGTTGTCTCTGAGAACCCCCTCGTTGATACCTACACTTGAGCATGACCCTACCACCTATGAGGGTTGTGCAAGTGGGAAGTAGATAGGTTCCTAGTAGTTGCTATGCAAATGGGATTGGGCTATGCATGGAGATGATGAATGAGATGATTTCAAAGACTTTTCGAAAGATCCCGTAGGGTGCCAAAAATTCCCGAGGTAGATGGTGTTGAGTTCGGTGACCACTTGGAAAAGAAGTGGTGGACCAAAAAAGTTTTGGTTGTGTGACTTCATAAACGGGATTAGATTTAAGAATTCCTGACCGTACCAACCTTACATGTTCGACCACGATACCGCAATATAGGAACGGGGCTTTTTAGATTACCTTGGTCGATGCTAGCAGAGAGCATGCATTACTAGTGGCGGCACGGCCAAGTCACCCTCTTGAGACGGGGTCATGTCAGGTGATACGTCTCCGTCGTATCTATAATTTTTGATTGTTTCATGCCAATATTCTACAACTTTCGTATACTTTTGGCAAGTTTTTATACTATTTTTGGGACTAACATATTGATCCAGTGCCTAGTGCCAGTTCCTGTTTGTTGCATGTTTTTTGTTTCGCAGATTATCCATACCAAACGAAGTCCAAACGCAATAAAAAATGTACGCGGATTTTTTTTAATATTTATGATTTTTGGGAAGAAGAATCAACGCGAAGCGATGCCCGAGGGGGTCACAAGCCCCCTAGCCGCGGCCTGGGGGTGGGGCCGCGCCTGGCAGGCTTGTGACCAATCTCTAAGCCGGTTGCGGCCCTTCTTCCGCCGCAAAAAAGATAATATCCGGAAGAAGATCGTGTTAAAATTTAAGCCCAATCGGAGTTACGGATCTCCAGGAATTTAAGAAACGGTGAAAGGCAAAATCTAGGAGCGCAAAAATAGAGGGACAGAGAGAGAGAGAGATCCAATCTCGGAGGGGCTCCCGCCCCTCCGCTGCCATGGAGATCGTGGACCAGAGGGGAAACCTTTATCCCATCTAGGGAGGATGTCAAGGAAGAAGAAGAAGAACAAGGGGGCTCTCTCCCCCTCTCTCTCGGCGCCGCCGGAACGCCGCCCGAGACATCATCGTGTGATGGCGATCCACACCAACACCTCCGTCATCTTCACCAACACCTCCATCACCTTCCCTCATCTATATTCAGCGGTCCACTCTCCCGCAACCCGCAGTACCTCTATTTGAACATCGTGCTTTATGCTTCATATTATTATCCAATGATGTGATGCCATCCTATGATGTCTGAGTAGATTTTCGTTGTCCTATCGGTGATTGATGAATTGCTATGATTGGTTTAATTTTCTTGTGGTTATGTTGCTGTCCTTTGGTGCCCATCATATGAGCACGTGCGTGGATCACACCATAGGGTAAGTAGTATGTTGATAGGACTATGTATTGGAGGGCAAGGGTGACACAAGCTTCAGCCTAGCATAGAAATTGATGCATACGGGATTGAAGGAGGACCAATATATCTTATTGCTATGGTTGGCTTTTAACTTAATGAACGTTAGTAGTTGCGAATGCTTGCTAATAGTTCCAACCATAAGTGCATAGAATTCCAAGTAAGGGATGACATGCTAGCAGTGGCCTCTCCCACATAAAACTTGCTATCGGTCTAGTAACATAGTCAATTGCTTGGGGACAATCCCGCAACTCCTACCACCACTTTTCCACACTCGTTAAACTAACATTATTGTTTCTACCAGCCCCTAGTTTTAGTTTGCGTGTTCTTTACTTTCTTGCAAGCCTATCCTCTCACTCCTACAAAGTACTTCTAGTTTCATACTTGTTCTAGGTAAAGCGAATGTAAAGTGTGCGTAGAGTTGTATCAGTGGTCGATAGAACTTGAGGGAATATTTGTCCTACCTTTAGCTCCTTGTTGGGTTCGACACTCTTACTTATCGAGAAAGGATACAATTGATGGGTTATCAAGACCTTTTTCTGGCGCCGTTGCCGGGGATCAATAGCGTGGGGTGAATATTCTCGTGTGTGCTTGTTTGCTATATCACTAAGTAGATTTATTGGATGTTCTAAGTTGTTCTCTATCTTTAGTTATGGATATGGAACACGAAATACCAAAAAAATTAGGTGTACTTGCTACTCATGGAGATTTGGAACCTCCTAAAACCCTCGATGCTCGTGATGTGGAAAATATTATGCACTTCTTTAATAATCCTAAGAAAACCCCATTAAATTATATAATGGGATACACGTTGGATCAACGTGAATACTTTTGGGATTATCGCATGACTCAAAAAGGGAAACTATTATGGGATCAAATTCATTTGTGGAAATGGTATGCTTGGGAGCTATGCTCAAGATATGATATTACTTGTTGCTCTAGGATGAAGGCTAAACACCTTCCCTTTTCTTGCAAATTTAATGCTAATGAAACCTTGGCTTCTTATGCTAATGGTATATATGATTACTATGATGTGGAACAAATAGAAGAGTTTGTTGCTTTTATGGGTGCTTATGAAATTGAAGCTCTATTTAAAGGGTGTGATGATAACGATGATGCTGCTTACCGATCTAAAAATTTGGTTATGCTTTATTATTGTTATACTAATTATGAATATAATGCCCATATTTATCGATTTATGGAGAAATTCTACGCTGCCCAAGAAGAGACTAATATTTTGCAGGAAACTATGGAAGAAGGAAATGCTGAAACTGTGAGCTCATTAGATGAAAAAGATGACGAGGAGAGCGAAGAACAAAAGGAGGAAGAGCGAATTAGCTAGCCGTGCCCACTTTCTAATGAGAGTAACTCTTCAACTCATGCATTGTTTAATTTCCCTTTGTTCTTACCGAAGGATGAATGCTATGTTGGTTGCTATGATCCCTTTGATTCGTTTGAAATATCCCTTTTTGATGAACTTGATGCTTGCTATGATTACGGCCATGATGCCAATATGAATGATGCTTATGAAGATGAACTTGCTATAGTTCCTTTGTAATGACCAAGATGCGATCCTTTCTGATCTGGGGGTCGAGGCCCCGAATAGGAAAGAAGCGCATCTAAGCGTTTCACAAGCAAGTAACACATCACAAATAATGATAAAAGTAGACAATTCGGGATTCAATTGTCTTCTCATTAATAACTCAGAGTACATCACGGATACAATCAAGGTAGTTCCGCTACGGACTAAAAAACATAGAAATGCTATGCTACCCTTCCTGTAGGCCCACGATCACGACCGCGCCTCAGTCCTCTGGATAGTTCACGTAGAGGCGGTCTGTCTCCTTGTCGTACTGCCACGTCAGCTGAGTGTCGTCGTGATCATCTGTCTCTGGGGTACCTGTACCTGCTGGGAGTTTCGGAGGAATCCGTGAGCCACGGGGACTCAGCAATCTAAGACCTTGGTGCCAGAACTAGTCATGTTATTAGGTAGGGTAAGGGTGAAGTGTATAAGGCTGCAACATCCTAAGCTTGATTTAGTGGCTAACTTACGTAAAACAATTATGAAGGTGGTCTACACGAGCGGTCATGATTACTTGATCACTAAGTGATCCTGAACACCTACCTACGACATTCATAACCCCACTATGTTCCCGGTCGAAGAGAGAACTTCGAGGGGGACAGTCACGGTTACGCACACAGTTGGCAATTTTATTAGCTTATGTTAAAGTTCTCTAGTAACGGATGTTAACAAAATATTCCAAGTTGCCACATAACCGCGGGCACGGCTTTCCGAAACATTAAACCCTGCAGGGGTGCTCAAACTAGTCCATCACAAACGTACCCAGGCCGCAAAGGCATCCTCTATCGAGAGTCTCGTGATCTCGTCGGATTCCTTAGAGGAAAACCTCAACTCTGGGGGAAACCAAAGCTTCACTGGGATTCCTATATGCAAGATATATCGCTAAGGTAAGGCAAGTCTAGAAGGACCTCCTGACGTGTCGACGACCCTGATAAGAGCCGCGTATCTCAGTCTCAAGACACGCCGGATGAGAGATGGTTACCACGCCAAAACACCGAGTTGCCCCGGGGAGCGTAATAAGCTGCTCTGGGTTGGACCAACACTCATGAGGAGCTCTGGCCCTGGTTGTTGATTAAGATCCTCGGGGTAGCTATTCCCTATGCAGTTAATTATTAAGTGATTAGCAAATTAACACCAATGTTGGGTCCTGCCGGTCAAGCCTTAGCACTACGCGATTTATGGAGGGGGTCCCCATAACAACCCCGAACGTGTTAGGAGCGATCATTATGGAATCAAACACCGGTAGCCGGTAACTAAGGCGGCAATAACGGAACAAAACACCCGGCAAAAGGTTAGGCCTTCCGTCATTTACCAAGTATATAGGTGCATTGATTAAATAACAGAATTTAAGATAATGATATCAAACTCATGTTCTCACATGAGTCAAAGCACCTGCATCTAGCAACGCTAACATTAGTAGTTGAGCAAAGCCTACTTAGCCATACAAGTTTTGCTAGGAAGGGATTAGTGTTTGGGTTCATGGCATATCAAGAGGCAATTTAATTCAGTAGTAGGCAGCGAGCAACATGGCATGGAAACGCAAACTAGCATAACAAGTCTAGAGATGGAATCAAGGTCATATCATCTTGCCTGTGATATCCTCAGCTTGGAATGGTTCTTGTTCCTCCTGTACGTACTCTCCTGACTCCACGTATTTGTTCTCCGATCCCGGTGCTACCCAACATAAGAATAACAACCAATGAACACCAGCACCACAAGATGCAACAAGCACATGATGCATGAGATGAAAAATGAGGATGCATCACTATTTCTATCACTAGCACAAGCAAAAGAAACTACTACAAGTTTCTGGAAATAACTGTACACTAATCCATTTTGACATGCATGAGAATTACATGATCAGATTCGTCTCGTGAAAATGATGCAAAACCATATAAATAATATTACAATCGGAGCTACGGATCAACGGGAAACAACGAAACAAGATATGCAGCCCTACGTGTAAGAATCAACACCACACACTCCAATGGCACAAATCTGGTATTCCCAGGTTGCCAAGACATATAACAACCCAACATTAATGGATTGGAGCAAGGAAGAACACCACAACATCAACTAATCACCCACAATCATGAAAATGACTATACTACACAATCTGCCATAATCTGCATCTTAGCTCTTTGTGGGCTACATGCAACATAGCTACAGCCCTCCAAATATGACAAATAATATATGTGGCTGTAGCCAACCAAGAACACTACAAGCACCAGCAAGAATCACACCAAACGGAATTAAACACAAGAAGACACAAGGCTGCAAACTTTCCCAAAACCATCAGATCTCAGGGACTTGGTGAAAATTCCTGCACCTGACTTTCTGTCTTTGTTCTGAAGCTTTTTGACAGCAAGAAAAACATAACCTAAAGGACTCCAAATTAGATGAAATTTGACAAGGATCTTCACAAACACATCAGGTCCAAATTCCTAGCACTGAACTAAGGCTAGATCTCAACAAAATGACCAGCACAACCTCATCTACAGGAGAAGAAAATGTTTCCAGATTCCAAGACTTAGTGAAATTCCAGATTTCACTAAGCTGGAATTTTCAGCCACATGCCCATTTTGTCTAGGAATAGCTTACACACAAGTAACACCAAGTGACAAATGACACCACTATGGTGTAGAGCAAAACCCCTACTACTATCACACAAAAGCTCATGCCCTTGGGCTCCACCTATTCCATGGAAACAAAGAGCAAACTTGCAACAAACCTGAATATGTCAACTCCATAAAGTATCCCAATGGCAAAACTAACTTCACCACTGGTTTCCTTGGGAGATTCTACCCCAAAATCATCTATAATATGTGGGCACTTACTTGGAACAAGTGACCACAAATTAAGGAAGAGGAAACTACTTCAAATCATGCCTAGTGAATAGGGCATCATTTCATGTAGTTCCACTATATCAACAACTACATGGTTGAGCTCATGTGCACAATGACAAAGTGACATGGGGGTTTGAACCCCATGTTTGTGTCATGCACATGAACTTCACAACCCCTTCTACTAAGCTTCCTCACAAACAACATACCATGCCCTCTCACATATGGTCATGTGAAGGTGCAAAGCTTGCTTGCAACGGTGGTATGTTTCTCACACACACATCTACTCCACATCATCCACAAGCACATCACACTCTAGATCAACACACATACCTAAACATGCTAAACATAGCTTGCATCACATGGCAAACATACACACCATAGCCCTCATAAGATGCCCTTTCACATGAAACTCTAGTGCATCACACACAACAAAAGGCTATGCTTGCAATCCTACTAGCATAAAACAATCTACACAAGATCTACTAAATACATCTTCTTCACTCACAATGCATCAAGATGGATCATAACTAGCAGCACACAAACTTCCAAGCAGGTTATGAGAGGGGGGTAATTCCCAACTTACATGTGCAGAAATACTACACGTCTACAAAGAGCATGGGGCTGCATAAAAATCAACGGCAAGGGAAAGAAAAATAAAAGGAGCAAGGAAAGGGGAAAAATGGACAGGCTTGGGATTCGATCCCAGGAGCCCCTGGTACTTCCGTGTGGTGCAAACCACCATGCTACCATGCGCTAGCTCGATAGGGTAAGATAGCTAAGCAGGTAAAACTGCGCTGCTGATGCAAACGCTACTGCTGCCGAAAAGAAACTAAAAAGGGGGGTTGTGCCAGGGGGATTCGAACCCTGCACCTGTTGGAAACAAGCAGAGACAAACTCCACTGTGCTACGCTGCTGAACTTGACAGAGAAGGGGAGCTAGCTCTGAAGAACCACGCCCCTGCTACGAGGCATCGCGCCGGCGACCGAACCAGAGGAAGCTGGCGGCGTCTACCACAACCACCTACGGCAGGAAGGCACATCGGCAGGGGATGCGGGGAACCCAGGGGTTCCGTTTTCGTAGAAAGCGCGGGAAAAGGTGCTCGCTTGGCACTATGCTACTGCACCGGAGCTGCTGCTGCTACTACCGCCGTGCTCTAACGTCGAACTCCGGCAGGGCATCGGCCGCTCCTAGTCTACGCGCACTAAGCAGAGAGGGGGAGTGGGAAGAGGCGCTGCAGCTCACCTAGGCTCACCGACGGGATCGAACGGAGAGGAAGAAGGGTAGCGAGCCGAAGCAGAGGAGGTGGCCGGCCGGAGAAGAAGATGACGTCGTGGACGTCGAGGATGTCGAGGAAGAAGCCGTCGGGTAGCTGCGGGAACACGATCTCCTCGGTCACCGCGTCCTCCTCGTGCTGCTGAAGGGGCGAAGAAGTCAACGCCTGCTGCTGCTACGAGCTCACCGAGCTCCTCTCATGGCGTCACCTTCGGGGTCGTGCCTTGACGGCACGAGGGGGGAGAAGGAAAAAACGGGAGCCCTAGAGTGGTGGGGAGGCTATGGGCTCCTTATAACATCTCGGGAGGCAAGCTAGGAGCCACCAGATCAAAGGGAAGAGGGGATCGACGGTGGTGTTGGCGTGGTAGTGGGGTGACGACAGCGGAGGAAGGAGACGACCTGCTGCTGGGCTTCTGCTGTGCTACTGGGAGAGCTGGGCCTCTTTGGTGGGAGGAAGCCCACCAGAGCATCACTTAAAAGAAAAAGGCCCTCCCTGGAAATTCCTATTAAATAAAACCACAGAGAAAAGGGAAAAGGCCACAGAGAAAAAGATATAAGATAAATTAAAGCAAAAATGTTTCTGGGCCTGAAAAATAGCAAGCTAAATAATAAAATAACAGAATGATTTTTTTTGCATATGAAATAAATACAAAACAGCATTATAGATTCTGTTTTGTGTTTATTTACACCTTCAAAACACTTTTCAAAACACCAAATTTAGCACCCCGGATATGCCCACAATATTCCTTAAAGAAAAGACATTTTTAAAGCAGAGATAATAAGGTGGAATTTTGAACTTGAGAATGAAGAGAGAAAAGGGTTTGCATGTAAATAGAGGGTTTTGAAAATATGACAAACACCAGTACTCTTAGTACTCCAACACATGACATCATAGCAGCACCTCATCACATATACAAGGTCACATGCATCACAAGGTAGCTAACTACAAGATCACCACACCACATGAAATGCTAAGATCATATTGCAACAACACAAGACAAGGGCATGCAATGATATGCTATGCATGCATGCATGAGAAGGAAGTAGTAGGGAACACACATGAAACCATGGTACCAACTATAACATCATAATCTCTGACAAGGTGGACCCACTTGCAATAGGTTCCAAATAGGGAAGGTTTACATATGGGGCACTACATCCTTATGTTAAACATGAAATTGTTGCTATCGCACCCACTTATGATAGTCCTATTATCTTTTTGAACTCTCCCAACTACACTATATTGGAGAAGTTTTCTCTTATTAGGGATTACATAGATGGGTTGCCTTCTACTATTACACATGATGATTTTTATGAACATAATATGCATGTGCTTGCTGCTCCTACTTGCAACTATTATGAGAGAGGAACTACATCTCCACCTCTCTACGTTTCCAATACGATAAAATTGCAAGAAACTGCTTATGCTATGTATTGGCCTTTACTTGATGTGCATGACTTGTTCTTTTATGACATGCCAATGCATAGGAAGAGAGTTATACTTCGTCATTGGATGATATATGTTACCTTGTCTCACTACTAAATTACAAATCATTGTTAATTAAAATTGGCTTTGATATACCTTGGGATCCGGGTGGATCCATTACTTGAGCACTTTATGCCTAGCTTAATGGCTTTAAAGAAAGAGCTGCTTGGTAGACAACCCGGAAGTTTTAGAGATTCATTTATTTATGTTTAGTGCTTTTATTAGTTTAAAAACAAAAAAATATAGAGAGGGAAGTTATAACTTTTTCAAAAAGAGAAGCGATTGAAAGGTGGTGCATTGCGGAAGTAAGGGTCGACCTTGAACGCTTGTGTTCATGCTCATGGAAACAATGTAGAACTTTTCATGGAAGTTTCTCGCAAAAATAATTATCCCCTTGTACAATTCCATTGTATTATAAAAATAATGTGCCAAGTAAAGCCTTTATGATTATGCTGAAAAAGATAGAAACTTTATGCTCATGAAAGTATTTTTAATTCCTATTCAGAAAGAGCTTTTGAGTTGATTCTTTTTGCTGCTGATGGATATGGAAATTTCCCTAACTGTCATAATTGTTCAGAATCTTTTGAGTATCTGAAGTATGATATAAGTTCAGATTACTATAGACTGTTCTGTTTTGACAAATTCAGTTTTCTATGCATTGTTCTCTTATTTTGATGAATCTATGGGTAGTATCGGGGGGTATGAACCATGGCGAAGTTGGATTACATTAGATATAATTCTAATATGAATTTGGAATGAGTTCACAACAGTACTTAAAGTGGTGATTTACTTTATTATACTAACGGATCTCACGAAGGTTTTGTTGAGTTTTGTGTGATTGAAGTTTTCTAGTTTTGGGTGAGACCACGATGGATGAAGGAATAAGGAGAGGCAACAGCCTAAGCTTGGGGATGCCTGAGGCACCCCAAGGTAATATTCAAGGAATACTCAAGCGTCTAAGCTTGGGGATGCCCCGGAAGGCATCCCCTCTTTCGTCTACAATCTATCGGTAATTTTACTCGGAGCTGTATTTTTATTCGTCACATGATATGTGCAAATGCTTGGAGCGTCTTTTGTGTTTATTTTTCCTTTTTATTTTATGAACCATGCTCGTATGAATAGTCCTTGGTTGATTCATAGAATGCTCTTTGCACTTCACTTATATCTTTTGAGTATGGCCTTATAGAATGCTTCATGTGCTTCACTTATATCATTTGAAGTTTGGATTGCTTGTTTCCCTACACATAGAAAACCGCCATCTGTAGAATGCTCTTTTGCTTCACTTATATTTGTTAGAGCGGGGAATATCTTTTGTAGAAAGAATTAAACTCTCATGCTTCACTTATACCTATTTAGAGATTTAACAGGAGTTGGTCATTCACATGGTTAGTCATAAAATCCTACATCAAACTTGTAAATCACTGAATATGATATGTTTGATTCCTTGCAATAGTTTTGCGACATGAATATGTGATATTAGAGTCATGCTACTGAGTAATTGTGTATTCGTAGAAATACTTGTGGTAAGGTTTTTCATTCCCGTAGCATGCACGTATGGTGAACCGTTATGTGACGAAGTCGGAGCATGATTTATTTATTGATTCTCATCCTTTGTGTGGAAGTCGGGATCGCGCGATGGTTAACTCCTACCAACCCTTCCCTTAGGAGCATGCGTGTAGTACGTTGTTTTGATGACTAATAGACTTCTGCAATAAGTATGTGAGTTCTTAATGTCTAATGTTGAGTCCATGGATTATATGCACTCTCACCCTTCCACCACTGCTAGACTCTCTAGTACCGCGCAACTTTCGCCGGTGCATTACACCCACCATACACCCTTCTTCAAAACAGCCACCATACCTACCTATTATGGTATTTCCATAGCCATTCCGAGATATATTGCCATGCAACTTCCATCGTTCCGTTTATTATGACACGCACCATCATTGTCGTATTGCTTTGCATGATCGTAAGATAGCTAGAATGATGTTTTCATGGCTTGTCCGTTTTTTGATGTCATTGCTACGCTAGATCATTACACATCCCTGTACACCACCGGAGGCATTCATATAGAGTCATATTTTGCTCTAAATATCGAGTTGTAAGTAAATAAAAGTGTGATGATCATCATTATTAGAGCATTGTCCCATGTGAGGAAGTGATAAGAGAGGCCAAAGAGCCCAAAAAAATGAAAATAAAAAAAAATAAAAAAAGATGCCAAAGAGCCCAAACAAAAAAGGAGAGAAAAAGAGAGAAGGGACAATGCTACTATCCTTTTCCACACATGTGCTTCAAAGTAGCACCTTGATCTTCATGAAAGAGAGTCTCATATATTGTCACTTTCATATACTAGTGGGAATTTTCGTTATAGAACTTGGCTTGTATATTCCAATGATGGGCATCCTCAATTGCTCTAGGTCTTCGTGAGCAAGCAAGTTGGATGCACACCCACTTAGTTTCTTTTTGAGCTTTCATAAACTTATAGCTCTTGTGCATCTTTTGCATGGCAATCCCTACTCACTCACATTGATATCTATTGACGGGCATCTTCATAGCCCGTTGATACGCCTAGTTGATGTGAGACTATCTCCTCCTTTTTGTCTTCTCCACAACCACCATATTCTATTCCACCTATAGTGCTATGTCCATGGCTCACGCTCATGTATTGCATGAAAGTTGAAAAAGTTTGAGAACACTAAAGTATGAAACAATTGATTGGCTAAAACCGGGGTTGTGCATGATTTAAATACGTTGTGTGGTGAAGATGGAGCATAGCCAGACTATATGATTCTGTAGGGATAACTTTCTTTGGCCATGATATTTTGAGAAGACATGATTGCTTTGTTATTATGCTTGAAATATTATTGTCTTTATGTCAAATGATAGACTATTGCTTCGAATCACTCGTGTTTTAATATTCATGCCATGATTAGATTATATGATCAAGATTATGCTAGGTAGCATTCCACATCAAAAATTATCTGTTTTATCATTTACCTACTCGAGGACGAGCAGGAATTAAGCTTGGGGATGCTGATACATCTCCGTAGTATCTATAATTCTTGATTGTTTCATGCCAATATTCTACAACTTTCATATACTTTTTATACTATTTTTGGGACTAACATATTGATCCAGTGCCTAGTGCCAGTTCCTGTTTGTTGCATGTTTTTTGTTTCGTAGATTATCCATACCAAACGAAGTCCAAACGAAATAAAAAACCTACGGAATTTTTTTGGAATATTTATGATTTTTGGGAAGAAGAATCAACGTGAAACGATGCCCGAGGGGGTCACAAGCCCCCTAGCCGCGGCCTGGGGGTGGGGCCGCGCCTGGCCGGCTTGTGACCAATCCCTAATGCGGTTGCGGCCCTTCTTTTGCTGCAAGAAAGATAATATCTGGAAGAAAATTGTGTTAAAGTTTCAGCCCAATCGGAGTTACACATCTCCGGGAATTTAAGAAACGCTGAAAGGCAAAATCTGGGAGCGTAGAAACAGAAGGACACAAAGAGAGAGTTCCAATCTCGGAGGGGCTCCCGCCCCTCCGCCACCATGGAGACCATGGACCAGAGGGGAAACCCTTCTCCCATCTAGGGAGGAGGTCAATGAATAAGAAGAAGAAGGGGGGCTCTCTCCCCCTCTTTCCCGGTGGCGCCGGAACGATGCCAGGGACATCATCGTGTGACGGCGATTCACACCAACACCTCCGTCATCTTCACCAACACCTCCATCACCTTCCCACATCTATATTCAGCGGTCCACTCTCCCGCAACCCGTTGTACCCTCTACTTGAACATGGTGCTTTATGCTTCATATTATTATCCAATGATGTGTTGCCATCCTAGGATGTCTGAGTAGATTTTCGTTGTCCTATCGATGATTAATGAATTGCTATGATTGCTTTAATTTGCTTGTGGTTATGTTGCAGTCCATTGGTGCCCATCATATGAGCACGCACGTGGATCACACCATAGGGTTAGTAGTATGTTGATAGGACTAGGATTGGAGGGCAACGGTGACAGAAGCTTCAGCCTAGCATAGATATTGATGCATACGGGATTGAAGGGGGACCAATATATCTTATTGCTATGGTTGGGTTTTCCCTTAATGAACGTTAGTAGTTGCGGATGCTTGCTAATAGTTCCAATCATAAGTGCATAGAATCCAAGTAAGGGATGAAATTCTAGTAGTGGCGTCTCCCACATAAAACTTGTTATCGGTCTAGTAACATAGTCAATTGCTCAGGGACAATTCCGCAACTCCTACCACCACTTTTCCACACTCGTTAAACTAACATAATTGTTTCTACCAGCCCCTAGTGTTTATTTTTGTGTTCTTTACTTTCTTGCAAGCCTATCCTATTACTCCTACAAAGTACTTCTAGTTTCATACTTGTTCTAGGTAAAGCGAACGTAAAGTGTGCGTAGAGTTGTATCGGTGGTCGATACAACTTGAGGGAATATTTTTCATACCTTTAGCTCCTCATTGGGTTCGACGCTCTTACTTATCGAGAAAGGCTACAATTGATCCCCTATACTTGTGGGTTATAATCAGGCAAGGCGAGCATGAGCTATTTTCACACGCACCGGGCACACCGTTGGTCCCTTCATGGATGGTACTATCTAGAGCGAGGCTCGTATGATGTACATCATGGGGGCTGGGTACCAATTGAGTGGACTCTTTGTCTAGTGTCGCCAGGGGAAAGACATTGTTCGGGTGCTTACCTTGGGTATGTAGAATACTGAGTGTCGTGGATGACATGGATGTCCCTGAATCTTGTGGGTATAGCACGCAACCTATGTAGAGTGTAAAACTAATAGTTGTGTCCATGCTGAAGTACAGTTGGGTAATCCTGCTTAAACTAGGCCTGGTTTTTTTCGCATAAACCAAGTGTGCGTGTGTGAAAAAGAAGATTGTGTGAGAATGATGATACTTGAGTTAAGTTAGATGACTTGACGTGACTGATGAACGTGGGATGTTCAACCCATGCTCATGATGATACTCGAGTTAAGATAGATGACTTGATATGACTGATGAACGTGGGACGTTCAACCCATGCTCATGATGATACTTGAGTTTAGTCAGATGACTTTACATGAAAAATGAACGTGCGACATTCAACCCCTGCTTTTGTTGATATCTATAACTTGTTCGTATGGATATATGCAACCTGTTGATGCATGCTTATACAAGATTGATCATGTTATTGCACTCAAAAATTAGCTTTCTAGAAATTGCCTACTTAGTGCTATATCATGCTTTCTTATTGCCTTGCTCCAAACATGGGTTGCTTGCGAGTACATTCAAAGTACTCATTGGCTTGCCACTGGTTATTTTATTGGCCAGGCATGAGAGAAATAGTATATGATGAAATTTACCACGGTGACATACGTGCAACCTAGGACGCTTCCGAGTCAGAATGCCTATAGGTTTAAGATAGATGGCATGGGTTCATGCTATCATTGAAGATTTCTGATGCAGTTTATGTAAGACTTAGCCATGGAGGCGATATCCAAGTTGAACGGTACGGAAGGGATGTAAGACTCTTGTTATTTAGTTTCTGTGTGTTCAGTGGGCACTCATCTCTGGGATCACTGTGCATGTTCTTTCGATGATCACGACTTATGAGTCGGGGTCCCCACATTATCAAAGCACCAGACTTGAGAGCACTATTGTCACTCTTATGCATTGAGTCTAGTTAATGTTGGATGTGAACATGACTGGATCTTTTCTACTCTCAATGAAAGTGTTTAGTCGTTTCTTGAACCTAAGAGGTGTTGTCAATTTATTTTTTGGTATGAGAAAGTGCTAATGACATACTATATTATCATATTATATCATGCTTGTCTAGAAAAATTGTTGGCATATGAGATATTTTATTATTGATTGCTAGTTGGTTATGTTATTGCCATGAGTGAACGTAATGTTTAAGTGTTATCATTGATATGGTTAGTTATGATCTTTTCTCAAAACATGAACACTAGCTATTTATATATATACATCAACGAGAATAAAAGATTTCGTAAAAGATCTCTTTATCACTTTAGGTTTGTCAACTGAATTGCTTGAAGACAAGCAATGAGTTAAACTTGGGGGAGTTGATACGTCTCCAACGTATCTTGTTTTCCAAACACTTTTTCTCTTGTTTTGGACTATAATTTACTCGATTTGAATGAAACTAATATGGACTGACGATGTTTTCAGCAGAACTGCCATGGTGTTGTTTTTGAGCATAAATAAATGTTCTTGGAATTGGACAAAACTTTTTGGAGATTTTTCATGGAATATATAAAAAATACGGGAGTGAGGATCCACCTGAGGGAGGCACCAGCTTCTCACAAGGCAAGAGGGAGCTCCCTGATGCCTTGTGGGACCCACGTGGCTTCGCTGACCATAATTCCAAGCCTTTAGATTGCAATTCCCCTAGAAAAACAAGGAAATAAGTTTTCATCGTGTTTTACAATATAGAGCCTCTGCCACCTCCTATTCTTCCTCGGGAGAGCTGATATGTCGTCCGTTTGGAGCTCCTGAGAGGATGATTCCCCGACGTCATCTTCACCAACAGTTCTCGATCAAAAATTCCATGATGCTCACCACCGGGAGTGAGTAATTCGTTTGTAGGCTTGTTGCACTGTGATGGTATCGGATGAGATTTATCATGTAATCGTGTTATTTTGTTAAGGCCTGATCCCTAGTATCCACTATGTTCTAAGATTGATGTTGCTATGACTTTGCTCTGCTTAATGCTTGTTACTAGATCTCGAGTACCATGATTTAATATCTGAACCTATTATGTTTGCAGCAAAAAGAAAGGGTTTTGGATCTTTTCTTGCAAGTTATATCCACCTATTACGTCTCGTGACCCACATACCCCAAGGTGACAATGATTGGGATTATTTTCGATGATTGTCGTAGTTTGAGGAGTCATGTATTACCTATGTCTTAATGCTTTGCTTCGGTTCACTAGTAAAAGTAGGCCTTAATATCCCTTAGTTTCCTTATGTATCCCTCTTCGATGGGAGGGTAGGAAAAGAGATGTTATGCAAGTTCTTATTATAAGCATGTATGACATATAAAGAATACATGCCTACCTTACATTGATGAATTGGGGCTAGTTCTGTGTCACTCTAGTATGTAACCGTTATATGATGAATGTCATACAACACAATTATCCATCACCTATCCAATGCCTACACTTTTTTACATATTGATTTTTTCTAGGTAACTATTACTAGTGTTGTTGTTACAATCACTACTACAAAATGTTACTATTAGTATTCCTACTACCGTTTTGCTATTCTACTAAAACCTTGGTTGCAGAAAGAGATTCTAGGTGTGGTTGAATTGATAACTCAACGGCTAAGACCAATAAATATTATTTGCCTACCCTTGTGTTGAATTAATAAATCAGGGTGTAGTACTACCCGCAAATACTATTCCGACCCCCTATACATGTGGGTTATCACACGCCTCCTCTCCTTGAAGCGCTCATGGCATAGCCAAGCCCAAGCCCTCAAGTGGCCCATCGGAAGACTCTCGCTGGAATGAGGAACTCCAAGATAGGTGGCATCTCTCTATAAAGGGATCGGCACCCATCCAATTACATGTCGGTGGCCACAGTAGCAAAAGTGATGACTCTGAGCACAAATTTTATGAAGTGAAATTTCTCCAAATTTACGATAAGTAAGGAATGTACAGACGTGCATCAAGACTTAAGTTTTACAACCCAAAAGCACAGATGTTTGGAATGAGAGGCCATATAGACCTGTTCGAATGTTATAAATGAATGATTCTCCTCCTTTGTCATCGAATGACCAAAAAGGATGAAGACACTAGGCACTACTCATCCCCACACGTGAAGACTTTGGTGCAGCTGGGTCGGTAGTGGTGGGTGCGGGCTGAGTTGGTGCAGTGACGATAAGATTCTTTGGTGCGGTTTAGCTTCATCACGGGCAAGATTGGCATGGATTGATTCAACCGATGAAGAGAGTCACTATCTTCACGTGATGGCGTCTAAGGGGAGGGGCACCAAATTTGAAGCGTTCAGCAAAGCCATCCACATGAAGATCATCCGCTGGAGCTAGGAGAGACAATGTATTCCACGAACGCCTATAGTTCTCATGTGCAACAAAGGAGTTCTTAGTGTAGAGGTTGCGTATATGATTGATGTTAGTTACCAGACCATGCATTTGTCTCCGTTTCCATTCATGATGACGATCTTTCTTCTGAATCACACATATGAGAAGTTATCAATCATTCATGGCACGCTCTCTTTTGGGTTGTGGCAGTACAAGTGCAGTGGACTCAGTGTCAATCACATTTGGGTGAGGAGGTCTAAAGGAGCCAATGAGCCTAGCTGTGGCTGAATCAGATGGAATGTGAAGCCCTTCAACACCAGTGGTCCCACTAGTACCTTTAACAATGGGATTCTTTGCCTTGGATGGATAGATGTCTTCGTGAATGACTTAAACATCAGGAAGATATATCCCATGATTGTGAGGAGAAGGCGGAAACATTGTATTTGTGCGTCGCTTAATGAAGCGCATGATCCATGGTGCAAAGATCTTGAGTTCAACAAAATTTATGCTATTGGCAGCTAGGTTTCTTAGGAATACATCTTGAAGATTGAACCTGATGTCATAGACAAAGTTATAGACCAATGTCTTCAATGCGCCTTGAAGCTTTCTTGAAGATGAATGTCCTTCGATTAGCCATGTGGTATGATGTAGAATATGGTAGATAGTTCTGGGCGGATTTCGAAGATCATTGATGAAAAAGCTTGTAGGCATGTCAGCCTCTGGGGCCAAAGGCTTTATAAAAGGTAGACTGGCAGTCATGTTTGGCTCCGGTGACTGAAATATGTTGTGGGTGGCTTTGACATATGATGTAGATCTTGGATCTAAATCTTCACCATATGCGTCAAGCGATGTGGTTGCCAAGAATTCCATGGGAGGAGCTTGTACATGTTCATCTCGAATCATGAAGTCTATTTTCCATGTGTTAAGTTCTCTCCCAAAGCCACAAATGTGGGGGGTTGCATAAAATTGAACAATCATTTCTTCATTCCAATCTTCATGGTTAGTGATGAGTGGCAACGGGCCAACATCTCGAAGACAATTAAGGGCTTTATCAAAGCACAAAAGACCACTCATTGCTTCAAAGATGAGATACTTATGACGAAAGATCCGGTTCTATCCATAGAGCTTGACTGAATAGTAGTCTCGGTGAGTCATGCTCCAGAACATGTCAGATTGGATCTTTCGCTTCATGTATGCATTTCTATCTGAATCACAAAAAGTGTTGTTCAATCTAAAGCTCTGAACACTGAAGAGCATGGAACGACCTTCTCCTCTATGATGAATGCTTGGTAGCCTAGGCATAGGCTTCATAACTACTAGGCGTCGAAAGATGTTGAATTCATATTCCAGGCCCATTCTTGCAGGAGCTTCAAGCCTTGGCCATATCGTAGGGACCATTTGTTCTTCCCCATTGCGAGCCATCACAGTGTTTTCATCATTATCATTAGTGGATGGTGTAGCAGGTACAGGTGGGTCATCAGGTGCAGCAACATCATTTGCACGAATATATTAAGTTGCTTTGAATCAACTTTAGGTTGATCACGAGGAATACCTTCAAGCCTGAGTACTTCATCGACTGATGCAGTCGGAGTCTGAAAGCACAATTGCTCCCTAGGGGTGGTTTTGATAATTGATGACAACATATGCATCATTGGACTAATACGTTTTCCAAGTATATTTCAGAAAAGTTCAAAAGATGCTATGGCTAAAGGCTTATGTGGAGATACCCCTTGATGCAAGAAAGGAATAATATTGGCTCAAGCTTTAAGCTAGAAGACTCTTCATTTTATATTTGTGAGAAATCACTCTTGAGTCCATAGGAAAGCCAATACTATAAAAGGGGGTGAGGTAGTAAAATGAACTGATTGCTCAAAGTGCTCAAAGTTAGCCAGCAAAATTTTTAGTCTTTTTCCCACATATCCATTCTGTCAAATTCCACATACTCCAATTCGGTGTCACCAACTTCCACATTTACGACCCATCGAGTTTAACCTCAGAAAGAAACCCTAGACATTTCCACCAAATCGGTGCAACCGAATCCATATCGGGTCTACCGAGTTCAGTATGACCAACATTCTGTTACCAAGATGCACAAAATTGGAATTTCCGAGTTTGAGTATCGGTGCCACTGAGTTTGGGCATATGACCGTTAGCCACCATTTCGGTGCCACCGAGTTGTGTATATCGGTCCCACCGAGATTCGAAAGTTCTGCCTTTTGTGCTAAGCGATACCACCGAGTTGTTAACTTTGGTGTCACCGAATTTGCCTCTTTAGGTGTAACGGTTGGATTTTTGTGCTGCCTATATATACCCCTTCACCCACCTATGACTCGTGGGAGAAGCACTCAGAACACACGCTGTCGGGACCCTGAACCTAAGCCATAGGAATCCAGCCTGTAACACATCGCATCCCTTTGCGGTCTCACGCACGGTTAACTCCACGGCTGCAGCCTTACCTTAGCCCGGACCGTTTGCGTCTTTTGACTCACGTATGCAATAGTGTCGCTAGCATTCCAATGTCAAAGAACCCGGATCGACAAGTCTAGTCATAAACCAAAGTGGCTGCACCGCACAAGGATAGGCATACATGACCCAACAAAGCAGGTGTCGGTCACCAGCGAGTGTAGATGAGTCATAGCAAGCTACCAGGACTCCATTACATCGCGTGCCATTTCCCCAAAGGGGACAGACACAGCAGCTAAGAAGGACACATGCCGGTCAACCAATGTGTCCGGAGCAGTAGCGAGCTACCATGGCTCGTTGGATCACAAAGGGGTATTTCCTTGTAAGGAGTGCTACTAAAGTTCACGACTAGGTAATCGAACCCCATACATATCAAGTACGACACACATACGCATGGCATACCGATATGTATAGATACATCGATGGCATCACAACATAACCATAACATACAAGCTTTATTTAAGAGGCTCGACCCACAATAGCATAATATTACACAGTAAGGGTCTCATGACCCATAATATTACACAGTAAGGGTCTCATGACCCATAATAGCAGTCATTCAGTTACAAGCCAGCGGAAGAGTTTAAAACTGTCTGAGTACAGACAGGTGCAACTAAAAGGCACATGGCCTGACTATACTACAGACCCAACCTAGGGCCAGATCGTAGCTGGGACACCAGCTACTCGTCGTCGTCGATGTCTATGAAGAACCCTCCGTTAGGGTCATTAGCAACCTCTGCAACATTTATTAAGCAAACATGAGTACGGAGGTACTCAGCTAGACTTTAGGATAACTATCTACTCATGCATATATCAATAAGGTATTGTGGGGTTTCATGTGGAAAGCCAGCATTTGACTCGTGGCTAGACAACTTGCATTTTTAAATAATTTTGACGACTTGATTTTCTCGCACACCAGTCCACTAACACCACAACAATACACCATCGTGGAATCATTCCATCCCCATGTGGAAATTCCATCCACGACACTCACGCTTATCTTGACAATTTTATGAGTAGCCATTGAAGTTATCTATGAGCAACATATGTCTCCAAGTAGTCCATATCCGCGGACGCGGCTATTCGAATAGATCATAACCCTGCAGGGGTGTACTTCGTCACACACGCTCTCGCCACTTATCGCCATGTGCACGTCATGCACCTCGGCAACCTTCAAGCGGAAGCCCAGCGAGGGAGTCGGCCACGACCGTTAACCACACTAGTACCTAGTCCAGGTTTATCGCCTATCTGAGAGTAACCCATACGGAAGTCCTTCCGAGGTTTCCGCCACGGCCTCAAACGATGTGCGCAGGGTTCCCAAGCCCACCATCCGGGTGCCACTTGGTACACCATGCCACTGCCTACCACATCACAGCCCACCTCTCAGGTTAGCACCATGCACGGCCTCTAGCATGACTATAAACACCAGAAACTACTTGCAACTCTTGGACCGAGTACTAAGCGATTAATAAGTCGAGAGGGTCAATTAAGTATCCCAACGTGTGGTAGTATCTAGTCTTGGATTACTTACACGGGACTCAGTTCCTAAGGACGGTTCCAATGAAACAACCCGCCATGTACTCCTACACAGCCTTTCACCGGTACCTTTACCAAATCAGGTTCAACAGACGGCCTTTGCTTACCGAACACATTCTCACAATTCTGTTCATCTCCCAGATGAGAGACCATGCACAACTCTAAGCATAGCATGCATAGCAGGATAAGGCACATCATGGCTCAAGCAACTACCAGGTATGCTAGGTTGCAAGGTTCAGCTATTTATTGTGACAAGGATAGGTCATGCAAAGGAAGTGGGTTCAACTAAGGTGGCAAAAGCATTTGAAGCATTTGATCCTAATGCAATAAGTAAGTGCAGGAGTAAGACCATGGGATTTATCGGGATGATCGAAAATGGTTGCTTGCCTTGTTTCTCACAGGAGTGACAATATCCGTCAGACGGATATTCGGTGGAATCCGGGGGAGCGGAGCCCTGGATTTTTCTGATACTTTTTCATATATAAATTATTTTCATTGGAGTTACAGATTAATTTCTCCGCATTTTTGAAGTTTTAAACATTTTTGGAATTATTCTTATACTGGAAAATCCCTTTACTCCATCAGCATGACATCAGCAGGTCCAATTGGCCGTTGAAAGTCAAACCTGACCAGTGGGACCCACTGGTCAGTGTCTCTGGTCAGTTTTAGATTAAAATTAAACTTAATTAGCTAATTAATCTCACTGGACCCACATGTCAATGACTTATCAAATTATTTGATTTTATTTTTATTATTTCTAAACTCCCAGAGGCTGGCCCCACACGTCAGTGGCTCAGGCCAGCTGAGATCCACCGGTGGCGAGGTCGTCCTCGCTGGCAGGGAGCCTCTGGCGAGCACCAGTACGTCGGAAGGGCCTGGAAATGGCGCACACGGGGCCAAACTCGGCGCGGAGAGCACCAGAGGAACGACACTTCTCCCGCGGGTTCATTTTTGCACTTGGCTGGGGCTGATTTGGCCAGAGATGACGTCAGCGACGAGCTTGGCGGCGGCCAAGGTTCGGGCATCATTAGGTCTTCGATACAGAGAGAGTTACGCACGGGCCTCAGAAGGACGAGCTGATCACCGGAGGGCTACCCGCGACGAGCTCCCACGGCAGATCTCGTCGGGCTCCGATGGAACTAGGCCTAGAGGAGGGGATCGACGGGGAGATCTTAGGGGAAATATGCACAAGCTCACGAGGAGTGCAGTGGTGGCGCTAGCTTGCTCGGGGAAGGCCTGGAGAAGAGGAACGCCAGCGACGAGCTTCAGTGACCCGAGGAAGAAGACGACTGCGTCTCGTCGTTTCACTGCGTCTCGGCGTCGGGCTCTTGGCTAGAAAGCTTCAGGGAGTTGCGGCGGACCTATTGCGCGGCTCAGGAGGGAGAAGGGTAGGATAGAACGACGGCGAGCTCGAGCTCTGCTCGGGCTCCAATGGCGGCAGAAAGAAACGAGGCAGAGGGGGATAATGAGCTGGGGAATGGATAGCTACGAGCTCGGGGAGGTTATACCCGTGCTTGCCAGCGCGAAGCGGCGGCCAGGCAGCCAGGGAGCTGCGTGGAGGCGCGCGGCGACGCGGCGGCCACCTCCTACTCCTACTGGCGAGCAGGAAGAGGACAGGAGCAGATGGGCCGGGCCAGGTGAGCGTCAGGTAAGGTTTTTCTCATTTTCTTTCTGATTTGTTTCTGTATTGCTATTTCATTAACTTTCTATTTATTTCAGCTCCCAAATAGTTTGTAAAAGCTATTTTAAACACACCAGAATATTTGTTGGAATATTTCCAACCATTCCCAAAGTTTTCAACATTTTTGAAAGTTTAAAGTTTCTGATTTCAAATTTAAAACTTGAAACCAATAGTTTTTTGCATTTATTTAAAATGCTTAAAGTGTCAAGAAAAAGGTTTTCTTCATTGCTTATTTACTTTCATGATTTATCAGAA
Organism: Hordeum vulgare subsp. vulgare; assembly: GCF_904849725.1. Classification (NCBI taxonomy): domain Eukaryota; kingdom Viridiplantae; phylum Streptophyta; class Magnoliopsida; order Poales; family Poaceae; genus Hordeum; species Hordeum vulgare. The sequence goes on along the minus strand of NC_058519.1, from coordinate 264,482,047 downwards.
AGATTGAACTTTTCTTGAGGCCATTTTGGGTTCATTGATTTTAACTAGTTTGAATTTCCTTTAATTTGAGAAGTGGCTAGGGTTTGTTGAATTTTCCTTCACCACTTACTTTGTTCTTGTTGAGAATTTCCTAGATGCAATGCAAAAAAAACATGAGCACAAAGCTAACTTGCTTAAGGGGTCAGGGATGTGACAACTCACCCCCACTCAAAAGAATCTCGTCCCGAGATTTAGAAGTCGTCGGGAATAACGCAGGATACTCAAGTCAGAGACGATCCTCTCTTTCCCAAGTTGCCTCCTTTTCAGAATGATTTGACCATTGAACTTTAAGAAACCTGAGGTTTCGACGTCGAGTGGTACGCTCAGCTTGACCAAGAATACGCACGGGGTATTCTTGGTATGAAAGGTTATCTTGGAGATCAAGCTTTTCCTGGTCCACTTCACGGATAGGATCCGAAAAGCAAAGCCTGAGTTGCGAGACGTGGAAGACATCATGAACCTTGGAAAGATGCGGAGGAAGTTCCAACTGGTAGGCAACTTCTCCATCTTTGGCAAGAATGCGAAAAGGACCAATGTAACGAGGAGCCAACTTGCCCTTGATACCAAATCGATGGGTACCCTTCAAAGGTGTAACCCGAAGGTAAGCCTTCTCGTCAACTCCAAAGGTCACAGCCTTATGATGACGATCATATTGGCTCTTTTGACGGGACTGGGCTGTTTTCAACTTTTCACGAATAATGCGAACCTGCTCTTCCGCATCCTGGATCATGTCCGGGCCAAAGAGTTGCCTCTCTCCGGTTTCTGACCAATTAAGAGGTGTTCGACATCTTCGTCCATAGAGAACTTCAAAAGGAGCTTTGCCCAAGCTTGATTGATAACTATTGTTATAAGCGAATTCGGCAAATGGAAGGCACTTCTCCCAATTCATACCGAACGATATAACACAAGCTCGGAGCATTTCTTCTAAGATTTGATTCACTCTTTCTACTTGGCCACTTGATTTGGGATGGAAAGCAGTGCTAAAAGATAAGTGAGTCCCCATGGCATTCTGAAAACTTTCCCAGAAGCGAGAAGTAAAGATACTCCCACGGTCCGAGTTAATCTCCAAGGGAACACCATGAAGAGACACCATTCGAGTGACATATAACTCGGCTAGCTGGCTAGCTGTTATACTCTCACGAACGGGAACAAAATGAGCCACTTTGGACGGTCAATGACCACAAAGATAGCATTATTTCCTTTCTCGGTCTTGGGAAATCTGGTAATGAAATCCATGCTAACTTTATCCCATTTCCATTCAGGAATAGCTAGAGGTTGAAGGGTGCCAGCAGGCCTTTGATGTTCTGCCTTAACTCGACGACAAACGTCGCAGTTAGCAAGGAACTCAACAATTTCTCTCTTCATCCTAGTCCACCAGAACCTCTGACGTAGGTCCTGATACATCTTAGTACTACCGGGATGAATGGTGAGAGGAGAATCATGACCCTCCTTAAGGATCAATTGCCGCAGACGTTTGCTCTTAGGAACCACTAAACGGTTCTGAAAGAACACAACACCTTTCTCATTGATGAAGAAATCCCTAGCGTTACCGCTAGCAATATTCTCCTTGATCCGGGATATACCCTTATCATAAGCATGCACGGCTATGATTTGATCCTTAAGAGTAGGCTTTGCCACCAGGGTAGAAAGGAATCCTTGAGGAACAATATGAAGATTCAACTTCCGAAAGTCCTCATAGAGATGTGGTTGACCATGTTGTAGCATCAAATTGTTACAATAAGATTTAGGACTTAGTGCATCGGCCATAACATTGGCCTTCCCCAGGGTGTAAGTTATCCCTAATTTGTAATCCGAGATCAACTCAACCGACCGTCTTTGCCTGAGTTTCAAATCCGGCTGGGTGAAGATACATTTCAGACTTTGGTGATCAGTGAATATTTCGCAACGATTACCCAAAAGGTAATGTCGCCAGGTTTTTAGTGCATGGACCACAGCTGCAAGCTCAAGGTCATGTGTGGGATAATTATCCTCATGTGGACGCAACTGTCGAGATGCGTATGCGATCACATGACGATCTTGCATGAGAATGCAACCTAATCCTTGTCGCGAGGCGTCGCAATAGATAACAAAGTCCTCAGAAAAATCTGGTGGTAGCAACACAGGTGCGGAAGTCAGGCGTCTTTTCAGTTCCTGAAAACTATGCTCACACTGTGGTGTCCACTCAAACTTTTTATCCTTCTTGAGGAGTTCAGTTAGAGGCTTTGCAACCTTGGAGAAATTCTCGACAAAGCGGCGACAATAGCCCGCTAGACCAAGAAAACTCCAAACTTGCTTAACCGATTCAGGTTGAGTCCAATCAAGGACAACTTGAACTCTCTCGGGATTGACAGCAATACCCTTACCAGAGATTACGTGACCTAGATAGGTCACTTCTGGTAACCAAAATTCACATTTTGAAAACTTGGCATAAAGGCGATGCTCTCGAAGTTTCATCAATACCAGCCTTAGATGCTCGGCATGTTCTTGTTCGTTCTTCCAGTAGATGAGAATATCATCGAGGTATACCACGACGAATTTATCCAAATACTCCATGAAGATTGAATTCATAAGACGAGAGAAGGTGGCTGGGGCATTGGTTAAACCGAAGGACATGACGGTGTACTCATATTGGCCATAACGAGTAACAAAAGCCGTTTTTGGAATGTCCCCGTTCTTGATCTTGATTTGATGGTATCCCAACCTCAAATCCATTTTGGAAAAGATTGAGGATCCAGCGAGGTGATCATACAGATCGTTGATTCTGGGGAGCGGGTACTTGTTCTTTATGGTGACCAGATTAACTGGTCGGTAATCTACAACCATCTGATCCGTTCCGTCTTTCTTCTTGACGAAGAGGACGGGGCAATCCCAAGGAGAAGAGCTAGGACGAATGAAACCTTTATTCAAGGCCTCATCTAGTTGCTTCGTAAGTTCGGATAGCTCCAGGGGTGCCATCTTATATGGTCTTCTGGCGATTGGGATGGTTCCCGGAACAAGATCTATCACAAACTCTACATCTCTCTCAGGTGGAATTCCTGGCAGTTCCTCTGGAAAAACATCCGGGAAGTCACGGACTACCGGAATGTCTTCAAGTTCCGGAAGAGGGTTGGCATTTAAGGAATAGAGTTGGCATTTGGCAACTCGAGTAGAGACATTTACTATCTCACCCGAGGGATGGGTAAGCTGGACATTTCTAGAATGAGTATCAATCTTGGCACAGTGAGCTGACATCCAGTCCATGCCCAAGATGATATTAATATCCGAAGATTTCAATGCTATCAATGAGGCTAGAAAAACTAGCATGTCTAGTAGAATTTCATAGACATAGGTTATCCTAGAGGTTTGCCATTTACTACCAGGAGTTTGGACAACCAACGGAATTGGCATATCACAAAAAGACATGTTATGCAACTATGCATATCCTTCTGAAATGAAGGAATGAGAAGACCCAGTGTCAAAGAGAACAGACGCTGGGTGATGATTAACAAGAAGCGTACCCAGTATGAAGTTGGGATCCTCTGCAGCTTCTTCTGCTGAGACATAGTTCACACGGCCACGTGCAGGAGTTGGCTTCACATAGTAAGCTTTGCCCGACTTGCCTTACCCGACGGACTTTCCGAGTTGCTTGGCACCCACATTTTGAGGACACTCACGGGAATAGTGCCCTGGTTCTCCACACTTGTAGCATATCACTTGGTTGGCACGTGGTTAAGCATTGCTAGCTGGACCACCATAAGTTTTTTCTAGAGGGTTGGTCCGATTCGTCTGAGGCGCCACGTAGGATGGCCTCGGAGTGTATCTTGGCGGCAGGGAACTGTTCGGAACCCACAGCCTGCGTTTTGGGACGCGGAACCAGAAGACGAGCCAAAGTCACGGGAGTGCTTCCTTGTGGCTTCAAAGTCAGCATGACCAGTCTCGGCACTGATTGCCTTGTTGACCAGGGCTTGAAAGCTTGCACACTCGTGGAGGCGCAGATCACAACGAAGCTCAGGGCTCAGACCCTTACGGAATCTTGCTTGCTTCTTGGCGTCAGTAGACACCTCCTCTGTTGCATAGCGGGCGAGGTTACCGAACTCGCGGCTATAGGCATCCACGGTCAACTTGCCCTGGGTGAAAGCACAGAACTCCTCTCTCTTTCTGTCCATCAGGCCCTCTGGAATATGGTGTAGAGGAAAGGCTGCACTGAAGTCTGCCCATGTGGCTCCTGGTTCAGCGGGACGCATAGCTTCAAAGTTCTCCCACCACAGATTGGCGGGTCCTTCCAGGAAATACGCTGCAAAGGTCACCTTGTCGGCCTCAGAAACATTCACAGAGCGAATCTTGCGTGCGATGCTGCACACCCAGTCATCAGCGTCGAGGGGATCGATGGAATGATGAAAGTTTCGAGGATTCAGCTTCACGAAGTCGTTGAGGGACACTGCAGCATTCCTAGGCTGACGAGCCGTATTCTGCTCAATACGCTCTAACAGTCGGTTGGTCTCCCTTTTGTTTCTCTCTGCCTCAAGCATAACTTCCGCCAGAGGTGCGGGTGAGGCAGGTCTTCCTGCGACGCTTGACTACCCTCGCCTTGCTCATGACCAGGGGCACGGTTCAACCTAGTGAACACCATCCTGACAAACAAACTCACAGCTTAGACCAATATCATATCAATACTAGCTATGGATTAAGAATGTACTGAACACACGGAAGGCGGAAATGAATATCCGAACAACATGGTAACAAGCAACTGCTATATATACACTATGGTTCATACACACCCTTACATAGTTCAGTACAACCTTAACTGAAGAGCAAACTACTGAAATTATGAAACTACTCATCAGAGGCTTACAAGCTTCCTATACATTATTTATCTAGGCCTCCGGAATTTGTTTCACATCACAGGCATACTTCACAAGTCACGCAGGACTGTGAACGGACGGCTACTACCATCCTATCCTTCCGCTCACAGCTCAGTCATCCGCATAGAACATCTCATAGAGATTACCTCCCTCACCTGGAAGCTCAACCTGCGGATCAGGAAACACTCTAGCCTGAGATCCCTGGGATCCATAAGGACACGGATGTGGCCTTGGTCCCATGACTGGTGGTAAGAGGGGCCCCCGAAGAGGGGTGACTCCTCCTATAGCTGGCCAGTCAACGTGGGCCGGAAGATGGGTCCTAACAGGGTTCAGCATCTCCATATCTCCGTACCCTGTCTGTACTACCGGTGCCAGCTGCGTCAAAGCCGTCCACAGACGGGCACGGGTATCATAAAGCTCCATGCGGAGAGCACGAGCATCCCTATCTCTGTTCTCTAGCATCTCAACAGTGGACTGCAGTAGTGGATCCACCATAGAAGAATCAAAATAAACTCCACTGAGGTATCCCTCTTCACCAGGCTGAGAGGCCGGAACATAGCAGAACTCTGAATTCTGCAGCAGTGCATGTCTCGCTCTCATAATGGTCAGCATTGAATAGGCAGCATCTTGTACTGCCATGTCAACAGTGACTCCCAACCCATAGGACCAATGGATTGGCTCCTCAGCTCCAGGGTAGTCTGGAAATACCCTAACAGTGCAGATGTACTGGCTCTGGTTGAAGTCTCGGTACTGTTCCTCCACTGTGTACTCGGGGTACCAGGGTAACTGCACACCGACATCACCCTGACCAGCATGGCCGTATGACCTGGTACATCAATGCACCTGGTCAGACGTACCACCTGACGAGAAGGACGGCCAGGCATATGTAAATAGAGAGTAATGCAAAAGCATTAGAGCTCCGAATGCAAAAATTGGGCAGCATAACAGCTGTAAATTCTCAAAAACAAATTTTGGGACAACCCAAAATGGAATAGCGTAACCACTCAACTATCAAGTTCAATTCTCTGATCATCAAACTTACTTCCTTTTTTCTAGGAATGAAAGAAACCCAAATATCTCTTGACCCGTAGTCCTATAATCTACCGATCAGAAACACGAGCCTAGAAGAAGATGAGTAACCTAGTCCTTAATTCCCGCAGAAAAGACGAGGATGACCAGAATAGAATAACTTGAGAAGCGAACAATAGTCTTACGTTCCCTTCCACAAAAAATTCCCTTATATATAACTAAACCAATTCTAGACTCAACTTCGACCAGTTTGGCTTAGTAATCCTAGAGTCAGTCAGGCTCTGATACCAACGATGTCGGGACCCCGATCCTAAGCCATAGGAATCCAGCCTGTAACACATCGCATGCCTTTGCGGTCTCACGCACGGTTAACCCCACGGCTGCAGCATTACCTTAGCCGGGACTGTTTGCGTCTTTTGACTCACGTATGCAATAGTGTCGCTAGCATTCCAATGTCAAAGAACCCGGATCGACAAGTCTAGTCATAAACCAAAGTGGCAGCACCGCACAAGGACAGGCATACATGACCCAACAAAGCAGGTGTTGGTCACTAGCGAGTGTAGACGAGTCATAGCAAGCTACTAGGACTCCATTACATCGCGTGTCATTTCCCCAAAGGGGACAGACACAGCAGCTAAGAAGGACACATGCCGGTCAACCAATGTGTCCGGAGCAGTAGCGAGCTATCACGGCTCATTGGAACACAAAGGGGCATTTCCTTGTAAGGAGTGCTACTAAAGTTCACGACTAGGTAATCGAACCCCATACATATCAAGTACGACACACATACGCATGGCATACCGATATGTATAGATACATCGATGGCATCACAACATAACCATAACATACAAGCTTTATTTAAGAGGCTCGGAAGAGCCACACACATAATATTACACAGTAAGGGTCTCATGACCCATAATAGCAGTCATTCAGTTACAAGCCAGCGGAAGAGTTTAAAACTGTCTGAGTACAGACAGGTGCAACTAAAAGGCACATGGCCTGACTATACTACAGACCCAACATACGGCCAGATCGTAGCTGGGACACCAGCTACTCGTCGTCATCGATGTCTATGAAGAACCCTCCGTTAGGGTCATTAGCAACCTCTACAACATTTATTAAGCAAACATGAGTACGGAGGTACTCAGCAAGACTTTAGGATAACTATCTACTCATGCAATGTATCAATAAGGTATTGTGGGGTTTCATGCGGAAAGCCAGCATTTGACTCGTGGCTGGACAACTTGCATTTTTAAATAATTTTGACGACTTGATTTTCTCGCACACGAGTCCACTAACACCACAACAATACACCATCCTGGAATCATTCCGTCCCCATGGGGAAATTCCATCCACGACACTCACACTTATCTTGACAATTTTATGAGTAGCCATTGAAGTTATCTATGAACAACATATGTCTCCAAGTAGTCCATATTCGCGGACGCGGCTATTCGAATAGATCATAACCCTGCAGGGGTGTACTTCGTCACACACGCTCTCGCCACTTATCGCCATGTGCACGTCATGCACCTCGGTAGCCTTCAAGCGGAAGCCCAGCGAGGGAGTCAGCCACGATCGTTAACCACACTAGTACCTAGTCCAGGTTTATCGCCTATCTGAGAGTAACCCGTACGGAAGTCCGGCCGAGGTTTCCGTCACGGCCTCAAACAATGTGCGCAGGGTTCCCAAGCCCACCATCCGGGTGCCACTTGGTACACCGTGCCACTGCCTACCGCATCACAGCCCACCTCTCAGGTCAGCACCATGCACGGCCTCCAGCATGACTATAAACACCAGAAACTACTAGCAACTCCTGGACCGAGTACTAAGCGATTAATAAGTCGAGAGGGTCAATTAAATATCCCAACGTGTGGTAGCATCTAGTCTTGGATTACATACACGGAACTCAGTTCCTAAGGACGGTTCCAATAAAACAACCCGCCATGTACTCCTACACAGCCTTTCACCGGTACCTTTACCAAATCAGGTTCAACACACGGCCTTTGCTTACCAAACACATTCTCACAATTTTGTTCATCTCCTAGATGACAGACCATACACAAATCTAAGCATAGCATGCATAGCAGGATAAGGCACATCATAGCTCAAGCAACTACCAGGTATGCTAGGTTGCAAGGTTCAGCTATTTACTGTGACAAGGATAGGTCATGCAAAGGAAGTGGGTTCAACTAACGTGGCAAAAGCATTTGAAGCATTTGATCCTAATGCAATAAGTAAGTGCAGGACTAAGAACATGGGATTTATCGGGATAATCAAAAATGGTTGCTTGCCTTGTTGCTCAAAGGAGTGACAATATCCGTAAGACGAATATTCGGTGGAATCCGGGGGAGCGGAGCCTACCGAAAGGAATGACAACAATCAATAACAAACATATGCAATCAAGATGATGCATGAGCATGGCATGAGGATGCAAGGTGATAAACTAATATAACTAGCATGTATTAGGTTTGAAGTTGATTTGATTGAAATTCAAATATCACTTTAAACAAGGTATTCTCGGATACCATTTTAATTGATTCGACCTGATGCTCAGATCAACTTGATGTTAACATGCATGGGATGACATGTTAGGTTGCTGGTTTGTAATTAGGACAGTATTTCATCATGTCAATCATAGTGAAATTCAAATATTTTCCATATTCGATTTATAAAGTATTTATAAGAATTGACTTATTCAATAATCTACATGTTTGGGTTCTGTAACATTTTCAAACATGTTTGAAAATGGCATATTCAGATTCCTTGGATTTTTCTGATACTTTTTCCTATATAAATTATTTTCATTGGAGTTACAAATTAATTTCGATGAATTTTTGAAGTTTTAAACATTTCTGGAATTATTCTTATACTGGAAAATCCCTTTACTGCATCAGCATGACATCAGCAGGTCCAACTGGTCGTTGAAAGTCAAACCTGACCAGTGGGACCCACTGGTCAGTGTCTTTGGTCAGTTTTAGATTAAAATTAAACTTAATTAGCTAATTAATCTCACTCGACCCACATGTCAGTGACTTATCAAATTATTTGATTTTATTTTTATTATTTCTAAACTCCCAGAGGCTAGCCCCACACGTCATTGGCTCAGGCCAGCTGAGATCCACCGATGGCGAGGTCGTCCTAGCCGGCGGGGAGCCTCCGGCGAGCACTAGTACGTCGGAAGGGCTCGGAAACGGCACACAGGGGGCCAAACTCGGCGTGGAGAGCACCAGAGGAACGGCACATCTCCCGCGGGTTCATTTTTGCACTTGGCTGGGGCTGATCTGGCCAGAGATGACGCCGGCGACGAGCTTGGCGGCGGCCAAGGTTCGGGCGTCATCGGGGTCTTCGGTACAGAGGGAGTTACGCACGGGACTTAGCTCCTACGGCATCTACGCGACGGCCTGAAGCTGCTGGTGGCCTCAGAAGGACGAGCTGATCACCGGAGGGCTACCGACGACGAGCTCCCGCGGCAGATTTCGTCGGGCTCCGATGGAACTAGGCCTAGAGGAGGGGATCGACGGGGAGATCTTAGGGGAAAGATGCGCAAGCTCACGAGGAGTGCAGTGGTGGCGCTAGCTTGCTCGGGGACGGCCTGGAGAGGAGGAACGCCGGCGACGAGCTTCGGTGACCCGAGGAAGAAGACGACTGCGTCTCGTCGTATCACTGCGTCTCGGCGTCGGGCTCGTGGCTAGAAAGCTTCAGGGAGTTGCGGCGGACCTATTGCGCGGCTCAGGAGGGAGAAGGGTCGGATAGAACGACAGCGAGCTCGAGATCTGCTCGGGCTCCAATGGCGGCAGAAAGAAATGAGGCAGAGGGGGAGAATGAGCTTGGGAACGGATAGCTACGAGCTCGGGGAGGTTATCCCCCTGCTTGCCAGCGCGAAGCGGCGGCCAGGCAACCAGGGAGCTGCATGGAGGCGCGTGGCGACGCGGCGGCCACCTCCTGCTCCTACTGGCGAGGAGGAAGAGGACAGGAGCAGATGGGTCGGGCCAGGTGAGCGTCAGGTAAGGTTTTTCTCATTTTCTTTCTGATTTGTTTCTGTATTGCTATTTCATTAACTTTCTATTTATTTCAGCTCCCAAATAGTTTGTAAAAGCTATTTTAAACACACCAGAATATTTGTTGGAATATTTCCAACCATTCCCAAAGTTTTCAACATTTTTGAAAGTTTAAAGTTTCTGATTTCAAATTTAAAACTTGAAACCAATAGTTTTTTGCATTTATTTAAAATGCTTAAAGTGTCAAGAAAAAGGTTTTCTTCATTGCTTATTTACTTTCATGATTTATCAGAAAGATTGAACTTTTCTTGAGGCCATTTTGGGTTCATTGATTTTAACTAGTTTGAATTTCCTTTAATTTGAGAAGTGGCTAGGGTTTGTTGAATTTTCCTTCACCACTTACTTTGTTCTTGTTGAGAATTTCCTAGATGCAATGCAAAAAAAACATGAGCACAAAGCTAACTTGCTTAAGGGGTCAGGGATGTGACAACTCACCCCCACTCAAAAGAATCTCGTCCCGAGATTTAGAAGTCGTCGGGAATAACGCAGGATACTCAAGTCGGAGCCACCTACTTCGTGTTGTGGAGTGCAACCAAGATGTTTGTAAGGTCAAGGAGAACGCCTACTTCGTGAAGACCTACCGTGACTAAGGCTAGGCCTTCATGGGCGGAAGTCGTGGTGGAATAGACAAGGCCGCTTCTTCATGGACCCCTGGTGGGTGGAGCCCTTCGTGGACTCCCACAAAATGTTACCCTTTGTGGGTTGAAGTCTCCACTAACACGGACGTACTATGGCACCACCTATCGTAATCATGGCAAAAAACGTCGTGTCAACCTCATGCATTTGATCTCCCTACCTTACTCCTTTACTTTACACTTGCATGTTTTACTTTCCGCTACTATACTCTTAGAAATGCTTGTGTAGGGTGTATTCACTTGCTATAACTACAAAATCTGCCTCTCAACTAAAAGTGGGAGAAGGCAAAAAAATTATCTTGTCAAGTAGTCTAATCACCCCCCCTCTAGACATACTTTCGATCCATAGAGTGATACGCACTTCATTCCTTGCACTACTTTGCAGTACAGGATGGGCTTGCCTTGGTCCTTTGTGAAGCCTTTTGAGAGGCGATGCATGTGTAGAGGCTTCATCCTCCATTGGTGAGAATGGTGAGAAAGGAGGTCTTGCCACAATTGCTAGACAGGGACTTGGCGGAGATTCAAGAGCAGTTTCTTGCACATCTGGCATTGGAGGAGTGCCAATATCTACATATTCAATGTCTTGACGCAGTGGTGATGATACCACTTGTGTATCCAGTTGAGGTACTGTACACTCTCTCGTTGAACATTGACTTTAGGGCAAGCAATGTCTACAGTTACGGTGGTGTCGGTAGCTGGTGCATCATTAGTTGTTGGAGCATGTGTGTTAGCAGGCTCATGAAGAACAAGTTGCCTCTCAACATTTTCTAAGGCAGGAGGAGCCATTGAGATTGGCATCCCATGGAGTGGCACCTCAGGAGCAAGTGGTGTGGCAGATGGAGCTTGAGGGGGCTTGGGAACTTCGTCCTAACCCGAAGACTTTGGCTTCTTGCTCTACCGTTGCTTGAAGGGTTGGGCTTCAGGAGTTGGAGCAGACTTTGATTTCATGGCTTCAGCTCTCTTGGTCTTCTTGCTGGATGCAGCAGAGGAAGGAGGGGGTGTTCTTGTGTCAGAGAAGCCAGCGGGGAAGATAATCTTGGGCATGTCTTGCTCTCTTGAGGTACCCTGGCTCGAAGACAATGAACCTTGCCTTGACGTTTCGATAATTCTCAGGTAAAGAGCAAGATGACCAAGAGCTTTGCGCTTTAGCATTTCATTTTGAGCCCTCACCATCTACCTAGATTTGGTCATGAGATGCTCAAGGGCGCCTTTGACAGCATAAGAACTCTTATCAAATTCAGCCTTCATATCTTTCATGCAGAGTTGATACCCTTGAATCTGACGGGCCGTGAGCTTGTGCATATTTTTCTTGAAGACATCCTTTTCATAGCGAATCTTTTCATGCTGCTGCACAACCTTTTGAGCCAATGTGAGTTCTTCACTCACCGGCCCTTGAAAAGTGACACTCAGTCCTATTGGTAGTTGTAGGGCATAGATAGAGAGATTGGGATCAGTAAACCATTCATCGATGAACTGGTCTATGATTTTTGCATCTGTGAGAGGTAAGCCTTTGAGATGCTTTTCCTCTTCCTCTTTCTGCTTAATCAGCCTTTCCATGGCTTCATCACCATATTCATCATCATACAACTCACTCATGTTGGCAGCATCCATCAAGGAGAGGGATGGCTTCGGCCAACGGGCACCAACATGTTTCCGCTTGAGTCTATGAGCAATGGGAGAGTCTTCCTCCATGTGATATGATGCAGTTGGTTTGCATCTTGAGGCTTGAGGTGAAGCTCTTGGCCCTGAATCCTTTGCATGCTTAATCTTGGAAGCCTTTGAAGTCTCATGCTTCGAAGCCTTCATAGTATCAGGCTTGGAAGAATTTGATTTCTCCTTTGGCTTCAGTTGTGAAACATGCGGCTAATAGTCCTCATTAGATGCTTTCTGTGCCAGAGAGCGACCAACGATGCTTGATGGATCTGGTTGCTCAGGTATTGGGGGTCACACCATCAATGGGTAGAAGCCAATCTGTATAGCTTCGGCCTTTGTCTTTGGAAGAAGATTCTTGTATATGGTATCTGTCCATGGAGCCTTCTTGGCATTCTTCCTGGCATATTCATCTGTGACAAAGCGGTAATTCAACCACTCCTCCAGCCAATATGTTCGGATCCACTGGATCCGGGTCTTGCGTTGTTGGTAGCTTTCACTAGAGTCGGACTTGTACATCGCATATAGATTTGGTGGAAGATCTTTGGGAGTGTTCAGACGTCTTTGTCTTCCACCCTTCTTGGGAGTGTTATCTCTGGACATTGTCTTGAACTTCGCCAAAGACTTCACAAACGGGTTCAGATGAGAGCAAACTTTAGGTGATTCCATGTGTATCTGCAAATAGTCTGGAAACAAATTCAGACTATGAGATCCTATTGATTCTACCACACACATGTACCTATGAAATAATTAAATATGTAGTGGAATAGACGAGGCCATATGCGTTCTCAGAAGATTTTGATGATAATACATTGTGTGGAGATATTGACGTCATACATCGAACACTTTCACTTTTGCTCAAGATAAGGTGGTTTCAGATTTGTACTAGTCCAAGAATTTGCACAAGTGAGAAATCAACCCATAATTTTACCACAAGTTAAAGTACTGAGAAAATAAGGATAGATGTGTGATACGTCTCAAACGTATCTATAATTTTTTATGGTTTCATGCTATTATCTTGTCAACTTTGGATGTTTTATGTACCTTTTATATCTTTTTTGGGACTAACTTATTAATTCAGTGCCAAGTGCCAGTTCCTGTTTTTTCTGTGTTTTTGACTCTTTTCAGATCTGATTTTGGAATGGAGTCCAAACGGAATAAAATCCCCGAAATAAATTTTTCCAGAACGGAAGAAGATCGGGGGACTTGAGGGCCAAGGTAGGAGAGCCACAGGGGCCCACAAGCCCTATAGCCGACACCAGGGGGGCCGGCGGCTACCAGGATTGTGGCCTCCCTGGCGCCCCCTGCCCTAGCTCTTTGGCCTATATATTCCCTAAAATCTAGAAAAAAATCAGGGCATCCACGAAAAAACTTTTCCACCGGCGCAAGCTTCTGTTTCCGCGAGATATCATCTGGAGACCCTTCCTGGTGCCCTACCGGAGGGGACTTTGGAGTTGGAGGGCTTCTACATCAACATCATCGCCTGTCCAATGACTCGTGAGTAGTCCACTTCAGACCTACGGGTCTGTAGTTAGTAGCTAGATGGCTTCTTCTCTCTCTTGGATCTTCAATACAAAGTTCTCCATGATCTTCATGGAGATCTATCCGATGTAATCCTCTTTGGCGGTGTGTTTGTCGAGATCCGATGAATTGTGGATTTGTGATCAGATTATCTTTGATATATATTTGAGTCTTTCCTGATTTCTTATATGCATGATTTGATATCCTTGTAAATCTCTCGGAGTCTTGGGTTTTGTTTGGCCAACTAGATCTATGATTCTTGCAATGGGAGAAGTGCTTGGTTTTGGGTTCATACCGTGTGGTGACCTTTCCGAGTGACAGAAGGGGCAGCAAGGCACGCATCATGTTGTTGCCATCAAGGGTAACTAGATGGGCTTTTACCATAGATATGAGATTGTCCATCTACATCATGTCATCTTGCTTAAGGCGTTACTCTGTTCTTATGAACTTAATACACTAGATGCATGCTGGATAGCGGTCGACGTGTGGAGTAATAGTAGTAGATGCAGAAAGTATCGGTCTACTTGTTTTGGACGTGATGCATATAGATATAATCAATGCCATAGATAACGTCACGACTTTGCGCGGTTCTATCAATTGATCGACAGTAATTCGTTCACCCACCGTCTAGTTGCTTTCATGAGAGAAGCCATTAGTGAACACTACGGCCCCCAAGTCTATTCACAACTATCGTTTCCACTTTCACTTTTACTTCGCTTTGTTTACTTTTTGCTTTCAGTTCTCACTTTGCAAACAATCTTTAAGGGATTGACAACCCCTTCATGGAGTTGGGTGCAAGCTCTTTGTGTTTGTGCAGGTACTTGTGACTTGATGCGATCCTCCCTCTGGATCGATACCTTGGTTCTCAAAACTGAGGGAAATACTTACCGCCCTGTGCTACATAACCCTTTCCGCTTCGAGGGAACACCAACGCAAGGCTCCAAGGCCACGGGGGAATCCTTTGCATATTTGCCAAGGAAGTCCCTAAAGGCGTAGCCATAGCAGAATGATTCCTCGCGCCGTTGCTGAGGAGTATCAAGACAAGAATAGTCTCCCGTCAACACGCTTATTTCTGGTGCCATTGGAAGGTCTTTTGTTTCAGTAGCAGAAGTATTTCTGGCGCCATTGCTGGGGAAGAAGAGATCAAGTCAAGATCTATCCAAGTAGGTGTCACAAACTCACCTCTTGCATTTACCTTTTTTGCCAGTTGCCTCTCGTTTTCCTCTCCCCCACTTCACATTTCCCGTTTTCATTTTCCTTTTTCCTTTGCCGTTTTCATTTGCCTTTCTCCTTTTCTATTTTATTTTGCCTTGTTGCCGTTCTCTTTTGCCTGTTTCACTCGCTTACTTCCTACTCGTTTGTGTGTGGGATAGTCCATCAATGGCTAGACCCACCACTCCAAACGATACCCCTGAGAACAAAGTTCTCAATTTCAAGCAGATTGATAAATAAAGTTTAAAGGACGCTTGGTACCGGATTTGCAATGCTCAAAGTAGATCTACTCGTAAGCAATCCACTACCGTTCTTCTTCGCAGTTTTTATGTTGGAATAGGTATATTCTTGATACCATCGTAGGCGGGAATTTTTTGGGGAGACATACTGTTGACTCCTATGGAGCTATCATAAATTTGGTAGGCTCACCCCCGCTCATGGTTAATAGAACTACCTTGACCCTGGAACACGTGATGCAAAAGCTTGACGCTATTGAAAACAAAATTGCCACAATTGAACTTATCGAGGGTTTGGATAGAAAGATCCACAATCAAATTACTCAGTACGGATCCAAAGTGGGAATGGTTTTGAAAATTATAAGGGAGAAGGAACCTATAGTTAATGATTCCTCTAGAATTAGCAAACTAGAAGATGTCATAACCAACTTGGGTTCCGCTTTTGTCGTTGTGCAAAATACTCCAAATCTCACGCTCAAAAAGACAGTCAAATTTGTTTTTATTCCTAAAGCTAGTGGTGAGTCATCCAATAAAGATGAAGATCTTAAGATGATAAATGATCACACTACTTATGGTTTGAGCACCAAAGATGACTATACGTGATTCCATTACCTTTTGCCTAGCTAAGGGCGTTAAACAATAGCGCTTGTTGGGAGGCAACCCAATGAATCTATCCTTTTTCTTTCTGTTTTGTGTTTTCCACACTTTCATAATTCTGTTATGATTGTGTTTTTTGTGTTTCTTTTTGCATTTGTGCCAAGTAAAATCGTTATGATTAGTCTTGGGGATGATCGTTTGGTCATGCTGGAAAAGACATAAACTTTCTGCTCACGAAAATAATTTTCATTTTTTTTCTGTACGAGATTTTGAGTTGATTCTTTTTTGTTTCTGATTGCTACGCAAATTCTTCAAACTGTCGTAAGTTTTCAGAATTTGTGAAGTACCAGAAGTATACGAAGTATACATATTACTACAGACTGGTCTGCTGTTAACAGATTCTGTTTTTTGTTGAGTTGGTTGCTTATTTTGATGAAACTATGGATAGTATCGGGGGTATTAGCCATGGAAGATTGAAAATACAGTAACCCAACATCAACATAAGTACAATCTAAGTTTGCTACAGTACCTAAGGAAGTGGTGGTTTGCTTTCTTACACTAATGTTATCACGAGTTTCTGTTTAAGTTTCGTGTTGTGAAGGTTTCAAGTTTTGGGTGAAGTTCTTATGGACAAAGAGATAAAGAGTGGCAAGAGCTCAAGCTTGGGGATTCCCAAGGCACCGCAAGTTGATTCAAGGATGCCATAAAAGCCTAAGCTTGGGTATGCCCCGGGAAGGCATCCCCTCTTTCGTCTTCAATCCATCGGTAACATTACTTGGGGCTATATTTTTATTCACCACATTTTATGTGTTTTGCTTGGAGTGTCTTCTATCCTAGGAGTCTTTTATTTTTGTTGTGTCACAATCTCCCTTGCTGCACACCTATGGAGAGACACCTGCACTCAACGTGATTTTGTCGAGCTTCACTTATATCCTTTGGTAGACAATTCAGCTCACATGTGCTTCACTTATATCTTTTGAGCTAGTTCATTTTGCTCTATGTGCTTCACTTATATATTTTAGAGCACGGAAGCGCGTGGCTTGGTAGTTGATCTATGCTATGAAATTAGTCTCAAAAGGAGTAGTTATCCAAAGGGATATGAAAACTTCCACCTTCATGTGCATTGAATAGTTAGAGAAGTTTGATTCCTCTCAATTAGTTTTCAGATGTGATTGTGGTAATATTTAAGTTATGTTAGTATGGTGTTGTGGATCTAGAAATACTTGTGCTGAAGTTAGTGATTCCCTTAGCATGCACGTATGGTGAACCGCTATGTGATGAAGTCTGAGCATGATTTGTCTATTGATTGTCATCCTTTGTGTGGCGGTCGGGATCGCGCGATGGTTTATACCTACCAACCCTTCCCCTAGGAGTATGCGTTGAATGCTTTGTTTCGATTACTACTAAAACTTTTGCAACAAGTATATGAGTTCTTCATGACTAATGTTGAGTCCATGGTTTAGATGCACTTTCACCTTCCACCATCACTATCTTCTTTAGTGCCGTGAAACTTTCGCCGGTGCACAAAACCCACCATTAGCCTCCCTCAAAACAGCCACCATACCTACCTACTATGGCTTTTTCAAAGCCATTCCGAGATATATTGCCATGCAACTACCACCATGACATGTGCCACCACTTCTACATTGCCATTGCATGATCATAAGATAGCTAGAATGATGTTTCCTTTGTTGTCTATGCCATGCTAGATCATTGTCATGGTACACTACCGAAGGCATTTCATATAGAGTCATCATTGCTCTAAGTTTTGAGTTGAAAGTGTGATGATCATCATTGATGGAGCATTGTCCCATGTGAGGAAATAAAAGAGGCCAGCAAAGCCCATATACAAAAAGAGGCCAAAGATGCCCACCAAAAAGAAAAAAGAGGCCAAAGAGCCCACCAAAAAAATGAGAGAAAAAGAGAGAAGGGACAATGCTACTATCCTTCCACACTTGTGCTTATTAAGCACCATGATCTTCATGATTGAGAGTCTCTCGTCTCGTCACCACCATATAGCTAGTGGGAAATTTTCATTATATTACTTGGCTTGTATATTCCAATGATAGGCTTCCTCAAAATTGCCTTAGGTCGTCGTGAGCAAGCAAGTTGGACGCACACCCACTAGTTTTCTTTAAGAGCTTTCACATACTCTTAGCTCTAGTGCATCATTTGTATGGCAATCCCTACTCATTCACATATATCTATTGATGAGCATCTCCATAGCCCATTGATATGCCTAGTTAATGTGACCATCTTCTCCTTGTTTGTCTTGCAACCTCCACCACATTCCATTCCACTTATAGTGCTAAAACCACGGCTCACGCTCATGTATTGCGTGAGAGTTGAAAAGTTTTGAGAAAGTAAAGGTGTGAAAACAATTACTTGGCCAATATTGGGGTTGTGCATGATTTAAATTCGTTGTGCAAGGATGATAGAGCATAGCTAGACTATACGATTTTGTAGGGATAACTTTCTTTTGGCCTAGTTATTTTGAAAGTTCATGATTACCTTGCTAGTTTGCTTGAAGTATTATTGTCTCCACATCAATAGCAAACTATTGTTTTGAATCTAATGGATCTGAACATTCACGTCACATAAGAGGAGTTACAAAGGATATCTATGCTAGGTTGCATGAAAGCATCAAAAATTCATTCTTTATCACTTCCCTACTCGAGGACAAGGAGGAGTTAAGCTTGCGGATGCTTGACACGTCGCAAACATATCTATAATGTTTTATGGTTTCATGTTGTTATCTTGTCAACTTTGGATGTTTTATGTACCTTTTATATCTTTTTTGGGACTAACTTATTAATTCAGTGCCAAGTGTCAGTTCCTGTTTTTTCTGTCTTTTTGACTCTTTTCAGATCTGATTTTGGAACGGAGTCCAAACGGAATAAAATCCCCAAAATATTTTTTTCAAGAACAAAAGAAGATCGGGGGACTTGAGGGCCAAGGCAGGAGACCCACAGGGGGGCCACAAGCCATGTAGCCGCCACCAGGGGGCCGGCGGCTACCAGGCATGTGGCCTCCCTGGCACCCCCCTGTCCTAGCTCTTTGGCCTATATATTCCCTAAAATCCAGAAAAAAATCAGGGCATCCACGAAATCACTTCTCCGCTGCCGCAAGCTTCCGTTTCCGCGAGATCTCATCTGGAGACCCTTCCCGGTGCCCTGCCGGAGGGGACTTTGGAGTTGGAGGGCTTCTACATCAACATCATCGCATCTCCAATGACTCGTGAGTAGTCCACTTGAGACCTACGGGTCTGTAGTTAATATCTAGATGGCTTCTTCTCTCTATTGGATCTTCAATACAAAGTTCTCCATGATCTTCATGGAGATCTATCCGATGTAATCCTCTTTGGCAGTGTGTTTGTCAAGATCCGATGAATTGTATATTTGTGATCGGATTATCTATGATATATATTTGAGTCTTTTTTGATTGCTTATATGCATGATTTGATATCCTTGTAAGTCTCTCTGAGTCTTGGGTTTTGTTTGGCCAACTAGATCTATGATTCTTGCAATGGGAGAAGTGCTTGGTTTTGGTTTCATACCGTGTGGTGACCTTTCCTAGTGACAGAAGGGGCAGCAGCAAGGCAGGCATCATGTTGTTGCCATCAAGGGTAACAAGATGGGCTTTTATCGTAGATATGAGATTGTCCATCTACATCATGAAATCTTGCTTAAGGCGTTACTCTGTTCTTATGAACTTAATACACTAGATGCATGTTGGATAGCGGTCGACGTGCGGAGTAATAGTAGTAGATGCAGAAAGTATCGGTCTACTTGTTTTGGACGTGATGCCTATAGATATAATCATTCCATAGATAACGTCACGACTTTGCGCGGTTCTATCAATTGCTCGACAGTAATTCGTTCACCCACCGTCTACTTGCTTTCATGAGAGAAGCAACTAGTGAACACTACGACCCCCGGGTCTATTCAGAACTATCGTTTCCAATTTCGCTATTACTTCGCTTTGCTTACTCTTTGCTTTCAGTTCTCAGTTTGCAAACAATCTATAAGGGATTGACAACCCCTTCATAGCGTTGGGTGCATACTCTTTGTGTTTGTGCAGGTACTTGTGACTTGACGTGATCCTCCCTCTGGATCGATACCTTGGTTCTCAAAACTGAGGGAAATACTTACCGCCGCTGTGCTACATCACCCTTTCCGCTTCGAGGGAACACCAACGCAAGGCTCCAAGGCCACAGGGGGAATCCTTTGCATATTTTCCAAGGAAGTCCCTAAAGGCGTAGCCGTAGCAGAAGGATTCCTGGCGCCGTTGCTGAGGAGTATCAAGACAAGAATAGTCTCCCGTCAACACGCTTATTTCTGGTGCCATTGGAAGGTCTTTTGTTGCAGTAGCAATGTGCTGAGATCTATCGGATCTATAGTGGAAACCAGCTTTTGAAGATTTATGTAACTTTTAATATCAAACGAGCGGTAAAAATCAGCAATTATTTACCATGGTGAAGAACAAGAAGGACAGTTTAACGAGTCAAAGAGGCTGAGCGGTTCAATCTGCCACACCCTAGCTTGGTGGTCGCAGACAGCTACGGCGATGCCGGATGAAGATGGTCCCAGTCGACGTGAGTACGTCGACGAGGAAGTTGCGTCAGTGAAGCACTTCTTCTCCGGCTATGATGGAATCTAGCGACGGTACTAGGGTTTGGTGCTAGGAGGCGGAGATGGAGAGGTAAGAGTAATAAATGAGTTGGGGGCTTTGTACTTGTAATGGTGGGTGAAATAGGAACATCTCCGATTTGGTGCACCACACATGAAAATTTTGGCATTTTGCGCGGTAAAAAGATAAGTGTGAATTTTTTTAACTTCTTGCTTCGATTTATCTTCGACACACAAGGATTCTACAAAGACAATCAACACGTGTCAATTAGAATGCCTATGACTAGAACCAAAAAGTGTTAGGAGAGATAAGCATAAATGAGGTGTATGGGTCCGATCACATTTGCCTAGATAAAAGTCAAAGATATAGCTATAAGCATGTTGTTGTAGAGGACAAAACTCCATAGTTTCTCATATGACATATTCAAATGACACGTGCTCAAGTTCGACGACAAACACCAAATTCGAAGATAAACTCAAATCTCTGAAGAAAAAGTAATGTCTTCTTGAGGGTGGTGGCATTGCCAATCGTATAAGAATGTTTGACCCAGACATTGCGCACAATTATCGTGGCACTATGAAGTCATATTCTTTTTTAATGTATTCACATGTGGAGTGTGTGTCTTCATGAGTTGATGACAAACATTACATCGTGTATTGTGCATCAAAGTCATCTACATGCATAGGCATTAGGATGTGTGTCCATTCACTAGACATTTGACAATTCTAAGATATTTAGCTCACACTAAAGCTTGCAAAACCTCGTCTCATCCAAAGGATTCACGAAGATATCAGCCAAGTGCTCTTCTGACTTCACATATTTGATGACGATGTTGTCCTTCAACACATGATCACGAAGAAAATGATGTCGTATCTGAATGTGCTTGTTATTTGAGTGTTGTATTGGGTTGTAGGAAATCTTGATAGCACTCTCGTTGTCCCACTAGAGAGGTACTTTATTCTCGTTGATGTCGTAGTTCTTGACAGTTTTCTTCATCCATAGAAGTTGTGTACAGCACGTGCCAGCAGCAATATATTCGGCTTCAGTAGAGGAGAGTGAGACCCGGTTTTACTTCTTCGAAGACCAATAGACCAGTGATCGCCCAAGTAAGTGACAAGTGCCTAATGTAGACTTGCGATCAACTCTATCACCGGCAAAATCTGAGTTTGAATAGCCAATGAGATCAGACTTGGAGCCCTTCGGATACAATAATCCTAGCGTTGGGGTGTGAGCCAAATATCAAAGTATTTGCTTCACTGTGAGGTGATGCGACTCCTTTGGTGTCGCTTGGAATCGGGCACACATACAAACACTAACCATTATATCTGGCCTAGATGCACACGGGTACAATAAAGAGCGAGTCATTAAGAGATATAACTTCTGATCGAATTCTTTACCATTTTATTCAGTCCGGAGGTGGCCATTTGTTGGCCTTAGGGTCTTGTAGCCTTTACAATCTTGGATGACAAACTTCTTGAGGCACTCCTTAAGGTACTTCTCCTGTGATATGAAGATCTCATGAGGTTGCTATCAAATCTGAAGCGCTAGGAAGAACTTCAACTCACCCATCATAGACATCTAATATTTTTCTTGCATGATGAAGCTAAACTCATCTCTTTATCGATTGTTAGTACATCCGAAGATAATGTCATCAACATAGATTTGACATACAAACAGTTCACCATCATATGATTTAGTGAAGAGAGTAAGATCATGTGAACTAGGTTCGAAGCCTTTCTCCTTGAGTGTGTCATATCAGGCCATTGGTGCTTGTTTGAGGTCGTACAATGCCTTGTTGAGCCTATAGACCATGTCGGGGTGTTTTGGATCTTCAAACCCTGGTGGTTGAGCAACATATACTTCTTCCTCAATCTTACCATTGAGGAATGCACTTTTGACATCCATTTCATATGAGCATATATCATGATGGTTAGCATAAGCAAGCAACATGCGTATGTATTCAAGTCTAGCCACAGGTGCAAAGGTTTCATCCAACTTAATACCATCAGCTTGTGTGTAACCTTGAGCGACAAGCCAAGACTTGTTTCTGACAACTTGGCCACATTCATATTGCTTGTTGTGGTAGATCCACTTTGTTTTGATGACGTTGTGCTTGCGTGTATTGGGACACTTGACTAGCTCACATACGTTGTTGAGCTTGAATTGATAAAGCTCTTCTTGCATTGCTTGAATCTATTCTGATTCCATGAAGGCTTCCTCTACTTTGGTGGGCTCTAAGATAGACACAAAAGAAAAGTGCCCACAAAAGACACCCAATGCATTAACGTTTTTAGCATCTTATCAATTTGAACTTCATTTTCCACACAAGGATGAGGAGGTCAAAGACTTTGGTTCTGTTGCACAGCATTGTCTTCGTGAGAAACATTGTCTTCGTCAGCTGCATTATCGTTAGGAGCATCATTGTCTTCATCATGGGTTTGTGGAGGAATGATGACTTCCTCGACAACTTGTTCCTTAGGTATGATTTCACCAGTACCCATCAGTCTATTAGATTCATCAGAAGGAAGTTCATCTAGCATAGGAGGCAGGTGCTCTCTTTGAGAGACATTAGTTACATCAAACCGCACATCTCCAGTTTCAACAATTTTATTGTGAAATATGTTGAAGACTCTGTAGGTGTTTGAATTCGTTCCATAACCAAGCATAAAACCATCATGTGCTTTCGGTGCAAATTTTGACGTGTGGTGTGGATTGCTAATCCAAGATCTTGCACTGAAGACTTTGAAATAACTTACATTGTGTTTCTTACCAGCTAGTAACTCATATGAGGTTTTCTTAAGGAATTTATGAACATATACCCTTTTCATGATGTGGCATGCAGTCTCAATATCTTCAGGCCGGAATTTTCTTGGCATCATGTATTCATCAAGCATAGTGAAGCCATATCAAAGTGTCATGTTCTTGCGCTCCACAACACCATTCTGATGTGGTGTGTATAGAGCACAGAACTCGTGAGTGATACCAAGTGAGTCAAGAAAGGTATACAGACCCGTGTTCATGAAGTTTGTTACATTTTCACTCCTGATATGGTTGATCTTGATGTTGTAGTTGGTCATGCACCTGTTTGCAAAGTGCGTGAAGACATCCTGCACTTCACTCTTATAAAGTAAGATGTGCACCCAGGTATATCTAGAGTAACCTTCAACAATTATGAAGTCATATACATTTGTAGTGGTGGAGAATGTGGAACAGTGTGTAGGGTCGAATAAGTCAATGTGGAGCAGCTTGAAGGGACTTGAAGTCATCATGATAGTCTTCAAGCGATGTTTGGCCCTTCTCATCTTCCCGGCTTCGCAGGCACCACATAGATAGTCCTTATTGAACTTGACACCCTTGACGCAAATGATGTGATTCTTCTTGGCGAGTGTATGCAAGTTCCTCATACCAACATGTCCTAGAAGTCAATGCCATAGCTAGCATTCTGAAGCCTATGCTAGAAGACACGTGGCGACGTTTGGTGCTGCAGAGGACTCTAACAAGTATAGATCACCTCTTCAAAAACACTTGAAGACTTTGGTTTTCGCAGAGGCCATCAATACAAGGCATCAAAATTTGCCAGAGATGACAAGCATGTAAAGATCACGGAGCATTGAGATAGACATTAAATTGTATCCAAGGGATTCGACAAGCATCACATTTTCGATGTGCCTGTCTCTTGATATAGAAACTCCACCTAGTCCCAGCACCTTGATGCTGCTTTTGTCGGCAAAGACGATGTGATCTTTGATTGGAGGTCAAAGAGTTGACTCCATCATTAGGCTTCGATCACGAGTCATGTGATTAGTGCATCCACTATCCATGATCCATTCGGTTGGACTAGATTTGTCTTCCTGCATTGACAATTAGTCTTGTTCACCAAGGCATGCAGCAACATCATGCATTGATGAAGATATTGTAATGATAGTAATTGTAACACTAGATGTGATAAATGGTAACAACATTTTCATTAGTTTTCTTGTGTCCAGACAAGAATGTTTTCGGGACTCTCGAGATAGTATTCGAGTTAGGCTTCATTCTCTCTAGAGACCCGATGCCGCATGAAGATATTAGTTCTTCTTAATGACCCACATCCTAAGGGGTGGCTTAGAAGCAATAAGTCGTAAAGTAGAATCAGAGAATTTAGACAATGTAGCCCTAATACCATGTTTCACAGGAGGGTTAAAATACTCAAATGAATATGAAGAAAGTTCTTGGATGGTTGAACATAATGGTTCATGACATAGCGTTGATATCCATGAGACTTTTGAGTCCTTCCCTACGAAACATAGTTGTTAGTGTGATCGTATGAAGACCTTTGTCTTCTCGAAGACATTGATCTCGGCAATGTCTTATTCTTGAGAGATGTGGTTGTGACATTCACATGAAGCTTCTTAAGAAGACATTTGGGAACCCAGGTCCTCTTCAAGGTGGAACCATGCCTGCGGTTAGTGCTAATGAAGCTAGCAAATACTTCACCATCTTGAAATTTGAACAGTTTATAGTTTGAGTCAAAGGATACATCAATGATGATATGATTAGCACAGGTGAAGCTAGATTATGTGGATGTATCAACTGAGGGGCCCTTTCCAGCAACCCATGTGGTTATGGGGTATTGGTCAGGCTTACAGTAAGATCCATCAGCATTGATGTTTCTTTTGAAGCCATCACCCTCTTTCCTAGGGTTTTTGTTTAGGATTGTCTTCCTCGGGACATCACACAAGATCTGAGGTCCCTTCAGTCTTTTGTACATACCATTTTCAAACAATGTCTTCAACCTATCATTGTCATCGGTGTTTGAAGTGGTTTCCTCAGATGAGGGGCAAGATACTGCAGATACAGTTGAAGATATTGCATTTTCAGAAGCATTTGATCATTTATAAGTGGGGTCATTAGCTTCACGAGCAAGGAATTTAGGCACGGAGCATCAAATTCATCCTAAGCGATATTGATCTCTTCAGCAAGGAGTGAGTCATTTTCCTTCTGATGATACTCATAAGCCTCTTTCAACTTCTCAAGACCAATTTTTCTTTGAATATATTCAAGATAAAGATTATCATGATTGGTTGAGGGATAGTCATTGTGACATCCTCGACTTCTACTACAGTAGTGATTGTAATTAAGCTACAGTGATCAACCGCTAATGATGCCACGTCATCGAATTCCCATCACAGACCAGCGTGGATTCGCGTCTGTCCGGATCGATGATTTGAAAGCAAAGGGAAGCACTTTATCGGTTCATTACAAGTATTAAAAGGATATATATATAAAAGGAAAGTATTAAAGAAATAATAATGATAAAAGAAAGAAAGAAAACTGAAAGAAAGAAATAATAAAAAGGAAAAAGGTAAAACAAAACAAAACAAATCAAAAAAAAGGAACAACCCCCCCCAACCGGCCAAACCCTAACCCCCCCTGGCGACCAGACCCCCTCCCCTCGCTACTCCCTCCCTTTCCCATGCCGCCGCCACCCCCCCCCCTCGTGGGGGGCCCCACCCCACGACGCCAGCCCCCCCCCCCCCCCCCCCCCCCCCGCGCCTCCTGCCCCCCACGAACCTCTCCTCCCCACCGACACTCCCTCCCCCACGAACCGAGCCAGATCCCATCCCGTCGCCCCCCTCCTCTCCACCTCGCCTCCTCCCTCCCAAATCCTTCCCGCCGGCGGCCTTCCCCCCCCCTCACCCCCCGGCGGCCCCCTCCCCTACCTCCCGCCGGCGAGCTTCCCCACCGAGCCTCCTCCTCCCTCCACCGAGCCTCCTCCTCCCGCCGGCGGCCTTCCTTCCCCCGGCGGCCCCCCCACCTCGCGGCTTCCCTCTCCCGGCCGGCGAGCCCCTTCCCCTCTCCCGGCCGGCGAGCCCCTTCCCCTCTCCCGGCCGGCGAGCCCCCCCCCCCCTCACCTCGGCCGGCGCCCCTCCAACCTCGCCGGCCTACCAACAGCCCCGGCCCCCGTCGGCCATCTCCCGCTCGGTCCGGGAGGGACCGGGCAAGGGAGACGTCATCATCTCGCCGGATCCGACCGGCTCCCCCTCGCCGGCACGTCACCAACATCGGCACCGTCACCGCCACCACGCTGTCTCCATCATCACCTTCGTGAGAACTCCGGCTTCACCGGGCCGTCACGTCACCGTCGGTGAGCCCCTCCTCGGGCTCCTCCCACCATGTCGATCTCCTCACCGCCACGGTTCCGTTCCGGCAAACGGGGCCTCGATCCGTCGACGGTGGACTCCGGTAGGAGGATTTGAGTATTTGGTTCCTCTAGGTTGTGTTAGCAGAGAGAGTTGTTCCGTGTTAACAGAGAGAGAGATGAGTGTTTTGAAAAAAAAAAGAAAAAAAAAAGAGATGTATTAAATGCGTATGTATGTATGTATGTATGAGATGTGATGTATGTATTTGCGTATATGGATATTTAGAGGAATACGGTATTTGCACGGTTAAGTATCTAATAAATAAAAGATGAGAAAATAACCTTAGGCCACTTACCGGTGGGGCCAATGCACCCGCTGTCTACGACAGGGAGGCCCCACGCGTTAGTTGAAATAAAAATAATGTTTTCTTAAATAAATAAATAAATAGATATATTAGTTAAAATAAATTAATTAACATAATTAGAGTATGACACGTGGGTCCCTCATTAAATTAATCTGATAAATTAATAATTAATCTTAAATAAAACTTGTGCCTATGACGTTCGGGACCCGCTGGTCAGTTGACCAGTCAAACGTTGATGTCAGCCTGACATCGCGATGATGTCATAATAGGATTTTATTAAATCATTTAAATCTGTTTTTAATTCCTAAATAATTAATAAAACTTTGAAAATTAATATTAAATAATCCGTAAGTCAGATCAAAATAATTTCAACATGAAAGTTGATCAGCAAAGCGAGACGAACCCGGATACACGGTCCATTCGTCTGTCACGCGTCCCTAGCATAGCAAACATGGAACTTTTCCATCGTTTCCAGTGTAACCGGTAGTAGCCCGAGACCCGGAAAATATCGTCAGATATTCTTCCGACCCGTCTATGACGGATGTTGCTGCGTTAGCTCATGTCTAGCTTGCATCTTTCCATGTCATGTTTTGTGTTGCATCGGTGCTATTACTTATTGTTTCTTCCCCCTCTTCTTACCGGTAGACCCCGAGACTGACGCTGCTGCCGGGTACATCTACGACCCTGCCGATCAGTCCTTTGCCGCAGAGCAGCAAGGCAAGCAAACTCCCCTTGATCATTCCTATATCGCCAATGTCTTTCTTCCTACTACTTGCATTAGTATTTTGCTACTGTTGTAGTTAGCTCCTATATCTGATGCATAGCCTGTTTTTGATGAACTGCTACTTTCAGTCCTGTACTTTAAATATGCTTAGTATAGGTGGAGCAGTCATCCCCTCTGACCCCGTAGCTCAGTTGCCCCGCTTGTTTTCAAACCTCGATCTCTGATCGACGAGCCAGACCCGACACAGCACGTTCCCCCCCCCTTCGTTGTACGACGCTGCAGGGATACTATCGGGTACCGAGGGTGACACCTCGCTAAGTACTCCTGATGATATCTCTGCAGTATAGCTAGTCGGTCGTGGTTATCGAGGGTGATTCCTCTTTCACCATTCCCGATGACGCCTCTGTCGTGCAACCCCGCGAGTGTGGGACCCCGGAGGGTGATTCCTCTAAGCCCACCTTGACGGGTACATCGTTCGGAATCCAACGAGGGTGATGCCTCGGATTCCCCCGATGTTACAACCACACAGTTACTCGACCATGTTACTGGGATCTTCGGTGATTAGTTGTAAGACGGGTGGATTCCCGCGAGACTGTGTTGCTGGCCTAATTAAACTGCTAATGGATTTGGGTATTTGATCTGGGTTGGTCGGAGACCTTTTCGCACTAACCGGCTACGCGGGAAGAATTATGGGTACTCGACGTCGCGGTATCAGCCGAAGCTTTTCAGATGCCAGAAGTGTAGCGGCGCGCGCCCGAGTGGTCCCGAGATGCATCGCGCTTGTGATTAAGGGATGCTAGGACTGACGTCGGCCGCCCACGCCACGTGCAGGAGCGTGAAGGGGAACTGGGCCCATGAACCCTTTGTGCTTAGGATTTAGACCGGCGGGCTGGCCTCTCTGATTAGTCTTAGGTGGGGCTGCGACGTGTCGATATTCCGAGGCCGGGCAGGACCCAGAAAACTATGTCCGGCCAGAGTGTTATCGAGCGTGACGGGACATGTGGTGCACCCCTGCAGGGATGAAAATTAACTATTCGGATAGCCGTGTCCACGGTTACAGGACGACTTGGAGTTGTGCCCCGATCTTATACAACTACAATTGTTACTTAACCGGAATTAGTTTGCCTCGGGATTGCTTCCTCGCAGGGAGTCGAGGGAGGATCTTTAGGCGTGACCTCACTTTAATATTGCTGCAACAATATGACTATTAATGTGTTACCCCCCCTGTTCTACTCTCGTCTATTGCTGCAAGACCCTGAGGATGCTAGTCTTCAATAGGACTAGGCCTTCTCTCTCTATTCTCGCATTGCTGCAGTCAGTCCACATATAACCCCCCTTATTTGATACTGGTGCATAATTAGAATAGTTATGATGTAAGACTTGCGAGTACTTTGGATGAGTACTCACCGCTGCTTTGCTCCCCCCTTGTCCCCTTGATCCGTTTGCTGCGACCAGATGAGGAAGCCCAGGAGATGGAGGTCCCCGCCGCCGACGGCTGCTACCCCGACGGTGCCTACTACTACGTGGAGGCCGCTGATGATCAGGAGTAGTTAGGAGGTTCCCAGGCAGGAGGCCTAGCCTCGTTCGATCGTTGTATCTTTTGTGCTAGCCTTCTCTAAGGCACCCCATGTTGTTTTATGTCTGTACTCAGATATTGTTGCTTCCGCTGACTCGTGTGTTTATCGAGCTTTCGTATTCTAGCCCTCGAGGCCCCTGGCTTGTAATATGAAGCTGATGTTATTTTATTTGTGTCTAGAGTTGTGTTGTGATATCTCCTCGTGAGTCCTTGGGTTTGATCGTACGCATTTGCGCGTATGATTAGCGTACGATTAAGCCGAGGGCGTCACAGTCATGAAGATTTTGGAGTTCCTCAACCCTTGAATGAAGATCGCACATATCTTTTGTCATATCTTCGTTCGGACTCATCACATTGCCGAACAGGTCTTCACTTTTCTCTAGAATTAGTTGCATGTTCTCCATAGCATTATGTTGCTTCGTAACAGTTTTGATGAGGTCTGAATAGCTGGGTTTGGATTCGCGTTCAAATTCACTGTCACTATCATATTCATCTTCACTGTGAGATGATGAGGCATAAGAAGATACCTTAGAACCTCGTCCCATGAGGCAGATCGCATGATCATTCTATATGGTGGTTTCCTTCATTTCCTCGAGGTGCTTCGTGAAGCCAGTGATGAAGGAATCTTTATGAGTTGAGGCTCCTTGGCAAATGTCTGAGATCCTATCCTAGATAAGCTTCGCAGAGCCTAAACTGCATAAAGAAGTGATCCATGTCTAGGAGAGGTGCGAACATATGACATTCTTGGCGCGGGCATCTAGCTGAGTGTACCCACAAATGTCTTCATTTGTGGCGTCATTGTAGAGCTTTTAGATGCCCCTATCAGTAATAGTCCATATTTCATATTTTCATTTTGATGCTTGTAGAAGATTACACATCACCTTCTTCCATAGTAGATATTTTGTTCCATCGAAGACAGGGCACGTAGCGGAAACCATGATTATCCCTGACATAGCTAAAAATCCATGTGGTTAAATCAAAACACAAAACAAGGGGTACCTTGATTTGATACAAATTGAAAGTGCTAGTTATCGACTAGAGTTGGGTATATAGGCAATTTTTATGGAAGGATTCAAAACAGTAAATGTACTCAAAGTTCAGAAGAAGCGGTACAAGACCTGTTAGGGATGAGTGTAAAGCATCTATGCAATGCATGCAATACAACCAAGACATACAATCATGCAAGGAATGATTATCATGCACACTAAGGTACATCACAGATAAACTGAGGAAGTCTGAAGATAAAGGACCATTGGGAATGTCTTTGGAGAATATGTTCAAGTGAGATGATCAAGCAATGTCTTAACAACTTAGTAACTAGAGAGAGTGAAGGATAGAACCAGTAGCTTGATGAAGACACGAGATTTGTTGGACCAGTTTCAGTAGTTGTGACAACTGTACATCTAGTGGTGGAGGCATAGACCTCGTCTTCAACTTGACCCCCTTGAGATGAAGTCTCTCATACAACGCCCAATCACTCTAGCAAATCTTGAGGGGATACTTCCGAAACCCATACAAACTTGGTCACCTCACAATCCACAATGACTCTTGGATTTATCTAGACCATGGTCACCCGACAATCCACAATTACTCTTGGATGCACTATACCATGACGCCTAACCGTCTGGAAGATCACAGTCTTCAATTGTAACAAGTCTTCAGTTCGCTCAGAATAGAATGAGTTTGGTAATTCTCAAACACTCTAACCCTAGGTGTTTGGGTTTATACTCGCGGGATAGTTCTCTTTCTCAATAACCTCGAGGTGGGTTTCTCCAAAAGAACAACATCCATATCAACTATGAGCGGCCAACAACTTATGGTGGAGGCGGTGGGCTATTTATAGACAACAGGCAAACCTACTTGATATGACTGAAATGACCCTAGATCAATGGCCAACTGACACGTGTTCCAACGGTTGGATTTCAAAGACACACACGACAACATTACTTGGGCGGCAAGTAATACTGACTCAACCAGCTCTGGAAGATACTTCCTCTCATTGTATTCGCTCAAAGACATAGGTAAATGTGGGTTGAGCATTACGTCAGCATCTCACTTCGATCACATCGACCCCACTTAACAGTACGGTGGTTCCTATGACTCGTGAAGGAAGAAATAAAATAACAATAGGCTTCATTTTCGTGTTTCATTGTCTTCAAGCGCTTATCTTCGTGCACCACCAATGGCTTCAGCCATCATCAATGTCTTGAGGATTTTTTGGGGTCGTCTTCGACGGTTAAAACGAATCTATACGGACTTCTATCTGTATTATCCTTTGAACTCTCACAAACACCTTATTTCATCAACCACGTTTGCCTTCAATACTCCAAAACCAACAAAGGGTGGCACTAGATGCACTTACATCTAATTTTGTTCCAGAAGCTAAATATAAGCAAACTAGAAACAAAGGCAAGAAAGGTTCTTCGTCTAGTAACAACAACACTAATGCTAAATCAAATAATGTTGTTTCTAGGATCTCTATTGATCCCACTAATGATTCTCTTTACCAAGTTACCCTTGAGAAAGAAAACAATTTATTGAAAGGAAATATCGAGAAAGGTGTCTAGAAGAGTCTTGGTGGAAAGTAGAAATTCAAGGAGATTATATGCAAGCAAGGAGGACACTCGAAGAAAGAATGCATTGGCTACTTCAATGCCTATGGAGTTGAATGGGAAGAAGGTCAATACCCCAATCCGAAGTTTGTTCCCCAAAAGGAGAAGTATAATCCTACTCTCCCCAAGGAAATAAATGCTCCAGATGGCCTTCCACCACAATACCACATGTGGGGACCCCGGCTTGTAGGTCAAGATTGCCGAATGTACATGCTCAGTGATCCCAGAGATCAATGTTCACCGTAAAAACATAATCTGAATAACAAGAGTCTTACATCCATACATACCATCTCATACAAATAAGGATCATTGAGGTAAAGTTTTACATAGATAGGGCCATGAAGGCCAACACACCAAATTCAAGTAGTAGTGGAAATCTTGGTTGAAAGCGTGAACCCATGCCATCAGCCTTAACCTATAGGCATTCTAACTCGAAAGCGTCCTAGCTCGCAGGAACGTCACCAAGGTACCCTTCACCATCTTGAGTTCTCTCCTACCTGGTAAATAAAATAACTAGTGGCAATCCAATTAGTACTTTGAATTTAGTCGCAAGCAACCCATGATATGGAACAAGCCAATACGAAGTATGACATAACACTACTATGCTGATTTTTGCGGAAAGCTGGTTTTTCCTAGTGGAACAACATGATCAAGTTCTTGGGTGACAAGCACCACAAGTCATAGAAGTAACCCAGTGAATAGGTTATATATATCAATATCAACAGATGGTTGAACACGCATCTTCACCCATCATGCCAAGTCACCTGACTTAGCTCCAACATCATATTTCCCATGTCTCCATCTTTTTCTCATGTTAACCCACACACACACACTGGGTTTACGCAAAGACGTTTGGACTTAGTCTAAGCGGGATTACAAAACTGTCCTTGACCGTGGACACGGCTATTCGAATATTTTTACACTCTATAGAGGTTGTGCACTATACCCACAGGACTTGGGGAACTTCCATGTCATCCACGACTCGCAGTATATAGCATACTCGAGGTAAGCACCCGAAAAATGCTTTTCCCCTGACGACACTAAACAAAGAGTCCACTCGATTGGTACCCATCCCACATGATGTACATCTTACGAGCCTCGCTCTAGATTGTAACATCCATGGAGGGACCAACGGTGTGCCCAGGACT
Organism: Hordeum vulgare subsp. vulgare; assembly: GCF_904849725.1. NCBI lineage: Eukaryota > Viridiplantae > Streptophyta > Magnoliopsida > Poales > Poaceae > Hordeum > Hordeum vulgare. The sequence goes on along the minus strand of NC_058519.1, from coordinate 264,449,051 downwards.
TGTAAAAATAGCATAGTCGTCCTACGTGGCGCGACCTTGTCCCAAGAGTGAGCATATCACTCCCATCACTAGTAATGTGGGCTCCCTGCTTGCATCGACCAAAGTAATCAACAAATCCCTGTTCCTATATTGGGGTATTATGGTCACGCAAGTAAGGTTGGGATTGTCAGCACATCTTAAATCTCTCCTTGCCTTCGAAACGACAGACACAAAACCTTTTGCCGGTACACCACTTCTTTCTCAAGTGGTCACCATCTCAACACCATCACCCTCGGGCATTAGTGGCACCCGACGGGGTTTTCGAAAAGCTTTTGAAATTACCTTTGTGTTACCATCACCATGCATATGCTCATCCTATGCATAACACTACTATCAACCCATCCAGTTTATATCTCCGTCACCCTCATAGATGGTAGGGTCATGCTCAAATGCAAGTTCCATTGAGGAACCATCAGAAAAACCATACCGAGGGGTTTACCAATTCAATCATGATCACATGCATCAGAATGAGATAATAAACATGGCATGCATGAAAGTATTTTCTCAGGCATGGTCAAAAGGCTACTTGTCTTGCTCAAATAAGTCTTTGGGGTCTTCAGGTTTTCTGGTCCAACTCCAATTACTCCTCTTATTTCGCCAGCTTTCGTAGGGAACAACACTCATAATCCACACAACAAGCAGAAGACAAAGTGTTCTACAAATAGGAATTTTATTACTCTTAGACATCCCTACTCATAAGAAAAATGCGTAAAGTTGTTCTAAGGGATTTGGATTACGAGGGATTTTTGAAGGTGGAAAAGGAGGAATAAGTGATCCTATAAAAAGTCTAAAGAAAACATTCTGCTAAAACTTAGTGGAGGCCCTCATTTAATAGGGTATGAATTTAGAAACATTTAGGAAGTGGTTTCATTGGATTCGGAGTTGGTATGAAAATTCTAGGGGTTTTACAATGTGGCAAAGGCTAGTAAATTAGAGCATGATATTAGAAGTTTGTGGAAATTGGAATCACTCCTTTTGGAGTTTATTTGAACCCTCTAGGATTTTTGCAAGGTGGAATTGAAATATTTAAAGTTGAAGTTTCAATTAGAACAGTGAAGAAAACTTCTCTGGAAAAATGTGGAAAGTACATATTTAGGAGTTCCTAGGAATTTGAATCACTAGATTTTGAGGTCATATGAATTTATTGTGTATTTTATAAGTGTCAAACAGATAAAAAGGGGAAAAGGTTAAACCACAGAGGGGCTTTAGTGCACAACGGGAGCTGGATAGGGATAGGCAGGCCCAACTGCTCCAGCCGCGTGTAGCAGAGGCCACGTCGAAAGCGGCTTCCCAGACAAGCACCTTCGCAATGGGGAGTCGGAATCCACGGGGGCGCGGCCAGTTAAAACGACCGGACCCGGCCCTGGCTCGCTGACAGGGGGCCCACCCGCACACCTGTCTCCCTCCTCCTGCTCAAGTAGGAAAGGAGCACGGGAGTCAGTGTCGGCCGGTACAGGCGCCTGCCCCAGTGCTCCAGCCACCCCCCGGTGGCACTCCTGCCACCGGTGGCTCAGGGGGAACCTGTCGCACCCTCCTGGGCGCTCCTTCCCTGCCAGAGGGTACCCGTTCGAGCGCACCACCGGCAGTAGTGGCCTCTACTGATGGCGACCGCAATGCTTGACCCTCTGGCCATCAAAGGGGAAAACGGAGAGTGGGGAGGTTGCAGGGGCGGTGTGGGCACCTCGTCACGGTCGGAGGATGAGAGGGGTGACGGCGAACCTCACCTTACAGAAGAGGCCGCCGACATGGTTTTGGCTATTGTCGTGAATGCAGGGAGGGAGAAGGCGAAGTGGGTCTCTGGGGGGGTTCTGCGTGAGGGAGACAAATAGATGTGAGGCAGCAGGGGCTCGGGGGTGCGGTCCAAAGGAGGGGCGACGGGTGAGAGTTTGGGTGCCTCGGAGGCGCTCTAGCACGGGAGAGCACGCGTGCTACGGGCATTTTGGAGGCGAGCTGACGTTGAGGAGGGGCGTGGCTGGTCAAAGGGGAATCCCTGGCTCGCACAGGTGCTTTCTCGAGGCCAGACACAAGCTGTAGGACGAGGACAAGGTGCAGAGCATCGTTTCTGCATGTCAGGAGTGTGATCATTATGGCTACTCATGTCTATAGTGCTCTTATGGTCGGGCAACCATGTCTGATGCATGAGGTATGCATGTAGGAGGTGTGCAACAGGAATAGGTGCTATTTAATTGATGCAACAGAAATATGACAGAGAAACATATTTACTAAGAACAGAAAATTAGAGCATGATATTAGAAGTTTCTGGAAGTTGGAATCACTCCATTTGCAATTGATTTGAACCCTCTAGGATATTTCCAAGGTGGATTTGAATAATTCAAAGTTGAAGTTTCAATTAGAACATTTAGGAAAACTTCTCTGGAAAAATGTGCAAAGTACATATTTTGATATGAAAAGATTTTAGGAGTTTCTAGGAATTTGAGTCATTAGATTTCTAGGTGATATGAATTTATTATGGATTTTAGAAGTCTCAAAAAATTAAAAAGGGGAAAAGGTTATACTAAAGAGGGGCTTTAGTGCGCACCGGGCGCTGGATAGGGATGGACCAGACCAGCTCCTCCAGCCGCGCATAGCAGAGGCCGCGTCGAAATCGGATTCCCAGAAAGGCACATTTGATGTGGGGTTAGAAACCGCGGGGGTGCAGCCACTTAAAATGAACGGGCCCCGCCCTGGCTCGCCGACAGGGGGTCCCCACCCGCACGCCTGTGTCCCTCCTCCCGCTCGAGCAGGAAAGGAGCAGGGATGCAGTGCCACCCCTAGCGTCGCTTTGGCCACCGACGGTTCGGGAGGGAACCTATCGCACCCGCCTGGCGCTCCTTCCATGTCGGAGGGCACAATATCAAGCGCACCACCGATCGCAGTGCACTCCGGCGACGGCGGCAGCTCTGCTCGACCCTCTGGCCACTGGAGGGGAAAACGGTTAGTGGGTGATAACCCACAAGTATAGGGGATCGCAACAGTTTTCGAGGGTAGACTATTCAACCCAAATTTGTTGATTCGACACAAGGGGAAGCAAAAGAATATTCTCGAGTATTAGCAGTTCAGTTGTCAATTCAACCACGCCTGAAAGACTTAGTATCTACAACTAAGTATCAGTAGCAAAGTAGTGTGACAACAACTGTAGCAACGGTAACAGTAACACTAGTGACAGCAGTAGCGGTAACAATAGCAGCAGTGACATCAGTAGCAGCAAAGTAACATAGCAAGGACCAGTAGAAAAAGACTCGTAGGCATTGGATCGGTGATGGATAATTATGCCGGATCACATTCATCATGCAACGGTTATAACATGGGGAGATATGTAACTAGCTCCTGTTCGTCAATGTAATGTAGGCATGTATTCCGTATATAGTCATAGGTGCTTATGAAAAGAACTTGCATGACATCTATTGTCCATCCATCGCGTGGCAGAGGGGTCCTAATGGAAACTACGGGATATTAAGGCTCTCCTTTTAATAGAGAACCGGAACAAAGCATTAGCACTTAGTGAATACATGAACTCCTCATACTATGGTCATCTCCGGGAGTGGTTCTGGCTATTGTCACTCCGGGGTTGCCCAGTCATATCCCCATCAAAACTAGCTCGATTACATGATAGATATCATCCAACCTATCACCGTCCAGGAAGCCTACGATGAGATTACTCACGAACGGTGAAGAGCATCATGGAATTGGCGATGAAGGAAGGTTGGTGATGACGACGGTGATGATCTCCCCTCTCCGGAGCCCAGAACGGACTCCAGATCTGCCGTTGAGAGGAAGAACGGGTGGTGGCGGCGCCTCCGTATCGTAAAACGCGATGAACTCTTCTCCTTGATTTTTTTTCTGGGCGAATGCGACTAAATAGAGCTAGAGTTGGAGGCGGCGGAGCCCGAGGGCCCCACAAGCCTGCTAGGCGCGACTAGGGGGGGCGCGCCTCCTGGGCTTGTGGGCTCCTCGCTCCACGCCTCCGGTTGATTCTTGCGCTAGTATTTTTATATATTCCACAAAAATCCTCGTAAATTTCCAGGTCATTCGAGAACTTTTATTTCTGCGCAAAAACAACACCATGGAAATTCTGCTGAAAACAACATTAGTCCGGTTTAGTTCCATTCAAATCCTGCAAACTAGAGTCCAAAACAAGGGCAAGAGAGTTTGGAAAAGTAGATACGATGGAGACGTATCAGTGGGGAGGTTGCAGGGGTGGCGTGGGCACCTCACCGAGGTCAAAAGAAGAGAGGGGGTGAAGGGGAACCTCACCTTCGGGAAGAGGCCGCTGACATGGCTTCGGCCATTCCCGTGAATGCAGGGAAGGAGAAGGCGAAGGTGGGCTCAAGGGGGGTTCTGCACGAGGGAGAGAAAGAGATGGGAGGCGGTCCAAAGAAGGGGCGATGGGTGAGAGATTGGGTGCCTCGGATGCGCTCTGGCACATGAGAACACGCGTGCCATGAGCATTTTGGAGGCGAGCGGGTGTTGGGGAGGGGCGTGGCTAGTCAAAGTGGAATCCCTAGCGCGCGCTGGTGCTGTGTGAAGGCCACACACGAGCTGTAGGATGAGTAGAAGGTGCAGAGCACCATTTCTACATGTCATGGTGTGGTCACCATGGCTACTCATGTCTATAGTTCTCTTCTAGCCGACCAACCTTGTCAGATGCATGAGGCATGCATGTAAGAGGTTGATGGAGGAGTTTCGCCTAATATGTAGATGATTAGGCTATGTTTTAACTGCAGTTAAGCTTGTAGCATCAAACTTGGCGATATCAAAATTGGTTTTCAATGGGGGGATCTTGGGATGAAACTATGTCTAGCATACCTGGCTATGCAAGAACAACAATACTGCCAACTTTCAGCTCGGGGAGAGGAGTTTAGCTCGCACTTGCAGTTCAAGGCCCCATTTCTGTGAAAATAACGTTTCAAATAGGCTGCTCATATTTCCCACATGAGCATGCCATATCTTTGCTTGAAATAGTGCATTAGTATACTAGAGATGCTCTGGAAGGATGTGGGGGCCTTGGATTGAACAGAATTATTGGAAGGGAGTAAAAGAGGGGCCGCCAAGCTAAAAAGTAGAGGTAAATAGAGGGAGTCACCCTTCAATAATTGACATAGACCATGGCAAGTTTACTAGAGGTAAAATAGGGTCAGGGAATACTGTGGTAAAAAATCGAGCTCAAGGGGATGAGTAGAAGGGGTCAAAGAACCAAGTTTGGTAAGTGAGCAGAAGGTGTTTGATGGGTGTTAGGGCTAGCAAATGTACTCCAATTGCAATGAAATTAAGAAGATCACATGATAGGTGAAAATGAGGCACGATACCAAATTTGGGATTTGTTGGAAAAGGTTTCCAATGTAAACTTGGAAAACCTTAGTAATAGATAGAAATGCCTTTTTCTGAAGATCAACCCCTGCAATTTAATCCCCACAAATGCACCACTTGGTCTGGTGGCATTATTTGAGTATTAAAGCATGCCCAAAAAGTTTGGGATCAGTTGGAGGAACTTTACAATGTAAAGTTACCCAATTTAATAACTAAGTAGAGAAGGTTTTGAGGGGTTTTGGGCAATCACTACTGGAAACAGAAAATTTGCCATGCGCCTAATCTTTGCCGTGTGCTGACGGTCGGCAAAGAAGTTCTTTGCCGTCAGCTTACAACTACCAGACGGTAAAGAAAAGACTGATGGCATAGAGATGATTTGCCATCTGCCTTTTATTTACCGTCTGCTAACAGATGGCAAATATCCCAAAGGCAGACGGCAAAGAGGTGCCAGCTCTTTGCCGTGTGCCCACAGATGGCAAATATCCCAGCTCTTTGCCGTGTGCCCACAGATGGCAAATCAAGTTAAGGCACACGGCAAAGGCTCTCTCAACGTTACCCCAAAAAAGAATTAAACGGCGCTCTCTCTCGGCGTTACACCAAAACGAAAGAAACTGACCCGCTCAAAACGAAAGAAAACTGACCCGCTCGTCCCGTCTGCCGCCGCCGCCCAGTCCCGTCTGCCGCCGCCGCCGCCGCCCCGCCCCGTCTGCCGCGGCCGCCCCGCCCCGTCTGCCGCGGCCGCCCCGCCCCGTCTGCCGCCGCCGCCCCGCCCCGTCTGCCGCCGGCGCTGCCGCCCCGCCCCGTCTGCCGCCACCGCTGCCGCCCCGCCCCGTCTGCCGCCGCGGCCCCGTCCCGTCTGCCGCCGGTAAGCCATTCCAGGTCCGGCGGGCGACGGCTGGCCCTCTCCCTGTCCCTCCCCTCCCCTCCCCTCCGCCTCCGACCCGCTCCCCCGCGGCTCCGCAATTCCACATCCAGTACTGCATCCAGCCACCCCTTGCGGGCGCGTTGACGGCTCCGCCTCCGGTAGTCCGGCCTCCGTCGTTGAGTCGCCGTCGGGCTCCACCTCCGTCAAGTCTGCATCCAGCCAACCCCCATCCATCTACAAGCAGCAGCCACCAAGGTTAGTGTACATCTGAATTTTAGATGGCATAGTTTTTTACCATGATTTTTCCAGTATCATATGATGCACAGCAGTTCTGTCATATAAAGCAAGCTGCAACAAATATCGTAGAAGGAAAAAAGAATACGGATAACGATTAGATGTTTTTCTATAGTAAATAATAAAGAGGTGTGGCCCCAGAACAAATGTTAAATATGTGATCTCCAAAGGAGAGTGAAGATAACTTTTTGTTCTGCCACCAACTGGGTGAACAAATTCAGACTATGTTATTGTTCCTTACACAGTACCTTGCTAAACGATGGACGTCCTCAGCGAAGAAAGCCATATCCGTGACCCTCTAAAGAAGAAAGAACACAAGTCATAAGAAACAGATGTACTTTCATATAGTACTTGGTAAAATTCATACCCACATGAAAGAGCGGAGTGAATAACCAGTTATCATTATTGACATCAGAAATCCTCAGTCACTTCCTTGAGCATTTAAATTGCAGGACAGTTTTACATAGACTATTTTGCAAATTAAAATAGCTGAATATGAGCACACAAGCAAACAACCACACAGTAACAGCCTAGTGGGTAGTGATTATTTCATGAGTAGAATGTTCAAATTCACTGAAATAAGCCCGTTAATTAACATATCTATTGCTCCCTCTGTACCTAAATAATTGTCGTTGGGGAGAACTAGTCTAGTTCTCCCCAACAACAATTATTTTGGTACAGAGGGAGTATTACATAGTTAATTCACCAACCCCGCCATGGCATCAAATACGAATAACAATGTATCAGAGGTTGTTTTAAAACTAGCATGCAACTGAATGAGTTGATAACAAAATATCTGAAAAATGACTGCACATAAGGTATGTTATTCTATGACCTAATAGTAATGCCAGTAACCAAAATGATGCATGAAAAGCTTTTTATTGCCCACAACCATATTTGTTTCTGAACCTATAAAAAAATACAACTTCCAGAGAAGGCAGCATATATATTGGTTCGATTAGCTAGGAGAAACTTTATAGGGAACATGGATGGTAAGTACAGACAGCAGATTATCACCTCATATTTTTCTACCAAGTGTGTCGTCAGTTTTTGCATGGAGGAGAATGAGGATCCGATCAATGCGCTCATGTCCGGACTAACCTGAAATTCTACATGTATGTGTACATCAGAGTGTGTCATCCATTCTAGATTAAATCATCAAACCAGCACGCCAAGCTGGAGAGATTACCTGAGATCAGAGAGAACTGTTGTCGCCTTGTCGGATCCGAATATAGGGCACACGGAAAACATTGCAGCTGATGGCTGCCCGAGGATGCCATGGACGCACACATCGATATGAAGCTGATAGGATTTGTTTATGAGGATGGCATGGAGGAGATGCTGACAGGCTACGTATGGGCATACACCTCTAGTCAAACTGTGTCTCTTGTTTCTTCGTCAAAATTCAACGGCACAGCGGCAGGGCCGGTCCTGAGATTTTGGGTCATAGATATCCATAGTAAAAACTGGTTTTATGTCTAAGCTAGCAGATTCTATAGCAGATTATCAATTAAATATGTGCTCATAATCACTTATATTGTTATTTCCTTTTCAAAAAAAGAAGAAAACTTACATTCTTATCATCTGTTGGTTGCCCTTGTGCCCTTGTCTTCTGGATTATGACTAGTAGTTCCATCAGAACAAATGTCACACCTGGATTCCTTCAACTCCTCATATTACTCTTAAGAAAAATATCAATGCATCCGCTCTGTAACTATATAAATTATTCTATCATTGCTTTTTCTTCTTTTCCTCACCGGATGCAGATATTTTAGATGGCATGCCATGCTAAAATTTACAGTATCAGAAAATTAGTATATGGGACAAACGCATAGTTACAAAGGTATAAAATCAATGCATTCAGATATTACCTATCACCAGTTTATCAAAGCGGACTCCCAAAACCATCTCTTTTCTGAACTGAGTATGTTGGGATTGCAGTCTAGATCTTAAGCACGTGCCTAAAATTGTGCTAGGACCCGATCTCCATGTAGTATCCCAAGATTGTACATGAGAAGATTGATGATTGAATCTCTGGAGAACACAACACATCAAAGGACATGCTAGAAAAAGAACATAGAAAACAAAATTGAATCCCCGATCAAACCCCCGACGCCACTGACCCCCAACCCCCGAGCCCCGACACCTCTTCGGCCTCTTGTTGACCGAAAAGACCCCAACCCCCGACGCCAGTGACCTTCGACCCCCGATGACACTGACCCACATAGTTATGAGTTAGGTCATATAGTTATGTTAATTATAAAAACATCATATTTGTGTTGATCGGGTGAATTTCAATGTGCAGTTGTTCGACGACCTCCACGTGCGTTGGACGAGCTCCGTCCTTGCGTTTGTTGGTGAGCAAAAATGACTTCTCCTCCTACCCCCTTAATTTGCTCTGTCCCGGTCTTCGTGCCGATGAAACTTGCTAGCTATAGGTTTCTTCAATCATGAGTATGCGTGACCAGTATGCGTCTCCCGTTCGAAAGGGCGACATCTATAAATATGCATTTCTTTGCATATTTATGACCGCCATCCTTTCGAATTGTCCAACATTATCCATGGACAGCCCGAGTATGTGTAGATTGGGTTTGTTTTCCCGTATGCTGTGCTCCGGATCCGATGCGGAATTTCGTCAGTGCCTCCCCTGTTGTTCTCCGGGTACACATCCTCTCTGCTTATTGCCGAGACGTGTATCAGGAGAACAGCGGGGAGGTGCTGTCGAAATTCTGCGTCGCATCTGGAGCAGAGCATGGGAAAACGAACCCAGTCTACACATACTCGGGTGGGATTAGGACCTATCTTTACCTATTGGCGTGTAGGTTGCATGGACGTAATAAAACTGACAAACTTGATTAGCGTATGAATATAGATGATGAATTATATATTTATTTCTTGTGCCCCCATAGGTAGCTAGGCAACATGAGTGATCGTGCTTGGATGTACACTGGTCACCCTAGTCAGAAAGACATGACCCATGAATGGTTAACAAAAACCAGGAGGTTTGTGAGAGCCGCATTTGCAAATGGCCAGCATAAAACATGGTGCCCCTGTCCCAACTGCGACAACTGGAAAAAGCAGACAGAGTTTGAAATGGGTAAACACCTGCAGAAGTGGGGTTTTACGCCTAATTATACGGTGTGGACTTTTCATGGTGAGTCTGACCAACGTGCCAGAGCTGAGGTGATTCGTCGTCGCACCGACGAGCATGGTACCGGGATTGAAGACATGGTGCAAGACTTTGATGATGCTCGTGATTCGGACGATGAGATGGAGGAATCTGCAAAGGCCTTCTATGAAATGCTGGAGTCTTCAAAACGTCCTCTCCACGAGCAGACTGAGCTTTGTCAGCTGGATGCCATCGCGCAAGTAATGGCTCTGAAGGCTCAATTCAACCTAGGCAGAGAATGCTACGACGCGATGATGACGATATTTGGACGCTTTCTACCCAAAGGCCATGTACTGCCTGCAAACCTGTACCAGTCAGAGAAAATCCTCCGTGTACTTAAGATGCCCTATGAGAAGATACATGCCTGTGAGAATGGATGTGCCTTATTTAGGCTTGAGTATGCGGCCTTGAACTATTGCCCCATTTGCAATTCTTCCAGGTATATTGTGGTAGACAACGGCATGGGTGAGAAGAATCAGACCAAAATCCCCATTAGTGTTCTTCGATATCTGCCAATCGTACCAAGACTTCAACGTCTTTTCATGGTCGAAGAGACGGCCAGACAGATGACATGGCACAAATTGGGCAAAAGAACCGAACTAGATGCGGATGGGAACAAGATGCTGGTACACACTTCAGATGGTTTTGCGTGGAGGCACTTCGATGCATTACATAAGGATAAATCGGAAGATCCAAGGCAACCTAGAGTTGCCATCAGCACGGATGGGTTCAATGTGTATGGTATGACGGCAGCACAATACAGTTGTTGGCCTGTATTTGTCATTCCACTAAATTTGCCACCCGGAGAGATTATGAGAAGAAAGAACATTTTCCTGACGTTGATAATTCCAGGGCCCAACTATCCGGGGAAGAATATGAATGTGTACATGCAGCCGCTTAAGGATGAGTTGCAAGAAGCCTGGGATAATGGGATCAAGACCTACGACGCGGCTACCAAAACAAATTTCAAAATGCATGTGTGGTACATGTACTCGACGCATGATTATCCGGCGTTTGCGCTATTCGCTGGCTGGTGTGTGCATGGAAGGTTCCCGTGCACCACATGCAAGGCAGCTCTTCAGTTCCGTTGGCTGCAGGCTGGTCGCAAGTATTCTTGCTTCGACATGCATAGACAATTCCTGGATCCTGACCATAAGTTCAGAAAAGACAAGAAGAATTTCATCAAAGGTAGAGTTGTCAAAAACACTGCACCAGCTGCGTTGACAGGCCAACAGACCCTTGATCAGTTAAACGCTCTCGAGCCTGATCCTTTGCGTCCAGGATACTTCAAAGGGTATAATACGGAACACGCCTGGACTCACAAGTCATGCTTATGGGATCTCCCTTACTTCAAAGACCTCCTTTGCCCACACAACATTGACGTGATGCACACTGAAAAGAATATTGCGGAGGCCATTTTTGGTACATTGTTCGGCATAGAGGGGAAGTCAAAAGATAATCCTAAGGCTAGAATCGACCTGGAGGCTCTATGTGATAGACCGTTGCAAAACTTGCGACAACGGAAAGGAAAGCAAAGCATAGCGAAGCCAAAGGCATGGTTCAATCTTGAAAGGCCAGCTATGAGGGAAATGCTATTGTGGGTGAAAATGCGGTTGATGTTCCCCGATGGGTATGCTGCGAATCTAAAGAGGGGAGCGAGTCTTGAGAAATTGAAAATATTTGGGCTCAAGAGTCATGATTGGCACATATGGATTGAGCGGGTAATGCCGGTGATGTTGCGTGGCTTTATCCCTGAGGATGAATGGCTAGTACTGGCAGAGCTGAGCTATTTCTTCCGTTCTCTTTGTGCGAAAGAACTATCGCCTGGCGTGCTAGATGAAATGGAAGAGTTGGCGCCGGAGTTGATCTGCAAATTAGAAAAGATCTTTCCACCGGGCTTCTTTAATCCAATGCAACATTTGATTTTGCATCTCCCGACCGAGGCAAGAATGGGGGGGCCTGTTCAAAATCGATGGTGCTACTCAACTGAGAGGATGCAGAAGACGCTTCAAGCTAAGTGTAAAAATAAACGTAGAATTGAAGCATCGATGGCCGAGGCATTCATTACTGAGGAGGCGGCAAACTTCGTGACAGCACACTACGAAGCCAAAAATCATCATTTGCATAACCCGAAGCCTCGGTACAATGATGGCAATCGAGAAAAAGTTCGATCCAACCTCAGCCTATTCAAAGGTAAGCTCGCACCATCCGGTGCTTCGAAAGGGAAATCGTTGGATGTCGAAGAATGGCGAACCATTTCATTGTATATCTTCACCAACCTAACAGAAGTGCGGCCGTACATCTAGTAAGTTCTCGGTAATTTATTGTTCCGCAACTTCTAATTGCTTTGAACTACTCTTATTCCCGGATATTTGATATAGTCGATACGTCGCCGAATTCTCGGATGGAGCGGTCATCGAAAAGGATTCCGTCGAAGAGTATGAGCTTCTCGCAAAGCATGGAGGCGACTATCCCGGTTTCATCTCTTGGTTCAAACAAAGGGTAATTAATTACCATTAAGGGCCTATTTGATTTGTTGGTCTAATTTGCGGCTAATGCATCCATTCTTTCGTATTAAACTTGTAGGCTGATGCAGAGTCTATGGACGCCGAGTTGAGACAAGTCGCTAATGGTTTTGACTATAAGGTCCGTTCATTTGACAAATACAACATCAATGGGTATCACTTTCGTACCTTTGGCAAAGAGCTATCTATGCCCGACCTAAAGACTACAAATTGTTCTGTCTCTGCTATCGGCGAAGGAGACACCGAGTATTATGGAAGAGTTGAAGCAATTTATGAACTTCTATTCTATGGTGAAAACCCACCGACCGTCGTAGTCTTCAAATGTTATTGGTTTGAGCCGAGGGAGACTAGAAGGACTCATGAACATATAGGACTAGTCGAAATCAACCAAAACACCCACTTAGATGTTCCCGATGTCTATATTATGGCTCAACAGGCGACACAAGTTTTCTATCTACCGTGGGCCTGCCAAACTGATCCAAATCTCAAAGGTTGGGATGTCGTTTATGAAGTGCCACCACATTTTAGACCACCTACCCTCAATGAAGAGGATTACGAACCTCACATTAACCCAGACACATATGAAGGAGAATTTTTCCAAGAAACACGTATGTCCAAAAAACGTTTCAAGAACCGCTCTACTTCACCCCAGAACATTGAAGTACACAGCGACAGTGAATCCGTCTTAACCCCTGAGCCCGAACAGGAAGAGCTGGAAGAAGAAGAGGTTACTGCTGCGGATGACCTGTCACTTCTTGACCGATTACATAATGGTGGCCTTCCACATGTTCTTCGTGATAGTGATGATGATGATGCATTTATTGATGATAGTGATGATCATGATGCATTTATTGACCCCGAAGCATATATAGACGAGGACGATTGTTATTAGTTCATGTCAGGTATTCAACTATTATACTATATATAAATTTTGAGTTCATGTTAGGTATTCAATTTTTATTAGTCATGTTGGTATTTATGACGATGATACACTTAAATTATATACATTTTATTACTCCTGTTGATATATATGTTGTACTAATTTCATTTACTCTTTGTCATGACAGGTGTTGAAAGATGGTGGGAAAGGGTCGAAAGCACGCCGCGGCTGCTTCTTCGTCGGCGGGTGATGGGATGGGTGCTTCCATTCCTGCCTCGCCTCTTCGGAGAGTGTTGCTCTCTACTATGCAAGGAGCGCCCCCCGTGAGAGGAGGTCGACCCCCCGCGAAGCCGAGAGGCACTAAAGGTACATGTTGTATTCATGTTGTTATTTATATTGTACTCATGTTGTATGCATATTGGTATTTATATACATTTTATTACTCATGTTGGTATTTATGTTGTACTAAAGGTACACGTGGCCGCGGGAGAGGTAGGGCTACACGGTCTTCGCCACAACCCCAAGCTGATTCACCTGAGCACAGGACTTCTAGGGTGGATTCGTCTGAGGTGGAGGCTACACGGTCTCCGGTTCACGAGCCTCAGGTCGACGAGCCTTCGACCCACGAGACTCGTGTCCCAGAGGCTTCCTTCCAGGCGACTCCGGAGCACAGCAGGGATGAGGGTACGTCCCAAGAGACCCAGTGGGATACCTGGCCTGAGCCAAGTGGCCATGCTGGTAGCGACGAGGAGCTGGGTGAGGGGGCTACCGTCTACCAGCGTGGTAGTTCGGGGCTCCCGCTCGTGCCAGCGACCCCCGAGCAGAGGTGGTCGATTAGGCCAAATGGGGACAAGTAAGTTAATTTACTCTTATTTAACCTTTTACCTTCGCGTTTTTTCAAATATCTAATGTTTTGGCTTTAATTTGTCATATTGTAGGGGTTGGATTGTTGCCAATGGTGTCCGCAAGCCCAACAGCGTCCTTGGTGTTCTTTGCCGTCAAAACTTCCCAGGGTTTGTTACGTTGCCCGGTCGGGAGCGAGAGGTAGGAATGACCTGGGAGCACTACTTGGGTGCCCCGGCCCCGCCGGAGGTGGAGATCGACGGTGTTTTGTGTGACACGAGGGCGGACATGGTGATCCGAAAGTTCTGGGTAATTTCTCTTTCACACAATTATAAATCAACCATAGCTATTTATTGTGCTAATCGGTGTTGTCTCGTTTGCAGACCTTCTACAGGTGTGAGGAGGGATACGAGGAGGACGCGGCAAAGGTTATCGAAACCGAATGTCGCCGCCTACTTCAAAACTTTCGGCACGAGGCTCGGGTGCAGGCTGTTCGAGACTACTATGCCACGCGGCGTATTAGGATTGACAAGGCGAAGTGCCGTGATGCTAAGATGGTGAAGGAGCATTACATGAAGGTAATTACATATTATTAAGGCTTTGTAGTTAGTTTCCTTGATTTGGTTCTTACGCACTCAAATTTCTATTTATTAACTTAGGTGCCCCCGAGATGGTGTGTGGATAAGATGGATTGTTGGGAGGCCTTGGTGGATCAGTGGTGCTCCGAAACGTGGGAGGCCAGCCACAACAACGGCAAGGAGAGGCGTGGCAAAATGGTTGGCGTGCCACACCATCAAGGGAGCGTCAACTTAATCCAATTTGGCGAGAACTGGGTATGTGGTTTGCTTCATGCCTCATGCAATTCATTCTTAATGCTATCTTGAGCCCTTTACCAATACAATTTTCCTCTCTCTCTCTTTTAGGCGCGTCACAATAAGACGGAGGCGCCACAGATGTACGACCTGTATGCGATGGCCCATACTGCCTCGTACAAGAAGGTCAAGGCATTCTCTGAGTCTGACCTCGAGCATCCAGAAAACTTCACCAACATCTCCTCCCACGACAAGCTTGTGAAGTACAGAGATCACGGGAAGGCGAGGAAAGGTGAGGACTTTAACCCGAGCGAGGGGCCTATTGATCCAGAGCTGGTGATGATAGCTGGCAACGGGAGGCCCCATGGCTCGATCGCCATTGGAGACGGCCTTATACGTTGTCCTAGCACTCTCCGACAGATAAAGGCACGCCAAACGAGCTCTTGTCCGGAGATAACACGTCGTCCACGGCCAGTCGAGCTCGCCATCGAGGTTAGTTTAATGGACTCAACTATCTTTCCGCATTATATTGTGCGTTGGAACCAATATGATTACATTGCTAACAATGAGTTGTGTTGCAGGCTGCTATTCAGAAAGAGAGAGAGGCAATGCAGGCGGCTATAGCGGAGAAGGATAAGGAAATTAGGGAACTGGAGGAGAGGACGACTGCATTGATGGAGGCGGAGAGGGCACGGAATGATGCGTCTAACATGGCCATATACGAGCTCTTCGTGGTAAGTTTCTTCTTCATGTTATATAAAATCTTGCATTTGAATGTCCGTTTCATTAATAAATAAAAAGTTTGACTTGTCGAAACCAAATGTACAGTCTATGTGCGAGAAGAGCGGCCAAGTCCCTCCGCCGATGCCAGTCATTAACGTGGCGGGGACGGTGAGTTTCATTTCAGTGCAGTGATCTTAAGAGTGTCCTTATGCTAACTATACATTGCAAACGATGTTTGGTGCAGAATATCTCCCGAAACGCATCGCACGACCCTTCTACAGTCGAGCCTTCTCCAGGTGAAACAAGCCAGAGCCACCGTGCTTCACCCTAACTTAGGTATGTTATTTCTAGTGTTTTAATAAAAAATAGCTAGACTTCCATCTAATGACATAATTAGCTTAGTTAGTTCCAAAATAGCTAGACTTCCATCTAATGACATAATTAGCTTAGTTAGCTCAAAAATAGCTAGACTTCCATGTAATGACATAATTAGCTTAGTTAGCTCCAAAATAGCTAGACTTCCATCTAATGACATAATTAGCTTAGTTAGCTCAAAAATAACTAGACTTCCTCCTCCTCCTCCTCCTCCTCCTCCTCCTTCTTTTACTTCTTCCTTCTCCTTCTTCTTCCTCCTTCTTCCTCCTTCTCCTTCTTCTTTTCTTCTTCTTCTCCTATTCCTTCTCCTTCTCCTCCTCTTCCGTCTCCTTCTCCTTCTTCTTTTCTTCTTCTTCTCCTCTTCCTTCTCCTTCTCCTCCTCCTCCTCCTCCTCCTCCTCCTCCTTCTTTTACTTCTTCCTTCTCCTTCTTCTTCCTCCTTCTTCATCCTTCTCCTTCTCCTTCTTCTTTTCTTCTTCTTCTCCTCTTCCTTCTCCTTCTCCTCCTCCTCCTCCTCCTTTTACTTCTTCCTTCTCCTTTTTCTTCCTCCTTCTTCCTCCTTCTCCTTCTCCTTCTTCTTTTCTTCTTCTTCTCCTCTTCCTTCTCCTTCTCCTCCTCCTCCTCCTCCTCCTTTTACTTCTTCTTCTCTTTCTCTTCTTCTACGTAGCTTAGACTCATCCAAGAAAGGCTAAATAGGCTAATTATCCTAAGAAATGACATAATTAGCTTAGTTAGCTCCAAAATGACCTATTTAATAAAAAATGACCTATACTTAGCTAATTATCCTCGAAATGACATAATTAGGTCCAAAAAGGCATTCTTAGCCAATTTAGCCCGAAGAAGGGGACAAAAGGAGAAGAAAAAGGAAAAATGAAAGGAAGGAAGAAGAAGAAGAGGATAAGAAGGAGGAGAGGGAGGAGGATAAGAAGAAGGAGAAGAAGGAGAAGGAGCTCCTCCTTCTCCTTCTCCTTCTTCTTTTCTTCTTCCTCTCCTCTTCCTTCTCCTTCTCCTCCTCCTCCTCCTTCTTTTACTTCTTCTTCTCTTTCTCTTCTTCTACGTAGCTTAGACTCATCCAAGAAAGGCTAAATAGGCTAATTATCCTACGAAATGACATAATTAGCTTAGTTAGCTCCAAAATGACCTATTTAATAAAAAATGACCTATACTTAGCTAATTATCCTCGAAATGACATAATTAGCTCCAAAAAGGCATTCTTAGCCAATTTAGCCCAAAGAAGGGGACAAAAGGAGAAGAAAGAGGAAAAATGAAAGGAAGGAAGAAGAAGAAGAGGAGAAGAAGGAGGAGAGGGAGGAGGATAAGAAGAAGGAGAAGAAGGAGGAGAAGAAGGAGAAGGAGCTCCTCCTTCTCCTTCTCCTTCTTCTTTTCTTCTTCTTCTCCTCTTCTTATCCTCCTCCCTCTCCTCCTTCTTCTCATCTTCTTCTTCTTCCTTCCTTTCATTTTTCCTCTTTCTTCTCCTTTTGTCCCCTTCTTCGGGCTAAATTGGCTAAGAATGCCTTTTTGGAGCTAATTATGTCATTTCGAGGATAATTAGCTAAGTATAGGTCATTTTTTATTAAATAGGTCATTTTGGAGCTAACTAAGCTAAGTATGTCATTTCGTAGGATAATTAGCCTATTTAGCCTTTCTTGGATGAGTCTAAGCTACGTAGAAGAAGAGAAAGAGAAGAAGAAGTAAAAGGAGGAGGAGGAGGAGGAGGAGGAGGAGAAGGAGGAGAGAAGGAGGAGGAGTCCTCCTTCTCCTTCTCCTTCTTCTTTTCTTCTTCTTCTCCTCTTCCTTCTCCTTCTCCTCCTCCTCCTCCTTCTCCTCCTCCTCCTCCTCCTTTTACTTCTTCCTTCTCCTTCTTCTTCCTCCTTCTTCCTCCTTCTCCTTCTCCTTCTTCTTTTCTTCTTCTTCTCCTCTTCCTTCTCCTTCTCCTCCTCCTCCTCCTCCTCCTCCTCCTTCTTTTACTTCTTCTTCTCTTCCTCCTCTTCTACGTAGCTTAGACTCATCCAAGAAAGGCTAAATAGGCTAATTATCCTACGAAATGACATAATTAGCTTAGTTAGCTCCAAAATGACCTATTTAATAAAAAATGATCTATACTTAGCTAATTATCCTCGAAATGACATAATTTTCTTCAAAAAGGCATTCTTAGCCAATTTAGCCCGAAGAAGGGGACAAAAGGAGAAGAAAGAGGAAAAATGAAAGGTAGGAAGAAGAAGAAGATGAGAAGAAGGAGGAGAGGGAGGAGGATAAGAAGAAGGAGAAGAAGGAGGAGAAGGAGAAGGAGAAGGAGCTCCTCCTCCTTCTCCTTCTTCTTTTCTTCTTCTTCTCCTCTTCCTTCTCCTTCTCCTCCTCCTCCTCCTCCTTTTACTTCTTACTTCTCCTTCTTCTTCCTCCTTCTTCCTCCTTCTCCTTCTCCTTCTCCTTCTTCTTTTCTCCGGAATGACCTATTTTACCCAAGTTAGCTCCGAAACGACCTATAGTTAGCTAGGGTTCCACCTAAATGACATAATTAGATTAGTTAGCTCCTAAATTGTCTATACTTAGCTAATTTCTCTCCGAAATAACCTATATATACACTACTTCATCTAGTATTATTTTTCTAACTTTCTTATTTGTCATTTTGCAGATTACCTTCACTTCACGGGAAGCTTGGTTGATGGAATGCTTGAAGATGATTTCTTGTACCATGGGTTGTATTGAAACTATTGTAGTATATGAATATATGAAACTTTGTATGCACGTGGATGAAACTGGTGTAATATATGGTTTGGTACGGATGCAACTTGTATAATATGTATGCATTATGGATCAGAGTTATTTTAATATGGTTATGAGTACGGAAAGAAATTTATTTATGTCAAATATATATATATATATCCTGATTATTGTTAAAAATGCTGGATATAACAAAAAATAAATAAAAAAGGGGCTGGTTCCCCTCTTTGCCGTCTGCCAACACATGGCAAAGGGGGGAAGGCACATGGCAAAGAGGGAATCTGCCCCCTCTCTCTCCCCTCTTTGCCGTCTGCCAACACATGGCAAAGGGGGGAAGGCACATGGCAAAGAGGGAATCTGCCCCCTCTCTCTCCCCTCTTTGCCGTCTGCCAACACATGGCAAAGGGGGGAAGGCACATGGCAAAGGGGGAATCTGCCCCCTCTCTCTCCCCTCTTTGCCGTCTGCCAACACATGGCAAAGGGGGGAAGGCTCATGGCAAAGGGGGAATCTGCCCCTCTCTCTCCCCTCTTTGCCGTCTGCCAACACATGGCAAAGGGTTGAAGGCAGACGGCAAAGAGGGTATCTGCCCCCTCTCTCCCCCCTCTTTGCCGTCTGCCAACACATGGCAAAGGGGGGAAGGCAGACGGCAAAGAGAGGAGGCCTGCCGTTAACACTTAACGGGGACGTTGCAATATATGCCGTCCCATTTACTTTGCCGTCTGCCCCCTCATGGCAAAGATTCTTTGCCGTCCTCTTTGTGAAAGCAGACGGCAAAGATCCTCTTCACCGGATTTTTTTTTGCCGTCTACTTTGCCATGAGGGGGCAGACGGCAAAGCCTTTGCCGTGTGTGGTTGCCCCCTTTGCCGTCTGCCTTGGCAGACGGCAAATTTCTGAATTTCAGTAGTGAATTTAATATATTCTCCTTGATGCACCACTTGGTGTGGATGCATTATTAGAGCATAAAAACTTATCCACAAAATTTGAGCCCAATTGGAGATACTTGGTAATGTAGAGTTGTTCAATTTTGGATCTGGTCACATAGGGTTTTGGAATATTTAGCTGAATCAAATCAACTTGGATTGATATGAAACTTGGCAAGATCACCACATATACCATTTGTGACTTCCTAGAATTTTACTGGAATTTATTGAGAATATTTCTTATTAAATATTCTAAAAGCTTGAAATAGGAAAAAAGGGTTTTGTCCAATATTTTGTACTTGACCATGTGTTGAAACTCTTATATATGGAATATTTATATCCACTAAGTTTCCCAAAATTTTATCAATTACTTTTAAACCAAGAAAAATAATCTTTGTTTGTAAAAGACCATTTTGGCCTCACAAAGAGGTTTTTTAATAAAATAGGAAAATATGTTTTAAAATAATAATTTTGTGATTTTGGGAAGACTTTTTGATAATGGGATCCAAATAAAATATTTGGGTCAAAAGAACTTCCCTAATTTGAGGACTTGTAGTACAAATCCCAACTCAAGGGTTTTTCAAAGCTTTAATTAAATAAATGCTTTTTGGCCAAAATAATGTTTGGTAAAAATAGTTTCTCGCCCTATACACATGGCATGATCATTGGAAAAGGGTTTTGGTCAATGGGTTGAGTCTAGAGAATAGTAGGAACCATGTGATTCAAAACACAAGCAAACAAGCAGCAAGCAACAATCCCATCAAGCATCACAAGCATTCACAATAAATTTAATTGGTCCTAATTTTTGAGCTATGTTAGTTTAACCAGGAGAGATAAAACACACGGTGTGACACCACAAGCTTAAGGGCAAGGACAAGCTTCAAGAGAAGATTGAGTCGTTAGAAGAAGAATCCCAAGCCATGGTCAAGTTCGTTCCAAAGGCCACTACTAGCTCTACATCATCAAGTGGCAACCCAACTCCAAGGATCCCCATCAAGTTGATGTGGGTCCCCAAGATGAAGAACTAGAGAAGTTCTTGAGGGGTGAATCTACCAACAAAATTCACTCTCATTCATTTTAGCAAGAACTATTTGCAATCAACTCCAACCCTATGCATTAGGTCAAGGAGTCACATATTCCCTCGTAGGTAAGAAAGGGGCACGGTAATTAATG
Source organism: Hordeum vulgare subsp. vulgare (assembly GCF_904849725.1). Classification (NCBI taxonomy): domain Eukaryota; kingdom Viridiplantae; phylum Streptophyta; class Magnoliopsida; order Poales; family Poaceae; genus Hordeum; species Hordeum vulgare. The sequence goes on along the minus strand of NC_058519.1, from coordinate 264,428,404 downwards.
TATCAATGGATATCATCTCATATGTGGTTCACACCATACCATAGATATCCTTGTATTTGTTCCTTGTGTGGGACTAACCATTGTTTGTTAGAAGAGTATGAAACAACAAGGATAGTTCCAACTCAATATGATCTTCATCAACAATGAGCGTCCACCACTACCAAACCTACATGAAGCCTTCTACAACAAAACCAAAGGTTAGTTTGTCCCTCTTTGAGGGATGTCACATCAAGGGGGGGCTTTACTCTAAGACTTGAGTCAAAGCATCATACAAGATGTTAACACATTAAAAGCATCAGGTAAAATTGGCAACCCCGCTTGTGCTTAAACGATGATTATAACCTATGATCAAGTATTCTTACTTGGCTCCTAAGTCAATATACTCATATATAGATGACTTCGTCATTTCCAAAGTGCTTGGTAGATACTAGACTGGTTGTTCATGTTTGCCATGTTTTATTTGACTTCTTATTGTGTGAGCATGTTGGTATGCATATTTTATCCATTTTAGGACATCCAATTGTTGTTATTTTTCTTTCCCTGTCTTTGCCCAATTGGATGTACAAGAATGCCTAAGTACCCCTCTTTCGCTATCTATGCTATATACACTCGCGGACCCAAGAATGCCTACAAGAATGCCTAAACACTTCAAACCCTCGGCTTCTAGCAACCCTCCGATGACGCCACTCATGTCTATGAATGTCTCTCTCATCTCCCTTGTGGTCCCACCGCGGAATTCAACCGCCGTCGACGGCAATCTTCCCCCGCCGTCGTCGCCATAGCGAGTTCTTCGCCAAGATAGGGTAAGAACTCGACACTTTTCGCACTCCCCATTCTAATTCTTGTGCAATAGGCTTTGACCATCTTCATGGCACGGTTTCAAATCTTTAGCCCACAAGAACAGTTTGATAAATTAGGAGAATGAGAAATTTTAGGTTTAGGATTCCGCTATTTGCGTTTCGGTAGCATCAAGTGCAAAAGAATCGGTACCACCAATTCTAGTTTTTGTGCTCTCAAAACTATCTCGGTGAGACCGGGTCATCTTTTTTGTGCTCTATGGTCAATTCTATGTTAAAGGAGTAAGTATGTCTGGGTGGCTCTGAAAATTATATCTCAGTGAAGCCGAAACCCACATCGCTGAATTCTGAAACTAATGTTTTGAGTTCAAAATTTGCAAAATCAGCTCTCTATTGTCATGCTTATCTTTCCAGCTCTTCTACATCTATCCACAGGGCTAGCTTGTTAGTATGTCAGGTTCTGAAGACAGCCAAAATGCATACAGAGAACAAAGCGTTGAGGTTGATTCAGGTACTAGTCCTAAGAGGAGCGAATCAGACCCATGCACCCCCACCTCCCATGATTTGCCCATGGAAGCTACTAGGCAAGGAAGAATCTCAACTCATATGTGGAAGATGTAGATTTTGTCCCTGATGAAAGCACTTCCCAGAAGCTAAATGAGAGGGCAACTGCTAGAAATATTCTTGAGTCTATTGCTGCCAAGAGAGGGTTGCCTCTATCTTCACGGCAACCTAGTGGTGCTGGAAGGACACAAGTATTGGCCAAGAAGTCGGGATAGAAGAGGCAGAGGACCAGGTTTTTCAAAGTTGTTGTGCAACCATCAACACCTCAGTATCCAAATGGTGAAGAGGAATAGGAGGAACGTGCTAACCCACCTCCTTCCAAGAAGAGGAAATTAATGAAAGATGTTATGCCAAGCAAGACAACATCCTAGGCCAAACCATCTGCTCCTAAGGTCAAGAAGCTTGTAGCCTCTAAGCCAAAGTGGACTACCAGAGATATACGTGCAGCTGAGAAGAACAAGAGTTCTTCTTCCGGAGATGCTGCTATAGAGGAAGAAGATATTGTTGTGCTAAGGAAGGTGAACCACATTTGATAGAGCACAAAGATGAATGCCCTATAGCTGAAAACATGAAGGAGAGAAAGGATCAAGGGCTCGGGAAATGGAGAGCAGCAGATTCATATGCTATCAGGAGGAGACCTGTAGTTAATGCTCGCTTCCACACAAAGGAGTAGCAAGATTTTATGAGATTGTCTTGTTATACAAGAGTCATGCTATTAGTGACATGAGGTATGTAGATTGCAACTACATCAAGGAGCATGAAGACTACTTCCCTCATGTGCAAGAAAATTTCACGGCCGTACACACTGAGAACTTTCTTGGCAGAGAAATGACAGCGTGGAATGATGATATTATCATGCAATTCTACTATACAACTCACTTCTATTCATATGGTAGAATTGTATGGATGACAGAAGACACGAGGTATCAACCCACTATTGATGAGTGGGTTGCCATCTTAGGAGCCCCACATGTGTAGGAGGGAGATCTAGACATTTATACTGAGGCCAAGATGAACCACAACTCAATGGCCAAAATGCATAACCGAGTACCCAATGAGTATTTGAAGTCCCACAGGCTAGGATTAGGCTAATTGCAAGAAGTACTACCCACCACGAACAGAATTATGAGGTACATCTTGATGACCAAATTAGGTGATGACAATATGTTCATAGGGTACTCCATAAACATGTTGCATCATTTAGACACTCACACCGGGATTAAGGTGATGGACTTGATTGTTGAGACAAGTAGAAGGACAGTTGCTGCCCAGAAGCGGTCATGTGTATACGCCCCTATATTCGAATGTTGATTAACTCCAAGATTGGGAAGAGCACGTATCTACTTGATCGTCAACACCTACCACTCAAGCTAGAGTTCAAACATAATGTTTTTGTGATGGACCCAAGTCATCCCACTTTAGATACTGCAAAGGTTGAGGTAGAGGTTGAGGCCCGGGTAGAGGAAGCCAGAGCCACTAGTGCCAAGAGAGACTCTTAGCTCTATTCCTGTGAACTTTTTGGTAACTTGTCACCATAAGGGGATAAGTGTATAGATCATAGGGCTTCAAGAGGGAGTGTTACTTTTTTTTGCTCTTCCCATTTTGAATACATTTGATTTATCTTTTGGGTGTCTTAAACCTTGTGTTGTGATAGATCATATGCTCTATGTTTGATGCTACTATTTCCTATCTTGAGATGTCTATGTCATGATCATTCACTCATTTATTGGTGTTATGTACATTTTAATTCATCATATCATTTATACTCACCACCAAGATGTATGTGACATGGAAGAGTGACCCATGATCCCAACTGATTGTGCATTTGCATTCAAATGCAAATTTAAAATAATGCACAAATTTAGGGGGGTGGCTCTTGCTTATCATATACTTCTCAAAGCGACAATATTATTCATTGATTATATCTTATGTCGAAGCTTTGATCTACATGTTGTCATCAATTGCCAAAAAGGGGGAAATTGAATGCACAACTTAACCCTAGGTGGTATCGGTAATTCATAAAAATATATATGTCATTAGACTAATGATTCTATCCAGTATATTTCATGAAAAGTTCAATGATGGATGATCCCCTAGATGCTAGAAACATCAATTGGGAACAAGCTTCAAGACTCTACATTTTATATTTTTGAGAAATCACATTTGAGTCCATACGAAAGCCAACATAATTAAAAGGGAATGATGTGTCTATGATGATCTAGTTGCTCAAGTTCTTAGATATTAGCCACCAAAAAATACTCAGGAAATTCTCCTATAAGTATTATGTCCAAACCCCAAAGTCAATTAGGTACCACCAATAATTCCAAATTGGCCCTACCGAGTTTTACCCTAGACAGAACCTATGCCAAACCCTAACATCTTGGTACCACCAAGTTTGGTTTCGTTCTGACCGAAAAACAGTGACCAACTCCCTGGATAGCCAATTGCTAAAATTAGAATTTCTGAGTTTTGCAAATCCGTGGCAACGAGTGTGGTAACTGCCTAGGGTAGCCAAAATCGGACCCTCGGAGAATTTATCGGTCCCACCAAAAAGCCTAAAGTTGCCACATTTTGCAATAGTCAATGCAACCAAGTTTTTACTTCAATTTCACCAAGTTGGGCAATAATGTTGTAACGGCTTGATTCTTGGAGATTCCTATATATACCCCTCCACCATCCTCTCATTCAAAGAGGAAGTACTCAATACGAACCAACACTTGCCCCATCCATTTTCTGAGAGAGACACGTACTCATGTGTTGAGATCAATATATTCCAATGCTACCATATGAGTCTTGATTTCTAACCTCCCCAATATTTTTTCCACCCAATCATTCTCTTCTACCCATGAAAAATCTATGAGAGAGTGAATGGGAGTTAGGAGACTATTTTTTGAAGCACAAGAGCAAGAAGTTCATCATACTACCACATCTATTACCTTTTGGAGAGTGGTGTCTCCTAAATTGGTTAGGTGTCGCTTGGAAGCCTCCGAATTCGTGTGGAGTGGAACCAAGAAGTTTGTAAGGGCAACGAGATCGCCTACTTCATGAAGACCTAAATTGAGTGAGTCTAGTCCTTCATGGATGTAAGCCATGGTGGAATAAACAAGGTTGCTTCTCCATGGAGCCTTCAAGAGTTGAGCCCTCCGTGGACTATCGCGGATGTTACCCTGTATGGGTTGAAGTCTCCATAAACCTGGACGTACGATCACCACCTATCGGAACCATGCCAAAAATCTGTGTGTCAATCTTTGCGTTTGATCTTCCTATCCCTGCCCTCTATTAACAGTGCATGTCCTTACTTTCCGCTGATATACTCTTAGACTTGCATGTGTAGGGTGTGCTTGACTTGCTATTATTGCTAAAATTTGCCCACAACTAAAATTTGGAAAAGGATAAGTTTTTATTTGGTCAAGTAGTCTAATACCCCCCTCTAGACATACTTTGAATCCTATAGCTATGGCTCACTGAGTGGAGTAAAATTCTTTTCTCCAAAGACAACATGCACTTCAATGAAGCCCTACTTGTGATACTCAGACTGGACATTGCGTAGGAAGAGTGCCTTCTATCACCAGAGGAGGTTGACCTCCATGCGAGAGTAAAACATAGGAGCATTAGTTTGGTAGTTCTCCAGAGGGCCAAAATGAGCCAATGCGCTCACATTGCCATCCTCGAAGAGGGTGATGCAAACACAAAGTTCTTCCACCGCCGCATCAATCTCTGGAGAAGGAAGAACAACATACCGTATTAAGCTTGCGAATGGTTGGGTTACTGACCATGGAAATAAAGAGAAGATCATCTAGGACCACTTCTCGGAAGTCATGGAAAGGGAGACAAGAGCAGCTTTGGCTTTAATTGGGAGGATTTCAACATGGAGCTAGCCGCCCTGCAGACACTTGGTGCCACTATTACCGAGGAAGGGGTTTTGGAGGCCTTTAAGGAGATACCGAGTGACAAGGCTCCCGGCCTGGACGGCTTGATGGGCATATTTTTCAAGAAGAGTCACGTGATCGTCAATCATGATATCATGACATTCATTCATGAGTTTGACTCCCTTCACACCTCCAACCTTCAATGGCTGAACTCCGTCAATATTTTGCTCTTGACCAAGTAGGATGGTGCAAAGGGCATATCCGACTATAGGCCTAGTAGCCTCATCCATGACATCGACAAAATCATTGCTCAAGTCCTCTCTTTGCGGCTTGCTCCTCATATCGATGCGCTTCCATCCAATGTCCAAAGCTCCTTCATAAATAAAAATAGCATCCACAACAACTTAAAGTACATGCGGATTTTCGCTCGAATCCTTCACAAGAGCAAGACCATAGCCCTCCTTTTGAAGATTGACACAAAAAAGACTTTGAATCTTTCGAATAATTCAACCTCGACCTTTTGCAATGCAAAGGTTTCCCTAGAAAATTTCGTGATTGGATTGGCGCATTGCCATGCTCTTCATCCTCATGTTTGGTTCTCAATGGTATTCATGGGTCATTCATCAAGCATGGTGATGGTTTTAGGCAAGGGGGGAGCTCACTCCGCTTCTCTTCATCCTTGCAATTGACCCGCTTCATCAAATAATTAAGTAGCAACAAGGAAGGCTCTTCTCCATAAGATTCGGCGATGGTGTGGAATGATGAGAACTTCCTTATACGTGGATGATGCGGCAATTTTCATCGCCCCAATTAAGAGAGACATCGGCAACCTCTCCACTATCTTGAAGGGCTACAATCATGTCACGGGCATGTGCACCAACTTCCACAAGAGTTCGGTTGTGCCCATTCGGTGCTCCAACATTGATTTCGTTCTGTCACACCCTGTGTTTTTCCTTCTTTGCTAACTTAACATAGCCCAAAAATTAGGACCAGTTAAACCTTTTTCTGTGTGATGTGATGCATGAACTATTTGTTGTTTGCTAGCTTGTTTTCTTGTTTTTTAAATCAGAAAACTCCCTCCTACTCTCAAGACTCATCTTCTTGTCCCAAACCTTTGTCCAATGACTATACCATGTGTATAGGACAAAAAACTGTTTTGACCCAATATTATTTCGACCAAAAAGCATTTATTTAATTTAAGCTTTCAAAAACCCCTCAGTTGGAATTTGTACTACAAGTCCTCAAATTAGGGAAGTTGTTTTCCCCAAATATTTTATTTGGATCCTATTATCAAAAACACTTCCCAAAACCACAAAATTATTATTTTGAAAGTTATTTTCCAATTTTATTTAAATACATTTTTCGCACGCCAGAAATGGTTTTTTATGAAGAATTTTTTTTCTTGATTTCAAAATATTTGAGAAAAAATAGGGCAACTCAATGGACATATATATTTCATATATAAGATTTCAACACATGGTCATGTTCAAAATATTGGACAAAACCCTTCAAAACCCTTTGTGCCTATTTCAAGCTTTTGAAATATTTCAATATGAAATATTCCCAATAAATTCGAGTAAAATCCTAGCATGTCACACATGCTATATGTGATGATCTTGCCAAGTTTAATCTCAATCCAAGTTGATTTGATTCCCCTATTTGTCCAGAACCAAATTTGAGCACCTCTACATTGCCAAGTGTCTCCAATTGTGCTCAAAATTTGCCGACGTGTTCTAATGCTCCAATAATACATGCACACAAAATGGTGCATCAAGGTTAACAAATGAACTTGCCCCAAGCCCCTCAAAACCACTTCTGCTGATTTCTAGAATTGGGAAACTTTACATTGTGGAGTTTCTCCATTTGATCCCAAACTTTTTGGGCATGCTCTAATACCCTAATAATGCCACCACACCTAGTGTTGCATTAGTGGGGATTCATTTTCCTGGGTTTATAATTAGAAAGCTATTTCTGGCCATTTCTAAGGTTTTCCAAGTCTACATTGGAAACTTTCTCCAACAAATCCCAAATTTGGTGTCCAACCTTATTTATCACCACCATTTGATCCTGTTAATTTTCAAAACCGTTGGACTACCAGAGGTAGCGCAACCAGTGATCAAATACCTTCTGGGGGAATCCAAAGTACAATAAAAAAGCCCCCAAGTTACTTCTCCTTGGCCTCCACTTTTTACCACACCTCCACCACACCATCAGCTACTCCGAGTAAAAAACATGGCCTCAGCTCAATTATTGGTGGGTAGAAACCCCATTTGCACCCCCTGGACAACCCTTTCCCCTCTCTCTCTTAGCCTCTCCCCTCTCCTAGCCAACACACACAGCAACCAGAGTGCTTTCCTAGTATTTTACTCCCCCTGCAGCTACTGGACATGAGAGACTACATCAGAGTGCATCAAAAGGTTTGACGTGTCTGCGAAAGTAATGCTATGGAGTCCGCCCACGCGCTCAAGAAAGTTGACCTTTCGAGACCGACCACCTCGAGCCCTTCCCCCTCTCTCGCAAGCTATCCTAGGTGTGTGTAACACACCTAGCTAACGCATGCATCCCTCCTTGCCCCCTTCATCGCCATGTTCTGCATGTCCTGCACCGCCCCGCTCGGCCAATGGCCAGCCTCACACGAGTGAGGCCCTGGCGCACGCCCGGCTCTCTCTCACTCCCCTGCCCCGTGGACAAGTTCCACCAATGCCCCAGACAACCCCCCCCGAGCCCTCCAGCAGCGCCAGTGACCGAGCCAGCGCGCGAGCTCATGGTACACCATTGACCTCCCTATAGAAGTCGCCCCCGAGCCCCTATTGTCCCTCTCTCACTTCCCCTCTCTCCCTTGAACCGCCCGGACCTCCCCATTCCTCCTCCTCCCATGGCTGGTGATGCCCGTCTCGGCCTCGCCCGAATTACGTCTTTCCCGAGCCCCTCCCCTCCTTTGAATAGCTCCGGGGCATTCCCCATATCACCGCGAAATCCCCCGTGTCATTCTTCTGTTTTCAGGTAGCCTCAAACCCTATTCCCGGGCCGCCATCGTCGGCCTCCCTAGGACCAAAGCTGCACTCACCATGGCGCTCCCCAGCAGGAATAGACCCCTTGGTGGGTGCGGGGCACTTCCGTGAGCACGCCAGCAGCCGATGCTTGGCCAGGGATGGCCCGAGCCATCAGAACGGCTCCGGCGCTCTACCTTGTTCCGCCAACCCCGCGCTCCCAGCTCGAGAGGGAGGTGAGGGACGAATCAGACAGGCAGGGCCCTCCTGTCAGCGACCGCCAGTCGGGCCCCACCTGCTTAACTGAACGCGCTCCACCAATTGTCCTACCTCCCCGCGGAGAAAACGCACCGGCGAGAGTGCTCTTTCGGCGTGGGTGCTCCGCTGAACAGGCTGAGCCAATGGGCCGGCCCAAGCCTTATCCTGCACCCTGAGCGAAGTTTAGCCCTCTCGTATGCCCACTTTTATCTTTTTTTCTTTTTTCAAAGAGTTTGATAAATCCATAAGAAATTCATTTCTACTCGAAATTTAATGATTTTAATTCCTGCAAATCCCTAAAATCATACGCTATCCAAATATGTGATTTGCACATTTTTCCAAAGAACTTTTCTATAGTGTTAATATTCAAATTCAAAATTGGAATATTTCAAAGCCCCCTTTGCTAATTACCATAGTATCCAGATCAACTCCAAATGGAGTGATTCAAGTTCCTAGTTATCGATAAACTTATGCTCTATTTTTCAGACCTAGGTGAACATTTTTTCTCATGCATTGTTTCTGCTAGGCCAAATAAATAGCCCCATTTCCACTTATTCCATATTATTAAATCTCTTGGGAATTCATGCCAACTCCAAATTGACTGGAACCACTTCCTAAATTCTTCTAAAACCATCCCCTAATTGATAGGCACATCCATTCATTTTTGTCAGAATGTTTTCCGTAGACTTCTTATAGGATCACCAAATCCTCACTTTTCCTCCATTCAAGGTTCTGTGGTGATCCAAATCCATTAGAAAAACTTCACGTATTTTTAATATGACCAAGGACGTCCAGGAAAAATAAAAATCCTATTTATTGAGCACTTTGTTTTTCTTTTTGTTGCCTGGCTTATGGTGGTTATTCTGGCGATAGATGACGAAATAGACGAAGTGCTCGGAGTTGGACGAGAAGCATGAGAGGAACTCGAAGACTTTGCTGAACCAGGCAAGCAGCGCTCTCACCATGTGTAAGAAACCATTTATTTTGCATGCCATATAGCACTATATTCTGTTGCATTTGCATCATGCCAAGGTTGGTGACCACCTTGGTGGGTTGTCTCCGAGAAAGTCCTCGTTGATACTTGCCCTTGAGCATGACCCTACCACCTCTGAGGGTTGTGTGGGTGGGATGTAGTTAGGTTGCTAGTAGTTGCTACCCAAACAGGACCGTCCTATGCATGGTGGCAATGAAAGGAATGATTTCAAAGGCTTTTCACGAACTAGAGCGAGGCTCGTATGATGTACATCGTGTGGGTTGTGTACCAATCGAGTGGACTCTTTGTTTAGCATCGTCATGGGAAAGGCATTGTTTGGGTGATTACCTCGGGTATGTAATATACTGCGAGTCGTGGATGAAATGGTAGTTCCCCAAGTCTTATGGGTACAGTGTGCAACCTTGTAGAGTGTAAAACTATATGAATTGTCGTGTCCATAGTCAAAGACAGTTGGGTAATCCTGCTTAAACTACGTCGAGATGATTTCGCATAAACCAAGTGTATGTGTGAGAGTACGTGAAAAATGTGATGATATGAGAAACATGATACTACATCTAAGTCGGACGACTTTGCATGATGAATGAACGTGGGAGGTTCAACCTATGCTTACTATGATAGTTAAGTTAAGTCAGATGACTTGACATGGAAAATGAACGCAGGACGTTCAACCCCTACTTAGGATTATATCTATAACTTGTTCAAAGGGATATCTGCAACACGTTGATGCAAGCTTTTACAAGATTGATCATGTCATTGCACTCAAAATTAGTTGCAAATTACCTACTTAGTGCTATATCATGCATTGTAGCCTTGTTCTAAACATCGATTTATTGCTAGTATATTAAAAGTACCCATTGGCTTTCCAATGGTTATTTTATTGGCCACGCATGAGAGAACATGATGTGTTGAAGATTACCTTGGTGACGTACGTGCGACCTAGGACGCTTCCTAGTCAGAATGCATGTAGGGTTAAGGCAGATGGCATGGGTTAATGCTATGAATGAATATTTTCGTTGCATATATATGAAGACTTGGCCATCGAGGCCATATCCGAGCTAAACGGAACGTAATGGATGTAAGACTCTATTTATTCAATTTTTGTGTGTTAAGTGAGAATTGATCTCTAGGATAGTTGTGCATATTCATTCGGTGATCACGACTTATAAGTCAGGGTCCCCATAGAGCTGGTATGAGAGCCATGATGACTGTACAAAGCCCTTAGTTAGCACGAATGTTAGTTAGAACAAAGATATTTTGTTAGACCTTTCAAATCACTTACAAAACCTATATCTTACTCACCTCTCCTAAACTTTCAATATAAGTGAATGTTTTGCCCTAGCACTCTACCCTTATTCCCTTAACTCTCCTCAACTACTATTTCAAAACTTGCAAACGGTCGCTAGCACCCTTATGCCCCTCACCACTTGATTCCTCTAAATCCTCGTGGGTAATGTGGAAAGAAGAAACCTTGCCAAACAATCATCGACATACTTGAACGACAAGGTTGACAATGCTGCGACAAGAGAACACCAACATAATGTACCTTCTCGAAGAATGAGGAGATCAAGATGCGGAAGATGGTGGCACCCTCGACACTCTCCCAGAGTGATGCAACCTTTGCCTACGATCATCAGGACATAAGATATGCAAGATCATGATATGAATTGCTAATAGAGAAACACTCTCCTTGTCATTGTTGTATCGACAACTGTCGGTGGATGAGAACTTCGCCATTTGGTCCGCCTCACCATAGTTAGTAGGGAAATGGTTCTCTTCATCCCCCACCCATGGTATCGATATTGTCATCAACATAACCGACATGTTGGAACTCTACCATGCCTTGCTGGTGTCATTGCATAAAGGAAGGTCCACTCGAAAAACTCGATGCCTTGGAAGACAAAAAAATATCTGCGGGATTACGAAGACAACAGAAGACCATGTCTAACAGAAACCATGGAGAACCACCTTCGTCGATAGCTCACCAGATGAGAAGTTGTCAAGGACTCTTTCTAGCTCAACCTGAGTTGTTTCGACACACAACAATAAGAGACATAGCGACGCCCAGAAGACTAAACAAACTCCTCTCCAAGACATGAAGCAAGCACGACTATCGAGTTTGATAACCCCTAGGGTAGGATGAGTCGTGTGTCCCTTATGCAAAGTTGAGTCCATGTGATGGTTCAAATGGAATCATATTGTGTGTTTGTTGTTTTGCTTGTTTGTTCCTTGATATAAGTCACACTTTTTCCTCAAGCAATAAGTATGCGACTATATCACGTGCCTCATCTGATGTTTGTGTTTGGATTCTCGGCACTTGTTTGATTGCACTTGCACTATACCACCCCCCCCTTAGGCACTCCCCTCTATGCTACTTTCCTCCGAGTCACCTTTCTCGACAAGCGAAGACCAGCAAGACAAGATGCACCAAGAATCCACAGCGAAGGACAACTAGCGCGGAAGACTCCGACTGGAACGTACTCAACCAGACGCAACCCCGTGGAATTATGCTTTTTCCTCATGATTGGAAACCCTCCCTAGACCAACCTAGAACACACAAGCTTCCCCATCTCAAACCTCTACTCACGTGTCTAATATACAGATTTCCAGAGCACTATCGAGCTCCGATGACCCTACTAGCACTGGTTCATTATGGAACAAGTGATGATAGTGAACAAGTATCCTTCATTCTTAAGCTAGCACCAGAACCTTGATGCCATAGGAAGGATCGTTCCAAGGATATATGAATTGTGGACAGTGATTTAAGGTGACTACAATAGGTGTCTTGAGGACTCAGCTAACCCCTTTGGTGGATTACGACGACTTTATTGGTGATAGGTAACTTGGTGGTAAAAGTTAATAAAGTAGCAGAACCTACATATCCCTCGAGTACGTTTGGATTTAGTACGACAGTTATAATCACAAGCTAAATTCTTGGTGGTATGGTAACCAAATCCTAAAGTAGTGTCATGAAGAATTGGAGTAACAACTAGGATCCCGTTGGACATGAGTTTTGGATTCAAATAGATAATTTTCATAGAGTGTCGATGATAATTGAGATCACATGGTTCAGAGTAAATTGGATTTAGTCCGATAATATTGATCGTGATACCATGTTTCCCAGTGGATGGCCAAGTAGAAATAACTAGATGAAGTCAGGATTAAGGATATATGTTAGCTTGACGTTGGGGTTTAGTCGGTCATGATATAAGAAGTTCGTGAATATGTTGTGATATAGTCCTTGTAATGACTTGTGGACTGAATGGACTCTAGGTGATTATGTAGGACCACATCAATATTGGATTTGTAGGAATGATGTGTCATGTAACGATTAATAGGATTGGTGAACCACTCGATTGGATTCATAGGAAGGAAACAAGATCTTGGATTGATATACTATGTGTTTCCTTAGCATAAGAATGCATTAGAACTTGGATAACTTACCTGAGTATTTTAATTTGTAGTATCGTAATCAAGTTTAGCAGCTTGTAAGCTTTCCCGTATATTTTTACATAGGGAATATATATAGACAAGTTAGATATATTCTACTTATGAGATTTTGGTTTAGACCCTCTTCCAAACCTCATATATGGAATGCATAAGATGTATTGGAGGAATAGGTAGAACTATTGGCATCTACGAACTGTGCTCAAGGATAATAGGATAGACGTTCACTCACATCCTAAGTTCCTTGAAACCTCGAAGCTTTTCCGGGCCATAATATGGTTCTATTGTGACCATAGGTCTTGACTCTAAGTCATTAGACTATGGCGAATACTCCGCCCCGACCACCACTAATCATGTCCATGGGGAAGTGGGCATGAAGCACTAGCTTATTTTGAACCTCCAAACTCCACATCGAGTGATCATCCAGAATAAATCCCCACTCCTATCATATACCTCATGGGAAGCGTGCTTATGTGGTGCTTGGCGAAATACGATGTTATCATATGGGATGACATACTTATTTACTTAAAAAGAGAAGGATAAGCCAGCGACTGTGTGATCACCTGGGCTGATTTTGAGCAAGGGTTTTGCACTCCTCACATCCCTTCCGGGATCACGGCTATCAACAAGTGGGAATTTTGGGTGCTGAAGCAAGGAAGTAGCTCTAACAAGGAGTACCTAGAGAAGTTCAACCTTCTGTAAAGGTATGCACCTGAAGACGTCAGCACTGAGGCAGCCAAGATAGAACGCTTCATGGAAAGGCTCCAGCAAGCCGTGCAGTATCAACTTGTTGTTTGTGACTGCCGGACTTTCTTTTAGCTGGTGAACAAGGCTCTTATGCTTGAAGAGAAGCATCATGGCATGTAAGGCACATGCAACGCAAGACGATAAATAACAGTGGTCCAGGAACCAGAATACTCGCCCCTGGCAACCGGCGCCAGCAAATTCAACTTATTAGCCTGAGCAAGTCAAGACTCCTACGCCTCGTCTGAGCTACCAGCCTCAGCAGTATGCCAACCCAAGGCATGCATACAACAATGCCAACAACAGAAGTGCCAACAATAACAACTTAGTCCAAGTCCCCTACTATGGTTGTGGTCAGCCAGGGCACTACCCGAGGTCGTGCCCCAACGAGAAGCCCGGTGCGATGTGCCCCAATGCGCCAATCTAGTGCAGCTTACTCTTATTTGGGTAAAGCCCGAGAAGCTCTCAATGCCACTCTTCTCAAGTGTAAAGTTTTTACCTTGAGAAGGTGGACCACCCCACTTGCCAAGCCATAGACCTTGGGGATTGGATTGCTGGTCCATTCCTTTTTGGGTAGCCAGCTGATTGAGGACCCTCAATGACTCCCCTAGTAGGTAGAACCCGTTCTAACACCAATTCTTTAAGCTTAGACATATGGACGAGACCCTACTAAGACTTCCTCACAAGGAGCTACGAAGAGGCTAGAAGACGAAGCATCCTAAGATACGCCGAAAGCGTGCATCCGTGACGACGTAGACGAAGAACTGATGTCAAAAGAAAAACAGACTAGACCACTTCTCAAGGAGAAGATCTCGACGAAAAGCCTACAACGATGCACTTCAACACTCTCGAGGAAGAAGACCTATACCCTTATATTCTAACACAAGACATCTAGGTTTCACTAACCAACATGAGTAGCCCCAGAAACAACACCCACACACACTACCTTGCCACATATTCCGAATTTGGGATACACACACGAACAAGACCCTTGCCCGAACCTCGATCACCAAGCCCTTGACCCATAGTCAAGACTGGCTTATTCCTATAACCCGTCCACATTCATACAAAGGCGAGCATATAATACGAAGTTGTATCATCAAGCACTTCAGGACCCTAGGAGCAACCACATCGAAGAAGGAGCAACATGGGAACATGAAGACTACGTGAGACCTGAATTTCTGTATCTTTCCAATGCCTAGCCTAGGAATCTCGGGGATAAGATTATTGTCAGGGGGTAGGTTTGTGACACCCTATATTTTGCCTTCTTTGCTAAGTTAACATAGCCCAAAAATTAGGACCAATTAAAACTTTTTCCGTGTGATGTGATGCTTGAACTGATTGTTGTTTGCTTGCTTGTTTGCTTGTGTTTTAAATCAAAAAACTCCCACCTACTCGCTAGACTCATCTTCTTGTCCCAAACCTTTGTGCAATGACCACACCATGTGTACAGGACCAAAATCTATTTTTGGCCAATATTATTTTGACCAAAAATCATTTATATAATTTAAGCTTTCAAAAAACCTTGAGTAGGGATTTGTACTACAGGTCCTCCAATTAGGGAAGTTGTTTTGCCCCAATTATTTTATTTGGATCCTATTATCAAAAAGACTTCCCAAAACCACAAAACTTTATTTTAGAAGTTATTTTCCTATTTTATTGAAATACATTTTTCTGAGGCCAGAAATGGTCTTTTGTGAAGAAGAAGTAATTTTCTAGCTTTCAAAATATTTGAAAAAAATTAGGGAAATTCAGTGGACATATATATTCCATATATAAGAGTTTCACCACATGGTCATGTTGAAAATATTGCACAAAACCCTTTCGGCCTATTTCAAGCCTTTGAAATATTTCTATAACAAATATTCTCAATAAATTCCAGTAAAATTCGAGCATGTCACACATGCTATATGTGATAATCTTGCCAAGTTTAATCTCAATCCAAGATGATTTTATTCCCCTAAACATTCTAGAACCCTATCTGTCCAGAATTAAATTTGAGCAACTCTACATTGCCAGGCGTCTCCAATTGTGCTCAAAATTTGTGGACGTGTTCTAATGCTCCAATAATGCATCCCCACCAAGTGGTGCATCAAGGAGAACAGATGAACTTGCCCCAAGCCCTTGAAAACCACTTCTGCTGATTTCTAGAATTGGGAAACATTACATTGTGGTGTTTCTCCAATTGACCCCAAACTTCTTCGGCATGCTTTACATCCCTAATAATGCCCACCACACCAAGTGGTGCGTTAGTGGGTATTATTTTTCCTGGGTTTATAATTAGAAAGCCATTTCTGGCCATTTCTAAGGTTTTTGATGTCTACATTGGAAACTTACTCCAACAAATACCAAATTTGGTGTCCAACCTTATTTATCACCACCATTTTATCCTGTTAATTTTCAACACCATTGGAGCATGAGAGGTAGAACAACCAGTGATGAAACTCCTTCTTGTGGAATCCAAAGTTACTTCTCGTTGGCCTCCATTTTTTACCATACCTACACCAGACCCTTAGCTACTGCCAGTACAACAAACCACGTCCTCAGCTCAATTATTGATGGGTAGAAACCCCATTTCCACCCCCTGGACAGCCCTTTCCCCCCTCTCTCCTAGCCAACACACAGAGAATCGAAAGTGCTTTCCTAGTATTTACTCCCCCCTGCAGCTAGTGGACATGAGAGACTACGTCAGAGCACGTCAAAAGGTTTGGTGTGTCGGCTAAAATCGTGCTCTGTAGCATGCCCACGTGCTCCAGAGGCCTGACCTTTCAAGCCCGACCACCTCGAGCCCTTCCCCCTCGCGTGCCAGATTTCATCAGCATGCGTGACATGCCTAGCTGACGCACCCGTCTCTCCTTGCCCCCTTCATCGCCCTGTTGTGCATGCCCGGCGCCACCTTGCTCAGCCAATGGCCCGCCTAACACGTGTGAGGCCCTGGCGCATGCCCCGCTCTCTCTCTAACTGCCTTGCACCGTGGACAAGTTCCACCAACACGCCGGACATGGTCCCGCGGCCCCCCGAGCCCTCCAGCAGCGGCGCTCGCGTATACCCCCTTTTTTCCTTTTTCCTTTTTCCTTTTTCCAGAGAGTTTGATAAATCCATAATATATTTATTTCTACTCCAAATTTAGTGATTCAAATTCATGCAGATCCCTAAAGTCATGAGCTATCCAAGTATGTGCTTTGCACATTTTTCCAAATAACTTTTCCATAGTGTTAATATTCATATTCAAAATTTGAATATTTCAAACCCCCCTTTGCTAATTTCCACAACATCCAAATCAACTCCAAATGGAGTGATTCAAGTTCCTTGTTATCTATAAACTTATTCTCTATTTTTCTGACTTAGGTGAACATTTTTTTTCTCATGCATTGTTTGTGCTAGGCCAAATAAATGGTCCCATTTCCATTTATTCCATCTTATTAAATCTCTAGGGAATTCATACCAACTCCAAATCTAGTGGACCACTTCCTAAATTCTTCTAAAATCATCCCCTAATTGATAGGCACATCCACTCATTTTTGTAAGAATGTTTTCTATACACTTCTTATAAGATCACCAAATCCTCCTTTTCCTCCATTCAAAGTTCTGTGGTGATCCAAATCCTTTAGAACAACTTTAGGTATTATTATTATGACCAGGAGTGTCCAAGAAAAACAAAACTCCTATTTATAGATAACTTCGTTTTTTTGCTTGTTGTGTGGCTTATTGTGGTCATCCCGATGATAGGTGACGAAATAGAAGAAATTCTCGTAGTTAGATAGGAAGCGTGAGAAGAACTCGAAGACTTTTCTGAACTAGGAAGCATCCCTTTGACCATGTTTAAGAAACCATTTATTTTGCATGCTATACAGCACTGTATTCCATTGCATTTGCATCATGCCCTGGTCGGTGACCACCCTGGTGGGTTGTCTCCGAGAAACTCCTCGTTGATACTTGCACTTGAGCATGACCCTACCACCTATGAGGGTTGTGCGGGTGGGAAGTAGTTAGGTTTCTAGTAGTTGCTACCCTAACGAGACGGGCCTATGGATGGTGATAATGAAAGGAATGATTTCAAAGGCTCTTTGAAAACCCCGTCGGGTGCCACTGATGCCCGGGGGAGACGGTGTTGAGATGGGTGACCACTTGCAAAAGAAGTGGTTTGCCGAGAAAAGTTTTGTGTGTGTGGTTTCGGAAACAGGATTATATTTAAGATTTGTCGACCGTCCCAACCTTACATGTGCGACCACAATAACCCAATATGGGAACAGGGCTTTGTTCATTAACTTAGTCGCTGCTAGGAGAGCCTGCATTGCTAGTGGCGGGAGTGGCGTGGTCAATCTCGAGACGGGGTCGTGCCTGGTAGGGCGACCATGAACTTTTTTCACAGGCACCGGAGACACCGTTGGTCCCTGCATGGATGATACGATCTAGAGCGAGGCTCGTATGATGCACATCAAGTGGGATCTGTACCAATCGGGTGGACTCTTTGTTTAATGTCATTAGGGGAAAGGCATTGTTCGGGTTCTTACCTCGATTATGTAATATACCGCGATTCGTGGATGACACGGAAGTTTCCCGAGTCTTGTGTGTACAGCGCGCAACCTCTATGGAGTGTAAAACTATTCGAATAGTCGTGTCCACGGTCAAGGAAAGTTAGGAAATCCTGCTTAAACTACGTCTAGATGTTTTTGCATAAACCAATTGTGTGTGTGAGAGAGAGTATGTGAAAAAGGTGATTATATGAGAAAGATGACACTTGAGCTAGGACGACTTGGCATGATGAATGAACGTGGGACATTCAACCCGTGCTTACTATGATACTTGAGTTAAGTCAGATGACTTAACATGGCAAATGAATGCGGGACGTTCAACCCTTGCTTTTGATGATATCTATACTTGTTCATATGGATATCTGCAACACGCTAATGCATGCTTTCATAAGATTGATCATGTCATTGCACACAAAATTTGATTTCTGCAAATTACCTACTTAGTTATATATGATTCTTTGTTATTGCCTTGTTCCAAACATGGGTAGCTTGCGAGTACATTCAAAGTACTCATTTCATTGGCACTAGTTATTTTATTGGCTAGGCATGAGAGAACATGATGAGTTGAAGATTACCTTGGTGGCGTACGTGCGAGCTCGAACCCTACCCAGTCAAAATGCATGTAGGGTTAAGGCAGATGGGATGAGTTAGCGCTCTCGATGAAGATTTTCCTCTGCATATATATGAAGACTTGGCCATGGAGGCCATATCCAAGCTAAACGGTACATAATAGACGTAAGACTCTAGTTATTCACTTTTTGTGTGTTCTGTGAGCATTGATCTGTCGGATCACTGTGCACGTTCATTCCGTGATCATGTTCTCAATGGTGTCCCAATGTTGAGGTCCACCTTCCCGATGAAATATTTGGGCATCCCATTCGCGGTGTGGTAGCTCAAGACACTAGATTTTCAATACCATGAAGACGAGGCGGCCGACAAGCTTATCACTTGGGATGGGCAAAACATCACCACCATTGGACACATGACCCTTGTCAAATCAGTCATCACTTCCCACGTAGGTGTATGCCATCACATATCTTATCGTGTTGCCGACTCTCCGCACAACATCAACAAATTAGAGAGGCCCTTTCTTTCGCCTCGGTCGGATAGGACGACCGAAGTCAAATGCAAAGTGAATTGGTAGATGGTCTGCCACCCCAAGGAGTACATAGGCCTTGGGTTTCTTGAAACTAACAAGTTTGCCAGAGCCTTACAACTGAGATGGCCATGGTATGAATGGAAGTAGACAAACAAGCTTTGGGAGGGGCTAGGGAACCCATGCATGGAGGACGACATGGATTTATTCTATGCCTAAATGACCATCATTTTGAGAAATGGAGCCAAAACACCTTTCAGGAACTCCCCGCGGTTTCATCGGACAAAACCAAAGGACATTGGCTCTTTAATATACGAGGCCTCCATGCGTAAGAATTGGTAAGTGCGTGAGGCCCTTAATGGAAGTGCTTGGATTCTTAAGATCTGTCACAACACCATCGTTTCTGGTGCCCACATCCACCAATTCTTCACTTTGTGGATGCTTGTGCATGACTTTCACATGGACCAACAAACGATGATGACATTATGTGGAAACATGCCAATGATGGAATCTACTCGGCGGCCACTACGTACAAGGCCCAGTTCCTAGGATTGACGCTTTCTCCCATGGATTTTCAGATGTGGAAGTTTGGGACCCACCCATTATTAAGTTCTTCGCTTGGTTGGAGCGGTGTAGTTGGGAAAATGATCTGCCCTCTTTGCTGGTAAAAAGGCGAGACGGGAGCACACCTCTTCCACAAATGATGCTACACTGTTCTGCTCTAGAACTCAATCATTCTTGAATTCGACCTTGCCCACATGGACAACTCCTCTTGGCATTTCGATGGATTTTTTTTCAAACGTTGGGACAAGCAAACCGGCTTGCAAAACCGAAATTGAAAAGCATTGGCCTCCAAATCGCCGAGCCTTGTCCTCCCTTATAATGCTTGTATCTTGGAAAACTTGGAACGAGTGTAACACTGGGTCTTCCGTCACAATAGTGCACCGCCTCCGACCCTCCTTCGTGCAATCATCAAATATTCTTGGCTTTGGATGCCTATTGTTCGGTGCGACGCCCCCATTTTGATTGTACCCTAATCATACATGCAAATGCGTATGATCAAGATCACGAACTCATGAAAAGATATCACAAGACAACTCTAAACACAAATAAAATAATTCAAGCTTCATATTAGGGATCGAATACGTAAGCTCAAGTACAACAAGTTTTGTCGTAAGAAGGCTAACACAAAAGATACATAGATCGAAAAGGCAAGGCCTCCTGCCTGGGATCCTCCTAACTACTCATCAGCCTCCATGTAGTAGTATGCTCCGTCGTGGTAGTACTAGTCGTCAGCGGGATCAACGTCTCCTGGGCTAGGTCATCTGTTCGCGACATCGTATTGAGAGGGAAAAGGGGAGCAAAGCAGTGGTGAGTACTCATCCAAAGTACTCGCAAGACTCACATCACAACTATGCTAAATATGCATTGCTCTCAAGGGAATGGGGCTATATCTTTTGATTCAACTGCAGAAATGTCAGAATAGAGAGGGAGGACCTAGTCCTATCGAAGACTAGCATCTTCAGCGCCTTCCAGCATTAGAAGAGTTCATATTAGTAAAACATATACAAGCATGTTGTAATAAGGCCCAGAGATTCTTCTTCGACTCCCTCTGAGGAAGCACACCTAGAGCCAACATTTCAATTTAATATCACAAGTATCCAGTTCTAATTATAGAAGATCAGGATACAACTCTAAGCTTCTATTACCGTGGACACGACTATTAGAATAGATATACTTCCCTGCAGGGGTGCATCAAAACTTACCCAACACGCTCGATTAACTCCGGTCGGACATACTTTTCTGGGTCATGACCGGTCCTGGCTCATAGACATGTCGTAGTCCTCCCTAGGCTCAACAAAGAGGCCACACGCCGGTATACATCCTAAATGAGAAGGGATCATGGTTAAATCGCCGTTTGGAATCTTGTAGGTTGCGAGGATGGTCGGTGTTAGCCCTGTCACCTTTTTATACAAAGACGATGCTTACGCGGGCCACCCGGGCACGTGCCGCTCAAATATGACATCTGAAGAACTTTCGAGTGAATGTACAACATAGAGTATCCATATTTATTCCCGCATGGTGCTTGGTGCGAAAAAGGCCACACGCCTACTCACGTCACATATCCAAACCCATAAATGTTTTGTTAACTGCGGTGATGATCAATGATTCTGTTGATCGTATCGCCCCTCTCGGGGACTTGCGGCATGTGCCGAGCCCATCCCTCTCCTGGACGGTATGCCCGCCCAGCCGCGACTCCTAAGTATTTCACAGGTACCTCTCGAGGCCGACCCAACTCAGAAGAGACTATTGGGAACTTAGGTCCACCACAACCGGGGTGGTACCGCTTGTCCCTTCAGTCCCATCACACTAGTAAATGGGTAACAGTTAAAAGCAAACATGTGTCCTTGTCATCAAGAGGGAATTCGAGGAATTACACTCAATAGATTTCACTTGATGTAACCGTCAACGTAACTTGGGAGGAATCACCCACAAGGGTTCACCTTGAGGAGTTTCATGACAGATTCATTATTGGGAGTGGTGAAGGAGGAATCACCATGTGTAATCCACGACTGACTAGATACACTGTAGAGTTATCATCGGGAATGGTTGATGAGGTATCACCCTCGGCACTCGATAGTAATTCAGTAGAGTCATACAACTAAGGGGTGTCATGTGATGTGTGGGGCTCACGACGTCAATCAGGGGGATCGGGTCATCAATGATGAAGCGCGGGCAATAGGGTCAAGTGAGGGGATTAGTGATGGTTCACTAACCAACCGATACTAAGTATTTAGTATAACTGTAAGGTATAACACCAGTTTAACAAAAACAGGTTTTGCATTAGAATAGGAGCTATCTACAAAAGTGGCAAAATCTAATGCATGCATGCGGGAGAAATAAACGGATGATATAGGAATGCTCAAGGGGGGTTTGCTTACCTGGATACTCTGCGACAAGTGGTTGAACATCAATCGCATAGTCGTACACGGCAGCAACGTTAGACTCAGTCTTTACCGGTCAGAAGAGGGGGAAGAACTAGTAAATATAAAGTAGAAAAATTCATCATGATGCATGACATGACAACATGCAGTGTGAAGGGTGATCTAACATGGTACTACACATTGCACAAGGATCGAGAAAACATGTGACGATATTTCCCAGGTCTGAGGCTTTTACCACGCAGATGATACGGAGGGGAAAGTTCGATGTTCATCATACTAGGGGCATGTGAAACATGAACAAAAAGCGTGTTCGGGTTCGCTGGATTTTTCTGACCAACTTTCATATATGAATTATTTTCATGTGTCTTATAGATTATTTTATATTAACTTTCAAGGTTTATTTAGTATTCTTAAATTAAAAGGAAAATCATAGGTGCTCCCGGTCATTGTACCCTACAGTATAACAAGGACTCACACAAGGGGGCAGTTGACTGGGTCAACTCGCCAGTCCACAAAGGCTGGCTCGTGGGGCCCCCTGCTGAGTCAACAACATGACTGGGCTAGCCGTATCCACTGGATCAGTGGTAGGGCCCCACCTGTCGATCATAATGGGCTAATTAGGGGTTAATTTAATTGACATGGTTAATTAGAGGGTAGAGTCCCCTTGTTAGCGTAAGAGGGGCTAACTAATTTTTTAAACTAACCTAATCAGAAATTAACACGGGTTGGACCACTACTGTAGGATGCTGCTAACGCGACACTACAATCATAGACCCTTTGACAAAATTGTGTGCAATGAATGAATCGCAAACGATGATGTAAAAACTGTCAAAAAAGATGGAAAAAAATTGTGATGGCATAGACATCAAACACGATTCCGATTAAAGTTGCGTGTGTGATGTGTGGCATACGGTTCACTCCAATGAACTGTTTGCGATGAGGTAGAGTAATAGAAACAGGTAACCAGATGAAGGTGTGTGCGATATACGGCATACAGTTCACTCGTATGAACTCTTTGTGATTAGGCAACACAACAGAAACGGTCACCCAGATCAAAGGTGTGTGCCATATACGGCATAGAGTTCATCCGGATAAACTGTTTGTGTTGAGCCAAGAGAACAGAAACGGTTCAACTTAACAAGATGTACTAATAAGGAAACGATTGCACAAACAAATCAAACATCCAATTACATAGGTGGCTAGTACACACATGACATTTCCACGCACCAAAATAAACTATTACATGAATAATTCAATAGGATAAACTATCATCTGATCATCATCTACTTCTTCTTGTGACGCTTGCTGCCACTGCTCTACTAGGATAAACGAAACATTATTATTTACTATGAATAGTGTGCTCTCTTGGGCACACAAGTATATATATGGATCATAGCCTTGGGCGAGCAATTTGCCCGCATGCGTAGTGCTAGCTCGATATTCCTTCTATGCTATGTTTCCATTAACTAATAGTGTTTTATGAACACGTCATCGTTTCCCACCATTTCGTCACTGGCTTCCCACCGCCACCCAACAATATTTGCGCATAAACCAAGGCGGTGCGCGACCCATCAAGGAAACAAGTGCAGCCTATAGCACATCCACCTTTGCATGCCAACCCACGAAACGTCACCTCGGCAATGTGATGGACAACATTGTGATGCGCATCATCGTCAGGGTTGAGCAGTCCCTCCGCGCGCGGTGCTTCAACGCCGCAGATCAAGATAGGCATGTCAGCATCGAGAGGCTACAGCTCGCCACACAACAAGACTGCATAGCAGTCTATGCATGTCCGTGCCGGTAGGCTGCGCCTCGCCGCACAACGAGAAGTTGGAGCGCCGCCAAGCAAGAGGTGCGATGCGCCACACAACAAGAGCAGATCCATCGGTGCTTGCCTGATGCCGACAGGGCGTCGCACCTAGGTACACATCCTGTCAGTACCCCTATTCCTCGTCGGGAGTGGGCAGAGGCCGTGTGTGCCGTAGTTGCACCAGAGGTCGGCCACACCATACTAGCACCATACGCCCGTCATGCATTCACATGGTCGTGTCGTTCGCCTTGTCCATGGCCTGCTCGATGCCAACGCGTTGGTCGCTAGGCTCGACTGCCTCCTTGGCCCAGGTGTCCACCTGTGCGCGGTAGAGGAACATGTTCGTCGCATCCCCGAGCTGGTGATCTCTGATAAAATAGCAACTTGGATCTCAAGATCACGCTCCAAATGTACCGCGAGCATGTCGACCACTTAGACGAACACGTCCAGGATTTCAGGTAGAGCCAAGAGCTACCGTAGGCAAGGGCTACTAGTCAGGGACAAATTTATTTTGTTAAGTCATTCGACGTGGATCGTTGTGTATTTACAACAGTCATAATATTGCTTTATTTCAATGTGTGTACTCTGTTTTGTGTTCTTATGTGTTTTGTTTTAATGTGTGTGTGTATATCCTTTACATTATGTATATGTGGATGATAACAGCTAGATATAAATTAGTATACGAAAATAGTTAGAAAATGGAATTCATAATATATATTAATTGTTCATAAGTTCATCACGGAATATGTAATATCATCACTTATACGAGATGATACTTAACTACTATGTACAATGCATAAAATTGAAAGCGAACAATACTAAAACAAACAATCCCTTCTGGGGGCAGTATTCGGGCAGCCCCTCGCTAGCAGCACTCTCGTGCGTGACGTCTTCCCAGTGGTGAGGCAGTAATCCGCCTCTTCCACCTCGTAGTGCTTGATGTACCGATCTATCTCTTACTGGTGTACGAGCGCGAATGATCTTGCCATTTGGTTGGGTGCCCATAGGAGGTCCTCATTGGTCGTACACTGGAGCTTATCGGCCCACCTCCATACAGCAATGAGGCGCCTAGCTCCTTTGACCTTCCTCGCAAAGTACCCGTTTGCGTACACCTCCTCCGCACGACGACGCGTCCGCCCCCAAAGCTCCACTGCCTCCTTTTTCTAGGGGACCTCACGGTCTTCATAGGCCGCCTGGTACCTACCTTTCTCCTATGCCATCTCCTTCTTGAATGCCACTTACCTGGCTTTCTCAGCCGTCGGAAGCGACTTCCACAAACAAAGATCATACTGGCCCCAAAACCACTCCAAAGTTCGGGGTCCGACGCAACCTCGTCCGGTGGCCCGTAGGGGTCCTCCTTGTCACTGCTCTTCGATTGAACGTCCTCGGGGGGCGGCCCCTCCTCGTCGACGTGTGGGCAGGTCGGTCGTGTCATGGCAGAGATTTGATAGAGAGAGAGGGAGAGCGAGTGGAGGATGTAGATGAGAATGTAGGCAAGACGACATGAGCAATGTAGTATTTATTGGTGGCCAGAATCTAGATCGACGGGAATAGTACACACGCCGTCATCAGAATTTATAAGTATTTTACTTAATAGTTGACGATTTTCAATATAGAACCGCGTCTGATTAATAAAACGCACCAATCACTTTCAAAACATTGAGGCGCGAAATAGAGTGTCAATTGTGTGGGGCCCGATTGTCTTGCCAAATATTTATATTTTCTTCCCTCGTATAAGGCATGAATGCTTATTTTGTGTTACCATGGCACTCCATTCATTTGTCCAAGCCGTGACACCAATATGTTTGATAATTCCTTCCAATTTACTGCACATGAAATTTACTTGCACACAAGTACACATATATGACTTCTCAAACCGTTATGGTTAGTTGTTGCATGTACATGTAGTTCAAATTTGAATTGCGGTCATCAAATGGCTAGAAAATCAATTAAATGTCTTAAAAGGGTCAAATTACCCTTCAGATTTTCCAACTTTTGACATGCAGATGTAGTAGTTCACATTAACTTTTAAAAAAATTGAAGGATATAAGAGCAAGCTACCGTCGGTTCGTCGTCGAACATGCATTGTTCCCTATCGAAACCACAAGCCTTCTAGTGAGTTGCTTTGGTTTGTGAGGGGTGTGTGTCCAAACTTTTGTCAACATGCCAATTTTTACAACGTCATCTTGGTGGCATGCCATTACGTCAAGCAAGGTTTCATATATTTTTTATCATTTTTAATTTTGTTGCAATTTAAATGTCATGACATAATATGTGTCCAAGCCGTGAAACCAATATGTTTGAAAATCCTTCCAATTTACTACACTTGGAATTAACTCGCACACAAGTACGTAAATATGATTTTTCAAACCGTTATGGTTAGCTGTTGCATGTAGATGTAGTTCAAATTTGAATTATTGTCATTAAATGTCTAGAAAATCACTCAAATGTCTTACAAAGGTCAAATGGCCCTTGAAATTGTCCAATTTTTGATATGACAGTTGTATTAGTGCATGTTAACTTTAGAAAAAAATTGAAAGCCATAAGCGCAAGCTACCGTCGATTCATCGTCAAATATGCATTGTGCCCTCTCGAAACTATGAGCCTTCTAGTGAGTTACTCCAGTTTGTGAGGGGTGTGTGTCCAAACTTTTGTTAAACATACCAATTTTTTTACCATGGCATCTTGGTTGCACCATTACGTTAAGCAAGGTTTCATGCGTTTATGATCATTTTTTATTTTTTGCAATTTAAATGCCATGGCACTCGATGTGCCCAGGCCGTGACACCAATATGTTTGAAAATCCTTCAAATTTACTGCACATGGAATTAAATCACACACAAGTACACAAATATGAGTTTTCAAACCGTTATGGTTAGCTGTTGCATGTACATGTAGTTGAAATTTTAATTATTGTCATTAACTAGATAGAAAAACACTTAAATGACTTAAAAAGGTCAAATGACCCTTGAAATTTTCAAATTTTTGACATGATAGTTGTATTAGTGCACGTCTATTGTAGAAAACTTTTTAAGTCCACAAGAGAAAGATATCACCGGTTCGTCATCAAAGATGCATTGTGCCCTCCCGGAACTAGGAGCCTTCTAGTCAGTAGCTCTGGTTTGTGAGGGGTGTGTGTCCAAAGTTTCGTCAAATATGTCAAATTTTTACCACATCATATTAGTGGCTTTCCATTACGTCAAGCAAGGTTTCATGCATTTCTGATCATTTTTCATTTTTTGGAATTTAAATTCCATGGCACTCCTTGCTTTGTGTCCAAGCCGTGACACCTATATATTTGAAAATTTCTTCCAATTTACTGCACATGGAATTAACTCACACACAACTACACAAATATGATTTTTCAAACCATTATGGTTAGTTATTGCATGCACATGTAGTTCAAATTTTAATTATGGTCATTAAATGGCTAAAAAATCACTTGAATGTCTTTAAAAAGTCAAATGACTCCTGGAATTTTCCAAAATCTGACATGACAGTTGTATTAGTGCATGTGAACTATAGAAATAAATTGAAAGCCATAAGGGAAAGTTGTCGATGGTTCGACATTTAACATGCATTGTGCCCTCTCGGAACCATGATCCGTCTAGTGAGTCACTCCGGTTTGTGAAGGGAGTGTGTCCAAACTTTCTTCAAACAAGAAAAAAAATTAACCACACCATCTTCGTGCCATGCCATTACGTCAAGCAAGGTTACATGTGTTTTTGATTATTGTTGAATTTTTTGGAATTTAAATGTCATGGCATGCACTCAATGCTTTGTGTCCAAGCCATGACACCAATATGGTTGAAAATCCTTCCAATTTACTGCACATGGAATTAACTCGCACAAAACTACACAAATGTGCCTTTTTCAAACCATTATGGTTAGCTGTTGCATGTACATGTAGTTCAAATTTGAATTACCGTAATTTATTGGATAGAAAATCACTTAAATGTCTTAAAAAGGTCAAATGACTCGTGAAATTTTCCAAAATTTACATGACAGTTGTATTAGTACTCCAAATTTTCTTGTACATTCAAAACACCACCCGTTGCGAGTGTACTCCAAATTCGTCTTTCACAGCTAATACGCAGTTTGTTGTAGGAACCGTTTGCGATGAAAATTGGTGGGTCTATTTAATTCTTCTTCCATAAGCTCCGTCGGCTTCGTATGCTCTAGTGTCGCTCACCCCCGAATCCACGAATGCCCGATCCCCATCCTGCAAACCCTTCTTGCAAAGAGTGACACCGTGGAAATGTTCATGGGGGATCGTACAATGGTCGCATCTTCCCTGAGTGAAGCCATCTGCGCTGAGAGGGTGGCCGCATCCGCATTGAGCATGGCCGCATCCGTCGAGAGGGCGTCTGCAACAGCCGAAATAGCTGCAGCAGCTGTTGCGACAGCGACTACAAACACTAAGAGCGCTCGAGCTGCCGTACATGTCGGCGATGTCGCCCTGGCCCGGGTCAAGGCCATCCATGCCAATATCGAGGACGCGCACACCAAGATATCCTAGGGCACCTCGGAATCTAGCATGCAACCCATGTGTGAAAAGGCAGCAAAGGCCATGGAGCAACTGCTTCCTCATGAGATCGACGAGCTGGAGTTGTAGATGCAGGAGGCGGTGGAGATTGAGGAGCGCTGGGAGGAGGAGTTGGGCATGGCTGAGGATGAGGTAGAGAAGAGCTTGTCCGTCAAGGAATTGGAGGTGGAGTACCAACGCGAGCTTTGGCGTAGCCACTCCTACGAGTACTGCAACCTTGAGGGCAATGACGAGGACGATGACATGACCGACTTCATCTGGGGCGACATGCAATCCACCAACGGCGGCATGTTGCGAGGACAAGTCATCAGCGAGGTATAGGACGGCGCGGCGGCGACTTTGTTAAAGTTATGCATACTTAGCCTTTGTTTATAACAATGTTCTTTTGTTAGAGCAATGTTTAGGTTAACTCGCTCTGTTTAATTACTAAAATTGCTCGATTAAGTAAGTGTGGTCCATGTGCAGTAGGCTCTTTTGTGTGCCCAAATTACCAAGCAATGTTAAATTAGGCAATGACGTGGATGAGGACAGTACCCACGGAAATTTCCACCAAAATTTGAATGATCAAACTCATCGGATGCGCATAAAGCAGAAGAATCGTTCCCGATGCACACATTCGTAAAGAGTGAATGGTTTCCCGCAGTGCCGCGCGCAAAGACACCCCCATCCCCACCCTCTTTTCTCCCCGAACACAAGTCACATTTCCCCTATTTCCTCCTTCCTTCCTTCCCAAGCTATAGCCGCTTCCTCGCTTGCTTCCTCACTCTCGTTGGCTCACATCCGACCACCAAGGTCGACATGGTCTTTTTAATGACCTCTCCAGCGGTTCCTCCGACAATGACGACTCTTTCACCACCCGGGTATGCCTCTCATCCCTCTCTCTCGGGTTATGATTTGGAATGAAGAATTTTAACATGGCAGTCAATTTGATATATTTCTTCATCTTGTAGCTCCCTAGGACCATAAGTTTCGGCGAATGGAGAGGGGTGGCTGAAGATATGCCTGCTCATTGTCACCATCAATCTACATGCGTGAAGTTAGTTGTGTTTTATTCTGTGGACAGTGGGAGGAAGTTTCTGGCATTTGTAGAGAAGATTAGCCCCACTTTCATTGTTACAAATCATTTGTTATGTGTTATTCACACACTATTAGTGTGCTATGTTATTCTGGATGTGATTAAGACAGTGTCATAGTTTCTACCTAGTATCTAAAAATGTTGCCATCTCATCAGCGCTGCCATTAGAAAATTATTTGGCACCGCTTTAGTAGTTTGTGCAGCCAACTTTGGTCCACACATCCAAGCAACCAAGTAGTAAAATACTAAAACTTTATTACACGAAGGAACTGGGCATCGGAGCAACTAGGTGCTCCGGAGTCCGGTTCCCTAATTTGTTTTCCTTTGCATCGGCTCGCCAATACACGGCACCAGTGCCAAATGAAGCAACAATTGTCTTGACATTGGTTTTGGCATACATAGTGGACGGCCTTAGTGCTATTAATTTTAGTTACTAAATTTGTGCATGTACATACCTGTTAGTATCAATTTAATGTCATCCAAACACTGTCATTATGTTGTTGCAATTATATTTAGCTTCATCGTAAAATGTTGGATTTGCTATTTATAGTACATGACTAAGAATGTGTAATGTTGTGGCAGTTTATTAAAGCTTCTAATGTTTCTAAATTTGGTTGTTGGCTCACTAGCAATTAATTCATTTGCACATTGATCTTTTTAAGAAGATATGTCATAATTAACTTGTTTCTTTAGTTTTTCAAAATATATATTTCGTGATTTTCTATGTTGCTAGAAACCCATTTTCCCTACAATTGTTACTGATTTAGTTTTAAATATTACAGGATGAACGTAAGTGTTCTTACCTGGAGTGGGTTGATCAAGAGTGGCCACAATCTTTGAAGATGTGCCTAGTAAAGCTTTGGAGCATGAATGAGGAAGAGAACAGAGATAGGCTTAGAGGAAGTGTTGAGAACGCTGAAGAATGTTTCAAGATGCGGGAAAAAAAGAGGAGGATGGAGCATGAGCTCATATTTTTTAAATTAGACTATGCTAAGATGGTCTCGGTGGGGGAAAAACTGGCTCTTACCGAACTAAAAGCATAGGTGGAGAAGATGAACCTCGCTGATCACGCATCAGTCGATTAGGGAAATGAATATGTTTTGCTAATATTTTTATTATGTATGAAGGTGAACTATTCATATGTTGTACTATGTTATTTTCAGATAGTTGTCGTACTCTGATGTTCAAATATATTTTTGTGCCTGATATGAAATTGGAAAACAACTCTTAGATATGAAATATGAATTTTCATAATACTGGAGTTACCAATTGTAAACTAATAAACCTGCTAAATTGGTCATGGAACTTTGCAAGGGGTTCTAGGAGTAAAAGCGTTTGTGATGGGTAGCCCAATGGGATATAGTTTTCTTCATCGAATCATGTATGATGTAATTGAATAAATAAAATCGTTAATGGAGGAAGAGCATGTGTGATCATTACACCTATCACACACGATGTCGTACATAAAACTATGTGGGATGTATATATGAACAGATACATTCGTCTAGGATTCACTGCGTGGGATGTGCACACGAACGGAAAAAAGTATGGGATTTACTGTGTGGGATATGCATACAAACGGAAACTTTTCTCATGAATTGACTATGTCGGTTGTGGAGACGAAGGGAAACGTTTCTCTCGGAATTACTGTGTGGGATCTACCTACGAACAAAAACGATGGCTTGCCCGATCATGCACAAGCTCATTCTGCACAACGTGTGGGAAGGACCCCCCTACCGCCCAAAATCACTAGGCGATAGTCTAGACATTGCGGAGAAGGGTCAAAAACCGTTTGTATCGCACGTCGTTGCACTAGCGGCCCCACTTGTCAATGACACCAGGGGGTCATTAGCGCGGGTTTTGACCCGGGTTTGTTCAGCGGCTCACCGCCAGTGAGGCCACACGCGTTTGAGGGCGTCGGGACCCCCCCCCCCCCCCCCCCGCGCAACCAAATCCGATGGGGTAGAAGTATGTTGTGGGGGCTCCGTGGAGGCGGTCGAAACTCCGGCTCGACGGGATCGAGGCTAGGGGCTCACATTCTATGATCTAATCGACCAGGCAACACCTACGCGTGACTACGAGCTGGCTGGCATGCTCAGCTAAGCCCGAGCGGCACTACAGCATCGGCATGGAGCTCATCCGTGGTGGCAGAGCTCCGACAATGGAAGCAGTGAAGCAGGGATTCAGCGCAAGCGAAAAGAGAGGGGAAATGGATGGGGGCTCACAACATCTTGTAGGGGGCAACGGGCTCGAGGAGGTCGGGTTGCCGAAGGGGAGTGAATCAACGATGAGCAGGTTCAGCGACACGTGGCGCTAGCGAGGTCCATTCCGACGCTGCGGCGCTCACCAGCTCGAGCTGCTCCTTGTGATCGACGAAGGAGACCTCACTAGAGATCCTGGGCAAACTTGCAGGGCAGGGGGACGACTGTGGCCATGCATTTCGGTGTAGGTGGACCATGGCGCTGCTCGGTTGTGGTCGAAGAGAGCGAAGGGAGTGGGCGAGGGGGGAGTGGGGACGCGCCTAGGATTAGGGTTGGTGCTAGGGATGTCGTCAGCGTCTTAAGGTCATTGGGGAACCGTTGAATGGTTGGCACATGGCAATCCATGGCCACGGACGTGCCTCTGATGGCCAATGCGCGGGAGGGTGAACACATGTAGAGAACGTGGTTGTTGGGTAAGGCCGACCACTTGGCTGGGAGGCCTAAGTGCACAGTGCACTTAGGCCTTTTGCATTTCTTTCTGTCTCATTTCTGTTTTAATCAAAATGCTTTTGTTTTGATTTAATTTTCGCACAAGGACTTCTGTAAAATAAGAAACCAGCCCATTATTACAAATGCGATAAAAACTTTGGGGCCCATTTGAAAAGTTTGGAAAAAAATTCTCTAATTAAAAGGGCATTTAATTAATTGTGTTAGCGTGTGTTATAATTGTTTTCACGCACTAAAAATACTTTATATAATAGTGGTTCCAATTTTATAAATACGAGGTGAATATTTGTAACCCAAACATGATTTTTGTTTACTGGTTTTCCAAAATATTTAAACCACTTATTAACTGAACTTTGAATTTCAAAAGGAACTAAAATGAGATATGATTCAAATGTGATCATGCAATGTGTAGCAAAATGGATTAGTTTAATCATGCGATCACTACAGCTTGATTACATAGGTTACTGTAGTAGATAATCCAGGTGTGTTACAACTCTCCTCCACTACAAGAAATCTCGTCCCAAGATTTAAGAGGTGGAGTGAGGGGAAAAGTTTGGTTCCGAAATTCTAACGAGTCTTCCCGTTCTTGGTTGCTCTTCCCAAAGAAATTGAACCCTTTCGTTGATGTCTTCAATTCTCTGTTTCAGGTCATCCTTGTGAACTCGTCATCCTTTCTTCATGGTCTTCACCGTCCTACGAATGCTTTAAGAGGGGAAAACTTGGGAAAATGTAACTCCACAAGGTCGGGTATCTCAAGGTGAACTCGGGGAAGAAGAAATGAATCATTCTCAAATTGTATCCCAAGGAATTCATTGGGAGCAATATGTGATGGTATAAAACTTTCAAACGGTTAGGAAATCATTTGATGCCTAAACAGAAGGTCAAAGGGGATTCAGAGCAAAGAAAATAAATATTGCTTCTGATACCATAATAGATCATCCCTTGGACGGCGGCTCGAGAATTACATGTGAAGCCAAGTGCAAACATACTTTGGAATCGAAGATGTACACGAGAGTCAGGTTTCGATCATGTGGATTAGTGGGTTATGGGCCCACCATGTGGGTTAAGAGTAGGAAGAGTGGTGACATCTTGCACGGTCATGATAGCAAGACATGTGAGGGGATAGCTTGTTAGTTATGTCGGCAACAGTGTCGGTACCAAGGACGGGTAACGTATAGAACCATTTTCCTATTCGTTGAAATGAGGCGGGCCAATAGGCAAGGTTCTCGTCCATCGAGGGTTATCAGAATGTTAACAACAATAATAACATGGTCTTAGTGACAGAGTTGTACACCGAGGTGTTTACCTAAGCAGGGAATTACCACTGCTCACATAAGTTAGATTACAAGAAAGGTTAAACAAACCAATGAAAGGAAAATGTGATTAGTATATTAACTACACCAATGGAAAGGAAAATGTGTTTATACCCAAGTATTATAGTATACCTTTCCCAAGGACAAACGGAGTACGATATGTATGACAGGATAGCAAGTAGATAACCATTTAGGTAAAGGGCGAGGAAATTCATGATATTACCCACACAATGGTGTTTGAATAATTATTTAATAAAATGTTAGCATCGCGCTTCTAATGTTCTTTTTTGTGATCGAAGTACAATAGTCGTGCTTCGAGGTACCATAACCATTTCCTACAAATCATATATTCCAGAACGGTCCTTCCTATGTCACTAGGGTTCTACTTCTAGCTTAAGAATGAAGGATACTTGTTCACTATGATCACTTGTTCCATAATGGACCCAGTGCTAAACATGGCTTAATGGAGATCAACGGGTGCTCTCGCAAATCCGTGTATTAGACACGTGACCAGAAATTTGAGCTAGGGAATCTTGTGAGGTCTAGCTTGGTCTAGGGAGGGGCTTCCAATATTGAGGGAGAAGCATAATGCTATGGGGTTGTGTCTGGTTGAGTACGTTGCAATTGGAGTCTTCAGTGCCAATTGACTGTCGGAGTGGGTCATTTGTGCATCTTGTCTTGCTGCTCTTCACTTGTCAATAAAGGTGAGAGAGATTAAAGTAGCATAGAGGGGAGTGCCTAAGGGGTGGCATAATGCAAGTGCAATCAAACATGTGCTGCAAGACCATCACAAACAACAAAATGAGGTAGGTGATATAGTCGTGTACTTGTTGCCTGAGGCAAAAGTGTGATGTATACCAATGCATAAACAAGTAAAACAAACAACACACAATATGGTCCCATTCGAACCATTTCACGGACTTGACTTCGCAGAGGAGTGTCACGACTCATCCTACCCTAGGGGTCCTTGGACTCAAAAGTCATGCTTGCTTTGTGCTTTGGCGAGGAGTTCGCTCAGTCTCCTGGTCTTCTCATGGTGTTGCTATGCCTCTTGTTGTTGTTTGCCGAAATGAATTGGGTTAAGCTCCAAGAGTCCTTGACGACTCCTTGTCTGGTAAGCTGACGACGAAGGTGGTTCGTCTTGGCTATCGTTGACAGGGTCTTCTATAGGTCTCATAATCCTGCCAATATCTTCTTGCCTCCCAAGGCGCTGAGAGTTCTAAGTGTACAACCTTTATGCAATGACACTGACAAGCTTGATAGAGTTCTGACCTACTAGTTATCTCGATAACAACATCAACACCAAGAGCGGGGGATGAACACAACCATTTTCCTACTCACAAAGGTGAGGCAAACCAAATGGCGAGGTTCTCATCCACTAGTGGTGGTCGACACTACATTTATAAGGACAGGTTCGCTCGATTAGCGATGCATATCATGATCTTTCATATCTTATGTCCTTACCATTGGAGGCCAAGGCCGCACCACTCTAGAACAGGGTTGAGGGTGTCATCATCCTCACGTCCTCATTCCTCAAGAAGGCATCTTCTGTTGGTGTCATCTTCTTGCAGTGCTGCCAACCTTGTCTTCCAAGTACGTGGGTGATTGCTTGAAAAGGTTGCTTCCTTCCAAGTTACCCAAAAGGATTCTAAGTAATCCCGTGGTCATGGTATAAGGGTGCTAGCGACCGTTTGCAAGTTTCGAAGGGAAGGAGAGGAGAGTTCAAGGAACAAGGGTGGCAGTGCTAAGGAAAAACCTTCACTTCCTTTGGAGATTTTGGAGAGACGAGAAATATAGAGGTTTTGTAAGTGTTTTTGAATGGTCTCGAAAATAGTTTTGTCCTAACTAACGTCTGTGCTAACTAAGGGATTCCTACAATCAGGATGGCTTTGATACCAGCTCTATGGGGACAGTGACTTGTAGGTCGAGATCGCCGAATGTACCTGCTCAGTGATCCTAGAGATCAATGCTCATTGAACACACATAAACTGAATAACAAGAGTCTTACATCCATACATGTCGTCTGATACAAATACGGATCATTGAGGTCAAGTCTTAGATAGATAGGGCCATGAAGGTCAACACACCAAACTCAACTAGTAGCAGATATCTTGGTTGAAAGCATGAACCCATGCCATCAGCCTTAACCTATAGGCATTCTGACTCGGAAGCATGCTAGCTCGCAGGAACATCACCAAGGTACTCTTCACCATATTCTGTTCTCTCTTACCTGGTCAATAAAAAAACCAGTGACAATCCAATGAGTACTTTGAATGTACTCGCAAGCAACCCATGATATGGAACAAGGCAATACGAAGTATGGCATAACACTAGTATGCTATTTTTTATGGAAAGCTAGTTTCTCTTGGAGCCACAACATCACCAAGTTCTTGGGTGACAAGCAGCATAAGGCATAGCAGTAACCCAATGAACAGGTTATAGATATAAATATCAACTAAGGGTTGAACATCCCACATTCACCCATCATGCCAAGTCACCTGACTTAGCTCCAACATCATCTTTCCCATGTCTCTATCTTTTTCTCATGTTAACCCACACACACACGCTTGGTTTATGCGAAGATGTTTGGACTTAGTCTAATCGGGATTACCCAACTATCCTTGACCGTGGACAAGGCTATTCGAATAGTTTTACACTCTGAATAGGTTGTGCGTTGTACCCAAAAAACTCGGGGAACTTCCATGTCATCCACGACTCGCGGTATATAACATACTCGAGGTAAGCACCCGAACAATGCCTTTTCCCTGACAACACTAAACAAAAAGTCAACTCGATTGGTACCCATCCCACATGATATACTCGATTGGTACCCATCCCACATGATATACACCAAACTCATCCATGCAGGGACCAACGGTGTACCCGGAACCTATAAAAATAGCATAGTCGTCCTACCTCGCACGAACCCATCCCAAGAGTGACCATATCAGTACCATCACTAGTAATGTGGGATCCCTGCTAGCATCAACCAAAGTAATCAACAAAGCCCCGTTCCCATATTGGAGTATCGTGGTCGCGCATGTAAGGTTGGGATGGTCAGCACATTTTAGATCTCTCCTTGCCTTTGAAACCACACAGACAAAACCTTTTGTTGTACACCACTTCTTTCCCAAGTGGTCACCATCTCAACACCATCACCCTCGGGCATTAATGGCACCCGACGGAGTTTTTGAAAAGCTTTTGAAATCACCACGCATATGCTCATCCTATGCATAGCACTACTATCAACCCATCCACTTTTTATCTGCATGACCCTCATAGATGGTAGAGTCATGCTCAAATGCAAGTGTTATCGAGAAACATCGTAAACACCATACCGAGGGGTTTACCAATTCAATCATGACCATATGCATCGGAATGAGATAATAAACATGGCATGCATGAAAGTATTTTTTCAGGCATGGTCAAAGGGTTGCTTGCCTTGCTCAAATAAGTCTTTGGGATCTTCGAGGTCTTGTGGTACAACTCCGGGTACTCCGCTTATTTTGCCATCTATCGTAGGAAACAACAACTATAATTCAAACAACAAGGAGAATACAAAGTGCTCTATAAATAGGATTCTTATTACTCTTAGAGATCCCTCGTCATAAGAAAAATGCCTAAAGTTATTCTAAGGGATTTGGATCACCATGGATTTTTGAACGGTGGAAACGGAGAAATAGGTGATCCTATAAGAAGTCTATAGAAAAAATTCTTCTAAATATGAGTGGATGCACTTATTTAATAGGCAATTTAGAAACATTTAGGAAGTGGTTTCACTAGATTTGGAGTTGGTATGAATATTCTAGGGGTTTTACAATGTGGAATAAATAGGAATAGGTGCTATTTAATTGACGCAACATAAATATGGCAGAGAATAATATTGACTAAGGCGAGAAAACTAGAATATGATATTAGAAGTCTATGGAAATTGGAATCACTCCATTCGGAGTTGCTTTAAACCCTCTAGGATTTTTGCAAGGTGGATTTGAATTATTCAAAATTTAAGTTTCAATTAGAACATTAAGAAAACTTCTCTTGAAAAATGTGCAAAGTACATATTTGGATAGGAAAGGATTTTAGGAGTTCCTCGGAATTTGAATCACTAGATTTGGATGTCATATGAATTTATTATGGATTTTAGAAGTCTCAATAAAATAAAAAGGGGAAAAGGTTATACCAGAGAGGGGCTTTAGTGCGCACCGGGCGCTGGATAGGGATGGATCAGCCCAACTGCTCCAGCCGCGCACAGCAGAGGCCACGTCGAAAGCGGCTTCACAGAAAGGCACCTTCGCTGTGAGGGTCAGAATCGGCGGGGGCACGGTCACATAAAATAACCGGGCCCGGCCCTGGCTGACCGACAAGGGGTCCCCACTCGTAGGCCTATATCCCTCCTCCTGCTCGAGGAGGAAAGGAGCAGGGGAGGCAGTGCCACCCCCCCCCCCCCACCCCAGGCAGCGCTCTGGCCCTCGGCGGCTCGGTGGGAACCTGTCAAACCCGCTTGGGCGCTCCTTCCCTGCTGAAGGGCACAAGATCGAGCACACCACCGGCCGCAGTGCACTCCAGCGACGGTGTCCGCGGTGCTCGAATATCTGGTCATCGGAGGGGAAATGGAGAGTGGGGAGGTTGCAGGGACGGCATGGGCACCTCACCGCGATCAGAGGATGAGAGGGGGCAAAGGGGAACCTCACCTTGGAGAAGAGGCCGCCGACATGGCTTCGGCCATTGCCGTGAATGCAGGGAAGTAGAGGGCAAGGGGGCTTTGGGGGGGTTCTGCGCGAGGCAGAGAATGGAGGTGGTGCAGTCCAAAGGAGGGGCGATGGGTGAGAGCTTGGGTGCCTTGGATGCGCTCTCGCATGGGAGAGCACGCATGCCACGGGCGTTTTGGAGGCGAGCTAGCATCGGGGAAGGGCGTGGCTGCTCAAAGGGGAATCCATGGCGCACATTGGTGCTCTGTGCAGGCCAGACACGAGTTGTATGATGAGGAGAAGGTGCAGAGCACCATTTCTGCATGTCATGGGTGTGGTCACCATGTCTACAGTGCACTTCTGCCCGACCAACCTTCTCTGATGCATGAGGCATGCAGGTAGGAGGTTGTTGGAGGAGTTTGGCCTCATATGAAGATAATTAGGCTAGGTTTTAACTGTAGTTAAGTTTGCAGCAGAAAACTTGGGGATAGCAAAAGTGGTTCTCAATGGGGGAATCATGGGATGAAACCATGTCTAGCATACCTGGCTATGCAGGAACTACAATACTGCCAAGTTTCAGCTCACGGAGAGGAGTTTAGCTGGCACTTGCAGGTCAAGGCCCCATTTCTGCCAAAATGAAGTTCCAGATGGGCTGCTCATATTTCCCACATGATCATGCCATATCTTTGCTTGAAATAGTGCATTAGTATACTAGAGATGCTCTGGAAGGATGTGGGGGCATAGGCTTGAACAGAATTATTGGAAGAGAGTAAAAGAGGGGTTGTCATGCTAAAAAGAAGAGGTAAGTAGAGGGAGTCACCCTCCAATAATTGTCACATGCCATGGCAAGGTTAGTAGAGTTAAAATAGGGTCAGTGAATAATTGTCACGTGCCATGGCAAGGTTAGTAGAGTTAAAATTTGAGCTCAAGGGGATCGGTATAAGGGGTCAAAGAAGCAAGTTTGGTAAGTGAGCAGAAGGTGTTTGATGGGTGTTAGGCCTAGCAAATGGATTCCAATTGCTGTGAAATTAACACGATCAAATGATAGGTGAAAATGAGGCACGATACAAAATTTGGGAATTGTTGGAAAAGGTTTCCAATCTAGACTTGAAAAACCTTAGAAATAGATAGAAATGACATTCTGGAGATAAACCCATGCAATTTAATCCCCACAAATGCACCACTTGGTGTGGTGGCATTATTTGAGTATTAAAGCATGCCCAAAAAAGTTTGGGATCAATTAGAGGAACTTTACAATATAAAGTTACCCAATTCTATAAATAAGTAGAGAAGGTTTTCAGGGGTTTTGGGCAATTTGATATATTCTCCTTGATGCACCATTTGGTGTGGATGCATTATTGGAGCATAAAAACTTATCCATCAAATTTGAGCACAATTGGAGACACTTGGCAATGTAGAGTTGCTCAATTTTGCATCGGGTCAGATAGGGTTTTGGAATATTTAGCTGAATCAAATCAACTTGGATTAACATGAAAGTCGGAAAGATCACCACATATACCGTTTGTGACTTGCTAGAATTTTAGTGGAATTTATTAAGAATATTTCTTATGGAAATATTCCAAAAGCTTGAAATAGGCAGAAAAGGGTTTTGAAGGGTTTTCTCCAATGTTTTGAACTTGACCATGTGTTGAAACTCTTATTGTCGTCATTTTCTCACAACAGATGCCATAGGTAGGCTTATTAAGGGTGGTTGGGACCGAAAAGACACCGACGGGCTCTGGGAACGGGATTGGTATCTAGCGAGAAGACACATGATGTACCCAGGTTCGGGGCGCTCCGTGGGAGATAATACCCCTAGTCCTACCAGAGTTGTTGTTGAACCGAAGTGTTTATAGTATGCTCCTTGAGATATTCGACGGAGGAAGAAGGAGCAGTCGGCTTGAGTTCTACCTCTCATGTGTGGTGTGTGTGGGTGTAAGAATGGTCGACCCCCTACATGGAGGGGGCCGAGGGGCTTTATAGTCGAACCCACCGGCCTACAAAATTGATATAAGTACATGATGGTGGACCCAGCTGGCAGCCTCTCAGCCCGGCCAGGCTGCCCACTATAGTTTAGTCTTGTCGCTCGAGGGTACCACGGGTTGCAAGGTCCCATCTGGCACTGGTACCCGCCGGCCAGCCTATGGGGTTGGTTCGTGCTCCCCACGCATGACGCACGATGTACGTCTGGCATCGTCTTGCGGGATACGACGTCGATCAGCGGTATGGCCGTCTCTACTGTAATCACGTTGGGCTACGTATTGGAGTGGGCGCTGACGTGCGGGTACTGTGCATGGTTGACGGATCAAAACAGGCGTCCGTCAGCAGTACGGCCGACGACACTGTAGCCATCCGTGCGCTTCTCCATCACACCCGTGTTGAGGTACCTTCACCTTTAATCGAAGGCCCCCGTCACATCCTAGGGGTTCTTGCGACAGGTTTCCTTCAGCCGGTTGGCGGCTCGGCCAGTCGGCCAGAGAGTAGACGGCTATGCTCCTAGCCTGCAAGTACTTCGTAGCCAGCCAGGAGGAGCCGGCGGTTGAGGATGTTGTTTCTCCTTTCTATACCAAAGTATAAAGGGGTAGGCTTGATGAGCCTACACCGGGGTTATCCCCCCGTCAGTAGTCCCTGAAGCACGGGAGGTGCGCCGTCTCGAGGCGAAGGTCCTCGTCGGCTTGAGTATCCAACTTGTGGGCCTTGGGAGTCATTGTATGGGAGGCGTCCGGGCCGGGAGCCGGCTGGCTTCCGGCGGACGCCTCGGCTTCATTGCGCGCGACAACGGTACGCCACGTGTCGGGCTTTGGGTGCCGCGCCCTAACAAGCCACACACCTAACGGGAATGGGCCTACGTCATGGGGCCCCCCATGTCGTGCCCTCAACCCGCGCGCAGGGATTGTGTGCGAATTGCGCCGCGACAGTTGATATTTCTGAGCGCGTTAAAGCTCCCGCATGATTCGGATGGGTGGGGATCGTGCGCACCCGGATCCCCTCCCCATGCTCTGCTCTATGGTTTAAATGGAGGGGCGGGGCACCCAAGAGGCCATCTACCCCCGTCTTGCTCTGTTCCAGCACCCCCTCCCTCCCAGAGCCACAGAGAGAAGGAGACGCTGCTCGTACCTTTGCTACCGTCCATTGCCACAGCCTCGCGCGATCCTTGAAGATTCCCGCCGCCGCTCCACCATGTCCCAATCCACCGCCGAGAAGGCGAAATCCCGAGATGCCTGGGAAGGCAGCAACATCGTTGACGGGAACATCGAGGTGCTCCCCCACCGCCATATGCTGCCCTCGGCAGAACGCGTGGTCTCTGGTGGTGGTCTTCAAGGAACACTTCTTCCGTGGGTTCGGGCTCCCCGCCAGCGACTTTTTCTTGCGCTCTCTGGTGCATTTTAGCTTGCATCTGCACCACCTTGCGCCCAATGACATCCTCCAATTGGCGGCCTTCTTCACCGTGTGCGACAAGTTTGTGGGGATTGAACCCGGCTTGGATTTGTGGCGGCAGTTGTTCTTCTTCAAGAAGCAGTCGGCGCCGACCGACGATCCCGATGTCAAGAAGATGACACCTTGTAGCGCGTGCCCTTGTTCATCACCAGTCCGCCTCCGTCTTCCTGAAGCTGCCTCTCCAGGATTCGGCGAAGAAGTGGTAGAGGGGATTCTTCTACGTCAAGAATGTGGATCCCCTCCACGACTACATCAACCTGCCTCCTTTCGCCATTGTTCCGCCGACTGCGAGGGTGAACTGGAGTAGTTCTCTTCTGAAGCCCATCCCAAAGGTGAACACATATGCGCCCACCTCGAGCTTTTGAAGACTCAATGCCTTCTGGCCAGAGATTCGCTCGCCACCATGGTGGCCCGTCGGATCCTGCCTCTGTAGTACCGACTGCACCTGATCTGCCAGATGGGTGGCCGACATGATCCATGCCGGCTCTCGACGAACAACCTGCGAGCCGGCAAGGTGGATCACTAGATGAACTTGATCTCCTCCGCGTCCATGGATGAAGGTGGTGAATGGGAGTGGGGCATGGCCCCTTATGACCAAAACAATCCGGCTCCGACGGTATGTTCCCTTGTTGATTAGGCTTAGTGTCTTTCTTTGGTTACCATCCGGCATCTGACGCCGGACACCGGCTACACCCTCAGCTATTCGAGCGCCTGCAAGTCTATTGGCAGCCGGCTACCGTCGTGGAGGTGTCGGACCCCATGGAAATCGAGGATGAGACGAGGTGGAGCTTCAACCATCCGCCTCCGAAGACGTGGAAGGGGTGGCGGAGTCGGCGGGCACCAAGCCGGCTAGTGAGTTTTTTGCGTCTGCGTTGCTTGACTGG
This sequence comes from Hordeum vulgare subsp. vulgare, assembly GCF_904849725.1. Taxonomy (NCBI): domain Eukaryota; kingdom Viridiplantae; phylum Streptophyta; class Magnoliopsida; order Poales; family Poaceae; genus Hordeum; species Hordeum vulgare. The sequence continues at coordinate 264,385,706 of NC_058519.1, read as the reverse complement.
ATAGATGATGACGAGGTGTCACCTCCCTTACGTGGTGCAGCCAACGTGGAAGACGGATAAGAGCTAGAGGAGGTCTCGAGCCCTCCCCTGACACGACAACGTCGATCCACCCGTGAGCCAGCCGTGCAGGGCGAAGGAGCACGGCGGAAAGGCAAGCAGGTCGCAACTGCCAAGCCGGCCCCAAACGAACCGCAACAGGGCCTCCGATTGGGAGACGGACGGTCCCCATCGTTGCAGGTTAAGTAATTGCATTCCTCTTTTCCTCCCCCCTTTCTTGATTCTTGGGTACGACATCCCCCCTTACCAATTTAGGGCGAGCAGGGAGGCCCAGACGACGGAGGAGGGCGACGCCACTGCTACGGAGCGGGCCGCCTAGGCCGAGGCTGATGCCGCCAAGAAGGCACTCATCAAGGAGGAGAACCGTCCCTGGGAGGAGGCGGTCCGGAAGGTGGCTGCGAACCGGGACCAACCCAGCAACCGTGCAGTCGGCCCTACCCAGAAGCCCGCCACCAAGGAGAAACGGTCCAAAGCGAAGCACGATCCTGCTTTGCTGGCAGATGCGGAGGCCCAGCTCGGCGAGCCGGCTCGCGCCGGAGCCAGTGCGGCCGAGACCATCAAGGCCACTGGGCCAGGGTTTGCCTCAGTGCTGGTGGATCTGGATGCTGCGCTTGGCGCTGGAGCGGACACCGCACCGAAGGCGCAAATGGACGTGTCGGGGGCAGGGATTCCACCAACCGACACGGAGACAACCTTGGTGGTGAAGGATAAGATTTTGCGTACCGAGGGTCCGCAAGCGCCTCGTCGGGCTGATGCATCGAATAAGCCGACCCAAAGCGCGCCGCCAGGAGACGGCACCATGGTGGCGACCGGCCGCGGCCCGTACGCCTCCTGGATTCAGCCCCTAGAGTCCTGGAGCGCGGCCAAGGCCACCCGTGTGGCCTTGCCTCATGGCGCCACACTGAGTGGGGTCCCCGTGCTTGTGGCGGTGTATTCCTGCAGTCGTGAAATGTGGCACAGGCGTCCTTGGTGGCCAAGGAGGACTTGAACCGCCTCGAGGAATGGACCGCTGTAAGTCTTCAATTCCCGCACCTTTTAGTTGTATTTTTTCTTCTTATTTCTTTGCTTCAGTGGGGGCGCGCCAGCGCACCCACAGGGTGTAGCTCCCAAGAATCGGGCCGAGCTTACTCGCGGCGGCTTACCTTATTCTTTTATTTTCAGTGGGGGCGCCCGAGCGCACCAACTGGGTGTAGCCCCCGAGAGTCGGGCCGGCTGAGAGTTAGCCGGACCGAGTCTTTTTCTTAATCTTATTCTTAATTTGTTTTGCTTCTTTTCGTTGTAGGATCTCTACAACAACCAAGCACTGGCTCACAACGCTTTGTTGGCGTGGATCCAAGAGGCTGAGGGTCGAACCAACGACCTTCAAACCGGCTGGACCAAGCCGTCTCAGAGTGCGACGCCTTGCACGGTGAAGACGGTCGTCTAAGACAGGAGGTGGAACTTCTCTAGACGAAGAAGAATGGCCGCGAGGCGGCCCACCAGACAGAGCTGGAGCGGTTGCGCGCCACCCATACCGATGCCTTGAAGCAGAAGGAAGCCTCCCACACAGCCGACCTGGAGCGCGTGGAGAAGATGCACCTTGATGAGAAGGCGTAGTGGGATGCCACCCTAAAGGACGCACAGACTCAATTGGCAAAAGAGACCGATACGGCACATGCCCTTCGTGGCGAGACCACCCGCTTGACTCAGGAGCGCACGGCTCAGGACCGCGAAGCTCTAGAGGATGCGGGTGAGGTCGATATCCTCCTTAACCATGAGTCGTCCTTGTCTTGTCTTCTTTTTGTTATCTTCTGTTTGCTCTTCTTCTCAAGCCACTCCCTCGCCCCTGCTCCCCAGAACTCTTTCCAGGGACACGGGAGGCGGCGAAAGCGGCCGTGGAGGCCATTCGTGACGGGCGTCGTGCTGCCGGCGTTGAGGTGGACTTCACCGCTGGCTGGACTGTTGAGGAGATAGCCACTGGTGTCAGGGCCCGTGTGCGGGAGCTGGCGCATTCTCTAAACCGGCTCCAGGATGTCGGGCTCGCGATGGTGAAGGCCCATTGGCCTGATTAGGTGGAGCCAGCGTCAATGAGTCATCTCTCCCGCTGGCTTGAAGCCGGAAGCTCTCGTCTGGACGCCTGGCGGGCGTCGGCTGCAATGAGCTGGAGCGTACATGGAGCTCCGCTTGGCCAAGTCATGGTATAAAAACCTGGACTTCGGCCAGCTCCTAGCTCAACGCGTCGGCGTAGAGGCGGAGTTGGAAGCCGTCGAGGACGAGCTTCAGGTGCGGGCCAGCGACATCGCATCCTTTCCTTCTTGGAATGAGTTCAGCTTGGAGCCTGATGCTAACGGCAGCGTGATCCCGGAGGATCAATTCCATCTTGCTCTCCACGACACCGACGGCAGCTCTGACAAGATGGCATTTGAGGATGCCGACTCCAGCAAGGAGGCCTATGTCGGCTAGAAATGAAGATCATAAGTGATCGAACCAACCCAAGCTGACGATCCCTTCGTAGTCAAATTTTACATGTAGTCGGCCTTCCTTCCCACGGTCCCGTTAGCCGGACAGCCGAGAGCCGGTCTATAGCTTGTGCGGGGTGGTAAGGGTTTCAGCTCAACATGCATTATATATTCGACTACAACCAAGGAAGTAGCTTGGGCCAGCTAGTGAGTCCCCGAGCCCGAGGAGTCAGACCGGAGCGCCCTCTCTTGTATTGACAACTCTTTTCATGAACTTGAAAAAGGTATGCCCCAAGTACTATCTTGGAGCAACCATTGCATTCATTGAAATCCCGAAAAGGGTAAAGGATACATACGTACATGTTTTTTCTCTCTTGATTCTAGCAGTAGAATGGGCAAAGCAATGCCGCGTTCCATGGATGCTTTGTTTCTTCGCCGGAGTCATGTCTCTTGCGCTTCTGTGGCTTCTAGGCATCTATTAGATAGTATGCATTGTTGTGCAAAGTCCTGCTGATGATGAAGGGTCCCTCCCATGGGGAAGAGAGCTTGTGCTGGCCGGCTGTTCACTGGATTCTTCTAAGGACCAGGTCCCCCTCACGAAAGGAGAGAGGCCTGATCTTCTTGTATTGGTAGTGCCTCAGCTTCTGCTGGTAGATGGTCATCCGGCTGAGGGCCAGCTCCCGTGCCTCCTCGAGTAGATCGGCGTCGTCTTCTCTTGCCTCATTTGCATCTGCCTCCGTCTATGGGGTGACCCAAGGCGAGTCGAACTCGACATCTGTAGGGATGATTGCCTCGAACCCATATACAAGGAAGAATGGTGTGAAGCCGGTTGCCGGTTCGGCGTGGTGTGGAGGCTCCACAGCACAGCCGACAGCTCTACGATCCAGCAGAAGACTGACCTGACAAGCGGGGCCACCAGTCTTGGCTTGATGTCAGCCGGGATTAGGCTGTTTGCCCTTTCCTCTTGGCCATTTGACCGCGGGTGCGCCACTGACTGGCACTCTCTGGCAATAGCGAGAGGAATGCTGATTCTGTGACAACAAACCTTCCCCTGCAACGGCACCAGAAGAATGCTGCTACCACTTCCCGGTAATGAAACTAGAAGAATGTTGTTGATGGCCCACCAGCGCGTGGGTTCGCAGCAGTTTTCGAGGGTAGAGTATTCAACCCAAATTTGTTGGTTCGCACGACAGGAGGTGAGAGAATACTCTCAAGTATTAGGAGCTGAATATGTTAGATTCAACCACACCTGAAAGATTAGTATCTGCAAGCAAAGTATCAGTAGCAAAGTAGTATGATAACAACGGTGTTAGAAACGATCTGTTGACGGGAGACTATTCCTAACGATTGTATCAATGGCGCCAAGTTGCCTCGTTGATGGAAATTGTCGGTTCCCGTCAACGACCAGCGATCAAGATTGTAGCCGGTAGCAGCAGTGTAATGACTAATAGTAGTGGCAAGGAACAGCAGTAGTGAAAGCAGTAGCAAGTAGCAACAGTAGCAAGGCACAGTAGTAGCAACAGTAGCAGCAAAGCAAGACAAGTAACAGCAGCAACAACAGTAGTAACAGCAGTAGAGCAAAACAAGTAATAGCAGAAGTAGGACAAACTCGTAGGCAATGGGTCGGTGATTTGTTTGGATGATGTTCATCATGCAATAGTTATAACACAGAGAGATATGTGGCTAGCTCCCGTTCGTCAATGTGATGTAGGCATGCATTTCGTGTGTCGTCATACGTGCTTAGGGAAAATAACTTGCATGACATCTATTGTCCATCCCTCCCGTGGCAGCGGGGTCCAAAAGGAAACTACAGGATATTAAGGTTCTCCTTTTAATAAAGAACCGGACCAACCAATGGGCCTCAAACTATGGTCATCGCCGGGAGTGGTTCCGGTTATTGTCACTCCAGGGTTGCCGGATCATAACACATAGTAGGTAACTATAACTTTTAAGATCGGATCTAAAACACACATATATTGGTGACAACATAATAATTTCAGATCTGAAATCATGGCACTCGGGCCCTAGTGACAAGCATTAAGCATGGCAAAGTAGTAGCAACATCAATCTCACAACATAGTGGATACTAGGGATCAATCCCTATGAAAACTAACTCGATTACATGATAGATCTCATCCTACTCATCACCGCCCAGCGAGCCTACGAATAGATTACTCACGAACGACAAAGAGCTTCATGGAATTGGAGAGGGAAGAAGGTTGATGATGACGATGGCAATGATTTCCCCTCTCCAGAGCCCAAGACGGACTCCAGATCTGCCCTCCAGATGAAGAACAGGTGGTGGCGGCGCCTTCGTATCGCAAACGCGACGAAAACTTCTCTTTTTTATTTTTTCTGGGACGAAAGTGAACTTATAGACCTGAGGTTGGGGGCGGAAGAGCCGTGTGGGCCCCACAAGCCTGCCAACCGCCACCAGGGGGGTAGTGGCGGAGCCAGGGCTTGTGGCCCACTGGCCCACCCCCTCAGATGGAACTTGGTGCAGATATTTTTCTTATTTTCCAAAACTGCTCCCCGTAAATTTTCAAGACGTTTGGAGAACTTTGATTTCTGCACAAAAATAACACCAAGGGAATTCTGCTGAAAACAGCGTCAGTCCAGGTTAGTTCCATTCAAATCATGGAAATTAGAGTGCAAAACAAGGGAAAAAGAGTTTGGAAAAGTAGATACGATGGAGACGTATCAGCCACCGATGCCAGATCGAGAAGGATGCCCTTTTTTGCATTGAAAACTCCATTGGATTCTTGGCGAAGTCGATGATGATGTTGTGGGGGACGTCGTAGCGGACAGAGATGTCCTTGATGAACTTGAAAGTTGTGGGACAAGTCAAGCTTCTTGATTGGCCTGGTCTCAATCCATTTGATGAATTTATCGACGGCTACCAGGAGATGCATCATGCTGCCTCGAGCGGTCTTGAATGATCCCACCATATCCATCCCCCAGATGGCAAAGGTCCATGATAGGGGGATGGTCTTGAGAGCCGATGTCGGCAAGTGGCTTTGCATACTGAAGCGCTGGCAGCCTTCACACTTGTCGACCAAGGTTGTGGCCTCCTCGAAGGTCATGGGCCAATAGAATCCATGGTGGAACGCCTTGGCCACCAGGGTTCTGAAGGTGGCATTATGCCTGCACTCACCCTGGTGTATGTCCTTGAGGATTTCTTGCCCTTTTTCTGACTCGACGCAACGTTGGAAAACGCCGGTTACGCGACGTCGAACCAGCTCGCGATTGATGATGGCATACGCGGGAGATCATCGTTGGATATGTCACGTCTCCGCCTCATCTTGAGGAAGCTCGCCGCGAAGAAGGAAGGCTAGGATGGGTGTGCCCATGAGGGAGTCGACACACGAGCCGGATCCACCTCAGCCGGAAGCTCGGGAGCATCTGAAGCCCCTGAGTTTGTCATTGTAGTCCTGGGTTTGAGACCTTCTGCCTCTGGTGCCGTCATGGTAGTCGGCCCGCTGTCAACCTCCATGACGGCCACCCACTGGGTGTTGAGCCGACTGGGTTCGAGGTTTGGCGTAGCCGGCGGAGTTGCTGGAGCCGGCGAAGAAGCTGGAGCCGGCAAGATTGCCGGAGTTGGCGGAGCAGCTGGAGCCGGCAAGATTGCCAGAGCTGGTGGAGTTGATGATTCTGATGGTTTCTCCGAGCCCAGAGTCATTGGGACGGATGGGTCCGTAGGCACAAATATTTATGCCGACTCCGAAGACGGCTTGATGGAGGGCTTGTGCTGCTGCTCGAGGTAGACACCAGTCGGGATTGCTTGCCTTGTGGAGCCAATTTTTGCCAATGTATCAGTCGCCTCGTTGTCCGCTCGGGGGACATGATGGAACTTGCAGCCCTCGAAGGGGCCACTGAGCTGCTGGATGAGGAAGTGGTACCTAGCCATGTTGGCGTCCCACTCGACATAGACTTCTTGTACCACAAGATTTGAGTCGCTGAAGCAAAGAATAATTCGGATACCAATTTTTCTAGCAAGCCGGAGGCCGTGTGTGAGCGCCTCGTACTCGGCGACGTTGTTGGAGGCGGCGAAGTGTATCTGGAGAGCATACTTGAGTTGGTCTCCTTTCGGAGACATCAAGACGATGTTGGCTCCCGGACCAGTTCGTATCTTCGAGCCATCGGATTGCATCTGCCAATGCGTGGAGTCTGGAGGTGGCGGCAAGAATTGGGTCTCAGCCCAATCGACGAGGAAGTCGGCCACCACCCGAGACATGATGGCGGTGCGTGTCTCGTAGCGGATGTCATGGTCAGCCATGGCGATGGACCACTAGGCGATCCGACCCGTGGCATCACGGTTGCCCATGATTTCTGAAAGTGGAGCAGTGCTCACCATCATGATGGTGTGCTCCTGGAAGTATTGCTTCAGCTTCTTGGCGGCAAAGTACACACCATAGCTCATCTTTTGATAGTGGGGGTAGTTTTTCTTGGAGGCAGACAAGACCTGGCTCAGATAATAGAAATGGCGCTTGTCGGATTTCGGGATACACAAAACCCTTAAGATTTGAACTCAGGGGCATGTACGAAGATTTCTCTCGAGCTCGTCTCACCTAACTCGCTGCTCGCTAGGGATGGCACAAAACTCACTCGATGGTGAGGAAGAAATAGAAGACGGCAGTTCACCCAGGTTCGGGGCGCTGAGAAGCGTAATACCCTAATCCTGCTTTGGTGGATTGCCTCTCGTGGAGGTTGGTGGATGAACTAGTACAGTGTTCGGGGGCCTCCAGAGGCTGGGTGGCCTTTGTGTGGTGTGGGTGTGTGAATGAATGAATAGGGGTCCTCCTCTACGAAGTAACCTATCCTCTATATATAGCGGCGGCCCGAGTCCTCTTCCCTTATCGCAAGGGCGGGAAGGGATCCCACAATGGCCAATTTTGAAGGGGAGCAGTGCAACATGCTCCCCTACCCAAAGGTGGTCTTCCCGTGCAAAGTGGTTGTTAGCGCGCTAGGGTGGGGTCCAGGGATGACGTCCGTCCTGCTGGCGGACGGCGATGACCTTGTTGCACCAGAATGGGAACCTTTGGATGATGCCTTGGGAACCCGTGTACGTCCTTCCTTTCTTTGCACGAAAGGGGAAACTGCACCGTCCTACAATCTGATGATCATGCGTCCTCTCCCTGCAATCATCCTCAACTCGTGAGGTCGGGTCTCGCCTCGAAATATCCGCCGCTCCGGAGGGGTCCGGACGAGGCCCCCTGTGGGTCTTGATGCTATTCCTCCTCGCGAGGCTTGGCCCCTCGCAAGGGCCTTGCCTTGAGTGGTGCTGGGCCTGTTGGTTTTTGGCTGATGAAGTGGGCCAACCCTGGGTCACAGATAGGCAGGTCTGGGTACCCCCATTCCCAGAATGCCGACAGTAGCCCCCACGCCCAAGGCGCGCCTGGGTTGGCTTCTCGGCGAAGCCTTGAGGGTGGCCTGAAGCTTCGCGGGCCCCAAATGCATGCGGGCCAGGCGGCACACGTGTCTAGCCGCCGTGTGGCGATGCTCTCGATCCTCGAGGCGTCCGGGTCGCACCAGACCATGATGGCACGATCTCCAAGAACTGCTTTGGCCATCATTCTTACCATGATGGCATCGGCGAGGCCTACCCATGCCCAACGGCCCTCACGGACGTGAGCGCTCGACTGTCAGGTCACGCGACATGGGAGGCAATGCATCCGCCGGCCCACCTTGCGGCCCCCAAGGGGCGCGCAACGCTCGCGCTCCCACGATGGTTGGTGTTCGTAGTTCTCCTATAAATCTGACCCGCCCCTGGCAAAGTGGGGCACTGCAATCTTGAGCTCCCTCCTTGCCTCCTTTGCTCCGTCGAGAAAAACCTCCTCTCGCCTCCGTTTCCTCGTCTTCCATGGCGCCTCCAGGAGGCTGTCCTGGCAAGGGGAAACGTGTGGCTCCGCCCGCCCCCCAGGATCAGCGGCGGAGGGACCTCAACATCGCCGAGCGTCCGCCGCCGCTGGACTCTGAGTGATGATTAAGTCCCTCGTCCGCACCTCCTTTCCTTGTTGTCCCATCCGTTGCTTGGTGGTTGATCTTCCCTTTTCTCTAGAGCACCCGCAGCCAAGAAGCTCAAGCTCGGCGAGCTTCAGTAGGAGGCGGAGGGGCTGCAAGCTCATCTCGAGAGTGCCGAGGCCGTCTCTAGGCTGCCCGCCAGGGCGAAGCGGAGGCCAAGCCAGAATTCGCGTCGCCGCAGAAGTAGGTCCAGGAGGCGGCTGATGCCGTTCAGGCCACTGATGACCAGTTGATGGATAGACTTCTCGCCCCTGGTTGGTTACCCCAAGTGGAAGGTGGAGATGCAGTCATGAGCAGATTTCCCTTACACGGGGACTGTAAGGTTTATCGAACCAGGAGAACTCCAAGGATCAACAAGTAGGTGTCTGGTGCTCTGGCGCTAGCAGAAGACGTGGAAATGCACATACAACAAATAACTTTGCTCCCAACGAGTACAGAGAGGTTGTCAATCTCTTCGGCCTTGTAGTTTGCAAAGGATCAAAACACAAGCAAGAATAGTGATAGTGATTGCAACGGAAAAGTAAATGAAAGCAGTAAATGATGGAGGTGTAAGCAATGGTGGTAATATGGACCTGAGTCACATGATGTTCACTAGTGATGTCTCTTTCCCAAAAGACGATAAGCAACTATGCATGGGTAAACAAACTACAGCTGGGCAATTGACAGAATTATAGACGCACCGCAATGCTAATTATGCTACTTGAAAGTTAGAGGCTCAATAGTAATGGGCAGTACGCCAAGACAAGTAGACCGTTTATTCGTCAGCATCTACTTGATAATCATCCACCTTGAGATATCTATCCAAAACACCTCGCTGGTATTAAGTTGCGAGCCCCACCGAAAGTGTAATCTCAAAGCAACGGACAACTGCATTAACGAACTTTGCGTAAGGTAAACAATCCTTGCAACCGCGGTCACAAGCACCGTTGTTTTCTCCTTGGTGGCAACAGCACATCCCCTAGTCTCATGTTTTTGTCTCTCAAGCTAGACATCAAGGGGCATGAACCCATAATCATGCATAACACTCCCTCTTGGAGTTACAATCTACTACTTGGCCAAAGCAATAAAGTGCAATGGAGAACATGCATGAATCACTAAAGAACATAATATAACAGTATATTCAAATATATAACTCATCAAAATCTGAACATAATCTCATAATCCATTGGATCCCAGCAAACCGAGCATAGCAATAGCAGGAAAATTACATAGATGCCTTGATCATGTAGGGCAGCTCACAAGGGCTAATCATTGAAGCACAAGATTGGAGAGAAGACATCACATAGCTACTGGTCATGGACTCATGGTCCAAGGAGGACTACTCACGGCACATTCGGGAAGCATCCACGGCGGTGGAGAAGCTCCCGGAGGTCAATCCTCCCTCCGGCAGGGTGCCGGGAAGAGGTCTCGTGACGCTCCCGATCTCGAAAGCGTTGCGGCGGCGGAACGATGGAGGAATTCGCGATTCTGGATATGCTTGAAGGTTTTCCAATTGGAGGGGTAAATATAGGCCAAAGGAGGGCGTTAGAGGAGGTGGGCCCCACCTAGGCGTCCAGGGGCCAGGCCACGCACGGAGGCCGCCTGGGCAAGCCCTGGCTCCCCTCTGGCCCACCTTTGGTGCTACGGAAGCTTTCGTCATGCTGAGTTTTATATTTTTTTCTCGGGATTTTTGGGGCTTTGGAAATTTGGGTAAAAGTACCTGCAACAAATACATCAGCAGACAGATACTGGCACTGGGTGCACTAAGTTAGTAGGTTAGTCCAAATATGTGTAAAAAGGTATGAAAGTGTAGCAAAACATATAACAATGTTGCCCAAAAGATCATGGAACAAGCAGAAATTATAGATACGTTTGGGACGTATCAGCCGCCCAGGACGAGGCGGCGTACGCCCGGATATTGGAGTCCCAGTGCGCCAAGCAGTTCGCGAGCATCGCCGGCCGGGCGGCGGGCGCGACGCGCTGACTCGTGGGGGATGCCCCGGCACTACCAAGGGTGAGCAGCGACGGGGGCTACCTCGCCTTCTTCCAGAAGGTGGTGGAGATGCTGGAGGCTAGTGTCTCTCGCATGGAGGAGGACAATGTGTCCGACGCGCGCGAGCTTCTCGGCCTTGCCTTGACACTCGTCTTCTCCAACCTGTGCGGCCTCATCCTGCAGCTTGATCTCCAGCGCATCGTCGAGCCGGTGCTCGCTGAGTCCCGGCGTCTTCTCTGGGACGAAGTGCGCTCGTGCATGGACACCTTGGTGGAGTGGTACGTCCGGATGCCCATCTCCAGCGAGGAGGACGACTCCGACGCCAAACCTGCCGGCGCCAAGGGCAGTGTCGGTGACCTCTCCCCCTAGGCGTTCCCAGGTTTTGTCTTCCTGCCCCTGTAATGTCGGCCATGAACTCTGCCCTGTCTCGCTCAGACTTTTGTATGTTACCATCGTCGTTCTCCCTTTTTCCTTTAGATCTTGAATCGATGGCTTGCTCGCTGGTAGTCGTTTCGGCTTGGCTTCCTTGGGTAGGGCCCATCGATGACCCAGCCGTTGCTCGGGGGCCACGGCGGCCACGGCCCTCTGGAGGTCCTATCCTCCGGAGGCATCGTTCGTGCCGCTGCACGCTTGGTTGATGGCCTTGTTCCTCGCCGCATCTTAGTCCTTAGGCCCTGCATCCTTTTGTCAGTACGCTCGTTTTTAATTTGTCCTAGGTTCGACGCGAAACCGCATGGCCCTGTCTGGGCCTGTGGAGTACTTACCTCGTGGGTTTGTGCCGGTCCCTTTCGCAGCTCTTCCTGACTGGCTCCTGCTTTGACGGTGGGGCGGGGTGGATACCCTTTCTGCACTCTATGTCTGCGAGTCCCGGTCCCGCACATTTCCCTGCTGCCGTGAAGCGCAACCCATTACCAAGGTTGTTGCTCACGGGGCCAAGCAACGGACAACTGCATTAAAAATATTTTTAATTGAGAACGCAATCTACTAAAACTTCACACTTGGTCTCCTTCGGAATCTTATTTTGACTCATCCCCAGACCACTAGTCAGGCACAAGTCAAAATGATCCTCTCCCTTTCGACTTTGAGCACTCATGCAATGGATGAGAGCAAGCAAGATATCTTGGCACTTAGGATGGCAAAGAGAATAATGATGGGGAAGGAAGACAAAAAGTTGTGAAAGGCTCACATCAATGAGGACAACCATAGGCGAGAGAAAGCCAAATGATAGATATGATGTGAGGACTAGGGATTTCCATGCAACGGATGCACATATCAGCTAAGGTAAGCTCTCCAATGGAACTAGTGGGGGTATATCCAACTTGCTTGCTCATGAAGACCTAGAGCTCATTTGAGGTGGCTCATCATTGGAATATACAAGCCAAGTTCTATAATATAAGGATCCCCACATAGTTATGCATGAATGATCATCTCTATGGAGTACAAATATAATAATGGAGTACGAGTGTGGATCTTTCAAAAGGAATAGTAGTGTTGCACCCTTCTCTCTTTTTATTTTTTTTTTTATTTTTTTTTTCTTTTTTTTGGCCTCTTTGGCTCTTTCTATTTATCTCTCATTTGTCCTCTTTGGGTATTTTCATTTGTCCTCTTTGGGATCTTTTAATTTGTCCTCTTTGGGATCTTTTCCTCACTTAAGGGCAACACTCTATGTTTTACAAGAATAAAAATAAGATCATCACACTTTATAAGAAGTACTCAACATAAAGACAAATGAAAACTGTCATGATGTATGCAAATGTATGCCTCTGCCAGTATAGCGGGATATGCAATGATACTAGCGCGTCATGTAGCAATAATAAGGGCAAGTCCCAACTAGCATGTGGCTCCTCGATCAAGAAAAAGCATGTATGTCATGAAGATCAAGTGGTGAGATGGTGGATGTTGCATGGCAATGTATATCGGAAAGGCTATGGAATGCCTTAATAGGTAGGTATGGTGGCTGTTTTGAGGAAAGATATAATGAGGCTTATCATGATAGAGCATATCATGCCAAGGGTTTGGATGCACGAGCGAAGTTTGAACGAACTCTCAAGATTAGAAAGGGCAATGCACGGTACCGAAGAGGCTAGCAAAATATGGATGGTGGAAGTGCCAACAATCGAATACTCACATTAGTCCGACGAACTCAGACACTTATTATCGGTAACTCTCTATCTAGTCAGGAAATTCACAAAGATACAAATACCCTTAGGAGGATTGTTTGGGGTTTGGTTATCCTTGCGCATCCTCGACCCATGGTAACATGAGGGTACTCTATATATTCCAACCCCTCCAGAGGTTAGTGATCCATCTAGTAGCTAGAGTTCTCAACTAATTTTTTTAGTTTGAAAAACACACGGATTTCCCAAAATACGACACCTATCACTAATAGGCTCAAGCTAATGGCACCAATAGTCAAAACATTACTCAAATCAATATCTCAAAACTATTGCAAGTTACTAATATACTTGTCGTGGGTATAAGTCTGACAGTAGAAGTGTAGGGTACGAAAGGATGAGCAGAGCCTTAGCTACGGCGAGGATGTATGAGTCTAGGCCCCTCTACAGTGGAGGTAAAAGCCCTACGGCTCAGTGCTCTTGGGAGCTTAGTGTCGAGTGGATTATAGGATTACAGCAAGTGCCAACCCCTGCACCAGTGGGGAAGGGCGGCTCATATAGAGTGCGCTGCCCTTCATAATGGCCCGGTGGACAGGGGTGGAATAGTGGCGAATAAATGCCTACGTTACAGGTAACGTAAGCCTTAAATGTTAATAATGGTGTATGAAAACGTATGACCGTTGCCCTCCTGGGAGGTTACGATGTACAGAGTGGATTCCATTCGGTACGTTAAATATGCTCTGAGTGCTCGTCGCCGACTAGATGATGGAGGCGTCCTTAGTTCAGTCGGAACTGTCTAAGGGCCTTGTCCTCTATGAAGGGTAGTCCTTGGGTAGGACCTATAGGACAGGCCTATGACCCTACCCTGGGACTATAACCCCATCATTAGTCCCCGAATGGGTCGGGGTTGGAACGATGAAGTGATGTCTGGAGTATGGAAACGACTGGTATGGAGGTGACTTTAGCGTTGTTTGCCTCGATCCATTTTATCCTTTCAACCAGTGATCCGAGTGGATATACTAGTGAAATGAACCGTCAGGGACCGAGTGCTTCCGCGGAATCTTTCGACGTGACTGGTCAAACTGACAGCGCCGGATTTTCCGGGATCCTCAAATTTCGGTTGCTCCACGCTCAGCGGAGATGACGACATCACCATCGAGTAGGTTTTGCCTCCTCGATTACCGCGCCTTAATCTTCTCCACTAAAATTGCAGGGGCCGGTTGGGGAGATAAGATTTCGGGTCCACCTGTTAGTGACCTAGTCGGAAGCTTATTTCAGCCTCTCCAGCGGGATTTCCAGTTGCGCTACTCATCTTCCTCGCATTAATCCCGCTCCTCCCGCAGCTCTCTGCACGCCTCAAGCCTCCTCCTTCCCCTCCTCCTCTGCGGATCCGTCGCCTTCGCCATGACGAAGGGGCAGACCAGCAAACTCGGGTCGCAGAAGAAGAAGAAAAAGAAGCGGGCGACCCCTACTCAGTGGCGGCAGCGGGCACTGCCGGCGGGTTGGATCCAGGGGGATTTCCTCCCCTCCTCGGTGATGGAGGACGACTTGCTCGAGCTGGTGGAGCACGGCATGATCGTCAACAAGTCCTGGAGGCTTCCGGAAGGCGAGACGGAGCCGGCGCCGAAGGAGGGGGAGCGCGTTCTGCTGCTCAGCCACGTGTTCAGAGGCTTCTCCTTGCCTCCCCATCCTTTCTTCCGAGGTATCTTGACTTACTTCGGGCTGTAGCTCCATCATTTTCCTCCGAACGCAATAGCCCACCTTGCTGCATTCGTCACCCTTTGCGAGTGCTTTATTGGATGTCCCCCCCCCACTGGGGGCTCTTTAAGTACGTCTTCTCCGCTAGATCCCAAACCGTCAAAAAGCTTAGCCAGCCAGACGATAAGACCCATATCCTCCAGCTCTGCGGGGGTTTAGGCTTCCAGAAGAAAACAAAGAGTAGCTACCCGCCCCCTTTCCAGTTGTCCGAGTCAGTTAGGAACTGGCAATCGTCTTGGTTCTATTGCCAGGACATTGCTTGTCCGGATGCTTCGAGTGGGTTGCCACCTTTTAGCCTAGACCGTCCGGGCCCTCCCAGGAAGCTTGCGCTCTCTAAGGGGGAAAGGATCAAGATCCAGCCTTTGGTCGACGCGCTGATAGCCGTCGTCCGCAAGGGAGTCACCGGCGCGGACCTGCTGGAGACTTTTCTGGGTTGGCGCATCCAGCCGCTGCAGGCAAGACACCACGCCATGTGGCACTATGCAGGGCGTTCGGACTCCACTCGGTCTCATCCCGAGTGCGTGAGCGGGGAGACTGTGAGAGCATGGGTCCGCGGCATCACAGGCGCCTGAGATAACCCCGTAGGAGCCCGGCGGGTGAAGCCCTTCCACGCCGACAATCCTCCTCCGAATGAGGTGAGCACATCTTGTCGAGTGCTTTTAATCTTCTTAGATTTATTGCTTTTCTGGTCCCGCCGACTGACTCTGTCGACTGTGTTTTGTGCGGGAGTGGACCAACTGGTATTATGCCGTCTCGAACGGGAATCCAGCCGAGGAAGAGGAGGGCAGCCAAGAGAGCAGCATGGATAGCGCCGCGTACGTCTCCGACAGTGGGGAGACGAAGGAGGAGACGGAAGAGGAGGAAGAGGAGGATGGGGAGCAGAGCTCACCACCTTCACCACCAGAGCACCGAACTAAGCGTCGTCACGATCCCGCTGCTCCGCCGGCTCCTCCAGCGGCCCCGAGTGCTCCGCCAGCCCCTCCCGTGGCTCCGAGTGCTCGGAGCGTGAAGAGGACCAGTGACGCTGCTGCCGAGCCCGTGAACCAGCCGTTCAAGGTGGCCAAACCTAGTGGGCCTAAGCCTCGGAAAGCTTTTCCTCGAATGAGGATCGTTGTTCGAGTCGCCTCAGCGTAAGTGTCTTGTTCTTCCATCTTCCTTCAGTATCCGATTGAACGCACGCTTATCCAATGAGTGGATTTTACTCAACAGAGGTACTACCTCCACCACCTCTCTGCCACGCTAGGACGATGATCCCATTGACACGGATAACACCACCACGTCCCAGCAAGGTACGTTGTCACGACTCTGAGAGATGCATTACTGTTTCGCGAGTGCTGTCCTTGATCTTGACATTTTTCTGTAATTTCATTTTGTTCAGTCGGGCTTCCTTCGAAGGTGATCCATCTGGAGGACGACGACCAAAGGGGGTCGAAGCCAGTTTTGGCGCCTGTCCTTGAGGTTGTCCCATCTACTGCTGCTCCCACCGTGAAGGTGCCGCCGACTGAGACGGTGCCGCCGACTGAGACGGTGCCCCTCACGGCGGAACCGACTGGAGCGGAGCTCGGGATGCCCAGGGAGTCTTCTGTTGCACCGGGTATGTCAACCGTTCAATATGACGCCCGACGCCTCCGGGAAGACCAGGTGGGGGCCGCCAAGGACGCCATTGTGCAGGTGGAGCTGATGGTGGGTGACGCGAAGGGGGCGTATGACTCCATCGCGTCTTTGTACAAGAAAAGCTTGGAACTCCGGGACGATATCCGAGTAAGTGCGCTAGTAAGTGTTTACTTTCCTCTTGTTACCCACTAGGGGTTTCAGCGATATACTTGGATACAGTAGGATAATTTTGCAGTGGGTTCACTCCGAGTGAACCCAGTGGGTGTAGTCCCCGAGACTTCTGCCGAGTGCTTGCACCGGCAGTTGTCTTTATATGTATTTTCCGTAATCTGAACAGATCAGAGCTGATCAGCCCGAATGGTACCAGTGGGGGCACTCCAAGTGCACCCACTGGGTGTAGTCCTCGAGAGTAGTGTTACTTGGGTCGAGTAATAGTAATCTCATAGTGTTGTCTGTTTGCTATGGAGCTTGATAGGGCCGACCTGTTCGAGCTTCATACCAGTGGGGTCACTCTTAGTGAACCCACTGGGTGTAGTCCCCGAGACCGCTGTCGATTGCTTGCATCGGCAGGGGTCTAAAGAATTTTGAGCTTTGATTGTTTTGTCGTATCTGACGAGACCTTTTCCTCGTTGAACGTGGCTGATCCTCCCTTTGTGTCTCTTTGGCAGTAGACTTGCGAAATGGGATCTGCGTACAATGCTCTGAAGGTTGAGAAGATTCAGCTTGCTGCGGACTTGGAGGCGGCTGTGAATGACCTGGCTGGTGTGAAGGAGGCTCTTGCTGACCGAGAGAAGTATTTGGAGGAGTCTCGGGAGAACAACAAGGCATTGCTAGCCAAAGTTGAAAAATGAAGAGTTAGAGATCTGAATGGATGGGTCAGCTGAAGGTGATGAACACTCGGTGCATGGCGCTGGAGAACTACGTCAGCGACTGGGCGAGGAAGATGGTTGCACTGCTTGGTGGTAAGTTGTTGCCGAGTGCTTCTTGACTTTGGAGTTCACTCCGTGCTTACTTTCTGCTTGTCTTTCTTGTGCTGACTTCTGTCGGGACGTTGAGGCTGAAGTAGCCAAAATTGAGCGGTCGATTGTTCCAAATGTTCCACTCGGCGACGAAGCTAACCGGGACATGCTCCGAGCGCATTATCGCCTTAACAGGGTGGGCCCTTTCATTGGCCGCCTGAGAAAAGTTGTCGGCCGAATCGACAAGGAGCTATGGCCTGAGGACGACTCCCGGCAAGAAATAGATGGGTTGATGACTCGGCTGGAGGACGTCCCAAGCAGAGTGCACGCATGGAAGAAGTCTGCCGCTCGCTGTGGTGCGGACGTGGCGCTATCTCTGGTCCGAGTGCACTGCAAGGAAGCTCAGGAAGAAAAGTTGAAGACGTTGCAGGTCGCCAACACCAAGAAGCTTCGATTCGAAGATTTCATGGAGACCTTCGTCGACACAGCCACTCGTATTGCAGACGGAATCGACCTTGACACCTTTGTGGACCCTGCCAGTCCCGGTGACGCTTGAAAAAACTTTATGGTGAACGCACATTTACCTCGGCATGTCGAGTGGTATCTGTATTAAACTTTGGCCACTGCTGTTGGCCGTCACATTCGTGGTTCGGTGTGGATAAGCTTGATTCACACCGAGCCGACTGATCGTAGATCCAACTTTGAATTCGAATCGGATCTTTTGCTCTTCTTTCGCTAAGTTTTTTTTTGACACGATTTTGGCTCGTGGTTTTTGTTTGGCATTTCTTGGTGAAGCCAATGGCAAACATGCGGAGCATGTAGTTGTCAGTTGTCTTCACATCCACATGAGCCTCAATGAGGGTCTGCCAAGTCTCCGAGTGCGCACTCGGAGCGAGCTTTTACTTAGGCGACTCTGGGTCGCGGCTAAGTCTCCGAGTGTGACTGTTAATGCGCACTCGGAGCGAGTTGTTACTTAGGCAACTCTAGGTCGCGGCTAAGTCCCCGAGTGTGACTGTTAGTGCGCACTCAGAGCGAGTTGCTACTCGTGTAGTTGTCAGTTGTCTTCACATCCACATGAGCCTTAATGAAGGTCTGCTAAGCCTCCGTGCGTATCTCGAGTATACACTCGGAGGAAGCTTTTTACTTAGGCGACTCTGAGTCGCAGCTAAGTCCCCGAGTGTGACTTTTCGTGCACACTCGGAGTGAGTTGTTACTCATGTAGTTGTCAGTTGTCTTCACATCCACATGAGCTTCAATAAGGGTCTCCTAAGCCTACGAGTGTATCTCGAGTATACACTCGGAGGAAGCTTTTTACTTAGGCGACTCTGAGTCGCAGCTAAGTCCCCGAGTGTGACTTTTCGTGCACACTCGGAGTGAGTTGTTACTCATGTAGTTGTCAGTTGTCTTCACATCCACATGAGCCTCAATGAGGGTCTGCTAAGCCTCCGAGTGCATCTCGAATATACATTCGGAGGAAGCTTTTTACTTAGGCGACTCTAGGTCGCGGCTAAGTCTCTGAGCGTGTCTTTTAGTGCACACTCGAAGCGAGTTTGTACTTAGGCGACTCTGGGTCGCAGCTAAGTCTCCGAGTGTGACTTTTAGTGCACACTCGGAGCGAGTTTGTACTTAGGCGACTCTGGGTCATAGCTAAGTCTCCGAGTGCGACTTTTAGAGCACACTCGGAGCGAGTTTGTACTTAGGCGACTCTGGGTCGCAGCTAAGTCTCCGAGTGCGACTTTTAGAGCACACTCGGAGCGAGTTTGTACTTAGGCGACTCTGGGTCACGGCTAAGTCTCCGGGTGTGACTTTTATAGCACACCCGGAGCGAGTTTGTACTTAGGTGACTCTGGGTCGCAGCTAAGCCTCCGAGTGGACTTTTAGAGCACACTCGGAGTGAGTTTGTACTTAGGCGACTCTGGGTCGCGGCTAAGTCTCCGAGTGCGACTTTTAGTGCACACTCGGAGCGAGTTTGTACTTAGGCGACTCTGGGTCGCAGCTAAGTCCCCGAGTGCGACTTTTAGTGCACACTCGGAGTTAGTTTTTTAGACCGAAGTCTGCAAACGCGGAAGAATTTTGAATCGGCAAGAAATCAATCTGCTTTATATTACTTCAATGATACTTGTTCTTTACATTGTCTCCGTCGGCGGTCATGTGTAGAAGCGCTTCAGGAGATCTCCATTCCATGCTCGCGGCTCGTCCGTTTTCCTATCGAGGTTGTAGAGTCGATATGCTCCGTTGTTCAGCACCTTAGATATGATGAAGGGTCCCTCCCAAGCGGGAGCCAACTTGTGTGGTCTCTGCTGATCCACTCGGAGCACCAGGTCGCCTGCTTGGAATGTGCGACTCCTGACGTGTCGTGCATGAAATCGCCGCAAATCTTGTTGATAAATTGTTGAGCGAGTCAATACCATCTCGCGCTCTTCTTCTAGAAGATCCACACCGTCTTGCCTGGCTTGCTCTGCTTCGGCTTCGGAGAAGAGTTCGACTCGTGGAGAGTTGTGAAGAAAGTCACTCGGAAGGACTGCCTCTGCTCCATAAACGAGGAAGAACGGGGATCGCCCTGTAGATCTATTCAGAGTTATGCGGAGGCCCCACAGCACCGAAGGAAGCTCGGTGACCCATGCGCCGGCGGCATGTCCAACTTCTCACAGGAGTCGAGGCTTCAACCCTTGAAGAATAAGTCCATCCGCCCGCTCTGCTTGCCCGTTTGTTTAGGGGTGCGCCAGGGATGCAAAATCCACTCGGATACCTTGGCCTGTGCAAAAACCTTTGAATCTGTCTGAGTCAAAGTTTGTGCCATTGTTGGTTATTATGCTGTGCGGAACCCCGTATCTGGCGATGATGTCTCTGATAAATTTGATGGTCGTAAGGGCGTCAAGCTTCTTTATGGGCTTTGCTTCAATCCACTTGGTAAACTTGTCCACTGCTACCAGCAGATGAGTGAATCCACCTTGGCCTGTACTGAATGGTCCGACTGTATCTAATCCCCGAACGGCGAACGGCCAAACAAGAGGAATTGTCTTCAGCGCAGATGTTGGCTTGTGGGACTTGTTCGAATAGAACTGACAGCCTTCGCATCGGTCGACCATATCTTTTGCCATTTCGTTCGCCTGCAACCAGAAGAAACCAGCTCTGAATGCTTTGGTGATGATTGCTCTTGAGGAGGCATGATGACCGCAGGTTCCAAGTGAATTTCTTCCAAGATTAACTGTCCCTCCTCAGGGGAGATGCACCGCTGAAGGACGCCCGAAACACTTTCCCTGTACAACTGGCCATCAATGATGGTGAAGGACTTAGACCTGCGGACGATCTGCCTAGCTTGGACTTCGTCTTCTGGTAACTCTTGCCTCATGATGTAAGCAATGAACGGCACAGTCCACTCGGGGATGACAGCAAGAATCTCCATGATCAAATCAACCACAGCGGGGACCTCGACTTTAGTCGGATCTGTTGAGATCTTCGGTTGTACTGGCTCCTCTGTAAAAGGATCTTCCTTCACCGAGGGGAGGTGTAGGTGCTCGAGGCAGACATCATTCGGGACCGGTCTCCGAGTGGATCCAAGTTTTGCCAATTCATCTGCAGCTTGGTTTTTCAGTCGGGAACATGGTGAAGTTCCAGACCTTCAAACTTCTTCTCGAGCTTCCTTACTGCGTTGCAGTATGCAGTCATGGTGGGGTTCCTTACGTCCCATTCCTTCATTACATGATTAACCACCAGATCTGAGTCGCCATAGACCATCAGGCGACGGACGCCGAGTGTGATGGCCATGCGCAATCCGTGAAGGAGAGCTTCGTGCTCTGCTTCGTTGTTGGAAGAATCAAAATGTATCTGCAGCACATACTTAAGTTTATAACCTTTTGGGGATATGATCACTACGCCGGCGCCGGAACCATTCAACATCTTGGACCCATCGAAGAACATGGTCCAATGGGCCGAGTAGATGTGAGTCGATTGCTGTTGTTCTACCCATTCTGCTATGAAGTCAGCCAAAGCTTGAGACTTTATAGCTTTCTTGGCTTCGAACTTGATGTCGCAGTATAGCATCTCCATTGCCCACTTTGCCACTCGGCCTGACGCGTCCTGATTGTGGAGAATTTCTGACAACGGAGCATCTGATATGACAGACACCGAGTGGTCTTGGAAATAATGAGCCACCTTCTTTGCAGTCATGTAGATCCCATAAATAAGCTTCTGATAATGGGGATACCTCTGCTTGGAAGGAGTCAGGACTTCGGAGACATAATATACTCGCCGCTGAACCTTGTACGCTTTGCCTTCTCCTTCGCGTTCAACTGTCAGAACGGTGCTGACGACTTGATTTGTAGCCGCGATGTACAGAAGAAGGGGTTCTTTACTGAGCGGGGCAGTAAGAACCGGCTGGGTGGAAAGCAGGGCTTTGAGGTCGTCGAATGCAATTTGGGCTTCGTCTGTCCACTCGAAGGTATCTGTTTCTTCATGAGTCGGTACAGAGGTAACGCCTTCTCGCCGAGTCGTGCGATAAACCTGCTCAAAGCCGCTAGGCAACCTGTGAGCCTTTGAACATCATATATTCTTACCGGCCGCTCCATTCGGACGATGGTCCCGATATTTTTGGGGTTGACATCGATCCCTAGTTCGGAAACGAAGAAACCGAGTAACTTCCCGCTGGGAACACCGAATGAACACTTGGCTGGGTTGAGCTTGATATCGTACCTACGTAGGTTGGCGAATGTTTCTGCCAAGTCAGTCAGCAGGTCGGAACCTTTGCGTGACTTGACTACGATATCGTCCATATATGCCTCCACATTTCGACCGATGTGGTCAAGGAGGCATTTTTGGATCATGCGCATAAAACTTGCTCCTGCATTCTTCAAACCGAATGGCATGGTGATGTAACAGAAACACCCAAATGGGGTGATGAAGGCTGTTTTTTATTCATCCGGACCATACAGATGGATCTGATGATAGCCCAAATAGGCATCAAGCAATGATAAACGCTCGCAACCCGCACTCGAATCAACAATTTGATCAATGCGGGGGAGCGGGAAGTGATCTTTCGGACAGACCTTATTGAGATGCTTGAAATCGATGCACATACGGAGAGACTTGTCCTTCTTGGGCACCATGACAACATTAGCGAGGCACTCGGAGTGGTGTACCTCGCGAATGAAGTTGGCTGCCAAAAGTTTAGCCACCTCCTCTCTGATTGCCTTCCTCTTGTGCGCAGCGGACCGACGCAGGCGTTCTCGGACGGGCCGAGCAGCAGGATCCACATGCAGTCGGTGCTCAGCCAACTCCCTGGGTACACCTGGCATGTCAGCGGGCTTCCATGCAAAAATGTCCCAGTTCTCACGGAGGAATTGGATGAGCTCGGCTTCCTATTTTGGATCAAGTGTGGTGGAGATGTTTGTCGGAGCAGCGGCGTCGTCCGTCGGGTGGATGCTGACTTTCTTCGTGTCTCCCGCCGACTGGAATGCGGACTCGGAAGCTGGCTTCTTCGAACGCATCAGGTCAGCAGGGTCGGCTGTCTTCTTGTACTCATCCAGCTCGAGAATAGCCATCTGCTGATCGGCAATCCTCGACCCCTGCTGCAGACACTCCTCGGCCCGCTGCCGATTGCCTGTGACCGTAATCACACCCTTGGGACCTGGCATCTTCAGCTTCAAATAGACGTAACATGGACGGGCCATGAAACACGCATATGCCGGACGGCCCAGAATCGCATGGTATGCACTCTGGAAGTCCACCACCTCAAATGTCAGCTTCTCCTTGCGGAAGTTCTTGTTAGAGCCGAAGACGACATCCAACGCGATCTGGCCGAGTGATTTGGCCTTTCGACCTGGGACGACTCCGTGGAACTGCATACTTCTCTCGCTAAGTTTGGACGTCGGAATGCCCATCCCCTTGAGAGTGTCGGTGTACATGATGTTCAAGCCGCTCCCGCCGTCCATGAGGACTTTGCGCAGCCTGACTCCTTCCACCACCGGGTCAACGACTAGAGCTTGCCTCCCTGGGGTGGGTACGTGTGCTGGATGGTCCAACTGATCAAAGGTGATCGCAGTCTGTGACCACTTGAGGAACGTGGGGGTGGTTGGGGTTGCCATGTTCACCTCCCTGTTAACCATCTTCAGTCGACTTTTGCTTTCCACATCAGCACAAATCATCAACGTTGCATGGACTTCGGGAACGGATCCTCCTTGTCCTCATCATCCAGCTCGGTGTCTTTTTCACTCGGCTGCCCTTCATCGAATCCTTGGATCAGCAGGCGACACTTCTGAGTGGTATGCTTCGGGAATATGGCATTGCCTTCTTAGTCCATCTTCGTGTGGATTGGACACGGCTGATCCAGGATGGAATTTCCTGACTGCCTCTTCTTGGGGGTGTACTGAGCTTTCCCCTTGCCTTTGAACATGGCATTAGTAACGGCCGCTGCCTCTGTCAGCGGAGTGGATTGAGCCTTCTGCTTCTGCTTCCGGTTGTTGTTCCCATCTCCGTCGGCGACTGACTTATGCTTGCCGCTATGTATGCGGTCCTCCTCTTCGCCATTTGCATAGCGTGCGGCTATCTCCATCATCTTGCTCATGGAGATGTCGCCTGTTCGACCGAACTTCAGGTACAGATCTCTATACCGCACGCCTGCCTTAAACGCGCAGACTGCTTGGTGTTCTGTGGCGTTCTCCACCGTGTGGTAGAGGGTCGTCCATCGCTGGATGAAATCGCGCAGGGGCACGTTCTGCTTCTCGACACAGTGCTGGAGCTCTACGAGACCAGCAGGGCGCTTGCACGTACCCTCGAAGGTCTTGATGAAGACTCGGGACAGATATGCCCAGCTGTAGATGCTTGACGGAGCTAACTGGTTCAGCCAAGCTCGAGCCGAGCCGTCGAGCATCAGGGGGAGATGTTTCATGGCGACCTAGTCATCTCTGCCACCGATCTGGACCGCCACTCTGTAGTCGTCCAACCAAGTTTCTGGCTTGGACTCTCCTGTGAAATTGCTGATTCCCGTCGCCAATCGGAAGTTGGGAGGGATGTCAGCTGAGCGATGGCCCGACTGAAGCACTCGGGACCAGAGACGACGGTCCTGCTTCCACTCGGACGGTCTCTATCGTGACCATCACGGTGGGCTCGACTTCTGTCGAACTTCTTCTGGGCGATATACCCTCTTGTGTCGGGCCTTGGTCATGCGTGTCACCAACTGAACGACTATCATCATGATGCCGGGGCCCGTAAGGCCCACCGCGCGGAGGGGTGCGCGAACGGCGACGTTCTTTGGGATTCCTGGAACGGCTGCTCCCTCTGCGTCGCTGATGAGAGTCGGGGCTGAAAACCGACCGATGCGTGTTCGCGTGAACAGAATTGTTGTGGATTTTGTTGCTGCGCCGTATGCAACAGGGCACGGATCTGCTCGATCCCCTTACTAGCCTCTGAATCAGTCGGCTGGAGAGAATCGGCTATCCTGGCAGCCGCAACCAGGTTGAGGATGGGTATGCGGAACACCTCGACGTTACTCTGGCGAGTGCGTCGACTGGCAGAACGATGGTGTTGACGACGAGCGCCGGACGATTCTCCGACCTCATGCTCGTTCCGACCAGTCTGGAGGGGACTTTCATGGGAATCGGCCATGAGAACTTCGGCTGCAGGCCCGTGACCCAGGTACTCAGAAGGTAGCTCAATCGGAACTGAGTCCAAGCACTGGGATGGCGGTGCGACCACAACCGATTCGAGCACCGCCACTTGAGAGGATGCGCTCTGTTGCGCCTGGGCGTGTCGCACCCAATGCTAGAGCCGCGGACGACGAGATCGCTTGCTGCGGCACGTGACGGGGGCGAAGATCGACACCGGGGCCGATGGCTGGCGAAGAAGAACGCCGCGGGAACCGGCATGGAAGTGCGTAACCCCGCGACTGAGGAGCGCCTCGACGTCGAGGGGCGCATCCCGAAGCCATGCCGAATCGTCGACGATGAAGGAGAGTGCGCCGAAGAGGATCTCATGACCCATGCACAGATCTCCGCCGGACGACATGATGAAAAGATGAAATCGCAAACTCGCCGGAAGTCGCTTAGACGCCTGCCCCAAGGTGGGCGCCAACTGTCGTGGGTATAAGTCTGACAGTAGAAGTGTAGGGTACGAAAGGATGAGCAGAGCCTTAGCTACGGCGAGGATGTATGAGTTCAGGCCCCTCTACGGTGGAGGTAAAAGCCCTACGTCTCAGTGCTCTTGGGAGCTTAGTGTCGAGTGGATTATAGGATTACAGCAAGTGCCAACCCCTGCACCAGTGGGGAAGGGCGGCTTATATAGAGTGCGCTGCCCTTCATAATAGCCCGGTGGACAGGGGTAGAATAGTGGCGAATAAATGCCTATGTTACAGGTAACGTAAGCCTTAAATGTTAATAATGGTGTATGAAAACGTATGACCGTTGCCCTCCTGGGAGGTTACGATGTACAGAGTGGATTCCAGTCGGTATGTTAAATATGCTCCGAGTGCTCATCGCCGACTGGATGATGGAGGCGTCCTTAGTTCAGTCGGAACTGTCTAAGGGCCTTGTCCTCTATGAAGGGTAGTCCTTGGGTAGGACCTATAGGACAGGCCTAGGACCCTACCCTGGGACTATAACCCCATCAATACTTAAATAGAAACCTCAGTTACCTACTCATGCAAGACACACAACTCAGTGCAACAAGCAAACTCTCTAAACAATATAAGCATGATAACTCATGAGAGTTCCAAAAGCAACCTAAATAAAAGCTCTTAAAATATAAAGCATGAAAAATAAGAGCAAAGCATGACAGCAGCTATGAAAAGATAAAGAACACACAAAAAGGATAAGCATGAAAACCTATGTTGTGTCCTAGGGTGGAGTGGAGCGTGTTTCTCTCCCAAACAAAGAAGATTAGGTTCCAACTTGTTATGAACAGAAAGCAAAACTAAAACAAACTAAAAAGTAAAGAGCGGGACGCTCCAAGCATAGCACATAACATATGAAGTGATAACAATATAGCATGGAGATGGATGAACTAATGATTGTTGATGGAGAAGGGGGTGCACGGGGGCATCCCCAAGCTTAGACGCTTGAGTCTCCTTGAATATTTCTTGGGGGTGCATGGGGGCATCCCCAAGCTTGAGCGCTTCACATTCCTGGATCTTCTTTCATCATCTTCCATCGCATACGTGAAAACTCCCTTCATAGGAAACTCATCATAGGCTGATTAGAGTGGTTAGTGCCCATAATAAAATAATTTATTCCCTACTTGAAATTAATATTTTCATGAAAAAATACTATTTCTCATGATTGCCAACAGATTTTTGCGCAGGAAAAGCAAGCTTAAGATTTGCAAAACGATGAAAACGAGAAAGGTGGCAGAATCTGTGAAAAACAGACTAGCAGGTAGTAAATAATTTTTTCGGGGCAATTCTGCAACTCAAATCAAAAAACTCAGAACATATGCCAGAAAGACAATTATATAGAGCATTCTGTCAGAAACATTCAGATCAAAAAGATGATCTGGTGATTTTTGGTGAATTTGTTTGTCAAGCGGACATAATCTGTTTCTGGACAGCATGTCACAACTTTTGAACTTTCTTGCAATCGGAGGCTAAAACTTGACACAAAGCTTGAAGATAAATATACAATGATGTTGCTACAGTAGTAACAAGCATCAAGACCACAGAAACTGAAAGTAAAAACAAATTGGGTTGCCTCCCAACAAGCGCTTTCTTTTATGCCTTTGAGATAGGCATGATGCAAAAAAGATCAAGTATTATCAACACCATAAGAATAACTTGCCCGAATAACGAACTCATAAGGTAACTTAATCTTGTTTCGAGGGAAGTGTTCCATTCCCTTTTTAAGGTGAAATTGGAATCTAATGGACCCTTCTTTCATGTCAATGATAGCACCAACGGTGCTGAGAAAAGGGCGTCCCAAAATAATTGGACATGAGGGATCACACTCAATGTCCATAATAAGAAAATCAACGGGCACATAATTATCATTGACGACAATAAGAACATCATCAATTTTCCCTAAAGGTTTATTTATGGAAGATTCAACAAGACGAACACCGAAAGAACATTGATCAAAAGATTTCAAATCAAGCATACCATACATTCTTTTGGGCATAACGGAGGCACTAGCTCCAACATCCCATAAAGCAAAGCAAGAGGTATTATTCAATTTAATCTTGACCATAGGATCCCAACCATCTTCTAGTTTTCTAGGAATAGAAATCTCTAGCTTGAGCTTCTCCTCCCTAGCTTTGATAAGAGCATTGGTAAGATGCTCAGTGAAGGCAATATTGAGTGTACTAGTGTGGGGGTCTTTAGCCATCCTTTGTAAAAAAAATGATAACTTCGGAAAGACTACAATTATCAAAATAAGATTACTACCATTAATTAAAGTGGTGGTAATGTCATCTAAGATCATTCTTTTGGTAGTCTCTAAGTTCAAAGGACCTTCTTGTCCTATAGTTGAGGTATTACCATCACCATTAATAGGTCCATTGGGACTAGGGGTGTGATGGGTGCTAAAAGTTTTGAGATCCTCAAGAACTTATATAGTGGCAAGGGTAGTGTGTGTAGGAAGGCTCTTAATCCTATCTTCCTCTTCTTTTCCTCTAGCCCATCTATCTTTAAGTTTGGCTAGCATTCTTATGTTCTCATTAATTTGGACTTGCATAGCATACATGGGTGTGGTTTTCCTTTCCTCAAGGGGGGAAGTTCTAATTTTAAGCATCTCTACATCATGAGCTATGTTGTCTACCTTCAAAGAGAGACTATCTAATTTTTCTAGTTTCTCTTCTACACTCTTGTTGAAGGATTTTTGAGAAGTGATAAAGTCTTTAAGCATGCTCTCTAATTCAGAAGTGGAGTTTTTGGTGCTAGGATAAGTGTTGTTGTTCCCATAGTTGTTGGACGGGAACTGTCGGGGATATACCCCGCGGTGTAACCCGGCTTGGAGTATGACCCGCCAAAGGACTTGGCAACTCACCGGCGACTCAGCAGTGACCTGGCGGGCGACTCATACTTGTCCCCACAGGCGACTTAGATAAATGACGAAGGCCCAAGGCCCGGCGTACACCCTGGAATAAGGCGGCTCATAGAGAGGCCAGGAGGGCCGACTCACAAGAGAAGGCCCAAGAAGAGGAAAGACTTCCACAAGAAGGAAACAAGACCCGGATTAGGATTCAAGAGAGACTAGTCATATTCCTATTCCTAGTAGGACTCTACATGTAAACCTACCCCTTCCACCTATATAAGGAGGGGTAAGGCGCCCCAAGAGGGACAAGATTGACAACTTAGGTCTAGACAAGACAAATCATGAGATAGCCAGATTAGCCACCCACGAGATTAGAGGTGGCGAATCTGCACCCTTGTAATCAAGATCATCATCTCCATCAATGGAACACAAGCAGGACGTAGGCTTTTACCTCCATCGGAGGGGCCGAACCTGGGTAAACTCGCGTCTCTCGATTCCGACCAACCCCTTGAAGCCACCACATGGTTGCGATGGCCTCACACCTAAGTTCTCTCACGAGGACATCTGCCGTGACAAAACCACGACGGTTGGCGCCCACCGTGGGGCTGATCGCATGGTGGAATTGTGTTCTTGAAGGGATCTTTTCTGGGAATCTAGAAGTTTGTGATTAGCCAGGATGAGGAAGAGCCAGGCTCAAAAGGATCGACATGCGTGAGGATTCAGATTTCGATCGGTCTATCTTCATCAATGGTGATGGTGGACGTTTTCAATCAGCCGCAACCCCAATTGTGGGAACCATGGGAAGGATCGGCACACGCAAAGACAAGACATCAATCTAATCCAATCAGCCACAACCCTGCATCAAGACCGATGTTGGTGAAACAATACGTTACATCCAGAACTCAAACAAAGAGGACCAAGTCCTAATGCGACATCGATGAGAGGATCAAGGAGAAAATATCAATGGTGTTTTTTGCATGCCGCAGAACAAGAGAAAATCAATGAGACTATGACCGCCACTCCGCCGCTGTGGCATCATTGTCATCGAGCCTCTCACTGCCAAGCCTCGCCATCCACTTCGACTTGGGTCGGTCGACATCGACTGTGCTGTTCAACGTGCCGAGAAGAAGCCACACGTACATCACCTCGCAATCCATCACAGCGTGAAAAAACGATCAAGTCCTGAAGAAATCGGAGCACTATCCGGGTTACCACGGAAAACGAAGGACGATGACGCGGATTCGCCCAGCCATCCATGACTCGGAAGTGGACGTGCACACGGATTCGTCTCCACGGCTAGAGTTGTTCACCCTCGAGCCGGCCCGCTACGTCGCCCACTTTGGTCCCGCGTCGCAGATGCTCGCCCTCGAACCGGATTTCGCCTCTGCTACTGTTGCGTCATGGCCGGCTCGGCCTCGCTCCACCCATCGCGGAATCGGTCGTCTCTGCCATGGCCTCACCTCCATCATGGCTCCATCTCGCTAAGCCGGCCTGCTGCAATCGCCGCCCCGCTCTCGTCGCTTTGCTCGCCTGCACGCGCCATCCGCGTTGTCAATAGCTCTGACTCGCCGCACCGGCCTCCGCCACCATGACTCGTCTACGCAGGCATGTGCCTGCGCTGACTCATTGTTCTGCGTCGGTGGCACCGCTTCGCTCCGCCGCGCTCGCTGCATCTTGCATCCGCTGGCTCGCCCAGTCGCCTCATGCAATCACCCTTGCCGCTGCTGCCTACCGCTGCCACTCACAGCGCGCTAGCTCGCACTTGCTATCGGCTGACCTATGCAGCCTCCCTGGCTAGCTGACTGGCCGAGAGGCCGGCTGGGGCTGAAAAGGAGAGGGACGGTTAAAAGTTAAATGTGTGTTCTAAAAAGGTACATGGGTGCTGATGCAATATCAGCTATATACACTGTGTTTTTCATCCAACTATGGCCAGTATTATGGAGCACCGATGACCTATTCATCCGATAGAAAAGATCAGGTGATATTCATCTTATTTATTTTTCAGTATATTCTGAATTCCTTCAAAAACAATTACTCTGGCATGTGATATTTTACGCAGGACAACTATTTATTGTCAAAGTGGCATTATACCGCGGAGATGGGGCACACGTCATACTCATTTTACATTGGTTTTCGTACGTGCCGCACTGCTCGGCCGACTCACCGTCCGCACCGGTTCGTAGATGACGCGGCCGACTCGCCGTCCGTGCCGGCTTACAACGCCATGGGATGGAGAAGCTCGCGATGTGCCGGATCAACATGAGCGAAACGATCAACATTATCTTCATGACGAGCAGTCACAAACAAACAACAGTTAGGGTTACATAATGGCGTCGTTTCGATCAGATGATCTGTTGAGAGTAAGACTGAAGCGACCTTTCGTAGCTAAGGCGGATATAAACACGATGCCATCAAAGAGGGTATGCGTGTGTGCTGCAACAGTTTGCAATCAATCAAAGGGAGAAAAGAGCAGGAGTCTGGATTACTCGGCTTCGGGACTAGCATCAAAAAATATGCAGACTCATCCATCAATGGAGAGGGAGGTTCAATCAAAAGAGTGTCTGTGGGCCACTTCATCCCCCTGATGCGGCCCTTCGCCTCCTCAAATCACCGCGTTTTCTTTCGCCTCCGCCTATGAGCCGGCCTCGCCTCAAGGGGCCACACCAAGCCGTCGCCTCACCTCTGTCGAGCTATCTCGTTTTGCATCAACCCATCAGTTTGCCTCATGTACGAGAACATGATTACTACCGTTCTTCTTCTGCACACAAATACGCCAAGCCGGCCGGAATCTGGACACGGACTTAGTAATTCGTTGTCATCGCCTCGCCGCCGCGCTTGCTCGCCTTGCCGGCCTCACCCCACCGCACCTGCTGCAGCCACCGTGGCTACGATCCTTTCCGTGAACTGCCACTCGCTTGTTGGTTGTTAAGCTGCATCCTGCAGTCCTATCATTGACAGAACAAAGACGAGACAAGAAAGAAGGAACGGCTGGAGGGCTCCGCGCGAAAAATAAAGCCTGAAGATGAAAAAATCACGTCATAAGATGACTCGCGGATATTTGGGTGCTCACGTGCTTGTGAGAGAAAATGACAATCTAGCTGCTGAATTGCACGAGAAGGAAGAAATACAAAGGAAGATCACGTGGTGTTTGGAGCTACAGCAGATCGGCCAAAAGTTAGACGGACATATACTATTTGTCTAATTATGTGCCGAATTGACCAACACCAGCTTTTCCATTGCATCCCACAAAAAATATATCAGGTGATATGCTACCATATATTTTGTTATACATTTTAATTTCCTTCGAGAACAATTGCTCTCGCCTGTGATGTTTTGCTATGCAGGATAATTACTCATTATAAGAGCGGCGTCATATTGCGAGTACGAAGCTCGTGTCGATCAAACAGGCGACTCACCCTCCGCCCCAGTTTACAATTACACCGTCAATTCTCACGTCCGCGCACCAAGGCGGTTTACAATGCCACGGTTGATTCTCGAGTCCATGCCAAAACGCCAGACAACTCTCGCACTCAAGTCGTCACCCTCACGGCCCGGATTACATCAACCAGCCGGTGCAGTGCTCGCATGTATGAGCCGCCCAACAGAAGGACGCAAGTCGCCGTCCTCATGGCCCGGATTACATGAACCTGCCGGTGCAATGCTCGCCTGTACGAGCCGCCTAAAAGAAGGACGTAAGTCGCCACCCTCACGGTCCGGACAACATCAACTTGCCGGTGGAGTGGCTTTATATCTCGGAGATGGAGCGAGTACCAGTATCTTTTCTCTGCCGGTTTATGCCACAATCCAGTATGGAGACTCTCAAGCCACCTCCTTGAGTCGACTTAAGACTCGGGGGCTACATGGACATGGCTCGGCAGGCTCAACTGGGACGAATAATTCAAGAACCCCGGGTCGTTACAGAAAAATTAAGCCAGTCTAAATACTTGAGATTTTGATACAAAAGTCTATCTTGGGTGGCGCTTGAGCTTTCTCACTCGCCCCATCCTGTCGCGACCTTATGAACCGACGAAACCATCATCTAGGGTGGCGCTTGAGCTTTCTGACTCGCCACATCCTGTCGCGACCTTATGAGCCGACGAAACCTGCATTTTAGGGTGTGTGCTCGAGCTTTCTGACTCGCCTCATCCTTTCGCGACCTTATGAGCCGACGAAACCTACATTTTAGGGTGTGTGCTCGAGCTTTCTGACTCGCCTCATCCTGTCGCGACCTTATGAGCCGACGAAACCTGCATTTTAGGGTATGTGCTTGAGCTTTCTGACTCGGCTCATCCTGTCGCGACCTTATGAGCCGACGAAACCTGCATTTTAGGGTGTGTGCTCCAGCTTTCTGACTCGCCTCATCCTGTCGCGACCTTATGAGCCGACGAAACCTGCATTTTAGGGTGTGTGGTCGAGCTTTCTGACTCGCCTCATCCTGTCGCGACCTTATAAGCCGACGAAACCTGCATTTTAGGGTGTGCTCGAGCTTTCTGACTCGCCTCATCCTGTCGCGACCTTATGAGCCGATGAAACCTGCATTTTAGGGTGTGTGCTCGAGCTTTCTGACTCGCCTCATCCTGTCGCGACCTTATGAGCCGACGAAACCTGCATTTTAGGATGTGTGCTCGAGCTTTCTGACTCGCCTCATCCTGTCGCGACCTTATGAGCCGACGAAACATGCATTTTAGGGTGTGTGCTCGAGCTTTCTGACTCGCCTCATCCTGTCGCGACCTTATGAGCCGACGAAACCTGCATTTTAGGGTGTGTGGTCGAGCTTTCTGACTCGCCTCATCCTGTCGCGACCTTATGAGCCGACCAAACCTGCATTTTAGGGTGTGTGCTCGAGCTTTCTGACCCGCCTCATCCTGTCGCGACCTTATGAGCCGAGGAAACCTGCATTTTAGGGTGTGTGCTCGAGCTTTCTGACTCGCCTCATCCTATCGTGACCTTATGAGCCGACGAAACCTGCATTTTAGGGTGTGTGCTCGAGCTTTCTGACCCGGCTCATCCTGTCGCGACCTTATGAGCCGACGAAACTTGCATTTTAGGGTGTGTGCTCGAGCTTTCTGACTCGCCTCATCCTGTCGCGACCTTATGAGCCGACGAAACCTGCATTTTAGGGTGTGTGCTCGAGCTTTCTGACTCGCGTCATCCTGTCGCGACCTTATGAGCCGACGAAACCTGCATTTTAGGGTGTGCTCGAGCTTTCTGACTCGCCTCATCCTGTCGCGACCTTATGAGCCGAGGAAACCTGCATTTTAGGGTGTGTGCTCGAGCTTTCTGACTCGCCTCGTCCTGTCGCGACCTTATGAGCCGACGAAACCTGCATTTTAGGATGTGTGGTCGAGCTTTCTGACTCGCCTCATCCTGTCGCGACCTTATGAGCCGACGAAACATGCATTTTAGGGTGTGTGCTCGAGCTTTCTGACTCGCCTCATCCTGTCGCGACCTTATGAGCCGACGAAACCTGCATTTTAGGGTGTGTGGTCGAGCTTTCTGACTCGGCTCATCCTGTCGCGACCTTATGTGCCGACAAAACGTGCATTTTAGGGTGTGTGCTCGAGCTTTCTGACTCGCCTCATCCTGTCGCGACCTTATGAGCCGACGAAACCTGCATTTTAGGGTGTGTGCTCGAGCTTTCTAACCCGCCTCATCATGTCGCGACCTTATGAGCCGACGAAACCTGCATTTTAGGGTGTGTGCTCGAGCTTTCTGACCCGCCTCATCCTGTCGCGAACTTATGAGCCGACGAAACCTGCATTTGAGGGTGTGTGCTCGAGCTTTCTGACGCGCCTCATCCTGTCGCGACCTTATGAGCCGACGAAACCTGCATTTTAGGGTGTGTGCTCGAGCTTTCTGACTCGCCTCGTCCTGTCGCGACCTTATGAGCCGACGAAACCTGCATTTTAGGGTGTGTGCTCGAGCTTTCTGAGTCGCCTCATCCTGTCGCGACCTTATGAGCCGACGAAACCTGCATTTTAGGGTGTGTGCTCGAGCTTTCTGACTCGCCTCATCTTGTCGCGACCTTATGAGCCGACGAAACCTGCATTTTAGGGTGTGTGCTCGAGCTTTCTGACTCGCCCCATCCTGTCGCGACCTTATGAGCTGACGAAACCATCATATTAGGGTGGCGCTTGAGCTTTCTGACTCGCCCCATCCTGTCGCGACCTTATGAGCCGATGAAATCATTATCTTGGGTGGCGCTTGAGCTTTTTGACTCGCCCTATCCTGTCGTGACCTTATGAGCCGACGAAATTGCTATTTTTTACCTTCCTGGCGGTGCCACAAGGTTTTTCAGGCTTTTTGCTGACTCGCCTCAAAATATTTTGGGTCGATTGCTATTTATTATCACCCATTACTCACTGACGTGCTAGCCACCGTGACTCACTGAGCCGGCTTATTTGAAATAGCTTGATGCCATACTTATCATATCATATACATGCATCATATTGCATTCCATCATACATCATACATACATATCATTCCGGTCTTCAAACCGGGTCAAAGCATAAATTCTTGCAGGTGCAAATAAATCTTTGAATAGCCAATTTGGCTGGATTTTTATCATGGTTTATCATAACCAGTGTTAAATGATTGGGGGTTTTTTAAAAGCCAGCTCGGAAGAATTGATTATTGTCAAAGAGCCGCCCTATCACATATAATGCGGAGTCATGTAATTGACCGGCCCTTGGATCTCTTCAACTTGTGTTCTGTAGTAAACTACAACACTTATGGATTTCTCCGACATATGGATTTCTCAAGGATATATTTGCCGGGTTACATTGCAACCACGGTCAAGGATTTCATTTATCACAAAGGCATCATCATCTCACAGAGTGGATATGATTTTATTCTACAATAGAAGGAATAGCCCCGAGTCGCTGCAGGCACACAACCCGACATTTGGGGGCTACATTATTCAAATCAAGATTACATCAAAATATGAAAGTCCCATGTCGTTGCAAGCATACACCATGACACTTGGGGGCTAATGCAATCCGCTTTTCAAATCATCACATCATCAACAGACCCGGCTACCTCAAGGAGATAAGCCGGCCTTGGAAGGCTACATATCGCTCTTTATTCAAGAGAAGAACATGGAAGTCCGAGTCGCCGCAAGAAATCGACCCGTCACTTGGGGGTTACACTATTCAGATCATAATTTCTAAAGTCCCAGGTTGCTACAGGCAAGACAACCCGGCCCTTGGGGGCTACAGCACTAAGTTGTTTCATAGATCATGAGATTCAAATTGAAAACCCGGCACATCACACACTGATGACCCGGCCCTTGGGGGCTACAGATAATATGGATATATCAAAAAAATTGAAGAGCACATTTCATTCTATCATGGAGGTGAAGTATTGGGAGACCAGTTCAGCATATTTTTATCTAGTTGAAGCACTGAAAGACCGGCTCAACATCACACAGATTTGTCAATTGGAGTTCAGTTGTTTGACGGGGCACTACTAATAATGATGACCCACCATTGTCAATCATAACCCGCCGAAGCAAGAGAAGCTAGTTCAACATTTTGTGGATTTCTTATTTCCCAAATTTTCATCAAGCCAAAGTATTGGAGGCCGATTCAATGGCATATGTATTTTATTACAAAGGACACGTACCAACAAGATGATTGTGAAGACGGCTCGAAGAAACCCGGATTTTACAAGGAGCCACTTCAGTAAATCAAGCCGGCCAGAGGAGCAAGCCAGTCCCTTAACTTATTTATTATTCTTATTTCAGGACCTTACCATGAATAAATTCAAGCTAACCTTGGGGGCTAATGTCGGGGATATACCCCGCGGTGTAACCCGGCTTGGAGTATGACCTGCCAAAGGACTTGGCGACTCACCGGCGACTCGGCAGTGACCTGGCGGGCGACTCATACTTGTCCCCACAGGCGACTTACATAAATGACGAAGGCCCAAGGCCCGGCGTAAACCCTGGAATAAGGCGGCTCATAGAGAGGCCAGGAGGGGCGACTCACAAGAGAAGGCCCAAGAAGAGGAAATACTTCCACAAGAAGGAAACAAGACCCGGATTAGGATTCAAGAGAGACTAGTCCTATTCCTACTCCTAGTAGGACTCTACATGTAAACCTACCCCTTCCACCTATATAAGGAGGGGTAAGGCGCCCCAAGAGGGACAAGATTGACAACTTAGGTCTAGACAAGACAAATCATGAGATAGCCAGATTAGCCACCCACGAGATTAGAGGTGGCGAATCTGCACCCTTGTAATCAAGATCATCATCTCCATCAATGGAACACAAGCAGGACGTAGGCTTTTACCTCCATCGGAGGGGCCGAACCTGGGTAAACTCGCTTCTCTCGATTCCGACCAACCCCTTCAAGCCGCCACATGGTTGTGATGGCCTCACACCTAAGTTCTCTCACGAGGACATCTGTCGTGACAAAACCACGACAGGAACGGTCTAGGATTGCTACCAAAATTACTCCTATAAGCACTATTATTAAAGTTGTTCCTAGAGATAAAATTAACATCAACTTGCTCTCTTTTTTGAGCAACCAAAGAATTTAAAGGAACATCATGAGGATCAATAGGAGCTTGCTTAGTGAGTAAAGTCATGATCATGTCAACCTTATCATTAAGGGAGGAGATCTCCTCAACAGACTTCACCTTCCTACCTGTTCGAGCTCTCTCGGTGTGCCATTGAGAATAATTTGTCATCATCTCATCCAATAGTTTCGTGGCAGCACCAAGTGTAGTTGACATAAAGGTTCCTCCCGCGGCCGAGTATAACAGATTCCGTGAGGTAAAGTTCAATCCTGCATAGAAAGTTTGGATAACCATCCAAGTAGTCAAACCACGTGTAGGGCAATTCTTAACGAGAGATTTCATACGTTCCCAAGCTTGGGAAACGTGTTCATTATCCAGCTGCCTAAAATTCATAGTGTTACTTCTTAACTGGATAATCTTAGCAGGCGGGTCATACTTCCCAATAAAAGCATCTTTGCACTTATCCCAAGAATCTATGATATTCCTAGGCAAAGATTCAAACCATACTTTAGCTCCTCCTCTCAAGGAGAAAGGAAAAAAGCTTAAGTGTAACAATACCACCATCTACTTCTTTATATTTTTGCATATCACAAAGCTCAACGAAATTATTCAAGTGTAAAGCAGCAGCATCTCCAGCACCGGAGAATTGATCTTTCATAAAAAGGTTCGGTAAAGCAGGTTTAATCTCATAGGAGGTAGCCCAAGTGGCGGGAGCAGCAATAGGAGTGCAGATAAAGTCATTGTCGATGTGACTAGTGAAGTCACACAACTTGGTGTTTTCAGTGGAACCCATAGCAGCAGCAACAAGCAAGAACAAAGCAAGTAATTTTTTTGTGGTTTTTGGTATAAGACTATAAAGCAAAAACAGAAAGCAAACTAACAAGACTAAAAATAAAAGGTAAAAGATAGTGTGCAACTCCCCTATCTTGAATACTGGAGTCCCCGGCAATGGCGCCAGAAATTTGCTTGATGGTGAGTTGATGGATATACTTCTTGCCCCTCGTTGGTTACCCCAAGTGGAAGGTGGAGATGTAGTCAGCAGCAGATTTCCCTTACACGGGGACTGTAAGGTTTGTCGAACGTGGAGGACTCCGAGGATCAACAAGTAGGTGTCCGCTGCTCTGGCGCTAGCAGAAGACGAGGATTTCCACACACAACAAATAACTTTGCACCCAACGAGTACAGAGAGGTTGTCAATCTCTCCGGCCTTGTAGTTTGCAAAGGATCAAAACACAAGCGAGAATAGTGATAGTGATTGCAACGTAAAAGTAAATGAAAGCACTAAATGATGAAGGTGTAATCAATGGTGGTGATATGGACGTGAGTCACATTATGCTCACTAGTGATGTCTCTCTCCTAAAATACAATAAACAACTATGCATGGGTAAATAAATTACAGCTGGGCAATTCACAGAATTATAAACGCATCGCAATGCTAATTATGCTACTTGAAAGTTAGAGGCTCAATAGTAATGGGAAGTACGCCAAGACAAGTAGACCGTTTATTCATCAGCATCTACTTACTAATCATCCACCTTGAGATATCTATCCAGAACATCTCGCTGGTAATAAGTTGCGAGGCCCACCCAAAGTGTACACTCAAAGCAACGAAGAAATGCATTAACGAACTTTGCGTAAGTAGAAAGTCCTTGCAACCGCGGTCACAAGCACCGTTGTTTTCTCCCTGGTGGCAACAGCACAACCCCTAGTCTCATATTTCTGTCACTCAAGCTAGACATCAGGGGGCATGAACCCACAATCATGCATAACGCTCCCTCTTGGAATTACAATCTACTACTCGGCCAAAGAAATAAAGAGCAACGAAGAACATGCATGAATCACTAAAGAACATAATGTCAAAGGATAATCAAATATATAACTCATCACAATCTGAACATAATCTCAAAATCCATCGAATCCCAGCAAACCGCGCATAGCAATAGCAGGAAAATTACATAGATGCCTTGATCATGTAGGGCAGGTCACAAGGGCTAATCATTGAAGCACAAGATTGGATAGAAGACATCACATAGCTACTGGTCATGGACTCATGGTCCAAGGAGGACTTCTCACGGCACGTCCGAGAAGTGTTGATGGCGGTGGAGAATCTTCCGGAGGTCAATCCTCCCTCCGGCAGGAGTCCCTCGGGTCATGTCTACATAGTTCTCGAACCCGCAGGGTCTGCACACTTAAGGTTCGGCGTTGTTTTATGTGTATTTGAGTTATATGGTTGGTTACCAAATGTTGCTCGGAGTCCCAGATGAGATCATGGACGTCACGAGGGTTTCCGGAATGGTCCGGAGACGAAGATTGATATATAGGATGACCTCATTTGATTACCGGAAAGTTTTTGGCATTACCGGGAATGTACCCGGAGTGACGAATGGGTTTTGGATGTTCACCGGGAGGGTCGAGCCCACCCGGGGGAAGCCCATAAGCCTTAGGGGTGCCACACCAGCCCTTAGTGGGCTGGTGGGACAGCCCAAGAAGCCCTATGCGTAGGAGAAAGAAAAAATCAAAGAGATAAGAAAAAAAAGGGAAGTGGGAAAGTGGAGAAGGACTCCACCTTCCAATCCTAGTTGGACTAGGATTGGAAGGGGAGGACTTCCCCCCTTGGTTCGGCCGACCCCCTTGTGGCTCCTTGAGCCCCAAGGCAAGGCCCCTCCCCTCCCACCTATATATACGGAGGTTTTAGGGTTGATTTGAGACAACTTTGCCACGGCAGCCCGACCACATACCTCCACGGTTTTTCCTCTAGATCGCGTTTCTGCGGAGCTCGGGCGGAGCACTGCTGAGATTAGATCACCGCCAACCTCCGGAGCGTCATCATGCTGCCGGAGAACTCATCTACCTATTCGTCTCTCTTGCTGGATCAAGAAGGCCAAGATCATCGTCGAGCTGTACGTGTGCTGAACGCGGAGGTGTTGTACGTTCGGCACTAGATCGGAGCGGATCGTGGGACGCATCGCGGGACGGTTCATGGAACGGTTCACGGGGCGGATCGAGGGACGTGAGGACGTTCCACTACATCAACCGCGTTTATTAACGCTTCAGTTGTGCGACCTACAAGGGTACGTAGATCTGAAATCCCCCTCGTAGATGGACATCACCATGATAGGTCTTCGTGCGCGTAGGAAAAATTTTGTTTCCCATGCGATGTTCCCCTACAGTGGCATCATGAGCTAGGTTCATGCTGAAAGTGCAGTCATGCCCTTAATCGTGTTTTGGTGTTGCTCACAACACACATATAGATCATTAATCACTAATCCCCTTTTAAGCTATTGTGAATGATCATGTGTTGATAAGGACAAGCTCATGTGCTAACAAGTACAAGATCAAGATAAGCATTCCTGAGCACTACAT
This sequence comes from Hordeum vulgare subsp. vulgare, assembly GCF_904849725.1. Taxonomy (NCBI): domain Eukaryota; kingdom Viridiplantae; phylum Streptophyta; class Magnoliopsida; order Poales; family Poaceae; genus Hordeum; species Hordeum vulgare. Next base: position 264,345,934 of record NC_058519.1, on the reverse strand, counting down.
GCTTGATCCTTGTGGATGTTCACATGGTGGACAAATGAAGATGAATATATAAGCTAGGCTTTCCACATTGTGTATGGTAGAGCTACTTGAAGACTTCATCATGTCTTGCTTTCAACATTGAGCCCAGAAGGAACAACAACATCAAGCTCAAGTGTAAGGGCTAACTCAAAGGTATCAGTTCCTTTGAAGTTAGTGGTGCGGAGTGATGATCAGCGAATAAAAGTATACACTCAAGTATGGATCATCGGTACCCCTTTTACAATTCTTGAGTCTTTAGGGATCCCGCACTATTAAGAGGGGATCACAGGTTTTGTGATGAACTTGCTCAAACTAGATATCCATTGTTCGGCTCAAACCACATCTCCACTGCTCTGCTGTTATCAGAAAACAGGACCAGTGCCTTGGACATTCGGCTTCCTCCGGACGTCCGAGGGCCGGACGACCGACTGCTTCAGAAATCCGGAATCTTATACCAGAGAAATCAGAGCCATATAACTCGGACTTCCGCCTCCCTCCAAACGTCTGAGGCCCGGACGTCCGACCAGCTTCGGAAATCCGGAACTATGCACCAGAGAAACTTGAGCCATATAACTCGGACTTCCGGTCCCTCCGGACGTCCGAGGGCGGGACGTCCGACCAGCTTCGGAAATCTGGAGCTTGGCACCAGAGAAACTTGAGCCATATAACTCGGACTTCCGGCTCCCTCTGGACGTCCGAGGGCAGGACGTCCGTCCACTTTCGGAAATCCGGAATCTTGCACGAGAGAAGTTTGAGTCGAATAACTCGGACTTCCAGCTTTCTCCGGACGTCTGGTCCCTATTCAACTACCCAGTGGTTCCAGATAGATTTATATCCCTCGGACGACCGACCACTGTCGAACGTCCGACTCCTTGTGGACGCCCGGACATCCGTGAACTGCCGGATGTCCGACCACTGTGTGACTTAAAGTGTCTCCAATGGCTGTTTTACTCTCCTCACTATATATACCCCCCCCCCTCCCACTTCGTGGGAGAGTGTCCGACACAGCCATATCCTCATAAGAACACATTTCTACCTCACACAAATTTGCTCACACCAAATCTTAGATCCCAAGAGCATTTGTGAGCCCGTTTGAGAGTTGTTCCAATCAAAATATAGATCGTCTCCCTCTCCTTCTCTCAACCCAAGCTATTTGAGATTTGAGCAAGTTTTGAGCATTCCCAGTGATCTTGTTACTCTTGGAGGTTGGAGACTCCTAGGCGGTAGGAGTTCTTCGGAGAGGAATCAATCCGTGTAATTACCCCCCGGAAAAGTTTGTGAGGGTTTGGAAGCCACCTCAAAGGCTTACCACTAGTGGTTGAGAAACGCCTTCGTGGTGTTATCTCAAAGGGAGAATAGGGTGAGCCTTTGTGGCGTTGGTGTGCCTTCGTGGTAACATCCACCTCTCTAACGGTGACTAGCTTCCCTCCAAGGAAGTGAACATCGGGATACATCTTCGTCTCAGTGACTTTGGTTATCCTTAACCCTAACTCCTTACTTGTGGTTTACTTGTGTTACTAGAGCATACATACATTGCATATTGTTTGTGCTCATTATATTGTGTTGGCTATTTCTTGTACAAGATTAATCATTCAAGCATACCCTCTATATCCACACGTTCACACTTGCAGCTTTTGATATATCGTGTGCTATAGTGTGATCTAGTATCTTGTGTTGTTCACCTACTTGTCATGTGATATAGCTCAAGTAAGTTTGTGTAACTTACTTGGGCTTGTTAGTAACTGTATTGTGTTGATACACGTTGCAGTGCCTAGTGCATTTAGGATTTGTGCTTGACAAGTATCCTCTTAGTTTATTTCCGCATTAGGTTTAAGACAAATCCAAAGAAGTTTTTAAATAGCCTATTCACCCCCCCCCTCTAGGCGTCATCGAGGTCTTTTCAATTGGTATCAGAGCAAGGTCTCTCTTTAATTAGGTTTCACGACCTAGAGAGTATCAATGTCGACTATTGGATTAGTGCACAATGACACCTTTGACTTTGATGGCACAAATTATACCCTATGGAGAATTCGTATGCTTCATCACTTTTAGGCCATGGGCCCAAATACTTTATGAATTGTTCTAGTAGGGATTGCCGACAAAAAGGATGAAGCATCTTCATCTACTAATGAAATGTATCTTGATTGTGAGGATTTGCTGGCCATTCATCGAACCATAAGTCCTGAAGTGTTTAAGTCTATCTCGACTTGCAAGTCAGCTCATGAAGTTTGGACTAAACTTGAATATATATATATGGTGGGTCCAATCTTGATGAAGACGATATTATGATGAAGGAGTTGGTGCATGAGCTCTTCACTCATTTCGATCATAAAGATTCCACCACTACTTCCATATCCTATTGCTTGCACACCTCAGCATCTTCAATCTCACAAGGTAACGACATGGTGAGTGAAGAAATACATGTTGATGAAAATGTCATAGCCTCCATGGACACGAGCATATCTAGCACCACACATAGTGTAAATTATTGTGGTGATAGGTCATGCATTTCACCTAAAGATCCCTCGACAAATGTCTGTGGTGATATGCCTGCTTTCCCGTGTCCTCTTGATAAAAATATCATGTTTCTCCCTAGTTGTTCAATGACTAATCATTTAGGGGAAACCAAGAAATATGAAGTACTTTTGACTAATGAAGAATCTGATTCACCAAAAGAATCATCATCAACTCCTCCAGTTCACATGTGCCTCATGGCAAGAGGTAATAATGAGGTATCATCTTCCCTGTGCACTAACGATGATATTTGCGATGAGGGTGATGATGATGACTTGACTGAAAATATCTATGTGATCAGTAAAATTCTTCATAAAGCTAAAAATAACGCTCTTCAAATATTCCAAGATGTTCTTGCTTACTTTGAAAATTGTAATGATTCACTTAATCATGAACAAGTTAAAAGTCAACAACTTGAACATGAACTTGAGAAGAGTCATCAAGCATGTAGAGACTTAAGATCTTCAAAAGGAGAGATTGAAGTTGCTCATGATAAACTTAAAAAGGATTTTGAGGTCCTTCTCCTTGAATGCAAGAATGTCAAGGGAGAGCTCATCAAAACCTCTAAGATCTATGAGGAGCTTCAATCTACTCATGACAAGTCTCTAATCGCTACTTACTCCTCTAATATTGTTGATGATACTTGTACATCTAACCCTATCTCTTTTGAAGTATCAACGTTGAAGGAGAATGTTGAGCTACGTCCTCAACTTGATTTACTAACTAGCAATTATGGGAAGTTGGAAGAAAACCATGTAATGTTCACAAGCTCTCATGCCAATCTTCTAACATCCCATAATGTGCAAAAGTTAGCTCATGAGGCTATCATCACCAAGGTAACATCAAGTGAGCCTCATGTGGACAATGGCACCACTTCTAATCAAAGTACTATATTTCCATGTGCTAGTCCTCGTAATTCGTCTACTCATAATGTTGCTACCTCGTGTGATGAATTACTTTCCTTGCCTTGTTGCTCTAACAATGAAGCTTACACTTCCTCTAGTACTTGCATTGACACTAACCATGCAGAGGAAATCGAAGAGCTCAAGGCCCAAGTCACTTCTTTGAAGAAAGACTTGGAACAGTGCCATGCAGGGATGTCCACACTCAACAACGTCCTGTGTGAGCAAACATCTCCGAATGAAAAAAATGATGTTGGAGTAAACTCAAACAAGAACAAGAGTGGCCTAGAACGAGTTAAGAATTCGGCCAATATCATTTGCTTCAAGTGCAAAGTTAAAGGGCACCATGTTAGATCTTTCCCTCTAAAGACGAAGTCTCAAAGTCACAAGCAACAAGGGAAGTGGCCACAAACTCAATCACACACTCAGCTACAAGTTGAAGGAAGGCCTCTTCCCAATAAGACCCAAGCCAACACTCCCCGAGGTGAGAAATCAACTCGGAAGAAAACAAAGGGTAGATGTTGCTACTTATGTCGTGAGAAGGGTCACATCGCTTCTACTTGCACGAGAGGTAACTTATCGAATCCAATCACTATTGATGATAGCTATTCCCTTGGGAAGGATAAGGTTGGCAATGTGTTTGCCAAGTTTGTTGGTACTCAAAATGGTGTCAAGAAAAGAACCATTTGGGTTGCCAAGCCTATTGTGACTAACCTCTTAGGACCCAATGTAGTTGGGGACCAACAAGCTCAAACTTGATCAATAGGTGACTTTGGAGGACATTGGAGACTTGGATACACAATGAAGATTTGAGGACTCTTCATCATTCGTATCATCTCAAGCCAAGTCACTTGGATTATCGAGCCCATGTCCCATATCCAATGTGCCTCTTTGCGGTGACTTGTACTTAAATTGTTTACATTGAAAGTTGCCTGCCCCACTCCTTCTCATGTCTAGGTTTGGTACCTAGCATGTACTTTGACATGTTGCGCCTACTAGTATGATTGTTATATGTTATCTATCATGTGTAGGTCGTTATGTATGTCATATAGTTGTGTGTAGTCCTGATCATTACTTGCATCCTAGTTGCACCGTTGTGTGGGTCTTTTGAGACGTTAATAGCTCATCACATTAAGGGGGAGTGTTCTGCTCTACGCACACCACTAACCCAAAATGTGTATATATGTATTGGACTCCATGTAGTACTCACGGTGCAAGATTATCCAATCAATTAGTTTGATGTCAAAGCCATCCGAAGTTTAAATTCGCATCCACTTATCACCTTAGTTGGATGATTGATTGCCTTGTATGATAAATACATGGATTATCACATTATGGGAGTATGATATGCTTTGTGCATGTCACATCCCCTGGTAAGATAAAACATCCGATGTATGCCACTCAGAATCTACCACATGGGGTTATCCCATAACTGTGTGGCGTGTCATGCTCCACATATCTTAATTCGCATAATAAGCCCTCTTGGTATCTAAATCCCTTAGATGTGCGTGAGTATAACGTCCTACTACACCAATACTCATGGCTTAGCCGCTAGATCGTATCTAAAAGAAGGGCATAGTTGATGCATGCCTTTTGAATTATTTCTCCACACTATGATCTAACTAATTGGGATGTTAACGTACGACATCTAAACATTATGCTTATGGTTGAACTCCCATATCACACTTGTGTGAGTATAAAACGATCTTTGTGCTCGTTTGGCACCTACCACCACTGATAACTCTAAATGCCATTGTGTTCTCTCACACATGGTATCTCTCGCTTGGTAGTGTTTTTCATGGTCATTTTATTTCGGCTTTATCCTCAGTTGACCTACATAACGTGCCGAGAAATTCATGTGTCTCCCGGTAATCTCACATGCATGTCTTTGAGCTCGCACTATTTATTTCATAATGTTGTGGGAGTTATAATCATATTACCTACACTTATACATCTACTGGGGTGAGACATGCATGTAAGGTTGTGCAAAATGCATGCCTTACATGATTTGATGCCTTGACCGGTTCATGTGTTGAACTTGGGGTGCTACCATATGTTGATTTGTTACCCTGATCCATTTTGGACGACATGAATGTTCTGTAATAGAAAATTATGTGTTCATTTGTCCAAATTGTATATCCTTGGATTTTGATAGGATTGTGTAGGCGTATCTACTATGTGTAGATGCACATGCCGTGTCTATCGTATCTTTGATCCAACATATGTATATGGTAAATCATACGTATCCATTAAAAGGTTAGGGTGTGCTTGAAAGTAAAACTTATATCTATATGCACATAATTGAGTGATCTTACCCTATATATATTGTAGTTGGACTAACTACTTCGGACCCAATAAGTTTGGGGACCATATTGTGCTTAATTGGTGGTTTAGGTACTTTGGAGAAGCATTGCTATCTTGACTTATTCTCAGAAGAAGATGGTGTTGGTCACGAAGAAATTAGAGTTAAGATAGGACTCGGCTACTCCTACGCCATATCAATGCTTTTCCGGTAACAAGTATTCACTTCATGCGTGTACAACATTAGAGTCAACACTGTGTAGGTTGCATCATGGCACGAACATAATACTTTTTCCACTTTGTAATTTCCTGCATGTCCTTGTCAATCACATTGATGAAATGCTTAGTGTTGGTGTTCTCTTAGCTCTTCATGGTCATATGAATGAGACAAATTTGTGACATGACCCTTGTGTCATGTGCCTTGCTCTTATAAGAGGATAACTTGTGCATGATTCTATGCACTCATGCGTTTGACGGTATTTCGGACCCACACTTATCATAGTAATCGTATTAAAAGACTTACATCATACCATGTCCAAAATATGTTAGTTGAGAGGTCCCTTTGGTTGCTACACATGCGAGAATACTCCTTATCACCTCATCATCCAAATCCCAGAAATTGCCTCTGCCTTCTCTCTCGGTCGTCCGACGGATCTCGGACGTCCGACGGCTAAACGCACTCCGGACGTCCGGCACATGTCGTTTATTGGACGGCTAAACATTCTCCGGACGTCCGACGCCCCTCGGACGCCCGACACTTCGGGAGCTCTATAAATAGAAGGGTGCGGTCTGGGCCTTGCCTTAGCCCCCACCCTCCTCCTTTTCTCCCAGCCGCCACCACAGCCGCCGCCGCCAGCGCCAGAGGTGCTTGCCGGCGCCGCCACCAAGGGCCCTGCTCCGGGATCTGACTGATCTCCTCCATGGGATCCGATCTCCTCCGCGGGATCCGTCTTCCCTTCCTCTCCTCTCTCGATCTCCAGGTATCCCCTCGGTCTCACTCACGTTTGGTTCCCCTTTCTCCCAAGATTCATGTGTTCGTTCATGTGGTTTGACCGTGACCGTTCCCCATTGGGTTTCCAACCGTGTAGGCCTTGTTCATCATGCCCAAGACTAAGGACACCGCCCGGAAGAACACTGCTGGCTCATCCGCTCATGCCCCTACTGGCACGGGGTCGGATGACTCCGATGGGCAACGCCGTCCCTTCAAACGGATCGCCCGGCGTCCTCCTCCTCAACAGCTCCCCTCGTCTTCTGATGGCTCTGACTTCGAGGATGAGCTTGAAGCTGAGGACCGTGCTGAACAGCCCGCCGTTCGGAAGTCTATGTCGAAGCCTGGGACTCGCAGGCCCTCCTATATGCCACCACCTCCTCCTGAACAGCCCGAAGGTGAAGCTCATCGCATCTCTCTTGAACCTCCTTCTACTTTAGGTCGTGAAGTCAAGAACTTCACCACGGTTGCTAAGTCTTCCTACCTCACTTTCCGCCGCGACGTTGACCAATTCTCTGTTGTACGTGACTCTATGGACTCACGTTTCCGCACTTATGTCCAAGCGGACATCTTTACTATGGTCATTGTACCTAAGGGTCTCTCTGTCCATCACTTTATTGATCTTGAGCATACTCGCACGCACCAGGCGAAATACCCGGGTGCCATTGAGCTCATTGAGTCATCGGGGCTTGCTCCCCCCTTTGCTTTTCGGTGCGATTTTAACGTTGCTGCTATTCACCAATTTTATGCCACATGTTTCTTTGGCCCAAACAACATTGTTAGCTGGATGACCTCTGACGTTCGGTTCACAGCCTCTTATGATGAGTTTGTTGCCGCACTCGGTTTCCCCGACTCCGGCTTCAAAATCCATAAGAATGATCCTAACCATGCACATAAGCCTATTGAGGCGTGTGGGTTTCTCCTCAAACCACTCCGTGAACTTGATGCAGACGAACGGATGAAGGATCTTAACCAAGTATCCATCTGACGCTCTCCCTACTTTAGCATCTTTCAGTGTCTTATCCGCACCATCTATCCCAAGATGGGTGATAAGGGATCCTGCAGTGGCTACTGTATAGACATCATGTCACATTTTTACGAGAACCCCAAGCGCAAAATTAATGTGCCTCACTTTCTATGGCATGAGATTCGGCTCGCTAGATTTCAATACAAGCAAACCTTCCCTCATGCCCCCTTCATCCAGGCTTTTATTAACCGTGTTGATGAATTCACTGTTGTTGTCACTCACACGCATCACAAGTGGGTCATTCCCGCTCACATGGCGGATAACTATGCTCCCAAGAAAACCCCACCATCCACCTCCACTCGCCGCACTGCTGCCTGGATAGCAACCCCTTCATCCAGCTCAGCTCCTCTCGGTCGCTTTGCCAAATCCATTGGCAAGGCACATTCTGCTATAATAAAGGCCTTCTCTTTCCAGTGCGGTCAAACTCATGATGTGGTTTCTCGCCTCGTCTCCTCCAAGAATGCCCTCAAGGCTCGTCTGAGAGACTCTGGCGCTCTTGATGTCAGTGATGATGAGGCCCTTCCTGCTGCTCCTCCTTCTGACTTTGGCTTCCCATCTAGTCCTGAGTGGGCTAATTTTCTTGATGAGGATGGTGGCAGTGGTTTGGCTGACGATAAGGATGATGATGATGAGGATGATGCCTGATTAATGATGATATTGATGAGGGTGATATTTGAGTATGTGGTAGCATTGCCGGTTTTCCCTCCTTTTTGGTCCTTGATGCCAAAGGGGTTGAACATTATCTTATCTTAGTTTCGATTTTAGTTTCTCTCATAATGTATGGTATGATGTATTATGTCGAACTTAATGATGTGTTATCATGTAACGATACTTATGGATGGTGTGCTATGCCATCACTTATGGATGATGTATTGTTGGACTATCATTTGGTGATGAGATATCATGATATTATCGTTGTGTCATATGATGATGAGTTTTATGCTATCCTATTGATTCATATGATATGCCTTGATTCATATGATATGTTATGGATTGTTGAACTATTATGGTGTTATCATGCTATTATCTTCAATGCACACATTAAGGGGGAGCTCCCGCACTTACCTATTTTACTATGCATATAATAAGGGGGAGCTTCATAAGCATCATAACAAATCTCTCCTAAGCCACACATGTTTATTACTATTTTTGAGAGCTATATGTATGTTGTCATCAACTACAAAAAAGGGGGAGATTGAAAGTGCAGTCATGCCCCTAATCGTGTTTTTATGTTGCTGACAACACACATACAGATAATTAATCACTAATCCCCTTTTAAGCTATTGTGAATGATCATGTGTTGATAAGAACAAGCCCATGTGCTAACAAGGACAAGATCAAGATAAGCATTCCTGAGCACTACATGCTTGATCCTTGTGGATGTTCACATGGTGGACAAATGAAGATGAATATATAAGCTAGGCTTTCCACATTGTGTATGGGAGAGCTACTTGAAGACTTCATCATGTCTTGCTTTCAACATTGAGCCAAGAAGGAACAACAACATCAAGCTCAAGTGAAAGGGCTAACTCAAAGGTAACAGTTCCTTTGAAGTTAGTCGTGCGGAGTGATGATCAGCAAATAAAAGTATACACTCAAGTATGGATCATCGGTACCCCCTTTTACAATTCTTGAGTCTTTAGGGATCCCGCACTATTAAGAGGGGATCACAAGTTTTGTGATGAACTTCCTCAAACAAGATATGCAGTGTTCGTCTCATACCACATCTCCACTGCTCTGCTGTTATCAGAAAATAGGACCAGTGCCTTGGACATCCGGCTTCGTCCGGACGTACGAGGGCCTGACGACCGACTACTTCGGAAATCCGGAATCCTATACCAGAGAAATCAGAGCCATATAACTCGGACTTCCGGCTCCCTCCAAACGTCTAAGGCCCGGACGTCCGGCCAGCTTCGGAAATCCGGAACTATGCACCAGAGAAACTTGAGCCATATAACTCGGACTTCCGGCTCCCTCCGGACGTCCGAGGGCGGGACGTCCGACCAGCTTCGGAAATCCGGAGCTTTGCACCAGAGAAACTTGAGCCACATAACTCGGACTTCCGGCTCCCTCCGGACGTCCGAGGGCCGGACGTCCGTCCACTTTCGGAAATCCGGAATCTTGCACGAGAGAAGTTTGAGTCGAATAACTCGGACTTTCAGCTTTCTCCGGACGTCTGGTCCCTATTCAACTACCCAGTGGTTCCAGATATATTTACATCCCTCGGACGACCGACCCATGTCGGACGTCCGACTCCTTGTGGACGCCCGGACATCCGTGAACTGTCGGATGTCCGACCCCTGTGTGACTTAAAGTGTCTCCAACGGCTGTTTTACTCTCCTCACTATATATACCCCCCTCCCACTTCGTGAGAGGGTGTCCAACACAGCCATATCCTCATAAGAACACATTTCTACCTAACACACATTTTCTCACACCAAATCTTAGATCCCAAAAGCATTTGTGAGCCCGTTTGAGAGTTGTTCCAATCAAAAGATAGATCGTCTCCCTCTCCTTCTCTCAACCCAAGCTATTTGAGATTTGAGCAAGTTTTGAGCATTCCCCGTGATCTTGTTACTCTTGGAGGTTGGAGACTCCTAGGCGGTAGGAGTTCTTCGGAGAGGAATCAATCCGTGTGATTACCCCCCGGAAAAGTTTGTGAGGGTTTGGAAGCCACCTCAAAGGATTACCACTAGTGGTTGAGAAACGCCTTCGTGGTGTTATCTCAAAGGGAGAATAGGGTGAGCCTTCATGGCGTTGGTGTGCCTTCGTGGTAACATCCACCTCTCTAACGGTGACTAGCTTCCCTCCAAGGAAGTGAACATCAGGATACATCTTCGTCTCAGTGACCTTGGTTATCCTTAACCCTAACTTCTTACTTGTGGTTTACTTGTGTTACTTGAGCATACATACATGGCATATTGTTTGTGCTCATTATATTGTGTTGGCTATTTCTTGTACAAGATTAATCATTCAAGCATACCCTCTATATCCACACATTCACACTTGCAGCTTTTGATATATCGTGTGCTATAGTGTGATCTAGTATCTTGTGTCGTTCACCTACTTGTCATGTGATATAGCTCAAGTAAGTTTATGTAACTTACTTGGGCTTGTTAGTAACTGTATTGTGTCCATCTTGGTAGGTCGTGTTGTTGATACACGTTGCAGTGCCTAGTGCATTTAGGATTTGTGCTTGACAAGTATCCTCTTAGTTTATTTTTTCATTAGGTTTAAGCCAAATTCAAAGAAGTTTTTAAATAGCCTATTCACCCCCCCCCCCCTCTAGGCGTCATCGAGGTCTTTTCACATGCGTAGATGTCATCTCGAGTAGAATACACAAGTTTTTGTGGGTGGTGATGTGCGATTTTATGCCCTCCTTAGTCTTTTCTTGATTCCGCGGTATTGTTGGATCGAAGCGGCTCGGACCGACATTACTCGTACACTTACGAGAGACTGGTTTCATCGCTACGAGCAACTCCGTTGCTCAAAGATGACTGGCGAGTGTCGGTTTCTCTCCAACTTTAGTTGAATCGGATTTGACCGAGGAGGTCCTTGGATGAGGTTAAATAGCAATTCATATATGTCCGTTGTGGTGTTTTTGTAAGTAAGATGCGATCCTACTAGATACCCATGGTCACCACGTAAAACATGCAACAACAATTAGAGGACGTCTAACTTGTTTTTGCACAGTATGCTTGTGATGGGATATGGCCAACGACGTGATGTGATATATTGGATGTATGAGATGATCATGTTGTAATAGTTAATATCGACTTGCACGTCGATGGTACGGCAACCGGCAGGAGCCATAGGGTTGTCTTTAAACTAACGTTAGTGCTTGCAGATGCGTTTACTATATTGCTAGGATGTAGCTTTAGTAGTAATAGCATGAGTGGCACGACAACCCCGATGGCGACACGTTGATGGAGATCATGATGATGGTGATCATGGTGTGACGCCGGTGACAAGAAGATCGTGTTGGTGCTTTGGTGAGGGAGATCAAGAAGCACATGATGGTGGCCATATCATGTCACTTATGAATTGCATGTGATGTTAATCCTTTATGCACCTTATTATGCTTAGAACGACGGTAGCATTATGAGGTGATCTCTCACTAAAATTTCAAGCTCAAATTGTGTTCTCCCCGACTGTGCACCGTTGCGACAGTTCGTCGTTTCGAGACACCACGTGATGATCGGGTGTGATAGACTCAACGTTCACATACAACGGGTGCAAAATAGTTGCACACGCGGAACACTCGGGTTAAGCTTGACGAGCCTAGCATGTGCAGACATGGTCTCGGAACGCATGAGACCGAAAGGTCGAGCATGAATCGTATAGTTGATATGATAAGCATAGAGATGCTTACCACTGAAACTACTCTCGACTCACGTGATGATCGGACTTGAGATAGTGGATTTGGATCATGTCCCACTCAAATGACTAGAGAGATGTACTTTTTGAGTGGGAGTTCTTACGTAATATGATTAATTGAACTAACTGTCATGAACATAGTCTAATGGTCTTTGCGAATTACGATGTAGCTTGCGCTATAGCTCTACTATTTTTTATATGTTCCTAGAGAAAATTTAGTTGAAAGTTAATAGTAGCAAACTTTGCGGACTGAGTCTGTAAAACTGAGGATTGTCCTTGTTACTGCGCAGAAGGCTTATGTCCTTAATGCACCACTCGGTGTGCTGCACCTCGAGCATCATCTGTTGATGTTGTGAACATCCGACATACATGTTTCTGATGACTACGCAATAGTTCAGTGCAAAATACTTAATGGCTTAGAAGCAAGGCGCCGAAGACGTTTTGAAACGTCACGGAACGTAACAGATGTTATAAAGAGATGAAATTGTGATTTCATGCTTGTGCCCTTGTTAAGAGGTATGAGACCTCTGACAAGATTCTTTGTCCATGAAGTAGAGGAGAAAAGCTCAATCGTTGAGCGTGTGCTCAGATTGTCTGAGGACGACAATCGCTTGAATCAAGTGGGAGTTAATCTTCCAGATAAGATAGTGATGGTTCTCCAAAGTCACTCCCACCAAGCTGTGAGAGCTTCGTGATGAACTATAACATACCAAGGATAGATACAATGATCCTTGAGCGATTCGCGATGTTTGACACTGCGAAAGTAGAAATCAAGAAGGAGCATCAATAGTTGATGGTTAGTAAAACCACTAAGTTTCAAGAAAGGCAAGGGCTAGAAGGGATACTTTGTGAAACGGCAAAACAGTTGCTGCACTAATGAAGAGACCCAAGATTAAACCCAAACCCGAGACTAAGTGCTTGTGTTATGAGGGGAACGGTCACTGAGGCGGAGCTACCCTAGATGCTTGGTAGATGAGAAGGCTGGCAAAGGCGAAAGAAGTATATTTGATATACATGATGTTGATGTGTACTTTACTGGTACTCCTAGTAGTGCGAGGGTATTGAATACCGGTTCGGTTGCTAAGTGATTAGTAACATGAAATGAAAGTTGTGGTACAAACGGAGACTAGCTAAAGGCGAGGTGACGATAAGTGTTGGAAGTGTTTCCAAGGTTGATGTGATCAAACGTCGCACGCTCCCTCTATCATCGGGATTGGTGGTAAAACCTAAATAATTGTTATTTGGTGTTTGCGTTGAGCATGAACATGATTGGATCATGTTTATTGCAATACGATTATTCATTTAAAGAGAATAATAGTTGTTCTATTTGCTCGATCGTAGTGTTACACATGTTCATAATATTAGTGCCAAATATACAAAGTAATATTGATAGTACCACTTAGTTGTGGCACTACCACTTGAGTCATGTTGGTATAAAATGCATGTAGAAGCTCCATGCTGATGGATCTTTGTACTCGCTCATTTTTGAAACGTTTGAGACATGCAAACCATACCTGTTGGTATAAATGCATGAAGAAATTCTATGAGAGATGGATCGTTTGGACTCGCTTGATTTTGAATCACTTGAGACATGCAAAACATGCCACATGAAACAAGAGAGTAACTTGTTGGGAATAATATTTTTTGATGTGTGCAGTCCAATGAGTGCTAAGGCACGCAGTGGATATCATTGTGTTCTTGCTTCACTGACGATTTGAGTAGATACAGGAGTGTTTACTTGATGAATCACAAAGTATGAAATATTGAAAAGTTCAATTCTGTTTCAGAGTGAAGTTCGTCGTAACAAGAGGATAAACTGTCTACGATATGATCATAGAGATGAATATGTGAGTTACGAGTTTTGGTACGCAGTTAAGACAATGTGGAAATTGTTTCGCAGTTCATGCCACCTGGAACACCATAGTGTGATGATGTGTCTGAACGTCATAGCCACACCCTATTTGATATGGTGCATACTATGATGTCTCTTATCGAATTACCACTATCAATTATGGGTTATGCATTAGAGACAACCGCATTCACTTTAAATAGGGCACCGCATATTTCCGTTGAGATGACACAGTATAGACTGAGGTTTAGAGAAATCTAAGATGTCGTTTCTTTAAAGTTTGGGGCTGCGACGCTTATGTAAAAAAGTTTCAGTTGGATAAGCTCGAACCCAAAGCGGATAAATGCATCTTCATAGGATATCCAAAACGGTTGGGTGCATCTCCTAACTCAGATCCGGAAGCAAAGTGTTTGTTTCTAGAAAACGGGTCCTTTCTCGAGGAAAGTTTTCTCTCGAAAGAATTGAGTGGGAGGGTGGTAGAACTTGATGAGGTTATTGATCCATCACTTCAACCAGTGTGTAGCAGGGCGCAGGAAGTTGTTCCTGTGGCGCCTACACCAATTGAAGTGGAAGCTGATGATGGTGATCATTAAGTATTGGATCAAGTTACTACAAACCTCGTAGGTTGACAAGGTCGCATACTACTACAGAGCGGTATGGTAACCCTCTCTTGGAGGTCATGTTGTTGAACAACAACGAACCTACGAGTTATGGAGAAACAATGGTGGGCCCGGATTTCGATAAATGGCTGGAGGCCATGAAATCCGAGAGAGAATCCATACGTGAGAACAAAGTATAGACTTTGGAAGAACTTGATGGTCGTAGGACTATTAAGTAAAGATGGATCTTTATAAGGAAGACAGACGATGATGGTGAATCGTCACTATTAAGAAAAGCTTGACTTGTCGCAAAGACGTTTCCGACAAGATCAAATAGTTGACTATGCTGAGACTTTCTCAATCGTAGCAATGCTAAAAAGTCTGTTGGAATTATGTTAGTAGTTGCTGCATTATTTGTGAAATATTGCACACAGGAAGACAAAACATTGTTTCCTCGATGGTTTCCTTGAGGAAAGATTGTATATGATACAACCAGAAGGTTTTGTCGATCCTAAGGATACTAGCAAGTATGCAAGCTCCGGCGATCCTTCAATGGACTGGTGCAAGCATCTCGGAGTTGGAATATACACTTTGATGAGATGATCAAAGATTTTGGGTTTGTATAAGGTTTATGAGAAACTTGTATTTCCAAAGAAGTGAGTGGGAGCACTATAGAATTTCTGATAAGTATATGTGGTAGACATATTGTTGATCAGAAGTAATGTAGAATTTTTGTAAAGCATACAAGGTTGTTTGAAAGGAGTTTTTCAAAGGAATACCTGGATTGAGCTACTTGAACGTTGAGCATCAAGATCTATGGAGATAGATCGAAACGCTTAATAGAAGTTTCAACAAGATGCATGCCTTGACAAGTTTTTGAAGGAGTTCAAAATAGATTAGCAAAGAAGGAGTTCTTGACTGTGTTGTAAGGTGTGAATTTGAGTAAGACTCAAAACCCGACCACGGCAGAATAAAGAGAATAGACGAAGGTCGTCTTCTATGCCTTAGCCGTAGACTCTAAACTAAGCCATGCTGAGTACCGCACCTGATGTGTGCCTTGCAGCAAGTCTGGTAAGAGGTACAGAGAGTGATCCGGGATTGAATCACCGATCAGCGGTAAAGTTATCCTTAGTGACTAAATGGACTAAGGAAATTTTCTCGATTATGGAGCTGGTTAAAGAGTTTGTCGTAAAGGGTTACGTCGATGCAAGCTTTGACACTAATCTGAATAACTATGAGTAGTGAAACTGAATCGTATGGTAGAGTAGATATTTGGAGTATTTCCGAATAGCACATAGTAGCAGCATCTATAAGATGACATAAAGATTTGTAAAGCACGGAACCGTTGACTAAAACCTCTCTCGCGAGAAAGACGTGATCAGACCCCAGAACTACATGGGTGTTGGATTCGTTGAAATCACATGGTAATGTGAACTAGATTATTGACTCTAGTGCAAGTGGGAGACTGTTGGATATATGCCCTAGAGGCAATAATAAATTAGTTATTATTATATTTCTTTGTTCATGATAATCGTTTATTGTCCATGGTATAATTGTATTGATTGGAAAAACAATACTTGTGTGGATACATAGACAAAACACTGTCCCTAGTAAGCCTCTAGTTGACTAGCTCGTTGATCAAAGATGGTCAAGGTTTCCTGACCATAGGCAAGTGTTGTCACTTGATAACGGGATCACATCATTAGGAGAATCATGTGATGGACTAGACCCAAACTAATAGACGTAGCATGTTGATCGTGTCATTTTGTTGCTACTGTTTTCTGTGTGTCAAGTAATTATTCCTATGACCATGAGATCATATAACTCACTGACACCGGAGGAATGCTTTGTGTGTATCAAACGTCACAACGTAACTGGGTGACTATAAAGATGCTCTATAGGTATCTCCGAAGGTGTCCGTTGACTTAGTATGGATCAAGACTGGGATTTGTCACTCCGTGTGATGGAGAGGTATCTCGTGGCCCACTCGGTAATACAAGATCACACACAAGCCTTGCAAGCAATGTGACTTAGTGTAAGTTACGGGGTATTGTATTACGGAACGAGTAAAGAGACTTGCTGGTAAACGAGAT
Source organism: Hordeum vulgare subsp. vulgare (assembly GCF_904849725.1). NCBI lineage: Eukaryota > Viridiplantae > Streptophyta > Magnoliopsida > Poales > Poaceae > Hordeum > Hordeum vulgare. The sequence goes on along the minus strand of NC_058519.1, from coordinate 264,329,266 downwards.
TGAAATAGGTATGCGGATACGGACGATCGAATCTCGGGCAAGTAACATACCGAAGGACAAAGGGAATGACATACGGGATTATATGAATCCTTGGCACTTAGGTTCAAACGATAAGATCTTCGTAGAATATGTAGGATCCAATATGGGCATCCAGGTCCCGCTATTGGATATTGACCGAGGAGTCCCTCCGGTCATGTCTACATAGTTCTCGAACCCGCAGGGTCTGCACACTTAAGGTTCGACGTTGTTCTATGCGTATTTGAGTTATATGGTTGGTTACCGAATGTTGTTCGGAGTCCCGGATGAGATCACGGACGTCACGAGGGTTTCCGGAATGGTCCGGAGACGAATATTGATATATAGGATGACCTCATTTGATTACCTGAAAGTTTTCGGCATTACCGGGAATGTACAGGGAGTGACGAATGGGTTACGGATGTTCACCGGGAGGGGCTAGCCCACCCGGGGGAAGCCCATAGGCCTTAGGGGTGCCACACCTGCCCTTAGTGGGCTGGTAGGACAGCCTAAGAAGCCCTATGCGTAGGAGAAAGAAAAAACAAAGAGAAAAGAAAAAAAGGGGAAGTGGGAAAGTGGAGAAGGACTCCACCTTCCAATCCTAGTTGGACTAGGATTGGAAGGGGAGGACTTCCCCCCTTGGTTCGGACGAACCCCTTGGGGCTCCTTGAGCCCCAAGGCAAGGCCCCTCCCCTCTCACCTATATATACGAAGGTTTTAGGGATGATTTGAGACAACTTTTCCAGGGCAGCCCGACCACATACCTCCACGGTTTTTCCTCTAGATCGCGTTTCTGCGGAGCTCGGGCAGAGCCTTCCTGAGACTAGATCACCACCAACCTCTGGAGCGCTGTCACGCTGCCGGAGAACTCATCTACCACTCCGTCTCTCTTGCTGGATCAAGAAGGCCGAGATCATCGTCGAGCTGTACGTGTGCTGAACGCGGAGGTGCCATCCGTTCGGCACTAGATCGGAGCGGATCGCGGGATGAATCGCGGGACGGTTCGTGGGACGGTTCGCGGGGCGGATCGAGGGACGTGAGGATGTTCCACTACATCAACCGCGTTTATTAACGCTTCTGATGTGCGATCTACAAGGGTACGTAGATCTGAAATCCCCCTCGTAGATGGACATCACCATGATAGGTCTTCGTGCGCGTAGGAAAATTTTTGTTTCCCATGCGAGGTTCCCCAACAAAAACATCCAAAGATGACAAGATAACAGCATGAAACCATCAAAAATTATAGATACGTTTGAGACGTATCAAGCATCCCCAAGCTTAACTCCTGCTCGTCCTCGAGTAAGGAAGTGATAAAGAATGATTTTTTGATGCTTTCATGCTACCTAGCATAGACGTCCTTTGTAACTCCTCTTATGTGACGTGAATGTTCAGATCCATTAGATTCAAAACAATAGTTTTCTATTGACGTGGAAACAATAATACTTCAAGCAAACTAGCAAGGTAATCATGAATTTTCAAAATAACAAGGCCAAAAGAAAGTTATCCCTACAAAAGCATATAGTCTAGCTATGCTCTATCATCATTGCACAACAAATTTAAATCATGCACAACCCCGGTATTGGCCAAGTAATTGTTTTCACACCTTTAATTTCTCAAACCTTTTCAACTCTTACGCAATACATGAGCATGAGCCATGGTTTTAGCACTATAAGTGGTGTGCAGTGTGGTGGAGGTTGCAAGAAAAACAAGGAGAAGATGGTCACATTAACTAGGGATATCAATGAGCTGTGGAGAGGCTCATCAATAGATATCAATGTGAATGAGTAGCGATTGACATACAAATGATGCACTAGAGCTAAGAGTATGTGAAACCTGTTAAAGAAAACTAGTGGGTGTGCATCCAACTTGCTTGCTCACGAAGACCTAATGCAATTTTGAGGAAGCCTATCATTGGAATATACAAGCCAAGTTATATAATGAAAATTTCCCACTAGCTATATGGTGGTGACAAAACGAGAGACTCTCAATCATGAAGATCATGGTGCTTAATATGCACAAGTGTGGAAAGGTGGTAGCATTGTCCCTTCTCTCTTTTTCTCTCATTTTTTTATGGGCTCTTTGGCCTCTCTTTTTTTAAAAAAAAAATAATTTTTTATTTTTTATTTTGGTTGGCATCTTTGGCCTCTTTTATTTCCTCACATGGTACAATGCTCCATCAATGATGATCATCACACTTTCAACTCAAAACTTAGAGCAATGATGACTCTATATGGAATGCCTCCGGTAGTGTACCGTGACAATGATCTAGCATGGCATAGACATTAATGGAAACATCATTCTAGCTATCTTATGATCATGCAATGGAAATGTAGAAGTGGTGGCACATGTCATGGTGGTAGTTGCATGGCAATATATCTCGGAATGACTTCGAAAAAGCCATAGTAGGTAGGTATGGTGGCTGTTTTGAAGGAGGCTAATGGTGGGTTTTGTGCACCGGCGAAAGTTGCACGACACTAAGAAGAGAGTGATGGTGGAATGTGAAAGTGCATCCAAACCATGGACTCAACATTAGTCATGAAGAACTCATATACTTGTTGCAAAAGTTTTATTAGTAATTGAAACAAAGCATTCAACGCATACTCCTAGGGGAAGGGTTGGTAGGTATAAACCATCGCGCGATCCCGACCGACACACAAAGGATGACAATCAAAAGACTAATCATGCTCAGACTTCATCACATTGCGGTTCACCATACGTGCATGCTACGGGAATCACTAACTTCAGCACAAGTATTTCTATATCCACAACACCTTACTAGCATAACTTCAATATTACCACAACCACAACTCAAAACTAATTGAGATGAATCAAACTTCTCTAACTATTCAATGCACATGAAGGTGGAAGTTTTCGTATCCCTTTGGATAACTACCCCTTTTGAGACTACTTTCAAAGCATAGATCAACTACCAAGCCACGCACAGCTGTGCTCTAAAAGATATAACTGAAGCACATGTGAGCTGAATTATCTACCAAAGGATATAAGTGAAGCTCGACAAAATCACGGTGAGTGCATGTCTCTCTCTCTAGGTGTGCAGCAAGGATGATTGTGACACAACAAAAATAAAATACTCCTACGATACAAGACGCTCCAAACACAAACACATAACATGTGGTGAATAAAAATATAGCCCCAATTAACGTCACCGATGGATTGAAGACGAAAGATGGGATGCCTTCCCGGGGCATCCCCAAGCTTAGGCTTTTACGACATCCTTGAATCTCTTGGGGTGGCTTGGAAATCCGCAAGCTTGATCTCTTGCCACTCTTTATCTTTTTGTCCATAAGAACTTCACCCAAAACTTGAAAACTTCACAACACGAAACTTAAACAGAAACTCGTGATAACATTAGTATAAGAAAGCAAACCACCACTTCCTTAGGTACTGTAGCAAACTTAAATTCTACTTATGTTGATGTTGGGTTACTGTATTTTCAATCTTCCATGGCTAATACCCCCCGATACTATCCATAGTTTCATCAAAATAAGCAACCAACTCAACAAAAACAGAATCTGTTAACAGCAGACCAGTCTGTAGCAATCTGTATACTTGGTATACTTCTGGTACTTCAAAAATTCTGAAACATTACGACAGTCTGAAGAATTTGTTTAGCAATCAGCAACAAAAAGAATCAACTCAAAATCTCTTACAGAAAAAAAATGCAAATTCTTTTCGTGAGCAGAAATTTCTGTCTTTTCCAGCATGACCAAACGATCATCCCCAAGACTAATCATAAGGGTTTTGCTTGGAACAAACGCAAAAAGAAACACAAAAAACACAATCATAACAGAATTATGAAAGTGTATGAAAGTGTGGAAAACACAAAACAGAAAGAAAAAGGATAGATTCGTTGGGTTGCCTCCCAACAAGTGCTTTTGTTTAACGCCCTTAGCTAGGCATTCAATGATGCTCTCACAAAAGACAAGAATTGAAGCACAACGAGAGCATCATAAAGCATGTGAAAATCACATCTAAGTCTAACATACTTCCTATGCATAGGCATTTTATAGGAAAACAAATTGGCAAGACAACCAATAGTTACCAAATGCAAGGAAGAAGGAAGAGACAATAGCAATCTCAACATAACGAGAGGTAATTTGGTAACATGAAAGTTTCTACCGAAATATTTTCCTCTCTCATAGTAATTACATGTGGGATCATATTCAAATTCAACAATATAGCTATCTCATAGGATATTGTTTTCATGATCCACATGCATGCAAAGTTGACGCTCTTAAAAAATAGTGGGACTATCATCAACTAAAGTCATGACTTCTCCAAACCCACTTTCAATATTATTGCAAATATCATATTCATCATGAGGTTTAAACAAATTTTCAAGATCATAAGAAAGATCATCACCCCAATCCACATAAGTGGATCCCTAAAAGAGATTAGCAAGTGGGTGAGGATCCATATAAATGGATTTTTAGCAAGCAAACATGCAAGCTAAAAGAAGGCACATGGTAACACAAGCAAACAGAAAGCGAGCGGAAGAAGGGCGAACGGAAAAAGGCAAATGAAAACGGCAAATGTGATGTGGGGGAGAGGAAAACGAGAGGCAACTGGCAAAAAAAGTAAATGCAAGAGATGAGTTCGTGAGACCTACTTGGATAGAGCTCTCCTTCCCCGGCAACGGCGCCAGAAATACTTCTTCTACTGCAACAAAAGACCTTCCAATAGCGCTAGAAAGGTGCTGACGGGAGACTGTTCTTGTCTTGATACTCCTCAACAGCGGCACCAGGAATCCTTCTGCTACGGCTATGCCTTAAGGGACTTCCTAGGCAAATATGCAAAGGATTTCCCCCGTGGCCTTGGAGCCTTGCGTTGGTGTTCCCTCAAAGCGGAAAGGGTGATGTAGCGCAGCGGTGGTAAGTATTTCCCTCAGTTTGAGAACCAAGGTATCGATCCAGTGAAGGAGTATCTCAAGTGCCTGCACAAACACAAAAAGCTTGCTCCCAACGCTATGAAGGGGTTGTCAATACCTTATAGATTGTTCGCCAAGTGAGAACTGAAAGCAACAAAGTAACAAAGCAAAGTAAAAGCGAAAGTGGAAACGATAGGTGTGAATAGACCCGGGGGCCATAGTGTTCACTAGTGGCTTCTCTCATGAAATCAAGTAGACGGTGGGTGAACAAATTACTGTCGAGCAATTGATAGAACCGCGCAAAGTCGTGACGTCATCTATGGCAATGATTATATCTATAGGCATCACGTCCAAAACAAGTAGACCGATACTTTCTGCATCTACTACTATTACTCCACATGTCGACTGCTATCCAGCATGCATCTAGTGTATTAAGTCCAAAAGAACAGAGTAACGTCTTAAGCAAGATGACATGATGTAGATGGACAATCTCATATCTACGACAAAGCCCACCTTGTTACCCTTGATGGCAACTACACGATCTGTGCCTTGCTGCCCCTACTGTCACTGGGAAAGGTCACCACACGGTAAGAACCCAAAACCAAGCACTTCTCCCATTGCAAGAATCATAGATCTAGTTGGCCAAACAAAACCCAAGACTCGGAGAAACTTACAAGGATATCAAATCATGCATATAAGAAATCAGCAAAGACTCAAATATATATCATAGATAATCTGATCACAAATCCACAATTCATCGGATCTCGACAAACACACCGCCAAAGAGGATTACATCGGATAGATCTCCATGAAGATCATGGAGAACTTTGTATTGAAGATCCAAGAGAGAGAAGAAGCCATCTAGATACTAACTACTGACCCGTAGGTCTGAAGTGAACTACTCATGAGTCATTGGAGGGGCGATGATGTTGATGTAGAAGCCCTCCAACTCCAAAATCCCCTCCGACAGGGCACCGGGAAGGGTCTCCAGATGAGATCTCGCGGAAACGGAAGCTTGCGGCGGCGGAAAAGTGTTTTCGTGGATTCCCTCATTTTTTCTGTATTTTAGGGAATATATAGGCGAAGGAGCTAGGTCAGGGGGCGCCAGGGAGGCCACAAGCCTGCTAGCCACCGCCCCCCTGGTGGCGGCTACAGGGCTTGTGGGCTCCCTGTAGCTCTCCTGGCTTGGCCCACAAGCCCCCTGATCTTCTTCGTTCGGGAAAATTTATTTCGGGGATTTTATTCCGTTTGGACTCCATTCCAAAATCAGATCTGAAAAGAGCCATAAACACAGAAAAAACAGGAACTCGCACTTGGCACTGAATTAATAAGTTAGTCCCAAAAAAGATATAAAAGATACATAAAACATCCAAAGATGACAAGATAACAGCATGAAACCATCAAAAATTATGGATACATTTGAGACGTATCACCTATCGCCTAGGATTTCGGCGACAACCCGACCGCGACCGTGGATATCTCCACGTCGTTGGGTCCTTCTACAAACGGGGTGAGGCTGTAGGCGGAGTTGTACTCACATTGCATGGTCTCCATTCAGCGATTGGCGGTGGCAAGGGTGATACCCTCTACGAGGAGTTGTTTGCGAGCTTCCTCCAACTCGGCCCTGGCTTCTGCTGTGTTAGCCGTCGGGGCGATGGGAGTGGTCAGCCCGGCAAGGGTGGCATGTAGCAGATCGGTAGGGCCCGGAGGTGGGACAACTGCATCCACTGCATCCTTGTCGCGTCCTGAGATGGTGCTAGTGCCAGAAACCATCACCTCCATGAGGTCAGAGGTAATGGCAACGTCATGCGGGGCACCTCGCAAACAATGGTGGATCGCTGCATTCGAGTACATCACAGGGGTACTCGTCGGGTGCAGGTGCATCCTCGAGGTTGAGCTTGTTGAAGTGTGCGCAGAGAGCGTCAATATCGATGTCCCAGGCAAGGTGGCGAGGCTCCTCGTCGAGGCGCAGGTTGTTGAAAAGAGTGCAGGGGCGAGCGACATTGGAAGCAATGTCGCCGGCAAGTGGCTTACTAGCGCTCTCCTCAACGGAGCCTGCAGGACGGGCTGAACCTTCGATCAACACCGCAGAAACCTCCGCAGGGGCAGGCCCCACGGGCGTGCTGATCTGTCTGGACGCGAGGCATTTGGTGGATTTTGCGAAGGGTCTCGTCCGAAGCGTAACTTCGGCCGATGCCGCGGACGGCACCACAGTGGGTGCCGACTGTCCTTGTTTTCTCACGACAGATGCCATAGGTAAGCTTATCGAGGGTGGTTGGGACCAAAAGGACATCGGCGGGCTCCGGGAACGGGATTGGTAACTAGCGAGCAAGATGCACGATGTACCCAGGTCCGGGGCTCTCCGTAGGATATAATACCCTAGTCTAGCTAGAGTGGTTGCCGAACCAAAGTGTTTACAGTATGCTCCTTGAGTTGTTCGACGGAGGAGGAAAAAGGAGCAGCCGACTCGAGTTCTACCTCTCCGGTGTGGTGTGTGTGTGTGTAAGAATGGCTGACACCCTGCATGGAGGGGAGCGGGGGGCTTTATAGTCGAACCCACCGGCCTACAAAATGGATATGAGTACATGATGGGGGACCCAGCTGGCAGCCTCCGAGGCCGGTCATGGGGGGGCACTATAGTTTTGTCTTATCGCTCGAGGGGCCCGCCGGCTGCAAGGTCCCATATGGCCCTGGGACCCGCCGGCCAGCCTATGGTATTGGTGTGTGCTCCCCCATGCAAGACACGCGTTGCACGTCTGGCATCGTCTTGCGGGATCTGGTGTCGGTCAGCGGTACGGCCATCTCCACTATAGCCACGTCGGGCTAGGTAATGGAGTGGGCACTGACGCGCGGGTATTGTGCATGGTTGATGGATCAGAGCGGGCGTGAGCCAGCAGTACGGCCGCCGACACTGTTGGCATGCGTGCACTTCTCCATCGTACCCGTGTTGAGGTACCTTCACCTTTAATCGAAGGCCCCGTCACATCCTAGGGGTTGATGCGACAGGTGCCCTTCAGTCGGCTGGCGGCTTGGCCAGACGGCCAGAGAGTAGACGGCTACACTCCTAGCCGGAAAGTACTTCGTAGCCGGCCAGCAGGAGTCGGCGGTTGAGGATGCTGATACTCCTTTCTACACCAAAGTATAGAGGAGTAGGCTTGATGAGCCTACCCCGGGGTTATCCCCCCGTCACTTATATATGGAATATATATATCCATTGAGTTTCCCTAAATTTTATCAAATACTTTTAAACCAAGAAAAATAATCTTTGTTTGTAAAAGACCATTTTTGGCCTCACAAAGAGGTTTTTGAATAAAATAGGAAATTAACTTTTAAAATAATAATTTTGTGATTTTGGGAAGTCTTTTTGATAATGGGATCCAAATAAAATATTTGGGTCAAAACAACTTCCCTAATTTGAGGACTTGTAGTACAAATCCCAACTCACGGGGTTTTGAAATCTTAAATTAAATAAAAGCTTTTTGGCTAAAATAGTGTTTGGTAAAAAATAGTTTCTCTCCTATACACATGGCATGATCATTGGGCAAGGGTTTGAGTCAAGGAGGTGAGTCTAGAGAATATTAGGTACCATGTGATTCAAAACACATGCAAACAAGCAGCAAGCAACAATCACATCAAGCATCCCAAGCATTCACAAAAAAATTAATTGGTCCTAGTTTTTGAGCTATGTTAGTTTAACCAGGAGAGTTAAAACACAGGGTGTGACACCACAAGCTCAAGGGTAAGGACAAGTTTCAAGAGGAGATTGACTCATTTGAAGAAGAATCCAAAGCCATGGTCAAATTGGTTCCAAAGGCCAGTACTAGCTCTACATTATCAAGTGTTAACCCTTGAGCTATCCTTGGAGTTGATCCCCATCAAGTTGATGTGGGTCCCCAAGAAGAAGAACTAGATAAGTTCTTGAGGGGTGACTCTGCCAACAAAATTCACTCTCATTCATTTTAGCGAGAACTATTTGCAATCAACTCCAACCCTATGCATTAGTTCAAGGAGTCACATATTCCCTCATAGGTAAGAAAGGGACACGGTAATTAATGTATCAATGGACATCATATCATATGTTATTCACTCCATACCATGGATATCCTTGTATTTGTTCCTTGTGTAGGACTAACCCATATTGGTCAGAAGAGTATGAAACAACAAGGATAGCTCCCAACTCAATATGATCTTCATCAACAATGAGCATCCACCACTACTAAACCTACATGAAGCCTTCTACGACAAACCCCAAGGTTAGTTTGTCCCTCTTAGGGGAATGACACATCAAGGGGGATCTTTACTCTAAGACTTGAGTCAAAGCATCACACAAGATGTGAACACAGAAAAAGCGTAAGGTAAAATTGGTAACCCCGCTTGTGCTTAAACGATGAGTATGACCTATGATCAAGTATTCTTACTTGTCTCCTAAGTCAACATACACATATAGATGACTTCGTCATTTCCAAAGTGCTTGGTAGATACTAGAGTGGTTGTGCATGTTTTCCATATTTTTTTTGACATCTTATTGTGTGAGCATGTTGGTATGCATATTTTAACCATTCGAGGACATCCAATTGTTGTTATTTCGCTTTCTCTGTCTTTGGCCAATTGTATGTACAAGAATTCCTAGGTACCGCTCTCTAGCTATCTATGCTTTCTTGTATCGAATTATATGCATACTTCATCACAAAATTTTAGCAAGCACTTTTTGGACACTTTGTGTGAGGAGCACTCAGAGTTCTGTTTCGACAAGGGCTGAATTCCCAAACCTCCCATGTACAACTCGGTGTAACCAACTCCACAAACTCGGTTTCATCGAAGCATTAGGGTTGATCTGATTTTCCACAGCGGTACCACCGATTTCAGAATTTGGGCTTCATCGAGTTTCACTGTCTTGTGACAGTTAAGAAATTCTGTGGCACCGATATTGTGAACTCGATGCTGCCGACAGCACAAGGGTATATATACCCGCGGACCCGAGATTGAAAAATACTTGAAACCCTTGGCTTCTAGCAAACCTGTGCTAAAGCCACTCATGTCTACGGATGTCTTTCTCATCTCCCTTGTGCTCCCACCGCGGGAGTCTGCCGCCGTCGACGGCAATCTGCCCCCGTCGTCGCCGCCATAGCGAGTTCTTCACCAAGCTAGGGTAAGAACTCGGCCCTTTTTGCACTCCCCATTCTTATTCTTGTGCAATAGGCTTTGTCCAGCTTCATGGCACGGTTTGCAAAGCTTCTATCCACAAGAACGGTCTGATAGATTAGGAGAATGAGAAATTTTAGTTTTAGAGTTCTGCTATTTGTGTTTTGGTAGCATCGAGTGCAAAAGAATCGGTACCATCAATTCTAGTTTTTGTGCTCTCGGAACTATCTCGGTGAGACCGGGTCATCTTTTTCGAAGACTCCGAAAATGATGGTCAATTCTATGTTAAAGGAGTAAGTATGTCTAGGTGGCTCTGAAAATTATATCTCAGTGGAGCCGAAGCCCACATCACTGAATTCAGAAACTAATGTTTTGAGTTCAAATTTTGCAAAATCAGCTCTCTGTTGTGATGCTTATCTTTCCAAGTCTTCTATATCTATCCACAAGGCCAGCTCGTCAGTATGTCAGGTTCTGAAGAAAGCGAGAATGCATATAGAGAAGAAAATATTGAGGATGATTCAGGCACTAGTCCTGAGAGGAGCGAGTCAGACCCATGCACCACCCTCCCACCTCCCATGATCTTCCCAAGGAAGCTACTAGGCAAGGAAGAATCTCAACTCATATGAGGAAGATGCAGATTTTGTCCCTGATGAAAGCACTTCCTAGAAGCAAAAAGAGAGGGCAACTGCTAGAAAGATTCTTGAGCCTGTTGCAGCCAAGAGAGGGTTGCCTCTATCTTCACAGCAACCTAGTGGTGTTGGAAGGAAAAAAGTATTGGCCAAGAAGTCAGGATAGAAGAGGCAGAGGACCGGGTTTTTCAAAGTTTTTGTGCAACCATCAACACCTGAGTATCCAGATGGTGAAGAGGAAGAGGAGGAACCTGCTAACCCACCTCCTTCCAAGAAGAGGAAATTAATGAAAGATGTTATGCCAAGCAAGCCAACATCCCAGGCCAAACCATCCGCTCCCAAGGCCAAGAAGCTTGTAGCCTCTAAGCCAAAGTGGACTACCAGAGATATACCTGCAGCTGAGAAGAACAAGAGTTCTGCTTCTAGAGATGCGGCTACAGAGGAATAAGAAATTGTTGTGCTAAGGAAGCCGAGACCACATTTTCTAGAGCACACCGATAAATACCCTATAGCTGAAAATATGAAGGAGAGAAAGGATCAAGGGCTCGGGAAGTGGAGAGCAGCAGATTCATATGCTATGAGGACGAGAACTGCAGTTAATGCTCGCTTCCACACAATGGAGCAGTAAGATTTCTATGAGATTGTCTTGTTAGACAAGAGTCTTGCAGTCAATGGTATGTAGATTGGGACTACATCAAGGGGCATGAAGACTACTTCCCTCATGTGCAAGAAAATTTCAGGGTCGTACACATTGAGAACTTTCTTAGCAGAGAAATGACAGCATGGAATGATGAGATTATCATGCAATTCTACTCTAAAGCTCACTTCTATCCATATGGTATAAATGTATGGATGATAGAAGACACAAGGTTTCAACCCACTAATGATGAGTGGGCTACCATCTTAGGAGCCCCACATGTGTAGGAGGGAGATCTAGACGTTTATACTGAGGCCAAGATGAACCACAACTCCATCGCCAAAATGTATAACCGAGTACCTAAGGAGTATTTGAAGTCCCACAAGCTAGGATTAGTCTACTTATTGCAAGCAGGACTACCCACAACCAACAGAATTATGAGGTACACCTTGATGCCCAAATTAGGTGATGACAAGATGATCATAGGGTACTCCATAAACATGTTGCATCATGTAGACACTCACACCATAATTAAGGTGATGGACTTGATTGTTGAGACAAGTAGAAGGACAGTTGCTGACCAGAAGAGGTCATGTGTATATGCTCCCTATATTCGGATGTTGATCAACTCCAAGATTGGGAAGAGCACATATCTACTTGATTGTCAACACTTTCCACTCAAGCTAGAGTTCAAAAATAATGTTTTGGTGATGGACCCAAGTCATCCCACTTCAGATACTGCACAAGTTGAGTTAGAGGTTGAGGCCCAGGCAGACGAAGCCAGAGCCACTAGTGCCCAGAGCGATGCTTAGCTCTATGCCTTTAAACTTTTTGGTAACTTGTTTCCACATGGGGAGAAGTGTGTTGATCATAGGGCTTCAAGAGGGAGTGTTGCTTTTTGTTGCTCTTCTCATTTTGAAAACATTTGGTTTATCTTTTGGATGTCTTAAACCTTGTGTTGTCATTGATCATACGCTCTATGTTTGATGCTACTATTTCCTATCCTTGAGATATCTATGTGATGATCATTCACTCATTTATTGGTGTTATGTGCATTTTAATTCATTCATATCATTTATAATCACCATGAAGATGTATGTGACATGGAAGAGTGACCCATAATCCTAATCGATTATGCATTTGCATTCAAATGAAAATTTAAAATAATGCACAAATTTAGGGGGGCTCTTTCTTATCACATACTTCTCAAAGCAACAATCCCATTCATTGATTATATCTTATATGAATGCTTTGATCTACATGCTGTCATCAATTACCAAAAAGGGTGACATTGAATGCACAACTTAACCTAGGTGGTATTGGTAATTAATAAAACATATATGTCATTGGACTAATGATTCTATCTAGTATATTTCATGAAAATTTGAATGATGGATTGTCTCGGGATTGTTAAGAGATCCCTTAGATGCAAGAAACATCTATTGGCAACAAGCTTCAAGACTCTACATTTTACATTTGTGATAAATCACATTTGAGGCCATACGAAAGCCAATACTCTTAAAAGGGGATGACGTGTCTATGATGATCTAGTTGCTCAAGTGCTTAGATATTAGCCACCAAAAATACTCATGAAATTCTCCCATAAATATTATGTCCAAACCCCAAAGTCAATTCGGTACCACCAATAATTCCAAATCGGCCCTACCGAGTTTTACCCTAGATAAAACCTATGCCAAACCCTAACATGTCGGTACCAGCAAGTTTGGTTTCGGTCTAACCAAAAAAGAGTGACCAACTCCCTGGATAGCCATTCGCTAAAATCAGAATTTCTGAGATTTGCAAATCGGTGCCATCGAGTGTGGTAACTGCCTAGGCTAGCCAAAATTGGACCCTCCGAGAATTTATCAGTCTCACCAAAAAGCCTAAAGTTGCCACATTTTGCACTAGTCGGTGCAACCAAGTTTTTACTTCGGTTTCACCGAGTTGGGCAATAATGTTGTAACGGTTTGATTCTTGGAGATGCCTATATATACCCATCCACCAGCCTCTCATTCAAAGAGGAAGTACTCAGTACAAACCAACACTTGCCCCCATCCATTTTCTGAGAGAGACACCTACTCATGTGTTGAGATCAATATATTCCAATGCTACCATATGAGTCTTGATTTCTAGCCTCCCCAAGTTTCTTTCCACCCAATGATTCTCTTCTACCCAAGCCAAATCTTTGAGAGAGTGACTGAGAGTTAGGAGGCTATTTTTTGAAGCACAAGAGCAAGGAGTTCATCATACTACCACATCTATTACCTTTTGGAGAGTGGTGTCTCCTAGATTGGTTAGGTGTCGCTTGGAAGCCTCCGAATTCGTGTGGAGTTGAACCAAGAAGTTTGTAAGGGCAACAAGATCGCCTACTTCGTGAACATCCAACTTGAGTGGGCCTAGTCCTTCATGGACGTAAGCCGTGGTGGAATAGATAAGGTTGTTTCTCCATGGACCCTTCAAGGGTTGAGCCCTCTGTTGACTCTCGCGGATGTTACCCTATGTGGGTTGAAGTCTCCATCAACATGGACTTATGATCACCACCTATCGGAACCATGCCCAAAATTTGTTTGTCAATATTTGTGTTTGATCTTCCTATACCTACCCTCTACTTACATATGCATGTCTTTACTTTCTGCTTCTATACTCTTAGACTTGCATGTGTAGGGTGTGCTTGACTTGCTACAATTGCTAAAATTTGCCCACAACTAAAATTTGGAAAAGGATAAGTTTTTATTTGGTCAAGTAGTCTAATAACCCCCCCCCCCTCCCCTCTAGACATACTTTGAATCCTAGAGCTATCGCTCACTGAGTGGAGTAAAATTCTTTTCTCCAAATCCAACATACACTTCAATGAAGCCCTACCGGTGATACTCAGACTGGACATTGCATAGGAATCGCGCCTTTTATCATCGGAGGAGCTTGACCTCCATGCGGAAGTAAAACATAGGATCATTAGTTTGGTAGTGCTCTAGAGGACCAGAAAGAGCCAATGTGCTCGCATTGCCATCCTCAAAGAGGGAGATGCAAACACAAAGTTATTCCACCGCCGAATGAATGTCTAGATAAGGAAGAACCACATACCGTATTAAGCTTGCAAATGGTTGGGTTACTGACCATGGCAAAAAGAGAAGATCATCTAGGACCACTTCCCGGAAGTCATGGAAAGGGAGACAAGAGCAAATTTGGCTTTAATTGGGAGGATCTCAACATGGAGCTAGACGCCGTGTACATACTTGGTGCCATTATTACTGAGGAAGGGGTTTTGGAGGCCATTAAGGAGATATCGAGTGACAAGGCTCCCGGCATGGACGGCTTGACGGGCATATTTTTCAAGAAGAGTCAGGAGATCATCAAACATGATATCATGAGATACATTCATCAGTTTGACTCCCTTCACAACTCCAACCTTCAATTGTCGAACTTTATCAATGTTCTCCTCTTGACCAAGTAGGATGGTCAAAGGGCATATCCGACTATAGGCCTAGTAGCCTCATCCATGACATCGCCAAAATCATTAGTAAATTCCTCTTTTGTGGCTTTATCCTCATATTGATGCCCTTCTCTCCAATGCCCAAAGCTCCTTCATAAAGAAAAAAGCATCCACAACAACTTCATGTACATGCGTATTTTTGCTCGACTCCTTCACAAGAGCAAGATCCCCGCCCTCCTTTTGAAGATTTAAACAAAAAAGCCTTCAAATATGTCGAATAATTCAACCTCGACCTTTTGCAACGCAAGGGTTTCCCTAGCAAATTTCATGATTGGATTGTCGCACTGCCAAGCTCTTCATCCTCATGTTTGCTTCTCAATGGTATTCATGGGCCTTTCATCAAGCATGGTCGTGGTTTTCAGCAATGGGGGCGCTCACTCCGCTTCTCTTCATCCTCGCAATTGACCCGATTCATCAAATACTTAATTAGCAACTAGGAAGGGTCTTCTGCATAAGCTTGGGGATGGTGTGCTATGATGAGAACTTCCTTATACATGAATGATTCGGCAATTTTTATGGCCCCAATTAAGCAAGACATCAACAACCTCTCCACCATCTTGAAGGTCTACCTTGATGTCACGGGCGTGTGCACCAACTTCCACAAGAATTCGGTTGTACCCATTCAGTGCTCCAACGTTGATTTGGATCTGTCACACCTTGTGTTTTTCCTTCTTTGCTAAGTCAACATAGCCCAAAAATTAGGACCAGTTAACCCTTTTTCTGTGTGATGTGATGCTTGAACTGATTGTTGTTTGCTTGCTTGTTTGCTTGTGTTTTAAATCACAAAACTCCCTCCTACTCTCTAGACTCATCTTCTTGTCCCAAACCTTTATCCAATGACCATACAATGTGTATAGGAAGAAAAACTATTTTTACCCAACATTATTTTGACAAAAAAGCATTTATTTAATTTGAGCTTTCAAAAACCCCTCAGTTGGGATTTGTACTACAAGTCCTCAAATTTGGGAAGTTGTTTTCCCCCAAATATTGTATTTGGATCCTATTATCAAAAATACTTCCCAAATCCACAAAATTAATATTTTAAAAGTTATTTTCCAGTTTTATTTAAATACATTTTTCTTAGTCCAGAAATAGTTATTTATGAAGAGAAAATATGTTTCTTGATTTCAAAATATTTGAGAAAATTTAGGGAAACTCAATGGACATATATATTCCATATATAAGAGTTCAACACATGGTCATGTTCAAAATATTGGACAAAACCCTTTCTGCCTATTTCAAGCTTTTGAAATATTTCTATACGAAATATTCCCAATAAATTCTAGCATGTCACACATGCTATATGTGATGATCTTGCCAACTTTACTGTCAATCCAAGTTGATTTGATTCCCTAAACATTCCAAAACCCTATGTGTCTAGAACCAAATTTGAGCACCTCTACATTGCCAAGTGTCTTCAATTGTGCTCAAAATTTGTGGACGTGCTCTAATGCTCCAATAATGCATCCACACCAAGTGGTGCATCAAGGTGAACAAATGAACTTGATCCAAGCCCCTCAAAACCACTTCTGTTGATTTCTAAAATTCGGAAACTTTACATTGTGGAGTTTATCCATTTGATCCCAAACTTTTTGGGCATGCTCCAATACCCTAATAATGCCACCACACCAAGTGGTGCGTTAGTGGGGATTAATTTTCCTGGGTTTATAATCAGAAAGCCATTTCTGGCCCTTTCTAAGGTTTTTCAAGTCTACATTGGACACTTTCTCCAACAAATCCCAAATTTGGTGTCCAACCTTATTTATCACCACCATTTGATCCTGTTAATTTTCAAAACCATTGGGTACCAGAGGTAGCGCAACCAGTGATCAAACACCTTCTGGTGGAATCCAAAGTTCAATCGTAGAGCCCCCAAATTACTTCTCCTTGGCCTCCACTTTTTACGACACCTCCACCACACCATCAGCTACTCCCAGTAAAAAACACGGCCTCAGCTCAATTATTCGTGGGTGGAAACCCCATTTGCACCCCCTGGACAACCCTTTTCCCCCTCTCTCTTAGCCTCTCCTCTCTCCTAGCCAACACCTAGAGCATCCAAAGTGCTTTCCTAGTATTTTACTCCCCCTGTAGCTAGTGGGCATGAGAGACTAAGTCAGAGTGTGTCAAATGGTTTGACGTGTCTGCCAAAGTAACGCTATGGAATCCTCCCACGCGCTCAACAGAGCTGAACTTTCGAGCCTGACCACCTCGAGCCCTTCCCCCTCTCCTGCAAGCTATCGTCGGTGTGTGTGACACAATAGCTGACGCATGCATCCCTCGTTGCACCCTTCATCGCCCTGTTCTGCGTGCCCTGCACCGCCCCACTCGGCCAATGGCCGGCCTCACACGCGCGAGGCCCTGGCGCACGCCCGGCTCTCTCTCTCACACACAATCCCCTGCCCCATGGACGAGTTCCACCAACTCCCCTGACACACTCCCCCCCTCCCGAGCCCGCAAGCAACGGCAGTGACCGAGTCGGCGCACGAGCTCACGGTACACCATCGCCCTCCCTATAAAAGTCACCCCCCGAGCTCCTACTATCCCTCTCTCGCTTCCCCTCACTCCCTTGAACCGCCCGGACCTCCCCAATCCTCATCTTTCTCCTATGGCCGGTGATGCCCATCTCGGCCTCGCCCGAATTTCGTCTTTCCCGAGCCCCTCCCCTCCGTTGAACAGCTCTCGGGCATTCCCATCATCGCCGCGAACTCCCTTGTGCCCTTCTTCTATTTTCAGGTGGCCTAAAACCCAATTCCCGGGGCCGCCATCGTCGGCCTCCGCCATGACCGAAGCCGCACTCACCACGACGCTCCCCGACAGGAATAGACCCCCCCCCAGGTGGGTGCGGGGCACTTCCCTGAGCACGCCGGCGACCAGGGCTTGGTCGGAGATGGCCCAAGCCGTCGGAATGGCTCCGGCGCTTTTCCTTGTTCCACCTCCCCCATCGCTCCCGCCTGTCAGCAACCGCTAGTCGGGGCCCACCTGCTTAACAGGACGCGCCCCATAAATCGCCATGCCTCCCCGCGGAGAAAATGCATCGGCTAGAGTGCACTTTCGGCGTGGGTGCTCCGTTGGCAAGGCTGGGCCACTAGGTCGGCCCAAGCCTTATCCTGCGCCCTAAGCGCAGTTTAGCCCTATGGTATGCCCTCTTTTTTCCTTTTTCCTTTTTCCACGGAGTTTGATAAATCCATAATAAATTCATTTCTACTCCAAATTTAATTATTTTAATTCCTGCAAATCCCTAAAATCATGTGCTACCCAAATATGTGATTTGCTCATTTTACCAAAGAACTTTTTTATAGTGTTAATATTCAAATTCAAAATTGGAATATTTCAAAGCCCCCTTTGCTAATTCCCACAGCATCCAAATCAACTCCAAATCGAGTGATTCAAATTCCTACTCATCTATAAACTTATGCTCTATTTTTCTGACCTAGGTGAACATTTTTTTCTCATGCATTGTTTCTGCTAGGCGAAACAAATAGTCCCATTTCCACTTATTCCATCTTATTAAATCACTAGGGAATTCATACCAACTCCAAATCCACCGGAACCACTTCCTAAATTATTCTAAAATCATCCCCTAATTGATAGGCACATCCAGTCATTTTTCTAAGAATGTTTTCCATAGACTTCTTACAAGATCACCAAACCCTCATTTTTCCTCCATTCAAAGTTCTCGTGTAATCCAAATCCGTTAGAACAACTTTAGGTATTTTTAATATGACCAGGGACGTCCAAGAAAAATAAAACTCCTATTTATTGAGCACTTTATTTTTCTGCTTGTTGCGTGGCTTATTATGGTTATTCTAGCGATAGATGATGAAATAGATGAAGTGCTCGGAGTTGGACGAGAAGCGTGAGAAGAACTCGAAGACTTTGCTGAACCAGGCAAGCAACGCTTTTACCATGTCTAAGAAACCATTTATTTTGCATGCCATATAGCACTATATTTCATTGCATTTGCATCATGACCAGGTGGGTGACCACCTTGGTGGTTTCTCGAGAAACTCCTCGTTGATACTTGCACTTGAGCATGACCCTGCCACCTATGAGGGTTGTGCGGGTGGGAAGTAGTTAGGTTGCTAGTACTTGCTACCCAAACGGGGCGGACCTACGCATGGTGGCAATGAAAGGAATGATTTCAAAAGCTTTTCAAACACCCTGTCTCGTGCAACTGATGCCCGAGGTAGATTGTGTTGAGATGGGTGACCACTTGGAAAAGAAGTGGTGTGCCGAGGAAAGTTTCGTGTGTGTGGTTTAGACAATGGGATTAGATTTAAAATTTGTCGACCGTCTCAACCTTACATGGGCGACCACAATACCCCAATATGGGAACGGGGCTTTGTTGATTACCTTGGTCGATGCTAGCAGAGACCCTGCATTACTAGTGGAGGGAGTGGTGTGGTCACTCTCGAGGCAGGGTCATGCTTGGTAGGGCGACCATGAGCTGTTTTCATAGGCACCAGGCACACCGTTAGTCCGTGCATGGATGATACGATCTAGAGCAAGGCTCGTATGATGTACATCATGTGGGTTGTGTACCAATCGATTGGACTATTTATTTAGCGTCGTCAGGGGAAAGGCATTTTTTGGGTCCTTACCTCGGGTATGTAATATACCGCGAGTCGTGGATGAAATGGAAGTTCACCGAGTCTTGTGGGTACAGTGTGCAACCTCTGTAGAGTGTAAAACCATATGAATAGTCGTGTCCACGGTCAAGGACAGTTGGGTAATCCTTCTAAAACTATGTCCAGATGTTTTCGCATAAACCAAGTGTGTGTGAGAGAGTATGTGAAAAATGTGATGATATGAGAAAGATGATACTACATCTAAGTCGGACGACTTGGCATGATGAATGAACGTGGGATGTTCAACCCGTGCTTACAATGATACTTGACTTAAGTCAGATGACTTGAGATGGCAAATGAACGCGGGACGTTCAACCCCTGCTTATGATGATATCTATAACTTGTTCATATGGATATCGGCAACATGTTGATGCATGGTTTTACAAGATTGATCATGTCATTGCGCTCAAAGTTAGCTTTTTACAAATTACCTACTTAGTGATATATCATGCATTGTTATTGCCTTGTTCCAAACACGGGTTTATTGCGAGGACACTTAAAGTACTCATTGGCTTGCTAATGGTTATTTTATTGGCCAAACATAAGAGAACATGATATGTTGAAGATTACCTTGGTGGCATACGTGCGAGCTAGGATGCTTCCCGGTCAGAATGCATGTAGGGTTAAGGCAGATGACATGTGTTAATGCTATCGATGAAGATTTTCCTTTGCATATATATGAAGACTTGGCCATGGAGGCCATATCCGAGGTAAACGGGACGTAATGGATGTAAGACTCTAGTTATTCAGTTTATGTGTGTTCAGTGAGCATTGATCTCTAGGATCACTGTGCATGTTCATTTGGTGATCACGACTTATGAGTCTGGGTCCCCACAGAGCTGGTATGAGAGCCATCGTGACTCTTGAAAGCCCTTAGTTAGCATGAATGTTAGTTAGGACAAAGCTATTTTTCAGACCTTTCAAATCACTTACGAAACCTGTGGCTTTCTCACCTCACCTAAACTTTCAAAGGAAGTGAAGGTTTTTCCCTAGCACTCCGCCCTTCTTCCCTTCAGTCTCCTCGTCTGCTATTTCAACACTTGCAAACGGTCGCTAGCACCCTTATGACCCTCACCACTAGATTACTTGAAATCCTCGTGGGTAACGTGGAAAGAAGCAACCTTGCCAAACAATCATCCACATACTTGAAAGACAAGGTTGACAACGACAAGACAACACCAACAGAATCTACCTTCTCAAGGAATGAGGAGATCGAGACTCGGAAGATGGTGGCACCCTCAACACTTTCCTAGAGTGATGCAACCTTTGACTACGATGATCAAGACATAAGATATGCAAGATCATGATATGCATCGCTAATAGAGCAACATTGTCCTTGTCATTGTTGTATCGATAACCGTCGATGGATGAGAACCTCGATATTTAGTCCGCCTCACCATAGTTAGCGGGGAAAACGGTTCTCTTCATCGCCCACCCTTGGTATCGATATTGTCATCAACATAACCAACAGGTTGGAACTCTACCATGCCTTGCCGATGTCATTGCATAAAGGATCGTCCACTCAAAAAACTCGATGCCTTCGAAGACAAGAAAATATCGACGGGATTACGAAGACAACAAAAGACCCTGTCCAATGGAAACCATGGAGAACCACCTTCGTCGATAGCTCACCAGATGAGAAGTTGTCAAGGACTCTTTCCAGCTCAACCCGAGTTGTTTCGACAGACAACAATAAGAGACATAACAACACCCAGAAGACTAAAAAAACTCCTCTCCAAGACATGAAGCAAGTACGACTAACGAGTCCGAGAACCCCTAGGGTAGGATGAGTCATGTGTCCCTTATGAGAAGTCGGGTCCGTGTGATGGTTCAAATGGAATCATACTGTGTGTTTCTTGCTTTGCTTGTTTGTGCCTTGATATAAGTCGCACTTTTTCCCCAAGCAACAAGTAGGTGACTATATCACCTGCCTCATGTGATGTTTGTGTTTGGCTTCTCAGCACTTGTTTGATTGCACTTGCACTATACCATCCCCTTAGGCACTCCCCTCTATGCTACTTTTCTCCCTCTCACCTTTCTCGACAAGTGAAGACCATTAAGACAAGATGCACCAAGGATCCACAGCAGAGGACAACTAGCGCTGAAGACTCCGACTGGAATGTACTCAACCAGACGCAACCCCGTAGACTTATGCTTTTTCCTCAGGATTGGAAACCGTCCCTACACCAACCTAGACCACACAAGCTTCCCCATCTCAAACCTCTGCTCACGTGTCTAATACATGGATTTTCAGAGCACCCATTGAGCTCCGATGACCCTGCTTAGCAATGGGTTCATTACGGAACAAGTGATAACAGTGAACAAGTATCCTTCATTCTTAAGCTAGCACCAGAACCTTGATGCCTTAGGAAGGATCATTCCAAGGATATACTAATTGTGGACAATGATTTAAGGTGACTACAATAAGTCTCTTGAGGATGTAGCTAACCCCTTTGGTGGATTACGGGGACTTCATTTGTGATAGGTAACTTGCTGGTACAAGTTGATAAAGTAGCATAACCTACATATCCCTGGAGTAAGTTTGGATTTAGTAGGACAGTTATAATCACAAGCTAAATTCTTGGTGGTATGGTAACCAAATCCTAAAGTAGTGTCATGAAGACTTGGAGTAACAATTAGGATCCCGTTGGACATGAGTTTTGGATCCAAATGGATAATTTTAATAGAGTGTCGATGATAAATGAGATCACATGGTTCAGAGTAAATTGGATTTAGTTTGATAATATTGATCGTGATACCATGTTTCCTAGTCGATGACCAAGTAGAATTAACTAGATGAAGCCAGGATTAAGGATATATGTAAGCTTGACGTTGGGGTTTAGTCGGTCATGATATTACAAGTTGGTGAATATACCGTGATATAGTCCTTGTAATGATTTGTGTACTCTAGGGACTCTAGGTGATTATGTAGAACCACATCAATATTGGATTTGTAGGAATGATGTATCATGTAACGTTTAGTAGGTTAGGTGAACCACTCGATTGGATTCGTAGGAAGAAAACAAGATCTTGGATTGATATACTCTCTGTTTCCTATGCATAAGAATGCATTAGACCTTGGATAACTCAGCTGAGCACTTTAATTTGTATTATCTTAATAAAGCCTAGAAGCTTGTAAACTTTACCGTGGATTTTTACATAGGGAATATATACATACAAGTTAGCTATAGTATACTTATGATATTTTGGGTTAGACCCTCTTCCAAACCTCATATATGGAAAGCATAAGAGATGTTGGAGCAATAGGTAGCACTATTGGCATCTATGAACTGTTCTCAAGGATAATAGGATAGACGTTCACTCACATCCTAAGTTCCTTGAAACCTCGAAGCTTTTTCGAGCCATAATATGGTTGTATTATCACCATAGGTCTTGACTCTAAGTCATTAGACTATGGCCAATACTCCGCCCCGACCGCCACTAATCATGTCCATGAGGAAGTGGGCATGAAGCACTAGCTTATGTTGGACCTCCAAAGTCCTCATCGAGTGATCATCTGAAATGAATCCCCGCTTCTCTCATATACCTCATGGTAAGCGTGCTTATGTGGTGCTTGGAGAAATATGTTGTTATCCTCAGGGATGACATACTTATTTACTCAAAAAGAGAAGGATAAGCTGGCGACTGTGTGATCACCTGGGCTGATTTTGATCAAGGGTTCCGCACTCCTCACATCCCTTCTGGGATCACGGCTATCAACAAGTGCGCATTTCGGGCGCTGAAGCAAGGAAGTAGCTCTTACAAGGATTACGTGGAGAAGTTCAACCTTCTGTCAAGATATGCACCTGAAGACGTCGGCACTGAGCCTGCCAAGATAAAACGCTTCATGGAAAGGCTCCAGCAAGCCCTGCAATATCAACTTGTTGTTTGTGACTGTCGGACTTTCTTCGAGCTGGTGAACAAGGCTCTTATGCTTGTAGAGAAGCATCATGGAATGTAAGGCACATGCAACACAAGACGATAAATAATAGTGATTCCAGCAACCACAATACTCGCCCCTCACAATCGGCCCCAACAAGGTCAAATTATTAGCCTGAGCAAGTCAAGACCCCTACGCCTTGTCCGAGCTACCAGCCTCAGCAGTATGCCAACCCCAGGCCGGCATACAACAATCCCAACAACAGCAATGCCAACAACAGCAACTTAGTCCAGATCCACTGCTATGGTTGTGGTCAGCCAGGGCACTACCCTAGGTCGTGCCCCAACAAGAAGCCCCGTGCGATGTACCCCAATGCGCCAAACCAGTGCAGCTTAGTCTTATTTGGGTAAATCTCGAGAAGCTCTGAATTCCACTCTTCTCAAGTGTAAAGTTTTTACCTTGAGAAGGTGGACCACCCCACTTTCCAAACCATAGACCTTGGGGATTGGATTGTTGGTCCATTCCTTTTTGGGTAGCCAGCTAATCCAGGACCCTCAAGGACTCCCCTTGGTGGTAGAACCCGTTCTAACACCAATTCTTTAAGCTTAGACATATGAACGAGACACTACCCACACTTCCTCACAAGGAGCTACGAAGAGGCTAGAAGACCAAGCATCTGAATACACGTCGAAAGCGTGCGTCTGTGATGACAAAGATGAAGGGCTGACGATAAAAGAAAAACAGACTAGACCACTTCTCAAGAAGAAGATCTCGACGAAAAGCCTACGACGACGCACTACAACACTCTCCAGGAAGAAGACCACCTGTGATCGTAGCTTGCCTGCTATCAGGGAGTCAAAGGCGTCCCGTCACCGGGGAGTTACACGAAGACCTCTACCCTTCTATTCTAACACAACACATCTAGGTGTCACTAACCAACGTGAGTAGCCCCATGACCAGCACCCACACACATTGCATTGCCACGTATTCTGACTTTGGGATACACATGCAAACCAGACCCTTGCCCGAACCTCGATCAGCAAGCCCTTGACCCATAGTCAAGCCTGGATTATTCCTATAACCTCGTTCACATTCATACAAAGACGAGTAAAGAATTCGAAGTTGTATCATCAAGCACTTCAGGACCCACAGGAGCAACCACATCGAAGAAGGAGCAGCATGGGAACGTGAAGACTACGTGGGACCCGAATTTCTGTATCTCTCTAATGCCTAGCCTAGGAATCACGGGGATGAGATTTTTGTAAGGGCGTAGGTCTGTCACACCCTGTGTTTTCCTTCTTTTCTAAGTTAACATAGCCCAAAAATTAGGACCAATTAAAACTTTTTCTATGTGATGTGATGCTTGAACTGATTGTTGTTTGCTTGCTTGTTTGATTGTGTTTTAAATCACAAAAATCCCACCTACTCTCTAGACTCATCTTCTTGTCCCAAACCTTTGTGAAATGACCATACCATGACTATAGGACCAAAATCTATTTTTAGCTAATATTATTTTGACCAAAAAGCATTCATATAATTTAAGCTTTCAAAAAACCCTGAGTTGGGATTTGTACTACTAGTCCTCAAATTAGGGAAGTTGTTTTGCCCCAAATATTTTATTTGGATCCTATTATCAAAAAGACTTCCCAAAACCACAAAATTATTATTTTAAAAGTTATTTTCCTATTTTATTTAAATACCTTTTTCTGAGGCCAGAAATTATCTTTTATGAAGAAAAAATAATTTTCTTGCTTTCAAAATATTTGAGAAAAATTATGGAAATTGAGTGGACATATATATTCCATATATAAGAGTTTCACCACATGGTCATGTTCAAAATATTGGAAAAAAGACTTCAAAATCCCTTTTGCCTATTTCAAACTTTTGAAATATTTCTATAAGAAATATTCCCAATAAATTCCAGTAAACTCTAGCATGTCACACATGCTATATGTGATGATCTTGCCAAGTTCAATCTCAATCCAAGTTGATTTGATTCCCCTAAACATTCCAAAACCCTATATGTCCAGATCCTTTCTTGAGCAACTCTACATTGCCAAGTGTGTCCAATTGTGCTAAAAATTTGTGGACGTGTTCTAATGCTGAAAAAATGCATCTGCACCAAGTGGTGCATCAGGGAGAACAAATGAACTTGCCCCAAGCCCCACCAAAACCACTTCTGCTGATTTCTAGAATTGGGAAACTTTACATTGTGGTGTTTCTTCATTTGATCCCAAAATTTTTGGGCATGCTCTAATACCCTAATAATGCCACCACACCAAGTGGTGCATTAGTGGGGATTAATTTTCTTGGGTTTATAATCAGAAAGCCATTTCTGGCCATTTCTAAGGTTTTTCAAGTCTACATTGGAAACTTTCTCCATCAAATCCCAAATTTGGTGTCCACCCTTATTTATCACCACCAATTGATCCTGTTAATTTTCAAAACCATTGGAGCACGAGAGGTAGACTAACCAGTGATCAATCACCTTCTGGTGGAATCCAAAGTTCAATCATAAAGCCCCCAAATTACTTCTCCTTGGCCTCCAATTTTTACCACACCTCCACGAGACCCTCAGCTACTTCAAGTGTAAAAACCATGGCCTCAGCTCAATTATTGGTGGGTGGAAACCACATTTTGACCCCCTAGACAGCCCTTTTCCCCCTCTCTCTCTTAGCCTCTCCTCTCTCCCAGCCAACACCGAGAGAATCCAAAGTGATCTCCTAGTATTTTACTCCCCCTGCAGCTAGTGGACATGAGAGACTATGTCAGAGCGCGTCAAAAGGTTTGGCGTGTTGGCCATAATCGCGATGTGTAGCGTGCCCGCGCGCTCTAGAGGCCTGACCTTTCAAGCCCGACCACCTCGAGCCCTTCCCCCTCGCGTGCCAGATGTCCTCGGCATACCTGACATGCCTAGCCGACGCACCCATCCCTCCTTGCCCCCTTCATCGCCATGTTGTGCATGCCCGGCGCCACCCCGCTCGGCCAATAACCGGCCTCACACGCGTGAGGCCTTGGCGCACGCCCTGCTCTCTCTGGCTCTCAATGCCATGCATCATGGACGAGTTCCACCAACACTCGGACACGGTCCCGCAGCCCCCGAGCCCTCCAGCAACGGCTCTCAGGTAGGCCCCCTTTTTTTTCCTTTTTCCTTTTTCCATAGAGTTTGATAAATCCATAATAAATTCATTTCTACTCCAAATTTAATGATTCAAATTCCTGCAGATTCCTAAAATCATGAGCTATCCAAATATGTGCTTTGCACATTTTTCCAAAGAACTTTTCTGTAGTGTTAATATTCAAATTCAAAATTTGAATACTTCAAAGACTCCTTTAATAATTCCCACAACATACAAATCAACTCCAAATGGAGTGATTCAAGTTCCTTGTTATCTATAAATTTATGCTCTATTTTTCTAACTTAGGTGAACATTTTTTTCTCATGCCTTGTTTCTGGTAGGCCAAATAAATGGCCCCATTTCCATTTATTCCATCTTATCAAATCTCTAGGGAATTCATTCCAACTCCAAATCAAGTGGAACAACTTCCTAAATTCTTATAAAATCATCCCCTAATTGATAGGCACATCCACTCATTTTTGTAAAAATGTTTTCTGTACACTTCTTATAGGATCACCAAATCCTCCTTCTCCTCCATTCAAAGTTCTCGTCTGATCCAAATTCATTAGAGCAACTTTAGGTATTTTTATTATCACCAGGGATGTCCAAGAAAAATAAAACCCCTATTTATTTAAAACTTTGATTTTCTGCTTGTTGCGTGGCTTATTGTCGTCATTCCGACAATAGATGACAAAATAGACGAAGTGCTCGGTGTTGGATGAGAAGCGTGAGAAGACCTCGAACACTATGTTGAACCAGGCAAGCAGCCCTTTGACCATGTCTAAGAAACCATTTATTTTGCATGCCATATAGCACTATATTCCGTTGCATTTGCATCATGACCAGGTCGGTGACCACCTTGGTGGGTTGTCTCCGAGAAACTCCTCGTTGATACTTGCACTTGAGAATGACCCTACCGCCTATGAGGGTTGTGCAGGTGGGAAGTAGTTATGTTGTTAGTAGTTGCTACCCAAATGGAAGGGTCCTATGCATCGTGGCAATGAAAGTAATGATTCCAAATGATTTTCAAAAACCCCTTGTCGTGCCACTGATGCCCGAGGCAGATGGTGTTGATATGGGTGACCACTTGGAAAAGAAGTGGTGTGCCCAGAAATGTTTCGTGTGTGTGGTTTCAAAAACGGGATTAGATTTAAGATTTGCCGACCGTCCCAACCTTACATGGGCGACCACAATATCCCAATATGGGAACGGGTAATTGTTGACTACCTTGGTCGATGCTAGCAGAGAGACCGCATTGCAAGTGGTGGGAGTGGCTTGGTCAATCTCGAGATGACGCTGTGCCTAGTAAGGCGAACACGAACAGTTTTCACACATACCGGGCACACCGTTGGTCCCTGCATGGATGATACGATCTAGAGCAAGGCTCGTATGATGTACATCTTGTGGGTCATGTACCAATCGAGTGGGCTCTTTGTTTAGTGTAATTAGGGGAAAGGCATTTTCTTGGTGCTTACCTCGGGTATGTAATATACCGCCAGTCGTGGATGACACGGAAGTTCCCCGAGTCTTGTGTCTACAGCACGCAACCTCTGTAGAGTGTAGAACTATTCGAATAGTCGTGTTCATGGTCAAGGACAGATGGCTAATCCTTCTTAAACTACGTCCAGATGTTTTCGCATAAACCAACTGTGTGTGTGAGGGAGAGTGTGTGAAAAAGGTGATGATATGAGAAAGATGATACTTGAGCTAAGTCGGATGATTTGGCATGATCAATGAACGTGGGACGTTCAACCCGTGCTTACTATGATACTTGAGTTAACTCAGATGACTTAACATGGCAAATGAACACGGGACATTCAACCCCTGCTTATGATGATATCTATAACTTGTTCATATGGATATTCGCAACACGCTGATGCATGCTTTCACAAGATTGATCATGTCAATGCACCCAAAATTAGCTCTCTGCAAATTACCTACTTAGTGCTATGTCATTATTTGTTAGTGCCTTGTTCCAAACATGGGTTGCTTGCGAGTAAATTCAAATTACTTATTGGCTTTCCACTAGGTATTTCGTTTTCCATGCATGAGAGAACACGATATGTCAAAGATTACCTTGGTGGCGTACGTGCGAGCAAGGATGCTTCCGAGTCAGAATGCATGTAGGGTTAAGGCAGATGGCATGGGTTAACGCTATCGATGAAGATTTTCCGCTGCATATATATGAAGACTTGGCCATGGAGGCCATATACAAGCTAAATGGTTCCTAATCGATGTAAGACTCTAGTCATTCACTTTATGTGTGTTCAGTCAGCATTGATCTCTTGGATCACTATGCACCTTCATTCTGGGATCATGTTCTCAATGGTGTCCCAATGGTGAGGTTCACCTTCCTGATGAAATTTTTGGGCCTCCCATTCGCAGTGTGGTAGCTCAATACACTAGATTTTCAATACCATGAAGACAAGGCGGTCGGCAAGCTTATCACTTGGGACAGGCAAAACATCACCACCATTGGACACGTGACCCTTGTCAAATCAGTCATCACTTCCCACGCAGTGTATGCCATCACATCTCTCATCGTGTTGCCGACTCTCCTAACAACATGAACAAATTAGAGAGGTCATTTCTTTCGCCTCGGTCGGATAGGACGACTGAAGTCAAATGCAAAGTGAATTGGAAGATAGTCTGCCACCCCAAGGAGTACAGAGGCCTTGGGTTTCTAGAAACTAACAAGTTTGCCCAGGCCTTACAAATGAGATGGCCATGGTATGAATGGAAGGAGACAAACAAGCTTTGGGTGGGGCTTGGGAACCCATGCATGGAGGAGGACATGGATTTCTTCTATGCATCAACGACCATCGTTTTGAGAAACGGAGCCAAAACATCTTTCAGGAACTCCATGCGTAAGAATTGGTAAGTGCGTGAGGCCCTTAATGGAAGTGCTTGGATTCTTAAGATCCTTCACAACCCCATCATTTTCGGTGCCCAGGTCCACCAATTCTTCACTTTATGGATGCTTGGGCATGACTTTCACATGGATCAGCAAACGGCGATGACATTATCTGGAAACATGCCAATGATGGAATCTACTCGACGGCCACTACATACAAGGCCCAGGTCCTAGGATTGATGCTTTCAACCATGGATTTTATGATGTGGAAGGCTTGGGCCCCTCCCAATATTAAGTTCTTTTCTTGGCTGGCTTTCCAAGACCATATTTGGACCGCAGACCGGTTGCAGCGGTGTGGTTAGAAAAATGACCTCCCTCTTTGTGTAAGAAGGCGAGACGGGTGCACACCTCTTCCACAAATGATGCTACACCTTTCGGCTCTAGAACTCAATCATTCTTGAATTCGACCTTGCGCACATGGACACCTCCTCTTGGCATATTGATGGATCCGTTTTCAAATGGTGGGACAAGCAAACTGGCTTGCAAAACCCAAATTGACGAGCCTTGGCCCTCAAATTACCGAGCCTTGTCCTCCCTTATAATGCTTGTATCTTGGAAAACTTGGAACGAGTGTAACACTCGGTCTTCCGTCACAAGAGTGCATGGCCTACGACCCTCCTTCGTGCAATCATCAAATATTCTTAGCTTTGGCTGCCTACTGTTCGATGTGACGCCCCATTTTAATTGTACACTAATCATACATGCAAATGCGTACGATCAAGATCAGTAACTCACGAAAAGAGACCACAACACAACTCTAAACACAAAATAAATAGTTCAAGCTTCATATTACAAGCCATGGGCCTCGAGGGCTTGAATACATAAGATCAAGTACAACAAGTTTTGTCGTAAGAAGGCTAACACAAAAGATACATAGATCGAAAAGGCAAGGCCTCCTGCCTGGGAGCCTCCTAACTACTCATCAGCCTCCATGTAGTAGTAAACTCCATCGGGGTAGTAGTAGTCGTCGGCAGGATCAACGTCTCCTCAGCTACATCATATGTTCGTGACAATCGTATCGAGAGGGAACAGGGGAGCAAAGCAGCGCTAAGTACTCATCCAAAGTACTCGCAAGACTTACATTAGAACTATGCTAAATATGCATTGGTCTCAAGGGAATGGAGATATATCTTTGGATTCAACTACAGAAAAGTCAGAATAGAGAGGGAGGACCTAGTCCTATCGAAGACTAGCATCTTCAGTGCCTTACAGCATTAGAAGAGTTCAGATTAGTAAAACATATACAAGCATGTTGTAACAAGGCCCAGAGATTCTTCTTCGACTCCCTGCGAGGAAGCAATCCTAGAGCCAACATTTCAATTTAATATCACAAGTATCTAGTTCTAATAATAGAAGATCAGGATACAACTCTGAGAGTCTGTTACCATGGACACAGATATTTGAATAGATATTCTTCCCAGCACGGGTGCACCAACTTACCCAACACGCTTGATTAACTCCGGTCGGACATACTTTCCTGGGTCATGACCGGCCTTGGCTGATCGACATGTCGTAGTCCTACCTAGGCTCATCAAAGAGGCCACACACCAATCTACACCCTAAATGCAAAGGGGTCATGGGCCAATCGCCATTTGCAATTTTGTAGGTTGCAAGGATGGCCGCGGTCAGTCCTGGCACCTTTTTATGCAAAGACGATGCTTACGCGGGCCACCCGGGCGCGTGCCGCTCAACTATGAAATTTGAAGGAATTTCGAGTGAATGTACGATGTAGAATACCCATATTTATTCTCGCATGGTGGTTAGTGCGAAAAAGGCCACACACCTACTCAGATCACATATCCAAACCCATTAATGTTTTGTTAATTGTGGTGACGATCAATGATTCTGCCGATCCTATCGCCCCAGTCGGGGACTTGCGGCAACGACCGGGCCCATCCCTCTCCTAAACGGTCTGCCTGCCCGATCGCGCTTCCTAATTATTTCACGGGTACCCCTCAAGGCCGACCCAACTCACAAGAGACTATTGGGAACTTAGGTCCACCACAACCGGGGTGGTACCGCTTGTCCTTTCAGTCCCATCACACTAGTAAATGGTTAACAGTTAAAAGTAAATGTGTGTCCTTGTCATCAAGAGGGAATTTGAGGAATTACCCTCGATAGATTACACTCGATGTAACCGTCAAGGTAACATGGGAGGAATCACCCCCAAGGGTCCACCTTGAGGTGTTGCAGGACAGATTCGTTACTGGGAGTGGTGAAGGAGGAATCACCGTGCGTAATCCACGACTGACTAGATACACTATAGAGTTATCATTAGGAATGCTTGATGAGGTATCACCCTTGGCACTCGATAGTAATTCAGTAGAGTCGTACAACTAAGGGGTGTGATGTGATGTGTTGGGCTCAGGACGTCAATCAGGGGGATTGGGTCATCAATGATGAAGCACGGGCAACAAGGTCAAGTGAGGGGATTAGTGATGGTTCACTAACCAACCTATACTAAGTATTTAGTATAACTGTAAGGTATAACAGCAGTTTAACAAAAACAGGTTCTGCATTAGAATGGGAGCTATCTACAAAAGTGGCAAAATCTAATGCAAGCATGAGGGAGAAATAAATGGATGATATCAGAATGCTCAAGGGGGATTTACTTACCGGGATACTCTACGACAAGTGGCTGAATGTCAGTCGTGTAGTCGTACACGGTAGCAACGTCAGTCTCGGTGTCTACCGAAGAGAACAGGAGGAAGAAACAATAAATATAAAGTAGACAAATGCATCACGATGCATGACATGACAACATGCAGTGTGAAGGGTGATCTAACATAGTACTACATATTGCAAAGGATCGGGAAAACGGGTGACGATATTTCCTAGGTCTCTGGAATTTACCACGTAGATGAATCGGAGGGGAAAGTTCGATGTTCATCATACTAGGGGCATGTTACACATGAACAAAGAGCGTGTTCGGATTCGTTGGAGTTTTCTGACCAACTTTCATAAATTAATTATTTTCATGGGTCTTATATATTATTTTATATTAATTTTCAAGGTTTAATTAGTATTCTGAAATTTAAAGGAAAAATGCTAGATGTACCCGGTTATTATACCCTACAGTATAACAAGGACTCACACAAGGGGCAATTGACTCGGTCAACTCGCCAGTCAACAAAGGCTGACTAGTGGGGCCCCCTGCTGAGTCAACAAGATGACTGCGCCAGCCCTATCGACTGGATCAATGGTAGGGCCCCACCTATCGGTGATAATGGGCTAATTAGGGGTTAATTTTAATAACATGGTTAAT
The DNA here is from genome assembly GCF_904849725.1 of Hordeum vulgare subsp. vulgare. NCBI lineage: Eukaryota > Viridiplantae > Streptophyta > Magnoliopsida > Poales > Poaceae > Hordeum > Hordeum vulgare. Next base: position 264,296,659 of record NC_058519.1, on the reverse strand, counting down.
TAGAGGGTAGGGGCCCTTGTTAGTGGCACAGGGGCTAACTATTTTTTTAAACTAACCTAATCGAAAATTAACATGGGATGGCCCACTACTGTAGGATGTTGTTAACGTGACACTATAATTAGAGACCCTTCGACAAAACTGTGTGTTGGATCAACCACAAACAGATGTAAAAACTGTGAAAAAAAGATGGAAAAAGTTTGTGATGGCGGAGCAACAAACACAATTCCGATTAAAGTTGTGTGTGCGATGTGTGGCATACGGTTCACTCCAATGAAATGTTTGTGATGAGGTAGAACAACAAACGAGGAAGCAGATGAAGGTGTGTGCGATATATGGCATAAAGTTCACTCGTATGAACTCTTTGTGATTAGGCAACACAACAGAAACGGTCACCCAGATCAAAGGTGTGTGTCACATGCGACATACAGTTCACTTGGATAAACTGCTTGCGCTAAGCCAAGAGAACAAAAACGGTTCAACTTAACAAGATATACTAATAAGGAAATTATTGCACAAACAAATTAAACATCCAATTACATAGGTGGCTAGTACACACATGACATTTCCACACACCAAAATAAACTATTACATGAATAATGAAATAGGATAAACGATCATCTGATCATCATCTACTTCTTCTTGTGATGATTGCCGCCACTCCTCTACTAGGATAAAGAAACACTATTATTTACTATGAATAGTGTGCTCTGTTGGGCACACAAGTATATATATGGATCACAGCCTTGGGGGAGCAATTTTCCCGCACGCGTCATGCTAGCTCCATATTCCTTCTATGCTAAGTTTCCATTATTTAATGGTGTTTTATGAACATGTCATCGTTTCCCACCATTTCGTCACTGGTTTCCTGCCGCCACCCAGTGATATTTGCGCATAAACCTAGGTGGTGCGCGACCCATCGAGGAAACAAACACAGACTATAACACATCCACCTTTGCATGCCAACCCACGAAAGTGTTGCCTCTGCCATCTATATCCTCGACGAGAAAAACAAGAAGGCGCCATGGCCTATCGAGGCCGAGGCGCTCTCCAGCAATACGATGGACGATGTTGTGATGTGCGTCATTGTCAGGGTTGAGCAGACCCTTCGCGCACAATGCTTCAACGTTGCGGATCAAGATTGGCATGTGAGCGCCGAGAGGCTTCAGCTCGCCATACTGCCAGACCGCATAGCAATCTACGCGCGTCCGTGCTGATAGGCTGCGCCTCGCCGCACAGCGAGACCGTTGGAGCGCCGCACAGCAAGAGGCGTGGTGTGCCGCACAGCAAGAGAGGATCCATTGGTGCTTGCCTGCTGTCGACAGGGCGTCACAGCTAGGTACACGTCCCGTCAGTACCCCCATTCCTCGCCGGGAGTGGGCAAAGGCTGTCTCCGTAGTACTTGCACTAGAGGTTGGCCACACCATACTAGCACCATACGACCGTCACGCCATTCGCATGGTCGCATCGTTCGCCTTGTCTGTGGCCCGCTCGATGCCAACGCGCTGGTCGCTAGGCTTGACCGCCTCCTTGGCCGAGATGTCCACCTGGGCACAGTAGAGGAACATGTTCGCCGCATCCCCGAGATGGTGATCTCCGATGAAATATCCAACTTGGAGCTCAAGATCATGCTACAAATGTACTGTGAGCGTGTCAACCGCTTGGACAAACACGTGCACGATTTCACATAGAGCCAAAAGCTACCGTAGGCAAGGGCTACTGGTCATGGATGATTTTATTTTGTTAAGTCGTGTCGACATGGATCGCTATGTATTCAAAACAATAATAATATTGCTTTGTTTATTGCTATGTTTGAATGTGTGTACTCCGTTTTGCATTCTTATATGTTTTGTTTCAATGTGTGTGTATATATGTTGTCCATTATCTATATGTGGATGATAACAGCTAGATACAAATTAGTATACGAAAATAGATAGAAAAATGGAATTCATAATATATATTAATTGTTCATTAGTTCATCACAGAATATGTGATATCATCCCTTATACGAGATGATACTTAACTACTATGTACAATGCATAAAATTGAAAGTGAACAATACTAAAACTAATAATCCCTACTGGGGCAGTAATCTGGCAGCCCCTTGCTAGTAGCACTATCGTGCGCGACGTCTTCCCAGTGCGGAGGTAGTAATCCACCTCCTCCGTCTCGTAGCGCTTGATGTACCAATCTATCTCTTGCTGGTGGACGAGCGCGAACGATCTTGCCATTTAGTTGGGTGCCCACAGGAGCTCCTCATTGGTGGCATGCTCGAGCTTATCGGCCCACCTCCACGCTGTTGGAATTATGCCCTAGAGGAAATAATAAAATAGTTATTATTATATGTCCTTTTCAAGATAATCGTTTATTATCCATGCCATAAATGTATTGAATGGAAACATAAATGCATGTGTGGATATATAGACAAAATGGTGTCCCTAGTGAGTCTCTAGTAGACTAGCTAGGCATCTCCGAAGGGTATTGGGTGACTATAAGGGTACTCTATAGGCATCTCCGAAGGTGTCCGTTGAGTTAGCATGTATCAAGACTGGGATTTGTCACTCTGTGTGACGGAGAGGTATCCCGGGGCCCACTCGGTAATACAACATCACATATAAGCCTTGCAAGCAATGTTACTAAAGAGTTAGTCACAGGATCTTGTAATACGGAATGAGTAAAGATACTTGCCGATAACGAGATTGAAATCGGTGTGGACATACCGATGATCAAATCTCGGGCAAGTAACATACCGAAAGAGAAAGGGAATGGTATACGGGATTATATGAATCCCTGACATAGAGGTTCCACCGATAAGATCTTCGTAGAATATGTAGGATCCAATATGTACATCCAGGTCATGCTATTGGATATTGACCGGAGAGTGTCTCAGGTCATGTCTGCATAGTTCTCGAACCCGCGGGGTCTGCACACTTAAGGTTCGGTGACGTTTCGGTATAGTTGAGTTATAGGTGCTGGTGACCGAAGTTTTGTTCGGAGTCTCGGATGAGATCCCGGACGTCACGAGGAGTTCGGGAATGGTCCGAAAACGAAGATTGTTATATAGGAAGTTGGTATTTCGATTCCGGAAGAATTTCGGGCATTGTCGGTAGTGTACCGGGAGTGACGAATGGGTACTGGGGGCCCACCAGGTGGGCCCACCACTCCCCGAGAGGGCCACGTGGAGTTGATGGTGGCGCAATAGCTCTTAGTGGGCTGACTACTCAACCAAAGAAAGCACATGAGGTAAAGTGGAAAAAACCAAAAGAGGTGGACAACTTGGGGAGTAGTCCTACTCCAAGTAGGATTGGAAGAGGACTCCTCCTATCTAGGTTCGGCCAAGCTCAAGGGGGTTTCCCTTGGTGCTCAAGGCTAGCCCCTCCTTCCTCCTATATATACTAGAGGTTTTATGGGTTTTGAGACACAATTTCAGCCACGTGCAACCTTCTCCTCTAGTTTGTAGTTCCTCCTCTAGATCGGGTTTCTGCGGTGCTTAGGCGAAGCCCTGCAGGAATAGATCACCACCATCATCGGCGCGCCGTCACACTGCCGGAGAACTCATCTATTTCCCCGTCTCTCTTGCTGGATCAAGAGGCGGAGATCGTCATCGAGCTGTACATGTGCTGAACGCGGAGGTGCCGTCTGTTCGGTGCTAGATCGGGACGGATCATGGGAGGCGGCGATTTGGATCGCGAAGATGTTCCACTACATCAACCGCATTTCTTAACGCTTCCCGCTTAGCGATCTACAATGGTATGTAGATCCTATCTCCCTCTCGTAGATGATCATCACCATGATAGGTCTTCGTGTGCGTTGGAAAATTTTTGTTTCCCATGCAACGTTCCCCAACACATGCAGCAATGAGGAGTGTATCTCCTTTGACCTTCCTTGCAAAGTACCCGTTTGCGTACAACTCCTCCGCACGACGACGTGTCCACCCCCAAAGCTCCATTGTCTCCTTTTTCCAGGCGGCCTCACGGGCTTCATAGGCCGCCTGGTACCTAGCTTTCTCCTACGCCATCTCCTTCTTGAACGCAACTTGCCTGGCTTTCTCAGCCGGCGGTGGCGACTTCCACAAACAAAGATCATACTGGCCCCAAAACCACTCCAAAGTTGAGGTCTGGCGCAACCTCGTCCGGCGGTCCGTAGGGGTCCTCCTCGTCGCTGCTCTTCGATTGAACGTCCTCGGGGGGCGCCACCTCCTTGTCAATGCGTTGGCAGGTCGGTGGTGTCATGGCAGAGATTTGATAGAGAGAGAGGGACAGAGAGTGAAGGATGTAGATGAGAATGTAGGCGAGACGACATGGGCAAGGTAGTATTTATTGGCGGTCGGAATCTAAATCGACGGGAACAGTACACACGTCATCATCAGAATTTACGAGTATTGTATTTAATAGCTGACGATTTTCAATACAAAACCGCGTCTGATTAATAACCCGCGCCACTCACTTTCAAAACCTCGAGGCGCTAAATAGAATGTCAATCGTGTGGGGCCCAATTGTCTTGCCAGATATTTATATTTTCTTCCCTCGAGTAAGGAATGAATGCTTATTTTGTGTTACCATGGCACTCCATTCATGTGTCCAAGCCGTGACACCAATATGTTTGATAATTCCTTCCAATTATTGCACATGAAATTAACTCGCACACAACAACTACACATATATGACTTCTCAAACCGTTATGGTTAGTTGTTGCATGTACATGTAGTTCAAATTTGAATTACAAACATCAAATGGCTAGAAAATCAATTAAATGTCCTAAAACGGTCAAATTACCCTTGAAATTTTCCAAATTCTGACTTGCATTTGTATTAGTGCACGTTAAGTTTATAAAAAAATTGAAGGCCATAAGAGCAAACTACTGTCGGTTCGTCATGAAACATGCATTGTTCCCTATCGAAACCACAAGCCTTCTAGTGAGTTGCTCTGGTTTGTGAGGGGTGTGTGTCCAAACTTTTGTCAAACATGCCAATTTTTTACCACGTCATCTTGGTGGCATGCCATTACGTCGAGCAAGGTTTCATGTATTTTTTATCATTTTTAAATTTTTTGCAATTTGAATGTCATGACACAATATGTATCCAAGCCGTGACACCAATATATTTGAAAATCCTTCCAATTTACTACACTTGGAATTAACTCACACACAAGTACATAAATATGATTTTTCAAACCGTTATGGTTAGCTATTGCATGTACATGTAGTTCAAATTTGAATTATTGCCATTAAATGGATAGAAAATAATTTAAATGTTTTAAAAAGGTCAAATGACCCCTGAAATTTTCCAATTTTTGATATCACAGTTGTATTAATGCATGTTAATTTTAGAAAAAAATTGAAAGCCATAAGACCAATATACCGTCGGTTCGACATCAAACATGCATTATGCCCTCTCGAAACTATGAGTGTTCTAGTGAGTGACTCCAGTTTGTGAGGGGTGTGTGTCCAAAGTTTTGTCAAACATACCAATTTTTTTACCATAGCATCTTGGTGGCATACCATCATGTCAGGCAAGGTTTCTTGCGTTCACGATCATTTTTTAGTTTTTTGTAATTTAAATGCCATGGCACTTGATGTGTCCAAGCTGTGACACCAATATGTTTGAGAATCCTTTCAATTTACTACACATGGAATTAAATCGCACACAAATACACAAATATGACTTTTCAAACCGTTATGGTTAGCTGTTGCATGTACATGTAGTTCAAATTTTAATTATTGTCATTAACTGGATAGAAAATCACTTAAATGTCTTAACAAGGTCAAATGACCCATGATATTTTCAAATTTTTGACATGATAGTTGTATTAGTGCACATCTACTGTAGAAAACTTTTGAAGTCCACAAGAGGAAGATATCGCCGGTTCGTCATCAAAGATGCATTGTGCCCTCTCGGAACCACGAGCCTTCTAGTGAGTAGCTCTGGTTTGTGAGGGGTGTCTGTCCAAAGTTTTGTCAAACATGTCAAATTTTTACCACATCATATTAGTGGCTTGCCATTACGTCAAGCAAGGTTTCATTCATTTCTGATCATTTTTGAATTTTTTTGGAATTTAAATGCCATGGCACTCCTTGCTTTGTGTCCAAGCCGTGACACCAATATATTTGAAAATTCCTTCGAATTTACTGCACATGGAATTAACTCACACACAAGTACAGAAATATTATTTTTCAAACCGTTATTGTTAGTTGTTGCATGCACATGTATTTCAAATTTGAATTACGGTCATTAAATGGCTAAAAATCACTTAAATGTCTTAGAAAAGTCAAATGACTCCTGGAATTTTCCAAAATCTGACATGATAGTTGTATTAGTGCATGTGAACTGTAAAAAGAAATTGAAGGCCATAACGGAAGGTTGTCGCTGGTTCGACATCAAACACGCATTGTGCCCTCTCGGAACCACTAGCCATCTAGTGAGTCGCTCCGGTTTGTGAAGGGTGTGTGTCCAAACTTTCATCAAACAAGACAATTTTTTAACCACACCATCTTCGTGCTATGCCATTACGTCAAGCAAGGTTTCATGTGTTTCTGATTATTGTTGAAATTTTTGGAATTTAAATGCTATGGCATGCACTCGATGCTTTGTGTCCAAGCCATGACACCAATATGGTTGAAAATCCTTCCAATTTACTGCACATGGAATTAACTCGCACACAAGTACACAAATATGCCTTTTCAAATCATTATGGTTAGCTGTTGCATGTACATGTAGTTCCAATTTGAATTACGGTAATTAATTGACTATGAAATCACTTAAATGTCTTAAAAAGGTCAAATGACCCTTGAAATTTTCCAAAATTTACATGACAGTTGTATTAGTACTCCAAATTTTCTCGTACATTTAAAACACCACCCATTACAAGTGTACTCCAAATTCGCCTTTCACAATTAATACACAATTTGTTGTAGGAACCATTTGCAATGAAAATTGGTGGGTCTATTTAAGTCTTCTTCCATAAGCTTCGTCGGCTTCGTATGCTCTAGTGTCGCTCACCCCCGAATCCACGAATCCCCGATCCCATCCCGCAACCCCTTCTTGCAAAGAGTGACACCATGGAAATGCTTTGTGAGGGCTCGTACGATGGTCGCATCCTCCCCAAGTGAAGCCGTCTACGCCGAGAGGGCGGCCACATCCGCATTGAGCACGGCCGCATCCGCCGAGAGGGCGTATGCAACAGCCGAGATGGCTGCAGCAGCTGCTGCGGCAGCGGCTACAAGCACCGAGAGCGCTCGAGCTGCCGTCCTTGTCGTCGATATCTCCCTGGCCCAGGTCGAGTCCATCCATGCCAATATTGAGGACGCACATGCCAAGATATTCCAGGCCACCTCGGAATCTAGCATGCAAACCATGTCTGAAAAGGCAGCGAAGGCCATGGAGCACCTGCTTCCTCATGAGATCGCCGAGCGGGAGCTGGAGATGCATGAGGCGTCGGGGATTGATGAGCACCTGGAGGAAGAGTTGCGCATGGCTGAGGACGAGTTAGAGAAGATCTTTTCCGTCAAGGAATTGGCGGTGGAGTACCAACGCAAGCTTTGGCACATCCACTACTACGAGTACCACAACCTTGAGGGTGAGGATGATGACGTGGTCGACTTCAGCTAGGGGCGCGTAATCCACCAACGACAGCATGTCGCTAGGACAAGTCATCAGCGAGGCATAAGGCGGCGCGGCGGCGGCTTTGTTAAAACTATGCATACTTAGCCTTTTTTTATAAAGATGTTATTTTATTAGAGCAATGTTTAGGTTAACTCGCTCTGTTTAATTACTATAATTGCTCGGTTCAGTAAGTGTGGTCCGAGTGCTGTAGGCTCTTTTGTGTGCCCAAATTAGCAAGCAACGTAAAATTATGCAATGATGTGGATGAGGACAGTACCCAAAGAAATTTCCACCAAAATTTGAATGATCAAACTCATCGCATGCATGTAAAGTAGAAGAATCGTTTGCGATGGACACATTCGTTCAAAGTGAATGATTTCCCACGGCGCCGTGTGCAAAGTCCATCCCCCTCCCCCACCCCCTTTTCTCCCTGACCACAAGTCACATTTCCCCTATTTCCTCCTTCCTTCCTTCCCAAGCTATAGCCGAATCCTTGCTTGCTTCCTCACTCTCGCCGTCTCACATCCGACCACTGTGGTCGCCATGGTCTTCTTTAATGACCTCTACAGCGGTTCCTCCGACAACGACGACTCTTTCACCACCCGGGTATGCCTCCCATCTCTCTCTCTCGGATTATGGTTTGGAATGAAGGATTTTAACATGGCAGTTGGTTTGAGACATTTCTTCCGCTTGTAGCTCCCAAGGACCATCAGTTGCAGCGAATGGAGCGAGGTGGCTGAAGATATGTCTGCTCGTTGTCACCATCAATCTACATGCATGAAGTTAGTTGTGTTTTAATCTGTGGATAGTGGAAGGAAGTTGTTGGCATGTGTAGAGAATATTAGCCCCACTTTCGTTGTTACAAATCATTTGTTAGATGTGATGCAGACACTGTGAGTGTGCTATGTTATTCTGGATGTGATTAAGACTGTGTCACAGTTTCTACCTAGTATCTAAAAATGTTGCCATCTCATCAGCGGTGCCATTATAAAATTATTTGGCACCGCTTCACCAGTTTGTGCAGCCAACTTTGGTCCACACATCTGAGCAACCAAGTAGTAAAATACTAAAACTTTATTACACGAAGGAACTCGGCATCGGAGCAACTAGGTGCTCCAAAGTCTGGTTCCCTGATTTGTTCCTCTGCATCAGCTCGCCGCTGTAGGGCATTGGTGCCAAATGAAGCAACAGTTCTCTTGAAACTGGTTTTGGCATACACAGTGGACGGCCTTAGTGCTATTAGTTTTAGTTACTAAATTTGTGCATGTACACACCTGTTAGTATCAATTCGATGTCATCCAAACATTGTCATTATGTCGTTGCAGTTATATTTAGCTTCATCATAAAATGTTCAATTTGTTACTTATAGTACATGACTAAGAACATGTAGCATTGTGGCAGTTTATTAAAGCTTCTAATGTTTCTGAATTTGGTTGTTGTCTCAGTAGCAGTTAATTCATTTGCACATTGATATTTTTGAGAAGATATTTCATAATTAACTTGTTTCTTCAGTTTTTTAAAATATATATTTGGTGATTTATATGTTGCTAGAAACCCATTTTCCCTACAATTGTTACAGATTTAGTTTTGAATATTACAGGATGAACGTAAGTGTTCTTACCTGGAGTGGGTTGATCAAGAGTGGCCACAGTCTTTGAAGATGTGCCTAGCCAAGCTTTCCAGCATGTATGAGGAAGAGAATAGAGATAGGCTTAGAGGAAGTGTTGTCAACGCTGAAGAATGTTTGAAGATGCAGGGGGAAATAGGAAGACGGAGCATGAGCTCATATTTTTTAAATTATACTATGCTAAGATGGTCTCGGTCGGTGAAAAACAGGGTCTTACCGAACTAAAAGCATAGGTGGAGAAGACGAACCTTGGTTGTGGAGACGAAGGGAAACATTTCTCTGGGAATTACTGTGTGGGATGTACCTATGAACGAAAACGATGGCTAGCCCGATCACGCACGAGATCATTTTGCACTGCGTGTGTGACCGGAGGGCCTATCCCCGATGGTTTATGGGTCGTGTGGGAAGGACCCCCCTATCGCCCACAATCACTAGGCGACGGTTTAAAATGCCATCATGGAAAATGGTTAAAAACCGTTCGTATAGCACGTCGCTGCACCAGTGCCCCACTTGTCAATGACAACAGGGGGTCATTAGCATAGGTTTTGACCAGGGTTTGATAGGAGGCTCGCCGCCGACGAGGCCAGACGCGTCGGAGGGCGTCGTGAACCACCCTCCGACGACCAAATGAGCGGCAAAGGGGCTCTATGTGCAACTAGAGATACACCGCATCCGATGGGGGTAGCAATATGTTGTGGGGGCTCCAAAGCTTGATGCAATTAGGCCCGTGGCGGCGGTCAAAACTCGGGCTCGATGGAACCGAACATAGGGGCTCGCATTCGATGATCTAATGGACCAGGCAGCACCTTCGCGTGAATACGAGCATGTTGGTAGGCTCAGCAGAGCCCGAGGGGCACTACAGTGGCGGCACGGAGCTCATCCGTGGCGGCAGAGCTCCGGCAATGGAAGCAGTGAAGCAGGGCTTGAGCGCAAGCCAAAAGAGAGGGGAAATGGCTCACAAGGTCTTGTAGGGGTGGCAACGGGTTCGAGGAGGCCGGGGTTGCCGAAGGGGAGCGAATCGACGGCGAGCAGGTTCGGCGACCGGCGGCGCTAGCGAGGTCGATTCCGACGCTGCGGCGATCACCAACTCGAGCTGCTCCTTGTGATCGATGAAGGAGTCCTCAGTGGAGATCTTGGGCAAGCTTGCAGGGCATGGCGACGACTGTGGCATGCATTTCGGTGGAGCTGGACCATGGCGCTGCTCAGTTGCAGTGGGAGAGAGCAAAGGGAGTGGGCGAGGGGGAAATGGGGGCATGCTACTTCTCAAACAACAGCGCCAGAAATTGGCACGTTGACGGAGACTTGGCTTCCGTTGGTTTTTCCCTTGAAGAGGAAAGGGTGATGCAGCACAGGAGCAGTAAGTATTTCCCTCAGTTTGAGAACCAAGGTATCAATCCAGTAGGAGACTCTCGTCAAGTCCAGAGTACCTGCGCAAACACAAAAGAGCTTGCACCCAACGCTATAAAGGGGTTGTCAATCCCTTCAAGATTGATTGCAAAGTGAGATCTGAAGGCGGAAAGTGCAACGAAGTAAAAGTGTAAGGCTGAAAATATGGTGTGAAGGAGACCCGGGGGCCATAGTGTTCACTAGAGGCTTCTCCCAAAGTAGCAAATATTACGGTGGGTGAACAAATTACTGTCGAGCAATTGTTAGAACCGCGCAAAGTCATGACGATATCTAAGGCAATGATCACACATATAGGCATCACGTCCGAGACAAGTAGACCGATACTTTATTCATCTACTACTATTACTCCACACATCGACCGCTATCCAGCATGCATCTAGTGTATTGAGTTCATGACAAACAGAGTAACGCCTTAAGCAAGATGATACGATGTAGAGGGATAAACTCAAACCAATGATGAAAACCCCATCTTTTACCCTTGATGGCAACAACATGATGCGTGCCTCGCTGCCCCTTCTGTCACTGGGTGAGGTCACCGCACGGTATGAACCCAAAACCAAGCACTTTTCACATTGCAAGAATCATAGATCAAGTTGGCCAAACAAAAAACCCACAACTCGAAGAGAATTACAAGGATATCAAATCATGAATAATAGATCAGAAGAAACTCAAATAAGATTCATAGGTAATCTGATCATAAATCCACAATTCATCGGATCTCGACAAACACACTGCAAAAGAAGATTACATTGGATAGATCTCCATGAATATCATGGAGAACTTTATATTGAAGATCCAAGAGAGAGAAGAAGCCATCTAGCTACTAGCTATGGACCCGTAGGTCTATGGTGAACTACTCACGCATCATCGGAGAGGTCATGGTGTTGATGAAGAAGCCCTGCGTATCTGAATCTCCCCTCCGGCAGGGCACCAAAACGTGCCCCAGATGGGATCTTGCGGAGACAGAAGCTTGCGGCGGCGGAAAAGTATTTTCGTGGACCTCCTGATTTTTTCTGGGATTTTAGGGAATTTATAGGCGAAGGAGCTAGGGCAAGGGAGGCCTAGGGAGCCCCCAAGCCTGGGAGGCGCCCCCCCCCCCCCGGTCGCGCCATGAAGGCTTGTGGCCTCCCCCGGGACTCCCTGCCTTGGTTCCCAAGCTTTCTGCGTATCTTTCGTTCCAGAAAAAATCTTTTCAGAAGTTTTATTCCGTTTAGACTCCGTTTAAAATCCTCCTCTGAAAAAGGTCAAAAACACGGAAAAAAAAACAAGAACTGGCACTTGGCACTGAGTTAATAAGTTAGTCCCAAAAAAGATATAAAAGGCATACAAAACATCCAAAGTTTGACAAGATAATAGCATGAAATCATCAAAAAATATAGATACATTGGAGACATATCAAGCATCCCCAAGCTTAACTCCTGCTCGTCCTCGAGTAGGGAAGTGATAAAGACTGAATTTTTGATGTGGAATGCTACCTAGCATAGTTTTCCTTTGTAACTTCTTTCATGTGACATGAATGTTCACATCCGTAAGATTCAAAACAATAGTTTGCTCTTGACATGAAAACAATAATACTTCAAGCAAACTAGCAAGGTAATCATGAACTTTCGAAATAACAAGGCCAAAGAAAGTTATCCCTACAAAATCATATATGGCTATGCTCCATCATCCCCACACAAGTAATTTAAATCATGCACAACCCCGGTATTGGCCAAGTAATTGTTTTCGCACTCTTACTTTCTCAAACCTTTTTCAACTATCACGCAATACATGAGCGTGAGCCATGGATATAGCACTATAGGTGGAATAGAGTGTGGTGGTGGTTGTGAGACAAAAAAGGAGGAGATGGTCACATTGACTCGGCGTATCAAAGGGTTATGTAGATGCCCATTAATAGATATCAATGTGAACGAGTAAGGATTTCCATACAAAGGATGCACTAGAGCTATAAGTATGTGAAAGCTCAAAAGGAGAACTAGTGGGTGTGCATCCATTTTGCTTGCTCACAAAGACCTAGGGCAATTTGAGGAAGCCCATCATTGGAATATACAAGCCAAGTTATAAAATAAAGATTCCCACTAGCATATGGTGGTGATGAAACGAGAGGCTCTCAATCATGAAGAACATGGTGCTATTATGAAGCACAAGTGTGGAAAAAGATAGTGGCATTGTCCCTTCTCTCTTATTCTCTCTTTTTTGGGGCTCTTTGGCCTCTTTTTATCTTTTTTTATGTGGGAAAATTTGGCCTCTTTTTTTTATTTCCTCACATGGGATAATGCTCTAATAATGATGATCATCACACTTTTATTTACTCACAGCTCAAAGCTCAGAACGATGATGACTCTAAAGGAAATGCCTCCGGCAGAGTACCGGGATGTGCAACGATCTAGCTTGGCGTATGATGTTGAAACATCTCGCTAGCTATCTTACGATCATGCAATGGCAATATGAGAGTGACGGCACAAGTCATGAGACGGAATGGTGGGAGTTGCATGGCAATATATCTCGGAATGGCTATGAAAATGCCATAGTAGGTAGGTATGGTGACTGTTTTGAGGAAGGCATATGGTGGGTTTGTGCACCGGCGAAAATTGCGCGGTACTAGAGAGGCTAGCAATGGTGGAAGGTGAAAGTGCATCTATACCATGGACTCACATTAGTCATGAAGAACTCACATACTTGTTGCGAAAGTTTTTATTAGTAATCGAAACAAAGTGCTAAACGCATACTCCTAGGGGAAGGGTTGGTAGGTGTAAACCATCGCACGATCCCAACCGCAACACAAAGGATGACAATCAATAGATCAATTATGCTCCGACTTCCTAACATAGCGGTTCACCATACGTGCATGTTACAGGAATCACTAACTTCAACACAAGTATTTCTAGATTCACAACACCCTACTAACATAGCTCTTAATATTACCAAATCCACGTCTCAAAACTAATTGACAGGAATCAAAACTTCTCTTTCTACTCAATGCACATGAAGATGGAGGTTTTTGTATCCTCTTTGGGTACCTATCACCTTTGGGACTACTTTCATAGAACAAGCCAACTACCAAGTTACGCACCGCCGTGCTCTAAAAGATCTAAGTGAAGCACATAGAGCAAAATTAAATAGCTCAAAAGATATAAGTGAAGCACGATGAGCATTCTAGCAAAATCATGATGTGTGCATGTCTCTCTCAAAAGGTGTGCAGCAAGGATGATTGTGACACAAAAAAAAGAAAAGACTCCTATGATACAAGACGCTCCAAGCAAAACACATATCATGTGGTGAATAAAAATATAGCTCCAAGTAATGTTTCCGATGGATTGAAGACGAAAGAGGGGATGCCTTCCCGAGGCATCCATAAGCTTAGGCTTTTTGGTGTACTTGAATTTGGCTTGGGATGCCTTGGGAATCCCCAAGATTGAGATCTTTCCACTCTTTATCCCTTTGTCCATGAGAACATCACCCAAAACTTGAAAACTTCACAACACAAAACTTAAACAAAAACACGTGATATCATTAGCACAAGAAAACAAACTACCACCTCTTTAGGTACTGTAGCAATCTTGATTTCTATTTATATTGGTGTTAGATTACTGTATTCTCACTTTTCCATGGCTAGTACCCCCAGATACTATCCATAGTTTCATCAAAACAAGCAACCAACTCAACAAAAACAGAATCTGTCAAAAACAGACCAGCCTGTAGCAATATGTATACTTCGTATACTTATGGTACCTCACAAATTCTTAACAATTACAACTGCATGGGCAAAATGTATATCAACCAGCAGCAAAAAGAATCAACTCAAAATATCTTTCTGAATAAAAATTAAAAATAATCTCGTGAGCGAAATGTTTCTGCTTTTTCCAGCAGGATCAAACAACCATCACCAAGACTAGTCATAAAGGTTTTGCTTGGATCAAACACAAAAAGAAACACAAAAGACACAATCATAACAGAACTATGATGGTGTGGACGCAACAAAACATAAAGAAAAAGATAAATTCATTGGGTTGCCTCCCAACAAGCGCTATTGTTTAACGCCCTTAGCTAGGCATAAAGCGGTAGAATCACGTATCGTCGTCTTTGGTGCTCAAACCATAAGTAGCCCTCATCTTGGATTCATAAGGCAATCTTATTTTATTTCTAGGAAAATGCTTCATGCCCTTCTTTAAAGGAAATTGAAATCTAATATCCCCTTCCTTCATATCAATGATAGCACCGATAGTCCTTAGGAAAGGTCTACCAAGAATGATAGGGCATGTAGGATTGCAATCAATGTCAACCACAATGAAATCCACGGGTACATAGTTCCTATTTGCAATAATAAGTACATCATTGATCCTTCCCATGGGTTTCTTGATAGTAGAATCTGCAAAATGCAAATTAAGAGAACACTCATCAATCTCATTAAAACCCGGAACATCACATAAAGACTTTGGAATCGCGGAAACACTAGCACCCAAATCACACAAAGCATTGCATTCATAGTTTTTGATATTGATTTTGATAGTAGGTTACCACTCATCATGAAGCTTTCTAGGGATAGAAACTTCCAATTCAAGTTCCTCTTCAAGAGATTTTATCATAGCTTCGACGATATGATCGGTAAAGGCCTTGTTTTGGCTATAAGCGTGTGGCGAGTTTAGCATGGATTGCATTAAGGAAATGCATTCAATCAAGGAGAAACTATCATAATTGAATTCCTTGAAATCCAAAGTAGTAGTTTCATTACTACTCAAGGTTTTGATATATTCTACTCCACTTTCAATGCTTTTAGCATCAAGATAGATGAACTCCAAATCATTGGGGCGTTTTTCAACCAAAGTGGATTCATATCCAAGTCCCATCATCATTAGGTTTGACACAAGAAAACAAAGATTCAATGGGAGTCACACCAAGCACTTTAAGATCTTCGTGATTCTTATCACGAGAACACGCCTTTTTAAGCCATTCATGTCTAGCACGAATTTGGGTGGTTCTTTCTTTGCTCTCATTCATGGAAACACGCATAGCTTTCAAAGTTTCATCCATATTGATCTTGGGAGGAGCACATCTAACTTTCAAAGCATTAATATCACTAGACATTCTATCAACGGTCCTAGCCAAATCATCAATTTTGAGTAGTTTTTCCTCTATGGACGCATTGAAAATCTTTTGTGAGTTGATAAACTCTTTGATATTACTCTCTAGATCGGAGGGTAATTTATTGTAATTTCCATGAGTATTGTTGTAGGAGTTGCCAAAGTTATTAGAGGGGTTACTAGGAAAACGCCTAGGAACATAGTTTCCTCTAAAAGCATTGTTGTTGCCAAAATTATTCCTACTAACAAAATTAACGTCCAAGATAGCGTTACTACTCTCAATCAAGGAAGACAAGGGCATGTCATGAGGATCTAAAGGAGCACTTCTACTAGCAACCAAATTCATTAACTCATCCATCTTAGCACTCAACGAGTTAATTTCTTCTATAGAGTGTACCTTTTTAGTAGTAGGTGACCTTTTAGTGTGCCACTGAGAGTAGTTCATCATGATATTTTCTATGAGATTTGTGGCTTCTCTTGACGTGATTTCCATGAACGTTCCACCTGAGGCGGAGTCCAAGATATTTCTAGAAGCGAAATTCAAGCCAGCGTAGAAGATTTGTATAATCATCCAAAGACTCAAGCCATGAGCGGGACAATTTCTAATCATCAATTTCATTCTCTCCCAAGATTGTGCAACATGTTCATGATCAAGTTGCTTAAATTTCATGATATGATTACGGAGAGAGATAATCTTAGCCGGCGGAAAATACTTGGATATATAAGCATCTTTGCACTTGTTCCAAGAATCGATGCTATTTTTGGGCAAAGATGAAACCAAGTTTTTGCTCGATCTCGCAACGAGAAAGGAAAAAAGCTTCAATTTAATCACATCATTATCCACATCTTTCTTCTTTTGCATATCGCAAAGCTCAATGAAGGTATTAAGATGGGATGCGGCATCTTGACTAGGAAGGATGGAGAATCGCTCTTTAATAACAAGATTCAGCAAAGCAACATTGATTTTGTATGATTCCGCACTAGTGGCGGGAGCAATCGGAGTACTAATAAAATCATTATTATTAGTATTAGAGAAGTCACAAAGTTTGGTGTTTTCAGTCATGGTGACTTCAGCAAGCAAGCAAGCACACAAGCGAACAGAAAGCAAGCGAGAGAAAAGGGCGAACGAAAAAGGCAAACGGAAAAGGGTACTATTTTTGTAAACTTTTGTTTTTCAGAAGTGGGGGAGAGGAAAACGAGAGGAAAAAAAGTAAATGCAAGAGATGAGTTTGCGACACTTACTTGGATAAGTTCTTGACTTGATCCTCCCCGGCAACGGCGCCAGAAATCCTTCTGCTACTTCTTAAACAACAGCGCCAGAAATTGGCACGTTGACAGAGACTTGGCTTGCATTGGTTTTTCCCTTGACGAGGAAAGGGTGATGCAGCACAAGAGGAGTAAGTATTTCCCTCAGTTTGAGAACCAAGGTATCAATCCAGTAGGATAATCTCGTCAAGTCCAGAGTACCTACGCAAACACAAAAGAGCTTGCACCCAACGCTATAAAGGGGTTGTCAATCCCTTCAAGATTGATTGCAAAGTGAGATCTGAAGGCGGAAAGTGCAACGAACTAAAAGTGTAAGGCTGAAAATATGGTGTGAAGTAGACCCGGGGGCCATAGTGTTCACTAGAGGCTTCTCCCAAAGTAGCAAATATTACGGTGGGTGAACAAATTACTCTCGATCAATTCATAGAACCGCGCAAAGTCATGACGATATCTAAGGCAATGATCATACATATAGGCATCACGTCCGAGACAAGTAGACCAATACTTTCTGCATCTACTACTATTACTCCACACATCGACCACTATCCAGCATGCATCTAGTGTATTGAGTTCATGACAAACAGAGTAACGCCTTAAGCAAGATGACATAGTGTAGAGGGCTACATATAGGCATCACGTCCGAGACAAGTAGACCGATACTTTCTGCATCTACTACTATTACTCCACACATCAAACGCTATCCAGCATGCATCTAGTGTATTGAGTTCATGACAAATAGAGTAACGCCTTAAGCAAGATGACATGATGTAGAGGGATAAACTCAAATCAATGATGAAAACCCCATATTTTTACCCTTGATGGCAACAACACGATGTGTGCCTCGCTACCCCTTCTATCAGTGGGTGAGGTCACCCCATGGTATGAACCCAAAACCAAGCACTTCTCCCATTGCAAGAATCATAGATCAAGTTGGCCAAACAAAACCCACAACTCGAAGAGAATTACAAGGATATGAAATCATGCATATAAGAGATTACAAGAAACTCAAATAAGATTCGTAGATAATCTGATCAGAAATCCACAATTCATCGGATCTCGACAAACACACCGCAAAATAAGATTACATCTGATAGATCTCCATGAAGATCATGGAGAACTTTGTATTGAAGATCCAAGAGAGAGAAGAAGTCGTCTAGCTACTAGCTATGGACCCGTAGGTCTATGGTGAACTACTCACGCATCATCGGAGAGGTCATGATGTTGATGAAGAATCCCTCCGTATCTGAATCTCCCCTCCGACGGGGCACCAGAACGTGCCCCACATGGGATCTTGTGGAGACAGGAGCCTGCGGCGGCGGAAAAGTATTTTCGTGGATCTCCTGATTTTTTCTGGGATTTTAGGGAATTTATAGGCGAAGGAGCTAGGGCAGGGGAGGCCCAGGGAGACCACAAGCCTGGGAGGCGTGGGCCCCCCCTGGCTGCGCCATGAGGGCTTGTGGCCTCCCCCAGGACTCCCTGCCTTGGTTCCCAAGCTTTCTGCGTATCTTTCGTTCCGGAAAAAATCTTTTCGGAAGATTTATTCCGTTTGGACTCCTTTAAAATCCACCTCTGAAAAGGATTAAAAAACACGGAAAAAACAGAAACTGGCACTTGGCACTGAGTTAATAAGTTAGTCCCAAAAAAGATATAAAAGGCATACAAAACATCCAAAGTTTGACAAGATAATAGCATGAAACCATCAAAAATTATAGATACGTTGGAGATGTATCAGGGCACGCCTAGGATTAGGTTTGGTGTTAGGGATGTCGCTGGCGTCTTAAGGTCATTGGGGAGCCACCGAATGATCGGCACGTGGCTATCCGTGGAAACGGATGTGCCTCCGCCGGCCACTACGCAGGAGGGTGAATATAGGTAGGGGAACGCGGTTCTTGGGTTGGGCCAACCTTTCGGCTGGCAGGCCTAACTGCACAGTGCACTTAGGCCTTTTGCATTTCTTTCTTTCTCATTTTTATTTTAATCAAAATGCTTATGTTTTGATTTATTTTCCGCACAAGGACTTCTGTAAAATAAGAAACCTGCCAATTATTACAAATGCAATATTTGGCAGTGCGATAAAAAATTTGGGGCCCATTTGAAAAGTTTGGAAAAAATTCTCTAATTAAAAGGGCATTTAATTAATTGTTTTAGCGTGTGTTATAATTGTTTTCATGCACTAAAAATACTTTATAAAATAATGGTTCCAATTTTATAAATACGAGGTGAATATTTGTAACCCAAACATGATTTTTGTTTTCTCGTTTGCCAAAATATTTAAACCACTTATTAATTTAATTTTGAATTTAAAAAGGAATTATAATGAGATATGATTCAAATGTGATCATGCACTCTGTAGCAAAATGGATTAGCTTAATCTTGTGATCACTGCATCTTGATTACATAGGTTACTGTAGCAGATAATCCAGGTGTGTTATAAGTCTCCTTTGGTAGCAGATAATCCAGGTGTGATCATGCACTACAAGAAATATCGTCCCAAGATTTAAGAGGTAGAGTAAGGGGAAAAGTTTGGTTGAAATTCTAACGAGTCTTCCCGGTCTTGGTTGCTCTTCCCAAAGAAATTGAACCCTTTCGTTGATGTCTTCATTTCTCTGTTTCGGGTCATCCTTGTGAACTCGTCATGCTTCCTTCGGGGTCTTCATCGTCCTACGAATGCGCTAAGAGGGGAAAACTCGGGAAGAACATAACTCCACAAGGTCGGGCATCTCAAGGTGAACATGGGGAAAAAGAAATGAATCATTTCTCAAATTGTATCTCAGGGAATTCATTGGGAGCAATATGTGATGGTACAAAAGTTTCAAGCGGTTAGGCAATCATTTGATGCCTAAATAGAAGGTGAAAGGGGATTCAGAGCAAAAAAAATAAATATTGTGTGTGAAGCCAAGTGCAGACATACTTTGGAATCAAAGATGTGCACGAGAGTGAGGCTTCGATCCTGTGGAACGGTGGGTTATGGGCCCACCATGTGGGTTAAGAGTAGGAAGAGGGGTGACATCTTGCACGGTCATGATAGCAAGAGATGTCAGGGGATAGCTTGTCACTTATGTTGGCAACAGTGTCGGTACCAAGGGCAGGTAACGAATAGAACCATTTTCCTCTTCGTTGAAACGAGGCGGGCCAATAGGCAAGGTTCTCGTCCATCGGGGGTTATCGGAATGTTAACAATAATAATAACATGGTCTTACTGACAAAGTTCCACATCGAGGTGTTTACTTAAGCAGGGAATTACAACTACTCACAGAAGTTAGATTACAAGAAAGGTTAAACAAACCAATGAAAGGAAAATGTGATTAGTATATTAACCAGACCAATGGAAAGGAAAATGTGTTTATACCCAAGTATTATAGTATACCTTTCCCAAGGACAAACGGATTATGATATATGTGACAGGATAGCAAGTAGATAACCATTTAGGTAAAGGGGCGAGGAAATTCATGATATTACCCACACAATGGTGTTTGGATAATTAATCAAGAAACATTTAGCATTGCGCTTCCAATGTTCTTGTTGATGATCGAAGTACCACAGTCGTGCTTCGAGGTAGCATTGACATGGTCGTTAGGTAAAGGTCGGACTTTGGATACTCAAAGGATCCATGAAGAACAACTTATAAAATAAGTCATACAATTTCCTCATGGAAGAATGGCTAGCCTTACTGACCAATGTTATAATACTTGGAAAATTGTTCCAACAACCATATCTGCCTGAGATTCAGACTTTGTTGGTGTTAGGATACCTCGGACTTAGCATGCTTGAGATGACAAAGGTGCAACATACATTGACAAGATGATGATGCAAGATTCTAGGGAAATGAACTACGGAAGCAAGCTTTGAATCATGAGTTCGATTGTTGGACACATGAACACAATCTCAAGACATTCGTGCCCACATGGAAGTTTTTAGAATGGCATGCAATCAAGTTCTGGTTGGGAACCATCATCAAGGTTATCAAAGTTCCATCTTTTAGTCCGGATTAGCTCCTACAAAGGAACTTCTTTTTCTTAATCGAATCAATATGTGGCTTGATGTGTTAGGAAATACATATGGAGTGAAGGTAGCAAATACTCAAACGATATAACAATTTTCATTTGTGTGAATGATTTGGGATGATCCCAGAGGAAGCGAAACAAAGCTTCCTAATATTCATGGCGGCAAGTATGCAAGTGAACTTATGGAAAAACACTTCTTTCATCAAACATATACTTCATGAGCTAGGCACAAATAAAATGCTTTCGAAAGTGTCAAACACTAGCTTGAAGGTTCATCATGAACCACAGAGAAGATGAGGATGTGGCCGATGGGCTCACGAACTATTCATTGAGATTTACATGAACATGAATTTGAACCATTGAGTGAACAAGGTGATAGTATTTGTCAGGTCAAATGATATAACGACGAATGTTCGAGGAAAAATCCACAATTAAACATTGAACGAAATTTGCAACCAGAAATCTGGACTAAGTAGCCCGACCAATTTTAGAATGGTGATTCAACAACCAATACACTAAGAATGGATTTATTGTTAATTAACTTCAAGGCAATAGGGTTATCATGCTAGAAGTGTTGAATTTACACATAATAGTCCATTTGTCGGCATTCCGATTAGAAAAAACACGGGGACCAAGAAATGAATGGAGATGGCAAGAAGTATCACTTGTATCAATAATCCTTAAGAGGTGGTGAAATTCTCACAACATCCTTGACATAAATGACAGTAATACTCTAAGGTAGAACAGAACATAAGCTAGAAATCAAGGAACTCAAGGTACAACACAAAACATGAACACGTTTGTGTTGGGAGGGGGAAGGCAATAATGTTGTTGATGATAATGCAAATCATCGAGGGACAAGGATGGTATTCCTCATCATGTATTGAATTGATATCCGGGAAAAACTCAGATGTTGTTGATGATCACAACACATTTGTCGAGTAGTTTCATAAAGATGTAATCGATCAACGATGACATCAAGGAACGAAATGGTGAAGCAAAAAAGTTGTCGGAACCACAGATAAGATTGCTAGCTCAGAATTAATATTTCCTTTCAAGACAACAAACATTATGTTGAAAGATTGATGTAATCTTAGTGCATTGTTGGAAGAGTGTTCTGAGGATCAAGGACATAGACAGCATGGTCAAGCTTTAGCATGATGATGATGATGTAACCAATCAGGTGGGAATGACTTGATCGAGTACAAACTCGTAATTAAGGAAGTTCACTGAGGGTTATCAAATTGCAGTGAGCACTAGATTCATTCATCGGTGTCTTTGAGTGTCTAACAACTACAAACCTGAGGAAAATTGAAATGGGTGAAATGTCATAGTTGAACAAGAGATCATCAGAAGTTATATAGCTCCGAGATATTCTCGAGATACAACGGTAATACTCGGAGGTAGATCAGAATTAAAGGTTGAACGGTTGTATTGATCTATAGAAGACAAGTACCTTAACTTGTCCGAGAAAAGGGATCAAAGAAAAATAATATGGTTGGAACCACGATTGCAAAATACCAAATCCCAATATAAGATGAACTTATACCAATGGGATAATTAATTTTAAGAGAAGATGCCATGATAAGGACTACATCGTGTCCATGAGCATGAACACAGACTTCAAGGTCGACTCCCACTTCTTCAATGCATAACCTATCATTCACTTCTCGCTTTCGATGAAGTTGTAGCATTGAAACTTTTATTGGGCAAAACACCAAAAGAGCATGACTAGTCAAAACTCTCGGATTCACACGGATTAGGGAAGGCATAGGTTCAACCCATAGGGGTACCTTAGGAACAGCTACCACAACTTCAAGAGTAAATAACCCCAGCTCGAAGGTATAACATGGGTGAAAAAAGGAGAGGATACAATTTACCAAAGGCATATCAAGGGAAGATCTCACAAGATTTTTTAATATGAAGGACACTCTCAAACAATAATCCAACAAGGGTTTTAACGGTCCACAAAGTATCTGATGTGAGTATCAGTACTCAATCAGAGGAAGAAAGGATGCAAGGCATCAAATTATATAACATCTAAATAGTCTAATGCTTCAATACCAAAGGAATTATGATTTCCAGGTTGATGTATCAGAATCCGATGCTTCGATCAAATACAAGTGAGATGAATGAACTTAGATGGGCAATCAATCAAGGTTTGATTTACCGAGCACCAGCTCATGTTTGGGAAGACGCCTGAGCCGGATGATAATTTATAAGGATCAACTGATGATTGTGTGCATTAGTACACATGTTGAATCAATAAGATCAAATGACAATCACAAAGGATCTTAATGAATATTGGTAGACATATGGAATTAACCATAATGCAAGCATGTGAGGAAGGCCAAGAGCAATAGGCTAATAAGGATTTCGGAAGATCGAATAGCAATTCGAAGGATTTTTTGAAACCCATGACAATTGAGGGCGAATGAATCCCCGGTAAGTGTGAGCAAGGGAATCGCAAAAGCGATGAGCGCAAGTTCTCCGGAGAACATCACAAAGTATCTTCAGAGTCTTCTGATGAATCAAGTCATCATCTGGAATGAGGGGCTCTCCGAGAGGAAGTAGTTATGAGAACCTCAGTTAGAGTTAGCAAAATCCTTAACCTGAAATAGAAGAGAGATCAGAACCTAGAATATATAAGAGGAATAAAAGATCCTAATACCTCCCAACTGAGTTGTGTGCCTGTAAGCCACGCAATAATGTTAGTAAAAAATCAAGTACTAGACTCAACTTCGGCCAAGGAGTCGGAAAGGGGGCTACCTACAAGCAGTCGGCTCTAATACCAAATTGTGGTGCCCCCATTTTGATCGTACACTAATCGTATATGCAAATGCGCACGATCAAGATCAAGGACTCACGAAAAGATATCACAACACAACTCCAGACACAAATGAAATAATTCAAGCTTTATATTACAAGCCAGGGGCTCGAATACATAAGCTAAAGTACATAAGAGTCGGCGGAAGAAACATTATCTGAGTACACACATAACAAACAAGTTTTGCCTTAAGAAGGCTAGCACAAAAGATACATAGATAGAAAAGTCAAGGCCTCCTACCTGGGAGCCTCCTAACTACTCTGGAGTCTCCACGTGGTGGTAAGCTCCGTCGGGGTAGTAGTAGTCATCAGCGGGATCAACAATCTCCTGGGCTACATCACCTATTCGCGGCAATCGTATCGAGAGGGAAAGGGGGAGCAAATCAGCGGTGAGTACTTGTCACGCCCAAGATGCGACCCTATCCTCAATTTGGCACGAGGGCCTCGTTAGGTATAGAAGTGCATCTCGTCGTGTCGCAAGAATGGATATCGTTACAAGTACATGTACTGAAAAGAAGATATATATATATAGAATTTGGCTTACACTCGCCACAAGCTACATCAGAGTCACAGCAGTACAATACATTATCATCATGAAGAAGAGCAGGGTCCGACTACGGACGAAAACAAACAAGAAAAGAAGAACGACGTCCATCCTTGCTATCCCAGGTTGTCGGCCTGGAACCCATCCTAGATCGATGAAGGAGAAGAAGAAGAAGCAACTCCAAATGAACAATCAACGCGCTCGCGTCAAGTAACCTTTACCTGTACCTGCAACTGGCAATGCTAACACATGGTTAAGCAAGCGGTAATATAGCCAATCAGTGGTTTGCTAGGTTGAACAGGTTGAAGGTTTTCATGGCATTGAGAGAGGCCGATATTTAACATGTGGTAGGAAACGATACATAATCGATAGAAACGGTAAAACTATCATGGCAATGATAGTAATGGTATCTAGGGAAATGGTCATCTTGCCTCAGATCCCGCTTGGAAGAAGAACGACTCCGTGAAGCAGACGAACCGATGTAGTCGAATGGATCCTCACAATCCGACACGCTTGCGGAACTCTATCGAGACAAAGGAAACCGGAAACAAGAATCAACATACGATATACACCACACGATGCACAACACAACTGATGCATGAAGAGCTGAACACATGCAAGTCACGGCATGTCAATTCACAACACTCAAACACTACACGTTAAGTGAAGTTCAATATGCAACGAGTTGCATATTGACGAAACTCCACGTACGAATTATTTAGTTCACTCTCGATTATATACATGGCAATATTAAATGTGGTTAAACATGGCAAGAGGTGAAGTGTAATTAATCTACCTATCTAGGCATTTTAAATGAGGTCGGAAATGACATATAGCACCTCCAAAACGACCTCACATGTTAAGTTACAATTCTGTCCAGATCTGAACTAACGTGTATAAATAGTTGTTAAACAGAAAAAAAAATAGGTTCACGTGATTTTATGCGTCGTTACAAGCAATTTACACATAGAGAACATCTCCAACGGAGCTACGAACACCGTAAGATATGATGGCATGAATGCAAAATGTGTGCTACAACGGTCACGAGCACTTCAAAACATACAACCAACAAGATAAAATGAAACTACACGAGATTCTAAGCAAGTTTCATATAGGACACGATCAAAACGGAGCAACGGTTCAACAACTACGAGCAAAACAAGAAATCACTACAATCTGCCAAAAACAGCCACATAGCATTTTCTACACCCCACAACTACGAGCTACACGACTCAAATATAATCAACCAAGGCATGGGACGATAGAGGGTAAGAAGCACTACAACATACAACTAACAACAACTAGCATGGAAGCATGGATCACTAGGAGAAGAAGTCACAAAATGGCTTCTCACACACTATTTCAGACTTAGTGAAAATAACACTTCATGAAAGTGCAGTTTTCAAGCTGAAGGCATATTGACAGCAGCAAAACCACAAGCTACAGGACTCCAAATGGCATGAAAATTCAAAGCATGCTAGAGAATTCCAAAGTCTACAACTAACTCCATTGCATCAACCTCAAAGGAGCTACAGATCACAAGATAGACTCATGCAAAGACGGCAACAAAATATAACAGATTCCAGACTTAGAAATATTTCAGCATCTCTAAACCAACACTATTTCCTAGCAAGTCAAGAACAAGCAAACCACACCTAAACATGGATTTCTATTGCAACCAAAATTACCAGGGGCTAGCATACATATCCAAGGGCAAAACTCTAATTGACAACTCGTACAAAGCACACACGGATTAAATCTTACAAAATAGACAAGAGGCAACATGCAAAAATATCACGCGAACGAACTTGCTCCAAAGCTAAAACTAAATACACAGTTAAATCCTATGGATTTTTCTACCCCAAGAACATATAAAACATGAGGGGTTGCACAACAATAATATCGCCGCACGTAAATGCGAGATAATGTCCTAAACATGGAAAATAAGCTAGTGGCAAATCCCTACACGCCAAAATACCAAAGACTACTCTAAAATACATGGCAAATGGGTTCCTAAAACATGAATATTTCTACTACGGAGTTCGAACAAACCGGACACGCGCGAAAAAATAACTACAGGCAAAACATAATAGACAGCACACTTTTCTAGGGATTCGGCACGCTAAACTACGTCAAACAATTATGCAAGATACAAATTCGAATTCTACACACAAAACTACACAAAAACCATATGCTACACGTCGCGATCCGACTTACGGAATAAAAGATACGGACGTTTTTATATTCACCTATTTCTGGAATTTATTAATTCCGAAAACAACCTAAAAATCTAACGGGCCGAACAGGGGGCGCATTTTAGCAAAGATGCGCCTAGGCGGGGGAATAGCACAGGCTCACCTTGGGGCAGGCCACTTGGACCGGTGGAGCGAGGAGGAGGCCGAGGCCACGAGGCCTGGCAACCGAGGCAACAGAGGCGAGGCGGTGGAGCTGGCCTGGGTCGGTTGATGGGCCGCAGCGGGGGAAGGCCCAGGCAGGCGAGGGAGCTCAACGGGCGCTGCGCTCGGTCGCAGGTCAAACTCCTCCCGTGCTCCTCACGGGCAGGTGCCAATGGCGGCGCGGCAACAGGTTCCCGACGGAGGGGCTCCGGACTCCGGCGAGGGGGCTTGGGGCGAAGCACTGGCGAGGGGCGGTGCGATCCGGTCGGAACGAGGCGGATCCAGGCTCAGGGCGCCGTTCCCGGCGACGAACTAGGGGCCGGCCGGCTTGGGGTGCACGGGGCGGCGAAGGTGGTCATGGCGGCGGCTTGCACGGAGGCGAGGCGAGGCCGAGGCTCCGGTGGCGGTTCCGGTGGGGCTTCCGGCGAGCGGCTGCCAGAGGCAGGACCGACGAGGTACGGGCAGCAGCGCGGGATGGAGGCTCTACTCAGTGACGGGGAAGTGTGGAAGCTCGGGCAGGGAGAGGAGCCGGCGGCGGTGGCTGCTAGATGGGCTTGGATGGGCCCGATCTGGGCCTAGCGGGCCCGGCGGCTGCGCAGAGGAGGGAGGGAGGAGAGAGAGAGTGGTTCAGGGTTAGGGTTAGGCATGGTTTTCGAGGTGGAGAGTGAGGGCTGTCTAAAAATGGCATGGGAGGTCCTATTTATAGGCAAAGGGGGCTAGGTTTAGCGAAATTTCGACCCGGATCCAACCGCGCGGTCGGATTCGAATAGTTCCGAACGCGAGACGGATGAGTGGCTATGTAGAGTATGTATCCGGAGACGAGAGGGAAAACGGGCGACCCGGCAACGCGAATTAAAATATCGAAAGACGTCCGACGATAGACCGAATACGGTGCCGCTACGGTCGACCGTTCGGGTACCAGACAGACTCCGATTGCGACGAAACTTGAGAGGCGGCCTACCTATATTAAAATAAGACCGCACGTCAAATCTCAACCCAATCAGAGAAAGTTTTATGCACACTTTTAAAAACAGGGATTTGACGATGTCGTGGGCGCGTGCGTGTGTGGTCGGGCTCAGAACGGACAACAACAAGAACCGGCAACTAACAACGGATGCAAGTTTTGAAAACTGGCGGCAACGGAGTGCTGATGCAATGTTGATGACGCGCATGATGCGATGATGATAAGACAAATAAAAATAACCACACGACAAAAAAGGAATAGAAGGGGAATCTTCTGGAACGTCGGCATCGGGCTATCACAGTACTCATCCAAAGTATTCGCAAGACTTTCATGAGAAATATGCTAAATAAGCATTGGTTTCAAAGGAATGGAGCTAAATCTTTGGATTGAACTACAAAATTGCCAGAATAGAGAGGGAAGATCTAGTCCTATCAAAGACTAGCATCTTCAGTGTCTTGCAACATTAGATGAGTTCAGATTAGTAAAACATATATAAGCATGTTGTAACAAGGCCTAGACATTCTTCCTTGACTCCATGCGATGAAGCAATCCTAGAGCCAACATTTCAATTTAATATCACAAGTATCCAATTCTAATTTTAGAAGATCCGGATACAACTCTATGCGTCCTTGCCGTGGACATGGCTATTCGAATAGATATACTTCCCTACATGGGTGCACCAACTTACCCCACACGCTCGATTAACTCCGGCCGAACACACTTTCCCAGGTCATGACCGGCCTCGGCTGATCGACACGTCGTAGTCCTACACTCCTACTCCTACCTAGGCTCAACAGAAAGGCCACACTCCGTTCTACATCCTAAATGTGAAGGGATCATGGGCCAATGCCCTTTACAATCCTGCGCGTTGCGAGGTCGGCCAGTGTTAGTCCTGGCACCTCTTTATACAAATACGATGCTTACGCGGGCTACCTCGGCACATGCCGCTCAACTGTGACATCTGAAGAAATTTCGGGTGAATATACGATGTAGAGTACCCATATTTATTCCTGCGTGGTGGTTAGTGTGAAAAAGGCGAGAGGCCTCATACGTCTCCAACGTATCTATAATTTTTTCTTGTTTTATGCTATTATATTATAATTCTTGGATGTTTGATAATTCTTGCAAACACGGAGTTCGTGTGCGATCTGGAAACCCGTTTACTGAAGGAAAATATCTGATTACGGGATCACGAGAATTGTTGACGTGATTGAGTCCAACTCTTAACATATATGATATATTCGGCCAAGCCAGGACTTTGGAGACTCATGAGGGCTGTGGATCCCCTAGGGAGGTTCTAGAGGTGCCCGAAAGCCATTGGCTCAAGGGTCCATCCATCGAAGGGCCATAGAGCACCACAGAGGCACATATAAGGAGAGAGAAAAAAATGTAATTTTGATGGAGCCACCAAGAGCCACAAATTTGTCTCTCCCTTGGCAGCCACCAAGAAGGGGAGAGGCTCCTCCATTACAGCACCAAAACCAAGGAATAAGGAGGGGCAAGGGGCCGCCGCCCGTCGCCGGTGTCATTGCCGCCATCGCCTCCATCTCTTCGGGGCTGCACCTCTCCATCAACAAATCTTGTATTAGTAGTTATGTGTTCAATCTCTCTCTCTCTCTCTCTCTCGTGTTCTTGAGATGGCATGATCTTGATGTATCGCGAGCTTTATTAATATAGATGAATCATATGGAGTTTTCCCCTCTATATCTTCTTGTGATGAATTGAGTTTTCCCTTTGAAGTTTTCTTATCGGATCGAGTATTTAAGGATTTGACAACACTTGATGTATGTCTTGCGATGGGATATTTGTGGTGACAATGGGATGTGCTATTGATCCACTTGATGTATGTTTTGGTGATCAACTTGCGGGTTCCGTGACCTTGGGAATCTATGCATAGGCGTTGGCCCATGTTTTCGTCTTGACTTTCTGATAGAAACTTTGGGGCACTCATTGAAGTTCTTCGTGTTGGATTAAACATGATGAATCCGAAATTATGTGATGCATATCATATAATCATGCCCATGGGTACTTGTGGTGACATTGGAGTATCTAGGCGACATTAGGGTTTTGGTTGATGTGTATCTTAAGGTGTTATTTTAGTACGAACTCTAGGGTTGTTCGTGATAATTATAGCGATAGCTCATAAGATTGATCAGAAAAGATACTTTGAGGTGGTTTCGTACCCTACAATAATTTCTTCGTTTGTTCTCCTCTATTTGTGACTTTGGAGTGAACTTTTTGTCGCACGTGAGGGGTTTATATATGATTCAACTATGTTATTATTGTTGAGAGAACTTGCACTAGTGAAAGTATGGACCCTAGGCCTTGTTTCCAAGCATTTATACAATGTTTTGCTCGATGTTTATTATTTGTTACCTTGCTGTTTTTATATTTTCAGATTACAAAAACCTATATCTACCATCCATATTACACTTGTATCACCATCTCTTCGCCGAACTAGTGCACCTATATATTTTACCATTGTATTGGGTGTGTTGGGGACACAAGAGACTCTTTGTTATTAGATTGCAGGGTTGCTTGACAGAGACCGTCTTCATCCTACGCCTCCCAGGGATTGATAAACCTTAGGTCATCCACTTGAGGGAAACTTGCTATTGTCCTAAAAAAACTCTTCGCTTGGAGGCTCAACACGTGTCTACAAGAAGAAGGTTGTGTAGTAGACATCAAGCTCTTTTCCGGAGCCGTTGTTGGGGAGGTTAGGTAAGCGGCACTCACAACCCGTCAACGAAGCTCTTTTTGGCGCCGTTGCCGGGGAGGTAAGTGCTTGAAGGCATATATTTAGATCTGGTAATTAAATGTTTTAGTTTCTTGTTTTTCACTAGTTTGGTTTTATAAAAGAAAACTACAAAAAATGGAATTGAGGTTGCCTCATACGATTCATCTTTTCAATGTCTTTCGTGAAAATGATGGAAAGGAAAATTGTGCTCAAGTGTTATAAGAAGAAGTTATTAAAATGTTTGGCACTAAATCTTTGTATGATGAGCATGATTGCAATGTTGTTAGTATGAATTCCTTGAATATTCTTGATGCTAATGATATGTGAAGCCACAAGCTTGGGCATGCTATGTTTGATGAAGATGATATGTTTAGTCCCCCAAGTTTTGATGAGAAAATTTATTATGATGAAAGTGTGCCTCCTATTTATGGTGATTATTGTGATTACATATATGCTATAAATAATAATGATAACCATGAAACTTGTAGTCATGATTTGAATTTTCAATTGGATTATGCTTCACATGATAGTTATTTTGTTGAGTTTGCTCCCACTACTATTGATGCGAATAAATTTGCTTATGTGGTGAGTAGTAAAATTTCTATGTTTGTAGATCATAAAAATAATGCTTTATGTGCTGGTTATATTGTGGAATTCCTTCATGATGCTACTGAAAATTATTATGAGGGAGGAACATATGCTTGTAGGAATTGCAATAATATCAAGTTTCATCTCTATTTGTTCAAGGTTTTGAAGTTATGCTTGTTTTGCCTTCCTATGCTAGTTGATTCTTGCTCCCATAAATTGTTTGTTCACAAAATCCCTATGCATAGGAAGTGGGTTAGACTAAATGTGCTTGTCATGAGATTCATGATGCTCTTTTGCATATTATAATTATTATTCCTATGTGAGCATCATTGAAATCATCATGCCTAGCTAAAAGGCTTTAAAGAAAAGCTCTTGTTGGGAGACAACCCAACACTTTTACTTTCTGTTTTGATGTGTTAACATGATTAATCTACTGTATTAATCATGTTTTATAGCTTTTGCTTCAATAAAGTGCCAACTAAAGCCGTTGGGATAGTGTGGATGATAGTTGAGTTGATTCTATGCAAAAACAGAAACTTTTGCTCTCAGTCTAGGAATTTTGTAAATTCACTGGAACGTGATTTTTATCTGCATTTTTTTACACATGATTTATATACAAATTTCCTGGATTGTCCTAAGTTTTCAGAATTTTTAGAGATAGGGAAGTATGGTTACACTACAGATCTTCACAGACTGTTCTGTTTTTGACAGATTCTATTTTGCATGCATAGTTTGCTTGTTTTAGTGTTATCATAGCTTATATTTAGTGATATAAATTACGGGAATAGTATAATACAGTAGGTATCATGTGGGAACAATTATGAATCTTGTCTTGACAGTACCTAAGTGAATGATCATTATTTATTATACTAACCCATCTCATGAAGTTCTGTTAAGTTTTGTGTGATTTAAGTTTTTAAGTTTTGGGTGAGACACCGATATGAGGAAAATAAGGAGTGACAAGAACCTAAGCTTGGGGATGCCCAAGGCAACCCGAAGGTAATATCCAAAGAAGACTCAAGCGCCTAAGCTTGGGGATGCCCCGGAAGGCATCCGCTCTTTCGTCTTCAACATTATCGGTATATCTTACTTGGAGCTATATTTTTATTCGTCGCATAATATGAGTTTTGCTTGGAGCGTCATTTTATTGTGTTGTTCTCTGTTAGTTGTTATTTATAATCTTGTTTTTCAATAAAAAGTTCCAAGAATTGCATTAGGATGCTTGCATTGCATGCTTTGATTGGTGCTCTATAAAAACAGAAACTGGTGATGTAGTGTTTGAATTTTCATATTTTACTGGAACATGGAAAGTTTCTGAAATTTTTACATAGAGTTTTCATATAAATTTTATAGCATGTCCTAAATTTGCATAATTATTTGAGTTACATAAGTACACTGTTTTCATAAATTAATATAGACTGTTCTGTTTGGATAGATTGTTGTCATAGTTTTGTTATCTACTTATCCTATAGTTTCCATAGCCTATATTGATAGATATAAATTTTGGAAATGATAGTAAATAGTAGATTATGTTTGAAATTATTATGCAACTTGCCTTGGCAGTATATAAAGAGTTGATTTATTATTATGAGCACTAACCTACCTTACGAGTTCTTTTCAAGTTTTGTGTGGATGAAGTTTTTGAGAATAGGTGAAACCGGGATACGAGAGGATTCAAAAAAGATACAAAAGCTCAAGCTTGGGGATGCCAAAGGCACCCCAAGTAAATATATCAAGAACTCTCAAGCATCTAAGCTTGGGGATGCTACGCATCCCACCTCTCTTCATCAACAATTATCTGTTAGCCTATGTTGAGCCTAAATTTTTTTATTCATTCACATGATGCGTGCTATTCTTGGAGTGTTGTTTTCCTTTTGCTCGCTGTTTCATAAAATACTCACATCTGAAAATATTCATTGAGAGAGAGAGAGAGAGTCCTCACATAGCTACTTAATTGTTTGACTACTTATTAATCTTCACTTATATCTTTTGAGAGTAGCTTGCCATTTCCTCTCATGCTTCACTTATACCTTTTTGAGGGATGAAATCTTTATGCTCATGTACTTCATTTAAATTTGTTTGATCTTGTCGAAAAAGCAATGGCAATATATGAAACTAGTCACAAAGCGATAGATATCTAAGAGGGATATAATTAAAACTTTCATGAAGACCATGGGACAAATTAAACTTTATTCTTTGCAATAGTTTTGAATCATGATGATAGTAATGTGTGAGTCATGTTAGTGAGTAATTATGCTTTAAGTAGGAATAGTGGTGTTAAGGTTTGTGATTCCCTATGCATGCACGAAAGTCAATAGTTATGCAATGAAGTTACATCTTACTTGTGGTGCATTATTCGGTGTTGGTTATTACTCAAAGCTCACTTATG
Source organism: Hordeum vulgare subsp. vulgare (assembly GCF_904849725.1). NCBI lineage: Eukaryota > Viridiplantae > Streptophyta > Magnoliopsida > Poales > Poaceae > Hordeum > Hordeum vulgare. The sequence goes on along the minus strand of NC_058519.1, from coordinate 264,263,233 downwards.
AGACTTTTTTTGTTCCTCGGTTTGGTTGCTTCCCAATCTATTTGCTTGCCTTCATTGGTACTAAGTAGAAATACTACTTGTGCATCCAAAATCCTTAAACCAAGTTTTGCCTCATGAGTCCACCATACCTACCTATATGCGGTATTTCCATGCCGTTCCAAGCAAATTTGTATGTGCCATCTCTAAATTTTCAAAATAAATTTTCTCTCTTGTGTGCCCGTACCGCTCATGAAATGGTGGGGAGTATCCAATATTTTTCCATGCTAGGTGGGTTATTCTCACGATATGTGTTGATTCACTATCATTCACGAGAAGGTGGCTCGTATTCGGGATGCCTAGTTCCATGCTCAAAAATCAAATCAAATATAGTGAAACAAAACTCCCCTAGGAATGTAGTTGGTATGGACGGTATCCATGGATTCGGCTCGCCGTGGAGTGTGATTGATTGGTGGACGGGGGGGTAAAAACTTTACCATTCTGTTTGGGAACCGCCTATAATTAATCTAGCATGGAAAGTATTGTGAGCTACTTTGTCGTGAACCATCTTCATCCTACGCCTCCCACGGATTGATAAACCTTACGTAATCCACTTGAGGGAAACTTGCTATTGCCCTACAAAACTTTGCGCTTGGAGGCCCAACACGAGTCTACAAGAAGAAGGTCGTTTAGTAGACATCAAGGCCTACTAAGATCACATATCCAAACCCATTAATGTTTTGTTAACTGCGGTGACGATCAATGATCCTGTCGATCCTATCGCCATATGTCGAGGACTTGCGGGAAGGGCCACTCCCATCCCTCTCCTGGACGGTCTGCCTACCCGGCCGCGCCTCATAATTATTTCACAGGTACCCCTTGGGGCCTACCCGACTCACAAGAGACTATTGGGAACTCAGGTCCACCTCAATCGGGGTGGCACCGTGTGTCCCTTCAGTCCCATCACATTAGTAAAGGGGGCAACAGTTAAAGTAAATGTGTGCCCTTGTCATCAAGAGGGAATTCGAGGAATCACCCTTGATGGATTTCACTCGATGTAAGTGTCAGGTAAACTGGGAGGAATCACCCCCGAGGGTTCACCTTGAGGTGTTGCATGACACAGTCGTTATCGGGAGTGGCGAAGGAGGAATCACCCTTCGTACAACTAAGGGGTGTGATGTGATGTGTCGGGCTCAGGACGTCGATCAAGGGGATCGAGTCATCAATGATGAAGCGGGGGCAACATAGTCAAGTGAGGGGATCACTGATGGTTCACTAACCAACCTATACTAAGCATTTAGTATAACAGTAAGGTACAACAACAGTTTAACAAAAATAGGCTATGCATCAGAATAGGAGCTATCTACAAGAGTAGCAAAATATAATCCAAGCATGAGGGAGAAGGAAATGGATGATATCATAATGATCAAGGGAGGTTTGCTTGCCTAAATACTCTACGGCAAGTGGTTGAACGTCAGTGGCGTGGTCGTACACAGCAACAGTGTTGGTCTCGATGTCTATCGAAGAGAAGAGGGGGGAAACAATGAATATAAAGCAAACAAATGCATCACGATGCATGACATGACAACATGCAGTGTTAGGGTGATCTAACGCAGTACTACACGTTGTAGACGGATCGGGAAAACATGTGACAATATTTCCCGGGTCTCGGGCTTTTGCTGGACAAATGAATCGGAGGGGAAGTCCCATGTTCATCATGCTAGGGGCGTGTGACACATGAACGGACAACGTATCGGATTCGTTGGATTCTTCTCAGCAACGTGCATATATAAATTATTTTCATCTCACTTGTAGATTTTTTATATTAATTTTGAAGTTTTATTAATATTCTAAAATTCAAAATTAATATTAATTCAAAATTAAAAGAAAAACCACTAGGTGCACCCAGTCGAGTGCACCCAACAGTATAACAAGGACTCAAAGGGAGGGGCGAGTTGACTGGGTCAACTGGCGAGTCAACACAAGCTGACTGGTGGGGGCCCCTGTTGAGTCAGCACACTTAGTGGGACGGCCCTATCCAGTGAATAAGTGGTAGGGCCCGGCCTGGTGTGACAGTGGGCTAATTCGGGGTTAATTTAATTAACACGGTTAATTAGAGGGTAGGGTCTCCTTGTTGGTGGCATGTGGGCTAACTAATTTTTTAAACTAACCAAATCCAAAATTAGCACGGGATGGCTCCACGTGTCAATGACACGAGGGGGGTCGTTAGCGCAGGTTTTGACCCGGGTTTGACCGGCGGCTCGCTGCCGGCGAGGCCAAACGCGGCGGAGGGCGGCAGAAACCGCCCTCAAGCGACCAAATGAGCGGAGGGGCTCTACGCATAGCTGGCGACGCGACGCATCCAATGAGGGGGAGGAGCAGGTTGCGGGGGCACCATAGCTCGACGGAACAGGGCACGTGGCGGTGGCCGGAGCTTCGGCTCGATAGAATCGAAGACAAAGGCTCGCATTGAACGATCTAATGGACCAAGCAACACCTACGCTCGACTACGAGCACGCTGGCATGCTCAGCTAAGCCCGAGGGGTGCTACAGCGACGGCACGGAGCTCATCCACGACAGCGGAGCTTTGGCAATGAAAACGGCGAAACGGGGCATGGGCGCGAGTGAAAAGAGAGGGCAAACGGACGGGAGGCTCACATGGTCATATAGGGGGAGGCAACGGGCTCGGGTAGTCCGGGGTTGCCGGAGGGGAGCGAATCGACGGTGAGCAGCTTCAGCGACCGGCGGCGCTAGCGAGGTCAATTCCGACGTTGTGGCGATCACCAGCTCGAGCTGCTCCTCGAGATCGACGAAGGAGACATGACTGGAGATCCCGGGCAAGCTTGCAGGGCCTGGCGACGAATGTGGCCGCGCGTTTCAGCGGAGCCCGACCATGGTGGCGCTCGGTTGCGGTGGGAGAGAGCGAGGGGAGTGGGTGAGGGGGAAATGGGGCGTGCCTAGGTTTAGCATTGGCGCTAGGGAAGTCGTCGACGTCTTGAGGTCATCCGGGAGCCGCGAGATGGCCCGCACGTGGCCATCCACGACCACGAACGCGCCTCCGTCGACCACCGCACAGGAGGGGGAACAGGGGTAGGGGGAACGCGGTTGTTGGGCTGGGCCGGTCACTGGGCTGGTAGCATTTCTTTCTTTCTCATTTATGTTTTAATTTAAATGTTTATGTTTTGATTTAATTTTAGCACTAAAGGACTTCATAAAATAAGAAACATGTCCATTATTACAAATGCAATATTAGGCAGTGCCGTAAAAAGTTTAGAACCCATTTGAAAAGTTTGGGAAAAAATGTAATTAAAAAGGCACTTAATTAATTGTTTTGGCATGTGTTATAATTGTTTCGAGACACTAAAAATACTTTATAAAATGTTGGTTCTAATTTTACAAATACCACCTGAATATTTGTAACCCAAACATGATTTTTGTTTTCTGCTTTGCCAAAATATTTAAACCACATATGAACTGAATTTTAAATTTCAAAAGGACTTTGAAATGGGATATAATTCAAATAAGATCATGCACTGTTTAACAAAATGGATTAGCTTAAACTTGTGATCATTGTAGCTTGATTACATAAGTTATTGTAGCTGATAATCCAAGGGTGTTACATTCAAGAAGCCGAATAGAAATGGCCCACTAAGCCATTATTAAGATCAACTTAAGCAAACATTAGCCATCGATGCCAACATAATTTCAGAGTTCGCTCAGATTATGAGGATTTAGAAGCAAGTCATTATTTATAACATTAAAGAAGAAAAACAGCTTCATGTAACATGCAAGGTACAATCCTTCATATTCGTTTCCACTTCGCCATCAAAGTACACTGGCTTCATCAGTGCATCAAATAAACATCGACATAAAAGGTTCAACCAATAAGGTAAGCTACATCTGCATGTGCAGAAATGAGCTTCACCAGTTTGCATTATTTCTGTGAATAAAATCAGCAAACAAGAAGTGGTGCTTATGCAGAAGCTGCCATCAGCAGCTCCCTATCAGCACGATCGCGGATCCTCCTCTCCAACTCAGGTCTGAAGTGCCTGATAAGACCCTGCACAGGCCATGCTGCAGCATCCCCGAGGGCACAGATCGTGTGGCCTTCAATCTGCTTCGTGACCTCCTGAAGCATATCAATCTCTTCCAGCTTCGCATTACCCACTTTGAGCCTCTCCATGATCATCCAGAGCCATCCTGTACCCTCACGGCAAGGCGTGCACTGCCCACAGCTCTCATGCTTGTAGAAGTATGACAGTCTAGCAATCGCATCAACTACATCTGTGGATTTGTCCATCACCATAACTGCTGCAGTGCCTAATCCGGACTGTACAGCCTTTAGTGCATCATAGTCCATCAACACGTCATCACATATGTGCTTTGGCAAAAGAGGAACAGACGAACCGCCAGGGATAACTGCAAGCAGGTTGTCCCATCCTCCTCTCACACCTCCGCAGTGCTTCTCGATTAATTCCTTCAGAGGTATACTCATTTCCTCCTCAACAGTACAAGGTTTGTTCACATGACCTGAGATACAGTACAGTTTTGTTCCCGAGTTATTCTTGCGTCCAAAACTCGCAAACCATTCTGGGCCACGCCTAAGAATTGTTGGAGACACAGCAACAGTTTCAACATTTGTGACAGTTGTGGGGCAGCCATACAGCCCAGCATTGGCAGGGAAAGGTGGTTTCAGCCTTGGTTTACCCTGCTTGCCTTCAAGGCTCTCCAGTAGGGCAGTCTCTTCACCACAAATGTACGCACCAGCACCAAAATGTATATGCACATCGAAATCATAGCCTGACCCGCAAGCGTTCTTACCAAGAAGTCCTGATGCATATGCTTCCTGCCGAGCTTTCTCAAGGTTCAGACGCTCATTCACATATTCACCTCTGATGTAGATGTAAGCAGCTGATGCCCTCATTCCAACTCCAGCAATAAGGCACCCTTCCAGAAGCTTGTGGGGGTCATGACGCATGATTTCCCTGTCTTTACAAGTTCCTGGTTCACTCTCATCAGCATTAACAACAAGATAAGAAGGACGTCCATCAGAGACTTTGGGCATGAAGGACCATTTGAGGCCAGAAGGAAAACCTGCACCTCCGCGCCCTCGCAGACCTGATTTTTTCATTTCATTCACTATCCAGTCTGCCCCTTTAATCACTAAATCCTTGGTTCTATTCCAGTCACCTCTCTTCATCGCACCTTTCAGAAAAGGATCATGAAGACCATAGAGGTTGGTGAAAATGCGATCTTCATCTTTAAGGTCACCAAAGTGAGTCTTCTCTGGAGGTGGGGGTGGTGGTGGAGGCTGTGGTGTGCTTGATGTAGTAGCAGCCTGGGTGCTGAATGATCTGCCAGCAGGATACAGGTCGGCACACGAGGGAGAACGAGTAGGCTGTGCCCTTGATAGAGAATGCAAGTACTCAAATGCAGCCTGGAAAGAAGGAAAAAACAAAACAAAATGAGGGATATGCCAATAAAGTATCTTGGCTTGACTATAACTATCTGAGCCAATTTTAGAGTAAAGGAAGACCTATAAGGCAATGATAATTTAAAAGGGAAGGAAGATAACAAGGCAATGATGCCAGCAAGCAAGCTAGCTGAATGTGGATGAAGTTGCACACTAGCCTTGGACAAAGTACAGAAGCAACAGCACAGCGCAGTGTGACTGTACACCCTCCGTCAGGGTTTAGTGGGCCAGCCAGCCAAATAGGCAGGACCAAGGAACCCCGGTTTACCGCTGGTTATTAGCGGACGCTCCAGAAACCATACAATCTAATGCCTTAACTGATTCGCAGTAATAGCTACCGCATACCTCCCACCTTATTTGCCGCGCGCACCCCCGTCTTGGCCAATACATGGCCAATAGAAACCAACCAACTGATCGTTTGTCCGTTTTAATTGAGAACGGAGACCACCATCCCATATTTGTGCTAACAGAAGGGAGTTAATTGCAGCGATAAATGAACCGAATGAGGGGAGCTCGAGGAAAAATTGAAGCGTTTGCACATCTTGAGTGAGGCAGCTGCCTTTTAAATCCAGACATGCCTACGCTGCTCGCTGGCCTGATAAACCCGGACGGAGGGAGTATAACAGAAGCACCATATATGATGTCATCATAACTCATATAAATCGCAGTTGCCCTTAACCAATTATCTGGACACATAATTACGACTAAAAATGAGAATTGTGTGCCGAAAATCACAACAAATCCAAATGGCCAATAAAATAACGTAAAATCCAATAGGAAAGACTAAATTCATGACCAGCATTATTCCACTTTGTCCTATTCAAACAAATCAGCTAAACAATCACAACATGTTAGCAGGACAACTCCACAACCACTAAAGAGCAGTAGCCTAATTTTCCCATTACCCCAGACTTGCAATGAACAAGGTCATGACAGCAGCTATCCATAACTCTCCACCACCCAAACCCAATCCCAGATCAAGGAAACAGCTAAAATCCTAGACACACATATATATCTGGAGTTCGAATGGGGGAAGAGGTGCTCAGGATTGTCTACCCCCTTGGTGGCAATCTACAGAAATGCAGAATCCTTGGCCGCCTGCACTGGTACTTCACCTGTGGCAAGCATCCAGCTGCTGCGGACCCAAACCAGTAGTGGCGGCGGCACAGAAGGCCAAGCAGTGGGCAATGTGGCATAGGATTTTTTTTCCTCCTTCTTGGTCTCCTATTTGTTTTATGGTTGGATGGACACGGCTTGTGGGTGCGCAAGTGTGTTGCTTCGATCTGGGGACTTTGGAGCAGAGAACGTGAGATGTGTTGGACAAGACGGACACCCTACAGACTTGGTTCAATGGTCATATCATTCTGTTTCACTTTCTAATTTTGTGATTCAATATGATACTTATTGCTTAATCTGTTCAATCTTGATGTCCTATATAACTAAATAGTTGAAACACAATAACCTATTTATCTCAACACACAAGCATGCATGGGAAAAGAGCCACCTCAACATGCAAACATGCATAGTAATAGGCCCACCTCAATAATCAATACAGTGAATCATACATATCTTCAATTTTACTCTACATATGCTTAATCCAAATATTCATTTTTCATACAACCAAATCCATCAAAATATATATCAACAATATCACGCAGCAACGTGCAGGGTATCATCTAGTTCACCAAATTTTGGTGTGCAAGCTATTTACAGGATTTAACTCAGATTGCATATCTAATAAAAACACTAGGAAATAGAAAGAAAATGCGCATGTTACAAAACCTCAACCATTTACCAAGACTGGAATCAACCCTCAAGTACATAATCAAATACTTCACAACCTGAATTGTTGAAACTAGATAGTTTGCCCAAATCAAGCACATCGGAGAATCTACTATATAGCAGCTTAGCAAAGATCAAAAAGGGCATAGTGCTAATTCAGACACCTAAGATAGCACTGTAAACCCAAATGCTTGGTTAAGAACAACTATAGGATATCATTCTTATCACAGGAAAGAAAACCATCAATAACATAGGCTATATGACTTCCAGGTTACCTAGCAAAGGATTACAAACAAACTAATGCCGAGAAACAGATGATGTAACTGTAAATCTGTAACAGTGGGTCACATGCTACAAACCCAAGTAGGCACGCAAAGGAAATAAAAGTAACACTTCAAACATCTGTAACCTTTTCAATTAACACTAAAAGCCTAACTAAACCCAAAATTATCTTCACTGAACTCATTTTATCCCTGCACATGAGACCTTGATAAACACATGCCCATGTTTACCTATAAGTTGAAACGGGAAAAGTACCACAATGGTGGAATTCTGATCTCATATCAGGTAGGAAAACAATTTCTATCTAAAGAGCAAAGACTTTTTTTCTCATTTAAGCAAAAGGTTAGCAGATATTTTCTCTTACATGTCCCAGTGCAATAACTGACCACATGCCCCACTCAATCAGGAAACAATGAAAACTACAGGAGGCGTGTCTCATTTCACCACAAAGAACATTATTAGAACTATAAGACAAACACAACACCCATAGCGCGGTTTGATGCACATGCATCAGAACCCATGCAGCTAGTATAGAATCGAGTGTTGTGGTAGAAAAATAGAAAAACCAATCTGGGCTACATCAAACTACACCTGTCAAGCTCATGAACTAACTATAATCTCCCTCCACGATTGGAAATGTAAGTATAAGCAGTGTTTGTCCTGCCAAACGTCAGCCGTACTTATATACTAACAACATGTATTTCTACAGCTGCAACAAGGGACTGGGGGAGTCGTACGAGCTGCCTATGGCCACCCAACGATCTACTTCAATCTCGACTTCACAATTAGAAATCAAATCCCCCAAAGGGATTCGAAGCTGCTAACACCCTTCTCCGGTTTCGACGCCCCAAATCCGCCACTCTATCCATTTCCATTTACAGACAACAGGCAGATCCAAGCGCGAGCCCCGGGTGGGTATGGGGGAGGGGGGAGAAGGTGGAGTTTGTACCTTGCGACCGGGAGAGATCTCGGCCGATCTGAACAGCGCCCACCGCAACGCCATCTCCGCCTCCGGTTGGCCTCGAGTCCGTCGGATTTGGAAGAAAAAAAACAGGGAGAGACTGTTGTGTTGTGGGGAGGAGAAGCGGGGCGAGCTCCAGGCCAGGTGCAGGAGGGGAAGCAGCGGTCTCTTGAGGGGGCGGTTGCCAGCTCCTGGCAGGAGATGGGGCCCAGCCCACGACTCGCTTTCATTTTCTATTCCCCAGGCCAGGCCCATTCTCCATGGCGCTTTCTCCGGACAACTTGTTGATTTTTTTTCTTAATTAATTAACCCCTTAACTAAAACGAAGTCTCGAGCGAGTTAATGTGTGTCTTCATAGAGGTGGGTGCACGTATATTGATTGAATTGTGTTCAAGAAAAGAGAGCTATCATTATCATCTTGAATCACGCGTTGACCATTTTGCAGAGGGGGCTCTCGTGGTAACCACGACGTTTCGTTGATGCTAGGGTGTACTTTAGCGGGTGAGGTGGCAATTATGCCATCTTGAAGCGTTTCTTACTCAAATGTAGTCACATGTCTGGTGTTAACTAGAGAAGAAGGGGAAGTTGTTGATACAGATGAGTTGATTCAAATTTCAAGCATGGAGTTTATGTGTGGTGATTATGCCCTCGATGAGAGTACATCGAGAGTTACTTTAATTAATTTGAAAGCACATAATGTCCGCACATATCCCTCGCCCTAACCTTGTCGGTCTCAACAATCCTTAGTGTGACCACCGTGGTGTCTTCAATTTTGTCAATTGTGCGCCCGACCATACCTCTGTGCGTCTCGAGTTGCGTCCTCTCCATCGACAATTTCCATGAACCAGAGACTATGGCCTCCTCCTCCCACGCTGCCTTTGATGAGCTTGCTCTAGGTTAGGCATGAGACGACATCTAAGTGCCACTTGATGAGTTGCTCGAACGATGATGACCAACGTGGAGTGGGTAGCCATGTTCGTATGGGAGAAGGATTTATGGGAGATGATGCATCTACCGAAGAAGAAGCAACCTCGAATAGATATCAAACTCAAAGTAAAGAAGAGCAAGCTCAAATAGAAGAGGATGTAACTTGCGGACTCTCCGAAGGAAACTATGATGTGACCATGAAGATGTTGGGTTCTACCGTAGGTGCATCGCACGCTAATTAAAATTTTCTTACACGCAGAACATGTTACGGAGATGGATCACAAATCGTTACCACTAGACATGCAGTGTCGTGCAGCGAAAGTAGAGTTGGTGCAGCGCGTCCGCGAGGTCCGTCCCCTCCTTGTCCGATCTCCCTCGAACAGCTAGTCACCGGATCCCACGTATAGGTTTGCCGGAGCGGCACAAGTGCACCGCCTCTAATAGTGTTCGCACGTGTAGCAGGAACACCGTGTGGCGTACTGGTAGGTCTGATCACACAGTCGGCGGCAAGTGGAGGTGGCTAGTTGCAACATGCAAAGCCCTAATGATGGTGCCCACGTGATCAACTGAATAATTGTGATGCACCTCCACTATATACAAGCATTTGTTGTGGGCTTAACTCTTGGACCTCGCACGGATCCTAAAGCCCACGTGTTCCTTCCCTTGATCATGTGACCCCTTAGGTTCTCGTTCACTTGGTCGTAGGTCAGATTATATCCGGCCTGAATAGTCAGTAGCAGCCTCTAGCAAAACGTGTCGACTCCAAGTGTCCGATGAAGCTGGTTAGGCGAACCTGTACTTCATACTCCCTCCGTCCCAAAATAAGTGACTCAAAAGTGACTCAAATTTACACTAACTTTAGTACAAAGTTGAGTCATTTTTGAGTCACTTATTTTGGAACGGAGGAAGTACTTCGGTTCCCTTTTCCACACAATATATGTTGTCATGCTCAAGGTGACATGGTCATCCTTGTTGCAGCTCGACCTCTCTCGTTCCAGTAAATCTGACCAACACTTTAGGTTATCTCCTAATCCTGATTGCATGGCCATGCTTATCCAGGGCAGATCACCCGAGGGGCCCAGAGTATATCTCTCCTGATCGAAAGATAAAATCCATCTTGCTCAACAATGTCTCACAGCATGGGTCTCGACAAGTCCGAAACCTATCTTTGTAACTTCACAGTCACGGAGTAGCGTTTGGTCGGCCCAAAGCAGGTCTGTCACCATCCCGAGTACATGCACCAACTCAATTATTAGGACATAGAACGTATGTTGTACTAGAGACTCACACATGACCTATCGCTGCGTCTCATAGTTGGGTCTACCCAACTCAGACGTTATCTCGATTGGATCCTACTACGTCGAATTCGACTAGATCTTTCTGAGTCCATATCATCTTGCTAGCATCCAATGCTACATGGTCAGTGTGTCATATGCTAGTCTAATTGGTTGGGCGTCCACACAACCCTTTCGGCTAGGGACCCTTTAGGACATTCAACACACTATGCATAGTCTCACAAACAAGCCACGTACTTGTTAATACATATCATTGATAATGTCCAAGAACTATCTTTCTCATAAACACATAGGAAATATCATCATAAATGATTGCATCTAGGGCAAATCTCCAACAATCTCCCACTTGCACGAGTTAATCAAATAGACATCGAATGCCCATAGCTCTAATGTGCCCTCATGCTTGGATTGTGGAAGCGTCTTAGTCAACGGATCTGCAACATTTGCATCCGTGTGGATCTTGCACAAATTAATATCACCATTGTTTACAAGCTTTCATATCAAGTGATATTTTTGTTCTATGTGCCTGGTCTTATAGTGTTGTCTCGGCTCCTTGGCCTATGCGATGCCTGCTGAATTATCGCATTAAAGGACCAACGGATTTGACCTGCTCGGGAACACACCAAGATCTACTAGGAACTTATGAACACAAACACCTTCCTTTGCGGGTTCACAAGGCGCACTATATTCAGCCTGTGTTGTGGAGTTGGCCACCGTATCTTGCTTGGAACTCGTCCAACTCACTGGTCCTTCATTCATGACATACACGAATCCAGTTTACGATTGACAATCATGCCTGATGGTTTGGATACTAGCATCAACGTAACCCTTTATGATGAGCTCCTCCCCACCTCCATAAACTAGGAACATCTCTTTAGTCCTTTTCAGGTACTTCAGAATAGCTTTCACCATTGCCGAGTGACTCTTACTTGGGTTGGGCTGGTATGTGCTTGTTAAGATTATTGCATAGGCAACATTAGGTCGTGTACATAGCATGGCATACATGATGGATCCTATTGCCGAGGCATACAAAATCCTACTCATCCGGTTTAGCTCATCAGAATGCGTAGGACTCTAAGTCTTGCTGAGCCTTATACCATGTGAGATGGGCAAGAACCTTTTCTTGGCCTCACTCATGCTGAACCTCTTCAACACTTTGTCTATGTATGTGCTCTAGCTCAAGCCGAGCAGCCTCCTATATCTATCTCTATAGATCTTGACGCCTAAAATGTACACTGCCTCTCCAAGGTCTTTCATCTAAAACTTGCCATTCAATGATTCCTTGACTGAGTTCAGCATTGAAACATCATTTATGATCAGCACTATGTCATCCACATACAAGATCAAAAATACTACCGAGCTCCCACTAGACTTCTTGTATAAACAATAGTCCTCTTCGTTCTTGATGAAACCAAGGTCAGTGATGACTTCATCAAAATTAATATTCAAACTCCGAACTGCTTGACTCAATCCATCAATGGATCTCTTGAGATTGCATATTTTTCCAATGTTAGTTGTATCGACAAAACCTTCGGGTTGTATCATGTATACATCCTTTTTTAAATTTCCATGAAGGAAAGTTGTTTTGACATCCATGTGCCATCTCTCATAATCAAAATATGCAGATATAGCTAGTATGATCCTAACCAATTTTAGCATCTCTACTGGCGAGTAGGCATCGTCATAGTCAATTCCTTGAACTTGTCCATAACCTTTAGCGACAAGCCGAGATTTGTGGATCTGAACATTTCCATCCACATCAATTTTCTTCTTAAAGACCCATTTGCAACCAATGGCTATTACGACAGGCGACGGATCAACCAAGTCCAGACTTGATTGTCATCCATGGACTTTAACTCGGATCTCATGGCCTCTAGCCATGCCTGGGAATCTAGGCTCACCATCGCTTCTGCATACATGGTTGGCTCATCACTTTCTAGCAACAACACATCACACGCTTTGCGCAATCTTTCTGACCTCCGTGGTTCCGGTGCCGACTCCACTACAGGTTCCCTGACCGACTCCTGTATGATCTCATGACCAGTCGAGTCATCCCCAAGTGGCTCTCGAATTTATTTGGATCGCACCATTCTCCCACTAGCTTACCGACCGAGAAACTCTTTCTCTAGGAAAACCCAGTTTCGAACAAAAACTCTGTTCTCTTCTCGGTTGTAGAAGTTGTATCCCAAGGTTTCCCTCGGATATCCCACAAACATGCATTTATCCGACTTGGGTGTAAGCTTGTCGAACATGAGTCGTTTAACACATGCTTCACAACACCAAATCTTTAGAAAAGAAAAACTAGGACTCTTTCCAGTCTACATCTCATGTGGTGTCTTGTTTACGGATTTTGATGGTACCACGCTAATACATCCCAAATGTATCTATAATTTCTGCTTGTTCCATGATCTTTTGGGTGGCAATGTTATATGTTTTGCTACACTTTTATATCATTTTACACATATTTGGACTAACCTACTAACTCAGTGCACCCAGTGTCAGTTTCTGTCTGCTGATGTCTATTTTGCAGGGGCTTTTACCCAATTTTCCGAAGCCCGAAAAAATCTAGAAAAAATATTAAAAAAATCAGCGAAATAGAAGCTTCCGGATCACCGAAGGAGGCCAGAGGGGCGCCAGGGGCCTCTCAGGCGGCCTGCTGGGTGGGTCCCACCTCCTCCGGTGCCCTCCTTTGTCCTACATTTAGAGTCCCGAGAGGAAACCCTCGTAGACTTTCTGGAATCGCGAATTTCTCCATCGTTCCGCCACTGCAGCGCTTCCAAGATCAGGAGCATCAAGAGACCTCTTCCCGGCACCCTGCCGGAGTGAGGATTGACCTCCGGGAGCTTCTCCACCGCCATGGACGCTTCCGGAACGTGTCGTGAGTAGTCCTCCTTGGACCATGAGTCCATGACCAGTAGCTATGTGATGTCTTCTCTCCAATCTTGTGCTTCAATGGTTAGTCCTTGTGAGCTGCCCTACATGATCAAGGCATCTATGCAATTCTCTTGCTATTGCTATGCTCGGTTTGTTGGGATCCGATGGATTATGAGATTATGTTCAGATTGTTATGAGTTATATATTTGTTTATCCTTTTATATTATGTTCCTTAGTGATTCATGCATGTTCCCTGTTACTATTTGTTGCTTTGGCCAAGTAGTAGATTGTAACCCCAAGAGGGAGTGTTATGCATGATTGTGGGTTCATGCCCCTCGATGTCTAGCTTGGGTGACAGAAACATGAGACTAGGGGATGTGCTTGTTGCCACCAGGGAGAAAACAACGGTGCTTGTGACCACGGTTGCAAGGATTGTTTACCGTACGCATAGTTCGTTAACACAGTTGCCCGTTGCTTTGAGTTTACACTTTGGGTGGGGCTCGCAAATTAATACCTGAGAGATGTTCTGTATAGATATCTCAAGGTGGATGATTAGTAAGTAGATGCTGATGAATAAACAGTCTACTTGTCTTGGCGTAATGTCCATTACTATTGAACCTCTAACTATCAAGTAGCATAATTAGCATTGCGGTGCGATCATAATTCTGTCAATTGACCAACTGTGATTTGTTTACCCAAGCATAGTTGTTTATTGTCTTTTGGGAGAGAGACATCACTAGTGAACATCATGTGACTCCGGTCCATATCACCATCATTGTTTACACCTCCATCATTTACCGCTTCCATTTACTTTTCCGTTGCAATCACTATTACCTTCCCGCTTGTGTTTTGATCCTTTGCAAACTACAAGGCCGGAGAGATTGACAACCTATATGTACTTGTTGGGAGCAAAGTTATTTGTTGTGTGTGCAGGTCCACGTCTTCTGCTAGCGCCAGGGTGGAAGACACCTACTTGTTGAGCCTAGGAGTCCTCCTAGTTCAATAAACCTTACAGTCTCTGTGTGAGGGAAATTTGTTGCTGACTACATCTCCACCTTCCACTTGGGGTAACCAACGAGGGGCGAGAAGTATATACAACAACTCGTCATCAAGCGAATTTTTGGCGCCGTTGCCGGGGACTCCAGTTTTCAAGATAGGGGAGTTGCACGCTATCCTTTACATTTGCGTTTTAGTCTTGTTAGTTTGCTTTTTAGTTTTTGCTTTAGAGTTTTATACCAAAAACACAAGAAAATTAGTTACTTTGCTTTGTTTAGTTAGTATGTCTAAATCCTTTGTCTCTAGTGTTGCACCCGAAGGAGAGATTCTCACCTTCAAACAAAGGGTTGGAGAAAGTTTGAAAGATGCTTGGTATAGAATAAAAAATTCTCAAGATAGAGTCACCAAGAAGCAATCCACCACTATTTTTCTTAGAAATTTTTATGTTGGTATTACTTCCTGGCATAGGTTTGTTCTAGACGCAGCAATAGGAGGGAATTTCTTGGAAGGTCCTGTTGGGGAGGCTCTTAACGTTATGGAAAATCTTGTCGGAATCCCACCTATTGTTGACATATAGGATGATATCACTCTGTCTCATGTTATGAGTAAACTTGAGAAAATAGAGCTAGAGATGCCAAGCATGAGTAAAATTAATGAAGTAGATCGTAGAATTCAAGGGAACTTAAATAGACTTGATAGCTCCATGAACAAAATTTACAAAATTTCGGAGACCCTTAGATCCCATGATGTGGATCCTTCTAGGATTGATAAGATCGAGGATATTTTTGAAACTTTAGGAACTACTCTATCCTCCATCAAGACTAAAAAGGTAGAAACCCCAGCAAGGAAGGGACCTAAGTTCGTTAACATACCCAAGGTTACTCAACCCAAAACAAGTATACCTATTGCTAAGGATGTTGAAACTATGAAGACCTTGGAAGAGATACCTCTCTTTAATAGAATTAGAAATGAAATTCCAATTGGTCTTACTACCTTTGCTTTTACTCCTAAAAGTGTTGCCACTAAGCCTCTCTTTGAGAGTCATCTTAAGACTAGTTGTATCATTGAAGAGCTCTTTGGTGATGTTGATGATGGTTCAATTGATACAACTTGATCTTCTTGCATTATGCCTAGCTCAAAGGCATAAAAGAAAGCGCTTGTTGGGAGGCAACCAAATTTGTTTTTTACTTTCTGTTTTAGTGGTCTTGATGTGTGTTACTACTGTAGCAACATCATTGTATCTTTATTTTTAAGCTTTGTGCCAAGTTATAGCCACCGATTGCAAGAATGTTCAAAAATTGTGACATGTTGTCCAGAAACAGATTATGTTTGCTTGACAGAAAAAATCACCAAAAATCACCAGGGCATCTTTTTTATCTGAATTTTTTTGACAGCATGATATATCTAATTGCATTTCTGGAATCTGTTCTGAGTTTGTTTATTTGAGTTGCAGAAGTACCCCGAAAAAAATATTTACTACCTGTTGTTCTCTTTTTCACAGGTTCTGACATGTTTTGTGTTTCCATTGTTTTGCGAATCCTAAGCTTGCTTTTTATTTGCAAAAATCTTTTGGCAATCATGAGAAGCAGTAGATTTTCTTGAAAATCTTTATTTCCAGCCGGTAATGAATTATTTTATTAAGGGAACTAACCACTCTAATCAGCTTAGGATGAGTTTCGTATGAAGGGAGTTTTCAAGTATGCGATGGGAGAGATGATGAAAGAAGATACATGAGTGTCAAGCGCTCAAGCTGGGGGTACCCCGAGGCACCCCAAGAAATATTCAAGGAGACTCAAGCGTCTAAGCTTGGGGATGCCCCCGTGCATCCCCTTCTTTATCAACAATGATCAGTTCGTCCATCTCCATGCTATATTTTTATCACTTCATATGATATGTGCTATGCTTGGAGCGTCCCGCTTTTTGCTTTTTAGTTTGTTTTAATTTTGCTTGATGTTCATAACAAGTCGGAACCTAGCCTACCTTGTTTGGGAGAGAAACACGCTCCATTCCACTCTAGAACACAACATAGGTTTTCATGCTTATCTTTTTTGCGTTCTTCATCTTTTCGTAGCTACTGTCACGGTTAGCTCTTAGTTTCAATGCTTATCTTTTTAAGAGATTTTATTTAGGTTGTTTCTAGAACTCTCTTGAGTTATCATGCTTATCTTGTTTAGAGAGTTGGCTCGTTGCACTGAGTTGTGTGTGAGTAGGTAATTGAGATTGCTATTTAAGTATAGTAGTAACCTGCAATAGTTTTGAGGTATTGATTTGAGTAATGTTTGGACTATTAGTGCCAAGAGCTTGAGACTATTAGTGATAGGTGTCGTATTTTGGGAAATTCGTGTGTTTTTCAAAAACTAAAAATTAGTTGAGAACTCTAGCTACTAAACTGATCGCTAACCTCTGGAGGGGTTGGAGTATATAGAGTACCCTCATGTTACCATGAGTCGAGGATGCGCAAGGATAACCAAACCCCCAAACACTCCTCCTCGGGGTACTTTTCTCTTTGTGAATTTCCTAACTAGATGGAGAGTTACAGATAATATGTGTATAAGTTCTTCGGACTAATGTGAGTATTCGATTGTTGGCACTTCCACCATTCATATTTTCCTAGCCTCTTCGGTACCGTGCATTGCCCTTTCTCACTTTGAGAGTTGGTGCAAACTCCGCTGGTGCATCCAAACCCATGACATGATACGCTCTATCATACATAAGCCTCATTATATCTTTCCTCAAAACAGCCACCATACCTACATACTAAGGCATTTCCATAGCCTTTCCGAGATACATTTCCATGCAACATCCACAATCTCATGACTTGATCTTCATGTCATACATTCTTTTGCTTGATCGTAGAGTCGCATGCTAGTTGGGCCTTGCCCTCATTACTGCTACATGACGCGCTAGTATCATTGCATATCCTGCTACACTGGCAGAGGCATACATTTCCATACATCATGATAGTTTTCAATTGTCTTTATGTTGAGTACTTCTTATAAAGTGTGATGATTTTTCTTTTTATTCATGTAAAACATAGAGTATTGCCCTTAAGTGAGGAAAAGATCCCAAAGTGGACAAAACAAAAAATCCCAAAGAGGACAAATGAGAGATAAAAAGAAAGAGCCAAAGAGGCCACAAAAAAGAGAAAAAGAAATAAAAAGAGAGAAGGGGGCAACACTACTATTCCTTTTGAAATATCCACACTTGTACTCCATTGCTATATTGGTACTACATAGAGATTATCATTCATGCATAACTATATGGGGTCCCTTACACTATAGAACTTGGTTCGCATATTCCAATGATGAGCCTCCTCAAATGAGCTCTAGGTCTTCATGAGCAAACAAGTTGGATGCACCCCCACTAATTCCATTGGAGAGCTTACCTTAGCTCATATGTGCATCCGTTACATGGCAATCCCTACTCCTCACATCATATCTATCATTTGGTTTTCTCTTGCCTATGGTTGTCCTCATTGATGTGAGCCTTTCACACCTTTTTGTCTTCCTTCCCCATCATTATTCTATTTGCCATCCTAAGTGCCAACATATCTTGCTTACGCTCATCCATTGCATGAGTGCTCAAAATCGAAAGGGAGAGGATCATTTTGATTTGTGCCTGACTAGTGGTCCGGGGATGAGTCAAAATAAGATTCCGAAGGAGACTAAGTGTGAGGTTTAGTAGATTGAGTTCTCAATTAAAAAATATTTTATGATCTCAATCCGTCTCCCACTTCTTGCATGCAAACACCATTTGGATACATTCGAGTCACGGACAGCGAGACCTCTCACACCTTTATGTTCTTACTTTGCTAAATTCAATACTAGATATACACTCTTGCTTGTTATTGTCTTGACTTGAATTGCATATCTCACTTCCTTTACTTTGAAGTTCTTATATGTGTATTAGCATGTCACCACAGAAATTATCGTGTTATCATTTATCTACTCGAGGACGAGCAAAAATTAAGCTTGGGGATGTTGATACGTCCCAAACGTATCTATAATTTCTGCTTGTTCCATGATCTTTTGGGTGACAATGTTATATGTTTTGCTACACTTTTATATCATTTTACACATATTTGGACTAACCTACTAACTCAGTGCACCCAGTGCCAGTTTCTGTGTGCTGATGGCTATTTTGCGGGGGCTTTTACCCAATTTTCCGAAGCCCGAAAAAATCCAGTAAATATATATAAAAAATCAGCGAAACGGAAGCTTCCGGATCATCGAAGGAGGGCCATAGGGGGGCCAGGGGCCTCCCAGGCGGCTTTCTGGCACGGCCAGGCCCTAGGCCGCGCCAGGAGGTCGCCTCGGTGGGTCCCACCTCCTCCGGTGCCCTCATTTCCCCTATATTTAGAGTCCCGAGAGGAAGCCCTCACATGCTTTGTGGAATCGTGAATTCTCCATCATTCCACCGCCGCAACACTGAGATCGGGAGCATCAGGAGACCTCTTCCCGGCACCCTGCCGGAGGGAGGATTTACCTCCGGGAGCTTCTCCACCGCTATGTGATGTCTTCTCTCTAATCTTGTGCTTTAATGGTTAGTCCTTGTGAGCTGCCCTACATGATCAAGGCATATATGTAATTCTCTTGCTATTGCTATGCTCGGTTTGTTGGGATCTGATGGATTATGAGATTACGTTCAAATTGTTATGAGTTATATATTTGATTATACTTTTATATTATGTTCCTTAGTGATTCATGCATGTTCTCTGTTGCTATTTATTGATTTGGCCAAGTAGTAGATTGTAACTCCAAGAGGGAGCGTTATGCATGATTGTGGGTTCATGCCCCTCGATGTCTAGCTTGGGTGACATAAACATGAGACTAGGGGATGTGCTTGTTTCCACCAGGGAGAAAACAAAGGTGCTTGTGACCACGGTTGCAAGGATTGTTTACCTTACACATAGTTCGTTAACACAGTTGCCCGTTGCTTTGAGTTTACACTTTGGGTGGGGCTCGCAACTTAATACCTGAGAGATGTTCTGTATAGATATCTCAAGGTGGATGATTAGTAAGTAGATGCTGATGAATAAACAGTCTACTTGTCTTGGCGTAATGTCCATTACTATTGAACCTCTAACTATCAAGTAGCATAATTAGCATTGCGGTGCGATCATAATTCTGTCAATTGACCAATTGTGATTTGTTTACCCAAGCATAGTTGTTTATTGTCTTCTGGGAGAGAGACATCACTAGTGAACATCATGTGACTCCGGTCCATATCACCATCATTGTTTACACCTCCATCATTTACCGCTTTCATTTACTTTTCCATTGCAATCACTATTACCTTCCCGCTTGTGTTTTGATCCTTTGCAAACTATAAGGCCGGAGAGATTGACAACCTATATGTACTCGTTGGGAGCAAAGTTATTTATTGTGTGTGCAGTTCCACGTATTCTCCTGGCGCCAGGGTGGAAGACACCTACTTGTTGAGCCTAGGAGTCCTCCTGGTTCGATAAATACAGTCTCTGTGTGAGGGAAATTTGCTGCTGACTACATCTCCACCTTCCACTTGGGGTAAGCAACGAGGGGCGAGAAGTATATACATCAACTCGTCATCACGTGCTAAGTGTGAAAGTTGCAGTTTCTAGAGCGTATCCCCAAAATGACAAGGGTAAATTCGATTTGCTCATCATCGACTTGACCATGTTTAACAAGGTTCGATTTCTGTGTATTAACACACTGTTTCTCTGTGACGTACCCGAAGGTGTGAGTTGAGGTAATATACCTTGACTTTTCAGATGATCATCAAACACATGGCTCATTTACTCACATCCACAATCTGATCGCAGAAGCTATATTGTCTTGCCGAGATGATTTCCAACCTCGTTCTGAAACTCTTTGAACTTTTCAAAAGTTTCCGACTTGTGCCTCATCAAATAGATATATCCATATCTACTCAAGTCCTTCGTAAAAGTCACGAAGTACTGATAGCCACCTCTAGTCATTGTGCTTATTGGATCACACACATCACTGTGTATAAGCTCCAACAACCCGAACACCCTTTCGTAACTCTTTGCAAAAGGAGACTTAGTCATCTTTCCGAGCAAGCTTGACTCGCATGTCTCGAACGACCCGAAGTCGGACGAAGTTAGGAGTCCATCATCATGAAGCTTCTTCATGCATTTTAGACTAATGTGTCCAGGCCGGCAATGCGAGAAGTATGTCGGATATATTTCATTAGGCTTATGCCTCTTGCCATTCATGTTATAGACCGGTTACGTTTCTAGATTCAAAATAAATAGCCCATATATAATGGGTAAATAGCTGTGGAGCATCTCATTCAAATAAAATGAACAACCATTGTCCTTTAAATTGAACTCATAACCCTGACTCATCAAGCATGAGGCAGAAATAATGTTCCGACTAAGTGCAGGAATGTAATAGAAATTATTCAATTCCAGAATAAATCCAAAAGGAAGCTAGAGCTGCATCGTGCCGACCTCCAACGCAACAACTCTTGCTTTTATGCCGACCCAGATGTCAATCCCCCCTTATGCCACACGCCTAGTACTTACCAGCCCCTGCATCGAGGTGCAAATATGAACAACTGATCCGGTATCAAACACCCAAGAGCTACTAGTTATGTGAGCAAGGTAAATGTCTATGACATATGTAACAAGTGTACCTTTGCCTGAAGAAGCATTTTCGGCCTTCTTGCCCTGCTCAGTAGGCCACTTGCTACAGTTCCTTTTCGAGCGACCAGTTTCCATGCAATGAAAGCATATGGTCTTTGAGTCTGGTCCTCACTTTGGTGAGCATCGGAGACAACCTTATTCGTGCCCTTTGCCTTAGACTTTTTCTTGGACCAACTCTTCTTGAACTTAGCCAAGTTATTCACCATTAACCCTTGATGCGTGCCTTTCTTAATATCGTGCTCTGCCACCTTGAGCATCCCATGCAATTCAGTGAGCTTCTTATCCATGTTGTGGATATGATAGTTCGAGATGAATGTCCCATAGCTAGCTCAAAGAGAACCCAGAACTGCATCAGTAGCCAACTCATCCAAGAGCGGGAAGCCCAACCGATCCAAAGCTTGCACGTATCCAATCATCTTGATCACATGTGGGCTAGTGGATCACCTTCATGTAGGATCCGAAGTATGTCTAGAGGGGGTGATTAGACAACTTGATCAAATAAAACTTACCCTTTTCCCAATTTTAGCTGTGGGCCAGTTTTAGCAATTATGACTAGTCAATTCACCCTACACATGCATATCTAAGAGTATAGCAGCGGAAAGTAAATACATGCAAATGTAAGTAGAGGGTAGGGAAGGAAGACCAAACGCAAATGTTGACACAATGATATTTGGCGTGGTTCTGATAGATGGTGCTATCATACGTCCACATTAGTGGAGACTTGAACCCGCGGAGGGTAACGACTACGAGAGTCCACGAAGGACTCCACCCACAAGGGGTACACGAAGAAGCAACCTTGTCCATTCCACCACAACTTACGTCCACACAAGACTAGCCTCACTCAGGGTAGATCTTCATGAAGTAGGCGATGTCCTTGCCCTTACAAACTTCTTGGTTCAACTCCACAACACGGAGTAGAAGGCTCCCAAGCGACACCTGACCAATCTAGGAGCCACCACCCTCCAAAAGGTAATAGATGTGGTAGAATGATGAACTTCTTGCTCTTGTGCTTCAAAAGACAGTCTCCTCGAAACTCAATCACTCTCTCACAGATTTTATATGGGTAGGAGAGATTGATTTGGTGGAAAGCAACTTGGGGAGGCTAGAGATCAAGTTTCAAATGGATGGATTGGAATCTCTTGATCTCAACACATGAGTAGGTGGCTCTCTCTTAGAAAAATGGATATGGCAAGTGTGTGTGTGTGTTTTGAGTGCTTACTCTGCGAGTGGGAGGTGGTGGAGGGGTATTATATAGGCATCTCCCAAAATCCAACCATTACAACATTATTGCCCAACTCGATGACACATAAATGAATCTCGGTGGTACCGAGTTACACTAAATGTGGCAACTTTTGAATTCTCGGTGAGACCGATATATGAATCTCGGTGGTACCATTCGATGACCTTGGGCAGTTTCAAATTCTCGGTGAGACCGATTTCAAAACTCGGAATTTCCGATTCTTGAAATCGACATACCAAAAAGTTGGTCACTAGCTTTTGGTGGCTCCGATATGGAAGTTGGTGGTACCGAGAGATTAGGGTTTGGCAAAGGTTCTATCACTGGAAAAATGGTAGAGCTGAAATGGAATTCTTTGTGGCACCGATTTTGATGTGTAGGCTTTGGAGAGAGATTTTTGTGAGATAAATGTTGAGTATTTTTGGTGGCTATCTCTAAGCACTTGAGCAATCAATTCATCATAAGTACCTCACCCCTTTCAATAGTATTGGCTTTCCTATGGATTCAAAAGTGATTTCTCACAAATATAAAATGTAGTGTCCTTTTGCTTGAAGCTTGGATAATCCTACCCCTTTCCTTGCATCAAGGGGTTTCTCCTCACAATCTTTTAGCCAACAACACTGTTTCATAAAAATCTTGTTGCTCCTTAGTGTGAAAACGAGGATCAATAACAGTTCTCCTGCTGACAGCATATAGATCAACAAAACTCCATTGTCTCAGTCCTTGATCTCTCCTCTTCTCCATATCCTTACAAACAGGATGAGCAGCAGTGTGCAATGGCAAGTGTGCTCTCAATTTTCTCAGCACAAATGTATCTTCTACGTCCTCTGCAATAGCCTCTCTGGATGCAGAGCTCTTGTTCTTCTCTGTTGTAGGTCTGTCCCTAGTAGTAATCTTGGGAGCTACTGGCTTCTTGGGCTTGGGTGCTGAAGGT
The DNA here is from genome assembly GCF_904849725.1 of Hordeum vulgare subsp. vulgare. Taxonomy (NCBI): domain Eukaryota; kingdom Viridiplantae; phylum Streptophyta; class Magnoliopsida; order Poales; family Poaceae; genus Hordeum; species Hordeum vulgare. The sequence continues at coordinate 264,239,850 of NC_058519.1, read as the reverse complement.
TTAGGTGCAGACCTGCTTGGCATATCATCTTCCATGAGCTTCTTCTTACATGGAGGTGCATTAGCAACAACCTCTTCTTCCTCTTCCTGAGCATATTCTGCTGGATCTTCATACGTGGATGTCAGCCTTCCAACAACGTGCACCACTCTCTTCCTCGCTCTTTTCTGCCCTAGCTTCTTAGCCTACTTGGAAGATGGGTTCTCAAGTGTAGACTTCATCCCTTTCTGAGCAGCCTGTGGAACTCTCATAGAATCTGGTTTGGCACTCCTTTCTCACAGTCTTATTGATTGTGACTCTCTCCTTTGGCTTGTGGGGGATGCTCTCCTCTGGGATAAAATCAACATCCTTCTCATCAAAATTAAGCTTCTTCCTAGACTTGCTAGCTACCTTTGGCAAATCATGGGAACTAGGTGTACCTGGGTCAGAAGCAGTCCTTTTGGACTGGTGCATGAGTCCATCTCAACACTAGGCTCTCTAAAGTTATTCTGACTATCCTCTGAACCTGACATGCTAACAATCAATGAAGAAAACAAGCTGACCCTATGAATAGAAGTAGAAGATCTGGAGTGGATGAGCATCACAAAAATTGAGAAGTTTTTGCAAATTTGAACTCTGAAAAACTTAACTTTACTTTGTGCAAAAAGGGACAAAAAATTTGGAGCCACCGAGACTATGAGTCTCCTCAACAGAAACTTGGCACACTTTTCGGTTCCACCGAAAAGTGCAACTCGGTTTGACCGAGACTATTCTTAGTAGCTCTAAAACCAAAATCGGTAGGACCAATTTTTCTGACTCGGTGACAGTGGGATTGAGTTTTTTGGAGTGGTAACCCTAAAATTTCCTTTGTTCTCTAATATACTTGAGGCTTCTGCTGGATAGGAAGATTGCAAATGTGGAAAGAAGATGGGAGAACCTAATTTCACAAAATTCAAATTTGGGAGCGCAAGAAGGGGCCGAAAGCTTACCCTAATTCGATGAAGGTCTCGCTACAGCAACGACGACGATGATGATTCCCGTCGACGGCGAGGGTTCCCGCGGCAAGGGCACACTAGACACAATGTAGATGTCCTGGGGACTAGGGCTTGACAGCGAGGAGGTGCGGGGAGACGAAGTTTGAAGGGTTATTTCAAACGTTGGTCCGCAAGGAATATATACCCCTTGACTGTCACTGACACCGAGTTGGATTTTTCGGTGCCACCGAGTTCCATAACTGTCAGGTGACAGTGAAACTCGATGAGGCCGAAAACTTCCCATCGATGGTACAAAGATTGAAAAATCAGATCAACCCTAGGCATCGGTGGGACCGAGTTTTTGAGGTTGGTCACACCGAGATGCACTTGGGAGGTTTTCGAAGTGAGCCCTTGTCGAGACGGATCTCTGAGTGCTCCTCACACATAGTATCCCTAAAGTGCTTGCTCAAATTTTGTGATGTAGCATGAACAAAATTTGAGACGAAAAAGCATAGATAGATAGAGAGAGGTACTTAGGCATTCTTGTATATCCAATTGGACAAATAAAATAGAAAGAGAAATAACAACAATTGGGTATCCTCGAACGAGAAAAATATGCATACCAACATGCTCACACAATAAGATGTCAAATAAAGCATGGTGAAACATGCACAAACACTCTAGTATCTACCAAGAACTTTGGCGATGACGAAGTCATCTATATATGAGTATATTGACATAGGAGCCAAGCAAGAATACTTGATCATAGGTCATACTCATTGTTTAAGCACAAGTGGGGTTACCAATTTTACATAAAAGCTTTCAATGTTTTCACATCTTATTAGATGCTTGTACTCAAGTCTTAGAGTAAAGCTCCCCCTTGATGTGACATCCCCCCTAAGAGGGATAAACTAACCTTGGGTTTTGTCATAGAAGACTTCATGTAGGTGTAGTAGTGGTGGATGCTCATTGTTGATGAAGATCATCTTGAGTTGGGAGCTTTCCTAGTTGTTTCTTACTCTTCTCACCTACATGGGTTAGTCCCAAACACAAGGAACAAATACAAGGATATCTATAGACATGGAGTGAAGTGCATGTGAGAAGATGTCCAAAGATACATTAATTACATTGTCCCTTGCTTTCCTTTGAGGGAATGTGTGACTCCTTGAACTAATGCATATGGTTGGAGTTGGTCGCATATAGTTCTACCAAAATGAATAGGAGTGAATTTCATTGGCGGAGTCACCCCTTAAGAACTTCTCTAGTTCTTCTTCTTGGGGATCCACATCAACTTGATGGTGATCCTTGGAGTTGTGGTAGTACTAGATGAAATAGAGCTAGTAGTGTCCTTGGGAATCCACTCGACCTTGGCTTGGGATTCTTCCTCAAATGAGTCAATCTCCTGTTGAACCTTTCCCTTGCCCTTGTGGTCTTGTGGTGGAAGGTCATCTTGGGAGCTTGTTCCCTTGGGGAGACTAAGCTCATAATTCTCCTTTGGGGAACAAACTTCGGGATGTGGTAATGACCTTCTTCGCATTCAACTCTGTTAGCATTGAAGTAGCCAACACCTTGTTTCTTCTAATTTCCTCCTTGCTTGCGTACAATTTCCTCAAATTGCTTACTTCCAACAAGACTCTTGAAGACACCTCTCTCTATAACTCCTTTCAATAAATCATTTTCTTGGTCAAGTGTAACTTGGCTAAGAGAATCATTAGTGGAATCAACAGAGCTACTAGCAACAACATCATTTGATTTAACTTCAGAATTTTTGTCACTGGATGAAGAAACTTTTTTGCCTTTGTTATTAGTGTTCTTAGATTTAACTTGTGGAACAAAAGTAGACAAGAGTAATCATTTAGCTAGATAAGAAGAACTCTTCTTTAGAAGTTCAGCATTGGTTGATTCTAGAAACTCATGCTCTTGCTCCAAATTTAGCTTCTCGAAGCGTAGCTTCTCATGAGTTCTTGAAAGCTCTCCATGATCTTCTAGAGTAGTTTCATGGGCTAACTTAAGAGTGTTTAATTCTCTATTTAGTTGTTCAATCTCTTTCTTATCATCATCATTCGGCTCCTCTTGACTAGCATGATTATTATCAATTTCATTTTATCATTTTCACCAGTTTTATCAAAGAGCAAGTCATCTTCTCCTCACAAGTCATCCTCATCCCTATCAAAGTCAAAGTACTCGGGGTGTGATACCTTGGGGCCTTTTTCCATGAAGCAGTTTCCAATCCCTTCATTTGGTGAATCAAATATGTCATAGGAGTTGGAGGATACAAGTGCAAGACCGACAACACCTTGATCTTGACTATAGTCAGAGTTGGAGTGGTAGCTTCTCTGATTGGTTGTCGGACTCGGAGTCGGATACCCATTAAACAACATGAGCTTGGTGTCTTATTATTAAGTGTCTCTGGGTGTACTTGTCCTCCTTCTCCAATTCCTTACTTATGCGGGAGTGTCTTCGTTCATAATGATATTCTCTACTCCTCTCTCTGCGAGGTGAATCTTCTCTTGAGCTTCGTCTTCTAGGTGTGTAACACCTCGAGACCGATGCTTTGTAGTATTATTGTTATATTAGTTCCTCTAATTTATTTTGCATTGCATCATGCCATTAAAAATTTGCACCAATTTTCTTAACTCTAATAACTAAATTTTATAGATCTCTTGATCTATTTAAATTTAGGGAATTCACATGGTGATTTCTCTTTATAACATATCCTCCCAATATTTAGGGAGCTATAAATAATATTCTATTAATTGGGAATTAATCATAACACACTTGCAAAATAAGCCCCTGCCCTTTTCTGCTTCGAGTTTCATCTTCGAACCTTGTCAATAATTCTTTCTCCATTTTTCGAGGCTCCTCCTGAATTCTCAATATTTTTAGACACTCCTAAAACCTTGTCTTAGTTCAAACAATTTAATTGATTCAAATGAGTTGGAATTTATTCTTGCATTCATGCGAACTTCTACCTTTCATGGACCAAGCTCATTTTTGAGCGTCGAAGAAATTAACCCCATGCCCAATTCCTTCTCTAATCCTCTTCTTTCCTCTCCTTTTCTTCCTTGCTTATTATTTTTTCTGTAAATAAGCAGATTTGAGAGGGAGTGAGAGAGAGGCCTCCGCAGCCAGGCCAACCCATTGGGCCAAAACCCAGCCAACCATCGTGTAACCCTAGCGCCAAGGAGAGAGCTCCCTCGCTCGATTTCCCTCCCGACCACCGCCACCCTGCCCGCACTCCATCGCTTCCTCCCCCTCCTGTTTGATTCCCTCTCCCTTTCGTTCTCCACATGACCCTGCTCGCTCCCTAGTTCGACCTCTGACCATGGAGTGCCGTCGGCCAGCGAGCCCAAACCATTGATGTGCCTCCCTCCTTCCTCTCCCCCTCGCCGCCTCTCTTGCTCCACACCGTCGTGCCTCACCCCTTTTGATCGCCCTCGCGCCGCTCCTAGCCATTGTTGGCGACCCCCCTTTTTCCTTGCCTCGCTCGACACCGAGCCTCGGGCTCCTCCCATGGATGTGTAACACCCAAGATGCAATCCTATCCTTATTTTGGCATGAGGGCCTCGACGGGGATAGAAGTCCATCTCGTCGTTTTGCAAGAATGGATATCATTACAAGTACATGTACATAAGAGATGAGTACATGGAATTGGCTTACGCTCTCCATAAGCTACAACATGAATAACACAATACAACAATATAATCAATCACCATGTAGAAAAGCAGGGTCCTACTACGGACGAAATCAAACGATAAAAGAACGGCGTCCATCCTTGCCATCCCAGGCTGCCGGCTTGGAACCCATCCTAGATCGATGAAGAAGAAGAAGAGGAAACTCCAAAGAGAACAATCATCGTGCTCACGTCAAAGTATCGCTTTACCTGTACCTACAACTGTGGTTGTAGTAATCTATGAACCACAAGGGACTGAACAATCTCATTTCCAAAGGTATCAAGACTGGCAAAGCTTAATGGGTGATGTATGGTTAAGTGGTGAGGCTACAACAAGCATCTAAGCATTTATTTGAGTGGCTAACTTACGAATACAAGAATAAGAGGGGGGGGGGGGGTAATCTACGCATAACAGACGTGAACTAATAATGATCTCAAAGTTATCCTGAACACCTACTTACATCAGACATAACCCCACCGTGTCCTCTTTCGGATGCAGAACTCACGAGAAGGGACGGTCACAGTTACACACATAGTTGGCATATTTTAGTTAAGTTTACGTCAAGTTATCTAGAACCAGATGTTAAACAAAGTTTCCAAGTTGCCACATAACCGCGGGCACGACTCTGAGAAAGATTTAACCTTGCAGGGGTGCTCCAGCTGGTCCATCACAAACTACCACAAGCTGCGTTGGAAACCTCGACCATAGAAAACATGTGATCTCCTTGGATTCCTAGTGTAAAACCACAACCTCGAGATAGCCCAAGGTATCCTCGGAATCCCTCACACAAGACGTTCGAGAAAGGTAAAACAAATCCAACAAGGCCGCCCGACGTTTCGATGATCCCGATAGGAGCCGTGTATCTCATTTTTAGGACATGACGGATTAGTGAAGCGTATGGTGGCCTGATAGACATCTCCCGAGTTGCCCCGGGTTGGCCCCACACGATGCTCTAGTTTTGGACCAGCAGCAGCAACACTGTCCCCCTGTATTATGTTGAATTACTCCTCGGGTTCATGACGCCCTATGCTTTCAGTATTATTATGTTGGGCAATTATAGTACCAATGTTGGGCCTTGCCAAACGACTTTTATCCCAAAACAAAAGTGAAGGGGGTCCCCATAACAACTCCAAGCATGTTAGGAGTGCTTAATATGGTACTTAACACCAGTAGCCGAAACTAAGGCAACAAAAGCAGAAAAAACACCCATCCAAAAGGCCAAGCCTTATGCCTTTTACCATGTATATAGGTGCATTAAATTTAATAGAAATAATATGGTGATATAACAAGGAACCCATGTTTTCAGATGGAAAGCAATTGCACTTGCAACTAGCAATGCTATCAAAAGGCTGAGCAAGCGGTAATATAGCCAAACAGTGGTTTGCTCGGTTGTGGAAAGGTTAGAGGCTTTTCATGGCAATGTTGGGAGGCTGGCATTTAAGTGGTAGGCAGCGAGACATAGTGAAAGAAACAAGATAACTAGCATGGCAGTGATAGTAATGGTATCTAGGGAAATGATCATCTTGCCTGTGATCCCGCTTGGAAGAAGAACAAATCCATGAAGTAGACGAACCAACATAGTCAGACGAATCCTCACACTCTAAAGCGGTTCGGAAATCTATCGAGAAGAAACAATCCAGAAATTATAATCAACACACGATAAACAACACAATCATATTCATGAAAAGATGCACAATTAACTATGATGCATGTCCATTTAATTATGCACGACACGACAAAGAACAACAATTTACCACTACACATTAAATGAAGCTCAATATGCAACGAGTTGCATATTGACGAAACTCCATATTTGAATTAATTAGTTCACCCCCTATTAGGTACATGGCAATATTAAATGCAGTTAAACATGGCAAAATGTGAAGCATAAATAAACTACACTATCTAGGTATTTTAAATGACGTCGGAAACAACATATAGCATTTCCGAAACAACACCATAAGTTAATTTCGAAATTGGTCCAGATCTGAACTAAGCATATTTTATATTTGTTAAACAGCAAAATAAAATGGACAATGTGATTCTACACGTCATTCTAGTCGGTTTACACATACAGATCATTTAAAATGGAGCTATGGTTTAAAAGATATGAGCAACACAAGATGATATGCCACGAATGCAAAATCCATGCAAATGACAGACACAACATGTTAAACACGGATGCACAAGATATTACAGAACTACATGAATCCTAGGCAAGTTTAAATGAGGCCGGAACGACAAATAACAATTTCAAATGCAAATTAAGATTCGGTACTGTTCTGCCTATAACACAATTTTAGAGTTGTTAAACATGAAAATAAATGTCACCATGTTATTCTACACATTTTCTAGCCAAGTTACATATGTGGATCATTTTAATTGAAGCTAAGGTTAAATAAATATGAGACAAACTGTTCTAACATGACATTGATGCAACTTATATGGAAAAAGCAAGTTAAACATTTTAAACACATTTGAGAGCTGGATATTGTGAAACTACACAAAATTCTAAGCATTTTCATGTATAGAGTTTTTAAACCCGACGCAAGGTTATTTTGCTATGAATTAAATCATTTTAATATAACATCACGCAAAACAATGCAAACAATAGGTTAAACATTTTTAAACATAAATGAAAGTGGAATATTAAGAATCTAAATGAAATTCTGGACATTTTATATATTCAAAACGTTTTAAACCGCTGTACGGTTTGTGAGTTATTAATGCATGAAGATGAGGGACTAATCTGTAAAACGACAATTTACTGAAAAATTGAGAAATTCGTAGACAAGAAAAAACATGTCTTGGGCCGAATGTGGGGCTACGGGCCTAACACAACACTGGGTGCAAGACAAACATATAGTGCATGGGCGAGGAATAGGTTGGTGCGCTCACCTTGCGGTCCAGAGGGCCGACTCGGTGATGGGCTTTGCTCAGGAAGCCGAAGCGAGTGGGCCAAGCGGTTCGACGCGGCTGGGATAGCTCCTAGCGGTTGCGGGGGAGGCAGTGAGATGGGCTGCACTTGGCCCAGGCGAGCGACGGATCGCGAAGGGCACGACCCACGCACTGGGTCAACGCAGGCGCTGGAGGCATCGTGGAGCCCTCGAACGATGGAACGGCGGCACGAGAGCTCGTCGGATCCGCCTGATCCGGACGAGGCGGCAATAGGGAAGGTCCCGAACGGGGAGATCCAGTGGCAAGGATCCCGGATCTCGCCGGAGTTGAGGTGGAGACGACCGGAGACGCAGGGTTGACAACGAGGCCTAGCGGTAATGGCTTAGCACTAGAGGCGAGGCCTCGGCCGACGAGCTTGGGATGGCGGTGACGTCGGGGTCTGGCGAGAGCTGGCTCGAGGCACAACTCCGACGTGGAGGCGCGAGTCCCAGCGGGCGACAGTGGCTGAGCAGCGCGCATGGATGCACGGGGCAAGGTGTGAGGTGGCCGCCTCCATGCGCGGGGCTCGGGAGCTCGGCTGGCCATGGCTTCGGGCTTGCGACGCTGGCGTATGGGCCCGGGAGGGCCCGATCTGGGCCGCACAGGCCGCGACGATGTCTGGTGCTAGAGGGGCAGGTGGTGGCACGTGGTTGGCTGGGAGAGGCAGCTCAGGCTATCTAGGCAACACCAAGTGGCAGCGGAGCATCAGGTCGGCGCGGAAAATGATGCAGGGGCTAGGGAAGCCAAAATTGGACGGTTGGGGTGTCCATGTATAGCAAATGGGGCTAGGGTTTGGGTCTAAGGGTGGTTTTTCGACCCTGTGACCGTGATTTGATAGTCAGATCAGAGGGGTGGGTTTGCTGGGATTGATGGGCTTGTGTAGGATGACCATGGGATAAAAAGAGAGGGAAGGATGCGACACGTGACTCAAGTTTATAAAACCGAAAAACGTCCGACAAATAAAGTGATGACGGTGCCACTACGGTCGACCGTTCGGGTATCAAACAGACTCTGATTGCAGTGAAATTTGGTAGGCGGCCTACCTACACTATAACGAGACCGCGTGCCAACTTTCAACCCAGTCCGGGAAAGTTTAACAGTGTCGCGGGCGCGTGTGTGTGGTTAGTCCCAAAATGGTCAGCGATAAAAATGAAGAGAACCAGACATAAATAATGGATGCAAGTTTTGAAAACTGTGGGAAACGGAGTGCCGATGCTATGCATATGATGCGCATGATGCGATGATGAATGCGACAAACAAAATAATCACACGGCGACAACGGAGTTAAAACGAGAATCTTCTGGAGCGTCGGTTCCAGGCTGTTACAACTCTCCTACACTAACAAGAGATCTTGACCCGAGATCTAAGAATGGAAGGGAAGAGAAAGAGCAAGAGCAATAGGTAAAACTTAGTCCCTTCTTGAAAAACAAGTGAAACCAACGATCATTGAAGGTTGCAAAGCTATGACGAATGACATGAGAAACAAGCAAGAATTCACAAGAAATTTTGGCAGCACTTCGGTAGGAAATAGAGGAAAAATTGATAAGAAGGAAAGAACTTGAAAATATTTCCGAGCACTCCGGTTAAAGGGACAAGCAAGGGAAGTACATGCTATTGATAAGACGATATGATTGATTCAAAGAGAGAAGCATCACAAAGCCTCCGGAACAAAAGAATAGAAACTATATCACCGAGGAGAAAAGAATGGAGAAGAAAAAGACAACTTCCACCACAATTGAATTGAGGAGCGTCCTTGTTAGAAGAATTCAATGGATTTGTTGGAAAATCAACAATGAGAAGAACAAGTTTGTAGTGGACTTATGAAAACCATCTCAAATAATGAGGTGACAACCAGCCACTAACGAAAATAAAGATTGCTTGGGAGCAAGAAGATATGCAAAACTTCTTCCACAAGAGGATACCTTGAGAACTTGGATAAATGATAATCACCATAATAGCTACAATCCTTAGGAAAAACTTTAGGTGAAATCCAATCCAAGATAACTTCAATGAAGAAACCATGAGTTGAAAATATCTCATGAACAAGAAATTGGTGGGTTTAACTATCTCATTCTTGAAACAAAATCTCTTTGAGACTCCTCCACTAACAAGAATGCTATAACACCACCTCAAGGAAAATGGAGGAATAATTCCACCTTGAAATGCAAGAGAAAGAATACTTGAGGTCCTCCAAAAAAATATTAAAGAACACTTTGAGAAATAATTATATCCTTGAATAACCACCATGAAGAACCTTTTGGGGAACACTGAAATGAAAGAACTACACGTTGGTACGTCCATTTTGCATCATGCTTTCTTGTTGATATTTATTGCTTTTTGGGCTGTTATATTACTTGTGGTACCATATTTATGCCTTTTCTCTCTTATTTTGCAAGGTTTATTTTAAGAGGGAGAATTCAGGCAGCTGGAATTCTGGACTGGAAAAGGAGAAAATCCTAGTCCACTATTCTGCACATCTCCAAATGCCTTGAAAAGTTACGTGGATTTTTTCTGGATTGTATAAAAAATATTGGGTGAAAGAACTACCGGAGGGGGGCTGCCAGGGCGCCACAAGCCCTAACACTGCCACCCCCTGGTGGCGGAGTGGGGGCTTGTGGGCTCCCTGATGGCCCACTAGCCCCCTCTTTTGCTATATGAAGCGTCCTGGTCCAGAAAAAAATCAAGAGGGAGCTTTTTCGTGGTTTCTCCGCCGCCACGAGGCAGAACTTGAGCATATCCAATCTAGAGCTCCGGCAGGACGATCTTGCCAGGGAAACTTCCCTCCCGAAGGGGGAAATCGTCGCCATCGACATCACCAACACTCCTCTCGTCGGAGGGGAGGCATCTTCATCAACATCTTCATCAACACCATCTCCTCTCCAATCCCTAGTTCATCTCTTGTAACCAATCTTCGTCTCGTGACTCCGATTGGTACTTGTAAGGTTGCTAGTAGTGTTGATTACTCTTTGTAGTTGATGCTAGTTGGATTACTTGGTGGAAGAGTTTATGTTCAAATCCTTGATGCTATTCATTACACCTCTGATCATGATTATGATTATGTTTTGTGAGTAGTTACTTTTGTTCCTGAGGACATGGGATAAGTCATGTTAATAATAGTCATGTGAATTTGATATTCGTTCGGTATTTTGATATGCTGTAGGTTGTCTTTTCCTCTAGTGGTGTTATGTGAACGTCGACTACATAACACTTCACCATATTTGGGCCTAGAGGAAAGCATTGGGAGGTAGTAAGTAGATGATGGGTTGCTGGAGTGACAGAAGCTTAAACCCCAGTCTATGCGTTGCTTCGTGAGGGGCTGATTTGGATCCACTAGTTTAATGCTATGGTTAGACTTTGTCTTAATTCTTCTTTTGTAGTTGCGGATGCTTGCGAGAGAGGTTAATCATAAGTGGGATGCTTGTCCAAGTAAGGGCAGTACCCAAACACCGGTCCACCCACATATCAAACTATCAAAGTAACGAACGCGAATGATATAAACATGATGAAACTAGCATGACAGAAATTCCCGTGTGTCCTCGGGAGCGTTTCTCCTCCTATAAGACTTTGTTCAGGCTTGTCCCTTGCTACAAAAGGGATTGGGCCACTTGCTGCACCGTTGCTACTACTTGTTACTTGTTACTTTTTGCTCGCTACATTTCACCTCACTACACCATCACCTGTTACCGCTACTTTCAGTGCTTGCAGTTATTACCTTGCTGAAATCCGCTTATCAGAGCCTTCTGCTCCTCGTTGGGTTCGACACTCTTACTTATCGAAAGGACTACGATTGATCCCCTATACTTGTGGGTCATCAAGACTATTTTCTGGCGTCGTTGCCGGGGAGTGAAGCGCCTTTGGTAAGTGGAAATTGGTAAGGAAACATTTTTATACTATGCTGAAATTTATTGTCACTTGTCACTATGGAAACTGTTCGGGGTATCTTCACCACGAACGGAAGCATGAGGAGTTGCTCCTCGACCTGAGGTACCTACTGAAAATATATTTTATGAAATTCCTTCGGGTATGCTTGAGAAACTGCTGGCTAATCCTTTCACAGGAGATGGATCTTCACATCCAGACTTGCATCTAATCTATGTAGATGAAGTTTGTGGTTTATTTAAGCTTGCAGGTTTGCCCGAGGATGAGGTAAAGAAGAAAGTCTTTCCTTTACCTTTGAAGGATAAGGCGTTGACATGGTATAGGCTATGTGATGATACTGGATCGTGGGGCTACAATCGGTTGAAATTGGAATTTCATCAAAACTTCTATCCTATGCATTTAGTACATCGTGCTCGGAACTTTATTTATAACTTTTGGCCTCGTGACAGGGAAAGCATAGCTCAAGCTTGGGGAGGCTTAAATCAATGCTATATTCATGCCCCAATCATGAGCTCTCGAGAGAAATCATCACTCAAAACTTTTATGCTCGGCTTTCTCACGAAGATCGTACCATGCTTAACACTTCTTGTGCCGGTTCTTTTATGAAGAAGGATATTGATCACAAGTGGAATTTATTGGAGAGAATCAAACACAAGTCTGAAGATTGGGAGCTGGAGGAAGGTAAGGAGTCAGGTATGAATTTCCAGTTTGATTGCGTTAAATCTTTTGTTGAGACAAACACTTCTAGATATTTTAGCGCTAAGTATGGACTTGACTCTGAGATAGTAGCTTCTCTATGTGAATCTTTTGCTGCTCATGTTAGTCTTTCCAAAGAGAAGTGGTTTAAATATCATCGTCCTGTAGAAAGCAACATAGCCAAAACCAATCTAGTTGAGGAGAAAGTCATTGCTTTTAGTGATCCTGTTGTTCCTTGTGCTTACACTGAGAAACCACCATACCCTGCTAGGATAAAGGATTATTCTAAAGCTCCAACTGTGATACGTAGGGGATACATTAGATCACTTGCACCCCCTGAGGAGATTAGAGTTGAACCTAGTGTTGCTATTATCAAATATCTCTTAGCCGAAGACATAGACGGGCATGTTATAAAATTCTGCGAGGACTCCGCTAGAATTGCTAAACCTCACGCGAGAGACAAACACGGACCTGTAGTTGGCCTGCCCGTTGTTTCTGTTAAGATAGGAGATCACTGTTACCATGGTTTATGTGATATGGGAGCTAGTGTTAGTGCAATACCCCGTTCTCTATAGGATGAAATCAAAGATGAGATTGCACCTGCTGAGTTAGAACCCATTGATGTCACTATTACGCTAGCTAATGGATACACTATCTGCCCTCTGGGAATTGTGAGAGACGTAGAATTCCTGTGTGGTAAGACGAAGTATCCTACTGATTTCCTCGTCCTTGGTACTGCACAAGATAGCTTTTGTCCCATCATATTCGGTAGACCCTTTCTCAACACTGTCAATGCTCACATTGATTGCATTAAGCAGACCGTCACAGTTAGTTTCGAGGGTGTGTCTCATGAATTTAACTTCTCCAAGTTTGCAAGACAACCCCATGAAAGAGAGTCATCTGGTAGGGATGAAATCATTGCTCTTGCCTCTATTGCCGTACCTCCTACAGATCCTTTAGAGCAATATCTGCTTGAGCATGAAAATGATATGCATATGGAGGAGAGAGATGAGATAGATAAAATTGTCTTAGAACAATATCCTATTCTCAAGAATAATCTGCCTGTTGAACTGCTTGGGGATCCTCCCCCACCAAAGGGTGATCCTGTGTTCGAGCTTAAACAGTTGCCTGATACTCTTAAGTATGCCTATCTTGATGAGAAGGAGATATATCCTGTCATTATTAGTGCTCTCCCTCAGAGCACGAAGAGAAGAAGTTACTAAAAACTCTGAGGAAGCACCGCGCTGCTATTGGATATACTCTTGATGATCTTAAGGGTATTAGTTCTACTCTATGTCAGCACAAGATTAAAACCGATCCTGACTTTAAACCAGTTGCTGATCATCAAAGGAGATTAAATCCTAAGATGAAAGAGGTCGTTAGAAAAGAAATATTAAAGCTTCTGGAAGCAGGAATCATTTATCCTGTTGCTCATAGTGATTAGGTAAGTCCAGTACATTGCGTACCTAAGAAGGGAGGTATCACCGTCGTTCCTAATGATAAGGATGGACTAATCCCACAAAGGATTATTACCGGCTATAGAATGGTGATAGACTTCCGGAAACTGAACAAGGCAACCAGGAAAGATCATTATCCTTTGCCGTTCATTGAACAAATGCTAGAAAGGCTATCAAAACACACACACTTCTGCTTTCTAGACGGTTATTCAGGTTTCTCGCAAATACCTGTTGCACAATCTGATCAAGAGAAAACCACTTTCACCTACCCTTTCGGTACCTTTGCCTATAGACGTATGCCTTTTGGCTTATGTAATGCACCTGCCACCTTCCAAAGATGTATGATGGCTATATTCTCTGACTTTTGTGAAAAGATCGTCGAGGTTTTCATGGATGACTTCTCCGTTTACGGGTCTTCCTTTGATGATTGCCTCAGCAACCTTGATCGAGTCTTATAGAGATGCGAAGAAACCAACCTCGTCTTGAATTGGGAGAAGTGCCACTTTATGGTTAATGAAGGTATCGTCTTAGGACACAAAATTTCTGAGAGAGGCATTGAAGTTGATAAGGCTAAGGTTGATGCAATTGAGAAAATGCCTTGCCCCACAGATATCAGAGATATACGAAGTTTCTTAGGTCATGCTGGTTTCTATAGAAGGTTGATTAAAGACTTCTCTAAGATTTTTAGGCCTCTTACCAACCTCTTGCAGAAGGATGTTCCTTTTGTTGTTGATGAGGATTGTGAGGAAGCTTTCGAAATACTTAAGAAGGCTTTGATAACCGCACCTATTGTTCAACCACCTAACTGGAACTTGCCCTTTGAAATCATGTGTGACGCTAGTGATTATGCTGTTGGTGCTGTTCTAAGACAAAGAGTTGACAAGAAGTTGAATGTCATTCACTACGCTAGTAAAACTCTAGACAGTGCCCAACGAAACTATGTCACTACGGAGAAGGAATTTTTAGCAGTCGTGTTTGCATGTGAAAAGTTCAGATCTTACATAGTTGACTCCAAAGTCACTATTCACTTTGATCATGCTGCTATTAAGTACCTCATGGAGAAGAAGGACGCTAAGCCTAGGCTGATCAGATGGGTTCTCCTGCTACAGGAATTTGATTTGCACGTCGTTGACCGAAAGGGTGCTGATAACCTTGTAGCAGATAACTTGTCTAGGATAGAGAATGTCCTTGATGACCCACTACCTATTGATGACAGCTTTCCTGATGAGCAACTAAATGTCATCCACATTTCACTTAGTGCATCGTGGTATGCCGATTATGCAAACTATATCATAGCCAAATACATACCACTCAGTTTCACCTATCAGCAAAAGAAGAAATTCTTCTTTGATTTGAGGCACTACTTTTGGGATGATCCTCACCTTTATAAGGAAGGAGTAGATGGTGTTATTAGACGTTGTGTGCCTGAACATGAACAGGGACAGATCCTGCAGAAGTGTCATTCCGAAGCCTACGGAGGACACCATGCTGGAGATAGAACTACCCATAAGGTATTGCAATCATGTTTCTATTGGCCCACTCTCTTCAAGGATGCTCATAAGTTTGTCTTGTCTTATGACGAATGCCAAAGAATAGGGAACATCAGTAAGCGTCAGGAAATGCCTATGAACTATTCACTTGTCATTGAACCATTTGATGTCTGGGGCTTTGATTATATGGGACCCTTCCCGAGTTCCAATGGGTACACTCACATCTTAGTTGATGTGGATTACGTTACTAAGTGGGTAGAAGCTATCCCCACTAAAAATGATGATCACCACACCTAAGATGCTTAAAGAAGTCATATTCCCAAGATTTGGAGTCCCTAGATACTTGATGAGTGATGGCGGTTCACACTTCATTCATGGTGTTTTCCGCAAGATGCTAGCTAAGTATGATGTCAACCATAGAGTTGCATCTCCTTATCATCCGCAGTCTAGTGGTCAAGTTGAGTTGAGTAATAGGGAGATCAAGTTGATCTTACAAAACACCGTCAATAGATCTCGAAAGAACTGGTCTAGCAAACTTGACGATGCACTATGGGCTTATAGGACTGCTTATAAGAATCCCATGGGCATGTCACCGTACAAAATGGTTTATGGTAAGGCCTGTCATTTACCTCTTGAGCTGGAACACAAAGCTTATTGGGCAATCAAAGAACTCAACTTTGATTTCAAACTTGCTGGTGAGAAGCGGTTGTTTGATATCAGCTTGTTAGATGAATGGAGAGCCCAGGCATATGAGAATGCCAAGTTGTTCAAGGAAAAAGTTAAGAGATGGCACGACAAACAAATACATAAACGAGAGTTCATTGTAGGTGATTATGTCTTGCTATACAATTCTCGTTTGAGATTCTTGGCACGCAAGCTTCTCTCTAAATGGGAAGGTCCCTATGTTGTCGAGGAAGTACATCGTTCCGGTGCCATCAAAATCAATAACACGGAAGGAAATTTTCCTAGAGTGGTAAATGGGCAAAGAATCAAGCATTACATCTCTGGTACTCCCATAAATGTTGAGACCAATATCATCAATGTCATAACTACAGAGGAGTACATAAGGGATGTTTGTTAGCCTGTTTCAGACCTTGAAAACGAAGATGTATCTGTTTCGCTAAGAAATTGGACTCCGATACTTTTCCAATAGGAAATTTCTTCCGTTTTGGAATTTTTGGAAAATTAGAAAAATAAAAAGCAGTCCGGAGAGCGAACGAGGCGGCCACAAGCCCTGCCACCGCCCCCTACCCCCTGGTGGCGGAGGGCAAGCTTGTGGGCACCTCGTGTGCCTCCCGGACTCCGTTTTCTCGTAGAGGACTCCTTCTGGCCCAGAAAAAAAAACCAATATATAGTTGCCCGAAGGTTTTGATCTTTGTATCGCGTAGTTTTCCTCTGTTTTCGTTTCGAGCTTGTTCTGCCGTAGATCTAGGTCAAGATGTCTTCTCCAGATTCAGAGGGAGAGAACTATGTGGCTGACTACCTTGCTAACCCCAAGGTCTATGGGGACTTGGAACCATATGGCTGGACCACACATGAGGAAGAAGACTATGAGCCCAAAGGGAAGGAGCAAACGAGTTCGGATGAAGAGGAGGCTCCTCTACCTCAACCTGCAAACACCCATGTGGAGTTCAAGAAGTCAAGCCTCCCTGACCATAGGAAGAAGCCTAAGACCTTGTTTATCCCTTCTCATTTCTTGCAGGAGAGTAAGCAGGAACTTTGCCATAGAGTGTTGAAACTTGAGGAAGAAAATGACAATCTAAGGGAGCAGAACTTTTTGCTCAAGTGGAAATTAGACAAGCTCAAGACTGCTTCAACAACAACACCACCATCACCACCAAAGGAAGACAACTAAGCATTGGTATGGGCAATCCCCTTGGTTTCTGCCAAGCTTGGGGGAGTTGCCCTAGTATCGTATCACCTTTATATCTTTTGCTTTCACCTTTGTTTTTTTATTTCCTTTTTAGTTTTTATTTCTTCTCTTAGAGGAATAAGTCTTTAGTTTTTAGTTTGAGTCTTTTGCTTTTGTCTCCCCCCCGATGTATTCGAGCTTACGAGCTATATAATAAAGAGTTTCTTAGTCAAGGGCTTTGCTTTGTGCCATGATAAAAAAGTATGAAAAGAACGATAGCATGAAAGATCATGAGACGATCTTATGGGAAGTGATAACTTCACTTATGACACGTATGATGATTGAAACTTGTTGAGAATAAATCAACATAGACATTAGTCATTGTTGCAATTAATAAGAAGTAATAAGGAAAGAGAGGTTAACATATAAATATATCATCTTAGACACTTTTTGCAATTGTGAGCACTCACCAAACTATTACATGCTTAGGAGTAGATGTTGGACAAGCAAGACAACATAATGAATTGTGTTTCCTTGGTTCCAAACAATGTTATATGATTAGAGATCCCTTAGCTTGTGAGGATTGCTTCCACCTCATATTAGCCAAAACTCCCGCACCAAGTAGAGATACTACTTGTGCATCCATAAACCTCCAACCCAGTTTTGCCATGAGAGTCCACCATACCTACCTATGGATTGAATAAGATCCTTCAAGTAAGTTGTCATCGGCGCAAGCAATAAAAATTGCTCTCTAATATGTATGATCTATTAGTGTGTGGAAAATAAGCTTTGTACGAACCTGTGATGAGGAAGACATAAAAGCAACACACTGCATAATAAAGTTCTTTATCACAGGAGGCAATATAAAGTGACGTTCCTCCGCACTAAGAGGACACACATTCAAACCTCAAAAGCGCATGACAACCTCTGCTTCCTTCTGCGAAGGGCCTATCTTGTACCTTTACTTTTTACCCTTGTAAGAGTCATGGTGATCTTCACCAATTCCCCTTTTGCCTTTGTCTTGGCTACCGTCACATGTTTGGGAAAGATCTATATTCATATATCAACTTGGAGTTGAGTACTTATGCTTTATTGTTGTTGACTTTACCCTTGAGGTAAACCGTTGGGAGGCAAAACTATAAGCCCCTATCTTCCTCTGTGTCCAGCTGAAACTTTGACACCATGAGTACCATGTGAGTTGTAACAATTGTGGAAAACGAAAGAGATGATTGAGTATGTGGGTTTGCCTTACAAGTTCTTATTTGACTCTTTATGATGTTGTGATAAATTGCAATTGCTTCAATGACTATGGACTATTGTTGGTTACTTCTCGGTAAGGTTTTTTGCTTCATGCTTTGCTTTGTGAAGGAATTGTTACTTTCCCATAAGAATCTTTATGATATATTGCTGTTCTATGTGTGATCATGATGCCCTCATGTCCGTATTATGTTTTATCGACACCTTCGTCCCCAAACATGTGCACATGTTTATGGGACTTGATTTTCGCTTGAGGACAAGCGAGGTCTAAGCTTGGGGGAGTTGATACGTCCATTTCGCATCATGCTTTCATGTTGATATTTATTGCTTTTTGGGCTGTTATATTACTTGTGGTACCATATTTATACCTTTTCTCTCTTATTTTGCAAGGTTTATTTGAAGAGGGAGAATTCAGGCAGCAAGAATTCTGGACTTGAAAAGGAGCAAATCCTAGTCCACTATTCTGCACATCTCCAAATGCCCTGAAAAGTTACGTGGATTTTTTCTGGATTATATAAAAAATATTGGGCGAAAGAACTACCGAAGGGGGGCTGCCAGGGCGCCACAAGCCCTGACACCGCCACCCCCTGGTGGCGGAGTGGGGGCTTGTGGGCTCCCTGACGGCCCACTAGCCCCCCCTCTTTTGCTATATGAAGCGTCCTGGTCCAGAAAAAAAATCAAGAGGGAGCTTTTTCGTGGTTTCGCCGCCGCCACGAGGCGGAACTTGAGCAGATCCAATCTAGAGCTCCGGCAGGATGATCCTGCCGGGGAAACTTCCCTCCCGGAGGGGGAAATCGTCGCCATCGTCATCATCAACACTCCTCTCGTCGGAGGGGAGGCATATTCATCAGCACCATCTCCTCTCCAACCCCTAGTTCATCTCTTGTAACCAATCTTCATCTCGCGACTCCGATTGGTACTTGTAAGGTTGCTAGTAGTGTTGATTACTCTTTGTAGTTGATGCTAGTTGGATTACTTGGTGGAAGATTTTATGTTCAGATCCTTGATGCTATTCATTACACCTTTGATCATGATTATGATTATGTTTTGTGAGTAGTTACTTTTGTTCCTGAGGACATGGGATAAGTCATGTTAATAATAGTCATGTGAATTTGATATTCGTTCGGTATTTTGATATGCTGTATGTTGTCTTTTCCTCTAATGGTGTTATGTGAACGTCGACTACATAACACTTCACCATATTTGGGCCTAGAGGAAAGCATTGGGAAGTAGTAAGTAGATGATGGGTTTGCTGGAGTGACAGAAGCTTAAACCCCAGTGTATGCGTTGTTTCGTGAGGGGCTGATTTGGATCCACTAGTTTAATGCTATGGTTAGACTTTGGCTTAATTCTTCTTTTGTAGTTGCGGATGCTTGCGAGAGAGGTTAATCATAAGTGGGATGCTTGTCCAAGTAAGGGCAGTACCCAAACGCCGGTCCACCCACATATCAAACTATCAAAGCAACGAACGCGAATCATATGAAATGATGAAACTAGCATGACAGAAATTCCCGTGTGTCCTCGGGAGCGTTTTCCTCCTATAAGACTTTGTTCAGGCTTGTCCCTTGCTACAAAAGGGATTGGGCCACTTGCTGCACCGTTGCTACTACTTGTTACTTGTTACTTTTTGCTCGCTACATTTCACCTCACTACACCATCACCTGTTACCGCTACTTTCAGTGCTTGCAGTTATTACCTTGCTGAAATCCGCTTATCAGAGCCTTCTGCTCCTCGTTGGGTTCGACACTCTTACTTATCGAAAGGACTACGATTGATCCCCTATAATTGTGGGTCATCACACGTAAGAATTGAAGGTTGAAAAAGAATAATATTATGACCTTGGAAAGATTTATATGGAGCTTCGTGAAGAGATACTTGAGAAAAGCTTTGAACTCCGGAAAAGAAAAGATGAACAACTTAGAATCAAGATTTTGACAACATGAACATCTCCGGAAGAAGAATGCAACCACTTTGAAGAAAGAAGAATAAGAATTATGTTATGCTTATCCTTCATCAAGTTAAATTGATGACAAGCAATGGATTTATCATACCACTTATTCCTCTTGAAAAGATTGGAGAGAGATACAAAGCACAAACTTGAAGAAGTCTAGGAAGAAACACGAGTAAAAATTTGTAATGAAAGAGGAAAATACAATTGAACTGGGCTACACGAGAACAAGAGAGCATGATTCGATTAGAGAAGGCTTGAATAAGCCACCGGTAAGAATTGCAAATGAATGGGAATACCAAGAATTAATGAAGATACATGAGAATGAAGAGATCATGATCCACCTAACGAATTTAGAACATATGGGGATATTAGAAATGAATGTACTACATGAGAACGAAGGGATCTTGAGCCGCCTAACAGAAAACTTGAATGAGGCATCGGAATAATTAATATACAAACGAAGAGACAACAATTAAGAAGAATTTGAGAAGGAAAGTTGAAAGCTGAGAACGAAGAAATCTTATGAAATGATGGCCTTCAGGAGGATCGAGAAATGAAAACAATTCCGAAATGGTCCTGATAGATTTGGAAGGAATTTCTCATGACCAGAAACAATTTTAGACAGAGCGTGAAGCTGAGATGACAATCTTCAAAAGAATGGACAAGATTTAAGAGAAAAACTTATTCGTTCTTCAACGCAGAGAATGATGTTACGAAGCACCACCGTGAATTACCAAGACACTCCGGAATAATGAATGAGGGAAAAAATTCAGCCAAGAATGAAAATAATTTGACAACGATCTTGAATGAGGAAAAATGACTGATGAGAATCAATCTTACATCATATTAGAAGAGAATTAGAGAAATATCCAGAAAGAATAAAAAGGCTAGGTAGGATCGTAGGAATGCATGTGGTTTATGGGCCCACTCAAAAGAAAACACGGTTGAAAATATTTCTTACAAAGAGATATTACACCGGTACAAATGAAAATTTGATGAGGTGGGAATCTCGAAATAATTGAAAGGATTTGAATGATTTTTTTTTCTAAGATGTCTTTAGCACTCCAGATAGAAAGAGAGGGGTGAATAAACAAGGGAGGCTTGAATAAGAATTTCCAACACGGGAAGCAATTAGCAAATGGGAAGGATATGATGATGTGGGGACCCCGACTTGTAAGTCGTGATCACCGAATGCAAGTGTACAGTGATCCCACAGCTCAATGATCACTAAACACACAGAAGATGAATAACAAGAGTCTTACATTGATACATACCGTCTGAAACAAATAGCGACCATGAAGCTCAAGTCTTACATAGATAGGGCCTCGAGGGCCAACACACCAAACATAACTAACAACGAAAATCTTGATAGAAAGCATGAACCCGGGCCATCTGCCTTAAACCTACACGCATTCTGACTGGGAAGCATCCTAGTTCATGTGTTCGTCTTCAACAAAATCTTCTCTGTATTCCTGCCCTTCCATGCCTGGCCAATTAAATAACCAGTGGCAAGCCAATGAGTACTTTGAATGTACTCGCAAGCAACCCATGATGTGGAACAAGGCAATAGTAATGCATGATATAGCACTAAGTAGGTAAGTTTGCGGAAAGCTAATTTTTGAGTGCAATAACATGTTCAATCTAGTAAAATAATGCATCGACTTGTCGTAGATATCCATATGAACAAGATATAATTATCATCATAAGCCCGGGTTGAACGTCACACGTTCAATTCCCATACCAGGTCGTCTCACTTAGCTCAAGCATCACCTTTCTCATCTCATCATCCTTTCCACATACTCTCTCTCTCTCTCTCTCTCACACACACACACACACACACACACACACACACTAGGTTTATGGGAAACAACTGGACGCAGTTTCAGCAGTATTACCCAACTGTCCTTGACCGTGGACACGACTATTCGAATAGTTTTACACTCTACACAGGTTGCGCGTTGTACCCACAAGACTCGGGGAGCTTCCGTGTCATCCACGACTCGCGGTACATCACGCACCCGAGGTAAGCACCCGAACAATGCCTTCCCCCTGGCAATACTAAACAAAGAGTCCACTCGATTGATACCTAGACCTTAACATGTACATCATACGAGCCTTGATATAGATCGTACCATCCATGAAGGGACCAACGGTGTGCCCGGTGCCTGTGAAAACAACTTGTGGTCTCCCTACCTAGCACGACCCCATCACGAGAGCGACCAGACTACTGCCTCCACTAGTAATGCAGGGTATCTGCTAGCATCGGCCAAAGTAATCAACAAAGCCCCCTCCCATAAGGGGTATCGTGGTTGCACATGTAAAGTTGGGATGGTCAGCAATACTTAAATCTAATCCCATTTCCGAAACCACACACACGAAACTTTTATTGATAACCCACTTCCTTTCCAAGTTGTCACGCATCTCATCACCATCTCCCATTGTCACCCGAGTGGGTTTTCGAAAAGCCTTCAAAATCATTTCTTTCATTGTGACCATGCATAGTTGATATCCTACAAGTATAGGGGGTCGCTATAGTTTTCGAGGGTAGAGTATTCAACCCAAATTTGTAGATTCGACACAAGGGGATCCAAATAATATTTGCAAGTATTAGTAATTGAGTTGTTAATTCAACCACAATTGTAGATTAATTATCTGCAACAATAGGATCAATAGCGCAGTAATATGATAGTTTTGATGGTAGTGGTACCAGTAGCAACAACATTAATAACTTAGCAAGAACAATTCCGTGGAAAATGCAGGCATTGGATTGGGGGATTCATTGGATGATATTCATCATATAACACTTATAACCTAGGGTGATACAAAACTAGCTCTAGTTCATCAATGTAATGTCGGCACGTATTCCGTAAATAGTCATAGTTGCTTATGGAAAGAACTTGCATGACATCTTTTGTCCTACCCTCCTGTGCCAGCGAGGTCCATAAGGAAACTAAGGGATATTAAGGCCTCCTTTTAATAGAGAACCGGAATAAAGCATTAACACATAGTGAATACATGAACTCCTCAAACTACTGTCATCACTGGAAAGTATCACGAATACTATCACTCCGGGGTTTATGTATCGTAACATGTAGTAGGTGACTATAACTTGCAAGATTGGATCTAGAACATAGATATAATGGTGATAACATAAATGGTTCAGATCTGGAATCATGGTACTCGGGCCCAAAGTGACAAGTATTAATCATGGCAAAGTCATAGCAACATCAATCTAAGAACATAGTGGATACTAGCGATCAAGCCCTAACAAAAATAACTCGATTACATGATGAATCTCATCCAACTCCTCACTGACCGGTGAGCCCACGAAGGAATTACTCACTCCTGGTGGGGAGCATCATGGAATTGGCGATGGAGAAGGGTTGGTGATGACGAAGATCGAAGATTCCCCTCTCCAAAGTTCCAAACAGGCTCCAGATCTAGCCTCTCGATGAAGAACATGAGGTGGCGGCAGCTCTGTCTTGTGAAATGTGATAATTCTTTCCCCTTGATTTTTTATCCAAAAATAGGATTTTATAGCACCGGAGATGAGGCGATTGGGGCCACCAGGTGAGGAGCACCCACCAGGGCGCACCAGGAGGGGGGAGTGCGCCCTGGTGGGTGGTGCCCTCCCAGGTGACCCCCTTCGGTGGTTCTTGGCTCCAGTAATTTTGTTTTATTCCAAAATAATTCTCGAGAAAGTTTTGTTCCATTCCGAGAACTTTTATTTCTGCACAAAAACAATACCATGGTAGTTCTGGTGAAAACAGCGCCAGTCCGGGTTATTTTCATTCAAATCATGCAAATTAGGGTCCAAAACAAGGGCAAAAGCATTAGGAAAAGTAGATACGACGGAGATGTATCAACTCCCCCAAGCTTAAACCTTTGCTTGTCCTCAAGCAATTCAGTTGATAAACTGAAAGTGAGAAAGAAAAAAAATTTAGGAACCCTTTTGCTCTTGTTTACATAAATAAGCTTAGGTAGCACCCATGTTTTCAGCAAAGATTGTGACTAACCATATCGACAATAACTCTTAGAAACTATATTAACTCATATCAATAGCACAAGCAACTAGCAAGTAATAATAAAATATCTCAAGCAAGAACACTTAGTCAAAACGATCATGATATAATATGACAGTAGTGGTATCTCGCTAGCCCTTTGTGAGACCACAAAACATAAATGCAAAGCACCTCCAAAGTTCAAGCAGCGACTAAACATTGTAATTCATGGTAGAAAAGATCGAGTCATGATGCATCCACCATTAATTATACACAATGCATGAGGATGATAATAGTGCTCTCATATCTGGAACTTGTTCGAGAAGGTGATGACCCAACATAAACGGTCCATTCGCAGAGGGAAGCAATGCTTTGCAGTGGTGCGAGAGCTCAGATTTTTAAAACATAGGTAAATGTAATTTTGCAAAGTACACCGTTCTTGTTTACTTCACGAATATCAGTTATCGATATCTTCCATGCTAAACACATTAGTAGCGGTTCCCAAGTGCTAAGGTAAAGGTTTACTCCCCCTCCACCAACAACCACCCTCTATGGCTAGCCGAATCCACAGATACCGTCCGTAGCAACATCAATCATGGGGGAGTCTGTTTAATTATTTGTAATTTTCTTTTGATTTCGAGACTGGGAATCTATTTTACCACCCCTCTCGTGCAAGGACGAGTGAATAAACACTCATCATGAGAATAACCTTCTTAGCATGGAAGGTATCAACTACCTCGTGTCACTCTATAAACTATCCAGGCATACACAAGCGGAAATTTATTTGAAGTTTTTAGAGGTGACACTTGCAAATTTACTTAGGACGACAGAGTAATACCGCATATAGGTAGCTATGGTGGACTCATCTGGAGTAACTTGGGTTTTAGGATTTTGATGCACAAGAAGTATTCCAGCTTAGTACAGGCGAAAGCTAGCAAATAGATTGGGAAGCGGCCCACCAGAGAGCGAAAATGGTCATGAACATGCATTATGCATAAGTAACATTGAATACTAGCATGAGTAGGATATGAACACCATGAACATAAATATCATATAGGATATGTTGGTTTTGATTTACCTATATGGATGAACATGTGCGAATTCAAGCCACTCGAAATGTTCGAAGGAGGATACCATACCATCATACTACATCATGACCATTTTAATACATGTTGATATCCAAGATAAATCATTATCCACTCCTAGATACTTAAGCATGGCATGAGAAACTATAATATATAAGGGTCATTGCAAACATGTTTGATCATAATATGCTGAATCATGGATACTAGGCTAAACATATTTACAAAAATAGAACAAGTCAAGTTCATACCCGTTTCTCTCTGCCATAGCCAGTTCATCGAATATCGTCATTATTGCCTTTCACCTGCATGATCGAATGATGTGAAAATAATAATAGTGCAAGAGTGTCGTGGAATAAGCTCGAATCGACAAACATTTTATTAAAAAGGATAAAACAAGGTAATTTGAGCTCTCGATAAACAATAGTGCATATGAGAGCCACTCAACATTTTCATCGTGGTCTCCTCCTAGGTACAACTCAACAAAAGAAAAAGAATTTAAAAGAAACACACTCAAATATTTTTGTAGTTTTTAGTTTTCCTAACTAAAGCAATTTAAAGAAGGAAAGGAAAACAAAAATGAGATAGCTCCAACAAGCAAAAGAAGAACAAGGAAATCTCTTTGGGTTTTCTTTTAACAATAAAACTACATTAAACTTAGAAAGAAAAACAAAAGAGAAGCAAGAAATATATTTTTTGATTTTCTCAAAGTTTTTCAAACGCAGAAGAAAAAAAGATAAAATAAATCTAACATGAATGATGCAATGAAAAGGTGTGAACACCGACAACTCGAATGAAATGTGCGAACATGAATGTAATGTAGGTGGGAGTACGTACTCCCCCAAGCTTAGGCTTTTGGCCTAGCTTGGCAATCACCATTTGTAGTAGCCACCCGGTCCCATGTCAAAGTGTTGTGGTGGCGACACCAGAGCGTCCCACTCCTGGGGTTCCTCCTCCACAACTGCCTGGGTATTCCGGTAGGCAACGATGTCGTCTGGCATAATTCTATATCCGTTCCTGGCAACAGGATCAAACAAAGTAGGTGCAGGAAACAAAATAATATCATGGGTTACCACACTGAAAACCAGGTTATAAGGAACATTATGATCATGGTTATCACTATCAAGGATGATACTCCATAGATTGACGATCGAGATAAACCTTGGGAAAACGGGGGTCATGTTGGTGTATTTGAACTTCGAAACGATTCGCCAGGCGAGTGGCACAAATACCACCATGAAATTTACCCTTATTCCTATTAAGTTGTAAACGTCGTGCAATAATGACCCCTAGGCTAAAGGTAGTATCACTGTATAGTGCGCAGCGTAAGACAACTAAATCTGGGGCACTAAGTGGACTTGCCTTCTCTCTAGCAAGCAGGCATTTCGAAATGAAAAGAGCAAAATAATGCATAGAAGGAAAATGCAAGCTAGTGGCTCTAACATGCGAAACTCCTCTCTCATCTCCCACTCACAGAGTACGATAAAAGTCCTCAAACTCTACGGACTTAGGCTCTCTAAGTTCCCCACGAGCGGGAATCAAGCACATGTCGCAAAATTCTGTGAGCGGTATTTGATGGGGTTCAGCATATAAGTCAGACCTCACTTCAGGGGGGTTATTCCTATTCAGAAAATGAGAACTTTGCACAAAGGATTTTTTAAGGAGATGGTACTGTGCACACTCAACTGGCGATGAAGTCGGTGAGACCAGCGTTAGCAACAAGTTGTGCGAACTCCCGACTGGTTTGGCCTCCTCCATGAAGGGATTATGTGGCCATTCACACGGTCGCACCTCCACCCTTCTTGAAGTCTGGAGATCATTGTCCGACGATTCCCCAATAACTCCCTTGGAAGCCTTCTTGGAAGCAAACTTACTAAAGAAAGCTCATCTTATTCCTATGAATAAAATTCTGAAGAAATTTAGCCTACAAAATTTTGTCAACAAAACTTTGCAAGATTGATAGCAACTACTCATAGGGATGCATAGAGGATATATTAAGCATTCAAACTACTTAGAACTCTAGGAATTCAACATGCAAGCTCATCTACAGCAGCACCAAAAGTAGCTAATTATTCAAAATATAAACCACTAGAACAGAAACTAATTGGATGAACAGAGGAGTCACCTACCAAGCAACAATACCCCAAAACAGTTTCGGAAATGGAGCTTCGAGCAAAGAGATCGAAATCCGCGGGTTTGAGAGCAAGAACACGAGAGAGAAAGCAATGGTGATTTGTTTTCTGGGGGTAGGTGATGACTAGGGCTTAAGAGATAAGTGAGAGGGCCCACGTGGGTCCACCACCCACCAGGGCGCGCCTGGGGGTGCCAGTGCCCACCTAGTGCATCCCTCTCTAAAGTTATTTGTACTAGAAATTCATAAATATTCAGAAAAATTGTATCAAATTTTCATGACATACTAAGCAGTTTTATTTTTGGGTCTTTTTTTATGACACGGGAAAAGCAAAAAAGAGACAAAACATGACATTTTATTTTATTTAACTAAATAAAACATAAAATAAACTTATGACAGAAAGTTTGTGCTCACTAAATTCATCAACTTCATACTCTCTAAAAAATGATCCATTAATAAGGTTGATCAAGTCTTCTTAATAACCACCTTCGATTAGCATGAATCTGAAGAACTTTCGTGAAACACTAAGTTACCTCAATGGAGATATGCATGTCCCCAACAATAATAATTTCATATTTCTTTTTGGTAGTAGGTAGAGGTAGATGACAACTTCCAATAGTGAGTGTCGGAGATTTTTCAATAACATTTATACCATTCACTTGGAATTGTTTCTTTGGAAAGTGCACCGTATGCTCATTACCATTGATATGAAAAGTGTCCTTTCTTTTATTGCAATCAATAACATCCCCTGTAGTATTCAAGAATGGTCTACCAAGTATAATAGACATGTTGTCGTCCTCGGGCATCTCAAGTATAACAAAGTGAGTTAAGATAGTAACATTAGCAACAACAACGGGCACATCCTCACAAATACCGATAGGTATGGTAGTTGATTTGTCAGCCATTTGCAAAGATATTTTAGTAGGTGTGAGTTTATTCAAATCAAGTCTTTTATATAAAGTGAAATGCATAACACTAACCACTGTTCAAAAAATCGGCCGATTCACCGATTTATCGGTCGGTTAATCGCTACTCGGGGTGTGACCGCTAAGATAAGGCCTTATATTCACCATTAATCATTTGGGCCAATTTTCAGTCTGACAAGCGACTTATCACGAATATTCCGATTAACCAAGCTGGCACCTTGTGTACAAAAACCTAAATTGGGCCTCCATTGAGTCCACACCGCCGCCATGTTTCAGATCCACATCGCCAGCTCCACCCTTTTCCTGATCCACTCTAGCACCGCCGCCGTGTTTGCCTCCGATGGCCGGAGCTAGTGCCGCTAGAGCTGCAGCCCTCTGGAACTACTCCTCCTCTTCCCCAATAGCTAACTCACCTGTGCGGCTACGCTCTCGCCATCTCTCCGTCTCCAGTAGGAGGCAGCCGCGCGGGAGCTTCGCCAGGAGCAAGACAATCGCGCCCGACAACTAAAGCTCACTGTTGCAGCCACTTCATGGCTTCCTTCACTAGCAGCAGAGCACCACAATTCCTTCCACCGCTACCACGAGATCGCCGCCGCCTTTCCTCTAGTGGCACTAGATTAACTGGAGCAGTTCGCCGATGCCACCTCTTCCTCCAGCCGTGCAACATCCCTACCACTCCTTCCTCCAGCAGCAAGCAGACCAAAGATCGGACTCATTGGTGCCGCCATCCCCGTGGCTTCCAGCTACAGGCAAGGTAATATTTCTCAAATTGCACAAACATGAGATATTCATGTGCACAACCGTCTTTAGCATCTGGTTCAGATCATCCCTAAAGGTTAGACCGGCCAAAAGTACGATTCAGCTGAATTGTTCTAGGATAATACATGACGTTGTCATTGCCTAAATGTCTAATACATGTTTCTTCCATTGTGTAAATGTCTAATACATGTTGCTGTCCTTGTAGTTTTGTAGATTTCTGCTTCTGGTACTTTATTTGGGATAGAAGAAGCTAATGAAAATGGTGAGGGAAACCATATGCAACCTTGAGTCATATGGCAATGAGAATGTATGATGTTTGCTAGCAGCCTGGTACTTTATTTTGGACTTTTGATTGTGAGTTGTGAGAGAATTAGAGAGCAAAGAAATATGTGTTTATTGGTGGTTGGTTATGTGCTAAGCCAAAGTAGAAAAAGTATGATATGTTTAAGTGAAGATTGTTTGCATTTTTATCTTACCGGTTCTTGAAACCTAAGATATATAGAAAAATTGACAGATTAATAGTGTGCCGATAAAATCAATTAATCGTCCGATTTATGATTAATCTCTAATCTCCAGCCAACCGAGACGATAACGATAAGCGATATCCCGAACAGTGACACTAACACCAGCTCCTAAATCACACAAAGCAGTTTTCACATTATTTCTTTTGATGGAGCATTGTATAGTTGCTATTCCCGGATCTCCAAGTTTTCTTGGTACTCCATCCTTGAAAGAGTAATTAACAAGCATAGTGGAGATTTTAGCTTCCGGTATTTTCCTCTTATTAGTGATGATGTCTTTCATATATTTTGCATAAGGGGCCATCTTTAATATATCAGTTAAGCGGGTGTGTAGAAAGACTGGCGTAATCATTTCAGCAAAGCGTTCAAATTCTTCGTCATCCTTTTTCTTAGTAGACTTAGGTGGAAAGGGCATGGTTTTCTGAACCCATGGTTCTCTTCCTCTTCCATGCTTTCTAGCAACAAAGTCTTTTTTATCATATCTTTTATTTTCAGGTTGTGGGTTATCAAGATCGAGAGTTGGTTCTATCTCAACATCATTATGTGGTTCTTTATCTTTGTTTGGTTGATTACTTTCATGAACATCTTCATTATCTTCCTCATTATCACTAGATGAATGTTCATTAGCAGATTGTGTTTCAACATCAGAGATAGAGATATCATTATCATTCTCATTATCATGAGGTTATCTATTTCAGGTTCACCAGAGGCATGCAAAGTCCTACCATTCTTCTTTTTATTTTTCTTTTTAGAAGGACTAGGTGTATCCGTGTTAACTCTTTGTGGATCTTGTTTAGTTCTTTTAGGATGTCCCTCAGGATAAAGTGGTTCCTGAGTCATTGTACCTCCTCTAGTTACTACTCTAATAGCATGATCATTCATATTGTCATTCATTTCATTAAGCAATTCTCTCTCTGATTTAGCAACTTGTTCTAACTGAGTTTGAACCATAGAGGCATGTTTTCCTACACCTCTAACATCATCGGTGATTCTAAATAACAAGTCACTCAAGCGAGCAATCATATCAGAGTTATGTTTCAATTGTTTCATGACATTGGCATTGAAGTGATCTTGTTTCATCATGTAGTTATCACACTCATATAAGCATTGGCTAGGATGTTTATCACAGGGGATATCTTTCTAATTGAACTTTAATAAATAGTTTACCTCTACCACCTACGGGGGTAGTGCATCAAGTCCATGTATTTCTTCAGTAGGTGGTAAATTCTTAACATCATCAGCTTTAATACCTTTTTCCTTCATAGATTTCTTTGCCTCTTGCATATCTTCGAGACTGAGATATAAAATACCCTCTTCTTTGGAGTGGGCTTGGGCGGTGTGTTAGGAAGAGTCCATTCATCATAATTTTTCAATATATTATTCAATAGTTCCTCAGCTTGTTCAACAGTTTGTTCCCTGAAAACACAACCAGCATAGCTATCTAGGAAATCCCTAGAAGGATCGGTTAGTCCATTATAGAATATATCAAGTATTTCATTTTTCTTAAGTGGATGATCATGCAAAGCATTAAGCAATTGGAGAAGCCTCCCCCAAGCTTGTGGGAGACTCTCTTCTTCAATTTGCACAAAGTTAAATATCTTGTGTAAGGCAGCTTGTTTCTTATGAGCGGGAAAATATTTTCGAGAGAAGTAATAAATCATATCATGGGGACTACTCGCACAACCAGGAGCAAGAGTATTGTACCAAGCATTAGCATCACTCTTTAATGAGAATGGAAATAATATGAGGATATAGTAAACGCGAATCTTCTGATCATGAGAAAATAGGGTAGCTATATCATTCAGTTTAGTAAGATGTGCCACTACGGTTTCAGTTTCATAGCCATGGAAAGCATCAGATTCAACCAAAGTAATTAACTCTAGGTCAAAAGAGAATTCATAATCCTTATCGATAACATAGATAGGTGAAGTTGCAAACTGAGGATCACATTTGATTCTAGCATTCAAAGATTTTTGTTTCAATAAGCATAATAATTTCCTTAGATCATCTCTATGTTTGCAAGCAAGAATGTTTCTAGATATATCTGCATCGATAACATAACCTTTAGTCACCTTAAGCAATTCATATCTAAGAGCACTAGATCTAGCAGGGGTTTCAAGATTTTCAACTTCAAGCACTTCATCAGTTTCAACATTCTCAATGTTTTTAAGTTTAGCAAGTTGTTCATCAACTAGTTCGCCTAATGGCATAGTTTTATCAAGCAAGGTACTAGCATCATCATAAGCATTATGAGCATCATTCATAGCGTAAGCAGCAACATCAATAACTTTCGACATATAAGGATTAGAAGCAGATAGTGGTGTTGCAAGTTTATTTATAACCGAAGGAGAATGAAGTGCAGAGCTCGATGGCAATTCCTTATCTCCCCTCATCTTCGAGGTAAAATCTTGGTTCTATCGTCCTTCAGATTCTTCATAGTTATAAATAGATAATAATCTCGAGTGACTCAACAAATATAGCTGTGCTCCCTAGCAACGACGCCATAAAAAGGTCTTGATAACCCACAAGTATAGGGGGTCGCAACAGTTTTCAAGGGTAGAGTATTCAACCAAAATTTGTAGATTTGACACAAGGGGAGTCAAATAATATTTGCAAGTAGTAGCAATTGAGTTGTCAATTCAACCACACCTAGAGATTAATTATCTGCAGCAATAGGATCAGTAGCACAATAGTATGATAGTTTTGATGGTAGTGATAACAGTAGCAGCAACAGTAATAACTTAGCAAGAACAATATAGTGGAAAATTGTAGGCATTGGATTGGTGGATTCGTTGGGTGATATTCATCATATAACTATTATAACCTAGGGCAATACAAAAGTAGCTCTAGTTCATCAATGTAATGTAGGCATGTATTCCGTAAATAGTCATACGTGCTTATGGAAAGAACTTGCATGACATCTTTTGTCCTACCCTCCCATGGCAGCGGGGTCCATAAGGAAACTAAGGGATATTAAGGCCTCCTTTTAATAGATAACCGGAACAAAGCATTAACACATAGTGAATACATGAACTCCTCAAACTACGATCATCACCGGAAAGTGTCCCGAATACTGTCACTCCGGGGTTTATGGATCATAACTCCTAGTAGGTGACTATAACTTGCAAGATCGGATCTACAACATAGATATAATGGTGATAACATAAACGGTTCAGATCTGGAATCATGGCACCCGGGCCCAAAGTGAAAAGCATTAAGCATGGCAAAGTCATAGCAACATCAATCTAAGAACATAGTGGATACTAGGGATCTAGCCCTAACAATACTAACTCAATTACATGATGAATCTCATCCAACTGCTCACCGACTAGCGAGCCCACGGAGGAATTATTCACTCCCGGTGGGGAGCATCATGGAGTTGGCGATGGAAAAGGGTTGGTGATGACGAAGATCGAAGATTCCCCTCTTCGGAGCCCCAAACGGACTCCAGATCTGGCCTCCCGCTGAAGAATAGGAGGTGGCGGCAACTCCTCTCGCGAAACGCAATAATTCTTTCTCCTTGATTTCTTTCTCTAAAAATAGGGTTTTATGGTGTCGGAGATGAGGCGATTGTGGCCACCAGGTGAGGACCACCCACCAAGGCGCACTAGGAGGGGGGAGTGCACCCTGGTGAGTGGTGCCCTCCCAGGTGACCCCCTTCGGTGGTTCTTGGCTCCAATAATTTTCTTTTATTCCAAAATAATTCTCCAGAAAGTTTCATTCCATTTTGAGGACTTTTATTTCTGCAGAAAGACAACACCATGGTAGTTCTGTTGAAAGCAACGTTAGTCCGGTTTAGTTTCATCCAAATCATGCAAATTAGGGTCCAAACCAAGGGCAAAAGTGTTAGGAAAAGTAGATACGACGGAGACGTATCAATAGTCTTTTTCCATCTGTGTAGCATCTACTAGTATCCTAACTACTTCCCACCCAGACAACCCTCATAGGTGGTAGGATCATGCTCTCGTGCAAGTATCAACAAGGGGTTTCTCAGAGGAAACCCACCATGGTGGGCACCGACTCATGATGAATCAAATACAACAAAAAGATAGTGCTATATGGCATTCAAAAATAAACGGTTTCTTAGACATGGTCAAAGGGCTGCTTGCCTTGCTCAACAAAGTCTCCGGGGTCTTCAAAGTCTTCTGGTCCAAATCCCTCGTCAGCAATGCAATATATCGTCGCAATATTAACGGTAAAAATAAGAACACCACTAAACAGGGTAAATAACTTGCTCAGAAAAATGTGAACTTATTTTTGTAAAATACTAGGGTGATTGTAGGCATTGTAAAAATAGCTAGGTTTTATTTTTGAGGTGTAAAAAGTTGTGAAAAACATTTTAACAAAAGGGTAAAATTTTTAAAACTAGGTTCTAAAATAAACCAATGTATAAAAGTTTTTGTAAAAATTTCACAAGTGGTATTATTAAATACTACACAATATTACAATATTTGTGGTGAAAGAATAAATGGATTTGGATGCATTTCGGCTTATGTGGAATTTTTGCAAACAAACAGAAAAAGAAAAGGGAAAATGGCCCTGTGCCTCGTGGGCCAAAAGCTTCTTGCCAAACTGCCTGAGCTAGCGAAGCCAGCCTAGCTAAGGCGCGGCATGCGCACTATCAGGTTCGAACCTGGGGTGCGGGGCCTAGCGGCCATCCACAGAGGGATAGGCGTGAGAGAGACACAGGCAGGGCAGCAGCTGACGACCGGGCCACACTAGGAGGTCGTCGTTAACCTATGTGAACGGAGGTGGCGGTGCTCACCGACTGTGAGAGCAACGGAAGGCAGGAATGGAACCATTGCCGATTGGGGGGGGGGGTCGCGGAAGTCTCCGGAGTGGAGGTAATCGCTGGTGATGAGGTCCTACGGTGGAGGAGCTTCTGGAGGTGGTCGGAGTTGGCGCTCCATGCTGTAAAAAGCTCGAGAAAAGGAGGGAAACACATCAGTGACGTGCGGCGGTTCCAAAGAGGGAGAGAGAGGTCGGAGCGACATCTCACGTGAGATCAAGGGCTGCCTAAAGCGGCGGCGGCGATCTCGATACCGAGTACACACAGAGATAAATGGAGAGGGGGTGGTGCAGGGGTGCGATTGGGGTTGTGTGAGAGGGGAAGGGGTGGAGAGGGAGGCATAGGGGCCTTTATATAGGGGTGGCCACGGTGCATCGAAAGCTTGGTGCACCGACGAGCTCGGGGTCGAGGCCAGAGGGCACGTGGGCTCGAGGGGAGGCGTCTGGGGTGTTCCTGGGCGTGGTCTACACCCAGGAGAGGGAAGAAGGAAAGAGGGGAGGCGTGCGCGTGCGAGGCCGCTGGTTGGCCGAATCGGGCGGTGCTCGGGCACGCCTGGGATGGCCATTGGAGAGAGAGAGAGAAGAGGGGGACAAGGGTCCGAAGATCCTTGATGAGCTGAAATTGCTCTTCGACTTCACAAAAAATATCCGGTCCAAAGATCAGTCCTCCTCCGGTCTCAGACCAGTTGAGGGGAGTGCGACACTTGCGTCCATACAACACCTCAAATGGTGCCATCTACAGACTGGACTGATAGCTGTTGTTGTAGGAGAACTCGGCAAAGGGCAAACAATCTTCCCACATGGATCCATATGCCAAAACACAAGCGCGAAGCATGTCCTCGAGTATCTGATTTACTCGTTATGTCTGCCCACCTGTGTGAGGGTGAAAAGCAGTGTTGAAGGAGAGCTTGGTTCCCAAGGCTCCTTGGAACTGCTTCCAAAACCTTGAGGTGAACTGAGTACCTCGATATGACACGATCTCCTTAGGAACTCCGTGAAGGCTCATGATACGTTCGATGTAGAGCCTGGCTAATTTGTGCCCATCATAGGAGGTCTTAACAGGGATGAAGTGGGCCACCTTGCTCAGGTGATCGACAATGACCCAAATGGAGTCGTGTCCTTTGCTTGATCTGGGCAGACCCGTGATGAAGTCCATCCCGACCTTGTCCCACTTCCATTTTGGCACTTTGAGGGGGTGTAACAGTCCAGCGGGTCGCTGATGCTCATCTTTGACCCTCTGGCATATGTCACACTTAGCGGCATAAGAAGCTATTTCCCTCTTCATGCCATGCCACCAGAATCTTGCCTTGAGGTCTTGGTACATCTTGGTTCCTCTAGGATGGATGGAGTACAAAGTGTCGTGTGCTTCTTGCAAGATCAGGTTCTTGAGCTCAACTTTGTTGGGCACGTAAATGCAATTTCCAAACCATACAACTCCTTGTTCATCCACTGAGAATCCTGGGGCTTTGCCTTTCTTGATTTTCTTCTTGATGCCTTCAATGCTCTCGTGTCCCTTCTGAGCTTCCTTGATATCATCCATCAATGTAGGCTTCGCTTCAAGGTTGGCCCAAAATCCTGGTGCGGCTAGCTCCAATCCGAATCTCTCAAGCTCTTCATACAAGGCGGGTAGCCTTTTCTTAACCATAGCATTCAAGGAACAAGCCTTCCTGCTCAAGGCATCAACTACCACATTGGCCTCCCCGGGGTGGTATTGAACGTTGAGGTCGTAATCCTTCATCAACTCCAACGATCTTCACTGCCTCATGTTAAATTCCCTTTGAGTGAAAATATATTTCCAACTCTTATGGTCTGTGTATTATCTCACATCGCTTACCCAGAAGGTAATGTCGCCATGTCTTCAAGGCATGAACTACTGCTGCCAGCTCGAGATCATGAGTGGCGTAGTTCTCTTCATGAGGGCATAGCTGTCGGGACAAATAGGCTACGACTCTACCTTCTTGCATCGAAACACCACCAAGCCTCATACTTGATGCATCACAATATATCACAAATTCCTTGTGAATATCGGGGGTGGCCAAAACTGGGGCCATTGTCAATCTCTTCTTGAGCTCCTGGAAGCTCTATTCACACTTCGGTGTCCATTCGAACTTCTTTTCCTTCTTAAAGAGCTGCATCATTGGTCGGGTGATGCTTGAGAATCCTTCAATGAACTTGCGGTAGTACCCCGCGAGTCCGAGGAAGCTTTTGACTTCCTTCACATTGGTCGGAGGTTGCCACTTTGTCATGACTTCAATCTTGGCAGGGTCAACTGACAATCCTCCAGCTGTCATCACATGACCCAAGAATCCAACTTCATGCAGCCAGAATTCACACTTGCTGAATTTGGCATAAAGGTGGTGCTCTCGAATCTTGTCCATAACCATCCTCAAGTGTTGCTCATGTTCTTCTTCAGATTTGGAGAAGACGAGTATGTCATCGATGAAGACAATGACAAACTTGTCCAAATACCCCATGAAGACTTTGTTCATGAGGTACATGAAGTAGGATGGAGCATAGGTTAACCCAAATGACATGACCGTGCACTCATACATGCCATACCTGGTTACAAATGACATCTTCGCAATATCTTCGGGTCTGAACTTCAATTGGTAGTACACATACCTGAGATCGATCTTGGAGAACACTTTGGCACCATTTAACTGATCGAACAGGTCTTCAATCATGGGGAGTGGACACTTGTTCTTTATCGTGACTTCATTGAGATAACGACAATCAATGCAAAGTCTGATAGTTCCGTCCCTCTTGGACACAAATAGAACAGGCGATCCCCAAGGAGAGTCACTAGGGCGAATAATCCTTTCCTGAGGTGCTCACCCAGTTGTCTCTTCAACTCACCCAATTCTTCGAACCCCCTTCTATAGGGCTTCTTATAGATGGGTCTTTCTCCTGGCATTAGCTCAATAATCAACTTCATGTCTCGGACAGGAGGCATCCCAGGTAGTTCATCATGAAAGACATCCAGGTACTCACATACCACTAGCACTTGGTCCAACTCAATTCCCGAGAGGCAATTAACCTGAGGGGCTTGAGTGGAGGCGGGTTTGGGAACATACTTAACTTCAACTCCCTCACTGTTGGCCATGGTAACAGTCCTGTTGGCACAGTCCAACAAGCCGTGGCGCCTAGTCAGCCAATCCATGCCAAGGATCATATCCAAGCCTTGCGACTTCAGGATGATAAGATCGACCAGGAAGTCTACCCCATTGATATTGATCCCAACTCCTTTACATCCTATCTTAGACCTTTATACTGCACCCGTGGTTTGTACCATCACTAGACTACCCAAAGGTGTGGGCTTCATACCACTCTTTTGTGCAAACTTGTGAGTAACAAAAGAATGCGAAGCACCACAATCAAACAGAACTCTTGCTGGGGTTGAGTTGACAAGGAACGTACCTAGTATAACATCCGGGGTCTTCCTGGGCTTCCTCGGCGGTGACGTGGTTCACACGAGCTTTGCCATAGTTGGGATCGTTGCGGGGAGCGAGGTTCTTTGGTGGTGCTCCATGACCTTGTCCTTGATTTGGCGCATTGGATGCGGTGCATCGGGCTTCTTATTGGGGTACATCCTTGAGAAGTGCCTAGGCCGACCACAACTAAAACATGTGACTTGGCCTGAGTTGTTGTTGTTGGCACCATTGTTGTTGGGATTGCTGTATGCCAGCCTGGGGTTGGCATACTTTTGAGGCTGGTAGCTCGGTCGAGGTGCAAGGGGCTTGACTTGCTGAGGCTGATAAGGTGGTTATGCTAGGGCCGACTACCAGGGGCGAGGCTTCTGGTTGCTGGAACTGCCCTTGTTGATCATTTTGAGCTTGCGAGTGTCCTCCATGACAAGACGCTTGTCTTCAAGCATAAGAGCCTTGTTCACGAGTTCAACAAATGTCCGGCAGTCACAGACAACGAGTTGATACCGCAGGGCTGGATGGAGTCCTTCCATGAAGCGTTCTATCTTGGCTGCCTCAGTGCTGACGTCTTCAGGTGCATACCTTGACAGAAGGTTGAACTTCTATAGGTATTCCTTCACTGAGCCACTTCCTTGCTTCAGCGCCACAAATTCCCGTTTCTTGATAGCCATAATCCTGGTAGAGATCTGAGCGGTGCGTAACCCTTGCTTGAAATCGGCCCAGGTGATCACATGGTCGCCTTGCATGACCTTGAACCCACCCCACCAAGCTCTCGCAGTACCTCCAAGGCGGTGAGAGGCATAAAGAAGCTTCTCATGATCCTCATTGGAGTTGACCAATGCAAGGAGGTCCTTGATGGTGCAGATCCAATCATCGGCATCCAAAGGCTCAGCAGTCTCAGTGAAGGTTGATGGTGAATTCCTCATGAACTCTGGTAGAGTGGAGCGGACATTGCCGTTCCTGCCCTATTGCTGGTTGTTCACAAGGGACTGAGCCAACTGTTGCATAACGGCAATGTTGGCTTGGCGCTCCTCCCGGAGAACTTGGAGAAACTGAGCTATGGTCATGTTCTCCGGTGGAGGTGGTGGCAAGGGAATGTCGCCTTGTGGCCGCTCCTGGCAACCTCCTGCTTGACCAGACCCACCGGCCTCCGGCTGTTGGCTAGCGTTGCCGGTGCTAGGGTTGCCAAAAGTGCTGGTGTGAGTCGCAATCACCATCCTGTTTGGAGCAGCAAAGTCATATAACTGATATAAGCAAGATAAGGCAACAAGAGAAAATGCGCGCCTAAGGGGGTTGGTAGAGTGCAAGTGTGACAAACAAACGTCGAAAAGACCCAATACATACCATTAAGATAAGATGGGCGATGTAGCCGCTTGCATGTTGCCTAAGGAAAAAAGCGTGACTTGCATCAAAACACAAATAGTAAAACAATCAATAGGCACACATGGTTTCATATGAACCATTACATTTGTTGGGTAACGTAGCAAAAAATTCAAAATTTTCCTACGCCATACTCAGATCTTCCTATGGAGAGACCAGCAACGAGAGATGGGTGAGAGCATCTTCCTACCTTTGAAGATCGCTAAACGGAAGCGTTGCTAGAACGCGGTTGATGGAGTCGTACTCGCTGCGATTCAGATCGCGGTGTGATTCCGATCTAGTGCCGAACCACGACACCTCCGTGTTCAACACACGTGCAGCCCGGTGACGTCTACCACACCTTGATCCAGCAAGGAGGAGAGAGAGGTTGGGGAAGAGCTCCGGCAGCACGACGGCATGGTGGCGATGGAGCGATGAGGTCTCCCGGCAGGGCTTCACCAAGCACCGTGGGAGACGAGGAAGAAGAGAAGCAGGGCTGCACCGAGAGAGAGATGAAATTGCGTGTCTCCAATGGCCAAAACCCCCACTATATATAGGGGGAAGGGGAGGGTGGTGCCCCCTTAGGGTCCCCACCCCTAAGGGGTGCGGCAGCCCTAGATGGGAGGCCAGGGCGACGACCACGAGGGGAGGAGGGGGTGGCGCACCCCCTGGTGGGCCTAAGGCCCAGCTGACTTAGGGTTTCTCCCCCTTCCCTCTCTTGGCGCCTTGGTCTGGGTGTGGGGGGCGCACCGGCCCACCCAGGGGCTGGTTCCCTCTCATACTTGGCCCATGTAGCCTTCCGGGGCTGGTGGCCCCTCCCGATGGGCCTCCGGAACCCTTCCGGTGGTCCCGACACGTTGCCGGTGGAGCCCGAAACATTTTCGGTGTCCAAGCCCATCCATCCTATATATCAATCTTTACCTCCGGACCATTCTAGAGCTCCTCGTGACGTCCGGGATATCATCCGGGACTCTGAAGAACCTTTGGTAACCTCCTATAACAAGTCCCTATAACCCTAGCGTCATCGAACCTTAAGTGTGTAGACCCTACAGGTTCGGGAGGTATGCAGACATGACCGAGACACCTCTCTGGCCAATGACCATCAGCAGGGTCCGGATACCCATGGTGGCTCCCACATGTTCCACGATGATCTCATCGGATTAACCACGATGTCAAGGATTCAATCAATCCCGTATACAATTCCCTTTGTCTGTCGGTATAGAACTTGTCCGAGATTCGATCGTCGGTATACCCATACCTTGTTCAATCTCGTTACCTGTAAGTCTCTTTACTCATTCCTTAGCACGTCATCCCATGACTAACTCCTTAGTCACATTGAGCTCATTATGATGATGTTCTACCGAGTGGGCCCAGAGATACCTCTCCGTCACACCACGAAGTGACAAATCCCGATCTCGATTCGTGCCAACCCAACAGTTACTTTCGGAGATACCCATAGTGCACCTTTATAATCACCCAGTTACGTTGTGACGTTTGATACACCCAAAGCACTCCTACGGTGTCCGGGAGTTGCACAATCTCATGGTCGAAGGAAAAAACACTTGACATTAGAAAAGCTTTAGCATACGAACAACATGATCTAGTGCTATGCTTAGGATTGGGTCTTGTCCATCACATCATTCTCCCAATGATGTGACCCTGTTATCAATGACATCCAATATCCATGATCAAGAAACCATGATCATCTATTGATCAACGAGCTAGCCAACTAGAGGCTTGCTAGGGACACATTGTGATCTATTTATTCACACATGTATTACTGTTTCCTGTTAATACAATTATAGCATGAACAATAGAAGATTATCCTGAACAAGGAAATATTATAATAACCATTTTATTATTGCCTCTAGGGCTTATTTCCAACAGTCTCCCACTTGCACTAGAGTCAGTAATCTAGTTACATTGTGATGAATCGAACACCCATAACATTGTGGTGTTGATCATGTTTTGCTCGTGGAAGAGGTTTAGTCAACGGGTCTGCAATATTCAGATCCGTGTGTACTTTACAAATATCTATGACTCCTCTCTGGACCTGGTCCTGGATGGAGTTGTGGCAGCGTTGGATGTGCTTGGTCTTCCGGTGAAATCTGGGCTCCTTGGCTATGGCAATGGCTCCAGTGTTATCACAAAAGAGTGGCATCGGACCTGATGTGCTTGGAACCACTCCAAGGTCGGTGATGAACTCCTTCATCCAGATCCCTTCATGAGCCGCTTCCGAAGCAGCTATGTACTCCGCTTCACATGTAGATGCTGCCACGACGTCTTGCTTACTACTGCACCAGCTCACTGCCCCGCCATTCAAAACATACACGCATCCGGTTTGTGACTTAGAGTCATCCGAATCTATGTCAAAGCTAGCATCGCCATAACCCTTTACGACGAGCTCTTCGTCACCTCCATAAACGAGAAACATCTCCTTAGTCCTTTTCAGATACTTAAGGATATTCTTGACCGCTGTCCAGTGTTCCATATCGGGATCACTTTGGTACCTCCCTACCAAACTTATGGAAAGGTTTATATCAGGTCTGGTACACAACATGGCATACATTAGAGAGGCCACGGCTGAAGCGTAGGGGACAATACTCATCT
Organism: Hordeum vulgare subsp. vulgare; assembly: GCF_904849725.1. NCBI lineage: Eukaryota > Viridiplantae > Streptophyta > Magnoliopsida > Poales > Poaceae > Hordeum > Hordeum vulgare. The sequence goes on along the minus strand of NC_058519.1, from coordinate 264,198,105 downwards.
TCTCTCTATCTACTGCCGTGGTAGGTGAATGAGTCTTACTCAATCTCTTACCTTGCAAAACTGGCAAGAACCCCTTCTTCGAGTTTTCCATATTGAACTTATTCAATATCTTGTCAAGGTATGTACTTTTTGAAAGACCTATGAGGCGTCTCGATCTATCTCTATAGATCTTGATGCCTAATATGTATGCAACTTCTCTAAGTACCTTCATTGAAAAACTCTTGTTCAAGTAGGCCTTTATGCTCTCCAATAACTCTATATTATTTCCCATCAATAATATGTCATCCACATATAGTATGAGAAAAGCTACAGACCTCCCACTCACTTTCTTGTACAGACAGGCTTCTCCATAAACCTGTATGAACCCAAACGCTTTAATCACCTCATTAAAGCAAATGTTCCAACTCCGAGATGCTTGCACCAACCCATAGATGGAGTGCTGGAGCTTGCATACCTTGTTAGCACTCTTAGGATCGACAAAATCTTCTGGTTGCATCATATACAACTCTTCCTTAAGATACTCGTTAAGGAACGCTGTTTTGACGTCCATTTGCCATATTTCATAATCATGAAAAGCGGCAATTGCTAACATGATTCAGACTGACTTCAGCTTACCTACGGGAGAGAAAGTATCATTGTAGTCAACTCCTTGAATTTGTCTAAAACCCTTTGCGACAAGTCGAGCTTTATAAATGGTCACATTACCGTTTGCATCAGTCTTCTTCTTGAAGATCCATTTATTTTCTATGGCTCGCCGATCATCGGGCAAGTCCACCAAAGTCCATACTTTGTTCTAATACATGGATCCTATCTCGGATTTCATGGCCTCAAGCCATTTGTTGGAATCCGGGCCCGCCATTGCTTCTTCATAGTTCGAAGGTTCACCGTTGTCTTAGAACATGATTTCCATCACAGGGTTGCCGTACCACTCTGGTGCGGAACATACCCTTGTGGACCTTCGTGGTTCAGTAGCAACTTGATCCAAAGCTTCATGATCATTATCATTAACTTCTTGTTCAGTTGGTGTAGGCGCCACAGGAACATTTTCCCGTGTTGCACTACTCTCCGGTTCGGGAGGGGGTACAATTACCTCATCAAGTTCTACTTTCCTCCCACTTACTTCTTTCGAGAGAAACTCTTTCTCTAGAAAGGATCCGTTCTTGGAAACAAAGATTTTACCTTCGGATCTAAGATAGAAGGTATACCCAATAGTTTCCTTAGGGTATCCTATGAATACGCATTTCTCCGCTTTGGGTTTGAGCTTCTCTGGTTGAAGTTTCTTCACATAAGCATCGCATCCCCAAACTTTTAGAAACGACAGCTTATGTTTCTTGCCAAACCATAATTCATACGGTGTCATCTCAACGGATTTAGATGGTGCCCTATTTAAAGTAAATGCTGCAGTTTCCAATGCGTATCCCCAAAATGATAGCGGTAAGTCGGTAAGAGACATCATAGATCGTACCATATGTAATAAAGTGCGATTACGATGTTCAGACACTCCGTTACGTTGCGGTGTGCTAGGCGGCGTCAGTTGTGAAACAATTCCACATTTCCTTAGGTGTGTGCCAAACTCGTGACTCAAATATTCTCCTCCACGATCAGATCGTAGACACTTTATTTTTCTGTCACATTGATTCTCAACCTCACTCTGAAATTCCTTGAACTTTTCAAACATTTCAGATTTGTGCTTCATCAAGTAGATATACCCATACCTACTCAAATCATCGGTGAGAGTGAGAACATAACGATAGCCACCGCGATATTCAACGTTGACCACACACATCAGTATGCATTATTTCCAATAAGTCGGTTTCTCTCCCCATTATTCCTGAGAATGGAGTCTTAGTCATCTTGCCCATGAGGCACGGCTCACATGTGTCGAATGATTCAAAGTCAAGAGACTCTAACAGTCCATCAGTATGGAGTTTCTTCATGCGCTTAACACCGATATGACCAAGGTGGTAGTGCCACAAGTATGTGGGACTATCATTATCAACTTTACATCTTTTGGTATTCACACTATGAATATGTGTAACATCACGATCGAGATTCATCAAGAATAAACCATTCACCAGCGGAGCATGACCATAAAACATATCACTCATATAAATAGAACAACCATTATTCTCTGACTTAAACGAGTAGCCGTCTCGCATTAAGCAAGACCCCTGATACAATGTTCATGCTCAAAGTTGGAACTAAATAACAATTATTAAGGTTTAAAACTAATCCTGAAGGTAGATGTAGAGGCAGCGTGCCGACGGCAATCACATCGACCTTGGAGCCATTCCCGACGCGCATCGTCACCTCGTCCTTGGCCAGCCTCCGTTTATTCCGCAGTTCCTGCTTTGAGTTGCAAATGTGAGCAACATCACCGGTATAAAATACCCAGGAGCTACTACGAGCACTGGTAAGGTACACATCAATAACATGTATATCATATATACCTTTAACGTTGCCGGCCTTCTTATCCGCTAAGTACTTGGGGCAGTTCCGCTTCCAGTGACCTTTTCCCTTGCAATAGAAGCACTTAGTCTCAGGCTTGGATCCATTCTTTTTCTTCTTCCCGACGGCTGGCTTACCGGGCGCGGCAATGGCTTTGCCATCTTTCTTGAAGTTCTTCTTACCCTTGCCTTTCTTGAAACTGGTGGTCTTATTCACCATCAACACTTGATGCTCTTTCTTGACTTCTACTTCTGCAGATTTCAGCATCGAGTACAACTCGGGAATGGTCTTCTCCATTCCTTGCATGTTGTAGTTCAGCACAAAAGCCTTGTAGCTTGGTGGGAGAGACTGGAGGATTGTGTCAATTACAGCGTCATCCGGAAGTTCGACTCCAAGCTGAGTCAGACGACCGTGCAACCCATAAATTCTGAGAATATGCTCACTAACAGAACTGTTCTCCTCCATCTTGCAGCTAAAGAACTTATCGGAGACTTCATATCTCTCGACCCATGCATGAGGTTGAAAAACTAGCTTCAGCTCCTGGAACATCTCATATGCTCCGTGTTGCTCAAAACGTCTTTGGAGCCCTGGTTCTAAAGTGTATAGCATGCCACACCTAACCAGAGAGTAGTCATCACTCCGCGCTTGCTAAACATTCTGAACATCTTGGGCTGCCGTGGGAACGGGGGGTCACCTAGTGGCGCATCAAGGACATAAGCCTTCTTAGATGCAATGAGGATGAGCTTCAAGTTGCGGACCCAGTCCGCATAGTTGCTACCATCACCTTTCAGCTTGTTTTTCTCTAGTCACTGCCAAAGGGCCCCACGCGTGGGTCAAACCCCACTTAGTGCGGGTCAACACGGGATTAGCCCCTGGGTCACTGACCAGTGGACCCCACTGGTCAGGTTTGACCTGACCCAGGGCTTGTTGACTGCTGACGCAATGATGACGTGATGACCCACAAGTATAGGGGATCAATCGTAGTCCTTTCAATAAGTAAGAGTGTCAAAGCCAACGAGGAGCAGAAGGCTCTGATAAACGGTTTTCAGCAAGGTAATAACTGCAAGCACTGAAAGTAGCGGTAACAAGTGATGGTGTAGTGAGGTGAAACGTAGCAAGCGAAAAGTAACAAGTAACAAGTAGTAGCAATGGTGCAGCAAGTGGCCCAACCCTTTTGTAGCAAGGGACAAGCCTGAACAAAATCTTATAGGAGGAAAAACTCTCCCGAGGACACACGGGAATTTCTTTCCCGAGGACACATGTTCATATGATTCACGTTCGTTACTTTGATAGTTTGATATGTGGGTGGACCGGCGCTTGGGTACTGCCCTTACTTGGACAAGCATCCCACTTATGCTTAACCCCTCTCGCAAGCATCCGCAACTACGAAAGAAGAATTAAGACAATGTCTAACCATAACATTAAACTAGTGGATCCACATCAGCCCCTCACGAAGCAACGCATAGACTGGGGTTTAAGCTTCTGTCACTCCAGCAACCCATCATCTACTTACTACTCCCCAATGCCTTCCTCTAGGCCCAAATATGGTGAACTGCTATGTAGTCTACGTTCACATAACACTACTAGAGGAAAAACAACATACAACATATAAAAATACCGAACGAATATCAAATTCACATGACTATTATCAGCATGACTTATGCCATGTCCTCAGGAACAAAAGTAGCTACTCACAAAGCAAAATCATAATCATGATCAGAGGTGTAATGAATAGCATCAAGGATCTGAACATAAACTCTTCCACCAAATAATCCAACTAGCATCAACTACAAAGAGTAATCAACACTACTAGTAACCTTACAAGTACCAATCGGAGTCGTGAGACGGAGATTGGTTACAAGACATGAACTAGGGATTGGAGAGGAGATGGTGCTGATGAAGATGCCTCCCCTCCGACGAGAGGAGTGTTGGTGATGACAATGGCGACGATTTCCCCCTCCGGGAGGGAAGTTTCCCTGGCACGATCGTCCTGCCGGAGCCCTAGATTGGATCTGCTCAAGTTCCGCCTCGTGGTGGCGGCGAAACCATGAAAAAGCTCCCGAATGATTTTTTCTGGAAAAAAACCCTTCATATAGCAAAAGAGGGGGCTAGTGGGCCGTCAGGGAGCCCACAAGCCCCCACTCCGCCACCAGGGGGGTGGCGGTGGCAGGGCTTGTGGCGCCCTGGCAGCCCCCCTCCGGTACTTCTTTCGCCCAGTATTTTTTATATAATCCCAAAAAAATCCACGCAACTTTTCACGGCATTTGGAGATGTGCAGAATAGTGGACTAAGATTTGCTTCTTTTTCAGTCCAGAATTCCAGCTGCCTGAATTCTCCCTTTTCAAATAAACCTTGCAAAATAAGAGAGAAAAGGCATAAATATGGTACCACAAAGTAATATAACAGCCCAAAAAGCAATAAATATCAACATGAAAGCATGATGCAAAATGGACGTATCAACTCCCCCAAGCTTAGACCTCGGTTGTCCTCAAGCGAAAACTAAGTTCCATAAACATGTCCACATGTTTGGGGACGAAGGTGTCGATAAAACATAATACAGACATGAGGGCATCATGATCACACATAGAACAACAATAGATCATAAAGATTATTATGGGAAAGTAACAATTCCTTCACAAAGCAAAGCATGAAGCAAAAACCTTACCGAGAAGTAACCAACAACAGTCCAAAGTTATTGAGGCAATTGCAATTTATCACAACATCAGAAAGAGTCGAATAAGAGCTTGTAAGGCAAACCCACATACTCAATCATCTCTTTTGTTTTCCACAATTGTTACAACTCACGTGGTACTCATGGTGTCGAAGTTTGAGCTGGACACAGAGGAAGATAGGGGCTTATAGTTTTGCCTCCCAACGGTTTACCTCAAGGGTAAAGTCAACAACAATAAAGCATAAGTACTCAACTCCAAGTTGATATATAAATATAGATCTTTCCCAAACATGTGACGGTAGCCAAGACAAAGGCAAAAAAAGGGAATTGGTGAAGATCACCATGACTCTTACAAGGGTAAAAAGTAAAGGTACAAGATAGGCCCTTCGTAGAGGGAAGCAAAGGTTGTCATGCGCTTTTGAGGTTTGAATGCGTGTCCTCTTAGTGCGGAGGAACGTCACTTTATATTGCCTCCTGTGACAAAGAACTTTATTAAGTAGTCTGTTGCTTTTATGTCTTCCTCATCACAGGTTCGTACAAAGCTTATTTTCCACACACTAATAGATCATACATATTATAGAGCAATTTTTATTGCTTGCACCGATGACAACTTACTTGAAGGATCTTATTCAATCCATAGGTAGGTATGGTGGACTCTCATGGCAAAACTGGGTTGGAGGTTTATGGATGCACAAGTAGTATCTCTACTTGGTGCGGGAGTTTTGGCTAAAGTGAGGTGGACACAATCGTCACATGCTAAGGGATCTCTAATCATATAACATTGTTTGGAACCAAGCAAATACAATTCATTATGTTGTCTTCCTTGTCCAACATCTACTCCTAAGCATGTAATAGTTTGGTTTGTGCTCACAATTGTGAAAAGTGTCTAAGATGATATAATTATATGTGAACCTCTCTTTCCTTATTACTTCTTATTAATTGCAACAATGACTGAGGTCTATGTTGTTTTATTCTCAACAAGTTTCCATCATCATACGTATCATAAGTGAAGTTATCACTTTCCATAAGATCGTCTCATGATCTTTCATGCTATTGTTCTTTTCATACTTTTGATCATGGCACAAAGCAAAGCCCTTGACTAAGATACTCTTTATTATATAGCTCGTAAGATCGAATACATCGGGGGAGAGACAAAAGCAAAAGACTCAAACTAAAAACTAAAGACTTATTCCTCTAAGAGAAGAAATAAAAACTGAAAAGGAAAGAACTAAAACAAAGGTAAAAGCAAAAGATATAAACGTGATACGATACCAGGGCAACTCCCCCAAGCTTGGCAGAAGCCAAGGGGATTTCCCATACCAATGCTTAGTTGTCTTCCTTCGGTGGTGATGGTGGTGGAGTTGTTGAAGCAGTCTTGAGCTTGTCTAATTTCCACTTGAGCAAAAAGTTCTGCTCCCTTAGATCGTCATTTTCCACTTCAAGTTTCAACACTCTATGGCAAAGTTCCTTCTTACTCTCCTGCAAGAAACGAGAAGGGATAAACAAGGTCTTAGGCTTTTTCCTATGGCCAGGGAGGCTTGACTTCTTGAAATCCACATGAGTGCGTCCAGGTTGAGGTAGAGGAGCCTCCTCTTCATCGGAACTCGTTTGTTCCTTCCCCTTGGGCTCATACTCCTCTTCCTCGTCAGTGGTCCAGCCATATGGTTCCAAGTCCCCATAGACCTTGGGGTTAGCAAGGTAGTCAGCCACATAGCTCTCCCCCTCTGAATCCCGAGAAGACATCTTGACCTAGATATGCGACAGAAACATGCTCGAAACGAAAACAGAGGAAAACTGCGCGATACACAGATCAAAACCTTCGGGCGAGTATATATTGATTTTTTCTGGACCAGAAGGAGTGCTCCGCAAGAAAACGGAGCCCGGGAGGCACACGAGGTGCCCACAAGCTTGGCCTCTGCCACCAGGGGGGTAGGGGGCGGTGGTAGGGCTTGTGGCCGCCTCATGCGCTCTCCGCACTGATTTTTATTTTTCTAATTTTCCAAAAATTCCAAAACGGAGGAAATTTCCTATTGGAAAAGCATCGGAGTCCAATTTCTTACCGAAACAGACACCTCTTCGTTTTCAGGGTGTGAAACAGGCTGATAAACATCCCTTATGTACTCCTCTGGAGTTATGACATTGATGATATTGGTCTCAACATTTATGGGAGTACCATCGATGTAATGCTTGATTCTTTGACCATTTACAACTCTAGGAAAATTTCCTTCCGTGTTATTGATTTTGATGGCACCGGAACGATATACTTCCTCGATAACATAGGGACCTTCCCATTTAGAGAGAAGCTTGCCTGCAAAGAATCTGAAACTAGAATTGTATAGCAAGACATAATCACCTACATTGAACTCTCGTTTCTGTATTCGTTTGTCGTGCCATCTCTTAACCTTTTCCTTGAACAACTTGGCATTCTCATATGCCTCGGCTCTCCATTCATCTGACGAGCTGATATCAAACAACCGCTTCTCACCAGCAAGTTTGAAATCAAAGTTGAGCTCTTTGATTGCCCAATAAGCTTTGTGTTCCATCTCAAGAGGTAGATGACAGGCTTTACCGTAAACCATTTTATACGGTGACATGCCCATGGGATTCTTATAAGCAGTCCTATAAGCCCATAGTGCATCGTCAAGTTTGCTAGACCAATTCTTTCGAGATCTATTGACGGTCTTTTGTAGGATCAACTTGATCTCCCTATTACTCAACTCCACTTGACCACTAGACTGAGGATGATAAGGAGATACAACTCTATGGTTGACATCATACTTAGCGAGCATCTTGCGGAAAACACCATGAATGAAGTGTGAACCGCCATCAGTCATCAGATATCTAGGGACTCCAAATCTTGGGAATATGGCTTCTTTAAGCATCTTAATAGAGGTGTGGTGATAAGCATTTTTAGTGGGGATAGCTTCTACCCACTTAGTGACGTAATCCACAACAACTAAGATGTGAGTGTACCCATTGGAACTCGGGAAGGGTCACATATAATCAAAGCCCCAGACATCAAATGGTTCAATGACAAGTGAATAGTTCATAGGCATTTCCTGACGCTTACTGATGTTCCCTATTCTTTGGCATTCATCACAAGACAAGACAAACTTATGGGCATCCTTGAAGAGAGTGGGCCAATAGAAACCTGATTGCAATACCTTATGGGCAGTTCTATCTCCAGCGTGGTGTCCTCCGTAGGCTTCGGAATGACACTTCTGCAAGATCTGTCCCTGTTCAGGTTCAAGCACACAACGTCTAATAACACCATCCACTCCTTCCTTATAAAGGTGAGGATCATCCCAAAAGTAGTGTCTCAAATCAAAGAAGAATTTCTTCTTTTGCTGATAGGTGAAACTGGGTGGTATGTATTTGGCTACGATATAGTTTGCATAATCAGCATACCACGGTGCACTATGTGAAGTGCGGATGACATTTAGTTGCTCATCAGGAAAGCTGTCATCAATAGGTAGTGGGTCATCAAGGACATTCTCTAGCCTAGACAAGTTATCTGCTATAGGGTTATCAGCACCCTTTCGGTCAACGACGTGTAAATCAAATTCCTGTAGAAGGAGAACCCATCTGATCAGCCTAGGCTTAGCGTCCTTCTTCTCCATAAGGTACTTAATAGCAGCATGATCAGAGTGAATAGTGACTTTTGAGTCAACTATATAAGATTTGAACTTTTCACAAAAGTCAGAGAATATATCCATCATACATCTTTGAAAGGTGGCAGGTGCATTGCATAAGCCAAAAGGCATACGTCTATAAGCAAAGGTACCGAAAGGGCAGGTGAAAGTGGTTTTTCTCTTGATCAGATTGTGCAACAGGTATTTGCGAGAAACCTGAATAAACGTCTAGAAAGCAGAAGTGTGTGTGTTTTGATAGCCTTTCTAGCATTTGGTCGATAAACATCAAAGGATAATGATCTTTCCTGGTTGCCTTGTTCAGTTTCGAGAAGTCTATCACCATCCTATAGCCGGTAATAATCCTTTGTGGGATTAGTTCATCCTTATCATTAGGAACGACAGTGATACCTCCGTTCTTAGGTACGCAATGTACTCTACTTACCCAATCACTATGAGCAACGTGATAAATGATTCCTGCTTCCAGAAGCTTTAATATTTCTTTTCTAACGACCTCTTTCATCTTAGGATTTAATCTCCTTTGATGATCAGCAACTGGTTTAAAGTCATGATCGGTTTTAATCTTGTGCTGACATAGAGTAGGACTAATACCATTAAGATCATCAAGAGTATATCGAATAGCTGCATGGTGCTTCCTCAGAGTTCTTAGTAACTTCTTCACTTCGTGCTCTGAGAGGAGAGCACTAATAATGATAGGATATATCTCCTTCTCATCAAGGTAGGCATACTTAAGAGTATCAGGCAACTGTTTAAGCTCGAACACAGGATCACCCTTTGGTGGGGGAGGATCCCCAAGCAGTTCAAGAGGCAGATTATTCTTGAGAATAGGATATTGTTCTAAGACAATTTTATCTATCTCATCTCTCTCCTCCATATGCATATCATTTTCATGCTCAAGCAGATATTGCTCTAAAGGATCCGTAGGAGGTACGACAATAGAGGCAAGAGCAATGATTTCATCCCTACCAGACGACTCTCTTTCATGGAGTTGTCTTCCAAACATGGAGAAGTTAAATTCATGAGACACACCCTCGAAACTAACTGTGATGGTCTGCTTAATTCAATCAATGTGAGCATTGACAGTGTTGAGAAAGGGTCTACCAAATATGATGGGAAAAAAGCTATCTTGTGCAGTACCAAGGACGAGGAAATCAGTAGGATACTTTGTCTTACCACACAGGACTTCTACGTCTCTCACAATTCCAGAGGGCAGATAGTGTCTCTATTAGCTAGCGTAATAGTGACATCAATGGGTTCTAACTCAGCAGGTGCAATCTCATCTTTGATTTGATCATATAGAGAACGGGGTATTGCACTAACAGTAGCTCCCATATCACATAAACCATGGTAATAGTGATCTCCTATCTTGACAGAAACAACGGACAAGCCAACTACATGTCCGTATTTGTCTTTCGCGTGAGGTTTAGCAATTCTAGCGGAGTCCTCACAGAATTTGATAACATGCCCACCTATGTCTTCGGCTAAGAGATCTTTGATAATAGCAACACTAGGTTCAACTCTAATCTCCTCAGGGGGTGCAAGTGGTCTAATGTAACCCCTACGTATCACAGTTGGTGCTTTAGAATAATCCTTTATCCTAGCAGGGTATGGTGGTTTCTGAGTGTAAGCACAAGGAACAACAGGATCACTAAAAGCAATGACTTTCTCCTCAACTAGATTGGTTTTGGCTATGTTGCTTTCTACAGGAGGATGATATTTAAACCACTTCTCTTTGGGAAGATCAACATGAGCAGCAAAAGATTCACATAGAGAAGCTACTATCTCAGAGTCAAGTCCATACTTAGCGCTAAAATCTCTAAAAGTGTTTGTCTGAACAAAAGATTTAACGCAATCGAACTGGAAATTCATACCTGACTCCTTACCTTCCTCCAGCTCCCAAGCTTGATCTATGCTTTCCCTGTCACGAGGCCAAAAGTTATAAATAAAGTTCCGATCACGATGTACTAAATGCATAGGATAGAACTTTTGATGAAATTCCAATTTCAACCGATTGTAGCCCCATGATCCAGTATCATCACATAGCCTATACCATGTCAACGCCTTATCCTTCGAAGATAAAGGAAATAATTTCTTCTTTACCTCATCCTTGGGTAAACCTGCAAGCTTAAATAAACCACAAACTTCATCTACATAGATCAGATGCAAGTCTGGATGTGAAGATCCATCTCCTGTGAAAGGATTAGCCAACAGTTTCTCAAGCATACCCGAAGGAATTTCATAAAAGATATTTTCAGTAGGTACCTCAGGTTGAGGAACAAATCCTCGTGCTTCCGTTCGTGGTGAAGATACCCCGAACAAACTCCTCAAAGGAATAGTTTCCATAGTGACAAGTGACAATAAATTTCAGCACAGTATCAAAATGTTTCCTTACCAATTTCCACTTACCAAAGGTGCTTCACTCCCCGGCAACGACGCCAGAAAAGAGTCCTGATGACCCACAAGTATAGGGGATCAATCTAGTACTTTCGATAAGTAAGAGTGTCGAACCCAACGAGGAGCAGAAGGATCTGATAAACGGTTTTTAGCAAGGTAATAACTGCAAGCATTGAAAGTAGCGGTAACAAGTGATGGTGTAGTGAGGTGAAACGTAGCAAGCAAAAAGTAACAAGTAACAAGTAGTAGAAATGGTGCAGCAAGTGGCCCAATCCCTTTTGTAGAAATGGACAAGCCTGAACAAAATCTCATAGGAGGAAAAACGCTCCCGAGGACACATGGGAATTTCTGACATGCTAGTTTCATCATGTTCATATGATTCATGTTCGTTACTTTGATAGTTTGATATGTGGGTGGACCGGCGCTTGGGTACTGCCCTTACTTGGACAAGCATCCCACTTATGATTAACCCCTCTCGCAAGCATCCACAACTATGAACGAAGAATTAAGACAACGTCTAACCATAGCATTAAACTAGTGGATCCAAATCAGCCCCTCACGAAGCAACACATAGACTGGGGTTTAAGCTTCTGTCACTCCAGCAACCCATCATCTACTTATTACTCCCCAATGCCTTCCTCTAGGCCCAAATAAGGTGAAGTGTTATGTAGTCGACGTTCACAGAACACCAATAGAGGAAAAACAACATACAACATATCAAAATACCGAACAAATATCAAATTCACATGACTATTATAAGCATGACTTATCCCATGTCCTCAAGAAAAAAGTAACTACTCACAAAGCATAATCATAATCATGATCAGAGGTGTAATGAATAGCATCAATGATCTGAACATAAACTCTTCCACCAAATAATCCAACTAGCATCAACTACAAAGAGTAATCAACACTACTAGTAACCTTACAAGTACCAATCGGAGTCGTGAGACGGAGATTGGTTACAAGAGATGAACTAGGGATTGGAGAGGAGATGGTGCTGATGAAGATGTTGATGAAGATGCCTCCCCTTCGACGAGAGGACTGTTGGTGATGACGATGGCGACGATTTCCCCCTCCGGGAGGGAAGTTTCCCTGGCAGGATCGTCCTATCGGAGTTCTAGATTGGATCTGCTCAAGTTCCGCCTTGTGGCGGCGGCTAAACCATGAAAAAGCTCCTGAATGATTTTTTCTGGACCAAAACCCTTCATATAGCAAAAGAGGGGGGGGGGCTAGTGGGCCGTCAGGGAGCCCACAAGCCCCCACTCCGCCACGGGGGGGGGGGGGTGGTGGTGGCAGGGCTTGTGGCGCCCTGGCAGCCCCCTACGGTACTTCTTTCGCCCAGTATTTTTTATATAATCCCAAAAAAATCCACGTAACTTTTCAGGGCATTTGGAGATGTGCAGAAAAGTGGACTAATATTTGCTCCTTTTCCAGTCCAGAATTCCAGCTGCGTGAATTTTCCTTCTTCAAATAAACCTTGCAAAATAAGAGAGAAAAGGCATAAATATGGTACCACAAAGTATTATAACAGCCCAAAAAGCAATGAATATCAACATGAAAGCATGATGCAAAATGGACGTATCATGACGCAGTGCTGACGCAGGATATACTAATTATGTATTATTGTAATTCCAGAAAATGCCTAAAACTTCTAAATATCATAGAAATTAATCTGTAAGTCGAATGAAAATAATTTATATATGAAAAATGATCAGAAAAATCCAAAGAATCTGATTATGGAATTTTCATGCTGGTTTGAGAAAGTTAACAACACCAAATAGGAAAAATGATGAATAGGGTAAATTTAGTAAATAGTTTGGAGTTGGAATTTGATTCGTATTTGAATTCCACTTCAACTAATATGACCAAACAATGATCTAGGAAACTCAGCACCCCAATATGCCATCTTCATGCATGCTCAAACAAGTTGTGCCTGAGCATCAGGTCGAATCAATTAAAAGGGTATCCGGAAAATACCTTGCTTGGAGTGGTATTTGAATCCTGATTCAAATCCAGCTATAACCTAAAAATGGTAGCTATATTGGCCCTGCCACATTTCATCTCCATTTCTTGTTCATGCATCATAGTGTTGCATTTCCGTGAAGTAATTGTTGTTCCCTTCTTGTTTGCCGGTGCCGTTCCCTCTTGGTAGACGATGGTTCTGACGATGTGATCGTTGACATTTATGAAGACTCATTGCTATCTTCAGACATGTCAGGCAAGCAAACCCCCTTGAGCATATTGATATAAACCCACTCTCTCGCTCCTGATATCTTTTATTGCATTAGGACAAACGCGATTCAACTGTTACATGTTCTCGGTAGTTGAACCCATTCCTCTGCATGACCTGATTTTGCCACAGTGAATTGTTGAAACCACTTAGCATGAGTATCAACTGCTTGAGCCTTGTTGTGCTTACTTGTTCTTATTTGCTTACAATGCCTGCTATGCTTAGAGTCGTATCGGGTCTGATCCATCTGGACGATGAATCAAAATGGTTGTGTTCATGTCCTATGGTGTGAGAGTAAAGGTGTGAATCTGATTTGGTAAAGGTAGCGATGAGAGGCCATGTAGGAGTACATGGTGGGTTGTCTCATTGGGACCGTCCTTAAGATCTGAGTTCTGTGTATGTTATCCAAGACAAGATACTACCATGCATTGGGCCCTGAAATATGACCCCGCTCGGCTTATTAATTGCCTAGATCTCTGTCCAGGAGTTGCAATTAGTTTATGGTGTTTGTAGGAAAAGTGTTGGTGGCCGTGTTTAGCTCTGCCCGACGGGGTAGGCTTCTCTGTGGTAGATACACAGTGGCACGGTGTACCCAGTGGCACCCGGATGGTGGGCTTGGGAACCATGCGCACATCGTTTGGGGCCGTAGAGGAAACCTCGGCCGGACTTCCTTGCGGGTTCAGTCTCAAATAGGCGATAAACCTGGACTAGGGTCTTGTGTGGTTAACGGTTGTGGCCGACACCCACGCCAGTGCTTCCGCTTGAAGGTTGCCGAGATGCATGACGTGCATATGGTGCTAAGTGGTGAGAGCATGTGTGAAGAAGTATACCCATGCAGGGTGATTTAATCTGTTCGAATAGCCGCGTCCTCGGATATGGACTACTTGGTAACATTACATGGTACATAGACAATTTAAATGGATACTCTAAAACATGCAAGATAAGTGTGAGTGCTATGGAAGGCATTCTCGTAGGGAGACGAGAGTGGATCCATAGTGGTGTATTGCATTGGTGAATATGTGGACTCATGTGCGCTATCCCACCTCAAAGAAAGAACTTGTAGTCGTAGTACAAGTTAGCCAAGAGTCAAAGCTGGCTTGCTGCAATCAAAGCCCACAATCCTTTCATTGAAACATGATGCATATGTAGATAGTTCTGATGTAAGTCTTGCTGAGTACCTTTGTACCCACGGTTGCTTTATTTATGTTTTTGCAGAGAAGAATTTAGTCTCATTAAAGGTTTCTACGCGATGTGTTCGATGTTGACCGGAATAGCTTGGGAATCCCAGACAGAGGTCTGGCTCCTTTGGTAGGGTCGTGGTAGCTTTTCAGGATCTTCCAGCCACTTTTAGTAGATGTCTGTACCCAGACATGTTGTGCTTCCGCTTAATGTTTGTATGGCTTGAGTGACGGGTCACTAGACCCCTGTTTGTAATATCATACTATGTTGACTTTTATGAGTCTTTAATAAAAGCTTGAGTCACAGAGTTATGTTGTGATGCCATGTTGTATCTACACATATCGTGCATATTGTGTGTATGTTATGAAATGCATTATATGTGTGCGATTCGACACCTAGTTGTGTGACTTTAGTAGTACTCTTTACAGGGAAATGCCTCTTTATGCTTCTATCGAGCCTAGGTACCTTGCTACTGCTCTAGACACATTGATTGACCGGCGTGTATCCTTCTTTGTTGCTGTGTCTGTCCCCTCGAGGAAATGTCACGCGGTGTAATGGAGTCCTTGTAGCTTGCTACGACTCGTCTACACACGCTGATGATCGACACCTACTTTGTTATGTATGCCTGTCCCTGTACGGATGTACCACTTGGGTTTATAACTAGCCATGTCGACCCGGGTTCTTGTCGTTTGAAGGCTAGCAACACATTCATATACGTGAGCCAAAAGACGCAAATTGTCTCGGCCAAGGTAAGGTGGCAGCCGTGGAGTTTACCGTGCGTGAGGCCGCAAAGTGATGTGATGTGTTACAGGCCGGGTTCTTATGATTCAGGATCGGGGTCCCGACAATTATGAACATCGTTGTCCATATTTTCAGCAGGTTCGTGTTCATCACCAGATTGTGTTTCTGCATCAGACGCAAAAATATCATTTGGTTCTTCAGGTGTGATAGTATTTGGTGAACTAACATGTAGGTTTGTGTCATCCTTCTTATTCTCCTTAGGATGACTGGGTGTATCAACATTAATTCCTTGAGAATCTTGATCAATTCTCTTAGGATGACCTTCAGGATACAAAGGTTCCTGAGTCATTTTGCCTCCTCTAGTAACGACTCTGACAGAGTTGTCATTTAATTCATTGAGCAAGTCATTCTGAGCTTTAAGTACTTGTTCTACCTGAGTAGTAATCATAGAGGCATGTTTACTCAGAAGCTTCAGATCATTGACATTTCTGTCTACACAAGCACTTAAATGACTAAGCATACGAGTACTTTGTTCCAAATGTCTGCTAACATAATCATTGAAACTCTGTTGTTTGGCAACAAAGTTGTCAAATTCATCAAAGCATAAGCTAGTAGGTTTATCAAAAGGAATATCACTCTTATCAAACCTACGCAGAGAATTTACTTCTACTACCAGTATCGGGTTATCGAGACCATGGATCTCTTCCATAGGTGGTAGATTTTTGACATCTTCGGATCTAATGCCTTTCTCTTGCATAGATGTCTTGGCTTCTTGCATATCTTCGGGACTGAGGAATAGAATACCTCTTTTCTTTGGAGTTGGCTTAGGAGGTGGTTCGGGAATAGTCCAAGCATTATCGTTGATCAAGATGTTATTCAGTAGGATCTCAACTTGTTCTATAGTTCGTTCCCTAAAAACACAACCGACACAACTATCTAGGTGGTCTCTAGAGGTATCGGTAAGTCCATTATAGAAGATATCAAGTATCTCGTTCTTCTTAAGAGGGTGATCAGGCAAAGCATTCTGTAGCTGGATGAGCCTCCCCAAGCTTGTGGAAGACTCTCTTCTTTGAGTTGAGCAAAGTTGTATATTTCCTGCAAGGCAACTTGCTTCTTATGGGAAGGGAAATATTTCTCACAGAAGTAATAGACCATATCCTGGGGACTACTCACACATCCAGCAGCAAGAGAAGTGAACCAGGCTTTAGCGTCATCCTTTAGAGAGAAAGGAAACAACTTAAGGATATAGTAGTAGCGGATCTTCTCCTCACTAGTGAAAAGGGTGGCTATATCATGTAGTTTGGTAAGATGGGCTACGACCGTCTCAGACTCATAACCGTGGAAAGGATCAGATTCGACTAGAGAGATTATCTTAGGATCGACAGAGAATTCATAATCCTTATCGGTGATAAAGATAGGTGAAGTGGCAAACTTCGGGTCGTATTTCATCCTAGCTTTTAGAGATTTTTCCTTCCACTTGAGAAGTAATTTCTCAGCGTCATAGGCATCCTTACACGCAAGAAAATCCTCAGCTATCTCTCCCTCCATAACGTAACCCTCAGGTATATCAGGCAATTCATATCTAGGAGAGCTAGATCTAGCAGGAGCAAAAGCAGGTTCTATCTCAATAGTATCGACATTTTCAGAAGCATCACGAGCATTGGCAGTAACTCTAGCAATATGAGCATCAAGGAATACCCCTAGTGGCATATCAGGCAAAGTAGTATCTCTAGCAATATCAAGCATATCATCTCTAGCAGTATCAGGCATAACATCTCTAGCAGTATCAGGCATAGTATCTCTAGAAATATCAAGCATAGCATCATCAGGCAAAATAGCATCTCTAGCATCATCAGGCATAGCATCTCTAGCAGTAGCATCATAAGCATCATCAAGCACATGCGACATATCAAGATTTCTAGCAGGAGGTGATGTCGCAAACTTACTCATAACTGAAGGTGAATCAAATGTAGAGCTAGATGGCAGTTCCTTACCTCCCCTCGTAGTTGAGGGCAAGACTTTGGTTTTTGGATCTTTCAGATTCTTCATTGTGATCAGCAGATATAAATCCCAAGTGACTCAGAGAATATAGCAATCCTTCCCCAGCAACGGCGCCAGAAAAGTTTGCTGCTAGCAGTCCCCGGCAACGACACTGGAAAAGTGCTGTTGACGTCTTCCTGACTTGATGCCTCTGCGGCAACATAGCCAAAACTGCTCCCAGTTGCTCAACAATTAGCAATTGTCTTGCAATGGCCCACCAGTGCGTGGGTTCGCAGCAGTTTTTGAGGGTAGCGTATTCAACCCAAATTTGTTGGCTTGCCCAACGGGAAGTGAAAGAATATTCTCAAGTATTAGCAGCTGAATGCGTCAGATTCAACCACACCTAAAAGATTAGTATCTGCAAGCAAAGTATCAGCACCAAAGTAGTATGGTAACAACGGTGTCAGAAACGATCTGTTGACAAGGCAGACTATTCCTAACTGTCGTATCAATGGCGCCAGAAGTTGCCCGTGGACGGGAAATATTCTTTCCCGTCAACGTCAAGAGAAAAAGTATTGTAGCAGGTAGCATCAGTGTAACGAGTAACAGCAGTGGCAAGGAACAACAGTAGTGACAGTAGTAGCAAGTAGCAACAGTAGCAAGTAACAACAGTAGCAAGTAGCAGAAGAGCAGAGCAAGTAACATCAGCAGCAACAGTAGTAACAGCAGCAGAGAAAAACAAGTAACAGGAGCAACAACAGTAGTAACAGCAACAGAGCAAAACAAGTAATAGCAGTGGGACAAACTCGTAGGCAATGGGTCGGTGATTCGTTTGGATGACATTCATCATGCAACAGTTATAACACGGAGAGATATGTGGCTAGCTCCCGTTCGTCAATGTGATGTAGGCATGCATTCCGTGTGTCGTCATACGTGCTTAGGGAAAAGAACTTACATGACATCTATTGTCCCCTCCCGTGGCAGCGGGGTCCAAAAGGATACTACGGGATATTAAGGTTCTCCTTTTAATAAAGAACCGGAACAACGCATTAGCACTTGGTGAACACATGAACTCCTCAAACTATGGTCATCACCGGGAGTGGTTCCGGTTATTGTCACTCCGGGGTTGCCAGGTCATAACACATAATAGGTAACTACAACTTGCAAGATCGGATCTAAAACACCCATATATTGGTGACAACATAATAATTTCAGATCTGAAATTATGGCACTCGGGCCCTAGTGACAAGCATTAAGCATGGCAAAGTAGTAGCAACATCAATCTCAGAACATAGTGGATACTAGGGATCAATCCCCGTCAAAACTAACTCGATTACATGATAGATCTCATCCTACTCATCACCGCCCAGCGATCCTACGAATAGATTACTCACGAACAATGAAGAGCTTCGTGGAATTGGAGAGGGAAGAAGGTTGATGATGACGATGGCGACGATTTCCCCTCTCTGGAGCCCAAAACGGACTCCATATCTGCCCTCTAGATGAAGAACAGGATGTGGCGGCGCCTCCGTATCGTAAACGCGATGAAATCTTCTCTTCTGATTTTTTTTCTGGACGAAAGTGAATTTATAGAGCTGGAGTTGGGGGCGACAGACCCACATGGGCCCCACAAGTTTGGTTGCCGCGGCCAGGGGGGCCGCGACAACTAGGCTTGTGGCCCACTGCCCCATCCCCTCTAGTGGATCCTTGCACAGGTATTTTTCATATTTTCCAGAAATATTCTCCGTAAATTTTCAGTATGTTCCAAGAACTTCCATTTCTGCACAAAAACAACACCATGGCAATTCTGCTGAAAACAGCGTCAGTCCGGGTTAGTTCCATTCAAATCATGCAAATTAGAGTCCAAAACAAGGGCAAAAGAGTTTGGAAAAGTAGATACGATGGAGTTGTATCACGCACCAGCCCACCCAGGGGCTGGTTCACTCTCACACTTGGCCCATGTAGCCTTCTGGGGTTGGTGGCCCCTCCGAGTGGGCCTCCGGAACCCTTCCGGTGGTCCCTGCACGTTGCCGGTGGTGCCCGAAATATTTCTAGCGTCCAAACCCATCCATCCTATATATCAATCTTTACCTCCGGACCATTCCGGAGCTCCTTGTGATGTTCGGGATCTCATCCGGAACTCCGAACAACCTTCGGTAACCTCGTATAACAATTCCCTATAACCCTAGCGTCATCGAACGTTAAGTGTGTAGACCCTACGGGTTCAGGAGGCATGCACACATGACCGAGACACCTCTCCGTTCAATAACCATCAGCGGGGTTTGGATACCCATGGTGGCTCCCACATGTTCCACGATGATCTCATCGGATGAACCACGATGTCAAGAATTCAATCAATCCCGTATACAATTCCATTTGTCTGTCGGTATAGAACTTGCCCGAGATTCGATCGCCGGTATACCTATACCTTGTTCAATATCGTTACTGGTAAGTCTCTTTACCCGTTCCGTAGCACATCATCCCGTGACTAACTCCTTAGTCACATTGAGCTCATTCTGATGATGTTCTACCAACTGGGCCCAGAGATACCTCTCCGTCACACAGAGTGACAAATCCTGATCTCGATTCATGCCAATCCAACAGTTACTTTTGGAGATACCCGTAGTGCACCTTTATAATCACCCAGTTAATTTGTGACGTTTGGTACACCCAAAGCACTCCTACGGTGTCCGGGAGTTGCACAATCTCACGGTCAAAGGAAAAGACACTTGACATTAGAAAAGCTTTAGCATACGAACAACATGATCTAGTGCTATGCTTAGGATTGGGTCTTGTCCATCACATCATTCTCCTAATGATGTGATCCTGTTATCAATGACATCCAATATCCATGATCAGGAAACCATGATCATCTATTGATCAATGAGCTAGCCAACTAGAGGCGTGTTAGGGACACATTGTGATCTATTTATTCACACATCTATTACTATTTCCTATTAATACAATTATAGCATGAACAATAGACCATTATCATGAACAAGGAAATATGATAATAAACATTTTATTATTGCCTCTAGGGCATATTTCCAACAACATTGACTCGACTTTGCATGGCTTACCCTACCCTAGGGGTTCTCAGATTCAAGTGGTGGAATGCTCGATCTCGTACTCACGTTCCTATGGGTCTTCCTCCTAGTCATAGTATGTATGGGCAACGCCTCCCATCGAGGGGGTTGGAGGATGAAGAGGTTCACCGTGATGTCGCGTTGCTGGTGGAACAGAGAATAGCCCACGATACTCCTTCGCGCTCTTGCGGTGACATCGTGTGGGTCCATCTGTGGCTGGGGGTACTCCTCCTCGGTAAGCGGTAGCTGCTCGTCCCTCGGGGGGCTCCATCCTTCTTGATCTTGTCTGGCTTCGCCTTGGCCAGGCGGAGTAGCTCATGGGTGAGGTGAAGTTCCTCGCGGAGCCTCACAGACTTCTTAATCAGGCTGTGAGCTAGACTGTCAGCAGAGAGGCTGAAGCAGGTCTTGAATCCAAGTGGTGTTCTATCCTCCAGGGATGGGGTCAATGTCCAGCTCTCGTCAATATCATCCTTCCGAAACGGAAAGTGACGAGTAGCCGGCTCATCAGCCATCTCTGGAACGATGTCTCGAAGGTGGACGAGTGCCTTCCATGCAGCTTCCTTAACTTCTAGCGCCAAGGTTTCCATCCGTGGTCCTTCAAAGAACCAACTCGTGAGGGAGTCGTTTTCCTTCACGACCAAATCATCGTGGTACTCCTTCATGATGGCATCGACCGAGTGCTCATGGTAGAGGAAACTGGGTGATCAACGGAACTGTCACTTCTCCAGGTTGTCCTCAAGGAGTAGGGGAAAGCCGGATGCTAGGAGGTTTCTGGGTACGATGACCGTCTAATAGGTTCAAGGGGAGGGTGTCAGTAATGCTTTTGAAATAGAGTGGAAGATGTCAGAAGTACAGAAGCTCCTAAGTATAAACACTAGGTATCGTTTTGGAAAAGTGTTCATCCTATCTGATGTCCATGCTAACTAAGACTTCCTACAATTAGTATGGATCTAATACCAGCTCTGTGGGGACCCCGACTTGTAAGTCATGATCACTGAATGCATGTGTACAGTGATCCCAGAGATCAATGCTCACTGAACTCACAGAAGCTGAATAACCAGAGTCTTACATCCATACATACCTTCTTATACAAATAGCGACCATGAAGGTCAAGTCTTACATAGATAGGACCTCGAGGGCCAACACAACAAACATAACTAGCAGCGGAAATCTTGATAGAAAGCGTGAACCCAAGCCATCTGCCTTAAACCTACATGCATTATGACTGGGAAGCGTCCTAGTTCGCATGTTCGTCTTCAACAAACTCTTCTCCGTATTCCTGCTCTTCCATGCCTGGCCAATTAAATAACCAGTGGCAAGCAAATGAGTACTTTGAATGTAGTCGCAAGAAACCCATGATGTGGAACACGACAATAGTAATGCATGATATAGAACTAAGTAGGTAAGTTTGCGGAAAGCTAATTTTTGAGTGCAATGACATGTTCAATCTAGTAAAATCATGCATCAACTTGTCATAGATATCCATATGAACAAGATATAATTATCATCATAAGCCGGAGTTGAACGTTCCACGTTCAATTCCCATACCAAGTCGTCTAACTTAGCTCAATTATCATTTTTCTCATCTCATCATCCCTTCCACATACTCACACACACACACACACACACACACACACACACTAGGTTTATGCAGAAATAACTGGACGTAGTTTAAGCAGGATTACCCAACTATCCTTGACCATGGACACGGCTATTCGAATAGTTTTACACTCTGTAGATGTTGAGCGTTGTACCCACAAGACTCGGGGAGTTTCCGTGTCATCCATGACTCGTGGTACATCACGTACCAGAGGTAAGCACCCGAAAAATGCCTTTCCCCTGGCGATACTAAACAAGGAGTCCACTCGATTGGTACCCAGCCCTCAAGATGTACATCATATGAGCCTTGCTCTAGATCGTACCATCCATGAAGGGACCAACGGTGTGCCCGATGCCTGTGAAAAAAGCTCATGGTCGCCCTACCTGGAACGACCCCGTCACGAGAGTGACCACACCACTCCCGCCACTAGTAATGCGAGCTCTCTACTAGAATCGACCAAAGTAATCAACAAAGCCCCGTCCCATAAGGGGTATCGTAGTCGCACATGTAAGGTTGGGATAGTTATCACTTCTTAAATCTAATCCCGTTTCTAAAACCACACACGCAGAACTTCTATTCCAAGTGGTCACCCATCTCATGACCATCTCCCTCGGGTATTAGTGTCACCTGACGGGGTTTTCGAAAAGCCTTCAAAATCATTTCTTTCATTGTCACCATGCATAGTCTTGTCCCATTTGCGTAGCATCTACTAGTATCCTAACTACATCCCACCAGCAGAACCCTCATAGGTGGTAGGGTCATGCTCTCGTGCAAGTATCAACGAGGGGGTTTCTCGGAGGCAACCCACCAAGGTGGTCACCGACTCATCATGAATTAAATGGAACAAAAAAATAGTGTTATGCGGCATGCGAAAATAAACTGTTTCTTAGATATGGTCAAAGGGATGCTTGCTTTGCTCAACAAAGTCTCTAGGGTCTTCAAAGTCTTCTGGTCCAAATCCCTCTTTAGAAACGCAATCTATCGTCGCAATATTAATGGCAAAAATAAGAACACGACGAAAACAGGGAAAATAACTTGCTCGGAAAAATGTCAACCTATTTTTGTAAAATACTAGGGTGATTGTAGGCATTTTAAAAATAGCTAGGTTTTATTTTTGCGGTGTAAAAAGTTGTGATTTTTTTAACAAAAGGTTATAATGTTTAAAACTAGGATTTAAAATAAACCAATGTATAAAAGTTTTTGTAAAAATTATACAAGTGGTATTATTATATACTACACAATATTACAATGTTTGTAGTGAAAGAATAAATGGATTTGGATGCATTTTGGGCTTTGTGGAATTTTTGTAAAACAGACAAAAAAAGAAAACGAAAAATGGCCGTGTGCCTCCTAGGCCACAAGTTGTTGGCCAAACTTGCCCAGCTAGCGAAGCGAGCCTAGGTGAGGCGCAGCGCGCGCGTTGTCAGGTTCAAACCTGACGTGCGGGGCAAAGCTGCTAGCGACAAAGGGAGAGGTGGGAGAGAGACAGAAGCTAGGCAGAGGCTGACGACCGACCCCACCGGCATGTCATCATCAAAGTGTTTCGAGGGAGGTGGCAGTGCTCACCGGCGATGATTCCGACGATGACAAGAGGAACCGAAGGCAGGAACGGAACCAGGAGGTAGTCGCCAATCGGGCGCGTGGTCGCGGGTGTCACCGAAGTGGAGGGAATCACCGGCGGTGAGGTCTCATGGCGGAGGAGCTTCCAGAGGTGGTCAGAGTTGTCGCTCGAGGCTGCAAAAAGCTTGGGAAAGGAGAGAAATGCATGAGTTACGTGCGGCGGTTCCAAAGAGGAGGAGAAAGAGGCCAGAGCGGGCATCTCACCGTGAGATCGACGGGGGCCCGAAGCGGCGATGACGAGCTCGTTCCAAGCACAGAGAGATAGAAATGGAGAGGGGGTGGTGGAGGGGTGCGATTGGGGTTATGTGAGAGTGGAAGGGAAGGAGAGGGAGGCATGGGGGCCTTTATACAGGGGTTGCCGTGATGCACTGAAAGCTTGGTGCACCGGTGAGCTCGAGATCGAGGCGAGAGGGCACGGGGGATCGAGGGGAGGCGTCTGGGGTGTTCCTGGGCGTGGTCT
This sequence comes from Hordeum vulgare subsp. vulgare, assembly GCF_904849725.1. Taxonomy (NCBI): domain Eukaryota; kingdom Viridiplantae; phylum Streptophyta; class Magnoliopsida; order Poales; family Poaceae; genus Hordeum; species Hordeum vulgare. The sequence goes on along the minus strand of NC_058519.1, from coordinate 264,174,043 downwards.
ATGCCCAGGGGAGGGAAGAAGGAGAGATGGAGGCATGCACGTGCGAGGCCGCTGGTTGGCCGAGTCTGGCGGTGCTCGGGCGTGCACGTGCGAGGCCGCTGGTTGGCTGAATCGGGTGGTGCTCGGGCGCGCCGGGGATGGCCGTTGGAGAAGAGAAGAGGAGGACAGGGGTCTTGCATGTCCCCGACATTGATGCACCTCGACCGACGCGAGGGGAGGACTCTAGGTGGTCGGAAACGCGCACGAGAGCGAGGTCAAACCTTGGATGCTCTCTGGCTTGTTCCACAGTGTGGTTTTGGCCGGCATCATTGCGATTCTGACGCGCTCTAGCGTGGCCACCTCTGTCCAAAAGCTATGGGATAGAGTAAACAAAGGGGAAAGCGGCATGGGGCAATCTGGAGGCCATCAGAGGGAGAGATAGGAGTGGGGAGACAGATGAGATCCTGCTATCCAGTAGGGCAAATGGGATTTTTACCCGATCAATAATTGAGCTGTGTTCGTGGGAAAGTTACTGAGGGGGTTGAAGGATCACCAGAAGAAGGCATGGAAGAAATTTGAAGTGCAGGAGATGAGAAAAAGTGGTGAAAGTAGCAACTTTATGAAACTACCAGAAGGTGTTTGATGATTGCTTGGGTGCATTACCTTTACCCCATTGTTCTGAAAGTTATCAGGATTGAATTGTGGTAAAAACCAAGAGTGTTCACCAAGTTTCAGCTCATTTGAGAAAAGTTGGTCATGTAAACATGAAAATACCCAAAAGTAGATATAATCACATTCCTGTTGACCCCTGATGACCCACAAGTATAGGGGATCAATCATAGTCCTCTCGATAAGTAAGAGTATCAAACCCAACGAGGAGCGGAAGGAAATGCTAGGCAACTTTCAACAAGGTATTCTGTGCAAGTGCTATTAAGGACAATAGTAGATAGTTTTGCAGCAAGATATTTTGTAACAAGTCACAAGTAACAAAAGTAACTAAGGTGCAACAATGTAGCCCAATCCTTTTTACAGTAAAGGACAGGCTGGAAAATGTTCTTATTTGAAGAGGTGCTCCCGAGGACACATGAGGATTTTTATCTACTCATGTTGATCATGTTGAATTGATTCACATTCGCTACTTTGATAATTAGATATGTGGGTGGACCGGTGCTAAGGTGATGTTCTTACTTCAACAAACAACCCACTTATGATTACCCCCTCGCACAAGCATCCGCAACTACGAAAGAAGAATTAAGATAAATCTAACCATAGCATGAAACATGTGGATCCAAATCAGCCCCTTACGAAGTAACACGCAAACTGGGGTTTAAGCTTCTGTCACTCTCACAACCCGTCATCTACTTGTTACTCCACAATGCCTTCTCTTAGGCCCATAACATGGTGAAGTGTCGTGCAGTCGACGTTCACACGACACCACTAAGAGAAGCAACAACATGCATATCATAAAAATATTGAACGAATGCTAATTTCACATGATTACTTGTGACAAGACTTACCCCATGTCCTCAGGAACAATAGTAACTACTCACACCTCATTGACATGTTCAAGATCATAATGATGGTGACAAAGGCTCTGAACATAATATCTTTCACCAATTAATCCAACAAGCATCATCTACAAGATGTAATTAACACTACTAGCAACCCACATGTACTAATCTGAGGTTTTGAGACAAAGATCAAATACAAGAGATGAACTAGGGTTGGAGATGAGATGGTACTGGTGTTGATGTTGACGAAGATTGGTTCGCCTACGAAGGAGGAAGTGTTGGTGATGACGATGGCTTCGATCTCCCCCTCCCGGAGGGAAATTTTCCTGGCAGAATCACACTACTAGAGACAAAAAGGGCCTCTGCCCAGGTTTCTGCCTCGAGACGGTGGCGCTTCATCCCGAAAGTAATCTCCTGATTTTTCTAGGGTAAAACACACCATATAGGAGAATACGGACGTCGGAGGGTTAGCACGGGCCCCACAGACCATCAGGGCGCGGCTAGGGGCTGGGTCGTGCCCTACTGGCTTGTGCCCAGCTGGCAACCCTCCTCTAGTGTGTTTTGTTCCAGAAATTCTTAAACATTCCAAAAATATTCACCGTGAAATTTCAGGTCATTTGGAGTCTGGTGATTTCTCTACTTATTCTTCCATTTTCCGGTCCAAAATCCGAGTTTCTAGATATTTCCCTCATTGTGATGTTCCGTGCATATTCAAAGAGAAAAAGGCATAAGAACTGCATAACAATTTGGAATAATGGACAAGAAAAAAGTAAAAGGTACAAGAAATCATGATGCAAAGTGGACGTATCAACTCCCCCAAGCTTAGACCTCGCTTGTCCTGAAGTGAAAGACGAGTTCTAAAATAATGACCACATGATTTGAGAGAGAGGTGTCGATAAAAACAGAACACGAGCATGAGAGCATCATGAATAACATCTTAGCAACAACTTTTTCATCATATAACTTCTCATAAACAAGTAATATTCTATTCACAACTGAAGAAACACGAATCATAATCTTTATTGAAAACTGACAAGCAATGCAATTAGTTATTGGGATAATTATAACTTTTGTATTTGAGAGAAGAGTCTATGTAAGAGCTTTGTATTTCTAGCAAGTTCACATATTCAACTATAATGTAGCCCCCTATGATTGTTAACACACATTGTATAGTTTTGGGACAATTGATTATGTGGGACACATAGAAGATGGGGGCTTTATTATTCTTGCCACCCAACTTACTTACCTCAAGGATAATGTCAACAGTAATGGAACATGATCATATGCATTCAACTGGCTATATTTGTTTGAATCTTTACTTAACACATAATGCTTGCCACTAAAGAGTTGAAGAACATAAAATTTGTAAGAATGTAAAAGACAGGCCCTTCGCAGAGGGCAGCAGAGATCACCATGAGCTTTTATTTCTTTGATATGTTCAATCTCTTAATGCAAAGGAACATCACTTAATATTGCCCCCTGTGATAGCAAACTTTATTATGCACTTCATCGCTTTTATTGCTTCACCATCACAAGATCGTACAAAGCTTACTTTCCCTTACAATAAAAAATCTTAAATGATTCGAAGCAATTTTTATCGCCTTGTACAGCAATGATGACTTACTTGAAGGATCTTATTCAATCCATGGGTAGGTATGGTGGACTCTCATGGCAAGAGACTATGTCTAAAGGTTATGGATGCACAAGTAGTACCCCTACTTAGTGCGACTCTTTAGGGCTAATGGAAGATCTTAATCAAGAATCACATGTTAAAGGATTCAATACCATATAACTCCTATGAAAATGAAAACAACCATGATCATTATGTTGTCTTCCATGTCTCACTTTAACACTTGGTCATTATATACTATTTTGATGGGATCTCACAATCATAGTAGGTGTTCAAAATAGTGTATTTATATGTAAATATCCTCTTCTATATCATTTTTTGCATAGATAATACAAATTACTAACACTATGTTTGTTAGTTTTCAACACTTCTTATTGATCGTACCTCTTTTCTATGTGAAGTCATTACTTCTCATGAGATAAGCATATGATCTTTTTCTATTATTTTTATTTCCATGCTAAGATGATGGGTGAAAGTGAGGGAGAGGCACATGATCCCAATTAACTTTATTATATATTTCCGGCACTCGATTAAAAGGATAGGTATAACTCAAAGAAAAAACTATAAACAAAGCAAATCTCAAAATTTTAACTTTCTAAATCACGAAAAACTAAAGATCGAACTAAAATAGATACCGGTGACAAAAAATGATGGTGATACGATACCGAGGCACCTCCACCAAGCTTGGAACAAGCCAAAGGTGGTGCCCATATCCATGTACTCAAGCATTCTTCGGTGATGGTGGTGGTGTTGTAGTAGTACTCTTCTTCTCCAATTTATGCTTGAGGATGATTTTTTTCCCTTAAATCGTCGTTCTCTTGTTCTAGCTTCAATATCCTTTTGCATAAGGCTGCTTTGCTCTGCTGCAGAAAATGAGAAGGGATAAATTGGGTATTGAGTTTGTTTCTTCCATTAGGGAGGCTCGATTTCTTGAATTCCACGTGCACGTATCCCCGTTGAGGTACTGGAGCTTCATCTTTATCTGAACTAGCATCTGAACCAACATCATCCATCTCCTCCAAATCGGTGTCTTCTTCCTCATCCGTGGACCACAAGTAGGGGTAAATATCCCCAAAGATCTTTGGATCAGCAACATAGTGGGAAACATAGCTCTTGCCATCATAATCTTGAGACGACATATTTTCAGATCTGCCAGAAAAACAACCCGAAACAACAATAGAGGAGAAACTTGCGATGTGATGGTCAAAACATACGGGAGTATATATAATGATTTTTCTAGGTCAGAATATGTGTTGCGGAAGAAATCGGAGTCCGGAGGGCACACGGGGGGCCCCACAAGCCATCACGGCGTGGCCAAGGGCTGGGCCGCCCCTTGTTGGCTTGTGCCTCTCTCGTGAGTCCTCCTGACTCCGTTTTACTTTTGTAATTTTTCTAAAATACCAAAAAGACAGACTTTTTCTTGAATTCTTGGAGTTAGTTTACTTACCTTATCATGTACCTACCCCTTTTTCAGCATTCTGGAGCGTTCCGGAGGGTCTCTGTTATGTGTTCTTCCGGAGTCATAACTTGAATAATGCTAGTTTCAACGTTAAGGGGCGTACCTGAGATATATTGCTTAATTTTTTGACCATTTACCACCTTCGGGTTTTTGCCTTCGAAATTATTAATCTTTATAACACCTGACCGATAGACCTCTTCAACCACATAAGGGCCTTCCCAGTTGGAGAGAAGCTTACCTGCCAAAAATCTAAAATGAGAATTGTACAAAAGCACCAGGTCTCCTACATTGAATTCTCGTTTTTGGATTCTTTTTTCATGCCATCTTTTAACCTTTTCCTTGAACAACTTGGCATTTTTGTAAGCTTGTGTCCTCCATTCATCTAATGAACTAATGTCAAATAACATTTTCTTACCCACAAGCTTAAAATCATAGTTAAGTTCTTTAATTGCCCAATAAGCTTTATGTTCCAACTCAAGAGGTAAATGAAAAGCTTTCACATAAACCATTTTATAAGGGGACATCCCCATAGGGTTCTTGTAGGCAGTTCTATAAGCCCATGGAGCATCATCAAGTTTCTTAGACCAATTCTTTCTATATCTATTAACCGTCTTTGGCAAAATTAACTTTATTTCTCGATTACTCAATTCAACTTGACCACTAGATTGAGGGTGATAGGCTGATGCAATTCTATGGTTAACATCATATTTAGCCAAGAGTTTACAGAAAGCACCATGAATAAAATTAGAACCACCATTAGTCATTAAATATCTAGGGACTCCAAACCTCGGGAAGATAATATCCTTAAGCATTTTCATAGAAGTGTTATGATTACTACTACTAGTAGGCATAGCTTCTACCCACTTAGTAACTTAATCAACAGCAACTAGAATATGTGTGTACCCATTAGAGGAAGGAAAAGGTCCCATATAATAAAATCCCCAAACATCAAGCGGTTCAATAGCAAGTGAATAATTCATAGGAATTTTCCGGCATCTACTAATGTTACTAATTCTTTGGCATTTATCACATGAAAGGACATATTTACGAGCATCTTTAAAAAAGTATGCCAATAAAAACTAGATTGTAATACCTTGTATGCAGTTCTGTCACCAGCATGGTGCCCTCCGTAAGCCTCGGAGTGACATTTCCGTAAGATTTGTCCTTGTTCATGCTTAGGTATACAATGTCTAATAATACCATCTACTCCTTCTTTATAAAGTTTTGGGTCATCCCAGAAGTAATGTCGTAAACCATAGAATAATTTTTTCTTTTGTTGGTATGTGAAATTAGGTGGTATGTATTTGTGGACAATGTAATTGGCATAATTAGCATACCAAGGAGTTTGTGAAGTATTTATAGTAGCAAGTTGTTCGTCAGGAAAATTATCATCAATAGGCAGTGGGTCATCAAGAACATTTTCCATTCTAGACAAGTTATCTGCTACGGGGTTTTCAGCTCCCTTCCTATCAACGATATGCAAGTCAAACTCCCGTAGTAAAAGCACCCACCTAATAAGTCTAGGTTTTGCATCCTTCTTTTATATTAGGTATTTAATAGCAGCATGATCAATGTGAATGGTAACTTTTGAGTCAACAATGTAAGGTCTAAATTTATCACAAGCAAACACAACTGCTTAAAATTCCTTCTAAGTGGAGGCATAATTTCGTTGAGCATTTCCTAAGGTCTTACTAGCATAATGAATAACATTCAATTTCTTGTCTACTCTTTGCCCTAGAACAACACCAACATCATAGTCATTAGCATCACACATAATTTCAAATAGTAAATTCCAATCAGGTGGTTGGACAATAGGTGCAGTAATCAAGGCTTTCTTAAGTATTTCAAAGGCTTCCATACAATCAACATAAAAATAAACGGAATATGTTTTGAAGAATATTAGTTAGTGGCCTAGATTATTTTTGGGAAATCTTTAATGAAGCGCCTATAAAAACCAGCATGACCAAGGAAACTTCTTATACCTTTGATATCTTTTGGCTTTGTCTGCTTCAATACCTCACATAGAAATTTTATGGCCAAGTACTATACCTTCGTTTACCATAAAGTGGCACTTCTCCCAATTCAAGACAAGATTATTTTCTTCACATATTTGCAAAACTTGATCAAGGTTGCCTAAGCAATTGCTACTGCAACAAAAGACCTTCCAACGGCGCCAGAAACGTGCTGACAGGAGACTGTTCTTGTCTTGATACTCCTTAGCAACGGCACCAGGAATCCTTCTGTTACGGCTACGCCTTAAGGGACTTCCTAGGCAAATATGCAAAGGGTTTCTCCCATGGCATTGGAGCCTTGCGTTGGTGTTCCCTCGAAGCGGAAAGGGTCATGTAGCGCAGTGGTGGTAAGTATTTCCCTCAGTTTGAGAACCAAGGTATCGATCCAGTGAAGGAGTATCTCAAGTGCCTGCACAAACACAAAAAGCTTGCTCCCAATGCTATGAAGGGGTTGTCAATCCCTTATAGATTGTTCGCCAAGTGAGAACTGAAAGCAACAAAGTAACAAAGCGAAGTAAAAGCGAAAGTGGAAACGATAGGTGTGAATAGACCCGGGGGCCGTAGTGTTCACTAGTGGATTCTCTCATGAAAGCAAGTAGACGGTGGGTGAGCAAATTACTGTCGAGCAATTGATAGAACCGCGCAAAGTCATGACGTCATCTATGGCAATGATTATATCTATAGGCATCACGTCCAAAAGTAGACCGATACTTTCTGCATCTACTACTATTACTCCACACGTCGACCGCTATCCAGCATGCATCTAGTGTATTAAGTCCAAAAGAACAGAGTAACGCCTTAAGCAAGATGACATGATGTAGATGAACAATCTCATATCTACGACAAAGCCCACCTTGTTACCCTTGATGGCAACTACACGATGTGTGCCTTGCTGCCCCTACTGTCACTGGGAAAGGTTACCACACGGTAAGAACCCAAAACCAAGCACTTCTCCCATTGCAAGAATCATAGATCTAGTTGGCCAAACAAAACCCGAGACTCGGAGAGACTTAAGAGGATATCAAATCATGCATATAAGAAATCAGCAAAGACTCAAATATATATCATACATAATTTGAGCACAAATCCACAATTCATCGGATCTCGACAAACACACCGCCAAAGAGGATTACATCGATAGATCTCCATGAAGATCATGGAGAACTTTGTATTGAAGATCCAAGAGAGAGAGAAGAAGCCATCTAGCTACTAACTACTGACCCGTAGGTCTGAAGTGAACTACTCACGAGTCATTGGAGGGGCGACGATGTTGATGTAGAAGCACTACAACTCCAAAGTCCCCTCCAGCAGGGCACCGGGAAGGGTCTCCAGATGAGATCTCGCGGAAACGGAAGTTTGCGGCGGCGGAAAAGTGTTTTCGTGGATTCCCTGATTTTTCTGTATTTTAGGGAATATATAGGCGAAGGAGCTAGGTCAGGGGGGCGCTAGGGAGGCCACAAGCCTTCTAGCCGCCGCCCCACAGGGCGGCGGCTACAAGGCTTGTGGGCTCCCTGTAACTCTCTTGTCTTGGCCCACAAGCCCGCTGATCTTCTTCCGTTCGGGAAAAAATTATTTCGGGGATTTTATTCCGTTTGGGCCCCGTTCCAAAATCAGAGCTGAAAAGAACCAAAAACACAGAAAAAACAGGAACTGGCACTTGGCACTGAATTAATAAGTTAGTCCCAAAAAAGATATAAAAGATACATAAAACATCCAAAGATGAGAAGATAACAGCATGAAACCATCAAAAATTATAGATACGTTTGAGACATATCAAGCATCCCCCAAGCTTAACTCCTGCTCGTCCTCGAGTAGGGAAGTGATAAAGAATGAATTTTCGATGCTTTCATGCTACCTAGCATAGATGTCCTTTGTATCTCCTCTTATGTGACGTGAATGTTCAGATCCATTAGATTCAAAACAATAGTTTGCTATTGACGTGGAAACAATAATACTTCAAGCAAACTAGCAAGGTAATCATGAAATTTGAAAATAACAAGGCCAAAAGAAAGTGATCCCTACAAAAGGATATAGTTTGGCTATGATCTATCATCATTGCACAACGAATTTAAATCATGCACAACCCCGGTATTGGCCAAGTAATTGTTTTCACACCTTTACTTTCTCAAACCTTTTCAACTCTCACGCAATACATGAGAGTGAGCCATGGTTTTAGCACTATAAGTGGTGTGGAGTGTGGTGGAGGTTGCAAGAAAAACAAGGAGAAGATGGTCACATTAACTAGGCATATCAATGAGCTGTGGAGATGCTCATCAATAGATATCAATGTGAACGAGTAGGGATTGCCATACAAATGATGCACTAGAGCTAAGAGTATGTGAAAGCTCTTAAAGAAAACTAGTGGGTGTGCATCCAACTTGCTTGCTCACGAAGACCTAAGGCAAATTTGAGGAAGCCTATCATTGGAATATACAAGCCAAGTTATATAACGAAAATTTCCCGCTAGCTATATGGTGGTGACAAAACGAGAGACTCTCAATCATGAAGGTCATGGTGCTTAATATGCACAAGTGTGGAAAGGTGGTAGCATTGTCCCTTCTCTCTTTTTCTCTCATTTTTTTGAATGGGCTCTTTGGCCTCTTTTTTTTGGTGGGCATATTTGGCCTCTTTTATTTCCTCACATGGGACAATGCTCCATCAATGATGATCATCACACTTACAACTCAAAACTTAGAGCAATGACGACTCTATATGAAATGCCTTCGGTAGTGTACCGTGACAATGATCTAGCATGGCATAGACATTAATGGGAACATCATGCTAGCTATCTTACGATCATGCAATGGCAATGTAGAAGTGGTGGCACATGTCATGGTGGTAGTTGCATGGCAATATATCTCGGAATGACTTTGAAAAAGCCATAGTAGGTAGGTATGGTGGCTGTTTTGAGGGAGGCTAACGGTGGGTTTTGTGCACCGGCGAAAGTTGTACGGCACTAAGAAGATAGTGATGGTGGAAGGTGAAAGTGCATCTAAACCATGGACTCAACATTAGTCATGAAGCACTCATATACTTGTTGCAAAAGTTTTATTAGTAATCGAAATAAAGCATTCAACGCATACTCCTAGGGGAAGGGTTGGTAGGTATAAACCATCGCGCGATCCCAACCGCCACACAAAGGATGACAATCAATAGACTAATCATGCTCAGATTTCATCACATACGGTTCACCATACGTGCATGCTACGGGAATCACTAACTTCAACACAAGTATTTCTAGATCCACAACACCTTACTAGCATAACTTCAATATTACCAAAACCACAACTCAAAACTAATTGAGATGAATCAAACTTCTCTAACTATTCAATGCACATGAAGGTGGAAGTTTTCGTATCCCTTTGGATAACTACCCCTTTTGAGACTACTTTCAAAGCATAGATCAACTACCAAGCCACGCACCGCTATGCTCTAAAAGATATAAGTGAAGCACATAGAGCAAAATTATCTAGCTCAAAAGATATAAGTGAAGCACATGTGAGCTGAATTGTCTACCAAAGGATATAAGTGAAGCTCGACAAAATCACGGTGAGTGCATGTCTCTCTCTCTAGGTGTGCAGCAAGGATGATTGTGACACAACAAAAATAAATGACTCCTACGATACAAGACGCTCCAAGCACAAACACATAACATGTGGTGAATAAAAATATAGCCCCAAGTAACGTTACCAATGGATTGAAGACGAAAGAGGGGATGCCTTCCCGGGGCATCCCCAAGCTTAGGATTTTACGGCATCCTTGAATCTCTTGGGGTGCCTTGGGAATCCCCAAGCTTGAGCTCTTGCCACTCTTTATCTTTTTTTCCATAAGAACTTCACCCAATACTTGAAAACTTCACAACACGAAACTTAAACAGAAACTCGTGATAACATTAGTATAAGAAAGCAAACCACCACTTCCTTAGGTACTGTAGCAAACTTATGTTGATGTTGGGTTACTGTATTTTCAATCTTCCATGGCTAATACCCCCTGATACTATCCATAGTTTCATCAAAATAAGCAACCAACTCAACAAAAACAGAATCTGTTAACAGCAGACCAGTCTGTAGCAATATGTATACTTCGTATACTTCTGGTACTTCAAAAATTCTTAAAAATTATGACAGTCAGAAGAATTTGTGTAGCAATCAGCAGCAAAAAGAATCAACTCAAATGCTTTTACAGAAAAAATGAAAATTCTTTTCGTGAGCAGAAAGTTTCTGTCTTTTCCAGCATGACCAAACGATCATCCCCGAGAGTAATCATAACGGTTTTGCTTGGCACAAACGCAAAAAGAAACACAAAAAACACAATCATAGCAGAATTATGAAAGTGTGTAAAACACAAAACAGAAAGAAAGATGATAGATTCGTTGGGTTGCCTCCCAACAAGCGCTTTTGTTTAACGCCCTTAGCTAGGCATTCAATGATGCTCTCACAAAAGAAAAGAATTGAAGCACAACGAGAGCATCATAAAGCATGTGAAAATCACATCTAAGTCTAACATACTTCCTATGTATAGGCATTTTATAGGAAGACAAATTGGCAAGATAACCAATAGTTACCAAATGCAACGAAGAAGAAAGAGACAATAGCAATCTCAACATAACGAGAGGTAATTTGGTAACATGAAAGTTTCTACCAAAATATTTTCCTCTCTCATAGCAATTACATGTGGGATCATATTCAAATTCAACAATATAGCTATCCCATAGGATATTCTTTTCATGATCCACATGCATGCAAAGTTGACGCTCTTCAAAAATAGTGGGATTATCATCAACTAAAGTCATGACTTCTCCAAACCCACTTTCAATATTATTGCAAATACCATATTCATCATGAGGTTTAAACAAATTTTCAAGATCATAAGAAAGATCATCACCCCAATCATGATTATTGCAATAAGTAGTGGTCATAGCAAGACTAGCATCCCCAAGCTTAGGGTTTTGCATAATTTTAGCATGGTTGTCACTAATAGAATTTATGGTGAAACCATTGCAATCATGCTTTTCATCCAAGGATCCCTCGTGAATCACTTCATGAATTTCTTCATCACGATTTTCAGATTCACACATCTCAAGCAAAACTCCATAAAGAAAGTCAAGTGCACTCAACTCACTAGAAATTGGTTCCACATAAGTGAATCTCTTAAAGAGATTAGCAAGTGGGTGAGGATCCATATCAATGGATTTTTAGCAAGCAAAGATGCAAGCTAAAAGAAGGCACATGGTAACACAAGCAAACAGAAAGCGAGCAAAAGAAGGGCGAACGGAAAAAGGCAAATGAACACGGCAAATGTGAAGTGGGGGAGAGGAAAACGAGAGGCAACTGGCAAAAAAGTAAATGCAAGAGATTAGTTTATGAGACCTACTTGGATAGATCACTCCTTCCCGAGCGATGGCGCCAGAAATACTTCTGCTACTACAAGAAAAGACCTTCCAACGGCAGCAGAAACGTGTTGATGGGAGACTGTTCTTGTCTTGATACTCCTCAGCAACGGCACCAGGAATCCTTCTGCTACGGCTACGCCTTAAGGGACTTCCTAGGAAAATATGCAAAGGATTTCCCCCGTGGCCTTGGAGCCTTGCGTTGGTATTCCCTCGAAGCGGAAAGGGTGATGTAGCGCAGCGGTGGTAAGTATTTCCCTCAGTTTGAGAACCAAGGTATCGATCCAGTGAAGGAGTATCTCAAGTGACTGCACAAACACAAAAAGCTTGCCCCCAACGCTATAAAAGGGTTGTCAATCCCTTATAGATTGTTCACCAAGTGAGAACTGAAAGCAACAAAGTAACAAAGCAAAGTAAAAGGGAAAGTGGAAACGATAGGTGTGAATAGACCCGGGGGCCGTAGTGTTCACTAGTGGCTTCTCTCGTGAGAGCAAGTAGACGGTGGGTGAACAAATTACTGTCGAGCAATTGATAGAACCACGCAAAGTCGTGACGTCATCTATGGCAATGATTATATCTATAGGCATCACGTCCAAAACAAGTAGACCGATACTTTCTACATCTACTACTATTACTCCACACGTCGACCGCTATCCAGCATGCATCTAGTGTATTAAGTCCAAAAGAACAGAGTAATGCCTTAAGCAAGATGACATGATGTAGATGGACAATCTCATATCTACGACAAATCCCACCTTGTTACCCTTGATGGAAACTACACGATGTGTGCCTTACTGCCCCTACTGTCACTGGGAAAGGTCACCACACGGTAAGAACCCAAAACCGAGCACTTCTCCCAATGCAAGAATCATAGATCTAGTTGGCCAAACAAAACCCAAGACTCGGAGAGACTTACAAGGATATCAAATCATGCATATAAGAAATCAGCAAAGACTCAAATATATATCTTAGATAATCTAATCACATATCCACAATTCATCGGATCTCGACAAACACACCGCCAAAGAGGATTACATCGGATAGATCTCCATGAAGATCATGGAGAACTTTGTATTGAAGATCCAAGAAAGAGAAGAAGCCATCTAGCTACTAACTACGGACCCGTAGGTCTGAAGTGAACTACTCACGAGTCATTGGAGGGGCGATGATGTTCATGTACAATCCCCTCCAACTCCAAAGTCCCCTCCGGTAAGGCACCGGGAAGGGTCTCCAGATGAGATCTCGTGAAAACGGAAGCTTGCGGCGGCGGAAAAGTGTTTTCGTGGATTCCATGATTTTTTCTGTATTTTAGGGAATATATAGGCGAAGGAGCTAGGTCAGGGGGGCGCCAAGGAGGCCACAAGCCTGCTAGCCGCCGCCCCTGGTGGCACTTATAGGGATTTTGGGCTCCATGTAGCTCTCCTGGCTTGGCCCACAAGCCCCCTGATCTTCTTCCGTCCGGGAAAAATTTATTTCGGGGATTTTATTCTGTTTGGACTCCGTTCCAAAATCAGATCTGAAAAGAGCCAAAAACACAGAAAAACAGGAACTGATACATGGCACTGAATTAATAAGTTAGCCCCAAAAAAGATATAAAGAGATACATAAAACATCCAAAGATGACAAGATAACAGCATGAAACCATCAAAATTATAGATACGGTTGAGACGTATCAGCAATCAATAAAGGAAGTCTCATAAACGGAAAAATCATGCATGAAAACCTCAACAATCTTTTCGCAAAAGTCAGAGAATATAGAAGTCATACATCTTTAAAAGGTAGCTGGTGCATTGCATAAACCACAAAAGCATACGTCTATAAGCATAAGTTCCAAAAGGGCACGTGAAAGTAGTTTTCTCTTGGTCATCCTTAGACACATGTATTTGAGAAAAACCGGAATATCCATCAAGAAAACAAAAATGTGTGTGCTTAGATAATCTTTCCAACATTTGATCAATAAAAGGCAAGGGTTAATGATCTTTCCTAGTAGCTTTATTTAACTTCCTAAAATCTATCACGATCCTATAACCACTTACAATTCTTTGCGCAACAAGTTCACTCTTGTCATTAGGAACAACAATTATACCTCCTTTCTTAGGAACACAATGAACGGGACTTACCCATTTACTATCAACAAAAGGATAGATTATACCTGCCTCCAGAAGCTTTAGTATTTCAGTTCTCACCACTTCTTTCATTTTGGGATTTAAGCAGCGTTGATGATCAATGACAAGTTTAGCATATGGCTCCATATTAATCATGTGATGACATAGACTGGGACTTATGCCCTTAAGATCATCAAGAGTATATCCAATAGAAGCCCTGTGCTTCTTTAGAGTTTTAAGTAATTTCATTTCTTCATGATCTGAAAGGTTAGCACTGATAATAACAGGATATATCTTCTTCTCATCAAGATAAACATATTTCTAGGTATCACGTAAAGTTTTTAACTGAAACACGGGATCTCCCTTGGGTGGAGGGGGGTCCCCTAAAATATCAACTGGTAAGTTGTGTTTAAGAATAGGTGTTTGTCTAAGAAATATATCATCTATCTCATTTCTTTCATTCATATGCATATCATTTTAATGGTCTAGCAAATATTGTTCTAGTGGATCGGTAGGAGGCACGACAATAGCGACAAGACCAATTATTTCATCCTTACTAGGTAATTCCTTATCATAAGGTTGCTTACTAAACTTGGAGAAATTAAATTCATGAGATACATCACCAAATTTTACTTTAACCTTTTCAGTTAAACAATTAATTTCAGCATTAACAGTACTCAAGAAAGGCGTACCAAATATAATGGGACAAAAAATATCTTGTTCTGAACCAAGTACTAGGAAATCAGTTGGGTACATAATTTTTCCACACAAGACTTCAACATATGTAACAATCCCAAGCGGTGCAATAGTATCTCTATTTGCAAGTTTAATAGTAACATCAATATATTCAAGTTTAGAGGGTGCTATGTCATTCTTGATCCCATCATAGAGGGAAATAGGTATGGCGCTAACACTAGATCCCAAGTCACACAAGCCATGATAACAATGATCTCCAATTCTAACTGAAACAAGAGGCATGCCAACAACTGGTTTATTTTTATCTAGCTCATCATGTTTGTTTCTAACAGGCTTTGCAATTCTAGCAGCTTCATCACAGAAGTAGATAACCTCACCATCAATATTATCAACTAGAAGATATTTAACCATAGCAGCATTATGCTCAAGAGTTATTTGTTTAGAAGGTGTAGGTGTTCTAATGTAGCTCTTATTAACCACATTTGTAACCTTAGCATGTTCCTTAATTCTAACAGGGAAAGGTGATTTCTCAATGTAAGCAGTAGGAACAAATGGGTCAACATGGCTAACAATTATTTCTTCGTTCTTAATCTTAACAGGTTCCTCTAATTGTTTCTCAGTGGGTGGATGATATTTAAGCCACTTCTCCTTAGGGAGATCAACATAAGTAGAAAAATATTCGTAGAAAGATGCTAATCTCTTAGAATCAAGGCCACACTTATTACTGAACTCATGAAAGGTATTAGTTTCCACAAAATATTTAACACAATCAAACTTAAGCCTTATACCCGACTCTTTACCTTTGTCGACTTCCCAATCTTCAGAGTTGCGTTTGATTCTTTCCAGAATATCCCATTTGAATCCAATAGTCCTATTCATAAAGGAACCAGTAAAAGAAGAATCGAGTAGTACTTGATTATCATATCAATGCTTGAGCGATACTTTCTCCTTCATGAGGCCAACAATTATAAAAAAATTGTGATCACGATGAACTAGATGCTTAGGGTAAAACTTCTGATGAAATTCCAGCCTCAAGCGATTCCAGTCCCACGATCCAATATCATCCAATAGCATGTACCATATCAATGATTTTCCCTCCAAAGATAAAGGGAAAACTTTGTTCTTAACTTTGTCTCTAGCCAAACCTACAAGCTTAAAGAGTCCACAAACTTCATCGACAAATATTAAATGATAATAATGATGAGTTGTACCTTCATAAGGACTAGCTAGCAGTTTCTCTAATAAACCAGAAGGAATATCATAATAAATACTATTAGTAGGTTCAGTAGGTTGAGGAGAAACATTTTCCACTTCCCTTCGATGCGAAGATGCCCTGAACAAGCCACTCAAAGGGTGACCATCCATAGCAACAAGTAACAGTAAATTTCAGCACTTAGCAAAAATATTTCCTAACCAATTTCCTCTTACGAAAGGCGCTTCACTCCCGAGCAACGGCACCAGAAAAGAGTCTTGATGACCCAAAAGTATAGGGGATCAATCGTAGTCCTTTCGATAAGTAAGAGTGTCGAACCCAACAAGGAGCAGAAGGAAATGATAGGTAGTTTTCAGCATGGTATTCTGTGCAAGTGCTATTACTGACAGTAGTAGATAGTTTTTCAGCAAAATATTTTGTAACAAGTGACAAGTAACAATAGTAAATAAGGTGCAGCAAGGTAGCCCAATCCTTTTTACAGCAAAGGACAAGCCGGAAAATGTTCTTATATGAATAAAGTGCTCCCAAGGACACATGAGGATTTTTATCTATTCATGTTCATCATGTTGAATTGATTCACGTTCGCTACTTCGATAATTTGATATGTGGGTGGACCGGTGCTAAGGTGCTGTTCTTACTTGAGAAAACAACCCACCTATGATTACCCCCTCCTGCAAGAATCAACAACTACGAAAGAAGAATTAAGATAAATCTAACCATAGCATGAAACGTGTGGATCCAAATCAACCCCTTATGAAGTAACACGCAAAATTGGGGTTTAAGCTTCCGTCACTCTCGCAACCGGTCATCTACTTGTTACTCCGGAATGCCTTCCCTTACACCCATAAAATGGTGAAGTGTCGTGTACTCGATGTTCACACGACACCACTAAGAGAAGCAACAACATGCATATCATCAAAATATCGAACGAATGCCAATTTCACATGATTTCTTGTGACAAGACTTACCCCATGTCCTCACAAACAATAGTAACTACTCACGCCTCTTGAACATTTTCAAGATCAGTGTATAATGATGGTGACAAAGGATCTTAACATAATATATTTCAGCAATTAATCCAACAAGCATCAACTACAAGATGTAATCAACACTACTAGCAACCCACAGGTACCAATCTCAGGTTTTGAGACAAAGATCAAACACAAGATATAAACTAGGGTTGTAGATGAGATGGTACTGGTGGTGATGTTGACGAAGATTGGTTCGCCCATGAAGGAGGAAGCGTTGGTGATGACGATGGCTTCGATCTCTCCCGACCGAAGGGAAATTTCCCCGGCAGAATCACCCCACAGGAGAGAAAAAGGGCCTCTGCCTAGGTTTCCTCCTCGAGACGGTGGCGCTTCGTCCTGAACGTAATCTCCTAATTTTTTTTCTAGGGTAAAACACACCATAAAGGAGAAGATGGACGCGGGAGGGCCAGTAGGGGCCCCACAAGCCATCAGGGCACGGCGAGGGGCTGGGCCGCGCCCTGTTGGCTTGTGCCCAGGTGGTAGCCCTCCTCTAGTTTATTTTTGTTCGAGACATTCTTAAATGTTGCAAAAATATTCTCCATGAAATTTCAGCTCATTTGGAGTCTGGTGATTTCTGTGCTTATTCTTCCGTTTTTGGTCCAGAATCCCAATTTCCAGATATTTCCCTCATTGTGATGTTCCACGATATTTAGAGAGAAAAAGGCATAAGAATTGCATAACAATTTGGAATAATGGATAAGAACAAAGTAAATGGTACAAGAAATCGTGATGCAAAATGGACATATCAACCACATTGACCAAATTAGTTCCCACAAATGCACAACTTGGCGTAGCATTCTTATTTGAGGTCTAGATCACCTTTATAAAGTTTAAAATCATTTGAATAAACTTGAAAATGTAAGGTTGCCCAAATTTGGTTCTGGACAGGTAGGGTTTTTGGGTTCTTAGGTGAACCAAATCAGCTTGGATTGAGATGCCATTTTGTAGGCTCACCACATATATCATGTGCGAGTTGCTAGAATTTTCCTGGAATTTATTTAGAATATTTACTTTGGAAATATTTCGAAAGCTTGAAATAGGCATAAATGGTTTTGAGGGGTTTTGTCCAATTTTTGAACATGATCATGTGTTGAAACTCATATTTATGGAAAATATATGTCCTCTAAATTTCCCTAAATTTCCTCAAATATTTTTAAAGCAAGAAAGTAAATTTTCCCCACAAAAGAACATTTCTGGCCTCAGAAAAAGGTGTTTACTTAAAATAGGAAAATAACTTTTAAAATAATTATTTTGTGGTTTTGGGAAGTCCTTTTGATAATAGAATCCAAATAAAATCTTTGGGGTAAAACACCCCTCCTAAATGAAAGACTTGTAGTACAAATCCCAATTCAGGGTTTCTGAAACTTTAAAATAAATAAATGACCTTTTGTTGAGATAACATTTTTATAAAATAGTTTTTGGTCCTATACACATGGCATGGTTAGTGGGCAAGGATTTGTGGTCAAGGAGAGGAGTTTTAGAGAGAAGGATAATTTTGGTGACTTAGAACACAATCAATCACACAAGCATGTCGCCATCATAACAACCATATAAAGCACTCAAATTTTTTAGTTAGTACCATGTTTTGCAAAGACATAATGTGGCAAAGTGGTATAACACTGGGTGTATCATATAAACATCAAAAACTTGAATTAAATCCACGAGATAAGAAAACAAAATGAAGAAATGATGAACATAGAACTAAAGAAACTTGACAATGAATCACTAGATATGATACATCAAAGAAGATAGAGGAATCATCAATGAAAAGAAAAGCACTGGGATGATAATTGAATCACTGAAGAAAAGGGTGTGGTGACCAGACCTCAAATAGTACAGTCTCTATGCATCTATGTCATCCCTGGATCGGTAATGCTGACATGCACAATACTTGAGGATTTATAACAGAGTTTCAATCACACACTTCTTACATCGAATGTCTCAAAACAGAACTTATTACAATAATATGGCTTAAGGCCATCTAATAACGATAACAACGGAAGGCTTGAAAGATAAAGTGAGTCCATCAATTCCAACGTCATAGCTGAGTGAAAGACAACGACCTATGGCACCTTACTCGACGTTTCAAAAGTCTGCAACATGAAATATTGCAGCCCGAAACGGGTCAGCAGCTGGAATATGCTGGCAATGTAACACATAGAATAATGAACAGAGTGAAATGCTATCTCTACATGCATATATGGCTGGTGGAAAGCTCTATGGTTAACAGTTTTGCATAAAGCCAATCTTTTCCCTACAACAAAGGAATAAGTTTTATTTAACTATCATGGTTGTTGTCAAACATTGAGAAGGTTCCTCCAACTCAATCCCAATTAAGCTTCATCATTAAACCCAACAAATTAATTTAGAGTGATGAGATCAACATGATAATCCAAGAACAAGATACTCAAGATGTCCATAACCGGGGACACGGCTAACCATGATTAGTTTGTACACTCTACATAGGTTTGCGCACTTTTCCCACAAGACTCGAATACATCCATGGTCGGAGATTCGAGACACAGTCTTTCTGAAGCATTAACTCTCTACTCTGAGTAGACCGTACCACCTAACTCACTACATCTGCTAGTCTACCGCTTCAAGAGCTTCACGCAACTTACTCAACTATGCCAGAGCCCATAATGGCTTGTGGCTGCACACGAAAGTTTCTAGCATGAATAGTCTTATGATCCCTTCGAGCCTGGGTGGCGGAACGTAGGATGATCACACGGTTTCTCTGGGATATCCTAGGACAACACTGGATTTCTCCAGGTGCCTTGACAACTACTGGATACCCCAGGGAGCCTCAAGCAATCCATCCAGATATGTATTCAAGTAGCCACCTTAAGTGAACCATTAATTAACAATGCTCACATCTGTCATGGATACACTCACCCAATCCACATCTACGAGCATAGCATAGCAATATAAGCATAACGTAGAAGTGACTCCCAAGGTTTGATAATAAACAGGACAATAGGTTCTACCTCATCATCTACTTCCGAGAACCCACATGTTTAATTAGATCCTAACCATGCTATGTTTGAGGGTTGAATCTAATGCAATAAAACTGGGTAGTAAATAGGTATGATCAAAGTGTTACTTGTGTTGCTGATGATCTGCAAAACCTAGAGACTCGTAGTAGCACGCTTCGCACTCCGGATACTCTATCGTAAACAAACAATAACATACATAAGCACTCAAACTAGATGCACGGGTAAAACTCAAATAAGAGAATCTAACCAGAAAGTTTAATTGAAGAACTCCGGTTTGCAAAAAGAATCAAAACACACGAAGCAACGAAACTCAAACTGCGAAAGAAACGAGATTCGTTTACTAATTTGGACTAGAGTCAAATTTTACAGTACAAAAGTCTTGTTCAAGTTGGTTAAACAAAAATAGGGTTTCGAGGCGAAGATCTGGGCGTTTGAATCACCTGATTCCGATAAACGAGCGAAAAGATAAACTAAAACGAAGATCAGGGCAGAAATCGCGATCGGAAATAATCGCGGAAAATCCTTGGAAAAAGAAAAACGGATGTAGAGGCTAACAAACAAATGTTCGCTGTCTGTGGCTAACGGATGAACATCGTTCGTTAAAACGAACGTACGGACGAACGTCCTCTATTTAAGTAAACCGAAAAAATAGAACCGTTCTGAAAAAATAGATCTAGGTTTTTTTCTTGAAAAAAAATTTCCGTCGTTTTTTTTAAAAAAAAACAGGGCTACCTCGGGCGGTGGCCGGCGGCGAGCGGCGCGGTGGAGCAGCGTGGCCTGGGGCGGCGCGCGGCGGCGGGCGGCAGCGCAAGTGGCGGCCGGGCGAGGCGGCGACGGTGGCCGGTTGGGGGCGGGGTGACGACTCGGTGGGGGTGGGGCGGCTAGGGTTTAGGGGTGTGGGGGCCGGCTTATAAAGGCCTAAAGGGATAGAGTCCCGGTCGGTTACGGCCCGTTGAAACATTTCGGAATTTTTTTAAAATAATTCCGACGCGCAGTAGATAAATAAAAAGAAATATCAAACGGACTCCAAAAATCGTGAAATAAATTTTCCCCGTCCTCTAAAAATATGCCGGACAAGGTGAACATTTATTTGGGCTTCTAATGAAATTTTGAAAAAAGCATTTTTTTTCTTAATTCAAATAAAATAGCAATAAAACTCTGAATAAAATTATTATTTGATCTTAATATTTTTTCTCCAATATTTCTTTATTTTGGGGAAGTCATTTTATCCCCTCTCCTTGATTTTATAAATAGAAATATTTGAAGAGAACATAATTAAAACCAAATGATCCTCTTTTCAAATTTTGAGAAAACTCAAATATGAAAATAACGAAATCCCCAACTCTCTCCGTGGGTCCTTGAGTTGCGTAGAATTTCTAGGATCAACCAAGAATGCAATAAAATATGATATGCAATGATGATCTAATGCATAACATTCCAAATTGAAAATTTGGGATGTTACAAACCTACCCCCCTTAAGATGAATCTCGCCCTCGAGATTCGGGTTGGCTAGAGAATAGGTATGGGTGATCCTTCCATAAGTTTTCCTCTCGTTCCCATGTGGCTTCATCCTCGGTATGGTGGCTCCATTGAACTTTGCAGAACTTGATAACCTTGCTGCGCGTGACTCGTCTGGCAAACTCGAGAATCTTCACTGGTTTCTCCTCGTAAGTTAAATTGCTATCCAACTGAATTGCTTCCAGTGGTACTGTATCTCTCAAAGGAATATCGGCCATCTCTGCGTGGCACTTCTTCAACTGGGAAATGTGGAACACATCATGAACTCATGTAAATCCTTGTGGCAATTCCAAACTGTAAGCAACTTTTCCCATACGCTCCAAAACTTTGTATGGTCCCACAAAACGTGGTGATAACTTTCCTTTAACTCCAAAACGCTTAACTCCTCGAAGTGGGGCACTCGAAGATAAACTCTGTCTCCGACTTTGTAAATGGTCTCCTTGCATTCCGAATCCGCATAGCTCTTCTCCCTGGACTGGGCTACCTTGAGTCTATCACGAATCAACTTAACTTTCTCTTCAGATTCCTTAATCAAATCTG
The DNA here is from genome assembly GCF_904849725.1 of Hordeum vulgare subsp. vulgare. Taxonomy (NCBI): domain Eukaryota; kingdom Viridiplantae; phylum Streptophyta; class Magnoliopsida; order Poales; family Poaceae; genus Hordeum; species Hordeum vulgare. The sequence goes on along the minus strand of NC_058519.1, from coordinate 264,151,964 downwards.
GTCCAAACAATTGACGGTCTCCAACTTCATCCCATAACAACGGTGTCCTGCACCTCCTTCCGTACAAGGCTGCCAAAGGGGCCATCTTCAAACTGGCTTGATAGTTGTTGTTGTAAGAGAACTCTACATACGGCAAATTGTCGTCCCAACTAGATCCATAATCTAGCGCACAAGCTCTCAACATGTCCTCCAGAATCTGATTGACTCTCTCTGTCTGTCCATCTGTCTATGGATGAAAGGTTGTACTGAACTCTAGCCTGGTACCAAAGTTTCATGCAACTGATTCCAGAACTTTGAGGTAAAATGGGTTCCTCTATCTGATACAATGGTCCTCGAAACTCCATGCAGACATATGATTCTGATCATGTATATCTTTGCCAACTTAGCACTTTTGTAAGTGGTCTTTACTGGTATGAAATGAGCTACCTTTTTCAAACGATCAACTACAACCCAAATCGAGTCATAGCCTGAACGAGTCCTGGGTAATCCCGTGATAAAATCCATGCCTAGCTTGTCCCACTTCCATTCGGGTATCGACAATGGCTGTAGGAAACGTGTTGACTTCTAATGCTCTGCCTTCACTCTCTGACATACATCACAAATTTCTACATACTCCGCAATATCCTTCTTCATTTCGGTCCACCAGAAACTGTCCCTCAAATCCAAATACATCTTGGTATTTCCTGGGTGTATCGAATACGGCGAATCATGGGCCTCCTGCAGAATCAACTTCCTGATCTCGGGGTCATTAGGCACATATACGCGATCCTCTAACCATAAGGTATCGTGCTCATCCTCACGAAATCATTTAGCCTTTCCTTTTCTCAGCCTTTGCTTTATCTCGACAATCTCTTTGTCAGTCTTCGGAGCTTCTCTGATTTTATCCATCAGGGTAGAATAAATCTCCAATGCTGCTACATAACCTCTCGGAACTATTTCCAAACGTAGCTCGTGAAGATCTTCTGCTAACTCCTTTGGTAATCCTCTGGTCATGAGTGTATTGACATGACTCTTGCGACTCAACGCATCAGCTACTACATTAGCCTTTCCGGGATGATAGTGCAACCTCATATCATAATCCTTGATGAGCTCCAACCATTTCCTTTGTCTGAGATTAAACTCCTTCTGCGTGAAAATATACTTCAAACTCTTGTGATCCGTGTACACCTCACAGTGGTTTCCGATGAGAAAATGTCTCCATGTCTTCAATGCATGCACTATGGCTGCTAACTCCAAATCATGGGTAGCATAGTTCAACTCATGGGGTTTAAGTTGTCGTGAGGCATACGAAACAATTCTTTCCTCTTGCATCAGCACTGCTCCAAGTCCTCGACGAGAAGCGTAGCAATACACTTGATAATCCTTGCGTTGATCTGGGAGAATCAACACTGGGGCTGTAACTAAGCGTTTCTTCAACTCCTGAAAATTGGCTTCACATTCCTCTGTCCATTTGAACTTGGTGTCTTTCTTCAACAACTCCGTCATGAGCTTTGCAATCTTAGAGAAATTCTCAATGAACCTCCGGTAGTATCCTGCGAGTCCAACAAAACTCTGGATCTCTCCAACTGACGTGGGTGATTCCCAATTAGTCATTGTGACAACTTTGGTGGGGTCTACTGCTATTCCTTCTCTCGATATAACATGTCCGAGGAAACCAACTTCGTTCAACCGAAACTCACACTTGCTGAACTTGGCATATAACTGATGTTCTTTGAGCTTCGCAAGTACCAAACGCAAATGCTCCTGATGCTCCTCTTCATTTTTTGAGTAGACCAGAATATCTTGAATGAACACCACGACGAACTTATCCAAAAACTCCATAAACACCTTGTTCATCACGTTCATGAAATAAGCAGGTGCGTTAGTCAGACCAAATGACATAACGGTATACTCATATAGCCCATACCTTGTGGTAAAAGCTGTCTTCGGTATATCCTGCTCTCGAATTTTCAGCAGATGGTATCCTGATAGCAGATCGATCTTGGAAAATACCTTGGCTCCTTCAACTGGTCAAACAAATCATTGATCATCGGCAATGGATACTTGTTCTTGATTGTAACTTTATTCAATCCTCGATAATCAACAACCATTCTCAACGATCCATCCTTCTTCTCCACTAGAAGCACTGGTGATCCCCAAGGTGAAGAACTTGGGCGAATATAGCCTTTATCCAGTAACTCCTTAATTTGCTTCTTAATTTCTTCCAAATCCTTTGCGGGCATCCGATACAGTCTCTTAGATATTGGCCCTGTGCCCGGCAAAAGTTCAACAAAACTCAATGTCTCTATCCGGTGGCATGCCTAGCAACTCCTCTGGGAATACATCAGGGAAATTCTTCACCACTGGTACTTCCTCCTGTACAACTCCTGATAAGGAATTTACTCGAGTTCCCTTCGGCACATGTCGGGATAAATACTTAATCCTTCTTCCTTCTGGGGTGGTGAGCAAAATTGACTTATTGGCGCAGTCAATGTTTCCTCCATACTTCGATAACCAATCCATGCCTACTATTACATCCAGTCCTTGTGACTCCAATACTATTAGGTCTGAGGGGAACACGTAGTTACCAATCCTCAATGGCAACCGATCACACCATAGGCTAGATATGTACTCTGCTCCTGGCGAGGTTACTAACATGGGTGACCTAAGGGCTTGGGTTGGCAGACTATACTTATCCACAAATCTCCTTGATATGTATGAATGCGATGCACCAGTATCGAAAAGAACGATTGCAGTAAATGACTTAACCAAAAACTTACCTATTACTGCATCGGGTTGCGCTTCAATATCCTCCACGCTAACGTGGTTCACTTGTCTCGTGTTGAAAGGGTTGGGCTTCTTCCCAGAGCTTCCATTGCCATTTCTATTCTTTGCTTCAGGACACCCCGTGGTGTAATGTCCATTCTTCCCGCACTTGAAACAAGTAATGTGACTAAGATCCTTCTTGGCGAGCGTTGCTGGGTTGGAACGGTTTTGTCCGTTGCTTCCTTCATTCCCATTCCCATTCTTGGGGCCACTATGATTATGCAAACTCCCTCCATTGGAATGATGGCCTCCATGGTTATGGTGAATGTGTCCTCCCGAGTTTGGTGTAAAACGGGGCCTCTGCTGAGCTCCTGAGTTGTACTTCCTCTTGCGGTTGTCAATCTGCTGCTTCTTCCCTTCAATCATGAGAGCTCTATCTACCAACTCCTAGTAGTTGTTGAAGGTTGCCACCATCAACTGCATGCTCAGCTCATCATTCAGTCCTTCCAGGAACTTCTCCTGCTTAGCAGCATCTGTAGCATCGTCATCCGGGGCATAACGTGCTAGCTTACTAAAATCCTCCACATACTGGCTCACTATGCGTCCTCCTTGGCGCAAGTTGCGAAACTCGCGCTTCTTCATGGCCATAGCTCCTGCTGAAACATGGGCGATGCGAAAAGCCTGTTGAAACTGGTCCCATGTGACAGTGTCAATGGGGTAAGTGACTGTGAAATTCTCCCACCATGATGCTGCGGGTCCATCTAGCTTATGTGCGGTAAAACGCACTCTCTCCACATCTGTGCATCCTGCAGTGGTCAACTCCCTTCCAATCTTGCAGAGCCAATCATCTGCAACAATCGGCTCGGTGCTACTGGAGAACACCGGTGGATTTAGCCTTAAGAAACGGGCTAAGTGATCAATAGGTGGTGGTGGGTTGTTGTTGTTGTTCCCTTGGTTCTGATTCTGGACTAGTAGCTGCATCAGGGTATTATGCTGCTGGATCAACCGAGTGAGCTCCGGCGGGAAAGCAAATCCGAGGTCACGTCTCAGAGGCATCTGATGAGTTTAGAAAAGATGAGAAAACAAAATAGAATGAGGTCTAAAGAGAAAAACACTACCCATATGCACATGAGACAAACACAATCATTTCACTTCAATCAATTCAAACAAGGGCATACAAACGGTCTAACTAGCGTTACAAAAGTGCGCGGACTATACTATATACATGGGGAAAATACTACTGATATGGTGGTCGACTAGAAGTTTTGATCGGTGGAAGACTCCATGATATCTGCTCCAGCTTCATCAACATAGTCATCATCGCTATCATCAGGGTCTGAGTCGGTGTCGTCGATGATGATGTAGTTCTCCGGACGGGTGGAATCGTCTTCATCTCCTCTTGGCACGGGTCAACCATGAATACTTCTAGCTTCTTGGTCAAATCGTCATTCTTCTCCACGAGTATCTTCATCTCCTCCTCGTATCCATCGTGTGTAGACTTGAGTTCTTCCTCCAGCTCCGTGATCCTGGTCATTGCCTTCTTCAGATTATTCATGCTTGAGCACATCTAGTTCTCCTGGCGTCGAATGTGCTGGTTTAACTCCTGGATGAAAGCTGCAATGGATCTGCCCTCCTAGTGCTGATCATCTCCCATTGCTCGTCCCGACGTCCACAAATCTGGTAAATAGTATCCTTGAGATCATCGTGGTAAACTTCTCCAATGCGTCCCATGGTGACGTGGGCTGCCATGCTATTTCCTAGACTCCAGGTTGGTGCATCAAAGGAAAACTCTATGGGCTTAGTGACTGGCATGAACGTCCTTCCTGGAACTTGAACTCGAATCTTTGAAAGCTCCTCTTCTGGTAAAGTGGCGATGTAGGTCCCAGTGAAGCTTGGTATTCCGATTTTCAGGTACCTAGTAACTTCCTTCATATGTCTTCCAAAAGGCGTATCTTGATCCGGTTGCGTGAACTTGTTCCTTGCATCCACCATCCTATAGAGTAGAAAGGGGAGAGAAGTCAGAAATGAGAAGAGAGGAGTGACCTATGGTTTTAGCTTAGTGGTCGTGTCCTACAGTCAGCGTGTGCTCTGATACCATCTTGTGGCGACCACACCTAAAACAATCCAGTCTCTATGCATCTGTGTCATCCCTGGATCGGTAATGCTGACACGCATAATACTTGAGGATTTATAACAGAGTTTCAATCACACACTTCATACATCGAATGTCTCAAAAGAAAACTTATTACAATAATATGGCTTAAGGCTATCTAACAATGATAACAGCAGAAGGCTTGGAAGATAAAGTGAGTCCATCAACTCCAACAGCATAGCTGAGTGAAAGACAATGACCTATGGCACCTTACTCGACGTTTGAAAAGTCCGCAACATGAAATATTGCAACCCGAAACGGGTCAGCAGATGGAATATGCTGGCAATGTAACACATAGAATAGTGAACATAATGAAATGCTATCTCTACATGCATATATGGCTGGTGGGAAGCTCTATGGTTAACAGTTTTGCATAAAGCCAATCTTTTCCCTACAACAAAGGAATAAGTTTTATTTAACTATCATGGTTGTTGTTAAACATTGAGAAGGTTCCTCCAACTCAATCCCAATTAAGCATCATCATTAAACCCAACAAATTAATTTAGAGTGATGAGATCAACATGATAATCCAAGAACAAGATACTCAAGATGTCCATAACCGGGGACACGGCTAACCATGATTAGTTTGTACACTCTGTAGAGGTTTGCGCACTTTTCCCACAAGACTCGAATACACCCATGGTCGAAGATTCGAGACACGGTCTTTCTGAAGCATTAACTCTCTACTCTGGGTAGACCGTACCACCTAACCCACTACATCTGCAAGTCTACCGCTTCAAGAGCTTCACACAACTTACTCAACTATGCTAGAGACCATAATGGCTTGTGGCTGCACACGAAAGTTTCTAGCATGAATAGTCTTATGATCCCTTTGAGCCTGGGTGGCGGAACATAGGATGATCACACGGTTTCTCTGGGATATCCTAGGACAACACTGGATTTCTCCAGGTGCCGTGACAACCACTGGGTACTCCAGGGTGCCTCAAGCAATCCATCCAGATGTGTATTTAAGTAGCCACCTTAAGTCAACCATTAATTAACAATGCTCACATCTGTCATGGATACACTTACCCAATCCACGTCTACGAGCATAGCATAGCAATATAAGCATAACGTAGTAATATAAGCATAACGTAGAAGTGACTCCCAAGGTTTGATAATAAACAGGACAATAGGTTCTACCTCATCATCTACTTCCGAGAACCCACATGTTTAATCAGATCCTAACCATGCAATGTTTGAGGGTTGAATCTAATGCAATAAAACTGGGTAGTAAAGAAGTATGATCAAAGTGTTACTTGCCTTCCTGATGATCTGCAAAACTTAGAGACTCGTAGTAGTACGCTTCGCACTCCGAGTACTCTATCGTAAACAAACAATAATATACATAAGCACTCAAACTAGATGCACTGGTAAAACTCAAATAAGAGAATCTAACCAGAAAGTTCAATTGAAGAACTTCGGTTTGCAAAAAGAATCAAAACACACGAAGCAACGGAACTCAAACTGCGAAAGAAATGAGATTCGTTTACTAATTTGGACTTGAGTCAAATTTTACTATACAAAAGCCTTGTTTAAGTTGGTTAAACAGAAAGAGGGTTTCAAGGCGAAGATCTGAGCATTTGAATCACCTGATTTCGATAAACGAGCGAAAAGATAAACTAAAACGAAGATGAGGGTAGAAATCGCGATCGGAAATAATCGCGGAAAATCCCTCGAAAAAGAAAAAACATGCTAACGAACGAACGTTCGCTGTCTGCGGCTAACGGATGAACATCGTTCGTTAAAACGAACATACAGACGAACATCCGCTATTTAAATAAACCGAAAAAATAAAACCGATCTGAAAAAATAGATCTAGGTTTTTTTCTTTTAATTTTTTTTCCGTCGTTTTTAAAAAAAAATCCGGGCTACCTCGGGCGGTGGCCGTCGGCGAGCGACGCGGTGGGGCGGCGGGCGGCACCGGGCGGCGTGGCGTGCGGCAGCGCAGGTGGCGTCGGCGACGCAGGTGGCGGCTGGGCGAGGCGGCGGCGGTGGCGGGGCGGCTAGGGTTTGGGGGGCGTGGGGGCCGGCTTATAAAGGCCTAAAGGGATAGAGTCCCGGTCTGTTACGGCCCATTTAAAAATTTCGGATTTTTTATTTAAATAATTCCGAAGCACAGTAGATAAATAAAAAAAATAATATCAAACAGACTCCGAAAATCCTGAAATAAATTTTCCCCGTCCTCTAAAAATATGCCGCACAAGGTGAACATTTATTTAGGCTTATAATGCAATTTTGAAAAACACATTTTTTTCTTAATTGAAATAAAATAGCAATAAAACTCCGAATAAAATTCTTATTTGATCTTAATATTTTTCCTCCAATATTTATTTATTTTGGGGAAGTAATTTTATCCCCTCTCCTTTATCTTATAAATAGAAATATTTGAAGAGAAAATAATTAAAACCAAATGATCATCTTTTCAAATTTTGAGAAAACTCAAACTATGAAAATAACGAAATCCCCAACTCTCTCCATGGGTCCTTGAGTTGTGTAGAATTTATAGGATCAACCAAGAATGCAATAAATATGATATGCAATGATGATCTAATGCATAACATTCCAAATTGAAAATTTGGGATGTTACAAAGGGCGGGAGGGTGGAGAAAAACAAAGACAAGTTGGAACAGACGAGACGAACTATGGAAACAAATAATAAATTGATCTTGCAAAATTGAAAGTATTGAATTAACTTAAATTAAATGCACTCCGGTTGAAAAGAATTGACATGACAACTCCGGTTTGAAAAGAATTGATAAGACAACTTGATTGAGCAAAAGACTTACTTAGTACTTCCATAGAAATATGAGAACATTGCTTTGGAAAGATATGAATCACCACTTGACATTGAAGCAAATCGCATTACCGTAATCCAACAAAACAAAGGATGAGGCTTACAAAACAAACCAAAAACAAATTGATGACAGAGATTTCACTCGATATTTTCGTGGTAAGGTTCGCATCGGCTCGATCGTACGTTGGATTGTCATATTGAAATGACGCTCGAATATTCTCCCAAGATGTAGCGAACTACAAGGCTTTACGGAGAATATCTCATGAAACATATCGAGACTGTCCATTGTAAGAAAGACCGTGAACAAACAAATCCACTAGATGTCAAACCCCAACCTCACATCATGCTTCTATTGGAAGATAAATCTAGGTAACTACTAAATTCCCACCTAATAACTCTTGAAATCGTCTGGTTATGCAATCGCCTCCACGTATACAAGGAGTAAAATCCATCACTCAACTTCTAGAAACAACACAACCCGTCTAGTGTATCACATCCGTCAACACATAACGAGAGATCTTGAAAACTCATCTACTTCAGACCCTCATAACCACAATGATACTAAGTATGGTAGTACATGTGGACGCTCTCCACCAGTACTTGGGATGCCAGACTTCTCTCGCCACTACTAGTATTGAAGGAATCTCGAACATCGTTCATCCTGAGATACTAAGGAAACTGAACGATAACGAGTGTGACAAGAATCCCCTGGAGCTCAACTCCTCGATAACAGGAGGCACCAGGAACAAAATCCCGACCATGATGACATCATAGAGGTTCGAAAATACCCACGTGATCCTAAAGTTTTTTGAGTGAGAAGAGGAGTAGAATTAAAATTTTACGTCAGGATTCCTCACCAAAGCATAAAAGAGGAGTAAAAAGAATCCTACTCTCTGATATATAACTGGACTCAAAGTAGTTTTTCACTAGACTCCACTCGACCAAGTTTAATCAATCAAGGGACTCCTAGATCGGTACTTCTGTGATACCAACTTGTAGCACCCAGGATGCAATCCTAACCTTATTTTGGCATAAGGGTCTCGACATGGATAGAAGCACATCTTGTCGTTTCAGAAAATGGATATCTTTACAAGTACATGCACAAAAGAGATGAGTATATCGAATTGTCTTACACTCGCCATAAGCTACAACATGAACAACACAATACAACACTATAATCAATCACAATGTAGAAGAGTAGGATCCGACTACAGACGGAATCAAACATTAAAAGAACGACGTCCATCCTTGCCATCCCAGGCCATCGGCCTGGAACCCATCCTAGATCAAAGAAGAAGAATAAGAAACTCGAATGAGAAAAATCATCGCGCTTACGTCAAAGTATTGCTTTACCTGTACCTCCAACGATTGTTGTAGTAATCTGTGAGCCACAAGGGACTCAGCAATCACATTTCCAAAGGTATCAATACTAGCAAAGCTTAGTGGGTGAGGTATGATTAAGTGATGAGGCTGCAACAAGCAACTAAGCATTTATTTGAGTGGCTAACTTATGAGTACGCAAATAAGAGGGGATCTACACATAACGGATGTGAACTAATAATGATCTCAAAATAATCCTGAACACCTACTTACGCCAGACATAACCCTACCGTGTCCTCTTCCTGATGCAGAAAACACGAAAAGAGATAACCACGGTTTTGCACACAGTTGGCCTATTTTAATTAAGTTTATTTCAAGTTATCTAGAATCGGATGTTAAACAAAGTTTCCAACTTAGAACATATCTGTGGGCACGACACTCAGAATGATTTAACCCTACATGGGTGCTCGAACTAGACCATCACAAACTACCACAAGCTACGTCGGGAAAACCTCGACAACGGAAAACCCGTGATCTCCTCGGATTCCTTGTGGACAACCTCAACCTTGAGATAGGCCAAAGTATCCTCGGAATCCTTCGCACAAGACGATTGAGAAAGGTAAAACAAATCCAGCAAGGCTGCCCGACGTGTCGACGATCCCGATAGGACCCGCATATATGGTTCTCAGGACACAACGGGTAATAAAAGCGTACGATGGCCTGATAGACATCTCCCGAGTTGCCCCGGGTTGGTCCCGCACGATGCTCTAGTTTTGGACCAGCACCAGCAGCACTGGCCCCCTGTATTATGTTGAATTACTACTCGGGTTCATGACACCCTATTTTCAGTATTATTATGTTGGGAAAATATAGTACCAATGTTGGGCCTTACCACATGAGTTTAGTCCCAAAACGAAAGTCAAGGGGTCCCCATAACAACCCCAGCCATGTTAGGAGCGCTCAATATGGAACTTAACACCGGTAGACAAAACTAAGGCGGCAAAAGCGGAACAAAACACCCAGCCAAAAGGCCAAGCCTTCCGCCTTTTACCATGTATACATGTGCATTAAATTAAATAGTAATAATATGGTGATATAACAACGAACCCATGTTGTGTGATGGAAAGCAACTGCACCTGCAACTAGCAACGCTATCAAAAGGCTGAACAAGCGGTAACATAGCCAAGTAGTGGTTTGCTGGGTTGTGGAAAGGTCAGAGGATTTTCATGGCAATGTTGGGAGGCTCGCATTTAACTTGTAGGCAGCGAGATATAGCAAAAGAAACAAGGCAACTAGTATGACATTGATAGTAATTGTATCTAGGGAAATAATGATCTTGCTTGTGATCCTTCTTGGAAGAAGAAGAAATCCATGAAGTAGAAGAAGTGATGTAGTCAAACGAATCCTCACACTCCGAAGCGGTTCGGAAATCTATCGAGAAGAAACAATCCGGAAATAACAATTAACACACGATGAACACCACAATCATATTCATGAAAAGATGCACAATCAAATATGATGCATGTCCATTTAATTATGCACGACATGACAAAGCACAATAATTTATTACTACACATTAAATGAAGCTCAATATGCAGTGGGTTGCATATTGACGAAACTCCATATTTGAATTGCTTAGTTCACTCCCGATTAGGTACACGACAATATTAAATGTTGTTAAACATGGCAAAAGGTGAATCATAAATAGACTAAACCATCTAGTTAATTTCCAAATTGGTCCATATATGAACTAAACATGTTTTATATTTGTTAAACATCAAAATAAGGTGGACCATGTGATTCTACAAGTCATTCTAGATGCTTACATATATAGATCATTTAAAATGGAGCTATGGTTTAATAGATATGAGAAACACAAGATGATATGCCACGAATGCAAAATCCATGCGAATGACAACCACAACATGTTAAAACATGGATGCACAAGATATTATGGAACTACATGAATCCTATGCAAGTTTAAATAAGGTGGGAACAGCGAATAACAATTCCAAAAAGACCTTAGCTGCAAATTAAGATTAGCTACTGTTCTGCCTATAACACAATCTTAAAGTTGTTAAACAAGAAAAGAAATGTCACCATGTTATTCTACACATTTTTCTAGCTAAGTAACATATGTGGATCATTTTAATCAGAGCTATGGTTAATTAATTATGACATAATCCGTTTTAGTATGACATTGATACAATTTATATGGAAACAACAAGTTAAACATTTGAAACACATGTGAGAGATGGATATTACGGAACTACACAAAATTCTAAGCATTTTCATGTATACAGTTTTTGAATCCGATGCACTATTATTTTAATATAGCATCACGTAAAACAATGCAAACAACATGTTAAACATTTTTAAACATGCATGAAAGTGGAATATTAAGAATCTACAGGAAATTCTGGAAATTTTACATATTCAAAACATTTTAAACCGATGCACGTTTGTGAGTTATTAATGCATGAAGACGAGAGACTAATTTGTAATACAACAATTTATTGAAAAATAGAGAAATTCGCAGACAAGAAAAAAACATGTCGTGGGACGAATATGGGGCTATGGGCCTAACACAGTGTTGGTGCAAGACGAATATATAACGCATGGGCGAGGAATAGGCTAGTGCGCTCACCTTGCGGTCCAAAGGGCTGGCTCGGTGATGGGCTTCGCCGGGGAGGCCGAAGCGAGTGGGTCGAGCGGTTCGACGCGGCTGAGCCAGCTCCTCAAGATTGCGTGGCAGGCCCGAGATGGGTTGCACATGGGTGAGGCAAGTGACAGATCGGGAAGGGAACCGGCGAGGCGCTGGGTCAACGCACACGATAGAGGCGTCGTGGAGCCCTCGAATGACGGCACGACGACAAGAGAGCTTGCCGGATCCGCCTAATCTGGGGGAGGCTGTTGAACCGTTGTTGTATAACTGCATGTAATACTTATCTCTTCGTCAGTTGTAACAACTGGTACCTAGTCTTCAACCTGTACCTAGTCTCTCGGCTGATCCTGGTAGATCTCACGGGACGTCCTGCATGTAGGTGCTGTCTTCCATATATATGTAACTGATAGGCTGTAACACCCATCAAGGAAATAGACATTCTTTAGTTTGGTATCAGAGCCGGTTCTGCTGCTAACCGCGATGACTACGCCTCCACCTTCCCTACAGACGATGCCAACTCCGTCGCCGCCGCCGCCGCGGAGCTTCCTGCCGGCTCCACCATTGAGACGCGTCCTCGCGCTCCGGCCTCCGACGAACCCACCACCCTGCCTCTTGCTGCCATCCCACCCAACCCCACTCTCCCTGCTTCCTCCTCAAACTCGCCTGCCTCCCTGCCAACCACCGTGACCGGCGTTGTTGGTATCAAACTTGCGTTGGACGGCACAAATTTCCAACACTGGCGCAACTACATCGCCCTGCTCCTCGCGCGCTACCATGCGGAGGACCACGTCCACGCGGCCTCGGTCCATCGTCTGGATGACCCCACGTGGCGTGATGACGACAACACCGTTGTCCTCTGGTTCTTCACCACCGTCGAGGGGGACCTCCTCTACATCGTCGCTCCTGCCGGATCCACCGCCTACACCATCTGGACGCGGATCCACGACTACTTCCTCGCCAACGAGGCCGAGCACGCGATGCATCTTGGCCAAGAGTTCCGGGCGACGGTGCGCGGCGACCTGAGCGTCAACGACTACTGTCGTCGTCTTCAGGGCATCACCGCTGCCCTCGCCGACGTCCACGAGCCGGTGAGCGACCGTACCCTCACGCTGCAGATGCTGGATGGCCTCGGATCCAAGTTTGCCATGCAAGCTGCGATCATTCAGTCCATGGTGCCTCTTCCCACCTTCCAGCAGGCTCGGTCCCGACTCGTCCTAGCCGAACTCTCCATGGACCGGCGTGCCCGCACCGAGGGCTCTCAAGTCCTCGTCGTCTAGTCTGACGAGGGCGGGACGGATCGTTTCGGCGCTCGTGGCGGTGGGCGCGGCGGCAACCGCGGCGGTGACCGCCCCGCTTACGGTGGAGGCGGGCGTGGTGGCCAGTTCGGCGCCAACCACGCTCAACGTGGCAACCACGAGCGCGGGCGCGGTCGCGGTCGTGGCGACGCCCCTCCTGGTCGCGGTGCCGGCGCGACACCCTGGCTGGGCTACTTCGCGCCCGTCGGGGCGCCTTTCCCTCCGCCCCGCGCGCCCTGGATCTCGCCGAACTCGGCTGGTGTACTCGGTCCTCACCCCGGCGCCTCGACTCACGCGTATCCGCTGCTGTTCTCCAACGCGCCTGCACCAACGCCACCAGCACCATACGCTGCGGCTCCTCCCAACTGGGACGCCTCGACCATGTTCCATGCGGCACCGAGCTACGGCACCGCTTTCCCACCAACGTTGAATGGATCATGGACACCGGCGCCGCGTCCCACGTCACCGGAGATGCAGGTACCTTGTCCTTGTTTTGTCCCCTTTTAGCGCCCTATACTCGTCATATCATTGTTGGTGATGGCTCTCGGCTCCCTGTTCTTGCTATCGGTACTGCCCATCTTCCCCCTAAACCTTTTTATCTTCGCCCTATTCTCCTCTCTCCCAACATTGTCAAGAATCTCATCTTTGTCCGTAAGTTTACTCGTGACAATTTATGTTCTGTTGAATTTGACCCCCTTGGCTTTTCCGTGAAGGACCTAGCAACCAAGGAAGTGCTTCTACGGGTCAACAGTGATGGCGACCTGTACCCCTTCTCCGGCAATAACCGTGCAGCCACCACGCAAGCATTCACCATCTCCACGCATGATCTCTGGCATCGGTGGCTTGGTCACCCTAGTTCTTCCACCTTTTCCCGATTTTCTTTAGATTTTCTTACCGCATGTAATAATGATGTCCGCCCCTCCCATCTCTGTAGTGTGTGTCAGCTGGGAAAACATACCCGTCTCCCCTTTCCCACCTCCACCACCTACACCACTGCCCCGTTTCATTTAATTCATTGTGATGTGTGGACATCCCCGGTTGTAAGCTACTCCGGGTACAAATATTACCTTGTCATTCTTGATGATTATACCCATTTCTCTTGGACGTTTCCGTTGCGTGCGAAGTCTGACACGTGTGATATATTACTTTGCTTCTTTCAATTTATCCTCACCCAGTTTGGCGTGCTCATTCATTGTATGCAGTGTGACAACGGCGGGGAGTTTCTCACTACCTTGCTCTGCGATTATTTCTCCCCCCGCGGCGTCTCTTTCTGCCTCACCTGCCCCCACACTTCTCCGCAAAACGGTAAAGCCGAACGTCATATCCGTACCACCAACGACGTCGTCCAAACCTTGCTGCTGCAAGCTGCCATGCCTCCTCCCTTTTGGGTTGAAGCACTCCACACCGCTACCACCCTCCTTAATATCCGTCCATCACGTGCGATTCACCACTTCACCCCCTACTTGTTGCTCTATGGCACGCCTCCCACATACGATCATCTTCGGACTTTTGGGTGCCTTTGCTTCCCCAACACTTCTGCCACCGCTCCCCACAAACTTACTCCACGCTCGACGCGCTGCGTTTTCCTTGGCTATCCACGCAAACAGAAGGGTTACCGTTGCTTCGATCTTGCTACCCGTAAGGTTATTATTTCCCGACATGTTATGTTCGATGAGCACATCTTTCCCTTCTCAGAACCACCAGCCGCAAAGAATCCCTCCCCGGGATCTCATTCCTCGTACCTGCCACTGGAACCTACCACTCCATGCGCTCCCACTCCACGCGCTCCCACCCTCCCATGCAGCCAACCACCGCATGCACCCACACGACCTCACGTCCCGGCTCCCGCCCCGCCATGCAGCCACCTTCCACCTGCACCCGGATCCCCCTCCTGCATGCGCTGCGGGCCCCTCCTCGCCATGCACCCCAACGCGAACATCTGTCGCTCCTCTCTCTCCCGCTCGCGTCACGGGGCCCGCCTCGGCATGCAGCCACTCTCCGCCCGCCTCACCATGCAACCGTCTCACCACTCACATCGCAGGCTCGGGCCCTCCACCCGGATTCCCCTCAGGATCGCCCTCCCCACACCGCCCATCTCTCTTTCCCAGTCCTTCCCCACCACGTTATCCCCGATCTCCTTCGGCGACCGCCTTGCTTCCGCGCGCCCTGCCCGTCTCTCCGCCTGCCAACCCTCATCGCATGCAGACGCGAGGCAAGACGGGGTACGCAATGCCTAAACAGATCCTTGATCTTCACGTTGTCGATGCTCCTTCCCCCATCCCTTCCTCGTACCGCGCCGCACTCAAGGACCCGCACTGGCATGCTGCGATGCTTGACGAGTTTAACACGCTAATTCAGAATGATACGTGGTCTTTGGTTCCTTGTCCTGCAGGTGTTAATGTGGTGACCGACAAGTGGATTTTCCACCACAAACTTCATCCCGACTGCACGCTGGCGCACTACAAAGCTCGGTGGGTGGTATGCGGCTTCACGCAACAGCCGAGAGTTGACTACGGGGAAACATTCAGCCCTGTGGTCAAACCAGCCACCATCCGTGTCGTCCTCAGCATCGCGACTGCCCCGTCTTGGCCCATCCGTCAGATGGATGTCAAGAATGCTTTCCTCCATGGTGATCTTGCTGAGACGGTCTACTGTGAACAACCTTCCAGTTTCGCTGATGCCACCGCTCCCACCCATGTCTGTCGCCTCAACAAGTCCCTATACGGGCTTAAGCAGGCGCCGCGCACGTGGTTCCTTCGGTTCACTCGCTTCATTCACTCTCTTGGCTTTGTGTCCTTGAAGTGCGACACCTCTGTCTTCATCCTCCACCGTGGCGCGTCCGTTGCCTATCTATAGCTATATGTAGATGACATCATACTCACTGCCAGCACCACCTCCCTGCTTCAGTCGCTTGTCGCCTCCCTTGCCGCCGAGTTCTCCATGAGTGATCTCCGCGACATCCACCACTTCCTTGGGATTAACGTCCACCGCTCTGCTACTGGCCTCTTTCTCTCCTAGGAGCAGTATGCTCTTGAGATCCTTGATCGCGCCTCCATGCTTAACTGCAAGCCCATTTCCACCCCCGTCGACACTAGCAGTAAGATCTCCGCTGCTTCTGGAGTGCCCTACTCCGATCCCACCCACTACCGTCGCATTGCCGGCGCTCTCCAGTACCTCACACTCACATGACCTGATCTCTCATACGCTGTCCAGCAGCTCTGTCTCGTCATGCATGCCCCTATGGAGGGGCACTTCCAGCTGCTTAAGCGGGTTCTTCGCTACCTTCGTGGCACGACACATTACGGGCTTCAGCTCTATCGCTCGTCCTCGCACGATCTTATTGCTTATAGCGATGCTGACTGGGCTGGCTGTCTTGACACCCGCCATTCTACATCCGGCTTTTGTGTGTTCCTTGGCGCCAACTTGGTCTCTTGGTCTTCCAAGCGACAACATAAGGTATCCCGCTCCTGTGCTAAAACCGAATACCGTGCTGTCGCTAACTGTGTCGCTGAGTCATGTTGGCTTCACCAACTTCTCACTAAGCTCGATCATCCACCTTCTCGAGCTACCCTTGTGTACTATGATAATGTGAGTGTTGTATATCTTTCGTCTAACCCCATTCAACATCAACGGACGAAGCATGTGGAGATCGACTTGCATTTTGTTCGCGATCGTGTGGCCCTCGGTGAGGTCAAGGTGTTGCACGTCCCGACGACCTCTCAGTTTACAGATATCTTCACTAAGGGACTGTCGTCTTCGGTTTTTCGAGATTTTCGCTCCAGTCTACACTTCTTGCCTGGCGCCGTATCGACTGCGGGGGGGTGGGGGGTGGGGGGGGGGTGTTGAACCGTTGTTGTATAACTGCATGTAATACTTATCTCTTCGTCAGTTGTAACAACTTGTACCTAGTCTTCAGCCTGTACCTAGTCTCTCGGCTGATCCTGGTAGATCCACGGGACGTGCCCTGCATGTAGGTGCCGTCTTCCATATATATGTAACTGATAGGCTGTAACACCCATCAAGGCAATAGACATCCTTCATTTGAGGCAGCAACAAGGAAGGTCGCGAACGGGGAGATCCAGCGGCAAGGAGGCCGGATCCCGCCGGAGTTAAGGTGGAGACGACCGGAGATGCGGGGTTGACAACGAGGCCTAGTGACAGCGGCTCGGTGCTGGAGGCGAGGCCTCGACCGGCGAGCTTGGGGCGGCGGCAATGCCAGGGTCCGGCAAGAGCTGGCTCGAGGCACAACTCTGGCGTGGATGCACGAGAACTAGCGGGCGGCGACGGCTGAGCAGCGGGCATGGAGGGGTGGTGCAAGGCATGAGGTGGCCGACTCCATGCGCGGGGGCTCGGGTGGCTGCGGCTTCGGGCTTGCGGTGGCTTCATACGGGCCCGGGAGGGCCCGATCTAGGCCGCGCGGGCTACGACCGTGGCTGTTGTTGGAGGGAGAAGTGGTGGCGCGCGGTTGGATGGGACCTGGGAGAGGCGGCTCAGGCTAGCCAGGCAGCGCGAACTGGCGGCGGGCACCATGCCAATGTGGAAAATGATGCAGTGGGCTAGGGGGCAAAAATTGGATGGTTGGGGTGTTCATATATAGAAAAGGGAGCTAGGGTTTGGGTCTAAGGGTAGTTTTTTGATCCTTCGAATGTGATTCGACGGTTAAATCAGTGAGGTGTGTTTGCTGGGCCTGGTGGTCTTGTGTATGGTGACCATGGGCTGAGAATAGAGGAAAGAATACGACCCGTGACACAAGTTTATAAAACTGAAAAACATCTGACGAATACACCGATGACGGTGCCACTACGGTCGACCGTTTGGGTATCAAACAGACTCCGATTGTGGCGAAATTTGGCTGGCGGCCTACCTACACTCTAACAAGACCGCATGCCAACTTTCAACCAAATACCAAAATGTTTTATGCATATTTTTATAACAAGATTTTTTAATGGTGCCGCAGGCGTGTGCGTGTGTGGTTGGTCCTAAAATGGTCAACGACAAAAATAGAGAGAACCGACCACTAATAACAGATGCAAGTTTTGAAAACTGACGATAATGTAGTGTTGATGCTATGCATATGATGCACATCATGCGATGATGAATGCGACAAACAAAATAATCACACAACGACAATAGAATTAAAAGGGGAATCTTCTAGAGTGTCGGTTCTAGGATGTTACGTGACGTGACCTGCCAACTCTTCCCCACGGGCAATGCCCTACCACCTCCTCCCACCTTAGCCTCCCTGCGATTGCTGCTGCTGTCGACCTTGGCCCCGAGCTCCGAGCTCCTTCCCTGGATGCCGCCCTTTGGGAAGCCC
Source organism: Hordeum vulgare subsp. vulgare (assembly GCF_904849725.1). Taxonomy (NCBI): domain Eukaryota; kingdom Viridiplantae; phylum Streptophyta; class Magnoliopsida; order Poales; family Poaceae; genus Hordeum; species Hordeum vulgare. The sequence goes on along the minus strand of NC_058519.1, from coordinate 264,133,673 downwards.
CAGCTCGAGCACCTTGCCATCGCCTCCTCCTCCCTCCAGATTCCTACGCGACCAAGCTCCTCTTCATCATCACCTCTCTGTCATGGCATCGTGCTGCCCCCCGCGTTCCTCTGCTCGCCCTTCCTTGGCTATCTGTGTTGCTTGCTGCTGCTAGACGTTCGTGCACCCGGCGTCTCCCTTCGCTGCTGCTGTAGCTAGGTCGCCCCTACCGACCTTCGCTTTGCATCCTCTTCTTTGTTGCTTGTCACTCGCACATGGCGCTGATGCTACTGCCCTGCTATCATTCCCTACATCATCACCATAGAGAGGCATGCACAATCACTAGAGCCCCATTGAACCGAGGCCCTTCGTCTTGCTTCGATTTTGGATCATCAAGACCGAGACCATCGTTGTCATGAACGACTACTTCCATGACATCCACGATGACTGGTGAACATCTACACCGCAACGACTCAAACCCCTCGAGAGATGCATGCTTTGAAGGTATAACCCATGCAATTATCGCCCATGGATGAATGTTTATGATGCATGAGGTGCTTGTGTTTGCATAGTATGCGATTGTAGATGCTTGTGTCTCATTTTCCATGCCACCGACATGTGGGAACCTGGTAACCGGGATGACCCCACCATCTTTTGCACGTCCGCACATCCTATGTTTCTTTTGCACCAACATCTCAATGAGTTGTCGGAACCGAAACGTTGTCGTGTCATCGTTTTCATTTCCGTCGCAGTGGCACCCAATTCTTTCCGCCATGATGACGAATGCCCTATATCATGATATATGTCAACATTTTCATAAAATTGCATATAACTGGTAAATATCATCCTCATGCATGTTAAAACTAATTAAAATGATGTTTGCATTAAAAAATGCCTAATAACATGCTAAAACGGTTTACATCATAACTAATAAACCGTAGCTCCGATTAAAATGATCCACATATATAATTTGATTATACAAATGTGTAGAATAACATCGTGGCATTTATCTTGCTGTTTAACAACTCTAAAATTGTGTTCTAGGCAGAAGAGTAGCAAATTTGAAAAGTACATATGGGGACTTTCCGGAATTGTTATTCGTTGTTCCGACCTAATTTAAACTTGCCTAGAATATCATGTAGTTTCCTAATATCTTGTTGCATCCATTTTTAACGTGCTTGTGGCTGTCATTTTCATACATTTTGCATTCATACCACATCATCTTGTCTTGTTCATATCTTTTAGACCATAGATTTGTTTTAGATGATCTAGATATGTAACTCGACTAGAATGACGTGTAGAATCACATGGTCCACTTTATTTTTCTGTTTAAGAAATAGTATGTTTAGTTCGGATCTAGGACAATTTTGAAATTAACATATAAGGTCAGTTCAGAGATGCTATATGTAGTTTTCGACCTCATTTAAAATGCCTAGATAGCGTGGTTTATTTATGCTTCACCTCTTGCCATGTTTCACAACATTTAAAATGTTCGTGTACCTAAACGGGAGTGAACTAAATAATTCAACCGTGGAGTTTCGTCACATTGAACTTCACTTAATGTGTAGGAGTTGATTGTTGTGCTTTGCCATATCATGCATAATTAATTGAACATGCACCATATTTGTTTGTGCATCATGTAATGCATATGTGGTGTTGTTTATTGTCTGTTGATTGTAATTTCCAGATTGTTTCTTCTTGATAGAGTTCTGAATCGATTTAGAGTGAGAGGATTCGTTTGACTACATTGGTTCGTCTACTTCATGGATTCATTCTTCTTCCAAGCGGGATCTCACGCAAGATGATCATTTCCCAAGATACCACTCTATCATTGCCATGCTAGTTGTCTTGTTTCTTACACTATGTATTGCTGCCTACCATTCTTATGTTCAGCCTCCTAACATTGCCATGAAAAGCTTGTAACCCCCTACACAACCCAGCAAACCCTTGTTTGGCTATGTTACCACTTGCTCAACCTTCTTACAATGTTGTTAGTTGCAGGTGCACTTGCTTCCATGTGAAAACATGGGTTCCTTGTTATATCACCATATTATTACTATTTAATTTAATGAACCTATATACATGGTAAAAGGTGGAAGTCTTGGCCTTCTAGCTCTGTGTTTTGTTCCATCTTTGCCGCCCTAGTTACTTGCGTACCGGTGTAATGTTCCATAATTGAGCGCTCCTAACTTGCTTGGGGTTGTTCTAGGACCCCCTTGATTTTTGTTTTGGGATAAACTCTTCTGGCAAGGCCGAACATTGGTACTACATTTGCCTAACAACAAATAAAATTGCAAAGGGACCTGCCACCCCTCGTGTATAATTAATCAAGCCCCCCAGGTCAGTGCTCCTCATGAGTGTTGGTACACCAACGTAGCAGTCAGTTGTGTCACCTCGGGGAAACTCGAGGCATTTTCTAGCTATCGCCAATTTTGCATAGACAGATGATGCCCGTAGATAGAGAGCACACGACTCTAGATGCAATCTGGCTCACCGGGTGGCCTTGCTGGATTTGTTTGACCTTTCCCGAACGTCTTGCGCGAGGGATTCCGAGGATACTTTTAGCTATCTCTAGGTTGATGTTTTCCACTAGGATCCAAGGAGATCATGGGTTTTCCATGGTCGAGGTTCCTGACGTAGCTTGTGTTAGTTTGTGATGGACTAGTTGGAGCATCCCTCCAGGGTTAAATTTTTCTGAGAGTTGTGCACGCGGTTATGTGGCAACTTGCAAAATTTATTTAACACCTAATCATAGAAAACTTGAAGTAAACTTAATTCAGACTTGCCAACTGTGTGTAACTATGATCGTCTCTTCTCGTGAGTTCTTATGTGAGAGAGGACATGGTGGGGTTATATCTGAAGTAAGTAGGTGCTCAGGATCATTCATTTGATCATCATTAGTTCACGTCTGATTATGCATAGATCACCCCCTCTCATTCTTGTACTCATAAGTTAGCTACTCTAATAAAATGATTAGTTGCTTGCTGTAGCCTCACCACTTAACCATACCTCACCCATTAAGCTTTGCTAGTCTTGGTACCTTTGGTAATGAGATTGCTAAGTCCCTATGGCTCAAGGATTACTACAACAATAGTTGCATGTATAGGTAAAGTGCTACTTTGACGTGAGTGCGATGATTGTTCTATTTGGAGTTTCTTCTTCTTCTTCATCGATCTAGGATGGGCTCCAGGCCGGCAGCCTGGGATAGCAAGGATCGACATTGTTCTTTTATCATTTGTTTTCATCCATACAAGGACCCTGCTCTTCTGCATGATGATTAAATGTATTGTTGTATTGAGATGTTCATGTTGTACCTTGTGGCAAGTGTAAGCCAATTCCATATACTCATCTCTTTTGTACATGTACTTGTAATGATATCCATTCTTGCAAAACAACAAGATGCGTTTCTATCCCTGTCGATGCCCTCGAGCCAAAATAAGGATATGATCGCATCTTGGGCATTACAAGTTGGTATCAGAGCAGTTCCGACCTAGGAGCCCCCTTGATTGATCGAACTTGTCCAAGTCGAGTCTAGTGAAAAAACTACTTTGAGTCTAGTTATATATCAAAGAGTAGGATTCTTATTACTCCTCTTCTATGATTTGGTGGGGAATCTTGACGTAGGAATTTTAATTCTACACCTCTTCTCGCTCATTTTTTAGAATCACGCGGGTATTTTGGAATCTATATGATGTTGATGTGACGGAGTTCTGACTTTATTTCTTCCGGCGAGTTGAGCGCCAGGGGATTCTTAACACATCTCTATCATTCAGTTTCCTTAGTATCTCGGGATGGAGGATGTTCGAAATTGCTTCAACACTTTTTGTGGCGAGAGGAGTTTGTCGTCACCCAGTACTGTGGAGAGCGTCATGATGTACTGCTGTAATTGGTATCGTTGTGATTATGAAGGTCCAAGGTAGATGAATTTGTGGAACTTCTCAAATATGTGTTGACAGTTGCGAGAAAGGTTTGTAGCTGATTACATTGAGTAGGTTCCCGGACCTGCAACCTGATAGCATAACCAAGAAAGATTTGAGAAGTTCTCAGGTGGGAATTCAAGTAGTCACCTAGAATTATCTTCCAACAGATTCATGATGTGAGGTTGGGGTTCTACATCTAGTGGATTCGTTTGTTCATTGTTTTTTCTTACAATGGACAATCTCGATATATGTCGTGAGATATGCTTTGTCAAGCCTTGTAGTTCGCTACTCCTAAGGAGGATATTTGAGCGTCATTTCAATATGTCAATCTAATGTATGATCGAGCCTGTGGGAACTTTACCACGAAAATATTGGACGAAATCTCTGTCATGAATTTGTTTCTCACTTAATTTGCAAGCCTCATCCTTTGCTTTGTTGGAGTACGTTAATTCGAGTTTCTTCGATGTCAAGTGATGATTTCATATTTTTACTAAGCGGTGTTCTCATATTCTATGGGAGTGCTAATCCTTTTGTTCAACCGGAGTTATCATGTCAATTCCTTTCAACCAGAGTTCTTCTCTTCAAGTTAATTCAATCTTCTCCAATATTTGCAAGATCCATCCTCATATTTCTTTTTGGAGTTCGTCTCATCTGTCCCAAGTTGTCTTGGTTTTCCCCGCCCTCCCGCCATTTTTATTCAGTGATTATATTATCATCTAAGTGTTTTTATTTTTAGTGTTGCTTTCGCTATCACTTCGTTCATATTGTATTAGGTGATTCTTTGTGAATATTCTCAGGAGTTTTGAGTTTATAATTTCTTCATTCTTATTTTTTGTTTTCTTCTCCAGTGGATTCAATTCAAGCCTTAGGTCTTCATCATATTCTTTTCATCCTTTAAATTATTCATGTGTTGGAAATTATTTTCCAATCCTCTCTTGTTTTTCATCCCTATCTATTCTATCAAGAGTGCTAAAAATATCCCTGAAGATTCATGTTTTCATTCATTCCTTTCAATTATTTGGAGGTGCTCAACCTCATTAAGTTTTCATTTATACCGATGCAATCTCTTTTTCTAGCAATTGTTTCAATAGTGTTTTTCTTTGAGTGGGCCCATAACGCTCAGGTTATCCCAGGGTCTTACGTGGCTCTTCTATTTTTTCCCCGGAGATCTCTAAATCTTTTCTAGTATGATGTAAGTATGCATTCCATGAGTCGTATTCCTTTTCCAAGATCGTTTTAAAATTGTATTCGTCCTTGGCTCAACCGTTTCTTATTCAATATTCCGGAGTGTCTGAGTAATTCTTCGTGGTGTTCTCCTCATCATTCTTAGCTTGGAAGACCGAAGAAGAGTTCCTCTCAAATCTTGGTCCGTTCTTTTGAAGATTCAACATTTTAGCTTTGTGCCATCCTCTCAAATTGTTTCCAATCACGAGAAATTCCTTCCATATCTATCCGGAGCATTTCGGAATTGTTTTCATTTCTCGATCCTCCGAAGGCTATCATCTTAGAAGATTTCTTCGTTCTCAGCTTTCAGCCTTCATTCTCAAATTCTTCTCAATCGTTGTCTCTTCATTCGTCTCTAAATTATTCTAGTGCCTTGTTCAAGTTTTCTCTCACGTGGACCACGATCTCTTCGTTCTCATGTAACTCCATTCATTTGTAGTATCCTCATCCGTTTCAATAATCACCAGTGTTTCTTTGAATGCTTGCTCAAGTTTGTGCCCTATCTCTCTCTCTTTAACTCTTTGCAAGAAGAATAAGTTGTATGCAAATTTGTTGTTTTTCATCAATTTAACTCGATGACGGATAACCATTACATAATTCTTATTCTTCTATCTTCAAAGTGATTGCATAATTCTTCCGGAATTTTTCATGTTGTCAAAATCTTTATTGTAAGTTGTTCATCTTTTCTTTTCCGGAGTTCCAAGCTTTTCTCACGTATCTCTTTGCGAAGCTCCATCTAAATATTTTCAAGGCAATAATCTTATTCTTTTGAACCTTCAATTATTTTCTATCATCCTTTCATTCCGGTGTTCCCCAAGAGGTTCTTTATGGCGGTTCTTCAAGGATGTAATTCATTCTCAAGGTATTCTTCAAGATTCTAGTTGGAGAACCTCAAGTGTTCTTTCTCTTGCATTTGAAAGTACAATTATTCCTCCATTTTCCTTTGAGGTGGTATTATAGTATTTTTGACTCATGAGGTGTCTCGAAGAGAATTTGTTTCAAGAATGAGATATTTAAACCCATCAGTTATTTGATCATGAGATATTTTCAACCCATGGTTTCTTCATTGAAGCTATTTTGGATTGGATTTCACCTAAAGCTTTTCCTAAGGATTGTTGCTACTATGGTGATTACCATTGATCCAAGTTCTCAATGTATCCTATTGGTGAAAGAAGTTTTGCGTATCTTGTTGCTCGCAGGCAATCTTATTTCTGTTAGTGGTCGGTTGTCACCTCATAACTTGAGATGTATTCCATAAGCCCACAACAAGCTTGTTATTTCGTTGTTAGTCTTGCAGCAACTCCGTTCCAGCCTTCCTTGTAAGATGCTTTTCAAATTCAATTATGGTAGGAATTGTTATTTTCTTCTCCATTCTTTTCTCTCCGATGATCTAATTCTATTCTTTTGTACCGGAGTCTTTGTGATGTTGCTCTCTTAGAATCAATCATCTCGTCTTTTCAAGATCTTGTTCTTCTTTGCTTAGTCACTCAGCCGGAGTGTTGTGTTCTCTTTTCAAGTTATTTCCATCTTATCAAGTTTTTCCTCTATTTCCTATGAAAGTGCTGCCCAAATTTTGTTTGAATTCTTGTTTGTTCCTCATGTCATTGTTTCATCTCTTTGCAACCTTCAAGGACCATTGGTTTCACTCGTTTATCAAATAAGCAACTAAGTTTTACCTCGTCGTCTTCTGCTCCTCTTCCCCCTTTCATTCTAAGATCTTGGGTCAAGATTTCTTGTTAGTGGAGGAGAGTTGTAACTGCCCAAGACCGATGCTTTGTAGTATTATTGTTATATTAGTTCCTAACTTATTTTGCAATGCATCATGTCATCATGCCATTAAAAATTTCCAGCCAATTTTCTTAACTCTAATAACTAATTTGTATAGATCTCTTGATCTATTTAAATTGGGTGAATTCACATGATGATTTCTTTTATGACATTCCTCCCAATATTTAGGGAGCTATAAAGAATATTCTATTAATTGGGAATTAACCATAACACACTTGAAAAATAAGCCCCATGCCATTTTTACTTCAAGTTTCATCTTCGAACCTTGTCAATATTTCTTTCACCATTTTTCGAGGATCCTCCTAAATTCTCAACATTTTTGGACACTCCTAAAACCTTGTCTTAGTTCAAACCATTTGAATTGATTCAAATAAGTTGGAATTTATTCTTCCATCCATGCCAATTTCTATCTTTCATGGACCAAGCTTATTTTTGAGCGTCGGAGAAATTAACCCCATGCCCAATTCCTTCTCTAATCCTATTCTTTCCTCTCCTTTTATTCCTTGATTATTATTTTTCTATATTGAAAATAAGCATATTTGAGAGAGAGTGAGAGAGAGGCCTCCGCAGCCAGGCCAACCGAATGGCCCAAGGCCCAGCCAACCCCCCTCCAACCCTAGCGCAAGGGAGAGAGCTCACTCGCTCGATTTTCCTCGCGACTGCCGCCGCTCTGCCCGCACTCCATCGCCTCCTCCTCCTCCCGTCCAATTCCCTCTCTCATTTGTTCTCCTTGTGACCCTACACCCCTCCCCTTGCTCGGCCTCCGACCATGGAGCCCGTCGGCTAATGAGCCCAGACCATCACCATGCCTCCCTCCTTCCTCTGCCCCCTCGCTACCTCTCTTGCTCCACGCCGTCGCGCCTCACCCTGTTCTATTCGCCCCCGCACCACTCCTAGACATCGCCGACAACCCCCTCCTTTGTCCTCGCCTCGATCGACCCCGAGCCTCGGTCTCCTCCCAAGGACGCGACCGACCAAGTCCTCCTCACGCGCAATGCCCTACCACTTCCTGCCACCTTGGCCTCCCTGCGACAGCTGCTGCCGTCGACCTCGACCCCGAGCTCCGGGCTCCTTCCATGGCTGCCGCCCTTGGTAAGACCCAGCTCAAGCACACTACCATCGCCTTCTCCTCCCTCGAGCTTCCTGCGCGACCAACCTCCTCGTCATCATCGCCTCTCCGTCATGGCGTTGCTCTGCCACTCGCATTCCTTTTCTCGACCTGCCTTGGCCATCTCTGCTACTTGCTGCTACTGCATGTCTGTGCACTCGACGCCTCCCTTCGCTCCTGCTATAGCTAGACCGCCCCATGCCGACATTCACCTTGCCTCCTCCTCTTTGTCGTGCGTCACTCGCACATGGGACTGATGCTGCTGCCCTGCTGTCGTTTCCCTACACCATCACCATAGGCACGCATGCACAACCATTGAAGCCCCACTTAACCGAGGCCATTTGTCTTGCTTCAATTTTGGATCACCAAGACCGAGACCACCATTGACATGAACGACTACTTCCACGATGACCGGTGAACATCTACACCGCAATGACTTGAACCTCTCGAGAGGTGCACACTTCGAAGGTATAACCCATGGAATTACCGCCCATGAATGAATGTTTATGATGCATGAGGTGCTTGTGTTTGCATCATATGCGAGTGTAGATGCTTGTGTCTCGTTTGCCAAGCCACCGACAAGTGGGAACCTGGTAACCAGTATCACCCCACCATCTCTTGCACGTTTGTACATCCTATGTTTCTTTTGCACCAACATCTCAATGAGTTGTCGGAACCGAAATGTTGTCGTGGCATCGTTTTCGTTTTCGTCGCTCTGGCACCCAATCCTTTCTGCCATGATAAAAAATGCTCTATATCATGATATATGTCAACATTTTCATAAAATTGCATATAACTTGTAAATTTCATCCTCATGCATGTTAAAACCAATTAAAATGATGTTTGCATTAAAAATTCCCTAATAACATGCTAAGACAGTTTACATCATAAGTAATTAACCATAACTCCGATTAAAATGATCCACCTATGTAACTTGACTAGAAACACGTGTAGAATAACATGGTGGAATTTAGCTCATAGTTTAACAAATCTAAAATTATGTTCTAGGAAAAACAGTAGCAAATTTGAGAATTACATATGGGGACTTTCCGGAATTGTTATTCATTGTTCGGGACTCATTTAAACTTGCCTAGAATATCAAGTAGTTTCCTAATATCTTGTTGCATCCATTTTCAACATGCTTGTGGCTGTCATTTGCATACATTTTGCATTCATACCATATCATCTTGTCTTGCTCATAGCTTTTAGACTGTAGCTCCGTTTTAGATGATATATATATGTAACTCGATTAGAATGACGTGTAGAATGACATTGTCAACTTTATTTTGCTATTCAATAAATATAAAATATGTTTAGATCCGAACTGGGCCAATTTCGAAATTGACATATGGGGTCATTTTGTAGATGCTATCACTACTGAAATTCAGAAATTTGCCGTCTGCCAAGGCGGACGGCAAAGGGGGCAACCACGGACGGCAAAGGCTTTGCCGTCTGCCCCCTCATGGTAAAGTAGATGGTAAAAAAAATCCGGTGAAGAGGCTCTTTGCCGTCTGCTTTCACAAAGCGGATGGCAAAGAATCTTTGCCATGAGGGGGCAGATGGCAAAATAAATGGGACGGCATATATTGCAACGTCCCCGTTAAGTGTTAACGGCAGGCCTCCTCTCTTTGCCGTCTGCCTTCCCCCCTTTGCCATGTGGGGGCTGACGGCAAACAGGGAAGAGAGAGGGGGCAGATTCCCCCTTTGCCGTCTGCCTTCCCCCCTTTGCCATGTGGGGGCAGACGGCAAAGAGGGGAGGCGGAGGGGGCAGATTCCCCCTTTGCCATGTGCCTCGCCCCTTTGCCATGTGGGGGCAGACGACAAAGAGGGGAGAGAGAGGGGGCAGATTCCCCCTTTGCCATGTGCCTTCCCCCCTTTGCCATGTGGGGGCTGACGGCAAAGAGGGGAGAGAGAGGGGGCAGATTCCCCCTTTGCCATGTGCCTTCCCCCCTTTGCCATGTGTTGGCAGACGACAAAGAGGGGAGAGAGAGGGGGCAGATTCCCCCTTTGCCATGTGCCTCCCCCCTTTGCCATGTGTTGGCAGACGGCAAAGAGGGGAACCAGCCCCTTTTTTATTTATTTTTTGTTATATCCAGCATTTTTAACAATAATCAGGATATATATATATTTGACATAAATAAATTTCTTTCCGTACTCATAACCATATTAAAATAACTCTCATCCATAGTGCATACATATTATGCAAGTTACATCCGTACCAAACCATATATTACACCAGTTTCATCCACGTGCATACAAAGTTCCATATATTCATATACTACAATAGTTTCAATACAACCCATGGTACAAGAAATCATCTTCAAGCATTCCATCAACCAAGCTTCCCGTGAAGTGAAGGTAATCTGCAAAATGACAAATAAGAAAGTTAGAAAAATAATACTAGATGAAGTAGTGTATATATAGGTTATTTCGGAGAGAAATTAGCTAAGTATAGACCATTGAGGAGCTAACTAAGCTAATTATGTCATTTAGGTGGAACCCTAGCTAACTATAGGAGAAGAGAAAGAGAAGAAGAAGTAAAAGAAGGAGGAGGAGGAGGAGAAGGAGAAGGAAGAGGAGAAGAAGAAGAAAAAGGAGGAGGAGGAGGAGGAGAAGGAGAAGGAAGAGGAGAAGAAGAAGAAGGAGAAGAAGGAGAAGAAGAAGGAGAAGAAGGAGAAGAAGAAGGAGAAGAAGGAGAAGAAGAAGGAGAAGGAGCGGGAGCTAAGTATAATTAGCTAAGTATAGGTCATTTTTTATTAAATAGACCATTTTGGAGCTAAGTATAGATCTTTTCTAATTTGCAGACCAACTCCGGCGCCAACTCTTCCATTTCATCTAGCACGCCAGGCGATAGTTCTTTCGCACAAAGAGAACGGAAGAAATAGCTCAGCTCTGCCAGTACTAGCCATTCATCCTCAGGGATAAAGCCACACAACATCACCGGCATTACCCGCTCAATCCATATGTGCCAATCATGACTCTTGAGCCCAGATATTTTCAATTTCTCAAGACTCGCTCCCCTCTTTAGATTCGGAGCATACCCATCGGGGAACATCAACTGCATTTTCACCCACAATAGCATTTCCCTCATAGTTGGCATTTAAAGATTGAACCATGCCTTTGGCTTCGCTATGCTTTGCTTTCCTTTCCGTTGTCGCAAGTTTTGCAGCGGTCTATCACATAGAGCCTCCAGGTCGATTCTAGCCTTAGGATTATCTTTTGACTTCCCCTCTATGCCGAACAATGTACCAAAAATGGCCTCCGCAATATTCTTTTAAGTGTGCATCACGTCAATGTTGTGTGGGCAAAGGAGGTCTTTGAAGTAAGGGAGATCCCATAAGCATGACTTGTGAGTCCAGGCGTGTTCCGTATTATACCCTTTGAAGTATCCCGGACGCAAAGGATCAGGCTCAAGAGCATTTAACTGATCAAGGGTCTGTTGGCCTGTCAACGCAGCTGGTGCAGTGTTTTTGACAACTCTACCTTTGATGAAATTCTTCTTGTCTTTTCTGAACTTATGGTCAGGATCCAGGAATTGTCTATGCATGTCGAAGCAAGAATACTTGCGACCAGCCTGCAGCCAACGGAACTGAAGAGCTGCCTTGCATGTGGTGCACGGGAACCTTCCATGCACACACCAGCCAGTGAATAGCGCAAACGCCGGATAATCATGCGTCGAGTACATCTACCACACATGCATTTTGAAATTTGTTTTGGTAGCCGTGTCGTAGGTCTTGATCCCATTATCCCAGGCTTCTTGCAACTCATCCTTAAGCGGCTGCATGTACACATTCATATTCTTCCCCGGATAGTTGGGCCCTGGAATTATCAACGTCAGGAAAATGTTCTTTCTTTTCATAATCTCCCCGGGTGGCAAATTTAGTGGAATAACAAATACAGGCCAACAACTGTATTGTGCTGCCGTCATACCATACACATTGAACCCATCCGTGCTGATGGCAACTCTAGGTTGCCTTGGATCTTCCGATTTATCCTCATGTAATGCATCGAAGTGCCTCCACGCAAAACCATCTGAAGTGTGTACCAGCATCTTGTTCCCATCCGCATCTAGTTCGGTTCTTTTGCCCAATTTGTGCCATGTCATCTGTCTGGCCGTCTCTTCGACCATGAAAAGACGTTGAAGTCTTGGTACGATTGGCAGATATCGAAGAACACTAATGGGGATTTTGGTCTGATTCTTCTCACCCATGCTGTTGTCTACCACAATATACCTGGAAGAATTGCAAATGGGGCAATAGTTCAAGGCCGCATACTCAAGCCTAAATAAGGCACATCCATTCTCACAGGCATGTATCTTCTCATAGGGCATATTAAGTACACGGAGGATTTTCTCTGACTGGTACAGGTTTGCAGGCAGTACATGGCCTTTGGGTAGAAAGCGTCCAAATATCGTCATCATCGCGTCGTAGCATTCTCTGCCTAGGTTGAATTGAGCCTTCAAAGCCATTACTTGCGCCATGGCATCCAGCTGACAAAGCTCAGTCTGCTCATGGAGAGGACGTTTTGAAGACTCCAGCATTTCATAGAAGGCCTTTGCAGATTCCTCCATCTCATCGTCCGAATCACGAGCATCATCAAAGTCTTGCACCATGTCTTCAATCCCGGTACCATGCTCGTCGGTGCGACGACGAATCACCTCAGCTCTGGCACGTTGGTCAGACTCACCATGAAAAGTCCACATCGTGTAATTAGGCGTAAAACCCCACTTCTGCAGGTGCTTACCCATTTCAAACTCTGTCTGCTTTTTCCAGTTGTCGCAGTTGGGACAGGGGCACCATGTTTTATGTTGGCCATTTGCAAATGCGGCTCTCACAAACCCCCTGGTTTTTGTTAACCATTCATGGGTCATGTCTTTCTAACTAGGGTGACCAGTGTACATCCAAGCACGATCACTCATGTTGCCTAGCTACCTATGGGGGCACAAGAAATAAATATATAATTCATCATCTATATTCATACGCTAATCAAGTTTGTCAGTTTTATTACGTCCATGCAACCTACACGCTAATAGGTAAAGATAGGTCCTAATCCCACCCGAGTATGTGTAGACTGGGTTCGTTTTCCCATGCTCTGCTCCAGATGCGACGCAGAATTTCGACAGCACCTCCCCGCTGTTCTCCTGATACACGTCTCGGCAATAAGCAGAGAGGATGTGTACCCGGAGAACAACAGGGGAGGCACTGACGAAATTCCGCATCGGATCCGGAGCACAGCATATGGGAAAAAAAACCCAATCTACACATACTCGGGCTGTCCATGGATAATGTTGGACAATTCGAAAGGATGGCGATTATAAATATGCAAAGAAATGCATATTTATAGATGTCGCCCTTTCGAATGGGAGACGCATACTGGTCATGCATACTCTTGATTGAAGAAACCTATAGCTAGCAGGTTTCATCGGCACGAAGACCGGGATAGAGCAAATTAAGGGGGTAGGAGGAGAAGTCATTTGTGCTCACCAACAACGCAAGGGCGGAGCTCGTCCAACGCACGTGGAGGTCGTCGAACAACTGCACATTGAAATTCACCCGATCAACACAAATATGATGTTTTTATAATTAACATAACTATATGACCTAACTCATAACTATGTGGGTCAGTGTCATCGGGGGTCGAAGGTCACTGGCGTCGGGGATTGGGGTCTTTTCGGTCAACAAGAGGCCGAAGAGGTGTCGGGGCTCGGGGGTTGGGGGTTAGTGGCGTCGGGGGTCGGGGTAGGGGGTCGGGGTCGAGGGTGAGTGTTGTCGGGGGTCGGGGGTCGGGGGTCAAGGGTCAGTGGCGTCGGGCGTCGGGGGTCGGGGGTCAGTGGCGTCGGGGGTCGGGGTAGGGGGTCGGGGGTCGAGGGTGAGTGTTGTCGGGGGTCGGGGGTCGAGGGTCAGTGGCGTCGGGGATCGGGGGTCAGTGGCATCCGGGGTCGGGGTCGGGGGTCGGGGGTCGAGGGTGAGTGTTGTCGGAGGTCGTCGAACAACTGCACATTGAAATTCACACGATCAACACAAATTTGATGTTTTATAATTAACATAACTATGTGACCTAACTCATAACTATGTGGCTCAGTGTCGTCGGGGGTTGAGGGTCACTAGCGTCGTGGGTTGGGGTCTTTTCGGTCAACAAGAGGCCAAAGAGGTGTCCGGGCTCGGGAGTTTGGGGTCAGTGGCGTCACAGTCGGGGTAGGGGGTCGGGGGTCGAGGGTGAGTGGCGTCGGGGGTCAGGGGTCAGTGGCGTCGGGGGTCGGGGGTTCGCGTACTACGGCATCTCCTCCAACTTCATCAGCTACCTGACCGGCCCGCTCGGGGAGAGCACGGCCGCCGCCTCCGCCGTCAACGCCTGGTCCGGCGCCGCGTCCATGTTTCAAAATTTCATTGTTTTGTCCGGTGGAAGCACACACACCACAACATAGTGCTTCCCACGTCGCTGTGCTCATGAATCAGCTGGACCGGGTCGATCTTTTTTTTTGGGAGGGTACCGGGTCGATCTTCGAAGATAGAATAATGTTCTCAACCCTAAACCTTTTTCTTTTCTAATGACACCACTTTTTTCTTGAAACACATCATCAGTACTCCCGAGTCAAAAAAATATATTGTTTTTTAGCCATTCCGATGAAGAGGTACTATGAGAAAAAAATATTTTTTGTACATAAGAAGTGTCACATGTGTGACACAGAACACATCGGCGTTTTCAAACTACAAATACCATTAAATAGAAACAAAACCAAAAAAACACATCATGCTTGACAACTAATGTTATCATCCTCGTGTCATTAATTTTACCATAAACAATTAGCATATATAGTATAACCTAACAAACTAATTACCACAAACTAATTACCATGAACCTAAAAATGACAAAAGAGAAAAAAACAAAAAAAACAGAAATAAATTTACCTAGGGAGGAAGGGCGGTGCAGGGAGGAGGGGCGGCGCAGGGAGGAGGCGCAGGGAGGAGGGGTGCCGCAGGGAGGAGGGGCAGCGCAGGAAGGGTGGTGTAGGAGGGGCGGCGCCGGGAGGGGCAGGCGCCAGGGGAGTGGGCGGCGCACGGAGGAGGGGCGACGCAGGGAGGAGGGGCGGCGCGGGGCAGGCGGCGGCGCGGGGTAGGGAGGAGGAGCGGCGCGGGGCAGGCGGCAGCGTGGGGCTGGGAGGAGGAGCGGCGCGGGGCAGGCGGCGGCGCGGGGCAGGGAGGAGGGGCGACGCGGGGTAGCGGCGCAGGGCAGGCGGCGGCGCGGGGCAGGGATTCGAGCAACGGGCTACGTGGGAAGGGTTGGAGGGGGCGGGGGTGCGCGTGTACGTGGCAAGGCTGCCGGGCCTTTGCCGTCCGCCACGCTCCTAGGCTGACGGCAAAGGCCCCCAAGGCCGACGGCAAAGGTCCCGGGGGGGGGGGAGGCACCGGGTGGGGGGTTGGGTTGGTGGGCCGTCGTCCCCTTTGCCGTCCGCCGCGCTCCCAGGCGGACGGCAAAGGCCCCCAAGCAGACGGCAAAGGGGAGGGGTGGGTGGGGTGGCGTTTCGGCCGTTGGGGGGGGGGGCTTTGCCGTCCGCCCTCCCTTTGCCGTCCGCGTAGGGCTTCTTTGCCGTCGGCCAGCGGATGGCAAAGAGGTGGCCGACGGCAAAATAAACTTTTTCCATCTGCCACCTCTTTGTCTTCAACACTGTGACAGCTGACGGCAAAGAGTTCCTTTGCCATGTGTCAGCTGACGGCAAAGGCCAAGCAGACGACAAATTTCTGAATTCCAGTAGTGTATATGTTGTTTTCGACCTCATTTAAAATGCCTAGATAGCATAGTTTGTTTATGCTTCACCACTTGCCATGTTTAACTACATTTAACATTGTCGTGTACCTAAACAAGATGAACTAAGTAATTCAAACATGGAGTTCCGTCAATATGCAACTCATTGTATATTGAACTTCACTTAATGTGTAGGAGTTGATTGTTGTGCTTTGCCATATCATGCATAATTCCTTGAACATGCATCATATTGGTTTGCGCATCATGTCATGCATATGTGGTGTTATTTATTGTGTGTTGATTTTTATTTCCAGATTATTTCTTCCCGATAGAGTTCCGAACCTCTTCAAAGTGAGTGGATACATTCGACTACATTGGTTCGTCTACTTCATGGATTCGTTCTTCTTCCAAGCGGGATCTGAGGCAAGATTATCATTTCCGTAAATACCACTACTATTATTGCCAGGCTAGGTGTCTCGTTTCTTACGCTATGTGTCGATGCCTACCACTATTATGTTCAACCTCCCAATATTGCCCTAAAAAGCCTCTAACCCCCTCCACAACCCAACAAACTCTTGTTTGGCTATGTTACCGCTTGCTCAGCCTTCTTATAGCCTTACTAGTTGCATGTGCTATTTAATTCAATGCACCTATATACATGGTAAAATATGGAAGACTTGGCCTTCTAGCTCGGTGTTTTGTTCCATCTTTGCCGCCCTAGTTACTTGTGTACCGGTGTTATGTTCCATAATTGAGCGCTCCTAACATGCTTGGGGTTGTTATGGGGACCCCCTTGATTTCCGTTTTGGGTTAAAACTCTTCTGGCAAGGCCCAAGATTGGTACTACATTTATCTAACAACTAATAAAATTGCATAGGGACCTGCCGACCCCTGTGGATAATTAATCAACCCCCCGAGCCTGTGCTCCTCATGAGTGTTGGTCTACCTACCTAGTACTTGGCGGTGCCACCTCAGGGCAACTCAAGGCATTTTCTGGCTATTGTTTAGTTTGCATAGATGGCTGACACCCGTAGATAGAGAGCACACGGCTCTAGATGCAGATCTAGTTCACCGGGTGGCCTTGCTGGATTTGTTTTACCTTTCTCGAATGTATTGTGCGAGGGATTCAGAGGATACTTTGAGCTATCTCGAGGTTGAGGTTTTCCACCAAGAATCTGAGGAGATCACGGGTTTTCCGTTGTCGAGGTTTCCGACGCAGCTTGTGGTAGTTTGGGATGGACTAGTTGGAGCACCCGTGCAGTGTTAAATATTTCTGAGAGCCATGCCGACGGTTATGTGGCAACTTGGAAACTTTGTTTAACAGCCGGTCATAGCAAACATGACGCAAACTTAACTAAAACTTGCCAACTGTGTGCGTGATCATGATTGTCTCTTCTCGTGAGGTCTTATCCAAGAGAGGACACGACGGGGTTGTGTAATGCCCCAAGAGTGCATGTATCTTTCCCTTTTTGGAACCTTCTTCATGTGGGTCCAACTTGTCATTGATATGAGAGCTTCCATGTTTTATGATTTCATGTGTCACCTTGTTTATTCTTCCTTTGCATGCATGCATTCCATATCATTACATGTGTGATGCCTTGTGATGCCTTGTGATCTTTGTGTTGGTGTGATCCATGATGGTATGCATGTGATATGAGATGCTCTTGTTAGTGTGTGTGAGAGTTGGAGTGGTACATTGCTAGTAGTAAGACTATGTGGTGGTAATAGGTTTTAAAACCTTCCCTCTTCCTTTTATACCAAGTCCTAAGTTCCACTTGAGCCTACCCTATTTTTAAAATGCCCATGGTTTAGGATATTTTCGTGGTGAATTTGAGATGTGTAATTGCTGTTTTGAATAGGTGTGCAAGTGGTGCAAATATTCACAAAACAGTTCAAACAATTCCTGTTTTGTAAATATTTAGTTGCCCCAAATATTCCTTTTATAATTTATTTAAATAGGGCATAATTTCTTATGTCCAGGGATGTGCTTGTTTTATTTTTAGCTTCCATAGTTTTTGCTGTGCTTTCTTTTCTTCTCTGGCCTTTTTTCTGTAAATAGAAGACCCCCATAGTTTTATTTCCATCTATTCCCCGCCACTAGTGGGCTCCCTCCCTCCTGGCGGCCCTGTTCCCTCTCTCCTCGCGCAGTGACCCAGGCGCGCGACCCTCTTCTCCTTCCTGATGCCGTCTGCACCCCGCTCCTGCTTTCTGTCAGACTACCGAGAGAGGAGCGAGCCGCTGTGAGGGCTCAAACGTCGAGCCCCCCCATAAATGTGTTGGCGTCCATGCCCCCTCTTCCTAGGGTTCCTCCTCTCCCATCCACCGCTGCCACTCGTTCCTCCATCCCCATCCATCTCTCTTTTCCCCCTCAGGTGAGTCTCTGTAGTGTCTAGCAGAGAGAGAGAGAGAGAGAGAGAGAGAGAGAGAGAGAGAACGTCGCCAGCCTCGTCTACCCCGCTCCCGTCATCGTCCGACACTACCGCCATGTCCAGGGGCTCGGGGATGCACCCCGCGCTCCATTCCCGCCGTTGCTGAGGTCGAGGACCGACCTCACAGATGGGCAGGAGCTCGCCAACGGCTCGGACCCAGAGTTCTTCATCCTCTAGTTCGGCTGCAGCAGGATCCTCTTCAGCGCCTCTTCTTCCCCTTCGGATCGTCCCGTTCCGGCCTCTTCCTCCTCTGATTGGCGCCTCTCCTTCCTTCCCTAGGTGATCCCTAGCTCTTCTCCCTTCCCCTCGCTAGATCCGGCCGAATTCATCACTGTGCCTCTCTGTTCAGGCGTGAGCACTAGTTGCAGGTCTGTGCGGTGTGTGTTGTTGTAGTGTTCGGTCTTGCGTGGATCAGTGCATACCTCGTAGAAGCAGAGCATAGCGTAGGTTATCATTTCTCTGGCGCGGCGCAGTAGCAGCAGCAGAGCATGCCTCGGCGGCCTCCCTGTCGCCGGCGACTATTTGTGGGTAGAGCAGAGAGACCCGATGGTATACCTGGAATACCCCTCTATTCTGTTAGACTCCGAAGCATAGCGTAGTGGTACTTGGTGTGTGCGTGTTGGCCTGTGATCGTGGGTTCGAGTCCTAGGGGTTGCACACCCCCCTTTTTGCATTTTATTTGTTTGCACAGTAGCTTAGCATAGCAGAGCAGTTTAACCTGTTTAGATGCCCTTCTTTGTCAACAGAGCACCTCTAGCAGAGTGGTAGTGTTGTGTGTGGTGCACCAGGGGATCCAGGGTTCGAACCCCCCCCCCCCAAAAACCTTTTATGTTTTTGTTTCTTTCTTTGGTATTTTGCATTGTAAGGCTGCATAGATGTAGTGGGGTGTTATATCTTCTTGTGGGTTTATTTTTTTGCTTGCCTCCAACCACATGTGAGTGATGTTATTTTTGCTAGCAAGTATGTATGCATGTGTAGGTGTTGTGGGTTGTTATGCTCGTGCCTTTGATGCACAAGTGAGTGTGTGTGTGTGTGGATGGGCTTCCCCCTCCCCACATACCTTGTGTATGAGTGTGTAGATAGTAAATGATGTGTGTGTGTGTGTGATGGCACTAGGAGTGCATGTGTGGTTTATCATGTGTAGGGGTGCATATGTAGGTTTGGGTGCATGAAGATATATGTTGCTAGTTCATGTGTGTAGATGGGGTATCCATGTGGTGCAAGTGAGTAGCATATGTGGGTGTATTTCCCATGAGCATGTTGGATGTTAGTGTGTGTGTTCTATGTGTGTGTGTCTCACACATGCCATGGCATGAAGTGCCATGATAAGCACATGAGTTGGATGGTGTAGGTGCTCTTATGCTTATGCTTGTTGTAGGTGTGTGGGTATGGTGATGTGCTAGGGCACACATACATGAGGTCTAAACCCTCATGTCACCATTGGCCTTGTGAGAGTGTGCTTATGCTTATGTGGGTGTTGTTCTAGTGTATAGCACATGTGATGATGCACTATTCACTACATATGATTCTATGTAGTTTTTCTTTTCTAGTTTATGCCCATTTGTTATATACAAGTGCATATGTATTATATATGTTTATGGGGTAGAATCATCCCAGGAATCCATTGGTGAAGTCAGTTTTGCCTTTGGAATACTTTCTGCAAATGACATATTTCAGTTTTGATCTATGTTTGGAGCTTGGCTCCATGAGATGTGGTGAACCCAAGAGTTTGATTCTTGGTTGTGGCAGTAGAGGGTGACCCCCTCTACCACATGTTGGTTTCATATCATGCTTAGGAATTCATATGTGCAAGCTGTGCCCAATCAAAGTAGGCATGTGGC
This sequence comes from Hordeum vulgare subsp. vulgare, assembly GCF_904849725.1. Taxonomy (NCBI): domain Eukaryota; kingdom Viridiplantae; phylum Streptophyta; class Magnoliopsida; order Poales; family Poaceae; genus Hordeum; species Hordeum vulgare. Next base: position 264,113,641 of record NC_058519.1, on the reverse strand, counting down.
TGAAATCCCAGATTAGTGAAAATCTATGATTTTCACTAAGTGTGAGAATCTGTTTATATTTTCTTCTCCTGTTGATTAGCTTGTGCAGGTCAATGTGTTGTGATTCAGCCTTAGCTTTCAACTGGAAAGTTGAAGCTTATGTGTTTTTCTAGCTCCCTGTAAATTTTCATTCCATTTGGAGTCCTGTAGATATAGTTTTGGGTGCTGTCAAAATGCTTCAAAGCATAAACAGATAGTGAGAATCTGGAATTTTCACCAAGTCCCTGAAATATGATATTTTTGGCCAAGTTAGTAGCTGTGTAACTTTCTGTGTGAAACTCCTTTGTGTGATCTTTTTGCTTGTGCTTGAAGTAATCTTGGATAGCTACTGCTACATATCTTATTTGTCATGTTTGGGTGGCTGTAGGTGCCTCGCATGTAGCCCTCAAAAGGGCTATGATGCTGATTATGGTAGATTGTATAGTTTTGATGTTTTGATGATTGTGAGTGCATAGATGATGGTGTGGTGTTATTCTTTGCACCACCCCATCCATGTTGGTTTGTTTTATGTCTTGGCAACCTGGAAATACCACAGTTATGCCATTGGAGTGTGTGGTGATGTATTTGGCACGTAGCACATCATTTCTTGTTTCGTTGTTTCCCGTTGATCCTTAGCTCCGTTTGTAATGTTCTTTATATGCTTTTGCATTGTTTTCACGTGACGCATCTGATCATGACATTCTCATGCATGTCAAGATAGCTTAGGGTGCAGTTCTGTCCAGGAACTTGTATTTACTTCTCATGCTTGTGCTAGTGAGTAGAATAGAGATGCATGTTCATATTCATCTCATGCATCATGTGCTTGTTGCATCTTGAGGTGTTGTTGTTCATTGGATGCTATGTTTATGTTGGGTAGCACCGGGATCGGAGAACAAGTACGTGGATTCAGGAGAGTACGTGCAAGACGAACAAGACTAGTTCCAAGCTGAGGATATAACATGCAAGATGATATGACCTTGATTCCATCTCTAGACTTGTTATGCTAGATTACGTTTCCTTTGTCATATGCTCGCTGCCTACCACTGAAATAATTGCCTCCTGATATTGCCATGAAACCAAACACTTATCCCTTCCTAGCAAATCTTGAATGGCTTAAGTAGGCTTTGCTAAGCTTCTAATGTTAGCGTTGCTAGTTGCAGGTGCCTTGTCTCATGTGACAACATGAGTTGATATCATTATGTTAAATCTATTGTTTAATTAATGCACCTATATACTTGGTAAATAACAGAAGGCCTAGCCTTTTGCCCGGTGCTTTGTACCGTATTGCCGCCATAGTTACCGGCTACCGGTGTTTGATTCCATAATGATCGCTCCTAACACGTTCGGGGTTGTTATGGTGACCCCCTCGATAAATCACGTAGTGTTAAGACTTGTCCGACAGGACCCAACATTGGTGTTAATTTGCTAATCACATAATAATAATTTGCATAGGGAATAGCTACCCTGAGGAATTTAATCAAAAACCCGGGCCAGTGCTCCTCATGAGTGTTGGTCCAACCCAGAGCAGCTTATTACGCTCCTCGGGGCAACTCGGTGTTTTGGCGTGGTAACCATCGCTCATCTGGCGTGTCCTGAGACTGAGATACGCGACTCTTATCAGGGTGGTCAACACGTCGGGAGGTCCTGCTAGTATTGTCTTACCTTAGAGATATATCTTGCGTATAGGAATCCCGGTGAAGCTTTGGTTCTCCCCGGAGTTCAGGTTTTCCTCTAAGGAATCCGACGAGATCACGAGATTCGTGATAGAGGATTACTTGCAGCCCGTGTAAGTTTGTGATGGACTAGTTGGAGCACCCCTGCAGGGTTTAATCTTTCGGAAATCCGAGCCCGCGGTTATGTGGCAACTTGGAATATTTGTTAACATCCGGTAATAGACAACTTAAACGTAACTCTAATAAAACTGCCAACTGTGTGCGTAACCGTGACTGTCCCCTTCGAAGATGTCTCTTCGATCGGGAACACGGTGGGGTTATGATTGACATAAGTAGGTGTTCGGGATCACTTAGTGATCATTTATGATCGACCACTAGAATAGACCACCTTCAATATATGTTCTACGTAAGTTAGGCACCATATAAAGCTTAGGATGCTGCAACCTAAATACTCCACCTTTCCAGCCTAATAACTTGACTAGTTCTGGCACCGAGGTCATAGATTGCTGAGTCCCCGTGGCTCACAGATTCCTTCACAACACCAACAGGTTCAGGTACCCCCGAGACAGGTGATCCCGACGGCACGCAGCTGGCGTGGCAGTACGATGATGAGAACGACCGCTTGTACGTGAACTATTCAGAACACTGAGTCGTGGTCGTGACCATGGGCTAGCATGCAGGGTAGCATAGTCATTTCTCATGTTTTGTAGTCCGTAGCGGAACTACCTTGTTTGGATGCATGATGTAACTCTGATATATTTATGAGATGACAGTTGAATCCTTTATTGTCATTCTTCTTTATTATGTATGTGGTATGTTACCGTGCTTGCGAAACGTTTAGATGCACTTCTTTCCAATTCGGGGCCTCGTTCCCCAAATCGGAAAGGACCGCATCTTAGTCGTTACAGGTTGTGTCTGACGTAAGTAGGTGTTCAGGATCATTCATTTGATCATCATTAGTTCACGTCCAATTGTGAGTTGATCACACCCCTCTTATTCTTGTACTTGTAAGTTAGCCACTCAAATAAAATGCTTAGTTGCTTGCCGTAACCTCACCACTTAACCATACCTCGCCCGTTAAGCTTTGCTAGTCTTGATACCTTTGGAAATGAGATGACCCACTCCATGTGTCTCACAGATTACTACAACAACAGTTGCTGGTACAAGTAAAGAGATACTTTGACATGAGTGCGATGATTGTTCTATTTGGAGTTTCTTCTTCTTATTCTTCTTGATTGATCTAGGATGGGCTCCAGGATGGCAGCCTGGGATAGCAAGGATGGACGTCGTACTTTTATCGTTTGTTTTCGTCCGTAGTCGGACCCTACTCTTCTACATGATGATTGAATGTATTGTTGTATTGAGATGTTCATGCTGTAGCTTGTGGCGAGTGTAAGACAATTCCATATGCTCATCTCTTCTGTACATGTACTTGTAACGATATCCATTCTTGCAAAGCGACGAGATGCGCTTCTATCCGTGTGAGGCCCTGATACGTCCATTTTGCATCATGCTTTCATGTTGATATTTATTGTTTTATGGGCTGTTATATTACTTGTGGTACCATATTTATGCCTTTTCTCTCTTATTTTGCAAGGTTTATTTGAAGAGGGAGAATTCAGGCAGCTGGAATTCTGGACTGGAAAAGGAGCAAATCTTAGTCCACTATTCTGCACATCACCAAATGCCCTGAAAAGTTACGTGGATTTTTTTGGGATTATATAAAAAATACCGGGCGAAAGAAGTACCGGAGGGGGGCTGCGAGGGCGCCACAAGCCCTGCCACCGCCACCCCCTAGTGGCGGAGTGGGGGCTTGTGGGCTCCCTGACGGCCCACGAGCCCCCCTCTTTTTCTATATGAAGGGTCTTGGTCCAGAAAAAAATCATTGGGGAGCTTTTTCGTGGTTTCGTCGCCGCCACGAGGCGGAACTTGAGCAGATCCAATCGAGAGCTCCGGCAAGACGATCCTGCCGGGGAAATTTCCCTCCCGGAGGGGGAAATCGTCGCCATCGTCATCACCAACACTCCTCTCGTCGGAGGGGAGGCATCTTCATCAACATCTTCATCAGCACCATCTCCTCTCCAATCCCTAGTTCATCTCTTGTAACCAATCTTCGTCTCGCAACTCCGATTGGTACTTGTAAGGTTGCTAGTAGTGTTGATTACTCTTTGTAGTTGATGCTAGTTGGATTACTTGGTGGAAGAGTTTATGTTCAGATCCTTAATGCTATTAATTACACCTCTTATCATGATTATGATTATGTTTTGTGAGTAGTTACTTTTGTTCCCGAGGACATGGGATAAGTCATGTTAATAATAGTCATGTGAATTTGATATTCGTTCGTTATTTTGATATGTTGTATGTTGTCTTTTCCTCTAGTGGTGTTATGTGAACGTCGACTACATAACACTTCACCATATTTGGGCCTAGAGGAAGGCATTGGGAAGTAGTAAGTAGATGGTGGGTTGCTGGAGTGACAGAAGCTTAAACCCCAGTCTATGCGTTGCTTCGTAAGGGGCTGATTTGGATCCACTAGTTTAATGCTATGGTTAGACTTTGTCTTAATTCTTCTTTTGTAGTTGCAGATGCTTGCGAGAGAGGTTAATCATAACTGGGATGCTTGTCCAACTAAGGGCAGTACCCAAGCACCGGTCCACCCACATATCAAACTATCAAAGTAACGAACGCGAATCATATGAACATGATGAAACTAGCATGACAGAAATTCCCGTGTGTCCTCGGGAGCGTTTTCCCTCCTATAAGACTTTGTTCGGGCTTGTCCCTTGCTACAAAAGGGATTGGGCCACTTGCTGCACCGTTGCTACTACTTGTTACTTGTTACTTTTTGCTTGCTACGTTTCACCTCGCTACACAATCACTTGTTACCGCTACTTTCAGTGCTTGCAGTTATTACCTTGCTGAAATCCATTTATCAGAGCCTTCTGCTCCTCGTTGGGTTCGACACTCTTACTTATCAAAAGGACTACGATTGATCCCCTATACTTGTGGGTCATCAGGACCTCGAGCCGAAATAAGAATAGGATCGCATCTTGGGCGTTACAAGGTGACTCTTCTCTTTGTTTGTGGGGAGCTGAGCAATCATTGGAATATTGTCCAAGCTTTCCACAATTGTAGCAGTTTGTGTCATGGCTAGATGAACGCTTCTCTTCATATCTTGATCTAGAGCTTATCTTTTGCCTCTACTCTTGTAGAATTTGTTGAATTTTCTGATCATGAGGCTTATCTCTTCATTTGTACAGGGTTGTCATTTGAAGTAGCGGGAGTATCACTTGAAGCTTTGTAAGCACCGCTTGACTTGTTGTGCAGTTCATCATTGTCCTTGAGTGACATTTCATGAGCGAAAATACTTCCAATGAGTTCCGTTGCCATATGATCATTGTAGTTTGGCATCATCTGGATTAATGTGCACACGGTGTCATACCTTCCATCCAAGGCTCTAAGTATCTTCGCTTCGCTTCCTAATCCGACAATCTCTTTTGTGATGAGAGCTAGCCTAGAGTACATCTCAGAGACTCCTTCACTGTCCTTCATCTTGAACATTCAAGCTGACTTCATAGCACATCCAACTTATATTCCCTGATAGATTCTGTACCTTCATGCATATCAACCAAAGTATCCCAAATTTCCTTCGCATTCCCAAGGCGGCTAATTTTGTTAATTCTTCGGGGCACATGCAGTTGAATAGCATGTCGCATGCTTGAGTGTTGCATTGCAACATCTTCAATTCTTGTGGTGTCGCATCGTGATCTGGTTCCCTTCCATGACCGAAGAAATCACCTTGCACACCAACACGAATGAAAGCCCAAACGACAGGGTTATGACCCAGAATATGCATTTTCATCTTATGCTTCCAACTAGCAAAGTTTCTACCATCAAAATATGGACTTCTACGATGGTAACTTCCCTTGTTAGACGCCATACTGTCCTAGGTTATGAAACCAATGCAATGGAGACCAAAGGTCTGATACCACTTGTAGGATCTAAAATATGTCTAGAGGGGGTGATTAGACTACTTGACCAAATAAAACTTAGCCTTTTCCCAATTTTAGTTGTGGGCGAGTTTTAGCAATTATGACTAGTCAAGTTCACCCTACACATGCGTATCTAAGAGTATAGGATTGGAAAGTAAATACATTCAAATGTAAGTACAGTGTAGGGAAGGAAGATGAAACACAAAGGTTGCCACGATAATTTTTGGCGTGGTTCCAATAGGTGGTGCTATTGTACGTCCACATTAGTGGAGACTTCAACCCACGGAGGGTAACAACTGCGAGAGTCCACGGAGGGCTTCACCCACAAGGGGTCCATGAAGAAGCGGCCTTGTCTATTCCACCATGGCTTATCTCCACACAGGACTAGCCTCACTCAGGGTAGATCTTCACAAAGTAGGCGATCTCCTTGACCTTAAAAACTTCTTCGTTCAACTCCACAACATGAAGTAGGAGGCTCCCAAGAGACACCTTCAAAATCTAGGAGGCACCACCCTTCAAAAGGTAATAGATGTGGTAGAACGATGAAATCCTTGCTCTTGTTCTTCAAAAGATAGTCTCCTCAACACTCAATCATTCTCTCACAGATTTGACATGGGTAGGAGAGATTGATTTGGTGGAAAGCAACTTGGGGAGGCTACCAAGTTTCAAATGGATGGATTGGAATCTCTTGATCTCAACACACGAGTAGGTGACTCTCTCTGAGAAAAATGGATATGGAAAGTGTGTGTGTGTGTGTGTGTGTTCTCAGTGATTCCTCTGTGAATGAGAAGTGGTGGAGGGGTATATATAGGCATGTCCGAGAATCCAACCATTACTACATTGTTTCCCAACACAGTGAAACCAAAGTGAATCTTGGTGGTACCGAGTTGCACTAATATATGAATCTCGATGGTAACAATTCGATGAGATCGATTTCAAAACACGGAATTTACGATTCTTTAAATCCACATACCAGAAAGTTGTTCCCTGTATTTCGGTGGCACTCATATGAAATTTGGTGGTACAGGGAGATTAGGGTTTGGCAAAGGTTCTGTCACTCAAAAATTGGTAGGGCTGAAATGGAATTCTTGGTTGCACTGATTTTGATGTGTAGGCTTTGGACACATATTTTTGTGAGAGAAATGTTGAGTATTTTTGGTGGCTATCTCTAAGCACTTGAGCAACCAATTCATCAAAAATAACTCTCACCCCCTTTTAATAGTATTGGCTTTCCTATGGACTCAAAAGTGATTTCTCACAAATATAAAATGTAGAGTCATCTTGCTTGAAGCTTGGCCAATCCTATTCCTTTCCTTGCATCAAGGGATTTCTCCTCACAATCCTTAAGCCAATGCATCTTTGAACTTTTCTAAAATATACTTGGATAGAATCATTAGTTAAGTGATAAACATGTTGTTATTAATTACAAAAACTATCTTAGGAATCAATTGTGCTTTCACTTCCTTCAGCTTACAATCCATCAAGGATCGCCAGACTGTGAACCTTTCATCCCTAGCATGCACCTGAAACATGCTCTTGAGACTCTCGATCGTATCGAAAGACACAATATCTTTGAAATGCTGTTGGAAATCGGGCTCCATACAAGCTAGGATGAGGAAGTTGATCTTATTCGATTCATCAATGATTTTATGGTGGGCATTCTTTGTTGTGGCATTAACATTATCGGGGAGTGCCTCTTAAAGTGGATCCTCTAGAACATGTTCCTTTTTATGGTGCTTGAGAACAGTTCTAAAATTTCTAAACAAGGTGGTAAAGTTTGTTCCATTCAGTTTATACTTTTCCAGAAATGATTTCAACACAAAGTTTTGAGCAGGTGGCGCCATTGATCTACAACAAAAAATATGCAACCACTAAGCAATGTGTTTATGTAGAGTAATCCAAGCCTTAAACAGAACTACTCCAACTGAGGTCGGCATCCCTCCGCAAACTCTGAGTGATTCAGGATGGCTCCACTCCGATGACGAGGGCAAAACTCCATCTTGTTCGTCAAGCCGGGAGACCAAAGTATCGAACTTGATCTCTATCCTCCAAGTACTACAACTAGTAAATAATTTTACAGAGAATCAAAAGTCGACACATTAATGCCCAAAATACAGTCGTATCCTCATTTGGGCTCAAGGGCTTCGATATGGATAGAAGCACGTCTGATTGTTTTGCAAGAATGGATACCATAACAAGTACATGTAAATAGGAGATGAGTATATGGAATTGGCTTACATTGGACACAAGCTAAATCATGACCATCTCAATACAACAATACATTCAATCACCCTATAGAAGAGCAAGGTATGAGTGTGGATGAAATCAACCGATAAAAGCGACATCCATCCATGCTAATACCAAGCTACCGGCCTGACACCCATCCTAGATCGAAGAAGAAGAACAAGAAGAAGAACTCCAAATCAAACAAGTATCACTCTCACGTCAATGCATCTCTTTACCTGTACCTACAACTATTGTTGTAGTAGCCTGTGAGCCACATGGACTCAACAATCTCATTTTCAATGGTATCAAGACTAGACAAGCTTAACGGGTGAGATATGGTTAAGTGGCGAGGCTGTAGTGAACACTAAGCATTTATTTGATTGGCTAACTTATGAGTACAAGGATAAGAAGAGTGACCCACACATAAACAAATGTAAACTAGTAATGATCAAGAAGTGATCCTGAACACCTACTTACCAGTTAACCATAGCCCCACCGTGTTCCCTTCTTGGTTCGAACCTCACAAGAAGAGATGGTCATGGTTAGGCACACAGTTGGTGTATATTTTTTGAGTTTACTTCAAGTTCGTTATAATCGGATGTTAAATGAATTTCCAAGTTTCCAAGTAACCACGGGCACAACTCTAAGAAAGATTTAACCTTGAGGGGTGCTCCAACTCATCCATCACAAACTAGCCACGAGATGCGCTGAAAAACCTCAACCTTGATATAGCCCAAGGTATCCTCGAAATCCTAGTGCACAAGAGGTTCGATAAAGGGTAAAACAAATCCAGTAAGACCGTCCTACATGTCGATGAACCTGATAGGAGCCGCGTATCTCGTTCGAAGGGCGCGACCGGATTGGCTAAGTTTCTGGCTCGCACACCTATTGGTGGCCTCAGCTACTGACATTTTGGACAAACATTCATGAGGAGCACTGGCCCTAGGTGTTTATTAATTATCCATGGGGTGATCAACGCCCTATGCAAATTTTATTAGTTGTTAAGAAAATATAGTACCAATGTTGGGCCATGCTGGAAGAGTTTTATCCCAAAATGAAAATCGCGGGGGTCCCCATAACAACACCAAGCATGTTACGAGTGCTCAGTATGGAACATAACATCGGTACACAAATAACTAGGGCGGAAAAGGTGGAATAAAACACCAAGAAAGAGGCCAAGCCTTCCACCTTTACCAAGTATATATGTTCATTAAATTAAATAGGAATAATATTGTGATATCTCAAGATATCCATGTTGTGAGATGGAAACAACCTGCACTTACAAGTAGCAACCCTATAAGAAGGGTTGAGCAAGCGGTAACTTAGCCAAACAATGGTTTGCTGGGACGTGGGGGGGGGGGGTTAGAGGATTTTCATGGAAATGTTGGTAGGCTTGGCATACAAGTGGTAGGAAGTGATACATAGCAATAGAAACGAGACAACTAGTATGGCAATGATAGTAGTGGTATCCAGGAAAATAATCATCCTGCCTGACATCCTCCTTGGAAGAAGAACACATCCATGAAGTAGGCAAACCAACGTAGTTGAACGAATCCTCACACTCCGAGGCGGTTTCAAAACTCTATCGAGAAGAAAAAATTCGGAAACAAACAATCAACACACTATAAACACCACAACATATACATGGCATGACGCAGAATTAAATATCATGCATGTTCATTTAATTATGCATTCCGTGGCACACACAACAATCAACTTGTACACATTAAGTGAAACCAAGTATATATGCGCAATGAGTTGCATATTGACGAAACTCCATATTTGAATTACTTAGTTCACTCCCGTTTAGGTAAACAACAATATTAAATATTATTGTACATGGCAAGACGAAACTATCCATCTAGACATTCTAAATGAGGACGGAAACAACTTGTAGTATTTCCAAAACGACCCCATATGTTAATTGAGCAATTGGCTCGGATCTTCCAAAAACATATTTTATATTTATTAAACAGGAAAAAATGCACCATGTGATTCTACACGTCATTCTAAGCGATTTATATATAGAGATCATCTAAAACGGAGCTATGGTCTGAAATATGTGACCATCACAACATAATATGACATGAATGGAAAATGCATGCAAACGACAAACACAAACATGTTAAAACATGGATGCAAAATGATATTATGAAACTATATGAAATTCTAGGCAAGTTTCATGTACAACATGTTCAAAACGGAGAAACGGTTCAACAACTACAACCAACATAAGTTCTAGCTATAATATGTCCAAAACAGAAACATGACATTTTGCACACATCAAAACAACAACCTAAAGGAATCTAAAATGCACAAAGAATACATGAGGAAGTATTTTCCATGATGCACAATAATTCATCTCACACGGGCAAATAGTGTAGAAGCATGGATCAATAGGAAATGAGTTCACAACATGGCTACTTGAATACATTTAAAGGCTTAGTGAAGATAACAGCTTTTAACCGAGTAGTTTTACACTAAAGGCATACTGGAAGCAAGTAAAACATATGCTATAGGAATTATAATGACATGAAAATCTATATCATGATAATGCACATGATGCACTACAAATAACTCCATAGCAGCAGCATCAGAATATGCACAGAAACATGGCTAGCATCAACACAACATGGCAATCCAAAGAAAACAGGTTCTCGGACTTAGTGAAAATAATAGGGTGCAAGGGCAGCAGTTTTTAACAGATTGGCATGTTTGACAACAGAAATATCTATGTTGCAAATCCTGTATATGGAAACTAATGGCACAACATGATAGACCATAACATGCTTACCAAAACACTCTCCACGGGGGCAACACCAAAGGATTTGTAGATCAATGGCAATTCACATGGGAAAACGGCAACAAAAAGAACAGTTTCATACTTATAATTATTTTATCATCTCAAAAGAACAACATTGAGTAAGCATGTTCATATGATGAAAACTATAGCTAAACATGGATTTCATGGCATGTCAAACATACTAACAACAAGTAGACATGGCATACAACAAATCACTCCATTAGCAAAAGTTCAAAAGAGGAATGGATTGCTTAATATGATGCTTGCAAAATGGAACTTATCATTAACAAATTAGCAGTTTTAATACACAGGCCCCTTGAGAGCAAGAAATAGACATGCCAATGATGTTCTACATAGCAACCAGAGGCATGTCATCATATTAGATATAACATAGAACAAATCCCATGAAGTAATCACATGCAAAAGAGCTACAATTTAGATGCAATCATCCACACAAGTTTGAATAAAATATCATTTTTTGTAGATTATGATGAGTTGCACTTTTACAACAGGTATTATACCATCTAGATGAATCCTAATCATGCATGCAAATGCCACAAACATGTAGAGAATAACTAGTAGATCATTTTTAATATAAAGTTTAGATAATTCGGAGCTACAGTTATTTAGATATGAAATAAACTATTTCGGCATGACAATTATGCAAATTGCATGCAAACAAGGTGTTAAACATTTTTATCATGAATGAAAGTTGGACATTATTAATTTACACAAAATTCTGAACATTTTTCATATATAAAATATTTTAATCAGATGCACGGTTAATTAGTTATTAATATTTTAAAAACATGGCATTTTCTTTAATTACAAATGTTCGGGTTAACTAGAGATATTCGCAGACACTAAATAAAACAACGACGAGCCAAATCTGAATAGTTCATGGGGCGGAAAATAACTATGTGATGGTCACGATGACAACATAGTCCAAATTGACTACGGGCTAGGGTCCATCTTAACAATTGAGTGCTCGATAGCAAATACCGCTCATGGGCCTCTAATAGCAAGGATCAGATAGGCTTGGGGGCGCTCACCATGGGCTTTGGCTCAATCGATGGAGAGGTGGACGGGGCACTACAATGGTGGAGGTGGGCCGTCTAGTGTGGTCTAGCGCGATAGTTGGGCCTTGGCCTCGCGGAGGGGTGACCTGGGCTTCGCATGGCTTGGGCTGGCACTGGCTGGCTGGCGAGTAGCGTTCGTCCTCTCCAACAAGCAGAACATGAGGCGATGGCAGTTGGTGCAGTGTCAACAATGACCAAGATCCGTAGTGGGGCATCACGGGAACATGGTTTACGTCGCTTGATCTGAGCGGATCCGGCAAGGGGTGGGTAGATCTAATCGGGGATGGCTCATGGCACCATGGATTCTCTTTTGTACAAGAGGGAAGGAGAAATGATATGAGGGAGAGAGAGGAAATGCCGGAGGAGAGGTGCAGCAGGGCGACACGGGGCTGTCCTTGGTTCTGGTCGCCTGTGCCGGCCGGAGATGGCAGGGTCGGGCGTAGCATGGCTAGTTGCGGCGCGCGCGAGCTGCTCGGGCACAAGAGGTAGTTTCCTTGATCCAATCTGGATCGAGCACCATGGGAGGTCGCACATCGCAAGGATGGGGGTTGGGAGCCTCCTAGGCCATCGGATCTGAGATCCCACGGTTCATACTAAGTAGTGTTTGGATGGCTGCGGGTTGGGGGTTGCTAAGTGGTGAGATTTGGCTGGGCAACACAGAAATCAAGGTGGTAATGGCAGCTGGGGGATCAGGGAGCACTACGGGCTAGCACTACTAGAATCCAGTTCTTTGCCGTCAGCCAGTTCTTTGCCGTCTGCTGGGTGATGGCAAAGAACCTCTTTGCCATCAGTTGACACAAGGCAGACGACAAAGTGCTCACACATGGCAAAAATACTATTTGCCATGTGTCGGCCCTTTGCCGTCTGCCAGCGGACGGCAAAGAGACCCAGGGCAGACGGCAAAGAGGACGGGTGGGTCCCATGCTTGCCGTGTCCGACATCCGGGGTCCTTTGCCATCCGGGGGCCTTTACCGTCTGCCATGGGGCCCTTTGCCGTCGGGGGGCGGACGACAAAGGGGCCGCCCTATAACGGCCATTAAGCCCCTCCTCGCTCACCCTCTCTCTCCCCCCGGTCACTCTCTCTCCCCTCACCCCACGGCGACCCCCTCCCCGCGAGAGCCCCTCCCCGCGGCGAGCCCCTCCCTGCGGCGAGCCTCCCCCCGCAGCGATCCCCCCCCCCCGCGGCAAGCTCCTCCCCGCGGCGACCCACCCCCGCGGCGACCCATCATCGCGGCGAGCCCCTTCCCACGGCGCGCCCCCTGCCGCACGCCCCCTGCCCCCTGCCAGGGTCCACCTCGCCGCCGCCGCCCACACCACCCCGCCGTTGTCCCGTGAGTTAGTTAATTAGGTTAGTTTTTTATTATATATAGGGTAATTTAGTTATTTTATTTGGTTAGATTATTAGGCTAATTAGGTTAGTTAGTTAGGTTAGAAGAAAAAAAGAGGAAAAGCAGAAGGAAAAAAATGAAAAAGAAAAAAGGAAAAGAAGAAAATAATTAGAAGAAGAACGAAAAGAAGAAGGAGAAGAAGAAGAAGAAGAATAAGAACAAGAGGAGGAGGAGGAGGAGGAGAAATAAGAAGAAGAAGAAGAAGAAGAAGAGGAGGAGGAGGAGGAGGAGGAGAAAAAAGAAGAAGAAGAAGAAGAAGAAGAAGAAGAAGAAGAAGAAAAAGAATAGGAGGAGAAAAAGAGGAGGGGGAGGAGGAGGAAAAAGAAGAAGAAGAAGAAGAAGAAGAAGAAGAAGAAGAAGAAGAATAAAAGAAAAAGAAGAAAAAGAGGAGAGAGAAGAAGAAGAAAGAAGACGAAAAGGGAACCCCGGCACCCCGAAACTGACCCTCGATCCCCGACCCGTGACGCCCGACGCCACTGACCCCCGACCATTGACTCCCGACCCCCGACCCCCGACACCACTGACCCCCGACGCCACTAACCCTCGACCCCCGACGCCACTGACCCCCGACCTAGACCCTCGGCCCACGACTCCCGACCCCCGACGCTCGACGCCACCAACCCCCGATCCCCGACGCCACTGACACGCGACATCACTAACCCTCAACCCCGGACGTCACTCATCCTCGACCCCCGACGCAACTGACCCCCCACATGTAGCTGCAAGATGACCTATTCCCACTAACTTAGGTATTAAATGGCCTATAATTAGCCTAGCTAGATCCAAAATTGCTTAATAAGCATAGTTTACTCCGGAATGACCTATTTTACCCAAGTTAGCTCCGAAACGACCTATAGTTAGCTAGGGTTCCACCTAAATGACATAATTAGCTTAGTTAGCTCCAAAATGGTCTATTTAATAAAACATGACCTATACTTAGCTAATTATCCTCGAAATGACATAATTAGCTCCAAAAAGGCATTCTTAGCCAATTTAGCCCGAAGAAGAGGATAAGAGGAGAAGAAAGAGGAAAAATGAAAGGAAGGAAGAAGAAGAAGAAGAGAAGGAGGAGGGTACGAAGAAGGAGGATAAGAAGGAGAAGGAGCTCCTCCTTCTCCATCTTCTTCCTCCTTCTTCCTCCTTGTCCTTCTCCATCTTATTTTCTTCTTCTTCTCCTCTTCCTTCTCCTTCTCCTCCTCCTCTTTCTTTTACTTCTTCTTCTCTTTCTCTTCTTCTACGTAGCTTAGACTCATCCAAGAAAGGATAAATTGGCTAATTATCCTACAAAATGACATAATTAGTTTGTTAGGTCTAAAAATGACCTATCTAGTAAAAAATGACCTATAGTTAGCTAAGTTCTATCCTAAATGACATAATAAGGCTTACGTAGGTGCAAGATGACCTATTCCCCCTAACTTAGGTATTAAATGACCTATAATTAGCCTAGCTAGATCCAAAATGGCTTAATAAGTATAGTTTGCTGCGAATGACCTATTTTACCCAAGTTAGCTCCAAAACGACCTATAGTTAGCTAGGGTTCCACCTAAATGACATAATTAGCTTAGTTAGCTCCTAAATGGTCTATTTAATAAAACATGACCTGTACTTAGCTAATTATCCTCGAAATGACATAATTCGCTCCAAAAAGGCATTCGTAGCTAATTTAGCCCGAAGAAGGGGACAAGAGGAGAAGAAAGAGGAAAAATGAAAGGAAGGAAGAAGAAGAAGAAGAGAATAACAAGAAGAGAAGGAGGAGGAGAAAAAGAAGGATAAGAAGGAGGAGAAGGAGGAGAAGGAGCTCCTCCTTCTCCTTCGTCTTCCTCCTTATTCCTCCTTCTCCTTCTCCTTCTTCTCTTTTGTTCTTCTCCTCTTCCTTCTCCTTCTCCTCCTCCTCCTCCTCGTCCTCCTTCTTTTACTTCTTCTTCTCTTTCTCTTCTTCTACGTAGCTTAGACTCATCCAAGAAAGGCTAAATTGGCTAATTATCCTACGAAATGACATAATTAGCTTAGTTAGCTCCAAAATGTCTTATTTAATAAAAAATGAGCTATAGTTAGCTAAGTTCTCTCCTAAATGACACAATAAGGCTTACGTCGCTGCAAGATGACCTATTCCCCTAACTTAGGTATTAAATGGCCTATAATTAGCCTAGCTAGATCCAAATTGGCTTAATAAGCATAGTTTGCTCCGGAATAACCTATTTCACCCAGGTTAGCTCCGAAACGACCTATAGTTAGCTAGGGTTCCACCTAAATGACATAATTAGCTTAGTTGGCTCCTAATTGGTCTATTTAATAAAACATGACCTATACTTAGCTAATTATCCTCGAAATGACATAATTAGCTCCAAAAAGGCATTCTTAGCCAATTTAGCCCGAAGAAGGGGATAAGAGGAGAAGAAAGAGGAAAAATGAAAGGAAGGAAGAAGAATAAGAAGAGAAGGAGGAGGATAAGAAGAAGGAGAAGAAGGAGGACAAGAAGGAGAAGGAGCTCCTCCTTCTTCTTCCTTTTTCCTCCTTCTCCTTCTCCTTCTTCTTTTCTTCTTCTTCTCCTCTTCCTTCTCCTTCTCCTCCTCCTCCTCCTCCTTCTTTTACTTCTTCTTCTCTTTCTCTTCTTCTATGTAGCTTAGACTCATCCAAGAAAGGCTAAATTGGCTAATTATCCTACAAAATGACATAATTAGCTTAGTTAGCTCCAAAATGACCTATTTAATAAAAAAATGACCTATAGTTAGCTAAGTTCTCTCCTAATTGACATAATAAGGCTTACGTAGCTTCAAGATGACCTATTCCCCCTAACTTAGGTATTAAATGGCCTATAATGAGCCTAGCTAGATCCAAAATGGCTTAATAAGCATAGTTTGCTCCGGAATGACCTATTTTACCCAAGTTAGCTCCGGAACGACCTATAGTTAGCTAGGGTTCCACCTAAATGACATAATTAGCTTGGTTAGCTCCTGAATGGCCTATACTTAGCTAATTTCTCTCCAAAATAACCTATATACACTTCTTCATCTAGTATTATTCTTCTAACTTTCTTATTTGTCATTTTGCAGATTACATTCACTTCACGGGAAGCTTGGATTATATTGATGGAATGCTTGAAGATGATTTCTTGTACCATGGCTTGTATTGAAACTATTGTAGTATATGGATATATATGAAACTTTGTATGCATGTGGATGAAACTAGTGTGATATATGGTTTGGTACGGATGCAACTTGCATAATATGTATGCACTATGGATGAGAGTTATTTTAATATGGCTATGAGTACGGAAAGAAATTTATTTATGTCAAATATATATATATATATATATATATATATATATCCTGATTATTGTTAAAAATGCTGGATATAATAAAAAGAAATTAAAAAGGGGCTGGTTCCCCCCTTTGCCGTGTGCCCCCACATGGCAAAGGGGGGAATCAGCCCCCTCTATCTCCCCTCTTTGCCGTCTGCCCCACATGGCAAAGGGGGGATGGCAGACGACAAAGAGGGGAGATGGCAGACGGCAAAGAGGGGAGAGAGAGGGGGATGGTTCCCCCTTTGCTGTCTGCCCCCACATGGCAAAGGGGAGATGGCAGATGGCAAAGAGAGGACGCCTGCCGTTAACACTTAATGGGGCCGTTGCAGTATTTGCCGTCCCATTTAATTTGCCGTCTGCCCCCTCATGGCAAAGATTCTTTGCCGTCCGCTTTAAAAAATATGAGGATTTTTTTTGCCGTCTACTTTGCCGTCTGCTGACCGACGGCAAAACCTTTGCCATCAGTGGTTGCCCCATTTCCGTCCGCCATGGCTGACGGCAAATTTCTGAATTTCAGTAGTGTAGGGTTTTCCTAAAAATGGACAAGGGGTCTTCTTAAATAAGCAGGGAGATTAGGGTTTGCGGCTTTTGTGGTGGTTTCAGACCGTCTAATCTCGATCCGATGACTCCGGACAAAAAAAGGGTTAGGGTAGGCCTAGTGGACTGTGTAGAGTGGTTTGAGCTGAGATGAGAGGGATGTTTGCGGCCGGGCATAAAGTTTTATGAACCAAAAACGTCCGACGAATAAACCGACTATAGTACCGCCATAGGTTTAATACTTCAGGTATCACACGGAATCCGAATACGATGCTATTTGGTAGGCAGTCTACCTACAGTAAAACAAGACCACATGCGAACTTTTGACCTAATCTGAGAAAGTTTTATATGCACTTTAAAACAATATTTTAACGATGTCGCAAGCGAGTGCCGGTGGGGTTGGTCTCAATACAGTCGATGACAAGAACGGGGAGAACCGACAACTATGAGCGGATGCAAGTTTTAAAAAATGACCGCAACGGAATGCTGATGCAATGCGAATGATGCAGATGATGGACAATGAATGCTACAAACAAACGAATCACACGACAACAATGATATAAAATGGGAATCCTCTGGAGCGTCGGTCTCGGGTTGTTACAACTCTCCTCCAATAACAAATATCTCGACCTTAGATCTTAGAATGAAAAGACGAAGAGGACAGGAAGAGGTAAAACTTAGTTTCTTCTTTGACAAACTAGTTAAAACAACGAACCTTGAAGGTTGCACAGAGAAGAAGAATGGAATGAGGCATAAGCAAGAATTCAAAAAAAAATGGGCAACACTTTGGTAGAAAAGAGAGGCAAAATTTAATAAGGTAGAAAGAACTTCAAAATATGGCAGAACACTCCACTTAAATGGACAAGCAATGGAAGTACATGATATTAACAAAACAAGATGATGGACCAAAGAGAGCAACGTCCAAAACAAAAGAATGATAAAAAAGAAATGAAGGTTGAAAAGAATAAGATTGTGACCTTGCAAGATTTATATGGAACTACACGAAGAGATACTTAAGAACACTTGGAACTATGTAAAGAAAAGATGAACAACTTAGAATCTAGAATTTGATAGGAAAAAGGATTGAAATCAGATTGATTAAATAAGAATAGGAATTATGTTATGCCTATCCTTCATTAAGTTAAATTGATGACAAGCAATGGATTTAGTGTACTACTTATTATCTTACAATGATTGAAGAGAAATAACATGAACTTGAAGAATTCTTGAACGAACCACTTGTAAGAATTTGGAACGAATGGGGATATTAGGAATGAATGGAGATACATGAGAATGAAGATATCATGATCCTTCTAGCAAAAATCTTGAATGAAGGACCACAATAATTGAGACACGAACGAAGGGACAACAATTGAGAAGAATTTGAGATAAGAATTTCCAAGATGGAAAAGCATTTACCAAATGATAAGGATATGCTGAACACCAAGAGCTTGAATCGAATTCACCAGGAAATAAAACAAGAACGAAGAATGATGAACTTAGCATTGAAGGATGTTCACAATGAATCACCGGATACAATACGTAAGAATAGATGGTGAAAGCATTAATCAAAAGAAAGGCACTTGGATGATAATTTAATCATTAAAGGAAAAGGACGGGATGGTGGAAAAAACAAAGACAACATAGGATGGATGAGACGAGCTTCGAAAAATAAATATGAGGATGGATCTTGCAAATATTGAAAAGGATTGAATTATCTTGAAGAGAAGCACAATAGGTGAAAGAATGTCATGACAACTCCATTTTAACATAAGGATTAGCATTCCCGTAAAAATATGAGAACACTGCTTAGAAAAGTTACGAAATCACCACTTGACATCGAGGCAACTCAAATTACCATAGTCCAACAAAAACAAAGGATTATGCTTGCAAATTAAGCCGGAAACAATTAGATAACCCATTATGCATTTGTTGGAAGGATAATCCTAGGTAACTACTTGAATTCCCACCCGAGAACTTCCGAAATCTTTCAGTTATGCAATCGGGTCCATGGATACAAGAAGCAAAACCTCACACAACTCCTAACATGATACTATGCTCCAATGTATCACATTCGTCAACACATAACCCGATATCTTGGAAACTAATCTACCTCACACCCTCATAATCACAATGATATTAATTATGATAGTACATATGGAAAATATCCATAGTAGTGTGTGATGCCAAACTCCTCTCGCCACAAATAATATTGAAGCAATTTCGAACATCATCGTCCTGATATGCTAAATAAACTGAACGATAACAATGTGTCAAGAACCCCGTGGAGCTCTACTCCCCGGAAATAGGAGGCACCAAGTACATAATTCTGTCACATTGACATCATAGAGGTTCCAAAATACCCGCATGATCCTAAAAATAGAACAAGCTGAGAAAATCCCCCTGGATCCAACCCGCCGGCAGCGCCCGCTGTCGCCGCTGAGCAGGGGCCACCCCCTTCTTCTTCTTCTTCTTCTGCGACTCGAGCTTGCTAGTCTGTCCCTTCGTCATGGTGAAGGCGACAGGTCCGGCGAGGAAGAGAGGAAGGAGGAGGCTTGGAGCGCACAGGGAGCTACGGGAAGAGCGGAGTGAATGCGAGTAACAAGGGCAGCACAACAAGAAACCCCCGCCGGAGAGGCTTAAATAAGCTTCCGACTGGGTCACTAACAGGTGGCCACGAAATCTTATCCCCCGACCGTCTGCTGCGATGTTAGTGGAGAAGATAACGGCGCGGTAATCGAGGCGGCAGAAACTACTCGATGGCGATGTCGACATCCCTGCTGAGCGCGCGTCAACCGAAATTTGAGGATCCCAGAAAATCCGCCGCTGTCAGTTTGACCGGTCACATCGAAAGATTCCGCGGAAGCACTCGGTCCCTGACGGTTCGTTTCACTGGTATATTCACTCGGATCATTGGTCGAAAGGATAAAATGGATCGAGGCAAACAACGCCAAAGTCACATCCATACCAGTCGGATCCGTACTCCAGGCACCACTTCGTCATTCCAACCCCGATCCATTCGGGGACTAATGATGGGGTTATAGTCCCAGGGTAGGGTCATAGGCCTGCCCTATAGGTCCTACCCAAGGACTACCCTTCATAGAGGGCAAGGCCCTTAGACATTTCCGACTGAACTAAGGACCTCCCATCATCCAGTCGGTGACGAGCATTTGGAGCATATTTATCGTACCGACTGAATTCCACTATGTACATCGTAACCTCCCAGGAGGGCAACGGTCATACGTTTTCATACACCATTGTTAGCATTAAAGGCATATGTTACCTGTAACGTAGGCATTTATTCACCACTACCCCACCCCTGTCCACCGGGCCGTTGTGAAGGGCAGTGCTCTCTATATAAGCCGCCCTTCCCCACTGGTGCAGGGGTTGGCATTTATTGTAATCCTATATTCCACTCGACACTAAGATCCCAAGAGCACTGAGACGTAGGGCTTTTACCTCCACCGTAGAGGGGCCTGAACTCATACAACCTCGCCGTAGCTAAGGCTCTGCCCATCCTTTCGTACCCTACACATCTACTGTCAAACTTATACCCACGACACCACCCAAAGTGTAAACTCAAAGCAACGGACAACTGCATTAAGGAACTATGCGTAAGGTAAACAACCCTTGCAACCGTGGTCACAAGCACCGTTGTTTTCTCCTTGGTGGCAACAACACATCCCCTAGTCTCATGTTTCTGCCACTCAAGCTAGACATCGAGGGGCATGAACCCACAATCATGCATAGCGCTCCCTCTTGGAGTTACAATCTACTACTCGGCCAAAGGAATAAATAGCAACGGAGAACATGCATGAATCACTAAGGAACATAATATAAAAGGATAATCAAATATATAACTCATAGCAATCTGAACATAATCTCATAATCCATCGGATCCCAACAAACCGAGCATATCAATAGCAATAGAATTACATAGATGCCTTGATCATGTAGGGCAGCTCACAAGGATTAACCACTGAAGCACAAGATTGGACAGAAGACATAACATATCTACTGGTCATGGATTCATGGTCCAAGGAGGACTACTGACGGCACGTCCGGGAAGCGTCCATGGCGGTGGAGAAGCTCCCGAACGTCAATCCTCCCTCCGGCAGGGTCCCGGGAAGATGTCTCCTGACGCTCCCGATCTCGGAAGCGCTGCGGCGGCGGAACGATGGAGAAATTCACAATTCTGGATGTGATGGAAGGGTTTTCTCACGGAGCAGTAAATATAGGCCAAAGGAGGGCACCGGAGGAGGTGGGACCCACCAAGGCAGCCTCTTGGCGCGGCCAGGGGGTAGGCCGCGTCCACAGGTCGCTTGGGCTTCCCCAGGCCCCCCTCTGGCCCAGCTTTAGTGATCTGGAAGCTTCCGTTACGCTGATTTTTTGTGTATTTTTCTTGGGATTTTTCGGGCTTTGGAAAATTGGGTAAAAGCCCGTGCAAAATTGACATCAGCAGACAGAAACTGGCAGTGGGTGCACTGAGTTAGTAGGTTAGTCCAAATATGTGTAAAATGATATAAAAGTGTCTCAAAACATATAACAATGTCACCTAAAAGATGATGTAACAAGCAAAAATTATAGATACGTTTTCGACGTATCAACATCCCCAAGCTTATTCTTCTCGTCCTCGAGTAGATAAATGATAACGCAATAATTTCTATGGTGACATGCTAACACACATATATAAGAACTTCAAAGTAAAGCAAGTGAGATATGTAATTCAAGTCATGACAATAACAAGCAAGAGTCTATATCTAGTATTGAATTTAGCAAAGTAAGAACATAAAGGTGCAAGAGCTCACGCTGTCCGTGACTCGAATGTCTCCAAATGGTGTTTATGTGCAAGAAGTGGGAGATGGGCTGAGATCATAAAATATTGTTTGAATTGAGAACTCAATCTACTAAACCTCACACTTGGTCTCCTTTGGAATGTTATTTTGACTAATCCCCAGACCACTAGTCAGGCAGCAGTCAAAATGATCCTCTCCCTTTCGACTTTGAGCACTCATGCAATGGATGAGAGTGAGCAAGATATGTTGGCACTTAGGATGGAAAATAGAATAATGATGGGGAAGGAAGACAAAAAGGTGTGAAAGGCTCACATCAATGAGGACAACCATAGGCGAGAGAAAGCCAAATGATAGATATGAAGTGAGGAGTAGGGATTGCCTTGCAACGGATGCACATATGAGCTAAGGTAAGCTCTCCAATGGAACTAGTGGGGGTTCATCCAACTTGTTTGCTCATGAAGACCTAGAGCTCATTTGAGGAGGCTCATCATTGGAATATGCAAACCAAGTTCTATAGTGTAAGGATCCCCATGTAGTTATGCATGAATGATAATCTCTATGTAGTACCAATACAGCAATGGAGTACGAGTGTGGATCTTTCAAAAGGAATAGTAGTGTTTCCCCCTTCTCTCTTTTTATTTCCATTTTTTCTTTTTCTATTTTTTTTATTTTTTTGTGGCCTCTTTGGCTCTTTCTTTTTATCTCTCATTTGTCCTCTTTGGGATCCTTTAGTTTGTCCTCTTTGGTATCTTTTCCTCACTTAAGGGCAACACTCTATGTTTTACATGAATAAAAAGAAGATCATCACACTTTATAAGAAGTACTCAAAATAAAGACAAGTGAAAACTATCATGATGTATGCAAATGTATGCCTCTGCCAGTGTAGCAGGATATGCAATGATACTAGAACGTCATGTAGGAGTAATAAGGGCAAGGCCCAACTAGCATGCAGCTTTACGATCAAGCAAAAGCATGTATGACATGAAGATCAAGTCATGAGATGGTGGATGTTGCATGGAAATGTATCTCGGAAAGGCTATGGAAATGCCTTAATAGGTAGGTATGATGGTTGTTTTGAGGAAAGATATAATGAAGCTTATGTATCACACAATGTATCATGTCATGGGTTTCAATGCACCCGCGGAGTTTGAACCAACTCTCAATGTGAGAAAGGGCAATGCACGGTATCGAAGAGGCTAGCAAAATATGGATGGTGGAAGTGCCAACAATGGAATACTCACATTAGTCCGAAGAACTCATACACTTATTATCGGTAACTCTCTATCTAGTTAGAAAATTCACAAAGAGACAAGTACCCCGAGGAGGAGTGTTTGGGGGTTTGGTTATCCTTGCGCATCCTCGACACATGGTAACGTGAGGGTACTCTATATATTCCAACCCCTCGAGAGGTTACCGATCAATTTAGTATCTAGAGTTCTCAACTAATTTTTAGTTTTTGAAAACACACGGATTTCCCAAAATACGACACCTATCACTAATAGGCTCAAGCTCTTGGCACCAATAGTCCAAACATTACTCAAATCAATACCTCAAAACTGTTGCAAGTTACTACTATACTTAAATAGCAACCTCAGTTACCTACTCATGCAAGACACACAACTTGGTGCAACGAACCAACTCTCTAAACAAGATAAGATTGATAACTCAAGAGAGTTCCAAAAGTAATATAAATAAAATCTCTTAAAAAGATATAGCATGAAAACTAAGAGGTAAGCATGACAGTAGCTATGTAGAGATAGAGAACACACATAAAAGATAAGCATGAAAACCTATGGTGTGTTCTAGAGTGGAATGGAGCGTGTTTCTCTCCCAAACAAGGTAGGCTAGGTTCTGACTTGTTATGAACAGCAAGCAAAACTAAAAAAAACTAAAAAGTAAAAAGTGGGTCGCTCCATGCATAGTACATAACATATGAAGTGATAAAAATATAGCATGGAGCTGGACGAACTGATGATTGTTGGTAGAGATGGGGATGCACGAGGGCATGCCCAAGCTTAGACGCTTGAGTCTCCTTGAATATTTCTTGGCGTGCACAGGGGCATCCCCAAGCTTGAGCGCTTGACACTCATGTATCTTCTTTCATCATCTCCCATCGCACACTTGAAAACTCCCTTCATACGAAACTCATCATAAGCTGATTAGAGTGGTTAGTACCCTTAATAAAATAATTCGTTACCTACTGGAATTAATGATTTTCATGAAAAGATACTATTTCTCATGATTGCCAAATGGTTTTTGCAAAGGAAAAGCAAGCTTAACATTTGCAAAATGATGAAAACGCAAAATGTGGCAGAATCTGTGAAAAACAGAAGAGCATGTAGTAATTGATTTGTTCGGGGCACGTCTTCAACTCAAATTAAAAAAATCAGAACAGACGCCCGAAAGGTAATTATATAGGGCATTTTGCCAAAACAATTCAGATCAAAAACATGTTCTCATGATTTTTTGCAAAATTTTCCGTCAGGCACACAGAATCTGTTTCTGAACAGCATGTCACAATTTTTGAACTTTCTTGCAATCGGAGGCTATAACTTGGCACAAAGCTTAAAAATAAAGATACAATGATGTTTCAACAGTACTAACAAGCATCAAGACCACTAAAACGGAAAGTAAATACAAATTGGCTTGCCTCCCAATAAGCGTTTTCTTTTATGCCATTGAGCTAGGCATAATGCAAGAAGATCAAGTATTATCAACTCCAAAACAATTAACTGGCCCGAGTAACGGAATCATAAGGTAACTTAATCTTCTTTCTAGGGAAGTGTTCCATTACCTTTTTAAGGGGGATTTGGAATTTAATAATTCCCTCTTTCATGTCAATGATAGCACCAACGGTGCGGAGAGAAGGACGTCCGAAAATAATTGGACATGAGGGATCACACTCAGTGTCCATAATAAGAAAATCAACGGGCACAGAATTATTATTGACAATAATAAGCACATCATCAATTCTCCCTAAAGGTTTCTTTATGGAAGAATCAACAAGACGAACACCAAAATAAAATGGATCATAAGGTTTCCAATCAAGCATATCATACATTATTTTGGGCATAACGGGGGCACTAGCTCCAACATCACACAAAGCAAAGAAACATATATTATTCAGTTTATTTTTGACCATGGTATCCCAACCATCTTCTAGTTTTCTAGGAATAGAAGTCTCTAACTTGATTTTCTCCTCCCTAGATTTGATAAGAGCATTGGTAATATGCTCGGTGAAGGCAATATTGAGTGTACTAGTGTGTGGTGTTGAGCCATTCTTTGCAAAAAGGTGATAACCTCAGAAAGACTACAATTGTCAATATCAATATCATTGTTATGAAGTAGAATTGTAGTGTCATCCTCTATGTTTGAATTGCTCTCTATTATAAGAGTTTCGACGTCTTCCCAAGTTTGGGGACGTTTAGGAGCAACTTGAAACCAAAGATCATGTGGCTTCCCGGGACAACCATTCCAAGGGCATAATTCTCCATAATGACTAGTATAGTCACAAGGTTTACTTGTGAAAAGACACTTAGTGGTAACTGGAGGAATAGAAGAGAATGTATAATCATTGTTGTTGTGCCTAGTGAAGTCATCCAACTTGGTGTTCTCAGTGGAACCCATAGCAGCGGAAACTAGAAAGAACAAAGCAACTAATTTTTTTGTGGTTTTTGGTATTAGACTCTAAAGCAAAAACTAAAAAGCAAACTAACAAGACTAAAAAGCAAAAGTAAAAGATAGCGTGCAACTCCCCTATCTTGAAGACTGGAGTCCCCGGCAACGGCGCTAGAAAACTTTGCTTGATGACGAGATGATGTATATACTTCTCGCACCTCATTGGTTACCCCAAGTGGAAGGTTGAGATGTAGTCAGCAACAAGTTTTCCATTACACGGAGACTATAAGGTTTATCCAACCAGGAGGACTCCTACGATAAACAAGTAGGTGTCTCCCACCATGGCGCTAGCAGAAGACGTGGACCTGCACACACAACAAATAACTTTGCTCCCAACAAGTACAGAGAGGTTGTCAACCTCTCCGGCCTTGTAGTTTGCAAAGGATCTAAACACAAGCGGGAAAAGTAATAGTGATTGCAACGGAAAAGTAAATGAAAACGGTAAATGATGGTGGTGTAAATAATGATGGTGATATGGACCGGAGTCACATGATGTTCACTACTGATATATATCTCCCAAAAGACTATAAACAACTATGCTTGGGTAAACAAATTACAGTTGGGCAATTGACAGAATTATGAATGCACCGCAATGCTAATTATGCTACTTGATAGTTAGAGTCTCAATAGTAATGCGCAATACACCAAGACAAGTAGATCGTTTATTCATCAGCATCTACTTACTAATCATCCACCTTGAGATATCTATCCGGAACATCTCGCCGATATTAAGTTGCGAGCCCCACCCAAAGTGTAAACTCAAAGCAACATACAATTGCATTAACGAACTATGAGTAAGATAAACAATCCTTGCAACCGTGGTCACAAGTGATGACCCACAAGTATAGGGGTCTATCGTAGTCCTTTCGATAAGTAAGAGTGTCGAACCCAACGAGAAGCAGAAGGATCTGACAAGTGGTTTTCAGCAAGGTAATATCTGCAAGCACTAAAATTATCGGTAACAAATAGTTGTGTGGTGAGATGATTCGTAGCAAGTAGCAAGTAACAATAGTAACAACGGTGCAGCAAAGTGGCCCAATCCCTTTTCTAGCAAGGGACAAGCCTAGACAAAGTCTTATAGGACGTAAAACGCTCCCGAGGACACACGGGAATTTCTGTCATGCTAGTTTTCATCATGTTCATATGATTCGCGTTCGTTACTTTGATAGTTTGATATGTGGGTGGACCGGCGCTTGGGTACTGCCCTTACTTGGACAAGCATCCCACTTATTATTAACCCCTCTCGCAAGCATCCGCAACTACGAAAGAAGAATTAAGACAAAGTCTAACCATAGCATTAAACTAGTGGATCCAAATCAGCCCCTTACGGAGCAACACATTAACTAGGGTTAAGCTTCTGTCACTCTAGCAACCCATCATCTACTTACTACTTCCCAATGCCTTCCTATAGGCCCAAATAATGGTGAAGTGTTATCTAGTCTATGTTCACATAACACCGCTAGAGGAAAAACAACATACAACACATCAAATTACCGAACGAATACCAAATTCACATGACTACTTATAGCAAGACTTATCCCATGTCCTCAGGAACAAAAGTAACTACTGACAAAGCATAATCATATTCATGACCAGAGAGGTAATGAGTAGCATCAAAGATCTAAAGATAAACTCTTCCACCAAGTAATCCAACTAGCATCAACTACAAAGAGTAATTAACACTACTAGCAACCTTACAAGTACCAATCGGAGACGCGAGATGGAGATTGGTTACAAGATATGAACTAGGGTTTGGAGATGAGATGGTGCTGATGAAGATGTTGATGGTGATGAGTCCCCTCCGATGAGAGGAGTGTTGGTGATGACGATGGCGACGATTTCCCCCTCCGTGAGGGAAGTTTCCCCAGCAGGATCGTCGTGCCAGAGCTCTAGATTGGTTCTGCTCAAGTTCCGCCTCATGGCGGCGACAGCGAATCATCCGAAAAGCCTCCTCTTGATTTTTTCCAGAACGAAGCCCTTCTTGTAGCAAAAGAGGGGGCCCAGTGGACCAGTAGGGAGCTCACAATCCCCCTAGGCGTGACCAGGGGGGTAGGCCGCGCCTAGCAGGCTTGTGGCCTCCTAATGGCACCCCTCTGGCACTTCTTCGGCCAGTATTTTTTATAAATCCCAAAAAAATCCACGTTGATTTTCACCGATTTTGGAGTTGCAGAGAATAGGTATCTCAAACTTGCTCCTTTTTCAGGCGAGAATTCCAGTTGCCGGCATTCTCCCTCTTCATGTAAACCTTGCAAAATAAGAGAGAAAATGCATAAGTATTGTACCGTGAAGTGTAATAACAGCCCAAAAAGCGATAAATATCAACATGAAAGCATGATGCAAAATGGACGTATCAACTCCCCCAAGCTTAGACCTCGCTTGTCCTCAAGGGAAAGCTGAGATAAATAAATATGCCCACATGTTTAGAGAGAGAGGTGTCGACAAAACAAGATACGAACATGCACGCATCATGATCATGATTAGAAAACAATACCATCATATAATCTCTCATGCTAAAGTGACAATTCCTTCACAAAGTAAAGTATGGATCAAGAACCTTACCAAGAATTAACAACCGATAGCCTTTAGTCATTGAAGGAATTGCAATTTATCACAACATCAAAAGAGTCAAATAAGAGCTTGTAAAGCAAATCCACATACTCAATCATCCTTTCGTTCTCTAGAATTTCTACAACTCACGTGGTACTCATGAGATCAAAGTTTCAGTTGGACACAGAGAAAGATAGGGCTTATAGTTTTGCCTCCAAACCATTTACCTCAAGGGTAATGTCAACTATAATAAGTCATGAATGCTTACCTCCAAGTTGACATATGAATATAGATCTTTCCCTAGCATATGATGTTAGCCAAGATAAAGGCGAGATCGGGAAAAGGTGAAGATCACCATGAATCTTTCAAGGGCAAAAAGTAAAGGTGCAAGATAGGCCCTTTGCAGAGGGAAGCAGAGGTTGTCATGCGCTTTTGAGGTTTGGATGTGTGTCCTCTTAGTGTGGGGATACGTCACTTTATATTGCCTCCTGTGATAAAGAACTTTATTATGCAATCTGTCGCTTTTATGCCTTCCTCATCACAGGTTTGTACAAAGCTTATTTTCCACGCACTAAAAGATCATACATATTAGGGAGCAATTTTTATTGCTTGCACCGACGACAACTTACTTGAGGGATCTTATTCAATCCATAGGTAGGTATGGTGGACTCTCATGGCAAAATTGGGTTGAAGGTTTATGGATGCAATAGTAGTATCTCTACTTGGTGCTGGAGTTTTGGCTAATTTGAGGTGAAAGCAATCGTCACATGCTAAGGGATCTCTAGTCATATAACATTGTTTGGAACCAAGCAAACAGAATTCATTATTTTGTCTTCCTTGTCCAACATCTACTTCTAAGCATGTAATAGTGTAGTGAGTATTCACAAACATAGATGGTGTCAAAGATGATATATTTATATGTGAACACCTCCTTCTTTATCACTTCCTATTAATTGCAACAATGACCAAGGTCTACGTTTGTCTACCCTCAACAAGTTTCAATCATCATTCTTTTTACATGTGAAGCCATCACTTCCCATAAGATCATTGCAAGATCTTTCATGCTTTTGTTCTTTTCTTATTCTCTTGATCATGGCATGAGGCAAGGCCCTTAACTAAGACACTCTTTATTATATGGCTCACGAGCTCGAATACATCGGGGGTGACACAAAGCAA
This sequence comes from Hordeum vulgare subsp. vulgare, assembly GCF_904849725.1. NCBI lineage: Eukaryota > Viridiplantae > Streptophyta > Magnoliopsida > Poales > Poaceae > Hordeum > Hordeum vulgare. The sequence continues at coordinate 264,084,424 of NC_058519.1, read as the reverse complement.
AACTTAAGCCTAAAACACTAAGACCTTTATTCTACTAGAGAAATATGAAACCAAAAAGGAACAAACTAAGAAAAGGTAAAGGCAAAAGATGTGATGGTGATACGATACCAGGGCAACTCCCCCAAGCTTGGCACAAGCCAAGGGGATTGCCCATACCCATGCTTAGTTGTCTTCCTTTGGAGGTGATAGTGGTGGAGCCGTTTTGTCCTTTGATTCCAAGAGGGCCATCAATCTTTGATTTATACCTTGGAGATCTGTGATATGTTTCTCCAGCAAAACAACTTCATGAGTGAGATAAGTATTGCGAGCATGAGTTGTTTCACAAAACATCAAGAGTTCAATCAAGTATGGAGACAGTAGGTGGAGGTAGGGTTGGAGGAAATCCACTTCTTCAACTTCTTCCTTGTTGAACACAAATTGTACTTCGTCCCACGCCTGATTCTTCTCCTTAGTTTTGCCCTTGGCTTCCGTGACTTCCACTCTTTCCAGATCAGCATCTACTTCTTCATAGACTTGAGGGAAATTGTTCTCCCCGACAGATTCCTGAGACGACATCCTTGCTCTAAATCCGCGGCAAAAAACAGGCTTGAAACAAAAACAGAGGAAAACTGCGTGATACGAAGGTCAGACCTTACACGAGAATATATAAAGATTTGTTTTCGACCAGAAGGAGTACTGCGCAACAAAACAGAGTCTGGGAGGCACACGAGGTGGCCACAAGCCCCCTAGGCACGGCCAGGGCGGTGGTCCGCGCCTGGCAGGCTTTTCACCTCCTCGTGCGCTTTCCGAACTACTTCAAATTTTTCTATTTTTCTAAATATTCCAAAACAGAGAAAAATTTCTACTGGAAAAGTTTTGGAGTATGTTTACTTACCGAATCACATACCTCTTCATTTTCGGAGTCTGAAACAAGCTCATAAATATCCCTTAGGTACTCCTCTGGAGTTATGGTATTGATAATATTGCGTTCAACATTTATGGGAGTACGTGAGATATAATGCCCGATTCTCTGCCCATTTACAACTCTCGGACAATTACCTTCCGTGTTGTTGATCTTGATAGCACCGGAACGATATACTTCCTCAACAATATAGGGACCTTCCCATTTAGAGATAAGCTTGCCTGCAAAAAATCTTAAACGAGAATTATATAGCAAGACATAATCACCTACATTGAACTTACGCTTTTGTATCCTGTTATCATGCCACCTCTTAACCTTTTCTTTGAACAACTTGGCATTCTCATATGCCTGAGTTCTCCATTCATCAAGCGAGCTAATATCAAATAACCTCTTCTCACCGGCAAGTTTGAAATCAAAGTTGAGCTCTTTGATTGCCCAATAATCCTTATGCTCTAGCTCAAGAGGTAAATGATATGCTTTACCGTACACCATTTTGTACCGAGACATGCCCATGGGATTCTTATAGGCAGTTCTATAAGCCCATAGTGCATCATCGAGCTTCTTAGACCAATTCTTTCTAGACATGTTGACAGTCTTTTGCAGAATTAGTTTGATCTCTCTATTGATTAGCACTACTTGTCACTAGACTAAGGGTGATAGGGGGACGGAATTCTATGGTTGACATAGTACTTAGCAAGCATTTTACGGAAAGCACCATGAATGAAATGTGAACCACCGTCGGTCATTAGATATCTAGGGACTCCAAATATAGGGAAAATAACTTCTTTAAGCATCCTGATAGAGGTGTTGTGATCAGCACTACTAGTTGGGATAGCTTCTACCCACTTAGTGACGTAATCAACATCAACTAGGATATGAGTATACCCGTTGGATTTTGGAAAAGGTCCCATATAATCAAAGCCCCAAACATCAAATGGTTCAATGACAAGTGAATAGTTCATAGGCATTTCCTGACGTTTATCGATATTACCTATTCTTTGACATTCGTCACAAGAGAAGACAAACTTACGAGCATCCTTGAAGAGAGTGGGCCAATAGAAACCTGATTGCAATACCTTGTGTGCAGTTCTATCTCCCGCATGGTGTCCTCCGTAGGCCTCAGAGTGGCACTTCTGTAGGATCTGTCCCTGTTCATGTTCAGGTACACAACGTCTAATAACACCATCTACTCCTTATAAAGGTGAGGATCATCCCAAAAGTAATGTCTCAAGTCAAAGAAGAATTTCTTCTTTTGCCGGTATGTGAAACTAGGTGGTATATATTTGGCAACAATATAGTTTGCATAATCAGCATACCACGGTGCACTACGTGAAGTATTGATGACATTCAATTGCTCATCAGGAAAGCTATCATCAATAGGTTGTGGGTCATCAAGAACATTCTCTAACCTAGAAAAGTTATCTGCTACGGGGTTATCAGCACCCTTCCTGTCGACAACGTGCAAATCAAATTCTTGTAGCAAGAGAACCCATCTGATAAGTCTAAGTTTAGCGCCTTTCTTCTCCATGAGGTACTTAATAGCAGCGTGATCAGTGTGAATAGTGACTTTGGAATCAACTATGTATGATCTGAACTTTTCACATGCAAACACGACTACTAAAAATTCCTTTTCCGTAGTAGCATAGTTTCTTTGGGCACTGTCTAGAGTTTTACTAGCATAGTGAATAGCATTCAACTTCTTATCGACTCTTTGCCCTAGGACAGCACCAACAGCATAATCACTAGCATCACACATGATTTCAAAAGGTAAGTTCCAATCAGGTGGTTGAACAATAGGTGCAGTTATCAAAGCCTTCTTAAGTATTTCGAAGGCTTCCTCAGAATTATTGTCAAAAACAAAAGGAATATCCTTTTGCAAGAGATTGGTAAGAGGCCTAGAAATCTAAGAGAAGTCTTTAATGAACCTCCTATAGAAACCAACATGACCAAGGAATCTTCTTATACCTTTGATATCTATGGGGTATGGCATTTTCTCGATTGCATCAACCTTAGCCTTATCTACTTCAACACCTCTTTCAGAAATTTTATGTCCTAAGACGATGGCTTCATTAACCATAAAGTGGCACTTCTCCCAATTCAAGACAAGATTGGTGTCTTTACATCTTTGTGATACGTCCATTTTGCATCATGTTTTCATGTTGATATTTATCGCTTCTTGGGCTGTTATTTCACTTCACGGTGCAATTCTTATGCCTTTTCTCTCTTATTTTGCAAGGTTTACATGAAGAGGGAGAATGCCGGCAGTTGGAATTCTGGCCTGAAAAGGCAGCAAAGTTGAGATACCTATTGTGCGCAACTCCAAACGCCGTAAAAATCAACGAGGATTTTTTTCCGGATTTATAAAAAATACTGGGCCGAAGAAGCGCCAGAGGGGCACCATCAGGCGGCCACGAGCCTGCACGACGCGGCCACCCCCCTGGACGCGGCATGAGGGCTTGTGGGCAGACTGCTGGCCCACTTGCCCCCCTCTTCTTCTATATGAAGGGTTTCGTCCAGAAAAAAAATCAGAGAGGAGCTTTTTCGTGGATTCGCCGCCGCCACGAGGAGGAACTTGAGCAGAACCAATCTAGAGCTACGACAGGACGATCCTGTCGGGGAAACTTCCCTCTCGGAGGGGGAAATCGTCGCCATCGTCATCACCAACACTCCTCTCATCGGAGGGGACTCGTCACCATCAACATCTTCATCAGCACCATCTCATCTCCAAACCCTAGTTCATCACTTGTAACCAATCTCCATCTCGCGACTCCGATTGGTACTTGTAGGGTTGCTAGTAGAGTTCATTACTCTTTGTAGTTGATGCTTGTTGGATTATTTGGTGGAAGAGTTTATGTTCAGATCCTTGATGCTACTCATTACCTCTCTGGTCATGAATATGATTATGCTTTGTGAGTAGTTACTTTTTTTCCTGAGGACATGGGATAAGTCATGCTAATAGTAGTCATGTGAATTTGGTATTCGTTCGGTAATTTGATATGTTGTATGTTGTTTTTCCTCTAGTGGTGTTATGTGAACATCGACAACATAACACTTCACCATATTTGGGCCTAGAGGAAGGCATTGGGAGGTAGTAAGTAGATGATGGGTTGCTGGAGTGACAGAAGCTTAAACCCCAGTCTATGCGTTGCTTCGTGAGGGGCTGATTTGGATCCACTAGTTTAATACTATGGTTAGACTTTGTCTTAGTTCTTCTTTCGTAGTTGCGGATGCTTGCGAGAGGGGTTAATCATAAGAGGGATGCTTGTACAAGTAAGGGCAGTACCCAAGCGCCGGTCCACCCACATATCAAACTATCAAAGTAACGGACGCGAATCATATGAACATGATGGAAACTAGCATGACAGAAATTGCCGTGTGTCCTCGGGAGCATTTTTCCTCCTATAAGACTTTGTCCAGTCTTGTCCCTTGCTACAAAAGGTATTGGTCCAGTTTTCTACACCGTTGTTACGTTTGTTACTTGTTGCTTGCTACGAATCATCTCACCACACAATCACTTGTTACCGACAATTTCAGTGCGTGCAGATTTTACATTGCTGAAAACCACTTGTCAGATCCTTCTGCTCCTCGTTGGGTTCGACACTCTTACTTATCGAAAGGACTAAGATTGATCCCCTATACTTTTGGGTCATCCAGACTCTTTTCTGGCACCATCTCCGGGGAGTTAATCGCCTTTGGGAAGTGGAACTTGGTGAGGAAACAATCATATAGTGTGCTGAAATTTATTGTCACTTGTCACTATGGATACTAATCCTTTGAGGGGCTTGTTCGGGGTATATTCACCTCGAACGGAAGCACAAAGAGTTGCTCCTCAACCTGCTGCACCTACTAAAAATATTTGCTTTGAATTTCCTTTAGGTATGCTTGAGAAATTGTTGGCTAATCCTTTTACAGGAGATGGAACATCACATCCAGACTTGCATCTAATATATATAGATGAAGTTTGTGGTTTATTTAAGCTTGCAGGTTTGCCCAAGGATGAGGTCAAGAAGAAGGTCTTTCCTTTATCTTTGAAGGATAAGGCATTGACATGGTATAGGCTATGTGATGATACTGGATCATGGGAGTACAATCGGTTGAAATTGCAATTTCATCAAAAGTTTAATCATATGCATTTAGTACATTGTGATCGGAATTATATTTATAATTTTTGGCCTCGTAATAGAGAAAGCATCGCTCAAGCTTGGGGCAGTCTTAAATCAATGCTATATTAATGCCCCAATCATGAGCTCTCGAGAGAAATTATCATTCAGAACTTCTATGCTCGGCTTTCTCATGATGATCGCACCATGCTTGACACTTCTTGTACCGGTTCTTTTATGAAGAGAGATATTGACTTCAAATGGAATTTATTGGAAAGAATTGAACGCAACTCTGAAGATTGGGAGCTTGATGAAGGTAAGGAGTCAGGTATGAATTTCAAGTTTGATTGCGTTAAATCCTTTGTTGAAACAAATACTTTTTGTGATTTTAGCGCTAAGTATGGACTTGACTCTGAGATAGTAGCTTCATTGTGTGAATCATTTGCTGCGCATATTGATCTCCCTAAAGAGAAGTGGTTTAAATATCATCCTCCCTTAGAAGTCAATGTAGTTAAACCCAATCCAGTTGAAGAGAAAGTCATTGCCAATAATCATCCTATTGTTCCCAGTGCTTACATTGAGAAACCACCTTTCCCTGTTAGGATAAAGGATCATTCTAAAGCTTCAACTGTGATACGTAGGGGCTACATTGGAACACCTACACCCCCTGAGAAAATTAGAGTTGAACCTAGCATTCCTATTATCAAAGATCTCCTGTCCGACAATGTTGATGGCCATGATATTCACTTCTGTGAAGATGCTGCTAGAATTGCTAAACCTCACGTTAGAGACAAACATAGGCCTGTTGTTGGTATGCCTGTGGTTTCTGTTAAGATAGGAGATCATTGTTATCATGGTTTATGTGACGTGGGTGCTAGTGTTAGTGCAATACATCAATCCTTATATGATGAAATCAAAGATGAGATTGCACCTGTTGAGATAGAGCCTATTGATGTCACTATTCAGCTTGCCAATAGAGATACTATCTGCCTTGTGGGAATTTTTAGGGATGTTGAAGTCTTGTGCGGTAAAACGAAGTATCCTGCTGATTTCCTCGTTCTTGCTACTGCACAAGATAGCTTTTGTCCCATCATATTTGGCAGACCCTTCGTCAATACTCTCAATGCTCATATTGACTGGGATAAGCAAACTGTCACTCTTGGCTTTGAAGGTGTGTCACATGAGTTCAATTTGTCCAAGTTCGGTAGACAACCTCATGAAAAGGAGTTGCCCAGTAAGGATGAAACTATTGCCATAGCATCTATTGTCATGCCTCCTACTGATCCCTTAGAGCAATAGTTGCTTCAGCATGAAAATGATATGCATATGGATGAAAGGGATGAGATAGATAGAGTTGTCTTCGAACAATATCCCATCCTTAAGATAATCTGCATGTTGAACTGCTTGGGGATCCACACCACCAAAGGGTGATCTTGTGGTCGAGCTTAAACAGTTGCCAGATACTCTTACGTATGCTTATCTGGATGAAAAAGGGATATATCCTGTTATTATTAGTGCTAGCCTCTCAGAGCATGAAGAAAAGAAGTTGCTAAAAGCTCTGAGGAAGTACCGTGCTGCTATTGGATATACCCTTGATGATCTTAAGGGTATTAGTCCCACTCTATGCCAGCACAAGATTAAAACTGATCCTGATTTCAAACTAGTTGTTGATCATCAAAGGAGATTGAATCCTAAGATGAAAGAAGTAGTAAGAAAACAAATACTAAAGCTCATGGAAGAGGGTATTATCTATCCTGTTGCTCATAGCGATTGGGTGAGTCTGGTGCATTGTGTCCCTAGGAAGGGAGGCATTACCGTTGTCCCTAATGATAAGGATGAATTGATCCCACGGAGGATTATTACTGGCTATAGGATGGTGATAAATTTTAGGAAATTGAATAAAGCCACTAGGAAAGATCATTACCCTCTGCCTTTTATCGACCATATGCTAGAAAGGCTGTCTAAACACACAAACTTCTGTTTTCTAGACGGTTATTATGGTTTCTCCCAAATACTAGTTGCCCAATCTGATCAGGATAAAACCACTTTCACCTGCCCTTTTGGTACCTTTGCTTATAGACGTATGCCTTTTGGCTTATGTAATGCACCTGCCACCTTTCAAAGATGTATGATGTCTATATTCTTTGACTTTTGTGAAAAGATTGTTGAGGTTTTCATGGATGACTTCTTCGTTTATGGGTCTTCTTTTGACGATTGCCTCAGCAACCTTGATCGAGTTTTACAGAGATGTAAAGATACCAACCTTGTCTTGAATTAGGAGAAGTGCCACTTTATGGTTAATGAAGGCATCGTCTTAGGACATAAAATTTCCGAAAGAGGTATTGAACTCGATAAGGCTAAGGTTGATGCAATCGAGAAAATGCCATACCCCACAGATATCAAAGGTATAAGAAGTTTCCTTGGTCGTGCTAGTTTCTATAGAAGGTTCATTAAAGACTTCTCTAAGATTTCTAGGCCTCTTACCAATCTCTTGCAAAAGGATATTCCTTTTGTTTTTGACGATTATTATGAGGAAACCTTCGAAATACTTAAGAAGGCTTTGATAACTGCACCTATTGTTCAACCACCTGATTGGAACCTACCTTTTGCGATCATGTGTGATGCTAGCGATTATGCTGTTGGTGTTGTTCTAGGGAAAAGAGTTGATAAGAAGTTGAATGTTATTCACTACGCTAGTAAAACCCTAGACAGCGCCTAGAGAAACTATGCTACTACAGAGAAGGAATTTTTAGCAGTCGTGTTTGCATGTGAAAAGTTCAGGTCTTACATAGTTGATTCCAAAGTCACTATTCACAATAATCATGCTGCTATTAAGTACCTCATGGAGAAGAAGGATGCTAAACCTAGACTTATCAGATGGGTTCTCTTGCTACAAGAATTTGATTTGCACGTTGTCGACAGAAAGGGTGTTGACAACCCAGTAGCAGATAACTTGTCTAGGTTGGAGAACATTCTTGATGACCCACAACCTATTGATGACAGCTTTCCCGGTGAGCAATTGAATGTCATCAATGCTTCACGTAGTGCATCATGGTATGATGATTATGCAAACTATATCGTTGCCAAATATATACCACCTAGTTTCACATACCAGCAAAAGAAGAAGTTCTTCTTTGACTTGAGACACTACTTTTAGGATGATCCTCACCTTTATAAGGAAGGAGTAGATGGTGTTATTAGACATTGTGTACCTGAACATGAACAGGGACAGATCCTACAGAAGTGTCACTCCGAGGCCTACGGAGGACACCATGCGGGAGATAGAACTGCACACAAGGTATTGCAATCAGGTTTCTATTGGCCCACTCACTTCAAAGATAAGTTTGTCTTGTCCTGTGACGAATGTCAAAGAATAGGTAATATTAGTAAACGTCAGGAAATGCCTATGAACTATTCACTTGTCATTGAACCACTTGATGTCTCGGGCTTTGATTATATGGGACCTTTTCCAAAATCCAACGGATATACTCATATCCTAGTTGGTGTTGATTACGTCACTAAGTGGGTAGAAGCTATCCCCACTAGTAGTGCTGATCACAACACCTCTATCAGGATGCTGAAAAAAGTTATCTTCCCTAGATTTGGAGTCCCAAGATATCTAATGACCGACGGTGGTTCTCACTTCATCCATGGTGCTTTCCGTAAAACGCTTGCTAAGTACTATGTCAACCATAGAATTGTGTCTCCCTATCACCCCCAGTCCAGTGGTCAAGTAGAGCTAAGCAACAGAGAGATTAAACTAATTCTGCAAAAGACTATCAACGGGTCTAGAAAGAATTGGTCTAAGAAGCTCGATGATGCACTGTGGGCTTATAGAACTGCCTACAAGAATCCCATGGGCATGTCTCAGTACAAAATGGTGTACGGTAAAGCATGTCATTTACCTCTTGAGCTAGAGCATAAAGCTTATTGGGCAATCAAAGAGCACAACTTTGATTTCAACTTGCCGGTGAGAAGAGGTTATTTGATATTAGCTCGCTTGATGAATGGAGAACTCAGGCATATGAGAATGCCAAGTTGTTCAAAGAGAAGGTTAAGAGGTGGCACGATAAGAGGATACAAAAGCGTGAGTTCAATGTAGGTGATTATGTCTTGCTATATAACTCTCGTTTAAGATTCTTTGCACGCAAGCTTCTCTCTATATGGGAAGGTCCCTATGTTGTTGAGGAAGTATATCATTCCAGTGCTATCAAGATCAACAACATGGAAGGTCATTGTCCGAGAGTTGTAAATGGGCAGAGAATCAAGCATTATATCTCACGTACTCCCATAAATGTTGAAAGCAATATCATCAATACCATAACTCTGGAAGAATACCTAAGGGATATTTATCAGCCTGTTCTAGACTCCGAAAACGAAGAGGTACGTGATTATGTAAGAAAACAGAGTCCAAAACTTTTCCAGTAGGAAATTTTCTCCGTTTTGGAATATTTGAAAAAATAAAAAATTGGAAGAAGTCCGCAAAGTGCGCCAGGAGGCGACAAGCCTGCACGGCGCGGGCCCACCCCCTGGCCGCGCCGTGAGGGCTTATGGACACCTCGTGCGCCTCCCGGACTCCGTTTTCGTGTAGGGTACTCCTTCTGGTCTGGAAAAAATCATTATATATACTCCCGTTTGGTCTGACCCCTGCATCACGCAGATTTCCTCTGATTTCGTTTCGAGTCTGTTTTCTGCCGCAGATTTAGAGCAAGATGTCGTCTCAGGAATCTGTGCGGGAGAAACATCTCCCTCAAGTTTATGGAGAAGTAAGTGCTGATCTGAAAAGGATGGAGGTCATGGAGGCTAAGGCAAGGCTACCTAAAGAAACCAAGCGCAAAACCAAGGAGATGAATCAGGCGTGGGATGAAGTGCAAGCTGTGCTCAACAAGGAAGAAGTTGAGGAAGTGGATTTCCTCCAACCCTACCTCCACCTACTGTCTCCATCCTTGATTGAACTCTTGAGGTTTTGTGAAACAACTCTTGCTCGCAATACTTGTCTCACTCGTGAAGTTGTTTTGCTAGAAAAACATATCGCAGATCTCCAAGGTATAAATCAAAGATTAATGGCCCTCTTGGAGTCAAAGATTGCAACGACTCCTCCACCATCACCACCAAAGGAAGACAACTAAACATGGGTATGGGCAATCCCCTTGGCTTGTGCCAAGCTTGGGGGAGCTGCCCCGGTATCGTATCACCATCACATCTTTTGCCTTTACCTCTGTTTTAGTTTGTTCCTTTTCAGTTTTCTCTTTTCTCTATTAGATTAAAAGTCTTAGTATTTTAGTCTTGAGTTTTTCTTTGTGTCACCCCCGATGTATTCGAGCTCGTGACCCATATAATAAACAGTGTCTTAATTGAAGGGCTTTGCCTCTTGCCATGATCAAAAGAGTGAGAATAGAACAAAAGCATGAAAGATCATGTAATGATCTTACGGGAAGTGATGGATTCACATATAAAAAGAATGAGGATTGAAACTTGTTGAGGGTAGGAAAACGTAGACCTTGGTCATGGTTGCAATTAATAGGAAGTGATAAAGAAGGAGAGGTTCACATATAAATATATCATCTCTGACACCATCTATGATTGTGAACACTCACTAAACTATTGCATGCCTAGAAGTAGATGTTGGACAAGGAAGACAACATAATAAATTGTGTTTGCCTGGCTCCGAACAATGTTATATGATTAGAGATCCCTTAGCATGTGACGATTGCTTCCACCTCACATTAGCCAAACCTCCCGCACCAAGTAGAGATACTACTTGTGCATCCATAAACCTTCAACCCAGTTTTGCCATGAGAGTCCACCATACCGACCTATGGATTGAATAAGATCCCTCAAGTAAGTTGTCATCGGTGCAAGCAATAAAAATTGCTCTCTAATATGTATGATCTATTAGCGTGTGGAAAATACGCTTTGTATGAACCTGTGATGAGGAAGAGATAAAAGCGACAGACTGCATAATAAAGTTCTTTATCACCGGAGGCAATATAAAGTGACGTTCCTCCGCACTAAGAGGACACGCATCCAAACCTCAAAAGCATATGACAACCTCTGCTTCCCTCTGTGAAGGGCCTATCTTGTACCTTTACTTTTTGCCCTTGAAAGAGTCATGGTGATCTTCACCAATTCCCTATCTCGCCTTTATCTTGGCTAACGGCATATGCTTGGGAAAGATCTATATTCATATGTCAACTTGGAGGTAAGTATTCATGAATTATTATTGTTGACATTACCCTTGAGGTAAGCAGTTGGGAGGCAGAACTGTAAGCCCCTATCTTTCTCTGTGTCCAGCTGAAACTTTGATCTCATGAGTACCACGTGAGTTGTAGCAAACATGACATATTTATGTTCGTATCTTGTTTTGTCGACACCTCTCTCCCTAAACATGTGGACATATTTATTGAGCTAGGCTTTCACTTGAGGACAAGCGAGGTCTAACCTTGGGGGAGTTGATACGTCCATTTTGCATCATGTTTTCATGTTGATATTTATCGCTTCTTGGGCTGTTATTTCACTTCATGGTACAATTCTTATGTCGTTTCTCTCTTATTTTGCAAGGTTTACATGAAGAGGGAGAATGCCGGCAGCTGGAATCCTGGCCTGAAAAGGGAGCAAAGTTGAGATACCTATTTTGCGCAACTCCAAACACCGTAAAAATCAACGAAGATTTTGTTCTGGATTTATAAAAAATACTGGGCCTAAGAAGCGCCAGAGGGGTACCAGCAGGCGGCCACAAGCCTGCACGGCGCGGCCACCTCCCCTGGCCGCGCCATGAGGGCTTGTGGGCAGCCTGCTGGCCCACTTGCCCCCCTCTTCTGCTACATGAAGGGTTTCGTCCAGAAAAAAATCAGAGAGGAGCTTTTTTGTGGATTTGCCGCCACGAGGCGGAACTTGAGCAGAACCAATCTAGAGCTCCGGCAGGACGATCCTGCCGGGGAAGCTTCCCTCCCGGAGGGGGAAATCGTTTCCATCGTCGTCACCAACACTCCTCTCATTGGAGGGTACTCATCACCATCAACATCTTCATCATCACCATCTCATCTCCTAACCCTAGTTCATCACTTGTAACCAATCTCCGTCTCGCGACTCCGATTGGTACTTGTAGGGTTGCTAGTAGTGTTGATTACTCTTTGTAATTGATGCTAGTTGGATTATTTAGTGGAAGAGTTTTCATTCAGATCCTTGATGGTACTCATTACCTCTCTGGTAATGAATATGATTATGCTTTGTGAGTAGTTACTTTTGTTCCTGAGGACATGGGATAAGTCATGCTAATAGTAGTCATGTGAATTTGGTATTCGTTTGGTAATTTGATATGTTGTATGTTGTTTTTCCTCTAGTGGTGTTATGTGAACGTCGACTACATAACACTTCACCATTATTTGGGCCTAGAGGAAGGCATTGGGAAATAGTAAGTAGATGATGGGTTGCTAGAGTGACAGAAGCTTAAACCCTAGTTTATGCGTTACTTCGTAAGGGGCTGATTTGGATCCACTAGTTTAATGCTATGGTTAGACTTTGTCTTAATTCTTCTTTCGTAGTTGCGGATGCTTGCGAGAGGGGTTAATCATAAGTGGGATGCTTGTCCAAGTTAGGGCAGTACCCAAGCGCCGGTCCACCCACATATCAAACTATCAAAGTAACGAACGCGAATCATATGAACATGATGAAAACTAGCATGACAGAAATTCCCGTGTGTCCTCGGGAGTGTTTTTCCTCCTATAAGACTTTTTCTAGGCTTGTCCCTTGCTACAAAAGGGATTGGGCCATTTTTCTGCACTGTTGTTACTTTTGTTACTTGTTGCTTGCTACGAATCATATCACCACACAATCACTTCTTACCCACAATTTCAATGCCTGTAGATTTTACCTTGCTGAAAACCACTTGTCAGATCCTTCTGCTCCTCGTTGGGTTCGATACTCTTACTTATCGAAAGGACTACGATTGATGCCCTATACTTGTGGGTCATCACTCTGCAAGACTCGATCAAGGTTGTTGGGGCAATCATCAAAAGAAGACCCGTCAATGGAGAAGTCATCCATGAAAACCTCGACAATCTTTTCACAGAAGTCATAGAATATAGCCATCATACATCTTTGAAAGGTGGCAGGTGCATTACATAAGCCAAAAATCATACGTTTATAAGCAAAGGTACCGAGAGGGTAGGTGAAAGTGGTTTTCTCCTGATCAGATTGTGCAACAGGTATTGTGGAGAAACCAGAATAACCGTCTAGAAATAAGAGGTGTGTGTGTTTAGACAGTCTTTCTAGCATTTGGTGGATGAAAGGCAAAGGGTAATGATCTTTCCTAGTGGCCTTATTCAATTTCCTAAAATCGATCATCATCCTATAGCCAGTAATAATCCTTTGTGGGATCAATTCATCCTTATCATTAGGGACAACGGTAATACCTCCCTTCTTAGGGACGCAATGCACCGGACTCACCAAATCACTATGAGCAACATGATAGATAATACCCGCTTCCAGGAACTTTAGTATTTCTTTTCTTACTACCTCTTTCATCTTAGGATTTAATCTCCGTTGATGATCAGCAACTCCTTTGGAGTCAGGATCAATTTTAATCTTGTGCTGGCATACAGTGGGACTAATGCCCTTGAGATCATCAAGAGTATATCCAATAGCAGCACGGTGATTCCTCAGAGTTTTTAGTAACTTCTTTTCTTCATGCTCTGGGAGGCTAGCACTAATTATGACAGGATAGATCTCTTTTTCATCAAGATATGCAAACTTAAGAGTATCAATCAACTGTTTAAGCTCGAATATAGGATCACCTTTTGGTGGGGGTGGATCACCAAGCAGTTCAACAGGCAAGTTATTCTTAAGGATAGGATATTGTTCTAAGACAACTCTATCTATCTCATCCCTTTCATCCATATGCATATCATTTTCATGCTTAAGAAAGTATTTCTCTAAAGGATCAGTAGGAGGCACAACAATAGAAGATAGGGCAATAGTTTCATCCTTACTAGACAACTCTTTTTCATGAGGTTGTCTACCAAACTTGGAGAAATTGAACTCATGTGACACACCTTCAAAGCCAACAGTGACAATTTGCTTCTCACAGTCAATATGAGCATTGGCAGTATTGAGAAAAGGTCTACCGAATATGATGGGACAAAAGCTATCTTGTGTGGTAACAAGAACGAGGAAATCAGCAGGATACTTCATTTTACCACACAAGACTTCAACATCCCTAACAATTCCCACAGGGCAGATAGTATCTCTATTGGCAAGCTGAATAGTGACATCAATAGGTTCTATCTCAACAGGTGCAATCTCGTCTTTGATTTCATCATATAAGGATTGAGGTATTGCACTAACACTAGCACCCACATCACATAAACCATGATAACAATGATCGTCTATCTTAACAGAAACAACAGGCGTGCCAACAACAGGCCTATGTTTGTCTCTAGCATGTGGTTTAGCAATTCTAGCAGCATCTTCACAGAAGTGAATATCATGGCCATCAACATTGTCGGACAGGAGATCTTTGATAATAGCAATGCTAGGTTCAACTCTAATTTTCTCAGGGGGTGTAGGTGTTCTAATGTAACCCCAACGTATCATAGTTGAAGCTTTAGAATGATCCTTTATCCTAACAGGGAAAGGTTGTTTCTCAATGTAAGCACTGGGAACAATAGGATGATTATAGGCAATGACTTTCTCTTCAACTGGATTGGGTTTAACTACATTGACTTCTAAGGGAGGATGATATTTAAACCACTTCTCTTTAGGGAGATCAATATGAGCAGCAAATGATTCACACAATGAAGCTACTATCTCAGAGTCAAGTCCATACTTAGCGCTAAAATCACAAAAAGTATTTTTTTCAACATAGGATTTAACGCAATCAAACTTGAAATTCATACCTGACTCCTTACCTTCATCAAGCTCCCAATCTTCAGAGTTGCGTTTAATTCTTTCCAATAAAATCCATTTGAAGTCAATATCTCTCTTCATAAAAGAACCGGTACAAGAAGTGTCAAGCATGGTGCGATCATCATGAGAAAGCCGAGCATAGAAGTTCTGAATGATAATTTCTCTCGAGAGCTCATGGTTGAGGCATGAATATAACATTGATTTAAGCCTCCCCCAAGCCTGAGCGATGCTTCCTCTGTCACGAGGCCAAAAATTATAAATATAATTCCGATCACGATGTACTAAATGTATAGGATAAAACTTTTGATGAAATTCCAATTTCAACCAATTGTAGTCCCATGATCCAGTATCGTCACATATCCTATACCATGTCAACGCCTTATCCCTCAAAGATAAGGGAAAGAGCTTATTCTTGACCTCATCCTCGGGCAAACCTGCAAGCTTAAATAAACCACAAACTTCATCTACATAGATTAGATGCAAGTCTGGATGTGATGTTCCATCTCGTGTAAAAGGATTAGCCAGCAGTTTCTCAAGCATACTCGGAGGAAATTCATAGCAAATATTTTCAGTAGGTATAGCAGGTTGAGGAGAAACTCTTTGTGCTTCCGTTCGAGGTGAAGATACCCCGAACAAGCCCCTCAAAGGATCAGTTTCCATAGTGACAAGTGACAATAAATTTCAGCACATTATATAAATGTTTCCTTACCAAGTTCCACTTACCAAAGGCGCTTCACTCCCCGGCAACGGCGCCGGAAAAGAGTCTTGATGACCCACAAGTATAGGGGATCTATCGTAGTCCTTTCAATAAGTAAGAGTGTCGAACCCAACGAGGAGTAGAAGGATCTCACAAGTGGTTTTCAGCAAGGTAATATCTGCAAGCACTGAAATTATCGGTAACAAGTAGTTGTGTGGTGAGATGATTCGTAGCAAGTAGCAAGTAACAATAGTAACAACGGTGCAGAAAAGTGTCCCAATCCCTTTTGTAGCAAGGGACAAGCCTGGACAAAGTCTTATAGGAGGTAAAATGCTCCCGAGGACACACGGGAATTTCTGTCATGCTAGTTTTCATCATGTTCATATGATTCGCGTTCGTTACTTTGATAGTTTGATATGTGGGTGGACAGGCGCTTGGGTACTTCCCTTACTTGTACAAGCATCCCACTTATGATTAACCCCTCTCGCAAGCATCCGCAACTACGAAAGAAGAATTAAGACAAAGTTTAACCATAGCATTAAACTAGTGGATCCAAATCAGTCCCTTACGAAGTAACGCATAAACTAGGGTTTAAGCTTCTGTCACTCGAGCAACCCATCATCTACTTACTACTTCCCAATTCCTTCCTCTAGGCCCAAATAATGGTGAAGTGTTATGTAGTCGACGTTCACATAACACCACTAGAGGAAAAACAACATACAACACATCAAATTACCAAACGAATACTTATAGCAAGACTTATCCCATGTCCTCACGAACAAAAGTAACTACTCACAAAGCATAATCATATTCATGACCAGAGAGGTAATGAGTAGCATCAAAGATTTGAACATAAACTCTTCCACCAAGTAATCCAACTAGCATCAACTATAAAGAGTAATTAACACTACTAGCAACCTTACAAGTACCAATCGGAGTCGCGAGACGGAGATTGGTTACAAGAGATGAACTAGGGTTTGGAGATGAGATGGTGCTAATGAAGATGTTGATGGTGATGAGTCCCCTCCGATGAGAGGAGTGCTGGTGATGAAGATGGCGACGATTTCCCCCTCCGGGAGGGAAGTTCCCCGACAGGATCGTCCTGCGAGAGCTCTAGATTGGTTCTGCTCAAGTTCCGCCTTGTGGCGGCGGCGGATCCTCCAAAAAGCCTCCTCTTGATTTTTTCCAGACAGAAACCTTTCTTGTAGCAAAAGAGGGGGGCCAATGGGCCAGCAGGGAGCTCACAATCCCCCTAGGCGCGGCGAGGGGGTAGGCCGCACCTAGCAGGCTTGTGGCCTCCTGCTGGCGCCCCTCTGGCACTTCTTCGGCCCAGTATTTTTTATAAATCCCAAAAAAGTCAATGTTGATTTTGAAGGCTTTTGGAGTTGTGCAGAATAGGTATCTCAAACTTGCTCCTTTTTCAGGCCAGAATTGCAGTTGCCGGCATTCTCCCTCTTCATGTAAACCTTGCAAAATAAGAGAGAAAAGGCATAAGTATTGTACCGTGAAGTGTAATAACACCCCAAAAAGCGATAAATGTCAACATGAAAGCATGATGCAAAATGGACGTATCAACAAGCACCGTTGTTTTCTCCCTGGTGGCAACAGGACATCCCCTAGTCTCATGTTTCTGTCACTCAAGCTAGACATCGAGGGGCATGAACCCACAATCATGCATAGCGCTCCCTCTTGGAGTTACAATCTACTACTCGGCCAAAGGAATAAATAGCAACGGAGAACATGCATGAATCACTAAGGAACATAATATAAAAGGATAATCAAATATATAACTCACTACAATCTGAACGTAACCTCATAATCCATCGGATCCCAACAAACCGAGCATAGCAATAGCAATAGAATTACATAGATGGCTTTATCATATAGAGCGGCTCACAAGGACTAACCATTGAAGCACAAGACTGGAGAGAAGACGTAACATGTCTACTGGTCATCAACTGATGGTCCAAGGAGGACTACTCACGACACGTCCGGGAAGCGTCCATGGCGGTGGAGAAGCTCCTGG
Source organism: Hordeum vulgare subsp. vulgare (assembly GCF_904849725.1). NCBI lineage: Eukaryota > Viridiplantae > Streptophyta > Magnoliopsida > Poales > Poaceae > Hordeum > Hordeum vulgare. Next base: position 264,066,794 of record NC_058519.1, on the reverse strand, counting down.
AGGTCAATCCTCCCTCCGGCAGGGTGCCGGCAAGAGGTCTCCTGACGCTCCCAATCTCGGAAGCGCTGCAGCGGCACAACAATGGAGAAATTTGCGATTCTGGATGTGATGGAAGGGTTTTCCCGTGGAGGAGCAAATATAGGCCAAAGGAAGGCACCGGAGCAGGTGGGACCCACCCAGGAGGCCTCTTAGCGCAGCCAGGGGGTAGGTCGCGCCCACAAGTCGCCTGGGCGGCCCCTGGCCCCTCTTTGGCCCATCTTCGGTGATTTGGAAGCTTCCATTATGCTGATTTTTTATATATTTTTCTCGGGATTTTTCGGGCTTCGGGAAATTGGGTAAAAGCCCCTGCAAAATAGATATCAGCAGACAGAAACTTGCACTGGGTGCACTGAGTTAGTAGGTTAGTCCAAATATGTGTAAAATAATATAAAAGTGTAGCAAAACATATAAAAATGTTAGCCAAAAGATCATGGAACAAGCAGCAATTATAGATACGTTTTGGATGTATCAGGGATCCTTGGAGTTGTGGTAGCACTAGATGAAGTAGAGCTTGTAGTGTCCTTCAGAATCCACTTTACCTTGGCTTGGGGTTCTTCCTCAAATGAGTCAATCTCCTCTTGAATCTTGCCCTTGCCCTTGTGGTCTTGTGGTAGAATGTGATCTTGAGAGGTTATTCCCTTGGGGAGAGTAGGATCGTACTTCTCCTTTTGGGGAACAAACTTCGGGATGGTGTATTGATCTTCTTCCGATTCAACTCCGTTGTCATTGAAGTAGCCAACACCTTTCTTCTTCCGATGTCCTCCTTGCTTGCATATAATTTCTTCGAATTGCTTACTTCCGGAAAGACTCTTGGTGACACCTCTCTCTATAATTCCTTTCAATAAATCATTTTCTTTCTCAAGTGTAACTTGGCTAAGAGAATCATTAGTCGAATCAAGAGAGCTACTAGCAATAACTTCATTTGATTGAACTTCAGAATTGTTGTTACTATATGAAGAAACATTCTTGCCTTTGTTACAAGTGTGCTTAGGTTTAACTTGTGGAGCAAAAGTGGACATGAGTAATGTTTTGCTAGATATCAAGAACTCTTCTTTCAAAGATCATCATTGATTGCTTTTAGAAACTCATGTTCTTGCTCTAAATTTAGCTTCTCGAAGAGCAGCTTCTCATGAGTTCTTGCAAGCTCTCTATGATCTTTTAGAGTAGTTTCATGAGCTGACCTAAGAGTGTTTAATTCTTCAGTTAGTCGTTTAATATCTTCCTTATCGTCATCATTCGACTCCTCTTGACTAACATGATTATCAACAAGTTTATTTTTCTCATTGTCACTCGCTTAATCAAAAACCAAGCCATCTTCTCCTAACAAGTCATCCTCATCACTATCAAAGTCAAAGTACTCGGGGTGTGATACCTTTGGTCCTTTTGCCATGAAGTAGCTTCCAATACCTTCATTTGGTGAATCAAATATGTCATAGGAGTTGGAGGATACGTGTGCAAGACAGGCAACACCTTCATCTTGACTATAGTCAGAGTTGGAGTGGTAGCTTCTCTCGGATTGGTTGTCAGACTCGGAGTCGGATACCTATTCACTAACATGAGCTTGATGTTTTATCCTTGAGTGGCTCTTGGTGTACATGTCCTTCTTCTCTGATTCCTTGCTTCTCCTGGAGTGTCTTCGTTCATAACGATCTTCTCTACTCCTTCCCTCTCTGAGAGATGACTCTTCTCTTGAACTTCGTCTTCTAGGTGACTCTTCTCTCCATTTGTGGGGAGCCAACCACTCATTGGAATAGTGCCCGGGCTTTCTGAAATTGTAGCAGTTTTTGTCACCACTAGATGAACGCTTCTCATCATATCTTGAGCTAGAGTTTCTCTCTTTGCCTCTACTCTCATAGAACTTGTTGAATTTCCTGACCATGAGGCTTATCTCGTCACTGGTAACAAGGTTGTCATTTAAAGTAGCGGTAATATCACTTGAAGCTTTGTAAGCACCGATTAACTTGTTGTACAACTCATCTTTGTCCTTGAGTGACATTTCATGAGCAACAATCCTTCCAATGACTTCTGTTAGTTGAGATCCTTGTAGTTTGGCATCATTTGGATCAATTTGCACACGGTGTTGTACCTTCCATCCAAGGCTCTAAGTATCTTCTTGATGATGAATCTGTCGGTCATCTCTTCGCTTCCAAAGCCAGCAATCTCATTTGTGATGAGAGCTAGCCTAGAGTACATCTTAGAGACTCCTTCACCATTCATAATCTTGAACTTGTCAAGCAGACTTTGTATCACATACAACATAGATTCCCTGATAGATTTTGTACCTTCATGCATATCAACCAAAGTATCCCAAATTTCCTTTGCATTCTCAGGGCGGATGATTTTGTTGAATTCTTTGGGGCACGGGCAGTTGAATATAATATCGCATTCTTGAGCATTGTATTGCAACATCTTCAATTCTTCTGTTGTCTCGTCGCGATCTAGTTCTCTTCCATCACCGAATAAATCACCTTGCACACCAACACGAATAACAGCCCAAACGACATGGTTGTGACCAAGAATATGCATTTTCCTCTTATGCTTCCAACAAGAAAAGTTTGTATCATCAAAATATGGACCTCTACGGTGGTAATTTCCCTCATTAGACGACATACTCTCGTAGGTTGTGAAACCAATGGAATGGAGACCAAAGCTATGACACCACTTGTAGGATCGGAAGTATGTCTAGAGGGGGTGATTAGACTACTTGGCCAAGTAAAAGCTTAGACTTTTCCCAATTTTAGTTGTGGGCCAGTTTTAGCAATTTGTGACTAGTCAAGCACGCCGTACACATGCATATCTAAGAGTATAGTAGCAGAAAGCAAGCACATGCAAATGTAAGTAGAGGGTAGGGAAAGGAAGATCACGCAAAGGTTGACACGACGACTTTTGGCATGATTCCCATAGGTGGTGCTGTCATACGTCCCCGTTAATGGAGACTTCAAACCACGGAGGGAAATGGCTATGAGATTCCATGGAGGGATCCACCCACAACGGGTCCACAAAGAAGTGGCCTTATCTATTCCACCATGGCTTATGTCCACACACGAGTAGCCTCACTCACTGTAGATCTTTACGAAATAGGTGATTTCCTTGACCTAACAAACTTCTCGGTTCAACTCCACAACATGAAGTAAGAGGCTCCCAAGCGACACCTAACCAATCTAGGAGGCACCATCCTCCAAAAGATAATAGATGCGGTAGAACGATGAACTCCTTGTTCTCGTGCTTCAAAAGATAAGTCTCCTCAGCACTCAATCACTCTCTCATAGATTTGGCATTGGTAGAAGAGATTTATTGGGTGGAAAGCAACATGGGGGGATACAAATCAAGTTGCTAATGGATTGATTGGAATCTCTTGATCTCAACACATGAGTAGGTGGCCTCTCTCAAAAAAATGGATATGGCGTGTGTATGTGAGTTCTAAGTGTTTCCTTTGCGAATGAGAGGTGGTGGACGGGTATATATAGGCATCTCCCAAAATCCATCCGTTACAACATTGGTGCCTAACTCGGTGACACCGACATGAATATCGATGGTACCGAGTTGCACTAAATGTGGCAACTTTTGAATTCTTGGTGAGACTGATAGATGAATCTCAGTGGTACCGATATGGTGACCTAAGCCAGTTTCCAAATCATGATGAGACCAATTTCAAAACTCGGAAATTCTGATTCTTGAAATCGACAAACCCACAAAGTTAGTCAATGATTTTCGGTGGCACCGATGTGAAAGTTCATGGTGCCGAAAGATTAGGTTCTGGCAAAGGTTTTTTCTTCGGAAAATCCGTAGGGCCGAAATGGAATTGTTGGTGGCAGCAATTTTTGTTGTATAGGATTTGGACAGAGATTTTGTAGAAGAAATGGTGAGTATTTTTTGTGGCTATCCCTAAGCACTTGACAACCAATTCATCATAAATACCTCACCCCCTTTTAATAGTACATGCTTTCCTATGGACTCAAAAGTGATTTCTCAAAAATATAAAATGTAGAGTCCTCTTGCTTGAAGCTTGGCTAATCATATTTCTTTCCTTGCATCAAGGCGTTTCTCCTCACATTCCTTTAAGCAATGCATCTTTGAAATTTTCTAAAATATACTTGGATTGAATCATTAGTTCAATGATACATATGTTGTTATTAATTACCAAAACCACCTTAGGGGGCAATTGTGCTTTCAAAATTACCTTCACTATTTATATAACTCTCAAACAAATATAAGTGAAGAACGAGAGCATAATATTTCTATAAAATCTACATGCCGCCGTGCTCAAAAAGGTATAAGTGAGGTACAAGAGAAACTGCTAATCTCAAAAGATATAAGTGAAGCACATAGAGTATTCTAACAAATTATGATGATGATGTGTCTCTCTCAAATAGGCGTGTGCAGAAAAGGATGATTGTGGGAAATTGAAAGTAAAATTAATCAAAAGCAAACGACGCTCCAAGAAAAACTCATATCATGTGATGAATAAAAATGTAGCCCCAAGTAACATACCAATGGATCGAAACAAAATAGTGGATGCCTTTCAGTGCATCCCCAAGCTTAGACGCTTGAGTCTTCCTACAATATTACCTTGGGTGCCTTGGGAATTTGCAAGCTCAAGTCTGCTTCTCCTCATTCCTTTGTCCATCGGGGTAATACCCAGAACATGAAATCTTCGATCACATAAAACTCAACAAAACCTCATGAGATCCGATAGTATAAGCAACATATTTAATACTTTAGGTACTTTTATTAGTTGATTATTATTTTATTTTAGCATAAGGTAATGCATTCTAACTTGTCCATAGCATATACCCCCGATACAATCCATAGCATAATCGAAACAATCAAACTATGCAAGCAAAAACGGAATCTTCCTAGAACAGAACAGTCCGTAAATATACATTTAATTGCCTTAATTTTGTACCGCAAAAAATTCTGAATACTTATAACGACCTGAAGAATTTGTATATCAGTACTGTGTAAAAATTTCAATTTAAAAAGATGTTCTGGTAAAATCATAAGAATTCTTCACTGGACACCACAGTTTCTGTTTTTGTACTATATCAATTCTACTCATCATATAAACCATCCCAAAGGCTTTATTTGGAACCAAAATAATTAAAACATAAAAACACAATCATTACAATATCAACAATCATGTTATCACACACAAACAGAAAATAAAAGTAAAAATAATGATAACTATTGGGTTGCCTCCCAATAAGCGTTATTTTTTATGCCCCTAGCTAGGTATAATGAATTTAATGATGCTCACATAAAAGTAAAAAAATGAAACACAATGTGAGCAACATGAAGCATATGACAAGAGAATTAATCCTAAAATTTTGTAAACAACTTACGGGAGGAGGATTGAATTAGCATAGGAAGGCAAAATAAGCATAACTTCGAAACTTTGAACAAATAGCAAGGAAACTTGATATTATTGCAATTCCTACACGGATATGTTATCCCCTCATAACAATTTAAATAGCATCAAGAAGGAATTATAAAATATAACTATCACATAAAGCATTATTTTCATGATCTACAAGCATAGAAAATTTATCACTCTTCACATAAGCAATTTCCTTTCATTCATGGTAGTGGGAGCAAATTCAACAAAATAACTATCATTTGACACTTGATTGTCATAACCAAATTGAAAATTCAAATCATGCTGACAAGTTTCATGCTTATCATTACTTATTATAGCATAATTGTCATCAACACAATCATCATAACAAATTTTCTCATCAAAACTTGGGGAACAAAAAATATCATCTTCATAAAAAATATCATCCCCAAGCTTGTGGTTTGGCATATCATTAGCAACATGGATATTTAGAGAATTCGTACTAACATTATTTATATCGTGCTCTTCATTCAAGGAACTCACGCTGAGCAGTTTTATAAATTCTTCCTCTAACAATTGAGCACAATTCTTTGAATCCTTATTTTCATGAAAGACGTTATAAAGATGAAGAAAATCAGGCAACATTAACTCCATTTTTTTGTAATTTTGAATTTTAAGAGACAAACTAAATATAACATCAAATAAAAATAAGAACAAGTGAATGATAATTTGTGTGAAGTTACTTGATAGTTGGTGATGATATTCCCCAGCAACGGCTTCCTGATACTTGTGACCTACATTGGGTTTTCCGTGAAGAGGAATGGGTTATCGCATCACAATGTGGGTAAGTATTTCCCTCATCTATGAAACCAAGGTTTATCGAACCAATAAGAATATCAACAACAACAACAACCATCTTCAGCGCTTGCACACAAGAGAACAAACAACTTGCACCCAACGTGGGCCAGAGGGTTATCAATCCCCTTGGTCTCGTTATTTGCAAGCAAGTGAGATGCGTACATAATTGTGAATTCTAAAATAAAATGAAGAAAACTAAATTGAAGCAAGGTATTGAAGTTTTTTAAATATATGGAGAATTTACTCGAGGGCCATATTTTTCCCTAGTAGCATCTCTGATGAAATAGCATATGGTGCGTAGACAAATTACTGCCGGGAAATTGATAGAAAAGTTGATTGTTATGCGATATTGAAGGGAATGATCATGTGTATATAGGCATCATGTTCATAAAAAAATAGGCCAACTCATGCCTGCACCTATTACTATTACTCCACTCATCGACCGCTATCCAGCATGCATCTAGAGTATTAAGTAAAATAGAGTAATCCATGGAGAACGATGACATGATGTAGACAAAGTAAACTCAAGTAATATGAATAAACCCCATCGTGCTATGCTTAGTAGCAGCAACACAAAGATGGATCTTGTCCCATTCTGTTATAGGGACATAGAAACTCGCCAGGTTGAACCTACTACAACACACCTATCTCACCGAATAAATAACAATGTAGTTGGCCAAACTATTTCAATAGATCGGATAGAATTATGAAGCTATCATAATCATGCACATAAGAATCATATTATAATTCAAGGAAGACTCAAATATTTATCAATAATAATATGAACATAAATCCACAATTCATCGGATCCCAACAAACGCACCGCACAAAAGGATTACATCATATAGATCAAAGTGAAGATGTGACGATCATTGTATTGAAGATCAAGAGAGATTGCCATCTAGGTACTAGCCATGGACCCGTAGGTGTGTGATGAACTACTCACACATCAGCATGAGGGCAGCAAGGTTGATGAAGAGGCCCTCCGTGATCGATCCCTGTCGGCATTCTGGGAATGGGGGTACCCAGACCTGCCTGTCGGCGGCCCAGGGCTGGCCCACTTCATCGACCAGAACCAACAGGCCCGGTACCACTAAAGGCAAGGCCCTCGCGAGGGGCCAAGCCTCGCGAGGAGGAGCAGCTTCACGACCCGCACAGGGCCTCCTGAGGACCACTCCAGAGCGGCGTATATTCTGAGGCGAGACCCGGCCTCAGGAGGCAAGGATGACGTGTAGCATGGACAGGCGAGCAGCAGACGGCAGGGCGGAGCAACTTCCTCTTTAGTGCAAAGGGGTCAAGGACGTACCAGGATCCCCAAGGCATCTCCTAAAGGTTTTCATTCTGGTGCAACGCGGCCAACACTGCCTGCGAGCAGGACGGACGTCATCCCTGGACCCGTCCCTGTTGCGCTAACAACTACTTTGCAAGCGAAGACCACCTTTGGGCAGGGGGGAGCACGTTCCTCTGTCCCCCTTTAAAATTGGTCATTGTGGGATCCCTTCCTGTCCTGGCGATAAAGGAAGAGGAGTTGGGTCGCCGCTATATATAGAGGATAGGTCACTTCGTAGAGGGGGGTTCCATTCATTTGCCCACCGGCACCGCACATAGGCCACCTAGCCTCTGGAGGCCCTCGAACATTGTATTACTTCATCCGCCAACCTCCACGAGAGGCAATTCACCAAAGGAGGAGTAGGGTATTATGCTTCCCAGCGGCCCGAACCTGGGTAAACGACCGTGTTCTGTGTCTTCCTCACCATCGAGTGAGTTCTTTGCCATCCCCGACGAGTAGAGAGTTAGGTGGGGTGAGCCTACGAGAGATCTTCGTACACGCCCCTAGGTTCAAATTTTAAGGGTTTAGCGGAGCCGAAAATCCGACATTTGGCGCGCCAGGTAGGGGGTGTGTCAAGGTCTCTCCCAGGGCTCGGCCCGCTGGAGCTGGTCACACTCATGGTAGGGAGACGACGAATCCACACGGAGAGGCGGGCCGCGCGCATGGCGCGTCTGGCACACGCAGGCCGGGACGCCCTGCGATGCTCCGCCACCCGGTCGATCGGCGTCCACACCGGATCAGCTTCCAATGAGTGCCGGGGGCCGCCGCCTTCACCAACCACGCGGCGTTCCCCTGTCGCCCTAACCCCTCTATGCATCCAGGTTGTCCCTTTACCCTTTCGATTCTGTTAGCACCCAACGCACAGACATGTCGGGCTCCTGGTGGCGCACGAGCTCAGGCTCGAACATGCTATTCGCCGCCGCCGCCTCGGCGGGCACAGGCACGCTCTTGGGTGTGACGTCATCGGCGAGACCCAAGCGCGCCCCAGTGGGAACCACGCTCGTTAGCTAGCATCGCCGGGGGCTACAACGGGGGAATCATGCGGCCGTGCCCCAAACACCCACTCAGACCCGCCCCCACTGGGGGCTCGGCGGGAGCTACTGGTGGCGCGTGATTTGGTCGCGCTGGGAAGGCGTCCTCCAGCGTTCCCTAGCTTGCTTCACGGAACGAGCAGGGAGTACCCGAGGCCCGGCTACATCAACCCCTGGAGGCACCCACAGTTCGACGACGACCATGCCGCCACACGTCCAGGCTACGGGGCAAGCAGTGTGGATCATCACCACGGCAGGAGGCAGGCACGCGACCCCGCAGGCAGCCCCGCGCTAACAGGTATGAACAACACCGTGGGGGTGGCCTATGGGGGTGGCTTCTCGGGGACGCCCAGTGCGGGTGTCCTTGCGTGGCAGACCTGCTGGTCGGGAGCTGCTTCAGGAAGACGTCTGGGTCTGGGGACCTGGGACCTCTCGCCTAGGACAGGGTGCACGCACCCTTATGTCCCAACCGAGAGGCCCCAGCCTGGGAACGGATGATGGAACACACGCCCATGTTCTCGGGCCAAACGATCCTAACCTGGAGGCCGAGGATGGTATATCTGCCCGTGCCTCCGGGGCGTGCGACGCCCACCTAGTACTTAGGGTGGAACACACGCCCATGTCTCTGGTGCAGGTTTCGTTCGATCGCCAGCGGGTGTTCGGGAACCCGCTGTTTCCCTCAGGATGGGCTAGCCCGGCCAGGGGGCATGGCCTAGGGTACCAACGTGGGAGCCTGGGTGGCAGCGAGGCGCATTGGGGCAGCGCCCTAGGGACTCAGGACCTACCGTCTGGGCGAGCTCTCCGAGCAGCGAGCGCTCGGGGTGCCCCCTCTCTCGAGGGCTCGCTCAAGGCGGACCACGCCACGCCGCTACGAGCCCAGGAACCACGAGCAGGGCACGCGCCCGTGAGGCATGGGGCCCCTGAAGCGTCCTTGGGACCTGCATCAACCCGTAGCGCCTCTGCATCGTACTTCAATCCTTCCGGAACCTACTTAATCCCGTGACACTCTCACGTAATAACGAGCCGAGGCTGTATATGACCAGGGCCCCCGAGGACGCGGAAGGAGCCCACCCCATGCCGAGTGGATGACCTATGCTCCGCGCTGGGTGAAGATGGAGGTAATCAACATAGTACACCAATGACTTCCGGAATCAGACACCGATGCCTTGGGGGTAGGGACACTCGCGAGGCCATAGCATCCTCGCGACCTCCCAGATACACCCCCACCGTGACACTCTCACGTAATAACGAGCCGAGGCTGTATATGCCCAGGGCCCCCCGAGGACGCGGAGGAGTCCATTCCACGCCTAGTGGAAGCCCTATGCTCCGCGCTAGGGGGAGTTGGAGGCGGTGAATAGCTTAGGAGATGGGCGCGGCCGTTTTCTCGTTATTTTCTCACGTTTCAAGTTGCGACCCTCAAGGGCCTCCCCTTTTGTATTTTGAGATATCAACGGCTCAAAGATCTCTTTGTTTAATTTTTTGAAAAGAAAAGAGGGGCGGGGATTTCTTCTCTATGTTTTTATCGTTTCACCAAACTCGAGTCCTCTTTCTCCTTTTGTTTTGATTGGTGTTTCGTGGAAACTATGGGAGACCGCCTAGCCTCCTGAGGCCACCACAAAGGGGGCGGAATGGGGAATCACTCGAGCGCCAAATGGGAATCCCGAGGCGCTCCTCAAGAGCCTTACCGATCATAAGGCCACTTGCCTTCCCTGATGCCGTCCTGGAATTCCGGTCGATATCACGGGAGGCGGGGCGGGACTGGGATAATACCCAAAACTTGAAAGCTTCACTCACATAAAACTTAACAAAACCTCGTGAGATTTTTTAGTATAAGCAACATATCAAATACTTTAGGTGCTGTTATAAGTTGATTCTTATTTTATTTTATTTTACCATAAGGTATTGTATTCTAACTACTCCATGGCTTGTACCCCTGATACAATCCATAGCATAATCAAAACAATCAAACTATGCAAGCAAAAACAGAATGTGTCTAAAATAGAATAGTCTATAAAGATACATTTAATTTCCATACTTCTGTAACTCCAACAATCCTTAAAAATTAGGATGACCTGAAGATTTTATACATCCATACTATGTAAAATATTCAGCTTCAAAAAATGTTCCAGAAAAATCAGAGAAATTCTATATTGGACGTCAAAGTTTTTGTTTTTGCACTGTATCAATTCAACTCATCATACAAATCATCCCAAAGGATTTACTTGTCACAAACACTAACTAAAACATAGAATCATAAGAATTACAGTAGAAACAATAATTTTATCACAAACAAACATAAAGTAAACGAAAAAAAAGATAACTATTGGGTTGCCGCCCAAAAAGCGCTATTGTCTTGTGCCCCTAGCTAGGCATAATGAATTCAACGATGCTCACTTAAAAGTAAATAATTGAAACACAATGTGAGAATCAAGAAGCATATGAAAATAACATTTACGCCTAACCCACTTCCTATGCATATAAATTTTGTGAGCAAACAAATTATGGGAGCACGAATCAATTATCATAGGAAAGCAAAACAAGCATAATTCTGAAACTATGAACACATAGGGACGAAACTTGATATTATTGTAATTCCTACTCGCATATGTTACACCCTCATAACAATTTTAAGTAGAATCATGAAGGAATTCCACAATATAACTATCACATAAAGAATTTTTTTCATGATCTACAAGCATACAAAATTTATCACTCTTCACATAAGCAATTTCCTTTTCATTCATGGTAGTGGGAGCAAACCTAACAAAATAACTATCATGTGTCACTTAATTCTCATAACTAAATTGAAAATTTTAATCATGCTAACAAGTTTCATGGTTATCATTACTAATTATAGCATACATTTCATCACCACAATCTTCATAACAAATTTTCTCATCAAAACTTGGTGGACAGAAAATATCATCTTCATCAAACATAGCATCCCCAAGCTTGTGGTTTTGCATATCGTTAGAATCATCGATATTCAGAGAATTAATACTGAAAATATGTATATAATCTCACATAAAGAATTATTATAAATTCTTCCTCTAACAATTGAGCACAATTTTCCAAATCCTTATTTTCACGGAAGACATTATAAAGACGAAGCATATGAGGCAACCTTAACTCCATTTTTTGTATTTTTGAATTTTAAGAGACAAACTAAATATAACAGCAAAAAAATACGAACAAGTGAATGATAATTTGTGTGAAGTTAATTGATATTTGGTGATGATATTCCCCGGCAACGGCGTGAGCAATCCTTCCTGATACTTGTGATATGCGTTGGGTTTTTCATGAAGAGGAATGGGTTATCACGTCACAATGTGGGTAAGTATTTACCTTAGTTACGAAACCAAAGTTTATAGAACCAATAGGAATATCAACAACAACCGTCTTCAGCGGCTGAACACAAAAGAGCAAACAACTTGCACCCAACACATGCAAGAGGGTTGCCAATCCCCTTGGTCTCATTATTTGCAAGCAAGTGAGATGTGTAGATAATTGTGAATTGCAAAATAAAATGAAAATAAGTAAATGGAAGCAATGTATTGAAGGTTTTCTAAATATATGGTGAATAGATCGGGGGCATAGTTTTCCCTACTGGCATCTCTCATGAAAACAGCATACGGTGGGTCAAGAAATTACTGTTCGGCAAATGATAAAAAAGCGGGTAGTTATGTGATATTTACGGCAATGATCATGTGTAAGTAGGCATCATGTCCATAAACAAATAGGCCGACTCCTATTTGTACCAATTCCTATTACGCCACTCATGGACCGCTATCCAGCATGCATTTGGAGTACTAAGTAACACAGAGTAATGCATGGATAATGATGACATGATGTAGACAAGCTAAACTCAAGCAATATGAATAAACCCCATCGTGTTAACCTTAGTAGCAGCAACATAAAGACGCATTTTGTCCCATTTTGTCACTGCGATATAGTAACTCACCAGGTTGAACCTACTACAACGCACCTCTCGTCGAAGAAATATCAATCTAGTTGGCCAAACTATTTCAATAGTTTGGAGAGAATTACAAAGCGATCATAATCATGCACATAGGAATCATGCTATAATTCAAATAAGACTCAAATATTTATCATGAAAAATCTGAACATCAACCTACAATTCATCGGATCCCAACAAACGCACTGCAGAAAAGGATTACATCATATGGATCAAAGTGAAGATGCGATGCTCGTTGTATTGAAGATCAAGAGAGAGAGAGAGAGAGAGAGAGATTGCCATCTAGGTACTAGCCATGGACCCGTAGGTCTATGGTGAACTACTCACACATCATCGTGAGGGTAGCAAGGTTGATGAAGAGGCCCTCCGTGATCGATCCCCCTCTAGCAAGGTGCCGGAATGGAGCTCCAAATGGCCTCCCGTCGAGAAAAGACTTTTGGTGGCGTGAAAAGTGTTTCGGGGCTGCCTTTATGGGTTCCCCCCCCCCAAGACACACTATGTAGGCTTGTGGGGCCCTCGGGTTTCCCCCAACCTTCTTATGATACTCATTAGTCTTGTTTTGGTCCATAAAAATCTCCAAAAAGGTTTCAGGTCAATTGGACTTCGTTTGGTATTGAAAACCTGAAAAGTGAAAAACATGTAGAAAATAGCAACTGGCACTAGGCACTGGATCAATAGGTTATTGCTCAAAAATAATATAAATTGGTAAATAAATATCCAAAAAGTATCCTAGAATGATAAAATATCAGCATGGAACAATAAAAAATTATAGATACATTATCAAGCTCTTAGTTATGATGTTATTCGCGACAATTATCATGTATATAGGCATCACGTCCACAAACAAGTGGACCAAAATGGTTCTACATCTACTACTATTAATCCACTTTGAGGGCGCTTCTATGATTTCCTCTCTAGGTATTAAGTTCATGCAAATAGAGTAATGATTGGAACAAGGTGACATGATATAGAAAAACTAAACTCAACCGATATGAATAAGCCCCTTGTTTTTACTCTTAGTGGAACAATACAAACACATGTCTCTTATCCTCTTCTGTCACTTGGATATAGAGCATCGCAGGATTGAACACACAATAATGCAACACTCCAACTAAAGATAAATCAATCTAGTTGGCCAAACCCAATGGATAGATTGGAGAGAAATATGAAGATATAACAATCATGCATAATACAGTTCAGAGAGAACTCAATTACTTTTATTGAATAATGTGATCATAAACCCACAATTCATCGTATCCCAACAAACACATGAAAAAGAAGATTAAATCGGATAGATCACCTAGGGAATCATGGAGAACATGGTATCGAAGAATAAAGACGCAGTGAGAAGAAGCCATCTAGCTAATAGTTATGGACGAGTAAGTCTGTGGTGAACTACTCGCACATCATCATGAAGGCAACAAGGTTGATGTAGAAGGCCTCTGTGATTGATTCCCCCTCCAGCATGGTACCGAAAAAGGACTCCAGGTGGGATTGCGGCAGACCAGAGACTTGCGACTCAGGAAAAGTATTTCAGGTGACTCTCTGATATTTCGGTAACATTTCACGATTTATAGAAGTGTACTTAGGTCAAGGGGTGTTTGAGGGGCCCACGATCTTGGGGAGCGTGCCCTACCTCCCAAGGCGTATCCTCCAGGCTTGTCACCTCCTTGTGGATCTTCTAGCCTCCTTCCGAAGCTACCTAGGTCTCGTTTGGTCCATAAGAAATCACCATAAAGTTTCGTCATGTTTAGACTCCTTTTGTTATTAATTTTCGAAAAATCCAAAAACAGGCAAAAAACAGGAACCGACACTAACACCACGTTAATAGGTTAGTCCCAAAAATGACGTAAAATACCATATAAATGCATATAAAGTTTTAGGTACCTAGGGGGGCTAGGTTACATGTTTAAGTCGGTTGAAGACATGCCGAATATAGAGACGTCTTTGGGGGTACACGCCGAGTCTCCGGAAGCTTTATTTCTTCACACGGGCGATAGTTGACGCTTACATCGTCCTTGAGGAGGTAGCTTAACGGGGCCCAGTTCGGCCCGTAAGGGACAAACACCTCGAGTTACTACCCCTTGATCCAGGACACCCTCACCAACCCAAGACAACTTCTTTTAATCCACCCTAATGGGCCACAAATCTTTCAAACAAGGAGGGATGCATTCGGCTTGCCAAGAAAATGGGTTGTAAGTAGAAAGAAATGGGATGTAGATATAAAAAACATAGCAAACCTGCAATTACATTCAAATTTTGTTTTTTTTTGTATTTTGAAATTTTAAATTTCATTGGATTTTAACCTAATTAAAATCTATTTTCAAATTAGTTTGAATCTGAGTCAAAATTGTGGGATTAAGCATAGTTCGTACCCCACGGAAATATGTGATTGCGTTAAAAAAATTAACCCTAACCAAAAAATGGATTGTAATGTTATCAAAAACAATATGTGTTGCAATAAATTCCTTAAGAATTAGCAAATGTGTTGTAAATTATTCAAAAAATACCAAACAGGATGTATGTTGTCTACAACAAATTTGGAGCCTCACTTATGGGCCTACTAAGAGCATGGTTAATAGTATAGCCAACTGCTGGCTATAAGTCATCTTATAGTCTATCTTATAGCTAGCTCGTACAATACTTAACTATAAAAGAGTACTACTTTTATCATATATGGCCCACCATTCATTCTCACAAATCACCTAGGAGCACGTGCTAGAGCTGGCTCTTCACGAAGAGCCTGCTTTCCTTCTCTCTCCTCTTCTCTCTCATCCAATTCATCAAAAATATAGTATTTTAATACTTACAGCCTGTTGGATGTACCTTATTGTACTTGCTCTAAGTTGGCGTGTATGCAAGGGTGTGTAAACTTAGTAGGAAACATACGATTCTAGTAGTTGCAACCGTTGGATGTCAATCTCACGGCCTTCATGCTTATTCAATCTCCTATCTTCTTTCTCCAGCCGCCCAAACCAACATCGGCGAGACCGCCTGCTCGCGCCTCCCGTAGCTGGTTTTGCTGTCGCGCACGCGTCACCGTCCCACTCTAATACACTATTGTCCAGGCTATCCCTCTACTCACACACACTTCCTATTATTCTCTAGCAACGGCAACCTCACCACACAGCCAAACCAGTCAACCCGTGTACTCCCCTCTGCGTGGGCATCCACTATCGCATCTTCCCCCGCTCTCGGTCGTTCCCTTCCTAGGCCTCACCATTGTCCATCGCCATGGTGCTCTCGGTGCAGCGTCATCAATGTGGTCAACAATCAAGAACCAATGGAGGAGGACAATAGACGGAGAGGTTGATACGGGGACCCACCAGATCCATGGTCGCACGCAAGCAAGTGCCTCCTTATTAATCCCGAAAAAATATTCCTTCCCCTCATAGATGGGGCCCACCAGGTTGAAGTATATCTATAGTGTTATATGTGCGGCCCCAATCATGTACGTACATACTCCTCTCGGTTCGACGATTGTAAGGAGCGACACGTATCATATTAGAGCCCCCGCGTAGGAGATCACATAGTCCGGTATAAATCGTGTACATGTACATACAACCCCTCTACAAAAATATGGTCATGTATGTACATACAGGCGGGGCACGAACGTGTACTTGCGCATATATACGACCAAGGCTCGAGTTGACTAAGAGACAACTGGCTGGGTTGGAATGTGTCATGTTCATCGGGAGCCAACCGGCTGGGACAGAACAACTAAAACGGGGTCAAGTTAATCGAATCCCTATCAGCCAGTGTTGCCGCATACCGCAAAATGGCTGAAATGTTGGGGAACGTTGCATGCGAAACAAAAATTTCCTTACGAAACATCCAAGATCTATTCTATGGAGATGCTAGCAACTAGATGGATAGGTTTCTACATACCCTTGTAGATCGAAAGTGTTAACAATCTAGAGAACATGGTTGGTGTAGTCGTACTCGCGTCGCGATCCAATCCGATCCAAGCACCGCACATGCGGCACCTCTGAGTTTAGTGCATGTCTGTCTCCATGACGTATCCTCCTTCTTGATCTAGCAAGAGAGGGGGAATAAGTAGATGAGATCTGAACCAACATGACGGCATGGTGGTGGTAGTGGTCGCAGCGGAATTCCGGCAGGTCTTCGGCCAACACGTACCGGTGAAACGTGGGAGGAGTTGAGAGAACCAATGGCCAAGGGTGATGGTTGGCTGCCCCCATGCACCTCCCCCATCTATATATAGGGCAGAGGGCAGTGGAGGGTGTCTGAAACCCTCCTAGGTCCGGACACAAGAGAGAAAACCCTTTAAACATGGAGATAACATATTATCTCTAGATTCAACCATTTAAATTTAGAGATAAGATCCTATCTCTAAATTTAAATGACGTGTGCCTTGGGGATTGATGCAGCCAGCCCATGTGGGCTATAGCCCCACCCGTCAGTCCATGTGGGCCCTTCCTGGATCGTTGAGCCCCATGGTGGAACCCCCAGAACCTTGTAGAACCTTCCCCATACTCCACCGAAAATTCCCGAACTTTTCTGGAACCCTAAATATGACTTCCCATATATAAATGTTTACCTTCAGGCCATTTTGGAGCTCCTCGTGATGTCCCAAATACCATCAGGGACTCCAAAGAATTTTCATAGTTTCCACTATTATATCGCAACATTAGCCTAGTGCTATTGAACTTTAAGCGTGTGACCCTACGAGTTCGAGAATCATGTAGACATGACCGAGAACCTCTCTGGCCAATAACCAATACCGGGAACTGGATGCCCATGCTTGTTCTTACATATTCCACGAAGATCTTCTTCAGTTGGACCACAAACCCAAGGATTCAATTAATCATGTATGTGATTCCCATTGTCTAGTGATATGTTACTTGCCCGAGATTCGTTCGTCGGTATCTCATAACTAGTTAAATCTCGTTAGCGGCAACTCTCTTTACACATACCATAATACAAGATCCCATAACTAAAGCCTTAGTCACATTGCTTGCAAGATTCCTGTGATGTTGTATTGCCGAGAGGGCCTAGAGATACCTCTCTGTCATATGGAGTCACAAATCCCAGTCTTGATCCATGCCAACCCAGCAGACACCCTCGTAGATACCTGTACAGTATCTTTATGATCACCCTAATATGAAGTGACATCCGATACACACAAGGCATTCCTCTAGTGTCAGTGAGTTGCAGGATCTCATGGTCTTAGGAACACATGCTTGACATGAAGAAAGAAGTAGCAATAAACTAAGTGATACAATCAAATGTTATGCCTATGGTCGGGTCTTGTCCATCACATCATTCTCCTAATGATGTGATCCCATTATCAAATGACAACTCATGACTATGGTTAGGAAACCTTAACCATATTTGATCAACGAGCTAGTCTAGTAGAGGCTCACTAGGGACACGGTCTTGCTTGTACATCCACACATGTATTTAAGTTTTTGGTCAACAAAATTCTAGAGTGGGTAATAAACAATTATCATGAACAAGGAAATATGATAATAACCACTTTTATTATTTCCTCTAGGGCATATTTCCAACAGTCTCCCACTTGAAGTAGAGTCAATAATCTAGCTTTACATTGTAATGAATCTAACACCCATGGAGTTCTGGTGTTGATCATGTCTTGCCTGTGGAAGAGGTTTAGTCAACGGGTCTCCAACGTTCAGATTCGTATGTACTTTGAAAATGTTTATGTCTTCCTCCTTGATATAATCGCGGATAAAATTGAAATAGAGATTTACGTGTGTGGTCCTCTTATAAAACCTGGGCTCCTTGGCTAGAGCAATGGCACTAGTGTGGTCACAAAAGAGAGTCATTGGATACAGTGCACTTGGCACAACTCCAAGATCATTCATGAACTACTTCATCCACACACCCTCCTTTGTTGCTTCCAAAGCTGCTTTGTATTCCGCCTCACATGTAGAATCTACTACCATGCTTTGCTTGGAACTACACTAGGTGACTTCTCCACAATTCATAATAAATATGTATTCGGTTTGAGACTTAGAGTCATTCGGATCTGTGTCAAAGCTGGCATTGACGTAACCCTTTACGACGAGCTCTCGATCACCTCCATAAACAAGAAACATTTCATTAGTCCTCTTCAGGTACTTAAGGATATTTTTTACTGTTGTCCAATGTTCCACTCCTATATCACTTTGAAACCTTCTGGTCATACTTATGGCAAGGCTCACATCCGGTCTTGTGCACAACATTGCATACATGATAGAGCCTATGGTTGAGGCATAGGGGACAGCACTCTTAATTTCTCTATATTTTGTACTTGTTGGGCATTGAGTCGTACTCAATTTCACACCTTATAAGACAAGAAAGAACCCTTTCTTGGACTAATCCATTTTGAACTTCTTCAAAACCTTATCAACGTATGTGCTCTATGAAAGTCCTATTAAGCGCCTCGATCTACCTCTATAGATCTTGATGCCTAGTATGTAAGCAGCTTCTTTGAGGTCTTTTAATGAAAAACTCGTGTTCAAATATATCTTCACGCTTTCTAAAAGTGATGTATTGTTTCCAATCAGCAATATGTCATCCACATATATTAGATCTGCAATAGATCTCCCACTCACTTCCTTGTAAATACAAGCTTCTCCATAAACTTGTATGAACCCAAATGCCTTGATCACCTCATCAAAGCAAAAATTCCAACTCCGAGACTCTTGCACTAGTCCATAAATGGATCACTGGAGCTTGCATATTTTGTCAGCATTTTTAGGATGACAAAACCTTCCGGTTGCATCATATACAACTCTTCCTTAAAGAAATCATTAAGGAACGATGTCTTGACATCCATATGCCAAATTTCGTATTTCAAAACAGCAGCTATTGCTAACATAATCCTCACAGGCTTAAGCATTGCTACGGGAGATAAAGTCTCATCGTAGTCAACTCCTTGAACTTCTGAAAAAACTTTTGCAACAAGTCATGATTTATAATGGTGACATTATCGGTCGCGTCCGTCTTTTTCTTAAAGATCCTTTTGTCTAGAATGGCCTTACGATCATCAGGTAAGACCTCAAAATTTCATACATTGGTCTAATGCATGGATCTATCTCGGATTTCATGGCCTCTAGCCATTTGTCATAATACGGGCCCGTCATCGCTCCTTCATAGCTCGCAGGTTTACTGTTGTCTAACAACATGACCTCCAATACAGGATTGTCGTACCACTTAGGGGCGGTATGTTTCCTTTTCGACCTACGAGGCTTGGTAGTGACTCGATTTGAAGCTTCATGATCATCATCATTACCTTCCTCTTCAATTGGTGTATGCGTCACAAAAACATATTTCTGTGTCATGCTAATCAACAATTGAAGTGATGGTTCAACAACCTCATCAAGTTCTACCTTCCTCCCACTCAATTCTTTCGAGAGAAACTCCTTCTCTAGAAGGATCCATTCTTGGCAACAAAGATTTGCCTTCGGATCTAAGGTGGTAGGCATACCCAATTTTTTCCTTAGGGTATCCTATGAAGTCACACTTATCTTCTTTGGGTTTGAGCTTATGAGGATGAAGCCTTTCCACATAAGCGTCGCAGCTCCAAACCTTAAGAAACGACAACTTCGATGTCTTGCCAAACTATAATTCATATGGTGTCATCTCAACGGATTTAGATGGTGCCCTACTTAAAGTGAATGAAGTTGTCTCTAATGCATATCCCCAAAATGATAGTGGCACATGAGTAAGTGACATCATAGATCACACCATATCCAAAAAAGTATGATTACGACGCTCGGACATACCATTACATTGTGGTGTTCCAAGTGTCATCAATTGTGAAACAATTCCATGCCGTCTTGAATGCATACCAAACTAATAAGTCGGATATTCTCCACCATGATCAGTTTATAGAAACTTTATCTTCTTGTTACAATCATTCTCAACTTCACTCTGAAATTGCTCGAACTTTTCAAATGTTTCAAACTTGTGTTTCATAAAATAAATGTACCCATATCTACTCGAATCCTCGATGAAGGTAAGAAAATAACAATATCCACGTCGCGCTTCAACACTCATTGGACCGCACACATCAATATGTATGATCTCCAAAAAGTCACTTGCCCACTCCTTTGTTACATAGAATGGGGTTTTCGTCATCTTACCCATGAGGCATAGTTCGCATGTATCAAGCGATTCAAAATCGACTGATTCCAAAAGTGCATCGACGTGCAGTTTCTTCATGCGCTTTACACCAATATGATCTAAGCAGTAGTGCCATAAGAAAGTGGTACTATCATTATTAACTTTGCATCTTTTGATATCAGTATTATGAACATGTGTATCATTATGATCGAGTTCAACAAGAATAAACCATTCACATTGGGTGCATGAGTGATGACCCACAAGTATAGGGGATCAATCATAGTCCTTTCGATAAGTAAGAGTGTCGAACCCAACGAGGAGCAAAAGTCTCTGATAAACGGTTTCCAGCAAGGTAATAACTGTAAGAACTGAAAGTGGCGGTAACAAGTGATGGTGTAGTGAGGTGAAACGTAGCAGGTGAAAAGTAACAAGTAACAAGTAGTAGCAACGATGCAGCAAAGTGGCCCAATCCCTTTTGTAGAAAGGGACAAGCCTGAACAAAGTCTTATAGGAGGAAAAACGCTCCCGAGGACACACGGGAATTTCTGTCATGCTAGTTTCATCATGTTCATATGATCCGCGTTCGTTACTTTGATAGTTTGATATGTTGGTGGACCGGCGCTTGGGTACTACCCTTACTTGGACAAGCATCCCACTTATGACTAACCCCTCTCTCAAGCATCCGCAACTACGAAATAAGAATTAAGACAACGTCTAACCATAGCATTAAACTAGTGGATCCAAATCAGCCCCTTACGAAGCAACGCATAGACTGGGGTTTAAGCTTCTGTCACTCTAGCAACCCATCATCTACTTACTACTCCCCAATGCCTTCCTCTAGGCCTAAATATGGTGAAGTGTTATGTAGTCAATGTTCACATAACACCACTAGAGGAAAAGACAACATACAACATATCAAAATACCGGACGAATACCAAATTCACAAGACTATTATCAGCATGACTTATCCCATGTCCTCAGGAACAAAAGTAACTACTCACAAAGCATAATCATAATCATGATCGGAGGTGTAATGAGTAGCATCAAGGATCTGAACATAAACTCTTCCACCAAGTAATCCAACTAGCATCAACTACAAAGAGTAATCAACACTACTAGCAACCTTACAAGTACCAATCGGAGTCGCGAGACGGAGATTGGTTACAAGAGATGAACTAGGGATTGGAGAGGAGATGGTGCTGATGGAGATGACTCCCCTCCGATGAGAGGAGTGTTGGTGATGACGATGGCGATGATTTCCCCCTCTGGGAGGGAAGTTTCCCCGGCAGGATCGTCCTGTCGGAGCTCTAGATTGGTTCTGCTCAAGTTCCGCCTCGTGGCGGCGGAGAATCCACGAAAAAGCTCCACCCTTGTTTTTTCTCGGACGAAACCCTTCATATGGAAAAAGAGGGGGGCCAGTGGGCCACCAGGGTGCCCACAAGCCCTGTTGCCACGGCTAGGGGGTAGGCCGCGGCAACCGGGATTGTGGGCCCCTGGCAGCTCCCCTCTGACACTTCTTTCGCCCAGTATTTTTTATATATTCCCAAAAATTCCACGTTGATTTTCAGGGCATTTGGAGTTGCGCAAAATAGAGGACTCAGACTTGCTCCTTTTCCAGTCCAGAATTCCAGCTGCCGGTATTCTCCCTCTTCAAATAAACCTTGCAAAATAAGAGAGAAAAGGCATAAGTATGG
Source organism: Hordeum vulgare subsp. vulgare (assembly GCF_904849725.1). Lineage (NCBI taxonomy): Eukaryota > Viridiplantae > Streptophyta > Magnoliopsida > Poales > Poaceae > Hordeum > Hordeum vulgare. The sequence goes on along the minus strand of NC_058519.1, from coordinate 264,044,437 downwards.
TACCACAAAGTATAATAACAGTCCAAAAAGCGATAAATATCAACATGAAAGTATGATGCAAAATGGACGTATCAACTCCGCCAAGCCTAGACCTCGCTTGTCCTCAAGCGAAAATCAAGACCCATAACATGTCCACATGTTTAGGGATGAAGGTCTCGATAAAACATAATACGGACATGAGGGCATCATGATCACACATAGAACAACAATACATCATAAAGATTCTTATGGGAAAGTAACAATTCCTTCACAAAGCAAAGTATGAAACAAAAACCTTACCGAGAAGTAGCCAACAACAGTCTATAGTCCTTGAAGCAATTGCAATTTATCATATCATCAGAAAGAGTCAAATAAGAGCTTGTTAGGCAAATCCACATACTCAATCATCTCTTTTGTTTTCCACAATTGTTACAACTCACGTGGTACTCATGGTATCGAAGTTTTAGTTGGACACACAGAAAGATAGGGGCTTATAATTTTGCCTCCCAACCATTTACCTGAAGGGTAAAGTCAACAATAATAAAGCATAAGTACTCATCTCCAAGTTGATATATGAATATAAATTTTTCCCAAGCATATGACGTTCACCAAGATGAAGACGAAATAGGGAATTGGTGTTGATCACCAAGACTCTTTCAAGGGCAAAAAGTAAAGGTACAAGATAGGCCCTTCGCAGAGGGAAGCAGAGGTTGTCATGCGCTTTTGAGGTTTGGATGCGTGTCCTCTTAGTGCGGAGGAATGTCACTTTATATTGCCTCCTGTGATAAAGAACTTTATTATGCAGTCTGTCGCTTTTATGTCTTCCTCATCAAAGGTTCGTACAAAGCTTATTTTCCACACACTAATAGATCGTACATATTAGAGAGCAATTTATATTGCTTGCACCGATGACAACTTACTTGAGGGATCTTATGTTGGGTAACGTAGCATAAATTCAAAAAAAATCCTACGCATATTCAGATCTTCCTATGGAGAGACCAGCGATGAGAGAGGGGTGAGTGCATCTTCATACCTTTGAAGATCGCTAAGCGGAAGCATTGCTAGAACGCGGTTGATGGAGTCGTATTCGCGGCGATTCAGATCGCGGTGTGATTCTGATCTAGTGTCGAACCACGACACCTCCGCATTCAACACACGTGCAGCCCGGTGACATCTCCCGCACCTTGATCCAGCAATGAGGAGGGAGAGGTTGGGGAAGATCTCCGACAGCACGATGGCGTGATGTCGATGGAGAGACGAGGTCTCCCGGCAGGGCTTCGCAGAGCACCGTGGGAGAGGAGGAAGAAGGAGGGCAGGGCTGCGCCGAGGGAGATGGAAAATTGCGTGTCAAACAGCCCCGAAACCCCCACTATATATAGGAGGAGGGGAGGGGGGTGCCACCCCTAGGGTTCCCACCCTAGGTGGTGCGACAGACCCCCCCCCAGATGGGAGGTGCGGCAGCCAGGGCAGGGGGAGGGGGTGGCGCACCCCTAGGTGGGCCTTAGGCCCACCAGCACCTAGGGTTTCCCCCCCCCCCACTCTCCACCTCCTGCGCCTTGGGCTAAGTGTGGGGGCGCACCATCCCACCTAGTGGCTGGTTCCCTCCCGCACTTGGCCCATCTAGCCTCCCGGGGTGGTGGCCCCCTTCCGGTGGTCCCGGTGGTCCCCGTACGTTACCGGCAACGCCCGAAACACTTCCGGTGTCCAAAACCATCCGTCCTATATATCAATCTTTACCTCCGGACCATTCCGGAGCTCCTCGTGATGTCCGGGATCTCATCCGGGACTCGGAACAACTTTCGGTAACCTCGTATAACAATTCCCCATAACCCTAGCGTCATCGAACCATAAGTGTGTAGACCCTACTGGTTCGGGAGAGAGGTAGACATGACCGAGACACCTCTCCGGCCAATAACCATCAGCGGGGTCTGGATACCCATGGTGGCTCCCACTTGCTCCACAGTTATCTCATCGGATGAACCACGATGTCAAGGATTCAATCAATCTTGTATACAATTCCCTTTGTTTGTCGGTATAGAACTTGCGCGAGATTCGATCATCGGTATACCTATACCTTGTTCAATCTCGTTACCGGTAAGTCTCTTTACTTGTTCCGTAGCACGTCATCGTGTGACTAACTCCTTAGTCACATTGAGCTCATGATGATGTTCCACCGAGTGGGCCCAGAGATACCTCTCCGTCACGCGGAGTGACAAATCCCGATCTCGATTCGTACCAATCCAACAGACACTTTCGGAGGTACCCGTAGTGCACCTTTATAGTCACCCAGTTACGTTGTGACGTTTGATACACCCAAAGCACTCCTACGGTATCCGGGAGTTGCACAATCTCACAGTCGAAGGAAAAGACACTTGACATTAGAAAAGCTTTAGCATACGAACAATACGATCTAGTGCTATGCTTAGGATTTGGTCTTGTCCATCACATCATTCTCCTAATGATGTGATCCCGTTATCAATGACATCTAATGCCCATGACCAGGAAACCATGATCATCTATTGACTATCGAGCTAGCCAACTAGAGCCTTGCTAGGGACACATTGTGATCTATTTATTCACACATGTATTACTGTTTCCTGGTAATACAATTATAGCATGAACAATAGACGATTATCATGAACAAGGAAATATGATAATAACCATTTTATTATTGCCTCTAGGGCATATTTCCAACATCTTATTCAATCCATAGGTAGGTATGGTGGACTCTCATGGCAAAACTGGGTTGAAAGTTTATGGATGCACAAGTAGTATCTCTACTTGGTCCGGGAGTTTTGGCTCATATGAGGTGGAAGCAATCGTCACATGCTAAGGGATCTCTAATCATATAACATTGTTTGGAACTAAGCAAACACAATTCATTATGGTGTCTTCCTTGTCCAACATCTACTTCTAAGCATGTAATAGTTTGGTGAGTGCTCACAATTATAGAAAATGTCTAAGATGATATATTTGTATGTGAACCTCTCTTTCCTTATTACTTCTTATTAATTGCAACAATGACTGAGGTCTATGTTCGTCTATTCTCAACAAGTTTCAATCATCATACTTGTTATAAGTGAAGCTATCACTTTCCATAAGATCATCTCATGATCTTTCATGCTATCGGTCTTTTCATACTTTTGATCACGGCACACAACAAAGCCCTTGACTAAGATACTCTTTATTATATAGCTCGCAAGCTCGAATACATCAGGGGAGACACAAGGCAAAAGACTCAAACTAAACACTAAAGACTTATTCCACTAAGAGAAGAAAGTAAAAAACTGAAAAAGAAAGAACTAAAACAAAGGTAAAAGCAAAAGATATAAAGGTGATACGATACCAGGGCTACTCCCCCAAACTTGGCATAAGCCAAGGGAGTTGCCCATACCAATGCTTAGTTGTCTTCCTTTGGTGGTGATGGTGGTGAAGTTGCAACATGAGTTTGATCCTTCGTCTTACAAGGCATAGGTGCTCCATCATGGAAGGATGAACGAGTCGCCGGAATCCTCAAATCTGCAGCCAACCGTATTGATTTAAATCTATACTCATACTCACAGTTTTGGTTCTGCAGGTCATAGATCTGGCCCTGGACTTGATCAACCCTGTCATAGAGCCTGGAGAGGTGCTTCCCAGTGTCAATCGCATCCATCTTGTGATTGTTGGTGAACTCTGTGATCATCATGTGGTTGGCGTTGAGTCCACGCTCCACCATCCCTTGGCACTTGAAGACTTGTTGCTCCATTGCTTCGAGCCTCATCTCCACGCTTCCGGTCTTCGTAGGCCCCTCAACATCACGGATGTGCAACATCCCCTCGCTCATCTTGATAGATTGGGGTGCTGCAATACTTCCGTGAGGTAGGAATTGATGACCTTCTCGAAGATCTTGTCCTTCGGAACTTTTGGGGAAGTCATGACGATCTAGATCTACAACACAAACAGGCTCGAAACGAAAACAGAGGAAAACTGCGCGATATGGAGATCAAAACCCTCGCGCGTATATATAATGATTTTTTCTGGACCACAAGGAGTGCTTCGCAAGAAAACGGAGTCCGGGAGGCACACGAGGTGCCCACAAGCCCTGTTGCCGCGGCCAGGGGAGGCCGCGGCAACCGAGCTTGTGGCCGCCTTGTGCGCTCTCCGGACTGCTTTTTGTTTTTCTAATTTTCCATAAATTCCAAAATGGAGAAAATTTCCTATTGGAAAAGTTTCGGAGTCCAATTACTTACCGAAACACATACCTCTTCGTTTTCAGGGTCCGAAACAGGCTGATAAACATCCCTTATGTACTCCTCTGGAGTTATGATATTGATGATATTGGTCTCAACATTTATGGGAGTACCAGAGATATAATGCTTGATTCTTTGCCCATTTACCACTCTAGGAAAATTACCTTCCATGTTAATTATTTAAATGGCACCGGAACGATATACTTCCTCGACAACGTAGGGACCTTCCCATTTAGAGAGAAGCTTGCCTGCGAAGAATCTTAAGCGAGAATTGTATAGCAGGACATAATCACCTACATTGAACTCTCGTTTTTGTATTCTTTTATCGTGCCATCTCTTAACCTTTTCCTTGAACAACTTGTCATTCTCATATGCATGGACCCTCCATTCATCTAATGAGCTGATATCAAACAACCCCTTCTCACCGGCAAGTTTGAAATCGAAGTTGAGCTCTTTGATTGCCCAATAAGCTTTGTGTTCCAGCTCAAGAGGTAAATGACAGGCCTTACCGTAAACCATTTTAGACGGTGACATGCCCATGGGATTCTTATAAGCAGTCCTATAAGCCCATAGTGCATCGTCAAGTTTGCTAGACCAATTATTTCGAGATCTATTGATAGTCTTTTGTAAGATCAATTTGATCTCCCTATTACTCAACTCCACTTGACCACTAGACTGAGGATGATAAGGAGATGCAACTCTATGGTTGACATCATACTTAGCGAGCATCTTGCAGAAAACACCATGAATGAAGTGTGAATCGCCATCAGTCATCACATATCTAGGGACTCCAAATCTTGGGAAAATGACTTCTTTAAGCATCTTAATAGAGGTGTGGTGATCAGCCTTTCTAGTGGGGATAGCTTCTACCCACTTAGTGACGTAATCCACAGCAACTAAGATGTGAGTATACCCATTGGAACTCGGGGAAGGTCCCATATAATCAAAGCCCCAGACATCAAATGGTTCAATGACAAGTGAATAGTTCATAGGCATTTCCTGACGCTTACTGATGTTCCCTATTCTTTGGCATTCGTCACAAGACAAGACAAACTTACAGGCATCCTTGAAGAGAGCTGGCCAATAGAAACCTCATTGCAATACCTTATGAGCAGTTCTGTCTCCAGCATGGTGTCCTTCCTAGGCCTCAGAATGACACTTCTGCAGGATCTGTCCCTGTTCATGTTCAGGCACACAACGTCTAATAACACCATCTACTCCTTATAAAGGTGAGGATCATCCCAAAAGTAGTGTCTCAAATCAAAGAAGAATTTCTTCTTTTGCTGGTACGTGAAACTGGGTGGTATGTATTTGGCTACGATATAGTTTGCGTAATCAGCATACCAAGGTGCACTATGTGAAGTACGGATGACATTTAATTGCTCATCAGGAAAGCTGTCATCAATAGGTCGTGGGTCATCAAGGACATTCTCTAGACTAGACAAGTTATCTCCTACAGGGTTATCAGCACCCTTTCGGTCAACAACGTGCAAATCAAATTCCTGTAGCAGGAGAACCCATATGATTAGCCTAGGCTTAGCGTCCTTCTTCTCCATAAGGTACTTAATAGCAGCATGATCAGAGTGAATAGTGACTTTGGAGTCAACTATATAAGATCTGAACTTTTCACATGCAAACACGACTGCTAAAAACTCCTTCTCCGTAGTGGCATAGTTTCTTTGGGCACTGTCTAGAGTTTTACTAGCGTAGTGAATGACATTCAACTTCTTCTCAACTCTTTGTCCTAGAACAGCACCAACAGCAGAATCACTAGCATCGCACATGATTTCAAAGGGCAAGTTCCAATCAGGTGGCTGAACAATAGGTGCGGTTATCAAGGCCTTCTTAAGTATTTCGAAAGCTTCCTCACAATCCTCATCAAAAACAAAAGGAACATCCTTCTGCAAGAGGTTGGTAAGAGGCCTAGAAATCTTAGAGAAGCCTTTAATGAACCTTCTATAGAAACAAGCATGACCTAGGAAACTTCGTATACCTCTGATATCTGTGGGGCAAGGCATTTTCTCAATTGCATCAACCTTAGCCTTATCAACTTCAATGCCTTTCTCAGAGATTTTGTGTCCTAAGACGATGCATTCATTAACCATGAAGTGGCACTTCTCCCAGTTCAAGACGAGGTTGGTATCTTTGCATCTCTGTAAGACTCGATCAAGGTTGCTGAGGCAATCGTCAAAGGAAGAACCATAAACTGAGAAATCATCCATGAAAACCTCAACAATCTTTTCACAAAAGTCAGAGAATATTGCCATCATACACCTTTGAAAGGTGGCAGGTGCATTGCATAAGCCAAAAGGCATATGTCTATAAGCAAAGGTACCAAAGGGGCAGGTGAAATTGGTTTTCTCCTGATCAGATTGTGCAACAGTTATTTGCGAGAAACCTGAATAACCGTCTAGAAAGCAGAAGTGTGTGTGTTTAGATAGCCTTTCTAGCATTTGGTCGATAAACGGCAAAGGATAATGGTCTTTCCTTGTTGCCTTGTTCAGTTTCCGGAAGTCTATCACCATCCTATAGCCCATAATAATCCTTTGTGGGATTAGTTCATTCTTATCATTAGGAACGACAGTGATACCTCCCTTCTTAGGTACACAATGTACTGGACTTACCCAATCACTATGAGCAACAGGATAAATGATTCCTGCTTCCAGAAGCTTTAATATTTCTTTTCTCACGACCTCTTTCATCCTCGGATTTAATCTGCGTCCATGATCAGCAACTGGCTTAGAATCAGGATCGGTTTTAATCTTGTGCTGACATAGAGTGGGACTAATACCCTTAAGATCATCAAGAGTATGTCCAATAGCAGCACGGTGCTTCCTCAAAGTTTTTAATAACTTCTTCTCTTCGTGATTCGAGAGGCGAGCACTAATAATAAGAGGATATATCTCCTTCTCATCAAGATAGGCATACTTAAGAGTATCTGGTAACTGTTTTAGCTCGAACACAGGATCACCCTTTGTTGGGGGAGGGTCCCCAAGCAGTTGAACAGGCAAATTATTCTTGAGAATAGGATATTGTTCTAAAACAATTTTATCTATCTCATCTCTTTCAACCATATGCATATCATTTTCATGCTCAAGCAGATATTGCTCTAAAGGATCCATAGGAGGTACGGCAATAGAGGCAAGAGCTATGATTTCATCCCTACCAGATGACTCCTTTTCATGAGGTTGTCTTCCAAACTTGGAGAAGTTAAATTCATGAGACACACCCTTGAAACTAACAGTGACAGTCTGTTTAACGCAATCAATATGAGCATTGAGAGTGTTGAGAAAGGGTCTACCAAATATGATGGGACAAAAGCTATCTTGTGCAGTAGCAAGGACGAGGAAATCAGTAGGATACTTTGTCTTACCACACAGGACTTCTACGTCTCTCACAATTCCCACAGGGCAGATAGTGTCTCTATTAGCTAGCGTAATAGTGACATCAATGGGTTCTAACTCAACAGGTGCAATCTCATCTTTGATTTCGTCATATAGGGACCGGGGTATTGCACTAACACTAGCACCCATATCACATAAACCATGATAACAGTGATCTCCTATCTTGACAGAAACAACGGGCAGCCGAACTACAGGTCCATATTTGTCTTTTGCGTGAGGTTTAGCAATTCTAGCGGAGTCCTCACAGAATTTGATAACATGCCCGTCTATGTCTTCGGCTAAGAGATCTTTGATAATAGCAACACTAGGTTCAACTCTAATTTCCTCAGGTGGTGCAAGTGGTCTAATATAACCCCTACGTATCAAAGTTGGAGCTTTAGAATAATCCTTTTTCCTAGCAGGGTAAGGTGGTTTCTCAGCGTAGGCACAAGGAACAATAGGATCACTAAAGGCAATGACTTTCTCTTCAACTAGATTGGGTTTAACTATGATGACTTCTACAGGAGGATCATACTTAAACCACTTCTCTTTGGGAAGATCAACATGAGCAGCAAAAGATTCACATAAAGAAGCTACTATCTCAGAGTCAAGTCCATACTTAGCGCTAAAATCTCTAGAAGTGCTTGTTTCAACAAAAGATTTAACGCAATCAAACTAGAAATTCATACCTGACTCCTTACCTTCTTCAAGCTCCCAATCTTCATAGTTATGTTTGATTGTTTCCAATAAATTCCACTTGTGGTCAATATCCTTCTTCATAAAAGAACCGGTACAAGAAGTATCAAGCATGGTACGATCTTCATGAGAAAGCCGAGCATAAAAGTTTTGAGTGATAATTTTTCTCGAGAGCTCATGATTGGGGCATGAATATAGCATGGATTTAAGCCTCCCCCAAGCTTGAGCTATGCTTTCCCTGTCACGAGGCCAAAATTTATAAATATAATTCCGATCATGATGTACTAAATGCGTAGGATAAAACTTTTGATGAAATTCCAATTTCAACCGATTGTAGTCCCATGATCCAGTATCATCACATAGCCTATACCATGTGAACACCTTATCCTTCAAAGATAAAGGAAAGACTTTCTTCTTTACCTCATCCTCGGGCAAACCTGCAAGATTAAATAAACCACAAACTTCATCTACATAGATGAGATGCAAGTGTGGATGTGATGATCCATCTCCTGTAAAAGGATTAGCCAGCAGATTCTCAAGCATACCCGAAGGAATTTCATAAAAGATATTTTCAGTAGGTACCTCAGGTTGAGGATCAACCCCTCGTGCTTCCGTTTGTGGTGAAGATACCCCGAACAAATTCCTCAAAGGAACAGACTCCATAGTGACAAGTGACAATAAATTTCAGCACAGTATATAAATGTTTCCTTACCAAATTCCACTTACCAAAGGCGCTTCACTCCCCGGCAACGGCGCTAGAAAAGAGTCTTGATGACCCACAAGTATAGGGGATCAATCGTAGTCCTTTCGATAAGTAAGAGTGTCAAACCCAACGACGAGCAGAAGGCTCTGATAAACGGTTTGCACCAAGGTAATAACTAAAAGCACTGAAAGTAGTGGTAACAGGTGATGGTGTAGTGAGGTGAAACGTAGCAGGTGAAAACTAACAAGTAACAAGTAGTAGCAATGGTGCAGCAAAGTGGCCCAATCCCTTTTGTAGTAAGGGACAAGCCTGAACAAAGTCTTATAGGAGGAAAAACGCTCCCGAGGACACACGGGAATTTCTGTCATGCTAGTTTCATCATGTTCATATGATTCGCGTTCGTTACTTTGATAGTTTGATATGTGGGTGGATCGGCGCTTGGGTACTGCCCTTACTTGGACAAGCATCCCACTTATGATTAACCCCTCTCGCAAGCATCCGCAACTACGAAAGAAGAATTAAGACAACGTCTAACCATAACATTAAACTAGTGGATCCAAATCAGCCCCTTACGAAGCAACGCATAGACTGGGGTTTAAGCTTCTGTCACTCTAGCAACCCATCATCTACTTACTACTCCCCAATGCCTTCCTCTAGGCCCAAATATGGTGAAGTGTTATGTAGTCAACTTTCACATAACACCACTAGAGCAAAAGACAACATACAGCATATCAAAATACCGAACGAATACCAAATTCACAAGACTATTATCAGCATGACTTATCCCATGTACTCAGGAACAAAAGTAACTACTCACAAAGCATAATCATAATCATGATCAGAGGTGTAATGAGTAGCATCAAGGATCTGAACATAAACTCTTCCAACAAGTAATCCAACTAGCATCAACTACAAAGAGTAATCAACACTACTAGCAACCTTACAAGTACCAATCGGAGTCGCGAGACGGAGATTGGTTACAAGAGATGAACTAGGGTTTGGAGAGGAGATGGTGCTAATGAAGATGTTGATGGAGATGACTCCCCTCCGGCGAGAGGAGTGTTGGTGATGACGATGGCGACGATTTCCCCCTCCGGGTTGGAAGTTTCCCCGGCAGGATCGTCTTGCCAGAGCTCTAGATTGCTTCTGCTCAAGTTCCGCCTCGTGGCGGCGGAGAATCCACGAAAAAGCTTCACCCTTATTTTTTTCTCGGACGAAACCCTTCATATAGCAAAAGAGGGGGGCAGTGGGCCACCAGGGTGCCCACAAGCCCTATTGCCGCGGCCAGGGGGGTAGGCCGCGGCAACCAGGCTTGTGGGCCCCTAGCAACTCCTCTCCGACACTTCTTTCGCCCACTATTTTTTATATATTCCCAAAAAATTCCACGTTGATTTTCAGGGCATTTGGAGTTGCAAAGAATAGATGACTCAGACTTGCTCCTTTTCCAGTCCAGAATTCCAGCTGCCGGTATTCTCCCTCTTCAAATAAACCTTGGAAAATAAGAGAGAAAAGGCATAAGTATGGTACCACAAAGTATAATAACAGTCCAAAAAGCGATAAATATCAACATGAAAGCATGATGCAAAATGGACGTATCAATGAGCATAAAAGATATTACTCATATAAATAGAGAAACCATTATTCTCTCATTTAAATAAATAAACATCTCACAATAAAAAAGATCTCGATATAATGTTCATGCTCAACACACGCAACAAATAACAATTATTTAGGTTTGAAACTAATCCTGATGGTAATCAAAGAGCGAGCATGCCGACTACGACCACATCAACCTTGGAACCATTTCCGACGTGGATCGCCACCTCGTCCTTTGCGAGCCTTCGTTTATTCCGCACTTCTAACACTCCAAAGATTTAACCATGTTTTTATTAATTAAAATATGGCCATGATTGTTTAATTTTTATTATTTCTGTATTTTTTGTTTATTTCAGAACACGTCCAAATCTTTGTTCTTTAAATTTTTCCCTCCAAGTAGAAGTTTTTTAAAAAATTGTGGGACTTGAGTGCTTGCATCAAAACATTCCCTAGCATTCTGTCCTCACTCATTCTGTCGAGCACCTTAAGTTCATTGACATAATTGGCATAGTTTTTAGTTTGCACTATGGACTAGCTCGAGTGACCAAACCAGCATGTTCCTCGGATATCCCTTGCCCTCTAACCTAGCCTTGTTAAGTTTCGTAGGCATTGGATCTCTTTTAAGGGTGTTGCCATTTCGTCGAGCACCTTGGGCGCGTGCCCATTGTGCGTTGCCGCGCCCACCTGCCCTACGCCCGTGACTTTTCGCAGCGTAGAGCCTTGCATCTTTTCCTCCTGTTAGTATCGCTGACACCCCCCCTGCGCACGTGAACAGCCGGTGTAGCCGCCCCGATAGCTGGCCGTCGACAACTGTCACACCCTGTTTTCACCTCACTTTCACTGTAATTTCAAAATCTGAATTTGTTAAAACTTCTCAAAAAACAATGTTGTGAGTGTCATGGTTGTCATGGTATGATTGTATGCTTGATTGAGTAGTATCAAAAACCATATTTTTCATAACATAAATATTCCAAAAAAAAAATTCTTAATTTTGACTATTTCAAACCTTCCTTTGGGATTGCACTACAAGTCATTGAATGCAAGGGAGTGCTCTTACCCAAATATGGTGGTCTGGTTCTAAAACTATTTTAACTTTCCAAAACCATAAAATAATTATTTTATAAATTATTTTCCTATTTTATATGCACACGACATATATTTTCCGCTTTAGAAAAATCTGAGAACATAAAAAGGGGAGGCCAAAAATGATAATCCTATTTGGAAAATTACTTTTCTGCTTTAGAAAAGTCTGAGAAAATTTGGAGATACTCACACGACATATATTTTCCATACATAAGATTTTCAACCCCTTTTTATATTCAAAATTTTTGAGCAAATCCTTGAAAACCTATTGTGTCTGTTTTGATCTTTTGGAGTATTTCCAAAGTAAATATTTCCAATAAAATCCTAGAAAATTCCAGCAACCTTCCCAAGTTAAATTTAGTGGCCGCACCAAGTTTCACCTCATTACAAGGTGATTTGGTTCACTAAATAATACAAAACCCCTCTGTGTCCAGAACCAAGTTGAAACATCTCTACATTGCAAAGTTTATCCAAATGGGTTGAAACTTTGCAGGAGTGTTCAACACCCCAAATGAGGAGTCTTTGACAAAAATGGGATTTGCAGGAGGCAATCTACCGACATTCCCTTTGGAAGGTACATATCTGCCCATTTGGGGGTGATTTCAAGTTTGCATTGCTAAACTTGTCTAATGAAGGTCAAATTTGGTGAAGTATCTTATTTCAGCCTGAAAGTTAATCCTGTTAACTCTCACCACCCACTCCACACTTAAGCTCTTCCCTCCAAACTCTATGACCAAGCAGCCAGCACCACTCCCCAACTACACGAGAGTGGCCCCTCTTTGAATCCAAGCAGAAGACCCCAAAAACCTCATTCTAAGTTCTGGTACAATGCTGGCATATCTTCTTCCCTCTCACCCCATGGCCATTAGTGAGTCCCTCGGCTCCCAAACGGCTAGGCATCTTCAGTCTAAGCCCCAGGACACCCCAGACACGGCCAAAGCGCCCAGAGCGCACTAGCATGCCGTGGCATGCAAAACAGCACTCTGGGCATGCTACTAGGCGCACCCAAAGCAAAGGTGGCCAGCACCGGCTAGTTCGTGCCTCCCCCTGATGCCCATTCGAGTCCGCGACCACCTCTTTTATCAGGGCAGCCCCAGGGCCCCTCCCGCTCGCTCTGTTGACCGGCGCAACACGTGCCCACGCGCGCCAGATCCAACCACAAGACCATGGCCACGCGTGCACGCTCCTCCTTGCTCTCTCTCCCTCTCAGTGGGTCACGCGGGTCCTAAACCACGTTCGCATATCGTGGTTTCAGCCCCGCGCACTCACTGCCCCTCCTGCAAGGAGAGGTGAAACCACCGGCTCGATGCACCATCGGGGGCCTATAAATAGGCCTTCCCCCTCGCTCCAGCACCTCCATCCCACCTCTTCAGTGCCTAAATTCCACCCCTAGCTCTCCATTTGAGCACGGCGAGCTCCTGTGCTTGAGATCGATTGAGGCCCCGCCGCTTCGGAGCTCCGTCGATCTCGGGCTACGGGCCAGTTCCGACACTCCTTTCACCTCCTTCATGATCCTAGAAACCTCAGGGAGCTTCCCCATCACCCCCCCGAGCTAATCAACGCCGGTACCACCTAGTTCATCGGCCTCCCGAAACAGCTCCGTCGTAGCCACCTCGTCGCTGGTTAACCAGGGCCTCCCCGTCGACCCCTCGACCACCAGCGGGTAGGCGACGGTGGCATGGTTCCATTTCTGCCTTCGGTTGGGCTCGAGGATGTCGGTAGCGTCGCCGGCGTGCCTCCCCTCCTCTTTGTCCTGAGGTGGAACATGACCCCGACAGGTGGGGCTCACCTGTCGGTGGCTCTTCTCTCCCCCTCTCTCCTCTCTGCTGTTGACCACACGGGCCCACGCATCAGGTTGGACCTGGCCTCGCATACGCCTAGTCTGGCTGGCTCGCTGGCTGGCTAGCTGGGCCGGCCCAAGCCTCAGGCCGAGCTAGGCTTGATCCCCAACCTCTTTTCTTTTTTTGTTTAATCTGGTTTTAAAGGATTTTTATAAAAATGGTTATTCAATATATTTTTTTTATTCTTCCACCATAATTCTTCCAAAAATGAGTAGTATTTAATAGAGCCATTGTACAAATTTTTGAGACAACCTTTCTGTTTTATAATAATTAAAAAGGCTATTAGGAATAGTTTTGCTTCTCTTAAAGTAATTTTAGAAATAATCCTTTCACTAAAACCAGAGACAAATATTTTTAAAATAACAATATGGATTTATCAGAATTAAGCAACATTTTTAAGTGAGTTTGTGATATATTTTTGAGTGAGCTACTTATTGCTTCTTTATTTATTATGACGATAGAAACCACGTTTGACGAAGGAGTTGGACTTGAAGACCCCGAAGACCCTGGATACTTAGCTGATCAAGGCAAGCAGCCCTTTGACCATGTTTGAGCATATGTTATATTGCATGCTACTAAAGAAAGTACTCCCGTTGCATATCATCATGAATATTCGGTAAATCATTGAAGTGATGTTACCGATTGCTCCTCCGGAGCACTTTCATTTTGAGCATGATCCTACCACCTATGAGGGTAACGCTAATATCACGTTGACAAGTAGAGCTAAGCATAGTAGAAGAATGAGCATGATGATGGTAAAAATCAAAGGTTTGTGAAAACCCCGTCGGGTGCCACTAATGCCCGAAGGTGATGAAGAGTTAGGTGGCCACTTCTGGAGAAGTAGTGCACCGGGTGTATTTTGGTGTGAGTGGTTTCGGAAATGGGATTAGATTTATGATGTGTCGACCGTCCCAACCTTACATGTGCGACCACGTTACCCCTTTATGGGACAGTGCTTTGTTGATTACTCTGGTCGGTGCTAGCAAAGAGCCACATTACTAGTGGCGGGAATGATATGTGGTCACTCTTGTGACGGGGTCGTGCCAGGTAGGGCGTCTATGTCGTTTTTACGTGTTCCGGAAACACCGTTGGTCCCCGTATGGATGATACTATCCAGAGTCGGTGCTCGTAAGACGTACATCATGCGGGATGGGTACCAATCGAATGGACCTCTTTGTCTAGTATCGTCAGGGGAAAGGCATTGATCGGGTACTTACCTCGGGTATGTTATATAGCACAAGTTGTGGATGACACAGAAGTTTCCTGGAACTCGTGGGTATAGCGTGTAAAACTATTTGAATAGTCGTGTCCACGGTCAAGGACAGTTCGGTGGTGCTGCTTAAACTACGTCGAGTCGTTTTCGCATAAACCAAGAGTGTGTGTGTTAAATGGTGTTATCTGAGAAAGAGTTGATATGACTAAGTTTGGTGACTTGGCATATCAGGTGAACCGGAGCGTTCAGCCTTTGACAGATATATTGATATATGTAACCTGTTCTTCTAAAATACCATCTAGCTTATGTTGCATATCCATGATCATGTTTATTTACAGTTAAGCTTCTATCCACCAATATCACATGTTACTTGTGATCCTACCAACTGCATTATACATATCATGGGTTGTTTGCGAGTACATTCAAAGTACTCACTGGCTTGCAACTGGTTTATTGATCAGACATGGAAGGACCAGAGTTTGGAGAAGAGTACGTCATCGGAGATGAACCTGCGAACCAGGACGCTTCCCACTCAGAATGCATGTTGGTGTAGGCTGATGGCATGGGCACCAGCTTAGCCCCAAGATTCTGCTACTAGTTGTATCAGTGTGTTGTGGCCTTATAGGCCCTACCTTTGTGAACTTGACCTGAATGGTCATGTGTTGTATTATTTCAGTACGTTGGATGTAAGACTCTTATTATTCAGCATCTGTGTGTTCGGTGAGCATTGATATCTGGGATCACTGAGCATGTTCATTCGGCAATCTCGATTCGTAAATCAGGGTCCCAACAACAGCATTAGCCCCTGTTGTGGTAGAGCCGCCCAAGCCCCCGCAGCTCGCCATCTAGCCCCGTGGAGCAGAGTTGATCTCGTTCGCTAGCCCCCACCGCCTCCTGCATCGCCATCTCACCCCATCCACTGCCATGGCCGAGCCTCCGTGCTTATCCATGTGCACCGCGGGAACCGACATCACCTGCCTATATAAGAGGTCCTTGATGCTCTCTTCGTGGAATATGATCACTCCTCACTCACCTAGTACCACCCTAGAGTAACCATACCACCCAGGGAGTTTGTCCTCCTCGCCTCCGGCCGAGGCACCCGCCATCGCCAACCAATCACCTTCGACCAAACTAGAGCAACCCTCTCCCCATTCTTCCCACCATTAGCTTCACCACGACCTCGCCGGACCGTTTTAGTTGCCATTTTGGCCTAAGCGAGCCCATGATGGAAGTTCCTTCTTTACCGGAGCCCCCTCCGCCATGGATGAAGGGCTGCTCACCCTCGAGCTCCGGCGTGCCCTTAACAACCCCAAATGGATGCGGCATCCCTTCCCGAGCATCTCCGTATGAAGAGCACCCTGAGTGGTAACCTGTGTCACCGGGAATCGCTGCTGGAGTTCAACTCTTTTCCTGCCCACAATCGCGGAAGGTGGCGGATAAACCCGACAGGTGGGTCCCACCTCTCGGTGAGACAACCTCTCCCTCGATCGTGCAGCAGCGCTGGCACACTTTCCCCGCGAGGAGGCGTATTTCATTAAGTACGTTTTCCTCCTTAAGAGATGCTTTATGACTGAATGTTTTTTTTCTTGTTTATTTTTAAAACATAAGTTTGACCTACGAACGTTATCGGAGATGGACATGCGAACTAGGATGCTTCCCAGTCAGAATCCATGTTGGTGTATGCTGATGGCATGGGCACCCGCTTAGCCCCAAGATTCCGCTACTAGTTGTATCACTGTGTTTCGGACTTATAGGCCCTACCTTTGTGAACTTGACCTAAATGGTCATGTGTTGTATTTTTTCGGTACGTTGGATGTAAGACTCTTATTATTCAGCATTTGTGTGTTCGGTGAGCATTTATCTCTAGCATTGATCTCTCGGATCACTAAGCACGTTCATTCGGTGATCTCGACTCGTAAGTCGGGGTCCCCACAGAGCTAGTATCAAAGCCATCATGAGTGTAGGAAGCCTTAGGTAGCATGGACGATAGCCGAGACGAGTAGTGCACTCAGACCTTACACATGAGATTTTCTGCACCCACCAAAAATTTCTAACCCTCTTCTACAACCTTGTAGATGGCCGTTGTACCTGAGATGCTTCTGGAGGCAGGCTTTCCCCTACTTTTGGGAGATAGCCTTGAGAAGCGTCAAGTACTCCACACGCCCATTTTCCTCTACCACGAGCAGTGGGTCAACGCCGACACAAAGGAATATCACATGGACGTGATAGTGAAGGCCAACGACTCCCCAACTCGTTGGTTCTTTGAAGGACCACACATGGAGAATCTAATGTTGGCAGTGGAGACAGCCGCAGGAGAGGCGCTCGTGTGTCTCCGCGACATCCTTCTCGAGATGGTTAATGAGCCAGCTACTCGTCACCTGCCTTTTATTAAAGACGGATTTTACGGGAGTTGTACACTCAACCCATCTTCGGAGGACGAAACGCCACTCAGGTTTCACACCTACTTCAGCCTTTCCGCCGACACCTTGAATCACCTTCTGATCTAGGAGTCGATGACGCTTCGCCAAGAGCTACGCCAAGTCAAGGACCTACTTCGCCTGGAAAAGATGAAGACCAGCAAGGTTAAGAACAAAGGAGCACCCGGAGGACAGTCAGCCATTGCCTTCCGAGGAGGAATAACACCGCTCACTCCTATTCAAAGTCGTCGTGTGACCACGGAAGACTACATTGAGCTCCTCACCACTTCAACGACTAAGAGACGTCATGATGGATCACTTCCCTCTCCCACACATGTGAAGGAGGAAGGTACCGATGAGGATAAAGACGCGGTGAAAGTGCGTTATATCGACTAGAGTGGGTGTGAATAGGAGATTTTTAGAATTTCATCACTGAGGAAATTCCTTTTGAGGAAATTCCTCACTGATGACTAACTTACAGCAGAAACAGCAAAGGATCAGGAGTGCAAAGTATCACTACAACATTTTTTCAGGATGAAGAATATGAGAAACAATTTGCACAGTATGCAGGCATGCAGAAAACAGATGAGGATTGACTCGCGTGAAGAATTTTGGGTTGAGGAATTTCAGAGAAAGTCTTCAGCAAATTCTTCAAACAGTGACAGTGAAAATCATCAACACACAATCTGAGGAATATAAAGAGTTGAGGAAATAGAACCCGTTTCACAGTGAAGACAGTGGTTGATGACCCAGTTCCAACTGTTGTGACAGTTGTACATCTGGTTTGGAGCGGCTTGGTATTGAAACCAAAGGACACGCAGTCCGGGGACACAAAGTCCCTACCGTATTCTCCTTGGGCTAAGAACACACAATCCTCGCCCAACACTCGTGGTAAGTCTTCAGGGCAGACTTCCAAACCCTCACAAACTCGGTCACCTGGCGATCAACAATTGACTGTTGGATTGCTCTAGACCATGATGCCTAACCGTCTGGAGGATGCATAGTTCTCAAAGGTAAAAGGCTTCAGTCCCAAACAGGAACAACTTCTTCAGTTATGCTCAATCACTTGGTTTTTGGTTTGGGGTTTGGTGTTTGGGGTATTTCCTCACTAATGAATTACTCTCGAAGATTTGAGGAATTTGGGTTGCTCTTATGACAAGTGTGAGTTTCAACGGAGCAGCCAACCACCTAATAGTTGTGGGGGTGGCTATTTATAGCCTCGGAGCATCCCGACATGATTTGACATTAATGCCCTTAAATAATATGACCGTTGGTGTGGATAAGACCAATGATGTGGCGTGACTATCGGTAACGGTTGGGACCCTCAACTGTGAGAGTCCTCATGTCTCTCATATTCCTCACTTGAGGCTTTTGATAGGGTTAGGCTTAGGTTGAGCATCATGAGGAAATTCATTCCAATGTGTTACCTCGACCCCCTTTAATAGTACGGTGTTCCTATTACTCAAGTGTGAAGAAAATAAAACAGAAAGGATAAATCGTCATGCTTCAAAGTCTTCAGATTGATTTTCTTCAGGACACACCGAATTCCTCAATTTCAATATCTTCATGAGGAAGATCAATTTCATCGCAAATTATTCGCGATTCAATTCTTCAGCTTGAGACCAATTTCTTCACCCAAAGATATACATTTTTAGGGGCCGATATTCATCGAATATTTCAAACTCCTCAGCGACTTATAGATCATGTGTACACTCATGAACACATTAGATACTTAACCTATAAGTCTTCAAACCACCAAAATAACTAAGGGGCACTAGATGCACTTACAATCTCCCCCTTTTTGGTGGTTGATGACAATTAGGTTAAGTCTTCAACGGGGATAAATATATGAAGTGTAAATACTCATTTGAGGAATTTGAAATCAAGATTCAGAGAGATTCCCCCTGAAGATGTGCATATCTTGAGGATTTTGCTTTTCAGAGCAAATGCACATTGATGATTTATATCATGGAGATCTCCCCCTGAGTCTTGTAAATCATGCATACATACGACATATATTTTGAAGAAATTGAGGATGCATGATGACAAATGGTATCTAACGAATTCCAGCATGCGTGCATTAAAATTTTGAGGAATAAGCATGCGAAGAAAAACGTTCAAAAGCGTCAGAGTACCATCGGGATTTAGTTACAACTTATTACATAAAACACTTCAGAAGAGCCAAGAGTTTGCAACTTAAATAAAGTTTATAAGCCCTCAAAATATCCCGCGTGAAGACTAACTCTCAAATTTCCCCCCCTTTGTCATCAAGTGACAAAAAAGGGACAAACTGAGGACTAACGCCCGTGAAGACTTTCACTTCTTGGCAGTTGAGGAAGTCGCGTGAGGATTCTTGGGAGAAGATTTCCTCCTTGGACTAGTGACAGTATCTTGTTGATCTTCATCTGATTCAGCAGTGCGGAATGAAGAAAATGAACTGTCCTCAAGGTCTGGAACTGGGATTGGCCTGAATTTCTTCTTTGGTGGCCACGACCAGTCGAAGTCCTGCACAAACTCCAATTCTTCAAGTTCTGTTGGAGTCTTCACATGAGCCAGTGTGGCCTACGTGCGATCAAAGACCTCATGAAGATAATGATGGTTAAGCTTCATCGCATTCTGTGTTTCATTGAGGGTTTTCACAATGGCGCCGAACTGGCGTTTGACCCACTTGTGATTCCGATCCACCTTTTGGTAAAGACTGAGAAGAAGCTCTCTGGTATTCATCACCCTTGGAGCAACAGGACTGGGAGGATGGGTTTCAGTGTCATCCCATGAGGAATAAGTATATGACTCTCGGAACTGGCCATCAAGGAGCCGACTGCCTTCATCAATGACAGACTTGCCTTTTCCTTCAACAGGCTCGAAAGTCTTCTTGTTGACCCTTAGAGGAGGCATATAACCGATATGATTGTTGAAATCAGCGTGATAGTTGATGCCTGACCTGCGTCTGATGAATCTCATGATCCATGGAGCGTAAATCTTCAGGTCAAAAGGGGCCATTGCATTTTCTGTCGGAGTCCTCAAGAAGAAATCATGGATGTTGATGGGAATGCCATGTGTGATGTTGAAGAGGATATTCTTCATGATGCCTACAAGTCTTCTTCATCATCATGACCCTTGATTGGCGCAAGAACGCTGCAGAGGATTCTGTAAACTGTCCTGGGTTCATACTTCCAGGAAGGTTGTTCTTGGTGGTTGCCCCTTAGCCAAAGGCTTCATGAGGACTTCCATCAGCTTGTTTGCCAGCTCACGTTCATCATACAGCTTTACTGCCTGCTCTGAGGGAATTGACACAGGAAGTTCACGCAGCAGCTCATTGACATGATCCTTGAAGTGTGTGTTCTGCATCATCCAATCCAGCACCCAAGTGTTGATGTCTGTAGGATCTCCAGAGATGTGCAGAGTTGCATAGAATTGAAGAATGATTTCACTATTCCAATCGCAGATATCTGAGCACATGGGTTGCAGTCCTGCTTCATGAAGAATGTTGAGGACTGGAGCAAAGCATGGAATTTCTTCAAGCTCAACGTGAGAAATGTGCCTCTGCTGGAAAATCTTGTTTCTTCCACACAACATAGAGGCGTAGTAGTTGAGTTGTGTCCTTGTCCAAAACATCAGATGCCTGATGCGAGGCTTGTCATAGGTATTTTCTCCGATGAAGAACATGCGTTCTTGAAGGAAGGATTCCTTTTGAAACTTTAGCCGCTTGGAGAACGGCTGACGCTGCATTGGCTGAAGATTTTGCTGCTTACCTTGAGGAGAGACAATCATGGCAGTTTCTGGATTGAGGACGACAAGAGCATTCTCTGGATCTGGTGCATTGCCCTCAGCATGTTCCTCGGGTTGAGGAATTTCATCTGCTTGTGCTTCAGGCTGAGGAGCATGCTCTGGTTGAGGAATGTCATCAACAGGAGCATCTTGTTGAGGGTTTTGCTTTGGGCGAGGAATTGGTTCATCCTGAGCCTCAAGTTGAGGATTTTGCTCAGGAGGAGGAATTGGGTCAGCCTGAGCCTCGGGTTGAGGATTTTGCTCAGGATTTTGAGTTTCATCAGGCTGAGGATTTTCACTTTTTTTCCTCAGCTTGAGGAGCTTGCTTGGTGGAGGAGCCTGATTCATCAGCTGGTGCAGCTGATCCTTGTGCAGTTTCTTCAGGAGGAATGAAGGTCTGAGGACTATCATCAATGCGAATTTCCTCATCAGTGTGTTCCTCAAACTCAGCATTCTTCATTTCCTCATCAGTCATGTGATCCTTGTCTTCACTTCCGAAGGGAGTCATCTCATATGATGGAGCAACGTTGAGTAGCACAGGATCCAGAGGTGCATTTTCTTCAAGAGATTTGAGGCGCTTGGCCTCAGTGGATTCTTCGGTTGAGGAAGCTTTTCTCTTCTTGGCTTCCTTTTCAGCAGCTCTAGTCTTCTTCACGTCTGATGCAGACATAGTCATTTTCTTCACCTTTGAAGCTTTTGGTGAAGGCGTTTTCTCAGCTGAAGCAGTTTCAGCAGCTGGAGCAGAGTCATCAGCTGGCTTAGAAGCAGTTGGAGCAGTTTTACCAGCTGAAGCAGAGTCATCAGCTGGATTTTCCTTGGCTACTTCCTCAATAGCCAGTTCATCAACACGGCTTTCTTGAGGGATTTCCTCAGCATGAGCAGTTTCATCAATCAGAGGCTGAGGTGTTGGTGCTGGAGGGGCAGCCTTCTTGTTGTACTTCTCAACTGCGTCAGTGGCAAATTTGATGAAATTGTTTTTGAGACTTTGACGATCAGAGAGCTTAGAGTACTTGTCAGTCAAAGTCTTCAATTCAGCGTGTGTTGACACAAGTGCATTAGGCGTCAGGTTGAGGAGATTCTATCTGAGGAATTTCTCCTTTCTGAGCTTTGTAACCTTAGCCTGTTTGGCTTTATACTCTTTCCACTTGGCCTCGTTGATGAATGTGGCCACCATGTGGCTGATGCCTGGGGGAAGCTTCAAATCATCGATTGGAGTGTTGGGGTCCTCATAGCAGATGTTGATGTAATCCAGGAGGACTTTTGGGTCCATGGCCAGAGGAATGGAGCTGCAAGAAGCTTGAGCTACCCTCTCCTGCTTATTTCTGATGATGGCATGCAGAGTATCATCATCAAATTCATCACTACCTTCTGATGCAGATGGAACTTTGATGATTTTGCTTGGGCTTGGTCTTGTTCCTCTCCCAGCAGTCACCTTAGTCTTCAGGGGAGTCGGTGAAGACTTCCTCTCGTAGCTTGTTGCAGACGGGATT
Source organism: Hordeum vulgare subsp. vulgare (assembly GCF_904849725.1). Classification (NCBI taxonomy): domain Eukaryota; kingdom Viridiplantae; phylum Streptophyta; class Magnoliopsida; order Poales; family Poaceae; genus Hordeum; species Hordeum vulgare. The sequence goes on along the minus strand of NC_058519.1, from coordinate 264,022,036 downwards.
GAGAAGCTGGAGACAATGGGGAGTTGCTTCACTATCTGCTTCTGTTTAGGCTTTGAAGCCTTTGGTGGTGGTGAGGGTTTTGGAGCTGATGCCGGTGCAGCTTTCTGAGGCATTTTCTCTTGAGGCTTTGAAGCCTTTGGTTTTGGTGGCACAAACTTCATTTGAGGAATTTCCGTACCAGAAGTCTCAGCTGCAGAGGAGGTGGCGGCAGTTGCAGTAGCAGCAGATTCTTCATCGAATTTCCTCACAGCAGCTTCTGCTTGCTTCTGAAGCTTTGACAAGTGTTTTGACTTTTCCTCAGGATAGTCATCAATTGTCTTGAGGCTTGAGGGGTGTGCATCCTGATAATCCTCAAGAGGAGGCCATTTGCCAGGAGGCTTTAGAGCGAATTTCTTCGCATATTTGGGAGTGACGAATCTGTACTCTTTCCACTCCTAAGTCCATCAGCGTTCTATCTTTTGAAGCCTTATCTTCCTCTTGGGCATAGATTATTGCTCATCAGGTGTGCAGTATTCCAGGTATATATCTTCAGGGATATCTATGGCAGTGTTCTGCTCAAGTTTCTTGCCACCCTTTTGCTTCCTTTCATCTTCCATTTTCTTCAGCTGAGGCTTTTGCTGAGGAAATTTAACTCTTGAGGATTCTGATGAAACTTGCAGATTTTCTTCAAGAAACGCTGCAAATGAGTTAAGTTGATGAGAACCTAGAGATTCATCAGCTGACATGTTTGTACCTGTGAACAGAGTATAGTTGCGAGGAATTTGGAGAGGTCATATGCGTTCTCAGATTTGAGGAAATGAAAATTTATGAAAGTTGAAGAATTTGACCAGTGGCTGAGGAATTCGTCTAAGCACACTGTACTAGGGTTCCAGAGTTGTACAAATTCGAAAATTTGCACAATTGAGGAACCTCGTGAAAATCTTACATGCTTAGTGAAGTTCATCAATAGTTGAGGAACAAGTAGTGTGTCGGGACCCCGATCCTAAGCCATAGGAATCCAGCCTATAACACATCGCATCCCTTTGCGGTCTCACGCACGGTTAACTCCACGGCTGCAGCCTTACCTTAGCCGGGACCGTTTGCGTCTTTTGACTCACGTATGCAATAGTGTCGCTAGCATTCCAATGTCAAAGAACCCGGATCGACAAGTCTAGTCATAAACCAAAGTGGCAGCACCGCACAAGGACAGGCATACGTGACCCAACAACGCAGGTGTCGGTCACCAGCGAGTGTAGACGAGTCATAGCAAGCTACCAGGACTCCATTACATCGCGTGACATTTCCCCAAAGGGGACAGACACAGCAGCTAAGCAGGACACATGCCGGTCAACCAATGTGTCCGGAGCAGTAGCGAGCTACCATGGCTCGTTGGATCACAAAGGGGCATTTCCTTGTAAGGAGTGCTACTAAAGTTCACGACTAGGTAATCGAACCCCATACATATCAAGTATGACACATGTACGCATGGCATACCGATATGTATAGATACATCGATGGCATCACAACATAACCATAACATACAAGCTTTATTTAAGAGGCTCGGAAGAGCCACACACATAATATTACACAGTAAGGGTCTCACGACCCATAATAGCAGTCATTCAGTTACAAGCCATTGGAAGAGTTTAAAACTATCTGAGTATAGACAGGTGCAACTAAAAGGCACATGGCCTGACTATACTACAGACCCAACCTAGGGCCAGATCGTAGCTAGGACACCAGCTACTCGTCGTCGTCGATGTCTATGTAGAACCCTCCGTTAGGGTCATTAGCAACCTCTGCAACATTTATTAAGAAAACATGAGTACGGAGGTACTCAGCAACACTTTAGGATAACTATCTACTCATGCAATGTATCAATAAGGTATTTTGGGGTTTCATGCGGAAAGCCAGCATTTGACTCGTGGCTAGACAACTTGCATTTTTAAATAATTTTGACGACTTGATTTTCTCACACACGAGTCCACTAACACCACAACAATACACCATCGTGGAATCATTCCGTCCCCATGCGGAAATGCCGTCCACGACACTCACGCTTATCTTGACAATTTTATGAGTAACCATTGAAGTTATCTATGAACAACATATGTCTCCAAGTAGTCCATATCCGCGGACGCGGCTATTCGAATAGATCATAACCCTGCAGGGGTGTACTTCGTCACACACGCTCTCGCCACTTATCGCCATGTGCACGTCATGCACCTCGGCAACCTTCAAGCGGAAGCCCAGCGAGGGAGTCGGCCACGACCGTTAACCACACTAGTACCTAGTCCAGGTTTATCGCCTATCTGAGAGTAACCCGTACGGAAGTCCGGCCGAGGTTTCCTCCACGGCCTCAAACGATGTGCGCAGGGTTCCCAAGCCCAGCATCCGAGTGCCACTTGGTACACCGTGCCACTGCCTACCGCATCACAGCCCACCTCTCAGGTCAGCACCATGCACGGCCTCCAACATGACTATAAACACCAGAAACTACTTGCAACTCCTGGACCGAGTACTAAGCGATTAATAAGTCGAGAGGGTCAATTAAGTATCCCAACGTGTGGTAGTATCTAGTCTTGGATTACATACACGGAACTCAGTTCCTAAGGTGGTTCCAATGAAACAACCCGCCATGTAGTGTACTACATACGAATGTATATAGACATAGTTTAGAGTGTATATTCAATCATTTTGCTCCGTATGAAGACATTTAGTGAAATCGCTTAAAAGACTTATATTTAGGAACGGAGGGAGTATTAGGTTTGAAGTTGATTTGATTCAAATTCAAATATCACTTCAAACGAGGTACTCTCGGATACCATTTTAATTGATTCGACCTGATGCTCAGATCAACTTGATGTTAACATGCATGGGATGACATGTTAGGTTGCTGGTTTGTAATTAGGACAGTATTTGATCATGACAATCATAGTGAAATTCAAATATTTCCCATATTCCATTTATAAAGTATTTATAAGAATTGACTTATTCAATAATCTACATGTTTGGGTTCTGTAACATTTTCAAACATGGTTGAAAATGGCATATTCAGATTCCTTGGATTGTTCTGATACTTTTCCATATATAAATTATTTTCATTGGAGTTACAGATTAATTTCTATGAATTTTTGAAGTTTTAAACATTTCTGGAATTATTCTTATACTGGAAAATCCCTTTACTGCATCAGCATCAGCAGGTCCAACTGGCCGTTGAAAGTCAAACCTGACCAGTGGGACCCACTGGTCAGTGTCTCTGGTCAGTTTTAGATTAAAATTAAACTTAATTAGCTAATTAATCTCACTGGACCCACATGTCAGTGACTTATCAAATTATTTAATTTTATTTTTATTATTTCTAAACTCCCAGAGGCTGGCCCCACACGTCAGTGGCTCAGGCCAGCTGAGATCCACCGGCGGCGAGGTCGTCCTCGCCGGCGGGGAGCCTCCGGCGAGCACCAGTACGTCGGAGGGGCTCGGAAACGGCGCACAGGGGGCCAAACTCGGCGCGGAGAGCACCAGAGGAACGACACTTCTCCCGCGGGTTCATTTTTGCACTTGGCTGGGGCTGATCTAGCCGGAGATGACGCCGGCGACGAGCTTGGCGGCGGCCAAGGTTTGGGCGTCATCGGGGTCTTCGATACAGAGGGAGTTACGCACGGGACTTAGCTCCTACGGCATCTATGCGACGGCCTGAAGCTGCTTGTGGCCTCAGAAGGACGAGCTGATCACCGGAGGGGTACCGGCGACGAGCTCCCGCGGCAGATCTCGTCGAGCTCCGATGGAACTAGGCCTAGAGGAGGGGATCGACGAGGAGATCTTAGGGGAAAGATGCGCAAGCTCACGAGGAGTGCAGTGGTGGCGCTAGCTTGCTCGGGGACGGACTGGAGAGGAAGAACGCCGGCGACGAACTTCGGTGACCCGAGGAAGAAGACGACTGCGTCTCGTCGTTTCGCTGCGTCTCGGCGTCGGGCTCGTGGCTAGAAAGCTTCAGGGAGTTGCGGCGGACCTATTGCGCGGCTCAGGAGGGAGAAGGGTAGGCTAGAATGACGGCGAGCTCGAGCTCTGCTCGGGCTCCAATGGCGGCAGAAAGAAACGAGGCAGAGGGGGAGAATGAGCTGGGGAACGGATAGCTACGAGCTCGGGGAGGTTATCCACGTGCTTGCCAGCGCGAAGCGGCGGCCAGGCAGCCAGGGAGCTGCGTGGAGGCGCGCGGCGACGCGGCGGCCACCTCCTGCTCCTACTGGCGAGGAGGAAGACGACAGGAGCAGATGGGCCGGGCCAGGTGAGCGTCAGGTAAGGTTTTTCTCATTTTCTTTCTGATTTGTTTCTGTTTTGCTATTTCATTTACTTGCTATTTATTTCAGCTCCCAAATAGTTTGTAAAAACTATTTTAAACACACCTGAATATTTGTTGGAATATTTCCAACCATTCCCAAAGTTTTCAACAGTTTTGAAAGTTTAAAGTTTTTGATTTCAAATTTAAAACTTGAAACCAGTAGCTTTTTGCATTTATTTAAAATGCTTAAAGTGTCAAGAAAAAGGTTTTCTTCACTGCTTATTTACTTTCATGATTTATCAGAAAGATTGAAATTTTCTTGAGGCCATTTTGGGTTCATTGATTTTAACTAGTTTGAATTTCCTTTAATTTGAGAAGTGGCTAGGGTTTGTTGAATTTTCCTTCACCACTTAGTTTGTTCTTGTTGAGAATTTCCTAGATGCAATGCAAAGAAAACATGAGCACAAAGCTAACTTGCTTAAGGGGTCAGGGATGTGACACAGTGTTTGAGGAAAAAGAAACTGATGGATACTTGAGGAAAATACAGATTTCACATCTCTAAGGTAAAATAGTAGATCAAAAGAGGTGTAAAAATAGGGTTTTTATTTACCCTAGATGGCGCGCACGAAGAACGGAGAAGGGAGGGGCAGTAGATGCTCTTCGGTGCGAGTCCAATGCGCCCTAACTTGGCAATAGAGGACAGCTACGGCGGCGTCGGACGAAGATGGTCCGGTTCCGGCATGGTTTCGGCGACGGAGAGGTTGAGGCAGTCAAGCTTTTCCTCGCCGGCGTCGAGACATCTAGGGGTGGCTCTAGGTCTTTTGAGCTTTGCTGTAGCAGGAGGGCGATGGGACGAAGAAGATTTTACCGAAGGGAGATGGGGACATATTTATAGCTAGGCGGTAGCTGTTGGCGCGAAAGTATCGGACCAAATAGCCCCTATCTCTACATCTCCGCAGGACACGTGTAGCCCACAACCGAAGCGGTGGAGATCGTGGAGATCGTGGTTATCCGAACGGGGAAAGTGGGGTTCAGTTAGTGCGTAACAAAAAAATATTTTTGAAGATTTTAGGATTTTATTACAAAATCATTAGCTGACAAGGACGAAGTGGGGATTTTGAACAAAGTTTCAAGTAGAACGCATCTGAAGAATTGAATAGACTGGGTGAGAGTAGCATAGAGGGAAAGTAGGGTCCGATCACATTCACTTAGAGGAAATACCAAATTGAAGAATATAGTTATAAGTGAATGCTGTTGAGGACTTGAAAACACAGTCTATCTAGGTAAACGAAAATCATCAAGTGTTTTTGAAGATTTTGTTTAACTTGAGGATTTTGTGACAAAGCGTCATGATGAATTTCAGTTTTGAAGAAAAACAAGTTTGAAGAACAAATGTTTTGAAGAAAATCAACTTTTGAAGAAAATCAGCTTTGAAGAAATTTAACTTGAGGAATTTCAAGTTGGATGGTGGCGTGACCCACCATATAAGAATGTTGATTCCAGACGCCGCGTACAATTGTCGTAGGGCCCTGAGAATCAATTTCTTCGTTGATTTCCTCACACTAAGAGTGATATTCTTCATTGGTTGAAGAAAAACGATTCATCATGTGTTGCACATCTAAGTCATGACTTTTGCATAAGTGTTAGGATGTGTGCATGTTTTTACAAAACATTTGAAGATTCTAAGATATTTAGCTCACACCGCAACTTGCAAAACCTTTTCTCATCCAAGGGCTTAGTGAAGATATCTGCCAGTTGATAGTCAGTCTTCACATGGTCGATGAGTATATTGCCCTTGAGGACATGGTCCCGAAGAAAATGATGACGAATCTGGATGTTCTTGGTCTTCGAGTGATGTACTAGGTTGTATGCAATCTTGATTGCACTCTCATTGTCGCAGTAGAGAGGCACATTCTTCATGTTGATGCCGTAGTCCTTGAGGGTTTGCTTCGTCCATAGCAATTGAGCACAGCATGAACCAGCAGCAATGTACTCAACTTCGGCAATGGAGAGTGAAACGTAGTTCTGCTTCTTTGAGGACCAGCAGACTAGTGATCTTCCGAGGAAATGACATGTGCCAGAGGTTGATTTGCGATCCACACGGTCACTAGCATAGTCAGAATCAGAATATCCCACAAGATGAAGATTTGAGCCCTTGGGGTACCATAATCCTAGTGTTGGTGTGTGAGCTAAGTATCGAAGAATATGCTTCATAGCCTTATGGTATGATTCCTTTGGTTTTTCTTGAAAATGTGCACACATGCAAACACTAAGCATTATATCTGGCCTAGATGCACATAAATACAATAAGGAGCCAATCATAGAGCGATATACCTGCTGATCGAATTCTTTACCATTTTCGTCAGTGCAGAGTTGGCCGTTGGTAGGCATTGGAGTCTTGGCACCTTTGCATTCATGCATGTCGAATTTCCTCAGAACATCCTTGAGGTATTTCTCCTGTGATATGAAGATTCCATTGTGTTGTTGACGAATTTGAAGACCTAAGAAGAATTTCAGCTCCCCATCATAGACATCTAATATTCTTCACTCATCATGTAAGCAAATTCATCACTATAACGTTTGTCAGTATAGCCAAATATGATGTCATCGACATATATCTGGCACACAAATAGTTCATTATCATAGGATTTAGTGAAAAGAGTTGGATCGAGTGAACCAGGTTTGAAGCCTTTCTTCATGAAGAATTCCTTCAATGTATCATACCATGCCCGAGGGGCTTGCTTGAGACCATAGAGCGCCTTTTTGAGTCTGAAGACTTTGTCTCGATTCTTTGGATCCTCAAAACCTGGGGGCTGAGCAACATATACTTCTTCCTCAAGCTTACCATTGAGGAATGCACTTTTCACATCCATTTGATATACGATGATGTTATGATGATTAGCATAAGCAAGTAGTATTCGAATAGCTTTAAGTCTAGCAACAGGAGCAAAAGTTTCATCGAAATCTATTCCTTCAACCTGTGTGTACCCTTGGGCTACAAGTCGTGCCTTATTCCTCACCACTTGGCCATCCTCATCTTGCTTGTTTCGAAAAATCCACTTGGTTCCGATGATATTTTGCTTGCGAGGATCTGGTCGTTTGACGAGCTCCCATACGTCATTCAGCTTGAATTGAAGAAGTTCGTCTTGCATAGCTTGGACCCACTCCGGTTCCAGGAAAGCCTCAGCAACTTTTGAAGGTTCTGTGATAGATACAAAGGAGAAATGCCCACAAAAGTTAACTAAGTGTGAAGCTTTTGAGCAAGTGAGAGGACCTGGCGCGTTGTTGTCATTGAGGATTTTGTCAAGTTCCACTTCATTTGCAATCCTCGGATGAGCTGGTTGAGGATTTCTTGTGGGCTGAGGAATTGGTTCTGGAGCAATTTCCTCGGGAGCATCTTCTTGATTTTCATCAGTGCTGGGAATGATTTCTTCATCCATTTCCTCAGTGGGAACAATGTCTTCAGTAGCTTTGAGCTTTATTGCTTCCTCAGGAGACAACTTATCTAGATCAGGAGGCAATTGCCCTCTTTGCGAGCCATTAGTTTCATCGAACCGCACATCTACAGTCTCAACAACCTTGTTGTGATAGTTGTTGAATACTTTGTAGGCGTGCGAGTCCTTTCCATAACCGAGCATAAAACCCTCATGTGCCTTAGGTGCAAATGTTGAGCTATGGTGAGGATCTCTAATCCAACATTTTGCACCGAAGACTTTGAAATAACTTACATTGGGTTTCTTGTCAGTGAGGAGTTCATATGAGGTTTTCTTGAGGAATTTGTGAAGATATACCCTGTTCATGATATGGCATGCCGTGTTGATTGCTTCAGGCCAAAAGTGATGAGGAGTCTGATATTCTTCAAGCATGGTTCTTGCCATCTCAACCAGAGTCATGTTCTTCCTTTCGACGACACCATTCTGTTGACGAGTATAAGGAGCAGACAATTCGTGAGTAATACCAAGTTCATCAAGATAATTATCAAGACCAGTGTTTTTGAACTCTGTTCCATTATCACTCCCGATGTGTTTGATCTTGATGCCGAAGTTCGTCGAGGCCCTTCAAGAAAATCGTTTGAAGACTTCCTGCACTTCAGTTTTATATAGAATGATATGCACCCATGTATATCTGGAATAATCATGAACTATGACAAAGCCATATAAAGATGTTGCATTTGTTAGAGTGGCATAATGAGTAGGTCCAAATAGATCCATGTGAAGCAATTCAAATGGACGAGTAGTGGTCATGATAGTCTTCGAGGGGTGCTTGGATCTGGTCATTTTCCCACACTCACAAGCACCGCAGAGGTGATCCTTGAGGAATTTGACTGATTCGATGCCGATGACATGCTTCTTCTTCGCGAGCGTGTGCAAATTCCTCATTCCTGCATGACCGAGTCTTCGATGCCACAGCCACCCTTCTGAGGTTTTTGCTAGTAATCAAGTGGCTGGTTGAGGACCTGTAGAGAAATCAACAATGTACAAATCCCCTCTTCTAACACCTTCGAAGACTTTGGATCTGTCAGATTCCATGATGACAACACATCTATATCTTCCAAAGATAACAATCATATCAAGATCACAAAGCATTGAGACTGACATGAGGTTAAATCCAAGGGATTCAGCAAGCATCACTTTGTCCATGTGCCTATCCTTGGAAATAGCCACTTTGCCAAGTCTCAATACCTTGCTTCTACCTTTGTCAGCATATGTGATTTGCATCAGGGGTGATGGAGTTAGTGGCATATTCATCAGCAAGCTTTTGTCACCAGTCATATGATGTGTGGAGCCACTATCAAGAACCCACTCAGTACTCTTGGGTTTGTCATATGCTTCAGCTTTGAAGAATATGATATCAATTTCATCAGATAGAAATTTCATCATAAACAGAATTATAAGGACGTGTGAAATATTTCTATTTCATCAATATTAGCTTGCGTCCTATCAAGCATTTTCCTCAGGTCTCCAGCAAATTCTTCAGATGATGATTTTCATCTGGAGACCTGACCTGCAGAAGTGATTAGTTCAATTTCTTCACCACCCACATCTGAAGGGGTGGTAAAGCATTCATCATCCTGCGAGCACCATATGAGAAAGGGGGCATTGAAGCTAATGCACTTCTCTTAACTGTAGGGGGGTTAAAGTACTCAAATGAATATGCAGAGAACTTATTTGAGGATTTATGAACATAATTATTTGAGGAATAACGCTCATATTCATATTCCTTGTAATTTCCTCGCATGTTAGAAGCATTAGCACGGGTACGAGCATAGTTTTGACCGGTTGAGGATTTTGATCCTCTTGAAGACTTTGGTCCTCTTGAGGAATTTGATCTCGGGTTCAAATTCTTCTTAGGTGGATTCATGAGGACATTCACCTGAATATTTTCAATGCAACTTTTGGGAACCCAGATTTTCCTCAAGGGAGGCCAATTCCTGCAGTTAGTCCCAACATATCGAGCAAATACTTCACCAGATTGATTTTTGAACAGTTTATAGTTGGAGTCAAATGACTCATCTGAGAAATAGGATAATTCACATGAAAAACCTGTTAGATTGGATGGATCAAAAGGAGACCCAGTAGCACCAACCCATGAGGTTTTGGGATACTGCTCAGGTTTCCAATAAGATCCATCAGCATTCAATTTCCTCTCAAAGGCAATTCCTTCTTTCCTCGGGTTCCTGTTCAAGATCTACTTTTTGAGCACATCACAAAGGGTTTGGTGTCCTTTGAGACTTTTGTATATGCCTGTCACATACATTTCCTTCAGCCCTGCATTTTCATCAGTGACATTTGTGGTTTCCTCAAGTGAGGAATTTGACACTACAGGAGCAGTTGAAGAATTTGTAGTCAAAGAAGCATTTGATGATTCTGGTGAAGAATTAGCAGTTTCACGTTCGATGCATTTAAGACATGAAAGAATGAATTCAGTTTGAGCAGCACAGATGTGTTGATCTAGTAATGAATCATTTTCCATACGAAGATCATCATGAGAAATCCTCAGCTTCTCTAGATCAAGCTTCCTTTGAAGAAATTCATAGGAAAGTTTCTCAGGATCAGCGAGGAGTGTAACATGACGATCTTGAAGATTTTCAAATCTGGACTGAAGACCTTTCATATCTTTAGTGAGGACTTGGGTAAGATTCATTTCATCATTCAACAGATCATCACTTCTATCTAGCAGTTTCTAAAGCTTTTCCAGGGCAGTTTGTTGTTTAGTGGCAATGATAGCAAGTTTACTGTAACTGGGTTTTTTATAATCATCAGGTTCACAGTCACTTGAATCAGAGGAGGAAGCATCATTCGGTACCTTTGAACCTTTTGCCATGAAGCAGTAGGTTGGAGCAAAGTCATCAGCATAGTCATCAGTGTGGATGGTGTTATCATTTTCTTCAAGGTTGAAGATTGACTTGCTGACGAATGTGGTTGCAAGTGCAAGGCTAGCCTGTGCAAATTCTGAGTCTTCATCAGAACCCTCCTCTTCATCACATTCCTCAGATTCTGCCTCGGAGTCCATTTCCTTGCCAATTAGTGCCCGAGCCTTTCTGAAACTAGTCTTCTTGTGCGATGAGGACTTTGAAGATGAGGATTTTGAAGGTTTCTTCTTTTTCTTCGAGTCATCAGAACTTTCATCCTTGTATTTCATCTTCTTTGATTCCTTTCCCCAACGAGGACAATCAGCAATGTAGTGACCTGATTTCTTGCATTTGTGGCAGGTTCTTTTCTTGTAGTCCTCAGATGAAGATTCTGATTTCCTCATATCTCTTCTTGAAGATTTACCAAACTAGCCATGTCGTGTAAACTTCTGGAATTTCCTCACGAGCATTGCAAGCTCTTGTCCAAATTCTTCAGGATCACCAATGCTACATTTCGAGTCTTCTTCTTCAGATTAGGAAATTGCTTTGGCCTTCAGTGCACGTGGTCTAGAATAGCTTGGTCCATATAGATATCTCTTTTCTTCTTGTTGGAATTCATGAGTATTGAGTCTTTCGAGTATATCAGCTGGATCAAGCATCTTGTAGTCTGGTCTTTCTTGAATCATCAGAGCTAAAGTATCAAATGAAGAATCCAAGGATCTTAGCAGTTTCTTCACAACTTCGTGATCAGTAATGCCTCGAGCTCCCAGTGCTTGCAGTTCATTTGATATGTCAGTGAGGCGATCAAAGGTATCTTGGCAGCTTTCATTGTCAAACCTCTTGAAGCGATTGAAGAGATTGCGAAGAACATCAACACGAGAATCACGCTGGGTTGATACTCCTTCATTCACTTTGGACAGCCTTTCCCAGATAAGTTTTCCTAAGCCCAAAGCACTTACTCTGTCATACTGGCCCTTGCTCGGATGGCCACAGATGATATTCTTCGCTTGACAATCAAGTTGCTTGAATTTCTTCACATCAGTAGCAGTGACGATAGGGACGTCATATTCCACAATATACCAGAGATCATTGTCAATAGCTTATAGATGCATCTGCATCTTGGTCTTCCAGAAGGGAAAGTCCTTTCCTTCGAAAGTAGGACATGCTGGAGTAACCTTAATCATGTCTGTAGTCGATATAACTAAAACTCCAGGTGGTTAAACCAAAATCACACGGAACAAGGGAGTACCTTGCTCTGATACCAATTGAAAGTGCGTTATATCGACTACAGGGGGGTGAATAGGAGATTTTTAGAATTTCATCACTGAGGAAATTCCTTTTGTGGAAATTCCTCACTGATGACTAACTTACAGCAGAAACAGCAAAGGATCAGGAGTGCAAAGTATCACTACAACATTTTTTCAGGATGAAGAATATGAGAAACAATTTGCACAGTATGCAGGCATGCAGAAAACAGATGAGGATTGACTCGCGTGAAGAATTTTGGGTTGAGGAATTTCAGAGAAAGTCTTCAGCAAATTCTTCAAACAGTGACAGTGAAAATCATCAACACACAATCTGAGGAATATAAAGAGTTGAGGAAATAGAACCCGTTTCACAGTGAAGACAGTGGTTGATGACCCAGTTCCAACTGTTGTGACAGTTGTACATCTGGTTTGGAGCGGCTTGGTATTGAAACCAAAGGACACGCAGTCCGGGGACACAAAGTCCCTACCGTATTCTCCTTGGGCTAAGAACACACAATCCTCGCCCAACACTCGTGGTAAGTCTTCAGGGCAGACTTCCAAACCCTCACAAACTCGGTCACCTGGCGATCAACAATTGACTGTTGGATTGCTCTAGACCATGATGCCTAACCGTCTGGAGGATGCATAGTTCTCAAAGGTAAAAGGCTTCAGTCCCAAACAGGAACAACTTCTTCAGTTATGCTCAATCACTTGGTTTTTGGTTTGGGGTTTGGTGTTTGGGGTATTTCCTCACTAATGAATTACTCTCGAAGATTTGAGGAATTTGGGTTGCTCTTATGACAAGTGTGAGTTTCAACGGAGCAGCCAACCACCTAATAGTTGTGGGGGTGGCTATTTATAGCCTCGGAGCATCCCGACATGATTTGACATTAATGCCCTTAAATAATATGACCGTTGGTGTGGATAAGACCAATGATGTGGCGTGACTATCGGTAACGGTCGGGACCCTCAGGTGTGAGAGTCCTCATGTCTCTCATATTCCTCACTTGAGGCTTTTGGTAGGATTAGGCTTAGGTTGAGCATCATGAGGAAATCCATTCCAATGTGTTACCTCGACCCCCTTTAACAGTACGGTGTTCCTATTACTCAAGTGTGAAGAAAATAAAACAGAAAGGATAAATCTTCATGCTTCAAAGTCTTCAGATTGATTTTCTTCAGGACACACCGAATTCCTCAATTTCAATATCTTCATGAGGAATATCAATTTCATCGCAAATTCTTCGCGATTCAATTCTTCAGCTTCAGACCAATTTCTTCAGCCGAAGATATACATTTTTAGGGGTCGATATTCATCGAATATTTCAAACTCCTCAGCGACTTATAGATCCTATGTACACTCATGAACACATTAGATACTTAACCTATAAGTCTTCAAACCACCAAAATCACTAAGGGGCACTAGATGCACTTACACGAAGACCCTACAGAACCTGCCTACCAGACCGAGCAGTCCGCCGCTTAGAAGTATGACTTTGGCAATTAGGAGTCTTCCCCAAGCGTAGTTGAGTCCGTGTATCCGTTCATGTGAACCATGAGTGTTGTGTGAACATGTATGATGCAAGCCCCATTTCTGCCTTAGGCAACTTGTAAGCCACTGCATCACTTGTTTTAATTCAATGCGTTAGATTTCCCAAAAACCTTTGTTTAAAACTCTCACACTAGCACGGTACAAAACCCCCTTACTTAGAGCATCATCCCTTATGATTCCCGGCCAATTCGGCATGTTGACATGTCTACTCCCCTGACAAGATGGTGATTTCAACCGGCACTAGCACCTTCAGCAACCCTGGCTCTGCCACCTCTAGCCAGCAGCAGGAAACCAGTGGGAACGCTCAAGCTGGAGATCACCACGAGCAGCAACAAGTCGATATTCCTCCGCCACCCCTCGTTCGAAGAGCCTGACTCTGGCTCAGTTCCTCCAAGCTCTCCGAGAGGAATGTCAAGCCAACAATGTCGCCATCCAACAGCTGGCTCAAGTCATGGTGAACAATCCGCCACAAAACGGAAATGGCAACGGTCACTCTACTCTGTCTGAGTTTATGCGGACTAGGCCACCTATATTCACGGAGACAACTGAACCATTGGACGCCGATGAGTGGATCTGCACTATCGAAGACCTCCTCGTGCTGGTCAAGTGCATTGATGATCGCGCGAAAGTCCTTTATGCTTCTCACTGTATCGGTGGCACGGCCAGAACTTGGCGGGGCGGGTTCCACATCATGCAATAAGGGAAAGCTATCACTTGGGCAGTATTCAAGGAAGGATTCCGCGCTGCTCACATTCCTCCTGGAATGATGACCATTAAGAAGCAGGAATTCCGAGCTTTAAGGCAAGACAGTGGAACCATCAAGGCGTATCTGCATAAGTTTAACAACCTGTCGAGATATGCACTAGAGGACGTCAATACTCAGGCCGCAAAGGTGGAACCCTTAATGGAAGGACTGCAACAATCACTCCGGTATCAACTGGTTGTTTGTGAATGCCGGACCTTCTGCAATATGGTTAACAAGGCCCTCGTGTTGGAGGATAAGCGTCGTGCAATGGACGACACCCGTAAGCGCAAGCTGATGGGTAGTGGAGGACCAGTTACCCGAAACCACGCCCATGGCAGTCAGCCCCAGCAAGACCCAGTTATTAGCAGCAGCAGTACAAGGCACCAACGTTCCGCCAGAACTACTAGCCCCAGCAGGAAGTCAACACCAAGCTAGCCATCAACCCACTGAATAACAGTGGAGTCAATACCAACATCCCGGGACAGATTACCTGCTTTGGATGTGGACAAGCTGGGCACTATTCCATGCAGTGCCCCGAATAAGAAGCCCGATGCCCCGCGCCCCACTGCGCCAAATCAGGTACAAGGTCAAGGAGCGCCAGGCAGGAACCAAGCTCCCCGCAATCAGCAGTACCATAGCAGGGGACGTATTAATCACATCTCCAAAGAAGAAGCACAGGAAGACCCAGACTGCATTCTGGGTACGTTCCTCGTCAACTCCACCTGAGAAACAGTATTGTTTCATTGTGGTGCTTCGCATTCTTTTGTTAGTCAGAAGTTTGCAGAAAAATGTGGTTCGAAGCCTACCCTGCTTAACGGGCAAATAGAAGTACATACCCCGGGAGCAGTGCTATGGACCAACCTAGGATGTAGAGGAGTCAGGATCAATATTAATGGGATAAGCTTCTTAGCAGATTTCATCGCCATTAAGTCGCAAGGCTTAGAAGTGATCCTTGGGATGGATTGGTTGGCCAAGCACCAGAGCATCTTAGATTGTGCCAACAGGACTATTACCATGACAAGTGACCAAGGGGTCAAAGTCAAGTATGTCGCTGAGCCGACATCCACTCAAGTCCCGCAAGTAAATTGTGTATCGGAAGAAGAGCTGGATCGAGTGCCGATAGTCTATGAATACCCGAACGTCTTTCCTGATGAGCTGTCAGGGATGCCTCCTGACCGAGACATCAAGTTCATCATTGACCTCATACCCAAGACTGCATTCGTGACCCGGTACGGTCTATACAAGTGCACCGTCATGTCATTTAGATTGACAAATGCCCCAGCATACTTCATGTACCTCATGAACAAGGTCTTCATGGAATGCCTGGATAAGTTTGTCATCGTTTTCATCGATGGCATATTAATCTTCTCCAAGTCCGAAGAAGAGCATGAGCAACACTTGAGGTTAGTGTTGGAGAAGCTTCGAGAGCACCAACTTTATGCCAAGTTCGTCAAATGCCAATTCTGGCTGCACGAAGTTGGATTCTTGGGTCATACCATGATGGCAAATGGATTAGCGGTCGATCCATCCAAGATTACCACGGTAACCAACTGGGAGTCGCCAATCGATGTGAGGAAGTCAGAAGCTTCCTCGGACTTGCGGGATACTACCGCAAGTTCATAGAAGGATTCTCCCGCATCGCTCGACCAATGATTCAGCTCTTGAAGAAAGGCAAGAAGTTCGAATGGACGCTCGAGTGTGAAGCAAGCTTCCAGGAGTTGAATAAGAGATTGACTACCGCCCCGGTATTGGCTACTCCATATATCAGCAAGGAGTTTGTGATATATTGTAACGCCTCCAGAACTGGGCTCGATGGATTCCTAATGAAAGACGGCAGAGTCATGGCATATCTGTCGCGGCAACTACGACCGCATCAAGAAAACTACGCCACCCATGATCTCAAGTTGGCAGCCGTAGTGCATGCCGTGAAGACATGGCGACATTACCTTCTGAGGAAGCGATGTGAAATATACACTGACCACAAAAGTCTGAAGTATATCTTTACTCAATGGGAATTGAATATGAGGCAGCAAAGATGGTTGGAGTTAATCAAAGACTACGACCTCAGCATTCAATACCACCCCGGTAAGGCCAATGTGGTGGACGATGCCTTAAGACGGAAGGCCGGCACCTTCAATGTCATGCTCAAGGAAAGGCTACCTGCCTTGTATGTAGAGATGGAAAGCTTCAGGTTGGAGCTAGTTGAACCAGAAATCCTAGCTAACCTCGAAGTCAAAACCACGTTGGCAGACAACATCAAGGAGGCCCAGAAAGGGCACAAGAGCATCGAAGGCATCAAGAAGAAGATCCAGGAAGGCAAGGCCCTAGAATTCTTGGTGGATGATCAAGGAGTAGTGTGGTTTCGGAAACGTTTATGCGTACCCAACAAGGCAAAACTCAAGAACTTGATCCTATAGGAAGCTCATAACACACCCTACTTTATTCACCCCGGTGGCACAAAGATGTATCAAGACCTCCGGGAAAGATTCTGGTGGCATGGCATGAAGAGGGAAATAGCATCTTACGTCGCCAAGTGCGACGTATGCCAAAGGGTCAAGGCTGAACACCAACGACATGCTGGAGTACTACAACCTCTCCAAGTGCCTGAATTGAAGTGGGACAAAGTCGGCATGGACTTCATCATTGGTCTTCCCAGATCAAGCAAGGGGCACAATTCCATATGGGTCATTGTCGTCCACCTAACCAAGGTGGCCCATTTCATTCCAGTCAACACCACTTATGATGGTAGCCAGTTGGCTAGCCTGTATATCCATCATATAGTGAGTCTCCACGGAGTTCCCAAGGAGATTGTATCTGACCGAGGCACGCAGCTCACCTCAAGATTCTGGAAGAAGTTCCAAGAAGATCTTGTAACCAAGCTCTCTTTCAGCACCGCCTTCCACCAACAGACGGCCGGACAGATGGAGAGAATGAATCAGATACTCGAAGATATGCTTTGCACATGTGTCTTTGCACATGGAACAAAATGGGAAGACTATCTGTCGTTCCCTGAGTTATCGTACAACAATAGCTATCAGCCCAGTCTCGAGATGGCCCCATTTGAAGTGCTATAGGGTCGGAAGTGCCGCACCCCGCTCAACTGGTCCGAAACCGATGAAGGATTGATTTTCGGGCCGGAAGTTCTGCAGGAGGCAGAAGACAAGGTGCAACTTGTCCGGGAAAACCTGAAGGCATCCAAGTCGCGACAAAAGAGCTATGTGGATTCTCACTGTAGAGAAGTGGAGTTCGTTCCCGGAGACCAGGTGTACCTCTGCGTCAGACCTCTCAAAGGAACCAAGTGTATCCACGTCAAAGGGAAACTTGCTCCAAGGTTCATTGGACCTTTTAAGATCACAACAAGGCATGGAGAAGTTCCTTACCAATTGGAGCTACTTCCGGAACTTTCGGGTGTGCACAACGTCTTCCACATGTCACATCTCCGAAAGTATCTGCAAGCACTGAACCTTCCAGATCTTTATAAGGACATTGACCATCAGGCCATCGACCTCCAACCAGACCTCACTTATCGTGAGAGGTCGATCCGCATCTTGGATAAAGCAGAGCATTGCACCAGAAGCTGCACCATCAAGTACTTCAAGGTTCAGTGGAGCAACCACACCGAAGCAAAACCAACATGGGAGCGTGAAGACTATCTCTGATCCAAATTTCCGTACCTTTTTAGCACCTAGCTTAGGAATCTCGGGGACGAGATTCTTGTAAGGGGGGTAGGTCTGTCACACCCTGTTTTCACCTCACTTTCACTCTAATTTCAAAATCTGAATTTATTAAAACTTTTCAAAAACCAAAGTTGTGAGTGCCATGGTTTTTATTGTATGCTTGTATGCTTGATTGATTAGTATCAAAAACCATATTTTTCATAACATAAATATTCCCAAAAATTCTTTTTCTCAATTTTGACTATTTCAAACCTTGCTTTGGGATTGCACTACAAGTCCTTGAATGCAAGGGAGTGCTCTTACCCAAAGAGGGTGATCTGGTTCTAAAACTATATTAACTTTCCAAAACCATAAAATAATTATTTTATAAATTATTTTCCTATTTTATATGCACGTCCATTTCTGAGGCCAGAAATAATAATCTATATGGAAAATTACTTTTTTGCCATAGAAACGTCTGAGAAAACTTGGAGATACTCATAGGACATATATTTTCAATACATAAGATTTTAAACCCCTATTTATATTCAAAATATTTGAGCAAATCCTTGAAAACCTATTCTATCTTTTTGATCTTTTGGAATATTTCCAATAAAATCCTAGAAAATTCCATAAACCTTCCCAAGCTAAATTTAGTGGCTACACCAAGTGTCACCTCATTCCAAGGTGATTTGGTTCAATAAATAATCCAGAAAACCCTCTCTATCCAGAACCAAGTTGAAACATCTCTACATTGCAAAGTTTATCCAAATGGGTTGAAACTTTGCACGAGTGTTCAACACCCCAAATGAGGAGTCTGTGCCAAAGATGGTATTTGCAAGAGGCAATCTACCCATATTCCCTTTGGAAGGGACAGATCTGCCCATTTGGGGGTGATTTTATGTTTGCATTGCCAAACTTGGCCAATGAAGCTCAAATTTGGTGAAATATCTTATTATTGCCTCAAAATTAATCCTATTAACTCTCATCACCAGTGGTGAGGTGTTGCTATCCCAAACACCTCTCGAACACCTTCTATCATATTACCAAATAAGCTCGTACTCCACTCCACACTTAAGCTCTTCCCTCCAAACTGTTTGACCAAGCAGCCAGCACCACTCTCCAACTATAGGAGAGTGGCCCCTCTTTGAATCCAAGTAGAAGACCCCAAAAACCTCATTTTAGTTATGATCCAATGCTGGCATCTCTTCTTTCCTCTCACCCCATGGCCAGCAGTGAATCCCTCGGCTCCCAAACGGTTAGGCATCTTCAGTCCAAGCCCCAGGACACTCGAAACACGGCTAAAGTGCCCCCAGAGTGCGCTAGCATGCCGCGGCATGCAAAAACTACGCTCTAGGCACGCTGCTGGGCGCACCCGAAGCAAAAGTGGCCAGCCCCGGCCGGTTCGAGCCTCCCCCTAATGCCCATTCGAGTCATCGACCACCTCTCTGTATTAGGGCAGCCCGAAGGCCCCTCCTCCCTCGCTCTGTTGACAGGAGCGATGCGTGCCCACTTGCGCCATATCCAACTAGAGACCATGGTCACGCGTGCACGCTCCTCCTCACTCTCTCCCTCTGAGTGGGTCACGCAGGTCCTAAACCACGTCCGCATACCGTAGTTTCGACCCCACGCACTCACTGCTCCTCCTGTGAGTAGCGGAGAAACCACCGGCGCCATCGGCTCGGTGCACCGTCGGGGGCCTATAAGTAGGCCTTCCCCCTTGCTCCAGCACCTCCATCCCACCTCTCCATTGCCTAAATTCCACCCCTAGCCCCTCCATTTGAGCACAGCGAGGTCCTGCGCTTGAGATCGACTGAGTCCCCTCCGCATCGGAGCTACATCGATCTCAGGCTACGGGCCAACTCTAACGCTCCTTTCACCTCCTCCGTGATCCTAGCAACCTCAGGGAGCTTCCCCATCACCTCCCCGAGCTAATCCACGCCCGTAGCACCTAGTTCATCATCCTCCCGAAACAGCTCCTCCGTAGCCACCTCGTCGCCGTTGAACCAGGGCCTCCCCGTCGACCCCTCGACCACCAGCACGTAGGTGACGGTGAGCTGGTTTCATTTCTGCCTTTGGTTGGGCTCGAGGTCGTCGGTAGGGTCGGCGACGTGCCGCCCCTCCTCTCTATCCTGAGGTGGAAGACGACCCCGACAGGTGGGGCTCACGTGTCGGTGGCTCTTCTCTCTCCCCCTCTCTCCTCTCTGTCGCTGACCGCTGGGGCCCGCGCGTCACGTTTGAACCTGGTCGCGCGCGCACCTGGGCTGGCTGGCTGGCTAGCTGGGCCGGCCCAAGCCTCAGGCCGAGCCAGGCCTGAGCCCCGGACTCTTTTCTTTTTCTGTTTAATCTGGTTTTAAAGGATTTTTATTAAAATGGTTATTCAATATATTTTTATTATTCTTCCACCATAATTCTTCTAAAAATGAGTAGTATTTAACACAGCCTTTGTACAAATTTTTGAGACAACCTTTTTGTTTTATAATAATTAAAAAGGCTATTTGGAATAGTTTTGCTTCTGTTAAAGTGATTTTAAAAATACTCCTTTCACTAAAACCAGGGACAATATTTTAAAATAACAATATGGATTTATCAGAATTAAGCAACATTTTGGAGTGAGTTTGTGATCTATTTTTGAGTGAGTTACTTATTGCTTCTTTATTTATTACGATGATAGAAACCACGTTTGACGAAGGACTTGGACTTGAAGACCCCGAAGACCATGGATAGTTAGTTGATCAAGGCAAGCAGCCCTTTGACCATGTTTGAGCATATGTTATATTGCATGCTAGTAAAGAAAGTACTCTTGTTGCATATGATCATGAATATTCGGTAAATCACTGAAGTGATGTTACCGATGGCTCCTCCGGAGCACTTGCATTTTGAGCATGATCCTACCTCTTACGAGGATCGCGCCAATATCATGTTGATAGGTAGAGATAAGCTTAGTAGAAGCATGAGCATGATGATGGTAAAAATCAAAGGTTTATGAAAACACCATCGGGTGCCATTAATGCCCGAGGGTGATGAAGAGTTAGGTGGCCACTTTTGGAGAAGTGGTGCACCGTGTGTATTTTGGTGTGAGTGGTTTCGGAAATGGGATTAGATTTATGATGTGTCGACCGTCCCAACCTTACATGTGCGACCACTATACCCCTTTCTGGAACGGGGCTTTGTTGATTACTCTGGTCGGTGCTAGCAAAGAGCCACATTACTAGTGTCGGGAGTGATATGTTGTCACTCTCGTGTCGAGGTCATGCCAGGTAAGGTGACTATGCCGTTTTTACGTGTTCTGGGCACACCGTTGGTCCCCGCATGGGTGATACTATCCAGAGTCGGTGCTCGTAAGATGTACATTATGTGGGTTGGGTACCAATCGAGTGGACCTCTTTGTCTAGTATCGTCAGGGGAAAGGCATTGTTCGGGTACTTACCTTGCGTATGTTATATACCGTGAGTCGTGGATGACACGAATCTTCCCAGATCTCGTGGGTACAACGTACAGCCTCTGCAGAGTGTAAAACTATTCGAATAGTCATGTCCACGGT
This sequence comes from Hordeum vulgare subsp. vulgare, assembly GCF_904849725.1. NCBI lineage: Eukaryota > Viridiplantae > Streptophyta > Magnoliopsida > Poales > Poaceae > Hordeum > Hordeum vulgare. The sequence continues at coordinate 264,000,682 of NC_058519.1, read as the reverse complement.
CAAGGACAGTTGGGTGGGTCTGCTTAAACTATGTCCAGTCGTTTCCGCATAAACCAAGCGTGTGTGTTGATATAACTAAGTTTGGTGACTTGCATATCGGGTGAACCGGATCGTGCATCCTTTGACAGATATATTGATATTTGTAACCTGTTCTTCTACAATACCATCTAGCTTATGTTGCATATCCATGATCATGTTTATTTACAGCTAAGCTGCTATCCACCAATATCGCATATTACTTGTTATCCTACGAACTGCATTATACATATCATGGGTTGTTTGCGAGTACATTCAAAGTACTCACTGGCTTGCCACTGGTTATATTATTGACCAGACATGGAAGGGCCGGAGTTTGGAGAAGAGTACGTCAACGGAGACGGACCTGCGAACTAGGACGCTTCCCACTCAAAATGCATGTTGGTCTAGGCTGATGGCATGGGCACCCACTTAGCCCCAAGATTCCGCTACTAGTTGTATCAGTGTGTTTTGGCCTTATAGGACCTACCTTTGTGAACTTGACATGAATGGTCATGTGTTGTGTTATTTCGGTACATTGGATGTTAGACTCTTATTATTCAGCATATGTGTGTTCGGTGAGCATTGATCTGTGGGATCACTGGGCACGTTCATTCGGCGATCTCGACTCGTAAGTCTGGGTCCCCACAGAGCTGGTATCAGATCCATCCTGACTATAGGAAGCCTTAGGTAGCATGGAAGATAGCCAAGACGGGTAGTGCACTCATCCCTTACACATGAGATTTTCTGCACCCACCAAAAATTTCGAACCCTCTTCTACAACCTTGTAGATGGCGCCGTACCTTAGATGCTTCGGGAGACAGGCTTTCCCCTACTTTTGGAAATGGCCGCCGTACGCCGCACGCCCATTTTCCTCTATCACGAGCACTCGGTAAACGCCAACGCAAAGGAATATCACGTGGACGTGATAGTGAAGGCTAACTACTCCCCAAGTAGTTGGTTCTTTGAAGGATCACAGATGGAGAATCTGATGTGGGCAGTGGAGACAGCCGCATGAGAGGCGCTCGTGCGTCTCTGCGAAATCCTTCCCAAGATGGCTAACGAGTCAGCTAGTCGTCACCTGCCTTTTATTAAAGATGGATTTGATGGGAGTTGGACACTCAACCCATCATCGGAGGACGGAACACCACTTAGGTTTCAGTCCTAATTTAGCCTCTCCGCCGACACCTTGACTCATCTTCTTATCAAGGAGTCGATGACGCTTTGCCAAGAGCTACGCCAAGTCAAGGACCTACTTCACTTGGAAAAGTTGAAGACCGCTTAAGGTTAATAAGGAAGGAGCACCCGGAGGACAGTCAGCCATTTCCTTCCAAGGAGGAATACCACCGCTCCAGGCTACTCCTACTCAGAGTTGCCGTCTAACCGTGGAAGAGTACACTGAGCTCCTCACCGCTTCACTGACTAAGAGACGCCATGATGGACCACTTCCCTCTCCCACACCTCTAAAGGAGGAAGGTATCGATGAGGATGAAGACGAAGACCCTACAGAACCTGCCTACGAGACCGAGCAGTCCGCCGCTTAGAAGTACAACTTAGGCAATTAGGAGTCTTCCCCAAGCGTAGTTGAGTCCGTGTATCGGTTCATGGGAACCATGAGTGTTGTGTGAACATGTATGATGCAAGCCACATTTCTGCCTTAGGCAGCTTGTAAGCGACTACATCACTTGTTTTAATTCAATGCATTATATTTCCCAAAAACCTTTGTTTAAAACTCTCACACTAGCATAGTACCAAACCCCCTTATTTAGAGCATCATCCCTTATAATTCCCAGCGAATTCCGCAGGTAGACCTGTCTACTCCCCTGACAGGATTGTGATTTCAACCCGCACCAGCACCTTCGGCAACCCCGGCTCTGCCACCTCTAGCCAGCAGCAAGGAACCGGTGGGAACGCTCAAGCTGGAGATCACCACGAGCCGCAACAAGGAGATATTCCTCCGCCACCGCCTCCTCCGGAGAGCCTGACTGTGGCTCAGTTCCTCCAAGCTCTCCAAGAGGAACATCAAGCCAACAATGTCGCCATCCAATAGTTGGCTCAAGTCTTGGTGAACAATCCGCCACAAAACGGAAATGATAACGGTCGCTCTACTATCTCTGAGTTTATGCGGGCTACGCATCCTATATTCACGGAGACAACTGAACCATTGGATGTCGATGACTGGATCCGCACTATCGAAGACCACCTCGCGCTGGTCAAGTGCACCGATGATCGCGAGAAAGTCCTTTATGCTTCTCACTGTCTCGGTGGCACAACCAGAGCTTGGTGGGATGGATTCCAGATCATGCGAGAAGGGCAAGCTATCACTTGGGCAGTATTCAAGGAAGGATTCCGCGCTGCTCACATTCCTCCTAGAATGATGACCATTAAGAAGTAGGATTTTCAAACTTTAAGGGAAGGCAGTGGAACCGTCAAAGAGTATCTGCATAAGTTTAACCTACTATCGAGATATGCACCAGAGGACGTCAATATTGAGGCCCCAAAGGTGGAATGCTTTATGGAAGGATTGCATCAGTCACTCCAGTATCAACTGGTTGTTTGTGAATGTCGGACCTTCTGCGATCTGGTTAACAAGGCCCTCATGTTGGAGGATAAGTGTCGTGCAATAGATGACACCCGTAAGCGCAAGATGATGGGTAGTGGAGAACCCAGTAACCCGAAACCACGCCCATGGAAGTCAGCCCGAGCAAGACCCAATTATCAGCATCAGCAGTACAAGGGACCAATGTTTCGCCAGAACTACCAGCCCCAGCAGCAAGTAAACATCAAGCCGGCAATCAACCCACCAAATAACATTGGAGTCAAGACCAACATCCCGGGACAGGTTACCTGTTTTGGATGTGGACAAGTTGGGCACTATTCCAGGCAGTACCCCAACAAAAAGCCCGATGCCCCGCACCCCAATGCGCCAAATCAGGGACAAGGTCAAGGAGCACTAGGCAGGATCCAAGTTCCCCGCAATCAGCAGTACCAAAGCAGGGGACGTATTAATCACACCTCCAAAGAAGAATCAAAGGAAGACCCGAACTGCATTCTGGGTACGTTCCTCGTCAACTCCACCCCAGCAACATTATTGTTTCATTGTTGTGCTTCGCATTCTTTTGTTACTCAGAAGTTCGCGAAAAAATGTGATTTTAAGCAACATGACTTTTACCATGACAAGCACCAAGGGGTCAAAGTCAAGTATGTCCCTGAGACGACATCCACTCAAGTCCCGCAAGTAAATTGTGTATTGGGAGAAGAGCTGGATCGAGTGTCGATAGTCTGTGAATACCCGGACGTCTTTCCTGATGAGCTGCGAGGGATGCCTCCTAACCGAGACATCGAGTTCATCATTGAGCTCATGCCTGGGTCAAGGCCTATCTACAAGAAGCCTTATAGGATGGGATCTGAAGAGCTATGAGAGCTGAAGAAGCAGCTGGATGAGCAACTCAGGAAATGATTCATTCATCCGAGTGCATCACCTTGGGGATCACCTGTTCTGTTCATGTCTAAGAAGGATGGGACTATCACACTCTGCGTCGATTACCATTCTCTCAATGAAGTCATGATGAAGAACAAGTACCCACTCCCCAAAATTGAGGACTTGTTTGACCAGTTAAATGGAGCCAAGGTATTTTCCAAGATCAATCTCCGATCTAGATATTACCAGCTGAAGATCCGACCCAAAGACATACCCAAGACTGCATTCGTGACCCGGTACGGTCTATACGAGTGCACCGTCATGTCATTTGGATTGACAAATGCCCCAGCATACTTCATGTACCTCATGAACAAGGTCTTCATGGAATACCTGCATAAGTTTGTCGTCGTTTTCATCGATGACATATTAATCTTCTGCAAGTCCGAAGAAGAGCATGAGCAACACTTGAGGTTAGTGTTGGAGAAGCTTCGAGAGCACCAACTTTATGCCAAATTCAGCAAATGCCAATTCTGGCTGCACGAAGTTGGATTCTTGGGTCATACCATGACGGCAAATGGATTGGCGGTTGATCCTTCCAAGATTACCACGGTAAACAAATCGGAGTCGGTAATTGATGTGAAGGAAGTCTGAACCTTCCTGGGACTCGCCGGATACTACGGCAAGTTCATAGAAGGATTCTCCTGCATCACTCGACAAAATGACTCAGCTCTTGAAGAAAAGCAAGAAGTTCGAATGGACGCCGGAGTGTGAAGCAAGCTTCGAGGAGTTGAATAAGAGATTAACTACCGCCCCGGTATTGGCTACTCCAGATATCAGCAAGGAGTTTGTCATATATTGTGACACCTCCAGAATTGGGATCAGTGGAGTCCTAATGCAAGATGGTAGGGTCGTGGCATATGTGTCACGGCAACTGCGCCCGCACGAGGAAAACTACGCCACCCATGATCTCGAGTTGGCAGCCGTAGTGCATGCCCTGAAGACATGGCGACATTACCTTCTAGGGAAGCGTAGTGAAATATACACTGACCACAAAAGTCTGAAGTATATCTTTACTCAAAGGGAATTGAATATGAGGCAGTGAAGATGGTTGGAGTTAATCAAAGACTATGACCTCAGCATTCAATACCACCCCGGTAAGGCCAATGTGGTGGCCGATGCCTTAAGCCGGAAGGCCAACACCTTGAATTTCATGCTCAAGGAAAGGCTACCCGCCTAGTATGAAGAGATGGAAAGCTTCGGGTTGGAGCTAGTTGAACCAGGATTCCTAGCTAACCTCGAAGTCAAACCCACGCTGGTAGACAACATCAACAAGGCTCAGAAAGGGCACAAGAGCATCGAAGGCATCAAGAAGAAGACCCAGGAAAGCAAGGCCCCAGAATTCTTAGTGGATGAGCGAGGAGTAGTGTGGTTTCGGGAACGTTTATGCATACCCAACAAGGCAGAACTCAAGGACTTGATCCTACAGGAAGCTCATAACACACCCTACTCTATTCACCCCGGTGGCACCAAGATGTACCAAGACCTCCGGGAAAGATTCTGGTGGCCCGGCATGAAGAGGGAAATAGCATCTTACGTTGCCAAGTGCGACGTATGCCAAAGGGTCAAGGCTGAACACCAACGACCTACTGGACTACTACAACCTCTCCAAGTGCCTGAATGGAAGTGGGACAAAGTCGGCATGGACTTCATCATTGGTCTTCCCAGATCAAGCAAGGGGCACAATTCCATATGGATCATTGTCGACCACCTAACAAAGGTGGCCCATTTCATTCCAGTCAACACCACTTATGATGGTAGCCAGTTGGCTAGCCTGTATATCCGTCGTATAGTGAGTCTCCACGGAGTTCCCAAGGAGATTGTATCTGACCGAGGCACGCAGTTCATCTCATGATTCTGGAAGAAGTTCCAAGAAGCTCTCAGAACCAAGCTCTCTTTCAGCACCGCCTTCCACCCATGGACGGGCGGACAGACGGAGAGAGTGAATTAGATACTCGAAGATATGCTCCGTGCATGTGTCTTCGCACATGGGACCGAATGGGAAGATTGTCTGTCGTTCGTTGAGTTCTCATACAACAACAGCTATCAGTCCAATCTCATATGGCCCCATTTGAAGTGCTATAGGGATGGAAGTGCTGCACCCCGCTCAACTGGTCCGAAACCGGCGAAGGATTGATTTTCGGGCCGGAAGTTCTACACGAGGCAGAAGGCAAGGTCCAACTTGTTCGGGAAAACCTGAAGGCAGCCAAGTCGCGACAAAAGGGCTATGCGGATTCTCACCGCAGAGAAGTGGAGTTCCTTCCTGGAGACCAGGTGTACCTCCGTGTCACACCTCTCAGACGAACCAAGCATTTCCATGTCAAAGCGCAACTTTCTCCAAGGTTCATTGGACCTTTTAAGATCACGGCAAGGGCGTGGAGAAGGTGCTTACCAATTGGAGCTACTTTTGGAACTTTCGAGTGTGCACAACTTCTTCCACGTGTCACAACTTCGGAAGTGTCTGCAAGCGCCGAACCATCCAGATATTTATAAGTACATTGACCATCAGGCCATCGACCTCCAGCCAGGCCTCACTTATCATGAGAGGCCGATCCGCATCTTGTATGAACAAGAGCATTGAACCAGAAGCCGCACCATCAAGTACTTCAAGGTTCAGTGGAGCAACCACACATAAGCAGAAGCAACATGGGATCGTGAAGACTACCTCTGATCCGAATTTCCGTACCTTTTTAGCACCTAGCTTAGGAATCTCGGGGACGAGATTCTTGTAAGGGGGATAGGTCTATCACACCCTGTTTTCACCTCACTTTCACTGTAATTTCAAAATCTGAATTTATTAAAACTTTTCACAAACCAATGTTGTGAGTGCCATGGTTGTCATTGTATGCTTGTATGCTTGATTGAGTAGTATCAAAAACCATATTTTTCATAACATAAATATTCCCAAAAAATCTTTTTCTTAATTTTGACTATTTCAAACCTTTCTTTGGGATTGCATTACAAGTCCTTGAATGCAAGGGAGTGCTCTTACCCAAAGATGGTGATCTGGTTCTAAAACTATTATAACTTTCCAAAGGAGAAGAAAGAGGAAAAATGAGAAGAAGGGGACAAAAGGATAAGAAGAAGAAGGAGAAGAAGGAGAAGAAGAAGGAGAAGAAGGAGAAGAAGAAGGAGAAGGAGCTCCCGCTCCTTCTCCTTCTTCTTCTCCTTCTTCTCCTTCTTCTTCTCCTTCTTCTCCTTCTTCTTCTTCTCCTGTTCCTTCTCCTCCTCCTCCTCCTCCTCCTCCTCCTCCTTTTTCTTCTTCTTCTCCTCTTCCTTCTCCTTCTCCTCCTCCTCCTCCTTCTTTTACTTCTTCTTCTCTTTCTCTTCTCCTATAGTTAGCTAGGGTTCCACCTAAATGACATAATTAGCTTAGTTAGCTCCCAAATGGTCTATACTTAGCTAATTTCTCTCCGAAATAACCTATATATACACTACTTCATCTAGTATTATTTTTCTAACTTTCTTATTTGTCATTTTGCAGATTACCTTCACTTCACGGGAAGCTTGGTTGATGGAATGCTTGAAGATGATTTCTTGTACCATGGGTTGTATTGAAACTATTGTAGTATATGAATATATGAAACTTTGTATGCACGTGGATGAAACTGGTGTAATATATGGTTTGGTACGGATGTAACTTGCATAATATGTATGCACTATGGATGAGAGTTATTTTAATATGGTTATGAGTACGGAAAGAAATTTATTTATGTCAAATATATATATATATATATATATCCTGATTATTGTTAAAAATGCTGGATATAACAAAAAATAAATAAACAAGGGGCTGGTTCCCCTCTTTGTCGTCTGCCAACACATGGCAAAGGGGGGGAGGCACATGGCAAAGGGGGAATCTGCCCCCTCTCTCTCCCCTCTTTGCCGTCTGCCAACACATGGCAAGGGGGGAAGGCACATGGCAAAGGGGGAATCTGCCCCCTCTCTCTCCCCTCTTTGTCGTCTGCCCCCACATGGCAAAGGGGGGGAAGGCACATGGCAAAGGGGGAATCTGCCCCCTCTCTCTCCCCTCTTTGCCGTCAGCCCCCACATGGCAAAGGGGGGAGGCACATGGCAAAGGGGGAATCTGCCCCCTCTGTCTCCCCTCTTTGTCGTCTGCCCCCACATGGCAAAGGGGGGAAGGCAGACGACAAAGGGGGGAATCTGCCCCCTCTCTCTCCCCTCTTTGCCGTCAGCCCCCACATGGCAAAGGGGGGAAGGCAGACGGCAAAGAGAGGAGGCCTGCCGTTAACACTTAACGGGGACGTTGCAATATATGCCGTCCCATTTATTTTGCCGTCTGCCCCCTCATGGCAAAGATTCTTTGCCGTCCGCTTTGTGAAAGCAGACAGCAAAGAGCCTCTTCACCATATTATTTTTTACCGTCTACTTTGTCATGAGGGGGCAGACGACAAAGCCTTTGCCGTCCGTGGTTGCCCCCTTTGCCGTCCGCCTTGGCAGACGGCAAATTTCTGAATTTCAGTAGTGATATATTGATATCTATAACATGTTCTTCTAAAATACCATCTAGCTTATCTTGCATATCCATGATCATGGTTATTTAGAGTTAAGCTGCTCTCCACCAATACCGCATGTTACTTGCTATCCTACCAACTGCATTATACATATCATGGGCTGTTTACGAGTACATTCAAAGTACTCACTGGCTTGCCACTGGTTATATTATTGACCAGACATGGAAGGACAGGAGTCTGGAGAAGAGTACGTCATCGGAGATGGACCTGCGAACTAGGACGCTTCCCAGCCAGAATGCTTGTTGGTGTAGGCTGATGGCATGGGCACCCGCTTAGCCCCAAGATTCCGCTACTAGTTGTATCAGTGTGTTTTGGCCTTATAGGCCCTACCTTTGTGAACTTGACCTGAATGGTCATGTGTTGTATTATTTTGATACGTTAGATGTAAGACTCTTATTATTCAGCATTTGTGTGTTCGGTGAGCATTGATCTCTAGGATCACTGAGCATGTTCATTCGGCGATCTCGACTCATAAGTCAGGGTCCCCACAATAGCATTAGCCCGTGTTGTGGTAGAGCTGCCCAAGCCCCCGCAGCTCGCCATCTAGCCCCGTGGAACAGAGTTGATCTCGTCTGCTAGCCCCGACCGCCTCTTGCATCGCCACGTCACCCCCTCCACTCCCATGGCCGAGCCTCCGTTCTTATCCATGCGCATCATGGAAACCGGCATCACGTGCCTATATAAGGGGTCCTAGATGCTCTATTCGTGGAATATGATCACTCCTCACTCACCTAGTACATCCCTAGAGCAACGATACCACCCAGGGAGCTCGTCCCCCTCACCTCCGGAGGAGGCACCCTCCATCCCCAACCAATCATCTCTAACCAAACTAGAGCAACCCTCTCCCCATTCTTCCCACCATTAGCTTCACTGCGACCCCACCGGACCGTTTCAGTTTCCATTTTGGCCTAAGCGAGCCCATGGCGGAAGTTCTTTCTTTACCGGAGCCCCCCTCCGCCATGGATGAAGGGCTGCTCACCCTCGAGCTCCTCGTGCCCTTAACAACGTCGAATGGACGCGGCATCCCTTCCCGAGCATCTCCGTATGAAGAGCACCCTGAGTGGTAACATGTGTCACCGGGAATCGCTGCTGGAGTTCAACTCTTTTCCTGCCCACAATCGCGGAAGGTGGGGGATAAACCCGACATGTGGGTCCCTCCTCTTGGTGTGGCAGCCTCTCCCTCGATCACGTAGCTGCGCTGGCACACTTTCCCCGCGAGGAGGCGTATTTCATTGAGTACGTTTTGCTCCTGAAGAGATGCTTTCTGAATAAACCGTTTTCTTTCCTGTTTATTTTTTAGAAACGGAAGTTTGACTGGCTTTATCTTTATAACTAAAACTCCAATTTACTTGATTATTTTTTTGTTGTTTCTCAAATTTCATGTAGTTATTTTAAGATTTATTTCGAAATTTTACAAACAAATTTTTTGTACTCTTTTGAATTGTATGTTGATTTGAATATTTTCAAAAATAGGTGTTTGGAGGGAAGATTAAAACTTCCAACAAGTTTTGGTGTGCACCTCACCTGATCTCGGATATAATATTAGTTGTGTGCTATTAGAAATGAACTTTATCAATATGCTAAAGTGGAGTCACATTATTTCATGTGGAGGTATAATCATGCCTATATGTAAATGATGAGAATGTATTTCTGTTAAATTTGAGATGCATCTGACAGTGGCCACTGCCTTATGCCACACATGCCAACCGGGTGGAACGAGGAGAAGTATATGTCTCGGGGAAACACAACTTTGGAGCTGACATCTCGTTCGGACGAGGATGATCAGTGAGTCATGATGGCGTATGATAGGTGGTGATTCTCTCTGGAATTGTGAAACATGCTTGATGTGCTAATCATGCAGGGAAGATATAAACCTCCTGAGTCGAACGTAGATTGAGTCTTGTTCCACTAACCTCCCTCACTTGTTTTGTGCTACCGCTTGTACCTGTCGAAGGCAGCGTACGGTTCAGTAAGTCGTCAACCCCTTTCCTGGCACACACCGTATAGAGAGGCCATAATGAGAAATGTCAGTGGCCCCTGGTAGGCATGTCACTTGGTCAAGGGGCCTGGGTGTTTCGGTTAGACCGAAGAGGTTATCTCCCCCGTGTGCGCACGTTATATATATTTTGATCCCATGCTAGTGTAGATCTTAATCTTCCCACTTAGAGTTTTAACTTAACGAGTGTTGTGTGTGATTCGAGGCATCGGGAAGTTTGAACCGGTGTGTGCAGGTGAGGTGTGTTTCAACTGAAAGACTGTAATCAAAATTAGTTGACATCTCTGGTTAACTAAAGAAATCCATTACTCGTTGGTAAAGAGTGCACCCTCTCTAGAGTTTTATATCTATTTGGATAGACGTGTCCGCGGTGAAGGACTACAAGATGGGATAGGTCAATTGTCGGTCTGAGTGTCGGTCTTCAGAGGAAATTAACTTAACCATGAGAATAATCGTGACATGACGTGGATGATCGTATTTATTATTTTACAATGGACTAACCCTTTCTGGTATTTATAAATGTTAAATATCCCTCGAACGGTCCTGCCTCCTGGATATTCATTGTTATTATTTCATATAAACCCTTTATGTGACATTGCTCGCCCGAGTGTGGCATGTATTTTATTATTTCATATAAGCCCTTTATGTGGTGTCTCTCACACGCCCGACTGTGGCATCTATTTTATTATTTCATATAAGACCTTTATGTGACGTCGCTGAGACGCCCGACTGTGGCATGTATTTTATTATTTCATAAGCCCTTTATATGGTGTCGCTCAGATGCCCGACTGTGGCATGTATTTTATTATTTCATATAAGACCTTTATGTGGTGTCGCTCATATGCCCGACTGTTGCCGTATTTTATTATCTCATATAATCCCTTTATGTGGTGTCACTCAGACACCCGACTGAGGCATGTCTTATATCCTTATCCTTTCGAGGTGTCGCTTTAGACACCCGATCAGACTATTTCATGTTCTTGGAAAAATCGGGAGGATTACCGCCCAATGTTCCATTTAACTTTCATTCATTGATTTCTTATTAAAATCTCAGTATGGATAAACTACCAGCTTACTTGCATTTATGACATTAACTTATGACTGACAGAATAACATTGAATTATTCTAAGTGCATATTAATCACCTGTTATTTTATGTTTGTTCTCACGATGTTTACGAGTACATTCAAAGTACTCACTGGCTTGTTCATGGTTATTGTCTTAGCCAGATTGCATGTTCGGAGAGGAGCATCCCGACGACAGTCCTGGAAACTAGGCACCGAAGATAGCATCTGCGTGAGATAGGAAATATCCCGGTCAGTTGTTCCTCTGGGAAATGGAGTCCCATAGACGCTAGAGATCCCCAACCGCTTCCCCCATCAACCACTAGAAACATTTTATTGTACTCCATAGGCCATCATGGTCTTGTACTTCAGATTTTTCTTCTGCTTGGATATTTGTATCAAGGAATTGTGCACCAGCTAACAGTATTCCTGGGGCTGGTATGCACAGGGGTCATTTTGGTGGGAATTCAATATCCCGGAAAAATCGTCCATGAGAGCAGTTCCTGTTCCGAGTTACAAATATGAGCAACCGAACCGGTATCAAATACCCAGGCACTACTATCAGAGCTAGTAAGGTACACATTAATAACATGCATATCAAATATACTGTTGTTTATGTTGTCAGCTTTCTTATCAGCTACTAAGATACACTATCTTGGACATCTTCTATGATTGTGAACCCCCATTAATTATTTTCAAACTTGATCAAATAATTGATGTTGGAGAAGCAAGAAAACATAATGGGTTATGTTTGCTTATATTTGCATAGAAATTATAGTGTCATGGATCCTCTAACATGTGGTGCTTGCTTATAATCTTTGCTAGCCAAAAACATTGTACTAAGTAGAGATACTACTTGTACGTCCAAACACCCTTAAACATAATTTCTCGTCATAAGAGTCCACTGTGTCTACCTATGGTTTGAACAAGATCCTTCAAGTAAATTTTAGTTTGTGTAGAGCAATAAAAATTGCTCCTAAATATGTATGATCTTTTATTGTGAGGGAAAATAAGCTTTATACGAACTTATGATGGTAAAGCAATAAAAGCGACGGGGGTGCTCAACAATGGTTACCATCATAAGGGGCAATGTATAGTGATGTTCCTTTGCATTAAGAGTTTTCACATCCAAAAATTAAAAGCGCATGACAACATCTGTTTCCCTCTTTGAAGGGCATATCTTTTATTTTTCAAGCTTTATTTTTATGTAAGAGTCAAAAATATTTACTTTCCAATCTAAATTATTCTTCAGTTGGCAATCGTATGTGGTAGGGAAAGATCCATGCACATATATCCAGCTAAATATATGTAATCATGAGATATTATTATTGACATTATCCCTAAGATAAATAAGTTGGGTGGTGAAACATTAAGCCCATGTCTTCCTTAGAGTTTGATTTCAACGGTTTGTTCTAATTATATGATTTTACTGCGAGCAATCATGGAAGACTATATGATTGTTGAGTATGTGCAGTTTTGAGGGATCGATAGAAGATGTGTCTAGAGGGGGGTGAATTATCCCGGTCAGTTGTTCCTGTGGGAAAGGGAGTCCCATAGATGCTAGAGATCCCCAACCGCTTCCCCCATCAACCACTAGAAACCTTTTATTGTAATCCATAGGCCATCATGGTCTTATACTTCTGATTTTTCTTTTTCTTGGATATTTGTATCAAGGAATTGTGCACCAGCGAATAGTATTCCTGGGGCTGGTATGCACAAGGGTCATTTTCGTAGGAATTCAGTATCCCAGAAAAATCGGCCCTGGTAGCAGTTCCTGTTCCGAGTTACAAATATGAGCAACCGAACCAGTATCAAATACCCAGGCACTACTACGAGAGCTAGTAAGGTACACATTAATAACATGTATATCAAATATACCGTTGTTTATGTTGCCAACCTTCTTATCAGCTAGTAAGATACGCTATCTTGGATATCTTCTATGATTGTGAACCCCCATTAATTATTTTCAAACTTGATCAAATAGTTGATGTTGGAGAAGGAAGACAACATAATAGGTTATGTTTGCTTATATTTGCATAGAAGTTATAGTGTCATGGATCCTCTAACATGGTGCTTGCTTATAATCTTTGCTAGCCAAAAACATTGTACTAAGTAGAGATACTACTTGTACGTCCAAACACACTTAAACATAGTTTCTCGTCATAAGAGTCCACTTTGTTTACCTATGGTTTGAACAAGATCCTTCAAGTAAATTTTCTTTTGTGCAGAGCAATAAAAATTGCTCCTAAATATGTATGATCTTTTATTGTGTGGGAAAATAAGCTTTATACGAACTTATGATGGTAAAGCAATAAAAGTGACGGGGTTGCTCAACAATGGTTGCCAACATAAGGGGCAATATATAGTTATGTTCATTTGCATTAAGAATTTTCACATCCAAAAATTAAAAGCACATGACAACATCTGTTCCCCTCTTTGAAGGGCCTATCTTTTATTTTTCAAGCTTTATTTTTATGTAAGAGTCAAAAATATTTACTTTCCAATCTAAATTATTCTTTAGTTGGCAATCGCTATGTGGTAGGGAAAGATCCATGAACATATATCCAGCTAAATATATGTAATCATGAGATATTAGTATTGACATTATCCCTAAGATAAATAAGTTGGGTGGTGAAACATTAAGCCCATATCTTCCTTAGAGTTTGATTTCAACGGTTTGTTCTAATTATATGCTTTTACTGCGAGCAGTCATGGAAGACTATCTGATTGTTGAGTATGTGAAGTTTTGAGGGATCGATAGAAGATGTGTCTAGAGGGGGGTGAATAGACTACTTGTCAAGATAAAATTCCTAACCTAACCCAAGTTCAAGGATGGCGGAAATTCAGCAATTCTAACAAGTCTAGTGCACCCTACACATGCTAGTCAACATATATGACAACGGAAAAGTAAATAATTTGCACATGTCAAGGACTAGAGTTTAGGAGATCAAACGGAAAGAGGGTGACACAGCAATTGTTGGCATGGTTCCGATAGGTGGCGCTATTGTACGTCCATGTTAGTGGAGACTTCAACCCACGAAGGGTAATGGCTACGAGAGTCCACGGAGGGCTCCACCCACAAGGCGTCCATAAAGAAGTGACCTTGTCTATTCCACCAGAGCTTCCGCCCATGAAGGACTAGCCTTACTCATGGTAGATCTTCACGAAGTAGGCGATATCCTTGCCCTTACAAACATCTTGGTTCCACTCCACAACATGAAGTAGGAGGCTCCCAAGCGACACCTAACCAATCTAGGAGACACCACCCGCCAAAAGGTAAAAGATGTGGTAGATCAATGAACTCCTTGCTCTGTGCTTCTAAAGATAGTATCCTCAACACGAAATCATTCTCTCACAGAATATGCATGGGTAGAAGAGATTGATTTGGAAGAAAGCAGTTTGGGGAGGCTAGAGATCAAGTTTCAAAATGGTTGGCTTGGAATATCTTGGTCTCAACACATGAGTAGGTGGTTCTCTCTCAGAAAATGGATTTAGCAATGAAGTGTGTGTTCTGAGTGCTTCTCCCACGAGTGAGAGGTGGGTGAAGGGCTATATATAGGCAGCACACAAAATCTAACCGTTACACCTATAGTGGCAAACTCGGTGACAACAAAGTTACAAACTCGGTGGTACCAATTAGCACAAAAGGCAGAACTTTTGAATCTCGGTGAGACCAATATACACAACTCGGTGGCACCGAAAAGGTGGCTAACGTTTAGATGGACAAACTCGGCGGCACCGATACTCAAACCCGTAAATTCCGACTTTCTGTACCGAGGCAACAGAATGTTGGTCACACTGAACTCGATAGCACCGATATGGATTCGGTTGCACCGATTTGGTGGGAATGGCTAGTGTTTCTGTCTGAGATCAAACTCGGTGGGTCTGAAATGTGGAAGTTGGTGACACCAAACTTGAGTATGTGGAATTTGACAGAATGGATATGTGGGAAAATAACTGAGTATTTTGATGGCTAACTTTGAGCGATCAATTCATTTTACTACCTCATCCCCTTTTAATAGTATTGGCTTTCCTATGGACTCAAAAGTGTTTTCTCACATATATAAAATGAAGAGTCTTCTTGCTTGAAGCTTGAGCCAATATTATTCCTTTCTTGCATCAAGGGGCATCTCTACATAATCCTTTAGCCAACGCTCTCCATGGACTAAACCTAAAATATCTTGGTAAAAGTGTTAGTCCAAGAGACGATGTATGTTGTCATGAATTATTAAAACCACCAAGGGGGCATATGTGCTTTCAATGTCCCCATTTTTGGTAATTGATGACAACATACAATCAAAGCTTCAAACAAGGATAAGCATTAGAATAGTTGCTTTGAAGGAAACATGACTGGTACAGGCTCCCCCTAAATGTGTGCAATTCCTTTAAAGGAGAGTTGCTTTGGAATGCATGGACACACACAAGGTAGAAGGACCCGACATGTCATAGACATCCTGGATATATGCATCAAACATGTGTGAATGAAGGGCTTCCATGTTCAAGACTCCCTCTTGCAAACAATATGTGCAAGAAATAAGAGGTCGTCATGAACAAGGATATGATGTATATACTTACCTTGAGGATCTTGAGCATCTTAACATAGAAGTAAACTTGGGGAAACAAATGTTAGATAACACAAGAGTACTCTGTTGTAAAGATGCAAAGAGCTTCAAAAGTACCAAGATATTGAAGACATATTGAAGATAGGATTTGATGAAAGAATATGTCTCCAAGAGAAATAAGAACTTTCTCCCCTAAGGATGAATATGTGATAATTTCCTCTCCCCGTCTATCATAGCATTGGATATTGGGAGTAGGTAGGTTAATATAAGTTCAAACCAATAAAATAACTTTATCTCTCTCCCCCTTAATATGTAAGGTTTGATATATCTCCCCTTAGGTATATCTCCCTGAAGGTGGACCTTCCTTTAGGAACAGATATCTTCCCGATTGATATTTCTCCCCCTTTTGTGTAAGCTTCTTGGTGATATGTTTCCCCTAAAAATAGGTTCATTGAATGGAAGCTTTGATATTTCTCCCCCTTTGGCATTAATTTCCAAAAAGGTCAGAGGGTAAGGGCTCATTGAGAGAAAGGGATCCTGGATACTTCTCTCTTTGATAAGGGTTCCTTGAATTTGTCTTTTCTCCCCCTTGGATAGTCTCTAGGGTTCATCGAATGTTCTCCCCCTTTAATATGGATAAGAGTTCCTTGAAATATCTCCCCCTATGTTAGGGATCCTAGATGATTCTCCCTCTTATATTGTATGGGAACATTGATATTTTTCTCCCCCAAGAGAAGTTTTCTCCCCTAAAAAAGCTAAAACGGATTTTATCTCAGAAAATTTTCAATAAGATGCTAGGAGGCAATGAAACATGAGATCATTGATAATCTTTCTCCCTAAGGAAAAAATCCAGAAGAAAATATTAGAGCAACTAAGGCAGTTACAATATCGGAGTCACCGAGGCAAAGTGGTTCGGTAGAATCAAGAATGGGATTCAGGCCTGTGGGAGAAATTGGTTGGACCGAGTTTCCCAGATAGGTGAGACCGAGTTGCAATGAAATTCAAGTCCTCAACTGAAAAAGGGTAAAAAAATAATCTTATCTGCTCTTTTTGTTTAAGAATCGAAGGAGTGTTTCAAGATTCCAATTGTAAAAATTTCCAATAGTGAAAGAAACCAAAAGTAAAAGAGAAACATAAGGTAGCAACAAGAATATTTTTTTGATTTTTGAAATATATACATACATTTAGATGAGAGTTGAATGGTTCCTATAGAATATGAAAGGTCAAATGTGAACCATACAATAATCTCCATCTAGATGTGGGGCGGTGACTAGGTCACCTATATTAGAGTATTTGACTTGAGGAGTCAAGCAAGGATGCTTGATCAGAGGTCATACTCATCACTAAGCTCGAAATGGGGTTACCATTTTTCGATTGAGCATATCAATGTATTCCTATCACTTGAGTTGCTTTACCCCATGAATTCGTGTAGAGATTTATCAAGGATATGAGTACATACCTTCGAATGATGTTGATGATGTGGCATGTAGGTGAACTTGTTGTGGATGCTCAAAGTTGATGAAGATCATCTTGAGTTGGGAACTATCCATGTCGTTTTGGTTCACTTTTCACCTACAATGGTTAGTCACGCATGGAAGAACATAATATATCCCATTGACATGAGTGAAACTCAATATCATAGAATTGTCAAGGATATGTTTTTCTTGTCTTCTTCCTCCAACTCTGAAGTAAATATTGTTGATACTTGTCCATGTCAAGATTGCTTTTGATGTGAGTTGATTGCAATCTTGTGGAGTGTATTTCTTCCAAGTACTTACAAAACGTTAGATGCAATACAAGGGAGCATAGCTTACAAGATATAGGATAGTCATATCAATGAAATCATGGAATGGGTAGTCAATATCATGCCCTTGCATGCATCCGAGTGAGTCTAGTTTAGGTTTGAAGCATCAATGATGTTCAACTCACTCCTCAAATGACAGAACACTTTCTCATCAAGTGGTTTCGTAAAGATATCAGCTAGTTGTTTGTCAGTACGAACATGCTTGAGATCTATATCTCCTTTACCAACATGATCGCGAATGAAATGATGTCGCACTTGGATGTGTTTTGTTCTAGAATGTTGCATAGAATTATAGGCAATCTTAATAGCACTTTTATTTTCACATAACAATGGAACTTTTCGAACATGAATGCCATGATCCTTAAACGTTTGTGTCGTCCAAAGTAATTGGGCACAACATGATCCGATGGCAATGTATTCAGCTTCGGCGGTAGATAAGGATACCTAGTTTTGTTTCTTGGACGACTAAGAGACAAGAGATCTCCCAAGAAATTGACATGTACCCGAGGTGGATTTTCTGTCAACCTTGTTTCTGGCATAGTACGAGTTGGAATAGCCAACAAGATTAAAAGAAGATCACTTGGGATACCATATGCCAAAGTTTGGTGTATGTATAAGGTATCTAACTATCCTTTTCACGGCCAATAGATGACACTCTTTTGGTGCTGCTTGGTATCGGGCACACATGCAAACACTCAGCATGATGTCAGGACGGGAGGCACATAAATATAGCAATAAACCAATCATTGATTGATAAACCTTTTGATCAACTCGTTTCTCCTCCTTAGTAAGGTCAAGATGTCCCCTAGTAGGTATGGGGGTTCTCATACCTTTGCATTCTTGCATGTTGAACTTTCTCATTAAGTCCTTGGTTTTCTTGGTTTCAGAGATAAATGTACCTTCTCTCGATTGATTGATTTGCAATCCAAGGAAGAACTTCAGTTCACTCAACATGGACATCTCATACTTCTGTGACATCAACTTCCCAAACTTTTCACTAAAATGCGGGTTAGTAGAACCAAAGATAATATCATCCACATATATTTGGCAGACAAATAGTTCTCCATTAACTCTTTTAGTGAATATGGTTGCATCAATTTTTCCAATCTCGAAACCCTTTTTAATGAGAAACTTTGTTAGGCATTTGTACCAAACTCTAGGGGCTTGTTTTAAACCATATAAAGCTTTATGAAGTTTGTAGACATGATCATGTTTCTTAGGGTTCACAAATCCAGGAGGTTGTTTAACATAAAATTCCTCCTCAATTTCTCCATTGAGAAAGGCACTTATAAAATCCATTTGGTCAAGAGTTATATCATGGTGATTGGCATAAGCTAGAAGAATATGATTGGGTTCAAATCTAGCAACAGGTGCATAAGTCTCACCGTATTCCATACCTTCGACTTGTGTGTATCCTTGGGCTACGAGACGTGCCTTGTTGCGTACAACTTGTCCGTCTTCATCTTGCTTGTTCTGAAACACCCATCTTGTACTAATGATATTCTGCTCGCCTTCGGGCTTTTCAACAAGTGTCCATACTTGGTTCGAGTCGAAGTTGTGTAGCTCTTCATGCATGGCATTCACCCAATCCGGATATTGAAGGGCTTCTTCAACCTTCAAAGGTTCAATGCTAGATATGAAAGAATAATGCTCACAAAAGTTCGCTAAACGAGATTTAGAGCGAGTGATTCTCCCAGTTTTTATGTCAACGTAGATTTGATTCAACGGATGATCTTTGTCCACTCTTTCTCTAACTCTTGACAGATTCTTCTTTTTGGATGGTGGATCTTCTTCTTCATCATCATTATCTTCCATGTTATCGTTGATGTTATCATCTCTTTGAGGTGGTGGTGAGGAAGATTAGGTAGATCATCATGATGTACTTCTTCCTCTTCTTGATCATGTCATGTACCGTTTGTGGATGCTTCCATGTCATTTTGTGGTTCGCCTTGACGTGAAGTAGGAGCTTCCACTTGAATGGATGAAATGCTTTCCTTCACCTTTATGGGACGAATCTTGTCAATGGACAAGTCTTTGATAGCTTTAGAAGGTTCCTTATCTCCTACATCATTTGGCAATTGTTCGACTTGCGAACCGTTAGTCTCATCAAACCTCACATCTACCGTCTCTTCAACTTTTCGAGTGAAGTTGTTGTACACGGTGAAGAGTTCGATCCATAACCAAGTAGGAAACCTTCATAAGATTTAGGTGCAAATTTAGAGCGACGATGCTTATCAAGAATATAGCACTTAGAGCTGAATACTCGAAAGTATCCAACTTGGGGTTTGTTACGGGTGAGTAGCTCGTATGCCGTTTTACCGAAAAGCTTGTGCAGGTAGAGTCGGTTTATGGCATGGCAAGCTGTTTCCACGGCTTCTGCCCAAAAGTGTCTTGGAGTCTTGTATTCGTCAAGCATCATTCTCGCCATCTCTATGAGAGTCCGGTTATTCCTCTCAATAACTCCATTTTGTTGAGGTGTGTGCGTCGCCGAGAACAAATGTGAGATACCTTCTTCGTCAAGAAAAGTATCCACATTCGTGTTCTTGAACTCCGTTCCGTTATCGCTCCGAACTTTCTTGATCTTCACTTCAAATTGATTCTGAGCTTTCCTAGCAAAGTTCTTGAAGATCATTTGTAACTGTGACTTATCATTAAGAAAGAATACCCACGTAAATCTGGAAGAATCTTCAACCATGACTAAACCATAAGAATTTCCACTGAGACTCTTGTAAGCATTGGGACCAAAGAGATCCATGTGAAGCAGCTCGAGTGGTCTTCTAGTAGTCATGATGTTATTCAAGGGATGACTTCCACGAACTTGCTTTCCTGCTTGACAAGCACTACAAAGTATAGTTTTGTCAAAGATAACATCTTTAACACCAAGAATATGATCACTTTTGATAAGTTTGTCAAGATTACGCATACCAACATGTCCTAGCCTTCTATGCCCTAACCAACCTTTAGAAGATTTTGCAATAAGACATGTATAGGGTTTGGATATCTTAGAGAAATCAACAATGTATAGATCACCTCTATGGAAACAAGTAAAGACAATGTTATGATTGTCGCTACGAAACACTCGGCAGTCAACTTTCGTAAATAGCACATCAAAACCAAAGTTTGCTAGTCTTGAATGGAACTATCATGAGATACGGATAACTTAACAAGACCAAGTACCTTACCCATGGAGTTATCTCCAAAAGTCACATACCTTCCAGGTCCACGGTTTGGTGTGATCTCATGGAACATGTCTTTATCTCCGGTCATGTGATCGATGCATACATTGTCGAGAACCCACTCCTTTCCATCGGCTATGTAGTCTCTAAGGTTCGCCATAGGACTAAGATTCCTCATGGTCTTCTCATACTCGATGCCAAGGTCCTCATCTTCATCGTAGTAGCCATGCACCACATAATCATCATCAGATGAAGTTCCCTCATAAGAAACAAGACTTTCATCAGAATTTTGACTATAACAATGTTCATGTTTATGCATTCGAATGGCTTCAATAATGATATTGTTAATAGTAATGACATCTCCTTTCGCACGCATGAGGGCACGAAGCTCAAATAGGCACTTATCAAAGTTAGGATCGGTTGGCTTCATTTTATCAAAATCAATGCATTTGTGGACAATAATATCAAGATTTTTCAAGTAATAATCTGGATATCTTTTCCCTAAGCTTTTCCACAATGTATGAGCACACTCAAAGTTTTGCAACCGATTAAGCACATTTCTTGGTAATCCTTTAATGATTAGATTGACAGTGTTAAGATTACCAAGCATATAAATTTCATCATCATGAGAAGGATGTATGGGATCAATGGGAGGCGCATAGGGATATTCAACATACTTGTGCAAATAGAACTCATCAAATATATCAAGCATTTCACCTTGCCATTTTCTAAAGTACTCCTCATCAAGAATAGGCATTCTACAATTAAAAATCCCGGAACTAGTCACACTCATCTTCCTCCAACGGTGATTAATCCAAGGTTTTGGAGACCTTGCTCTGATACCAATTAAGGGGACGATGGAAGATGTGTCTAGAGGGGGTGAATAGACTACTTGTCAATATAAAATTCCTAACTTAACGCAAGTTCAAGGAAGGCAGAAATTCAATAATTCTAATCAGTCTAGTGCACCCTACACATGCTAGTCAACATATATGGTAGCGGAGAAGTAAAGACTTTGCACATGTAAAGGAGTAGAGTTTAGGAGATCAAACGCAAAGAGGTTAACACATCGATTTTTGGCATGGTTCCGGTAGGTGGCGCTATCGTACGTCCATGTTAGTGGAGACTTTAACCCACGGAGGGTAACGCCTGCGAGAGTCCACGGAGGGCTCCTCCCACAAGGGTCCATGAAGAAGCGGCCTTGTCTATTCCACCACGGCGTCCGCCATGAAGGACTGGCCTTACTCACGGTAGATCTTCACGAGTTAGGCAATCTCATTGCCCTTAGAAACATCTTGGTTCCACTCCACAACACGAAGTAGGAGGCTCCCAAGCGACACCTAACCAATCTAGGAGGCACCACCCTCCAAAAGGTAATAGATGTGGTAGATCAATGAACTTCTTGCTCTTGTGCTTCTAAAGATAGTCTCCTCGGCACAAAATCACTCTCTCGCAGAATATGCATGGGTAGAAGATATTGATTTGGAGGAAAGCAGTTTGGGGAGGCTAGAGATCAAGTTTCAAATGGTTGGTTTGGAATATCTTGGTATCAACACATGAGTAGGTGGTTCTCTCTCAGAAATGTCTCTGACAATGAAGTGTGTGTTCTGAGTGCTTCTCCCACGAGTGAAAGGTGGGTGAAGGGCTATATATAGGCAGCATGGAAGTGCGTTATATTGACTAGAGGGGGTGAATAGGCGATTTTTACAATTTCATCACTGAGGAAATTCCTTGTGAGGAAAGTCCTTAGTCATGAACTGAGTGCAGCGGAAATAGTACAGAATCAGATGTGCAAAAACGTCTACAGCAAAGTACTCAATGTGATTTCAGAGATTCGGTATGCACAGGTCACAAGTGGACGGTGAGCATGTGAAGATTAACTTAGGTGACGAATTTGAGGTGAGGAATTCAGAGAAAGTCTTGAGTCAAAATCTTCAAACACTACAGATGAAAGTCTTCAACATGCAATTGAGGAAATGAGAAGGTTGAGGAAATGGAACTAGTAGCTCGATGAAGAAAGTTGTTGATAACCCAATTCCAACTGTTGTGATAGTTGTACGTCTGGTTTGGAGCGGCTTGGTAATGAAACCAAAGGACACACGGTCCCTACCGCATTCTCCTTGAGCTAAGGACACACAGTCCTTGCTCAACGCTCGTGCTAAGTCTTTAGGGCACGCTTCCAAACCCTCACAAACTCAGTCACCCGGCGATCCACAAATGACTGATGGATGCTCTAGACCATGACGTCTAACCGTCTGGAGGATACATAGTCCTCAAAGGTAACAAGCATCGGTTCCACGCAGGAATAACTTCTTCAGTGATGCTCAATCGCTTGGGTTTTGGTTTGGGTTTGGGTGTTTGGGGTATTTCCTCACTTGATGATTTTCACTCAAACGTTATAAGGAATTTGGGTTGCTCAAAATGACTAGTGTCAATTTCTCTCGGAGCAGCGAACCAGCTAGTGGTTGTGGGGGCGGCTATTTATATCCTGGGAGTATCCCGACATGATTTGACATAAATGCCCTTTAATAATATGACCATTGGGCGGATAAGATCTATGACAGGTGGCGCGTGGCACGGCAACAGTTGGAACTTTCAACTTTGAAAGTCCTCATGTCTCTCATATTCCTCACTTTGAGGATTTGGTAGATATAGGCTTGGGTTGAGCATCATGAGGAACTTCGTTCCACAGTTTTACCTCAACCCCCTTTAACAATACGTTGTTCCTATGACTCAAGTGTAAAGAAAATGAAACAAAAAGAGTAAATATTCAAGCTTCAAATTCTTCAGAGTGTTTTCTTCAGGACACATTGAATTCCTCATCTTCAATATCTTCATGAGAAATATCAATTTATTCGCAATTTCTTCGCGATCAAAGTCTTCAAGGAATGACCAAAGTCTTCACCCGAAGACATACATTTTTAGGGGTCGATATTCATCGAATAACTCAAACTCCTCAGCGACTTATAGAGCCTCTGTACGCTCACAAACATATCAGTCTCTTAACCTATAAGTCTTCAAACCACCAAAATCACGTAGGGGCACTAGATGCACTTACAATCTCCCCCCTTTTGGTAGTTGATGACAAATAGGTTATGTTTTCAACGGGGATAATAATATCGAATGTAAGTATAGAATTTGAGGAATTTGAAGTGAAGATACAGAGAAACTCCTCGTGAAGATGTGCATGTTTTGAGGAATTTGCTTTGAACGGCACATGCACATTGATGAGATATATCATGGAAATATCCCATGTATCTTGCAATTCATGCATGCATTTGACATATAATATGAGGAATTTGAAATGCATGATGAAAAATGGTGTCTCACGAATTTCAGCATGCATGCATTAATTAACTTGAGGAATAAGCATGCGAGGAAAATCTTTCAAAAGTTTCATAACACCATCGGGCTTAAGTTACAACTCATTACATCAAACACTTCAGAAGAACCAAGAGTTTGTAACTTAATAAAGTTTATAAGCCCATAAATTAACCCGCTTGAATACTAACTCTCAGATTTCTCCCCCTTTGTCATCAAGTGACGAAAAGGGTCGAAACTGAGGACTAACGCCCATGAAGAATTTCACTTATGTGTTGATGTAGTGGCGTGGGCATCCATGGAGTCACACTTCCTTATTAGGCCAGTTGCAGTATCCTTGGGTTCTTCATCTCAATCGACAGTGTGGAATGAAGAAAATGAGTTTTCCACCAAGTTAGGAACTGGGATAGTCTTGAATTTCTTCTTTGGTGGCCATGACCAATCGAAGTCGCGAGTGAATTCCAATTCTTCAAGTCCCTGTGGAGTCTTCAGGTGAGACAATATGGCCCAAGTGCGATCAAATACCTCATGAAGATAATAGTGATTTTTATTCGCATCATTTTGAGTCTCATTGAGTGTTTTCACAATGGAGCCAAACTGGCGTTTTACCCACTTGTGATTGTGATCGACATTTTGATGAAGACTGAGGAGAAGCTCTCTGTTAGTCATCACCCTTGGGGCAGTTGGTCTTGGAGGTTTTGCCCTGCCATCAGTTTCTTGAGTGGCAACGTCATCATATGAGGAATAGGAGACCCTTGCAAAATTGACCATCCATAGGCCGATTTCCTTCATCAATCACAGACTTGCCTTTGCCTTCAACAGGTTCAAAAGATTTCTTGATGACTTTGAGAGGCGGCAGATAACCGAGGTGATTCTGATAGTCAGGTTGGTAGTTGATGGCGAATCTGTGTCTGATGAATCTCATGATTGAAGGCGCATAAACCTTCAGCTCAAATGGTGACAAAGCATTGTCAGCCAAAGTCCTCAAGAAGAAATCATGAAAGTTCATTTTGATGCCATGAATGACATTGAACAGGATATTCTTCATAATTCGAACAACATCTTCTTCCTTATCATGCCCTTTGATAGGTGCAATTGAATATACCAATATTTTGTAAACAGTTCTAGGATAGGAAGAGCTCGAAGCAATTCTCTGGCTGGAGCTTTGTAGTGAGTGTGTTGTGTCATCCGGTCCAGGACCCACGAGTTGATTTCTTTCGAGTTGCGAGAGATATGCAATGTGTCATAGAACTGAAGAATAATGTCAGTATTGCAGTCACCAATATATGAGCAGAATGGCAATAGCCCTGCATCTGGAAGAACACTTAGTACTGGGGTGAAGCAAGGAATTTCCTCCATGTCACAATGAGGAATGTGTGTGTGATGAAATATCTTCCTTTTCCCATAGAGTATAGAAGCATAGTAGTTAAGTTGAGTTCTGGTCCAGAACTTTCTGTGCCTGATGCGAAGCCTATCGTGAGGATTTTCTGTTGGGTAATGTAGTAGTAATTCAAAATTTTCCTACGTCATACCAAGATCTATCTAGCAGAAACCAGCAATGAGAGAGGTTTTAGAGCATCTTCATACCTTTGAAGATTGCTAAGCGGAAGCATTACTATGAACGCGGTTGATGGAGTCGTATCGTAGCGATTCAGATCGCAAAAGATTCTGATCCAAACACCGAACGTTTGGTGTCTCCGCATTCAAAACACCTAAATCCCGGGGTAGTCTCCTCCTTCTTTATCGAAAAAGGAGGGAGGAGAAGTTGAGGGAGAACTTCGGCAGCATGACGACGTGGTGGCGATGGAGTATGGGGCTCTCCGGCAGGGCTTCGCCAAGCACCGCGAAGGAGGAGTAGAGGGAGAGGTAGGGCTACACCAAGAGGTGGTGTTCAAGGTGTGTGCAGCCCTCCCAAACCCTCAACTATATATAGGAGGGAGGAATAGGGGTGCGCCACCCCTAGGGAAACCCTAGGAGGTGCGTCAGCCCTAGATGGAGGTGGAGTGACGCCCTAGGGGGTGGCTTGCCACACAAGGCAGCCCCCACGCCTAGGGTTTGGCCTCCCTTGCCTCCTTGTGCGCCTTGGGCCATGTTCGGTGGCACACCAGTCCATCTAGGGGCCGGTTCCCATCCACTTTTGGCCCACGTAGCCCTTCGGGGCTGGTGGCCCCTCCCGGTGGACCCCCGGAACCCTTCCGGTGGACCCGGTACAATACCAATGATCCACGAAACATTGTCGGCGATCAAATCTCCACTTTATATATATGAATCTTTACCTTCAGACCATTCCGGAACTCCTCATGAAGTTTGAAATCTCATCCGGGACTCCGAACAACCTTCGGTAACCACATATACGATTCCCATAACAACTCTAGCGTCACGGAACCTTAAGCGTGTAAACCCTACGGGTTCTAGAAACATGCAGTCATGACCGAGACATCTCTCCGGCCAATAACCAACAGCAGGGTCTGGATATCCATTTTAGCACCCACATGTTCCACGATGATCTCATCGTATGAACCACAATGTCAAGGATTCACTCAATCCCGTATGCAATTCCCTTTGTCTATCGGTATGACACTTGCCCGAGATTCGATCGTCGGTATCCCTATACCTTGTTCATTCTTGTTACCAGCGAGTCTGTTTACTCGTTCCGTAACCCATCATCCCGTGGCTAACACCTTAGTCATATTGAGATCATTAGGATGATGGATTACCAAGTGGGCCCAGAGATACCTCTTCGTCACAGGGAGTGACAAATCCCAGTCTCGATTCGTACCAACCCAACAGATACTTTCGGAGGTACCTGTAGTGCACCTTTATAATCACTCAGTTACTTGTGACGTTTGATACACCCAAAGCACTACTACGGTATCCAGGAGTTGCACAATCTCATGGTCTAAGGAAATAATACTTGACATTACAAAATCTCTAGCAGACGAACTATATGATCTTGTGCTATGCATAGGATTGGGTCTTGTCCATCACATCATTCTTCTAATGATGTGATCCCGTTATCAATGACATCTAGTGTCCATGATATGGAAACTATGACCATCTATTGATCAACGAGCTAGTAAACTAGAGTCTCACTAGGGACATGTTGTGGTCTATATATTCACACATGTATTACGGTGTGACACCCCGATAGAGGGCCGACACACGTCCGTCCCCAGGATAAGACCGGGCACACGTCAAGAGCATGATAAAGGAATTCTTGGCAAATATGGCTTTATTAATGTAATGGAGTATTACAATACTATTGCTTACAACAATATTACATGACTCCAAGGCTAGCTAAATGGCAGCAGAGGTCTTGATACAGCGGCTTCAACGTCCCTGGTTGGGCTCCATAACTCGCAGGACTGGCTTGGTTACGATCTAGCACGATGAGTCTTCTCCTGCAACTGGCCACGTGCAAGGCCAGGTGAGTACTTTGAATGTACTCGCAAGACAACCAAATACATGGCATCCAAATAAGCAGATAACAAAGCAAGCACAATAAATATCTAATAGCTATTCTAAGCATGGCATGGTATGAACAGGACACATAAATCAAGCATAGCATGACATGGACTAAACATGTAATCTACCACACTAGCATGACACAGATCACAACAAGTGCTTAACTAGTTTCCTATTACCAAATATCAACTTACTCTCTTCTGGGTTGTACCACAACCCTCGACATACTCGTAATCCAACCTGAATGGATCACATCACACGGTCATCTGACCACTCATCATATAGCCTTCTCTTGGCTAACACATCATGTTATCAACATCCTCTCATGTTCACACGAGACGAGTTCTTCCATCATTACTATCATCAATATGGTTGACCATCTACTCAGGTCGGATCGGGCTGTCCATTACCGTGGACTCGGCTATTCGAATAGGTTTGACACTCTGCAGAGGTTGCACACTTTACCCACACTGTGGAGCACTGACCTTGTGATCCCATTCGGGTGGACCGGCATTGCTCCAACGAGACTTTCCTGACTCGTGACACTCTCAACGTACCACCAGCAACCACTCCCTTCCGGAGTCCTGCCCTGGGTGGCCATGTGTCCTCATGACACTTGTGTCCTCATGACACCTGCCACTGTCGTGGCCAAACAAACTGTGCCAAACGGGGATGCCAGCACAAACAACTCAAATGGCTCACAGGATTATCACCGCCTACCTGATCACGGTCAGCGCGCGTGCATAATCCTCCCTCTTTGGAGGTACGATGAGAGATCACGCAATCAGCTCAAGTCAAGGCCGTCCCATATCGACAAGAGGTGGTTGTGCGGATAGGCCCGTACAGGTGACTCTGATCAACCAACTAGGTATCTTATCCTGAATATGATCTGTCGGAGCTGACACTCCAATGTCATAGCCATCTGATAAGCTCTAGCCACTATTATTGATCCATGTTTACAAAGTAATCATAGACAGTAATCTCAACAGTATAATATAAATAACAAGCTATTACTTTACCGATTATAACTGCAGGTGGGACCTTCGGAACCCTTGCATAAAATTAGCAAATAAATCGGTAGCCACCAGAAGGGTCTGTACAACACAGATCTGGGACGTTACCGGAATAACTTAACTCCGACTCAAGACGGCTGGAAAGCAGCTCAAAGCATGAGGCGGTGTTGATAAGAAGAAAGTAGCAGTTCCCTAAGATGGTCGAAGCACAGCTCGGAGCATAGGGTCACCGCTTCGAAAAGAATTTCAACAGTTGCCCGCGACGGCCGAAAAGAAGCTCAGAAAACGGGACAACTGCTGACAAAAGAAATATAAACTTGGCATCCACCCCGGATGGCTGGAAACAGCACAGACTCAGGCATGGTGCCATTACCGAAGAAGATGCGAGCAAGGGTTCGTCAGAGTCATACACAGCACGTCACTATACATTCAGGCACGAGCATTATAAATTAAATATGCAAGAGCAATGTCTAAGGGCGTATGTTAGATGAAAAGTAAGACTAGTAACTATTACTAATATCATCACAGTTATATGCAACTGCACGCTAACAGGGTACAAATAAACACACAAAGTGCAAGCAACGTTATCACGCAAGTCCGGAACTCATGGTAAGAGGTTGGCTTGCCTGGGGGTCGATGAATACTCCGGGAAGAAGTGCAATAACACACCGGAAAGCTTTGCCGGAGAGGGCTTCCCTCTCGGAAGGCTCAAACAAAGGCAAGGGAACAATGGTCATTTCTACTGCACAAGCATCTTATGAAAATAACACTACCAAAACGGGCTCGACGAAACGAAGACGTGGGCGCTGGTTTTACCTCAATCGGAGTTACGGTCGCAAAGTTATGGCCATTCATTCGTTAAGCGATGAAACAAACAGAATATGTTCATTTTAGTCCTTAGCGAGTGAACGTTCATAACCTAAAAGGTTCGGCCGGCTGAGCTGAAACAGAAAGCGCCTTTCTGTCAAATACGCTTTCGGTAAACCGAAAGCGTATTTCGCCCTTTTCCGTCTCCACTTACGCGCGTGGGCCCGGGGGGCGGGGTTGACTTTCTCCTCTCTCTCCTCTCTATCTCACTTACACCCGGGGCCCACCCCTCTTTCTCTCTCTCCTCTCCTCTCCTTCTCTCTCTCCTGCCCGATGCCTTCTCCTACCTCTCGCCGCTGGAGCAGAGGAGGTCGGCCGCGGGAGCGCCGGCGACTGGCGGCCGTGGGAGCACCGGCCGGCGGGCCGAGGGGGTCGGGCACCCCTCGCCGCACCCGAGGGTGGCCTCAGGGGGGGCAGGGGCGACCCACAGCACCACCCCGGCGGGAGGAGGCGCGATGGCCGACGGGCACCTGGGGCGCCGGTGCCTCGGGGCTTCCCCGGAGAAGCAGAGGGCGGCGGCCGCCGCATCACGGCTAGGTGGGGCTCTGCCCGTGGGGAGGGGAGAGGGGGAGGACCTTGGGGCTGGCACCACCATGATGCTCAGATGGAGCTCTCGGCCATTGGAGAGGCAGGGAGCTCCAGGAGCTCGAATAGGAGGGGGAATGAGACTGCGGCAACTCGATGGTCGACAGGGGGGACTCGGGGACACCTTAAATACCCTTGGAAGGAAGTTTCGGAGAGGTGGCCGACGCTCTACAATGGCGGCCGAAGCTTCGGGGCCATGGCAGCGGCTTCTTTGGCAAGGAATCGAGGGGGAGAGAGCTAAAGAGTGTGCGGGAGAGAAGTGGGAACCTTGCCGACACCTCAAGACAAGTTATAACCCACTATGATCAAGCTCACATCCACTCAAATGCACAGAGCTCTATTTTGGCATGCTCTGCACATGGTCACCACGTGGCCATGGCCTTGCCTTGCCCCTCAAGCTGTCACACCTTGTCAAAGCTTATCTACATACTGTTCTAAGGTGACATGACACAGCACACACCACTAGGGAGCACTTAGGTGACCACACCAAGGTCAAATAGGTTCCAACAGCAAGGTGTTTGTGATGTGGTGTCGCCACCACATTGCAGTTCTTGGCATGATATTGGGTTAAGGTTGACCACTCACTAAGGTCACTATACTGGCCAAAATTCAGCTCAATCCAATAAGTCTATGGGGCACTTCCTTTGTAACTTGGCATACTGACCATAAATGAAGAAGTTGTTGCAGGGGTCAATTGGCTAAATGGAAATGGCTGAAATTTGGAGGAGACTCATGATTTAGGCATATGAAGATACTGGCAAAGATTCATACCATTTGCACACATATAAATGGTACTTCCTTCACAATGCTTCATTTTGGACAGGAAGTTAAATAATTTGCTGGGGAAGAATGGAATGATTAAATGGGCTGAATTTTGGTGGACAAGAATGATTTAACATGTAAACAACTCTGCAAAATTTCAACTCAAGGGGGAACAAGGAATCAAGCACTTCCTTTGCAAACCGAGGATCTGGACAGAATTTGCAAAGGGGCATTGTGCTCAATTTTTGAATTGGGGAACTTGATCTTTTGATGGAAATGATGATTATATGGATATGAGAAGCTCCACAAGTTATTTGGGATTTTTCCTAGCTACCAAAATGGTAGTTCCTTTGGAAAGGCCCCAAATTACTATATTGGCATAAAATAGGAAAATGAAATTTTCCTTTATTCTATGATGGCCAATATTTTTTGAGAGCTTCATAGGATCACAAAGAACATCTCCACAAGATTTCATGAGCATTGGAGATGGATAACTATTTTCTTGGATTTAATTCCTCACACAAGGACAAGCAGGAATTAATTCTAGAGGAGAAATATTGCATATGACTTTGCAATATTTTGGCACATCTGGGGTCTATGAGGGAATGATGATCTCTGGGAAGACTTCAAGGAGCAACGGAGCAATGGAAATGATGGCTCCTTTGAAAACACCAAGACAGGATTCCCAGTTCCAATTCTTCGGAGCTAGGGTTTCAAAAGGGGGTTCGGGGAACAAAGTGGCACAAGGACATGGGAAAAGCACGGAGAGGTTGGGGATAGACTGGGTTCACCTGGTCATTTGCCAAATTCCAGAGGAAAAATCCGGGAGAGAAAAGCTAGGAAGGAATAACAGCACAAAAATCGATAACCCGATTTTTTGGGTGTTACATACGGTTTTCGGTAAATACATTTATAGCATGAATAATAGACAATTATCATGAACAAGGAAATATAATAATAACCAATTTATTATTGCCTCTAGGTTCCAACAGTCTCCCACTTGCACTAGAGTCAATAATCTAGTTACATTGTGATGAATCGAACACCCATAGAGTTCTGGTGTTGATCATGTTTCGCTCATGGAAGAGGTTTAGTGAACACATCTGCAACCTTCAGATCAGTATGTACTATACAAATATCTATATCTCCATCCTAGATGTATCCACGAATAGAGTTGAAGCGGCGCTTGATGTGCTTGGTCTTCTTGTGAAACCTGGGCTCCTTGGCGATGGCAATAGCTCAAGTGTTGTCATAGAAGAGAGTCATCGGTCCCGACGCACTGGGAATAACTCCTATGTTGGTGATGAACTCCTTCATCCAGACTCCTTCATGTGCTGCTTCCGAAGAAGCTATGTACTCCGCTTCATGTGTAGATGCCGCCACGACGCTTTGCTTGCAACTGCACGAGCTGACTGCCCCACCATTCAAAATATACACTTATCCGATTTGTGACTTGGAGTCATCCGGATTTGTGTCGAAGCTAGCATCGACGTAACCCTTTACGACGAGCTCTTCGGCACCTCCAGAAATGAGAAACATATCTTTAGTCCTTTTCGGGTACTTAAGGATATTCTTGACATTTTCTAGTGATACACTCCTGGAACACTTTGGTACCTCCCTACCAAACTTATGGCAAGGTTCACATCAGGTCTGGTACACAGGATGGGTCTACATAATAGAGCCTATGGCTGAAGCATAGGGGATGGTACTCATCATTTCTCTATCTTCTGTCAT
Source organism: Hordeum vulgare subsp. vulgare (assembly GCF_904849725.1). NCBI lineage: Eukaryota > Viridiplantae > Streptophyta > Magnoliopsida > Poales > Poaceae > Hordeum > Hordeum vulgare. The sequence continues at coordinate 263,968,306 of NC_058519.1, read as the reverse complement.
GGTCGGGCATTGAGCTGTGCTCAACCTCACACCTTGTAATACAGGCAAGAATCCCTTCTTGGCCTTATCCATATTGAACTTCTTCAATATCTTGTCAAGGTATGTGCTTTGTGAAAGACCAATGAGGCGTCTTGATCTATCTATATAGATCTTGATGCCTAATATGTAGGCAGCTTCTCCAAGGTCCTTCATTGAAAAACACTTATTTAAATAGGCATTTATGCTATCCAAAAGTTCTATATCATTTCCATCAACAATATGTCATCCACATATAATATGAGAAATGCTACAGATCTCCCACTCACTTTCTTGTAAATACAGGCTTCTCCATAACTCTGTACAAACCCAAATGCTTTGATCACCTCATCAAAGAAAATGTTCCAACTCCGAGATGCTTGCACCAGCCCATAGATGGAGCGATGGAGCTTGCATACCTTGTCAGCATTTTTAGGATCGACAAAACCTACCGGCGGTATCATATACAAATCTTCCTTAAGAAAGTTGTTAAGGAATGTCGTTTTGACGTCCATTTTCCAGATCTCATAATCATAAAATGCGGCAACTGCTAACATGATTCGTACTGAATTCAGCATCGCTACGAGTGAGAAAGTCTCATCGTAATCAATTCCTTGAACTTGTCGATAACCCTTAGCGACAAGTCGAGCCCTATAGATGGTCACATTACCATGCGTGTCAGTCTTCTTCTCGAAGATTCATTTATTTTCTATGGCTCGCCGATCATCGGGCAAGTCCACCAAAGTCCATACTTTGTTCTCATACATCAATCCTATCTCGGATTTCATGGCTACAAGCCATTTGTTGGAATCCGGGCCCGCCATCGCTTCTTCATAGTTCGAAGATTCATTGTTGTCCAACAACATGATTTCCATGACAGGGTTGCCGTACCACTCTAGTGCGGAACATGTCCTTGTGGACCTTCGAGGTTCAGTAGCAACTTGATTCGAAATTTCATGATCATCATCATTAAATTCCTCTCTAGTCGGTTCACGCACCACTGAAACATTTTCCTGCGTTGCGCTACTCTCCGGTTCTAGAAGAGGTAAAATTACCTCATCAAGTTATAATTTCCTCCCACTTACTTCTTTCGAGAGAAACTCTTTCTCTAGAAAGGATCCATTTTTGGCAATAAATTTTTTGCCTTTGGATCTAAGATAGAAGGTATACCCAATAGTTTCCTTACGGTATCCTATGAAGACGCAATTTTTCTTCTTTGGGTTCGAGCTTCTCACGTTGAAGTTTCTTCACATAAGCATCGCAGCCCCAAACTTTCAGAAATGATAGCTTAGGTTTCTTTCCAAACCATAATTCATACGGTGTCATCACGGCGGATTTTGACGGTGCCCTATTTAAAGTGAATGCGACAGTTTCCAATGCATATCCCCAAAATGATAGGGTAAATCGGTAAGAGACATCATAGATCATACCATATCCAATAGAGTGTGATTACGGCGTTCAGACACACCATTACGCTGAGGTGTGTCAGGCGGCGTGAGTTGTGAAACAATTCCACATTTTCTTAAGTGCGTGCCAAACTCGTGACTCAAATATTATCCTCCACGATCAGATTGCAAGAACTTTATTTTGTTGTCATGTTGATTCTCTATCTCACTCTAAAATTCCTTGAACCTTTCATAGGTTTCAGACTTGTGTTTTATTAAGTAGACATACACATATCTTCTTAAGTCATCAGTGAGGGTGAGAACATAACGATAGCCACCGCGATCTTCAACGCTCATTGCACCGCACACATTAGTATGTATTATTTCCAACAAGTTGGTTGCTCGCTCCATTGTTCCAGAGAACGGAGTCTTGGTCATCTTGCCCATGAGGCACGGTTCGCATGTGTCAAATGATTCAAAATCAAGAGACTCCAAAAGTCCATCTTTATGGAGTTTCTTCATGTGTTTGACACCGATATGACCAAGGCAGCAGTGCCACGAGTATGTGGGACTATCATTATCAACCTTACATCTTTTGGTACTCACACTATGAATATGTGTAACATCACGTTCGAGATTCATTAAGAATAAACCATTGACCAGTGGGGCATGACCATAAAACATATCACTCATATAATGGAACAACCATTATTCTCATATTTAAATGAGTGGCCATGTTGCACTAAACGATATCCAGACACAATGTTCATGTTCAAAGTTGGTACTAAATAACAATTGTTGAGGTTTAAAACTAATTCCGAAGGTAGATGTAGAGGTAGTGTGCCGACGGCGATCACATCGACCTTGGAACCATTCCCGACGCGCATCATCACCTCATCCTTTGCCGGTCTTCGCTTATTCCATAGTTCCTATTTTGAGTTGCAAATGTGAGCAACAACACCGGTATAAAATACCCAGGAGCTACCAAGAGCGCTGGTAAGGTACACATCAATAAAATGTATATCATATATACCTTTGACGTTGCTGGCTTTCTTATCCGTTAAGTACTTGGGGTAGTTTCGCTTCCAGTGAACGGTTCCCTTGCAGTAATAGCACTCAGTCTCAGGCTTGGGTCCATTCTTGCGCTTCTTCCCGGTAGCTGGTTTACCAGGAACGGCAACTTCCTTGTCGTCCTTCTTGAAGCTATTTTTACCCTTGCCTTTCTTGAAACTGGTGGTCTTATTCACCATCAACACTTGATGTTCCTTCTTGATTTCCACCTCCACTGATTTCAGCATTGAATATAACTTGGGAATGGTCTTTTCCATCCCTTGCATGTTAGAATTCATCACCAAGCTCTTGTAGCTAGGTGGAAGCGATTGGAGGATTTTGTCAATAACCGCGTCATCCAGAAGATTAACTTCCAGCTGAGACAGACGGCTATGCAACCCACACATTCTGAGTATGTGCTCACTAACAGAACTATTTTCCTCCATCTTACAGTTGAAGAACTTGTCGGAGACCTCATATCTATCGACCCGGGCATGAGCTTGGAAAACCAGTTTCAGCTCTTGGAACATCTCATAGCTCCATGTTGCTCAAAACGCTTTTGAACCCCCGTTCTAAACTGTAAAGCATGCCGCACTGTACCAGTGAGTAGTCATCACTTCGCGACTGCCAGGCGTTCATAACGTCCTAGGCTACCGTGGGAACGGGAGGGTGACCTAGCGGTGCATCAAGGACATATGCCTTCTTGGAAGTAGTGAGGATGAGCTTTAAATTACGAGCCCAATCCACATAGTTGCTACCATCGTCTTTCAGCTTGGTTTTCTCTAGGAACGCGTTGAAATTGAACTTGACATGAGCGTTGGCCATTGGATCTAAAATATTGTAAAGATATTTTTAGACTAAGTTCATGATAATTAATTTCATCTAATCAAATTATTTAATGAACTCCCACTCAGGTAGACATCCCTCTAGTCATCCAAGTGATACATGATCCACGTCGACTAGCCCGTGTCCGATCATCACGTGAGATAGACTAGTCATCAATGGTGAACGTCTCCATGTTGATCGTATCTCCATACGACTCATGTTCGACCTTTCGGTCTCTTGTGTTCCGAGGGCATGTGTGTACATGCTAGGCTCGTCAAGTCAACCTAAGTGTTTTGCGTGTGTAAATCTGGCTTACACCCATTGTATTCGAACGTTAGAATCTATCACACCCGATAATCACGTGGTGCTTTGAGACAACGATCCGTCGCAATGGTGCACACTTAGGGGGAACACTTTTCTTGAAATTTTAGTGAAGTGATCATCTTATTTACTACTATCGTTCAAAGCAAATAAGATATAGAATAATGAGAAACATCACATGCAATCATATGGTGACATTATATGGCCATTATCATCTTGCACCTTTGATCTCCATCTTCGGGCGCGGCATGATCATCTTTGTCACCGGCATGACACCATGATATCCATCATCATGATTTCCATCATTGTGTCTCCACGAAGTCGTCTCGCCAACTATTACTTCTACTACTATGGCTAACAGTTAGCAATAAAGTAAAGTAATCACATGGCGTTGCATCTCATACAATAAATTAAGACAACTCCTATGGCTCCTGCCGATTGTCATACTCATCGACATGCAAGTCATGAATCCTATTACAAGAACATGATCAATATCATACATCACATATATATGATCACATCCTTTTGGCCATATCACATCACATAGCATACCCTGCAAAAATAATTAGACGTCCTCTAATTGTTGTTGCAAGTTTTACGTGGCTGCTATGGGTTTCCTGCAAGAACGTTTCTTACCTACATCATAGCCACAATTTTGATATGTCAATGTCATTTACCCTTCATAAGGACCCTTTTCATCGAATCCAATTCGACTAAAGTGGGAGAGACAAACACCCGCTAGCCACCTTATGCAACAAGTGCATGTCAGGCAGTGCAACCAGTCTCACATAAGCGTACATGTAAAGTCGGTCCGGGCCGCTTCGTCCCACAATACCGCCGAAAAAAGATTGGACTAGTAACGGCAAGCAATTGAAAAAATCATCGCCCACAACTTTTGTGTTCTACTCGTGCATCGAATCTACGCATAGACCTAGCTCGGATGCCACTATTGGGTAACGTAGTAGTAATTCAAAATTTTCCTATGTCATACCAACATCTATCTAGGAGAAACCAGCAACGAGAGAGGTTGTAGAGAATCTTCGTACCTTTGAAGATCTCTAAGCGGAAGCGTTACTATGAACGCAGTTGATGGAGTCGTACTCGTAGTGATTCAGATCACGGAAGATTCCGGTCCAAACACCGAACGTTCGGTGTCTCCGTGTTCAACACACCTAAAGCCCGGGGACGTCACCTCCTTCTTGATCCATCAAGGAGGGAGGAGAAGTTGAGGGAGAACACCAGCAGCACGACGACGTGGTGGCGATGGAGTATGTGGCTCTCCGACAGGGCTTCGCCAAGCACCGCGGAGGAGGTGTAGAGGGAGAGGTTGGGCTGCGCCATGAGGTGGTGTTAAAGGTGTGTGCAGCCCTCCCAAACCCTCCACTATATATAGGAGGGAGGGAGAGGGGGTGCACCACCCCTAGGGAAATACTAGGAGGTGCGGCAGCCCTAGATGGAGGTGGGGCGATGCCCTAGGGTTTGGCCTCCTTTGTCTCCTTGTGCGCCTTGCGCCTTGGTGGGTGGCTCACCAGCCCATCTAGGGGCTGGTTCCCATCCATTTTTGGCCCACGTGGCCCTTCAGGGCTGGTGGCCCCTCCCTGTAGACCCCGGAACCCTTCCGGTGGTCCCAGTACAATATCGATGATCCCCAAAACATTTCCGGCGATCAAATCTCCACTTCCTATATATAAAACTTTACCTCCGGACCATTCTGGAACTCCTTGTGACGTCCGGGATCTCATCTGGGACTCCGAACAACCTTCGGTAACCACATATACGATTCCCATAACAACTCTAGCGTCATCGAACCTTAAGTGTGTAGACCCTACGGGTTTGGGAAACATGCAGTCATGACCGAGACATCTCTCCGGCAAATAACCAACAGCGGGGTCTGGATATCCATGTTGGCTCCCACATGTTCCACGATTATCTCATTGGATGAACCACAATGACAAGGATTCACTCAATTCCGTATGCTATTCCCTTTGTCTATCGGTATGACACTTGCCCGAGATTCGATCGTCGGTATCCCTATACCTTGTTCAATCTCGTTACTAGCAAGTCTTTTTTCTCGTTCCGTAACCCATCATCCCGTGGCTAACTCCTTAGTCACATTGACCTCATTAGGATGATGGATAACCGAGTGGGCCCTCATACGTCTCAAACGTATCTATAATTTTTGATGGTTTCATGCTGTTATCTTGTCAACTTTGGATGTTGTATGTACCTTCCATATCTTTTTTGGGACTAACTTATTAATTCAGTTCCAAGTGCCAGTTCCTGTTTTTCTGTGTTTTTGACTCTTTTCAGATCTGATTTTGGAACGGAGTCCAAACGGAATAAAATACCCGAAATAAATTTTTCCAGAACGGAAGGAGATGAGGGGACTTGAGGGCCAAGGCAGGAGAGCCACAGGGGGCCCACAAGCCCTGTAGCCGCTACCCGGGGGCGGCGGCTACCAGGCTTGTGGCCTCCCTGGCGCCCCCTAACCTAGCTCCTTCACCTATATATTCCCTAAAATACAGAAAAAAAATAGGGGAATCCACGAAAACACTTTTCTGCCGCCGCAAGCTTCCGTTTCCGTGAGATCTCATCTGGAGACCCTTCCCGGCGCCCTGCCGGAGGGGACTTTGGAGTTGGAGGGCTTCTACATCAACATCATCGCCCCTCCAATGACTCGTGAGTAGTTCACTTTAGACCTACGGGTCCGTAGTTAGTAGCTAGATGGCTTCTTCTCTCTCTTGGATCTTCAATACAAAGTTCTCCATGATCTTCACGGAGATCTATCCGATGTAATCCTCTTTGGCGGTGTGTTTGTCGAGATCCGATGAATTGTGGATTTGTGATCAGATTATCTATGATATATATTTGAGTCTTTGTTGATTTCTTATATGCATGATTTGATATCCTTGTAAGTCTCTCCGAGTCTTGGGTTTTGTTTGGCCAACTAGATCTATGATTCTTGCAATGGGAGAAGTGCTTGGTTTTGGGTTCATACCGTGTGGTGACCTTTCCCAGTGACAGAAGGGGCAGCAAGGCACGCATCATGTTGTTGCCATCAAGGGTAAAAAGATGGGCTTTTATCGTAGATATGAGATTGTCCATCTACATCATGTCATCTTGCTTAAGGCGTTACTCTGTTCTCATGAACTTAATACACTAGATGCATGCTGGATAGCGGTCGACGTGTGGAGTAATAGTAGTAGATGCAGAAAGTATCGGTCTACTTGTTTTGGACGTGATGCCTATAGATATAATCATTGCCATAGATAACGTCATGACTTTGCGCGGTTCTATCAATTGCTCGATAGTAATTCGTTCACCCACCGTCTACTTGCTTTCATGAGAGAAGCCACTAGTGAACACTACGGCCCCCGGGTCTATTCACACCTATCGTTTCCACTTTTGCTTTGCTTTGTTTCTTTTTGCTTTCACTTCTCACTTGGCAAACAATCTATAAGGGATTGACAACCCCTTCATAGTGTTTGGTGCAAGCTCTTTGTGTTTGTGCAGGTACTTGTGACAATCCTTCACTGGATCGATACCTTGGTTCTCAAAACTGAGGGAAATACTTACCGCCGCTGTGCTACAACACCCTTTCCGCTTCGAGGGAACACCAACGCAAGGCTCCAAGGCCACGGGGGAATCCTTTGCATATTTGCCAAGGAAGTCCCTAAAGGCGTAACCGTAGCAGAAGGATTCCTAGTGCCGTTGCTGAGGAGTATCAAGACAAGAATAGTCTCCCGTCAGCAAGCTTGTTTCTGGCGCCGTTGGGAGGTCTTTTGTTGCAGTAGCAGAAGTATTTATGGCGCCGTTGCCGGGGAGGCGGATCGCTTCCGAGGAGAGATCAAGTCAAGATCTATCCAAGTAGGTGTCACAAATTCATCTCTTGCATTTACCTTTTTTGCTAGTTGCCTCTCGTTTTCCTCTCCCCCACTTCACATTTGCCTTTTTCGTTTGCCTTTTTCGTTCACCCTTTCTCTCGCTTGCTTTCTGTTCGCTTGTGTTCCATGTGCCTTCAATATGCTTGCATCTTCGCTTGCTGGAAATCTAGTGATATGGATCCTCATCCACTTGCTAATCTCTTTATGAGATCCAATTATGTTGATACAATTGCTAGTGAGTTGAGTGCACTTGACTATCTTTATGGAGTTTTGCTTGAGATGCATGAATCGGAAAATTGTGAGGAAGAAATTTATAAAGTGATTCACGAGGGCTCCTTGGATGAAAAGCATGGTTGCAATGGTTTCACTATAAATTCTATTAGTGACAATCATGCTAAAAATATGCAAAACCCTAAGCTTGGGGATGCTAGTTTTGCTATGTCCACTACTTGTTGCAATGATCATGAGTGGGGCGATGATTTTTCTTATGATCTTGAAAATTTGTTTAAGCCTCATGATGAATATGATATTTGCAATATTATTGAAAGTGGGTTTGGAGAAGTCATGACTTTAGTTGATGATAATCCCACTATTTTTGAAGAGCGTCAACTTTGCATGCATGTGGATCATGAAAAGAATATCCTGTGTGATAGTTACATTGTTTAATTCGAATATGATCCCACATGTAATTATTATGAGAGAGGAAAATATGGTGGTAGAAACTTTCATATCACTAAATCACCTCTCGTTATGTTGAGATTGCTATTGTCTCTTTCTTCTTCCTTGCATATGGTAACTATTGGTTGTCTTGACAATCTGTTTTCCTATAAAATGCCTATGCATAGGAAGTATGTTAGACTTAGATGTTATTTCCACATGCTTTATGATGCTCTCGTTGTGCTTCAATTCTTGTCTTTTGTGTGAGCATCATTGAATTATCAATGGCTAGCAAAGGGCGTTAAACAATAGCGCTTGTTGGGAGGCAACCCAACGAATCTATCCTTTTTCTTTCTGTTTTGTGTTTTCCACACTTTCATAATTCTGTTATGATTGTGTTTTTTGTGTTTCTTTTTTGCGTTTGTGCCAAGCAAAACCGTTATGATTAGTCTTGGGGATGATCGTTTGGTCATGCTGGAAAAGACAGAAACTTTCTTCTCACGAAAAGAATTTTCAGTTTATTTTTCTGTAAGAGCTTTTGAGTTGATTCTTTTTTATGCTGATTGCTACACAAATTCTTCACACTGTCGTAATTTTTCAGAATTTTTGAAGTACCGGAAGTATACGAAGTATACAGATTGCTACAGACTGGTCTGCTGTTAACAGATTTTGTTTTTGTTGAGTTGGTTGCTTATTTTGATGAAACTATGGATAGTATCGGGGGGGTATTAGCCATGGAAGATTGAAAATATAGTAACCCAACATCAACATAAGTAGAATTTAAGTTTGCGACAGTACCTAAGGAAGTGGTGTTTTTCTTTCTTATACTAATGTTATCACGAGTTTCCATTTAAGTTTCGTGTTGTGAAGTTTTCAAGTTCTGGGTGAAGTTCTTATGGACAAAGAGATAAAGAGTGACAAGAGCTCAAGCTTGGGGATACCCAAGGCACCCCAAGAAGATTCAAGGATGTCGTAAAAGCCTAAGCTTGGGGATGCCCCGGGAATGCATCCCCTCTTCCGTCTTCAATCCATCGGTAACGTTACTTGGGGCTATATTTTTATTCACCACATGTTATGTGTTTTGCTTGGAGCGTCTTGTATCGTAGGAGTCTTTTATTTTTTTGTGCCACAATCATCCTTGCTGCACACCTAGAGAGAGAGACATGCACTCACCTGATTTTGTCGAGCTTCACTTATATCCTTTGGTAGACAATTCAGCTCACATGTGCTTCACTTATATCTTTTGAGTAGTTGATTTTGCTCTATGTGCTTCACTTATATCTTTTAGAGCACGGCGGTGCGTGGCTTGGTAGTTGATCTATGCTTTGAAAGTAGTCTCAAAAGGGGTAGTTATACAAAGGGATATGAAAACTTCCACCTTCATGTGCATTGAATAGTTAGAAAAGTTTGATTCATCTCAATTAGTTTTGAGTTGTGGTTGTGGTAATATTGAAGTTATGCGAGTAAGGTGTTGTGGATCTAGAAATGCTTGTGTTGAAGTTAGTGATTCCCGTGGCATGCACGTATGGTGAACAGCTATGTGATGAAGTCTGAGCATGATTAGTCTATTGATTGTCATCCTTTGTGTGGCGGTCGGGATCGCGTGATGGTTTATACCTACCAACCCTTCCCCTAGGAGTATGCGTTGAATGCTTTGTTTCGATTACTACTAAAACTTTTGCAACAAGTATATGAGTTCTTCATGACTAATGTTGAGTCCATGGTTTAGATGCACTTTCACCTTCCACCATCACTATCTTCTTAGTGTCGTGCAACTTTCGCCGGTGCACAAAACCCACCATTAGCCTCCCTCAAAACAGCCACCATACCTACCTACTATGGCTTTTTCAAAGTCATTCCGAGATATATTGGCATGCAACTACCACCATGACATGTGCCACCACGTCTACATTGCCATTGCATGATCGTAAGATAGCTAGCATGATGTTTCCATTAATGTACATGCCATGCTAGATCATTGTCACGGTACGCTAACGAAGGCATTCCATATAGAGTCATCATTGTTCTAAGTTTTGAGTTGTAAGTGTGATGATCATCATTGATGGAGCATTGTCTCATGTGAGGAAATAAAAGAAGCCAGCGAAGCCCATATACAAAAGGAGGCCAAAGATTCCCACCCAAAAAAAAGAGGCCAAAGAGCCCACCAAAAAATGAGAGAAAAAGAGAGAAGGGACAATGCTACTATCCTTCCACACTTGTGCTTATTAAGCACCATGATCTTCACGATTGAGAGTCTCTCGTTTTGTCACCACCATATAGCTAGTGGGAAATTTTCATCATATAACATGGCTTGTATATTCCAATGATAGGCTTCCTGAAATTTGGCTTAGGTCTTCGTGAGCAAGCAAGTTGGATGCACACCCACTAGTTTTATTTAAGAGCTTTCACATCCTCTTAGCTCTAGTGCATCATTTGTATGGCAATCCCTACTCATTCACATTGATATCTATTGATGAGCATCTCTGCAGCTCATTGATATGCCTAGTTAATGTGACCATCTTCTCCTTGTTTGTCTTGCAACCTCCACCACACTCCACACCACTTATAGTGCTAAAACCATGGCTCAAGCTCATGTATTGCGTGAGAGCTGAAAAGGTTTGAGAAAGTAAAGGTGTTGATGGGGTTATAGTCCTAGGGTAGGGTCATAGGCCTGCCCGAAAGGTCCAACCCAAGGACTACCCCTCACAAGGGACAAGGCCCTTAGTCAGTTCCGACTGAACTAAGGAGTTCCATTCATCCAGTCGGTAACAGATCCTCGACCGTCCAGTCGGAGATTAGCATTCGGAGTTTATCAAACTAACCGACTGGATTCCACTTTGTGCATCGTAACCCCCCTGGAGGGAAATGGTCATACGTTTCCATATGCCTTAATTAGCATTTAAGACGTACGTTACCTGTAACTTAGACATTTATTCGCCACTACTCCACCCTTGTGCACCGAACCGTTGTGGAGGGTAGCGCTCTATATAAGCCACCCTCCCCCTCTGGTGCAGGGGTTAGCAATTCACTGTATTCGATATTCCACTCGACAACAAGATCTCTGAGCACTGAGACGTAGGGCTATTACCTCCACCGTAGAGGGGCCTGAACTCATACAACCTCGCCGTAGCTAAGGCTCTGCCCATTCCTTTCGTACCCTACACATCTACTGTCAGGCTTATACCCACGACAGTTGGCGCCCACCGTGGGTTACTCAGAGTGAACCCATTGCAAACATCATACGATATCCGAGCACACCCAGTGGGTTACAAGAGAAAAGTAAATACTTACTAGCCCACTTACTCGGATATCGTCCCGCAGCTCCAAGCTCCGCTGGTACAAGGATGCGATGGAGTCGTACGCCTTCTTGGCTTCTCCCGCCATCAGCCCCGCCTACACCATGGCCCCCTTGGCCGCTCCCACCTGATCCTCCGGGAGGCGCTGGACGTTGAACCCGACATTCGACGGGCCTGGCATCATTGGAAGCTCCTTGGGCATCCCAAAGCCCACCCCAGTCGGTTCAGCAGCCACCAGCGCCTCCTCAGTCGGCGGCATCGCTTCAGTCGGCGGCACGTCCGCGGCGAGAGCAGTAAATGGCGGGACAGCCTCAAGGACAGGCTCCGCAGCTTGCTCGGGTCTCCCCTGATCACCGTCATCCACATAAATCACCCCTGCTAGACCGAACGGCGCGAGATCTCAGGAAAAGAAAGGGGCAAAACCGAAGATCGTCGCCGTTCACGCACCCCTCCGCGGGGTGGGCCCTACGGGCCCCGACATCATGATGATCGGCGTTCAGTCGGCGGCACTTATGACCCAAGGCCCGACGCGAGAGGGCAGATCGCCCAACGGAGAGTCGACATGGGCCGAGCCCACCGCGATGGTTACGATATTGACCGTCCGAGTGGAAGCAGGACCATCGTTTCTGGTCCCGAGTGTTTCAGTCGAGCCATCCATTCGGCCGACATCCCTCCCAACTTCCGATTGGCGACGGGAATTAGCAAGTTTACAGGAGAGTCCAAGCCAGAAACGTGGCTGGATGATTACCGAGTGGCAGTCCAGATCGGAGGAGGAGACGTCCATGTCGCCATGAAGCACCTCCCTCTGATGCTCGACGTCTCGGCGCGAGCGTGGCTGAACCAGTTGGCCCCCTCAAGCATCTACAGCTGTGCAGATGTGGCCCGAGTGTTCATCAGGACCTTCGAAGGGACGTGCAAGCGCCCTATTGGCCTCGTGGAGCTCCAGCACTGCGTCCAGAAGCAGAATGAGCCCCTGCGAGATTTCAGTCAGCGTTGGACAACTCTCTACCACACGGTGGAGAACGTCACGGAGCATCAAGCAGTCTGCGCCTTCAAGGCAGGCGTGCGGTACAGGGATCTGTACCTGAAGTTCAGCCGAACAGGCGACATCTCCATGAGCAAGATGATGGAGATAGCAACACGCTATGAAAATGGCGAAGAAGAGGACCGCATCCGAAGCGGCAAGCACAAAACAGTCGCCGATGGAGATGGGGGAAACACTCGGAAGCACAAGCAGAAAGCTCCATCTACTCCGCAGGCAGAAGCTGCAGCCGTAACCAATGCCAAGTTCAAGGGCAAAGGGAAGGCTCAGTTCACCCCCAAGAAGAAACAGTTCAATAACCCCATCCTGGACCAGCCATGTCCGGTTCATACGAAGATGGATGAAGAGGGCAACCCCATATATGCGAAGCATACCACTCGATAGTGTCGCCTCCTGATCCAAGGGTTCAGCAAAGGGCAACCGAGTAAGAAGGACAATGAACAGGATGAGGAGGATAAGGAGGATCTGTTCCCCCAAGTCCATGCAACACTGATGATTTTCGCTGACGTCGAGAGCAAGAGTCGACTGAAGCTGGTGAACAAGGAGGTGAACATGGCCACCCCTACCAACCCCAAGTTCCTCAAATGGTCCCAGACTGCGATCACCTTTGACCAGTCAGATCATCCAGCGCACGTACCCACCCCAGGGAGACAGGCTCTGGTCGTGGACCCGGTGGTGGAAGGAGTCCGACTGCGCAAAGTCCTCATGGACGGCGGCAGTGGCTTGAACATCATGTATGCCGACACTCTCAAGGGGATGGGCATTCCGATGTCCAAACTCAGCGAGAGCAGCATGCAGTTCCATGGAGTCGTCCCTGGACGAAAGGCCAAGTCACTCGGCCAGATCGCGTCGGACGTCGTTTTCGGCTCCGACAAGAACTTCCGCAAGGAAAAGCTGACGTTCGAAGTGGTGGACTTCTAGAGCGCTTACCACGCGATTCTGGGCCACCCAGCGTATGCACGTTTCATGGCCCGTCCATGTTACGTATACGTGAAGTTGAAGATGCCGGGCCCGAAGGGCGTGATCACCATCACAGGCAATCGGCAGCGGGCCGAAGAGTGTCTGCAGCAGGGATCAAGAATCGCCGACCAGCAGATGGTCGTCCTCGAGCTTGACGAGTACAAGAAAACAGTCGACCCCGCTGACTTGATGCGTTCATAGAAGCCAGCTTCGAAGTCTGCATTCCAGTCGGCGGGAGAGACGAACAAGGTCAGCATCCACCCGACGGACGCCACCGCTGCCCCGACGGACATCTCCTCCACCCTCGATCCTAAACAGGAAGCCAAGCTCACCCAATTCCTCCGTGAGAACTGGGACATCTTCGTATGGAAACCCTCTGACATGCCAGGTGTACCCAGGGAGTTGGTTGAGCACCGACTGCATGTGGATCCCACCGCCCGGCCTGTCCAAGAACGCATGCGTCGGTCCGCCGCGCATAAGAGGAAGGCAATCGGAGAAGAGGTGGCCAAGCTGTTGGCAGCCAACTTCATTCGCAAGGTTCACCACTCCGAGTGGCTCACCAATGTTGTCATGGGGCCCAAGAAGGACAAGTTGCTCCGAATGTGCATCGACTTCAAGCACCTCAATAAGGTCTGCCCGAAAGACCATTTTCCGCTCCCCCGCATTGATCAAATCGTCGATTCGACTACGGGTTGCGAGCATTTGTCACTTCTTGATGCCTATTCAGGCTATCATCAGATCCGTCTGTATGGCCCCGATGAATTAAAAACAGCCTTCATCACCCCATTCGGGTGCTTCTGCTACATCACTATGCCATTCGGTTTGAAGAATGTAGGAGCTACCTTTATGCGCATGATCCAAAAATGTCTCCTCGACCAGATCGGTCGGAATGTGGAGGCGTATTTGGATGATATCGTAGTCAAGTCATGCAAAGGTTCCGACCTGCTGACTGACTTGGCAGAAACATTCGCCAACCTTCGTAGGTACGATATCAAGCTCAACCCCGCCAAATGTTCATTCGGTGTTCCCAGTGGGTAGTTACTCGGTTTCTTCGTTTCCGAACGAGGGATCGATGTCAACCCCGAAAAGACCGGGACCATCGTCCGAATGGAGAGGCCGGTCAAAATACACGATGTTCAACGTCTCACAGGTTGCCTAGCGGCTTTGAGCAGGTTCATCAGTCGACTCGGCGAGAAAGCACTTCCTCTGTACCGACTCATGAAGAAATCAGATACTTTCGAGTGGACAGACGAAGCCCAAGTCGCATTCGACGACCTCAAAGTCCTACTTTCCACCCAGCCGGTTCTTACTGCTCCGCTCAGTAAAGAGCCCCTTCTTCTGTATATCGCGGCTACAAATCAAGTCGTCGGCACTATTCTTACAGTCGAACGAGAAGAAGAAGGCAAAGCATACAAAGTTCAGCGGCCAGTGTATTACGTCTCCGAAGTCCTGACTCCTTCCAAGCAGAGGTATCCCCACTATCAAAAACTCATCTATGGGATTTACATGACTGCGAAGAAGGTAGCCCATTATTTCCAAGACCACTCGGTTTTTGTCGTTTCTGATGCTCCGTTGTCGGAAATCCTCCACAATCGAGACGCATCAGGCCGAGTGGCGAAGTGGGCAATGGAGATGTTGTACTGCGATATCAAGTTCGAGGCCAAGAAAGCTATTAAGTCTCAAGCTCTGGCTGACTTCATAGCAGAATGGGTAGAACAACAGCAACCGACCCACATCTACTCGGCTCATTGGACAATGTTCTTCGATGGGTCCAAGACGTTGAATGGCTCCGGCGCTGGCGTTGTGATCGCATCGCCAAAGGGCGACAAACTCAAATATGTGTTGCAGATACACTTTGATTCCTCCAACAATGAGGCAGAGTATGAAGCTCTCCTTTATGGACTGCGTATGGCCATCGCAGCGTCCGTCGCCTGATGGTCTATGGCGATTCAGACTTGGTGGTTAATCAAGTGATGAAAGAGTGGGACGTCAGGAACCCCACCATGACCACATATTGCAATGCAGTGAGGAAGCTTGAGAATAAGTTTGAAGGTCTAGAACTCCACCATGTTCCGCGACTAAAGAACCAAGCGGCTGATGAGTTGGCAAAACTCGGATCCACTCGGAGACCAGTCCCGAGTGACGTCTGCCTCGAGCACCTTCACCTTCCCTCAGTCAAAGAAGATCCTTTCACAGAGGAACCAGCACAACCAAAGAGCTTGTCTCATCCGACTGAAGTCGACGTACCTGCTGTGGTTGATCTGATCATGGAGATTCTTGCTGTCATCCCCGATTGGACTGTGCCGATCATTGCATATATCCTAAGGCAAGAATTACCAGAAGACGAAGTCCAGGCCCGGCAGATAGTCCGCAGGTCGAAGTCGTTCACTGTCATTGATGGCCGGTTGTACAAGGAAAGTGTTTCACGCGTTCTTCAACGATGCATCTCCCCAGAGGAGGGACAGTTAATCCTGGAAGATATTCACTCGGGAACCTGCGGCAATCATGCCTCTTCGAGGGCGATCGCCGCCAAAGCGTTCAGAGCTGGTTTCTTCTGGTTGCAGGAAAACGAAATGGCTAAAGATATGGTCGACCGATGTGAAGGCTGTTAGTTCTACTCCAACAAGTCTCACAAGACAACATCTACGTTGAAGACAATCCCTCTTGTGTGGCCGTTTGCAGTATGGGGATTAGATACAGTCGGTCCATTCAGGACAGGCCAAGGAGGATACACACATTTGTTGGTGGCAGTCGACAAGTTCACAAAATGGATTGAAGCCAAGCCCATCAAGAAGCTCGACGCCCTAACAGACATCAAGTTTGTCAGGGACATCATCTCCAGATTTGGTGTACCTCACAGCATAATCACGGACAACGGGACAAACTTTGACTCGGACAGATTCAAAGGTTTCTGTGCAAGCCAAGGTATCCGAGTGGATTTTGCTTCCGTGGCGCATCCTCAATCCAACGGACAAGCAGAGCGGGCGAATGGACTTATTCTGCAAGGTTTGAAGCCCCGACTCCTGCGAGAGGTGGGACATGCCGCTGGCGCATGGGTCACCGAACTACCTTCAGTGCTTTGGGGTCTCCGCACAACCCCGAACAGATCTACAGGGCGTTCACCGTTCTTCCTCGTTTACGGAGCAGAAGCAGTCCTTCCGAGTGACTTGCTTCACAATGCTGCACAAGTCGAACTCTTCTCCGAAGCTGAAGCAGAACAAGCAAGGCAAGATGGAGTGGACCTTCTAGAGGAGGAGCGCGAGATGGCACTGACTCGCTCAACCATTTATCAACAAGATCTGCGGCGCTTTCACGCACACCACGTCAGGAGTCACACATTCCAAGCAGGCGACCTAGTGCTCCGAGTGGATCAGCAAAGACCTCACAAGCTGGCTCCTGCCTGGGAAGGACCCTTCACCATCTCCAAGGTGCTGAACAACGGAGCATACAGACTCTACAACATCGACAGGGAGACAGACGAGCCGCGAGCATGGAACGGAGATCTCCTGAAGCGTTTCTACACGTGACCGTCGACTGAAGCGATGTAAAGAACAAGTATTGATGAAATAATATAAAGCAGATTGAGCTTTTGCAGATTCAGAATTCTTCCGCGGTCATAGACTCCGGTCTCAAAAAAAATTAGCTGCGATCCAGAATCTCCTAAGTATTAACTTTCTCCGAGAGTGCACTAAACATCGCACTCGAGGACTTAGCTGCGATCAAGAATCGCCTAAGTAATAACTTTTTCCGAGTGTGCACTACACGTCGCACTCGGGGACTTAGCTGCGATCCAGAATCGCCTAAGTACTAACTTTCTCCTAGTGTGCACTAAACGTCACACTCAGAGACTTAGCTGCGATCCAGAATCGCCTAAGTACTAACTTTCTCCGAGTGTGCACTAAACGTCGCACTCGGAGACTTAGCTGCGATCCAGAATCGCCTAAGTACTAACTTTCTCCGAGTGTGCACTAAACGTCGCACTCGAGGACTTAGCTGCGATCCAGAATCGCCTAAGTACTAACTTTCTCCGAGTGTGCACTAAACGTCACACCCGGAGACTTAGCTGCGATCCAGAATCGCCTAAGTACTAACTTTCTCCGAGTGTGCACTAAACGTCACACTCGGGGACTTAGCTGCGATCAAGAATCGCCTAAGTAATAACTTTGTCCGAGCGTGCACTACTCGTCACACTCGAAGACTTAACTGCGATCAAGAATCGCTGAAATGGGAAAGCTTCCCACGACTGTATCCTACAGATACACTCGGGGACTCAGCAGACCATCATTGAGGCTCATGTGGATGTCAAGACAACTGACAATTACATGAGTAACAACTCGCTCCAAGTGCAGCATGTCCGTCGCACTCGGGGACTTAGCTGCGATCAAGAATCGCCTAAGTACTCTATTACTTTTGAGTGTATCCTATAGATCCACTCGGAGACTCAGCAGACCCTCATTGAGACTCATGTGGATGTCAAGACAACTGACAATTACATGAGTAGCAGACCCTCATTGAGGCTCATGTGGATGTCAAGACAACTGACAATTACATGAGTAACAACTCGCTCTGAGTGCAGCATGTCCGTCGCACTCGGGGACTTAGCTGCGATCAAGAATCGCCTAAGTACTCTATTACTTTCGAGTGTATCCTATAGATCCACTCGGAGACTCAGCAGACCCTCATTGAGACCCATGTGGATGTCAAGACAAGTGACAATTACATGAGTAGCAGACCCTCATTGAGGCTCATGTGGATGTCAAGACAACTGACAATTACATGAGTAACAACTCGCTCCAAGTGCAGCATGTCCGTCGCACTCGGGGACTTAGCCGCGATCATGAATCGCCTAAGTACTATATTACCCTCGAGTGTATCCTACAGATCCACTCGGTGACTTGGCAGACCCTCAGAGAGATTCACACAGATGTCAAGGAAACTGCCAATTACATGCTCCGCATGTTTGCCATTGGCTTCACCAAGAAACGTCAAACAAAACTTGAGCCAAATTGCAAAAGAAGAGCAAACGATTTGATTCAAATTCGAAGTCCACCTAAAGATGGTTCACTCGGTGCGGATCAAGCTTACCCGCACCGAACCAAGAATGTGACGGCCAACAGAAGTGGCCAAGGTTTCTTACAACCAACACTCGGCATACCGAGGTAAAAGTTTTCTTACGCGTCGTCCGGATTGGCGCCAGGATTGGATGGCTCGACGAATGTGTCCAAGTCGATCCCGTCGGCGATGCGGGTGGCACTCTCAAGGAAGGTTTCCATGAAGTCTTCGAATCGAAGTTTCTTCGTGTTGGCGACCTTCAACGCTTTCAGCTTCTCCTCGCGCACCTCCTTGCAATGCACTCAGACCAGGGACAGAGCAACGTCTGCACCACAGCGAGCCGCAGATTTCTTCCATGACTGCACCCGGTTTGGGACCTCCTCCAGTCGAGTCATCAAGTTTTCCATCTCATGCCGCGAGTCATCTTCCGGCCAAAGCTCCTTGTCGATCCGGCCGACGACTTCTCTCAGTCGACCGATGAAAGGACCAAATTTGCCCACGCGAATGTGCGCTGCGAGCAGATCTCGATTGGCGTCCTTGCCAAGTGGAATGTTCTCGCAAATCGACCGCTCCACGTCAGCCGCTTTAGCTTCAGCATCCATGCAAATATCTGCAAACACATGACAAGCAAACAATAAGCGCCGAGTGTAGCGCACGTACCAGAAGCACTCGGAAAAACAGGACTTACCACCCAGACGCTTCATCATCTGCCGAGCCCAGTCACCGACGTATTTCTCCTGCGCTATACACCGCTTGTTCAGCACATTCATTTGCACCATCAGATCAGACCTTTGCGCCTTCATCTTCTCAACTTCAGCAGTCAGTGCCTTGTTTGCTTCACGAGCCTGCTCCAACGACTTCTCTCGTTCCACCAGAACCTCCTTCATACCGGCCATTGCAATCAGTGCCGCATCCAGCTCACCGGCAAACTGAACCTTTTCCGACCTAAGAGTCTCGTATGCTGTCCCCATCTCACAAGTTTTCTCCCAGCCAGCACCAAGAGACGATCACACAAATCCAACACTAAAAAGTCTAAGTTCTTCAGACCCCTGCCGACGCAAGCAGTCGACAGCGGTCTCGGGGACTCCACCCAGTGGGTTCACTGAGAGTGACCCCACTGGCATGAAACTCAAACAGGTCCGCCCTATTGAGACACATGACAACACCTACGCCTACAAGGCTAATACTTCCCGACCTGAGTAAAATTATTCTCGGGGACTCTTACAGTAGGTGCACTCCGAGTGCCCCAACTGTTAGCAGTCGACCATATTATTTACGGATCTGACCAAGTCAAAGACAATATGCGTAAAGACAACTGCCGGTGCAAGCACTCAACAGAAGTCCCGGGGACTACACCCACTGGGTTCACTCAGAGTGAACCCATTGCAAACATCATACGATAGCCGAGCACACCCAGTGGGTTACAAGAGAAAAGTAAATACTTACTAGCCCACTTACTCGGATATCATCCCGCAGCTCCAAGCTCCGCTGGTACAAGGATGCGATGGAGTCGTATGCCTTCTTGGCTTCTCCCGCCATCAGCTCCGCCTACACCATGGCCCCCTTGGCCGCTCCCACCTGATCCTCCGGGAGGCGCTGGACGTTGAACCCGACATTCGACGGGCCTGGCATCGTTGGAAGCTCCTTGGGCATCCCAAAGCCCGCCCCAGTTGGTTCAGCAGCCACCAGCGCCTCCTCAGTCGGCGGCATCGCTTCAGTCGGCGGCACGTCCGCGGCGAGAGCAGTAACTGGCGGGACAGCCTCAAGGACAGGCTCCGCAGCTTGCTCGGGTCTCCCCTGATCACCCTCATCCACATAAATCACCCCTGCCAGACCGAACGGCGCGAGATCTCAGGAAAAGAAAGGGGCAAAACCGAAGACAGAATTCGCGATGCGATAATATAAAACTTTCGGAATCGCTACAACGCACCTGGCTGGGACGAGACGACGTTGTCCGCGTCCATGGGATCATCCTCCTGGCGCGCCGGAGAGGTGGCAGAGGTGGCAACCCTGTCGAGTGAAATTCATTCGACCATCAAACAAGAGTTCAATCGAATATCAGAAGAAGAACAATGCACTTACGTTGAGGTGACGGGAACAGCGACCCTCATCCGCGGCAAAGCCTTCCGAGGTTTAGATCCGCTCGGTTTAGCCACCTTGGAAGGCTGACCCGCGGGCTCAGCAGCAACGTCCCTGGTCCTCTTGGTGCTCCGAGCACTCGGGACCACGGGAGCAGTGGGCGGAGCACTCGAGGATGCTGGAGGGGCCGAGGGAACTGCAGGTTCATGTCGGCGCTTGGTTCGGTGCTCCGGCAGCGGGGGCGGTGAGTCCTGTTCTTCGTCTTCCTCCTCCTCCTCACTAGACTCTTCCACCGTTTCCCCGCTGTCGGAGGCATACTCGGCGCTCTCCACGCTGCCCTCTTGGCTGCCCTCCTCCTCCTCCTCGGCCGGTTCCCGTTCGAGACAGGGGACAACCAGTTGGTCCACTTCTGCATAGAATACGGTTGGTGACATCAGACGCCAGGCAGAGATTCAAGAAAGCAATAAAACTAAGACAGATACGTGCACTCGACAAATGGTACTCACCTGGTTCGGAGGAGGATTATCCGCGCAGAAAGCCCTCACTCGCCGAGACCCTCTGGGGTTCTCACAGGCGCCTGTGATCTGGAGCACCCACGACGCCACCTTCTCCTCGGTCACGCCCAAGACGTTGGTCCGAGTGGAGTCTTCGGGCCCCGTGTAGTGCCACATGGCGTGGTCGCGAGCCTGCAGTGGTTGTATGCGCCGACCGAGGAAAATCTCCAGCAAATCTATGCCGGTGACTCCCCTTCTGACGACATCTGCGAGTGCATCGACCAGAGGCTGGATGTCGACCTTCTCCGCCTTCATGAGTGCAAGCTGCTTAGGCGGAGCGGGTCGATCTAAGCTAAAGGGAGGCAGCCCTGTTGTGGCATTCGGGCAGGCAACGTCCTGGCAGTAGAACCACTTCGATTGCCAGTTCCTAACTGACTCCATCAGCTGAAGGGCAGGATAACTACTCCTACTCTTCTTCTGGAAAACTAAGCCTCCGCAGAGCTGGAGAAGGTGTGTCTTATCATCCGACTGGTGAAGTCGTTTGATAGTTTGGGATCTAGGAGAGAAAATATGTTTGAATAGTCCCCAATGGGGAGGACAGCCGATGAAGCACTCGCACAGGACTATGAAAGCAGAGAGATGAGCTATAGCATTCGGGGGAAAGTGGTGAAGTTGCGCCCCGAAGTGGTTCATGATGCCTTTGAAGAAAGGATGCGGGGGCAGAGAGAAACCTCGATATACGTGTGTGAGCAGCAGGACGCGCTCCCCCTCCCGGGGCGCCGGCTCGATCTCATCCTCCGCCGGCAGCATCCACGACTTGTGCACGATCATCCCGTGCTCCACCAGCTGCAGCAGATCCCCCTCCGTCACCATGGAGGGTAGGAAGTCTCCCTGGATCCACCCCGCCGGCAACGCTCGCTGCCGCCGCCGAGCAGGAGCCGCCGCCTTCCCCTTCTTCTTCTTCGCCTCCAGCTTGCTGGTCTGTCCCTTGG
Source organism: Hordeum vulgare subsp. vulgare (assembly GCF_904849725.1). NCBI lineage: Eukaryota > Viridiplantae > Streptophyta > Magnoliopsida > Poales > Poaceae > Hordeum > Hordeum vulgare. The sequence continues at coordinate 263,946,254 of NC_058519.1, read as the reverse complement.
TCATGGCGGAAGCTGCGGGTCCGCGAAGGAGAAGGAAAAGGAGGAAGCTTGGGTGCGCAGGGGAAGGCGAGAGGAGCGGAGCAAGCAAAGGCAAGAGATCCGGCGAGCGTAACGAGAAAACCCTCGCCGCTGGGGTTTAAGTAAGGTTCCGACTGTGTCACTGGCGGGTGGCCCCGAAACCTTATCCCCCGACCAACCGCGGCGATATCAGTGGAGAAGATGAAGGCGCGAGAATCGAGGCGTCAGGCGCTACTCGAGCGCGATGGCGTCATCCCCGCTGAGCACACGGTAACGGAAATTTGAGGATCCCGGAAAATCCGCCGCTGTCAGTTGACTGGTCACGTCAGAAGATGCCGCGGAAGCACTCGGTTTCTGACAGTTTGTTTCGCAACTACTTCCACTCGGATCATTGATCACAGAATATAAAATGGATCGAGGCAAGCAACGCCAAAGTCACATTTGTTCCAGTCGGATCCAAACTTCGAGCATCGCTTCGTCGTTCCAACCCCAATCCATTCGGGGACTAATGATGGGGTTATAGTCCTAGGGTAGGGTCATAGGCCTGCCCTAAAGGTCCAACCCAAGGACTACCCCTCACAAGGGACAAGGCCCTTAGTCAGTTCCGACTGAACTAAGGAGTTCCATTCATCCAGTCGGTAACAGATCCTCGACCGTCTAGTCGGAGATTAGCATTCGGAGTTTATCAAACTAACCGACTGGATTCCACTCTGTGCATCGTAACCCCCGTGGAGGGAAACGGTCATACGTTTCCATATGCCTTAATTAGCATTTAAGACGTACGTTACCTGTAACGTAGACATTTATTCGCCACTACTCCACCCCTGTGCACCGAACCGTTGTGGAGGGCAGCGCACTCTATATAAGCCACCCTCCCCCTCTGGTGCAGGGGTTAGCAATTCACTGTATTCGATATTCCACTCGACAACAAGCTCCCTGAGCACTGATACGTAGGGCTATTATCTCCACCGTAGAGGGGCCTGAACTCATACAACCTCGCCGTAGCTCAGGCTCTGCCCATTCCTTTCGTACCCTACACATCTACTGTCAGGCTTATACCCACGACAGGTGTGAAAACAATTACTTGGCCAATACCGGGGTTGTGCATTATTTAAATTCGTTGTGCAATGATGATAGAGCATAGCCAGACTATATGCTTTTGTAGGGATAACTTTCTTTTGGCCTTGTTATTTTGAAAGTTCATGATTACCTTGCTAGTTTGCTTGAAGTATTATTGTTTCCACGTCAATAGAAAACTATTGTTTTGAATCTAATGGATCGGAACATTCACGTCACATAAGAGGAGTTACAAAGGACATCTATGCTAGGTACCATGAAAGCATCAAAAATTCATTCTTTATCACTTCCCTACTCGAGGACGAGTAGGAGTTAAGCTTGGGGATGATTGATACGTCTCAAACGTATCTTTAATTTTTGATGGTTTCATGTTGTTATCTTGTCAACTTTGGATGTTTTATGTACCTTTTATATCTTTTTTGGGACTAACTTATTAATTCAGTGCCAAGTGTCAGTTCCTGTTTTTTCTGTGTTTTTGACTCTTTTTAGATCTGATTTTGGAACGGAGTCCAAACGGAATAAAATCGCCGAAATAAATTTTTCCAGAATGGAAGGACATCAGGGGACTTGAGGGCCAAGGCAGGAGAGCCACAGGGGGCCCACAAGCCCTGTAGCCGCCACCAGGGGGCGGTGGCCACCAGGCTAGTGGCCTCCCTCGCACCCCCCTGACCTAGCTTCTTCGCCTATATATTCCCTAAAATACAAAAAAAAAATAGGGGAATCCATGAAAACACTTTTTCGCCGCCGCAATCTTCCGTTTCCGCGAGATCTCATCTGGAGACCCTTCCCGGCGCCCTGACAGAGGGGACTTTGGAGTTGGAGGGCTTCTACATCGACATCATCGCCCCTCCAATGACTCGTGAGTAGTTCACTTCAGACCTACGGGTCCGTAGTTAGTAACTATATGGCTTCTTCTCTCTCTTGGATCTTCAATACAAAGTTCTCCGTGATCTTCATGGAGATCTATCCGATGTAATCCTCTTTGGTGGTGTGTTTGTCGAGATTCGATGAATTGTGGATTTGTGATCAGATTATCTATGATATATATTTGAGTCTTTGCTGATTTCTTATATGCATGATTTGATATCCTTGTAAGTCTCTCCGAGTCTTGGGTTTTGTTTGACCAACTAGATCTATGATTCTTGCAATGGGAGAAGTGCTTGGTTTTGGGTTCATACCGTGTGGCGACCTTTCCCAGTGACAGAAGGGGCAGCAAGGCACGCATCATGTTGTTGCCATCAAGGGTAACAAGATGGGCTTTTATCGTAGATATGAGATTGTCCATCTACATCATGTCATCTTGCTTAAGGCGTTACTCTGTTCTCATGAACTTAATACACTAGAAGCATGCTAGATAGCGGTCGACGTGTGGAGTAATAGTAGTAGATGCAGAAAGTATCGGTCTACTTGTTTTGGACGTGATGCCTATAGATATAATCATTGCCATAGATAACGTCACGATTTTGCGCGGTTCTATCAATTGCTCGACAGTAATTCGTTCACCCACCGTCTACTTGCTTTCATGAGAGAAGCCACTAGTGAACACTACGGCCCTCGGGTCTATTCACACCTATCGTTTCCACTTTCGCTTAGCTTTGTTTCTTTTTGCTTTCAGTTCTCACTTGGCAAACAATCTATAAGGGATTGACAACCCCTTCATAGCGTTGGGTGCAAGCTCTTTGTGTTTGTGCAGGTACTTGTGACAATCCTTCACTGGATCGATACCTTGGTTCTCAAAACTAAGGGAAATACTTACCGCCGCTATGCTACATCACCCTTTCCGCTTCGAGGGAACACCAACGCAAGGCTCCAAGGCCACGGGGGAATCCTTTGCATATTTGCCAAGGAAGTCCCTAAAGGCGTAGCCGTAGCAGAAGGATTCCTGGTGCCGTTGCTGAGGAGTATCAAGAGAAGAATAGTCTCCCGTCAGCAAGCTTGTTTCTGGCGCCGTTGGAAGGTCTTTTGTTGTAGTAGCAGGCCCAGAGATTCCTCCCCGTCACACGGAATGACAAATCCCAGTCTCAATTCATACCAACCCAACAGATACTTTTGGAGATACATGTAGTGCCCCTTTATAATCACCCAGTTACGTTGTGACGTTTGATACACCCAAAGCACTCCTACGGTATCCGGGAGTTTCACAATCTCATGTTCTAAGGAAATGATACTTGACATTATAAAAGTTCTAGCACACGAACTATACGATCTTGTGCTATGCATAGGATTGGGTCTTTTCCATCACATCATTCTCCTAATGATGTGATCCAATTATAAATGACATCCAATGTCCATGATCTGGAAACCATGACCATCTATTCATCAACGAGCTAGTCAACTAGAGGCTCACTAGGGACATGTTGTGGTCCATATATTCACACATGTATTACGGTTTTCGGTTAATACATTTATAGCATGAATAATAGACAATTATCATGAACAAGGAAATATAATAATAACCACTTTATTATTGCCTCTAGGGCATATTTCCAACATTTTCTCCAGTGAAGAAATTATGTTCATCATAGAAGTCTTGCTTCTGAATCTTTGGCCTTTTTGAGAAGGGCTGATGAACCTTTGGTTAAAGATTATGATGTTGTTCATCTTGAGGAGTTTTGGCCACCACAATTACAGTTTCAGGATTTATCACTACAATTGTAGTTTCATCAACAGTATTTCTATCCTGTGATGAGGCATTTTCATCAGCAGCCTGTTCTTCTCTTGAGGAATTTGTTGTGCCGAGTGAGCACATGGAGTTTTTGCTGCAACAATTTCCTTTTCAATTTCTTCAGCCGATGCAGCTAAATCTTGATCTGGTGTTGATTTCACATGTGAGCTCTTTTCTTCAGAGCCAGTCAGAATTTCTGTGGCAGCAGGAGTTTGAGGAATTTGAGTGATTATTGGCGAGTTTGGGTGAGCCTTTTCCAAAAACTCATCATGGATAATAGGTGTGTTGCTGCCAATGTCTTCATCACCCTCTTTTTCTTCAGCAGTCATTTCTAGGTTTTGAGGAGGCGGTGTTGAGACTTGAGGAATTTGATCTGCTTGAATTTCCTCATCAATTGGCGTGGGTGCGACACAGCAATTATCATCCATTTCCTCATCCTGTTCTGGAATGGTGTGCTCTTAACTAAATGGAACAATCATAAATGATGGTGCAACATTGAGGGGAGTCGCATCCACTGGAGCTCATGATGTAGTAGGCATAGTCTTCAGACATTTTGCCTCTAAAGACTTTGAAGTTGTTGAAGCCTTTCTCTTCTTGGCTTCCTTCTCAGCATCTTTTGTTTTCTTCACGTCTGTTGCAGACGGAAGAGTCACTTTCTTCACCTTTCAAGACTTTGGTGAAGGTGCGTTTTCATCAAGCATTGCTTTAGCAGTGTCAGGCCTGTCAGATTCTTTAGTTGCAATATTCTCAGTAATTTCATCCGCAGCTTCTTCTTCATCTCCATTAGAGTTGAGCAATTTTACAGTATAGTTGGGCTGCGGATTTTCTGGTTGCTTTGAGGGTGCAAGCCTGCTGTTGTATTCATCAATTGCGGTAGTTGCGGCTTTGACAAACTTCACTTTGACACCCTTTTGATCCGCATGAAGACTTGTATATGTGTCAGTGAGGGTTTTCAGCTCTTCCTGAGTAGAAACAAGCTTCTCAGGCATCAGGTTAAGGATGTTTTGCTTCAAGTATTTCTCCTCTTTAACCTTCACAGTCCTAGCTTGTTTGGCTTGCTGATCCTTCCATTTTGCTTCATTGATGAATGACGTAATCATGTGACTGAGTCCAGGTGGAAGTTTCAAGTCATCAATTGGTGTGTTTGGATCCTCATACCAAAGGTCGATGAAGTTCAGCACAACTTTGGGATCCAGTGCGAGGGGAATCGTGTTCCCAGTAGCTTGTGCAACCCTTTCTTGCTTGTTTCTGTTGATGGCTTGAAGAGTTTCATCATCATATTCTTCACTTTCTTCTAATGCAGAAGGAATGCTGACAATCTTGCTTGGGCTTGGCCTTGTACCTCTACCAGCAGTCATCTTGGTCTTCAATAGACCAGCTGAAGATTTTGGAGCTGAGCCTGAGGCAGATGGTACAGAGGAACTTGGATTTTCTGTTTGATGCTGACTCAGCTATGTCTGCAGAGGAGGTGAAGACTTTGATGCAGTTGAGGACTTGGCAGTTGTTGTTGCTACTTTCTAAGGAATTTTCTCTTTTGATACTATTGTTGAGAATTTTGGCTTGAGACCTTGTTTCTTCAATAGAACTTTCTTCTGAGGGTTATTTGTAGTAGAAGCCTCGGCAGCAAAAGAAGTGGCAGCATTAGCTGCAGGAGCACAATCCTCATCAAACTTTGTGACAGCAACTTTTGCCTTTTTCTGCAGCTTAGACAAATACTTGTCTTTTTCATCAGGATAGTCCTCAATTATGGCTACGCTTGAGGGATGTGTTGTTTGTTGATCTCCCTATGGCAACCTTTTGCAAGTTGGTTTGAGGTCAAACTTCTTGGCATATCTTGGAGTGACATACCTATATTCCTCCCACTCCTTTGCCCATCTGCGTTCAATCTGCGGAAGCCTTATCTTGCGTTTTTCCATGGTCTCCTTTCCATGAATTTATTCATCTCTCGTGCAGTACACAGCATAAATCTCCTCCGGGATTTCAAAGGCGGTATTTTGCTCAAATTTCTTGCCATCCTTCTGTTTTCTATCTTCCTCCATTTTCTTCTGCTGAAGTTTTTGCTGAGGAAATTGTATTCTTGAGGAATCTAAGGACACTGGTAATGTTTCTTCAAGAAATGCTGCAAATGAGTTATGTTGGTGAGAACCTAGTGATTCATCAGCAGACATTTTGTACCTGTGAATAGAGTATAGGTGCAAACAATTTGGAGAGGTCATATGCGTTCTCAGATTTGAGTAAACTGAAAAATAACTTAAGTTGAGGAATTTGACCAGTGAGTTGAGGAATTTGACTAAGCATTATGATCTTGGGTTCTAGAGTTGTGCAGATTCAAAAATTTACACAATTGAGGAATCTCGTGAAGAATTTAGTGGCTTAGTGAAATTCATCAGGTGTTCTAGACATGGGTGTGCACAGCTGAGAGATTTTCTGAGGAAAAACTGATTTCACAAATCTAAAGTGAATAAATGGATCAAACAGGGACAGTAAAATTCGATTTTAATTACCCTGTGTAAATAACACGATGAACTTGAGAGGTAAAAACGGAAGTTCTTCGGCTCAAATCTTTAGTGCCCTAACTTGGCGACTAAAAACAGCTACAGCAGCAACGGAGGAAGATAATCCGCAGTCGCCATGAGTCCGGCGACGGCGAGGTCGAGGCAGTGAAGCTGTTCCTCACCGGCAACGAGGATGCTAGCGGCAGCGCTAGGTTTTGAGCTTGAGAGGAGGAGACGAGAGGGAGGAAGAGTTTTTGATTGAGGGGGCCAAGGGGCTATTTATAGCTCAGGTGAAAACGGTCTGAAACGAAAACTTCGGATGAAATTGCCCTTGCCCTTTCGTCTCCGCATGACACGTGCTACCCACGATCGAAGCAGTGGAGATCGTGGTTATCCGTTCGTGAGTAGTGGGTGCGGTTAGTGTGGTAAAGTTAAAATAATTTTTTGAATTTTGAGGATTTTTTTGCAAAGTCCTCAGCTGACAAGGACTCAGTGAAGATTTTGAACAAGTGTCAAACAAAATGCATATGAAGAATTGAGAATAGGCTGGTTTGAGATTAGCATAGAGGGGATATGGGTCCGATCACATTCACTTAGAAGAAATACCAACTTGAAGATTTAGCAATAAGTGAATGACGTTGAGGACATTGAAAGCTAAATATATAATATATATATATATAGTCAATGAAGATCATCACGCAAAGTTTTGAAGAATTTGAATTTTTTGAAGACTTTGAAAACTTTGAGGAATTTGTGAAAAAGTCTGAGATTGAAGAATTTCAACTTTGAAGAATTTCCAACTTGACGAATTTCAAAGTTTAGTGGTGGCTTGACCCACCGTATAAGAATGATAATTTCAGGCGCCCCATACAATTGTCGTAGGGCCCTGAGAACCAAATTCTTCATTAATTTCTTCACACTTAGAGTGATATTCTTCATTGATTGAGGAAATTCGTTACTTCGTGTGTTGCACCTCTAAGTCATCAATTTTGCATAAGTGTTAGGATATGTGCATGTTTACAAAACATTTGAAGATTCTAGGATATTTAGCTCAGACCGCAACTTGCAAAACCTTTTCTCACTAAAGGGCTTTGTGAAGATATCTGCTAGCTGGTCATTAGTCTTCACATGGTCGATGATGATATTGCCCTTGAGTACATGGTCACAAAGAAAATGATGACGAATCTGGATGTACTTGGTCTTCGAGTGTTGTACTGGGTTGCAGGGGATCTTGATTGCACTCTCATTGTCGCAGTAGAGAGGCACATTCTTCATGTTGATGACGTAATCTCTAAGGGTTTCTTTAATCCATAGTAGTTGTGCACAGCAAGATCCAGCGGCAATGTATTCAGCTTCAGAAGTGGAGAGTGATACGCAGTTCCGCTTCTTTGAGGATCAGCACACTAAAGATCTTCCGAGGAAATGACATGTGTCTGATGTTGACTTGCGATCCACACGGTCACCAGCATAATCAGAATTAGAATATCCAACAAGGTGAAGATTTGAGCCCTTGGGGTACTATAATCCTAGTGTTGGTGCGTGAAAACGTGCACACATGCAAACACTAAGAATAATGTCTGGCCTAGATGCACATAGGTACAATAAAGAGCCTATCATAGAATGATATACCTGCTGGTAAAAATCTATACCATTTTCGTCAGTGCAGAGGTGGTCATTGGTAGGTATAGGAATCTTGACGCATTTGCATTCATGCATGCCGAATTTCCTCAGAACATCCTTGAGGTATTTCTCTTGAGATATGAAGATGCCATTGCGTTGTTGACGAATTTGCAGACCTAAGAAGAATTTCAGCTCCCCCATCATGGACATTTGATATTCTTCACCCATCATGTAGGCAAATTCATGACTGTAACGTTTGTCAATACAACAAAAAATAATGTCGTCGACATATATTTGGAACACGAATAGTTCATTGTCATAGGATTTTGTGAAAAGAGTAGGATCAAGTGAACTAGGTTTGAAGCCTTTGTTCATGAGGAATTCCTTCACAACTCGTTTGGCTCCCCTGATTTCATTTCATTTGGCGGAAATGAAATGAAATGAAATCTCTATCCAGGTTTCATTTGGCTGAATCTAGATTCCAAATCCAAATTTCCTGTTTGGGTGTCACTAGGATTTTGAGGTCATATCTGTAGCAGAACCAAAATCAACATGAAACTGTACCAACACCATCATCGACAACTTGTTTTTCACACATAGCAATGTTCTACATTAAACTGAACCGTACCAATACATAGAACTTCAACATGAGAATATGTAAGAATTTAACCAGACTTGTAAAAAGTTAATCTTTGCAATACAACAAAGGTTCACAACAACATCAAATGATCATAATGTAGCTAAGGTTACATAAAACTGAATCTTTGCATTATAGCAGCACCCAAGAAAGATTTTCATTGCTCGAGGATCTTCATTTCTTTGTTTTTTTCGTTCAACATCACACTTCACGCAATATTTGATGCCAGCCTAGAAGACAAATCAAAGTGTCACACGACAAGCTTTAGCTTGCAATAATCTTTATGAAGGGTAAAAAACTCAACATGATATAGAAATTGCTCAAAGGTTAACTTGCAATTCATTTGCACAATTATCTTGAATCAAAAGGTAACACCGACGTACCATCAACAACCGATTAGGTTAAGTAGACCGAAACTAAGTAGATAAGAGACTACATATTAAAACAGATGATATATATATATATATATTAAGTACATATATTTATTCAGCCACTAAATAGGCATATCTAGTAGATATGTTCAGCCACTAAAAAGACATGGCACAATAAGTTGTTCTCAAACATGGTAGAAAAACATTGTTTGAGTAAGCCTTGTATGGGAACACATGGCAGGAAAATCGTATTAAGATGGTAACATAAAACCTTCTATCATGCTAATCTCAACATGGAATACGTAAGTACATAAATATGATGAAAAGCACACAAGTTGCTGCCTTTGCTAACTAGTCACAGAACAAGCAACATACCTTCATTGGTTGATTTGCTTGAGGATCCATTTCTTCTTCATCCTTTCAAGCAGCACCATAAGAGCATTGAACTTGCCGTCATATGCTATGAGGATATCATAAGCTTCTAGTAAGGCATCATCATACAGTCCCGCAATGGCATTGAGAGCATCAAGTATTTCTTCAGGAGAGGAGGGTTTTGCAGAAGGAGCAGCTTGAGCGATATCAGCTTTGTAGGCACTAGTAAAAGTATCCAGTTTCTCTCCAAGCATAGATGCAATTGAGTCATCCGATCGATATCTTTTCCTCTTCTGTTCCTCGCTGGTTTGGGTTGAAGATGTTGCGGTAGACTCAATGTTGATGTTGTTGACATTCTCCAAAGTCATTTCAGTTGCACTTTCAGCGGCGGTTCTGGCTTCGGTTCCAGTGGCATGATCCTTAGAGAATACAAGGCTGATTGAGTCCCAAAACTTTATGACTTTGTGCCTGTAGAAAGCAGCATATTTGTTCGCTTGCAAAACATGAAGACTGTTGGTTAAACAACATCGTGTATCATGCACACTGGTTTCAGAACAAAACTGCATCCCAGAACAAAACTGTTGTTGTGTCCAATAAAATATGTCTCCAATTCTTCACTAGCATGCACACTGGTTTCAGAACAAAACTGCATCCCGGAACAGTACTACCCTAGGTGATCATCAAACATTGTGACATGACAAATCTACAGCTCTTGGTCAACAAACTTTTGTTAAATACAGTAGTTCAGAGTTAATGAAGTGACTAATTAAGCTGGATTCATTAAAAGGAGGGGGATTTCGACTAGTAGGAATCAAACGGAGGCTCTGAAGCTGGGTCTCAAAAAATCAAAAGCTAAATATCAGACGGGTTGATGAAAAAATTCCTCTTTTTATACTATATCCTTTAAACCAATGTAATAATGTGAATAATGTAACAATTTGGTTGATGGTATGCCAACAGTAGCCACAAAAGGTTATTAAAAAAGCATAGCTTTCATGCAGGTTCATACTGGATCCAATTCATACACATTGTAGCTCCTGATGATACAATGCTTGTTAAAAGATGCAGTGCTTACCTTGACATACTTGCTCCACACATCCTCACTATCAACCATAAGCTTGTTACAGATCCAATCCCACCCAAAACCACTAGTTGACAACATCTTGCTGACATTCACATGGTGTCTACCAATAGTCTTGCACCTTGACATGACATTCTCCTTTGTGATATCCACATTGCACTTGGCTCGAACATTGTTGACAACTGCGATGTAAACATGTGATTTCCACCCATTTTGAGCACGATTCCCTCTATTGTAATGGTCCACGAATACATTCAGCATTGCCTCGTCCATTTCATCCGTCCAGGTAAGGTAGTTTTTACCTCCTTTCTTCTCCACATCCATATCTTCCTGCAAGCAACAATATATGTATGAGACAAATGTAGAATCCCGACATATATATATAGGACAAATTTTATCTACCACCGGCGGTAGTTACCACCACTTTCATTTTGTATGTTGTATGGAGTATGTATCAAATTGGAGAGTATGTATGTGTAGTATGTAGTATATAATCATGTTTAGGTAGTATATATACTGTTTTTGGTAGTATGTATCATATTTTGTGTATGCTCTTTTTTACATACAAATATATATGTATTTCACAAATATAATAAAAACTATGGGTCAACTTGTAATTTTTTCATGTAACTCACTTTGAAAAATCTTGTATATAGTATATGAACATAATTAAAATGATAAATTAGTATATATACTCCCACATGGTAGTATATTGAACATGTGGAGTAACTACCCCTGGGTGGTAGAATGTATTTTTCCTATATATATATATATAGAGAGAGAGAGAGAGTTCAAAAAATAGGCATATGAAATATATGAACATACAATTGAATAAATTCAATGAATGACTCCCCCGCGTCTCCTATGGTAATCTGCCCTCATTTGGTTAGCTAAGGTATCTCTCTTGTTGTTCCACTCAGTTGTTGATTCAACATGTCTAATCATGTTTGGTTCTTCTGGATGTTCAATTGTAGCATCATTTATCTCATTATCCACGTCAATTAGTATTATATCATCCATCTCTTTCTCCCTATCTCTTAGAAAGTTATGCAATATGCAGCAAGCATTAATGACACAGATCTGCAAGATGGTATTATTGGCATGTCAATAAAAAACAGATGCTTGGTTTTGCAAAATGCTATGTGATACCTGATTTTGTATGTCAAAAAACAAACGAGTCCTCAAAATATCCCATCTCATCTTTAGTAGACCAAAAGTTCTCTCTATCACATTCCTAGCTGATGCATGTCGCACATTGTAAACTCTCTTGGAGTTTGTGGGTTGTTTCCATTAGCTGCCCATTCTTTTAAATGGTACCGTACTAACCGGTATGGAGCAAAGAAGCCCGGACCATTAGTGTACCCAGCATCTAGAAGGTAGTATTTTCCTAATGTTTGCAAAAATAACAAGTATTAGATATTATATTTCCCTTGAAATATCATAATTTAGTTATTTTATCATACCAAGAGAGAGAATTACCATGTGGAACTCTAAAAGTGTCTTGTCGTGACATTGCATCTCGCAACACTCATGAATCTGATCCAGAACCTTCCCATCCAGCTAAGACATACAAAAACTTCATATTCTGGTCACAAACACCAAGCACATTAGTTGTCACATCTTGCTTCCTATTCCTGCATCTACCTTGCTTGCGAGCAGAAACACGGACATCAACATGTGTGCCATCTAAATCTACTAGTCCATCTGGAAACCATTTCCATCTAGTGTCCTTGGGTTGCTGAGCTGAAGGACTTGGTAACTTTATAAACTCGTGATACAACGAAAGGATAGATCTTAAGATCTCATTGAAATGCCTACTGATTGTCTTGAGTGCCCACCTATACGTGCTTTCAATTAACCGATATTTCATCCCATGGCTTAGCACTAGCAGAAACATTGTAATTGATTCTTCGACCGACACATAAAATGTGTCCCTCAAACCACATCTTTCACGCAAGATAGCCCATAGGTCCACAAAGGACCATTTAGTTAGGTGCAAACTATCATAACAGTGCTTGTTAGAACCTTGATAAATTGATTTTAGCATTTGTTTTCTAAACCTAATCTCTGCCTCATCCTCACTGAAATCATCAAGCTCTCTAATCCTCCTCTGACAATATGTGTGCTGAACTATCGCGACAACAGACACAAAAAACCCAGCCGCTGCCCTCTTTCTTTTATTTATCCTCTCATCATCATGGGACGTGTTGATGTGCAGGTCCGGCATCTATATTTAGAGATGAAGAAATGACAATTGAGAAAGAACTCAAGCCCAATTACTAGTGATACACAACAACAGCAACAAATAAATAGCAACAATCATGCAACTACTACTACAAATTAAAATGGAAAATGGAAAAGGATGAGGCAGATTCTTAATCATTCTGATGTGTATGCTCATCACCAAATGGAAAAGGATGCTCATCACCACATATGTATACACAACAACAGTTGTTGCCAAACCATCGATGGAGGTTATACCTTGCAAGGCTTGGAGGTCGGGATCCGGCAAGGGATGGACAGATCCGGCAGTCAGAGGAGAGGGGATGAGATGTGGTGACCTTGATCTGGATGAGGAGGCGTCGCTGGCATCAGGGAGGAGAGGGGCGGAGATGTTAGCGTCGGAGAGACCTTGCTGGTGGCGTTGTTCGCGTCGAGGCGGAAGTGTTCATGTCGAGGAGACCTTCCTAGCACCGGTGTTCGCGTCGGGGAGGCGGCGGTCGCGTCAGAGAGGAGAGGGGCGAAGACGTCGGCGTCGGGGAGAACTTGCACGTGGAGCTGTTCGCGTCATAGCGGCAGCGGTTGTGGCGGGGCGGGGCGGCGGCGATTGCGGCAGGGAGGAGAGGGGTGGAGGAGGGTGGCGTCAGGGTGGATAGGGCAGGAGGAGAGGGTTTGGTTATATTTGGGAAAAGACGGGGTCAGGGAAGGGATTTCGGTCCAGTTACAAATGGATTTCGTGGAATTGTTAAATGAAATCCTGTATCTAATTCTGTGACAGCCAAACAAGTTAGGGTCGGAATTCGCAAATGAAATTCATGAATTCTGAGTCAAATGACAGGAGCCAAACGAGTTGTCAATGTATCATACCACGCCCAAGGGGCTTGCTTGAGGCCATAGAGTGCCTTTTTGAGTCTGAAGACTTTGTCAGGATGCTTGTGGTCTTCAAAACCTGGGGGCTGAGCAACATATACTTCTTCCTCAAGCTTACCATTGAGGAATGCACTTGTCACATCCATTTGATATAGAGTAATATTGTGATGGTTAGCATAAGCAAGTAATATTCGAATAGCTTCAAGTCTAGCAACAGTTGCAAAAGTTTCATCAAAGTCAATTCCTTCAACCTGTGTGTAGCCTTGGGCTACAAGTCGTGCCTTGTTCCTCACAACCTAACCATCCACATATTGCTTGTTTCGGTAGATCCACTTGGTGACGATGATATTGTGTTTGCGAGGATTTGGTCTTTTGACGAGTTCCCACACGTCATTTAGCTTGAACTGAAGAACTTCATCGTGCATGGCTTGAATCCACTCAGGTTCCATGAAGGCTTCAGCAACTTTTGAGGGTTGTGTGATAAACACAAAAGAGGAATGCCCACAAAAGTTAACTAAATGTGAAGCTTTTGAGCGAGTGAGAGGACCTCGCGCATTGATGTCATCGAAGATTTTGTCAAGTCCCACTTTATTTGCAATCCTTGGATGAGTTGGTTGAAGACTTTGGTTGGGCTGAGGAATTTGATCTATAGCATTTTCCTCAGGTGCACCTGCTTGAATTTCATCAGTGTTGGGGAAGACTTCTTCAACAAGGGGTTGTTCCTAAGTAGGAATGATACCTTCAGTAGCCTTGTGCTTGATAGCTTCCTCGGGAGTCAATTTATCTGGCACAGGAGGCAGTTGCACTCTTTGTGAGCCATTAGTTTCATCGAACCGCACATCTACAGTTTCAACAAGCTTTGTTGTGATAGGTGTTGAAGACTCTGTAGGTGTGCGAGTCCTTTCCGTAACCAAGCATAAAACCCTCATGTGCTTTAGGTGCAAACTTTGAGCTACGATGAGGATCTCTAATCCAGCATCTTGCACGAAAGACTTTGAAATAACTTACATTGGGTTTCTTGTCAGTGAGGAGTTCATATGAGGTTTTCTTGAGGAATTTGTGAAGATATACCATGTTGATAATGTGGCAAGATGTGTTGATTGCTTCAGGCCAAAAGCGACGAGGAGTCTGATATTCTTCAAGCATAGTTCATGCCATTTCAACCAGAGTCCTGTTCTTGCGTTCAACGACGCCATTCTGTTGAGGAGTATAAGGAGCAGACAATTTGTGAGTAATATCAAGTTCATCAAGACCAGCATTTTTGAATTCTTTCCCACTATCACCCCTGATGTGTTTGATCTTGACGCTGAAGTTCGTCAAGGCCCTTGAGGAAAATCGTTTGAACACTTCATGCACTTTAGTTTTATACAGAATGATGTGTACCCAAGTATAGCGGGAATAGTCATAAACGATGACAAAGCCATATAAGGATGCTGCATTAGTTAGAGTAACATAATGAGTAGGTCCAAACAGATCCATGTGAAGTAATTCAAACAGACGAGTAGTTGTCATGATAGTCTTCGAGGGGTGTTTGGATTTGGTTATTTTTCCAGACTCGCAAGCATCGCAGAGATGGTCCTTGAGGAATTTGATGGATTCGATGCCAATGGCATGCTTCTTCTTTGCCAGAGTGTGCAAATTCCTCATGCGTGCATGACCAAGTCGTTGATGTCATAGCCAGCCTTTTGAGGTTTTTGCTAGTAAACATGTGGCTGGTTGAGGACCTGTGGAAAAATCAACAATATACAAATCTCCTCTCCTGAAGCCCTCGAAGACTTTGGATTTGTCAGATTCCATGATGACTACACATCTATATTTTCCAAAGATGACAATCATATCAAGATCACAAAGCATTGAGACTGACATGAGGTAAAACCCAAGGGATTCGACAAGCATGACTTTGTCCATGTGCCAGTCCTTGGAGATAGCCACTTTACCAAGTCCCAATACCTTGCTTTTACCTTTATCAGCGTAAGTGATTTGCTTCAATGGTGATGGAGTCAGTGGTATATTCATCAATAAGCTTTTATCGTCAGTCATGTGATTTGTGCAACCACTATCAAGAACCCACTCTGTATTCTTGGGTTTGCCATCCTTCATATGAATTAGTGCAGCTTGACATCTCATATGCTTCACACTTGAAGAATATGATATCAATTTCATCAGATAAGAATTTCATCACAAACAGTAAATTTGAGGACGTGTGAAATGTTAGTTCATTTCATCATGTTTTAGCTTGTGTCCAATCAAGCAATTTCCTCAGGTCTCTAGCAACTTCTTCATATGATGACTTTCATCTGGAGACCTAACCTACAGTAGTGATTAGTTCATTTATTTCACCACCCACATCTGAAGGGGTGGCATAGAGTTCATCATCCTGTGAGCACCATATGAGAATGGAGGCATTTAAGCTAATGCACTTCTTTTCACAGTAGGGGGTTAGAGTATTCAAATGAATAGGCAGAGAAATTCTTTGAGGACTTATGAACATAATGATTTGAGGAATAATGCTCATATTCATGTCCCTTGTAGTTTCCGTGCAGATCAGAAGCATTAGTGCGAGTACGATCATAATTTTGACCATTTGAGGAATTTGATCCTCATGAAGACTTTCTTCCACCTGAGAAATTTGATCTGGGGTTCCGGTTCTTCACAGGTGGTGTCATGAGGACATTCACCTGAAGATTTACCAAGCAACTTTTGGGAACCCAGATTTTCCTCAGGGGAGGTCCATTCCTGCAGTTAGTTCCAACATATCGAGCAAATACTTGACCAAATTGATTTTTGAACAGTTTATAGTTGGAGTCGAAAGACTCATCGGAGGAATAGGACATTCCACAAGCAAAGCCTGTGAGAGTGGATGGGTCAATGGAAGGGCCTTTAGCAGCAACCCATGAAATTTTGGGATATTGCTCAGGTTTCCAGTACGATCCATCAGCATTCAGTTTCCTCTCGAAGGCAAAGCCCTCTTTCCTCGGTTTCCTGTTCAGAATCTGCTTTTTGAGCACATCGCAAAGGGTTTGATGCCCTTTGAGACTTTCGTATATGCCTGTCACATACAATTCCTTCAACCCTACATTTTCGTCAGTAGCATTTGTGGTTTCCTCAAGTGAAGAATTTGACACCACGGGAACAGTTGAAGAATTTGTAGCGATAGACGCATTTGATGATTTAGGTGAAGAATTAGCAGTTTCACGCTCGATGTATTTCAGACATGGTGGAATGAATTCAACCTGAGCAGTACTGATCTCTTGAGAAAGCAATGAATTATTTTCCATTCGAATATCGTCATGATACATTCTCAGCTTTTCAAGATCAAGCTTCATTTGAAGAAATTCATAGGAAAACTTCTCATGATCAGCCAAGAGTGTGCCATAGCGATCTTAAAGACTGTATAATCTAGACTGAAGACTTTGTATGTCTTCAGTGAGGAATTGAGTACGATTCATTTCATCATTCAATAGATCATCACTTTTGTCTAACAGTTTCTGAAGCTTTTCAATGGCACCTTGTTGCTTAGGGCAATGTTGGCAAGTTTATAGTAACTAGGTTTTTGATAATCATCAGGTTCACAGTCACTAGAATCAGAGGAGGAAGTGTGGTTTGGTACCTTTGAACCTTTTGCCATGAAGCAATAGGTTGGAGCGAAGTCATCAGCATATTCATCAGTGTAGTTGACATTGTCATTTTCTTCAAGGTTGAAGATTGACTTGCTCACGAATGTGGTAGCCAGTGCAAGACTTGCCACACCATACTCTGACTCCACTTTAGAACCTTCATCTTCATCACATTCCTCAGATTCTTCTTCAGAATCCATTTCCTTGCCAATTAGTGCCTGAGTCTTTCTGAAACTAGTCTTCTTGTGCGATGAGGACTTTGAAGATGAGGATTTTGAAGATTTCTTCTTTTTCTTCGAGTCATCAGAACTTTCATCCTTGTTTTTCTTCTTCCTTGATTTTTTCACCCAGCGAGGACAATCAGCAATGTAGTGACCAGATTTCTTGCATTTGTGGCAGGTTCTTTTCTTGTAGTCCTCAGATGAAGATTCGGATTTCCTCATATATTTTCTTGAATATTTTTCGAACTGGACACGTTTTGTGAACTTCTGGAATTTCCATATGAGCATAGCAAGTTCCTGTCCCAGTTCTTCAGGGTCACCAAGACTACAATGAGATACTTCTTCTTCAGATGAGGAAATAGCCTTAGCCTTCAGCGCACGAGATCTTGAGTAGCTTGGTCCATACATATCTCTCTTTTCTTCTTCTTGGAATTCATGAGTATTGAGTCTCTCAAGTATATCAGCGGGATCAAGCATCTTGTAGTCTCTTCGTTCTTGTATCATCAGAACCAGTGTGTCAAATGATGGATCAAGAGATCGTAGCAGTTTCTTCACAACTTCATGGTTAGTGATGTCTCTAGCTCCCAGTGCTTGCAGTTCATTTGAGATGCCAGTGAGGCGATCAAAGGTATCTTGGTAGATTTCATTGTCAAGCCTCTTGAAGCGATTGAAGAGATTGCGAAGAACATCGACACGAGAGTCACGTTGTGTTGAGATTACCTCATTGACTTTGGACAGCCTATCCCAGATAAGCTTCGCTATGCCCAAAGCACTAACTCTGCCATACTGACCTTTGCTCAGGTGGCTACAAATGATATTCTTCACTTGCGAGTCAAGTTGCTTGAACTTCTTCACATCAGCGGCAGAGATAGTAGCAGTAATGGAGGGAATCCATTTTCCACAATATACAAGAGATCATTGTCAATTGCTTGAAGATGCATTTGCATCTTGGTCTTCCAGTAGGGGAAGTCCTTTACTTCAAAGGTAGGACATCCGGAAGTAACCTTGATCATACCTGCGGTCGACATAACTAAAACTCCAGGCGGTTAAACCAAAATCACACAGAACAAGGGAGTACCTTGCTCTGATACCAATTGAAAGTGTGTTATATTGACTAGAGGGGGTGAATAGGCGATTTTTACAATTTCACCACTCAGGAAATTCCAAGTGAGTAAAGTCCTCAGTCATGAAGTTAGTGCAGCCGAAATAGTACAGGATCAGATGTGCAAAAACGTCTACAGCAAAGTACTCAACGTGATTTCAGAGATTCGGTTTGCACAGGTAACAAGTACAGGGTAAGCAGGTGAAGATTAACTCAGGTCAAGAATTTGGGGTGAGGAATTCAGAGAAAGTCTTCAGTCAAAATCTTCAAACAGTACAGATGAAAGTCTTCAACATGCAATTGAGGAAATGAGAAGGTTGAGGAAATAGAACCAGTATCTCGATGAAGACAGTTGTTGATGACCCAGTTCCAACTATTATGACAGTTGTACGTCTGGTTTAGAGAAGCTTGGTATTGAAACCAAAGGACACACAGTCCCGGGACACAAAGTCCCTACCGTATTCTCCTTGAGCTAAGGACACACAGTCCTTGCCCAATGCTCGTGGTAAGTCTTCAGGGCAGACTTCCAAACCCTCACAAACTCGGTCACCCGACGATCCACAGTTGACTATTGGATGCTCTAGACCATGATGCCTAACCGTGTGGAGGATACACAGTCCTCAAAGGTCACAAGCATCGGTTCCACGCAGGAATAACTTCTTCAGTGATGCTCAATCACTTGGGTTTTGGTTTGCGTTTGGGTGTTTGGGGTATTTCCTCACTTGATGATTTTCACTCAATGGTTCTCAGGAATTTGGGTTGCTCAAAATGACTAGTGTCAGTTTCTCTCGGAGCAGCCAACCAGCTAGTCGTTGTGGGGGCGGCTATTTATAGCTTGGGAGCATCTCGACATGATTTGACATAAATGCCCTTTAATAATATGACCGTTGGGTGGATAAGATCTATGACAGGTGGCGTGTGGCGCGGCAACGGTCGGAACTTTCAACTGTGAAAGTCCTCATGTCTCTCATTGTGACAGCCCGATGCCGACGTTCCAGAAGATTCCTCTTTATTCCGTTTTCGTCGTGTGGGTATTTTCATTTGTCGCATCATCATCGCAACATGCGCATCACCAGCATTGCATCGGCATCCCGTTGCCGCCCGTTTTCAAAACTCGCATCCGTTGTTAGTTGCCGGTTCTCGTCGTTGTTCGTTCCGAGTCCGACCGCACTCGCACGCGCCCGTGGCATCGTCAAAACCCTATTTTAAAAGTGTGTTGAAAACTTTCTCTGATTGAGGTGAAACTTGGCATGCGGTCGTGATTAGTTATAGCTAGGCCGCCTGTCGAATTTCGTCGCAATCGGAGTCCGTCTGGTACCAGAACGGTCGACCGTAGCGGCACCGTATTCGGTCTATCGTCGGATGTGTCCCGGTGTTTTAAATTGTTGCCGGGTTGCCCGTTTCCCCTCTCATCTCCGCCTAGCCCCTTTGCACAATGCATCGACCCTACGCGCAGCCCAGTCCGAAAACCTCCTGAAACCCGAACCCGGCGGTCATGACCATTGGATCCGGATCAACCCCGTTTTACCGGAAACCGTCATCGGTTTGTCCATTGGTCTCCCCTAACCTATTTAATCCCGACTATCCGATATAGATCGGAGGGTCTAAACACATCCAACCATGTTATTTATATGCGGCAAACCCTAGACCTGATCTGTCCCATCCAACCCAATCCCCTCGCAGCCGCCACCCGACCAGCCTCCACCTTCTTCGAGATCTCATCCTCCCCAACCTATGCGCTAGCCCCCTCCTCCTCGTTTTGCACCGCATCCAACCAGGAGCTATCAGCTCCGAAGTCAACCTCCGGCCTCCCTAGACTGGTCCAGTTACCGGAGCCTTCTCGAGCTGCGCCCAAGCCCGTGTCACCCAGGCCAGTGCCCTGCCGCGTCGTTCTCCATCTTCCTCTCTCTTTCTCTCATCTATCCCTCTCTCATTTTTTGCCTTTTGTGTCAGGGAACGTGCAGAGATCAGCTACAGGAGCCTTGCCATGGCAGCCCACCTTCAGCACCTTGGATCTGAAGCACCGACCCCCAGCGGAGCCGTCGTCGCCCGGCCCCGAGGCCTCCTGTGCGCCAACTGCCGTCGCTGGCCTCCCTCGCCCCCTGGATCCGCGTGCCTCCGCGCGTCAGGTGGCCCAAGTTGCTGCCCGTCGCCGTGGTCGGTGCCCCGACCTCGCGCGGTCGCAGCAGCAGCAGCAGCTTCAACAAGGGGAGGGATCTCCACTTCCCGAGCTGCACCTTCGCCAGGGCGGCCTTCATGGCCCGAGTGGAGTTCAGCCGCACCTCCACGCCGGCGAGCGCAGCGCAGGAACTCGTTAGAGCAGGGGCTCGTTTCTTGGGTGCCTTGATCCGGAGCTACTACCACAAGGAATGGGACCGGCGCCCCATCCCCGACCTGCAGCCTCGACCCTTGCTCGGATCCATCCAGCATCCCCGTCCAATTTCAGCTTGTCCTCGCCATGGCCTCCGGCCTCTCTGCTTCCCCAAAGTGAGCGAGCTCCTGTGCAACGGTAATTCAGAGATTTGTCTAGATCCATTTTGCAGTAGATGTTATAAGCCGTCGCCGCTGTAATCTGCCAATAGTAGTCTATTAGCGAGATGGTTAGCGCAGCAGTGCTGCTTCCTGGAGATCCAGGGATCAGATCCCCATCAATGCATAGTTTCCTTTTTAGGAATTGTGCCTCTCGAGCGCAACAGCTTCGGTATGTTTATTTTGTGCTGTTTAGTCTATTTTTTGCCACAGCTTCTTAATCGGTCTGGTGGTTGGGCTACTAGTGTCCATCCCAGGGATTTGGGGTTCAAATCCTAGCTAAGCCCATATTATTTATCCCTGTCTTTTTTGTTGTTGGTTGCGCTAGGGATTATGGATGGTTGATATTAATATGCTTATGACTTTTTTAAACGGCGTCTCATATGCAAAAACCGTAGATATGTAGAATGTGTGGATTTTGCTTAGAACAACAATTTCCAACTGTCATGCACGTTTAAAATTGTTAGCGTGCTGTTTGCGTCGGTTTGGGTGTCAACGTAATATAAACGATTTAGGTCATAGCTATTTATCCGTAGCTCCGTTGGAGATGAGCCATATATGTAAATGGGCTAGAACGACGTGTAGTTTCACGTGAACCACTTTGTTTTTCCGTTTAACAACCCTAAAATGTGATTAGGACAAATCTGGACAGAACTAAGATTTAACACATGGGGTCTTTTCGGAGATGCTATATGACTTTTCCGGCCTCATTTAAAATGCCTAGCTAGGTAGATTAATTTGTGCTTCACCCCATGTCATGTTAACAACATTTTAATATTGTCGTGTTAATAAACGGGAATGAACTAAATAATTAAACGTGGAGCTTCGTCGATATACAACTCGTTGCATATCAAGCTTCACTTAATGTGTAGTGTTTGATTGTTGTGATTGTCATGCGTGCATTAGACCGTTCATGCATCATGTGTGTCTTGCATCGCGTGGTGAATTCCGTGTGTTGATGCTTGGTTCCGGTTTTCCCCGTCTCGATAGAGTTCTGCAAGCGTGTCGGATGTGAGGACCCGTTCGACTACATCGGTTCGTCGGCTTCACGGAGTCATTCCTCTTCCAAACGGGATCTCAGGCAAGATGACCATTTCCCCAGATACCATTACTATCATTGTCATGCTAGTATTACCGTTTCTATTGAATATGTCTCGTTGCCTACCACATGTTAAATATCAGCCTCTCAACAATGCCATGAAACCTTCAACCTGTTTGACCTAGCAAACCACTGATTGGCTATGTTACTGCTTGCTTAACCATGTGTTAGCGTTGCTAGTTGCAGGTGCAGTTGCTTCCATGTGATTACATGGGTTCCTTGTCATATCACCATATTAATGCTATTTAATTTAATGCGCATATACACTTGGTAAAAGGTGGAAGGCTCGGCCTTTTCTAGCCTGGTGTTTTGTTCCACCTTTGCCCCCTTAGTTTCGGCTACCGGTGCTATGTTCCGTAATTGAGCGCTCCTAACACGATCGGGGTTGTTACGGGGACCCCCTTGATAATTCATTTTAGATTAAAGCTGGTCTGGCAAGGCCCAACTGTAACAACCAAGATGCGGTCCTTTCTGATCTGGGGGTCGAGGCCCCGAATAGGAAAGAAGCGCATCTAAGCGTTTCGCAAGCAAGTAACATAGCACAAATAATAATAAAAGTAGACAATTCGGGATTCAACTGTCTTCTTATTAATAACTCAGAGTACATCACAGATACAATCAAGGTAGTTCCGCTACAGACTACAAAACATGGAAATGCTATGCTACCTTGCCTGCAGGCCCACGATCACGACCACGCCTCAGTCCTCTGGGTAGTTCACGTAGAGGCCGTCTGTCTCCTCGTCGTACTGCCACGCCAGTTGGGTGCCGTCGGGATCATCTGTCTCTGGGGTACCTATACCTGTTGGGAGTTTCGGAGGAATCCGTGAGCCACGGGGACTCAGCAATCTAAGACCTTGGTGCCAGAACTAGTCATGTTATTAGGTAGGGTAAGGGTGAAGTGTTTAAGGCTGCAGCATCCTAAGCTTGATTAAGTGGCTAACTTACGCAAAGTAATTATGAAGGTGGTCTACACTAGCGGTCGGGACTACTTGATCTCTAAGTGATCCTGAACACCTACCTACGGCATTCATAACCCCACCGTGTTCCCGATCGAAGAGATATCTTCTAAGGGACAGTCACGGTTACACACACAGTTGGCAATTTTATTAGTTTATGTTTAAGTTCTCTAATACCGGAAGTTAACAAAATATTCCAAGTTGCCACATAACCGCGGACACGGATTTCCGAAAGATTAAACCCTGCAGGGGTGCTCCAACTAGTCCATCACAAACGAACACAGGCCGCAAAGGCATCCTCTATCACGAATCTCGTGATCTCGTCGGATTCCGTAGAGGAAAACCTCAACTCTGGGGAGAACCAAAGCTTCACTGGGATTCCTATACGCAAGATATACCGCTAAGGTAAGACAAGGCTAGCAGGACCTCCCGACGTGTCGACGACCCTGGTAAGAGCCGCGTATCTCAGTCTCAGGACACGCCGGATGAGCGATGGTTACCACGCCAAAACACCGAGTTGCCCTAGGGAGCGTAATAAGCTGCTCTGGGTTGGACCAACACTCATGAGGAGCACTGGCCCGGGTTATTGATTAAAGTCCTCGGGGTAGCTACTCCCTATGTAGATTATTATTAAGTTATTAGCAAATTAACACCAATGTTGGGTCCTGCCGGACAAGCCTTAGCACCACGTGATTTATCAAGGGGGTCCCCATAACAACCCCGAACGTGTTAGGAGCGATCATTATGGAATCAAACACTGGTAGCTGGTAACTAAGGCGGCAATAACGGAACAAAACACCCGGCAAAAGGCTAGGCCTTCCGTCATTTACCAAGTATATAGGTGCATTAATTAAATAACAGCATTTCAGATAATGATATCAAGCTCATGTTATCACATGAGGCAAAGCACCTGCATCGACCAACGCTAATATTAGTAGCTGAGCAAAGCCTACTTAGCCATACAAGTCATGCTGGGAAGGGATCAGTGTAATGGGCTCATGGCATAACAAGAGGCAATTTAATTTAGTGGTAGGCAGCGAGCAATATAACATGGAAATGAAAACAAGCATAACAAGTCTAGAGATGGAATCAAGGTCATATCATCTTGCCTGTGATATCCTCAGCTTGGAATGGTTCTGGTTCGTCCTGCACGTACTCTCCTAACTCCACGTATTCGTTCTCCGATCCCGGTGCTACCCAACATGAGAATAACAGCCAATGAACAGCAGCACCACAAGATGCAACAATCACATGATGCATGAGATGAAAAATGGGCATGCATCACTAATTCTATCACTAGCACAAGCAAAATAAACTACTGCAAGTTTCTGTGCAGAACTGTACACTAAGCTATTTTGACATGCATGGGAATGGCATGAACATATGCGGCTCGTGAAAACGATGCAAAACCATATAAAGAACATTGCAAACGGAGCTACTGATCAACGGGAATCAACGAAACAAGATATGAAGCTCTACGTGGAAGATTCAACACCACACTCACAATTGGCACAAATCTGGTATTCCCAGGTTGCCAAGACATATAAAAACCCAACATGAATGGATTGGATCAAGGAAGAACACCACAACATCAACTAAGCACACACATTGATCAAAATGACTATACTACATAATCTGCCATAATCTGCATCTTAGCTCTTTGGGATCTACATGCAACATAGCTACAGGCCACCAAATATGACAAATAATATATGTGGCTGTAGACCACCAAGAACACTACAAGCACCAGCAAGAATCACAGCAAAAGTAATAAAACTCTAGAAGATACAAGGCCTCAAACTTTCCCAAAACCATCAGATCTCAGGGACTTCGTGAAAATTCCTGCACCTGAGTTTCTGTCTTTGTTCTGAAGTACTTTGACAGCAATCAAAACACAACCTACTGGACTCCAAATGATTTTTAATTTGACAGGGAGCTTCACAAACATACCAGGACCAAATTCATAGCACTGAACTAAGGCTAGATCTCAACACAATGGCCAGCACATCCTCATCTATAAGAGAAGAAAATGTTTCCAGAATCCCAGACTTAGTGAAATTTCAGATTTCTCTAAGCTGGAATTTTCAGCCACATGCCCACTTTGTCTAGGCATAGTTTGCACACACACATAACACCAAGTGATAAATGACACCACTATGGTGTAGAGCAAAACCCCTACTACTATCACACAAAAACTCATGCCCTTGGGCTCCACCTATTCCATGGAATCAAGGATCAAACTTGCAACAAATCTGAATATGTCAACTCCATAAAGTATCCTAATGGCAAAACAAACTTCACCACTGGATTCCTTGGGAGATTCTACCCCAAAATCATCATAATATGTGGACACTTACTTGGAACAAGTGACCACAAATTAAGGAAGAGGAAACTACTCCAAATCATGCCTAGTAATTAGTGCATCATTTCATGTAGTTTCTACTAAGACAACAACTACAAAAGTTGAGCTCATGTGCACAATGACAAAGTGACATGGGGGTTTTAACCCCATGTTTGTGTCATGCACATCAACAACACAAATACTTCTCACTAAGTCACCCCCACACAAACAACACCATGCCCTCTCACATATGGACATGTGAAGGTGCATAGTTTGCAAAGGTGGGAAGTTCCACACACACACATATATCATCACCACAAACCCCATCACAAGCACTTAAACCCAAGAACAACATGAAGGGGAAAACTACTATGCAAGTAACATGGAAGCATCACCTCTCAAACACTTCTAGTAGGTACCACATGTGGTGTGCACTTACTACAAATATATCTCCATACCTACACCATCATCATCACTCACAACTCCTATACACACATGCCTACTTGCAATTACACCACCAACATATAATAGCAAGACCACATAAACACACACATCACTTCTCACAAGAACACACACATATCACTTATTCTAATGTGTGCAAAACACACACACACAAATACAATCTGCACCTAGCTACATTAGCAGGAAAAAGAACTAAAAGGCCACTTTGTCTAAGAGTTAGTAAAATAGAAATAGAAAATAAAAGAAAAGACAAAAGAAATGCAACAGGGGCTCCTGGGAATCGAACCCAGAACCTCTGGTGACCAGCAACAACACCAAGCCACTACACTACTGCCACTTTGTCGACAGGGTAGGGGAAGTAAACAAGGTAACCTGTTCCTGTGGCCACTGTGCAGTTAATTCAACAAAACAAAAGAGTGCCGAGGGGGGATCGAACCCACGCCCTCTCATCAGGCAGCCACACAATACTACCACTAGGCTACGGATCGACACTTGACAGGTAAGAGGGAGTAACTCTGAAGAGTATTCCCTTCTGCATATCTGCTGCTGACGGCTTGCCCGAACAGGGGAGGTGCTCACCGGCGTTGTGCCACAAATCGAACTGCGGGTCCTAGATGGAAGGTTGCTGGGGCAACCAGGGTTCCATTTCTATCATTACTACGGCCCGAGGAGCCCTACGACGACGGATGCACGGCGAGCGGCGGCTCCGGCGACAGAGGCGAAGCACGCGTCGATTCTACTGCTAGTGCGCTCGATCTGGGACAGGGAGGAGGGAGGAGGAGCACTACCTCACGTACGGGTCGAGGAGGTAGACGCCCATAGAGGAAGTAGTGGAAGAAGCGCGCGGAGTGGAGGAGCTCGTCGGGGAAGTTGCTCCGCTGGGAAGAAGAGGAAGCGGGGGGTGATGAAGACGATCCAGCGGCGGGAATGGACTCCTGGAGATGCCCTCGAGCTGCGGGAACCTTCGGCGAGGAAGAAGATGCCCCACGACGACGGCGACGTCGAGCTTCACGGATCGGCCATGCCGGAGCCGATCGCTTCTTACCTTGCGGCGACGAGAGAGAGAGGAGGGAGAAGGGATCTGGGTGGAGCGGCGGCGGATTGGAAACCCTAGCCGAGGCGCGGACGCCAAGGCTCTTTATAGGGCGAGAGGGGAAGCGAGGGGTGCGCGGTGGCCATGTGCGCGTGCTCTCTCCGGTGGAACAGAGGGAACGGGAGAGAGAGGATGACAGGAGGGTCCCACTGCCTCGCTGGAAAGGAGGTTGACGACGAGCGCGCGCGACGGGCTCGCGAGGGGAAAAGGCTGATGGGCCGCTAAGTGGGAGTAAGCCCACTTAGGAGCTCCAGATAGAAGGAAAGAGGAACTCCCTCATTTCCTAATACAGAAAAACACAGAGAAGAAAAATAAAGCATGGACTAAAATACTAGGGATAAAATCAAACAAAAATATCCCCTGGTCATAGAAAAATATGACCTATTTAAATAAAACAAAAACAAGATTTTTAGGAGCAAGTAATTATTTCACAAAACAGAATTAGATGACTCTGTTTTGTATTTATTGCACCTGTTTAAAGCACTTTTAAAATCACCAAACTTGCACAACTAAACACCCACAATATCCCCTAACTAAAAGACATTTTTTAAATTAGCTTAGGAGCAAGTAAATATTTGAACTAGGGAATAAAGAGAGAGATGGGTTTTGCAAACCAACTATCACCACAAACACTACTACTACTCACCCCATCACATATGCACCAACATCACATGAAATCACAAGACACCACACTAAGACATGGCAAGGTATAGATGCAAGCAAAACAAGGCATGGTAAGAATGGTATGACATGGATGCATGCATGCAAAATAAGAAACACAAGGTGAACACATGAATTCATACATGCATAGATAGCTCTCATGACAATGTCAAGGTGGTCCCACATGGAAGGTTACAAAAAGGGAAAGCTTTACACTTGGGGCACTACAAATTCTCCCACACTACAAAGAAGATCTCGACCTCGAGATCTAAGACTGAAAGAAATCGGGAAATTCGGAATGGAGGTGATCCTCGCGTTCCCACGTAGCCTCTTTATCGGAATGATGTGACCACTGCACTTTGAGAAACTTGACAGTATTGTTACGGGTCTTGCGCTCAGTCGCCTCGAGAACCGCAACTGGATGCTCACGATAAGAAAGGTCAGGCTGAAGGTCGATATCTTGAAGATGCACAGTGCGCTCGGGGGTCTTGAAACACCTCCGAAGCTCAGAAACATGGAACACATCATGGACATTTGCAAAGGTTGACGGAAGCTCGAGCTGGTATGCAAGGTCGCCGCTCTTGCCAACCACTCTGAACGGGCCAACGAAACGAGGCGCAAGCTTGCCTTTGATGCCAAAACGCTGCATACCCTTCATAGGCGACACCTTGAGATAGACAAAATCATCAAGCTCATACGACATATCACGGTGCTTGCTATCGTAATAGCTCTTCTGACGGGACTGCGCTGCCCTGAGGTTGTCGCGAATGATCCGACATATCTCATCAGCTTCTTCTATCATGTCATTGCCAAGGATCTCACGCTCGCCTGTCTGGGACCAGTTGAGCGGAGTACGGCACTTCCTGCCATAGAGAATTTCAAACGGAGCCTTGCCAGAACTAGCTTGATAACTATTGTTATACGAGAACTCCGCGAAAGGCAGACAATCCTCCCACTTCATGCCAAAAGAGATAACACGGGATCTCAGCATGTCCTCAAGAACTTTATTCACTCTCTTCACTTGACCACTAGTCTGAGGATGGAACGATGTGCTGAACCGGATCTTCGTGCCCATAGCAGACTGAAAGGAGTCCCAGAACTTGGAAGTGAAGATACTTCCGCGATCTGACGAGATCATCATAGGTACGTCGTGCAAAGAGACAATCCTGGAGCTGTACAACTCTGCCAACTGAGCTGCTGAAATAGACTCCTTGACTGGAAGGAAATGCGCCACTTTACTCAATTTGTCGATGACGACGAAGATAGCGTCATTGCCCTTCTTGGACTTCGGAAACCCGGTGACGAAGTCCATCTCAATGTGATCAAACTTCCACTCGGGAATCGGCAAAGGCTGCAAGAGGCCCGCTGGTCTTTGATGTTCTGCTTTCACCCTTCGACATACATCACACTCGTTTACGAATTGTGCAATTTCACGTTTCATACGAGTCCACCAGAAAGTATGCTTCAATTCATGGTACATTTTGGAACTTCCAGGATGAATAGAGAGCAGAGAGTTATGAGCTTCTTCCATGATCACCTTCCTGAGATCACCTTTCGGGACGACAAGGCGATCCTCGAAAAACAATGTGTCCCTGGCATCAACAGTGAAACACTTATACTTGGGGAGACTCTTTCCCACACCAATCTTGACCTTTTTCACCATAGCGTCAAGTAGCTGAGCTGCTCTGACCTGATCTTCCAAGGTAGGAGAGATCTGAAGGTTCGCAAGAAAACCCTGAGGAACTAGCTGAAGATTGAGCTTCCTGAAAGACTCAGAAAGACCCGGCTGGAGAGGTTGCAGAATCAGACTGTTGCAATATGCGTTCCTGCTCAATGCATCTGCCACAACATTTGCCTTGTCTGGCGTGTACTCAACACTCGGATTAAAATCCTGGAGCATTTCCACCCAACGTGTTTGCCGAAGATTCAAGTTAGGCTGAGTGAAGATATACTTGAGACTCTTGTGATCGGTGAAAACTTCAACCTTACGTTCCAACAAGAGATGTCTCCAAGTCATCAAGGCATGCACAACAGCTGCTAGCTTGAGATCGTGCACAGGATAGTTCTTCTCCGCAGGCTTCAGCTGCCTGGAGGTACAAGCAACCACCTTCCTATCTTGCATCAAGACTACACCAAGACCCTGGATAGAAGCATCACCAAAGACCTGGTATGGCTTGGAATCATCCGGAGGGGCCAATACCGGAGTGGAGATAAGCTTCTCTTTGAGTGTATCGAAAGCCAGTTGACACTCTGGAGACCAAACATACTTGACACCCTTCTGAAGAAGACTAGAGAGAGGCTTGGCGATTTTGGAGAAGTTCTCAACGAATCTTCTGCAATATCCGGCAAGCCCGAGAAAGCTTCGAAGCTGCTTCACATTCTGTGGAGGTTCCCATTCAACAATGGCTTGAACCTTGGACGGGTCAACCTTAATGCCCTCAGCAGATATAATATTCCCAAGATAAACCACTTCTTTCAGCCAGAACTCGCACTTGAAAAACTTGGCATACAACTTGTATTCTCTCAGTTTATCAAGCACCAACCTGAGATGTCTCTCATGTTCTTCCTCATCCTCAGAAAAGACCAGAATGTCTTCGAGATAGAGCAAGACAAATTCATTCTTGTATGGTGAGAAAATATAGTTCATCAGTCAACAAAAAGTCAGAGGAGCATTAGCCAGACCAAAAGACATGACCGTATACTCATACGGGCCAAAACTAGTCCTGAAGGCCATCTTCGGAATGTCTTCCTCGCGAATGCGAATCTGATGATAGCCCATTCTGAGATCAAGCTTGGAGAATACTTTAGCACCTTTCAACTGCTCGAACAACTCAGTTATGTTCGGAAGTGGATATTTGTTCTTGATTGTCTTCTTGTTCAATGGGCGGTAATCAACACACAGCCGGTCCGAACCATCCTTCTTCTTGACAAATAGAACACCACATCCCCACGGAGATGAGCTTGGTCTGATCAAACCCAAACGCTCCTGCTCATCGAGTTGCCTCTTGAGTTCCTTCAACTCTTCTGGACCCAGCTTGTACGGCCGTTTGCACACTGGCTCTGTGCCTGGCTCTGTGCCTGGCTCAAGCTCAATGACGAACTCAACTTCATGGTGCGGAGGCATGCCTGGTAGCTCTTCAGGAAACACATCTTGATATTCGCAGACCACTGGAACTTGCTCAATAGGATTGATCTCACCCTTTTCATTCAAGGAGAACAAACGGATTGTATCATCGCGCGCCGCGAATATAATCACATCCTCTGAAGAGTGGGTAAGCTTGACTTCTTTAGCTTCACAATCAATTGACGCCTTGTTCATGGCCAACCAGTCCATACCAAGAATCAAGTCGATGTCGGAATTTCCCAAGACAATAGGAGACGCCAGAAAAGAATAACTACCCATCTTGACAGAAGCATCCGGAACCCTCATGTACGAACTCATGTGCATGCCCGGAGAAACCACACGGAAGGGACTATCCAAATGAATTGCAGGAATATCATGCTTAGCTAAGAAAGGCTTGGAGATGAAGCAATGCGAAGCACTAGAATCAAATAGCACTTTAGCAGGAATATCATTGAGGAGGAGGTTACCCATGATCACATCAGAGGAGTTGTCTGCTTCAGCTGCATTCACCATGTTGACTCGAGCTGATCTGGGGTTGAATTTGACAAGAGCGTTGCTTGGGGGTTTGCCTGGAGGAGGAGGCGGCAGACGGAGCTGAGAAGTACATTTGTTGGCATAGTGACCCTTCTGCCCACATTTGTGACAAGTGACATCTGCTGGCTGCCGGAACTGAGTCTGAGGAGGCCCTTGCTTCTGAAGCTGGTATCTCTGCTGGAAGCCAGGGTTGGGTGGGTGGGAAGAACCACGTCCACCTGAGTGCTTCAGCTGCTATGAGTGCCGAGGAGGAGGAGGAGAAACCCAAAACTTCTGTTGCTTCTGAACCACCTGAGTCGAGGAAGATCTGGAATCTCTGAAGCGCTTCTTGGAGTTCTCCACCCTGAGCAAGGTTGCCTCTGCTCGGAGAGTTAAGTTGTAGAACTTGTCAAACTCCTCAGGATCGTGCAAAGCAAGTGCTAACTGCAAGTCCTCCTTTAAGCCACCCCTGAACTGATAGATCTTGCTCTTCTGATCCGGGACATCCTGCAGCGCGTAACGGGCCAGCTCGTGGAACTCGACATTGTACTTGTACACAGAATTGCTGCCGTGCTTCAAACGCCTGAACTTCTCACGCATCTCCTCAGCAAAACTGGAAGGGATGTAGTGGGACCTGAAGTCACGACAAAACTCGTCCCAAGACATCACCCTGCCACCTCTGGAGTCCTTAAGCTGATGTCACCAAATAGAATCCCGCCCCTTCAACTGAAACGTTGCAAACTTGACATAGTCCTCCGGACGCACATTGGTACACTCGAAATGCTTGTTCATATCATGGATCCAATCTTCCGCATAAAACGGCTGGTCGCAAGAAGTGAGCATCTTAGGCTGGTTTGACAGAAACTGACTCGGACTGGCGAAGTGATTGTCACCCTGCTCGAAATTGCCCTGCTGATGATTGGCTCTCTCCTGGATCAACTGCAACAACATCTGAGTGTTTGCATTAGTTGCTGCCATCATCGCCTACCAGGCCTCTGCAGGAGGAGGCGGCGGCGGAGGAGGAGGAGGAGGTGGAGGCGGCACATCCTCACGCCCTGGGGTCTGACGAGTCGGTGGAGCCATCGTGAAGACGGACAGCATATTAGTCCACAGAATAATTGAAGATATTGCTGAATCAAAAGACAGGAGTATCTGAACAGAATTTAGCATTGCACTCGAACAACATAGCAAGAGTGCATCCTCAAAGTAACAGACGACAAAATTCCGATAAGTACCACTGCAAACAAGTGTGAGCTAGCACTGCTCGGAACAAACATATGACCGAGATTTCCCCAAACCTCAATCAAGCGTCTGTAGGAAGATAGTCCTATAAGATACTACTAGATATCCCACCTATGAATTCCCGAAATAACTGGTCATGCAATCAGGTACACGGATACAAGGAGTATTTCACACAACTCCTAAACTAACTCGTCACCTGTATCACATCCTTCAACACACAACCAGCATCTCGGACCTTCATCTACAACAGATCCTCGTGATCACAACGATACAAAGTGTGGTAATACCCCCGAACAATCTACACCAGTACTGGGGACATTGGGGTTATCTCGCCACTACCCGTATTGAAGCAATAACGAACACCCTCCGTTCTTAGATACTCAGAAATCTGAATGATGGCGATGTGCGCGATAATCCCTGGAGCTCAACTCCCCTGATACTTAGAGCAGATAGGAGGCACCAGGACATGAATCCGTCACATCGAAATCATATAGATTTCACAAATACCCGCGTGATCCTAAAAAACATTTGAGCGAGAAAAGGAGTAGAGTTAAAGATATCCTAAGACGGGAACCTCACCAGAGCATAGAAGAGGAGAAAAAAGAATCCTACTCTCTGATATAACTAAGACTCAAAACATTTTCTAGACTCGACTCGGCCAAGTACGATCACACAAAGACTCCTATGGTCGTAAGGCACTGATTACCAACTTGTAAAGACCAAGATGCGGTCCTTTCCAATCTGGGGGTCGAGGCCCCCGAATAGGAAAGAAGCGCATCTAAGCGTTTCGCAAGCAAGTAACATAGCACAAATAATAATAAAAGTAGACAATTCGGGATTCAACTGTCTTCTTATTAATAACTCAGAGTATATCACAGATACAATCAAGGTAGTTCCGCTACGGACTACAAAACATGGAAATGCTATGCTACCCTGCCTGCAGGCCCACGATCACGACCACGCCTCAGTCCTCTGGATAGTTCACGTAGAGGCGGTCTATCTCCTCGTCGTACTGCCACGCCAGCTGGGTGCCGTCGGGATGATCTGTCTCTGGGGTACCTGTACCTACTGGGAGTTTCAGAGGAATCTGTGAGCCACGGGGACTCAGCAATCTAAGACCTTGGTGCCAGAACTAGTCATGTTATTTGGTAGGGTAAGGGTGAAGTGTTTAAGGCTGCAGCATCCTAAGCTTGATTAAGTGGCTAACTTACGCAAAGTAATTATGAAGGTGGTCTACACTAGCGGTCGGGACTACTTGATCACTAAGTGATCTTGAACACCTACCTACGACATTCATAACCCCACCGTGTTCCCGATCGAAGAGAGATCTTCGAAGGGACAGTCACGGTTACACACACAGTTGGCAATTTTATTAGTTTATGTTTAAGTTCTCTAATACCGGAAGTTAACAAAATATTCCAAGTTGCCATATAACCGCGGGCACGGCTTTCCGAAAGATTAAACCCTGCAGGGGTGCTCCAACTAGTCCATCACAAATGAACACAGGCCGCAAAGGCATCCTCTATCACGAATCTCGTGATCTCGTAGGATTCCTTAGAGGAAAACCTCAACTCTGGGGAGAACCAAAGCTTCACTGGGATTCCTATACGCAAGATATACCGCTAAGATAAGACAAGGCTAGCAGGACCTCCCGACGTGTCGACGACCCTGATAAGAGCCGCGTATCTCAGTCTCAATACACGCCGGATGAGCGATGGTTACCACGCCAAAACGCCGAGTTGCCCCGGGGAGCGTAATAAGCTGCTCTGGGTTGGACCAACACTCATGAGGAGCACTGGCCCGGGTTGTCGATTAAAGTCCTCGGGGTAGCTACTCCCTATGCAGATTATTATTAAGTTATTAGCAAATTAACACCAATGTTGGGTCCTGCCGGACAAGCCTTAGCACTACGCGATTTATCAAGGGGGTCCCCATAACAACCCCGAACGTGTTAGGAGCGATCATTATGGAATCAAACACCGGTAACCGGTAACTAAGGCGGCAATAACGGAACAAAACACCCGGCAAAAGGCTAGGCCTTCCGTCATTTACCAAGTATATAGGTGCATTAATTAAATAACAGCATTTAAGATAATGATATCAAGCTCATGTTATCACATGAGGCGAAGCACCTGCATCGAGCAACGCTAATATTAGAAGCTGAGCAAAGCCTACTTAGCCATACAAGTCATGTTGGGAAGGGATCAGTGTAATGGGCTCATGGCATAACAAGAGGAAATTTAATTTAGTGGTAGGCAGCGAGCAATATAACATGGAAATGAAAACAAGCATAACAAGTCTAGAGATGGAATCAAGGTCATATCATCTTGCCTGTGATATCCTCAGCTTAGAATGGTTCTGGTTCGTCCTGCACGTACTCTCCTGACTCCACGTATTCGTTCTCCGATCCCGGTGCTACCGAACATGAGAATAACAGCCACATGATGCATGAGATAAAAATGGGCATGCATCACTAATTCTATCACTAGTACAAGCAAAATAAACTACTGCACGTTTCTGGGCAGAACTGTACACTAAGATATTTTGACATGCATGAGAATAACATGAACATATGCGTCTTGTGAAAACGATGCAAAACCATATAAAGAACATTGCAAACGGAGCTACTGAGCAACGGGAATCAACGAAACAAGATATGAAGCTCTACGTGGAAGATTCAACACCACACTCACAATTGGCACAAATCTGGTATTCCCAGGTTGCCAAGACATATAAAAACCCAACATGAATGGATTGGAGCAAGGAAGAACACCACAACATCAACTAAGCACACACATTGATCAAAATGACTATACTACATAATCTGCCATAATCTGCATCTTAGCTCTTTGGGATCTACATGCAACATAGCTACAGGCCACCAAATATGACAAATAATATATGTGGTTGTAGCCCACCAAGAACACTACAAGCACCAGCAAGAATCACAGCAAAAGGAATTAAACTCTAGAAGATACAAGGCCTCAAACTTTCCCAATACCATCAGATCTCAGGGACTTCGTGAAAATTCCTGCACCTGAGTTTCTGTCTTTGTTCTGAAGTTTTTTGACAGCAATCAAAACACAACCTACTGGACTACAAATGATTTGTAATTTGACAGTGAGCTTCACAAACATACCAGGTCCAAATTCCTAGCACTGAACTAAGGCTAGATCTCAACACAATGACCAGCACATCCTCATCTATAAGAGAAGAAAATGTTTCCAGAATCCCAGACTTAGTGAAATTTCAGATTTCTCTAAGCTGGAATTTTCAGCCACATGCCCACTTTGTCTAGGCATAGTTTGCACACACATAACACCAAGTGATAAATGACACCACTATGGTGTAGAGCAAAACGCCTACTACTATCACACAAAAACTCATGCCCTTGGGCTCCTATTCCATGGAATCAAGGATCAAACTTGCAACAAATCTGAATATGTCAACTCCAGAAAGTATCCTAATGGCAAAACAAACTTCACCACTGGATTCCTTGGGAGATTCTACCCCAAAATCATCTATAATATGTGGACACTTACTTGGAACAAGTGACCACAAATTAAGGAAGAGGAAACTACTCCAAATCATGCCTAGTAATTAGTGCATCATTTCATGTAGTTCCTACTAAGACAACAACTACAAAAGTTGAGCTCATGTGCACAATGACAAAGTGACATGGGGGTTTGAACCCCATGTTCGTGTCATGTACATCAACAACACAAATACTTCTCACTAAGTCACCCCCACACACACAACACCATGCCCTCTCACATATGGACATGTGAAGGTGCATAGTTTGCAAAGGTGGGAAGTTCCACACACACACATATATCTTCACCACAAACCCCATCACAAGCACTTAAAACCAAGATCAACATGAAGGGGAAAACTACTATGCAAGTAACATGGAAGCATCACCTCTCAAACACTTCTAGTAGGTACCACATGTGGTGTGCACTTACTACAAATATATCTCCATACCTACACCATCATCATCACTCACAACTCCTATACACACATGCCTACTTGCAATTACACCACCAACATATAATAGCAAGACCACATACACACACACATCACTTCTCAGAAGAACACACACATATCACTTATTCTAATGTGTGCAAAATACACACACAAATACAATCTGCACCTAGCTGCACTAGCAGGAAAAAGAACTAAAAGGCCACTTTGTCTAGGAGTTAGAAAAATAGAAATATAAAATAAAAGAAAAGACAAAAAAATGCAACAGGGGTTCCTGGGAATCGAACCCAGAACCTCTGGTGACCAGCAACAACACCAAGCCACTACACTACTGCCACTTTGTCGACAGGGTAGGGGAAGTAAACAGGGTAACCTGTTCCTGTGGCCACTGTGCAGTTAATTCAACAAAACAAAAGAGTGCCGAGGGGGGATCGAACCCGCGCCCTCTCATCAGGCAGCCACACACTACTACCACTAGGCTACGGATCGACACTTGACAGGTAAGAGGGAGTAACTCTGAAGAGTATTCCCTTCTGCATATTTGCTACCGACGGCTTGCCGGGACAGGGGAGGTGCTCGCCGGCGTTGTGCCGCAAATCAAACTGCGGGTCCTAGATGGAAGGTTGCTGGGGCAACCAGGGTTCCATTTCTAGCGTTACTACGGCCCGAGGAGCCCTACGACGACGGATCCACGGCGAGCGGCGGCTCCGGCGACAGAGGCGAAGCACGCGTCGATTCTACTGCTAGTGCGCTCGATCTGGGATAGGGAGGAGGGAGGAGGAGCACTACCTCACGTATGGGTCGAGGAGGTAGACGCCCGTAGAGGAAGTAGTGGAAGAAGCGCGCGGAGTGGAGGAGCTCGTCGGGGAAGTCGCTCCGCCGGGAAGAAGAGGAAGCAGGGGGGTGATGAAGACGATCTAGTGGCGGGAATGGACTCCTGGAGATGCCCTCGAGCTGCGGGAACCTTCGGCGAGGAAGAAGATGCCCCACGACGACGGCGACGTCGAGCTTCATGGATCGGCCATGGCGGAGCCGATCGCTTCTTACCTTGCAGCGACAAGAGAGAGAGGAGGGAGAAGGGATCTGGGTGGAGCGGCGGCGGAAGAGGAAACCCTAGCCGAGGCGCGGACGCCAAGGCTCTTTATAGGGCAAGAGGGGAAGCGAGGGGCGCGCGGTGGCCATGTGCGCGTGCTCTCTCCGATGGAACAGAGGGAACGGGAGAGAGAGGATGATAGGAGGGTCCCACTGCCTCGCTGGAAAGGTGGTTGACGACGAGCGCGCGCGCGACGGGCTCGCGAGGGGAAAAGGCTGATGGGCCGCTAAGTGAGAGTAAGCCCACTTAGGAGCGCCAGATAGAAGGAAAGAGGAACTCCCTCATTTCCTAATACAGAAAAACACAGAGAAGAAAAATAAAGCATGGACTAAAATACTGGGGATAAAATCAAACAAAAATATCCCGTGATCATAGAAAAATATGACCTATTTAAATAAAATAAAAAAACAAGATTTTTAGGAGGAAGTAATTATTTCACAAAACAGAATTAGATGACTCTGTTTTGTATTTATTGCACCTGTTTAAAACACTTTTAAAATCACCAAACTTGCACAACTAAACACCCACAATATCCCCTAACTAAAAGACATTTTTTAAATTATCTTAGGAGCAAGTAAATATTTGAACTAGGGAATAAAGAGAGAGATGGGTTTTGCAAACCAACTATCACCACAAACACTACTACTACTCACCCCATCACATATGCACCAACATCACATGAAATCACAAGACACCACACTAAGACATGGCAAGGTATAGATGCAAGCAAAACAAGGCATGGTAAGAATGGTATGACATGGATGCATGCATGCAAAAGAAGAAACACAAGGTGAACACATGAATTCATACATGCATAGATAGCTCTCATGACAATGTCAAGGTGGTCCCACATGGAAGGTTACAAAAAGGGAAAGCTTTACACTTGGGGCACTACACCAACATTGGTACTACATTTGCCCAACATAATAATTATGTTAAATTGAAATGCATAGGGAGTTAGCGCTACCCGAGGAGTAATTCTACATAATACAGGGGGGCCAGGGATGTTGGTGCTGGTCCAAAACTAGAGCCGTTTGCGGGGCCAACCTGGGGCAACTCGGGAGATTTCTATCAGGCCACCGTACGCTGTGCTTATCCGTCGTGTCCTGAGAACGAGATACGCGGCTCCTATCGGGATCGTCGACACGCCGGGCGGCCTTGCTGGATTAGTTTTACCTTTGACGAGATATCTTGTGCATCGGGATACCGGTGAAGCTTTGGGTAAACTCGGAGTTGAGGTTTTCCACTAAGGAATTCGACAAGATCGCGAGCTTCGTGATTGAGGATTTCTATGCGGCTTGTGGTAATTTGTGATGGACTAGTTGGAGCACCCCTGCAGGGTTAAATCTTTCGGAAAGCCGTGCCCGCGGTTATGTGGCAACGTGGAAACTTTGTTTAACACTGGTTCTAGATAACTTGAAGTTAACTTAATTAAAATTTGCTTCTTCTTCTTCTTCTTCATCGATCTAGGATGGGTTCCAGGCCGGCAGCCTGGGATAGCAAGGATGGACATCGTTCTTCTTTTCTCGTTTGTTTTCGTCCGTAGTCGGACCCTGCTCTTCTTCATGATGTTAATGTATTGTATTGTTGTGACTCTGATGTAGCATGTGGCGAGTGTAAGCCAATTCTATGTATATCTCATCTTTTCAATACATGTACTGTAACGATATCCATTCTTGCGACACGACGAGATGCGCTTCTATCCCTGACGAGGCCTTCGTGCCAAATTGAGGATAGGGTCGCATCTTGGGTGTCGTGGTTTTGTCACGGCAGATGTCCTCGTGAAAGGACTTAGTACTGGAGCCATCGCACCTTGGTGGCGACTCAAAGGGGTTAAGCAGGAGAGACACGACGATTTACCCAGGTTCGGCCCCTCGAGAAGAGGTAATAGCCTACGTCCTGCTTTGTGTGTATTGATATGGATTCGATTACAAGGAAGGCGTAACTCGCCCTAACCTAGCACTCGATGATTTCTAACCTCTGTCTCCCCCTCCAGACTCGCCTTTATATATAGGTCGAAGCCTTAGGGTTTACAAGAGTCCCAGCCGGTTTACAAATCGTGACCACCGCGGTCTTTAAGTCGCCGTCTTGCGAACCCGGAGTCCTTCCACAAATCATAACCATCCTGTAACTTCAACTGCCCGGACAGAGGCCCAACTAGCTTTAAGGGATGAATCGCCTTAACAGTGACCCGGCCCATATTCGGCGGGTCATAACTGCAGGCAATATCCCCAACATTAGCCCCCGAATTGACTTGAATCTTCATGCCAATACCTTCATTTTAGTCGAAGGCGGTTCATCCTTCTGTGTTCCTTCTTGCACCAGAAACTTTAACTCGCCAATTGGTGTCGGAAAAAATCTCTGAGCCGCCAACGCATTTCCCATCAGTATTCTCCTTAGCCCTCGATTTTCGGGAACCCCAACACAATCTTAACGGATCTTTTGGGCGCATCATTATCCCAAAAATTTCGGATGTCATCATGGCAAATCTTGTCTTTTTCAACGGTTCCCGCTCACGGCGCCTCGATCCCCGCGCCCATCCTTATAAATAGGCGGAAGGGACGGGGCTGACACCGTCCACCTACCAGTCCCGTCGACTTCTCCACCATCATCACAGCGAGGAAAAGACGCTCCGCATCCCGAAAGCTCCGCCGCCGACCGCAATCTCTGCCTTCGTCCGAAGAACTCCGGTGCCGCCCGCAGGCCGTCGCCGCCCGGGACCTCCGGTGCTGCCCGCAGGCCGTCGCCGCCTGAGAAGCTCCGGCGCCACCCGCAAGCCGCTGCCGTCCGAAGAACTCCGGCGCCGCCTGCAAGTTGCTGCCGTTTCGAAGAGCTCCGGCGCCGTTTGAGGGATTCCAGCGCCGCCCGCACGTCGTCACCGTCGCCAGGCTCCATCGCCACCAACCTTCTTCGACCAAGATCTTCAGGTTAGGCCACTGCCTCCTTCTCGAAGGGTAGATTTAGTTCTTGTTCTTGCCGCCTCCATTGCCATAGCTTCGAAGTTCTACATTCGCCACCATTTTAGCTGTTGAACTGATTAATTAGAGCGCCATTAGGGCACCCAGTGTTTCGGACAACGCTATCCATCTATGCCCTTGCGGATTTTCGCAACAGACTAGTCTTTTTGAACATGAGGCACCATCCTGTTCACACACCGCTCATATTTTAGCCAGGTCTGTAAGATGTTATATCTGTTGGATAGATCCACTCCTCTTTTACTGTTTGCAAAAAGCTGTTTGGGAACCTCGTTCTTCCCTTAGTGTTTCGGAAAACACTACCACCCATAGCAACGTTGCTTCTGAAAATAGCCCAGCTCCGATAGGTCGCCACATCAATCCAAACCGGCCTCCCAATTCGGCGGGTTAAACAGACGCTAGTTCCGACTTACATAATAAATGCTCGAGACACGTAATACCATTTTCTTGCCTACTTGTAGCATGGGTGCTGTTTTCAAGAGTGATTGGCTCCCCACCAAAGTTGACGACGCTGTTTTGGCGAATTACGTGAAAGCGGGCTGCTTGGATCCTCAAGACGTCATTGGATGGCGCACCGGGTTAGGAGAAGACCTACCCAACCCTAAGGAAGGAGAGATAGTAGTTTTTGTGGAACACTTAGAGCGGGGTTTTAAACCGCCCGGATCTAAATTCCTTAGAGACGCCTTGAACTTTATGAACGTCCGACTCCAGGATTTGGGACCCAGTTCCATAAGCAACCTGAGTCAATTCCAAGTCCTTTGCGAAGCTTATTTGCGGATCGAGCCTTCCGTCCCTCTGTTCTGGTACTTCTTCCACTTGAATCGCCAGACAGAATTCCACAACGGCCCTAGTTTGGAACTTGGCGGGGTCAATGTCCAGCGTCGCCGGGACAGTCCGTTCCCTGCGCTCACTATGCCTAGCCATCCCAAGGGTTGGGGTGAATCTTGGTTCTATTGCAAGGAAACATCCCCCGCCGGTGAAAACAAACTTCAGGGTTACAGGCCAAGCCGCCTCCCAGTCAACTTCAAGCTCCCTGACAAGCTCACCGAGGAAGAAGAGTCGGAATTCGTCCCAATCCTGTCCGAACTGAGATCTTTGACGAATAACGGCCTCACCGGGGTTGACTTGATTCGCTGCTGGGTCGAATGGCGGATCCTTCCTCTGAGCCGCCGAGACGGCCTGATGTGCGATTTTGACGGTACCCTGGATCATCCCCAATGCTACTTCCACACAGCGTTGACGGAAAAAGACATAGTCACCATCATCAGGAAGCTGACCGGTGAACCTGCAGCGAAATGCGGCCAAATCGGCCTTAAGCCCTTCTGCAAGATCAACCCGGCACCCAAGGTAACCAAAGTTAACTCGCCCTCAATTTTTACTTCATCTGGTTTACGGTCATCATGACTTCATGCCATATCCCCTTCCAGAAAGGTGACAAGTTCTGGTCTAGAAGACCTAAGAAACAAGCCATGAAGAGCGCTAAGCCGCCTTCCAAGAAAAACAAAGGCAAAGGCAAATCGGCCGCGGCCGAGCCATCTGAAGTCGCCGAGTCTCAAGCCGGCGACGCACTCTCAGAGGTACCAAACCGTTCTCATCTTCACTCGCCATTCATCACCTTTTTATCTTTCATTTATCTCCCGCTCCTTTTATAACAGAATGAAGATAATGAAAGCCAGGAAGACTCTGTCGAGGTAATTTCCGTCTCTTCCGATTCATCTCCTTCTCCACCTAAGCCGGCCCGGCGAATATGTGGAAAAGTACCTCTCTCACATCCAAATGCCCATTTGGACCCAAATTTCTTACTGAAGAAAACGCAGCA
The DNA here is from genome assembly GCF_904849725.1 of Hordeum vulgare subsp. vulgare. Lineage (NCBI taxonomy): Eukaryota > Viridiplantae > Streptophyta > Magnoliopsida > Poales > Poaceae > Hordeum > Hordeum vulgare. The sequence goes on along the minus strand of NC_058519.1, from coordinate 263,903,998 downwards.
CGCCTTAAAACGGAAAACGCGAAGTCATTCTGGCGACCTGACACCTAGCTTGCCAACAAGGAACAAAAGAAAACCAAGCGAGGTACCTCCTTTTATTATGCTAGCAACCTTTGTTTGTGCTGCTCTGGATCACAGTCCTAACCCGCCAGTATTATCGACGTACCAATTCTTACAGGATTCTCCCCCCACTTCTGGCGACTCAGTGATGTCGACCCTTCCACCAATGATCCGAGTCCCGGGGTAAGTTCCTTGTCCTGATCCTTGAGAATAACATTCTTTTTTAATAATAATTCCTTTTTTAATACGCCTATCTCTTTCATTAGGGCGCAAGCCAAAAAGAGAAACACCAGTGGATCAAACCCTGACGCCACTCCTGAACCTCCAAGGAAAGCTACTCCGACTCAAGAGGATCCGAGTCAAAACGAGCCGATAACTCATGCAAACCCTCCTGAGTCGCCCAAAGGATCGACGGAGGTCCCTAGATCACCAGTCGTAATAGCAACAACTGATGACCAAGATGCTGTGGTTATTACTGGTTTTGGTTTCTCCAAGCCGGCAGATACAATCCTTTCCAAGCATACAGCATCCCCTTCTCCATCAATTCTCGAGTCTGGGCCTTCCAAGGCGAAACTTTCTGACTATGCAGGTCTGGAGTTTAAAGAACTCTGTTCTGGCTTCGCAAGTCGCCTGGAAGCGAGTTACGAGATGGAAAAGAATCTGCTGAAGATGTTAAACAACAAACATGAGGTAAAATTTCATACTTTATATTATCCTCAGTAACCCCCAAGGGCCGGGTCATCAGTAAAATGATGATCCGGGTCTTTTAAAAACATCGCGACCAGTAACCCCCAAGGGCCGGGTCATCAGTAAAATGATGAGCCGGGTCTTGACTTCTGTATAATTTCCCTTTAAAAAATTATACATTAGCCCCCAAGGGCCGGGTTATCAGTAAAATGATGATCCGGGTCTTGTAAAAGCATCGCGACCAGTAACCCCCAAGGGCCGGGTCATCAGTAAAATGATGAGCCGGGTCTTGACTTCTGTATAATTTCCCTTAAAAAAATATACATTAGCCCCCAAGTGTCAGGGGTATTGCCTTGCAATAATTCTGAGACTTGTCTCTGTTTTAAAATTTTGAACAGGAAAGCCTTGCCCAGACCGAACTGGCCCTGGGCGACTTAAGGAAGAACTTGGCTGACCAACAAGATGCTCGAGCTCAGTCGGAAGACAAATATAAGCTGGCTCTGGTTGAACTGGAAAAACTCAAAGCCGAGTTAGAAAGAACTCAGGCTGACCACAGTGCGGTTTTGTCGAGAGCCGAAAAAGCAGAAACAAAGTTGGCAACTGTGCAGCAGGAGCTATCCGGCTTAAAGCGCCATATTTCCAACATGACTCAAGCCATCTTTGGTAAGCTTTACCTCACTCGCCAATCTTATCCTCTTTCTTAGGCAAAATTCCTCAATGTTTAACTTACCGGTTATTTGATCACAGGCTCGAGAGTCGCCTATCTGCAAGATGACAGCGTGTTGATGCTGAAGGCGATCTATACGCTGACGGAACAGCTGTACACAGGCAGTGTGCTGACCGTCAAAGCTGTGATTGGTGCCAAGGAGCCCATAACTTCTATCAAGAAGGTGCTTGGATATCTATCCACACTGATTCCCCAGATCGGCGAGTTAACCCGATCAGCCGCCCGGAAGGGTGTCCTGACGGCTCTGAGTCGCTGCCTGGCGTATGCTCCAGAAATCAACTTAGAAGAAGTAGCTGCCGGCTTTCCTCAGCTCAAAGATGACGGCTCGGAGTTCGTGGAGGAAGACTACCAGAAGGTTGTCAAGGATTCTCTACTGGCCGCGACCCAACTCGCCGCCAGCCTTGACTTGACAAAATATCAGGCGGCTTACGATGACAAGAATAAGAAAATCAGCCCGCCAACCTTCGTGGTGACCAACCTTATCCCTCGGCGACCCAAGAATCCCTTTGACTGGGAAACGGACCTGGCATCAATCTTGACTGATGAAGACGATTTCGCCTCTTTGTCCCGATGCAACTGGGTCTTGGGCGATTTACAAATCGAAGCCGGTCAGAGCTCACGCCAGAACTTAGCAGAATAGTTTTTCCTTGACTTTGGCTCAAGAGCCATGTAATAGTCAGTACTATCTTTTGACGACTTCTTCTGCAAAAAACTCCTATACCGCTTTTAAGGCGGTTTAAAATATTTGGTCAACCTTTATTAGAGTCGCCTGAGATGCTTAACCCGCCAAGGATGAAAACCTTGAGCACATTATCCTTAATGAAGGTTTCGTCGGCTCGTACGATCGCGACAGGGTGAGGCGAGTCAGAAAGCTCGTGCACCCACCCTTAATGCAGGTTTCGTCGACTCATATGGTCGCGACAAGGGGAGGCGAGTCAGAAAGCTCGTGCACCCACCCTTAATGCAGGTTTCGTCGGCTCATACGGTCGCGACAGGGGGAGGCGAGTCAGAAAGCTCGTGCACCCACCCTTAATGCAGGTTTCGTCGGCTCATACGGTCGCGACAGGGGGAGGCGAGTCAGAAAGCTCGTGCACCCACCCTTAATGCAGGTTTCGTCGGCTCATACGGTCGCGACAGGGGGAGGCGAGTCAGAAAGCTCGTGCACCCACCCTTAATGCAGGTTTCGTCGGCTCATACGGTCGCGACAGGGGGAGGCGAGTCAGAAAGCTCGTGCACCCACCCTTAATGCAGGTTTCGTCGGCTCATACGGTCGCGACAGGGGGAGGCGAGTCAGAAAGCTCGTGCACCCACCCTTAATGCATGTGCTGTCGGCTCATAAGGTCGCAACAGGGTATCATGAAAATTGCTCTTTCTTTAAAGAAGAAACCCCCCGAGTCAGGGAAGCATTATATTATTCCATAAGAAAAACTGAAAAACTTACAAAGCATGGAGTTTTAAGAACTCAAGTGTAGTAAGGCCGCAAATAGGCAATATTCCAAGGGCGAGTTGACTCAGCCCCCGTAGTCGGTCGATCAGACCGAAGATCCATCAAGTAGTAAGAACCATTGCGGAGGTTTTTGCTGACAACGAAAGGTCCCTCCCAAGGGGGTGAAAGTTTGTGCATGCCCGTCCGATCTTGTATCAGTCGAATCACCAAATCGCCTTCCTGGAAGGTACGACTCTTCACCCGGCGACTATGATAACGCCGCAGATCTTGCTGATAGATCGCCGAACGAGCCGCTGCTAAGTCACGTGCTTCTTCCAAGGCGTCCAAAGAGTCCTGACGCGCCAGCTCGTTGTCATGCTCCACATATGCAGCGACTCTAAGAGAATCATGCCTTATGTCAGTAGGGAGAACGGCCTCCGCACCATAGACCAAGAAGAAAGGGGTGAACCCCGTGGACCGATTTGGGGTGGTTCGGATGCTCCATAATACCGAAGGTAACTCCTCCACCCAACATCCTGGAGTTCTTTCCAGGGGAACCATGAGCCGAGGTTTGATCCCTCGCAAAACTTCCTGATTCGTCCGCTCGGCCTGTCCGTTTGACTGCGGGTGAGCAACCGCAGAGATATCAAGCCGGATATGTTCGCGGCGACAGAAATCCAGCATCGCTCCTTGGGACAGGTTAGTACCATTGTCTGTGATGATACTGTGTGGATATCCAAAACGGAAAATCAGCTTCTTCAGAAATTTTACCGCAGTCTCCGCGTCGCAGGCCCCAACTGGCTCCGCCTCGATCCACTTAGTGAATTTATCAACCGCCACTAACAAGTGAGTTTTCTTGTTGGAGGACATCTTAAAGGGACCGACCATGTCCAGCCCCCAGACCGCGAAAGGCCAAGTAATGGGGATCATCCTTAATTCCTGAGCCGGCACATGAGCCTGTCTCCCGTAACGTTGGCATCCCTCACACCGCCGTACTATATCTTCCGCATCTGCGTGAGCCGTCAACCAGAAGAAACCGTGTCGAAAGGCCTTTGACACCAAAGAGCGTGACCCGGCGTGATGTCCGCAGTCTCTAGAATGGATGTCATTAAGGATCGCGCATCCTTCCTCGGAAGAGACGCACCGCTGAAAGACCCCTGAAGCACTTCGTTTATATAACTCGCCATTAATGATGACCATGGACTTGCTACGCCGAACAATCTGGCGAGCTAAGACTTCGTCAGTGGGTAACTCGCCACGGGCAAGGTAAGCTAGATAAGGAAGAGCCCAATCCGGAGCGACATGGAGAGCCGCCACCAGCTGAGACTCGGGATCTGGAATTGCCAATTCTTCCTCCGTGGGTACAGCCACGGATGGTTTATGCAAGATATCCAAGAAGACATTAGGGGGGACCGGTTTTCTCTGTGAGCCGAGTCGCGAGAGGGCATCAGCTGCTTCATTGAGTCGTCGATCAACATGATCAACCTGGTATCCATGAAAATAGCCCGCCACATCAGATACGGCTCGTCTGTAAGCCGCCATCATAGGATCTCGAGAATCCCAGGTGCCCGAAACCTGTTGTGCCACCAGATCTGAGTCCCCGAAACATCTGACTCGGGTTAGGTTCATCTCCTTTGCTAGTCGCAAACCGTGGAGCAGAGCTTCATACTCCGCCGCATTTTTTGTACAAGGGAACATGAGCCTGAGGACGTAGCAAAACTTATCTCCTTGGGGGGATATCAACACCACACCAGCCCCCGAGCCCTCCAACTGCCTGGATCCATCAAAATAAATAGTCCAATAGGTAAGGTCGGGGCGATCTTCCGGAGCCTGAAGCTCCGTCCAATCATTGACGAAATCAACCAGCGCCCGGGACTTGATGGCCGTGCGGGGGGTATACTGGATGTGATGCGACCCAAGTTCTATCGCCCATTTGGCGATTCGCCCTGTTGCCTCGCGGTTTTGGATGACGTCGCCGAGGGGCGCGGAACTTACCACGGTGATTGGGTGTTCTTGGAAATAATGTTTAAGCTTCCGACTCGCCATGAACACCCCGTAGACCAGTTTTTGCCAATGGGGGTATCGTTGTTTGGAGAGAGTTAACACCTCACTGATAAAGTACACCGGGCGTTGCACCGGGTATTCCTTTCCTTCCTCCTTTCTTTCGACGACCACGGCCACGCTGACCGCTTTGGAATTCGCGGCGATATACAGGAGCATGGGCTCTTTTTCAGTCGGGGCCGCCAGGACCGGCGGGTTAACCAGCTGACGTTTCAAGGCCTGAAGTGCCTCGTCGGCTTCCTCTGTCCACACGAATCGGTCAGACTTCCTCAACAATTGATAGAGCGGAATCGCCTTTTCTCCAAGGCGGCTTACAAAACGACTGAGAGCCGCGATACGACCCGCCAATCACTGGACTTGGTTAACGTTTGTCGGCTTGCCGAGGGAGGCAACCGCTTCAATTTTGTCCGGGTTAGCCTCGATGCCGCGCTCCGATACCAAGAAACCCAGTAGTTTCCCCGCAGGTACGCCGAAAATGCACTTGGTAGGGTTTAGCTTCATCTGATATACCCGTAAATTATCAAAGGTTTCCTTAAGGTCTTCTAGAAGTGTCTCCTCCCGGCGGGTCTTGATAACAATGTCGTCAACATAAGCGTGGACGTTGTGGCCAATTTGGCTGTGGAGACAATTTTGGATGCAACGTTGGTAGGTCGCCCCTGCGCTCTTGAGTCCGAACGGCATGGACACATAGCAAAAGGCCCCGAAGGGAGTTATGAAAGCAGTCTTTTCTTGATCTTCCACAGCCATTTTGATCTGATGATAACCTGAGTAAGCGTCCAAAAAGCACAATCGTTCGCATCCCGCCACCGAGTCAATGATTTGGTCGATGCGGGGAAGAGCGAAAGGATCCTTGGGGCAAGCTCTGTTGAGGTCCGTATAGTCAATGCACATACGGAAGGTGCCATTCTTCTTGAGTACTAATACCGGGTTAGCTAGCCATTTGGGGTGAAAGACTTCCACGATGAACCCGGCGGCTAACAGACGGGCGACTTCCTCTCCAATCGCCTTCCGTCGCTCCTCGTTAAACCGGCGGAGGTATTGTTGAACAGGTCTGCATTTTGGGTCAATGTTAAGATGGTGCTCAGCGAATTCTCTTGGTACACCCGGCATGTCAGAGGGTTTCCATGCGAAGATGTCCCGGTTCTCACGGATGAATTCGATGAGCGCGCTTTCCTATTTGGGGTCCAGACCCGTCCCAATGGTAAACTGCTTGGACGAATCGCCAGGGACGAAATCGACTGTCTTCGTGTCATCCGTTGGTTTGAACTTGAGGGGCGACTCGGAGTCTATAGTCGGTTTCTTGAGTGGTGTCATGTCCGCCGGGTCAACATTGGCCCGGTGGTTTTTGAGCTCTTCCGCCGCGCAGGCGACTTCCGCGTAGGCTGCGTCTCCTTCCTCACACTCTTTTGCAATCCTTCTATCTCCGTCGACCGTGATAGGCCCTTTAGGGCCGGGCATTTTGAGCTTGAGGTAGACGTAGCATGGGCGGGCCATGAAGCGAGCGTAAGCCGGTCGTCCGAACAGCGCATGGTACGGGCTTTTTAATTTAACCACCTCGAAGACCAGAGACTCCGACCTGTAGTTCTGTGCAGTTCCAAACGCTACTGAGAGCCTGACTCGGCCAATCGGATAAGCGGATTTGCCCGGGACGATGCCGTGGAAAACTGTGGTTGAAGGCATCAAGTCTTTCTCTAATAGATTCATCCTCCGGAAGGTGTCGAAGTATAGGATATTGATGCTGCTGCCGCCATCCATTAGTACTTTCGATAGAGTGTAACCCACCACTTGGGGAGCCACGACCAAGGCCAGGTCGCCCGGGTTATCTATTCTCGGCGGGTGATCCTCTCTGCTCCATGTTATGGTCTGTTCGGACCAGTGGAGATATCTGGGAACTGCCGGCTCAATTACGCTGTACGCCCGGTGATTTACCTTTTTATCACGTCTGCAAGCATTAATGGTGAAAACATGATATTGCCCATTACTTAGCTGTTTAGGATTGTTGCGGAAGCCCCCATGGTCATCCTGGTCCTGCGGAGCCCCCTGCGGGGGTTGCTGCTGGAAGACTCCCGGCGGGTTGTACCGCCGGTGGTGGTGTACCGGGTACTAGCCGCCGCCTGGCTGCGGCCCCCCCTGGGCCTCCTGTTCGGGAAAACCGCCGAAGAGGTTGTGCCTTTGGTTGGGCACGGCGAGTTGGTCTTGGCGACGGTTCGGGTCTTCGCTCTGGCTCTTCTTGATTGCCTCGGCCCGAAACTCCCGCATCACGAAGCAGTTCTCCCAGGAGTGACCCGTCGGGCCATCGGCCGTGGCGTGGTGCGGGCAAGGGCCTTTGAGTAGTTCTTCGTAGTTGCGCGGTCTTTTCCTGCTGAAGCCTCGATTCTTCTTTTTGCCGTCGTTGGCGTTGGTGTTGGCAACCAGATCCGAGGGCTCCTCATGCGGCCTACGTTTGCCGTTGGTCCCCTGGTTATGACGGTTGCGGCCCTGGAGGTGGGCATGCTTATTCGTTGGATCGCCCTTCTTGGGCGAGCTACCCTTGCCGTCTTCGCCGGGATCCTTGGTATCGTCGGCTTCGGCGTACCTAGTGAGGGTATCCATCAGCTCGCCCATATCCTGAACTTTCCGTTTGAGTCGCCCCAGCTTCTGGACCAGCGGTTCGTAGTGGCAGTTGTGCTCGAGGATAAGCACGGCTTGCGCTGCCGTGATGCCATCCGATGAATGGATAATTTCTGCGACTCGCCGCGACCAATGATGCGCCGACTCATCCGGGCGTTGCACGCAGTGTTGTAAGTCGATGATTGTCATCGGCCGTTTACAGGTTCCCCGGAAGTTTTTGATAAAACGCTCTTTTAACTCGGCCCAGGACTGTATAGAGTTGGGGGGTAAATTTTTTAACCAGGTGCATGCCGATCCTTCGAGCATCATGGTGAAATATCTGGCGCAAACCGCCTCGTTTACGTCGAGCATGTCCATGGCGATCTCATAGCCCTCGATCCAAGATGTCGGTTCGAGATCTGGTGTGTAGTTTGGCACCTTTCTTGGTCCTTTAAAATCCTTGGGCATTCTTTCGTTTCGAAGGGCCAGGGACAAGCAGGGCACCCCGACTCGCCCTCCGGTCCCCACGGGAGGAGTCTGAGCCTCCTGAGTGTTGGGTGGGCCTCTGCCCGGCGGGTCCCGCTCGGGCGGGTTGTCCTGCGGGGGGTGTCGCGGGGTGCTGTTCACGGCCGACTGATCCTCCGGCCAACCCCTGGTATAGCTCGCCTGGGGGGTGGAGTGCAATCGCTCGGGGCTGTGTGAGAACTGCGCGTTTTGTACCACCGCTGTTTTCAACATCTCGATGGCGTTCCTTGCTTCGATCTCAGCTGGGGTGTTGCCGTGGATCGGGAGGGACTCCATATGGCGAGTTGCGGCGAGTACGTTATCCACCGGGTTAGAGAAGTGGCCTCGGGGGGTGCGGAACCGAGGGATTTGACCCTCAATCGGCTGAATCGGCGGGTTAGGAGGGCGGCCCATCCCTCCTGCTGGAGCGGCTCCCGTCCCGGGCGTCTGGGGAGTGTCGAACAGGCGAGTCGGATTGAGATCATGGGGTAGGCGTCCTTGGTGCCTCCGCTGATGGACAGCATCGGATGCGCGCTGCTGTCTTTCGAGCCGCCAATTGTCGGTGCTAAACCGCATTCTTTCGGCCGTAACCTGGGCCTGTCGAGTTTCCATCCTGGCGGACTCTGTCTCAGCATCCTGATGGGCCTTTGCCACCGCCTCCCTCAGTTTCGCTAGCTCCGCATTTATCTCCCCCTGGTTCTCCGGCATGAGGGGGGTTGACATTAGCCTGGTGATTTCCGCCGCTAACTCCACTAGGACTGCTGACGCACTTCTGGACTTCCCGCCGGTTCCATCGCCCCCGGCGGGGTTTGGCGCGGGTTGAGTCGCCCCAGCCATGTAGATGGCGATCTGGCGACGGGTTCGATCAAGGATTTCCGGATCCATGGCCAATGACAAGCCCCCAAGTTCGTCTCCGTGGAGGGACTGGATGGAGTTGGACTCGCCCATGGATGACTCGTCGTCAGAGTTGACGGGGGTGACCTCCGGAGCCGCCGCGCGCTCTGGTTCCTCCGATCCCTGTGTGAAGCCCACAAAGACCGGGCGGGTCAGTTTCCGGGTGATGACTGGGCGGACGTACCTGGCCGGCTCGACGATGTCGGAGGAGGTGTCCGGCTCAGGAACGGGTGACCCGATCATGCCGACGAAGACGTTGATCTTCCCGAAGGGGACCCTGTAGCCTGATTCGAGAGAATTTGCTTCAGGTCCCCATCGCCTGTTGTCGATGTAGGCTATGCCGCGTCGGCTCCAAGTCATGAGCGCCGCCGCATAACTCCCAGACCCTGGTAGGGCTCCCTTTGAGAACTCAACTCCACCGTGCGCAGGCCCCACGGTGGGCGCCAACTGTCGTGGTTTTGTCACGGCAGATGTCCTCGTGAAAGGACTTAGTACTGGAGCCATCGCACCTTGGTGGCGACTCAAAGGGGTTAAGCGGGAGAGACACGGCGATTTATCCAGGTTCGGTCCCTCGAGAAGAGGTAATAGCCTACGTCCTGCTTTGTGTGTATTGATATGGATTCGATTACAAGGAAGGCGTAACTCGCCCTAACCTAGCACTCGATGATTTCTAACCTCTGTCTCCCCCTCCAGACTCGCCTTTATATATAGGTCGAAGCCTTAGGGTTTACAAGAGTCCCAGCCGGTTTACAAATCGTGACCACCGCGGTCTTTAAGTCGCCGTCTTGCGAACCCGGAGTCCTTCCACAAATCATAACCATCCTGTAACTTCAACTGCCCGGACAGAGGCCCAACTAGCTTTAAGGGATGAATCGCCTTAACAGTGACCCGGCCCATATTCGGCGGGTCATAACTGCACGCAATATCCCCAACATTGGGCGTGACAGTCATCAATTTAACTTGATGAAGGATAAGCGTCACATAATTCTTATTCTTGTTTCATCAAATGATTTCAATTCTTCTTCCGGAGTGGCTCATGGTTTCAATTCTTTTCTCAAGTGCCTATCTTTCTTTTCCGGAGTTCCAAGTTCTTTTAAGTATCTCTTCGTGTTGCTTCATCTAAATTTTGGCAAGGTCATAATCTTATTCTTTTCTACCTTCATATCGTTGCATCATTCATTTGTATACGGAGGTCTGTCATGGTGGTTCATCAAGGATTCAATTCACTCTCAAAGTGTTCTTCAAGATTCTTATTGGAGAACCTCAAGTTTTCTTCTCTTGCATCTCCAAGTGCATTTGTTCTTCCTTATCCTTTGAGGTGGTATTATAGCATTCTTGTTAGTGTAGGAGCCTCAAAGAGATTTCCTTTCAAGAATGAGATATTAAACCCACCAATTCTATGGTCATGAGATATTTTCAACCCATGATTTCTTCATTGAGCTATCTTGGTTTGGACTTCACCTAAAGCTTTTCCTATGGATTGTGCTATCATGGTGCTTGTCATTAATCCCAGTTCTCAATGTATCCTCTTGGTGTAAGAATTGTTCATATCTTGTTTCTCCCAATCAACCCTTGTTTCTTTTAGTGGTTGGTTGTCACCTCATATTTGTTGAGATGATTTTCACAAGCCCACTACTATCTTGTTCTTTTCGTTGTTGGTTTTCCAACTACTAAGTCAATTCTCTGTCCGGAGTGTCTTCAATTCTATTGTGATGATAGTTGTCATTCTTTTGCTTCATTCTCTTCTTCCGCTTGAGCTAGTTCATATTCTCTTGTTCTGGAGGCATTGTGTTGTTGCTCTTTTGGGTCTATTATGTTGTTCTATCAAGATCATGGTGTTCCCTTGCTCTATTTAGTTGTTTGTTATGAATATTGTCTAATTCTCTCTTCTTATCGAATTTTTTGTCCCATTTTCCTACCGAAGTGTTGCCGAAATTTTCCATGAATTCTTGCTTCTTTCTCATACCATTCCTCATCGCCTTGGAACTTTCAAGGATCATTGATTTCACTCGTTTGTCAAAGAAGCAACTAAATTTTTACCTCTTGCTTTATCATCCTCTTCCTCTTTCATTCTTGGATCTCGGGGCGAGACCCTCTTGTAGTGTAGGAGAGTTGTGACAGCCCGATGCCGACGTTCCAGAAGATTCCCCTTTATTCCGTTTTCGTCGTGTGGGTATTTTCATTTGTCGTATCATCATCGCATCATGCGCATCATCAGCATTGCATCGGCATCCCGTTGCCGCCCGTTTTCAAAACTTGCATCTGTTGTTAGTTGCCGGTTCTCGTCTTTGTTCGTTCCGAGTCCGACCACACTCGCACGCGCCCGCGGCATCGTCAAAACCCTGTTTTAAAAGTGTGTTGAAAACTTTCTCTGATCGAGGTGAAACTTGGCATGCGGTCGAGATTAGTTATAGCTAGGCCGCCTGTCGAATTTCGTCGCGATCGGAGTCCGTCTGATACCCGAACGGTCGACCGTAGCGGCACCGTATTTGGTCTATCGTCAGATGTGTCCCGGTGTTTTAAATCGTTGCCGGGTTGCCCGTTTCCCCTCTCATCTCCGCCTAGCCCCTTTGCACAATGCATCGACCCTACGCGCAGCCCAGTCCGAAAACCTCCTGAAACCCGAACCCGGCGGTCATGACCATTGGATCCGGATCAACCCCGTTTTACCGTAAACCGTCATCGGTTTGTCCATTGGTCTCCCCTAACCTATTTAATCCCGACTATCCGATATAGATCGGAGGGTCTAAACACATCCAACCATGTTATTTATATGCGGCAAACCCTAGACCTGATCTGTCCCATCCAACCCAATCCCCTCGCAGCCGCCACCCGACCAGCCTCCACCCTCTTCGGGATCTCATCCTCCCCAACCTATGCGCCAGCCCCCTCCTCCTCGTTTTGCACCGCATCCAACCAGGAGCTATCAGCTCCGAAGTCAACCTCCGGCCTCCCTAGACTGGTCCAGTGACCGGAGCCTTCCCGAGCTGCGCCCAAGCCCGTGTCACCCAGGCCAGTGCCCTGCCGCGTCGTTCTCCTCCTTCCTCTCTCTTTCTCTCATCTATCCCTCTCTCATTTTTTCCCCTTCTGTGTCAGGGAACGTGCAGAGATCAGCTGCACGAGCCTTGCCATGGCAGCCCACCTTCAGCACCTTGGATTTGAAGCACCGACCCCCAGCGGAGCCGTCGTCGCCCGGCCCCGAGGCCTCCTGTGCGCCAGCGGCCGTCGCTGGCCTCCCTCGCCCCCTGGAGCCGCGTGCCTCCGCGCATCAAGTGGCCCAAGCTACTGCCCGTCGCCGTGGTCGGTGCCCCGACCTCGCCCTGTCGCAGCAGCAGCAGCAGCTTCAACGTGGGGAGGGAGCTCCCCTTCCCGAGCTGCACCTTCGCCAGGGCGGCCTTCATGGCCAGAGTGGAGTTCAGCCGCACCTCCACGTCGGCGAGCGCAGCGCAGGAACTCGTTAGAGCAGGGGCTCATTTCTTGGGCGCCTCGATCCGGAGCTGCTGCCACAAGGAATGGGACCGGCGCCCCATCCCCGACCTCCAGCCTCTACCCTTGCCCGGATCCATCCAGCATCCCCGTCCAATTTTAGCTTCTCCTCGCCATGGCCTCCGACCTATCTGCTTCCCCAAAGTGAGCGAGCTCCTGTGCAACTGTAATTCAGAGATTTGGCTAGATCCGTTTTGCAATAGATGTTATAAGTCGTCGCCGCTATAATCTGCCACTGGTAGTCTACTAGCGAGATGGTTAGCGCAGCAGTGCTGCTTCCTGGAGATCCAGGGATCAAATCCCCATCAATGCATAGTTTTCTTTTTAGGAATTGTGCCTCTCGAGCGCAACAGCTTTTGTATGTTTATTTTGTGCTATTTAGTCAATTTTTTGCCACAGCTTCTTAATCGGTCTGGTGGTTGGGCTACTAGTGTCCATCCCAGGGATTTGGGGTTCAAATCCTAGCTAAGCCCATATTATTTATCCCTGTCTTTTTTTGTTGTTGGTTGCGCTAGGGATTATGGATGGTTGATATTAATATGCTTATGACTTTTTAAACGGCGCCTCATATGCAAAAACCGTAGATATGTGGAATGTGTGGATTTTGCGTAGAACAACAATTTCCAACTCTCATGCACGTTTAAAACTGTTAGTGTGTTGTTTGCGTCGGTTTGCGTGTCGACGTAATATAAACGATTTAGGTCATAGCTATTTATCCGTAGCTCCGTTGGAGATGAGCCATATATGTAAATGGGCTAGAACAATGTGTAGTTTCACGTGAACCACTTTGTTTTTCCGTTTAACAAACCTAAAATGTGATTAGGACAAATCTGGACAGAACTAAGATTTAACACATGGGGTCTTTTCGGAGATGCTATATGACGTTTCCGGCCTCATTTAAAATGCCTAGCTAGGTAGATTAATTTGTGCTTCACCTCGTGTCATGTTAACAACATTTTAATATTGTCGTGTTAATAAACGGGAATGAACTAAATAATTAAACGTGGAGCTTCGTCGATATACAACTCGTTGCATATCGAGCTTCACTTAATATGTAGTGTTTGATTGTTGTGATTGTCATGTCGTGCATTAGACCGTTCATGCATCATGTGTGTCTTGCATCACGTGGTGAATTCCGTGTGTTGATGCTTGTTTCCGGTTTTCCCCGTCTCGATAGAGTTCCGCAAGCGTGTCGGATGTGAGGACCCGTTCGACTACATTGGTTCGTCTGCTTCACGGAGTCATTCTTCTTCCAAGCGGGATCTCAGGCAAGATGACCATTTCCCCAGATACAATTACTATCATTGCCATGCTAGTATTACCGTTTCTATCGAATATGTATCCTTGCCTACCACATGTTAAATATCAGCCTCTCAACAATGCCATGAAACCTTCAACCTGTTTGACCTAGCAAACCACTGATTGGCTATGTTACTGCTTGCTTAACCATGTGTTAGCGTTGCTAGTTGCAGGTGCAGTTGCTTCCATGTGACTACATGGCTTCCTTGTCATATCACCATATTAATGCTATTTAATTTAATGCACCTATATACTTGGTAAAAGGTGGAAGGCTCGGCCTTTTCTAGCCTGGTGTTTTGTTCCACCTTTGCCCCCTTAGTTTTGGCTACCGGTGTTATGTTCCATAATTGAGCACTCCTAACACGATCGGGGTTGTTATGGGGACCCCCTTGATAATTTGTTTTAGATTAAAGTTGGTCTGGCAAGGCCCAACATTGGTACTACATTTTCCCAACATAATAATTATGTTAAATTGAAATGCATAGGGAGTTAGCGCTACCCGAGGAGTAATTCTACATAATACTGGGGGGCCAGTGTTGTTGGTGCTGGTCCAAAACTAGAGCCGTTTGCGGGGCCAACCCGGGGCAACTCGGGAGATTTCTATCAGGCCACCGTACGCTGTGCTTATCCGTCGTGTCCTGAGAACGAGATACGCGGCTCCTATCGGGATCGTCGACACGCCGGGCGGCCTTGCTGGTTTAGTTTTACCTTTGACGAGATATCTTGTGCATCGGGATTCCGGTGATGCTTTTGGTAAACTCGGAGTTGAGGTTTTCCACTAAGGAATTCGACAAGATCGCGAGCTTCGTGATTGAGGATTTCTATGCGGCTTGTGGTAATTTGTGATGGACTAGTTGGAGCACCCCTGCAGGGTTAAATCTTTCGGAAAGCCGTGCCCGCGGTTATGTGGCAACGTGGAAACTTTGTTTAACACTGGTTCTAGATAACTTGAAGTTAACTTAATTAAAATTTGCCAACTGTGTGCGTAACCGTGACTGTCTCTTTCGTGAGTTCCTTCTCCGGTCGAGGACACGGTGGGGTTATGTCTGACGTAGGTAGGTGTTCAGGATCATTCATTTGATCATCAGTAGTCCACGTCCGTTATGCGAAGATCATCCCCCTCTTATTTCTTGTACTCGTAAGTTTAGCCACCAAATATATGCTTAGCTGCTGCTGCAACCTCACCACTTAACCATGCCTCACCCATTAAGCTTTGCTAGTCTTGATACCTTTGGAAATGAGATTGTTGAGTCCCCTGTGGCTCACAGATTACTACAACACCAGTTGCAGGTACAGGTAAAGGTTACTTGACGCGAGCGCGTTGACTGTTCATTTGGAGTTGCTTCTTCTTCTTCTTCTTCATCGATCTAGGATGGGTTCCAGGCCGGCAGCCTGGGATAGCAAGGATGGACGTCGTTCTTCTTTTCTCGTTTGTTTTCGTCCGTAGTCGGACCCTGCTCTTCTTCATGATGTTAATGTATTGTATTGGTGTGACTCTGATGTAGCATGTGGCGAGTGTAAGCCAATTCTATGTATATCTCATCTTTTCAATACATGTACTTGTAACGATATCCATTCTTGCGACACGACGAGATGCGCTTCTATCCCTGACGAGGCCTTCGTGCCAAATTGAGGATAGGGTCGCATCTTGGGCGTGACACTCATATTCCTCACTTTGAGACTTTGGTAGATGTAGGCTTGGGTTGAGCATCATGAGGAAATTCGTTCCATAGTTTTACCTCGACCCCCTTTAACAGTATGATGTTCCTATGACTCAAGTGTAAAGAAAATGAAACAGAAAGAGTAAATCTTCAAGCTTCAATGTCTTCAGAGTGTTTTCTTCAGGACACACTGAATTCCTCATCTTCAATATCTTCATCAGGAATATCAATTTCTTCGCAATTCCTTCCTGATCAAAGTCTTCAAGGAATGACCAAAGTCTTCACCCGAAGATACATTTTTAGGGGTCGATATTCTTCGAATAACTCAAACTCCTCAGCGACTTATAGAGCATGTGTACACTCACAAACATATCAGTCTCTTAACCTATAAGTCTTCAAACCACCAAAATAACTAAGGGGCCCTAGATGCACTTACACAGCACACAAAATCCAACCGTTACACCTAAAGTAGCAAACTCGGTGACACCAAAGTTACAAACTCGGTGGTACAAATTAGCACAAAAGGCAGAACATTTGAATCTCGGTGAGACCGATATACACAACTCGGTGGCACCGAAAAGGTGGATAACAGTCAGATGGCCAAACTCGGTGGAACCTATATCAAACTCGGAAATTCCGATTTTGTGTACCGAGCAACAGATTGTTGGTCACACTGAACTCGGTAGCACCGATATGGATTCGGTTGCACCGATTTGGTGGGAATGGCTAGGGTTTCTGTCTGAGGTCAAACTCGATGGGTCCAAAATGTGGAAGTTGGTGACACCGAATTTGAGTATGTGGAATTTGACAGAATTGATATTTGGGAAAAAGACTGAGTATTTTGGTGGCTAACTTTGAGCAGTTGGAGCAATCGGTTCATTTTACTACCTCGCCCCCTTTTAATAGTATTGGCTTTCCTATGGACTCAAAAGTGATTTCTCACAAATATAAAATGAAGAGTCTTCTAGCTTGAAGCTTGGGCCAATATTATTCCTTTCTTGCATCAAGCGGCATCTCCACATAAGCCTTTAGCCAAAGCTCTCCATGGACTAAACCTGAAATATCTAGGTAAAAGTGATAGTCCAAGAGACAATGTATGTTGTCATGAATTATCAAAACCACCAAGGGAGCATATGTGCTTTCAAGTTTGCTAAAACAAAAGCTCCTACATAGACCCTTCCTGGAAATATAATGAATGGCAATTGCTTCAATGACTGAGAGCATAGTTTGTTACCTTTCAAGAAAGTTTATTGCTTACACTTTGGATTGTGAATGGATTGTTACTTGATTATGAGAAGTCTTATGATTGATAATTGTTGTTATAATAATGATCATGATGCTACATGTCTGTATTTTCTTTAGTTGGCGCCTCTCTATCTCTCTCTAAACATGTGGTCATGATTATCAAGTTCGGTATTTGCATGAGGACAAGCGGAGTCTAAGCTTGGAGGAGTTGATACGTCCATTTTTCATCATGCTTTCCTATTGTTATTTATAATATTTTAGAATTATATTTAAATGTTTGATGCAATTCTAATATATTTTCTCTCTTAAATTGCAAGATCCATCACAAGAGGGAGATTACCGGCAGCTGGAATTCTGGACCTGAAAAGAGCTACATGAGAGATAGCTATTCTTCGGAGCTCCAAATGACCTATAAACTTACAAAGATTTGTTTTAGAATATATAAAAAATGCTGGAAGAAAAAATACCGAAGAAGACCCTCTACGGGCCCACAAGCTCGGGTGGCACGCTCACCCCCTAGGGCGCTCCATGTGAGCTTGTGGGACCCAATGAGGACCACACATGCCCATCTTCCGCTATATGAAGCCATTTTCCCTAGAAAAAATCAAAAGAAGACTTTGGGACAAAGTGTTGCCGTCTCGAGGTGGAACCTGGGCAGGAGCATTTTGCTCTCCGACGGAGCGATTCCGCCAGGGATACTTCCCTGCAGGAGGGGGGAATCGGATCCATCGTCATCACCAATGCTCCTCTAATCGTGAGAGGACCCATATCCATCAACATATTCACCAGCACCATCTCATCTCCAAACCCTAGTTCATTTTTGTACCCAATCTTTGTGTGAAACCTCAGATTGGTACTTGTGGGTTACTAGTAGTGTTGATTACATCTTGTAGGTGATGCTAGTTGGTTTATTAGGTGGAAGATTGTATGTTTCGATTGTTATTCATATATTTTATCTCTTCTGATCATGAACATGAATATAATTTGTGAGTATTTCCGTTTGTTCTTGAAGACATGGGAGAAGTATTGTTATAAGTTATCATGTGAAGTTGGTTTTCGTTCAATGTTTTGATGACGCCTTGTGCTGTTCTTCCTCTAGTGGTGTCATTTGAACATCGACTACATGACTCACTACCATGTTTGGGCCTAGAGGGAGGCATTATGGGATCTGTTAATAGATGATGGATTGCTGGAGTGACAAAAGCCTAAACCCTAGTTTGTGAGCTATTCCGTAAGGGACAGTTTTTCGGTCCATGTGTTCCATACTATGGTTAGTTTATCTTAATTCTTCTCTTGTAGTTGCGGATGTTTGCGAGAGGGGTAATCATAAGTAGGTTGTTTGTTCAAGTAAGAAAACACCTTAGCACCGGTCCACCCACATGACAACTTATCAAAGCAATGAACGCGAGTCAAGGAATCATGGTGAAGTAACTAGATAATATTCTCATGTGTCCTTGGAACACTGTAATCACTACAAGAAGTATTTTCGCCTTGTCCTTTGCAATGAAAAGGATTGGGCCACCTTGTTGCACGTTTCTACTTTGACTACTTGTTACTTGTTACAAATTATCATGTTATCAAACTATTGGTCACAACTACTTGACAACACTTGCAGAGAATAACTTGTTGAAACCCGCTTATTGATTCCTTATGCTCCTCGTTGGGTTCGACGTTGTTACTTATCGAAAGGATTACGATTGATTCCCTATACTTGTGGGTCATCATGGTGTTACTTGAGCACCCAGTCTCGAGATCTCGGGTGAAAGCCTACGTCTGACCCGAGTTGACTATATCTGGCAATGGCAATGTTTTTACATTGTCACCTTGTTGAAGGTGTTTCTCGGATATGCTCAGACTAATTCTTCAAGGATGAAAACCTAGATTCTGGCCTTGGGTAATTGAATCCGGTAACAGTAGTGTTTGAACGTCCCTTCTTTCCTGGAGGCGTCATTTTTGAAGAACCTCCTCGTCTATATAGTGTCATGAGATGGTTAATGCGGATATGGTCGATGTTATAGTTTTTAGTCGCGAGTCTGGTCACTTTTGTTTTCTTTTTCTTTTTTCCTTGCCTATGCATAGATTTGTCCTTATATGATTTTGCTATTTGCTGACGTGTTTTTATATCCATGTTGGTGTTGTTGATTTTTTTTTTTTTTGAAAGGAATGCGGTGTGTTCCATTATATAGTGTCCTTGACAAATCACCAGCAACAACACTTGGTACAAAATCTGGTGGTTGTCCCAGCCAAGTCTCGCAGGTTGCAGCTCCCAAATTAGCACCATCTGCAACTAAACAACGGGCAACAAAGTTACAAGTCCAAGGACAAGAAACAACACACACGTCAGCCTACACACAACTAAAGTTTTATATCTCTAAATATAGCTTCTAGAACAATCTTCAATTGTCATCGCAGTCTTCAGTGCAGAACCAGCCTCCATCAACAAGTTGTGCTATCCCATGTGACTTTTGTGTTGACGGCATGCATTATTGGTGTTGATTGTGTACATCATGGCTATGCAGAGCCAGATGTGTGATCATTGTTTTTGTATCATTTGATGCTTCATTTCAATTTTAAGCCAATAAATTCATCCTTTGTCAAAAAAATAAAACTTTAGGATATGGGTCAGGCTAGTACAACTGTCAGTATTTTCATATTTTGGGGAGTTTGGAAGGTTTTGCGGGAGAGCAAGAAATGTTGGTGCGGTATCTTTTCCATATAAAACTAGTATTGGATACTGAACCATTGTTGTAAGTCCATGTTTCTAGCAGCTTATAAATTTTTGTAGCTTATAAAAAAATTCTACAAGATTTCAACTTTTCTTTTTTCTAGAAAGCAAGATTTCAACTTGATAATCTTGTGCTGATCGCTGAATTCATCTCACGTCGAACTTGATTTGATCTTGTAGTAAATTAGGTGAAATTTGATCCTGTTTATGAGATTATCATAATTGACCACCAAAGTGAAAATAAAATATGAAATGTCAAGGTAAATATCCTATTCGGTCATTGGCCCAGGTGGCACTTATTGTTAGCCTTTACAACATGATCCGTACCAGCATCTACATGCACCTACAAGCACAATGCCATAGCTAAAACCAGGCAAATTGCAAACCACGGTAACATGCTAGCAGCAAATACATACACCAGATTCGGCCAAAAGCATCAATCAGATGGTCCTAAAATGTAGAGCAGCACTAGAAAGTTGTGGATTTTCTTAATGTACAATACAAGAATTACATGGCCCCTAGAAGCTACTTCACCTCCTGCATGCCGGCGCCTGCTGCTGCTCTTTACTGAACTCCAGCTGCGCCAACATAGCATACAGATAAGAGAATCTCATGGCGTTCATAACCAAGCATCAAGGGTAACAGAGGATATAGGTTTCTGATAAATCATTACATGTAATGTACTCCCTCTGTAAACTAATATAAAACTGTTAATCTATTTGCAAAAAGAAAAGTTTGCAAATCTTACTATATCCTTCTTCAAACATGCGACAGGTGACTCTACTCAGAAACATTCTAAAATAAGCATGATGCCATGTAAAAGCAGCAAACACAGCAATCACGGCAACAGTCTGAGACACAATTTCCTACTTCCTCTGTTCACAAATATAAGATGTTTTACTCCCTCCGATCCATATTACTTGTCGCTGCTTTAGTACAACTTGTATAGAGGCTGTGTCGATTAATTCGGATCGTAAGGAGTAATATTTTTCTGGATCGGAGGTATAGACATGTTTAATGCGTTTATTCACTCATTTCAGTCCGTATGTAGTCCGTATTGAAATATCTAAAACATCTTATATTTGTGAACTGAGGGAGTATTAAACTAGCTCCATTTACGATTTAGATATCACATGAACCACCTCACAGGCTCTGTCATGTCATCTACCCAATAATACACATAGACCAGTATTTGAGAGTAAAATAGATACCTTGGCCTCCTCATGAGCAATCCTCATCCTCCGGTACTCATGCTGTGCCCGATGACAACGAAACAGAGCCTGAACACGTACCACTGATCTATTAAACCTGTCCTCCGCTTGTTGCCGGCTGGCCTGGAAGAAACCTTCCTCTGCAGTGTTTGCAGCTTCTACATCCACTGTCATTTCTATTGGCATTCCATTTGCAATGCCACGCAAGCCTTTTCTCTTTTTTCTCCATCGCAAAATGGCTTTCTCCACGACTCCAACAGACCATATTACCTTACGGTACTGACGTCTCACTTGATGGCCTCGGTATGCAGCCTGGTGGGCAAGTTATAATCATTAAAATATCTACTTTGCAAGATAAAAGTAGAAAAAACTTCCAAATTGCTTTCTAATAATAATAATGACTGTCAAGTGGCATCACCCTGTTCTTCCGGCACATTTAACATAAGAAAAAAGGTGCTTTTCCACGGTATGGCATATATTTATGCAATAAATACCCCAGAGAAGGCAAAAAATCAAAACAAGCAAGAGCAAAATGAGACTTACTTGTATTCTGATAGCTTGTCTTCGCATGTTCGTAAAGTTCCTTCTAACCTTCCACGTGCGGAAATGATTTTGTATTCGTGCAGCAGCTCTCATCTCTTTTTTTCTGTTGTAGTTCCGGAATGCATGCTGAATCCTCATAGCAGCAACTATCACAGTTGCTTGCATCTCAGGATTGGCCAAAAGAATTGCTTTTGTTTGGAGTTTAAGAGTTCTATCCCGAAGTGCAGCTTGGATATTACTGGCAGCGTCAGCAGCATTTCGATAGGCCGCTAAAGATTCTTTTAAGCAAAGTTCTTGTTCAGTAAGGTTCTCAAACTTCTCGCTATGTACTTTTTTTAGTTTCATCCTTGATGGTGATCGCTCGGTACCCTTGGACAGTGACATTGACTCAAAATGTGCAGTCAATCCTTTCTCAGCAAGATATGCAGCTAAGCCCACATAACCTTGTCTTGCTGCCAGATCTGCAGGAGTGCTTCCACCAGGAGACACTGCAGTAGGATCCGTAACCAAGCTTGGATTGGCTCCAGCAGATAACAGAGCAGCAACCATTTTTTCCCTGGCAAAAGTTTAGCAAAAAATATAAAGATCATTGTAATTCATAAACATATATATGAAGCAATATATTCTTTTTTTTCGAGAAAACGCAGAGAGTGCGTTTCTTTGTATTGAAAAGGTAGAAAGTCAGTCTCAGAGGAGACGGTTACAACAGATTACACGCAATTCAGTGGACATCCCAGGATGGGGGCAAAACTACCCTAAGCCCCTTGTCCCCAGCTCTAGCCCAACATCTCATCTCATCTTTGATCCCCTCCGCGAGCTCGGGAAGCGACGGAGTGGCTTGATCAAATACACACGCATTCCTATGTTTCCAGATCATCCATGGGACTAGCAGTGTGGTGGACCTCAGCGCCTTGCGGAGTGATGGTGGTGTTGCATCTCTCGCCCTGATCCACCAGTCCTGAATGGAGATATCTTGCTCCGGTGCGGGGGCTGGTAGGCGCAGCCAGGAAAGAGCCTCATGCCAGGCTTGCCGCGAGAAGGGGCATGCCAGTAGTAGGTGGTGAATGGTCTCTGGCGCCTGATCGCAAAGCAGGCATCGCGTGTGGTGAGGTAGGCCGCGGCGGGCGAGTCTGTCCGCGGTCCAGCATCGGTCTAGGCTCACCAGCCAATGGAAAAACTTGACCTTCGGCGGAGCCCATCCCTTCCAGATTAGCTTCCAGGAGTGGCAAGCGAGGGATCCGTGGAAGGTGGCCTGATAGCATGATCGCGCCGAGTAGTCTCCATTAGCAGTCCATTTCCAGACGAGCCTGTCTGGCTCGGCGGACAGGGCGGTGTGCGTGACGCGTTGCCATATCGTCAAGTATTGGCCAATCTCTTGCAGCCCCACTACACCGCGGATGTCTCGAGCCCACGCGTTGCCGGCGAGTCCATCCGCCACCGTCCGCACCCTCCTCCTGTTCTTGGGAATGCATCGGTACAGCATGGGAGCTAGCTCGCTGATCGACTGCCCATGCAGCCATCTGTCTTCCCAGAACAGCGCCGTGCGGCCATCGCCGAGCACCATGAAGGTGGAGGCATAGAAGAGGCCGAGCTCCTCACTGGAGAACTGCAGGTCCATACCTTTCCAGGCCCTGTCGGCGTCCGTCTTAGATAGCCAGAGCCACCGCAGCCTAAGTGCTAGCCCAGTCCGTTCCAAATCTCGGATGCCCAGCCCTCCCAGAGCGAGGGGCCGGCTGACCGTGCGCCAGTTAACATGACAGTGCCCTCCCTGAGCAGCCGCACGGCCAGCCCAGAGGAAGCCGCGCTGTATCTTCTCTAGTTGTTTCAGGGTCTTCTTCGGAGGTGTCAGGGTGAGCATCTGGTGGATTGGGATTGCGCTGAGGACCGATCTGACCAATGCCAACCTCCCAGCTTTGTTCATGAGCCATGCTTTCCATGTCGGGAGGCGGCCAGCCACAGCATCGACTAGCGGCTGCATCTGAGCTGGCGTGGGTCGTCGGGTGGTGAGCGGAATGCCCAGGTAGGTGATGGGCAGGGTCGCCGACTGGCAGCCCAATGCCTCGATCAGGGCATCGCTCTCCTCGTCGCCGTGTAGGGTCGTGGCCGAGCTCTTGCCATAGTTTACCCGCAACCCCGACGCGGCCTCGAAGATGCCTAGGATGCCCTTCACCGCGAGCACCTCCTCCATCTCAGCATGGCAAAACAGCATCACGTCGTCGGCGTAGAGCGAAACGGCCGGAACAGTGCGTCGGGGGTGCAGCCGCCGGAGTATGCCGGCCTGGAGAGCCCGATGCATGAGGCGGCCCAGCGCGTCGACAGCGAGGACGAATAGCTGCGGTGATGTGGAGTCCCCTTGACGCAGCCCGCGACGGTGCCAAATCGGGGGGCACCGTAATGTTTCCGAGATCAGAAATTACTAGTCACCTAAAGTAAAACAAATCCAAAGTGTCTAAGATCACCATCTAAGACTGTTGATGAGATTATTTTCACATGGAGCTTTCCAAGTCTAGCAGTATGGCTCATTTCGTCTGACAGTCAATATAAGTTTTTTGTCAGTTAGGTCCAATGAAGTTTGACTTGCAAATTACACAAACACGTCACAGTTGCCAGGCCCAGAACTCACAATGAAATTGATTTTTGCTCTCATTTTTCCAAATTCCATGATCAGCGAAAGGAATGATATAAATAGCAGAAAATAGAAGATACCTTCCGTGGTATGCAGCCCAGTGTAAAGCAGTCCAACCAGAAGAATCACGGAAATCCAAGGAGAATCCAGACACAGAAAACAAGCGGATAGCCCAGGTATAGCCAAGGTAAGAACACAGATGGATAGGTCCTTGTCCTAGATCATCACGACCAGTAGACTTATGGCCTCCAATTACTCTTTCCAGAAGCCATTCTTGCAATCTATTTCGTAAAACTAATTCAAGCAAGTCTTCAGTAGCATGAACAGAAGTGCCTTCAGAATCGCCAGCAATTTTCCACATATCCATCCATTCCTTCTCTGGTGATGCCAATATGAGATTGGAAACTTTGCTGCCTTCCACGAGAAGCTTTGGTGCTATCTTCTTCTTGTTTGTAACAAACAGCAAACGAGCTAGTCTCATCTGCATCTGAAGCTTTGACCTTGTGTACTCATCTTCTGGCGGCTTCAACTCAATATGCAATGAATTGCCAGGCATACTACGATACTCAAAATTCAAAACCTCAGAGATTGGTGTTTTCCCATCCAAAGTCAAATAAAAATCCACTCGACCAGCTGTATGTGGTCCAACCATGAAACGGTAAACACCAGTTTGGACCATGTTTGCAGGAACACAGTTGTCACCAAAGATACCGTAAATATTGGAACCAGCCAGATGCTTGTACTGCTCATAGTAATCCCCAATCACCAAGATCTACAATTCAGCAGATGTCAATAATTTTGCAATTTGATAGAATATTACAATTTACAAACATGTATATTACAATTCAGCATGCAAACTGTTCTATATAGTACATTACACATGTGCCAATGTGCGTCCATTCACTACATTGCATTTACGAAAGTGACTGTCCTACCAGAAGTGCCTCACAGATTTTATTTTTTTGGAGAAACACAGTACAAATCCAGCTCACATACCCTCACCCCTATGAACACACCCACACCCTACCCCTATACCTCCCGAGAGAAATGAATTTTCGTAAATAGTATCAGATGAAGACATAGGGGAACATTCCCATCAGAACTGGACAGTTGGAAATGGAATGACCATGCACAAATACAGTAAAACAAGAAAGGATGATAGTTCCGTAGAACATGAAAGGGGCAAACCTTGGTATGCTCTGTGGAACAAGCCCATTCTGGGGAGAAATCAGTGATGTTGAAGATTTTTTCATTGCTCACTATATTATCCCCTAGGCAAGGACTGTCATCATCCAAGTACTTCCACAGTCCGAGACTATTCTCCCTAGCAGGCACATCATTAGGAATGTCACTATCCACTGGAGTTTTCCGCAAAGAAATTGCAAATTGCTGTGACTGAGAATCGAGATCTGATGTTAAAGGATATTGAGATTGGTCTAATTGATGTTCCAGAGCTCCAGCGTGGTTCGCATTTACCTGATTGAGGGCAGAATTAGTAGGATAAATGGAGGGTATCAAATTAAGTGGTGAAACTAACATAGCCTGCATTATTATGATGAAGTAGCTGACTTCCCATGTCGTGAGTGGGTATGGAATTAAAGAAAAGAGTTAATTGCACTTTTCGTACATAAACTTCCACAGCAGGTACAAATTCATACATAAAGTCTAAAAATGACACAAAGTACCCCTACAACTTGTGTTTGATGCACAAATTCATACATTTCCGTTGCTGTCTGTTAACTCTCCGTTAACTATGTCTGCGTGGCATGCCAGCAAGACCGGACCCATGCCTATGTGTTGGTTCCACCTGTAAGTAATAAAGAAAGAAAAGAATGCCATATTGGAGTGCGAGTTGCAACAGCCTCCAGGTCTGGCCAGATAACCATCTGGCCCAAGCAGCATTGTTGGATAGTTCTAAAAATTGTAGGTATTTGATCTTTTTTTATTAGGGTATTAGTAAAGATACATACAGTATTATTTAGTGCCTAAAAAATAAACCGGCAGACCAGTAAAAACATGAACCGGGAGGCTCGCCGGTTCATTTTTAAACTATGAAAAAAGGAACAAGAACAGCTCAGACTATGATATAGAAAGAAGTCTATGTCTATGGAAGCACCAGAAAACTACTACTCCCTCCTTTCCGGTTTATAGGGCTCAAATCTGAAATCTCATCAACCAAGGTGAATTGTGAATGGATGGCACTAGTTCTAACTAGCCAATGAAATATTTATCACATATTCAATTTCCGAGGCAATAAATGTAGGATCCTCCCTTTCATTGGACTTGCATGGTGCATGTAGAAAAAGATGCATGCATAGCCACTAATTTTCTTTCTCTTATCTCTATGATTTAAATATGGCGTGAGACTCAAAGCATTTTAACTCAATTAGACTCAAAATAAGCCTAGTATAATGGAAATTAAAAAAAAATAGATGAGCCCTATAAACCGGAAAGGAGGGAGTAATGCACTGGCTAGCACTCCAAGCTGCAGGACGTGAGATTTTGTGTTCAAATCCCGTTAGCTACATGCGTGCAACTTATTTTTTTCTATTGATTTCTCTTTCCTCACTTACAAGTGGGACCCACATAAGAGAGCGCAGGCCCAGCTTCGCTGGCGTGCCATGTAGACATAGTTAACATAGAGTTAATGGAAATATGATATCACTCGGAACTGGAAGCCACTGTGCGGGCTCCCGCCATAGCATAGTTGCGACGTAGTCGTTCCCCCAAAAAATAACTTGTAGTTATATATTTTCTGAAGCCCCAAATAAGACAGTGGACAATTTATAAGGGTAAATACAAGTACTATCGCACACAATTTTCATCATGTTGTATACTAGTATTGCAATTTAATAATTTATAGGTTATAGCAGCTTGCTTACATTATTTGCGTAGTCCATGTTATTTCCAGAATCCTTCAGTCCGCGTTTAATCTGCTGACTAAATGCCACGGATGCACCTGTAATATATAATGTGAAATATTTACATTTTCTGTAGAAGTACGATGAAATTTTGTAGCTCTGTCCAAAATTCCCACCAGAAGAAGTATCCTTTTTCATAGATGACTCCAACAGATGCACCCAGAACTCTTCCAGACTAGAGCCGCCAGTTTCTGCACAACGACCGATCCAAGATACAGTAGTAGAAGAAGTACATCAGTAAAGTCTGCAAAGATTATGATATCATGCTGTCGGACAGTACAATCAACACAGTATAAAACTACATTTTTAGTTCACTGGAGTATAGCATATTCTAAGAGAAACTCGCAATATGTGTATATGCGTTCAACAAATCATTACGACTGAAGTATGTCTCACCACTAGAAATCGCACTGTGACCATGTGAATTAATTTCCTCTGGTGCAGGAGGGGAGAACGATATCTCGGTATGAACTGAGGCTGAGTTTGCTGAAACCGGAGGAGAGGTATAATGCTGAATCACATTCATTGTAGGCACTTCGGCTTCGGCTTCTGTGCTTGGATGTACTATGGCATTTTCCTGGTCAAGACAAAGCAAATTAGGAGATAAGTGGAACCAAACGTATAGAAACTTGGTCTACTCTGCTTGCTCTAAGGACAATGTTAATACTTTGTGAAAGGAAGATATTTTTGACTTAGGAAGATGTTTCTAATTTTACAAGATCCCTGGTATGCATTTTCAGCTATGCTCAGGGTTCCTGTATGGCACTTAAGAGTCATTTTCTCATAATTCTGAACAGACTTCAGAACTACATACTTCGAATTTTTATATACATTTGACTCCCATGACAACTTGAAAAACAGATAAGTTTAGGCAAGCTGCGTTTACAACTTACACTTCGTTTGGCACTAGAGCAAACAGCTCTATATGTTAAAGCAAGAGAGAAACAAGAAATCACTGGGCCACGTCAAGTTTGTATTAGAGTCGTCGGTATTTCCATATTGCATTAGGAATATGACAGCTCTGCACGTACATATATTGGCCTACAAGTTGCTCCCTTCGAAGAAGGTATTAAGCCTGGTTCAGTTTCAGATCGATTTTTCTCCTTGCGCACAAAATTAACTCTAGCATTGTGAATATAAAATGTGGCCATTGAGATTTGAATGGTCAACGATAAACGAATTGCTAGATATATCATGACCTCTTGGCAAGATAAGCTGTGCCGATCTCAGAATTAATTGAACATAATGTCCAACAAAAAGGCAGGCTGGCAAAAAGCCACAGGACAATAGTATGCACAGAAAAACAAAGATGATTAACCCAATGCGCGCAGTTAAATTACACTTAAGATCTAAGAACAGAAAACAGGTGACGAGGGAAATAACCTCAGATGTTTGACGATAATGCACAAGAACTATCCGTTCAGCCTCTCTGAATAAGAAATAACCAAGAACTGTTGTCAACAAAGAAAAGTAATTATATCCGACTTTACATCTGATACATGCAATAGAAATTATATATTGTATGCGACAATTCATGCAATAGGCCAGAACAGAACTTTCCATTGTTAGAAAGCACGTCCCAGTTAATGTTGTAATAACAAAGCTGTTTCTCAGATGAGAGGATAGAAAACATTGAACAGAGTTCCAGACAGATCGTAGGCAGCAAATAATATAATAGGTTTAGTGTGCAGCATGATCTGAGTAGTTATTTTATTTTTACCTAAAAAGTAACTACTTTCTTTAATTTTAGCTGCAGGAATTTGACAACATTGATGGAAAATGTCTTAGAGCTTCTACTAGCCTTAAATGGCAAACAGTATGATAGTCTGGTAAAAGTGCATGGCCTATGTGTACACAGCATCACACGATACAAAAAATTAATCACACAGGGAAATAATGTCAATAAATATTGCACAGAGAAACAAAAATGGTGTAGTGAAGCTTCCATTTTCTGAAAGGAAAGGAATTCTTACTTGTCAAGTAGCCAGTAGCACCTTCTAAAGAAATTTGGATTATCCTCACCTCGAGCATAATAGACATGAACCCTCTCTTCATTACCAATCTATGAAATGACAGAAATCAACAATAATGATGGGGATGCTTGGATGTAACAACAGCAATAAAATTTGAGTTTTTTGTCATTGTGCTGGTGGTGGATATTCTCACCTTTAATTTTTCATGCGCTTCTTGGACAGTTTTGCCATCCTTCTTTTTCTTCCAATTATGGCCATCCTTCCGAAAGTTCCGGACAACTTTACGATCATATAGAACAATAGTACCACCTGTTTTAAAAGAAAGTTAAACTGGTGATTGAAATGCAAAAGTCATTTTCTGGTGCCAACATGATAGGGATTATATCTTAAAGAACAAAGATAGCATAAAGTTGTGAAACAAATCAACATTTTCAATAGAATCTCAAGATGTAGGCATCCTTGCAATGTGTGCAATCAGAACAATAGTAGACAAGAACGTTAACAAGCAAAAATTTAAACAAGTAGTAAGATGTAAATATACCCCTTGTATAACTAATACTCTTATAAAAGTACTCCCTCCGTATCAAAATATAAGACATTTTTGCAGTTCAATTGGTACAGAGGTACTATCATGTAGCAGCAATATCTTAGTGGACAAAATGTACATAGTGACAAGTAGCCACTAAATGCATAGACAGGTGAGAAGATTCAATTCCCAAGAGACGCGTCTGCTGGAAATGAGATAAGCTCACACAAAATCTGCACTCACAGCAAGCAAAAGTTAAATGCAAATTGGTATTGAGAACATGAAAACATGTTGGCTTTACTTATGGTAGCATAGTCACCCTAGATGTTATATTACTACTTTATAAACTGACTCTTGTGCACATGGGAGATTTAGGTGGAAGATCATGTTTATT
Source organism: Hordeum vulgare subsp. vulgare (assembly GCF_904849725.1). Lineage (NCBI taxonomy): Eukaryota > Viridiplantae > Streptophyta > Magnoliopsida > Poales > Poaceae > Hordeum > Hordeum vulgare. The sequence continues at coordinate 263,874,443 of NC_058519.1, read as the reverse complement.
ATGTTCAGAATTGAATATTCTCTTATGAAATAGAGAAAGTATTCTGATGAGAATAATAACAAGGGGTTCCTGTGCATAAACATTTCGGAAAAAACACTGAGAAGAGCGCTTTATAGCAATAATGCTCATCATACTTATAGTCCAGTTCTCAAAAGCATTCATTCATCTGTTGTGCTAGATGCCTGAGGTGGGCGATCAAGAGGTGGAGCGTATGCAGCACCTCCTCATGGATTGCCAATTTTGCTATCAAACCTGGCACACAGTCCTGTCTTGGATTCGTTCTAAGGCACCTCCTCCCAACCCCGGCAACAACTTTACGGACTGGTGGGCTACTTGTGTACTTAGACTTCCTCAGCCCTAGCCATGGAGGGCGCTTCCGAGCTTTGTATGTTGTTATCTTGATGTAATAGTGTCTGTTTGCTCTTCGCTGGGCATGTACAAAGCTTATACTAACTTTCATTTTCTATCAAAAAATGCATCAAGACGCAAACTTTTTGTGTACCCTAGAGAGAGAAGAATAGAAGACCAAGGATGGGGTATTCAACACACGCAACGTTCCAGCACTAAATCAACCGACACTTACATTGTGTCCCCAAACAATGAACCGACAGGGTTTGAACTAGTAGCCACTCGTTGTTATTTTTGACGCATAATCCAGTCGTCATGCGTCAACACGCATATCTGTTATGTTCCCTTTTGTTCACACCAAGTTGCAGTCAATCACCGAAGCTAAGCAAGCACAGTGGTATGGAATGAAAATGGATGCCAAAATGAGGGTTTAGGGTTGATGCGAAACACATACTCACGGGCTTGTCAATGGGCTGTGCATGGACCTTGAACCTCTCGTGGTTCGCCAGGACCGCGTAGATCTCATTCGGCCGGAACCAGCGCGACGCGGCCTCTGCTTTCAGCTTCTCGAAGTTCAAGTCTGTCCACCGACCATGAGAAGAAGAAACACGGTCGAGAAATCAGCTCAAGATACAACAACATGCTTGTTTTTCCCTTTGAGCAACAAAAGATAGAAACGAACTAGACGTAAATTCCATTATTCTAGAGCTAATCTCAAAGACCTAAAACTTAAACGATACAAAATTATAAGTTAAAAAAGAGAAAGAATCAAATGAGACCCCACTCACCACACACACACACACACAGCATACAACCAAACCCCAAGAACTAAATCACCAGTATTGGGGGCATCAACAGTAAGAATCAAAGCCCGAGAGCTACTGAATCAGCCACCAAAGAAAAGCAAAAGGAGGGGTAGGGGAATAAAGAAAAGAAGGAGGAACGGCGGCGCTCGGACTGGAGAAGTCGGACCTGCGTAGGTGATGAAGCCGTGGATCTCGGAGCGTAGGAGCGGGTCCCTCTCCCTCCCGGCCGTTCCCTCCATAGCCGCCGCGGCTGCTGCTTCCACTTTCCCGGTCGGTCTATTGGTCAGGCCGCGCAGGCAGGCGAGTGGAGAAGAAGACGACGACGAGCAGGAAAAGACCTTAGAAAAGGAAAAATGGTGAGAGAAAAAAAACAATTAAGTGCAGGTAAATAAATCGCTCATTTCTCGGAGAAAAATCAGATGGTGAGGACCCGCATCTAAAGCATCCGGGCCCACCTGTCGGAAAGTGGGTTGTTGAGTTTGTGGCACCAGCTATGCTCTTTCTCCTTTGGAAAGGAAAAAAGATAGATCCTGAATTTCCCGTGCACACAACTGGAACTGGAAAGGTGAGACTGAGTGAAATGAATCTCTATATTATACGGTATTATTGGGAATTACACGTCGCACAAATGTATGAAAATAAATGTATCTAGAACTAGAATATATTCAGATATATTCATTCATATGATAAGTATTTTCAAATGGAGTGAGTATTTCCTCCGTATATAAGTATTTTTAGAGATTCCATTGCGGACTATATATAAATGTATATAGACATATTTTATAGTAGATTCATTCGTTTTGCTTCATATGTGATATGTAGTAAAATATCTAAAAGGACTTATATTTAGAAACGGAGGGAGTATAATCTATATCTATAACTTCTAATACAACAACATAATAAGAACACACGTGTATCTGCATAACCAACATGCACACATACATAAAAACAACCACAACAGCAATAAGCAAAGTCATACAAGACCAAAACTATGCATAGGCGGAGGGAGAAAAGAAAAACATGAAGCAGTGAAAAACATCGACTAATGATATACAACAATGATCATTGACGGCAAACATATCTTGACAACACAAGGACAAAGAGAAAGGATTTGCAAAAACGATGCCTCCAAAGAGGGAACAATGTGCAAGCATTGTAGTCACCAAATCCAACAACCAAGGTCGGACCCTGGGTTTTCGTCCTGAAGATAAAATCCAAGGAAATTTCGAGCAATCTCTTCATCACGCTAACGATGCAAAGAACATTGCCTTTGTCACGTATGGCCAACTACGGTCACACCTAGTGTTTTCAACCCAAAGCTCGAGGCTAGGTACTCAAGAAGTACCACCCGATCGTAGCCATCCCATGTTGTCTCCTCCACTTGCCTCGATCCCAATAGTTGCATACGCGCATGGTCCTTGTGGCGAGTGATGGCCATGTCTGCACGCCTAGACTAACATGACATGACCAGAGCCTCTCGCCACCACTGGAGAAAGTGTTTGATGGGGAGGAAAGATTGTAGCACTCGCAACGTCCCGAGTTCGGGACACTCTAGACACCCCATAAAATCCTCACAAGTGGCAGTCGATGACTGATCTACATGAGACGACAGCTCCACGTGTTGCCACTCGCTTCATCTTCCTTGCTCGTGGACGTCGATCATATAGGTGACCAGCTGTCACACCCTGTTTTCACACCTTGTCTGCCTTTCAAAATTTCGTATAAATTAAAACTTTCTAAGTGAATGCCATGAATGCCTTGTTTTTCATTGTTTTATGTGTTCTTGTGAGTAGATATCTTAAAAATCATTTTTCAAAATAATATTTCCACAAAACCCCCTTTTAGTTATTTTGATAAATCAAAATTTTGCTTTGAGTTTGCACTACAAGTCCCTGAATTTAAGGGAATGCTTTCACCCAAAGATTGTATTTTGATTCTAATGTGACTGTAACTCTTCAAAACAATTAAATGGTTTTATTTTTAAAGTCATTTTCCTATTTTATTTAATTGTCCTTTTCTAAGGCCAGAAACGGTATTTCTGGTTGGAAAAATATTTTTTCACCTTAGAAAAAACTGAGAAAACTTGGGAATAGTCAGAGGACATATATTTTCCATGCATAAGAGTTTCAACCCCTAGTCCTCTTCAAAATATTTGAGCAAACCTTTGAAAACCAATTATGTCTGTTTTGAACTTTTGAAATATTTCCAAAGGAAATATTCTCAATAGATTCCTAGAAAATTTCAGGATGTTCCCCATGCTATATTTGGTGATCATGCCAAGTTTCACCTCCACCCAAGGTGATTTGATTCACCAAATAATTCAGAAACCCTCTCTATCCAGAATCAAGACGGAGCAACTCTACATTGCAAAGTTTGTCCATTTGGTCTCAAACTTTGCAGGAATGATCAATAGCCCAAGTAAGGAGATCATGACAAGATTTGGGTTTGTGGGATTGATTTGCTCACATCTCCTCACAAGAGTGCACATCAGCCCATTTGTGGGTATTTTCAAGTTTACATTGTCAAACTTGTCCAATGGAGCTCAAATTTGGTAGAGCCTCCTAATTAAGCCTAAGACCAAATCATGTCAACTTTCAATGCATTTGGAAGAGGTTAACTTCCCCAAACATGCATCAAACACCTTGTGCCAGATTTGTAAAACAACATATAGCAACCACCACACTTACTCCCTTCCCTCCAAACTCTTGTAACAGATGGCCTGTGTCCCTCCTCAACTGCAGATGAGAGACCCTACATTGGTTCAATGAGAGGGAGCCAAAATCTCCATTTTAGCTCCTGAACCAAGGTTGGCAGAACCACTTTAACTCTCTCCCCTTAGCCAGCTTACTTCTTATCGGTTCCTAGCACCCAAGGGGCATCTACCCCATCTCCCAGACACGCCAGACGCGGCCAAGACGCGCCGGAGCACGCCAGCATGCCGTGGCATGCCAAAACTGCGCTCTGGACGCGCTACAGGGCGCACCCGGCCCCAGGGGGGCAGCTCCGGCCGGTTCGTGCCTCCACTTATTGCCCCTCTTTGACCACACCGACGACCGCATCTAGGGCAACGTCGGGCCCCTCTTTCCCCCTCTCTTGTGCCCCTTGCGACGCATGCCCGCGTGCGACCGAAGCGGCCAGAAGGACCTCACCACCTCGACGCGGCAAGGAGCTGCCCCCGCTCCTGCTGAAGATGTCGCGCAGTCGCAAACCATGTCCGCAAACCACGGTTTCACGCTCAAGCTTTCACTCCTCTCTCCTGCCGCCGCAGCAAAACCACCGGCGCATCACCACTCGGTGGCTTGTTGCCCACCTATAAATAGGCCACCCCTGACTCCTCCAGCACCTCAAGCCACTCCCTCCTACCTCTAGTCGACCACCCCAGTGCTCCATTTGAGCTAAGGGAGTCCCGGTACTCGAGATCGATCAAGGCGTCGCCGCGTCGGGGCTCCGTCGATCTCGGGCTACACGCACGCTCCCGAGCTCATTTCTCCTTCCCCGTGACCGTAGAGACCTCCTGAGCCTTTTCCACCACTTCCCTCGTGCTTCTCCCTGCTCATAGCACCGATGCCGACATCTTCACGAAGGGTCTCTACCGCAGCTCCGTCGTCGTCAGAAACTCAGGCCACCTTCGTCGTCCCTTCGACCATCATCACGTAGGCGGATGTGACAGCCCGAGATCGACGCTCCAGAAGATTCCCCTTTTATTCTGTTCTCATCGTGTGGTTTGTTTATTTGTCACATTCATCATCACATCATTCGCATCATCCACATTGCATCGGCACTCCGTTGCCGCCAGTTTTCAAAACATGCATCCGTTATTAGTTGTCGGTTCTCTCCATTTTGTCGTTGACCGTTGGAGACCAACCACACACGCACACGCCCGCAACATCGTTAAACTCTGTCACGGGCCACACCATTTCCCTCTCATCCCTACATAGCCCATATACACAGCACGTCTAGCCCATCTATTCCATCCCCGCATCCGTGGCCGTCCGATCGCGATCCCGTGGTCGAAATCAGAAGTGGATTCGGGTAACCCTACCCCTTTTCCTATTTAATCTTCCCCTCCTATCCATTTTGGGACAACCACCCTATCCACCTCAAAATCAGTGCCATCCACCACCGCCTTCTCCACCCCTATCCTCTAAGATCCAATCTAAGCGATCTAGACCGTCAGATCGAAAATCCAACTGCCCAGATCTGCCCCGTGCCAAAATCAGCTCCTCCCGAGCTCCTCCTCTTCTCCCGAGCAGCCCGAGCTCGTCCCGTCACCGGCCAGCGAGCCTCCTCGCCGGACCTCGTCGTAGTGACCGGAGCAGAGCTCCGCCGGATCTCCCGCTCCCTACCCTTTCCTCTCCCTTCCTCACATGTTCTCGCTCTCTCTGCGCAGGTACCTAGAAGCCATGGCCGGTCGCCGCCTCTTGGGACTCGTCGGAGCCAAGCCGCTCCTTGCCCCAGCCAGATCCGGCGTTCCCCATCGGTTCCCGGCCGCCTTGCCCCATTCCCATGCGTCGCGTGCCGCCCTCGGCGTTTCGGATCAGGATCGGGATCCCGTCGGCCATGCGTTGACCTCGCAAGGTCCAGCGCTCGCTCGAGCGCTGCAGCAGCCAGCCAGCTCGCTCGGCCCAGCCGGCCCATCGTCGACCAAGGCCCAGGCCAGCCTTCTCCCGCCTTCGGCTATCCCTCACCCAGGCGCGGCTCGCACTCTGCCTCGTCTTCTCCTCCAGCCGGGCCAAGGGCCCAAAGGTGAGCTAGCCGCTCCTCTCTGCTATCCTCCGCCCGAGTGACTTTTAGTTATTTAGCGCTGATAATTTCAGCCCAGTGGCTGATAGTTTCGGCCCGTAGTAGTTTTTTCCCCGTTTTGGCGATTTATTTAATTACCAGGATTTCAGAAAATGCATTGTTTTTCAAACGAGCGTGGTTTCTAAACCGTGCATCGGATCGGAGTGATTTAAATATGTAACTTAACTAAAATATTGCGTAGATTAATACTTTCCAACTCTCATGCATGATAAAAACTGTTAAGCTTGATGTTTGTATCATTTTGTGAGTCATGTTGTGCTAATACCATTTTACTCGTAACTTTTGAACCGTAGCTCCGTTGGAGATGTGCCATATATGTAAATGGACCAAAACGATGAGTAGAATCACGTGAACAACTTTGTTTTGCCGTTTACCAAATATAAAATGTGATTAAGACAGACCTAGACAGATTTAGAATTTAACACATGTGGTCATTTCGGAGATACTATATGTCGTATCAGGCCTCATTTAAAATGCCTAGATAGGTAGATTATTTGTGCTTCACCCCTTGCCATGTTTAACCACATTTAATATTGTCATGTTCCTAAACGGGAGTGAACTAAACAATTAAACGTGGAGTTTCATCGATATGCAACTCGTTGCATATCGAGCTTCACTTAATGTGTAGTGTTTGCGTGATGTGAAATGCCATGCCATGCCTTGCACATGTGTTGTGGTGAATATCGTGTGTTGATACTTGTTTCCGGTTTGCTTCGTCTCGATAGAGTTCTGCAAGCGTGCCAGAATGTGAGGATCCGTTCGACTACGTCGGTTCGTCTGCTTCACGGAGTCATTCTTCTTCCAAGCGGGATCTCGGGCAAGATGACCATTTCCCCAGATACCATTACTATCATTGCCATGCTAGTTGTTTCGTTTCTATAGCTATGTCTCGCTGCCTACCACCTGTTAAATGTCAGCCTCTCAACATTGCCATGAAAACCTTCAACCTGTTCACAACCTAGCAAACCACTGATTGGCTATGTTACCGCTTGCTTAACCATGTGTTAGCGTTGCTAGTTGGAGTTGCAGGTTCTTCCATGTGATAACATGGGTTCTTTGTTATATAACCATATTTATGCTATTTATTTTAATGCACCTATATACTTGGTAAAAGGTGGAAGGCTCGGCCTTTCTAACCTGGTGTTTTGTTCCACCTTTGCCCCCTTAGTTTCAGCTACCGGTGTTATATTCCATAATTGAGCGCTCCTAACATGCTTGGGGTTGTTATGGGGACCCCCTAGATTCTCGTTTTGGGATAAAACTCGTTTGGTAAGGCCCGGCATTGGTACTATATTTGCCCAACATAATAATTCTGTTAATATTGAAAAACATAGGGCGTCATGAAACCGAAGTAATTCAACATAATACAAGGGGCAGTGCTGATGGTGTTGGTCCCAAACAGACAGACTTCGGGGCCACCGTGAGGAAACTCGAGGTTCTGTTTAACATCCGGTTCTAGATAACTTGAAGTTAACATAATTAAAATATGCCAACTAAGTGCGTAACCGCGACTGTCTCTGTCGTGAGCTCCTTCTTCGATCGAGGACACGGTGGGGTTATGTGTGACGTAAGGAGGTGTTCAGGATCATTCATTTGATCATCAATGGTTTGTGTCCACTATGCGTAGATCATCCCCCTCTTTATTCTTGTACTCGTAAGTTAGCCACTAAATAAATGCTTAGTCGCTTGGTGCAGCCTCACCACTTAACCTTACCTCACCCATTAAGCTTGCTAGTCTTGATACCTTTGGAAATGAGATTGCTGAGTCCCTGTGGCTCACAGATTTCTACAACCCTAGATGCAGGTACATGTAAAGGATATTAAGACGTGAGCGCAATGATTGTTCATTTGGAGTTTCTTCTTCTTCCTCTTCGTCGATCTAGGATGGGTTCCAGGCCGGCAGCCAGGGATAGCAAGGATGGACGTCATTCTTTTCTCGTTTGTTTTCGTCCGTAGTCGGACCCTACTCTTCTTCGTGATGTTTATGTATTGTACTGATGTGACTTTGATGTAGTTGTGGCGAGTGTAAGCCAATAACATATACTCTTCTCTTCAGTACATGTACTTATAATGATATCCATTCTTGCGAAACGACGAGATGCGATTCTATCCCTGTCGAGGCCCTCGTGCCAAAATAAGGATAGGGTCGCATCTTGGGCGTTACAAGTTGGTATCAGAGCAATACCGACCTAGGAGCCCCCTTGATTGATCGAACTTGGCCGAGTCGAGTCTAGTGGAAAACTGCTTTGAGTCTAGTTATATATCGGAGAGTAGGATTCTTTTTTCTTCTCTTCGATGCTCTAGTGAGGAATCTTGACGTAATAATTTTAATTCTACTCCTCTTCTCACTCAAAAAAAATTAGGATCACGCGGATATTTTTGGAATTTATATGATGTCGATGTGACAGAGTTCTGTCTTGGTGCCTCCTGTCTGACTTGATTTCTTCTGGGGAGTTGAGCTCCAGGGGATTCTTAAACACATCGTTATCATTCAGAGTTCTTAGTATCTCAGGACGAAAGATGTTCGAAATTGCTTTAATACTAGTAGTGGCGTGAGGAGTCCGGTTTCCCCATTACTGGTGCAGATAGATCCGGATGTATCGCCACACTTAGTATCGTTGTGATTACGAGGGTCTCAGATAGATGAGTTTCCGAGATCTCTGGTTATGTGTTCACGGATGTGATACACTGTATGGGTTAGTATAGGAGTTGAGTGATATATTACTCCTTGTATCCGTGGACCAGATTGCATGACCAGAAATTTCGGAGGTTCTTAGGTGGGAATTCAAGTAGTCACTTATAGGGCAATCTTCCAACAGATGCATGATGTGAGGTTGGGGTTCGACATCTAGTGGATTCGTTTGTTCACGGTCGTTTTACAGCGGTTCACGTTGTGTATTAAAGAGTCCTTGTAGCTTGTTATGATCGGGGGCGCTTCGTATGTCGTGTCCACTGCCTTGTACATGATGGCTACTGTAGGATCGAGCCCGTGCGAATCTATCCACGAAAATATCGGATGAAATCTGTGTCATGAATTTGTTCTGGCTTGTTTCGTAAGCCTCATCCTTTGTTTTGTTGGAGTATGGTAATTCGAGTTGCTTCGATGTCAAATGGTGATTTCATATCTTTCCAAGAGGTGTTCTCATATTTTTATGGGAATGCTAATTCTTTTTCTCAATAAAATTGTCTTATCAATTCTTGTTAGCCGGAGTCGTCATGTCAATTCCTTTTAATCCGATGTGCTTCTCTTCAAGTTAATTCTATCCTTTTCAAGATTTGCAAGATCAATCTCTCATTTCTTTCCGGAGTTCATCTCATTTGTCCCAAGTTGTCTTTCTTTTTCCCCACCCTCCCTCCCGTTTCTTCAATGTTCAGTTATCATCCAAGTGTCTTTCAATTCATTGATGCTTCTGCTATCTTCTCTTCTGTGTTGTTTCCGGTGATTCTTGTGAAGGTTGTCAGGAGTTTCAAGTTCATCATTCTTCATCCGTGTTTTCTTCTCCGATGAATTCAATTCAAGCTATCCGTGTTCATCATATCATTTTCATTCGTTCAATGCTCTCCCATGTTGGAAATTCTCATCAAGCCTCTCTTGGTTATTCATTCATCTCTGTTCTACCCGTAGTGTTGAAGATATCTCAGTAGGTTCTCGTCTTCAATCCTTTCAATTATTTTGAGGTTCCCAACCTCATCAAGTTTTTCTTTATAACGGTGTAATATCTCTGCTTAGAAATCTTTTCAACGGTGGTTTCTTTGAGTGGGCCCATAACCCACTGGTTCTTTCCCAGGATTTTCCTGCCTCTTCTAATCTTTTCCGGAGATCTCTAATTCTTTTCAAGTGTGACGTAAGTATGGATTCCATCAGTCATATCCCTTCTCCAAGATCGTTTCAAATTTATTATCTCATCATTGGCTCAACTTTTCATATTCTTATTCTGGAGTGTCTCAGTTATTTTTGGTGGTGTCTCTTGCCATCATTTTCAGCTTGGAAGATCGAAGAGGTGTTTTTCTCAAGTCTTTTATCCATTTCGTTGAAGATTTTCATCTCAGCTTGTGTGTCCTCTCTTTGTTTCAATCATGAGTAATCCCTTTCTTGCTATCCGATGCTTCGTTGAAGATTTCTTCAGTTTGTGCTCTATCTTTCTCTCTTCAACCTTTTCAAGAAGAATAAGTGGTATGCTAAATTCGTTGCTTGTCATCAATTTAACTTGATAAAGGATAGACATAACATAATTCTTATTCTTGTTGCATCAAAGTGTTCCCAATTCTTCTTCCGTAGTGGCTCATCATATCAATTCCTTATCCCATGTGCTTATCTTTCTTTCCCGGAGTTCCAAGTTCTCTTAAGTATCTCTTTGTGAAGCTTCATCTAAATCTTGGCAAGGTCATAATCTTATTCTTTTCTACCTTCATATCTTTGCATCATTCATTTGTATACGGAGGTCCTTCATGGTGGTTCGTCAAGGTTTCAATCCATTCTCAAGTGTTCTTCAAGATTCTTGTTGGAGAACCTCAAGTATTTTTTTCTTGCATTTCCAAGTGCAATTCTCCCTCCTTTATCCTTTGAGGTGGTATTATAACATTCTTGTTAGTGGAGGAGTCTCGAAGAGATTTTGTTTCAAGAATGAGATAATTAAACCCACCATTCTTTGATCATGAGATATTTTCAACCCATGATTTGTTCATTAAGCTATCTTGGTTAAGACTCACCTAAAGCTTTTCCTATGGATTGTTGCTACTATGGTGATTATCATTGATCCAAGTTCTCAATGTATCCTCTTGCCGAAAGAAGTTTCCCTTCTCTTGTTTCTCACAATCAATCTTTGTTTCCGTTAGTGGTTGGTTGCCAACTCATTGTTTGAGATGGTTTTCATAAGTCCACTACAAGCTTGTTCTTTTCGTTGTTGATTTCCAACAACTCCGTTCAATTCTTCTTTTGAGGAGGCTCTTCAATTCAATTGTGATAGTAGTTGTCTATTTCTTCTTCATCCTTTCTTCTCAATGATCTAGTTTCCTTTCTCTTGTTCTGGATTGGTGGTGATATTGCTCTCTCCAATCTATCATCTTGTTCTATCAAGATCATGTTCTTTCCTTGTTCTTAAATTTAGTTAGTTTGTTGTGACTATTCTCAAGATCTTTCCATCTTATTGAATTTTTGTCCCCTTTTCCTACCGAAGTGCTGCCGAAATTTTGTGTGAATTCTCGCTTGTTTCTCATATCATTCTTCATCTCTTTGCAACCTTCAAGATTCATTGGTTTCACTCGTTTGTCAAAGAAGCAACTAAGTTTTACCTCTTGTTTTTTCTCTTCCTCTTCCCCTTTTCATTCTTAGATCTCGGGGCGAGATCTCTTGTTAGTGTAGGAGAGTTGTGACAGCCCGAGACCGACGCTCCAAAAGATTCCCCTTTTATTCCGTTCTCGTCGTGTGGTTCGTTTGTTTGTCGCATCCATCATCGCATCATTCGCATCATCCGCATTGCATCGGCACTCTGTTGCCACCAGTTTTCAAAACTTGCATCCGTTATTAGTTGCTGGTTCTTTCCGTTTTGTCGTTGACCGTTGGAGATCAACCACACACGCCCGCGCCCACGGCATTGTTAAACTCTGTCACGGGCCGCACCATTTCCCTCTCATCCCTACATAGCCCATCCACACAGCCCGTCTAGCCCATCTATTCCATCCCCGCATCCGTGGTCGTCCGATCGCGATCCCGTGGTCAAAATCGGAAGTGGATTCGGGTAAGCCTAGCCCCCTTTCCTATTTAATCTCCCCCTCCTGTCCATTTGGGGTAGCCACCCTCTCCACCTCAAAATCCATGTGAGCCACCACCACCTTCTCCACCTTATCCTCTCAGATCCAATCTGAGCGATCTGGACCGTCAGATCGAAAATCCAACGGCCCAGATCCGCCCCGTGCCAAAATCAGCTCCTCCCGAGCTCCTCCTCGTCTCCCGAGCAGCCCGAGCTCATCCCGCCACCGGCTAGCGCGCCTCCTCGCCGGACCTCATCTTAGTGGTCGGAGCAGAGCTTCACCGGATCTCCCTCTCCCTTCCCTTTCCTCTCCCTTCTGCCTTCCTTCTCCTTCCTCACCAGTTTTCTCTCTCTCTGCGCAGGTACCTAGAAGCCATGGCCGACCGCCGCCTCTGGGGACTCGTCGGAGCCGAGATGCTCTTTGCTCCGGCCAGATTCGGCGTTCCCCATCGGTTCTCGGCCACCTTGCCCCGTTCCCGTGCGCCGCGTGCCGCCGTCGGCGTTCCAGATCGGGATCGGGATCCCGTCGACCACACGTTGACCTCGCAAGGTCCAGCGCTCGCTCCACCGCCGCAGCAGCCAAGCCAGCTCGCTTGGCCCAGGCCAGGCCAGCCGCTTGGCCCAGCTGGCCCAGCGCGGACCAAGGCCCAGGCCGGCCTTCTCCCGCCTTCGGCTATCCCTCGCCCAGGCGCGACTCGCCCTCTGCCTCGCCTTCTCCTCCAGCCGGCCCAAGGGCCCAAAGGTGAGATAGCCGCTCCTCTCTGCTATCCTCCGCCCGAGTGACTTTTACTTATTTAGCGCTGATAGTTTCGTCCAGTGGCTGATAGTTTCGGCCCGTAGTAGTTTTTTCCCATTTTGGCACTTTATTTAATTACCAGGATTTCAGAAAATGCATTGTTTTTCAAACGAGCGTAGTTTCTAAAGCGTGCATCGGATCAGAGTGATTTAAATATGTAACTTGACTAGAATTTTGCGTAAATTAATATTTTCCAACTCTCATGCATGATAAAAACTGTTAAGCTTGCTGTTTGTATCGTTTTGTGTATCTTGTTGTGCTAATACCGTTTTACCCGTAACTTTTGAACCGTAGCTCCGTTGGAAATGTGCCATATATGTAAATGGACCAGAACGACGAGTAGAATCACGTGAACCACTTTGTTTTTCTGTTTAACAAACATAAAATGTAATTAGGACAGATGTGGACAGATTTAGAATTTAACACATGTGGTCATTTCGGAGATGTTATATGTCATATCCGGCCTCATTTAAAATGCCTAGATAGGTAGATTATTTGTGCTTCACCCCTTGCCATGTTTAACCACATTTAATATTGTCGTGTTCCTAAACGGGAGTGAAGTAAACAATTAAACGTGGAGTTTCATCGATATGCAACTTGTTGCATATCGAGCTTCACTTAATGTGTAGTGTTTGCGTGATGTGAAATGCCATGCCATGCCTTGCATAATTGAACTGATCATGCATCATATGAGGATGAGCATCATGTCGTGCATGTGCTGTGGTGAATATCATGTGTTGATACTTGTTTCCGGTTTGCTTCGTCTCGATAGAGTTCCGCAAGCGTGTCAGAATGTGAGGATCCGTTCGACTACGTCGGTTCGTCTGCTTCACGGAGTCATTCTTCTTCCAAGCGGGATCTTAGGCAAGATGACCATTTCCCCAGATACCATTACTATCATTGCCATGCTAGTTGTTTCGTTCAATCACTATGTTTCGTTGCCTACCACATGTTAAATGTGTGACAGCCCGAGACCTACCCTCCAGAAGATTCCCCTCTTTTCCGTTGTCGTTGTGTTATTATGTTGTTTGTCGCATTCACCATCGCATCATGCGCATCATCCGCATTGCATCGGCACTCCGTTGCAGCCATTTTTCTAAACTTGCATCCGTTATTAGTTGCTGGTTCTCTCCGTGATCGTCGTTGACCGTGTTGAGCCCGACCACACACGCACGCGCCCGCGGCATCAATAAATATTGTTTTAAAGGTTTGTATAAAGCATTCTTGGATTGGGTTGAAACTTGGCGTGCGGTCTTATTTATAGTGTAGGTAGGCCGCATGCCAATTTTCATTGCAATCGGAGTTCGTTTGATACCCAAACGGCCGACCTATAGCGGCCCTATAGTCGGTCATTTCGTTTGACGTTTTCGGTTTCAAACTCTGTCGCCGGGTTGCCTGTTTTCCCTCGCATCTCCGCCAAACCCCTCTACACTGTGCCCGACCTGTGCACAGCCTAGTTCGAAAACCTCCCGGAACCTGTACCGGGCGGTCGTGGCTGTTGGATCTGGATCAACTCCGTTTTACCGCAAACCATCATTGGTTTGTCCACTTGACTCCCTAACCTAGTTGTTGCCGATCGTCCGATTTAATCGGAGGATCCAGATGCACCTAGTAGCTAACACCTTTCTATATATAGGTCCACTTAGCCCAAATCAGACCAAAACCCTAGGGATCCTCCCCTGTCCCATCTAGCGCCGCCACTTCCCACCTCGATTTCCCCATGTGGCCAACCCACTGTGCCGCTTTCTCCTTGCTCCCGCCCGCGAGTCAGCCAGCCAGAGCTCCCCTGCAGCCTCCCAGGTCCAGCGCTGCGGTTCAAGAGGAGCTCGATCCTGAGCTCCTCCTGGAAACCTGCACCGCCGCCGTTGACCACCCGGTCGATCCCATGCCTAGGCCATGCCTCAGCCTTCTCTTCTCCTCCTCTGTTTCTATCATCTCCCTCACGAATCCCTCTCTCTTCTTTCTTCTTTCTTCCCATGTTTCTTCTCTGAACTCTATGTGTCCCTTTGTTTCTTCACACAACAGCAGCACCATGGCAGCCGGGAGCTCGTCGTCGATCGCCCCTCCGCCATTGCCCCCTTGCCGTCTTGCCAGAGCAGCAATCCCGTGGCCAACAGGTTTAGGGCCCCGACCAGGTCGACCCCGTTGCCACGCTTCTGATCCCTGTCTCTGTGTGTTTCTCCTCCTCCCTCTCTTTGTCTCTCGTCTCTTCCTCTCTCTGTTTTCTCGCTGTCAGCATCGATGACTTGGAGACCAGTAGGAACTGGACTTCGCTGGTGAAGCCCCGCAGGAGCAAGGAGCTCCACCGCCCGGGGCCTCGTATCTTGACGGGAACGGGCCCGGATCGGATCCTGCGCCCAGATCCGCCGCTCGGTTGCCTCGTCTCTGCCCCCAGGCTCGCCGTAGATCGTGTGAGGCACCCGCAACTCGCGTCCGTCGGCCATACAGCAAACCATCGTTGATTCTGTTTTTCAGTCAGACCCGCGCTAAGGTATGGTACATATTGCATGGACATCCATCTTGGATTGAACTCATGGCGTAGCTGATCTGGTCAACCAACAACACGTCCTAGCAGGATGTCCTGGGTTCGAGTCTCAAGGACCCCAATATTTGCCCCGTTCTTGTTTCATTTGCACCCTGCGGTGGGACTTGTTATCCTATGTTAGTCTACTCAAGTATCACAGAGACATGCCTAGCCTGGTTGGCCATGACGACCGGCCTCCACACACGAGGTTTTGCCTCCACACACGAGGCCTAGCCTGGTTATCCTATGTTATATTTGGAACTTGACTAGCATTTCGCGTAGATTAATATTTTCAACTTTCATGCATATATAAAGTTGCTAGTTGTGTTGTTTGCATCGGTTTGTGTGTCGGCGTGATAGAAATGGTTTGTGCCATAATTATTTAACCGTAGCTCCGTTGGAGATGAACCGTATATGTAAATAGGCTAGAACGACGTGTAGTTTCACGTGAATCACTTTGTTTTGCCATTTAACAAACATAAAATGTGATTAGGACAGATTTAGAATTTAACACATGGGGTCAGTTCGGAGATGTTATATGTCGTTTCCGACCTCATTTAGCATGCCTAGATAGGTAGCTTATTTACGCTTCACATCTTGCCATGTTTAACCAACATTTAATATTGTTGTGTACCTAATCGGGATAGAACTAAATAATTCATATGTGGAGTTTCGTCAATATGCAACTCGTTCATATTGAACTTCACTAAATGTGTAGTATTTGGTTGTTGTGAATTGACATGCCATGTCTTGCATATATTCAACTAATCATGCGACATATGTGGATTGCATCTTTTCGTGCATGTGCCGTGGTGAATATTGTGTGTTGATTCTTGTTTCCGGTTTGCTTCATCTCGATAGAGTTCCGCAAGCGTGTCGGAATGTGAGGACCTGTTCGACTACATCGGTTCGTCTACTTCACGGAGTCATTCTTCTTCCAAGCGGGATCTCAGGCAAGATGAACATTTCCCCAGATATCATTACTATCATTTCCATTCTAGTTGTCTCGATTCTTTCGTTATGTCTCGCTGCCTATCACCTGTTAAATATCAGCCTCCCAACAATGCCATGAAATACCTTCAACCTGTACACAACCTAGCAAACCACGGATTGGCTATGTTACCGCTTGCTTAACCATGTGTTTGTGTTGCTAGTTGGAGGTGCAGTTGCTTCCATGTGATAACATGGTTTCCTTATTATATCACCCTATTAAATGTTATTTAATTTAGTGCACCTATATACTTGGTAAAAGGTGGAAGACTCGGCCTTTCTAGCCTGGTGTTTTGTTCCACCTTTGCCCCCTTAGTTTCGACTACCGGTGTTATGTTCCATAAATGAGCGCTCCTAACATGCTTGGGGTTGTTATGGGGACCCCCTAGATTCTCGTTTTAGGATAAAGCTCGTCTGGCAAGGCCCAACATTGGTACTATATTTGCCCAACATAATAATTCTGTAGATACTGAAAAGCATAGGGCATCATGAACCCGAGGAGTAATTCAACATAATAGAGGGAGGGCCAGTGCTGATGGTGCTGGTCCAAAACAGAGCCGTTTGCGGGGCCAACCCGAGGCAACTCGGGTGATGTCTATCAGGCCACGTACGATGTGCTTATCCGTCGTGTCCTGAGAACGAGATACGCGGCTCCTATCGGGATCGTCGACACGCCGGGCGGCCTTGCTGGACTTGTTTTACCTTTATCGAGCGTCTTGTGCGAGGGATTCCGAGGATGCTTTGAGTTAATTCGAGGTTGAGATTTTCCAATAGGGATCCGAGGAGATCATGGGTTTCCATGATCGAGGTCATTCCGTCGCAGCGTGTGGTAGTTTGTGATGGACTAGTTGGAGCACCCTTGCAGGGTTAAATCTTTCGGAATGCCATGCCCGCGGTTATGTGGCAACGTGGAAACTTTTGTTTAACATCCGGTTCTACACAACTCGAAGTTAACTTAATTAAAACTTGCCAACTATGTGCGTAACCGTGACTGTCTCGTTCGTGAGCTCCTTCTCCCACCGAGGACACGGTGGGGTTATGTCTGACGTAAGTAGGTGTTCAGGATCATTCAATTGATCATCAGTAGTTCACGTCCGCTATGCGTAGATCATCCCCCTCTTTATTCTTGTACTCGCAAGTTAGCCACCTCATATAAATGCTTAGTCGCTTGCTGCAGCCTCACCACTTAACCTTACCTCACCCCATTAAGCTTTGCTAGTCTTGATACCTTTGGAAATGAGATTGCTGAGTCCCCTGTGGCTCACAGATTACTACAACACCAGTTGCAGGTACAAGTAAAGGATATTAAGACGTGAGCGCGATGATTGTTCATTTGTGTTTCTTCTTCTTATTCTTCATCGATCTAGGATGGGTTCCAAGCCGGCAGCCTGGCATAGCAAGGATGGACGTCGTTCTTTTCTCGTTTGTTTTCGTCTGTAGTCTGACCCTGCTCTTCTTCATGATATTTATTTATTGTACTGATATGACTCTGATGTAGCTTGTGGCGAGTGTAAGCCAACTCCATATACTCTTCTCTTCAGTACATGTACTTGTAACGATATCCATTCTCGTGAAACGACGAGATGCGCATCTATCCCTGTCGAGGCCCTCGTGCCAAAATAAGGATAGGATCACATCTTGGGCGTTACAAGTTGGTATCACAGCATTACCGACCTAGGAGCCCCCTTGATTGATCGAACTTGGCCGAGTCGAGTCTAGTGAAAAATTACTTTGAGTCTAGTTATATATCGGAGAGTAGGATTCTTTTTTCTCCACTTCTGTGTTGTGGTGAGGTTCACAACTTAGGAAATTTCAATTCTACTCCTCTACTCACTCAAATTTTTTTAGGATCACGCAATTTTTTTTGGAATCTATATGATGTCGATGTGACGGAATTCTATCTTGGTGCCTCATGTCTGACTTGATTTCTTCCGGGGAGTTGAGCTCCAAGGGATTCTTGAGCACATCGTTATCATTCAGATTTCTTAGTATCTCAGGACGAAGGATGTTCGGAATTGCTTCAATACTAGTATTGGCGAGAGGAGTCCGGCTTCCCCAGTACTGGTGCAGATAGATCTGAATGTATTGCCATACTTAGTATCATTGTGATTACGAGTGTCTGAGATAGATGATGTTCCGAGATTCTGGTTATGTGTTGATGGATGTGATACAGTGGACGGGTTAGTATATGAGTTGAGTGATATATTACTCCTTGTATTCGTGGACCAGATTGCATGACCAGAAATTTCGGGAGTTCTTAGTGTTGGGGAACGTCGCATGGGAAACAAAAATTTTCCTACGCGCACGAAGTCCTATCATGGTGATGTCCATCTACGAGAGGGGATTTCCGATCTATGAACCCTTGTAGATCGCACAGCAGAAGCGTTAAGAAACGCGGTTGATGTAGTGTAACGTCCTCACGTCCCTCGATCCGCTCCGCGAACCATCCCACGAACCGTCCCGCGATCCGTCCCACGATCTAGTGCCGAACGGACGGCACC
Organism: Hordeum vulgare subsp. vulgare; assembly: GCF_904849725.1. Classification (NCBI taxonomy): domain Eukaryota; kingdom Viridiplantae; phylum Streptophyta; class Magnoliopsida; order Poales; family Poaceae; genus Hordeum; species Hordeum vulgare. The sequence goes on along the minus strand of NC_058519.1, from coordinate 263,855,925 downwards.
TCCGCGTTCAGCACACGTACAGCTCGACGATGATCTCGGCCTTCTTGATCCAGCAAGAGAGACGGAGAGGTAGAAGAGTTCTCCGGCAGCGTGACGGCGCTCCGGAGGTTGGTGATGATCTAATCTCAGCAGGGCTCCGCCCGAGCTCCGCAGAAACGCGATCTAGAGGAAAAACCGTGGAGGTATGTGGTCGGGCTGCCGTGGCAAAAGTTGTCTCAAATCAGCCCTAATACCTCAGTATATATAGGAGGTAGGGGGAGGGAAGAGGCAGCCTCAAACCCTCAAGGTTTGGCCGAAATTGGAGGTGGAGGAGTCCTACTCCAATCCTACTTGGAGTAGGATTCCACCTTCCCACTTGGAAACTCTTTCCACCTTGTGTTTTTTCCTTCTCAAACCATATGGGCCTTAGTGGGAACTTATTCCAGCCCACTAGGGGCTGGTTTATCTCTTCCCATAGCCCATGAGACCCCTTGGGGCGTGACACCCCTCCCGATGGTCCCCGGCACCCCTCCCGGCACTCCCGGTACACTACCGATGAGCCCGAAACTTTTCCGGTGACCAAAACAGGACTTCCTATATATCAATCTTTACCTCCGGACCATTCCGAAGCTCCTCGTGACGTCCTGGATCTCATCCGGGACTCTGAACAACATTCGGTAACCAACCATATAACTCAAATACGCATAAAATAACGTCGAACCTTAAGTGTGCAGACCCTGCGGGTTCGAGAACTATGTAGACATGACCCGAGTGGCTCCTCGGTCAATATCCAATAGCGGTACCTGGATGCCCATATTGGATCCCACATATTCTACGAAGATCTTATCGTTTGAACCTCAGTGCCAAGGATTCATATAATCCCGTATGTCATTCCCTTTGTCCTTCGGTATGTTACTTGCCCGAGATTCGATTGTCAGTATTCGCATACCTATTTCAATCTCGTTTACCGGCAAGTCTCTTTACTCGTTCCGTAATACAAGATCCCACAACTTACACTAAGTCACATTGCTTGCAAGGCTTGTGTGTGATGTTGTATTACCGAGTGGGCCCCGAGATACCTCTCCGTAATACGGAGTGACAAATCCCAGTCTTGATCCATACTAACTCAACGAACACCTTCGGAGATACCTGTAGAGCATCTTTATAGTCACCCAGTTACGTTGCGACGTTTGATACACACAAAGCATTCCTCCGGTGTCAGATAGTTATATGATCTCATGGTCATAGGAACAAATACTTGACACGCAGAAAACAGTAGCAACAAAATGACACGATCAACATGCTACGTCTATTAGTTTGGGTCTAGTCCATCACATGATTCTCCTAATGATGTGATCCCGTTATCAAGTGACAACACTTTCCTATGGTCAGGAAACCTTGACCATCTTTGATCAACGAGCTAGTCAACTAGAGGCTTACTAGGGACAGTGTTTTGTCTATGTATCCACACATGCACTGTGTTTCCAATCAATACAATCATAGCATGGATAATAAACGATTATCATGAACAAAGAAATATAATAATAACTAATTTATTATTGCCTCTAGGGCATATTTCCAACAGTCTCCCACTTGCACTAGAGTCAATAATCTAGTTCACATCACCATGTGATTTCAACGAATCCAACACCCATATAGTTCTGGGGTCTCATTACGTCTTGCTCGTGAGAGAGGTTTTAGTCAACGGTTCTGAAACTTTCAGATCCGTGTGTTCTTTACAAATTTTTATGTCATCTTATAGATGCTGCTACTATGTGCTATTCGGAAATACTCAAAATATCTACTCTACTATATGAATCCGTTTCACTACTCATAGTTATTCGGATTAGTGTCAAAGCTTGCATCGACGTAACCCTTTACGACGAACTTTTTAACCACCTCCATAATCGAGAAAAATTCCTTAGTCCATCAGTTACTAAAGGTAAATTTTGACCGCTGCTAGTGATTCAATCATGGATCACTCTCTGTACCTCTCAACAGACTTTGAGTTAAGGCACACATCAGGTGCGGTACCCAGCATGGCATACTTCAGATTCTACGACCAAGGCATAGAAGACGACCTTCGTCTATTCTCTTTATTCTACCGGGGTCGAGTTTTGAGTCTTACTCAAATTCACACCTCACAACGCAACCAAGAACTCCTTCTTTGCTGATCCATTTTGAACTTCTTCAAAAACTTGTCAAGGCATGCATCTTGTTGAAACTTCTATTAAGCGCTTTCGATCTATCTCCATAGATCTTTGATGCTCAACGTTCAAGTAGCGCAATCCAGGTATTCCTTTGAAAAACTCCTTTCAAACAACCTTGTATGCTTTACAGAAATTCTACATTACTTCTGATCCACAATATGTCAACCACATATACTTATCAGAAATTCTATAGTGCTCCCACTCACTTCTTTGGAAATACAAGTTTCTCATAAACCTTGTACAAACCCAAAAATCTTTGATCATCTCATCAAAGTGTATATTCCAACTCCGAGATGCTTGCACCAGTCCATTGAAGGATCGCTGGAGCTTGCATACTTGCTAGTATCTTTAGGATCGACAAAACCTCCTGGTTGTATCACATACAATGTTTGCTCAAGGAAACCGTCGAGGAAACAATGTGTTGACATCCTATGTGCACTATTTCATAAATAATGCAGCAACTACTAACATAATTCTAACAGACTTTCAGCATTGCTACGAGTGAGAAAGTCTCATCATAGTCAACTGTTTGATCTTGTCAGAAACATCTTTGCGACAAGTCGAGCTTTTCTTAATAGTGACTTATCACCATCATCGTCTGTCTTCCTTTTAAAGATCCATCTTTACTCAATAGTCCTATGACCATCAAGTAGTTCTTCCAAAGTCTACACTTTGTTTTCATACATGGATCCTCTCTCGGATTTCATGGCTTCCAGCCATTTGTCGGAATCCGGGCCCACCATTGCTTTCTCCATAACTCGTAGGTTCACTGTTGCTCAACAACATGACCTCCAAGACAGGGTTACCCACTCTGCAGTAGTATGCGACCTTGTCAACCTACGAGGTTTGTAGTAACTTGATCTGATGCTCGATGATCACCATCATCAGCTTTCACTTCAATTGGTGTAGGCGCCACAGGAACAACTTCCTGCGCCCTACTACACACTGGTTGAAGTGATGGTTCAATAACCTCATTAAGTTCTACCACCCTCCCACTCAAATCTTTTGAGAGAAACCTTTCCTCGAGAAAGGATCCGTTTCTGGAAACAAACACTTTGCTTTCGGATCTGAGATAGGAGATGTACCCAACTGTTTTGGATATCCTATGAAGATGCATTTATCCGTTTTGTGTTCGAGCTTATCAGACTGAAACTTTTTCACATAAGTGTCGAAGCCCCAAACTTTCAAGAAACGACAGTTTAGATTTCTCTAAACCTCAATCTATACTGTGTCATCTCAACGGAAATACGCGGTGCCCTATTTAAAGTGAATGCGGTTGTCTCTAATGCATAACCCATAAACGATAGTGGTAATTCGATAAGAGACATCATAGCATGCACCATACCAAATAGTGCGTGGCTATGACGTTCAGACACATCATCACATTATGATGTTCGAGGTGGCATGAACTGCGAAACAATTTCCACATTGTCTTAACTGCGTACCAAAGCTCGTAACTTAGATATTCATTTCTATGATCATATCGTAGACCGTTTGTCCTCTTGTTACGACGAACTTCACTCCAAAACAGAATTGAACTTTTCAATATTTTAGACTTGTGATTCATTAAGTAAATACTCTTGTATTTACTCAAATCGTCATTGAAGTAAGAACATAATGATATCCACTGCGTGCCTCAGCACCCATTGGACTGCATACATCAAAATGTATCACTTCCAACAAGTTACTATCTTGTTTCATCTCAATGAAAACAAGGCCTTGCTCATGTGGTATGATTTGCATGTCACTAGTGATTCAAAATCAGGTGAGTATAAAGATCCATCATCATGGAGCCTCTTCATGCAATTTATACCAACATGACTCAAGCGGCAGTGCCACAAGTAAGTGGTACTATCATCATTACCTCGTATCTTTTGGCACCAATATCATGAACATGTGTAACACTACGATCGAGATTCAATAAACCATTGAAGGTGATTATTCAAGCAAATAGAGTAACCATTATTCTCTTTAAATGAATAATCGTATTGCAATAAACACGATCCAATCATGTTCATGCTTAACGCAAGCACCAAATAACAATTATTTAGGTTTAACACCAATCCCGATGGTAGAGGGAGCGTGCGACGTTTGATCATATCAACCTTGGAAACACTTCCAACACTTATCGTCACCTCGCCTTTAGCTAGTCTCTGTTTATGCCGTAGCTTTCATTTCGTGTTACTAATCACTTAGCAACTGAACCGGTATCCAATACCCTCGTGCTACTAGGAGTACTAGTAAACTACACATCAACATCATGTATATCAAATATACTTCTTTTGACTTTTGCCAGCCTTCTTATCTACCAAGTATCTAGAGTTGCTCCGCCTCAGTGACCGTTCCCCTCATAACAGAAGCACTTAGTCCCGGGCTTTGGGTTTAATCTAGGGTCTCTTCATTAGTGCAGCAACTGTTTTGCCGTTTCACGAAGTATCCCTTCTAGCCCTTGCCTTTCTTGAAACTTAGTGGTTTTACTAACCATCAACTATTGATGCTCCTTCTTGATTTCTACTTTCGCAGTGTCAAACATCGCGAATCGCTCAAGGATCATTGTATCTATCCTTGATATGTTATAGTTCATCACGAAGCTCTCACAACTTGGTGGCAATGACTTTGGAGAACCATCACTATCTCATTTGGAAGATTAACTCCCACTTGATTCAAGCGAGCTTTTCTCCTTTACTTTGTGGACAAAGAATCTTGTCGGAGGTCTCGTACCTCTTAACAAGGGCACAAGAATGAAATCACAATTTCATCTCTTTAGAACATCACTTATGTTCCGTGACGTTTCAAAGCGTCTTCGGCGCCTTGCTTCTAAGCCATTAAGTATTTTGCACTGAACTATCGTGTAGTCATCAGAAACGTGTATGTCGGATGTTCACAGCATCCACAGACGACGCTCGAGGTGCAGCACACCGAGTGGTGCATTAAGGACATAATCCTTCTGTGCAGCAACGAGGACAATCCTCGGCTTTACAGACTCAGTGTGCAAAGTTTGCTACCATCAACTTTCAACTAAATTTTCTATAGGAACATATAAAAACAGTAGAGCTATAGCGCAAGCTACATTGTAATTCGAAAGACCATTAGACTATGTTCATGACAATTAGTTCAATTAATCATATTACTTAAGAACTCCCATTCAAAAAGTACATCTCTCTAGTCATTTGAGTGGTACATGATCCAAATCCACTATCTCAAGTCCGATCATCACGTGAGTCGAGAATAGTTTCAGTGGTAAGCATCTCTATGCTAATCATATCAACTATACGATTCATGCTCGACCTTTCGGTCTCATGTGTTCCGAGGTCATGTCTGCACATGCTAGGCTCGTCAAGCTTAACCCGAGTGTTCCGCGTGTGCAACTGTTTTGCACCCGTTGTATGTGAACGTTGAGTCTATCACACCCGATCATCACGTGGTGTCTCGAAACGAAGAACTGTCGCAATGGTGCATAGTCGGGGAGAACACAATTTCGTCTTGAAATTTTAGTGAGAGATCACCTCATAATTCTACCGTCGTTCTAAGCAAGATAAGGTGCATAAAGGATTAACATCACATGCAATTCATAAGTGACATGATATGGCCATCATCATGTGCTTCTTGATCTCCATCACCAAAGCACCGGCACAATCTTCTTGTCACCGACGTCACACCATGATCTCCATCATCATGATCTCCATCAACGCGTCGCCATCGGGGTTGTCGTGCTACTCATGCTATTACTACTAAAGCTACGTCCTAGCAATAAGTAAACGCATCTGCAAGAACAAACGTTAGTTTAAAGACAACCCTATGGCTCCTGCCGGTTGCCGTACCATCGACGTGCAAGTCGATATTAACTATTACAACATGATCATCTCATACATCCAATATATCACATCACATCATTGGCCATATCACATCACAAGCATACCCTGCAAAAACAAGTTAGACGTCCTCTAATTGTTGTTGCATGTTTTACGTGGTGACCATGGGTATCTAGTAGGATCGCATCTTACTTACGAAAACACCACAATGGAGATATATGAATTTCTATTTAACCTCATCCAAGGACCTCCTCGGTCAAATCTGATTCAACTAAAGTTGGAGAAACCGACACTTGCCGGTCATCTTTGAGCAACGGAGTTACTCGTAGCGATGAAACCAGTCTCTCGTAAGCGTACGAGTAATGTCGGTCCGAGCCGCTTCGATCCAACAATACCTCGGAATCAAGAAACGACTAAGGAGGGCAGAAAAACGCACATCACCGCCCACAAAAACTTTTGTGTTCTACTCGAGAAGACATCTACGCATGAACCTAGCTCATGATGCCACTGTTGGGGAACGTCGCATGGGAAACAAAAAATTTCCTACGCGCACGAAGTCCTATCATGGTGATGTCCATCTACGAGAGGGGATTTCCGATCTACGTACCCTTGTAGATCACACAGCAGAAGCGTTAAGAAACGCGGTTGATGTAGTGGAACGCCCTCACGTCCCTCGATCCGCCCCGCGAACCGTCCCACGAACCGTCCCGCGATCCGTCCCACGATCTAGTGCCGAACGGACGGCACCTCCGCGTTCAGCACACGTACAGCTCGACGATGATCTCGGCCTTCTTGATCCAGCAAGAGAGACGGAGAGGTAGAAGAGTTCTCCGGCAGCGTGACGGCGCTCCGGAGGTTGGTGATGATCTAATCTCAGCAGGGCTCCGCCCGAGCTCCGCAGAAACGCGATCTAGAGGAAAAACCGTGGAGGTATGTGGTCGGGATGACGTGGCAAAAGTTGTCTCAAATAAGCCCTAATACCTCAGTATATATAGGAGGGAGGGGGAGGGAAGAGGCAGCCTCAAACCCTCAAGGTTTGGCCGAAATTGGAGGTGGAGGAGTCCTACTCCAATCCTACTTGGAGTAGGATTCCACCTTCCCACTTGGAAACTCTTTCCACCTTGTGTTTTTTCCTTCTCAAACCTTATGGGCCTTAGTGGTAACTTATTCCATCCCACTAGGGGCTGGTTTATCTCTTCCCATAGCCCATGAGACCCCTTGGGGCGTGACACCCCTCCCGATGGTCCCCGGCACCCGTCCCGGCACTCCCGGTACACTACCGATGAGCCCGAAACTTTTCCGGTGACCAAAACAGGACTTCCTATATATCAATCTTTACCTCCGGACCATTCCGGAGCTCCTCGTGACGTCTTGGATCTCATCTGGGACTCCGAACAACATTCGGTAACCAACCATATAACTCAAATACGCATAAAACAACGTCGAACCTTAAGTGTGCAGACACTGCGGGTTCGAGAACTATGTAGACATGACCCGAGTGACTCCTCGGTCAATATCCAATAGCGGGACCTGGATGCCCATATTGGATCCCACATATTCTACGAATATCTTATCGTTGGAACCTCAGTGCCAAGGATTCATATAATCCCGTATGTCATTCCCTTTGTCCTTCGGTATGTTACTTGCCCGAGATTCGATCGTCAGTATTCGCATACCTATTTCAATCTCGTTTACCGGCAAGTCTCTTTACTCGTTCCGTAATACAAGATCCCGCAACTTACACTAAGTCACATTGCTTGCAAGGCTTGTGTGTGATGTTGTATTACCGAGTGGGCCCCGAGACACCTCTCCGTCATACGGAGTGACAAATCCCAGTCTTGATCCATACTAACTCAACGAACACCTTCGATGATACCTGTAGAGCATCTTTATAGTCACCCAGTTACGTTGCGATGTTTGATACACACAAAGCATTCCTACGGTGTCAGTGAGTTATATGATCTCATGGTCATAGGAACAAATACTTGACACGCAGAAAACAGTAGCAACAAAATGACACGATCAACATGCTACGTCTATTAGTTTGGGTCTAGTCCATCACATGATTCTCCTAATGATGTGATCCCGTTATCAAGTGACAACACTTTCCTATGGTCAGGAAACCTTGACCATCTTTGATCAACGAGCTAGTCAACTAGAGGCTTACTAGGGACAGTGTTTTGTCTATCTTTCCGCACATGCACTGTGTTTCCAATCAATACAATTGTAGCATGGATAATAAACGATTATCATGAACAAAGAAATATAATAATAACTAATTTATTATTGCCTCTAGGGCATATTTCCAGGACGAAGGATGTTCGGAATTGCGTCAATACTAGTAGTGGCGAGAGGAGTCCGGCTTCCCCAGTACTGGTGCAGATAGATCTGAATGTATTGCCATACTTAGTATCATTGTGATTACGAGTGTCTGAGATAGATGATGTTCCGAGATTCTTGTTATGTGTTGATGGATGTGATACACTGGACGGGTTAGTATATGAGTTGAGTGATATATTACTCCTTGTATTCGTGGACCAGATTGCATGACCCGAAATTTCGGGAGTTCTTAGGTGGGAATTCAAGTAGTTACTTATAGGACGATCTTCCAACAAATGCATGATGTTAGGTTGGGGTTCGATATCTAGTGGATTCGTTTGTTCACGGTCGACTTACAGTGGTTCTCGTTGTGTCTTAAAGAGTCCTTGTAGCTTACTACGACTCGGGGACGCTTCATATGTTGTGTGCACTGCCTTGTACATGATGTCTACTCTAAGGATCGAGCCTGTGCGAACCTGTCCACGAAAATATCGGACAAAATCTCTCTCATGAATATGTTCTGGCTTGTTTCGTAAGCCTCATCCTTTGTTTTATTGGAGTATGGTAATTCGAGTTGCTTGGATGTCAAGTGGTGAATTCACATCTTTCCCAGAGGTCTTCTCATATTTTTATGAGAGCGCTAATTCTTTTGCTCAATCAATTATCTTATCAATTCTTTGAACCGAAGTTGTCTTGTCAATTCTTTTCCAACCGGGTGCTTCTCTTTAGTGAATTCAATCCTCTCCAATATTTGCAAGATCAATCTCTCTTTTCTTTCCGGAGTTGTCTCATCTGTCCCAAGTTGTATTTGTTTTTCCCGCCCTCCCACCCTTTTCTTCAGTGATTCAATTTTCATCCAAGTGTCTTCTTTTAATTGTTGCTTCCGCTATCTCTTCTTCCATTTGTAGCCGGTGATTCTTTGTGAAGATTCTCAGGAGTTTCGTTTTCATCATTTTTCATTCTTGTTCTCTTTTCTCGGTGTATTTAATTTAAGATCTCGGTGTTCATCATATCCTTTTCTTCCTATATGATTTCTGTGCTGAAAATTCTTTTCAAGCCTCTCTTGTCATTCATCAATTTCTTTTCTATCCGGAATGCTGAAGATATCCCAGAAGTTTCTTGTTGTCAATTCTTTCAATTCTTTTGAGGTGCTAACCTCATCAAGTTTTGTTTATACCGGTGCAATATCTCTCTTTGTGAGAAATCTTTTCAACGGTGGTTTCTTTGAGTGGGCCCATAACCCACAGGCTTTTCCCAGCATCTTATCTGGCTCTTGTAATCTTTCCAGTGTTCTCTAATTCTTTCAACTATGACGTAAGTATGAATTTCATCAGTCATATTCCTTTTTCAAGTTAAATTTGAATTAATTCTCATATTTGGCTCAACCCTGTATATTCTTTATCCCGGAGTGTCTTAGTTATTCTTGGTGGTGTTCTCCTCATCATTGTCAGCTTGGAAGACCGAAGGAGTGTTTCTCCCAAATCTTGGTCCATTCTCTTAAAGATTCATCATTTCAGCTTTGTGGCATCATCTTGAATTGTTCCCAATCATGAGAATCTCTTTCTTGCTATCCGGTGCTTTTCTGAGTTGTTTTCATTCTTGATCCTCCGAAGGCGATCATTTCAGAAGATTTCTTCGTTCTCAGCTTTCACCTTTCATTCTCAAATTCTTCTCAATTGTTGTCTGTTCGTTCGTCTCTAAATTATTCCGGTGCTTGTTCAAGTTTTCTCTGAGGTGGCTCATGATCTCTTCATTCTCATGTATCCCCATTCATTCCAATTCTTACCGGTGTCTCCTTATAGACTCTTCAAGTTTGTGTTCATATCTGTTCCCAATTTTTTTAAGAAGAATAAGTGGTATGCTAAATCTGTTGCTTGTCATCAATTTAACTTGAGGAAGGATAAGCATAACATAAGTCATATTATTGTTTCATAGTGATTTCAATTCTTCTTCCCGAGTGGCTCATGATATCAGTTCTTTCGCATGTGCTCATCTTTTCCTTTCCGGAGTTCCAAGTTTTCTTAAGTATCTTTTCGTGAAGCTTCATCTAAGTCATGGAGGGCCCGATTCCTATTATTTTCATTCTTCATATCTTCACATCTTTTTCTTGCAGATGGAGGTTTGACTTGCTGGTTCCTCAAGATTTCATTCATTCTCAGGTGTTCTTCAAAACTCTTGTTGGAGTACCTCAAGTATTCCTTATCTTGCATTCCAAGTGCAATTCTTCCTTCTTTATCCTTTGAGGTGCTATTATAACATTCTTGTTAGTGGAGGAGTCTGATACGTCCATTTTGCATCATGCTTTTATGTTGATATTTATCGCTTTATGTGTTGTTATTACACTTCGCGGTACAATACTTATGCCTTTTCTCTCTTATTTTACAAGGTTTACATGAAGAGGGAGAATGCCGGCAGCTGGAATTCTGGCCTAAAAAAGGAGCAAGTTTTAGATACCTATTCTGCGCAATTCCAAAAGTCGTGAAAATCAACGAGGGATTATTTTGGAATTTCTAAAAAATACTGGGCAGAAGAAGTACCAGAGGGGAGCCACGAGGAGCCCACAAGCCCGCTAGGCGCGGCCTACCCCCCTGGCCGCGCCTAGGGGGCTTGTGGGCTCCTTGCTCGCCCTTTGGCTCCCATCTTTTTCTATAAGGAGGGTTTCGTTCCAGAAAAAATCAAGAGGAGGCTTTCGGGAGGAATCGCCGCCGCCACGAGGCGGAACTTGAGCAAAACCAATCTAGAGCTCCGGCAGGGTCGTCCTGCTAGGGAAACTTCCCTTCCGGAGGGGGAAATCGTCGCCATCATCATCACCAACACTCCTCTCATCGGAGGGGACTCATCTCCATCAACATCTTCATCAGCACCATCTCATCTCCAAACCATAGTTCATCTCTTGTAACCAATCTCCATCTCGCGACTCCGATTGGTACTTGTAAGGTTGCTAGTAGTGTTAATTACTCTTTGTAGTTGATGCTAGTTGGATTACTCGGTGGAAGATTATATGTTCAGATCCTTGATGCTATTCAATACCTCTCTGGTCATGAATATAATTATGCTTTGTGAGTAATCACTTTTGTTCCTGAGGACATGGGATAAGTCTTGTTATAAGTAGTCATGTGAATTTGGTATTCGTTCGATATTTTGATGCGTTGTATGTTGTTTTTCCTCTAGTTGTGTTATGTGAACATTGACTACATAACACTTCACCATTATTTGGGCCTAGAGGAAGGTATTGGGAAGTACTAAGTAGATTATGGGTTGCTAGAGTGACAGAAGCTTAAACCCTAGTTTATGTGTTGCTTCGTAAGGGGCTGATTTGGATCCACTAGTTTAATGTTATGGTTAGAGTTTGTCTTAATTCTTCTTTCGTAGTTGCGGATGCTTGTGAGAGGGGTTAATCATAAGTGGGATGTTTGTGAAAGTAAGGGCAGCACCCAAGCATCGGTCCACCCACATATCAAGCTATCAAAGTAGCGAACGCGAATCATATGAACATGATGAAAACTAGCTTGACAGAAATTCCCATGTGTCCTCGGGAATGCTTCACCTCCTATAAGAGTTTGTCCAGGCTTGTCCCTTGCTACAAAAGGGATTGGGCCATCTTGATGCACCTTAGTTATTATTGTTACTTGCTACTTGCTACGAATCATCGTATCACACAACTACATGTTACCGATAATTTCAGTACCTGCATAGAATACCTTGCTGAAAACCACTTGTCAGATCCTTTCGCTCCTCGTTGGGTTCGACACTCTTACTTATCGAAAGGACTACGATAGATCCCCTACACTTGTGGGTCATCAAGACTCTTTTCTGGAGCCGTTGCCGGGGAGTGAAGCGCCTTTGGTAAGTGGAATTTGGTAAGGAAACATTTATATAGTGTGCTGAAATTTATTGTCACTTGTCACTACGGAAACTAATCCTTTGAGGAGCTTGTTCGGGGTATGTTCACATCAAACGGAAGCACAAGGAGTTGCTCCTCAACCTGCTGCACCTACTGAAAATACTTGTTATGAAATTCCTTCGGGTATGCTAGAGAAACTGTTGGCTAATCCTTTTACAGGAGATGGAACATCACATCCCAACTTGCATCTAATCTATGTAGATGAAGTTTGTGGTTTATTTAAGCTTTCAGGTTTGCCCGAGGATGAGGTCAAGAAGAAGGTCTTTCCCTTATATTTGGGGGATAAAGCATTGACATGATATAGGCTATGTGATGATATTGGATCATGGAACTACAACCGATTGAAATTGGAATTTCATCAAAAGTTTTATCCTATGCATTTGGTACATCATGATCGGAATTATATCTATAATTTTTGGCCTCGTGACAGAGAAAGTATCACTGAAGCTTGGGTAGGCTTAAGTCAATGTTATATTCATGCCCCAATCATGAGCTCTCGAGAGAACTTATCATTGAGAACTTTTATGCTCGACTTTCTCATGATAATCGCACCATGCTTGACACTTCTTGTACCAGTTCTTTTATGAAGAGAGATATTGACTTCAAATGGAATTTATTGGAAAGAATTAAATGCAACTCTAAAGATCGGGAGTTTGATGAAGGTAAGGAGTCAGGTATGAATCTCAAGTTTGATTGCGTTAAATCCTTTTGAAACAAATACTTTTTGTGATTTTAGCGCTAAATATGGAGTTGACTCTGAGATAGTAGTTTCTTTGTGTGAATCATTTGCTACTCATATTGATCTCCCTAAAGAGAAGTGGTTTAAATATCATCCTCCCTTAGAAGTCAATGTAGTTAAACCCAATCTAGTTGAAGAGAAAGTCATCGCTTATAATGATCCTATTGTTCCTAGTGCTTACATTGAGAAACCACCTTTCCCTCTTAGAATAAAGGATCATTCTAAAGCTTCAACTATGATATGTAGGGGCTACATTAGAACACCTACACCCCCTGAGAAAATTAGAGTTTAACCTAGCATTGCTATTATCAAAGATCTCTTGTCCGACAATGTTGATGACCATGATATTCACTTCTGTGAAGATGCTGCTAGAATTTCTAAACCTCATGCTAGAGACAAACATAGGCCTGTCGTTGGCATGCCTGTTGTTTCTGTTAAGATAGGAGATCATTGTTATCATGGTTTATGTGACGTGGGTGCTAGTGTTAGTGCAATACCTCAATCTTTACATGATGAAATTAAAGACGAGATTGGACGTGTTGAGATGGAACCTATTGATGCCACTATTCAGCTTGCCAATAAAGACACTATCTGCTCTTTGGGAATTGTTAGAGATGTTGAAGTCTTGTGTGGTAAAACTAAGTATCCTGCGGATTTCCTTGTTCTTGCTACCACACAAGATAGCTTTTGTCCCATCATATTTGGCAGACCTTTCCTCAATACTGTCAATGCTCATATTGACTGTGAGAAGCAAACTGTCACTGTTGGCTTTGAAGGTGTGTCACATGAGTTCAATTTCTCCAAGTTTGGTAGACAACCTCATGAAAAAGAGTTGTCTAGTAAGGCTGAAATTATTGCTCTAGCTTCTATTGTTGTGCCTCCTACTGATCCTTTATAGCAACATTTGCTTGAGCATGAAAATGATACACATATGGATGAAAGGAATGAGATAGATAGAGTTATCTTTGAACAACATCCTGTCCTTAAGAATAATTTGCATGTTGAACTGCTTGGAGATCCACCCCCACCAAAGGGTGATCATGTGTCTGAGCTTAAGCAGTTACCTGATACTCTTAAGTATGCTTATCTTGATGAAAAAGAGATATATCCTGTTATTATTAGTGCTAGCCTTTCAGAGCATGAAGAAAAGAAATTATTGAAAACTCTGAGGAAGCACCGTGCTGCTATTGGATATACTCTTGATGATCTTAAGGGCATTAGTCCCACTCTATGCTAGCACAGAATTAAAACCGATCCTGATTCCAAACCAGCTGTTGATCATCAGCGGAGATTAAATCCTAAGATGAAAGAGGTAGTAAAAAAAGAAATACTAAAGCTCCTGGAAGCAGGTATTATCTATCCTATTGCTCATAGTGATTGGGTAAGTCTGGTGCATTGCGTCTCTAAGAAGGGTAGTATTACCGTTGTCCCTAATGATGAATATGAATTGATCCCACAGAGGATTATTACTGGCTATAGGATGGTGAATGTTTTTCGAAAATTGAATAAAGCCACTAGGATAGATCATTATCCTTTGCCTTTTATCGACCAAATGCTAGAAAGACTGTCTAAACACACACACTTCTGCTTTCTAGATGGTTATTCTGGTTTCTCCCAAATACCCGTTGCACAATCTGATCAAGAGAAAACCACTTTTACCTGCTCTTTCGGTACCTTTGCTTACAAACGTATGCCTTTTGGCTTATGTAATGCACCTGCTACCTTTCAAAGATGTATGATGGCTATATTCTCTGACTTTTGTGAAAAGATTGTTGAGGTTTTCATGGATGACTTCTCCGTTTACGGTTCTTATTTTGATGATTGCCTCAGCAACCTTGTTCGAGTTTTGCAGAGATGTAAAGATACCAACCTTGTCTTGAATTGGGAGAAGTGCCACTTTATGGTTAATGAAGGCATCGTCTTAGGACATAAAATTTCTGAAAGAGGTATTGAAGTCGATAAGGCTAAGGTTGATGCGATCGAGAAAATGCCATGCCCTACAAATATCAAAGGTATAAGAAGTTTCCTTGGTCATGCTGGTTTCTATAGAAGGTTCATTAAGGACTTCTCTAAGATTTCTAGGCCTCTTACCAATCTATTGCAAAAGTACATTCCTTTTGTTTTTGACGATGATTGTGAGGAAGCCTTTGAAATACTTAAGAGGGCCTTGATAACTGCACCTATTGTTCAACCACCTGATTGGAACTTACCTTTTGAAATTATGTGTGATACTAGTGATTATGCTGTTGGTGCTATTCTAGGACAAATAGTTGATAAGAAGTTGAATGTTATTCATTATGCTAGTAAAACTCTAGACAATACCCAAAGAAACTATGCTATTACCGAAAAAGAATTTTTAGCAGTCGTGTTTGCATGTGAAAAGTTCAGATCTTACATAGTTGATTCCAAAGTCACTATTCACACTGATCATGCTGCTATTAAGTATCTCATGGAAAAGAAAGATGCTAAACCTAGACTTATCAGATGGGTTCTCTTGCTACAAGAATTTGATTTGCATGTTGTTGATAGAACGGGTGCTGAGAACCCCATAACAGATAACTTGTCTAGGTTGGAGAATGTTCTTGATGACCCACAACCTATTGATGATAACTTTCCTGATGAGGAATTGAATGTCATCAATGCTTCACGTAGTACACCGTGGTATGTTGATTATGCAAATTATATCGTTGCCAAATATATACCACCTAGTTTCACATACTAGCAAAAGAAGAAATTCTTCTTTGATTTGAGACATTACTTTTGGGATGATCCTCACCTTTATAAAGAAGGAGTAGATGGTGTTATTAGACGTTGTGTACCTGAGCATGAACAAGGACAGATCCTACAGAAGTGTCACTCCGAAGCTTACGGAGGACACCATGCTGGAGATAGAACTGCACACAAGGTATTGCAATCAGGTTTCTATTGGCCTACTCTCTTCAAGGATGCCCGTAAGTTTGTCTTGTCTTGTGATGAATGTCAAAGAATAGGTAATATCAGTAAACGTCAGGAAATGCCTACGAATTATTCACTTGTCATTGAACCATCTGATGTTTGGGGTTTTGATTATATGGGACCTTTTCCAAAATCCAACGAGTACACTCATATCCTAGTTGTTGTTGATTACGTTACTAAGTGGGTAGAAGCTATCCCAACTAGTAGTGCTGATCACAACACCTCTATCAGGATGCTTAAAGAAGTTATTTTACCTAGATTTGGAGCCTTTAGATATCTAATGACTGATGGTGGTTCACATTTCATCCATGGTGCTTTCTGTAAAACGCTTGCTAAGTATGATGTCAACCATAGAGTTGCATCTCCCTATCATCCTCAGTCCAGTGGTCAAGTAGAGCTAAGTAATAGAGAGATTAAACTAATTCTGCAGAAGACTATTAATAGGTCTAGAAAGAATTGATCTAAGAAGCTTGATGATGCACTGTGGGCTTATAGAACTGCTTATAAGAATCCCATGGGCATGTCTCCGTACAAAATGGTTTATGCTAAAGCATGTCATTTACCTCTTGAGCTAGAGCATAAGGCTTACTGGGCAATCAAAGAGCTCAACTTTGATTTCAAACTTGCTGGTGAGAAGAGGTTATTTGATATTAGCTCACTTGATGAATGGAGAGCTCATGCATATGAAAATGCCAAGTTGTTCAAAGAAAAAGTTAAGAGGTGGCATGATAAAAGGATACAAAAACGTGAGTTCGATGTAGGTGATTATGTCTTGCTATATAATTCTGTTTAAGATTTTTTGCAGGCAAGCTTCTCTCTAAATGGGAAGGTCCTTACATTGTTGAGGAAGTATATCGTTTCAGTGCCATCAAGATCAACAACACGGAAGGTAATTTTCTAAGAGTGGTAAATGGACAAAGAATCAAACATTATATCTCAGGTACTCCCATAAATGTTGAAAGCAATATTATTAATACCATAACTCTGGAGGAGTACATAAGGGATATTTATTAGCCTGTTTCAGACTCCAAAAACGAAGAGGTATGTGATTCGGTAAGTAAACCGACTCCAAAACTTTTCCAGTAGGAATTTTTCTCCGTTTTGGATTTTTTAGAAAATTAGAAAATTTTAAAGTAGTCCGGAAAGTGCACGAGGAGGCGACAAGCCTGCTAGGCGCGGCTACCCCTGGCCATGCCTAGGGGTTTGTGGGCACCTCGTGTGCCTCCCGGACACCGTTTTCTTCCGGAGTACTCCTTCTGGTCGGGAAAAATTCATTATATATTCTCCCGAAAGGTCCGACCCTCGTATCACGCAAATTTCCTCTGTTCTCGTTTCGAGCTACTGTGCAGACAGATCTAGATCGCTATGGCGTCCCCAAAAGTTCCAAAGGACAAGTTCTTCGAGAAGGTCATCAATCCCTACCTCGCGGAAGTGCTGCAACACCCTCAATCTATGGAGATGCGTGAGGGGGTGCTGCACATCCGTGATGTTGAGGAGCCCAAGAAGACAGGAAGCGTGGAGGCTAGGCTCGAAGCAATGGAACAACAAGTCTTCAAGTGCCAAGGGATGGTGGAACGCGGACTCAACGCCAACCACATGATGATCACAGAGTTCACCAACAAGCACAAGATCGATGCCAATGACATCGGGAAGCACCTCTCCAGGCTCTATGACAGAATTGATCACCTCCAAGCCCAGATCTATGACCTGCAGAACCAAAACTGTGAGTATGAGTATAGATTTAAATCAATACGGTTGGCTGCAGATTTGAGGATTCCGAAGACTCGATCATCTTTCCATGATGGAGCACCTATGCCTTGGAAGATGGAGGATCAAACCCAGGCTGCAACAACTCCACCACCATCACCTTCAAAGGAATACAACTAAGCACGGGTATGGGCAATCCCCTTGGCCTGTTCCAAGCTTGGGGGAGTTGCCCCGGTATCGTATCACCACCACATCTTTTACCTTTACCTTTTCTTAGTTCAATCCTTTTTGGTTTTATCTTTCTCTAGTAGAATAAAGTTCTTAGTGTTCTAGGGTTGAGTTTTGCTTTGTGTCACCCCCAATGTATTCGAGTTCGTGAGTCAGATAATGAAGAGTGTTTTAGTTAAGGGCCTTGCTTCATGCCTTGATCTAAAGAAAAGAATGATAAAAGAACAAAAGCATGAAAGATCATGTAATGATCTTATGGGAAGTGATGGCTTCACATATAAAAAGAATGTTAATTGAAACTTGTTGTAGGTGGACAAACGTATACCTTGGTCATTGTTGCAATTAATAGGAAGTAATAAAGAAGGAGAGGTTCACATATAAATATATCATCTTTGACACCATCTATGATTGTGAACACTCATTAAACTATTACATGCTTAGAAGTAGATGTTGGACAAGGAAGACAACATAATGAATTATGTTTGCTTGGTTCCGAACAATGTTATATGACTAGAGATCCCTTAGCATATGCCGATTGCTTCCACCTCATATGAGCCAAAACTTCCGCGCTAAGTAGAGATACTACTTGTGCATCCATAAACCTTCAACCCAGTTTTGCCATGAGAGTCCACCATACCTACCTATGGATGGAAGAAGATCCCTCAAGTAAGTTGTCATCGGTGCAAGCAATAAAAATTGCCTCCTACATATGTATGATCTATTAGTGTGTGGAAAATAAGCTTTGTACGAACCTGTGATGAGGAAGACATAAAAGCGACGGACTGCATAATAAAGTTCTTTATCACATGAGGCAATATAAAGTGATGTTCCTTCACACTAAGAGGTCACACATCCAAAGCTCAAAAGCGCATGACAACCTCTGCTTCCCTCTGCGAAGAGCCCATCTTGTACCTTTACTTTTTGTCCTTAAAAGTGTCATGGTGATCGACACCAATTCCTTATTTCGCCTTTATCTTGGCTAACGTCATATGCTAAGGAAAGATCTATATTCATATGTCAACTTGGAAGTAAGTATTTATGAATTATTATTGTTGACATTACCCTTGAGGTAAGTAGTTGGGAGGCAAAACTATAAGCCCCTATCTTTCTCTGTGTCCAACTGAAACTTTGATCTCATGAGTACCACATGAGTTTTAGCAATTGTAGAAGACTAAAAGATGATTGAGTATGTGGATTTGCTTTACAAGCTCTTATTTGACTCTTTCTGATGTTATGATAAATTGCAATTGCTTCAATGACTAAAGGCTATTGGTTGTTAATTCTCAATAAGTTTCTTGATGTATACTTTACTTTGTGAAGGAATTGTCACTTTAGCATAAGAGATTATATGTCGTTATTGTTGTTATGATTAGGATCATCATGCCTGCATGTCCGTATTTTGTTTTGTCGACAACCTCTATCTCTAAACATGTGGGCATGTTTATTGATCTTGGTTTCCGCTTGAGGACAAGCGAAGTCTAAGCTTGGGGGAGTTGATACGTCCATTTTGCATCATGCTTTTATGTTGATATTTATCGCTTTATGGGCTCTTATTACACTTCACGGTACAATACTTATGCCTTTTCTCTCTTATTTTACAAGGTTTACATGAAGAGGGAGAATGCCGGCAGCTGGAATTTTGGCCTGAAAAAGGAGCAAGTTTGAGATACCTATTCTGCGCAACTCCAAAAGCCGTGAAAATCAACGAGGAATTATTTTGGAATTTATAAAAATACTGGGTGGAAGAAGTACTAGAGGGGAGCCACGAGGAGGCCACAAGGCTGCTAGGTGCGGCCTACCCCCTGGTCGCGCCTAGGGGGCTTGTGGGCTCCCTGCTGGCCCACTGGCTCCCATCTTTTGCTATAAGGAGGGTTTCGTTCCAGAAAAAATCGAGAGGAGGCTTTGGGGATGAATCGCCGCCGCCACGAGGCGGAACTTGAGCAAAACCAATCTAGAGCTCCGGCAGGGTCGTCCTGCCGGGGAAACTTCCCTCCCGGAAGGGGAATTTGTCGTCATCGTCATCACCAACACTCCTCTCATCGGAGGGGACTCATCTCCATCAACATCTTCATCAGCACCATCTCATCTCCAAACCCTAGTTCATCTCTTGTAACCAATCTCCGTCTCGTGACTCCGATTGGTACTTGTAAGGTTGCTAGTAGTGTTAATTACTCTTTGTAGTTGATGCTAGTTGGATTACTCGGTGGAAGATTATATGTTTAGATCCTTGATGCGATTCAATACCTCTGTGGTCATGAATATAATTATGCTTTGTGAGTAATCACTTTTGTTCCTGAGGACATGGGATAAGTCTTGCTACAAGTAGTCATGTGAATTTGGTATTCGTTCGATATTTTGATGCGTTGTATGTTGTTTTTCCTCTAGTGGTGTTATGTGAATGTCGACTACATAACACTTCACCATTATTTGGGCCTAGAGGAAGGCATTGGGAAGTAATAAGTAGATGATGGGTTGCTAGAGTGATAGAAGCTTAAACCCTAGTTTATGTGTTGCTTCGTAAGGGGCTGATTTGGATCCACTAGTTTAATGCTATGGTTAGATTTTGTCTTAATTCTTCTTTCGTAGTTGTGGATGCTTCCGAGAGGGGTTAATCATAAGTGGGATGTTTGTCCAAGTAAGGGCAGCACCCAAGCACCGGTCCACCCACATATCAAACTATCAAAGTAGCGAACGTGAATCGTATGAACATGATGAAAACTAGCTTGACAGAAATTCCCATGTGTCCTCGGGAGCGCTTCACCCCCTATAAGAGTTTGTCCAGGCTTGTCTCTTGCTACAAAAGGGATTGGGCCATCTTGATGCACCTTTGTTACTATTGTTACTTGCTACTTGCTACGAATCATCTTATCACACAACTATCTGTTACCGATAATTTCAGTACTTGCAGAAATACCTTGCTGAAAACCACTTGTCAGATCCTTCTGCTCCTCGTTGGGTTCGACACTCTTACTTATCCAAAGGACTATGATAGATCCCCTACACTTGTGGGTCATCAGAATCTCGAAGAGATTTTGTTTCAAGAATGAGATAATTAAACCCACTATTCTTTGATCATGAGATATTTTCAACCCATGATTTCTTCATTGAGCTATCTTGGTTAAGATTCACCTAAAGCCTTACCTATGGATTGTTGGTACTATGGTGATTATCGTTGATACAAGTTCTCCATGTATCCTCTTGCTGAAAGAAGTTTCCCTTCTCTTGTTTCTCCCAATCAATCTTTGTTTCCGTTAGTGGCTGGTTGTCACCTCATTAATTGAGATGGGTTTCCATAAGCCCACAACAAGCGGGTTCTTTTTGTTGTTGGTTTTCCAACAACTCTGTTCTATTCTTCTTGCAAGGCTGCTTGTCAAATTCTATTGGGATAGTAGTTGTAATTTTTTCTTCTTCATTCTATTCTTCTCAAAGATCTACTTTCTATTCTTTCTAACGGAGGCTTTGTGATGTTGCTCTCGTCAATCTATCATTTGTTCTTTTCAAGATCTTGTTCTTTCCTTGGTCTTAAATTTAGGTAGTTTGTTGTGAATCTTCTCGAGATCTTTCCATTGTATCTAATTTTGTTCCATTTTCCTACCGAAGTGCTGCCGAAATTTTGTGTGAATACTTCCTTGTTTATTATATCATTCTTCATCTCTTTGCAACACCAAGAGTCATTGGTTTCACTCGTTTGTCAAAGAAGCGACTAAGTTTTACCTCTTCTTTCTCATCCTCTCCCCCTTTCATTTTCTTGGATCTCGGGTCGAGATCCTCTTGTAGTGTAGGAGAGTTGTGACAGCCCGAGACCGACGCTCCGGAAGATTCCCCTCTTTTCCATTGTCGTCATGTTATTATTTTGTTTGCCGCATTCACCATCGCATCATGCCCATCATCCGCATTGCATCGACACTCCGTTGCCACCATTTTTCTAAACTTGCATCCGTTATTAGTTGCCGGTTCTCTCCATGTTCGTCGTTGACCGTGTTGAGCCCGACCACATACGCACGCGCCCACGACATCGATAAATATTGTTTTAAAGGTTTGTATAAAACATTATTGGATTGGGTTGAAACTTGGCGTGCGGTCTTATTTATAGTGTAGGTAGGCCGCTTGCCAATTTTCGTTGCAATCAGAGTCCGTTTGATACCCAAACGGCCGACCTATAGCGGCACTATAGCCGGTCATTTCGTTGGACGTTTTCGGTTTCAAACTCTGTCGCTGGGTTGCGTGTTTTCCCTCTCATCTCTGCCAAGCCCCTCTACACAGTGCCCGACCTGTGCGCAGCCTAGTTCGAAAACCTCCCAGAACCCGTATCGGGTGATCGTGGCCGTTGGATCTGGATCAACCCTGTTTTACCGCAAATAGTCATTGGTTTGTCCACTTGACTCCCTAACCTAGTTGTTGCCGACCGTTCGATTTAATCGGAGGATCCAGATGCACCTAGTATCTAACCCCTTTCTATATATAGGTCCACTTAGCCCAAATCAGAACAAAACCCTAGGGATACTCCCCTGTCCCATCTAGCGCCGCCACTTCCAACCTCGATTTCCCTATCTGGCCAACCTGCTGCGCCGCTTTCTCCTTGCTCCCCCCCCGTGAGTGAGCCAACTAGATATCCCGTGCAACCTCCCAGATCCAGCGCTCCAGTTCGAGAGGAGCTCGATCCCGAGCTCCTCCTGGAAGCTTGCAGCCGTCGCCGTTGACTACCTGGTCGATCCCATGCCAATGCCATGCCGAGGCCTTCTCTTCTCCTCCTCTGTTTCTATCATCCCCCTCACGAATCCCTCTCTCTTCTTTCTTCTTCCTTCCCCTGTTTCTTCTCTGAACTCTGTGTGTCCCTTTCTTTCTTCAGACAACAGAAGCACCATGGCAGCCCGGAGCTCGTCGTCGATCGCCCCTCTGCCGTCGCCCCCTTGCTGTCTCGCCGGAGCAGCAATCCCGTGACCAGCAGGTTCAGGGCCCCGGCCAGGTCGACCCCGCTGCCACCCTTTCTTCTCCCTGTCTCTGTGTGTTTCTCCTCCTCCCTCTCTCTGTCTGTCATCTCTTCCTCTCTCTCTTTTCTCGCTGTCAGGATCGATGACTTGGAGACAAGGGGGAACCGGACTTCGCGGGTGAAGCCCCGTAGGAGCAAGGAGCTCCACCGCCCGGGGCCTCGTCTCTTGACGGGAACGGGTCCGGATCGAATCCTGCGCCCAGATCCGCCGCTCGGTTGCCTCATCTCCGCCCCCAGGCTCGCCGGAGATCGCGTCACGCACCCGCAACTCGCGTCCGTCAGCCATACATCAAACCATCGCTGATTCTGTTTTTGAGTCAGATCCACGCTAAGGTATGGTACATATTGCATGGACATCCATCTTGGATTGAACTCATGGCGTAGCTGAGCTGGTCAACCAACATCGCTTCCTAGCAGGATGTCCTGGGTTCGAGTCTCAAGGACCCCAATATTTGCCCCGTTTTTGTTTCATTTGCACCCTATGGTGGGACTTGTTATCCTATGTTAGTCTGCTCAAGTATCCCACAGACAGGCCTAGCCTGGTTGGCCATCACGGCCGACCTCTACACACGAGGTCTTGGGTTTAAATCCACCGGGCTTATTCAATTATGGGCGGTTGCACTATGTTGCAATTCGGCCCATAGCTATTTTTTTCGCTGTCTATGATTTTGCTATTAACTAGCGAATTTGCTAGATTTCAGAAAATAGCATGTTCTTCAACCGTGTGTAATTTTCAAACCGTGCACCGGATCGGAATAATTTATATTTGGAACTTGACTAGAATTTTGCGTAGATTAATATTTTTAACTTTCATGCATATATAAAGTTGTTAGTTGTGTTGTTTGCATCGGTTTGTGTGTCGACGTGATAGAAACGGTTTATGTCGTAATTATTTAACCGTAGCTCCGTTGGAGATGAACCATATATGTAAATGGGCTAGAACGACGTGTAGTTTCACGTGAATCACTTTGTTTTGCCATTTAACAAACATAAAATGTGATTATGACAGATCTGAACAGATTTAGAATCTAACACATGGGGTCATTTCGGAGATGCTATATGTCGTTTCCGACCTCATTTAAGATGCCTAGATAGGTAGCTTATTTACGCTTCACATTGTGCCATGTTTAACCAACATTTAATATTGCCGTGTACCTAATCGGGATAGAACTAAATAATTCGTATGTGGAGTTTCGTCAATATGCAACTCGTTGCATATTGAACTTCACTTAATGTGTAGTATTTGATTGTTGTCAATTGACATGCCATGTCTTGCATATATTCAACTGATCATCCATCATATGTGGATTGCATCTTGCCATTCATGTGCCGTGGTGAATATCATGTGTTGATTCTTGTTTCCGGTTTGCTTCGTCTCGATAGAGTTCCGCAAGCGTGTCGGAATGTGAGGACCCGTTCGACTATATCGGTTCGTGTGCTTCACGGAGTCATTCTTCTTCCAAGCGGGATCTCAGGCAAGATGAACATTTCCCCAGATATCATTACTATCATTGCCATGCTAGTTGCCTCGATTCTTTCGTTATGTCTCGCTGCCTACCACCTGTTAAATATTAGCCTCCCAACAATGCCATGAAATACCTTCAACTTGTACACAACCTAGCAAACCACGGATTGGCTATGTTACCGCTTGCTTAACCATGTGTTAGCGTTGCTAGTTGCAGGTGCAGTTGCTTCGATGTGATAACATGGGTTCCTTGTTATATTACCCTATTAAATGCCATTTAATTTAATGCACCTATATACTTGGTAAAAGGTGGAAGGTTCGGCCTTTTTAGCCTGGTGTTTTGTTCCACCTTTGCCCCCTTAGTTTCGGCTACGGTGTTATGTTCCATAAATGAGCGCTCCTAACATGCTTGGGGTTGTTATGGGGACCCTCCTAGATTCTCGTTTTGGGATAAAACTCGTCTGGCAGGGCCCAACATTGGTACTATATTTTCCCAACATAATAATTCTGTTAATACTGAAAAACATAGGGCGTCATGAACCCGAGGAGTAATTCAACATAATACACGGGGGGCAGTGCTGATGGTGCTGGTCCAAAACGGACAAACTTCGGGCCCACCGTGAGGAAACTCGAGGTTTGGTTTTACTCGCATGATTTTCCATCCGCCGTGTCCTGAGAATGAGACACGCGGCTCCTAACGGGACCATCGACATGCCGGGCGGCCTTGTTGGACTTGTTTTACCTTTCTCGAGCGTCTTGCGCGAGGGATTCTGAGGATGCTTTGGGTTATCTTGAGGTTGAGGTTTTCTAGTAGGAACCCGAGGAGATCACGGGATTCCCTGATCGAGGTCATTCCGTCGCAGCCTGTGGTAGTTTGTGATGGACTAGTGGAGCACCCCTGCAGTGTTAAATCTTTTGGAAAGTCGTACCCACGGTTATGTGGCAACATGGAAACTTTGTTTAACATCCAGTTCTAGATAACTTGAAGTTAACTTAATTAAAATATGCCAACTGAGTGCGTAACCGTGACTATCTCTTTCGTGAGCTCCTTCTCTGATCGAGGACACGGTGGGGTTATGTGTGACGTAAGTAGGTGTTCAGGATCATTCATTTGATCATCAGTAGTTCTTGTCCACTATGCATTGATCATCCCCCTCTTTATTATTATACTGGTAAGTTAGCCACTAAATAAATGCTTAGTCGCTTGATGCAGCCTCACCACTTAACTTTACCTCACCTATTAAGCTTGCTAGTCTTGATACCTTTGGAAATGAGATTGATGAGTCCTTGTGGCTCAGAGATTACTACAACCCCAGATGCAGGTACATGTAAAGGATATTATGACGTGAGCATGATGATTGTTCATTTGGAGTTTCTTCTTCTTCCTCTTTGTCGATCTAGGATGGGTACCAGGCCGACAGCCTGGGATAGCAAGGATGGACGTCGTTCTTTTATCGTTTGTTTTCGTTCGTAGTCGGACACTGATCTTCTTCGTGATGTTTATGTATTGTACTGATGTGACTCTGATGTAGCTGTAGCGAGTGTAAGACAATCCCATATACTCTTCTCTTCAGTACATGTACTTGTAACGATATCCATTCTTGCGAAACAACGATATGCGCTTCTATCCCTGTCGAGGCCCTCATGCCAAAATAAGGATCGGGTCGCATCTTGGGCGTTACAGCGGAGGAGCCATGAGTCCGTTCCCTTACTCGCGTGACCTCGAGAGCCGTGGAGCTGCCGTCGGCGAGCTTCCCTCCTCTCTGTCCAGAGGTAGAAGACGACCCCGACAAGGGGACCCCACGTGTCAGCGACCGACTCGTTTCTCTCTCTTTCCCCATAGTCGTTGGCCACAGAGCCCTGCGCATCACGTTTAAACCTGACAACGCGCGTGCTTGGGCTCGCTGGTTGGCTCGCCAGTTGGCCAGCTGGGCCAGCCCAGCCACTGGCCGAGCTAGGCCAGTGAGCTCGACTTTCTCTTTTTGTTTTAATCCTGGTTTTAAAATAATTCTACAGGATTAATTATGTATCCAAACTTAAATATCTTTCCACCATAATTCTTGTAAAATTGTGTAGTACTCCCACTTTACCATAATATTTGTTGTTGGAGAGAACTAGTCTAATTCTCCCCAAGGACAAGTATTTAGGAACAGAGGGAGTATTTAATAGTGTTGTTTGCAGAATTTTTATAAAAACTTTTAGGAACACGTTATTTAAGAACCTAGTTTAAGTATTTTTAAACTCATGTTAAAAAGACTTTTAAAATACTTTTTCATTCCAAAACCAGAAACAAATATTGTTATAACTTATAATAGGATTTTATAGAATAGGGTAGCATTTTTTATGTGAGTTTGTACTCTATTTTGGTTGTGCTCCTTATTATTATTATTATTATTATTATTATTATTATTATTATTATTATTATTATTATTATTACTATTACAACGATAGATCACGCGCTTGACGAAGGACTTGGACCCGAAGACCTTGAAGACCCCGGATACCTAGTTGATCAAGGCAACCAACCCTTTGACCATGCGTGAGAAAATGTTCTATGCATGACATATTGATTACTTTATTACGATGCGTATAGTTATGATTAATCGGTACACCCCGGTATGGTGTTACCGATGGCTCCTCTAGAGCACTTGAATTTGAGCATGACCTTACCATCTATAAGGGTCATGCTTGACAAGTAGTTAGTAGTGCTACGCATAGAATGAGCATATGCATGGTGCCGGTAACAGAGAGGTGATATCAAAGGTTAAAAAAACGTCGGGTGCCACTAATACCCGAGGGTGATGGTGTTGAGCTGGATGACCACTTGATAAAGAAGTGGTGTACCGGAAAGGTTTTGTGCGAGTGGTTTCGAAAATGGGATTAGATTTAAGATTTGCCCACCGCCCCAACCTTATATGTGCGACCACGATACCCCTTTATGGGACGGGGTTGTGTTGATTACTCTGGTCGTGCAAGCAAGGAGCCCGCATTAGTAGTGTCGGGAATGATATGGTCACTCTCGTGACAGGGTCGTGCCATATAGGATGACTATGTCGTTTTTACGTGTTTCGAGCACACCGTTGGTCCCTGGATGAATGATACGGTCCAGAGTTGGTGCTTGTAAGACGTACATCATGTGGGTTGGGTACCAATCGAGTGGGCTCTTTGTCTAGTGTCATCAGGGGAAAGGCATTGATCGGGTACTTACCTCAGGTATGTTATATACCGTGAGTCGTGGATGACACAGAAGTTTCCCGGATCTCGTGGGTACAACGTAGAACCTCTGTATAGTGTAAAACTATTTGAATAGCCGTGTCCACGGTCAAGGACAGTTGGGTGGTGCTGCTTAAACTACGCCTAGTATTTTCTGCATAAACCAAGTGTGCGTGTGTATAAAGGAGTTACATGAGAAAGTGATTACTTGGTCAAGTTTGGTGACTTGACATGGAGGATGAACATTAGGTGTTCAGTGCTCAGATTATTTATAGTGATATCTGTAACCTGATCTTAGGGTTACTACCTACTTATTGATGCATGACTAAATACATGGCCATGTTTACGCATTAATAAAACTTGCTTTCCGCAAAGATTGCACTATTATTCATATTACATTCAATTGCATAACCCGCATCATAGGCCGTTTGCGAGTACAAATCAAAGTACTCATTGGCTTGCCACTGGTTATTTTATTTACCAGACATGGAGGAACCAGAATATGGAGAAGAATTCATTGTCGGAGATGGACACACGAACTAGGATGCTTCCCAGTCAGAATGCCTGTTCCTTAGGCTGATGGCATGGGTTCACCTTTACTACCAAGAATTCCACTAGTAGTTGAGTTGGTGTGATTGGCCTTCATGGCCCTGCCTATGTAAGACTCAACCATAATGGTCCTTATTTGTATCAGACGTTAATTATGGATGTAAGACTCTGGTTATTCAGTATATGTGTGTTCACTGAGTATTGATCTCTGGGATCACTGTACACGTTCATTCGGCGATCTCGGCTCGTAAGTCGGGGTCCCCACAGAGCTGGTATCACAGCCATCCTGACGGTAGGAAGCCTTAGGTAGCATGGATGTTACCAGGATGAATAGCACATTCAGTCCTTACACTTGGGGTTGTATACACCCATACAACCTTTCTATACCATTCACAACTTTCTGACCTCTCTCATAAAACCTTGTAGATGGTCGTCGTACCTGAGACACTGCTAGAAACTGGATTTCCCCTACTTCTGGGAGACAGCCTGGAGAAGTGTCAAGTACGCCGAACACCTGTTCACCTCTACCACGAGCACTAGGTCAATGCCAACACAAAAGAATATCACGTGGACGTGATTGTGAAGGAAAATAACTCTCCAACGATTTGGTTCTTTGAAGAGCCACAGATGGAGACTCTGGTATTGGCAGTTGAGACGACAGCACGAGAGGCGCTCGTTCACATTTGTGACTTCCTTCCAGAGATGGCTGATGAACTGAAGGATGAGGCTGGCGGGAGTTGGACGCTAAACCCCTCTCCGGAAGGAGGAACGCCACTCAGGTTTCAGACCTACTTCAGCCTCTGCGCCGACACCCTGGTTCACAACCTGATCAAGGAATCCGTAATACATCGCCAAAAGCTCCATTGTGTCCAAGAACTACTCCGCCAAGAAAAGATGAAGGCAACCAAGATCAAGAAAGAAGGAACACTCGAGAGACAACCTGTTGTCGCATACAAAGGAGGAATATCACCACACAAGGTCACACCCATTTGGAGTCGCCGCATGACCGTCGAGGAGTTTACAGAACTCTTTGCTACTTCTCCGACAAAGCGTTGTCGTGATGGACTTCTTCTTTCCCCCACACCCTTGATGGGAGATGATATCCGCATGGATGATGACAAAGAGGAATACCCCAAGGAGCGCGAGTATGAGACCGAGAAATCCGCCGCTTAGGATGGACGTCTTAAGGCAGCTAGGAGTCCCCATTCGAAGTCGAGTCCGTGTAATGGTTCATATGAAACCATGTATGCTTGTAGTGTGTGCTTTCTGTTTTGTGTCTCGATGCAAGCCATGCTTTTCCCTAGGCAACATGTAAGCGGCTACATCGCTTATCTTAATTAATGTATTTGCATGAGGGTTCTACAACCCTTCTTGTTTGACACACTTGCACCATACCGAACCCCCTTATGTAGAGACGTTCTCCCCTATGTTTTCCTCTTGACCATTTGGGATATTGACCTGACTGCTCCGAACAGGATGGTGATTGCTACTCGCACCAGTACCTTCGGCCAACCCAACACCAGTGAATCTAGCCAGAACCCAGGAGCCGGTGGGTCTGCACAAGCTGGAGTTCACCAGGAGCAGTCGCAAGGCGACATTCCTCCGCCACCGCCTCCTTTGGAGAACCTGACTATGGCTCAGTTCTCCAGGCTCTCCGAGAGGAACGTCAGGCCAACAACGCTGTTATCCAGCAGATGGCCCAGGCCTTAGTGAACAACCCGCCGCAGGGCGGAAACGACAATGGTCGCTCCACTCTGTCGGAGTACATGAGGACTGCGCCTCCAATATTCACTGAGACAACTCAGCCTGTGGATGTCGATGACTGGATCCGCACCATTGAAGATCTCCTCATGCTGGTTAAGTGCACCGACGACCGTGAAAAGGTTCTCTATGCCTCGCACTATCTCGGAGGCACTGCCAGGGCTTGGTTGGACGGGTTCAAAATCATGCAAGGCACACAGGTTATCACTTGGGATGTCTTCAAGGATGGGTTTCGCCCTGCTCACATTCCCTCGGGAATGATGACTATCAAGAAGCGGGAGTTCCGTGCACTAAAGCAAGGCAGCAACACAGTCAAGGAGTACGTGCATAAGTTTAACCTCTTGTCAAGGTATGCACCTGATGATGTCAGCACTGAAGCCGCCTAGCTGGAACGCTTCATGGAAGGGCTACAACAGTCTCTACAGTATCAGCTTGTTGTGTGTGATTGCCGGGCCTTTTGTGATCTGGTGAACAAGGCTCTCATGCTTGAAGACAAGCATCGTGCTATGGATGATACTCGCGAATGCAAGCTGATGGGCAATGGTGGTTCCAGCAACCAGAAGGTTCGTCCGTGGCAGACAACCCCGACAAGGCCTAACTATTAGGAGCAGCAGTACAAGACCCCTCCACCTCGCCCAAGCTCTCAGCCTCAGCAGTATGCCAACCCCAAGTTGGCGTTCAACCCGCCCAACAATAGTGGGGGCAAGCCCAACATCCCTGGGCAAGTCACTTGCTTCGGGTGTGGACAACCTGGACACTACTCCAGGCAATGCCCCAACAAGAAGCCCGATGCACCGCGCCCTAATGCGCCTAATCAAGGACAAGTTCATGGAGCACCAAACAAAAATCAGGATTCCCGCAACCAGCAGTATCATAGCAGGGGACGTGTGAACCACATCTCCATAGAGGAAGCCCGGGAAGACCCAACCTGCATACTTGGTACGTTCCTCGTGAACTCCACTTCAGCAACAGTATTGTTTGATTGTGGTGCTTCACATTCTTTTGTCACCCAAAAGTTTGCTACAAAGAGTGGCTTGAAACCTACATTCCTAAAGGGTCGAATGGTGGTACAGACCCCGGGTGTAGTATTAAGGACCAACATAGGATGTAGGGGAGTTGGGATCATCATTAACGGAGTAGACTTCATAGCAGATCTCATCGTCCTTAAGTCGCAAGGCTTGGATGTGACCCTTGGTATGGACTGGTTGGCCAAGCACCAGAGCATACTGGACTGCACCTATAGGGTTATCACCATGACCAGTACCCAAGGGATCAAGGTCAAATATGTTCCTGAGCCTACCTCCGCTCAAGTTCCGCAGGTTAACTGCCTTTCGGGAAAAGAGTTGGATCAAGTGCCAGTGGTATGTGAATATCCGGACATATTTCCCAATGAACTGCCTGGGATGCCTCCTAATCGTGACATCGAGTTCATCATTGAGCTCATGCTCGGGTCGAGCCTATCTATAAGAAGCTCTATAGGATGGGATCCGAGGAATTAGCAGAACTAAAGAAGCAGCTAGCCGAGCAGCTCGGGAAGAGATTTATTCGCCCTAGTGCCTCACCTTGGGGATCACATGTTCTATTTGTGTCCAAGTAGGATGGGACTATTAGGCTCTGCGTTGATTACTGTTCCTTCAATTAAGTCATGATAAAGAACAAGTATCCACTCCCCAATATTCAATACATATTCGACCAATTAAATGGGGCCAAGGTATTCTCCAAGATCGATCTCAGATCTGGGTACTACAAACTAAAGATTCGGTCCGAAGACACACCAAAGATGGCATTCGTGACCAGGTATGGCATGTATGAGTGCACCTTCATGTCATTTGGGTTGACCAATGCCCCAGCCTACTTCATGTACCTCATGAACAAAGTCTTCATGGAATACCTGAACAAGTTTGTTGTCGTCTTCATTGACAACATACTCATCTTCTCCAAGTCCGAAGAAGAGCATGGGCAACATTTGAGGATGGTGTTAGAAAAGCTTCGAGAGCATCAAATTTATGCCAAATTCAGCAAGTGCAAATTTTGGCTACACGAAGTTGGATTCTTGGGTCATACCATGACAACATATGGTTTAGCAACCGATCCCTCCAAGATTACTATGGTAACAAACTGGGAGTCGCCAATCGATGTGAAGGAAGTCAGAAGCTTCCTCGGACTCGCGGGATATTATCGCAAGTTCGTGGAAGGATTCTCTTGCATCGCCCGGCCAATGACTCGGCTCTTGAAGAAGGGCAAGAAGTTTGAATGGACGCCAGAGTGAGAAGAAAGCTTCCAAGAACTGAAGAAGAGGTTGACCACCGCCCCGGTACTGGCCACACCAAATATCAACAAGGAGTTCGTGATATACTGCGATTCGTCAAGAATCGGGCTTGGTGGCGTTCTAATGCAAGATGGCAGGGTTGTGGCTTATCTGTCACGACAACTGCGCCCTCATGAAGAGAACTATGCCATGTGTGACCTCGAGTTGGCGGCCGTAGTTCATGCCCTAAAGACATGGCGACATTACCTTTTGGGGAAGCGATGCGAAATATACACCGACCACAAGAGTCTGAAGTATATTTTTACCTAGAAGGAATTGAATATGAGGCTACGTAGATGGTTGGAGTTGATTAAAGACTATGACCTCAACATTCAATACCATCCCGGTAAGGCCAACGTGGTAGCGGACGCCTTGAGCCAGAAGGCTTGCACCTTGAATGCCATGATCAAGGAAAGCCTACCCGCTCTATATGAGGAACTGGAAGGCCTTGGGTTGGAGCTAGTCGAACAAGGATTCGTGGCAAACCTCGAAGCCAAACCCACACTGATGGACGATATTAAAGAGGCCCAGAAGGGATGGAGAGAATAGAAGGCATCAAGATGAAGATCAAGGAAGGCAAGGCCCTAGGATTCTTAGTGGACGAACATGGAGTTGTGTGGTTTGGGAATCGCATATGCGTACCCAACAAGGTTGAACTCAAGAATCTAATCTTGCAAGAAGCCCACGACACTCCATACTCAATTCACCCTGGTGGGACCAAGATGTATCAAGACCTGAGAGAGAGATTCTGGAGGCATGGCATGAAGAGGGAAATAGCCTCATATGTCGCCAAGTGCGACGTATGCTAGTGAGTCAAGGCCGAGCACCAATGACCTGCTGGGCTGCTACAACCTCTCTAGGTGCCCGAATGGAAGTGGGATAAAGTCGGTATGGACTTCATCACCGGTCTCCCAAGTCAGGCAAGTGGCAGGACTCTATATGGGTCATTGTAGACCATCTCACCAAGGTGGCCCACTTCATCCCTGTTAGCACCACGTACGATGGTAGCCATCTGGCAAATGTGTACATCCATAATACCGTGAGTCTTCATGGGGTTCCCAAGAAAATTGTGTCTGACCGAGGTATGCAATTCACCTCAAGATTCTGGAAGAAGTTCTAAGAAGCTCTGGGAACCAGACTCTCCTTCAGCACCGCCTTCCACCCGAGACCGGTGGGCAGACGAAACGAGTAAATTAGATACTCTGCGCTTGTATCTTGGCACACAGAACCAAATGGGAAGATTGTTTGCCTTTTCCTGAGTTCTCTTACAACAACAACTATCAGTCAAGTCTCGATATGGCCTCATTTGTGGTGTTGTACGGACGTAAGTGCCACACTCCCCTTAACTAGTCTGAGACTGGTGAAGGATTGATTTTCGGGCCAGACATTCTCCGTGAAGCTGAGGAGAAGGTGCAACTCACCAGGGAGCACCTAAAGGCTGCCAAGTCACGACAAAAGAGCTACGCGGATTCACACCACCGAGAAGTGGAACTCCACCATGGAGATCAAGTGTACCTCCGCGTCACGCCTCTGAAGGGGACAAAGCGTTTCCATGTTAAGGGAAAGCTTGCTCCAAGGTACATTGGACCTTTTAAGATCACTGCCAGGCGTGGAGAAGTTGATTACCAGTTGTAGTTACCTCCAGAACTTTCGGGTGTGCATAACGTCTTCCATGTGTCACAACTCCGGAAGTGCCTCCAAGCGCCAAACCGTCTAGACCTTTATAAGGATGTCGATCATCAAGTGATTGAACTTCAGTAGGACCTCACTTATCGCGAGAGACTGATACGTCTCCAACATATCTATAATTTTTGATAGTTCCATGCTATTATCTTGTCAAACTTTGGACGTTTTGTATGCCTTTTATATATTTTTTGGGACTAAATTATTAACTCAGTGCCAAGTGCCAATTCCTGTTTTTTTTCCGTGTTTTTGACCCTTTTCAGAGGACAATTTTAAACAGAGTACAAACGGAATAAAACTTCCGAAAAGATTTTTTCTGGAACAGAAGATACGCGCCAGACTTAAGAACCAAGGCGGGGGCTAGCAGGGGACCCCACAAGCCCCCTAGGCGCGGCCAGGGGGCCCCGCGCCTAGCAGGCTTGTGGGACCCGTGTGGCACGTCTGCCCTACCTCTTCCGCCTATAAATCCAGAAAAATTCCCAAACTGCGAGAGAGATCCACGAAAATACTTTTCCGCCGCCGCAAGCTTCTGTCTCCGCAAGATCCCATCTGGGGCACGTTCTGGATTCGGATACGGAGGGCTTCTTCATCAACACCATGACCTCTCCGATGATGCGTGAGTAGTTCACCATAGACCTTTAGGTCCATAGATAGTAGCTAGATGGCTTCTTCTCTCTCTTGGATCTTCAATACAAAGTTCTCCATGATCTTCATGGAGATCTATCCGATGTAATCTTCTTTTGCGATGTGTTTGTCGAGATTCGATGAATTGTGGATTTATGATCAGATTATCTATGAATCTTATTTGAGTTTCTTCTGATCTCTCTTATGCACGATTTCATATCCTTGTAATTCTTTTCGAGTTGTGGGTCTTGATTGGCCAACTTGATCTATGATTCTTGCAATGGGAGAAGTGCTTGGTTTTGGGTTCATACCGTGCGGTGACCTCACCCAGTGGCAGAAGGGGTAGTGAGGCATGCATCGTCTTGTTGACATCAAGGGTAAAAAGTTGGGGTTTTCATCATTGGTTTGAGTTTATCCCTCTACATCATGTCATCTTGCTTAAAGCGTTACTCTGTTCATCATGAACTCAATACACTAGATGCATGCTGGATAGCGGTCGATGTGTGGAGTAATAGTAGTAGATGCAGAAAGTATCGGTCTACTTGTCTCGGACGTGATGCCTATATGTATGATCATTGCCTTAGATATCATCATGACTTTGCACGGTTCTATCAATTGCTCGAAAGTAATTTGTTCACCCACCGTAATATTTGCTATTTTGAGAGAAGCCTCCAGTGAACACTATGGCCCCCGGGTCTACTTCACACCATATTTTCAGCCGTACTCTTTTACTTCGTTGCACTTTCTGCCTTCATATCTCACTTTGCAATCAATCTTGAAGGGATTGACAACCCCTTTATAGTGTTGGGTGCAAGCTCTTTTGTGTTTGCGCAGGTACTCTGGACTTGACGCGATTCTCCTACTGGATTGATACCTTGGTTCTCAAACTGAGGGAAATACTTACTGCTCCTGTGCTGCAACATCCTTTCCTCTTCAAGGGAAAAACCAACGCAAGCTCAAGAGGCAGCAGAAGGATTTCTGGCGCCGTTGCCGGGGAGGATCAAGTCAAGAATCATCCAAGTAAGTGTCGCAAACTCATCTCTTGCATTTACTTTTTTGCCTCTCGATTTCCTCTCCCCCACTACTGAAAAACAAATATTTACAAAAATATTTGCCTTTTTCGTTCGCCCTTTTCTCTCGCTTGCTTTGTGTTCGCTTGTGTGCTTGCTTGCTTGCTGAAGTCACCATGACTAAAAACACCAAACTTTGTGACTTCTCGAATACTAATAATAATGACTTTATTAGTACTCCGATTGCTCCCGCCACTAGTGCGGAATCATGCGAAATCAATGTTGCTTTGCTGAATCTTGTTATGAAAGAGCAATTCTCCGGCCTTCCTAGTGAATATGCCACATCCCATATTAATACCTTCATTGAGCTTTGCGATACGCAAAAGAATAAAGATGTGGATAATGATGTGATTAAATTGAAGCTTTTTCCTTTCTCGTTGCGAGATCGAGCAAAAAACTTGGTTTTCGTATTTGCCCAAAAATAGTATTGATTCTTGGAACAAGTGCAAAGATGCTTATATATCCAAGTATTTTCCGCTGGTTTAGATTATCTCTCTCCGTAATGATATCATGAATTTTAAGCAACTTGATCATGAACATGTTGCACAATCTTGGGAGAGAATTGATGATTAGAAATTGTCCCGCTCATGGCTTGAGTCTTTGGATGATTATACAAATCTTTTACGCTGGCTTGAATTTCGCTTCTAGAAATATCTTGGACTCCGCCTCAGGTGGAACGTTCATGGAAATCACGTTAGGAGAAGCCACAAAACTCCTAGACAATATCATGACGAACTACTCTCAGTGGCACACTGAAAGGTCACCTACTAGTAAGAAGGTACACGCTATAGAAGAAATTAACTCGCTGAGTGCTAAGATGGATGAGTTAATGAATTTGGTTGCTAGTAGAAGTGCTCCTTTAGATCCTAATGATATGCCCTTGTCTTCCTTGATTGAGAGTAGCAACGCTAGCTTGGACGTTAATTTTGTTGGTAGGAATAATATTGGCAACAACAATGCTTTTAGAGGAAACTATGTTCCTAGGCCTTTTCCTAGTAACCCCTCTAATAACTTTGGCAACTCCTACAACAATACTCATGGAAATTACAATAGATTACCCTCTGATCTAGAGAGTAATATCAAAGAGTTTATCAACTCACAAAAGATTTGCAATGCGTCCATAGAGGAAAAACTACTCAAAATTAACGATTTGGATAGGAGCGTTGATAGAATGTCTAGTGATATTGATGCTTTGAAAGTTAGATGTGCTCCTCCCAAGATCAGTATGGATGAAACTTTGAAATCTATGCGTGTTTCCATGAGTGAGAGCAAAGAAAGAACCGCCCAAATTCGTGCTAGACATGAATGGCTTAAAAGGGTGTGTTCTCGTGATAAGAATCACGAAGATCTTAAAGTGATTGGTGTGACTCCCATTGAATCTTTATTTTCTTGTGTCAAACCTAATGATGATGGGGCTGGATATGAAACCACTTTGGTTGAAAAACGCCCCAATGATTCGGAGTCCATCTATCTTGATGCTAAAAGCATTGAAAGTGGAGTAGAAGATATTAAAACCTTGAGTAGTAATGAAATTACTACTTTGGATTTAAAGGAATTCAATTACGATAGTTTCTCCTTGATTGAATGCATTTCCTTAATGCAATCCATGCTAAACTCTCCACACGCTTATAGCCAAAACAAGGCCTTTACTGATCATATCGTCGAAGCTATGATAAAATCACTTGAAGAGAAACTTGAATTGGAAGTTTCTATCCCTAGAACGCTTCATGATGAGTGGGAACCTACTATCAAAATCAAAATAAAAACTATGAATGCAATGTTTTGTGTGATTTGGGTGCTAGTGTTTTCGCGATTCCAAAGTCTTTATGTGATGTTCTGGGTTTTAATGAGATTGAGGAGTGTTCTCTTAATTTGCATCTTGCGGATTCAACTGTCAAGAAACCCATGGGAAGGATCAATGATGTTCCTATTATTGCAAATAGGAACTATGTACCCGTGGATTTCATTGTGCTTGACATTGACTGCAATCCTACATGCCCTATCATTCTTGGTAGACCTTTCCTAAGGACTATCGGTGCTATCATTGATATGAAGGAGGGGAATATTAGATTTCAATTTAATTTAAATAAGGGCATGAAGCATTTTCCTAGAAAGAAAATAATATTGCCTTATGAATCTATGATGAGGGCTACTTATGGTTTGAGCACCAAAGACGACGATACGTGATTCTATCGTTTTATGCCTAGCTAAGGGCGTTAAAAAATAGCGCTTGTTGGGAGGCAACCCAATGAATTTATCTTTTTTTTCTGTTTTGTTGCGTCCATGCCATCATAATTCTGTTATGATAGTGTCTTTTGTGTTTGAGCCAAGCAAAACCTTTATGACTAGTCTTGGTGATGGTTGTTTCATCCTGCTGGAAAAAGACAGAAACTTTTCACTCACGAGATTATTTTTCATTTTTATTACGAAAGATATTTTGAGTTGATTCTTTTTGCTGCTGGTTGATATGCCTTTTGCCCACGGAGTCGTAATGTTTCAGAATTTTTGAGGTACCAGAAGTATACGAAGTATACAGATTGCTACATACTGGTCTGTTTTTGACAAATTATGTTTTTGTTGAGTTGGTTGCTTGTTTTGATGAAACTATGGATAGTATCGGGGGGTACTAGCCATGGAAAAGTGAGAATACAGTAATCTAACACCAATATAAATAGAAATCAAGATTGCTACAGTACCTAAAGAGGTGGTAGTTTGTTTTCTTGTGCTAATGATATCACGAGTTTCTGTTTAAGTTTTGTGTTGTGAAGTTTTCAAGTTTTGGGTGATGTTCTCATGGACAAAGGGATAAAGAGTGGAAAGATATCAAGCTAGGGGATGCCAAAGGAATGCCAAGCCAAATTCAAGGACACCAAAAAGCCTAAGCTTGGGGATGCCGCGGGAAGGCATCCCCTCTTTCGTCTTCAATCCATCGGTAACATTACTTGGAGCTATATTTTTATTCACCACATGATATGTGTTTTGCTTGGAGCGTCTTCTATCGTAGGAGTCTTTTATTTTTGTTGTGTCACAATCATCCTTGCTGCACACCTTTTGATATAGACATGCACTCATCGTGAATTTGCTAGAATGCTCATCGTGCTTCACTTATATCTTTTGAGCTAGATAATTTTGCTCTATGTGCCTCACTTAGATCTTTTAGAGCACTGATACGTCTCCATCGTATCCACTTTTCCAAACTCTTTTTCCCTTGTTTGGACTCTAATTTGCATGATTTGATTGGAACTAACCTGGACTGACGCTGTTTTCAGTAGAATTGCCTTGGTGTTGTTTTTGTGAAGAAATGAAAGTTCTCCAAGCGTCCGGAAAATTTAGAGAGATTATTTTTGGAAAATATGAAAAATACCTGCGCAAAGATCCACTTGAGGGGGTGGGCCAGTGGGCCACAAGCCCTGTAGTCGCCACCCCCCTGGTGGCGGATGGCAAGCTTTTGGGGCCCACGTGGCTCTGCCGCCCCCAATCTCAGCTCTATAAATTCACTTTCGTCCCAGAAAAAATAAAAAAGAGAAGATTTCGTCGCGTTTGCGATACGGAGGCGCCGCCACAACCTGTTCTTCATCTGGAGGGCAGTTCTGGAGTCCGTTTTGGGCTCCGGAGAGGGGAAATCGTCGCCATCGTCATCATCAACCTTCTTCCCTCTCCAATTCCATGAAGCTCTTCGTCGTTCGTGAGTAATCTATTCGTAGGCTCGCTGGGCGGTGATGAGTAGGATGAGATCTATCATGTAATCGAGTTAGTTTTGATGGGGATTGATCCCTAGTATCCACTATGTTCTGAGATTGATGTTGCTACTACTTTGCCATGCTTAATGCTTGTCACTGGGGCCCGAGTGCCATGATTTCAGATCTGAAATTATTATGTTGTCACCAATATATGTGTGTTTTAGATCCGATCTTGCAAGTTGTAGTTACCTACTATGTGTTATGATCCGGCAACCCCGGAGTGACAATAACCGAAACCACTCCCGGTGATGACCATAGTTTGAGGAGTTCATGTGTTCACCAAGTGCTAATGCGTTGGTCCGGTTCTTTATTAAAAGGAGAACCTTAATATCCCATAGTTTCCTTTTGGACCCCGCTGCCACGGGAGGGATGGACAATAGATGTCATGCAAGTTCTTTTCCCTAAGCACGTATGACGACACACGGAATGCATGCCTACATCACATTGACGAATGGGAGCTAGCCACATATCTCTCCGTGTTATAATTGTTGCATGATGAATACCATCCAAACAAATCACCGACCCATTGCCTACGAGTTTGCCTTGCCACTGCTATTACTCGTTACACTGCGGCTACCTACTACAATACTTTTTCTCGCGCCGTTGATGGGAAGGAATATTTTCCGTCCATGGGCAAATTCTGGCGCCATTGATACGATAGTTAGGAATAGTCTGCCGTCAACAGATCATTTCTGACACCGTTGTTATCATACTACTTTGCTGCTGACTCTTTGCTTGCAGATACTAATGTTTCAGGTGTGGTTGAATCTGACATATTCAGCTGCTAATACTCGAGAGTATTCTCTCACCTCCTGCCTGGCGTATTAACAAATTTGGGTCGAATACTCTACCCTCAAAAACTGCTACGATCCCACGTGCTGGTGGGCCGTCAACAACATTCTTCTAGTTTCGATTGCCGGAGAGTGCTAGTAGCATTCTTCTGGTGCCGTTGCAGGGGAAGGTCTGCAATCACGGAGTCAACATTTTTCTGGCGTCGTTGTCGGGGAAGGTGCTGTCACGGAGTCACATTTTTCTGGCGCCGTTGCCGGGGAGTTATTGCTATATTCTCTGAGTCACTTGGGATTTATATCTGCTGATCACTATGAAGAATCTGAAGGATCCAAAAACCAAAGTCTTGCCCTCAACTACGAGGGGAGGTAAGGAATTGCCATCTAGCTCTGCACTTGATTCACCTTCAGTTATGAGTAAGTTTGCGACATCACCTCCTGCTAGAAACCTTGATATGTCGCCTGTGCTTGATGATGCTTATGATGCTACTGCTAGAGATGCTATGCTTGCTACTATGCCTGATGATGCTATGCTTGATACTGCTAGAGATGCTATGCCTGATACTGCTATGCCTGATGATGCTAGAGATGCTATTATGCCTGATGATGCTATGCTTGATACTGCTAGAGATACTACTTTGCCCGATATTCCACTAGGGGTGTTCCTTGATGCTCATATTGCTAGAGTTACTGCCAATGCTCGTGATGCTTCTGATACTGCCGATACTATTGAGATAGAACCTGCTTTTGCTCCTGTTAGATCTAGCTCTCCTAGATATGAATTGTCTGATGTACCTGAGGGTTACGTTATGGAGGGAGAGATAGTTGAGGATTTTCTTGCGTGTAAGGATGCCCATGACGCTGAGAAATTACTTCTCAAGTGGAAGGAAAAATCGCTGAAAGCTAGGATGAAATACGACCCGAAGTTTGCCACTTCACCTATCTTTATCACCAATAAGGATTATGAATTCTTTGTCGATCCCGAGATAATCTCTCTAGTCGAATATGATCCTTTTCACGATTATGAGTCTGAGACGGTCGTAGCCCATCTTACCAAACTACACGATATAGCCACCCTTTTCACTAGTGAGGAGAAGATCCGCCACTACTACATCCTTAAGCTGTTTCCTTTCTCTCTAAAGGATGACACTAAAGCCTGGTTCACCTCTCTTGCTCCTGGATGTGTGAGTAGTCCCCAGGATATGGTCTATTACTTCTGTGAGAAATATTTCCCTGCCCATAAGAAGCAAGCTGCCTTGCAGCAAATATACAACTTTTCTCAACTCCAAGAAAAGAGTATCCCACAAGCTTGGGGGAGGCTCGTCCAGCTACAAAATGCTTTGCCTGATCACCCTCTTAAGAAGAACGAGATACTTGATATCTTCTATAACGGACTTACTGATGCCTCTAGAGACCACCTAGATAGTTGTGTCGGTTGTGTTTTTAGGGAACGAACTGTAGAACAAGCTGAGGCCCTACTGAATAACATCTTGATCAACGATAATGCTTGGACTATTCCCGAACCACCTCCTAAGCCAACTCCGAAGAAAAGAGGTATTCTATTCCTCAGTCCCAAAGATATGCAAGAAGCCAAGAAATCTATGCAAGAGAAAGGCATTAGATCTGAAGATGTCAAAAATCTACCACCTATCGAAGAGATCCATGGTCTCGATAATGCGATACAGGTAGTAGAAGTGAATTCTCAGCGTAGGTTTGATGGGAGTGATATTCCATTTGACAAACCTGCTAGCCTATGCTTTGATGAATTTGACAACTTTGTTGCCAAACAACAGAGTTTCAATGATTATGTTAGCAGACATTTGGAACAAAGTACTCGTATGCTTAGCCATTCAAGTGCTTGTGTAGACATAAATGTCAAGCTTCTGAGTAAACATGCCTCTATGATTACTACTCAGGTAGAACAAGTACTTAAAGCTCAGAACGACTTGTTCAGTGAATTAAATGACAACTCTGTCAGAGTCATTACTAGAGGAGGCAAAATGACTCAGGAACCTTTGTATCCTGAAGGTCATCCTAAGAGAATTGATCAAGATTCTCAAGGAATCAATGTTGATACACCTACTCATCCTAAGGAGAAGAAGAAGGATGATAGAAACCTACATGCTAGTTCACCAAATACTATCACACCTAAAGAACCTAATGATATTTCTGCGTCTGATGCAGAAACACAATCTGGTGATGAACATGAACCTGGTGACAATATGGACAGTGATGTTCATAATAATGCTCAACCTAGCAATGATGAGGATGTGGATATTGAACCTACGATTAATCCTGATAACCCACAACCTAAGAGATACGATAAGAATGACTTCACTCCTAGGAAGCATGGTAAAGAAAGGGAGCCATGGGTTCAGAGATCTATGCCCTTTCCTCCTAAGCCAACCAAGAAAAAGGATGATGAGGATATTGAGCGCTTAGTTGAGATGATAAGACCCATCTTTCTACAGATGCGGTTAGCTGATATGCTCAAGATGTCTCCGTATGCCAAGTACATGAAAGATACCGTGACTAATAAACGGAAGATACCAGATCTTGAGATCTCCACCATGCTTGCCAACTACACTTTCAAAGGTGGAACTCCTAAGAAACTTGGTGATCCCGGAGTGCCCACTATACCTTGCTCCATTAAAGGAAACTACGTAAGAACTGCCTTATGTGACCTTGGAGCCGGTGTTAGTGTTATGCCGCTCTCTCTTTATCGTAGCCTTGAATTGGATAAGTTGACATCCACTGAAATTTCTCTGCAAATGGCCGACAAATCAACTGCTTTCCCTATCGGCATTTGCGAGGATGTGCCTGTTGTGGTTGCTAACACCACTATCTTAACAGACTTTGTTATCTTGGATATTCCCGAGGACGATGCCATGGCTGTCATCCTTAGAAGACCCTTTTTAAACACGACAGGGGCTGTTATAGATTGCAACAAAGGCAATGTCACTTTCCATGTCAATGGTAATGAGCACACAGTGCACTTTCCGAAGAAACGATATCAAGTACATTGCATCAATGCTATCGAAAGACTTCATCGATTCTTATTGGGAGCTTTGACTGCCCTATTCCTCGTGTCAAGATGAAGTATGATTTGCTTGTTGGGGAGATACATATCCCCATTGAGGTGACTTAGTGGCTATTCGAAAATTCTCCGTTCTCTCTTGCGATTCGAAAAGGTTTTGTCATGAGGACTTGATCAACCCCATTGACGGATTTCTTTGGATGACCATGAAATGGATGAATCAAAGAGACACATACCTCTGTTTTGAGCTTTCATTTTCTGTTGCTTAGAAGAAAAATGATAGATTTAGTTTAGTTTCTCTTGTTTTCTGTTTTAGCGTCCCGGAGAAAAATATCTCGAAAATAAAAGTTCTCCGATGGTCCTGAAAATTTAGTGTGATTTTTTCTGTAATATTTGAAAATTACTGGGCCTGAGAGCTGGCCTGGGGGCCTGACCAGTGGGCCACAAGCCCTGCCACCGCGACCCCCCTGGTGGCGGCTAGCAAGCTTGTGGGGCCCACAGGGACCCCCTCCACTCATTCCAGCTCCCATCCTCTTCTTCCACCTCCAGAAAAAATTGTTTCGCAGCTCAAACCCGTGTTCTTGCTCTTTTGGCTGTGATTTTCGATCTCCTTGCTCAAAGCACCATTCTCCGAACCGTTTTGGGGAAATTACTCCTTGGTAAGTGACCCCTCCATTGGTCCAATTAGTTTTTGCTCTAGTGCTTTATCCTTCACGTATTCTTGCTACCTTGGTGACCCTGTTCTTGAGCTAGAAATGTTGATTTTAGCTGGTCCCAAGTAGTTTTAGCGCGTGATACGGTCTCTAGGCACTAGGAGGAGTAGTTGCTACAAGTTGGGTTAATCTTTATTCACTTTTCTTTCGAAGTCTCTAAAAATTTCAGAATTTTTCAGAGCTAGAAAAAGGGAAAGATGAGGAAGTTCTTGAGAGGCTCTTCAAGCCGTAACCCCAAGGAGGATGAGAAGAACCACCCCAAGTACGTAGTCCCTCGAGTCACAGAAGTTCGAGAGTGCGAGTG
Organism: Hordeum vulgare subsp. vulgare; assembly: GCF_904849725.1. Taxonomy (NCBI): domain Eukaryota; kingdom Viridiplantae; phylum Streptophyta; class Magnoliopsida; order Poales; family Poaceae; genus Hordeum; species Hordeum vulgare. The sequence goes on along the minus strand of NC_058519.1, from coordinate 263,811,827 downwards.
GCCAAGTGATGAATTTTTAAGCGCCGTTGGGCTTTATGAAGACTTCTATTACTTGGTGGAGAACGCATGTCTTACTGCGTTCATTGCAGATAAGTGCTCACAATACCTCCTCCTCACCAATATTTTCGTTCAAAGCTTCAACTTTTATCCGAGGAGGAATCCTCCCATGGTTGAGTTCATGATATACGATGTTCCCCAGTGCATGATACTACAGGATTTTTTGCAATGTATGCAAATTACCTTATGTTGGGGATATCTGTGACCCTCGTCCATGGGACTTGGAGGATTTCATTGGTACTATTGCTGTTGGAGAGGAGAGAGGAGTGTCTCGCGCTAGAATTGCTAGCATACATTTTCCTGTGCTTCGGTACTTCTCACTATTTGTGGGAAAATGTTTGATTGGCCGTGGGGAGGCTGGATCACTTAGTTCTCCAGACCTTGCGGTTTTGCGCGAAGGCCTTTATAACGATAAGACTTACAACCTAGGTGCTATAGTGGCCAAGCGGTTGAACACCAACCGTTCCAAGGGTGTCGTCTATGGAGGTATCTATGCTACCCGTCTTGTGAGACACTTTGAGATGCCCATTAGACTGGGAGAGGAAGGAGAGATGCTTCTCCCTGAGAAATATCGGGATTTTGACAGAATGGTTCGCCATGATTTTCTGGATAGAGATGCTAGTAGACGGATGATTTATAATCTGGTATTTAGTCAGGGTACTCGAGAGACTATTACTTTGCCTGCTCCTTCTTTGTTCGATCTTCATGCAGGCAGGTACACTATTATGCCCTCAGACATCTACGCATATTGGGGCTTGGACCAACCACAGGCGCCCGTGCCCGAGCCGCCAGTCCAGTACCATACGCCAGTTTATCAGTGGGAGCCACAGGAGCTCACACAATAGTGGCATCCACAGTCTGCTCCGGAGTATCCTGGAGCTGGTTATTTCCCACCATGGGAGTAGACCAAGCTAGGCCAAAAGCCTAAGCTTAGGGGAGTACGTGTTCTCACCGACTTTACATTCATGCTTATGCTTTCACTTTGTTAGCCGGTGTTCACACTTTGCCACTGTATTATCCATGCTAGTTTATTTTCGTTTTCGTTTTCTTGTTTTGTGTCCTTTTGAGAAAACCCAAAAAGATGTTTCTTTCTTCTTTTGCTTGTTGGGAGCTTTCCCGTGTAAATAGTTTTCTTTTTTCTTTGGGTCAAGGTAGAAGATATTGGTTACAATGTTTAGTGGTTCTTGCATGCATACCTGTTTTGCTTTCAAAGAGCCATATTACTTTGTCTTCTCCTTTGTGTTTGCCTGCAGATTCAGCTTAGTCCATTGCACGACCACTCTTATTATTGTTCACATCGTTCGATCATGCAAATGAAAGGCAATAATGATGATATATGATGAAGTGACTGAGACTGAAAAGCTGGTATGAACTCTATCTATTTTGTTTTTGTAAATATGACTAGCTTGTCAAACCAGATTCAGCTTTGTTGTGAGAGAACCATGTTTGCAATGACAACTTAGAGATCATAGTTTCTGATGCCATGCTTATTTAGCTGAGAGTTTATAATGGTTTGTCTTGAATGCCAATATAGATTTTGAGATGACTATGATGTAGTATGATAGGATGGTATTCTCCTTTGAATGATTCAAGTGGCTTGACTTGGCGCATGTTCATGCATGCAGTTGAAACAAAATCAACCTCTATGATGTTCGTGTTCATGGTGATTTATATCCTTTTCATGCTTGCATTTAATGTTAGTCAAACTCATTGCATCTTGATGACTGTTGTCGCTCTCTAGTTGGTCGCTTCCCAGTCTTTTGCTAGCCTTCACTTGTAATAAGTGGAAAACTCTTGTGCATCCACTTCCATAAACCCTAAAGTTTTTCCATGAGAGTCCACCATACCTACCTATTTGCGGTATCTACCTGCCGTTCCAAGTAAATTTGCATGTGCCATTCTCTAAACCTTCAAGAAATAATCTGTTTTGCATGCCCGAACCGCTCATGTGGTGACATGGGGCTATTGGTATCTTCCGTGCTAGGAGTGTTATCCTCGACATGTGTTTATTCACTGTCATTCACGAGAAAGGGGCCGGTAATTGGAATGCCCAGTTCCACGCTTAAATTGAAAACATAACTATAAAACAAGACTCCCCCTGGATTGATGTTAGTATGGACGATACCCGAGGATTCAGCTAGCCGTGGAGTGTGATTGATTGGTGGTGGGGGAGTTAAAACTTTACTTTTCTGTTTGGGAACCGCCTATAGCATGAGTAGCATGGAAGATATTGAGAACTCTTGGTCATTGCGTTGACAATGAAAGCATGCCACCCAAAATTATTATCTCTATTTTCAAAGCTTGAGCTCTGGCACCTCTGCCAATCAATGCTTCCCTCTGCGAAGGGCATGTCTATTTATTTTCCTGTCGAGTCATCCTCTTCTTATATAAGCACCAATTAGAGAGCACCTCTGTCATTTTTATGCTTTGCTTTTGATTGATATTGAGTATGACTATGACTGGATCTTCGTTGCTATGAATTACAATGTTTAGTTAGCCCTTGATATTTGAAAGTGCTCTGCATTTATGTTTTGCGGTCTCAGAAAGAGCTAGCGAGATACCACCTATTCATATTGCTTCATGCTTGTTTTGATTGAAGTGTTGGTATTTGAGACTCATTATTATTTGCTCGTTAGCTGATTATGCCATTGAAATTAGTTTACCGTGAGACCTTTGTGTCACTTGCTTATGTGGTTAACTTGTGATCTTGCTGAAATTCTGGTTATGAGTTAGACATAGTTGCAACAACAAGATCAAACAGAGTTTGTCAAAGTTTTTCTTTCTCTCTCAGTTTGTCAACTGAGTTGCTTGAGGACAAGCAAGGTTTTAAGCTTGGGGGAGTTAATACATCTCCATCGTATCTACTTTTCCAAACTCTTTTGCCCTTGTTTTGGACTCTAATTTGCATGATTTGATTGGAACTAACCTGGACTGACGCTGTTTTCAGCAGAATTGCCTTGGTGTTGTTTTTGTGTAGAAATTAAAGTTCTCCAAGCGTCCGGAAAATTTAGAGAGATTATTTTTGGAAAATATGAAAAATACCTGCGCAAAGATGCACTTGAGGGGGTGGGCTAGTGGGCCACAAGCCCTGTAGTCGCCACCCCCCTGGTGGCGGATGGCAAGCTTGTGGGGCCCACGTGGCTCTGCCGCCCCCAATCTCAGCTCTATAAATTCACTTTCGTCCCAGAAAAAATAAAAAAGAGAAGATTTCGTCGCGTTTGCGATACGGAGGCGCCGCCACAACCTGTTCTTCATCTGGAGGGCAGTTCTGGAGTCCGTTTTGGGCTCCGGAGAGGGGAAATCGTCGCCATCGTCATCATCAACCTTCTTCCCTCTCCAATTCCATGAAGCTCTTCGTCGTTCGTGAGTAATCTATTCGTAGGCTCGCTGGGCGGTGATGAGTAGGATGAGATCTATCATGTAATCAAGTTAGTTTTGATGGGGATTGATCCCTAGTATCCACTATGTTCTGAGATTGATGTTGCTACTACTTTGCCATGCTTAATGCTTGTCACTAGGGCCCGAGTGCCATGATTTCAGATCTGAAATTATTATGTTGTCACCAATATATGTGTGTTTTAGATCCGATCTTGCAAGTTGTAGTTACCTACTATGTGTTATGATCCGGCAACCCCGGAGTGACAATACCGGAACCACTCCCGGTGATGACCATAGTTTGAGGAGTTCATTTGTTCACCAAGTTCTAATGCGTTGGTCCGGTTCTTTATTACAAGGAGAACCTTAATATACCGTAGTTTCCTTTTGGACCCCGCTGCCACGGGAGGGATGGACAATAGATGTCATGCAAGTTCTTTTCCCTAAGCACGTATGATGACACACAGAATGCATGCCTACATCACATTGACGAACGGGAGCTAGCCACATATATCTTCGTGTTATAACTATTGCATGATGAATATCATCCAAACAAATCACCGACCCATTGCTTACGAGTTTGCCTTGCCACTGCTATTACTCGTTACACTGCTGCTACCTGCTACAATACTAATTCTCGCGCCGTTGACGGGAAGGAATATTTTCCGTCCACGGGCAACTTCTGGCGCAATTGATACGACAGTTAGGAATAGTGTGTCATCAACAGATCATTTCTGACATCGTTGTTATCATACTACTTTGCTGCTGACTCTTTGCTTGTAGATACTAATCTTTCAGGTGTGGTTGAATCTGACATATTCAGCTGCTAATACTCGAGAGTATTCTCTCACCTCCTGCGTGGCGTATCAACAAATTTGGGTCGAATACTCTACCCTCGAAAACTGCTACGATCCCACACGCTGGTGGGCCGTCAACAACATTCTTCTATTTCGATTGCCGGAGAGTGCTAGCAACATTCTTCTCGTGCCGTTGCAGGGGAAGGTTTGCTGTCACGGAGTCAAGCACGGCGGTGCATAACTTGCTAGTTGGCTTGTGCTATGAAAGTAGTCCCAAAGGTGATAGGTACCCAAAGAGGATACAAAAACTTCCATCGTCATGTGCATTGAGTAGAAAGAGAAGTTTGATTCCTCTCAATTAGTTTTGAGACGTGGATTTGGTAATATTAAGAGTTATGTTAGTAGGGTGTTGTGAATCTAGAAATACTTGTGGTGAGGTTAGTCATTCCCGTAACATGCACGTATGGTGAACCGCTATGTTAGGAAGTCAGAGCATAATTGATATTTTGATTGTCATCCTTTGTGTTGCGGTCGGGATCGCGCGATGGTTAACACCTACCAACCCTTCCCCTAGGAGTATGCGTTTAGCACTTTGTTTCTATTACTAATAAAAACTTTTGCAACAAGTATGTGAGTTCTTCATGACTAATGTGAGTCCATGGTATAGATGCACTTTCACCTTCCACCATTGCTAGCCTCTCTAGTGCCGCAATTTTCGCCGGTGCACAAACCCACCATATGCCTTCCTCAAAACAGCCACCATACCTACCTACTATGGCATTTTCATAGCCATTCCGAGATATATTGCCATGCAACTCCCACTGTTCCGTCTCATGACTCGTGTCGTCATTCTCATATTGCCATTGCATGATCGTAAGATAGCTAGCGAGATGTTTCAACGTCATACGCCAAGCTAGATCGTTGCACATACCGGTACACTGCCGGAGGCATTTCCTATAGAGTCATCATCGTTCTAAGCTTTGAGCTGTGAGTAAATAAAAGTGTGATGATCATCATTATTAGAGCATTGTCCCATGTGAGGAAATAAAAAAGAGAGGCCAAAGTTGCCCACACAAAAAAGGGGAGAAAAAAAGAGGCCCAAGAGCCCCCCCCCCAAAAAGAGAGAGAGAGAGAGAAGGGACAATGCTACTATCTTTTTCCATACTTGCGCTTCATAATAGCACCATGTTCTTCATGATTGAGAGCCTCTCGTTTTGTCACCACCATATACTAGTGGGAACCTTTATTATATAACTTGGCTTGTATATTCCAATGATGGGCTTCCTCAAAATTGCCCTAGGTCTTCGTGAGCAAGCAAGTTGGATGCACACCCACTAGTTCTCCTTTTGAGCTTTCACATACTTATAGCTCTAGTGCATCCTTTGTATGGCAATCCCTACTCATTCACATTGATATCTATTAATGGGCATCTCCATAGTCCTTTAATACGTCGAGTCAATGTGACCATCTCCTCCTTTTTGTCTCACAACCACCACCACACTCTATTCCACCTATAGTGCTATATCCATGGCTCACGCTCATGTATTGTGTGAGAGTTGAAAAAGGTTTGAGAAAGTAAGAGTGCGAAAACAATTACTTGGCCAATAACGGGGTTGTGCATGATTTACATTAGTTGTGTGAGGATGATGGAGCATAGCCAGACTATATGATTTTGTAGGGATAACTTTCTTTGGTTTTGTTATTTCGAAAGTTCATGATTACCTTGCTAGTTTGCTTGAAGTATTATTGTTTTCATGTCAATAGCAAACTATTGTTTTGAATCTTACGGATCTGAACATTCATGTCACATGAAAGTAGTTACAAAGGACAACTATGCTAGGTAGCATTCCACATCAAAAATTCAGTCTTTATCACTTCCCTACTCGAGGACGAGCAGGAGTTAAGCTTGGGGATGCTTGATACGTCTCCAACGTATCTATAATTTTTGATAGTTCCAAGCTATTATCTTGTCAAACTTTGGATGTTTTGTATGCCTTTTATAACTTTTTTGGGACTAACTTATTAACTCAGTGCCAAGTGCCAGTTCCTGTTTTTTTTTTCTCCGTGTTTTTGACCCTTTTCAGAGGAGGATTTTAAACGGTGTCCAAACGGAATAAAACTTCCGAAAAGATTTTTTCCAGAACAGAAGATACGCGCCAGACTTGAGAACCAAGGCAGGGGCCAGCAGGGGACCCACAAGCCCCCTAGGCGCGACCAGGGGCCCCGGGCCTAGCAGGCTTATGGGCCCCCTGTGGCCCGTCTGCCCTATCTCTTCCTCCTATAAATCTAGAAAAATTCCCAAACTGCGAGAGAGATCCACGAAAATACTTTTCCGCCGCCGCAAGCTTCTGTCTCCGCAAGATCCCATCTGGGGCACCTTCTGGTGCCCTGCCGGAGGGGAGATTCAGATACGGAGGGCTTCTTCATCAACACCATGACCTCTCCGATGATGCGTGAGTAGTTCACCATAGACCTTCGGGTCCATAGCTTGTAGCTAGATGGCTTCTTCTCTCTCTTGGACCTTCAATACAAAGTTCTCCATGAGCTTCATGGAGATCTATCCGATGTAATATTCTTTTGCGGTGTGTTTGTCGAGATCCGATGAATTGTGGATATATGATCAGATGATCTATGAATCTTATTTGAGTTTCTTCTGATCTCTCTTATGCATGATTTATATCCTTGTAATTCTCTTCAATTTGTGCTTTTTTTTGGCCAACTTGATCTATGATTCTTGCAATGGGAGAAGTGCTTGGTTTTGGGTTCATACCGTGCGGTGACCTCACCCAGTGACAGAAGGGGTACCGAGGCATGCATCATGTTGTTGCCATCAAGGGTAAAAGATGGGGTTTTCATCATTGGTTTGAGTTTATCCCTCTACATCATGTCATCTTGCTTAAAGCGTTACTCTGTTCGTCATGAACTCAATACACTAGATGCATGCTGGATAGCGGTCGATGTGTGGAGTAATAGTAGTAGATGCAGAAAGTATCGGTCTACTTGTCTCGGACGTGATGCCTATATGTATGATCATTGCCTTAGATATCGTCATGACTTTGCGCAGTTCTATCAATTGATCAACAGTAATTTGTTCACCCACCGTAATATTTGCTATTTTGAGAGAAGCCTCTAGTGAACACTATGGCCCCCGGGTCTACTTCACACCATATGTTGAGCCTTACTCTTTTACTTCGTTGAACTTTCCGCCTTCAGATCTCACTTTGCAATCAATCTTGAAGGGATTGACAACCCCTTTATAGCGTTGGGTGCAAGCTCTTTTGTGTTTGCGCAGGTACTCTGGACTTGACGCGATTCTCCTACTGGATTGATACCTTGGTTCTCAAACTGAGGGAAATACTTACTGCTCCTGTGCTGCATCACCCTTTCCTCTTCAAGGAAAAAACCAATGCAAGCTCAAGAGGCAGCAGAGACTGATTCACAATTTGAGCGAAGCCGAGCGTTGTACTCGAAGCCGTACCATCAAATACTTCAAGGTCTAGTGGAGCGACCACACCGAAGCAGAGGCAACATGGGAACGTGAAGACTATCTTAGATCCGAGTTTCCGTACCTTTTTAGCACCTAACTTAGGAATCTTGGGGACGAGATTCTTGTAAGGAGGATATGTCTGTCACACCCTATTTTCACACCACCTTGTCTCCCTTTTAAAATTTGGTATAAGTTAAAACTTTTTAAGTGAATGCGATGAATGCCTTGTTTGTCATTGGTTTTTTTGACCGACTACTGTAGGGAATCACCCCACAATCTTTTTTATTAATTCTATAAAAAGAGTTTGTATGTACAAGGGAGGGAAAGAATATACAAAATAATAGAAGTGAGGGGAGGGGGTGTATGAGATACAAACCTCAAGGAGGTAAAAATGCTATCCATCTAAGGAGATCATCCCTAAAACTAGGTTTAATCCTGCGAGCTAGGAGAGAAATATCATGAATAAAGCTAGACCTCCATTTTCTGAACCTAGGTTGCTGATGATGGAAAACTTTGGCATTTCTCACAGTCCAGATGTTCTAGCAAGCAATGAAGACAACTTCAGGGAAGAATGGATGATGAAAGTATCTTCTTGCAGCTAAAGAAGTAGTCCACATGGAATTTCCCTGCCATGATATCTGAATATAATTCCAGATCCTGGTACTGAAAAGACAGTTGAAAAACAGATGATATCTGTCGTCCTTGGTCCTGGAATGGCATAGAACACATAGATTTGAATCAGACACATTCCAGTGACGCCTCTCCAGCATATCTTGAGTGTTGAGTCTGTCCATGATCAACAACTAGGCAAACATCTTAATTTTCATAGTGCAACAGCTCTTCCAGATCCAGCTGAGCAAGGGGTTTGGTGTGATGGGTTGGTGGATATGGAGATAATACTTCTTGGCAGTGTAAGCTTTAGAATCTTTACTCCAGAGCCAGACATCATTAGCATTTTGGTTTATAGCAATGTCCTGAAGCAGAGTGTTGACATTATCTAGTTCTCGATAGGCTTGTTCAGAGAGAGGTAAATGGAACATGGAAAGCATACTATTCTCTTGGAAAGCATGGAAAACTTCCTCAACAGTGCAAAATGAATCGATAACAAAAAAGAACAGTCTCTGGAACCTAGAAGCAAGAGGTATGATAGAATCTCCAATCAACCAGGAATCAGACCAAAACAAGAATGTATCACCTCTATTGGGTTTAACATATGTCATAGTTCTGAAATTATCCAGACGCTTGCAGATGTCTTTCCACCAAAAGGAACCACAAAGTGATGTACCTTGGGGAACTGTGTTATGGTAGTATGTGTTCCAAATTAGTTTGACCGAGGGTATATCAGCTTTGTTCAGGAATTTGTCTACATGTTTGAGCAGCAGGGCCTCATTCTGGACAACAAGATGCATGACCCCAACCCACCCTTCATCTTAGGTCTGCATACAAGGTCCCAGGCAGCAAGAGAGGGGGCATAATCTTGACCATTCTTTCTCCATAAACATTGTCGTTGGATCCGCTCTAGATGTTTAAGGATCCCTGGAGGAACATCTAACCTGCAGAGAAAGAAGATAGGGACCGAAGAGAGAGCTGAGTTCAAATATTGTAAACGCCCCCTGAGCCAGGAAGGATGAACTAGCACTGAGTCTTCTTTCCATATTATCCACTAAGGGCATGAGATCAATTATCCTTGGTTTGGTTGTTCCCACAGGTAAACCAAGATAGGTGAATGGCAAGGAACCCACCTTGCAACCAATAGCATCAGCTAACCTTTGGAGTTGTCCTTGATCTATGTTGATGGGGAGCAGAGCAGACTTGTGATAATTCACCTGAAGACCAGTGGATTGGGAGAACAGAAGTAGCATATTTTTTGAATTCAAGCAACTGAGATTCTTCTGCAGGTAGAATGATGAGAGTATCATCAGCATACTGTACTATGGGGAAGTCTCTGTCATGGCAGGGAATTGGCAATTGAATGAGGCCATCCTCCAAGAGCTTATTGACCAATGTTTGAAGGAAATCTGCAACAATTGCAAAGAGAAGAGGGGACATGGGGTCTCCCTGTCTGACCCCTTTCTTACACATGAACTTCCTTCCAGGAACTCCATTTAGAAGTACAGAGGAGGAGCCCGAAGTGAGCAGCTGTTGCACCCATAGGAGCCATCTATCATTAAAACCCTTGTATGTGAGAATCTGAAAAATGAACTCATGTTCCACAGAATCAAAAGCCTTTTCAAAATCCAGTTTGTTGTATGTGTGCTTGTGAGTAGATCTCTTAAAAATCAGTTTTCAAAATAATATTTCCACAAAAACCACTCTTAGTTATTTTAATAAATTAAAACCTTGCTTTGGGGTTTGCACTAAAAGTCTCTTAATTTAAGGGAGTGCCTTCACCCAAAAATTTGTATTTTGATTCTAATGTGATTATAACTCTTCAAAACCATTAAATGGTTATTTTAAAGTCATTTTCCTATTTTATTTAATTGTCCTTTTCTAAGGCGAGAAATGGTATTTCTGGTTGGAAAATTATTTTTTCACCTTAGAAAAATCTGAGAAAACTTGGGAATACTTAGAGGATATATATTTGGGTGCATGCGCTTGGGTTCGCTCGCTAGCTCGCGAGTTGGCCAGCTGGGCCCGCCCAACCATTGGCCGAGCTATGCTAGTGAGGTGGACTTTCTCTTTTTATTTTTAATCCTAGCTTTAAAATAATGCTATAGGATTAATTATTTATCCAAACTTAAATATCTTTCCACCATAATTCTTGTAAAATTGCGTAGTACTCCCACTGTACCATAATATTTGTTGTTGGGGAGAACTAGTCTCGTTCTCCCCAAGAACAAGTATTTAGGAACAGAGGGAGTATTTAATAGTGTTGTTTGCAGAATTTTTATAAAAACTTTTAGGCACAGGTTATTTAAAAACCTACTTTAATTATATTTAAACTCCTGTGAAAAGACTTTTTAAAATACTTTTTCATTCCAAAACCAGAAACAAATATTCTTATAACTAATAATAGGATTTTACAGAACAAGGTAGCATTTTTGATGTGAGCTTGCACTCTGTTTTGGTTGCGGTCCTTATTATTATTACTATTACGATGATAGATCATGCACTTGACGAAGGACTTCGACCCGAAGACCTCGAAGACCCCGGATACCTAGCTGATCAAGGCAAGCAGCCCTTTGACCAAGCCTGAGAAAATGTTTTATGCATGACATGTTGATTGCTTTATTCCTATGCATATAGTTATGATTAATTGGTACACCCTGGTATGGTGTTACCGATGGCTCCTCTGGAGCACTTGCATTTGAGCATGACCTTACCATCTATGAGGGTCATGTAGATAAAGTTGACAAGTAGTTGGTAGTGCTACACATAGAATGATCATATGCATGGTGCCAATAACACAGAGGTGATATCAAAGGTTTTACGAAAACCCCGTCGGGTGCCACTAATGCCCGAGGGTGATGGTGTTGAGTTGGATGACCACTTCAGAAAGAAGTAGTGTACCGGAAAGGTTTTGTGTGAGTGGTTTCAAAAATTGGATTAGATTCAAGATTTGTCCACTGTCCCAACCTTACAAGTGCGACCATGATACCCCTTTATGGGACGGGGCTATGTTGATTACTCTGGTCGTGCTAGCAAGGAGCCTACATTACTAGTGGCGGGACTGATATGGTTGCTCTCGTGACGGGGTCGTGCCATGTAGGACGACTATGCCATTTTTACGTGTTCTGGGCACACCGTTGGTCCCTGCATGGCTGATACGATCTAGAGTTGGTTCTCGTAAGACGCACATCATGTGGGCTGGGTACCAATCGAGTGGACTCTTTGTCTAGTGTCGTTAGGGGAAAGGCATTGATCGAGTACTTACCTCGGGTATGTCATATACCGTGAGTCGTGGATGACACAGAAGTTTCCCGGATTTTGTGGGTACAGCATACAACCTCTACAGAGTGTAAAACTATTCGAATAGTCGTGTCCATGGTCAAGGACAGTTTGGTGGAGCTTCTTAAACTACGTCTAGTATTTTCCGCATAAACCAAGTGTGCGTGTGTATAAAGGAGTTACATGAGAAAGTGATTACTTGGCCAAGTTTGGTGACTTGACATGGAGGATGAACATGAGGTGTTCTGTCCTCGGATTATTTATATTGATATCTATAACCTGATCTTAGGGTTACTACCTACTTATTGATGCATGACTAAATACATGACCATGTTTACGCATTAATAAAACTTGCTTTCCGCAAAGACTACACCATTCTTCATATTACATTCAATTGCATAACCCGCATCATGGGTTGTTTGCGGGTAGAAATCAAAGTACTCATTGGCTTGCCACTGGTTATTTAATTGACCAGACATGGAGGAACCAGAATATGGAGAAAAATTCATTATCGGAGACGGACATGTGAACTAGGACGCTTCCCAATCAGAATGCATGTTGGTTAGGCTGATGGCATGGGTTCACGTTTACTACCAAAAATTCCACTAGAAGTTGAGTTGGTGTGATTGGCCTTCATGGCCCTACCTATGTAAGACTCGACCATAATGGTCCTTATTTGTATCAAACGTTAATTATGGAGGTAAGACTCTTGTTATTCACTATCTATGTGTTCAGTGAGCATTGATCTCTGGGATCAATGTACACGTTCATTCGGCGATCTCGGCTCGTAAGTCGGGGTCCCCACACCAGCATCCATCTCATGACCGCGTAGCATCATGCTAGCAAGATTCATGATGACACCCAACCTTGCACCCATGACCGAGAGAAGTACCACCGTGACAACTGCCTCACTACAAGTGACGCGGGCGACAGCCGCAACAACTATGTTTGGCCATCGCCTCAACTTGTCACACAACGATGGAACAACGACATCCTAGGAGTAGCGGCCATGACATGGGCTTGCTCCTAGTTTAGATGCACTAGCTCTATGGAGTATGCCACAAGAGGCAATCGTTCAGACGAGGAGCCATAGATGCAGGCAAACCTCCAATTTCAAACTCAGGGATTTTTGTGATTTTGTTTTCCTACGAAGGAAGTTTGGTTGCGCCACGAGCGGCCGCTCCCAGCCATGCTTTGATCGGATCCAACACCATGTGGAGCACCACTGCCAGTGCAACATGATCCTTCAGAACTTCCAGCTGACGCCTACAACTCGCCAAATGTTGCTCATAGCACCACGGGAGTGGAACCTGCTACTCGTAAATTGCATTGAGTTTTTCTCCCAAAGAGGAGACAAAATGCAACGTAGTATAGATAAGTGTTTTCCTCAATGAGAACCAAGGTTATTGAACCAATAGGAGAACCACGCAAATTCTCATCATCAGCACCTACACACAAAAAGAGCAAACACTTGCACCCAACGCAGGCAAGAGGATTGTGAAGCCCCTTGAAGTCGTTACTTGCGAGTATTAAGTAATGATAGATAGATAATGTAAATATAAAATAAAATAACAGAAGATAAATGGTAGCAATATTTCAAGGTTTTCAGTAATATATTTTGTGAAGACCCGAGGGCCATAGTTTTCGCTAGAAGCTTCTCTCTCGAAGAAAACATAAAGTGGGTAGACAAATTGCTATTGGGCAATTGATAGAAAAGTGCATAGTTATGAAATATTTATTCACGACAATGATCATACATATAGGCATCACGTCCATAAGCAAGTAGACTGAAAGCACATGTGCTCCCTTGGTGGTTTTGATAATTCATGACAACTTACATTGTCTCTTGGAATAACCCTTTTACCTAGTATATTTCAGGTTTAGTCCACAGAGAGATTTGGCTATAGGATTGAGTGGAGATGCCCCTTGGTTAAGGAAGGAATAGGATTGGCTCAAGCTTCAAGCAAGAAGACTCTTCATTTTACACTTTGTGAGAAATCACATTTGAGTCCATAGGAAAGCCAATACTATTAAAAGGGGATGAGGTGTTATGATGACTTGGTTGCTAAAGTGCTTAGAGTTAGCCACCAAAAATACTCACCCACTCTTCCACAAAATATATCTATCCCAAGCCAAATGTCCAAAATCGGTGCCACCAACAATTTCTACTCATCCCTACCGATTTCAGACGTAGATAGATCCTAGCCAAACCCTACCACTTCAGTGCAACCGAAACTGCATCGGTGCTACCGAGTTCATGTGACCAACTTTCTATTGCGTCGGTATACAAAATTGGAATTTCCGAGTTTGAGTATCGGTGTCACCGAGTTGTGTCATCTGACCTTAGTCACCTTTTCGGTTCCACCGAGTTGTGTATATTGGTTCCATCGAGATTCAAAGTTACTGCCTTTTAAGAAAGTCGGTACCACCGAGTTTGTAACTTCGGTGTCACCGAGTTGGTCAATCATGGTGTAACAGTTGGATTTTGTGTGCTTCCAATATATACCCCTCCATCCACCTCTCATTCGTAGAGGAAGCACTCAGAACACACACTTCATTGCCAGATTCATTTTTCTGAGAGAGAGCCACCTACTCATGTGCTGAGATCAAGAGATTCCATTCCAACCATTTGAACCTTGATTTCTATCCTCCCCAAGTTCCTTTACACAAGATCAAACTCTCATACCCTTCCAAATCTGAGAGAGAATGATTGAGTGTTGAGGAGACTATCTTTAGAAGCAGAAGAGCAAGGAGTTCATCGTTCTACCACATCGATTACCTTTTGAGGGGTGGTGCCTCTTAGATTGGTTAGGTGTCGCTTGGGAGCCTCCTACTTCATGTTGTGGAGTTGAACCAAGATGTTTGTAAGGGCAAGGAGATCACTTACTTCATGAAGATCTACCATGAGTGAGGCTGGTCCTGTGTGGACGGAAGTCATGGTGGAATAGACATGGCCGCTTCTTTATGAACCCCTAGTCGGTGGAGGCCTCCATGGACTCTCGCAGTCGTTACCCTCCGTGGGTTGAAGTCTCCACTAACATGGACGTACGATAGAGCCACTTAGGAACCATGCCAAAAATCGTCGTGTCAACTTCTTCGCGTTTGGTCTTCCTAAACTCTACCCCTTACTACATGTGCAATGTATTTATTTTCCGCTGCCATATTTGTTGACTAGCATGTGTAGGGTGCACTAGACTTGTTAGAATCACTAAAATCTACCAACCATTAAATTTGGAAATGGCTAGGATTTTAATTTATGCAAGTAGTCTATTCACCCCCCTCTAGACACCTCTTCTATCGATCCCTCAATTGGTATTAGAGCAAGGTCTCCAAAACCTTGGTTTAATCACCATTGGAGGAAGATGGATGTGACTAGTTTGGGGAATATTAGTTGTAGAGTGCCTATTCTTGATGGGGAATATTTCAGACAATGGAAATATGAAATGCTTGATATATTTGATAAATTCCATTTGCAGAAGAATGTTAAATATCCATATGAGCCTCCCATTGATTCTTTGCATCCTTCTCATGATGAAGAACATGATATGCTTGGTAATCTCAAAACTGTAAATCTAATCATTAGAGGACTGCCAAGTAATGTGCTTAATCAATTGAAAATTTTTGAGTGTGATCACACATTATGGAAAGACTTAGAGAAAAGATATCCCAATTAATCATTGAAAAATCTTGAGATCATTATCCATAAATGCATTGCCTTTCACAAAATGAAGCCAATCGATCCTAATTCTGATAAATGCCTTTTTGAGCTTCGCGACCTCATGCGTGATAAAGCAGATGTCATTACCATTAACAATGTCATTTTTGATGCCATTCGAATGCATAAATATGAACATTGTCATAGTCACAATTCTAATGAAATTCTTGTTTCTTATGACGAGGATATTTTGTCCGGCAACGATAATGTGGAGCATCGCTACTACGATGAAGATGAAGAGTTTGACATCGAGTATGAGAAGACCATGAAGAACCTTAGTCTTATGGCTAACCTTAGAGACTACATGGCCGATAGAAAGGAGTGGGTTCTCGACAATGGATGCACCGATCACATGACCGGAGATAAAGACATTTTCCATGAGATCACACCAAACTATGGACCTCGAAGGTATGTGAATTTTGGAGACAACTCCAAGGGTAAGGTACTTGGTCTTGGCAAGGTGGCCATATCTCATTATAGTTCCATTCAAGACATCATGCTTGTTGAATCCCTTGGTTACAATCTTCTTTCCGTATCTAGACTAGTATATTTTGGTTTTAATGTGCTATTTACGAAAGCTGACTACCAAGTGTTTCGCCGTGATAATCATAACATGGTCTTTACGGATTTCTGTAGAGGTGATCTATACATTGTCGATTTCACTAAAAAATTCAAACCCCATACATGTCCTATTGTAAAATCTTCTAAAGGTTGGTTATGGCATAGAAGGTTAGGACATGTAGGTATGCGTAACCTTGACAAGCTTATCAAAGGTGATCATATTCTTGGTGTTATAGATGTTATCTTTGACAAACATAGACTTTGTAGTGCTTGTCAAGAAGTAAAGCAAGTTGGTGGAAGTTATCCCGTGAAGAACATCATGACTACAAGAAGGCTACTCGAGCTGCTTCACATGGATCTTTTTGGTCCCAATACTTATAAGAGCCTCGGTAGAAATTCTTATCGTCTAGTCATTGTTGATGATTTTTCTAGATTCACGTGGGTATTATTTCTTGATGATAAGTCGCAGGTACAAAAGATCTTCAAGAACTTCACTCGGAAAGCTCAAAATTAGTTTGAAGTGAAGATCAAGAAAGTTCGGAGCGACAACATAATGGAATTCAAGAACACTAATGTGGATACTTTTCTTGATGAAGAAGGTATCTCACATGAGTTCTCGGCAACCTACACACCTCAACAAAATGGAGTTGTTGAGAGGAAGAAACCGTACTCTCATAGAGATGGCGAGAATGATGCTTGACGAATACAAGAAGCCAAGACACTTTTGGGCAGAAGGCGTGGAAACAACTTGCCATGCCATAAACCTACTGTACTTACACAAGCTTCTCTGTAAAACGTGATACGAGCTACTCACCGGTAACAAACCCCAAGTTGGATACTTTTGAGTATTCGGCTGTAAGTGCTACATTCTTGATAAGCATCACCATGCTAAATTTGCTCCTAAATCTCATGAAGGTTTTCTACTTGGTTACGGATCAAACTCTCACACATACCGAATGGCTTCACTCAAAAAGTTGAAGAGACGATAGATGTGAAGTTTGATGAATCTAATGGTTTGCAAGTCGAACAATTGCCAAATGATGTAGGAGATAAGGAACCTTCAGAAGCCATCCAATATCTACCTATCGGCAAGATTCGTCCCATGGAGGTGAAGGAAAGTACTTCATCAACTCAAGTGGAAGCTCCTACTTCGCGTCAAGGCGAACCACAAAATGACATGGAGGCATCCACAAGCGGTGCACGACATGATGAAAAAGAAGAAGTGCATCATGATGATCCACCTCAACCTTCCTCACCACCACCTCAAGGAGATGACACCGTTAACGAAAACGTGCAAGAAGATGATGAAGAAGAAGCTCCACCATCCAACAAGAAGAAGCTGTCACGAGTCCGAGCAAGAGTGGACAAAGATCATCCGCTGAATCAAATCTTCGGTGACATGCAAACCGGGAGAATCACTCGCTCTAAATCTCGTTTAGCTAACTTTTGCTAGCATTATTATTTCATCTCTAGCATTGAGCCTTTGAAGGTAGAAGAAGCCCCTCAAGACCCGGATTGGGTGAATGCCATGCACGAAGAGCTACACAACTTCGAGAGGAATCAAGTGTGGACACTTGTTGAAAAACCCGAAGACAAGCACAACATATTGGTACAAGATGGGTGTTTTGTAACAAGCAATATGAAGATGGACAACTTACGCAACAAGGCACGTCTCGTAGCCCAAGGATACACGCAAGTCGAAGGTATGGACTATGGTGAGACTTATGTCCCCGTTGATAGACTTGAAGCCGTTCGCATTCTTCTTGCTTATGAAAATCACCATGATATTACTCTTTACCAAATGGATATCAAAAGTGCTTTTCTAAATGGTGAAATTGAGGCGGAGGTCTATGTCAAACAACCTCCCGGATTTGTGAACCCTAAGAAACCTAATCATGTTACAAACTTCGTAAAGATTTATATGGTCTTAAACAAGCCCCTAGAGCTTGGTACAAATGCCTAACGAAGTTTCTCATTCAAAAGGGTTTTGAAATTGGTAAAATTGACGCAACCTTATTCACTAAAAGAGTTAATGGAGAACTATTTGTATGTCAAATATATGTGAATGATATTATCTTTGGTTCTACTAACCCACATTTTTGTGAGAATTTTGGAAAGTTGATGTCCGAGAAATACGAGATGTCAATGATGTGCGAGCTGAAATTCTTTCTTGGATTGCAAATCAAACAATTGAGAGAAGGTACCTTTATCTCTCAAACCAAGTACATAAAGGACTTAATCAGGAAATTCAATATGCAAGAGTGTAAAGGTATGAGAACCCCCATGCCTACTAGTGGACATATTGACCTCACTAAGGAGGACAAACTAGTTGATCAAAGAGTTTATCGATCAATGATTGGTCATTGCTATATATATGTGCCTCCCGTCCTGATATCATGTTGAGTGTTTGCATGTGTGCCCGATACCAATAGGCACCTAAAGAGTGTCATATACTGACTGTTAAAAGAATCATGTGATACCTAATACATACACCAAACTTTGGAATATGGTATCCCAAGGGATCTTCTTTTAATCTTGTTGTCTATTCCGACTCAGACTATGCCGGAGACAAGGTTGATAGAAAATCCACCTCGGGTACATGTCAATTTCTTGGGAGATCTCTCGTGTCTTGGTCATGCAAGAAACAAAACTCGGTATCTTTTATCTATTGCCGAAGCTGAATCTATAGCCGCCGGATCATGCTGTGTGCAATTTATATGGATGACTCAAACTCTCAAGGATTATGGCATTCATGTTAGAAATGTTCCATTGTTGCGTGACAATGAAACTGCTATTAAAATTGCTTATAATCCTGTGCAACATTCTAAAACAAAACATATTCAAGTGCGACATCATTTGATTTGTGACCATGTTGGTAAAGGAGATATAGATCTTAAGCATGTTTGTACTAACAAACAATTTTATGATATCTTTACCAAACCACTTGATGAGAAAGTATTTTGCCATTTGAGGAGTGATTTAAACATCATTGATGCTTCAAACTTGATCTAGACTCACTCGGGTGCATGCAAGGGCATGAGCTTTATTGTCAATTCCATGATGCTATTGAGATGACACTATCTTATATCTTGAAAACTATGCTCCCTTGTATTGCATCTAACCTTTTGTAGGTACTTGGAAGAAATACAATTCACACAATTTCCATTAGCTCACATCAAAAGCAATATTGACATGGCCAAGTATCAACAACCCCTTCTTCAGAGATGGAGGAAGAAGACAACAAAATCATATCCTTGACAATTATATGATAATGAAATTCGCTCATGTCCTTTGGATATATTATGTTCTTCCTTGCATGACTAACCATTGTAGGTGAAAAGTGAACCAAAACGACAAGGATAGCTCCCAACTCAGGATG
Organism: Hordeum vulgare subsp. vulgare; assembly: GCF_904849725.1. Classification (NCBI taxonomy): domain Eukaryota; kingdom Viridiplantae; phylum Streptophyta; class Magnoliopsida; order Poales; family Poaceae; genus Hordeum; species Hordeum vulgare. Next base: position 263,792,568 of record NC_058519.1, on the reverse strand, counting down.
ATCATCATCAACATTGAGCATCCACCACAAGTTCACCTACATGCCACGTCATCAACATCATTCGGAGGTATGTACTCATATCCTTGATAAAGCTTTACACCAAGTCATGAGGTAAAGCAACTCAGGTGATATGAATACATTAAAATGCTTAATCGAAAAATGGTAACCCCATTTTTGTTCTTAACTATGAGTATGACCTATGATCAAGTATTCTTTCTTGACTCCTCAAGTCAAATACTCTAACATAGGTGACCTAGTCACCGCCCCACATCTAGATGGAGTTTCTTGTATGGTTCACATTTTCAATTCATATATTCTTGGAACCATTCAACTCTCATCTATATGTATGTATATATATATTCTGAAAAAACGAAAAATATTTGGTATTGTCTCTTGTCTTGATTTCATTTCTCAATTGGTATCTTATACCAATCCTTATATTTTCTTTCTGTCTATTTCTTTCAGTTCAGGAGTTGATTTTCTTTGCAAACCGGTTTCACCGATCTTGGAAACTTGGTGCAACCGATTTCTCCCAGAGGCCTGATTTTCATTCTGAGTTCTACCGAACTTCTTTGCCTCGGACTCCCATATTATCACTTCCTTTGATTTTCTGATATTTTATGGACCTTTACCTTAGGGAGAGAAATATTATCAATGATCCCATGTTTCATTACCTCCTAAGATCTTATTCACAATTTTATGAGACAAAATCAGTTTTAAGATTATTTTTCGAGGGGGAGAAAACTTCTCTATGGGGAGAAAACCTTAGTGATCCCGCAATATAAGAGGGAGAATCATCTAGGATCCCTATCATAGGGGGAGATAGTTCAAGGAACTCTTATCTATATTAAAAGGGGGTGAACATTCAATGAACCCTTACCTACTATCTAAGGGGGAGAAAAGTCAAATTCAAGGAACCCTTATTGAAGAGAGAAGTATCAAGAATCCCTTTCTCTCAATGAGTCCTTACCCTCTAACCTGTTTGGCAATTAATGCCAAAGGGGGAGAAATATCAAAGCTTCTAATGAACCTATGTAAAGGGGAGAAATATCACCAATAAGCTTACATAAAGGGGGAGAAATATCAATAGGGGAGATATATGTTCCTAAGGGAAGGTTTGCCTAAGGGGAGATCTATCTAAGGGGAGATGTATCAAACCTTACATATTAAGGGCGAGAGAGATAAAATTGTTTCTATCATTGCTATTCTATCACTCTTTTGATTGAACTTCTCTTACCCTACCTACTACCAATATCTACATGCTATGATTCAGGGGGAGAGGAAATTCTTGCATATTCATCCTTAGGGGAGAAAGTTCTAAATTCTCTTGGAGGCATATCTATCATCAAATCCTATTTTCAATATATCTTCAATATATTGGTATTTTTGAAGCTCTTTGCATCTTTACAATAGAGTACACTTGTGTTATCTAACATTTGTTTTCTCAAGTGTATTTCTACTGCTAAGACGCTGAGGAACATCAAGGTAAGTATATGCATCATATCCCTGTTTATGATGATCTCTCGTCTTTTGCACATATTGTTTGCAAGAGTGAGTAATGAACATGTAAGTTCTTCATTCACATATGTTTGATGCATATAACCAAGATCCATATGGCTTGTCTTTTCATTCTACCTTGTGTGTGCCGTTGCATTCCAAAGCGACTATCCATTTAAAAGGGATTGCGCACATTTAGGGGGAGCTTGTACTAGTCATGTTTCCTTCAAAGCTATCATATTCTAATGCCTATCTTTATTTGAAGCTTTGATCGTATGTTGTCATCAATTACCAAAAAGGGGTATATTGAAAGCACATATGCTCCCTTGGTGGTTTTGATAATTCATGACAACATACATTGTCTCTTGCAGTAACACTTTAACCTATTATATTTCAGGTTTAGTCCACACAGAGCTTTGGCTATATGATTGAGTGGATATGCCCCTTGATGAAGGAAGGAATAGGATTGGCTCAATCTTTAGCAAGAAGACTCTTCATTTTACACTTTGTGAGAATTCACATTTGAGTCCATAATAAAGCCAATACTATTAAAAGGGGATGAAGTATTATGATGAATTGGTTGCTCAAGTGCTTAGAGTTAGCCACCAAAAATACTCAGCCAATCTTCCATAAAATATATATGTCCCAAGACAAATATCCAAAATTTGTGCCACCAACAATTTTTACTCGGCCCTACCGATTTCAGACTTAGACAGAACCTAGCCAAACCCTACCACTTCGGTGCAACAGAAACTGCATCGGTGCTACCGATTTCATGTGACCAACTTTCTGTTGCCTCGGTACACAAAATTGGAATTTCCGAGTTTGAGTATCGGTGTCACCCAGTTGTGTCATCTAACCGTTATTCACCATTTTGGTGACACCGAGTTGTGTATATCGGTTCCACCGAGATTCAAAGTTACTACCTTTTGAGCAAGTCGGTACCATCGAGTTTGTAACTTTGGTGTCACCGAATTTGTAACTTTGGTGTCACCAAGTTGGTAAATCATGGTGTAACAGTTGGATTTTTGTACCTATATATACCCCTCCACTTACCTCTCATTCATAGAGGAAGCACTCAGAACACACACTACATTGCCAGATTCATTTCTGTAAGAGAGAGCCACCTACTCATGTGTTGACATCAAGAGATTCCATTCCAACCATTTGAACCTTGATTTCTAGCCTCCCCAAGTTGCTTTCCACAAGATCAATCTCTCCTACCCGTGCCAAATCTGAGAGAGAGTGATTAATTGTTGAGGAGACTATCTTTAGAAGCACAAGAGCAAGGAGTTCATCGTTCTACCACATCTATTACCTTTTGGAGGGTGATGCCTCCTAGATCGGTTAGCTGTCACTTGGGAGCCTCCTAATTCGTGTTGTGGAGTCGAACCAAGATGTTTGTAAGGGCAAGGAGATCGCCTACTTCATGAAGATCTGCTATGAGTGAGGCTAGTCCTGTGTGCATGGAAGCCATGGTGGAATAGACAAGGCGGCTTCTTCGTGGACCCCTTGTGGGCGGAGCCCTCCGTGGACTCTTGCAGCCGTTACCCTTTGTGGGTCGAAGTCTCCACTAGCATGGACGTACGATAGGCCACCTATCGGAACCATGCCAAAAATCACCGTGTCAACTTCTTCGCGTTTGATCTTCCTAAACTCTACTCCTTACTACATGTGCAATGTCTTTACTTTCCGCTGCCATATTTGTTGACTAGAATGTGTAGGGTGCACTAGAGTTGTTAGAATCGCTAAAATGTGCCAACCATTAAATTGGGAAAAGGCTAGGATTTTAATTTCTGCAAGTAGTGTATTCACCCCCTCTAGACACCTCTTCTATCGATCCCTCATAGACCGACTCCTGCCTGCATCTCATCGACCGCTATCCAACATGCATATAGAGTATTAAGTAAAAACAGAGTAATGCCTGGATCAAGATGACATAATGTAGACATAGTAAACTCAACTAATATGAATAAACCAAGTCTTTTTATCCTTAATCACAACAATACAAATGTGTGTCATGTCCCCTTATGTCGCTGTGATTGAGTATCGCAAGTTTGAACCCATCACAATGCACCACTCCCACTGAAGATAAATCCATCTAGTTGGCCAAACCAAACTGGTAGATCGGAGAGAAATACAAAGCTATCATAATCATGCACATAAGAAATCAGCAAAGACTCAATATATTTTCATGAATAATCTGACCATAAACCCATGATTCATCGGATCCTAACAAACACACCACAAAGAATATTACATCGAATAGATCACCACGGGAATCGCGGTGATATTTGTATTGAAGATCATAGAGAAAGAGATAGATAGCAATCTAGGTACTAACTATTGACCTGTAGGTTTGTGGTAAACTAGTCACACATCACCATGGGGGCACGAGGGTTGATGTAGAGTCGCTCCGTGACTGATCCCCCCTCGGGTAAGGCACCGGAACGTGGCTCCAAATGGGATCACGATGGAATAGAGACTTGCAATGGCATAAAAACTATTTAGGGTGGCTCTGTGCTGTTTTCCCAATTTTAGAAGAAGTATAGAGTCTGAGTTAGGTCAGGAGGTGCTTGGGGATGGTCTCACCCCCCTATGGCGCGCCTTGTTGGCTTGGCATGAGCCCGTGTGGCATCTGGCCTCCCTCCGAAGCTTCGGGGTCTTTATTTTTATCTAGAAAAAATCATCCAAAAATTGCATTTGGACTTCGTTTGGTACTGAATTCCTGAAAAGTCAAAAACACAAAGGAAACAAGTGACACTAGGCACTCAGTTAATAGGTTAGTCCCCAAAAAAGGTATAAAATAGCATAAAATGCATATAAGGTATCTAATAATGATAATATAGTAGCATGGAACAATAAAAAATTATAGATACGGTTGAGACTTATCAGGGTCCCCAAGCTTAATTCCTGGTTGTCCTCACGTAGGTAAATGATAAAAATAGAATTTTTTGATGTGACATGCTATATAACATGTAATCTTTTTCACATATGATCATTTATAAAGGATGAAATAATAAACATCAACATAGTAATATCCATAAACATAAGTAACACAACCATTAACTTTCAAAATACACAATCCCTAAAGAATGTTACCCCACTCATTTTATCATATTAGCATGGCATGGCTTCGTCTTTGCCACATAAGTACAAATGATGAGCACTACGGTGTTAAGTCACGCAATTGATCGTACTTCTAACGCGCTTCATCATTATCAACTTCACTCAATACGTGAGCATGAACCATGGACATAGAATACGGTGGTAGATATCAAATGGAGTAAAAGGGGAAAACAAAGACTTGCATCAAATAGGTGGACCAATGGGCTATGGATATGACCATCAACCGACATCAATGCGAGGAGTAGGGATTGCCATGGAATGTATGCACCAGAGCTATAAGTGTACGAAAGCTCAATGAAATCTAAGTGAGTGTGCATCCAACTTGGTTGCTCATGAAGACCTCGGGTATTTGAGGAAGCCCTTCATCGGAATATGCAAGCCAAGTTTATAATGAAAAATTCACACTAGCATATGAAAATGACAACTCATGAGACACTCTATATGAAGAACATGGTGCTTTCTCTAAGCATAAGTGTGGAACAAGAGGTAGTAGCATTGTCCCTTCTCTCTTTTCCCTCACTTTTTCCCTTTATTTTTTTCTCTCTTCTTTTCCACCATTTTTATTTTTTCTATTTTTTTCATTTTTATTTTTTGTCGAGAGTCTCATCCATGCTTGTGGGGGAATCATAGTCTCCGTCATCCTTTCCTCACTAAGACAACACTCTAATAATGATGAACATCACATTTCTATCTACTTACAACTCGATATAACAACTCAATGATGATGAAAGAAATGACTCTATATGAATACCTCTCGAAGTGTACCAGGATGTGCAATGATCTAGCATAACACGTAAATAATGATTAACTAGGTCTCCATGAATACTATGTCAGCTGCATGATCATGCAAAGCAATATGATGATGAACACACAAGTAATGTGTTGTAACGGTGGAAGTTGCATGTCAAATATCTCAGAATAGCTATGGAAAGGTCATGTTAGGTAGGTATGGTGGCTGTTTTGGAGAAGATATAGGGTTGCTTATGTGTGATAGAGAGTATCATATCACGGGGTTTGGATGCACCAACAAAGGTTGCACCGATCCTCGAGGTGAGAATGGGAAGTGCACGGTGCCAAAAAAGCTAGCAGATATGGAAAGGTGATGTGCGTACATCCATGGATTCACATTAGTCATAAAGAACTCATATACTTATTGCAAAGCCTTATTAGCTCTCATGAAGCAAAGTACTACTGCATGCCCCTAGGGGGGAGGTTGGTAGGAGTTAACCATCGCGCTCCCACGACCTTAACAACACTAGGATTTTAACGAGGAATAAGAATGCTGACACATCATCACCATGCCATAACCAATATTTAGATGAACGACAAGTACCACACTTTAATTATCAATATTTATACTAACCAACAAAAATGTACTCACACACTTTCATATTACCACATCAATATCATTAACCCACAATTTCTCTTTTGTGTGCTACTTGGAAGTTTTTATTTTATCCTCCTTGAATACTTATCCTATTTGAACTAGTCTTATAACACATGCAAATTAATGCTATTCCCTATTAGACTCTCAAACAAATATAAATGTAGAACGAGAGTGCAATTATTTCTATAAAATCTACATGCCACCGTGCTCTAAAAGATATAAGTGAAGAACTAGAGCAACTTCCTAGCTCAAAAGATATAAGTGAAGCATATAGAGTATTCTAACAAATCATGATGAACATGTGTCTCTCTAAAATAGGTGCGTGATACGTCTCGAACGTATCTAATTTTCCAAACACTTTTGATCCGGTTTTGGACTCTAATTTGCATGATTTGAGTGCAACTAACCCGAACTGACGTTGTTTTCAGTAGAACTACCTTTGTGCGGAAATAAAAGTTCTAGAAATTGGATGAAACTTTTTGTAAATTATTTCTGGAATAAATAAGGAACTATGGAGCGAAGAACCACCCGAGGAGGGATGCTTGTGAGCTCCAAGGCAACAGGGAGCGGCCACCCCCCCGTGGTCATGCCCTGATGCCTTAGGGGGCTCACATGGCTCCTCCACCCTAATTACAACCCTATAAATTCCTATTCTGGGAGAAAAAAATCAGAGAGAATTTTTCATCGCATTTTACGAGACGGATCCGCCTCCACCTCTTGTTCTCCCTCGGGAGGGCTAATCTGGACTCCGTTTGGGGCTTCGAAGAGGGGGATTCATCGTCGTTTTCATCATCAACCTTTCCCCATCAACAATTCCATGATGCTCACCATGGGGTGTGAGTAATTCCTTAGTAGGCTCGTTGGATGGTGATGAGGTTTTGATGAGATTTATCATGTAATCGAGTTAAGTTTGATAGGGCTTGATCGCTAGTATCCACTATGTTGTGAGATTGATGTTGCTATAACTGTGCTATCCTTAATGCTTGTCACTAGGGCCGGGTGCCATGATTTCAGATCTAAACTTATTATGTTCTCTCTGGATATGAAAAGTATTTTGATCTTATCTTGAAAGTTGTACGCACCTATTACGTGTCTTGATCAGGACACCCAAGATGACAATAATTGGGATTGTTTCGGGTGATTGCCATAGTTTGAGGAGTTCATGTATTCACTATGTCTTAATGCTTTGTTCTGGTTCTCTATTAAAAGAAGGCCTTAATACTCCTAAGTTTCCAATAGGACCCCGCTACCACTGGATGGTAGGAGAAAAGCTGTCATGGAAGTTCTTATCGCAAGCACGTATGACTATATACGGAATACATGCCTACATTATATTGATGAACTCGAGCTAGTTTTGTGTCGCTCTAATGTGTAACTATTACATGATTGATGTCATCCATATCTTTCCATCTTTGATCCATGCGCCTATGCTTTACAAATACTGAATCTTGCTAAGTTACTATTTCCGTTGTTACCGTCACACATGTTACTCAATTGCTATTGTTACTGCTGTTACCAAAATTTCTGCTATCACTGTTACCGCTACTACTATTATTTTCCATGCCACTAATTCTTTTGCTGCAGAGTGATATCCCAGGTGTAGTTGAATTGACAACTCAACAGTCAAGGCCTCTAAATATTCTTTGGCTCCCCTTGTGTTGAATCAATAAATTAGGGTGAAATACTACTCGTGAAGACTACCGCAATCCCATATACTTGTGGGTTATCAAGACCCTTTTCTGGCACTGTTGCAAGGGAGCATAGCTATATTTATTTTGTTAACTTGAGGATATCCAATTGATACTATGAAGAATCTAAAAGATACTTGAACTAAGATCATCCCCTCTCGCACGAGAGGAGGTAAGGAATTGACATATAGCTTTGCTTTTAATTCACCTACTATTTTCAATCAACTTGTTACACCACCACCTATTGCTCGTCCTGATATCTCACATGAACTTGATGATGATACTTACAAAATTAATGATGATACCATTGATATATTTGATGAAACTGAAATTCTGTCGCTAAATGAATTACTTGATGCTCATCGTGCTAAATCTAGAGAACTTGAAAATGCTGAAACTGATGAAGGTTTTGAATTACCTGCTACACCCGACTCTCCTAATAGATATGAATTACCTTATGTACCTAATGGTTATGTTATGGATGGGGAAGTAGCTAGGGACTTTCTTGCTTGTGAAGACAGGAATGCTTTGAACAAACTACTATGCAAACTAAAAGAAAATCTATGATGGAGAAAATGAAACATAATCCTAAATTTGCCACTTCTCCTATATTTTTCAGTCATAAGGACTATGAATTCTCTATAGACCCTAAACTGATTCATATAGTTGAGACCGATTCTTTCTATGGTTATGAAAACGGGACTGTTGTTGAACATCTCATGAAGATGAATGATATTGCAGTTCTGTTTACTAATGATGAAAAGATACATTACTATTATATCCTTAAGCTTTTTTCCTTTCTCGCTGAAAGGCCAGGCCAAGGAATGGTTCCTTTCTCTCGCTCTTGGTTGTATGTGTAGTCCCTAGGATATGCTTTACTACTTCTCTAGAAAAAAATCCTACTCATAAGAAACAAGATGCTTTACAGGAAATATTTAACTTTGTGCGAATTAAAAAGAGAATCTCCCTCAAGCTTGGGGGAGACTCCTCCAGTTACTAAGAGCTTTGCATGATCATACTCTTAAGTAAAATGAAATTCTTGATATATTTTATAATGAGATAACCGATGCTTCTAGGGACTTCCTATATAGTTGTGTTGGTTGTGTTTTCAGGCAAAGAACTATTGGACAAGCTGAAGAATTATTGAATAACATATTGAAAAATCCCGATGATTGGACTCTCCATGAACCACCTCTTGAACCTATTCAAAGGAAGAGATGTATTCTATTCCTCAACCCTGAAGATATGGAAGAAGCAAAAAGATCTATGGAAGAGAAAGGTATTAAAATTGAAGATGTTAAGAATTTACCACCTATTTAAGAAATTCATGGACTTGATATCCCGACACAACTAGTAGAGGTAAATTCGTTGTGTTCCTTGAATGAAAGTGAAATACCTTACACAAACACTCATAGTCAATGCATGGATGAATTTTATAATTACATTCTTAAGAAAAAAACACTTCAATAATTATGTCAAAGTTCAATCAAGACGTAATACCATGATGATAGACCGCTTAAGTGACTTGATGTTTAGAACTGCTAATGGTGTGAATGGTCTAGGTAAACATGCTTCCATGGTTCACACCCAACTAGAGCAAGTTGCTAAGTCACAAATGATTTGCTTGCTAAAATGAACAATAATATGAATGATCATGATGTTAGAGTAATGACTAGAGGAGGTAGAATGACTCAGGAACCTATTTATCATGAAGGCCACCCTAAAATAATAGAACATGATTACTAGAGAATTAATGATGATGTACCTAGTCATTCTAATGTTAAAAAGAAAAAGAAAATTGACAGGTCTTTGCATGCTCCTAGTGAGCCTGGTATTGAGAAACCTGGTGAGAATCGTAATGATGTTTCTATTTCTGATGACGAGATGCAATCTCGTAGTGCACAAGAACTTAGTGACAATAATAATGAAAATAATTGTGTTCATGTAGAAGATCCATGAGATGGTAATAAGGAACCTAATAATGATGTGGTAATAGAACCATCTTGATAACCCACCTCCTAATAATAAACGTTATGATAATAGAGACTTTGGTGCTAGAAAGCATGGAAAAGAAAGCGAAACATGGGTTCAGAAACCCATGCCTTTCCCTTGTAAGCCTTATAAAGGTAAGGGCGAGGAAGAATTTGAGCGCTTTGCTAAAATGATTAGACCTGTCTTTTTGCCCACTCTCTTCACTAATATATGAAAATGCTTCCGTACGCTAAGTATATGAAGGATATTATTACCAACAAAAGAAAAATACCTAAAACAGAAATTGCCACTATGCTTGCTAATTATTGTTTTGATGGTGGAGTACCTAAGAAGTTAGGAGATCCTCGCATACCCACTATACCTTGCTCTATTAAAAGAAACTTTGTTAAAACTGCTCTATCTGATTTAGGAGCCGGTGTTAGTGTGATGCTATTATCTCTATATAAAAGACTAGATTTGAATAAGTTTACACCCTTTGAGATATCTTTGCAAATGGCTGATAAATCCACTGCTTTACCTATTGGAATTTGTTAGGGTGTTCCTGTTATGGTTGCAAATGTTACTATCTTAATAGACTTTGTTATTCTTGACATGCCCGAGGACAACAATATGTCGGTCATCCTTGGTAGACCCTTTTTAAATACTGCGGGGTCTGTTATTGATTGCAACAAAAGCAAGGTTACTTTTCATGTCAATGGCAAGCAACATACCGTGCATTTTCTGAAGAAGCAACTTTAGTTAATAATACTAATATCGTTGAGCCTTGTGCCACGATTATCACTAGAGATTTCGAAATCCCTCTATCCACTACCAAGAAAAGATATTACAATCTTATTGTTGGGGATATGCGAATCCTAATTGAGGTAACCTAGTGATATATAAAAATTCTTCGGTTTCATGTCAATCGAAAATTGTTGTTAATAAGACTTGATCAACCTTACTAATGGATCATTCTTGAAAGATATGTGATTGATGAATTGAGTGTTCACAACTCTGTGTATCACAAGTTTGTTCTTTGTTCTCTTAGTGAAAGAAAAATAAATTGCCATGATTATTTAGTTTTATGAGTTTTTAATCCAATAGAAAAATGAAGCAGAAATAAAAAGTCTCGGGATGCCACAAAATTTTAACATGTTTTTTCTGGAATATTTAAGAATTCTTGGCATAAAAAATACAGCACGGAGGTGCATGTGTGGGCCCAAGGCAATAGGGCGCAACCACCCCCAGTTGTGCCCTGATACCTTATCTCTTTAGCCCACTTCATCACGTACGTGTAGAAAAAATTCTCTTGCTCTCTCTTTCGCGTGTTCTTCCTCTACAAACTGAAATTTTCGATCTCTTAGATTGGAACTCCGTTTTCAAAATTGTTTGGAGGAATTGCTCCTTGGTAGGTGACTCCTCCATTCCTCCATTTAGTTTTTGCTTTAGTGGTCTGTATTTTGCATATTATGCTCACTTGGTGCTAATGAAAATGAGCTTGCACGTTGAATTCCACGAGTTCCAAGTACTGGTAATGCTTGATGTCCTCTAGGCATCCATATGAGTAGTTTCTATCAACCTTGCAAAGTTTTAATGATATAATTTGGTGGTCCAAAAATTTCAGAAAATTGTGTATAGAAAATTGAATTTATTCAGGAGGAGTTCCTCAAGGAGGCATTCTTCGGGTGAATCATCGAGCGAGAGCTCGGTTTGGCAAGCCTATGTGGAACCCAGAGTCAGACTGACAGTTATGTTAGATGCCAAATCATGTCATTGGCCATGCGATGTATTCATGAGCAGTGCATGCATTAAGGAGGAATTTAATCAATACATTTACAATACCGGCCTCACCGACTTCCTTGCAGATAAGTGTGTCCAACACTATAATCTTACTCGTACATTCACGCATGGATTCTGATATCATCCTCATTCTTTTAGAGTGTTGTTTAATCTCTACGATAAGTCTTTCAGTCTATCTTTAGAAGATTTTTGTGGGGCATGCAAACTTCCTTATTGGGGCTCGCTAGGAAAATCACAAAATCTAATTATAATTTGTTCCTACCAAGCCTTTGTGTTGGAGAAGATAGAGGGGTGACACGAGCTACAATAGAAGTATTCAATTTCCCTTCATTCGCTACTTTGCACTGTTTAATGGAAAATGTGTAGTTGGCTAGAAGGATTGAAGTGTATTATGCACCCCCGATTTAAGCCTTATTCACACTGCAGTGACTGGCGAAAGGCTTTATAACCTCAGTGCCACCGTGGCTCGGAGGTTGCATTCTAACACACGTAGTGGCGACCAATAAGGCGGTATTTATGCTGCCCGTATAGCCACAAGTCTAAACATTTCACCCCAACCTAATGACCCTATGCTACCTGAGAGATATTTAGACTTTGAAGCCATGCGTTGTCATGAGTTAATTGTGAACAATGCGACAAGATATGAGTATAACTTAATATTTAATTAATATAATCATTTTCTTGTCACCTTGCCCGCGCCTACTCTTTTTGATTTTCAGAATAAATCACCACAGGAATCAACTTGTTTGTCGTCTACCATAGCGGGCAACAAAGGACCAGTTCACGGACTACAAAGACCTTTGTCATCCGCTGGCTGACGGCAAATTTTTTGGCACTGAAAGTCACGGTAAAGACCTTTTTGGCATCTCCCGGGGGGAAGCACACGACAAAGGGGCTAGACGCCATCGGATAGCTGTTAGCCTAGTTAGGCGGCTAACGACAGATTTTTCCATCCACCAGCTGACGGCATACTTTGCGGTCTTCCAGCTGACGTCACCCTGCCTTTGCCAGCCTGCCTTACACGCCCTTTGTCGTGTGCCTGCGAGGCCCTTCGCCTTTAGCCTATGAGGCCCTTTCCCATCTGCGTGCGAGGCCCTTTTTCATCTGCCTTCTTCTAGCTGGTGGCAAAGTGACCAAATGGTTCAGACCTGCGGCTCGCAGGTTGCACAGGTAGTGATACAAAGCATCCCAGTGACATCACCATGGCAAGAGTCCCTTTTCCAAGTGACACGTGCTACATCTACTTCCTATATATAAATGTGAATCTTCTCCTTTACACATGTCAGCTTGTGCCCTTCGAGGATGATATAGTACCTGACACTCCTCTCATGTGCATGCATAGGTATTGTCGGAGCTTCACGAATGACGAGGAGGACTACCAGCACCTGCGTACAACTACGGGAAGCATGGAAGAGGAGGCAAAAGAAGAAGAGTTGAAGATGGACGCTCTAGCGGTCAAACGATCGAGCCTCGTCGGACGTCTGAGCCGTCCGAGCATCCACACGTCCGAGGTCGTCCACAGGACCGCCGCCTGGTGCCACCCAAGTCCTCCCGCCACAGCGCGTGGACGACCGACACCACCCAGAAATCCGACATGCTCCAGACGCCCGGAACCACGAGCGCACAACCGTGGCTTTTGGTCTAGTATCTCTCTCCCACTTACCCCTTCGTGGCTAGCACTATATAAACTCCACCACCACCTCCTTCTAGGGTTAGCTAAGGTTATGCATATCTTTTGTTGAGCATAGCTCCATATACTACCTCCTCCCATGGAGATGCCTCCATGTGAGAAGAGCACGTAGTGGATGCCAAGGCCCCTCACGAGGGAAGATATCCTAGTGTATTCAAGGCCCCATCTCCCCATGGGATTTGGAATGAACTCTACCATGTATATTACTTTTGCTTTGTTATTCATGTACCGTTGTGGATGTTGTGTGTGGTGAGTCTAGTAGATGTGTGATTGGTCTTGTTCTTGAGTGTTTCCCTTGTGATTTCTCCTCATTCTTCCTCGTGTTCTTCGTGTTCTTGAGGAATCCCCCTCCAATTCGTGAAAGATCGACACCCACGGGCGTGTCCAGTATCATATTTTGTTATCAAGAGCCAGGTTTCTCACGAATATGGAGTCCTCTCCTTCGTTTTCTAGCGTTAATTTTTGGTATTTGTGTCCCATTTCAAAAATTCCCCACAAAAATATCCATACAATTTTTTGTGATTTGTTGTTCTTGTGAGTTTTTGTTGATTTTGATCTATGGATTTTGTGTTTGGCAAGTGGATGTAGCTTTCCCACCACCTAATCCACCCTAATTTTTCTTTACCCCCATCAATTTCAAGCCCCAAATCTTCAATTTACGCCAAAAATCACGTCCCAAATCGGGATCCCGAGCTGACCCCAACCCACCGGTCGTCCGACACCTTCCGAACGTCCGAACCCGTCCAACCCGTCAGACCTTCGAACCTTTCCGGTCGTCCGGAACACCTCAATGGCCCTGATTTCTCGGATTTTCGGACTGCACGGACGCCCGAGCCTCGGATGTTCGAAATCCTCCGGACGTTTGTAACCTCGAGTTTCTGATTTCGGCTGAATTTTGTTTTGTCCATAACTAATTCATATGGAATCCGATTTTCACTTTCTTTAGCTTGTTTTGTAGCTATTGATATCCTCCATCCCATAAAACTGTTTCCACAATCTTTGGACACCATCATATTTTTTAAAATTTGGTAACTTTGCCTAGGCCCTCCACCATATCACCCGCATTTCCACCAAAGACTTCCACAACCTAACGCATTTTGGTTACCATTGCATTTGTGGTTGCTTGAGTTGTGATTTGAGTCTCCTAAGGTGTTTCTGCTAGTTATGTACGGTTACTTCATCATCGACCACCGGTTACTTGTATCGATCCATCATCTACATCGACCTCCGCCGATCGACATCGACATCGACAATGACCATCCATACTATGAGACCATCTTCAACCAGAAGCAAGGTCGGTTACCCCTGACATCGTGAAAGGTTAAGTTTGACGAAGGTATACATTCTGTCATACTCTTTTCCTTCCTTGCCATTACATATTGATAGCCAGACCATCTTTGCGATTACCTTCATACCTATTGTGGCTAGCTATCTGAGTATTGTCGGGCTTCGTGAAAACTTGTGCACCATAGTAATACGATATCATATCGTTGCATCAGTGGAAATATCATATAGTGCAATTGCTTGTTACCGTGCATATATTGTGATACTTGTCTCGCATAGTTGGCTGAGGCTCAGTAAGAATAGTGGAAAGGAAGGGATGAGCAAAAAAAACTTCTAAGCAAGAAAGAAAGATAAAAAAGCTTATAAGCAAAGAGTTGAGCATGAAAAGATATACTTGTGCATGAGGATACATGAATAGGAAACATATGCTTGCATGAATTGGATTGGTGCCAAGTGGTGAAACGTGCCCAAACATGCAATAAGCTAGCGTCTCTCCTTGTGTTTGTGCAACAGGAGCTTTGCTCATCCCTATAGTTGCATTAGCTGTTGGAAATATGCCCTAGAGGCAATAATAAATTGGTTATTATTATATTTCCTTGGTCATGATAATCGGTTATTATCCATGCTATAATTGTATTGATTGGAAACTCAAATACATGTGTGGATACATAGACAAAACACTGTCCCTAGTAAGCCTCTAGTTGACTAGCTCGTTGATCAAAGATTGTTAAAGTTTCCTAGCCATAGACAAGTCTTGTCACTTGATAACGAGATCACATCATTCGGAGAATGACGTGATGGACAAGACCTAAACTATAAACGTAGCATATGATCGTGTCAGTTTATTGCTACTGTTTTCTGCATGTCAATGTATATGTTCCTATGAGCATGAGATCATGCAACTCCCGGACACCAGAGGAATACCTTGTGTGTATCAAACGTCCCAACGTAACTGGGTGACTATAAAGGTGCTCTATAGGTATCTCCGAAGGTGTCTGTAGGGTTAGTGTGAATCGAGACTGGAATTTGTCACTCCGTATGACAGAGAGGTATCTCGGGGCCCACTCCATAATACAACATCACAATAAGCCTTGCAAGCAATGTGAATAAGGAGTTAGCCACGTGATCTTGTATGACGGAACGAGTAAATAGACTTGCCGATAACGAGATTGAACTAGGTATAGACATACCGACGATCGAATCTCGGGCAAGTAACATACCGAAGGACAAAGGGAACATCATACGAGATTAACTGAATCCTTGACATAGAGGTTCGACCGATAGATATCTTCGTAGACTATGTAGGAGCCAATATGGTCAACCAGGTCCCGCTATTGCTTATTGACCGGGGAGTGTCTCACGTCATGTTTGCATAGTTCTCGAACCTGCAGGGTCTGCACACTTAAGGTTCGGTGACGTTTTCGGTATAGTTGAGTTATAGGTGTTGGTAACCAAATGTTGTTCGGAGTACCAAATGAGATCCTGGACATCACGAGGAGCTCCAGAATGGTCCGGAGGTAAAGATTGATATATAGGACAGTGGTTTTTGAACTCCAGAGAAGTTTCGGACATTTCTGGTAGTGTACCCGGAGTGACGAATGGGTTCCGGGGGTCCACCAGGTGGGCCCACCCACCCCAAAGGGTCTCATGGGCTGTGGGAGGACGTGGACCAGCCCTTAGTGGGCTGTATGAAGCCTCCACTAAAGCCCAAGGCGGATTGGAGGTGGGAAGGAAAGAAACCCAAAGGTGGAAAGGTGGAAAGGGTTTCCAAGTGGAGAGGAGGAATCCTACTCCTAGTAGGATTGGAGTAGGACTCTTCCACCTCCAATTTCGTTCAAACCTTGAGGGTTTGAGGCTGCCTCCTCCCCACCCTCCCTCCTATATATACAAGAGGTTTTAGAGGTGAGGGCTAACCCTAATTGCCACATGCTCCCTCTACTTCTCTCTAGATCTGTTCTTCCACTAGATCGGTTTTTCAGCAGCTCTTAGGCGAAGCCCTTCTAGAATAGATCCACCACCACCACCACCATGCCGCCATGCTGGAGAACTCATCTACCTCTCTGCCCCTCTTGCTGGATCAAGAAGGCGTGGATCGTCATCGAGCTGTACATGTGCTGAACGCGAAGGTGCCGTCCGTTCGGCACTAGATCGGGATGGATCGTGATGGGATCGTGGGACGGATCGTGATGAGATCGCGAGACGGGCTGCGATTTGGATCGCAAAGATGTTCCACTACATCAACCGCATTATATACGCTTCCGCTTAGCGATCTACAAGGGTATGTAGATTCACCCTCCCCTCTCGTAGATGATCATCACCATGGATAGGTATTGCGTGTGCGTAGGAATTTTTTTGTTTCCCATGCAACGTTCCCCAATAGTGGCATCTTGAGCTAGGTTCATGCATAGATGATATATCGAGTAGAACACAAAATAGTTTGTGGGTGTTGACTTTCAATTTGCGGCCCTCCTTAGTCTTTTCTAGATTTGGCGGTATTGTTGGATTGAAGCGGCCCCGACCAACTTTACTCGTACGCTTACGAGAGACCGGTTTCATCAAATGACATGCAACTTGTTGCATAAAGATGACTGGCGGGTGTCTATTTCTTCAACTTTAGTTCAATCGGATTTTACCGAGGCGGTCCTTAGAGAAGGTTAAATAGCAATTTGCATATCACCGTTGTGGCTTTGCGTAAGTAAGATGCAATCGTACTAGATACCCATAGCAGCCACGTAAAACATGCAACAACAAATTAGAGGACGTCTAACTTGTTTTTGCAGGGTATACATGTGATTTGATATGGCCAAAGACATGATATGATATATTGGATGTATGATATGATCATGTTGTAATAGTTAAATATCGACTTGCACGTCGATGCTACGGCAACCGACAGGAGCCATAGGGTTGTCTTTAAACTAACGTTTGTGCTTGCAGATGCTTTTACTACATCGCTAGGTCGTTGCTTTAGTAGTAATAGCATAGATAGCGCGACAACCACGATGGCGGCACGATGATGGAGATCATGGTGCCGCGCCTATAACGATGGAGATCATGCCGGTTCTTTGGTGATGGATATCAAGAAGCATAAGTTCATGGCCATATCATGTCACTTATGGTTTGCATGTGATGTTAATCCTTTTATGCACCTTGTTTTACTTAGGACGACGGTAGCATTATAAGGTGACCCCTCACAAAAATTTCGAGATAAAATTGTGTTCTCCCAGACTGTGCACCATTGCGAGAGTTCATCGTTTCGATACACCACGTGATCATCGGGTGTGATATACTCAACGTTCACATACAACGGGTGCAAAACAGTGCACACGCGGAACACTCGGGTTAAACTTGACGATCCTAGCATGTACAGACATGGCCTCGAAACACAAGAGACCGAAATGTCGAGCATGAATCATATAGTTGATATGATCAACATGGAGATGTTCACCATTGAAGCTAAACTCAACTCACGTGATGATCGAACTTCAGTTAGTGGATTTGGATCATGGGCCACTCGAATGACTAGATGGATGTCTATTTGAGTGGGAGTTCTTAAGTAATATGATTAACTGAACTCATTATCATGAACATAGTCAAAAGGTCTTTGCAAATTATGTTGTAGCTTGAGCTGTAGCTCTACCGTTTTAGATATGTACCTAGAGAAAATTTTGTTGAAAGTTGATAGTAGCAATTATGCGGACTGGGTCCATAAACTGAGGATTGTCCTCATTGCTGCACAGAAGGCTTATGTCCTTAATGCACCGCTCGGTGTGCTAAACCTCGAGCGTCGTCTGTGGGTGTTGCCAATATCTGACTTACACGTTTTTGATGACTACGTGATAGTCCAGTGCGTAATGCTTAACGACTTAGAATTAAGGCACCGAAGACGTTTTGAACGTCACAGAACATATGAGATGTTCTAAGAGATGAAATTGGGATTTCATGCTCGTGCCCTTGTTGATAGGTATGAGACCCCCGACAAGATTCTTTGTCTACAAAGTAATGGAGAAAAGCTCAATCGTTGAGTATGTGCTCAGATTGTGTGAGTGCTACAATCGCTTGAATCGAGTGGGAGTTAACCTTCCAGATGAGATAGTGATGGTTCTCCAAAGTCACTGCCACCAAGCTACCGGAGCTTCGTGATGATAACATATCAGGGATAGATATGATGATCCTTGAGCTATTCGCGATGTTTGACACCACGAAAGTAGAAATCAAGTAGGAGCATCAATTGTTGATGGTTAGTAAAACCACTAGTTTTAAGAAGGGCAAGGGCAAGAAGTGATATTTCATGAAACGGCGAACTAGTTGCCACTCTAGTGAAGAAACCCAAGGTTGAACCCACACCCGAGACTAAGTGCTTCTGTAATGAGGGGAACAGTCACTGATGAGGAACTACCCTAGATACTTGGTAGATGAGAAGGCTGGCAAAGTTGACAAAAGTATATTGGATATACATGATATTGGTGTGTACTTTACTAGTACTCCTAGTAGCACGAGGGTATTTGATACCAGTTCGGTTGCTAAGTGTTAGTAACTCAAAAATAAAATCTACAGAATAAACGGAGACTAGCTAAAGGCGAGGTGACAATATGTGTTGGAAGTGTTTCCAAGGTTGATGTGATCAAACATCGCACGCTCCCTCTACCATCGAATTAGTGTTAAACCTAAATAATTGTTATTTGGTGTTTGCGTTGAGGATGAACATGACTAGTTCATGTTTATTGCAATATGATTATTCATTTAAAGACAAGAATGGTTATTCTATTTGCTTGAATAAATACCTTCAATGGTTTATTGAATCTTGATCGTAGTGATACACATGTGCATAATATTGTTACCAAAAGATACAAAGTAGTAATGATAATACCACTTACTTGTGACACTGCCGCTTGAGTCATGTTAGTGTAAAACGCATGAAGAAGCTCCATGCTGATGGATCTTTGGACTTACTCATTTTTGAATCGTTTGAGACGTGCGAACCATGCCTATTGGTGTAAACGCATGAAGAAACTCCATGCAGATGGATTGTTTGGACTCACTTGATTTTGAATCACTTGAGACATGCAAATCATGTCACATGGGAAAGATGACTGAAGGCCTCGTTTTCCAGTGAGATGGAACAGGAAAGTAACTTATTGGAAGTAATACATTTTGATGTATGCAGTCCAATGAGTGCTGAGGCACGCAGTGGATGTCGTTATGTTCTTACTTCACAAATGATTTGAGTAGATACTAGTGTATTTGCTTGATGAAACACACGTCTGAATTATTTAAAGTTTCAAGTAATTTCAGAGTGGAGTTGAAGATCGTCGTGACAAGAGGATAGAATGTCTACGATATGATCATAGAGATGAATACCTGAGTTGCGAGTTTGGTACACAATAAGGACAATGTGAAAATTGTTTCACATCTCATGCCACCTAGAATACCATAGTGTGATGTGATACGTCTCCAACGTATCTATAATTTTTGATGGTTCCATGCTATTATCTTGTCAACTTTGGATGTTTTGTATGCATTTTATATCTTTTTTGGGACTAACCTATTAACTTAGTGCCAAGTGCCAGTTCCTGTTTTTTCCGTGTTTTTGACCCTTTTAAGAGAAGAATATTAAACGGAGTCCAAACGGAATAAAATCTTCAGAATGATTTTTTCCGTAACTGAAGATACGCAGTGAACTTGAGAACCAAGGCAAAGGATCCCGGGGGAGGCCACAAGCCCCCTAGCCGCAACCTGGGGGGGCGCCTAGGAGGCCCGTGGGCCCCCCGTGGCTACTTTGCCCTACTTCTTCCGCCTATAAATTCCCTAAAAATCTGAAACCACGGGAGAGAGCCACAAAAATACTTTTCCACCTCCGCAAGTTTCTGTCTCCGCAAGATCCCATCCGGGGACCGTTCTGGTGCCCTGTCGGAGGGGGATTCAGACACAGAGGGCTTCTTCATCAACACCATTGTCTCTCCGATGATGCGTGAGTAGTTCACCATAGACCTTCGGGTCCATAGCTAGTAGCTAGATGGCTTCTTCTCTCTCTTGGATATTCAATACAAAGTTCTCCATGATCTTCATGGAGATCTATCCGATGTAATCTTCTTTTGCGGTGTGTTTGTCGAGATCCGATGAATTGTGGATTTATGATCAGATTATCTATGATTATTATTTGAGTCTCCTATGATCTCTTATATGCATGATTTCGTATCCTTGTAATTCTCTTCGAGTTATGGTTTTCGTTTGGCCAACTTGATCTAGAATTCTTGCAATGGGAAAAGTGCTTGGTTTTGGGTTCATACCGTGCAGTGTCGTCACCTAGTCACAGAAGGGGTAGCGAGGCATGCATTGTGTTGTTGCCATCAAGGGTAAAAAGATGGGGTTTATATCTATTGCATGAATTTATCCCTCTACATCATGTCATCTTGCTTAAGGCGTTACTCTGTTTGTTATGAACTCAATACACTAGATGCATGCTGGATAGCGGTCGATGTGTGGAGTAATAGTAGTAGATGCAGACAGTATCGGTCTAGTTGTCTCGGACATGATGCCTATATGTATGATCATTTCCTTAGTTAGCATCATGACTTTGCGTGGTTCTATCAATTGCTCGACAGTAATTCGTTCACCCACCGTAATACTTGCTATCATGAGAGAAGCCTCTAGTGAACACTATGGCCCCTGGGTCTACTTCACTTCATATTTTCATCTCTACACTTTCACTTTGTTGCACTTTCCGCCTTCAGATCTCACCTTGCAATCAATCGTGAAGGGATTGACAACCCCTTTATAGCATTGGGTGCAAGTTTGTTTGTTTTTGCGCACGTACTTTGGAGACTTGCCTTGATACTCCTACTGGATTGATACCTTGGTTCTCAAACTGAGGGAAATACTTACTGCTACTGTGCTGCATCACCCTTTCCTCTTCAAGGGAAACAACGCACGCTCAAGAGGTAGCATGATGGTGTGTCCGAACGTCATAGCTGCACCTTATTTGATATGGTGCATACTATGATGTCTCTTATCGAATTACCACTATCGTTTATGGGTTATGCATTAGAGACAACCGCATTCACTTTAAATAGGGCACCACGTAATTCCGTTGATATGACACTGTATGAACTATGGTTTTGAGAAACCTAAGCTGTCGTTTATTAAAAGTTTGGGGCTGCAACGCTTATGTGAAAAAGTTTCAGCGTGATAAGCTCGAACCTGAAGCGGATAAATGCATCTTCATAGGACACCCAAAATAGTTGGGTATATCTCCTATCTCATATCCGGAAGCAAAGTGTTTGTTTCTAGAAACGGGTCCTTTCTCGAGGAAAAGTTTTTCTCAAAAGAATTGAGTGGGAGGATGGTGAAACTTGATGAGGTTATTGAACCGTCACTTCAACAAGTGTGTAGCAGGGCGCAGGAAGTTGTTCCTGTGGCGCCTACACCAATTGAAGTGGAAGTTGATGATTGTGATCATGGAGCTTTGGATCAAGTTACTACAAACCTAGTAGGTCGACAAGGTCACATACTGCTCCAGAGTGGTACGGTAACCTTGTCTTGCAGGTCATGTTGTTGGATAATAATGAACCTACGAGCTATGGAGAAGCGATGGTGGGCCCAGATACCGGCAAATGGGTGGAGGCCATGAAATCCGAGAGAGGATCCATGTATGAAAACAAAGTGTAGACTTTGGAAGAACTACTCGATGGTCGTAAGACTATTAAGTACAGATGGATCTTCAAAAGGAAGACAGACGATGATGGTGAAAAGTCACCATTAAGAAAGGTCGACTTGTTGCAAATAGGTTTCCGACAAGTTCAAGGAGTTGACTACGATGAGACTTTCTAACTCGTAGTGATGCTAAAAGTCTGTTGGAATTATGTTAGCAGTTGCTGCATTATTTATGAAATCTTGCAGATAGGATGTCAAAACATTGTTTCCTCAATGGTTTCCTTGAGGAAAGGTTGTATGTGATACAACGAGAAGGTTTTGTCGATCCTAAGGATGCTAACAGGTATGCAAGCTCCAGCGATCCTTCTATGGACTGGAGCAAGCATGTCGGAGTTGGAATATGCGCTTTGAGGAGATGATCAGAGTTTTTGGGTTTATACAAGGTTTTTGAGAAACTTGTATTTTCAAGAAAGTGAGTGGGAGCACTATAGAATTTGATGAGTATATGTGGGTGACATATTGTTGATCGAAAATGATGTAGAATTTCTGGAAAGAATATAGGGATGTTTGAAAAGGTGTTTTTAGAGGAAAACCTGGATTGAGCTACTTGAACATTGAGCATCAAGATCTATGGAGATAGATCGAAACACTTAATAGAACTTTCAACGAAATGCATGCCTTGACAAGTTTTTGAAGGAGTTCAAAATAGATCGGCAAAGAAGGAGTTCTTGGCTGTTTGTAAGGTGTGAATTTGAGTAAGACTCAAAGCCCGACCATGGCAGAAGAACGAGAAATGATGAAGGTCGTCCCCTATGCATTAGCCATAGGCTCTATAGTATGCTATGCTGTGTACCGCACCTGATGGTTGCCTTGCCATGAATTTGTCAAGGGGTACGAAAGTGATCCACGAATGGATTACATGACATCGGTCAAAAGTTATCCTTAGTAACTAGTGGACTAAGGAAAATTTTCTCGATTATGGAGGTGTTAAAAGAGTTCGTCGTAAAGGTTTACGTCGATGCAAGCTTCGACACTAATCCGGAAAACGCTGAGTAGTAAACCGGATTGGTATAGTGGAGCAGTCATTTGGAATAGTTCCAAAATGGCACGTTGGTAGCAGCACCTACAGGATGACATAGAGATTTGTAAAGCACACTCAGATCTAAAAGGTTCAGACCCGTTGACTAAAAACCTCTCTCACAAGCAAGACATGATCGAACCCCAGAACTGTATGGGTGTTAGATTCATTGCAATCACATAGTGATGTGAACTAGATTATTGACTCTAGTGCAAGTGGGAGATTGTTGGAAATATGCCCTAGTGGCAATAATAAATTGGTTATTATTATATTTCCTTGGTCATGATAATCGTTTATTATCGATGCTATAATTGTACTGATTGGAAACTCAAATACATGTGTGGATACATAGACAAAACACTGTCCCTAGTAAGCCTCTAGTTTACTAGCGCGTTGATCAAAGATGGTTAAGGTTTCCTAGCCATAGACAAGTGTTGTGACTTGATAACAGGATCACATCATTAGGAGAATGGCGTGATGGACAAGACCAAAACTATAAACGTAGCATATGATCGTGTCAGTTTATTGCTACTGTTTTCTGCATGTCAATGTATCTGTTCCTATGACCATGAGATCATGCAACTCCCGGACACAGGAGGAATACCTTGTGTGTATCAAACGTCGCAACGTAACTGGGTGACTATAAAGGTGCTCTACTAGTATCTCCGAAGGTGTCTGTTGGGTTGGCGTGAATCGAGACTGGGATTTGTCACTCCGTATGACAAAGAGGTATCTCGGGGCCCACCCGGTAATACAACATCACAATAAGCCATGCAAGCAATGTGACTAAGGAGTTAGCCACGAGATATTGTATTACGTAATGAGTAGAGAGACTTGCCTATATCAAGATTGAACTAGGTATGGAGATACCGACGATCGAATCTCGGGCAAGTAACATACCGAAGGATAAAGGGAACAACATACGGGATTAATTGAATCCTTGACATAGAGGTTCAACCGATACAGATCTTCGTAGACTATGTAGGAGCCAATATGGACATCCAGGTCCCGCTATTGGTTATTCACCGGGGAGTGTCTCAGGTCATGTTTGCATAGTTCTCGAACCTGCACGTCTGCACACTTAAGGTTCGATGACGTTTTCAGTATAGTTGAGTTATAGGTGTTGGTAACCGAATGTTGTTCGGAGTCTCGGATGAGATATTGGACGTCACGAGGAGCTCCGGAATGGTCCGGAGGTAAGGATTGATATATAGGAAAGTGGTTTTTGAACTCCGGAAAAGTTTCAGACATTTTCGGTTGTGCACGAGGAGTGACGAACGGGTTCCGGGGGTCCACCAGGTGGGCCCACCCACCCCAAAGGGTCTCATGGGCTGTGGGAGGATGTGGACAAGCCCTTAGTGGGCTGGCCGAAGCCTCCACTAAAGCCCAAGGCGGATTGGAGGTGGGAAGGAAAGAAACCCAAAGGTGGAAAAGGTCGAAAGGGTTTCCAAGTGGAGAGGAGGAATCCTACTCCTAGTAGGATTGGAGGAGCACTCTTCCACCTCCAATTTCGGCCAAACCTTGAGGGTTTGAGGCTACCTCCTCCCCACCCTCCCTCCTATATATACTATAGGTTTTAGAGGTGAGGGCTAATCCTAATTGCCACGTGCTCCCTCTACTTCTCTCTAGATCTGTTCTTCCTCTAGATTGATTTTTCAGCAGCGCTTAGGCGAAGCCCTGCTGGAATAGGTCCACCACCACCACCACCATGCCGCCGTGCGGGAGAACTTATCTACCTCTCCGCCCCTCTTGCTGGATCAACAAGGCGTGGATCTTCATCGAGCT
The DNA here is from genome assembly GCF_904849725.1 of Hordeum vulgare subsp. vulgare. Classification (NCBI taxonomy): domain Eukaryota; kingdom Viridiplantae; phylum Streptophyta; class Magnoliopsida; order Poales; family Poaceae; genus Hordeum; species Hordeum vulgare. The sequence goes on along the minus strand of NC_058519.1, from coordinate 263,767,606 downwards.
GTACGTGCGCTGAACGCGGAGGTGCCGTCCGTTCGACACTAGATCGGGATGGATCCTGATGGGATCGCGGGACGGATCATGATGAGATCGCGGGACGAGCTGCGATTTGGATCACAAATATGTTCCACTACATCAACCGCGTTATATACGCTTCCGCTTAGCAATCTACAAGGGTATGTAGATTCACTCTCCCCTCTCGTAGATGATCATCACCATGGATAGGTATTGCTTGTGCGTAGGAATTTTTTTGTTTCCCATGCAACGTTCCCCAACATAAGCCCCATTATCCCACCATGTGTGTTTCTTCATTGCCTTCCTATATATTTGTGATCACTTGCTTTGCATTTTGAGTCCTTCAGATTTATTTCAACATTTACAATATCTTGGACTTCAATTTGCATGAATTTGTGCCACTTGTCCTAACCAAGCCACTTGATAAGCTTTACTTTGTAGGTGTGAGTGAACAAGTCCGGTACCAATTCCACTATTCTCTCAAGTCACTTTGAGTGAAACAGGATAGATCCTCAACGGTATACATCTTCGAATTTCTTATCTCATTTCCCACTCACATTTGCTCGAGTCTTGTGATGGCTAGGCAAAGCACATCTACTTCGGTTTACAACCACAATGACGAGTTCGATGCCATGAAGAAAACCATCGACGCCAAGATGGATGCTCATTTGGAGGAGCTCAAAGCCCTCATCAACAACCGCACGAGATCTTCATCATCTTCGAGAAGACGCTCAAGTGCACATGCCTCTGAGCTACCATCTCCAACAAGTGCAAACCGGCATCGACACCATCACCGATATGAAGAAATAATGACGCCAACATCATGGCGCCCAACGATAAACAAGTGTGAAGATCACAAGCTCGACTCCAACCACCGCTTGATGACTTCACCACCTACCTTAGCATCTTCACCAGGTGACTTCATGGCATCCTCGCCTTTGAATATGCGACATCTTCGTCAACAAGCACCTCAAGAGAAGCTTCCCAAGCTCAAGTCCACGACTTCCCCGTGCTACTATGACTTCGACATCAACTTCGAGATTCCATTCTATGGGACTCATGAACCCAAAGAGTACCTTGAGTAGGAGCGCAAGATTGACAACTACCTCAAGATACTTCAAGTCTCTTTCGAAGATCAAGTGAAGTGTGCCACAAGAAGCTTCCACGACTACGCTTCGACATGGTTGCTTCACAAACCTTCGAAGAGCTCTGAGATGAGTTGGTCCAAGATGAAGAAAGCTATGTGACAAGAGTTTGTGCCTTCTGCATACACGGAACATCTTCAACGCCAATTGGAGAACATCATACAAGGATCAAAGCCCCTCGGCGAGTACTTCATGAAGATAAAGAAAGCCTTGTGACGAGACGGAGTTGCTGACTGCATTTGGATGAAGTTCCACTTGATGATGGGATTGAACAATGACATCGCCAAGACTATCTTCACCAACACCTACAAGTCTCTTGATGACCTCTACTTTGGTGCTCCCAAGGCAGAACAAGAACTCAAGGCCAAGGATACCTGACCCCGCACACACTTCGCAATGACCAAGATCCACGACGACGAGCATGAGGACTGTACCACCAAGATGTCCAAGCCCGATGAGCTCCAAGACGGCGCTTCCAAGTCCGACTTCAATGCCATCCCTATTTGTGGCATTAACTATGTTGAGTCTTCCATTACTCTTTTTGAAGATAGCTCGGTGACGACCGTGACTTCGGAGCCAATCAAGGAACATGCTTTGGAGGCGAGTGACAAGGTGGCGAGCAAGGATGATGCTTCCATCTTGGGAGGCGAGAGTGATGATGTGCCATCTTCGGCCTTCATCCATGGTGGCAGTGATGACATGGTTGAGCATGGGATTTTCCCTTCGACCACGACGACGTTTGGAGATGAGTTGAGAGGCTATTGCCACATTATTGAGAGTGAGATTGACTTCACCACTAGTCCCATATATGATGAGTTCCTCCAATTCCCATGTGAGGAGAGTCACAACCCCCACCACTTGAGTGAGACGAGTGACTCCACCATATGTGACTTAGAGTGCAACTACCTAGAGGGAGTGAGTGACCCACCACAACATAGAGCGAGTGAGGTAGTTGCTACGACATGTGAGGCCATTTTGATTTCTAACAACTTAGCCTCTACCTCTATTATGTCTTATCCTTTGGTGCTAGGTCCCATATATGATGACGCGCCGATCCTCAATGAGTTCTTCCTCCCTTTGGACAACACGATGGCCATGGTGGACTATGATGCACCCCCACATGGTTCCATCACGATGAAGATGACCACGATTTGGTCTTTGCCAGCTCACCTACAACACATGAGTGGCATGAAAGTGGTAAAATAGGTGAAGGTGATGCTCTTGTCCCACAAGTGGACTATCTCGAGATTGCTAGGCGCGACCCACCCCCTGGCCGCGCCTAGGGGGCTTGTGGGCTCCTTGTTGGCCCTCTGGCTCCCTTCTTTTTCTATAAGGAGGGTTTCGTTCCAGAAAAAATCAAGAGGAGGCTTTCGGGAGGAATCGCCGCCGCCACGAGGCGGAACTTGAGCAGAACCAATCTAGAGCTCCGGCAGGGTCGTCCTACCGGGGAAACTTCCCTCCCGAAGGGGAAAATCGTCGTCATCATCATCACCAACACTCCTCTCATCGGAGGGGACTCATCACCATCAACATATTCATCAGCACCATCTCATCTCCAAACCCTAGTTCATCTCTTGTACCCAATCTCCATCTCGCGACTCCGATTGGTACTTGTAAGGTTGCTAGTAGTGTTAATTGCTCTTTGTAGTTGATGCTAGTTGGATTACTCGGTGGAAGATTATATGTTCAGATCCTTGATGCTATTCAATACCTCTCTAGTCATGAATATAATTATGCTTTGTGAGTAGTCACTTTTGTTCCTGAGGACACGGGATAAGTCATGCTATAAGTAGTCATGTGAATTTGGTATTCGTTCGATATTTTGATGTGTTGTATGTTGTTTCTCCTCTAGTGGTGTTATGTGAACGTCGACTACATAAACTTCACCATTATTTGGGCCTAGAGGAAGGCATTGGGAAGTAGTAAGTAGATGATGGGTTGCTAGAGTGAAAGAAGCTTAAACCCTAGTTTATACGTTGCTTCGTGAGGGGCTGATTTGGATCCACTAGTTTAATGCTATGGTTAGACTTTGTCTTATTTCTTCTTTCGTAGTTGCGGATGCTTGCGAGAGGGGTTAATCATAAGTGGGATGTTTGTCCAAGTAATGGAAGCACCCAAGCACCGGTCCACCCACATATCAAACTATCAAAGTAGCGAACGCGAATCATATGAACATGTTGAAAACTAGCTTGACTGAAATTTCCGTGTGTCCTCGGGAGCGTTTTACCTCCTATAAGAGTATGTTCAGGCTTGTCCCTTGCTACAAAATGGATTGGGCCATCTTGCTGCACCTTTGTTACTATTGTTACTTGCTACTTGCTACGAATCATCTTATCACACAACTATCTGTTACCGATAATTTCAGTGCTTACAGAGAATACCTTGCTGAAAACCAGTTGTCAGATCCTTCTGCTCCTCGTTGGGTTCGACACTCTTACTTATCGAAAGGATTACGATAGATTTCCTACACTTGTGGGTCATCAAGACTCTTTTCTGGCGCCGTTGCCGGGGAGTGAAGCGCCTTTGGTAAGTGGAATTTGGTAAGGAAACATTTATATAGTGTGCTGAAATTTATTGTCACTTATCACTATGGAAACTAATCCTTTGAGGAGCTTGTTCGGGGTATCTTCACCTCGAACGGAAGCACAAAGAGTTTCTCCTCAACCTGCTGCACCTACTGAAAATATTTTCTATGAATTTCCTTCGGGTATGCTTGAGAAACTGTTGGCTAATGCTTTTACAGGAGATGGAACATCACATCCAGACTTGCATCTAATCTATGTAGATGAAGTTTGTGGTTTATTTAAGCTTTCAGGTTTGCCCGAGGACGAGGTCAATAAGAAGGTATTTTCCTTATCTTTGAGGGATAAAGCATTGACATGGTATAGGCTATGTGATGATACTGGATCATGGAACTACAAACGATTGAAATTGGAATTTCATCAAAAGTTTTATCCTATGCATCTAGTACATCGTGATCGGAATTGTATTTATAATTTTTGGCCTCGTGATAGAGAAAGCATCGCTCAAGCTTGGGGGAGGCTTAAATCAATGTTATATTCATGCCCCAACCATGAGCTCTCGAGAGAAATTATCGTTGAGAACTTCTATGCTCGGCTTTCTCATGATAATCGCACCATGCTTGACACTTCTTGTACCTGTTCTTTTATGAAGAAAGATATTGACTTCAAATGGAATTTATTGGAAAGAATTAAACACAACTCTAAATATTGGGAGTTTGATGAAGGTTAGGAGTCAGGTATGAATCTCAAGTTTGATTGCGTTAAATCCTTTGTTGAAACAAATACCTTTTGTGATTTTAGCGCTAAATATGGACTTGACTCTGAGATAGTAGCTTCATTGTGTGAATCATTTGCTGCTCATATTGATCTCCCTAAAGAGAAGTGGTTTAAATATCATCCTCCCTTAGAAGTCAATGTAGTTAAACCCAATCTAGCAGAAGAGAAAGTCATTGCTTATAATGATCCTATTGTTCCTAGTGCTTACATTGAGAAACCACCTTTCCCTGTTAGGATAAAGGATCATTCTAAAGTTTCAACTATGATACGTAGGGTCTACATTAGAACACCTACACCCCCTGAGCAAACTAGTGTTGAACCTAGCATTGCTATTATCAAAGATCTCCTGTTCGACAATGTTGATGGCCATGATATTCAGTTCTGTGAAGATGCTGCTAGAATTGCTAAACCACATGCTAGAGACAAACATAGGCCTGTTGTTGGCATGCCTGTTGTTTCTGTTAAGATAGGAGATCATTGTTATCATGGTTTATGTGACGTGGGTTCTAGTGTTAGTGCAATACCTCAATCTTTATATGATGAAATTAAAGACAAGATTGCACCCGTTGAGATGGAACCTATTGATGTCACTATTCAGCTTGCCAATAGAGATACTATCTGCCCTTTGGGAATTGTTAGAGACGTTGAAGTCTTGTGTGGTAAAAGGAAGTATCCTGTTGATTTTCTCGTTCTTGGTACCACACAAGATAGCTTTTATCCCATCATATTTGGCAGACCTTTCCTCAATACTGTCAGTGCTCATATTGACTGTGAGAAGCAAACTGTTAGTGTTGGCTTTGAAGGTGTGTCACATGAGTTCAATTTCTCCAAGTTTGGTAGACAACCTCATGAAAAAGAGTTGCCTAGTAAGGATGAAATTATTGCCCTAGCTTCTATTGATGTGCCTCCTACTGATCCTTTAGAGCTATACTTGCTTGAGCATGAAAATGATATGCATATGGATGAAAGGAATGAGATAGATAGAGTTATCTTTGAACAACATCCTATCCTTAAGAATAATTTTCCCGTTGAACTGCTTGGAGATCCACCCCCACCAAAGGGTGATCCTGTGTTCGAGCTTAAACAGTAGCCTGATACTCTTAAGTATGCTTATCTTGATGAAAAAGAGATATATCTTGTTATTATTAGTGCTAGCCTCTCAGAGCATGAAGAAAGAAGTTACTAAAAACTCTGAGGAAGCACTGTGCTGCTATTGGATATACTCTTGATGATCTTAAGGGCATTAGTCCTACTCTATGCCAGCACAAGATTAAAACCGATCCTGATTCCAAACCAGTTGCCGATCATCAACAGAGATTAAATACTAAGATGAAAGAGGTAGTAAGAAAAGAAATACTAAAGCTCCTAGAAGCAGGTATTATCTATCCTGTTGCTCATAGTGATTGCATGAGTCCGGTGCATTGCGTCCCTAAGAAGGGAGGTATTACCGTTGTCCCTAATGATAAAGATAAATTGATCCCACACAGGATTATTACTGGCTATAGGATGGTGATCGATTTTAGGAAATTGAATAAAGCCAAGAGGAAAGATCATTACCCTTTGCCTTTTATCGACCAAATGCTAGAAAGACTGCCTAAACGCACACACTTCTGCTTTCTAGATGGTTATTCTGGTTTCTCCCAAACACCTGTTGCACAATCTGATCAGGAGAAAACCACTTTCACCTGCCCTTTCGGTACCTTTGCTTACAGACGTATGCCTTTTGGCTTATGTAATGCACGTGCTACCTTTCAAAGATGTATGATGGCTATATTCTCTGACTTTTGTGAAAAGATTGTTGAGGTTTTCATGGATGACTTCTCCGTTTACGGGTCTTCTTTTGATGATTGCCTCAGCAACCTTGATCGAGTTTTGCAGAGATGTAAAGACACCAACCTTGTCTTGAATTGGGAGAAGTGCCACTTTATGGTTAATTGTAACACCCACTTTTTGGCCTTCCTGACTAATTAACTTATTTCAGAAATCAGGGCCAATTAATTTTTTTTTGTGAATGCTTGTGATGCTTGGAGTGACTATTGTTTGCCCGTTTGCTTGAATGCATGTGATTGCTCCCCATTAATTCTTGTCATCCTCCTAATTACCTCCTCATTCCATGATCTCTTGCCTAATGATCATGCCATGTGTATAGGATAAATATCTATTTTCACCAAATATCTATTTTCACCAAAAAGCATTTATTGAATTAAACTTTCAAATCCCTCAGATGAGGTTTGTACTACAAGTCCTCAAATTAGGGAATTTATTTTGCACCAATTATTTTATTTAAAACCTATTATCGAAATGTCTTCCAAAAACCACCATATTATTATTTTAAAAGTTATTTTATTATTTTATTTAAAAGCCTTTCTATGAGGCCAGAAATGGTCTCCTATGAAGGAAAGTTATTTTTATTGCTTTCAAAATATTTAAGAAAATTTAGGGAAACTCAGTGGATATATTTATTCAATATTTATGAGTTTAAACACATGGTCAAGTTCAAAATATAGGGCAAATCCCTCCAAAACCATTCCTGCCTATTTAAACTTTTGAAATATTTCTATTAGAAATATTCTCAATAAATTCCAGTAAAATTCTAGCATGTCATCTATGATATTATTGATGATCTTGCCAAGTTTCATTTCCATCCAAGTTGATTTGGCTCCCCTAATCACTCTAAAACCCTATCTGTTTAGAATCAAATTGGAGCAACTCTACATTGTGAAGTGTCTCCAATTGTGCTCAAATTTGGTGGACATGTTCTAATGCTCCAATAAGGCATCCACACCAAGTGGTACACCAAGGAGAATAAAAGAACGTGTCCTAAGACCCTCAAAACCCTCTCTGCTGATTTCTGACTTTGGTAAACTTTACATTATTAAGTTTCTCCAATTAACCTCAAACTTTTTGTGCATGCCTTAAAGTTCGAATAATGCCCCCACACAAAATATTGGATTTGTGGGAATTGATTTGAATAGGGTTGTAGGCAGAAAGTCATTTCTGCCCTTTTCATGGGTTTTCCAAGTCTACATTGGAAAACTTCTCCAGCAAATCCCAAATTTGGTGTGCAAGCCTATTTTCATCTATTATTTGATCCTGTTAAGTTTCATAGCCATTGGAATCCATTTGGTAGCCTAATCACAAATCAAACACCTTGTGTGCACTCATTAAATTGGCTTCTTTGACCCCTTGCACTTTTACCCTTGAGCTGAAATTTCTACCACAACTATAACTAGTTACATTTTACCTCTAGTAACTTTCCCATGGCCACTGCTCAATTATTGGAGAAGGTCCCTATGTAACTTTCTCTCATTTTCACCCATGGAATCACTATTTTTACCCTCTTGTTTCACTTCTGCTTAACCCAAGGTCCCCAATTCTCTCCAGAGCCTCTCTAGTGTGCCAAAGCTTCATTTAGAACCAAGATATGGCATGCTCATGTGGAGAAAATAAGCAGCACCTCCTCAAGTTGATTTCAGGCTGAAATGTGGCTTTGTACAGCAAGTACTAGCTACACTTGCTTTCTTGAGCTGAAACCTTGCAGTCTTGTAGTCCTTCTATTAAAAACACTGCTAGACATGGTTTCATCTCCCATCCCTTCCAGTGAAGACCCCTTATGCCAGCCCCAAGTTTTCTTCTGCAAACTAAACCAGAGTCCAAACCTCATCAAACCACCTCCACTAGTTGCCAAACTCCAGAGTCTCCTTGCTGCAGGTGTGCCCTACGTGCTAGACATGTTTGACTGGCCATTTGGACTCTTTAGGCACAGGAGGTCGTGGTGACCACCACCCTGACCGGCAATTAGAGAGCTCTGCATCTTGTCTCCTTCCTCCAGACCACACCTAGCTGAGCCAGCATGTCCGAGTATGTCTCAGCCCTTGCTTTTGACCGTTCAAACTGCTCCCCACCATCAGCTAGCCTCCAAGCTCCTCCTAGGGTGCGTGGCGACCATGCACCGAGTGATCCAGAGAGATCTCGGCCCTCCCCTCTCTTATCTCCTCTCCCCTGAGCCCTCACTAGCTCTCTCTCATTCTCCCTCTCTCCCTTGGACCCCGAGGCACCCCCATTTTTCTTTCCTCCCGTGCTCTGTCTCCCCTCCCATGGCCGAATCTCACCGGCGGCATCCGTCCCAATTGGACAGGACCGAGGCTCCCCCTCGCCCCTAACCTCCCCTACGGGCACTCCTGTCCGGGGCAAGCCCGTTCCCCCTTCCTCTAGGCCTTCTCCGGGCGACAAGGACCCGAGACTGAGGAGGCAATGGCCACCTCCATTGCCGCAGGAGCCGGCGCCACTCTGGGCCTCTCCGGCCAACAGGGGCCTCCAGCTGGGCACAGCTCATGGCCCTGGTGTTCTCCGGCGGCTGGGCCGTAGCGTGAGGTGGCCGGAGGTGTGGGCCACCGACAGCAAGGCTCCTCTCCTCCTCTGCTGCCTGTTTCGGCGGGAAGTTGAAGAAAGGCCGCAGGCCCCGCACGTCGGTGAGTTGGCGAGACCCCCAGGTGGGCCGGGCCACTTATGTGGCCGCGCCTCGGTGGGAGGCCGTCTCCCCGCGCGAGAAGCGCACTTCGCGAAGGGCGTCTTCTACGTGGCCGCGGGTAGCCAGTCAAGCTGGTGGGCTGGCCCGAAGGCCTATCCAACGCCCTGGGGGCAAGATAACTCCGAGAGGCTGGGCCTTTTATCATTTTTATGTTTCTCCATAACTTATAAATTCCTTTATAAAATCATACTAACTCCAAAATTCATGATTCAAATTTCTACAGGTTCCTAAATTCAAGCTCTATCCACCTATGTGCCTTGCACATTTTTCCAACACATGTTTATGTGGTGTTTAATTTAAAATCCAATTCTGGATAATTTAAACCCCACTTTGTGAACATCCTAGAGGTTCCAATTCAACTCCAAATGGAGTGATTTCAACTCCTAGGGCCTTCTAAAATCATTCCCTATTTTTAGAACCCCGGTCAACATTTTTGTGTGACTTACTTCTGTTGAAATAAATAAGTAGCTTCCTATTGCTATTTATTCCATATTAGAAAACTCCTAGAATATTCATACCAACTTCAAATCCAGTGAAACTACTTCCTAAATATTTCTAAAATCATGCTGTGTTAAATGGGTGCCTCCACTCATTTTTAATAGAATGATTTTTGTTGGCTTCTCCAATGATCACCTATTCCTCCTTTCCTTCCATTTAGACACCCCTGATGATTCAAACCCCTTGGCGAAGCTTCAGGTATTTTTCTTATGACCAGATAGGTCCAAGAAAAATAAAACTTCTATTTATAGCACACGATCATTCTGCTTGCTATGTGGCTTACTATGGTTGTTTCCGACGATAGTTGACGGCAGACGGAGTATTCGGAGTTGTAGCGGAAGACCTCGAAGACCCCGAGGGCTTACGTGAGAAAGGCAAGCAACCCTTTGACCATGACTGAGCATATGTTACTTTGCATGTTATAATAGCAAGTATTCCTGTTGCATATGATCATAAGTGCCGGTAATCATTTGATATGATTTTACCGAAGGCTCCCCCGGAGCACATGCATTGAGCTTGACTCTACCCTTAGGGTCATGCTAATACCATGTTGACAAGTAAAGATAGAAGTAGTATTATTCATGAGCATGATGTTGTCATAAAGCAAGAGTTTATGAAAACCCCGTCGGGTGCCACTAATGCCCGAGGGTGATGATGAGTTAGGTGGTCACTTTTGGTGAAGTGATGCACCCGGTATTTGTTTGAGTAAGGTTTCGGAAATGGGATTAGATTTATGATGTGTCGACCGTACCAACCTTACCAGTATGACCACGTTACCCCTTATGGGACGGGGCTATGTTAATTATTCTGGTCGGTGCTAGCAAAGAGCCACATTACTAGTGGCGGGAGTGATATGTGGTCACTCTCATGATGGGGTCGTGCCGGGTAGGACGACTATACCATTTTTATGAGTTCTAGTCACACCGTTGGTCCCCGCATGGTTGGTACTGTCCAGAGTTGGTGCTCGTAAGATGTACAACATGTGGGCTGGGTACCAATCGAGTGGATCTCTTTGTCTAGTGTCGTCAGGGGAAGGCATTGATCGGGTACATACCTCGGGTATGTGATATACCGCGAGTTGTGGATGACACGGAAGTTTCCCGGATCTCGTGGGTCCAGCGTACTACCTCTACAGAGTGTAAACTATTCGAATAGCCATGTCCACGGTCAAGGACAGTTGGGTAATCCTGCTTAAACTACGTCCTAATATTTCCGCATAAACCAAGTGTGTGTGTGTGGTGATAAGAAAAGTATTGCTATGATAACAATAATATGACCAAGTTCGGTGACTTGGCATATAGGGAGAACCCAGATGGTTCATCTCTCAACCGATATATTGATGATATGACCAAGTTCGTTGACTTGGCGTATAGGGTGAACCCGGATGGTTCAGCCCTCAACAGATATATCGATATCTGTAACCTATTCTTCAAGAGTAATTATTTAACTTGATGCATGATCATTCCACCCAGATCAGTTACACTAAAGATGCATGATATTGTTATCCTTCACTTCCGTTGATTATATCATGGGTTGTTTGCGAGTACATTCAAAGTACTCATTGGGTTGCCACTGGTTATTTTATTGACGAGGTGTGTAAGAACATGATATGGTGAAGATTAACTCGGTGACGTTCTTGCGAGCTAGGACGCTTCCCAGTCAGAATGCTTGTAGGTTAAGGATGATGGCATGGGTTCACGCTTACAATCAATAATTCCGCTATAGGTCCATTTTGGAGTGTAGGCCTTTAAGGCCCTATATATGTAAGACTCGACCGAGGTGGTCATTTATTGTATCAAACGGTATGTATGGATGTAAGACTCTTTTATTCGGTACCTGTGTTCGGTGAGCATTGATCTCTGGGATCACTGAGCACGACGGTCTCGACTCGTAAGTCGGGGTCCCCACAGAGCTGGTATCACAGCCATCCTGACTGTAGGAAGCCCTTAGTTAGCACGGACGTTAGTTTAGGATAAAACTGATTTCCAGATCCTTCAAAATACTTACAAAACCTATATATTTTCTCGACTCTCCTAAATCTTCAAAGAAAGTAAAGGTTATGTTCTAGCCTTCCACTCCTATTTTCTTGACACTCCTCGTCTACTTTTTCAAAACTTGCAAATAGTCGCTAATGCCTTATGCCCTCTGACCACGGGATAAACTGAAATCCTTGTGGGAAGCCTGGAAGGAAGTAACCTTTCTAGGCAAACACCTGTGCAGGAACACCGAGAAGGCAACTCTGTGACCGGACGACACCAACAGAAGTACCTCCATGAGGAACCAGGACATCGAGGCTTAGAAGATGGTGAAATCCTGGGCACTGTCCCAGAGTGATGCCACTTTCTCCTATGTAATCTGGACATAATATATGCAAACCGTGATCTGCATCACTAATAGAGCGACCCTGTCAGTTATAAGGAATTGTGTCGATCACCACCGGTGGATGAGAACCTCGCCATTGGTCCGCCTCACCTTATTTAGCAGGAAAACGGTTCTCTTCATCCCCCGCTCTAGGTGTCGATATCGCAATTAGTATGATTGACAAATCAGAACTCTATCATGTCATGCAAATATCGGTGCATGAAGGTGTCCACCTGAGACTCTCGAAGCCTCGGAAGACAAGAAGACACTGACAAGATCATGTAGACAACAGAAGACCCTGTCAATGACAGCTATGAAGAACCACCTTCGTGAGCAACTTCCCAGATGAGAAGACAACCAGAGTTCTTTACAACTCAAGTGAATTGCTTCGGCAAGCGACAACAAGAGGCGTGACAACACCATGAGAAGGTCCACAAGACTTAGCGGACTCCTCTTCGAGGCATGAAGCAAGCACGACTGTCGAGTCCCAGAACCTAGGATAGGATGAGTCGTGAATCCCCTATGCGAAGTCGAGTCCGTGAAATGGTTCGGATGGACCATGTTGTGTGTTGCTTGTTTTTGTTATTTGTGCTTTGATATAAGTAGCACTTTTGCTTAGGAAACAAACATGCAGTTATATCACCCGTCTTATTTTTGATGTTCAAATGATTTTGGCACTTGATTGAGTTTACTTTCCAACAACTGTTTGATTGCACTAAGACCCTTAGACACTCCTCTCTGTGCTATCTCTCTCTCCCCTTCTGACGACTGAAGACGGCAAGGCAAGATGCACCAAGGATCCACTTCGAAGGACGACTCACACTGAAGACACTGACTGTGCTATGCTTAACCACACTTAACTGTAGTAGTGATGCTTTTTCCTTGAGATTGGAAGAGCCACACACTAGACCAGACTAACTTCCACAAGAGTTTCCGGCTCAAAATTGCTGGTCACGTGTCTATTGCACAGACTTGCCGGCACCTGTAGGTCCCCGATGAACCCCACCTAGCACCGGGTTCTCAAATGAACGAGTGATCACCGTGAACAAGTAACCTTCAATCTTAAGATAGCACTGTAACCTTGATGTCGTAAGTAGGACTGTTTTTGGATAAGAGTATAGACTAAAGACTGTCGTGATGATGATGATGTGTGTCTTGAGGATATAGCTAGGCTATTTTGGGGATCATGAGACCCTTATATAAAGGTAGGTGAACTTGGTGGAACAAGTTGGTATAGTAGCATAACCTACATAATTTGGAGTAATATTGGATTTAGTAGAACGATCATTATCGCGATCAACAATATTTTGGTGGTATACATTACTTTAACAAGTATTGGCATGATTTGATGCCTTTACCATAACAACTTGGAGTATCAAGTAGACTTCTTATTGGACTTGAGTCTTGTATTTAAATAGGTAATATTAATAGAGTATTGAGGATGACAAAGACCACATGGTTCGGAGTAAATTGGATTTAGCTCGATAATCTCGATTATGATACCATGTTTCACGGTGGATATAGAGTGCGTGTACTTGGAGTTGCCAAATTGATTTACAACCTATGTGCTTGGGCCTTGGTGATTAGCTGGCCATGATTATTGAAGTTGGTGGATATACTATGACGTAATCCTAGCAGTAATATGTGAATTATGAGGACTCTAAGAGATTATGTAGAACCCCATCAATGTTGGATTTGTAGGAGTGATAGGTCCAGTGATGATTGATCGGATTGATGGATCACTTGATCGGATTCATAGGAAGGAAACAAGATATTGGATTGGTATACTATGTGTTTCCTTAATATAGTAATGTAGTACCCTGTCCATTGGATGACTTAGATGGACATTTGGATTTGTTGCGTCTTAAATTCAATCATAGGAGCTCGTATACCTCCCCGAGGTTCGTACATAGTAATGCATGTGCATTTGGGGCTACATCATACTTGTAGTGTTTGGAGTTTAGTTCTTCCCTCAACCCAGAGTTGACTAGCATGAGCGGTGTGGAGTTGACCCACGTGGGATGGTATCTTTGATGAGATGAGGTGACATCGTCCCGAGATTGGAGGTCGAACTATTCGCATCTAAGGATTGTGCTTAGAATTAAGATGGTAAGTGTTCGCCCACATCCTAAGTTCCTTGAGACCCTAAAGCTTCGCTGAGCCACAAGATGGACGGATTACGACCATAGAAAGGCGACTCTAAGTCGTTAAAATTGTTGGGGAACGTCGCATGGGAAACAAAAATTTTCCTACGCGCACGAAGACCTATCATGGTGATGTCCATCTACGAGAGGTGATTTCCGATCTACGTAGCCTTGTAGATCACACAGCAGAAGCGTTAGGAAATGCGATTGTTGTAGTGGAACGTCCTCACGTCCCTCGATCCGCCCCGCGAACTGTCCCACGAACCGTCCCGCGATCCGTCCCATGGTCCGCTCCGATCTAGTGCTGAACGGACGGCACCTCCGCGTTCAGCACACGTACAGCTCGACGATGATCTCGGCCTTCTTGATCCACCAAGAGAGATGGAGAGGTAGATGAGTTCTCCGGCAGCGTGACGGTTCTCCGGAGGTTGGTGGTGACCTAATCTCAGCAGGGCTCCGCCCGAGCTCCGCAGAAACGCGATCTAGAGGAAAAACCGTGGAGGTATGTGGTCGGACTGCCGTGGCAAAAGTTGTCTCAAATCAGCCCTAATACCTCAGTATATATAGGAGGGAGGGGGAGGGAAGAGGCAGCCTCAAACCCTCAAGGTTTGGCCGAAATTGGAGGTGGAGGAGTCCTACTCCAATCCTACTTGGAGTAGGATTCCACCTTCCCACTTGGAAACTCTTTCCACCTTGTGTTTTTTCCTTCTCAAATCTTATGGGCCTTAGTGGGAACTTATTCCAGCCCACTAGGGGCTGGTTTATCTCTTCCCATTGCCCATGAGACCCCTTGGGACGTGACACCCCTCCCGATGGTCCCCGGCACCCCTCCCGGCACTCCAGGTACACTACCGATGAGCCCGAAACTTTTCCGGTGAACAAAACAGGACTTCCTATATATCAATCTTTACCTCCGGACCATTCCGGAGCTCCTCGTGACGTCCTGGATCTCATCCGGGACTCCGAACAACATTCGGTAACCAACCATATAACTCAAATACGCATAAAACAACATCGAACCTTAAGTGTGCAGACCCTGCGGGTTCGAGAACTATGTAGACATGACCCGAGTGACTCCTCGGTCAATATCCAATAGCGGGACCTGGATGCCCATATTGGATCCCACATATTCTATGAAGATCTTATCGTTTGAACCTCAGTGCCAAGGATTCATATAATCCCGTATGTCATTCCCTTTGTCCTTCGGTATGTTACTTGCCCGAGATTCGATCGTTAGTATCCGCATACCTATTTCAATATCGTTCACCGGCAAGTCTTTTTACTCGTTCCGTAATACAAGATCCCGCAACTTACACTAAGTCATATTGCTTGCAAGGCTTGTGTGTGATGTTGTATTACCAAGTGGGCCCCGAGATACCTCTCCGTCACACGGAGTGACAAATCCCAGTCTCGATCCATACTAACTCAACGAACACCTTCGGAGATACCTGTAGAGCATCTTTATAGTCACCCAGTTACGTTGCGACGTTTGATACACAAAAAGCACTCCTCCGGTGTCAGTGAGTTATATGATCTCATGGTCATAGGAACAAATACTTGACACGCAGAAAATAGTAGCAACAAAATGACACGATCAACATGCTACGTCTATTAGTTTGGGTCTAGTCCATCACATGATTCTCCTAATGATGTGATCCCGTTATCAAGTAACAACACTTGCCTATGGCCAGGAAACCTTGACCATCTTTGATCAACGAGCTAGTCAACTAGAGGCTTACTAGGGACAATGTTTTGGCTATGTATCCACACATGCACTGTGTTTCCAATCAATACAATTATAGCATGGATAATAAATGATTATCATGAACAAAGAAATATAATAATAACTAATTTATTATTGCCTCTAGGGCATATTGCCAACAAAAATGTGGCCAGTACCCGCCCATAGAAAGTTCCGTTCTCCTCGCCTGACTGATGAGCACTGTGCTTATGTCCTGTTTGGGGAAAGTATGTGGTCATCCTCACCGACGATACACTTACTCACCCAGTAAAAGGAAGAACACCGTAGTCGTGTTTGGACGAGCCCAGTAACGCCGATTGTTATGCCTCTCGAGGGTACAGGGTTATCTCGGGAAGGTAGACTTCTTGGAGCAATCTTAAGACGACAGAAGTCTATCCTACTCAAGTCAAGACGAAGATCTGTCGTGACGAGGAAGCCATGACAACATCGATGAAGCAACATAAGTCAACCACCAACCGTGCACCGACCACATCAACGACGTCAAGCAGCCTCGATGATTCAAGATGATGAAGCCTTTGGACAAGCGAAAGAATCATACGACCTCTCCTTGGTCGAAATCAAGGACGAGAGTACTAGTAGGTCGTGGTGAAGACCTGCCAAAGGCGATTCACCCACCCGCTGAGTCGCAGACCTTGGCAATGGATGACTGGTCTATACTCTTGGGTAGCCAGCTCATCTAGAAACCCTCGCAAACACCAAGATAGCAGGACCTGTTCTGGGCTCTAAGCCTCCGAGCTTAGACTCATGGGTAAGACCCAACCTGGACCCTTTCACGAGAAGCCTCCGAAGACTATTGGCGACCATAGCTTGACTGCCGAAAGGGAAGTCAAGGACTTCCCCATAAACAGGAAGCTATACAAAGACTTTGGCAGTGCGTTCTAGCACGAGACATCTTGATGTCACTAACCGACATGCGAAGCCCGGGACCAGAACCCACACACACCATCTTGCCACGTATTCTGACTTTGGAATACACTCGCAAGCCAGAACCTTGCACGAACTTAGTTCACCAAGCCCTTGACCTCGGTCAAGCCTAACTTATTACCAGACCCCACCCACGATCAGGCAAGGACGTGCGAAACATTCGAAGTTGTATAATCAAGCACCTCAAGATCACAACAGCAACATGGGGACATGAAGACTACCTCCGACTCAGATTTTGTATCTCACCAACCCCTACCCTAGAAATCTCGGGGACGAGATCTTCTTAAGGGGGTAAGGTCTGTAGCACCCAGTTTTTGGCCTTCTTGACTAATTCACTTATTTTAGAAATTAGGGCCAATTAATTTTTTTTGTGAATGCTTGTGATGCTTAGAGTGACTATTGTTTGCCTGTTTGCTTGAATGCATGTGATTGCTCCCCATTAATTCTTGCCATCCTCCTAATAACCTCCTCATTCCATGATCTCCTGCCTAATGATCATGCCATGTGTATAGGATAAATATCTATTTTCACCAAATATTATTTTCACCAAAAAGCATTTATTGAATTAAACTTTCAAACCCCTGAGATGAGGTTTGTACTACAAGTCCCCAAATTAGGGAATTTCTTTTGCACCAATTATTTTATTTAAAACCTATTATCAAAATGTATTACAAAAACCACCATATTATTATTTTAAAAGTTATTTTATTATTGTATTTAAAAGCCTTTCTGTGAGGCTAGAAATGGTCTCCTATGAAGGAAAGTTATTTTTATTGCTTTCAAAATATTTAGGAAAATTTAGGGAAACTCAGTGGATATATTTATTCCATATTTATGAGTTTCAACACATGGTCATGTTCAAAATATAGGACAAAGCCCTCCAAAACCATTCCTCCCTATTTCAAGCTTTTGAAATATTTCTATTAGAAATATTCTCAATAAATTCCAGTAAAATTCTAGCATGTCATCTATGATATTATTGATGATCTTGCCAAGTTTCATTTCCATCCAAGTTGATTTGGCTCCCTTAATCACTCTAAAACCCTATCTGTCCAGAATCAAATTCGAGCAACTCTACATTGTGAAGTGTCTCCAATGGTGCTTATATTTGGTGGACATGTTCTAATGCTCCAATAAGGCATCCACACCAAGTGGTACACCAAGGAGAATAAAAGAACTTGTCCTAAGACCCTCAAAACCCTCTCTGCTGATTTCTGACTTTGGTAAACTTTACATTATAAAGTTTCTCCAATTAACCTCAAACTTTTTGTGCATGCCTTAATGCTCAAATAATGCCCCTACACCAAATATTGGATTTGTGGGAATTGATTTGAATAGGGTTGTAGGGAGAAAGTCATTTCTGCCCTTTTCATGTGTTTTCCAAGTCTACATTGGAAAACTTCTCCAGCAAATCCCAAATTTGGTGTGCAAGCCTATTTTCATCTATTATTTGATCCTGTTAAGTTTCATAGCCATTAGAATCCATCTGGTAGCCTAACCATAGATCAAACACCTTGTGTGCACTCACTAAATTGGCTTCTTTGACCCCTTGCACTCTTACCCTTGAGCTCAAATTTCTACCACAGCTATAACTAGTTACATTTTACCTCCAGTAACTTTCCCATGGCCACTGCTCAATTATTGGAGAAGGTCCCTATGTAACTTTCTCTCATTTTCACCCATGGAATCACTGTTTTTACCCTCTTGTTTCACTTCTGCTTAACCCAAGGTCCCCAATTCTTTCCAGAGCCTCTCTAGTGTGCCAAAGCTTCATTTAGAACCAAGATATGGCATGCTCATGTGGAGAAAATAAGAAGCACCTCCTCAAGTTGATTTCTGGCTGAAATGTGGCTTTGTACACCAAGTACTAGCTACCCTTGCTTTCTTGAGCTGAAACCTTGTAGTCTTGTAGTCCTTCTATTAAAAACACTGCTAGACAGGTTTCATCTCCCATTCCTTCCTGTGAAGACCCCTTATGCCAGCCCGAAGTTTGCTGCTGCAAACTAAACCAGAGTCCAAACCTCATCAAACCACCTGCACTAGTTGCCAAACTCCAGAGTCTCCTTGCTGCAGGTGTGCCCTACGTGCTAGACATGTTTGACTGGCCATATGGACCCTTTAGGCACAGGTGGCCGTGGTGACCACCACCCTGACCTGCAATTAGAGAGCTGTGCATCTTGTGTCCTTCCTCCAGACCACACCTAGCCGAGCCAGCATGTCCCAGTATGTCTCAGCCCTTGCTTTTGACCGTTCAAACCGCTCCCCACCATCAGCTAGCCTCCAAGCTCCTCCTAGGGTGCGTGGCGACCATGCACCGAGAGCTCCAGAGAGCTCCCGAGCTCTCTTGGCCCTCCCCACTCTTATCTCCTCTCCCCTGGGCCCTCACTAGCTCTCTCTCATTCTCCCTCTCTCCCCTGGACCCGAGGCACCCCCATTTTTCTTTCCTCCCATGCTCTGTCTCCCCTCCCATGGTCGAATCTCGCCGGCGGCATCCGTCCCAATTGGACAGGACCGAGGCTCCCTCTCGCCCCTAACCTCCCCTGCGGGCGCTCTTGTTCGGGGCGAGCCCGTTCCCCCTTCCTCTGGGCCTTCTCCGGGCGCCAAGGACCCGGGAGTGAGTAGGCCACGACCGCCTCCTTTGCTGCAGGAGACGGCGCCGCTCTGGGCCTCTCTGGCCAACATGAGCCTCCATCTGGGCGCAGCTCATGGCCCTGGTGCTCTCGACGGCTGGGCCGCCGCGAGAGGTGGCACGAGGTGTGGGCCACCAACGGCAAGGATCCTCTCCTCCTCTGCTGCCTATTTCGGCGGAAGGTTGAAGAAAGGCCGCGGGCCCCGCACGTCGGTGGGTTGGCGAGACCGCTAGGTGGGCCATGCCACTTATGTGGCCCCGCCTCGGCGGGAGGTCGTCTCCCTGCACGAGAAGCGCACTTCGTGAAGGGCTTCTTCTGCATGTCTGTGGGTAGCCACCCAAGCTGGTGGGCCGGCCCGAAGGCCTAACCAATGCCCTGGGGGCAAGATAACCCCCAGAGTCTGGGCCTTTTAATTTTTTTATTTTTCTCCATAACTTATATATTCCTTTATAAAATCATACTAACTTCAAAATTCATGATTCAAATTTCTACAGGTTCCTAAATTCAAGATCTATCCACCTATGTGCCTTGCACATTTTCCCAAGACATGTTTCTGTGGTGTTTTATTTAAAATACAATTATGGATAATTTAAACCCCACTTTGTGAAAATCCTAGAGGTTCCAATTCAACTCCAAATGGAGTGATTCCAACTCCTAGGGCCTTCTAAAATCATGCCCTATTTTTAGAACCCTGGTCAACATTTTTGTGTGACTTTACTTCTGTTGCAATAAATAAGTAGCTTCCCATTGCTATTTATTCCATATTAGAAAACTCCTAGAATATTCATACTAACTTCAAATCCAGTGAAACCACTTCCTAAATATTTCTAAAATCATGCTCTGTTAAATGGGTGCCTCCACTCATTTTTAACAGAATGATTTCTGTTAGCTTCTCCAATGATCACATATTCTGTCGGGACCCGATCCTAAGTCATAAGAACCCAGCCTGTAACACATCACATCACTCTGCGGCCTCACGCACGATAAACTCCACGACTGCCACCTTACCTTGGCCGGGACCGTTTCCGTCTTTTGGCTCACATATATGAATATGTTGCTAGCGTTCAAACGACAAAGAACCCGGGTCGACATGACTAGTTATAAACCCAAGCAGTACATCCGTACAGGGACAGGCATACATAACCCAGCAAAGCAGGTGTCGGTCATCAGCGTGTGTAGACGAGTCGTAGCAAGCTACAAGGACTCCATTACACCGCGTGACATTTCCCCGAGGGGACAGACACAGCAGGAAAGAAGGATACATGCCGGTCAATCAATGTGTTCCGAGCAGTAGCAAGCTACCAAGGCCCGATGGAATCACAAAGAGGCATTTCCCAGTAAAGAGTAATACTAAGGCAAACAACTAGGTGTCGAATCCCACACATATAATGCATTTCAAACATACACACATTATGCACGGTATGTGTAGATACAACATGGCATCACAACATAACTCTATGACTCAAGCATTTATTAAAGACTCATAAGAGTCAACATAGTATGATATTACAAACAGGGGTCTCGTGACCCGACACTCAAGTCATGCAAACAACAAGTGGAAGCAATCATGTCTGGGTACAGACATCTACTAAAAATGGCTGGAAGAGCCTGAAAAGCTACTACGACCCTACCAAAGGAGCCAGACCTCTGTCTGGGATTCCCAAGCTATTCCGGTCAACATCGAACACATCGCGTAGAACCTTTTAATGAGTCTAAGTTGTCGGGACCCCGATCCTAAGCCATAGGAATCTAGCCTGTAACACATCGCATCCCTTTGCGGTCTCACGCACGGTTAACTCCTCGGCTGCAGCCTTACCTTAGCTGGGACCGTTTGCGTCTTTTGACTCACGTATGCAATAGTGTCGCTAGCATTCCCATGTCAAAGAACCCAGATCGACATGTCTAGTCATAAACCAAAGTGGCAGTACCGCACAAGGACAGGCATACATGACCCAACAAAGCAGGTGTCGGTCATCAGCGAATGTAGACGAGTCGTAGCAAGCTACAAGGACTCCATTACATCGCGTGACATTTCCCCAAAGAGGACAGACACAACAGCTAAGAAGGACACATGCCGGTCAACCAATGTGTCCGGAGCAGTAGCGAACTACCAAGGCTCATTGGATCACAAAGGGGCATTTCCTCGTAAGGAGTGCTACTAAAGTTCACGACTAGGTAATCGAACCCCATACATATCAAGTACGACACACGTACGCATGGCATACCGATATGTATAGATACATCGATGGCATCACAACATAACCATAAACATACAAGCTTTATTTAAGAGGCTCGGAAGAGCCACACACATAATATTACACATTAAGGGTCTCACGACCCATAATAGCAGTCATTCAGTTACAAGCCAGCGGAAGAGTTTAAACTGTCTGAGTACAGACACGGCAACTAGAAGGCACATGGCCTGACTATACTACAGATCCAACGTAGGGCCAGATCGTAGCTGGGACACCAGCTACTCGTCGTCATCGATGTCTACAAAGAACCCTCCATTAGGGTCATTAGCAACCTCTGCAACATGTATTAAGCAAACATGAGTATGAAGGTACTCAGCAAGACTTTAGGATAACTAACTACTCATGCAAGGTATCAAAAAGGTATTGTGGGGTTTCATGCGGAAAGCCAGCATTTGACTCGTGGCTAGACAACTTGCATTTTTAAATAATTTTGACAACTTGATTTCTCGCACACGAGTCCACTAACACCACAACAATACACTATCGTGGAATCATTCCGTCTCCGTACGGAAATGCCGTCCACGACACTCACGCTTATCTTGGCAATTTTATGAGTAGCCATTGAAGTTTTCTATGAACAACATATGTCTCCAAGTAGTCCATATCCGCGGACGCGGCTATTCGAATAGATCATAACCCTGCAGGGGTGTACTTCATCACACACGCTCTCGCCACTTATCGCCATGTGCACGTCATGCACCTCGGCAACCTTCAAGCGGAAGCCCAGCGAGGGAGTCGGCCACGACCGTTAACCACACTAGTACCTAGTCCAGGTTTATCGCCTATCTAAGAGTAACCCGTACGGAAGTCCGGCCGGGGTTTCCGCCACGGCCTCAAACGATGTGCGCAGGGTTCCCAAGCCCACCATCCGGGTGCCACTTGGTACACCGTGCCACTGCCTACCGCATCAGAGCCCACCTCTCAGGTCAGCACCATGCACGACCTCCAGCATTACTATAAACACCAGAAACTACTTGCAACTCCTGGACCGAGTACTACGCGATTAATAGGCCGAGCGGGGCCATATTTCAGGGCCCAGCATGTGGTAGTATCTAGTCTTGGATTACATACACGGAACTCAGTTCCTATGGACGGTTCCAATGAAACAACCCGCCATGTACTCCTACACAGCCTTTCACCGGTACCTTTACCAAATCAAGTTCAACACACAACCTTTGCTCACCGAACACGTTCTCACAATTCTGTTCATCTCCCAGATGACAGACCATACACAACTCTAAGCATAGCATGCGTAGTAGGATAAGGCACATCATAGCTCAAGCAACTATCAGGTATGCTAGGTTGCAAGGTTCGGCTATTTACTGTGACAAGGTTAGGTCATGCAAAGGAAGTGGGTTCAACTATCGTGGCAAAAGCAGTTGAAGCATTTGATCTTAATGCAATAAATAGGTGCAGGAGCAAGAACATGGGATTTATCGGGATGATCAAAAGGGTTGCTTGCCTTGTTGCTTAGAGGAGGAACGATATCCGTCAGACGGATATTCGGTGGAATCCGAGGGTGCGGAGCCTACCGAAAAGAATGGCAACATTCAATAACAATCACATGCAAACAAAATGATGCATGAGCATGGCATGAGAATGCAAAGTGATAAGTTATTATTTTCAACATGTATTAGGTTTAGAGTTGATTTGAATCACATTCGAATATCAATTCAAACGGGGTATTCACGGGTACCGTTTTAATTGATTCGACCTGATGCTCAGATCAACTTGAAGTTAGCATGCATGAGATGTCATGTTAGGGTACTGATTTGTAACTAGGACAGTGTGTGATCATTGCATTCATAATGAAATTTTAATAATTTTCCAAATTCCATTTAAAAAGTAATTATAAGAATTGAATTATTCCTTATTCCACATTTTAGGGTTCTGTAACTTTTTCAAACATGGTTGAAAGTAGCATAATCAGAATCCTTGAATTTTTCTGATACTTTTTCATATATAAATTATTTTCATTGGAGTTACAGATTAATTTCTATGATTTTTACAAGTTTTAGCAATTTACTGGAATTATTTCTATACTGGAAATTCTTTTTATTGCATCAGACTGACGTCAGCAGGTCAGCCGACCTGTTCAGGTCAAACCTGACAGGGGGGCCCCTCTGGTCAGTGACCCAGGGGCTAACCCCGCGCTGACCAGCCCCTAATTGGGGTTTGACCACGCGTGGGGCCCTCTGGCAGCGACTGAGGGGAGGGCAATTACGCCCTAATGGTCGGCCATGTCGACGCCCACCGGAGGGTGGTCGCCGGCGACCAAGCCCGCGGCGGAGGGCTCGCCGGAGACGACCTAAACGGTGCTACACAGCACCAAATCGAACGTGGTTTGCAGCTACGGAACGCTGGCGAAGTGGCCGATCTGGCAGGGGCATCAGGGGTGGCTAGGGTCGCCGGAAGAGGCGCCGGCGACGAGCCGAAGCAGCGGCCGAAGCTCGGCCTTCTACGAGCGATGGCTCTAGGGCACGGGGAGGGCAGCTGAGGGGCTCATCACGCTCCTGGAGGCTCCAGGAGCTCGAACCCTAGCTCGAGCGCGTGGATCAAACACCACTGCGACGGCGACGACATGACCGGAGGCGAGGAGCTCTCGGCCTTGGTGGGGAACGGGGCTACGATGCACGTAAGAGCGTGGGGCGAGAGGGGAAACGACGACGAGCTCACGGCGGTTCCGATGGTGTTGTTGAGGGGCTCGGGGGTGCGCTGGAGGGAGCGAATCGACGGGAGAGGTCCGGCGGCCGGAGGTGGAAGACGATGGCGCCGCGGGCGATGCAGAGCTCGGGGAAGCTTCGGCTTCTGCAGAGAGGACCAGAACGACGAGGCGGAGCTAACGGACTACTCGGAGGAATGTTCCCGTGGCTAGAAGCGCTGCGGCTCGAGCTCGAGCTCGTGGTAATGACGGCAGCAGGAGGAGGAAAAGATCCGAGAGGAGGGAGAGATGTATCGCTAGGAATGGATAGAGGAGGCCTCGGGGAGCTTATCCCCGGCCTTGCCAGCGCGAAGCGACGGCCAGGCAGGCGCACAGGTGCGTGGCCGCGCCGGAGGAGGCGGCGGCCACCTCCTGCTCCTACTGGCGTGAGGGAGGGGACGACTCGGGGAGATGGGCCGGGCCAGGCTAGGCGACAGGTAAGCTTTTTTGTCATTTGCTTCTGTTTTATTTCTGTGTTAATTTCTAACATTAATTTGCTATTTATTTCAGCTCCAAAATGGTGGTAAACAATTATTTTAAACACACCTGAATATTTGTTATAATATTCCCAACCATTTCCAAAGTTTTCAACATTTTTGAAAGTTTATAGTTTCTGATTTCAAATTTTAAAGTTTGAAACTAGTGGCTTTTGCATTAATTTAAAATGCTTAAAGTGTCAAGAAAATAGTTTTCTCCAATGCTCATTTACTTTCATGATTTATCAGAAAATTTGAACATTTCTTGAGGCCATTTTGGGTTCATTGATTTTAACTAGTTTGAGATTTTATTTATTTAAAGTAGTGGCTAGGGTTTTGAGGTTTTTTTCCTTTGCCACTTTCTTGTTCTTGTTGAAAATTCTTAGATGCAAATGCAAAGAAGACATGAGCACAAGACTAACTTGCTTAAGGTGTCAGGGATGTGACATAAGTCTTCTCTGCAAAAACATAAATAAAGCAACCGTGAGTACAAAGGTACTCAGCAAGTCTTACATCAGAACTATCTACATATGCATCATGTTTCAATGAAAGGATTGTGGGGTTTGATTGCAGCAAGCCAGCTTTGACTCTTGGCTAACCTGTACTACGACTACAAGTTCTTTCTTTGAGGTGGGATAATGCACACGAGTCCACATATTCACCAATTCAATACACCACTATGGATCCACTCTCGTCTCCCTACGAGAAGGCCTTCCATAGCACTCACACTTATCTTGCATGTTTTAGAGTATCCATTTACATTGTCTATGTACCACGTAATATTTCCAAGTAGTCCATATCCGAGGACGCGGCTATTCGAACAGATTAAATCACCCTGCAGGGGTATACTTCTTCACACATGCTCCCACCACTTAGCACCATATGCACGTCATGCATCTCGGCAACCTTCAAGCGGAAGCACTGGTGTGGGTGTCGGCCACGACCGTTAACCACACAAGACCCTAGTCCAGGTTTATCGCCTATGTGAGACTCAACCCGCAAGGAAGGCCGGCCGAGGTTTCCTCTACGGCCCCAAACGATGCGCGCAGGGTTCCCAAGCCAACCATCCGGGTGCCACTTGGTACACCGTGCCACTGTGTATCTACCGTAGTGAAGCCTACCTTGTCGGGCAGAGCTAAACACGGCCGCCAACACTTTTCCTACAAACACCAGAAACTAATTGCAACTCCTGGATAGAGATCTAGGAAATTAATAAGCCGAGCGGGGTCACATTTCAGGGCCCAATGCATGGTAGTATCTTGTCTTGGATAACATACACTTAACTCAGTTCTTAAGGACGGTCCCAATGAGACAACCCACCATGTACTCCTACATGGCCTATCATCGCTACCTTTACCAAATCAGATTCACACCTTTACTCTCACACTGTAGGACATGAACACAACCATTCCGATTCATCATCCAGGTGGATCAGACCCGACACGACTCTAAGCATAGCAGGCATTGTAAACAAGCATGGATGAGTAAGCACATCAAGGATCAAGCAGTTGCTACTCATGCTAAGTGGTTTCAACTATTTACTGTGACAAAATCAGGTCATGCAGAGGAATGGGTTCAACTACCGATAACCTGTACAGTTGAATCGTGTTTGTCCTGATGCAGTAAAAGAGAGCAGGAGCGAGAGAGTGGGTTTATATCAATATGCTCAAGGGGGTTTGCTTGCCTGACACGTCTGAAGATAGCAATGAGTCTTCATCAATGTCAACGATCATATCGTCGGAAACATCTTTTAGCGAGGGGGAACAACACCGACAAACAAGAAAGAACAACAATTACTTCACGGAAATGCAACACTATGATGCAGGCTCAAGACATGAAATGAAAGGTGGCAGGGCTAATGTGGCTATCATTTCTTAAGTTGAAGTTGGTTTGAATTAGGATCCAAACATCACTTCAAGCCGGTTATTTTTCCGGATACCCTTTTAATTGATTCGACCTGAAGCTCAAAACAAATTGTTCCAACATGTATGGAGTTAGTATTTTGAGGTACTGATTTGCATTGACTAATGTTTGGTCATAACAATTGAAGCGGAATTCAAATAAGTATCAATTTCCAACTCCAAACTATTTATTAAATTTACCCTATTCATAATTTTGCCTATTTGGTGTTGTTAACTTTTCAAACATGCATGAAACTTCCATAATCAGATTCTTTGGATTTTTCTGATCCTTTTTCATATATAAATTATTTTCATTGGACTTACATATTATTTTCTATGTTTTTAGAAGTTTTAGGCATTTTATGGAATTATTTTATAAACAGAAATACTATTATTGCATCAGCACTGAAGTGAGCAGGTCAACTGGCCGGCCAGGTCAAACCTGACAGCCAGGGCCCACTAGTCAGTGACACAAGTGTTAAAAAGAGTTTAATTTTAATCTTTTATTCCTAATTAGGGTCTGGGCCCACTTTCAGTGAGTCATTAGATTAGTTAACCTATTTATTTAATTTTTGTGGTTAACTAAAACTTAACAGGAGCTAGGCCCCACCTGTAGGTGACCCAGGGGGGTCAACCCATGGTCAGAGGGGGTCGGCCTCAACGGCGTTGAGCCACCAGCGCTGCCAGGCACGGCGGAGCTCGCCGGAAAACTTCTTTCGTTGACCAAACGGCGCGCGGAGAGGCTCTACGGGAAGCTGGAGGTGCGCCGCATCCGTTCCGACCAAGCCACGGGCCGGGAGGTGGCCGAAACGAGGCCGGCGACGACCTCGGGCGGTGGCCGGAGTCGACCATGGTGGGGGTTGGCGCTAGAGGGCGGGAACGGAGGGGGAGAGCATAGGAGGAGGAGCAGGAGCTCACGACGGTTCTAAAGGGGGCAACAACGACGGAGGAGGAGCTCGGGGTAGGGCGAATCGACCTCGAGGTTGCCGGCGGCCGGAGATGGGGAAGACGGCGTAGCTGCAGCGACACATGACCTCGGCCCTTCTGGCTTCACTCTGAGAACGAAGAGGAACACGACGGAGCTTCTGAGCCTCTTAGGTAGGCCGAAGGGGGTGCGGTTGCCGGGGTAGCAGTGAGCAACGGCGGCGAGCTTGCTCGGTTGTCACGGAAAAGGAGCTAGGGGAGAGGAGAGACGCGTGCGAGGAGAGGAATGAGAGGAGGGCACCTCGGGGCTTCTCAGCACGAGGAGATAGGGTCGGAGGGGGTGCCTCGAGCGCGAAGCAGGAGGTGGCCGTGCCTCGTGTGCGCTCGCCACGCCCTCGTGCCTACTGGCACGAGGTTGAAGAAGGCGGCAGGGAGGTGAGCTCGGCCAGGCGAGGAGCGCAGGTTAGTTTCCTTTTTTTTCCTGTTTTGTTTTCTTCCTGACATTTGTTTATATTTTATTTTGGCTCCAAACTAAAACAAGAAAAAGTGAAAATATTGTTGGGGTTTTAGTTGTAATATTTTCTACCACATATAAAAGATTCAACATTTTTGAGAATCTGAATTATTTGAAATCAAATATATAGTTGATTTTAGTGACTTTTATATTTAAAATAAAATTCCCAAAAGTATTTTGAAAATATATAGCACCCGTGATATTTTCTTTCCAACATTTATCAAAAATGATGGACTTTTATGAGAACCATTTTGGTTCATTAATTTGTCACCACTTTGGATTGTTTTTGAATATAGACTATGTTGGGGTTTTGCTTTGATTTCACTTCTTTCTTGGGTTCAATTCATTTTCTTAGAATGCAAAGAAAGAAAAACATGAGCTCAAACTTGCTAAGCTCTACTAGGGATTTCAGGGATGTGACAACTCACCCCCACTAAACAAGAATCTCGTCCCGAGATTCAAACATAGTCGGGAAGAGGAAGAGGGAACACTAAACTATCACAATCTTCATGATCCATTTGCTCCTCCCGAGGACGTTGATTCATCGCACCATGTTGATCTTGACATCTTTGTCCTTGAGGTCTTCATCTAGCTTGACGTCAAAAGAACAGGGAGACGACATAAGATTCGATCTCCTCGAAGATCGAGCAACTCAAGATCAACTCATAGAATGAGACGTAGGAACGTCCCTTGAGATGAGACACAACACACATAACACGGACGAGGAAATGAGACATATGACAGAGGTTCAATGGGTAGGCAACAAATCCAGGCTTAAAACAAATGCTGGCGAGGTTTCAAAGTAGCGAGGATTAGGTTGCTCTTCATACCACAACGGGGCACCTTAGGAAGGTGACTCTTAGAGTTATTCCCCTTAAGTGGCAAAAAGAATTACTTTTGATCCTAAGATCATTGAAACTCTTCATACCAGGGTAAGGCAATTCACAAATGATGGTTTGAAGGAATTTGAAAGAATGGCATACTCAGGTTGGAAAGAAACTAGGGTTATAGAACAACTCGGCGATCGGATGGCACATTCCAAATATTACCGAGGATATAACCTAGTGTCTGAGCGTGCTCTCAAGAACTTGAGCATTTCCATATTCATCAAGGTTTACCAACATCCGTGCCAAGGATCCTGGTGACACAACATACTACCATGATGAACAGTGATGGAGGATGCAGATGCAAAGGAAGACAACACTTCCTCAGATTTCACCTTAGCTGTGCCAAGGGAACGAAATCTGGTTGATTGACCGAGAGACATTTAGCACTCCACTTCTAATGTTCTCCTTGATGTACTAGCACAACCCAATTATAAGTCATGCTTTATATCTAGCACATCAAATATAGGTCGGAATTCGGGCATCAAAGGAAGTCCATGAGGAACAACTTCCAAAATAAGTCATACAAAACCTCATGGGGAGATGGCTAAGATTGCTGATACAAGATATAATATCAAATCTTCCAGCTAGGTGTGTTAGCCACAACATCACTTTATTGGGTTACATAGAGACCAATATTATAATTCTTGGGGAAAGTTCCAACCATTATAACTGCCTGAGATTCAGCTCCAGTTGGTGACACAATGCTTCAGACTCAACATGTCCAAAAATATGGTTTGCAACACAAATTGACGGAATAACGTTGCAAGATTCTCACGAAATGAACTACGGAAGACAACTCCAAAACATGAGCTAGATCGCAAGACCCACGTGAACACACTGCCCAAGACAACTGTGAACACATGAAAAGTCTTACAACAAAACACTACCGAGTTCTGGATGGGAACCATCATTGCGGATAATGAAGCCATGTGAAAGTCCGTCTGGGCCCTTCGGGAATGATACCTAACTTCTTTTCCTTGAACAAATCAATCAGTGGCTTAGTGTGCTAGGAGATACATATGGAGTGAAGATGATCAGTCTATCAAACCATAGAATACTTCGCACTTGCATGACTGATTTGGGATGATTCTGAAGAAACAAATTAACTTTTCTCAAATTCACGGTGGCAGCTTGCATCAGATGCACATGAATTAGAGGAAGTCACTTCTTACACCTAACATATACCTCGTACTCGAGACACGAAGACAATGTCTACAAAGTTTCCAGCACTAGCTTGATGTCCAACATAGATCATGGAACAAATTAGAATGTTGCCAATGGGCTCAACAACAATTCATCAAGATACCCATATAAATGGATTTCCACAACTATGTAAGCAAGATAATAGCATTGGTCATATCAAGGAATATAATGGTGTAGGCTCAAGGAAAACCCTGAGTAAGACACCGTTACGAAAATCTTTGGCTCTGAGTTTGATTTGGCAATAGCCCATACTCAAATCAAAATTGGACAAGATAATATATGCAACAATTGATCGCATGAATCAACCGATGAAAATATCATTTTTCTTCACACCCACACAACAGGAAAAATATCCTTTTTAAATGAGCTAAGTTTAGTCAAAGCTTTAATCTTCCAACTCTCCAAGTTGTTGTTTAGCTTAACCAACTAGCTTGGGGTATCGAACACGGATTCTTGGAGAAGATGGCTTATAAAGAAACCAACTTGATCACGAGCTCTATCATAACAGTCAGGAAACAACTTGGTAATATTTCCGAGAAGATAGTCGAAAAATCACGATCCACCGATATATTATTAAGCACGGGAACAATCTTGCTTTTCAGGCAAGATGATGTGATCAATAGAGCGAGGGATTGACACAATCCTAACCCATCGATCGAAAAGTGCACCATGAAACATGGACTTGGTAGCACACTCAATCTTAGGATGACGATTCAATCACCATCACCATAAGAGTGAAATTATTGTCCATTCGCTACCAAGCAATATCATTGCTAGGAGTATTGATTTCACACATCATGGTTCACTTGTCGATATTCCGGTTACAACCCACACAAAAACCGAGGGATGAACAATGATAGCGAGAAGTATCGCTACATCAAGAGCTCATAAGAGATGGTGCAATTCTCATAACACTCTTGACAAAAGAGGGTAATACTCCAAGATAGAACATAACAAAAGCTGGTTTAGCATTTCGATCTGCGGAATACAACTACTTTGACCCAATCCAAGAAATGGATGTGGTACTGGAGTTTGCTTCTCCCAGTCTTTCGAGGACAGAACAACTTGACATACCACAAAATAAAATACATTAATGACACGAATGCACAACTATTCTTGACTATCCTCTCATGGATGAAGGTCAGAATACAA
The DNA here is from genome assembly GCF_904849725.1 of Hordeum vulgare subsp. vulgare. Taxonomy (NCBI): domain Eukaryota; kingdom Viridiplantae; phylum Streptophyta; class Magnoliopsida; order Poales; family Poaceae; genus Hordeum; species Hordeum vulgare. The sequence goes on along the minus strand of NC_058519.1, from coordinate 263,736,287 downwards.
CTAGATAGGGCCAACTCAAGAGCACATGATTTCTTGAGTTATGGATGCACGGAGTAGATTGTCGAATGAGTTCAACATAATTCTTCCAGATAACCCATGCAGAAGGGCGGAATAGGCAGAATCACAATATGGAGTGGAGAACTCATCACGAGCACTCTTGTTATGATCTTTAATTCACGGAGAACTTCTGCCAAAGATGATTCATGGTGTTGGAAGAATGATATACCATGAACCTTGGGAACTACAACAAGGTTACTAATCATTCTAAAGGAACTAGCATCACTATCAACAAAGATGAGTAGAATGATCATTGGATTCAGGGACCCAAAAATAGAGTACCTACAAGCTATTTAACATCACGAGATGTTTTTCGAAAATGATGGCCAGAACTATCACACTGGAATACATACCACACATCTAGACTATTGGGTAGTTTTCAGAGTAACATGTTTTCCTAATACTTCAACAAAACATCGAGCTAATAAAGTACCTCAACACAATTATTAGTGTGCTTTGTCCGACCAAAATACATTGGGAAAAAGGAAGGAACTTGCAATTGCATCAGACTATTTGGGAACTTTGGAATACTCGGACAACATAACGGCTATACGGGCATGAAAGATGAGGCAACCTGCAAGAAAATTAACAACATAACAATTGAATTCTTATGGAGACACTGATCTAGGAAGACAACAACTTCTCTATAAGTCTCCAACATAGTAACTCGTCATCCTAATGAATAGATGTGAAGCCTAATTCTTAAACCCCGTAGAATAAAGAAGAGGGTGACTCATAATAAGAATGACATAAGGAAATGAGTAAAAAGAGCCTTACGTTCCCTTCCACAAACAATTCCCTTATATAACTAAAGAGTTGCTAGACTCAACATCGACCAGTTTGGCTTGGTTATCCTACACGCAATCAAGCTCTGATGCCAAAACTGTCGGGACCCCGATCCTAAGTCATAAGAACCCAGCCTGTAACACATCACATCACTTTGCGGCCTCACGCACGGTAAACTCCACGGCTGCTAGCTTACCTTGGCCGGGACCGTTTGCGTCTTTTGGCTCACGTATATGAATATGTTGCTAGCGTTCAAACGACAAAGAACCCGGGTAGACATGACTAGTTATAAACCCAAGCAGTACATCCGTACAGGGACAAGCATACATAACCCAACAAAGCAGGTGTCGGTCATCAGCGTGTGTAGACGAGTCGTAGCAAGCTACAAGGACTCCATTACACCGCGTGACATTTCCCCGAGGGGACAGACACAGCAGCAAAGAAGGATACATGCCGTTCAATCAATGTGTTCCGAGCAGTAGCAAGCTACCAAGGCCCGATGGAATCACAAAGAGGCATTTCCCTGTAAAGAGTAATACTAAGGCAAACAACTAGGTGTCGAATCCCACACATATAATGCATTTCAAACATACACACATTATGCACGATATGTGTAGATACAACATGGCATCACAACATAACTCTATGACTCAAGCATTTATTAAAGACTCATAAGAGTCAACATAGTATGATATTACAAACAGGTGTCTCGTGACCCAACACTCAAGTCATGCAAACAACAAGCGGAAGCAATCATGTCTGGGTACACACATCTACTAAAAATGGCTGGAAGAGCCTGAAAAGCTACTACGACCCTACCAAAGGAGCCAAACCTCTGCCTGGGATTCCCAAGCTATTCCGGTCAACATCGAACACATCGCGTAGAACCTTTTAATGAGTCTAAGTCTTCTTTGCAAAAACATCAATAAAGCAACCGTGAGTACAAAGGTACTCAACAAGTCTTACATCAGAACTATCTACATATGCATCATGTTTCAATGAAAGGATTGTGGGGTTTGATTGCAGCAAGCCAGCTTTGACTCTTGGCTAACCTGTACTACGACTACAAGTTCTTTCTTTGAGGTGGGATAACGCACACGAGTCCACATATTCACCAATTCAATACACCACTATGGATCCACTCTCGTCTCCCTACGAGAAGGCCTTCCATAGCACTCACACTTATCTTGCATGTTTTAGAGTATCCATTTACATTGTCTATGTACCACGTAATATTTCCAAGTAGTCCATATCCAAGGACGCGGCTATTCGAACAGATTAAATCACCCTGCAGGGGTATACTTCTTCACACATGCTCCCACCACTTAGCACCATATGCACGTCATGCATCTCGGCAAACTTCAAGCGGAAGCACTGGCGTGGGTGTCGGCCACGACCGTTAACCACACAAGACCCTAGTCCAGGTTTATCGCCTATGTGAGACTCAACCCGCAAGGAAGGCCGGCCGAGGTTTCCTCTACGGCCCCAAACGATGCGCGCAGGGTTCCCAAGCCAACCATCCGGGTGCCACTTGGTACACCGTGCCACTGTGTATCTACCGTAGTGAAGCCTACCTTGTCGGGCAGAGCTAAACACGGCCGCCAACACTTTTCCTACAAACACCAGAAACTAATTGCAACTCCTGGATAGAGATCTAGGAAATTAATAAGCCGAGCGGGGTCACATTTCAGGGCCCAATGCATGGTAGTATCTTGTCTTGGATAACATACAAAGAACTCAGTTCTTAAGGACGGTCCCAATGAGACAACCCACCATGTACTCCTACATGGCCTCTCATCGCTACCTTTACCAAATCAGATTCACACCTTTACTCTCACACTGTAGGACATGAACACAACCATTCCGATTCATCATCCAGGCGGATCAGACCCGACACGACTCTAAGCATAGCAGGCATTGTAAACAAGCATGGATGAGTTAGCACATCAGGGCTCAAGCAGTTGCTACTCATGCTAAGTGGTTTCAACTATTTACTGTGACAAAATCAGGTCATGCAGAGGAATGGGTTCAACTACCGATAACATGTACAGTTGAATCGTGTTTGTCCTGATGCAGTAAAAGAGAGCAGGAGTGAGAGAGTGGGTTTATATCAATATGCTCAAGGGGGTTTGCTTGCCTGACACGTCTGAAGATAGCAATGAGTCTTCATCAATGTCAACGATCATATCGTCGGAAACATCGTTTAGCGAGGGGGAACAACACCGACAAACAAGAAAGAACAACAATTACTTCACGTAAATGCAACACTATGATGCAGGCTCAAGACATGAAATGAAAGGTGGAAGGGCTAATGTGGCTATCATTTCTTAAGTTGAAGTTGGTTTGAATTAGGATCCAAACATCACTTCAAGCCAGTTATTTTTCCGGATACCCTTTTAATTGATTCGACCTGAAGCTCAAAACAAATTGTTCCAACATGTATGGAGTTAGTATTTTGAGGTACTGATTTGCATTGACCAGTGTTTGGTCATAACAATTGAAGTGGAATTCAAATAAGTATCAATTTCCAACTCCAAACTATTTATTAAATTTACCCTATTCATCATTTTGCCTATTTGGTGTTGTTAACTTTTTGAAACATGCATGAAAATGCCATAATCAGATTCTTTGGATTTTTCTGATCCTTTTTCATATATAAATTATTTTCATTGGACTTACAGATTATTTTCTATGTTTTTTAGAAGTTGTAGGCATTTTCTGGAATTATTTTATAAACAGAAATACTATTATTGCATCAGCACTAACGTCAGCAGGTCAACTGGCCGGTCAGGTCAAAACTGACAGCCAGGGCCCACTAGTCAGTGACATAAGTGTTAAAAAGAGTTTAATTTTAATCTTTTATTTTTAATTAGGGTCTGGGCCCACTGTCAGTGAGTCATTAGATTAGTTAACCTATTTATTTAATTTTTGTGGTTAACTAAAACTTAACAGGGGCTAGGCCCCACCTGTAGGTGACCCAGGGGGTCGGCCTCAACGACGTTGAGCCACCAGCGCTGCCAGGCACGGTGGAGCTCGCCGAAAAACTTCTTCCGTTGACCAAACGGCGCGCGGAGAGGCTCTATGGGAAGCTAGAGGTGCGCCGCATTCGTTCCGACCAAGCCACGGTCCAGGAGGTGGCCGGAACGAGGCCGGCGACGACCTCGGGCGGTGGCCGGAGTCGACCATGGTGGGGGTTGACGCTAGAGGGTAGGAACGGAGGGGGAGAGCATAGGAGGAGGAGCAGGAGCTCACGACGGTTCCAAAGGGGGCAACAACGACGGAGGAGGAGCTCGGGGCAGGGCGAATCAACCTCGAGGTTGCCGGAGGCCGGAGATGGGGAAGACGGCGTAGCTGCGGCGACACAGGAGCTCGGCCCTTCTGGCCTCACTCTGAGGACGAAGAGGAACACGACGGAGCTTCTGAGCCTCTCAGGTAGGCCGAAGGGGGTGCGGTTGCCGGGGTAGAAGTGAGCAACGACGGTGAGCTTGCTCGGTGGTCGCAGAGAGGGAGCTAGGGAGAGGAGAGACTCGTGCGAGGAGAGGAATGAGAGGAGGGCACCTCGAGACTTCTCAGCACGAGGAGATAGGGTCGGAGGGGGTGCCTCCAGCGCGAAGCAGGAGGTGGCCGTGCCTCCTGTGCGCTCGCCACGCCCTCGTGCCTACTGGCACGAGGTTGAAGAAGGCGGCAGGGAGGTGAGCTGGGCCAGGCGAGGAGCGCAGGTTAGTTTCCTTTTTTTTTTCCTGTTTTGTTTTCTTTCTGGCATTTGTTTTTATTTTATTTTGGCTCCAAACTAAAACAAGAAAAAGTGAAAATATTGTTGGGGTTTTAGTTGTAATATTTTCTACCACATATAAAAGATTCAACTTTTTTGAGAATCTGAATTATTTGAAATCAAATATATAGTTGATTTTAGTGACTTTTATATTTGAAATAAAATTCCCAAAAGTATTTTGAAAATATATAGCACCCCTGATATTTTCTTTCCAACATTTATCAAAAATGATGGACTTTTATGAGAACCATTTTGGTTCATTAATTTGTCACCACTTTGGATTGTTTTTGAATATAGACTATGTTGGGGTTTTGCTTTGATTTCACTTCTTTCTTGGGTTCAATTCATTTTCTTAGAATGCAAAGAAATAAAAACATGAGCTCAAACTTGCTAAGCTCTACTAGGGATTTCAGGGATGTGACATATTCCTCCTTTCCTTCCATTTAGACAGCCCTAATGATTCAAACCCCTTGGCAAAGATTCAGGTATTTTTCTTATGACCAGAGAGGTCCAAGAAAAATAAAACTTCTATTTATAGCACACTTTCATTTTGCTTACTATGTGGCTTACTATGGTTCTTTCCGACGATGTTTCACGGTAGACGGAGTATTCGGAGTTGGAGCGGAAGACCTCGAAAACCCCGAGGGCTTAAGTGAGCAAGGCAAGCAACCCTTTGACCATGACTGAGCATATGTTACTTTGCACGTTATAATAGCAAGTATTCCCGTTGCATATGATCATAAGTGTCGTTAATCATTTGATACGATTTTACCGAAGGCACCCCCGGAGCACATGCATTGAGCTTGACTCTACCCTTAGGGTCATGCTAATACCATGTTGACAAGTAAAGATAGAAGTAGCATTATTCATGAGCCTGATGTTGTCATAAAGCAAGAGGTTATGAAAACCCCGTCGGGTGCCACTAATGCCCGAGGGTGATGATGAGTTAGGTGGTCACTTTTGGTGAAGTGATGCATCCGATATTTCTGTGAGTAAGGTTTTGGAAATGGGATTAGATTTATGATGTGTCGACCGTACCAACCTTACCAGTACGACCACGTTATCCCTTATGGGACGGGGCTATGTTAATTACTCTGGTCGGTGCTAGCAAAGAGCCACATTGCTAGTGGCGGGAGTGATATGTGGTCACTCTCATGATGGGGTCGTGTCGGGTAGGACGACTATGGCATTTTTATGAGTTCCAGTCACACCGTTGGTCCCTGCATGGTTGGTACTGTCCAGAGTTGGTGCTCGTAAGACGTACAACATGTGGGCTGGTTACCAATCGAGTGGATCTCTTTGTCTAGTATCGTCATGGGAAACGCATTGATCGGGTACTTACCTCGGGTATGTGATATACCGCGAGTGGTGGATGACACGGAAGTTTCCCACATCTCGTGGGTCCAGCGTACTACCTCTGCAGAGTGTAAACTATTTGAATAGCCGTGTCCACGGTCAAGGACAGTTGGGTAATCCTGCTTAAACTACGTCCTGATATTTCCGCATAAACCAAGTGTGTGTGTTTGTGTGGTGATAAGAAAAGTGTTGCTATGGTAACAATAATATGACCAAGTTCGGTGACTTGGCATATAGGGAGAACCCGGATGGTTCATCCCTCAACCGATATATTGATGATATGACAAAGTTCGATGACTTGGCGTATAGGGTGAACCCGGATGGTTCAGCCCTCAACAGATATATCGATATCTCTAACCTGTTCTTCAAGAGTAATTCTTTAACTTGATGCATGATCAGTCCACCTAGATGAGTTACACTAAATATGCATGATATTGTTATCCTTCACTTTCGTTGATTATATCATGGGCTGTTTGCGAGTACATTCAAAGTACTCATTGGCTTGCCACTGGTTATTTCATTGACGAGGTGTGAAAGAACATGATATGGTGAAGATTAACTCGGTGACGTTCTTGCGGGCTAGGACGCTTCCCAGTCAGAATGCCTGTAGGTTAAGGCTGATGGCATGGGTTCAAGCTTTCAATCCGTAATTCCGCTATAGGTCCATTTTGGAGTGTAGGCCTTTAAGGCCCTATATACGTAAGACTCGACCGAGGTGGTCATTTATTGTATCAAACGGTATGTATGGATGTAAGACTCTTTTATTCGGTATCTGTGTTTGGTGAACATTGATCTCTGGGATCACTGAGCACGACGATCTGGACTCGTAAGTCGGGGTCCCCACATTAATGAAGGCATCGTCTTAGGACATAAAATTTCTGAAAGAGGTATTGAAGTCGATAAGGCTAAGGTTGATGCGATCGAGAAAATGCCATGCCCTACATATATCAAAGGTATAAGAAGTTTCCTTGGTCATGATGGTTTCTATAGAAGGTTCATTAAGGACTTTTCTAAGATTTCTAGGACTCTTACCAATCGCTTGCAAAAGGATATTCCTTTTGTTTTTGACGATGTTTGTGTCGAAGCCTTTGAAATACTTAAAAAGGCCTTGATAACTGTGCCTATTGTTCAACCACTTGATTGGAACTTACCTTTTGAAATCATGTGTGATGCTAGTGATTATGCTGTTGGCGTTGTTCTAGGACAAAGAGTTGATAAGAAGTTGAATGTTATTCACTATGCTAGTAAAACTCTAGATAGTGCCCAAAGAAAGTATGTTACTACTGAAAAGGGATTTTTAGTAGTCGTGTTTGCATGTGAAAAGTTCAGATCTTACATTGTAGATTCCAAGGTGACTATTCACGAGGAAAAAAAGATGCCAAACCTAGACTTATCACACGGGTTCTCTTGCTACAAGAATTTGATTTGCATGTTGTCGATAGGAAGGTTGCTGAGAACCCCGTAGCAGATAACTTGTCTAGGTTGGAGAATGTTCTTGATGACCCACAACCTACTGATGATAGCTTTCCTGGTGAGCAACTGAATGTCATTAATACTTCACGTAGTACACCATGTCATGCTGATTATGCAAATTATATCGTTGCCAAATATATACCACCTAGTTTCACATACCAGCAAAAGAAGAAATTCTTCTTTGATTTGATACATTACTTTTGGGATGATCCTCACCTTTATAAGGAAGGAGTAGATGGTGTTATTAGACATTGTGTACCTGAACATGAATAGGGACAGCTCCTACAGAAGTGTCACTCCGAGGCTTATGGAGGACACCATGCGGGAGATAGAACTGCACACAAGGTATTGCAATCAGGTTTCTATTGGCCCACTCTCTTCAAGGATGCCCGTAAGTTTGTCTTGTCTTGTGACGAATGTCAAAGAATAGGTAATATCAGTAAACGTCAGGAAATGCCTATGAATTATTCACTTGTCATTGAACCATTTGATGTTTGGGGCTTTGATTATATGGGACCTTTTCCAAAATCCAACGGGTATACTCATATCCTAGTTGTTGTTGATTACGTTACTAAGTAGGTAGAAGCTATCCCAACTAGTAGTGTCGATCACAACACCTCTATCAGGATGCTTAAAGAAGTTACTTTCCCTAGATTTGGAGTCCCTAGATATCTAATGACTGATGGTGGTTCACATTTTATTCATGGTGCTTTCCGTAAAAGGCTTGCTAAGTATGATGTCAACCATAGAGTTGCATCTCCCTATAACCCACAGTCCAGTGATCAAGTAGAGCTGAGAAATAGAGAGATTAAACTAATTCTGCAAAAGACTGTCAATAGGTCTAGAAAGAATTGGTCTAAAAGCTCGATGATGCACTATGGGCTTATAGAACTGCTTATAAGAATCCCATGGGCATGTCTCCGTACAAAATGGTTTATGGTAAAGCATGTCATTTACCTCTTGAGCTAGAGCATAAGGCTTATTGGGCAATCAATGAACTCAACTTTGATTTCAAACTTGCTGGTGAGAAGAGGTTATTTGATATTAGCTCACTTGATGAATGGAGAGCTCCGACATATGAAAATGCCAAGTTGTTCAAAGAAAAGGTTAAGAGGTGGCATGATAAAAGGATACAAAAACGTGAGTTCAATGTAGGTGATTATGTCTTGCTATATAATTCTCGTTCAAGATTTTTTGCATGCAAGCTTCTCTCTAAATGGGAAGGTCCTTACATTATTGAGGAAGTATATCGTTCCGGTGCCATCAAGATCAACAACACGGAAGGTAATTTTCTCAGAGTGGTAAATGGGCAAAGAATCAAGCATTATATCTCAGGTACTCCCATAAATGTTGAAAGCAATATTATCAATACCATAACTCCGGAGGAGTACATAAGGGATATTTATCAGCCTGTTTCAGACTCCAAAAACGAAGAGGTATGTGATTCGGTAAGTAAACCGACTCCAAAACTTTTCCAGTATGAATTTTTCTCCGTTTTGGAATTTTTAGAAAAATAGAAAAGTTAAAGTAGTACAGAAAGCGCACGAGGAGGCGACAAGCCTACCAGGCGCGGGCCACCCTCTGGCCACGCCTGGGGGGCTTGTGACCACCTCGTGTGCCTCCTGGACTCCGTTTTCTTGCGGAGTACTCCTTCTAGTCGGAAATAAATCATTATATATTCTCCCGAAAGGTCTGACCCTCGTATCACGCAAATTTCCTCTGTTTTCGTTTCAAGCTGTTGTGCAGACAGATCTAGATCTCTATGGCATCCCCAACAGCTCCGAAGGACAAGTTCTTCGAGAAGGTCATCAATGCCTACATCGCGGGAGTGCTGCAACACCCTCAATCTATCGAGATGCGTGAGGGGGTGCTGCAGATCCATGATGTTGAGGGGCCCAAGAAGACCGGAAGCATGGAGGCGAGGCTCGAAGCAATGGAGCAACAAGTCTTCAAGTGCCAAGGGATGGTGGAACGCGGACTCAACGCCAACCACATGATGATCACGGTGTTCACCAACAAGCACAAGATCGATGCCAATGACATCGGGAAGCACCTCTCCAGGCTCTATGACAGAATTGATCACCTCCAAGCCCAGATCTATGACCCGCAGAACCAAAACTGTGAGTATGAGTATAGATTTAAATCAATACAGTTGGCTGCAGATTTGAGGATTCCGGAGACTCGATCATCTTTCCATGATGGAGCACATATGCCTTGGAAGACGGAGGATCAAACCCAGGTTGCAACAACTCCACCACCATCACCCCCGAACAAAGACAACTAAGCACGGGTATGGGCAATCCCCTTGGCTTGTGCCAGGCTTGGGGGAGTTTCCCCGGTATCGTATCACCATCACATCTTTTGCCTTTACCTTTTCTTAGTTCGATCCTTGTGGTTTTTATCTTTCTCTAGTAGAATAAAGTTCTTAGTGTTTTAGGCTTGAGTTTTACTTTGTGTCACCCCCGATGTATTCGAGTTCGTGAGTCATATAAAAAAGAGTGTTTTCGTTAAGGGCCTTGCTTCATGCCATGATCTAAAGAAAAGAATGATAAAAGAACGAAAGCATGAAAGATCATGTAATGATCTTATGGGAAGTGATGGCTTCACATATAAAAAGAATGATGATTGAAATTTGTTGTGGGTGAACAAACGTAGACCTTGGTCATTGCTGCAATTAATAGGAAGTAATAAAGAAGGAGAGGTTCACATATAAATATATCATCTTGGACACCATCTATGATTGTGAACACTCACTAATCTATTGCATGCTTAGAAGTAGATGTTGGACAAGGAAGACAACATAATGAATTATGTTTGCTTGGTTTCGAACAATGATTATATGACTAGAGATCCCTTAGCATGTGACGATTGCTTCCACCTCTTATCAGCCAAAACTTCTGCACTAAGTAGAGATACTACTTGTGCATCCATAAACCTTCAACCCAATTTTTCCATGAGAGTCCACCATACCTACCTATGGATTGAATAAGATCCCTCAAGTAAGTTGTCATCGGTGCAAGCAATAAAAATTGCTTCGTAAATATGTATGATCTATTAGTGTGTGGAAAATAAGCTTTGTACGAACCTGTGATGAGGAAGACATAAAAGCGACAGACTGCATTATAAAGTTCTTTATCACATGAGGCAATATAAAGTGAAGTTCCTTCACACTAAGAGGACACACATCCAAACCTCAAAAGCGCATGACAACCTCTGCTTCCCTCTGCGAAAGGCCTATCTTGTACCTTTACTTTTTGCCCTTGAAAGAGTCATGGTGATCTACACCAATTCCTTATTTCGCCTTTATCTTGGCTAACGTCATATGCTAGGGAAAGATCTATATTCATATACCAACTTGGAAGTAAGTATTCATGAATTATTATTGTTGACATTACCCTTGAGGTAAATAGTTGGGAGGCGAAACTATAAGCCCCTATCTTTCTGTGTGTCCGACTGAAACTTTGATCTCATGAGTACCACGTGAGTTGTAGCAATTGTAGAAGATGAAAGGATGATTGAGTATGTGGATTTGCTTTACATGCTATTATTTGACTCTTTCCGATGTTATGATAAATTGTAAGTGCTTCAATGACTAAAGGCTATTGGTTGTTAATTCTCAATAAGGTTCTTGATCCATACTTTACTTTGTGAAGGAATTATCACTTTAGCATAAGAGATGATATGATGATATTGCTGTTCTAATTATGATCATGATGCCTGCATGTCCGTATTTTGTTTTGTCGACACTTCTCTCTCTCTAAACATGTGGGCATATTTATTGATCTCGGTTTCTGCTTGAGGACAAGCAAAGTCTAAGCTTGGGGGAGTTGATACGTCCATTTTGCATCATGCTTATATGTTGATATTTATCGCTTTATGGGCTGTTATTACACTTCACGATACAATACTTATGCCTTTTCTATCTTATTTTGCAAGGTTTACATGAAGAGGGAGAATGCCGGCAGCTGGAATTCTGGCCTGAAAAATAAGCAAGTTTGAGATACTTACTCTGTGCAACTCCAAAAGCCGTGAAAATCAATGAGGATTATTTTGGAATTTATAAAAAATACTGGATGGAAGAAGCACGAGAGGGGAGCCACTAGGAGGCCACAAGCCTGTTTGGCGCGGCCCACCCCCCTGGCCACGCCTAGGGGGCTTGTGGGCTCCCTGTTGGCCCTCTGGCTCCCCTCTTTTGCCATAAGGAGGGTTTCATTCTAGAAACAATCAAGAGGAGGCTTTCGGGAGGAATCGCCGCCGCCACGAGGCGGAACTTGAGCAGAACCAATCTAGAGCTCCGGCAAAGTCGTCCTGCCGGGGAAACTTCCCTCTCGAAGGGGAAAATCGTTGCTATCGTCATCACCAACACTCCTCTCATCGGAGGGACTCACCACCATCATCTTCATCCGCACCATCTCATCTCCAAACCCTAGTTCATCTCTTGTACCCAATCTCCGTCTTGCGACTCCGATTGGTACTTGTAAGGTTGCTAGTAGTGTTAATTACTCTTTGTAGTTGATGCTAGTTGGATTACTCGGTGGAAGATTATATGTTCAGATCCTTGATGCTATTCAATACCTCTCTGGTCATGAATATAATTATGCTTTGTGAGTAGTTAATTTTTTCCTGAGGACAGGGGATAAGTCATGCTATAAGTAGTCATGTGAATTTGGTATTCATTCGATATTTTGATGCGTTGTATGTTGTTTCTCCTCTAGTGGTGTTATGTGAACGTCGACTACATAACACTTCACCATCATTTGGGCCTAGAGGAAGGCATTGGGAAGTAGTAAGTAGATGATGGGTTGCTAGAGTGACAGAAGCTTAAACCCTAGTTTATGCGTTGCTTCGTGAGGGGCTGATTTGGATCCACTAGTTTAATGCTATGGTTAGACTTTGTCTTAATTCTTCTTTCGTAGTTGCGGATGCTTGAGAGAGGGGTTAATCATAAGTGGGATGTTTTTCCAAGTAAGGGCAGCACCCAAGCACCGGTCCACCCACATATCAAACTATCAAAGTAGCGAACGCGAATCATATGAACATGATGAAAACTAGCTTGACAGAAATTCCCGTGTGTCCTCGGGAGCGTTTTACCTCCTATAGGAGTTTGTTCAGGCTTGTCCCTCGCTACAAAAGGGATTGGGCCATCTTGCTGCACCTTTGTTACTATTGTTACTTGCTACTTGCTACGAATCATCTTATCACACAACTATCTGTTACCGATAATTTCAGTGCTTGCAGAGAATACCTTGCTGAAAATCACTTGTTAGATCCTTCTGCTCCTCGTTGGGTTTGACACTCTTACTTATTGAAAGGTCTACGATAGATCCCCTACACTTGTGGGTCATCACGTACTGCCGCCGCGATAGTCTATGATCATTCGTCTTGTCTTTTCTACGTACAACGGTACAGCTGGATGGGACGACAGTCGGCCGTCCGGCTAGCGGCGGGCCAGTCGGCCGAACGAGCCCCGCCAAGCGGCTCGGCACGCGTTGAGGAGGTGGCTAGCTATAGCCAACCAGCCAGGTATGTGCGGCCCAAAATGGGCCGGCTATCGCCACCCAGCCATTCTTGGGTTGGTTGTAGGGGCCGGCTATCGCCAGCCGGCCGAACTCGTGAGCCGAAGGGGCCAGCTACCGCCAGCTGGCCGAACTCGTGTTGGCCGAATGTGCCGGTTATCACCACCGCCCTGGGGGGGGGGGCAGACGGCCCCAAATTTCTTGGAGATGGTTAATCTCCACTCTTGGTATACCCAAGGTTAGTATCCCCATTAGTAGCTCCCGAAACCGTTTGGGTCCGGAGGCCTCTGGGCGAGGGCGGCCAGCGGTCCCCCCCCCCCCCCCCGCGTACCTGAAGAACTTGTCGAGGTGGGCCGGCCGGTCAGAGCTGACATGCATCAAGGTTCTGTGCTAGCAAGAGTGGCAGCTGGCCGGGCTGCGGCCGACCCTGGTCGCAGCGGGCCGCTTCCGAGTAGGGGGCCGCGATGCCTTGGGTTCCCGTTGTTGCCTCGGTTTTGGCGCCGACTTGTGGGCGCCACGTGTCGGCCAGCGAGCCCGCCACTTTCTGCACGACGGGACTGCGCTACAGGGCCAGCCTGGCCTGCCTCGGCCCACACATGGATCTTCTGTGTCCACGCCCCATCGGTTGGCGTTCCCCATGCGCCTTTAATGCGTGGAGTTCGTGGGGAGGTTGGGTCGTGGGCGTAATGGATCCCGCACGCCCCTCCACCTCCCGAGACTTTCAAAAGGGGAGGAAGGAGGCCGAGGACGCCATTGCCTCGCCTTCCCACCTCTCTCGCCCTGTGCTCTCTACCTCCTTCTTCCTCCCCGTGCCCGTAGCACCCCTCCACCTCCTCCCTTCCTCCTCGCACCCACAACGCCTCCCCCGCGGTGGATCTGCTGGGGGTTCGTCTCTCGCGCCTCTTCTCACCTAGCTCGCCACCGGCCACTGTCGATATGCCGAAGGTTCCCGCCAGTTCATGGGAGGGGTCCATGATCAACGTTAGGCACATCGACTACCTTCGTCGGACGCGGAAGCTCCCGTCCGAGGAGGTGGTTGAGGCCCACGTGCCCGAGGACGAGCTTGTGCCGGAACGCCGCAAACGGCGAGTGCGTCGTCTTCGGCAACCACTTCCACGTCGGCTTCGGGCTGCCGACGAGCTCCTTCCTTCGGCACTTCCTCCAGAGCTATGGCCTCCAGATGCATCATCTGGGGTGAACTCCATCCTGTACATCGCATGATTCATCACGCTATGCGAGGCGTACTTGGGCATTCACCCTTTCCCGTCATTCTTCTGCCATTTCTTCTCCTTCCATAGCTAGAAGCACGGCGTGGTGGATTACTCCTACGACGGCGTGGTGATCTACAGGCAGAGCGGCCTGCTGCTTCCCTGGATGAAGTTCAAGGAGTCCTTCAAGAAGTGGCAGCGGACCATTTTCTACGTCCGCAGCATCGGAGAGTGGTGCGATTGGGTCGGCCTCCCCGCCTTCTCTGACGCGCCGCCGAATGTGGAGAACTGGTCCGTCAAACTATTTACCGCGAACATGGCGCCCTTGGTCGGCCGGCTAAAGTAGCTCGAGTCTTCGTTGGGGTTGATGGCCGCGGATGTGATAGCGACCTTCATCTCTTGCCGTGTGCATTTGCTGCAGGCAAGGCCACAACAAATATGCCACATGAGTGGCCCCAAGGATCCGTGCGGGCTATCGGCGGTGGAGCTGCCACTGCACAAGGTCACCGCCCGGGTGAACCGCATAACCAACTTTCAGCTGGATGAGGAGGAGTGGAGTTTTGGCAAGGAGCCGTTCCACCATGGCAACCGAGCACCGCTGGTAAGTATTCGGCCGACCGGTACTGTTTTCCCTTTGTTGTCTTTACTCTTGATTCGTAGCACCTGATGTGCGGTCGCGGTGCCCCCTAGATGTTCGGCTTGCACAACACCCCAGACGGCCCACACCAGACCAATTTCCTCGCGGATCGGGAGGATTCTGACGCCGAGGACTATGAGTCGGACGAGGGAGGCCCCAACGCCCTCGACAGCACGAACGCGTCGGAGGTCGAAGGGCATGAAGGGGATGTGGGCGACGAAGCGAATGAGCCGTCTAGCGCCCCAGCCGATGAAGCGGATTCATCGCGCCGCCCTCCCGAGGGGTCCGTTAGGGACTGGACGGACGGCGATCACGAGCTGCTGGTGCGCGCCGCGCCATCGCCCATGACTCGGAACTGAAGTCGAGGAGGGAGCGCACAACGCCCGGCTGTCACCCAGTCGGCCCATCGCCAGATGGCAGAGGAGCGCCGTCGTGAGAAGCGGTCGGGCTATGGCTCGGCCAGCGGCCCGATCACCAACAAGATGCGGTCGGTGGTCGTGCCAGCCGGTACCCCTCCGCCGGTGCGGAGGAGGCTCATGCATGGGTCCCGTGTGATCCCTCTTGGTGAAGGGTAAGGCTCTCTTTGAGGCTCGTGCCTCTTTTTTTCTTTTCTTTGTTGTCGCGTGGCATTTGAGCTCGGGCCCATTTCTGTCTTGCATTGACGCCATCGAGCTACTGGAGGCCAACGCGTTGGCCCTCAAAGCCGAGCAGGTCGCGTTACTCGCTGCAGAGCACGCGGCAACGATGCGGCTCGAGCAGGAGTGGCGTGCGAAGGCTAAGACCAAGCTGAATGTGCCAGCAAACACTCGAGGCCCCTCGACCGAGGCAACCAGGGATGCCCCGACAATGCCGACGCCGAAGGAGCCCGACGCGAGGACCTCGCCCGCGCCCGTGGACGCGCATCGGGAGCCTCCCCCGGAGGTGGCGGCCCTGCCTGCTTGCGTGCGGGCTGCCCAAGAGGTGGTCCGCTCTGCATCCGATCAAGGGCAGTAGACCGGTGCCAAGGCGAGGCCCCTGGCAACGGCGGCCGAGCCATCATGGTGTCGGCACGGCACGCGACTCCGGCTGCGCTGGCTGCGGGTGGTAGCAGCAGCAGCCGGACCCGTTCGGTCATCGGTTACGGTCGTGTGGGAGCAGCTGCACAGCACCCGTCCCAAGACCAGGACGCCCTCGTGGCCCCCTGGCAGATAGTGTTAATGCCGCGAACGATGGGAGGGATGGCCCACTACAAGAAGAACGTGGTCATCTTCGCCCAATCGGTAGTGGCCAACCTCAAGACCCTGGAGAAGGTGCTCGAGATTAGCTTCTCGCCTAAGGTTTTTCCTTCGTTTGCTTGGTGGTGGGTGCGCACGAGTGCACCCACAGGGTGTAGTCCCCGAGATTCGGGCCGGCTGCACAACTTCGTGGGAGCCAGGCCAAATCTCATCCTTTCTCCTTTTTGGCCCTTTTAGTTTGAGCAGGCGCAGTGCGAGGCGATCTTCCGGGACATGATAGACGTCACCCGCTACGCAAAGAAATGCTACCTCCAGGTCCGTGAGGACCTCACGGCTCGGACGGACGAGCTGGAAGTAGCCAAAGGTAACTCTCTTCATCGTTTGTTGGTGGGTGCATGCGAGCGCACCCACTGGGTGTAGTCCCCAAGATTCGGGCCGGCTGCGCGGCTTCGCAGCAGTCGGGCCAAATCTTATTGCTTCGTGTTGTTGTAGTCTAGCCGGCTGCTAACGTTTTCTCGTGTAGCAGTGGCCATTCCCACGGTTGAGGTGGAGGAGCTGTGCCAGACGCTCACCGAGGTCCGAGGCAAGCGCGACGAGGTTGCCAGGGAGCGCGACCGGCTGCAGACAAGCCTGAGCGCCGAGCAGGCGATGACGATACAATTGAAGGCACAGGTGGAGCGACTCGGCAGCGCGTTGCAGGCGGCGGAGGCAGCGAGAGAGTCTGCACAGCAGGTGGCGGTTGCCAGCGATGGGGCGGTGGCGACCCTCCAGGATGAAGTGGCTCGTCTCAGGGAGGAGGTGCGCCTGGTCAAGGAGCTCAAGAGGGGAGGCGACCTGGAGGCAGCCAGCGCGCTCGGCCTTCTTCGCGGGGTGGATGACGTCTTTGCTGGTAAGTATCACCATGTCTGCCCATTGCGTTTAGCTAGCTTCCTCCTTGTTTCTTACTTTCTTTCTGTGGGCCAGCTCGATTCCCAGAAACGCAGGCATGGGCAAAGCGCGCCGTGATGGTGTACCAAAGAGAAACACCAAGCTGGCGTTGAGCCGGCCGAGGGCGCCGACTGGTCTGCGAAGGAGGCGGCGCATGCCTGCGAGGCCCGAGTGGTCTATCTTCGGGCCCTGTGGGGCCGGCTGATGCAGGCAGGTCGGGGCATCGTTCAGGCCCTTTGACTCAAACATGCTGAGGGTATTCCTGAGGACCGGGTCACGACGTGGCTGGGGCATGCCGGTGACCGGTTTGTCGCGTTGAGGGCATCGGCTGCCCGGGCCGGCGCCAGGATCGCCCCGACCTTCGTCCTTTCTTGGTACTCTGACATCAACTTGGGTCGGCTAAGCACCTTAAGGTCGGCAATGTAGGTAGATGTGGCGTGGTGCGAGGAGGAGATCAGGTTTCGGGCCCACGAGCTCGCCAGTTACGTGGCGCTGGACACCTACTTCCCCAAGCTGGGTGAGAATAGCGTGCGCATCCCAAAGGACGACTATGGCGTTCCCATCATCGACGGCAAGGAAGAGGTGGCATCCAGCTCGGAGGATCCCTAGGGTGATGAGGGAGCTGCGAAGACGGCTGCCGATGGTGTGGACGAGTCCTCTGTCCAAGGGACGCAGCCGCCTGCCGGGGCCACTGAGGTGCCACCGGCTGCCGAGGCCGAGGCCAGCAAGGAAGCGTTGTTGGTTCCCTAGACGAGCCAGATGTCCATGCCGACTAGGACCAGGAGGCGGCACTGCCGTAAGCGGTCATTTATCTTTCCGGTTTTTCTTTAGCATCTGAAGTTGTTATGAACAAGTCCACCCACTCGGGGTGTATTGTAAAGTACTCTAGGCCATGTGCCTTTACCTCGTTCTCTATGCACTCCACTTTTAGTTTGAACATATTGGTGTATGTCCTTTTGTTTGCTTATCTTTCTTGCTCTGAATCTTTGTTTCCCATGTGCCTCGCTCCTTTTCCTTTGTTCCTCTCGGTCAGCCGGCTTGCAGACTGTTGCCGAGCAAAGAGTGGGCTGTGGAGGTGGGGTATTGGTACTTTAGCTTTTCGCAAGCTAGATTTTTGAACTGTGTGGACATTGCGGCTGGACCCGGCCTACCCTTTGTCGATATTTCCCATATGCCCCGCCTCCCTTTTCTTGTGCGCCTGCTAGCCAGGCAGCCACGTTGTGGTCTATAGTCGGCTAGGGTTAGGCGTTCAAGGAGGAGAAGATATAGTATTTTGCCGAGGTGGGGTGGGGGTTGGGTAAGCCGACAGTCCCCGGGTCGACCGAGCCGACTCAGGGGCAGCCGACACGAAGAAAAAACTTCACAGTTAAGATAGAAAGGAAGCCCCGAGTCCTACTCTGGGTGCCGGCTGTTCATTGATTGAAAGTAGGGCAGATACATACATACACATCTAATTGTAAAACGGGCGAAGGAGCTCTGCGTTCCATGGCCGCTCTGTCTCGGAGCTAGAGGCATCCTGCTTGTTCTTTTTGGCCTTCTGAGCATCGATCAGATAGTAGGCGTTATTGATGAGGGCTTTCTTGATGATGAACGGGCCCTCCCATGGGGCGGACAACTTGTGCTGGCCGGCTGTCCGTTGGATCAGCCGGAGCATGAGGTCTCCCTCTCGGAATTAGAGTGGTTTGACCCGTTGACTGTGGTAGTGGCGCAGGGCCTGCTGGTAAATGGTTGTTCTAGACAGCGCTAACTCGCATACCTCCTCAAGAAGGTCGACACCGTCTTCGCTAGCTTCCTTTGCGTCGGCCTCAGTGTATAGTGTTACCCGAGGCGAGCCGAACTCGACGTCTGTGGGGATGATAGCCTCGGCCTCATACACTAAGAAGAATGGGGTGAACCCAGTCGACCGGTTGGGCGTGGTTCGCAGACTCCATAACACACCGACAGTTCCTCAACCTAGACGCCGGTCGAGCGCTCGAGTGGCTCGACCAGCCTGGGCTTAAGGCCGGCCAGGATGAGGCCGTTTGCCCGCTCCGCCTACCCGTTTGACTGTGGGTGGGCAATGGATGCGAGGTCTTGCCGGACTCCGTGCTCGCTGTAGTAGCGGGCGAGCGCACCCTTGGCAAAATTGGCGCCGTTGTCGTGATGACGCTATTGGGGAGGCCGTAGAGGACGACAACGAGGGTGCGACTTTCTTTGCTTTTGACCACAACATCGTCCATGTAGACGTGTACGTTGCGGTCAAGCTGCCTGTAGAGGCATCGCTTCTTGCAGTGATGGAACGTGGATCCGACGTTTTTCAGCCCGATCGTCATTGTAATGTAGCAGAACACCCCGAAGGGTGTAATGAAAGCTGTCTTCAGCCGATCGGCTAGATTTAGCTTGATCTGATGGTAGCCTGAATAGGCGTCCAGGAAGGACAACAACTCGTAGCCGGCCGTCGAGTCGATTACTTGATCTATACGGGGCAGATCAAACGGATCCTTGGGGCATGCCTTGTTTAGGCTTGTGTAGTCGATACACATGCGCCAACTCTTATTCTTCTTCAGCACTAGGACATGGTTCAACAACTAGTCCGGGTGGAAGAGTTCCATGACGAAGCCAGCTGCCAGCAGCCGGGCAACTTCTTCATCGATGGTTTTCCGCTTGGCCTCTAAGAAGCGGCGCAAGGGTTGCCTGACCGATATTGCGTGTGGCGGACGTGGATAAAGTGCTCGGCGAACTTCCTCGGGACCCATGGCATGTCCTTTGGGGACCATGCAAAGATGTCCCGATTCTCACACAGGAAATTAACGAGCTCACCTTCCTATTTGGCGCTGAGGCTGGCCCCCACCAAGATGTGCTTGCCGAAGGGGTCAGCCGGGTCCAGAGGGACCCTCTTGGTGTCCTTGACGGTGGCCGTCTAGAACTAAGCCTCCGCAGCCAGCTGCTTTAGCTTGGTTCGGGCATGACAGCTGGCTCGCCGGAGAGGGCCACAAGCCGGTCGATCTGTCGCCGCTCCTCTGTGATGACGAGAGACTCGGCCAGCTTGGAGCCGGCCAGAGAGCACTCAGACGACTTCTTGTAATTGCCTACGACGATGACGATTCCGCGCGGGCCTGGCAGCTTCATCTTTAGATAGGTGCAATGCGGTACTGCCATGAACTTGGCCAGGGTTGGCCAGCCCAAGATGGCCTGGTAGGAGCTAGTGAGATTGACGACCTCGAACCGGATCGGCTCACGGCGGAAGTTCTCCATGGTACCGAACAACTCGTCTAGCTGGACCTTGTCGATCGGCGAGAAAGAGTGACCCGAGATGAAGCCGTGGAACACCGTCTGAGTCGGTTGGAGCCTAAACTCGAGGATGTCAAACTTTTCCATGGTCTTGCAGTAGAGGATGTTGATGTTGCTACTGCCGTCGATGAGTACCCGCATGAAGCAGCACATGCTCTGTCGGGAGACGAAGGTGGGATCCAACACCAGCACGTAGCCGCCTGGGTCGGCATCACAGCCAGATGGTCCTCGCGGCCCCAGGTGATGGGCTTTTCCGACCAGTGCATGTACTGGGGGACCGGCGGAACGACGACGTTGACCTCTAGCGCGCGCTTGCGTTGGCTTTGCTTGTCATCAGGCTCGCTGGTGAAGATGATGTAGATGGCATCTTGTTGAGGGTACACGTCGCCGTCCCCGCAGGCTCCCAGAGCGGAAGGCGGCGGCGGAGGTAGTGGCGGCGTAGGCGGTAGAGCCTCGCCACGCACGATCTTGGTGAACCAGCTGCACTGCCAAGCGGTGTGCGTTGCCGGCTTGGCCCTGCTGTGGAACTTGTAGGGCCTGTCGAGCATGGCCTCAAAGGTGTACTTGGCTTGCCACGACTGCTTGTCTTCTTTGGTGCGCTGGCGCTGGCTGGGGCCTTG
Organism: Hordeum vulgare subsp. vulgare; assembly: GCF_904849725.1. NCBI lineage: Eukaryota > Viridiplantae > Streptophyta > Magnoliopsida > Poales > Poaceae > Hordeum > Hordeum vulgare. The sequence continues at coordinate 263,715,451 of NC_058519.1, read as the reverse complement.
GCCCTGTGCCATGCGATTGTCCTTGACGGCTGCGACGTGCCGGCTACCTTGGAAAGCGTCCGTCTAGTCGGTCTTGTGCGAGGGTGGAGGGTTCCCGGCTGCCGGGGCGGGAGCCGGCTTGGGCACGGTTGGCTTTCCGGCCGCATCGACTAGCACATGGAGCTTCATGGAAGATTCGGCCACGGCATACTGGTCAACAACGACCATCAGCTGCGCGAGGGTGGAGGGTTCCCGACGCATGAGCTTGTGCTTGAGGAGGGTGCCGTCTCAACAGCCATCGATGAAGTACTAGATCGCCTGTTCTTCATGGATGCCCTCGCAGGAGTTTCAGAGCTAGGTCCATCACATGAGGTAGTTGCGGAGCGGCTTGGCCGGGCCCTATGCGCACAGGGCGAGCTGCCGGGGCCGACCATGGCGCTTGTACGTGCTGGTGAAGTTGCGCACAAACGCCTGTCGGAAGTCCAGCCAGCCGTTCACGCTGCGAGCCGACAGGTTGTTAAGCCAGGTCCGGGCCGAGCCAAGCAGAATGAGGGGTGCATAGCAGAGGGCTACGCGCTTGTTGCCACCGGCGATGCCGACGGTGGTGGTGTAGTCGGTCAACCAGTCCTCGGGCTTGGTTGAGCCGTTGTACTTGGGGGTGTCGCGCCAAGGTGAAGGCCTTTGGGGAATGGCTCCCTGAGGATGCGGCACCCGAAGCACAGCGGGCCGGCTGTGCCTTCCTACTCGGCGGCATGAGATTTGGTGAGACACTCTAGGCGGAAGTGCGCATCCTAGTCGTCAGGCTGGCGCACGCCGATTCGATCGTTCACTGGCCCGCCAGGTACCCCCGACTAGTCGCGCTCCTCACGCCGACCGCTCTGTACTGACTGGTGGTTGCCCTGGCCAGTCGACACCCATGCACGGGTGTTAACGACAGATGGGTTACGTCCCATGGGCCGCGACTGCCCGCCTGTTGGCTGTCGCGGCGGTGATGGGTGTTGGCAGGCGAAGATGGCTTGTTCGTCTCCCGCCGGCTGGCTACGGGATGGCCGGCGTCGGTGCGGGTCCTTGAGCAGGAGTCAGCCGAGTCGTAGGATGATTGGGCCTGCTGCGTCCTTAATGAGGACGCGGATGCGTTCCTGCTGTGCATCGCGAGCCGGACCATCGAGGCCCTCGAGCTCGCCGATGGTAGCCTGCTCGGCTCGCATGTTCTTGACTAGGGTGTCGTAGACGGGGCGGTCACGGGCCAGCACCTGGCCAACTATGCCTCCTCGACGCCGCATGCGCTCTAGCTGGCTAGGCCCGAGGCAGCCGGCGAGAAACCATGGGCTGCGTTGAACTCGTGCCGAGTGGCTTCGAACTCGCATTGAGTAGCCTTGAGCGCCTCCGCCTGGCGGAGCAGCTGCAGGCGGTGGCCGTCGAGCTCTTGGGTGGCGACCGAGGGGTCGACCACCTAAGGGATGGGGGTGCAGAGAGTGTCCATTGCCACGTGAATCGGGGTTTGGTACCCAGATGCACCACCATGCAAGGTGATGGTGAACACTTCCACACAGTCGCACAGGTCGTCAATGCTGCGGGAGAGGTTGTTGCCGCCAGCCGGCGACAGCTCGTCACAACTGAGCAACTTGGTGGGGTAGCTGTCGGTGACGACCGCGACGTAGACGCGGTGAGAGCCGAAGGCAATGATGGAGCCATCAACGGGGAAGTTCGCGCCCTAGAGACAGCGGGCGTTGTCGTTGATGCAGTCGAGCGCGTCGTAGAACACGACCAGGCCGTGATCCATGTGCTTGCTAGAAGGAGTGAAGGGTCCCGCCTGGAACGTCAGTCTGGCTGGCATCACTGCCAGCCCCACAGTGGGCGCCAACTGTCGTGGTATTTTTGGGACACATGCCATGGGGTGGCTTAACTCGTGGATTGGGGCCGATGGGCACCGACGGTGTCTCAGAACGGGTGTAGGCGCAACACACATAATGCCGGTTTCCCAAGTTCAAGGCCCTCCAATGAGGTAAAACCCCTAGTCCTGCCTGTGTGACTATATGGGAATCACAATAGAAAGGTTGCTCCTTGAGTTGTTCGTGAGGAGGTAGACGGAGCACTGGGTGCCAGTCTCGCTGCCTCAGGTGGTGTTCTATACGTGTAGTTGTGGGTGTCTAAACCAAGTGAACTTCTACGTGCCTTCGTGATCCTGTTTAACCTACCTCTCTCGATGGGCAAGAGAGTGGCTTTATAGTGCAGCCAGGTGTTATAGTGGTGTCAGTAGGATATGATGTGGGGGGCAGCTGCCAGCCTCTTGGGCCGGCTGCCGGGCCCACCTACGGTTGAGTCTTGTCGCAGGGCCCGCCGGTCGTGTGCATCAACGACCGACGCGCCAAACCGTCAGGGCATGGCTGACAGAGGGGAACGTGGCTACAGGACCACCTTCCCCGGTCAGGGTCGGGGTCCCTATAACCTCGCTGACCCTCCCATCATCACGTCGCAGCAGGGCCATATATGTCAGTGTGTACTGCTACCGTGATAGCCTATGATCATTTTTCTTGTCTTGTCTGCATACGATGGTACGTCCGGATGGGACGGGAGCCGGCCGTCCGGCTGGCGGTGGGCCAGCCGGCCGACCGAGCCCTGTGAGGCGGCTGGGCACGCGTTGAGTATGTGGCCAGCTATCGCCAGCCAGCCACGTATGTGCGGCCCGAAAGGGACAGGCTATCGCCACCCGTCCGAATTCATGAGCCGAAGGGGCCGGCTACTGCCAGCCGACCGGACTCGTGTTGGCTGAATGGGCTGACCAGCTGGCTTGGGGTGGGGGACAGGCGGCCACAAATGTCTTGGAGACGGTTAATCTCCGCTCTTGGTATACCCACGAGTAGTATCCCCGTCAGTACATATACCACATGCACACATTTTTTTTCCTTTGTCTTTATTGTGTGTAGGTGCTCATGAACACTCGTCAACCTCACAATCCCATGAGTTGAAGAAGAGAGCTCTTGAGAACAATGACTGTTTGCGATTTACCGGAATGTGTCTCCAACCATTCCCCTCGCGCAAGGACTACGTGCATCTATTCTATATGGCTCTCACATGGTTATTGGTCCATTACACATCTTATGAGCATATTGCCATGTTCACTTTGCATGATATGCTCATTTCTATGCCCTTGCCATGTATTTGTGGCCCATTCCTTGCATCTCACAAGACACTTAATTCTCGTATTTGTATGTGTATTTGCAAGCTTGGTGGAGATATTACTTCTTATTGCCATGTTTTCTTAGTGCCCCATGCCTACGATGATGCTTTGCTCTTTCTTTGTGATCGTGCTCGCGATATGTCATGTGCATTATTTATGCCCACTAGTTGCACACATGACATGATTGCCATAATTTCCTCTAGTGTATTGCATCTTCACACTACTAGTTTGCACGACGCAATCACTATGCCTTCTTATTTTGCATAACCAATGATTAATACGTGCTCATTTCATCCGGTTGATGACAACCATTGCCATGCTTCACACATGAACAATTTTGCATATTGCCATATGTATCCATGTGTTGCCTCTTTCTTGTGATTGCCATGTATTGAGTGCAACAATGCTATTAATGTTGCTAATGACATTGCCCCCATAGCTTTCTCAAATATTATTGGAGCTTTTGACATCTTCCATGTGAAGCATGCTTGTCTTCGTTCCTTGCACCATATGATTATTACCATGAATATTGCCATTGTTGCATCATATTATTCATGTTCTTGTGCTCCTAACGGTTATGTGCAAGAGAAGAGAACCATCATGATGGATGATGTGTTTATCTACCATGCACATACATTGTTTCCTTTGTTGTGTCTATGTGTAGGACGCTTCGACTACATGTCAACTTCCACTTCATGTGAGTTGACGATTCGAGCTCTTGAGAGCGAGTCATGCTACACCGACGTGTTTCTACATCGCACTTGCTCGCACATCAACATTGTGATGGACGCACAAGGTCACACTTTTGAGGTTACATCCTTCTTGAGCATGGATATTGTGGCTCATCCTACTTGTGTTGCCTGTACCATGACATATATTGGTTATCTTGGAACACTTACTTGCACACATGTTAGTGGTATTGCTTTTCTTCACGATTGCCAAATTGCCATGCCTCATGACATATATACCTTGTGTGTTGCACCCAAATGGTGGATCATTTGCTCCTATCATATGCTTGGTTGCAACAATGTCCATTATTCATTTTTGCCATGCCAATTTGCTTGCTACATGCTTGACTTGATTGCCTCACACATGATGACCAATTGCTCTTTCTCTTGTGTTGAGTGCCACACTATCTTCACTACACCATGTGCACATTATGCTTGGATTGCTTTGCACTTTGGATTGTCCGTTGTATAAGCACTTCAATGTACTTGGTGTTGTTAATGATTCCCATGCCTACCATAGACCATTCATTGAGCACATTGTGCATGCTTGCTATGACCATGAGGTAGATGCTTGTTATATTGTCACATATATTACCATCTCTACCTCACATCTTCATGCATGTCCCCATGATGCCTTAGATTGTGCTCCATTTATATGCTTACATGCCATTCCACAATCCTTTCTCATACCATATCATATGCATGATGACAACATTTGTTCGGTGATTCACCACTTAAATGCTTGGTTTTGCTCTAAGCTAACCACATTTGTTTTTCCAAGTTTTTGTCATATTTTATCCTATCGCATGAATTCGTAGATGATGAGACATTGGAGAGTGATCCTTCAGAGCATGATGCTAATGAGTGCTTGGTGACCGTCCACTTCTATACGGTGACGCCATATCCTTTCCATGGTGCTTTGGATTTCGATCCGAGGATGGATCTTTACCAAGGGGGAGGGGATGATACGGAGCATCCCATGGACATCACCAGGGCAAGAGTCCCTTTTCCAAGTGACACATGCTACATCTACTTCATACATACAAAGGTGAATCTTCTCCTTTACACATGTTGGCTTGTGCCCTTCGAGGATGGTATACTACTTGACACTCCTCTTGTGTGCATGCATACGTACTGCCAGAGCTTCACAGAGGACGAGGAGGAGTGCGAGCACCTACGTACAAATACACCATCTGCGAGGGAAGCGTGTAAGAGGACACAAAAGAAGAAGAACTGAAGCTAGACACTCCAACGGTCGGACGACCGAGCCCTATTGGACGTCCGAGCTCATCCGGACGACCGATGCGTGGTGCCACCGAAGTCCTCCTGCCAGAACACTCGTACGGCCGACACCACCCGGAAATCCAACGCCACCTCGACCGAGCCAGATCATGGAACGTCTGAGATGCCCCGAATGTCTGAACCCTCCTGATCCGTCGGATGTCCGACATCCTCCACACGTCCGGAACCACTTGTGGACAACTGCGACTTTTGCCCTTGTATCTCTCTCCCACTTACCCCTTTATTCCTAGCACTATATAAACTCCACCCCACCTCATTTCTAGGGTTAGCTAAGCTTATGCATATCTTTTGTTGAGCATAGCTCCATCTACTACCTCCTCCCATGGAGTTGCCTCCATGTGAGAAGACCACGTAGTGGATGCCAAGGCCCTTACGAGGGAAGATCCCCTAGTGGATTCAAGGCCCCATATCCCCATGGTATTTGGGATGAACTCTACCATGTATCTTAATTTCCCTTTGTTGTTCATGTACCCTTGTGGATCTTGTGTGTGGTAAGTCTAGTGGATGTGTGATTGGTCTTGTTATTGAGTGTTTCCCTTGTGATTTCTCCGCCTTCTTCCCCGTGTTCTTCGTGTTCTTGAGGAACCCCCCTCCAATTCGTGAAAGATCGACACCCACGGGCGTGCCCGTATTAGGTAGCTACCATGTGGCACCTTTGGCATTAGCTGGCATACGGCAAATGCGTTTTCCGTCGGGTGGCAGACGGAAAAATGCCAGTGTTGCCAATTTTTTGTTTGTTTTTAGTTATTTCCCTGCATTTTTAGAATACATCTACGATATCTATAACTTCAAACATCTTATATAGTTTCAAACATCATACAAGAAGCATAAGCCATGTATCCAACATCATTGTGAAAATATTGATTGATGGGGTTATAGTCCTAGGGTAGGGTCATAGGCCTGCCCTGTAGGTCCTACCCAAGGACTACCCCTCACAAAGGACAAGGCCCTTAGTCAGCTCCGACTGAATTAAGGAGTCCCCATCATCCAGTCGGTAACAGGTCCTCGGTCATCCAGTCGGAGACTAGCATTTGGAGGATATCAAGCTAACCGACTGGATACCACTCGGTACATCGTAACCCCCTGGAGGGAAACGGTCGTACGTTTCCACGTGCATTTATTAGCATTTAGGGCGTATGTTACCTGTAACTTACGCATTCAACCGCCACTACTCCACCCCTGTACCGGAACCGTTGTGGAGGGCAGCACACTCTATATAAGCCACCCTCCCCCGCTGGTAGAGGGGTTAGCAACTCATTTGTATTCCATATTCCACTCGACAACAAGCTCCCAGAGCACTAAGACGTAGGGCTATTACCTCCACCGTAGAGGGGCCTGAACTCATACAACCTCGCCGTAGCTGGGACTCTGCCCATCCTTTTCGTACCCTACACATCTACTGTCAGGCTTATACCCACGACAGTTGGTGCCCACCGTGGGGCAGGCGTCTAAGCGACTTCCGGCGAGTTTGTGACTACTTCCTTTCGTCATGTCGTTCGGCGGAGATTCGAGCATGGATCACCAGATCTTCTTCGGCGCTCTCTCCTTCATCGTCGACGATTCGGCGTGGCTTCGGGATGCGCCCCTCAACATTGAGGCGCTTCCCCGTGGTGGGGCTACACACTTCCGTGCCAGCGCCCGCGGCATTCTTCTTCTCCAACAGTCGGCTCCGGTGTCGACCTGCACCGCCGTCACGCGCTGCAGCAAGCGGTCTCGCCGTCCGCGGCTCCACCATTGGGTGCAACACGCCCAGACGCGCCAGAACGCATCTTCGCAAGTGGCAGTTCTAGAGTCTGTTGTGGTTGCCCCGCAGTCCCAGCAGTCGGGCTCGGTTCCGACTGAGTTTCCTTCTGAGTATGCGGGTCGAGGGCCTGCAGCAGAAGTACACATGGCCAACTCCCATGAAGATCCCCGTCAAGCTGGACGGAACGAGCACGAGATCGGTGAAACGTCCGGCGCGCGTCGTCCGCCTTGTCGTTCTGCCAGTCGACACACTCGGCGGAGCAACATGGAGTTGTTCCTCACACCCCTCCTCAACTTGGCTGCAGCTGCCAAGATAGCCGATTCCCTCCAGCCGACTGATTCAGAGGCTGGTAGGGGAATCGAGCAGATCCGAGCCCTGTTGCACACGACGCAGCAGCAGAATTCGGCTGTCTCCTAGTCGCATAACAGGATCCATAATAGTTTCGTTCATGCGAATACGCATCGGTCAGTTCACAGCCCAGGTTCCCATCAGCGGCATAGGGGAGGCAGCCGTTCCATAAATCACGAAGATCGCCGCCGTTCACGCACTCCTCCGCGGGGTGGGCCCTACGGGCCCCGACATCATGATGATCGGTGTTCAGTCGGTGACACTTACGACCCAAGGCCCGACGCAAGAGGGCATATCGCCTAGCGGAGGGTCGACAGGGGCCGGGCCCACCGCGATGGTCGCGATATTGACCGTCCGAGTGGAAGCAGGGCCATCGTTTCTGGTCCCGAGTGTTTCAGTCGAGCCATCCGTTCGGCTGACATCCCTCCCAACTTCTGATTGGCAACGGGAATTAGCAAGTTTACAGGAGAGTCCAAGCCAGAAACGTGGCTGTATGACTACCGAGTGCCAGTCCAGATCGGAGGAGGGGACGACCATGTCGACGGCTCGGCTCGAGCGTGGTTGAACCAGTTGGCCCCCTCAAGCATCTACAGCTGGGCAGATCTGGCCCGGGTGTTCATCAGGACCTTCGAAGGGACGTGCAAGCGCACTGCTGGCCTCGTGGAGCTCCAGCACTACGTCCAGAAGCAGAATGAAGCCCTGCGCGACTTCATCCAGCGTTGGACAACTCTCTACCACACGGTGGAGAACGTCACCGAGCATCAAGCAGTCTGCGCCTTCAAGGCAGGCGTGCGGTACATGGATCCGTACCTTAAGTTTGGCTGAACATGCGACATCCCCATGAGCAAGATGATGGAGATAGCGACACGCTATGCAAATGGCGAAGAAGAGGACCGCATCCGAAGCGACAAGCATAAAATAGTCGCTGAAGGAGATGGGGGCAACACTCAGAAGCAGAAGTAGGAAGCTCCGACTGCTCCGCAAGCGGAAGCTGCAGCCGTAACGAATGCCAAGTTCAAGGGCAAAGGGAAGGCTCAGTTCACCCCCAAGAAGAAGCAGTTCAATAACCCCATCCTGGACCAGCCATGTCCGGTTCATACGAAGATGGACGAAGAGGGCAACCCCATATATGCGAAGCATGCCACTCGGTAGTGTCGCCTCCTGATCCAGGGGTTCAGCGAAGGGCAACCGAGTGAGAAGGACCATGAACAGGATGAGGAGGATAAGGAGGATCCGTTCCCCCAAGTCCATGCAACCCTGATGATTTTTGCTGACGTCGAGAGAAAGAGTCGACTCAAGCTGGTGAGCAGAGAGGTGAACATGGCCACCCCTGCCAGCCCCAAGTTCCTCAAATGGTCTCAGACTGCGATCACCTTTGACCAGTCGGATCATCCAGCACATGTACCCACCCCGGGGAGACAGGCTTTGGTCGTCGACCCGGTGGTCGAAGGAGTCCGACTGCGCAAAGTCCTCATGGATGGCGGCAGCGGCTTGAACATCATGTACGCCGACACACTCAAGGGGATGGGCATCCCGATGTCCAAACTCAGGGAGAGCAGCATGCAGTTCCATGGAGTCGTCCCTGGACAGAAGGCTAAGTCACTTGGCCAGATCGCGTTGCACGTCGTTTTCGACTCCGACAAGAACTTCCGCAAGGAAAAGCTGACGTTCAAAGTGGTCGACTTCCAGAGCGCTTATCACGCAATTCTGGGCCGCCCAGCGTATGCATGTTTCATGGCCCGTCCATGTTACGTATACCTGAAGCTAAAGATGCCAGGTCCGAAGGGTGTGATCACCATCACAGGCAATCGGCAGCGGGCCGAAGAGTGTCTGCAGCAGGGATCAAGAATCGCCGACCAGCAGATGGTCGTCCTCGAGCTTGACGAGTACAAGAAAACAGTCAACCCCGCCGACCTGATGCACTCGAAGAATCCCGCTTCAGAGTCTGCATTTCAGTCGGCGGGAGAAACGAAGAAAGTCAGCATCCACCCGACGGACGCCACCGCTGCCCCGACGAACATCTCCACCACCCTCGATCCTAAATAGGAAGCCGAGCTCACCCAATTCCTCCGTGAGAATTGGGACATCTTCGCATGGAAGCCCTCTGACATGCCAGGTGTACCTAGGGAGTTGGCTGAGCACCGACTGCACGTGGATTCCACTGCTCGGCCTGTCCGAGAACGCCTACGCAGGTCCGCCGTGCACAAGAGGAAGGCAATCGGGGAAGAGGTGGCCAAGCTGTTGGCGGCCAACTTCATTCGCGAGGTTCACCACTCCGAGTGGCTCGCCAATGTTGTCATGGTGCCCAAGAAGGACAAGTCGCTCCGAATGTGCATCAAGTTCAAGCATCTCAATAAGGTCTGCCCAAAAGACCATTTTCCGCTCCCCCGCATAGATCAAATTGTCGATTCGACCGCGGGTTGCGAGCATTTGTCATTTCTTGATGCCTACTCGGGTTATCATCAGATCCGTCTGTATGGTACCGATGAGTTAAAAACAGCCTTCATCACCCCATTCGGGTGCTTCTGCTACATCACTATGCCATTCGGTTTGAAGAATGCAGGAGCTACCTTTATGCGCATGATCCAAAAATGTCTCCTTGACCAGATCGGTCGGAATGTGGAGGCGTATATGGATGATATCGTATTCAAGTCACGCAAAGGTTCCGACCTGCTGGCTGACTTGGCAGAAACATTTGCCAACCTTCGTAGGTACGATATCAAGGTCAACCCCGCCAAATGTTCATTCGGCATTCCCAGCAGAAAGTTACTCGATTTCTTCGTTTCCGAACGAGGGATCGATGTCAACCCTGAAAAGATCGGGACCATCGTCCGAATGGAGTGGCCGGTCAGAATACACGATGTTCAACGGCTCACAGGTTGCCTATCGGCTTTGAGCAAGTTCATCAGTCGACTCGGCGAGAAAGCGCTTCCTCTGTACCGGCTCATGAAGAAATCAGATACCTTCGAGTGGACAGACGAAGCCCAAGTCGCATTCGACGACCTCAAAGTCCTACTTTCCACCCAGCCGGTTCTTACTGCTCCGCTCAGTAAAGAGCCCCTTCTTCCGTATATCGCGGCTACAAATCAAGTCGTCAGTACTGTTCTTACATTCGAACGAGAAGAAGAAGGCAAATCATACAAAGTTCAGCGGCCAGTGTACTACGTCTCCGAGGTCCTGACTCCTTCCAAGCAGAGGTATCCCCACTATCAAAAACTTATCGACGGGATTTACATGACTGCGAAGAAGGTGGCCCATTATTTCCAAGACCACTCGGTGTCTGTCGTTTCTGATGCTTTATTGTCGGAAATTCTCCACAATCGAGACGCGTCAGGCCGAGTGGCAAAGTGGGCGATGGAGATGCTGTACTGTGATATCAAGTTCGAGGCCAAGAAAGCTATTAAGTCTCAAGCTCTGACTGACTTCATAGCAGAATGGGCAGAACAACAGCAACCGACCCACATCTACTCGGCCCATTGGACAATGTTCTTCGATGGGTCCAAGATGTTGAATGGCTCCGGCGCTGGCGTTGTGATCATATCGTCAAAGGGTGACAAGCTCAAGTACGTGCTACAGATACACTTCGATTCCTCCAACAACGAGGCAGAGTATGAAGCTCTCCTCTACGGGTTGCGTATGGCCATCTCACTCGACGTCCGTCACGTGATGGTCTACGGCGATTCGGATTTGGTGGTCAATCAAGTGATGAAAGAGTGGGACGTCAGGAACCCCACCATGACTACGTACTGCAATGCAGTGAGGAAGCTTGAGAAAAAGTTTGAAGGTCTAGAACTTCACCATGTTCCAAGACTGAAGAACCAAGCAGCGGATGAGTTGGCAAAACTCGGATCCACTGGGAGACCAGTCCCGAGTGACGTCTGCCTCGAGCACCTTCACCTCCCTTCAGTCAAAGAAGATCCTTTTATAGAACAACAAGTACAACCAAAGAGTTCAATAGATCCGGCTGAAGTCGATGTACCTGCTGTGGTTGATCTGGTCATGGAGATTCTTACTGTCATCCCCGATTGTACTGTGCCGATCATTGCATATATCCTGAGACAGGAACTACGAGAAGACGAAGTCCAGGCCAGGCAGATAGTCCGCAGGTCGAAGTCATTCACTGTCATTGATGGCCAATTGTACAAGGAGAGCGTTTCAGGCGTTCTCCAACGATGCATTTCCCCAGAGGAGGGGCAGCTAATCCTAGAAGATATTCACTCGGGGACCTGCGGTCATCACGCCTCTTCAAGAGCAATCGTCGCCAAGGCATTCAGGGCTGGTTTTTTCTGGCTGCAGGCAAACGAGATGGCTAAAGATATGGTCGACCGATGTGAGGGCTGTCAGTTCTACTCCAACAAGTCCCACAAGCCGACATCTGCGTTGAAGACAATCCCTCTTGTATGGCCGTTTGCAGTTTGGGGATTAGATACAGTCGGACCATTCAAGACAGGTCAAGGGGGATACACACATCTGTTGGTGGCAGTCGACAAGTTCACGAAATGGATCGAAGCCAAGCCCATCAAGAAACTCGACGCTTCAACAGCCGTCAATTTATCAGGGACATCATCTCCAGATTCGGCATACCTCACAGCATAATCACGGACAATGGGACAAACTTTGACTCGGACAGATTTAAGGGTTTCTGTGCAAGCCAAGGTATCCGAGTGGATTTTGCTTCCGTAGCACATCCCCAATCCAATGGACAAGCAGAGCGAGCGAATGGGCTTATTCTTCAAGGTTTGAAGCCCCGACTCCTGCGAAAGGTGGGACACGCCGCTCGCGCATGGGTCACCGAGTTACCTTCAGTACTTTGGGGTCTTCGCACAACCCCGAACAGATCTACAGGGCGATCACCGTTCTTCCTCTTCTACGGAGCGGAAGCAGTCCTTCCGAGTGACTTACTTCACAATGCTCCACGAGTCGAACTCTTCTCCGAAGCTGAAGCAGAACAAGAAAGGCAAGACGGAGTGGACCTTCTAGAGGAGGAGCGCGAGATGGCACTGACTCGCTCGACCATTTATCAACAAGATCTGCGGCGTTTTCACACGCGACACGTCAGGAGTCGTACGTTCCAAGCAGGCGACCTGGTGCTCCGAGTGGATCAGCAAAGACCTCGCAAGTTGGCTCCTGCCTGGGAAGGACCCTTCATCATCTCAAAGGTGCTGAACAATGGAGCATACAGACTCTACAATGTCAACAAGGAGACAGACGAGCCGCGAGCATGGAACGAAGATCTCCTGAAGCGCTTCTACACGTGACCGTCGACTGAAGCAATGTAAAGAACAAGTATCGGTGAAATAATATAAAGCAGACTGAGTTTTTGCAGGTTCAAAGTTCTTCCGCGGTCGCAGACTTCGGTCTCAAAGAAAAATCACCTGAGTGTGCACTAAACGTCGCACTCGGGGACTTAGCTGTGATCAAGAATCACCTAAGTAATACATTTCTCCGAGTGTGCACTAAACGTCACACTCGGGGACTTAGCTGCGATCCAGAATCGCCTAAGTTCTAACTTCCTCCGAGTGTGCACTAAACGTCGCACTCGGGGACTTAGCTGTGATCAAGAATCACCTAAGTAATACATTACTCCGAGTGTGCACTAAACGTCACACTTGGGGACTTAGCTACGATCCAGAATCGCCTAAGTTCTAACTTCCTCCGAGTGTGCACTAAACGTAGCACTCGGGGACTTAGCTGTGATCAAGAATCACCTAAGTAATACATTACTCCGAGTGTGCACTAAACGTCACACTAGGGACTTAGCTGCGATCCAGAATCGCTTAAGTTCTAACTTCCTCCGAGTGTGCACTAAACGTCGCACTCGGGGACTTAGCTGTGATCAAGAATCACCTAAGTAATACATTTCTCCGAGTGTGCACTAAACGTCACACTCGGGGGGGCTTAGCTGCGATCCAGAATCGCCTAAGTATTAACTTTCTCCGAGTGTGCACTTAACGTCGCACTCGGAGGCTTAGATGCGATCCAGAATCGCCTAAGTACTAACTTTCTCCGAGTGTGCACTTAACGTCGCACTCGAAGGCTTAGATGCGATCCAGAATCGCCTAAGTATTAACTTTCTCCGAGTGTGCGCTTACCGTCATACTCGGGGACTTAGCCGCGATCACGAATTGCCTAAGTATTAACTTTGTTCGGGTGTGCAATTAACACCACACTCGGGGACTTAGATGCGATGCAGAATCGCCTAAGCACCCACATGCCTTCGACTGTATCCTACAGGTACACTCGGGTAATCAACTGACAACTTCATGAGTTGCAGACACTCATTGAGACTCACGCAGATGTCAAGACAACTGACATGTTCCGAATGCTTGCCTTTGGCTTCACCAAGAAACGCCAAACAAAAACTCGAGTCAAAATTGCAACAGAAGAGCAAAAGATTCGATTCAGAGTTCAACCAAAGATAGTGCCTCGGTGTGGATCAAGCTTACCCACACCGAAACGAGAATGTAACGGCCAACAACAGTGGCCAAAGTTTCTTACACAGCGACACTCGGCATACCGAGGATAATGTTTTTTACGCGTCGTTTGGATCGGCGCCAGGACTGGAGGGCTCTACGAACGTGTCTAGGTCAATACCGTCGGCGATGCGGGTGGCACTTTCAAGGAAGGTTTCGATGAAGTCTTCGAATCAAAGTTTCTTCGTGTTGGCCACCTTCAATTTCTTCAGCTTTTCCTCGCGCACCTCCTTGCAACGGACTCGGACCAGGGACAGAGCAACATCTGCACCACAATGAGCTGCAGATTTCTTCCACGACTGCACTCGGTTCGGAATCTCCTCCAGTCGAGCCATCAGGTTCTCCATCTCCTGCCGCGACTCATCTTCTGGCCAAAGCTCGTTGTCGATTCGGCCGACGACTTCTCTCAGTCGACCGATGAAAGGACCAACTCTGCCCACGCGGATGTTCGCATGGAGCAGATCCCGATTGACGTCCTCGCCGAGTGGAACGCTCTTGAGAATCGACCGCTCCACATCAGCTGCTTCAGCTTCAGCTTCAAAGCAAAAATCTGCGACAACAGGACAAGCAAACAATAAGCGCCAAGTGTGACGTGCATAACACAACCACTTGGAAAAAGCAGGATTTACCAGCCAGACGCGTCATCATCTGCCGAGCCCAGTCGCTGACGTATTTATCCTGTGCTCTGCACCGTTTGTTCAGCACGTCCATTTGTCCCATCAGAGCAGTCCTTTGTTTCCCCATCTTTTCAACTTCCTCAGTCAACACCTAGTTCGCTTCACGAGCCTGCTCCAATGACTTCTCTCGTCCCGCCAGAGCATCCTTCATGCCAGCCATTGCAAGCAGCGCCGCATCAAGCTCACCAGCTAACTGATTCTTCTCCACCCTGAGAGTCTCATAGGCTGTTCCCATTTCACAAGTTTTCTGCCAGCCAGCACCAAGAGACAATCAGATAATTCAGCAATAAAAGTCTAAGTTCTTCAGACCCCTGCCGACGCAAGCAGTCGACAACAGTCTCGGGGACTACACCCAGTGGGTTCACTAAGAGTGACCCCACTGGCATGCAACTCAAGCAGGCCCGCCCTATTGAGATGCATGTTACCACCTACGCCTACGAGGCCAATACTACCCGACCTGAGTACAAATTACTCTCGGGGACTCTTACAGTAAGTGCACTCCGAGTGCCACAACTGCTCGCAGTCGGTCATTTTATTTACAGAATTGACCAAAGCAAAGACAATATGTATAAAGACAACTGCAGGTGCAAGCACTCGACAGAAGTCTCGGGGACTACACCCACTGGGTTCACTCAGAGTGAACCCATTGCAAACAACAGATGCTATCCAAAAACACCCAGTGGGTTTCAAGAGAAAAGTAAATACTTACTAGCCCACTTACTCGGATATCATCCCGCAGCTCCAAGCTCCGCTGGTACAACGATGCGACAGAGTCGTAGGCCTTCTTGGCTTCTCCAGCCATCAGCTCCGCCTGCACCATGGCTCCTTTGGCCGCTCCCACCTGCTCCTCCGGGAGACGCTAGATGTTGAACTCAACATTCGACGAGCCTGGCATCGTCAGAAGCTCCTGAGGCATCCCAAGGTCCGCTCCAGTCGGCTCTTCAACCACCAGCGCCGGTTCAGTCGGTGGCAGCACCTTAGTCGGCAACACGTCGGCGGCGAGAGCAGCAACTGGCGGGACGGCCTCAAGGATAGGCTCTGCAGCTGGCTCAGGCCCCTCCTGGTCACCCTTGCCCACAAAAATCGCCCCTGCCAGACCGAATGTCGCGAAACCTCAGAAAAAGAGAAGGACAAGACCGAAGATAGAATTCGAGACGTGATAGGATAAAACACTCGAAGTCACTACAACGCACCTGGCTGGGACGAGACGACGTTGTCCGTGTCCATGGGGTCATCCTCCTGGCGCACCAGAGAGGTGGCAGAAGTAGCGACTCTGTCGAGTGAAATCCATTCGACCAATGAACAGGAATTCACTCGGATATCAGAAGAAATTAGAAGATCGATACACTTACGTGGAGTTGACGGGGACGGCAACCCTCATCCGCGGCAGAGCCTTCCGAGGTTTGGACCCACTCGGTTTGGCCGCCTTGGAAGACTGACCCGCAGGCTCAGCGACAGCATCCCTGACCCTCTTGGTGCTGTGAGCACTCGGGACCACCGGGGCAGTGGGCGGAGCACTCGAAGATGCTGGAGGGACCGAGGGAACGACAGGCTTGTGTCGGCGCTTGGTCCGATGCTCTGATTGCGGAGGCGGCGAGTCCTGCTCTTCGTCTTCCTCCTCTTCCCCGCTAGGCTCTTCCTCCGACTCCCCGCTGTCGGAGACATACTCAGCGCTCTCCGTGCTGCCTTCCTGGCTGCCTTCCTCCTCCTCGGCCGAGTTCCCGTTCGAGACGGGAGAAAACCTGTTGGTCCACTCCTGCATAAAATTCAGTCGGCGACATCAGACGTCACACAGAGATTCAAGCAAACGATAAGATTAAGATAGTTAGGAGCACTCGACAAGTGCCACTCACCTGATTCGGAGGAGGATTATCCGCGCAGAAAGGCTTCACTCGCCGAGATCCTTTGGGATTCTCGCAGGGGCCTATGATCTGGAGCACCCACGAGGTCACCTTCTCCTCAGTCACGCCCACAACGTTGGTCCGAGTGGAATCCTCGGGACCCGTATAATGCCACATGGCGTGGTCGCGAGCATGCAGAAGTTGGATACGACGACCGAGGAAGACCTCCAGCAAGTCTATGCCAGTGACCCCCCTCCTTACGACATCTACGAGTGCTTTGACCAGAGGCTGGATGTCATTCTTCTCCGCCCTCGTGAGCGCGAGCTGCTTAGGTGGGGCGGGCCGATCTAAGCTAAAGGGAGGCAGCCCTATCGAAGCATTCGGACAGGCGATATCCTGGCAGTAGAACCACGTCGATTGCCAGTTCCTGACCGACTCACTTAGCTGGAGGGCAGGATAACTGCTCCGACTCTTTTTCTGGAAACCTAAGCCCCCGCAGAGCTGGAGAAGATGTGTTTTATCATCCGACTGGCTGAGTCGTTTGATGGTTTGGGATCTAGCAGAAAATATGTGCTTGAACAGCCCCCAATGGGGAGGACAGCCAATGAAACACTCGCACAGAACTATAATAGCAGAGAGATGAGCAATGCCGTTCGGGGGAAAGTGGTGAAGTTGTGCCCCGAAGTGATTCATGATGCCCTTGAAGAAAGGATGCGGGGGCAAGGAGAAACCTTGATAGACGTGGTTGAGCTGCAAGACGCGCTCCCCCTTCAGGGGCGCCGGCTCGACCTCGTTCTCTGCCGGCAACCTCCAAGACTTGTGCACGATCATCCCGTGCTCAACCAGCTGCAGCAGATCCCCCTCCGTCACCATGGAGGGGAGGAAGTCGCCTTGAATCCACCCCTCCGGCAGCGGCCGCTGCTGCCGCTGAGCAGGAGCCGCCGCCTTCCCCTTCTTCTTCCTCGCCTCCATCTTGCTGGTCTGACCCTTGGTCATGGCGGAAACTGCGAACCCACGGGAGGAAGGAGGAGGGAGGAGTGTAGAGGTGCTGGAGGTGGCGAGAGAGACGGAGCAGGCGAAGGCAAGAGATTCGGCAAGCGTAACGAAGAACCCTCGCCGCCGAGATTTAAGTAGGGTTCCGACTGGGTCGCTGGCAGGTGGGCCCGAAACCTTATCCCCCGACCCACCGCGGCGATATTAGTGGAGAGGTTGAAGGTGCGAGAATCGAGGCGTCAGGCGCTACTCGAGCGCGATGGCGTCATCCCCTTTGAGCGCGCGGAACCCGAAATTCGAGATCCCGAAAAATCCGCCGCTGTCAGTTGACCGGTCGCGTCAAAAGATGCCGCAGAAGCACTCGACTTCCGACAGTCTGTTTCGCGAGTACTTCCACTCGGATCGTTGGTCAGAAAAGATAAAATGGATTGAGGCAAGCAACGCCCAAGCCAAGCCCGCTCCAGTCGGATCCAAACTTCAAACATCGCTTCTTCGTTCCAACCCCAATCCATTCGGGGACTAATGATGGGGTTATAGTCCTAGGGTAGGGTCATAGGCCTGCCCTGTAGGTCCTACCCAAGGACTACCCCTCACAAAGGACAAGGCCCTTAGTCAGCTCCGACTGAATTAAGGAGTCCCCATCATCCAGTCGGTAACAGGTCCTCGGTCATCCAGTCGGAGACTAGCATTCGGAGGATATCAAGCTAACCGACTGGATACCACTCGGTACATCGTAACCCCCGTGGAGGGAATCGGTCATACGTTTCTAGGTGCATTTATTAGCATTTAGGGCGTACGTTACCCGTAACGTACGCATTCAATCGCCACTACTCCACCCCTGTACCGGAACCGTTGTGGAGGGCAGCGCACTCTATATAAGCCACCCTCCCCCGCTGGTAGAGGGGTTAGAAACTCATTTGTATTCCATATTCCACTCGACAACAAGCTCCCAGAGCACTGAGACGTAGGGCTATCACCTCCACAGTAGAGGGGCCTGAACTCATACAACCTCGCCGTAGCTGGGACTCTGCCCATCCTTTTCGTACCCTACACATCTACTGTCAGGCTTATACCCACGACATTGATCAAGACAACAAATAGTCTAGCTTCACATTATTCATCCATACATACACATAGTTTCAAACATCACACTGTTCATCCATACAAATCAAAATAAAGTGAATAGTAGCATTCCATCAATGCTAGCTTCCATGAATGCCAACTTCTATGAAGTGAATCAAATCTGCAAACTGAGAATAAGAAAGTTAGAGGAAGAAGAAAACTAGAAGATGACAAAGAAGAAGAAGACTACAAGAAGAAGAAGAATAAGAAGAAGAAGAAAAAGATGAAGAAGAAGATGTAGTAGTAGTAGTAGTAGTAGTAGAAGAAAACTAGAAGAAGAAGAAGAACAAGAAGAAGAAGACTAGAACAACAACAACAACAACAAGAAGAAGAAGACTAGAAGAAGAAGAAGAAGAATAAGACTAGAAGAAGAAGAAGAAGAAGTCTATAATAATAATAATAAGAATAAGAATAAGAAGAATACTAGAAGAATAAAAAGACTAGAATAATAATAATAAGAAGAATAAGAAGATAAGCTAAGCTAATTATGCCGTTTTTGACCCAACTAAGCTAATATGTCATTTCTGACCTAACTAAGCTAATTATGTCATTTTGGAGGAAAATAAGCTATTTTTGTGACATTTAGGAACTAACCAAGGTTATTATGCCATTTTTAATCTAACTAAGCTAATTATGTCATTTTAGAGGAAAAGAAGCTAAGTATATGACATTTATGAGCTAACCAAGGTTATTATGCCATTTCTGACTTGACTAAGCTAATTATGTAATTTTGGAGGAAGATAAGCTAAGTATATGACATTTATGAGCTAACCAAGGTTATTATGTCATTTCTGACCTAACTAAGCAAATTATGTTATTTTAGAGGAAAACGAGCCAAGTATAAAACATTTGTGAGCTAACCAAGGTTATTATGCCATTCCTGACCTAACTAAGCTAATTATGTCATAAATTAACTAAATAAGCTAATTATGTCATTTTGGAGGATAATTAGCTCAGAACAAGAAGAAGAAGAAGAAGAAGAAGACAAAGAAGAAGAAGAAGATGATGATGAGGATGATGAAGAAGATGAAGAAGAGGAGGAAGAAGAAGAAGATGATGATGATGATGAAGAAGAAGATGAAGAAGTAGTAGTAGAAATAAAAGAAGAAGAAGGAGGAGAAAAAGAAGAAGAAAGAGAAGGAAAATAATAAGAAGAAAGAAAGAAGATGCTCATTCTTCTTCTTATATTCTTTCTTTTTCTTCTCTTTCCTCTTATATTCTTTATTTTTATTTTTATGTTATTTTGAGCTTAATATGTCATTTTGGAGGGAAATAAGCTAAGCATATGACATTTATGAGCTAACCAAGGTAGTTATGCCGTGTTTTTACCTAAGTAAGCTAATTATGTCATAAATGAACTGAAGAAGCTAATTATGTCATTTTGGAGGATAAACAGCTAAGTATGTCTTTTTTTGGAAATAAGCTAAGTATGTGGCATAATAGGGCTAACTAGCATTTATGAAGCTAAGCATGCATTTGTTCAGTAGAACACTAGAGAAAACTTACTGTCGTCGTCATCACGGATGTGAATCACCGGGGTTGGTCGGGGCGGTTTCACGTGGAGAAGGTTGCCCTCGAGAAGGGTTGTGCAATGCGACTCGGGAGTTATTCTGCACCAAAGATCATTTGCAATGTCTCGTTATCTTGTTGAAACTCAAATGTTAATACTAGTAGCTAATGACCATTCAAATGAAACTCACTGTTCCAACCGCAGAAATGACTAGCAACGGCGGAGGGGTCTGACCGGTCTTCTCACACATAGACTGCACATTTGGTTTTGAGGAGTCAGTCATATTACTTACTAATGAAACATATATTACATGCGTGATTTGGCTAATATGAAAAATAAACTTACCACAAGGAGCTCGTACATGTCCTGGTTAGCCGCCTCATTCCATGCCCTCTCCTCCTCCAACAACCGAGCAGTCTTCCCCTCCGCAGCCCAAGCCGTCTTTGCCACCACCCGGTCCCTCTAGTGCAGAAGCTCGTGAAGAGCAACGTGGGTTGTCGCTCTCTCTATCTCTGTCTCTCTCTCTCTCTCTCTCTCTCTCTGAAGAGCAGCCTGCAGCACCACTCCTTGTTAGCATTGTAATCATCGGTGACCACACACACAATGTAATGGAGGAAAGTTTTGTAAGTCCATATAACTAACCTCGATGACGAGATCGACTCGCCGTGGATGAGTCCTTATGTCAGGACAGGAGCTTGTTTGGCGCGCCTTGATCTCCGGGAGAGTGAGAGGACAATGTATCAACCCATATCCAATGGCTATCAAGCCATGGGGTCTCCCGCGACTAGATAGCATCACCAGCTCTGGATCCAAAGGTTGTGGGCTCGGGTTAAAGTCTTCACGGGCTTGTGGTGGGAGGAGATGTCGGTGAACTGCTCTGGATGATCGAGGTCAAACTCACAGAATGCCTTGGCCTTCTTGTAGGAGGCAGTATGGGCCATGGCACTACTAGAAAAACGACTATAGCTAATATGGACATTAATGGCGCACCATGTATGTGGTGCGCCACTGCTATATAGCAGTGGTGCATCAGATATAGGTGCGCCATTAATGGCCATATGACTAATGGCGCACCTGGTGTGTGGTGCGCCATTACTAGTTTTGTCCTGGCCCCACACCCTTCCCAGACTTAGAAGTGGCGCACCAGGGGAAAGTGCGCCATTACTAGTTTTAACTGGTAATGGCGCACCATACCCACGGTGCGCCACTACTAACATTTTTATTTCATTTTTTTTTCAAAACTAGTAATGGCGCACCACACACCAGGTGTGCCATTAGTAACCCTGGTTACCAATATTCATAACTAAACACCAGGGTCATTACTAGGAGCCTCTGCCCACCACGTCACCGATCCACGCAAAAAGCAATTGTTTTTGCCTCCGCGGTCCACGTCATCGATCTATGGCCTTGCCCTCCCAGCTAATCACGCGCGGCCCCCGACAGCTCCAGCATCTCAAAGCATACCCTGCCTCCTCCACCTTCTCACAGATCCCATCCATCTCGCCGCCGACAGCCGCACCAGTGCGTCCATCATCCACCGCGAATCCGAAGATGGCCATCGCCGGCAGCTGGAGGGGCAAGGCGAAGCCCGCCGCCAGCGCCAAGTCCATGTCCCGGTCGTGCAAGGCCGGCCTGCAGTTCCCCGTCGGCCGCGTCACCAGGTAACTCAAGGTGGGCAAGTACGCGGAGCGCATAGGCATCGGCGCCCCCGTCTACCTCGTCGCCATCCTCGAGTACTGCTAGTGCAACAAAAGACCTTCCAACGGCGCTAGAAATGTGCTACGGCACCAGGAGTCCTTCTGCTACGGCTACGCCTTAAGGGACTTCCTAGGAAAATATGCAAAGGATTTCCCCCGTGGCCTTGGAGCCTTGCGTTGGTGTTCCCTTGAAGAGGAAAGGGTGATGTAGCGCAGCGGTGGTAAGTATTTCCCTCAATTTGAGAACCAAGGTATCGATCCAGTGAAGGAGTATCACAAGTGCCTGCACAAACACAAAAAGCTTGCTCCCAATGCTATGAAGTGGTTGTCAATCCCTTATAGATTGTTTGCCAAGTGAGAACTGAAAGCAACAAAGTAACAAAGAAAAGTGAAAGTGAAAGTGGAAACGATAGATGTGAATAGACCCGGGGGCCGTAGTGTTTACTAGTGGCTTCTCTCAAGAAAGCTAGTAGACGGTGGGTGAACAAATTACTGTCGAGAAATTGATAGAACCGCGCAAAGTCGTGACGTCATCTATAGCAATGATTATATCTATAGGCATCACGTCCAAAACAAGTAGACCGATACTTTCTGGATCTACTACTATTACTCCACATGTCGACCGCTATCCAGCATGCATCTAGTGTATTAAGTCCAAAAGAACAGAGTAACGCCTTAAGCAAGATGACATGATGTAGATGGACAATCTCATATCTACGACAAAGCCCACCTTGTTACCCTTGATGGCAACTACACGATGTGTGCCTTGCTGCCCCTACTGTCACTGGGAAAGGTCACCACACGGTAAGAACCCAAAACCAAGCACTTCTCCCATTGCAAGAATCATAGATCTAGTTGGCCAAACAAAATCCAAGACTCGGAGAGACTTACAAGGATATCAAATCATGCATATAAGAAATCAGCAAAGACTCAAATATATATCATAGATAATCTGATCACAAAGCCACAATTCATCGGATCTCGACAAACACACCGCCAAAGAGGATTACATCGGATAGATCTCCATGAAGATCATGGAGAACTTTGTATTGAAGATCCAAGAGAGAGAAGAAGACATCTAGCTACTAACTACGGACCCGTAGGTCTGAAGTGAACTACTCACGAGTCATTGGAGGGGCGATGATGTTGATGTAGAAGCCCTCCAACTCCAAAGTCCCCTCCGGCAGGGTATCGGGAAGGGTCTCTAGATAAGATCTCGCGGAAACGGAAGCTTGCGGCAGCGGAAAAGTATTTTCGTGGATCCCCTAGTTTTTTTCTTTATTTTAGGGAATATATAGGTGAAGGAGCTGGGTCAGGGGGCGCCAGGGAGGCCACAAGCCTGCTGGCCGCCGCCCCTGGTGGCGGATAGGGGGCTTGTGGGCCCCCTGTAGCCCTCTTGGGTTGGCCCTCAAGCCCCTTGATCTTCTTCCGTTTGGGAAAATTTATTTCGGGGATTTTATTCCGTTTGGACTACATTCCAAAATCAGATATGAAAAGAGCCAAAAACACAGAAAAAACTGGAACTAGCACTTGGCACTGAATTAATAAGTTAGTCCCAAAAAAAGATATAAAAGGTACATAAAACATCCAAAGATGACAAGATAACAGCATGAAACCATCAAACGTTATAGATACGTTTGAGACGTATCAAGCATCCCCAAGCGTAACTCCTGCTCGTCCTCGAGTAGGGAAGTGATAAAGAATGAATTTTTGATGCTTTCATGCTACCTAGCATAGATGTCCTTTGTAACTCCTCTTACGTGACGTGAATGTTCAGATCCATTAGATTCAAAACAATAGTTTGCTATTGAAGTGGAAACAATAATAATTCAAGCAAACTCGCAAGGTAATCATGAACTTTTAAAATAACAAGGCCAAAAGAATGTTATCCCTACAAAAGCATATAGTCTGGCTATGCTCTATCATCATGGCACAACGAGTTTAAATCATGCACAACCCCTGTATTGGCCAAGTAATTGTTTTACACCTTTACTTTCTCAAACCTTTTCAACTCTCATGCAATACATGAGCGTGAGCCTTGGTTTTAGCACTATAAGTGGTGTGGAGTGTGGTGGAGGTTGCAAGACAAAATAAGGAGAAGATGATCACGTTAACTAGGCATATTAATGAGCTGTGGAGATGCTCATCAATAGATATCAATGTGAATGAGTAGGGATTGCCATATAAATGATGCACTAGAGCTAAGAGTATGTGAAAGCTCTTAAAGAAAACTAGTGGGTGTGCATCCAACTTGCTTGCTCACGAAGACCTAAGGCAATTTTGAGGAAGCCTATCATTGGAATATACAAGCCAAGTTATATAATGAAAATTTCCCACTAGCTATATGGTGGTGACAAAACGAGAGACTCTCAATCATGAAGATCATGGTGCTTAATATGCACAAGTGTGGGAAGGTGGTAGCATTGTCCCTTCTCTCTTTTTCTCTCATTTTTTTTGGTGGGCTCTTTGGCCTCTTTTTTTGGTGGGCATCTTTGGCCTCTTTTATTTCCTCACATGGGACAATGCTCCATCAATGATGATCATCACACTTTCAACTCAAAACTTAGAGCAACGATGACTCTATATGGAATGCCTTCGGTAGTGTACAGTGACAATGATCTAGCATGGCATAGACATTAATGGAAACATCATGCTAGCTATCTTACGATCATGCAATGGCAATGTAGAAGTGGTGGCATATGTCATGGTGGTAGTTGCATGGCAATATATCTCGGAATGACTTTGAAAAAGCCATAGTAGGTAGGTATGGTGGCTGTTTTGAGGGGGGCTAATGGTGGGTTTTGTGCACCGGCGAAAGTTGCACGGTACTAAGAAGATAGTGATGGTGGAAGGTGAAAGTGCATCTAAACCATGGACTCAACATTAGTCATGAAGAACTCATATACTTGTTGCAAAAGTTTTATTAGTAATCGAAACAAAGCATTCAACGCATACTCCTAGGGGAAGGGTTGGTAGGTATAAACCATCGCGCGATCCCGACCGCCACACAAAGGATGACAATCAAAAGACTAATCATGCTCAGACTTCATCACATAGAGGTTCACCATACGTGCATGCTATGGGAATCACTAACTTAAAACACAAGTATTTCTAGATCCACAACATCTTACTAGCATAACTTCAATATTACCAAAACCACAACTCAAAACTAATTGAGATGAATCAAACTTCTCTAACTATTCAATGCACATGAAGGTGGAAGTTTTCGTATCCCTTTGGATAACTACCCCTTTTGAGACTACTTTCAAAGCATAGATCAACTACCAAGCCACGCACCACTCTGCTCTAAAAGATATAAGTGAAGCACATAGAGAAAAAGTATCTAGCTCAAAAGATATAAGTGAAGCACATGTGAGCTGAATTGTCTACCAAAAGATATAAGTGAAGCTCGACAAAATCACGGTGAGTGCATGTCTATCTCTCTAGGTGTGCAGCAAGTATGATTTTGACACAACAAAAATAAAAGACTCCTATGCTACAAGACGCTCCAAGCTAAAACACATAACATGTGGTGAATAAAAATATAGCCCCAAGTAACGTTACCGATGGATTGAAGACGAGAGACGGGATGCCTTCCCGGGCATCCCCAAGCTTAGGCTTTTACGACATCCTTGAATCTCTTGGGGTGCCTTGGGAATCCCCAAGCTTGAGCTCTTGCCACTCTTTATCTCTTTGTCCATAAGTACTTCACCCAAAACTTGAAAACTTCACAACACGAAACTTAAACAGAAACTCGTGGTATAAGAAAGCAAACCACCACTTCCTTAGGTACTGTAGAAAACTTAAATTCTACTTATGCTGATGTTGGGTTACTGTATTTTCAATATTCCATGGCTAATACCCCCCGATACTATCGATAGTTTCATCAAAATAAGCAACCAACACAACAAAAACAGAATCTGTTAACAGCAGACCAGTCTGTAGCAATATGTATATTTCATATACTTCTGGTAATTAAAAAATTCTGAAAACTTACGAAAGTCTGAAGAATTTGCGTAGAAGTCGCAGCAAAAAGAATCAACTCAAAATCTCTTACAAAAAAAAAATTCTTTTCGTGAGCAGAAAGTTTCTGTCTTTTCCAGCATGACCAAACGATCATCCCCAAGACTAATCATAACGGTTTTGCTTGGCACAAACGCAAAAAGAAACACAAAAAACACAATCATAACAGAATTATGAAAGTGTGGAAATAAAAAAAACGAAATAAAAAGGATAGATTTGTTGGGTTGCCTCCCAACAAGCGCTTTTGTTTAACGCCCTTAGCTAGGCAAAAGGTGACGGAATCACGTATAGTCATCTTTGGTGCTCAAACCATAAGTAGCCCTCATCATAGATTCATAAGGCAATCTTATTTTCATTCTAGGAAAGTGCTCCATGCCCTTCTTTAAAGGAAATTGAAATCTAATATTCCCTTCCTTCATATCGATGATAGCACCAATAGTCCTTAGGAAAGGTCTACCAAGAATAACGGGACATGAAGGATTGCAATCTATGTCAAGTAAAATGAAATCCACGGGTACATAGTTCTTATTTGCAACAATAAGAACATCATCGATCCTTCCCATGGGTTTCTTGACAGTAGAATTGGCAAGATGCAAATTAAGAGAACACTCTTCAATCTCATGAAAACCAAGAATATCACATAAAGACTTTGGAATCGTGGAAACACTAGCACCCAAATCACACAAAGCATTGCACTCATAGTTTTTGATCTTGATTTTGATAGTAGGTTCCCACTCATCCTGAAGTTTTCTAGGTATAGAGACTTCTAATTAGAGCTTCTCTTCAAGAGATTTCATCATAGCATCTACGATATGCGCGGTAAAGGCTTTGCTTTGGCTATAAGCATGTGGAGAGTTTGCAATGGATTGCATCGAAGAAATGCATTCAAACAAGGAGCAATTATCATAATTGAATTCCTTGAAATCCAAAGTGGGAGTTTCATTACCACGCAAAATTTTGATTTCTTCTACCCCACTCTCCACACCTTTATCATCAAGATGGGTAGACTTCGAATCATTGGGGCGTTTTTCAACCAAAGTGGATTCATATCCAGCGCCTTCATAAATAGGTTTGACACGTGAAAACAAATATTTAAGAGGAGACACACCAAGCATTTTAAGATCTTCGTGATTTGCATCACTAGAACGAACCCTTTTAAACCATTCATGCCTAGCGCGAATTTGGCGTTTCTTTCTTTGCTCTCATTCATGGAGACACGCATAGCTTTCTAAGTTTCATCCAAGTTGACCTTGGGAGGAGCGCATCTAACTTTCAAAGCATCAATATCACAAGACATCCTATCAACGCTCTTAGCCAAATCGTCTATTTTGAGTAGTTTTTCCTCTATGGACGCATTGAAAATCTTTTGAGAGTTGATGAACTCTTTGATATTACTCTCTAAATCAGAGGGTAATTTGTTGTGATTTCCATAAGTATTGTTGTAGGAATTGCCATAATTGTTAGAGGAGTTACTAGGAAAAGGCCTAGGAACAAAGTTTCCTCTAAAAGCATTGTTGTTGCCAAAATTGTTCCTACCAACAAAATTCACGTCCAAACTAGCGTTGCTACTCTCAATCAAGGAAGATAGTGACATGTCATTAGGATCTACAGTAGCGTTTCTACTAGCAACCAAATTCATCAACTCGTCCATCTTAGCACTAAGAGAGTTAATTTCTTCTATAGCGTGTACCTTTTTGCTAGCAGGCGACCTTTTAGTGTGCCACTTAGAGTAGTTGGTCATGATATTGTCTAGGAGTTTTGTAGCGTCTCCTAACGTGATTTCCATGAACGTTCCACCTGAGGCGGAGTCCAAGATATTGCGAGAAGCGAAATTCAAGCCAGCGTAAAAGATTTGTATAATCATCCACAAACTCAAGCCATGAGCGGGACAATTTCTAATTATAAGCTTCATCCTCTCCCAAGATTGTGCAACGTGTTCATGAACAAGTTGCTTGAAATTCATGATATCGTTACGTAAGGAGATGATCTTAGCCGGCGGAAAATACTTGGATATGTAAGCATCTTTGCACTTATCCCAAGAACCGATACTATTTTTAGGCAAAGAAGTAAACCAAGTTTTTGCGCGATCTCGCAACGAGAAAGTAAAAAAGTTTCAACTTAATCACGTCATTATCCACATCTCTTTTCTTTTGCATATCACAAAGCTCAATGAGGGTATTGAGATGGGATGCGACATCTTCACTAGGAAGGCCAGAGAATTGCTCTTTCATAACAAGATTCAGCAAAGCTGCGTTGATTTCATACGAGAAGTCGCAAAGTTTGTTGTTTTTAGCCATGATGACTTCAACAAACAAACAAGCACACAAGCGAGCAAGAAAACCGGCAAAGGAGAAAGGCAAATGAAAACGGCAAAAGTGAAGTGGGGGAGAGGAAAACGAGAGGCAACTGGCAAAAAAAGTAAATGCAAGAGATGAGTTTGTGAGACCAACTTGGATAGATCTCTCCTTCCCCGGCAACGGCGCGAGAAATACTTCTGCTACTACAACAAAATACCTTCCAACGGCGCCAGAAACGTGCTACGACACCAGGAGTCCTTCTGCTACAGCTACGCCTTAAGGGACTTCCTAGGCAAATATGCAAAGGATTTCCCCCGTGGCCTTGGAGCCTTGCATTGGTGTTCCCTCGAAGCGGAAAGGGTGATGTAGCGCAGGGGTGGTAAGTATTTCCCTCAGTTTGAGAACCAAGGTATCGATCCAGTGAAGGAGTATCACAAGTGCGTGCACAAACACAAAAAGCTTTCTCCCAACGCTATGAAGGGGTTGTCAATCCCTTATAGATTGTTTGCCAAGTGCGAACTGAAAGCAACAAAGTAACAAAGCAAAGTGAAAGCGAAAGTGGAAACGATAGATGTGAATAGACCCGGGGGCCGTAGTGTTTACTAGTGGCTTCTCTCATGAAAGCAAGTAGACGGTGGGTGAACAAATTTCTGTCGAGCAATTGATATAACCGCGCAAAGTCGTGACGTCATCTATGGCAATGATTATATCTATAGGCATCACGTCCAAAACAAGTAGACCGATACTTTCTGCATCTACTACTATTACTCCACACGTCGACCGCTATCCAGCATGCATCTAGTGTATTAAGCCCAAAAGAATAGAGTAACGCCTTAAGCAAGATGACATGATGTAGATGGATAATCTCATATCTACGACAAAGCCCACCTTGTTACCCTAGATGGCAACTACACGATGTGTGCCTTGCTGCCCCCACCGTCACTGGGAAAGGTCACCTCACGGTAAGAACCCAAAACCAAGCACTTCTCCCATTGCAAGAATCATAGATCTAGTTGGCCAAACAAAACCCAAGACTCGGAGAGACTTACAAGGATATCAAATCATGCATATAAGAAATCAGCAAAGACTCAAATATATATCATAGATAATCTGATCACAAAGCCACAATTCATCGGATCTCGACAAACACACCGCCAAAGAGGATTACATCGGATAGATCTCCATGAAGATCATGGAGAACTTTGTATTGAAGATCCAAGAGAGAGAAGAAGCCATCTAGCTACTAACTACGGACCCGTAGGTTTGAAGTGAACTACTCACGAGTCATTGGAGGGGCGATGATGTTGATGTAGAAGCCCTCCAACTCCAAAGTCCCCTCCGGCAGGGCACCGGGAAGGGTCTCCAGATGAGATCTCGCGGAAACGGAAGCTTGCGGCGGTGGAAAAGTATTTTCGTGGATCCCTTGATTTTTTTCTGTATTTTAGGAAATATATAGGCGAAGGAGCTAGGTCAGGGGGGCGCTAGGGAGGCCACAAGCCTGTTGGCCGCCGCCCCCTGGTGACGGATAGGGGGCTTGTGGGCCCCCTGTAGCCCTCCTGGCTTGGCCCTCAAGCCCCCTGATCTTCTTCCATTCGGGAAAAATTTATTTTGGGGATTTTATTCCGTTTGGACTCCGTTCCAAAATCAGATCTGAAAAGAGCCAAAAACACAGAAAAAACAGGAACTGGAACTTGGCACTAAATTAATAAGTTAGTCCCAAAAAAGATGTAAAAGGTACATAAAACATCCAAAGATGACAAGATAACATCATGAAACCATCAAAAATTATAGATACGTTTGAGACGTATCAAGTACCTCGCCGCCGAGGTACGCATCCTACCCCGGCTCCTCCTCCTCTCCCCGTCTATCTCTTCCCCTCTTGTAACTCTGTTCGCCTCTCCTGCGCGTGCTTCCTCTGTTTCTTGATCTCAATGTTTCTTGTTTCTCTCCAATTCAGACCCTGGAGCTCGCCGGCAACGCGGCGCGGGACAATAAGAAGAATCGGATCGTGACGCGCCACATCCAGCTTGCCGTGCAGAACGACGAGGAGCTGAGCTGGCTGCTGGGCTCGGTCACCATTTCTGCTAGCGGGGTGCTGCCCAACATCCACAACACGCTCCTCCCCAAGAAGACCAGCAAGGCCAAGGGCGACATCGGCTCTGCGTCCCAGGAGTTCTAGATTAGATTACTATTCTCGTGACATCGATGTTGGTGCTGAATCTAGTTGGAATGGATTGCAGCTTGCAATCTTGTTCTTGTTGTTACTTCCTGTGATGTGTCAATGCTAAGCCGTGTGAAAACCTAGATTCCACTGCTCCTTCCATCTCTGAAACCGTCGCGTTTTGTTCTTTGGTCTGAATTCTGTTTGAAGTTCAGAATCATAGGCCAAGCACAGCCGAGATGCTACCGTTCCTTCCCTCTGGTAGTTACTAATATTCATAAATATCAGAAAAGAAAAAAAAATTCCTAATATTAATAGTAGTGGCACACTTCTGGGCCTAGTAATGGCGCACTTTAGCTGCGCCATTAGTGTCTGCAATAGTAATGGCGCACCAGGTGGTGCGCCACTGTTATGTAGATTAACAGTGGCGCACGAGGCGTGCGCCATTACTATTTATTAGTAGTGGCGTGATAATAGTGGTGCACCTATAGTGCGCCATTAATAGCCAAAATAGGTGCGCCACTAACAGCCTTTGTTTAGAAGTGTGGCATAGAGGTTGTACACCTCTGTCACCTCTGTGTTAGTGGGATGTGCCTAAAATAGAGGAACAAAGTATTAGTAAAGGGCTCAAGCTAGCATGAAGAATGAATTGCATGAATCATGAAGCAAACCACATACCCAGTTCCACTCGAACTGAAATAAGTTGGCGCTGCCTTGATGGTGTGGCACACCAACCATTTGGGCACGCCGGTCCTTCACATTGTCGTGGATGGCTCGTCATTGGCCTATGCACCACTCATCCACCAATGGCTCCCAACAATCCATCTTATCCTCACACCATCTCGGGGGCACCTATAAGTTAGTAAAGAGAAATTTGAGCACTACGCCTATGGTTTAAATAAAGGAAAATAAGTACAAGGCCTTAAGAACAGGTAATTACCTTCATGTACTACTCATTCATCAGAAACTTTTCGCAGCACAACGACTTGCCCTTCTTTAATAGTACGCGATGCGTAGTGGTCTCGAACAGCGTGCGGCTGAGCCTTGTGGCATAAGTTCTGTAATAGGTGTTTGCACTTGGTATCGATAACCTTGGCCGCCGCCTCCTCGTATCCCTCCTCACACATGTAGAAGGTGTGCAATCAAAATAGACAACACTGATTAGTATAATAACTAGGTATATTGTTAATTTTAGATTGTGTAAAAGAAGAAATTGGCCAAAAGCTATTGATCACCATCTCGACCCTCGTGTGGCACAGGACACCATCGATCATCTCCTCCTGTGGGCCATGGGAAACATTGTAGTGTTCTCAGTTAAATCCTAGTTGAGGAAGATGACCTCACCCGACAACGTGACAAACCCCAGGAAATTTTACCGGAAAAGCACACCAAAGAAAGGTGTTCGGCTTGCGGACTCCACAGGGGTGATCCCAACCCCTGCAGTATGAAAATGTCAACTCATTAGATATTTTAAGAAACGTGAAGGCAAAAGGTACAAAAAGAGTAAATACACTTACTTCTCCCCATCAAGCCTAATCACAGGCCTCCGCTCTCGGGTCGTCAACATGGGCGGGAGACATGTACTACCATGCTGGTACACGGTGAACCCCTCAACCACCTCGCCATCACTATCAGTAGACTCATCGCCGCCACCAACAGCATGGCCACCCGGACCCTCAGTCGGATCTGGCCAGGTACCCCATCCTAACGTCTCCTGGGACATAGCCCATGGATCCCCATTCTCGTTGGCCGAAGCCTCTCGGACCGGAGTCTCCTAGGACGTAGCCCCTGGTACATGAGTATCATGGGCCGAAGGGCCGTCGACCCGAGGCTCGTGGTCCGGAGTCCCCGTAGACTCCACCTCAAACGGTTCCACCCTAGTAGTCCCGTGCTCGAGTGAATGAGCTGGGGGTGGCGACGAGGATGACGTAGAAGTGAACCTACCTCTCCCGCGGCCACATCATGTACCCTTGTGCTTCTTCCCTCCCCGACCTCTTGTCCTGGTGGACAACGACACCGAAGAAGAAGCACCCGCGGGTGTTCCCATAGTGTCTACCAACGCTCTACGAAGATATTGGGGTGGAATGAAAATACCCCTCCCGTGGACCCGCGCCCACCATCTTTCAACACCTGCGATGACAAAGAGTAAAATAAATTTGTACAACATAAAAAAGTTGAATCATCATGAATAATAATATGTAAATCATTTAAGTTGGGATGCATACAAACTAATAATAGTCTGGATTGTCTATATATGCTCCTGGATCAATAAATGCATCATCATCATCACTATCATGCATGTCGTGATGAGTGACGTGCTCATTGGGTTCAAGAACATCAACATGTGGAAGGCCTTTCTGTAATTGGTCAAGCATTGACAGGTTATCCGCAGCAGTAACCTCTTCTAGTTCCCGCTCTGCTTGTTCCGGCTCAGGGGTGAAGTCAGATTCATTATCGCTATCTACTTCCATGTTCTAGGGTGAAGTAGAGCGGTTCTTGAAACGTTTCTTGGAAAGATGTGTTTCTTGGAATAATTCTCCATCATATGTGTCTGGGTTAATGTGAGGTTCATAGTCCTCTTCATTGGGGGGAGGTGGTCTAGCATGTGGCGGCACGTCATAAACAACATCCCAACCATTCAGGTTCTCAGCAGTTTGGCAGGCCCATAGTAGATAGAAAACTTGGGTCGCACGTGATCTGTAATATAGACACCAGGATCATCTAAATGGGTGCTTTGTTTGATTTCGACTAGCCCTATATGTTCATGAGTCGTTCTAGTCTCCTTCAGTTGGAACCAATAACATTTGAAGACTACGACGTTTGATGGGTTTTCACCATAAAATTGGAATTCATAAATTGCTTGATATCTTCCATAATACCCGGTACCTCCTTCGCTGATAGGAGAGACACCATAACTTCTAGAATTCCGGTCGGCCATAGATAGCTCTTTGCCAAAGGTACGAAAGAGATACCCATTGATGTTGTATTTCTCAAATGAACGGACCTTCTAGTCAAAAACATTAGCGGCTTGTCTCAATTCGGCGACCATAGACTCTGAATTAGCGTACAAGTTTCATACGAAAGGATTGTTGCATTAGCCGCAAATTAGACCAAGAAATGAAATGGTCCATTAATGATAATTACCATTTGTGTGAACCAAGATATGAAACCGGGATAGCCGCCTCCATGCTTTGCGAGAAGCTCGTACTCTTTGATGGAATCCTTTTGGATCACCCCTCCATCCGAGAATTTGCGATGTATTGACTGTATCAAATATCCGGGAATAAGAGCAGTTCAAAGGAATTAGAAGTTGCAGAAAATGTACTGAGAACTTACTCGGGGTGTGGCTGCACTTCTATTAGGTTGTTGAAGATATACAACGAAATGGTCCGCCATTCTTTGAGAACCAATGCTATTGGTTTCGAACCACCGGATGGTGTGAGCTTTCGTTTGAATACACTGAGGTTGGATCCACCTTTTTTAGGGTCACGAGCATTGTACAAAGACTTCGGATTATGCAAATGACAATTTTGGCTTCGTAGTGTGCTGTCACGAAGTTTGCCACCTCCTCAATAATGAATGTATCGCCATCGATGCTTCAATTCTACGTTTATTTTTACATTTTGCTCGAAGCGTCTTCTGCATCCAATCAATTGCAAAGCACCAAAGATTTTGCATGCCCCCCAATCTTGCCTCAGTCGGGAGATGTAAAATCAAATGCTGCATTGGATTAAAGAAGCCCGGTGGAAAGATCCTGTCTAACTTGCAGAGCAACTCCGACACCAACTTCTCCATGTCATCTACCACACCAGGCAATAGTTCTTTTGCACAAAAAACATAGAAGAAATAGCTCAGCTCTGCCAGTACTAGCCATTCATCCTCAGGAATAAAGCCACGCAACATCACCAGCATTACCCGCTCAAGCCTTATGTGCCAATCATGAATCTTGAGACCACATATTTTCAATTTTTCAAGAATCGCTCCCCCTTTAGATTTTTTGCATACCCATCGGGGAACAATAACTGCATTTAACCCACGAGATATTTTCCCTAATAGCTCCCCTTTTTAGATTGAACTAGGCCTTTGGCTTCGAGCAGTTCTACTTTCCTTTCGATTGTCACATGTTTTGGAATGGTCTATCACATAGAGTCTGCTGATCGACTCTAGCCTTAGGACTATCCTTTGACTTCCCCTCGACGCAGAATAATGTACCAAAAATGGCCTCTCTGATATTATTTTCAATGTGCATCATGTTGATATTGTGTGGAAGAAGGAGGTCTTTGAAGTAAGGTAGATCCTACAAGCATGTCTTGTGAGTCCAGGCGTGTTCCAAATTATACCCCTTATAATACCCTGGACGCTCTGAATGAGGCTCGAGAGCGTTTAACTGATCCATGATCTGTTGGCCTATCAACGTAGGTGGTGCCGAGTTTTTGACAACTTTACCTTTGATAAAGTTATTCTAGTCTTTTTTGAACTGATGGCGAGGATCCAGGAATAGTCTATTCCGACCCGCCCACAACCAATGAAACTAAGGAGATACCTTGCATGTGGGGCACGGGAACCTTTCATGCACACACCAGCCAGTGAATAGCGCATACGCCGACAAGTCATGCATTAAGTACATGTACCAGACATGCATTTTGAAGTTTTCTTTTCTAGTAGCGTGATATGTCTTGAACCCATTATCCCAAGCTTCTTGCAATTCATCCTTAAGCGGCTGCATGTACACATTCATATTCTTCCCCGGATTGAGTGGAATTATCAACGTCGGGAATATGTTCTTTCTTTGCATAATCTATTCGGGGGGGATTGAGTGGAATGACAAATACATGCCAACTAATGTATTGGGTTGCTCTCATACCAAAGGGATTGAACCCATCCGTGGCGACGCGGACTCGAGGATGCCTTGGATATGCCGCTTTATCCGGATGTAATGCATCAAAGTGTTTCCACGCAAAAGCATCTGATGTGTGTACCAACATCTTATCCCCATCTCCATCTAGTTTGGTTCTTTTGCCCAATTTGTGCCATCTCATCTGTCTGGCCGTCTCTTCGACCATGAAAATACGTTGAAGTCTTGGTATGATTGGCATATACCGAAGAACATTAACGGGGATTTTGGTTTGCCTCTTCTCACCCATACCATTGTCTACCACAACATACCCCGAAGACTTGCAAATGGGGCAATAGTTCAAGTCCGCATACTCAAGCCTAAATAAGGCCCATCCTTTCTCATAGGCATCTATCTTCTCATAGGGCATCTTAAGTACACGAAGTATTTTGTCCGGCTAACACACGTTTGTAGGCATGGCATGGCCTTTGGGTAGAAAGGGTCCAAATAGTGTCATCGCCGCATCATAGCATTCTCTGCCTAAGTTGAATTGAGCCTTCAGAGCCATTACTTATGCGATGGCATCCATCTAACAAATCTCAGTGTGCTCGTGGAGAGGATGCTTTGAAGACTCCAACATTTCATAGAAGGCCTTTGCAGATTCCTCCATCTCATCGTCTGAATCCCGAGCTTTATGAAAGTCTTGCACCATGTCTTCGATCCCGGTACCATGCTCATCGGTGCAGCGACAAACCTCCTCAACTCTGGTGTGCTCGCCAGACTCACCATGAAATGTCCACATCGTATAATCAGACGTAAGACCCATCTTCTAGAGGTGTTTACCCATTTCAGCCTTTGTCTTCCTTTTAAAGTTGTCGCACCCACGACAGGGGCAACGGGTTTTTATTTGGCCATTTGCAAATGCGTCTTTCACAAACCCCTTGGGTTTTGTTAACCATTCTTTGGTCATATCTTTCTGACTAGTGTGACCCATGTACATCCATGCAGGATCACCCGTGATGGTACTTGCATTGACAGTAGGTGCACCAAATTCATATTCATCAAGGTATGTGGAATGTAATTTTGACTAGATACAGAACTAATTACTTTTGTTATATTTTTATGCCACAATTTTGTTTCTTACCATACAAAAGGGAAATGGGATTGAATCTATCTCTAATAGGTAAAGATGGGCCCTAATCCCACCCGAATATGTGTAGATCAAGTTTGTTTCCCATGCTCTGCTCCGGATCCAACGCAAAATTTCGGCAGCACCTCCCTGCTGTTCTCCTGATACATGTCTTGGGAGCAAGCCGTGAGAATGTGTACCCACAGAACAATGGGGTGGCGCTAACAAATTTTTGCCTCATACGAAAGTAGAGCATGGGAACAAAGCCCAATCTATACGTACTTGTGTTGTCCATTGATAACATGGGAAATTCGAAAGGATGGCGGTTATAAATATGCAAAGACATGCATATTTATAGATGCTTCCCTTTCAAACGGGAGACACATACTGGTCACGCATACCGATGATTGAATACACCTATATCTATCAAGTATCATCGGCATGAAAAGACCGGAACAAAGCAAATGAAGGGGGAGGAGGAGATGTCATTCTTGCTCACCCACGAATGTAGGGAGCTCGACGAACGCACAGGGAGGTTGTCGAACACTACACCCTCACAACGACAAAACAAATGCACATTTAAATCGACACGATCAACACGAATATTCAATCTCGATAGAAAAATCTATGTATTATTCTTTTTCTCAATATTGTTCCACTTCTATTTTATTCAATATTATTCAATATTTTTCTCAATATTATTCAATCCCAATACTTTTCTACTTCTGTTTTATTCTTTTTGTCCTCTATTTTTTCTTCTTCTTCAACGTGAAACCCTTGTGATCGTAGGGCGGGAAAAGTGACGTCAAGAGCAGAGCTAACAATCAGTGCCCGACAAGCCTTTTTACCCAGGTTCGGGCCACTTACGCGTAAAACCCTACATCCTGCTTGTCTGGTTGTATTAAGTGTTTTGTTGTTTGTTACAATGACTGATGATAACCGTCTTCTGACCAATGTCCAAAGAGTCTAAACCCTTGTGAATGAGCTAAGGGCCTCCTTTTATAGTAAAAGGGGTCACCTACAGTGCTCGGTGGTAGGTTCGCGAGAAGTTAAAGTGAACCTAGAGCGGTGCTTATCCATCTACCGCTGTGAGGTGCATTAAATGCACATCTTGTCCTTGTGAGCAATGTGCTGGTGAAGACACGTATATAGGTGTTTCGACACCTGGACGCTGCACTGGCGCATGCGGAATGCGCTGGAACTTGGGGGACGGTGGCACTGTGGCAAGGGCGGTTGTCCTCCAGTGCCTAGCCCCGTCATCGCGGCAAGGGAGCTTGTCGGGGCCTTGGGTCTTGAAAGGCGCAGTAGTGGCTGGGCCCGCCCGTGCATGCATTGGTCCAGCAGGGCGGTTCTCTATTCGCCCATGAACTCGAGCGATTGGGAGTGAGGGGTGGTGACTTTTGGAGCAAGGGAGGCCAGCCCCCACACCCCATCCTACAAATTGGGAGGGTTTGGGAGGGGTTTTTCTCACCCAACTCCTTTTGAAACCACCAACTCCCTAGCCTTGGTCTTCAGAATCTTCTTCTGTTTGGAGGTGGCACTCGCCCCTAACCATGGTTAGGGCACAGGGTTGGCCACCGTCGGCCTCCAGGGCGGCGAGAGGATCCCGTTCGGATCATGCACAGCTTCTGGGGGCGCCGCGGCGGAAGACGGCCCGAGAGCCCGTGGCGGAGGAAGGGCGAGGGGTCGCGACCGTCGTAGAGGTCGAGGCCGGGGGAGGCGGAGTGCTACTCTAATGCCTCCGCCTTCCCTGGGGCTTGCCTTTGTGGTGGTCCTCCATGTTGCTTTAGGGGGCCCCACGTGTGCTTCTCGGCTGCTGTGAAAGTCGCTCGAGCGGCATTGAGAGCTTCGCTTCGAGCGACGGCAACGAGGGGGGCGGCGACGGTGACGGTGCCGGGCCTAGTCCCAAGCCCGAGGGAATTGAATCGGATGGCGATTCCCTGGGCCGGGACAGAGTGCTTCCTGCACTAACGCGGCCCGATCACGCCCCTCCCTCGCCTCGGAGGGCGGGGTCTCAACTGGATCTGTCGCCCCCTTCTCGCGACTTGATGAGGCCGAACCCGCTTCCGTCGGTACAGCCCTGTGGGAGCCAGTGTGGATGTACCGCGGGCCTTGCCGCGCCTTGTCTTCACGAACTCGAGCCCGATGAGCATAGTTCCTCGCCAAGGACAATAGTTCTAGGTTAGAGTAGATCATATCATCCATGTAATATGTTTGACAATACCCCAAACAAATGAATGAAAAGACTGTTTTCCCCTTTTTCGATTCTGTTCTTTGTATGATTCGTCTTTGCATAATCTGCGAGCTTGTCGGCAACTACAGGCAAGGCTCCTTGCCGCGTTCAGTGCAACCATGGAAATCGCCAAGTGCAACTTGAGGCGAGATCGGGTGCTACGTAGCCGCTTGCTCTGTTGATCAGATTCGCAACTGTTTGAAGGCGCTTTGTGGCCATTCAGGTCGTTTGAACGAGTTCGAAACAAAGACAAGGTGCACTGATCTTTGGAAAGGTCCCATTATGCGCAAACTCCACACACAAAGATTGGAAACTTTCAAAGGGGGAAGCAAAGAATCTATCTACCTAAGATCTGAATCTTAAACTTAAAAACTTATTTGTTCGCGCCGTGGTTGCATGGCGCTTGAGTCTTTTGCCAGGGTGTCGGAGCCCTCGGCAAGCAGGGAATCACCGCTCCTGGCAGCCTTTTCCTCCAGCAAAGTCTTCTTGCCGATGGTCTACGATCGTCGTTTGGAGGAAAAGCTGGCCAGGGTGTAACCCCTTTGCTTTTCTCTTGCTAGGTTGTGCTTGCGAAGCCCCCGAGCACGTCCTTGGGCGACGATGCACGCTCCCAGGGGCGCAACGCTCGCACTGGAGTGCGTGCTAGGGCTTCGGGACCGTGTGGCACATCCTCAACGACTATGCATTGCTCCGCGGAGGTGCGTTCGCTGGAGTATGCACCGAGGCCTCTGTGAAGTGCCCAGGCACGCCCTCGTCAGCCGCGCGTTGGCCCTGAGCGACGCATCGGCCTGACGGCGTCGCCTCTGGAGCCTCTGCCCTTTTGCCCCGCGCTCGCGTAGCAACGCGCTCGCGCATGCCTTAGGAAGCTGTAGCAGAACAGAGCGTCCATCGCGGTACCCCGTTTCTGGGGGTACGCGGCGTAGCACCCAAAGTTCGAAGAATCCGGTGCTAAGTTCTCTTTGATTCACGCACAACTCCGCATCCCCTACCTGGAGCACGAAAGATGTTGGCGATCGTAGGTCGACACCTATGGGAATCAACGTGAAACACTTGTGATCGTAGGGCGGGAAAAGTGACATCAAGAGCTGAGCTAACGATCAGCGCCCGGCAAGCCTTTTTACCTAGGTTCGTTCCGCTTACGTGTAAAACCCTACGTCCTGCTTGTCTGATTGTATTAAGCGTTTTGTTTTTTGTTAAAGTGATTGTTGATAACCGTCTTATGACCAATGTCCAAAGAGTCTAACCCGTTGTGAATGAGCTAAGGGCCTCCTTTTATAGGCAAAGGTAACACCTACAATGCTCGGTGGTAGGTTCACGAGAAGTTAAAGTGAACCTAGAGCGGGGCTTATCGATCTGCCGCTGTCAGGTGCATTAAATGCACGTCTTGTCCTTGTCAGCAATGTGCTGGTGAAGACACGTATCTAGGTGTTTCGACACCTGGACGCTGCGCTGGCGCATGCGGAATGCGCTGGAACTTGGGGGACGGTGGCATTGTGGCAAGGGCGGTTGTCCTCTAGTGCCTAACCCCGTCATCGCGGCAAGGGATCTTGTCGGGGCCTTGGGTCTTTGCCCCGGCAAGGAAGCTTGCCGGGGGGCTTCGGTTGTCATCCCGGCAAGGGAGGCTTGCCGAGGTCTTGTACTTGGTGAGCTCATCACGCCCACCAAATGGGCGTGGCCTTGGTCATCTTCCCGGCAAAGCAGGCTTGCCGAGGCCTTGATTGTCTTGGGGGATTGTCTGGGTCCTGCCGTGTCCTGCTAGCAGGGGCTTTTTGCGCCCGTGCACAAGTCTTGGGCACTAGGGACCCGAGTCTTTAGTGCATCGACACCACGCTAAGAGGCCAAGCCTTCCACCTTTTACCAAGTATATACGTGCATTAAATTAAATAGCAATAATATGGTGATATAACAAAGAACCCATGTTTTCACATGGAAGCAACTGCACCTACAACTAGCAATGCTATAAGAAGGTTGAGCAATCGGTAACACAGTCAAATAGTGGTTTGCTGGGTTGTAGAACGGTTAGAGGCTTTCAAGGCAATGTCGGGAGGTTGACATTAACAGGTAGTAGGCAGCGAGACATAGCGAAAGAAACGATACAACTAGCATGGCAATGGTAGTAATGGCATCGAGGGAAATGGTCATCTTGCCTGTGATCCCGCTTGGAAGAAGAACGAATCCGTGAAGGAGACGAACCAACATAGCCGAACAGGTCCTCACACTCTGACACACTTGCAGAAATCTATCAAGAAGAAGCACTCCGAAACAACAATCAACATATAATAAACACCACAATATATGCATGACATGATGCACAACCCATATGATGCATGTTTGGTTTAATTATGCAAGGCACGACAATCACAATAATAAAATACTACACATTAAATGAAGCTCAATATGCAACGAGTTGCCTATTGACAAAACTCCATATTTATCCATATTTAATTACTTAGTTCACTCCCGTTTAGGCACACGCCAATATTAAATATTGGTAAACAGGGCAAGAGGTGAATCATAAATAAACTACACTATCTAGGCATTTTAAATAAGGTCGGTAACAACATATAGCATTTCCGAAATGACCCCATGTGTTAATTTCGAAATTAGTCCAGATCAGAACTAACATATTTAATACTTATTAAGCAGAAAAATAAAATGGTGCATGTGATTCTACACGTCATTCTAGTCGATTTATATATACATAGATCATTTTAAACTGACCTACGGTCTTAAAGTTATGAGCAACACAAGATGACATGCCA
This sequence comes from Hordeum vulgare subsp. vulgare, assembly GCF_904849725.1. Taxonomy (NCBI): domain Eukaryota; kingdom Viridiplantae; phylum Streptophyta; class Magnoliopsida; order Poales; family Poaceae; genus Hordeum; species Hordeum vulgare. The sequence continues at coordinate 263,674,417 of NC_058519.1, read as the reverse complement.
TGCATGCAAAATAGATGGAAATGACGGCCACAACATGCTAATCATGGATGCAACAGGATATTATGAAACTACCTAAAATTCTAGGCAAGTTTAAATGAGACTGGAACAACGAATAACAATTCCGAAAGGTCCCCACATGCAAATAAAGATTCTCTACTATACTACCTATGCACAATTTTAGAGTTGTCAAAGAGCAGAATAAATGCTACCATGTTGTTCTACACATTTTTTAGTCAAGTTAGATATATAAAACATTTTAATCGGAGTTACGGTTTAAAATATATGAATTAAACCATTTTAGCATGGCAATTATGCAAATTAAATTAAAACAGCAAGTTAAACATTTTAACCATGGATGCAAGTTACATATTCTAAAACTACACAAAATTCTAAGCAATTTACATGTTGAAATCATTTTAATCCGGTGCACGGTTAATTAGATATGAATTAAATCATTTTAATATGGCATCTACACAAATTTAATTACACAACACATTTAATAATTTTAACATGCATGAAGTTGGTATTTTATTAATCTACATAAAATTCTCGACATTTTACATATCTAAAGTATTTTCATACGATGCATAGGTAATTAGTTATTAGCAATGCAAAATATGGCTTATTCTGCAATTTTTTTTTTGGATATTAGACAAATTCGCCGCAAGAGAAAAAAATGCAACGGGCCAAAATTGCTTGAACTAGGCCAACATGAGAACGGTGCAATATAGCAACTCTCGCTCGGGGGGACAACTAGCTAAAACAGGGACACACACTGGGCTGCTCACCAGAGGCCCAAGCAGGGCAGGTCGGTTGGCGGGGCAGGGCCTTGGTGGAGCTCTTGACCATGGCCCTAGAACCAAAGGAAGGCCGGCTGGGCGCGGCCCATGCACGACAAGGCGGCGACAGTGCTGGCCAGACCATGCGACCCACATGCGGGTCATCGTGGGGTGGGCGAGCGGCTCGTGCGGATCTTGCTCCCGCGTGGAGGTGGCATAGGGACGTCGGCGGGGAAGACGAGGCCTGACGCATTAAGGGGCCTCCAACGAGGTGCATAATGTCTGGCGGTAAGGGGAATGGATGGATCTAGTCGTGATCCGCCAGACACCGACGGGATCCACGGTGCAAGCATGCTTGGGGTCACCGCGACCTTCATGGCCATGGCAGGGGTCCTCCGGCGGCGGGCTTGGGCGCCGACAATGCACCCTGGGACGGCAACATGTCGCTGGGGTCAAGGAGCTTCGTTCCTGGAGGCACACGAGGCTGCGGGGCTCGGGTCACTGGACATGTCCGGTTGGCGGGCAGACGTGTCCGGTAGGTTGGGGTTTTGGGCGAATCTGAGCCTCTCATCTCAGATCTAAGGGTTGAGAATGGTTGGGGTGTGGATTTCAGGATTGGAGGAGGTGGATCTAGCAGGTGGAGTTTTTGAGGGGGTGGCTGCAATTTTGGCTAGGGAAGCCTAGTGGAGTGAGAGATCTCTCTCCACAAGGTGGGCTTATATAGGGAATGTACATAGATGGGTTGGACCTCGTCTGTCCGATCGTTATCCAATGTACAGGGACGAAGGGAGGGGCTAGGTGGGTCTAGTGGGATGTTTAGATGGGCTAGGTGGGGATGGGAGGGAAGTGGTGTGGCCCGTGATAGAGGTTTCGCATGCAAAAACGTCCGACAATTAAACCGACTATAGTGCCACTATATATTTAACGGTTCGGGTACCAAACAACTCTCATTGCGATGAAATTTGGCAGGCGGCCCAGGTATATTAATATAAGATAGCACGCCAAGTTTCAACCCAATCTGAGAAAGTTTTATACACACTTTTAGAAACAAAATTTTAACGATGTTGCAGGCGCGTGCGTGTGTGGTTTGTCTCGAAACATTTAATGACCAAAGCGGAGAGAACCGACAACTAATAACGGATGCAAGTTTTTGACAAATGACGACAATGGAGTGCCGATGCAATGCAGATGATGTGAATGATGTGATGATGAACGCGACAACCAAATAAAGCACACGACGATAACAGAATAAATGGGGAATCTTCTGGAGCTTTGGTTCCGGGCTGTTACAACTTTGCTACACTAAGAAGAGATCTCGACCCGAGATCTAAGAATGAAAAGGGGAAGAGGAAGAGAAGAGGACGAGGTAAAAGTTACTTGCTTCTTTGACAAACGAGTGAAACCAACAAATCTCGGAGGCTACGGAAAGATGAAGAATGATACGAATAACAAACAAGAATTCGAAAGAAATTTCCGCAACACTTCAGTAGGAAAAAGGGCAAAATTTGATAACATGGAAAGATCTTGAAAGTATTCACAACAATCCAACTAAATGAACAAACAAGGGAAGAATATGAATTTGACAAAACAATATAATGGATGAAAGAGAGCGACAACACAAAGCCTCTGGAACAAAATGATAGAAACTAGATCATTGGAAAGAAAAGAACACATAAGGAAATGACAACTACTACCACAATTGAATTTGAGAAGTACCCTGAAAAGAAGAATTGAATGGAGTTGTTGGAAACTCAACAACGAAAAGAACAAGCTTGTTGTGGACTTATGAAAACCATCTCAAATAATGAGGTGAAAACCAGCTACTAATGGAAGCAGGGATTGCTTGGGAGCAACAAGATATGCAAACTTCTAACACCAAGAGGATACATTGAGAACTTGGATCAACGATAATCACCATAGTGGCAACAATCCTTAGGTAAGGCTTTAGGTGAAATCCAATCCAAGACAAGCTCAATGAATAAATCATGGTTGAAAATTTCTCATGATCAAAGAATCGATGGGTTTAAATATCTCATTCTTGAAACAAATTCTCCACGAGACTCCTCATGAATCAAGAAAGCTATAACACAACCTCAAAGGAAAAATGGAGGAAGAATTGCACGTTGAAATGCAATAGAAAGAACACTTGAGGTTCTCCAACAAGAATCTCGAAGAACATCTTGAGAATGAATTACATCCTTGAAGAACCACCATGAAGAGCCTCCGAAACAAGAGAATGAAGAAAAAAATGAAGGTTGAAAAGAATAAGGTTATGACCTGCCAATATTTAGATAGAACCTCGCGAAGAGAAACTTGAGAAAAACTTGGAACTCCGGGAAAAAGAGAAGATGAACAACTTAGAATCATGATTTGATATCATGAGCTACTTTGAAAGAAAGAATTGAACTCACTTTGATGAAAACAAGAATAAGAATTACATTATGCCTATCCTTCATCAAGTTAAATTGACGACAAACAACGGATTTAGCATACCACTTATTCTTGTTGAAAAGAATTGGAGAGAGGGATAGAGCAGAAACTTGAAGAAGTCTTGAAAGAACCACCTGTAAGAATTTGGAATGAAAGAGGATAATACAATGATCTGGGATACATGAGGACAAAGAGAGCATGGTTGGATAGAGAATGCTTGAATAAGCCGCCGTTAAGAATTTCCAACGAATGGGGACACCAAGAATGCATGGAGATGCAAGAGAGCAAAGAGATCATGATCAAGCTGAATTATTTATAACATGTGGGGATATTAGAAATGAATGGAATACATCAGAACAAAGAGAGTGCAATTCGCCTAGCATAAAACTTCAACAAGGACCAAAATATTGAGATACGAATGAAGAGACCACAATTGAGAAGAATTTGAGAATGAAAGCTGAAAGCTGAGAACGAAGAAATCTTCTGAAATGATGTCCTTTAGAGTATCAAGAAAAGAAAACAACTCTGAAATGCACGTGATAGATAAGAAAGGAATTACTCATGATTGAAATCAATTTGAGGGATAACACGAAGCTAAGATGAAAATCTTCAATAGAATGGACAAGATTAAAGAAAAACACTCCTTCGGTCTTCCAGGCTGAGAACGATGGCAAGAACCACCATCAAGAATTACTTAGACACTTCGGAATGATGAAGAATGAAAAGTTGAGCCAGTGATGAATTAATTCAAAGCAATCCCGGAGAAGGAATATGAATGTTGAGAATCATTCTTATGTCACACTTAAAAAGAATTGAGATATCCAAAAAATATTAGAAGAGCTAGGTAAGATCCTGGGAAAACATGTGGGTTAGGGGCCCACTCAAAAGAAACTACCGCTGAAAAGATTGCTAAGAAAGAGATATAGCACCAGTACAAGTTGAAAACTTGATGAGATTAGAACCTCAAAATAATTGAAAGGATTTAAAATGAAAACAAGAAACTTCCGAGGTACCTTCAGCACTCCGAATATAATAAAGAGGGGAATAACAAGAGAGGTTTGATGAGAATTTCCAACATGAGAAACATTTAAAGGATGAAAAGGATAACATAAACACCGACATCCTGAATTTAATGCACCAGAAAAGAAAACAAGAATGAAGAATGATGAATTCATCACTTGCGCCTCTTCACAATGAATTACCAGATATATTTCGAACAAAGAGACAGCGGAAGCAACATTGAAAGAATGCATTTTGATGATAATTAATTCACTAAAGAAAAAGGGCGGGAGGGTGGGAAAAAGCAAAGACAACTTGGGATAGATGAGATGAACTAGGGAAAGAAATGAGGGATTGATCTTGCAATTATTGGGGAAGATTGAATTATCATGAAGAAAAGCACTCTAGTTGGAAAAGAATTGACAAGACGACCTCGGTTGGAAAATAATTGATAAGACAACTTCCTTGAGCAAAATAATTAACTAGCACTCCCATAGAAATATGAGAACACCGCTTAGGAAAGATATGAACTCACCACTTGACATTGAAGCAACTCGAATTACCATACTCCAACAAAACAAAGGATGAGGCTTGCAAATTAAGCCAGAAACAAATTCATGACAGAGATTCCGTTCGATATTTTCGTGGTAAGGTTCGCATGGGCTCGATCGTACATTGGATTGTCATATTGAAATGGCGCTCGAATATGCTCCCTAGGCGTAGCGAACTACAAGGCTTGACGGAGCATATGTGATGACATATACGGAGACGGTCCTCTGTAAGAAAGACAGTGAGCAAACAAATCCACTAGATGTCGAACCCCAACCTCACATGATGCATCTGTTGGAAGATAATCCTAGGTAACTTCTTGAATTCCCACGTGAGAACTACCGAAATTTTCTGGTTATGGAACCGGGTCCACGGATACAAGGAGTAAAATCCATCACTCAACTCCTAGCAATAACACTACCCGTCCAGTGTATCACATCCGTCAACACGTAACTAGAGATCTCAGAAACTCATCTACCTCACACCCTCGTAATCACAACGATACCAAGTATGGCAGTACATCCTGATGCTCTCCACCAGTACTGCGGATGCCCGACTCCTCTCGCCACTTCTAGCATTGACGCAATTTCAAACATTCTCCATCGTGAGATACTAAGAAATCTGAATGATAACGATGTGCTCAAGAATCCCCTGGTGCTCAACTCCCCGAAAAAAATCAAGTCAGATAGGAGGCACCAAGTCAGAACTCCGTCACATCGGCATCATATAGATTCCAAAATACCCACGGGATCCTATTTTTTTTTTGAGTGAGAAGAGGAGTGGGACTAATATTCCTACGTCAAGATTCCGCACCAGAGCATAGAAGAGGAGAAAAAAGAAACCTACTCTCCTATATATAAGTAGACTCAAAGTAGTTTTTCACTAGACTCGACTCGACCAAGTTCGATCAATCAAGGGGGCTCCTAGGTCGGTAGTACTTTGATACTGTCGGATTTTGGGATCCGCAAAACCTAAGGATTCGAACATGGGGTTGTGTACGAAGATCTCTCCCTGCTCAGCCTCACTTAGCCCACTAATCGATGGAAATGACGAAGGACTCACTCGATGGTGAGGGGAACACAGAACAGAACAATTTACCCAGGTTCGGGCCGCTGCAAATTGTAAAACCCTACTCCTGCTTTTGGTGGATTGCCTCTTGCGTAGGATGGTGGATGAACTAGTCCAATGCTCTCGAGCCTCTGGAGGCGAAGTGGCTAGGTGTGTTGCCCTTGGGTTGGAATGAACTCTCTCTCGATCCCCCTGTCAAGTATCCTACTCTCTCCATTTATAGTGGACGCCCGTGTCCTCTTCCCTTATCGTTGGTAGGAAGGGATCCCACAACGGCTAGTTTCGATGGGGGACAAGGGAACATGCTTCCCCTGTCAAATGTGGTCTTCGCCTGCAAAGTAGTTGCCATCGCTACAGAGGTGGGCGCAGGGATGACGCCTGTCCTGCCGAATGTGGTCTTGTAGCACCGGAAGGGAAACCTTTGGAAGATGCCTTTGGAGCCCTAGGATGCTCCCACCTCCTTTGCACTAAAGGGGAAACTGTCATGTCCTACCATCTACTGCTTGGCTGTCCTTCCCTGGCGTCACCCTTGACTCCTGAGGCCCTCTGCGGGTCTTGATTTTGCTCTTCCTCGCGAGGCTTGGCCCCTCGCGAGGGCCTTGTCCCAGGTGGTGTCGTGCCAGTCCATCTTGTGTTGATGAAGTGGGCCAGCCCTGGGCTGCACGTAGGCAGGTGTGGGTACCCCCATTCCCAGAATGCCGATAGTAGCCCCGGGCCCAAGGCGTGCCTGGGTTAGTTTCTCGGCGAAGCCTTGAGGGCGGCCCGAAGTGTCGCGGGCCCATTTGCATGCGGGTCAGGTGACCCACGTGTCCCGTAGCTGCGCGACGACGCTCTCGCTCCTCGAGGCGCCCGGGTGGTGCCAGGCCACGACGATGCGATCCCCAAGAGTCGCGCAGGCCATCATGTTGTCATTGAATGTCATGGGCGTGGCCTGACCACACCCAACGGCCCTCACGGATGTGACCGATCGGAGAAGAGGTGAGGCGACATGGGCGGCAGCAGTTCCGTCGGCCCAGCTCGCGACCCTCTGGGGCGTGCAATGCCCACGCTCCTGCGATAGTTGGTGGCTAGGGCTCGCCTATAAATTTCCCCATCCACTTGGGGGGGGGCACCGCAACCTCGAGCTTCTTCTCTCCTTCATTCGTATGCCGCGAGAACACCTCTTCTATCCTTCGCCCTTCGTCCTCATGGCGTGCCCCGGAGACGGTTTTGGCTGGGGAAGCGTGCGACGCCTCCTGCATCTTCGTCCGCCCCTTGAGGCAGCGGCGGAGGGCCCTCATGGCCTACGCATGTTCGCCACTGCTGGGCTATGGCTGATGAGTAATTCCTTCATTACGTATCCTTTGCTTGTTGCTTCATCCGTTGTCCTGGGGTTGATCTTCCATCTCCTTCAGCGCGCCCTCCTCCGTGAAGCCAAAGCTTGAATAGGTTCAGGAGGAGGCGGAGGGGCTACGTGCCCTGCTCGCGAATGCCGAAGCCGCCCTCCAAGCCGCCCGTGGGGATGAGGCGGAGGCCGTGGCAGAGTTGGCGTCGCTACAGAAGCAGGTCCAGGAGGCGACCGACGCCGTCCTGTCCGCCAAGGGCGAGGCGTCGAACGCCCGAACAATGGCGTACCGGCACACCAAGCAGTTTGCCGGCATCACTAGCCGGGCGATCGATGCGGCGCGCTGATTTGCGGGGGAGGCCCTAGTGCTGCCCAACATGACGAGCGACGGGGGCTACCTCACCTTCTTTGAGAGGGTGGTGGAGGCGCTAGATATCGGCGTCTCCCGCATGGAGGAGGACAACGTGGCCGATGCGCGCGAGCTTCTGGGCCTTGCCTTGACGCTTGTCTTCTCCAACCTGCGTTGCCTTGCTCCGGAGCTTAACCTTCGTCCCATCGTCGAGCCGGTGCCTGCTGAGTCCCGTCGTCTCCTATGGGGCGAAGTCCGCCCTCACATGGCCGCTCTGGTGGAGCGGTGCGCCCGGGTGCCCGTCCTCAGCGAGGAGGAGGACTCCGACACCGAGCCCGTGGTCGTCAAGGGCGCCGTCGGCGGTTCTTCCCCTAGGTGTCCCCCATCTTCTGCTTACCTGTTCCTGCGGTGTCAGAAAAGACCCTGCCCCGTCGGGCGTTGAACCTTTACTGTTATTACCTTCACCTTTCTCCTTTTTCCTTTTTTCTCCTGAGTTGATGGCTTGCATGTTGGTGGTTGTTGCGTCCACGCTGCAAAGCTTAGGGCCCATCGCTGCACCTGCTGTGGCTGGGGATAATAGGGGAAGCGCGAACCTGTGGAGGTCCTGCCCTCCTGAGGCACCTCTCATGCCGCCACGTGCTCGGGCGTTAGAATCGCTCCTCGCTACTGTCGAATCCTTATGCCTTGCATCCCTTTGTTAGTGCGCATGTTTTCAATTCATCGTTAGTTTGTCGTAAAGCGAGAGGGTCTCGGTCGGGTCCTGCGAGGTACTTAGCTCGTGGGTTTGTGTTGGTCCCTTGCGTAGTTGCTCCTGTGCAGTTCCTATATCGTAAGTGGGACGAGGTGAGGACCCTTTCGGCACTCTATGTCTGCAAGTCCCGGTCCCTCACATTTCCCTGCCGTCGTGAGGTGCATGCCGTTACCAAGGCTGCTCCTCACAGGCCAAAGCCCCTGTGCCCTGGGGGCCGAGTCGCTTTGCGACTAGTAAGGCTCCTGAGGCGCACTGCTCAGGAGCCCCCTTGAAACTCAAGCCGCTCTGCATTGTGACGCCCCGGCCCCGCACATCTCCCCAACACCGTTAGCCTCGCGCTTCATAGGGCGGGGCCCCGCTACTCCTGGCACCGCCCGAGGCTCCCGGACGGTGCCAACAGTGGCGGGTGGCATTACGGCCGGTAAGGATCCTGAGGCACGCCCAGGAACCCCCTTTCCGGCGCTCGAGCGATTCCGCACTTCGTTCCTTTGGTCATCACCCCAGGGGGCCCTGAGGCCTCCCGAGACTCTTTGTGGTGGTATCAAGTTTTGGTCCAAACCCCTTGCGGGGGTTGACTACTGGAAAATGTTGCCCCTGGGGTGGCAAGTCCTTGCTTTCATGCTCCTTGACTCCTAGGGGCTGCGTGGAGCGGTTATCTCCATACACGTCCTCCAGACGGGAGGTTTCGAAGCCAGTGAAATAAGAAACGCCAGAGAAAGTTTTCCCACCTTTTTGTTTTTCAAACGTCGGGCATTGAGAATGGAAAAACCAACTTTTGAAATCGGCCAGTTCAAACTCAGCAGAAGATAGTTTGAATCCAAGAAACAGCAAGCAAGCGCCGTGTCCGACATTAAGGCTGTCATAGTCATTGGCGTACTATATGGGTTTCCTTGCCAGCTGCGAGCATGGTCATTGGTGGACCATGCTGATTGACTTCATCTTCTCCCCAGCGCGGAGTGTAGGGCTGCCACTAGGCGTGGGACGGACCCCTCCGCGTCCTCGGGGGGCCCTGGGCATATAGAGCCTCAGCTCGTTATTACGTGAGAGTGTCACGGTGGGGGTGTATATGGGATGTCGCGAGGACGCTTTGGCCTGGAAAGTGTCCCTACCCCTGAGGCATTGGGGCCTGAGCTTCGGGAGTCATTGGTGGACTGTGTTGATTTCCTTTATCTGTAGCCAGTGCGGAGCATAGGTCTTCCACTAGGCGTGTGGTGGACCCCTTCCGCATCCTTGGGGGGCCCTGGGCGTATACAGCCTCGGCTCATTATTACGTGAGAGTGTCACGGGATGAAGTAGGTTCTGGAAGGATTGAAGGACGATGCAGAGGTGCGACGGGCTGATGCACGTCTTGCGTGCTCTTTCCCCGGAGGCCAAATAAGGGCTTTTCTATGACTCTACGCCGACAGGTCCCAGTCCCGCACATTTCCCAACCGCTGTTGCATGGGACCGAGTGAACGGATGTAGCTACGGGGTTGGGCCCTGCCTCCCCTAACAACGACCGGATCACCGAGGACGGTGTCAAGGGCGGCAGGTCGCCTTATGTCCGGTAAGGTCCCTGAGGTGCGATGCTCAGGAGCCCCCCTCTAACATTCTAGCACCTCTACGTCACTAGGATCCAGTCCCGCACATTTCCCAACCGCCGTTGCGTGGGACCGAGTGAACAGATGTAGCTACGGGGTCAGGCCCTGCCTGTTGGGGAACGTTGCATGGGAAACAAAAAATTTCCTACGCACACGAATACCTATCATGGTGATGTTCATCTACGAGAGGGAGATTGGATCCACATACCCTTGTAGATCGCTAAGCGGAAGCGTTAATAAACGCGATTGATGTAGTGGTATGTCTTCACGATCCGTCCCACGAACCGTCCCACGAACCGTCCCACGATCCATCCCACGAGCCGTCTCACGATCTGTCCCATGATCCATTCCGATCAAGTGCCGAAAGGACGGCACCTCCGCATCCCGCACACGTACAGCTCGATGACGATCTCTGCCTTCTTGATCCAGCAAGAGAGACGGAGAAGTAGATGAGTTCTCCGGCAGCATGACGGCGCGCCGGTGATGGTGATGATCTATTCCTGCAGGGCTCCGCCCGAGCTCCGTAGAAAACCGATCTAGAAGAAGAACTGCGATCTAGAGGAGAGGGCAGCATGTGGCAAAGTTGTGTCTCAAAAGCCCTAAACCTCTACTACATATAGGTGGAGGGGAGAGGCAGCCTTGCGCAGCCTTGGCGCACCAAGGAAGGCCTCCTTGGGTCGGCTGAAGTGGGGAAGGTAGGAGTCCTCCTCCAATCCCACTTGGATTAGGACTCCTTCCTTATTTTCCCACCTCTTTTGGATTTTCCACTTTTTCCTCATGGGCTTTCCTTGGATGACTTTGTCAACCCATTATTCCTTATTGCACATCCAATAAATCCATGTGGACCCCTTGGGGCGTGGTGGGCCCACCCAGTGGACCCCCGAACCCATTCGTCACTCCCGGTACACTCCCGGCAATGCCCGAAAACCTTTCGGAATCCAAACACCAACTTACTATATATCAATCTTCGTTTCTGGACCATTCCGGAACTCCTGTGACGTCCAGGATCTCATCCGGGACTCTAAACAAAACTTTGGTCACCAACACATATAACTCATCTATACCAAAACGTCACCGAACCTTAAGTGTGCAGACCCTGCGGGTTCGAGAACTATGCAGACATGACCTTAGACACTCTCTGGTCAATAACCAATAGCGGGACCTGGATCTCCATATTCTACATATTCTACCAAAATCTCTATCGGTTTAACCTCTATGTCAAGGATTCATATAATCCCTTATACTATTTCCTTTGTCCTTCGGTATGTTACTTGCCCGATATTCGATCATCGGTATCTCTATACCTAGTTCAATCTCGTTACTGGCAAGTCTCTTTACTCGTTCCGTAATACAAGATCCCAAAACTAACTCCTTAGTCACATTGCTTGCAAGGCTTGTTGTGATGTTGTATTACCGAGTGGGCCCCGAGATACCTCTCTGTCACACGGAGTGACAAATCCCAGTCTTGATCCATTCCAACCCAACAGACACCTTTGGAGATACCTGTAGAGCACCTTTAGAGTCACCTAGTTACGTTGCGACGTTTGATAACCCACAAGGTATTCCTCCGGTGTCCGGGAGTTACATGATCTCATGGTCGTAGGAACAGATACATTGACATGCAGAAAACAGTAACAATAAACTGACACGATCATATGCTACGTTTATAGTTTGGGTCTTGTCCATCACATCATTCTCCCAATGATGTGATCTCGTTATCAAGTGACAACACTTGCCTATGGCCAAGAAACCTTGACCATCTTTGATCAACGAGCTAGTCAACTAGAGGCTCACTAGGGACAGTGTGTTGTCTATGTATCCACACAAGTATTTGAGTTTCCAATCAATACAATTCTAGCATGGATAACAAACGAGTATTATGAACAAAGAAATATAATAATAACCAATTTATTATTGCCTCTAGGGAATATTTCCAACACTTCCTCCCCCGATAATGATCGGATCACCAAGGACGCTGTCAAGGGCGACAGGTGGCCTTGCGACCGGTAAGGACCCTGAAGCGCCATGCTCAGGAGCCCCCTTTTGACGTTCAAGCGGCTCTGCGTCGCCAGGACCCGGTCCCGCACATTTCCCGACCGCCGCTGCTTGCGGCCGAATGAACAATCTCAGCTATGGGGTCATGCCCTGCCACCCCTCATAACGATCGGATCACTCAGGACAATATCGAGAGCGGCACATGGCCTTGTGACTGGTAAGCCCTTGAGGCATGATGCTCAGGAGCCCCCGTTGATGCTCAAGCGACTCTAATTTTATCCTGTCGATTGTGGTCTTGAGGAGCCGTGGGGCTTCCCTAATCCCCGTGTTGGTGTGATGTGTAGTGGCTGGTGCCCCCGAGCGAGGAAGGTGGATCTCCAAAAGATGCAAGCAAGGCAGTGTGTCAGGTCCCCAAGTGGATGCAATGGAAATTGTACAAGATTGTGCAAACAATACGACATGTAGAAGTATGCCCCAAATAGTTGAAGTCCCTACGCTCAGCAGACACCTCTTAAGGCAGTAAATCCAAAAAATTACCTCGAATAGATTCCTTGCGCCTGAGGAGCGCCTCGTGTGGCCTGGCCCCCGACGACCACAACTGCATCGTGGTCGTCGTGGGTGATCCGTGCCACTTGCGTCTCGTCGCGACATTCGACTCGTCCTCCTGAGGCCCGTGGGTTTGGCCTTACGTAGTTCTTTTGCGGGGAAGGCGGCTGGCGCCGCGCCCCGCGGCTCGATGGCGCCTCCCTGCCTGCGCCTCTTGGGCCCGACTCAAGGAGGGGCCCCAAAATGTTCCTCACTCCCGAGGAGGATAGGCGCCCGGGGGGGGACGTTTGAAGCTCTTTCTCGTCGGGTGGGTCAGGTGATGCCGCTTACTCTGGCACGTACGACTCCATGTAGGCGCTCGACCGTCCCCCATGGCCGCTCAGCAGTGCGACGGTGGTGGTCCCGTTTGGTGGCGGAGGGGGTCTCCCCGACCGTATTGCTCGGAGTTCTTCCTGCGAAAGGCCTCCGCGCAAAGTCACTTGTTCCTGTTGCTGTCGTTGGCTGGTCCCGGCGCCGCCCGGTGCTGACTCCCTCCTTGGTGCCCTTTCATGTCTCTGTTGTCGTAGTTCGTCTGCGCCATCGTCTACGCCCTCTGCTGGCTACGCCGGAGGGAGAGCTCTTGTCTAGACGGCCAGGATTTGTCGGATTTCGGGCTCCGCAAAACCTTAAGGATTCAAACACTCGGGCGTGTACGAAGGTCTCTCTCGGCTTTGCCTCGCCTAGCCCACTACTCGATGGAAACGATGAAGGACTCGCTCGATGGCGAGGGGAACACAGAACACAACAGTTTACCCCGGTTCGGGCCGCTGTGAAGCGTAAAACGCTACTCCTGCTCTTGGTGGATTGCCTCTCGCAGAGGTGGTGGATGAATTAATATAGTGCTCTCCAGCCTCTAGAGGCAAATGGCTAGGTGTATTGTTCTACCATCCAAATGAACTCCCTCTCTCAAGTATCCTACCCTCTCTATGTATATCGGAGGCCTGGGTCCTCTTCCCTCATAGCTTCGACGGGAAGGGATCCCATAACAGCCAATTGTGAAGGGGAACATGGGAACATGCTCCCCTGCCCAAAGGTAGTCTTCGCCTGCAAACTAACTGTCTACGCCGCAGAGACGGGCCCGTGGGTGACGTTTGACCTACTGGTGGGCGGTTGCGGCTTTGTTGCACTAGAAGGGAAACCTTTGGAAGATGCCTTTGGAACCCCTGTACGCTCCTGCCTCCTTTGCACCAATGGGGAAACTGTCCCACCCTGCCAACTGCTGTTCGCCTGTCCTTTCCTGGCATCACCCTTGACTCCTGAGGCCCGGCCATGCCTCGAAATATCCTCTACTCTGGAGGGGTCCCGAGAAGGCCCCCTGCGGGTCTTGACGCTGCTCCTCCTCATGAGGCTTGGCCCCTCACGAGGGCCTTTCCTTGAACTGTGCCGGGCCCGTTGGTTTGCTCCGGTGAGACAGGCCCGCCTTGGGCCACAGGCAGGCGGGAATGGGTACCCCCATCCCAGAACACCAATAGTAGCCCCCGGGCCCGCGGAGTTCTTGGGCTGGCTTCGGGGCAGAGCCTCGAGGGGCAGCATGAGACGCCGTGGGCCCTGAAATGCCTGTGGGCCAAGCCGGTGCGCATCACGCGACTGTTGTATGGTCCTTCTTGTCCTCTGTCTTTGCCCCCTTTATAAGGTTCCCTCTTTGTACCTCTAGTGCCTTGTTGCTTTCGTTCTTCCGTACTCACCTTTCTTCTTAGGTCTTCGACTCCAACCGCCCCATCCCAGATCCAGCGCCGCATAGTTCCTCGCCAGTCTAGCAATGGCACCCGCCGACAAGCAGAAGCCAGAGGGGCATGGTCCGGCCCTGGCTTCTCCGCTCCTGGACTGCGCCCTCTCCAAGGACGCGGATCTCATTCCAGTGCTTCCATGGACCGCAGACGAGTCCATCGAGAACGGCCAGACCCTGATTTGTCCTAGCGCCGTAAAGGAGCGGCCTGCGCCCGGGGCCGTATACCCCTTCTTCCTTCACAGTATTTATGCTGGGCTGGTGCCTCCTTTCTCCCGATTCTTCACCACTGTCTTGGACCACTATGGGATCCAAGTCCTTCATCTCCAGCGCAACTCTATGGTGCTTCTATCCGTGTTTGCCTTCTACTGGAAGGCTTTCGGTTGCGTGCAGCCTTCGGTTGCCCTCCTCTGCCACTTCTTCAGCCTGCGCCTGCACGACGGTGCTCACTTGTCGGCGTGCGTTTCCTTCGTGGTGGCCCAGAGAGGCAACGTGCTCTTGAAGGCCTGGAAGAAGGTGGAGAACTTCAGGCACCGCTGGGTCCTCATGTGTCTCAAGGATGCCAACCCTCGGCTGGAAGAGCCGAAGGAGTTGCCAGAGAAGACCTCGGGTTGTGCCCGTGCTCGAGCACTTTTCCCACGACATCAACGCCAATAGGCTGACCGGGGGAATGATAGTGAAGGAGTTCCTGGCGCAGCGCTTGGCACCTCTCTAGGCACATTCCAGACCCGTGTGGGAGTACCTGGCTGGCGTCGACGAGCTCTGGTTTCGGTCTCGGGACCTTCCCACAGAGGACTTGAGCAGGGTCTTGGCGATTTTGCTGGGCGGCAACCTTGGCAACCTTCCCGAGGCCCTGGGTCTGTTATACCGTCGCGACGATCGGGCCGATCTGGTCGCTGCGATGCCTGTCTTCAACGAGCGGGGGCTCCTCCCGGCTGAAGGCTCCGGTCTGGTGGAGGTGTCATCCAGCGACACCTCCGGTGAAGGGGGCTCAGAGAAGACCGTCGACGACCGCACGACGAGTGTGCGTCTCCCGTCGCAATCTGTCCTTCTGCGTTGTCACACCCTCTTTTCACTTCACTTTTATTGTAGTTCAAAAATCTGACTTTATTAAAAAAATTCAAAAACCAACGATGTGATTGTCCTGGTTGTCATTGTATGCTTGTATGCTTGATTGTGTATTAACAAACCATATTTTTCATAACCTAAATATTCTTAAAATCTTTTTTTCTTATTTCTCATTATTTCAAAACCCTGCTTTGGGTTGCACTACAAGTCCTTGGCAGCAAGGGAGTGCTTTCAGCCAAAGATAATGATCTCGTTCTAAAACTATTTTAGCCTACCAAAACCATAACATAATTATTTTATAAATTATTTTCCTATTTTATTTACATGTCAATTTCTGAGGCCAGAAATGATATTCCTATATGGAAAAATACTTTTCTGGCTTAGAAAAATCTAAGAAAAATTGGAGATACTCACAGGACATATATTTTCCATACATAAGATTTTCAACCCCTATTTATATTCAAAATATTTGAGTAAATCCTTGTAAACCTATTATGCTGTTTTGATATTTTAGAATATTTCCAAAGGAAATATTTCCGATAAAATCCCAGAAAATTCCAGCAACCTTCCCAAGCTATATTTAGTGGCCACACCAAGTTTCACCTCATTCCAAGGTGGTTTGGTTCACTAAATAATTCCAGAACTCTTTGTGTCTAGAACCAATTTGAAACATATCTACATTACAAAGTTTATCCAAATGGAATGAAACTTTGTGGGAGTGTTCAACACCCGAACTGGGATTTACAGGAAGTGATTTACCCACATTCCCTTTGGAAGGGATAGATCTTCCATTTGGGGGGTGATTCTAGTTAACTCTCACCACCAGTGGTGAGGTGTTGCTGCTCCAAACACCTATCGAACACCTACTGACATTATAGTAAAACAGCTCTTACCCCACTCCACACTTAAGCTCTTCCCTCCAAACCTTTTGACCAAGTAGCCAACACCACTCCCCAACTGCAGGAGAATGGCCCCTCTTTGAATCCAAGCAGAAGGCCCAAAATCCCCATTCTAACTTCTGGTCTAGCACTGGCATCTCTTCTTTCCTATCCTCCCATGGGCAACAATGAGCCCCTCAGCTTCCAAATGGCTAGGCGTCTCCAAGCCAAGCCCCGGGATAGCCAAGACAAGGCCAAAGTGTCCGAGAGCTTGCCAGCATGCCGTGGCATGCCAAAACTGCACTCTGGGCACGCTGCTGGGCACACCCGAAGCCAAGGTGGCCAACCCGACCAGTTCAAGCCTCCCCCTGTTGCCATTTTGAGTCCCCGACCACCTCTCTGCATCAGGGCAGCTCCACGGCCCCTCCTCCCTCGCTCTGTTGACTAGAGCGACGCGTGCCCACGCGCGCCAGATCCACCAGAAGACCATGGCCACACGTGTACACTCCTCCTCGCTCTCTCTCCCTCTCACTGGGTCACGCAGGTGCTAAACCATGTCCGCACACTGTGGTTTCGACCCCGTAGGATCACTGCTCCTCCTGCAAGCTACGGTAAAACCACCGACGCCACAGGCTCGATGCACCGTCGGGAGCCTATAAATAGGGCCTCCCACTCGCTCGAGCACCTCCGTCCCACCTCTCCAGAGCCTGAATTCCACCCCTAGCCTCTCCATTTGAGCACAACGAGCTCCTATGCTCGAGATCGATCGAGGCCCCGCCACTTCGGAGCTCCGTCGATCTAGGTCTACGGGCCAACTCTGGTGCTCCTTTCACCTCCTACGGGTTCCTAGAAACCTCAGGGAGCCTCCCCGTCGCCTCCCTGAGCTTATCCACACCCGTAGCACCCAGTTCATCGACCTCCAGAAACTTCTCCGCTGTTGCACCGCGTCGTGGGTGAAACAGGGCCTCCCCGTCGACCTCTCGACCACCAGCAGGTAGGCGACGGTAAGCTCGTTCCATTCCTGCCCTTGGTTGGGCTCAAGGTCGTCGGTAGCATCGCCGACGAGCCTCCCCACCTCTCCGTCCCGAGGTGGAAGATGACCCCGACAGGTGGGCTCACCTATTAGTGGCTCATGTCTCCCCCTCTCTCTCTCCTCTCTCCCGCTGACCGCAGGGGCCCGCGTCTCAGATTTGAACCTGGCCGCGCACGTGCGTGGTGTGGTTGGCTGGCTGGCCAGCTGGGCCGACCCAAGCCACAGGCCGAGCAAGGCCTGAGCCCCAACCTTTTTTATTTTTCTATTTATTCTACTTTAAAATGATTTTTATGAAAATAGTTATCCAATATATTTTTATTATTCTTCCACCATAATTGTTCTAAAAATGAGTAGTATTTAACAGAGCCTTTTTACAATTATGAGACAACCTTTCTGTTTTATAATAATTAAAAGGCTATTTTGGAATAGTTTTGATTCCGTTAAAATACTTCTAAAAATAATCCTTTCACTAAAACCAGAGGAAAATATTTTTTAAATAACAATATGGATTTATCAGAATTAAACAACATTGTAAAGTGACTTTGTGATCTGTCTTTGAGTGAGCTACTTATTGCTTTTTATTTAATACGACGATAGAAACCACGTTTGATGAAGCAGTTGGACTTGAAGACCCCGAAGACCCCGGATACTTAGCTGATCAAGGGAAGCATCCCTTTGACCATGTTTTAGCATATGTTATATTACATGCTAGTAAAGCAAATATTTCAGTTGCATGTGATCATAAGTATTCGGTAAATCATTGATACGATATTACCGATGGCTCCTCCGGAGCACTTGCATTTTGAGCATAATCCTACCACCTATGAGGATCACGCTAATATCATGTTGACAAGTAGAGCTAAGCATAGTAGAAGCATGAGCATGATGATGGTTAATATCAAAGGTTTATGAAAACCCCGTCGGGTGCCACTAATGCCCGAGGGTGATGATGAGTTAGGTGGCCACTTTTGGTGAAGTGGTGCACCGAGTATGATGTGTAGACCGTCCCAACCTTACATGTGCGACCATGTTACCCCTTTATGGGACGACGCTTTGTTGATTACTCTGGTCGGTGCTAGCAAAGAGCCACATTACTAGTGGCGGGAGTGATGTGTGGTCACTCTCGTGATGGGGTCATGCCAGGTAGGGCGAGTATGCCATTTTTACGTGTTCCAGACACAACGTTGGTCCCCACATGGATGATACTTCCAGAGTCGATGCTCATAAGACGAACATCATGTGGGATGGGTACCAATCGAGTGGATCTCTTTGTCTAGTGTCGTAAGGGGAAAGGCATTGATTGGGTACTTACCTCGGGTATGTTATATACCGCGAGTCGTGGATGACACGAAAGTTTCCCGGATCTCGTGGGTACAACTTACAACCTCTGCAGAGTGTAAAACTATTTGAATAGCCGTTTCCACGGTCAAGGACAGTTGGGTGGTGCTGCTTAAACTACGTCCAGTCATTTTCGCATAAACAAGTGTGAGTGTGTGTATGTGTTTATTGGTGTTATCTGATAAAGAGTGCATATGACCAAGTATGGTGACTTGGCATATCGGGTGAACCCAGAGTGTTCAACCCTTAACAGATATGTTGATATTTGTAATCTGTTCTTCTAAATACCATCTAGCTTATGTTGCACATCCATAATCATGTTTATTTACCATTTAGCTACTATCCACGAGTACAACATATTACTTGTTATCCTACCAGTTGCATTATTCATATCATGGGATGTTTGCGAGTACATTCAAAGTACTCATTGGCTTGCCACTGGTTATATTATTGACCAGACATGGAAGGACCGGGGTTTGGAGAGGAGTACGTCATCGGAGACGGCCCTGCAAACTAGGACGTTTCCCAGTCATAATGCCTGTTGGTGTAGGCTGATGGGATGGGCACCCGCTTAGCCCTAAGATTTCCACTACTAGTTGTATTAGTGTGATTTGGCCTTATAGGCCCTACCTTGTCAACTTGACTTTATCGGTCATGTGTTGTAATATTTTGGTATTTGGATGTGAGACTCTTAATATTCAGCATCTGTGTGTTCGGTGAGCATTGATCTCTGGGATCACTGAGCACGTTCATTCGGCGATCTCGACTCGTAAGTCGGGGTCCCCACATGCGCGAGCTCGAGGATGATGGCGCCACTGGTGATACCTCCGCCGGGACCCCCTTGCGCCCGGCTAGGGCCTCCAGGGGGCTTTTGCCGACTTCACGCGCCACGCGGCCTGCATGCGTGCACACTTCCCGGAAGCTCGGGGCTGAACTGTCCCCGGCGCACCCCGCTTCTTCCTGCAGGAGACCCAAGGCGCCGAGCACGCCTCCCTCCGTGGGAGGCCCCGTTTCCTCCATTGTCACCTGGACGAAGAAGACGAAGAGATGGCGTGATGTCGAAGAGTAAGTTTCCTGCTTGGGCGTGCATTATCGCCTATTGTCCATGCTTGGCTGATTTACTCCTTTTTGCTTGATGTCCAGGGTTGTCGTCTCGCCGGGGGCAAAGAGGAAGAAGATGGTCATCAAGCCGAAGGCAACTCTTGACGCCCCACCTTCTCTCGCCGGCACGTCGCCGTGTGCGGGTGGGGAGGAGGAGGCTCGTGGGGCGGCCTCCCTGGGCTTGGTCGTCAAGCCCCCCGAGCCCCCGAAGCATCCTGAGGCGACCGTGGGGATGCCACTGCCCGGGGGGCGCGCCTGTGAGGGTCCTCAGGCTTTGGAAGTGTTGTCGCCCGCAACTGTTGAGTAGTCTTTGGGGACCGTTGTTCTTTGCGGTGCTGCTCCTCCGGCAGCGCTACCTGCGCCAGCATTGAAGACTCTTCAGGAGGAGGTCCAGAAGACCTCGGTGCCCACCCAAGGCGTACTGGATGCGGCCTTCACCGCCGTGAGTGGTGTCGCAACTGTGATGAGGAAGGTCGAGGCCGCCTGTGCCTTGCGTGAGGGGGCACTGAAGGAGGCCAAGGCGGCTGTCGAGCGATGCGAAGAGGTGGAAGCCCGCTTGAACGCCCTCGAGGAGGAACATGCAGAGCTGGTCGAGGAGCGTCGCTTGCAGGAGGAGGAACTTAAGGCCCGCGAGGCCAAGCTCGCCGCCCGGGAGGAAGAACTGTCTCGAAAGGCGAGCCGCCTGGGCGCGGAGCAAACGAGCTTGGTGGAGCGGGAGAAGGATGTCACCATGAGGAACGCTCTCCTTGAGGTCCAAGAGAAAGCTCTCGCCGCGGCCGAGAAGGGAAAGGCCGCTGAGTTGGATTGCTTCCCTGACGTCGAGCTCGGGCTTCACAAGGCGCTCTGTTCCCTCTGCCGGGACGAGTTTGATGAGCCTCTGGCCACCCCAGAGGATGGCTTCGTCGGGCTTTCGAAGGTGCTCGTCGTGGCGCTGGAGGTTGCCGTCACGCAGATGGACAAGATCATGGACAACGAGTGTCACGACCTCTTCTTCGCGGCTGCGACTCGCGTCTTCAGTCATCTTCATCTTCGCGACCCGGGGTTCGATTTGGGCTCCGTGATCGTGCCGGTCCCTGCCGAGGGCCGCGACCGCGCCGCGGAGGCTGTGAAGGCTCCTGTGGAGGCGCTGGTGAGGAGGTGTGCCTGCGTCGCGGCTCCTTCATCTCCATGTACCGCTGGAGCCGATGATTGGGAAGACGATGCCTTTGACATCGACGACCAGCCCCCTGTGGGGGCGGGGTGACCAGCGGCGGCTCCTCCTGATTCCTTATTCCTGTTATCTTCCTGCAATGCACATCGTGCCTCGTGGAGGCATTAAAATTATATGCGTTTTTATGAACTTGGTCATGGTATGTAATATTTGAATGCTTGGATGTTTTCTCCACCTTGTTCCTGTCTTGTTTGATGCGTTAGTATGCATCAGCAGGGCCCGCCTCACGTGTACCTTCCTGCGATTGAACCGACCAGAAACCAATGACGTCCCAAAGGGGGAACAGGCTACGAGCACAGTTAGGCTCCTGAGTCGCGATGCTCAAGAGTACCCCTTGACGCGTGAGTTGCCCTCATGAGGAGAAGCGGCGAAGATTTCAAAACTCGGAACACCTTCAGCACTCCGTGTCGGCAGGGCCCGCCCTGTGCGTACCTCCCCACGATTGAACCGACCGAAAACCAAGGACGGCCCAAAGGGGGGAGGGGCTACGAGCGCAGTTAGGCCCCTCAGTTGCGATGCTCAGGAGTCCCCCTTGACATGCGAGCGACTCTGATGCTCCTCCTAAGAAACCGATGATATCAGACTCTCAAACTCCTTCGGCACTCTGCGTCTGCAGGCCCGGCCCCACCCATACCTCCCCGCGGTTGAACCGACCGGAAAGGATGCCTGAAAAGGGAAAGGGGCTACGGGCGTAGTTCAGGCTCCTAAGTCGCGATGCTCAGAAGTCCCCCTTGACATACGAGTGACTCCAGTGTTCTTCCTAAGGGATCCGAAGCGATTTGTCGAGCGCACTGGGCTCTGCATTGGCAGGGCCCGCCCCGTGCATACCTTCCCGCGATTGAACCATCCAAGGACGACCCAAAGGGGGGAGGGGTTATGGGCACAATTAGGCCCCTGAGTCACGATGCTCAGGGGTCCCCCTTGACATGCGAGCAGCTCCGTACCTTCAGCTATTTGCCCCACGCATGGGCATGGGCAAAGTCACGGGTGGACTGCGCTGATCTCCTTGCCGGCCGAAGGTGTAGCGATTGACGTGTTGTGTTGGTGCCTGCCGGGGGCGTAGTCATTGGTGGACTACAATGGTGCCCGCTAAGGGCGTAGTCATTGGCGGACTCTGTTGATTGCCCTATCTGTTCCCAGCGTGGAGCATAGGTCTTCCAGTAGGCGTGGGGTGGACCCCTCTGCATCCTCGGGGGCCCCTGGGCATGTACAGCCTCGCCTCATTATTACGTGAGAGTGTCACGGTGGGGGTGTATCTGGGAGGTCATCAGGACGTTTTGGCCTCACGAGTGTCCCTACCCCCGAGGCATTGGGGCCTGATCTTCTCCCCAGCACGGAGCATAGGGCTACCACTAGGCATGTGATGGACCCCTCCGTGTCCTCGGGGGCCCTGGTCATATACGGCCTTGACTCGTTATTACGTGAGAGTGTCACGGTGGGGTGTATATGGGAGGTTGCGAGGATGCTATGGCCTCGCGAGTGTCCGTGCCCCCGAGTCATTGGTGGACTGAGTTGATTTTGTTTGGGTCATTGGCAAACCCTGCCGACTTCTTCTTCTTTGGGAGTGAGGTTGCGTATATGCATGGACAAACTTCGATCGAAGCCCCCAAGCGGGGGGGGGGGGGCGACCGCCCAACAATATAACCAAGGCAGAACGTAAGGATGCCAAACAGGTGAAACTGAACGACCAAACGATGCATAAACAAAAGTAGCAGCCGAAGGAGTGTCTGGAGCTGGGGGGAGGTTGCATGGCCTCGTGGGTGCCCTTAGACGGGGTGAACCTAAAAGTTACCTGGCAGCGGCCAACAAAAAGTTACCTGGCGGCCGTGCCGCTGAAGTGCCGAAGGCTCCATCATCGCTTGATCTCTTGTCTTCGCGGTCGCGACCATCATGGGTCCGCCGCCTCCCAAGGCTCGGGGTCTTTTCTTGGCCTGAGCATATCCTCCTCCTCCTCGCAGCACCCCAGCAGGCGGGGTACGAGCATGGCCTGCTGGAGCCTCTGGTAAGTGCAACCGCATTCCCCAGCCCGAAGGGCATGAAGACATTCCCACCCGGGTACTCCCACCGGTAGCCAGTCAGTGTAGGCTAGAAGGGGCCGTGTGCCGTGGCTATATTGGTTGCGTACGTGTTGATGCGGATGCGGGGTCGGTAAACCGTACCGACGACGGCCACTACGATTGGTGGTGCAGGGAAGTCACCATGTCGCATGGTCTGGGCCTCTTGAAGTTCTCGGATTGATCTGATGATGGACTCGCGAGAGCCGGACGGACGTGCTCTCGAGCGCGCCCTCGGGATATGCTCGAACGCGGCCTCCACCTCACTGATCAGGGGCCTCCCCGGTGGGAGCCCCCAGCTCTGACCCAAGAGGGGCACCGAGCGCACATCCCTATGCGATGGGGGGCAGGGCCCCGTCCCCAGGCACGGAGCCCGAAGCCCCGAGGCACTCCGTGGGGAGGAGCTCCTTCTTCTTCTTGCATGGGTCCTCGTGAGGCAGCTCGTCTTCTTAATCGTTCGAGCGTTCTGCCGCCTCCGCACGGTAAGATCGCTCCAGTGCACAGACGACATCCTTCTCGTGATAGGGGATGGTGATGACGCCATCGCTCCCTGACATCTTGAGGACATTGTAACCATGGTGGACCACTGCCATGAACTTGGCAAGCGTCGGGTACCTGAGGATTGCGTTGTATGGCAGGTGAATGTCCGTGAAGTCAAAGACGATGATCTCAGTGTGGTAGTTCTGGCGCTCGCCGAAGGTGACGGGCAAATGCACTTGCCCAATGGGCATGAAGGACCCCTCTATTACTCCTGAGAAGGGCTTTGTCGACATGAGTTGCTCAAACAACAGTTGGAGTTTCTTAAATGTCTCGACTGAGAGTACGTTGATCCCTCCCCCACTTTCAATGAGGGTTATGGTGACGAGCACGTTGCTGATGGTCGGGGTGCACATCATTGGGAGCTTGCCGGGCATGAACGAGCACCTGAGTTGGTCGCTTGGGTCGAATGCAATGGTGGTCTGGGACCAGTTAAGGCGATGCATTGCTTCTGGCCTCGGGAGGGCGGCTTTCACCTCCCGGGCAAACTGCTTGAAGGCGCGGTTGGAGGCTGGGATCTGGGCGCCGCCCAGGATGGAGGTCACCGCCCTGGCCTCCTGGAACCCTCCAGCCCCATCATCCTGCCTATCTTCATCCCTCCTCCTGGGCTGCGGAGGAAACGGGGGCAGCCCAGCCTACCGAGGGCGAGCCTCACGAGGTTGGCCGCGTCGCTACCCCTCCCAAGGATTATCACGCCAGCGCTCCTCCTGAGGCTGGCCACGCGAGGGGCCCTCCTGAGGCTGGCCATGCCAGGGGTCCTCCTGAGGCTGTTCACGCCACCCCTGACGCGGCTAACGGTCATCCCAGCGGCCCCCATTGAGGCCTCCTCCACGCGCAGGGCTTTTGTCGAACCGTCGGCACGAACCAAATGGAGTTCTTGACATTCAGAGGTATCATGGCCGTTGGTTCCATGGAAGATGCACGTCGGCCCCCCTCCGGATGGGCGCTCTTCCCCTCGGATATGTTTCACCTCAGGCTCGACGGTGAGCACCACCGGGGCCTTGCGCTTCTCCTCCTTGGCTTTGGCTTTCTTCTCTTCTAGGTTCGTCGCCTGGGGCCCAAGGAGCGACAAGCGTCTGTGGGGACCCCGACTGGTAAGTCGAGATCGCCGTGCCCAGTGATCCCAAGGATCAATGCTCAGTGAACACAGATACTGAATAATAGAGTCTTACATCCATACATACCGTTTGATACAATAAATGACCACTTCGGTCGAGTCTTACATACATAAGGCCTTAAAGGCCAAAGCACCAAACTAGACCAATAGCGGAATTATTGGAAAGCGTGAACCCATGCCATCAGCCTTAACCTACAGGCATTCTGACTGGGAAGCGTCCTAGCTCGCAAGCACGTCACCGAGTTAATCATCACCATATCATGTCTTTCATACCTGGTCAATGAAATAACCAGTGGCAAGCCAATGAGTACTTTGAATGTACTCGCAAACAGCCCATGATACAAACAATGAAAGTGAAGGATAACAGTATCATGCATCTTTAGTGTAACTCATCTGGGTGGAATGATCATGAATATGCATCAAGTTAAGGAATTACTCTTGAAGAACAGGTTACAGATATCAACATATCTGCTAAGGACTGAACCATTCGGGTTCACCCTATATGCTAAGTCATCGGACTTGTCATAACCTCAATGTATTAATGAGGGTTAAACCGTCCGGGTTTACCCTATATGCCAAGTCACCGAACTTGGTCATATTATTATGATTATCATAACAACACCTTTTTAAACACCACACACACACACTTTCACACTTGGTTTATGTGGAAACGCTGGACGTAGTTTAAGCAGCACCACCCAACTGTCCTTGACCATGGACACGGCTATTCGAATAGTTTACACTCTGCAGAGGTAGTACGCTGGACCCACGAGAAACGGGAAACTTCCGTGTCATCCACGACTCGCGGTATATCACATATACCCGAGGTAAGTACCCGATCATCACCTTTCCCCTGACGATACTAGACAAAGAGGTCCACTCGATTGGTACCCAGCCCACATGTTGTACGTCTTACGAGCACCGACTCTGGACAGTATCAACCATGCAGGGACCAACGGTGTGCCTGGAACTCATAATAATGGCATAGTCGTCCTACCTAGCACGACCCCATCACGAGAGTGACACCGATCACTCCCGCCACTAGTAATGTGGCTCTTTGCTAGTACCGACCAGAGTAATCAACAAAGCCCCGTCCCATAAAGGGTATCGTGGTCATACTGGTAAGGTTGGGACAGTCGACACATCATAAATCTAATCCCATTTCCGAAACCATACTCACACAAAACACCGGTGCATCACTTCACCAAAAGTGATCACCAACTCATCATCACCCTCGGGCATTAGTGGCACCCGACGAGGTTTTCAAAAACTCTTTATTTAACTCATCATCATGCTCATGATAAAATGCTCTATCTTTACTTGTCAACATGGTAATAACATGACCCTCAAGGGTTAGGGTCAAGCTCAGTGCAATGATCTTACTCTACTAGTCAACATGACAGTAGCATGATCCTCATAGATGGTACGGTCAAGCTCATCATGCTTGTGCTCCGAGGAGCCATATGAATAACATTACCATCATGCAAGTGCTTCGAAGAAGCCTTCGGTACCATCACCACAATGATGAACCGCATCATGATCACATGCAACGGGAAAATACCAACTATACTAGCATGCAACAATGTGTGTGCTCAAGGCATGGTCAAAGGCTGCTTGCCTTGCTCACGTAAGTCCTCGGGGTCTTCTAGGTGGCCATTGAAGAAGCCAACAGAAATCATTCTATTAAAAATGAGTGGAGGCACCCATTTAACAGAGAATGATTTTAGAAATATTTAGGAAGTGGTTTCACTGGATTTGGAGACGGTATGAATATTCTAGAGATTTTACAATGAGGAATAAATAGCAACAGGAGCTATTTATTTATTTCAACAGAAATAAGTCACACAAAAATGTTGACCGGGTTCTAAAAATGGAGAATGATTTTAGAAGGCTCTGGGAGTTTGAATCACTCCATTTGGAGTTGAAATGAAGCCTATGGGATTATTAAAAGCTCGGATATTTTATATCCAGATTGGGGTTTTAAATAAAACACCACAGAAAGTTGGGAGGGAAAAATGTGCAAAGCACTTATTTGGATAGGCCTCATTTTTTGGATCCTGCAAAAATTTGAACCAAGAGATTTGGAGTTAGAATGAATTTATGGGAGATTTTTGAAGTTGCAGATAAATGAAAAAGACAAAAGGGGGCCTCCAGACTTAGCTATATTGCACACAAGGCGCTAGAGAAAGAGATGGGTCGGCCCGGTTGCGCAGGCCGCCTGGGAGGCTACTGACGTTGAAGGCGTAACCCTATGAATGCGCCTTCGTGCGCGGGAGGCGCCAATCAGCCACGGCGCCGCGACTTAAAGCCCGGGCCAACCGGTGAGGGGCTGGCGAAGGGCCCTGCTCGTCAGCTCCGTCCCTAACCTCCAGCCGGCACGGGAGAACAGCAGGGGCGTGGTAGTCGCAAGGTGCCGCGCCTCGGGCCACCCCCTGCCCAGGCGAGAGCGTCGGCAGGCTCAGGAGGCTGCGCTGCCTCCATTCCCACCCACGGCGCCGCGGAGAGGGGCTGCAACAGCGAGCCGACACGCATCACTGGGAAACCGACGGTGCCGTTGCCCTCGGCACCTACAGCGAGGAGGAGGGCCCGGAGGGGCTCGAGGGAGGGTGGTGCAACGGCCTGGGGATCTCCTGCAGGGAGGAAGGAGGCGAAGGGAGGCCCAGCATGCCAACCCGCAGAGGCCGGAGCTCTACCCCTTCGGCCATGGCTATGGCAGGAGGAGTGAGAGGCTTGGGGAGAGAGCAGGGAGAAGTAGAGATGCTCTGGAGGTGCCCAAGCAAGCGGGGAAGAGAGACCAGAGCCACAGGGGCTTGGGGAAGAGAGAATAAGAGGGGAGAGAGAGAGAGGGAAAGCTCGGGAGCTCTCTTGAGCTCTCGGTGCATGGTCGCCACGCGTGCCTGAGGGGTCTTGGAGGCTAGCTGATGGCGGGGGATGGTTTGAACGGTCAAGGGGAGCCTCTGAGACACGTTGGGGCACACTGGCTCGGCTTGGCGTGGTCTGGAGGAAGGAGACAAGACGCAGAGCACCCATACTTCAGGCCAGAGTGGTGGTCACCACGGCATCTCGTGTCTACATGGTCCCAATGGCCAGTCCAACATGTCTACCACGTAAGACATACCTGCAGCAAGGGAATTCTGGAGTTTGGCAACAAGCAGAGACGGTTTGAACTAGTTTTGACTGCTGCAAAGTTTCTAACAGCAAACTTGGAGCTGATAAAAGTGGGTCTTAGGAGGGAAGCCTTGGGGAGAAATTATGTCTGGCAGTGTTAGGCATGGAAGGACTACCAGACTGCAAAGTTTCAGCTCAAGAAATCAAGTGTAGCTACTACTTGCTGTACAAAGTCATGATTGAGCCAGAAATCCATTTGTAGAAGTGCTGCTCATATTCTCCACATGAGCATGCCATATCTTTGCTCTAAATGAAGCCTTGGCATATAATAGATGTTCTGAAAAGAGTTGCGGGATAGCTTAAGCAGAAGAATGGAAAGATGGGTAAAACAGTGTTGCCAAGGGTGAAAATGAGAGAAAGTTACAAAGGGACCTTCTCCAATAATTGACCAGTGGCCATGGGAATGTTACTGGAGGTGAAATGTAACTATGTGAGGCTGTGGTAGAAATTTGGGCTCAAGGAATAAAGTGCAAGGGACAAATGAAACCAAATTAGTGAGTGCACACAAGGTGTTTGATCTGTGGTAGGGCTACCAGGTGGATTCCAATGGCTATGAAACTTAACAGGATCAAATAATAGATGAAAATAGGCTTGCACACCAAATTTGGGATTTATTGGAGAAGTTTTCCAATGTAGACTTCAAAAATCCTAGAAAGGGGCAGAAATGGGTTTATGTTTAGAACCCTATTCAAATAAATTCCCACAAATCCAACATTTGGTGTAGGGGCATTATTTGAGCATTAATGCATGCACAAAAAGTTTGAGGTCAATTGGAGAAACTTTATAATGTAAAGTTTGTCAAAGTCAGAAATCAACATAGAGGGTTTTGAGGGTCTTAGGACAAGTTACTCTATTCTCCTTGGTGTACCACTTGGTGTGGATGCCTTATTGGAGTACTGGAACATGTCCACCAAATTTGAGCACAATTGGAGACACTTCACAATGTAGAGTTACTCAAATTTGATTCTGGACAGATAGGGTTTTAGGGTGATTAGGGGAGCCAAATCAACTTGGATTGAAATGAAACTTGGCAAGATCATCAAGAATATCATAGATGACATGCTAGAATTTTACTGGAATTTATTGAGAATATTTCTTATAGAAATATTCCAAAAGCTTGAAATAGGCAGGAATGGTTTTGAAGGGATTTGCCCAATATTTTGAACATGACCATGTGTTGAAACTCATAAATATGGAATAAATATATACACTGAGTTTCCCTAAATTTTCTAAAATATTTTGAAGGCAATAAAAATAACTTTCCTTCATAGGAGACCATTTCTGGCCTCACAAAAGGGCTTTGTAATAAAATAATAAAATAACTTTTAAAATAATAATATGGTGGTTTTTGAAAGTCATTTTGATAATGGTTTTAAATAAAACAATTGGTGCAAAAGAAACTCCCTAATTTGAGGACTTGTAGTACAAACCTCATCTCAGGGGTTTGAAAGTTTAATTCAAAGAAAAGCTTTTTGGTGAAAATAATATTTGGTAAAAATAGATATTTGTCCTAAACACATGGTATGATCATTAGGCAGGAGATCATGGAGTGAGGAGGTGATTAGGAGGATGGCAAGAATTAATGGGGATCAATCACATGCAATTAAACAAACAGGCAGACAATAGTTACTCCAAGCATCAAAATCATTCACAAAAAATTTAATTGGTCCTAAATTTTGAAATAAGTTACTTAGTCAGGAAAGCCAAAAACTGGGGTGTGACAGACCTTACCCTCTTAAGAAAATATAGTCCCCGAGATTTCTAGGCTAGGGGTTGGTGAGATACAAAATCTTGAGTCGGAGGTGGTCTTCACGTCTCCATGTTGTTGTGGTGGTCTTGAGGTGCTTGATGATACAACTTCGATTGTCCGCACGTCCATGCTGATCGTGAGCGGGATCTGGCAATAAGTTAGGCTTGACCAAGGTCAAGGGCTTGGTAAGCTAAGTTCGTGCAAGGTTTTGGCTTGCAAGTGTATTCCAAAGTCAGAATACGTGGCAAGATGGTGTGTCTCGGATCTGGTCCTCGGGTTTCGCATGCCGGTTAGTGACATCAAGATGTCTCGTGTTAGAACGGACTGCCAAAGTCTTCGCATGGCTTCCTGCTTACGAGGAAGTCCTTGACTTCCTTTCAGCAGTCAAGTTATGGTCGCATATAGTCTTCGTAGGCTTCTCGTGGAAGGGTCCGGGTTGGGTCTCACCTATGAGTCTAAGCTCGGAGACTCAGAGTTCAGATTAGGTCTTGCCATCTGGGAGGGTTGCGAGGGTTTCTGGATAAGCTGGCTACCCAAGAGTATAGACCAGTCATCCAATCCCAAGGTTTGCGACTTGGCGAGCGGAAATTACCTTTAGCAGGTTTCCACCACGACCTACTAGTACTTGCGTCCTTCATATGGACCAAGGAGAGGTCGTATGATCCTTTCGCTTGTCGAAGGGCTTCATCATCTTGAATCGTCGAGGTTTCTTGACGTCGTTGATGTGCTCGGTGCACGGTCGATGGTTGACTTTTGTTGCTTCATCGTCGTTGTCGTGGCTTCCTTGTCACGGCGGTTCTTCGTCTTGACTTGCGTAGGATAGTCTTCCGTTGTCTTGGGATTGCTTCAAGAAGTCCACCTTCTTGAGATATCACGGTACCCTCGAGAGGCATAACAATCGGTGTTCCTGGGTTCGTCCAAATAGGACTAAGGTGTGTTCTTCCTCTTACTGGGTGAGTAAGTATGTCATCAGTGAGGATGACAACCTACGTTCCCAAACACGACATAAGCACAGTGCTCATGGGATAGGCGAGGAGAACGGGGACTTGCTATGGGCGGGTACTGGCCACATTTCAACGACTTAGAGTCGTCTTCTACGGTCGTAGTCCATCCATCTTGTGGCTAAGCGAAGCTTTACGGTCTTAAGGAAATTAGGATGTGGGCGAACAATTATCATCTTATCTCTAAGCACATTCCTTAGATGCCAATAGTTCGACTGCTAACTTGAGGCAACATCACCTCATCTCATCAAGGATATCATCCTACGTGGGTCAACTCCACACCGCTCAAGCTAGTCAACTCCGGGTTGATGGAAGAACTAAACCCAAACACTTACAAGTATGGCGTAGCCCCCAACTGTACATGCATTACTATGCAAGGACCTTGGGGAGACATACAGCTACCACAATTGAATCTGAGGCACGACAAATCCAATTGTCCACCTAAGTCATCCAATGGACAGGGTACTACACTACTATATTAAGGAAACACATAGTATACCAATCCAATGTCTTGCTTCCTTCCTATGAATCCGATCAAATGATCTATCAATCCGATCAATCATCACTGGACGTGTCACTTCTACAAATCCAACATTGATGGGGTTAGTCTCCTAGAGTCCTCGTAATACTGCAAGAATTACGTCATAGTATATCCACCAACTTCGATATTCATGGCCATCTAATCTCCAAGGCCAAACTACACAGGTTGTAAATCTATTTAACAACTCCAAGTATACGCATTCTATATCCACCGAGAATCATGGTATCATTATCGAGATTAACGAGCTAAATCCAATTTAGTCCGAACCATGTGGTATTTGTCATCCTCAATACTCTATTAAGATTACCTATTTAAATCCAAGACTCAAATCCAATAAGAAGTCTACTTGATACTCCAAGTCATTATGGTAATTATCTCCAAACCATGCCAACTACTGGCTAAAGTCATGTATACCACCAAGAATAATGTTCGCGATCATAATCATCCTACTAAATCCAATCTTACTCCAGATCATGTAGGTTATACTACTGTATCAACTCGTTCCACCAAGTAGTCTAGCTATATCCTCAAGACACATATCATCATCACAACAATCTTAGTCTAATGCTCTCATATCGGAGATCGGTCATCTTACGACATCAAGGTTACAGTGCTAGCTTGAGATGGAAGGATACTTGTTCACAGTGATCACTCGTTCCATAAGGAACCCGGTGCTAAGCGGGGTTTATCGGGGACCTACACGAGTTCTGTCAAGTCCGTGTACTAGACACGTGACCAGAAAATTGAGCCGGAAAGGCTTGTGGAGGTTAGTCTGGTCTGGTGTGGTTTTTCCAATCTCGAGGGGAAAACACACTCCTACGGGTTGCGTGTGGTTAAGCGTAGCACAGTCAGTGTCTTCAACGTCAGCCGTCCTTCGAAGCGGATCCTTGGCGCATCTGCCTTGCCGTCTTCAGTTGTCGAGAGGGTGTGAGAGAAAGAGAGAGAGCACAGAGGGGAGTGTCTAAGGGTCTTAGTGCAATCAAACAAGCGTTGAAAAATCAACTCAAACAAGTGCTAAAATTATTTTGAACATCAAAATAAGACAAGTGATATAACCGCATGCTTGTTGCCTAAGCAAAAGTGCGACTTATATCAAAGCACAAACAACAAAAACAACAACACACAACATGGTCCGTCCGAACCATTTCACGGACTCGACTTCGTATAGGGAATTCACGACTCATCCTATCCTAGGTTCTGGGAATCGACATTCGTGCTTGCTTCTTGCTCCGGAGAGGAGTCCGCTAAGTCTTCTGGACCTTCTCATGGTGTTGTAACGCCTCTTGTTGTCGCTTGCTGAAGCAATTCGCTTGAGTTGTAAGGAACTCTGGTTGTCTTCTCGTCTGGGAAGTTGCTGGCGAATGTGGTTCTTCATAGCTGTCACTGACAGGGTCTTCTGTTGTCTTCATGATCTTGTCAGTGTCTTCTTGTCTTCCGAGGCGTCGAGAGTCTCAAGGGGACATCCTCATGCACCGATATTCGCATGACATGATAGAGTTCTGATCTGTCAATCATACTAATTGCGATATCGACACCTAGAGCGGGGGATGAAGAGAACCGTTTTCCTGCTCACGAAGGTGAGGCGGACCAAATGGCAAAGTTCTCATCCACCGGTGGTGGTCGACACAATTCCTTATAACTGACAGGGTCCCTCTATTAGTGATGCAGATCAAGGTTTGCATATATTATGTCCATATTATCGTAGGCGAAAGTGGCATCACTCTGGAACAGTGCCCAGGGTTTCACCATCTTCTAAGCCTCGATAACCTTGTTCCTCATGGAGGTACTACTGTTGGTGCCGTCTGGTCGTAGAGTTGCCTTCTTTGTCCTTCAGCACATGTGTTTGCCTGGAAAGGTTACTTCCTTCTGGGCTGCCCACGAGGATTTCAATTTATCCCGTGGTCAGAAGGGCATAAGGTTCTAGCGACCATTAGCAAGTTTTGGAAAAGTAGACGAGGAGTGTCAAGAAAATAAGAATCGAAGGCTAGAGCATAACCTTCATTTTCTTTGAAGATTTCGGAGAGTTGAGAAAATATATAGGTTTTGTAAGTAGGTTTGAAGGATCTAGAAAGCAGTTTTATCCTAACTAACGTCCGTGCTAACTAAGGGCTTCCTACAGTCAGGATGGCTCTCATACCAGCTCTGTGGGGACCCCGACTGGTAAGTCGAGATCGCCGTGCCCAGTGATCCCAAGGATCAATGCTCACTGAACACATATACTAAATAATAGAGTCTTACATCCATACATACCATTTGATACAATAAATGACCACTTCGGTCGAGTCTTACATACATAAGGCCTTAAAGGCCAAAGCACCAAACTAGACCAATAGCGGAATTATAGGTTGAAAGCGTAAACCCATGCCATCAGCCTTAACCTACAGGCATTCTGACTGGGAAGCGTCCTAGCTCGCAAGCACGTCACCGAGTTAATCATCACCATATCCTGTCTTTCATACCTGGTCAATGAAATAACCAGTGGCAAGCCAATGAGTACTTTGAATGTACTCGCAAACAGCCCATGATACGAACAATGAAAGTGAAGGATAATAGTATCATGCATCTTTAGTGTAACTCATCTGGGTGGAATGATCAGGAATATGCATCAAGTTAAAGAATTACTCTTGAAGAACAGGTTACAGATATCAACATATCTGCTAAGGGCTGAACCATTCGGGTTCACCCTATATGCCAAGTCATCGGACTTGTCATAACCTCAATGTATTAATGAGGGTTAAACCGTCCGGGTTTACCCTATATGCCAAGTCACCGATCTTGGTCATATTATTATGATTATCATAACAACACCTTTTTAAACACCACACACACACACACACTTCCACACTTGGTTTATGCGGAAACGCTGGACGCAGTTTAAGCAGCACCACCCAACTGTCCTTGACCGTGGACATGGCTATTCGAATAGTTTACACTCTGTAGAGGTAGTACGCTGGACCCACGAGAAACGGGAAACTTCCGTGTCATCCACGACTCGCGGTATATCACATATACCCGAGGTAAGTACCCGATCATCATCTTTCCCCTGACGATACTAGACAAAGAGGTCCACTCGATTGGTACCCAGCCCACATGTTGTATGTCTTACGAGCACCGACTCTGGACAGTATCAACCATGCAGGGACCAACGGTGTGCCTGGAACTCATAATAATGGCATAGTCGTCCTACCTGGCACGACCCCATCACGAGAGTGACACCGATCACTCCCGCCACTAGTAATGTGGCTCTTTGCTAGTACCGACCAGAGTAATCAACAAAGCCCCGTCCCATAAAGTGTATCGTGGTCATACTGGTAAGGTTGGGACGGTCGACACATCATAAATCTAATCCCATTTCCGAAACCATACTCACACAAAACACCGGTGCATCACTTCACCAAAAGTGATCACCAACTCATCATCACCCTCGGGCATTAGTGGCACCCGACGAGGTTTTCAAAAACTCTTTATTTAACTCATCATCATGCTCATGATAAAATGCTCTATCTTTACTTGTCAACATGGTAATAACATGACCCTCAAGGGTTAGGGTCAAGCTCAGGCAATGATCTTACTCTACTAGTCAACATGACAGTAGCATGATCCTCATAGATGGTAGGGTCAAGCTCATCATGCTTGTGCTCCGAGGAGCCATATGAATAACATTACCATCATGCAAGTGCTTCAAAGAAGCCTTCGGTACCATCACCACAATGATGAACCGGCATCGTGATCACATGCAACGGGAAAATACCAACTATACTAGCATGCAACAATGTGTGTGCTCAAGGCATGGTCAAAGGCTGCTTGCCTTGCTCACGTAAGTCCTCGGGGTCTTCTAGGTCTTCCGCTCCGTCCCCGAATACTCCGTCTACCGTCAACTATCGTCGTAAATAACCATAGTAAGCCACACATCAAGCAAAAATAGAAGTGTTCTATAAATAGAAGTTTTATTTTTCTTGGACCTCTCTGATCATAAGAAAAATACCTGAAGCTTCTTACAGGAGATTTGAATCGTCAAGGATTTTTGAATAGGTGAAAGGAGCAATAGGTGGCCGTTGAAGAAACCAACAGAAATCATTCTATTAAAAATGAGTGGAGGCACCCATTTAACAGAGAATGATTTTAGAAATATTTAGGAAGTGGTTTCACTCGATTTGGAGATGGTATGAATATTCTAGAGATTTTACAATGAGGAATAAATAGCAATAGGAGCTATTTATTTATTTCAACGGAAATAAGTCACACAAAAATGTTGACCGGGTTCTAAAAATGGAGAATGATTTTAGAAGGCTCTGGGAGTTTGAA
Source organism: Hordeum vulgare subsp. vulgare (assembly GCF_904849725.1). NCBI lineage: Eukaryota > Viridiplantae > Streptophyta > Magnoliopsida > Poales > Poaceae > Hordeum > Hordeum vulgare. The sequence continues at coordinate 263,639,181 of NC_058519.1, read as the reverse complement.
TCACTCCATTTGGAGTTGAAATGAAGCCTATGGGATTTTTAAAAGGTGGGATATTTTATATCCAGATTGGGATTTTAAATAAAACACCACAGAAAGTTGGGAGGGAAAAATGTTCAAAGCACTTATTTGGATAGGCCTCATTTTTTAGATCCTGCAAAAATTTGAACCAAGAGATTTGGAGTTAGAATGAATTTATGGGAGATTTTTGAAGTTGCAGATAAATGAAAAAGACAAAAGGGGCCCTCCAGACTTAGCTATATTGCGCACAAGGCGCTAGAGAAAGAGATGGGTCGGCCCGGTTGCGCAGGCCGCCTGGGAGGCTACTGACATGGAAGGCGTAACCCTATGAATGCGCCTTCGTGTGCGGGAGGCGCCAATTAGCCACGGCGCCGCCAATTAAAGCCCGGGCCAACTGGTGAGGGGCTGGCGAAGGGCCCTGCTCGTCAGCTCCGTCCGTAACCTCCAGCCGGCACGGGAGAGCAGCAGGGGCGTGGTTGCCGCGGGGCGCCGCGCCTCGGGCCACCCCCTGCCCAGGTGAGAGCGCCGGCGAGCTCAGGAGGTCGTGCTGCCTCCATTCCCACCCACGGCGCCCGCGGAGAGGGGCTGCAACAGGGGAGCCGACGCGCATCTCCGGGAAACCGACGATGTCGTTGCCCTCGGCACCTGCAGCGAGGAGGAGGGCCCGGAGGGGCTCGAGGGAGGGTGGTGCAACGGCCTGGGAACTCCTGTAGGGAGGAAGGAGGCGAAGGGATGCCCGGCATGCCAACCCGCAGAGGCCGGAGCTCTACCCCTTCGGCCATGGCTATGGCAGGAGGAGTGGGAGGCTTGGGGAGAGAGCAGGGAGAAGCAGAGATGCTCAGGAGGTGCCCAAGAAAGCGGGGAAGAGAGACCAGAGCCACACGGCTCGGGGAAGAGAGAATAAGAGGGGAGAGAGAGAGGGAAAGCTCGGGAGCTCTCTGGAGCTCTCGGTGCATGGTCGTCACGCGTGCCTGAGGGGTCTTGGAGGCTAGCTGATGGCGGGGGATGGTTTCAACGGTCAAGGGGGGCCTCTGAGACATGCTGGGGCACACTGGCTCGGCTTGGTGTGGTCTGGAGGAAGGAGACAAGACGCAGAGCGCCCAAACTGCAGGCCAGAGTGGTGGTCACCGCGGCATCCCGTGTCTACATGGTCCCAATGGCCAGTCCAACATGTCTAGCACGTAAGACATACCTGCAGCAAGGGAACTCTGGAGTTTGGCAACTAGCAGACTCGGTTTGAACTAGTTTTGACTGCTGCAAAGTTTCTAACAGCAAACTTGGAGCTGATAAAAGTGGGTCTTATGAGGGAAGCCTTGGGGAGAAATTATGTCTGGCGGTGTTAGGCATGGAAGGACTACCAGACTGCAAAGTTTCAGCTCAAGAAAGCAAGTGTAGCTAGTACTTGCTGTACTAAGTCATGATTGAGCCAGAAATTCATTTGTAGAAGTGCTGCTCATATTCTCCACATGAGCATGCCATATCTTTGCTCTAAATGAAGCCTTGGCATATAATAGATGCTCTGAAAAGAGTTGGGGGGATAGCTTAAGCAGAAGAATGGAAAGAAGGGTAAAACAGTGTTGCCAAGGGTGAAAATGAGAGAAAGTTACAAAGGGACCTTCTCCAATAATTGACCAGTGGCCATGGGAATGTTACTGGAGGTGAAATGTAACTATGTGAGGCTGTGGTAGAAATTTGGGCTCAAGGAATAAAGTGCAAGGGGCAAATGAAACCAAATTAGTGAGTGCACACAAGGTGTTTGATCTGTGGTAGGGCTACCAGGTGGATTCCAATGGCTATGAAACTTAACAGGATCAAATAATAGATGAAAATAGGCTTGCACACCAAATTTGGGATTTATTGGAGAAGTTTTCCAATGTAGACTTCAAAAACCCTAGAAAGGGGCAGAAATGGGTTTATGCTTAGAACCCTATTCAAATAAATTCCCACAAATCCAACATTTGGTGTAGGGGCATTATTTGAGCATTAAGGCATGCACAAAAAGTTTTAGGTCAATTGGAGAAACTTTATAATGTATAGTTTGTCAAAGACAGAAATCAACAGAGAGGGTTTTGAGGGTCTTAGGACAAGTTACTCTATTCTCCTTGGTGTACCACTTGGTGTGGATGCCTTATTGGAGTACTCGAACATGTCCACCAAATTTGAGCACAATTGGAGACACTTCACAATGTAGAGTTACTCAAATTTGATTCTGGACAGATAGGGTTTTAGGGTGATTAGGGGAGCCAAATCAACTTTGATTGAAATGAAACTTGGCAAGATCATCAAGAATATCATAGATGACATGCTAGAATTTTACTCGAATTTATTGGGAATATTTCTTATAGAAATATTCCAAAAGCTTGAAATAGGAAGGAATGGTTTTGAAGGGATTTGCCCAATATTTTGAACATGACCATGTGTTGAAACTCATAAATATGGAATAAATATATCCACTGAGTTTCCCTAAATTTTCTGAAATATTTTGAAGGCAATAAAAATAACTTTCCTTCATAAGAGACCATTTCTGGCCTCACAGAAGGGCTTTTTAATAAAATAATAAAATAAATTTTAAAATAATAATATGGTGGTTTTTGAAAGTCATTTTGATAATGGTTTTAAATAAAACAATTGGTGCAAAAGAAACTACCTAATTTGAGGACTTGTAGTACAAACCTCATCTCAGGGGTTTGAAAGTTTAATTCAAAGAAAATCTTTTTGGTGAAAATAATATTTGGTAAAAATAGATATTTGTCCTAAACACATGGTATGATCATTAGGCAGGAGATCATGTCGTGAGGAGGTGATTTGGAGGATGGCAAGAATTAATGGGGATCAATAACATGCAATTAAACAAACACGCAGACAATAGTCACTCCAAGCATCACAATCATTCACAAAAATTTTAATTGGTCCTAAATGTTGAAATAAGTTACTTAGTCAGGAAAGCCAAAAACTGGGGTGTGACAACGTCCTTCTTCAACCTTGGCGCATTTGCTTGGCAAGTTGAACATCTCTTGTGCGGTGGTCATTTCATCGTTCATGGCGAGCTCTTCCTTCATCTTGAGGTCGGTGACTCCGTCGGAGAATGCCGAGATGACGGCTTCGTCTGATGCCTTGGGGATCTTGAGGCGCATAACCGTGAAGCATTGTATGAACTTGGGCAGCGTCTCTCCCTCCTCCTGCTTGACGCGCCACAGGTCGTTCACGGTGGGAGCGTGGTCGCGGGTACCCTGGAAGTTGGCGATGAAGGGCTCGCGCATTCCGTCCCAGGAGGTGATGGACGCCTTCGGGAGATTGAGGAGCCACAAGAGTGCGCCGCCCTTGAGCGCCATTGGGAACCAACACGCCATGATCTTGTCGCCTCCTCCTGCCGCCCTAATGCTCAGCGTGTAGAGTTGTAGGAACTCAGTCAGGTCTTGGGTGCCATCGTAATGTGGGGGTAGGTCGGGCTTGAACTTGTAGGGCCATGCAGCGGGGTATAGCTCAGGGGCGATAGCAAAGCACCCTAGCGGTCCAACGGACACGGTACGCGCGGGGGTCATCGGGTCTTGTTGCTCCACGGTGTCTGCTTCTAGCGGGGCGCGCTCTTGACGTGGAATCTGCAACGCCGGGGGCGCACACAAATTGGCACGGGGCCGGGGGATCATCTGGCAGCTAGCTTCATCTCTAGGCCCGACCCTGGGTTCACGAGGCCGGGCGCGGGGTCGCGCTTCCTGCCCGGGCTCAGGGTCCGCGACACGCCATGGGGGTGGGGGAGGCGGGTCTTGTTCCTCGTTGTTCGCCAGGGATGGCTGGGGTCAGAGCGAGAAGGAGAGCGCCGCTAAGTCAGAGGTGGCGGCGATGAGCTCCTCGATGCGATGGAGCCAGTCATCGTGGCGGTCTAGAGAAGGCCGGTAACGGAGCAGCTCAGTGGCCATGGCAAGCGCGCGGCGGCCATGGGGCATCTCTGGCCGAGCACGCGATGCCGACCCTGAAGGCTTGGCAAGCGACGGAGTGGCGGTGCAGCCGTCGACCGGCTCGGTCACCAGCTGGGAGGAGCCATGTTGCTCTTGAACTTTGGGGCCGTTGGCAGCGTTCACCACGGCTGACGACGACCGGCGCGTGTCGGCGGCACCGACGGGCGTGTGATGACCCACAAGTATAGGGTATCAATCGTAGTCCATTCGATAATTAAGAGTGTCGAACCCAACGAGGAGCAGAAGGATCTGACAAGTGGTTTTCAGCAAGGAAATATCTGCAAGCACTGAAATTATCGGTAACAAGTGATTGTGTGGTGAGATGATTCGTAGCAAGCAACAAGTAACAAAAGTAACAAAAGTGCAGCAAAGTGACCCAATCCCTTTTGTAGCAACGGACAAGCTTGGACAAAGTCTTATAGGAGGAAAAACGCTCCCGAGGACACACAGGAATTTCTGTCATGCTAGTTTCATCATGTTCATATGATTCGCGTTCGTTACTTTGATAGTTTGATATGTGGGTGAACCGGCACTTGGGTACTTCCCTTACTTGGACAAGCATCCCACTTATGATTAACTCCTCTCGCAAGCATGCGCAACTACGAAAGAAGAATTAAGACAAAGTCTAACCATGGCATTAAACTAGTGGATCCAAATCAGCCCCTTACGAAGCAACGCATAAACTAGGGTTTAAGCTTCTGCCACTCTAGCAACCCATCATCTACTTACTACTTCCCAATGCCTTCCTCTAGGCCCAAATAATGGTGAAGTGTTATGTAGTCGACGTTCACATAACACCACTAGAGGAAAAACAACATACAACATATCAAATTACCAAACGAATACCAAATTAACATGACTACTATTAGCATGACTTATCCCATGTCCTCAGGAACAAAAGTAACTACTCACAAAGCCTAATCATATTCATGACCAGAGAGGTAATGAGTAGCATCAAGGATCTGAACATAAACTCTTCCACCAAATAATCCAACTAGCATCAACTACAAAGAGTAATCAACACTACTAGCAACCTTACAAGTACCAATCGGAGTCGCGAGACGGAGATTGGTTACAAGTGATGAACTAGGGTTTGGAGATGAGATGGTGCTGATGAAGATGTTGATGGTGACGAGTCCCCTCCGATGAAAGGAGTGTTGGTGATGACGATGGCGACGATTTCCCCCTCCGGCAGGGAAGTTTCCCCGGCAGGATCGTCCTGTCGGCGCTCTAGATTGGTTCTGCTCAAGTTCCGCCTCGTGGCGGCGACGAATCCACGAAAAAGCTCCTCCCAGATTTTTTGCTGGACGAAACCCTTCATATAGCAAAAGAGGGGGGAAAGTGGGCCTACAGGCTGCCCACAAGGCCTCATGGTGCGGTCTGGGGGTGGCCGCGCCGTGCAGGCTTGTGGCCACCTGCACGCCACCCTCTGGCACTTCTTCGGCCTAGTATTTTTGATAAATCGGGAAAAAAATCCTCGTTGATTTTTACGGTGTTTGGACTTGCGCAGAATAGGTATCTCAACTTTGCTCCACTTCTAGGCCATAATTCCAGTTGCCAGCATTCTCCCTCTTCATGTAAACCTTCCAAAGTAAGAGAGAAAAGGCATAATAATTGTACCGTGAAGTGAAATAACAGCCCACGAAGCGATAAATATCAACATGAAAACATGATGCAAAATGGACGTATCAGCGTGGTCTCGGTGATGAGGGTAGCGCGGCGTTCTGCGTGAATCCGGCGAGGATCAGCCATCGGTGCCGTGGAGCCTGGTGACGGCGGAGCTTGGAGGAAACCTCGACACGCCCCTACCTGGCGCGCCGAATGTAGGATTTCGGGTTTCCACAAAACCCTCAGGATTCAAACACTCGGGCGTGTACGAAGGTAAATCTTTTGGAAAATGCCTTTGGAACCCCTGTACGCTCTTGCCTCCTTTGCACCAAAGGGGAAACCGTCCCGTCCTGCCATCTGCTGCTCGCCTGTCCTTTCGTGGCATCACCCTTGACTCATGCGGCCTGACCTTGCCTCGGAGTATCCGCCGGTCCGGAGGGGTCTTGAGGAGGCCCCCTGCGGGTCTTGACGCTGCTCCTTGTCGTGAGGCTTGGCCCCTCACGAGGGTCTTTCCTTGAACTGTGTCGGGCCCGTTGGTTTGCTCTGGTGAGGCGGGCCCGCCCTGGGCCACAAGCAGGCGGGTTTGGGTACCCCCCATCCCAAAACGCCGAGAGGATTATCGAGGGACGACATGGTCTTGGCAATGCGCGCTGGCGTGTGCGTCGGTCGTCCTGCCGTTCTCCTCGTGTCCCTGGTGGTTGTCAGCATGGTGCTCCTCGGGGCCGGTCGCTGGTCTCTGGAGAAGGAGGAGGGCAGCGCGAAGCGCGTCTCTCTCGGCCCCACCTGGAGAAGGAGGACCGGCACGAGGAGAAGGAGGACCGGCACGAGGTGCGAGCCCCCGGCGCCCGACGCAGGTGGCCTTGAGGATGCACCGGGTTGGATGGTCTTGTGGGCGATGGCGTATAGCTCCATGATGTGGCCCGCCAGGCATAGAAGCCCCTGGTGTCGATCATTGGCAGAGCATCTCTCTTGCCATCCGCAACGCGTCGTGTGCGCTGAGGTCCCCCAAATTGATGCGACGTGCTGCTGGTGCCTAGGTCGCCGCCCAGCCACCATGCGCCTGGGTGTCACGGGTGTCTGCCATGGTGGAAACGATGTTGACGACCTGGTACGACCCGCCTGGTACCAGGACGCCGGCATGCGAGGTTCCAGCCGCTGTGATGTGGCGGTCGGGGACCAGCTCAACGAGGCTCGGAGAAGTTGGTTGGTCGTTGGCCATCGGTGCAGCGGCCTGGGAAGGAGGAAGCTAGGAGAAGACCTTCACACTCCCCCTACATGGCGCGCCAAATGTCAGATTTACGGCTCCGCAAAACCCTAAGGATTCGAACATGGGGGCGTGTACGATGATCTCTCTCTGCTCAGCCTCACCTAACCCCCCACTCGATGGAAATGACGAAGGACTCACTCGATGGTGAGGGGAACATAGAAGACAACAGTTTACCCAGGTTCGGGCCATTACGAAGCGTAAAACCCTACTGCTGCTTTTGGTGGATTGCCTCTCGCGGAGGTCGGTGGATGAACTAGTAAAGTACTCTCGAGCGTCCGGAGGCCAAGTGGTTGTGTGTGTTGCCCTTGGGTTGGAATGAACTCTCTCTCGGTCCCCCTCTCAAGTATCCTACTCTCTCTATTTATAGTGGAGGCCCGAGTCCTCTTCCCTTATCATTGGCGGGAAGGGATCCCACAATGGTCAGTTTCGATGGGGGACAAGGGAACATGCTTTCCCTGTCGAAAGTGGTCTTCGCCTGCAAAGTAACTGTCAGCGCTGCAGAGGTGGGCGTAGGGATGATGCCCTTCCCGCCGACGGTCGGTCGTGGTCTTGTAGCACCGGAAGAGAAACCTCTGGAAGATGCCTTTGGAGCCTGGGACGCTCCCACCGCCTTTGCACTAAAGGGGAAACTGTCCCGTCCTCTCATCTAGTGCTCGCTTGTCCTTCCCTGGTGTTACCCTTGACTCCTGAGGCCCGGCCTTGCCTCAAAATATCCGCCGCTCCGGAGGGGTCCTGAGGAGGCTTCCTGTGGGTCTTGATGTCGCTCTTCCTCGCGGGGTTTGGCCCCTCGCGAGGGCCTTGCCCCGGGTGGTGCCGTGCCAGTCGATCTTGTGTTGATGAAGTGGGCTAGCCCTGGGCCGCAGGCAGGCAGGTCTGGGTACCCCCATTCCCAAAACGCCAATAGATACTAACTCGTAACGTCCAAGATGTGATCCTATCCTTATTTTGGAAAGAGGGCCTCAAGAAGGATATAAGCTCATCCTATTGTTTCGCAAGAATGGATATCGTTACAAGTACACGTATATGAGATATGATAATATGGAATTGTCTTAAAATCACCACAAGCTACAACATGAACAACACAATACAACAATATATTGAAACGACATGTAGAAGAGGAGGGTTCGACTACGAGTGAAAACAAATGATAATCGAACAACATCCATCCTTGCTATCCCAGCCTACTGACCTGGAATCCATCCTAGATCAAAGAAGAAGAAGCAGAAGAAGAAGAAACTCCAAATAGAACAATCATCACGCTCAAGTCAAAGTGTCGCTTTACCTGTACCTGCAACTGTGGTTGTAGTAATCTGTGAGCCACACAGACTCAACAATCTCATTTCCAAAGGTATCAAGACTAGCAAAGCTTAATGGGTGAGGTATGGTTAACTGGTGAGGCTACAACAAGCAACTAAGAATTTATTTGAGTGGCTAACTTACGAATACAAGGATAAACTACACATAACAGACATGAAATAATGATGAACAAAAGAATGATCTTGAACATCTACTTACGTCAAACACAACCCCACCATGTCCTCTTCGGGATACAGAACTCACGAGAACAGACACTCACGGCTAGGCACATAGTTGGTAACTTTTAATTAAGTTTAATTCTAGTTATCTAGAACCTGATGTTAAACAAAGTTTCCAAGTTTGCGACATAATCGAGGGCATGACTTTTCGAAAGATTTAACCTCCACGGGTGCTCTAACTAGTCCATCACAGAATACCACACACTGCGTTGGAAACCTTCACCGCGGAAAACCCGTCATCTCCTCGGATTCCCATGGAAAACCATAACCTCGAGATAGCCCAAAGTATCATCGGAATCCCTCGCACAAGACGTTCGAGAAGAGCAAAACTAGTCCGGCAAGGCCACCTGGTGAGCCAGATCCGCATCTAGAGCCGCGCGCTCTCTATCTACGGGTGTCATCCATCTATGCAAAGTGGACGATAGCCTGAAAATGCTTTGAGTTGCCCTGAGGTGGCACGACAGACTGCTAGGTGGGTGCACCAACACTCATGAGGAGCACTGGCCTGGGGATTTGATTAATTATCCATGGGGTGATCAAACCCTATGCATATTTTAGTTGTTATTAAGCAAATAGTACCTAGGCCTTACCAGGCGGATTTTTATCCCAAAACGAAAACCAAGGGGGTCCTCATAACAACCCCAAACATGTTAGGAGCACTCAATTATGAAACATAACACCGGTAGCCGAAACTGAGGCAGCAAAGATATAACAAAACACCAGGCTAAAAGGTCAAGCCTTCGACCTTTTACCAAGTATATAGGTGCATCAAATTAAATAGCAATAATATGGTGATATAACAAGGAACCCATGTCTTCACATGGAAGCAACTTCAGCTGCAAGTAGCAATGCTATAAGCAGGTTGAGCAAGCGATAACACAACCAAACACTGGTTTGCTGGTTGTGGAAAGGTTAGTGGCTTTCATGGAAATGTTGGAAGGTTCACATTAATAGGTGGTAGGCAGCGAGACATAGTGAAAGAAACGAGACAACCAGCATGGCGATGATAGTAATGGTATCTAGGGAAATGGTCATCTTGCCTATGATCCCTCTTGGACGAAGAACGAATCCGTGAAGCGGACAAACCAACGTAGACGAATCCTCACACTCTGACACGCTTGCGGAACTCTGTTGAGAAGTAGCAATCCGGAAACAACAATCAACACACAATAAACACCAAATGTATGCATGACATGATGCACAACCTGTATGTTGCATCTCCGGTTTAATTATGCAAGGCACGACAATCACAACAATCAAATATTCCCTCCATCCGGAAAAATACTTGTCTAAGGAATGGATGTATCTAGATGTATTTTAGTTCTAGATAAATCCATTTCTATCTATTTTTTGACAAGTAATTCAGGACGGAGGGAGTACTACATACTAAATGAAGCTCAATATGCAACGAGTTGCATATTGACAAAACTCCAAATTTAATTACTTAGTTCATTCCCGTTTAGGTACACGACAATAGTAAATGTTGGTAAACATGGCAAGAGGTGAAGCATAAATAAACTACACTATCTAGGCATTTTAAATGAGGTCGGAAACTACATATAGCATTTCCAAAATGACCCCATGTGTTAATTTCAAAATTAGTCCATATCCGAACTAACACATTTTAATATTTATTAAACAGAAAAATAAAGTGGTGCATGTGATATAGATCATTTAAAACGGAGCTACGGTCTAAAAGTTATGAGAAACACAAGATGACATGCCATGTATGCAAAATGGATGCAAATGACAGCCACAACATGTTATTCATGGATGCAACAAGATATTATGAAACTACATATATTTCTAGGCAAGTTTAATTGAGGCCTGAACAAAAAATAACAATTCCGGAAGGTCCCGACATGCAAATTAAGATTTGATACTGTTCTGCATATGCACAATTTTAGAGTTGCAAAACAGGAGAATAAATGCTACCATGTTGTTCTACATATTTCTGGTAGGTGGGTTTTTGGGCAAATCTGAGCCTCTCATCTCAGATCTGAGGGCTGAGAATGGCTAGGGGTGGATTTTGGGATTGGAGGAGGTGGATCTAGCAGGTGGAGTTTTTGAGGTGGTTGGATGCAATTTTGGATAGGGGGAAACCCTAGTGGAGTGAGAGAGCTCTCTCCACAAGGTGGGCTTATATAGGGAATGGACATAGGTGGGTTGCACCTCGTCTGTCCGATCGCGATCCAATGACCACAAACGAAGGGAGGGGCTAGGTGGGTCTAGTGTGTTGTGCAGATGGTCTAGGTGGGGATGAGAGGGAAGTGGTGCGGCCCATGACAGAGTTTTAAAACGCGAAAACTTCCGACAATTAAACCTGCTATAGTGCCACTATATATTTAACGGTTCAGGTATCAAACGAACTCCGATTGCGACGAAATATGGCAAGTGATGCACCTACATTAAAATAAGAACACACGACAAGTTTCAACCCAATCCGATAAAATTTTATACACACTTCTATAAACAAAATTTTAACGATGCCGCGGGCGCGTTCGTGTGTGATTGGTCTCGAAACGGTTGACGATAGAAGTGGAGAGAACTGAAAACTAATAATAAATGCGAGTTTTTGACAACTGACGACAACGGAGTGCTGATGCAATGCAGATGATGCGAATGATGCGATGATGAATGCAACAAGCAAATAAAGTACACGACGATAACGAAATAAAAGGGGAATCTTGTGGAGCTTCGGTTTCGGGCTGTTATACCTTCTCCCTAGTTTATGGTGCAGAAGCGGTACTCCGCATGGGACTCACATACAGGTTACCTCGAGCACAAGCTTTGAATAAAGAATAGCAAGAGCAGCTGCAGCAAGATGACACTACAATCCTCGAGGAAGACCATCTCCAGGCTGCACTACATGCCGCACGGTACCAGCACACCCTGTGCAGCTACCATAGCCGTAGGGTGCGTGCCAAGGGCATTGAGGAAGGTGACTTTGTCCTTTGATAGACTCAGTCTGCGAAGGGAACAAACAAGTCGACGCCAGAGTGGGAGGGTCCTTACCGGGTGGTACAAGTCACTAGGCCTGGCGCAGTCCTCCTCGAGACCAAAGATGGCACTCCGGTGCTCAACTCATGGAATATCGAGCATCTTTGTAAATTCTACCCGTGAGGCACTTTTACCGGGCTGCCCGACAACCCCTTTCGTGCAAGTCAATTCGAGAAGGCTTGTAATCCTTTGTACAAATCCAGGAGAAGACCCTATGCATAGTAAATAAAGCTAACTGTTTCTAGAACTTCTTGCCAAAGTACATATTTAATTTACATACCCTACATGAAATGTTGTGATCACTTTTACTTTCTTGAGGTTGTCTTTGGGCCGTCAAGGTTCCTGGTCTCCTCCTTTTCTATTCTTTCTTTTTTCTCAAAAGGAAGAAGGGACCTCGTGCATAGATCTTCCCGGGTGTCGGGACCCCGATCCTGAATCATAAGAACCCAGCCTCTAACACATCACATCACTTTGCGGCCTCACGCACGGTAAACTCCATGGCTGCCACCTTACCTTGGCCGGGACCGTTTGTGTCTTTTGGCTCACGTACATGAATGTGTCGCTAGCATTCAAATGACAAAGAACCCGGGTCAACATGACTAGTTATAAACCCAAGTGGTACATCCGTACAGGGACAGGCATACATAACCCAGCAAAGCAGGTGTCGGTCATCAGCGTGTGTAGACGAGTCGTAGCATGCTATAAGGACTCCATTACACCGTGTGACATTTCCCCGAAGGGACAGACACAGCAGCAAAGAAGGATACATGCCGATCAATTAATATGTCCGGAGCAGTAGCAAGCTACCAAAGCTCGGTGGAAGCACAAAGAGGCATTTCCCCATAAAGAGTACTACCAAAGGAACACAACTAGGTGTCGAATCCCACAGATATAATGAATTTCATAACATATGCACAATATGCATGATATGTGTAGATACAACATGGCATCACAACATAACTCTATGACTCAAGCTTTTATTAAAGACTCATAAGAGTCAACATGGTATGATATTACAAATAGGGGTATCGTGACCCGTCACTCAAGTCATACAAACATCAAGCGGAAGCACAACATGTCTGGGTACAGACATCTACTAAAAGTGGCTGGAAGAGCCTGAAAAGCTACTACGACCCTACCAAAGGAGCCAGACCTCTGTCCGGGATTCCCAAGCTATTCTGGTCAACATAGAATACGTCGCGTAGAAACCTTTTTAATGGGACTAAATCTTCTCTGCAAAAACATAAATAAACCAACCGTGAGTACAAAGGTACTCAGCAAGACTTACATCAGAACTATCTACATATGCATCATGTTTCAATGAAAGGAATGTGGGGTTTGATTGCAGCAAGCGAGCTTTGACTCTTCGCTAACATGTACTACGACTACAAGTTCTTTCCTTGAGTTGGGATAGCGCACACGAGTCCACATATTCACCAATTCAATACACCACTATGGATCCACTTTCGTCTCCCTACGAGAAGGCCATCCATAGGACTCACACTTATCTTGCATGTTTTAGAGTATCCATTAAAATTGTCTATGTACCACGTAATGTTTCCAAGTAGTCCATATCCAAGGACGTGGCTATTCGAACAGATTGATTCACCCTGCAGGGGTATACTTCTTCAGACATGCTCTCACCACTTAGCACCATATACACGTCATGCATCTCGGCAACCTTCAAGCGGAAGCACTGGCGTGGGTGTCGGCCACGAACATTAACCACACAAGACCTAGTCCAGGTTTATCGCCTATTTGAGACTGAACCCGCAAGGAAGTCCGGCCGAGGTTTCCTCTACGGCCCCAAACGATGTGCGTAGGATTCCCAAGCCCACCATCCGGGTGCCACTTGGTACACCGTGCCACTGTGTATCTACCGCAGAGAAGCCTACCCCGTCGGGCAGAGCTAAACACGGCCACCAACAGTTTTCCTACAAACACCAGAAACTAATTACAACTCCTGGACTGAGATCTAGGCAATTAATAAGCCGAGCGGGGTCATATTTCAGGGCCCAATGCATGGTAGTATCTTGTCTTGGATAACATACACAGAACTCAGTTCTTAAGGAAGGTCCCAATGAGACAACCCACCATGTACTCCTACATGGCCTCTCATCACTACCTTTACCAAGTCGAATTCACACCTTTACTCTCACACGACAGAACATGAACACAACCATTCTGATTCATCATCCAGATGGATCAGACTCAACACAACTCTAAGCATAGCAGGCACAGTAAGCAAGCATGGATGAGTAAGCACATCAGGGCTCAAGCAGTTGCTACTCATGCTAAGTGGTTTCAACTACTTACTGTGGCAAAATCAGGTTATGCAGAGGAACGGGTTCAACTAACGAGAACATGTAACAGTTGGATCGTGTTTGTCCTAATGCAATAAAAGAGAGAAGGAGCGGGAGAGTGGGTTCATATCAGTATGCTCAAGGGGGTTTGCTTGCCTCACACGTCTGAAGATAGCAATGAGTCTTCATCAATGTCTACCGAGAGGGAACAGTACCGGCAAACAAGAAAGAACAATAAGTACTTCATAGAAATGCAACACTATGATGCATAATCATGAAATGAAGATGAGAAGTGGTAGGGCCAATATAGGTACCATTTCTTAGGTTGAAGCTGGATTTGAATTAGAATTCAATTATCACTTCAAGCAAGGTATTTTCTGGATACCCTTTTAATTGATTCGACTTGATGCTTAGGTATAACTTGTTTTAGCATGCATGAAGATGGCATTTTGAGGTACTGGTTTTCCTAGCTCAATGTTTGGTCTTGTTAATTGAAGTGGAATTCAAATATATACCAAATTCCAATTCCAATCTATTCATTAAATTTACCCTAATCATCATTTTGCCTACTTGGTGATGTTAACTTTCTCAAACAAACATGAAAATGTCATAATCAAATTCCTTGAATTATGCTGATCATTTTTCATATATAAATTATTTTCATTGGACTTATAGATTATTTTCTATGATTTTTAGAAGTTTTCACCAATTTATGAAATTTCTTTTATATTAGGAAACCAATTATTGCGCTAGCCTGACGCCAGTATTGCGTTAGAAGTTAACAACGGCCGTCCCAGGTCAAACTTGACCAGTGGGGTCCACTGGTCAGTGACCCAGGGCTGGCTACGGTCACTGGAAGGTGGGACCCAGTGGTCAGCGGCACACGGATTAATCCCCGCTAACCCGGGCTTTGACCCATGGCAGGGCCCATTACCAGCTTCTGTTAGCTACACTAATGAGTGGGTTAGACTTATAATGACTAGCCACATCGGACTTCGCCGGAACTTCACCGACGGCGACCAAAACAGTGGTGGGTTCTCGCCGGAGTTGCTCAAACTCGCGCTACAGGGCTCGGGGAAATGCACTAGGGGCACTCGAAGGAAGCCCGTGCTTGACCGCATCGAGCAGAGGGGTTGAGAGGGCATGGGGTCGCTAGCGATGACGGCCACGACGAGCTTGGCGGCGGTCGGCGTTCGGGCGCATGTGGATGCGGGGCTGCAGGGCACTAGCGGCATAGAGCAAGGGCCCTACGGGCTCTACTCAGCTTCAGGAGCTCATTCCCGAGACCGAATGCATCGGTGGCGGACCACAGCGACGACAACAACGGCAACGGCGGCGAGGGGATCTCGGTCATGGTGGGGAACGGGGCTACGGGGCACGGGAGAGCGTGGGAGGAGAGGGGAAAAGATGAGGGGCTCACTACGGTGAGAGGGAGGTGGTCGACGCGCCCGGGGAGGCTGTGTTGGGAACGAATTGAATGACGGCGACCGGCGAGTCCAAGGAAGAAGATGAAGATGGCATCGGTGATGGAGGGCATCTTGGCTTGATTCCGTTGGCGGAGAGGACCAGGGCTTCGCGGAGGATCTTAAGGGCACAGCAGAGGGGCGAGGGGTGGCCGGAGGCTATGCAGTTGACGGCGGCTTGGTCATGGCGGCTCGGTCCTGGCGAGTAGAGGCGAGGAGGAGAGCAGGGGGAATAGGGAGGCTGGCTCGATGGGGACGACTCCTCTGAGCCTATTCCACTCACCAAATCGGCGGGGAGGTCATGCAGGCAGGAGGCATGGCGCTCCCGCGAGCTCGTCGTCCTCTGCTTCTCCTCCGCCTTCTGCGAGGAGGTAGAAGCTAGGGGTGCCCTTGGTGGGCTGGGCCGACCACGTGAGCGCAGGATAGCTCTTTTTTTCCTATTATTTTCTGTTTTTTTTCTAATTCTAACATTTGTTTTTGAATTAATAAAATAACAGATCATTTTGTAAAACCCAAAAGATAAATATGTGGTATATTTGGATTATTTCCAAACTCCACAGGAAATTTCAGTCTTTTTGAAGTACCTAAAACATTTGTAGCTGATTGTTTTATCCAACTTTGTGACTTTTGAAGACTAATTAAAATGTCAACAAAGTTTTAAAAATGAAGGTCATCACTGAAATGTTGTTGCCAACATTTATCAAAAAATATGATCATTTTGAAAACCATTTTGGGTTCATTGAAAATAATCTTTGTTGAACCTATTTTTATTTTATTTGGTGCTAGGTTTTGATCATCCCCATTTAGGGTTCAAAATAATTTTAACATGATGCATGGATGCTTTCTGATCCAACCAAAAAAACACAATCTAGGGCTGTGACAACTCACCCCCACTAAACAAGCATCTCTTCCCGAGATTCAAGCGTAGTCAGGAAGAGGAAGAGGGGACACTAAACTATCACATTCTTCACGATCCAATTGCCCTTCTTAAAGATGTTGATTCATTGCATCACATTGATCTTGACATCTTTGTCTTTGAGGTCTTCATCTAGCTCGACGACAAAAGAACAGGAAGATTCTACAAGATTCGATCTCCTCAAAGATCGAGCAACTCAAGATCAACTCACAGAATGAGACATAGAGACGTCCCTTGAGCTGAAAAACAACACTCATGACAGAAACGAGGAAATTAGGCATATGACAAAGGTTCAATTGGTAGGCAACAATCCACGCTTAAAACAGATGATGACGAGGTTTCAAAGTAGCGAGGATTAAGTTACCCTTCATACCATAACGAGGCATCGTAGGAGGGTGACTCGTAGAGTTATTCCCTTAAGTGGCAAAAAGAATTACTTTTGATACACAGATCATTGAAACTATTCATACCAGGGTAAGGCAATTCACAAATGATTGTTTGAAGGAATTTGAAAGAATGGCATACTCAGGTTGGAAAGAAACAAGGGTTATATAATAACTCGGCGAACGGAAAGCATATTCCAATTACTACCGAGGATATAACCTAGTGTCTGAGTGTGCTCTCAAGAACTTGAGCATTTCCATATTCATCAAAGTTTTACCAATATCCGTGCCAAGGATCCTGGTGACACAACATACTACCATGATGAACAGTGATGGAGGATGCACATGCAAAGGAAGACAACACTTGCTCAGATTTCACCTTAGGTATGCCAAGGGAACGAAATCTGGTTAATCGATCGGGAGACATTTAGCACTCCGCTTCTAATGTTCTCCTTGATGTACTAGCACAACCCAATTATAGATCATGCTTGATATCTAGCATATCAAGTATAGGTCGTACTTCGGGGCGTCAAAGGGAGTCCATGAGGAACAACTTCCAAAATAAGTCATACAAAACCTCACAGGGAGATGTCTAAGGTTACTGATGCAAGATATTATAATATTACGTCTTCCGGTTAGGTGTGTTAGCCACGACATCACCTTACCGGGTTATAGAGAGACCAATATTATAATCCTTGGGAAGCGTTACAACCATCATATCTGCCTGAGATTCAGATCTGGTTGGTGACATGATGTTTCAGACTCAGCATGTATGAAAAGAAAATTTACAACACAATTCGACGAGATAACGTTGCGAGATTCTCGGGAAATGAACTACGGAAGACAACTCCAAGACATGAGCTGGATTGCAGGACCCACGTGAACACACTGTCCAAGACAATGATGAACACATGAAATGTCTTACAACAAAACACTGTCGAGTTCTGGATGGGAACCATCATTAAGAATACCAAAGTCCTTACACAAGTCATATGATAAGCTCTTGGGAGGGAACTCCTTTTTCTTAAACAAATCAATCAGTGGCTTGGTGTGCTAGGAGATACATATGGAGTGAAGATGATCAGTCTATCAAACCATAGAATACTTCGCACGTCCATGATTTACTTGGGATAATTCTGAAGAAAACAAAACGACCTTCTCAAATTCATGGCAGCAACTTGCATCACTGCACATGAATTAGAGGAAGTCACTTCTTACACCTAACATATACCTCATGCTTGAGACACGAAGACAATGTCTAAAAAGTTTCCAGCACTAGCTTAATATCCAAGATAAATCATGGGACAAATGAAAATTTTGCCGATGGGCTCAACAACAATTCATCAAGTTACACGTATAAATGGATTTCCACCACTATGCGAGCAAGATAATATCATTGGTTAGATCAAAGAATGCAATGGTGTATGCTTAAGGAAATCCACGAGTAAGACACCGTTACGAAAATTGTTGGTTCTGAGTTTGATTTGACATTAGCCAATACTCAAATCAAAATTGAACAAGATAATATATGCAACAATTGATCACACGAATCAACCGATGACAATATCATCTTTCTTCAAGACTCACACAACAGAAAAAAATATCCCTTTTAAATGAGCTAAGTTTAGGCGAAGCTTTATCTTCCAACTCTCCAAGTTGTTGTTTAGCTTAACCAACTAGCTCGGGGGTATCTAACACGGATTCTTGGAGAAGGATGGCTTATAGGAAAACCAACTTGATCACGAGCTCTAACATAACAATCAGGGAGCAACCTGGTAATACTTCCGAGAGGATATTCGGAAAATCACGAACCACCGATATGTTATTAAGCTCGGGAAGAATCTCGCTTTTCAGGGCAAGATGAGGTGATCAAAAAGCGAAGGATTGACACAATCCTAACCCATTGATCGAAAATTCCAGCATGAAACATGGACTAGGTAGCACGGTCAATCTTAGGATGACAACTCATTCATCATCACCATAAGAGTGAATTTATTGTCCATTAACTACTAAGCTATGGCATTGCTAGGAGTATTGATTTCACACATCATGGTTAACTTGTCGATATTCCAGTTACAACCAACACGGAAACTGAGGGATGAATAATGATGTCGAGAAGTATCACTACATCAAGAGCTCATAAGAGATGGTGCAATACTCACGACATTCTTGACAACAAGAGGGTAATATTCCAAGATAGAACAGAACAAAAGCTGGATTGGCATTTTGATCTGCAGAGTATAACTACTTTGACCCAATCCAAGAAATGGATGAGGTACTGGAGTTTACTTCTCCCAGTCAATCAGAAATAGAACAACTTGACAGACCACGGGAATAGAAGACATCGATGACACGAATGCACAACTACTCTTGACTAACCTCTCATGGATGAAGGTCAAAATACAACTAGATAGGGCCAACTCAAGGGCACATGATTTCTTGAGTTGTGGATGCATAGCTTAGCATGTCGAACGATTTCAACATAATTCTTTTAGATAACCCATGCAGAAGGGCGGAACTGGCAGAATCACAATATGAAATAGAGAACTCATCACGAGTACTCTTGTTATGATCTTTAGTTCACGAAGAACTTCTGCCAGAGATGGTCCATGGTGTTGGAAGAATGATATACCACGAACCTTAGGAGCTACAACAAGGTTACTAATCATTCTAAAGGAACTAGCAACACTATCAACAGAAGTGAGCAGAATGATCCTTTGGATTCAGGAATCCAGAAATAGGATACCCACAAACTAAATAACATCATGAGATGTTTTTGAAAATGATGGCCAGAATTATCACACTGGGAACCAAAACACATCTAGACTATTGGGTGGTTTTCGGAGGTAACATGGTTTCCTATCACTTTAACAAATATGTCGAGGCAATAGGATACCTCAACACAATGATTAGTGTGCTTTGTCGGGCCAAAAAGACATTAACTCGGGATGAGAGGATTTGCAATTGCATCGGATTATTTAGAAACCTTGGAAAACTCGGACATCATAACGGTTGTACGGGCATGAAATATGAGGCAACCTGCAAGAAACTGACAACATAACAATTGAATTCTTATGGAGACACTGATCCTTGAAGACAACAACTTTCCTATAGGTCTCCAGCATAGTAATTCGTCATCCTAATGATTAGATGAGAAAGCCTAATTCTTAAACCCCATAGAATAAGGAAGAGGATGGCACGGAATAAGAATGACACAAGGGAAAGAATAAAAAGAGCCTTACGTTCCCTTCCACAAACAATTCCCTGATATAACTAAAGAGTTGCTAGACTCAACATCGACCAGTTTGGCTTGGTCATCCTACAGGCAGTCAAGCTCTGATACCAAAGTTGTCAGGACCCCGATCCTGAATTATAAGAACCCAGCATGTAACACATCACATCACTTTGCGGCCTCACGCACGGTAAACTCCACGGCTACCACCTTACCTTGGCCGAGACCGTTTGCTTCTTTTGCCTCACGTACATGAATGTGTCGCTACCATTCAAATGACAAAGAACTCGGGTCGACATGACTACTTATAAACCCAAGTGGTACATCCGTACAGGGACAGGCATACATAACCTAGCAAAGCAGGTGTCGGTCATCAGTGTGTGTAGACGAGTCGTAGCAAGCTACAAGGACTCCATTACACCGCGTGACATTTCCCCGAAGGGAAAAACACAACAGCAAAGAAGGATACATGCCGGTCAATCAATGTGTCCGGAGCAGTAGCAAGCTACCAAAGCTCGGTGGAAGCACAAAGAGGCATTTCCCCGTAAAGAGTACTACTAAAGGAACACAACTAGGTGTCAAAACCCACACATATAATGCATTTCATAACATACACACAATATGCACGATATGTGTAGATACAACATGGCATCACAACATAACTCTATGACTCAAGCTTTTATTAAAGACTCATAAGAGTCAACATAGTATGATATTAGAAACAGGGGTACGTGACCCGTCACTCAAGTCATACAAACATCAAGCAGAAGCACAACATGTATGGGTCATACCTGAAAAGCTACTACGACCCTACCAAAGGAGCCAGACCTCTGTGTGGGATTCCCAAGCTATTCCGGTCAACATCGAACACGCCGCGTAGAAACCTTTTTAATGGGACTAAATATTCTCTGCAAAAACAAAAATAAAGCAACCGTGAGTACAAAGGTACTCAACAAGACTTACTTCAGAACTATCTACATATGCATCATGTTTCAGTGAAAGGAGTGTGGGGTTTGATTGTAGCAACCCAGCTTTGACTCTTGGCTAACCTGTACTACGATTGCAAGTTCTTTCTTTGAGTTGGGATAGCAACCAGACGAGTCCACATATTCACCAATTCAATACACCACTATGGATCCACTCTCGTCTCCCTACGAGAAGGCCATCCATAGCACTCACACTTATCTTGCATGTTTTAGAGTATCCATTAAAATTGTCTATGTACCACGTAATGTTTCCAAGTAGTCCATATCCGAGGATGCGGCTATTCGAACAGATTGATTCACCCTGCAGGGGTATACTTCTTCAGACATGCTCTCACGACTTAGCACCATATGCACGTCATGCATCTTGGCAACCTTCAAGCGGAAGCACTGGCATGGGTGTCGGCCACGACCGTTAACCACACAAGACCCTAGTCCAGGTTTATCGCCTATTTGAGACTGAACCCGCAAGGAAGTTCGGCCGAGGTTTCCTCTACGGCCCCAAACGATGTGTGTAGGGTTCCCAAGCCCCCCATATGGGTGCCACAAGGTACACCGTGCCACTGTGTATGTACTACAGAGAAGCCTACCCCGTCGGGCAGAGCTAAACACGGCCACCAACACTTTTCCTACAAACACCAGAAACTAATTGCAACTCCTGGACGGAGATCTAGGCAATTAATAAGCCGAGCGGGGTCATATTTCAGGGCCCAATACATGGTAGTATCTTGTCTTGGACAACATACACATAACTCAGTTCTTAAGGACGGTCCCAATGAGACAACCCACCATGTATTCCTACATGGCCTCTCATCGCTACCTTTACCAAATCAAATTCACACCTTTACTCTCACACGGCAGAACATGAACACAACCATTCCGATTCATCATCCAGATGGATCAGACTCTACACAACTCTAAGCATAGCAGGCACAGTAAGCAAGCATGGATGAGTAAGCACATCAGGGCTCAAGCAGTTTCTACTCACGCTATGTGGTTTCAACTATTTACTGTGGAAAAATCAGGTTATGCAGAGGAATGGGTTCAACTAAGGAGAACATGTAACAGTTGAATCGTGTTTGTCCTAATGCAATAAAAGAGAGAAGGAGCGAGAGAGTGGGTTTATATCAGTATGCTCAAGGGGGTTTGCTTGCCTGACACGTCCGAAGATAGCAATGAGTCTTCATCAATGTCAACAATCACATCGTCGGAACCATCGTCTACCAAGAGGGAACAGTACCGGCAAACAAGAAAGAACAATAATTACTTCACAGAAATGCAACACTATGATGCATGATCATGAAATTAAGATGAGAAGTGGCACGGCCAATATAGCTACCATTTCTTAGGTTGAAGCTGGATTTGAGTTAGAATTCAATTATCACTTCAAGCAAGGTATTTTCCGGATACCCTTTTAATTGATTCGACCTGATGCTCAGGTATAACTTGTTTTAGCATGCATGAAGATGGCGTTTGGATGTACTAGTTTTCCTAGCTCAATGTTTGGTCTTGTTAATTGAAGTGGAATTCAAATATATACCAAATTCCAACTCCAATCTATTCATCAAATTTACCCTAATCATCATTTTGCCTACTTTGTGATGTTAACTTTCTCAAACATGCATGAAAATGTCATAATCAGATTCCTTGAATTTTGTTGATTATTTTTCATATATATATTATTTTCATTGGACTTATAGATTATTTCTATGATTTTTAGAAGTTTTCAGCATTTTCTGAAATTTCTTTTATATTAGAAAACCAATTATTGCGCAAGCGTGACGCCAGTATTGTGTCAGCAGTCAGCAGCGGCTGTCCCAGGTCAAACCTGACCAGTGGGGTCCACTGGTCAGTGACCAAGGGCTGGCTCCGGTCACTGGCAGGTGGGACCCAGTGGTCAGCGACACAGGGATTATTCCCACGCTGACCCGGGCTTTGACCCACGCCAGGGCCCACTTTGAGCGTCTGTTAGCTACACTAATTAGTGGATTAGACTTATAATGACTAGCCACGTCAGACTTCGCCGGAACTTCACCGGCGGCGACCAAAACAGTGGTGGGTTCTCGCCGGAGTTGCTCAAACTCGCACTACAGGGCTCGGGGCAATGCACTCGGGGCACTGGGAGGAAGCCCGTGCTCGACCGCATTGAGCAGAGGGGTCGAGAGGGCATGGGGTCGCCAGAGACGACGGCCACGACGAGCTTGGCGGCGGTCGGCGTTTGGCCTTATGTGGATGCAGGGCTGCAGGGCACTAGCAGCATAGAGCAAGGGCCCTACGGGCTCTACTCAGATCCAGGAGCTCATTCCTGAGCTCGAATGCGTCGGTGGCGGACCACAGCGACGACAACGACGGCAACGGCAGCGAGGGGATCTCAGCCATCGTAGGGAATTGGGCTACGAGGCACGGGAGAGCGTGGGAGGAGAGGGGAAAAGATCAGGGGCTTACTGCGGTGAGAGGGAGCTGGTCGGCGCGCCCGGGGAGGCTGTGTTGGGAACGAATTGAATGACGGGGACCGGCGAGTCCAAGGAAGAAGATGAATATGGCATCGGTGATGCATGGCATCTCAGCTTGATTCCGATGACGGAGAGGACCAGGGCTTCGCGGAGGATCTTAAGGGCACAACAGAGGGGTGAGGGGTGGCTGGAGGCTACGCAGTTGATGGCGGCTTGGTGATGGCGGCTCGGTCATGGCGAGCAGAGGCGAGGAGGAGAGCAGGGGAATAGGGAAGCTCGCTCGATGGGGACGACTCCTATGAGCCTATCCCACTCACCAAATCGGCGGGGAGGCCAGGAAGGCAGGAGGCGTGGCGCTCCCGCGAGCTCGCCGTCCTGTGCTTCTCCTCTGCCTTCTGGCACGAGGTAGAAGACAAGGGTGACCCTGGTGGGCTGGGCCGACCAGGTGAGCGCATGATAGATCTTTTTTTCCTATTCTTTCCTTATTTTTTTTTCTAATTCTAACATTTGTTTTTGAATTAATAAAATAACAAATCATTGTGTAAAACACTAAAGATAATTATGGGGTATATTTGGATTATTTCCAAACTCCACAGGAAATTTCAGTCTTTTTGAAATACCTAAAACATTTATAGCTGATTGTTTTGTCCAACTTTGTGACTTTTGAAGCCTAATTAAAATGTCAACAAAGTTGTAAAAATGAAGGTCATCACTGAAATGTTGTTGCCAACATTTATCAGAAAATATGATCATTTTGAAAACCATTTTGGGTTCATTGAAAATAATCTTTGTTGAACCTATTTCTATTTTATTTGGTGCTAAGTTTTGATCATCCCCATTTAAGGTTCAAAAGGATTTTAACATGATGCATGGATGCTTTCTGATGCAACGAAAAAAATAAAAACAACAACACAATCTAGGGTTGTGACACCGGGGGGAGGAGTGACGATAGGGATGCTTGCGGCCAAGATAAAAGACGAGCACCTTATAGTACAGAATGCAATGGAGAGAAAGCTAAGTTATAGTTATTTCTTTGTTGTGAGCTATTTTCTCTCTTCCCTTGAAGTAATTCCACTTGTATGAGAATACCTGCACTCGAGGAACCCTTGTCGACTATGCTTGCACTCCTTGTTGTTTTGAGTCCGCTCAACAACCTGAGCAGCCGTGGCAGAAACGACAAGGCGGCCTGCCGACAACCTTTGCCGTTGGCAAGCCACTAAGGACCCACTTCTTGAAAACCCTCGCGGCAAGGGTACATGGACCGATAGACGATTCCGACAAGCGTAGGGACGATAAGCATACAAGTGTCAGCTCATACACACGGAAGAATAACCATTTAGCCGGCATGACAAACATTTATAACTTGGCGGCAGTACCCTGTAATTTTCTTTGAATATTCTTCACAGGATTATATAAGATACTACTTAAACATAGAAGGAGATCTTCCACTACAATGTGGCGATTGATATGGAAATGAGGCCTCGCGGATGGAGCACCAAGTTTGAACCAGCCAATCCCAGATGCAACGACGCCTTCCAAATCCTGACACGGCGCTGTTGCACCTACTCGGAGTTGTCACCCTCGAGCTCAGCTTTACTAGAGATTTTGCCATCGTCACTTTCACTGGAGGTGTCGAGCTCACTACCACTGGAGCTTTGTGCACAACACTCCAACCGGGTGCCGGAGCTCTCGAAGATCCTCATGGAGAGGGTGGCATCTCCACCAAACCTGAAGCGGGGAAGATGCTCCGAACCTAGGCGACGGGAGTTCATGAATGACTTCCACCCCCGCGTTAGGAACATGGCACTGCCAGGGGAGAGGTCGAGCGCCTTCCAAACGGGTCTGTTGCAGCATCCATCTCCCCGGAGCCACAGACCTGCAGGCTTGCTACCTTCCATGGCTGTGGCAAAGGGATCGGGAAGCCGCAAACTTGTGCACTACATCCCACACAGGGGGCTCCACTCGGATTGATGGGAGAGGAACGCCTCCATGGCCGCCTCGACGTGGAGGGCCTCGTCCTGCACGGTCTAGAGTCGCGCTTGTACCACAGGAACCGACACCGAACCCTGCTATTGTCACCACAATACGCATCTGGGGAGGGGTCCTCGAACCGGCTGCTGGTGCCTAGGCTCGACCGCGACCTCTGACCCTCACCATTGTGACTCTGGCTATTGAAGGCTAGAGAGGAAGATGAAGGAGAAGAATAGCTTGTTGGGGAACATCGCATGGGAAACAAAAAAATTCTTACGCTCACCAAGATTGATCTGTGGAGATCAACAACTACGAGAGGGCGAGTGCATCTAAATGCCCTTGTAGATCCCTAAGACGAAGCATTGAGAAATACGGTTCATGTAGTGGAACATCTTCGCGATCCAATCATGAACGTCCCGATCAAGTGCCGAACAAATGGCACCTCCGTGTTCAGCACATGTGCATCTTGATGAAGCCTTCACCACCTCGATCCAGCGAGCGTGGGTGAAGTAGTAGCTGAGCTCTCTGGCAGGACGACAACATGGAGGCGGTGGTGGTGGTGCGATCTCGACACGGCTTCACCAAGCGCTATCGCGATCACGACGGTGGTGAAGAACTATGAGAGAGAGATAGAGGAGGGCCGCGCCATGGCCTTTCAGGTGCAACTGCCTTCCCTCTCCTCTAGTATATATAGGGGAGGGGTGGAGGAGGCCGACACCCTAGGGTTTCCCTAGGGTGGGGCGACGACCATTAATAGGTGGCTTGGCCCCCAAGGAAGGACGGGCATCGGCCACCTCTGGGCCAGCCCTCCTCCTTGGATGCATGCGCCTTAGGTGGGAGTGGCGGCCATCCCAATAGGGGCTGATGAGCCACCTCGCACAACCCATGGGGCCCTCCGGGGCAAGTGGACCCTCCCGGTGGACCCCTGGAACTCTTGTGGAAACTCCGTCATAAAACCGGTAAATTTCTGAAACTCTTTGACAACTCGGATACAAACTTCCCATATAACAATCTTCATATCCAGACCATTCTGAATCTCCTTATAATATTCGTGATCTGATCCGGGACTCCGAACAACCTTCGGTCACCAACACAATAACTCAACTATATCTATATCGTCATCGAATGTTAAATGTGCAGACCCTGCAGGTTGAAGAACTATGCAGACATGACCGAGACACCTCTACGATCAATAACCAATAGGAGGACCTTGATGCCCATATTGGTTCCTACATATTCTACGAAGATCTTTATCAGTCGAACCAACGATGTCAAGGATTCAGTTAATCTCGTATACCGTTCCCATTGTCCATCGGTATGTTACTTGCCCGAGATTTGATCGTCGATATCTCCATACCTAGTTCAATATTGTTATCGGCAAGTGTATTTACTCGTTCCATAATATAAGATCCCGTGACTAACTCCTTAGCCACATTGCTTGCAAGCTTATTGTGTTGTTGTATTATCGAGTGGGCCCCGAGATACCTTACTATCATACGGAGGGACAAATCCTAGTCTTGATCCATGCCAACTCCACAGACACCTTCAGAGATATGTGTAGAGCATATTTATAGCCGCCCGTTGTGTTGTGATGTTTGATACACCAAGGAATTCCTCCGGTGTGAGTCAGTTACATGATCTCATGGTCACGGGAATAGAAACATTGACATGCCGAAAGTAATATGAGTAAACTGGATGCGATAAAACACTATGCTTAAGGTTTGGATCTTGTCAATCACATCATTCTCCTAATGATGCGATCCCATTAACGAATTACAACTCAATCAATGGCTAGCAAACCTTATCAGTGAGCTAGTCAAGTAGAGGCATACTAGGGATATTTGTTGTATATGTACCCACACATGTATTTGAGTTTCTAATCAATACAATTATAGCATGGATAATAAACGATTATCATGAACAAGGAAATATGATAATAATTACTTTATTATTGCTTCTAGGGCATATTTCCAACAGTCTCCCACTTGCACTAGAATTAAGAATCTAGTATTACATGGTAATGAGTGTAACACCCATAGAGTTCTCGTGCTGATCATATTTTGCACGTGGAAGAGGTTTAGTCAACGGACCAGTTGAGGGGATGCATTGCTTCTGGCCTCGGGAGGGCGGCATTCACCTCCCATGCAAAATGCTTGAAGGCGCGGTTGGAGGCTGGGGTCTGGGCGCCGCCCAGGATGGAGGTCACCGCCCTGGCCTCCTGGAACCCCCCAGCCCCGTCGTCCTACCTGTCTTCGTCCCTCCTACTGGGCTACGGAGGCAACGGGGGCAGCCCGGGCTCCCGAGGGCGAGCCTCACGAGGTTGGCCGTGTCGCTGCCCCTCCTGGGGATTATCACGACAGCGGTCCTCCTGAGGCTGGCCATGCGTGGGGTCTTCCTGAGGTTGGCCATGCCAGGGATCCTCCTGAGGCTGTTTACGCCACCCCTGACGCGGCTCATGGTCATACTAGCGGCCCCCATTGCGGCCTCCTCCATGTGCGGGGCTTTTGTCGAACCGTCCGGGGCGCCTGTTGAAGTGCTCGGCACGAACCAAATGGAGTTCTTGACATTCAGAGGTATCATGGCCGTTGGTGCCATGGAATATGCACGTCGGCCCCCCTCCGGACGGGCGCTCTCCCCCTCGGATATGCTTCACCTCAGGCTCGGTGGTGAGCACCATCGGGGCCTTGCGGTTCGCCTCCTTGGCTTTGGCTTTCTTCTCTTCTGGGTTCGTCGCCTCGGGACCGAGGAGCGACAAGCGTCCTTCTTCAGCCTTGGCACATTTTCTTGGCAAGTTAAACATCTCTAGTGCGGTGCTCATTTCATCGTTCATGGCGAGCTCTTCCTTCATCTTGAGGTCGGTGACTCCGTCGGAGAAAGCCGAGATGACGGCTTCGTCTGATGCCTTGTGGATCTTGAGGCGCATAACCGTGAAGCACTGTATGAACTTGTGAAGGGTGTCTCCTCCTCCTGCTAGACGCGTCGCAGGTCGTTCACGGTGGGAGCGCGGTCGCGGGTGCCCTGGAAGTTGGCTATGAAGGGTTCGCGCAGGCCATCCCAGGAGGTCATGGACGCCTTTGGGAGGTTGAGGAGCCACAAGAGTGCGCCACCCTTGAGCGCCATGGGAACCAACACGCCATGATCTTGTCGCCTTCTCCTGCTGCCCTGATGCTCAGTGTGTAGAGTTGAAGGAACTCAGCCGGGTCTTGGGTGCCATCGTAACGAGGGGGTAGGTCGGCTTGAACTTGCAGGGGCCACGCAGCGGGATAGAGCTCGGGGGCGATAGAGAAGCACCCCACCGGTCCAACGGACACAGCACACGCGGGGGTTGTCGGGTCTTGTTGCTCCACGGGGTCTGCCTCGAGCGGGATGCGCTCTTGACATTGGCACGGGGCCGGGGGATCATCTGGCAGCTCGCTTCATCTCCGAGCCCCGCCCTGGGTTCACGAGGCCGGGTGCGGGGTCACGCTTCCTGCCCGGGCTCGTGGTCCACGACACGCCGCGGGGGTGGGGGAGGCGCGTCTTGTTCCTCGTTGTTCTCCAGGGATGGCTGGGGTCAGAGTGAGCAGGAGAGCACCGTCGAGTCACAGGTGGCGGCGATGAGCTCCTCGATGTGATGGAGCTAGTCATCGTGGTGGTCTAGAGCAAGGCGGTAACAGAGCAACTCGGTGGCCATGGCAAGCACGCTGTGGTCATGGGGCATCTCTGGCTGAGCATGCGATGCCGACCCCAAAGGCGTGGCGAGCGACGGAGTGGTGGTGCGGCCGTTGACCGGCTCGGTCACCGGCCGGGAGGAGCCATGTTTCTCTTGAACTTCGGGGCCAGTGGCAGCGTTCACCACGGGTGACGGCGACCAGCGCGTCGGCGGCACCGACAGGCGTGGTCTGGGCGATGCGGGTGGCGCGGCGTTCTGCACGAATCCGGCGAGCATCAGCCATCGATGTCGTAAAGCTTGGTGAGGGCGGAGCTTGGAGGAAACCTCAACACGCCCCTACCTGGCGCGCCAAATGTAGGATTTCGGGCTCCGCAAAACCCTAAGGATTCAAACACTGGGGCATGTATGAAGGTTTTTCCCTGCTTTGCCTCGCCTAGCCCACTACTCAATGGAAACGACGAAGGACTCGCTCGATGGCGAGGGAAACACGGAACACAATAGTTTACCCAGGTTCAGGCCGCTCCAAAGCGTAAAACCCTACTCCTCCTCTTGGTGGATTGCCTCTTGCGGAGGTGGTGGATGAATTAGTACAGCGCTCTCCAGCCTCCGGAGGCAAATGGCTAGGTGTGATGTTCTACCGTCCGAATGAACTCCCTCTCTCAAGTATCCTACCTTCTCTATTTCTAGCCGAGGCCAGGGTCCTCTCCCCTCATAGCTTCGGCGGGAAGGGATCCAACAGCACCCAATTTTGAAGGGGAACGGGGGAACATGCTCCCCTGCCCAAAGGTGGTCTTCGCCTGCAAAGTAACTCTCCGCACCGTAGAGACGGGCCCGTGGGTGACGTTTGCCCTACTGGTGGGTGGCTGCGGCTTTGTTGGACCAGAAGGAAAACCTTTGGAAGATGCCTTTGGAACCCCCGTACGCTCCCGCCTCCTTTGCACCGAAGGGGAAACCGTCCTGTCCTGCCATTTGCTGCTCGCGTGTCCTTTCCTCGCATCACCCTTGACTCCTGAGGCCTGACCTTGCCTCGGAATATCCGCTGCTCCGGATGGGTCCTGAGGATGCCCCATGCGGGTCTTGACGCTCCTCCTCCTCGTGAGGATTGGCCCCTCACGAGGGTCTTTCCTTGAACTGTGTCGGGCTCGTTGGTTTGCTCCGGTGAGGCGGGCCCGCCCTGGGCCACAGGCAGGCGGGTCTGGGTACCCCCCATCCAGAATGCCGAAAGGATTTTCGAGGGCCGATATGGTCTTGGTGATGCTCGCTAGCGTGTGCGCTGGTCGTCCCGCCGTTCTCCTCGCGTCCCTGGTGGTTGTCAGCATGGTGCGCCTCGGGGCCAGTCGCTGGTGTCTGGAGAAGGAGGAGGGCAGTGCGAAGCGCGTCTCTCTCGGCCCCGCCTGGAGCGGGTAGGGCCCCGAAGCTTGCAGGCCCGAGGACCGGCACATGGTGCCAGCCCCCAGCGCCCGACGGCTATGGCCTTGAGGATGCATCGGGTTGGATGGTCTTCTGGGCGATGGCGATCAGCTCCATGACGTGGCCCGCCCAGGTGTCGAAGCCCCCTGGTGTCTGTCATTGGCGGAGCATCTCTCTTGCCGTCCGCAACGCGTCGTGTGCGCTGAGGCCCCCCAAGTTTATGCGACGCGCTGCGGGTGCCTAGGCAGCCGCCCAGCCACCATGCGACTGGGTGTCACGGGTGGCCGCCATGGTGGAAACAATGTTGATGACCTGGTACAAGCCGCCTGGTACCAGGACGCCAGCATGCGAGGTTCCAGCCGCTGTGATGTGGCGGTCGGGGACCAGCTCAACGAGGCTCGGAGAAGTTGGTTAGTTGCCGGCCATCGGTGCAGCGGCCTGGGAAGGAGGAAGCTAGGAGAAGACCTTCACACGCCCCCTACGTGGCGTGCCAAATGTCGGATTTTGGTCTCCGCAAAACCCTAAGGATTCGAACACGGGGGCGTGTACGAAGATCTCTCCCTGCTCAGCCTCACCTAGCCCGCTACTCGATGGAAACGACGAAGGACTCACTCGATGGTGAGGGGAACAGAGAACACAACAGTTTGGTGGATTGCCTCTCACGGAGGTTGGTGGATGAACTAGTAAAGTGCTCTCGAGCGTCCGGAGGCCAAGTGGGTGCGTGTGTCGCCCTTGTGTTGGAATGAACTCTCTCTCGGTCCCCCTCTCAAGTATCCTACTCTCTCTATTTATAGTGGAGGCCTGGGTCCTCTTCCCTTATCATTGGCAGGAAGGGATCCCACAACGGCCAGTTTCAATGGGGGACAAGGGAACATGCTTCCCCTGTCAAAAGTGGTCTTCGCCAACAAAGTAACTGCTAGCGTTGTAGAGGTGGGCGCAGGGATGACACCTTCCCGACGGCGGTCGGTTGTGGTCTTGTAGCACCGGAAGGGAAACCTATGGAAGATGCCTTTGGAGCACTAGGACGCTCCCACCTCCTTTGCACTAAAGGGGAAACTGTCCCATCCTATCATGTAGTGCTCGCTTGTCCTTCCCTAGCCGCACCCTTGACTCCTGAGGCCCGGCCTTGCCTCGAAATATCCGCTGCTCCGGAGGGGTCCTGAGGAGGCGCCCTATGGGTCTTGATGTCTCTCTTCCTCGCAAGGCTTGGCCCCTCATGAGGGCCTTGCCCCGACTGGTGTCGTGCCAGTCGATCTTATGTTGATGAAGTGGGCCAGCCGTGGGCCGCAGGCAAGCAGGTCTGGGTACCCCATTCCCAGAACGCCAATAGATGCTAACTCGTAACACCCAAGATGTGATCATATCCTTATTTTGGCAAGAGGGCCTCGGCAAGGATAGAAGCTCGTCTCATTGTTTCGCAAGAATGGATATCGTTACAAGTACACATATATGAGAGATGATAATATGGAATTGTCTTAGACTCACCACTAGCTACCACATGAACAACACAATACAACAATATATTCAAACCACATGTAGAAGAGCAGGGTTTGACTACGAATGAAAACAAACGATAATCGAATGACGTCCATCCTTGCTATCCCAGGTTGTTGACCTGGAATCCGTCCTAGACCAATGAAGAAGAAGTAGAAAAAGAAACTCCAAATAGAACAATCATCGCGCTCAATTCAAAGTGCCGCTTTACGTGTACCTGCAACTGTGGTTGTAGTAATCTGTGAGCCACACAGACCCAACAATCTCATTTCAAAAGGTATCAAGACTAGCACAGCTTAATGGGTGAGGTATGGTTAACTCGTGAGGCTACAACAAGCAACTAAACATTTATTTGAGTGCCTAACTTACGAGTACAAGGATGAAAGGGAGATGATATACACATATCAGACATGAACTAATGAAGAACAAAAGAATGATCTTGAACATCTTCTTACGTCAATCACAACCCCACCATGTCCTCTTCGAGATATAGAACACACGAGAAGAGACACTCATGGTTACGCACATAGTTGGCAACTTTTAAATAAGTTTAATTCTAGTTATCTAGAACCGGATGTTAAACAAAGTTTCCAAGTTTGCCACATAATCGAGGGCATGACTTTCTGAAAGATTTAACCTACACGGGTGCTCTAACTAGTCCATCACAGACTACCACACGCTGCGTTGGAAACCTTAACCGCGGAAAACCCGTGATCTCCTCGGATTCCCAGTGGAAAACCATAACCTCGAGATAGCCCAAAGTATCCTCAGAATCCCTCGCACAAGACATTTGAGAAGAGTAAAACTAGTCCAGCAAGGCCACCTGGTGAGCCAGATCCGCATCTAGAGCCGCGCGCTCTCTATCTACGGGTGTCATCCATCTATGCAAAGTGGACGATAGCCTGAAAATGCTTTGAGTTGCCCTGAGGTGGCATGACAGACTACTAGGTGTGTGGACCAACACTCATGAGGAGCACTGGCCTGGGGATTTGATTAATTATCCACGGGGTGATCAAACCCTATGCATATTTTAGCTTTTATTAAGCAAATAGTACCATTGTTAGGCCTTACCATGCGGATTTTTATCACAAAACAAAAACCAAGGGGGTCCTCATAACAACCTCAAACATGTTAGGAGCACTCAATTATGGAACATAACACCGGTTGCCGAAACTAAGGCAGCAAAGATATAACAAAATACCAGTCTAAAATGCCAAGCTTTCCACCTTTTACTAACTATATAGGTGCATTAAATTAAATAGCAATAATATGGTGATATAACAAGGAACCCATGTTTTCACATGGAAGCAACTGCAGCTGCAACTAGCAATGTTATAAGCAGGCTGAGCAAGCGGTAACATAGCCAAACACTGGTTTGCTGATTGTGGAAAGGTTAGAGGCTTTCATGGAAATGTTGGGAGGTTCACATTAACAGGTGGTAGGCAGCGAGACAACCAGCATGGCAATGATAGTAATGTTATATAGGGAAACGGTCATCTTGCTTATGATCCCGCTTGGAAGAAGAACGAATTCGTGAAGCGGACAAACCAACATAGACGAACGGATCCTCGCATTCCGACACGCTTGCGGAACTCTATCGAGAAGAAGCAATCCGGAAACAACAATCAACACACAATAAACACCAAATGTGTGCATGACATGATACACAACGTGTATGATGCATGTCCGGTTCAATTATGCAAGGCACGACAATCACAACAATTAAATACTCCCTCCGTCCAGAAATACTTATCTAAGGAATGGATCTATCTAGATGTATTTTAGTTCTAGATAAATCCATTTCTATCTATTTTTCGACAAGTAATTCAGGACGGAGGGAGTACTACATATTAAATTAAGCTAGTTGCATATTGACAAAACTCCATATTTAATTACTTAGTTCACTCCCGTTTAGGTACACGACAATAGTAAATGTTGGTAAACAGGGCAAGAGGTGAAGCACAAATAAACTACACTATCTAGGCATTTTAAATGAGGTCGGAAACTACATATAGCATTTCCGAAATGACCCCATGTGTTAATTTCAAAATTAGTCCATATCTGAACTAACACATTTAATATTTATTAAACAGAAAAATAAAGTGGTGCATTTGATTCTACACGTCATTCTAGTCGATTTACATATATAGATCATTTAAAACGGAGCTACGGTCTAAAAGTTATGAACAACACAACATGACATGCCATGGATGCAAAATGGATGCAAAATGGATGCAAATGACAGCCACAACATGTTATTCATGGATGCATCAAGATATTATGAAACTACCTATATTTCTAGGCAAGTTTAATTGAGGCCAGAACAACAAATAACAATTCCGGAAGGTCCCCACATGCAAATTAAGATTTGATACGGTTCTGTCTATGCACAATTTTAGAGTTCCAAAACAGGAGAGTAAATGCTACCATGTGGTTCTACACATTTTTCTAGCCAAGTTACATACATAAACCATTTTGAATTAAACCATTTTAGCATGGAATTTATGCACATTAAATTAAAACAATAAGTTCAACATTTTAACCATTAATGCAAGTTGGATATTGCGAAACTACACGAAATTCTAAGCAATTTACATGTTGAAATTATTTTAATCCGGCGCATGGTTAATTACATATGGATTATATCATTTTAATATGGCATCTATGCAAATTTAATTAAAAACACATTTAAATATATATATATTTACATGCATGAAAGTGGCATTTTATTAGTCTACAGAAAATTTTGGACATTTTACATATCTAAAGTATTTTCATACGATGAACGGGTAATTAGTTATTAGCAATGCAAAAAATGGCTTATTCTCCAAATTTTAAAATCTGTGGACATTAGACAAATTCGCCACAACAAAAAAATGCAACGGGCTGAAACTGCATGAACTGGGCCAAGATGAGCATGGCGCAATGAAGCAAATCTCGCTCTGGGCGACAACAAGCTATAACAGGGACGAGCACTAGGCTGCTCACCACAGGCCCAAGCGGGGCTGGGCCTTTCCGGAGCTCTCGGCCTTGGCGCGTGGAACCAAAGGCAGGCCGGCTGGGCAC
The DNA here is from genome assembly GCF_904849725.1 of Hordeum vulgare subsp. vulgare. NCBI lineage: Eukaryota > Viridiplantae > Streptophyta > Magnoliopsida > Poales > Poaceae > Hordeum > Hordeum vulgare. Next base: position 263,604,471 of record NC_058519.1, on the reverse strand, counting down.
GGACCACACATGGCAAGGTGGCGGTGGTGCTGGTCGGCCCAGGTGACCCACGCGTGGGTCAACGTGGGGTGGGCGAGCAGCTCGAGCGGATCTCGCTCCCGCATGGAGGGCGCGCAACGACGCCGGCAGGGAAGGCGGGGCCTGGCGTGACAAGGGGCCTCCGGTTCGGTGCAGAAGGTCCGGCGATGAGGGGAATGGATGGATCCAGCCGGGATCCGCAATATCCGGGCGACGATGAAGGCATGGCACCGACATAAGCCACGGTGGAGGCAGACTTGGGGCCGGCGCGACCTTCACGGCCATGGCAGGGGTCCTCCAGCGGTGGTGTGTGAACGTTAGGCATCCAGCAGCATACATGGACGACAACGCTCCCTAGGACGACGACGGGCCGTGGAGTCGAGGAGCTCGACTCATGGAGACGCGCGAGGCCGCGGGGCTCTGGTTGCCGGACATACCTGGTTGGCGGGCGGACGTGCCCGGTAGGTGTGGATTTCGGGATTGGAGGAGGTGGATCTAGAAGGTGGAGTGTTTTAGGTGGGTGGATGCAATTTTGGATAAGGGGAAACCCTAGTGGAGTGAGAGAGCTCTCTCCACAAGGTGGGCTTATATAGGGAATGGACATAGGTGGGTTACACCTCATCCATCCGATCGCGATCCAATGATCATGAACGAAGGGATAGACTAGGTGGGTCTAGTGGGCTGTCTAGATGGTCTAGGTGGGGATGAGAGGGAAGTGGTGCGGCCCATGAAAGAGTTTCAAAATGCGAAAACCTCCGACAATTAAACCGGCTATAGTGCGGCTATATATTTAACAGTTCGTGTATCAAACAAACTCCGATTGCGACGAAATTTGGCAAGTGACCCATCTACATTAAAATAAGACCGCACACAAGTTTCAACCCAATTCGATAAAATTTTATACAAACTTTTATAAACGAAATTTTAATAATGCCGCGGGCGCGTGCTCGTGTGATTAGTCTCGAAATGGTTGACGATAGAAGTGGAGAGAACTGACAACTAATAAGACATGCAAGTTTTTGACAACTGACGACAACGGAGTGCTGATGCAATGCAGACAATGCGAATGATGAATGCAACAACCAAATAAAGTACACGACGATAACGAAATAAAAGAGGAATCTTGTGGAGCTTCGCTTCCGGGCTGTTATACCTTCTCCCTAGTTTATGGTGCGGAAGTGGTACTCCGCATGGGACTCACATACAGGTTACCTCGAGCACAAGCTTTCAATGCAGAATAGCAACAGCAACTGCGGCAAGATGACACAACACTCCTCGAGGAAGACCATATCTAGGCTGCAATACATGCCGCACGGTACCAACACACCCTGTGCTGCTACCATAGTTGTAGGGTGCGTGCCAAGGGCATTGAGGAAGGTGACCTTGTCCTTTCATAGACTCAGTCTGCGAAGGGAACAAACAAGTTGATGCCAGAGTGGGAGGGTCCTTCCTGGGTGGTACAAGTCACTAGGCCTAGCGCAGTCCTCCTCGAGACCGAAGATGGCACTCCGGTGCTCAACTCTTGGAATATCGAGCATCTTTGTAAATTCTACCCGTGAGGCGCGTTTACCGGGCTGCCCGGCAACCCCTTTTGTGCAAGTCAATTCGAGAAGGCTTGTAATCCTTTGTACAAATCCAGGAGAAGACCCTATGCATAGTAAATAAAGCTAAGTGTTTCTACAACTTCTTGCCAAAGTACATATTTAATTTACGTACCCTACATGAAATGTTGTGATCACTTTTACTTTCTTGAGGTTGTCTTTGGGCCGCCAAGATTCCTGGTCTCCTCCTTTTCTATTCTTTCTTTTTTCACAAAAGGAAGAAGGGCCCTCGTGCATAGATCTTCCCGGGGGGAGGACTGACGATAGGGATGCTTGCGGCCAAGATAAAAGACGAGCACATTATAGTATGAAATGCAATGGAGAGAAAGCTAAGTTATAGTTCTTTCTTTGGTGTGCGCTATTTTCTCTCTTCCCTCGAAATAATTCCACTTGTATGACAAGACCTACACACGAGGAACCCTTGTCGACTCTGCTTGCACTCCTTGTTGTCTAGAGTCAGCTCAACAACCTGAGCAGCCGCGACAGAAACGACAAGGCGGCCTGCCGACAACCTTTGCCGTTGGCAAGCCACTAAGGACCCACTTCTTGAAAACCCTCGCGGCAAGGGTACGTGGACCAGTAAACATTTCCGATAAGCATAGGGACGATAAGCATACAAGTGTCAGTTCATACACACGGAAGAATAACCATTTAGCAGGCATGACAAACATTTAAAACTTGGCAGCAGTACCCTATAATTTTCTTTGAATATTCTTCACATGATTACATAAGGTACTACTTAAACATAGAAGGATATCTTCCACTATGATGTGGCGATTGATATGGAAACGAGGCCTCACGGATGGAGCGCCAAGTTCAAACCAGCCAATCCCAGATGCAACGACGCCTTCCGAATCCTACCACGGCACCGTAGCACCTACGCGGAGTCGTCACCCTCGAGCTCAGCTTTACTGGAGATTTTGCCACGGTCACTGTCACTAGAGGTGTCGAGCTTGCTACCACTGGAGCTTTGTGCACAACACTCCAACCGGGTGGTGGAGCTCCCGAAGATCCTCACGGAGAGGGTGGCATCTCCACCAAACCTGAAGCAGAGAAGATGCTCCGTACCCACGCGACGGGAGTGCATGAATGACTTCCACCCCCGCGTTAGGAACATGGCACTGCCAAGGGAGAGGTCGAGCGCCTTCCAAACGAGTCTGTTGCAGCATCCATCTGCCCAAAGCCACAGACCTTCAAGCCTGCTGCCTTCCATGGCCGTGGCAAAGGGACCGGGAAGTCGCAAACTTGTGCGCTGCATCCCACACAGGGGGCTCAACCCGGATCGATGGGAGGGGAACGCCGCCATGGCCGCCTCGACGTGGAGCACCTCGTCCTGCACGGTCTAGAGTCGCGCTTGTACCACAGGAACCGGCACCGAACCCTGCTATTGTCACCACAATACGCATCTGGGGAGGGGTCCTCGAACCGCCTGCTGGTGCCCAGGCTCGACCGCGACGTCTAACCCTCACCATTGTGACTCTGGCTATTGAAGGCTAGAGAGGAAGATGGAGGAGAAGAACAGCTTGTTGGGGAACATCGCATGGGAAATAAAAAAAATTCCTACGCTCACCAAGATCGATCTCTGGAGATCAACAACTACGAGAGGGCGAGTGCATCTAAATGCCCTTGTAGATCCCTAAGCGGAAGCATTGAGAAATACAGTTGATGTAGTGGAACATCTTCGCGACCCAATCACGAACATTCCGATCAAGTGTCGAACAAACGGCAACTTCGTATTCCGCACATGTGCATCTTGATGAAGCCTTCACAACCTCGATCTAGCGAGCGTGGGTGAAGTAGTAGCTGAGTTCTCTGGCAGGACGACAACGTGGTGGCGGTGGTGGTGGTGCGATCTCGACAGGGCTTCACCAAGCGCTGTCGCGATCACGAGGGTGGTGAAGAACTACGAGAGAGAGAGAAAAGGGCCGTGCCATGGCCTTTCAGGTGCAACTACCTTCCCTCTCCTCTAGTATATATAGGGGGAGGGGTGGAGGAGGCCGACACCCTAGGGTTTCCCTAGGGTGGGGCGGCGGCCATTAATAGGTGGCTTGGCCCCCAAGGAAGGACGGGCATCGGCCACCTCTGCGCCAACCCTCCTCCTTGGCCGCATGCACCTTAGGTGATAGTGGCGGCCATCCCACTAGGGGCTGATGCACCACCTCGCACAACCCATGGGGCCCTCCGGGGCAAGTGGACCCTCCCGGTGGACCCCTGGAACTCTTCCGGAAACTTCTTCACAAAACACGTAAATTTCCGAAACTCTTTCAGAACTCGAATACAAAGTTCCCATATAACAATCTTCATCTACGGACCATTCCGAAGCTCCTTGTCATGTTCGTGGTCTGGTCCAGGACTCTGAACAACCTTCGGTCACCAACACAATAGCTCAACTATATCTATATCGTCAGCAAATGTTAAATGTGCAGACCCTGCGGGGTTGAAGAACTATGAAGACATGACCAAGACACCTCTACGATCAATAACCAATAGCAGGACCTTAATGCCCATATTGGCTCCTACATATTCTATGGAGATCTATATCGGTCGAACCAACGATGTCAAGGATTCAGTTAATCCCGTATATCGTTCCCTTTGTCCATTGGTATGTTACTTGCCCGAGATTTGATCGTCGGTATCTCCATACCTAGTTCAATATCGTTATCGGCAAGTGTATTTACTTGTTCCATAATATAAGATCCGGTGACTAACTCCTTAGCCACATTGCTTCCAAGCTTATTGTGTTGTTGTATTATCGAGTGGGCCCCGAGATACCTTACTATCAGACGGAGTGACAAATACTAGTCTTGATCCATGCCAACTCCAGAGACACCTTCAAAGATACTTGTAGAGCATATTTATAGCCACCCACTATGTTGTGATGTTTTATACACCAAGGAATTCCTCCGGTGCGAGTCAGTTACATGATCTCGTGGTCATAGGAATAGAAACATTGACATGCAGAAAGTAATAGGAGTAAACTTGATACGATAAAACACTATGCTTAAGATTTGGATCTTGTCAATCACATCATTCTCCTAATGATGTGATCCCATTAACCAATGACAACTCATGTCTATGGCTAGGAAACCTTATCCATGTTTGATGAACGAGCTAGTCCACTAGAGGCATATTAGGGATATTTGTTGTATATGTACCCACACATGTATTTGAGTTTCTAATCGATAAAATTATAGCATGGATAATATACGATTATCATGAACAAGGAAAGATGGTAATAACTACTTTATTATTGCTTCTAGGGCATATTTCCAACAGTCTCCCACTTGCACTAGAATTAAGAATCTAGTATTACATGGTAATGAATCTAACACCCATAGAGTTCTGGTGTTGATCATGTTTTGCTCGTGGAAGAGGTTTAGTCGACGGACCACTTGAGGGGATGCATTGCTTCTGGTCTCAGGAGGGCGACAGTCACCTCCTGGGCAAACTGCTTGAAGGCGCAGTCGGAGGCTGGGGTCTTGGCGCCGCCCAAGATGGAGGTCACCGCCCTGGCCTCCTGGAACCCCCCAGCCCTGTCGTCATGCCTGTCTTCATCCCTCCTCCTGGGCTGCGGAGGCAACGGGGGCAACCCGGCCTCCCGAGGGAGAGCTTCACGAGGTTGGTCGCATCGCTGCTCCTCCTGAGGATTATCACGCCAGCGGTCCTCCTGAGGTTGGCCACGCGAGGGGTCCTCCTGAGGCTGGCCACGCGAGGGGTCCTCCTGAGGTTGGCCACACCACGGGTCCTCCTAAGGTTGTTCACACCACCCCTGACGCGGCTCACGGTCATCCCAGCGACCCCCATTGCGGCCTCCTCCACGCGCGGGGCTTTTGTCGAACCGTCTGGGGCGCCTGTTGAAGTGCTCGACACGAACCAAACGGAGTTCTTGACATGCAGAGGTATCATGGCCGTTGGTGCCATGGAAGATGCACGTCGGCCCCCCTCCGGATGGGCGCTCTCCCGCTCAGATATGCTTCGCCTCAGGCTCGGCGGTGAGCACCATCGGGGCCTTGCGCTTCGCCTCCTTGGCTTTGGCTTTCTTCTCTTCTGGCTTCGTCGCCTCGGCCCCGAGGAGCGACAAGCGTCCTTCTTCAGCCTTGGCGCATTTGCTTGGCAAGTTGAACATCTCTAGTGCGGTGCTCATTTCATCGTTAATGGCGAGCTCTTCCTTCATCTTGAGGTCAGTGACTCCGTCGGAGAAAGCCGAGATGACGGCTTCGTCTGATGCCTTGGGGATCTTGAGGTGCATAACCGTGAAGCGCTGTATGAACTTGTGTAGGGTCTCTCCCTCCTCTTGCTTGACGCGCCGCAGGTCATTCACGGTGGGAGCGGGGTCGCGGGTGCCCTGGAAGTTGGCGATGAAGGGCTCGCGCAGGCCGTCCCAGGAGGTGATGGACATCTTCGGGATGTTAAGGAGCCACAAGAGTGCGCCGCCCTTGAGCGCCATTCGGAACCAACATGCCATGATCTTGTCGCCTCCTCCTGCCGCCCTGATGCTCAGCGTGTAGAGTTGTAGGAACTCAGCCGGATCTTGGGTGTCATCGTAACACGGGGGTAGGTTGAGATTGAACTTGCAGGGCCACGCAGCAGGGTAGAGCTCGGGGGGGTGATAGCGAAGCACCCCACCGGTCCAACGGACACGGTACGCGTGGGGGCCATCGGGTCTTGTTGCTCCATGGGGTCTGCTTCGAGCGAGGCACGCTCTTGACATGGAATCTGCAACGCCAGGGGCGTGCACACATTGGCACGGGACCGAGGGATCATTTGGCAGCTCGCTTCATCTCCGGGCCCCGCCCTGGGTTCACGAGGTCGGGCGCGGGGTCGCGCTTGCTTCCCGGGCTTGGGGTCCGCGACACGCCGCGGGGGTGATGCGGCACGTCTTGTTCCTCGTTGTTCGCCAAGGATGGCTGGGGTCGGAGCGAGCAGGAGAGCGCCGCTGAGTCACAGGTGGCGGCGATGAGCTCCTCGATGCGATGGAGCAAGTCATCGTGGCGGTCTAGAGCACACCGATAATGGAGAAGCTTGGTAGCCATGGCAAAGCGCGCCGCGGCCGTGGGGCATCTCTCGCCTAGCACGCGATGTCGACCCCGAAGGCCTGGTGAGCGACGGAGTGGCGGTGCGGACGGTGGCCGACTCGGTCACCGGCTGGGAAGAGCCATGTTGCTCTTGAACTTCGGGGCCGGTGGCATCATTCACCACGGGTAACGGCGACCGCCCAGCGTCGGCGACACCGACGGTCGTGGTCTGGGCGATGCGGGTGGCGCGGCGTTCTGCGCGAATCCGGCGAGCATCAGCCATCGGTATCGTGGAGCGTGGTGAGGGCGGAACTTGGAGGAAACCTCGACACGCCCCTACCTGGCGCGCCAAATGTAGGATTTCGGGCTCCGCAAAACCCTAAGGATTCAAACACTCGGGCGTGTACGAAGGTCTTTCCCTGCTTCGCCTCGCCTAGCCCACTACTCGATGGAAATGACGAAGGACTCGCTCGATGGTGAGGGGAACGTGGAACACAATAGTTTACCCAGGTTTGGGCCGCTCCAAAGCGTAAAACCCTACTCCTCCTCTTGGTGGATTGCCTCTCGCAGAGGTGGTCGATGAATTAGTATAGTGATCTCCAGCCTCCGGAGGCAAATGGCTAGGTGTATTGTTCTACCGTACGAATGAAATCCCTCTATCAAGTATCCTACCTTCTCTATTTATAGCGGAGGCCTCGGTCCTCTACCCTCATAGCTTCGGCGGGAAGGGATTCCACAGCAGCCAATTTTGAAGGGGAACAGGGGAACATGCTCCCCTGCTCAAAGATGGTCTTCGCCTGCAAAGTAATTGTACGCGCCGTAAAGACTGGCCTGTGCGTGATGTTTGCCCTACTGGTGGGTAGCTGCGGCTTTGTTGGACCAGAAGGGAAACCATTGGAAGATGCCTTTGGAACCCACGTAGACTCCCGCCTCCTTTGCACCAAAGGGGAAACCGTCCCATCCTGCCATCTGCTGCTCGCCTGTCCTTTCCTGGCATCACCCTTGACTCCTGAGGCCTGACCTTGCCTCGAAATATCCGCCGCTCCGGAGGGGTTTTGAGGAGGCCCCCTGCGGATCTTGACGCTGCTCCTCCTCGTGAGGCTTGACCCCTGATACGTCTCCAACGTATCTACTTTTCCAAACTCTTTTGCCCTTGTTTTGGACAATAATTTGCATGATTTGAATGGAACTAACCTGGACTGACGCTGTTTTCAGCAGAATTGCCTTGGTGTTATTTTTGTGCAGAAATCAAAGCTCTCCAAACGTCGTGAAAATTTGCGGGGAGCAGTTTTGGAAAATATCAAAAATACCTGCGCCAGGATCCACCTCAGGGGGTGGGCCAGTGGGCCACAAGGCCCTGCTCCGCCACCACCCCCTGGTCGCGGTGGGCAGGCTTGTGGGGCCCACAGGCACCTGCCGCCCCCAACTCCAGCTCTATAAGTGGTCTTTTGTCCTAGAAAAAAAGAGAAGTTTTCGTCGTGTTTTCGATACGGAGGCGCCGCCACCACCTGTTCTTCATTTGGAGGGCAGATCTGGACTCCGTCTTGGGCTCCGGAGAGGGGAAATCGTCGCCATCGTCATCATCAACCTTCTTCCCTCTCCAATTCCATGAAGCTCTTCGTCGTTCGTGAGTAATCTATTCGTAGGCTCGCTGGGCGGTGATGAGTAGGATGAGATCTATCATGTAATCGAGTTAGTTTTGATGGGGATTGATCCCTAGTATCCACTATGTTCTGAGATTTGATGTTGCTATTACTTTGCCATGCTTAATGCTTGTCACTAGGGCCCGAGTGCCATGATTTCAGATCTGAAATTATTATGTTGTCACCAATATATGTGTGTTTTAGATCCGATCTTGCAAGTTGTAGTTACCTACTATGTGTTATGATCCGGCAACCCCGGAGTGACAATAACCGGAACCACTCCCGGCGATGACCATAGTTTGAGGAGTTCATGTGTTCACCAAGTGCTAATGCGTTGGTCCGGTTCTTTATTAAAAGGAGAACCTTAATATCCCGTAGTTTCCTTTTGGACCCCGCTGCCATGGGAGGGATGGACAATAGATGCAATGCAAGTTCTTTTCCCTAAGCACGTATGACGACACACGGAATGCATGCCTACATCACATTGACGAATGGGAGCTAGCCACATATCTCTCCGTGTTATAGTTGTTGCATGATGAATATCATCCAAACAAATCACCGACCCAATGCCTACGAGTTTGTCCTACTGTTACTACAGTCGTTACTTGTCTTGCTCTGATGCTACTATGTTACTACTGTCGTTACTTGTCTTGCTCTGCTGCTACTACTGTTGCTACTGCTGTTACTTGTCTTGCTCTGCTGTTGCTGCTACTACTGTTGCTACTGCTGTTACTTGCTTTGCTCTACTGCAACTGTTGCTACTACTGTTGTTCCTTGCCACTGCTATTGCTCGTTACACTGCTACTACCTGTTACACTGTTGATCACCTACCATTGACGGGAATTGACAACTTCCGTCGACGCGGCAACGGAGGCGCCATTGATACAATCGTTAGGAATAGTCTGTTGTCAACAGATCGTTTCTGACACCGTTGTTATCATACTACTTTGCTCTTATTATTGTGCTCGCAGATACTAATCTTCCAGGTGTGGTTGAATCCGACAAATTCAGCTGCTAATACTCGAGAGTATACTCTCACCTATTAAGGCTTATCTACAAATTGGGTCGAATACTCTACCCTCGAAAACTGCTGCGAACCCACGCGTTGGTGGGCCATCAACAACATTCTTCCAGTTTCATTGTCGGGGAGTGCTATCAGCATTCTTCTGGTGCCGTTGCAGGAGAAGGTTAGTTGTTATAAGCATTCGTCTAGCTAACACCAGAGATTGCAGGATCAGCCCTTTTCTGGAGCCATTGCCAGGGAAGCACAGCTGACGTCAGCATTTTTCTGGCGCCGTTGACGGGGAGGTATTGCTATATTCTCTGAGTCACTTGGGATTTATATCTGCTGATCATTATGAAGAATCTGAAGGATCCGAAGACCAAAGTCTTGCCCTCAACTACGAGGGGAGGTAAGGAATTGCCATCTAGCTCTGCACTTGATTCACCTTCAGTTATGAGTAAGTTTGCGACATCACCTCCTGCTAGAAACTTGATATGTCGCATGTGCTTGATGATGCTTGTGATACTACTGCTAGAGATGCTATGCTTGATACTATGCCTGATGATACTATGCTTGATACTGCTAGAGATACTATGCCTGATGATGCTATGCTTGATACTGCTAGAGATACTCCTTTGCCTGATGTTCCACTGGGAGCGTTCCTTGATGCTCATATTGCTAGAGTTACTGCCAATGCTCGTGATGCTTCTGAAACTGCCGATGCTATTGAGATAGAACCTGCTTTTGCTCCTATTAGATCTAGCTCTCCTAGATATGAATTGCCTGTTATACCTGAGGGTTACGTTATGGAGGGAGAGATAGCTGAGGATTTTCTTGCGTGTAAGGATGCCTATGATGCTGGGAAATTAGTTCTCAAGTGGAAGGAAAAATCTCGGGAAGCTAGGATGAGAAATGATCCGAAGTTTGCCACTTCGCCTATCTTTGTCACCGATAAGGATTATGAATTCTCTGTCGACCCTGAGATAATCTCTCTAGTCGAATCTGATCCTTTTCACGGTTATGAGTCTGAGACGGGCATAGCCCATCTTGCCAAACTATCCGGAATAGCCAACCTTTTCACTAATGAGGAGAAGATCCGCCACTGCTATATCCTTAAGTTGTTTCCTTTCTCTCTAAAGGATGATGCTATAGCCTGGTTCACCTCTCTTGCTCCTGGATGTGCGCGTAGCCTCCAGGAGATGGTCTATTACTTCTGTGAGAAATATTTCCCTGCCCATAAGAAAAAAGCTGACTTGCGGGGAATATACAACTTTGCCCAACTCCAAGAAGAGAGTCTTCCACAAGCTTGGGGGAGGCTCGTCCAGCTACAGAATGCTTTGCCTGATCACCCTCTTAAGAAGAATGAGACACTTGATATCCTCTATAACGGACTTACCGATGCCTCTAGAGACTATCTAGATAGTTGTGCTGGTTGTGTTTTTAGGGAACGAACTGTAGAACAAGCTGAGACTCTACTGAATAACCTCTTGATCAACGATATTGCTTGGACTATTCCCGAACCACCTCCTAAGCCAACTCCTAAGAAAAGAGATATTCTATTCCTCAGTCCCAAAGATATGCAAGAAGCCAAGAAATCTATGCAAGAGAAAGGCATTAGAGATGAAGATGTCAAAAATCTACCACCTATCGAAGAGATCCACGGTCTCGATAACCCGATACAGGTAGTAGAAGTGAATTCTCTGCGTAGGTTTGACAAGAGTGATATTCCTTTTGATAAACCTGCTAGCCTATGCTTTGATGAATTTGACAACTTTGTTGCCAAACAACAGAGTTTCAATGATTATGTTAGCAGACATTTGGAACAAAGTGCTCGTATGCTTAGTCATTTAAGTGCTTGTGTAGACAGAAATGTCAATGTTCTAAAGCTTCTGAGTAAACATGCCTCTATGATTACTACTCAGGTAGAACAAGTACTTCAAGCTCAGAATGACTTGCTCAATGAATTAAATGAGAACTCTGTCAGAGTCATTACTAGAGGAGGCAAAATGACTCAGGAACCTTTGTATCCTGAAGGTCATCCTAAGAGAATTGATCAAGATTCTCAAGGAATCAAAGCTGATACACCTAGTCATCCTAAGGAGAATAAGAAGGATGATAGAACCCTGCACGCCAGTTCACCAAATACTATCACACCTGAAGAACCTAATGATATTTCTGCATCTGATGCAGAAACACAATCAGGTGATGAACATGAACCTGGTGACAATATGGACAGTGATGTTCATAATAATTCTCAACCTAGCAATGATGAGGATGTCGAGATTGAACCTACGGTTAATCCTGATAATCCACGACCTAAGAAGTACGACAAGAATGACTTTACTTCTAGGAAGCATGGTAAAGAAAGAGAGCCATGGGTTCAGAGACCTATGCCCTTTCCTCCTAAGCCATCCAAGAAAAAGGATGATGAGGATTTTGAGCACTTCGTTGAGATGATAAGACCCGTCTTTCTGCAGATGCGGTTAACTGATATGCCTAAGATGTCTCCGTATGCCAAGTACATGAAAGATATCGTGACTAATAAACGGAAGATACCAGATCTTGAGATCTCCACCATGCTTGCCAATTACACTTTCAAAGGTGGAACTCCTAAGAAACTTGGTGATCCCGGAGTGCCCACTATACCTTGCTCCATTAAAGGAAACTATGTAAGAACTGCCTTATCTGACCTTGGAGCCGGTGTTAGTGCTATGCCGCTTTCTCTTTATCATAGACTTGAGTTGGATAAGTTGACACCCACTAAAATTTCTTTGCAAATGGCCGACAAATCAACTGCTTTACCTATCGGCGTTTGCGAGGATGTGCCTGTTGTGGTTGCTAATACCACTATCTTAACAGAGTTTGTTATCTTGGATATTCCCGAGGACGATGCCATGGCTATCATCCTCAGAAGACCCTTTTTAAACACTGCAGGGGCTGTTATAGATTGCAACAAAGGCAATGTCACCTTCCACGTCAACGGTAATGAGCACACAGTGCACTTTCCGAAGAAACGATATCCAGTACATTGCATCAATGCTATCGAAAAGACTTCATCGATTCTTATTGGGAGCTTTGAATGCCCTATTCCTCGTGTCAAGATGAAGTATGATTTGCTTGTTGGGGAGATACATATCCCTATTGAGGTGACTTAGTGGCTATTTGAAAATTTTCCGTTCTCTCTTGCGGTTTGAGAAGGTTTTTTCATGAGGACATGATCAACCCCATTGACGGATTTCTTTCGATGACCATGAAATGGGTGAATCAAAGAGTCACATACCTCTGTTTTAAAGCTTTCATTTTCTGTTGCTTAGAAGAAAAATGATAGAATTAGTTTAGCTTTTCCTGTTTTCTGTTTTAGCGTCCCGGAGAAAAATACCTCGAAAATAAAAGTTCTCCGATGGTCCTGAAAATCTAGTATCATTTTTTCTAGAATTTTTGAAAATTTCTGGGCCTGAGAGCTGGTCAGGGTTCCTGACCAGTGGGCCACAAGCCCCCCACCGCCACCTACCCCCCTGGTGGCGGTTTGCAAGCTTGTTGGGCCCACAGGCACCGCCTCCACTCATTCCAGCTCCCAGCCTCTTCTTCCACCTCCAGAAAAAATTGTTTCGCAGCTCAAACCCGTGTTCTTTCTCATTTGGTTGTGATTTTCGATCTCCTTGCTCAAAGCACCATTCTCCGAACTGTTTTGGGGAAATTGCTCCTTGGTAAGTGACTCCTCCATTGGTCCAATTAGTTTTTGCTCGAGTGCTTTATCCTTCGTGAATTCTTGCTAACTTGGTGACCCTGTTCTTGAGCTATAAAAGTTGATTTTAGCTGGTCCCAAGTAGTTTTAGCGCGTGATACGGTCTCTAGGCACTAGTAGGAGTAGTTGCTACAAGGTATGGTTGGTCCTCATTCACTTTTCTCTTGAAACTTCAAAAATTTCAGCAAAATGAAATTATGTTCAGGAGGAAGTTTCATGGTGGTTCCTCAAGTAAGAAGGGTCCTCGTCTCTCCTTTCGGAGCCCGAACCTTTTCAACTAAGGGACGCACCGGTGCAACCATGTGAATGGCCTTCCGATGAGTTCATGATCGAAGCAGGCTTCAAGGATGAGTTTGATGCACTTGTCCGCAATGTCGGGTTAGAAGAATTCCTCTCAGATAAATGTGAACAGTATGCTATGCTCACTGCCTCTTTCGTGGGTAGATTTAAATTTTTAGCTGGCCATGAGTCATCCATATAGCTTGATATGTACGATAAATCCTATACCGTGGGTCTGGAGGATTTCAATAGGATTTGCAAGATACCCGATGGAGGTAGTGTTATTGATCCTCCTAAGTCTTCGGTCAGAGACTTTGTCTCCAGTATAACTGTTGGAGAAACCAGAGATATCTGGATTATGACAGCATGGTTCGCCATGATTTTCTGGATAGAGATGCTAGTAGACAGATGATTTATAACCTGGTGTTTAGTCAGGGTACTCGAGAGACTATTACTCTGCATGCTCCTTCTTTGTTTGATCTTCATGCAGGCAGGTACACTATTATGCCCGCGGACATCTACGCATATTGGGGCTTGGCCCAACCACAGGCGCCCGCGCCCGAGCCGCCAGTCGAGTACCAGACGCCAGTTTATCAGTGGGAGCCAGAGGAGCTCACACAGCAGTGGCATCCACAGTCTGCTCCAGAGTATCCCGAAGCTAGTTATTTCCCACCTTGGGAGTAGACCAAGCTAGGCCAAAATCCTAAGCTTGGGGGAGTACATGTTCTCATCGACTTTATATTCATGCTTATGCTTTCACTTTGTTAGCCCGTGCTTACACTTTGCCACTGTATTATCCATGCTAGTTTATTTTCGGTTTCTTGTTTTCTTGTTTTGTGTCCTTTTGAGAAAACCCAAAAATATTTTTCTTTCTTCTTTTGCTTGTTGGGAGCTTTCCCGTGTAAATATTTTTATTTTTCTTTGTGTCAAGGTAGAAGATATTGGTTACAATGCTTATTTGTTCTTGCATGCTTACCTGTTTAGCTTTCAAAGAGCCATATTATTTTGTCTTCTCCTTTGTGTTTGCCTGCAGATTCAGCTTAGTCCATGGCGCTTATTATCGTTTTCATCGTTCGATCGTGCAAATGAAAGGCAACAATGATGATATATGATGAAGTGACTGAGACTGAAAAGCTGGTATGAACTCTATCTATTTTGTTTTTGTAAATATGACTAGCTTGTCGACCCAGATTTAGCTTTGTTGTGAGAGAACCATGTTTGCAATGACAACTTAGAGATCATAGTTTCTGATGCCATCCTTATTTAGCTGAGATCTTATAATGGTTTGTCCTGATTACCAACATAGATTTTGAGATGACTATGATGTAGTATGATAGGACGGTATTCTCTTTTGAATGTTTCAAGTGGCTTGACTTCGCGCATGTTCATGCATGTAGTTGAAACAAAATCAACATAGCCTCTATGATGTTCGTGTTCATGGTGATTTATATCCTGTTCATGCTTGCATTTAATGTTAGTCAAACTCATTGCATCTTGATGACTGTTGTCGCTCTCTAGTTGGTCGCTTCCTAGTCTTTTGCTAGCCTTCACTTGTACTAAGCGGGAATACTACTTGTGCATCCACTCCCATAAACCCAAAAGTTTTTCCATGAGAGTCCACCATACCTACCTATTTGCGGTATCTACCTGCCGTTCCAAGTAAATTTGCATGTGCCACTCTCTAAACCTTCAAGAAATAAATCTGTTTTGCATGCTCGAACCGCTCATGTGGTGACAGAGGGCTATTGGTATCTTCCATGCTAGGAGTGTTATCCTCGACATGTGTTTATTCACAGTCCTTCATGAGAAAGGGGCCGGTATTTGGGATGCCCAGTTGCATGCTTAAATCGAAAACAAAACTGTAAAGCAAGACTCCCCCCGGAATGATGTTAGTATGGACCGTACCCAAGGATTTGGCTAGCCGTGGAGTGTGATTGATTGGTGGTTGGGGAAGTTAAAACTTTACTTTTCTGTTTGGGAACCGCCTATAGCATAAGTAGCATGCAATATATTGAGAACTCTTGGTCATTGCGTTGACAATGAAAGCATGCCACCCCAAAAATATTATCTCTCTTTTCAAAGCTTGAGCTCTGGCACCTCTGCAAATCAATGCTTCCCTCTGCGAAGGGCTTGTCTATTTATTTTCCTGTTGAGTCATCCTCCTCTTATATAAGCACCAATTAGAGAGCACCTCTGTCATTTTTATGCTTTGATTTTGATTGATATTGAGTATGACTATGACTGGATCTTCGTTACTTTGAATTACAATGTTTAGTCAGCCCTTGATCTTTGAAAGTGCTCTGCATTTATGTTTTGCGGTCTCAGAAAGAGCTAGTGAGATACCACCTATTCATATTGCTTCATGCTTGTTTTGATTGAAGTGTTGGTATTTGAAACTCATTATTATTTGCTCGTTAGTTGATTATGCCATTGATATTAGTTTACCGTGACACCTTTGTGTCATTTGCTCATGTGGTTAACTTGTGATCTTGCTGAAATTATGGTTATGAGTTAGACATAGTTGCAACAACAAGATCAAACAGAGTTTGTCAAAGTTTTTCTTTCTCTCTCAGTTTGTCAACTGAGTTGCTTGAGGACAAGCAAGGTTTTAAGCTTGGGGGAGTTGATACGTCTCCAACGTATCTACTTTTCCAAACTCTTTTGCCCTTGTTTTGGACTATAATTTGCATGATTTGAATGGAACTAACCTGGACTCACACTATTTTCAGCAGAATTGCCTTGGTGTTATTTTTGTGCAGAAATCAAAGTTCTCCAAACGTCCTGAAAATTTACGGGGAGCAGTTTTGGAAAATATCAAAAATACCTGCGCCAGGATCCACCTCAGGGGGTGGGCCAATGGGCCACAAGCCCCTGTTCCGCCACCACCCCCCTGGTGGCGGTCGGCAGGCTTGTGGGGCCCACAGGCACTTGCCGCCCCGAACTCCAGCTCTATAAGTTGTCTTTCGTCCCAGAAATAAAAAGTTATCGTCGCGTTTTCGATACGGAGGCGCCGCCACCACCTGTTCTTCATCTAGAGGGCAGATCTGGAGTCCGTCTTAGGCTCCGGAGAGGGGAAATCGTCGCCATCGTCATCATCAACCTTCTTCCCTCACCAATTACATGAAGCTCTTCATCGTTCGTGAGTAATCTATTCGTAGGCTCGCTGGGCGGTGATGAGTAGGATGAGATCTATCATGTAATCGAGTTAGTTTTGATGGGGATTGATCCCTAGTATCCACTATGTTCTGAGATTTGATGTTGATACTACTTTGCCTTGCTTAATGCTTGTCACTAGGGCCCGAGTGCCATGATTTCAGATCTGAAATTATTATGTTGTCACCAATATATGTGTGTTTTAGATCCGATCTTGCAAGTTGTAGTTACCTACTATGTGTTATGATTCGGCAACCCCAGAGTGACAATAACCGGAACCACTCCCGGTGATGACCATAGTTTGAGGAGTTCATGTGTTCACCAAGTGCTAATGCGTTGGTCCGATTCTTTATTAAAAGGAGAACCTTAATATCCGGTAGTTTCCTTTTGGACCCCGCTGCCACGGGAGGGATGGACAATAGATGTCATGCAAGTTCTTTTCCCTAAGCATGTATGACGACACACGGAATGCATGCCTACATCACATTGACGAACGGGAGCTAGCCACATATCTCTCCGTGTTATAGCTGTTGCATGATGAATATCATCCAAATAAATCACCGACCCAATGCCTACGAGTTTGTCCTACTGTTACTACTGCCGTTACTTGTCTTGCTCTGCTGCTACTACTGTTGCTACTGCTGTTACTTGTCTTGCTCTGCTGCTGCTGCTACTACTGGTGCTACTGCTGTTACTTGCTTTGCTCTGCTGCTACTGTTGCTACTACTGTTGCTACTTGCTACTGCTGTCACTACTGTTGTTCCTTGCCACTGCTATTGCTCGTTACACTGCTACTACCTGTTACACTGTTGATCACCTACCGTTGACGGGAATTGACAACTTCCATCGACGCGGCAACGGAGGCGCCATTAATACAATCGTTAGGAATAGTCTGTTGTCAACAGATCGTTTCTGACACCGTTGTTATCATACTACTTTGTTGTTACTATTGTGCTCGCAGATACTAATCTTTCAGGTGTGGTTGAATCCGACAAATTCAGCTGCTAATACTCGAGAGTATACTCTCACCTCCTAAGGCTTATCTACAAATTGGGTCGAATACTCTACCCTCAAAAACTTCTGCGAACCCACGCGTTGGTGGGCCATCAACAACATTCTTCCAGTTTCATTGCTGGGGAGTGCTATCAGCATTCTTCTGGTGCCGTTGCAGGAGAAGGTTAGTTTTTATAAGCATTCGTCTAGCTAACGCCAGAGATTGCAGGATCAGCCCTTTTCTGGAGCCATTGCCAGGGAAGCACAGCTGACGTCAACCCCTCACGATGGTCTTTCCTTGAACTGTGTCGGGCCCGTTGGTTTGCTCCAGTGAAGCGGGCCCGCCCTAGGCCACAGGCAGGCGGGTCTGGGTACCCCCCATCCCAAAACGCCGAGAGGATTATCGAGGGCCGACATGGTCTTGGTGATGCGCGCTAGCGTCTGCGTCAGTCGTCCCGTTGTTCTCCTCGCATCCATGTTGGTTGTCAGTATGGTGCGCCTCGGGGCCGGTCGCTGGTGTCTGGAGAAGGAGGAGGGCAGCGCGAAGCGCGTCTCTCTCGGCCCCGCCCAAAGTGGGTAGGGCCCGGAAGCTTGCAGGCCCGAGGACGAGCACGCGGTGCGAGCCCCCAGCGCTCGACGCCTGTGGCCTTGAGGATGCACCTTGTTGGATGGTCTTCTGGGCGACGACGATCAGTTCCATGACTTGGCCCGCCCAGGCGTCGAAGCCCCCTGGTGTCGGTCATTGGCGGAGCATCTCTCTTGCCATTTGCAACGCGTCGTGTGCGCTGAGGTCCCCCAAGTTGATGCGACGCGCTGCGAGTGACTAGGCCGCCGCCCAGCCACCATGCGCCTGGGTGTCACGGGTGGTCGCCATGGTGGAAACGATGTTGACGACCTGGTACGAGCCGCTTGGTACCAGGACGCCGACATGCGAGGTTCCAGCCGCTGTGATGTGGTGGTCGGGGACCAGCTCGACGAGGCTCTGAGAAGTTGCTTGGTCGCCGGCCATCGGTGCAGCGGCCTGGGAAGGAGGAAGCTAGGAGAAGACCTTCACACGCCCCCTACCTGGCGCGCCAAATGTCAGATTTAGGGCTCCGCAAAACCGTAAGGATTCGAACACGGGGGCGTGTATGAAGATCTCTCCCTGCTCAGCCTCACCTAGCCCGCTACTCGATGGAAACGACGAAGGACTCACTCGATGGTGAGGGGAACATAGAACACAACAGTTTACCCAGGTTCGGGCCACTGCGAAGCGTAAAACCGTACTCCTGCTTTTGGTGGATTTCCTCTCGCGGAGGTTAGTGGATGAACTAGTAAAGTGCTCTCGAGCGTCCGGAGGACAAGTGGTTGCATGTGTAGCCCTTGGGTTGGAATGAACTCTCTTTCGGTCCCCCTCTCAAGTATCCTACTCTCATTATTTATAGTGGAGGCCCGGGTCCTCTTCCCTTACCGTTGGTGGGAAGGGATCCCACAATGGCCAGTTTCGATGGGGGACAAGGGAACATGCTTCCCCTGTCAAAAGTGGTCTTCACGTGCAAAGTAGCCGCCAGCGCTGCAGAGGTGGGCGCATGGATGACGCCCTTCCCGCCGGCGGTCGGTCGTGGTCTTGCAGCACCGAAAGCGAAACCATTGGAAGATGCCTTTGGACCCCTGGGACGCTCCCACCTCCTTTGCACTAAAGGGGAAACTGTCCCGTCCTGTCATCTAGTGCTCGCTTGTCCTTCCCTGGCGTTACCGTTGACTCCTGAGGCCCGGCCTTGTCTCGAAATATCCGCCGCTTTGGAGGGGTCCTCAGGAGGCCCCCTAGGGTCTTGATGTCGCTCTTCCTCGCGAGGCTTGGCCCCTCACGAGGGCCTTCCCCCGGGTGGTGCCGTGTCAGTCGATCTTGTGTTGATGAAGTGGGCCAACCCTGGGCCGCAGGCAGGTAGGTCTGGGTACCCCCATTCCCAGAATGCCGATAGATACTAACTTGTAACGCCCAAGATGTGATCCTATCCTTATTTTGGCAAGAGGGCCTCGATAAGGATAGAAGCTCATCTCATTGTTTCGCAAGAATGGATATCGTTACAAGTACACATATATGAGAGATGATAATATGGAATTGTCTTACACTCACCACAAGCTACAACATGAACAACACAATACAACAATATATTCAAACGACATGTAGAAGAGCAGGGTTCGACTATGAATGAAAACAAACGATAATCGAACGACGTCCATCCTTGCTATCCCAGACTACTGACCTGGAATCCAACCTAGATCGATGAAGAAGAAGAAGAAGAAACTCCAAATAGAACAATCATAGCGCTCAAGTCGAAGTGTCGGTTTACCTGTAGCTGCAACTATGGTTGTACTAATCTGTGAGCCACACAGACTCAACAATCTCATTTCCGAAGGTATCAAGACTAGCAAAGCTTAATGGGTGAGGTATGGTTAACTGGTGAGGCTACAACAAGCAACTAAGCATTTGTTTGAGTGGCTAACTTACGAGTACAAGTATGAACGGGAGGTGATCTACACATAACGGACATGAACTAATGATGAACAAAAGAATTATCTTGAACATCTACTTACGTCAAACACAACCCCACCATGTCCTCTTCAGGATACAAAACTCACGAGAAGAGACACTCACGGTTACGCACATAGTTGGCAACTTTTAGTTAAGTTTAATTCTAGTTATCTAGAACCGGATGTTAAACAAAGTTTCCAAGTTTGCCACATAGTCGAGGGCATGACTTTCCGAAAGATTTAACCTGCACGGGTGCTCTAACAAGTCCATCACAAACTACCACACGCTGTGTTGGAAACCTTAACCGTGGAAAACCCGTGATCTCCTCGGATTCCCAGTGGAAAACCATAACCTCGAGATAGCCCAAAGTATCCTCGGAATCCCTCGCACAGGACGTTTGAGAAGAGGAAAACTAGTCCAGCAAGGCCACCTGGTGAGCCAGATCAGCATCTAGAGCTGCACACTCTACATCTACGGGCGTCATCCATCTAAGCAAAGTGGACGATAGCCTGAAAATGCTTTGAGTTGCCCTAAGGTGGCACGACAGACTGCTAGGTGGGTGGACCAACACTCATGAGGAGCACTGGCCTGGGGATTTGATTAATTATCCACGAGGTGGTCAAACCCTATGCATATTTTAGTTGCTATTAAGTTAATAGTACCAATGTTAGGCTTTACCAGGCGGACTTTTATCTCAAAACAAAAACCAAGGGGGTCCTCATAACAACCCCAAACATGTTGGGAGCACTAAATTATGGAACATAACACGGGTAGCCGAAACTAAGGTAGCAAAGATATAACAAAACACCAGGCTAAAAGGCCAAGACTTCAACCTTTTACCAAGTATATAGGTGCATTAAATTAAATAGCAATAATATGGTGATATAACCAGGAACCCATGTTTTGACATGGAAGCAACTGCAACTACAACTAGCAATGTTATAAGCAGGCTGAGCAAGCGGTAACACAACCAAACACTGGTTTGCTGGTTATGGAAAGCTTAGAGGCTTTCATGGAAATGTTGGGAGGTTCACATTAATAGGTGGTAGGCAGCGAGACATAGCGAAAGAAACAAGACAACCAGCATGGCAATGATAGTAATGGTATCTAGGAAAATGGTCATCTTGCCTATGATCCAATTTGGAAGAAGAACGAGTCCATGAAGCAGACAAACCAAAGTAGACGAACGAATCCTCACACTTCGACACGCTTGCGCAACTCTATCAAGAAGAATCAACACACAATAAACACCAAATGTATACATGACATGATGCACAACCTGTATGATGCATGTCCGGTTTAATTATGCAAGGCACGACAATCACAACAATCAAATACTCCCTCCATCCGGAAATACTTGTCTAAGGAATAGATGTATCTAGATGTATTTTAGTTCTAGATAATTCCATTTCTATCTATTTTTTGACAAGTAATTCAGGACGGAGGGAGTACTACATATCAAATGAAGCTCAATATGCAACGAGTTGCATATTGACGAAACTCCATATTTAATTACTTAGTTCACTCCCGTTTAGGTACACGACAATAGTAAATATTGGTAAACAGGGCAAGAGGTGAAGCATAAATAAACTACACTATGTAGGCATTTTAAATGAGGTCGGAAACTACATATAACATTTCCGAAATGACCCCATGTGTTAATTTCAAAATTAGTCCATATCTGAACTAACACATTTTTATATTTACTAGCAAAAGGGCCCATGCGTTGCAACGGGAGAAAGAAATACCACACGGCACACGCTCTTAATTTATAAAAAATTGTCTATAATTTGAGAATTTATAGTTACGATACAAATAAAGATGGTCTTATCCTACAAAAATGCAGTTCAAAATTTCACAGGTCTTCTATTTTAACACGGCTTGCATGTAGATTTAAAACATACAAAGAATCAGTCAAGTGACCTTCAGTTTCATCTCTAATCCTGATTTTGTTGACGTGTTCATTCCCAACCCGGATGAGTACCGGCATGAAAGAAAGACGAATAATGACTTATTTATTAAGATAGCACCCTAGATAGTATTTTTATTAAACGTTTAACAGATAAAATAATATCATATTTAAATTCTACATATTTTTCTAATCAAATTCCATGTATAATATGTTAAATTTGGAGTTACGGTTTAAAAGATATGAGTATTTAAAAAAAAATTAATATATACTACGAGTTTAATGTCATAAACAGTAAGGACTTTTTTATAAGATCACCTCGGTGGGTTTTCCGACGGAAGCGATAGCCTCTTTATTATTAGGTAAAGATTAAACAACAAAATAAAGTGGTGCATGTGATTCTACACGTCATTCTAGTCGATTTACATATATAGATCATTTAAAACGGAGCTACGGTCTAAAAGTTATGAGCAACACAAGATGACATGCCATGGATGCAAAATGGATGCAAATGACAGCCACAACATGTTATTCATGGATGTAACAAGATATTATGAAACTACATATATTTCTAGGCAAGTTTAATTGAGGCCAGAACAACAAATAACAATTCCGGAAGGTCCCCACATGCAAATTAAGATTTGATATTGTTCTGCCAATGCACAATTTTAGAGTTGCAAAACAGGAGAATAAATGCTACCATGTTGTTCTAAACATTTTTCTAGCCAAGTTACATATATAAAATATTTTGAATTAAACCATTTTAGCATGGCATTTATGCATATTAAATTAATACAACAAGTTCAACATTTTAATCATGAATGCAAGTTGGATATTGCGAAATTACACAAAATTCTAAGCAATTTACATGTTGAAATCATTTTAATCCGGTGCACGGTTAATTAGATACAGATTATATCATTCTAATATGGCATCTATGCAAATTTAATTAAACAACACATTTAATTTTTTTTACATGCATGAAAGTGGCATTTTATTAGTCTACATAAAATTCTGGACATTTTACATCTCTAAAGTATTTTCATACGATGCACGGGTAATTTGTTATTAGCAATGCAAAAAATGGCTTATTCTGTAAATTTTCAAATCTGTGGACATTAGACAAATGCGCCACAATACAAAAAATGCAACGGGCTGAAACTGCATGAACTCGGCCGACATGAGCATGGCGCAATGAAGCAAATCTCGCTCTAGGCAACAACTAGCTATAACAAGGACGAGCACTGGGCTGCTCACCACAGGCCCAAGAGGGCAGGTCGGTTAGCGGGGCTGGGCGTTTCTAGAGGTCTGGGCCTTGGCGCCTGGAACTGAAGGCAGGCCGGCTGGGCGCGGCCCACACAGGGGCAAGGTGGCGGTGGTATTGGCCGGCCCACGTGACCCACGCGTGGGTCAACGTGGGGTGGGCGAGCGGCTCGGGCGGATCTCGCGCCCGCATGGAGGGGGCGCAACGACGCCGGCAGGGAAGGCGGGGCCTGGCGCGACAAGGGGCCTCCGGTTTGGTGCAGAAGGTCCGGCGACGAGGGGAATGGACAGATCTAGCCGGGATCCGCCATATCCGGGCGACGACGAAGGCATGGCACCGACATAAGCCAAAGTGGAGGCAGACTTGGGGCCGGCGTGACCTTCACGGCCATGGCATGGGTCCTCTGCAGGGGCGGGCCCAGGATTTTGATCCCGTGTATTCAAAATTGCAAAGGGTGCAAAAAAATTCGACAGTATAAAGGCTAGCTAGGTTTTGGCGTGTATAATTGATTGTTGCATCGCATAGCCCTACTATATAATGTATGTATAGAAGATGACATAATAATACTAACATAATATCCCAGATTGCTATATCAGATCAGACTTGAAATAATTTAAATCATGTGGGTACCAATTTCTCAACATATCAAAGAAGAAATATCTGAATAAGAAAACATAAAAACGAAAATGGTAGGAAAGCTTACAAATTACACGTTAACTTTCCGACTCTTTAAGGCTTGGAAACTAGTAATGATGTCCTCATCCTTAACTTGCTGGAAGAATTCCCTTTCAATGAATGTGACCAAGCAGTCATTCAAAAACTTTTGTCCCATCTTGCTTCTGAGTTTGTTTTTAATATAATTCATTGAAGAAAAGACCCTCTCAACACCAGCTGTTGCAACAGGAAGAACTAGCACCAATTTCAGAAGTTTGTAAACAATGTCATACCGAAGAATCCTATCTGTTTTAACAAGCATCATAGACAACTCCGCTAGACTTCTCAAATTTGTGAAGTTTTCATCATTTCTCACATCAGTTCAGTTGAAAAGGCAGCTGGACCAATTCTTCTAATTCAAAATCATGAGGATAGAACTCCGCAAGCTTAACGAGGTTCTCAACATTAAAAGCAGAAAATGACTTGGCTGGACTGAATGATGCCATGCATCTAAGAAGACTTGTGTTTACCTCATCAAATCTGTTATTAAGCTCTTGAAGTTCCCTATCAATAACACCCAAAAACATATCAGCATGAAACCGATGGTAATTAATGGCATCTTTGTAGAACCTCTTTGCTCTTTGTATAGGCTTGTACTTCCCATCCATGTCAACAACTCTAAGATGATGCTTCACACAAAAAGAAGTGACCTTATCAAGAAATAATTTCCATCCATCATCTTCTCTTAGAACCTCGAGTTCATCCTTTGTAAATGCAAGAAGATCCATTGCATTGACAATATCCTGATCCCTCCTTTGCAAAGCATTGCAAAAGCTATTTGTTAGTCCAAATATCTCATTCATTAAGTGCAACAAGAAAACAAACTCAAATGACTCAAATACTTCCAACATAGTTTGAGCTCCTAAAGCCTCAGCCCCTTTACTTTCTTTCCCAACCCTGAAGAGAATTTTCTTGATTGAAGGATACAAAGCCATAACACGAATTACAGTTTTATGGTGAGAACCCCATCGTGTATCACCTGGCCTTGATAAGCCCATCTCTTGATTTAATCCTTGACCACTTTCAATTTCACCAAGTTTCAATGCTTGAACCATATACTCTGCTTGTGCTATGCGAAGCATGCGGATCTTTTTACAAGACATCCCAAGAACATTCAACAAATATGCTAGTTGCCCAAAAAACCATTGGCAATCAATATTTTCCTTAGCAACAGCTACAAGGGTTAGTTGCAATTGATGGGCAAAGCAATGAACATAATAAGCAGAAGGGGAGTCTTCCATAATTAGTTTCTTCAAACCATTCACATGACCCTTCATATTACTAGCTCCATCATACCCTTGCCCACGGATTTTGGATAAGGGCAATTGATGTCTAATAAGTAAGGACTCAATTGCTTCTTTAAGAGTCAATGATGTCGTATCTTCAACTTGAACAAGACCAAGAAAACGCTCAACCGGCTCTCCTAATTTATTGACAAAACGCAGACAAAGAGCCAATTGTTCTTGCTGATATGCATCACTAGATTCATCGGCGAGAATTGCAAAACACTCGTCACCAACTTCATCTATGACAAATTTAGTTGTTTCAGCAACACAACAACCAATGATTTGTTTCTGAATCTTGTGGTCTGTCATTTGACAATTATGTGGAGCATTGTCTAGAACCACCTCCTTAACTTCTTCAAAGTTTCCTGCTAGCCAGTCCAAAAGTTCCTTGAAATTTCCTTTATTTTTTGAATCTCTTGATTCGTCATGTCCACGGAAAGCTAGACCCTGGCGCAAAATATATCTTATGCACTTAAGTGACCATTTCAACCGAGATAGATACCTTGCCTTGAACTGTGCGGTGTTTGATGCAATTGACTCATGAATTGATGTTTTAGGTGTGATGAACATATTATATTTCTCTACGGCTTCAGAATGGGCACTATTGATTTCACCGGCATGTTTACGAAATCTAGCTTTCATGTTCCAATTTCTGAACCCTCCATTGATGAAACTATCTCCACTGGCAAATTTATTGGCATCTTTGAATAAGTAGCAGACAAAACAATATGCAGCATCTCGATCAACACTATACTCAAGCCATTCGAACTCCTCAAACCACTTTGGTTGGAACCGGCGCATACCTCCACAATTATGTTGGGGGAAATCCTCCTTCTTCATTTTTGGCCGACATGGTCCCATTGCGATGTATGCCCTTCTAACTGAATCTTGGTCGTTGACAACATATCCCGAGATAGGCATCCTCAATCCAGGGTCATGCTCAATGTCATAATTGCCGTCATCATCATATTCATCACCAGATTCATCATCCTCTGAAATTTCGCCAATCTCCGGCTCAGTGCTAGCAGCTCTCTCTGGTATCTCCGGTTCAGGTGGAATGTTTGTCTGAGTGCCATTGTGACCTTGGAATAACACAATTTGCATCTCACTACTCTGATTTTCATTTTGCTTTTGTGTTTGTCGCTTCTTTGAGGCAGCTCTTTCCAAGAATGCCTTCAAGTCAACAGCAGGACCACTCTTTCTCTTCATGTTTCACACCAAAAACAACCTATTCAATCAGAAAAAACAATAACAGTTAGATCATCTGAATTTCGCACAAATTACATCTGGATGTTTCTGAATTTATATGTCACCTCAAGTCCTATATGATTAATTGAAGGGTATACTTTGGAAATTAGAAGGGAAGAACGGATTGACAAACCGGCCAACAGCCCAAAACCAAGATCAAGGACGAACCTTGCTGACAGAATTGAGTGTTGTTCATCTCATAGGCTCCTCCAGCCAGAACTTATTTGTCATAGATTCAGAAAACAATCATTGCTGAAACAAAGCAGCACAATAACCAACGAGCCAAGATCAAGGACGAACCTTGCTGACAGAATTTAGTTGTTTCAGCAGCACAACAACCAATGTTTGTCCTAAATTCGTGCCTCTTGGTCAATGTCGTGGAGCAGCCTAGCAGGGAACAGGGAGACAGAATTGAGAAGTGGTGCTCGCAGCTTGCCCACGCGCCGTGCCGCGCCGTCGGCCGGTGTCACCGTCTTCAATCAGCCGTCGGCGCACTCGCCGACTCGCACCATCGTCGATCAATCTAGGGCAGTGCTTTCTGTTCGGGATTGGGGAACGATCGATGGCCGCAAAAGAACAGAGGTCGTCTACTGTCGTGCGAGTAAGGAAATAGCGATGCCAGCACCGATCGTGGTTCTAACTGGGCCAAGTAAGCAATCCGGTCATATAGTGGAGGGAGGCGGAACGAATATAGGCTGGAGATGGGCTTGTGTAGCAGCTTGTGGCCCATTTATCTCACTGCTATGTATTTTTCCATACACATATGTATTATATATGATATATACCTAGTTTTTTGTCAAAAAATTTGGGTATTCAGTTGAATACCCTTGAATTGAAGTGGGCCCGCCCTTGGTCCTCCGGCGTTCGGGTGCGAACATTAGGCATGCGGCAGCATACGTGGACGACAACGCGCCCTAGGACAACGACAGGTCGTGGAGTCGAGGACCTCGACTCATGGAGGCGCGCGAGGCTGCAGGGCTCTGGTTGCCGGACATACCTGGTTGGCGGGCGGACGTGCCCGGTAGGTGGAGTTTTTGGGCAAATCTGAGCCTCTCATCTCAGATCTGAGGGCTGAGAATGGCTAGTGGTGGATTTCGAGATTGAAAGAGGTGGATCTAGCAGGTGGAGTTTTTGAGGTTGGTGGATGCAATTTTGGATAGGGGAAACTTTAATGGAGCGAGAGAGCTTTTTTCACAAGGTGGGCTGATATAAGGAATGGACATAGGTGGGTTGCACCTCGTCCATCCGATCGCGATCCAATAACCACGAACAAAGGGAGGGGCTCGGTGGTTCTAGTGAAGTGTGTAGATGGTATAGGTGGGGATGAGAGGGAACTGGTGCGGCCCATGACAGAGTTTTAAAACGCGAAAACGTCCGACAATTAAACCAGCTATAGTGCCGCTATATATTTAACAGTTCGGGTATCAAACAAACTCCGGTTGCGACGAAATTTGGGAAGTGGCCCACCTACATTAAAATAAGAGCGCACGACAAGTTTCAACCCAATCCGATAAAATTTTATACACACTTTTATAAACAAAATTTTAATGATGTCGCGGGCGCGTGCGTGTGTGATTGGTCTCGAAACGGTTGACGTTAGAAGTGGAGAGAACTGACAACTAATAACAGATGCGAGTTTTTGACAACTGACTACAACGGAGTGCTGATGGAATGCAGATGATGCGAATGATGCGATGATGAATCCAACAACCAAATAAAGTATATGGCGATAACGAAATAAAAGGGGAATCTTGTGGAGCTTCGGTTCCGGGCTGTTATACCTTCTCCCTAGTTTATGGTGCACAAGCGGTACTCTGCATGGGACTCACATGCAGGTTACCTTGAGCACAAGCTTTCAATGAAGAATAGCAAGAGCAGTTGCGCCAAGATGACACCACCCTCCTCGAGGAAGATCATCTCGAGGCTGCACTACATGCCGCATGATACCAGCACACCCTGTGCTGCTACCATAGCCGTAGGGTGCGTGCCGAGGGCATAGAGGAAGGTGACCTTGTCCTTTGATAGACTCAGTCTACGAAGGGAACAAACAAGTTGACGCCAGAGTGGGAGGGTCCTTACCGGGTGGTACAAGTCACTAGGCCTAGCGCAGTCCTTCTCGAGACCGAATATGGCACTCCGGTGCTCAACTCGTGGAATATCGAGCATCTTTGTAAATTCTACCCGTGAGGCACGTTTACCGGGCTACCCTACAACCCCTTTTGTGCAAGTCAATTCAAGAAGGCTTGTAATCCTTTGTACAAATCCAGGAGAAGATCCTATGCGTAGTAAATAAGGCTAAGTGTTTCTACAACTTCTTGCCAAAGTACATATTTAATTTACAACCCTACATGAAATGTTGTGATCACATTTACTTTCTTGAGGTTGTCTTTGGGCCGCCAAGGTTCCTGGTCTCCTCCTTTTCTATTCTTTCTTTTTTCTCAAAAAGAAGAAGGGCCCTCGTGCATAGATCTTCCCAGGGGGAGGAGTGACGATAGGGATGCTTGTGGCCAAGATAAAAGACGAGCACCTTATAGTACAAAATGCAATGGAAAGAAAGCTAAGTTATAGTTATTTGTCTGTTGTGAGCTATTTTCTCTCTTCCCTTGAAATAATTCCACTTGTATGAGAATACCTGCACACGAGGAACCCTTGTCGACTGTGCTTTCACTCCTTATTGTTTTGAGTCCGCTCAACAATCTGAGAAGCCGCGGCAGAAACGACAAGAGGGCCTGCCGACAACCATTGTCGTTGGCAAGCCACTAAGGACCCACTTCTTGAAAACCCTCGCGGCAAGGGTACGTGGACCGGTAGACGTTTCCGATAAGCGTAGGGACGATAAGCATACAAGTGGCAGTTCATACACACGGAAAAATAACCATTTAGCAGGCATGACAAACATTTAAAACTTGGCGGCTATACCCTATAATTTTCTTTGAATATTCTTCACAGGATTACATAAGGTACTATTTAAACATAGAAGGAGATCTTACACTACGATGTGGCGATTGATATGGAAATGAGGCCTCACAGATGGAGCGCCAAGTTCAAACCAGCCAATCCCGGATGCAATGGCGCCTTCTAGATCCTGCCACGTCGTGTTGCACCTACTCGGAGTCGTCACCCTCGAGCTCAGCTTTTCTGGAGATTTTGCCATGGTCACTGTCACTGGAGGTGTCGAGCTCGCTACCACTAGAGCTTTGTGCACAACACTCTAGCCGGGTGCCGGAGGTCCCGAAGATCCTCACGGAGAGGGTGGCATATCCACCAAACCTGAAGCGGAGAAGATGCTGTGAACCCAGGCGACGGGAGTGCATGAATGACTTCCACCCCCGCGTTAGGAACATGGCACTGCCAGGGGAGAGGTCAAGCGCCTTCCAAACGGGTCTGTGGCAGCATCCATCTGCCCGGAGCCCCAGACCTGCAGGCCTGCTGCCTTCCATGGCCGTGGCAAAGGGACCGGCAAGCCGCAAACTTGTGCGCTGCATCCCACACACGAGGCTCCATCCGGATCGATGGGAGAGGAACGCCACCATGGCCACCTCAACGTGGAGCATCTCGTCCTGCACGGTCTAGAGCCGTGCTTGTACCACAGGAACAGGCACCGAACCCTGCTATTGTCACCACAATACGCATCTGGGGAGGGGTCCTCGAACCGCCTGCTGGTGCCCAGGCTCGATAGAAACCTCTGACCCTCACCATTGTGACTCTGGCTATTGAAGGCTAGAGAGGAAGATGGAGGAGAAGAACAGCTTGTTGGGGAACATCGCATGGGAAATAAAAAAATCCTACGCTCACCAAGATCGATCTGTGGAGATCAACAACTACGAGAGGGTGAGTGCATATTAATGCCCTTGTAGATCCCTAAGCCGAAGCATTGAGAAATACAGTTGATGTAGTGGAACATCTTCGCGATCCAATCACAAACGTCCCGATCAAGTGCCGAACAAACGGCACCTCCGTGTTCCACACATGTGCATCTTGATGAAGCCTTCACCACCTCGATCCAGTGAGCGTGGGTGAAGTAGTAGCTGAGCTCTCTGGCAGGACGACAACGTGGTGGCGGTGGTGGTGGTGCGATCTCGACAGGGCTTCACCAAGCACTATCGCGATCACGACGGTGGTGAAGAACTATGAGAGAGAGAGAGGAGGGCCCCGCCATGGCCTTTCAGGTGCTACTGCCTTCCCTCTCCTCTAGAATATATACGGGGGTGGAGGAGACCGGCACCCTAGGGTTTCCCTAGGGTGGGGCGACAACCATTAATAGGTGGCTTCGCCCCCAAGGAAGGACAGGCATCGGCTACCTCTGGGCCAGCCCTCCTCCTTGGCCGCATGCGCCTTAGGTGGGAGTGGCGGCCATCCCACTAGGGGCTGATGCACCACCTCGCACAACCCATGGGGCCTTCCGGGGCAAGTGGACACTCCCGGTGGACCCCTGGAACTCTTCCGGAAACTGCATCACAAAACCGGTAAATTTCTGAAAGTCTTTCAGAACTCGAATACAAACTTCCCATATAACAATCTTCATCGTCGGACCATTCCGAAGCTCCTTGTCATGTTCGTGATCTGATCCGGGACTCTGAACAACCTTCGGTCGCCAACACAATAACTCAACTATATCTATATCATCATCGAATGTTAAATGTGCAGACTCTACGTGTTGAAGAACTATGCAGACATGACCGAACACCTCTATGATCAATAACCAATAGCAGGACCTTGATGCCCATACTGGTTCCTACATATTCTACGAAGATCTATATCGGTCGAACCAACGATGTCAAGGATTCAGTTAATCCCGTATACCGTTCCCTTTGTCCATCGGTATGTCACTTGCCCGAGATTTGATAGTCGGTATCTCCATACCTAGTTCAATATCGTTATTGGCAAGTGTATTTACTCGTTCCATAATATAAGATCACGTGACTAACTCCTTAGCCACATTGCTTGCAAGCTTATTGTGTTGTTATGTTATCGAGTGGGCCCCGAGATACCTTACTCTCATACGGAGTGACAAATCCTAGTCTCGATCCATGCCAACTCCACAGACACCTTCAGAGATACGTGTAGAGCATATTTATAGCCACCCATTGTGTTGTTATGTTTGATACACCAAGGAATTCCTGCGCTGTGAGTCGGTTACATGATCTCGTGGTCATAGGAATAGAAACATTGACATGCATAAAGCAATATGAGTAAACTGGATACGATAAAACACTATGCTTAACGTTTGGATCTTGTCAATCAAATCATTCTCCTAATGACGCGATCCCGTTAACAAATGACAACTCACGTCTATGTCTAGGAAACCTTATCCATCTTTGATGAACGAGCTAGTCCGGTAGAGGCATACTAGGGGTATTTGTTGTATATGTACCCACACATGTATTTGTATTTCTAATCAATAAAATTATAGCATGGATAATAAACGATTATCATGAACAAGGAAATATGATAATAACTACTTTATTATTGCTTCTAGGGCATATTTCCAACAGTCTCTCACTTGCACTAGAATTAAGAATCTAGTATTACATGGTAATGAATCTAACACCCATAGAGTTTTGGTGGTGATCATGTTTTTCTCATGGAAGAGGTTTAGTCAACGGATCTGCAACATTCAGATCCGCATGTACTTTGCAAATTTTTATGTATTCCTCCTTGATATAATCACAAATGGAATTGAAGCCTCGCTTTATGTGACTGGTCTTTTTTGAAACCTTGGGTCCCTGGCTAGAGAAATGGCACCATTGTTGTCAGAAAACAGGGTCACTAGATCCAGTGCACTAGGCCCAACTCCAAGATCCGCCATGAGCCGCTTCGTCCAGACACCTTCCTTCGCTGCTTCTGAAGCAACTATGTACTCCGCTTCACATGTAGAATCAACTACCATGCTTTGCTTGGAGCTGCACCAGCTTACCGCCCCACTATTTAGAATCAATACGTACCCGGTTTGAGACTTAGAGTCACCCGGATGTGTGTCAAAGCTAGCATCGATGTAACCCTTTACAATGAGCTCTTGATCACCTCCATAAGTGAGAAACATCTCCCTATTCCTTTTCAGGTACTTAAGGATATTCTTGACCGTTGTACAGTGTTTCACTCATGGATCACTTTGAAGCCTTCCGACTATACTTATGGGAAGGCTAACATCTCGTCTTGTTTAGAGCATTGCATACATGATAGAGCCTATGGAAAGAGCATAGGGGATGGCACTCATCTTCTCTCTGTCCTTTGTAGTAGATCCGTTTTGAACTTCTTCAAAACCTTATCAAGGTATGTGCTCTATGAAAGTCCAATTAAGCGTCTCGATCCACCCCTATAGATCTTTATGCCTAATATGTAAGCACCTTCTCCGAGGTCTTTCATTGAAGAACTCTTGTTCAAAAATATACCCAACTGTTTCCTTTGAGTATCCCATGAATACGAACTTATCCGCTTTGGGTTCAAGCTTATCCGACTGAAGCCTTTTTACATAAGAGTCGCAGACCCAAACTTTAAGAAGCGACAAATAGGTTTCAAGCCAAACCATAATTCATATGGTGTTGTCTCAACGGACTTAGATGGTGCCCTATTTAAAGTGAATGTGGTTGTATCTAATGCATAACCCCAAACGATAGGGCAAATCGATAAGAGACATCACACAATGCACCATATCTAATAAGGCATGATTATGACATTCAAACAAACCATTACGCTGTGGCATTCTAGGTGGCGTGATCCGTGAAACAATTCCACACTGGCTTAAGTGCATGCCAAACTCACAACTCACATATTCTCCTCCTCGATTAGATCGCAAGAACTTAATATTCTTGTTATGATGATTCTCCACTTCACACTAAAATTCCTTGAACTTTTCAAACGTTTCAGACTTGTGTTTCATTAAGTAAATATATCCATATCTACTCAAATCATCGGTGAAGGTGAGAAAATAACGATACCCACTGCATGCCTTAACACTCATCGGACCGCACACATCCATATGTGTGATCTCCAACAAGTCACTAGCCCATTCCATTGTACCACAAAACGAGGTTTTAGTCATCTTGCCCACGAGGCATGGTTCGCATGTATCAAGTGATTCAAAATCAAGTGACTCCAAAAGTCCATCAGCATGGAGCTTCTTCATGCATTTTACACCAATATGACATAAGCGGCAGTGCCACAAGAAAGTGGTACTGATGACCCACAAGTATAGGGGATCAATCATAGTCCTTTCAATAAGTAAGTTTCGAAGCCAACAAGGAGCAGAAGGAAATGATAAGTAGTTTGAGCAAGGAATTCTCTGCAAGTGTTGTAAGTAACAGTTATAGATAGTTCTGTAGCAAGATAACTCGTTACAAGTCACAAGTAACAACAGTAGGAAAGGTGCAGCAAGATAGCCTAATACTTTTTATATAGAAAAGGACATTCCTGAAAGTTCTCTTATATAAAGCAAGCGCTCCAAAGGACACATTGGAATTTCTGTGTAGTCATGTTCATCATATTAAGTTGATTCACGTTTTCTACTTTGATAATTTGATATGTGGGTGGACCAGTGCTAAGGTGATGTTCTTAATTGAACTAACAACCCACTTATGATTCCCCCTCTCCCAAGCATCCACAACTATGAAAGAAGAATTAAGAATAATCTAACCATAGCATAAAACATGTGGATCCAAATCAGGCCCATATGAAGCAACACATAAACTGAGGTTTAAGTTTCTGTCACTCTTGCAACCCATCATCTATTTGTTATTCCACAATGACTTCCCTTAGGCCCATAACATTGTGAAGTGTCATGTAGCTGACGTTCACATGACAACATCCATATCATCAGTATATCAAACGAATACTAACTTCACATAATTACTTATAACAAGACTTCTCCCATGTCATCGGGAACAATAATTACTACTCACACAACATCAACATGTTCATGATCAGAGGTGTAATAATAATAATTAAGGATCTGAGCATAATATCTTCCACCAAGTAATCCAACTAATATCAACTACAAGATGTAATCAACACTACTAGCAACCCACATGTACCAGTGAGAGGTTTTGAGACGAAGAATGAATACACGTGATGAACTAGGGTTGGAGATGAGATTGTGCCGGTGAATGTAACACCCAAGATGTGATCCTATACTTATTTTGGCACGAGGGCCTCAACAGGGATAGAAGCGCATATCGTCATTTCGCAAGAATGGATATCGATACAAGTACATGTAAAGAAGCGACGAGTATATGGAATTGGATTACACTCGCCACAAGATAATCATGATCATCTCAATACAAACACATATTAAATCACCATTAAGAAGAGCAGGGTCCAACTACGGATGAAATCAAATGAATAAAACGACGTCCATCCTTGCTATCCTAGGCTGCCAGCATATAACTCATCCTATGATCGACTAAGAAGGAAAATCGGAAACTCCAAATAGAACAACCATCACGCTCACGTCAAATTATTGCTTTACGTGTACATGCAACTGTTGTTGTAGTAATCTGTAAGCCAGAGGGACTCAGCAATCTCATTTCCAAAGGTATCAAGACTAGCAAAGCTTAATGGGTGAGGTATGGCTAAGTAGTGAGTCTACCACATGCACTAAGCATTTATTTGAGTGACTAAATTACGAGTACAAGAATAAGAGAGGGGTGATCTATGCATAAACGATCGTGAATTAATAATGATCAAGAAATGATCTTGAACACCTACTTACGAGTCAAACATAACCCCACTGTGTCCTCTCTCAGATTCAGAACTCATGAGAAGAGACAGTCACGGTTACGCACACAGTTGGCATATTTTATTTGAGTTTAGTTCAAGTTTGCTATGACCAGGTGTTAAAGAAAGTTTCCAAGTTGCCACATAACCGCGGGCACGGCTCTCAGAAAGATTTAACCATGCAGGGGTGCTCCACCTCATCCATCACTAACTAGCCAGAAGTTGCGTGGAAAACCTCAACCATGGAAAACCCGTAGGCTTCTTGGTTTCCCGATGGAAAACCTCAAGATCGAGATAGCCCAAAGTATCCTTGGAATCCCGTGCAGAAGACCTTCGAGAAAGGTAAAAGAAATCCAGCAAGGCCGCCGACGTACCGACGATCTTGATAGGAGCCGTGTATCTCGTTCTCATGGAACAATCAGATGAGCGTAGCGAACAGTGGCATGATAGAAATATCCCGAGTTGCCCCGGGGTGGCCCTGCACACGACTCTAGTTTGGACCAACACTCATGAGGAGCACTAGCCCCGGGGTTGATTAATTATCTGCGGGTGCCAACGGGTACTTAAGGTTTTAATTAGTTATTAAGCAAATGTAGTACCAATTTTGGGCCTTGCTAGAAGAGTTTTATCCCAGAACAAAAGTTAGGCAGGTCCCCATAACAACCCAAAGCATATTTCGAGCGCTCAATATGGAACACAACACTGGTACACAAGTAACTAGGGCGATAAAGATGGAACAAAATTCCGAGCCAAAAGACCAAGCCTTCCACCTTTTACCAAGTATATAGGTGCATTAAATTAAATAGCAATAATATGGTGATATAACAAGGAATCCATGTTGTCACATGGAAAGCAACTGCACCTGCAACTAGCAATGCTATAAGAAGGGCCGAGCAAGCGGTAACATAGCCAAACAAAGGTTTACTCGGATGTGGAGGGGGTTAGAGGCTTTTCATCGGAATGTTGGGAGGCTTGACATTCACGTGGTAGGTAATGAAACATAATGATAGAAACGAGACAACTAGCATATAAATGATAGTAGTGGTATTTAGGGAAATAATGATCTTCCCTGAGATCTCACTTGGAAGAAGTAAGTTTCCATGAAGTAGATGAACCAACGTAGTCGAATGAATCCTGAGACTCCGAAGTGGTTTTAGAACTCTATCAAGAAGAAACAATTCAGAAACAAACAATCAACACACGATAAACACCACAACATATTCGTGACATGATGTGCAAACAATTATGATGCATGACCATATGATTATGCAAGGCATGACACACACGACAATAAATACTACACATTAAGTGAAGTTAAATATGCAATGAGTCGTATATTGACGAAACTCCATATTTGAATTACTTAGTTCACTCCCGTTTAGGTACACGACAATGTTAAATGTTGTTAAACATGACAAGAGGTGAAGCATAAATAAACTACACTATCTAGATATTTTAAATGAGGTCGGAAACAACTTATAGTATTTCTGAAGTGACCCCATATGTTAATTTCGAAATTGGTCCAGATCTGACTATACACATCGTATAATTATTAAACAGAAAAACAAATTGCACCATGTGATTCTACACGTCATTCTTGTCGATTTACATATATAGATCATTTAAAACGGAGCTACGGTCAAAAAGATATGACCAACACAAGATAATATGTCATGAATGCGAAATGTATGCAAATGAAAACCAAAAGCATAGTACATCATGGATGCAGCAACATATTATGAAACTACATGAAATTCTATGGAAATTTCAGATATGGCATGTTCAAAATGAAGCAACGGTTCAACAAATACAACCAATACAAGATATAGCTACAATGTGTCCAAAACCAGCAACATGGCATTTTATACACACCAAAACATCCATCTACATGATTCTAAAATGCACAAACAAGATATGGGGCAGTAGTTGACAAGATGCTCAACAATCATCTCCTAACGGAAAACTGATAGAAGCATGGATTCTAGGAAATTAGCTTACAAAATGGCAACCTGAACACAATTTTAGACTTTCTGGAAATAACAGTTTTAACAGTGCATTTTTAGCATGAAGGCATATTGACAGCAAGAAAAACACATGCTACACGTCAAATAATGTCATGAAAATTTACTACATGGTAGTAGGAATGACGAACTTCATTTCATTCCACACTAGCGAGGACTAAATATGCACACATTCATAGCTAGCATCGATACACCATGGCAATCTGAAATATTCAGATTCTCAGACCTAGAATTATTTGATCCTACCAAACAACAACATCATCTTAGCATATTCACATGATGGAAACTATAGTTACACATGACATACATGCCATGGGAAACCGTCTAACAACAACTAGGCATAGCATGCTTCTAATCACTCCATCACACACATTCAAAAGAGGCATGATTTGCTTAATTCGAGCTTCACAAAATGGAAATTTATGAAAACATATTACAGTTTTTAACATGATAGCACATTGGGAGCAACAAAGGAACATGTTAATGATCACCTACATGGCAACTAGAGGCTTGGCATCAAAGTATACATCACATAGGACAATTCCACGAAGGAATTACATGCAAAAGACCTACAGAATAGTTGCAATCATCCACGCAATATGGAACAAATAACAGTTTAGACGTATTCATGAAGCACTTGCAAGAGAGCATTGAGCATGTACATGCAACCTATTATGCATGCAAATGCCACAGTCATGCAAAGCACATCAAGCACTACATTTTTCATATAAAGTTTGTTTAAATTGGAGCTATGGTTATTTAGTTATGAAATAAATTATTTTAACATGAAATTTATGCAAAACAATGCAAACAACAAGTTTAATATTTTACACGCTCATGAAAGTTGGATATTGTGAATCTACACAAAATTCCAAACATTTTTAATATTAAGTTTGTTTAATTTCGATGCATGGATTAAATCACACAAAATACAAAAGGGCGTTATAACAAAATAACATGCACACAAACTTGTTCAAATGACAAAACTAATTGAATAGATGAATTTATATGGATGTTTCTACCCCAAAATCATATATAACATGTAGGTATTTACTATGGGAAAAATGACACAACAATTATGCAGGAGTATGTCTTTTATGAAAATTTCGTGCAAACAACATTTTAAGTATTTTTAAAATGGATGAAAGTTCAAAATTATTAATCTACACAAAATTATACACATATACATATTTACAACATGACAATACGATGCATGGGTAATTATTTATTGACATTTTCAAATCATGCATTTTTATGTAAGTGTGTAGTTCCGACAATAATCGTTAAATTCTCTCGAATAGAAAAAAAACTATAATGTGCCGAATCTAGTAGAGGAACTGAGTGCAACATATTGTAGGCACACCCGGGTGGCGGATAGCAGCATGCTACTCAACTCGCTCCCGTGGGGACTGGGACGGCTCGGGGTCACGGTTGTAGGAGGCCGCGCTACTCAGCATTGGCGCCGGCTTGGGGGCGGGCCACATGCGTGGCGCAGCAGGCCTCACGACGTGGCCCACCTGACGGTCAACAACGCTTGAACGGGCGTCGTCCATGGCGTCCTCGAGCAAGGGGCTCACCGATGCTGGTGGAGGTAAACGGCGGGGCTGCAGCCTTGGGGAGGCATGGAGGAAGTAGAAGCGGGGCGAATTTGTTTTAGAACTCACTGGATCTGGCGGTGGCGCACCAAACGACAGCGAGGTCAGAGTTGTCGGGCGGCGGCGAGTCTTGGTGCGGGCGGCCATGGCAAGGAGCGGGTCGCAACAGCAGATGACAGAGCACTGACTTACGGGGTCGGCAAGAGCGGGCTGCTCTGACAGTGACTGTCATCGGCAGGCGATGACACAGCTTGCGAGGAGCTCCAACGACGTACGGGCGTGAGCAGGGGAGCTCGAGGGTTGCTGTGGACGCGTGAGCGCGCTTGTTCACCAGCGAGCTGCGACGGTGGCGGTTCGGGCCCGGGCGGGCCCCGAATAGCCTGGTGGGCTGCGGATGGTGGGGAGGCTGGCTGGCGACTGCTCGCCAAGTGGAGGCGAGGCTGTGGTGCAGCGCAGAAAATGAGGATGGTGGCTAGGGTTCTAGATTAGGAAGGGATGAGACGTCTATTTATATAAGGGAGACCAGGGTTTGTTGTTTTGCTTTGTTTTCGGACATACGATGGCGATCAAACGGCTTTCGACGGAGAGGGAGCTAAACTGGGCTAGTGGGCTGTCTAGAGTGTTTGTGCTGAGAGAAGAGAGGGAAGTTTGATGGCCTGATGAAAATTGAAAACACCGAAACGTCCAATGTTTAACCGGCTATAGTGCTGCTACAAGTTTAACGACTCGGTTATTAAACAACCTCTAAATGTGACAAAATTTGTGAGGCGGTCTACCTACAACAAATTATAACTGCACACCAACTTTTGATCCATTCCTAGAATGTTTTCTACATACTTTTAAAAACAATATTTATCGATGCTGCGGGCGCGTGCGTCTGTGGTTGGTCTTGAAACGGTCGACGACAAGAATGAAGAGAACCACAACTAATAACGGATGCTAGTTTTGAAAAATGAAGGCAACAAGGTGCCAATGCAATGCAGATGATGCATATGATGCGATGATGAATGCCACAACCAAACGAATGAAACAATAATAACGAAATAAAAAGGGAATCTTTTGGAGCATCGGTTCAGGGCTGCTACAACTCTCCTCCACCAACAAGAGATCTCGACCCGAGATCTTAAGGGGAAAGAGGAAGAAGAAAGGAAGAGGTAAAACTTAGTTGCTTCTTTGACAGACGAGTGAAACCAATGATCCTTGAAGGTTGCAAAAAGATGAAGAATGACATGAGGAACAAGCAAGAATTCAAAAGAAATTTGGGCAGCATTTCGGTAGGAAATAGAGGGAAAACTTGATGAGATAGAAATAAATTAACAAGAGGACACAACACTATGGTTAAATGGACAAGCAAGTAAAGAACATGAGCAACATCACAACGCCTCTGAAAAAATAATAGAAGTTAGATCATTGGAAAGAAAAGAACGGAAAAGAAATGACAATTTCTTCCACAACTAAATTTGGAAAACATCCTTGAGAAGAGGGATCGAACAAAGTTGTTGGAAAACCAACAACGAAAGAATAAGCTTGTTGGAGCTTATGGAAAACATCTCAAATTATGAGGTGACAACCTACCACTAACGGAAACAACATTGCTTGCAAGCAATAGGATATGCAAAACTTCTTTCACCAATAGGATACATTGAGAACATGGATCAATGATAATCGCCGTAATAGCAACAATCCTTAGGAAAAGCTTTAGGTGAAATCCAATACAAGATAACTTCAATGAAGAAATCATGAGTTGAAAATATGTCATGATCAAGAAAATTGGTGGGTTTAAATATCTCATTCCTGAAACAAATTCTCTTCGAGACTCCTCATGAGTCAAGAATGCTATAACACCACCTCAAAGGGTAATGGAGGAAGAATTGCACTTTGGAGTGCAAAACAAGGAATACTTGAGGTTCTCCAACTAGAATCTTGAAGAACACCTTGAGAATGAATTAAATCCTTGAAGAACCACCATAAAGACCCTATGTATACCAAAGAATGATAAAACAAAATGCAGGTTGAAAAGAATAAGAATGAACTTGAAAATATTTGGATGAAGCTTGGAGATGAGATACTTGAGAAAACTTGAAACTCCGGAAAGGAAAAGATGAAGCACTCATAATTGAGAATTTGATATCATGAACAACTCCGGAAGGATAGAATCACCTTGATGAAACAAGAATACGAATTACGTTATACCTATCCTTCACCAAGTTAAATAGATGACAAGCACGGATTGGCATACTACTTATTCTTCTTGAAAAAGATTGAAGAGAGATAGATAGGGCAGAACCTTTAAGAAGTCTTGAACAGAACACCAGTAATAATTTGCAAATGAATGAGGATACCAAAATGAATCGAGATACATGAGAACAAAGAGACTATGATATGCCTAATAGAAAACTTGAATGAGGCACTGGAATAATTGAGGTATGAACGAAGAGACAACAATTGAGAAGAATTTGAGAAACCTAGTTGAAAGGTGGGAATGAAGGGATCTTCTGAAATGATGGCCTTCCAAGGATTGAGAAATGAAAACAAATTTGAAATGCTCCAGATAGATATGGAAGGAATTTCTCATGATTTGAAACAATCTGAGAGGATGGAAACAAGCTTAGATGACGATTCTTCAGAAGAACGGACAAAGATTTATGAGAAACTCCCCTTCAGTCTTCCAAGCTGAGAATGAAGTTGAGAAACATCACCAAGAATTACGGAGATCTCCGCAACAATGAATAAGGAAAAGTTCGGGATAATGATGAAAACTAATTCGAAGCGATTTTGGAGGAGGAATATGACTGATGGAATCCTTTCTTATGTCACATTGAAAAGAACTTGAGATGTCAGGAAAAGATTGGAAGAGGCATGTATAATCCTGCATAAGAACCCCTGGGTTATGGGCCCACTCAAAATAAAACACCATTTAAACGATTTCTCAGAAAGGGAGATTGCACCGGTACAAATGAAAAACTTGATGAGGTGAGAACCATGAAATAATTGAAATGATTTGAATAGAAACATGAATCTTCAGAGATATCTTCATTACTTTGAATAGAATAGGGAGGTATGAAAAAACAAGAGAGGCTTGAATAAGAATTTCCAAGACAAGAATTATTTAAAGGATGAAGAGATTATTATGAACACAAAAATCGTGAATTGAATCCACCGGAAAAGAAAACAAGAATGAAGAATGATGAACTCCAAACTTCTGAGAATCTTCACAATGAATCACT
Source organism: Hordeum vulgare subsp. vulgare (assembly GCF_904849725.1). Taxonomy (NCBI): domain Eukaryota; kingdom Viridiplantae; phylum Streptophyta; class Magnoliopsida; order Poales; family Poaceae; genus Hordeum; species Hordeum vulgare. The sequence goes on along the minus strand of NC_058519.1, from coordinate 263,562,530 downwards.
GAATATGATTCGAAAGAAAATATAGCGGAAATATCAATGAAAAGAAAGGCACTTGGAAGATAATCTAATCGTTGAAGAAAAGGGCGGGAGGGTGAAAAAAACAAAGGCAACTTAGGACAGATGAGACGAAAGTCGGAAAGAAATAAGAGGATTGATATTGCAAATATTGGAGAGGGTTGAATACTTGAAGAGAAGTACACAGGATGGAAACGATTTCCATGGAAACTCCGGTTGATCAAAAGGAGTAGCATTGCCATAGGAATATGAGAATACTGCTTAGGACACATATGAAATCAAGACTTGACATCGAAGCAACTTGAATTACCATACTCCAACGAAACAAAGTATGAGGCTTGCAAATTAAGCGAGAAACAAATTCATGACAGAGATTCCGTCCGATATTTTCATGGTAAGGCTCGCACGGGCTCGATTGTACATTGGATTATGTTATTGAAATGACGCTCGAATATGCTCCCTAGGCGTAGCGAACTACAAGGCTTGGCGAAGCATATTTGACGAAGAATATTGAAACTATCCTCTATAAGAAAGACCGTAAAAAAACCCCACTATATGTCAAACCCCAACCTCACATCATGTATCTATTGGAAGATAATCCTATGTAACTACTTGAATTCCCACCTGAGAGCTTCTCAAATCTTTCTTAGTTATGCTATCACGTTGTAGGTACATGAACCTACTCAATGTACTCAGCTACATGACCTTTCCCGCAACTGTGAGCACATATCCAAGAAGTTCCGCAAACTCATTTACCCCAACTTTCGAAAAACATTGATACTCGACCTGGTAGATCATCTGAGCCATCTCCACCAGTATTGCAGAAAAGTCACTACACTATTTGCCACCAAGAAAAGTATTGAAGTGTTTTGATGTCTGTGTCTTGAGATACCGAGGAAGTTGAATGATAGCGATGTGTTGAAAACCCCTTGGATCTCTACTACTCGAAAACAGGAGGCACCAAGTATAGAATTTCGTCACATCGACATCATAGAGGCTCCAAACTACCCGCGTGATACTATTTTTTCAGTGAGAAGAGGAGTAGAATTAAAATTACTATGCAATAATTCCTCACCACAGCATAGAAGAAGAGTAAAAAGAATCCTACTCTCTGATATATAACTAGATACAAAGTAGTTTTTCACTATACTCAACTTGGCCAAGTTCGATCCATCGAGGGGCTCCTAGGTCGGTACTGCTCTGATACCAACTTATAACGCCCAAGATGCGATCCTATCCTTATTTTCGAACGAGGGACTCGACAAGGATAGAAGCACATCTTGTCATTTCGCAAGAATGGGTATCGATACAAGTACATGTAAATAAGAGATGAGTATATGGAATTGGCTTACACTCGCCACAAGCTAATAATGATCATCTCAATACAAACATATATTCAATCACCATTCAGAAGAGCAGGGTCCGAATACAGATGTAATCAAACGAATAAAACGATGCCCATCCTTGCTATCCTAGGCTACCGGTCTGGAACCCATCCTATGATCGATGAAGCAGAAAAATAAGAAACTCAAAATATAACAACCATCACGCTCATGTCAAAGAATAATTTTACCAGTACCTACAACTGTTGTTGTAGTAATATGCAAGCCATAGGGAATCCACAATCTCATTTCCAAAGGTATCAAGACTAGCAAGGCTTAATGGGTGCGGTATGGTTAAGTGGTGAGGCTGCAGCAAGCACTAAGCATTTATTTGAGCGGCTAACTTACGAGTACAAGAATAAGTGGGGGTGATCTTCGCATAAATGATCGTGAACTAATAATGAAAAATAAATGATCGTGAACACCTACTTACGAGTCAAACATAACCCCACCATGTCCTCTCTCGGATTTAGAACTCACGAGAAGACACATTCATGATTATGTACCGAGTTGGCATATTTTATTTGAGTTTACTTCAAGTTTGCTATGACCGGGTCTTGAACAAAGTTCCCACGTTGCCACATAATCGCAGGCACGGCTCTCAGAAAGATTTTATCCTGCAGGGGAGCTCCAATTCATCCATCACAAACTAGCCACAAGCTGCGTGGAAAACCTCAACCACGGAAAACCCGTAGTCTTCTCAATTTCCCGGTGGAAAACCTCAACCTCGAGATAGCCCAAAGCATCCTCGGAATCCCGTGCACAAGACGTTCAAGAAAGTTAAAACAAATCCAACAAGGCCGCTGCATGTGCCAACGATCCCCATAGGATCCGTGTATCTCATTCTCTGGGCACAATCAGATGAGCGCAGCGTATAGTGGCCAGATAGAAATCTCCCGAGTTGCCTTGGGTTGGCCCCACACACGACTCTAGTTTGAACCAACACTCATGAGGAGCACTGGCCTGAGACTTGATTAATTATCCATGGGTGCCGGCTGGTCGCTATGCTTTTTATTAGTTATTAGGAAAATATAGTACCAATGTTGGGTCTTGCCAGAAGAGTTTTATCCAAAACAAATCAAGGGGGTCCCCATAACAACCCCAAGCATGTTAGGAGCTCTCAGTATGGAACATAACATCAGTACACAAGTAACTAGGGCGGCAAAGATGTAACAAAACACCGAGCCAAAAGACTAAGCCTTCCACCTTTTACCAAGTATACAGGTGCCTCAAATAAATAGTAATAATACAGTGATATAACAAGGAATCCTGGTTGTCACTTGTAAATGAACTGCATGCGCAACTAGCAACGCTATAAGAAGGCTTGAGCAAGCGGTAACATCGCGAAACAAAGGTTTTCTGGGATCTGCATGCCGGTTAGAGGCTTTTCATGGCAATGTTGGGAGGCTTGACATTCAGGTGATAGATAACGATACATAATGATAGAAGTGAGACAACTAGCATAGGAATGGTAGTAGTGGTATCTAGGGAAATGATTATCTTGCCTGAGATGCCGCTTGGAAGAGGAATGAATCAATGAAGTAGACGAACCAATGTAGTCAAATGAATCCTCACACTTCGAAGCGGTTTCAAAACTCTATCGAGAAGAAACAATACGGAGACAAACAATCAACACAGGATAAACACCAAAACATATTCATGACATGATGTGCAAACAATTATGATGCCCGACCGTAAGATTATGCAAGGCATGACACACACGACAATAAATACTACACATTAAGTGAAGTACAATATACAACAAGTTGCATATTGACCAAACTTCACATTTGAATTACTTAGTTCACTCCCATTCAGGTACATGACAATGTTAAATGTTGTTCAACATGGAAAGAGGTGAAGCATAGATAAACTACACTATCTAGGCATTTTAAGTGAGGTTGGGAACAACTTATAGTATTTCCGAAGTGACCCCTTATGTTAATTTCAAAATTGATACAGATCTAAATTAAGCACATTTTATAATTATTAAACACCAAAACAAATTGCACCATGTGATTCTACATGTTATTCTAGTCAATTTACATATATAGTTCATTTTAAATGGAGCTACGGTCTAAAAGATATGACCAAAACAAGATAATATGTCATGAATGCGAAATATATGCAAATGATAACTACAAGCATGGTACATCATGGATGCATCAAGATATTATGAAACTCCATGAAATTCTAAGCAAGTTTCATATACGACATGTTCAAAATGGAACAACGGTTCAACAAATACAATGAATACAAGATATAGCTATAAACTGTCCAAAACCAACAACATGGCATTTTATAGACACCAAAACAGCCACCTACAGGATTCTAAAATGCACAAATAAGATATGGGGCAGTAGGTGATAAGATGTGCAACAATCATATCCTAACGGTAAATTGAATAGAACCATGAATCACTAGGAAATGAGCTCACAAAATGGCTACTTCAACATAGTTTCAAACTTAGTGGAAATAACAGTTTTAACAATGCAATTTTTATCATGAAGGCAAATTGGCAGCAAGAAAACCACATGCTACAGGTCATATAATGGCATTACAATTTACCACATGGTAGTAGGAACGAGGCACTTAGTTTCATTACACACTAGCTAGGTCTAAATATTCGCATTTCATATCTAGCATCAATACAACATAGCAATCTGAAATATTCAGATTCTCATACCTAGAATTATTTGAGCCTACCAAATAGCAACATCATCTTAGCATGTTCACATGATGAAACCTACAGTTATACATGACACAAATGGCATGGTAAACCTACTAAAAATAACTAGGCATGGCATGCTTTAAATCAATCCATTGCACACATTCCAAAGAGGCATGGTTTGCTTAATTTGAACTTCGCAAAATGGAAAGTTATGAAAATAGATTGCAGTTTTTAACATGATAGTACATTGGGAGCAACAAACGAACATGTTAATGATAATCTAGATGGCAACTAGAGGCATGAAATCAAAGTAGACATGACATAAGATAATTCCATGAGGAATCACATGCAAAAGACCTACGAATTAGTTGCAATCATCCATGCAAGATTGAATAAAATAATAGTTTAGACGTATTCTCGAAGCACTTGCAACAGAGCCTTAAGCATGTAGGTGCAACCTATTATGTGTGCAAAAGCCAGAATCATGTAAAGCACATCAAGCACAATTTGTTTCATATAAAGTTTGTTTAAATCAAAGCTATTGTTATTTAGTGATGAAATAAATCATTTTAACATGGCATTTACGCAAAATAATGGATACCACAAGTTTAATATTTTATACATGCATGTAAGTTGGATATTGTGAGTCTACACAAAATTCTAATCATTTTAAATATTAAGTTCATTTAATTCCGATGCACGAATTAAATCACACAAAATACAAAAGGGTGTCACAAGAAAATAGCATGGACACAAACTTGTTCAAATGACAAAACTAATTGCACAAATGGATTCTATTAATTTTTCTACCGCAAAATCATATATAACATGTGGGTATTTTCTATGGGAAAAATGACACAACAACTATGTAAGATTATGACATTTATACAAATTTCGTGCGAACAACATTTTAAATATTTTTCACATGGATGAAAGTTGGAAATTATTAATCTACACAAAATTCTACACATTTACATATTTACAACATGACAATCCGATGCACGGTTAATTATTTATTGGCATTTTTTAATCATGCATTTTTCTGTAATTGTGCATTCTTGGCAATAGTCGTTTAATTCACTCAGACGGAAAAAAAATTCATAATGGGCCGAACCTGGTACAGTAACTGAATGCAACATATTATAGGCACACACGGGCGGCGGATAGCAGCAGGCTTCTCACCTCAGGCCCGTTTGGACCGTGGCTGGCAACTACTCACCAAGTTTCGGCGAGGCTGTGGTGTGGCACGAAAAATGAGGACGATGCTAGGCTTCTAGAATAAGTAGGGGTGGGATGTGTATTAATAGCAGGGAGACTAGGTTTTGCTGTTTTGCTCCATTTTTGGACCATACAATGGCTATCGGAGGGTTCCGGACAGAGAGGGAGCTAGGCTGGGCTAGTGGGCTGTGTAGAGTACCTCGGCTGAGAAAAGAGAGGGAAGTTTGATGGCCCGACGATAGTTAAAAACACCAAAACATCTAACGTTTAGCCGGCTATAGTGCCGCTATAGGTTTAATAATTCGTGTATCAAACGAGCTCCGAATGCAACGAAATTTGGTAGGCGGTCTACCTACAATAGGTTATGACCGCACACCAACTTTTGACCCATTTCGAGAATTTTTCATACACACTTTTAAAAACAATATTTTATCAATGTCGCGGGCGCGTGCGTGTGTGGTTGGTCTTGAAATGGTCTACGACAAGAACAAAGAGAACCGAAAACTAATAACAAATGCAAGTCTTGAAAAATGACAAGAACATGGCGTCGATGTAATGCGGATGATGTGAATGATGGGATGATGAATGCGACAACCACATAAATCACACAACAATAACAGAATAAAAATGGGATCTTCCGGAGTTTCGGTTCTGGATTGTTACAACTCTCCTCCACTAACAAGAGATCTCAACCCAAGATCTTAGAGTAAAAGGGGAAAGAGGTAGAAGAAAGGAAGAGGTAAAACTTAGTTTCTTCTTCGACAAACGAGTTAAACCAACGATCCTTGAAGGTTGCAAAGAGATGAAGAATGGCATGAGGAACAAGCAAGAATTCAAAATAAATTTGCGCATCATTTCGATAGGAAATGGAGGCAAAACTTGATAAGATAGAAAGAACTCGACAAGAGGACACAACACTCTGGTTAAATGGATAAACACGGAAAGTTTGAGGTCATTTGGAGCAAGTTGATTTTTCTGCCTTTATCTCGGTTTCCCAGTTCGGAATTCCAAATTCCAGATATTTCCCTATGAGTGATGTACCTTGCATATTCAAAAAGAAAAGGCACAAAAATTGTATGGTAATATTTGATAATGGACTGGATCAACACAAATATCAATAGTAATTTATGATGCAAAATGAGCTGATCAACTCCCCCAAGCTTAGACCTCGCTTGTCCTCAAGCGAAAGCCGAGCTCGAAAATAATGACCACATGATTTGAGAGAGAGAGAGGTGTCGATAAAAACAGAATATGAGCATGAGAGAATCATGAATATTAACTTAGCAGCAAGTATTTTATCATATGACCTCTCATAAACAAGTAACCATCCTTTCAGAACTCTTGGAGTATGAAGCTTCAACTTTACTGAAAATCACTAAAGTATGTTCTTAATTATCAGGGAAATTATAATTCATTATAATCCAGAGGAGAGTTTATGTAAGAGCTTTATTTTTGGCAAGTTCACATACTCAACTATCATTTAATATTCTATGATTGCTCACACTCAAGGCATATTTTTGGAGCTCATGTTTCCGTAGGACACACAGGAATATAGGGGCTTAAATGATTTGCCACCCAACTATTTATCTCAAGTATAATGTCAAAAATTATAAATCATGGTCATCTACAATCACTTGGATATATGAATCTCAATCTTTCCTCAACACATGATGTTAGACACTATAGAATTAATAGGTTGGAATAGGAACAAACTTTAATGACTCATGCACAAAGTTAAACTCGTGTAAGTAAAAGATAGGCCCTTCACAGACAGAAGCAAAGGTTGTCATGCGCTTTTAATTTGTTGGATGTGCGAACTCTTAATGGTAGGGAACATCACTTTATATTGCCCCTTATGATAACAAACTTTGTTATGCACTTTGTCTCTTTTATTTCTTTGCCAGCACAAGATCGTACAAAGCTTATTCCCCCTTGCAATAAAAGATCGTACATATATAGGAGCAATTTTTATTGCTCGATGCACCGATGAGAACTTACTTGAAGGATCTTACTCAATCCATAGGTAGGTATTGTGGACTCTCTTGGCAAGAAACTTGGTTTGAGGTTTATGGATGCACAAGTAGTATCTCTACTTGGTGCGGAACTTTTGGGCTTGCAAAGGATCTAAGGTAAGCATCACATGTTGAAGGATCCAAGATCATATAACTTCTATGTGAATATAAACTACCATGATGATTACGTTACCTTCCATTTCCAACATCAATACTTGACCATTTTATAATATTTGATTAACGCTCACAATCATAGAACATGCCCAGGATAGTATATTCATATGCGAGTCTTCTCTCCTCTATCATAATCTTGCTTAGATTGCAATAATGACTAATACTATGTTTGTTTACTATCAACATCTTTTATCACTTATACCTTTTTTGTGTGATGTCGTTACTTCTCATGGGATGAGGATATGATCTCTATTTTTATTTTTATTGACATGTTATGATGATGCGTGCCCATGGGTAAACCATAAAAAGTCAACTAATCTTAATTATATATCTCGCATACTCGATTACAAGGATAGATGGAACTCAAAGCAAAAATCCTAACCAAAGAAATTTTAAATTTATTTCTCTAAATGATGAAACAACTAAGGATCAAACTAAAATAGATAGTAATGATGGAAGTGATGGTGATACGATACCGGGGCACCTCCCCCAAGCTTGGAACAAGCCAAGGGTGGTGCCCATACCCAAGTACTCAATCGTCCTCCTCGGGTGATCGTGGTGGTGTAGCCTGAGTGTCTTCAGTACTCCAACGTGTAAAATCCCCATCATAGAAAGAAAATTTTGTCTCGGGTGTCCTGAAACTAGCAGCGAAGCTCATCCTTTCAAACCAAGATTCACACTCACAGTTTTGACCTTGGAGTTCATAGACTTGATCTTGGAGGTGATCGAGCCAATCTTGAAGCTTAGATAGAATCTTCCCACGTTCTTGTTGTCCAACTTATTTTCCTAGATGAAAGCCATGATCATGGAGTGGTTACCACTCAGACCACACTCCACCATCCCTTGGCACTTGAATATATCCTGTTCCACCGCTGCAAGCCTGGCCTTCTCGCTTCCCTCCTTATTGGGACCTTGAACATCCCGGATGTGAAGCACCCCCTCATGCATCTCAATGGCTCGAGGGTGCTTCATCACCTACGACAGGTAGGGGTTGATGACCTTCTCAAAGAACATGTCCTTGGAAGGGCTTGTTGAAGTCATGGCGATCTAAATTTGTCCAAAAAACGGCTCGAAACAAGAAAAGAGGAATATCTCACAATGCGGTGGTCAGAACACCCGGGAGAATATATAATGAATATTTCCGTGTAAGAATATGTGCTCAGGAAAAAATTGGAGTCCAAGAGGCGCACAAGGGCCCCACAAGCCATCAGGGGACAGCGAGGGGGTGTTAGCTTGTGCCTTCCTCGTGGGTCCCGAGGACTCCGTTTTATTTTTGTATTTTTTCTAAAATACCGAAACCAGTATTTTTTGGAATGGAGTCGGTTTACTTACCGTACCACGTACCTGCCGTTTTTCAGGTTTTAAGAGTGTTACGGAAGACTTCCTTTATGTGTTCCTCTGGTGTTATGACTTGGATGGCATTAGTTTCCTCATTAATGGTGTATTTGCAATATAATGCTTGATCCTTTGTCCATCCACCACTCTTGGGTTTTTACCTTTGAAATTATTGATTTTTATAGCACCGGAGCGATAAACCTCCTTGACAACATAGGGTCATTTCCATTTGGTGAGGAGTTTGCCTCCAAAAAATCTAAAATGGGAATTGTACAAAAGCACTAAGTCTCCTACATTGAACTCTTGTATTTGAATTCTTTTGTCATGCCATCTTTCAACCTTTTCCATAAAAAACTTAGCATTTTCATAAGCTTGTGTCCTCCATTCATCCAGTAAGTTAATATTAGATAACCTTTTCTCATCGACAAGTTTAAAATCATAATAAAGTTCTTGAATTGCCCAATAAGCTTTATGTTCTAACTCAAGAGGTAAATGACAAGCTTTTCCATAAACCATTTGATATGGGGACATCCCTATGGGATTCTTATAAGCGGTCCTGTAAGCCCACAAAACATCATCACATTTCTTAGACCAATCCTTTCTGGATCTATTGACAGACTTTTGCAAAATTAATTTTATTTCACGATTGCTTAGTTCAACTTGACCACTATACTCGTGACGATAAGGTGATCCAATTCTATGGTTAACATCATACTTAGCGAGCAGTTTACGGAAAGCACCACGAAAAAAATGTGAACCACCATCAGTCATCAAATATCTAGGTACACCAAACCTCAGAAAGATAATATCTTTAAATATTTTAATGGAAGTGTTATGATCAACACTACTAGTTGGAATAGCTTCTACCCATTTAGTAACATAATCAAGACAACTATAATATGAATATATCCATTCGAGAAAGGAAAAGGTCTCATAAAGTCAAAAACCCCACACATCAAATGCTTCAATAGAAAGTGTCGGTGTTTACTCACAACATAAGCCATGGGTAGGCTAAATATGGTGGGAACCGAAGGGGAATCAAAGGGTGCTGGGAACGAGGATGGTACAAGCATGGAACGCACGATGTACCCAGGTTGAGGGCTCTCCGTAGAGATAACACCCCTAATCCTGCCGGAGTGTATGATGTATCAAAGGGACTACAATGTGCTCCTTGAGCAGTTCTGTGGAGGAGGAAGAAGGAGCAGTCGTCTCACGTCTACCTCTCCTGTGTGGTGTGTGTGTATGATGTTGACGAACCCACCGACCTACAATAAGGATAAAGGTACAAGAGTGGGACCCAGCTGGCAGCCTCGCCTGCAGGCTAGGGGGTCCACAGGGGTCTTGTCTTGTCGCTGGAGGGCCCAGCCGACAGCGAGGTCCCGTCTGGCCGTGGGTCCTGCCGACTAGCCAGTAAGGCTCTCACGTAATGTTGATGCATGACACATGTGGTACATCCGGCGTCGTGCAGCGAGATTCGTCATGGGCAAACAGTACGGTCGTCTCCACTGTTCTCTTGCTGAGTGTAGTAATGGAGTGGGAGTTTGACGGGCCGACACTGTGTAGGGTGATGGATCGAAGCCGGAGGAGGTCAGCGGCATGGCCACCGACGCTGTACCTGCCGTGCACCCCGATCTAGTACCTTGGCTAATGCATAGCCACCTTTAACCGTAGGGTCTCGTCATGACCTACGATCTCATGTGACTTGAGCTCCCTAGCGGGCTAGTCGTTTGACTAGCCGGCCTAGGCACGGCTGCCTCGCTTCTAGCCGGTCGGCTTGGCCTAGACGGCCAGAGGGAGGTAGCCGTCTCGCCTCTAGCCACCAGGAGCTTCCTGGCCGGCCAGAGAGTTGGCCGTCTCGCCCCCAGCCCGCAGCTGCTTCCTAGCCGGCCAGGGGGACTTGGGCTTTGCAGAATGGTTCGTACTGTTCCTTCATGGTAGAAGGCAAAGGAGTAGGCTCGATGAGCCTACCCCGGGGTTATCCCCCGATAGTAGTCCCCGAAGCAGGGGAGGCCCGCCGCCCTGGAGCGGGTGGCCTCGCCGGCTTGAGTTGTTTGCTGTTGAATTCCTGCCGCCGCGTGCGACAGGAGATGCAGGCTCGGAAGCCGGCTGGCCTCCAAGCGATGCCTCGGCTTCGTCGTAGATTGCGCAAATTGTGCCACATGCCAGGCCCTCGCGTGACGTGATGATGAATTGCTCAGATGACGGGACTGGGCCTGAGCCCTGGGTCCCGCCACGACGCCCCCTCGGCACCCGCACGGAGGATCCTCTTCGGATTTACTCCACGACAGTTGAGTTCCGGGAGTCGTAATGCTCCCATAATAATCATGGATGGTGGGATCGGTGTGCACCGGATCCCCTCCCCACGATCCATCATGGGGTTTAAATGGTGTGCGGGGGTACCGAGTAGGCCATTCGCCCCCTTCTCGCCCCGCACTTGCGCCCCCTCCTTCCCTGAGCCTAGAGAAAGAGAGAGTCTCACCTTCGTCCTCGTCGCCGCGCAGACCGTTGCCGCCAACCCTTCGAGCTCTCGCTGCTTGCCGCCAGGTCGAATGGCTCCTCCAAGAAGGGCCAGCACAACGATGCCTGGCTCGGCAACGACATCTGCGCCGAGCATATTGATGCGCTCCGCCATCACCGCATGGTTCCTCCGGCCTCCCTCTTGGCCGTGCGGATTCCCAGAGCCGAGACCGCCCCGACATCACAGGAGGGAGAAGTAGTCGTGTTCAATGAACACTTCTACACAGGCTTCGGGCTCCCGGCGAGCAACTTCTTTGCCAACTTTCTTACATTCTTCGGCTTGCAACTGCACCATCTGGTGCCAAACGCCATCCTTCAGCTCGCCTCCTTCGTCGTCCTGTGCGAGGGCTTTTTGGGGATAGGGCCCCGCCTTGACCTCTGGCAGAGCCTATTCTTCTTCAAGCAGCAGTCCATCAAGATGGACAAGGCCGAGGTGGAGAAGCTCACGCCCCCCCCCCCCCCCGTCCGATGACCCCGTGTGGCGCGGCACTGGTGCATCACCGGACGAAGTGCGGCTTCCCCCAGATGCCGCTCCAGGACTCCATCAAGCAGTGGCAGAGGGGCTTATTCTATGTGAAGAATGCCAGCCCCTCCCACGGTGCCTTCAACATGCCCCCCTTCGCCATCGAGCCTCCGACGGCGAAGAAGAACTGGCAGACCAAGTACCGAAGCCAATTGCCGAGGTAGCACAGATAGGCGTCTACCTGGAAAGCCTGAAGACTCGTTGCCTCCTGGGCTGCTACCTGCTCACCACCATCATGACCCGCCGGATCCTGCCTCTACAGAGGCGGCCTCATCTGATATGCCAGATGAGCGGCCGTCGCGATCCCTGCCAGCTCTCCACCAAAAACTTCCATGCCGGCGCGGTGGCGAAGAACGTGAACCAGATCTCCTCCGCCAACATGGATGAGAGGGGAGATTAGGAATGGGGGTTGGTCCCTTACGACAGAGCCCATCCTCCCCCAGTGGTGAGCATCTTCACGGATCTTGTTTTTGTTGTCTTTGAAATTGTTGTTTCCTTAATTGAGTCGGCTGCAAACACTGCTGGATTAGTTGTTTGAGAACCTGCAAGGGCTCAACCCGCCAGCCGCCAACGTGGAGACGTAGGACCCCTCGGAAATTGAGGATGAGGGGATGATTGAGCCGTGGGACGCCGTCTCGGAGGAGGCGCTGGAGTCGGAGTGTTCCGAGCCGTCTGGTGAGCACCTGAGGCCTCCCCTTGTTGACTGGACGGACAATGATGAGATGCTGCCTTCTTCATATGATGCAGCCTTCGAGAAGGATGCCGAGGAGGTGGAGGAAATCACCAGCCCTCCCCTGACACAAGGCCTCCGGCACGCTGGCGAGACGGTCGTGCCAGGCGAGGCGGCCAGGAACAAGGGCAAGGGTGCCACAACCTCCAAGCCGCCCCCCAAACGCGTCGCGACAGGACCTCCATACGGAAGGCGAGCAGGCGGCGCCAAGAAGCTTCGCGCCAGCGCCAGTAGGAAGCAGGTGCCCGTCGTGGCGGGGTAAGAGTCCTTCGTTGTCTCTTTTTTTGTAGTGCGAGGATAGGCTCCTCGTATAGTGCCTGGCAGGGAGGCAGAAGACGTGGAGGAAGAAACCGCCTCCGCCACCGAGCGAGCCGGCTGGGCAGCTTGTCGTGGTTTTGTCACGGCAGATGTCCTCGTGAAAGGACTTAATACTGGAGCCATCGCACCTTGGTGGCGACTCAAAGGGGTTAAGCAGGAAAGACATGGCGATTTACCCAGGTTCGGCCCCTCGAGAGGAGGTAATAGCCTACGTCCTGCTTTTGCGTGTATTGATGTGGATTCGATTACAAGGGGAGCGTAATTCGCCAAACCTAGCACTCGATGATTTCTAACCTACCCTCTCGTCCCCTGGGACTCGCCTTTATATACAGGTCAAATCCCCTAGGGTTTACAAGGATACTTTCCTTCCTACGAATCGTGACCCCGGTAGTCTCTAAGTCGCTATCTTCCGAAGCTTCGAAACTTTCCACGATTCACAAACCGTCTTATGACCTTGATTTGACCAGGACAAGGCCCAAATACCTGCTCGGATGGATCGCCTAATGACTAACCCGGCCCAACTAGGGTGGGTCAGTCACAGGTAATATCCCCAACATTAGTCCCCAAATTGACTTGAACTTCTTTTTCATGCCAATACATCTGCTCAGTTGAAGGCGATTCATTCCTCATCTTCCTTCATATGTCAGAAATTGTAACCCGCCATCGGGCACTGAAAATTCTTTAAGTCGCCAACCATTTCTTGTTGGCCTCTTCTTATCCCTCGATTTTCGGGAAGATTGACACAACCCCAACGGATCTTAGCACATCGTTATCCCGAAGTCTTCGGCGCGCATTTATAGCGAATCTTTTTATTCCCCGGCGGTTCCCGCTCACGGCGCCTCGATTCCAGCGCCGGCTCTAATAAATAGACACGGGGGACAGGACTGGTGCTCCCCACCTACCAGTCTCGTCAATCTCTTCCCCATCACTGCAGCGAGAAAAAACCTCATCACCTTCCGAGGACTTCGCCGCCGCCGTCCTTCCCACTTTCACGTGAGAGGCTTTGGCGCCGCCCCTAGGCCTTCGCTGTCGTCCAGCTTCGCGCCGCGGCCGATCTGTCCGCCGCCGTCGACCACCACATTGTCGCCGACCATCTTGCCGTCTGCTACGAACTCCGCCGCCGCCGAAGACCTCGTCGCCCGATGAAAACTCCGTGCTTCTCCAACAACCTTCGTCGTCGTTGGCCCTCTTCGTCTGAGAGCATCAGGTTAGGCCTTCGCCCCCTTTTTAGGAAAAGATCCAATCCCTGCTCAGAATTCCGGCCATTGCCATGTTCCTGCCATTGCTAAGTTCTTGATATTCCTCGCGAGCAGACATCGCATACCCTGAACCGATTAACACGAACATTGATGAGATATCCAATGCCCTTGAATACCTTTATTTATCCATCTTTACTTGTGGGTCTTTTAGTATAGTGTTCCATCAAATGAGGGGCGTCGTCTTGCCCTGGTAAGAAATGGCCGCATCCAGTCGTTTTTCTCAGGGTTTTTTTACCTACCTGATAGATCCACCATTTACCTACTGTTTGCGGAAAGCTGTTTGTAGTCTTCACACTTTGACATTTCGAACGAACGTCCCCGTCATCTCTAGAGCGCAGCTCTTGTAAATAGCCACACCCCGTAAGTCGCCATAATAAACCGACTCAGCCCTTTGATATGGCGAGTCAAACCCTTCTCTTAGTCCGTGGATAAAGTACTTGGCGATTTAAATGAACTTATTTCATCCCTTGCAGTAGATGTTCGAGGCATGTAAGTTCACGCCTTACCTCTTTGTAGCATGGGCGCCGTCTTCAAAAGTGACTGGCTTCCTACTAAGGTTGACGATACCATATTGGCTGATTACGTGAAATCGGGCAACCTGGATCCCCAGAATGTTATCGGCTGGCGCACCGGGTTTGGAGAGGATCTTCCTAACCCCAGGGAAGGGGAAATAGTCGTCTTTGTTGAACACCTGGAGCGAGGTTTTAAGCCGCCTGGATCGAAGTTTCTTAGAGACGCCATGGCTTTCATGAACGTCCGCCTCGAGGATTTGGGACCCAATTCCATAAGCAACTTATGCCAATTCCAAGTTTTCTGTGAAGCTCATCTGCGGATTGAGCCCTCTGTTCCTCTATTCTGGCACTTTTTCCATCTGAATCGCCAAACGGAATTCCACAACGGTCCCAGCCTGGAACTCGGCGGTGTCAATGTCCAACGCCGCAGGGATAGCCTGTTCCCCTCACTCGCCATGCCCAGCCATCCCAAAGGTTGGGGCGAGTCTTGGTTCTACTGTCAAGAGACTTCTCCTGCAGGCGAAAACAAACTTCTGGGCTACCGGCCAACTTGCCTTCCAACAAACTTCAAGCTCCCTGACAAACTCACCGAGGAAGAAGAATCGGAGTTCATCCCAGTACTGTCCGAATTAAGGTCCTTGACGAATAATGGCCTTACTGGAGTTGACCTAATCCGCTGCTGGGTCGAATGGCGTATCCTCCCTCTGAGTCGCCGGGACGGTCTGATGTGCGAGTTGGATGGCACCCTAGATCATCCTCAATGTTATTTCCATACGGCTTTAACAGAAAAGGACATTGTCACCATTATCAAGAAACTGACTCGCGAGCCTGCGGGAAAATGCAGCCAAATCGGCCTCAAGCCTTTCTGCAAAATTAACCCGGCGCCCAAGGTGAACAAATCTAACCCGCCTTTGGTTTTACTCCTTATGCTTCATTTGTATTGTGTTTTTGTAACATATACTATTTCAGAAAGGCGATAAGTTCTGGTCCAGAAAACCCAAAAGGCCAGCCATGAAAAATGTTAAGCCGCCCTCAAAGAAAACCAAGGGTAAGGGCAAAGCTGTTGTGGCTGAGCCATCCGAAGTCGATGAATCTCAAGTCGGCGATGCACTTTCGGAGGTAAAAATTCATCCCCTTTTCACTCGCCATCCACTACTGTTAATCTTTATATTTATGTCTTTCCCTTTCCTTGCAATAGAACGAAGACAACGAAAGCCAGGAGGACTCTGTTGAGGTAATTTCTGTTTCCTCCGATTCATCTCCTTCTCCACCTAAGCCGGCCAGGCGAGTTTGTGGGAAAGTTCCCTTCTCACACCCAAATGCTTGTTTGGACCCAAATTTCCTACTGAAGAAAGCATAGCACACTTCAAATCGGAAGACGCGAAGTCATTCCGGTGATCTGGTATCTGGCTTACCAGCAACGAACAAGAGGAAACCAAATGCGGTATTTTGTGAATGACAATTCTTCATGTTTTCCCTGAATCACGCCTGTAACCCGCCTATATCGTTGACGTATAATTCTTGCAGAACTCTCCTCCTACATCTGGCGACTCAGTGATGTCGACACTTCCACCAATGATTCGAGTTCCAGGGTAAATCTTTTGATAATCTTGTTTTGAATTCTGAAAGTAATGAACCTTTCAATTCCTTAATATGCTTCTCCCTTCTTTTTAAGGCACAGGCCAAGAAAAGGAAAACCAGCGGGTCAACTCATGTCCCAACTTCAGAAACCATCGAAGACTCAACACCGAATCAGGATGAACCGGATCAAGCCGAGCCTGAAAATCAGATGGATCTTCCTGAATCGCCAAAGGAAACAACGGATATCCCTAAGCCGCCAAGTCCATTGACGACAACAGAAGACCCAGATGTTCTGATTATTACTGGTACTGGCTTCTCGAAGCCGGCGGCGACGGTTTTGTCAAAACATGTGGCATCCTCCTCCCAAGCCATTCCTGAATCGGGACTCTCCAAGGCCAAGCTTTCTGAGTATGAAAACCTGGAGTTCGAGGAACTCTGCTCTGGTTTTTCAAGTCGCCTGGAGGCGAGCTATGAGATGGAAAAGAGCCTGCTGCGAATGTTAAAAAACAAACATGAGGTAAACTTGTTATATTGTATTGCTCCCATTAACCCCCAAGGGCCGGGTCATCCAATAAAAAGATGAGTTGGGTCTTGAAAAAGTTAGAAAAACTTTGCGACCAGTAACCCCCAAGGGCCGGGTCATCAGTAAAAAGATGAGCCGGGTCTTGAAAAAGTTAGAAAAACTTTGCGACCAGTAACCCCCAAGGGCCGGGTCATCAGTAAAAAGATGAGTCGGGTCTTGAAAAAGTTAGAAAAACTTTGCGACCAGTAACCCCCAAGGGCCGGGTCATCAGAAAAAAGATGAGCCGGGTCTTGAAAAAGTTAGAAAAACTTTGCGACCAGTAACCCCCAAGGGCCGGGTCATCAGTAAAAGGATGAACCGGGTCTTGATATTGTATAATTTCATCTGAAAATAAAAATTATACATTAGCCCCCAAGTGTCAGGGATATTGCTTACAATAGTTATGAGACTTGTCCTTGTTTTGTACTTTCAATAGGAAACTCTTGTTCAAACTGAATCGGCGCTTGGCGATTTAAAGAAAAACTTATCTGGTCAGCAAGACGCCCGAGCCAAGTCGGAGGAGAAATATCAATTAGCCTTGGATGAGCTGGAGAAACTCAAAGCCGAGTTGAAAAGAGCTCAAGCTGACCAAGATGCCGCCATAAAAAGAGCAGAAAAAGCTGAAGCCGGGCTGGCCACCGTGCAACAGGAATTATCCGGCTTGAAGCGTCATATCTCCAACATGACGCAAGCCGTCTTCGGTAAGTTTACTTAAACTTTTGATCTCCATTTATTTTATAAATAATTCTTATCGTAAGTCGCTGATCATCATGACCCCTTACTCAGGTCCGAGAGCCGCCAACCTTCAAGAAGACTGTGTGCTGATGCTGAAGGCGATTTACACGCTGACAGAGCTACTATACACCGGCAGTGTCTTGACTGTTAAGGCTGTGATGGGTGCCAAAGAGCCTATCACTTCCATAAAGAAGGTGCTTGGCTGCTTATCCACACTTCCCCCTCAAATTGGCGAGCTAACTCGGTCAGCCGCTCGAAAGGATGTTCTGACTGCCCTGAGTCGCTGCTTGGCGTATGCTCCAGAAATCAACCCGGAAGAGGTAGCAGCAGGCTTTCGTCGGCTTAAAGATGATGGGTCAGAATTTGTTGAAGAGGACTATCAACGTGTCGTCAAGGACTCCTGACTGGCAGCAACCCAGCTTGCAGCAAGCCATGATTTATCAAAGTATCAGGCGGCTTATGATAGTAAAAACAAAAGGGTCAACCCGCCGGCCTTTGCAACGACCAGTTTAACTCCTCGGCGACCCAAGAACCCTTTTGACTTGGAAGTAGACCTGTCATCGACCCTGACTGATGACGATGACTTCGCAGCCTTGTCTAAGTGCAATTGGGTACTGGGCGACTTGCAAATCGAAGTTGGCCAAAGCTCACAGCAGAGTGATCCTAAGGCACCAACAGAATGAACCTTCTGATTTTGGCCTCAGAGCCATGTAATAGGTCCTTTTCATAAGTCGGTATTGTTTTTGTGATACCCTTTCGAAGGAAACTTTATATCGCCCTTAAGGCAATTTGAAATATTTGATCTGTCCTTTGAGAATCCTTTATGATGCTTAATTCGCCATGGACGAAGTAATTCTGATCATTATCCTGACTTAAGCTTGTGAAAATAGCATATGTGAAACCAAACAAATAAGCGACAACAAATATTTCCCAGAGGGATCAGAAAGAAAGGTACAAAACCCTCAAAGCTATGCCTTTAAACAAAAACAACAATTTCGTCGGCTCATAAGGTCGCGACAGGATGAGGCGAGTCAAAAAACTCAAGCATGCACCCATAAATGCAAGTTTCGTTGGCTCATAAGGTCGCGACAGGATGAGGCGAGTCAGAAAACTCAAGCACGCACCCATAAATGCAGATTTCTTCGGCTCATAAGGTCGCGACAGGATGAGGCGAGTCAGAAAGCTCGTGCACACACCCTAAATGCAGGTTTCGTCGGCTCATAAGGTCGCGACAGGATGAGGCGAGTCAGAAAGCTCGAGCACACACCCTAAATGCAGGTTTCGTCGGCTCATAAGGTCGCGACAGGATGAGGCGAGTCAGAAAGCTCGATCACACACCCTAAATGCAGGTTTCGTCGGCTCATAAGGTCGCGACAGGATGAGGCGAGTCAGAAAGCTCGTGCACACACCATAAATGCAGGTTTCGTCGGCTCATAAGGTCGCGACAGGATGAGGCGAGTCAGAAAGCTCAAGCACACACCCTAAATGCAGGTTTTGTCGGCTCATAAGGTCGCGACGGGATGAGGCGAGTCAGAAAGCTCAAGCACACACCCTAAATGCAGGTTTCGTCGGCTCATAAGGTCGCGACAGGATGAGGCGAGTCAGAAAGCTCGAGCACACACCCTAAATGCAGATTCTGTCGGCTCATAAGGTCGCAACAGGATGACACAATTGCTTTTTAATGAAGAAGCCCCCAAGTCAGGGAGTATTTTATTACTTCATAATGAAACTGAAAAACTTACATAGTGTAGAGCTTTAAGAGCTCAAGTGTAATAAGGCCGCAGATGGGCAATATTCCAGGGGCGAGTCGACTCAGCCTCCGTGGTCGGCCGATTAGGCCGAAGATCCACCAAATAATAAGAGCCATTGCGGAGGTTCTTGCTAACGACGAACAACCCTTCCCAAGGTGGTGACAGCTTGTGCATGCCTGCTCGATCTTGTATCAGCCGAAAAACCAAGTCGCCTTCCTGAAAGGTCCGACTCTTAACCCGGCGACTATGATAACGCCGCAGATCCTGCTGGTAGATAGCCGAACGGGCCGCAGCCAGGTCACGCGCCTCCTCTAAGGCATCCAAAGAGTCTTGACGCGCCAGCTCATTGTCTTGTTCCACATATGTGGCGACTCTAAGCGAGTCATGCCTTATGTCAGTAGGGAGAACAGCCTCTGCTCCGTAGACCAAAAAGAAAGGGGTGAATCCCGTGGATCGGTTCAGGGTAGTCCGAATACTCCACAGTACTGAAGGTAACTCTTCAACCCAACACCCTGGGGTTTTTTCCAGGGGAACCATGAGTCGGGGCTTAATCCCTCGCAAAACCTCCTGATTCACTCGCTCTGCCTGCCCGTTAGATTGTGGGTGAGCGACTGCAGAAACATCAAGTCGGATATGTTCTCAACGACAAAACTCCCGCATCGCCCCTTGGGACAAGTTAGTACCATTATCAGTGATGATACTATGCGGATATCCAAACCGGAAAATCAGCTTCTTCAAAAATTTGACCGCTGTTTCCGCATCGCAAGCCCCAACAGGTTCCGCCTCAACCCACTTGGTGAACTTACCAACCGCCACCAGCAGGTGGGTCTTCTTGTTGGAGGACATCTTAAAGGGGCCAACCATGTCTAGCCCCGAGACCGCAAAAGGCCATGTAATGGGAATCATTCTTAATTCTTGAGCCGGCACATGAGCCTGCCTCCCATAACGTTGGCACCCCTCGCGCCGACGAACTATGTCTTCTGCATCTGCATGAGCCATCAGCCAAAAGAAACCATGGCGAAAAGCCTTTGACACCAAAGAACGTGACCCGGCGTGATGCCCACACTCTCCGGAATGAATGTCATTTAGGATTATGCATCCTTCTTTGGGGGAAACACATCGCTGAAAAACTCCAGAGGCGCTCCGTTTATATAACTCGCCATTAATGATGACCATGGATTTGCTGCGTCGAACGATCTTGCGAGCCAAAACTTCGTCGGCCGGTAACTCGCCCCGAGCGAGATAAGCCAGATAAGGGAGAACCCAATCCGGAGTGACAGGGAGAGCCGCCACGAGCTGAGACTCGGGATCTGGTATCGCCAATTCCTCCTGTGACGGTAAAATCACGGATGGTTTATGTAAGATATCCAGAAAAACATTAGGGGGAACCGGCTTTCTCTGGGAGCCAAGTCGCGAGAGGGCATCAGTTGCCTCGTTGAGGGGCCGATCAATATGGTCCACCTGATAACCATGAAAATGACCCGCCACATCAGACACAGCTCGCCTGTAAGCCGCCATCATGGGGTCCCGAGAATCCCAGGTACCCGAAACTTGTTGTGCCACCAAATCGGAGTCACCGAAACATCTGACTCGTGTTAGGTTCATCTCCTTGGCGAGTCGCAAGCCGTGAAGCAAAGCTTCGTATTCCGCCGCATTGTTAGTGCACGGAAACATGAGTCGGAGAACGTAACAGAACTTATCTCCTTGAGGGGATACCAACACCACACCAGCCCCCAAGCCTTCCAGCTGCCTGGATCCATCAAAGTAAATAGTCCAGTAAGTGAGATCAGGCCGGTCTTCCGGAGCCTGTAGCTCTGTCCAGTCGTCAACGAAATCAACTAGTGCCTGAGACTTGATAGCTGTGCAAGGAGTATATTGTATGTGATGAGGCCCAAGCTCTATTGCCCACTTGGCGATTCGCCCTGTTGCCTCCCGATTCTGGATGATGTCCCCAAGGGGGGCAGAGCTAACCACTGTGATAGGGTGCTCCTGGAAATAATGCTTAAGTTTTCGACTTGCCATAAACACCCCATATACCAACTTCTGCCAATGTGGGTACCGCTGCTTGGAAAGAGTTAGCACCTCGCTGATAAAATATACTGGGCGCTGCACTGGGTATTCCTTTCCTTCTTCCTTTCTCTCAACAAACACTACTACACTTACTGCTTTGGAATTCGCCGCGATATACAGAAGCATGGGCTCCTTTTCAGTTGGGGCTGCCAGGACCGGCGGGTTAACCAATTGGCGTTTCAGGGCCTCGAGCGCCTCGTCTGCCTCATTTGTCCAAACAAATCGATCGGATTTCCTCAATTATTGATAAAGAGGGATCGCCTTCTCCCCGAGGCGACTCACAAAACGACTTAAAGCCGCAATGCAACCCGCCAGGTGTTGAACTTGATTAACGTTCGCCGGCTTTCCGAGGGAGGTAACCGCTTCGATCTTTTCCGGGTTAGCTTCGATGCCGCGCTCCGATACCAGGAAACCCAGCAATTTTCCTGCAGGCACACCAAAAACACACTTGGTAGGATTTAGTTTCATCTGATATACCCGTAGATTATCGAACGTTTCCTTGAGGTCTTCCAGTAGTGTCTCCCCCTGGCGGGTCTTGATCACAGTATCGTCGACATAAGCATGGACGTTGCGACCAATTTGGTTACGAAGACAATTCTGGATGCAGCGTTGATAAGTCGCCCCCGCACTCTTGAGTCCGAAAGGCATGGACACATAACAAAAGGCCCCAAAGGGGGTTATGAAGGCCGTTTTCTCTTGATCCTCCACGGCCATCTTGATCTGGTGATATCGTGAATAGGCGTCCAGAAAGCACAATCTTTCGCAACCCGCCACCGAGTCAATGATTTGGTCGATGCGGGGAAGAGCGAAGGGATCTTCTGGACAAGCTTTGTTGAGGTCTGTATAGTTAATACACATACAAAAAGTACCATTCTTCTTGAGTACCAAAACCGGGTTAGCCAGCCATTTGGGGTGAAAAACTTCCACGATGAATCCGGCGGCTAAAAGACGGGCGACTTCTTCCCCAATCGCCTTGCGTCGCTCCTCGTTGAATCTGCGAAGGTACTGCTGGACGGGTTTGCACTTTGGGTCAACACTAAGATGGTGCTCAGTGAATTCTCTCGGCACACCAGGCATGTCAGAAGGTTTCCATGCAAAGATGTCCCGATTCTCACGGATGAATTCGATGAGCGCGCTTTCCTATTTGGGGTCTAGACCCGTCCCAATGGTGAACTGCTTGGATGAATCGTCAGGCACGAAATCGATTGTCTTAGTGTCATCCGTTGGTTTGAACTTGAGGGGCGACTCAGAGTCTGTAGTTGGCTTCTTCCGGGGTGACATGTCCGCCGGGTCAACATTGGCACGATGGTGTTTGAGCTCTTCTGCAGCACAAGTGACTTCCGCATAAGCCGCATCCCCTTCTTCACATTCCTTTGCGATCCATCTATCTCCATCAACTGTGATGGGTCCTTTGGGACCAGGCATTTTGAGCTTGAGGTAGACATAGCACGGGCGAGCCATGAAGCGGGCGTAAGCCGGTCGCCCAAACAGTGCATGGTAGGGGCTTTTCAATTTGACCACCTCGAAGATTAGAGACTCCGGCCTATAATTCTGTGCAGTTCCAAATGCCACTGTGAGCCTGACCCGGCCTATGGGATAAGCCGACTTGCCTGGGACAATTCCGTGAAAACTGTGGTTGAAGGCATCAGGTCTTTCTCCAATAGATTCATCCTTTGGAAGGTGTCGAAGTATAGGATAAATGCTGCTGCCACCATCCATTAGTACCTTTGATAGGGTGTAACCCCCCACTTGGGGAGCCACGACCAACGCCAGATCGCCCGGGTTATCTACTCTCGGCGGGTGATCCTCCCTGCTCCATGTTATGGTCTGCTCGGACCAATGGAGGTATCTGGGAATCGCCGGTTCAGATACATTGTACGCCCGGTGACTCACCTTCTTATCACGCCTGCAAGCATTAGTGGTGAAAACGTGGTACTGCCCATTACTTAACTGTTTGGGGCTGCTACGGAAGCCCCCATTATCGTTCTGACCCTGCGGAGCCCCCTGTGGGGGTGGCTGCTGGAAGACTCCTGGCGGGTTGTACCGCCGCTGGTGGTGCACCAGGTATTGGCCGCCGCCTGGCTGCGGGCCTCCCTAAGCCCCCTGTTCGGGAAATCCACCGAAGGGGTTCTGTCTTTGCTCCTGGCGCTGGTCCGGGTCTTCGTTTTGACTCTTCTTTATTGCCTCCGCCCGAAACTCTCGCATTACAAAGCAGTTTTCCCAAGAGTGACTCGCCGGGCCGTCAGCCGTGGCGTGGTGTGGGCCAGGGCCCTTGATTAGCTCTTCGTAGTTACGCGGCCTCTTCCCACTAAAACCTTGATTCTTCTTTTTGCCGTTATTAGCGTTGGTATTGGCGACTAAGTCCGAGGGCTCCTCCTGTGGTCTCCGCTTGCCATTGGTCCCTTGATTGTGACGGTTACGCCCCTGGAACCGGGTGTGATTTTTGGATGACTCTCCCTTCTTAGGCGAATTAGCCTTGCCATCCTCGTCGGGATCTTTGGTATCATTGGCCTCGGCATATCTAGTGAGGGTGTCCATCAGCTCGCCCATGTCTTGGACCTTTCGTTTGAGTCGCCCCAATTTCTGCACCAAGGGTTCGTAATGACAATTGTGCTCGAGGATGAGCACAGCTTGAGCCGCCGTAATACCATCTGACGAATGAATAATTTCTGCAACCCGCCGTGACCAATGGTGGGCCGACTCATCCGGGCGCTGAACAAAGTGCTGTAGATCGACGATCGTCATCGGACGTTTGCAAGTTCCTCGGAAGTTTTTGATGAAACGTTCTTTTAACTCGGCCCAGGACTGGATGGAATTGGGAGGCAATTTTTTCAACCAAGTGTGTGCTGACCCCTCGAGCATCATTGTGAAGTATCTCGCGCAAACCGCCTCGTTTACGTCGAGCATGTCCATGGCGATTTCATAACTTTCGATCCATGATGCCGGCTCGAGGTCCGGGGTATAATTAGGCACTTTCCTTGGCCCTTTGATGTCTTTGGGCATCTTTTCGTTACGAAGGGCGGGGGACAAGCATGGTACCCCAACTCGCCCTCCGCCCCCGACGAGGGGGGCCAGGGCGTCTTGGGTGTTCGGGAGATCTCGGCCCGGCGGGTTCCGTTCAGGCGGGTTGTCCTGTGGGACATGTCGCGGCCCGCTGTTTACGGCGGGCTGGTCCTCTGGCTGGCTCCTGGTGTAACTTGCCTGGGGGGTGGAATGCAATCTCTCGAGGCTATGTGAGAACTGGGCGTTTTGAACCACCGTCGTCTTCAACATCTCGATGGCGTTCCTTGCTTCTATCTCGGCAGGGGTGTTGCCGTGTATCGGAAGAGACTCCAGATGGCGAGTTGCGGCAAGCACGTTATCCACCGGGTTGGAAAAGTGGCCTTGAGGCGTCCGGAATAGGGGAAATGTGATCCTCAACCGGCTGAGCCGGCGGGTTAGGCGGGCGGCCGGGTCCTCCCCCCGGGGCGGCTCCCGCTCCAGGGGTTCGTGGAGTGTCGAACAGGCGGGTCGGGTTGAGATCATGGGGCAGGCGACCCTGGTGTCTCCGCTGATGGATGGCGTCGGACGCGCACTGCTGTCTCTCGAGCCGCCAGTTGTCAGTGTTTAAACGCATCCTTTCGGCCGTAATTTGAGCTTGCCGAGTCTCGATCCTGGCGGACTCCATCTCGGTGTCCCGATGAGCCTTTGCCACTGCCTCTCTTAGTTTCGCCAGCTCCGTGTTTATCTCCTCTTGGTTCTCTGGTGTGAGGGGAGTCGCCATTAGCCTTGTGACCTCCGCCGCTAAATCCACTAGGACTGCGGCCGGGCTCCTGGACGTCACGCCGGTTCCATCGCCCCCAGTAGGGTTTTGTGGGGGCTGAGTCGCCCTAGCCATGTAGATGGTGATCTGGCGGCGAGTTCGGTCAAGGATTTCTGGGTCCATGGCCAGCGACAAGCTCCCAAGACAATCCCCATGCAGAGAGCAGATTGAATCTGAGTCACCCATGGATGATTCGTCATCGGAGTTGACCGGTGTAGTTTCCTGAGTCGCCGAGCGTTCTCGCTCCTCCGATCCCTGCGTGAACCCCACAAAGACAGGGCGAGTCAGATTTGGCGTTATGACTTGGCGGACGTACCTGGCCGGCTCGACGATGTCGGTGGAGATGTCCGGCTCAGGCGCGGATGATCCGACCACGCCGATGAAGATGTTGATCTTGCCGAAGGGGACCCTGTAACCAGATTCAATCGAATCCGATTTAGGTCCCCATTGCTGGTTGTCGATGTAGGTTATCCCGCGGCGGCTCCGAGTCATGAGCCCCGTCGCGTAACTCCCAAACCCTGGTAGGGCTCCCTTTGAGAACTCAACTCCACCGTGCGTAGGCCCCACGGTGGGCGCCAACTGTCGTGGTTTTGTCACGGCAGATGTCCTCGTGAAAGGACTTAATACTAGAGCCATCGGACCTTGGTGGCAACTCAAAGGGGTTAAGCGGGAAAGACATGGCGATTTACCTAGGTTCGGCCCCTCGAGAGGAGGTAATAGCCTACGTCCCGCTTTTGCATGTATTGATGTGGATTCGATTACAAGGGGGGCGTAATTCGCCAAACCTAGCACTCGATGATTTCTAACCTACCCTCTCGTCCCTTGGGACTCGCCTTTATATACAGGTCAAATCCCCTAGAGTTTACAAGGATACTTTCCTTCCTAAGAATCATGACCCTGGTAGTCTCTAAGTCGCTATCTTCGGAAGCTTGGAGACTTTCCACGATTCACAAACCGTCTTATGACCTTGATTTGACCAAGACAAGGCCCAAATACCTACTCGGATGAATCGCCTAATGACTAACCCGGCCCAACTAGGGCGGGTCAGTCATAGGTAATATCCCCAACACAGCTGCTGACGCTGCCCACAAGGCGCTGGAGGACGAATCCGTCCTTCGCTAGGAAGTGGCGATGAAGAAGATGGCCAAGGGCCAATCCCAGCCCAGCCGGGCCGAGAAGCCCAAGGAGAGGCGCTCGAAGGCCAGGCATGACCCCTCCACGCGAACTCACATGCAGGAGCCAACTAGCGAGGCGGCTCCGAGGCACCCCGAGAGAACCGAGGTGGCCAAGCCTCCCGAGCCGGTCATCTCCACACCTGCCGACCTCGAGGTGATCCCTGACACACCGGAGGCCGATGCAGGTGGCGCGCCGGAGATCAACCTTCAGGTGCCGGAGGTGACCATGGATGCGTCAGAGACGGCTGATCCACCCCCAGCTGCAGAGACAGAGCTGGCCGAAACATCCACGGAGCCGGCCACCAACGAGCCACCTGGAGCCGGCACCATTGTCATGACCAACAACGGCCCAGCTGCTCTAGGAGCAGGCTCCAACGCGGGGAGCCGGCTCATGAAGACTTGGCGCGTGGCCAACGTTGAGCGCCTGACGTTGACCCCAGGCGCCGAGCTCAGCGTGTCCCGGAACTGGTGGCGATGTTTACCAGTAGTCGGGACAAGGTGAAGCAAGCGACCTAGGTGGCCCACAGCAATCTGGAGCACCTGAAAGAATGCGCTAGGGTGAGTACTTCATCTTTTGCGTCTTCATTGCCTTGGTTTTGGTTTTTTCTGCTCTTGAATCAGTTGGGTCGCGCCAGCGCACCCACTAGGTGTAGCCCCCGAGAATCGGGCCGGTCAAGCATTGGTCGGGCCGAATCTCCTTGTGCTATGCTTTGTCTTTGCTTTTTCAGTGGGGGCGCGCTAGCGCACCCACTAGGTGTAGCCCCCGAGAATTGGGCCGACTATGAATTAGCCGGGCCGAATCTTACTTCTTGCTTCTTTTGCTTTGCTCGTAGGATCTTCATGATGCCCAAGTGCAGGTGTACAACGTGTTGCAGGCTCAGACCCAGGCGGCTGATGGCCAAGTTGCTGATCTTCAGGGTCGGCTGGGCGTTGTCGTCTCGGAGCGAGACGCCTTGCACGAGACGGACCAGCGGCTCCAGCAGCAGCTGAGTCTTCTCCAGGCGGATAAGAAGGATCGCGAGGCGGCCCTTCACGCTGAACTGGGGCAGCTTCGCACCACCCTTGAGGAGAAGGACACCTCCTATGCTGCCGACACGGAGCGTCTCAAGATGGCTCATCTCGAGGAGATGAAGCTTAAGGACGCTGCCTTGAAGGAGAAGGTGGAGGCCCTGATCCAGAAGCAGGCGCAGCTGGCCAAGGTGATGGAGACGGTCGCGACCCTCCAGGAAGAGCTCTCCCGCGCAGTCCAAGCGAGCTGTGCGGGAGCGCGAGGCCCTGGAGGAGGCCCGCGAGACCGACATCCATTTCAACCGTAAGCCTTTCTTTCATTTTGTCTTGATCTTTTCTTCTTTGTTGATCTCCTTTCTTATTCTTCTTCGCACGCCTTCCCCTGCCCCAGGAATATTCCCTGAGTCACGGGAAGCGGCTGAAACGGCTGTGGAGACCAGCCGCGAGGAGCGTCGCGCTGCTGGTGAGGAGGTGGATGCCGACGCCGGCTGGACTGTGGACGAGATTGCCGTGGGCATCAGAGCCCGCCTGCTTATCCTGGCCGAATCCATGGAGCGGCTCCAGAGTGCCGGCGCATCGATGATAAGGGCTCTGTGGCCCGATGCCATGGAGCCGGCGTTGATGAGCCAGATGTCCCACTGGCTTGCAGCTGGTGGCGGTCGCCTTGACGCCTGGCGCGCCTCAGCCGCGCGTGCTGGTGCCTACATGGCGCTGCGCTTGGCCAAGTCCTGGTATCGTAACCTGGACTTCGGAAAGCTTGTCGCACAACGCGACAGCTCGGAGGGGGAGCTTCAGGCCGTGGAGGAGCAGCTACGGATGAGGGCCAGCGACATCGCCTCCTATGTCGCCTGGGACGAGCTCAACTTGGAGCGGGATGAAGATGTCAACATCGTCCCTGCGGACTTGCACCATCTTCAGCCGTATGATGCCGATGGCAGCTCCGACGAGGCGGCCCTTGAGGAGGAGTCTGCCGACTCCAGCAGCGAGGCTTATGCCGACTCCGCCAGGGACGGAGCCGAAAGCTCTCATGGTGGAGACGACGCAACCTCCTCGGGAGTAGCCGGCGATGGTGAAGCCACCACTTCAGGAGCTGCAGCTGGGGCAACAGACGAGGCCGCCGCCCCTTAGCTGGTCCTTTTGTTTTTTCATTGTCTCTACAATGCAATGGCAGTCCAATAGTTCCACCCACTGGGGGTGTTTATTGTAATGAACTTTGGCCATTGGCCTTTCGAATGCTTTTGAATGTACATATTCTCCATTAAATACGTAACACCATGCTTGCTGCCTTGTATTTTCATCTTTTGATTCCTGTTTGACTCCTTTTTCTCCAACTCCTTTACTCCCTCTAGCATCCACCTCGCCAGCCCGACAGCTGGGAGCCGGTCTGTGACTGGGTCGAGGCTTCTACCTTTGAGAATGTTGGACTTGATTTTTCGAAGCCATCAAGACTTCAAGATTCAAACACAAGCCAGCAGAGGCCGGCTAGAATAATAAGACCGTAAAAGGGTCAAACCAACCCAAGCCGACAACCCTTTTTGTAGTTGAGCTTTTCATGCACCAAACCTTACCTGGCGCCGCCTCGTTAGCCGGACAACCGGGAGCTGGTGTGTAGATGTTACGAGACAGCGAGGGTTCGATCCGATGTACACCATATGCTCATCTACAACTAAGGAAATCGTCCGGGCCGGCTAGCGAGCCCCCGAGCCCGTAGAGCCGGACCAAGGGACTCACGAAACGAGTGAAAACTCTTATCATGAATCAAAAAGAGGCGTCCCCCAAGCCTTGGCTTGAAGCACCCATTGCATTCATTTGGAAATCCCAATGAGGGAGAAAGATACATATGTGCTTGCTCTTTTCATTTTATTACTTGCCTTCTAGCAATAGAACGGGCGAAGCAACGCCGCGTTCCATGGACGCTCTGTCTCCTGGCCGGAGTCGTCTCTCTTGCGCTTCCTTGGCTTCCGGGCATCGATCAGGTAGTATGCATTGTTATGCAATGCCCGACTGATGATGAAGGGCCCCTCCCATGGGGACGGGAGCTTGTGCTGGCCGGTTGTTCGCTGGATTCTTCTGAGCACCAAGTCCCCCTCTTTGAAAGAGAGAGGCTTGATCTTCTTGCTGTGGTAGTATCTCAGCTTCTGTTGATAAATGGCCGTCCGGCTCAAGGCTTGATCCCGTGCCTCCTCGAGCAGATCGACGTCGTCTTCTCTTGCCTCCTTCGCTTCTGTCTCTGTGTACAAGGTGACTCGAGGCGAGTTGACCTCGACATCCGTGGGGATGATTGCCTCGGAACCGTATACCAGAAAGAATGGTGTGAAGCTGGTTGACCGGTTCGGCGTAGTGCGAAGCCTCCACAACACTGTCGGCAGCTCTTCGATCCAGCAGCCGGCTGACCTAACGAGTGGCGCCACCAGTCTTGGCTTGATGCCGGCCAGGATTAGGTTGTTAGCCCTCTCCACCTGGTCGCTGGATTGTGGGTGCGCCACCGACGCCAAGTCAAGCCGGATGCCTTCCTTGGAGCAGTAGAGTGCCAAAGCACCTTTGGAAAAGTTGGTGCCATTGTCGGTGATGATGCTGTGGGGGACGCCGTAGTGGACAACAATGTCCTTCATGAACCTGACAGCCGTGGGGCCGTCAAGCTTCTTGATGGGCCTAGCCTCGATTCACTTGGTAAATTTGTCGATGGCTACCAAGAGATGCGTCATGCCGCCTCGAGCGGTCTTGAATGGCCCCACCATGTCCAACCCCTAGACGGCGAGTGCCCATGACAGGGGGATAGTTTTGAGGGCTAAAGGTGGCATGTGGCTCTGTGCACCAAAGCGTTGGCAGCCTTCACATTTGTTGACCATGTCCATAGCCTCCTCGAGGGCCGCGGGCCAGTAGAATCTGTGGCAGAATGCCTTGGCCACCATGGTTCTAGAGGCGGCATGATGCCCGCACTCACCCCGGTGAATGTCTCTGAGGATCTCCCGCCCCTTTTCGATTCGACACAACGCTGGAACACGCCAGTCATGCTACGCTGAACCAGCTCGCGATTGATGATGGCGTAGGCTGTTGATCTGCGCTGAATCTTCCCTACCTCCGCCTCATCTTGAGGAAGCTCGCCGCGAAGAAGGAAGGCCAAGATGGGTTGAGTCCATGACGGAGCCGACACAAGGGCTGGCTCCATCTCGACCTGAGTATCAAGGGCTTGTGCAGCCCCCGATCTTGATGAAGCAGTCGCAAGCTGGAGACTCTTTGTCTCTGATGCCGTCGTGGCAGCCGGCTCACCGTCTACCTCCATGACGTCCACCCACTGGGTGTCGAGACGATAGGATTCGAGGCTTGGCGAAGCCGGATTTGTTGTTGTAGCCAGCGGAGCAGTCGTAGCCGGCGAAGTAGTTGTAGCCGGCACAACAATTAGAGTCAGCAGAGCTAGTGTAGCCGGCACAGAAGCTATAGCCGGCATAGCTGGTGTAGCAGATGGCGCCTGTACTGAGGGATCTACCGGCACAAAAATTGATGCAGACTCTGGAGACGGCTTGATGGACGGCTTGTGCAGTTGTTCGAGGGAGACGCCGGCTGAAATTGCTTGTCTTGTAGAGCCGATCTTGGCCAATTTATCAGCCGCCTCGTGGTCCGCCCTGGGAACGTGGTGAAACTCACAACCCTCGAAAGGGCCGCTGATCTGCTGGATGAGGAAGATATAACTCGCCATGTTGGCGTCCCTGCTGTCCCATTCGCCAGAGACTTGCTGCACCACAAGATCCGAGTCGCCGAAGCAAAGGAGCTGTCGGATGCCAATCTCCTTGGCAAGCCGTAGGCCATGAGCGAGCGCTTCGTACTCGGCAACATTGTTGAAGGCGGCGAAGTGAATCTAGAGAGCATACTTGAGCTAGTCCCCTTTCGGAGACGTCAAGACAATGCCGGCTCCCAGACCAGTTCGCATCTTTGAGCCGTCGAAGTGCATCCGCCAATGAGTGGAATCTGGAGGCGGCGGCTCGAACTGGGTTTCGGCCCAGTCGACAAGGAAGTCGGCCACCACCTGAGACTTGATGGCAGTGTGCGGCTCGTAGCGGATGTCGTGGTCGGCCATGGAGATGGACCACTTGGCAATCCGGCTAGTCGCATCACGGTTGCCCATGATTTCTGAAAGTGGAGCAGTGCTCACCACAGTGATGACATGCTCTTGGAAGTATTGCTTCAACTTCTTTGCGGCAAGGTAAACACCACAACACATTTTTTGGTAGTGGGGGTAGTTTTGCTTGGAGGCGGACAAGACCTCACTGAGGTAATAGATAGGGCGTTGCACTAACAGTACCTTGCCCTCCTCCTTGCGCTCTACTACCAGCACTACACTAACCACGTGAGTGGTCGCTGCAATGTATATGAGAATGGGTTCCCTTTCAGCTGGTGCTGCCAAGATTGGCAGGCTTGAGATGACCCACTTGAGGTCGCGGAAGGCTTCATCTGCTTGGTCGCTCCACTCGAACTTGGTTTTTTTCTTCACGAGTTGGTAGAGTGGAAGCGCCTTCCCGCCGAGCCGGCTGACGAACCGGCTAAGGGACGCCAGGCAGCCGGCGAACTTCTCGAGGTCGAGTATTCGAGCCGGCTTCACCATCCGCTCGATGGTGCTGATCTTCTCAGGGTTCGCTTAGATGCCATGAGCGGACACAAAGGATCCCAAGAGCTTGCCTCCTGGAACCCTAAAGACGCACTTCTCCGGGTTGAGCCAGATCTTGTACTCGCGCAGATTGGCGAACGTCTCCCGCAAGTCATCAAGGAGACTGAAGTGTTGCTTGGTCTTGACGACGATATCATCCACATAGACGTGGATCTTTCTGCCAATCTGTGGCAGAAGACATTGCTTCATGTAGCGTTGGAATGTCGCACCAGCGTTCTTCAGACCGAACGTCATGGTGGTGTAGCAGTAGACCCTGAAGGGCCTGATGAAGGAGGTCTTCAGGCGATCAGCTGGATCGAGCTTGATTTGATGGTAGCTTGAATAAGCATCCAAAAACGACAGCAGTCCGCAGCCGGCTGTGAAGTCGATCACTTGATCTATCCTAGGCAAGGTGAAAGTGTCTTTCGGGCACGCCTTATTCAGGCTCGTGTAGTCGATACACATTCGCCATGTGTTGTTCTTCTTCAGCACCAAGACTGGATTGGCTAACTAGTCCGGGTGGAAAACCTCCATGATGAAGCCGGTTGCGAGGAGCCGGGCAATATCTTCCCCAATTGTACGCCGCTTCCCCTCGACCAGGCGACGCAAAGGTTGTTTCACCGGCTTTGCATCCGGCCGCATGTGAAGTTTGTTCTCGGCGTACTTCCTTGGAACCCCTGGCATGTCTTTGGGAGACCATGCAAAGATGTCCCGATTCTCATGGCGGAAGTCGACGAGCTCGCCTTCCTATTTGGGGATGAGGTTAACCCCGATGGTGACACACTGCTTGGGGTTCGCAGGGTCGAGTGGCACCTGCTTGGTTTCTTTGGCCGGCTTGAAGGAGCCGTCATCGGCCGACTGGGATGGTGGAGTAGGGATCGCCGGCTGCTCGGTAGCGTGAGCCATGAGCCGGTCGATCTGCCTTTTCTCCTCAGCAATCACCATGGCGTCGGCCAGACGGTTGTTGTCCTGTGCACACTCGAGCGACTTCTTATAGTCGCCAGCGATGGTGATGATGCCCTTTGGACCCGACATCTTCATCTTGAGGTAGGCGTAGTGGGCGATGGCCATGAATTTGGCCAGAGCTGGCTTGCCGAGCAGCGCGTGATACGGGCTGCTGAGATCCACCACCTCGAACCATATGGACTCTCGACGTAAGTGAGCCTTGTCACCGAAAAGGACATCCAACTCGATTTTGCCGATCGGCGAACAGGACTGTCCTAGCACAATGCCGTGGAAGACAGTGCTGGTCGGCTGGAGGTCCTTCTCCTTGATCCCGAGCTTGAGCAAGGTGTCGAGGTAGAGGATGTTGATGCTGCTACCGCCATCGACCAACACCCGGGAGAACTGGCAGGTGAGCCTCTGGGAGGCGAAAGTGGGGTCGAGGACGAGCGCGTATGAGCCAGGATTTTCAGACCAATGCTTGTATTGGGGAACCGGGGGGACCGTGGCGTTCACCTCGTGCTAGCGCTAGCGCTGTATGTGCTTGTCGTCACCCTCCCTGGTGAAGACAACAAATGCTCCGTCTTGATAGGGGTAGTCGTCGTGGAGACGACCGTCGTTGTGAGGCGGCGGCGGCGGAGATGGAGCTCGACTGGGAGCGGGAGCGTGAGGCGCTGCAGCCGCACCTGGGGGAGCCGACAGGCCGTCCCCTTGCGACAGTCGTCGTGCAAAGCTGCACTGTCGAAGGGTATGGGTAGAGGGCTTTGCCCCAGAGTGCATCTTACAGGGCGCGTCAAGCATTTGCTCGAAGCTGAGCTTGGGCTGCCAGTCGTTCTTGCTGGTCCGCCTCCGTTGAGAGCCGACTTGAGTAGCCGGCGCATCTCCCTCCACGTTGGCCACCAGCTTGTTGTTGGAGCGCGAATCGAGTTGATTCGCCTTGCGCTTGTTGTTTTTCTGGCCACCTCGATTGTCGCCAGCCAGCTTGGGAGTAGTCGGCGTGGGGACAACCTTGTTCGATGCGGTCACCTTGACTCGCATCATGGAGTCGGCCGTGGCATACTTGTCCGCCTTGGCCATGAGCACCACTAGAGAGGTGGGATAGGAGCACATGAGCTTGTGCTTGAGGAGAGTGTTGTCTCGGCAGCCGTCGATGAAGTACTGGATGGCATGTACCTCATGCACTCCCTCGCAGGAGTTGCAAAGCTCATTACAACGCGTGACGTAGTCGCGAAGGGGTTCGTCGGGCCTCTGGACGCACATGGCCAGCTCGCGAGGCCGGCCAGGGCGCTTGTAGGTGCCAGTGAAGTTGCGGATGAACGCCTCCTCGAAGTCAACCTAGAAGTTTACGCGGCCGACTGGAAGGATGTTAAGCCATGTCCTTGTCGAGCCGGTCAGCATGAATGGCACGTAGCGGACGGCTACGCGCTTGTTGCCCCAGGCAATGCCGACGGCTGTGGTGTAGTCGATCAGCCAGTCTTCTGGCTTGGCAGTGTCGTTGTACCTGGGAGTATCCCGAGGGAGAGTGAAGCCTCGGGGAAACGGCTCCCCTCGGATCCGAGGGCCGAAGCACGCCGGACCGATGGGTCGTCCTCTTCCAAAAGAGCTGACTGCACCAGGGCATTGAGACACTTGCGAGCATCGTTGTCACTGTGTGGGACGCGAGGGCCGAACCGAGTCGTGATCGGAAGTGTATCTTGTGAGCCGGCAGCATGGGTCCTCCCCGGACGAGGAACCTCATACACCGAGTCACTCTCATCATCTCTGCGACACCGGCTCGAAGTCGGCTCGCTCTAGCACTGAGAATGCATGTCGTGGCTTCCCTTGCCCTTCCGGTCGGAAGTGTGATGCGAGGAAGATCCCTCAGCTTGATGATGACCGCTGGGGTTGCAGCGCGCTCTAGGATTGTGTCCCGGAGACTCCGACTGCGCTTTACCAGGGTCAAGCCGTGTCAGTTGCTCATTGGCGGCGTCAAGGAGATCCTTGACCCGCTTCTCCTAAAGGGCGCGCTCCTCGCCCTCCAAGTCTGACATCTCTAGCATGGCCGTCTGGGCAGCCTATAAGTTGGCCGCTGGAGTCTCGTAGATGGGCTGCTTGCAGCCTATGATCTCGGCAATGACCCGGCCGGGGCCGCGGACCGAGCCAAGCCGGCTAGGACCCTCATAAACCGGAGTGAGGCCATAAACGGAGTTATACTCGCGCTGCGTGGCCTCCATCTGGCATTTAGCCACGGCGATGGCAATGCCCTCCTCCAAGATCTGCGTGCGAGCCTCCTCCACAGAGGCCCGTGCGTCGGTGGGGTTTGTGGAGGTGGTGATGGGTGTCTTCAAGCCGTCAAGGGCGGCATGAAGCGTGTCGACGCGGACAACAGCAGGCTCACCAGCGTCAACAGACGCCTTGCCATGGGCCTTGCTGGTGCCGGCGCCAATGACCATCACCTCCGCGATGTTGGAGACGACAACGACGTGATACAGGGTAAGGAACCCCGCAGATGACGGTGGACCATCGAAGACGAGCACGTTGCTAGGGTACACGTCAAATGTAGGCGTCTCGGCGAGGGAGAGCCTACTGAAGCTAGGACACAAGGCCTCGACATCGAAGTCCTCGCCACGGTAGCGAGGGCCATCGTTGAGGCGCAAGTCGCTGAAGAGAACACTGAGGTTCTCAACAGTAGCAATTACGATGCTGGGGAGTGACTCGTCGTCAGACTCCCCATCAGAATCCGCATGATGGACCGGGACGTCGATCATCATCGAAGAAGCCTCCTCGTAAGCAGGCTCCATGGTCATGCAGATCGGTCCGGACGCAATGCATCCGGCGGTGTAAGCGCAGGCCCCGCCCAACACGTAAAGCCAGCCGATGCCGCGTCCGGCCCCATGGTGGATGCCAAATGTTGGTGTCTACTCACAACATAAGCCATGGGTAGGCTAAAGATGGTGGGAACCGAAGTGGCACCGGAGGGCGCTGGGAACGAGGATGGTACAAGCATGGAACGCACGATGTACCCAAGTTCAGGGCTCCCCATAGAGATAACACCCCTAATCCTGCCAGAGTGTATGATGTATTAAAGGGACTACAATGTGATCCTTGAGCTGTTCTGTGGAAGAGGAAGAAGGAGCAGCCGGCTCGCGTCTACCTCTCCTATGTGGTGTGTGTGTGTATGAACTTGACCGACCCTCTGCATGGAGGGGGGTCGGGGAGTTTTATAGACCAACCCACCGACCTACAATAAGGATAAAGGTACAAGAGTGGGACCCGGCTGGCAGCCTCGCTGGCTCGCCAGGGGGTCCACAGGGGTCTTGTCTTGTCGCTGGAGGGGTCCGCCGGCTACGAGGTCCCGTCTGGCGGTGGGTCCCACCGGCTAGCCAGTAAGGCTCTCGCGTAAGGTTGACACAGGACACGTGTGGTACGTCCGGCGTTGTCTAGCGAGATTCGTCATGGGAAAACAGTACGACCGTCTCCAGTGTTCCCACACCGAGTGCAGTAATGGAGTGGGAGTTTGACGGGCCGACACTGTGCAGGGTGATGGATCGAAGCCGGAGGAGGTCAGCGGCATGGCCACCGACGCTGTACTGCCGTGCACCCCGATCCAGTACCTGGACTGACGTGTAGCCACCTTTAACCGTAGGGTCTCGTCATGACCTACGATCTGATGTGACCTGAGATCCCTAGACGGCTAGGGGGACTTGGACTACGGCCAGAGGGAGGTAGCAGTCTCGCCTCTAGCCGGCAGGAGCTTCCTGGCCGGCCAGAGAGTTGGCCGTCTCGCCCCCAGCCGACAGGTGCTTCCTAGCCGGCCAGGGGGACTTGGGCTTTGCAGAATGGTTCATACTGTTCCTTCATGGTAGAAGGCAAAGGAGTACGCTCGATGAGCCTACCCCGTGGTTATCCCCCCGACAGAAAGTGAATAGTTCATAGGAATTTCCTGATGTTTACCGATATTACCTACTTGTCAGTGCACTAGTAATGGGGTACCTAGTGCCCGTGACTTATGCACAGGCGTTAAGACCATAACCCCTCGAAGGCAACTGTCAACCTAAGCAAGTATCCAGAACCAGACTCCGGCAAGGCCTGCACAACAGCCCAGGATGGGCCCAAGACGTGCCAAGAACCCACATCACCTGCCGGGGACAAAGGCACATGCATCCTCAAGAAGACCCGTCAAGCTATCCCCCTGCAAGCGCGAGCCAATTTGCCACCGCTCCACCTCATTGCTACACCAGTCACTTATCGATGAGGTGTCGAACTCCCAGATGGCTAAGTGCCTCTCGCTGGGCACGTGGCCACGTGCTAGAAGACTGGTTAAGAATAGTTGACACCCGTCCAGAGGCGTGTGAAGACACCAAACAATAGCCAGCTGAACGGTGGCAGGAGCCTGCCGGGGATGCACCCCCGCTCGCCACCTAAGGCTGCATTTATGGCATTTTTGTCTTGACTGCCAGAGTTAGGTATGATAGCACTATTAGACATCTAATCATGTGTGTTTGCCACTGTAGACGCCCCTTGAGCTATAAAAGGAGGCCCAAGGCAACCTAGCATACGATTCGGACCCCACGGGATTTAGGACCCTAGAGCATTTGTACGCAGAGTAACTCTCCGCGGCAACCCTTTCCAGGGCAGAACGCTATGTAAACTTCATCTCCGCCAAAGCAATACAACAAAGCACGAGTAGGGTTTTACGCTTCTCAGCGGCCGGAACCTGGGTAAACGACCCGAGTCTCATCATCGCGCTGCCTCATAGTTTCTGCTCTTTGTGCCACGCGATCTTCTTGCCGAACCACGAAGGGGCCAATGGTCCCATAGGTGATCGAGTGCACACATCTGCCCCGACATCTTTGGCGCACCAGGCAGGGTTCTTCATTCGCGCAAACCTGAGATTACGAGGAGCATGTTGATCTTCGGCTATTCCTTTTCCTCATGGCTCCCAAGAAGAACACCAGCACATACACCCATCCTTCCAATTCGAAGGCCACGACACTTGTGTCTGCGGACGCTGCTGGCATCGTTGTAGCGTCAGGTGATGCGGGCACCACGGGCGACGCGATCGGCGCAGGAGGCGCCACCGTCATGTCCCCCACGGCCTAAGACAGAACAAAGAGCGCCGGAGGTGAGCAGCAACGACGTCCTGGCGAGTTTGGCCCTGGTACTACGGGCGAAAAGGACACCCTGGCCCCATGCTTCCGCCGCACCAGTGGCCGCGGTCATAACAGGGAAGCCCAATCCAATGCAAGCTGCGGTCCATCGGTTGCGCCTATCATGGGCGCGGCTGCAGTGAGCGTGCCTCGTCCACATCAAGATGGAGTGCTGAGCGGAGCGATAGATCCACCAGCTCACCATCCCCCACGTCAGACCACCACAGTGACCGGTGTACGCGGCAAGGGCGTGACGACGCTCCTATTGGTTCCACGAGGAGTCGAGCAATGTTGCGGTCTACCTCTCTGCCATGCCGGACACAACCACAGAGGCGATGGTGTGGGCTCAGCCGTTGTTGAACTTTCCACCAGCGGATGACAAGATGGACGAGTGGAGGGCCACCATCCAGAGTTTGATTGGCTTCATAGAAGCCAGCAAATCGCAACATGCATGACCATCCCATCATCCACGGACGATGACGATAACCCTGAATGATGGTCGTGTTGAGGGGGCCACACAGGCGGTGTAGTCCCCTCCGCGATAGCAAACCCTAGGGGAGCCGCAACAAGCTCCACACACTGACGGCCCCAATGAGGCATCCATGGCCTAGTCCGACTCGCACGACCAGCGAGATCAACAACGTGTCTGGTATACCGGCGGAAGGAGGACGCATGTATCACCATTTAACAACGTCGGGAAGCACACCATCAATCTGATAGGTGCAATGGCATAGACGCTGGCGACCCCGCGCCCAGTGCTGGCAGATACATACCTTACGAGGTCGGGTTTCCCGCCTTCAGTCATGAGCTATGATAGGTCCACTGGCCGCCGAGCCGAGATTTCAAGCCTGAACTAAATGAGAAGTATGACGTAAAGCTCAACCCGGCAGAATTCGTGGGCATCTACACGATAGATGTCCAGGCTGTCGGAGGAAGAGATGAGAAGGTGCTCGCCAACTATTTCCCTTTGGCACTCAAGCCAAATGTGAGATTGTGGCTGATACGTCTCCAACGTATCTATAATTTTTTATGGTTTCATGCTATTATCTTGTCAAACTTTGGATGTTTTGCATGCCTTTTATATATTTTTCAGACTAACTTATTAACTCAATGCCAAGAGCCAGTTCCTGTTTTTTCCATGTTTTTGACCCCTTTCACAGGAGGATTTTTAACGGAGTCCAAACGGAATGAAACAGCAAAAAAGATTTTTTCCGGAACAGAAAAAGATCGGGAAGCCGGAGAATCACGACAGGGGGCCACCAGGGACCCCACAAGCCCTCATGGCGTGGCCAGGGGGCCCGCGCACCTGGCTTGTGGGCTCCCTGAGGCTCCTTTGCCCTAGGTTTTGCGCCTATATATTCCCTAAAAATCCATAAAAATCACGAGATCATCGAAAGTACTTTTTCGCCGCCGCAAGCTTCTATCTCCGCAAGATCCCATCTCGGGCACGTTCTGGTGTCCTGCTGGAGGGGGATTCGGATACGGAGGGCTTCGTCATGAATACCATGACCTCTCCGATGATGCGTGAGTAGTTCACCATAGACCTACGGGTCCATAGCTAGTAACTACATGGCTTCTTCTCTCTCTTGGATCTTCAATACAAAGTTCTCCATGATCTTCATGGAGATCTATCCAATGTAATATTCTTTTGCGGTGTGTTTGTCGAGATTCGATGAATTGTGGATTTATGATCAGATTATTTATGAATCCTATTTGAGTTTCTTCTGATCTCTCTTATACATGATTTCATATCCTTGTAATTCTCTTCGAGTTGTGGGTTTTGTTTGGCCAACTAGATCTATGATTCTTGCAATGGGAGAAGTTCTTGGTTTTGGGTTCATACCGTGCGGTGACCTCACCCAGTGACAGAAGGGGTAGCGAGGCACGCATCATGTTGTTGCCATCAAGGGTAAAAAGATGGGGTTTTCATCATTGGTTTGAGTTTATCCCTCTACATCATGTCATCTTGCTTAAGGTGTTACTCTGTTCGTCATAAACTCAATACACTAGATGCATGCTGGATAGCGATCGACGTGTGGAGTAATAGTAGTAGATGCAGAAAGTATCGGTCTACTTGTCTCGGACGTGATGCCTATATGTATGATCATTGCCTTAGATATCGTCATGACTTTGCGCGGTTCTATCAATTGCTCGACAGTAATTTGTTCACCCACCATGATACTTGCTATTTTGAGAGAAGCCTCTAGTGAACACTATGGCCCCCGGGTCTTTACACTTTTTAGCCTTACACTTTTTTTACTTCATTGCACTTTCCGCCTTCAGATCTCACTTTGCAATCAATCTTGAAGGGATTGACAACCCCTTTAAAGCGTTGGGTGCAAGCTCTTTTGTGTTTGTGTAGGTACTCTGGACTTGACGAGATTATCCTACTGGATTGATACCTTGGTTCTCAAACTGAGGGAAATACTTACTGCTCCTGTGCTGCGTCACCCTTTCCTCTTCAAGGGAAAAACCAACGCAAGCCCAGTCTCCGTCAACGTGTCAATTTCTGGCGCTCTTGTCTATTGCCGTAGCAGAAGAATTTCTGGCACCGTTGCCGGGGAGGATCAAGTCAAGAACTCATCCAAGTAGGTGTCGCAAACTCATCTCTTGCATTTACTTTGTTTGCGAGTTGCCTCTCGTTTTCCTCTCCCCCACTTCACAATTTGCCTTTTTCGTTTGCCTTTTCGTTCGCCCTTTTTCTCGCTTGCTCTTTGTTCGCTTGTGTGCTTGCTTGGTTGCTGAAGTCACCATGAATGAAAACACCAAACTTTGTGACTTCTCGAATACTAATACTAATGATTTTATTAGTACTCCGATTGCTCCCGCCACTAGTGCAGAGTCATACGAAATCCATACTGCTTTGCTGAATCTTGTTATGAAAGAGCAATTCTCCGGCCTTCCTAGTGAAGATGCCGCATCCCATCTTAATACCTTCATTGAGCTTTGCGATATGCAAAAGAAGAAAGATGTGGATAATGATGTGATTAAATTGAAGCCTTTTCCTTTCTCGTTGCGAGATTGCGCAAAAACTTGGTTTCCTTCTTTGCCCAAAAATAGTATCGATTCTTGGGATCAGTGCAAAGATGCTTATATATCCAAGTATTTTCCGCCGGCTAAGATTATCTCTCTCCGTAATTATATCATGAATTTCAAACAACTTGATCATGAATATGTTGCACAATCTTGGGAGAGAATGAAATTAATGATTAGAAATTGTCCCGCTCATGGCTTGAGTCTTTGGATGATTATTCAAATCTTTTATGTTGGCTTGAATTTCGCTTCTAGAAATATCTTGGACTCCGCCTCAGGTGGAACGTTCATGGAAATCACATTAGGGGAAGCCACAAAGCTCCTAGACAACATCATGAAAGGGCACCTACTAGTAAGAAGGTACACGCTATAGAAGAAATTAACTCGTTGAGTGCTAAGATGGATGAGTTAATGAATTTGGTTTCTAGTAGAAGTGCTCCTTTAGATCCTAATGATATGACCTTGTCTTCCTTGATTGAGAGTAGAAACGCTAGCTTGGACGTTAATTTTGTTGGTAGGAATAACTTTGGCAACAACAATGCTTTTAGAGGAAACTATGTTCCTAGGCCTTTTCCTAGTAACTCCTCTAATAACTTTGGCAACTCCTAAAACAATACTCATGGAAATTACATTAGATTACCCTCTGATCTAGAGAGTAATATGAATGAGTTCATCAACTCGCAAAAGATTTTCAATGTGTCCATAGAGGAAAACCTACTCAAAATTGACGATTTGGCTAAGAGCGTTGATAGAATGTCTAGTGATGTTGATGCTTTGAAAGTTAGATGTGCTCCTCCCAAGATCAATATGGATGAAACTTTGAAAGCTATGCGTGTTTCCATGATTGAGAGCAAAGAAAGAACCACCCAAATTCGTGCTAGACATGAATGGCTTAAAAAGGCATGTTCTCGTGATAAGAATCATGAAGATCTTAAAGTGCTTGGTGTGACTCCCATTGAATCTTTGTTTTCTTGTGTCAAACCTAATGATTATGGGGCTGGATATGAATCCACTTTGGTTGAAAAGTGCCCCAATGATTCGGAGTCCATCTATCTTGATGCTAAAAGCATTGAAAGTGGAGTAGAAGATATTAAAACTTTGAGTAGTAATGAAATTACTACTATGGATTTCAAGGAATTCAATTATGACAGTTGCTCCTTGATTGAATGTATTTCCTTGATGCAATCCATGTTAAACTCTCCACACGCTTATAGCCAAAACAAGGCCTTTACCGATCATATCGTCGAAGCTATGATAAAATCTCTTGAAGAGAAACTTGAATTGGAAGTCTCTATCCCTAGAAAGGTTCATGATGAGTGGGAACCTACCATCAAAATTAAAATCAAAAACTATGAATGCAATGCTTTGTGTGATTTGGGTGCTAGTGTTTCCGCAATTCCAAAGTCTTTATGTGATGTTCTGGGTTTTAATGAGATTGAAGAGTGTTCTCTTAATTTGCATCTTGCTGATTCTACTGTCAAGAAACCCATGGGAAGGATCAATGATGTTCTTATTATTGCAAATAGGAACTATGTACCCGTGGATTTCATTGTGCTTGACATTGATTGCAATCCTGCATGCCCTATTATTCTTGGTAGACCTTTCCTAAGGGCTATCGGTGCTATCATCGATATGAAGGGAATATTAGATTTCAATTTCCTTTAAGGAAGGGCATGGAACACTTTCCTAGAAAGAAAATAATATTGCCTTATGAATCCATGATGAGGGCCACTTATGGTTTGAGCACCAAAGACGGCGATACGTGATTCTATCGCTTTTATGCCTAGCTAAGGGCGTGAAACAATAGCGCTTGTTGGGAGGCAACCCAATGAATTTATCTTTTTCTTTCTGTTTTGTTGCGTCCACACCATCATAATTCTGTTGTGATTTTGTTTTTTGTGTTTCTTTTTACGTTTGAGCCAAGCAAAACCTTTATGGCTAGTCTTGGTAATGGTTGTTTGATCCTCTTGGAAAAAGACAGAAACTTTTCGCTCACGAGATGATTTTGCATTTTTATTC
Source organism: Hordeum vulgare subsp. vulgare (assembly GCF_904849725.1). NCBI lineage: Eukaryota > Viridiplantae > Streptophyta > Magnoliopsida > Poales > Poaceae > Hordeum > Hordeum vulgare. Next base: position 263,519,415 of record NC_058519.1, on the reverse strand, counting down.
AGAAAGATATTTTGAGTTGATTCTTTCTGATGCTGGTTGATATGCCTTCTTCCTAGGCAGTCGTAATTTTTCAGAATTTTTGAGATACCATAAGTATACGAAGTATACAGATTTCTACAGACTGGTCTATTTTTGACAGATTCTGTTTTTGTTGAGTTGGTTGCTTGTTTTGATGAAACTATGGTTAGTATCGGGGGGTACTAGCCATGGAAAAGTGAGAATACAGTAGCCCAACACCAATATAGATAGAATTCAAGTTTTCTATAGTACCAAAAGAGGTGGTAGTTTGTTTTCTTGTGCTAATGTTATCACGAGTTTCTGTTTAAGTTTTGTGTTGTGAAGTTTTCAAGTTTTGGGTGATGTTCTCATGGACAAAGAGATAAGGAGTGGAAAGAGCTCAAGAATGGGGATGCCCAAGGCATACCAAGCCAAATTCAAGGACACCAAAAAGCCTAAGCTTGGGGATGCCCCGGGAAGGCATCCCCTCTTTCGTCTTGAATCCATCGGTAACATTACTTGGAGCTATATTTTTATTCACCACATGATATGTGTTTTTCTTGGAGCGTATTATATCGTATGAGTCTTTTATTTTTGTTGTGTCACAATCATCCTTGCTGCACACATATTTGAGAGAGAGATACCTGCACTCATCGTGATTTTGCTAGAATGCTCATAGTGCTTCACTTATATCTTTTGAGCTAGATACTTTTGCTCTATGTGCTTCACTTATATCTTCTAGAGCACGGCAGTGCGTGACTTGGTAGTTGGCTTATTCTATGAAAGTAGTCCCAAAGGTGATAGGTACCAAAGTAGGATACAAAAACCTCCATCTTCATGTGCATTGAGTAGAAAGAGAAGTCTTGATTCCTCTCAATTAGTTTTGAGACGTGGATTCGGTAATATTAAGAGTTATGTTAGTAGGGTGTTGTGAATCTAGAAATACCTGTGTTGAAGTTAGTGATTCCCGTAGCATGCACGTATTGTGAACCGCTATGTTAGGAAGTCAGAGCATAATTGATCTATTGATTGTCATCCTTTGTGTTGAGGTCGGGATCGCGCGATGGTTAACACCTACCAACCCTTCCCCTAGGAGTATGCGTTTAGCACTTTGTTTCGATTACTAATAAAAACTTTCGCAACAAGTATGTGAGTTCTTCATGACTAATGTGAGTCCATGGTATAGATGCACTTTCACCTTCCACAATTGCTAGCCTCTCTAGTGCTGCGCAATTCTCGCCGGTACACAAACCCACCATATGCCTTCCTCAAAACAGCCACCATACCTACCTACTATGGCATGTTCATAGCATTCCGAGATATATTGCCATGCAAATCCCACCGTTCCGTCTCATGACTTGTGTCGTCACTCTCATATTGCCATTGCATGATCGTAAGATAGCTAGTGAGATGTTTCAACGTCATACACCAAGCTAGATTGTTGCACATCACGGTACAATGCCAGAGGCATTTCCTATAGAAGTCATCATCGTTCTAAGCTTTGAGTTGTGTGTAAATAAAAGTGTGATGATCATCATTATTAGAGCATTGTACCATGTGAGGAAAAAAAAAGAGGCCAAAGAGCCCAAAAAAAGATAAAAGAGCAAAAAAAGAGGCCTAAGAGCCCAAATGAAAAAAGAGAGAAAAAGAGAGAAGGGACAATGCTAATATCTTTTTCCACACTTGTGCTTCATAATAGCACCATGTTCTTCATGATTGAGAGCTTCTTGCTTTGTCACTACCATATGCTAGTGGGAATCTTCATTATATAACTTGGCTTGTATATTCCAATGATGGGCTTCCTCAAAATTTCCTTAGGTCTTCGTGAACAAGCAAGTTGGATGCACACCCACTAGTTCTCCTTTTGAGCTTTCACATACTTATAGCTCTAGTGCATCCCTTGTATGGCAATCCCTACTCATTCACATTGATATCTATTAATGGGCATCTCCATTTCCCTTTGATACGCCGAGTCAATGTGACCATCTCCTCCTTTTTTGTCTCACAACCACCACCACACTCTATTCCACCTATAGTGCTATATCCATGGCTCACGCTCATGTATTGAGTGATAGTTATAAAAGGTTTGAGAAAGTAAGAGTGCAAAAAAATTACTTGGCCAATACCGGGGTTGTGCATGATTTACATTAGTTGTGTGAGGATGATGGAGCATAGTCAGACTATATGATTTTGTAGGGATAACTTTCCTTGGCCTTGTTATTTTGAAAGTTCATGATTACCTTGCTAGTTTGCTTGAAGTATTATTGTTTTCATGTCAATAGCAAACTATTGTTTCGAATCTTACGGATCTGAACATTCATGTCACATGAAAGAAGTTGCAAAGGACAACTATGCTAGGTAGCATTCCACATCAAAAATTCAGTCTTTATCACTTCCCTACTCGAGGACGAGCAGGAGTTAAGCTTGGGGATGCTTGATACGTCTCCAATGTATCTATAATTTTTTATGGTTTCATGCTATTATCTTGTCAAACTTTGGATGTTTTGCATGCCTTTTATATATTTTTTGGGACTAACTTATTAACTCAGTGCCAAGAGCCAGTTCCTGTTTTTTCCATGTTTTTGACCCCTTTCAGAGGAGGATTTTGAACGGAGTCCAAACGGAATGAAACTACCAAAAAGATTTTTTTTCCGAAACAGAAAAAGATTGAGAAGTCGGAGAATCGGGGCAGGGGTCCACCAGGGACCCGACAAGCCCTCATGGCGCGGCCAGGGGGGCGCGCCCCCTGGCTTGTGGGCTCCCTGAGGCTCCTTTACCCTAGGTTTTGCGCCTATATATTCCCTAAAAATCCATAAAAAATCAAGAGATCATCGAAAGTACTTTTCCGCCGCCGCAAGCTTCTGTCTGCGCAAGATCTCATCTGGGGCACGTTCTGGTGCCCTGCCGGAGGGGGGATTCGGATATGGAGGGATTCTTCATCAACACCTTGACCTCTCCGATGATGCGTGAGTAGTTCACCATAGACCTACGGATCCATAGTAGTAACTAGATGGCTTCTTCTCTCTCTTGGATCTTCAATACAAAGTTCTCCATGATCTCCATGGAGATCTATCCGATGTAATCTTCTTTTGCGGTGTGTTTGTCGAGATCTGATGAATTGTTGATTTATGATCAGATTATCTATGAATCTTATTTGAGTTTCTTCTGATCTCTCTTATGCATGATTTTATATCCTTGTAATTCTCTTCGAGTTGTGGGTTTTGTTTGACCAACTAGATCTATGATTCTTGCAATGGGAGAAGTGCTTGGTTTCGGGTTCATACCGTGCGGTGACCTCACCCAGTGATAGAAGGGGTAGCGAGGCAAGCATCGTGTTGCTGCCATCAAGGGTAAAAAGATGGGGTTTTCATCATTGGTTTGAGTTTATCCCTCTACATCATGTCATCTTTCTTAAGGCGTGACTTTGCTCGTCATGAACTCAATACACTAGATGCATGCTAGATAGCGGTCGATGTGTGGAGTAATAGTAGTAGATGTAGAAAGAATCGGTCTACTTGTCTCAGACGTGATGCCTATATGTATGATCATTGCCTTAGATATCGTCATGACTTTGCGCGGTTCTATCAATTGCTCGACAGTAATTTGTTCACCCACCGTGATACTTGCTATTTTGAGAGAAGCCTCTAGTGAACACTATGGCCCCCGGGTCTACTCCACACCATATTTTCAGCCTTACACTTTTTACTTCGTTGCACTTTCCACCTTCAGATCTCAGTTTGCAATCAATCTTGAAGGGATTGACAACCCCTTTAAAGCGTTGGGTGCAAGCTCTTTTGTGTTTGCGCAGGTACTTTGGACTTGATGAGATTCTCCTACTGGATTGATACCTTGGTTCTCAAACCGAGGGAAATATTTACTGCTCCTGTGATGCATCACCCTTTCCTCTTCAAGGGAAAAACCAACGCAAGCCCAGTCTCCGTCAACGTGTCAATTTCTGGCGCTGTTGTTTATTGCCGTAGCAGTGGCTGATGCACCTGCTGGAGAATTCCATATTGTCATGGGCTGACTTGTGCAACGAGTTTGTTGGCGCCTTCATGGGTGGCTACCAAGAGCCACAACACGTCAGCGACTTCTAGGTCCTCCATCAGGAGGAGGGCAAACCCTGTGGAAGTACATCCAGAGGTTCAGTAGAATGCACTGCAACATTCCGGAGATACACCCCGTAGCCGTGATTGCCGCGTTCCACTCGTACATGTGCAACAGGAGGACGCGGGCCAAGATGAATGTCAAACTCCCCAATACCGTCAATGAGCTAACCAACTACGTGGCCCTGCAAGTTCAAGCCCGACCTGCCCCCACGGTATGACGGCACCCTGGACCCGACAGAGTACCTGCAACTTTACACATTGGGCATCAGGGCGGCAGGAGGAGGCGACAAGATCATGGCATGATGGTTCCTCATGGCGCTCAAGGGTGGCGCGCTCTCTTGGCTCCTCAACCTCCCAAAGGTGTCCATTACCTCGTGGGATAGCCTTCGCGAGTGCTTCTCGCCAACTTCCAGGGCACTCGTGACCGCGCCCCCACCGTGAACGACCTGCGGTGCATCAAGCAGCAGGAGGGGGAGAACCTGCACAAGTTCATACAGCGATTCACGGTCATGCACCTCAAGATCCCTAAGGCGTCGAACGAGTCCGTCATCTCGGCCTTATCTGACGGAGTCACGGACCTCAAGATGAAGGAGGAGCTCGCCATGAGTGACGAAATGAGCACCACACTGGAGATGTTCAACGTGGAAAACAAGTACTCCACGGCTGAGGAAGGTCGCCTCTCTCTCCTCGGGCCTCAGACGTCGGAACCAGAGGAGAAGAAGGCCAAGGCCAGGGAGGTGAAGCGCAAGGTCCCTGCGGTGTTCGTAGCCGAGCCTGAGGCGAATTACGGCCGAGGAGGAGAGCACCCGTCAAGAGGGGGGCCAATGTGCATCTTCCATGGCACCAGCGTCCATGATACCTCCGAGTGCCAAGAGCTCCGGCTGGCCCGTGCAGAGCATTTCAGCAGGCGCCCTAGGCGGGGAGACAGAAGCCCCGCCCGCGGCGGAGGCCGCTATGGAGGCCGCTGGGACGACCGAGAGCCGCGTCAGGGGTGGCGCGCGCAGCCTCATGAGGACTGTTGGCATGGCCAGCCTCAGGAGGACCGCTAGCACGATGACCCTCGGGAGGGGCAACGACGCGGCCAGCCTCGTGAGGCTGGGCTGCCTCCTCTGGCACCGTCACCCACGAGGAGGGATGAAGACAGGTAGGACGATGGGGTTGGGGGCTTACACGAGGTCAGGACGGTGGCCTCCATCTTGGGCAGCGCCCAGACCCCAGCATCCAACCGCGCCTTCAAGCAGTTCGCACGGGAGGTGAATGTCGTTCTCCCGAAGCCTAAAGCGATGCACCCCCTCAACTAGTCCCAAACCACCATCGCCTTCAACCCAAGTGATCAGCTCTGGTGCTCGTTCATGGCCGTCAAGCTACCCATGATGTGCAACCCAACCATTAGCAACGTCCTCATCACCAAAATCCTTATCGACACTAGAGCGGGGCTCAACATCCTCTCGATCAAGACCTTCGAGAAACTCCAGTTGCCATATGCATAACTCCTGCCGACCAAGCCCTTCTTAGGAGTCACGGAGGGGTCCACCGTGCCCATCAGGCAGGTGCACCTGCTAGTCACCTTCAGCGAGCGCAAGAACTACAATACTGAGATCACCGTCCTTGACGTCACGCACATCCACCTGCCGTACGATGCGATCCTTGGGTACCTGGCTCTCGCCAAGTTCATGGTAGTGACCCACCATGTCTACAACGTCCTCAAGATGCCGGGGAGTAGTGGCATCATCACCATTGTGTGCGACGAGAACAATGCCGTTTGCGCACTCGAGCGTGCCTACCGCACAGCGGCAGCAGAGCGCTCGGAAGACGAAGAAGATGAACTGCCTCGCGAGGACCCACACAAGAAGAAGGAACTCCTCCCCACGGAGCGCCCGGGGGCTTCAGGCTCCATGGCGGGGAATAGGGCCATGCCTCCCATCAGAAAGGAAGGCACGCTCGGCGCCCCCTTGGGTCGGGCCTGGGGGCTCCCACCAGGGAGATCCCTGGCCTGATCGGTGAGGCGAGGGTGGCGCTCGAGCACAACTCGAGGGTGAGCTATGACGCGCGTCTGCTCAGCTCTTGTTTGTCCGTCATCAGAGAAATCCGAGAACTTTGAGAGGCTCAAGCCGTGCGAGGCGGGGGCTTCCCTGCACCACCAATCGCAGTCGTCGTTGTCGGCACGCTCGACCGGCCCCACATCTGCATTAACGCGCTTGCAATTGATAGAGCCGTGGTTCAAGGCCCTTTCTGGCCCACGCCAACCGAGCACCGGTGGGTGTACCCGCGCGCTGGTGCCCACATGCCCTTCGGGCTGGGGAACCCGGCTGCCACCTACCATCGGCTCTGGCAGGCCATGCTCGTGTCTAGCCTGCTGAGGCGTGGCGAGGAAGAGGAAGAGATGCTCGGGCGGAGCGAAGGCCCCGAACCTCACGGGGCGGCGGACCCGTGCGGATCGCGACCGCGGAAGAAGGAGTTCGGGCGACGATGTCTCTTTTTGCACTTCAGCGGCATGGCCGCCACGTGAATTTTTGTTTGCTGCTGCCAGGTAACTTTTTGGCTCACCCCGTGCGAGGATGGCCACAAGGTCTTGCGGTCTCTAGGAGCTCAGGGCACTCCCAGCCGCTACTTTCATTTAAGCATCTTTCAGTTGTTTCTACATCACCCACTTCAAACCCTAACGTTCTACGTTGCTTGCGTCTTTGGGCGGTCGACCCCCGCTTGGGGGCTCCGGTCGAAGCTTATCCTTGTAGGCCGCCTAAGGCATCAGACACCCAACATAATCCTCAAAGAAAAATAAGTCAACATGGTTTACCAATGACCCAAAAGAAGCTCGGTCCACCAATGACTCGGGGTAGGGACACTCCCGAGGCCAAAGCGTCCTTGCGGCTTCCCAGATACACCCCCACCACGACACTCTCACGTAACAACGAGCCGAGGCTGTATACGCCGAGGGCCCCCCGAGGACGCGAAGAGGTCCATCCCATGCCTAGTGGCAGCCCTATGCTCCACGCTGGGCAGAAGCTCACTCCACCAATGACTCGGGGGTAGGGACACTCGCGAGGCCGAAGCGTACTTGCGACCTCCCAGATACACCTGCACCGTAACACTCTCATGTAATAACGAGCCGAGGCTGTATACGCCCCCCCCCCCCCCCCCCGAGGACGCGGAGCGGTCCACCCCACGCCTAGTGGAAGACGTATGCTCCATGCTGGGTACATATGGAGGTAATCAACATAGTCCACCAATGACTATGACCTCACGTGGCACAAACGCAGTCCGCCAATGACTATGTCCGCAGCTAGCACCAACAGAGCCCGTCAATGGCTACACCCGCAGCTGGCAAGGAAATCAACATGGTCCACCCGCGACTACGCACACGCCGAGTGCGTGGGACAAACAACTGAAGGTATGGAGCTGCTCATACGTCAAGGGGGACCCCTGAGCATCGCAACTTAGGGGCCTAACTGCGCCCGTAGCCCCTCCCCCTTTGGGCATTCCTTGGTTTCCGATCGGCTCAATCGTGGGGAGGTACACGCGGAGAGGGCCCTGCCGACGCAGAGCCTAGTGCGCTCAACAAGCCACCTTAGATCTCTTAGGAAGAATGCTGGAGTCACTCGTACGTCAAGGGGGACTCCTGAGCATCGCGACTCAGGAGCCTGAACTTCGCCCGTAAACTCTTCCCCCTTTGGGCTGTCCTTGGTTTCTGGCCGGTTCAATCGCGGGAAGGTACGTGCGGGGCGGGCCCTGCCGACAAAGAGTGCTGAAAGAACTCGGGAGTCTCAAATTATCACCTTCCTAGAAGGGACATTGGAGTCACTCAAACGTCAAGGGGGAGCCCTGAGAATCGCGATCCCTTTGGGCCGTCCTTGGTTTCCGGTCGGTCCGATCACGGGGAGGTACGGGCGGGGCGGGCCCTGCCAACGCGGAGTGCTGAAGGTGTCCTAAAGTTTTGAAATCCTCGTCGCGTTCTCCTCATGAGGGCAGCTCACTCGTCAAGGTGGACTCCTGAGCATCGCGACTGAGGGGCCTAACTCTGCTCATAGCCCCTTACCCCTTTGGGCCATCCTTGGTTTCCGGTCGGTTCAATCGTGTGGAGGTATGCGCTGGGTGGGCCCTGCCGATGCAGAGTAACACAACAAGCTTGATAGGAACGAGGCGAAGAAAACACTCAAGCATTCAATTATTACAAACCTCGAGAAGTTCATGAAAACACAAATGAGTTTAATGCCTCCACGAGGCACAATGTGCATTGCAGGAAAAAGACACGGAGAAGAAATTAGGAGGAGCCGTCGCCAGTCGCCCCCTCCGTAGGGGCTGGTCACTAACGTCAGAAGCGTCATCTTCCCCGTCGTCAGTTTCAGCGGCACCTGGAGATGAAGGAGCTACGACACAGGCTAACCTCCTCACCAACGCCTCCACGGGGCCGTTCACCACCTTCGCGGCACGGTCGCGGGCCTCGTAGGGACCGGTAGGATCATGGAGCTGAGGTCAAATCCCGGCTTGCGAAGATGAAGGTGGCTGAAGACACGTGTCGTAGCCGCGAAGAAGAGGTCGTGGTACTCGTTCTCCAAGATCTTGTCCACCTGCATGACGATGCCCTCCAGCGCCACGACGAGCTCCTTCGTGAGCGCGGCAAAGCCGTCCTCCGGGGTGGCTAGAGGCTCATCGAACCCGTCCCGGAAGAGGGATCGGAGCGCCCTGCGAAGCTCGAGCTCAACGTCAGGGAAGCATGCCATCTCCGCGGTCTTCTTCTCCTCAGCAGCGGCGAGGGCTTCCTCCTGGGCATCAAGCAGGGCCTTCCTCGAGGCGGCCTCCTTCTCCTGATTTCCCAAGCGCACCTGCTTCGTGCCAAGGCGATTCGCCTCCTGGGGCAGCTCTCCCTCTCGGGTGGCGAGCTTAGCCTCATGGGCCTTAAGTCCCTCCTCCTGCAGGCGATGCTGCTCGGCTAGCTTGTCCTGCTCCCCTTGGAGGGCCTACAGGCGGGCCTCCACCTCTTCGCAGTGTTCGGCAGCCGCCTTGGGTTCCTTCAGCACCTCCTCATGCGCAGCACGGGCGGCCTTGGCTTCACTCTCGGCCTTCCCCATCTCGACTACGACATTGCCTAGGGAAGTGAAGGCCGCGTTCAGGACACCCTGGGTGAATACCGAGGTCCTCCGGACCTCGTCGTGAAGAGCCTCCAATATTGTCGCAGGCGATGCCTGATACGTTTCCATTGTATCTACTTTTCCAAACTCTTTTGCCCTTGTTTTGGACTCTAATTTGCATGATTTGAATGGAACTAACTTGGACTGACGCTGTTTTCAGCAGAATTGCCTTGGTGTTGTTTTTGTGCAGAAATGAAAGTTCTCAGAACGTCCTGAAAATTTACGGAGAATATTTCTGGAAAATATGAAAAATACATGCGCAAAGATCCACCGGAGGGGGTGGGTGACGTCAGCTGTGCTTCCCTGGCAGTGGCTCTAGAAAAGTGTTGATCCTGCATTCTCTAGTGTTAGCTAGACGAATGCTTATAACAACAAACCTTCTCCTGCAACGGCACCAGAAGAATGCTGATAGCACTCCCTAGTAATGAGACTAGAAGAATGTTGTTGATGGCCCACCAGCGCGTGGGTTCGCAACAGTTTTCGAGGGTAGAGTATTCGACCCAATTTTTTGGTTTGCACGATGGGAGGTGAGAGTATACTCTCAAGTATTAGCAGCTGAATTTGTCAGATTCAACCACACCTGAAAGATTAGTATCTGCAAGCACAATACTAACAGCAAAGTAATATGATAACAACGGTGTCAGAAACGATCTGCTGACAGCAGACTATTCCTAACAATTGTATCAATGGCGCATTCGTTGCCTCGTTGACGGAAGTTGTCAGTTCCCGTCAACGACCAGCGATCAAGATTGTAACAGGTAGCAGCAGTGTAACGAGCAATAGCAGTGGCAAGGAACAGCAGTAGCAACAGTAGTAGCAGCAGCAGAGCAAGACAAGTAACAACAGTAGCAACAGTAGTAGCAGCAGCAGAGCAAGACAAGTAACACCAGTAGCAACAGTAGTAGCAGCGGTAGAGCAAGACAAGTAACATCAGTAGTAGGACAAACTCGTAGGCAATGGGTCGGTGATTTGTTTGGATGCAACAGTAGGACAAAGTCATAGGCAATGGGTCGGTGATTTGTTTGTATGGTATTCATCATGCAACAGCTATAATACGAAGAGATAAGTGGCTAGCTCCCGTTCGTCAATGTGATGTAGGCATGCATTCCGTGTGTCATCATACGTGCTTAGGAAAAGAACTTGCATGACATCTATTGTCCATCCCTCCCATGGCAGCGGGGTCCAAAAGGAAACTACGGGATATTAAGGTTCTCCTTTTAATAAAGAAACAGACCAACGCATTAGCACTTGGTGAACACATGAACTCCTCAAACTATGGTCATCATCGGGAGTGGTTCCGGTTATTGTCACTCCGGGGTTGCCGGATCATAACACATAGTAGGTAACTACAACTTGCAAGATAGGATCTAAAACACACATATATTGGTGACAATATAATAATTTCAGATCTGAAATCATGGCACTCGGGCCCTAGTGACAAGCATTAAGCAAGGCAAAGTAGTAGCAACATCAAATCTCAGAACATAGTGGATACTAGGGATCAATCCCCATCAAAACTAACTCGATTACATGATAGATCTCATCCTACTCATCACCGCCCAGCGAGCCTACGAATAGATTACTCACAAACGACGAAGAGCTTCATGGAATTGGAGAGGGAAGAAGGTTGATGATGATGATGGCGACGATTTCCCCTCTCCGGAGCCCAAGACGGACTCCAGATCTGCCCTCCACATGAAGAACAGGTGGTGGCGGCGCCTCCGTATCAAAAACGCGACGAAAACTTCTCTTTTATTTTTTCTGGGACGAAAGACAACTTATAGAGCTGGAGTTGGGGCGGCGGGTGCCTGTAGGCCCCACAAGCCTGCCCACCGCCACCAGGGGGGTGGTGGCGAAGCAGGGGCTTGGGCCCACTGGCCCACCCCCTGAGGTGGATCCTGGCGCAGGTATTTTTGATATTTTCCAAAACTGCTCCCCGTAAATTTTCAGGACGTTTGGAGAACTTTGATTTCTGCACAAAAATAACACCAAGGCAATTCTGCTGAAAACAGCGCCAGTCCAGGTTAGTTCCATTCAAATCATGCAAATTATAGTCCAAAACAAGGGCAAAAGAGTTTGGAAAAGTAGATACGTTGGAGACGTATCAACTCCCCCAAGCTTAAAACCTTGCTTGTCCTCAAGCAACTCAGTTGACAAACTGATAGAGAAAGAAAAACTTTGACAAACTTTGTTTGATCTTGTTGTTGCAACTATGGCTAACTCATAACCAGAATTTCACCAAGATCACAAGTTAACCACATAAGCAAATGACACAAAGGTCTCACGGTAAACTAATATCAATGGCATAATCAGCTAACGAGCAAATAATAATGAGTTTCAAATACCAACACTTCAATCAAAACAAGCATGAAGCAATATGAATAGGTGGTATCTCGCTAGCTCTTTCTGAGACCGCAAAACATAAATGTAGAGCACTTTCAAAGATCAAGGGCTGACTAAACATTGTAATTTATAGCAATGAAGATCCAGTCATAGTCATACTCAATATCAATCAAAAGCAAAGCATAAAAATGACAGAGGTGCTCTCTAATTGATGCTTATATAAGAGGAGGATGACTCGACAGGAAAATAAATAGACAGGCCCTTCGCAGAGGGAAGCATTGATTTGCAGAGGTGCCAGAGCTCAAGCTTTGAAAACAGAGATAATAATTTTGGGTGGCATGCTTTCATTGTTAACGCAATGACCAAGAGTTCTCAATATCTTCCATGCTACTCATGCTATAGGCGGTTCCCAAACAGAAAAGTAAAGTTTTAACTCCCCCACCACCAATCAATCACACTCCACAGCTAGCCGAATCCTCGGGTACCGTCCATACTAACATCAATCCGGGGGGAGTCTTGTTTTACACTTATGTTTTCGATTTAAGCATGGAACTGGGCATCCCAAATACCGGCCCCTTTCTCGTGAATGACTGTGAATAAACACATGTCGAGGATAACACTCCTAGCATGGAAGATATCAATAGCCCTCTGTCACCACATGAGCGGTTCGGGCATGCAAAACAGATTTATTTCTTGAAGGTTTAGAGAATGGCACATGCAAATTTACTTGGAACGGCGGGTAGATACCACAAATAGGTAGGTATGGTGGACTCTCATGGAAAAACTTTTGGGTTTATGGGAGTGGATGCATAAGTAGCATTCCCGCTTAGTACAAGTGAAGGCTAGCAAAAGACTGGGAAGCAACCAACTACAGAGCGACAACAGTCATCAAGATGCAATGAGTTTGACTAACATGGAATGCAAGCATGAACAGGATATAAATCACCATGAACACGAACATCATAGAGGCTATGTTGATTTTGTTTCAACTACATGCATGAACATGCGCCAAGTCAAGCCACTTGAAACATTCAAAGGACAATACCATCCTATCATACTACATCATAGTCATCTCAAAATCTATGTTGGCAATCAAGACAAACCATTATAAGCTCTCAGCTAAATAAGCATGGCATCAGAAACTATGATCTCTAAGTTGTCATTGCAAACATGGTTCTCTCACAACAAAGCTAATTCTGGGTCGACAAGCTAGTCATATTTACAAAAACAAAATAGATAGAGTTCATACCAGCATTTCAGTCTCAGTCACTTCATCATATATCATCATTGTTGCCTTTCATTTGCACGATCGAATGATGAAAACGATAATAAGCGCATTGGACTAAGCTGAATCTACACGCAAACACAAAGGAGAAGACAAAATAATATGGCTCTTTGAAAGCTAAAAAGGTAAGCATTCAAGAACCACTAAACATTGTAACCAATATCTTCTACCTTGACACAAAGAAAAAGAAAACTATTTACACGGGAAAGCTCCCAACAAGCAAAAGAAGAAAGAAAAATCTTTTGGGGTTTTCTCAAAGGGACACAAAACAAGAAAACAAGAGAACGAAAAGAAATTAGCATGGATAATACAGTGGCAAAGTGTAAACACCGGCTAACAAAGTGAAAGCATAAGCATGAATGTAAGGTCGGTGAGAACACGTACTCCCCCAAGCTTAGGCTTTTGGCCTAGCTTGGTCTACTCCCAAGGATGATCCTCGCGAAACTCAAAATCATAATGGGTGTTATATGGGAGTGCTGCAGCCACTGCCTGAATAGCTGTCTCGCGAAGTCGAGCAGCCGTCGCCTCCCTCTCATACTCCTCTGCCTCTCCTATGGTTATGTCGTATCTTCGTTTAACTTGAAAGTCAAAGAAAGCAGGAGCAGGAAGGGTAATATGGAAAACACGCTGCCGGTTAAATATCAAGCGGTATAGGAGAGATCCATGATCTCTCTCAAGGAACTGATAGCGTGTTAGAGCGACACGATCAAGGTAGGCTGTACGGAGAGGAGGGTCTTCTGGACGGATGGATACTCCCAGAAAATTTGCTAAGCGTGTAGCATAAACTCTACAAAAGAAATCCCCCTCAGTGGCATTTTTATTTAGCCTCCTTGCTATAATAGCTCCCATATTGAAGCTACTGTCACCTATTACTGCGCTCTTAAGGATACTAAGGTCAGAAGCGCATATGTGACAATGTGCACCCTTGTCGTTAATGCACCTACCTATGAAGAGGGCAAGGTAGTGCAAGGCAGGGAAATGGATGCTTCCTATGGTGGCTTGCGTGATATCTCGGGTTTCTCCAACAGTTATGCTAGAGACAAAGTCTCTGACCGAAGACTTAGGAGGATCAATAACACTACCCCCATCGGGTATCTTGCAAATCCTATTGAAATCCTCCAGTCCCACGGTATAGGATTTATCGTACAGATCAAACAGTATGGATGACTCATGGCGAGCTAAAAATTTAAATCTACGCACGAAAGAGGCAGTGAGCATAGCATACTGTTCACATTTATCTGAGAGGAATTCTTCTAACCCGGCATTGCGGACAAGTGCATCGAACTCATCCTTGAAGCCTGCTTCGATCATGAACTCATCGAAAGGCCATTCACATGGTTGTACCGGTGCGACCCTTAGTTGAAAAGGTTCGGGCTCCCGAAAAGAGAGACGAGGACCCTTCTTACTTGAGGAACCACCATGAAACTTCCTCCTGAACATAATTTCCTTATGGTGAAATTTTTGAAGTTCAAGAGAAAAGTGAATAAAGACCCACCACACCTTGTAGCAACTACTCCTACTAGTGCCTAGAGACCGTATCACGCGCTAAAACTACTTGGGACCAACTAAAATCAACATTTATAGCTCAAGAACAGGCTCACCATGGTAGTAAGAATACGCAAAGGATAAATCACTAGACCAAAAACAAATTGGACCAATGGAGGAGTCACTTACCAAGGAGTAATTTCCCCAAAACGGTTCGGAGAATGGTGCTTTGAGCAAGGAGACCGAAAATCACAGCCAAATGAGCAAGAACACGGGTTTGAGCTGCGAAACAATTTTTTCTGGAGGTGGAAGAAGAGGCTGGGAGCTGGAATGAGTGGAGGGGGTGCTTGTGGGCCCCACAAGCTTGCACCCCGCCACTAGGGGGGTAGGTGGCGGTGGGGGGGCTTGTGGCCCACTGGTCAGGCCCCCTGACTACCTCTCATGCCCAGAAATTTTCAAAAATTCCAGAAAAAATGATACTAAATTTTCAGGACCATCGGAGAACTTTTATTTTTGAGGTATTTTTCTCCGGGACGCTAAAACAGAAAACAGGAAAACCTAAACTAATTCCATCATTTTTCTTCTAAGCAACAGAAAATGAAGACTCAAAACAGAGGTATGTGACTCTTTGATTCATCCGTTTCATGGTCATTGAAAGAAATCCGTTAATGGGATTGATCAAGTCCTCGTGACAAAACCTTCTCGAATCACAAGAAAGAACGGAGAATTTTAGAATAGCCACTAAGTCACCTCAATGGGGATATGAATCTCCCCAACAAGCAAATCATACTTCATCTTGACACGAGGAATAGGACATTCAAAGCTCCCAATGAGAATTGATGAAGTCTTTTCGATAGCATTGATGCAATGTACTGTATATCGTTTCTTCGGAAAGTGCACTGTGTGCTCATTACCGTTGACATGGAAAGTGACATTGCCTTTGTTGCAATCTATAACAGCCCCTGCAATGTTTAAAAAGGGTCTTCCGAGGATGATTGCCATGGCATCGTCCTCGGGAATATCCAAGATAACAAAGTCTGTTAAGATAGTGGTATTAGCAACCACAACAAGCACATCCTCGCAAACGCCGATAGGGAAAGCAGTTGATTTGTCGGCCATTTGCACAGAAATTTTAGTGGGTGTCAACTTGTCCAACTCAAGTCTACGATAAAGAGAAAGCGGCATAACACTAACACCGGCTCCAAGGTCACATAAGGAAGTTCTTACGTACTTTCCTTTAATGGAGCAAGATATAGTGGGCACTCCGGGATCACCAAGTTTCTTAGGAGTTCCACCTTTGAAAGTGTAGTTGGCAAGCATGGTGGAGATCTCAAGATTTGTTATCTTCCGTTTATTAGTCACGATATCTTTCATGTACTTGGCATACGGAGACATCTTGAGCATATCAGTTAACCGCATCTGCAGAAAGACAGGTCTTATCATCTCAACTAAGCGCTCAAAATCCTCATCATCCTTTTTCTTGGATGGCTTAGGAGGAAAGGGCATAGGTCTCTGAACCCATGGCTCTCTTTCTTTACCATGCTTCCTAGTAGTGAAATCATTCTTGTCGTATCTCTTAGGTTGTGCATTATCAGGATTAACCGTAGGTTCAATCTCCACATCCTCATCATGGCTAGGTTGAGCATTATTATGAACATCACTGTCCACATTGTCACCAGGTTCATGTTCATCACCTGATTGTGTTTCTGCATCAGACGCAGAAATATCATTAGGTTCTTCAGGTGTGGTAGTATTTGGTGAAGTGGCGTGCAGGTTCCTATCATTCTTCCTCTTCTCCTTAGGATGACTAGGTGTATCAGCATTGATTCCTTGAGAATCTTGATCAATTCACTTAGGATGACCTTCAAGATACAAAGGTTCCTGAGTCATTTTGCCTCCTCTAGTAATGACTTCGACAGAGTTGTCATTCAATTCATTGAGCAGGTCATTCTGAGCTTTAAGTACTTGTTCTACCTGAGTAGTAATCATAGAGGCATGTTTACTCAGAAGCTTCAGAGCATAGACATTACTGTCTACACAAGCACTTAGATGGCTAAGCATACGAGTACTTTGTTCCAAATGTCTGCTAACATAATCATTGAAACTCTGTTGTTTGGCAACAAAGTTGTCAAATTCATCAATGCATAGGCTAGCAGGTTTATCAAAAGGAATATCACTCTCGTCAAACCTACGCAGAGAATTCACTTCTACTACCTGTACCGGTTTATCGAGACCATGGATCTCTTCAATAGGTGGTAGATTTTTGACATCTTCAGCTCTAATGCCTTTCTCTTGCATAGATTTCTTGGCTTCTTGCATATCTTCGGGACTGAGGAATAGAATACCTCTTTTCTTAGGAGTTGGCTTAGGAGGTGGTTTGGGAATAGTCCAAGCATTATCGTTGATCAAGAGGTTATTCAGTAGAGTCTCGGCTTGTTCAACCGTTCGTTCCCTAAAAACACAACTGGCACAACTATCTAGGTGGTCTCTAGAGGCATCGGTAAGTCCGTTATAGAGGATATCAAGTATCTCGTTCTTCTTAAGAGCGTGATCAGGCAAAGCATTCTGTAGTTGGACGAGCCTCCCCCAAGCTTGTGGAAGACTCTCTTCTTGGAGTTGAGCAAAGTTGTATATTTCCTGCAAGGCAACTTGCTTCTTATGGGCAGGGAAATATTTCTCACAGAAGTAATAGACCATCTCTTGGGGACTACGCACACATCCAGGAGCAAGAGAGGTGAACCAGGCTTTAGCATCATCCTTTAGAGAGAAAGGAAACAGCTTAAGGATATAGTAGTGGCGGATCTTCTCCTCATTAGTGAAACGTTGGCTATTTCAGATAGTTTGGCAAGATGGGCTATGACCGTCTCAGACTCATAACCATGAAAAGGATCAGATTCGAGTAGAGATATTATCTCAGGGTCGAGAGAGAGTTCATAATCCTTATGGTGACAAAGATAGGCGAAGTGGCAAACTTCGGATCATTTCTCATCCTAACTTCCCGAGATTTTTCTTTCCACTTGAGAACTAATTTCTCAGCATCATAGGCATCCTTACACACAAGAAAATCCTCAGCTGTCTCTCCCTGCATAACGTAACCCTCAGGTATATCAGGTAATTTGTATCTAGGAGAGCTAGATCTAGCAGGAGCAAAAGCAGGTTCTATCTCAATAGTATCGGTAGTTTCAGAAGCATCACGAGCATTGGCAGTAACTCTAGCAATATGAGCATCAAGGAACACTCCTAGTGGAACATCAGGCAAAGGAGTATCTCTAGCAGTATAAAGCATAGTATCATCAGGCAAAATAGCATCTCTAGCATCATCAGGCAAAATAGCATCTCTAGCATCATCAGGCAAAGCAGTATCAAGCATAGCATCTCTAGCAGTATCAAGCATAGCATCTCTAGTAGCATCAAGCATAGTATCAAGCATAGCATCATCCGGCATAGTATCAAGCATAGTATCATCAGGCATAGTATCAAGCATAACATCTCTAGCAGTAGTATCACAAGCATCATCAAGCACAGGCGACATATCAAGATTTCTAGTAGGAGGTGATGTCGCAAACTTACTCATAACTGAAGGTGAATCAAGTGCAGAGCTAGATGGAAATTCCTTACCTCCCCTCGTAGTTGAGGGCAAGACTTTGGTCTTCGGATCCTTCAGATTCTTCATAGTGGTCAACAGATATAAATCCCAAGTGACTCAGAGAATATAGCAAAACCTCGCCGGCAACGGCGCCAGAAAAATGCTGACGTCAGCTGTGCTTCCCTGGAAGTGGCTCCAGAAAAGTGATGATCCTGCAATCTCTAGTGTTAGCTAGACGAATGCTTATAACAACTAACCTTCTCCTGCAACGGCACCAGAAGAATGCTGATAGCACTCCCCAGTAATGAGACTAGAAGAATGTTGTTGATGGCCCACTAGCGGGTGGGTTCGCAACAGTTTTCGAGGGTAGAGTATTCGACCCAATTTGTTGGTTTGCACGATGGGAGTTGAGAGTATACTCTCAAGTATTAGCAGCTGAATTTGTCAGATGCAACCACACCTGAAAGATTAGTATCTGCAAGCACAATAGTAACAGCAAAGTAATATGATAACAACAGTGTCAGAAACGATCTGTTGACAGCACACTATTCCTAACAATTGTATCAATGGCGCCTTCGTTGCCTCGTTGACAGAAGTTGTCAGTTCCCGTCAACGATCAGCGATCAAGATTGTAACAGGTAGCAGCAGTGTAACGAGCAATAGCAGTGGCAAGGAACAGCAGTAGCAACAGTAGTAGCAGCAGCAGAGCAAGACAAGTAACAGCAGTAGCAACAGTAGTAGCAGCAGTAGAGCAAGACAAGTAACAGCAGTAGCAACAGTAGTAGCAGCGGCAGAGCAAGACAAGTAACAGCAGTAGTAGGACAAACTCGTAGGCAATGGGTTGGTGATTTGTTTGGATGCAACAGTAGGACAAACTCGTAGGCAATGGGTCGGTGATTTTTTTGGATGGTATTCATCATGCAACAGCTATAATACGGAGAGATAAGTGGCTAGCTCCCGTTCGTCAATGTGATGTAGGCATGCATTCCGTGTGTCGTCATACGTGCTTAGGGAAAAAAACTTGCATGACATCCATTGTCCACTCTCCCGTGCAACGGGGTCCAAAAGGAAACTACGGGATATTAAGGTTCTCGTTTTAATAAAGAACCGGACCAACGCATTAGCACTTGGTGAACACATGAACTCCTCAAACTATGGTCATCACCGGGAGTGGTTTCGGTTATTATCACTCCGGGGTTGCCGGATCATAACACATAGTAGGTAACTACAACTTGCAAGATCGGATCTAAAACACACATATATTGGTGACAACATAATAATTTCAGATCTGAAATCATGGCACTCGGGCCCTAGTGACAAGCATTAAGCAAGGCAAAGTAGTAGCAACATCAAGTCTCAGAACATAGTGGATACTAGGGATCAATCCCCATCAAAACTAACTCGATTACATGATAGATCTGATCCTACTCATCACCGCCCAGCGAGCCTACGAATAGATTACTCACGAACGACGAAGAGATTCATGGAATTGGAGAGGGAAGAAGGTTGATGATGACGATGGCGACGATTTCCCCTCTCCGGAGCCCAAGACGGACTCCAGATTTACCCTCAAGATGAAGAACAGGTGGTGGCGGCGCCTCCATATCGAAAACGCGACGAAAACTTCTCTTCTTATTTTTTCTGGGATGAAAGACAACTTATAGAGCTCGAGTTGGGGGCGGCAGGTGCCTGTGGGCCCCACAAGCCTGCCCACCACCACCAGGGGTGGTAGTGGAGCAGGGGCTTGTGGCCCACCCCCAGAGGTGGATCCTGGCGCAGGTATTTTTGATATTTTCCAAAACTGCTCCCCATAAATTTTCAGGACGTTTGGAGAATTTTGATTTCTGCACAAAAATAACACCAAGGCAATTCTGCTGAAAACAACGTCAGTCCAGGTTAGTTCCATTCAAATCATGCAAATTATAGTCCAAAACAAGGGCAAAAGAGTTTGGAAAAGTAGATACGTTGGAGACGTATCAGTGGGCTAGTGGGCCACAAACCCTGTAGCCGCCACCCCCTAGTGGCGGCTAGCAAGCTTGTGGGGCCCACATGGCTCTGCCGCCCCCAAAGAGTTTGGAAAAGTAGATACGTTGGAGACGTATAAGTTCACTTTCGTCCCAGAAAAAATCAAGAGAGAAGATTTCGTCGCGTTTGCGATACGGAGGCGCCGCCACATCTTGTTCTTCATCTGGAGGGCAGATCTGGAGTCCGTTTTGGGCTCCAGAGAGGGGAAATCGTCGCCATCGTCATCATCAACCTTCTTCCCTCTCCAATTCCATGAAGCTCTTCATCGTTCGTGAGTAATCTATTCGTAGGCTTGCTGGTCAGTGATGAGTAGGATGAGATCTATCATGTAATCGAGTTAGTTTTGACGGGGATTGATCCCTAGTATCCACTATGTTCTGAGATTGATGTTGCTACTACTTTGCCATGCTTAATGCTTGTCACTAGGGCCCGAGTGCCATGATTTCATATCTGAAATTATTATGTTGTCACCAATATATGTTTGTTTTAGATCCGATCTTGCAAGTTGTAGTTACCTACTATGTGTTATGATCCGGCAACCCCGGAGTGATAATAACCGGAACCACTCCCGATGATGACCATAGTTTGAGGAGTTCATGTGTTCACCAAGTGCTAATGCGTTGGCCCGGTTCTTTATTAAAAGGAGAACCTTAATATCCCGTAGTTTCCTTTTGGACCCCGCTACCACGGGAGGGATGGACAATAGATGTCATGCAAGTTCTTTTCCCTAAGCACGTATGACGACACACAGAATGCATGCCTACATCACATTGACGAACGGGAGCTAGCCACATATCTCTCTATGTTATAACTGTTGCATGATGAATATCATCCAAACAAATCACCGACCCATTGCCTACGAGTTTGTCCCACTGCTGTTGTTACTTGTCTTGCTCTGCTGCTACTGCTGTTACTTGTCTTGCTCTGCTGCTACTGTTGTTACTACTGTCGCTTGCTACTGTTGTTACTTGCTACTGTTGTCACTACTGTTGTTCCTTGCCACTTCTATTACTCGTTACACTCCTGCTAGCTGCTACCATTTTGATTCGCTGGTCGTTGACGGGAACAGACAATTTCCGTCAACAGGCAACTTCTGGTGCCATTGATACAACCGTTAGGAATAGTCTGCCATCAACAGATGGTTTCTGACACCGTTGTTATCATACTACTTTGCTGCTGACACTTTGCTTGCAGATACTAATCTTTCAGGTGTGGTTGAATCTGACTCATTTAGCTACTAATACTCGAGAGTATTCTCTCACCTCCTGACTGGCGTATCAACAAATTTGGGTCGAATACTCTACCCTCGAAAACTACTGCGAACCCACGCGCTGGTGGGCCATCAATAACATCCTTCTAGTTTCGTTGCCGGGGAGTTCTAGCAGCATTCTTCTGGTGCCGTTGCGGGGGAAGGTCTGTTCTCACAGAGTCAGTGCCGTCGGGGAGGCAGCATCATGAGGAGTAGGGGGCTCCGAAGGCTGCCTGAAGGTTAGAGGTATTGGTGCATCAACAGGATGAGGGCCCTCCAAAGACTGCCCCTCGGGCAACGGCGTCACAACAGCCGCCTCAGGGCGCTTCGGGGGCTTTGGGCGCGATGATCAAGGCCTGGGAGTTTGCCTTGCGAGCCTCCCCCTCTCCGTCGGCACGCGACGGCGCGTTGGAGAGGGCTGGTGGTGCATCAATAGTCACCATCGGCTTGACAACCGACTTATTCCTCCTCGCCTTTGGCGAGACGATGTCCCTGGACGTGAGGCACAATAGGGAATCAGCCAAGCATGGAATTCGAATGCACAGAGCATGCCAAGACAATTGATATACTCTTCGGGGTCAATCCAGCTCTTCCTCTTCGCCGCCCCCGCGCCGGCGGGAGCAACAAGACCCCCCACGGAGGGGGGCGAGCCTGCCGCCTCAGGATTTCCACCGGCGGAGGCGGGATGCACCAAGGATGACCTAGCCTCGCACTTCTGGGGGCGGGTACACACGCAGACCGCGTAGCGCGCGGGGTCGACACGGGTCCCCTGGAGTTCCGGATCGGGCGCGGGGGAACCCCCGTAGAAATCTCAATGGCGGCATCATCATCTGCGAGCTTGCGCAGAAGGATAGCCTGGGAGGGGCGCGCTTGCATGGCAATCCTCGATGATCTTCTCCGAATCCCCCTCACCGGAGGTATCACCGGATGACACCTCTACCGGACCGGAGCCCTCGGCCGGGAGGAGCCCACGCTCATCAAAGACACGCGGCCCAACGATCACGTCGGCCTGGTCGTCAAGACGGTACAGCGGGCCCAAAGCCTCAGGTAGGTCACCAGGGTCGCCGCCGAGCAAGATCGCCACGACCCTACTCAGCTCAACAGTGGGGAGGTCCTGGGACCAGAGCCCGATCTCGTCGTCACCAGTACAGTAGTCCCACAGGGGCCTGGAGTGGCCTGAAGGGGCGCCAAGTGTTCTGCCAAGAACACCTTCACTATCATCCCACTAGTCAGCCTCTTGGCGCTGATTTTGCGGGAGAAGTGCTCCAGGACGGGCCCGACCCGAGGGTCGGAAAGCTTCGCCGAGCTCCACGCGGAGGTCTTCTCCGGCAACCCCTTCGGCTCCTCCAACCGAGGGTTTGCGTCCATGAGGCTCGTGAGAATCCAACGTTGCCTGAAGTTTCCCACCTTCTTCCAAGCCTACACGATCAGGTTGCCGCTCTAGGCCGCCACAAAGGAGACACACGTCGACAAATGGGCGTCGTCTTGTAGGCGCAAGCTGAAGAAGTGGCGGAAGAGGGCCACCGAAGGCTGCACACCTACGAAAGCCTCGAAGTAGAAAGCAAAGACGGACAGGAGCAAGACAGAGTTGGGCTGGAGGTGAAGAGCCTGGATCCCATAGTGGTTCAAGATGGCGGTGAAGAACAAGGAGAAAGGCAGCACTAGCCGAGCAAAGACGCTGTCGAGGAAGAAGGGGTACATCGCCTTCGACGCGGGCTGCTCCTCTATGGCGCCAAGTGACAGGGGGATAACCTCGGGGTAGGTTCATTGAGGTTACTCCTTTGCGTCCAAGAATAAAGGGAGTCATCAGTTTCCTCTAGACGGCCAACTCCTCCTGGATGACTGGGAAGCACCTGCCGGCTAGGGGCGAGACGGCAACCCCTCGTGGCTAACTAGGAAGAGCGTGCCGGCTAGGGGCGAGACGACAACTTCAAGGTAGGCTAGCGAGGCCACTAGCCGGCTAAAAAGCCCTAGTCACATCCAATCATAGGTTGTGACAGGACTCTATGATTAAAGGTGAATACACGTCAACACGGGTACACGATTGGGGTGCACGGCAGATACAATGTCAGTGGCCATGTTGTTGACCTAGGCGGACTTGTCTACCCTGCACAGTACCGGCCCGTCCACCCCGCACAGTACCGGCCCTTCAGCCCCGCACAGTACCAGCCCGTCAGCACCCACTCCATTACCAAGCTTGGTGTGGTAACAGTGGATACAACTGTACCGGTGACCCATGACGAATCTCGCAAGACGACGCTGGACGTACAACACGTGTCCTGCGTCGGCCTTACGCGAGAGCTCCATTGGCTGGCCGGCGGGTCCCATGGCCACATGGGACCTCGCATCTGGCGGGCCCCAACAACGACAAGATCTGACCACTGTGGGCCCCTTGGCCAGCCAGCGAGGCTGCCAGGCGGGTCCCCCTTTTGTACTTTTATCCATATTGTAGGTCGGTGGGTTCATCTATAAAATCCCCCGATCCCCCTCCATGTAGAGGGTCGGCCAACTTAGCACACCCACACATACCGGAGAGGTAGACGCGAGCCGGTTTCTCCTTCTTCCTCCTCCGTCGAACAGCTCAAGGAGCACACTGTAATCCCTTTGTTGCATCAACCATTCCAGCAGGATTAGGGGTGTTATCTCCCACGGAGAGCCTTGAACCTGGGTACATCGTGCGTCTCTCTCGCTTGTACCAATACCGTTCCTGGAGCCCGTCGGTGTCCTTACGGTTCCCACCATTCATGTTTAGCCTACCCATGACTGATGTCGTGAGTAAACACTGACATTTGGTGCCCACCGTGGGGCCGTCCGCGGCACCAGTCGGAGTTACGCTCTGGGCGGGACCCTTCGCCAACATCGTCGGATGCCTCGCGTCCGGATCGTTCAACATGCCCGTGGAGCCTTCCCTTGCGGAGGTTTCTGCGATGCTGACCGATGATCCAGGTCGTTTCACGGACTCTGATGAGGAGTTCATCATCGAGTCTGTGCCCAGCGACATCATCACCGCCGTCGCAAACCTCGACGTTCTCTTCAGCGACCTGTGCCTTGACGATGAGCCTCGCCACCTCGACGAGGGCATCGACATCCATGCTCTATGCGTAAGCTTCAGCAGGCTCTCCCTGGAGGATGTGCCTGCGTCTGATGAGTACCCTAGCGAGGTGCTCGTCTGTGACGGTCCACCGTCATCTGTGGGGTGTCTTGCCCCGCATCACGTCGTCGTCTTCTCCAACCTCGTGGAGGTGATGGTTACTGGTGTCAGCACTAGTAAGCCTCACGGCAAGGCTTCAGCGGAGGCAGCTAACCCTGCTGCGGGCTCTGCAGACCCGCTTCACGCCACCCTCTCCGGCCTGAAGACGCCCATCACCACCACGGCAAACCCAACCGATGCTAGGGCCTCACTGGAGGAGGCTCGCGAGCAGATCCTGGAGGAGGGCATTGCTATCGCCACTGCCAAGCGTCGGATGGAAGCCGCGCAGCGCGAGTATAACTCTGCTTACGATCTCACTCTAGCTGATGATGGTCTGAGTCGGTGCGGCGAAGTCCGCGGTCGCGGCCGAGTCATCGCTGGAATCTAGGTGGCAGGCAGGCCATCTATGATACTCCAGTGGCCAACATGCGGGCCGCCCAGGCGCCTATGGCAGAGATGTCTGGTTTGGAGGGCAAGGAGCATGCACTTCAAGAGAAGCGGGTCAACGATCTCCTTGACACCACCAGTGAGCAGCAAGCTCATTTTGACCCCGGCCTCACACAATCGATTTCTCCTGGAGCCGACCCGGATGATCACCGCAAACCCAGCGGCCGTGATCACGCCCAAGGTGCCTCCATGCATCGCACTTCTGGCCGGAAGGGCGAGGGCAGCCAAGACCAGCATTCCCAGCGCTAGAGCGAGCCGGTTTCTAGCCGACGCCGCAAGGAGGCTGGCGACGACGGTGATTCGGTGCACGAGGTTCCCCCTCCGAGGCAGCGGGAAAAGGCCAAGGCGACTGAGTCCCAGGGCACCCTTCCGATCTCGGCTCGGATCGGCCCTCGCGTCCGTGACAGCGACAACGATGCTCGCAAGCGCATCAACCTTCTGGCGCAGTCGGCCCTCCTGGAGGAGGAGGGTCCCATTGGTCCGGCGTGCTTTGGCCCCCGGATCTGAGGGGAGCCGTTTCCCAAAGCTTCACTCTCCCCCCATCACACCCCAAGTACAGCGGCACCACCAAGCGAGAAGACTGGCCGATCGACTACACCACTGCAGTCGGCATCGCCCGGGGGAACAAGGGCATAACAGTCCGCTACGTACCTCTCATGCTGACCGGCTCGGCTAGGACATGGCTCAATAGCCTGCCAGCCGGCAGCATCAACTCTTGGGTTGACTTCGAGGTGGCGTTCGTCCGCAACTTCACCGGCACCTACAAACGCCATGGTCGGCCTCGCGAGCTGGCCATGTGTGTCCAGAAGCCCGACGAACCCCTTTGCGACTACGTCACGCGTTGGACAGAGTTGCGCAACTCTTGCGAAGGAGTGCATGAGGTACAAGCCATTCAGTACTTCATCGACGGCTGCCGAGACGACACCCTAATTAAGCACAAGCTCATGTTCTCCGAGCCCACCTCTTTGGTGGTGCTCATGGCCAAGGCGGACAAATACGCCACGGCCGACTCCGCTATGCGGGTCAAGGTCACCGCCTCGGACAAGATTTTCCCCATGCCATCTACTCCCAAGCCGGCTGGCGACAACCGAGGCGGCCAGAACAAGAAGCGCAAGGCGGATCAACTTGATTCGTGCTCTGCAAGCAAGCAGGTGGCCAATGTGGAGGAAGATGTGCCAGCTACTCAAGCCGACTCTTAGCGGCAGCGGACCGGCAAGAACACCTGGCAGCCCAAGCTAACTTTCGAGCAAATGCTCGATGCGCCATGCAAGATGCACACTGGGGAGAAGCCGGCTACCCATACACTCCGACAGTGTAGCTTCGCACAACGACTATCGCGAGGAGAAGGTTTGTCGGCTCCCCCGGCGGTAGCTGCAGCGTCTCGTGCTCCGGCTCCAGGGCCGGCTCCGGCTCCACCATAGCCGCCTCCTAACGACTGTCGTCTCCATGACGAGTACCCCGTGCAAGATGGGGCTTACGTCATCTTCACCAGCGAAGGTAGCGACAAGCATAGCCAGCAACAGCGCCGGCGCGAGGTGAACTCCATGGTCCCATCGGTTCCCTAGTTCATGCATTCATCTGAAAGGCCAATTACATGGAGCCGAGCTGACCATCCTACGGTGATGCCAAACCCTCGCTCATACGCGCTCGTCCTCAACCCCACCTTCGCCTCCAAGAGGCTCACCTGCCGGTTCTCCCGGGTGTTGGTCGACGGCGGCAGCAACATAAACTTCCTCAACCGCGACACCCTGCTCAAGCTCGGGCTAAAGGAGAAGGACCTCTAGCCGACCAACACTATCTTCCACGACATCGTGCTGGGACAGTTCTGCTCGCCGGTTGGCAAAATCCAGCTGGATGTCCTCTTTGGCGACAAGGCGCACTTCCGCCGTGAACCAATTTGGTTCAAGGTGGTGGACCTCAACAACCCCTACCACGCGTTGTTGGGCAGGCCGACTTTGGCCAAATTCATGGCCATCCCCCACTACGCCTACCTCAAGAGGAAGATGTCGGGTCCCAAGGGCATCATCACCATCGCCGGCGACTACAAGAATTCACTCGAGTGTGCACACGACAGCAGCCGTCTAGCCGACGCCCTAGTGATCGCTGAGGAGAAAAGGCAGATCGACCGGCTCGTGGCTCAGGCTATCGAGCAGTCGGAGATACCTACTCCACCATCCCAGTCGGCTCGAGAAGGCTCATTTGAGCCGGCCAAGGAAACCAAGCAGGTGCCACTCGACCCTGCGAACCCCAAGCAGTGATTTACCATTGGTGCTAATCTCAGCGCCAAATAGGAAGGCGAGCTCGTCGACTTCCTCCATGAGAATCGGGACATCTTTGCATGGTCCCCAAAGGACATGCCAGGAGTTCCGAGGAAGTTCGCCGAGCACAAGATTCATGTGTGGCCGGATGCCAAGCCAGTGAAACAACCCGTGCGCAGCTTCCGCTCAGCGAAGCAGCGCACAATAGGAGAAGAGATCGCCCGGCTGCTCGCACCCGGCTTCATAATGGACGTTTCCGACCTGGACTGGTTGGCCAACCCAGTCCTGGTGCTGAAGAAGAACAAGACATGGAGAATGTGTATCGACTACACAAGCTTGAATAAGGCATGTCCAAAAGACCCTTTCACTTTGCCTCGGATAGATCAAGTGATCGACTCCACACCGGGCTGCGAATTGCTGTCCTTTCTAGATGCCTATTCAGGCTATCACCAGATCAAGCTGCATCCAGCCGACCGGTAGAAGACCTCCTTCATCACGCCCTTCGGGGCCTATTGCTACACCACCATGAAGTTCGATTTGAAGAACACTGGTGCCACCTTTCAGCGCTGCATGCAACAATGCCTCCTGCCGTAGATCAGCAGGAACATCCACCTCTATGTGGATGACATCATCGTCATGACCAAGCAACATTTTAGTCTCCTTGAAGACTTGCGGGAGACGTTCGCCAATTTGCGCGAATACAAGATCCGACTCAATAAGGAGAAGTGTGTCTTTGGAGTTCTAGGCAGCAAGCTCTTGGGTTTCTTCGTGTCCGCTCGCGGCATCGAAGCTAACCCTAAGAAGATCGGAACCATCGAGCGGATGGTAAAGGTGGCTCGAATCCTCGAAGTCCAGAAGTTCGTTGGCTGTCTAGCGTCCCTTAGACAGTTCGTCAGCCGACTGGGCGAGAAGGCGCTTCCACTCTATCAACTGATGAAGAAGACGACCAAGTTCGAGAGGAATGACCAGGCGGACAAAGCCTTCCATGACCTCAAGCGCGTAATCTCGAGCCTGCCAATCTTCGCGGCACTGGCTGAAAGAGAGCCAATCCTTATCTACATCGCGACAACCAATCGCGTGGCCAGTGTGGTTCTGGTAGTGCAGAGCAAGGAGGAGGGCAAGGTACTGCTAGTACAATGCCCTGTCTACTACCTTAGTGAGGTCTTGTCCACCTCCAAGCAAAACTTCCCCCACTATCAAAAGATGTGTTATGGTGTTTAGTTTGCTGCCAAGAAGTTGAAGCAATACTTCCAAGAGCATGCCATCACTGTGGTGAGCACTGATCCACTTTAAGAAATCATGGGCAACCGTGATGCCATGGGCCGGATTGCCAAGTGGTCCATCTCCATGGACGACCACGACATCCGCTACGAGCAGTGCACCGCCATCAAATCTCAGGTGGTGGTCGACTTCCTCGTTGATTGGGCTGAAACCCAATTTCTGCCACCGCCTCCAGACTCCACTCATTGGCCAACGCACTTCGACGGCTCGAAGATGCAAACTGGTCTGCGAGCTGGCATCGTCTTGACATCTCCGAAAGGAGACCAACTCAAGTATGCTCTCCAGATACACTTCGCCGCCTCCAACAACGTCGCCGAGTACGAAGCTCTCACTCACGGCCTCTATCTTGCCAGAGAGATTGGCATCCAGCGGATCCTTTGCTTTGGCGACTCAGACCTTGTGGTGGAGCAGGTCTCTGGTGAATGGAACGCCAGGTACACCAACATGGCGAGCTAACGCTTGCTCATTCAGCAACTCAGTGGCCCTTTCGAGGGCTGCGAGTTCCATCATGTCCCTAGGGCGGACAACGAGGAGGCTGACACCTTGGCCAAAATTGGCTCCACAAGGCAAGCAATCCCTGCCGATGTCTCCCTCGAGCAACTATACAAGCCATCCATCAAGCCGTCTCCAGAGTCGGCATCGATCTTTATGCCAGCAGATCCTTCCGTGCCATCGACGTCGGCTACACCAGCTCTGCCGGCTATAACTACTGTGTCGGCTACACTGGCTCTGCCGGCTACAACAACAACATCGGCTATGCTAAGCCTCGAATCACGTAGGCTCAACACCCAGTGGGTGGACTTCATGGAGGTAGACGGCGTGCCGGCTACCACGACGGCACCAAAGACAGAAGGTCTTGAGCCTGCGACCACATCAATAAGCGCGGGGGCTTTAGAAGCCCCTGATCTTCACGTTGAGGCGGAGTTGGCTCCTGTGTCGGCTCCCTTGTGTGCACAACCCATCGTGGGTTTCCTTCTTCGCGAAAAGCTTCCCCAAGACGAGGTGGAGGAAAGGCAGATCCAGCGCCGATCCTCGGCATAGCCATCATCAACCACGAGCTGGTTCGGCGTAGCGTGACCGGCGTGTTTCAACGCTGCGTCGAGCCAGAAAGGGGGCAAGAAATCCCGAGAGATATACATCAGGGTGAGTGCGGTCATCATGCGGCCTCTAGAACCCTGGTGGCCAAGGCGTTCGCCATGGATTTTACTGGCCCACGGTCCTTGAGGAGGCCATAGACATGGTCAACAAGTGTGAAGGTTGTCAACGCTTCAGCACGTAGAGCCACGTGCCGGATTCAGCCCTCAAAACCATCCCCTTGTCATGGTCGTTTGTCGTCTTGGGGTTGGATATGGTGGGGCCATTCAAGACCGCTCGAGACGGCATGACGTATCTTCTAGTCATTTTTGATAAATTCACCAAGTCGATTGAGGCTAGGCCCATCAAGAAGCTTAACGGTCCCACGACCGTCAGGTTCATCAAGAAAATTGATGTCCGTTACGGCGTCCCCCACAACATCATCACCGACAACGGCACAAACTTTGCCAAAGGTGCATTGGCGCTCTTCTGTGCCAAAGAGGGCATCCAGCTCGACTTGTCGTTGGTGGCACACTTGCAATCCGACGACCGGGTGGAAAGGGCAAATGGCCTGATCCTGGCCGGCATTAAGCCAAGACTGGTGGCGCCACTAGTCAGGTCAGTTGGTTGCTGGATCGAAGAGTTGTCGGCTGTGTTGTGGAGCCTCCACACCACGCCGAACCGGTCAACCGGCTTCACACCATTCTTTCTAGTATATGGGTCCGAGGCAATCATCCCCACGGATGTTGAGTTCGACTCTCCTCGGGTCACCCTATACGCGGAGACGGAAGCAAAGGAGGCAAGAGAAGACGACGTCGATCTGCTCGAAGAGCCACGGGAGCTGGCCTTGAGCCGGACGACTATATATAAATAGAAGCTGAGGTACTACCACAGCACGAAGATCAGACCCCTCTCATTCAGAGAGAGGGACTTGGTGCTCAGAAGAATCCAGCGAACAGCCGGCCAGCACAAGCTCTCCTCCCCATGGGAAGGACCTTTCATCATCAGCAAGGCGTTGCATAACAATGCATACTATATAATAGACGCCCATAAGCCTAGGAAGCGTAAGAGAGATGACTCCGGCCAGGAAACGGAGCGTCCATGGAACGCGGCATTGCTTCACCCGTTCTATTGCTAGAAAGCAAGAGAAAAAAGCATGTACGTATGTATCTTCTTCCCTTCTCGGGACTTCTAATGAATGCAATGGGTGTTTCAAGCCGGTGCTTGGGGCACACCTCTTTCTGATTCATGGCAAGAGTTGTTCACTCATTTGTGAGTTCCCTGGTCCGGCTCCATGGGCTCGGGGGCTCGCTAGCCGGCCCGAACAACTTCTTTAGTTGTAGACGGACGTATAGTGTACGCCGGGTTGAACCTTTACCGCCTCGCACAAGCTACAGTCCGGCTCCTGGCTGTCCGGTTAGCGAGACCGTGGTAGGGAAGGCCGGCTACATGAAAAGTTCGAGTACAAAGGGGTTGCTGGCTCGGGTCAGTTTGATGGTTTTCGATCTTACTTTCCAGGCGGCCTCTGCGGGCTCGCTTTGAGTCCAAGTGTCTCGATGGCTTCGAAAAGTCTAGGTCCAATGTTTTCAAAGGAAGAAGCACCGTCCCAGTCACAGACCGGCTCCCGGCTGTTGGGCTGGCGGGGCGGATGCTAGAGAAAGCACGTGAGCTGGATGAACAGGAGTCAAAAGAGAAACGTAAGACAAAAAAGCGAGTCAGCAAGCATAGTGCTTACAAGTATAATGCAGAATAGATAGCTTTCAGAGGCCCACGGCCGGAGCTCATTACAATAAAAACACCCCCAGTGGGTGGAACTGTTGGACTAACAACAAAATGCGGAGAAAAAATGAAAAGGAAAGCTAGTTGGCGGCGGCTCCATCTATGGCCCCAGCAGCGGCACCTGAAGTGGCGGCTTCACCATCTCCGGCTACGCCTGAGGTAGAGGCTCCGTCTCCACCTCGGGCGCCTCCGGCACCATCCCTCATGGTCGAGTCCGCGTAGGCCTCGTTGCTGGAGTCGGTGACTTCTTCCTCAAAGGCTTTCTCGGCAGAGTTGCCTTCGGCGTCGTAGGGATGCAGATTGAATAGGTCCTCACGGACCTCTTTGCCGTCTGCGTCATGCTCCTAGCCAAACTCATCCCAGGAGGCGAAGGAGGCATTGCCGCTGGCTCTCACCTGTAGCTGGTCCTCCAGGGCTACCAGTTCCCCTTCTGAGCCGGCGCACAGCGCCACGAGCTTGCCCAAGTCTAGGTTTTGGTACCAGGACTTGGCCAGGCGGAGCACCATGTATGCTCCAGCACACGCAGTTGATGCACGCCAGACGTCCAGGCGAGAACTGCCGGCCTCAAGCCAGCGGGATAGCTGGCTCATGAACTTCGGCTCCACCGCATTTGGCCATATGGACTTCACCATCTCCAACCCCGTGCTCTGGAGCCGCTCCAGGGAGCGCGCCAGCTCGTACATACGGGCCTTCGCACCAGTGGCTATCTCCTCCATGGACCAGCCGAAGTTGGCATCCACTTCCTTGCCTGCGGTGCAACGCTCTTCATGGCTGGTCTCCACACCCGCTTCTGCCGTCTCCCGTGTCCCGAGGAAGAGCCCTAGGAGATGGGGGTGTGGTATGAAGGATAAGGGGGGATGCCAGCAAAAATGAAGACCAAATCAAGACGAAAAAGACTCACGGTTGAAGTGGATGTCAGTCTCGCGCGCCTCCTCCAAGGCCTCACGCTTTTGTGACGTGCTCTCTTGAGCCAGGCGGGCGAGCTCTCCCTGGAGGGTCTGGGTCGCCTCGGTCTCCTTCGCCAGCTGAGCCTGCACCTGTGTCAAGGTGGCGTCCTTCTCCTTCAAGGCGGCGTCCTTCCACTTCGCCTCCTCAAGATGAACCTTCTCCAATCGCTCCAGGTCGGCGGTGTGGGAAGAATCCTTCTCCTGCAGGGCGGCGCACAATTGCTCTAGTTTCGTCTGGTGTGCCGTCTCGCGGTCCTTCTTCTCCGTCTGGAGAAGACCCAGCTGCAGGCGAAGCTGCTTGTCCTCTTTGATCAAGGCATTATGCTCCGAGACGGCAGCGTCCAACCGGCTCTGAAGGTCGCCGGTTCGGCCTTCAGACCCCTGGATCTGGGCCAGCAGCGTGTTGTATGCCTGCACATGGGCGTCATGGAGTTCCTACGAACATCACAAGCAAAGAAAAGAATGAGATTCAGAACGGCAAACTCTTAGCCGGCCTGATTCTCGGGGTCTACACCTAGTGGGTGCACTAGCACGCCCCCACTAAAAAAGAAACAACAAGCAAGGCAACAATGACATTCGGCATGACTAACTCTCAACCGGACCGATTCTCGGGGGCTACACCCAGTGGTTGCGCTGGCGCCCCCCACTGACGCAAGAACAACGGGGAAAACCAAACCAAAACAACTAAAAGTCGTAGGTTTCAAAACTTACTGCAGTCCGTCCATCGAGGCGCTCCAAGTCGCATTTAGCCACCACGGCTGCGTGCGACACCTTCTCGCGACTAC
The DNA here is from genome assembly GCF_904849725.1 of Hordeum vulgare subsp. vulgare. Lineage (NCBI taxonomy): Eukaryota > Viridiplantae > Streptophyta > Magnoliopsida > Poales > Poaceae > Hordeum > Hordeum vulgare. The sequence goes on along the minus strand of NC_058519.1, from coordinate 263,486,446 downwards.
GGGAGAATTCTGCCACCAGCTCCCGGATGCCGCTCAGAGCAGCGCTTGGAGGTAGATCTGCGTGTTCAGCATTAGCCACGTGCAAGGTCTTCATGGGCCGGCTCTCGAAGATGGGGCCGGCTCCGGACGAGGACGAGTTGCGATTGACTACGACTATGGTGTCGTCTCCGAGCGGTGGTCTTGCGGCCGGCTTCCTTGACGCCTCGGCCGACGCCATCTCCGCAGCAGGAGGTGGACTTGCCGTCTCCGGCACCTCCGTCGTCATCTCCGGCGCGCCGTCTACATCTGCTTCAGGCGCGTCGGGGATCACGTCGAGATCCCCTGGCATGGAGGGCTCCGGCTCGGCGGTCTGGGCTGTCCCGGCCGCCTCGGGGCGGTCCTGAGCTGGCTCGCCGGTCGGAGTCTGCACACGCCTGTGGGGTGGGGTCATGCCTCGTCTTGGACCGCCTCTCCTTGGCAGCCGGCTTCTCGTCCCGGCTGGGTTGGGTTCGGCCTTCGGCCGCCTCTTCCCACGGGCGGTGTTCTTCCTCGACCAGAGCCTTCCTAGCAGCATGAGCGGCAGCCCAGGCGGCTCACTCGGCGGCGGAGGTAGTATCTTCCTCCGCCTCCTCAACATCCCAGCCGGAAGGAAAACTGATAAAGGAATGTCTTTCTTTCCAAAAAACTAGAAAGGAGGGGAAAAGTGTTCCCTTACCTGGAAACGAGGGGCACCACCCTCCTGCCGGTGGTGGCTTGCTGCTTCTTTGTGCCGCCGCCTCGGCCTCCACCCGTAGGTCCCGTTGCGACATGCTTGGGAGCCGGCTTGGCAGTGGCAAGCTTCTTGCCCTTCTGTCGGGCAGCTTCGCCCTGTGCCGCCGTCTCGCCGGCGGATCGACGAGCTTGTGTCATGGGAGGGCTAGAGACCTCCTCTAGGTCCTCTTGGCCCTCTCCGAAGGCTGCATCATGCAGAGGAGGTGGAGTTTTATCATCATCCGTCCAATCGAGAAGAGTAGACTTAAGATGCTCACCAGGAGGCTCGGTGCCCTCCGACTCCGCTGCGTCTTCCACGTCTACGGAGGCGGAGACCTGCGGCTCCACCAACCCTTCATCCTATATGTCAGTCGGATCCGACGCCTCCACGTCGGCAGCCGGCTACTGATAGATCTGCAGATGCTTGAATAGCTGGAGAGCGGAGCCGACATCCGGCGTCAGAAAATGAAAAGTATACTCAAGATAAGAAAAGAGGATCTGGGAAAATGCTTTCCACTTGAGCCATATGCTTCGGTCGTAGGGGGCCATGCCCCATTCCCAATCTCCACCTTTGTCCATGTTGGCGGAGGAGATCAGGTGTTGGGTAACATAGCATAAATTCAAAAAAATTCCTACGCATGTTCAGATCTTCCTATGGAGAGACCAGCAACGAGAGAGGGGTAAGAGCATCTTCTTACCTTTGAAGATCGCTAAGCGGAAGCGTTGCTAGAACGCGGTTGATGGAGTCGTACTCGCGGCGATTCCGATCTAGTGCCGAACAACGGCACCTCCGCGTTCAACACACGTGCAGCCCGGTGACGTCTCCCGTACCTTGATCCAGCAAGGAGGAGGGAGAGGTTGGGGAAGAAGTCCAGCAACACGACGACATGGTGTCAGTGGAGAGACGAGGTCTCCCGGCAGGGCTTCGCCAAGCGCCGGCAGAGAGGAGGAGGGAGAGGAGCAGGGTTGCGCCGAGAGAGAGATCAAACGGTGTGTCAAACAGCCCCGAACCCTCATCTATATATAGGGGGAGAGGGAGGGGGCGCAGCCCTTAGGGTTCCCACCCCCAAGGGGTGCGGCAGCCCCAGATGGGAGAGGGGGTGGCGGCCAGGGCAGGGAGGAGGGGTGGCGCACCCCTCTGGTGGGCCTTAGGCCCACCTATGCCAGGGTTCCCCCTTCCCACCTTTCTCTGGTGCGCATGGGCTGGGTCGGGGCGCACCAGCCCACCTAGGGGCTGGTTCCCTTCCCCACATAGCCCATATAGCCTCCCGGGGTCGTTGTCCCCCTTCGGTGGTCCCGGTGGTCCCGGTACGTTACCGTGACGCCCGAAACACTTCCGGTGTCCAAAACCATCCGTCCTATATATCAATCTTTACCTCCGGACCATTCCGGAGCTCCTCGTGACGTCCGGGATTTCATCCGGGACTCCAAACAACTTTCGTTAACCTCGTACAACAATTCCCTATAACCCTAGCGTCATCGAACCTTAAGTGTGTAGACCCTACGGGTTCGGGAGACACGCAGACATGACCGAGACACCTCTCTGGCCAATAACCATCAGCGGGGTCTGGATACCCATGGTGGCTCCCACTAGCTCCACGATGATCTCATCGGATGAACCACGATGTCAAGGATTCAATCAATCCCGTATACGATTCCCTTTGTCTGTCGGTATAGAACTTACCCGAGATTCGATCGTCGGTATACCTATACCTTGTTCAATCTCGTTACCGGTAAGTCTCTGTACTCGTTCCGTAGCACGTCATCGTGTGACTAACTCCTTAATCACATTGAGCTCATGATGATGTTCTACCGAGTGGGCCCAGAGATACCTCTCCGTCACACGGAGTGACAAATCCCGATCTCGATTCGTGCCAACCCAACAGACACTTTCGGAGGTACCCGTAGTGCACCTTTATAGTCACCCAGTTACGTTGTGACGTTTGATACACCCAAAGAACTCCTACGGTATCCGGGAGTTGCACAATCTCACGATCGAAGGAAAAGATACTTGACATTAGAAAAGCATTAGCATACGAACAATACGATCTAGTGCTAGGCTTAGGATTGGGTCTTGTCCATCACATCATTCTCCCAATGATGTGATCCCGTTATCAATGACATCTAATGCCCATGATCAGGAAACCATGATCATCTATTGACTAACGAGCTAGCCAACTAGAGGCTTGCTAGGGACACATTGTGATCTATTCATTCACACATGTATTACTGTTTCCTGTTAATACAACTATAGCATGAACGATAGACGATTATCATGAACAAGGAAATATGATAATAACCATTTTATTATTGCCTCTAGGGCATATTTCCAACAGTCTCCCACTTGCAGTAGAGTAAATAATCTAGTTACATTGTGATGTATCGAACACCCATAGCATTATGGTGATGATCATGTTTTGCTCGTGGAAGAGGTTTAGTCAACGGGTCTGCAATATTCAGATCCGTGTGTACTTTACAAATATCTATCACTCCACTCTGGACATGGTCCTGGATGGAGTTGTAGCGGCGCTTGATGTGCTTCGTCTTTCGGTGAAACCTGGGCTCCTTGGCTATGGCAATGGCTCCAGTGTTATCACAGAAGAGTGTCATAGGACCCGACGCGCTTGGAACCACTCCAAGGTCGGTGATGAGCTCCTTCATCCAAATTCCTTCATGAGCCGCTTCTGAAGCAGCTATGTACTCCGCTTCACATGTAGATGCTGCCACGACTTCTTGCTTGCTGCTGCACCAGCTCACTGCCCCACCATTCAACACATATACGTATCCGGTCTGTGACTTAGAGTCATCCGGATCTGTGTCGAAGCTAGCATCGACGTAACCCTTTACGACGAGCTCTTCGTCACCTCCATAAACGAGAAACATTTCCTTAGTCCTTTTCAGGTACTTAAGGATATTCTTGACCGCTGTCCAGTGTTCCGCACCGGGATTACTTTGGTACCTCCCTACCAAACTTATGGCAAGGTTTATATCAGGTCTGGTACACAGCATGGCATACATTAGAGAGCCCACGGCTGAAGTGTAGGGGACAGAACTCATCTTCTCTCTATCTGCTGCCGTGGTCGGCGACTGAGTCTTACTCAATCTCATACCTTGCAAAACTGGCAAGAACCCTTTCTTTGACTTTTCCATATTGAACTTCTTCAATATCTTGTCAAGGTATGTACTTTGCGAAAGACCTATGGGGCGTCTCGATCTATCTCTATAGATCTTGATGCCTAATATGTATGCAGCTTCTCCAAGGTCCTTCATTGAAAAACTCTTGTTCAAATAGGCCTTTATGCTCTCCAACATCTCTATATCATTCCCCATCAATAATATGTCATCCACATATAGTACGAGGAAAGCTACAGAGCTCCCACTCACTTTCTTGTACAGACAGGCTTCTCCGTAAACCTGTATGAACCCAAACGCTTTAATCACCTCATTAAAGCGAATGTTCCAACTCCGAGATGCTTGCACCAGCCATAGATGGAGCGCTGGAGCTTGCACACTTTGTTAGCACCCTTAGGGTCGACAAAACCTTCTGGTTGCATCATATACAACTCTTCCTTAAGGTTCCCGTTAAGGAACGCTGTTTTGACGTCCATTTGCCAAATTTCATAATCATAAAAGGCGGCAATTGCTAACATGATTCGGACTGATTTCAGCTTCGCTACGGGAGAGAAAGTCTCTTCGTAGTAAATTCCTTGAATTTGTCGAAAACCCTTTGCGACAAGTCGAGCTTTGTAAACGGTTACATTACCGTTTGCATCAGTCTTCTTCTTGAAGATCCATTTATTTTCTATGGCTCGCCGGTCATCGGGCAAGTCCACCAAAGTCCATACTTTGTTCTCATACATGGATCCTATCTCGGATTTCATGGCCTCAAGCCATTTGTTGGAATCCGGGCCCGCCATCGCTTCTGCATAGTTCGAAGGTTCACCGTTGTCTAACAACATGATTTCCATCACAGGGTTGTCGTACCACTCTGGTGCGGAGCGTACCCTTGTGGACCTTCGAGGTTCAGTAGTAACTTGATCCGAAGCTTCATGATCATCATCATTAACTTCCTCTTCAGTCGGTGTAGGCGCCACGGGAACAACTTCCTACGCTGCGCTACTTTCCTGTTCGAGAGGGGGTGTAATTACCTCATCAAGTTCTACCTTCCTCCCACTTACTTCTTTCGAGAGAAACTCTTTCTCTAGAAAGGATCCGTTCTTGGCAACATAGGTTTTACCTTCGGATCTAAGATAGAAGGTATACCCAATAGTTTCCTTAGGGTATCCTATGAATACGCATTTCTTCGCTTTGGGTTCGAGCTTTTTTGGTTGAAGTTTCTTCACATAAGCATCGCAGCCCCAAACTTTAAGAAACGACAACTTAGGTTTCTTGCCAAACCATAGTTCATACGGTGTCGTCTCAACGGATTTAGACGGTGCCCTATTTAAAGTGAATGCTGCAGTTTCTAATGCGTATCCCCAAAATGATAGCGGTAAGTCGGTGAGAGACATCATAGATCGCACCATATCTAATAAAGTGCGATTACAACGTTCAGACACCCCGTTGCGCTGCGGTGTGCCAGGCGGCGTCAGTTGTGAAACGATTCCATGCTTTCTTAGGTGTGTGCCAAACTCGTGACTCAAATATTCTCCTCCACGATCAGATCGTAGACATTTAATTTTTCTGTCACGTTGATTCTCAACCTCACTCTGAAATTCCTTGAACTTTTCAAACGTCTCAGATTTGTGCTTCATCAAGTAGATATACCCATACCTACTCAAATCATCGGTGAGAGTGAGAACATAACGATAACCACCGCGAGCTTCAATGTTCATTGGACCACACACATCGGTATGTATTATTTCCAATAAGTCGGTTGCTCTCTCCATTATTCCTGAGAATGGAGTCTTAGTCATCTTGCCCATGAGGCACGGTTCGCATGTGTCAAATGATTCAAAGTCAAGAGACTCTAACAGTCCATCAGTATGGAGCTTCTTCATGCGCTTAACGCCGATATGACCAAGGCGGCAGTGCCACAAGTATGTGGGACTATCATTATCAACTTTGCATCTTTTGGTACTCACACTATGAATATGTGTAACATCACGATCGAGATTCATCAACTATGAATATGTGTAACATCACGATCGAGATTCATCAAGAATAAACCATTCACCAGCGGAGCATGACCATAAAACATATCACTCATATAAATAGAACAACCATTATTCTCTGACTTAAATGAGTAGCCGTCTCGCATTAGGCAAGACCCTGATACAATGTTCATGCTTAAAGCTGGTACTAAATAACAATTATTAAGGTTTAAAACTAATCCCGACGGTAGATGTAGAGGTAGCGTGCCGACGGCGACCACATCGACCTTTGAGCCATTCCCGACGCGCATCGTCACCTCGTCCTTGGCCAGTCTCCGCTTATTCCGCAGTTCCTGCTTTGAGTTGCAAATGTGAGCAACATCACCGGTATCAAATACCCAGGAGCTACTACGAGCGCTGGTAAGGTACACATCAATAACATGTATATCAAATATACCTTTAACGTTGCCGGCCTTCTTGTCCGCTAAGTATTTGGGGTAGTTCCTCTTCCAGTGACCCTTTCCCTTGCAATAGAAGCACTCAGTCTCAGGCTTGGGTCCGTTCTTTTTCTTCTTCCCGGCATCTGGCTTACCGGGCGCGGCAATAGCTTTGCCGTCTTTCTTGAAGTTCTTCTTACCCCTGCCTTTCTTGAAACTAGTGGTCTTGTTGACCATCAACACTTGATGCTCCTTCTTGATTTCTACTTCTGCAGACTTGAGCATCGAGTACAACTCGGGAATGGTTTTCTCCATCCCTTGCATGTTGTAGTTAAGCACAAAGCCTTTGTAGCTTGGTGGGAGAGACTGGAGGATTCTGTCAATGATAGCATCATCCGGAAGTTCGACTCCAAGTGAAGTCAGACGACCGTGTAACCCAGACATTTTGAGTATGTGCTCACTGACAGAACTGTTCTCCTCCATCTTACAGCTGAAGAACTTGTCGGAGACTTCATATCTCTCGACACGGGCATGAGCTTGAAAAACTAGCTTCAGCTCTTGGAACATCTCATATGCCCCGTGTTGCTCAAAACGTCTTTGGAGCCCCGTTTCTAAACTGTATAACATGCCACACCTGACCAGAGAGTAGTCATCAGTCCGCGCTTGCCAGACGTTTAGAATGTCCTGGGCTGCTGCGGGAGCGGGAGGGTCACCTAGCGGCGCAATAAGGACATAAGCCTTTTTACTTGCTTCAAGGATGAGCTTCAGGTTGCGAACCCAGTCCGCATAGTTGCTACCATCATCTTTCAGCTTGTTTTTCTCTAGGAATGCGTTGAAGTTGAGGTTGACGTTGGACATCTACAATATTTGTAAAGACAACTTTTAGACTAAGTTCATGACAATGAAGTTCATTTAATCAAATTAAGTATGAACTCCCACTTAAATCGACATCCCTCTAGTCATCTAAGTGATACATGATCCATGTCGACTAACCCGTGTCCGATCATCACGTGAGACGGACTAGTCACCATGGTGAGCAACTTCATGCTGATCATATTCAACCATACGACTCATGTTCGACCTTTCGGTCTCTTGTATTCGAGGTCATGTCTGTACATGCTAAGCTCGTCGAGTCAACCTAGGTGTTTCGCGTGTGTAAATCTGGCTTACACCCGTTGTATGCGAACGTTAGAATCTATCACACCCGATCATCACGTGGTGCTTCGAGACAACGAACCTTCGCAATGGTGCACACTTAGGGGAATACGTTCTCGAAATTTTAAGAGGGATCATCTTATTATGCTACCGTCGTTTTAAGCAATAAGATGTAAAACATGATAAACATCACAATGCAATCATATAGTGACATGATATGGCCATTATCATCTTTGCTCTTTCGATCTCCATCTTCAGGCATCGCATGGTCATCATCGTCACCAGCGTGACACCATGATCTCCATCATCATGATCTCCATCATCGTGTCTCCGTGAAGTCGTCACGCCAACTACTACTATCACTACTACTATGGCTAACCGTTAGCAATGAAGTAAAAGTAGTAAGCACATGGTGTTGCATCTCATACAATAAATTAAGACAACTCCTATGGCTCCTGCCGGTTGTCATACTCATTGACATGCAAGTCGTGAAACCTATTACAATAACATGATCATCTCATACATCATACATGCAACATCACAACTTTGGCCATATCACATCACATGTCAAACCCTGCAAAAACAAGTTAGACGTCCTCTAATTGTTGTTGCAAGTTTTACGTGGCTGATTTGGGTTTCTAGCAAGAATGCCTTCTTACCTACGTGACAGCCACAACGATGATATGCCAAAGCTATTTACCCTTCATAAGGACCCTTTTCATCAAATCCAATCCGACTAGAGTAGGAGAGACAGACACCCGCTAGCCACCTTTATGCACGATGTGCATGTCTGTCGGTGGAACCAGTCTCACGTAAGCGTACGTGTAAGGTCGGTCCGGGCCGCTTCATCCCACAATACCGCCAGAAAATAATAATACTAGTAACGTCAAGCAAGTTGACAAACCATCGCCCACAACTTTTGTGTTCTACTCGTGCATAGAATCTACGCATAGAAAACCTGGCTCGGATGCCACTGTTGGGTAACGTAGCATAAATTCAAAAAATTTCCTACGCATGTTCAGATCTTCCTATGGAGAGACCAGCAACGAGAGAGGGGTAAGAGCATCTTCGTACCTTTGAAGATCGCTAAGCGGAAGCGTTGCTAGAACGCGGTTGATGGAGTCGTACTCGCGGCGATTCCGATCTAGTGCCGAACAACGGCACCTCCGCGTTCAACACACGTGCAGCCCGGTGACGTCTCCCGTACCTTGATCCAGCAAGGAGGAGGGAGAGGTTGGGGAAGAAGTCCAGCAACACGACGACATGGTGTCAGTGGAGAGACGAGGTCTCCCGGCAGGGCTTCGCCAAGCGCCGGCAGAGAGGAGGAGGGAGAGGAGCAGGGTTGCGCCGAGAGAGAGATCAAACGGTGTGTCAAACAGCCCCGAACCCTCATCTATATATAGGGGGAGAGGGAGGGGGCGCAACCCTTAGGGTTCCCACCCCCAAGGGGTGCGGCAGCCCCGGATGGGAGAGGGGGTGGCGGCTAGGGCAGGGAGGAGGGGTGGCGCACCCCTCTGGTGGGCCTTAGGCCCACCTATGCCAGGGTTCCCCCTTCCCACCTTTCTCTGGTGCGCATGGGCTGGGTGGGGGCGCACCAGCCCACCTAGGGGCTGGTTCCCTTCCCCACATAGCCCATCTAGCCTCCCGGGGTCGTTGCCCCCCTTCGGTGGTCCCGGTACGTTACCGGTGACGCCCGAAACACTTCCGGTGTCCAAAACCATCCGTCCTATATATCAATCTTTACCTCCGGACCATTCCGGAGCTCCTCGTGACGTCCGGGATCTCATCCGGGACTCCGAACAACTTTCGGTAACCTCGTACAACAATTCCCTATAACCCTAGCGTCATCGAACCTTAAGTGTGTAGACCCTACGGGTTCGGGAGAAGGGCAGACATGACCGAGACACCTCTCTGGCCAATAACCATCAGCGGGGTTTGGATACCCATGGTGGCTCCCACTAGCTCCACGATGATCTCATCGTATGAACCACGATGTCAAGGATTCAATCAATCCCGTATACGATTCCCTTTGTTTGTCGGTATAGAACTTGCCCGAGATTCGATCGTCGGTATACCTATACCTTGTTCAATCTCGTTACCGATAAGTCTCTTTACTCGTTCCGTAGCACGTCATCGTGTGACTAACTCCTTAATCACATTGAGCTCATGATGATGTTCTACCGAGTGGGCCCAGAGATACCTCTCCGTCACACGGAGTGACAAATCCCGATCTCGATTCGTGCCAACCCAACAGACACTTTCGGAGGTACCCGTAGTGCACCTTTATAGTCACCCAGTTACGTTGTGATGTTTGATACATCCAAAGCACTCCTACGGTATCCGGGAGTTGCACAATCTCACGGTCGAAGGAAAAGATACTTGACATTAGAAAAGCATTAGCATACGAACAATACGATCTAGTGCTAGGCTTAGGATTGGGTCTTGTCCATCACATCATTCTCCCAATGATGTGATCCCGTTATCAATGACATCTAATGCCCATGATCAGGAAACCATGATCATCTATTGACTAACGATCTAGCCAACTAGAGGCTTGCTAGGGACACATTGTGATCTATTCATTCACACATGTATTACTGTTTCCTGTTAATACAATTATAGCATGAACGATAGACGATTATCATGAACAAGGAAATATGATAATAACCATTTTATTATTGCCTCTAGGGCATATTTCCAACATCAGGTTCATGTTCCGGGCCACTGCGCCGGCTCGGAAGTTCTTGGTGTAGAGCCGACAGGGGTCGTGCCGGCTGCCCATCTCGCATATCAGGTGCGGCCGCCGTTGCAGAGGCATGACCTGGCGTGCTACAATTGTGGCGAGAAGGTCACGGGCCAAGAGGCCTCGGATCTTCATGTTATCGAGGTGAGCGCATATTTGCGCCACCTCGCTGATCGGCTTCGAAAGTGTCGCCTTCCAGTTCTGCTTCACTTTCGGTGGAGCGATGGCGAACGGAGGCAGGTTGATGTAGTAGCGGGAGGGTCGATGTTCTTCACATAGAAGAACCCCTTATGGCACTTCTTTATGGAGTCCTGCAGCGGTAGCTGCAGGAAGCCGGACGACGTCCGGTGGTGCACCAGCGCGGTGCCGCAGGGGGTCATTGGCTTGGGCCCCGACTGCTCCCTGCCGCGGACTTGTCCGTCGTCATGGACTGTTGCTTGAAGAAGAACAACTTGCGCCAGAGTTCCAAGCGGGGTTCAATCCCTATGAACCCCTCGCAAAAGACGATGAAGGCGGCAAGCTGGAGAATGGCGTTGGGCGCCAGGTGATGCGGCTGCAGACCGAGGAAGGACCGGAAGCGAGCAAAGAAGTCGCTCGCCGGAAGCCCGAAGCCACGGTAGAAGTGTTCCTCGAACACCACAACCTCGCCCTTTTCGGGAGTCGGGGTTGCTTCGGCTCCGGGCACCCGTGCCGCCACGAGGTCTTCTGAGGGAAGCATGCAGCGATGGCGAAGCGCCTCGATATGCTCGGCGCTAACCTCGCTGCCCACCCACGCGCCTCAGAACTACCCCTTCTTAGGGCCGCCGCTAGACATGGCGGGTGGTGGCGAGGATTGAGGTGGAATCCCAACGGCGAACGGCGACCTGAACTGCGGTGAAAGAGAGCGGTGCTCTCTTCTTTCTATGGCTCAAGGAAGGAAGGGGTGTTCGTGCGGGGCGAATGGCCTCCTCAACACACCCGCACCCCATTTAAACCCCCGTCGAAACGATAAGGGAAGAGGACCCATGACACCACTATATATAGAGGATAGGTTGCTTCATAGAGAAGGGCGATTCATTCACCCACTAGCACCATGCAAGGTCACCTAGCCTCCGGAGGCGTCTAAGCACTATACTAGTTCATCCACTAACCTCCGCAAGAGGCAATCCACAAAAGCAGGAGTAGGGTTTTATGCTTCACAGTGGCACAAACCTGGGTAAACTTCTGTGTTCTGTGTCCCCCTCACCATCGAGTGAGTTTCCTGCCATCCCAAGCGAGTAGCGAGCTAGGTGAGGCGAACCGGTGAGAGATCTTTGTTCATGCCCCTGAGTTCGAATCTTTAGGGTTTTGAGGAGCCCAAAATCCGACACCGCCCCCATCCCCGAGGCGCCAAAGATCACCCCATCACAGCCTCCACCATCTCCATCACCCGGGCGGGGGCCTCCGCCGTCACGTGGACCACCAACGCAACCAAGGAAGAAGCCATGCTCTCCAGGACCCCTCTAGAGAGCATGGTCGTCCCTAGTGGCCAAAGGTGGGAATTCCCGCCCATGTGCGCTAACTATGGCGCCATGGGCGGGGGACTCCACCGCGATACCCAAAGAAATGTTGCCGTATCCACCTGCCGACAGCCAGGTACCTTGCCGGCGATTTTTTTGCATCACCAAGAAGAAAGAGCACAAGTGTTTGGGATATACCCTGCGGTGTAACCCGGCTTGAAGTATGATCTGGCTGCATCTTGGCGACTCACTGGCGACTCATTATTGACCTGGCGGGCGGCTCATACATGACCCGACAGGCGACTCACACAAACAACAAAGGCCCAAGGCCCAGCGTGCACCCCGGCATTAGGCGGCTCATAGAGAGGCCAGGAAGGTCGGTTCACAAAGAAGGCCCAAGAAGAGGAAAGACTTCCCCGAGAAGGAAACAAGACCCGGATTAGGATTCAATAGAGACTAGTCCTATTCCTACTCCTAGTAGGACTCTACATGTAAAACCTACCCCTTCTACCTATATAAGGAGGGGTAAGGCGCCCCAAGAGGGGCAAATTAGGTTGAGCCATGAAAGGTCAAGTCATTACAGATAGATAGATTAGAGAGACCCTCGAGATTAGAGGTAGCGATTCCGCACCCTTGTAATCGAGATCATCATCATCATCAATGAAACACAAGCAGGACGTAGGCTTTTACCTCCATCGGAGGGGCCGAACCTGGGTAAACTCGCATCTCTCTATTCCGACCAACCCCTCTCAAGCCACCACATAGTTGCGATGGCTCCACACCTAAGTCCTTGCACGAGGACATATGCCGTGACAAAACCATGACAACAGGGGCCACATTCCATGTGGCTTCTCAACTTCCATTACCATAGCAAAAGTGTGAGGGAGGCGCAAACGAATGCGGGGAGGGCCGTGCAGCTTGACGACAAACTCCAGAGGCGTGTCAAGACACCAAACAACAGCCAGCTAAGCAGTGGCAAAAGCCTGCCGGGGACGCACCCCCGCTTTCCACATAAGCCTGCATTTATGGCACTTTGTCTTGAGTGCTAGAGTTAGGTATGATAGCACTATTAGCTATCTAATCATGTCTGTTTTCCATTGTGGACGCCCCTTGAGCTATAAAAGGAGGCCCAAGGCAACCTAGCACAAGAATCAGATCCCAACGGAATTAGGACCCTAGAGTATTTGTACGCATAGTAACTCTCCGCTACAACCCTTGTCGAGGCAAAATGTTGTGTAAACTTCGTCTCCCCCAAAGCAATCCACCAAAGCAGGAGTAGGGTTTTACGCTTCTCAGTGGCCCGAACCTGGGTAAATGCCCCGAGTATAATCATCCAAAGTCTCGGAATTACACTTCCTTAGAATTTATTCATACTCATGCTCAGGCATACTATGCGTAATAACACAATCTACTCCTTAATAATATGTGGGTCATCCCAAAAGTAATGTCGAAAATCATAGAAGAATTTGTTGTTTTGTTGATAGGTGAAACTTGGTGGAATATGTTTAGCAACAACGTAATTGGCATAATCTGCATACCAGGGAGTACTATGTGAAGTGTTTATAATAGAAAGTTGCTCATCGGGAAAATTATCATCAATAGGAAGTGGGTCATCAAGAACATTTTCCATCCTAGACAAGTTATCGGCTACAAGGTTACAAGCTCCCTTCCTATAAAGATATGCATATCAAATTCTTAGAGTTGTAACACACGTTTAATAAGTCTAGGTCTAGCATCTTTAGAATCAACAATGTTCAATGTGAATAGTTACTTTAGAATCAACAATGTAAGGTCTAAACTTATCACATACAAACACAACTGCAAAAATCTTCTTTTTAGTAGTAGCATAATTTCTTTGAATGGTGTCTAGGGTCTTATTAGCATAATGAATAACATTCACTTTCTTGTCTACTGTTTGCCCTAAAAAACCAACAACATAATCAGTAGCATCACACATAATTTCAAATGGTAGGTTCCAATCAGGTGGTTGAACAAAAGGTGTAATAATTAAGGCTTTCTTAAGTATTCCAAAGGCTTTTACATAATCATCATCATAAACAAAAGGAACATATTTTTGGAGAAGGTTAGTTAATGGCCTAGAAATATTTGAGAATTCTTTAATGAAATGCCTATAGAAACCAACATAATCAAGGAAACTTCTTATACATTTGATATCTCTTGGGCAAGGCATGTTCTCTATTGCATCAACTTTGGCATTATCCACTTCAATACCATGTTCAGAAACTTTATGCCCAAACACTATACCTTAATTCACCATAAATTGACACTTGTCCCAATTTAAGACAAGATTAATTTCTTCACATCTCTGCAAAACTCGACCAAGGTTGCTCAAGCAATCATCAAAGGAAGTCCCATAAACGGGAAAATCATCCATGAAGATCTCAACAATCCTTTCACAAAAGCTAGATAATATAAGAGTCGTATATCTTTGAAAGGTAGCATGTGCATTGCATAGGCCAACAGGCATACGCCTCTAAGCACAAGTTCCAAAGGGGCAAGTAAAGGTAGTTTTCTCTTGGTCCTGTTTTGACACTGGTATTTGACAGAATCCATAGTAACCATCAAGAAAGCAAAAGCATGTGTGATTAGATAATCTTTCTAACATTTGATCAATAAAAGGCAAGGGGCAATGATCTTCTCTAGTAGACTTATTCAACTTCCTGAAAGCAATTACCATCATATAACTAGTTACTATCCTTTGTGGAATAAGTTCATTTTTATCATTAGGAACAACCGTTATACCACCTTTCTTAGGAACACAATGAACACGAATCACCCATCTACTATCAGAAATTGGATGGATTATACCTGAAGTTTTAGTATTTCACTTCTTACCACCTCTTTCATTTTAGGGTTAAGGCGACATTGATGATCAACAACTTGTTTAGCATCCGGTTCCGTATTAATATTCTGCTGACACAGAGTGGGGCTTATGCCTATAAGATCATCAAGAGTATATACAATAGGAGCCCTATGATTCTTTAAAGTTATGAGTAATATCTTTTCTTCATGTTCTGAATGGTTAGCACTAATAATAACATGATATATCTTATTGTCATCAAGATATGCATGTTTAAAATTATTAGCTAAAGCCTTAAGCTCATATACATGATTTCCCTTGGGTGGAGGGGGATCACCTAAAACTTCAACTCGAAATTGTGCTTAAGGATAGGTTGTTGATTAATAAGTATTATATCTATTTCATTTCTTTCATTCAAATGCATATAATTCTCATGGTGTAGCAAATATTGTTGTAGTAGATATGAAGAAGGTCACTACAAGAAATATGTCAACTAACGACCTTCTCTCAATGACACTCGTAGAATTGGTCGTAAATCTACGACCATTTGAGACCAATTGGTCGTAAGCTGTCCGGAGGAGTCCTAACCTTAAAAACTAACGACCTTTTTCATCAGAAAGGTCGTAACGTCCTTAGTGGAAAAGGTCGTAAAGAAGATAGCCCTGTTTCGCTGCCTAATTTGTAGCTAATTACGACCAATATAGATGGTCATAGCTATGACTAGGTGCCACATCATCAGTTTTGCCTATGTGTCATGTCCATGTGTTATTTTTTGCCTAGTTTGTGAAGCAACCTACTATTCTACCATTCAAAAAATTCTCGAAAAACTCCCATAAATATTTTGGATCATATATTCCTCAAATATGCGAGAACCCTTCCTTCCATAGTTCGAAAGTAGTTCAGCAATATTCATTTTCCTATTCTGCTCACAATAGCACTTTGTGAAGGAAGTGTTATTTCTATATCTTTGATAACCCTCAAATTTTTTGGACACTCTTTACTATCCAAATCATTGCCTCATGAAAACTTTCGTAACCATTTGCCTTGTAAAACTTTCTCAGCAAATTTCCAAAGTTTGTGTTCAGCTAACAACTTTGTGAAGGAAGTACTAGATAGGAATATCGTGATGAGTTGAATTTTTTCCGCATCTTCTATGTGCCCAAAACATAGATCTCCACAAAATTTTAGCCCCATCTAACAATCCATGTGAGCCCAGTTTCAAATACCATTTTGTGTCCAAATTGACACATTGTGAAGGAAGTGTCACTTTGGCATGTCCAAATGGTATAACTTTTTTACAATGCCTTCATATGCCCTAATTAACATCATACACCACATTTCAACTCAATCCATTGATTCATTTGATCCCAGCATAAACATCCATATTTCTGCACAGTGTGATACTTTGCAAAGAAAGTGTCACCTAGGTTCATCCATATAAGCTAAAATTTTGGCAAGAGCGTCTCCTTAGTAGACGATCATCCTCAGCCAAAATTTAGGCCCATTGTCTATGTGCATTACCCGCAGCGCTAATCAAACACTTGGCTGCTAATTCATGTTTCAGCTTACTTCGGTCTCCTCGTGAGATTCTTCTGTTGTATTCTTCTTCTCGACACCTATCGAGGGACTGTCCAACAAACCAGACATGCCTAATCCACCCAGAACGCGTGGCAACGCAACGGTCAGGCGGTGACCATGCGACTGGCATGCAAGTTCACGCCCTCTCGAGTTGGGGCCCTCGACCACCATCCAAACCTCGAAGTCAAGCCACCACACCATGTATTTTTGATTAAATAGATACTTCTTTACCAAAAAATAATTTTTAAGAAAAAATAAAGAGCAAACTATGAGGCACCTCTAGTTCAAATTTGACCCGCTTCCTACTAAATCGGCGGCAATTTGTCTTTTTCACTATAGGTGTATAAAAGCTTTTAACACCCAACCATTTTGTCAATTGTACATTAAATATGGCCTAGTATTTTATAAAAATGATTTTCTCCAATTTTGAAACAAATATATGGTAGGTCCTTCACAAAAAAACTCATTTTGGGCACTTGAAAAATGGAAAATGAATTTTTCATACAAGGAAAATGAAAACTTCCTTAATCAACATTGTTTGCCATTCCAATATGCACCCTTGTGAATAATATTAGATCATTTCAACAAACTATGCCATGAATGTAGTCAAAAGATTGATCATTCGGCTTGAAAGCCATAACTCTTCACACATGATAAGTCATTTCCATGAACACTTTTTTGAAACAATTACCGTATTACAAGTTTATTATTTTTCCTCGTAACTTGGTCACATGTTATGACACAACGCGAGGTTTTTTGCATTTTTTTGATTTTTTTTAATTTGTTATGACCGTTTCAAAATGCGGTCGAAACGGTGGGCATGACCGTTCATAGCTAGGGGTTGAATGTTGACAAAATTTTGTTGGATCTTTGATTAAATAGATACTTCTTTACCTAAAAATGATTTTTGGGAAAAACCATGAGAAAACTATGAGGCACCTCTAGTTCAAATTTGACCCGCTTCCTACTGAATCGGCTTCAATTTTTCTTTTTCACTAGAGGTGGATACAAGATTTTAACACCCATCCATTTTGTTAATTGTACATTAAATATGGCCTAGTATTTTAGAAAAATTATTTGGTCCAATTCTGAAACAAACATATGATAGGTCCTTCACAAAAAAAGTCATTTTGGGCACTTGAAAAATGGAAAATAAATTTTTCATACAAGGAAAATGAAAACTTCCTTAATCAACATTGTTTGCCATTCCAATATGCACTCTTGTGCATAATATTAGATCATTTCAACAAACTATGCCATGAATGTGGCCATAAGATTGATCATTTGGCTTGAAAGCCATGAATCTTCACACATGATAACTCATTTCTACGAACACTTTTTTGAAATAATTACCGTATTACAAGTTTATTATTTTTCCCGGTAATTTGGTCACATATTAAGACACAACGCGAAGGTTTTGTATTTTTTTGATTTTTTTTAATTTGTTATGACCGTTTTAAAATGCGGTCGAAACGGCGAGCATGACCGTTCATAGCTAGGGGTTGAATCTTAACAAATTTTTATTGAATCTCTGATTAAATAGATACTTCATTACCTAAAAATGTTTTTTGGGAATAATCATGAGAAAACTATGAGGCACCTCTAGTTCATATTTGACCCGCTTCTTGCTGAATCGACGACAATTTGTCTTTTTCACTAGAGGTGGATAAAAGTTTTTAACACCCAACCATTTTGTCAATTGTACATTAAATATGACCTAGTGTTTAAAAAAATGATTTGGTCCAATTTTGCAACAAATATATGATAGGTCCTTCACAAAAAAACTCATTTTGGGGCACTTGAAAAATGGAAAATAAATTTTTCATACAAGGAAAATGAAAACTTCCTTAATCAACATTGTTTGCCATTCCAATATGCACCCTTGTGCATAATATTAGATCTTTTCAACAAACTATGCCATGAATATGACCATAAGATTGATCATTTGGCTTGAAAGCCATGAATCTTCACACATGATAGATCATTTCTGAGAATACTTTTTAAAAATAATTACCGTATTACAAGTTTATTATTTTTCGTGGCAAATTGGTCACATGTAATGACACAATGCGAAGGTTTTACAATTTTTTGATTTTTTTTTTAATTTTAAATGCCCATTTCAAAATGCGGTGCAAACAACGGGCATGTCCGTTCCGTACTTGTGGTTGAATGTTGGATTTTTTTGGTATTTATGTAATTAAATGGATAATTTTATATCTATAAATGACTTTTTCTAAAAATAAAAAGGAATCTATGATGCAGCTGTAGTTTAAATTTGACCCGCTTGAAAAATAAAAAGGAATCTATTATTAATCGATTACGACAAATTAAGATGGTCATAACGTCATCGAAGCCTATACTTCGTTCTGATTGGTCTATGAGCATGTCACGCGAATCAAGCATTAGAGAATGTCGGATACTCCGAAATCCAACGGCCCACAATCCCACCAACCGCAAGCTACCCCTAAAAAAACCACCAGGACCTCCTCTCTCCCCTGCACACCACTCCTTTCTCTCCCCGTGTAGTTGAACCCTAGCCCTCCCCGATCCAGATCCCTCCCCTCCCCTCCCCTCGCTGTCGTCCACCGCCGCTCGCCGTCATCCACCGCCCCTCGCCGCTAACGCCGGCCTCGACCCCCTCCACCCCCACCCGAACCTGCTGCTGGACAGGGACAGAGCCACCGCGGCCACGGCCCACCAGGCGTCCTACGAGGTCGACGCGGCCAAGACCGGCGATAAGGGCTCCGACGGCTAGGGTTCCTCGCCGCCGCCGGCCCGCCGCCCCTCCCTCTCCCCAACAACCAGAGAGAGAGAGATCTGCCTCCATCCCGAGCGCGACATCTAGGGTTCCTCGCCGCCGCCGGCCCGCCAACCCTCCCTCCGCGGTGCGGCCATCCGGCCGAGGCCCCCGCCGCCCCGTCGCCAGCCGGCAGCAGCGCCTCCCACCTCCTCGGCGCCGGCATGGAGGGCGCGGACCCCACATCGGCTTCACTGGAGTGGTCGCCGGTGTCGGCCGCGACCCCGGGGACCGCGCCGGCGTGCTCGCCATGGTGGATTAGAGGACCGGGAAAAGGTACGAGGTCAAGCTTTCGGAGGAGGGAACCGTCCACGCCACAGACTTCAAGAAGGTAACTGGCAGTCCGGCCTAATCTTGGCTTCTGTTCTCCGGCGGTGGGTGCAGCCTGATCTGCGCTGTGCTGTGTCCACGGTAGATAGCCTGTGTTCTGCAGTTCGGTTAGCAGTAGGCTGGTCTTGCGGATTGGGGATCGGGGATTGGGGTTAGGATTTTTATTCTATACTTGCCGTGGCTAAGCGCATGTAGTAAATGAGCTTAATTTTTGGTTGGAGGTGGAGGTTCCAGTCCAGTAATTTGGGGCAAGTGTTGAACCTGTAATCAGATCTGATGATACAACAATTGATGAAGTGTTCCTTTGTAGAAATTGTAACTGGGGATGATAGATAGATGTAATTTCAGGAACCACGTGAGGTTGAAATTGAGCTGGTAATAAAGCTTGAAATTTGTTTTGACGGGTAATTGTTGCAAGTAACAATGTTATAGCATGGTCTAGGAAAACTTGTCTAATTCATAACTGACGATGTATGCAACGACCACTGTTTCTCGACGAACAGTAGTTGTCGCGTGGTTTTTCCCAGCGCGTGCTCGAGTTCACATCAACTGGAAGGGATCCTTCCTGGTAGGTGTTTGCGGGTAATGCTTGCAGGGGTGGGCAAATCTTCACGAAATCGCAATGGTTTGACTTTTTTAAGAGAGATGGGCAAATGTACGTGTTAGGAATAGTGAAACATGTTAGACTGATTTTTTTTTCCAGATCAAGCCGTTTTATTTAATCCGCACTGCCTCGACCTGAAACCATTAAACTGTATCGCAGTAGCGTGCAGTTTGAGATTGAGAGCAGCAGGAGCTTTGCCTAGGTTACAATGGCCCAAATTGGTTAACACATTAGTGGTTCTGTTGTGTTGTGTAGTTGATGTTATTATAAACCGTTTAAAGTGGTTGACCGTTTCTCCATTTGCATGTTAGATGGTCGCGCCTTCTGGTGGAGGGTCTCATGCCAACAATTCTGGATGCATCTATGACATGGTGGACAGGGCAGCAGAAGCGAGTCAGTGTGAGGTGGCAGCCGAGGGAGTTGTTTTCCAGGTAATTATTGTATTTGAATTGGTCCATGGTTTCTGTCGAGAAGCAACAATCGAATACTGCAAGCACTGAACATGCCAGTCATTTTGTCTTCATGTCAAACTGGACTTGTAAGCATATTCACGAAGATTCAGCAGCATGGTGCAAGGCTGACAGGCACTACTTGTTCATAACAATCAGATACGGGAATAGCAACACTGCATGATAATTTTTGGAGTCTCTGTTCGGACAGTTCAGTAACATATTGAAAACCTATACGACTCACAAGATTTAAGTGTTGTGATGATTGGACAAGGAGCATCAGATCATGTCGTTGTCTTGTCCCCTATTTAAGTCTTATTCTAGTTTTCAAATTATAATTGCATGGTAGTCATCAGCCCCTGCTTTGCCTTAGTTAGACAGCTACTTCTTTTCCACAGGTTAGAACAGCACATTCATTTGCATTGGCCTAAGTAAACTAGAGTGGCTTAAAAAAAGAAGCTAATGCAGCACATACATAATGTACGCATTAGTGATAAAATATGTGGAAAAGGAATAAAATCTAGTAGTAGCAGTTTCTTCCCGTCAAGACCAAATCATTACGTAAAACTTCTAAATTTATGAGGCTATAAAAGAGCTATAAAAACACAAAATCACGAGCAATTCCATGACCGCTTGTATCCTTGGTGAATTGCCCCAACATTTCGAGAGGACGAGGCAAGATGTCGGTCGAGGACGTCGGCGTGTAGTCGCCCGAGGCGTCGCCGGGGCACTACGTGGGGCGGGTCGACGAGGTGCCGCCCGATGATGACGGCTGCGACGACGCCCTTGAGGCCGACGGGCGGGGCACCGGGGATGATGACCCCTTCGACATCCCCGCCGAGCGCAAGCCGGTCGAGAGGCTATGGCGGTGGAGGGTGAGTCGCCATTCCCTACTCAACTTGCTGCATTCTGCTCGACTTGCTGGGGCTGCACGGTGCTTGAGTTACTTTCCATTTGGATCCTCTAATGCAAGTGTTAGTGATATCTCTGCAACATTCTATTTAGTGAACAACATACACTGTTATGGACCATGTGCTAGTTAATAGGTTATAATAATTTATTCATTTGTGCTCAGATGTTAAAAATATTGTTGCTTGCATGGCCCTTATCCAATAATTAAATGTTTTATCAGCATTAAATCCAATATATAAAAAAGCTTCAGTTTTGGATTGTTGATTTAGCAACATCAAACATTAATTTTAATCCAATTTCAGTTTCTGTTGATTGTCGATTGTTGATTTAGCATTCGGCAATGCGACTTCCAGCTTTAGTTTCTGCATCTCCTCTTATTTTGATCATTGCGTTTGTTTTGCTTGTAGGTTGCTATGACGCGGACAAGCTGCTGCTGCAGGTGGACGAATCCTCATGGATGCTCAACCTATCTCTCCTACGACCACACGTGGTGAGCTCCACTTCGTCTTTCTACCCATGCAGATATGATGTGATGTGCACAAAATACTTGCAATTGTTCTCGACACAACACCCCATCACGTGTTGTTCGATTCGGATGTGCAATTTCATTGCTATTGTGTTGTTTGATGCTTGCTTCACAAGAGGGAAATCATGGATATAAGTTGAGCTTCCTTTTAATTTTATAGTAATAATAATCATTTGGTTCCATTTTCTCTGGTGCTAGTATAGTTTGCTGTTGCAGTAATCTCATTGTGATGAACTCTGCAATAACCAATTTTCTCATTACACTGATGATGCAAGGCTTCTCCTGCTGCTGCATGTCTTCGTCGACTTAGTTCTTCCACAGGGAGAGATATAAATCATTTGCTTGTTCACTTTGTAATCTGCAGATTACTTCTTCCATTAATCATCTAGTGCTCCTATTAGTGAGATTCATCTAGTATTTTTTGCAAAGCATGCAATGATTTGGAGTACTTGATCATGACCTGATGAAACCTACATGTCGTTAGCATGTATATATATTAAATGCATTAAATCTGGTTAAATGCATTCTACTACAACAGCCAGAAGCAATCCATTTTATTAAATGCATTCAGGTCGGGATTTGGTCATAGCATCACCTTGTTAATCTGTTTTCAATCTGGTTGCAAGTTATTATTTTCTAGAACCAACATCTTACATTTTGGGCATTGGAATTTAGGAATTTCAGTATAATTTTAGTCCTAGATGTGTCCAATGCAAACATTACTGTGAGCTGACAAATTGATTCTAAAATGTCCTATTAACTTTATTTCAGATGGTGATTTCTGTACTTAATACCAATTTATTGTTGCTCTGGCCTATGCATTGTACCTTGCTTTGTACCAATTTATTGCATTATTTGTTATTTACTGTTAAATATGCTGTTAGATTATTTTTATTTTGTTCCTAACCATTTTGTTGTATATCGTGCAGATGCTAGCCTTTCAGGTTTCTTCACAAGTATCGGAGAAGAAGAAGCATAGTTCAGTGGATCTAGTTCTCGGAGTAATGAAGCCCATGCGATGCTTCATTACTATACACTTGTAGAGCTTTTTATCTCATTGTAAACTTAATGCTAATCACATTTATATGTGTTATATTATGATAAGATTGCTTTTTGCTGTTATTGGATGTATTGTGTCTTTTTTTTGTCTATTTTTATTTAAATATTGGTTGTTTAATTATGAGCATATTGAAATTTGAAAAACATGACCTTGACAACACGGGCCCACAAAGCAGAATGTGACATGTGGGACCCACTTAACAGAACTTGACAATTGGGGTGCATTAAAAAACAAAAAGCAAAGGCTACAACCCAAATATAAAACGCTAAAATGTTGGGCCTGACCCATTTAGCTGATGAAAATTAATAGGAAAAAATAATAAAAAGGTTGATTTGTTGGGTTCGGGGTTGATTTGTTGGGTTCGGTCCATGTAAAACACCGAACTGGATCGGGTTGATTCTTACCAACGACCAATCCAATTGGTCGTTACTTTGTCACGTCAGCTTGTCACGTTGGATCCGATGTGGTTTGGGAAGACAACCAATGACCAAAATAATTTCAATGCTTTTGTTTGGTCATAAAATCCTACGACCAATCCAGCAAAAAAGTCGTTATAGTTTATTAGAGACCCTCAGCTTTTGACCGTCTGTTTTTGGTCGTAAAAAGGTCGCAAATGGAAATCAATGACCATTCGGTGACCAATATTGAAGGTTGTTAGTTGACATATTTCTTGTAGTGGGTACAACAATAGAAGCAAGACCAATTATTTCATCTTTACTAGGAAATTCATTTTCATGTGGTTGCTTTCTAAATTTAGAAAAGTTAAACTCATGAGAAATACCACCAAAGATCACTTTAACCTTCTCAGTAGCACAACTAATTTAAGCATTAACCATATTCAAGAATGGTCTACCAAATATGATGGGGGCAAAAGTTATGTTGTTCCAAACAAAGTACTAAGACATTAGTGGGGTACTTGACCTTTTCAAACAAGACTTCAACATATCTAATAATCCCAAGTTGCAAAATAGTATCACAGTTTGCAAGCTTAATAGTGACATCAATATCTTCAATTTGAGAGGGTGCTATATCATGCATAATTTCTTGATATAATGTAAAGGGTATAGCACTAATACTAGCACCTATATCACACAAGCCATGATAGCAATGCTCTCCAATTTTAACTGAGATGGTAGGTGTGCCTACCCCCGATTTTTTTATTTAGTTCATCTCATTTGTTTGTAACAGGTTTTGCAATTCTAGCGGCTTCATCATAGAGGTAAATAACCCGCACATCAATATTATCGACTAGGAGATCTTTAACTATAGCTACATTAAGCTCAACATTTATTTGTTCCGAACGTGTATGTGTTCCAACATAACTCTTATTACACTGTTGTACCTTTAGCATGTTCTTTAATCCTAACAGGAAAAGGAGGTTTCTCAATGTAAGCAGTAAGAATAATTGGATAAACATGGTTAACAATTATTTCTTCCTTCTTAATTATAACATGTTCCTTCGGTATTTTTTCAATGAAGGATGATATTTGAACCACTTTTGCTTAGGCAGGTCAACATATGTAGGAAAAGTTTCGCAGAAAGAAGCTACTGTCTGAGTGTTAAGGCCATATTTGTTGCTAAACTCATGAAAATGGGATGTTGCCATAAAAGATTTTACACTATTAAAATTAAGCTTAATAGCTTACTCCGTACCTTCATCAAGTTTCCAACCTTCAGCACCGCATTTAATATATTCTAGAAGATCCCACCTGAATTCAATTGTCTTATTCATATAGGAACTGACATCACAAGCATGAAGTAATGTTTGATCATCATGACAAAGCTGATACATCTCCAATGTATCTATAATTTTTGATTGTTCTATGCTGTTACATTATCATTCTTGGATGTTTTATTATCATTTTATAGCAATATTATATCATTTTTGGGACTAAGCTATTAACATAGTGCCTAGTGCTAGTTGTTGTTTTTTTCCTTCGTAGAAAATGCATATCCGATGAGGTCCAATTGCTACGAAACTTTATAGAGATTTTTTTGGACCAGAAGGAAACTTAGGGGCCAAGATTAAGCAGCAGCCATGGCTGAGGGGCCCCACTAAACACCACAGTGTGCGAGAGGCCCCTAGCGCGACCTGGTGTCTGGAAGCTTCTCCGCCGCCTGTGAGCTCTATAAATACCCCAATATTCAGAAAACCCTAGGGGAGTTGATGAAAAATTATTTCAGCCGCCGCAAGTTCTAGATCCACGAAAACCAATCTAGAGCCCGTTTCGGAGAGGAACACGGTCACGGCGGGGTTCATCATCCTCAATGGTGCTCCTTCGATGATGCATGAGTAGTTCATATCAGACCTACGGGTCCGTAGGCAGTAGCTAGATGGATTTCCACTACAAGAAATATGTCAACTAACGACCTTCCATATTGGTCACCGAATGGTCATTGATTTCCATTTGCGACCTTTTTACGACCAAAAACAGATGGTCAAAAGCCGAGGGTCTCTAATGAACTATAACGACCTTTTTGCTAGATTGGTCGTAGGATTTTACGACCAAACGAAAGAATTGAAATTATTTTGGTCGTTGGTTGTCTGCCCAACCCACATCGGATCCAACGTGGCAATCTGACGTGGCAAAGTTACGACCAATTGGATTGGTCGTTGGTAAGAATCAGCCCGGTCCAATTCGGTGTTTTACATGGGCCGAGCCCAACAAATCAGCCTTTTTATTATTTTTTCCTATTAATTTTCGTCATCTACATGGGCCAGGCCCAACATTTTAGCCTTTTTATTTTTGGGCTGTAGCCTTTGTTTTTTGTTTTTTTAATGCACCCCAATTGTCAAGTTCTGGTAAGTGGGTCCCACATGTCACATTCTGCTTTTTGGGCCCGTGTTGTCAAGGTCATGTTTTTCAGATTTCAATATGCTCATAATTAAAAAACCAATATTTAAATCAAAATAGACAAAAATAGACACAATACTTCAAATAACAGCAAAAAGCAATCTTTTACATAATATAACACATATAAATGTGATCAACATTAAGTTTACAATCAGATAAAAAGCTCTACAAGTGTATAGTAATGAAGCATCGCATGGGCTTCATTACTCCGAGAACTAGATCCACTGAACTATGCTTCTTCTTTTTTGTCCTGATGCTTGTGAAGAAACATGAAAGGCCAGCATCTGCACGTTATACAACAAAATGGTTAGGAACAAAATAAAAATAATCTAACAACATATTTAACAGTAAATAACAAATAATGCAATAAATTGGTACAAAGCAAGGTACAATGCATAGGCCAGAGCAACAGTAACTTGGTACTAAATCTAGAAATCACCATTTGAAATAAATTTAATAGGACATTTTAGAATCAATTTGTCAGCTCACAGTAATGTTTGCATTGGACACATCCAGAACTAAAATTATATAGAAATTCCTAAATTCCAATGCCCAATGCCCGAAATGTAAGATGTTGGTTCTGGAAAAATAATAACTTGCAACCAAATTTAAAACAGAACGAACAAGGTGATGCTATGACCAAATCCTAACCAGAATGCATTTAATAAAATGGATTGCTTCTGGCTGTTGTACTAGAATGCATTTAACCAGATTTAATGCATTTAATATATATACATGCTAACGACATGTAGGTTTCATCAGGTCATGATCAAGTACTCCAAACCATTGCATGCTTTGCAAAAAAATACTAGATGAATCTCACTAATAGGAGCACTAGATGATTAATGGAAGAAGTAATCTGCAGATTACACAGTGAACAAGTGAAGGATTTATATCTCTCCCTGTGAAGAACTAAGTCGATGGAAGACATGCGGCAACAGCAGGAGAAGCCTTGCACCATCGGTGTAATGAGAAAACTCGTTATTGCAGAGTTCATCAGAGTGAGATTACTGCAGCAGCAAACTATACTAGCAAGAGAGAAAATGGAACCAAATGATTATTATTAGTATAAAATTAAAAGGAAGCTCAACTTATATCCATGGTTTCCCTCTTGTGAAGCAAGCATCAAACAACACAATAGCAATGAAATTGCACATCCGAATCGAACAAGACGTGATGGGGTGTTGTGTCGAGAAAAATGCAAGTATTTTGTGCACATCACATCAGATCTGCATGGGTAGAAAGACGAAGTGGAGCTCACCACATGTGGGCGTAGGAGAGATAGGTTGAGCATCCATGAGAAGTTGTCCACCTGCAGCAACAGCTTGTCCGCGTCATAGCAACCTGCACGCAAAACAAACGCAAGGATCAAAAGATGTAGAAACTAAAGCTGGAAGTCGCGTTGCCGAATGGTAAATCAACAATCGACAATCAACAAAAACTGAAATTGGCTCAAATTAATGTTTAATGATGCTAAATCAACAATCCAAAACTGAAGCTTTTTTATATATTGGATTTAATGCTGGTAAAACATTTAATCATTGGATAAGGGCCATGCAAGCAACAATATTTTTAACATCTGAGCACAAATTAATAAATTATTATAACTTATTTACTAGCACATGGTCCATAACAGTGTATGTTGTTCACTAAACAGAATGTTACAGAGATATCACTAACACTTGCATTAGAGGATCCAAATGGAAAGTAACTCAAGCACCCTGCAGCCCCAACAAGTCGAGCTGAATGCAGAAAGTTGAGTAGGGAATGGCGATTCACCCTCCACCGCCATAGCCTCTCGACGGACATGCGCTTGGCGGGGATGTCGAAGGGGTCGTCGTCCCCGGTGCCCCGCCCGTCGGCCTCAAGGGCGTCGTCGCAGCCGTCATCATGGGGCGGCACCTCGTCGACCCGCCGCACGTAGCGCCCCGACAACGCCTCGGGCGACTAGACGCCGACGTCCTCGACCGGCATCGCGGCTCGTCCTCTCAAAATGTTGGGGCAATTCGCCAGGGATACAAGCGGGCATGGAATTGCTCGCGATTTTATGTTTTTATAGCTCTTTTATAGCCTCGTAAATTTAGAAGTTTTAGGTAATGATTTGGTCTTGACGGGAAGAAACTGCTACTACTAGATTTTATTCCTTTTCCTCATATTTTATCACTAATGCGTACATTACGTACGTGCTGCATTAGCTTCTTTTTTAAGCCATTCTAGTTTACTTAGGCCAATGCAAATGAATGTGCTGTTCTAACCTGTGGAAAAGAAGAAGTAGCTGTATAACTAAGGCAAAGCAGGGGCTGATGACTACCATGCAATTATAATTTGAAAACTAGAATAAGACTTAAATAGGGGACAAGACAACGACATGATCTGATGCTCCTTTTCCAATCATCACAACACTTAAATCTTGTGAGTCGTATAGGTTTTCAATATGTTACTGAACTGTCCGAACAGAGACTCCAAATTTTTTCATGCAGTGTTGCTATTCCCGTATCTGATTGTTATGAACAAGTAGTGCCTGTCAGCCTTGCACCATGCTGCTGAATCTTCGTGAATAAGCTTACAAGTCCAGTTTGACATGAAGACCAAATAACTGGCATGTTCAATGCGTGCAGTATTCGATTGTTGCTTCTCGACAGAAACCATGGACCAATTCAAATACAATAACATGCAAAAGGGTAAACGGTCAGCCACTTTAAACGGTTTATAATAAAATCAAGTACACAACGCAACAGAACCACTAATGTGTTAACCAATTTGGGCTAGTGTAACCTAGGCAAAGCTCCTGCTGCTCTCAATCTCAAACTGCACGCTACTGCGATACGGTTTGATGGTTTCAGGTCGAGGCAGTGCGGATTAAATAAAATGGCTTGATCTGGAAGAAAAGTCAGTTTAACATGTTTCGCTATTGCTAACACGTACATTTGCCCATCTCTGTGAAAAAAAGTCAAACCACTGCGATTTCGTGAAGATTTGCCCACCCTTGCAAGCATTACCCGCAAACACCTACCAGACAGGATCCCTTCCAGTTGATGTGAACTCGAGCACCCGCTGGGAAAAACCACGCGGCAACTACTGCTCGTTGAGAAACAGTGGTCGTTGCATACATCGTCATTTATGAATTAGACAAGTTTTCCTAGACCATGCTATAACATTGTTACTTGCAACAATTACCCGTCAAAACAAATTTCAAGCTTTATTACCAGCTCAATTTCAACCTCACGTGGTTCCTGAAATTACATCTATCTATCATCCCCAGTTACAATTTCTACAAAGGAACACTTCATCAATTGTTGGATCATCAGATCTGATTACAGGTTCAACAATTACCCCAAATTACTGGACTGGAACCTCCACCTCCAACCAAAAATTAAGCTCATTTACTACATGCGCTTAGCCACGGAAAGTATAGAATAAAAATCCTAACCCCAATCCCCAATCCGCAAGACCAGCCTACTGCTAACCGAACTGCAGAACACAGGCTATCTACCGTAGACACATCACAGCGCAGATCAGGCTGCACCCACCGCCGGAGAACAGAAGCCAAGATTAGGCCGGACTGCCAGTTACCTTCTTGAAGTCTATGGCTTGGACGGTTCCCTCCTCCGAAAGCTTGACCTTGTACCTTTTCCCGGTCCTCGAATCCACCATAGCACGCATGCCGGCGCGGTCCCCGAGGGTGCGACCGACACCGGCGACCTCTCTAGTGAAGCCGCCGAGGAGGTGGGAGGTGCTGCTGCCGGCTGGCGACGGGGCGGCGGGGGCCTCGGCCGGATGGATGCACCACGGAGGGAGGGGCGGCGGGTGATACATGTCCAACGTATCTATAATTTTTGATGGTTCCATGCTATTATCTTGTCAAACTTTGGATGTTTTGTATGCCTTTTATATCTTTTTTGGGACTAACTTATTAACTCAGTGCCAAGTGTCAGTTCCTGTTTTTTCCATGTTTTTGACCCTTTTCAGAGGAGGATTTTAAACAGTGTCCAAACGGAATAAAATTTCCGAAAATATTTTTTCCGGAACAGAAGATACGCACGGGACGTGAGAACCAAGGCAGAGGCCACCAGGGGACTCCACAAGCCCCCTAGGTGCGGCCAGGGGGGCCGCGCCTAGCAGGCTTGTGGGCCCCCTGTGGCCTATAAATTCCTGAAAAATCCAAAACTACAAGGGAGATCCACGAAAATACTTTTCCGCCGCCGCAAGCTTCTGTCTCCGCAAGATCTCATCTGGGGCACATTCTGGTGCCCTGCCGGAGGGGGGATTCGGATACGGAAGGCTTCTTCATCAACACCATGACCTCTCCAATGATGCGTGAGTAGTTCACCATAGACCTTCGGGTCCATAGCTAGTAGCTAGATGTCTTCTTCTCTCTCTTGGATCTTCAATACAAAGTTCTCCATGATCTTCATGGAGATCTATCCGATGTAATCTTCTTTTGCGGTGTGTTTGTCGATATCCGATGAATTGTGGATTTATGATCAGATTATCTATGAATCTTCTTTGAGTTTCTTCTGATCTCTTATATGCATGATTTCATATCCTTGTAATTCTCTTCGAGTTGTGGGTTTTGTTTGGTCAACTTGATCTATGATTCTTGCAATGGGAGAAGTGCTTGGTTTTGCGTTCATACCGTGCGGTGACCTCACCCAGTGACAGAAGGGATAGCGAGGCACGCATCATGTTGTTGCCATCAAGGGTAAAAAGATGGGGTTTACATCATTGGTTTGAGTTTATCCCTCTACATCATGTTATCTTGCTTAAGGCATTACTCTATTCGTCATGAACTCAATACACTAGATGCATGCTGGATAGCGGTTGATGTGTGGAGTAATAGTAGTAGATGCAGAAAGTGTCGGTAAACTTGTCTCGGACGTGATGCCTATATGTATGATCATTGCCTTAGATATCGTCATGACTTTGCGCGGTTCTATCAATTGCTCGACAGTAATTTGTTCCCCCACCATAATATTTGCTATTTTGAGAGAAGCCTCTAGTGAACACTATGGCCCCCGGGTCTACTTCACATCATATTTTCAGCCTTACACTTTTACTTCGTTGCACTTTCCGCCTTCAGATCTCACTTTGCAATCAATGTTGAAGGGATTGACAACCTCTTTATACCGTTGGGTGCAAGCTCGTTTGTGTTTGCGCAGGTACTTTGGACACTTGGCCTGATTCTCCTACTAGATTGATACCTTGGTTCTCAAAACTGAAGGAAATACTTACTACTCCTGTGCTGCATCACCCTTTCCTCTTTAAGGGAAAACCCAACGCAAGCTCAAGAGGCAGCAGAAGGATTTCTGGCGCCGTTGCTGGGGAGGATCAAGTCAAGAACTCATCCAAGTAAGTGTCGCAAACTCATCTCTTGCATTTACTTTTTTGCCTCTCGTTTTCCTCTCCCCCACTTCTGAAAAACAAAAATTTACAAAAATATTTGCCTTTTTCGGTTGCCTTTTTCGTTCGCCCTTTTCTCTCGCTTGCTTTCTGTTCGCTTGTCTGCCTGCTAAGACCTGTATGGCCCAACCAAGGGATTTTGATACTTACTATGAGAGGTAGGAAGAGATTGAAACTAGTGTTAAAGGCTTCATGTCTACACAATTTGATTATAACAGTTACTTCCGTAGGGAACTGAAGGAGCAAAATTCTTTTTTGGCTTTTATGAATAAAGAAGTTGATGATATGGCCAAAGAATTCCTTGCGCTAAATTCTCAGTTTGCTCGTCTTGTAAAATTGGTAGGCCAGATTTCTGATAAACAGGCTACCTTAGTCAGTAAAATGGCTCCTAAACCTGAAATTTGTGATGAGAATCACGAAGATCTTAAAGTGCTTGGTGTGACTCCCATTGAATCCTTGTTTTCTTGTGTCAAACCTAATGATAATGGGGTTGGATATGAATCCACATTGGTTGAAAAAGGCCCCAATGATTCGGAGTCCATGTATCTTGATGCTAAAAGCATTGAAAGTGGAGTAGAAGAATCAAAACTTTGAGTAGTAATGAAACTACAACTTTGGATTTGAAGGAATTCAATTATGATAGTTGCTCCTTGATTGAATGCATTTCCTTGATGCAATCCATGCTAAACTCTCCACATGCTTATAGCCAAAACAATACCTTTACCGATCATATCGTCGATGCTATGATAAAATCTCTTGAAGAGAAACTTGAGTTGGAAGTTTCTATTCCTAGAAAGCTTCATGATGAGTGGGAACCTACTGTCAAAATCAAAATCAAAAACTATGAATGCAATGCTTTGTGTGATTTGGCTGCTAGTGTTTCCGCGATTCCAAAGTCTTTATGTGATGTTCTAGGCTTTAATGAGATTGAGGAGTGTTCTCTTAATTTGCATCTTGCGGATTCTACTGTCAAGAAACCCACGGGCAGGATCAATGATGTTCTTATTATTGCAAATAGGAACTATGTACCCATGGATTTCATTGTGCTTGATATTGATTGCAATCCTACATGCCCTATCATTTTTCGTAGACCTTTCCTAAGGACTATTGGTGCTATCATTGATATGAAGGAAGGGAATATTAGATTTAAATTTCCTTTAAATAAGGGCATGGAGTATTTTCCTACAAAGAAAATAAGATTACCTTATGAATCCATGATGAGGGCTACTTATGGTTTGAGCACCAAAGACGACGATACGTGATTCCATCACCTTATGCCTAGCTAAGGGCATTAAACAATAGCGCTTGTTGGGAGGCAACCCAATGAATTTATCTTTTTCTTTCTATTTTGTTGTGTACACACTATCACAATTCTGTTATGATTATGTTTTTTGTGTTTGAGCCAAGCCAAACCTTTATGACTAGTTTGGTGTTGGTTGTCTGATCCAGCTGGAAAAAGAAAGAAACTTTTCACTCACGAAATTATTTTTATTTTTTATTGAGAAAGAGCTTTAGAGTTGATTCATTTTGCTCCTGGTTGATATGCTTTTTGCCCACGCTGTCGTAATTTTTCAGAATTTTTGACGTACCAGAAGTATACGAAGTATACAGATTGCTACAGACTGGTCTGTTTTTGACAGATTCTGTTTTTGTTGTGTTGGTTGCTTGTTTTGATGAAGCTATGGATAGTATCGGGGGGTACTAGCCATGGAAAAGTGAGAATACAGTAACCTAAAACCAATATAAATATAAATAAAGATTGCTACAGTACCTAAAGAGGTGGTAGTTTGTTTTCTTGTGCTAATGATATCACGAGTTTCCGTTTAAGTTTTGTGTTGTGAAGTTTTCAAGTTTTGGGTGATGTTCTCATGGACAAAGGGATAAAGAGTGGAAAGATCTCAATCTTGGTGATGCCCAAGGCATCCCAAGGCAAATTCAAGGACACCAAAAAGCCTAAGCTTGGGGATGCCCCGGGAAGGCATCCCCTCTTTTGTCTTCAATCCATCGGTAACATTACTTGGAGCTATATTTTTATTCACCACATGATATGTGTTTTTTTGGAGCGTCTTGTATCGTAGGAGTCTTTTCTTTTTGTTGTGTCACAATCATCCTTGCTGCAAACCTTTTGAGAGATACATGCACTCATCGTGAATTTGCTAGAATACTCATTGTGCTTCAGTTATATATTTTGAGCTAGGGAATTTTGCTCTATGTGCTTCACTTAGATCTTTTAGAGCACGGCCGTGCGTAACTTGGTAGTTGTCTTGTGCTATGGAAGTAGTTCCAAAGGTGATAGGTATCCAAAGAGGATACAATAAAACTTCCATCTTCATGTGCATTGAGTAGAAAGAGAAGTTTGATTCCTCTCAATTAGTTTTGAGACGTGGATTTGGTAATATTAAGAGTTATGTTAGTAGGGTGTTGTCAATCTAGAAATACTTGTGTTGAAGTTAGTGATTCCCGTAACATGCACGTATGGTGAACCATTATGTTAGGAAGTCGGAGCATAATTGATCTATTGATTGTCATCCTTTGTGTTGCGGTCGGGATCAGGCGATGGTTTACACCTACCAACCCTTCCCCTAGGAGTATGCGTTTAGCACTCTGTTTCGATTACTAATAAAAACTTCCGCAACAAGTATGTGAGTTCTTCATGACTAATGTGAGTCCATGGTATATATGCACTTTCACCTTCCACCATTGCTAGCCTCTCTAGTACCGCGCAATTTTCGCTGGTGCACAAACCCACCATATTCCTTCCTCAAAACAACTACCATACCTACCTACTATGGCATTTTCATAGCCTTTCCGAGATATATTGCCATGCAACTCCCACCGTTCCGTCTCATGACTTGTGTCGTCACTCTCATATTGCAATTGCATGATCGTAAGATAGCTAGCGAGATGTTTCAACGTCATACGCGAAGCTAGATCGTTGCACATCCCGGTACACTGCCGGAGGCATTTCCTAGAGTCATCATTGTTCTAAGCTTTGAGCTGTGAGTAAATAAAAGTGTGATGATCATCATTATTAGAGCATTGTCCCATGTGAGGAATAAAAAAAAAGAGGCCAAAGATGCCCACCAAAAAAATGAAAAGAGGCCAAAGAGCCCAAACAAAAAAAAGAGAGAAAAAGAGAGAAGGGACAATGCTACTATCTTTTTCCACAATTGTGCTTCAAAAAGCACCATGTTCTTCATGATAGAGAGCCTCTTGTTTTGACACTTCCATATACTAGTGGGAATTTTTATTATATAACTTGGCTTGTATATTCCAATGATGGGCTTCCTCAAAATTGCCATAGGTCTTCGTGAGCAAGCAAGTTGGGTGCACACCCACTAGTTCCCCTTTTGAGCTTTCACACACTTATAGCTCTAGTTCATCCATTGCATGGCAATCCCTACTCATTCACATTGATATCTATTGATGGGCATCTCCATAGCCCATTGATACTCCGAGTCAATTTGACCATCTCCTCCTTTTTGCCTCACAACCTCCACCACACTCTATTCCACCTATAGTGCTATATCCATGGCTCACGCTCATGTACTGCGTGAGAGTTGAATTTTTTTAGAAAGTAAGAGTGCAAAAACAATTACTTGGACAATACCGGGGTTGTGCATTATTTAAATTAGTTGAGTGGGGATGATGGAGCATAGCCAGACTATATGATTCTGTTGGGATAACTTCCTTTGGCCTTGTTATTTCGAAAGTTCATGATTACCTTGCTAGTTTGCTTGAAGTATTATTGTTTTCATGTCAATAGAAAACTATTGTTTTGAATCTTACGGATCTGAACATTCATGTCACATGAAAGAAGTTACAAAGGAAAACTATGCTAGGTAGCATTCCACATCAAAAATTCAGTCTTTATCACTTCCCTACTCGAGGACGAGCAGGGGTTAATCTTGGGGATGCTTGATACGTCTCCAACGTATCTATAATTTTTGATGGTTCCATGCTATTATGTTCTCAAACTTTGGATGTTTTGTATGCCTTTTATATCTTTTTTTGGGGACTAACTTATTAACTCAGTGCCAAGTGCCAGTTCCTGTTTTTGCCGTGTTTTTGACCCTTTTGAGAGGAGGATTTTAAACGGTGTCCAAACGGAATAAAACTTCCGAAAAGATTTTTTTTCCGGAACAGAAGATACGCACGGGACGTGAGAACCAAGGCAGAGGCCACCAGGGGACTCCACAAGCCCCCTAGGCGCGGCCAGGGGGGCCTGTGCCTAGCAGGCTTGTGGGCCCCCTGTGGCTCGTCTTCCTTACCTCTTCCGCCTATAAATTCCGGAAAAATCCAAAACTGCAAGGGCTATCCACGAAAACACTTTTCCGCTGCCGCAAGCTTCTATCTTCGCAAGATCCCATCTGGGGCACATTCTGGTGCCCTGACGGAGGGGGGATTCAGATAAGGAGGGCTTCTTCATCAACACCATGACCTCTCCGATGATGCGTGAGTAGTTCACCATAGACCTTTGGATCCATAGCTAGTACCTAGATGGCTTCTTCTCTCTCTTGGATCTTCAATACAAAGTTCTCCATGATCTTCATGGAGATCTATCTGATGTAATCTTCTTTTGCGGTGTGTTTGTCGAGATCCGATGAATTGTGGATTTATGTCAGATTATCTATGAATCTTATTTGAGTTTCTTCTGATCTCTTATATGCATGATTTCATATTCTTGTAATTCTCTTCGAGTTGTGGGATTTGTTTGGCCAACTTGATCTATGATTCTTGCAATGGGAGAAGTGCTTGGTTTTGTGTTCATACCGTGTGGTGACCTCACCCAGTGACAGAAGGGGTAGCGAGGCACGCATCATGTTGTTGCCATCAAGGGTAAAAAGATGGGGTTAACATCATTGGTTTGAGTTTATCCCTCTTCATCATGTCATCTTGCTTAAGGCGTTACTCTGTTCGTCATGACTCAATACACTAGATGCATGCTGGATAGCGGTCGATGTGTGGAGTAATAGTAGTAGATGCAGAAAGTATCGGTCTACTTGTCTCGGACGTGATGCCTATATGTATGATCATTGCCTTAGATATCGTCATGACTTTGCGCGGTTCTATCAATTGGTCGACAGTAATTTGTTCACCCACCGTAATATTTGCTATTTTGAGAGAAGCCTCTAGTGAACACTATGGCCCCCGGGTCTACTTCACATCATATTTTCAGCCTTACACTTTTACTTCATTGCACTTTCCGCCTTCAGATCTCACTTTGCAATCAATCTTGAAGGGATTGACAACCCCTTTATAGCATTGGGTGCAAGCTCGTTTGTGTTTGCGCACGTACTCTGGACACTTGGCCTGATTCTTCTACTGGATTGATACCTTGGTTCTCAAAACTGTGGGAAATACTTACTGCTCCTGTGCTGCATCACCCTTTCCTTTTCAAGGGAAAAACCAACGCAAGCTCAAGAGGCAGCAGCGGGCCGGTGGCGGCAAGGAACCCTAGCTGTCGCGCTCGGGATGGAGGCATCTCTCACTCTCTCTCTGGTCGTTGGGGGAGAGGGAGGCGGATAGGGGGGAGAGGGAGGGGCGGCGGGCCGGCGACGGCGAGGAACCCTAGCCGTCGGAGCCCTTGTCACCGGTCTTGGCCGCGTCGACCTCGCAGGACGCCTGGTGGGCCATGGCCGCGGTGGCTCCGTCCCTGTCCAGTAGTAGGTGTGGGGTGGGGATGGAGGGGGTTGAGGCCGGTGGCAAGCGAAGAGGGGTGGTGGATGACGGCGAGCGGCGGTGGATGGTAGCGAGGGGAGGGCAGGGGAGGGATCTGGATCAGGAAGGTCTAGGGTTCACTCCACGGGGAGAGAGAGGAGTGGTGTGCAGGGGAGAGAGGAGGTCCTGGTGGTTTTTTAGGGGTAGCTTGCGGTTGGTGGGATTGTGGGCCGTTGGATCTGGGAGTATCGAACGGTCTCTAATGCTTGATCCGCGTGACATGCTCATAGACCAATCAGAATGAAGTATAGGCTTCGATGACATTATGACCATCTCAATTGGTCGTAATCGATTAATAATAGATTCCTTTTTATTTTTCAAGCGGATCAAATTTGAACTGCAGCTGCATCATAGATTCCTTTTTATTTTTAACAAAACTCATTTATAGGTATAAAATTATCCATTTAATCACATAAATACCAAAAACAAAATCCAACATGCAACCACAAGTACGGAATAGGCATTCCCGTTGTTTTGACCCCATTTTGAAATGGGCATTTAAAATTCAAAAAAAAAAATCAAAAAGTTGCAAAACCTCCGCATTGTGTCATTATATGTGACCAATTTACCAGGAAAAATAATAAACTTGTAATACGGTAATTATTTTTAAAAAGTGTTCTCAGAAATGAGCTATCATGTGTGAAGATTCATGGCTTTCAAGCCAAATGATCAATCTTATGACCATATACATAGCACAGTTTGTTGAAACGATCTAATATTATGCAGAAGGGTGCATATTGGAATGGCAAACATTGTTGATTCAGGAAGTTTTCATTTTCCTTGTATGAAAAATTCATTTTCCATTTTTCAAGTGCCCAAAATGAGTTTTTTTGTGAAGGACCTACCATATATTTGTTTCAAAATTGGACCAAATCATTTTCTTAAAATACTAGGCCATATTTAATGTACAATTGACAAAATGGTTAGGTGTTAAAAGCTTTTATCCACCTCTAATGAAAAAGACAAATTGTTGCCGATTCAGCACGAAGCGGGTCAAATTTGAACTAGAGGTGCCTCATAGTTTTCTCATGATTTTCCCAAAAATAATTTTTAGGTAAAGAAGTATCTATTTAATCAGAGATCCAACAAAAATTTGTCAAGATTCAACCCCTAGCTATGAACGGTCATGCCCGCCGTTTCGACCGCATTTTGAAACGGTCATAACAATTTGAAAAAAATCAAAAAAATGCAAATCCTTCGCATTGTGTCATAATATGTGACCAAATTACCAGGAAAAATAATAAACTTGTAATATGGTAATTATTTCAAAAAAGTGTTCATGGAAATGAGCTATCATGTGTGAAGATTCATGGCTTTGAAGCCAAATGATCAATCTTATGGCCACATTCATGGTATAGTTTGTTGAAACGATCTAATATTATGCACAAGGGTGCATATTGGAATGGAAAACAATGTTGATTAAGGAAGTTTTCATTTTCCTTGTATGAAAAATTCATTTTCCATTTTTCAAGTGCCCAAAATGATTTTTTTGTGAAGGACCTACCATATATTTGTTTCAAAATTGGACCAAATCATTTTCTTAAAATACTAGGCCATATTTAATGTACAATTGACAAAATGGTTAGGTGTTAAAAGCTTTTATCCACCTCTAGTGAAAAAGACAAATTGTCGTTGATTCAGCAAGAAGCGGGTCAAATTTGAACGAGAGGTGCCTCATAGTTTTCTCATGATTTTTCCCAAAAATCATTTTTAGGTAAAGAAGTATCTATTTAATCAGAGATCCAACAAAAATTTGTCAAGATTCAACCCCTAGCTATGAACGGTCATGGCCGTCGTTTCGACCGCATTTTGAAACGGTCATAACAAATTAAAAAAAATTCAAAAAAATGCAAAACGTTCGCATTGTGTCATAATATGTGACCAAGTTACGAGGAAAAATAATAAACTTGTAATACGGTAATTATTTCAAAAAAGTGTTCATGGAAATGAGCTATCATGTGTGAAGATTCATGGATTTCAAGCCAAATGGTCAATCTTATGGCCACATTCATGGCATAGTTTGTTGAAATGATCTAATATTATGCACAAGGGTGCATATTGGAATGGCAAACAATGTTGATTAAGGAAGTTTTCATTTTCCTTGTATGAAAAATTCATTTTCCATTTTTCAAGTGCCCAAAATGAGTTTTTTGTGAAGGACCTACCATATATTTGTTTCAAAATTGGGCCAAATCATTTTCTTAAAATACTAGGCCATATTTAATGTACAATTGACAAAATGGTTAGGTGTTAAAAGCTTTTATCCACCTCTAGTGAAAAAGACAAATTGTCGTTGATTCAGCAAGAAGCGGGTCAAATTTGAACGAGAGGTTCCTCATAGTTTTCTCATGATTTTTCGCAAAAATCATTTTTAGGTAAATAAGTATGTATTTAATCAGAGATCCAACAACAAATTGTCAAGATTCAACCCCTAGGTATGAACGGTCATGCCCGCAGTTTCGACCGCATTTTGAAACGGTCATAACAAATTAAAAAAAATTCAAAAAAATGCAAAACCTTCGCATTGTGTCATAATATGTGACCAAGTTACAAGGAAAAATAATAAACTTGTAATACGATAATTATTTCAAAAAAGTGTTCATGGAAATGAGCTATCATGTGTGAAGATTCATGGCTTTCAAGCCAAATGGTCAATCTTATGGCCACATGACATAGTTTGTTGAAATGATCTAATATTATGCACAAGGGTGCATATTGGAATGGCAAACAATGTTGATTAAGGAAGTTTTCATTTTCCTTGTATGAAAAATTCATTTTCCATTTTTCAAGTGCCCAAAATAAGTTTTTTTGTGAAGGACCTACCATATATTTGTTTTAAAATTGGACCAAATCATTTAAAAAAAATAGTAGGCCATATTTAATGTACAATTGACAAAATGGTTAGGTGTTAAAAGTTTTTATCCACCTCTAGTGAAAAAGACAAATTGTCGCCGATTCAGCAAGAAGCGGGTCAAATTTGAACTAGAGGTGCCTCATAGTTTTCTCATGATTTTTGCCAAAAATCATTTTTAGGTAAAGAAGTATCTATTGAATCAGAGATCCAACAACAAATTGTCAAGATTCAACCCCTAGCTATGCACGGTCATGCCCGCCGTTTCGACCGCATTTTGAAACAGTCATAACAAATTAAAAAAATAATCAAAAAATACAAAATCTTCGCGTTGTGTCATAATATGTGACCAAGTTACCAGGAAAAATAATAAACTTGTAATACGGTAATTATTTCAAAAAAGTGTTCATGGAAATGAGCTATCATGTGTGAAGATTCATGGCTTTCAAGCCAAATGATCAATCTTATGGCCACATTCATGGCATAGTTTGTTGAAATGATCTAATATTATGCAAATGGGTGCATTTTGGAATGGCAAACAACGTTGATTAAGGAAGTTTTCATTTTCTTTGTATGAAAAATTCATTTTCCATTTTTCAAGTGCCCAAAATGAGTTTTTTTGTGAAGGACCTACCATATATTTGTTTCAAAATTGGACAAAATCATTTTTCGAAAAAACTAGGCCATATTTAACGCGCAATTGAAAAAATGGCTGGGTGTTAAAAGCTTTTATCCACCTCTAGTGAAAAAGACAAATTGTCGCCAATTCAGCACGAAGCGGGTCAAATTTGAACTAGAGGTGCCTCATAGTTTTCTCATGATTTTTCCCAAAAATCATTTTTAGGTAAAGAAGTATCTATTTAATCAGAGATCCAACAAAAATTTGTCAAGATTCAATCCCTAGCTATGAATGGTCATGCCCGCTATTTCGACCGTATTTTAAAATAGTCATAACAAATTAAAAAAAATCAAAAAAATGCAAAACCTTCGCGTTGTGTCATAATATGTGACCAAGTTACGAGGAAAAATAATAAACTTGTAAGACGGTAATTATTTCAAAAAAAGTGTTCATGGAAATGAGCTATCATGTGTGAAGATTCATGGCTTTCGAGCCAAATGATCAATCTGATGGCCACATTCATGGCATATTTTGTTGAAATGATCTAATATTATGCACAAGGGTGCATATTGGAATGGCAAACAATGTTGATTCAGGAAGTTTTCATTTTCCTTGTATGAAAAATTCATTTTCCATTTTTCAAGTGCCCAAAATGAGTTTTTTTTATGAAGGACCTACCATATATTTGTTTCAAAATTGGACCAAATCATTTTTCTAAAATACTAGGCCATATTTAATGTACAATTGACAAAATGTTTGGGTGTTAAAAGCTTTTATCCACCTCTAGTGAAAAAGACAAATTGTCACCGATTCAGGAGTAAGCGGGTCAAATTTGAACTAGAGGTGCCTCATAGTTTGCTCTTTATTTTTCTCAAAAATCATTTT
This sequence comes from Hordeum vulgare subsp. vulgare, assembly GCF_904849725.1. Classification (NCBI taxonomy): domain Eukaryota; kingdom Viridiplantae; phylum Streptophyta; class Magnoliopsida; order Poales; family Poaceae; genus Hordeum; species Hordeum vulgare. The sequence continues at coordinate 263,445,403 of NC_058519.1, read as the reverse complement.
TAGGTAAAGAAGTGTCTATTTAATCAAAAATACATGGTGTGGTGGCTTTACTTCGAGGTTTGGGTGGTGGTCGAGGGCCCCAATTCCAGAGCGCGTGAACTTGCATGCCAGTCGCATGGTCACCGCCTGACCGTTGCGTTGCCACGCGTTCTGTGTGGAATAGGCATGTCTGGTTTGTTGGACAGTCCCTCGATAGGTGTGAGGAAGAAGAATACAATAGAAGAATCTCACGAGGAGACCGAAGTAAGCTGAAACATGAATTAGCAGCCAAGTGTTTGATTAGCGGTGCGGGTAATGCACATAGACAATGGGCCTAAATTTTGGCTGAGGATGATCGTCTACTAAGGAGACGCTCTTGCCAAAATTTTAGCTCATATGGATGAACCTAGGTGACACTTGCTTTGCAAAGTACCACATTGTGCGGAAATATGGATGTTGAAGCTAGGATCAAATGGATCAATGGATTGAGCTGAAATTTGGTGTATGATGTTAATTAGGGCATATGAAGGCAGTGTAAAATTTTTATACCATTTGGACATGCCAAAGTGACACTTCCTTCACAATGTGTCAATCTGGACACAAAATGGTAATTGAAACTGGGCTCACATGGATTATTAGACGGGGCTAAAATTTTGTGGAGAGCTATGTTTTGGGAACATAGAAGATGTGGAAAAAATTCGACTCATCAGGATATTCCTATCTAGTACTTCCTTCACAAAGTTGTTAGGTGAACACAAACTTTGGAAATTTGGTGAGAAAGTTTTACTAGGCAAATGGTTATGAAAGTTTTCATGAGGCAATGATTTGGATAGGAAAGAGTACCCAAAAAATTTGAGGGTCATCAAAGAAATAGAAATAACACTTCCTTCACAAAGTGCTATTCTGAATAGAATAGGAAAATGAATATTGCTGAATTACTTTCGAACTATGGAAGGAAGGGTTTTCACATATTTCAGGAATATATGATCCAAAATATTTATGAGAATTTTTCGAGATTTTTTGGAATGACGGAATAGTAGGTTGCTTCACAAACTAGGCAAAAAATAACACATGGACATGCCACGTAGGCAAAACTGATGATGTGGCACCTAGTCATAACTATGACCATCTATATTGGTCGTAATTAGCTACAAATTAGGCAGAGAAACAGGGTATCTTCTTTACGACCTTTTCCTGTATGGAAGTTACGACCTTTCTGATGAAAAAGCTCGTTAGTTTTTGAGGTTAGGACCCCTCCGGACAGCTTACGGCCAATTAGTATCAAATGGTCGTAGATTTACGACCAATTCTGCGAGTGTCACTGACAGAAGGTCGTTAGTTGACATATTTCTTGTAGTGTTCCCTCTCGTTTTTTCTCAATACAATGGTCTCTTGGAGATCCATATGTTGTAACTCTTTCGTTTGCGGTGTGTTTTTTGGGATCCGATGAATTGTGAGTTTATGATCAGATTTATGAAAACATATTCATGTTTGATTATTTAGTTTTTTTCTGGCCAACTTGATCTTTTATCTTGCAATGGGATGAGATGCTTTGTGATGGTTTTGATCTTGCGGTGCTCAATCTCAGAGATAGAAAGAGACATGCCATGCATATATCATTGTCATTAAGGATAAGATGACGGGGTCTATTCCTACATGAATAGTTCTTGTCTATATCATGTCATCATTCTTACGACATTACCCCGTCTCTCCGTGAACTCAATACACTAGATGCATGCTGGATAGCGGTCGATGTGTGGAGTAAAAGAAGTAGATGCAGGCAGCAGTCGACCTACTTATGTTGGACGTGATGCCTATATACATGATTATTGCCTTGAATATCTTCATCATTATTAGATTTTCTATCAATTGCCCAACAGTAATTTGTCTACCGATCGCTTACTATTTTCTCGAGAGAAGCCACTAGTGAAACCTATGGCCTCCGGGTCTACTTCACATCATCTATTTGCAATCTCTACTTTTCTATTTGATTTTCTACATTGTTTTCTCTTTTATTTTGAGATCCATATTATCAGAAAAATCCAAAAATACCTTGTTGCAATATATTTGATATCACTCTTATTTGCATCTATCAATCTGTCCTTACTTTAACCATGAGGGATTGACAAGCCCTTTGCGTGTTGGGTTGCAAGGATTTTTTGTTTGTGTGTAGGTGCTTCTTACACAGTCTTGTGGATCTTCCTACTCGATTGATACCTTGGTTTATTAAGTGAGGGAAATACTTGTCGTCGATGTGCTACATCACCCTTTCAGCTTGGATGGAAACCAACACACTCGCGAGGAGTCAAAAGCCGAGCATAAAAAATTTGTATAGCCAATTCCTTTGAGAGCACATGGTTGGGGAAGGTGTGGATCGTAGATTTAAGCCTCCCCCAAGCTGGAGCGATGCTTTGTCCTTCACGAGGCCAATTATAAATGAAGTTCCGATCATGATGGATTAGATGTATAGGACAAAACTTCTGATGTAATTCCAGCTTCAAGCGATTCCAATCCCATCAGCTAATATCATCCAATAGCTTATACCACATTAGTGATTTTCTCTCCAAAGATAAAGGGAAAACTTCCATCTTAACTTTGCCTCCTAGTAAACCTGAAAGCTTAAACAATCCACCAATCTCATCAACATATATCAAACTGTAATCAGGATGAATTGAACCATTATAATTATTAGCTAGCGGTTTCTCTACCATACCCGAAGCAATCTCATAATAAATATTTTTTAGTAGGTTCATAAAGTTGAGGAAAAAATTCTTCAACTTCCGTTCGAGGCAAAGATGCCTCGAACAAGCCACTCAAAGGGTGACCGTTCATAGTGACAAGCAACAACAAATTTCAGTACGTACCGAATTTCCACTTAGCAAAGGCGCTTCACTCCTCGGCAACGGCTCGAGAAACGAGTCTTGATGACCCATAAGTATAGGGGTTTAATTGTAGTACTTTCAATAAGTAAGAGTGTCGAACCCAACGAGTATCAGAACGAAATGATAAGTAGTTTTCAACAAGGAACTCTACAAGTGCTATAAGTAACAGTAAAAGATAGTTTTGTAGCAAGATAATTCGTAACAATTGACAAGTAATAATATTAGCAAAGACGCATCAAGATGGCCCACTCATTACTATATCTAAGGATGGTCTTGAAAGTTCTCTTTTATAAAGCAAGCGCTCCCGAGGACACATGTGAATTTCTGTCTAGTCATGTTCATCATATTAATTTGATTCACATTCGCTAGTTTGATGATTTGATATGTGGGTGGACCAATGCTAAGGTGCTATTCTTACTTGAACTAACAACCTACTTACGATTACCCCATGTCGCAAGCATCTGCAACTACGAAAGAAGAATTAAGAATAATTTGACCATAACATGAAACAGGTGGATCCAAATCAACCCCTTATGAAGCAACACATAAACTAGGGTATAAGCTTCTGTCACTCTCGCAACCCATCATCTATTTGTTATTACAGAATGACTTCCCTTAGGACCGTAACATGGTGAAGTATCATGTAGTCGACGTTCACATGGAATCACTAAGAGAAGTAACAACATCCATATCATCAAAATATCAAACGAATACCAACTTTACATGATTATTTATAAGAAAACTTGTGACATGTCCTCGGGAACAATAATTACTACTCACACAATATCAACATTTTCAACATCAGAGGTGTAATAATAATAATTAAGGATTTGAACACAATATCTTCAACCAAGTAATCCAACTAGCATCAACTACAAGATGTAATCAACACTACTAGCAACCCACACGTAACAATCTGAGGTTTTGAGACAAAGATTGAATACACGTGACAAACTAGGATTGTATATGAGATGGTGTTGGTGAATATGATGATGAAGATTTGTCCTCCCACGAAGGAGGAAGCCTTGGTGGTGGTGATGGCATCGATTTCCCTCTCTCAAAGGGTAATTCTCGTGGCACAATCCCTCTTCCCAAGTTTCCGCCTTGAGATGGTGGCGCATCATCCTGAAAGATAACTTATGATTTTCTCTAGTGTAAAACACACCATATAGGAGAACATGGCCGCTAGAAGGCCAGCTGGGGCCCCACAAGCTATCAAGGCGCGACCAGGGGGGCACCCTTATGGTTTGTGCCCAGCTGGTGGCCCATCTCTAGTTTTTTTAGCCCAGAAGTTCTTAAATATTCCATAAAAATTCTCTGTAAAGTTTTAGGTCATTTTGAGCAAGTTGATTTTTCTGCCTTTTTCTCGGTTTCTCGGTCTAGAATTCCAGTTTCCAGATATATTCCCTCTCAGTGGTGTACCTTGCATATTTAGAAAGAAAAGACATAAGAATTGTATGATAATAATGGATAATGGACAAGATCAACGAAAATATCATTAGTAACTCATGATGCAAAATGAGCATATTAGGTACTATCATGATTAACTCTACATCTTTTGGCAGTAATGTTATAAATATGTGTATCATCACTGTCGAGACCCAAGAAGAATAAACCATTCACATTGGGTATATGACCATAAAATATAGTACTCTTATAAAAAGAACGACCATTATTATCTATTCCGTAATTCCTATTTTGAGTTACAAATATGAGCAACCAAACAGGTATCGAATACCCAGGCAGTACTACGAGAGATAGTAAGGTACACATCAATAACATGTATATCAAATATACCTTTGTTGATGTTGCTAGCCTTCTTATTTTCCAGATACTTGGGGAAATTCTGCTTCCAGTGGCCAGTCCCCGTGCAATAGAAGCACCGAGTCTCAGGCTTGGCCCAACCTTGGGTTTGTTCACGGGAGCGGCAACTCACTTGTTGTTCTTCTTGAAGTTTCCCTTGTTTTTGCCCTGGCCTTTCTTGAAACTAGTGGTTTTGTTCACTATCAACACTTGATGCTCCTTTTTGATTTCTACTTCCGCGACTTTCAACATTGCGAACAGCTTAGAGAGTGACATGTTCATCCCTTGCATATTATAGTTCATCACGAAGCTTCTGTAGCTTGGTGGCCGTGACTGAAGAACTCTGTTAGTGACCGTCTCAGGTGGAAGCTCAACTCCTAACTGACTCAACCGGTTGTAGTACCCAGACATTTTGAGTATGCGTTCACTAACAAAACTATTATGCTCCATTTTCTAGGCAAAGAATTTATCGGAGATCACATACCTATCGATTCGGGCATTAGCTTCAAAAACTAACTTCAACTCTTGGAACATCTCATATGCTCCATGGCTTTAAAATTCCTTTGAAGTCCTGATTCCAAGCTATACAACATGGCGTACTGAACTATCGAGTAGTCATCAGCACGCGCCTACGAGACATTCACAACATTTACAAGCGCGACGAGGGGGTGCTGCCTCAAGCGGTGCATCAAGGACATAAGCATTTTGCAAAGCCATGAGGATAATCCTCAGATTACGGACCCAGTCCGCATAGTTACTTCCATCATCTTTAACTTAGCCTTTTCTAGGAACACATTAAAACTCAGGGGAGCTATTGTGCGAGCCATTGATCGACAACATAATTTACAAACACAACTTCGACTACGTTCATGATAATGGGTTCAATTGATCATATTACTTAAGAACTCCCACTCAACTCAACATCCCTCAGGTTGTTCGAGTGTTACAAGATCCAAATCCATCAACCCAAGTCTGATCATCACGTGAGATGAGGTGGTTTCACTGGTGAACATCTCCATGTTGATCATATCTACTATATGACTCACGTTCGACCTTTCAGTCTCATGTGTTCTGAGGCCATGTCTGTACATGCTAGGCTCTTTAAGTTTAACCCAAGTGTTCCACATGTGCAAAATGGCTTACACTCGTTGTATCCGAATGTAGAGTCTATGACACCCGATCATCACGTGGTGCTTTGAAATGACAAACCTTTGCAACGGTGCACACTTGGGAGAATGCAGTTTTATGTTGAAATTTTAGTGAGGGATCATCTTATAATGCTACCGTCATCCTAAGCAAAATATAAAGCATAAAAGGATTAACATCCCATGCATATCATAATAGTGGCATGATATGACCATCATAATCTTGTGCTTTTGATCTCCATCTCCAAAGCACCAACATGATGTCCATCTTCACCAACATGACACCATGATCTCCATCATCATGTCACCATTGGGGTTGTCGCGCCAACTATGTTCTACCAGTATTGGTAACTCATAGTGATCAAGTAAAGCAAAAAGGCACAAAAAATAAAGACAATCCTGTGGCTCCTTCCGGTTGCCATAGTCATCGACATGCAAGTCGTGATAATCTACACAAAACATGATCATCTCATACATCACATATATCTCATCATGTCCCTGACCATATCATATCACAACATACCCAGAAAAAACAAGTAAGGCGTCCTCTACTTTGTTGTTGCATGTTTTACGTGGCCGCTATGGGTAACTAGCAAGAACAGTTCTTATCTACGCAAAGACACAACGGTGATATTTAAGTTGCTATTTAACCTTCTACAAGGACCGCCTCTGTCAAATCGGATTCAACTAAAGTGGGAGGGACAAACACCCAACAACCATCTTTATGCAACAAGTTGCATGTAAGTCACTGGAACCGATCTCTCGTACGTGGATAAGGATGGCAATGGGTAGGGTATGTGCAAGGTAGAGCAATACATACCCATACCCATGTAATCAATGGGTAGAAAATTCAACCAATACATGTACCCATGTGTATAAAACTTCACCCATACCCATACCCGACGATTACCCTACCCAATGGGTACCCAGCAAGTAGAACGAATAGTACACAATTTTACACTCACTGATAGCACATTTGACACAAAACTGAATTATCTCAGCTAAATAATAGGTACATGAGTACATGACCACCATCAAAATTTTGAAATCACAAAATACTCATGGGTCAATAGGATTAGATGAGTCACATGACAAATTAATGATTAATTAATGATAACTTAACATTAGTTCACCAATAGGTAGGGTATGCATATACCCATGGTAGAAGGCTATACCCATACCCTACCCATGACTTAATAGGTAGGGTATGGGTAATACCCATGGGTATAGAAGTGTGCCCATACCCTGCCCATATGGGTACGGTACCCGCGGGTAAAATTGCCATCCTTATATATGCACGAGTAAGGTTGATTTGGGACGCTTCATCCCACAATACCGCCGAATCAAAATAAGACTAGGAAGTAAGAAATCTGAACATCAACACCCACAAACCTTTTGTGTTCTACTCGTGCATGTTATCTATGCATAAACCTAGCTGTCATACCACTGTTGGGAAACGTCACATCGGAAAAAATACCTACGCTCACCAAGATCAATCTATGGAGATCAACTATGAGAGGGAGATTGCATCTACATACCCATTTAGATTGCTAGTGGAAGAGTTGAGAAACGCGGTTGGTGTAGTCGAGTGTCTTCGCGATCCAATAACGAGCCCTCCCACGATCTAATCACGTATGTCCCGATCAAGTGTTGAACGGACGACACCTCCATGTTCAGTGCACATGCAGCTCGATGACGCCTTCACCACCTTGATCCAGCGAGCGTGGGTGAAGTAGTAGCTGAGTTCTCCGGTAGCACGACAACACGGTGGCTGTGGTGGTGGTGCAATCTCAGCAGGGCTTCACCAAGCAATGTCACGATCACGATGATGGAGAAGAACTACGAGAAAGAGAGGAGGGGTATGTCGTGGCCTTACAGGTGAGGATGCCGTCCCTCTCCTCTAGTATATATAGGGGGGTGTGGAGGAGGCCGGCGTCCTAGTGTTTCCCTAGGGTGGGGCGGAGGCCACCAATTGGTGGCTTGGCCCCTAAGGAAGGAGGGGCGGCAGCCGCCTCTTGGCTAGCCCTCCCCCTTGCTGCATGGTCCTTAGGTGGGAGTGGCGGCCAGCCCACGAGGGGCCGGTGTGCCACCCCTCACATCCCATGGGGCCCTCTGGGCCAGTGCACCCTTGAAACTCTACCGGAAACCTACTCACAAAACCGGTAACCTCCCGAAACTCTTCCGAAACTTGAATATCAACTTCCCATATATCGATCTTCATCTTCGGACCATTTTGATTCTCCTCGTCATGTCCGGGATCTCATCCAGGATTCTGAACAAACTTCATTCACCAACACAATAGCCAAACTATATGTATGTCGTCATCGAACATTAAGTGTGCAGACCGTGCGGGTTCGAGAGCTATGAAGACATGACCGAGACATGTCTATTGTCAGTAACCAATAGCGGGACCTGGATTCCCATATTGGTTCCTACATATTCTACGAAGATCTATATCGGTTGAACCAACGATGTCAAGGATTCAGTTAATCCCGTATATCGTTCCCTTTGTCCATCGGTATGTTACTTGCCCGAGTTTCGATCGTCGGTATCTCCATACCTAGTTCAATATCGTTACCGGCAAGTCTCTTAACTCATTTCGTAATACATGATCCCGTGACTAACTCATTAGGCACATTGCTTTCAAGCTTATTGTGATGTTGTATTACCAGTGGGTCTCGAGTACCTCTCCGTCCTATGGAGTGACAAATCCCACTCTTGATCCATGCATATCCACACACAACTTAGGAGATACATGAAGAGCATATTTATAGTCACCCGGTTACGTTGTGACGTTTGATACACACAAGCCATTCCTCTAGTTTCAGTGAGTTACATGATCTCATGGTTAGAGGAACAGAAACATTGGCATGTAGAAAGCAATAGCAACAAATTGGATACGTTCAAACGCTATGCTTAAGGTTTGCATTTTATCCATCACATCATTCTAATAATTATGTGACCCCATTATCAAATGACAACTCATGTCTATGGCTAGGAAACATTACCCATCTTTGATTAACGAGCTAGTCTTGTAGAGGCATACTAGGGACACTTTGTTGTCTATGTACCGACACATGTATTTGAGTTTCCAATCAATACAATTATAGCAAGCACAATTAGCGATTATCATGAACAAGGAAATATGATAATAACTACTTTATTATTGCCTCTAGGGCATATTTCAAACACGGTGGTTACTCGAAGTATGGGAGGAGGGGAGGTGAATGAGCAACACTTCCCTTAAACCTATTTTAATAGGAAGTAGGCGGGGGGAGGGGGCCTGGCTCTTCACCACTCCGGGGAGCAATTACGCACCACCATAGCGACCGCCCAACTCTACCAATACCACGCCCTGCATGCAACATGCGTCTTGAAGGGAAGAGTATCAGACGAGATAGCTCACTAAGGGGGACAGGCCGGGGCGTGTAGCGCCCCTGGGAATTCCTTTTTATTTTATTTTTACAAGGGTGGAAGATGAAGAGACCACCCTCCTTGTTCGACGAGCCCGCGTCTTCCCAAGACGCGCTCCGCGGGCACCATTTCGCTCCACCACTCCGATGACCTGCATTCGACGCGTGTCGTGGGAAAATAGTGAAGAACCATCATCACATGCGCTAATACGTCTCCAACATATCTATAATTTTGGATTGTTCCATGCTATTATATTATCATCTTAGGATTCTTTTTGGGTCATAATTTACCAATTTATATTATTGTTGAGAACTAACCTATTGACCCAATGCCCAGTGCTACTTGCTATTTTCTGTGTGTTTTTTACTTTTCAGGTTTTGTCATACCCTCATTTTGCTATTTTGGATTGTTCCATGATATTCCGAGCTTGTTAAAACTTTTTCAAAACTAATGTTGTGAGTGCCATGATTGACATTGTATGCTTGTATGCTTGATCATGTGAGGTTTTAAAACCCTAAAATCCTTTTTGGTATTTTACTGATTTCCAAAAACCTTTGTTAACCAAAGTAAAACCACCTTAAGATTGCACTGCATGTCTTTGGTAACAAGCAGTGCTACTACTCACATTTGGTAATCTTATTTTTACCTATCTTTATATTTCAAAACCACAAAAATAAATATTTTTGTGAGTATTTTCCTAATTAAATAACCTGTCCATTTCTAAGGTCAGAATTGGTATTCCAACATGGAAAAATACTTTTCTGCTTTGGAAAAATCTGATTAAATTTAGAGATGATCAGAAGGACATATATTTTCCATACATAGGATTTTAAACCCCATTTTATATTATGTTTATTGATTAAAAATATAAAAGCTAGATATTCAGTCCGTTTTGGCATTTTGAGATATTTCCAAAGGAAATATTCTCAATAAATTCCTAGAAAATTCCAGTGATGCCCCTAAGCCTTGTTTGGTGTCCACATAAAGTTTCACCTTGATCAAAGGTGGATAAGGACCCCAAATAACCCAAAAAACCCTGTCTGTCTAGAATCAAGTTAGAGCAACTCTACATAGCAAAGTTTGTCCAATGAGGCTAAAACTTCTCAGGAGTGCCTAATACCTCAACCGAGGGTTCTACACAAAAAATGGGATTTGTGGGACTTAGTTTGCCCACACTCCCTTTGGAAGGAACATATCTTGTCATATTGGAGTGATTTCAAGTTTACAAAGTTAAACTTGTCCATTGAAGCCCAAATTTGGTGGAACTCCATGGTTTATCACCAAAACAAAACCTGTTAAGCCTCAGAACCAGTGGTGGGGTGCAACCCCCTGTGACCACTGTCAAACACCTTCTGACAGATAGGAAAAAGCCACCTTAGCCACAGCTAAACCAAACTCCTTTGCTTCAAACTCTTAGATTAAGCAGCCAGCACCTGTATCTAACCCCACTCAACTGGCCCCTCACTATTTCAAAGTGGAAAGGCCAAAACCCCCAATTTAGACCTCAGTTCATGACTGATAGCACCAATATTTCTTGCCTCCTTTGACCGGCCGAAGCTCCCACTAAAACCAAACGGCTAGCCACACCCCCAGCAAGTGCCAGGACATGCTAGACACGTCCAAAGTGCCTCAGAGCACACCAGCATGCCGTGGCATGCCAAAACTACCCTCTAAGCGCGGTACAGGGAGTCACCGAGGTGGTGGTGACGCCCTCGGCCAGTTCCAGCCTCCCCCAAGATGTCCAACCTCCTCCCCGACAGCCCCTCTGCGTAGGGAAAGCCTCAGGGCCCCTCCTCTCTCGCGCTAGAGCTCGCGCGACGCGTGCCCGCACGCTCCAGATTCGGCCAAGCTTGCGCGGCCACGAATGCACGGCTCTCCTCTCTCTCTCTGCAGTAGACGGTTCGGGCAGTCCAATACCACGTCCTGAGACCGTGGTTTCAACCCCAACGTCTCTCTGCACCCCCATGTGCGCCACAGTGAGTCACCTACGCTCCCGAGTTTTCTCACCATCGCGTGCCTATAAATAGCCCCCCTCGCTCCAGCACCCCTCGGATAGCTTCGCCGCAGCCACTAGCACCTCCCTAGCCACCCCAGCAAACCAGCAGAGCCCCGGTGCTCGAGGTCGACCGAGGCCCCTCCGCCCCGGAGCTCCGGTCGATCTCCGGCTACATGAAGGCTCCTGCGCCCCTCGACCCACCAAACTGACCCCTTGACCCCAGGAAGCTTTCCCCTAACTCGCCCGAGCTTTTCCATGTCTCTAGCCACCCCCTCGACCACTTCCCGAAACCCCTCCGCCACGACCTCCTCGTCGCCAGCGAACCCCTGCCTCCCCGTCGTTGTTCCGACCACCAGCAGGTAGGCGAAGGTCTGGCAAACCCATTCCCGTGCTCATTGGAGCTTGAGCAGGTCGGCAACCACGTTGGCGTCCTCCTCCTCCTCTCTGGCTGGAGGTAGGAGACGACCCCGACAAGTGTGCCCCACCTGTCGGTGGCCGAGCCTCCTCCCTCGCGCTGGCCTCGGCCACTGACCGCAGGGCCCCGCGCGTCAGGTTCGAACCTGACGGCGCGCGTGCTTGGGCAGGCCGTCGGCTGGCCATGGGCCAGCCCAGCTCTGGGCCGAGCCAGGCCAGGAGCTGGCCTGTTTTTCTTTTATTTTTAAACTTGGGTTTCTAAGATTTTTATAAAAACATTTAACCAGTGTAAAAATATTATTCTTCCACTATTATTCTTCTAAAAATGTGTAGTATTTAATGATATGCTTAGATGAATTTTTACAGCAACTAATCTATTTTACAATATTAAAAAGGGCTAAAATGGAATAGTTTTGCTTCTGCTTGGTTGTTTTTAAAAATATTCCTTCAAGGAAAATTAAGCCACGTATTTTTAAAATGATATCTTAGATTTATCAGAAATAGGGAACAATTTTTAAATGACTTTGTGGACTGTTTCTGTGTGAGCTATTTCTTACTTATTGTTTTATCGACGATAGAAAACCCGTGTGACGAGGGAAACGGAGCGGAAGACCTCGAAGACCCCGGATACTTAGCTGACCAAGGCAAGCAGCCCTTTAACCATGACTGAGCATACGTTACTTTGCATGTTAAAATGGCAAGTATTCCCGTTGCATATGATCATAAGTGCCGGTACTCATCTGACATGATGTTACCGAAGGCTATTTCGGAGCACATGCATTGAGCTTGACTCTACCCTTAGTGTCATGCTAATACCATGTTGACAAGTAAAGATAGAAGTAGTATTATTCATGAGCATGATGTTGTCATAAAGAAAGAGTTTGTGAAAACCCCGTCGGGTGCCACTAATGCCCGAGGGTGATGATGAGTTAGGTGGTCACTTTTGGTGAAGTGATGCAGCCGGTATTTGTGTGAGTAAGGTTTTGGAAATGGGATTAGATTTATGATGTGTCGACCGTCCCAACCTTACCAGTACGACGACGTTACCCCTTATGGGACGATGCTATGTTAATTACTCTGGTCGGTGCTAGCAAAGACCCACATTACTAGTGGCGGGAGTGATTGTGGTCACTCTCATGATGGGTCGTGCCGGGTAGGACGACTATGCCATTTTTATGAGTTCCAGTCACACCGTTGGTCCCCGCATGGTTGGAATTGTCCAGAGTTGGTGCTCGTAAGACGTACAACATGTGGGCTGGGTACCAATCGAGTGGACCTCTTTGTCTAGTATCGTCAGGGGAAAGACATTGATCGAGTACTTACCTCGGGTATGTGATATACCGCGAGTCGTGGATGAAACGGAAGTTTCCCGGATCTCGTGGGTCCAGCGTACTACCTCTGCAGAGTGTAAACTATTCAAATAGCCGTGTCCATGGTCAAGGACAGTTGGGTAATCCTGCTTAAACTACGTCCTGATATTTCCGCATAAACCAAGTGTGCGTAAGTGTGAGTATGTGTATGGAGATAAGAAAAGTGTTGCTACGATAGCAATGCTATGACCATGTTTGGTGACTTGGCATATAGTGTGAACCCGGATGGTTCAGCCCTCAACAGATATGTTGATATCTGTAACCTGTTCTTCAAGAGTAATTCTTTAACTTGATGCATAAGCAATGATCATTCGACCCCAATGAGTTATACTAGAAATGCATATTGTGATCCTTCACTTTCATTGTTCATATCATGGGTTGTTTGCGAGTACATTCAAAGTACTCATTGGCTTGCCACTGGTTATGTTATTGACCAGACATGGAAGGACCAGAGTTTGGAGATGAGTACGTCTTCGGCGACACCCCTGCGAACTAGGATGCTTCCGAGTCAGAATGCTTGTCGGTGTAGGCTTGATGGCATGGGCACCCGCTTAGACCCCTTGTTTTCCGCTATTAGTGTACTCGTGTGATTTGGCCTTAGGCCCTGTCTTGTGAACTTGACCCTTCGGTCACGTGTTGTAATAATCGGTACTCGGATGTAAGACTCTTTATTCAGTATCTGTGTTCGGTGAGCATTGATCTCTAGGATCACTAAGCACATCGATTCTCGACTAGTAAGTCGGGGTCCCCACAGAGCTGGTATCAGAGCCATCGTGACTATAGGAAGCCTTAGGTAGCACGGGCGATAGCCGGACAATTAGTGGACATTGATTGACCCGAGAACCGCACCCACTTTATATTTCTAACCCTCTCCTCTACACCTTGTAGATGGCCGCCGTACCAGAGACGCTTCTGGAAACGGGCTTTCCTCTGCTTTTGAGTGATAGCCTCGAGAAGTGTCAAGTGCGTCGCACATCCGTCTTTCTCTACCACAAACACTGGGTCAACGTCGACACCAAGGAGTATCACGTGGACGTGATAATGAAGGCTAATGACTCCCCAACTAGTTGGTTCTTTGAAGGACCACCAATGAAGGATCTGATGTTAGCCGTGGTGACTACAGCACGAGAGGCACTCGTGCGACTCCACGACATCCTTCCTGAGATGGCGAACGAACCCGCTACTCGTCACTTACCTTTTGTTAAGGATAAGATAGACGGAAGCTGGACACTCAACCCCTTATCTGAGGACAGGATGCCATTAAGGTTTCAGACCTACTTCAGCCTCTCCTCAGACACCTTGACGCATCTTTTGACCAAGGAGTCAACTAGGATTCGCCAAGAGCTGCACCAAGTTAAGGACCTACTTCGTATGGAGAAGATGAAGAACAGCAAGGTGAAGAAAGAAGGAGCACCTGTAATATCACCTGGCTTTGCTTTCCGAGGAGGAATACCCCCGCTTCAGGTGGTTCCTCTTCAGAGTCGATGTTTAACCGCAGAAGAGTACACCGAGCCTTTTGCTACCTCACCAACCAAGAGATGACGACATGGTTTACTTCCTTCCCCTACCCCTTCGAGGAAGGGAAGCACTAATGAAGATGAAGACAAAGATGAAGATGAAGACGAAGATCCCACAGAGCCGGCATATGAGACCGCGAAGTCGATCGCGTAGCAGCGTAGGATGTACCGAACATAGGAGTTCTTGTATCAGGATTTTATGACCCGGATGTTGTGTGAACCTGTTGGATGCAAGTCACATTCTGCCTTAAGCAACTTGTGAGCGACTGCATCGCTTGCTTTAAATTAATGCAATAGTTCTTTCAAAAACATTTGTCATAAAACCTTGCACACTAGCACACACCAGACCCCCTCTTTACTAGAACGTCATCCCTTTTGAGTGCAACCAGTTCAGCAGAATTTGACCTGTCTACTCCCCTGACAGGATGGTGAATGCAACTCGCAACAGCACTTTCGGCAACCCCGGCTCTGCCTCTTCAGGACAGCAGCAGGGAACCGGAGGGGAAGCTCACGCTGGGGATCACCATGTGCAGCAAGACGATGTACCTCCGTCGCCGCCTCCCCCTGAAAGCTTGACGATGGCTCAGTTCCTTCAAGCTCTTCGGGAGGAGGGTCAAGCCAACAATGCCGCTATCCGACAGCTGGCTCAAACTTTGGTGAACCACCCGCCATAGAACGGGAATGGCAACGGTAGCTCAACTCTCTCTGAGTTTATGCGGACTACACCGCCCATATTCACGGAGACGACTAAACCCTTGGATGCTGATGACTGGATCCGCACTATCGAAGACCTTCTCGCATTGGTCAAGTGCACTGACGACAACGAGAAAGTTCTCTATGCAACCCACTGTCTCGGAGGCACGACCATAGCCTGGTGGGATGGATTCCAAATCATGCGAGCCGGGCAAGTCATCACTTGGGCTGTGTTCAAGGATGGATTCCGCGCCGCTCACATTCCTCCCAGGATGATGACCATTAAGAAGCGGGAATTCCGAGCCTTAAGGCAAGGCAGTGGATCAGTCAAGGAGTATTTGCAGAAGTTCAACCTTCTATCAAGGTATGCACCTGAAGATGTCAGCACTGAGGCTGCCAAAGTGGATCGCTTTATGGAAGGACTGCAACAGTCACTCCAATATCAACTGGTTGTTTGTGAATGTCGGACCTTCAGTGACCTGGTTAATAAGGCTCTTATGTTGGAAGGCAAGCGTCGTGCAATGGACGACACCCATAAGCGCAAGCTAATAAGTAGTGGAGGACCGATCAACTCAAAACCACGACCATGGCAGTCAGCCCCAACAAGACCCAACTATCAGCAGCAGCAGTACAAGCACCCAACATTTTGCCAGAATTACCAACCGCAGCAAGTCAGCGTCAAGCCAGCAAGCTCTCCGCCAAACAATGGTGGGAGCAAGACCAATCTTCTAGCACAAGTTACCTGTTTCCGGTGTGGACAACCAGGGCACTATTCCAGGAAGTGCACCAATAAGAAACCGGATGTTCCGCGCCCCAATGCGCCAAATCTAGGCCAAGGAGCACCAGGTAGGAACCAGGCTCCCCGCAATCAGCAGTATCACAACAAGGGGCGGATTAATCATATTTCCGCAGAAGAGGCACAGGAAGACCCGGACTGCATTCTAGGTACGTTCCTCGTCAACTCTACCCTAGCAACAATATTGTTTGATTGTGGTGCTTCGCATTCCTTTGTTACGCAAAAGTTTGCGGAAAAGTGTGGACTAGAACCTACCTTGCTTCCTGGGCATATGGCAATTCAAATCCCGGGAGTAGTTTTGAGAACCAACCTAGGGTGTAGGAAGGTTGGGATAGTTATCAATGGGACGAGCTTCTCAGCAGATCTCATTGTGCTTAAGTCGCAAGGCCTAGAAGTAATCCTCGGTATGTACTAGTTGTCCAAGCATCAGAGTATCTTGGACTGTGCTAACAGGGCCATTACCATGACAAGTGACCAAGGGGTCAAAGTCAAGTATGTCTCTGAGCTAGTACCACTCGAGTGCCACGAGTTAACGGCCTATCAGAGGAAGGACTCGATCGAGTGCCAATAGTCTGTGAGTACCCGGATGTCTTTCCTGATGAGCTACGAGGGATGCCTCCTGGCCGAGACATCGAGTTCATCATCGAACTCATGCCAGGATCAAGGCCTATCTATAAGAAGCCTTACAGGATGGGATCCTAAGAGCTAGCGGAGTTGAAGAAGCAACTGGATGAGCAACTCAGGAAAGGGTTTATTCGTCCAAGTGCGTCACCTTGGGGATCGCCTATTCTCTTCGTGTCCAAGAAGGATGGGACAATCCGACTATGCGTCGATTACAGATCACTCAATGAGGTCACGGTCAAGAACAAGTATCCACTGCCCAAGATTGAAGACTTGTTCGACCAGCTTAATGGAGCAAAGTTATTCTCCAAGATTGACCTCCGATCTGGATATTACCAACTAAAGATTCGACCCGAAGACATTCCGAAGACGACAATTGTGACCCGGTACGGTCTGTACAAATGCACTGTCATGTCCTTTGGATTCATAAATGCCCCAACTTACTTCATGTACCTCATGAATAAGGTCTTCATGGAATATTTGGCCAAGTTTGTCGTTGTATTCATTGACGACATATTAATCTTTTCCAAGTCTGAAAAAGAGCATGAGCAACACTTGAGGTTAGTATTGGAAAAGCTTCGAGAGCACCAACTGTATGCCAAGTTCAGCAAATGCCAGTTTTGGCTGAACGAAGTTGGATTCCTAGGTCATACCATGACGGCAAGTGGATTGGCAGTTGATCCCTCTAAGATTACCACGGTAACCAACTGGGAATCACCAATCGACGTGAAGGAAGTCTCGAGTTTTCTTGGACTCGCAGGGTACTACCGCAAGTTCGTAGAAGGGTTCTCCCGCATCGCGTGACCTATGACTCAGCTCTTGAAGAAAGGCAAGAAGTTCGAATGGACGCCAGAATGTGAGGCAAGCTTCCAAGAGTTGAAGAAGAGGCTAACCAACGCCCCGGTATTGGCCACTCCAGATATCAGCAAGTAGTTCCTCATATACTGTGATGCCTCCATAACCGGGCTAGGTGGGGTTCTAATGCAGGATTGCAGGGACGTGGCATACTTGTCGCGGCAACTGCGCTCGCATGAGGAGAATTATGCCACCCATGATCTCGAGTTGGCAGTAGTAGTGCATGCCCTGAAGACATGGCGACATTACCTTCTGGGAAAGCGATGTGAAATATACACCAACCACAAGAGTGTGAAGTATATTTTCACCCAAAGGGAATTGAATATGAGGCAACGGAGATGGTTGGAGTTAATCAAAGATTACGACCTCAGCATTCAATATCACCCCGGTAAGGCAAATGTAGTGGCTGACGCCTTGAGTCGGAAGACCAACACCTTAAACGTCATGCTTAAGGAAAGGCAGCCCGCCTTATACGAAGAATTGGAGAACTTCGGATTGGGACTGGTGGAACCAGGATTCCTAGATAATCTCGAAGTCAAACCAACGCTGGAAGAGGACATCAAGGAGGCCCAGAAGGGTCACAAGAGCATCGAAGGTATCAAGAAGAAGATTCCAGAAGGCAGGCCCCCAGGATTCTTGGAGGATGATCAAGGAGTGGTGTGGTTTGGGAAACGTTTATGCGTACCCAACAAGGTCGAACTCAAGGAACTCATCCTATGGGAAGCTCAAGATACACCCTACTCCATTCACCCCGATGGTACCAAGATGTATCAAGATCTTCGTGAAAGATTCTGGTGGCACAACATGAAGAGGGAAATCGCGTCGTACGTGGCCAAGTGCGATGTGTGTCAGCAAGTTAAGGCTGAGCATTAGCGACCTGCAGGACTGCTACAACCTCTCCCGGTGCCGGAATGGAAGTGGGACAAGGTAGGGATGGATTTCATTACCGGTCTACCAAGGTCTAGCAAGGGCCATAACTCGATATGGGTCATTGTCGACCATTTGACCAAGGTGGCCTATTTCATCCCTGTCAACACCACATATGACGGGAACAAGTTGGCGAGTCTCTATATCGAGCGCATAGTAAGCCTTCATGGAGTTCCCAAGGAGATTGTATCTGACCGAGGCACGCAGTTCACCTCAAGGTTTTGGAGGAAACTTCAGGAAGCCCTCGGTACCAATCTCTCTTTCAGTACCGCCTTCCACCTGCAGACGGGAGGACAGATGGAAAGGGTAAATCAGATACTCGAAGTAATGCTCCGCGCATGTGTCCTAGCGCATGGAGCCAAATGGGAAGACTGTGTGCTGTTCGCTGAGTTTTCATAGAACAACAGCTACCAGTCCAGTCTCCAAATGGCCCCGTTCGAAGTGCTGTACGGATGAAAATGCCGCACCCCGCTCAACTGGTCAGAAACCGGAGACGGGCTGATTTTCGGACCAGAAGTTTTGCACCAGGCAGAGGAGAAGGTGCAACTAGTCCAAGAAAATCTGAAGGCAGCCAAGTCGCGACAAAAGAGTTATGCGGACTCTCGCCGCAGGAATGTGGAGTTCATTCCCGGAGATCTGGTATACCTCCGAGTCACACCTCTTAAGGGAACCAAGTGTTTCCACGTTAAGGGGAAGCTCGCTCCAAGGTTCATTGGGCCATTCAAGATCACGACAAGGCATGGAGAGGTCGCTTATCACCTGGAATTACCTCCGGAACTTTTGGTTGTGCACATCATTTTCCACGTGTCACAGCTTCGGAAGTGTCTCCAGACGCCAAGTCGTTCCGATCCTTATAAGGACATTGATCACCGGACCATTGACCTTCAGTCTGATGTCACCTATCGCGAGAGGCCATCCGCATTCTGGATGAAGCAGAGCGATGCACTCGAAGCCGCACCATCAAGTATTTCAAGGTTCAATGGAGCAACCACACCGAAGCCGAAGCTACATAGGAGCGTGAAGACTATCTCCGATCTGAGTTTCAAGATATGGGACGAGATTCTTGTAAGGGGGATAGGTGTGTCACACCCTGATTTTGCTATCACTTGTCTTTATTGTAAAATTCTGAGCTTGTTAATTTTTTTTTCAAAACTAATGTTGTGAGTGCCATGATTGACATTGTATACTTGTATGCTTGATCATGTGAGGTTTTAAAACCCTAAATTCCTTTTTGGTATTTTATTGATATCCAAAAACCTTTGTTAACCAAAGTAAAACCACCTTAAGATTGCACTGCTTATCTTTGGTAACAAGCAGTGGTACTACTCACATTTGGTAATCTCATTTTTACCTATCTTTATATTTCAAAACCACAAAAATAATTTTTTTGTGAGTATTTTCCTAATTAAATAACCTGTCCATTTCTCAGGTCAGAATTGGTATTCCAACATGGAAAAATACTTTTCTGCTTTTGAAAACATCTGACTAAATTTAGAGATCATCAGAAGGACATATATTTTCCATACATAGGATTTTAAACCCCATTTTATATTATGTTTATTGATTAAAAATATAAAAGCTATTTCTGTTTGTTTTGCCATTTTGAGATATTTCCAAAGGAAATATTCTCAATAAATTCCTAGAAAATTCCAGTGATGCCCCTAAGCCTTGTTTGGTGTCCACATAAAGTTTCACCTTGATCAAAGGTGGATAAGGACCCTAAATAACCCAAAAAACCCTGTCTGTCCAGAATCAAATTAGAGCAACTCTACATAGAAAAGTTTGTCCAATGAGGCTAAAACTTTGCAGGAGTGCCTAATACCTCAAATGAGGGTTCTACACCAAAAATGGGATTTGTAGGACTTAGTTTGCCCACACTCCCTTTGGAAGGAACAGATCTGGTCATATTGGAGTGATTTCAAGTTTACAAAGCTAAACTTGTCCATTGGTGCTCAAATTTGGTGGAACTCCATGGTTTATCACCAAAACCAAACCTGTTAAGTCTCAGCACCAGTGGTGGGGTGCAACCCCCTGTGACCACTGTCAAACACCTTCTGACAGATAGGAAAAAGCCACCTTAGCCACAGCTAAACCAAACCCCTTTGCTTCAAACTATTAGATTAGGCAGCCAACACCTGTATCTAACCCTAGTCAACTAGCCCCTCACTGGTTGAAAGTGGAAAGGCCAAAAACCCCAATTTAGACCTCAGTTCATGACTGGCACCACCAGTATTTCTTGCCTCCTTTGACCAGCTGAAGCTCCCACTAAAACCAAACGGCTAGCCACACCCCCAGCAAGTGCCAGGACATGCTAGACACGTCCAAAGTGCCTCAGAGCGCACCAGCATGCCGTGGCATGCCAAAACTGCGCTCTGGGCGCGCTACAGGTAGTCACCAAGGTGGGGGCGACGCCCTCGACCACATCCAGCCTCCCCCGAGATGTCCAACCTCCTCCCCGACAGCCCCTCTGCGTCGGGCAAGCCTCAGGGCCCCTCCTCTCTCACGCTAGAGCTCGCGCGACGCGTGCCCGCGTGCTCCAGATTCGGCCAAGCTTGCGCGGCCATGAATGCACGGCTCTCCTCTCTCTCTCTCTCTGCAGCAGACGGTTCAGGAAGTCCAATACCACGTCCTTAGACCGTGGTTTCAACCCCAACGTCTCTGTGCACCCCCATGCGCACCATGGTGAGTCACCTGCGCTCCCAAGTCTGCTCACCATCGCGGGCCTATAAATAGCCCTCCCCCTCGCTCCAGCACCCCTCAGATAGATTCGCCGCAGCCACCCCAGCAAACCAACAGAGCTCCGGTCCTTGAGATCGACCGAGGCCCCTCCGCCTCGGAGGTCTGGTCGATCTCTGGCTACACGAGGGCTCCTGCGCCCCTCGACCCACGAAACGGACACCCTTGACCCCAGGAAGCTTTCCCCCAACTCGTCCGAGCTTTTCCGTGTCTCTAGCCACCCCCTCGACCACTTCCCGAAACCCCTCCGCCACGACATCCTCGTCGCCGGCGAACCCCTGCCTCCTCGTCGTTGTTCCGACCACCAGCAGGTAGGCGACGGTCTGGCAAACCCATTCCCGTGCTCATTGTAGCTTGAGCACGTCGGCAACCACGTCGGCGTCCTCCTCCTCCTCTCTGGCTGGGGGTAGGAGACGACGCCGAAAGGTGTGCCCCACCTGTCGATGGCCCAGCCTCCTCCCCCACGCTGGCCTCGGCCACTGACCGCAGGGCCACGCGCATCAGGTTCAAACTTGACGGCGCGCGCGCCTGGGCAGGCCGTCGGCTGGCCATGGGCCAGCCCAGCTCTCGGCCGAGCCAGGCCAGGAGCTGGCCTGTTTTTCTTTTATTTTTAAACCTGGATTTCTAAGATTTTTATAAAAACATTTAACAAGTGTAAAAATATAATTCTTCCACTGTTATTCTTTTAAAATGTGTAGTATTTAATGATATGCTTAGATCAATTTTTGCAGCAACTAATCTATTTTACAATATTAAAAGGGCTAAAATGGAGTAGTTTTGCTTCTGCTTGGTTGTTTTTAAAAATATTCCTTCAAGGAAAATTAAGGCAAGTATTTTTAAAATGATATCTTAGATTTATCGTAAATAGGGAACATTTTTGAAATGACTTTCTGGACTATTTCTGTGTGAGCTATTTCTTATTTATTGTTTTATCGACGATAGAAAACCCGTGTGACGAGGGAATCGGAGCGGAAGACCTCGAAGACCCCGGATACTTAGTTGACCAAGGCAAGCAGCCCTTTGACCATGACTGAGCATACGTTACTTTGCATGTTATAATAGCAAGTATTCCCGTTGCATATGATCATAAGTGCCAGTACTCATCTAACATGATGTTACCGAAGGCTCCTTCGGAGCACATGCATTGAGCTTGACTCTACCCTTAGTGTCATGCTAATACCATGTTGACAACTAAAGATAGAAGTAGTATTATTCATGAGCATGATGTTGTCATAAAGCAAGAGTTTATGAAAACCCCGTCGGGTGCCACTAATACCCGAGGGTGATGATGAGTTAGGTGGTCACTTTTGGTAAAGTGATGCACCCGGTATTTGTGTGAGTAAGGTTTTGGAAATGGGATTAGATTTATGATGTGTCGACCGTCCCAACCTTACCAGTACGACCACGTTACCCCTTATGGGACGGGGCTATGTTAATTACTCTGGTCGGTGCTAGCAAAGAGCCACATTACTAGTGGCGGGAGTGATTGTGGTCACTCTCATGATGGGGTCGTGCCGGGTAGGACGACTATGCCATTTTTATGAGTTCCAGTCACACCGTTGGTCCCCGCATGGTTGGTACTGTCCAGAGTTGGTGCTCGTAAGACGTACAACATGTGGGCTGGGTACCAATCGAGTGGACCTTTTGTCTAGTATCGTCACGGGAAAGACATTGATCGGGTACTTACCTCGGGTATGTGATATACCGCGAGTCGTGGATGACACGAAGTTTCCCGGATCTCGTGGGTCCAGCGTACTACCTCTGTAGAGTGTAAACTATTCGAATAGCCGTGTCCATGGTCAAGGACAGTTGGGTAATCCTGCTTAAACTACGTCCTGATATTTCCGCATAAACCAAGTGTGCGTAAGTGTGAGTATGTGTATGGAGATAAGAAAAGTGTTGCTACGATAGCAGTGCTATGACCAAGTTTGGTGACTTGGCATATAGGGTGAACCCGGATGGTTCAACCCTCAACAGATATGTTGATATCTGTAACCTGTTCTTCAAGAGTAATTCTTTAACTTGATGCATAAGCAATGATCATTCCACCCCGATGAGTTATACTAGAAATGCATATTGTTATCCATCACTTTCATTGTTCATACCATGGGCTGTTTCCGAGTACATTCAAAGTACTCATTGGCTTGTCACTGGTTATGTTATTGACCAGACATGGAAGGACCGGAGTTTGGAGATGAGTACGTCTTCGGTGGCACCCCTGCGAACTAGGACGCTTCCGAGTCAGAATGCCTGTCGGTGTAGGCTTGATGGCATGGGCACCCGCTTAGCCCCCTTGTTTTCCGCCATTAGTGTACTCGTGTGATTTGGCCTTAGGACCTATCTTGTGAACTTGACCCTTCGATCACGTGTTGTAATAATCGATACTCGGATGTCAGACTCTTTATTCAGTATCTGTGTTCGGTGAGCATTGATATCTGGGATCACTGAGCACGGCGATTCTCGACTAGTAAGTCGGGGTCCCCACAGGTTTATAGTACCAAATCAAGTCCAATTGCCCTGAAAAAATTTATGCTTTTTTTCTAGACCAAAAGAAGACTTGGAAGCTTCGGGAAAAGGCCGAAATCCACACGAGGGAGGCACAAGCCAACAAGGCACGTCGAGGGGGGTCAGCGCGCCTAGATGGCTTGTTCCCCCCTCGTGGTCCCTTTACCTCCATTCTCTGACCTATAAATTCACATATATTCCGAAAACCCTAAATATCACAGAGAAACACTTTTTCCCTGCAACAAGTCTCTATTCCACGACACTCCCATCTGGAGCTCGATTCCAGCACCCTACCGGAGGGGGATCGATCATTGAGGGCCTCTTCATCAACATTTCCACCCTCATGATGATGTGTGAGTAGTTCACCACAAAACTATGTTTCCATAGTTAGTACCTAGATGGCTATCTCTGTCTCCTGATCTTCAGTATAATGATCATCAGATATTCGCTTTGATCTATCTGATGTATTTCTTTTGTATGTAGTGTTTGTTGGGATCCGATGACATGTGGGTCTATGTTCAGATTATTCATGAAAAGTATTTGAGTCTTCTCTAAGTTTATGATTCTTATTTGCATGATCGTCGTAGCTTCGTAATTCTCTCTAATCTATTGAATTGCTTTGGTCAAGTAGCTTGATATTTCTTCAGTGAGAGGGGTCCATTGTAGTGCGTTCAACCCGATGAGTTTCTATATCCCAGTGATAGAAGGTGACAAGATGCGGAATTCTATTCTTGAAACTAAGGATCAAACGATGGGGTTTATTCGTATTGATTGAGTTTACTTTGTCTACAGCATGTCTTCATTATCCATGCATTACTCTGTTTGTCATGAACTTAATACGTAGAGAGGCAAGCATGGAAGCACTCTTGAAATGGAGTAATAGTAGTAGGTGCAGGCAGGAGTCCTCCTATTTTCTTATGGACGTGATGTCGATATACACATGATCATTGCCATGAAAATCACATAACTATATGCTTTTCTGTCAATTGCCCAACAGTAAGTTGTTTACCCACCATATGTTGCTTTCATGAGAGATGCCACTAGAGAAAACTATGCCCCTAGGGTCTATTCCCTTATATATTCACAAAACTTATATTTTCTCGCTGTTCTTATATGTCTTTCTATTTTATTTTCCAATTTAAAATTATCTACATACCTCATTTGCTTGCAATTAAAGAGATCAAGGGGATTGACAACCCTTTTGCCCGCGGTGGGTGCAAGTTGTTTGCTCTTTTGTGTGCATCCGTTGAAGACAGTTGAGGGTAGATATTCCTATTGGTTCTATATACCTTGGTTTCTTAAATGAGGTAAATGCTTACTGGCGTTGTGCTGCAATTACGTGTTCCTCTTCACGGACTACCCAACGGAGATCACAAGTATCAATAACGATTTCTAGAGCCATTGCCGGGGAATATCATCACCAACTATCAAGTAACTTAACAAAAAGTAACATTAACTTGTTCTTCTTTTTATTTGGTGTTATATTTTGCTTGCATCATAAAAATCAAAAATTCAAAAAATATTTACCTTTGCTTGTTACTATGGCTAGTTCTTCTTCTAGTCCACTTATTCCAGAGAATGAAGTGTTCATTTTAAACAAATGGAGCAGAAAATTTTAAAGATGCTTGGTATAGGATTTGCAATGCTCAAAATATATCAACTTATAAGCAACCCACTACTACCTTGCTTCACAATTTATATGCGGTTGTGACAACTTGGTATAGGTTTGTTCTTGACACCATCACCAGTGGTAATTTCTTAATGTGTCACGCTTTGGATGCCTATAACGCTACTAAAAATCTTGTGCGATCACCTCCCACTATTGCTAATGGAACCATTTTAACTTTGGAAGATGTCATTCTTAGGCTCGATTCTATTGAAATGAAAATTACTACTAATGAACAAATTGAGGAATTAGACAAAAAGGTTCATAATCATATCACTCAATTTTGGTCACGGTAGGAATTACTTTGAAAACTTTGAAGGAGAAGGATACTATTAATGATGAGAGGGTAGAACAAAGTATGAGTAGGATTTATAAAATGGAGGAAATCAATGATAAAGTAGGTTCCACTTTCACACCCTCCAAAACTAATGCTAGTACCTCTCGAAGTAAAAGTCCCAAATTAATATATATTCCCAATAGCATTAGTACCCAACCTTCCAAAAGGAACGAAGATCTAAAAATGATTATCGTGCATCCCATCTTTGTAAACTTGATAATAGATCCTATTTTCAAGTGTCCTATTGTTATTCACGAGCCTGATGTTAACGATGAAAACAATTGATCATATGCATTATGCCTAGCCAGGGGCATAAAACAATAGCACTTGTTGGGAGGCAACCTAATAGTTATCTTATTTTTTGTTTTTTTACTTTATTTATTAGTGTGATGAAATGATTATTGCCTCTATAATTATCTCATTTTTATGTTTAAATTAGTGTTTGTGCCTAGTAAAGCCTTTGGGATGAATTGTATGATATGTAGAATTGATACAGTGCAAAAACAAGAACTTTGACATCTTGTGCAGAATTTCCCTCATTTACTGGAACGTATTTTTAAGCTGATTTTTACATAGTATTGATGTACAAATTCCTTAGGTCTTCCTAATTTTTCAGAATATTTGGAGTTACAGAAGTATATGTTCTTTACAAATCATTACAGACTATTTTGTTTTAGACAAATTCTATTTTTGCTTGCATAGTTTGCTTGTTTTGATGATGCTATAGATTGTATGGGGGTATAAGCCATGTAGAAGTTACAATACAATACCAATTATGCAATAATGAATTATAATATTTAATAGTACCCAAGTATTTGATATGTTTCTTATATTAACGGATCTCATGAAGTTTTCTTGAGTTTTGTGTGATTGAAGCTTTCAATTTTTCGGTGTAATCGCGATGGACAAAGGAATAAGGAGTGGAAAGAGCCTAAGCTTGGGGATGCCCAAGGCACCCCAAGGTAATATTCTAGGAAGACTAAAGCGTCTAAGCTTAGGGATGCCCCATAAGGCATCCCCTCTTTTGTCTCAATTCATTGGTATGTCAATTGGAGCTACATTTCTATTCGTCACATGATATGAGTTTTGCTTGGAGCGTTGTTGCTTTTGTTTTTAGTTTTCCAAAATCATCATTTGATGGACACACCAACTTGAGAGAGACACACACTAATCATGATTTGATAGAATACTCTATGTGCTTCACTTATATCTTTTGAGCTTAGCAGTTGCTCAAGTGCTTCACTTATATCTTTTTGAGCACGGTGGTGTATAGATTTTGTAGAAATATTTGCACTCCTGTTTTTCACTTATATTTGTTTGAGAGTTAATGAACAGTAATAGTAATTTGCGTGGGTCATAAGTATTGTGCAAAAATAATAGGTATTGAATGTATGATAATTGGAACCATCATGTAGCACATAAATAGAAATTGTGGGGTAATGATATTGATGTGGTAATATGAAAAAGGTGTGAGTGCATCATTGTTGATGCAAACAAGTACCAGTATTAAGAGGTGTAAATTTCTTGTTTGTATGACTATTCAAAAGGCATGGCACAGATTGTGAGCATTTCTATTCCTTGTTTAAATCCTAGTGTTGTTTCAGGTTGGAGGCATGCGATGGTTAACTCCTCCCAACCCCCTCCGTCGGGCATGTGAGTACTGCTTTGATTTGTGATATAATTAATAAAACTTTGCAATAAGTATATGAGTTCTTCATGACCAATGTGAAACCATGGACATACATAA
The DNA here is from genome assembly GCF_904849725.1 of Hordeum vulgare subsp. vulgare. Taxonomy (NCBI): domain Eukaryota; kingdom Viridiplantae; phylum Streptophyta; class Magnoliopsida; order Poales; family Poaceae; genus Hordeum; species Hordeum vulgare. Next base: position 263,418,000 of record NC_058519.1, on the reverse strand, counting down.
TCTCACCTCCTCGTATTTTGCTAGCCTCTTTGGTACCGTGCATTACCCATTCTCACCTCGGTGATCGGTGCAAACTTCGCTAGTCCATCTATATCCCGTGGCATGAGATGATATGTCACACATAAGCCTTCCTATATCTTCCTTAAAACAGCCACCATACCTACCTAAGATACAATGCCATGCAAATTCCACCGTTACATCATATGACCAGTTCGTTCATCATCATATTGCTTTGCAAGATCATATAGAGCTGACATAGGATTCGTGGAAAAGCCACCTTTCATCATATTGCTTATGCATATCACATTAGATCATTGCACATACTGGTACACTTCCAGAGTCATTCATATTGAGTCATATTACATCATAGTTCTTCATATTGAGTTCTCACTAAGTTGCAAGTAAATAAAAGTGTGATCATCATCATTGTTAGAGCATTGTTGAAGTGAGGAAATTAAGATGGGTGAGGCCAAATGAGCCCAACATAATAATAAAAAAATGAATTACTTTTTCTCGAAAAAAATGAATGATATAAAAAGAGAGAAGGGACTTTGCTACTATCCTTTACCACACTGGTGCCTCAAAGTGGCACCCTATTCCTCATATAGAGAGTCTCATGTTATGTCATTTCCATTTGCTTGGGGGAATCCGTTTTTCGTTATTATAAACTTGGATTATATATTCCAATGACGGGCTTCCTCGAATGCCCAAGGTCTTCATGAGCAATCAAATTGGATGCACACCCCATTTAGCTTCTGTTGAGCTTTCATACACTTATAGCTCTAGTGCATCATTTGCATGACAATCCCTACTCATTGCACATCTACCGATTGGCATCTCCATAGCCTGTCGGTATGCCTAGTTGATGTGAGACTATCTTCTCCACCTTTTACCCCTTTTATACCAACCACCATATTCTATTCCACCCTTATTCTATGTCCATGGTTCATGCTCATGTATCGCGTGAAGAATAACAATTTAATTCACATTGAAAAAGTATGATCCAATTGCCTCACATGTACACCGTGGTGCTTGAAATTTGTATTAATATGGTGAAGACAAATCCATGTCTTGCTAATATGAAAGATGAATGGGGGTAAACATTCTTTCAGGATCGTATACTTTGAAAGATTGATGATTTTGTTGCTTGTGCTTATAAATATTCCTATGTTGATGTTTGTTAATTTATTGTTTATTAATGAGCATACCGGCAAAAAATTAAATATTGGGTAGCATATAACATCAAAAATTCCATTTTTATCATTTACCTACTCGAGGACAAGCATGAATTAAGCTTGGGTATGCTCGATACATCTCCAACGTATCTATAATTTTGGATTGTCCCATGCTATCATATTATCATCCTAGGATACTTTTTGGGTCATAATTTTACCAGTTTATATTATTTTTGAGCACTAACCTATTTACCCAGTGCTCGGTGCCAGTTGTTGTTTTCCGCGTGTTTTTTTACTTTCAAGTTTACAGTACACAATGGAGTCCAATTTCCCCATAACTTTTTTATGATTTTTCTGGACCAAAAGAAGACCTAGAAGCTTCAAGAGAAGGCTGAAAACCACATGAGGGAGGCACAAGCCTATAGGTCGCATCCAGGGGGGGTCAGTGTACCTTGATGGCTTGTCCCTCCGTGGTGGCCTCTCTACCTCCATTCTCTTGCCTACAAATTCACATATATTCCAAAAAACCCTAAAGATTAGAGAGAAATACTTTTTTACACCACCGCAAGTCTCTGTTTCATGGTGATCCCATCTGGAGCTCCGTTTCGTCACCGTGGGAGAGGGGGGATCGATCGCGGAGGGCCTCTTCATCAACATTGCTGCCTTCATGATGATGTGTGAGTAGTTCACCACAGAGCTACAGTTTCGTAGTTAGTACCTAGATGGCTATCTCTCTCTCTCTTTGTCTTCAATATAATGATCATCACATCTTTGCTTTGATCTATCCGATATAATTTTTTGTATGGTGTGTTTGTTTGGATCCAATAAATTGTGGATTTATGTTCATATTATTCATGAAAAGTATTTGAGTCTTCTTTGAGTTTTATGATTTTTATTTACATGATCATCATATCTTCGTAATTCTATCCGATCTGTTGAATTTCTTTGGCCTAGTAGCTTGATATTTCTTCAGTGAGAGGGGTGCATTATAGTGGGTTCAACCTGACAAGTTTCTATATCCCACTGATAGAAGGGGACATGACGCATATTTGTGTTGTTGCCACTAAGGATAAAAGAATGGAGTTTATTTGTATTGATTGAGTTTACTTTGTCTACATCATGTCATTGTTCTCCATGCATTACTCTGTTTATCATGAACTTAATACGTAGAGGGGAAATCATAAAAGCGCTCTTGAAGTGGAGCAGTAGTAGTTGGTGCATGTAGGAGTCGACCAATTTTATAATGGACATGATGCCTATATACACATGATCATTGCCGTGAAAATCACTTAACTATCTGCTTTCTCTCAATTGCCCAACAGTAACTTGTTTACCCACCATATGTTGCTTTCATGAGAGATGCCACTGGAGAACACTATGCCCCCCGGGTCTATTTTCTTATATATATTCACAAAACTTAAATTTTCTTGCTGTTATTATTTGTCTTTTATATTATTTAGCAAGTTACAATTATCTACACACCTCATTTTCTTGGAAGTAATGAGATCAAGGGGATTGACAACCTTCTTGCCCGCATTGGATGCAAGTTGTTTGCTCTTTTGTGTGCCGTCGCTGAAGACAGATTGTCACACCCTATGTTTTTCCTCTCCTGAGTTCATCAACATAGCTTAAAAACTAGGACAAATTAAAAAAATTGTGTGCTAGTGATGCTTGAATTGATTACTATTTGCTTGTTTGCTTGTGTGGGTTATAAATCACAAAAATTCTCCTCCTCTCAAGACTCAACTTCTTGATCCAAATCTTTGCCCACTAACATACTATGTAAATAGGACTTAAAACTATTTTTACAAAATGTTATTTTGACCAAAAAATATTTATTTATTTTATCTTTCAAAAAGTTCATGAATTGAGGTTTGTACTATAAGTCCATCAATTTGGGAAGATGTTTTGCCCCAAATATTTTATTTGGATCTTATTATTGAAAATACTTACCCAAAACACAAACCACTTATTTTAAAATATATTTTTATATTTTATTGAAATACCTTTTTTGAGGCCAAAAATGGTCTTCCATAAGGGAAAAATTATTTTTATGCTTCCAAAATATTTGAGAAAATTTAGGGAAACTCATTGTACATATATTAACCATATATAAGAGTTTCGTCATGTTCAAAATATTGGACAGAACCCTTCAAAAGGTTTTCTATGTATTTCAAGTATTTGCAAATTTTTCTATAAGAAATATTATCAAATAGTTCCAATAAAATCCTAGAAAATCACACATGATATATGTGATGATCTTGCCAAGTTTCATCTCAATCCTAATTATATTGGTTCAAAAATATTCCAAAACCACCTTTGTCAAGATCCAAACTTGAGCAAGTTCACATTGCCAAGTGTCTCCAATAATACTCAAACTTTGCGGAAATGTTCTAATCCTCTAGTAATGCATGCACACCAAGTGGTGCATCAAGGAGAATAGATCCACTTGACTCAATCTCCCCAAACCAATTTCTGCTGATTTCTAGAATAGGAAAATTTTGCACTGCCAAGTTTTCCCATTTGGTTCGAAACTTTATGGGCATGGTCTAACCACTAAATAATGCCACCACACCAAGTGGTGCACTAGGGGGATAGTTTTGCATGACTAGATCAGAGGAAATCAATTTCTGCCTATTTTTAGGGTTTCCAAAGTTTGTATTGTCAACTTTCATCAAATAATCTCAAATTTGGTGATTAGGACCATTTGGTCCACCATTTACCCGTGGTAAGTCTCATGGCTATTGTATATCCCTAGATTCCCTAGGACAACATCAAACACCTGCATCCACAAGCTTGTGGACAAGCAAAGTTGACACAAAAAGATTCCCATGGCCTCCAACTTTTTACCATAGTATTTTCTAACCCTATTTTACCCCGAGTAACCTTGTTATGGTCCCTGATCTATTATTGGAGGGTAACACCCTCACTTTCCCTCTCCTTTTTACCATGTGACACCTCTTTCCCGCCTCTCCTTGTATTATGTTCATGCAACTTCCCTCAAACCTTACCACAACTTCATTTGCATGTTAATTCATCAAACAAAACCCAAATATGGCAAGCCCATATGGTAAATATGAGTAGTTCATCCAAACCTAGTTTATGGAAGCAATTGTTGCCTTGAACTACAAGTACCCTATAGACTTGTCTCCCTGAGCTAAAAATTGGTGGACATGTAGTCCTTCCATACCTAAGGCCACTAGATATGGTTTTGTTCCAAATGGTGAAGAGTAAAAACCACTTAGGTGAACCTCAAGTTTACTGCTACAAACTTGCTCTATGTCAAAACCCTTCCTACACAACTCCTCAAGCTCTCACAATTTACGAGCGCCCTTTAGCATGCATGCTTTGCACCCCAGAAAAACTTGGCTGACAAAAAGGTCACCCTGGACACGCATTGTCATGGTGACCATAGAGCCGACATGCAGAAACGACGTTGTGCCTCTCTGCGTTTTCCTGTAGCTCACCTCTATCCTACGCAGGGCATCCACTCATGCTAGGTGACCCCCTCCACCTCCCACGCTCCTCTATGACACTCGCAAGCCTCCAAGGCTTCTTAGAAGTGCGTCCTCGCCATGCCTAGAGCATCATAGGCGGACCGGAGCGCCCTAGTGCCCCTAGCCCGCTCCATTTCGTCCTAACTTCTCCCCAGACTGAAGCCCCCTGCTCTTGTGCTCTCATCATCCTTCCGTGGCCGCCATGGTGCAACTACGCCCTCGGCCAAATTTGCATAGCCTCTTTCCCCTCATCTCCAAAAAGGTTGCACCAGAGCATCTCTAGCTCCACCACGCCCTCCCCCACTCATCATTTCCTCCTTATGGTGGCCTGGGAACTCATTCCACACCTTAGATCACCAGTCTGTGCTGGGGGCCGAAGTCCCGCTCACTCCAGCGCTCCTCGGTGGAAGCACGACCCTTAGGTGGGTGCGGCTCGTCTCCCTCAGCGCGCCAATGACTGGAACTCCTGAAGTGGCAGCTGGTAGCACTGATGAAGCAGCATTGGCCTCACCACTAACCATTCCTGAAGACGGCATGGGAGGAAGAAGAAATCCCTGCGGGCGGGAACCCCCTATGAGTGAGCTAAAGGCTGGGTCCCACCGTTTTAAGAGAAGGCACCCTTCATGGTTCTCCCGGCAAAGGTGGACTACTCCCAGGGAGTACGCCTTCGACGTCACTCGCTCCCCCGCCCGGCCAAGCCATTGGGCCGGCCCATTGCACCTAGCTACCTATCAAATGCCTGGCCGCAGTATAACCCCTTTTTCTGTATAATCCTTTTTCATTTTTTTATTTCTCTAGAGACTATATAATTCATATGAAATTCAATTCTACTCCAAATTTAATGATTCCAATTTCCAATGGACTCTAAAAACATGCCATGTCCAAATATGTGCATTGCACACTTTTCTTGAAAAGTTTTCTCCACTATTCAAATTAAAACTTCAAATTTAAACTATTCAAAGCCACTTTGCAAAATCTCTAGATGGTCCAAATGAACTCCAAATGGAAAGATTCCAATTCCTAGGTGTCTATAAAATCATCACCAATTTATCTAGCCATGGGGAACATTTTTTCCAAGCATTATTTCCGTTGCACCAAATAAATAACACCCTTTTTCATTATTTCCACCTTTGAAAACCTGTAGCAAATTTATCCCAACTCGAAATCGAGTGAAATCAATTCCTAGATACTTCTAAAATCATGCCCTATTTAATAGGTGCATTCGCTCATTTTTATAAAATTTCATTGTGTAGACCTCTTATAGGATCATCACTTCCTCCATTTCCACCTTTCAGAAATCTTGTTGATCTAGATGTAGTAAAACCTCTTGGTTATTTTTCTTATAGAAAGAGGTGTCGTGTAAAAATAAACCCCCTATTTTGGAACGATTTTATTTTCCCATCTTGATTGTGTTGCTTATTATGGTTGTTTCTGATGATAGTTGACGATGTATACATAGTGCTCGGAGTTTGACAAGAAGATCATGAAGACCTCAAAGACTTTGCTGAACCAGGCAAGCATCCCTTTGACCATGTCTGAGAAACTATTTTATGAATGTAATATAACACTTTATTCCGTTGCGTTGAATCATGAATCGGTGGCCCCCGTGATGGGTTCGTGCCATTACTTTCCTCGTTGATACTGGCACTAAGCATGACCCTAACTTCCTATGAGGGTTGTGCGGGTGGGAAGTAGTTAGGATGCTATGTAGATGCTACACAAATGGGATGGGAATATGCATGGTGACGGAAAAGATTTGATTTCAGTGACTTTTCAAAAACCTAATCGGGTGCCAGTAATGCCCGAGGGAGATGATGTTGAGCTAGGTGACCACTTGAGAAAGAAGTGGTGAACCGGAGCAAGTTGAGTGTGCGTCTTTGAAAACGGATTAGATTTAAGATTTGTTGACCGTCCCAACCTTACATGTGCGACCATGATGATCCTCTATGGGATGGGACTTTATTGATTACCTTGGTCGATGGTAGAAGTGATCCTGCATTACTAGTGGCAAGAGGTCCTAGTCACCCTCTCGATACGGGGTCGTGCGAGTATGGTGACCATGCATGTTTTCACAAAGACAGGTCACACCTTTGTGTCCCCTCATGGATGGTATGACCTTGAGCGAGTTTCGTATGATTTACATCATGGGGACGTGGAACAACGAGTGGACTCTTTGTTTAGTTAATAGGGGAAAGGCATTGTGTGGGTGCTTACCTCGGTTATGTAATATACCACGAGTCAAGGATGACACGAAAGGTCCCCGAGTCTTGTGGGTAGAGCGCGTGACTTGTATATAGTGTAAAACTATCCGAATAGCCATGTCCATGGTCAAGGACAGTTGGGTGGTCCTGTCGGGACCCCGACCCTAAGTCATAAGAACCCAACCTATAACACATCACATCACTTTGCGGCCTCACGCACGGTAAACTCCACGGCTGCCACCTTACCTTGGCCGATACCGTTTGCGTCTTTTGGCTCACGAATATGAATATGTTGCTAGCATTCAAACGACAAAGAACCTGGGTCGACATGACTAGTTATAAACCCAAGCGGTACATCCGTACAGGGACAAGCATACATAACCCAGCAAGGCAGGTGTCGATCAATAGCGTGTGTAGACGAGTCGTAGCAAGCTACAAGGACCTCATTACACCGCGTGACATTTCCCCGAGGGGACAGACACATCAGCAAAGAAGGATATATGCTGGTCAATCAATGTGTCTAGAGCAGTAGCAAGCTACCAAGGCTCGATAGAAGGACAAAGAGGCATTTCCCTGTAAAGAGTACTACTAAAGGCACACAACTAGGTGTCGAATCCCACACATATAATGCATTTCATAACATACACACAATATGCACGATATGTGTACATACAACATGGCATCACAACATAACTCTATGACTCAAGCTTTTATTAAGGACTCATAAGAATCCACATAGTGTGATATTGCAAACAGGGGTCTCGTGACCCGACACTCAAGTCATACAAACAACAAGCGGAAGCAAATCATGTCTGGGTACAGACATCTACTAAAAGTGGCTGGAAGAGCCTGAAAAGCTACTACGACCCTACCAAAGGAGCCAGACCTCTGTCTGGGATTCCCAAGCTATTCCGGTCAACATCGAACACATCGCGTAGAACCTTTTAATGAGTCTAAGTCTTCTCTGCAAAACATAAATAAAGCAACCGTGAGTACAAAGGTACTCAGCAAGTCTTACATCAGAACTATCTACATATGCATCATGTTTCAATGAAAGGATTGTGGGGTTTGATTGCAGCAAGCTAGGTTTGACTCTTGGCTAACCTGTACTACGACTACAATTCTTTCTTTGAGGTGGGATAGCGCACACGAGTCCACATATTCACCAATTCAATACACCACTATGGATCCACTCTCGTCTCCCTACGAGAAGGCCTTCCATAGCACTCACACTTATCTTGCATGTTTTAGAGTATCCATTTAAATTGTCTATGTACCACGAAATGTTTCCAAGTAGTCCATATCCGAGGACGCGGCTACCTGAACAGATTAAATCACCCTGCAAGGGTATACTTCTTCACACATGCTCCCACCACTTATCACCATGTGCACGCCATGCATCTTGGCAACCTTCAAGCGGAAGCACTGGCGTGGGTGTCGGCCACGACCGTTAACCACACAAGACCCTAGTCCAGGTTTATTGCCTATTTGAGACTGAACCCGCAAGGAAGTCCGTCCGAGGTTTCCTCTACGGCCCCAAACGATGTGCGCAGGGTTCCCAAGCCCACCATCTGGGTGCCACTTGGTACACCGTGCCACTGTGTATCTACCGCAGAGAAGCCTACCCCGTCAGGCACAGCTAAACACGGCCGCCAATACTTTCCTACAAACACCAGAAACTAATTGCAACTCCTGGACAGAGATCTAGGCGATTAATAAGACGAGAGGGTCAATTAAGTATCCCAATGTGTGGTAGTATCTTGTCTTGGATAACACAAACATAACTCAGTTCTTAAGGACGGTCCCAATGAGACAACCCACCATGTACTCCTACATGGCCTCTCATCGCTAGCTTTACCAAATCGGATTCACACTTTTACTCTCACGCTATAGGACATGAACACAACCATTTCGATACATCATTCAGATGGATCAGACCCGACACGACTCTAAGCATAGCAGGCATTGTAAACAAGCATGGATGAGTAAGCACAACAAGGCTCAAGCAGTTGCTACTCATGCTAAGTGGTTTCAACTATTTACTGTGACAAAATCAGGTCACGCAGAGGAATGGGTTCAACTACCGATAACATGTACAGTTGAATCGTGATTGTCCTAATGCAGTAAAAGAGAGCAGGAGCGAGAGAGTGGGTTTATATCAATATGCTCAAGGGGGGTTTGCTTGCGTGACACGTCTGAAGATAGCAATGAGTCTTCATCAATGTCAACGATCACATCATCGGAAACATCGTTTACCGAGAGGGAACAACACCGGCAAACAAGAAAAGAACAACAATCACTTCACGGACACTATGATGCATGATCAAGAAATGGAGATGAAATGTGGCAAGGCCAAAATAGCTACCATTTCTTAAGTTGAAGTTGGTTTTAATTAGGATTCAAACATCACTTCAAGCCGGATATTTTTCCAAGTACCCTTATAATTGATTCGACCTGATGCTCATAACAAATTGTTCCAACATGTATGGAGTTAGTATTTTGAGGTACTGATTTGCATTGACCAATGTTTGATCATAGCAATTGAAGTGGAATTCAAATAAGTATCAAATTCCATCTCCAAACTAAATATGAAATTTATCCTTTACACCATTTAGCCTATTTGGTGATGTTAAATTTTTCAAACATGCATGAAAATGCCATAATCAGATTCTTTGGATTTTTCTGATCCCTTTTCATATATAAATTATTTTCATTGGACTTACAAATTATTTTCTATGATTTTTAGAAGTTTTAGACATTTCTGGAATTATTTTATAATAGAAAATCAATTACTGCATCAGCACTGCGTCAGCAGTCAACTAAGCCTGGGCCAGGTCAAACCTGACCAGTGGGGTCCACTGGTCAGTGACCCAGATGCTAATCCCGCGCTGACCCGCACTAAGTGAGGTTTGACTCACCAGTGGGGCCCTCTGTCAGTGGCTCTGGGGGGGGGGGGGTTAGTTAGGCTAATAGGCTGGCCACGTCGGGAGCTACCAGAACCTGGCCGGCGGCGACCACGGGCGCGGCGGAGGCTCGCCGGAGATAAGCTAAACGATGCTACACAGGCCCATTTTGCACTCGTTGACGGCTACAGAGAGCTGGCGAAGCAGCCGATCTGGCAGGGGCATCAGGAGAGGCTAGGGTAGCCGAGAGAGACGCCGGCGACAAGCCGAGGCGGCGGCCGGGGCTCGGCCTTGTGCTGGTGGTGGATGCAGGGCATGGGAAGGGCAGCTGACGGCCTCAACACATTCTTGGCGGCTCCAGGAGCTCAATCCCCAGCTCGAGCGCATGGATGGGGGACCACAGGGACGCCGACGACATGGCCGGCAGTGAGGAGCTCTCGGCCTTGGTGGGGAACGGGGCTACGGTGCACGGGAGAGCGTGGAAGGAGAGGGGAAAGGAGCAGGAGCTCACGGGGGTTCCATTTTTGGCATCGGGGAGGTCGGAGAAGCCCGGTGGCAGCAGATCGACGGCGGCGGATCTCGGTGACAGGAGACGAAGACGACGACGATGGCATCGCCAGGGGTGGGGCTCCGGCTCGATTCTCTTGACGGGGAGGTGCATCACGTCATGGCGGAGGGATTGGGCTGCTCGGATAGGACTAGCAGGGGCTGGAGGGCACTGTAGTGAGCTCGAGCCCGAGCTCACCAATGGCGGCAGAAGAAAAGAGAGAGCTTGGCAGAGGAGAGGGAGAGAAATGGAGAGGAGGGGGAGGAGATCGGGATGGCTCTCCCGAGCCTATCCCAGACACCAGGTCGGCGGGGAGGCCAGGCAGGCAAGAGGCGTGGCGCCCCTGGCCATGCACCGTGGCGAGCTTCTCCTCTGCCTTCTGGCACGAGGAAGAAGACGCCTGAGCCCCTGGTGGGCTGGGCCAGGCGACAGGTAAGCCTTTCTTTTTTTCTTCTCTTTGTTCTTTCTGTTTTCTATTTGCTAACATTTGTGTTGATTTGAAAATAAATCCAAATCATTTTGCAAAATCCTTATAATATTTTTATGTGGCATAAATACAAATGTCCAATACCACATAATATTTTCAGTAATTATAAAGCTATATTTTATATATAGAAAATATAATTCCATTTAAAATAGTTGTTTGATTAATTCAAAAATCCAATAATAACAGTTTCTGTGATCCAAAATATTGGTTGACATTTTTATTTCAGTCCAATATTTTATTGGAAAATCAGGGACATTTCCTTGAATCAATTTGAAGCAATAATTATGTTGCTTGTTTGACAAAAATTTAAATGATGAGGCTTGATCACTCCTCATTTCATTTCCAAAAGAAAAAAAATAGGAATGCATGCATGAGATGCAATGACAAACAATTCTAGGTCTTGGGCTGTGACAGGTCCTTGTTAAACTATGTGTGTAGGATCGAAAGTATTTCTAGAGGGGGGGGGGTGATTAGACTACTTGTCAAGATAATTTTCTTGCCTATTCCCAATTTTAGTTGGGAGGTAGCTTTGGCAGTTTTAGCAGGTCAAGTACATCCTACACATGTACTTCTAAGAGTGCAGCGAGAGAAAGTAAAACATGCAAGTGTAAAGTAAAGGAGTAAGGTAGGGAGATTAAACGCATGAGGTTGACACGATGATTTTTGTCATGGTTCCGATAGGTGGCTCTATCATACGTCCAAGTTAGTGGAGACTTTAACCCAGAGAGGGTAACGACTGCGAGTGTCCACAAAGGGCTCCACCCACAAGGGGTCCACGAAGAAGCGACCTTGTCTATTCCACCAAGCCTTCCACCCACGAAGTACTGGACTTACTCATGGTAGATCTTCACAAAGTAGGCGATTTCCTTACCCTTACAAACATCTTGGTTCAACTCCACAACATGAAGTAGGAGGCTTCCAAGCGACACCTAACCAATCTAGGAGGTACCACCCTCCAAAGGTAATAGATGTGGTAGATCAATGAACTCCTTTCTCTTGTGCTTCTAAAGATAGTCTCCTCAACACAAAATCACTCCATCATAGAATAGGAATGGGTAGGAGAGATTGATTTGGTGGAAAGCTATTTGGGGAGGCTAGAGATCATGTTTCAAATGGTTGGATTGTAATATCTTGGTCGCAACACAAGAGTATCTGGTTCTCTTTCAGAAAATGGATCTGGCAATGAAGTGTGTGTTCTGAGTGCTTCTCCCATGAGTGAGAGGTGGGTGAAGGGGTATATATAGGCGGCACACAAAATCCAACTGTTACACCTAAAGTGGCAAACTTGGTGACACTGAAGTCATCAAATCGGTGGTATCGATTCACACAAAGGAAGTAACTTTTGAGTCTTTGTGGGACCGCTATACACAACTCGGTGGCACCGAAAAGGTGCCTAACGGTCAGATGGGAAAACTCGGTGGCACCGATACTCAAACTCAGAAATTCCAATTTTGTGTAACGAGGCAATAGGTAGTTGGTCACACTGAACTCGGTAGAACCGATACGGATTCGGTTGCACCATTTTGGTGGGAATGGCTAGGGTTTCTGTGTGAGGTCAAACTCGGTGGGTCCTAAATATGAAAGTTGGTGACACCGAATTTGCGTATGTGGAATTGTGGTTATGTGGGAAAAATTACTAAGTATTTTGGTGGCTAACTTTGAGAACTTGAGCACTTAGTTCCTTTTACTACATCACCCCCTTTTAATAGTATTGGTTTTCCTATGGACTCAAAAGTGATTTCTCACAAATATAAAATGAAGAGTCTTCTGGCATGAAGCTTGAGCTAATCTTATTCCTTTATTGTATGAAGGGGCATCTCCACATCAGCCTTTAGCCACAACATCTTTTGAACTTTTCTAAAATATATTTGGAAAACATATTAGTCCAGTGATGCATATGTTGTGATCAATTATCAAAACCACCCTAGGGAGCAATTGTTCTTTCATCATCTAGACGTTTTCACAAAACTAGGTGTGTGTGTTAGAAACATGAAACTCGAGCTAAGTTTGATTACTTGACATGATGAATGAACATGAGATGTCCAACCCCTGCTTATGATGATATCCGTAACTCGTTCATATGGATATTTGCAACATGTTGATACATGCTTTTGCAAGTTAATTGAACATGTTATTGGACTCTAAATTAGCTTTCTGCAACTTACCTACTCACTACAGGAATCACCTTCTTTGCCGTCTGCCATCACAGATGGCAAAGACAGTATCCCTAACGGCAAAGACAATACCACAGACGGCAAAGATTGTCACGGCCGGCAAAATTTCTACGTCAACCTACGACGGCATAGGACCTTCTTTGCCGTCTGCCCCCCCAAAGCGGACGGCAAAGTTCTTTGCCGTCAGCTTTCATTAGGAGCAGTCGGCAAAGCTTTTGAGATGGCAGCCGACAGGCGTTGCCTCCGTTAGGGGTTAACGGAGCCTTTGCCGTCTGCCTGCCCGTCAATCTTTGCCGTCTGCCTCCCCGTCAATCTTTGCCGTCTGCCTTCTACTCCCCTCCCCTCCCCTCCATCTTTGCCGTCTGCCTCCAGGACAATCTTTGCCGTCTGCCGGGTCCTCCCCCCCCTCTCTCCACTCTTTGCCGTCTGCCTCCTCCTCTGTGCCCTCTTCTTTGCCGTCTGCCCCCCAGGAAGCGGACGGCAAAGAGACTATATGACCAGCTGCTACTGCCCAGGTTGCACAGCTGGGCGCCACGTGGCACCTTTGCCGTCGGCTGGCTGACGGCAAAGGCCTTTGCCATCAGCTGGCAGACGGCAAAGAGCCTATATTGTCACATTTTTATTTATTTTTTCTATTTCACAGCACATATACATATAATTCATAGCACATATATCATAAATAGATCACACCACATATATGATATACATATAAAGCTCATCAATGCCATTTGTTCATCAACGTACATCCCATATGTCAAAAGAACCAACACATACAAAGTTTCATCCATATATACATACATATAGTTGCACATATATTGTTCATCAACACATTGTTCATCAACACATACAAAGAACCAACACATTGTTCATCAACTCAAATAAAAACGGAAACTAAAGCACTCCAACGCCAGCTTCCATGCATGTAGTACATCCAATCTGCAAAATGGGAATAAGAAAGTCAGAAGAAGAAGAACAACAACATATATATTACAAATAAGCTAAATTTAAGAAGAAAGAGAAGAAGCAAGAAGAGAACAAGGAGAAGAAAAACAAGAAGGAGGAGGAGGAGGAGGGGAAGGGGAAGGAGAAGGAGAAGGAGAAGGAGGAGGAGAAGAAGAAAAAAGAAGAGAATAAGAAGGAGAAGAAGGAGGAGAAGAAGGAGAGAAGAAGAAGGAGAAGAAGGAGGGCTCCTTCTTCTTCTTCTTCTCCTCCTTCTTCTCTTCTTCTTCTCCTCCTCCTTCTTCTTAATCTCCTTCTCCTTCTCTTCTTCTTCTCTTCTTCTTCTTCTTCTTCTTCTTCTTCTTCTTCTTCTTCTCCCTTCTCCTTCTTTTTGAGCTAAATATTCCAATTATGTCATTTTAGAGGAAAACAAGCTAACTATATAATATTCATGAGCTAACCAAGGTTCTTATGCCATTTTGAGCTTATTATGGTATTTTGGAGCTAAATGGGCTAATTATGTCATTGTTGGGTTAATTAAAGCAAGGATAATATGGAAGAGGATAAGAAATAAAATGGCATAAGAAGAACAAATCAAGAAGAAGGAGGAGGAGGAGGAGAAGGAGGAGGAGGAGAAGGATAGAAGGTCCTTGGCCTTCTCCTCCTCCTCCTCCTCCTCCTTCATCTCTTCTTCTTGTTCTATCTTTTCATTTTGCCTATTTCTTCTCCTCTTCTCCTCTTGTTGGAGCTAAATTACCTAATTATGTCTTTTTGAGCTAAATATTCCGATTATGTCATTTTAGAGGAAAACAAGCTAAGTATATAATATTCATGAGCTAACCAAGGTTCTTGTGCCATTTTGAGCTTATTATGGTATTTTGGAGCTAAATGGGCTAATTATGTCATTGTTGGGTTAATTAAAGCAAGGATAATATGAAAGCGGAGAAGAAAGAGGAGGAGGAGGAGGAGAAGAAGAACAAATCAAGAAGAAGAAGGAGGAGGAGGAGGAGAAGGATAGAAGGTCCTTGGCCTTCTCCTCCTCCTCCTCCTTCTCCTTCTTCTCTTCTTCTTCTTCTTCTTCTTCTTTCTTTTCATTTTGCCTATTTCTTCTCCTCTTCTTCTCTTGTTGGAGCTAAATTACCTAATTATGTCTTTTTTGAGCTAAATGGGCTAATTATCCCATTTTAGAGGAAAACAAGCTAAGTATATAATATTCATGAGCTAACCAAGGTTCTTATGCCATTTTGAGCTTATTATGGTATTTTGGAGCTAAATGGACTAATTATGTCATTGTTGGGGGAAATTAAAGCAATTGCAAGGATAATATGAAAGAGGAGAAGAAAGAGGAGGAGGAGGAGAAGAAGAAGAAATCAAGGAGGAGGAGGAGGAGAAGGAGGAGGAGGAGAAGGACTAGAAGGTCCTTGGCCTTCTCCTCCTCCTCCTCCTCCTCCTCCTTCTCCTTCTTCTCTTCTTCTTCTTCTCTTCTTCTTCTTCTTCTATCTTTTCATTTTGCCTATTTCTTCTCCTCTTCTCCTCTTGTTGGAGCTAAATTATCTAATTATGTCTTCTTCGAGCTAAATGTTCCAATCATGTCATTTTAGAGGAAAACAAGCTAAGTATATAATATTAATGAGCTAACCAAGGTTCTTGTGCCATTTTGAGCTTATTATGGTATTTTGGAGCTAAATGGGCTAATTATGGCATTGTTGGGTTAATTAAAGCAAGGATAATATGAAAGAGGAGAATAAAGAGGAGGAGGAGGAGAAGAAGAAGAAATCAAGAAGAAGGAGGAGGAGGAGGAGAAGGCCAAGGACCTTTTGGCCTTCTCCTCCTCCTCCTCCCCCTCCTCCTCCTCCTCCTTCTTCTTCTTCTTCTTCTTCTTCTTCTTCTTCTTCTTTCTTTTCATTTTTCCTATTTCTTCTCCTCTTGTTGGAGCTAAATTACCTAATTATGTCTTCTTCGAGCTAAATGGGCTAATTATCTCATTTTAGAGGAAAACAAGCTAAGTTTGGAGGAGAAACTTACCGTAGTGGTCATCAAGGAGGAGAAGCACCACGGTTTCTCGCGGCGGCTTCGTTTGGAGACGGTTGCCCTGGAGAAGGGTCGTGAGATGCCGCTCGGGAGTTATTCTGCAGAAAAGATATTTTGCAATGTCTCAGTTAGCATGATGACACTCAATTATTAATACTAGTTTATAGTAATTCTCACCGTGCCAATCAAAGAGAAGACGTGCATCGGCGGAGGGACTTGACCGCTCTTCTCGCACAGACCCTGAAGAATGGGTCGTATTAGTTAGTATTGAAACAGGCATTACACACATGATTTGGCTAATGTGAAAAAAAACATACCACAAAAAGCTCGTACAGGCCCGTTGACCCGCCTCATTCCGGGCCCTCTCCTCCTCAAGCAATCGTGCCGTGGTCTAGTCCCTCTCATCAAGAGCAGCCTGAAGCAGCCTGGCTTGCCAATCTCTCTTTCTCAAGAGCAGCCTGGTTTGCCTCTCTCTCTTTCTGAAGAGCAGCCTGAAAAACCATTCCTCGTTACCACAGTAATGATCTATGGTGACACACATAATGAAATGGATGAAAGTGTTCTTAGTCCGTACAACTAACCTCGATGGCAAGTTCGACTGGCCGTGGACGAGGCGTTATCTCAGGACATCTGCTCGACTGGCGTGCCTTGATCTCCGGAAGAGTGAGTGGACAACGTATTATCCCATCTCCAATGGCTATCGAGCCATGGGGCCTCCCGCCACCAGATATCATCACCAGCTCTGGATCCAAAGGTTCCTGGCTAGGGTTAAAGTCATCCCATTTCGTAGCCTTCCCCGCGTCCCTGTATGCCACGAGCTTCTGGTGGGATGATATGTTGGTGAAGTTACTCGGATCATCCAGGTCAGACTCAGAGAATGCCTTCACCTTCTTGTACGAGGCAGTATGGGCCATGCCATAAAGGTCGTACAAGTGTGGCATCTCAGTCTTATTGTGATGCGCCTAAAAGAGTGGAACAAAATATTAGCATCAAGAATGAATTGCATGAATCATGAAGCAAATCACATACCCAGTTTCGTCCAAACTGAAGTAAGTTGGCGCTGCCTTGATGGTGTGGCACACCAACCATTTGGCTACGCCGATCCTTCGCATTCTCGTGGACGGCTCGCCAGCTGCCTGTGCACCACTCATCAACCAACGCCTCCCAACAATCCATCTTATCCGCACACCATCTTGGGGGCACCTGTAAGTTATTAGAAAGAATTTTCAGCGCTACGCCTATGAATGAAATCAAGAAAACTACGTAGAAGGACTTAAGAATAGGTAATTACCTTCATGTATTGCTCCTTCTTCAGAAACTTTCCGCGGCAATCCTTCTTCTCCTTCTTAATACCACGCGTGGCGTAGTAATCTCGAATAGCCTGCGGCCTAGCCTCGTGGAGCAAGCTCTGTAGTAACCGCCTACACTCGACCTCGAGAACCCTGGCCGCCTCCTCCTCATATCCATCCTCACACCTATAGAAGGTCTGCAATCAAACGTGAAAACACCGATTAGTACAATAATTAGGTATATTGTTAATTTTAGATTCTGTAAAAGGATAATTTACCCAAAAGCTCCTGATCACCATCTCGGCCCTCGTGTGGCACAAGACACCATCTATAATCTCCTCCGGCGGGGCCTGTGCAGCCTGGTAGTGCTCCCAGGTAAATCCTAGTGTAGGAACCTGACCCTCACCAGGCAACGTGACAAACCCCGGGAAATTTGTCCGGCAAAGCACACCAAGGACGGAGTTCGGCCTGCGGACTCCAAGAGGGTGTACCCATCCCCTGCAGTATGATAAGGTCAGCGCATTAGATATTTGAACAAACTTGAAGGCAAAAGCTAAAAAAAGGGTAAATGTACTTACCTATCTCCTTCAGGTTTAATCACCGGCCTCTGCTCGCGGGTAGCCGGGGCGACCGTAAGACGTGTACTACCACGCCTGTACACGGTGGCCCCGTCCACCTGCACATCGCCCTCACTATCCGTAAGCTCATCCCCGCCATCCCCGCCCCCTGAGCCACCCAGACCCTCCGTCCAATCCGGCAACTCGGTATGATCCGGCCAAGGCTCCCATCCGGCCCTCTCCACGTCGGGTGAAGCCTCCGGAACCGTAGTCTCCTCCGGCTGCTCCTGGGCCGAATGCACCTCGACCCGAGGCTGCTCCTGGACCGGAGTCTCGTGGGACGAATGCCCGTGAACACCAGGCTCCTGGACCGGAGTCCCCGTAGCCTCCTCCGCAAACGGGTCGACCATACTAGTCCTATGCTCGGGTGAATGAGCTGCTGGTGGTGGCGAGGACGGCTCAACGGTCCTCCTGGATCTTCCGCGGCCACCACCTCTCCCTGTACCCTTCCCCTTCCTCCCTACCCGACCAGCACCTCTCCCAGTGGGCAATGCCGCCGACGAAGAAGAACCCCCGGCTGGTGTCAAAAGACTGTCTGCCAAGGCTCTACAGAGAGATAGGGGTGGAAGGGAAGTACCACCCCTCGTGCGGGGCGCCTGGGAAGAACCCGTCGAGCGCTCTGGACCCACGCCCACCATCTTTCAACACCTGCCATGATAAAGATTAAAAGAAATTAGTACAACATAAAAAATTGAATGACTGACATGAATAATAATATGCACATGAATAATAAAGATTAATATATATATAATTTAAGTTGTGAATCTTACAAACTAATAATCATCATCAATAAATGCATCATCATCATCACTATCACACATGTCTTCATGAATGACGTGCTCATCGGGTTCAACGGCGTGAAGTTGTGAAAGGCCTTCCTTTAATCGTTGAAGCATTGACAGGTCATCCGCATCAGTAACCTCTACGAGTTCCAGGTCTTCTGGTTCCGGCTCAGGGCTGGATTCGGATTCATTGTCGCTGTCTACTTCCATGTTCTTGGATGAAGCATGGCGGTTCTTGAAACGTTTCTTGGAAAGACGTGCTTCTTGGAAGAATTCTCCATCATATGTGTCTGGGTTAATGTGAGGTTCATAATCCTGTTCATTTGGGAGAGGTGGTCTGACATGTGGCGGCACTTCATAAACAACATACCAACCTTCCAGATTCTTATCCGTTTGGCATGCCCACGGTAGATAGAAAACTTGGGTCGCCTGTTGAGCCGTAATATAGACATCGTGAACATCTAAATGGGTGTTTGGATTGATTTCGACTAGTCCTATATGTTCATGAGTCCTTCTAGTCTTTTTTGGCTGGAACCAATAACATTTGAAGACTACGACGTTCGGTGGGTTATCACCATAGAATTGAAGTTCATAAATTGCTTCAACTCTTCCATAATACTCGATAACACCTTCGCCGATAGTAGAGACACCACAATTTGTAGATTTCCGATCAGGCATAGATAGCTCTTTGCCAAAGGTACGAAAGAGATACCCGTTGATGTTGTATTTCTCAAATGAACGGACCTTATAGTCAAAACCATTAGCAACTTGTCTCAATTCGGCGTCCATAGACTCTGAATTAGCCTACAAGTTTAATACGAAACGGTTTTTGCATTAGCCGCAAGTTAGACCAAGAATGAAATGGTCCATTATTGATAATTACCGTTTGTTTGAACCAAGAGATGAAACCGGGATAGCCGCCTCCTGTCTTTGACAGAAGCTCATACTCTTCGACGGAATCATTTTCGATCACCGCTCCATCCGAGAATTTGACGACGTAACGGCTGTTTGAAATATCCGGGAATAAGAGCAGTTCAAATGAATTAGAAGTTACGGGAAAATGTGCCGAGAACTCACTCGATGTACGGCCGCACTTCTGTTAGGTTGTTGAAGATATACAACGAAATGTTCGGCCATTCTTCGATATCCAACGTTATTGGTTTCGAAGCACCGGCTGGTGCGAGCTTCCCTTTGAATAGGCTGAGGTTGGACCCACCTTTTTTAGGGTCTCCATCATTGTGCCGAGGCTTCGGGTTATGCAAATGATGATTTTTGGCTTCGTAGTGTGCTGTCACAAAGTTTGCCACCTCCTCAGTAATGAATGCCTCAGCCATCGATGCTTCAATTCTACGCTTATTTTTACATTCAGCTCGAAGGGTCTTCTGCATCCTCTCAGTTGCATAGCACCAACGATCTTGCACGGGCCCACCCAATCTTGCCTCGGTCGGTAGATGTAAAAGCAAATGCTGCATTGGATTAAAGAAGCCCGGTGGAAAGATCTTCTCTAACTTGCACAACAACTCCGGTGCAAACTCCTCCATGTCTTCTATCACGCCAGGCGACAATTCTTTCGCACAAAGAACACGGAAGAAATAGCTCAGCTCCGCCAGTACTAGCCATTCATCCTCAGGAATAAAGCCACGTAACATCACCGACATTACCCGCTCTAGCCATATGTGCCAATCATGACTCTTGAGACCAAAGATTTTTATTTTTTCAAGACTCGCTCTCCTCTTTAGATTCACTGCATACCCATCGGGGAACATCAAGTGCATTTTGACCCACAAGATAATTTCCCTCATAGCTGGCCTTCCAAGATTGAACCAGGCCTTTGGCTTCGACCACTTCTGCTTTCCTTTGCCTTCTCGCATGTTTTGTAATGGTCTATGACATAGTGTCTCTTGATCGACTCTAGCCTTAATATTATCCTTTGTCTTCCCATCTATGTCGAACAATGTACCAAAAATAGCCTCTCCGATATTCTTTTCAGTGTGCATCATGTCGATATTGTGTGGAAGAAGGAGGTCTTTGAAGTAAGGTAGATCCCACAAGCATGGCTTGTGAGTCCAGGCATGTTTTGAATTATACCCCTTGAAATACCCTGGACGCTCTGGATCTGGCTCAAGGGCGTTTAACTGATCTAGGATCTGTTGGCCTGTGAACGCAGGTGGTGCCAAGTTTTTGACAACTTTACCTTTGGTAAAGTTCTTCTTGTCTTTTCTGAACTGATGGTCAGGATCCAGGAACTGTCTATGCAAGTCAAAGCAAGAATACTTCCGACCCTCCTGCAACCAATGAAACTGAAGAGCTGCCTTGCATTGGGGGCACGGGAACCTTCCATGCACACACCATCCAGAGAATAGCGCATACGCTGGCAAGTCATGCATAGAGTACATGTACCACACATGCATTTTGAAGTTTTCTTTTCTAGCGGCATCGTATGTCTTGACCCCATTTTCCCAAGCTTCTTCCAATTCATCCTTAAGCGATTGCAAGTACACATTCCTTCCCCGGATAATTGGGCCCTGGAATTATCAACGTCAGAAATATGTTCTTTCTTTGCATAATCTGCCCGGGGGGGGGGGAGATTGAGTGGAATGAAAAATACAGGCCAACAACTGTATTGGGTTGCCGTCATGCCGAAGGGATTAAAACCATCTGTGGCGGCGCAGACTCGAGGATTCCTTGGATCTGCCGCTTTACCCTGATGCAATCCATCGAAATGTTTCCACGCTTCCCCATCCGATGTGTGTACCATCATCTTATTCCCATCTGCATCTAGTTCGGTTCTTTTGCCCAATTTGTGCCATGTCACCTGTCTGGCTGTCTCTTCGACCATGAAAAGACGTTGAAGTCTTGGTACGATTGGCATATACCGAAGAACACTAACTACGATTTTGGTCTGCCACTTCTCACCCATACCGTTGTCTACCAGAAGATACCTGCAAGACTCGCAATTGGGACAATAGTCCAAGTGTGCATACTCCTTCCTAAATAAGACACATCCTTTCTCACATGCATCTATCTTCTCATAGGGCATCTTAAGTACACGAAGTATTTTGTCCGACTGGTATAGGTTAGCAGGCATGACATGGCCTTTGGGTAGGAAACGTCCAAATAGTGTCATCATCGTGTCGTAGCATTCTCTTCCCAAGTTGAACTGAGCCTTCAGAGCCATTACTTGTGCAATTGCATCCAGCTGACAGAGCTCAGTGTGCTCATGGAGAGGACGTTTTGAAAACTCCAACATTTCATAAAAGGCCTTTGTAGATTCCTCCATCTCATCTTCCGAATCCCGAGCATCATCAAAGTCTTGCACCATGTCTTCGATCCCAGTACCATGCTCGTCCGTGCGACGACGGACCACCTCAGCTCTTGTGCGTTGTATAGACTCACCATGAAATGTCCACACCGTATAATTAGGCTTAAAACCCCTCCTCTGCAGGTGTTTAATCATTACAGCCTCTGTCGTCTTTTGTAGTTGTCGCATCCAGGACAGGGGCAATAGTTTCTTTCCTGGCCATTTGCGAATGCGGCTTTCACAAATTCCTTTGTTTTTAAAAACCATTCTTTCGTCATCTCTTTCTGACAAGGGTGACAGGTATACATCCATGCACGATCACTCATCTTGCGTAGCTACTAAAGACAGAAGAAATATATTTATATATAATTTAGCATTTATATTCATCGGTTAATCAGGTTCGCCATTTTTATTACGTCGAGGCAACCTACACGCTAATAGGTAAAGATAGGTCCTAATCCCACCCGAGTATGTGTAGATTGGGTTCGTTTTCCCATGCTCTGCTCCGGATCCAATGCAAAATTTCGGCAGCACCTCCCCGCTGTTCTCCTGATACACGTCTCCGCAATAAACAGAGAGGATGTGTATCCGGAGAACAACAGGGAGGTAGTGACGAAATTCCGCATTGGATCCAGAGCACAACATACGGGAAAACGAACCCAATCTACACATACTCGGGCTGTCCATGGATAATGTTGGACAATTCGAAAGGATGGCGGTTATAAATATGCAAATACATGCATATTTATAGATGTTGCCCTTTCGAACGGGAGACGCATACTGGTCACGCATACTGATAAATTAATTGAATTACCTAAATCTAGAAAGTTTCATCCGGAAACCGAGCCACGGTAAATGAAGGGGGGGGGGAGATGAAATTTGTACTGACCCACGAATGCAGGGGCGGAGCTCGTACAACGCACCGGCAGGTCTTCACACAGCAGACCTCACAGCTACGAGACAACTATCACATGTAAATCCTTTGATCAACACAAATATTCCAATTATGTCATTTTAGAGGAAAACAAGCTAAGTATATAGTACTCATGAGCTAACCAAGGTTCTTGTGCCATTTTGAGCTTATTATGGTATTTTGGAGCTAAATGGGCTAATTATGTCATTGTTGGGTTAATTAAAGCAAGGATAATATGAAAGCGGAGAAGAAAGAGGAGGAGGAGGACGAGAAGAAGAAGAAATCAAGAAGAAGAAGGAGGAGGAGGAGAAGGAGGAGGAGGAGAAGGATAGAAGGTCCTTGGCCTTCTCCTCCTCCTCCTCCTCCTCCTCTTCCTTCTCCTTCTTCTCTTCTTCTTCTTCTTCTTCTTCTTCTTCTTCTTTCTTTTCATTTTGCCTATTTCTTCTCCTCTTCTCCTCTTGTTGGAGCTAAATTACCTAATTATGTCTTTTTTGAGCTAAATGGGCTAATTATCCCATTTTAGAGGAAAACAAGCTAAGTATATAATATTCATGAGCTAACCAAGGTTCTTATGCCATTTTGAGCTTATTATGGTATTTTGGAGCTAAATGGACTAATTATGTCATTGTTGGGGAAATTAAAGCAATTGCAAGGATAATATGAAAGAGGAGAAGAAAGAGGAGGAGGAGGAGAAGAAGAAGAAATCAAGGAGGAGGGGGAGGAGAAGGAGGAGGAGGAGAAGGACTAGAAGGTCCTTGGCCTTCTCCTCCTCCTCCTTCTCCTTCTTCTCTTCTTCTTCTTCTTCTCTTCTTCTTCTTCTTCTATCTTTTTATTTTGCCTATTTCTTCTCCTCTTCTCCTCTTGTTGGAGCTAAATTATCTAATTATGTCTTCTTCGAGCTAAATGTTCCAATTATGTCATTTTAGAGGAAAACAAGCTAAGTATATAATATTAATGAGCTAACCAAGGTTCTTGTGCCATTTTGAGCTTATTATGGTATTTTGGAGCTAAATGGGCTAATTAATTCCAAAAAACTAAATACCAAACATGTGATCTTCTTTTTGTCTTCTCCTCCTCCTATTCTTCTTCTTCTTCTTCCTATTCTTCTTCTTCTTCTTCTCCTCCTCCTCCTCCTCTTCTCCTCTTCTCCTCCTCCTCTTCTTCTTCTTCTTCTTCTTCTTCTTCCTATTCTTCTTCTCCTCTTCTCCTCCTCCTTCTCCTCTTCTTCTCCTCCTCCTATTCTTCTTCTTCTTCTTATCCTCCTCCTCCTCCTCTTCTCCTTTTCTCCTCCTCCTCCTCTTCTTCTTTTCTTCCTATTCTTTCCAGTAAGCTAACTAACTAACTAACCTAACTAACCAAGCTAACTAAACCTATCGCTAAACCTAGATAACACTAAACATCAAAAAAATAATAAAAACAGAATCTACCACTAAGTAACTAAAAAATAATCTAGCTACCACTAAATAACAAAACAAAATCTACCACTAAACTACCAACTAAATCTACTAATTAACTAACTAAATTTACGAACTGACTAAACTACCACTAAAGCTACTAATTAACTAACCTACCAACTAAACTATATATGCCACAACAACTACAATAACAACAACAACTACAATAACAAGAACAACTACTACAACAACAATAAAAAATCATGCCGGTAGTTATAATCTAATTCCAAAGAACTAAATACCAAAAAATAAAAAATCAAGGGGGCGGGGGTGGATGGGCTTATCGGCAGTGGGGCTGCGGGGGCGGCGCCGAGGCCTGCGGGGCAGTGGCTGGGCCGGCGGCGCCGGCGGTGGGGTTGCGGCGGCGGCAGCAGGGGCGCCGGGGGTGGGGCAGCGGGGGCGCACCAGGGGCACCACGGGGCGCCGACGGTGGGGCTTGAGGGGCGGCGCCGAGGGTGGCCGGGCAACAGTGCTGGCGGCGTTGGGCGTCGGGGGAGGAGAGAGAGAGGGAGGGGTCGTTTGAGAGATAGAGAGGGCCGCGGTGGGGGCGGGACAACCGTTACTAGATTCAAGATCTTTGCTGTGTGCTGGCACACGACAAAGGGGTCTATACTCTTTGCCGTCTGCTGGCAGACGGCAAAGAAGGCGCCAGCAGATGGCAAAGAAGGGAGTAGGTTGACCTAAGGTTCCCCCGGCCAGATGAGCTTCTTTGCCGTCTGCTGGCGCCTTATTTGCCGTCTGCCGCGGACGACAAAGAGCTGACTGCTGGCAAAGACCTTCTTTGCCATCAGCTAGTTCTTTGCCGTCAGTTTTGCTGAAGCTGATGGCAAAGAGTGTCTTTGCCGTCCGCTAGCTGACGGCAAAGAATAGGCAGACGGCAAAATCTCTGATTCCAGTAGTGACTAAGTGTTATATCATGCATTGTTGTTGCCTCGTTCCAAACTTGGGTTGCTTGCACGTATAATCAAACTACTCATTGGCTTGCCACTGGTTATTTTATTGGTCGGACATGAAAGAAAAAGATATGGATAAGAACACCTTGGCGACGTATGTGTGAGCTAGGACACTTTCGAGTGAGAATGCCTGTAGGGTTAAGGCAGATGGCATGGGTTCATGCTATCAACGAAAATTTCTGATGCAAACATATGAAGACTTGGCCATAAAGGCCATATTCGAGTAAAACGTTACATAATGAATGTAAGACTCTTGTTATTTAGTTTCTATGTGTTCAATGAGCATTGATCTCTGGGATCACCATGAACGTACATTTGATGATCATGACTTATGAGTTGGAGTCCCCAGATCGCTGGTATCAAAGCCATCCTGATTGTTGGAAGCCCTTTGTTAGCATGTATGTTAGTTAGGACAAACTATATTTCCAGACCCTTCAATCCACTTACAAAACATATATATTTCTCACCTCTTCCAATCTTTTGAAGTAAACGAAGCTTTTTTCCTTAGCACTTCCACCCTTTTTCTCTTGTCTCTCCACATCTACTTTTTCAAAACTTGGAAACGGTCACTAGGATCCTTATGCCACTGACCATTGGATTCCTTGAAATCTTGGTGGGTAACTTGAAAAGAAGGGGCCTTGCCAAACAATCACCCATGATATGTCTCCAACATATTGATAATTTGTGAAGCATCCATGCCATATTTGCCTATGTGTTTTGATGCACTTTATATGATTTATTTAGAACTAACTTGGACTGATGGTGTTTTCACAAGAATGACCATGGTGTTGTTTTGTGCAAAAAAGGAAGTTCTTGGAATCGGCCGTAACTTTTTTATAATTTTTCTCGAGGAAATAAGAAATATTGGAGCGAAGAACCACCAGAGGGGAGCCACCAGGGGTCCACAAGCCAACAGGATGCGAGCCCCTAGGTCGTGCCCTAATAGCTTGTGGGGCCCACGTGACTCCGTCTAGCATGATTCCAATGCTAAAAAATCCCATATATACCAGAAACCCTAGAAGTAAAAAAAGAGAACTTCCAATCCGCCTCCGCAACTCTCTGTATCAATGAAAAATCAATTTGGAGACGTTCAAGTAACCTCTTGGAGAGGGAAAATCATCTCCGGTGGCCACTTCATCATCCCGGCGGAGGCCATGACGAGGAGGGAGTAGTTCACCCTGAGGGCTGAGGTTTTGTACCAGTAGGTATGTGTTTGATCTCCCTCTCTCGTGTTCTTGAGATGGCACGATCTTGATGTATCACGGACTTTTTTAATATAGTTGGATCATATGGTGTTTGTCCCTTGCTATTGTTGTGATGAATTGAGTCTTTCAATTTAAGATCTCGTTATGTTGGACTGAATATTCAGGTTTGAGAACACTTGATGTATGTCTTGCATGCATATACCTATAGTGACATTGGGGTATTCAGGTGATTCACTTGATATGGCATCAACTTGCGGATTCCGGTGACCTTGGGGATCTATGCATGGGGGTTGATTGCACGTTTTCATACTATGTTCTCCGATAGAAATCTTGGGGTGCTCCTTGAAGTTCTTTGTGTTGGATTGAATATGATAGATCTGAAATTGTTTGAGGCATGTCGTATAATTAGCCCACAAATACTTAAGGTGACATTGGATTATCTAGGTGACATTAGGGTTGATTGATATGTATCATGGG
Source organism: Hordeum vulgare subsp. vulgare (assembly GCF_904849725.1). NCBI lineage: Eukaryota > Viridiplantae > Streptophyta > Magnoliopsida > Poales > Poaceae > Hordeum > Hordeum vulgare. The sequence goes on along the minus strand of NC_058519.1, from coordinate 263,391,055 downwards.
TGTTATTCTAGTAAGAAATCTATGGTTGTTTGTGACACGTACAGGAATAGCTCAAGAGATTGATCAGAAATAATAAGTTTGAGGTGGTTCTACTACCTACACCAATTTCATCTTATTGTTCTGCAGTAGATAGGAACTTCGGAGTGATTCTTTGTTGCACATTGAGGGATGATCATATGATTCTACTATGTTAGCATTGTTGAGAGATTTCACTGGCGAAAGTATGAACCCTAGGCCTTATTACAAAGCATTTATACAACATTTTGCTCGCTATTTTCTACTTGCTACCTTGTTTTTTTTATATTTTCAGATTACGAAAACCTATATCTACTATCCATACTACACTTGTATCACCATCTCTTCGCTGACCTAGTGCACCTATACAATTTACCATTGTATTGGATGTGTTGGGGACACAAGAGATTTTTTTGTATTCGATTGTAGGGTTGTTTGAGAGAGACCATCTTCATCCTACACCTCCATGGCTTTATAAACGTTAGGTCGTCCACTTGAGGGGAAATTGCTACTGTACTACAAAACTCTACACTTGGGGCCCAACATAGTCTTCAAGAATAAAGTTGCATAGTAGACATCAACCCACATATTTTAAAGACAAAGTAGGAAACGCTACAATAAGATGACACCAACAAAAGTTACCTTCTCGAGGAATGAGGACATCAAGACGCAGAAGATGGTGGCACCCTTGATACTATCCCAGAGTTATGCAACCTTGTTCAATGATGATCAGGACATAAGATATGCAAGAGCATGATTTGCATTGCTAATAGAGCGACCATGTCCTTACCGTTGTTGTGTCGACAACCACCGGTGGATGAGAACCTCTCTAGTTGGCCCGCCTCACCATAGTGAGTAGGAAAACAGTTCTATTCATCCCCCTCTCTTGGTGTCGATATTGTCATCAACATAACCAATAGTTCCGAACTCTATCGTCAACTTGGAGATCTCGAAGCCTTGGAAGACAAGAATACATTGACATGATTACAAAGACAATAAAATACCTGTCAACGACAACCATGAGGCACCACCTTCTCCGTTATCTTAGCACAGAGAAGTCGTCAAAGATTCTTTAGGATCAACCAGGAACGTTTTGACGAACAACAACAACATACATAGTGACACCTGAAAAAGACCTAGAAGACAGAGTGGACTCCTCCCCCAAACAAGAAGCAAGCACGACTAGTGAGTCCGAGAAACCCTAGGGTAGGATGAGTCATGTATCCCCTATGCGAAGTCGAGTCCGCGTGATGGTTAGAATGGAACCATGTTATGTATTTCTTAGTTTTGCTTGTTTGTGTTTTCATATAAGTGGCACCTTTTCCCTAGGCAGCAAGTATGTGACTGTATCACCTACCTCATCTTGATGTTTGTTTCTGACCCTTATGGCACTTGTTTGTTTGCACTTGCACTATACCACCTCTTAGGCACTCCCCCTATGCTACGTTCCCTCTTCCCCATATCGTCAAGTGAAGACCAGCAAGACAAGATGAACCAAGGACCCACCTCGATGGACAACTAGCGCTCAATACTTTGACTACAACGTTCCCAACCAGACACAACCTCGTAAAGTTATGCATTCCCCTCGAGAATGGAAACCCGTACCTACACCAACCTAGACCTCACAAGCTCCCCTAGCTGAAACCTATGATCAAGTATTTAATACACGGATTTGCTAGAGCATATGTTGAGTTTCAATAACCACTGCTTAGCACTGGGTTCATTATGGAACTATAGATCATATTGAACAACACATTACATCCTTAAGCCATCACCAGAACTCTTATGTCATAGGGAAATTGGTTGATTATATATGACTAGGAGACAACGATTTGATGTCACTATACCAGGTATCTTGAGTGGATTACAGAATTTCCCCGATGGTAGGTGAATTTGTTGGATCAAAGTTGATAGAATAGCATAGCCTGCTTCCCCTTTGGGTAAATTGGACTTAGTAGGACAATTGGGGATCACATGTTGAAAATTCTTGGTGGTATGATAACTTGATTCCGACAAGTAGTAGTCATGGATTGATGATCTCGCTGTAGTGGCTTGGAGTAACCAGTAGGAACTCTTAATGAACATGAGGTTTGGATTTAAATTGGTAAACCTAATAGAGTGTCCACGATAAATGAGACCACATGGTTCGGAGTAATTTGGATTTAGTCCAATGATCTTGATCATGATACCATCTTTCTCGGCGGATGATAAGTATAAGTAATTGGATAATGTTAGCGATGATTTAAAAATCTATATAAGCTTGACCTTGGAGTTTAGTTGCTCATGATATTGGGAGTTGGTGGATATATGGTGATAATAGTCTTTTAAATGATTTGAAGATTATAGGAACCCTAGGAGATTATGAAGAACACAATCGATATTGGATTTATAGGAGTAATGGGTCAAGTAATGATTGATGGGATTGATGAACAACTGGGTTGGATTCGTAGGAAGGAAGCAAGATCTTGGATTGATACATTACGTGTTTCCTTGGTATTGAAATACATCACCTCAGTCCTTGGATATTTTAGCTGAGCGCTTGGATTTGTAGTGTCGTAATCAAGCTTAGCGACTTGTATGGTTCCCGAGGATTTTTACATAGGGATACATATGAGTTGGATATAGCGATTTTGGTTTAGTCCTTCTCTCAAACCTTGTAGTTTAATAGCATAAGTGATGTCGGAATTGACTTATATAAGATAACACTTACGATGATATTTGACAATTTTGATTGGATAAGTAGGTACAACTATTGGCATCCAAGAACTATGATCAAGGATAAGATGATAGACGTTCACTCACATCCTAGCTCGTTGAAAACCCTAAGCTTTACCAAGCCATGACATGGTTGGATTATGACGGTATGCTTTGTCTCTAACTCATTAGTCTATGGCCAATACTCCACTTCAACCACCACCAATCATGTACATGAGGAAGGTGGACATGAAGAACCAGATCACGAAGGACCACAAAACCCTCGACTAGTGACCACCCACAACAACTACCCTCTCCTCTCACATATTCCATGAACACAAAGTTTATTTCACACTTGGAGAAATATGTTGTTGTCCTCTCGGATGACATAGTTATTTATCCATGAGAGTAATGAACACCCTAGTCCTACTTGGATAAGCCCCAGAAGTACCAATTGCCATTCTTCTAAAGTGCAAGGTTTTACCTTAAAAACGTGGACTCCTCGAAGCACCCTCAAAACAATAGAAGACAATCTTACCCAAACAAGATAAAGAACCACCACGGCTGAGAAGCCACGGTCAAGAAGAAGAAGCAATAGAAGTCAATCACCGCTTGTCTGCCGGCTACATCAGCGAGACTATGTCAAGAAGCATCGACGTTCAAGCACGACGAAGCCTTTGGACATCAATAGAAATTGAAGGGCCCCTTTTTGGTCCAATCAAGGACGTGAGTCCTGACTGGATCATGGTGAAGCCCCGATCAAAGGTGCTTCACCCCACTTGCCAAGCCTTAGACCTTCAACATTGGATGGATTGTCTATACATTTGGGTAGCTAGCTCATCTAGTACCACCCTCAAAAACTTTCCTATGTGATAGAACCCGCTTCAACACAAAGTCTCTAAAATTAGTCTTAGGGAAGAGACTCCTCCCAGACCTTTTCAAAAGAATCTACGAAGAGGCTAGAAGACCAAGCATCCGAAGACACGCTGGAAACGTGCGTCCATTATGACGAAGACAAATGGACGAAGGTGAATAAAGAACATACCCGGGCAACTTAAGCAGAAGATCTCGACGAGAAGCCTAAATTCACACACTTCAACGCTCTCAAGGATGAAGATCCCCTCTTTAAGGAAGTCAAGGATTATCTCATCGACAGGAAGCTACACCAAGACTCGACCCTTCTAGTCTAGCACGAGACATCTAGATGTCACTAACCCACATGAGCAACCCCAGGACCAGCACGAAGACACACTATTTTGCCACGTTTTCTGATTTTGGGATGCACACACAATCCGAACCTTTTCCTAAACCATGTTCGCTAAACCCTTGACCTTTGGTAGAGCCTAGCATATTGCAAGAACCCTGTTCACCCTTAAGACATAGCTAATGATGCACTTGAATCTGTATCATCAAGCACTTGAAGACCCATTGGAGCAATCACATTGAATAAGGAGTGACAAGGGGACGTGAAGACTACCTCAAACCTAAATTTTTGTACCTCTTCAACGCCTAGCCTAGGAACCTCGGGGACGAGATTCTTGTAAGGGGGGTAGGTCTGTCACACCCTGTGTTTTGCCTCTCCTAACTTAGTCAACATAGCTAGAAAATTAGGACCAATTAGAACTTTTGTGTGCTAGTGATGCTTGAATTGATAGCTATTTAATTGTTTGCTTGTGTGGGTTTTAAATCACAAAAATTCTCCTCCACTCAAGACTCAACTTCTTGATCCAAATCTTTGCCCAATGACCATACCATGTGTATAGGACTTAAAAACTATTTTTACGAAATGTTATTTTGACCAAAAAGCATTTATTTAATTTAGCTTTTTAAAAACCCTTGAATTCAGGTTTGCGCCACAAGTGCTCAAATTAGGGAAGGTGTTTTGCTGCAAATATTTTATTTGGATCTTATTATTAAAAAGACTTCCCAAAACCATAAAACAATTATTTTAGTAGTTATTTTCCTATTTCATTTAATTACTTTTTTTGAAGGCCAGAAAGAATCTTCTGTAAGGGAAAATTACTTTTCTGCTTCCAAAATATTTGAGAAAATTTAGGGAAACTGAATGGACATATATTTCCTATATATAAGAGTTTCAACACATGGTCATGTTCAAAATATTGGACAAAACCCTTCAAAACATTTTCTATGTATTTCAAGTATTTGAAATATTTCTATAAGATATATTCTCAAATAATTCTAGTAAAATTCTAGAAAATCACACATGATATATGTGATGATCTTACCAAGGTGCATATCAATCAAAATTATATTGGTTCACAAAAATATTCCCAACCCCCTGTCTCTAGATCCAAACTTGAGCAACTTTGCATTGCCAAGTGTTTCCAATCATTCCAAACTTTGTGGAATTGTTATAATCCTCTAGTAATGCATCCACACCAAGTGGTGTATCAAGGAGAAGAGATCCACTTGTCCAAATCTCCACAAACCTATTTCCGTTGATTTCTAGAATTGGGAAATTTTGCATTGTCAACTTTCCCCATTTGGTCCCAAACATTTTGGGCATGCTCTAACCACCAAATAATGCAACCACACCAAGTGGTGTATTAGGGGGAATAGTTTTTCATGACTAGATCAAAGGAAATCAATTTCAACATATTTCTAGGGTTTCGAAAGTTTGTATTGTCAACTTTCATCAAATAATCTGAAATTTAGTGATCAGGACCATCTGGTCTTACCATTTACCCCTGGTAAGTCTCACGGCCATTGGATATCCCAAGATGCCCTCAGAATGAATTAAACACCTTCATCCACTAGCTTGTGGATAAGAAAAGTTGACCCAAAAAGATTCCCCTTGCCTTCAACTTTTTACCACAGTATTTTGTAACCCTATTTTACCTCGAGTAACCTTGCTATGGCCCCTCATCAATTATTGTTGGGTAATTCCCTCATTTTCCCTATCCTTTTTACCAAGGCAACACCTATTTCCCCCCTCTCCTTCCATTCTGTTCATGCATATGCCCCCAAACATTACCACAACTTCATTTGCATGTCAATTCATCGAACCAAACCCAAATATGCCATGCTCATATGGTAAATATGAGCAATTCATCTAGACCTAGATTATGGAAACAATTATAGCCTTGAATTACAAGTACCCTGTAGACTGGTCTCCCTGAGCTAAAAATTGGTGGACATGTAGTCCTTCTATACCTAAGGCCACTAGACATGGTTTTGTTCCAAATGGCGTAGAGTAAAAACTTCTTAGGTGAACCCCAAGTTTACTGCTGAAAACTTGCGCTTTGTCAAAATCCTTCCTACACAACTCCTCAAGCTCTAACAATTTACCAGTACCCTCTACCATGCGTGCCTTGCACCCCAAAAAGACTTGGGTGAAAAAAAAGGTCGCCCTGGACATGCATTGGCATGGTGACCATAGACCCGACATGCAGAAATGCCGCTCCGCCACTATGTATTGTCCTGTAGCTCGCGTGTAGCCTAGTCAGGGCATCCACTCAAGCTAGGTGATCCCCCTTGACCTCCCACGCCCGTCCCCCACACTCGCAAGCCTCCAAGGCTGCAGATACGTGCGTGCTTTCCGCTCCTAGGGCACCCGAGGTGGACCCGAGCTTCCCCCCTCGTCGCTCCTATCTAAAAGCCTCTCCTTGAGCGTCCTAGTGCCCCTATCCCACATCATTTCCTCCTAAGATCTCCCCAGACCGAAGCGCCCTTCTCTTGTACCCTCATCCTCCTTCCACGGCTACCATGGCACCGCCATGCCCACTACCAAATTTGACTAGTCTCTTTCCCCTCCTCTCCAAAAAGGTTGCACCAGTGAATCTCTAGCTCCACCACCACCTCATTCGCGCATCGTTTCCTCCTTTCGAGGCATCGGGGCACTGGTTCTATGTCGCCCATCGCCGATCTTTGCTGAGGCTGAAGCCCCGCTCAGTCCGACGCTCCTCGACGTAAGTAGGACCCCAAGGTGGGTACGGCTCGTCTCCCCGAGCACGCTAATGGTCGGAATGTCTGGTAGCACCGGCAAAGCAAGGTCAGCCTTGCCCCTGACTGTTCCCGGAGACAGCACATGATGAAGAAGAAAGCCATGCGGGCGTGGCCCTCCTTTGAGCGAGCCAAATGCCGGGACCATCCGGTTTAAGTGAAGGCACCTTTCATGGGTGCCGCCTCCCAGCGAAGGGGATGTACTCCCAGGAGTATACCTTCGACGTCACCCAGTCCGCCGCTTGGGTGAGCCACTAGGCCGACCCATTGCGCCCACGTGCCTATCCAGCGCCTTGTGCCCACTATAGCCCCCTTTTTTTAGTATAATCCTTTTTAAAATTTATATTTCTTTAGAGACTACATAAGTCATACTAAATTCATTTCTATCCCAATTTAATGATTCAAATTTATAAGGGACTCTAAAACAATTCCCTATCCAAATATGTGCATAGCACATTTTTCCAGAAAAGTTTTCTCCAGTGTTCAAATTAAAGCTTCATATTTGTACTACTCAAAGCCACTTTGCAAAATCCCTAGAGGGTCCAAATCAACTCCAAATGAAGTGATTCCAATTCCTAGGAGTATATAAAATCATCACCTATTTATCTATCCATAGTGAACATATTTTCCATGCATTATTTCTGTTGCACCAAATAAATAGCTCCCTTTTTCATTATTTCCACCTTAGAAAACCCCTAGGAAATTCATCCCAACTCCAAATCGAGTGAAACCAATTCCTAGATACTTCTAAAATCATACCTTATTTAATAGGTGCATTCACTCTTTTTAATAAAAAAAATTCTATAGACTTGTTATTGGATCATCATTTCTTCCATTTCCACCTTCCGAAATTCTCGTTGATCCACACCGAGTAAAATCTCATTGGTTATTTTCTTATAGCTACAAGTGTCGTGTAAAAAACTCCTATTTTGGAATGCTTTTATTTTTTTCCTTCTCGATTGTGTTGCTTATTAAGATTGTTTCCGACTGTAATTGATGAAGTTGATGAAGTGCTCGAAGTTGGACTGGAAGCTCGTGAAGACCTCGAAGACTTTGTTGAACCAGGCAAGCAGCCCTTTCGCCATATCTAAGAAACTATTTATGCATGTCATATAGCACTTCATTCCGTTGTATTGAATAATGAATCAGTGAACCCCGTGGTGGGTTACTGTCATTACTTTCCGCGTTGATACTTGGACTAAGCATGAACCTACCTTCCTATGAGGTTGTGCAGGTGGGAAGTAGTTAGGATGCTATGTAGATGCTACATGAATGTGTTGGGAATATGCATGGTGTAGGAAAATAAATGATTTCAAAAACTTTTTGAAAACCCCGTCGGATGCCACTAATGCCCGAGCGAGATGATGTTGAGCCAGGTGACCACTTTAGAAAGAAGTGGTGTACCGGAGCAAGTTGAGTGTGTGTCTTCAAAAATGGATTAGATTTAAGATTTGTTGACCGTCCCAACCTTACATGTGCGACCATGATACACCTTTATTGTATGGGGCTTTGTTGATTACCTTGGTCGATGCTAGGAGGGAGCTCGCATTACTAGTGGAAAGAGGGCCGAGTGACCCCCTCGTTACGGGGTCGTGCCAGGTAGGGATACCATGGGCTGTTTTCAGACACCGGGCACACCGTTGTGTCCCCTTAGGGATGGTATGTGTTGGGGAACGTTGCATGGGAAACAAAAATTTTCCTACGCTCACCAATATCAATCTAGGAGATGCACATCTACAAGAGGAGAGGTTATATATACATACCCTTGTAGATCAATTACCAGAAGCATTAAAGAATGTAGTTGATGTAGTGGTACGTCTCCGCAATCCAATCACGATCCGTCCCATGAACTCCCGATCGAGTGCTGAACGGACGACACCTCCGCGCTCAGCACACATACAGGTTGATGACTTATCCACCTCCTCGATCCAGCAAGCGAGGGCGGAGTGGTAGATGAGTTCCAGCTCGATGACATGATGACTGTGGTGGTGTAGGTGTCTCGGCAGGGCTTCGCCAAGCACAACCAGAAAATCTGAAGGAGAATACAACCTAGAGGGAGAAGGACATGTTGCACCTTGGCGTAGGGTTGTGCAGCTCACCCTTCCCTCATACATATATATAGGAGGAGGGGTGGTGGTCGTCTCGGCCTAGGGTTCCCCCCTCAAGGCGGGCGGTGGCCAAGGGATGTGGCGGCAACCCTAGGGTGCCTTGCCACCCAAGGAAAAGGTGGTCGGCCCCTTGTGGGATTAGCCCTCCACCTCCTACCGCATGGGCTTTGGTGGGTGGGGCGGCTGATACATCTCAAACGTATCTATAATTTTTGATGGTTTCATTCTGTTATCTTGTCAACCTGGATATTTTATATACCTTTTATATCTTTTTTGGGACTAACTTATTAATTCAGTGCCAAGTGCCAGTTCCTGTTTTTCTGTGTTTTTGACTCTTTTCAGATATGATTTTGGAACGGAGTCCAAACGGAATAAAATCCCCGAAATAAAATTTTCCAGAACAGAAGAAGATCGGGGGACTTGAGGGCCAAGGCAGGAGGTCCATAGGGAGCCCACAAGCCCTGGCGCCGCAGCCAGGGGGCGCGGCGACCTGGCTTGTGGCCTCCCTGGCGCTCCCCTACCCTAGCTCTTTCGCCTATAAATTCCCTAAAATCCCAGAAAAAAATCAGGACATCCACGAAACCACTTTTCCGCCGCCGCAAGCTTCCTTTTCCGCGAGATCTAATCCGGAGGCCCTTCCCGGTGCCCTGCCGGAGGGGACTTTGGAGCTGCAGGGCTTGTACATCAACATCATCGCCCCTCCAATGACTCGTGAGTAGTCTGCTTCTGACCTACGGGTCCGTAGTTAGTAGCTAGATGGCTTCTTCTCTCTCTTGAATCTTCAATACAAAGTTCTCCATGATCTTCATGGAGATCTATCCGATGTAATCCTCTTTGGCGGTGTGTTTGTCGAGATCCGATGAATTGTGGATTTGTGATCAAATTATCTATGAATTATATTTGAGTCTTTGCTGATTTCTTATATGCATGATTTGATATCCTTGTAAGTCTGTTCGAGTCTTGGGTTTTGTTTGGCCAACTAGATCTATGATTCTTGCAATGGGAGAAGTGCTTGGTTTTGGGTTCATACAGTGCGGTGACCTTTCCCAGTGATAGAAAGAGCAGCATGGCATGCATCATGTTGTTGCCATCAAGGGTAACAAGATGGGCCTTCATCATAGATTTGAGATTGTCCATCTACATCATGTCATCTTGCTTAAGGCGTTACTCTGTTCTTATGAACTCAATACACTAGATGCATGTTGGATAGCGGTCGATGTGTGGAGTAATAGTAGTAGATGCAGAAAGTATCGATCTACTTTTTTTGAACGTGATGCCTATAGATATGATCATTGCCATAGATAACATCATGACTTTGCGCGGTTCTATCAATTTCTCGACAGTAATTCGTTCACCCACCGTCTACTTGCTTTCATGAGAGAAGCCACTAGTGAACACTACGCCCCCCGGGTCTATTCACAACTCTCATCTACACTTTCACTTTTACTTTGCTTTGTTTACTTTTTGCTTTCAGTTCTCACTTTGCAAACAATCTATAAGGGATTGACAACCCGTTCAAAGCGTTGGGTGCAAGCTCTTTGTGTTTGTGCAGGTACTTGTGACTTGACGTGATCCTCCTACTGGATCGATACCTTGGTTCTCAAACTGAGGGAAATACTTACTGCTTCTGTGCCGCATCACCCTTTCCTCTTCAAGGGAACACCAACGCAAGGCTCCAAGGCCGCGGGGGAATCCTTTGCATATTTGCCAAGGAAGTCCCTGTAGGTGTAGCCAGCAGCAGAAGGACCTCTGACGCCGTTGTCGGGGAAGGTCTTTTGTTGCCGTAGTAGAAGGATTTCAGGCTCCGTTGCCGGGGAGGAGTGATCAAGTCAAGATCTATCCAAGTAGGTGTCACAAACTCATCTCTTGCATTTACCTTTTTTTGCAGTTGCCTCTCGTTTTCCTCTCCCCCACTTCACATTTCCCGTTTTCATTTGCCTTTCTTCTTTGCCGTTTTCGTTTGCCCTTTTGCCATTCTCTTTTGCCCGTTTCACTCGCTTACTTCCTGCTCATTGGTTTGTGGGATAGTCCTTCAATGGCTAAACCCACCACTCTAAACGATACCCCTGAGAACGAAGTTCTCAATTTCAAGAAGAATGAGGAAGAAAATTTAAAGGACGCTTGGTATAGGATTTGCAATGCTCAAAGTAGATCTACTCGTAAGCAATCCACTACCGTTCTTCTTCGCAATTTTTATGTTGGAATCTCTCCTTGGAATAGGTATATTCTTGACACCATCGTAGGCGGGATTTTTTTGGGGAGCCATAGTGTTGACTCCTATGGAGCTATCATGAATTTGGTAGGCACACCCCCACTCATGGTTAATGGAACTACCTTGACCTTGGAACACGTGATGCAAAGGCTTGACGCTATTGAAAATAAAATTGCCACAATTGAACTTATTTAGGGTTTGGATAGAAAGATCCACAATCAAATTACTCAGTGCGGATCCAAAGTGGGAATGGTTTTGAAAAATTTAAGGGAGAAGGAACCATAGTTAATGATTCCTCTAGAATTGGCAAATTGGAAGATGTCATAACCAACTTGGGTTCCGCTTTTGCCGCTGTGCAAAATACTCCAAATCTCACTCTCAAAAAGACCGTCAAGTCTATTTTTGTTCCTAAAGCTAATGGCGAGTCATCCAATAAAGATGGAGATCTTAAGATGATAAATGATCACACTACTTATGGTTTGAGCACCAAAGATGACTATACGTGATTCCAGCACCTTATGCCTAGCTAAGGGCGTTAAACAATAATGCTTGTTGGAAGGCAACCCAATGAATCTATCCTTTTTCTTTCTATTTTGTGTTTTACACACTTTCGTAATTCTTTTATGATTGTGTTTTTTGTGTTTCTTTTGCGTTTGTGCCAACTAAAACCGTTATGATTAGTCTTGGGGATGATCGTTTGGTCATGCTGGAAAAGACAGAAACTTTCTGCTCACAAAAAGATTTTGTTTTCTATAAGAGCTTTTGAGTTGATTCTTTTTCTGCTGATTGCTACATAAATTATTTAGACTTCCGTAATTTTTAAGAATTTTTTAAGTACCAGAAGTATATGAAGTATACAGATTGCTACAGACTGGTCTGCTGTTAACAGATTGTGTTTATGTTGAGTTGGTTGCTTATTTTGATGAAACTATGGATAGTATCGGGGGGTATTAGCCATGGAAGATTGAAAATACAGTAATCCAACATCAACTTATGTAGAATTTAAGTTTGCTACAGTACCTAAGGAAGTGGTGGTTTGCTTTCTTATACTAATGTTATCACGAGTTTTTGTTCAAGTTTCGTGTTGTGAAGTTTTCAAGTTTTGGGTGAAGTTCTTATGGACGAAGGGATAAAGAGTGGCAAGAGCTCAAGCTTGGGGATGCCTAAGGCACCCCAAGTTGATTCAAGGATGTCGTAAAATCCTAAGCTTGGGGATGCCCCGGGAAGGCATCCCCTCTTTCGACTTCAATTCATCGGTAACGTTACTTGGGGCTATATTTTTATTCACCACATGTTATGTGTTTTGCTTGGAGCGTCTTGTATCGTAGGAGTCTTTTATTTTTGTTGTGTCACAATCTTCCTTGCTGCACACCTAGAGAGAGACATGCACTCACCGTGATTTTTTCGAGCTTCACTTATATCCTTTGGTTAGACAATTCAGCTCACATGTGTTTCACTTATATCTTTTGAGCTAGTTGATTTTGCTCTATGTGTTTCACTTCTATCTTTTAGAGCACGGAAGCGCGTGGCATGGTAGTTGATTTATGCTATGAAGATAGTCTCAAAAGGGGTAGTTATCTAAAGGGATATGAAAACTTCCACCTACATGTGCATTGAATAGTTAGAGAAGTTTGATTCATCTCAATTAGTTTTGAGTTGTGGTTGTGGTAATATTGAAGTTATCCTAGTAAAGTGTTGTGGATCTAGAAATACTTATGTTGAAGTTAGTGATTCCCGTAGCATGCACGTATGGTAAACCGCTATGTGATGAAGTCTGAGCATGATTAGTCTATTGATTGTCATCCTTTTTGTGGCGGTCGGGATCGCGCGATGGTTTATACCTACCAACCCTTCCCCTAGGAGTATGCGTTGAATGCTTTGTTTCGATTACTACTAAAACTTTTGCAACAAGTATATGAGTTCTTCATGACTAATGTTGAGTCCATGGTTTAGATGCACTTTCACCTTCCACCATCACCATCTTCTTTAGTGCCGTGCAACTTTCACCGGTGCACAAAACCCACCACATAGCCTCCCTCAAAACAGCCACCATACCTACCTACTATGGCTTTTTCAAAGCCATTTCGAGATATATTGCCATGCAACTACCACCATGACATATGCCACAACTTCTACATTGCCAGTGCATGATCATAAGATAGCTAGCATGATGTTTCCATTGATGTCTATGCCATGCTAGATCATTGTCACGATACACTACCGAAGGCATTCCATATAGAGTCATCATTGCTCTAAGTTTTGAGTGGTAAGTGTGATGATCATCATTGATGGAGCATTGGCCCATGTGAGGAAATAAAAGAGGCCAGCGAAGCCCATTTACAAAAAGAGGCCAAAGATACCCACCAAAATAAAAAAATAAAATAAAAAAAAGAGGCCAAAGAGCCCACCAAAAAAAGAGAGAAAAAGAGAGAAGGGACAATGCTACTATCTCCTTTCCACACTTGTGCTTCATATTAAGCACCATGATCTTCATGGTTGAGAGTCTCTCGTTTTGTCACCACCATATAGCTAGTGGGAAATTTTCATTATATAACTTGGCTTGTATGTTCCAATGATAGGCTTCCTCAAAATTGCCTTAGGTCTTCGTGAGCAAGCAGGTTGGATGCACACCCACTAGTTTTCTTTAAGAGCTTTCACATACTCTTAGCTCTAGTGCATCATTTGTATGGCAATCCCTACTCATTCACGTTGCTATCTATTGATGAGCATCTCCATAGCTTGTCGATATGCCTAGTCAATGTGACCATCTTCTCCTTGTTTGCCTTGCAACCTCCACCACACTCCATTCCACTTATAGTGCTAAAACCATGGCTCACGCTCATGTATTGCGTGAGGGTTGCATTTTTTTGAGAAAGTAAAGGTGTGAAAACAATTACTTGGCCAATACCGAGGTTGTGCATGATTTAAATTCGTTGTGCAAAGATGATAGAGCATAGCCAGACTATATGATTTTGTAGGGATAACTTTCTTTTGGCCTTGTTATTTTGAAAGTTCATGATTACCTTGCTAGTTTGCTTGAAGTATTATTGCCTCCATGTCAATAGCAAACTATTGTTTTGAATCTAACGGATCTGAACATTCACGTCACATAAGAGGATTTACCAAGGACATCTATGCTAGGTAGCACGAAAGCATCAAAAATTCATTCTTTATCACTTCCCTACTCGAGGAAGAGCAGGAGTTAAGCTTGGGGATGCTTGATACGTCTCAAACGTATCTATAATTTTTGATGGTTTCATGCTGTTATCTTGTCAACTTTGGATGTTTTATATACCTTTTATATCTTTTTTGGGACTAACTTATTAATTCAGTGCCAAGTGCCAGTTCCTGTTTTTTCTGTGTTTTTGACTCTTTTCAGATCTGATTTTGGAACGGAGTCCAAACGCAATAAAATCCCCGAAATAAATTTTTCCAGAACAAAAGAAGATCGGGGGACTTGAGGACCAAGGCAGGAGGCCCACAGGGAGCCCACAAGCCCTGACGCCGCGGCCAGGGGGCCCACGGCGACCAGGCTTGTGGCCTCCGTGGCGCTCCCCTGCCCTAGCTCTTTCGCCTATAAATTCCCTAAAATCCCAAAAAAAATCAGGGCGTCCACGAAACCACTTTTCCGCCGCCGCAGGCATCCGTTTCCGCGAGATCTTATCTGGAGATGCTTCCGAGTGTCCTGCCGGAGGGGACTTTGGAGCTGGAGGGCTTCTACATCAACATCATCGCCCCTCCAATGACTCGTGAATAGTCTACTTCAGACCTACGGGTCTGTAGTTAGTAGCTAGATGGCTTCTTCCCTCTCTTGGATCTTCAATATAAAGTTCTCCATGATCTTCATGGAGATCTATCCGATGTAATCCTCTTTGGTGGTGTGTTTGTCGAGATCCGATGAATTGTGGATTTGTGATCAGATTATCTATGAATTATATTTGAGTCTTTGCTGATTTCTTATATGCATGATTTGATATCCTTGTAAGTCTCTCTGAGTCTTGGCTTTTGTTTGGCCAACTAGATCTATGATTCTTGCAATGGGAGAAGTGCTTGGTTTTGGGTTCATACCATGCCGTGACCTTTCCCAGTGACAGAAAGGGCAGCAAGGCACACATCATGTTGTTGCCATCAAGGGTAACAAGATGGGCTTTTATCATAGATTTGAGATTGTCCATCTACATCATGTCATCTTGCTTAAGGCGTTACTCTGTTCTTATGAACTCAATACACTAGATGCATGTTGGATAGCGGTCGATGTGTGGAGTAATAGTAGTAGATGCAGAAAGTATCGGTCTACTTGTTTTGGACGTGATGCCTATAGATATGATCGTTGCCATAGATAACGTCATGACTTTGCGCGGTTCTATCAATTGCTCGACAGTAATTCGTTCAACCACCGTCTACTTGCTTTCATGAGAGAAGCCACTAGTGAACACTACGGCCCCCGGGTCTATTCACAACTATCGTCTCCATTTTCACTTTTACTTTGCTTTGTTTACTTTTTGCTTTCAATTCTCACTTTGCAAACAATCTATAAGGGATTGACAAACCCTTCATAGCGTTGGGTGCAAGCTCTTTGTGTTTGTGCACGTACTTGTGACTTGACGCGATCTTCCTACTGGATCGATACCTTGGTTCTCAAACTAAGGGAAATACTTACTGCTTCTATGTTGCATCACCCTTTCCTCTTCAAGGGAACACCAACGCAAGGATCCAAGGCCATGGGGGAATCCTTTGCATATTTGCCAAGGAAGTCCCTGTAGGCGTAGCCAGCAGCAGAAGGACCTCTGACGCCATTGTCGGGGAAGGTCTTTTGTTGCCGTAGAAGCGGCCAGCCCACAAGTGACTGGTACGCACCCTCTCACAGCCCATGAGGCCCTCAGGGGAGGTGGACCCTCCCGGTGGACCCCCGGAAAACTTCCGGCACTCGCGTAAAAAAACCGGCATGTTGCGGATCCTCTTGGAACCACGAATACCAATTTCCAATATATAAATCTTTACCTCCAGGCCATTCTGGAGCTCCTCGTGACGTCTGAGATCTCATACGGGACTCTGAACAACTTCCATTTACCATCACACATAACTCATTACTACCAAATCGTCACTGAACCTTAAGTGTGCAGACCATGCGGGTCCACGAACTACGCAGACATGACCAAGACACTCTTCAGTCAATAACCAGTAGCGGGACCTGGATGCCCATATTGGCTCCTACATATTCTACGAAGATCTTTATCAGTAGAACCACGATGTCAAGGATTCAATCAGTCCCGTATACTGTTCCCTTTGTCAAACGATATGTTACTTGCCCGAGATTCGATCGTTGGTATCTCCATACCTAGTTCAATATCCTTACCAGCAAGTCTCTTTACTCATTCCATAAGACAAGATCGTGTGGCTAACCTTTTAGTCACATTTCTTGCAAGCTCATTGCGATGTTGTATTACTGAGTGGGCCCTAAGATACCTCTCCATCACACGGAGTGATAAATCCCAGTCTTGATCCATGCTAACTCAACAGACACCCTCGGAGATACGTGTAGAGCACCTTTATAGTCACCTAGTTATGTTGCGACGTTTGATACCCACAAGGTATTCCTCCGGTGTCAGTGAGTTGCATGATCTCATGATCATTGGAACATATACTTCATATGCAGAAAACAATAGCAATAAACTAACACGATCATATGCTATGTTCATAGTTTGGGTCTTGTCCATCACATGATTCTCCTAATGATATGATCCCATTATCAAATGACAACTCATGTCTATGGCCAACCATCCTTGATCAACGAGCAAGTTCTTCAGAGGCTCACTAGGGACAGTGTGTGGTCTATGTATCCACACATGTATTTGAGTTTACAATCAATACAATTTTAGCATATTGTAATGAACTAACACCCATACAATTCTGGTGTTGATCATGTTTCGCTCGTGGAAGAGGCTTAGTGAACGGTTCTGTGACATTCAGATCTGTGTGCACTTTGCAAATATTTATGTCTTCCTCCTTGATGTAATTGCTGATGGGATTGCATCGCCGCTTTACGTGTCTAGTTCTCTTGTGAAACCTTGGTTCCTTGGACAGAGCAATTGCTCCCGTGTTGTCACAGAACAGAGTCATTGGATCCAGTGCACTGGGCAAAACTCCAAGATCTGTCGTGAACTCATTCATCCACACACCTTCCTTAGCCGCGTCCGAGGCAGCTATGTACTCTGCTTTACATGTAGAATCAACCTCCACGCTTTGCTTGGAACTGCACAAGCTTACCACTCCTCCATTGAGAATAAATATGTATCCTGCTAGAGACTTAGAGTCATCTAGATCAATGTCAAAACTTGCATCAACGTAACCCTTTATGACAAGCTCTTGATCACTGATACGTCTCCATCGTATCTACTTTTCCAAATTCTTTTGCCCTCGTTTTGGACTCTAATTTGCATGATTTGAATGGAACTAACCTCGACTGACGCTGTTTTCAGCAAAATTGCCTTGGTGTTATTTTTGTGCAGAAATCAAAGTTCTCCAAACGTCGTGAAAATTTACGGGGAGCATTTTTGGAAAATATGAAAAATATCTGCGCCAAGTTCCACCTGAGGGGGTGGGCCAGTGGGCCACAAGCCCTGGCTCCGCCACCCCCCTGGTGGCGGTGGGTAGGCTTGTGGGGCCCACACGGCTCTGCCGCCCCGAATTCTAGCTCTATAAGTTCACTTTCGTCCCAGAAAAAATAAAAAGAGAAGATTTCGTCGCGTTTGCGATACGGAGGCGCCGCCACAACCTGTTCTTCATCTGGAGGGCAGATCTGGAGTCCGTCTTGGGCTCCGGAGAGGGGAAATCATCGCCATCGTCATCATCAACCTTCTTCCCTCTCCAATTCCATGAATCTCTTCGTCGTTCGTGAGTAATCTATTCGTAGGCTCGCTGGGCGGTGATGAGTAGGATGAGATCTATCATGTAATCGAGTTAGTTTTGATGGGGATTGATCCCTAGTATCCACTATGTTTTGAGATTGATGTTGCTACTACTTTGCCATGCTTAATGCTTGTCACTAGGGCCCGAGTGCCATGATTTCAGATCTGAAATTATTATGTTGTCAACAATATATGTTTTTTTAGATCCGATCTTGCAAGTTGTAGTTACCTACTATGTGTTATGATCCGGCAACCCCGGAGTGACAATAACCGGAACCACTCCCGGTGATGACCATAGTTTGAGGAGTTCAAGTGTTCGCCAAGTGCTAATGCGTTAGTCCGGTTCTTTATTAAAAGGAGAACCTTAATATCCTGTAGTTTGCTTTTGGACCCCGCTGCCACGGGAGGGATGGACAATAGATGTCATGCAAGTTCTTTTCCCTAAGCACGTATGACGGCACACATAATGCATGCCTACATCACATTGACGAACGGGATCTAGCCACATATCTCTCCGTGTTATAACTGTTGCATGATGAATATCATCCAAACAAATCACCGACCCATTGCCTACGAGTTTGTCCTACTGCTACTGTTACTTGTCTTGCTCTGCTGCTGCTACTGCTGTTGCTGCCGCTGTTACTTGTCTTGCTCTGCTGCTGTTACTTCTGTTGCTACTGTTGTTACTTCTCTTGCTCTGCTACTACTGTTGCTACTACTGTCGCATGCTACTGTTGCTACTTGCTACTGCTGTCACTACTGCTGTTCCTTGCCACTCCCGTTACTCGCTACTTTGCTGTTACTACTTTGCTTGCAGATACTAATCTTTCAGGTGTGGTTGAATCTGACAAATTCAGCTGCTAATACTCGAGAGTATTCTCTCACCTCCTATTTTGGCGATCAAGAAATTTGGGTCGAATACTCTACCCTCGAAAACTGCTACGATCCCACGCGTTGGTGGGCCGTCAACAAAATTCTTCTAGTTTCGATTGCCGGAGAGTGCTAGCAGCATTCTTCTAGTGCCGTTGCAAGGGAAGGTCTGCTGTTACGGAGTCAACATTTTTCTGGCGCCGCTGCCGGGGAAGCACAGCTGACATCAAGCATTTTTTGGCGCCGTTGCCGGGGAAGCACAGCTGACATCAAGCATTTTTCTGGCGCCGTTGCCGGGGAGGTATTGCTATATTCTCTGAGTCACTTGGGATTTATATCTGCTGATCACTATGAAGAATCTGAAGGATCCGAAGACCAAAGTCTTTCCCTCAACTACGAGGGGAGGTAAGGAATTGCCATCTAGCTTTGCACTTGATTCACCTTCAGTTATGAGTAAGTTTGCGACATCACCTCCTGCTAGAAATCGTGATATGTCGCCTATGCTTGATGATGCTTATGATGCTACTGCTAGAGATGCTATGCTTGATACTATGCCTGATGATGCTATGCTTGATATTGCTAGAGATGCTATGCTTGATACTGCTAGAGATGCTATGCCTGATGATACTATGCTTGATACTGCTAGAGATACTACTTTGCCTGATGTTCCACTAGGGGTATTCCTTGATGCTCATATTGCTAGAGTTACTACCAATGCTCGTGATGCTTCTGAAACTGCCGATACTATTGAGATAGAACCTGCTTTTGCTCCTGTTAGATCTAGCTCTCCTAGATATGAATTGCCTGATATACCTGAGGGTAACGTTATGGACAGAGAGATAGGTGAGGATTTTCTTGCGTGTAAGGATGCCTATGACGCTGAGAAATTACTTCTCAAGTGGAAGGAAAAATATTTGAAAGCTAAGATGAAATACGACTCGAAGTTTGCCACTTCACCTATCTTTATCACCGATAAGGATTATGAATTCTCTGTCGATCCTGTGATAATCTCTCTAGTCGAATCTGATCCTTTTCACGGTTATGAGTCTGAGACGGTCGTCGCCCATCTTGCCAAACTACACGATATAGCCACCCTTTTCACTAATGAGGAGAAGACCCGCCACTACTATATCCTTAAGCTGTTCCCTTTCTCTCTAAAGGATGATGCTAAAGTCTGGTTCACCTCTCTTGCTCCTGGATGTGTGAGTAGTCCCCAGGAGATGGTCTATTACTTCTGTGAGAAATATTTCCCTGCCCATAAGAATTAAGCTGCCTTGTAGGAAATATACAACTTTGCTCAACTCCAAGAAGAGAGTCTTCCACAAGCTTGGGGGAGGCTCGTCCAGCTACAGAATGCTTTGCCTGATCACCCTCTTAAGAAGAACGAGATACTTGATATCCTCTATAACGGACTTACCGATGCCTCTAGAGATCACCTAGATAGTTGTGCCGATTGTGTTTTTAGGGAACGAACTGTAGAACAAGCTGAGACCCTACTGAATAACATCTTTATCAACGATAATGCTTGGACTATTCCCGAACCACCTTCTAAGCCAACTCCTAAGAAAAGAGGTATTCTATTCCTTAGTCCCAAAGATATGCAAGAAGCCAAGATATCTATGCAAGAGAAAGGCATTAAATCAGAAGATGTCAAAAATCTACCACCTATCAAAGAGATCCACGGTCTCGATAACCCAATACAGGTAGTAGAAGTGAATTCTCTGCGTATGTTTGATGAGAGTGATATTCCTTTTGACAAACCTGCTAGCCTATGCTTTGATGAATTTGACAACTTTGTTGCCAAACTACATAGTTCCAATTATTATGTTAGCAGACATTTGGAACAAAGTACTCGTATGCTTAGCCATTTAAGTGCTTGTGTAGATAGAAATGTCAACGATCTAAAGCTTCTGAGTAAACATGCCTCTATGATTACTACTCAGGTAGAACAAGTACTTAAAGCTCAGAATGACTTGCTCAATGAATTAAATGACAACTCTGTCAGAGTCATTACTAGAGGAGGCAAAATGACTCAGGAACCTTTGTATCCTGAAGGTCATCCTAAGAAAATTGATCAAGATTCTCAAGGAATCAATGCTGATACACCTAGTCATCCTAAGGAGAAGAAGAAGGATGATAGAAACCTACATGCCAGTTCACCAAATACTGTCACACCTGAAGAACCTAATGATATTTCCGCGTCTGATGCAGAAACACAATCTGGTGATGAACATGAACCTGGTGACAATATGGACAGTGATGTTCATAATAATGCTCAACCTAGCAATGATGAGGATGTGGAGATTGAACCTACGGTTAATCCTGATAACCCACAATCTAAGAGATACGATAAGAATGACTTCACTGCTAGTAAGCATGGTAAAGAAAGGGAGCCATGGGTTCTGAGACCTATGCCCTTTGCTCCTAAGCCATCCAAGAAAAAGGATGATGAGGATTTTGAGCGCTTCCTTGAGATGATAAGACCCATCTTTCTGCAGATGCGGTTAACTGATATGCTCAAGATGTCTCCGTATGCCAAGTACATGAAACATATCGTGACTAATAAACGGAAGATACCAGATCTTGAGATCTCCACCATGCTTGCCAATTACACTTTTGAAGGTGGAACTCCGAAGAAACTTGGTGATCCCGGAGTGCCCACTATACCTTGCTCCATTAAAGGAAACTACATAAGAACTGCCTTATGCGACCTTGGAGCCGGTGTTAGTGTTATGCCGCTCTCTCTTTATCGTAGACTTGAGCTAGATAAGTTGACACCCACTGAAATTTCTCTGCAAATGGCCGACAAATCAACTGCTTCCCTATCAGCATTTGCAAGGATGTGCCTGTTGTGGTTGCTAGCACCACTATCTTAACAGACTTTGTTATCTTGGATATTCCCGAGGACGGTGCCATGGCTGTCATCCTCGGAAGACCCTTTTTAAACACTCCAGGGGCTGTTATAGATTGCAACAAAGGCAATGTCACTTTTAATGTCAACGGTAATGAGCACATAGTGCACTTTCCGAAGAAACAATATCAAGTACATTGCATCAATGCTACCGAAAAGACTTCATCGATTCTTATTGGGAGCTTTGAATGCCCTATTCCTCGTGTCAAGATGATGTATGATTTGCTTGTTGGGGAGATACATATCCCCATTGATGTGACTTAGTGGCTATTCGAAAATTCTCCGTTCTCTCTTGCGATTCGAGAAGGTTTTGTCATAAGGATTTGATCAACCCCATTGACGGATTTCTTTCGATGACCATGAAATGGATGAATAAAAGAGTCACATACCTCTGTTTTAAAGCTTTCATTCTCTTTTGCTTAGAAGAAAAATGATAGAATTAGTTTAGCTTTTCCTGTTTTCTGTCTTAGCATCCCGGAGAAAAATACCTCGAAAATAAAAGTTCTCCGATGGTCCTGAAAATTTAGTATGATTTTTTCTGGAATTTTTGCAAATTACTAGGCCTGAGAGCTGGCCTGGGTGCCAGACCAATGGGCCACAAGCCCTGCCACCGCCACCCACCCCCTGGTGGTGGAGTGCAAGCTTGTGGGGCCCACAGGGACCCCCTCCACTCATTCCAGCTCCCAGCCTCTTCTTCCACCGCCAGAAAAAATGTTTTGCAGCTCAAACCCGTGTTCTTGCTCATTTGGCTGTGATTTTCGATCTCCTTGCTCAAAGCACCATTCTCCGAACCATTTTGGGGAAATTACTCCTTGGTAAGTGACTCCTCCATTGGTCCAATTAGTTTTTGCTCTAGTGCTTTATCCTTTGTTTATTCTTGCTACCTTGGTGACCCTGTTCTTGAGCTAGAAATGTTGATTTTAGCTGGTCCCAAGTAGTTTTAGCGCATGATACAGTCTCTAGGCACTAGTAGGAGTAGTTGCCACAAGGTGTGGTGGGTCTTCATTCACTTTTCTCTTGAACTTCAAAAATTTCAGCAAAAGGAAATTATGTTCAGGAGGAAGTTTCATGGTGGTTCCTCAAGTAAGAAGGGTCCTCGTCTTTCGTTTTGGGAGCCCAAACCTTTTCAACTAAGGGACGCACCGGTACAACCATGTGAATGGCCTTCCGATGAGTTCATGATCGAAGCAGGTTTCAAGGATGAGTTTGATACACTTGTCCCCAATGCCGGGTTAGAAGAATTCCTCTCAGATAAATGTGAACAGTATGCTATGCTCACTGCCTCTTTCGTGCGTAGATTTAAATTTTCAGTTGGCCGTGACTCATCCATACTGTTTGATCTCTACGATAAATCCTATACCGTGGATTTGGAGGATTTCAATAGGATTTGCAAGATACCCGATCGAGGTAGTTTTAATTATCCTTCTAACTCTTTGGTCAGAGACTTTGTCTCCAGTATAACTGTTGGAGAAACCAGAGATATCACGCAAGCCACCATAGGAAGCATCCATTTCCCTGCCTTGCACTACCTTGCCTTCTTCATAGGTAGGTGCATTAACGGCAAGGGTGCACATTGTCACCTATGCGCTTCTGACCTTAGCATCCTTAAGAGCGCAGTAATAGGTGACAGGAGCTTCAATATGGGAGCTATAATAGCAAGGAGGCTGAATAAAAATGCCAGTGAGGGGGATTTCTTTGGTGGAGTTTATGCTACACGCTTAGCAAATTTTCTTGGAGTATCCATCCGTCCAGAAGACCCTCCTCTCCGTACAGCCTACCTTGATCATGTTGCTCTAACACGCTACCAGTTCCTTGAGAGAGATCATGGATCCCTCCTATACCGCTTGATATTTAACCTGCAGCGTGTTTTCCATATTACCCTTCCTTCTCCAGCTTTCTTTGACTTTCAGGTAAAACAAAGATACTACATAACCATAGGAGACGCAGAGGAGTATGAGAGGGAGGCGACGGCTGCTCGACTTCGTGAGGCAGCTATTCAGGCAGTGGCTGCAGCACTCCCGTATAACACCCATTATGATTTTGGGTTTCGCCAGGACCATCCATGGGAGTAGACCAAGCTAGGCCAAAAGCCTAAGCTTGGGGGAGTACGTGTTCTCACCGACTTTACGTTCATGCTTATGCTTTCACTTTGTTAGCCGGTGTTTACACTTTGCCACTGTATTATCCATGCTAGTTTATTTTCGTTTTCTTGTTTTCTTGTTTTGTGTCCTTTTGAGAAAACCCAAAAAGATTTTTCTTTCTTCTTGTTGGGAGCTTTCCCGTGTAAATAGTTTTCTTTTTCTTTGGGTCAAGGTACAAGATATTGGTTTCAATGTTTAGTGGTTCTTGCATGCTTACCTGTTTAGCTTTCAAAAGAGCCATATTACTTTGTCTTCTCCTTTGTGTTTGCCTGCAGATTTAGCTTAGTCCAATGCACGAGCACACTTATTATTGTTCACATCGTTCGATCATGCAAATGAAAGGCAATAATGATGATATATGATGAAGTGATGACCCTAAAAAGCTGGTATGAACTCTATCTATTTTGTTTTTGTAAATATGACTAGCTTGTCGACCCAGATTTAGCTTTGTTGTGAGAGAACCATGTTTGCAATGATAACTTAGAGATCATAGTTTCTGATGCCATGCTTATTTAGCTGAGAGCTTATAATGGTTTGTCTTGAATGCCAATATAGATTTTGAGATGACTATGATGTAGTATGATAGGATGGTATTCACCTTTGAATGTTTCAAGTGGCTTGACTTGGCGCATGTTCATGCATGTAGTTGAAACAAAATCAACATAGCCTCTATGATGTTCGTGTCCATGGTGATTTATATCCTGTTCATGCTTGCATTCAATGTTAGTCAAACTCATTGCATCTTGATGACTGTTGTCGCTTTCTAGTTGGTCGCTTCCCAGTCTTTTGCTAGCCTTCACTTGTACTAAGTGGAATACTGCTTGTGCATCCACTTCCATAAACCCAAAAGTTTTTCCATGAGAGTCCACCATACCTACCTATTTGCGGTATCTACCTGCCGTTCCAAGTAAATTTGCATGTGCCACTCTCTAAACCTTCAAGAAATAATCTGTTTTGCATGCCCGAACCGCTCATGTGGTGACAGGGGCTATTGGTATCTCCCATGCTAGGAGTGTTATCCTCGACATGTGCTTATTCACTGTCATTCACGAGAAAGGGGCCGGTAATTGGAATGCCCAGTTCCACACTTAAATTGAAAACATAACTGTAAAACAAGACTCCCCCCGGATTGATGTTAGTATGGACGGTACCCGAGGATTCAGCTAGCCGTGGAGTGTGATTGATTGGTGGTGGGGGAGTTAAAACTTTACTTTTCTATTTGGGAACTGCCTATAACATGAGTAGCATGGAAGATATTGAGAACTCTTGGTCATCGCGTTGACAATGAAAGCATGCCACCCAAAATTATTATCTCTGTTTTCAAAGCTTGAGCTCTGGCACCTCTGCAAATCAATGCTTCCCTCTGCGAAGGGCCTGTCTATTTATTTTCCTGTTGAGTCATCCTCCTCTTATATAAGCACCAATTAGAGAGCACCTCTGTCATTTTTATGCTTTGCTTCTGATTGATATTGAGTATGACTATGACTGGATCTTCATTGCTATGAATTACAATGTTTAGTCAGCCCTTGATCTTTGAAAGTGCTCTGCATTTATGTTTTGCGGTCTCAGAAAGAGCTAGCGAGATACCACTTATTCATATTGCTTCATGCTTGTTTTGACTGAAGTGTTTGTATTTGAAACTCATTATTATTTGCTCGTTAGCTGATTATGCCATTGATATTAGTTTACCATGAGACCTTTGTGTCACTTGCTTATGTGGTTAACTTGTCATCTTGCTGAAATTCTTGTTATGAGTTAGACATAGTTGCAACAACAAGATCAAACAGAGTTTGTCAAAGTTTTTCTTTCTCTCTCAGTTTGTCAACTGAGTTGCTTGAGGACAAGCAAGGTTTTAAGCTTGGGGGAGTTGATACGTCTCCATCGTATCTACTTTTCCAAACTCTTTTGCCCTTTTTTTGGACTCTAATTTGCATGATTTGAATGGAACTAACCTGGACTGACGCTGTTTTCAGCAGAATAGCCTTGGTGTTATTTTTGTGCAGAAATCAAAGTTCTCCAAACGTCCTGAAAATTTACGGGGAGCATTTTTGGAAAATATGAAAAATTCTGCGCCAAGTTCCACCTGAGGGGGTGGGCCAGTGGGCCACAAGCCCTGGCTCCACCGCCCCCTAGTGGCGGTGGGCAGGCTTGTGGGGCCCACATGGCTCTGCACCCCCAATTCCAGCTCTATAAGTTCACTTTCGTCCCAGAAAAAATAAAAAGAGAAGATTTCGTCGCATTTGCGATACGGAGGCGCCGCCACAACCTGTTCTTCATCTGGAGGGCACATCTGGAGTCCGTCTTGGGCTCCGGAGAGGGGAAATCATCGCCATCGTCATCATCAACCTTCTTCCCTCTCCAATTCCATGAAGCTCTTCATTGTTCGTGAGTAATCTATTCGTAGGCTTGCTGAACGGTGATGAGTAGGATGAGATCTATCATGTAATCGAGTTAGTTTTGATGGGGATTGATCCCTAGTATCCACTATGTTCTGAGATTGATGTTGCTACTACTTTGCCATGCTTAATGCTTGTCACTAGGGCCCGAGTGCCATGATTTCAGATCTGAAATTATTATGTTGTCACCAATATATGTGTGTTTTAGATCCGATCTTGCAAGTTGTAGTTACCTACTATGTGTTATGATCCGGCAACCCCGGAGTGACAATAACCGGAACCACTCCCGGTGATGACCATAGTTTGAGGAGTTCATGTGTTCACCAAGTGCTAATGCGTTTGTCCGGTTCTTTATTAAAAGGAGAACCTTAATATCCCGTAGTTTCCTTTTGGACCCCGCTGCCACGGGAGCGATGGACAAAAGATGTCATGCAAGTTCTTTTCCCTAAGCACGTATGACGACACACGGAATGCATGCCTACATCACATTGACGAACGGGAGCTAGCCACATATCTCTCTGTGTTATAACTGTTGCATGATGAATATCATCCAAACAAATCACCGACCCATTGCCTACGAGTTTGTCCTGCTGCTGCTGTTACTTGTCTTGCTCTGCCGCTGCTACTGCTGTTGCTGCCGCTGTTACTTGTCTTGCTCTGCTGCTGTTACTACTGTTGCTACTGTTGTTACTTATCTTGCTCTGCTGCTACTGTTGCTACTACTGTCGCTTGCTACTGTTGCTACTTGCTACTGCTGTCACTACTGCTGTTACTTGCCACTTCCGTTACTCGCTACTTTGCTGTTACTACTTTGCTTGCAGATACTAATCTTTCAGGTGTGGTTGAATCTGACAAATTTAGCTGCTAATACTTGAGAGTATTCTCTCACCTCCTGTTTTGGTGATCAACAAATTTGGGTCGAATACTCTACCCTCGAAAACTGTTACGATCCCACGCGCTGGTGGGCCGTCAACAACATTCTTCTAGTTTCGATTGCCGGAGAGTGCTAGCAGCATTCTTCTAGTGCCGTTGCAAGGGAAGGTCTGCTGTGACGGAGTCAGCATTTTCTGGCGCCGCTGCCGGGGAAGCACAACTGACATCAATCACCTCCACAAATGAGAAACTTCTCCTTAGACCTTTTCATCTACTTCAGGATATTCTTGACCACTGTCCAGTGTTCCATATCTGGATCACTTTGAAAGCTTCCTGCCATACTTATGGCAAGGCTGACATGAGGTCTCGTGCACACCATTGGATACACGATAGAGCGTATGGCAGAAGTATAGGTGATGACACTCATCTTTTCTCTATCTTCAGCAGTCACTTTGCATTTAG
Source organism: Hordeum vulgare subsp. vulgare (assembly GCF_904849725.1). NCBI lineage: Eukaryota > Viridiplantae > Streptophyta > Magnoliopsida > Poales > Poaceae > Hordeum > Hordeum vulgare. Next base: position 263,363,502 of record NC_058519.1, on the reverse strand, counting down.
TCTTACTCAACTTCACACCTGGCAATATAGGCAAGAACCATTTCCTGGACCGATCCATTTTGAACTTCTTCAAATCTTTTTCAAGGTATATGCTCTGTGAAAGTCCTATTAAGCGTCTCGATCTATCTCTACAAGTCTTGATGCCTAATATGAAAGCCGCTTGTCCTAGGTCATTCATTGAAAAACTCTTATTCAAATATTCTTTTATGCTTCCCAAAAATTCTATATTGTTTCCAATCAGTAATATGTCATCCACATATAATATTAGAAACGCTATAGAGCTCCCACTCACTTTCTTGTAAATACAAGATCCTCCATAAACTTGCATAAACCCAAACGCTTTGATCACCTCATCAAAGTACTGATTCCAACTCCGAGATGCTTGCACAAGTACATAAATGGATCCCTAGAGCTTCCACACCTTGTCAACAATCTCTGGATCAACAAAACCTTCCAGTAGCATCATATACAACTCTTCCTTAAGGAAACTGTTAAGGAACTCTGTTTTGACATCCATCTGCCAAACTTCATAATCAAAAAATGCAGCTATCGATAACATGATCCTGACAGCCTTAAGCATCGCTACGGGTCAAAAAGTCTCGTCGTAGTCAACTCTTGGAACTTGTGAAAACCCTTTGCCACAAGTCAAGCTTTATAGACGGTGACATTACCGTCAGTGTCCATCTTCTTCTTAAAGATCTATTTATTCTGAATGGCCTTTCGCCCTTTAGATAATACTTCCAAAGTCCATACTTTGTTTTCATACATGGATCATACCTTGGATTTCATGGCCTCTAACCATTTTTTGGAAACCAGGCCCACCATCACTTCTCCATAGCTCGTAGGTTCATTGCTGTCCAACAACATGACTGTTAAGACAGGGTTACGATACTACTCAGGAGCAGTGCGTGCCCTTGTCGACCTACGAGGTTCGATAGCAACTTGATCTAAAGCTTCATGATCACCATCATTAGCTTCCTCATCAATTGATGTAGGCTCCACAGAAACATCTTTCTACGTTGTGCTACTCTCTCCTTGAAGTGAGGGTTCAACAACCTCATCAAGTTCTATCTTCCTCCCATTCAATTCTTTCGAGAGACACTCTTTCTCAAGAAATTTTCTATTCTTAGAGACAAGCACTTTGCTGTCAAATCTAAGATAGAAGGTATACCCAAGTGTCTATTTTGGGTATCCTATGAAGACGCATTTCCCCGCTTTGGGATTGAGCTTTTCTGGCTGAAGCTTTTTTGACATAAGCATCGCATCCCCAAACTTTAAGAAATGACAACTTTAGTTTCTTGCCAAACCACATCATACGACATCGTCTCAAAGGATTTAGATGGTTCCATATTTAAAGTGAATGCAGTTGTCTCTAAAGCATACCCCCAAAATGATAACGGCAAATCGGCAAGAGACATCATAGAACGCATCATATCCAATAAGGTATGATTATGACGTTCGTACACACCATTATACCGTGGTATTCTAGGTGGCGTTAACTGTGAAACAATTCCACATTGTCTTAAGTGATTGCCAAACTCATAACTCAGATATTCTCCTCCTCAATCAGCTCTTAGGAATTTCATCTTCTTGTTGTGATGATTCTCAACTTCACTCTGAAATTGCTTGAACTTTTCAAAAATTTCAGACTTGTGTTTCATTAAGTATACCCATATCTAGTAAAGTCATTAGTGAAGGTGAAAAAATAATGATATCCACCACAGGCCTCAATGCTCATTGGACCACACACATCAATATGTATGATTATCAACAAGTCACTTGCCCGGCTCATGATTCCGGAGAACAGGGTCTTAGTCATCTTGCCCATGAGGCATGGTTCACATGTGTCAAGTGATTCAAAATCAAGTGACTCCAAAAGCCCATCAACATGGAGCTTCTTCATGCGTTTTACACCAATATGACCTAAGCAGCAGTGCCACAAGAAAGTGGTATTATCATTATTAACTTTACATCTTTTGGTAGCAATGTTATAAACATGTGTGTTATCACTATCAAGATTCAGTAAGAATAAACGCCTCACATTGGGTGCATGACCATAAAAGATATTACTCATATAAATAGAACAACCATTATTCTATGATTTAAATGAGTAGCCGTATCACATTAAACAAGATCCAAATTTAACGTTCATGCTCAACACATGCACTAAATAAAAATTATTCAGGTTCATCACTAATCCCAATGGTAATAGAAGAGCGAGTGTGCCGATGGAGGTCACATCAATCTTGGAACCATTTCCCACGTGCATCGTCACTTCGTCCTTTGCCAACCTCCATCTATTCTATAGTTCCTGTTCTGAGTTGCAAATGTGAGAAACTGAACCGGTATCAAATGCCCAGGCACTACAACGAGAGTTGGTAATGTACACATCAATAACATATATATCATATATACCTTGTTTGGTGTTGGCCGCCTTCTTGTCGGCCAGATACTTGGGGCAATTCCGGCTCTAGTGGCCACTCCCCTTGCAAGGAAAGCACTCAGTTTCTGGCTTGGGTCCAGCCTTGTGTTTCTTCACCTGAGGGGCAACTACTTTGACACTCTTGTTGGAGTTTCTCTTCTTGCCCTTGCCATTTTTCTTGAAACTAGTGGTTTTATTGATCATCAACACTTGATGTTCCTTCTGCATTTCATACTCAGTGACTTTCAGCATCGCAAACAGCTCAACGACTGATTTATTCATACTTTGCATGTTATTTTTTATCACAAAGATTTAGTAGCTAGGTGGCAGTGATTGAAGAACTCTGTCAGTGATCACCTTTGGCAGGAGAACAATTCCCAATTCAAGAAGACGGTTGCAACACCCAGACATTTTGAGTACGTGCTCACTGACACACCCGTTCTCCTCCATCTTTCAAGCATAGAACTTATCGAAGGATTCATACCTCTCGATCCAAGCATTATTTTCAAAAATAAACTTAAACTCCTGGAACATCTCATATGCTCCATGGCGTTCAAAATGTCTTTGAAGTCCCGATTCTAAGCCATACAAGATTGCACACTGAACAATTGAGTAGTCATCAGATCATGCCTGCCAGACATTCACAGTGTCTTCAGACGACACAGGAGGGGGTGCCTCACCAAGCGGTGCATCAAGGACATAAGCCTTTTGGGAAACCATGGGGACAATCCTTAGATTTCGGGCCCAATCTAACAAGCTACTTCCATCATAATTTAGGTTGGCTTTCTCTAGGAACGCATTGAAATTCAGGGGTGCTACTCCACGAGCCATTGATCTACAACATAATTTTGCATAGACTCCTTAGTCTATGGTCCAAGATAATGTGTTCAGTTAATCATATTACTAAAACTCCCACTCAAATTGACATCCCTCTAGTCATTCGAGTGATATATAATCCAAATTCACCAAACCAAGTCCGATCATCACGTGAGATGAGGTGGTTCCAATGTTGAACATCTTCATGTTGATCATATCTACTATATGACTCATGGTCGACCTTACGGTCTCTTATGTTTCGAGGCCATGTGTGTACATTCTAGGCTCGTCAAGATTAACCCGGGTGTTCCGCATGTGCAAAATTGGCTTGCACCAGTTGTATGGGAACGTAGAGTCTATCACACTCGATCATCATGTGGCGCTTCGAAGCGACAAACTTCTGCAATGGTGCATACTCGGGGAGAACACAATTTTATCTTGAAATTTTGGTGAGGGATCACCTTATAATTCTACTGTTGTTCTAAGAAAAACAAGGTGCATCAAAGGATTAACATCACATGCAAATCATAAGTGACATGATATGGCCATGAACTTGTGCTTTCGATCTCCATCTCCAAAACACCCACATGATCTCCATCATTAGTGGCATGAGACCATGATCTCCATCATCGTATTTCCATCAGGGTTGTTGCACCAACCATGCTTCTACTAGTAATTCTTCCGTTTAGTGATAAGGTAAAGCATTACATAGCGCTTGATGATTGACACGCGGGTCATACAATAATTAAAGACAACCCTATGGTTCCTGCCGGTTGCCATATGCATTGACATGCAAGTTGATATTAAGTATTACAACATGATCATCTCATAAATCAAATATATATCATCATGTCTTTGGCCATATCATATCACAACATACCTTACAAAAACAAGTTAGACATCCTCTAATTTGTTGTTGCATGTTTTACGTGGCTGCTATAGCTACCTAGCAAGAATGCTTCTTACCTATGCAAAACCATAAGGTGATATGCAAGTTTCTATTTAACCTTCTATAAGGACCGCCTTCATCGAATCCGGTTCAACTAAGGTGGGAGAGACACACACCTGCCAGCCAGCTTGTGCAACAAAGTTACATGTGAGTCAATGGAACCAGTATCTCGTACGTGGACGAGTAAAGTTGGTGTGTGCCGCTTCATCCCACAATACCGCTGAATCAAGAAAATACTAAGGAGGGAAGCAATCTGAATATCAATGCCCACACACTCCTTTGTGTTCTACTCGTGATGTCATCTACGCATAGACTTAGCTCATGATGACACCATTGGGGAACGTTGCATGGGAAACAAAAATGTTCCTACGCTCACCAAGATCAATCTAGGAGATGCACATCTACGAGAGGAGGGATTGTATCTACATACCCTTGTAGATTTCTTAGCAGAAGCGTTAAAGAATGCAGTTGATGTACTGGTACATCTTCGCGATCCAATCACGGTCTGTCCCACGAACTCCCGGCCGAGCGCCATACGGACGACACCTCTGTGTTCAGCAAAAGTACAACTTGAGGACGTCTCCACCTCCTCGATCGATCAAGCGAGGGCGGAGTGGTAGAGAGTTCCCTGGCAGCGCGACGGCATGATGGTGGTGGTGTTGTAGTTGTCCCGGCAGGGTTTCACCAAGCACTACCGGACAATCTAAAGGAGAAGACGATCTAGAGGGAGAGGGAGAGTGTGCGCTGTTTCTTAGGGTTGTGCACCCCTCCCTCCCCTCACATATATAGGAGGAGGGGTGGTTGCCGGCTCGGCCTAGAGTTCACCAACTCAAGGGGGCAGCAACCAAGGGGTTGGGCGGCAACCCTAGGGTTCCTTGCCACCCAAGGCAAGGGTGGCCAGCCCCTTGTGGCCTTAGCACTCCACCTCCTGTCACATGGGCCTTGGTGGGAGGTGCGGCCAACCGACCAGGGGCTGGGTAACACCCTCTCACAGCCTATGGGGCCCTCCCGGGTAGGTGGACCCCCCTAGCGGACCCCCGGAACACTTCTGACACTCCCTTCACAAAACCGGCATGTTCCGGAACCTTTCCGAACCTCGAATACCAACTTCCTATATATCAATATTTACCTCCGGACCATTCCGGAGCACCTTGTGACCTCTGTGATCTCATCCGGGACTTCGAACAACTTTCAGTTACAACCACACATAACCTATTAATACCAAATCGTCACCGAACCTTAAGTGTGCAGATCCCGCAGGTTCGCGAACCATGGAGACATGTCCGAGACACTCTTTGGTAAATAACCAATAGCAGGACCTGGATGCCCATATTGGCTCCTACATATTCTATGAAGATCTTTATCGGTCGAACCACGATGTCAAGTGCGAGAGAAGGATACGAACTGGTGCCTCAAGAACTACTGCATTATGTATGCTGACATATGCCATGTAATTTGTATAGCTATATCATGATTATGATGTGACGACATGATTTGTGTTGGATGATATGATGAGACTATTATGTGTATTCTAATCATATCATAAATTGGAAATATGCTCATCACAGAATAGCGTATAAAATCTGTACAAAAACATTGCAAATACGTAACAAAAAAAGATATGTGAAAATATAGTAGTAGCGCTCTTTAGAGCTGAACATGAAAACACTATTGCTAAGCCACTTAGTAGTAGTTCTAGTATGGACAGCGCTACCGGTAAGCCACTTATGCCTTTTCGCTCTTATTTTACAAGGTTTACATGAAGAGGGACAATGCCGACAACTGGAATTCTGGACTAGAAAAGGAGAAAATCTAAGAGACCTATTCTGCACAGATCCAAAAGTCCTAAAATGTAATGGAGAATTGTTTTGGAATATATAAAAGAAAACGGGAGAAATAAATACATGAGGGGACCCACCAGGAGGTTACAAGCCAGGGGGCGCGACCTATCCCCCTGGCTGTGCCCTGCAGGATCGTGGCCCTCCTGGCAGGCCTCCGGTGCCCATCTTCTTCTATATGAAGGGTTTTGATCTGGAAAAAATAAATCAAGAGAGAGCTTTCGGGATGCAGAGCCGCCGTCTCGAGGCGGAACTTCCGCAGAACCAATCTAGAGCTCCAGCGGAGCTATTCCGTCGGGGAAACTTCCGTCCCGGAGGGGGAAATCGAAGCCATCGTCATCACCAACGATTCTCTCTTCGAGAGGGGTTGAATCTACATCAACAGATTCATCAGCAGCATCTCCTCTCCAAAGCCTTGTTCATCTCTCGTATCCAATCTTCGTCTCAAAACCTCAGATTGGTACGTGTGGGTTGCTCGTAGTGTTGATTGCTCCTTGTAATTGATGCTAGTTGGTTTATTTGGTGGAAGATTATATGTTCAGATCCTTAATGATTATTAATACTCCTCTGATTATGAACATGAATATTCTTTGTGAGTAGTTACGTTTGTTCCGGGGGACATGGCATAAGTCTTGTTATAAGTAATCATGTGAATTTGGTATTCCTTCGATATTTTGATAAGATGTTTGTTGTCTCTCCTCTAGTGGTGTCATGTGAACGTCGACTACATGATACTTCACCATTATGAGGTCCTAGAGGAAGGTATTGGGAAGTAATAAGTAGATGATGGGTTGCTAGAGAGATAGAAGCTTAAACCCTAGTTTATGCGTTGCTTCGTAAGAGGTTGATTTGGATCCATATGTTTAGTGCTATGGTTAGATTTATGTTAATTATTCTTTCGTAGTTTCAGATGCTTGCGAGAGAGGTTAATCATAAGTGGGATTTTTGTCCAAGTAAGGGCATCACCCAAGCATCGGTCCAGCCACATCTCAAATTTTCCAAGTAACGAACACGAATCATATGAGCATGGTGAAAACTAGCTTGACATAAATTCCCATGTGTCCTCGGGAGCGCTTTTCTTTATATAAGAGTTTGTACAGGCTTGTCCTTTGCTACAAAAAGGATTCAGACACTTTGCTGTACTATTGTTATGTTTGTTACTTGCTACCCGTTACGAATAACCTCATGACAAAATTATGTGTTACCGATAATTTCAGTGCTTGTACAAAGTACCTTACTGAAAACCGCTTGTCATTTTCTTCTGCTCCTCGTTGGGTTTGACACTCTTACTTATCGAAAGGACTACAATAGATCCCCTACACCTGTGGGTCATCAAGACTCTTTTCTGGCACCATTGCCAGGGAGTGAAGCGTCTTTGGTGATTGGAACTTGGTAAGAAATTTTTTTATATAGTATTCTGAAATTTACTGTCACTTGTCACTATGGAAAATAATCCTTTGAGGGGCTTGTTTGGGGTATCTTTACCCTAACTGGATGCACAAAGAGCTTCTCCTCAACCTGCTGCACCTACTGAAAATATTTATTATGAAATTCCTTCGGGTATGATAGAAAAACTTCTAGCTAAGCCTTATGCAAGAGATGGAGCACTACATCCTGATTTGCATCTAATATATGTGGATGAGGTTTGTGGATTATTTTAGCTTGTAGGTCTCCCCGAGGACGATGTCAAGAAGAAGGTCTTTCCTTTATATTTGAAGGAAAAGGCGTTGACATGGTATAGGGTATGTGATGATATTGCATCATGGAATTACAACTGATTGAAATTGGAATTTCATTAGAGGTTTTATCCAATGCATCTGGTTCATCGTGATCCGAACTATATTCATAATTTTTGGCCTTGTGAAGGAGAAATAATTGCTCAAGATTGGGCGAGTCTTAAGTCAATGCTATATTCATGCCCCAATCATATGAGCTCCCGAAAGAAATTATTATTCAGAATTTTTATGCTCGACTCTCTCATAATGATCAATCCATGCTCGACACTTCTTGTGCTAGTTCCTTTATGAAGAAAGGTATTGAATTCAAGTGGGAGTTATTGGAAAGAATTAAATACAACTCTGAAAATTGGGAACTCGACGAAGATAAGGAGTCATGTATAAGCCTCAAGTTTTATTGTGTTAAATCTTTATAGACACTGATGCTTTTCCTGATGTTAGCACTAAATATGGACTTGACTCTGTGATGCTTTTTCGTGAGGTAGTAGCTTCATTCTGTGAATCTTTTGCTAATCATGTTGATCTCCCCAATGAGAAGTGGTTTAAATATCATCCTTCCATTGAAGTTAAAGTGGTTGAACCTATTAAAGTAGAAGAAGAAACTATTATTTATAATGCTGATCCTGTTATTCCTACTGCTTATATTGAGAAACCACCCTTTCCTGTTAGGATAATAGAACATGCTAAAGCTTCAATTGTGGTTCGTAAGGGTTTTACTAGAACACCTACACCCCTGAACAAAGTAAAGTTGAACCTAAAATTTCTATGGTTAAAGATTTCTTGGTTGATAATATTGATGTGCATGTCATTCACTTCGGTGATGAAGCCGCGAGAATTGCTAGACCTAATACTAAAGGTAAACATAGACCTATTGTTGACGTGCCTGTTGTTTCAGTTAAAATAGGAGATCATTGTTATCATGTCTTATTATGTGGGTGCTAGTGTGAGTGCAATTCCCTTTGCCTTATACAAAGAAATTATGAATGATATTGCACCAACCGAATTAGAGGAAATTGATGTTACCATCAAGCTTGCTAATAGAGATACTATTGCGCCAATTCGTATTCTTAGAGATGTTGAAGTCTTGTGTGGGAAAATGAAGTATCCTATTGATTTTCTTTTTCTTGGTTCCCCACAAGATCATTTTTGTCCCACTATATTCGGTAGACCCTTCTTGAGTACTGTTAATACTATGATTGATTGTGAAAAGAAACTGTTACTGTAAGTTTTGGGGATGCATCTCATGAGTTCAATTTCTCTAAATTTCGTAGACAACCCCATGACAAAGAATTGCCTAGTAAATATGAAATTATTGGTCTCGCTTCTATCGGTGTGCCTCCTACCGATCTCTTAGAACAACACTTGCTAGACCATGAAAATGATATGTATATGAATGAAAGGAATGAAATAGATAAGATTTTATTTGATGAGCAACCTAGTCCGAAACACAACCTGCGTGTTGAAATACTCGGGGATCCTCCTCCACCCAACGGTGATCCCGTATTTGAGCTTAAGCAATTACCTGATACTCTGAAGTATGCTTATCTTGATGAAAAGGAGATATATCATGTTATTATTAGTGCCAACCTTTCAGAGCATGAAGAGAAGCAATTATTAAAAACTATGAGTAAGCACCGATCCGCTATTGGATATAATCTTGATGATCTTAAGGGCATTAGTCCCACTCTATGATAGCACAAAATCAATATGGAGCCTGATGCTAAACTAGTTGTTTATCACCAACAAAGATTAAAATCCTAAAATGAAGGAAGTGGTAATAAATGAAATACTAAAGCTTCTCGAAGCAGGTATCATTTATCCTATTGTTGATAGTAGATGGGTTAGTCCTGTTCATTGTGTCGCTAAAAGGGAGGTATTACCGTTGTTCCTAATGATAAGGGACATACATTTTCCATGCATACATATCATTTTCAGCCCCTATTTATGTTCAAAATATTTGAGCAAATCATTGTAAACCTATTCTATCTGTCTTGACCTTTTGATATATTTCCAAAGGAAATATTTTCAATAATTTATCACAAAATTCTAGCTTCCTTACCAAGCTATATTTGGTGGTCATGCCAAGTTTCACCTCATTTCAAGGTGGTTTTGTTCACCAAATATTCCTAAAATTTTCCATGTCCGAAATCAAGTTGTAGCAGCTTTACATAGAAAACTTTACATAGAAAAGCTTGGGGGTGATTTCAAGTTTGCACGTTCAAACTTATCCAATGGAGCTCAAATTTGGTGGAGCATCCTACTTTTGCATAAAACCCAATCCTGTTAACTTTTAGCTTCAGTGGTGAAGGTTAACTACCCCAAATACTTTTCGAACACCTTCCGCCAGTATGGTCAAACAACGCTTAACACCCTCTACACCCACTCCCTTTCCACTAAACTCTTAGTGCAAGCTGCCAACACCACTCCTCAACTTCAAATGGGTGGCCCCTCTTTGGTTCAAAGCAGGTGACCCAAAATCCCCAATTTAGTTTCTGAATGAAGGCTCACACCTGCTCTCCAAGCACTTCCTTTGACCAGCAGTGAGACCCTCGGCTCCCAAACGGCTAAAGGGGATCTAAGTCAACCCCCGGACACGCCAGACAGGGCCAAAGCACCCCAGAGCACGCCAGCATGCCATGACATGCCAAATCTGTGGTCTGGGCGCAATACAGGGTGCACCCAAGGCAAAGGAGGCCAGCCCCGACCACTTCTCACCTCCCCTCGGTGTCTCTCCGCGTCTCCGAAAAACCTCCTAACTCAGGGCAGCCTCAGGCCCCCTTCTCCCTGCTGACCAGGGCGACGCGTGCCCACACACACCAGTTTTGGTGAGAAGAACGCGACCCCGTAGCACGCGCGCACTGAGCCTCCCCTCTCTCTCTCTCGTTGAGTCACTGGGTCCCAAACCACGTCTGCGAAACCGTGGTGTCGACCCCGAGCCCTCTCTCCCTCTCCAGCAGCCATGGTGAAACCACCGGTGCTCCCCCGCTCGGTGCACCGTTGCTGGCCTATAAATAGGCCCTCCCCCATGCTCCAGCACCTCACACCACTCATCCAGACCGTCAATCGAGGCCCTAGCCACCCCATTTAGGCATAGAGAGCTCCGTAGCTCAAGATCAACCGAGGCCCCGCCGCTTCGGAGCTCCGTCGATCTCGGGATACAGATCAGGTCTCGCGCTCCTCACACCTCCTCCGTGACCGTAGTGAGCTCAGGAAGCTTCGCCACCTCTCCCCCGAGCATTTTCCTGCCCGTAGCACCCAACTCCACCACCACCCGAAGAATCTCCACCGCGGCCACCATGTCGCTGGTGACCCAGGGCCTCCCCGTCGTTCATTCGATCACCAGCAGGTAGGCGACGATGCCACGGTGTCATTCCAGCCGTCACCTGGCCTCGAGGGCATCAGAATCGCCACTGGCGTACCTCCCCTCCCATCTATCTAGAGGAGGAACACGACCTCAATAGGGGTGCCCCACCTGTCGGTGGCCAGTATCTCCTTCTCTCTCCTCTCTCCGTCGCTGACTGCAGGGGCCCATGCGTCAGGTTTAAACCGAACGGCGCGTGCGCACCTGGGCTGCTGGCTGGCTAGCTGGTCGGTTGGCCAGTTGGGCCGGCCCAACCACTGGCTGAGCTAGGCCAGGGTTACGCCCCTTTTTGTTTTTCTTTTTTATTTTGATTCTAAATGATTTTTGTAAAATTAACAATTTAATCAAATTTAAACATTCTTCCACCTCAAATCTTCTAAAAATGTGTAGAATTTATTAGTGGTGTTACACTAATTTTTGTAAAAACTTTTACATATAGCTTTGATTAAAATGCCTAGTTTAAATATTTTAGCCCGTGTTATTGAGGTTTTAAAAATACCTTTTGTATCAAAACTAGAGACGAACATTTTTAAAACTATAATAAAGATTTATGAAAATAGAATAACATTTTTAAAAGTGAGTTTGTGCTTTGTTTTTGAATGAGCTTCTTATTTTATTACTATTATTACGATGATAGATTCCGTGTTCGACGAAGGTCTTGGACCCAAAGACCCCGAAGACCCCGGATACCTAGCTGATCAAGGCAAGCAGCCCTTTAACCATGTCCGAGAAAACACTTTCATGCATGCGAAGTTGAATCCTTTATTCCGATGCATATAGTTAAGGTTATTCGGTGCACCCCAGGATGGTGTTACCGATGGCTCCTCTGGAGCATTTGCATTGAGCATGATCCTATCATCTATAAGTGTCATGCTGATAACATGTTGACAAGTAGACAGTAGTGGTACGCATAGAAAGAGCATGTGCACGATGATGGTAACACATAGTTGATATCAAAGGTCTTACAAAAACTCCGTCGGGTCCACTAATTCCCGAGGGTGATGATGAGTTAAGTGACCACTTGTGAATGAAGTGGTGCACCGGGAGTATTTTTTGTGATTGGTTTCGGATATGGGATTAAATTTATGATGTATCGACCGTACCAACCTAACATGTGCGACCACGATACCCCTTTATGGGACAAAGCTTTGTTGGTTACTTTGGTTAGTGCTAGCAAATAGGCCACATTACTAGTGCCGGAGTGATATGTGGTCACTCTCGTGACGGGGTCGTAGCAGGTAGGTCGACTATGCCATTTTGACATGTTCCGGGCACACCGTTGGTCCCCGCATGGATGATACTGTCCAGAGTTGGTGCTCGTAATACGTACATCATGTAGGCCGGGTACCAACCGAGTAGATTGTGGCACCCCGAAAGAGGGTCGACGCAGGCCCGTCCCCAGGATAAGACCGGATGCACGCCAAAGACATGATACAACAATTCCAAGCAAAAATGGATTTATTAATGTAATGGAGTATTACAATAATATTACTTACTACAATATTACACAACTCGAAATCTAACTAAATGACAGTAGAGGTCTTGAATCAACGACAACAACATCTCTGGCTGGGCACCATAACTCGCAGGACTGGTTGGGTTACTATCTACCACGACGAATCTTCTCCTACAACTGGCCACGTGGAAGGCCAGGTGAGTACTTTGAATGTACTCGCAAGACAACCAAATACATAGCATCCAAACAAGCAGATAACAAAGCTAACACTATGCTATATAAGAATTATTCTAAACATGGCATGGAATTAACAGGAAAATAGCATAACATGGATCAAGCATGTAATCTACCTAACTAGCATGGCAAAGATCACAACAAGTGCTTAAATTACTTACTGTTACCGAATACCAACTTACTCTCTTCTGGGTTGTTCCACAACCCTCGATATACTCGTAATACAACGTGAACGGATCCAAATCACATTCAAATCATATGATCATCCGACCACTCATCATATAGCCTTCTCTTGACTAACATATTATGTTCCCGACATGCTCCGATGTCCACACAAGATGAGTTCTTCCATCATTAGTAAAACTGATATGGTTGACCATCAACTGAGGTCTGGTCAGGCTGTCCAATACCGTGGACTCGGCTATTCGAATAGGTTTGACACTCAGCAGAGGTTGCACACTTTACCCACACTATGGAGCACTGACCTCGTGATTCCATTCGAGTGGACCAGTGTTGCTCCAACTAAACTTGTCTAACCCGTTGATACGTCCATTTTGCATCATGCTTTCATGTTGATATTTATCGCTTCTTGGGATGTTATTTCACTTCACGGTACAATACTTATGCCTTTTTCTCTTTTATTTTGCAAGGTTTACATGAAGAGGGAGAATGCCGGCAACTAGAATTCTGGCCTAAAAAAGGAGCAAGTTTGAGATGCCTATTCTGCGCAACTACAAAAGCCGTGAAAATCAACGTGTATTTTTTTGTGATTTATAAAAATACCGGGCCGAAGAAGTGCTAGAGGGGCGCCAGCAGGTGGCCACAAGCCTACTAGGCGCGACCACCCCCTGGCCATGCCTAGGGGGCTTGTGGGCTCCCTGCTGGCCCATTGGCCCCCCTCTTTTGCTACAAGAAGGGTTTCGGTCTGGAAAAAAAATCACAGGGAGGATTTTTGGAGGATTCGCCGCCGCCACGAGGTGGAACTTGAGCAGAACCAATCTAGATCTCCGGCAGGACGATCCTGCCGGGGAAACTTCCCTCCCGGAGGGGGAATCATCGCCATCGTCATCACCAACACTCCTCTCATCGGAGGGGACTCATCACCATCAACATCTTCATCATCACCATCTCATCTCCAAACCCTAGTTCATCTCTTGTAACCAATCTCCATCTTGCGACTCCGATTGGTACTTGTAAGGTTGCTAGTAATGTTAATTACTCTTTGTAGTTGATGCTAGTTGGATTACTTGGTGGAAGAGTATATGTTCAGATCTTTGATGCTACTCATTACCTCTCTGGTCATGAATATGATTATGCTTTGTAAGTAGTTACTTTTTTTCTTGAGGACATGGGATAAGTCATGCTATAAATAGTCATGTGAATTTGGTATTCGTTCGATATTTTGATATGTTGTATGTTGTTTTTCCTCTAGTGGTTTTATGTGAACGTCGACTACATAACACTTCACCATTATTTGGGCCTAGAGGAAGGCATTGGGAAGTAGTAAGTAGATGATGGGTTGCTAGAGTGACAAAAGCTTAAACCCTAGTTTATGCGTTGCTTCGTAAGGGGCTGATTTGGATCCACTAGTTTAATGCTATGGTTAGACTTTGTCTTAATTCTTCTTTCATAGTTGCGGAGGCTTGCAAGAGGGGTTAATCATAAGTGGGATGTTTGTCCAAGTAAGGGCAGTACCCAAGCACCGGTCCACCCACATATCAAACTATCAAAGTAATGAACGTGAATCATATGAACATGATGAAAACTAGCATGACTGAAATTCCCGTGTGTCCTCGGGAGCGTTTTTCCTCCTATAAGACTTTGTAAAGGCTTGTCCCTTGCTACAAAAGGCATTGGTCCACTTTGCTGCACCGTTGTTACTTTTGTTACTTGTTGCTTGCTATGAATCATCTCACCACACAACTACTTGTTACCGATAATTTCAGTGCTTGCAGATATTACCTTGCTGAAAACCACTTGTGAGATCCTTCTGCTCCTCGTTGGGTTCGAAACTCTTACTTATCAAAAGGACTACGATAGATCCCCTATAATTGTGGGTCATCAAGAGTCTTTTCTCGCGCCGTTGCCTGGTAAGTGGAAATTGGTAAGGAAACATTCATATAGTGTGTTGAAATTTATTGTCACTTGTCACTATGGAAACTAATCCTTTGAGGGGCTTGTTCGGGGTATCTTGATCTCGAACGGAAGCACAAAGAGTTTCTCCTCTACCTGCTGCACCTACTGAAAATATTTGCTTTGAATTTCCTTCGGGTATGCTTGAGAAACTGCTGGCTAATCCTTTTACAGGAGATGGAACATTACATCCAGACTTGCATCTAATCTATGTAGATGAAGTTTGTGGTTTATTTAAGCTTGTAGGTTTGCCCGAGGATGAGGTCAAGAAGAAGGTCTTTCCCTTATCTTTGAGGGATAAGGCATTGACATGGTATAGGCTATGTGATGATACTGGATCAAGGAACTACAATCGGTTGAAATTGGAATTTCATCAAAAGTTTTACCCTATGCATTTAGTACATCGTGATCGGAATTATATTTATAATTTTTGGCCTCGTGACAGAGAAAGCATCACTCAAGCTTGGGGGAGGCTTAAATCAATGTTATATTCATGCCCCAATCATGAGCTCTCGAGAGAAATTATCATTCAGAACTTCTATGCTCGCTTTCTCATGAGGATCGCACCATGCTTGACACTTCTTGTACCGGTTCTTTTATGAAGAGAGATATTGACTTCAAATGGAATTTATTGGAGAGAATTAAACGCAACTCTGAAGATTGGGATCTTGATGAAGGTAAGGAGTTAGGTATGAATTTCAAGTTTGATTGCGTTAAATTCTTTGTTGAAACAAATACCTTTTGTGATTTTAGCGCTAACTATGGACTTGACTCTCAGATAGTAGCTTCATTGTGTGTGAATCTTTTGCTGCTCATATTGATCTCCCCAAAGAGAAGTGGTTTAAATATCATCCTCCCTTATAATTCAATGTAGTTAAACCCAATCCAGTTGAATAGAAAGTCATTGCCTATAATGATCCTGTTGTTCCCACTTCTTACATTGAGAAACCACCTTTCCCTCTTAGGATAAAGGATCATTCTAAAACTTCAATTGTGATACGTAGAGGCTACATTAGAACACCTACTCCCCCTGAGCAAATTAGAGTGGAACCTAGAATTGCTATTATCAAAGGTCTCCTGTCCGACAATGTTGATGGCCATAATATTCACTTCTGTGAAGATGCTGCTAGAATTGCTAAACCACACGCTAGAGACAAACATAGGCCTGTTGTTGGCACACCTGTTGTTTCTGTTAAGATAGGAGATCATTGTTATCATGGTTTATGTGACATGGGTGCTGGTGTTAGTGCAATACCTCAATCCTTATATGATGAAATTAAAGACGAGATTGCACCTGTCGAGATAGAACCAATTGATGTCACTATTCAGCTTGCCAATAGAGATACTATCTACCCTGTGGGAATTGTTAGGGATGTTGAAGTCTTGTGTGGTAAAACGAAGTATCCTGCTGAAATTAAAGACGAGATTGCACCTGTCGAGATAGAACCAATTGATGTCACTATTTTGTCTTATGTAATGCACCTGCCACCTTTTAAAGATGTATGATGGCTATATTCTTTGACTTTTGTGAAAAGATTGTTGAGGTTTTCATGGATGACTTCTCCGTTTACGGGTCTTCTTTTGATGACTGCCTCAGCAACCTTGATCGGGTCTTGCAGAGATGTAAAGACACGAATGTTGTCTTCAATTGGGAGAAGTGCCACTTTATGGTTAATGAAGGCATCGTCTTAGGACATAAAATTTCCGAAAGAGGTATTGAAGTCGATAAGGCTAAGGTTGATGCAATCGAGAAAATGCCATTCCCCACAGATATCAAAGGTATAAGAAGTTTCATTGGTCATGCTGGTTTCTATAGAAGGTTCATTAAAGACTTCTCTAAGATTTCTAGGCCTCTTCCAATCTCTTGCAAAACGATATTCCTTTTTTTTTGATGATGATTGCGAGGAAGCCTTTGAAATACTTAAGAAGGCTTTGATAACTGCACCTATTGTTCAACCACCTGATTGGAACTTACCTTTTAAAATCATGTGTGATGCTAGTGATTATGCTGTTGGTGCTGTCCTAGGGCAAAGAGTTGATAAGAAGTTGAATGTTATTCACTATGCTAGTAAAGCTCTAGACAGTGCCCAAAGAAATTATGCTACTACGGAAAAGGAATTTTTTAGCACTCGTGTTTGCATGTGAAAAGTTCAGGTCTTACATAGTTGATTCCAAAGTAACTATTCACACTGATCACGCTGCTATTAAGTACCTCATGGAGAAGAAAGATGCTCAACCTAGACTTATCAGATGGGTTCTCTTGCTACAAGAATTTGATTTGCATGTTGTCGACAGAAAGGGTGCTGATAACCCCATAGCAGATAACTTGTTTAGGATGGAAAACGTTCTTGATGACCCACAACCTATTGATGATAGCTTTCCTGATTAGTAATTGAGTGTCATCAATACTTCACGTAGTGCACCGTGGTATGCTGATTATGCAAACTATATCATTGCCAAATATATACCACCTAGTTTCACATACCAACAAAAGAAGAAATTCTTCTTTGACTTGAGACATTACTCTTGGGATGATCCTCACCTTTATAAGGAAGGAGTAGATGGTGTTATTAGACTTTGTGTACCTGAACATGAACAGGGACATATCCTACAGAAGTGTCACTCTGAGGCGTACGGAGGACACCATGCGGGAGATAGAACTGCACACAAGGTATTGCAATCAGGTTTCTATTGGCCCACTCTTTTCAAGGATGCCCGTAAGTTTGTCTTGTCTTGTGACGAAAGTCAAAGAATAGGTAATATCGGTAAACGTCAGGAAATGCCTATGAACTATTCACTTGTCATTGAACCATTTGAGGTTTGGGGCTTTGATTATATGGGACCTTTTCCAAAATCCAACGCGTATACTCATATGCTAGTTGCTGTTGATTACTTCACTAAGTGGGTAGAAGCTATCCCCACTAGTAGCGCTGATCACAACAACTCTATCAGGATGCTTAAAGAAGTTATTTTCCCTTGATTTGGAGTCCCTAGATATCTAATGACCGACGGTGGTTCAAATATCATTCATGGTGCTTTCTGTAAAACGCTTGCTAAGTACGATGTCAATCATAGAATTGCGTCTCCCTATCACCCTCAGTCCAGTGGTCAAGTAGAGCTAAGCAATAGGGAGATTAAACTAATTCTGCAAAAGACTGTCAACAGGTCTAGAAAGAATTAGTCTAAGAAGCTCGATGATGCACTGTGGGCTTATAGAACTGCCTATAACAATCCCATGGGCATGTCCCCGTACAAAATGGTGTACGGTAAAGCATGTCATTTACCTCTTGAGCTAGAGCATAAAGCTTATTGGGTAATCAAAGAGATCAACTTTGACTTCAAACTTGCTGGTGAGAAGAGGTTATTTGATATTAGCTCGCTTGATGAATGGAGAACTCAGGCATATGAGAATGCCAAGTTGTTCAAAGAAAAGGTTAAGAGGTGGCATGATAAGAGGATACAAAAGCGTGAGTTCAATGTAGGTGATTATGTCTTGCTATATAATTCTCGTTTAAGATTTTTTGCAGGCAAGCTTCTCTCTAAATGGGAAAGCCCCTATATTGTTGAGGAAGTATATCGTTCCGGTGCCATCAAGATCAACAACACGGAAGGTAATTGTCCGAGAGTGGTAAATGGGCAGAGAATCAAGCATTATATCTCACATACTCCCATAAATGTTGAAAGCAATATTATCAATACCATAACTCTGGAAGAATACCTAAGGGATATTTATCAGCCTGTTTCAGACTCCGAAAACGAAGAGGTATGTGATTCGGTAAGAAAACAGACTCAAAACTTTTCCAGTAGGAATTTTTCTCCGTTTTGGAATTTTTGAAAAAATAGAAAAAATGGAAGTAGTTCGGAAAGCGCGCGAGGAGGCGACAAGCCTGCCAGGCGTGGGCCCACCCCTTGGTCGCGCCTGGGGGCTTGTGGCCACCTTGTGTGCCTCCCGGACTCTGTTTTCGTGCGGAGAACTCCTTCTGGTCTGAAAAAATCATTATATATTCTCTCGTAAGGTCTGACCCTCGTATCACGCAGATTTCCTCTGTTTTTGTTTCGAGCCTGTTTCTGTTGCAGATCTAGATTGCCATGACGTCCCCAAAAGCTCCGAAGGACAAGATCTTCGAGAAGGACATCAATCCCTACCTCACGGGAGTGCTGCAACACCCTCAATGTATCGACATGCATGAGGGGATGTTGCACATCCGTGATGTTGAGCGGCCCAAGAAGACCGGAAGCATGGAGGCGAGGCTCGAAGCAATGGAGCAACAGGTCTTCATGTGCCAAGGGATGGTGGAGCGTGGACTCAACACCAACCACGTGATGATCATGGAGTTCACCAGCAAGCACAACATCGATGCCAATGACATTGGGAAGCACCTCTCCAGGCTCTATGACATGATTGATCACCTCCAGGCCCAGATCTATGACCTGCAGAACAAAAACTGTGAGTATGAGTATAGATTTAAATGAATACAGTTGGCTGCAGATTTGAGGATTCCGGAGACTCGTTCATCTTTCCATGATGGAGCACCTATGCCTTGGAAGACGGAGGATCAAACCCATGTTGCAACAACTCCACCATCATCACCTCCAAATGAAGACAACTAAGCAGGGGTATGGGCAATCCCCTTGGCTTGTGCCAAGCTTGGGGGAGTTGCCCCGGTATCGTATCACCATCACATATTTTGCCTTTACCTTTGTTTTAGTTTGTTCCTTTTCACTTTTCTATTTCTATAGTAGAATAAAGGTCTTAGTGTTTTAGGCTTGAATTTTGTTTTGTGTCACCCCTCATGTATTCGAGCTCGTAAGCCATATAATAAAGAGTGTCTTAGTTAAGGGCTTTGCCTCATGCCATGATCAAGAGAATGAGAAAAGAACAAAAGCATGAAAGATCATGCAATGATCTTATGGGAAGTGATAGCTTCACATATAAAAAGAATGATGCTTGAAACTTGTTGAGGGTAGACAAACGTAGACCTTGGTCATTGTTGCAATTAATAGGAAGTGATAAAGAAGGAGAGGTTCACATATAAATATATCATCTTTGACACCATCTATGATTGTGAACACTCACTAAACTATTGCATGCTTAGAACTAGATGTTGGACAAGGATGACAACATAATGAATTGTGTTTGCTTGGCTCCGAACAATGTTATATGATTACAGATCCCTTAGCATGTGACGATTGCTTCCACCTCATATTGGCCAAAACTCCCACACCATGTGGAGATACTACTTGTGCATCCACAAACCTTCAACCTAGTTTTGCCATGAGAGTCCACCATACCTACCTATGGATTGAATAAGATCCCTCAAGTAAGTTTTCATTGGTGAAAGCAATAAAAATTGCCCCTAATATGTATGATCTATTAGTGTGTGGAAAATAAGCTTTGTACGAACCTGTGATGAGGAAGCCATAAAAGTGACATACTGCATAATAAAGTTCCTTATCACAGGAGGCAATATGAAGTGATGTTCCTCCGCACTAAGAGGACACGCATCCAAACCTCAAAAGCGCATGACAGCCTCTGCTTCCTCTGCGAAGGGCCTATATTGTACCTTTACTTTTTGACCTTGAAAGAGTCATGCTGATCTTCACCAATTCCTTATTTCGCCTTTATCTTGGCTAACATCATATGCTAGGGAAAGATCTATATTCTTATGTCAACTTCGAAGTAAGTATTCATGAATTATTATTGTTGACATTACCCTTGAGGTAAGCAGTTGGGAGGCCAAACTATAAGCCCCTATCTTTCTCTATGTTCAGCTAAAACTTTGATCTCATGAGTACCACGTGAGTTGTAGCAATTGTAGAGAACGAAAAGATGATTGAGTATGTGGATTTGCTTTACAAGCTCTTATTTAACTCTTTCTGATGTTTTGATAAATTGAAATTGTTTGAATGACTAAAGGCTATCGGTTGTTAATTCTCGGTAAGGTTCTTGATCCATACTTTACTTTGTGAAGGAATTCTCACTTTAGCATGAGAGATTATATGTTGGTATTGCTGTTCTAATCATGATCATGATGCATGCATGTTCGTATCTTGTTTTGTCGACACCTCTCTCCCTAAACATGTGGGCACGTCTATTGATCTAGGCTTTCCCTTGAGGACAAGCGAGGTCTAAGCTTGGGGGAGTTGATACGTCCATTTTTCATCATGCTTTCATGTTGATATTTATCGCTTCTTGGGCTGTTCTTTCACTTCAAGATACAATACTTATGCCTTTTCTCTCTTATTTTGCAAGGTTTACATGAAGAGGGAGAATGCCGGCAACAGGAATTCTGGCCTAAAAAAGGAGCAAGTTTGAGATCCCTATTATGCGCAACTCCAAAAGCCGTGAAAATCAACGTGGATTTTTTTGGGATTTATAAAAAATACTGGGACGAAGAAGTGCCACAGGGGCGCCAGCAGGTGGCCACAAGCCTGCTAGGTGCGGCCACCCCCTGGCCGCGCCTAGGGGGCTTGTGGGCTCCCTGCTGGCCCACTGGCCCCCCTCTTTTTCTACAAGAAGGGTTTCAGTCTGGAAAAAAATCAAAGGGAGGCTTTTCGGAGGATTCACCGCCGCCACGAGGTGGAACTTGAGCAGAACCAATCTAGAGCTCCGGCAGGATGATCCTCGCCATCGTCATCACCAACACTCCTCTCATCGGAGGGAATTCATCACCATCAACATCTTCATCAGCACCATCTCAACTCCAAACTCTAGTTCATCTCTTGTAACCAATCTCTGTCTCGTGACTCCGATTGGTACTTGTAAGGTTGCTAGTAGTGTTAATTACTCTTTGTAGTTGATGCTACTCATTACCTCTCTGGTCATGAATATCATTATGCTTTGTGAGTAGTTACTTTTGTTCCTGAGGACACGGGATAAGTCATGCTATAAATAGTCATGTGAATTTGGTATTCGTTCGATATTTTGATATGTTGTATGTTGTTTTTCCTCTAGTGGTTTTATGTGAACGTCGACTACATATAACTTCACCATTATTTGGGCCTAGAGGAAGGCATTGGGAAGTAGTAAATAGATGATGGGTTGCTAGAGTGAGAGAAGCTTAAACCCTAGTTTATGCATTGCTTCGTAAGGGGCTGATTTGGATCCACTAGTTTAATGCTATGGTTAGACTTTGTCTTAATTCTTCTTTCATAGCTGCGGATGCTTGCAAGAGGGGTTAATCATAAGTGGGATGCTTGTCCAAGTAAGGGAAGTAGCCAAGCACCGGTCCACCCACATATCAAACTATCAAAGTAACGAACACGAATCATATGAACATGATGAAAACTAGCATGACAGAAATTCCCGTGTGTCCTCGGGAGCGTTTTTCCTCCTATAAGAATTTTTTACAGGCTTGACCCTTGCTACAAAAGGGATTGGGCCACTTTGCTGCACCGCTGTTACTTTTGTTACTTGTTGCTCACTACGAATCATCTCACCACACAACTACTTCTTACCGATAATTTCAGTGCTTGCACATATTACCTTGTTGAAAACCACTTGTCAAATCTTTCTGCTCCTGGTTGGGTTCGACACTCTTACTTATCAAAAGGACTACGATAGATCCATAATACTTGTGGGTCATCACCCGTGACTCTTCCTTCGTTCCACCGGCATTCATCCTCCCCCGGAGTTCTGCCCTGGGTGACTCTATGTCCTCATGAGAGCTGCCACCGCCGTGGCCAAACTAAACTGTCCCAAATTGGGATGCCGGCACAAACAACTCAACCAGCTCACAAGGTTATCACCGCCTACCTAATCAGGGTAGCACGCATGTATAACCCTCCCTCTTTGGAGGTACCTATGAAAGAGCATGCAATCAAACCAAGTCAAGGCCGTCCCATATAGGCAAATATGGTTGCACGGGTAAGCCCGGACAGGTGACTCAAGATCAACCAACTAGGTTGTATTTGCTAACTCAACTACACCTATCCATCACAGTACCATTACTTTGACGTGTATAAGTGCGGAACCATAGTGTAGCAAACAATATTGCTGATAATCATGGCATGAGATCAAACCCTAGTACTACGTGCCCACATTATTATCAATATTGTTATAAGCATGGTAATATGTAAACAAGATAGGGCATTAGATGAAAAGTAATGCTAGGAGCTACGACTGATATCATCACAAGTGTATGCAAATGCACACTAACAGGAGATACAGATAAACACATAGGGTGCAAGCAAAGTCATCCCGCAAGTCCGGAGCTAATGATAAGAGGTTGGCTTGCCTGTGGACGATAAATACTCCGGGAAGAAGCACGATAAAATGCCGGAAAGATTTGCCGGAGAGGTTTCCTTCCTGGTAGGCTCAATAAGAGGGAAAGGGAAAAACAATCATTTCTACTGTGCAAACACATTATGAAAATCATACTATCGAAACAGGCTCAACGAGACGAAAGGGTGCCCGCTGGTTTTACCGTAATCGGAGCTACGGTTGCGAAGATACTCTCGTTAGAGCACCATAGACCAATGTGTAAAAATAATTATTGCAAACAGGTCCTTGGAGCTAAAACAGAAAATGCGTTTCGACTGAGTACGCTTTCAGAGCAGGAAAGCGCCTTTTGGAAAATGCGCTTCCACTTAAAATTGCGTGGGCCCAGGGGTTTGACTTCTCTCTCTCTCTAACGGGCGGGGCCCGCCCCATCTCTCTCTCTCTCTCTCTCTCGTCCTCCTACCTTCTTATCTAACTCGACAGGGGCAAGGAAGGGCGCCGGCCGCCACGGCTGCCACTGCTCCGCCGGGAGGGAGGGTCGGCCGGAGGGCGCAGGGGAACCGCCACCCCTTGCCGCGCCGGGGGGTGGTCGCGGGGTCACCCGAGGTGGACCACAACGCCACCGCCGCGACGGAGGGCACAACCGGCGCCGGCTGGGCTCTATGCCGACGCGCGGGGCCACGGCGGTGCCTGTGGAGGGTCGGGGCAAGCTGCTTGCTCTTCGGGGGGCTCGGGGCACGCCCTTAAACAGTTGTGGGGAGAGGTTCTCGCGACGCCGGGAGCCATGGTGAGATTCTGTCGGCATACACCTCCACGAGCACGGGGACGAGGGGGAGAGGGCTCTAGAAGGTGCGCGGGGACATTGGGGAGGTTAGCGGCACTCGAGGACAAGCTGGAACCAGCTGAAGACGCGTCCACGACCTCAAGGCACAGAGCTCCGTTTTGGCACGCTCTGCCCATGGTCACCACGCGTCCACGACATTGCCACGCAGCACACGCAGCCAAAACATGTCTAGGGCCTTCTCCAAGCATCACTGAGGAGACCTAT
Organism: Hordeum vulgare subsp. vulgare; assembly: GCF_904849725.1. Lineage (NCBI taxonomy): Eukaryota > Viridiplantae > Streptophyta > Magnoliopsida > Poales > Poaceae > Hordeum > Hordeum vulgare. Next base: position 263,339,288 of record NC_058519.1, on the reverse strand, counting down.
GCATATAGAAAACACTGGGGAGCACTGGTTTGACTGAACCAAGGCCAAATAGTTTCCAACAACAAGGTGTTTGATCTGTGTAGTGGCCACCACAGTGCACCTCTTGGCATGATCTCTGGCTGAGGTTGACCACTCACATAGGTTACTATCCTGGCCAAAATTCAGCATAAACAAATAAGTCTAGGGGGTACTTCCTTTGTAACTTGGTAATCTGACCAGAAATGAAGAAGATGATGCTGGGGTTAATTAGATTGATGGAAATGGCTCAAACTTCGAGGAGACCAGTGATTTAGGCATATGGAGTCACTGTAAAAGTTTCATACCATTTGCATAAATATAAATGGTACTTCCTTCACAGCGCTCTAATTTGGACATAAACTTGAATAATTTACTGATGAAGATTGGATAGAGGGAATGAGCTACTTTTTGGTGTACATGGGTAATTTATCACAATGAACAACCCTGCCAAATTTCAGCTCTAGGGAAACAAGGATTCAAGCACTTTGTTTGCAAACAGGAAATCTGGACAGAATTTGCAAAGGGATGTTGTGCTCACTTTTTGAATTGGGGAACTTGATATTTTGATGGAAATGATGAATATATGGATATGAGAAGCACCGCAAATTATTTGGGATTTTTCCTAGCTACCAAAATATTAGTTCCTTTGGAAAGGCCCCAAAATGCAATATTGGCTTTAAATAGGAAAAATGCATTTTTCCCTACTTAGTGATGGCCAATATTTTATGAGAGCTCCATATGATCACAAAGAATATCTCCACAAGTTTTCATTACCTTGAGATATGGATAGATATTTTCTTGGATTTAATTCCTCAAAAAGGCACAAACAGGAATTAATTCTAGAGGAGAAATATTGCATATGGCCTGGCAATATTTTTGCACATCTAGGGTTTATGAGGGAAGAATGATCTGTGGAATTTTTTGGAGGATTAACAGAGCAAGGGAAATGATGGCTCCTTTGTAAATACAAAGGCAGGATTCCCAGTTCCAATATTTCTGAGCTAGGGTTTCAAAGAGGTTCGTGGTTTACCTAACAAGGGCAAGCTGGCACAAGGACATGGGAAAAGCACTGAGAGGTTGAGGATAGACTGGATTCACCTAGTCATTTGCCAAATTCCAGAGGAAAAATCTGGGAGAGAAAAGCTAGGAAGGAATAACATCACAAAAATCGATAACCCGATTTTTGGGGTGTTACAAACCTTCCCCACTTAGCAGAATCTCGTCCTGGAGATTCCAATGGTTTGGTTAGAACAAAACTACTACGCCTCCTATGAAAACCTCTAGGCTTGGATCTTAACCCTGTGGTTGAAACAACCGAGTTAAGAGTACCAAAACTGGTACACCCAGATCGAGACACAAATATCTCAGGATCTATTCCACAGGCGGGGGTCACTGGGTAGCCCTATCATTTTAGAAAAAGCAGAATTTCGTTTTTCTGAAAATGCTTGGGGCACCACAATGAACAGTGGCCTCTCTCACTGGCAAGTGGGACTAGGGCCAACTGGCATCCTTCTTCTTCTTCTTTCTCCAGCCAACGGCTCTCACACTCTCTTTCTCTTGCGACGTCCGGAGTGCGGCTAGGAACTGCACACACCTATCTCCTAGGGCGTAAAGCACCCTATGACGGTAGTGCACGGCATGCACGAGGCCGACGCAGAGACCACTCCCATCGCGGGCCAACGTCGGTCGGCACTGCTCGCAGATTCCCTCCTCGACGCGGGTGATCGAGTAGCACGCAGCCTCCTAGACTTTGCTCACCGTACACCGGACCGGGGCTATATAAACGATCGGGGTTCCCTCTTTCTTGTATCTCGCATCCTACCATACTTCCTCCTTCTCTTCTCCTTCTCTTTCCGGTTGCAGGAGTGCGAGGCAAGGCACTAATCGCGGGCGTGGGGTCGGAGCTGCTCACCATCCTACTAGTTGGTCTACTGGCGGCGTTGGTTGGCAGCTCACTGCTACTGTGCACGATGATCCTTGATGATTGTCGCGATGCCGTTGCTAGAGGGATGACTGGGGGTCAACTACGCCATCTCAGGCCGGCGGAATAAGCGCTGGCGGTGGCGGCAAGGGCGAGCTGTCAACATCACACAAAGGCGATGACAGAGGCGGTGCAGGGTCTAGGGTCAGTGTGGTGCGGTCAGCGGAGTTCTATCAGTGTGGAGTCCACACTGCTGATTGCTCCTTGCTTAACGTCATCCAGAACTAGTGGGTACTGCGGTAGAACTACGGTTTAGGTCTAGGTCTGGAAGGGTTGTAACGGTCTATGATGCAATAAAATTTCTCAGAATTTCTTCGAGATTGCAACCAGTTATGCAAACATTGCTCACACGATACACATGCAATCTATTCAAACTAATATGCAAGCTGATGCAGAGTGCTTATGGTGGCAAAACGCAGGTAAAAGAAAGAATCATATCAAGCAGATTACACTAAGGTGTTTTAATGCTAGTGGGTGTATGTACTCCTGGCATACATACACCTGCACCAGGTTGCATTTTATTAGGGACTCTGGGCAAGTCCGTTGTTATTAGGTGTAAGTGCTCTACTGACTAGAATCTTGTTAAGAATCCAATGCCAGCTCTGTTAAACCTTTCTGCTTAACAGGGTGACAGATGAACCAAGCACACAGGACAAATAATCATACATGACTTTACAACAGTGCACAGGCACAAGCAATGCAAGTAGTACAACAACACGCAGCCCTACTGGGCGGCTAGCAAAAATAACACACTCCAAACTACAATGTCCTAATACTAGACGCGGGTGAAGAAAGAGTCTTCGCAACACACCTACTCCCAGCATCTCCCGGCTTCGCTCGCTGTCAAAGCCACAACGGGGCCTACTCTTGCTCGGGCTCTCCTGGGGGACGAAGGCTGAGCCAACCATTGTCTTGATCGTCGGGCACCTCTATGCGTAGGTGCTCTACTGCTGGAGCTGCAGGGAGAACTTGACGGAACACATCCTCACGACGAAGTCACCTGATAGCTCCCAGAATGGACTTCTGGTGGATGTTCCCGGGTTGATATGGGTCCACAGATTGTGAGGGTGGTACTTGCTGCGAGGGTTGCACTGGGTTTGGCAACAGGGAACGGGTGGACTGGGGCGCAACTTGACGGGCCGCACGGTATGATTCCGTAACAACCTGTGCGGTGTCATGGTCAACGACTTTGAACTCTCTAAGAATGCCGGAGAGCAATAATCCCTGGGCAGCAATAAACTGGATCAGCCGAGCTATCGCTGGGTCTACGCCTTTGACTTTGCCAGAGAAATCGCAACCTGTGTCTGACGCAGATAGAAAATAGCGAAACTCCTGCATCTCCGCCACTTGCGGAAACTAGAAACAAAGATGGGTGATGGCTTCCGCAGCAGCTATCTGGACAACCAACACAGGGGTGGGCATGGGTTTGCCACGAAAATTCATGGGCTTCCCATCCGCTACTGGACCTGGGTTGAGATGCACCTTTGCATAGAATCGACACAGATGGGGAACGGGTTCCGACTGGAACAACAAATACATTAGAGGCTTGCTACGGCCTAGGGCTCGAGAGAGCATACTCGAAAGGATGGGCGGAAAGCAAGGATAACCATTGGCTAGGGTTTGGCTTTGGGAAGTGGGCGTTTTGGAGGAACTGGCCATGGTTGCTGGTTCGGGGATACTGGCCTGGGTTCTCTTGCAAGGTTCTGGCTCACTGGGTGGGGAGAGTTGCGACTCACAAGTGGGAGGCGGTTTAAATAGGCAGTCGGGCTGGAAGACATCGGGATGGCGTATATCCTTCTCGTGACGAGTAGAAGATACGCCGACACGACCGAAAACTGGGTAGCGTCAGGGTCCAATCTAGAGTGGCTGGGTAGGCGGACAACTGGGTAGGGACACGTCCATTTCGACTGCGCCATCTATTGGTCAATAGTGGCCATGTCGGATGCAAGAGACAAGTCAAATCTATCAGGCTCACTACCGGTTGAACCTAAGGCGGTCTTGGAGCTAGGGTGACCTACAACCAGCCTAGCTCTGATACCACGTCTTGTGGCACCCTGAAAGAGGGCCGACGCACACCCGTCCCTAGGATAAGACCGAACGCATGCCAAAGACATGTTACAATAATTCCATGCAAAAATGGCTTTATTAATGTAATGAAGTATTACAATATTGTTGCTTACAACAATATTACACAACTCCAAAGCTAACTAGATGACATTAGAGGTCTTGAATTAATGGCAACAACATCTCTGGCTTGGCACCATAACTCGCAGGACTGGCTGGGTTACGATCTAGCACGACGAGTCTTCTCTTGCAACTAGCCACGTGCAAGGCCAGGTGAGTACTTTGAATGTACTCGCAAGACAACCAAATACATAGCATCTAAGCAAGCAGATAACAAAGCTAACACTATGCTATATAAGAATTATTCTAAACATGGCATGGAATTAACAGGAAAATAGCATAACATGGATCAAGCATGTAATCTACCTAACTAGCATGACAAAGATCACAACAAGTGCTTAAATTACTTACTGTTACGGGATACCAACATACTCACTTCTGGGTTGTTCCACAACCCTCGATATACTCGTAATACAACCTGAATGGCTCCAAATCACATTCAAATCATATGATCATCCGACCACTCATCATATAGCCTTCTCTTGACTAACATATTATGTTCTGGACATCCTTCGATGTCCACACAAGATGAGTTCTTCCATCATTACTAATACTGATATGGTTGAGCATCTACTGAGGTCTGGTCGAGTTGTCCAATACCATGGACTCGATTATTCGAATAGGTTTGACACTCTGGAGATGTTGCACACTTTACCCACACTATGGAGCACTGACCTCGTGATTCCATTCGGGTGGACCAGTGTTGCTCCAACAAAACTTGTCTAACCCGTGACACTTCCATCGTTCCACCGACACTCATCCTCCCCCGGAGTCTTGCCCTGGGTGGCCCTGTGTCCTCATGACACCTACCACCGTCGTGGCCAAACTAAACTGTCCCAAACGGGGACGCCGGCACAAACAACTCAAATGGCTCACAGGGTTATCACCACCTACCTGATGAGGGTAGCACACGTGTATAACCCTCCCTCTTTGGAGGTACCCGTGAAAGAGCACGCAATCAGACCAAGTCAAGGTCGTCCCATATCGGCAAATGTGGTTGCACGGGTAAGCCCAGACAGGTGACTCAAGATAAACTAACTAGGCTGTATTTGCTAACTCAACTTCACCTATCCATCACTGTACCATTACTTTGACATGTATAAGTGCAGAAAAATAGTGTAGCAAACAATATTGCTGATAATGATGGCATGATATCAAATCCTAGTACTACATGTCCACATTATCATCAATATTGTTATTAACATGGTAATATGTAAACAAGGCAGGGCATTAGATGAAAAGTAATGCTAGGAGCTACTATTGATATCAACACAAGTGTATGCAAATGCAGGCTAACACGTGATACAGATAAACACACAGGGTGCAAGCAAAGTCATCCCGCAAGTCCGGAGCTAATGATAAGAGGTTGGCTTGCCTGTGGGTGACGAATACTCCGGGAAGAAGCGCGATAAAACGCCGGAAAGATTTGCCGAAGAGGTTTCCTTCTCGGTAGGCTCAATCAGAGGGCAAGGTCAAAAAAGTCATTTCGACAGTGCAAACACATTATGAAAATCATTCTATCGAAACGGGCTCGACGAGATGAAAGCATGGGCGCTGGTTTTACCTTAATCGGAGCTACGCTTGTGAAGATACGCTCGTTGGAGCACCAGGGACCAATATGTAAAGAGAATTACGGCAAACAGGTCCCTCGAGCTAAAACAAAAAATGCGTTTCGGCCGAGTATGCTTTCAGAATAGGAAAGTGCCTTTTGGAAAATGCGCTTCCACTTAAAACTGCGCGGGCCTGGGGGTTTGACCTCTCTCTCTCTTTGACGGGCGGGACCCGCCCCATCTCTCTCTCTCCTTCGCCTCCTACCTTATTCTCTAATGCGACAAGGGGCAGGGGAGGGCACCGGCCACCGCAGCTGCCACTGCTCCATCGCGAGGGAGGGCCTGCCGGAGGGCGCAGGGGAACCGCCACACCTTGCCGCGCCTGGGGGTGGCCGCGGGGTCACCGAGGTGGACCACATCGCCACCGCCGCGACGGAGGGCAGAGCCGGTGCCAGCCGGGCTCAATGCCGACGCACGGGGCCACGATGGCGCCCGTGGAGGGTCGGGGCAAGCTGCTTTCTCTTTGGGGGCTTGGGGCATGCTCTTAAATAGTTGCTGGCAGATGTTCTCGCGATGCCGGGAGAAGCTCCGAGAGCCATGGCGAGATTCTGTCGTCATACACCTACAGGAGCACGGGGACGAGGGGGAGAGGGCTCTAGAGGGTGTGCGGGGGCAGTGGGGAGCTTGCCGGCAATCGAAGAAAAGCTGGAACCCGCTGGAGACGCGCTCCCGTCGACCTCAAGGCACATAGCTCCGTTTTGGCACGGTCTTCCCGTGGTCACCATGCGTCCACGACATTGCCACGCAGCACACGCAGCCAAAACATGTCTAGGGCATTCTCCAAGGTTCATTGAGGAGACCTATGCATATAGACAACACTGGGGAGCACTGGTGTGACTAAACCAAGGCCAAATAGTCTCCAGCATCAAGGTGTTTCATCTGTGTAGTGGCCACCACAGTGCACCTCTTATCATGATCTTTGGCTGAGGTTGACCACTCACTAAGGTCACTATCCTGGAAAAAATTCAGCATAAACAAATAAGTCTAGGGGTACTTCCTTTGTAACTTGGCAATCTGACCAGAAATGAAGAAGATGATGCAGGGGTGAATTGGCTAGATGGAAATGCCTCAAACTAGGAGGAGACTAGTGATTTAGGCATATGGAGTCACTGTAAAAGTTTTGTACCATTTGCATAAATATAAATGGTACTTCCTTCAAAGTGCTCTAATCTGGAAAGAAACTTAAATAATTTACCGATGAAGATTGGATAGAAGGAATGGGCTAATTTTTGGTGCACATGGGTAATTTATCATAATGAACTACCCTGCCAAATTTCAGCTGAAGGGAAACAAGGAATCAAGCACTTCCTTTGCAAACAGGAAATCTAGACATAATTTGCAAAGGGATGTTGTGCTCAATTTTTGAATTGGGGAACTGGATATTTTGATGGAAATGAAGAAAATATGGATATGAGAAGCTCCACAAATTATTTGGGATTTTTCCTAGCTACCAAAACTGTAGTTCCTTTGGAAAGGCCCCAAAATGCAATATTGGCTTTTAATAGGAAAAAACATTTTTATACACTTAGTGATGGCCAATATTTTATGAGAGCTCCATATGATCAAAAGGAATATCTCCGCAAGTTTTCATGACCTTGAAAGATGGATAGATATTTTCTTGGATTTAATGCCTCATAAAGGCAGAAAAGGAATTAATTCTAGAGGAGAAATATTGCATATGGCTTGGCAATATTTTTGCACATCTAGGGTTTATGAGGCAAGAATGATATTTGGAATTTTTTGGACAATTAACAAAGCAACGGAAATGATGGCTCCTTTGTAAACAGGCAGGATTCCCAGTTCCAAACTTCGGAGCTAGGGTTTCAAAGAGGTTCGGGGTTTACGTAACAAGGGCAAGCTGGCACAAGGAAATGGGAAAAGCTCTGAGAGGTTGAGGATAGACTGGATTCACCTGGTATTTTGCCAAATTCCAGAGGAAAAATCTGGGAGAGAAAATCTAGGAAGGCATAGCAGCACAACAATCGATAACCCGATTTTTGGGGTGTTACATAGACTCTTTCTCTAGTGTCGTCAGGGGAAAGGCAATGATCGGATACTTACCTCGGGTATGTTATATACGACGAGTCATGGATGAGACGGAAATTTCTCGTATCTCGTGGGTACACCGTACAACCTCTACAGAGTGTAAAACTCTTCGAATAGCCGTGTCCATGACCAAGGATAGTTGGGTGGTGCCGCTTAAACTACGTCCAGTCGTTTCCGCATAAACCTAGTGAGTGTGTGTGTGTTTACATGTGTTATCTGAGAGACTTGATGTGGTCAAGTTTGGTGACTTGGCATATCGGGTGAAACCGAAGTGTTCATCCCTTAGGAGTTATGTTGATATACGTAACCTGTTCTTATGATTACCATCTAGGTTATGATGCATATCCATACAAGTAAGTGACCATGCATATTCTTAAGTAGAGCTTGTTTTCCACAAAGACTGCATATTACTTTATTATCACACCAATTCCATTATCCATATAATGGGTTGTTTGCGAGTACAATCAAAGTACTCAATGGCTTGTCACTGGTTATATTATTGATCGGACATGGAGGAACCGATGGTTGGAGAAGAATTCGTCATCGGAGACACACACACGAACTAGGACGCTTCCCAGTCAGAATGCGTGTTGGTGAAGGCTGATGGCATGGGCTCCCATTTATTACCAAGATTTATGCTAGTAGATTTATCGGTGTGATTGGCCTTATAGGCCCTACCTATGTGAGACTTGACCATGGTGGTCATTTGTTGTATCAAACAGTATGTTTGGATGTAAGACTCTTAATATTCAGTATCTGTGTGTTCGGTGAACATTGATCTCTGGGGTCACTCAGAACGTTCATTCGGCGATCACGACTCGTAAGTCGGGGTCCCCATGGAGCTGGTATCAGAGCCATCATGAGTGTAGGAAGCCTTAGGTAGCATGGACTATAGCCGAGACGATTAGCGAAAGCTGATGGGCAATGGAGGTTCGAGTAACCAGAAGGCACGTCCGTGGCAATCCGCCCCGACAAAACCCAACTATCAGCAATAGCAGTACAAGGCACCAACATTCCGCCAGAACTACCAGCCCCAGCAGCATGCCAACCCCAAGCCAGCGATCAATCCACCCAACAGCAATGGGGTCAAGCCCAACATTCCAGGGCAGGTTACCTGCTTTGGATGTGGTCAGACTGGCACTACTCCAGGCAGTGGCCCGAACAAGAAGCCCGATGCACCCCTCCCCAATGCGCCTAATCAACGACAAGGTCATGGAGCGCCCAGCAGGAACCACGCTCCCCGCAACCACGAGTATCACAATAGGGGACGCATGAATCACATCTCCGCAGAAGAGGCCTAGGAGGACCCAGACTGCATTCTGGGTACGTTCCTCGTCAACTCCACCAAAGCAAACAATATTGTTTGATTGTGGTGCTTCGCATTCGTTTGTCACTGAAAATTTTGCGGAAAATGTGGTTTGAAGCCTACCCTCCTTAATGGAAAAATGGCAGTACATGCCCCGTGAGCATTGCTAAGGACCAACCTAGGATGTAGAGGAGTCGGGAATAACATCAATGGATAAGCTTCATAGCAGATCTCATCGTCCTTAAGTCGCAAGACTTGGACGTGATCCTTGGTATGGATTGGTTGGCCATGCACCAAAGCATACTGGACTGTGCCAAAAGGGCTATTACCATTACTAGTCACCAAGGGGTCAAAGTCAAGTATGTCCGTGAGCCTACCACCACTCAAGTCCCTCAGGTTAATTGCCTTTCGGAAGAAGAGTTGGACCGATTACCAATAGTCTTCGAATACCCGTACGTGTTTCCTGATAAGCTGCATGAGATGCCTCCTGAACAAAACATTGAGTTCATCATTGAGCTCATGCCCAGATCAAGGCCTATCTATAAGAAGCCTTATAGGATGGGATCCGAAGAGCTAGCAGAGTTGAAGAAGCAGTTGGATGAGCAACTCAGGAAGGGATCCATCCGTCCAAGTGCATTACCTCGGGGATCACCTGTTCTATTCGTGTCCAAGAAGGATGGGACTATCACGCTCTGCGTCAATTACCGTTCCCTCAATGAAGTCACGATAAAGAACAGGTACCCACTCCCCTAGACTGAAGACCTATTTGACCAGTTAAATGGTGCCAAGGTTTTTTCAAAGATCGACCTCAGATCTGGAGATTATCAACTGAAGAACCGATCCGTGGAAATACCTAAGACGACATTCGTGACCCGGTACAGTCTATACGAGTGAACAGTCATGTCATTTGGGCTGACCAATGCCCCAGCATACTTCATGTACCTCATGAACAAAGTATTCATGGATACTTGGATAAGTTTGTCGTCGTCTTCATCGACGACATATTAATCTTCTCCAAGTCTGAAGAAGAACATGAGCAGCACTTGAGGCTAGTGCTGGAAAAGGTTCAAGAGCACCAACTTTATGCCAAGTTTAGCAAATGCAAATTCTGGCTGCACGAAGTTGGATTCTTGGGTCATACCATGACGACAAACGGATTGGCAGTCAATCCTTCCAAGATTACCACAATAACCAACTAGGAGTCGCCAATCGACGTGTAGGAAGTCAGAAGCTTCCTCAGACTCGCGGGATACTACCGCAAGTTCGTGGAAGGGTTCTCCCGCATCGCCCGACCAATGACTCAACTCTTGAAGAAGGGCAAGAAGTTTGAATGGACGCCAGATTGCGAAGAAAGCTTTCAGGAACTTAAGAAGAGATTGACCATCGCCCCAGTACTGGCTACTCTAGATTTCAACAAGGAGTTCGTGATATACTGTCATGCCTCCAAAATCAGGCTCGGTGGCGTCCTAATGCAAGACGACAAGGTCGTGGCTTACCTGTGACGGCAACTGCGCTCGCATGAGGAGAACTACGCCACTCATGACCTCGAGTTAGAAGCAGTAGTGCACGCCCTGAAGACATGGCGACATTACCTTATGGGGAAGTGATGTGAAATATACACTGACCACAAGAGTCTGAAGTATATTTTTACTCAAAGGGAGTTGAATATGAGGAGCGAAGATGGTTGGAGCTGATCAAAGACTATGACCTCAGCATTCAATACCACCCCGGTAAGGCCAATGTGGTGGCCGATGCCTTGAGCCGGAAGGCCTACACCTTGAATGCTATAATCAAGGAAAGGCTACCCGCCTATATGACGAGATGGAGAGTTTCGAGTTGGAGCTGGTTGAACCAGGATTCCTAGCTAACCTCAAAGTCAAACCCACTCTAGTAGACGACATCAAAGAGGCCCAGAAGGGACACACGAGCATTGAAGGCATCAAGAAGAAGATCCAGGAAGGTAAGGCCCCAGAATTCTCAGTGGATAAACAAGGAGTTGTGTGGTTTGGGGAACATTTATGCGTACCTAAGAAGGCTGAACACAAGAATTTAATCTTGCAATAAACCCACGACACACCCTAGTCGATTCACTCCGGTGGGACCAAGATGTAGCAAGACCTCCGGGAAAGGTTCTGGTGGCATGGCATGAAGAGGGAAATAGCTTCCTACATCGCCAAGTGCGATGTGTGCGAGCGTGTCAAGGCTGAGCACCAGTGACCTGCTCGGCTGCTACAACCTCTCTAGGTGCCCGACTGGAATTGGGACAGAGTCGGCATGGACTTCATCACCGGTCTGCCCAATTCGGGAAAAGGACTCGACTCCATATGGGTCATTGTTGACCACCTAACCAAGGTGGCCCAATTTATTTCGATAAACACCACTTACAATGGTAGCCAATTGGCCAGCCTATATATCCATCATATTGAGAGCCCCCATGTAGTTCCCAAGGAGATTGTATCCAACCGAGGAATGCAGTTCACCTCAAGATTATGGAAGAAGTTCCAAGAAGCTATGGGAACCAAGCTCTCTTTTAGCACTGCCTTCCACCCGTAGACGAGCGGACAGATGGAGCGAGTGAATCAGATACTTGAGGATATGCTCCGCTTTTGTGTCTTAGCACATGGGACCAAATGGTAAGACTGTCTTTCATCCATTGAGTTCTCATACAAGAACAACTATCAGTCCAGTCTCCAGATGACCCCAGTTGAAGTGCTATATGGACGAAAGTGCCGCACCCCACTCAACTGGTCCGAAACTGGTGAAGGATTGATTTTTGGGCTAGACGTTCTTCGTGAAGCAGAAGATAAGGTGCAACTTTTTAGGGAGCACCTGAAAGAACACAAGTCACGATAGAAGAGCTATGCGGATTCTCACCACAGAGAAGTGGAGTTCCACCCCAGAGAGCAGGTGTACCTTCACGTCACACCTCTCAAGGGAACCAAGCGTTTCCACCTTAAGGGGAAATTTGCTCCAAGGTTCATTGGACCTTTTAAGATCATGGCAAGGCGTGGAGAAGTTACTTACCAGTTGGAGCTACCTCCGGAACTTTCGGGTGTGCACAACGTCTTCCACGTGTCACAACTTCGGAAGTGCCTTCAGGCGCCAAACCGTCCTGACCTTTATCAGGACATCGACCATCAAGTCATTGACTTTGAACCTCACCTCACTTATCGCGAGAGGCCAATACGCATCCTGGACGAAGCCGAGCGTTTCACCAGGAGCCGCACCATCAAGTACTGCAAGGTTGAGTGGAGTAACCACACACAAGCAGAAGCAACATGGGAACTTGAAGACTATCTCTGATCCGAATTTACGTACCTTTTTAGCACCTAACTTAGGAATGTCGGGGACGAGATTCTTGTAAGGGGGATAGGTCTCTCACACCTTGTTTTTAGCTTATTTCAATTGTAGTCTCTTCAAAATCCGAGTTTAGTAAAACTATTTAAGCAAGTGTTGTAAGTGCCATGATTGCCATTGTTTGTGTGTATGCTTGAGTGAGTGGATCGACAAACAATATTTGTATAACATGATATTTCCAAAAAGACCTCTTTCTAATTTTTGACTATTTCAAAACCTTGCTTTGGGTTTGCAATACAAGTCCCTGATTCCAAGGGAGTGCCTTCACCCAAATATTGTATTCTGATTTTGGCACCATTATAACTCTCCAAAGTCACAAAATAATTATTTTATAAAATATTTTTCTATTTTATTTGCATGTCCTTTTCTGAGGCTAGAAATGATATTTCTGAATGGAAAATTATTTTTATACCTTACAAATATCTGAGAAAATTTGGAGATACTCACACAACATATATTTTCCATTCATAAGATTTTCAACCCCTATTTATGTTCGAAGTATTTGAGAAAATCTTTGAAAACCTATTCTGTCTATTTTGACCTTTTGAAATATTTCCAAAGGAAATATTTTCAAGAAATTCCCAGAAAATTCTAGCATACTTCCCAAGCTATATTTGGTGGTCATGCCAAGTTTCACCACTTTCCAAGGTGGTTTGGTTCACCAAATATTACTAAAAACTTCCTTGAATTTGGTTCACCAAATATTCCTAAAAACTTCCCAAGTAAGGGCAACACCTATGTTTGGTTCACCAAAGTTTGTCCAAATGGCCTGAAACTTTGTAGGAGTGCTCAACACCCCAAATGAGGAGAGCGTGCCAAAAATTGGATTCGTGGGGATTAATTTACCCACATTCTCTTTTAAAAAGACAGAACTTCCCATTTGGGGGTGATTTATGGAGCTCAAATTTGGTGGAGCATCCTACTTTTGCATAAAACCCAATCTTGTTAACTTTCAACTTCAGTGGTGAAGGTTAACTACCCCAAACACCTGTCGAACACCTTCTGCCAGTACGGTAAAACAACACTTAACACCCTTTACACCCACTCCCTTTCCACTAAACTCTTAGTGCAAGCTGCCAGCACCACTCCTCAACTGAAGACAACTGGCCCCTCTCTGGTTCTAAGTAGGTGAGCCAAAATCCCCAATTTAGTTTCTGAATCAAGGCTGGCAACTTCTCTCCAAGCACATCCTTTGACCAGAAGTGAGACCCTCGGCTCCCAAACGGCTAAGGGGCATCTAAGCCAACCCCCGGATACGCCAGACAGGGCCAAAGCACCCTAGAGCACGCCAGCATGTCGTGGCATGCCAAATCTGCACTCTGGGCACGCTACGGGGTGTACCTAAGGATAGGGAGGCCAGCCCCGGCCGGTTCTCACCTCCCCTCGGTGTCTCTCTGCGTCTCCGAGAAACCTTCTGACTCACGGCAGCCTCAGGGCCCCTTCTCCCCCTCTCTGCTAACCAGGGCGACGCGTGCCCGCACGCACCAGATTCGGCCAGAAGAGCGCGACCCCGCAGCACCGGCGCACTGAGCCTCCCCTCTCTCTCATTGAGTCACTAGGGTCCCAAACCACGTCCGTGAAACCGTGGTATCGACCCCGAGCCCTATCTCCCTCTCCAGAAGCCGCGGTGAAACCACTGGCGCTCCCCCGCTCGGTGCACCATTGCTGGCCTATAAATAGGCCCTCCTCCTTCAATCCAGCACCTCACAACACTCCTCCAGACCCTCATTCGAGGCCCTAGCCACTCCATTCGAGCACAAAGAGCCCCGATGCTCGAGATCGACCGAGGCCCCTCCGCTTCAGAGCTCCGTCGATCACGGGCTACAGGCCAGCTCTCGTGCTCCTCTCACCTCCTCCGTGACCATAGTGAGCTCACGATGCTTCTCCACGTCTTCCCCGAGCATTTCCCTGCCCGTAGCACCCAACTCCAGCACCACACGAAGCACCTCCACTGGGGCCACGTCGTCGCTGGTGATCCAGGGCCTCCCCGTCGTTCATTCGACCACCAACAGGTAGGCGATGATGCGACGGCGTTGTTCCTGCCGTCACGTGGCCTTGAGGGCGTTGGTGTGCCCCTCTGTCCAGAGGAGGAAGATGACCCCGACAGGTGTGCCCCACCTGTCGGTGGTCAGTCTCTCCCCCTCTCTCCTTTCTCTCCCACCGACCGTAGGGGCCCGCGCTTCAGGTTTAAACCTGACGGTGCATGCACACCTGGGCTGCTGGCTGGCTAACTGGCCGGTTGGCCAGTCAGGCCGGCCCAGCCACTCGCCGAGCCAGGCGAGGGTTAAGCGCCTTTTTCTTTTTCTTTTTCTTTTGTTTCTAAATGATTTTTGTAAAATTAAATATTTAATCAAATTTAAATATTCATCCACCAGAAATCTTCGAAAAATGTGTAGAATTTATTAGTGGTGTTACACTAATTTTTGTAAAAAACTTTTACACATAACTTTGATTAAATGCCTAGTTTAAATATTTTAGCCCCTGTTATTTAGGTTTCGAAAATACCTTTTGCATCAAAACCAGAGACAAACATTTTTAAAACTATAATAAAGATTTGTCAAAATAGGATAATATTTTTTAAAGTGAGTTTGTGCTCTGTTTTTGAATGAGCTTTTTATTTTATTACTATTATTACGACGTTAGATTCCGCGTTGGACAAAGGACTTGGACCCGAAGACCCAGAGTACCTAGCGGACCAAGGCAATCAACCCTTTGACCATGTGTGAGAAAACAATTTCATGCATGCCAAGTTGAATACTTTATTCCGATGCATATAGTTAAGATTATTTGGTGCACCCCATCATGGTGTTACCGATGGCTCCTCTGGAGCATTTGCACTGAGCATGATCCTGTCATCTATGAGGGTCACGCTGATAACATGTTGACAAGTAGACAGTAGTGCAACTCATAGAAAGAGCTTGTGCATGATGATGGTAACATAGAGTTGATATCAAAGGTTTTATAAAAACCCCGTCGGGTGCCACTAATGCCCGAGGGTGATGATGAGTTAGGTGACCACTTGTGAAGGAAGTGGTGCACTAAGAGTATTTTGTGTGAGTGCTTTCGGAAATGGGATTAGATTTATGATGTGTCGACCGTCCCAACCTTACATGTGCGACCATGATACCCCTTTATGGGACGGGGCTTTGTTGATTACTTTGGTCGGTGCTAGTGGCGGGAGTGATATGTGGTCACTCTCGTGACGGGGTCATACCAGGTAGGTCGACTATGCCGTTTTACGTGTTCCGGGCACATCATTGGTCCCCGCATGGATGCTATTGTCCAAAGTTGGTGCTCATAAGACGTACATCATGTGGGCTGGGTACCAATCGAGTGGACTCTTTTCTATTGTTGTCAGGGGAAAGGCAATGATCGGGTACTTACCTCAGGTATGTTATATACCGTGAGTCGTGGATGACACGGAAGTTTCCCGGGTCTCGTGGTTACGCCGTACAACCTCTGCAGAGTGTAAAACTATTCGAATATCCGTGTCCACGGTCAAGGACAGTTGGGTGTTGTTTCTTAAACTATGTCCAGTCGTTTTCGCATAAACCAAGTGAGTGAGTGTGTGTTTAAAGGTGTTATCTGAGAGAGTTGATGTGGTCAAGTTTGGTGACTTGATATATCGGGTGAACCCGAAGTGTTCAACCCTCACCATATATGTTGATATTTGTAACCCGTTCTTATGATTACCATCTAGTTTATGATGCATATCCACACAAGTAATTGATCATGCATATTCTTAAGTAGAGCTCATTTTCCACAAAGGCTGCATATTACTTTATTATCGCACCAACTGCATTATCCATATCATGGGTTGTTTGCGAGTACTTTCAAAGTACTCACTGGCTTGCCACTGGTTATATTATTGACCAAAAATGGAGGAATCGGAGTTTGGAGAAGAATTCGTCATCGGAGACGGACACGCGAACTAGGACGCTTCCCAGTCAGAATGCGTGTTGGTGAAGGCAGATGGCATGGGCTCCCATTTATTACCAAGATTTCGGCTTGTAGATGTACCGGTGTGAGTGGCCTTATAGGCCCTACCTATGTGAAACTTGACCATGGTGGTCATTTGTTGTATCAAGCGGCATGTTTGGATGTAAGACTCTTAATATTCAGTATCTATGTGTTCAGTGAGCATTGATCTCGTGGATCACTAAGCACGTTCATTCGGCAATCTCGACTCGTAAGTCGGGGTCCCATGGATAAATATGAATTGATGCCGCAAAGAACTGTTACAGGAGATAGAATGGTATTTGATTTCAGGAAATTAAATAAGGCTACTAGGAAAGATCATTATCCGCTACCTTTTATTGATAAAATGCTAGAAAGACTATCCAAACATACACATTTTTTGCTTTCTAGATGGTTATTCTGGCTTCTCCCAAATACCTGTATCAAAAGAGGATCAAGAGAAGACTACTTTTACTTGACCTTTCCGTACCTTTGCTTATAGACGTATGCCTTTCGGTTTATACAATGCACCTACTACCTTCCAAAGATGTATGATGGCTATATTCTCTGACTTTTGTGAAAAGATTGTTGAGGTTTTCATGGATGATTTTTCCATTTATGGAACTTCTTTTGATGATTGCTTGAGCAACCTTGATTGAGTTTTGCAGAGATGAGAAGAACCTAATCTTGTCTGGAATTGGGGGAAGTGCAACTCTACGGTTAATGAAGGCACTGTCTTGGGACACAAAATCTATGAAAGAGGTATTGAAGTTGATAAAGCTAAAGTTGATGCCATCGAAAAAATGTCGTGACCAACAGATGTCAGAGGTATAAGAAGTTTCCTTGGAAATGCTAGTTTCTATAGGAGATTTATTAAAGACTTCTCTAAAATTTATAATCCTCTCACTAATATTTTGCAAAAGGATGTTCCGTTCGTTTTTATGATGATTGTGTAGAAGCATTTGAAATTTTGAAGAAAGCCTTGATCACTTCACCTATTGTTCAACCACCTGATTGGAACCGACCCTTTGAAATTATGTGTGATGCTAGTGATTATGTTGTTGGTGCTGTTTTAGGACAAAGAGTCAATAAGAAATTAAATGTCATCCATTATGCTAGTAAAACTATAGACAGTGCAAAAAAAAAACTACGCTACCACCGAAAAGGAATTTTTTGCAGTTGTGTTTGCTTGCGATAAGTTTAGACCTTATATTGTTGATTCTAATGTAACTTTTCACACTGACCACGCTGCTATTAAGTACCATATGGAAAACAAAGATGCTACACCTAGACTTACTAGATGGGTTCTTCTGCTACAAGAATTTGGTCAACATATTATTGATAGAAACAACGCTGATAACCCCGTAGCAGATAACTTGTCTAGATTAGAGAATGTTCTTGATGACCCACTACCTATTGATGATAACTTCCCTGATGAACAATTAGCTATCATAAATGCTTCATGCAATGCTCCTTGGTATGCTTATTATGCTAACTACATCGTTGCTAAATTCATACCGCCTAGCTTCTTGTACCAACAAAAAAAGTTATTCTATGATTTAAGACATTACTTTTGGGATGATCCACACCTTTATAAAGAAGGATTAGATGGTATTATTAGATGTTGTGTACCTGAGCATGAACAGGGACAGATCCTACACAAGTGTCACTCCGAGGCCTATGGAGGACACCATGGTGGAGATAGAACTGCACACAAGGTATTTCAATCTGGTTTTTATTGGGCTACTCTCTTCAAGGATGCTTGTAAGTTTGTCTTGTCTTGTGATGAGTGTCAAAGAATTGGTAATATTAGTAGACGTCAGGAAATACCTATGAATTACTCTCTTGTTATTGAACCATTAGATGTTTGGGATTTTGATTATATAGGACCTTTTCCAAAATCCAACGGGTATACTCATATTCTAGTTGGTGTTGATTTTGTTATTAAGTGGGTAGAAGCTATTCCAACTAGTACTGTTGATCGTAAAACTTCTATTAAAATGCGGAAAGAAGTTATTTTCCCTAGATTTGGAGTCCCTAGATATTTAATGACTGATGGTGGTTCACTCTTTATTCATGGTGCTTTCCGTAAATTGTTTTCTAGGTATGATGTTAATCATAAAATTGCATCTCGGTATCATCCTCACTCTAGTGGGCAAGTAGAATTAAGCAATACAGAAATAAAGTTGATCTTGCAAAAGACCGTGAATAGATCTAGAAAGAATTAGTCTAAGAAACTTGACGATGCATTATCAGCTTACGGAACCGCTTACAAAAACCCAATGCGTATGTCTCCGTATAGAATGGTCTATGGTAAAGCATGCTACTTACCTATATAGATAGAACATAAAGCTTACGGGGAAATTAAAGAGCTTAACTATGATTTCAAACATGCTGGTGAGAAGAGGTTATTTGGCATTAGCTCACTTGATGAATGGAGAACCCAGGCCTACGAGAATACTAAGTTGTTTAAAGAAAAGGTTAAGAGATGTCATGATAGAAGGATACAGAAGCATGATTAAATGTAGGTGATCATGTCTTTCTATACAAGTCTCGTTTAAGATTTTTTTGCAGGAAAAATTCTCCCTAAATGGGAAGGGCCTTACATTATCGAGAAAGTATATCGTTCTGGTGCCATCAAGATCAACAACGCCGAAGGCACAAATCCAAAAGTGGTGAATGGACAAAGAATGAAACATTATATCTCAGGTACTCCCATAAATGTTGAAACTAATATTATCAATACCATAACTCCGGAAGAGTACATTAGGGAGACCTATCAGAACGCTTCGGACTTCGACAAGGAATAGGTAAGCAAACCGACTCCTAAACTTTTTCAATTGCAATTTTTACCACTTTTGGTATATTTAAAAAATTAGGGAAATTTAAAGCAGTCCGGAGCGTGCACGATGAGGCGACAAGCCAGGAGGGTGCGACCTACGCCCCTGGGCGTGCCCTACAGGCTTGTGGCCACTCCATGCATCCTTCGGGCACCGTTTTCTTGTGGAATACTCTTTCGGATATGCACGCATGCAGAAGAAAGCTCGTTCTCATGGGGAGTGATGACTTCACATATAAGAAGTATGTCGATTGAAATTTGTTGTGAGTTGACAAACAAAGCTATTGGTCATTGTTGCAATTATAAGGAAGTAATAAAGAAAGAGAGGTTCACATATAAATATATTATCTTAGACATTTTTTTATGATTGTGAGCACTCATTAAAATATTATATGCTAAAAGGTTGATATTGGACAAGGTAGACAACATAATGAGTTATGTTTGCTTATTTCCGAATACAAGTTATATGGTTGTAGATCCTTCAACATGTGTCGCTTGCTTCCACCTCAAATTAGCTAGAAATTCCTGCACCAAGTAGAGATACTACTTGTGCATCCAAAAAACTTTAACCTAGTTTTTCCTTGAGAATCCACCATACCTACCTATGGATTGAGTAAGATCCTTCAAGTAAGTTGTCATCGGTGCAAGCAATAAAAATTGCTCTTTAAATATGTGTGATTTATTAGTGCAAGAAAAATAAAATTTGTACAAACTTGTGGTATAGAAGAAGTAAAAGCGGCAGACTGCATAATAAAGTTTTTTATCATGAGGGGCAATATAGAGTGACGTTCTTTTGCATTAAGGGATTACGCACCAAACTACAAAAGCGCATGACAACCTCTGCTTCCCTCTACGAAGGGCCTATGTATTACCTGTACTTTATAGTACTTAACTTTATGGAAGAGTCGTGGTGATCTTCACCATTTCCTTTATTTCTCCTTTATCTTTTGGAAAGCATCATGCGTTGGGGAATAATCTACAGAAACATATCCACTCGGATGTGGGTGATCATGACAACCTCTGCTTCCCTCTGCGAAGGGCCTATCTATTACCCTTGAGGTAAATAGTTGGGAGGAAAAACTATAAGACCCTATCTTACTCTGTGTCCGATTGAAGCTTTGACCTCATAGGTACCGCTTGAGTGTTAGCAATTATGAAAGATCGTAAGATGATTAAGTATTGACTCTTTCCTACGTTGCAATAAATTGGACTTGCTTGAGTGACTGAAATCATAGTTTGTTAGTTCTCAATAGACTTCTTGATTCATATTTCCTTGTGACTGAATTTTTTACTCTAGCATAACATATTCTATGTCAATATCTGTTGTTATTCTAAATATAACCATGATGACGTCCGTATTTTATTTTATCGACACCTCTATCTCTAAACATGTGGGCATATTTATCGATCTCGGCTTTCCCTTGAGGACAAGCGAGGTCTAAGCTTGGGGGAGTTGATACGTCCATTTTGCATCATGCTTTTATATCAATATTTATTGCATTTTGGGCTGTTAATACGCATTATGTTACAATACTTATGCCTTTTCTCTCTTATTTTACATGAAGAGGGAGAATGCCGGCGGTTGGAATTCTGGACTAGAAAAGGAGCAAATCTGAGAGACCTATCCTGCATAGTTCCAAAAGTCCTGAAAAGTTACGGAGAATTGTTTTGGAATATATAAAAAATAATGGGAGAAAGAAATACCGAAGGGGACCCACCAGGAGGTCACAAGTGAGGGGGCGCGACCTACCACCCTGGTTGCTCCGTATAGGCTTGTGGGGCCCTTGGCAGGCCTCCGGTGCCCATCTTGTGCTATATGAATGGTATTGACCTGGAAATAATCAAGAGAGAGCTTTCGAGATGCAGAGCCGCCGTCACGAAGCAGAATTTCGGGAAAACCAATCTAGAGTTCCGGTGCAGCTATTCCGCCGGGGAAACTTCCCTCCCGGAGGTGGAAATTGAAGCCATCATCATCACCAATGATCCTCTCATCAAGAGGGGGTAAATCTCCATGAACATCTTCACCAGCACCATCTCCTATCCAAACCCTAGTTCATCTCTTACATCTGATCTTTGTCTCAAAACCTCATATTGGTACCGGTGGGTTGGTAGTAGTGTTGATTAATCCTTGTAGATGATGCTAGTTGGTTTATTTGGTGGAAGATTATATGTTCAGATACTTAATGATTATTAATAATCCTCTAATTATGAACATGAATATGCTTTGTGAGTAGTTACATTTATTCCTGAGGACATGGGATAAGTCTTGTTATAAGTAATCATGTGAATTTGGTATTCGTTTGATATTTTGATAAGATGTATGTTGTCTCTCCTCTAGTGGTGTCATGTGAACGTCGACTACATGACACTTCACCATTATTAGGGCCTAGAGGAAGGCATTGGGAGGTAATAAGTAGATGATTGGTTGCTAGAGTGACATAAGCTTAAACCCTAGTTTAGGCGTTGCTTCGTAAGGGGCTGATTTGGATCCATATGTTCAATGCTATGGTTAGATTTATCTTAATTCTTCTTTCGTAGTTGCGGATGCTTGCGAGAGAGGTTAATCATAAGTGGGATTTTTGTCCAAGTAAGGGCAGCACCCAAGCACCGGTCCACCCACATATCAAATTATCCAAGTAACGAACGTGAATCATATGAGCATGATGAAAACTAGCTTGACATAAATTTCTGTGTGTCCTCGGGATGTCTTTTCTTTATATAAGAGTTTGTATAGGCTTGTCCTTTGCTACAATAAGGATTGGGCTACTTTTCTGCAACATTGTTACATTTGTTACTTGCTACCCGTTACGAATTACCTTATCACAAAACTATGTGTTATGGATAATTTCAGTGATTGTAGAGAATACCTTGCTGAAAACCGCTTGTCATTTCCTTTTGCTCCTCGTTGGGTTCGACACTCTTACTTGTCGAAAGGACTATGATAGATCCCCTACACTTGTGGGTCATCACACTACTTTTAAACATTATTTGTAGCGCCATATCAGTAGCGCGGTGCCCCGCGCTACTGATAGCCCTTAGAACGGTGCTACAGCTAGGCTTTTCCCTAGTAGTGAATGTTTACCTTCGAGTGAGTGTTTCTACTGCTTTATGCACTCACTCTTAGCTTTCTTAGCATCAAGGCTGAGGCACACGTCCTGCACCTCTTTCTCCATAGCATCATAGCGGCTCCCGAGCCCCTAGACATTCTGCCAGCAACAAATACAATTATTCAAAATTCAGCAATGGAAACTTTAAGATTGAAAGTGCGTTATATCGACTAGAGGGGGGGGTGAATAGGAGATTATTATAATTTCATCACTGAGGAAATTCCTTTTGAGGAAATTCCTCACTGATGACTAACTAGCAGCGGAAAAAACAAAGGATCAGGACTGCAAAGTATCACTACATCTGTTTTCAAGGTGAAGAATATGAAAAGTAGTTTGCACAGTATGCAGGCACAGCGAATAGAGGTGAAGAATAACTCGCGTGAAGAATTTGGGGTTGAGGAATTTCAGAGAAAGTTTTTAGCAAATTCTTCAAACAATGACAATGAACATATTCAACATACAGTATGAGGAATTGGAAGAGTTGAAGAAATAGAACCCATTTCACAGTGAAGGCAGTGGTTGATGACCTAGTTCCAACTATTGTGACAGTTGTACATCTGGTTTGGAGCGGCTTGGTATTGAAACCAAAATACACACAGTCCGGAGACACACAGTCCCAACCGTATTCTCCTTGGGCTAAGAACACACAATCCTCGCCCAACACTCATGGTAAGTACGAAAGCAGCTAAGTACGAAACAACATTGGGGGGAAGGTGATGAAGCTGCACACTGAAAAAGTCAAGAAATGCACAGAAAAAAGAGTTGTAGGGGCATGGAGAAACCTCACTCCACATGGGTGACGAGGAGCACCTGCTCTCCTCCTTGTGATGCAGGCTCCCACTCGCCCTCCTTCGGCAGGTGCCACATCCTCGGAGCCACGAGCCCCTGGCTCTCTAGCTCCAGCAGACAGCTCTTGGATACGCAACACGCCATCCAATCGCCATGGATCCAGTCCGATGGCAGCACTCCGACACTCGACAAGGACCCGTGTGAGCTCTTCTTTCCTTGCTCGGCCTTCACCGTCGAGCTTCTTGTCATGTCGCTCGGTGAAGCGACCGAGGCATGTGGTGGCTAGAGGCAGAGTGGCAGAACTCTGAATGGGGTAGCAAGGTAATATAGGAGGAAGAAAACACCAGATCTGGGAGGGTGTCTCTCTCTGGTCTCGGTCCCCCCTTTTAGACACTTGATAGAGGATTTACGACCATCAATCAACCTTCAAAAAGAAGATCTCGAAGACCCCTTGGACAGTGCACCTCCTGCACGTGGCGAAATACCAAGCGTGGGGATTGAGGCACCTTGCCAATTCCCCACTCCCCATGATGCAACCTTTTTCACTCCATCGAGCGAGCCCCCCTCGATTCAAAAACTGCGGAAACTCCACGTGTTTCCTTTCCGAGTGGATCTTGCATCCTTTTGCTCATAACCAAATGGTCAGTCCCCGCAACGTCTCATCCCTCCATAGGACTCCATTCACTCGGATATGCGCAAAGATGTCCGGGTGCCCTCATCAGGGCGCGAGTAGCATCCATCCAAAACCTCCACCTAGTCATTTGGAGCTCTGGGCTTACCCGCATCCGGGCCATCAATTCATCTCCCCAAGAGATAAGGAAACGCTACCTAATGGAGGCATACAAACACGTCCAATCATACGGAATATCTCACTCCTGAATCCGTAGTGGCTTACTTCAAACCTAAGTGAAATAGCCTTGATCGAGATGCTTCGAGTGTCTCCGAGACACTGAGGGCACTAAGAGGTGTCTTACACTCAGCCAATCAAACCTAAACCGATTCGGGTGCTACTGATGGGGGTTTCCCACTGGGGATAGGGCCATGGACCAGCTATCGAGGGCCCACCTAGGTCCCCACATAGTCAGTAAGTACGGGGTCTACCGATGCAGTCTAAGTCTTACTCACGCATGCAGAATCTCACTCGGACATGTAGAGTCACTCAAACCATCTTCGGTCACTCAGATGTTCACCCACACTCAGACTAAGAGGAAGCACGGACGATGAAAGGACTGCAATGGCCAGGGACTTAATCTCTCACATAAAGCGCCATGAAGCTATACATTATGAGTAACGTATATTTAGATTTCTAGTTTTAGGTAACTTTCATAGTTATTGTCATTAAATGCGCTTGAAGTGGTGTTCGCGTGTCCAAGGGCATTCTATATAAGCCTGCCTTGAGCTCCTAGATAGGGGTTAAGGATTCTATGTATTCACACCCCCATAAGAAACATTAAGCCTCCGGGCTCAAGACGTAGGGTCTTTACCAGTCCCGAGTGGGGCCCAAGATCGTACATCCGAGTGTTACAACTGCACCTTATCTCTTCCTCCGTTCGTACCCCTACATCCGAGCGATACTCTTGTCAAGTTCATTCGCTCGACACCGGGAGCCTTTGACAATGGTACTTGTTGTTGGACACGATGAGATTAGAGGCGTAAGTATATAGGAAGTCTTTGAGGTCCATTATTTCCCATCTGTTCTAGAAAAATACTAGACTAGTCTTCACAGTGAGGTGGCAATACACACTACAAGAGCTGGTACATTTAATTAATAACCTGAGCCACCATGTTGGTGTCACAAAATTAGCCTTACCCTATAGTGTTATCATGTCTCTGAGTGGAGCATGTTTCCGGAATTATGCGTACGCACCTCTTCCTTCCATTCACCGACATATGGGCCATCCTGAGGTAGACCCACAGGACATAGGATTAACTATTTATGGTGAGAAGGACCATATACACTAGTAGAATTGAGATTTAATGCACCTTCTTGCACGTCTCTCCATCTTCTTCCTCCTTTGTTCCCCATCTCCATCCCCACACCATTTCCCCCTTTCACTGCTCGTCCGCCTACACCATCTTCCTCGGTCGCTCGCGCACACCATCTCCCCCGGCTTACTACTCGCCTACACATGCCATCTTCTTTGATCACACACCCGCATCCACTTCCCGGGTCCCGCTGTTGGTGTACAACAATCTATGGGGCTGGAGGACCCCTTTATGTTTGGTAGAGCTCTCGACATACAAAGATCATCATGAACCACAAAGCACACAAGTGTTTTTTACCCAGGTTCGGGCCGCTGTGAAGTGTAAAACCCTAGTTCGGCTTTGGTGGATTATGAGTGGATATGCCCTGTCATACAAAGAATGCAACATTGCCGACAAGGAGCTTGGAAACAATACAACAATACTTTAAATGGGATGGTTTTTGACCCTTGTAAAGGTTGCCATGAGCCTCCTTTTATATGTGAAAGGGTTCACTAGAGGGCCTCAAAAGTGGTCAAACTCCTGACGTAGCTACAACGTTGACATACCTAAACCTACCTAACACTTACAATGTAGGACACACACATTAAATGCACTGTTAGGTGTCATGCTGGGACGAAAGATGGTAAGAGAGTGTAGCTCCACATCTTTCGTCAGCCGAACTTCCTTTTATTACTGTGACACGTCACTGGATAGGTGTCAATAAAGTTGGTCTTTAGGTCTTGAATCGCCACATGCCCCTGCAAGCATAACCTAACCACCTACGTGGCCACCACCTGTCAGCAAGGTCATGTCAGGTAGGTGTCGAAGAGTGGTGGAGGAGGGCCGAGCTTGGTGGTTTGGCTTTGCCGGTCTTGAGTCTTGTTGGCAATATGGAGGATAGCTTGCCGGGAAGGCTACATCCTGATAGCCTAAACCTTGATATTTAGTACTTCCTTAGTACTTTTTGAAGACCTACCTCGAGATTTCTTCATGGTATTTGACTACCATATCTTGAATTATATTTTGGAGCAGCTCCATCCTCCTCCAATACCTTCCCTGCAGGGAGGCCGCAACTATTTATGCATAGTGAGGGGTATGAACACTATTACTTATAAACTGTGTTGGAATTTACCTCGAAGAGGGGGAGATGCACAATAGTGGAGGTAAGTATTTACCTCAGTGACAACCAAGGTTGTTGAGCCGATAGGAGGACCACACAAATTCCTGTGTTCAACCCCTACACACAAAAGTGCATGCATTTGCACCCAACGCATGCAAGAGGGTTGTCAATCCCCTTGAACTCGTTACTTGCAAGCGAGAAGTAATGATAGATAGATAATATAAATAGAAAATAAAATAACTGTAAATAAAAGACAAAAATATTTTAGGTGTTTCAAATATACTTGCGAAGACGTGGGGGGCATAGTTTTTGCTAGAGGCTTCTCTCGAAGAAAGCATACGATCGGTAAACAAATTATTGTTAGGCAATTGATAGAAAAACATAGTATTGTAATACTTATTCATGGAAATGGTTTTCAGGACCCTGATCTTAAGTCATAGGAATCCATCCTGTAACACATCACATCACTTTGCAGTCTCACACACGGTTATCCGCACGGCTGTCACTTACCTTGGCCGGACCGTTTGCTTCTGCTGACTCACGTATGCAATTGTGTCACTAGCATTCCAATGTCAAAGAACCCGGATCGACATAACTAGTTATAAACCCAAGTGGCACATCCGTACAGAGACATGCATACATAAACCTACAAAGCAGGTGTCGGTCATCAGCGTGTGTAGATGAGTCATAGCAAACTACAAGGACTCCATTACACTATGAGACATTTCCCCTAAGGGACAAACATAGCAACAAAGACTGATACATGCCGGTAAACCAATCTGTCCGGAACAGTAGAAAGCTACCAAGACTCAATTGAATCACAAAGGGGTATTTCTTTGTAAAGAGTACTACTAAATGCACACAACTAGGTGTTGAACCCCATACATATCGCAGCACATCACACATACGCATGACGTACCCAATATGCATAGATACAACAATGGCATCACAACATAACCATACAACATCACAACAATTATTTAGAAGGCTCAGAAGAGCCTAGCATAATATGTTCATACAGATAGGGGTCACATGACCGACACTCCGGTCATACACACAAGGTCATACAAGCCATGCGGAAGCATTAAAGTTGTGTGAGTACGGACAGATGAAAGGTAACAGGCATAAAGCCTGACTATCTACAGTTCCCTTCCAAGGGGGCAGAACGTAGCTAGGACAACATCTACTCGTCATCGTCAGCATCTAGGTAGAACCCACCAGATGGTCCGTGGGTGTCTTCTGCAACAGTTATTAATTAAACATGAGTACGAAAGTACCCACCAAGAGTTTAAATCATATCTATATATTCATGCACATGTATCCACAAGGGGGGTTCTGGGGTTTCATGCAGCAATCCAACTTTGACTCTTGGCTAAACTATACTACGACTACGAGTACTTTTGAACAAGTTTGAGAAATCATACACGAGTCCACTATCTCCACAACAATACACCACCATGGATCCTTTCTCGTCTCCCTATGAGATTGCCATCCATGGTACTCACACTTGTCTTGATACTTTTTTGAAGAGCCATTAAAGTTGTCTATGAACAACATGTCACATCCCTGAAACCCTAATCAAGTTAGCATTGTGTTCATATCTTCTTTGCATTGCATCCAAGAAAATTTCAACAAGAACAAAGCAAGTGGTGAAGGAAAACTCAAAAACCCTAGCCACTTCTCAAATTCAAAGGAATTATAAACTTGCTCAAATCAATGGCCTCAAGAAAAGTTCAACTTTTCTGATAATTCTTGAAAGCAATTAAGCAATGAAGAAAACCATTTTCTTAATACAATTGGCATTTTAAATAAATGCAAAAGACTACTGGTTTCAAGTTTTAAATTTGAATTCAAAAATATATAGTTTCCAAAAATGCTAAAAACTTTATGGGTGATTGGAAATATTCCAACTAACACCCCAGCATTTTTCAAACTATTTCTTAGTTTGCTTTTGAAGCCAAAACAAATAGAAATCAATGTCAGTATTAAAACAGAAACAAAACAGAAAAAAGAGGAAAGACTTACCTGTCGCCCTGAGGAGGCCCAGCCCACCAGGGGTAGGGTCGTCTTCTTCCTCTGGCTTCTGGCAGAGGAGAGATCGACCACGGCGGCCTCCTCCACCTCCTGCATCGCCGTGGAGACCTCCGGTGCCCCCCAGGACAGCGCGACAACGGGGATAACCTCCCCGAGCGCGTCCCTATCCGTTCCCGAGCGCCATTTCCACCCTCTCCTCTCAGGTTCTCTCCTCCCTCCTCCTGCAACCATTGCCAAGAGCTCGAGCTCGAGCTGCCGTGCCCCTAGCCATAGGGAAGCCCCCCCGAGTGTTCCATCCTCTCCGCAACGTCGAGCCCGACACGTACGACGTCGAAACCATCCTCCCCGAGCCTTGTAACGCCTCCAGTGTCGTCGTCTTCAACCTTCGGCCGCCGGCAAATCGACGGTGGATCGCCGGCTACAACCCCTCCCCAAGCAGTCTGAGCCCAGCTTCACCTCCATCGTGAGCTTGCGAGCACTTCCCCTCTGTTTCCCCACTCTCTCCGGCACTCGAGCCCCGAGACCCATGAACCTGAGCTCAGGCAGCCGCCTCGGCTCGTCGCCGGCATGCTCCGGCCATCCATAGCCCCTCCTGATGCCCGTAGAGGATGAGGCCGAGCCTGGGGATCATCCCAGTGCTCTCGACACTCGATTCCGAGCACCATAGTGCGTTTTAGTGCGTCTCCGGCGAAGATCTGCAGCGGATCTGGTCGTCGCCGGTCAGTCTCCGGCGGGGGACGATGTGGCTGGCCTAATCTCGTTGGATTAGCACTAAGCAGCCACTGACAGTGGGCCCTAGCAGTGGGTCAAACCCACTTAGGGGCTGGGTAGCGCGGGATTAGCTCCTAAGAGGCTGACCAGTGGGTCCCTCCTATCAGGTTTGACCTGACCAGGTCAGTTGACCTGCTAACGCATTGCTGATGTAGTTATGACGCAATAAGTGAATTTCTGATTTAAAAGAATTCCAGAAAAATGCTAAAACTTCTACAAATCATAGAAATTAATCTGTAACTCCAATGGAAATAATTTATATATGAAAAAGTATGAGAAAAATCCAAGGAATCTGAATATGTCATTTTCAAACATGTTTGATAATGTTAATGGACCCAAACATATAGAATAATGAATAAGTTAAATTTTGTAAATGCTTTGGAGATGGAATTTGAAAATCATTTGAATTCCACTTCAAATGTTATGATCAAACTTTGTTCAAACACAACCAGCAACTTAGCATATCATTTCCATGCATGTTAAAAACAAGTTGATCTGAGCATCAGGTCGAATCAATTAAAATGATATTCGAGAATACCTCGTTTGAAGTGATATTTGAGTTTGATTCAAATCAACTTCAAACCTAATAAATGGTAGCTATAATAGTATACCACCTCGCATCCTCATGCCATGCTCATGCATCATCTTGTTGCACATGATTGTTATTGATTGTTGTCATTCTTTTCGGTAGGCTCCGCTCCTCCGGATTCCACCGAATATCCGACTGACAGATATTGTCCCTCCTCTGAGCAACAAGGCAAGCAACCATTTTGATCATCCCGATAAATCCAATGTTCTCGCTCTTGCACTTACTTATTGCATTAGGATCAAATGCTTCAAATGCTTTTGCCACGTTAGTTGAACCCACTTCCTTTGCATGACCTGTCCTTGTCACAGTAAATA
This sequence comes from Hordeum vulgare subsp. vulgare, assembly GCF_904849725.1. Lineage (NCBI taxonomy): Eukaryota > Viridiplantae > Streptophyta > Magnoliopsida > Poales > Poaceae > Hordeum > Hordeum vulgare. Next base: position 263,309,301 of record NC_058519.1, on the reverse strand, counting down.
GCTGAACCTTGCAACCTAGCATACCTGGTAGTTGCTTGAGCCATGATGTGCCTTATCCTGCTATGCATGCTATGCTTAGAGTTGTGTATGGTGTGTCATCTAGGAGATGAACAGAATTGTGAGAATGTGTTCAATAAGTAAAGGTGGTGTGTTGAACCTCATTTGGTAAAGGTACCGGTGAAAGGCTATGTAGGAGTACATGGCGGGTTGTTTTGTTGGAACCATCCTTAGGAACTGAGTTCCGTGTATGTAATCCAAGAGTAGATAGTACCACATGTTGGGATACTTAATTGACCCTCTCGACTTATCAATCACTTAGTGCTCGGTCCAGGAGTTGCAAGTAGTTTCTGGTCTTTATAGTCATGCTGGAGGCCGTGCATAGTGCTGACCTGAGAGGTGGGCTGTGATGCGGTAGGCAGTGGCACGGTGTACCAAGTGGCACCCGGATGGTGGGCTTGGGAACCCTGTGCGCATCGTTTGGGGCCGTGGTGGAAACCTCGGCCGGACTTTCGTGCGGGTTACCCTCAGATAGGCGATAAACCTGGACTAAGTATTAGCATGGTTAACTGTTGTGGCCGACTCCCTCGCTGGGCTTCCGCTTGAAGGTTGCCGAGGTGCATGACGTGCACATGGCGATAAGTGGCGAGAGCGTGTGTGAAGAAGTACACCCCTGCAGGGTCATGATCTATTCGAATAGCCGCATCCGCGGATATAGACTACTTGGAGACATATGTTGTTCATAGATAACTTCAATGGCTACTCATAAAATTGTCAAGATAAGCGTGAGTGTCGTGGACAGCATTTCTGTATGGAGACGGAATGATTCCACGATAGAGTATTGTTGTGATGTTAGTGGACTCGTGTGCGAGAAATCAAGTTGTCAAAAATTATTTGAAAATGCAAGTTGTCTAGACACGAGTCAAATGCTGGCTTTCCGCATGAAACCCCACAATTCTTTATTGATACCTTGCATGAGTAGATAGTTATCCTAACGTCTTGTTGAGTACCTTCGTACTCATGTTTGCTTAATAATTGTTGCAGAGGTTGTTAATGACCCAAATGGAGGGTTCTTCCTAGACATCGACGACGCCAAGTAGCTCGTGTCGCAGCTACGATCTGGCCCTAGGGTGGGTCTGTAGTATAGTCAGGCCATGTGCCTTCTAGTTTCATCTATCTGTACTCAGACAATTTAATTACTTCCGCTGGCTTGTAACTTGAATGACTGTTATGATGGGTCGTGAGACCCCTACTGTGTAATATTATATGTGTGGCTCTTTCGATCCTCCTAAATTAAGCTTGTATGTTTATGGTTATGTTGTGATGCCATCGATGTATCTATACATATCGGTATGCTATGCGTACGTGTGTCGCACTTGATATGTAAGGGGTTCGATTACCTAGCCATAGACTTTAGTAGCATTCCTTACAGGGAAATGCCCCTTTGTGATCCAACGAGCCATGGTAGCTCGCTACTGCTCCGGACACATTGGTTGACCGGCGTGTGTCCTTCATAGCTGCTGTGTCTGTCCCCTTTTGGGGAAATGTCACGCAATGTAATGGAGTCCTTGTAGCTTACTACGACTCGTCTACATTCGCTGGTGACCGACACCTGCTTTGCTGGGTCATGTATGCATGACCGTGTGCGGAACTGCCACTTTGGTTTATGACTAGACAGGCCGATACGGGTTCTTTGTCATTGGATTGCTAGTGACACAATTGCATACGCGAGTCAAAAGGCGCAAACGGTCCCGGCTAAGGTAAGGCTGTAGCCGTGGGGTTAACCGTGCGTGAGACCGCAAAGAGATGCGATGTGTTACAGGCTGGATTCCTATGTTTTAGGATCGGGGTCCCGACAGTGTTGGTATCAGTGCCTGACTGACTATAGGACTACTAAGCCAAACTGGTCGAAGTTGAGTCTAGAATTGCTTTAGTTATATATAAGGGGATTGTTTGTGGAAGGGAATGTAAGACTCTTGTTCTCTTCTCAAGTTATTCTATTCTGGTCATCGTCGTCTTTTCTGGGGGAATTAACGACTAGGTTACTCATCTTCTTTTAGGCTCGTGTTTCTAATCTGTAGATTATAAGACTACGTGTCGAGAGTTATATTGGGTTTCTTCTATCCCTAGGAAAAAGGAAGTAAGTTTGATGATCAGAGAATTGAACTTGATAGTTGAGTGGTTACGCTATTCTATTTTTGTGTTTTCTCAAAATTGTTTTTGAACATTTACAGCCGTTATGCTGCCCAATTTTGCATTCAGAGCTCTAATGCTTTTGCATTACTCTCTATTTTCAGATGCCTGGTCGCCCTTCTCATCAGGTGGTTCGTCTGACCAGGTGCATTGATGTGCCGGGTCATACGGCCATGTTGGTCAGGGTGATGTCGGTGTGCGGTTACCGCTGTTACCCAGAGTACACAGTCGAGGAACAATATCGAGACTTCAACCAGAGCTAGTATATCTGCACTGTTAGGATATTTCCAGACTACCCTGGAGCTGAGGAGCCAATCCATTGGTCCTATGGATTGGGAGTCACTATTGACATGGCAGTACAAGATGCTGCCTATTCAATGCTGACCATTATGAGGGCGAGACATGCACTGTTGCAGAATTCAGAGTTCTGCTATGTTCCTGCCTCTCAGTCTCGTGAAGAGGGATATCTCAAGGGGTTTATTTTGATTCCTCTATGGAGGATCCGCTATTGCAGTCCACTGCTGAGATGCTAGAGAACAGAGACAGGGATGCTCGTGCTCTCCGCATCGAGCTGTATGCCACACGTGCCCGTCTGTGGATAGCTTTGACGCAGCTGGCACCGGTAGTCCAGACGGGGTACGGAGATATGGAGATGCTGAACCCTGTTAGGACCCATCTTCCGGCCCATGTTGACTGGCCAGCTATAGGAGGAGTCACCCCTCTTCGGGGACCCCTACTACCACCAGTCAGGGGACCAAGGCCACATCCGTTTCCTTATGGATCCCAGGGATCTCAAGCCAGAGTGTTTCCTGATCCGCAGGTTGAGCTTCCAGGCCATGGAGGCAATCTTTATGAGATGTTCTATGCGGATGCCCGAGCCGTGAGTGGAAGGATAGTATGGTAGTAGCCGTACGTTCACAGTCCTGTGTGACTTGTGAAGTATGCTTGTGATGTGAAATGAATTCCGAATGCCTAGATAAATAATGTATAGGAAGCTTGTAAGCCTCTGATGAGTAGTTTCATAATTTTAGTAGTTTGCTCTTCGTTTAAGGTTGTACTGAACTATGTAAGGGTGTGTATGAACCATGGTGTATATATAGCAGTTGCTTGTTACCATGTTGTTCGGATATTCATTTCCGCATTCCATGTGTTCAGTGCATTCTTAATCCATAGCTAGTATTGATAATGATTTTGGTTTAAGCTGTGAGTTTGTTTGTCAGGATGGTGTTCACCAGGTTGAACCGTGCCCCTGCTCATGAGCAAGGCGAGGCTAGTCAAGCGTTGCAGGAAGACCTGCCTCACCGGCCCTCTCTGGCGGAAGTGATGCTTGAGGCAGAGAGAAACAAAAGAGAGACCAACCGACTGTTAAAGCTTATTGAGCAGAATACGGCTCGTCAGCCCAAGAATGCCGCAGTGTCCCTCGATGACTTTGTGAAGCTGAATCCTCCAAAGTTCCATCACTCTGTCGATCCCCTCGACGCTGATGATTGGCTGTGTAGTATCTCACGTAAGATTCGCTCTGCGAATGTTGCTGAGGCCGACAAGGTGACCTTTGCGGCGTATTTTCTGGAAGGACCCGCCAATCTGTGGTGGGAGAACTTTGAAGCTATGCGTCCTGCTGAACCAGCACCCACATGGGCAGACTTTAGTGTGGCCTTCCGTCTGCACCATATTCCAGAGGGCCTGATGGACAGAAAGAGAGAGGAGTTCTGTGCATTCACCCAGGGCAAGTTGACCGTGGATGCCTATAGCCGCGAGTTCGGTAACCTCGCCCGCTATGCAAGAGAGGAGGTGTCTACTGACGCCAAGAAGCAAGCAAGATTCCGTAAGGGTCTGAGCCCCGAGCTTCGTCGTGATTTGCGTCTTCACGAGTGTGCGAGCTTCCAAGCCCTGGTCAACAAGGCGATTAGTGCCGAGACTGGTCATACCAACTTTGAAGCCACAAGGAAGCACTCCCGTGACTTTGGCTCGTCATCTGGTTCCGCGTTTCCAAAATGCAGGCTGTGGGTTCCAAACAGTTATCTGCCGCCAAGATACACTCCGAGACCATCCTACGTGGCGCCTCAGACGAATCAAACCAACCCTCCAACAAAAACCTATGGTGGTCCAGCTAGCAATGCTGCACCACGTGCCAACCAAGTGATATGCTACAAGTGTGGACAACCAGGGCACTATTCCCGTGAGTGTCCTCAGAATGTGGGTGCCAAGCAACCCGGTAAGTCCGTCGGGCAAAGCAAGTCGGGCAAAGCTTAATATGTGAAGCCAACTCCTGCACGTGGCCGTGTGAACTATGTCTCAGCAGAAGAAGCTAAAGAGGATCCCGACGTCATACTGGGTACGCTTCTTGTTAATCATCACCCAGCGTCTGTTCTTTTTGACACTCGGTCTTCTCATTCCTTCATTTCAGAAAGTTATGCACAGTTGCATAACATGTCTTTTTGTGATATGCCAATTCCATTGGATGTCCAAACCCCTGGTAGCAAGTGGCAAACCTCTAGGATAACCTATGACAATGAAATTCTAGTAGACATGCTAGTTTTCTAGCCTCATTGATAGCCTTGAAATCTTCGGATATTAATATCATATTGGGTATGGACTGGATGTCAGCTCATTATGCCAAGATTGATACTCATACTGGAAATGTTTAGCTTACCCATCCCTTGGGTGAGATAGTCAATGTCTCTACTCGAGTTGCCAAATGCCAACTCTACTCCCTCAATGCCAACCCTCTTCTGGAACTTGAAGACATCCCGGTAGTCCGTGACTTTCCGGATGTTTTTCCAGAGGAACTGCCAGGAATTTCACCTGACAGAGATGTATAGTTCGTAATAGATCTTGGTCCGTGAACTGTTCCAATAGCCAGAAGACTATATAAGATGTCACCCCTGGAGCTAGCCGAACTTAAGAAGCAACTAGATGAGGCCTTGAATAAAGGTTTCATTCGTCCTAGCTCTTCTCCTTGGGCTTGCCACGTCCTATTCGTCAAGAAGAAAGACGGAACTGATCGGATGGTTGTAGATTACCGACCAGTTAATCTGGTCACCATAAAGAACAATTATCCGCTCCCCAAGATCAACAACCTGTATGATCAGCTCGCTGGATCCTAAGTCTTCTCCTAAATGGATTTGAGGTTGGGATACCATCAAATCAAGATCAAGAACGGGCACATTCCAAAAACGGCTTTTGTTACTCGTTATGGCAAATACGAGTACACCGTCATGTCCTTCGGTTTAACCAATGCCCCAGCCACCTTCTCTCGTCTGATGAACTCAATCTTCATGGAGTATTTGGATAAATTGTTCGTGGTATACCTCGATGATATTCTCATCTACTCGAAGAACGAACGAAAACATGCCGAGCATCTAAGGCTGGTATTGATGAAACTTCGAGAGCATCGCCTTTATGCCAATTTTCAAAATGTGAATTTTGGTTACCAGAAGTGACCTATCTAGGTCACGTAATCTCTGGTAAGGGTATTTCTGTCAATCCCGAGAGAGTTCAAGCCGTCCTTGATTGGACTCAACCTGAATCGGTTAAGCAAGTTAGGAGTTTTCTTGGTCTAGCGAGCTATTGTCGCCGCTTTGTCGAGAATTTCTCCAAGGTTGCAAAGCCTCTAACTAAACTCCTCAAGAAGGATAAAAAGTTCGAGTGGACACCACAGTGTGAGCATAGTTTTCAGGAACTGGAAAGACGCCTAACTTCCGCACCTGTGTTGCTACCACCAGATTTTTCAAAGGACTTTGTTATCTGTTGCGACGCCTCGCGACAAGGATTAGGTTGCATTCTCATGCAAGATCGTCATGTGATTGCATACGCATCTCGATAGTTGCGTCCACATGAGGATAATTAGCCCACACATGATCTTGAGCTTGCAGCTGTAGTCCATGCACTAAAAACCTGCCGACATTACCTTCTGGGTAATCGTTGCAAAATATTCACTGATTACCAAAGTATGAAATATATCTTCACCCAGCCGGATTTGAATCTCAGGCAAAGACGGTGGGTTGATTTGATCTCGGATTACGACTTAGGGATAACTTACACCTCGGGGAAGGCCAATGTTATGGCTGATGCAGTAAGTCGTAAATCTTATTGTAACAACTTGATGCTACAACAAGGTCAACCACATCTCTATGAGGAATTTCGGAAGTTAAATATCGATATTGTTCCTCAAGGATTCCTTTCTACCCTGGTGGCGAAGCTTACTCTTAGGGATCAAATCATAGCCGTGCAGGCTTATGATAAGGGTATATCCCGGATCAAGGAGAATATTGCTAGCGGTAACGCTAGGGATTTCTCCATCAATGAGAAAGGTGTTGTGTTCTTTCAGAACCGTTTAGTGGTTCCTAAGAGCAAACGTCTGCGGCAATTGATCCTTAAGGAGGCTCATGATTCTCCTCTCACCATTCATCCCGGTAGTACTAAGATGTATCAGGACCTACACTAGAGGTTCTGGTGGACTAGGATGAAGAGAGAAATTGCTGAGTTCATTGCTAACTGCGACGTTCGTCGTCGAGTTAAGGCAGAACATCAAAGGCCTGCTGACACCCTTCAACCTTTAGCTATTCCTGAATGGAAATGGGATAAAGTTAGTATGGATTTCATTACCGGATTTCCCAAGACCAAGAATGGAAATAATGCTATCTTTGTGGTCATCGACCATCTCTCCATAGTAGCTCATTTTCTTCCAGTTCGTGAGAGTATAACAGCTAGCCAGCTAGCAGAGTTATATATCTCTCAAATAGTGTCTCTTCATGGTGTTCCCCTAGAGATTAACTCAGACCGTGGGAGTATCTTTACTTCTCGCTTCACGGAAAGTTTTCAGAATGCTATGGGGACTCACTTATCTTTTAGCACTGCTTTCGATCCTCAATAGAGTGGTCAAGTAGAAAGAGTGAATCAAATCCTAGAAGATATGCTCCGAGCTTGTGTTATATCATTCGGTATGAATTGGGAGAAGTGCCTTCCATTCGCCGACTTTGCTTATAACAATAGTTATCAATCAAGCTTGGGCAAAGCTCCTTTTGAAGTTCTCTATGGACAAAGATGTCGAACACCTCTTAATTGGTAAGAAACCGGAGAGAGGCAACTCTTTGGCCCGGATATGATCCATGATGGAGAAGAGCAGGTTCACATTATTCGTGAAAAGTTGAAAACAGCACAGTCTCGTCAAAAGAGCCAATATGATCGTCATCATAAGGCTGTGACCTTTTAAGTTGACGAGAAGGCTTACCTTCGGGTTACACCTTTGAAGGGTACCCATCGATTCGGTATCAAGGGCAAGTTGGCTCCTCGTTACATTGGTCCTTTTCGCATTCTTGCCAAATGAGGAGAAGTTGCCTACCAGTTGGAACTTCCTCCGCATCTTTCCAAGGTTCATGATGTCTTCCACGTCTCGCAACTCAGGCATTGCTTTTCAGATCCTATCCGTGAAGTGGACCACGAAACGCTTGAGCTCCAAGATAACCTTTCATACCGAGAATACCCCATGCATATTCTTGATCAAGCTGAGCGTACCACTTGACGTCGAAACCTCAAGTTTCTTAAAGTTGAATGGTCAAATAATTCTAAAAAGGAGGCAACCTGGGAAAGAGAGGATCGTCTCCGACTTGAGTATCCTGCGTTATTCCCGACGACTTCTAAATCTTGGGACGAGATTCTTTTGAGTGGGGGTGAGTTGTCACATCCCTGAAACCCTAATCAAGTTGGCATTGTGTTCATATCTTCTTTGCATTGCATCCAAGAAAATTTCAACAAGAAAAAAGCAAGTGGTGAAGGAAAAATCAAAAACCCTAGCCACTTCTCAAATTCAAAGGAATTATAAACTTGTTCAAATCAATGAACCCAAAATGGCCTCAAGAAAAGTTCAACTTTTCTGATAATTTTTGAAAGCAATTAAGCAATGAAGAAAACCATTTTCTTAGTACATTTGGCATTTTAAATAAATGCAAAAGACTACTGGTTTCAAGTTTTAAATTTGAATTCAAAAATATATAGTTTCCAAAAATGCCGAAAACTTTATGGGTGATTGGAAATATTCCAACTAACACCCCAGCATTTTTCAAACTATTTCTTAGTTTGCTTTTGAAGCCAAAACAAATAGAAATCAATGCCAGTATTAAGACAAAAACAAAACAGAAAAAAAAGAGGAAAGACTTACCTATCGCCCTGAGGAGGCCCAGCCCACCAGGGGCAGGGTCGTCTTCTTCCTTGGCCTTCTGGCAGAGGAGAGATCGACCACGGTGGCCTCCTCCACCTCCTGCTTCGCCGTGGCGACCTCCGGTGCCCCCTTAGGACAGCGCGACAGCGGGGATAACCTCCCCGAGCGCGTCCCTATCGGTTCCGGAGCGCCATTTCCCCCCTCTCCTCTCAGGTTCTCTCCTCCCTCCTCCCGCCGCCATTGCCAAGAGCTCGAGCTCGAGCTGCCGTGCCCCTAGCCACAGGGAAGCCCCCCGAGTGTTCCATCCTCTCCGCAACGTCGAGCCCAACACGCACGATGTCGAAACCATCCTCCCCGAGCCCTGTAACGCCTCCAGTGCTGTTGTCTTCATCCTTCGGCCGCCGGCAAATCGACGGTGGATCGCCGGCTACAGCCCCTCCCCGAGCAGTCTGAGCCCAGCTTCACCTCCACCGTGAGCTTGCGAGCATTTCCCCTCTGTTTCCCCTCTCTCTCCAGCACTCTAGCCCCGAGACCCATGAACCCGAGCTCCGGCAGCCGCCTCGGCTCGTCGTCGGCATGCTCCGGCCATCCATAGCCCCTCCTGATGCGTGTAGAGGATGAGGCCGAGCCTGGGGATCATCCCAGTGCTCTCGGCACTCGACTCCGAGCACCACAATGCGTTTTAGAGCGTCTCCCGCGAAGATCCGCCGCAGATCTGGTCACCGCCGGTCAGTCTCCGGCGGGGGACGACGTGGCCGGCCTAATCCCGGTGGATTAGCACTAAGCAGCCACTGACAGTGGGCCCTAGCAGTGGGTCAAACCCACTTAGGGGCTGCACAGTGCGGGATTAGCTCCTGAGAGGCTGACCAGTGGGTCCCCCCTGTCAGGTTTGACCTGACCAGGTCAGTTGACCTGCTGATGCATTGCTGATGTAGTTATGACGCAATAAGTGAATTTCTGATTTAAAAGAATTCCAGCAAAATGCGAAAACTTCTAAAAATCATAGAAATTAATCTGTAACTCCAATGGAAATAATTTATATATGAAAAACTATAAAAAAATCCAAGGAATCTGAATATGTCATTTTCAAACATGTTTGAAAATGTTACTGGACCCAAACATATAGAATAATGTTTAAAAATTTTATATATGCTTTGGAGATGGAATTTAAAAATCATTTGAATTCCACTTCAAATGTTATGATCAAACTTTGTTCAAACACAACCAGCAACTTAGCATATCATTTCCATGCGTGTTAAAAAAAGTTGATCTGAGCGTTAGGTCGAATCAATTAAAATGGTATTCGAGAATACCTCCTTTGAAGTGATATTTGAATTTGATTCAAATCAACTTCAAACCTAATAAATGTTAGCTATAATAGTATACCACCTCGCATCCTCATGCCATGCTCATGCATCATCTTGTTGCACACGATTGTTATTGATTGTTGTCATTCCTTTCGGTAGGCTCCGCTCCTCCGGATTCCACCGAATATCCGACTGACGGATATTGTCCCTCCTGTGAGTAACAAGGCAAGCAACCATTTTGATCATCCCGATAAATCCCATGTTCTCGCTCCTGCACTTACTTATTGCATTAGAATCAAATCCTTCAAATCCTTTTGCCACGTTAGTTGAACCCACTTCCTTTGTATGACCTGTCCTTGTCACAGTAAAGAGCTGAACCTTGCAACCTAGCATACCTGGTAGTTGCTTGAGCCATTATGTGCCTTATCCTGCTATGCATGCTATGCTTAGAGTTGTGTATGGTCTGTCATCTGGGAGATGAACAGAATTGTGAGAATGTGTTCAGTAAGTAAAGGTGGTGTGTTGAACCTGATTTGGTAAAGGTACCGGTGAAAGGCTATGTAGGAGTACATGGCGGGTTGTTTCATTGGAACCGTCCTTAGGAACTGAGTTCCGTGTGTGTAATCCAAGACTAGATACTACCACACGTTGGGATACTTAATTGACCCTCTCAACTTATTAATCGCTTAGTGCTCGGTCCAGGAGTTGCAAGTAGTTTCTGGTATTTATAGTCATGCTGGAGGCCGTGCATAGTGCTGACCTGAGAGGTGGGCTGTGATGCGGTAGGCAGTGGCACGGTGTACCAAGTGTCACCCGGATGGTGGGCTTGGGAACCCTGCACACATCGTTTGGGGCCGTGGCGGAAACCTCGGCCCGACTTCCGTGCAGCTTACCCTCAGACAGGCGATAAACCTTGACTAAGTATTAGCGTGGTTAACGGTCGTGGCCGACTCCCTTGCTGGGATTCCGCTTGAAGGTTGCCGAGGTGCATGACGTGCACATGGCGATAAGTGGCGAGAGCGTGTGTGAAGAAGTACACCCCTGTAGGTTTATGATCTATTCGAATAGTCGCGTCCGCGGATATGTACTACTTGGAGACATATGTTGTTCATAGATAACTTCAATGGCTACTCATAAAATTGTCAAGATAAGCGTGAGTGTCGTGGACGACATTTCCGTATGGATAAGGAATGATTCCACGATAGAGTATTGTTGTGGTGTTAGTGGACTCGTGTGCAAGAAATCAAGTTGTCAAAAATTATTTGAAAATGCAAGTTGTCTAGCCACGAGTCAAATGCTGGCTTTCCGCATGAATCCCCACAATTCTTTATTGATACCTTGCATGAGTAGATAGTTATCCTAAAGTCTTGCTGAGTACCTCCGTACTCATGTTTGCTTAATAATTTTTGCAGAGGTTGTTAATGACCCTAATGGAGGGTTCTTCCTAGACATCGACGACGACGAGTAGCTGGTGTCCCAGCTACGATCTGGCCCTAGGGTGGCTCTGTAGTATAGTCAGGCCATGTGCCTTCTAGTTTCATCTATCTGTACTCAGACAATTTAATTACTTCCTCTAGCTTGTAACTTGAATGACTGTAATGATGGGTCGTGAGACCCCTACTGTGTAATATTATATGTGTGGCTCTTCCGAGCCTCCTAAATAAAGCTTGTATGTTTATGGTTATGCTGTGATGCCATCGATGTATCCATACATATCGGTATGCCATGCGTACGTGTGTCGTACTTGATATGTATGGGGTTCGATTACCTAGCCGTAGACTTTAGTAGCATTCCTTACATGGAAATGCCCCTTTGTGATCCAACGAGCCATGGTAGCTCGCTACTGCTCCGGACACATTGGTTGACCGGCGTGTGTTCTTCTTAGCTGCTGTGTCTGTCCCCTTTTGGGGAAATGTCACGCAGTGTAATGGAGTCCTTGTAGCTTACTACGACTCGTCTACATTCGCTGGTGACCGACACCTGCTTTGCTGGGTCATGTATGCCTGTCCCTGTGCGGAACTGCCACTTTGGTTTATGACTAGACATGTCAATCTGGGTTCTTTGTCATTGGATTGCTTGCGACACAATTGCATACGCGAGTCAAAAGGTGCAAACGGTCCCGGCTAAGGTAAGGCTGCAGCTGTGGGGTTAACCGTGCGTGAGACCGCAAAGAGATGCGATGTGTTACAGGCTAGATTCCTATGGCTTAGGATCGGGGTCCCGACACAACATATGTTTCCAAGTCGTACATATCCGAGGACGCGGCTATTAGAATAGATCATAACTCTGCAGGGGTGTACTTCTTCACACACGCTCTCGCCACTTATCGCCATGTGCTCTTCACGCACCTCGGCAAACTTCAAGCGGAACCCCAGCGAGGGAGTCGGCCACGCCCGTTAACCACACTAACAGCTAGTCTAGGTTTATCGCCTATTTGAGATTGAACCCGCACGGAAGTCCGGCCGAAGTTTCCGCTATGGCCTCTAACGATGTGTGCGGAGTTCGCAATCCCACCACCCAGGTGCCACTTGGTACAACGTGCCACTGCCTACCGCATCACATCCCACCTCTAAGGTCAGCGCTATGCACGACCTCTAGCATATGCTACAAACACCAGAAACTACTTGCAACTCCTAGATCAGGTACTAGGCGATTAATAAGTCGAGCGGGGTCATACTTCAAGGCCCAACATGTGGTAGCATCTAGTCCTAGATCACATACAGGGAACTTCCTAGTACTAGGAGATTAATAAGTCGAACGGGGTCATATTTCAAGGCCCAACATGTGGTAGCATCTAGTATTGGATCATATACATAGAACTTAGTTCCTAAGAAAGGTTCCAATGATACATCCCGCCATTTACTCCTACACAGCCTCTCTCGGTACCTTTACCAAATTAGGTTTAATACTGAGCTTTTAACACCAGAGCACATCCATTCACTTCGGGTGATCATCCAGATGAAACAGGTATGACACAACTACAAGCATAGCATGCATGGCAAGGTAAGACAAATCATGGCTCAAGCATCGACCAGGTATGCAAGGTTGCATGGTTCAGCTATTTACTGTGACAATGATAGGTCATGCAGAGGAATGGGTTCAACTACCGAAGCAAAAAGCATTTGAAATGATGTGTCCTAATGCAATAAATGAGAGCAGGAGCGAGAACATGAGATTTTATCGGAATGTTCAAAAGGGGTGCTTGCCTTGTGGATCAGCGGAGGGATACACTCCTTCAGTTGGATACTCCCGAGTATCTCGTGGAGCGAAGCCTACCGTAATACAAACAGATAATAATCAATACACGACAAGTGTAACAATATGGTTCATGACCATGGCATGACAAGAATATGTTGGATGATCTAATGGATCTATTAATACATTGGTTGAAGCTGGTTTGAATCAAAGATTCAAATTCCACTTCACATAAGGCATTTTCAAATACCTTTAATTGATTTGACCTCATGCTTAGGTATAACTTGTTCTATCATGCATGGTAAAAGCACCAATGGATTCCTTGGATTTTTTCGATAAATTTTCATATATAATTAATTTCAATCTGAGTTAGAAATTAATTTCTATGAATTATTGAGATTTTATCCTATTTCTGGAATTTATTTAAACCAGAAATGGCTTTACTGCATCATCTTTGCGTTAGCATGATGTCATCTAGTTAAACTGACCATTGCAGGTGAAACCTAACCAATGGGGTCCACTATTCAGTGACTCAGGGTTGGCTACGGTCTATGGCAGGTGGGAACCTACTGTCATTAACTCAGGGTCAAATCCCGCATTGACCCTGGCTTTGACATCAGCTAGGGCCCACTTTCATTAGTTGTTAGTCACACTAATCATTAGGATTAGTTCCCAACTACTGGCTAGATCGGCCCTCACCGGAGGGTCGCCGACGATGACCAAAGTGGCAGCAGCGCGTCGCTGGAATCATGCTGCAGGCAGCTGCTCGGCTCGCGGAGACCACCGGAAGAACGCCCGCACTCGGCCTCATCTAGCTACAGGGTCAGCTGACCTCAGGGGTGTCGGAATCATGGCCGGCATCAAGTCTTGCGGCTGCGGGAGCTCACGCTAGCTCGGGGTCGAGGCTACAGAGAGAGAAATCCCAAAAAGAGACCACCTACACCCTCTATGCAAGCACATGATCCTAATAGCGCCACTGGCTCGACCGGAAAGACACCAAAGCGTCACCAGCCTCAAGGTCCGCGGCAGAGCTTTTTGGGCTCCGATGGCAACGGTGGCTACCGCGGGAATGGCCAAGGAAAAGAGGGAAATGGGTTCGGGGGCCCACGGCGAAGCTGAAACCGTCGGAGGAGAGGTCGTGGAGGGACCGGAGATGGCAAATCATCGGCGACGATGGTCGGAAAAGAGGAAGAAGACGAGGTTGGGGTCGTCGATTTAGGGTCTTCAGCGTCAATTCCCTTGGCGGAGAGGACAAGAGGACTAGGCGAAGCTCGAGGCATGGTCAAGGAGGCGTGGCTACGACTGGAGAGGCGTAGCTACTGCGACTAGCTCTCGGCTGTGATGGTCATGGTGCTAGAGGGGAGAGAACACGAGAGAAGGCGAGTCTGAGGCTTGGGATGTATCGGGACAATGCCGGGGAGGCTTATCCCACTCGCCACCTCGATGAGTAGGAAAGCAGTAGTGTGCCGGAGGCACAACAGGCGGCGACCAGATCCTCCTCTGCGAGTCGGTAGGAGGAAGACGACAGGGGAGGCTTGATGGGCTGGGCCACTTAGCGCCAAGTATGTCTTCTGCCTTTTTTTTGTTTTGTTCTATTCTCTAATTGTGACATTTGTTATATTATTTTATTTGACCAAAAACCGTAGCTCAAAAATAGCTGCAACATTTTATAACATTTAGTTTGAATATTTTCAAACTGCCACAAAAGTTTCAACAACTTTGGAGCAACTAAATATCTATAGTGCTTTTATTGAATATTTTCAGTGGCTTCACTGATTTATTTAAAATGCCCAAATTGTTTTGAAATCATCATTCACCTCTTATATGTTGATCCCAACATTTATAAGACATGGTGAACATTCTTTAAGGCCATTTTGGGTTAATTGAAAATCACACCTTTTTGAATTGTTTTAATTGGGTGAGATGCTAGGGTTTATTAATGCCCATTTCAAGTTTGAAAAATTAAACATGATCCACACTCTAGGAATGCACAAAACACAAGAAAACATAGCAATGTGACAACTCACCCCCACTCAAAAGAATCTCATCCCGAGATTTAGGAGTCATTGGGTAGAGCGCGGGGTACTCTAGTCGGAGACGGTCCTCCCCTTCCTAGGTTGCTTCTTTTTCACAATAGTTTGACCATTGAATTTTGAAAAACTTTTTGTTTCAATGTTGTGTGGCACGCTCAGCTTGATCAAGAATACGAACAAGGTATTCTCGATATGAAAGGTTATCCTAGAGATCAAGCGTTTCGTGGTCCACCTCATGGATAGGATCCGAGAAGCAACGCCTGAGTTGCAAAACATGGAAAACATCACGGACCTTGGAAAGGTGCGGAAGAAGTTCGAATTGGTAAGCAACCTCTCCTTTTTTGCAAGAATGCGAAAAAGGACCAATGTAACAAGGAGCCAATTTGCCTTTGATACCCTTCAGAGGTGTAAACCGAAGGTAATCCTTCTCGTCAACTTCAAAGGTCACAACCTTATGATGACGATCATATTGGCTCTTTTGACGAAATTGGGCTGTTTTCAACTTTTCACGAATAATGCGTACTTGCTCTTCTACCTCCTGAATCATATCCGGACCAAAGAGTTGCC
This sequence comes from Hordeum vulgare subsp. vulgare, assembly GCF_904849725.1. Lineage (NCBI taxonomy): Eukaryota > Viridiplantae > Streptophyta > Magnoliopsida > Poales > Poaceae > Hordeum > Hordeum vulgare. Next base: position 263,293,849 of record NC_058519.1, on the reverse strand, counting down.
TTGCTCCGGTTTCTAACTAGTTAAGAGGTGTTTGACATCTTTGTCCATAGAGAACTTCAAACGGAGCCTTGCCTAGCCTTGATTGATAATATTGTTATAAGAAAATTCGGCGCACGAAAGGCATTTCTCTCAATTCATGTCGAAATATATAAGACAATCTCAAATCATATCTTCCAAGATTCGATTGACTCTTTCTACCTGACCACTTGATTGAGGATGGGAAGCAGTGCTAAAGGAGAGATGAGTCCCCATGGCATTTTGGAAGCTTTCCCAGAAACGACAGGTAAAAATACTTCCATCGTCTGAGTTAATCTCCAAAGGAACACCATGAAGAGACACTATTTGAGAAATATATAACTCCGCTAGCTTACTAGATGTTATAATCTCTCGAACAGGAAGAAATTGACCCACTTTGGAAAGACGATCAATGACCACAAAGATAGCATTATTCCCTTTTTGGTCCTGGGGAATCCAGTGATGAAGTCCATACCGACATTATCCCATTTCCAGTCAGGAATAGCTAAAGGTTGAAGGGTGCCAGCATGCCTTTAATGTTCTTCTTTAACAAGATGAAAAATGTTGCAGTTGGCAACGAACTGAGCAATTTCTCTCTTCATCCTAGTCCACCAGAACCTCTGGCATAGGTCTTGATACATCTTGGTACTACCAGGATGAATCGTGAGAGGAGATTCATGAGCCTCCTTAAGGATCAACTTCCGCAGATATTGGCTCTTAGGAACCACCAATCGGTCCTGAAAGAACACAACACCTTGAGCATCCATGGAGAAATCTTTAGTGTTCCCGCTAGCGATATTCTCCTTGATCAGGGATATACCCTTATCACGCTTTTGGCCAGCTATGATTTGATCCCTAAGAGTAGGTTTCACCACCAAGGTGGAAAGGAATCCTTGAGGAACAATGTGGAGGTTTAACTTCCGAAATTCCTCATGGAGAAGTGGTTGACCTTGTTGTAACATAAGATTGTTACAGTAAGACTTACGACTTGGTACATCAACCATGACATTGGCTATCCCCGGGGTCTAAGTTATCCCAATATCATAATCTGTGATCAACTCAACCCATCGTCTTTGCCTGAGATTCAAATCCGGTTGGGTGAAGATGTATTTTAGACCTTGGTGATCTGTGTAAATTTTGCAACGATTACCCAGAAGATAATGTCACCAGGTTTTTACTGCATAGTCTACATCTACAAGCTTTATATCATGTGTTGGATAATTATCCTCATGTGGATACAACCGTTGAGATGCGTATGCAATCACATGATGATCCTGCATGAGAATGCCGCCTAATCCTTGTCACGAGGCATCAGAATAGATAATAAAGTCCTTAGAAAAATCTGGTGGTACCAACATGTGTTTAAAAGTTAGGCATCTATTCATTTCCTCAAAACTAGGCTTGCATTGTGGGGTCCACTAGAACTTTTTATCTTTCTTGAGGAGTTCAGTTCGAGGTTTTGCAACCTTGGAGAAGTTATCGACAAAGTGGCGACAATAGCTCGCTAGACCAAGAAAAGTCCTAACTTGCTTAACCGATTCAGGTTGAGTCCAATCAAGGACAGCTTGAACTCTCCCGAGATTGACAACAATACCTTTACCGGGTTTACGTGGCCTAGATAGGGCACTTCCGGCAACCAGAATTCACATTTAGAGAACTTGGTATAATGGCGATGCTCTCGAAGTTTCATCAATCCCAGCATTAGATGCTCAACATGTTCTTGTTGATTCTTTTTGTAAATGAGGATATCATCAAGATAAACCACGATGAATTTATCCAGAGACTCCATGAAGATCGAGTTCATCAGGCGCGAGAAGGTGGCTGGAGCATTGGTTAGGCCGAAGGACATGACAGTGTACTCGTATTGGTAATAACGAGTGATAAAGGACATTTTTGGAATGTCCCCGTTCCTAATTTTCATTTTATGGTAACCTAACCTCAAATCCATTTTGGAGATGACTGAGGATCCAGCAAGCTGATCATATAGATCGTTGATCTGGGGAGAGGATACTTGTTCTTTATAGTAACCAGATTAACTGGTCAATAATCTACAACCATGCGATCTGTTCCATCCTTCTCTTGACGAAGAGGATAGGACAAGCCCAAGGAGAACAACTAGGATGGATGAAACCTTTATTCAAAGCTTCATCGAATTGTTTTTCAAGTTCGGCTAACTCTAGGGGTGCCATCTTATAGGGTCTTCTTGATATTGGGATGGTTCATGGGAAAAGATCTATCATAAAATCTACATCCTTGTCAGGTGGAACGCCTGACAGTTCCTCTGGAAAAACATCCGGAAAGTCATGGACTACCGGATGTCTTCTAGTTCTCGAAGAGGACTAGCATTGAGGGAATAGAGTTGGCAGTTGGCAACTCTAGAAAAGACATTAACTATCTCACCCGATGGATGTGTAAGCTGAACATTCCTAGTATGAGTATCAATCTTGGCGTAATGAGATGACATACAGTCCATACCCAATAGGATATTGATATTTGAATATTTAAGAGCTATGAAAGATGCAAGCAAGACTAGCCTATCCACAAGAATTTCATTGTCATGGCTTACTCTAGAAGTCTGCCATTTACTACCAGGAGTCTGGACAGTATAAAAAAGAACAGATGCTGGATGGCAATTGACAAGAAGCATATCCAAAAGGATGTTGGGATCCTCTGAAGCTTCTTCTGCTAAAACATAGTTCACATGTCTACGTGTAGGGGTTGGTTTCACATAGAATGCTTTGCGTTGCTTTCCACGTCCAACAGGCTTTCCAGGTTGACTTGCAACATTGTTGGGAGGACACTCGCGTGAATAGTGACCTGGTTCTCTGCACATATAGCATACCACTTGGTTGGGCATGGGGCATCCTTGGTAGCTGGACAACTATAATTCTTGGCTGGAGGGTTAGCCTCATTAATATGAGGAGCCACATAGGATGGCCTCGTGGTGTACCTTGACGACAAAGAGCTATTCGGGACCCACAACCGGTGCTTCCGAAATGCGGTGCCAGATGAGGAACCAGAATCACAAGAGTGTTTCTTGGTTGCTTCATAGTCAGTATGTCCAGTCTCAACACTAATATCCTTGTTAACAAGAACTTGGAAGCTCGTACAGTCATGTGGGCGAGTTCACGATGAAGTTGAGGGCATGGTCCCTTGTAGAACCTTGCTTGCATCTTGGCATCAGTTCACACCTCTTCAGTTGCATTGCGAGCAAGATTTCCAAACTCTCAGCTATATGCATCCACAGTCAGCTTTCCATGAGTAAAGGCACAAAACTCCTCGCTTTTGTGATCCATTAGACCTTATGGAATGTGATGTAGATGTAAGGCAACACTGAAGTCAGCTCAGGTGGCTGCTGGTCCAGCAAGGCGCATAGCTTCATAGTTTTCCCACCACACGTTAGCGGGGCCTTCCAGAAAGTAGGTAGCAAACGTCACCTTAGCAACCTTAGCAACATTGGCATCACGTATCTTGCATGTCCTACTCGTAAGCCAATCATCAGCGTCAAGGGGGTCGACGAAATGATGGAACTTAGGTGGATTGAGCTTCACGAAATCATTGAGGGTCACTAAGTCATTACGCTGTTGGCGAGCCGTATTCTGCTCGATATGCTCCAAAAGTCTATTAGTTTCTCTCTTGTTCCTTTCTGCCTCTAGCATAACTTCCGCAAAAGATGGTAGGTGAGGCAGTTCTCCTGAGCTGCTTGGCTGCTTTCACCCTGCTCATCAGCAGGAGCACGATTGAGCCAGGTGAACACCATCGTGACAACAAAACTCATAGCTTAGACAAGAACGACATCAACTCTAACAAGGAATGCACTAAGCAATATGGAATGCGGAAATAGATATCCAAACGTCCTCGTAACAAGCAAACTACCATATATACACCGTGGTTCATACATACACCATAATATAGTTTAGTACAAGCCTAAAGTAAAGAGAAAACTACAGAAATGATGATACTACTCATCAGAGGCATTCCAAGCTTCCTATACATTATTTATCTAGCCTCTGGAACTCAACTCACACCTCAGTCATATTCCACAAGACCCGGAGGACTGTGGAAAATACAACTGCTACAATACTACTACACCATTCACGAACTAATACATACGCATAGAACATCTCATATAGGTTTCCCCTATGACCTTGGAGCTGAACCTCAGGGTCAGAAACACCCTAGCCTGAGATCCCTCGGAACCATAAGGACACGTATGTGGTCTAGGTCCCGTGACTGGTGGCAACAGAGGTCCATGAAGAGGGGTGACACCTCCAACAACAGGGCAATCTACATGGGATGGCAAATGAGTCCGTACTGGGTTCAACATCTCCATGTCTCCATAGCCTGTCTACACGACAGGTGCTAGCTGTGTCAAAACTATCCACAAACGAGCACGAGTAGCATAAAGCTCCATGCGAAGAGCACGGGCATCTTGGCCCTATTCTCTAGCATCTGGGTGGTAACCTGCAGCAACGGGTCCTACAAAGAAGAATTATAGTAATCTCCACTAAGATAACCTTATTCTCCTGGCTGAGAGGCTGGGATATAGCAAAACTCTGTATTCTTCAACAGTGCATGATTTGCTCTCATGGTAGTCAACATTGAGTAGGGATCATCCTCGACCGCAATATCAATGGTAACCCCCAATCCGTAAGAACAATGGATTGTCTCCACAGCTCTAGGGTAATCTGGATATACCCTAATAATACACATATAATGGCTCTCGTTAAAGTCTCCAGACTTCTCCTCCACTGTATACTCTGGGTACCAGCGGTAACCGACTACTATCATCATCATGACCAACATGGCCGTGTGACCCGGTACATCGATACACCTAGTCAAATGGACCACCTCACGAGAAGGACGAGGAGGTACCTGAAATAGAGAATAATTCAAGGCATTAGAGCTCTAGGAAAAATTGGGCAGTTCAATGGCTGAAAATTCTCAAAAATAAGTTCAATACATCTTGCAAAAGATTGGATAGCATAACCACTTAACTTTCAAGATCATGGTTCTATGGTTAACAATTTTACTCACAAAGGAAAAACTTGAAACTGGAGTTGTCACACAAACAAATTTCCCTACAAGTCTACAGAGTAGTAACACGTGATCCTGAGAGATAGATAAGAATCCGAGTTCTTAACCCCGTACAGAAGTTGAGAGACTTAGAATAGAATGACTTGATAAGAGTAGAAAAAGAGCCTTACGTTCCCTTCCACAATCAATTCCGGTATGTAACTAAAGAAGTTCTAGACTCCACTTCGACCAGTTTGGCACGGCAGTCCTACAGTTAGTTAGGCTCGGATACCAACGCTATCAGGACCCTGATCCTAAGTCATAGGAATCCAGCCTCTAACACATCACATCAATTTGCGGTCTCACGCACGGTTATCCCCACGGCTACCACCTTACCTTGGTCAAGAGCGTTTGTGTCTTTTTACTCACGTATGCAATTTTGTCACTAGCATTCCAATGTCAAAGAACCCGGATTGACATAACTAGTTATAAACCCAAGTGGCACTTCCTTACACAGACAGGCATACGTAACCAACATAGCAGGTGTTGGTCAATGATGAGCCACAACTGTAGGGGATATATCGCAGTCCTTTCATAAGTAAGAGTGTCGAACCCAACAAGGAGCAGAAGGAACTGACAAGTGGTTTTCAGCAAGGTATTCTCTGCATGCACTGAAATTATCGGTAACAGATAGTTGTGTGATAAGATAATTCGTAGCGAGTAGAAAGTAAGAAAGGTGCACCAAGATGGCCCAATCCATTTTGTAGCAAGGGACAAGCCTGGGCAAACTCTTATATGAGGTAAAGCGCTCCCGAGGACACATGGGAGTTTATGTCAAGCTAGTTTTCATCATCTTCATATGATTCGCGTTCGCTACTTTGATAGTTTGATATGTTGGTGGACCAGTGCTTGGGTGCTTCCCTTACTTGTACAAACATCCCACTTATGATTAACCCCTCTCGCAAGCATCCGCAACTACAAAAGAAGAACTAAGACAAAGTCTAACCATAGCATTAAACTAGTGGACCAAATCAGCCCCTTACGAAGCAACACATAAACTAGGGTTTAAGCTTCTGTCACTCTAGCAACCCATCATCTACTTATTACTTCCCAATGCCTTCCTCTAGGCCCAAATAATGATGAAGTTTTATGTAGTCGACGTTCACATAACACCACTAGAGGAAAGACAACATACAACATACAACATGACAACTTATAGTAAGACTTATCCCATGTCCTCAGGAACAAAAGTCACTAATCACAAAGCATAATTATGTTCATGATCAGAGAGGTATTGAATAGCATTAAGGATCTGAACATATGATCTTCCACCGAGTAATCCAACTAGCATCAACTACAAGGAGTAATTAACATTACTAGCAACCTTACAAGTACCAATCGGAGTCGCGAGACGAAGATTGGTTACAAGAGATGAACTAGGGTTTGGAGATGAGATGGTGTTGATGAAGATGTTGATGGAGATGAGTCCCCTCCAATGAGAGGAGTGTTGGTGATGACGATGGCGATGATTTCCCCCACCGGGAGGGAAGTTTCCCCGGCAGGACGGCCCTGCCGGAGCTCTAGATTGGTTCTGCTTAAGTTCCGCCTCGTGGCGGTGGCGTCTCCTCCTGAAAGCCTTCTCCTAATTTTTTCTCAGACGAAACCTTCCTTATATCAGAATATGGGAGCCGGAGGGGTAACAGGGGGCCCACAAGCCACCCAGGCGCGACGAGGGGGGCAGGGCGCGCCTGGCAGGCTTGTGGCCTCCTCGTGGCTCCCCTCCAGTAGTTCTTCCGCCCAGTATTTTTTATAAATTCCAAAATAATTCCTCGTTGATTTTCACGGCTTTTGGAGTTGTGTAGAATTGGTATCTCAAACTTGCTCCTTTTCCAGCCCAGAATTCCAGCTGCCGGCATTGTCCCTCTTCATGTAAACCTTATAAAATAAGAGAGAAAAGGCATAAGTATTGTACCATAATGTGTAATAACAGCCCATAAAGCAATAAATATCAACATAAAAGCATGATGCAGAATGGACGTGTCAACTCCTCCAAGATTAGACCTCGCTTGTCCTCAAGCGGAAGCCGAGATCAATAAATATGCCCACATGATTAGAGATAGAGGTATCGATAAAACAAAATACGGACATGCATGCATCATGATTAAATTTCGAACAGCAACACCGTCATATAATCTCTTATGCTAAAGTGACAATTCTTTCACAATGTGAAGTATGGATCAAGAACCTTATTGAGAATTAACAACCAATAGTCTTTAGTCATTGAAGCAATTGCAATTTATCATAACATCGGAAAGAGTCAAATAGGAGCTTGTAAAGCAAATCCACATACTCAATCATCCTTTCGTCTTCTAAAATTGCTAAAAATCACGTGGTACTCATGAGAACAAAGTTTCAGTTGGACACAGAGAAAGATAGGGGCTTACAGTTTTGCCTCCCAACTATTTACCTCAAGGGTAATGTTAACAATATTAACTCATGAATAGTTACTTCCAAGTTGACATGTGAATATAGATCTTTCCCTAGCACACGATGTTATCCAAGATAATGGCCAAATAAGGAATTGGTGTCAATCACCATGACTCTTTTTAAAGATAAAAAGTAAAGGTACAAGATAGGCCCTTCGCAGAGGTTGTCATGCGCTTTTGAGGTTTGTATGTGTGACCTCTTAGTGTGAAGGAACGTCACTTTATATTGCCTGCTGGGATAAAGAACTTTATTATGCAGTCTGTCGCTTTTATGTCTTCCTCATCACAGGTTCGTACAAAGTTTATTTTCCACACACTAATAGATTGTACATATTTAGGGAGAAATTTTTATTGCTTGCACCGATGACAAATTACTTGAGGGATCTTATTCAATCCATAGGTAGGTATGGTGGACTCTCATGGAAAAACTGGGTTGAGGGTTTATGGATGCACAAGTAGTATCTCTACTAAGTGCGGAAGTTTTGGCTGATATGAGGTGGAAGAAAGCGTCACATGCTAAGGGATCTCTAGTCATATAACATTGTCCGGAACCAGGCAAACATAATTCATTATGTTGTCTTCTTTGTCCAACATCTACTTCTAAGCATGTAATAGTTTAATGAGTGTTCACAATCATAGACAGTGCCAAAGATGATATATTTATATGTGAACCTCTCTTTCTTTATTACTTCCTACTAATTGCAACAATGACCAAGGTCTACGTTTGTCCACCCACAACAAGTTTCAATCAACATTCTTTTTATATGTGAAGCCATCACTTCCCATAAGATCATTACATGATCTTTCATGCCTTTATTCTTTTATTATTCTTTTCTTTAGATCATGGCATGAGGCAAGGCCCTTAACTATAAAACTCTTTATTATATGACTCACCAACTCGAAGACATTGGGGGTAACACAAAGCAATACTCAAGCCTAGATCATACTAAGAACTTTATTCTACTAGAAAAAGATAAAACCAAAAGGATCGAACTAAGAAAAAGGTAAAGGCAAAAGATGTGATGGTGATACGATACCAGGGCAACTCCCCCAAGCTTGGCACAAGCCAAGGGGAGTGCCCATACCCGTGCTTAATTGTCTTCCTTCGGAAGTGATGGTGGTGGAGTTGTTGCAGTCTGGGCATCCCCTCTCTCGTCTTCAATCCATCGGTAACGTTACTTGGGGCTATATTTTTATTCACCACATGTTATGTGTTTTTTGCTTGGATCGCCTTGTATCATAGGAGTCTTCTATTTTTGTTGTGTCACAATCATCCTTGCTGCACACCTAGAGAGAGAGATATGCACTCACCGTGATTTTGTCGAGCTTCACTTACATCTTTTGATAGACAATTCAGCTCACATGTGCTTCACTTATATCTTTTGAGCTAGATACTTTTGCTCTGTGTGCTTCACTTATATATTTTAGAGCACAGCGGTGCGTGGCTTGGTAGTTGACCTATGTTTTAAAGTAGTCTCAAAAGGGGTAGTTATCCAAAGGGATATGAAAACTTCCACCTTCATGTGCATTGAATAGTTAGAGAAGTTTGATTCATCTCAATTAGTTTTGAGTTGTGGTTATGGTAATATTGAAGTCATGCTAGTAAGGTGTTGTGGATCTAGAAATACTTGTGTTAAACTTAGTGATTCCCGTAGCATGCACGTATGGTGAACCGCTATGTGATGAACTCTGAGCATGATTAGTCTATTGATTGTCATCCTTTGCGTGGCGGTCGGGATCGCGCGATGGTTTATACCTACCAACCCTTGCCCTAGGAGTATGCGTTGAATGCTTTGTTTCGATTACTAATAAAACTTTTGCAACAAGTATATGAGTTCTTCATGACTAATGTTGAGTCCATGGTTTAGATGCACTTTCACCTGCCACCATCACTATCTTCTTAGTGCCATGCAACTTTCGCCGGTGCACAAAACCCACCATTAGCCTCCCTCAAAACAGCCACCATACCTACCTACTATGGCTTTTTCAAAGTCATTTCAAGATATATTGCCATGCAACTACCACCATGACATGTGCCACCACGTCTACATTGCCATTGCATGATCATAAGATAGCTAGCATGATGTTTCCATTAATGTCTATGCCATGCTAGATCATTGTCACGGTACACTACCGAAGGCATTCCATATAGAGTCATTGTTGCTCTAAGTTTCGAGTTGAAAGTGTGATGATCATCATTAATGGAGCATTGTCCCATGTGAGGAAATAAAAGAGGCCAAAGAAACCCACCAAAAAAAGAGGCCAAAGAGCCCACCAAAAAAAAATATATATATATAAAAATGAGAGAAAAAGAGAGAAGGGACAATGCTACCACCTTTTCCACACTTGTGCATATTAAGAACGATGATCTTCATGATTGAGAGTCTCTCGTTTTGTCACCACCATATAGCTAGTGGGAAAATTTCATTATATAACTTGTCTTGTATATTCCAATGATAGGCTTCCTCAAAATTGCCTTAGGTCTTCGTGAGCAAGCAAGTTGGATACATATCCACTAGTTTTCTTTAAGAGCTTTCACATACTCGTAGCTCTAGTGCATCATTTGTATGGCAATCCCTACTCATTCACATTGATATCTATTGATGAGCATCTCCACAGCTCATTGATATGCCTAGTTAATGTGACTATCTTCTCGTTTTTTGTCTTGCAACCTCCACCACACTCCACACCACTTATAGTGCTAAAACCATGGCTCACGCTCATGTATTGCGTGAGAGTTGAAAAGGTTTGAGAAAGCAAAGGTGTGAAACAATTACTTGGCCAATACCGGGGTTGTGCATGATTTAAATTTGTTGTGCAATGATGATAGAGCATAGCCAGACTATATGCTTTTGTAGGGATAACTTTCTTTTGGCCTTGTTATTTTCAAAGTTCATCATTACTTTGCTAGTTTGCTTGAATTATTATTGTTTCCAAGTCAATAGCAAACTATTGTTTTGAATCAAATGGATCTGAACGTTCACGTCACATAAGAGGAGATACAAAGGACATCTATGCTAGGTAGCATGAAAGCATCAAAAATTCATTCTTTATCACTTCCCTACTCGAGGATGAGCAGGAGTTAAGCTTGGGGATGCTTGATACGTCTCAAATGTATCTATAATTTTTGATGGTTTCATGCTGTTATCTTGTCATCTTTGGATGTTTTATGTACCTTTTATATCTTTTTTGGAGTAACCTATTAATTCAGTGCCAAGTGCCAGTTCCTGTTTTTTCTGTGTTTTTGGCTCTTTTCAGATCTGATTTTGGATAGGAGTACAAACGGAATAAAATCCCCGAAATGATTTTTTCCCGAACGGAAGAAGATCAGGGGGCCCGTGGGCCAAGCGAGGAGGGCTGTAGGGAGCCCACAAGCCCCCACTCGGCCACCAGGGGGAGGCGGCGGTGGCAGGGCTTGTGGCCTCCCTGGCGCCTCCCTTACCTAGATATTTGGTCTATATATTCCCTAAAATACATCAAAAATTAGGGGAGCTTCGAAAATACTTTTCCGCCGCCGTAAGCTTCCGTTTCCGCGAGATCTCATCTCGAGACCCTTCCCGGCGCCCTGCCGGAGGGGACTTTGGACTTGGAGGGCTTCTTCATCATCATCATCGCCCCTCCAATGACTCGTGAGTAGTTCACTTCAGACCTACGGGTTCGTAGTTAGTAGCTAGATGGCTTATTCTCTCTCTTGGATTTTCAATACAAAGTTCTCGATGATCTTCATCGAGATCTATCCGATGTAATCTTCTTTCGCGGTGTGTTTGTCGAGATCCGATGAATTGTGGATTTGTGATCAGATTATCTATGATATATATTTGAGTCTTTGCTGATTTCTTATATGCATGATTTGATATACTTATAAGTCACTCCGAGTCTTGGGTTTTGTTTGGCCAATTAGATCTATGATTCTTGCAATGGGAGAAGTGCTTGGTTTTGGGTTCTTACCATGTGGTGACCTTTCCCAGTGACAGTAGGGGCAGAAAGGCAAACATTGAGTGGTTTCCATCAAGGGTAAAAAGGTGGGCTCTATCGTTGATATGAGATTGTCCATCTACATCATGTCATCTTGCTTAAGGCGTTACTCTGTTATTTTGGACTTAATACACTAGATGCATGCTGGATAGCGGTCGACGTGTGGAGTAATAGTAGTAGATGCAGAAAGTATCGGTCTACTTGTTTTGACGTGATGCTTATAGATATAATCATTGCCATAGATGATGTCACGACTTTGCGCGCTTCTATCAATTGCTCGACAGTAATTTGTTCACCCACCGTCTACTTGCTTTCATGAGAGAAGCCACTAGTAAACACTACGACCCCCGGGGTTTATTCACATCTATAGTTTAAACCTCCGCTTTTATTTTGCTTTGTTACTTTGTTGCTTTCAGTTCTCACTTGGCGAACAATCTATAAGGGATTGACAACCCCTTCATAGCGTTGGGAGCAGGTTCTTTGTGTTTGTGCAGGCTCTTGTGATACTCCTGCACTGGATCGATACCTTGGTTCTCAAGCTGAGGGAAATACTTACCATCGCTGTGCTACATCACCCTTTCCGCTTCAAGGGAACACCAACGCAAGGCTCCAATGCCACGGGGGAAATCCTTTGCATATTTGCCTAGGAAGTCCCTTAAGGCGTAGCCGTAGCAGAAGGATTCCTGATGCCGTCGACACACCTATTTCTGGTACCATTGGAAGGTTTTTTGTTGAAGTAGCAGTATGTTACTTGCCCGAGATTCAATCATTGGTATCTCCATAACTAGCTCAATCTCATTACCGGCATGTCTCTTTACTCGTTCCGTAATACAAGATCATGTGACTAACTCCTTAGTCATATTGCTTGCAAGCTCATTGTGATGTTGTATTACCGAGTGGGCCCAGAGATAACTACATCATACTGAGTGACAAATCCGAGCATCGATTGATGCGAACCCAACAGACACCCTTGGAGAGACCTGTAGAGCACCTTTATAGTCACCGAGTTACGTTGTGACATTTGATACACACAAGGCATTACTCTGTTGTCCGGGAGTTGCATGATCTCATGGTCATGGGAACAGATACTTCACATGCAGAAAACAGTAGCAGTAAACTGACATGATCATATGCTACGTTTACAGTTTGGGTAATGTCCATCACAACATTCTCCTAATGATGTGATCCCGTTATGAAATGACAACTCATGTCTATGGTGAGGACACCTTGACCATCTTTGATCAATGAGCTACTCCTTAGAGGCTCACTAGGGATAGTGTGTTGTCTATGTATCCACACATGTATTTGCGTTTCCAATCAATACAATTATAGCATGGATAATAGACAATTATCTTGAACAAGGAAATAAGATAAAAAAGAACTTTATTATTGCCTCTAGGTCATATTTCCAACATAAATAACACAGCCATCAACATTCGAAATATGTGATCCCTAAAGAATGTTTATTCCCCATTCATTTTATCATACTAGCATGGCATGGCTCCAGCTTCACCACATAAATACAATTGTCAAGCACCACGGTGTCAAGCCAAGAAATTGGATTGAAATTTTTAACAAACTTCATCGTTTTGTACCTCACTCAATACATGAGCGTGAACCATGGACATAGCATATAGGTGGAATAGAGTATGGTGGTAGGTATCGAAGAAATAAAACTAGAGAAGAAAGTCTCGCATCAACTGGGCAGACAAATGGGCTATGGAGACGCCCATCATTCGATATCGATGCGAGGAGTAGTGATCGCCATGCAACGGATGCACTAGATCTATAAGTGTATGAAAAATCAATGGAAGCTAAGTGGGTGTGCATACAACTTTCTTGCTAATGAAAACCTTGGACATTTGAGGAAGTCGTCGGTGTATGTCATGGGTTTCTCACATTAGATGTCCTCGTGAATGGACTTAGGTGTGAGGCCATCGCAACTAGATGGCGGCTTGAACGGGGTTGATCGGAATCGATACTCGCGAGTTAACCCATGGAATTTGGCCCCTTCAATGCAGGTAAAGTCCTACATCCTGCTTTTGGTGTTATTGATGATGATCTCGATTCCAAGGGTGCACAATCGCTATCCTAGCTCTTGAGGGTTTTTAACTTATCCTCCCTACCTGAGGGGATCCCCTTTATCTATATGTTGAGGCCCTGAGATTACAATACAGTACGTGTCCTATTACCGGCCGTGACTTATTCCACTTCTATCTTGGGTATGGGAGAGTTTTCCACGCCTTCCTTCTTGAGATGGCATGCCAGGTGGTGGGCTATGAGTCTATGTCCTCATCGTAGAGTCGCCTCCTTGGCCTTTGTGTCTAAGATCCTCCAACCAAAATGATAGTCCAGCCGTGTTGTTCCCTGGGCGAGTTGACCCGTCGGGTATATCCCCAACATTAGCCCAGTATAATTTGTATCTATCCATGTTAACTCCATCTTGAAAAATAAATAAAACACCTCAAATGTGAATGTTAAATCTAACTTCGCCCTTGAGCCGACATGTCTCTTCTCAAGAGAGCTTCGCCCGGGTCAATAGTTTCCTAGGTCATCTCCCTTGTTCAAGACTTGATGTTCGTCACCACACTCACAACTGATATCCTCGAGTCATTATTACAAATCTTTTTGAAAAGTAGTTAAATCCAGTCAGGTGTGAAAATCGAGGCAGCCCGGCAGCCGCTAATCACTGTAGTTCCACCTTTTTTGTTGTGTCGCTTCGAATTTCCACCTTTCCTTATAAATGTGGCGCCTCGGGTCATTCTTTACTTTTCTCATCTTCTTCCCCTTTCCTCTTTGGTACGCTCGAGCATCGCTGGAGTTCAAGCACAGTAGGTCATCACTCATGCCAGCATTGTTGACCGCGTCGATCTACATCTCCTGCGGCCTCCTCCCGAGCCTAACTTCTTCAAAACTTCCTCCTCTTCAGATCTGGTAAGTACTTGTTCGTTCCACTAGATTTATTTCAGTTTTTCTCATAGTTCGTCATCGTAGTTCACATTACTTGTCAATCATAGTAGGTTAGTTCCGAAATACTCTAGTGCTTCTAGCTAATAGCAGTTTTGAGCTAGTCTCGTCTGTTTTTGCCATAAGGTGGATCTCCAATGCACTATAGAATCTTGAGTTTGTATTATCTTCGAAACCTCCGATGTCGTAGAAACATTTTCATTTCTTTTTCTACGATTTATTAGATCCATCCATCTTGTCGTCTTGGTAGAAACTTGTTTTTGCTAATGAATTGTGCTAAGTCCCCTAGAGCTCATGCTTTATATTTTTAGCTGGCTTTAGCATATCTTGCCATATGACTGGCTCAACTCATGTTTCATCATTTTGACCGGATTAACTGTTGAGTGTTTCCGCCGGCTTATCCCATCATAAATCATTCCCTGGTTTGCCGGCTTACTTCAATTTACCAGCTCATTTTGCCTTTCCGGCTTGTTTTTTATTCTTCGTAATACTATTATAACAGTCTCAATGGTTCCTAAGACCGTCAAAACTCTCGGTTGGGTCTGGTCTAGGGTTTCAATGCTTACTCTAGAGGAACTCGTGATACCAGGGCGTCTGCCGGCTCATGATGAGATCGAATGGCGAGTCACTAAAGAAGAGGCTTCTCATCAACCCAGTCAGGGAGAAGTAGTCATCTTTGGTGATCATCTTTAGGGGTTTTCAGCTGCCGAGGGTGAAATTCTATAGAGATTAACTCCACTTCTTCCAGCTCAGGCCCAAGACATTCGTCCCAACTCCATGAAAAATATATATGAGTTCAAAGTGCTTTGCAAGGTCAATCTCCAGATTTAGCCCACTATCACTCTCTTTAGACAATTTTTCACATCAACCACGAGACTAAGGCGAATAATGGTCCAAGTGTTTAGCTTGGTGGGATCTTAATTCATAAGAAAAAGAATAGTGCTTTTTTTGAAATGAAATTGACAAGTCGTCCTAAGGGTTGGAACGCCACTTGGTTTATTGCAATGACACTTCTCCAGTTGGTCAGCATCCTCTCCTAGGTAATAGACTGACCTACTTAACACCATGGTTATGTTGGACAAGCAATGAAAAGCAATGAAAAGCTTTAACAACTTCTGGGTTGGACAAGCAATGAAAAGCAAAAACTTCTCACACCCAAAATATTAAGACTAAAAGCTTTAACAACTCACGGTATCACCGGACAATAATGAAAATATTGAAGCCGGTGATGTTGAGGTAATTTCAATCTCCTCCAGTTCTTCAGAATCATATGTTATGAAGAGAACAAGACAAGGTGTTAGAAAGGTTAAGTTCTCACACCTAGCCGCTTACTTAGACCCATATTTTTTGAAGCGAAATCAGCATGCCGCCTTGTAGAAACGCAAGACCCAGAGTTGTTCCAAGGAATTATCTACTAAGTTATCTCTTGATCCGCCTGCTCGTAGGCAGCGTTTTGAGGTGCCACCCACTCGAACCGCTTCTCATCCTCAAGATGTTCTTTTTAAACATCTTCTTAGTCCATCTAATTCAATTTTTTCAGGACTGACCACCTTCATTTGGCGACTCAACTACAACACAACTTCTGGATTTCACCAGCAACCGTGGGTAAGCTTTTATTTAAGCTGTTTTTCATTGGTCATACCATCGCCTATTATTCCTTTGATTTGATAAACTCTTTTTATGTTTTACAGAACCAAAGCTTTTGTCAGGAAGGAGTCGGGTGAATCTTGTTCTCCTGCTGGAGATAATTCTGTTCAAGATCCTCCTTCAGCTGAAATGGCGAATCAAATTGAGCCGTCTCTTCAGGTTGAGCCGGACTTCGGTACTGAGCCGGCTCATTATATGGTGATAACCCACAAGTGTAGGGGATCGCAACAATATTCGCGGGTAAGATAACCCAATTTATTGATTCGACACAAGGGGAGCCAAAGAATATTTATAAGCTTTAATAGTTGAGTTGTCAATTCAACCGCACCTGAAAGATACTTGCTTGGCAACGAAATATTAGTAGCAACTATGATATGGAAGTGATGGTGGCAACGGAAATAATGGTGGCAAAGCAACGAAAGTAAAACAGAAAAAGCAAAGCAACTTGTAGCCAACATGATTAAAAACATTATAGGCTAGGGAGATGGATAGTTGGTCATGGATGAGATATATCATGTATTTAACTTGGGGCAAGGCACACAGAAAATTAATGATCATCTAGGCAAATATCAAACATTAGGCATGTATCCCTAGGTAGTCGTGTGTGCTTGCAATATGAACTTACACAACATCTTTTGTCCTACCATCCCACTACCAACGGGGCCAAAAGGAACTTATGGGGATTAAGGTGCCCCTATCAAAGAGCACCGGAACAAAGCATTAACAATCAATGGATACATGGAATCCTCAAATTATAGTCCATCCCCTTTGGTGTCCCAAGCTGTCACCATTGGGATCGCTCGTTTCGGACTATAATAGGTGCATACAACTCATAGATAGGATCAAGAACACAAATATATTCATGAAAATATAATGGGTTGAGATCTGACATCATGGCACTCAGGCGTAAAGTGACAAGCATGGAGAGCAACAAGTAGTAGCAAAGATGATAAACACCATAGTAGATGATAGGCAACATGCCCCCAACAATCTGACGAACTATTACATGATCTAACTCATCCAATCCCTACCATCCCCTTCGCCTATAGCAGGTAATTACTCACACATGAAAGGGGAAGTCATGGAAGGGTGATGGAGTGGCGATGGTGACGACGATGGCGACGATTTCCCCTCACCGGAGGCAAAGGCAGCCTACAGATTAGCTCTCCCGGAGAAGAACCGAGGGTGGCGGCGGCTCCGCGTGGATAATTGGCAAAACGACTTCTGTTATGGAATTTCTCCGTCTCGGGTAAAAATAAGAGCCAAGGTAGGGCACCAGAGGGGATGGGCCCCACCCAAGCACCCTCCTTGCGCGGCTAGGGGGTAGGCTGTGCCATGAGGTCGTCTGGAGGCCTGGTGGCCCCCTCTGACCCATCTTCTCGTCAAGGGTTCCTCCTGGTGCGGGTATTTTCTCTACTTTTATTGAAATTTTCTGGGATGCCTAAAAATCCATTTTTCCTGCACACAAGAAAACCATACAGGCAGATCTGCTGAAAAGAGCGTCAGTCCGGGTTAGTTTCGTTCAATTCATTGCAAGAATGAAGCCAAAACAATAGCAAAAGAATTTGGAAAGTCGATACATTTGAGATGTATAATATGGAGATGACCCATGCTAAGGAGCCAGCTATTATGGAGATAGCAGCTGATAATCAAGGCACATCTAATGAGCCGACTATTCATCCTCCAAGTCCTCCCGCTCCTTCAAGCCTCGTACCTCAAATGGATAACATTACTCCGTGAGCTGCCGTGGAAGAATTGGAAGTGGTTGTTGTTGGAGTGCCTTTTCAAGATCCTGTCCCAACAACCATTTAAAAAAAATTCTATCCAAAGATGAGCCGGCATATTTGGAGAAGCAAAAGGCCAAACTGGAGCTTCCACGACTTGATAATCCTGATATCAATGACCTGTATCGGCAATATGTGATCCGGCTGTCTAAGAGCCGGAACTTTGAGATGAATTTGGTCAACACCTTGAGGACCACATATGAGGTAAAAATAATATTCCGTAGTCCTTACTATGTATATCACTGTAGCCCCAAGAGCCATATTGATGCAATAGGTAGTGAACTAGGTCTTGTGAATATCTAAAGAACCATATGCGGCGCACAAGGGTAGGGTCATTGTAATAATAATGAGCCGGTACTTTTTGTAATTTCTTGATGTTAAAAAATGACATTCCTAGCCCTCAAGGACTGGGTCATTATGATAATAATAAGCTAGTACTTCTTTGATTCCTTAAGGTGTAGAAAATGCTAACCATATCCCTCAAGGGACGGCTTATCTTTTGAGATAGGTGGTTCCTTTTAGTGAAAATGCAAATTGTAGCTCCCAAGGGCTGAGTTATCTTGTTGAGATAGCCGGGTCTTTTTGTTGTATGTCATTGCTTCCAAACTGTTTAGAAAGAATAAACCTCGTATCCCCAAGGGTCGACTCATCTCCTCTAGATAACCAAGTCTTTTTCATGGTTTAGAAAGTAGCAACTTGCATTAGGCGCCAAGTGCCATGTAGAATGCCTGCATCTACTTGAAACTTTAGATAAATTTTATGTGCTGTAGCCACCAAAGGCGAGGCCATCTTCTTGCAACGGCTTGGGGCTTTATAAACTATATCATCATACTGATGCTTTTTGCAAGTGTTGTTTAATGAGGCTGAGTGTGTGTCAACCGGCTTGAGCACACAACTAAAGAAGGAGAAAAAAAAATTAGGAACTGATGCAGATCTTGTGGCAGCTCATTTCCAAGATGCTCTAGTCAAGTTTGACATTCAGCTAGAGAAATGTAAGGGAAAATTCAAGGAAGAAAATGCCTTCTTAGTGACACAAGTAGAAGAAGCTGAAGAAAAACACAGTTTAGTCATCACTGAGTTTTCCAAACTGAAGAAGCATATTGGCGAAATGACCCTCGCAATCATTGCTACGGTTGTTGATATTTATTGTTATTTTCCGGGTCATCAAATATTTGGCGACCCATCTCCATATTTTTCTATCGTGTATGGACAAGGATCCACATTCTTATGCCGCAATTAATAGATCAACTCGAAGCGATATTCACATATGTGGAGCAGTTGTTCACAGGGTTTGTCTATGCCATCATGGAAGTAAAAATCTCAAAGAGACGATGAAAAGGGTCAAGGATAAGCTGAACAAATTATCAACTATTCCTCAATGCGTTGAAGAATTCATAAAATCGGCAACTCATCTTGGAGCTAATATGGTACTTGCTTGCGCGAAGGCATATTTTCCCGAACTCGTTTTGGCAACTCTGGAAGGCGGGTTTCCTGAGTACAAGATTGTCGGCTCACATTTTTCTGATGTAGATTTCACCCATGTTGTGAAAGGGACCTGCCCGAGTTTCAATTGTGATTGCGGAAGAAATTGATGGCAACCTTTATCAACACGTCTATTCAATGGAGAAAAAATGGATTGACTAGCCAAGTGATAAACCCTTTGAGCTTGTGCCACTTCATCGTAAGCAAGCCTTCATCCCTGATATTGACTCTTCTGTTATTGTTCGTGAGGAGACACATTTTGAGGCTCTGACCATGGTCAAGTGGGTTCTAAGGGACCTCTTGATCATACAGGGTGTTTCGTCTCACGCGGGTCAGGAATATCCCGGTGCAGCTGATCAGCGTGGAGCAGCTGAAGCAAAAGCCACGCAAGCCGGCGAGCAGCAGTAACTTTTGAAGTTGGAAAAAACTTGGATATTTTTGGTGGCTTGTAATTGAAGTCTGTAACATGAGTAGCAAACTGTGATATACCTCCCTCATCATCGTGCACGTAACAATTTCTTTGACCTTGTTCTAGCTATAACAGTGTTGTCAATATTTTTGCTCTTCATTTTTTGTTTGTGTGATAAGCCGTCTTTTCTGTGTGGGATAAGTCGCCTTTTTGTGTGCAAGATAAGCTGCCAAAATAAGATCATGCTTTCAATCATAATGTCTCATTGCTATCCTGATCAAGGAAATAACTGGTCATCTTGTGATCCAGTATAATAACCCGACGGTCTATGTATGACCCGATAAATATAAAGTTGAAATTGGTTCCTGAAATTTAATACAAAATAATGCATTGTAATATAAATTATGAGCCGGCTTCTAAGCTCGATATTCAAGACTACCTTTCGAGGCTCAAGTCTTTTCTTCAATGAAGCTGGCATGATAGTCCATGGTTTTTCCTCGTTCTTTGTAAGCTGGCTCTCACGTGACTTAAGCTAGTGTTTTAATGTGTATAAGTTTAGGGTCCAGATGGATTGACTTATCATAGTACACTCGGTCACCTTTTGGGAGTAGCATCTTACAAACAGACAGGTTTAACCAAATCATAGTGGCTTTTAGCCGGGTCAAGTGGGATATTAAAGGCGAACTCGTTGAGTTGGGAGCCCCCAAGCGACTTATTCTCAAATAATAAAGGCTCATGCACAATTTTTTGAGATGAAACAATGGAGATCCCGGGTTTCGAGGGTGCTGGCTTTATTATGTTGAACATGATGGTATATGCATAGGTATGTATAATGACGTGGAGCCAGTGGCTCTAAGTAAAATAAGGCCAAAGATGAGAAATGTTCCAAGGCTGCGTGTCTCCTCTTCACAGGTATGGGACTTCTCGTGTTCCCGTTTATCAACCAGGTAATACGACCCATTGTTGGGATTTTTGCTGATGACAAAAGTTCCTTCCCAAGGTCGTGAAAGCTTATGCATGCATGTTTGGTCTTGAATCAAACGGAGGCCTACATCAATATCCTGGTAAGTTCGGCTGCAAAGTCTATGGATATGATAGCGGCGTAGGTCTACTTGATATATACCACATCTAGATGATGCGGGATCACGTTCCTCTTCTAATGCGTCCAAGGAATCTTGACGAGCCTGTCCATTATCAGCCTCAACATAAGCAGCGACCTTGGGGGAATCGTCTCTAATATCACTTGGTAAAACAACTTTCTGTCCATAGAGCAAAAAATGGCATATAGCCTGTGGATATGTTTGGAGTGATCCTTATGCTCCATAGTACAACGGGGAGTTCTTCAACACAACAAATAGGAGTTCTTTGAAGGGGCACCATAAGCTTGGCTTTGATTCCCCGCAATATCTCCTCGTTGTCTCGCTCAGCTTGTCCATTGGACCGTGGATGTGCAAGGGAGGCTAAATCAAGTCTGATGTGCTCTTGTTGACAAAAGTGGTCCATAGCTCCTTTGTATTGATTGGTGCCATTAATTGTGAAGATTTGTGTGGATATCCAAAACAATAAATCAACTATTTTAAGAATTTTACCGCACTCTCACCATCAAAATTGTTGATCGCCTTCGTTTCAACCAACTTCGTGAATTTGTCCACTGCAACCAAGAGGATCGTGTTTTTATCACACAACATTTTGATCACACCGACCATGTCAATCCCCTAGAATGTGAATGACCATCTAAATGGAATTGTCTATAATTCTTGAGACGACACATGAGCTTGTCTTGCAATATTTTGGCAACCATCGCACTTTCGCACGATGTCTTCTCCATCAGCATGGGCGGTGAGCCAATAAAAACCATGAAGGTAAGCCTTGGCAACCAACGACCTTGAGTCGGCATGATGACCACAATCACCAGCATGGATCTTATGAAGGATTTCTCGGCCTTCTATCGGAGAAACACAACGCTGAAATATGCAATTGACGCTTCGATGGTGTAACTCTCCATTGAGTATAGTCATGAAATTGCAACGCTTGATAATTTGTCGCGCGATGATTTTCTCATGAGGGAGCTCGTCTCAGGTTAAATAAGAAAAATAAGGCACATTCCAATAAGGGATTGCATGGAGAGACGCCATGTTGTGCCTCTGGATCTGGACTAGCTATATAATCCTCTGATTGTAATTTGATTGAAGGATTGTGTAGTACATATGGAAATAAATGGGTGGGACTAGCTTACAGTGAGAGCTAAGTTTGGGCAAGGCATCGGCAGCCTCATTGAGACGATGATCAATGTGATCAACCTGGTAACCTTGAAATTGACCTACAATAATTATGACTGCATGTCGATAAGTAGCCATGAGGGGGCCTTTGGAATCCCAAGTACGTGATACTTGTTGAGCCACCAAATCTGAGTCTCCCAAACATCTGACTTGATTTTGGTTCATTTCCTTCAGTATGCGAAGTCTACGAAGGACATCATCATACTCAGCTACATAGTTAGTACAAGGAAACATGAGTCGTAAGACGTAACAAAAAATTTCACCTCTCGGGGTAGATAAATAACTCAAGCCCCCGAGCCTTCCAGCAGTCTTGACCCATCAAAGTGTATTGTCCAGTATGTGTTATCATGCTTTTTCAGGGACTTGTAGTTCAGTCCAATCATTAATAAAGTCCACCAAGGGTTGAGATTTGGTGGCAGTCTGAGGCACATCCTTCACCTGGTGTGGTCCAAGCTAGATTTCCCATTTAGCAATCGAGCATGTGGCATCTCTATTCTATATGGTATCTCGAAGAGGGGATGAACTGACCACGATGACTGCATATACTAGAAATAGTGTTTGACCTTGCGGCTGGCCATGAAGACGCCAACAATGAGCTTCTGCTAATATGGGTATCTCCGTTTTGATAAGGACAAAACTTCAGTGACATAATAGACATGCCTTTTTGGTGGATTCTATTTTCGTGCCTCCTTGCGCTGAATAACAACAGCTACACTCACCGCTTTATTATTTGCAGCAATGTACACGAGCATATGATCTTTGTCAATTGGGGCGGCTAAAATGGATAGCTCAAGCAAAATTTTATTAAGTTATTCAAATGCATCGTTGGCAGCATTTGTCCAAACGAAGTTATTTGTCCTTTACAACTGCTGATAGAGAGGAATCGCTTTCTCACCAGGGAGGGTTCTAAACCGGCACAAGGCCGCAATGCGACCCTCCATACGCTGGACATCATTGATGTTTCCCTTCTTATAAAGAGAGGTCACTGCTTTGGTTTTCTCTGGGTTAGCCTCAATGCCACGTTCTCAGACCAAGAAACCCAATAATTTGCCTCCAGGTACTCCAAAAACACACTTAGCCAGGTTATGCTTCATTCTGCACACACGAAGGTTGTCAAATGTTTCCTAGATCTCGTCCAATAGAGTCTCCTTCTTCTGGGATTTGACCATAAAATCATGGACATAAGCATGAACATTGCGATCAATCTGGCTGTGTACGCAGTTCTGAACACAAAATTTTATATATAGCCCCCGTTCTCTTGGGCCCAAAAGGCATCGATACATAGAAGAAATCACCAAAGGGGGTGATGAAAGTCATCTTCTCATGATTCTCAACAGCCATATTGATCTGATGATAACTAGAGTAAGCATACCAGAAGCACAGACACTCATCTACGGGTGTCGACTCGATGATCTAGTCAATGCGAGGACGAGCAAACAGATCCTTGGGAAAATCCTTACTATGGTCTATGTACTCAACACACATCCTCCGAGTAACATTTTTCTTCAGAACATGCACTGGCTTTGCGAAACACTGAGGGTAAAATACTTCAATGATGAACCCAGGAGCTAGGAGTTATGCTACTTCTTCACCAATAGCCTTTTGTCTCTCCTCGTTAAAATGATGAAGGAATTGTCGAATACGTTTCATTTTAGGATCGACATTAAGGTGGTCCTCGGCAAATTCTCTCGATACTACAGGATGTCAGAAAGTTTCCATGCAAAGATGTCCTGATTCTCACGGTTAAACTCAATGAGTGCGGTTTCCTATTTGGGATCCATGAATGCCCAATATTGAACTACTGCGAAGAATCACCAGGATTAAAATCAACCTGCTTTCTATCCTTGGTCGACTTAAACTTCAGGGCGGGTTCAAATTCTGTGGTTATGATCTTGAGGGAGGTCTTATCGGCCAAGTCAACATTGGATGTGTAAAACTTCAACTCTTGTGTTGCACAAGCTAACTCCGCATAAGTTGCATCTCCTTCTTCACATTCTTGAGCAATTGTCTGATTCCCATCCACGATGATTGTTCTGTGTGGCCTAGGCATCTTGAGCTTGAGACATACATGGGCCATGCCATAAAACGTCCATAATCAAGTTGGTTGAAGAGGGCATGATAAGGACTCTAATTTTGAGCACCTCAAAAGTTAGGGACTCACACCGATAGTTAAACTCTATGCAGAAAGGGATACTGAGCGTGATACGTCCAATAGGATATGCCGACTTGTCGGGCACAATTCTGAGAAAAACTGGTTGAAGACTGCTGATGGGGTTATAGTCCTAGGGTAGGGTGATAGGTCTGCCCTATAGGTCCTACCCAAGGACTACCCTTCATAGAAGACAAGGCCCTTAGACAGTTCCGACTGAACTAAGGACGCCCCCATCATCCAGTCGGCGACGATCCACTCAGAGCATATCTAACGTACCGGCTGGAATCCACTCTGTACATCGTAACCTCCTAGGAGGGCAGTGGTCATACGTTTTCATACGCCATTATTAGCATTTAAAGCTTACGTTACCTGTAACGTAAGCATTTACTCGCCACTATTCCACCCCTGTCCATCGGGCCATTATGAAGGGTAGCACACTCTATATAATCCGCCCTTCACCACTGGTACGGGGTTTGGCACTTGCTGTAATCCTATAATCCACTCGGCACAAAGCTCCCAAGAGCACTGAGACGTAGGGCTTTTACCTCCACCGTAAAGGGGCCTGAACTCATACATCCTCGCCGTAGCTAAGGCTCTGCCCATATACTTTCATACCCCATTCTTCTACTGTCAGACTTATAACCACGATAGTTGGCGCCCACCGTGGGGCAGGCATCTAAGCGACTTCCGGCGAGTTTGCGATTTCATCTTTGTGTCATGTCTTCCGGCGGAGATCTATGCATGGGTCATGAGATCCTCTTCGGTGCCCTCTCCTTCATCGCCGACGATTCGGCATGGCTTCGGGATGCGCCCCTCGACGCCGAGGCGCTTCCCAGTCGCGGGGCTACGCACTTCCGTGCCAGTTCTCGCGGTGTTCTTCTTCTCCAGCCATCGACCTCGGTGTCGATATTAGCCCCCGTCACGCGCCGCAACAAGCGATCCCGTCGTCCGCGGCTCCAGCGTTGGGTGCGACACGCCCAGGCGCGACAGAACGCGTCCTCTCAAGTGGCGGTGCTCGAGTCGGTTGTGGTCCCGCCGTCATCCCAGTACTTGGAGTCAGTTCCGAGTGAACTACCTTCCGAGTATCCGAGTCACGGGCCTGCAGCCGAAATGCTCATCGCCGATTCCCATGAAATTCCCCTCGGGACTGGTCGGAACGAGCGTGAGTTTGGAGAATCATCCGGCCCTCGTCGTCAACACCATCGTTCTTCCAGTCAATGCACTCGCCAGAGCAACGTCGAGGTGTTCCACACACCCATCCTCAACTTGGCTACGGCCGCCAAGATAGCCGATTCTCTCCAGCCGACTGATTCAGAGGCTGGTAGAGGAATCGAGCAGAAAAATTCGGCGGTCTCCCAGTCGCACAACAGGATCCACAACAGTTCTGTTCAAGCGAACACGCATCGGTCGGTTTTCAGTCCCGGCTTTCATCAGCGACGCAGAGGGGGCAGCCGTTCCAGGGACCCGAGTCGGAATCCTCTTCCCATTTGGTCTCATCTCGAAGATTGTCGCCGTTCGCGTACTCCTCCATGGGGTGGGCCTTACGGGCCCCGGCATCACGATGATCGTCGTTCGGGCGGTGACGCGCATGATCCAAGGCCTGATGCAAGAGGGTACATCGCCCAGAAGAAGGTCGACAGAAGTCGAGCCCACCGTGATGGTCACGATAGAGACCGTCCGAGTGGAAGCAGGATAGTTGTTTCTGGCCCCGAGTGCTTCAGTCGGGCCATCCGCTCAGCTGACATCCCTCCCAACTTCCGATTGGCGACGGGAATCAGCAAGTTCACACGAGAGTCCAAACCAGAAACTTGGTTGGATGACTACAGAGTGGCGGTCCAGATCGGTGGCGGAGATGACCATGTTGCCATGAAACATCTCCCACTGATGCTGGACGGTTCGGCGCGAGCCTGGGTGAACCATTTAGCTCCGTCAAGCATCTACAGTTGGGCAGATTTGGCCCGAGTCTTCATCAGGACCTTCGAAGGTATGTGCAAACGCCCTACCGGTCTCGTAGAGCTCCAGCACTGTGTCCAGAAGCAGAACGAGCCCTTGCGAGATTTCATCCAGCGCTGGACGACCCTCTACCACACGGTGGAGAACGTCACAGAGCACCAAGCAGTCTATGCCTTCAAGGCAGGCGTGCGGTACAGAGATCTGTACCTGAAGTTCGGTCGGACATGCGACATCTCCATGAGCAAGATGATGGAGATAGACGCGCGCTATGAAAATGGCGAAGAGGAGGACCGAATACGTAGCGGCAATCATAAGTCAGTCGCTGATGGAGATGGGAACAGCAATCGGAAGCAAAAGCAGAAAGCTCAATCCACTCCCCACGCAGAGGCAGCAGCCATTATAAATGCCAAGTTCAAAGGCAAGGGGAAAGTACAGTACACCCCCAAGAAGAGGCAGTCATGTAATTCCATCCTAGATCAACCGTGTCCAATTCACACGAATACGGATGAAGAAGGCAATGTCATATTACCGAAGCATACCACTCGGCAGTGTCGCCTCCTGATCCAAGGATTCGGTGAAGGACAGTCGAGTGAGAACGATACCGAGTAGGATGATGAGGACAAGGAGGATCCGTTCCCCCAAGTCCATGCAATGTTGATGATTTTTGCTGATGTGGAAAGCAAAAGTCGACTGAAGCTGGTCAATAGGGAGGTAAACATGGCAACCCCATCCACTCCCATGTTCCTCAAGTGGTCACATACTGCGATCACCTTTGATCAGTCAGACCACCCAGCACATGTACCCACCCCAGGGAGGCAGGCTCTGGTCGTCGACCCGGTGGTGGAAGGAGTTAGGCTGCGCAAAGTCCTCATGGACGGCGGGAGCGGCTTGAATATCAAGTACGCCGACACTCTCAAGGGAATGGGCATTCCGATGTCCAAACTTAGAGAGAGCAGTATACAGTTCCACGGAGTCATCCCAGGAAGAAAGGCCAAATCACTCGGCCAGATTGCGTTGGCTGTCGTCTTCGGCTCTGACAAGAACTTCCGCAAGGAGAAGCTGACATTCGAGGTGGTAGACTTCCAGAGTGCATACCATGCGATTCTGGGCCGTCCGTCATATGCGCGTTTCATGGCCCGTCCATGTTATGTCTATTTGAAGCTGAAGATGCCCGGTCCCAAAGGTGTGATTACAGTCACAGGCAATCGGCAGTGGGCCGAGGAGTGTCTGCAGCAGGGGTCGAGGATTGCTGATCAGCAGATGGCTATACTCGAGCTGGATGAGTACAAGAAGACCGCCGACCCCGCTGACCTGATGCGTTCAAAGAAGCCAACTTCCGAGTCCGCATTCCAGTTGGTGGGCAACACGAAGAAAGTCAGCATCCATCCGACGGACAACACCGCCGCCCGGACAAACATCTCCACCACCCTTGATCCAAAATAGGAAGCCGAGCTCATCCAATTCCTCCGTGAGAACTGGGACATTTTTGCATGGAAGCCTGCTGACATGCCAGGTGTACCCAGGGAGTTGACTGAACACCGACTGCATGTGGATCCTGCTGCTCGGCCTGTCCGAGAACGCCTGCTCATTCTGACAGTCGAACGTGAAGAAGAAGGCAAAGCGTACAAGGTTCAACGACCAGTATATTATGTTTCCGAAGTCCTGACTCCTTCCAAGAAGAGGTATCCCCAATATCAGAAGATTTTTTATGGGATCTACATGACTGCAAAGAAGGTGGCTCATTATTTCCAAGACCACTCGGTATCTGTCATTTCTGATGCTCCGTTGTCGGAAATTCTCCACAATCGGGACGCATCAGGCCGAGTGGCAAAGTGGGCAATGGAGATGCTATACTGCGACATCAAGTTCGAAGCCAAGAAAGCTATAAAGTCTCAAGCTCTTGCTGACTTCATAGCAGAATGGGTAGAACAACAGCAACCGACTCACATCTACTCGGCGCATTGGACCATGTTCTTCGATGGGTCCAAGATGTTGAATGGCTCCGGCGCCGGCGTAGTGCTCATATCCTCAAAAGGTGATAAACTCAAGTATGTGTTGCAAATCCATTTTGATTCTTCCAACAACGAAGCAGAGTACGAAGCTCTCCTTTACGGGTTGCGCATGGCCATCACAGTCCCCGAGTGTGACTGTTGGTGCGCACTCGGAGCTATCACACTCGGCGTCCGTCGCCTGATGGTCTATGGCGACTCAGATCTAGTGGTTAATCAAGTAATGAAGGAATGGGATGTAAGGAACCCCACCATGACTGCATACAGCAATGCAGTAAGGAATCTTGAGAAGAAGTTCGAAGGTCTGGAACTTCACCACGTTCCCCAACTGAAAAGCCAAGCAACAGATGAATTGGCAAAACTTGGATCCACTCGGAGACCGGTCCCAAGTGATGTCTGCCTGGAGCACCTACACCTCCCCTCGGTAAAAGAAGACCCTTTTATAGAGGAACCAGTACAACCGAAGAGCTCAACAGATCAGACTGAAGTCGAGGTCCCCGCTGTGGTTGATTTGATCATGGAGATTCTAGCTGTCATTCCCGAATGGACTGTGCCGTTCATTGCGTACATCATGAGGCAATAGTTATCAGAAGAAGAAGTCCAAGCTAGGCAGATCGTTCGCAGGTCGAAGTCCTTCACCGTCATTGATGACCAGTTATGCAGGGAAAGTGTTTCGGGCGTCCTTCAGCGGTGTATCTCTCCTGAGGAGGGGCAGTTAATCTTGGAAGAAATTCACTCGGGAACCTGCGGCCATCATGCCTTCTCAAGAGAAATCGTCGCCAAAGCATTCAGAGCTGGTTTCTTCTGGTTGCAGGCGAATGAAATGGCAAAAGATATGTTCTACCTTTGCGAAGGTTGTCAGTTCTATTCAAACAAGTCCCATAAACCAATGTCTGCGTTGAAGACAATTCCTCTTGCTTGGCCATTCGCCGTGTGGGGATTGGATACAGTCGGACCATTCAGAACAGGCCAAGGAGGATTCACTCATCTGCTGGTAGCAGACGACAAGTTTACCAAGTGGATTGAAGCCAAGCCTATCAAGAAGCTTGACGCCCTTACGGCCATCAAATTTATCAGAGACATCATCGCCAGATACGGGGTTCCGCACAACATAATCACCGACAATGGCACAAACTTTGACTCGGACAGGTTCAAATGTTTTTGCACAGGCCAACGTATCCGAGTGGACTTTGCATCCATGGCGCACCCCCAAACAAACGGGCAAGCAGAGCTGGCGGATGGACTCATTCTTACGGGTTGAAGCCTCGACTCCTGCGAGAAGTTGGATATGCCGCCGGCGCATGGGTCACCGAGCTGCCTTCGGTGCTGTGGGGCCTCCGCACAACTCCGAATAGATCGACAGGGCAATCCCCGTTTTTCCTCGTTTATGGAGCAGAGGCAGTCCTTCCAAGTGACTTGCTTCACAACTCTCCACGAGTCGAACTCTTCTCCAAAGCTGAAGTAGAGCAAACCAGGCAAGACGGAGTGGAACTTCTAGAAGAAGAGCGTGAGATGGCACTGATTCATTCAACAATTTATCAAAAAGATCTACGGCGATTTCATGCGCGGCACATCAGGAGCCGCACATTCCAAGCAGGCGACCTGGTGCTCCGAGTGGATCAGCAGAGACCACACAAGTTGGCTCCCGCCCGGGAAGGACCGTTCATCATTTCTAAGGTGCTGAACAACGGAGCGTATCGACTCTACAACGTCGACAGGGAAACGGACGAGCCGCGAGCATGGAACGGAGATCTACTGAAGCGCTTCTACACATAATCGCCGACGGAGACAATGTAAAGAACAAGTATCATCGAAGTAATACAAAGCAGATTGATTCCTTGCCGATTCAAAATTCTTCCGCATTTGCAGACTCCGGTCTAAAAAACTAACTCCGTGTGTGCACTAAAAGTCACACTCGGGGACTTAGCTGCGACCCAGAGTCGCCTAAGTAAAAATCTTTCTCCGAGTGTATACTCAAGATACACTCGGAGGCTTCGCAGACCCTCAATGAGGCTCATGTGGATGTGAAGACAACTGACAACTACATGAGTAACAACTCGCTCCGAGTGTGCACGAAAAGTCACACTCGGGGACTTAGCCGCGACCCAGAGTCGCCTATGTAAAAACTCGCTCCGAGTCTGCATGAAAAGTCACACTCGGAGACTTAGCTGCGACCCAGAGTCGCCTAACTACAAATTCGCTCCGAGTGTGCACTAAAAGTCACACTCGGAGACTTAGCTGCGACCCAGAATCGCCTAAGTAAACAACTCACTCCGAGTGTGCATGAAAAGTCACACTCGGGGACTTAGCTGCGACTCAGAGTCGCCTAAGTAAAAAGCTTCCTCCGAGTGTATACTCGAGATGCACTCGGAGGCTTAGCAGACCCTCATTGAGCCTCATGTGGATGTGAAGACAACTGACAACCACATCAGTAACAACTCGCTCCGAGTGTGCACGAAAAGTCACACTCGGGGACTTAGCTGCAACCCAGAGTCGCCTAACTAAACAACTCGCTCCGAGTGCGTACTATCAGTCTCACTCGGGGACTTAGCTGCGACCCAGAGTCGGCTAAGTAAAAACTCGCTTCGAGAGTGCACCAAAAGTCACACTCGGGGACTTAGCCGCGACCCAGAGTCGCCTAAGTAAAAACTACCTCCGAGTGTGCACCAATAGTCACACTCGGAGACTTAGCTGCGAACTAGAGTCGCCTAAGTAAAGAGCTTACTCCGAGTGGGCACTCGAGATACACTCGGAGGCTTAGCAGACCCTCATTGAGGCTCATGTGGATGTGAAGGCAACTGATAACTACATGCTCCGCATGGTTTCCATTGGCTTCACCAAGAGACGCCCAAACAAAAACCACGAGCCAAAATCGTGTCATAAAAAACTTAGTGAAAGGAGAGCAAAAGATCTGATTCGAATTCAAGTTGGATCTACGATCAGTCAGCTCGGTGTGAATCAAGTTTATCCACACCGAACCACGCATGTACCGGCCAACAGCAGTGGCCAAAGTTTAATACAGGTTCCACTCGGCATACCGAGGTAAATGTGCGTTTAGCATAAAGTTTATCAAGCATCGTCGGGACTGGCAAGCTCCATTAAGGTGTCGAGGTCGATTCCGTCTACAATCCGAGTGGCTGTGTCGAGGAAGGTCTCCATGAAATCTTCGAATCGAAGCTTCTTGGTGTTGGCGACCTGCAACGTCTTCAGCTTGTCTTCGCGGGCTTCCTTGCAGTGCACTTGGACCAGAGACAACGCCACATCCGCACCACACCGAGCGGCAGACTTCTTCCATGCCTGCACTCTGCTTGGGACGTCCTCCAGTCAAGTCATCAACCCCTCTATCTCGTTCGGAGTCGTCTTCAGGCCACAGCTCCTTGTCGATTCGACCGACAACTCTTCTCAGGCGACCAATGAAAGGGCCCACCCTGTTAAGGCGAGAATGCGCTCGGAGCATGTCCCAGTTAGCTTCATCGCCGAGTGGAATATTCGGAACAAGCGACCGTTCAATTTCGGCTGTTTCAGCCTCTACGTCCCGACAGAAATCTGCAAAGAAAAGACAAGCAGAAAATAAGCGCGAAGTGAACTCCAAAGTCAAAAAGCACTCGGCAAGAACTTACCACCAAGCAGCGCGACCATCTTCTTTGCCCAGTCGATGATGTAGTTCTCCTGCGCTCTGCACCGAGTGTTCATCACCTTTAGCTGGCCCATCCATTCGGATCTCTCCATCTTCATTTTTTCTACCTCGACTAGTAGTGCCTTGTTAGCCTCCCAACATTCCTCCAAAGATTTCTCTCGGTCAGCGAGAGCCTTCTTCATGCCAGCCAGGTCATTCACAGCCACCTCCAAGTCCGCAGCAAGTTGAGTCTTCTCAGCCTTCAGAGCATTGTATGCCGATCCCATTTCACAAGTCTTCTGCCAAAGAGACACAAAGGGAGGATCAGCCACATTCAACAAGGAAAAAGTCTCGACAGATATGACGAAACATTCAAAGCTCCAATTTCTTCAGACCCCTGCCGATGCAAGCAATTGACAGTGGTCTCGGGGACTACACCCAGTGGGTTCACTGAGAGTGACCCCACTGGCATGAAGCTCGAACAGGTCGGCCCTATTGAGCTCCATAACAAACCAACAACACTATGAGATTACTATCTCTCGACCCGAGTAACACTACTCTCGGGGACTACACCCAGTGGGTGCACTCGGCATGCCCCCACTGGTACCATTTGGGCAGATCAACTCTGATTTGTTCAGATTACGGAAAATACATATAAAGACAACTTCTGGTGCAAGCACTCGGCAGAAGTCTCGGGGACTACACCCACTGGGTTCACTCGGAGTGAACCCACTGCAAAACCAACCTATTGCATCCGAGTACCTCGCTGAAACACCAAGTGGGTTCCAAGAGGAATGTAAACACTTACTAGCGCACTTACTCGGATATCGTCCTGAATCTCCAAGCTCTTCTTGTACAGGGAGGCGATGGAGTCATACGCTCCCTTGGCATCGCCCACCATCAACTCCACCTGCACCGTGGCGTCCTTGGCGGCTCCTACTAATCTTCCGGGAGGCGTCGGGCATCATATTGAACAGCCGACGGACCCGGTGCGACAGAAGGCTCCCTGGGCATCCCGAGCTCCGCTCGAGTCGGTTCCGCTGTGAGGGCCACCGTCTCAGTCGGCGGCACGTTCATGGAGGGATTAGCAGCAGGTTGGATAACCCCAGGGACAAGCGCCAAAGCTGGCTCCGACATCCTTTGGTTGTCATTGTCCAGATGGATCACCTCCGAAGGAAGCCCGACTGAACAAAATAAAATTACAGAATAAGGTCAAGATCAAAGACAGCACTCGCGAAACAATAATACAGCTCTCGGAGTCGTGACAAGGTACCTTGCTGGGACATGGCGGCGTTATCCGTGTCCATGGGATCATCATCCTAGCGCGGCAGAGAGGTGGCGGAGGTAGCAGCTCTGTTGAGTGAAATCCACTCGACGGATAAACATGAGTTCCCAAAAAGAGGAGTTCAATCGGATACTGAAGGGTGATGAAAGAGTAAAGATACTTACGTTGAGGCAACCGGAACAGCGATCCTCATCCGGGACAAGGCTTTTCGAGGTTTAGGCCCACTAGGTTTGGCCACCTTGGACGGCTGGTTCACGGGCTCGGCAGAAGCACCCCTGGTTCTCTTCACGCTCCGAGCACTCGGAGCCACGGGAGGAGCTGGTGGAGCACTCGGGGCCGCGGGAAGAGCCGGCGGAGCAGCGGGGTCATGACGGCGCTTGGTTCGGTGCTCTGGTGGTGAGGTTGACGAGCTCTGCTCTCCACTCTCCTCCTCCTCCTCTTCCGTCTCCTCCTCCATCTCCCCACTGTCAGAGACGTACTCGGTTCAATCCGCGCTGCCCTCCTAGCTGCCCTCCTCTTCCTCGAGTGGATTCCCGTTCGAGACTGCAGAATGCCAGTTTGTCCACTCCTACACAAAACACAGTCGGCAATGTCAGTAAGCGAGACAAGAAAAGCAATAAAGCTGAGAAGGTTAAAAGCACTCGACAACATGTACTCACCTCATTCGGAGGAGGATTTTCGGCGCGGAAGGGCTTCACCCGCCGGGCTCCCACAGGGTTATCACACGTGCCTGTGATGCTGCGGACCAACAAACTCACAGTCTCCCTGCTCACGTCCTCTGGATGAGACCGAGTGTCATCCGAAGGCCCCGCGTAATGCCACATGGCGTGGTCTCGGGCCTACAGCGGCTGGATGCGCCGACCCAGAAAAGTCTCCAGCAGGTCCATGCCGCTGACTCCCCTCCGGACGACGGCTATCAGCGCGTCGACCAAAGGCTGGATCTGGGTTCTTTCTCCCTTAGAGAGCGCAAGCTTCCTGGGAGGGCCCGTATGGTCTAAACTGAAAGGTGGCAACCCACTCGAAGCATTCGGACAAGCAATGTCCTGGAAACAGAACCAGGACGATTGCCAGTTCCTAACTAACTCGGATAGCTGGAGGGAGGGATAGCTACTCTTTGTTTTCTTCTGGAATCCTAAACCCCCGCAAAGCTGGAGGATGTGTGTCTTATCATCCGACTGGCTAAGCTTTTTAACAGTTTGGGATCTAGCGGAGAAGACATATTTAAAGAGCCCCCAGTGGGGAGGACATCCTATGAAGCACTCGCAGAGGGTGACGAATGCAGAAACGTGAGCTATTGCATTCGGAGGAAAGTGATGGAGCTGCGCCCCGAAGTAATTCATGATACCTCGGAAGAAAGGATGGGGAGGCAAGGAGAAGCCTCTGGCCACGTGGCTGAGCAGCAGAACGCGCTCCCCCTCCTTCGGCGCCGGCTCCGTCTCGCCTTCCGGCAGCCTCCAGGACTTTTTGGTGACCATGACGTGCTCCACCAGCTCCAGGACATCATTCTCCATCACCGAGGAGGGGAGGAAGCCCCCCTGGATCCAGCCTGCCGGCAGCGCCCCTTCTTCTTCTTCTTCTGCGCCTCGAGCTTGCTGGTCTGCCCCTTCGTCATGGCGAGGGCGACGGATCCACAGAGGAGGAGGGGAAGGAGGTGTCTTGAGGTGTGCAGAGAGCTGCGGGAGGAGCGAGATTAATGGGAGGAGGATGAGCAGCGCAACAGGAAATCCCGCCGGGGAGGCTTTAATAGGCTTCCGACTCGGTCACTTGCAGGTGGACCCAGGATCTTATCCCCCCAACCGGCCACTGCAAGATTAGTGGAGAAGATAACGGCGCGGTAATCGAGGAGGCAAAACCTACTCGATGGCGATGTCGTCATCCCCGTTGAGCGCGCGTCAACCGAAATTTGAGGATCCCGGAAAATCCGGCGCTGTAAGTTTGACCAGTCACGTTGAAAGATTCGGCGGAAGCACTCGGTCCCTGATGGTGCGTTTCACTGGCATATTCACTCGGATCACTGGCTGAAAGGATAAAATGGATTGAGGCAAACAACGCTAAAGTCATCTCCATACCAGTCGGTTCCAAACTCCAGACATCACTTCATCGTTCCAACCCCGATCCATTCGGGGACTAATGATGGGGTTATAGTCCCAGGGTAGGGTCATAGGTCTGCCCTATTGGTCCTACCCAAGGACTACCCTACATAGAATACAAGGCCCTTAGACAGTTCCGACTGAACTAAGGACTCCCCCATCATCCAGTCGGCGACGATCCACTCGGAGCATATCTAACG
This sequence comes from Hordeum vulgare subsp. vulgare, assembly GCF_904849725.1. NCBI lineage: Eukaryota > Viridiplantae > Streptophyta > Magnoliopsida > Poales > Poaceae > Hordeum > Hordeum vulgare. The sequence goes on along the minus strand of NC_058519.1, from coordinate 263,258,484 downwards.
TACCGACTGGAATCCACTCTATACATCGTAACCTCCCAGGAGGGCAACGGTCATACGTTTTCATACACCATTATTAGCATTTAAAGCTTACGTTACCTATAACGTAAGCATTTACTCGCCACTATTCCACCCCTATCCACCGGTCCATTATGAAGGGCAGCGCACTCTATATAAGTCGCCCCTCGACACAAAGCTCCCAAGAGCACTTGCTGTAATCCTATAATCCACTCGACACAAAGCTCCCAAGAGCACTTGCTGTAATCCTATAATCCACTCGACACAAAGCTCCCAAGAGCACTGAGACATAGGGCTTTTAACACCACCGTAGAGGGGCCTGAACTCATACATCCTCGCTGTAGCTAAGGCTCTGCCCATATACTTTCGTACCCCATACTTCTGCTGTCAGACTTATACCCACGACAACTGCAACTTACTCTCAGTAAGATTCATCCGTGGAAATGTGTCATAATATAAGATGTTGATGGTACTACCCCTGACCATGAGTACCTTTGTAAGTGTACAACCCCCAATTTGAGGTGCCACCACTAGGGCAAGGCCACCTGGATGGTCAAACTGGAGAGGGTGATCCTCTCCGCTCCACATGATTGAGTACTTAGACCAATTTAGGTATGTTGGACAACCAGTTCCACCACATTGATCGCTCTATGTTCAAGTTTTTGATCACGTCTGTAGGTAATGGTGGTAAACACATGATATTTAACCCCGTTCAGTTCCTTTGGACTCCTCTGAAATCCGGCTTGGTCGTTCTGCTGGTGGTTACCCTGCCTCAAGCATTGATGACCACTATTACTGTTGTCATGACACTAGAAATTTCCACATGAGCTGTGTGAGCCTTGGAAGCCTTGACCTGCAATACCACCAGATGAGCCGGCTCCTGACCCGCCGACACTGGGATGACTTGGATTTCCACCATAGCCACCTTCATGGTGACTCTAGAATGCTTGGTAGGTGAACTCTTGCATGATATAACAGTTTTCCCACGAGTGAGTAGCCGACTTATGTCAGAAGCTGTGTTTTGGACAAGGAGGCTTGAGTGCTTCCTCGTAATTATAGGGTTTGTTTCCATTCTAACCCTTGCCAGAGTTATTATTCTGTCGCTGAATCTTGAAACTAGCGTTATTGTTAGCAACAAAATCTGACCCGCCATCAGTATGCTTGTGTTTTCCTCCATTACCTTGATTGTTATAATTTCCATGGTGGCCAGAATTGTGTTGCTCATTGTCAGAATAGGGGCTCCGCAGACCCAGGGAATGGTTCGAACACTAGGTTGCACTCGCTCTCCTACCTTGTTCAGTCTATCAACCTCACGGCGGCTCTATAGTGGTGCGAGCTAAGGTGATGAGCTAGGACGGGCGGCAGTTTACCCAAGGTTCGGGCCACCATGTGGTGTAAAACACTACTCCTGCTTTGATAGATTACTCGAGGTGGAAGATGGGTACAAAGGTGGGTTCTTGCCCCAGTACAACACAATGAGGTCGGGGTTCCTCTCTACGGAAGCTGGGCTCCTCTTGTATAGCAGACTTGGACCTCTTCCCTTTATAACACATTCGGCGGGAAGGGCATCCACAACGGACATTTTTAAAGGGGACAAGACTACCACTCGCCCTGGCAAAGGCGGTCTTCGCCTGTAAAAGCTTCCCTTAGTGACGCACAGGTGGGCTCGGCGGTGACCTTCGTCCTGCTGAGCCGCCATCCTTGGTCCTCCTGCACTGATTAGGAAACCTTTGGTGGGTCACCTCGAGAACCCGCAGCCGGCGTCGCATCCCTTAGCACCAAATGGGAAAGCCTCCCCTTTCATCCTCACTAGCATCGGTCCAAGCGCCGCACATAGTGGCACACGTCACCCACATGGGGAGGCGAGGCCATGCGATTCTGGCAACCTGCCCTTTGCAAAGCCGCCCCTCAGGAGGAAGGGCGTCGTGACGTGCTTCGATTATGTGAGCCTCACAAGGAACCTTCTCACGAGAGGGCCTCACGAGGAAGGGTCCTTGCGAGTGTCATTTCCATGGGCCTTGAAAAGGGGTTCTCCAAGGCCCGCAAAGCACAGTGGGCCCTGGACTGCAGGCCGACGGGCCTCGATACCCCCGATCAAAAGCCTCGACAGCAGCCCCCAGGCCCATGGAATTTACGAATCAACAGACTAGGAGAAGATGTCATGGGATCTCATCGTCTGTGGAGCAGGCCCAGCATGCAGCGCATGTCGGGATGCGGGGATCCCCACCTTGCCGGGGTCCATCGGTATTTGCACTGGCCTTCATAAAGCAAGCACGTGGGGTGGCACTGTCATTACTCTCTTCCACGCCATTTGCTCCTTCCCACAACTTCTCCTTCCGTGCTAGGGTTTGCCAGATCCAAACTTCAAGCAAGTCGCCTCCTAGGCCCCTTCGCAGCCTCGGACGACAAATGGCGCCCGTCGGCAATAAGGGGAAGGCCGTGGCACCTCTTGCAAGTGTCGCCCCCACCGAGCTGGCTCTCTTGCCTTCCCATGCCTCGAAGACGGAGGATCTAGGTCTGATGCTCCCGTTCATGGCCGGACATTCACATGAGTGGGGAGAGACCAATATCTGGCCGGGCTCAGCAACACCACGCAGCTTGGTGAGGTTTGCCTACCCTTTCTTCCTCCATAGTGTTTACGTTGGGTTGGTCCCTCCGTTCCATGCCTTGTTCTACACCACCCTCTCCCATTACCAGATCCTTGCTCTTCACCTACAGCCAAACTCCGGTCTTCTCTTGTCCATCTTTCCTTTCTACTTCGAGGCCTTCAGGGGCGTGAGGCCTTAGGTGGCGCTCTTTCGTCACTTCTTCAGTCTACGGTCCACCACTCTGGGCCGACACTCCTCGTGATTCCCCTTTTTCGATGTCGGGGACGCGTGCACTTACTTGAAGGCCGGGAAGAAGGTCAAGGGCTACCAGAGCCGTTGGGCCTTCATGGACGTGTGCCAGCAGAGCTCGTCCTTGGTGCTCCCCTAAAGCCTGGTTGAATATACCTGCAGGTGGAGCCTCGAGAATCTCACCGACCCGAGAGCGGGGCCTATCCTGGACCGAATTGCCTCTCTCACAAAGGCCCGCCTGACAGGGGTGACAATTATTATGGGGTTCCTGGGGCACCGCATCGTACCTCTCCAGGCGCACTCGCGCCCCTTATGGGATTTCACCATCGGTGGTGACCCAATGTGCCTGCATGTCACTGGCTTGACGCACGACAAGCTGGATGGGTCTTTGGGGGCCTATTGGGTCACTGTCCGGAGGTTCTCTCTAAGGCCATGCTGCCGCTGTATGTCTGCAAATACATGGCAGAGAGGGTAGCGGAGATGCCCGTTTTCGACGAATAGGGGCTCGCCGGGATGCTGAAGGGCTCCCCCATCACGGTTTCATCCTCAACCAGGGGCAGTAGCGACAAGGATTCAGAGGCGACGAAGGGTGAAGGGGTATACGCCGACCGAATACCGTTAGCCGAACTTCACCTGTCCTTGTGCGACCTTGGGACGACGCAACTGCTAACGAGCAGCACCGGACGGTCCCGCATGAGCCCACGACCTTCGGAGATAAAGCGGGACTGGGCTCCATGGCGGTCGAGGGGTCATGTGCGGGAGCCCACGGCGTAGGTGTCGCGCCTCCTCGGTTGAGCCCGCATTCCCCCCGGGGGCCCCTCAGGCTCCTAGTGAGGAGGGAGGCTGAGACGAGAACACCGAAGACCTCGGCAAGCGCCCTCCTATCGCTGGCGAGGCGGCGTGCGAGGGTGGCGGAGATGCTCCTCCTGCCAACGAGAAGAAGAGCAGTGGGCCACCAGCGACGAGTAAGTACCTTGGCCCGCCCTTGTGCTTTTCCTTCACGATCGGCATGCTCAGGCTGCCTCTTTCCTAGCGCAGGCTCCCAGGGGCAGCCAGGAGAACAACAAGAAGATGGCCTCCGCCAAGGCGAGGGTCGTGTAGGTCTCGAGGGTGCTTTTGTCCCTCGGCCGAGGTATCGCCAGGCATGCGGATAGCCCGCCCAGGTCAAGCGCTGTGTGTGGGCGTGCGGGCGCCACTGCATATTTGGGCGCCTCCACCATGCGGCGGGGAGAAGCTATTGCCTGAGCCATGGTGGTTGAGCTACCGGTGTCGTCGGCCAAGCCCCCGGTGCCAACTGTCGGGGCCGCCGATGATGAGTTGATGTATATACTTCTCGGCCCTCTTTGGATACCCCAAGTGGAAGGTGGAGATGTAGTAAGCAGCAAATTTCCCTTACACTAAGACTGTAAGGTTTATCAAACCAGGAAGACTCCTAGGCTCAACAAGTAGGTTTCTTCCACCCTGGCGCTAGCAGAAGATGTGGACCTGCACACTCAACAAATAAGTTTGCTCCCAACGAGTACAAAGAGGTTGTCAATCTCTCCGGCCTTGTATTTTGCAAAGGATCAAAACACAAGCGGGGAGGTAATAATGATTGCAACAGAAAAGTAAATGAAAGTGGTAAATGATGGAGGTGTAAGCAATGATGGTGATATGGACCGGGGTCACATGACACTCACTAGTGTTGTCTCTCTCCCAAAATACGATAAACAACTATGCTAGGGTAAACAAATCACAGTTGGGCATTTGACAGAATTATGATCGCACCGCAATGCTAATTATGCTCCTTGATAGTTAGAGGTTCAATAGTAATGGGTAGTACGCCAAGAGAAGTAGACCGTTTATTCATCAATATCTACTTACTAATCATGCACCTTGAGATATCTATCCAGAACATCTCTCTGGTATTAAGTTGCGAGCCCCACCCGAAGTGTAAACTCAAAGCAACGGACAACTGCATTAACGAACTATGCGTAAGGTAAACAATCCTTGCAACTGTGGTCACAAGCACCGTTGTTTTCTCCCTGGTGGCAACAAACACATCCCCTAATCTCATGTTTCTATCAATCAAGCTAGACATCGAGGGGCTCGAACCCACAATCATGCATAACGCTCCCTCTTGGAGTCACGATCTACTACTTGGCCAAAGCAATAAAAAGCAACCGAGAATATGCATGGATCACTAAGGAACATAATATAAAAGGATAATCAAATATATAACTCATAACAATCTGAACATAATCTCATAATCCATCGGATCCCAACAAACCGAGCATAGCAATAGCAAGAGAATTACATAGATTCCTTGATCATGTAGGGCAGCTCACAAGGACTAACCATTGAAGCACAAGATTGGAGAGAAGACATCACATAGCTACTGGTCATTGACTTATGGTCCAAGAGGAACTACTCACGGCACATCCGAGAAGCATCCATGGTAGTGGAGAAGATCCCGCAGGTCAATCCTCCCTCCAGCAGGGTGCCAGGAAGAGGTCCCCTCATGTTCCCGATCTCGGAAGCGCTCTGGCGGCGGGACGATGGAGAAATTCATGATTCCAGAAAGTCTACGAGGGTTTCCTCTCGGGACTCTAAATATAGGCCAAAGGAGGGCACCGGAGGAGGTGGGACCCACCCAGGCGGCCTCCTGGCGCGGCCTAGGGCCTGGCCGCATCAGCATGTCGCTTGGGAGACCCCTGGCCCCCCTTCGGTAATCCGGAAGCTTCTGTTTCACTGATTTTTTATATATTTTTTCTGGATTTTTCCGAGCTTCGGGAAATTGGGTAGAAGCCCCTGCAAAATTGACATCAGCATACAGAAACTAGCACTGGGTGCACTGAGTTAGTAGGTTAGTCCAAATATGTGTAAAATGATATAAAAGTGTAGCAAAACATATAACAATGTCACCCAAAAGATCATGGAACAAGCAGAAATTATAGATACGTTTGGGACATATCAGCCGCGACCTCTACCAGGGCCCCAGAAGCAGGGGCAATTCTCCTTGAGTGCGCCCTGCAAACATCTGGAGCGGGGTAAGGCCGAGAGCCCCCGATGCCTCAGCCGGAGGCGGTTGAGGCTGCTCTGGCTGCAACAGCGGGCAATACTAGGGCCACTGCGGCTTCCGAGGCGGCTGCCCTACCGGGCCCAGAGAGGATGCTCCGGTGCAGGGCTCTAATCGACGAGCAGAACTTTCTCTCGCGACTCGGCATGGATTTTTGGGACGTCGAGACGCGTCTCACCGCATAGCATGTAAGGTTGGCCGAGATGTGGAGCCATCTTGATGCCTCCGCCCAGGCATCCCTGAGAAAGACCGAGGCGGTCCGTGCAAAGGGTCATCGACACGAAGGCCGCCTGTGTGAGTGCCCTTGCCTAAAAGGGAGCACTCGCCAAGCGCTGTGAGGAAGCATAAACCAGCCTCAAGGAGCTTTAGGAGGCCTCCAAGACAACTCGAAGCAACGAGGGTGGCAGCCGAGCAAGTCACCGAGCGCGGGCGCCTAGAGACGCTCCAGCGCAAGGTGGCGCAGGCTCGAGGTGACCATGCCAAGAGGGTCCCTTAGGCCAGCACGAAGGCGGTAGAGGACCGCGCCATGCTCTCTTCTCTAGACCTCAGGGCCCGCCAGGCGTTGGGTTCCATTTGCAGGTTGAAGCTCGATTCCTCCCTCATTCCTCAGGATGACGGCTATGTCGAGTTCTCTTCCGAGCTCATGAAGGAGCTCAGACGCAGGATCATGAAGGTGGACAGCGCCATGGAGGAGGAGTGTCACGACCACCTTTCTTTTGCCGCCACCCGCGTCTTCATTCATAACCTCCTTTGTGATCCTCGCTTCGAGTTTGCACGGGCGATGGGCCCCATGTGTGAGGAGTCCCACAGCGACCTGCCGACCGCAATGGGGGGGGACACGTGCACAAGCTGTTGGACAAGTTCTCTTGCAATAATGACGAGGAGTCTGATGAGGAGCCCCCGGCCATTCCCTGAAACAGATTACTTTCACCTCGAGGAGGTGTTAGACTTGTATGGACCAATTTCAATTCTGTAATAGTTGATTGCGACTTGTAGCGCCTATACCCACGTTAAGTTTTCTCTTGATCGTATTTGTCCTCTACGTCGGTAGGGCGCAACCCTGCGTGTATCTCAGCCATTGCTGGATTAGGTGAAGGCTACAGTGCGAGTGTAGGCCTTGATTCGCGATGCTCAGGCGCCCCCTTTTGACGCTCAAGCGACTTGGTTGAAGACCTCAATTTTCCCCTCACAAGCTTTGATGCTCTATGTCGGCAGGGCCCAACCCAGCGTGTATCTCAGCCATCGCTAGATTACAAGGAGTTGAGAGACTATAGGGCCAATGTTGGCCCTGAGTCGCGATGCTCAGGCACCCCCCTTGATGTGCAAGCGACTCCCTTGAAGTCCCTATGTTCTCCTTTGGATGCCTTGGTGCTCTACGTTGGCAGGCCCCAACATTGCGTGTATCTCAGCCATCACTAGATTACTAGGACCTGGGAGGCTGCAGGGCTAGTGCAGGCCCTAAGTCGGATTCTCATGCGCCCCCTTGATGCGCAAGCGACCCCCTGGAGGATCCTAGTACTCACCGTGCGGAACCTTTGCACCCTGCATCGACAGGTCCCAACCCTACTGTTTCTCTTCCGTTGCTGGATTACCAGGAAGTGAGAAGCTATAGGGCCAATGCAGGTCCTGAGTCACGATGATGAGGCACCCCCCTTTGATGCGCAAGCAACCCATGCTCCATGATGATGTCCTTGAACTCTGCCTCGGCACGACCCAACCCTGTGCGTATCTCAACTGCCATTGGATTACCAGGAGGTGAAAGGCTATAGGGCAAGTGCAGGCCTTGAGTCGCGATGCTCAGGTGCCCCCCTTGACGCGCAAGCATCTCTCACATGGGCGAATTGGTCAGAGATCCGAGCGCTCGCCCGCTGTGCCCTTGGGTGTCGCGCGGGAACTAGACAACAAGGACCTCAGGAGGTGATGTGCACCGGGGTGAGCCCGCGAGACAGTGCATGATCGCTTGGATTTTTCGAAGCTGCAGGGACGTACCCAAGCATAGCATCGTGTGTAGGCCCCACCCATGGGAGATACAAGGGGGAGCTGGCGGGCATGGAGCTCCAATGATCCTCCCCAGTGTGATGCATGGGTATTCTCCTTGGATGTGGGCATAGTCGTTGGTCGATTGTAATTCTGCCTAGTGCAGATCTTGGGGACTTCCACTTGGGCATGGGCAGAGCCCCCTTCCTGAGGCCATGATGCGGCCCGTCGTGGGCTTCCACTTCAGGAGGATCCGAGCGTGTACAACCCACACTCGTTATTATGTGAGAGGGTCAAGGGCAGAGATTTACGGAGGGGTCGGATACCCCAGGCACAAGGCTCAGGAGTTCCTAGCCTCAACCTTCTGGTGGATTGCGCCTCATCCTTAGTGCGCCAACACACTCGTGGGACCAACAGCAAGAAGGGGAGGGGCAGCACGCGTTGGTGACCGTTGCTGGGTCACCGCACGAAGGAGCCAGGCACCGAGGACCCTTTGTACAGGCGCAAGCTCTTCATTCAGAGCTCAACCACTCGGACTTAGCAATGTTGCAGCAGTGAACCCGAACACACACGCAGTGCCATGCCCCTTCATGGAGCGATCATGCAAAAATCACCCATTGCATAGTGCCCGATGTAACGAAGCGACAAACTAGCAATGGAGCACTTCAGGCAAATAACATAAATTTTGAAGGGCAATAACAAAGTTTACCACACAACCAAAAAGTGAGTACTTCGTGAAGGTCGGCCCTCACGCCGGAGGATAGTGCAGCTAGATGGGCGCCCTCGATCTCGGGTGTGATGGAGCTTCACCAAGCGGCATTGTCGTTGATGGGCTAGGTCACCGGGTGAAGCGTGTCGATACTGTCGATCTCTCAGCTGGCGGGTACCTCCCGGAGCCATGGGGGCTCGCGAGGCCCTGGTGCCACTTGAGGTGAGTGTGAATCGCGCTAGCCTGTGGAAGGCAGCCATATCGTTCTCCAGGACAAAAGGCATGCGAACAAGGCCAGTGTGAGTGCCTCTGCGTAGCCCCGCTCTCGCAGGCCAGAAGGAACTCCGAGAAGCGACCCCATTGAGGGCCATGACATCGGTGCACGTGCGTGTCATGACGGTCCCCTCGGGAGTGATGAGCCTTCTCAGGCAGAGCTCTGTGTGGCGCCCACCGTGCGTGTAGTGCGCTTCTCGCAGCTCATCGATCTCCTGTGTGATGGATTCCCGAGCCCATGGCGCCTGACACTGTACCCCTTGCTCGTGAGGGCGTGTAGCAGCTAGGTCGGGTGCCTTCCACACGGAATCCCTCGAGCCTGACCCAAGGGAGGCGTCGGGCATGCTTTCCTATGCCTGAGAAGGGAAAGCACCCGCGGCAGCACTCGTCTTGCGGCCCCGGCATCGGCCACCTGGCCTTTCGCCTTGGCAGAACCAAAGGAGGGCAATGACTGCTTCTTCCTCGGATGTGTGGCTCCGCGAGGCCCATTGCCTTCTGCATCATCTGAGCGCCCCACAGCAGTAGCCTTGTAAGCGTGCTCTAGGGAGCAGACTGTTTCTTTCTCCTCGCACGTGGTGGTGATGATGCCGCTGCATCCCAACATCTTGAGGACGTTGTAGCCGTGGTGTGTCGCGGCCACGGACTTGTCCAGTGCGGGGTAGCCTGGGATGGTGTTGTACGAAAGTCCAATGTGCACCACGCTGAAGTCAATGTCCTCAGTGTGATAGTTATCATATGTGCCGATGGTGACCGGGAGGCGGACATGCCCCAAAGGTACGATGGAGGCACTAGTCTCACCCAAGAATGGCTTGGTCGGTGTCAGCTAGTGATAAGGCAACTTGAGCGTGTCGAAGGTTTTAATTGGGAGCATGTTGAGGCCCGCTCCTCCATTAATGGGAGTCTTTGTGGCCGCCACGTTGCTGATAGTGGGAGTGCACATCATGGGGAGTGTGCCCGCGATAGACGCAGACTTTAGGCTGTCCCGAGCATCAAAAGTTATGGGGTATTGGGACCACTTGAGGGGACTCGCAGCCCCTAGCTTCGGGATGACGACGTTCACCTCGCGGCAGAGCTGCTTCAAGTCGCAGTTGGATGAGGGGGTGTGGGCCCCCCTAAGGATGCATGGCACCATACAAGGCTCTTGCTAGGACCTGACCTCCTCGTCATGCTGGTCGTCCTCGTTCCTTCGCGGAGGCCGTCGAGGCACCGGAGGGAGATGCGTATTGTCCCGAGGGCGCATCTCGCGCGAAATGTCGCGCCAGCCATTGTCACGATGTTGATCGTACCATCCCTGGCCCGAGTTTTTGATGTGGACGTCCCATATGCCGCCACCTCGGTCGCTGTCGCCGCCAGCATCGCGATCATTGTGCTCCGGGCGCTAGACAAATCGTTCTTCCCAGAGGACCCTGAGCTCATGGAAATCTTCGGTTTCGTGGCTGTGCACGTCGTGGTAGATGCAATACAGACGGTGCTCCTTCTTGGGTACACTCCACTCGCGGCCATGCTTCTACTCGGTTTTGGCTGCGAGCACGGTAGGCCCCTTGCACATGGCCTCCTTATCCTTGGCCTTGGTGTCCTCGGGCGCGTCGTCACGGTTGTCGCTGGCGAACAGGCGGCCCTCTTCAGTCTTGGCACACTTGTGGGCCAAGTTGAACAGTTGCATGGCCATGCTCAGGGTGCTTTTGACGGCGTGATTTTCGCACATCTTGAGGTCCTTGACGTTGTTAGTGAATGCCATCATGACTGCCTCATCGGTGGCGCGCGGGATCTTGTTGCAGACCTGACTAAACCTCTGGATGTACTTACGGAGGGTCTCGCCGGGGCGCTGCTTCGTGCGATGCGGGTTGATTTGGAGAGGGGTGTAACACCTTGTGTTTAGCTTTTCTGACTAATTAACTTATTTCAAAAATTAGGATCAATTAATTTTTTTGTGAGTGATTGTGATGCTGAAGTGACTATTGTTTGCTTGCGTGCTGGTATGCTTGTGTTTGATTCTCAATAGTTCTTATTACTCTCGACGTTCACCTCCTTAGCCCAAAACTCCTGCCTAATGATCATGGCATGTGTTAGGAACAAAAACTATTTTTAACAAATATTATTTTCACCAAAAAGCATTTCTTTGAATTAAGCTTTCAAAACCCCTCACATGAAATTTGGACTACAAGTCCTCAAATTAAGGAATTTATTTTGCACCAACTATTTTATTTAAAACCCATTATCAAAATGTCTTCCAAAAACCACAATAATATTATTTTAGAAGTTATTTTACTATTTTATTTAAATTCCTTCCTGTGAGGCCAGAAATGATCTCTTATGAAGGAAAGTTATTTATATTGCTTTCAAAATATTTGAGAAAATTTAGGGAAACTCACTGGACATATATATTCCATATATATGAGTTTGAACACATGCGCATGTTCAAAATATTGGGAAAACCCCTTCAAAACCCTTCCTTCTTATTCAAGCTTTTGCAATATTTCTATCGGAAATATGCTCAATAAATTCATGTAACATTCTCTCATGTCACATATGATATATGTGATGATCTTGCCAAGTTTCATCTCAATACAAGTTGATTTGATTCCCCTAATTATTTTAAAACACTATCTGTCTAGTTCCAAATTTGAGCAACTCTACATTGTCAAGTATCTCCAATTGTGCTCAAATTTGATGCACATGTTATGATACTCCAATAATGCATCCACACCAAGTGGTGCATCAAGGAAAAAAGAATAACTTGTCTCAAGCCCCTCAAAACCTGCTCTGTTGATTTGTGACTTTGGGACAGTTTACATTATAAAGTTTCTCCAATTGATCCAATAAATGGGCACGCTTCAATGCTCAAGTAATGCTCCAATGGACACCAAATTTTGGATTTGTGGGAAATGATTTGAATAGTTTTGTAAGCAGAAAGCCATTTCTGCCCATTTTAGAGGTTTTCCAATTCTACATTGGAAACCTTCTCCACCAAATCCCAAATTTGGTGTCCAAGCTTTTTTTATCTATTATTTGATCCTGTTAAATTTCATCAATTGAAGTTCATCTGGGTGCCCTGCCACTCATCAAACACCTTGCGTGCGCTCACCAAAGTGGCTACTTTGGCCCATTCTACTTTTACCCTTGATATCAACTTTCTACCACAACTCTATATTGTTACAATTTACCTCCGGTAGCTTTGCCATGGCCTCTGGTCAATTATTGGAGAGAGACTCCATGTAACTATTTCTCATTTTTACCCTTGGATCACCATTTTTACCCCTCTTGCCCCACTTCTGCTTAATCCAAAGCCCCCACCTCTTTCCAGAGGGCCCCTAGCATCCCTAGGAATCATTTCAAACCAAGATAAGGCATGATCATGTGGATAAAATGAGCAGCACAACTAAAACTAGATTTCTCGCTGAAATGTAGCTTTGTACAGTAAGTACTAGCTACCCTCCTCTCCTTGAGGTCAAACTTGGTAGTGTTGTCTTGTATAGCTAACACTGCGAGACATTGTTTTTCCCCAAGACTCTTCATTTGAGACCCACTTCTGTTAGCTCTAAGTTTGCTGTTACAAACTTAACCTCACTCAAAGACCATTCAAACTAACTCCACTAGATACCAAACTCCTCGCTCACCCTCCATATAACATGCCCCACATCCCAAACACCTTTGACTGGTCAAGGTGCTGGTGTAGGCATAGGTGGCCATGGTGTCCACCACCCTGGCATGCCAAACTGGTGCCCTGCACCTCAACCTTTCCCCAAAGCTCGAATCAGGCAGCCACTCCATGTCTCAGCAAGTCGCATCCCTTCCTTTTGACCATTCCAAGCGCTTCAACCCACCTGCTAGCTTCCAAAAACTCTCTGGGGTGCGTGGCATCCATGCACCAGGAAACTGCAGTGGGCTCCCGAGGTCTCTCTCCCTCTCCCCCTCTTATCTCCTCTCCCTCGAGCCTCTCTGGCTCCCACTCAGCTTCTCCTCCATCCCAGCAACCTCCTGAGCATCTCCCTTCCCTCCCAAGCTCTCCTCCTCCTCCTACCCCTCCAATGGCCGAAGCCCTTCGGCGGCCTCCCTTGCGCTCAAGCTGGCCAGCCTCCCCTGGCCTCAGGCCTTCACTCCAGCCGCGTTCCCTCAGCTCCCCCGTCCTCCTGGACACCCCTAGGGTCCCTCCCCGAGGTCGTGCCATGCCCTCCGCAGCGGCCAGAGCCGACTACCGCTTCTCATGGCGGGGCGCTCACCCTGGCCATTCCCCAAGGCCGCCAACACCGCCCGGGGCTCAGTAGGGAGCAGGGCACCCGCCCACACCCTCGGCTCGGCGGCTGGGCCAGCAGGTGCCGAGAGACGCGGCGGCCAGCACCCAACCTACCCCCCCCCCCACCCCGTCGGGAGGAAGAAGAAAGGTACAGGAGAGAGAAGGAGACGGGAGGGCCCCAGGTGTCGCCGACCTGCGAGCCGGGCCCGAATGATAAGTGGAGGCGCACCGGAGCTTTCCGTTCCCTGAGCCGAAGGCGTATTCGAAGGATTGCGCCTCATGCGTGGCATCCACTTGCGCCAGCAAGCGACTGGGCCGGCCGCGGCCTGTCTAGCAAGCTAAGCGCAATATGAAACCCGTTGCTAGCCCTTCTTTGCTTTATTTCTTTTCTTTGAAACTTCAAAAACCTCTAATAAATTCATTTGAGCTCTGAATGTGGTGATTCAAATTTCTGCAGGTCCCAAAAATCAAGACCTATCCAAATATGTGCTTAGCACACTTTCCCAAGCAACTTCTTTTTTATGTTATTATTCAAAAATAGATTCAAATACTCCTAGCCTCCCCTTTCAAAAATTCTAGAAGATTCAAATAAACTCCAAATGGAGTGATTCTAATTTCGAGAGACTTCCTATAGCTTGCCCTATTTATTTAAGCTTTGGTCAACATTTTTATCAAGCATTATTTTGTTGCATTAAATAAATAGCTCCCTTTTTCTATTTATTACATGTCATAAAATCCCTAGAATATTCATTTCAACTCCAAATCCAGTGAAACACCTTTCTAAATGTTCCTAAAATTGTTCTCTGTTAAATGAGTGCCTCCACTCATTTTTATCATAATATTTTCTGTAGGCTTCTTTTAAGATCACCTACTCCTCCTTTCATCAATTCAAAAATCCCTGATGGTCCAAACCTCCTATAGCAAGCTTCAGGTATTTTTCTTAGGACGAGAGAGGTCCAAGAAAAATATAACTCCTATTTATGTAGCACTTTTATTTCTGCTTGTCGTGTGGCTTACTATGTTTGTTCCGACGATAGTTGACGGAGTAGATGGATTACTCGGAGTTGGACTAGAAGACCTCGAAAACCCCGAGGACTTATGTGAGCAAAGTTAAGCAGCCCTTTGACCAAGTTTGAGCATATGTTATACTGGACGCTAGTAAAGCAAATATTTCGGTTGCATATGATTACCCAAAGCATCACCGGAATCTCGATGCACAAGATATCTCATCAAAGGTAAAACTAATCCAGCAAGGCCACCCGACGTGTCGACGATCCCGATAGGAGTCGCGTACCTCATTCTCAGGACACGGCGGATGAGCTAGACGTGGGGATCGCTAAACCTCCGGGTGACCAGAGGGGCGCCGGACATCGCTCAGGTGGGGCCAACACTCATGAGGAGCACTGGCCCGGGGTTTGATTAAATTATCCTCGGGGTCCAGAAAGTCCCTATGCAATTTTATTAGGTGTTTAGGCAAATGTGGTACCAAAGTTGGGCCTTGCCAGACCAGCTTTAATCTAAAACGAATTATCAAGGGGGTCCCCATAACAACCCCGATCGTGTTAGGAGCGCTCATTTATGGAACATAACACCGGTAGCCAGAAACTAAGGGGGCAAAGGTGGAACAAAACACTAGGCTAGAAAGGCCGAGCCTTCCACCTTTTACCAAGTATATAGGTCCATTAAATTAAATAGCATTTAATATGGTGATGTAACAAGGAACCCATGCTTTCGCATGGAAGCATCTGCACCTGCAACTAGCAACTCTACAACATGGTTAAGCAAGCGGTAACATAGCCAATCAGTGGTTTGCTAGGTTGAACAGGTTGATGGTTTTCATGCCATTGTTGAGAGGCTGATATTCAACATGTGGTAGGCAACGAGACATAAACGACAACATCGAAATGACTAGCATGGCAATGATAGTAATGGTATCTGGGGAAATGATCATCTTGCGTGAGATCCCGCTTGGAAGAAGAATGACTCCGCGAAGCAGACAAACCGACGTAGTCGAACGGGTCCTCACAATCCGACACGCTTGCGGAACTCTATCGAGGCGAAGAAAACCGGAAACACAAATCAACACACGATATTCACCACACGATGCATAACACATATGATGCATGAATGGTCTAATGCAAGGCATGACAATTCACACAATCAAACACTACACATTAAGTGAAGTTCAATATGCAACGAGTTGCATATTGACGAAACTCCACATTAATTATTTAGTTCTATCCCGATTAGATACACGGCAATATTAATTGTGGGTAAACATGGCAAGAGGGTGAAGCACAAATTAATCTACCTAGCTAGGCATTTTAAATGAGGCCGAAAACGACATATAGCATCTCCGAAATGACCCCACGTGTTAAATTCTAATTCTGTCCAGATTTGTCCTAATCACATTTTAAGTTTGTTAAACAGCAAAAAAAGTGGTTCACGTGCTTCTACTCGACTTTCTGCTCCATTTACATATATGGTACATCTCCAACGGAGCTACGGACAAATAGTTACGACCTAAACCGTTTCAACACGTCAACACGCAAACCGATGCACACAACACACTAAACAGTTCTAATTATGCATGAGAGTTGGAAAATATTACTCTACGCAAAGTTCTAGTCAAGTTTCATATTTGAATCACTCCGATCCAGTGTACGGTTTGAAAACTGCGCGGGTTTGAAAATATGCTCTAATCTGTAATTTTGAAATTCGAGACTAATTAGACAAACTCACATGCTGTAAAAAAAACCGGGCCGAATTACACCATAGCGTAGCAGCCAAGGAGTGGATTGGACCCATTTTTCTATGTACAGCAGTGAAAAAAATCAAAGGCAGAACTGAAATTTAGCTGGAGTGGGATTTGATCCCAGGACCTCATAGTTGGAGTTGCAAGGCACTGCCATTGCGCTGTGCACACTATTGGTGAAAGTGAGAGCGTTTGTCTATTAAAGATTAGGCCCATGGCAGGGTACAGTGAAACAAATACGAGGCAAAACTGAATTAGCACATCCACGATTCGAACTAGGGACATCGTGATTGTAACCACGACAGAGCAACCACACCGTCTACTGCATCTGTTGTGGCAAAACTTAATGGCCGCTCGAAATAACCCTTGCAGAAAAAAAACGGATCTAGAAACAAGATCAAAGTTTCAGCTATGAAGGAGCCTGCTCACAGCGGGGTATCGAAGAGGCCGGCGGCCACAACGAGAGGATGCAGAGGAAGGACGGGTGAGCTCGAGGGGGCATGGATCTGGGCGAGGGGGTCCCGTTCCCGGTGCTGGAGGTGTCCGACGAAGCTCCGGCAGCCACGAGCTTGGGACCATGACATGGGGGTGCTGCAAAAATAGGTAAAATAGAGAGGAGTTTCAGAGCAAAGGAAAAGGAGGAAGGAGGAGAGAATGGAACGGCGGGGCACTGGCCTGGGCTTGGTCATCGACACGTTCCCGGTGAGCTGGTGCGCAACTGCTGGTCCCGAAGTTGCACGGGTGCGGGCTATGGAGATGGTCGGAGGCGAGGCATGCGCACTTGGGGATGCCTGGTCGGGGTGAAGAACGAGGCGGGAGGAGGTCGAGATGCTCCTGGATGGAAACGACAGGAGGGGTCGAGCTGGAACCATGCCGGATCTCGCTGGCGGCGCGACGAAGGACTCCCGGGCAGACGCGGGCGAAGCTCCCCCTCGGGCTACCATGGTGCCTGCGGGAAGAACAGAGAGAAGGGGAGGTTAGGGAGAGAGGGAGAAGGAGGGAAGGAAGGAAGAGAGGAAGAGGACAGCGACGGGGCCGACTTGGGATTCTCCAGCGGCGAGCTCACCGGCCGACGGCTCTCGTGGTTGTACGGGCAAGGGGACAAGGCTCACGAAGACCACGGGGACGACTAGAATCTGTGGCTAGCTCGGGTTGGTGGTTTGGACCGGAACGAGATCCCGAGGAAGAAGGGGACTGGTGGCGGCGGCTACGGGTGGATGGGACGGATCCCCTGGTTTTTAGGGTTGGGTCTCTTATATATATATATATATATCACGTGGGAGAGGTTAGGGGTGGACCCTCTGATCTCGATCGGACGATCAAAATACTAGGTTAGGTGGTCCAATGGACAAACCGATGACAGTTTGCGGTAAAACGGGGTTGATCCAGACCCAACGGTTCCGACCGTGTGTTTCGGGTACCGGGAGGTTTTCGGACTAGGTTGCGTGTAGGGTCGGTGCACTGTGCAGAGGGGCTAGGCGGAGATGAGAGGGAAAACGGGCAGCCCGACAACGAGATTTAAAATACCGGAAAACGTCCGACGATAGACCGAATACGGTGCCGCTACGGTCGACAGTTCGAGTACTAGACGGACTCCGATTGCGACGAAACTTGACACGCGGCCTAGCTACAACTAATTACGAACGCACGCCTAGTTTCACCTCGAACAGAGAAAGTTTTAAACGCACTTTAACAATAGGGTTTCGACGGTGCCGCGGGCGCGTGCGAGTGCGGTCAGGCTCGGAACGAACAACGACGCGAACCGGCAACTAACAACGGATGCAAGTTTTGAAAACTGGCGGCAACGGAGATGCCGATGCAATGATGATGATGCGCATGATGTGATGATGATGCGACCAATATAAATAGACACACGACGAAAACGGAAAGAGAGGGGAATCTTCTGGAACGTCGGCATCGGGCTGTCACAAGCGTACAACCTCTCCGGAATGTAAAACTATTCGAATAGCCGTGTCCAGTCATTTCCGCATAAATCAAGTGTGTGTGTTTAATGGTGTAATATGAGAAAGAGTTGGTATGACCATGTTTGGTGACTTTGCATATCGGGTGAACCCGGATTGTTCAACCCTTGACAAATATATTGATATCAGTAACCTGTTCTTCTAAATACTATCTAGCTTATGTGGCACATCTATGAACATGTTTATTTACAGTAAAAGTTGCTATCCATCAGTACTGCATATTACTTGTTATCATACCAACTGCATTATCCATATCATGGGCTGTTTCCGAGTACATTCAAAGTACTCATTGGCTTGTCTTTCGTTATTTCATTGACCAGGTATGGCTTATCATGGGCTGTTGGTGTAGATTAACTTGGTTACGTTCTTGTGAGCTAGGACGCTTCCCAGTCAGAATGCCTGTAGGTTAAGGCTGATGGCACGGGTTCATGATTTCGACCAATATTTCTGCTATTGGTCCAGTTTGCTGCATCGGCCCTCAAGGCCCTATATATGCAAGACTTGACCGCAATAGTCATTTATTGTATGAAACGGTATGTATGGATGTAAGACTCTTGTTATTCAGTTTTTGTGTGTTCAGTTTTTGTTATTCAGTTGCTTGGGAAAACGTTCATTTGGCGATCTCGACCCGTAAGTCGGGGTCCCCACAGAATTGGTATCAGAGCCATCCTGAATGTAGGAAGCCTTAGTTAGAACGGACGTTAGTAGGACAAATTTGTTTTCTAGACCTTTCAAAAGTACATGAAAACCTCAATCTTTCTCACCTGTCCTAAATTTTCAAAAGAAGCGATGTTATTGCCTTAACACTTTCAACCGTATTCTATGACACTTCTCGTCTAATTTTTCAAAGCTTACAAATGGTCGCTAACACCCTTAGGCCTGACCACGGGATTACTTGAAGTCCTTTTTGGGTAACTTGGAAGGAAATAATATTTCCAAGCAACCACCCATGTACTGAAGGACTAGGATGTCAAGCCACGACCATACGACACCAACAGAAGTACCTCCATGAGAAAGAAGAATATCGAGGCCAGAAGATGGCGACACCCTCGGCACTGTTCCAGAGTGATGCCACCTACACCTACGATGAACCGGATGTAAAATATGCAAGGCCATGATGTGCATCGCTAATAGAGCGACCCTGTCAACACCAGGGTTGAGTCGCCTACCACCGGTGGATGAGAACCTCGCCATTTGGTCTGCCTCACCTTCGTGAGCAGGAAAACGGTTCTCCTCGTCCCTCGGTCGAGGTGTCGATATTGTGATCAACATGACTGTCGGGTCGGAACTCTATCATGCCTTGCTGATGTCATTGCATAAAGGTCGTCCACTTGGAACTTTGGGGGCTTGAAAGGCAAGAAGACAATGACGAGGTTATAAAGACAACCGAAGACCTGTCAATGGCAGCCATTAAAAACCACCTCCGTCAGGAAGTCCCCAGACGAGAAGACATCAAGAGCTCTTTTCAACTCAACCCGAGTCGCTTCGGCGAGCAACAACAAGAGACGTGACAACACCATGAGAAGGTCCAGAAGACTTAGCGGACTCCTCTCCGAGGCACAAAGCAAGCATGGCTGTCGAGTCCGAACACCCTAGGATAGGATAAGTCGTAAATCCCCTATACAAAGTCGAGTCTGTGGAATGGTTCAGATGGAACCATGTTGTGTGTTGCTTGTTTTTTTTGTTGGTGCTTTGATATAATCGCACTTCTGCTCTAGGCAATAAGCATGCGATTATATCACCTGCCTCATCTCGATGTGTGAGTTGACTTTCCAACACTTGTTTGATTGCACTTGAACTATAGCACCCCTTAGGCACTCTCCTCTGTGCTGCTACTCTCTCACTCTCTCTCTCACCCCTCTCGACAATTCAAGACTAACAAGACAGGATGCACCGAGAATCCACTTCGACGGACAACTCACGCTGAAGATACTGACTATACCATGCTTAACCACACGCAACCCGTAGGAGTTATGCTTTCCCTCAAAATCGGAAACCCTCTCTAGACCAGACTAACCTCCAAAAGCCTTCCGACTCAATTTCCTGGTCACGTGTCTAATACACGGAATTGCCAGTACACCCGTCGAACCCCAATAAAACCCTGCTTAGCACCAGGTTCTTGATGGAACGTGTGATCACCGTGAATATATATCCTTCATTCTTAAGCCAGCACCAAAACCATGATGCCATAAGAAGGAACGTTCTTATATAAGAGTATTAGACTAAGGTTGTTGTGGTGATGATATTTTCTTGAGAATATAGCTAGACTATCTTGGTGGATCATAAGACCCTTATAAGGTAGGTGAACTTGGTGGAACAAGTTGATATAGTAGCATAACCTACATGTTCCTGGAGTACGTTTGGATTTAGTAGGAGGATTATGATTGCGAGAAATAATGCTTGGTGGTATAATTGACTTAACCAAGTTGTTGACGTGGTTTGATGCGTTTACCATAATGACTTGGAGTATCGACTAAGAGTTCTTATTGGACTTGAGTTTTCGATTTAAATAGGTAATCCCAATAGAGTATTAAAGATGTATGAGGCCACATGGTTTGGAGTAAATTTGATTTAGCCCGATGATCTCGATCATGATACCATGGTTCCCGGTGGATAACGAGTGCGAATACTTGGAGTTGTCGAATTGATTTACGAACGTATGTGGATTGACTTCGGAGATTAGTTGGCCATGATATTGAAAGTTGGTGGATAAACTACGATGTAGTTATGGCAATAAAATGTGAAATTATGAGGACTCTAAGTGATTATGTAGAACCCCATCAATATTGGATTTGTAGGAGTGATGGGTCCAGTGGTGATCGACTGGATTGATGGACCACTTGATCGGATTCTTAGGAAGGAAACAAGATCTTCGATTGGTATACCGCGTGTTTCCTTAATATAGAAATGTTGTACTCCGTCCATTGAATGTTCTAGTTGGACATTTGGCTTTGTGGTGTCTTAAATTCAAGCTTAGGAGCTTGTATGCCTCCCCGAGGTTTTTGCATAGGAATGCATGTGCGTCGTAGATACACCATACTTGTAGTGTTTGGGTTTAGTTCTTCCCTCAACCTCGGAGTTGACCAGCAGGAGTGGTATGGAGCTGACTTATGTGAGATGGTATCTTTGATAAATAGGGTGATTGTCCAGAGTTAGAGGTCAGACTATTGGCATCTAAGGAATGTGCTTAGAGATAAGATGATAACTGTTCACCCACATCCTAAGTTCCTTGAGACTCTAAAGCTTCACCTAGCCATAAGATGTTCGGATTATGACCACGGTAAACGACTCGAAGTCGTTGGAATATGGTTAGTACCCCGCCCGACCACCACCTATCATATCTATGACGAACATGGGCATGAAGTACTAGGTCATGTTGGACCACAAACCCCTCGGCCAGTGACCACCCATAGCAATTCCCCGTTCTCCTCACCTGTCTCATGAGCACTACGCTTATGTGATGCTTGGGGAAATATGTTGTTGTCCTCAAGGATGACATACTTATTCTCCCAATAAGAGGATGAACACCTTAGTCCTATTTGGATGATCCCCAGACTCCGCATATCGAAAGGACTCTCGAGAGCGAGCCATTATAACTCTCCAGCAACTTAAGGCAATTCCCCGCAAGCATGGTGAAGCATCGACATGATCAAGGAGCCACGACAACAGAGAACAAACAACAAGTTTTATTGCAGCTCCTATGTCAACTACCCGACTACGACATGCAGGACTATAAGACCAGCAAGGGGCAGACGCACCGGAAGCAACCTCCACCCGAACCACAACCACGTTCACGACCACACACACATTAACACTTTACCGCTTGCCACTATGGCACACCTCAGTTCCTTCGTGGGAAGAAACCCGCATACTTATTAATTTCGTGGAGTCACCACAAACACACTAGAACCACACGTACACTGAGTAGTTGCCTAGTCGTTATGAACCCTGCCGCCGTGGAGAGCCGCCATTTGGGCAGCAACATCATGACGATCATCGTGGATGATCACGCAGTACATCGTCGAGACCCCGACCAGCATCGCCACCACTCCGGACAGGAGGATTATGAGCGATCCCGGGGTCTCATCCGCCATTGCAGTCTCTTCTCGAGCACCTCCAAGGATAAGTAGAAGGAGGAAGAGGACCGGAGAAGCAGCAAGGGACGAGGCCGGGTGAGAGAATGAGAAGGACTCCCTGGCCAATTTATTGCCAGGATCGATGAGCCACTGGCAAGGCCACAAGCCCCACTCGCCTCTTGTTGTCGGTGCTCGTTGGGAATCCCAGAGCAGTGCCGACATGCGCAGGCCCGCGAGGTGAGTGCTCGTTGCACCGGCAGCTGGCTCACCGTGCACCACCGCAGGCGGCCCCGGACATCCTATGCCCCTAGGCACCGCAAGTGGAGGCAACACCTAGGACTCACCCAGGGAAGAAGAATCAGAGGAAGAAGAAGAGGCTGACAACGGCCCCTGGGCCCACCTGTTGGCCGGAGTAGGTGCCAAGCACTGGGTACGATTAGCACAACCTGGAATTGCAAATTTTGCATTCCTCCAACATCTTCGTTAACCGCAGGTGCACCAATAAGTGGCGTTCTTGTGGTGACCACGCCAAACCGCGTGTTTAGAATATATTGCTATTGTTGTGTTCAGCAGCATAGCAGAAGCAGGCCCTTGTAATCACATTAACAAATCTCGGGGACGAGATTTTCTTAAGGGGGTAAGGTGTGTAACATCCCGTGTTTAGCTTTTCTGACTAATTAACCTATTTCAAAAATTAGGACCAATTAAATAAAATTGTGAATGATTGTGATGCTGAAGTGACTATTGTTTGATTGCTTGCTGGTATGCTTCTGTTTGATTCTCAATAGTTCTAGGTACTCTCCATACTCACCTCCTTATCCTAAAACTCCTGCCTAATGATCATGCCATCTGTTTAGGACCAAAAACTATTTTTATGAAATATTATTTTCACCAAAAAACATTTCTTTGAATTAAGCTTTCAAAAACACTGAGATGGGATTTGTACTACAAGTCCTCAAATTAGGGAATTTATTTTTCACCAATTATTTCATTTAAAACCCATTATCAAAATGTCTTCCAAAAACCACAATATTATTATTTTAACAGTTATTTTACTATTTTATTTAAATGCCTTCCTCTGAGGCTAGAAATGGTCTCTTATGAAGGAAAGTTATTTTTATTGCTTTCAAAATATTTGAGAAAATTTAGGGAAACTCAGTGGATATATATATTCCATATATATGAGTTTCAACACATGGTAATGTTCAAAATATTGGGCAAACCCCTGCAAAACCCTTCCTGCCTATTTCAACATTTTGTAATATTTCTATAAGAAATATTCTCAATAAATTCCTGTAACATTCTATCATGTCACATATGATATATGTGATGATCTTGCCCAGTTTCATCTTAATCCAAGTTTATTTGATTCCCCTAATTATTCTAAAACCCTATTTGTCCAGATCAAAGTTTTAGCAACTCTACATTGTCATATATCTCCAATTGTGCTCAGATTTGGTGGACATGTTCTGATACTCCAATAATGCATTGATACGTCTCCAACGTATCTATAATTTTTGATGGTTTCGTGCTATTATCTTGTCAAACTTTGGATGTTTTGTATGCATTTTATATATTTTTTGGGACTAACTTATTAACTCAGTGCCAAGTGCGAGTTCCTGTTTTTTCTATGTTTTTGACCCTTTTCAGAGGAGGATTTTAAACGGAGTCCAAACGGAATAGAACTTCCGAAAAGATTTTTTCCGGAACAGAAGATACGCAGAAAGCTTGGGAACCAAGGAAGGGAGTCCCGGGGGAGGCCACAAGCCCCCATGGCGTGGCAAGGGGGGCCCGCGCCTCCCAGTATTGTAAGCTCCCTAGGCCTCCCCTGCGCTAGCTCCTTCGCCTATAAATTCCCTAAAATCCCTAAAAAAATCAGGAGATCCACGAAAATATTTTTCCGCCGCCGCAAGCTTGTGTCTCCGCAATATCCCATCTGGGGCATGTTTTGGTGCCCTGCCGGAGGGTAGATTCGGATACGGAGGGCTTATTCATCAACACCAGGACCTCTCCGATGATGCGTGAGTAGTTCACCATAGACCTTTGGGTCCATAGCTAGTAGCTAGATGGCTTTTCTCTCTCTTGGATATTCAATACAAAGTTCTCCATGATCTTCATGGACATCTGTCTGATGTAATCTTCCTTTGCGGTGTGTTTGTCGAGATCCAATGAATTGTGGATTTATTATCAGATTATCTATGAATATTATTTGACTTTCTTCTGATCTCTTATATGCATGAATTCATATCCTTGTAATTCTCTTCGAGTTGTGGGTTTTGTTTGGCCAACTTGATCTATGATTCTTGCAATGGGATAAGTGCTTGGTTTTGGGTTCATACCGTGCGGTGACCTCACCCAGTGACAGAAGGGGTAGCGAGGCACGCATCATGTTGTTGCCAGCAAGGGTAAAAAGATGGGGTTTTCATCATTGGTTTGAGTTTATCCCTCTACATCATGTCATCTTGCTTAAGGTGTTACTCTGTTCGTCATGAACTCAATACACTAGATGCATGCTGGATAGCAGTCGATGTGTGGAGTAATAGTAGTAGATGCAGAAAGTATCGGTCTACTTGTCTCGGACGTGATGCCTATATGTATGATCATTGCCTTAGATATCGTCATGACTTTGCGCGGTTCTATCAATTTCTCGACAGTAATTTGTTCACCCACCATAATATTTGCTATTTTGAGAGAAGCCTCTAGTGAACACTATGGCCCCCGGGTCTACTTCGCACCATATTTTCAGCCTTTCTCTTTTACTTCGTTGCACTTTCCGCCTTCAGATCTGACTTCACAATCAATCTTGAATGGATTGACAACCCCTTTATAGCGTTCGGTGCAAGCTCTTTTGTGTTTGCGGAGGTACTCTGGACTTTACGAGATTCTCCTACTGGATTGATACCTTGGTTCTCAAACTGGGGGAAATACTTACTGCTCCTATGCTACATCACCATTTCCTCTTCAAGGGAAAAACCAACGCAAGCCAAGTCTCCGTCAACGTGCCAATTTCTGGCGCTCTTGTTTGAGAAGTAGAAGAAGGATTTCTGGCGCTGTTGCTAGGGAGGATCAAGTCAAGAACTCATCCAAGTAAGTGTCGCAAACTCATCTCTTGCATTTATTTATTTTGCCTCTCGTTTTCCTCTCCCCCACTTCTGAAAAACAAAAATTTACAAAAATATTTTCCCTTTTCTTAGTTTGCCTTTTTCTCTCGCTTGCTTTCTGTTCGCTTGTGTGCTTGCTTGCTTGCTGAAGTCACCATGACTGAAAACACCAAACTTTGTGACTTCTTGAATACTAATAA
This sequence comes from Hordeum vulgare subsp. vulgare, assembly GCF_904849725.1. Taxonomy (NCBI): domain Eukaryota; kingdom Viridiplantae; phylum Streptophyta; class Magnoliopsida; order Poales; family Poaceae; genus Hordeum; species Hordeum vulgare. The sequence goes on along the minus strand of NC_058519.1, from coordinate 263,233,267 downwards.
TAATGATTCTATTAGTACTCCGATTGCTCCCACGACTAATTCGGAATCATACGAAATCAATTCTGCTTTGCTGAATCTTGTTATGAAAGAGCAATTCTCCGACCTTCCAAGTGAAGATGCCGCATCCCATATTAATACCTTCATTGAGCTTTGCGATAGGCGAAATAAGAAAGATGTGGATAATGATGTGAATAAATTGAAGCTTTTTCCGTTCTCGTTGCGAGATCGAGCACAAACTTGGTTTTCGTATTTGCCCAAAAATAGTATTGATTCTTGGAACAAGTGCAAAGATGCTTATATATCCAAGTATTTTCCGCTGGCTAAGTTTATCTCTCTCCATAATGATATCATGAATTTTAAGCAACTTTATCATGAACATGTTGCACAATCTTGGGAGAGAATGAAATTAATGATTAGAAATTGTCCCGCTCATGGCTTGAGTCTTTGGATGATTATACAAATCTTGTACGCTGGCTTGAATTTCGCCTCTAGAAATATCTTGGACTCCGCCTAGATATTGATGCTTTGAAAGTTAGATGTTCTCCTCCCAAGATCAATATGGATGAAACTTTGAAGGCTATGCGTGTTTCCATGAGTGAGAGCAAAGAAAGAACCGCCCAAATTCGTGCTACACATGAATGGCTTAAAAAGGCTTGTTCTCGTGATAAGAATCATGAAGATCTTAAAGTGGTTGGTGTGACTGCCATTGAATCATTGTTTTCTACTGTCAAACCTAATTATGATGGGGCTGGATATGAATCCACTTTGTTTGGAGGCCATCTATCTTGATGCAAAAAGCATTGAAAGTGGAGTAGGAGATATTAAAACCATGAGTAGTAGTGAAACTACTACTTTGGATTTCAAGGAATTCAATTATGATAGTTGCTCCTTGATTGAATGCATTTCCTTGATGCAATCCATGCTAAACTCTCCACACGCTTATAGCCAAAACAAGGCCTTTACCGATCATCTCATCGAAGCTATGCTAAAATCTCTTGAAGAGACACTTGAATTGGAAGTTTCTATCCCTAGAAAGCTTTATGATGAGTGGGAACCTACTATCAAAATCAAAATAAAAAACTATGAATGCAATGCTTTGTGTGATTTGGGTGCTAGTGTTTCCGCGATTCCAAAGTCTTTATGTGATGTTCTGGATTTTAATGAGATTGAGGAGTGTTCTCTTAATTTGCATCTTGGGGATTCTACTGTCAAGAAACCCATGGGAAGGATCAATGATGTCTTATTATTGCAAATAGGAACTATGTACCCGTGGAATTCATTGTGCTTGACATTGATTGCAATCCTACATGCCCTATTATTCTTGGTAGACCTTTCCTAAGGACTACCGGTGCTATCATCGATATGAAGGAAGGGAATCTTAGATTTCAATTTCCTTTAAAGAAGGGCATGGAGCATTTTCCTAGAAAGAAAATAAGATTGCCTTATGAATCCATGATGAGGGCTACTTATGGTTTGAGCACCAAAGACGACGATACATGATTCTATCGTTTTATGCCTAGCTAAGGGCGTTAAACAATAGCGCTTGTTGGGAGGCAACCCAATGCATTATTCTTTTTATTTCTGTTTTTTTGCGTCCACACCATCATAATTCTGTTATGATTGTGTCTTTTGTGTTTCTTTTTGTGTTTGAGCCAAGCAAAACCTTTATGACTAGTCTTGGTGATGGTTGTTTGATCCTGCTGGAAAAAGATAGAAACTTTTCGCTCACGAGATTATTTTTCATTTTTATTAAGAAAGAGCTTTTGAGTTTATTTTTTTGCTGCTGGTTTATATGCCTTTTTCCCAGGCATTCGAAATTTTTCAGAATTGTTGAGGTAACAGAAGTATACGAAGTATACAGATTGCTACACACTGGTCTGTTTTTGACAGATTCTGTTTTTGTTGAGTGGGTTGCTTGTTTTGATGAAACTATGGATAGTATAGGGGGGTACTAGCCATGGAAAATTGAGAATACAGTAATCTAACACCAATATAAATAGAAATCAAGATTGCTACAGTACCTAAAGAGGTGGTAGTTTGATTTCTTGTGCTAATGATATCAGGAGTTTCTGTTTAAGTTTTGTGTTGTGAAGTTTTCTAGTTTTGGGTGATGTTCTCATGGACAAAGGGATAAAGAGTGCAAATAGCTCAAGCTTGGGGATGCCCAAGTCATGCCAAGCCAAATTCAAGGACACCAAAAAGCCTAAGCTTGGGGATGCCCCGGGAAGGCATCCCCTCTTTCGTCTTCAATCCATCGGTAACATTACTTGGAGCTATATTTTTATTCACGACATGATATGTGTTTTGCTTGGAGCGTCTTGTATCGTAGGAGTCTTTTCTTCCTGTTGTGTCACAATAATCCTTGCTGCACACCTTTTGAGAGAGACAAGCACTCATCGTGATTTTGCTAGAATGCTCATCGTGCTTCACTTATATCTTTTGAGCTAGATAATTTTGCTCTATGTGCTTCACTTAGATCTTTTTGAGCACGGCGGTGCGTGACTAGGTAGTTGGTTTGTGCTATGAAAGTAGTCCCAAAGGTGATAGGTACCCAAAGAGGATACAAAAACCTCCATCTTCATGTGCATTGAGTAGAAAAAAAAGTTTTGATTCCTCTCAATTAGTTTTGAGACGTGGATTTGGTAATATTAAGAGTTATGTTAGTAGGGTTTTGTGAATCTAGAAATACTTGTGTTGAAGTTAGTGATTCCCGTAAAATGCACGTATGGTGAACCGCTATGTTAGGAAGTCGGAGCATAATTGATCTATTGATTGTCATCCTTTGTGTTGCGGTCGGGATCGCGCGATGGTTTACACCTACCAACCCTTCCCCTAGGAGTATGCGTTTAGCACTTTGTTTTGATTACTAAAATAAACTTTCGCAATAAGTATGTGAGTTTTTCATGACTAATGTGAATCCATGGTATAGTTGCACTTTCACCTTCCACCATGGCTAGCCTCTCTAGTACCGCGCAATTTTTGTCGGTGCACAAACCCACCATATGCCTTCCTCAAAACAGCCACCATACCTACCTACTATGGCATTTTCATAGCCTTTCCGAGATATATTGCCATGCAACTCCCACCGTTCCATCTCATGACTTGTGTTGTCACTCTCATATTGCCATTGCACATCCCAGTACACCGCAGTAGGCATTTTCTATAGAGTCATCATCGTCCTAAGCTATGAGCTGTGAGTAAATAAGAGTGTGATGATCATCATTATTAGAGCATTGTCCCATGTGAGTAAATAAAAAAAAGAGCCCAAAGAGCCCAAATAAAAAAATGCCAAAGAGCCCAAATAAAAAAATAAAAAAAGAGAGAAGGGACAATGCTACTATCTTTTTCCACACTTGTGCTTCATAATAGCACCATGTTCTTCATGATTGAGAGCATCTTGCTTTGTCACCACCATATACTAGTGGGAATCATTATTATATAACTTGGCTTGTATATTCCAAGGATGGGCTTCCTTAAATTGCCCTAGGTCTTCGTGAGCAAGCAAGTTGGATGCACACCCACCAGTTCTCCTTTTGAGCTTTCACATACTTATAGCTCTAGTGTATCCTTTGTATGGCAATCCCTAGTCATTCACATTGATATCTATTAATGGGCATCTCCATAGTCCTTTCATACGCTGAGTCAATGTAACCATCTCCTCCTTTTTTGTCTCACAACCACCACCACACTCTATTCCACCTATAGTGATATATCCATGGCTCACTCTCATGTATTGCGTGATAGTTGAAAAAGGTTTGAGAAAGTAAGAGTGCGAAAAGAATTACTTGGCCAATACCGCGGTTGTGCATGATTTAAATTAGTGGTGTGGGGATGATGGAGCATAGCTAGACTATATGATTTTGTAGGGATAACTTTCTTTGGCCTTGTTATTTCGAAAGTTCATGATTACCTTGCTAGTTTGCTTGAAGTATTATTGTTTTCGTGTCAATAGCAATCTATTGGTTTGAATCTTACGGATCTGAACATTCATGTCACATGAAAGAAGTTACAAAGGACAACTATTCTAGGTAGCATTCCACATAAAAAATTTAGTCTTTATCACATCCCTACTCGAGGACGAGCAGGAGTTAAGCTTGGGGATGCTTGATACGTCTCGAACGTATCTATAATTTTTGATGGTTTCATCCTATTATCTTGTCAACCTTTGGATGTTTTGTATGCCTTTTATATCTTATTTGGGACTAACCTATTAACTCAGTGCCAAGTGCCAGTTCCTGTTTTTTCCGTGTTTTTGACCCTTTTCAGAGGAGGATTTTAAAAGGAGTCCAAACGGAATAAAACTTCCGAAAAGATTTTTTCCGGAACAGAAGATACGCAGAAAGCTTGGGAACCAAGGCAGGGAGTCCCGGGGAGGCCACAAGCCCCCATGGCGCGGCTAGGGGGGCCGCGCCTCCCAGGCTTGTGGGCTCCCTGGGCCTCCCCTGCACTAGCTCCTTCGCCTATAAATTCCCTATAATCCCTAAAAAAATCAGGAGATCCACGAAAATAATTTTCCGCCGCCGCAAGCTTCTATCTCCGCAAGATCCCATCTGGGGCACGTTCTCGTGTCCTGCCGGAGGGGAGATTCGGATACGGAGGGCTCCTTCATCAACACCATGACCTCTCCGATGATGCATGAGTAGTTCACCATAGACCTTCAGGTCCATAGCTAGTAGCTAGATGGCTTCTTCTCTCTATTGGGTCTTCAATACAAAGTTCTCCATGATCTTCATGGAGATCTATCCGATGTAATCTTCTTTTGCGGTGTGTTTGTTGAGATCCGATGAATTGCGGATTTATGATTAGATTATCTGTGAATCTTATTTGAGTTTCTTCTAATCTGTTATATGCATGATTTCATATCCTTGTAATTCTCTTCGAGTTGTGGTTTTTTTGGCCAACTTGATCTATGATTCTTGGAATGGGAGAAGTGCTTGGTTTTGGGTTCATACCGTGCGGTGACCTCACCCAGTGATAGAAGGGGTAGCGAGGCACGCATCGTGTTGTTGCGATCAAGGGTAAAAATATGGGGTTTTCATCATTGGTGTGAGTTTATCCCTCTACATCATGTCATCTTGCTTAAGGCGTTACTCTGTTCGTCGTGAACTCAATACACTAGATGCTTGCTAGATAGCGGTCGATGTGTGGAGTAATAGTAGTAGATGCAGAAAGTATCGGTCTACTTGTCTCGGACGTGATGCCTATATGTATGATCATTGCCATAGATATCGTCATGACTTTGCGCGGTTCTATCAATTGCTCGACAGTAATTTGTTCACCCACCGTAATATTTGCTATTTTGAGAGAAGCCTCTAGTGAACACTATGGCCCCTGGGTCTATTTCACACCATATTTTCAAGCTTACTCTTTTACTTCGTTGCACTTTCCGCCTTCAGATCTCACTTTGCAATCAATCTTGAAGGGATTGACAACCCCTTTATAGCATTGGATGCAAGCTCTTTTGTGTTTGCGCAGGTACTCTAGACTTGACGAGATTCTCCTACTGGATTGATACCTTGGTTCTCAAACTGAGGGACATACTTACTGCTCCTATGCTGCATCACCCTTTCCTCTTCAAGGGACAAACCAACGCAAGCCAAGTCACCATCAACGTGCCAATTTCTGGCGCAGTTTTTTGAGAAGTAGCATCCATCCACATCATGTGGTGCATCAAAGAGAATAGAAGAACTTGTCTCAAGCCCATCAAAACCCTCTCTGTTGATTTTTGACTTTGGGAACTTCACATTATAAAGTTTCTCCAATTGATCCCAAACTTTTTGGGCATGCTTCAATGCTCAAATAATGCCCCCACGCCAAATATTGGATTTGTGGGAATTGATTTGGATAGTTTTGTAAGCAGAAAGCCATTTCTGCCCATTTAAGAGGTTTTCCAATTCTACATTGGAAAACTTCTCCACCAATTCCCAAATTTGGTGTCCAAGCTTATTTTCATCTATTATTTGATCCTGTTAAGTTTCATATCAATTGAAGTCCATCTGGTTGCCCTGCCACTCATCAAACACCTTTTGTGCACTCACCAAAGAGGCTACTTTGGCCCCTTCCACTTTTACACTTGATCTCAACTTTCTACCACAACTCTATATAGTTACATTTTACCTCCAGTAGCTTTGCCATGGCCTCTAGTCAATTATGGGAGAGAGACTCCATGTAACCATTTCTCATTTTTACCCTTGGATCACCATTTTACCCCTCTTGCCCCACTTCTGCTTAATCTAAAGCCCCCACCTCTTTCCAAAGGGCCCCTAGCATCCCTAGGAATCATTTCAAGCCAAGATATGGAATGATCTTGTGGAGAAAATGAGCAGCACATCTACAACTAGATTTGTGGCTGAAATGAAGCTTTGTACAACAAGTACTAGCTACGATCCTCTCCTTGAGGTCAAACTTGGCAGTATTGTAGCCCTTGCATAGCTAACACTGGTATACATTGTTTTTCCCCAAGACACTTCATTTGAGACCCACTTCTATTAGCTCTAAGTTTGCTGTTACAAACTTAACCTCGGTCAAAGACCACTCAAACTAACTCCACTAGAGGCCAAACTTCTCACTCACCCTCCAGATAACATGCCCCACATCCCAGACACCTTTGACTGGTCAAGCTGCTAGTTTAGTCACAGGTGGACATGGTGACCACCACCCTGGCATGCAAAATAGTGCTTTGCACTTCAACTTTGCGCCACAGGTCGAATCAGGCAGCCACTCCATGTCTCAGCATGTCGCAGCCCTTCCGTTTGACCATTCCAAGCGCTTCCACCCACCAGCTAGCTTCCAAACTCTCTGTGGGGTGCATGGCATCCTTGCACCAGGAAGCTCTAGAGGGCTCCCTAGCTCTCTCTCCCTCTCCCCCTCTTATCTCCTCTCCCCCGATCCTCTGTGGTCCCACTCAGCTTCTCCTCCATCCCAGCATCCTCCTGAGCACCTCCCCTTTTCTCCCAAGCTCTCCTCCTCCTCCTACCCCTCCAATGGTCGAAGCCATTCGGCGGCCTCCCTTGCGCTCGAGCTGGCCAGCCTCCCCTGGTCTCGGGCCTTCCATCCAGCCGCGTTCCCTCAGCTCCCCCGTCCTCCTAGATACCTCTAGGGGCCCTCCGCGGCGTCCAGAGCCGTCAGCCGCTTCTCATGGCGGGGCGCTCACCCCGGACATTCCTCGCGGCCGCCAAGGCCGCCCCTGGGCTCAGCAAGGAGCAGGGCACCCGCCCACACCCTCGGCTCGGCGGCTGGGCCAGCATGTGCCGAGAGCCGCGGTGGCCAGCACCCCCATCTACCTCCCCGTCACGAGGAAGAAGGAAGGTAGAGGAGAGAGAAGGAGACGGGTGGGCCCAAGGTGTCGGCGACCTACGAGTCGGGCTCGGTAGATAAGTGGAGGCGCACCGGTGCTTTGCGCCTTCCAAGATCCGAAGGTGTATTTGAATGAATACGCCTCCTGCGTGGCCTCCGCTCGCGCCAGCAAGCGACTGGGCCGGCCCACGACCTGTCTAGCACACTGAGCGCAATATAAAACCCACTTCTAGCCCTTCTTTGATTCATTTCTTTTCTTTGAAACTTCAAAAACCTCTAATAAATTAATCTGAGCTCTAAATTTGATGATTCAAATTTCTGCAAGTCCCTAAAATGAAGACTGAACCAAATATGTGCTTTGCACATTTTTCCAAGCACCTTCTCTGTTATGTTATTAGTCAAAAACAGATTCAAATACTCCTAGCCTCCCCTTTAAAAAATCCTAGAAGATTCAAATCAACTCCAAATGGAGTGATTCCAATTTCCAGAGCCTTCCTATAGCTTGCCCTATTTTTTTAAGCTTTGGTCAACATTTTTACCAAGCATTATTCTGTTGCATTAAATAAATAGCTCCCTTTTGCGATTTATTCCATGTCATAAAATCCCTAGAATATTCATTTCAACTCCAAATCCATTGAAACACCTTTCTAAATGTTCCTAAAATTGTTCTTTGTTAAATGAGTGCCTCCACTCATTTTTATCATAATATTTTCTGTAGGCTTCTTTTAAGATCACCCACTCCTCCTTTAATCCATTCAAAAATCCCTGATGGTCCAAACCTCCTATAGCAAGCTTCAGGTATTTTTCTTATGACCAGAGAGGTCCAAGAAAAATATAACTCGCACTTTTATTTCTTCTTGTTGTGTGGCTTACTATGTTTGTTTCGACAATAGTTGACGACGTAGATGGAGTACTCGGAGTTGGACCAAAAGACCTCGAAGACCCCGAGGTCTTATGTGAGCAAAGGCAAACAACCCTTTGACCATGTTTGAGCATATTTTTTATTGCATGCTAGTAAAGCAAATATTTCAGTTGCATATGATCATAAGTATCTGTAAATCATTGAAGTGATATTACCGATGGCTCCTCCGGAGCACTTGCATTTTGAGCATGATCCTACCACCTATGAGGGTCATGCTAATATCATGTTGACTATTAGACATTGTATATGTAGTTTATCTGTGTATTCCATACCGTATTGGTATAGGACTCTTTGTACATCTTTGCATATAAATATATGACAGGCCACCCCATAGAGGGTTGAGCTAGTTCCCCCAAAACCTAAGTTTAACATGGTATCAGCCTAACCTAGGTCCTACGCCGCCGCTATTGCCGTCCCGCCCAACCCTAGGGTCGCCGTCGCGATCACCACCACCACCATGTATGCTTCCGCCTCAGGTGCCGCCAGCTTCGGGTCCATCCCCGCGTCAATTGCCACCCTCCTCAACCTCCCGCCTCGCTTCCTTGCACCGCCAATCTCGTTCTTCGGCACCACCGCCGTCAGCTCGATGTACTCGGCCCCGCTCCCGTCATCCGCTGCGACCGCTACGCCAGCGATGTTGCTCGCCACCACGCTCACGGTGATGCCCGTAGCCTCCATTGGCTCCTCCCCGACGCTCGCTCTCGACTCGGTGGCCTCAGGCGTGGCTGATGTTCAGCCCCCGCCCGTCACTCCTGTCGCGGTTCCGTCGCCTGTTGTGCCAGTCACCGAGGTGGTCTTACCTGCCGGGCCATTCCACTTCGACAACCTCATCACCATCCGCCTCACGCCGGACAACTACTCGTTCTGGCGCACCAACGTCCTACCGCTGCTCCGCAGCGGCTCTCTCCTTGGCTACGTGATGGTTCTCTGCCATGTCGGTCGTAGATCATCACTACCATCCACGGTCCGGCCCTCAACCAGGAACACCGTGTGTGGGTGCAACAATACCAGGCGATCCTATCCGCCATCCAGGGTTCCCTGGGCTACAGGTTCGCCGGCCTCTGTCTGTTCGCCTCCACGTCTATGGATGGATGGACGACCCTGGAGCACTCCTTTGCTCAGCTCTCGATGTCCCACTTGATGGCTCTCCATAGTTAGCTCGTTGATAAAAAACTCCAGACATCACTTCATCGTTCCAACCCCGATCCATTCGGGGACTAATGATGGGGTTATAGTCCCAGGGTAGGGTCATAGGTCTGCCCTATAGGTCCTACCAAAGGACTACCCTTCATAGAAGACAAGGCCCTTAGACAGTTTCGACTGAACTAAGGACGCCCCCATCATCCAGTCGGCGATGATCCACTCGGAGCATATCTAACGTACCGACTGGAATCCACTCTGTACATCGTAACCTCCGAGGAGGGCAACAGTCATACGTTTTCATACACCATTATTAGCATTTAAAGCTTACGTTACCTATAACGTAAGCATTTACTCGCCACTATTCCACCCCTATCCACCGGTCCATTATGAAGGGCAGCGCTCTCTATATAAGTCGCCCTTCACCACTCGTACGGGGGTTGGCACTTGCTGTAATCCTATAATCCACTCGACACAAAGCTCCCAAGAGCACTGAGACATAGGGCTTTTAACTCCACCATAGAGGGGCCTGAACTTATACATCCTCGCCGTAGCTAAGGCTCTGCCCATATACTTTTGTACCCCATACTTCTACTGTCAGACTTATACCCACGACAACTGCAACTTACTCTCAGTAAGATTCATCCGTGGAAATGTGTCATAATATAAGATGTTGATGGTACTACCCCTGACCATGAGTACCTTTGTAAGTGTACAACCCCCAATTTGAGGTGCCACCACTAGGGCAAGGCCACCTGGATGGTCAAACTAGAGAGGGTGATCCTCTCCGCTCCACATGATTGAGTACTTAGACCAATTTAGGTATGTTGGACAACCAGTTCCACCACATTGATCGCTCTATGTTCAAGTTTTTGATCACGTCTGTAGGTACTGGTGGTAAACACATGATATTTAACCCCGTTCAGTTCCTTTGGACTCCTCTGAAATCCGGCTTGGTCGTTCTGCTGGTGGTTACCCTGCCTCAAGCATTGATGACCACTATTACTGTTGTCATGACACTAGAAATTTCCACTTGAGCTGTGTGAGCCTTGGAAGCCTTGACCTGCAACACCACCAGATGAGCCGGCTCCTGACCCGCCGACACTGGGATGACTTGGATTTCCACCATAGCCACCTTCATGGTGACTCTAGAATGCTTGGTAGGTGAACTCTTGCATGATATAACAGTTTTCCCACGAGTGAGTAGCCGACTTATGTCAGAAGCTGTGTTTTGGACAAGGAGGCTTGAGTGCTTCCTCGTAATTATAGGGTTTTTTTCCATTCTAACCCTTGCCAGAGTTATTATTCTGTCGCTGAATCTTGAAACTAGCGTTATTGTTAGCAACAAAATCTGACCCGCCATCAGTATGCTTGTGTTTTCCTCCATTACCTTGATCGTTATAATTTCCATGGTGGCCAGAATTGTGTTGCTCATTGTCAGAATAGGGGCTCCGCAGACCCAGGGAATGGTTCGAACACTAGGTTGCACTCGCTCTCCTACCCTGTTCAGTCTATCAACCTCACGGCGGCTCTATAGTGGTGCGAGCTAAGGTGATGAGCTAGGACGGGCGGCAGTTTACCCAAGGTTCGGGCCACCATGTGGTGTAAAACGCTACTCCTGCTTTGATAGATTACTCGAGGTGGAAGATGGGTACAAAGGTGGGTTCTTGCCCCAGTACAACACAATGAGGTCGGGGTTCCTCTCTACGGAAGCTGGGCTCCTCTTGTATAGCAGACTTGGACCTCTTCCCTTGATAACACATTCGGCTGGAAGGGCATCCACAACGGACATTTTTAAAGGGGACAAGACTACCACTCACCCTGGCAAAGGCGGTCTTCGCCTGTAAAAGCTTCCCTTAGTGACGCATAGGTGGGCTCGGCGGTGACCTTCGTCCTGCTGAGCCGCCATCCTTGGTCCTCCTGCACTGATTAGGAAACCTTTGGTGGGTCACCTCGAGAACCCGCAGCCGGCGTCGCATCCCTTAGCACCAAATGGGAAAGCCTCCCCTTTCGTCCTCACTAGCATCGGTCCTAGCGCCGCACATAGTGGCCCACGTCACCCACATGGGGAGGCGAGGCCATGCGATTCTGGCAACCTGCCCTTTGCAAAGTCGCCCCTCAGGAGGAAGGGCGTCGTGACGTGCTTCGATTATGTGAGCCTCACAAGGAACCTTCTCATGAGAGGGCCTCACGAGGAAGGGTCCTTGCGAGTGTCATTTCCATGGGCCTTGAAAAGGGGTTCTCCAAGGCCCGCAAAGCACAGTGGGCCCTGGACTGCAGGCCGACGGGCCTCGATACCCCCGATCAAAAGCCTCTACAGCAGCCCCCAGGCCCATGGCATTTACGAATCAACAGACTAGGACAAGATGTCATGGGATCTCATCGTCTGTGGAGCAGGCCCAGCATGCAACGCATGTCGGGATGCGGGGATCCCCACCTTGCCGCGGTCCATCGGTATTTGCACTGGCCTTCATAAAGCAAGCACGTGGGGTGGCACTGTCATTACTCTGTTCCACGCCATTTGCTCCTTCCCACAACTTCTCCTTCCGTGCTAGGGTTTGCCAGATCCAAACATCAAGCAAGTCGCCTCCTAGGCCCCTTCGCAGCCTCGGACGGCAAATGGCGCCCGCCGGCAATAAGGGGAAGGCCGTGGCACCTCTTGCAAGTGTCGCCCCCACCGAGCTGGCTCTCTTGGCTTCCCATGCCTCGAAGACGGAGGATCTAGGTCTGATGCTCCCGTTCATGGCCGGACATTCACATGAGTGGGGAGAGACCAATATCTGGCCGGGCTCAGCAACACCGCGCAGCTTGGTGAGGTTTGCCTACCCTTTCTTCCTCCATAGTGTTTACGTCGGGTTGGTCCCTCCGTTCCATGCCTTGTTTTACACCACCCTCTCCCATTACCAGATCCTTGCTCTTCACCTGCAGCCAAATTCCGGTCTTCTCTTGTCCATCTTTCCTTTCTACTTTGAGGCCTTCAGGGGCGTGAGGCCTTAGGTGGCGCTCTTTCGTCACTTCTTCAGTCTACGGTCCACCACTCTGGGCTGACACTCCTCGTGATTCCCCTTTTTCGATGTCGGGGACGCGTGCACTTACTTGAAGGCCGGGAAGAAGGTCAAGGGCTACCAGTTCCGTTGGGCCTTCATGGACGTGTGCCAGGAGAGCTCGTCCTTGGTGCTCCCCTAAAGCCTGGTTGAATATACCTGCAGGTGGAGCCTCGAGAATCTCACCGACCCGAGAGCGGGGCCCATCCTGGACCGAATTGCCTCTCTCACAAAGGCCCGCCTGACAGGGGTGATGATTATTATGGGGTTCCTGGGGCACCGCATCGTACTTCTCCAGGCGCACTCGCGCCCCTTGTGGGACTTCACCATCGGTGGTGACCCAATGTGCCTGCATGTCACTGGCTTGACGCACGACAAGCTGGATGGGTCTTTGGGGGCCTATTGGGTCACTGTCCTGAGGTTCTCTCTAAGGCCATGTTGCCGTTGTATGCCTGCAAATACATGGCAGAGAGGGTAGCGGAGATGCCCGTTTTCGACGAATAAGGGCTCGCCGGGATGCTGAAGGGCTCCCCCATCACGGTTTCATCCTCAACCAGGGGCAGTAGCGACAAGGATTCAGAGGCGAGGGAGGGTGAAGAGGTATACGCCGGCCGAATACCGTTAGCCGAACTTCACCTGTCCTTGTGCGACCTTGGGACGACGCAACTGCTAACGAGCAGCACCGGACGGTCCCGCATGAGCCCACGACCTTCGGAGATAAAGCGGGACTGGGCTCCATGGCGGTCGAGGGGTCATGTGCGGGAGCCCACGGCGTAGGTGTCGCGCCTCCCTCGGTTGAGCCCGCATTCCCCCCGGGGGCCCCTCAGGCTCCTAGTGAGGAGGGAGGCTGAGACGAGAACACCGAAGACCTCAGCAGGCGCCCTCCTATCGCTGGCGAGGCGGCGTGCGAGGGTGGCGGAGATGCTCCTCCTGCCACCAAGAAGAAGAGCAGTGGGCCACCGGCGACGAGTAAGTACCTTGGCCCGCCCTTGTGCTTTTCCTTCACGATCGGCATGCTCAGGCTGCCTCTTTCCTAGCGCAGGCTCCCAGGGGCAGCCAGGAGAACAACAAGAAGATGGCCTCCGCCAAGGCGAGGGTCGTGTAGGTCTCGAGGGTGCCTTTGTCCCTCGGACGAGGTATCGCCAGGCATGGGGATAGCCCACCCAGGTCAAGCGTTGTATGTGGGCATGCGGGCGCCACTGCATATTTGGGCGCCTCCACCATGCGGCGGGGAGAAGCTATTGCCTGAGCCATGGTGGTTGAGCTACCGGTGTCGTCGGCCAAGCCCCCGGTGCCAACTGTCGGGGCCGCCGATGATGAGTTGATGTATATACTTCTCGGCCCTCTTTGGATACCCCAAGTGGAAGGTGGAGATGTAGTAAGGAGCAAATTTCCCTTACACTAAGACTGTAAGGTTTATCAAACCAGGACGACTCCTAGGCTCAACAAGTAGGTTTCTTCCACCCTGGCGCTAGCAGAAGATGTGGACCTGCACACTCAACAAATAAGTTTGCTCCCAACGAGTACAAAGAGGTTGTCAATCTCTCCGGCCTTGTATTTTGCAAAGGATCAAAACACAAGCGGGGAGGTAATAGTGATTGCAACAGAAAAGTAAATGAAAGTGGTAAATGATGGAGGTGTAAGCAATGATGGTGATATGGACCGGGGTCACATGACACTCACTAGTGTTGTCTCTCTCCCAAAATACGATAAACAACTATGCTAGGGTAAACAAATCACAGTTGGGCAATTGACAGAATTATGATCGCACCGCAGTGCTAATTATGCTCCTTGATAGTTAGAGGTTCAATAGTAATGGGTAGTACGCCAAGAGAAGTAGACCGTTTATTCATCAACATCTACTTACTAATCATGCACCTTGAGATATCTATCCAGAACATCTCTCCGGTATTAAGTTGGGAGCCCCACCCGAAGTGTAAACTCAAAGCAACGGACAACTGCATTAACGAACTATGCGTAAGGTAAACAATCCTTGCAACTGTGGTCACAAGCACCGTTGTTTTCTCCCTGGTGGCAACAAACACATCCCCTAATCTCATGTTTCTATCAATCAAGCTAGACATCGAGGGGCCCGAACCCACAATCATGCATAACGCTCCCTCTTGGAGTCACGATCTACTACTTGGCCAAAGCAATAAAAAGCAACCGAGAATATGCATGGATCACTAAGGAACATAATATAAAAGGATAATCAAATATATAACTCATAACAATCTGAACATAATCTCATAATCCATCGGATCCCAACAAACCGAGCATAGCAATAGCAAGAGAATTACATAGATTCCTTGATCATGTAGGGCAGCTCACAAGGACTAACCATTGAAGCACAAGATTGGAGAGAAGACATCACATAGCTACTGGTCATTGACTTATGGTCCAAGAGGAACTACTCACGGCACATCCGAGAAGCATCCATGGTAGTGGAGAAGATCCCGCAGGTCAATCCTCCCTCCGGCAGGGTGCCAGGAAGAGGTCCCCTCATGTTACCGATCTCGGAAGCGCTCTGGCGGCGGGACGATGGAGAAATTCATGATTCCAGAAAGTCTACGAGGGTTTCCTCTCGGGACTCTAAATATAGGCCAAAGGAGGGCACCGGAGGAGGTGGGACCCACCCAGGCGGCCTCCTGGCGCGGCCTAGGGCCTGGCCGCATCAGCATGTCGCCTGGTAGACCCCTGGCCCCCCTTCGGTAATCCGGAAGCTTCTGTTTCACTGATTTTTTATATATTTTTTCTGGATTTTTCCGAGCTTCGGGAAATTGGGTAGAAGCCCCTGCAAAATTGACATCAGCATACAGAAACTAGCACTGGGTGCACTGAGTTAGTAGGTTAGTCCAAATATGTGTAAAATGATATAAAAGTGTAGCAAAACATATAACAATGTCACCCAAAAGATCATGGAACAAGCAGAAATTATAGATACGTTTGGGACATATCAGCCGCGACCTCTACCAGGGCCCCAGAAGCAGGGGCGGTTCTCCTTGAGTGCACCCTGCAAGCATCTGGAGCGGGGTAAGGCCGAGAGCCCCCGATGCCTCAGTCGGAGGCAGTTGAGGCTGCTCTGGCTGCAACAGCGGGCAATACTAGGGCCACTGCGGCTTCCGAGGCGGCTGCCCTACCGGGCCCAGAGAGGATGCTCCGGTGCAGGGCTCTGATCGACGAGCAGAACTTTCTCTCGCGACTCGGCACGGATTTTTGGGACGTCGAGACGCGTCTCACCGCATAGCATGTAAGGTTGGCCGAGATGTGGAGCCATCTTGATGCCTCCGCCCAGGCATCCCTGAGAAAGACCGAGGCGGTCCGTGCAAAGGGTCATCGACACGAAGGCCGCCTGTGTGAGTGCCCTTGCCTAGAAGGGAGCACTCGCCAAGCGCTGTGAGGAAGCATAAACCAGCCTCAAGGAGCTTTAGGAGGCCTCCAAGACAACTCGAAGCGACGAGGGTGGCAGCCGAGCAAGTCACCGAGCGCGGGCGCCTAGAGACGCTCCAGCGCAAGGTGGCGCAGGCTCGAGGTGACCATGCCAAGAGGGTCCCTTAGGCCAGCACGAAGGCGGTAGAGGACCGCGCCATGCTCTCTTCTTTAGACCTCAGGGCCCGCCAGGCGCTGGGTTCCATTTGCAGGTTGAAGCTCGATTCCTCCCTCATTCCTCAGGATGACGGCTATGTCGAGTTCTCTTCCGAGCTCATGAAGGAGCTCAGACGCAGGATCATGAAGGTGGACAGCGCCATGGAGGAGGAGTGTCACGACCACCTTTCTTTTTCCGCCACCCGCGTCTTCATCCATAACCTCCTTTGTGATCCTCGCTTCGAGTTTGCAGGGGCGATGGGCCCCATGTGTGAGTAGTCCCACAGCGACCTGCTGACCGCAATGGGGGGGGGGGACACGTGCACAAGCTGTTGGACAAGTTCTCTTGCAATAATGACGAGGAGTCTGATGAGGAGCCCCCGGCCATTCCCTGAAACAGATTACTTTCACCTCGAGGAGGTGTTAGACTTGTATGGACCAATTTCAATTCTGTAATAGTTGATTGGGACTTGTAGCGCCTATACCCACGTTCAGTTTTCTCTTGATCGTATTTGTCCTCTACGTCGGTAGGGCGCAACCCTGCGTGTATCTCAGCCATTGCTGGATTAGGTGAAGGCTACAGTGCGAGTGTAGGCCTTGATTCGCGATGCTCAGGCGCCCCCTTATGACGCTCAAGCGACTTGGTTGAAGACCTCAATTTTCCCCTCACAAGCTTTGTTGCTCTATGTCGGCAGGGCCCAACCCAGCGTGTATCTCAGCCATCGCTAGATTACAAGGAGTTGAGAGACTATAGGGCCAATGTTGGCCCTGAGTCGCGATGCTCAGGCACCCCCCTTGATGTGCAAGCGACTCCCTTGAAGTCCCTATGTTCTCCTTTGGATGCCTTGGTGCTCTACGTTGGCAGGCCCCAACATTGCGTGTATCTCAGCCATCACTAGATTACTAGGACCTGGGAGGCTGCAGGGCTAGTGCAGGCCCTAAGTCGGATTCTCATGCGCCCCCTTGATGCGCAAGCGACCCCCTGGAGGACCCTAGTACTCACCGTGCGGAACCTTTGCACTCTGCATCGACAGGTCCCAACCCTACTGTTTCTCTGCCGTTGCTGGATTACGAGGAAGTGAGAAGCTATAGGGCCAATGCAGGTCCTGAGTCACGATGATCAGGCACCCCCTTTGATGCGCAAGCAACCCCTGCTCCATGATGATGTCCTTGAACTCTGCCTCGGCACGACCGAACCCTGTGCGTATCTCAACTGCCATTGGATTACCAGGAGGTGAAAGGCTATAGGGCAAGTGCAGGCCTTGAGTCGCGATGCTCAGGTGGCCCCCTTGACGCACAAGCATCTCTCACATGGGCGAATTGGTCAGAGATCCAAGCGCTCGCCCGTTGTGCCCTTGGGTGTCGCGCGGGAACTAGACAACAAGGACCTCAAGAGGTGATGTGCACCGGGGTGAGCCCGCGAGACACTGCATGATCGCTTGGATTTTTCGAAGCTGCAGGGACGTACCCAAGCATAGCATCGTGTGTAGGCCCCACCCATGGGAGATACAAGGGGGAGCTGGCGGGCATGGAGCTCCAATGATCCTCCCCAGTGTGATGCATGGGTATTCTCCTTGGATGTGGGCATAGTCGTTGGTCGATGGTAATTCTGCCTAGTGCAGATCTTGGGGACTTCCACTTGGGCATGGGCAGAGCCCCCTTCCTGAGGCCATGATGCGGCCCGTCGTGGGCTTCCACTTCAGGAGGATCCGAGAGTGTACAACCCACACTCGTTATTATGTGAGAGGGTCAAGGGCAGAGATTTACGGAGGGGTCGGATACCCCAGGCACAAGGCTCAGGAGTTCCTAGCCTCAGCCTTCTGGTGGATTGCGCCTCATCCTTAGTGCGCCAACACACTCGTGGGACCTACAACAAGAAGGGGAGGGGCAGCACGCGTTGGGTGACCGTTGCTGGGTCACCGCACGAAGGAGCCAGGCACCGATGACCCTTTGTACAGGCGCAAGCTCTTCATTCAGAGCTCAACCACTCGGACTTAGCAATGTTACAGCAGTGAACCCGAACACACACGCAGTGCCATGCCCCTCCATGGAGCGATCATGCAAAAATCACCCATTGCATAGTGCCCGAACTAACGAAGCGACAAACTAGCAATGGAGCACTTCAGGCAAATAACATAAATTTTGAAGGGCAATAACAAAGTTTACCACACAACCAAAAAGTGAGTACTTCGTGAAGGTCAGCCCTCACGCCGGAGGATAGTGCAGCTAGACGGGCGCCCTCGATCTCGGGTGTGATGGAGCTTCACCAAGCGGCATTGCCGTGGATGGGCTAGGTCACCGGGCGAAGCGTGTCGATACGGTCGATCTCTCAGCTGGCGGGTACCTCCCGGAGCCATGGGGGCTCGCGAGGCCCTGGTGCCACTTGAGGTGAGTGTGAATCACGCTAGCCTGTGGAAGGCAGCCATAGCGTTCTCCAGGCCAAAAGGCATGCGAACAAGGCCAGTGTGAGTGCCTCTGCGTAGCCCCGCTCTCGCAGGCCAGAAGGAACTCCGAGAAGCGACCCCATTGAGGGCCATGACATCGGTGCACGAGCGTGTCATGACGGTCCCCTCGGGAGTGATGAGCCTCCTCAGGCAGAGCTCTGTGTGGCGCCCACCGTGCATGGAGTGCGCTTCTCGCAGCTCATCGATCTCCTGTGTGATGGATTCCCAAGCCCATGGCGCCTGACACTGTACCCCTTGCTCGTGAGGGCGTGTAGCAGCTAGGTCGGGTGCCTTCCACACGGAAGCCCTCGAGCCTGACCCAAGGGAGGCGTCGGGCATGCTTTCCTATGCCTGAGAAGGGAAAGCACCCGCGGCAGCACTCGGCTTGCGGCCCCGGCATCGGCCACCTGGCCTTTCGCCTTGGCAGAACCAAAGGAGGGCAATGACTGCTTCTTCCTCGGATGGTGGCTCCGCGAGGCCCATTGCCTTCTACATCATCTGAGCGCCCCACAGGAGTAGCCTTGTAAGCGTGCTCTAGGGAGCAGACTGTTTCTTTCTCCTCGCACGTGGTGGTGATGATGCCGCTGCATGCCAACATCTTGATGACGTTGTAGCCGTGGTGTGTCGCGGCCACGGACTTGTCCAGTGCGGGGTAGCCTGGGATGGTGTTGTACGAAAGTCCAATGTGCACCACGCTGAAGTCAATGTCCTCAGTGTGATAGTTATCATATGTGCCGATGGTGACCGGGAGGCGGACATGCCCCAAAGGTACGATGGAGGCACTAGTCTCACCCAAGAATGGCTTGGTCGGTGTCAGCTAGTGATAAGGCAACTTGAGCGTGTCGAAGGTTTTAATTGGGAGCATGTTGAGGCCCGCTCCTCCATTAATGGGAGTGTTTGTGGCCGCCACGTTGCTGATAGTGGGAGTGCACATCATGGGGAGTGTGCCCGCGATAGACGCAGACTTTAGGCTGTCCCGAGCATCAAAAGTTATGGGGTATTTGTTGGAAATATGCCCTAGAGGCAATAATAAATTAGTTATTATTATATTTCTTTGTTCATGATAATCGTTTATTATCCATGCTATAATTGTATTGATTGGAAACACAATACTTGTGTGGATACATAGACAAAACACTGTCCCTAGTAAGCCTCTAGTTGACTAGCTCGTTGATCAAAGATGGTCAAGGTTTCCTGGCCATAGGCAAGTGTTGTCACTTGATAACGGGATCACATCATTAGGAGAATCATGTGATGGACTAGACCCAAACTAATAGACGTAGCCTGTTGATCGTGTCATTTTGTTGCTACTGTTTTCTGCGTGCCAAGTATTTATTCCTATGACCATGAGATCATATAACTCACTAACACC
This sequence comes from Hordeum vulgare subsp. vulgare, assembly GCF_904849725.1. NCBI lineage: Eukaryota > Viridiplantae > Streptophyta > Magnoliopsida > Poales > Poaceae > Hordeum > Hordeum vulgare. The sequence continues at coordinate 263,213,464 of NC_058519.1, read as the reverse complement.
GGAGGAATGCTTTGTGTGTATCAAACGTCGCAACGTAACTGGGTGACTATAAAGATGCTCTACAGGTATCTCCGAAGGTGTTAGTTGAGTTAGTATGGATCAAGACTGGGATTTGTCACTCCGTGTGACGGAGAGGTATCTCGGGGCCCACTCGGTAATACAACATCACACACAAGCCTTGCAAGCAATGTAACTTAGTGTAAGTTACGGGATCTTGTATTACGGAACGAGTAAAGAGACTTGCCGGTAAACGAGATTGAAATAGGTATGCGGATACTAACGATCGAATCTCGGGCAAGTAACATACCGAGGGACAAAGGGAATGACATACGGGATTATATGAATCCTTGGCACTGAGGTTCAAACGATAAGATCTTCGTAGAATATGTAGGATCCAATATGGGCATCCATGTCCCGCTATTGGATATTGACCGAGGAGTCTCTCGGGTCATGTCTACATAGTTCTCGAACCCGCAGGGTCTGCACACTTAAGGTTCGACGTTGTTTTATGCGTATTTGAGTTATATGGTTGGTTACCGAATGTTGTTCGGAGTCCCGGATGAGATCACGGACGTCACGAGGGTTTCCGGAATGGTCCGGAAACGAAGATTGATATATAGGATGACCTCATTTGGTTACCGGAAGGTTTCCGTGCATTACCGGAAAAGTTTCGGGCTCATCGGTAGTGTACCGGGAGTGCCGGGAGGGGTGCCGGGGACCATCGGGAGGGGTGTCACGCCCCAAGGGGTCTCATGGGCTATGGGAAGAGATAAACCAGCCCCTAGTGGGCTGGAATAAGTTCCCACTAAGGCCCATAAGGTTTGAGAAGGAAAAAACACAAGGTGGAAAGAGTTTCCAAGTGGGAAGGTGGAATCCTACTCCAAGTAGGATTGGAGTAGGACTCCTCCACCTCCAATTTCGGCCAAACCTTTAGGTTTTGAGGCTGCCTCCTCCCCTCCCTCCCACCTATATATACGGAGGTATTAGGGCTGATTTGAGACGACTTTTCCACGGCAGCCCGACCACATACCTCCATAGTTTTTCCTCTAGATCGCGTTTCTGCGGAGCTCGGGCGGAGCCCTGCTGAGACGAGATCATCACCAACCTCCGGAGCGCCGTCACGCTGCCGGAGAACTCTTCTACCTCTCCGTCTCTCTTGCTGGATCAAGAAGGCCGAGATCATCGTCGAGCTGTACGTGTGCTGAACGCGGAGGTGCCGTCCGTTCGGTACTAGATCGTGGGACTGATCGCGGGATTGTTCGCGGGGCGGATCGAGGGACGTGAGGACGTTCCACTACATCAACCGCGATCTCTAATCGCTTCTGCTGTACGATCTACAAGGGTACGTAGATCACTCATCCCCTCTCGTAGATGGACATCACCATGATAGGTCTTCGTGCGCGTAGGAAAATTTTTGTTTCCCATGCGACGTTCCCCAACAGTGGCATCATGAGCTAGGTTCATGCGTAGATGTCTTCTCGAGTAGAACACAAAAGGTTTTGTGGGCGGTGATGTGCGTTTTGCTGCCCTCCTTAGTCTTTTCTTGATTCCGCGGTATTGTTGGATTGAAGCGGCTTGGACCGACATTACTCGTACGCTTACGAGAGACTGGTTTCATCGTTACGAGTAACCCCCTTTGCTCAAAGATGACTGGCAAGTGACGGTTTCTCCAACTTTAGTTGAATCGGATTTGACCGTGGAGGTCCTTGGATGAGGTTAAATAGCAACTCATATATCTCCGTTGTGGTGTTTGCGTAAGTAAGATGCGATCCTACTAGATACCCTTGGTCACCACGTAAAACATGCAACAACAAAATTAGAGGACGTCTAACTTGTTTTTGCAGGGTATGATTGTGATGTGATATGGCCAATGATGTGATGTGATATATTGGATGTATGAGATGATCATGTTGTAATAGAAATATCGACTTGCACGTCGATGGTACGGCAACCGGCAGGAGCCATAGGGTTGTCTTTATACTAACATATGTGCTTGCAGATGCGTTTACTATTTTGCTAGGATGTAGCTTTAGTAGTAATAGCATAAGTAGCACAACAACCCCGATGGCAACACGTTGATGGATGATCATGGTGTGGCGCCGGTGACAACAAGATCGTGCCGGTGCTTTGGTGATGGAGATCAAGAAGCACGTGATGATGGCCATATCATGTCACTTATGAATTGCATGTGATGTTAATCCTTTTATGCACCTTATTTTGCTTAGAACGACGGTAGCATTATGAGGTGATCTCTCACTGAAATTTCAAGACGAAATTGTGTTCTCCCCGACTGTGCACCGTTGCGACAGTTCTTCGTTTCGAGACACCACGTGATGATCGGGTGTGATAGACTCAACGTTCACATACAACGGGTGCAAAACAGTTGCACACGCGGAACACTCGGGTTAAGCTTGACGAGCCTAGCATGTGCAGACATGGCCTCGGAACACATGAGACCGAAAGGTCGAGCATGAATCGTATAGTTGATATGATTAGCATAGGGATGCTTACCACTGAAACTATTCTCGACTCACGTGATGATCGGACTTGAGATAGCGGATTTGGATCATGTACCACTCAAATGACTAGAGAGATGTACTTTTTGAGTGGGAGTTCTTAAGTAATATGATTAATTGAACTAATTGTCATGAATATAGTCTAATGGTCTTTGCGAATTACGATGTAGCTTGCGCTATAGCTCTACTGTTTTTATATGTTCCTAGAGAAAATTTAGTTGAAAATTGATAGTAGCAACCTTTGCAGACTGAGTCTGTAAAACCGAGGATTGTCCTCGTTGCTACGCAGAAGTCTTATGTCCTTAATACACCACTCGGTGTGCTGCACCTCGAGCGTCGTCTGTGGATGCTATGAACATCCGACATACACGTTACTGATGACTACACGATAGTTCAGTGCAAGATACTTGATGGCTTAGAAGCAAGGCGCCGAAAACGTTGTAAAACGTCACGGAACATAAGTGATGTTCCGAAGAGATGAAATTGTGATTTCATGCTTGTGCCCTTGTTAAGAGGTGCGAGACCTCCAAACAAGATTCTTTGTCCACAAAGTAAAGGAAAAAAGCTCAATCGTTGAGCGTGTGCTCAGATTGTCTGAGTACGACAATCGCTTGAATCAAGTGGGAGTTAATCTTCCAGGTGAGATAGTGATGGTTCTCCAAAGTCATTGCCACCAAGCTATGAGAGCTTCGTGATGAACTATAACATATCAAGGATAGATACTATGATCTTTTGAGCGATTCGCGATTGTTGACACTGCGAAAGTAGAAATCAAGAAGGAGCATCAATAGTTGATGGTTTGTAAAACCACTGAGTTTCAAGAAAGGCAAGGGCTAGAAGGGATACTTCGTGAAACGGCAAAGCAGTTGCTGCACTAATGAAGAGACCCAAGATTAAACCCAAACCCGAGACTAAGTGCTTCTGTAATGAGGGGAACAGTCACTGAGGCGGAAACAACTCTAGATACTTGGTAGATAAGAAGGCTGGCAAAAGTCGAAAGAAGTGTATTTGATATACATAATGTTGATGTGTACTTTACTGGTACTCCTAGTAGCATGAGGGTATTAGATACCGGTTCGGTTGCTAAGTGATTAGTAACACGAAATGAAAGCTACGACATAAACGGAGACTAGCTAAAGGCGAGGTGACGATACGTGTTGGAAGTGTTTCCAAGGTTGATATGATCAAACGTCGCACGCTCCCTCTACCATCGGGATTGGTGTTAAACCTAAATAATTGTTATTTGGTGCTTGCGTTAAGCATGAACATGATTGGATCGTGTTTATTGCAATACGATTATTCATTTAAGGAGAATAATGGTTACTCTATTTTCTTGAATATTCACCTTCAATGGTTTATTGAATCTTGATCGTAGTGTCACACATGTTCATGATATTGGTGCCAAAAGATACGAGTTAATGATGATAGTACCACTTACTTGTGGCACTGCCGCTTGAGTCATGTTAGTATAAATTGCATGAAGAGGCTCCATGCTGATGGATCTTTGTACTCACCTGATTTCGAATCACTAGTGACATGCAAATCATACCACATGAGCAAGGCCTTGTTTTCATTGAGATGAAATAAGATAGTAACTTGTTGGAAGTGATACATTTTGATGTATGCAGTCCAATGGGTGCTGAGGCACGCAGTGGATATCATTATGTTCTTACTTCACTGACGATTTGAGTAGATACTAGAGTATTTACTTAATGAATCACAGGTCTGAAATATTGAAAAGTTCAATTCTGTTTCAGAGTGAAGTTCGTCGTAACAAGAGGATAAACTGTCTATGATATGATCATAGAAATGAATATCTGAGTTACGAGTTTTGGTACGCAGTTAAGACAATGTGGAAGTTATTTCGCAGTTCATGCCACCTGGAACATCATAGTGTGATGATGTGTCTGAACATCATAGCCACGCACTATTTGGTATAATACATACTATGGTGTCTCTTATCGAATTACCACTATCGTTTATGGGTTATGCATTAGAGACAACCGCACTCACTTTAAATAGGGCACCGCGTATTTCCGTTGAAGATGACACAGTATAGACTGAGGTTTAGAGAAATCTAAACTGTTGTTTCTTGAAAGTTTGGGGTTTCGACACTTATGTGAAAAAGTTTCAGTCTGATAAGCTCGAACCCAAAGCGGATAAATGCATCTTCATAGGATATCCAAAACAGTTGGGTACATCTCCTATCTCAGATCCGAAAGCAAAGTGTTTGTTTCTAGAAACGGATCCTTTCTCGAGGAAAGGTTTCTCTTGAAAGAATTGAGTGGGAGGGTAGTAGAACTTGATGAGGTCATTGAACCATCACTTCAACTAGTGTGTAGCAGGGCGCAGGAAGTTGTTCATGTGGCGCCTACACCAATTGAAGTGGAAGCTGATGATGATGATCATTGAGCTTCGAATCAAGTTACTACAAAACCTCGTAGGTCGACAAGGTCGCGTACTGCTGCAGAGTAGTACGGTAACCCTGTCTTGGAGGTCATGTTGTTGAGCAACAGTGAACCTACGAGTTATGGAGAAAGCGATGGTGGGCCCGGGTTCCGACAAATGACTGGAAGCCATGAAATCCGAGAGAGGATCCATGTATGAAACCAAAGTGTAGACTTTGGAAGAACTACTTGATGGTCATAGGACTATTGAGTAAAGATGGATCTTTAAAAGGAAGACAGACGATGATAGTGATAAGTCACTATTAAGAAAAGCTCGACTTGTCGCAAAGATGTTTCCGACAAGATCAAACAGTTGACTATGATGAGACTTTCTCACTCGTAGCGATGCTGAAAGTCTGTTAGAATTATGTTAGTAGTTGCTGCATTATTTATGAAATATTGCATGTAGGATGTCAAAACATTGTTTCCTCAACGGTTTCCTTGATCAAACATTGTATGAGATACAACCATGAGGTTTTGTCGATCCTAAAGATACTAGCAAGTATGCAAGCTCCAGTGATCCTTCAATGGACTGGTGCAAGCATCTCAGAGTTGGAATATACACTTTGATGAGATGATCAAAGATTTTGGGTTTTTTACAAAGTTTATGAGAAACCTGTATTTCCAAAGAAGTGAGTGGGAGCACTATAGAATTTCTGATAGGTATATGTGGTTGACATATTGTGGATCAGAAGTAATGTAGAATTTCTGTAAAGCATACAAGGTTGTTTTGAAAGAAGTTTTCAAAGGAGTACCTGGATTACGCTACTTGAACGTTGAGCATCAAAGATCTATGGAGATAGATCAAAAAGCACTTAACGGAAGTTTCAACAAGATGCATGCCTTGACAAGTTTTTGAAAGGAGTTCAAAATAGGTCAGCAAAGAAGGAGTTCTTGGTTGCGTTGTGAGGTGTGAATTTGAGTAAGACTCAAAACCCGACCCCGGCAGAATAAAGAGAATAGACGAAGGTCGTCTTCTATGCCTTAGCCGTAGAATCTAAAGTATGCCATGCTGTGTACCGCACCTGATGTGTGCCTTGACTCAAAGTATGTTGAGAGGTACAGAGAGTGATCCATGATTGAATCACTAGCAGCGGTCAAAATTTATCCTTAGTAACTAATGGACTAAGGAATTTTTTCTCGATTATGGAGGTGGTTAAAGAGTTCGTCGTAAAGGGTTACGTTGATGCAAGCTTTGACACTAATCCGAATAACTATGAGTAGTGAAACGGATTCGTATAGTAGAGTAGATATTTGGAGCATTTCCGAATAGCACGTAGTAGCAGCATCTATAAGATGGCATAAAGATTTGTAAAGAACACAGGGATCTGAAAGTTTCAGAACCATTGACTAAAACCTCTCTCACGAGCAAGACGTGATCAGACCCCATAACTATATGGGTGTTGGATTCGTTGGAATCACATGGTGATGTGAACTAGATTATTGACTCTAGTGCAAGTGGGAGACTGTTGGAAATATGCCCTAGAGGCAATAATAAATTAGTTATTATTATATTTCTTTGTTCATGATAATCGTTTATTATCCATGCTATAATTGTATTGATTGGAAACACAATACTTGTGTGGATACATAGACAAAACACTGTCCCTAGTAAGCCTCTAGTTGACTAGCTCGTTGATCAAAGATGGTCAAGGTTTCCTGGCCATAGGCAAGTGTTATCACTTGATAACGGGATCACATCATTAGGAGAATCATGTGATGGACTAGACCCAAACTAATAGACGTAGCATGTTGATCGTGTCATTTTGTTGCTACTGTTTTCTGCGTGCCAAGTATTTATTCCTATGACCATGAGATCATATAACTCACTAACACCGGAGGAATGCTTTGTGTGTATCAAACGTCGCAACGTAACTGGGTGACTATAAAGATGCTCTACAGGTATCTCCGAAGGTGTTAGTTGAGTTAGTATGGATCAAGACTGGGATTTGTCACTCCGTGTGACGGAGAGGTATCTCGGGGCCCACTCGGTAATACAACATCACACACAAGCCTTGCAAGCAATGTAACTTAGTGTAAGTTACGGGATCTTGTATTACGGAACGAGTAAAGAGACTTGCCGGTAAACGAGATTGAAATAGGTATGCGGATACTAACGATCGAATCTCGGGCAAGTAACATACCGAGGGACAAAGGGAATGACATACGGGATTATATGAATCCTTGGCACTGAGGTTCAAACGATAAGATCTTCGTAGAATATGTAGGATCCAATATGGGCATCCAGGTCCCGCTATTGGATATTGACCGAGGAGTCTCTCGGGTCATGTCTACATAGTTCTCGAACCCGCAGGGTCTGCACACTTAAGGTTCGACGTTGTTTTATGCGTATTTGAGTTATATGGTTGGTTACCGAATGTTGTTCGGAGTCCCGGATGAGATCACGGACGTCACGAGGGTTTCCGGAATGGTCCGGAAACGAAGATTGATATATAGGATGACCTCATTTGGTTACCGGAAGGTTTCCGTGCATTACCGGAAAAGTTTCGGGCTCATCGGTAGTGTACCGGGAGTGCCGGGAGGGGTGCCGGGGACCATCGGGAGGGGTGTCACGCCCCAAGGGGTCTCATGGGCTATGGGAAGAGATAAACCAGCCCCTAGTGGGCTGGAATAAGTTCCCACTAAGGCCCATAAGGTTTGAGAAGGAAAAAACACAAGGTGGAAAGAGTTTCCAAGTGGGAAGGTGGAATCCTACTCCAAGTAGGATTGGAGTAGGACTCCTCCACCTCCAATTTCGGCCAAACCTTTAGGTTTTGAGGCTGCCTCCTCCCCTCCCTCCCACCTATATATACGGAGGTATTAGGGCTGATTTGAGACGACTTTTCCACGGCAGCCCGACCACATACCTCCATAGTTTTTCCTCTAGATCGCGTTTCTGCGGAGCTCGGGCGGAGCCCTGCTGAGACGAGATCATCACCAACCTCCGGAGCGCCGTCACGCTGCCGGAGAACTCTTCTACCTCTCCGTCTCTCTTGCTGGATCAAGAAGGCCGAGATCATCGTCGAGCTGTACGTGTGCTGAACGCGGAGGTGCCGTCCGTTCGGTACTAGATCGTGGGACTGATCGCGGGATTGTTCGCGGGGCGGATCGAGGGACGTGAGGACGTTCCACTACATCAACCGCGATCTCTAATCGCTTCTGCTGTACGATCTACAAGGGTACGTAGATCACTCATCCCCTCTCGTAGATGGACATCACCATGATAGGTCTTCGTGCGCGTAGGAAAATTTTTGTTTCCCATGCGACGTTCCCCAACAGTATTGGGACCACTTGAGGGGACTCGCAGCCCCTAGCTTCGGGATGACGACGTTCACCTCGCGGCAGAGCTGCTTCAAGTCGCAGTTGGATGAGGGGGTGTGGGCCCCCCTAAGGATGCAGGGCACCATACAAGGCTCTTGGTAGGACCTGACCTCCTCGTCATGCTGGTCGTCCTCGTTCCTTCGCGGAGGCCGTCGAGGCACCGGAGGGAGATGCGCATTGTCCCGAGGGCGCATCTCGCGCGAAATGTCGCGCCAGCCATTGTCACGATGTTGATCGTACCATCCCTGGCCCGAGTTTTTGATGTGGACGTCCCATATCCCGCCACCTCGGTCGCTGTCGCCGCCAGCATCGCGATCATTGTGCTCCGGGCGCTAGACAAATCGTTCTTCCCAGAGGACCCTGAGCTCATGGAAATCTTCGGTTTCGTGGCTGTGCATGTCGTGGTAGATGCAATACAGACGGTGCTCCTTCTTGGGTACACTCCACTCGCGGCCATGCTTCTACTCGGTTTTGGCTGCCAGCACGGTAGGCCCCTTGCACATGGCCTCCTTATCCTTGGCCTTGGTGTCCTCGGGCGCGTCGTCACGGTTGTCGCTGGCGAACAGGCGGCCCTCTTCAGTCTTGGCACACTTGTGGGCCAAGTTGAACAGTTGCATGGCCGTGCTCAGGGTGCTTTTGACGGCGTGATTTTCGCACATCTTGAGGTCCTTGACGTTGTTAGTGAATGCCATCATGACTGCCTCATCGGTGGCGCGCGGGATCTTGTTGCAGACCTGACTAAACCTCTGGATGTACTTACGGAGTGTCTCGCCGGGGCGCTGCTTCATGCGATGCGGGTTGATTTGGAGAGGGGTGTAACACCTTGTGTTTAGCTTTTCTGACTAATTAACTTATTTCAAAAATTAGGATCAATTAATTTTTTTGTGAGTGATTGTGATGCTGAAGTGACTATTGCTTGCTTGCGTGCTGGTATGCTTGTGTTTGATTCTCAATAGTTCTTATTACTCTCGACGTTCACCTCCTTAGCCCAAAACTCCTGCCTAATGATCATGGCATGTGTTAGGAACAAAAACTATTTTTAACAAATATTATTTTCACCAAAAAGCATTTCTTTGAATTAAGCTTTCAAAACCCCTCACATGAAATTTGGACTACAAGTCCTCAAATTAAGGAATTTATTTTGCACCAACTATTTTATTTAAAACCCATTATCAAAATGTCTTCCAAAAACCACAATAATATTATTTTAGAAGTTATTTTACTATTTTATTTAAATTCCTTCCTGTGAGGCCAGAAATGATCTCTTATGAAGGAAAGTTATTTATATTGCTTTCAAAATATTTGAGAAAATTTAGGGAAACTCACTAGACATATATATTCCATATATATGAGTTTGAACACATGCGCATGTTCAAAATATTGGGCAAACCCCTTCAAAACCCTTCCTTCTTATTCAAGCTTTTGCAATATTTCTATCGGAAATATGCTCAATAAATTCATGTAACATTCTCTCATGTCACATATGATATATGTGATGATCTTGCCAAGTTTCATCTCAATACAAGTTGATTTGATTCCCCTAATTATTTTAAAACACTATCTGTCCGATTCCAAATTTGAGCAACTCTACATTGTCAAGTATCTCCAATTGTGCTCAAATTTGATGGACATGTTATGATACTCCAATAATGCATCCACACCAAGTGGTGCATCAAGGAAAATAGAATAACTTGTCTCAAGCCCCTCAAAACCTGCTCTGTTGATTTGTGACTTTGGGACAGTTTACATTATAAAGTTTCTCCAATTGATCCAATAAATGGGCACGCTTCAATGCTCAAATAATGCTCCAATGGACACCAAATTTTGGATTTGTGGGAAATGATTTGAATAGTTTTGTAAGCAGAAAGCCATTTCTGCCCATTTTAGAGGTTTTCCAATTCTACATTGGAAAACTTCTCCACCAAATCCCAAATTTGGTGTCCAAGCTTTTTTTTCATCTATTATTTGATCCTGTTAAATTTCATCAATTGAAGTTCATCTGGGTGCCCTGCCACTCATCAAACACCTTGCGTGCGCTCACCAAAGTGGCTACTTTGGCCCATTCTACTTTTACCCTTGATATCAACTTTCTACCACAACTCTATATTGTTACAATTTACCTCCGGTAGCTTTGCCATGGCCTCTGGTCAATTATTGGAGAGAGACTCCATGTAACTATTTCTCATTTTTACCCTTGGATCACCATTTTTACCCCTCTTGCCCCACTTCTGCTTAATCCAAAGCCCCCACCTCTTTCCAGAGGGCCCCTAGCATCCCTAGGAATCATTTCAAACCAAGATAAGGCATGATCATGTGCATAAAATGAGCAGCACAACTAAAACTAGATTTCTCGCTGAAATGTAGCTTTGTACAGTAAGTACTAGCTACCCTCCTCTCCTTGAGGTTAAACTTGGTAGTGTTGTCTTGTATAGCTAACACTGCGAGACATTGTTTTTCCCCAAGACTCTTCATTTGAGACCCACTTCTGTTAGCTCTAAGTTTGCTGTTACAAACTTAACCTCACTCAAAGACCATTCAAACTAACTCCACTAGATACCAAACTCCTCGCTCACCCTCCATATAACATGCCCCACATCCCAAACACCTTTGACTGGTCAAGGTGCTGGTGTAGGCATAGGTGGCCATGGTGTCCACCACCCTGGCATGCCAAACTGGTGCCCTGCACCTCAACCTTTCCCCAAAGCTCGAATCAGGCAGCCATTGCATGTCTCAGCAAGTCGCATCCCTTCCTTTTGACCATTCCAAGCGCTTCAACCCACCTGCTAGCTTCCAAACTCTCTCTGGGGTGCGTGGCATCCATGCACCAGGAAACTGCAGTGGGCTCCCGAGGTCTCTCTCCCTCTCCCCCTCTTATCTCCTCTCCCTCGAGCCTCTCTGGCTCCCACTCAGCTTCTCCTCCATCCCAGCAACCTCCTGAGCATCTCCCCTTCCCTCCCAAGCTCTCCTCCTCCTCCTACCCCTCCAATGGCCGAAGCCCTTCGGCGGCCACCCTTGCGCTCAAGCTGGCCAGCCTCCCCTGGCCTCAGGCCTTCACTCCAGCCGCGTTCCCTCAGCTCCCCCGTCCTCCTGGACACCCCTAGGGTCCCTCCCCGAGGTCGTGCCATGCCCTCCGCAGCGGCCAGAGCCGACTACCACTTCTCATGGCGGGGCGCTCACCCTGGCCATTCCCCAAGGCCGCCAACACCGCCCGGGGCTCAGTAGGGAGCAGGGCACCCGCCCACACCCTCGGCTCGGCGGCTGGGCCAGCAGGTGCCGAGAGACGCGGCGGCCAGCACCCAACCTACCCCCCCCCCCACCCCGTCGGGAGGAAGAAGAAAGGTACAGGAGAGAGAAGGAGACGGGAGGGCCCCAGCTGTCGCCGACCCGCGAGCCGGGCCCGAATGATAAGTGGAGGCGCACCGGAGCTTTCCGTTCCCTGAGCCGAAGGCGTATTCGAAGGATTGTGCCTCATGCGTGGCATCCACTTGCGCCAGCAAGCAACTGGGCCAGCCGCGGCCTGTCTAGCAAGCTAAGCGCAATATGAAACCCGTTCCTAGCCCTTCTTTGCTTTATTTCTTTTCTTTGAAACTTCAAAAACCTCTAATAAATTCATTTGAGCTCTGAATGTGGTGATTCAAATTTCTGCAGGTCCCAAAAATCAAGACCTATCCAAATATGTGCTTCGCACATTTTCCCAAGCAACTTCTTTTTTATGTTATTATTCAAAAATAGATTCAAATACTCCTAGCCCCCCCTTTCAAAAATTCTAGAAGATTCAAATAAACTCCAAATGGAGTGATTCTAATTTTGACAGACTTCCTATAGCTTGCCCTATTTATTTAAGCTTTGGTCAACACTTTTATCAAGCATTATTTTGTTGCATTAAATAAATAGCTCCCTTTTTCTATTTATTACATGTCATAAAATCCCTAGAATATTCATTTCAACTCCAAATCCAGTGAAACACCTTTCTAAATGTTCCTAAAATTGTTCTCTGTTAAATGAGTGCCTCCACTCATTTTTATCATAATATTTTCTGTAGGCTTCTTTTAAGATCACCTACTCCTCCTTTCATCCATTCAAAAATCCCTGATGGTCCAAACCTCCTATAGCAAGCTTCAGGTATTTTTCTTATGACCAGAGAGGTCCAAGAAAAATATAACTCCTATTTATGTAGCACTTTTATTTCTGCTTGTCGTGTGGCTTACTATGTTTGTTCCGACGATAGTTGACGGATTAGATGGATTACTCGGAGTTGGACTAGAAGACCTCGAAAACCCCGAGGACTTATGTGAGCAAAGTTAAGCAGCCCTTTGACCATGTCTGAGCATATGTTATACTGGACGCTAGTAAAGCAAATATTTCGGTTGCATATGATTACCCAAAGCATCACCGGAATCTCGATGCACAAGATATCTCGTCAAACGTAAAACTAATCCAGCAAGGCCGCCCGACGTGTCGACGATCCCGATAGGAGTCGCGTACCTCATTCTCAGGACACGGCGGATGAGCTAGAAGTGGGGATCGCTAAACCTCCGGGTGACCAGAGGGGCGCCGGACATCGCTCAGGTGGGGCCAACACTCATGAGGAGCACTGGCCCGGGGTTTGATTAAATTATCCTCGGGGTCCGGAAAGTCCCTATGCAATTTTATTAGGTGTTTAGGCAAATGTGGTACCAAAGTTGGGCCTTGCCAGACCAGCTTTAATCTAAAACGAATTATCAAGGGGGTCCCCATAACAACCCCGATCGTGTTAGGAGCGCTCATTTATGGAACATAACACCGGTAGCCGGAAACTAAGGGGGCAAAGGTGGAACAAAACACTAGGCTAGAAAGGCCGAGCCTTCCACCTTTTACCAAGTATATAGGTCCATTAAATTAAATAGCATTTAATATGGTGATGTAACAAGGAACCCATGCTTTCGCATGGAAGCATCTGCACCTGCAACTAGCAACTCTACAACATGGTTAAGCAAGCGGTAACATAGCCAATCAGTGGTTTGCTATGTTGAACAGGTTGATGGTTTTCATGCCATTGTTGAGAGGCTGATTTTCAACATGTGGTAGGCAACGAGACATAAACGACAACATCGAAATGACTAGCATGGCAATGATAGTAATGGTATCTGGGGAAATGATCATCTTGCGTGAGATCCCGCTTGGAAGAAGAATGACTCCGCGAAGCAGACAAACCGACGTAGTCGAACGGGTCCTCACAATCCGACTCGCTTGCGGAACTCTATCGAGGCGAAGCAACCCAGAAACACAAATCAACACACGATATTCACCACACGATGCATAACACATATGATGCATGAATGGTCTAATGCAAGGCATGACAATTCACACAATCAAACACTACACATTAAGTGAAGTTCAATATGCAACGAGTTGCATATTGACGAAACTCCACATTAATTATTTAGTTCTATCCCTATTAGATACACGACAATATTAATTGTGGGTAAACATGGCAAGAGGATGAAGCACAAATTAATCTACCTAGCTAGGCATTTTAAATGAGGCAGAAAACGACATATAGCATCTCCGAAATGACCCCACGTGTTAAATTCTAATTCTGTCCAGATTTGTCCTAATCACATTTTAAGTTTGTTAAACAGCAAAACAAAGTGGTTCACGTGCTTCTACTCGACTTTCTGCTCCATTTACATATATGGTACATCTCCAACGGAGCTACGGACAAATAGTTACGACCTAAACCGTTTCAACACGTCAACACGCAAACCGATGCACACAACACACTAAACAGTTCTAATTATGCATGAGAGTTGGAAAATATTACTCTACGCAAAGTTCTAGTCAAGTTTCATATTTGAATCACTCCGATCCAGTGTACGGTTTGAAAACTGCGCGGGTTTGAAAATATGCTCTAATCTGTAATTTTGAAATTCGAGACTAATTAGACAAATTCACATGCTGTAAAAAAAAACCGGGCCGAATTACACCATAGCGTAGCAGCCAAGGAGTGGATTGGACCCATTTTTTATGTACAGCAGTGAAAAAAAAACAAAGGCAGAACTGAAATTTAGCTGGAGTGGGATTTGATCCCAGGACCTCATAGTTGGAGTTGCAAGGCAGTGCCATTGCGCTGTGCACACTATTGGTGAAAGTGAGAGCGTTTGTCTATTAAAGATTAGGCCTACGACAGGGTACAATGAAACAAATACGAGGCAAAACTGAATTAGCACATCCATGATTCGAACTAGGGACATCGTGGTTGTAACCACGACGGAGCAACCACACCGTCTACTGCATCTGTTGTGGCAAAACTTAATGGCCGCTCGAAATAACCCTTGCAGAAAAAAACGGATCTAGAAACAAGATCAAAGTTTCAGCTATGAAGGAGCCTGCTCACAGCGGGGTATCGAAGAGGCCGGCGGCCACAGCGAGAGGACGCAGAGGAAGGACGGGGTGAGCTCGAGGGGGCATGGATCTGGGCGAGGGGGTCCCGTTCCCGGTGCTGGAGGCGTCCGACGAAGCTCCGGCAGCCACGAGCTTGGGACCATGACATGGGGGTGCTGCAAAAACAGGTAAAACAGAGAGGAGTTTCAGAGCAAAGGAAAAGGAGGAAGGAGGAGAGAATGGAACGGCGGGGCACTGGCCTGGGCTTGGTCAACGACACGTTCCCGGTGAGCTGCTGCCCAACTGCTGGTCCCGAAGTTGCACGGGTGCGGGCTATGGAGATGGTTGGAGGCGAGGCATGCGCACTTGGGGCTGCCTGGTCGGGGTGAAGAACGAGGCGGGAGGAGGTCGAGATGCTCCTGGATGGCAACGACAGGAGGGGTCGAGCTGGAACCATGCCGGATCTCGCCGGCGGCGCGACGAAGGACTCCCGGGCAGACGCGGGCGAAGCTCCCCCTCGGGCTACCATGGTGCCTGCGGGAAGAACAGAGAGAAGGGGAGGTTAGGGAGAGAGGGAGAAGGAGGGAAGGAAGGAAGAGAGGAAGAGGACAGCGACGGGGCTGACTTGGGATTCTCCAGCGGCGAGCTCGCCTGCCGACGGCTCTCGTGGTTGTACGGGCAAGGGGACAAGGCTCACGAAGACCACGGGGACGACTAGAATCTGTGGCTAGCTCGGGTTGGTGGTTTGGACCGGAACGAGATCCCGAGGAAGAAGGGGACTAGTGGAGGCGGCTACGGGTGGATGGGACGGATCCCCTGGTTTTTAGGGTTGGGTCTCTTATATATATATATCACGTGGGAGAGGTTAGGGGTGGACCCTCTGATCTCGATCGGACGATCAAAATACTAGGTTAGGGGGTCCAATGGACAAACCGATGACAGTTTGCGGTAAAACGGGGTTGATCCAGACCCAACGGTTCCGACTGTGTGTTTCGGGTACCGGGAGGTTTTCGTACTAGGTTGCGTGTAGGGTCGCTGCACTGTGTAGAGGGGCTAGGCGGAGATGAGAGGGAAAACGGGCAGCCCGGCAACGAGATTTAAAATACCGGAAAACGTCCAACGATAGACCGAATACGGTGCCGCTACGGTCGACAGTTCGAGTACTAGACGTACTCCGATTGCGACGAAACTTGACACGCGGCCTAGCTACAACTAATTACGAACGCACGCCAAGTTTCACCTCGAACAGAGAAAGTTTTAAACGCACTTTAACAACAGGGTCTCGACGGTGCCGCGGGCGCGTGCGAGTGCGGTCAGGCTCGGAACGAACAACGACGCGAACCGGCAACTAACAACGGATGCAAGTTTTGAAAACTGGAGGCAACGGAGATGCCGATGCAATGATGATGATGTGCATGATGTGATGATGATGCGACCAATATAAATAGACACACGACGAAAACGGAAAGAGAGGGGAATCTTCTGGAACGTCGGCATCGGGCTGTCACAAGCGTACAACCTCTCCGGAATGTAAAACTATTCGAATAGCCGTGTCCAGTCATTTCCGCATAAATCAAGTGTGTGTGTTTAATGGTGTAATATGAGAAAGAGTTGGTATGACCAAGTTTGGTGACTTTGCATATCGGGTGAACCCGGATTGTTCAACCCTTGACAAATATATTAATATCAGTAACCTGTTCTTCTAAATACTATCTAGCTTATGTGGCACATCTATGAACATGTTTATTTACAGTAAAAGTTGCTATCCACCAGTACTACATATTACTTGTTATCATACCAACTGCATTATCCATATCATGGGCTGTTTCCAAGTACATTCAAAGTACTCATTGGCTTGTCTTTCATTATTTCATTGACCAGGTATGGCTTATCATGGGCTGTTGGTGTAGATTAACTTGGTTACGTTCTTGTGAGCTAGGACGCTTCCCAGTCAGAATGCCTGTAGGTTAAGGCTGATGGCACGGGTTTATGATTTCGACCAATATTTCTGCTATTGGTCCAGTTTGCTGCATCGGCCCTCAAGGCCCTATATATGCAAGACTTGACCGCAATAGTCATTTATTGTATGAAACGGTATGTATGGATGTAAGACTCTTGTTATTCAGTTTTTGTGTGTTCAGTTTTTGTTATTCAGTTGCTTGGGAAAACGTTCATTTGGCGATCTCGACCCGTAAGTCGGGGTCCCCACAGAACTGGTATCAGAGCCATCCTGAATGTAGGAAGCCTTAGTTAGAACGGACGTTAGTAGGACAAATTTGTTTTCTAGACCTTTCAAAAGTACATGAAAACCTCAATCTTTCTCACCTGTCCTAAATTTTCAAAAGAAGCAAGGTTATTGCCTTAACACTTTCAACCTTATTCTATGACACTTCTCGTCTAATTTTTCAAAGCTTACAAATGGTCGTAACACCCTTAGGCCTGACCACGGGATTACTTGAAGTCCTTTTTGGGTAACTTGGAAGGAAATAATATTTCCAAGCAACCACCCATGTACTGAAGGACTAGGATGTCAAGCCACGACCATACGACACCAACAGAAGTACCTCCATGAGAAAGAAGAATATCGAGGCTAGAAGATGGCGACACCCTTGGCACTGTTCCAGAGTGATGCCACCTACACCTACGATGAACCGGATGTAAAATATGCAAGGCCATGATGTGCATCGCTAATAGAGCGACCCTGTCAACACCAAGGTTGAGTGGCCTACCACCGGTGGATGAGAACCTCGCCATTTGGTCTGCCTCACCTTCGTGAGCAGGAAAACGGTTCTCCTCGTCCCCCGGTCGAGGTGTCGATATTGTGATCAACATGACTGTCGGGTCGGAACTCTATCATGCCTTGCTGATGTCATTGCATAAAGGTCGTCCACTTGGAACTTTGGGGGCTTGAAAGGCAAGAAGACAATGACGAGGTTATAAAGACAACCGAAGACCTGTCAATGGCAGCCATTAAAAACCACCTTCGTCAGGAAGTCCCCAGACGAGAAGACATCAAGAGCTCTTTTCAACTCAACCCGAGTCGCTTCGGCAAGCAACAACAAGAGACGTGACAACACCATGAGAAGGTCCAGAAGACTTAGCGGACTCCTCTCCGAGGCACAAAGCAAGCATGGCTATCGAGTCCGAACACCCTAGGATAGGATAAGTCGTAAATCCCCTATACAAAGTCGAGTCTGTGGAATGGTTCAGATGGAACCATGTTGTGTGTTGCTTGTTTTTGTTGTTGGTGCTTTGATATAATCGCACTTCTGCTCTAGGCAATAAGCATGCGATTATATCACCTGCCTCATCTCGATGTGTGAGTTGACTTTCCAACACTTGTTTGATTGCACTTGAACTATAGCACCCCTTAGGCACTCTCCTCTGTGCTGCTACTCTCTCACTCTCTCTCTCACCCCTCTCGACAATTGAAGACTAACAAGACAGGATGCACCGAGAATCCACTTCGACGGACAACTCACGCTGAAGATACTGACTATACCATGCTTAACCACACGCAACCCGTAGGAGTTATGCTTTCCCTCAAAATCGGAAACCCTCTCTAGACCAGACTAACCTCCAAAAGCCTTTCGACTCAATTTCCTGGTCACGTGTCTAATACACGGAATTGCGAGTACACCCGTCGAACCCCAATAAAACCCTGCTTAGCACCAGGTTCTTGATGGAACGTGTGATCACCGTGAATATATATCCTTCATTCTTAAGCCAGCACCAAAACCATGATGCCATAAGAAGGACCGTTCTTATATAAGAGTATTAGACTAAGGTTGTTGTGGTGATGATATTTTCTTGAGAATATAGCTAGACTATCTTGGTGGATCATAAGACCCTTATAAGGTAGGTGAACTTGGTGGAACAAGTTGATATAGTAGCATAACCTACATGTTCCTGGAGTGCGTTTGGATTTAGTAGGAGGATTATGATTGCGAGAAATAATGCTTGGTGGTATAATTGACTTAATCAAGTTGTTGACGTGGTTTGATGCGTTTACCATAATGACTTGGAGTATCGACTAAGAGTTCTTATTGGACTTGAGTTTTCGATTTAAATAGGTAATCCCAATAGAGTATTAAAGATGTATGAGGCCACATGGTTTGGAGTAAATTTGATTTAGCCCGATGATCTCGATCATGATACCATGGTTCCCGGTGGATAACGACTGCGAATACTTGGAGTTGTCGAATTGATTTACGAACGTATGTGGATTGACTTTGGAGATTAGTTGGCCATGATATTGAAAGTTGGTTGGATAAACTACGACGTAGTTATGGCAATAAAATGTGAAATTATGAGGACTCTAAGTGATTATGTAGAACCCCATCAATATTGGATTTGTAGGAGTGATGGGTCCAGTGGTGATCGACTGGATTGATGGACCACTTGATCGGATTCTTAGGAAGGAAACAAGATCTTCGATTGGTATACTGCGTGTTTCCTTAATATAGAAATGTTGTACTCCGTCCATTGAATGATCTAGTTGGACATTTGGCTTTGTGGTGTCTTAAATTCAAGCTTAGGAGCTTGTATGCCTCCCCGAGGTTCTTGCATAGGAATGCATGTGTGTCGTAGATACACCATACTTGTAGTGTTTGGGTTTAGTTCTTCCCTCAACCTCGGAGTTGACTAGCAGGAGTGGTATGGAGCTGACTTATGTGAGATGGTATCTTTGATAAATAGGGTGATTGTCCAGAGTTAGAGGTCAGACTATTGGCATCTAAGGAATGTGCTTAGAGATAAGATGATAACTGTTCACCCACATCCTAAGTTCCTTGAGACTCTAAAGCTTCACCTAGCCATAAGATGTTCGGATTATGACCACGGTAAACGACTCGAAGTCGTTGGAATATGGTTAGTACCCCGCCCGACCACCACCTATCGTATCTATGACGAACATGGGCATGAAGTACTAGGTCATGTTGGACCACAAACCCCCCGGCCAGTGACCACCCATAGCAATTCCCCGTTCTCCTCACCTGTCTCATGAGCACTACGCTTATGTGATGCTTGGGGAAATATGTTGTTGTCCTCAAGGATGACATACTTATTCTCCCAATAAGAGGATGAACACCTTAGTCCTATTTGGATGATCCCCAGACTCCGCATATCGAAAGGACTCTCGAGAGCGAGCCATTATAACTCTCCAGCAACTTAAGGCAATTCCCCGCAAGCATGGTGAAGCATCGACATGATCAAGGAGCCACGACAACAGAGAACAAACAACAAGTTTTATTGGAGCTCCTATGTCAACTACCCGACTACGACATGCAGGACTATAAGACCAGAAGGGGCAGACGCACCGGAAGCAACCTCCACCCGAACCACAACCACGTTCACGACCACACACACATTAACACTTTACCGCTTGCCACTATGGCACACCTCAGTTCCTTCGTGGGAAGAAACCCGCATACTTATTAATTTCGTGGAGTCACCACAAACACACTAGAACCACACGTACAATGAGTAGTTGCCTAGTCGTCATGAACCCTGCCGCCGTGGAGAGCCGCCATTTGGGCAGCAACATCATGACGATCATCGTGGATGATGACGCAGTACATCGTCGAGACCCCGACCAGCATCGCCACCACTCCGGACAGGAGGATTATGAGCGATCCCGGGGTCTCATCCGCCATTGCAGTCTCTTCTCGAGCACCTCCAAGGATAAGAAGAAGGAGGAAGAGGACCGGAGAAGCAGCAAGGGACGAGGCCGGGTGAGAGAATGAGAAGGACTCCCTGGCCAATTTATTGCCAGGATCGATGAGCCACTGGCAAGGCCACAAGCCCCACTCGCCTCTTGTTGTCGGTGCTCGTTGGGAATCCCAGAGCAGTGCCGACATGCGCAGGCCCGCGAGGTGAGTGCTCGTTGCACCGGCAGCTGGCTCACCGTGCACCACCGCAGGCGGCCCCGGACATCCTATGCCCCTAGGCACCGCAAATGGAGGCAACACCTGGGACTCACCCAGGGAAGAAGAATCAGAGGAAGAAGAAGAGGCTGACAACGGCCCCTGGGCCCACCTGTTGGCCGGAGTAGGTGCCAAGCACTGGGTACGATTAGCACAACCTGGAATTGCAATTTTTGCATTCCTCCAACATCTTCGTTAACCGCAGGTGCATCAATAAGTGGCGTTCTTGTGGTGACCACGCCAAACCGCGTGTTTAGAATATATTGCTATTGTTGTGTTCAGCAGCATAGCAGAAGCAGGCCCTTGTAATCACATTAACAAATCTTGGGGACGAGATTTTCTTAAGGGGGTAAGGTGTGTAACATCCCGTGTTTAGATTTTCTGACTAATTAACCTATTTCAAAAATTCGGACCAATTAAATAAAATTGTGAATGATTGTGATGCTGAAGTGACTATTGTTTGATTGCTTGCTGGTATGCTTCTGTTTGATTCTCAATAGTTCTAGGTACTCTCCATACTCACCTCCTTATCCTAAAACTCCTGCCTAATGATCATGCCATCTGTTTAGGACCAAAATCTATTTTTATGAAATATTATTTTCACCAAAAAACATTTCTTTGAATTAAGCTTTCAAAAACCGTGAGATGGGATTTGTACTACAAGTCCTCAAATTAGGGAATTTATTTTTCACCAATTATTTCATTTAAAACCCATTATCAAAATGTCTTCCAAAAACCAGAATATTATTATTTTAACAGTTATTTTACTATTTTATTTAAATGCCTTCCTCTGAGGCTAGAAATGGTCTCTTATGAAGGAAAGTTATTTTTATTGCTTTCAAAATATTTGAGAAAATTTAGGGAAACTCAGTGGATATATATATTCCATATATATGAGTTTCAACACATGGTAATGTTCAAAATATTGGGCAAACCCCTGCAAAACCCTTCCTACCTATTTCAAGATTTTGTAATATTTCTATAAGAAATATTCTCAATAAATTCCTGTAACATTCTATCATGTCACATATGATATATGTGATGATCTTGCCCAGTTTCATCTTAATCCAAGTTTATTTGATTCCCCTAATTATTCTAAAACCCTATTTGTCCAGATCAAAGTTTTAGCAACTCTACATTGTCAAGTATCTCCAATTGTGCTCAAATTTGGTGGACATGTTCTGATACTCCAATAATGCATTGATACGTCTCCAACGTATCTATAATTTTTGATGGTTTCGTGCTATTATCTTGTCAAACTTTGGATGTTTTGTATGCATTTTATATATTTTTTGGGACTAACTTATTAACTCAGTGCCAAGTGCGAGTTCCTGTTTTTTCTATGTTTTTGACCCTTTTCAGAGGAGGATTTAAAACGGAGTCCAAACGGAATAGAACTTCCGAAAAGATTTTTTCCGGAACAGAAGATACGCAGAAAGCTTGGGAACCAAGGAAGGGAGTCCCGGGGGAGGCCACAAGCCCCCATGGCGTGGCAAGGGGGGCCCGCGCCTCCCAGTATTGTGAGCTCCCTAGGCCTCCCCTGCGCTAGCTCCTTCGCCTATAAATTCCCTAAAATCCCTAAAAAAATCAGGAGATCCACGAAAATATTTTTCCGCCGCCGCAAGCTTGTGTCTCCGCAAAATCCCATCTGGGGCATGTTTTGGTGCCCTGCCGGAGGGTAGATTCGGATACGGAGGGCTTCTTCATCAACACCAGGACCTCTCCGATGATGCGTGAGTAGTTCACCATAGACCTTTGGGTCCACAGCTAGTAGCTAGATGGCTTTTCTCTCTCTTGGATATTCAATACAAAGTTCTCCATGATCTTCATGGACATCTGTCTGATGTAATCTTCCTTTGCAGTGTGTTTGTCGAGATCCAATGAATTGTGGATTTAAGATCAGATTATCTATGAATATTATTTGACTTTCTTCTGATCTCTTATATGCATGATTTCATATCCTTATAATTCTCTTCGAGTTGTGGGTTTTGTTTGGCCAACTTGATCTATGATTCTTGCAATGGGATAAGTGCTTGGTTTTGGGTTCATACCGTGCGGTGACCTCACCCAGTGACAGAAGGGGTAGCGAGGCACGCATCATGTTGTTGCCAGCAAGGGTAAAAAGATGGGGTTTTCATCATTGGTTTGAGTTTATCCCTCTACATCATGTCATCTTGCTTAAGGTGTTACTCTGTTCGTCATGAACTCAATACACTAGATGCATGCTGGATAGCAGTCGATGTGTGGAGTAATAGTAGTAGATGCAGAAAGTATCGGTCTACTTGTCTCGGACGTGATGCCTATATGTATGATCATTGCCTTAGATATCGTCATGACTTTGCGCGGTTCTATCAATTTCTCGACAGTAATTTGTTCACCCACCATAATATTTGCTATTTTGAGAGAAGCCTCTAGTGAACACTATGGCCCCCGGGTCTACTTCGCACCATATTTTCAGCCTTTCTCTTTTACTTCATTGCACTTTCCGCCTTCAGATCTGACTTCACAATCAATCTTGAACGGATTGACAACCCCTTTATAGCGTTCGGTGCAATCTCTTTTGTGTTTGCGGAGGTACTCTAGACTTTACGAGATTCTCCTACTGAATTGATACCTTGGTTCTCAAACTGGGGGAAATACTTACTGCTCCTATGCTACATCACCATTTCCTCTTCAAGGGAAAAACCAACGCAAGCCAAGTCTCCGTCAACGTGCCAATTTCTGGCGCTCTTGTTTGAGAAGTAGAAGAAGGATTTCTGGCGCCGTTTCTAGGGAGGATCAAGTCAAGAACTCATCCAAGTAAGTGTCGCAAACTCATCTCTTGCATTTATTTATTTTGCCTCTCGTTTTCCTCTCCCCCACTTCTGAAAAACAAAAATTTACAAAAATATTTTCCCTTTTCTTAGTTTGCCTTTTTCTCTCGCTTGCTTTCTGTTCGCTTGTGTGCTTGCTTGCTTGCTGAAGTCACCATGACTGAAAACACCAAACTTTGTGACTTCTTGAATACTAATAATAATGATTCTATTAGTACTCTGATTGCTCCCACGACTAATTCGGAATCATAGGAAATCAATTCTGCTTTGCTGAATCTTGTTATGAAAGAGCAATTCTCCGACCTTCCAAGTGAAGATGCCGCATCCCATATTAATACCTTCATTGAGCTTTGCGATAGGCGAAATAAGAAAGATGTGGATAATGATGTGATTAAATTGAAGCCTTTTCCGTTCTCGTTGCGAGATCGAGCACAAACTTGGTTTTCGTATTTGCCCAAAAATAGTATTGATTCTTGGAACAAGTGCAAAGATGCTTATATATCAAAGTATTTTCCGCCGGCTAAGTTTATCTCTCTCCATAATGATATCATGAATTTTAAGCAACTTTATCATGAACATGTTGTACAATCTTGGGAGAGAATGAAATTAATGATTAGAAATTGTCCCGCTCATGGCTTGAGTCTTTGGATGATTATACAAATCTTCTACGCTGGCTTGAATTTCGCCTCTAGAAATATCTTGGACTCCGCCTCAGGTGGAACATTCATGGAAATCACGCTAGGAGAAGCCACAAAACTCCTAGACAATATCATGACGAACTACTCTCAGTGTCACACTCAAAGGTCACCTACTAGTAAAAAGGTACACGCTATAGAAGAAATTAACTCGTTAAGTGCTAAGATGGATGAGTTAATGAATTTGATTGAGTGTAGCAACACTAGCTTGGACGTTAATTTTTTTGGTAGGAATAATTTTGGCAACAACAATGCTTTTAGAGGAAACTATGTTCCTAGTCCTTTTCCTAGTAACACCTCTAATAACTTTGGCAACTCCCACAACAATACTCATGGAAATTACAATAGATTACCCTCTAATCTAGAGAGTAATATCAAAGAGTTTATCAACTCACAATTTTTTTTCAATGCGTCCATAGAGGAAAAACTACTCAAAATTGACGATTTGGCTAGGAGCGTTGATAGAATGTCTAGTGATATTGATGCTTTGAAAGTTAGATGTGCTCCTCCCAAGATCAATATGGATGAAACTTTGAAGGCTATGCGTGTTTCCATGAGT
This sequence comes from Hordeum vulgare subsp. vulgare, assembly GCF_904849725.1. Lineage (NCBI taxonomy): Eukaryota > Viridiplantae > Streptophyta > Magnoliopsida > Poales > Poaceae > Hordeum > Hordeum vulgare. Next base: position 263,188,826 of record NC_058519.1, on the reverse strand, counting down.
GAGAGCAAAGAAAGAACCGCCCAAATTCGTGCTACACATGAATGGCTTAAAAAGGCGTGTTCTCGTGATAAGAATCATGAAGATCTTAAAGTGCTTGGTGTGACTGCCATTGAATCATTGTTTTCTACTGTCAAACCTAATTATGATGGGGCTGGATATGAATCCACTTTGGTTGGAGGCCATCTATCTTGATGCAAAAAGCATTGAAAGTGGAGTAGGAGATATTAAAACCATGAGTAGTAGTGAAACTACTACTTTGGATTTCAAGGAATTCAATTATGATAGTTGCTCCTTGATTGAATGCATTTCCTTGATGCAATCCATGCTAAACTCTCCACACGCTTATAGCCAAAACAAGGCCTTTACCGATCATCTCATCGAAGCTATGCTAAAATCTCTTGAAGAGACACTTGAATTGGAAGTTTCTATCCCTAGAAAGCTTTATGATGAGTGGGAACCTACTATCAAAATCAAAATAAAAAACTATGAATGCAATGCTTTGTGTGATTTGGGTGCTAGTGTTTCCGCGATTCCAAAGTCTTTATGTGATGTTCTGGATTTTAATGAGATTGAGGAGTGTTCTCTTAATTTGCATCTTGGGGATTCTACTGTCAAGAAACCCATGGGAAGGATCAATGATGTCTTATTATTGCAAATAGGAACTATGTACCCGTGGAATTCATTGTGCTTGACATTGATTGCAATCCTACATGCCCTATCATTCTTGGTAGACCTTTCCTAAGGACTACCGGTGCTATCATCGATATGAAGGAAGGGAATATTAGATTTCAATTTCCTTTAAAGAAGGGCATGGAGCATTTTCCTAGAAAGAAAATAAGATTGCCTTATGAATCCATGATGAGGGCTACTTATGGTTTGAGCACCAAAGACGACGATACATGATTCTATCGTTTTATGCCTAGCTAAGGGCGTTAAACAATAGCGCTTGTTGGGAGGCAACCCAATGCATTATTCTTTTTATTTCTGTTTTTTTGCGTCCACACCATCATAATTCTGTTATGATTGTGTCTTTTGTGTTTCTTTTTGTGTTTGAGCCAAGCAAAACCTTTATGACTAGTCTTGGTGATGGTTGTTTGATCCTGCTGGAAAAAGATAGAAACTTTTCGCTCACGAGATTATTTTTCATTTTTATTAAGAAAGAGGTTTTGAGTTTATTTTTTTGCTGCTGGTTTATATGCCTTTTTCCCAGGCATTCGAATTTTTTCAGAATTGTTGAGGTACGAGAAGTATACGAAGTATACAGATTGCTACAGACTGGTCTGTTTTTGACAGATTCTGTTTTTGTTGAGTGGGTTGCTTGTTTTGATGAAACTATGCATAGTATAGGGGGGTACTAGCCATGGAAAATTGAGAATACAGTAATCTAACACCAATATAAATATAAATCAAGATTGCTACAGTACCTAAAGAGGTGGTAGTTTGATTTCTTGTGCTAATGATATCAGGAGTTTCTGTTTAAGTTTTGTGTTGTGAAGTTTTCTATTTTTGGGTGATGTTCTCATGGACAAAGGGATAAAGAGTGCAAATATCTCAAGCTTGGGGATGCCCAAGTCATGCCAAGCCAAATTCAAGGACACCAAAAAGCCTAAGCTTGGGGATGCCCCGGGAAGGCATCCCCTCTTTCGTCTTCAATCCATCGGTAACATTACTTGGAGCTATATTTTTATTCACCACATGATATGTGTTTTGCTTGGAGCGTCTTGTATCGTAGGAGTCTTTTCTTCCTGTCGTGTCACAATAATCCTTGCTGCACACCTTTTGAGAGAGACAAGCACTCATCATGATTTTGCTAGAATGCTCATCGTGCTTCACTTATATCTTTTGAGCTAGATAATTTTGCTCTATGTGCTTCACTTAGATCTTTTTGAGCACGGCGGTGCGTGACTAGGTAGTTGGTTTGTGCTATGAAAGTAGTCCCAAAGGTGATAGGTACCCAAAGAGGATACAAAAACCTCCATCTTCATGTGCATTGAGTAGAAAAAAAGTTTTGATTCCTCTCAATTAGTTTTGAGACATGGATTTGGTAATATTAAGAGTTATGTTAGTAGGGTTTTGTGAATCTAGAAATACTTGTGTTGAAGTTAGTGATTCCCGTAAAATGCACGTATGGTGAACCGCTATGTTAGGAAGTCGGAGCATAATTGATCTATTGATTGTCATCCTTTGTGTTGCGGTCGGGATCGCGCGATGGTTTACACCTACCAAACCTTCCCCTAGGAGTATGCGTTTAGCACTTTGTTTTGATTACTAAAATAAACTTTCGCAATAAGTATGTGAGTTTTTCATGACTAATGTGAATCCATGGTATAGTTGCACTTTCACCTTCCACCATTGCTAGCCTCTCTAGTACCGCGCAATTTTTGTCGGTGCACAAACCCACCATATGCCTTCCTCAAAACAGCCACCATACCTACCTACTATGGCATTTTCATAGCCTTTCCGAGATATATTGCCATGCAACTCCCACCGTTCCATCTCATGACTTGTGCTGTCACTCTCATATTGCCATTGCACATCCCAGTACACCGCAGTAGGCATTTTCTATAGAGTCATCATCGTCCTAAGCTATGAGCTGTGAGTAAATAAGAGTGTGATGATCATCATTATTAGAGCATTGTCCCATGTGAGTAAATAAAAAAAAGAGGCCAAAGAGCCCAAATAAAAAAATGCCAAAGAGCCCAAATAAAAAAAATAAAAAAAGAGAGAAGGGACAATGCTACTATCTTTTTCCACACTTGTGCTTCATAATAGCACCATGTTCTTCATGATTGAGAGCTTCTTGCTTTGTCACCACCATATACTAGTGGGAATCTTTATTATATAACTTGGATTGTATATTCCAAGGATGGGCTTCCTTAAATTGCCCTAGGTCTTCGTGAGCAAGCAAGTTGGATGCACACCCACCAGTTCTCCTTTTGAGCTTTCACATACTTATAGCTCTAGTGCATCCTTTGTATGGCAATCCCTAGTCATTCACATTGATATCTATCAATGGGCATCTCCATAGTCCTTTCATACGCTGAGTCAATGTAACCATCTCCTCCTTTTTTGTCTCACAACCACCACCACACTCTATTCCACCTATAGTGATATATCCATGGCTCACTCTCATGTATTGCGTGATAGTTGAAAAAGGTTTGAGAAAGTAAGAGTGCGAAAAGAATTACTTGGCCAATACCGCGGTTGTGCATGATTTAAATTAGTGGTGTGGGGATGATGGAGCATAGCTAGACTATATGATTTTGTAGGGATAACTTTCTTTGGCCTTGTTATTTCGAAAGTTCATGATTACCTTGCTAGTTTGCTTGAAGTATTATTGTTTTCGTGTCAATAGCAATCTATTGGTTTGAATCTTACGGATCTGAACATTCATGTCACATGAAAGAAGTTACAAAGGACAACTATTCTAGGTAGCATTCCACATCAAAAATTCAGTCTTTATCACATCCCTACTCGAGGACGAGCAGGAGTTAAGCTTGGGGATGCTTGATACGTCTCGAACGTATCTATAATTTTTGATGGTTTCATCCTATTATCTTGTCAACCTTTGGATGTTTTGTATGCCTTTTATATCTTATTTGGGACTAACTTATTAACTCAGTGCCAAGTGCCAGTTCCTGTTTTTTCCGTGTTTTTGACCCTTTTCAAAGGAGGATTTTAAAAGGAGTCCAAATGGAATAAAACTTCCGAAAAGATTTTTTCCGGAACAGAAGATACGCAGAAAGCTTGGGAACCAAGGCAGGGAGTCCCGGGGGAGGCCACAAGCCCCCATGGCGCGGCTAGGGGGGCCCGCGCCTCCCAGGCTTGTGGGCTCCCTGGGCCTCCCCTGCACTAGCTCCTTCGCCTATAAATTCCCTATAATCCCTAAAAAAATCAGGAGATCCACGAAATTACTTTTCCGCCGCCGCAAGCTTCTATCTCCGCAAGATCCCATCTGGGGCACGTTCTCGTGTCCTGCCGGAGGGGAGATTCGGATACGGAGGGCTCCTTCATCAACACCATGACCTCTCCGATGATGCATGAGTAGTTCACCATAGACCTTCAGGTCCATAGCTAGTAGCTAGATGGCTTCTTCTCTCTATTGGGTCTTCAATACAAAGTTCTCCATGATCTTCATGGAGATCTATCCGATGTAATCTTCTTTTGCGGTGTGTTTGTTGAGATCCGATGAATTGCGGATTTATGATTAGATTATCTATGAATCTTATTTGAGTTTCTTCTAATCTGTTATATGCATGATTTCATATCCTTGTAATTCTCTTCGAGTTGTGGTTTTTTTGGCCAACTTGATCTATGATTCTTGGAATGAGAGAAGTGCTTGGTTTTGGGTTCATACCGTGCGGTGACCTCACCCAGTGATAGAAGGGGTAGCGAGGCACGCATCGTGTTGTTGCGATCAAGGGTAAAAATATGGGGTTTTCATCATTGGTGTGAGTTTATCCCTCTACATCATGTCATCTTGCTTAAGGCGTTACTCTGTTCGTCGTGAACTCAATACACTAGTTGCTTGCTAGATAGCGGTCGATGTGTGGAGTAATAGTAGTAGATGCAGAAAGTATCGGTCTACTTGTCTCGGACGTGATGCCTATATGTATGATCATTGCCTTAGATATCGTCATGACTTTGCGCGGTTCTATCAATTGCTCGACAGTAATTTGTTCACCCACCGTAATATTTGCTATTTTGAGAGAAGCCTCTAGTGAACACTATGGCCCATGGGTCTATTTCACACCATATTTTCAAGCTTACTCTTTTACTTCGTTGCACTTTCCGCCTTCAGATCTCACTTTGCAATCAATCTTGAAGGGATTGACAACCCCTTTATAGCATTGGGTGCAAGCTCTTTTGTGTTTGCGCAGGTACTCTAGACTTGACGAGATTCTCCTACTGGATTGATACCTTGGTTCTCAAACTGAGGGACATACTTACTGCTCCTATGCTGCATCACCCTTTCCTCTTCAAGGGAAAAACCAACGCAAGCCAAGTCACCATCAACGTGCCAATTTCTGGCGCAGTTTTTTGAGAAGTAGCATCCATCCACATCATGTGGTGCATCAAAGAGAATAGAAGAACTTGTCTCAAGCCCATCAAAACCCTCTCTGTTGATTTTTGACTTTGGGAACTTTACATTATAAAGTTTCTCCAATTGATCCCAAAGTTTTTGGGCATGCTTCAATGCTCAAATAATGCCCCCACGCCAAATATTGGATTTGTGGGAATTGATTTGGATAGTTTTGTAAGTAGAAAGCCATTTCTGCCCATTTAAGAGGTTTTCCAATTCTACATTGGAAAACTTCTCCACCAATTCCCAAATTTGGTGTCCAAGCTTATTTTCATCTATTATTTGATCCTGTTAAGTTTCATATCAATTGAAGTCCATCTGGTTGCCCTGCCACTCATCAAACACCTTTTGTGCACTCACCAAAGAGGCTACTTTGGCCCCTTCCACTTTTACCCTTGATCTCAACTTTCTACCACAACTCTATATAGTTACATTTTACCTCCAGTAGCTTTGCCATGGCCTCTAGTCAATTATTGGAGAGAGACTCCATGTAACCATTTCTCATTTTTACCCTTGGATCACCATTTTACCCCTCTTGCCCCACTTCTGCTTAATCTAAAGCCCCCACCTCTTTCCAAAGGGCCCCTAGCATCCCTAGGAATCATTTCAAGCCAAGATATGGAATGATCTTGTGGAGAAAATGAGCAGCACATCTACAACTAGATTTGTGGCTGAAATGAAGCTTTGTACAACAAGTACTAGCTACGATCCTCTCCTTGAGGTCAAACTTGGCAGTATTGTAGCCCTTGCATAGCTAACACTGGTATACATTGTTTTTCCCCAAGACACTTCATTTGAGACCCACTTCTATTAGCTCTAAGTTTGCTGTTACAAACTTAACCTCGGTCAAAGACCACTCAAACTAACTCCACTAGAGGCCAAACTTCTCACTCACCCTCCAGATAACATGCCCCACATCCCAGACACCTTTGACTGGTCAAGCTGCTAGTTTAGTCACAGGTGGACATGGTGACCACCACCCTGGCATGCAAAATAGTGCTTTGCACTTCAACTTTGCGCCACAGGTCGAATCAGGCAGCCACTCCATGTCTCAGCATGTCGCAGCCCTTCCGTTTGACCATTCCAAGCGCTTCCACCCACCAGCTAGCTTCCAAACTCTCTGTGGGGTGCATGGCATCCTTGCACCAGGAAGCTCTAGAGGGCTCCCTAGCTCTCTCTCCCTCTCCCCCTCTTATCTCCTCTCCCCCAATCCTCTGTGGTCCCACTCAGCTTCTCCTCCATCCCAGCATCCTCCTGAGCACCTCCCCTTTTCTCCCAAGCTCTCCTCCTCCTCCTACCCCTCCAATGGTCGAAGCCATTCGGCGGCCTCCCTTGCGCTCGAGCTGGCCAGCCTCCCCTGGTCTCGGGCCTTCCATCCAGCCGCGTTCCCTCAGCTCCCCCGTCCTCCTAGACACCTCTAGGGGCCCTCCGCGGCGTCCAGAGCCGTCAGCCGCTTCTCATGGCGGGGCGCTCACCCCGGACATTCCTCGCGGCCGCCAAGGCCGCCCCCGGGCTCAGCAAGGAGCAGGGCATCCGCCCACACCCTCGGCTCGGCGGCTGGGCCAGCATGTGTCGAGAGCCGCGGTGGCCAGCACCCCCATCTACCTCCCCGTCACGAGGAAGAAGGAAGGTAGAGGAGAGAGAAGGAGACGGGTGGGCCCAAGGTGTCGGCGACCTACGAGTCGGGCTCGGTAGATAAGTGGAGGCGCACCGGTGCTTTGCGCCTTCCAAGATCCGAAGGTGTATTTGAATGAATACGCCTCCTGCGTGGCCTCCGCTCGCGCCAGCAAGCGACTGGGCCGGCCCGCGACCTGTCTAGCACACTGAGCGCCATATAAAACCCACTTCTAGCCCTTCTTTGATTCATTTCTTTTCTTTGAAACATCAAAAACCTCTAATAAATTAATCTGAGCTCTAAATTTGATGATTCAAATTTCTGCAAGTCCCTAAAATGAAGACCGAACCAAATATGTGCTTTGCACATTTTTCCAAGCACCTTCTCTGTTATGTTATTATTCAAAAACAGATTCAAATACTCCTAGCCTCCCCTTTAAAAAATCCTAGAAGATTCAAATCAACTCCAAATGGAGTGATTCCAATTTCCAGAGCCTTCCTATAGCTTGCCCTATTTTTTAAGCTTTGGTCAACATTTTTACCAAGCATTATTCTGTTGCATTAAATAAATAGCTCCCTTTTGCGATTTATTCCATGTCATAAAATCCCTAGAATATTCATTTCAACTCCAAATCCATTGAAACACCTTTCTAAATGTTCCTAAAATTGTTCTTTGTTAAATGAGTGCCTCCACTCATTTTTATCATAATATTTTCTGTAGGCTTCTTTTAAGATCACCCACTCCTCCTTTAATCCATTCAAAAATCCCTCATGGTCCAAACCTCCTATAGCAAGCTTCAGGTATTTTTCTTATGACCAGAGAGGTCCAAGAAAAATATAACTCGCACTTTTATTTCTTCTTGTTGTGTGGCTTACTATGTTTGTTTCAACAATAGTTGACGAAGTAGATGGAGTACTCGGAGTTGGACCAAAAGACCTCGAAGACCCCGAGGACTTATGTGAGCAAAGGCAAACAACCCTTTGACCATGTTTGAGCATATTTTTTATTGCATGCTAGTAAAGCAAATATTTCAGTTGCATATGATCATAAGTATCTGTAAATCATTGAAGTGATATTACCGATGGCTCCTCCGGAGCACTTGCATTTTAAGCATGATCCTACCACCTATGAGGGTCATGCTAATATCATGTTGACTATTAGACATTGTATATGTAGTTTATTTGTGTATTCCATACCGTATTGGTATAGGACTCTTTGTACATCTTTGCATATAAATATATGACAGGCCACTCCATAGAGGGTTGAGCTAGTTCCCCCAAAACCTAAGTTTAACATGGTATCAGCCTAACGTAGGTCCTACGCCGCCGCTATTGCCGTCCCGCCCAACCCTAGGGTCGCCGTCGCGATCACTGCCACCACCATGTATGCTTCCGCCTCAGGTGCCGCCAGCTTCGGGTCCATCCCCGCGTCGATTGCCACCCTCCTCAACCTCCCGCCTCGCTTCCTTGCACCGCCAATCTCGTTCTTTGGCACCACCGCCGTCGGCTCGATGTACTCAGCCCCGCTCCCGTCATCCGCTGCGACTGCTACGCCAGCGATGTTGCTCGCCACCACGCTCACGGTGACGCCCATAGCCTCCATTGGCTCCTCCTCGACGCTCGCTCTCGACTCGGTGGCCTCGGGCGTGGCTGATGTTCAGCCCCCGCCCGTCACTCCTGTCGCGGTTCCGTCGCCTGTTGTGCCAGTCACCGAGGTGGTCTTACCTGCCGGGCCATTCCACTTCGACAACCTCATCACCATCCGCCTCACGCCGGACAACTACTCGTTCTGGCGCACCAACGTCCTACCGCTGCTCCGCAGCCGCTCTCTCCTTGGCTACGTTGATGGTTCTCTGCCATGTCGGTCATAGATCATCACTACCATCCACGGTCCGGCCCTCAACCAGGAACACCGTGTGTGGGTGCAACAATACCAGGCGATCCTATCCGCCATCCAGGGTTCCCTGGGCTACAGGGTCGCCGGCCTATGTCTGTTCGCCTCCACGTCTATGGATGCATGGACGACCCTGGAGCACGCCTTTGCTCAGCTCTCGATGTCCCACTCGATGGCTCTCCATAGTTAGCTCGTTGATAAAAAACTCCAGACATCACTTCATCGTTCCAACCCCGATCCATTCGGGGACTAATGATGGGGTTATAGTCCCAGGGTAGGGTCATAGGTCTGCCCTATAGTCCTACCCAAGGACTACCCTTCATAGAAGACAAGGCCCTTAGACAGTTCCGACTGCACTAAGGACGCCGCCATCATCCAGTCGGCGACGATCCACTCGGAGCATATCTAACGTACCGACTGGAATCCACTCTGTACATCGTAACCTCCCAGGAGGGCAACGGTCATACGTTTTCATACACCATTATTAGCATTTAAAGCTTCCGTTACCTATAACGTAAGCATTTACTCGCCACTATTCCACCCCTATCCACCGGTCCATTATGAAGGGCAGCGCACTCTATATAAGTCGCCCTTCACCACTCGTACGGGGGTTGGCACTTGCTGTAATCCTATAATCCACTCGACACAAAGCTCCCAAGAGCACTGAGACATAGGGCTTTTAACTCCACCGTAGAGGGGCCTGAACTCATACATCCTCGCCGTAGCTAAGGCTCTGCCCATATACTTTTGTACCCCATACTTCTACTGTCAGACTTATACCCACGACAACTGCAACTTACTCTCAGTAAGATTCATCCGTGGAAATGTGTCATAATATAATATGTTGATGGTACTACCCCTGACCATGAGTACCTTTGTAAGTGTACAACCCCCAATTTGAGGTGCCACCACTAGGGCAAGGCCACCTGGATGGTCAAACTGGAGAGGGTGATCCTCTCCGCTCCACATGATTGAGTACTTAGACCAATTTAGGTATGTTGGACAACCAGTTCCACCACATTGATCGCTCTATGTTCAAGTTTTTGATCACGTCTGTAGGTACTGGTGGTAAACACATGATATTTAACCCCGTTCAGTTCCTTTGGACTCCTCTGAAATCCGGCTTGGTCGTTCTGCTGGTGGTTACCCTGCCTCAAGCATTGATGACCACTATTACTGTTGTCATGACACTAGAAATTTCCACTTGAGCTGTGTGAGCCTTGGAAGCCTTGACCTGCAATACCACCAGATGAGCCGGCTCCTGACCCGCCGACACTGGGATGACTTGGATTTCCACCATAGCCACCTTCATGGTGACTCTAGAATGCTTGGTAGGTGAACTCTTGCATGATATAACAGTTTTCCCATGAGTGAGTAGCCGACTTATGTCAGAAGCTGTGTTTTGGACATGGAGGCTTGAGTGCTTCCTCGTAATTATAGGGTTTGTTTCCATTCTAACCCTTGCCAGAGTTATTATTCTGTCGCTGAATCTTGAAACTAGCGTTATTGTTAGCAACAAAATCTGACCCGCCATCAGTATGCTTGTGTTTTCCTCCATTACCTTGATTGTTATAATTTCCATGGTGGCCAGAATTGTGTTGCTCATTGTCAGAATAGGGGCTCCGCAGACCCAGGGAATGGTTCGAACACTAGGTTGCACTCGCTCTCCTACCCCGTTCAGTCTATCAACCTCACGGCAGCTCTATAGTGGTGCGAGCTAAGGTGATGAGCTAGGACGGGCGGCAGTTTACCCAAGGTTCGGGCCACCATGTGGTGTAAAACGCTACTCCTGCTTTGATAGATTACTCGAGGTGGAAGATGGGTACAAATGTGGGTTCTTGCCCCAGTACAACACAATGAGGTCGGGGTTCCTCTCTACGGAAGCTGGGCTCCTCTTGTATAGAAGACTTGGACCTCTTCCCTTGATAACACATTCGGCGGGAAGGGCATCCACAACGGACATTTTTAAAGGGGACAAGACTACCACTCGCCCTGGCAAAGGCGGTCTTCGCCTGTAAAAGCTTCCCTTAGTGACGCACAGGTGGGCTCGGCGGTGACCTTCGTCCTGCTGAGCCGCCATCCTTGGTCCTCCTGCACTGATTAGGAAACCTTTGGTGGGTCACCTCGAGAACCCGCAGCCGGCGTCGCATCCCTTAGCACCAAATGGGAAAGCCTCCCCTTTCGTCCTCACTAGCATCGGTCCTAGCGCCGCACATAGTGGCCCACTTCACCCACATGGGGAGGCGAGGCCATGCGATTCTGGAAACCTGCCGTTTGCAAAGTCGCCCCTCAGGAGGAAGGGCGTCGTGACGTGCTTCGATTATGTGAGCCTCACAAGGAACCTTCTCATGAGAGGGCCTCACGAGGAAGGGTCCTTGCGAGTGTCATTTCCATGGGCCTTGAAAAGGGGTTCTCCAAGGCCCGCAAAGCACAGTGGGCCCTGGACTGCAGGCCGACGGGCCTCGATACCCCCGATCAAAAGAATCGACAGCAGTCCCCAGGCCCATGGCATTTACGAATCAACAGACTAGGACAAGATGTCATGGGATCTCATCGTCTGTGGAGCAGGCCCAGCATGCAACGCATGTCGGGATGCGGGGATCCCCACCTTGCCGCGGTCCATCGGTATTTGCACTGGCCTTCATAAAGCAAGCACGTGGGGTGGCACTGTCATTACTCTCTTCCACGCCATTTGCTCCTTCCCACAACTTCTCCTTCCGTGCTAGGGTTTGCCAGATCCAAACTTCAAGCAAGTCGCCTCCTAGGCCCCTTCGCAGCCTCGAACGGCAAATGGCGCCCGCCGGCAATAAGGGGAAGGCCGTGGCACCTCTTGCAAGTGTCGCCCCCACCGAGCTGGCTCTCTTGCCTTCCCATGCCTCGAAGACGGAGGATCTAGGTCTGATGCTCCCGTTCATGGCCGTACATTCACATGAGTGGGGAGAGACCAATATCTGGCCGGGCTCAGCAACACCGAGCAGCTTGGTGAGGTTTGCCTACCCTTTCTTCCTCCATAGTGTTTACGTCGGGTTGGTCCCTCCGATCCATGCCTTGTTCTACACCACCCTCTCCCATTACCAGATCCGTGCTCTTCACCTGCAGCCAAACTCCGGTCTTCTCTTGTCCATCTTTCCTTTCTACTTTGAGGCCTTCAGGGGCGTGAGGCCTTAGGTGGCGCTCTTTCGTCACTTCTTCAGTCTACGGTCCACCACTCTGGGCCGACACTCCTCGTGATTCCCCTTTTTCGATGTCGGGGACGCGTGCACTTACTTGAAGGCCGGGAAGAAGGTCAAGGGCTACCAGAGCCGTTGGGCCTTCTTGGACGTGTGCCAGGAGAGCTCGTCCTTGGTGCTCCCCTAAAGCCTGGTTGAATATACCTGCAGGTGGAGCCTCGAGAATCTCACCGACTCGAGAGCGGGGCCCATCCTGGACCGAATTGCCTCTCTCACAAAGGCCCGCCTGACAGGGGTGACGATTATTATGGTGTTCCTGGGGCACCGCATCGTACCTCTCCAGGCTCACTCGCGCCCCTTATGGGACTTCACCATCGGTGGTGACCCAATGTGCCTGCATGTCACTGGCTTGACGCACGACAAGCTGGATGGGTCTTTGGGGGCCTATTGGGTCACTGTCCTGAGGTTCTCTCCAAGGCCATGCTGCCGCTGTATGCCTGCAAATACATGGCAGAGAGGGTAGCGGAGATGCCCGTTTTCGACGAATAGGGGCTCGCCGAGATGCTGAAGGGCTCCCCCATCACAGTTTCATCCTCAACCAGGGGCAGTAGCGACAAGGATTCAGAGGCGACGGGGGGTGAAGAGGTATACGCCGGCCGAATACCGTTAGCCGAACTTCACCTGTCCTTGTGCGACCTTGGGACGACGCAACTGCTAACGAGCAGCACCGGACGGTCCCGCATGAGCCCACGACCTTCGGAGATAAAGCGGGACCGGGCTCCATGGAGGTCGAGGGGTCATGTGCGGGAGCCCACGGCGTAGGTGTCGCGCCTCCCTCGGTTGAGCCCGCATTCCCCCCCGGGGGCCCCTCAGGCTCCTAGTGAGGTGGGAGGCTGAGACGAGAACACCGAAGACCTCGGCAAGCGCCCTCCTATCGCTGGCGAGGCGGCGTGCGAGGGTGGCGGAGATGCTCCTCCTGCCACCGAGAAGAAGAGCAGTGGGCCACCGGCGACGAGTAAGTACCTTGGCCCGCCCTTGTGCTTTTCCTTCACGATCGGCATGCTCAGGCTGCCTCTTTCCTAGCGCAGGCTCCCAGGGGCAGCCAGGAGAACAACAAGAAGATGGCTGCCGCCAAGGCGAGGGTCGTGTAGGTCTCGAGGGTGCCTTTGTCCCTCGGCCGAGGTATCGCCAGGCATGGGGATAGCCCGCCCAGGTCAAGCGCTGTATGTGGGCGTGCGGGCGCCACTGCATATTTGGGCGCCTCCACCATGCGGCGGGGAGAAGCTATTGCCTGAGCCATGGTGGTTGAGCTACCGGTGTCGTCGGCCAAGCCCCCGGTGCCAACTGTCGGGGCCGCCGATGATGAGTTCATGTATATACTTCTCGGCCCTCTTTGGATACCCCAAGTGGAAGGTGGAGATGTAGTAAGCAGCAAATTTCCGTTACACTAAGACTGTAAGGTTTATCAAACCAGGAGGACTCCTAGGCTCAACAAGTAGGTTTCTTCCACCCTGTCGCTAGCAGAAGATGTGGACCTGCACACTCAACAAATAAGTTTGCTCCCAACGAGTACAAAGAGGTTGTCAATCTCTCCGGCCTTGTATTTTGCAAAGGATCAAAACACAAGCGGGGAGGTAATAGTGATTGCAACAGAAAAGTAAATGAAAGTGGTAAATGATGGAGGTGTAAGCAATGATGGTGATATGGACCGGGGTCACATGACACTCACTAGTGTTGTCTCTCTCCCAAAATACGATAAACAACTATGCTAGGGTAAACAAATCACAGTTGGGCAATTGACAGAATTATGATCGCACCGCAATGCTAATTATGCTCCTTGATAGTTAGAGGTTCAATAGTAATGGGTAGTACGCCAAGAGAAGTAGACCGTTTATTCATCAACATCTACTTACTAATCATGCACCTTGAGATATCTATCCAGAACATCTCTCCGGTATTAAGTTGCGAGCCCCACCCGAAGTGTAAACTCAAAGCAACGGACAACTGCATTAACGAACTATGCGTAAGGTAAACAATCCTTGCAACTGTGGTCACAAGCACCGTTGTTTTCTCCCTGGTGGCAACAAACACATCCCCTAATCTCATGTTTCTATCAATCAAGCTAGACATCGAGGGGCCCGAACCCACAATCATGCATAACGCTCCCTCTTGGAGTCACGATCTACTACTTGGCCAAAGCAATAAAAAGCAACCGAGAATATGCATGGATCACTAAGGAACATAATATAAAAGGATAATCAAATATATAACTCATAACAATCTGAACATAATCTCAGAATCCATCGGATCCCAACAAACCGAGCATAGCAATAGCAAGAGAATTACATAGATTCCTTGATCATGTAGGGCAGCTCACAAGGACTAACCATTGAAGCACAAGATTGGAGAGAAGACATCACATAGCTATAGGTCATTGACTTATGGTCCAAGAGGAACTACTCACGGCACATCCGAGAAGCATCCATGGTAGTGGAGAAGATCCCGCAGGTCAATCCTCCCTCCGGCAGGGTGCCAGGAAGAGGTCCCCTCATGTTCCCGATCTCGGAAGCGCTCTGGCGGCGGGAAGATGGAGAAATTCATGATTCCATAAAGTCTACAAGGGTTTCCTCTCGGGACTCTAAATATAGGCCAAAGGAGGGCACCGGAGGAGGTGGGACCCACCCAGGCGGCCTCCTGGCGCGGTCTAGGGCCTGGCCGCATCAGCATGTCGCCTGGGAGACCACTGGCCCCCCTTCGGAAATCCGGAAGCTTCTGTTTCACTAATTTTTTATATATTTTTTCTAGATTTTTTCGAGCTTCGGGAAATTGGGTAGAAGCCCCTGCAAAATTCACATCAGCATACAAAAACTAGCACTGGGTGCACTGAGTTAGTAGGTTAGTCCAAATATGTGTAAAATGATATAAAAGTGTAGCAAAACATATAACAATGTCACCCAAAAGATCATGGAACAAGCAGAAATTATAGATACGTTTGGGACATATCAGCCGCGACCTCTACCAGGGCCCCAGAAGCAGGGGAGGTTCTCCTTGAGTGCACCCTGCAAACATCTGGAGCGGGGTAAGGCCGAGAGCCCCCGATGCCTCAGCCGGAGGCGGTTGAGGCTGCTCTGGCTGCAACAGCGGGCAATACTAGGGCCACTGCGGCTTCCGAGGCGGCTGCCCTACCGGGCCCAGAGAGGATGCTCCGGTGCAGGGCTCTGATCGACGAGCAGAACTTTCTCTCGCGACTCGGCACAGATTTTTGGGACGTCGAGACGCGTCTCACCGCATAGCATGTAAGGTTGGCCGAGATGTGGAGCCATCTTGATGCCTCCGCCCAGGCATCCCTGAGAAAGACCGAGGCGGTCCGTGCAAAGGGTCATCGACACGAAGGCCGCCTGTGTGAGTGCCCTTGCCTAGAAGGGAGCACTCGCCAAGCGCTGTGAGGAAGCATAAACCAGCCTCAAGGAGCTTTAGGAGGCCTCCAAGACAACTCCAAGCAACGAGGGTGGCAGCCGAGCAAGTCACCGAGCGTGGGCGCCTAGAGACGCTCCAGCGCAAGGTGGCGCAGGCTCGAGGTGACCATGCCAAGAGGGTCCCTTAGGCCAGCACGAAGGCGGTAGAGGACCGCGCCATACTCTCTTCTCTAGACCTCAGGGCCCACCAGGCGCTGGGTTCCATTTGCAGGTTGAAGCTCGATTCCTCCCTCATTCCTCAGGATGACGGCTATGTCGAGTTCTCTTCCGAGCTCATGAAGGAGCTCAAACGCAAGATCATGAAGGTGGATAGCGCCATGGAGGAGGAGTGTCATGACCACCTTTCTTTTGCCGCCACCCGCGTCTTCATCCATAACCTCCTTTGTGATCCTCGCTTCGAGTTTGCAGGGGCGATCGGCCCCATGTGTGAGGAGTCCCACAGCGACCTGCCGACCGCAATGGGGGGGGGACACGTGCACAAGCTGTTGGACAAGTTCTCTTGCAATAATGACGAGGAGTCTGATGAGGAGCCCCCGGCCATTCCCTGAAACAGATTACTTTCACCTCGAGGATGTGTTAGACTTGTATGGACCAATTTCAATTCTTTAATAGTTGATTGCGACTTGTAGCGCCTATACCCACGTTCAGTTTTCTCTTGATCGTATTTGTCCTCTACGTCGGTAGGGCGCAACCCTGCGTGTATCTCAGCCATTGCTGGATTAGGTGAAGGCTACAGTGCGAGTGTAGGCCTTCAGTCGCGATGCTCAGGCGCCCCCTTTTGACGCTCAAGCGACTTGGTTGAAGACCTCAATTTTCCCCTCACAAGCTTTGATGCTCTATGTCGGCAGGGCCCAACCCAGCGTGTATCTCAGCCATCGCTAGATTACAAGGAGTTGAGAGACTATAGGGCCAATGTTGGCCCTGAGTCGCGATGCTCAGGCACCCCCCTTGATGTGCAAGCGACTCCCTTGAAGTCCCTATGTTCTCCTTTGGATGCCTTGGTGCTCTACGTTGGCAGGCCCCAACATTGCGTGTATCTCAGCCATCACTAGATTACTAGGACCTGGGAGGCTGCAGGGCTAGTGCAGGCCCTAAGTCGGATTCTCATGCGCCCCCTTGATGCGCAAGCGACCCCCTGGAGGATCCTAGTACTCACCGTGCGGAACCTTTGCACTCTGCATCGACAGGTCTCAACCCTACTGTTTCTCTGCCGTTGCTGGATTACGAGGAAGTGAGAAGCTATAGGGCCAATGCAGGTCCTGAGTCACGATGATCAGGCACCCCCCTTTGATGCCCAAGCAACCCCTGCTCCATGATGATGTACTTGAACTCTGCCTCGGCACGACCCAACCCTGTGCGTATCTGAACTGCCATTGGATTACCAGGAGGTGAAAGGCTATAGGGCAAGCGCAGGCCTTGAGTCGCGATGCTCAGGTGCCCCCCTTGACGCGCAAGCATCTCTCACATGGGCGAATTGGTCAGAGATCCAAGCGCTCGCCCGCTGTGCCCTTGGGTGTCGCGCGGGAACTAGACAACAAGGACCTCAGGAGGTGATGTGCACCGGGGTGAGCCCGCGAGACACTGCATGATCGCTTGGATTTTTCGAAGCTGCAGGGACGTACCCAAGCATAGCATCGTGTGTAGGCCCCACCCATGGGAGATACAAGGGGGAGCTGGCGGGCATGGAGCTCCAATGATCCTCCCCAGCGTGATGCATGGGTATTCTCCTTGGATGTGGGCATAGTCGTTGGTCGATGGTAATTCTGCCTAGTGCAGATCTTGGGGACTTCCACTTGGGCATGGGCAGAGCCCCCTTCCTGAGGCCATGATGCGGCCCGTCGTGGGCTTCCACTTCAGGAGGATCCGAGCGTGTACAACCCACACTCGTTATTACGTGAGAGGGTCAAGGGCAGAGATTTACGGAGGGGTCGGATACCCCAGGCACAAGGCTCAGGAGTTCCTAGCCTCAGCCTTCTGGTGGATTGCGCCTCATCCTTAGTGCGCCAACACACTCGTGGGACCTACAACAAGAAGGGGAGGGGCAGCACGCGTTGGGTGACCGTTGCTGGGTCACCGCACGAAGGAGCCAGGCACCGAGGACCCTTTGTACAGGCGCAAGCTCTTCATTCAGAGCTCAACCACTCGGACTTAGCAATGTTGCAGCAGTGAACCCGAACACACACGCAGTGCCATGCCCCTTCATGGAGCGATCATGCAAAAATCACCCATTGCATAGTGCCCGAACTAACGAAGCGAAAAACTAGCAATGGAGCACTTCAGGCAAATAACATAAATTTTGAAGGGCAATAACAAAGTTTACCACACAACCAAAAAGTGAGTACTTCGTGAAGGTCAGCCCTCACGCCGGAGGATAGTGCAGCTAGACGGGCGCCCTCGATCTCGGGTGTGATGGAGCTTCACCAAGCGGCATTGCCGTGGATGGGCTAGGTCAACGGGTGAAGCGTGTCGATACGGTCGATCTCTCAGCTGGCGGGTACCTCCCGGAGCCATGGGGGCTCGCGAGGCCCTGGTTCCACTTGAGGTGAGTGTGAATCGCGCTAGCCTGTGGAAGGCAGCCATAGCGTTCTCCAGGCCAAAAGGCATGCGAACAAGGCCAGTGTGAGTGCCTCTGCGTAGCCCCGCTCTCGCAGGCCAGAAGGAACTCCGAGAAGCGACCCCATTGAGGGCCATGACATCGGTGCACGTGCGTGTCATGACGGTCCCCTCGGGAGTGATTTAGCCTCCTCAGGCAGAGCTCTGTGTGGCGCCCACCGTGCGTGGAGTGCGCTTCTCGCAGCTCATCGATCTCCTGTGTGATGGATTCCCAAGCCCATGGCGCCTGACACTGTACCCCTTGCTCGTGAGGGCGTGTAGCAGCTAGGTCGGGTGCCTTCCACACGGAAGCCCTCGAGCCTGACCCAAGGGAGGCGTCCGGCATGCTTTCCTATGCCTGAGAAGGGAAAGCACCCGCGGCAGCACTCGGCTTGCGGCCCCGGCATCGGCCACCTGGCCTTTCGCCTTGGCAGAACCAAAGGAGGGCAATGATTGCTTCTTCCTCGGATGTGTGGCTCCGCGAGGCCCATTGCCTTCTGCATCATCTGAGCGCCCCACAACAGTAGCCTTGTAAGCGTGCTCTAGGGAGCAGACTGTTTCTTTCTCCTCGCACGTGGTGGTGATGATCCCGCTGCATCCCAACATCTTGAGGACGTTGTAGCCGTGGTGTGTCGCGGCCACGGACTTGTCCAGTGCGGGGTAGCCTGGGATGGTGTTGTACGAAAGTCCAATGTGCACCACGCTGAAGTCAATGTCCTTAGTGTGATAGTTATCATATGTGCCGATGGTGACCGGGAGGCGGACATGCCCCAAAGGTACGATGGAGGCACTAGTCTCACCCAAGAATGGCTTGGTCGGTGTCAGCTAGTGATAAGGCAACTTGAGCGTGTCGAAGGTTTTAATTGGGAGCATGTTGAGGCCCTCTCCTCCATTAATGGGAGTCTTTGTGGCCGCCACGTTGCTGATAGTGGGAGTGCACATCATGGGGAGTGTGCCCGCGATAGACGCAGACTTTAGGCTGTCCCGAGCATCAAAAGTTATGGGGTATTGGGACCACTTGAGGGGACTCGCAGCCCCTAGCTTCGGGATGACGACGTTCACCTCACGGCAGAGCTACTTCAAGTCGCAGTTGGATGAGGGGGTGTGGCCCCCCCTGAGATTGCAGGGCACCATACAAGGCTCTTGGTAGGACCTGACCTCCTCGTCATGCTGGTCGTCCTCGTTCCTTCGCGGAGGCCGTCGAGGCACCGGAGGGAGATGCGTATTGTCCCGAGGGCGCATTTCGCGAGAAATGTCGTGCCAGCCATTGTCACGATGTTGATCGTACCATCCCTGGCCCGAGTTTTTGATGTGGACGTCCCATATGCCGCCACCTCGGTCGCTGTCGCCGCGAGCATCGCGATCATTGTGCTCCGGGCGCTAGACAAATCGTTCTTCCCGGAGGACCCTGAGCTCATGGAAATCTTCGGTTTCGTGGCTGTGCACGTCGTGGTAGATGCAATACAGACGGTGCTCCTTCTTGGGTACACTCCACTCGCGGCCATGCTTCTACTAGGTTTTGGCTGCGAGCACGGTAGGCTCCTTGCACATGGCCTCCTTATCCTTGGCCTTGGTGTCCTCGGGTGCGTCGTCATGGTTGTCGCTGGCGAACAGGCGGCCCTCTTCGGTCTTGGCACACTTGTGGGCCAAGTTGAACAGTTGCATGGCCGTGCTCAGGGTGCTTTTGACGGCGTGATTTTCGCACATCTTGAGGTCCTTGACGTTGTTAGTGAATGCCATCTTGCCTGCCTCATCGGCGTCGCGCGGGATCTTGTTGCAGACCTGACTAAACCTCTGGATGTACTTACGGAGGGTCTCGTCGGGGCGCTGCTTCATGCGATGCGGGTTGATTTGGAGAGGGGTGTAACACCTTGTGTTTAGCTTTTCTGACTAATTAACTTATTTCAAAAATTAGGATCAATTAATTTTTTTGTGAGTGATTGTGATGCTGAAGTGACTATTGTTTGCTTGCGTGCTGGTATGCTTGTGTTTGATTCTCAATAGTTCTTATTACTCTCGACGCTCACCTCCTTAGCCCAAAACTCCTGCCTAATGATCATGGCATGTGTTAGGAACAAAAACTATTTTTAACAAATATTATTTTCACCAAAAAGCATTTCTTTGAATTAAGCTTTCAAAACCCCCCACATGAAATTTGTACTACAAGTCCTCAAATTAAGGAATTTATTTTGCACCAACTATTTTATTTAAAACCCATTATCAAAATGTCTTCCAAAAACCACAATAATATTATTTTAGAAGTTATTTTACTATTTTATTTAAATTCCTTCCTATGAGGCGAGAAATGATCTCTTATGAAGGAAAGTTATTTATATTGCTTTCAAAATATTTGAGAAAATTTAGGGAAACTCACTGGACATATATATTCCATATATATGAGTTTGAACACATGCGAATGTTCAAAATATTGGGCAAAACCCTTCAAAACCCTTCCTTCTTATTCAAGGTTTTGCAATATTTCTATCGGAAATATGCTCAATAAATTCATGTAACATTCTCTCATGTCACATATGATATATGTGATGATCTTGCCAAGTTTCATCTCAATACAAGCTGATTTGATTCCCCTAATTATTTTAAAACACTATCTGTCCAGTTCCAAATTTGAGCAACTCTACATTGTCAAGTATCTCCAATTGTGCTCAAATTTGATGGACATGTTATGATACTCCAATAATGCATCCACACCAAGTGGTGCATCGAGGAAAATAGAATAACTTTTCTCAAGCCCCTCAAAACCTGCTCTGTTGATTTGTGACTTTGGGACAGTTTACATTATAAAGTTTCTCCAATTGATCCAATAAATGGGCACGCTTCAATGCTCAAATAATGCTCCAATGGACACCAAATTTTGGATTTGTGGGAAATGATTTGAATAGTTTTGTAAGCAGAAAGCCATTTCTGCCCATTTTAGAGGTTTTCCAATTCTACATTGGAAACCTTCTCCACCAAATCCCAAATTTGGTGTCCAAGCTTTTTTTATCTATTATTTGATCCTGTTAAATTTCATCAATTGAAGTTCATCTGGGTGCCCTCCCACTCATCAAACACCTTGCGTGCGCTCACCAAAGTGGCTACTTTGGCCCATTCTACTTTTACCCTTGATATCAACTTTCTACCACAACTCTATATTGTTACAATTTACCTCCGGTAGCTTTGCCATGGCCTCTGGTCAATTATTGGAGAGAGACTCCATGTAACTATTTCTCATTTTTACCCTTGGATCACCATTTTTACCCCTCTTGCCCCACTTCTGCTTAATCCAAAGCCCCCACCTCTTTCCAGAGGGCCCCTAGCATCCCTAGGAATCATTTCAAACCAAGATAAGGCATGATCATGTGGATAAAATGAGCAGCACAACTAAAACTAGATTTCTCGCTGAAATGTAGCTTTGTACAGTAAGTACTAGCTACCCTCCTCTCCTTGAGGTCAAACTTGGTAGAGTTGTCTTGTATAGCTAACACTGCGAGACATTGTTTTTCCCCAAGACTCTTCATTTGAGACCCACTTCTGTTAGCTCTAAGTTTGTTGTTACAAACTTAACCTCACTCAAAGACCATTCAAACTAACTCCACTAGATACCAAACTCCTCGCTCACCCTCCATATAACATGCCCCACATCCCAAACACCTTTGACTGGTCAAGGTGCTGGTGTAGGCATAGGTGGCCATGGTGTCCACCACCCTGGCATGCCAAACTGGTGCCCTGCACCTCAACCTTTCCCCAAAGCTCGAATCAGGCAGCCACTCCTTGTCTCTGCAAGTCGCATCCCTTCCTTTTGACCATTCCAAGCGCTTCCACCCACCTGCTAGCTTCCAAACTCTCTCTGGGGTGCGTGGCATCCATGCACCAGGAAACTGCAGTGGGCTCCCGAGGTCTCTCTCCCTCTCCCCCTCTTATCTCCTCTACCTCGAGCCTCTCTGGCTCCCACTCAGCTTCTCCTCCATCCCAGCAACCTCCTGAGCATCTCCCCTTCCCTTCCAAGCTCTCCTCCTCCTCCTACCCCTCCAATGGCCGAAGCCCTTCGGCGGCCTCCCTTGCGCTCAAGCTGGCCAGCCTCCCCTGGCCTCAGGCCTTCACTCCAGCCGCGTTCCCTCAGCTCCCCCGTCCTCCTGGACACCTCTAGGGTCCCTCCCCGAGGTCGTAACATGCCCTCCGCAGCGGCCAGAGCCGACTACCGCTTCTCATGGCGGGGCGCTCACCCTGGCCATTCCCCAAGGCCGCCAAAACCGCCCGGGGCTCAGTAGGGAGCAGGGCACCCGCCCACACCCTCGGCTCGGCGGCTGGGCCAGCAGGTGCCGAGAGACGCGGCGGCCAGCACCCAACCTACCCCCCCCACCCCGTCGGGAGGAAGAAGAAAGGTACAGGAGAGAGAAGGAGACGGGAGGGCCCCAGGTGTCGCCGACCCACGAGCCGGGCCCGAATGATAAGTGGAGGCGCACCGGAGCTTTCCGTTCCCTGAGCCGAAGGCGTATTCGAAGGATTGCGCCTCATGCGTGGCATCCACTTGCGCCAGCAAGCGACTGGGCCAGCCGCGGCCTGTCTAGCACGCTAAGCGCAATATGAAACCCGTTGCTAGCCCTTCTTTGCTTTATTTCTTTTCTTTGAAACTTCAAAAACCACAAATAAATTCATTTGAGCTCTGAATGTGGTGATTCAAATTTCTGCAGGTCCCAAAAATCAAGACCTATCCAAATATGTGCTTCGCACATTTTCCCAAGCAACTTCTTTTTTATGTTATTATTCAAAAATATATTCAAATACTCCTAGCCTCCCCTTTCAAAAATTCTAGAAGATTCAAATAAACTCCAAATGGAGTGAGTCTAATTTCGAGAGACTTCCTATAGCTTGCCCTATTTATTTAAGCTTTGGTCAACACTTTTATCAAGCATTATTTTGTTGCATTAAATAAATAGCTCCCTTTTTCTATTTATTACATGTCATAAAATCCCTAGAATATTCATTTCAACTCCAAATCCAGTGAAACAGCTTTCTAAATGTTCCTAAAATAGTTCTCTGTTAAATGAGTGCCTCCACTCATTTTTATCATAATATTTTCTGTAGGCTTCTTTTAAGATCACCTACTCCTCCTTTCATCCATTCAAAAATCCCTGATGGTCCAAACCTCCTATAGCAAGCTTCAGGTATTTTTCTTATGACCAGAGAGGTCCAAGAAAAATATAACTCCTATTTATGTAGCACTTTTATTTCTGCTTGTCGTGTGGCTTACTATGTTTGTTCCGACGATAGTTGACGGAGTAGATGGATTACTCGGAGTTGGACTAGAAGACCTCGAAAACCCCGAGGACTTATGTGAGCAAAGTTAAGCAGCCCTTTGACCATGTTTGAGCATATGTTATACTGGACGCTAGTAAAGCAAATATTTCGGTTGCATATGATTACCCAAAGCATCACCGGAATCTCGATGCACAAGATATCTCGTCAAAGGTAAAACTAATCCAGCAAGGCCGCCCGACGTGTCGACGATCCCGATAGGAGTCGCGTACCTCATTCTCAGAACACGGCGGATGAGCTAGACGTGGGGATCGCTAAACCTTCGGGTGACCAGAGGGGCGCCGGACATCGCTCAGGTGGGGCCAACACTCATGAGGAGCACTGGCCCGGGGTTTGATTAAATTATCCTCGGGGTCCGGAAAGTCCCTATGCAATTTTATTAGGTGTTTAGGCAAATGTGGTACCAAAGTTGGGCCTTGCCAAACCAGCTTTAATCTAAAACAAATTATCAAGGGGGTCCCCATGACAACCCTGATCGTGTTAGGAGCGCTCATTTATGGAACATAACACCGGTAGCCGGAAACTAAGGGGGCAAAGGTGGAACAAAACACTAGGCTAGAAAGGCCGAGCCTTCCACCTTTTACCAAGTATATAGGTCCATTAAATTAAATAGCATTTAATATGGTGATGTAACAAGGAACCCATGCTTTCGCATGGAAGCATCTGCACCTGCAACTAGCAACTCTACAACATGGTTAAGCAAGCGGTAACATAGCCAATCAGTGGTTTGCTAGGTTGAACAGGTTGATGGTTTTCATGGCATTGTTGAGAGGCTGATATTCAACATGTGGTAGGCAACGAGACATAAACGACAACATCGAAATGACTAGCATGGCAATGATAGCAATGGTATCTGGGGAAATGATCATCTTGCGTGAGATCCCGCTTGGAAGAAGAATGACTCCGCGAAGCAGACAAACAGACGTAGTCGAACGGGTCCTCACAATCCGACTCGCTTGCGGAACTCTATCGAGGCGAAGCAACCCGGAAACACAAATCAACACACGATATTCACCACACGATGCATAACACATATGATGCATGAATGGTCTAATGCAAGGCATGACAATTCACACAATCAAACACTACACATTAAGTGAAGTTCAATATGCAACGAGTTGCATATTGACGAAATTCCACATTAGTTATTTAGTTCTATCCCGATTAGATACACGACAATATTAATTGTGGGTAAACATGGCAAGAGGGTGAAGCACAAATTAATCTACCTAGCTAGGCATTTTAAATGAGGCAGAAAACGACATATAGCATCTCCGAAATGACCCCACGTGTCAAATTCTAATTCTGTCCAGATTTGTCCTAATCACATTTTAAGTTTGTTAAACAGCAAAACAAAGTGGTTCACGTGCTTCTACTCGACTTTCTGCTCCATTTACATATATGGTACATCTCCAACGGAGCTACGGACAAATAGTTACGACCTAAACCGTTTCAACACGTCAACACACAAACCGATGCACACAACACACTAAACAGTTCTAATTATGCATGAGAGTTGGAAAATATTACTCTACGCAAAGTTCTAGTCAAGTTTCATATTTGAATCACTCCGATCCAGTGTACGGTTTGAAAACTGCGCGGGTTTGAAAATACGCTCTAATCTGTAATTTTGAAATTCGAGACTAATTAGACAAATTCACATGCTGTAAAAAAACCGGGCCGAATTACACCATAGCGTAGCAGCCAAGGAGTGGATTGGACCCATTTTTTATGTACAGCAGTGAAAAAAAAACAAAGGCAGAACTGAAATTTAGCTGGAGTGGGATTTGATCCCAGGACCTCATAGTTGGAGTTGCAAGGCACTGCCATTGCGCTGTGCACACTATTGGTGAAAGTGAGAGCGTTTGTCTATTAAAGATTAGGCCTACGGCAGGGTACAATGAAACAAATACGAGGCAAAACTGAATTAGCACATCCACGATTCGAACTAGGGACATCGTGGTTGTAACAACGACGGAGCAACCACACCGTCTACTTCATCTGTTGTGGCAAAACTTAATGGCCGCTCGAAATAACCCTTGCAGAAAAAAAAACGGATCTAGAAACAAGATCAAAGTTTCAGCTATGAAGGAGCCTGCTCACAGCGGGTTATCGAAGAGGCCGGCGGCCACAGCGAGAGGACGCAGAGGAAGGACGGGGTAAGCTCGAGGGGGCATGGATCTGGGCGAGGGGGTCCCGTTCCCGGTGCTGGAGGCGTCCGACGAAGCTCCGGCAGCCACGAGCTTGGGACCATGACATGGGGGTGCTGCAAAAACAGGTAAAACAGAGAGGAGTTTCAGAGCAAAGGAAAAGGAGGAAGGAGGAGAGAATGGAACGACGGGGCACTGGCCTGGGCTTGGTCAACGACACGTTCCCGGTGAGCTGGTGCCCAACTGCTGGTCCAGAAGTTGCACGGGTGCGGGCTATGGAGATGGTCGGAGGCGAGGCATGCGCACTTGGGGCTGCCTGGTCGGGGTGAAGAACGAGGCGGGAGGAGGTCGAGATGCTCCTGGATGGCAACGACAGGAGGGGTCGAGCTGGAACCATGCCGGATCTCGCTGGCGGCACGACGAAGGACTCCCGGGCCGACGCGGGCGAAGCTCCCCCTCGGGCTACCATGGTGCCTGCGGGAAGAACAGAGAGAAGGGGAGGTTATGGAGAGAGGGAGAAGGAGGGAAGGAAGGAAGAGAGGAAGAGGACAGCGATGGGGCCGACTTGGGATTCTCCAACGGCGAGCTCACCGGCCGACGGCTCTCGTGGTTGTACGGGCAAGGGGACAAGGCTCACGAAGACCACGGGGACGACTAGAATCTGTGGCTAGCTCGGGTTGGTCGTTTGGACCGGAACGAGATCCCGAGGAAGAAGGGGACTGGTGGCGGCGGCTACGGGTGGATGGGACGGATCCCCTGGTTTTTAGGGTTGGGTCTCTTATATATATATATATATATATATATATATATATCACGTGGGAGAGGTTAGGGGTGGACCCTCTGATCTCGATCGGACGATCAAAATACTAGGTTAGGGGGTCCAATGGACAAACCGATGATAGTTTGCGGTAAAACGGGGTTGATCCAGACCCAACGGTTTCGACCGTGTGTTTCGGGTATGGGAGGTTTTCAGACTAGGTTGCGTGTAGGGTCGGTGCACTGTGCAGAGGGGCTAGGCGGAGATGAGAGGGAAAACGGGCAGCCCGGCAACGAGATTTAAAATACCGGAAAACGTCCGACGATAGACCGAATACGGTGCCGCTACGGTTGACAGTTCGAGTACTAGACGGACTCCGATTGCGACGAAACTTGACACGCGGCCTAGCTAAAACTAATTACGAACGCACGCCAAGTTTCACCTCGAACAGAGAAAGTTTTAAACGCACTTTAACAACAGGGTTTCGATGGTGCCGCGGGCGCGTGCGAGTGCGGTCAGGCTCGGAACGAACAACGACGCGAACCGGCAACTAACAACGGATGCATGTTTTGAAAACTGGCGGCAACGGAGATGCCGATGCAATGCTGATGATGCGCATGATGTGATGATGATGCGACCAATATAAATAGACACACGACAAAAACGGAAAGAGAGGGGAATCTTCTGGAACGTCGGCATCGGGCTGTCACAAGCGTACAACCTCTCCCGAATGTAAAACTATTCGAATAGCCGTGTCCAGTCATTTCCGCATAAATCAAGTGTGTGTGTTTAATGGTGTAATATGAGAAAGAGTTGGTATGACCAAGTTTGGTGACTTTGCATATCGGGTGAACCCGGATTGTTCAACCCTTGACAAATATATTGATATCAGTAACCTGTTCTTCTAAATACTATCTAGCTTATGTTGCACATCTATGAACATGTTTATTTACAGTAAAAGTTGCTATCCACCAATACTGCATATTACTTGTTATCATACCAACTGCATTATCCATATCATGGGCTGTTTCCGAGTACATTCAAAGTACTCATTGGCTTGTCTTTCGTTATTTCATTGACCAGGTATGGCTTATCATGGGCTGTTGGTGTAGATTAACTTGGTTACGTTCTTGTGAGCTAGGACGCTTCCCAGTCAGAATGCCTGTAGGTTAAGGCTGATGGCACGGGTTCACGATTTCGACCAATATTTCTGCTATTGGTCCAGTTTGCTGCATCCGCCTTCAAGGCCCTATATATGCAAGACTTGACCGCAATAGTCATTTATTGTATGAAACGGTATGTATGGATGTAAGACTCTTGTTATTCAGTTTTTGTGTGTTCAGTTTTTGTTATTCAGTTGCTTGGGAAAACGTTCATTTGGCGATCTCGACCCGTAAGTCGGGGTCCCCACAGAGCTGGTATCAGAGCCATCCTGAATGTAGGAAGCCTTAGTTAGAATGGACGTTAGTAGGACAAAAAAATTTTCTAGAACTTTCAAAAGTACATGAAAACCTCAATCTTTCTCACCTGTCCTAAATTTTCAAAAGAAGCAAGGTTATTGCCTTAACACTTTCAACCGTATTCTATGACACTTCTCGTCTAATTTTTCAAAGCTTACAAATGGTCGCTAACACCCTTAGGCCTGACCACGGGATTACTTGAAGTCCTTTTTGGGTAACTTGGAAGGAAATAATATTTCCAAGCAACCACCCATGTACTGAAGGACTAGGATGTCAAGCCACGACCATACGACACCAACAGAAGTACCTCCATGAGAAAGAAGAATATCGAGGCCAGAAGATGGCGACACCCTCGGCACTGTTCCAGAGTGATGCCACCTACACCTACAATGAACCGGATGTAAAATATGCAAGGCCATGATGTGCATCGCTAATAGAGCGACCCTGTCAACACCAAGGTTGAGTCTCCTACCACCGGTGGATGAGAAGCTCGCCATTTGGTCTGCCTCACGTTCGTGAGCAGGAGAATGGTTCTCCTCGTCCCCCGGTCGAGGTGTCAATATTGTGATCAACATGACTGTGTGGTAGGAACTCTATCATGCCTTGCTGATGTCATTGCATAAAGGTCGTACACTTGGAACTTTGGGGACTTGAAAGGCAAGAAGACAATGACGAGGTTATAAAGACAACCGAAGACCTGTCAATGGCAGCCATTAAAAACCACCTTCATCAGGAAGTCCCCAGACGAGAAGACATCAAGAGCTCTTTTCAACTCAACCCGAGTCGCTTCGGCGAGCAACAACAAGAGACGTGACAACACCATGAGAAGGTCCAGAAGACTTAGAGGACTCCTCTCCGAGGCACAAAGCAAGCATGGCTGTCGAGTCCGAACACCCTAGGATAGGATAAGTCGTAAATCCCCTATACGAAGTTGAGTCTGTGGAATGGTTCAGATGGAACCATGTTGTGTGTTGCTTGTTTTTGTTGTTGGTGCTTTCATATAATCGCACTTCTGCTCTAGGCAATAAGCATGCGATTATATCACCTGCCTCATCTCGATGTGTGAGTTGACTTTCCAACACTTGTTTGATTGCACTTGAACTATAGCACCCCTTAGGCACTCTCCTCTGTGCTGCTACTCTCTCACTCTCTCTCTCACCCCTCTCGACAATTGAAGACTAACAAGACAGGATGCACCGAGAATCCACTTCGACGGACAACTCACGCTGAAGATACTGACTATACCATGCTTAACCACACGCAACCCGGAGGAGTTATGCTTTCCCTCAAAATCGGAAACCCTCTCTAGACCAGACTAACCTCCAAAAGCCTTCCGACTCAATTTCCTGGTCACGTGTCTAATACACGGAATTGCTAGTACACCCGTCGAACCCCAATAAAACCCTGCTTAGCACCGGGTTCTTGATGGAACGTGTGATCACGGTGAATATATATCCTTCATTCTTAAGCCAGCACCAAAACCATGATGCCATAAGAAGGACCATTCTTATATAAGAGTATTAGACTAAGGTTGTTGTGGTGATGATATTTTCTTGAGAATATAGCTAGACTATCTTGGTGGATCATAAGACCCTTATAAGGTAGGTAAACTTGGTGGAACAAGTTGATATAGTAGCATAACCTACATGTTCCTGGAGTACGTTTGGATTTAGTAGGAGGATTATGATTGCGAGAAATAATGCTTGGTGGTATAATTGACTTAATCAACTTGTTGACGTGGTTTGATGCGTTTACCATAATGACTTGGAGTATCGACTAAGAGTTCTTATTGGACTTGAGTTTTCGATTTAAATAGGTAATCCCAATAGAGTATTAAAGATGTATGATGCCACATGGTTTGGAGTAAATTTGATTTATCCCGATGATCTCGATCATGATACCATGGTTCCCGGTGGATAACGAGTGCGAATACTTGGAGTTGTCGAATTGATTTACGAACGTATGTGGATTGACTTCGGAGATTAGTTGGCCATGATATTGAAAGTTGGTGGATAAACTACGACGTAGTTATGGCAATAAAATGTGAAATTATGAGGACTCTAAGTGATTATGTAGAACCCCATCAATATTGGATTTGTAGGAGTGATGGGTCCAGTGGTGATCGACTGGATTGATGGACCACTTGATCGGATTCTTAGGAAGGAAACAAGATCTTCGATTGGTATACTACGTGTTTCCTTAATATAGAAATGTTGTACTCCGTCCATTGAATGATATAGTTGGACATTTGGCTTTGTGGTGTCTTAAATTCAAGCTTAGGAGCTTGTATGCCTCCCCGAGGTTCTTGCATAGGAATGCATGTGCGTCGTAGATACACCATACTTGTAGTGTTTGGGTTTAGTTCTTCCCTCAACCTCGGAGTTGACTAGCAGGAGTGGTATGGAGCTGACTTATGGTATCTTTGATAAATAGGGTGATTGTCCAGAGTTAGAGGTCAGACTATTGGCATCTAAGGAATGTGCTTAGAGATAAGATGATAACTGTTCACCCACATCCTAAGTTCCTTGAGACTCTAAAGCTTCACCTAGCCATAAGATGTTCGGATTATGACCACGGTAAACGACTCGAAGTCGTTGGAATATGGTTAGTACCCCGCCCGACCACCACCTATCGTATCTATGACGAACATGGGCATGAAGTACTAGGTCATGTTGGACCACAAACCCCTCGGCCAGTGACCACCCATAGAAATTCCCCGTTCTCCTCACCTGTCTCATGAGCACTACGCTTATGTGATGCTTGGGGAAATATGTTGTTGTCCTCAAGGATGACATACTTATTCTCCCAATAAGAGGATGAACACCTTAGTCCTATTTGGATGATCCCCAAACTCCGCATATCGAAAGGACTCTCGAGAGCGAGCCATTATAACTCTCCAGCAACTTAAGGCAATTCCCCGCAAGCATGGTGAAGCATCGACATGATCAAGGAGCCACGACAACAGAGAACAAACAACAAGTTTTATTGCAGCTCCTATGTCAACTACCCGACTACGACATGCAGGACTATAAGACCAGCAAGGGGCAGACGCACCGGAAGCAACCTCCACCCGAACCACAACCACGTTCACGACCACACACACATTATCACTTTACCTCTTGCCACTATGGCACACCTCAGTTCCTTCGTGGGAAGAAACCCGCATACTTATTAATTTCGTGGAGTCACCACAAACACACTAGAACCACACGTACACTGAGTAGTTGCCTAGTCGTCATGAACCCTGCCGCCGTGGAGAGCCGCCATTTGGGCAGCAACATCATGACGATCATCGTGGATGAT
Source organism: Hordeum vulgare subsp. vulgare (assembly GCF_904849725.1). Lineage (NCBI taxonomy): Eukaryota > Viridiplantae > Streptophyta > Magnoliopsida > Poales > Poaceae > Hordeum > Hordeum vulgare. The sequence continues at coordinate 263,158,011 of NC_058519.1, read as the reverse complement.
CACGCAGTACATCATCGAGACCCCGACCAGCATCGCCACCACTCCGGACAGGAGGATTACGAGCGATCCCGGGGTCTCATCCGCCATTGCAGTCTCTTCTCGAGCACCTCCAAGGATAAGAAGAAGGAGGAAGAGGACCGGAGAAGCAGCAAGGGACGAGGCCGGGTGAGAGAATGAGAAGGACTCCCTGGCCAATTTATTGCCAGGATCGATGAGCCACTGGCAAGTCCACAAGCCCCACTCGCCTCTTGTTGTCGGTGCTCGTTGGGAATCCCAGAGCAGTGTCGACATGCGCTGGCCCGCGAGGTGAGTGCTCGTTGCACCGGCAGCTGGCTCACCGTGCACCACCGCAGGTGGCCCCGGACATCCTATGCCCCTAGGCACCGCAAGTGGAGGCAACACCTGGGACTCACCCAGGGAAGAAGAATCAGAGCAAGAAGAAGAGGCTGACAACGGCCCCTGGGCCCACCTGTTGGCCGGAGTAGGTGCCAAGCACTTGGTACGATTAGCACAACCTGGAATTGCAAATTTTGCATTCCTCCAACATCTTTGTTAACCGCAGGTGCACCAATAAGTGGCGTTCTTGTGGTGACCACGCCAAACCGCGTGTTTAGAATATATTGCTATTGTTGTGTTCAGCAGCATAGCAGAAGCAGGCCCTTGTAATCACATTAACAAATCTCGGGGATGAGATTTTCTTAAGGGGGTAAGGTGTGTAACATCCCGTGTTTAGCTTTTCCGACTAATTAACCTATTTCAAAAATTAGGACCAATTAAATAAAATTGTGAATGATTGTGATGCTGAAGTGACTATTGTTTGATTGCTTGCTGGTACGCTTCTGTTTGATTCTCAATAGTTCTAGGTACTCTCCATACTCACCTCCTTATCCTAAAACTCCTGCCTAATGATCATGCCATCTGTTTAGGACCAAAAACTATTTTTATGAAATATTATTTTCACCAAAAAACATTTCTTTGAATTAAGCTTTCAAAAACCGTGAGATGGGATTTGTACTACAAGTCCTCAAATTAGGATATTTATTTTTCACCAATTATTTCATTTAAAACCCATTATCAAAATGTCTTCCAAAAACCACAATATTATTATTTTAACAGTTATTTTACTATTTTATTTAAATGCCTTCCTCTGAGGCCAGAAATGGTCTCTTATGAAGGAAAGTTATTTTTATTGCTTTCAAAATATTTGACAAAATTTAGGGAAACTCAGTGGATATATATATTCCATATATATGAGTTTCAACACATAGTAATGTTCAAAATATTGGGCAAACCCCTGCAAAACCCTTCCTGCCTATTTCAAGATTTTGTAATATTTCTATAAGAAATATTCTCAATAAATTCCTGTAACATTCTATCGTGTCACATATGATATATGTGATGATCTTGCCCAGTTTCATCTTAATCCAAGTTTATTTAATTCCCCTAATTATTCTAAAACACTATTTGTCCAGATCAAAGTTTTAGCAACTCTACATTGTCAAGTATCTCCAATTGTGCTCAAATTTGGTGGACATGTTCTGATACTCCAATAATGCATTGATACGTCTCCAACGTATCTATAATTTTTTATGGTTTCGTGCTATTATCTTGTCAAACTTTGGATGTTTTGTATGCATTTTATATATTTTTTGGGACTAACTTATTAACTCAGTGCCAAGTGCGAGTTCCTGTTTTTTCTATGTTTTTGACCCTTTTCAGGGGAGGATTTTAAACGGAGTCCAAACGGAATAGAACTTCCGAAAATATTTTTTTCCGGAACAGAAGATACGCAGAAAGCTTGGGAACCAAGGAAGGGAGTTCCGGGGGAGGCCACAAGCCCCCATGGCGTGGCCAGGGGGGCCCGCGCCTCCCAGTCTTGTGAGCTCCCTAGGCCTCCCCTGCGCTAGCTCCTTCGCCTATAAATTCCCTAAAATCCCTAAAAAAATCAGGAGATCCACGAAAATACTTTTCCGCCGCCGCAAGCTTGTGTCTCCGCAAAATCCCATCTGGGGCATGTTTCGGTGCCCTGCCGGAGGGTAGATTCGGATACGGAGGGCTTCTTCATCAACACCAGGACCTCTCCGATGATGCGTGAGTAGTTCACCATAGACCTTTGGGTCCATAGCTAGTAGCTATATGGCTTTTCTCTCTCTTGGATATTCAATACAAAGTTCTCCATGATCTTCATGGACATCTATCTGATGTAATCTTCTTTTGCGGTGTGTTTGTCGAGATCCAATGAATTGTGGATTTATGATCAGATTATCTATGAATATTATTTGAGTTTCTTCTGATCTCTTATATGCATGATTTCATATCCTTGTAATTCTCTTCGAGTTTCGGGTTTTGTTTGGCCAACTTGATCTATGATTCTTGCAATGGGATAAGTGCTTGGTTTTGGGTTCATACCGTGCGGTGACCTCACCCAGTGACAGAAGGGGTAGCGAGGCACGCATCATGTTGTTGCCATCAAGGGTAAAAAGATGGGGTTTTCATCATTGGTTTGAGTTTATCCCTCTACATCATGTCATCTTGCTTAAGGTGTTACTCTGTTCGTCATGAACTCAATACACTAGATGCATGCTGGATAGCAGTCGATGTGTGGAGTAATAGTAGTAGATGCAGAAAGTACCGGTCTACTTGTCTGGGACGTGATGCCTATATGTATGATCATTGCCTTAGATATCGTCATGACTTTGTGCGGTTCTATCAATTTCTCGACAGTAATTTGTTCACCCTCCATAATATTTTCTATTTTGAGAGAAGCCTCTAGTGAACACTATGGCCCCCGGGTCTACTTCGCACCATATTTTCAGCCTTTCTCTTTTACTTCGTTGCACTTTCCGCCTTCAGATATGACTTCACAATCAATCTTGAATGGATTGACAACCCCTCTATAGCGTTCGGTGCAAGCTCTTTTGTGTTTGCGGAGGTACTCTGGACTTTACGAGATTCTCCTACTGGATTGATACCTTGGTTCCCAAACTAGGGGAAATACTTAGTGCTCCTATGCAGCAATCACCATTTCCTCTTCAAGGGAAAAACCAACGCAAGCCAAGTCTCCGTCAACGTGCCAATTTCTGGCGCTCTTGTTTGAGAAGTAGAAGAAGGATTTCTGGTGCCGTTGCCAGGGAGGATGAAGTCAAGAACTCATCCAAGTAAGTGTCGCAAACTCATCTCTTGCATTTATTTATTTTGCCTCTCGTTTTCCTCTCCCCCACTTCTGAAAAACAAAAATTTACAAAAATATTTTCCCTTTTCTTAGTTTGCCTTTTTCTCTCGCTTGCTTTCTGTTCGCTTGTGTGCTTGCTTGCTTGCTGAAGTCACCATGACTGAAAACACCAAACTTTGTGACTTCTTGAATACTAATAATAATGATTCTATTAGTACTCCGATTGCTCCCACGACTAATTCGGAATCATACGAAATCAATTCTGCTTTGTTGAATCTTGTTATGAAAGAGCAATTCTCCGACCTTCCAAGTGAAGATGCCGCATCCCATATTAATACCTTCATTGAGCTTTGCGATAGGCGAAATAAGAAAGATGTGGATAATGATGTGATTAAATTGAAGCTTTTTCCGTTCTCGTTGCGAGATCGAGCAGAAACATGGATTTCGTATTTGCTAAAAAATAGTATTGATTCTTGGAACAAGTGCAAAGATGCTTATATATCCAAGTATTTTCCGCCGGCTAAGTTTATCTCTCTCCATAATGATATCATGAATTTTAAGCAACTTTATCATGAACATGTTGTACAATCTTGGGAGAGAATGAAATTAATGATTAGAAATTGTCCCGCTCATGGCTTGAGTCTTTGGATGATTATACAAATCTTCTACGCTGGCTTGAATTTCGCCTCTAGAAATATCTTGGACTCCGCCTCAGGTGGAACATTCATGGAAATCACGCTAGGAGAAGCCACAAAACTCCTAGACAATATCATGACGAACTACTCTCAGTGTCACACTCAAAGGTCACCTACTAGTAAAAAGGTACACGCTATAGAAGAAATTAACTCGTTAAGTGCTAAGATGGATGAGTTAATGAATTTGATTGAGTGTAGCAACACTAGCTTGGACGTTAATTTTTTTGGTAGGAATAATTTTGGCAACAACAATGCTTTTAGAGGAAACTATGTTCCTAGTCCTTTTCCTAGTAACACCTCTAATAACTTTGGCAACTCCCACAACAATACTCATGGAAATTACAATAGATTACCCTCTAATCTACAGAGTAATATCAAAGAGTTTATCAACTCACAATTTTTTTTCAATGCGTCCATAGAGGAAAAACTACTCAAAATTGACGATTTGGCTAGGAGCGTTGATAGAATGTCTAGTGATATTGATGCTTTGAAAGTTAGATGTGCTCCTCCAAAGATCAATATGGATGAAACTTTGAAGGCTATGCGTGTTTCCATGAGTGAGAGCAAAGAAAGAACCGCCCAAATTCGTGCTAGACATGAATGGCTTAAAAAGGCGTGTTCTCGTGATAAGAATCATGAAGATCTTAAAGTGCTTGGTGTGACTCCCATTGAATCATTGTTTTCTAATGTCAAACCTAATGATGATGGGGCTGGATATGAATCCACTTTGGTTGGAGGCCATCTATCTTGATTCAAAAAGCATTGAAAGTGGAGTAGGAGATATTAAAACCGTGAGTAGTAGTGAAACTACTACTTTGGATTTCAAGGAATTCAATTATGATAGTTGCTCCTTGATTGAATGCATTTCCTTGATGCAATCCATGCTAAACTCTCCACACGCTTATAGCCAAAACAAGGCCTTTACCGATCATCTCATCGAAGCTATGCTAAAATCTCTTGAAGAGACACTTGAATTGGAAGTTTCTATCCCTAGAAAGCTTTATGATGAGTGGGAACCTACTATCAAAATCAAAATAAAAACTATGAATGCAATGCTTTGTGTGATTTGGGTGCTAGTGTTTCCGCGATTCCAAAGTCTTTATGTGATGTTCTGGGTTTTAATGAGATTGAGGAGTGTTCTCTTAATTTGCATCTTGCGGATTCTACTGTCAAGAAACCCATGGGAAGGATCAATGATGTCTTATTATTGCAAATAGGAACTATGTACCCGTGGAATTCATTGTGCTTGACATTGATTGCAATCCTACATGCCCTATCATTCTTGGTAGACCTTTCCTAAGGACTACCGGTGCTATCATCGATATGAAGGAAGGGAATATTAGATTTCAATTTCCTTTAAAGAAGGGCATGGAGCATTTTCCTAGAAAGAAAATAAGATTGCCTTATGAATCCATGATGAGGGCTACTTATGGTTTGAGCACCAAAGACGACGATACATGATTCTATCGTTTTATGCCTAGCTAAGGGCGTTAAACAATAGCGCTTGTTGGGACGCAACCCAATGAATTATTCTTTTTATTTCTGTTTTTTTGCTTCCACACCATCATAATTCTGTTATGATTGTGTCTTTTGTGTTTCTTTTTGTGTTTGAGCCAAGCAAAACCTTTATGACTAGTCTTGGTGATGGTTGTTTGATCCTGTTGGAAAAAGATAGAAACTTTTCGCTCACGAGATTATTTTTCATTTTTATTAAGAAAGAGCTTTTGAGTTTATTTTTTTGCTGCTGGTTTATATGCCTTTTTCCCAGGCATTCGAAATTTTTCAGAATTGTTGAGGTACCAGAAGTATACGAAGTATACAGATTGCTACAGACTGGTCTGTTTTTGACAGATTCTGTTTTTGTTGAGTGGGTTGCTTGTTTTGATGAAACTATGGATAGTATAGGGGGTACTAGCCATGGAAAAGTGAGAATACAGTAATCTAACACCAATATAAATAGAAATCAAGATTGCTACAGTACCTAAAGAGGTGGTAGTTTGATTTCTTGTGCTAATGATATCAGGAGTTTCTGTTTAAGTTTTGTGTTGTGAAGTTTTCTAGTTTTGGGTGATGTTCTCATGGACAAAGGGATAAAGAGTGCAAATATCTCAAGCTTGGGGATGCCCAAGTCATGCCAAGCCAAATTCAAGGACACCAAAAATCCTAAGCTTGGGGATGCCCCGGGAAGGCATCCCCTCTTTCGTCTTCAATCCATCGTTAACATTACTTGGAGCTATATTTTTATTCACCACATGATATGTGTTTTGCTTGGAGCGTCTTGTATCGTAGGAGTCTTTTCTTCCTGTTGTGTCACAATAATCCTTGCTGCACACCTTTTGAGAGAGACAAGCACTCATCGTGATTTTGCTAGAATGCTCATCGTGCTTCACTTATATCTTTTGAGCTAGATAATTTTGCTCTATGTGCTTCACTTAGATCTTTTTGAGCACGGCGGTGCGTGACCAGGTAGTTGGTTTGTGCTATGAAAGTAGTCCCAAAGGTGATAGGTACCCAAAGAGGATACAAAAACCTCCATCTTCATGCGCATTGAGTAGAAAAAAAGTTTTGATTCCTCTCAATTAGTTTTGAGACGTGGATTTGGTAATATTAAGAGTTATGTTAGTAGGGTTTTGTGAATCTAGAAATACTTGTGTTGACGTTAGTGATTCCCGTAAAATGCACGTATGGTGAACCGCTATGTTAGGAAGTCGGAGCATAATTGATCTATTGATTGTCATCCTTTGTGTTGCGGTCGGGATCGCGCGATGGTTTACACCTACCAACTCTTCCCCTAGGAGTATGCGTTTAGCACTTTGTTTTGATTACTAAAATAAACTTTCGCAATAAGTATGTGAGTTTTTCATGACTAATGTGAATCCATGGTATAGTTGCACTTTCACATTCCACCATTGCTAGCCTCTCTAGTACCGCGCAATTTTTGTCGGTGCACAAACCCACCATATGCCTTCCTCGAAACAGCCACCATACCTACCTACTATGGCATTTTCATACCCTTTCCGAGATATATTTCCATGCAACTCCCACCGTTCCATCTCACGAATTGTGCTGTCACTCTCATATTTCCATTGCACGTCCCAGTACACTGCAGTAGGCATTTCGTATAGAGTCATCATCGTCCTAAGCTATGAGCTGTGAGTAAATAAGAGTGTGATGATCATCATTATTAGAGCATTGTCCCATGTGAGTAAATAAAAAAAAGAGGCCAAAGAGCCCAAATAAAAAAAATGCCAAAGAGCCCAAATAAAAAAAATAAAAAAAGAGAGAAGGGACAATGCTACTATCTTTTTCCACACTTGTGCTTCATAATAGCACCATGTTCTTCATGATTGAGAGCTTCTTGCTTTGTCACCACCATATACTAGTGGGAATCATTATTATATAACTTGGCTTGTATATTCCAAGGATGGGCTTCCTTAAATTTCCCTAGGTCTTCGTGAGCAAGCAAGTTGGATGCACACCCACCAGTTCTCCTTTTGAGCTTTCACATACTTATAGCTCTAGTGCATCCTTTGTATGGCAATCCCTAGTCATTCACATTGATATCTATTAATGGGCATCTCCATAGTCCTTTCATACGCTGAGTCAATGTAACCATCTCCTCCTTTTTTGTCTCACAACCACCACCACACTCTATTCCACCTATAGTGATATATCCATGGCTCACGCTCATGTATTGCATGATAGTTGAAAAAGGTTTGAGAAAGTAAGAGTGCGAAAAGAATTACTTGGCCAATACCGCGGTTGTGCATGATTTAAATTAGTGGTGTGGGGATGATGGAGCATAGCTAGACTATATGATTTTGTAGGGATAACTTTCTTTGGCCTTGTTTTTTCGAAAGTTCATGATTACCTTGCTAGTTTGCTTGAAGTATTATTGTTTTCGTGTCAATAGCAATCTATTGTTTTGAATCTTACGGATCTGAACATTTATGTCACATGAAAGAAGTTACAAAGGACAACTATTCTATGTAGCATTCCACATCAAAAATTCAGTCTTTATCACATCCCTACTCGAGGACGAGCAGGAGTTAAGCTTGGGGATGCTTGATACGTCTCGAAGGTATCTATAATTTTTGATGGTTTCATCCTATTATCTTGTCAACCTTTGGATGTTTTGTATGCCTTTTATATCTTATTTTGGACTAACTTATTAACTCAGTGCCAAGTGCCAGTTCCTGTTTTTTCTGTGTTTTTGACCCTTTTCAGAGGAGGATTTTAAACGGAGTCCAAACGGAATAAAACTTCCGAAAAGATTTTTTCCGGAACAGAAGATACGCAGAAAGCTTGGGAACCAAGGCAGGGAGTCCCGGGGGAGGCCACAAGCCCGCATGGCGCGGCTAGGGGGGCCCGCGCCTCCCAGGCTTGTGGGCTCCCTGGGCCTCCCCTGCACTAGCTCCTTCGCCTATAAATTCCCTAAAATCCCTAAAAAAATCAGGAGATCCACGAAAATACTTTTCCACCGCCGCAAGCTTCTATCTCCGCAAGATCCCATCTGGGGCACGTTCTCGTGTCCTGCCGGAGGGGAGATTCGGATACGGAGGGCTCCTTCATCAACACCATGACCTCTCCGATGATGCATGAGTAGTTCACCATAGACCTTTAGGTCCATAGCTAGTAGCTAGATGGCTTCTTCTCTCTCTTGGGTCTTCAATACAAAGTTCTCCATGATCTTCATGGAGATCTATCAGATGTAATCTTCTTTTGCGGTGTGTTTGTCGAGATCCGATGAATTGTGGATTTATGATTAGATTATCTATGAATCTTATTTGAGTTTCTTCTGATCTCTTATATGCATGATTTCATATCCTTGTAATTCTCATCGAGTTGTGGTTTTTTTGGCCAACTTGATCTATGATTCTTGGAATGGGAGAAGTGCTTGGTTTTGGGTTCATACCGTGCGGTGACCTCACCCAGTGATAGAAGGGGTAGCGAGGCACGCATCCTGTTCTTGCCATCAAGGGTAAAAATATGGGGTTTTCATCATTGGTGTGAGTTTATCCCTCTACATCATGTCATCTTGCTTAAGGCGTTACTCTCTTCGTCGTGAACTCAATACACTAGATGCTTGCTAGATAGCGGTCGATGTGTGGAGTAATAGTAGTAGATGCAGAAAGTATCGGTCTACTTGTCTCGGACGTGATGCCTATATGTATGATCATTGCCTTAGATATCGTCATGACTTTGCGCGGTTCTATCAATTGCTCGACAGTAATTTGTTCACCCACCGTAATATTTGCTATTTTGAGAGAAGCCTCTAGTGAACACTATGGCCCCTGGGTCTATTTCACACCATATTTTCAAGCTTACTCTTTTACTTCGTTGCACTTTCCACCTTCAGATCTCACTTTGCAATCAATCTTGAAGGGATTGACAACCCCTTTATAGCATTGGGTGCAAGCTCTTTTGTGTTTGCGCAGGTACTCTAGACTGGACGAGATTCTCCTACTGGATTGATACCTTGGTTCTCAAATTGAGGGAAATACTTACTGCTCCTATGCTGCATCACCCTTTCCTCTTCAAGGGAAAAACCAACGCATGCCAAGTCACCGTCAACGTGCCAATTTCCGGCGCAGTTTTTTGAGAAGTAGCATGCATCCACATCATGTGGTGCATCAAAGAGAATAGAAGAACTTGTCTCAAGCCCATCAAAACCCTCTCTGTTGATTTTTGACTTTGGGAACTTTACATTATAAAATTTCTCCAATTGATCCCAAACTTTTTGGGCATGCTTCAATGCTCAAATAATGCCCCCACGCCAGATATTGGATTTGTGGGAATTGATTTGGATAGTTTTGTAAGCAGAAAGCCATTTCTGCCTATTTAAGAGGTTTTCCAATTCTACATTGGAAACCTTCTCCACAAATTCCCAAATTTGGTGTCCAAGCTTATTTTCATCTATTATTTGATCCTGTTAAGTTTCATATCAATTGAAGTCCATCTGGTTGCCCTGCCACTCATCAAACACCTTTTGTGCACTCACCAAAGAGGCTACTTTGGCCCCTTCCACTTTTACCCTTGATCTCAACTTTCTACCACAACTCTATATAGTTACATTTTACCTCCAGTAGCTTTGCCATGGCCTCTAGTCAATTATTGGAGAGAGACTCCATGTAACCATTTCTCATTTTTACCCTTGGATCACCATTTTACCTCTCTTGCCCCACTTCTGCTTAATCTAAAGCCCCCACCTCTTTCCAAAGGGCCCCTAGCATCCCTAGGAATCATTTCAAGCCAAGATATGGAATGATCATGTGGAGAAAATGAGCAGCACATCTACAACTAGATTTGTGGCTGAAATGTAGCTTTGTACAACAAGTACTAGCTACGATCCTCTCCTTGAGGTCAAACTTGGCAGTATTGTAGCCCTTGCATAGCTAACACTGGTAGACATTGTTTTTCCCCAAGACACTTCATTTGAGACCCACTTCTATTAGCTCTAAGTTTGCTGTTACAAACTTAACCTCGGTCAAAGACCACTCAGACTAACTCCACTAGAGGCCAAACTTCTCACTCACCCTCCAGATAACATGCCCCACATCCCAGACACCTTTGACTGGTCAAGCTGCTAGTTTAGTCACAGGTGGACATGGTGACCACCACCCTGGCATGCAAAATAGTGCTTTGCACTTCAACTTTGCGCCACAGGTCGAATCAGGCAGCCACTCCATACCTCAGCATGTCGCAGCCCTTCTGTTTGACCATTCCAAGCGCTTCCACCCACCAGCTAGCTTCCAAACTCTCTGTGGGGTGCATGGCATCCTTGCACCAGGAAGCTCTAGAGGGCTCCCTAGCTCTCTCTCCCTCTCCCCCTCTTATCTCCTCTCCCCCGATCCTCTGTGGTCCCACTCAGCTTCTCCTCCATCCCAGCATCCTCCTGAGCACCTCCACTTTTCTCCCAAGCTCTCCTCCTCCTCCTACCCCTCCAATGGTCGAAGCCATTCGGCGGCCTCCCTTGCGCTTGAGATGGCCAGCCTCCCCTGGTCTCGGGCCTTCGTTCCAGCCGCGTTCCCTCAGCTCCCCCGTCCTCCTGGACACCTCTAGGGGCCCTCCGCGGCGTCCAGAGCCGTCAGCCGCTTCTCATGGCGGGGCGCTCACCCCGGACATTCCTCGCGGCCGCCAAGGCCGCCCCCGGGCTCAGCAAGGAGCAGGGCACCCGCCCACACCCTCGGCTCGGCGGCTGGGCCAGCATGTGCCGAGAGCCACGGTGGCCAGCACCCCCATCTACCTCCCCGTCACGAGGAAGAAGGAAGGTAGAGGAGAGAGAAGGAGACGGGTGGGCCCAATGTGTCGGCGACCTACGAGTCGGGCTCGGTAGATAAGTGGAGGCGCATCGGCGCTTTGCGCCTTCCAAGAGCCGAAGGTGTATTTGAATGAATACGCCTCCTGCATGGCCTCCGCTCGCGCCAGCAAGCGACTGGACCGGCCCGCGACCTGTCTAGCACAGTGAGCGCAATATAAAACCCACTTCTAGCCCTTCTTTGATTCATTTCTTTTCTTTGAAACTTCAAAAACCTCTAATAAATTAATCTGAGCTCTAAATTTGATGATTCAAATTTCTGCAAGTCCCTAAAATGAAGACCGAACCAAATATGTGCTTTGCACATTTTTCCAAGCACCTTCTCTGTTATGTTATTATTCAAAAACAGATTCAAATACTCCTAGCCTCCCCTTTAAAAATTCCTAGAACATTCAAATCAACTCCAAATGGAGTGATTCCAATTTCCAGAGCCTTCCTATAGCTTGCCCTATTTTTTAAAGCTTTGGTCAACATTTTTACCAAGCATTATTCTGTTGCATTAAATAAATAGCTCCCTTTTGCGATTTATTCCATGTCATAAAATCCCTAGAATATTCATTTCAACTCCAAATCCATTGAAACACCTTTCTAAATGTTCCTAAAATTGTTCTTTGTTAAATGAGTGCCTCCACTCATTTTTATCATAATATTTTCTGTAGGCTTCTTTTAGGATCACCCACTCCTCCTTTAATCCAATCAAAAATCCCTGATGGTCCAAACCTCCTATAGCAAGCTTCAGGTATTTTTCTTTTGACCAGAGAGGTCCAAGAAAAATATAACTCGCACTTTTATTTCTTCTTGTTGTGTGGCTTACTATGTTTGTTTCAACAATAGTTGACGAAGTAGATGGAGTACTCGGAGTTGGACGAAAAGACCTCGAAGACCCCGAGGACTTATGTGAGCAAAGGCAAACAACCCTTTGACCATGTTTGAGCATATTTTTTATTGCATGCTAGTAAAGCAAATATTTCAGTTGCATATGATCATAAGTATCTGTAAATCATTGAAGTGATATTACCGATGGCTCCTCCGGAGCACTTGCATTTTGAGCATGATCCTACCACCTATGAGGGTCATGCTAATATCATGTTGACTATTAGACATTGTATATGTAGTTTATCTGTGTATTCCATACCATATTGGTATAGGACTCTTTGTACATCTTTGCATATAAATATATGACAGGTCACCCCATAGAGGGTTGAGCTAGTTCCCCCAAAACCTAAGTTTAACATGGTATCAGCCTAACCTAGGTCCTATGCCGCCGCTATTGCCGTCCCGCCCAACCCTAGGGTCACCGTCGCGATCACCGCCACCACCATGTATGCTTCCGCCTCAGGTGCCGCCAGCTTCGGGTCCATCCCCGCGTCGATTGCCACCCTCCTCAACCTCCCGCCTCGCTTCCTTGCACCGCCAATCTCGTTCTTCGGCACCTCCGCCGTCGGCTCGATGTACTCGGCCCCGCTCCCGTCATCCGCTGCGACTGCTACGCCAGCGATGTTGCTCGCCACCACGCTCACGGTGACGCCCGTAGCCTCCATTGGCTCCTCCCCGACGCTCGCTCTCGACTCGGTGGCCTCGGGCGTGGCTGATGTTCAGCCCCCGCCCGTCACTCCTGTCGCGGTTCCGTCGCCTGTTGTGCCAGTCACCGAGGTGGTCTTACCTGCCGGGCCATTCCACTTCGACAACCTCATCACCATCCGCCTCACGCCGGACAACTACTCGTTCTGGCGCACCAACGTCCTACCGCTGCTCCGCAGCCGCTCTCTCCTTGGCTACGTTGATGGTTCTCTGCCATGTCGGTCATAGATCATCACTACCATCCACGGTCCAGCCCTCAACCAGGAATACCGTGTGTGGGTGCAACAATACCAGGCGATCCTATCCGCCATCCAGGGTTCCCTGGGCTACGGGGTCGCCGGCCTCTGTCTGTTCGCCTCCACGTCTATGGATGCATGGACGACCCTGGAGCACGCCTTTGCTCAGCTCTCGATGTCCCACTCGATGGCTCTCCATAGTTAGCTCGTTGATAAGAAAAAACCTTGACTCTTCCGCCATGACCTACTTCAACCAAATCAATGTCCTGACAGACACGTTGACTTCTATTGGTAAGCCACTGAGTGACGAGGAGTTCGTCGGCTATGTCATGAGGCGGTTCACAATGCCAAGCCACCGCTACCTCCTCACGAGCTCTACTTGCGCCTCCTTTTCACTGAGCACCGTGTTGAGGCTCACCGCTACTCTGCCACCATAGCTAAGCAGCCGACAGCCTATTGGGCCTCCCGTGGCCAACAACACTCTCTGCCTACGCCTGCTGCCAGGGCCGCTCCATCCCCTGCTGCCATCTCGAGGGGGGGGGGCTCCCAACACGCGTGTGTGTCAGCTATGTGGTCATAAGACACATGTCACCTCTCGGTGCCACCGCCGGTTTCAGCGGAGCTTCCTTGGCATCAGCAATGACGGCAAGGGCAATGAGCGCCAGTTTGTCATAGCTGACTTTGGTCCGCCTGCTGCTCCAGCCGCCCATGTTACCACCAAGGGCAAGGATCAGCGTGTTGACCACGGGCACACACCATACTACCCTGTGGATCCTGCATTGTACATGGACACCGGTGCCACGGATCACATGACGACTGAGCTCAATAAGCTCACTACCTACCAGCCCTACTACGGGTCCGACAAGGTTCACACCGCCAATGGTGCAGGTATGCCCATCTCTCATATTGGCCAAGCATCTCTTTTAACTAGTCATCCCTCTAGGCAGCTCCACCTTCGTAATGTTTTACGGGTACCTTCTGCAACTCTTAACTTTTTATCTGTTCCTAAGCTCAATCTTGATAATAATTTCTTATGTGAGTTTCACCCTTTTGAACTTTTTGTCAAGGATCGAGAAACTCTGGACGTCCTGCTTAGTGGCCACTTGAGCCAAGGTTTGTACCGTTTGGAGGTTCCATACGCCCCGTGCGTCTTCAGCGGTGTACGTGTGTCACCTTCCCAGTGGCACTCTCGCCTTGGTCACCCTGCCACCCCCATTGTTCATCATATCCTTCCCCGACACGAGCTGCCGTCAGAGTCTAGCAATAAAGAGATGTCCGTGTGTGATGCCTGTCAACAATGCAAGAGCCATCAACTTCCATTTGTTTCTTCCACTAGGGAAGTAACGAGTCCTCTTGAACTTGTGTTTTCTGATGTATGGGGTCCAGCTCAAACTTCTGTTAGTGGTCACAACTTCTATGTTAGTTTTGTTCATGCTTGAAGTTGCTTTGCATGGCTTTATCTTCTTAAGCGCAAGTCTGATGTGTTTGATATATTCCTTCAATTTCAGATGCATGATGAATGTCTTCTCAAGCATAAAATTATCCATGTTCAGTCAGATTGGAGGGTGAATATCGCAAGCTGAACACCTTTTTAAATAAGCTTGGGGTCTCTCATCGTTTATCATGTCCTCATACACATCAACAAAATAGTTCCATTGAGCGGAAACATCGTCATGTCGTTGAGACTGGCCTCACCCTCCTTGCTCACGCGACGGTGCCTTTTCGCTTTTGGAGTGATGCTTTTGCTACTTCATGTTTTCTTATTAATATATTACCTATGCGTCTTCTTAATATGAAAACTCCTATTAAGCGTCTTCTAAACGAAACTCCGGACTATACCTTTCTTAAGGTGTTCGGGTGTGCATGTTGGCCTCATCTTCATCCCTATAATACTCGAAAACTTGAGTTCCGGTCTAAAAAATGTGTGTTTCTCGGGTATAGTTCTTTCCATAAAGGCTACAAGTGTCTCCATGTGCCCACAAATCGTCTGTACATCTCTCGTGATGTTGTTTTTGATGAGAATGTCTTCCCCTTTTCAGCCATGCCACAATCATCTGACCCAAATCCATCCATGCATTCATCTCCTATTATGCCTGACCAATTTGAAGATGTTGCATATTCACCTGTGTTGTTGCCTAACCATGGTGCAGGTACTGGACGTGGTGCTTTCTTGGAGCTTCTCCCGGATGACACTCATGTGCTGTCTCCGGTGCATGCACTGGCTCCTACTATTGACTTCGCCCCTGGCGACATGTCAAGACGGGACACGACGACAACTGCTCCTGCGAGGCCTATGACATCGCCTTCTTGCCCGGGCTCGCCTCCATCGTTACCGCCATCTCCTGTGGAGGCTGCAACTGGGTCAGTTGTGCTCAATCCAGCGAGAAACATGTCGCCTGAGCCAGCGTCGCCTGGCCCGTCACCATCGTCACCGTCGTCTGGCCCTCCACCATCGCCGGATCCTTCTTCACCTGCATCTCTGCCGCCGGCTTCGGCTGTTGTGTCTTCTCCTGTGCTCGCTGCTCCGCAGCATCCGCATACATGCAACCGTAGTGATATCATCCGTCCTAAGACACGCACTGACGGCACTATTGCATATCTTGTTGCTTGCATGGCTCCTGTTGTTACTGATCCTACTGCCGAACCATGGAGTTATCAGGATGCTATGAGTATCCCACACTGGAGGGCTGCTATGAAACAAGAATATCGTTCTCTTCTTCAAAATGACACCTGGACACTTGTTCTCCCTCCACCTCTTGTCAACATCATTGATTCAAAATGGGTATTCAAGGTGAAGAAACGTGTCAACGGTTCTATTGAGTGCTACAAAGCATGACTTGTGGCAAAAATCTTCAAACATCGTCATGGTCTGGATTATGTGGACACTTTCAGCTCCGTTGTTAAGCCCACTACCACTCAGCTTCTCCTGTCTCTAGCAGTCGCTCGTGGATGGTCATTCCGTCAGCTTGATGTGCAGAATGCTTTTCTTCATGGACTGCTTGACGAAGAGGTCTACATGCGACAGCCACCAGGATTTTTCGATCACACTCAGCCGCATTATCTCTTCTGTCTGACGAAGACACTCCATGGGCTGAAACAGGCGCCTCGTGCTTGGCATGCTCGTCTGGCTTCGGCTCTCCACACTCATGGATTTGTTCCTTCGACGACTGACACTTTCTGTTCTTGTTTCAGCGCTCGGACGTGACTGTGTATCTCCTTGTGTACGTGGATGATATCATCCTGGTCAGCTCGTCTACAGCGGCGGCTGATGCGCTTGTGGCTGCCCTAGGCAGAGACTTCACAGTCAAGGATTAGGGATAGCTACATTTCTTCCTGGGTATTGAGGTTGGTCATCGGTCTAATGGCAGCCTTTCTCTCACTAAGAAGAAGTACTCTCTTGATCTTTTACGACGTGCTCGTATGCTTAAGTGCAAGGTCTCTCCTACACCGATGTCTTCCACTGACAAGATCTCGACTCTTGATGGTACTCCTCTCTCTCCTAAGGATGCAACTGAGTATCGCAATGCTGTTGGTGGTTTACAGTACCTCACGATCACACGTCCTGATATTTCATTTGCGGTGAACAGAGTATGTCAGTATCTTCATGCTCCAACTGATGTGCACTGGTGTGCTCTAAAGTGCATCCTGCGGTATGTGTGTCTCACCATCTCATTTGGACTTTGTCTACGTCTCAGTCCCTCTAGAGTGCTTTCTACATTTTGAGATGCTGATTGGGCTGGTTGTCTTGATGATTGCCGATCTATGGGGGGGGGTATGTTGTGTTCTTGGGTCCTAATTTGATCACCTAGAGTGCATGCAAGCAAGCCACTGTTTCCCGTAGCAGCACAGAAGCAGAGTATAAAGCAGTTGCTAATGCAACTGCCGAGGTTATATGGATTGAGTCACTACTCAGAGAACTGGGATCTCTCAACCACATCCTCCGGTCTTATGGTGTGATAACATTGGTGCTATGTTCGTATCAACAAACCCGGTGTTCCATGCACGAACCAAACACATTGAGATTGACTATCATTTTGTGAGGGAACGTACTGCAAAGAAGGTACTACAAATCAGGTTTACCTCTTCCAAAGATCATTTTGCAGACATATTCACCAAGCCTTTACCTTCTACCATGTTTGAGGTGTGTAGGCGCAATCTCAACCTCCTTGATGCTTCAGGAGTAAGTTGAGATTGAGGGAGGGTGTTAGACTTTGTAGAGGTAGCTTATCTGTGTATTCCATACTGTATTAGTATAGGACTCTTTGTACATCTTTGTGTATAAATATATGACAGGCCACCCCATAGAGGGTTGAGCTAGTTCGCCCAAAACCTAAGTTTAACATTGACAAGTAGAGCTAAGCATAGTCGTAGTATGAGGATGTTGATGGTAAAAATCAAAGGTTTATGAAAACCCCGTCGGGTGCCACAATTGCCCGAGGTTGATGATGAGATAGGTGGCCACTTTTGGTGAAGTGGTGCACCGGGTATTTTGTTGTGAGTGGTTTGAGAAATGGGAATAGATTTATGATGTGTCGACCTTCCCAACATTACATGTGCGACCACGTTACCCCTTTATGGGACGGGGCTTTGTTGATTACTTTGGTTGATGCTAGCAAAGAGCAAAATTAATAGTGGCTGGAGTGATGTGTGGTCGCTCTCGTGACGGGGTCATGCCAGGTAGGGCGACTATGATGTTTTTACGTGTTCCAGGCACACCGTTTTTGGTCCCTGTATGGATGATACTGTCCAGAGTTTGTGCTCGTAAGACGTACATCATGGGGGTTGGGTACCAATTGAGTGGACCTCTTTGTCTAGTATCGTCAGGGGAAAGGCATTGATCGCGTACTTACCTCGAGTATGTTATATACCGCGAGTCGTAGATGACACATAAGTTTCCCTAATCTCGTGGGTACAACATACAACCTCTACAGAGTGTAAAACTATTTGAATAGCCGTGTCCACTATCAAGGACAGTTGGGTAATCCTTCTTAAACTACGTCCAATCGTTTTCGCATAAACCAAGTGTGTGTGTGTGTGTGTGTGTGTGTTTAATGGTGTTATCTGAGAAAGAGTTGGTATGACCAAGTTTGGTGACTTGGCATATCGGATGAACCCAAAGTGTTCAGCCCTTGACCAATATATTGATATTTGTAACCTGTTCTTCTAAATACCTTCTAGCTTATGTTGCACATCTATGAGCATGTTTATTTATAGTAGAAGTTGCTATCCACCAATACTGCATATTACTTGTTTTCATACCAAGTACATTGTCCATATCATGGGTTGTTTGCGAGCACATTCAAAGAACTCATTGGCTTGCCACTCGTTATTTCATTGACCAGGAAGGAGAGAACAGGATATGCTGAAGAGTAACTTGGTGACGTTCTTGCGAGCTAGGACGCTTCCCAGCCAAAATGCGTGTAGGTTAAGGCTGATGGCACGGGTTCACGCTTTCGACCAATATTTCCGCTATTGGTCCAGTTTACTGCATCGGCCCTCAACGCCCTATATATGTAAGACTTGACCGCAATAGTCATTTATTGTATGAAACAGTACGTATGGATGTAAGACCCTTGTTACTCAGTTTCTGTGTGTTCTGTGAGCATTGGTCTCTGGAATCACTAAGCACGTTCATTCGGCAATCTTGACCCGTAAGTCGGGGTCCCCACAACGGGCAGTCTCGTGTGTGCCCTTGAAGTTGGCAACAAACAACTCGTAGAGACCGCTCCATGAGGAGACTGAGCCCTCTGGCAGGTTCAGGAGCCAGGACATTGCGACTTCCTTGAGCGCCATCGGCAGCCAGTTCGCCATGACCTTGTCAGTGCCGCCCGCCGCTTCGAAGCTCAAGGCATAGAGCTATAGGAACTCTGCGCTGTCAAGGGAGCCGTCGTAGCACAGGGGTAGGCCGGGCTTGAACTTGGCTGGCCAAGACACCCTGTGCATCTCATGGGTGAACGCCCAGCAACCCACAATGTTGGTGTGGCCGCAATGCTCGAGCGCAGCCCGGTTCTGACTCCCAGCAGCGGCGACGTCCTGGACGACCCTATCAAGGCGCTGGCGCTGCTTCTAGAGGACCATGCATCCGTTCACCGGCGCCTCATGCTAGATGATCTAACACCTGTCTACATCCCCCTGGGCACATGGTGACGGTTCGTGAGGCGGGCTTCCACGGCGCGCGCCGCACCCGGTCTCGACACGGACACGACGCGTGGGAGGAGGAGACGACAGCGGTGCCCGTTGGGCACCCTCGTGAACGCCGGATGGAGGAGGGCGGAGCGAAAGAGAATGCGTTGGGGCCTCCCCGGCAGCGCTGACGAGTTGGGTGATGCGAGTTTGTGGGGACCCCGACTGAAGAGTCGAGATCGCCGAATGAACTTGCTCACTGATCCCAGAGATCAATGCTCACCGAACACACAGATACGGAATATTAAGAGTCTTACATCCAAGTACCGAATTATTACATGACCGAATGGTCAAGTTCACCACGTAGGGCCTATAAGGCCAAATCATACGGATACAACTAGTAGAGAAAACTTAGGGCTAAGCGGGTGCCCATGCCATCAACATACACCAACAGGCATTCTGACTGGGAAGCGTCCTAGTTCGCAGGGCCGTCTCCGAAGATGTACTCTTCTCCAAACTCTGTTCCTTCCATGTTTGGTCAATAATATAACCAGTGGAAAGCCAATGAGTACTTTTGAATGTACTCGCAAGCATCCCATGATATGAACAATGCAATTAAAAGGGTAACTAGTAATATGCATCTTTGGTGGATAATAACTTGGTTGTAAATAAACATGATCATGGATGCAACATAAACTAAATGCTGATTCGAAGAACAAGTTATAGATATCAACATATCTGTCAAGGGCTAAACACTCTGGGTTCACCCTATATGCCAAGTCACCAAACTTGGTCATATCAACTCTTATATTAAAACCATTAAACACACATACTTGGTTTATGCGGAAATGACTGGACGTAGTTTAAGCAGCACCACCCAACTGACCTTGACCGTGGACACGACTATTCAAATAGTTTTACACTCTGCGGAGGTAATATGCTAGACCCACAAGATCCGGGAAACTTCCTTGTCATCCACAACTCGCGGTATATAACATACCCGAGGTAAGTACCCGATCAATGCCTTTCCCCTGACGATACTAGACAAAGAGGTCCAACCGATTGGTACCTAGCCCATATCTTGTACGTCTTACGAGCAACCACTCTGGACAGTATCAAAGATGCGGGGACCAACGGTGTGCCTGGAACACGTAAAAACGACATAGTCGCCCTACCTGGCACGACCCCATCAGGAGAGTGACCACCCATCACTCTCGCCACTAGTAATGTGTTGGGGAACGTCGCATGGGAAACAAAAATTTTCCTACGCGCACGAAGACCTATCATGGTGATGTCCATCTACGACAGGGGATGAGTGATCTACGTACCCTTGTAGACCGTACAGCAGAAGCGTTAGAGAACGCGGTTGATGTAGTGGAACGTCCTCACGTCCCTCGATCCGCCCCGCGAACAATCCCGCGATCAGTCCCACGATCTAGTACCGAACGGACGGCACCTCCGCGTTCAGCACACGTACAGCTCCACGATGATCTCGGCCTTCTTGATCCAGCAAGAGAGACGGAGAGGTAGAAGAGTTCTCCGGCAGCGTGACGGCGCTCCGGAGGTTGGTGATGACCTTGTCTCAGCAGGGCTCCGCCCGAGCTCCGCAGAAACGCGATCTAGAGGGAAAACTGTGGAGGTATGTGGTCGGGCTGCCGTGGCAAAAGTTGTCTCAGATCAGCCCTAATACCTCAGTATATATAGGAGGGAGGGGGAGGGAAGAGGCAGCCTCAAACCCTCAAGGTTTGGCCGAAATTGGAGGTGGAGGAGTCCTACTCCAATCCTACTTGGAGTAGGATTCCACCTTCCCACTTGGAAACTCTTTCCACCTTGTGTTTTTTCCTTCTCAAACCTTATGGGCCTTAGTGGGAACTTATTCCAGCCCACTAGGGGCTGGTTTATCTCTTCCCATAGCCCATGAGACCCCTTGGGGCGTGACACCCCTCCCGATGGTCCCCGGCACCCCTCCCGGCACTCCCGGTACACTACCGATGAGCCCGAAACTTTTCCGGTGACCAAAACAGGACTTCCTATATATCAATCTTTACCTCCGGACCATTCCGGAGCTCCTCGTGACAACTTGGATCTCATCCGGGACTCCGAACAACATTCGGTAACCAACCATATAACTCAAATACGCATAAAACAACGTCGAACCTTAAGTGTGCAGACCCTGCGGGTTCGAGAACTATGTAGACATGACCCGAGAGACTCCTCGGTCAATATCCAACAGCGGGACCTGGATGCCCATATTGGATCCTACATATTCTACGAAGATCTTATCATTTGAACCTCAGTGCCAAGGATTCATTTAATCCCGTATGTCATTCCCTTTGTCCTTCGGTATGTTACTTGCCCGAGATTCGATCGTCAGTATCCGCATACCTATTTCAATCTCGTTTACCGGCAAGTCTCTTTACTCGTTCCGTAATACAAGATCCCGCAACTTACACTAAGTCACATTGCTTGCAAGGCTTGTGTGTGATGTTGTATTACCGAGTGGGCCCCGAGATACCTCTCCGTCACACGGAGTGACAAATCCCAGTCTTGATCCATACTAACTCAACTAACACCTTCGGAGATACCTGTAGAGCATCTTTATAGTCACCCAGTTACGTTGCGACGTTTGATACACACAAAGCATTCCTCCGGTGTCAGTGAGTTATATGACCTCATGGTCATAGGAACAAATACTTGACACGCAGAAAACAGTAGCAACAAAATGACACGATCAACATGCTACGTCTATTAGTTTGGGTCTAGTCCATCACATGATTCTCCTAATGATGTGATCTCGTTATCAAATAACAACACTTGCCTATGGCCAGGAAACCTTGACTATCTTTGATCAACGAGCTAGTCAACTAGAGGCTTACTAGGGACAATGTTTTGTCTATGTATCCACACAAGTATTGTGTTTCCAATCAATACAATTATAGCATGGATAATAAACGATTATCATGAACTAAGAAATATAATAATAACTAATTTATTATTGCCTCTAGGGCATATTTCCAACAGTCTCCCACTTGCACTAGAGTCAATAACCTAGTTCACATCACCATGTGATTCCAACGAATCCAACACCCATATAGTTATGGGGTCTGATCACGTCTTGCTCGTGAGAGAGGTTTTAGTCAACGGTTCTGAAACTTTCAGATCCGTGCGTTCTTTACAAATCTTTATGTCATCTTATAGATGCTGCTAGTACGTGCTATTCGGAAAAGCTCCAAATATCTACTCTACTATACGAATCCGTTTCACTACTCATAGTTATTCGGATTAGTGTCAAAGCTTGCATTGACGTAACCCTTTACGACAAACTCTTTAACCACCTCCATAATCGAGAAAAGTTCCTTAGTCCATTAGTTACTAAGGATAAATTTTGACCGCTGCTAGTGATTCAATCATGGATCACTCTCTGTACCTTTCAACATACTTTGAGTCAAGGCACACATCAGGTGCGGTACACAGCATGGCATACTTTAGATTCTACGGCTAAGGCATAGAAGACGACCTTCGTCTATTCCTTTTATTCTGCCGTGGTCGGGTTTTGAGTCTTACTCAAATTCACACCTCACAACGCAACCAAGAACTCCTTCTGTGCTGATCTATTTTGAACTCATTCAAAAACTTGTCAAGGCATGCATCTTATTGAAACTTTCATTAAGCGCTTTTGATCTATCTCCATAGATCTTTGATGCTCAACGTTCAAGTAGCGCAATCCAGGTATTCCTTTGAAAAATCCTTTCAAACAACCTTGTATGCTTTACAGAAATTCTACATTACTTCTGATCCACAATATGTCAACCACATATACCTATCAGAAATTCTATAGTGCTCCCACTCACTTCTTTGGAAATACAAGTTTCTCATAAACCTTGTACAAACCAAAAATCTTTGATCATCTCATCAAAGTGTATATTCCAACTCCGAGATGCTTGCACCAGTCCATTGAAGGATCACTGGAGCTTGCATCCTTGCTAGTATCTTTAGGATCGACAAAACCTTCTGGTTGTATCACATACAATGTTTGCTCAAGGAAACCGTTGAGAAAACAATGTTTTGACATCCTATGTGCAATATTTCATAAATAATGCATCAACAACTAACATAATTCTAACAGACCTTTAGCATCGCTATGAGTGAGAAAGACTCATCATAGTCAACAGTTTGATCTTGTCAGAAACATCTTTGCGACAAGTCGAGCTTTTCTTAATAGTGACTTATCACCATCAACGTCTGTCTTCCTTTTAAAGACCCATCTTTACTCAATAGTCCTCTGACCATCAAGTAGTTCTTCCAAAGTCTACACTTTGTTTTCATACATGGATCCTCTCTCGGATTTCATGGCTTCCAGCTATTTGTCGGAATCTGGGCCCACCATCGCTTTCTCCATAACTCGTAGGTACACAGTTGCTCAACAACATAACCTCCAAGACAGGGTTACCGTACCACTCTGTAGTAGTGCGCGACCTTGTCAACCTACGAGGCTTGTAGTAACTTGATCCGATGCTCGATGATCACCATCATCAGCTTCCACTTCAATTGGTGTAGGCGCCACAGGAACAACTTCCTGCTCCCTGCTACACACTGGTTGAAGTGATGGTTCAATAACCTCATCAAGTTCTACCACCCTCCCACTCAATTCTTTCGAGAGAAACCTTTCCTCGAGAAAGGATCCGATTCTAGAAACAAACACTTTGCTTTAGGATCTGAGATAGGAGATTTACCCAACCGTTTTGGATATCCTATGAAGATGTATTTATCCGCTTTGGGTTCGAGCTTATCAGACTGAAACTTTTTCACATAAGTGTCGAAGCCCCAAACTTTCAAGAAACGACAGTTTAGATTTCTCTAAACCTCAGTCTATACTGTGTCATCTCAACGGAAATACGCGGTGCCCTATTTAAAGTGAGTGCGGTTGTCTCTAATGCATAACCCATAAACGATAGTGGTAATTCGATAAGAGACACCATAGTATGCACCATACCAAATAGTGCGTGGCTATGACGTTCAGACACATCATCACACTATGATGTTCCAAGTGGCATGAACTACGAAACAATTTCCACATTGTCTTAACTGCGTACCAAAACTCGTAACTCAGATATTCATTTCCATGATCATATCGCAGACAGTTTATCCTCTTGTTACGACGAACTTCACTCTGAAACGGAATTGAACTTTTCAACATTTCAGACTTGTGATTCATTAAGTAAATACTCCTGTATCTACTCAAATCGTCAGTGAAGTAAGAAGATAATGATATCCACTGCGTGCCTCAGCACCCATTGGACTGCATACATCAAAATGTATCACTTCCAACAAGTTACTATCTTATTTCATCTCAATGAAAACAAGGCCTTGCTCATGTGGTATGATTTGCATGTCACTAGTGATTCAAAATCAGGTGAGTACAAAGATCCATCAGCATGGAGCCTCTTTATGCAATTTATACTAACATGACTCAAGCGGCAGTGCCACAAGTAAGTGGTACTATCATCATTAACTCGTATCTTTTTGGCACCAATATTATGAACATGTGTAACACTACGATCGAGATTCAATAAACCATTGAAGGTGATTATTCAAGAAAATAGAGTAACCATTATTCTCTTTAAATGAATGATCGTATTGCAATAAACACGATCCAATCATGTTCATGTTTAACGCAAGCACCAAATAACAATTATTTAGCTTTAACACCAATCCCGATGGTAGAGGGAGCGTGCGACGTTTGATCATATCAACCTTGGAAACACTTCCAACACGTATCGTCACCTCGCCTTTAGCTAGTCTCCGTTTATGCCGTAGCTTTCATTTCGTGTTACTAATCACTTAGCAACCGAACCGGTATCCAATACCCTCATGCTACTAGGAGTACTAGTAAAGTACACATCAACATCATGTATATCTAATATACTTCTCTTGACTTTTGCCAGCCTTCTTATCTACCAAGTATCTAGAGTTGCTCCGCCTCAGTGACTGTTCCCCTCATTACAGAAGCACTTAGTCTCGGGTTTGGGTTTAATCTTGGGTCTCTTCATTAGTGCAACAACTGTTTTGCCATTTCACGAAGTATCCCTTCTAGCCCTTGCCTTTCTTGAAACTTAGTGGTTTTACAAACCATCAACTATTGATGCTCCTTCTAGATTTCTACTTTCGTAGTGTCAAACATCGCGAATCGCTCAAGGATCATTGTATGTATCCTTGATATGTTATAGTTCATCAGGAAGCTCTCACAACTTTGTGGAAGTGACTTTGGAGAACTATCACTATCTCATCTGGAAGATTAACTCCCACTTGATTCAAGCGATTGTCGTACTTAGACAATCTGAGCACACGCTCAACGATTGAGCCTTTCTCCTTTACTTTGTGGACAAAGAATCTTGTCGGAGGTCTCGTACCTCTTAACAAGGGCACAAGCATGAAATCACAATTTCATCTCTTTAGAACATCACTTATGTTCCGTGACGTTTTACAACGTTTTCGGCGCCTTGCTTCTAAGCCATTAAGTATTTTGCACTGAACTATCATGTAGTCATCAGAAACATGTATGTCGGATGTTCATAGCATCCACAGACGACGCTCGAGGTGCAGCACACCGAGTGGTGCATTAAGGACATAATCCTTCTGCGCAGCAACGAGGACAATCCTCGGTTTTACAGACCCAGTCTGCAAAGTTTTGCTACTATCAATTTTCAACTAAATTTTCTCTAGGAACATATAAAAACACTAGAGCTATAGCGCAAGCTACATCGTAATTCGCAAAGACCATTAGACTATGTTCATGACAAATAGTTCAATTAATCATATTACTTAAGAACTCCCACTCAAAAAGTACATCTCCCTAGTCATTTGAGTGGTACATGATCCAAATCCACTATCTCAAGTCCGATCATCACGTGAGTCGAGAATAGTTTCAGTGGTAAGCATCTCTATGCTAATCATATCAACTATAGGATTCATGATCGACCTTTCGGTCTCATGTGTTCCGAGGCCATGACTGCACATGCTAGGCTCGTCAAGCTTAACCCGAGTGTTCCGCGTGCGCAACTGTTTTGCACCCGTTGTATGTGAACGTTGAGTCTATCACACCCGATCATCACGTGGTGTCTCGAAACGACGAACTGTAGCAACGGTGCACAGTCGGGGAGAACACAATTTCGTCTTGAAATTTTAGTGAGAGATCACCTCATAATGCTACCGTCGTTCTAAGCAAAATAAGGTGCATAAAAGGATTAACATCACATGCAATTCATAAGTGACATGATATGGCCATCATCACGTGCTTCTTGATCTCCATCATCAAAGCACTGGCACGATCTTCTTGTCACCGGCGCCACACCATGATCTCCATCAACGTGTTGCCATCGGGGTTGTCGTGCTACTCATGCTATTACTACTAAAGCTACATCCTAGCAAAATAGTAAACGCATCTGCAAGCACAAACGTTAGTATAAAGACAACCCTATGGCTCCTGCCGGTTGCCGTACCATCGACGTGCAAGTCGATATTTACTATTACAACATGATCATCTCATACATCCAATATATCACATCATATCGTTGGCCATATCACATCACAAGCATACCCTGCAAAAACAAGTTAGACGTCCTCTAATTTTGTTGTTGCATGTTTTACGTGGTGACCATGGGTATCTAGTAGGATCGCATCTTACTTACGCAAACACCACAACGGAGATATATGAGTTGCTATTTAACCTCATCCAAGGACCTCCTCGGTCAAATCCGATTCAACTAAAGTTGGAGAAACCGACACTTGCCAGTCATTTTTGAGCAACGGGGTTACTCGTAGTGATGAAACCAGTCTCTCGTAAGCGTACGAGTAATGTCGGTCCAAGCCGCTTCAATCCAACAATACCGCGGAATCAAGAAAAGACTAAGGAGGGCAGCAAAACGCACATCACCGCCAACAAAAACTTTTGTGTTCTACTCGAGAAGACATCTACGCATGAACCTAGCTCTGATACCACTGTTGGGGAACGTCGCATGGGAAACAAAAATTTTCCTACGCGCACGAAGACCTATCATGGTGATGTCCATCTACGAGAGGGGATGAGTGATCTACGTACCCTTGTAGACCGTACAGCAGAAGCGTTAGAGAACGCGGTTGATGTAGTGGAACGTCCTCACGTCCCTCGATCCGCCCCGCGAACAATCCCGCGATCAGTCCCACGATCTAGTACCGAACGGACGGCACCTCCGCGTTCAGCACACGTACAGCTCCACGATGATCTCGGCCTTCTTGATCCAGCAAGAGAGACGGAGAGGTAGAAGAGTTCTCCGGCAGCGTGACGGCGCTCCGGAGGTTGGTGATGACCTTGTCTCAGCAGGGCTCCGCCCGAGCTCCGCAGAAACGCGATCTAGAGGGAAAACTGTGGAGGTATGTGGTCGGGCTGCCGTGGCAAAAGTTGTCTCAAATCAGCCCTAATACCTCAGTATATATAGGAGGGAGGGGGAGGGAAGAGGCAGCCTCAAACCCTCAAGGTTTGGCCGAAATTGGAGGTGGAGGAGTCCTACTCCAATCCTACTTGGAGTAGGATTCCACCTTCCCACTTGGAAACTCTTTCCACCTTGTGTTTTTTTCCTTCTCAAACCTTATGGGCCTTAGTGGGAACTTATTCCAGCCCACTAGGGGCTGGTTTATCTCTTCCCATAGCCCATGAGACCCCTTGGGGCGTGACACCCCTCCCGATGGTCCCCGGCACCCCTCCCGGCACTCCCGGTACACTACCGATGAGCCCGAAACTTTTCCGGTGACCAAAACAGGACTTCCTATATATCAATCTTTACCTCCGGACCATTCTGGAGCTGCTCGTGACGACCTGGATCTCATCCGGGAGTCCGAACAACATTCGGTAACCAACCATATAACTCAAATACGCATAAAACAACGTCGAACCTTAAGTGTGCAGACCCTGCGGGTTCGAGAACTATGTAGACATGACCCGAGAGACTCCTCGGTCAATATCCAACAGCGGGAGCTGGATGCCCATATTGGATCCTACATATTCTACGAAGATCTTATCATTTGAACCTCAGTGCCAAGGATTCATTTAATCCCGTATGTCATTCCCTTTGTCCTTCGGTATGTTACTTGCCCCAGATTCGATCGTCAGTATCCGCATACCTATTTCAATCTCGTTTACCGGCAAGTCTCTTTACTCGTTCCGTAATACAAGATCCCGCAACTTACACTAAGTCACATTGCTTGCAAGGCTTGTGTGTGATGTTGTATTACCGAGTGGGCCCCGAGATACCTCTCCGTCACACGGAGTGACAAATCCCAGTCTTGATCCATACTAACTCAACTAACACCTTCGGAGATACCTGTAGAGCATCTTTATAGTCACCCAGTTACGTTGCGACGTTTGATACACACAAAGCATTCCTCGGGTGTCAGTGAGTTATATGATCTCATGGTCATAGGAACAAATACTTGACACGCAGAAAACAGTAGCAACAAAATGACACGATCAACATGCTACGTCTATTAGTTTGGGTCTAGTCCATCACATGATTCTCCTAATGATGTGATCTCGTTATCAAGTAACAACACTTGCCTATGGCCAGGAAACCTTGACCATCTTTGATCAACGAGCTAGTCAACTAGAGGCTTACTAGGGACAATGTTTTGTCTATGTATCCACACAAGTATTGTGTTTCCAATCAATACAATTATAGCATGGATAATAAACGATTATCATGAACTAAGAAATATAATAATAACTAATTTATTATTGCCTCTAGGGCATATTTCCAACATAATGTGGCTCTTTGCTAGCACCAACCAGAGTAATCAACAAAGCCTCGTCCCATAAATGGGTAACATGGTCGTACATGTAAGGTTGGGACGGTCGACACATCATAAATCTATTCCCATTTCCGAAACCATACACAAACAAAATACCCAGTGCACCACATCACCAGAAGTGGCCACCTAACTCATCATCACCCTCGGGCATTAGTGGCACCCGACCGGGTTTTCATAAACCATTGATTTATACCAACATCATGCTCATGCTACTGCTATTCTATCTTTACTTGTCAACAACATATTAGCGTGACCCTCATAGGTGGTAGGATCATGCACAAAAATGCAAGTGCTCCGGAGGAGCCATCAGTAACATATGTTCTCTACATAAGATTTTGCTTCAATGATTTACCGATGCTTATGATGACGTGCAAAGGAAATATTTTCTCTACTAGCATGCAATGCAACATATGTTCAAAACCTGGTCAAAGGGCTGCTTGCCTTGGTCAGCTAGGTATCCGGGGTCTTCGAGATCTTCAAGTCACACTTCTTCGTCACACGGGTTTTCTATCGTTGTAATAAATAAAAAGCAATAAGTGGCTCACTGCAAAACAGATCACAAAGTCACATTAAAAATGTTGTTTAATTCTGAGAAATCCACATTGTTATTTTAAAAACATTTGTCTCTGGTTTTAGTGAAAGAATATTTTTAAAATCAATATAACAGAAGCAAAACTATTCCTAATTAACCCTTTTTATTATTATAAAACATAATAGTTGTTGCAAAAATTCATCCAAGGTTTTTGTTAAATACTACACATTTTTAGATAAATCTTTCACTAGATAAATCTTTCACTAGACAAATAATAGTGAAAGAATTTTAATTTTTCACTAGATAAATCTTTTTAAATAAATCATTTAAAACCAGGTTTTAAATAGAAATAAAAGGCTACAACCCCGGCCTGGCTTGGCCTTGGACTGGGCCTGCGGAGAGGCCAGCCAAACAGCCTGCCCATGCGCGCGCGCCGTCAGGTTGGGACCTAACGCGCGGGCCCCTGCTATTAGTGGCTGCGGGCACCGACCGAGAGAGAGATGGGCCACCGACAGGTGGGGCACACCTGTCAGGGTCGTCTCCTACCACTGGCCAGAGAGGAGGACGAGCACGCCGGTGTGGCTACCGATGTCCTCAGGCCCTATAGACGACAGGAATGGGCCCGGCTCGTCGTCATCTACCTGCTGGTGGTCGAGTCGATGAAGAAGGGGCTTTGGTTCACCGGCGACGAGGTTGCCGCGACGGAGGGATTTCGGGTGAAGGTGGAAGTGGCAGCTACGGGCATGTATTAGCTCGGGGAAGAGAGGGAAAAACTTCCTGGGGTCATGGGTACTGTTTTGGTGGGTAGAGGGACGCGAGAGCCGACGTGTAGCCGGAGATCGACCGAAGCTCCGAGGCGGAGGGGCCTCTGCTTGCTCAACGGGGTGGCTAGGGTGGTGATTGAGGTCTCGGTGAGGTGGATTGAGGGGTTCTGGAGTGAGGGCAGGGGCTATTTATAGGCCCGCGACGGTGAGCCGACTCGGGAGCGTCGGTGATCAACCATGGCATGTATGGGGGTGCAGAGATAGGCTGGGGTCAAAGCCACGGTCTTAGGACGTAGTTTTGGAGCTCCAAGGCTCACTGTCAGAGAGAGGGAGAGAGGAGAGGCGAGCTATAGTGGCCGCGCTCCTCTGGCGCTTCTCGTGCGCGCGGGCACGCGTCACACCGGCTCTTAGCGCGGAAAAGGTGGGGCCCTGAGGGGTGCCTGATGCAGAGGGGCTGTCTGGGGAGAGGAGAGACACCGCGGGGAGGCTGGAACTAGTCGAGGGAGTCCCCCCAAACTTCGTTGCTCTCAGTAGCGCGCCCAAAGCGCAACTTTGGCATGCCATGGCATACTAGCGCTCTAGGGTGCCTTGGACATGTCCAGCGTGTCCTGGGCACTGGCTTGGACATGCCTAGCCGTTGGAGTCCCATTGGAGTCTCGGCTGGTCAAAGGATGACAGGGAAACAGGTGTCGTCAGCCTTGGGTTGAAGCTCAAATTGAAGATTTTGGTTTATCTACTTTGAACCAGAGAGGGGGCACTTGACTGGAGTTAGGCATTGATGTCAGCCACCTAATATTTGACTTTGGGAGAAAGGGATTGGGTTTAGCTGGGGTTAGGAGGGGTTTTCCTCAACTGTCAGAAGGTGCTTGACGGTGGTTTGGGGTGGTTGCACCCCACCACTGGCTATGCAACTTAACAGGATTGGGTTTGGTGCTAAAACAAGGGGCTACACCAAGTTTGAGCTCCAATGAACAAGTTTAGCTTTGTAAACTTGAAAACAGCCCTAAATGACCAGATCTGTTCCTTCCAAAGGGAGTGTGGGCAAATCAAGTCTCATAAATCCCATTTTTGGCATGGAGTCCTCATTTGAGGTATTAGGCACACCTGCAAAGTTTCAGCTCCATTGGATAAACTTTGCTATGTAGAGTTTCTCTAACTTTATACTCAACACAATGGGTTTTGCAATTATTTGGTGACCCTAACCACCTTCAATTAATGTGAAACTTTATATGGGCACCAAATATGGCATAGGGTGACCACTGGAATATTTTAGGAATTTATTGAGAATATTTCCTTTGGAAATATTTCAAAAGTTCAAAACAGACACAATAGGTTTCTAGGGGTTTACTCAAATATTTATAATATAATACGGGTTGAAAATTTTATGTATGGAAAATAGATGTCCTTGTGAGTATCTCCAAATTTTCTCAGATTTTTCTAAGGCAGAAAAGTATTTTTTCCATGTAGGAATACCATTTCCAGCCTCAGAAATGGACATGCAAATAAAATAGGAAAATAATTCATAAAATAATTATTTTATGGTTTTGGTGAACTAAAATGGTGCTAGAACCAGATCACCAACTCTGGGTAAGAGCACTTCTGGCCATCAAGGACTTGTAGTGCAACCCAAAGAAGGGTTTTGAATTAACCAGAAATAAGAAAACGGGTTTTTGAAAATAATTTTGTTAGGAGAAATATGGTTTTCGATATCACACACACTCAAGCATACAAGCATACGATGACAATCATGGCACTCACAACATTAGTTTTGAAAAAGTTTTAATAAACTAAGATTTTGAATTACAGAAAAAATGATAGTGAAAACAGGGTGTGATAGACCTATCCCCCTTACAAGAATCTCGTCCCCGAGATTCGTAAGCTAGGTGCTCAAAAGGTACGAAAACTCATATCGCAGATAGTTTTCACGCTCCCATGTTGCTTCTCCTTCGGTGTGGTTGCTCCACTGAACCTTGAAATACTTGATGGTGCGGCTTCTGGTGCAAAACTCTCCTTCATCTAGGATGCGGATCGGCCTCCCACGATAAGTGAGATCTGGCTGAAGGTCGATGGCCTGATGGTGAATGTCCTTATAAAGATCTGGACGGTTTGGCGCTTGGAGACACTTCCGAAGTTGTGACACATGGAAGGCGTTGTGCACACCCGAAAGTTCCGAAGGTAGCTCCAACTGGTAAGCAACTTCTCCATGCCTTGCCGTGATCTTAAATGGTCCAATGAACCTTGGAGGATGTTTCCCCTTGACGTGGAAACGCTTGGTTCCCTTGAGAGGTGTGAAACGGAGGTACACCTGGTCTTCAAGGTTGAACTCCAATTCTCTGTGGTGAGATTCCCAATAGCTATTTTCTCGCGAATTGGTTGCCTTCAAGTTTTCCCGGACAAGCTGCACCTTATCTTCCGCCTCTTGCAGAACTTCCGTCCCGAAAATCAACCCTTCACCGGTTTCGGACCAGTTGAGTGGGGTGCGGCAATTTTGTCCGTACAACACTTCAAATGGGGCCATCTGGAGACTGGACTAGTAGTTGTTGTTGTATGAGAACTCAGCGAACGGCAGAGAGTCTTCCTATTTGGCACCATGTCCGTACAACACTTCAAATGGGGCCATCTTCGATTATCTTGTTCACTCTTTCCGTCTGTCCGCCTGTCTGCGGGTGGAAGGCGGTTCTGAAAGAGAGCTTGGTTCCGAGAGCTTCTTGGAACTTCTTCCAGAATCTTGAGGTGAACTGCGTGCCTTGGTCAGATACAATCTCCTTGGGAACTCCGTGGAGACTCACTATATGATGGATGTACAGACTAGCCAACTGGCTTCCATCATAAGTGGTGTTGGCTGGAATGAAATGGGCCACCTTGGTCAGATGGTCGACAATGACCCATATGGATTTATGCCCTTTGCTTGACCTGGGCAACCCAGTGATGAAGTCCATGCCGATTTGGTACCACTTCCATTCAGGCACTTCGAGAGGTTGTAGCAGTCCAGTAGATCGGTGATGCTCAGCCTTGACTCGGTGGCACACGTCTCACTTGGCAACATAAGACGCTATCTCTCTCTTCATGCCATGCCACCAGAATCTTTCTCGGAGATCTTGATACATCTTGGTACCACTGGGGTGAATAGAGTAGGGTGTGTCAAGAGCTTCCTGCAGGATCAAGTCCTTGAGTTCTGCCTTGTTGGGTACGCATAAACTTTTACCAAACCACACTACTCCTTTCTTATCCACCGAGAATTCCGGGGCCTTGCCTTCCTGGATCTTCTTCTTTATGCCTTCAATGCTCTTGTGCCCCTTCTGGGCCTCCTTGATATCGTCAGCCAGTGTTGGTTTGACTTTGACGTTAGCCAGGAGTCCTCGTTCAACTAGCTCCAACCCGAAGCTTTCCGTTTCTTCATATAAGGCGGTTAGCCTTTCCTTGAGGATAACATTCAAGGTGTTGGCCTTACTGCTTAAGGCATCGGCCACTACATTGGCCTTACAAGGGTGGTATTGAATGCTGAGGTTGTAGTCTTTGATTAACTCCAACCATCTTCGTTGCCTCATATACAATTCCCTTTGAGTAAAGATATACTTCACACTTTTGTGTTCAGTGTATATTTCACATCGCTTCCCCAGAAGGTAATGTCGCCATGTCTTTAGGGCATGCACTACAACTGCCAACTCGAGATCATGGGTGGCATAATTCTCCTCATGCAGGCGCAATTGCCATGACAGATACGCCACGACCCTGCTGTCTTGCATTAAGACTCCACCGAGTTCGGTTTTGGAGGGATCACAATATATCACAAACTCCATGTTGATATCTGGAGTAGCCAATACCGGGGCTGTAGTCAATCTCTTCTTCAACTCCTGGAAGCTTGCATCACACTCCGGCGTCCATTCGAACTTCTAGCCTTTCTTCAAGAGTTGAGTCATGGGTCGAGCGATGCGGGAGAATCCTTCTACGAACTTGCGGTAATATCCCACGAGTCCGAGGAAGCTCCTCACTTCCTTCACGTTGATTGGCGACTCCCATTTGGTTACCATAGTAATCTTGGATGGATCGACCGCCAATCCACATGCCATCATGGTATGACCCAAGAATCCAACTTCGTTCAGCCAGAATTGGCATTTGCTGAATTTGGCGTAAAGTTGGTGCTCTCAAAGCTTCTGCAACACTAACCTCAAGTGTTGCTCATGGTATTCTTCGGACTTGGAGAAGATTAATATGTCATCGATAAATACGATGACAAACTTATCTAGGTATTCCAGGAAGACCTTGTTCATGAGGTACATGAAGTTAGCTCGGGCATTTGTCAACCCAAAAGACATGACATCGCACTCGTACAGACCGTATCGATTCACAAACGCAGTGTTGGGTATGTCTTCAGGTCGGATCTTCAGCTGGTAATATCCAGATCGGAGATCGATCTTGGAAAATACCTTGGCTCCATTTAACTAGTGAAACAAGTCTTCAATCTTGGGGGGTGGGTACTTGTTCTTGATCGTGACCTCATAGAGAGAACGGTAATCGATACAGAGTATGATAGTCCAATCCTTCTTACACACGAACAGAACAGGTGATCCCAAAGGTGATGCACACGGACCAATAAATCCCTTCCTAAGTTGCTCATCCAACTGCTTCTTTAGCTCTCCTAGCTCTTCGGATCCCATCCTATAAGGCTTCTTATAGATAGGCCTCGACCTGGGCATGAGCTCAATGATGAACTGGATGTCTCGGTCGGGAGGCATCCCTGGTAGCTCATGAGGAAATACATCCGAGTACTCACAGACTATCGGCACTCGGTGCAACTCTTCTCCCGACAGGCTATTAACCTGCGGTACTCGAGTGGATACTAGCTCAGAGACGTACGTGACTTTGACCCCTTGGTCGCTTGTCATGGTAATAGCCCTATTAGCACAGTCCAAGATGCTCTAGTGCTTGGCCAACCAATCCATACCAAGAATTACTTCTAAGCCTTGCGACTTAATGACGATGAGATCTGTTGAGAAGCTTATCCCATTGATAACAATCCTGACTCCTCTACGCCCTAGGTTGGTCCTTAACACTGCTCCCGGGGTATGTACTGCCATTTTCCCGTTAAGTAGGGTAGGCTTCAAACCACATTTTTCCTCAAACATCTGAGTAACAAAAGAATGTGAAGCACCACAATCAAACAATATTGTTGCTCGGGTGGAGTTGACGAGGAACGTATCAAGAATGCAGACTAGGTGTTCCTGTGCCTCTTCAGTGGAGATATGATTGATACGTCCCCTTTTGTGATACTGTTGATTGCGGGGAGCTTGGTTCTTGTCTGGTGCTCCTTGACCTTGATTTGGCGCATTGGGGCGTGGTGCGTCGGGCTTCTGGTTGGGACACTGCATGGAATAGTGTCCAGTCTGTCCACATCCAAAATAGGTAACTTGTGCTGGAAGGTTAGTCTTTACTCCAATATTGTTTGGTGGGATGAATACTGGCTTGGTGTTGACTTGCTGCTGAGGCTGGTAGTTCTGGCGAAATGTTGGAGCCTTATACTGTTGCTGCTGATAACTGGGTCTTCCTGGAGCTGACTACCATGGGTGTGGCTTTGGATTACTGGGTCCTCCGCTACCCATCAGCTTGCGCTTACGGGTGTCGTCCATTGCACGATGCTTATCTTCCAACATAAGGGCATTATTAACCAGATAGTAGAACGTCTGATATTCACAAACAACTAGTTGATACTGAAGTGACTGCTCCATGAGGAGATCGAGGCCTCCGGCAGGTTCAGGAGCCAGGACATTGTGACTTCCTTGAGCGCCATCGGGAGCCAGTTCGCCATGACCTTGTGAGTGCCGCCCGCCGCTTCGAAGCTCAAGGCATAGAGCTGTAGGAACTCCGTGCGGTCGAGGGAGCCATCATACGGAAGGGGTAGGCCGGGCTTGAACTTGGCTGGCCAAGAAACCCTGTGCATCTCATGGGTGAATGATACGTCTCAAACGTATCTATTGTTTTTGATGGTTTCACGCTGTTATCTTGTCTTCATTGTATGTTTTATGTACCTTTTTATATCTTTTTGGGGACTAACTTATTGATTTAGTGTCAAGTGCCAGTTCTAGTTTTTTCGTGTTTTTGACTCTTTTCAGATCTGATTTTGGAACGGAAGTCCAAACAGAATAAAATCCCCGAAATGATTTTTTCCCGAACGAAAGAAGACCAGGGAGCCTTTGGGCCAAGCCAGGTGGGCCCCAGGGAGCCCACAAGCATGCACCACGCCACCAGGGGGGAGGCGGCGGTGGGCAAGCTTGTGGCTTCCCTGGCCGCCTCCTGACCCAGGTTTTGCGCCTATATATTCCCAAATATGCCGCAAATAATCAGGGGAGCCTCGAAAATACTTTTTCGCCGCCACAAGCTTCCGTTTCCGCGAGATCTCATCTGGAGACCCTTCCCGGCGCCCTGCCGGAGGGGAGTTTGGAGGTGGAGGGCTTCTTCATCATCATCATCGCCCCTCCAATGACTCGTGAGTAGTTCACCTCAGACCTACGGGTCCGTAGTTAGTAGCTAGATGGCTTCTGCTCTCTCTTGGATCTTCAATATCATGGAGAACTATCCGATGTAATCTTCTTTGGCGGTGTGTTTGTCGAGATCCGATGAATTGTGGACTTGTGATCATATGATCTATGATATATATTTGAGTCTTTGCTGATTTCTTATATGCATGAGTTGATATCCTTGTAAGTCTATGCGATTCTTGGGTTTTGTTTGGCCAACTAGATCTATGATTCTTGCAATGGGAGAAGTGCTTGGTTTTGGGTTCTGCCATGTGGTGACCTTTCCTAGTGACAGTAGGGGCAACAAGGCACACATCAAGCAGTTGCCATCAAGGGTAAAAAGATGGGGTTTTTATCATTGGTTTGAGATTATCCCTCTACATCATGTCATCTTGCTTAAGGCGTTACTCCGTTCTTATGGACTTAATACACTAGATGCATGCTGGACAGCGGTCGACGTGTGGAGTAATAGTAGTAGATGCAGACAGTATCGGTCTACTTGTTTCAGACGTGGTGCCTATAGAAATAATCATTGCATAGATATCGTCACGACTCTGCACAGTTCTATCAATTGCTCGACAGTAATTTGTTCACCCACCGTCTACTTGCTTTCTTGAGAGAAGCCACTAGTAAACACTACCGCCCCCGGGTCTATTCACATCCATCGTTTACAACACCGCTTTTACTTTGCTTTGTTACTTTGTTTCTTTCAGTTCTCACTTGAAAAACAATCTATAAGGGATTGACAACCCCTTCATAGCGTTGGGTGCAAGCTTTTGTGTTTGTGCAGGAACTTGAGATACTCTTCCGCCGGATTGATACCTTGGTTCTCAAACTGAGGGAAATAATTACCACCGCTACGCTACATCACCCTTTCTGCTTCGAGGGAACACCAATGCAAGGCTCCAAGGCCACGTGGGAAATCCTTTGCATACTTGCCTAGGAAGTCCCTTAAGGCGTAGCCCCAGCTGAAGGATTCCTGGTGCCGTTGCTGAGGAGTATCAAGCAACACTCCTATTTCTGGTGCCGTTGGAAGGTCTTTTGTTGCAGTAGCAGAAGAATTTTTGGCGCAGTTGCCAGGGAGGAGAAATCCAGATCTATCCAAGTAGGTCTCACGAACCATTCTCTTGCATTTACTTTTGTTGCCAGTTGCCTCTCGTTTTCCGCTCCCCCACTTCACATTTGCCGTTTTCATTTGCCTTTCTCCTTCGTCGTTTTCTTTTGCCTTTTTGCCGTTTCCCTTTGTCGGTTTTCTTGATTGCTTGTGTGCTTGTTAGTTTATTGAAGACATCATGTCTGAAAACACCAAACTTTGCGACTTCTCGAGCACTAATAGTAATGATTTTATTAGTACTCCGATTGCTCCCGCCACTAGTGCGGAATCGTATGAAATCAACGCAACTTTGCTGAATCTTGTTATGAAAGAGCAATTCTCTGGCCTTCCTAGTGAAGATGCCGCATCCCATCTCAATACCTTCATTGAGCTTTGTGATATGCAAAAGAAAAGAGATGTGGATAATGACGTGATTAAGTTGAAACTTTTTCCTTTCTCGTTGCGAGATCGCGCGAAAACTTGGTTTTCTTCTTTGCCTAAAAATAGTATCGATTCTTGGGATAGGTGCAAAGATGCTTACATATCCAAGTATTTTCTGCCAGCTAAGATCATCTCCTTACGTAACGATATCATGAATTTCAAGCAACTTGATCATGAACACGTAGCACAATCTTGGGAGAGGATGAAGCTTATGACTAGAAATTGTCCCGCTCATGGCTTGAGTTTGTGGATGATTATACAAATCTTTTACGCTGGCTTGAATTTTGCTTCTTGCGGTATCTTGGACTCCGCCTCAGGTGGAACGTTCATGGAAATCACGTTAGGAGACACTACAAAACTTCTAGACAATATCATGACAAACTACTCTCAGTGGCACACTGAAAGGTCGCCTGCTAGCAAAAAGGTGCACGCTATAGAAGAAATTAACTCGCTTAGTGCTAAGATGGACGAGTTGATAAATTTGGTTGCTAGTAGAAACGCTACCGTAGATCCTAATGACATGCCACTATCTTCTTTGATTGAGAGTAGCAACGCTAGTTTGGACGTGAATTTTGTTGGTAGGAACAATTTTGGCAACAACAATGCTTTTAGAGGAAACTATGTTCCTAGGCCTTTTCCTAGTAACTCCTCTAACAATTATGGCAATTCCTATGGCAACACTTATGGAAATCATAACAAATTACACTCTGATCTACAGAGTAATATCAAGGAGTTCAGCAACTCTCAAAAGATTTTCAATGCGTCCATACAGGAAAAACTACTCAAAATAGACGATTTGGCTAAGAGCGTTGATAGGATGTCTTGTGATATTGATGCTTTGAAAGTTAGATGCGCTCCTCCCAAGATCAACTTGGATGAAACTTTGAAATCTATGTGTATCTCCATGAATGAGAGCAAAGAAAGAACCGCCCAAATTCGCGCTAGACATGAATGGTTTAAAAGGGTGCGTTCTAGTGATGCAAATCACAAAGATCTTAAAGTGCTTGGTGTGTCTCCTCTTGAATCTTTGTTTTCGCGTGTCAAACCTACTTATGGAGGGGCTGGATATGAATCCACTTTGGTTGAAAAACGCCTCGATGATTCGGAGTTCACCTATCTTGATGATAAAGGTGTGGAGAGTGGAGTAGAAGAAGTCAAAATTTTGGGAAGTAATGAAACTCCCAATTTGAATTTCAAGGAATTCAATTATGATAATTGCTCCTTGTTTGAATGCATTTCTTTGATGCAATCCATTGCAAACTCTCCACATGCTTATAGCCAAAGCAAAGCCTTTACCGCGCATATCGTAGATGCGATGATGAAATCTCTTGAAGAGAAGCTCGAACTAGAAGTCTCGATTCCTAGAAAACTATGACCGCAATGCTTTGTGTGATTTGGGTGCTAGTGTTTCCGCGATTCCAAAGTCTTTATGTGATATTCTTGGTTTTCATGAGATTGAAGAGTGTTCTCTTAATTTGCATCGTGCGGATTGTACTGTCAAGAAACCCATGGGAAGGATCGATGATGTTCTTATTGTTGCAAATAAGAACTATGTACCCGTGGATTTCATTGTACTTGACATAGATTGCAATCCTTCATGTCTCATTATTCTTGGTAGACCTTTCCTAAGGACTATTGGTGCTATCATCGATATGAAGGAAGGGAATATTAGATTTCAATTTCTCTTAAAGAAGGGCATGGAGCACTTTCCTAGAAAGAAAATAAGATTGCCTTATGAATCTATGATGAGGGCTACCTATGGTTTGAGCACCAAAGATGACTATGCGTGATTCCATCACTTTCGCCTAGCTAAGGGCGTTAAACGAAAGCGCTTGTTGGGAGGCAACCCAACGAATCTATCCTTTTTCCTTCTTTTTTTTGTTTTCCACACTTTCATAATCCTGTTATGATTGTGTTTTTTTGTGTTTCTTTTTGCGTTTGTGCCAAGCAAAACCGTTATGATTAGTCTTGAGGATGATTGTTTGGTCATGCTGGCAAAGACAGAAACTTTCTGCTCACGAAACGAATTTTCATCTTTTTCTGTAAGACCTTTTGAGTTGATTCTGTTTTCCTCTGATTGCTACGCCAATTCTTCAGACTGTCGTAATGTTTCGGAATTTTTGAAGTACCAAAGGTATACGAAACATACAAATTGCTACAGACTGGTCCGCTGTTAACAGATTATGTTTTTGTTGTGTTGGTTGCTTATTTTGATGAAACTATGGATAGTATCGGGGGGTATTAGCCATGGAAGATTGAAAGTAAAGTAACCCAACATCAGCACAAGTAGAATTTAAGTTTGCTACTGTACCTACGGAAGTGGTGGTTTGCTTTCTTGTACTAATGTTATCACGAGTTTCTGTTTAAGTTTCGTGTTGTGAAGTTTTCAAGTTTTGGGTGAAGTTCTTATGGACAAAAAGATAAAGAGCGGCAAGAGCTCAAGCTTGGGGATGCCCAAGGCACCCCAAGAGATTCAAGGATGTCGTAAAATCCTAAGCTTTGGGATGCCCCGAAGGCATCCCCTCTCTCGTCTTCAATCCATCGGTAACGTTACTTGGGGCTATATTTTTATTCACCACATGTTATGTGTTTTTGCCTGGAGCGTCTTGTATCGTAGGAGTCTTTTATTTTTGTTGTGTCACAATCATCCTTGCTGCACACCTAGAGAGAGAGACATGCACACGCCGTGTTTTTATCGAGCTTCACTTATATCTTTTGGTAGACAATTCAGCTCACATGTGCTTCACTTATATCTTTTGAGCTAGATACTTTTGCTCTATGTGCTTCACTTATATCTTTTAGAGCGTATCGCTGCGTGGCTTGGTAGTTGACCTATGCTTTGAAAGTAGTCTCAAAAGGGGTAGTTATCCAAAGGGATACGAAAACTTCCTCCTTCTTGTGCATTGAATAGTTAGAGAATTTTGATTCATCTCAATTAGTTTTGAGTTGTGGTTATGGTAATATTGAAATCATGCTAGTAAGGTGTTGTGGATCTAGAAATACTTGTGTTGAAGTTAGTGATTCCCGTAGCATGCACGTATGGTGAACCGCTATGTGATGAAATCTGAGCATGATTAGTATATTGATTGTCATCCTTTGCGTGGCGGTCGGGATCGCGCGATGGTTTATACCTACCAACCCTTCCCCTAGGAGTATGCGTTGATTGCTTTGTCTCGATTACTAATAAAACTTTTGCAATAAGTATATGAGTTCTTCATGACTAATGTTCAGTCCATGGTTTAGATGCACTTTCACCTTCCACCATCACTATCTTCTTAGTGCCGTGCAACTTTCACCGGTGCACAAAACCCACCATTAACCTCCCTCAAAACAGCCACCATACCTACCTACCATGGCTTTTTCAAAGTCATTCCGAGATATATTTCCATGCAACTACCACCATGATATGTGCCACCACGTCTACATTCCCATTGCATGATTGTAAGATAGCTAGCATGATGTTTCCATTGATGTCTATGCCATGCTAGATCATTTCCACGATACACTACCGAAGGCATTCCATATAGAGTCATAATTGCTCTAAGTTTTGAGTTGAAAGTGTGATGATCATCATTATTGGAGCATTGTCCCATGTGAGGAAATAAAAGAGGCAAAATAATCCAATAAAAAAAGAGGCCAAAGATCCCACCAAAATAAAAATAAAATGAGAGAAAAAGAGAGAAGGGACAATGATACCATTTTTTCCACACTTGTGCATTTTGAGCACCATGATCTTCATGATTGAGAGTCCCTTGTTTTGTCACCACCATATAGCTAGTGGGAAATTCTCATTATATAACTTGGCTTGTATATTCCAATGATAGGCTTCCTCAAAATTTCCTTAGGTCTTCGTGAGCAAGCAAGTTGGATGCACACCCACTAGTTTTCTTTAAGACCTTTCACATACGTATAGCTCTAGTGCATCATTTGTATGGCAATCCCTACTCATTCACATTGATATCTATTGATGAGCATCTCCACAGCTCATTGATATGCCTAGTTAATGTGACTATCTTCTCCTTTTTGTCTTGCAACCTCCACCATATTCCACACGATCTATAGTGCTATAAGCATGGCTCACGCTCATCTATTGCGTGAGAGTTGAAAATGTTTGAGAAAGTAAAGGTGTGAAACAATTACTTGGCCAATACTGGGGTTGTGCATGATTTAAATTCGTTGTGCAATGATGATAGAGCATAGCCAGACTATATGCTTTTGTAGGGATAACTTTCTTTTGGCCTTGTTATTTTGAAAGTTCATGATTACTTTGCTAGTTTGCTTGAATTATTATTGTCTCCACGTCAATAGAAAACTATTGTTTTCAAATCTAATGGATCTGAACATTCACGTCACATAAAAGGAATTACAAAGGAAACTTATGCTAGGTAGCATGAAAGCATGAAAAATTCATTCTTATCACGTCCCTAATCGAGGACGACCAGGAGTTAAGCTTGGGGATGCTTGATACGTCTCAAACGTATCTATAATTTTTGATGGTTTCATGCTTTTATCTTGTCTTCTTCGTATGTTTTATGTACCTTTTTATATCTTTTTGGGGATTGACTTATTGATTCACTGCCAAGTGCCAATTCCTGTTTTTTCGTGTTTTGACTCTTTTCAGATCTGATTTTAGAACGGAGTCCAAACAGAATAAAATCCCCGAAATGATTTTTTCCCGAATGAAAGAAGACCAGGGAGCCTTTGGACCAAGCCAGATGGGTCCCAGGGAGCCCACAAGCTTTCACCACGCCACTAGGGGGGAGGCGGCGGTGGGCAAGCTTGTGGCTTCCCTGGCCGCCTGCTGACCTAGGTTTTGCGCCTATATATTCCCAAATATTCCGCAAAAAATCACGGGAGCCTCAAAAATACTTTTCCGCCGCCGCAAGCTTCCGTTTCCGCGAGATCTCATCTGGAGACCCTTCCCGGTGCCCTGCCGGTGGGGACTTTGGAGGTGGAGGGCTTCTTCATCATCATCATCGCCCCTCTAATAACTCATGAGTAGTTCACTTCAAACCTACGGGTCCGTAGTTAGTAGCTAGCTGGCTTCTTCTCTCTCTTGGATCTTCAATACAAAGTTCTCCATGATCTTCATGGAGATCTATCCGATGTAATCTTCTTTGTCGGTGTGTTTGTCGAGATCCGATGAATTGTGGACTTGTGATTAGATTATCTATGATATATATTTGAGTCTTTGTTGATTTCTTATATGGATGATTTGATATCCTTGTAAGTCTCTCCGAGTCTTGGGTTTTGTTTGGACAACTAGATCTATGGTTCTTGCAATTGGAGAAGTGCTTGGTTTTGGGTTCTGCCATGTGGTGACCTTTCCCAGTGACAGTAGGGCAGTAAGGCACACATCAAGCAGTTGCCATCAAGGGTAAAAATATGGGGGTTTTATCATTGGTTCGAGATTACCCCTCTACATCATGTCATCTTGCTTAAGGCGTTACTCTGTTCTTATGGACTTAATACAATAGATGCATGCTGGATAGCGGTCGACGTGTGGAGTAATAGTAGTAGATGCAGACAGTGTCGGTCTACTTGTTTAGGACGTGATGCCTATAGAAATAATCATTGCATAGATATCATCACGACTCTGCACAGTTCTATCAATTGCTCGACAGTAATTTGTTCACCCACCGTCTACTTGCTTTCATGAGAGAAGCCACTAGTAAACACTACGGCCCCCGGGTCTATTCACATCCATGGTTTATAGCTCCGCTTTTACTTTGCTTTGTTAGTTTGTTGCTTTCAGTTCTCACTTGGCAAACAATCGATAAGGGATTGACAACCCCTTCATAGCGTTGGGTGCAAGCTTTTGTGTTTGTGCGGGAACTTGAGATACTCTTTCGCAAGATTGATACTTTGGTTCTCAAACTAAGGGAAATACTTAGCACCGCTACGCTACATCACCCTTTCCGCTTCGAGGGAACACCAACGCAAGGCTCCAAGGCCACGGGGGAAATCCTTTGCATACTTGCCTAGGAAGTCCCTTAAGGCGTAGCCGCAGCTGAAGGATTCCTGGTGCCGTTGCTGAGGAGTATCAAGCAAGACTCCAATTTCTGGCACCGTTGGAAGGTTTTTTGTTGCAGTAGGAGTGAACGCGTGGCAACCCACAATGTTGGTGTGTCCGCAATGCTCGAGCGCAGCCCGTTCTGATGCCCAGCAGCGGCGACGTCCTGGACGACCCTTTCAAGGCGCTGGCCCTGCTTCTCGAGGACCGTGCGTGTGTCCACCGGTGCCTCGTGCTGGATGATCTAACACCTGTCTACATCCCCCTGGTTACATGGTCGCGGTTCGTGAGGCGGGCTTCCATGGCGCACACCACACACGGTCTCGACACGGCCACCATGCCTGGGATGAGGAGATGGCAGCGGTGCCCGTTGGGCACCCTCGTCAATGCCTGATGGAGCAGTTGCCTTCAGCCTACACCAACAGGCATTCTGACTGGGAAGCGTCCTAGTTCGCATGGCCGTCTTCGAAGCTGTACTCTTCACCAAACTCCGGTCCTTCCATGTTTGGTCAATAATGTAACAAGTGGAA
Source organism: Hordeum vulgare subsp. vulgare (assembly GCF_904849725.1). Lineage (NCBI taxonomy): Eukaryota > Viridiplantae > Streptophyta > Magnoliopsida > Poales > Poaceae > Hordeum > Hordeum vulgare. Next base: position 263,113,158 of record NC_058519.1, on the reverse strand, counting down.
AGCCAATGAGTACTTTTGAATGTACTCGCAAACATCCCATGATATGAACAATGCAATTAAAAGGGTAACAAGTAATATGCATCTTTCGTCGATAACAACTTGGTTGTAAATAAACATGATCATGGATGCAACATAAACTAAATGTTGATTTGCAGAACAAGTTATGGTTTTCAACATATCTGTCAAGGGCTCAACACTCCTGGTTCACCCAATATGCCAAGTCACCAAACTTGGTCATAACAACTCTTATATTAACACCATTAAACACACATACTTGGTTTATGCGGAAATGACTGGACGTAGTTTAAGCAGCACCACCCAACTGTCCTTGGCCGTGGACACGGCTATTTGAATAGTTCTACACTCTGTAGAGGTAATATACTGGACCGATGAGATTCGGGAAACTTCCGTGTCATCCACAACTCACGGTATATAACATACCTGAGGTAAGTACCCGATCAATGCCTTTCCCCTGACGATACTAGACAAAGAGGTCCACTCGATTGGTACCCATCCCACATGTTGTACGTCTTACGAGCACCCACTCTAGACAGTATCAAAGATGCGGGACCAACGGTGTGCCTGGAACACGTAAAAACGGCATAGTCGCCCTACCTGGAACGACCCCATCACGAGAGTGACCACCCATCACTCCCGCCACTAGTAATATGGCTCTTTGCTAGCACCGACCAGAGTAATCAACAAAGCCCCGTCCCATAAATGGGTAACATGGTCGTACATGTAAGGTTGGGACGGTCGACACATCATAAATCTATTCCCATTTCCGAAACCATACACAAACAAAATACCCAGTGCACCACTTCACCAGAAGTGGCCGCCTAATTCATCATCACCCTCGGGCATTAGTGGCACCCGACCGGGTTTTCATAAACCATTGATTTATACCAACATCATGCTCATGCTACTACTATTCTAGCTTTACTTGTCAACAACATATTAGCATGACCCTCATAGGTGGTAGGATCATGGGAAAAACTTAGCGTGACACTCATCGGTAACATATGTTCTCTACATAGGATTTTGCTTCAATGATTTACCGATGCTTATGATCACATGAAATGGAAATATTTTCTCTACTAGCATGCAATATAACATATGTTCAAAACATGGTCAAAGGGTGGCTTGCCTTGGTCAGCTAGGTATCCGGGGTCTTCGAGATCTTCAAGTCCAACTCCTTCGTCGCACGAGTTTTCTATCGTTGTAATAAATAGAAAGCAATTAGTGGCTCACTCCAAAACGATGACAAAGTCACATTAAAAATGTTGTTTAATTCTGATAAATCCACATTGTTATTTTAAAATTATTTGTCTCTGGTTTTAGTGAAAGAATATTTTTGAAATCAATATAACATAAGCAAAACTTTTCCAAATTAACCCTTATTATTATTATAAAACAGAATAGTTGTTGCAAAAATTCATCCACGGTTTCTGTTAAATACTACACATTTTTAGAATAATAACAACGAAAGAATTATAATTTTTCAATAGATAAATCTTTTTTTAAATCATTTAAAACCAGGTTTTAAATAAAAATAAAAGGCTACAACCCCGCCCTGGCTTGGCCTGGGACTGGGCCTGCGCAGAGGCCAACCAAACAGCCTGCGCAGGCACGCACGCCGTTAGGTTGGAACCTAAGGCGCGGGCCCCTGCTGTCAGTGGCTGCGGGCACCGAGGGAGAGAGAGATGGGCCACCGACAGGTGGGGCACACCTGTCAGGGTCGTCTCCTACCACTGGCCAGAGAGGAGGAGGAGCACACGGTGTGGCTACCGATGTCCTCAGGCCCTAACAACGACAGGAATGGGTCCGGCTTGTCGTCGTCTACCTGCTGGTGGTCGAGTTGATGAAGAAGGGGATCTGGTTCAACGACGACTAGGTTGCCGTGGCGGAGGGGTTGCGGGTGAAGGTGGAAGTGGCAGCTACGGGCATGTATTAGCTCGGGGAAGAGAGGGGAAAGCTTCTTGGGGTCATGGCGAGTGTTTTGATGGGCAGAGGACGCGAGAGCCGACGTGTAGCTGGAGATCAACCGAAGCTTTGAGGTGGAGGGGCCTCGGTCGATCTCGACCACTGGGGCTCTACTTGCTCAACGGGGTGGCTAGGGTGGTGATTGAGGTCTCGGTAAGGTGGATTGAGGGGTTCTGGAGTGAGGGCAGGGGCTATTTATAGGCCCGCGACGGTGAGCCGACTCGGGAGCGTCGGTGATCCACTGTGGCATGTATGGGGGTGCAGAGATAGGCTGGGGTCGAAGCCACGGTCTCAGGACGTGGTTTTGGATCTGCAGGGCTCACTGCGAGAGAGAGGGAGAGAGGAGAGGCGAGCTATCATGGCCGCGCTCCTCTGGCACTTCTGGTGCACGCGGGCACGCGTCACACCAGCTCTTAGCGCGGAAAAGGAGGGGCCTGGGGGGTGCCTAATGCAGAGGGGCTGTCGGGGGAGAGGAGAGACACCGCGGGGAGGCTGGAACTGGTCGAGGGAGTCTCCCCAGCTTGGTTGCTCTTTGTGGCGCGCCCAAAGCGTAGCTTTGGCATGCCATGGCATATTGGCGCTCTCGGGTGCCTTGGACGTGTCTAGCGTGTCCCAGGCACTGGCTTGGAGATGCCTAGCCGTTGGAGTCCCGTGGGAGCCTTGGCTGGTCAAAGGATGATAGGGAAACAGGTGCTGTCAGCCTTGGGTTGAAGCTATAATTGAAGATTTTGGTTTATCTACTTTGAACCAGAGAGGGGCGACTTGATTGGAGTTAGGCATTGATGTCAGCCACCTAATATATGACTTTGGGAGAAAGGGATTGGGTTTAGCTAGGGTTAGGAGGGGGTTTACTCAACTGTCAGAAGGTGCTCGACAACGGTTTGGGGTGGTTGCACCCCACCACTGGCTATGGAACTTAACAGGATTGGGTTTGGTGCTAAAACATGGGGCTACACCAAGTTTGAGCTCCAATGAACAAGTTTAGCTTTGTGAACTTGAAAACAACCCTAAATGACCAGATATGTTCCTTCCAAAGGGAGTGTGGGAAAATCAAGTCCCATAAATCCCATTTTTGGCATGCAGTCCTCATTTGTGGTATTAGGCACTCCTGCAAAGTTTCAGCTCAATTGAATAAACTTTGCTATGTAGAGTTTCTCTAACTACATACTCGACAGAAGGGGTTTTGCAATTATTAGGTGACCTTAACCACCTTGGATCAAGGTGAAACTTTATATGGGCACCAAATATGGCTTAGGGAAACCACTGGAATTTTCTAGGAATTTATTGAGAATATTTCCTTTGGAAATATTTCAAAAGTAAAAAACAGACACAATAGGTTTCTAGGGTTTTAGTCAAATATTTATAATATAAATACGGGTTGAAAATCTTATGTATGGAAAATATATGTCCTTCTAAGTATCTCCAAATTTTCTCAGATTTTTCTAAGGCAGAAAAGTATTTTTCCATATATGAATACCATTTTCGGACTCAGAAATGGACATGCAAATAAAATAGGAAAATAATTCATAAAATAATTATTTTATGGTTTTCGTGAACTAAAATGGTTCTAGAACCAGATCACCAACTCTGGGTAAGAGCCCTTCTGGCCATCAAGGACTTGTAGTGCAACCCAAGGAAGGGTTTTGAATTAACCAGAAATAAGAAAAGGGGGTTTTTTAAATAATTTAGTTAGGAGAAATATGGTTTTTGATATCACACACTCAAGCATACAAGCATACAATGACAATCATGGCACTCACAACATTTGTTTTGAAAATTTTTTAATAAACTCAGATTTTTGAATTACAGAAAAAATGATAGTCAAAACAGGGTGTGACAAACCTATCCCCCTTACAAGAATGTCGTCCCCGAGATTCCTAAGCTAGGTGCTAAAAAGGTACGAAATTTCAGATCGGAGATAGTCTTCACGCTCCCATGTTGCTTCTGCTTTGGTGTGGTTGCTCCACCGAACCTTGAAATACTGGATGGTGCGGCTTCTAGTGCAACGCTCTGCTTCATCCAGGATGCGGATCGGCCTCCCACGATAAGTGAGATCTGGCTGAAGGTCAATGACCTGATGGTCAATGTCCTTATAATGATTTGGACGGTTTGGCGCTTGGAGACACTTCCGAAGTTGTGACACATGGAAGACGTTGTGCACACCTGAAAGTTCTGGAGGTAGATCCAACTGGTAAGCAACTTCTCCATGCTTTGTCGTGATCTTAAAAGGTCCAATGAACCTTGGAGGAAGTTTCCCCTTGACGTGGAAACACTTGGTTCCCTTGAGAGGTGTGAAACGGAGGTACACCTGGTCTTCAAGGTTGAACTCCAATTCTCTGCGGTGAGAATCCACATAGCTCTTTTTTCGCGACTTGGTTGCCTTCGAGTTTTCCCTGACAAGCTGCACCTTATCTTCCTCCTCTTGCAGAAGTTCTGGCCCGAAAATCAACCCTTCACCGGTTTCGGACCAGTTGAGTGGGGTGCGGCACTTTTATCGATACAACACATCAAATGGGGCCATCTGGAGACTGGACTAGTAGTTATTGTTGTATGAGAACTCAGGGAACGGCAGAGAGTCTTCCCATTTGGCACCATGTGCCAAGACACAAGCACGGAGCATATCTTCGAGTATCTAGTTCACTCATTCTGTCTGTCCGCCTGTCTTCAGGTGGAAGGCGGTTCTGAAAGAGAGCTTGGTTCCGAGGACTTCTTGGAACTTCTTCCAGAATTTTGAGGTGAACTGCGTGCCTTGGTCAGATACAATCTCCTTGGGAACTCCGTGGAGACTCACTATATGATGGATGTACAGACTAGCCAACTGGTTTCCATCATAAGTGTTGTTGACTGGAATAAAATGGGCCACCTTGGTCAGATGGTCGACAATGACACATATGGAGTTATGCCCTTTGCTTGACCTGGGCAACCCAGTGATGAAGTCCATGCCGATTTGGTCCCACTTCCATTCAGGCACTTGGAGAGGTTGTAGCAGTCCAGCAGCTCGGTGATGCTCATCCTTGACTCGGTAGCACACGTCTCACTTGGCAACATAAGACGCTATCTCTCTCTTCATGCCATGCCACCAGAATCTTTCTCGGAGATCTTGATACATCTTGGTACCACCGGCGTGAATAGAGTAGCGTGTGTCATGAGCTTCCTGCAGGATCAAGTCCTTGAGTTCTGCCTTGTTGGGTACGCATAAACTTTTCCCAAACCACACTACTCCTTGCTCATCCACCGAAAATTCCGGGGCCTTGCCTTCCTGGATCTTTTTCTTGATGCCTTCAATGCTCTTGTGCCCCTTCTGGGCCTCCTTGATATCGTCAGCCAGTGTTGGTTTTACTTTGATGTTAGCCAGGAATCCTGGTTCAACTAGCTCCAACCCGAAGCTACCCATTTCTTCATATAAGGCGGGTAGCCTTTCCTTGAGGATAACATTCAAGGTGTTGGCCTTCCTGCTTAAGGCATCAACCACTACATTGGCCTTACCAGGGTGGTATTGAATGATGAGGTTGTAGTCTTTGATTAACTCCAACCTTCTTCGTTGCCTCATATTTAATTCCCTTTGAGTAAAGATATACTTCAGACTTTTGTGGTTAGAGTACATTTCACATCGCTTCCCAGAAGGTAATGTCGCCATGTCTTTAGGGCTTGCACTACAACTGCCAACTCGAGATCATGGGTGGAATAATTCTCCTCATGCGGGCGAAGTTGCCGTGACAGATATGCCACGACCCTACTGTCTTGCATTAGGACTCCACCGAGCCCGGTTCTGGAGGCATCACAATATATCACAAACTCCATGTTGATATCTGGAGTAGCCAATACCGGGGCGGTAGTCAATCTCTTCTTCAACTCCTGGAAGCTTGCATCACAGTCCGGTGTCCATTCGAACTTCTAGCCTTTCTTCAAGAGTTGAGTCATGGGTGAGCGATGCAGGAGAATATTTCTACGAACTTGCGGTAATATCCCACGAGTCCGAGGAAGCTCCTGACTTCCTTCACGTCGATTGGCAACTCCCATTTGGTTACCATAGTAATCTTGGATGGATCGACCGCCAATCCAGTTGCCGTCATGGTATGACCCAAGAATCCAACTTCGTTCAGCCATAATTGCCATTTAGTGAATTTGGCGTAAAGTTGGTGCTCTCAAAGTGTAACGACTAAGATGCGGTCCTTTCCGATTTAGGGTTCGAGGCCCCAAAATGGAAAGAAGCGCATCTAAGGGTTTCACAAGCAAGATAAACATAGCACATATGTAAATAAAGAATGACAAATAGGGAATCATTTGCCATCTGATAGATAATATCAGAGTTTACATCACACATTTATTCAGACAAGGTAGTTCTGCTATGGACTAAAAAACATGAGAAAAGGCTATGCTATCCCGGATGCTTGCCCACGATCAGTGCCATGCCTCCATCTTCTAGATAGTTCACGTACATGCGGTCGTTCTCCTCATCGTACTGCTACGCTAGCTACGTGCCATCGGGATCACCTTTGTCGGGCATACCTGTACCAGTTGGGGGTGCTGAAGTGATCTGTGAGCCACATGGACACAGCAATCTATGACCTCGGTACAGAAACTAGTCAAGTTATTAGGTAAGGAAAGTTCAGTGTTTAGGTTGCAGCATCCTAAGCATGTATGGTGGCTAACTTACGTGGAACCAGTTATTGATGTGGTGATCTACACTAGCGGTCGAAGACTAGCTGATCACTAAGTGATCCTGAACACCTACTTACGTCAAACATAACCCCACCATGTTCCCGATCGAAGAGAGGTCTTCGAAGGGGAAAGTTACGGTTACGCACACGGTTGGCAGTTTTATTAGAATTAGTTCAAGTTATCTATAACCGGGTGTTAACAAATATTCCAAGTTGCCACATAACCACGGGCACGGCTTTCCGAAAGATTAAACCCTGCAAGGGTGCTCCAACTAGTCCACCACAAACGTTCACGGGCCGCAAAGTAATCCTCTATCACGAATCTCGTGATCTCATCGGATTCCTTGGAGGAAAACCTCAACTCTGGGGAGAACCAAAGCTTCACCGGGAATCCTATACGCAAGATATATCGCTAAGGTAAAACGAGACTAGTAGGACCTCCCGTCGGGTCGACGACCCCGATAAGAGCCGCGTATATCAGTCTCACAACACGACGGATGAGCTACGCGCACGATGGCCTGATAGAAATCACTCAAGTTGCCCTGAGTTGGCCCCGAACAGTGCTCAGGTTTGGACCAACACTCATGAGGAGTACTGGCCCGGGTTGTTGATTAATTCCTCGTGGTAGCTATTCCCTATGCAGATTATTATTAAGTGATTAGCAAATTAAAACCAATGTTGGGTCATGTCGGACAAGTCTTAACACTACACGATTTATCAAGGGGGTCCCCATAACAACCCCGAACGTGTTAGGAGCGATTAGTTATGGAATCAAACACCGGTAGCCAAAAACTATGGCATAAATAATGGAACAAAACACCCAGAAAAAGGCTAGTCCTCCCGTCATTCACCAAGTATATATGTGCATTAATTAAATAACAGATTTAACATAATGATATCAACTCATTTTATCACATGAGACAATTGCACCTGCAACTAGGAACACTAACATTAGAAGCTGAGCAAGCCTAATTAGCCATTCAATATTATCTAGGAGGAGAAGGTGTTCCGGTTTCATGGAAATATCAGGATGCAATTATTTCAGTGGTATGCAGCGAGCATATGACGAAGGAAACATGAATCAAGGCACAACAAAACTAGAGATGGTATCAAGGTCACATCATCTTGCATGTGATGTCTTAAGCTTGGAACTACTCTTGTTCGTCCTGCACGTACTCTCTGGAGTCCACGTACTCGCTCTCTGATCCTGGTGCTACCCAACATAAACATAGAATCCAATGAACAACAGCACAACATGATGCATCAAACACATGATGCATGAGATGAGAATGAACATGCATCTTCTAATCCAGTCACTTGCATATGCATGAGAAGAAAAGACAAACTTCTGGATAGAACTTCACTCTAAGCTATCTTGACATGCATGAAGATGACTTAAATAGATGCATCACGAGAAAACGATGCAAAATCATATAAAGAACGTTACGATCGGAGATACGGATCAATCGGAAACTACGAAACAAGATATGGAGTTCTACGGATCAACTCTACCACAAGCACTCTCCAATGGCATACATCGGGTATTCCCAGGTTGCTAAATCACCAAACAAACAAGTATAGATGGGGAGGTGCAAAGAAACTAACCACACCATCAACTATGATCTCACAAGCATCAAAACAACAAAACTATACAATCTGTCCTAAACAACATCATAGCAGTTTGAGAGCAACATACAAGGCACCTACAACCACTCAAATGTGCCAATTAAGATATGTTGCAGAAGCTATTCAAAACCTCTACAAGCATGAGCAAAAAGATAATACAAAGGAGTTACACACAGCAAGATCTACAGCTGCTAACTTGGAAAATAATATCAGTTTTCAGGGACTTAGTGAAAATCTCAGATTCTCACCAGCTGTTTATGCTGTGAAGCATTTTGACAGCACCTAGAACAATATCTACATGAAGTGAAATGGAATGAAAATTGACACAGAGCTAGACAAACACAAAATCTACAACTCTCTAGTTGATTGCAAGGGCTGATTCACAACACATGAACTTTTGCAACCACAACTACAAGGGAACAAAATAACATCAATTTCTCAGACTTAGTGAAAATCTCAGATTTTCACTAAACTGATAATTTCAGCCACATGCCTACTTTGAAACAACACAACTTGCAAATATAAACTCCTAAGCATGAAACAACACCACCATGCTGTGGAGGTGTTCAATCTCTACTGCCACAACAAGGAATCATCCTCTTAAGCTCATCACATCACATGGAACCAACCTCTAAACTTAGAACAAAACAGAAAAATGACATTCCCAGAAAGTGTTCCAAAGGGAAATCTGATTCCACCAATGGATTCCTGGGATGATTCTACCCCAAAAACATATATAATACCTAGGTACTTGCATAGAACAAATAGGCACAAAGCTAAGATGAAAAACTACATGGAATCACATGATGCAAATAGTGCCAAATCACATGTGTTGCACACTAGTTCATTACCTACACATGCACTTGCACACTCTCATCACTCCAATGGTGCACATGAGGGGTAGACCTCATGTTCATGTGCCTTAGCACACCACCACAACACCACATACACACATACATCAAGTACACATAAACTAGCACCTACACATGCTATTTAAAACACACACACTTACTTACACTCACATCATGCATACCTACACCTACACATACAAGCTTGCACCAAGTCCTCACTAAGGCAAACCATGCCTTGGCATGTGGGTGTCACACACACACATGCACACACACACATGCACACACCACATGATCACCTACACACACACAAGCACATGGGTGCTTGCACACTCATAAGCACACCTCATGCACATACACTAGTGCCCTTATGCACAAGCTCACACACATCACCAGATGCACCTACATATGTTGTCGTGGTTTTGTCATGGCAGATGTCCTCGTGAAAGGACTTAGTGTTGGAGCCATCGCAGCTTGGTGGCGACTCAAAGGGGTTATGTGGGAGCGAGACAGAGATTTACCCAGGTTCGGCCCTTCGTGAGGAGGTAAAGGCCTACGTCCTGCCTGGAGTTTGTATTGATGATGTTTCAATTACAAGGGGGCGTAACTCGCCTGACCTAGCACTCGATGATTTCTAACCTGCCCTCTCCTTCCCTGGGACTCACCTTTATATACAGGTCGAGTCCTTAGGGTTTACAAGGGTCCTTTCCTTTACACAAATCATGATTCTTCCGATCTCTAAGTCGCCATCTTTCCAAGACTTGGAGATCTTCCCTACTATGGACTTCTCCCGAAGGTCCTGAACCATCATACGACTCCCACCCTCGCTGGGCCAAGGCTGGGACCACTTGGAGTTGAGCCGCCAGCTTGGGTGACCCGGCCCAACTAGGGCGGGTTACCCAACAGATAATATCCCCAACATTAGTCCCCAGATTGACTTGAATTTTTTCACGCCAATATCCTCACCCAGTTAGGAGCGATTCATCTCTCTCTTTTTACGCACCATGTACTTAAACCGCCATCAGTTGCGGAAAAACTCAAGTCGCCGAACCACTTCTTGTTGGCGCCTTCTTATCCCTTTAATCTCGGAAGAGATGATGACATAATATCCAACGGATCCTTCGGTATCTCTATCCGAAAATTTCGGGGCGCCATCATGGCGAATCTTTATCTTTTTGGCAGTTCCCGCTCGTGGCGCCTCGATCCTAGCGCCCGACCTGATAAATAGGTGGGAGGAGGAGACAGGGCACATTTCCACCTACCCATCTTGTCGCCCCCTTCTTCCTCGCCATCGCACCGAGAGCCTCGTCGCCACCCGAGAGCTTTGTCGCCGCCCGAGCACTTCGTCGCCGCCCGAGATCTCCGTCGTCACCCGAGAACATCGTCGCCGCCCGAAGGCTTCTCTGTCGTCCGAGCACTTCGTCGCCGCCGGAGATCTTCGCTGCCGTATCGAGATCTTCGTTGTCGTCCGAGATCTTCGTCGTCCTCCGGGAGCTGCTGAACGTGCGACGTCGCTGCGAATCTTTCTTCGGACACCCCCAACTGCGCTTACCAGGTCAACCTCCCGCCATTGTAGGCAGATCTAAGCTTTTTGAAGTTCATGTCCACTATTCCTTTAGAACATCGCGAATAGCTTCGTAATTCCCGGCTAGTCGGTGGTTACGATAGTGAACACAACAACATTTTCCATGCCCTCAGTTGCTTAGCCTTGATTTGCAGACTTAAAAAGGATTTCACTGGATCAACCGTACTATTTTCATCTTGGTCATAGGCCGTTTTACCCAGACCTTTTCGCATTCATTTCTGCATGTTCTGTAGATCCATATATTACTGCCTGTCGCGTGAAAACTGTTTATAGATTCATACTTCACCATTTTTGCAGACACCACTGAAGCTCTGAACCATCTTTCCTTTAAGTAGTAAGAATTTCATAAGTCGCCCTGGTATCCTGACCCGGACCTTTATCGGCGAGTCAAAAACTCCCTCAGCTATCAGGCAAAATGTTTGGCGAGTCAAATGATCTGTTTCACCAATTAGTAGATGCTTGGCGAGTTAATTTACCCGTAATTTTGTCCCTTTGTAGCATGGGCACCGTTTTCAAAAGTGGTAGGCTCCCGACGAAGGTTGATGATACTGGAATCATCAACTGTGTGAAAACGGGGAATCTGGACCCTCAAGAGGTTATCGGTTGACGTTCCGGGTGAGGAGAGGAGATCCCCAACCCAAAAGAAGGGGAGATTGTTGTTTTTGTTGAACACCTTGAACGGGGTTTTAAGCCGCGTCGATCAAAATTCCTCAGAGATGCCATGACCTTTATGAATGTCCGCCTCCAGGACATAGGGCCCAAATCGATGACCAATTTATGCCAGTTCCAGGTGTTCTATGAGGCCTACTTGCGGATGGAACCCTCAGTTCCTTTATTCTGGTACTTCTTCCATTTGAATCGGCAGACAGAATTTTCCAATGGCCCTAGGTTGGAGCTTGGAGGTGTCAATGTTCAACACCGTAGGGATAGTTCATTCCCGTCACTCGCCATGCCAAGCCATCCCAAAGGCTGGGGCGAGTCTTGGTTTTACTGCCAGGAGACTTCGCCTGAGGGTGAGAACAAGCTTCTTGGCTATAGGAAGGATCGCCTTCCAACAAATTTCAAACTCCCAGACAAGCTCACCGAAAAAGAGGAGTCAGATTTTATCCCAGTACTGTCCGAGTTAAGATCTCTGACAAACAACGGCCTTACTGGGGTTGACATAATCCGCTGCTGGGTCGAATGGCATATCCTCCCCTTAAGTCGCTGGGATGGATTAATGTGTGATTCTGATGGTACCCTGGATCACCCTCAGTGCTACTTCCACACAGCACTGACAAAAAATGATATTGTAACCATCATCAAGAAATTGACCGGCGAACCCGCGGCCAAGTGCGGCCAAATAGGTCTTAAGCCGTTCTGCAAGATCAACCCGGCACCAAAGGTAAATAACTTGACCCGCTTTTTGCTTTATTCCTTCCGTCTTACTTGAGCTAAGACCTCCTATAAATAAAAAATGCCATTTCAGAAAGGTGACAAATTCTGGTCCATGAGGCCAAAAAAGATGGCCTTGAAGCAAGCCAGGCCGCCTCCAAAGAAGAAGTCCAAGGTCAAGGGCAAAGTCGCCGTCACTAAGCCATCTGACGCCGATGAATCCCAAGTCGGCGACGTACTTTCAGAGGTAAAAATCCATCCTCTTTAACTCACCATTCATTGTTGATAGTTTTGTGGTTACGCCTGTGTAACTCTTGTGTAGAATGAGGACAATGAAAGCCAGGAAGACTCCATAGAGGTAATTTCTGTTTCCTCCGACTCATCTTCTCCTGCACCTAAGCCGGCTAGGTGAATTTGTGGGAAAGTTCCCTTCTCACACCCAAATGCTTGTTTGGATCCAAATTTCCTTTTGAAGAAAGCGCAACATGCCTCAAATCGGAACACTCGGAATCATTCTGGAAACTTAGTGTCCGGGTTACCAACAAGAACCAAGAAAAGGCAAAATGAGGTATCTTTTAATAGCACCTCTTCCTTTCCTTTTGGACCGCGTTTATAACTCGCTCACATCTTGAAATGTTACTTTTGCAGAGTTCTCCTCCTTCATCCGACGACACAGTGATGTCAGCACTTCCAACGATGATCTGCGTCCCAGGGTAAGTCTTTTATTACACTTACCTTGTCCTGATGGTGGTAATGTTTGTTTCTTTAAGCACACCCCTTTTCGTTTTAGGGCACAGGTGAAGAAAAGGAAAACTGGCGGGTCAACTCCCATTACAGCTTCGGAGCCTGTTGAAAAATCGGCGCCGATCCAGGATAACCCGGCCTAAGATAAACCTGAAGATCAAGTGGATCTCCCAAGTCCATTGAAAACAACAGAAGACCCAGACGATGTGGTCATCACCGGCACTCGCTTTTCTAAGCCGGCCATAACAGTTTTATCGAAGCATGTATCATCATCAGCTCAACCTCCTATTGAGCATGAACTTTCCAAGGCTAAGCTCTCCCAGTATGAGAATCTTGAATTCAGAGAACTTTGCTCGGGCTTTGCAAGTCGCCTAGAGGCGAGTTATGAGATGGAAAAAAGTCTGCTTCTCATGCTGAAGAAAAAACACGAGGTACGTCTTATTGCATACTGTATTATCCTTATTAACCCCCAAGGGTCGGGTCATCAGTAAAAAGATGAGCCGTGTCTTAATAGTAAAATGAATATGTCGACCTGTAACCCCAAGGGTCGGGTCATCTGTAAAAAGATGAGCTGGGTCTTGATAATTGAAGAAAAACTTTCGACCTGTAACCCCCAAGGGTCGGGTCATCTGTAAAAAGATGAGCCGGGTCTTGATAATTGAAGAAAACATTCGACCTGTAACCCCCAAGGGTCGGGTCATCTGTAAAAAGATGAGCCCGGTCTTGATACTGTATAATTTGTCTAAAAAATTATGCATTAGCCCCCAAGTGTCAGGGATGTTGCTTGCAATAATTCTGAGACTTTCCCCTTGATTATATATTTCGACAGGAATCACTTACCCAAACCGAATCAGCATTTGGCGACTTGAAGAAAAATTTAACCGATCAGCAGGATGCCCGGGCAAAATCAGAAGAGAAGTGTCAACTGATCTTATCTGAGATGGAGAAGCAAAAAGCCGACTTAAAAAAGGCTCAAGCTGATCAAGATGCCCTGATAAAGCGAGCAGAAAAAGCTGAAGCTAAGTTGTGTACTGCGCAACAAGAGCTGGCCAGCTTAAAGCGACATATTTCCAACATGGCACAAGCCGTCTTTGGTAAAAACCAAACCCTGACCTTGCACTTTGTAAATAAATAACTTGTAGAAATCGCTGACCATCATTACTCCTTATGCAGGTCCGAGAGCCGCCAATCTTCAAAACGATTGTGTCCTGATGCTGAAGGTGATTTACACGCTGATGGAGCAGCTGTACACCGGAAGTGTGCTGACTGTGAAAGGAGTGATGGGTGCCAAGGAACCCATAACATCAATAAAGAAGATGCTTGGCTACTTATCTACTCTTCCTCCTCAAATTGGTGAGCTAACTCGGTCTACTGCCCGAAAAGGAGCACTAACTACGCTGAGTCGGTGTCTCGCGTAGGCTCCAGAAATAAACCCTGAAGAGGTAGCAGCAGGCTTTCCCCAGCTCAAGGATGACGGGTCAGAATTTGCTGAAGAGGATTACCAGCGTGTTGTCAAAGAATCCCGTTTGGCAGCGACTCAGCTTGCCGCAAGCTTGGATTTATCAAAATACCAAGACGCATATGACAACAAGAACAAGAAAGTTAACCCGCCAACCTTTGTAACGATCAGCTTAACTCCGCGTCGACCCAAGAATCCTTTTGACTTGGAGGTGGATCTCTCATCAGTGCTGAACGATGAAAATGAGTTTGCCGCGTTATCCAAGTGTAACTGGGTACTGGGCGACTTGCAAATTGAAGTTGGCCAGAGCTCGCAGCAGGCTGATCCGAGGACATCAGTAGAATAAACCTTCATAGATTTGGCCATAAGAGCCATGTAATAAGTCTTTTTAGAGATCAAACTGCTTCTGTGATGTCTTGAAAAACCCTTATGTCGCCCTTAAGGCGCTTTAGAATGCTTGACCCGCCGTCAAGGCGTTTTTATGATGCTTGACCCGCCATGGCTAGAATGATTTTGATCATCAACCTGTTAGGCTTAAAAACATATATCAAATCATCTCGGTGAGCAATGGATGATAATAAATAATAATCGACACAAGATATTTGAGGCAAGTCAGAAAAATGTCTGAAAGACCTTGTGGTAGTGCCAGGAAGGTAAAAAATAGCAATTTCGTCGGCTCATCAGGTCGCGACAGGATAGGACGAGTTAAATAAACTCAAGTGCTACCCGAGGGAGACTTTTGTCTAAAAAGCTCAAGTATTTAGACCGGCTGATCAGTCATGAGTCAAGCTTCAGTGAAGCGGGTTCAGTGAACCAATGGTTTCTCTATTTTCCATGTGAGGTGTTAGCTGGTACCAGACATGTTTTAACCAAGGCGAGTTCAGGGTCCATCAGCGGAGTAACTCGCCAAGAGTTCATGGGTCCATATGGCGATTCGGCCAACACACAGTCCAGTATAAAATTATGTAATGCGGTAAATTTTCGCAGGCCAAATGGGTAAAGGCTGATCTCAGTGAGAGGAAACCCCCAAGTGACCTATGATTAAGGGAAAGACCGTCATAGGATTGTAGAAGCGTATACGCTATTACCACAAAACGACTTGAGAACAAACTGCCCTCAAGTAAGCCGGCCTAATCCACGGAATCATATAAGGCGCATATGTTTGAATCGCGCAGTTGTAGCGACTTCGATCCTCTTTGGCTTATCGATACCCAGTTTTGTAATAAGTGCATCGTGGCGACTTAAGCTCTTTGGTATGGATAGCGTCCATGCTTGGGCGACTTCTTGAAGAATAAAAATAAAGATCCATACTTTTCAATAAGATGAATTAGCAGGAAAGCCCCCAATCTGGGAGGCATCAATTTTATTGCTTAATAAGAAATGAAAAACTTACAAAATGTAGAGCTAATAGCTCAAGTGTAATAAGGACGCAAGTGGGCTATGTTCCAGGGGCGAGTTGACTCAGCCTCCATGGTTGGCCGATCAGGCCGTAGATCCACCAGATAGTAGGACCCGTTGCGAAGGCTTTTGCTGACGACGAACGGTCCTTCCCATGGTGGTGATAACTTATGCATGCGGGTACGATCTTGTATCAATCGAAGCACTAAGTCGCCCTACTGAAAAGTTCGGCTCTTGACCCAGCGGCTGTGATAACGCCGTAAGTCCTCCTGATAAATGGCCGATCGGGCTGCAGCTAAATCACGTGCTTCCTCCAAAGCGTCCAAAGAATCTTGACGCGCCAACTCGTTGTCCTGTTCCACATAAGCGGCAACTCTGGGCGAGTCATGCCTAATGTCAGTGGGAAGAACGGCTTCTGCTCCATATACCAGAAAGAAGGGAGTAAAACCCGTAGAACGGTTCGGGGTGGTCCGGATGCTCCATAGTACTGAAGGAAACTCCTCAACCCAACACCCCGGGGTACGTTCCAGGGGAACCATGAGTCGGGGTTTGATTCCTCGCAATACTTCCTGATTCGCCCGCTCCACCTGTCCATTAGATTGCGGGTGAGCTACTACAGAAACATCAAGCCGGATGCGCTCACGATGGCAAAACTCCTGCATCGCTCCTTGAGAGAGATTAGTGCCATTGTCAGTAATAATGCTATGCGGATATCTGAACCGGAAGATCAATTTTTCCAAGAATTTGACCGCTGTCTCCGCATCGCAAGCTCCAACAGGTTCTGCTTCAACCCACTTGGTGAACTTATCAACCGCCACCAGCAGATGAGTTTTTTTGTTGGACGACATCTTAAAGGGGCCAACCATGTCTAACCCCTAGACCGCGAAAGGCCATGTGATGGGTATCATCCTTAGTTCTTGAGCCGACACATGGGCCTGTCATCCATAACATTGGCATCCGTCACATCGACGAACTATCTCCTCTACATCTGCATGGGCCGTCAACCAGAAGAAACCATGACGGAACGCTTTTGAAACCAAGGAGCGTGACCCGGCGTGATGCCCACAATCCCCGGAATGAATGTCGTTTAGAATTATGCATCTTTCTTCGGAGGAAATACATCTTTGGAAAACCCCGGAAGTGCTTCGTTTATATAATTCGCCATTGATGATCACCATGGATTTGCTTCGCCAAACGATTTGGTCAGCCAATACTTTATCCGAAGGTAACTCACCTCGGGCGAGATAGGCCAGATACAGAAGAACCCAATCCGGCGTAACATGGAGAGCCGCCACGAACTAAGACTCGGGGTCTGGTATTGCCAACTCCTCCTCCGAGGGCAACCTCACGGAAGGATTATGCAGAGTATCTAGAAAGACATTGGGGGGAACGGGCTTACACTGGGAACCGAGACGTGAAACGGCATCAGCTGCTTCGTTAAGGCGTCGGTCGATGTGATCGACCTGATAGCCATGGAGTGACCCGCCACATCAGACACAGCCCTCCTGTAAGCCGCCATCATGGGGTCCCGAGAATCCCAAGTACCTGAAACTTGCTGAGCCACCAAATCAGAATCGCCAAAACGTCTGACCCGCGTAAGGTTCATCTCCTTGGCGAGTCGCAAGCCATTAAGAAAAGCTTCGTATTTCGCAGCGTTGTTGGTACATGGAAACATGAGTCGGAGGACATAGCAGAATTTGTCCCCTTGAGGCGATATCAGCACCACGCCAGCCCCCGAGCCTTCCAACTGTCTAGACCCGTCAAAATAAATAGTCCAGTATGTAAGCTCAGGCCTGTCTTCCGGGATCTGTAACTCGGTCGAATCATTGACGAAATCAACCAAGGCCTGAGACTTGATAGCCGTGCGAGGGGTGTATCGTACGTGCTGCGGTCCGAGTTCGATTGCCCACTTGGCGATTCGCCCTGTCGCTTCCCGATTCTGGATGATGTCCCCGAGGGGAGCGGAGCTAACCACTGTGATTTGATGCTCTTGGAAATAATGTTTGAGCTTCCGGCTTGCCACAAAGACCCCATAAACCAACTTCTGCCAGTGTGGGTATCGCTACTTGGAAAGAGTTAGCACCTCGCTGATGAAATACACCGGGCGTTGCACTGGATATTCCTTCCCTTCCTCCTTCCTTTCGACGACCACTGCGACACTCACCGCTTTGGAGTTTGCCGCAATATACAAAAGCATGGGCTCTTTCTTAGTAGGGGCGGCCAAGACCGGCGGGTTGACCAGCTGCTGTTTTAAGGCTTCGAAAACTTAATTGGCTTCGTCTGTCCAAACAAAATGGTCAGATTTCTTAAGCAATTGATAAAGGGGAATAGCCTTTTCTCCCAGACAGCTTATGAAGTGACTTAAGGCCGCAATACGACCTGCCATCCGTTGGACTTGATCGATATTCGCTGGTTTCCCAAGGGAAGTAACCGCCTTGATTTTGTATGGGTTAGCTTCAATGCCGCGCTCAGACACCAAGAAACCCAACAATTTTCCTGCAGGAACACCAAAGACACACTTGGTGGGATTAAGCTTCATCTGGTATACCCGCAGATTATCAAAAGTTTCCTTTAGATCTCCCATTAGTGTTTCCTTCCTGTGTGTTTTAACCACAATGTCATCAACGTAAGCATGAACGTTGCGTCCGATTTGGCCACGGAGGCAATTTTGGATGCAGCGCTGATAAGTCGCCCCTGCACTCTTGAGTCCAAATGGCATGGACACATAGCAAAAAGCCCCGAAGGGGGTTATAAAAGCTGTTTTTTCGTGATCTTCCACGACCATCTTGATTTGGTGATATCCGGAATAAGCGTCTAGGAAGCACAAACGTTCGCATCCTGCCACTGAATCAATAATTTGATCGATGCTGGGAAGGGCGAAATGATCCTTTGGACAGGCTCCGTTCAGATCCGTGTAATCAATGCACATATGGAAGGTACCGGTCTTCTTTAGCACTAGGACCGGGTTAGCCAACCATTTGGGTGGAAGACCTCTACGATGAATCCAGCGGCCAAGAAACAGGCAACTTCCTCCCCGATTGCCTTGCATCGTTCCTCATTGAACCTGCGAAGATATTACTGAATCGGTTTTGCTTTTGGGTCAACATTAAGATGGTGCGCAGCGAATTCTCTCGGCACACCAGGCATGTCAGAGGGTTTCCATGCGAAGATGTCCCGATTCTCACGGATGAATTCGATGAGCGCGCTTTCCTATTTGGGGTCAAGACCCGCCCCAATAGTGAACTGTTTGGTAGAGTCGCCAGGGACGAAATCCACTGTCTTACTGTCGTATGTTGGCTTGAACTTGAGGGGCGGCTCAGCGTCTGTCGTTGGCTTCTTTAAAGGTGACATGTCAGCCGGATCAACATTGGCCTGGTGGTATTTAAGCTCTTCCGCAGCACATGCGACTTCTGCGTAAGCCGCATCCCCTTCTTCACACTCTCTTGCGATCCTGCTATCACCATCAACCGTGATGGGTCCTTTAGGACCAGGCATCTTCAGTTTAAGGTAAACATAGTAGGGGTGAGCCATGAACCGGGCGTAAGCCAGCCGCCCAAACAGCGCATGATAGGGGCTTTTTAACTTGACCACCTCAAATATAAGCAACTCACTCCTGTAGTTAGACGCTGTTCCAAACACAACCGTAAGCCTAACTCGGCCTATGGGGTACGCCGATTTACCGGGGACAATCCCATGAAATACTGTGGTTAAGGGCATCAAATCTTTCTCCAACAGGTTCATCCTTCGAAAGGTGTCGAAGTATAATAAGTTGATGCTGCTACCACCATCCATCAGTACCTTCGATAAGGTATATCCTCCAACTTGAGGAGCCACGACCAACAATAAGTCGTCGGGATTGTCGACTCTTGGCGGGTGATCCTCCCTACTCCATGATATAGTCTGCTCGGACCAGTGGAGATATCTAGGGAGTGCCGGCTCAGATACACTGTACGCTCGGTGACTCACCTTTTTATCACGCCTGCAGGCATTGTTGGTGAAAACGTGGTACTGCCCATTGCTTAACTGCTTGGGGTTGTTGTGGAAACCGCCATTGTCATCCTGCCCCTGTGGAGCCCCCTGTGGCGGTGGTTGTTGAAAGACTCCTGGCAGGTTATACCGTCGTTGGTGATGCACCGGATACTGGCCACTGCTTGGCTGCGAGCCGCCCTGAGCCCTGGGTTCGGGGAAGCCGCCGAAGGGGTTCTCGTGTTGATTAGGTGCGCCAAATTGATCCTGCCGTTGGTCCGGGTCACCGCCTTGCCCTTTTTTGATCGCCTCCGCCCGAAACTCCCGCATCACGTAACAGTCCTCCCAGGAATGAGTCGCCGGTCCGTCTGCCATGGCGTGGTGCGGGCAGGGGCCCTTGACTAACTCATATTGTTGCGCGGCTTTTTTCCTGTGTAACCCCTATTCTTCTTCTGGCGCGGGTTACCATTGTTGGCATTGGTGTTGGCGACTAAGTCCAAAGACTCATCCTGCTGCCTTCTTCTGCCATTCGCTCCATGATTATGGCCGGAGCGTCCCTGGAACCGGGAGCGTCCTTGGCGAGTTGGCTTTACCACCATCTTCTCCGGGATCTTTGGTGTCGTCCACCTCAGCGTACCTAGTGAGGGTGTCCATTAGCTCCCCCATGTCTTGGACCTTTCGCTTGAGTCGTCCCAACTTCTGCACCAAGGGCTCATGGTGGTAGTTCTGCTCCAGGATCAGCACAACGTGAGCCGCCGTGATACCATCCGACGAATGAATGATTTCCGCGACCCGCCGCGAGCAGTGGTGGGCCGACTAATCCGGGCGTTGAATGCAGGGTTGTAAATCGACTATTGTCATCGGGAGCTTGCAGGTTCCTCGGAAGTTTTTGACGAACCGCTCTTTTAATTCAGCCCTAGTCTGGATGGAGTTGGGGGGCAAGTTCTTTAACCAAGTAGGCGCCGTCCCTTCGAGCATCATTGTGAAGTATCTGGCGCAGACTGCTTCGCTTACATCGAGCATGTCTATGGCAATTTCGTAACTCTCGACCCATTACGCCGGCTCAAGGTCCGGAGTGTAGTTAGGCACCTTTCTTGGTCCTTTAAAATCCTTGGGCATTCCCTTGTTGTGAAGGGCGGGGGCCAAGCATGGCACTCCACTTGTCTGCCGCTCCCAACAAGAGGCGGTGGGGCGACTTGGGTGTCCGGGTGATCTCGACCTGGCGGGTCTCGATGATCAGGCGAGTTGACCTGGGGAAAGGGTCGCGGTCCGCTGGATATGGCGGGCTGGTCCTCTGGTCGACTCCTGGTGCGGCTTGCCTGGGGAGTGGAGTGCAGCCGATCTAGGCTGTGTGAGAACTGGGCGTTTTGAACCACCGCCGTCTTCAACATCTCAATGGCGTTCCTTGCTTCTATCTCAACTGGAGTGTTGCCATGAATCGGAAGGGATTCTAAATGGCGAGTTGCGGCAAGGACGTTGTCCACCGGGTTGGAAAAGTGACCTTGAGGTGTCTGGAATCGGGGAACGCTATCCACAGCTGGCTGAAACGACGGGTTTGGTGGCTGGCCCGGCCCTCCCCCCGGGGCGTCTCCTACCCCGGGAGTTCATGGAGTGTCGAACAGGCTGGTCGGGTTGAGATCAGGGGGCAAACGACCCTGATGCCTCCGCTGATGGACGACGTCAGATGCGCGTTGATGCCGTTCGAGTCGCCAGTTTTCGGTATTCAAGCGAGCTACCTCATCGGTAATTTGAGCCTGCCGGGTCTCGATCCTGGCGGCTTCCACCTCAGCGTCCCGCTGAGCCTTTGCCACCCCATCTCTTAGTTTTGTTAGTTACATGTTTATCGCGTCCTGGTTTTCTGACATTATGGGGGTCGCCATGAGCCTTGTTATCTCCGCCGCTAACTCCACCAGGATCGCGGCCGGGCTTCTAGACGTTTCGCTAGTCCCATCTCCGCCTGCCGGGTTTGGCGAGGGCTGAGTCGCCCCTGCCATGTAAACAGCGATCTGACGTTGGGTCCGGTCAAGAACCTCGGGGTCCATGGCTAGTGACAAGCCCCCAAGGCAGGCCCCATGTAGAGACTGAATTGAATCTGAATCGCCCATGGATGATTCGTCATCAGTGTTGACCGGCGTGGTCTCCTGGGTCACCGATTGTTCTGGTTCCTCAGACCCCTGCGTGAACCCAACAAAGACCGGGCGGGTTAGGTTTGGCGTCGCGACAGGGCGGACGTACCTGGCCGGCTCGACGATGTTGGAGGAGTTGTTCGGCTCAGGCGTAGGCGATCCTATCATGCCGATGAAGACGTTGATCTTGCCGAAGGGGACTCTGTAGCCGGATTCAATCGAATCGACCTCGGGCCCCCATAGCGAGTTATCGATGTAGTACTTCCCGCGGCAGCTCCGAGTCATGAGACCCGCTGCATAGCTCCCGGACCCTGGTAGGGTTCCCTCTGAGAACTCAACTCCACCGTGCGCAGGCCCCACGGTGGGCGCCAACTGTCATGGTTTTGTCACGACAGATGTCCTCGTGAAAGGACTTAGTGTTGGAGCCATCGCACCTTGGTGGCGACTCAAAGGGGTTATGTGGGAGTGAGACAGAGATTTACCTAGGTTCGGCCCCTCGTGAGGAGGTA
The DNA here is from genome assembly GCF_904849725.1 of Hordeum vulgare subsp. vulgare. Classification (NCBI taxonomy): domain Eukaryota; kingdom Viridiplantae; phylum Streptophyta; class Magnoliopsida; order Poales; family Poaceae; genus Hordeum; species Hordeum vulgare. The sequence goes on along the minus strand of NC_058519.1, from coordinate 263,090,879 downwards.
AAGGCCTACGTCCTGCTTGGAGTTTGTATTGATGATGTTTCGATTACAAGGGGGCGTAACTCGCCTGCCCTAGCACTTGATGATTTCTAACCTGCCCTCTCGTTTCCTGGAACTCACCTTTATATACAGGTCGAGTCCTTAGGGTTTACAAGGGTCCTTTCCATTACACAAATCGTGATTCTTCCGATCTCTAATTCGCCATCTTTCCAAGACTTGGAGATCTTCCCTACTATGGACTTCTCCGGAAGGTACTGAACCGTCATACGACTCCCGGCCTCGCTGGGCCAAGGCCGGAACCACTTGGAGATGAGTCGCCAGCTTGGGTGACCCGACCCAACTAGGGCGGGTTACCCAACAGATAATATCCCCAACACATGCTCTTCGTTCTTGCACCACACAAGCACACATGCACATAGATGCTTTACTCACATATATATCCTACACACATACACTAGCACAATCACATTCATAAGCATTACCTACACACACACTCATCAATCAGTAAGTCCTATACATGCATATAACTAGAACAAGGTGAAAAACCTACTGGTTGTGAGGCAAAAATACCACACGTGCTGACCTAGCATACCACAATAACTAATGTAGCAAACAATTGAAAAACAACAAAAGGAATAGGAAAAAAATAAAAGGGGCTTGGGGGGAATCGAACCCAGGTGCCCCTGATACACCACCAGCACTAGCACTACTGGGCTACTGCTCAAACATTCGACAGAACAGAAGGAGGAAGCAAGATATGCATTCCCCCTGCTCTACTATGCCACAAGAATTAAATAGCAAAAGGGGGAGGCGATGCGGGACTCGAACCCAGGACCAACTCATGCGCAAAACACCGCCTACCACTGCGCTACTGCTATCGACTGTTAACAGAGAGGAGGGATCTGCTCTTTTGAGCAACCCCCTCCGGATCTATCACTTCCCGACGATGGCCGGAACAGGGGAGGTCACCGCTGGCGATGCGCATCAAATTGAGCAACAGCTCGTTGCTGGGAGGAAGAGGGACCTTCCTTGGTTCCATTCCAACACTGAACGCGCGAGGGGATGCACTACAACTACTCGGCAACGTGCGCGGCGGCGCCGGCGACAAAGAACCTACGGCGGCGATGATAGGACCCTAGACGCGAGATCTAGCTGCGGGGGACGGGGAAGGAAGGTTCGTGCTCACCCACTCGTCGAGGAAGCCGAGCCTACCGGAGAGGAAGTAGGGTAAGTAGTGGAAGAAGCCGAAGCGGAGGAGATCGTCGGAGCGGAAGAGGGCGACAAGGAAGTAGTGGATGAAGGGCAGATCGACAACGGCTAGCTGCGGGAACGGGCTCCTTCAAGGTCCCGCGTGCTCCTGGGCTGCTCGATGAGGATGAAGACGCACGGCAATGACGGCGACGAGGTCCTCATGGATCGACCATGGCGGAGGAGGAGCTCGGCCCGACTACTTTCGATCTGGGGAGAGGGAGGAGGAAGAGGAAAGGAGTGGCGGCGCTTGGAGGAATCCTAGGCCACTGCAAGGACGCCAAGGGGGCTTTATAGAAGGAGGAGGAGGCGAGGGACGCGTGGCCTCGACGTCTGTGAGCATGGCGCCGCTCTCTGTCGCACTGTCTCTGAAGAAACGGACAGAAAAGAGAGAGGAGGGAGACGCCGTGTACAAGAGAGGGAAAGAGGTGGGCTGCACTACCGAGAAGCTACTGGGCCAGCAAGGAGGAGAAAGCCCGCTCGAAGGTGCCAGGAAAGAAAAAGAAAACCCACTGGGCTTTTCTATTTTAAAACAAATAGAGACAAAACCAATTCCACACGCAACACTATTGACCCTAAAAATTAAACAAAAGTTCCCCTGGTCATAATGTATTATGACCTATTTAAATAAAATGAAAAAGGAATTTTTGGAGCATTTAAATATTTACAAAACAGAATTTAAATAACTGTTTTGTGAATATTTACCCCACTTAAACAAAGTTCAAAACCACAATAACCCTAGCACCACATCCACTACAAAATACTCTAATTGAACTACATTTTGGAATCAGGGATAGGGCAAGTAGAACTAGAGCTTGAGATAAATAGAGAGGGGGCGAGTTTTGAAACCTATTTGAAAACTTACAAGTTGCACCTCACTTTCAAATACAACCTCGAACAACACATAGCACATCAACATCAACACCACACCATTGATTCACAATGGCAACTAACACAAAGAAGGCATGGAATGAAATGGATGCATGCATGCAAAGGGAAACAAGACAAGGTAAGCATCACATGAAATAACACATGCATATCTCACAAGGCACTGACAAGGTGGACCCACATACAAGATGGTTCCAAATATGGAAAGTTACACTCTGGGCATTGCAAACTCTCCCACACTACAAAAAGATCTCGCCCCGAGATATAGGACTGGAAGAAATCTGGGAATTGAGAACGGAGGTGATCCTCGCGTTCCCAAGTGGCCTCTTTATCGGAATGATGTGACGACTTCACCTTGAGGAATTTGATGGACTTGTTGCGGGTCTTGCGCTCAGTCGCCTCGAGAACCGCAACTGGATGCTCACGATAGGATAGGTCGGGTTGAAGGTCAATGTCTTGAAGATCAACTGTGCGCTCGGGAGTCTTGAAGCATCTCCGGAGCTGAGAGACATGGAACAAGTCATGAACATTTGCAAAGTTCGAAGGAAGCTCAAGCTGATATGCAGGGTCGCCTCTCTTGCCAACAACTCTGAACGGACCAACGAAACGAGGCGCAAGCTTGCCATTGATACCAAAGCGCTATGTACCCTTCATAGGGGACACCTTTACATAGACGAAGTCATCGAGCTCATAAGACACGGCACGATGCTTGCTATCATAATAGCTCTTCTGACGGGACTGCGCTGCTCTGAGATTATCCCGAATGACCCGACACATCTCTTCAGCTTCTTCTATCAACTCAGTCCCAAGAATCTGACACTCGCCGGTCTCGGACCAGTTGAGCGGGGTACGACACTTCCTGCCATAGAGAATCTCAGACAGAGCTTATCCTGAACTAGCTTGATAATTGTTGTTATACGAGAACTCAGCGATAGGCATGCAGTCTTCCCACTTCATGCAAAAAGAGATAACACAGGCTCTCAGCATATCCTCAAGGACCTGATTGACTCTCTCCACTTGCCCACTAGTTTGAGGATGAAAAGCTGTGCTGAATCGTATCTTCGTACCCATCGCAGACTGAAAAGAGTCCTAGAACTTGGAAGTGAAGATACTTCCGCGATCCGAAGAAATCAACATAGGCACGCTGTGCAAAGATACTATCCTGGAAGTGTACACCTCTGCAAGCTGAGCTGTGGAAATGGATTCCTTGACCGGAAGAAAATGAGCTACTTTACTCAACTTGTCGATGACGACGAAGATGGCATCGTTACCCTTCTTGGACTTCGGAAACCCGGTGACGATATCCATCTCAATATGGTCGAACTTCCACTCGGGAATGGGCAATGGATGCAAAAGACCTGCCGGACGTTGATGCTCTGCTTTCACCCTTTGACATACAGCACATTCATTTACGAACTGAGCAATATCACACTTCATGCGAGTCCACCAGAAGGTCTGTTCCAAGTCCTGATACATCTTGGAGCTACCTGGATGTATTGAGAGCAGAGAGTTATGAGCTTCTTCCATGATTACCTTTCTGAGATCACCTTTCGGAATGACAAGACGATCCTCAAAGAATAATGTGTCTCTGGCATCAACACTGAAGCACTTATATTTGGGAACTCCCTTTTCCAAGCCAATCTTAACTTTCTTCACCATTGCATCAAGAAGCTGTGCTGCTTGGACCTGATCTTCCAAGGTAGGAGAGATCTGAAGATTTGCAAGAAATCCCTGAGGTACTAACTGAAGGTTGAGCTTTCTGAAAGATTCACAAAGATCAGGCTAGAGAGGCTTCAGAATGAGACTGTTGCAGTAAGCCTTCCTGCTCAAAGCATCTGCCACTACATTAGCTTTGCCTGGAGTCTAATCAACGCTCTGATAAAAATCTTGGAGAATTTTCACCCAATGAGTTTGCCGGAGATTCAGGTTAGGTTGGGTGAAGATGTACTTGAGACTCTTGTGATCGGTGAACCCTTCAACCTTTCGTTCCAACAAGAGGTGTCTCCAAGTCATCAGAGCATGTACCACTGCTGCCAGCTCAAGATCATGCACAGGATAATTGTTGTCACTTGGCTTCAACTGCCTTGAGGTATAAGCTACCACTTTCTTCTCTTGCATCAGAACTACACCAAGACCTTGAAGAGAGGCGTCACAGAACACTTGGTAAGGTTTGGAGACATCAGGAGGAACCAAGACTGGAGTAGAGGTGAGCTTCTCTTTGAGTGTGTCGAAGGCCAACTGACACTCTGGAGACCAGGCATAGTTCACACCCTTTTGAAGAAGACTTGAGAGAGGCTTAGCAATCTTGGAGAAGTTCTCAACGAACCTTCTACAATAGTTTGCAAGCCCGAGAAAGCTTCGAAGCTGCTTCACATTCTACGGAGGATCCCACTCAACAATGGCATGCACCTTCGACGGATGAACTTTGATGCCCTCGGCAGAGATGATGTGCCCAAGGTGGACAACTTCTTTCAACCAGAACTCACATTTGGAAAACTTGGCATAGAATTTATGCTCTCTTAGCTTATCAAGCACCATCCTGACATATTATTCATGTTCTTCCTTAGTTTCTGAAAACACTAGAATATCCTCGAGATACAGCAAGACGAACTCATTATTGAACGGAGAGAATATGTAGTTCATCATTCGACAAAATGTCGGTGGAGCATTTGCCAGACCAAAAGACATGACCGTATACTCATACGAGCCAAAACTTGTCCTGAAAGCAGTCTTTGGAATATCCTCTTCGCGAATGCGAATTTGATGATAGCCCATTCTGAGATCGAGCTTGGAGAAGATCTTAGCCCCTTTCAGCTGCTCGAACAACTCATTTATGTTATGAAGTGGATACTTGTTTCTGATTGTCTTCTTGTTCAATGGACGGTAATCGACACACAATTGGTCCATTCCATCCTTCTTCTTGACAAACAATACTCCACAACCCAAGGAGACGAGCTCGGTTTGATCAGACCCAAACGCTCCTGCTCATCGAGTTTCCTCTTAAGTTTCTTCAGCTCTTCTGGACCCAATTTGTACGGCCGTTTAGACACAGGCTCAGTACCTGGTTCAAGCTCAATAACAAATTCAACTTCCCGGTGCGGAGGCATTCGTGGCAGTTCTTATGGAAACACATCTTCATATTCACAAACCACTGGGACTTGCGAAACACATCTTCATTCAAAGAGAACACACGGATTGTGTCATCGCACACCACGAAGATAATCACGTCCTCCGAAGATTGAGTAAGCTTCACTTCTTTAGCTTCACAATCAATCGATGCCTTGTTCATGGCCAACAAATCCATACCAAGGATCAAATCAATGTCAGAATTGCCCAAGACAATAGGAGACGCTAGAAAAGATTAACTATCCATCTTGACAGAAACATCCGGAACAACCCAACGAGAAGTCATAAGCATCCCCGGAGAAACAATGTCTAAAGACTTAGCCAACTCTTGAAGATGGAAATCATGCTTTGCCGCAAGCGGATATGACAAGAAAGAATGCGATGCACCAGAATCAAACAACACTTTAGCAGGAATATCATCTGACGAGTTTTCTGCATCAGCCGCATTCACCATGTTGATTCGAGCACACCTGGGGTTGAACTTCACGATAGCATTGCTTGGAGGTTTGCCTGGAGGAGGAGGCGGAAGACGGAGCTGAGAAGTGCACTTGTTGGCATATTGACCCTTCTACCCACACTTGTGACAAGTAACATCTGCGAGCTGACAGTACTATGTCTGAGGAGGCCCTTGCTTCTGCTGCTGGAATCTCTGCTGGAAGGCTAGGATGGGTGGGTGGGAAGAACCACGGCCACCTGAATGCTTGAACTGCTGCGTGTGCCGAGGAGGAGGAGGAGACACCCAATATTTCTTTTGCTTCTGAACCACCTGAGTTGAGGAAGACGAGCTGGAATCTCTGAAGCACTTCTTCGAATACTCCACCCTGAGCAATGCTGCCTCAGCCCTGAGAGCTAAGTTGTAGAACTTATCGAACTCCTCAGGATCGTACAAAGCGAGAGCTAGCTGCAAATCTTCTTTCAAACCACCTCTGAACTAGTAAATCTTGCTCTTCTGATCAGGAATGTCCTGCAAGGCGTATCGGGCTAGCTTGTGGAACTCGACGTTGTACTTGTACACGGAGTTACCACCTTGCTTCAAGCGCCTGAACTTCTCACGCATCTCCTCCACAAAGTTGGACAGAATGTAGTGGGATCTGAAGTCTCTGCAGAACTCATCCTAAGAGATCACTCTGGCACCCGTGGAATCCTTTTACGGCTGCCACCAGATAGATGCTTGCCCCTTCAGCTGGAATGTTGCAAACTTGACGAAATCCTCTGGACGAACATTGCTGCATTCAAAGTGATTGTTCATGTCGCGGATCCAATCCTCAGCATCAAACGGCTGGTCACACGACGTGAAGGTCTTTGGCTGATTTGACAGGAACTTACTCAGATTAGCAAACTGATTGCCCCATGATGGAAGTTGCCTTGCTGCTGATTAGTCCTCTCTTGCAACAACTATATCAGCATCTAAGTGTTTGCATTTGTAGCAGCCATCACCGCTTGCCAAGCCTCTGTAGGAGGAGGCGGCGGCGGAGGATTCTCTGGAGGACGAGGTGGTGGCGGCATATCCTCACGACCTGGATTCTGACGAGTTGGTGGAGCCATCCTAAAGACGGACAACACATTAGCCCATAGAATAAATTGAAGGTATAGCTGAACCAAAAAGGCAGGAATATCTGAACAGGAATATTAGCAATTGCACTCAAACAAAATAGTAAGAATGCTTCCTCAAAGTGATTGTCGACAAAATTCTGATTAAGACCACTTGCAAACAAGTATGAGCTAGAACTGCTCGGAACAAACATATGATCGAGATTTCATCCGATATCTTCGTGGATAAAATCGCACGGGCTCGAATTACAGTAGCCATCCTGTAGAAGGTAGTGCACACGACTTACAAAGTATCCCCGAGTCGTAGCAAGCTACAAGGACTCTTTAAGACACAACGACAACCGCTGTAAGACGACCGTGAAAAAACATACCCACTGAATGTCAAATCCCAACTTACATCATGCATCTGTAGGAAGATTTTCCTATAAGTGAATACTTGATATCCCACCTATGAATTCCCGAAATATCTGGTCATGCAATCTGGTACACGGATACAAGGAGTAATATTCACACAACTCCTATACTAACCCGTCCAATGTATCACATCCATCAATACATAACCAGAATCTCGGACCTTCATCTACTACAGACCCTCGTGATCACAACGATACAAAGTATGGCAGTACTCCCGAACAATGTGCACCAGTACTAGGGACATCGGGGTTATCTCCCCACTACCAGTATTGAAGAAATTATGAACATCCTTCATTCTAAGATACTCAGAAATCTCAATGATGGCGATGTGCACAAGAATCCCCTCGAGGTCAACTCCCCGGAAGAAATCAAGGCAGACAGGAGGCACCAAGACAGAACTCCATCACATCGATATCATATAGATTTCAAAATACCCGCGTGATCCTAAATTTTTTTTGAGCGAGAAGAGGAGTAGAATTAAGATTTCCTAAGACGAGAACCTCACCAGAGCATGGAAGAGGAGAAAAAAGAAACGTACTCTCCGATATAACTAAGACTCCAAATTTTTTACTAGACTCGACTCGGCCAAGTACGATCACACAAAGGCTCCTATGGTCGTAAGGCTGTGATTACCAACTTGTAACGACTAAGATGCGGTCCTTTCCGATTTAGGGAACGAGGCCCCAAAATGGAAAGAAGCGCATCTAAGCGTTTCGCAAGCAAGATAGACATAGCACATATACAAATAAAGAATGAAAATAGGGAATCGTTTGCCATCTCATAGATAATATCAGAGTTTACATCACACATTTATTTAGACAAGGTAGTTCCGCTACGGACTACAAAACATGAGAAAAGGCTATGCTATCCCGCATGCTTGCCCACGATCACGACCATGCCTCAGTCTGCTGGATAGTTCACGTACAGGCGGTCGTTCTCCTTATCGTACTGCCACGCCAGCTGCGTGCCATCGGGATCACCTGTGTCGGGCATACCTGTACTTGTTGGGGTGTTGAAGTAATCTGTGAGCCACAGGGACTCAGCAATCTATGGCCTCGGTACCGAAACTAGTCAAGTTATTAGGTAAGGAAAGTTCAGTGTTTAGGTTGCAGCATCCTAAGCATGTATGGTGGCTAACTAACGTGGAACCAATTATTGATGTGGTGGTCTACACTAACGGTGAAAGACTAGCTGATCACTAAATGATCCTAAACACCTACTTACGTCAAACATAACCCTATCGTGTTCCCGATTGAAGAGAGGTCTTCGAAGGGGACAGTCACGGTTACGCACACGGTTGGCAGTTTTGTTAGAATTAGTTCAAGTTATCTATAACCGGATGTTAACAAATATTCCAAGTTTCCACATAACCGCGGGCACGGCTTTCCGAAAGATTAAACCATGCAGGGGTGCTCCAACTAGTCCATCACAAACGTTCACGGGCCGCAAAGTAATCCTCTATCACGAATCTCGTGATCTCGTCAGATTCCTTAGAGGATAACCTCAACTCTAGGGAGCACCAAAGCTTCACCGGGATTCCTATACGCAAGATATATCGCTAAGGTAAGACAAGACTAGCATGACCTCCCGTCGTGTCGACGACCCCGATAAGAGCCGCGTATCTCAGTCTCAGGACACGACGGATGAGATACGCGCACGATGGCCTGATAGAAATCACTCAAGTTGCCCTGAGTTGGCCCCGAACAGTGCTCAGGTTTGGGCCAACACTCATGAGGAGGACTAGACCGGGTTGTTGATTAATTCCATGGGGTAGCTATTACCTATGCAGATTATTATTAAGTGATTAGAAAATGAAAACCAATGTTGGGTCCTGCCGGACAAGTCTTAACACTACACGATTTATCAAGGGGGTCCCCATAACAAACCCGAACGTGTTAGGAGCGATCAGTTATGGAATCAAACACCGGTAGCCGGAAACTACGGCGGAAATAACGGAACAAAACACCCGGAAAAAGGCTAGGCCTCCCGTCATTCACCTAGTATATGACGATTGTTCCTGCAACTAGCAACGCTAACATTAGAAGCTGAGCAAGCCTACTTAGCCATTCAATATTCGCTAGGAGGGTAAGGTGTTCGGGTTTCATGGCAATATCAGGAGGCAATTATTTCAGTGGTAGGCAGCAAGCATATGACGAAGGAAACGTGAATCTAGGCACAACAAAACTAGAGATGGTATCAAGGTCACGTCATCTTGCCTGTGATGTCTTCAGCTTGGAACTGCTCTTGTTCGTCCTACACGTACTCTCCCGAGTCCATGTACTCGCTCTCCGATCCCGGTGCTACCCAACATAAAAATAGCATCCAATGCACAACAGCACAACATGATGCATCAAACACATGATGCATGAGATGAGAATGAACATGCATCTTCTAAACTAGTCACTTGCAGATGCATCAGAAGAAAAGACAAACTTCTGGACAGAACTTCACTCTAAGCTATCTTGACACGCATGAATATGACAGGAACAGATGCATCACGAGAAAATGATGCAAACGCATATAAATAACGGTACGATCGGAGCTATGGATCAACCGGAAACTACGAAACAAGATACAGAGTTGTACAGATCAACTCTACCACAAGCACTCTCCAATGGCATAGTTCGAGTATTCCCAGTTTGCCAAATCACCAAAAAACAAGTATAGATGGGGTGGTGCAAAGAAACTCACCACACCATCAACTATGCACTCACAAGCATCAAAACAACAAAACTATACAATCTGTCCTCAACAGCATCATAGCAGTTTGAGAGCAACATACAAGGCACCTAAAGCCACTCAAATGTGCCAAATAAGATATGTGGCAGAAGCTATTCAAAATCTCTACAAGCATGAGCAAAAATATAATACAAAGGAGTTACACACAGAAAGATCTACAGCTGCTAACTTGGACAAAAATATCAGTTTTCAGGTACGTAGTGAAAATCTCAGATTCACCAGCTGTTTATGCTCTGAAGCATTTTGACAGCACCCAAAACAATATCTACAGGAAGTGAAATGGAATGAAAATTGACAGAGAGCTAGACAAACACAAAAGCTACAACTCTCTAGTTGATTGCAAGGTCTGATTCCCAACACATGAACGTTTGCAACCACAACTACAAGGGATGAAAATAACAGCAGTTTCTCAGACTCACTAAACTGATAATTTTAGCCACATGCCTACTTTGACACAACACAACTTGCACATATAAACTCCTAAGCACGAAACAACACCACCATACGATGGAGGGGTTCACCCTCTACTGCCACAACAAGGAATCATCCTCTTAGGCTCATCACATGACATGGAACCAAGCTCTAAACTTAGAACAAAACAGAAAAATGACATTCCCAGAAATTGTTCCAAAGGGAAATCTGATTCCACCAATGGATTCCTGGGATGATTCTACCCCAAAAACATATATAATACCTATGTACTAACATAGAACAAATAGGCACAAAGCTAAGATGAAAAACTAAATGGAATCACATGATGCAAATAGTGCCATATCACAGGTGTTGCACACTAGTTCATTACCTACACATGCACTTGCACACTCTCATCACTCCAAGTGTGCACATGAGGGGTAGACCTCATGTTCATGTTCCTTAGCACACAACCACACCACCACACACACACATACATCAAGCACACATAAACTAGCACCTACACATGCTATTTAAAACACACACACTTACTTACACTCACATCATGCATACCTACACCTACACATACAAGCTTGCACCAAGTGCTCACTTAGGCAAACCAAGCCTTGGCATGTGGGTGTCACACACATACATGCACACACACACACATGCACACACCACATGATCACCTACACACACACAAGCACATGGGTGCTTGCACACTCATAAGCACACCTCATGCACATACACTAGTGCACTTATGCACAAGCTCACACACATCACCACATGCACCTACACATGCTCTTGTGTGCTTACACCACACAAGCACACATGCACATAGATGCTTTACTCACATATATATCCTACACACATACACTAGCACAATCACCTTCATAAGCATCACCTACACACACACTTATCAATCACTAACTCCTACACATGCATATAACTAGAACAAGGTGAAAAACCTACTGGTTGTGAGGCAAAATTACCACAAATGCTAACCTAGCATACCACAACAACTAATCTAGCAAACAATTGAAAAAGAACAAAAGGAATAGGAAAAAAAATAGAAGGGGCTTGGGGGGAATCGAACCCAGGTGGCCTTGCTACACCACCAGCACTAGCACCACTGGGCTACTGCTCAGACACTCGACAGAACAGAGGTAGGAAGCAAGATATGCATTCCCCGTGCGCTACTGTGCCACCAGAATTAAATAGCAAAAGCGGGTGGCGATGCGGGACTTGAACCCAGGACCAGCTGATGCGCAAAACACCGCCTACCACTTCGCTACTGTTATCGACTGTTAACAGAGAGAAGGGCTCTGCTCTTTTGAGCAACCCCTCCGGATCTATCACTACCCGACGATGGCTGGAACAGGGGAGGTCAACGCTGGCGACGCGCGTCAAATTGAGCAACGGCTCATTGCTGGGAGGAAGACGGACCTTCCTTGGTTCGATTCCAACACTAAACGCGCGAGGGGATGCACTACAACTACTCGGCAATGTGCGCGGTGGCGCCTACGATAGAGAACCTACGGCGGCTATGATACAGCCCTATGCGCGAGATCTAGCTGCGGGGGACGGGGAAGGAAGGTTCGTGCTCACCCACTGGTCGAGGAAGCCGAGCCTGTCGGAGAGGAAGTAGGGGAAGTAGTGGAAGATGCCGAGGCAGAGGAGATCGTCGGAGCGGAAGAGGGCGACGAGGAAGTAGTGGATGCAGGGCAGATCGGCGACGGCTAGCTGTGGGAACGGTCTCCTTCGAGGTCCAACGTGCTCCTGGGCTGCTCGGCGAGGACGAAGACGTGCGGCAACGACGGCGACGAGCTCCTCATGGATCGGCCATGGAGGTGGAGGAGCTCGACCCGACTACTTTGGATCTGGGGAGAGGGAGGAGGAAGAGGAAAGGAGTGGCGGCGCTTGGAGGAATCGTGGGCCACTGCTTTGACGCCAAGGGGGCTTCATAGGAGGAGGAGGAGGCAAGGGACATGTGGCCTCGACGTCCGTGAGCACGGCGTCGCTCTCTGTCGCACTATCTCTGAAGAAACTGACGAAAAAGCGAGAGGAGGGAGACGCCGTCTATAGGAGAGGGAAAGAGGTGGGCTGCGCTAGCGAGGATCTACTAGGCCAGCGAGGAGGAGAAAGCCCGCTCGAAGGCGCCACATAATAAAAAGAAAACCCACTGGGGTTTTCTATTTTAAAACAAACAGAGACCAAAACAATTACACAGAAAACATTGTTGACCCTAAAAATAAAACAAAAATGCCCCTGGTCATAAGGAATTATGACCTATTTAATTAAAATGAAAAAGGAATTTTTGGAGCATTTAAATATTTACAAATCATAATTTAAATAACTGTTTTGTGAATATTTACCCCACTGACACAAAGTTCAAAAATACAATAACCCTAGCAACACATCCACTACAAAATACTCTAATTGAACTACATTTTTGAATTAGGGCTAGGGCAAGTAGAACTAGAGCTTGAGATAAATAGAGAGGGGGGGATTTTTGAAACCTATTTGAAAACTTACAAGTTGCACCTCACTTTCAAATACAACCTCCAACAACACATAGCACATCAACATCAACACCACACCATGGATTCACAACGGCAACAAACACAAAGAAGGCATGGAATGAAATGGATGCATGCATGCAAAGGGAAACAAGACAAGGTAAGCATCACATCAAATAACACATGCATATCTCACAAGGCACTGACAAGGTGGACCCACATACAAGAAGGTTCCAAATATGGCAAGTTACACTCTGGGGCATTACACAAAGCTTCTCCAACACTAACCTCATGTGTTGCTCATGCTCTTCTTCGGACTTGGAGAAGATTAATATGTCATCGATAAATACGATGACAAACTTATCCAGGTATTCCAGGAAGACCTTGTTCATGAGGTACATGAAGTAAGCTGGGGCATTTGTCAACCCAAAAGACATGACAGTGCAGTCGTACAGACCGTATTGATTCACAAACGCAGTCTTGGGTATGTCTTCAGGTCGGATCTTCAGCTGGTAATATCCAGATCGGAGATCGATCTTGGAAAATACCTTTGCTCCATTTAACTGGTCAAACAAGCCTTCAATCTTGGGGGTGGGTACTTGTTCTTAATCGTGACCTCTTTAAGAGAACGGTAATTGATGCGGAGTGTGATAGTCCCATCCTTCTTAGACACAAACAAAACAGGTGATCCCCAAGGTGATGCACTCGAACGAATAAATCCCTTCCTGAGTTGCTCATCCAGCTTCTTCTTTAGCTCTGCTAGCTCTTCGGATCCCATCCTATAAGGCTTCTTATAGATAGGCCTCGACCCGGGCATGAGCTCAATGATGAACTTGATGTCTCGGTCGGGAGGCATCCCTGGTAGCTCATCAGGAAAGGCGCCCGGGTACTCCCAGACTATCGGCACTCGGTCCAGCTCTTCTCCCGACAGGCTATTAACCTGCGGTACTCGAGTGGATACTGGCTCAAAGACGTACTTGACTTTGACCCCTTGGTCGCTTGTCATGGTAATAGCCCTGTTGGCATAGTCCAAGATGCTCTGGTGCTTGGCCAACCAATCCATACCAAGAATTACTTCTAAGACTTGCGACTTATTGATGATGGGATCTGTTGAGAAGCTTATCCCATTGATAACAATCCCGACTCCTCTACACACTAGGTTGGTCCTTAACACTACTCTCGGGCTATGTACTGCCATTTTCCCCATTAAGTAGGGTAGGCTTCAAACCACATTTTTACTCAAACTTCTAAGTAACAAAAGAATGTGAAGCACCACAATCAAACAATATTGTTGCTGGGGTTTAGTTGACGAGGAACGTACCAAGAATGCAGATTGGGTCTTCCTGTGTGCCTCTTCAGTGGAGATATGATTGATACGTCCCCTATTGTGGTACTGCTGATTGCGGGGAGCTTGGTTCCTTCCTGGTGCTCCTTGACCTTAATTTGGCGCATTGGGGCGCTATGCATCGGGTTTCTTGTTGGGACACTTCCTGGAATAGTGTCCAGTCTGTCCACATCCAAAATAGGTAACTTGTCCTGGAAGGTTGGTCTTGACTCCACTATTGTTTGGTGGGATGAATGCTGGTTTGGTGTTGACTTCCTGCTGAGGCTGGTAGTTCTGGCAAACTGTTGGAGCCTTATATTGTTGCTGCTGATAACTTGGTCTTGCTGGAGCTGACTGCTATGGGTGTGGCTTCGGATTACTGGGACCTCCACTACCCATCAGCTTGCGCTTACGGGTGTCGTCCATTGCACGACGCTTATCTTCCAACATAGGGGCCTTATTAACCAGATCGCAGAACGTCCATCATTCACAAACAACCAGTTGATACTGAAGTGACTGTTGCAGTCCTTCCATAAAGCGTTCCACTTTTGCGGCCTCAGTGTTGACGTCCTCTAGTGCATATCTTGACAGGAGGTTGAACTTCCGCAAATACTCCTTGACGGTTCCACTGCCTAGCATTAAGGCTCGAGATTCCCGCTTCTTGATGGTCATCATTCCGGGAGGAATGTGAGTAGCGCGGAATCCTACCTTGAACATTGCCCAAGTGATGACTTGTCCTGCTCGCATGATCTGGAACCCATCCCACCAAGCTGTGGTCGTGCCTCTGAGATAGTGAGAAGCATAGAGGACTTCCTCACGATCAGCGCGAGGAGATCTTTGATAATACGGATCCAGTCATCGGCATCCAATGGTTCAGTTGTCTCCGTGAATATGGGAGGAGTAGTCCGCATAAACTCAGATAGAGTAGAGTGACCGTTTCCATTCCTGTTCTACGGTGGGTTGTTCACCAAGACTTGAGCCAACTACTCGATAGTGGCATTACTGGCTTGACGTTCCTCTCGGAGAGCTTGAAGGAACTGAGCCATAGTCAAGCTTTGTGGAGGAGGCGGTGGCGGTGGAATATCGCCTTGCTGCTGTTCGTGGTGATCTCCAGCTTGAGCGTCCCCTCCGGTTCCCTGCTGCTGACCTAAAGAGGGAGAGCCGGGGTTGCTGAAGGTGCTGGTGCGAGTTGAAATCACCATCCTTTCAGGAAAGTAGACAGGTCAATATGCTGAATTGGCCAGAATCATAAGGGATGATGCTCTATTAAGGGGGTTTGGTGTCGTGGTAGTGTGAGATTTTTAAACCAAAGATTTTTGAGAAAAGCTAATGGATTAGATTTAAAAACAAGTGATGTCGTTGCTTACAAGCCTAAGGCCTAAGGCAGAATGCGGCTTGCATAAAACATATTTACACAACACTCATGGTTCGCATGAACCGATACATGAACTCACTACGCTTGGGGAGAGTCCTAATTGCCTAAGCCGTAATCCTAAGAGGCGGACTGCTCGGTCTCCTAGGCGAGTTATGCGGGGTCTTCGTCTTCATCTTCATCGGTGCTTTCCTCCTTTACAGGAGTGGGAGAAGGAAGTGGTCCATCACGGTGTCTCTTGGTTGGCGAAGCAGTGAGGAGCTCAGTGTACTCTTTCGCGGTCCGGCGGCGACTCTGAATAGGAGTGGCCTGAAGCAGTGGTACTCCTCCTCGGAAGGCAATATCTGATCGCCCTACGGGTGCTCCTTCCTTCTTGACCTTGCGGGTCTTCATCTTCTCCAGGCGAAGTAGGTCCTTGACTTGGTGCAGTTCTTGGCGAATCTTCATCGACTCCTTGATCAAAAGGTGAGACGAAGTGTCGGAGGAGAGACTGAAGTAGGTTGGAAACCTTAGTGGCGTCCTCAGCTCTCAAGATGGATTGAGTGTCCAACTCCCATCAATCCCATCCTTAATAAAAGGTAGGTGACGAGTAGTTGGATCGTTAGCCATGTCGGAAAGGATGTCGCGGAGACGCACGAGCACCTCTCGTGCGGCTATCTACACTGCCAACATCATATCCTCCATCTATGGTCCTTCAAAGAACCAACTGGTTGGGGAGTCATTAGCCTTCACTATCACGTCCATGTGATATTCCTTGGTGTCGGCGTTGACCAAGTGCTTGTGGTAGAGGAAGAAGGGCGTGCGGCGTACTTGACACTTCTCCTGGCTATCTCCCAAAAGTAGGGGAAAGCCCGTCTCCAGAAGTATCTCAGGTACGGCGGCCATCTACAAAGGTGTAGGGGATAGGGTTAGAAAGTTTTAGTGGGTGTAGAAAATCTCAGGGGTAAAGACTAGGTGCATTAATCGTCGCGGCTATCGTCCGTGCTACCTAAGGCTTCCTATAGTCAGGATGGCTCTTATACTAGCTCTGTGGGGACCCTGACTTACGGCTCGAGATCGCCAAATGAACTTGCTCAGTGATCCCAGAGATCAGTGTTCACTAAACACACATATACTGAATATTAAGAGTCTTACATCCAAGTAACAAATTATTACATCACGTGACTGAATGGTCAAGTTCACCAGGTAGGGCCTATAAAGCCAAATCACATGGATACAACTACTAGTCGAAACTTAGGGCTAAGTGGGTGCCCATGCCATCAGCCTACACCAACAGGCATTCTGACTGGGAAGCATCCTAGTTCGCAGGGCCATCTTCGAAGAGGTACTCTTCTCCAAACTCCGGTCCTTCCATGTCTGGTCAATAATATAATCAGTGGCAAGCCAATGAGTAGTTTTGAATGTACTCGCAAACAGCCCATGATATGAACAATGCAATTAAAAGGGTAACAAGTAATATGCATCTTTGGTGGATAACAACTTGGTTGTAAATAAACATGACCATGGATGCATCATAAACTAAATGTTGATTTGAAGAACTTGTTACAGATATCATCATATCTGCCAAGGTCTGAACACTCCGGGTTCACCCTATATGCCAAGTCACCAAACTTGGCCATATCAACTCTTATATTAACACCCTTAAACACACATACTTGGTTTATGCGGAAATGACTGGACCTAGTTTAAGCAGCACCACCCAACTGTCCTTGATCGTGGACACGGCTATTCAAATAGTTTTACACTCTGGAGAGGTAGTGCCCTGGACCCACGAGATCCGGGAAACTTCCGTGTCATCCACGACTCGCGGTATGTAACATACCCGAGGTAAGTACCCGATCAATGCCTTTCCCCTCACGATACTAGACAAAGAGGTCCACTTGATTGGTACCCATCCCACATGTTGTACGTCTTACGAGCACAAACTCTCGACAGTATCAACCATGCGGGGACCAACTGTTGGGGATATTACCTGCGGTATGACCCGCCCTGTTGGGCCGGGTCAGGAAAGCGACGACTCATACATACATGGTCAGTGTAAGCCTTGGCCCAGGACCTGAGGTGCGCTGGAAGATCTTCGATAAAAGGGCGCCAGGGCCCATGAGCTGGATGGCGGTTCAGGATTGATGGAGAATATAAGTCACCAAGGAGGTTTCCTGGCTCGGAAAACATGGTGACTTAGAGATATGGAAAGCCACGGTTTGTAACGTGGCCATGACTTTGTAACCCCTAGGGCCTCGACCTGTATATAAAGGCGAGTCTGTAGGGAAGATAGACTAAGTTAGAAATCATCGAGCGCTAGGTCAGGCGAGTTACGCCCTACTTGTAATCGAATCCACCATCAATATACACAAAGCAGGACGTAGGCTTTTACCTCCACAGTAGGGGCCGAACCTGGGTAAACGTGAGTCTCGTTTCCGCTCACCCTCTTCGATTCGCCACCAAGGTGTGATGGATCCATCACTAAGTCCTTTCACGAGGACATATGCCGTGACAAAAGCACGACAGTTGGCGCCCACCGTGGGGCTTGCGCACGGTGGAGTTGAGTTCTCAAAGGGAGCCCTTCCGGGGTTAGGAAGCTACGCGGTCGGTATCATGATGAAGAGTCACCGCGGGAGGTAGTACATTGACAACTCTGAGTGGGGACCCGAGGCTGATTCGATCGAATCTGGATACAGGGTCCCCTTCGGCAAGGTTCATGTCTTCATCGGCAAGATTGGGGCTCCCTTACCTGAGCCGGACACCTTCACCGACATCGTCAAGCCGGCCCGATACGCCCATCCCGCCAAACATTAGGTCAAGAAACACCATGCTTTCATTGGTTTTACACAAGGAACCGACCTACCGGACGAGGCGGTGATCCAAGAGATCACCCCTATCAACTCGGACGACGAGTCGTCCATAGGCGACACAGATTCAATCTACCCTCTCCACAAAGGACAACTCAGGGGGTTGCCCGAAGCAGTAATCTCGGAGGATGTTGAAGGTTCCCACGGTCAAGTCGCCATCTACATGGCAGGAGCAGCGCCGTCTCAGCCAAACACGGCGGGTAACAATGAAGCCAGCGGATCAGGGAAGACTCTGGCTCAAGCTATGGCGGATCTGGTAGCAGAGATGGCCAAACTCATAGCGATCACTGTGATGGCGGAGAACCAGGAAGCGGTCAACACTGAGTTGACAAAACTAAGACAAGACATGGCCAAAATCCACCACGACATAGAAGGACAAGCCGCCATGATGGCAACACAGCGGGCCCAGATCACCGTGGAGACAGAACGGCTGAATACTGAGGGATGGCGGCTTGAGCAACAACAGCGCGCCTCCAATGTAATCCACAAGAGGAGGCATCATACAAGAGGAGGCATCATAACAGAACGGCTGTGTATCCCTTTCAACAGCGCCAGAAATACTTCTGCTACCTCAAAAAGATCCCCGACAACGGTGCCAGGAAGTAGTCGTGTCGACGGCACCAGGAATCCTTCAGCTACGGCTACGCCTTAAGGGACTTCCTAGGCAAGTATGCAAAGGATTTCCCCCCGTGGCCTTGGAGCCTTGTGTTGGTGTTCCCTCGAAGCGGAAAGGGTGATGTAGCACAGCAACGGTAAGTATTTCCCTTAGTTTGAGAATCAATGTATCAATCCGGCGGAAGCGTATCTCAAGATCCTGCACAAACACAAAAGCTTGCACCCAACGCTATGAAGGGGTTGTCAATCCCTTATAGATTGTTTGCCAAGTGAGAATTGAAAGCAACAAAGTAACAAAGCAAAGTAAAAGCGGAGTTGTAAACGATGGATGTGAATAGACCCGGGGGCCGTAGTATTTACTAGTGGCTTCTCTCATGAAAGAAAGTAGACGGTGGGTGAACAAATTACTGTCGAGCAATTGATAAAACTGTGCAGAGTCGTGACGATATCTATGCAATGATTATTTATATAGGCATCACGTCCGAAACAAGTAGACAGATACTTTCTGCATCTACTACTATTACTCCACACGTCGACCGCTATCCAGCATGCATCTAGTGTATTAAGTCCGTAAGAACAGAGTAACGCCTTAAGCAAGATGACATGATGTAGCTGGATAATCTCAAACCAATGATAAAAACCCCATATTTTTACCCTTGATGGCAACTGCTTGATGTGTGCCTTGCTGCCCCTAGTGTCACCGGGAAAGGTCACCACATGGCAGAACCCAAAACCAAGCACTTCTCCCATGGCAAGAATCATAGATCTAGTTGGCCAAACAAAACCCAAGACTCGGAGAGACTTACAAGGATATCAAATCATGCATATAAGAAATCAGCAAGGACTCAAATATATATCATAGATAATCTGATCACAAGTCCACAATTCATCAGATCTTGACAAACACACCGCCAAAGAAGATTACATCGGATAGATCTCCATGAAGATCATGGAGAACCTTGTATTGAAGATCCAAGAGAGAGAAGAAGCCATCTAGCTACTAACTACGGACCCGTAGGTCTGATGTGAACTACTCATTAGTCACTGGAGGGGCGATGATGATGATGAAGAAGCCCTCCACCTCCAAAGGGTCTCCAGATGATATCTCGCGGAAACGGAAGCCTCCGGCGGCGAAAAAGTATTTGCAAGGATCCCCTGATTTTTTGCGTAATATTTGGGAATATATAGGCGCAAGACCTAGGTCAGGGGGCGGCCAGGGAGGCCACAAGCCTGCCCACCACTGCCTCCCCCCTAGTGGCGGAGTGGGGGCTTCTGGCTCCCTGGAGCCCACCTGGCTTGGCCCAAATGCCCCCTGGACTTCTTCCGTTCGGGAAAAAATCATTTCGGGGTTTTTCTTCCGTTTGGACTACGTTACAAAATCAGATCTGAAAAGAGTCAAAAACACAGAAAAACGGGAACTGGCACTTGGCACTGAATCAATAAGTTAGTCCCAAAAAAGATATAAAAAGATACATAAAACATACAAAGAAGACAAGATAAAAGCGTGATACCATCAAAAATTATAGATACGTTTGAGACGTATCATCTGCCGGCACATTTAAACCCAACTCGGCTCTTTGACAGCCCACATACCTGTGGGATGGAGCCCAACTAGGCATGGCAAGTCACCCCGCGAGGCGATCCAGCTCAGCCACTACCTAACCCACATGCTCCTCAGTCGACGGCGGCTCATGCGCCCCGTTTCCAAACACCGTGGGGTCACTTCTCAAACCCCGTCGACAACATGTTAGCAGCAACCCACCACCTTGAATCTCTCCCCATTCACGGAAACTCTCCGGCTGAGGTAGAGGCCAGAAACACCATTGAGATGCTGAAAATAGCGGGAGTGCAAGAGGCGCAATATTCATATAGCAGCGGGCGGCTGCACTCCACGCCCCTGGCGAGTCCCACCAGGAGTCACCATCATGATCCACCCGCAGTGTCCAGCAAACAACAACGGTTACCACCGATTTATCCGCCCAGAGTTTCCGACACACAGGCCCAAGAGCTTGTGGATGCGACACGAGCCGCCCGCCTCATGGAGACAACGACCGCCGCGAGTCAGGGTTATCCGGCTTATACTTTGCCTTTCCCGGCGCGAGCTAAGGCACGTGGCAGGAACATTGGGATACCTTATCTGGCACCCGCCCTTCGCAATGAGCATATGCTGAAAGATTTCAAAGGTCTGCGAAAGCTCCCGATTACACGCTGGATCTAGAGCCAGCTGCGTGCGTTGAGAGTTACGAGCTTGCAATGGATATGCTCGAGGTGAGTGAGGCGGTGTGCGCCAAATATTTCACAATGATGCTTGAAGGGACAGCATGCACATGGATGAAGAACTTGCCACCCAACTCCATCAACACCTGGGCCGTGTTGAAGGAACATTTCATCAAAAAAATCGGAGGGGCTTGCAAGCGCCCGATGACCATCGTCGACTTACAACATTGTGGACAGCATTTAGATGAATCGGCCCACCACTGGATGCGACGAGTTGCGGAAGTGATCATTCCCCAGATGGCATCTCGACGGCTCAGGCCGTGCTGATCTTGGACAAAAATTGTCACTATGAGCCTTTGGTGCTGAAGCTTGGGCGGCTCAAACGTAAGGTGTAGGACATGGGAGAATTGATGGACACCCTGACTAGGTATGCTAAATCAGACGACAGCAAAGATCCCGGGGAGGATGACAACAAAGTTAGCACCGCCAGGAGAGGCGAGTCGTCAAGAGGACACCCTCAGTTCAAGTGTGAGGCAACCACAACCCCGCGGGACAAGCAAAAAAGAGGTAGCAGGAAGGCGTCACCGATTTCGTTGCTAATACTAATGCTGGGAGCGGGAACCAACGTCAGAAGAAAAGGGGTTTCAGAGGGAAGAAGCCACGCAAGTATCATGAGATGCTCAAGGGTCCCTGCCCACAGCACGCTACCGCGGAAGGTCCGTCTACCCACTCTTGGGAGGATTGTTATGTGATTTAGGAGTTCCGTGCTAAAGCACTCAAAAACTAGAAATGAGGCAACCATGGCTGACACCAGGATCAATTTGGTGCCGGCGGCTCGCGCAGAAACCTGTTTGGTGGATTTCCTAACCCAGGCCCATAGGCCGAGTCATAGGCTAATGCCGGGTAGTATCAGGTTCAGAATAGTCATCAATACAATGAGCAAGGTGCATTTCAGCAGCAGCCTCCGCAAGGCGGCTCCCAGCGGCAGGATGACAACTGCAGTTTCCAGAATAATCCTAAACAGTTAAACATCGGGCAATATCATGTGGTCACCACTAGTACTTGCAAAAGGGACCAAAATATGAAGCACAGGACCTTCAGCGTGATTGAGCCGGCGCTTCCCAGATAACTCAACTGGTCTGAGCAACCCATTGTTTGGAGTAGGGAAGATCACCCGCCTCGGGTTGATAACCCTAGCGACTTAGCTTTGGTCGTGGCTCCCCAGGTTGGGGGCTATACACTTTCCAAGGTCCTTATGGATGGAGGCAGTAACATTAACATCTTATATTTCGATACCTTTCAGCGAATGAATTTCTCAGAGGGTGATTTGATGCCATCCTCCACGGTCTTCCAAGGTATTGTCCTTTGGCACAGAGTCTAATTACAGGAGCGAGTCCCTCATGTTTGAGGTGGTCAAAATCAAGAGTCCTTACCACACGCTTTTAGGAAAGCCGACTTACGCTCGTTTCATGGCCCGCCCATGCTATGTCTACCTTAAGCTCAAAATGCCGGGCCCTAAGGGAACTATCACGATCAACGGGGTCCGGAAGATAGCTCAAGAATGCGAGGAAGGAGATGCAGCTTATGCTGAGTCGGCTTGCGTAGCTGAGGAAATCAAGTTTCATTAAGCTAATGTTGACCCGGCATATATGACACCGCACAAGAGACCCACAATCGATTCAGAGCCAACCCTGATGTTTAAGCCGACAGATGACACGAAGTTGATAGATTTCATGCTTGGCAACTCCACAAAGCAATTCACCATCGGGACGGGTCTGGATCCAAAATAGGAAAGCGCGCTCATCGAATTCATCCATGAGAATCGGGACATCTTTGCATGGAAACCTTCTGACATGCCAGGTGTACCGAGAGAATTCGCAGAGCACCACCTTAACATTGACCCTAATATAAAACCGGTTCGGCAGTATCTTCACCGGTTTAATGAAGAAAGGCATAAAGCGATTGGAGAGGAAGTCGCCCGGCTCCTGGCCGCTGGATTCATTGTTGAGGTTTTTCATCCCGAGTGGTTGGCCAACCCGGTCTTGGTGCTCAAGAAGAATGGTACCTTCTGCATGTGCATTGACTACACCGACCTCAATAGGGCCTGCCCAAAGGACCCTTTCACCCTCCCTCTATTGACCAAATCATTGATTCTATGACGGGTTGCGAGCGACTGTGTTTTCTGGATGCTTACTCAGGCTATCACCAGATCAAGGTTGCTCTGACGGATAAGGAAAAGACATCATTTATACTCCCTTTGGAGCCTTTTGCTATGTGTCTATGACGTTCGGGCTCAAGAGCGCGGGGACGACTTATCAACGCTGCATTAAGAATTGCCTGCATAGTCAGATTGGGCGCAATGTTCATGCCATGTTGATGACATAGTGGTCAGATCCCAGAAGAAAGAGTCAGGTTTGGAGGACCTCAAGGAGACTTTGGACAATTTGTGTGTGTATGAGATGAGGCTCAACCCGACCAAGTGTGTTCTCGGTGTTCCTGCAGGAAAATTATTAGGCTTCTTGGTGTCAGAACGAGGCATCGAGGCTAACCCGGACAAAATCGAAGCAATCACTTCGCTTGGCAAGTTCAGCCAAGTTCAGCGCATGGCGGGTCGTATTGCAACTCTAACCTGTTTCATAAGTCGCCTTAGGGAGAAGGCCATCCCTCTTTATCAGCTGCTCAAGAAAACTGATCGTTTTTTCTGGACGGATGAAGCCAATGAAGCTTTCGAGGCCTTGAAGAAACAACTTGCTGAGCCGCCTGTCTTAGCTGCTCCAATTGACAAAGAGCCTATGCTCCTGTACATTGCTGCCAACTCTAAAGCAGTAAGCATAGCAGTGGTCGTCGAGCGCAAAGAGGAAGGGAAGGAATACCTGGTTCAAAGACCATTCTACTTTGTCAGCGAAGTCCTAACCCTCTCCAAACAGCGTTACCCGCACTGGAAGAAGTTAGTTTTTGGGATATTCATGGCGAGTCACAAATTAAAACATTACTTTCAGGAGCATCCAATCATGGTGGTCAGTTCTGCGCCATTGGGTGACATTATACAAAATCATGAAGCAATCGGGCGGATTGCTAAGTGGGCCATTGAGCTTGGACCCCATCATGTGAAATATACACCTCACACGGCCATCAAGTCTCATGCCTTAGTGGATTTCATCAATAATTGGACTGAGTTACAAATTCCAGAGGACAGACTTGACCACACGTATTGGACTATCCATTTTGATGGGTCTAGGTAGCTGGAAGGCTCGGGGGCTGGCGTGGTATGGACCTCACCTCAGGGTGACAAGTTTTGCTATGTCCTCCGACTCATGTACCCGTGTACCAACAAAGCGGCAGAATATGAAGCTTTGCTCCATGGGCTTAGAATCGCCAAAGAGATGAACCTTAGTCGAGTCAGATGCTTGGGCGACTTAGACCTGGTGGTGCAACAAGTCTCTGGCACATGGGATTCCAGAGATCCCCTGATGGCGGCTTATAGACGTGCCGTGTCAGACGTGGCGGGTCATTTTCATAGTTATCAGGTTGATCATGTTGATCGTCAACTCAACGAGGCGGCAGATGCTTTTTCACGACTAGGCTCACAGCGTAAGCCGGTTCCCCCTAATGTCTTTTTGGATGTATTGCATAACCCGTTAATAAAATTGCCTTCGAAGGAGGACTTAGCGGTCCCTGACCCTGAGTTTCAACTTGTGGCGGCTCTCCGTGCTACTCCAAATTGGGCGGTCCCTTACATGGCGTATCTAGCGCGAGGCGAGTTACCTACTCATGAGTTGCTGGCTCGCCAAATTATCCGTCGGGGCAAGTCCATGATCATACATAAAGGTGAGTTACACAAGCGAAGCACTTATGGAATCTTTCAAAGGTGTGTTTCATCTGAGGAAGGGTGTGCAATTCTCAACGAGATACATGGAGGCGACTGTGGTCATCACGCTGGGTCACGATCTTTGGTGTCTAAAGCCTTTAGGCATGTATTTTACGAGTTGACAGCCCATGCAGATGCTGATGATATAGTACGCAGATGTGATGGATGCCAAAAATTTGGGCGTGAGATGCATGTGCCGGCTCAGGAATTACGGATGATCCCAATTACATGGCCTTTTGTAATCTGGGGGCTCGACATGGTTGGTCCATTCAAAATGTTATCTAATAAAAAAGACTCACCTATTGGTGGCAGTTAACAAGATTACCAAGTGGGTTGAAGCAGAACCAGTCAGCAGTTGCGATGCAGACACGACCGTCAAGTTTCTCGAAGAGCTTATTTTTCGCTTCGGGTATCCTCATAGTATTATTACTGATAATGGTACTAATCTATCCAAAGGTGCCATGCAAGAGTTTTGCTCAAGGGAGCACATCCGGCTAGATGATTCTGCAGTTGCACACCCCCAATCTAAAGGCCATGTAGAGATGGCAAATCAAGAAATATTGCGGGGAATCAAGCCCCGGCTTATGGTACCTCTGGAACGTACTCTGGGATGTTGGGTTGAAGAGTTGCCTTCGATTTTATGGAGCATCATTACCACCCCTAATCGGTCCACTGGTTACACGCGCGTTTTCTTGGTTTATGGAGCAGAGGCAGTGTTACCAAGTGACATCAGACACGACTCACCACGAGTCACCGCTTATGTAGAACAAGACAACGAGCTGGAGCGTCAAAATTCATTGGACGCCCTGAAGGAAGAACGCGACTTGGCCGCGTCACGATCGGTGATTTATGAATAGGACTTACGATGCTATCATAGCCGCCGAGTCAAAAGCTGAGTCTTTCAGGAGGGCGACTTAGTGCTCCGGTTGATTCAGGATCATACTGGTATGCATAAGTTATCCCCTCCATGGGAAGAACCTTTTGTCGTCAGCAAGACTCTTCACAACGGTTCATACTATGTGGTGGATCTTCGCCCAGATAGGCCAACAACAGAAGTTGAGACGACCCAGCCATGGAACATTGCCCACTTACGGCCATACTATACTTAGATCCACTAGCTCCTTATCTATGTATAGAATTTAGTCTTTGTAATCTTTTTTCATATATATAAAGCAATAAAGCCGCCCCCCACGAACTTCGGGGTTTCTGCCGTTTCAGCTTCTTGAAAGCATGAGTCTTTATTGTTTCATAAGTCGTCCAATCTTGGACGCTATCAGCATCAAAGAGCATAAGACGCCATGCTGCGCTTATTTCAAAACTGGATGTTGGTACGCCAAAGAGGACTAAAGTTGCCACATTGCATGGTTCAAACATGGGCACCCTATATGGTTTTGAGAATTAAGAAGGCTTACTTGGGGGATACTAGCTCCCAAGTCGTTTTGCAGTAAGAGCGTACACGCTTCTGCAATCCTATGTCCGACTTTTCCCTAATCATAGGTCACTTGGGGGCTTCTGCTCATTGAGTTCAGCCTGAATACCCTCTTGGCTAGCAAAAAATTAACGCATTACAGTGGTTATACTGGACTGTGTGTTTGGCGACTCGCCCTATGGTCCCATGCACTCTTGGCGAGTCAATCCACTTTTTGGACCCTAAACTTGCCTTGGTTAAAACATGAAGGGTGCTAGCGGGAGCCGACACATGGAAAATAGACAAACCATGGGTTCACTGAACTTGCTGCACTAAAGCTTGACTCGAGCCTGATTAGCTGGTCTAAACAACTCGGGCTGTTGCAAAAGCCTTCTTGGGGTAGCACTAGAGTTTTGTAAACTCATCCTATCCTATCGTAACTCATTGAGTCGACAAACTTTATGACTATGTTGGTGGTATAGGCCAAAGGTTTCATAAAAATTCTATTATACCCCATCGCGACTCATTGAGACGACTTATTATTTTTCTCTGATAAACAGGGCAAAATGTCTTTCTTGTCAAACATGTCGAAGCATTAGGAAAGGCAATTCACATTAATGAAGGGTGAAACTGTCGAAACCATCACAAGGTACAGTTAGCATACTGTTTACAAAATCCTAGAATATTACATGACTCAGCAGGCCATACCAGGAAACATAACCCGGCCATAAAGGATCAATGTGTTATGTGTGGATAATCTCCATGTGAGTTTGACTCAAGATGGCTCCGGGTTATCTTGCCTCGAGCTTTCTCCATCTTAGATCTGTAAGTCGCCCAATTTCCAGTTGCAATTGGTCAAGGTGTGGAACTTGTCTTCATCAGTCAAGACGGTGGACATATCGACATCAAAGTCAAAAGGATTCTTACGGCGCCGCGGAGTCAGTACGGTGATTTCATACGAAGGAGGAGTCACCCCTTTGATGTTCTCATCATAAGCCGCCTGATATTTGCCTAAATCCAGGCCGCCGATAGATGAGTCGCCGCAAAGCAAGATTCTTTTACACAACGTTGGTAGTCCTCTTCAATGAAATCTGACCCGTCATCCTTCAGCTATGAAAATCCACCAGTTACCTCTTCCGGCTTAAGTGCTGGAGCATAGGCCAAACACTGGCTTAGGGCAGTTAGCGCTCCCTTGCTTGCGGCTGAGCTCTTTAGCTCTTCTATCTGGGTGGCAATGTTGACAAGCAACCCATCATATGCTTGATGGATTTTATGGGGTCCCTATTGCCCATAACAGCCTTCGTGGTCATCACACCACTAGTGTACTACTGCTGTGTCAAATTATAGATCGCCTTCAGCTTCAGAATGCAATCATTCTGCATTATGGCGGTTCGAGGACCTACACATGAAAAAGCAGGATTATAAGTGGTTGCAAGGTTGTACAAAGCACTTTCAGAAGGTGGTAATTGACCCTTACCAAATGTGGCTTGGATCATCTTGGAGATGTGATGTTTCAAGCCAGAGAGTTCTTGTACGACGGCTTTCAGTTTTTCTTCAGCTTGCTCCGCCCTTTTCAAAACGGTAGCTTGCTCATCATGAGCCTTTTCTTCAAAAAATTTGTGCTCTACCTTCATTTTTTCCATGTCGGCTAGAGCAAGCAAAATTTATCTTCAAACATGGCTCGAGCATCCTACTGCTCCCTTAGGCTTTGTTTCAAGTCCGCCATAGTTGAGTCGGCCCGGGTCAATGATTCCTGCAACAAACATCGGGAAAGCAAGTCTCAGGACCATTGCAAGCAACATCCCTGACACTTGGGGGCTAATGTACGATGTATTTTCCTCAACTAAAAGAACCGAATCATCTTCACAAAGATGACTTGGCCCTGAGGGGCTACAGGTTGAAGCTTTTATTCAAGTTATCAACTAAAATACCCGGCCATCTTCACAAAGATGACCCGACCCTTGGGGGCTACAGGTTGAAACTTTTATTCAAGTTATCAACTAAAAGACCCGGCTCATCTTCACAAAGCTGACCTGGCCCTTGGGGGCTACTGGTTGAAGCTTTTATTCAAGTTATCAACTAAAATACCCGTCTCATCTTCACAAAGATGACCCGACCCTTGGGGGCTACAGGATGAAGCTTTTTATTCAAGTTATCAATTAAAAGATCCGCCTCAGCTTCATAAAGCTGACCCAACCCTTGGGGGCTACAGGTTAAACGTTTGTTCAAATACAAGTTAAAGACTCGGCTCATCTTTACAAAGATGATCTGTCCCTTGGGGGCAACTGGTTCAAGATTTTATTCCAAGTTTTCAATTAAAGTCCCGACTCATCTTTACAAAGATGACCCGGCCCTTCGGGGCTACACATTGGTACATGGTAGAAATGCGCGATTCGTCGTGGACGACTCAACCTTTGGAGGGCTAATTGAGGACATGTCAAGAAGGTTAAAAGAGATCATACCTCATGTTTTATCCGCATCATGTTGGCCAAGCTATTTTCCATCTCATGGCTCGTCTCCAGGCAGCTCACAAAACCAGAGTACAGTTTGTCAAACTCCAATTTTTCATAATTGGGAAGCTTCGGCTTGGTGATATATTTTTCTGCAAATCCTTGGACATATTTTGGCACGTGTTTGGTTAAAACTGAAGTTGCAGGTTTAGAATAGCCGGTACCAGTAACAATGACCGAATCTGGGTCTTCCGGCGCCTCAGAAGGACTGGGCGGGTAGATGTTTTTAGTCACTTACTTTTGAGGGCTTGAAGGGTTGACCCGGATGTCAGGAAAATCATCATGAATATCGTCGAGAATTTCATCTGGTTCTTCTTGAACCTCTGGGACGAACATACTCATACCAAACACTTCAGCCGCTTTGGGAGTAGAAGATGAGTCACCGGTTTTCCTCTTCTTTGCTTGCGCCATGAGAAACAACGGCACCAAAGTTGAGACGGAAACATTGACATCTGAAAGAACATGTTAGTAAAGGAACTTACCCCTGAAGACGAATCATTGGGGGGAGAGTCGGCATAGCTCAGTTTCCAGATGAAGGAGGGTAAACCTGATGGATAAGGATTAAATGATTCGGTAAATCACGAGAATATCTTGCACAAGAAGAAAAAGATTCTTGAAGTAACGTACCTCGTTTTGTCGTTTGCGACCAGTTGTTTTCTCAAGCAAGCCGGACACTAGGTCTCCAGAGTGGCTTCGCGTCTGACGTTTGGGTGTATAACTTGCCTTCTTCAAAAGGAAATTGGGATCTAGATAAGCATCTGGGTGAGACAGGGGAACTTTCCTACGGGTTCGCCTGGCCGTCTTGGGTGAGTCAGAAGAAATGGAAATTACCTCAACATCTTCATCCTGGCTCTCAAAGTCACCATCCTTTAAAAAAAGGTAGGAAAGCATGAGTACAAATCGGATTAAAGCAATAAAGACAAGAGAGCTTTACCTATGATTGTTCTTTGGCGGCCCAAGACTAGCCAACGATGGACGTCTCTTTTGCTACGGCTTTGCCTTTGTTCTTCTTCTTCGTCTTAGGGGCGGGTTTGGTCGTTTTCTTGATGATTGTCTTGGGCCTTCGGTACCAAAATGCCGAATCCCTCTGATTGACATGATGAAAATCTCAGATCAGAGACACGAATGAGTACGTTGAAAAGCTAAAAGGGCGATTTGGATTGTTTACCTTTGGAGCCGGGTTGGAAACGCAAAAAAGTTTAAGCCCAATTTTGGAGCAATTCTCAATGGGCTCGCCACTTAGTTTCTTCACAATCTCGACAATGTCTTCTTCTTCAAGCCTCACATTCTAAAAGCATTGGGGATGGTTTAAGTCGCCATTGTATTCACAAATCAAGCCGTTCCGCGTGGCTTAAGGGCATGATTCTCCACTCCACCCAGCGGCGGATCAGATCTATCCCAGTAAGACCATTGATGGTAAGGGCCTTCGGCTTTGCAAAGATAGGGACAAAAGTGGCTTCTTCTTCTTCAGTTAGCTTTTCCAGCAACTTGAAGTCCATGGGCAGGCATTCTTCCCTGAAACCCGGTAAAGGGTTCTCATTGGATGGAGAGGTGTCGCGGCAGTAGAACCAAATCTTGGCCCAACGTTTGGGATGACTAGGCAATGTAACAGCCAGAAACCTGCATTCACGACGTCGATGTATATTAACTCCCCCAAGCTCCAAGCAAGGCCCGTTGGCAAACTCAGTCTGTCGATTCAGATAATAAACTTCCTGAATAACAGTACAGTAGGCTCTATTTGCATATAAGACTCACAGAACACTTGGAACTGATAGAGGTTACTGATGGAGTTTGGCCCCAAGCCTTGGGGATGGAGGTTGAAGAAGTGCAAGGAGTCTCTGAAGAATTTTGAGCCGGGCGGTTTGAAGCCTCGCTCAAGGTGATCAGTAAAAATGACTACTTCCCCTTCGGCGGGTTGAGGGGTTGTATCCCCAAAGTCGGTTCGCCAGCCAATGATTTCCTTGGGCTCAAGATTGCCCACTTTTACAAATTTCTCCAGATAAGCGTTATTGACTTCGGTTGGTACCCATGACTACAAAAAGGATTGGCAGATTGTCAGGACCTATGGAATGATAACTCGCCAGCCAGCGATTGGAAGCATATCTACAAGGGAGTTGTTACTCACCGTAACATTGAGGGCGGATTGTGACTCTAAATATTTCCTTAAGGATATTCCCGATCGAGGACAAACATGTTTCCAACACCAAGAGATAATTTATGGATCTACAGGTGGTTCCATTGGGGAAAATAATACTTGCCGAAGATTCGGGAACTAACAACACAAATACAGTGCGAAAACAGTGTGTGGGTCTATAGAACAATGGAGAAAGAGCGGGGGAGCGTGATGGGACTACCATAGTTTATTGCTACGAGGAAGGATCTAAAATATCATGCTTAGACGGGTTGATGGTAAGAGGATCTAGCATTCATGGAGTTTCGGTGCTACCCGAATAGATATGGGGGTTCAAGATCTAACCATAATGGAGAAATGGAACTTACCCAAAGCAGGAAGGCGACGACGGAAGAAGGTCGCGGAGGTTCTACGCCGGAGACCGCGCCCCCGAGCAGCCCGAGAAACGGTTAGTCTGCAACAGAGGTTCGACGATGGCGGGGTGGTCGAGAGCAATCTCGAGGAACACGACGCAGCCGAGGAAATGGAATGGAGGTAGGGCAGGGTTGAAACGGCAGGCGTGGGAATCGAGGCGACAAATTGAAAACCAAAAATAATGGCGACAAATTGAAAACGAAAAGATCTGTTGGAAGTGATGTCATCAAAATCCCTTGAATAGTGGAGAAGGCGATGTCACCAATAAATGACCTAGCGACTCAAGCATTTTGTAAAAGTTGGCGGCTCGTCACTTATTGAAGAAAAGACCGAGACAATATATGAGTGACCAAAGACAAGCGTAAAGGTTTGTTGGCGTGAATGAATTCAAGTCAATCTAGGGCCTAATGTTGGGGATATTAACTGCGGTATGACCCACCCTGTTGGGCTGGGTCTGGAAATCGGCGACTCATACATACATGGTTAGTGTAAGCTTGGTCGAGGACCTAAGGTGTGCTGGAAGATCTTCGATAAAAGGTCGCCAGGGCCCATGAGCTAGATCGCGGTTCAGGATTGATGGAGAAGATAAGTCGCCAAGGAGGTTTCCTGGCATGGAAAACACGGAGACTTAAAGATATGGAAAGCCACGGTTTGTAACGTGGCCAGGACTTTGTAACCCCTAGGGCCTTGACATGTATATAAAGGCGAGTCTCTAGGGCAGATAGACTAAGTTAGAATTCATCGAGAGCTAGGTCAGGCTAGTTACGCTCTCCTTGTAATCGAATCCACCATCAATATACACAAAGTAGGACGTTGGCTTTTACCTCCACACGAGGGGCCGAACCTGGGTAAACCTGAGTCTCGCTTCCGCTCACCCTCTTAGAGTCGCCACCAAGGTGCGATGGCTCCATCACTAAGTCCTTTCACGAGGACATCTGCCGTGAGAAAACCATGAGACCAACAGTGTGCCTGGAACACGTAAAAACGGCATAGTCGCCCTACCTGGCACGACCCAATCACAAGAGCGACCACACATCACTCCCGCCACTAGTAATGTGGCTCTTTGCTATCACCGACGAGAGTAATCAACAAAGCCCCGTCCAATATAGGGTCAACATGGTCGTACATGTAAGGTTGGGACAGTCGACACATCATAAATCTATTCCCATTTCCGAAACCATACACACACAAATTACCCTATGCACCACTTCACCAATAGTGGCCACCTAAGTCATCATCACCCTCGGGCATTAGTGGCACCGGACGGGGTTTTCATAAACCTTTGATTTATACCAAAATCATCCTCATGCTACTACTATTCTAGCTTTACTTGTCAAGAAGATATTAGCATGACCCTCATAGGTGGTAGGATCATGCTCAAAATGCAAGTGCTCCGGAGGATCCATCGGTAACATCACTTCAATGATTTATCGATGCTCGTGATCACATGCAACAGAAATATTTTCGCTACTAGCATGCAATATAACATATGTTCAAAACATGGTCAAAGGGCTGCTTGCCTTGGTCAGCTAGGTATCCGGGGTCTTCGGGGTGTTCAAGTCCAACTCCTTCGTCACACAGGTTTTCTATCGTCGTAATAAATAAAAAGCAATAAGTGGCTCACTCGAAAACAGATGACAAAGTCACTTTAAAAATGTTGTTTAATTCTCATAAATCCACATTGTTATTTCAAAAATATTTGTCTCTGGTTTTAGGGAAAGAATATTTTTAAAATAAATATAACAGAAGCAAAACTATTCCAAATTAACCCATTTTATTATTATAAAACATAATAGTTGTTGCAAAAAATCATCCAAGGATTTTGTTAAATACTACACATTTTTGAAAAATAACAGTGAAAGAATTATAATTTTTCACTGGATATTTGTTTTACCAAAATCATTTAAAACCAGGTTTTAAATAAAAAGAAAAAGGCTACAACCCCGGCCTGGCTTGGCCTAGGACTGGGCTGGCCCAAAGGCCAGCCAAACAGCCTACCCAGGCGCGCACGCAGTCAGGTTTGAACCTGACGCGCGGGCCCGTGCGGTAGTGGATGCGGGAAGCGAGGGAGAGAGAGATGGGCCACCGACAAGTGGGGCACACCTGTCGGGGTCGTCTCCTACCTGTGGCCAGAGAGGAATAGGAGCATGCCGGCGTGGCTACCGACGTCCTCAGGCCCTAACAACGAGAGGAATGGGTCCGGCTCGTCGTCGCCTACCTGCTGGTGGTCGAGTCGACAACGGAGGGGCTCCGGTTCACCGGCGACGAGGTTGCCACGACGGAGGGGTTTCGGATGAAGGTGAAAGTGGCAGCTGCGGGCATGGATTAGCTCGGGGAAGAGAGGGGGAAGCTTCCTAGGGTCACACGGAGTGTTTTCGTGGGTAGAGGGACACGAGAGCCGACGTGTAGCCGGAGATCGACCGGAGCTCCGAGGCGGAGGGGCCTCGGTCGATCTCGAGCACTGGGGGTTTGCTTGCTCAACGGGATGGTGATTGCAATCTCTGGCGATGGCTAGACGAATGCTGATGACAACAAACCTTCCCCTGCAACGGCACTAGAAGAATGCTGCTAGCACTCCCCGGCAACGAAACTAGAAGAATGTTGTTGCTGGCCCACCAGTGTGTGGGTTCGCAACAGTTTTCGAGGGTAGAGTATTCCACCCAAATTTGTTGGTTTACTAGATAGGAGGTGAGAGAATACTCTCGAGTATTAGCAGCTAAATTTGTCAGATTCAACCACACCTGAAAGATTAGTATCTGCAAGCACAGTAGTAACAGCAAAGTAGCGAGTAACGACAGTGTAACGAGCAATAGTAGCGGCAAGGAACAACAGTAGTGACAGCAGTAGCAAGTAGCAACAGTAGCAAGCGACAGTAATAGCAGTAGCAACAGTAGTAACAGCAGCAGCAGAGCAAGACAAGTAATAGCAGTAGCAACAGTAGTAGCAGCAGCAGAGCAAGACAAGTAACAGCAGTTGCAACATTAGTAGCAGCAGCAGCAGCAGAGCAAGACAAGTAACAACAGTAGGACAAACTCGTAGGCAATGGGTCGGTGATTTGTTTGGATGATATTCATCATGCAACAGCTATAACACGGAGAGATATGTGTCTAGCTTCCGTTCGTCAATGTGATGTAGGCATCCATTCCGTGTGTCGTCATACGTGCTTAGGGAAAAGAACATGCATGACATCTATTGTCCATCCCTCCCGTGGCAGCGGGGTCCAAAAGGAAACTATGGGATATTAAGGTTCTCCTTTTAATAAAGAACAGGACCAACGCATTAGCACTTGGTGAACACATGAAGTCCTCAAACTATGGTCATCACCGGGAGTGGTTCCCGTTATTGTCACTCCGGGGTTGCCGGATCATAACACATAGTAGGTAACTACAACTTGCAAGATCGGATCTAAAACACACATATATTGGTGACAACATAATAATTTCAGATCTAAAATCATGGCACTCGGGCCCTAGTGACAAGCATTAAGCATGGCAAAGTAGTAGCAACATCAATGTCAGAACATAGTGGATATTAGGGATCAATCCCCATGAAAACTAACTCGATTACATGATAGATCTCATCCTACTCATCACCGCCCAGCGAGCCTACGAATAGATTACTCACGAACGACGAAGAGCTTCATGGAATTGGAGAGGGAAGAAGGTTGATGATGACGATGGCGACGATTTCCCCTCTCCGGAGCCCAAGACGGACTCCAGATCTGCCCTCCAGATGAAGAACAGGTGGTGGCGGCGCCTCCGTATCGCAAACCCGATGAAAACTTCTCTTTTTATTTTTTCTAGGACGAAAGGGATCTTATAGACCTGAGATCGGGGGCGGCAGAGCCGTGTGGGCCCCACAAGCCTGCCCACCGCCACCAGGGGGGTGGTGACGGAGCCAGGGCTTGTGACCCACTGGCCCACCCCCTGAGGTGGATCTTGGCACAGATATTTTTCTTATTTTCCAAAACTGCTCCCTGTAAATTTTCAGGACGTTTGGAGAACTTTGATTTTTGCATAAAAATAACACCAAGGCAATTCTGCTGAAAACAGCGTCAGTCCAGGTTAGTTCCATTGAAATCATGCAAATTAGAGTCCAAAACAAGGCCAAAAGAGTTTGGAAAAGTAGATACGATGGAGACGTATCAACTCCCCCAAGCTTAAAACCTTGCTTGTCCTCAAGCAACTCAGTTGACAAACTGAGAGAGAAAGAAAAACTTTGACAAACTCTGTTTGATCTTCTTGTTGCAACTAAGTCTAACTCATAACCAGAATTTCAGCAAGATCACAAGTTAACCACATAACCAAATGACACAAAGCTCTCACGGTAAACTAATATTAATGGCATAATCAGCTAACGAGCAAATAATAATGAGTTTCAAATACCAATACTTCAATCAAAACAAGCATGAAGCAATATGAATAGGTGGTATCTCGCTAGCTCTTTCTAAGACCGCAAAACATAAATGCAGGGCACTTTCAAAGATCAAGGGCTAACTAAACATTGTAATTCATAGCAACGAAGATCGAGTCATAGTCATACTCAATATCAATCAAAAGCAAAGCATAAAAATGACAGAGGTGCTCTCTAATTGGTGCTTGTATAAGAGGAGGATGACTCGACAGAAAAATAAATAGACAGACCCTTCGAAGAGGGAAGCATTGATTTGCAGAGGTGCCAGAGCTCAAGCTTTGAAAACATACATAATAATTTTGGGTGGCATGCTTTCATTGTCAACACAATGACCAAGAGTTCTCAATATCTTCCATGCTACTCATGCTATAGGCGGTTCCCAAATAGAAAAGTAAAGTTTTAACTCCCCCACCACCAATCAATCACACTCCATGGCTAGCCGAATTCTGGGGTACCGTCCATACTAACATCAATCCGGGGGGAGTCTTGTTTTACAGTTATGTTTTCGATTTAAGCGTGGAACTGGGCATTCCAATTACCGGCCCCTTTCTCGTGAATGACTGTGAATAAACACATGTCGAGGGTAACACTCCTAGCATGGAATATACCAATAGCCCTCTGTCACCACATGAGCAGTTCGCGCATGCAAAACAGATTATTTCTTGAAGGTTTAGAGAATGGCACATGCAAATTTACTTGGAACGGCAGGTAGATACCGCAAATGGGTAGGTATGGTGGACTCTCATGGAAAAACTTTTGGGTTTATGGAAGTGGATGCACAAGCAGTATTCCGCTTAGTACAAGTGAAGGCTAGCAAAAGACTGGGAAGCGACCAACTAGAGAGCGACAACAGTCATCAAGATGCAATGAGTTTGACTAACATTGAATGCAAGCATGAACATGATATAAATCACCATGAACACGAACATCCTAGAGGCTATGTTGATTTTGTTTCAACTAAATGCATGAACATGCGCCAAGTCAAGCCACTTGAAACATTCAAAGGAGAATACCATCCTATCATACTACATCATAGTCATCTCAAAATCTATGTTGGCATCCAAGACAAACCATTATAAGATCTCAGCTAAATAACCATGGGATCACAAACTATGATCTCTAAGTTGTCATTGCAAACATGGTTCTCTCACAAGAAAGATAAATCTGGGTCGACAAGCTAGTCATATTTACAAAAACAAAATAGTTAGAGTTCATACCAGCGTTTCAGTCTCAGTCACTTCATCGTATATCATCATTGTTGCCTTCCATTTGCACGATCGAACGATGTGAACAATAATAAGCGCATTGGACTAAGATCAATCTGTAGGCAAACAAAAGGAGAAGACAAAATAATATGGCTCTTTGAAAGCTAAACAGGTAAGCATGTAAGAACCACTAAACATTGTAACCAATATCTTCTACCTTGACACAAAGAAAAAGAAAACTACACGGGAAAGCTCCAAACAAGCAAAAGAAGAAAGACATTTTTTTTGGGGTTTTCTCAAAAGGACACAAAAAAAGAAAACAAGAAAACAAAAATAAACTAGCAAGGATAATACAGTGGCAAAGTGTAAACACCGACTAACAAAGTGAAAGCATAAGCATGAATGTAAAGTCGGTGAGAACACGTACTCCCCCAAGCTTAGGCTTTTGGCCTAGCTTGGTCTACTCCCATGGATGATCCTGGCGAAACCCAAAGTCATAATGGGTGTATATGGGAGTGCTGCAGCCACTGCCTGAATAGCTGCCTCACGAAGTCGAGCAGCCGTCCCCTCCCTCTCATACTCCTTTGCCTCTCCTATGGTTATGTAGTATCTTCGTTTTACCTGAAAGTCAAAGAAAGCAGGAGCAGGAAGGGTAATATGGAAAACACGGTGCCGGTTAAATATCAAGGGGTATAGGAGGGATCCATGATCACTCTCAAGGAACTGGTAGCGTGTTAGTGCGACACGATCAAGGTAGGCTGTACGGAGAGGAGGGTCGTCTGGACGGATGGATACCTCAAGAAAATTTTCTAAGCGTGTAGCATAAACTCCACCAAAGAAATCCCCCTCACTGGCATTTTTATTCAGCCTCCTTGCTATAATAGCTCCCATATTGAAGTTCCTGTCACCTGTTACTGCACTCTTAAGATTACTAAGGTCGGAACCGCATAGGTGACAATGTGCACCCTTGCCGTTAATGCACCTACCTATGAAGAGGGCAAGGTAGTGCAAAGCAGGGAAATGGATGCTTCCTATGGTGGCTTGCGTGATATCTCTGGTTTCTCCAATAGTTATACTGGAGACAAAGTCTTCAACCGAAGACTTAGGAGGATCATTAACACTACCCCAATCGGGTATCTTGCAAATCCTATTGAAATCCTCCAGATCGACGGTATAAGATTTATCGTACAGATCAAACAGTATGGATGAGTCACGGCCAACTGAGAATTTAAATCTACGCACGAAAGAGGCAGTGAGCATAGCATACTGTTCACATTTATCTGAGAGGAATTCTTCTAACCCGGCATTGCGGACAAGTGCATCAAACTCATCCTTGAAACCTGCTTCGATCATGAACTCATCAGAATGCCATTCGCATGGTTGTACCGGTGCGTCCCTTAGCTTAAAAGGTTCGGGCTCCCGAAAAGAGAGACGAGGACCCTTCTTACTTGAGGAACCACCATGAAACTTCCTCCTGAACATAATTTCCTTCTGCTGAAATTTTTGAAGTTCAAGAGAAAAGTGAATAAAGACCCACCACACCTTGTAGCAACTACTCCTACTAGTGCCTAGAGACCGTATCACGCGCTAAAACTACTTGGGACCAGCTAAAATCAACATTTATAGCTCAAGAACAGGGTCACCAAGGTAGCAAGAATACGCGAAGGATAAAGCACTAGAGGAAAAACTAATTGGACCAATGGAGGAGTCACTTACCAAGGAGTAATTTCCCCAAACCAGTTCGGAGGATGATATTTTGAGCAAGGATATCGAAAATCACAGCCAAATGAGCAAGAACACGGGTCTGAGCTGCGAAACAATTTTTTTTGGAGGTGGAAGGAGAAGCTGAGAGCTGGAATGAGTGGACGGGTTGCCTGTGGGCCCCACAAGCTTGCACCCTACCACAAAGAGGGGTAGGTGGCGGTGGCAGGGCTTGTGGCCCACTGGTGAGGCCCCCAGGCCAGCTCTCAGGCCCAGAAATTTTCGAAAATTCCAGAAAAAATCATACTACATTTTCAGGACCATCGGAGAACTTTTATTTTTGAGGTATTTTTCTCCGGGACGCTAAAACAGAAAACAGGAAAAACTAAACTAATTCTATCATTTTTCTTCTATGCAACAGAAAAGGAAAACTCAAAACAGAGGTATGTGAATCTTTGATTCATGCATTTCATGGTCATCGAAAGAAATCAGTCAATGGGATTGATCAAGTCCTTATGACAAAACCTTCTCGAATCGCAACAGAGAATGGAGAATTTTCGAATAGCCACTAAGTCTCCTCAATGGGGATACGTATCTCCCCAACAAGCAAATCATACTTCATCTTGACACGAGGAATAGGGCATTCAAAGCTCCCAATGAGAATCGATGAAGTCTTTTCGATAGCATTGATGCAATGTACGTGATATCGTTTCTTCGGAAAATGCACTGTGTGCTCATTACCGTTGACATGGAAAGTGACATTGCCTTTGTTGCAATCTATAACAGCCCCTGCAGTGTTTAAAAAGGGTCTTCCGAGGATGATAGCCATGGCATCGTCCTCGGGAATATCCAAGATAACAAAGTCTGTTAAGATAGTGGTATTAGCAACCACAACAGGCACACCCTCGCAAACGCCGATAGGGAAAGCAGTTGATTTGTCGGCCATTTGCAGAGAAATTTCGGTGGGTGTCAACTTATCCAATTCAAGTCTACGATAAAGAGAGTGGCATAACACTAACACCGGCCCCAAAGTCACATAAGATAGTTCTTACGTAGTTTCCTTTAATGGAGCAAGGTATAGTGGGAACTCCGGGATCACCAAGTTTCTTAGGAGTTCCACCTTTGAAAGTGTAGTTGGCAAGCATGGTGGAGATCTCAAGATCTAGTATCTTCCGTTTATTAGTCACGATATATTTCATGTACTTGGCATACGAAGACATCTTGAGCATATCAGTTAACCGCATCGGCAGAAAGACGGGTCTTATCATCTCAACGAAGCGCTCAAAATCCTCATCATCCTTTTTCTTGGATGGGTTAGGAGGAAAGGGCATAGGTCTATGAACCCATGGCTCCCTCTCTTTACCATGCTTCCTAGCAGTGAAGTCATTCTTATCATACTTCTTAGGTCGTGGATTATCAGGATTAACCGTAGGTTCAATCTCCACATCCTCATCATTGCTAGGTTGAGCATTATTATGAACATCAATGTCCATATTGTCACCAGGTTCATGTTCATCACCAGATTGTGTTTCTGCATCAGACACACAGATATCATTAGGTTCTTCAGGTGTGACATTATTTGGTGAACTGGCGTGCAGGTTTCTGTCATCCTTCTTCTTCTCCTTAGGATGACTAGGTGTATCAGCATTGATTCCTTGAGAATCTTGATCAATTCTCTTAGAATGACCTTCAGGATACAAAGGTTCGTGAGTCATTTTGCCTCCTCTAGTAATGACTCTGACGGAGTTGTCATTTAATTCATTGAGCAGGTCATTCTGAGCTTTAAGTACTTGTTCTACCTGAGTAGTAATCATAGAGGCATGTTTACTCAGAAGCTTCAGATCGTTTACATTTCTGTCTACACAAGCACTTAAATGGCTAAGCATACGAGTACTTTGTTCCAAATGTCTGCTAACATAATCATTGAAACTCTGTTGTTTGGCAACAAAGTTGTCAAAATCATCAAAGCATAGGCTAGCAGGTTTATCAAAAGGAATATCACTGTCATCAAACCTACGCAGAGAATTCACTTCCACTACCTGTATCGGGTTATCGAGACCATGGATCTCTTCGATAGGTGGTAGATTTTTGACATCTTCAGATCTAATGCCTTTCTCTTGCACAGATTTCTTGGCTTCTTGCATATCTTTGGGACTGAGGAATAGAATACCTCTTTTCTTAGGAGTTGGATTAGGAGGTGGTTCGGGAATAGTCTAAGCATTATCGTTGATCAAGATGTTATTCAGTAGAGTCTCGACTTGTTCTATTGTTCGTTCCCTAAAAACACAACCGGCACAACTATCTAGGTAGTCTCTAGAGGCATCAGTAAGTCCGTTATAGAGGATATCAAGTATCTCGTTCTTCTTAAGAGGGTGATCAGGCAAAGCATTCTGTAGCTGGACGAGCCTCCCCCAAGCTTGTGGGAGACTCTCTTCTTGGAGTTGAGCAAAGTTGTATATTTCCTGCAAGGCAGCTTGCTTCTTATGGGCAGGGAAATATTTCTCACAGAAGTAATAGACCATCTCCTGGGGACTGCGCACACATCCAGGAGCAAGAGAGGTCAACCAGGCTTTAGCATCATCCTTTAGAGAAAAAGGAAACAGCTTAAGGATATAGTAGTGGCGGATCTTCTCCTCATTAGTGAAAAGGTTGGCTATTTCGGGTAGTTTGGCAAGATGGGCTATGACCGTCTCAGACTCAAAACCGTGTAAAGGATCAGATTCGACTAGAGAGATTATCTTAGGGTCGACAGAGAATTCATAATCCTTATCGGTGACAAAGATAGGCGAAGTGGCAAACTTCGGGTCATTTTTCATCCTAGCTTCCCGAGATTTTTCCTTCCACTTGAGAAGTAATTTCTCAGCGTCATAGTCATCCTTACACGCAAGAAAATCCTCAGCTATCTCTCCCTCCATAACGTAACCCTCAAGTATATCAGGCAATTCATATCTAGGAGAGCCAGATCTAGCAGGAGCAAAAGCAGGTTCTATCTCTATAGTATCAGTAGTTTCAGAAGCATCACGAGCATTGACAGTAACTCTAGCAATATGAGCATCAAGGAACACTCCTAGTGGAACATCAGGCAAAATAGTATCTCTAGCAATATCAAGCATAGCATCATCAGGCAAAATAGCATCTCTAGCATCATCAGGCAAAGCAGTATCAAGCATAGCATCTCTAGCAGTATCCGGCAAAGCAGTATCAGGCATAGCATCTCTAGTAGTATCAAGCATAGCATCATCAAGCAAAATAGCATCTCTAGCATCATCAGGCATAGTATCAAGCATAGTATCATCAGGCATAGTATCAAGCATAGCATCTCTAGAAGTAGGTGATGTCGCAAACTTACTCATAACTGAAGGTGACTCAAGTGCAGAGCTAGATGGCAATTCCTTACCTCCCCTCGTAGTTGAGGGCAAGACATTGGTCTTCGGATCCTTCAGATTCTTCATAGTGATCAGCAGATATAAATCCCAAGTGACTCAGAGAATATAGCAATACCTCCGCGGCAACGGCGCCAGAAAAATGCTGATTGCAATCTCTGGCGATGGCTAGACGAATGCTGATGACAACAAACCTTCTCCTGCAACGGCACCAAAAGAATGCTGCTAGCACTCCCCGGCAACGAAACTAGAATAATGTTGTAGATGGCCCACCAGCGAGTGGGTTCGCAGCAGTTTTCGAGGGTAGAGTGTTCGACCCAAATTTGTTGGTTTACCACAGGAGGTGAGAGAATACTCCCGAGTATTAGCAGCTGAATTTGTCAGATTCAACCACACCTGAAAGATTAGTATCTGCAAGCACAGTAGTAACAACAAAGTAGCGAGTAACGACGGTGTAACGAGCAATAGCAGCGGCAAGGAACAACAGTAGTGACAGAAGTAGAAAGTAGCAACAATAGCAAGCGACAGTAATAGCAGTAGCAAAAGTAGTAACAGCAGCACCAGAGCAAGACAAGTAACAGAAGTAGCAACAGTAGTAGTAGCAGCAGAGCAAGACAAGTAACAGTAGTAGCAACAGTAGTAGCAGCAACAGCAGCAGAGCAAGACAAGTAACAGCAGTAGGACAAACTCGTAGGCAATGGGTCGGTGATTTGTTTGGATGATATTCATCATGCAACAGCTATAACACGGAGAGATATGTGGCTAGCTCCCGTTCATCAATGGGATGTAGGCATGCATTCCGTATGTTCTCATACGTGCTTAGGGAAAAGAACTTGCATGACATCTATTGTCCATCCCTCCCGTGGTAGCGGGGTCCAAAAGGAAACTACGGGATATTAAGGTTCTCCTTTTAATAAAGAACCGGACTAACGCATTAGCACGTGGTGAACACATGAACTCCTCAAACTATGGTCATCACCAGGAGTGGTTCCGGTTATTGTCACTCCGGGGTTGCTGGATCATAACACATAGTAGGTAACTGCAACTTGCAAGATCGGATCTAAAACATATATATATTGGTGTCAACATAATAATTTCAGATCTGAAATCATGGCACTCGGGCCCTAGTGACAAGCATTAAGCATGGCAAAGTTCTAGCAACATCAATCTCAGAACATAGTGGATACTAGGGATCAATCCCCATCAAAACTAACTTGATTGCATGATAGATCTTATCCTACTCATCACGGCCCAGCAAGCCTACGAATAGATTACTCACGAACGACGAAGAGCTTCATGGAATTGGAGAGGGAAGAAGGTTGATGATGACGATGGCGACGCTTTCCCCTCTCCGGAGCCCAAGACGGACTCCAGATATGCCCTCCAGATGAAGAACAGGTGGTGGCGGCGCCTCCGTATCGCAAACGCGACGAAAACTTCTCTTTTTATTTTTTTTCTGGGACGAAAGGGATCTTATAGACCCGAGATTGGGGGCGGCAGAGCCGTGTGGGCCCCACAAGACTGCCCACCGCCACCAGGGGGGTGGTGGCGGAGCCAGGGCTTGTGGCCCACTGGCCAACCCCCTAAGGTGGAACCTGGCGCACATATTTTTCTTATTTTCCAAAACTGCTCCCCGTAAATTTTCAGGACGTTTGGAGATCTTTGATTTCTGCATAAAAATAACTCAAAGGCAATTCTGCTGAAAACAACGTTAGTCCACCTTAGTTCCATTTAAATCATGCAAATTAGAGTCCAAAAGAAGGGCAAAAGAGTTTGGAAAAGTAGATACAATGGAGACGTATCAGATGGCTAGGGAGGTCATTGAGGTCTCGGTGAGGTGGAGTGAGGGGTTTTGGAGCGAGGGGAGGGGCTATTTATATGCCCGCGATGGTGAGCCGACTCGGAAGCCCCGGTGATCCACTGTGGCGTGCATGAGGGTGCAGAGAGAGGCTGGGGTCAAAACCACGGTCACGCGACGTGGTTTGGACCACCAGGGCTCACTGCAAGAGAGAGGGAGAGAGGAGAGGCGAGCTATCATGGCCGCGCTCCTCTGGCGCTTCTGGTGTGGGCGGGCACACGTCGCACTAACTCTTAGCGCGGGAAAGGAGGGGCCCTGAGGGCTGCCTGATGCAGAGGGGTTGTCGGGGAAGAGGAGAGACACCACAGGGAGGCTGGAGCTGGCAGAGGGAGTCACCC
Source organism: Hordeum vulgare subsp. vulgare (assembly GCF_904849725.1). NCBI lineage: Eukaryota > Viridiplantae > Streptophyta > Magnoliopsida > Poales > Poaceae > Hordeum > Hordeum vulgare. Next base: position 263,046,380 of record NC_058519.1, on the reverse strand, counting down.
CCACCTCGCTTGCTCTCTATAGCACGCCCAGAGCGCAGCCTTGGCATTCCATGGCATGATGGTGCGCTCTGAGGTGCCTTGGACGTGTCTAGCATGTCCTGGGCATTGGCTTGGAGATGCATAGCCATTGGAGTCTCGTTGGACCCTCCGCTGGTCAAAGGAAGACACGGAAATAGGTGATGTCAGCCTTGGGCTGAAGCTGAAATTGAAGATTTTGGTTTATCTACTTTGAACTAGAGAGGGGCCACTTGACAGGAGTTAGGCACTGATGTCAGCCACCTAATCTATGAGTTTGGGAGAAAGGGATTGAGTTTAGCTAGGGTTAGGAGGGGTTTTACCCAACTGTCAAAAGGTGCTCGACAGTGGTTTGGGGTGGTTGCACCCCACCACTTGCTATGCAACTTAACAGGATTCGGTTTGGTGCTAAAACCTGGGGCTCCACCAAGTTTGAGCTCCAATGAACAAGTTTAGCTTTGTAAACTTGAAAACATCCCTAAATGACCAGATCTGTTCCTTCCAAAGGGATTGTGGGAAAATCAAGTCCCACAAATCCAATTTTTGGCATGGAATCCTCATTTGAGGTATTAGGCACTCCTGCTCCATTGGATAAACTTTGGATAAACTTTGCTATGTAGAGTTGCTCTAACTTCATACTCGACACAAGGTGTTTTCCAATTATTTGGTGACCTTAACCACCTTGGATCAAGGTGAAACTTTATATGGGCACCAAATACGGCTTAGGGAGACCACAAGAATTTTCTAGAAATTTATTCAGAATATTTCCTTTGGAAATATTTCAAAAGGTCAAAATAGACACAATAGGTTTCTAGCGTTTTACTCAAATATTTATAATATATATAGGGGTTGAAAATCTTATGTATGAAAAATATATGTCCTTCTGCGTTTCTCCAAATTTTCTCAGATTTTTCTAAGGCAGAAAATTATTTTTCATATAGGAATACCATTTCTGGCCTCGCAAATAAAATAGTAAAATAATTATTTTATGGTTTTGGTGAACTAAAATGGTGCTAGAACCAGATCACCAACTTTGGGAAGAGCACTTCTGGACATCAAGGACTTGTAGTGCAATCCAAAGCAGGGTTTTGAATTAACTAGAAATAAGAAAAAGGGTTTTTGAAATTAACTTGGTTAGGAGAAATATGGTTTCTGATATCATACAATCAAGCACACAAGCATACAATGACAATCATGGCACTAAACATTTGTTTTGACAAAGTTTTAGTAAACCCAGCTTTTTGAATTAAAAAAAAGTGACAGTGAAAACAGGGTGTGACAAAGTTAGCCACGCGTCGTAGACGGCGTCCGTCGGACATTAACTGAGTAGCTCGCGGGCCATGAGCAAGAGGAGGAAGCCGTGGCGGTGTGGAATTCCCTCTGCATGGAAGGGTGCACGGACGAGGCATGCTGCTCGCGGGTCGACGGTCACATCCTCGGCCACAGAAGAGTGACGGCGCGCATCGGGGACTACGGGCACAGTCACTATGACCCAAGCAGCCCTGCACTCGGCACGCACACGGCAACCGTCGGCAATGGGTTTGGTGAAGCTGATGCGAAACCGGAGCGAAAGAGCGGCTGCGCTGTGACGCCCCAGTAAATTAAGCTACACTTAACCTATGCTAATGGTCTCACGTCACCGGAATTACTATTGATAGTCTCGCATAGTTTCAAACCGATCGAAATTCAAATTTAAAATAAAATCAGAACAAGAAAAGTTTTCGAATGTTAAAATAAAAATGTCGGATGAGTTACAAATATTCCTTAATTACTTATAGAATTGAATCGGGCATTTCTAAGATTATTTAAAACACCTATATATTTAAAATAGAAACTATTTGAAAATAAATAATAATAATTAAAAAAACAGCCTCCCTAGGCAAGCTGGGCCAATTGGCCCAAAACCAGCCCACTCCTCCTAGGGGGTTTAAAGGCCCCGAGGGAACCCTAACCGGGCGCCTCAACCCCCACTCCCATGTGGCGCCGTGATGAACCCCTCCCATTGCCTCGCTCCTCTCGCCCCGTATCCCCCACCAACCCTCATCGCTCCCCAGAACCCACGAAGGGATTAGGCCTCCCCTCGTCACCCTCCTCTCCCAGTCACCCCTGGCGAAAGAAGCCTCCCTCCACTCCCGTCACTACCTCCCCTCCCCCTCACCTGGACTCCAGATCGCCCCATCTCGTGCGCCTCCACTCACAACCTCCGCCGCCGCCCCCCCTGTGCCTCCCTCATGAGCCTCTGTCATTGCCCGGCCACCGCGCGGGCCCTCAGCCCCCGTACCTCGCCGGCCCTCCCTTACCTAGAGCTCCCGCGCCTCTCCTCCCGTCGCCCCGTTCCCTCACCACATCGCATCGCCGCCTCTCCTCCACTGCACCGCCCCGGCGCTGCCAACCCCGACGACCTCTTACCCTCGCCTTCCAACCGGCCGGGATCCCCGCCACCTGCACCGGCCGGCCCTGGCGCTGCCTCGTCGGTCACAGGTGCGGCGACCTGGCTCATCCCCTTCCTCTCCCCGATCCAGATCGGATCGGGGGAGAACAAACCCGCCTTCAGCACCACTGCCGACCGGCCTCCTCCGGCCACCCTCACCCGCGCCCTCGGCGTTCCTTCGGGATCCTCACCGGATCTGCCATCATCACCTTGACGCCGAAGCCCCCTCCCCAACGGACTTCATTGAGCCGCTGCTCGACTACAACGTGGGTGAGGAACACTCCCTTCCTCCCTTCTCCCTCCGGCGACCTTTGCCTCGTACCGGCGTCATTCTTCTCTCCTGCTATGTCACGAGGGGAGGAGGAAGAGTGGCTTGTCCCTGTGAGTTGAGAGAGAGAGGTGAAAGAAAAGAAAATGCAACAAAAAGGAAATATGCATGTATGTATGCAATGTTTTATGTATGTATGAATGTATTTGAGTATGTATGCATGTATGTAGAAAGAGATATATAATGTATATTTATGATTGTGTATATGTGTGTGTGTACATGTGGATGTGTGTGTGTCTGTGCTTTGTGTATGGTGTGGCCAATGGGCCATTGCCATGTGGGGCCAACCCCCCCACTCTCACTAACAGGGAGGCCCCACACAACCATCTGTTAAAAATTTAAATATAAATAAGTATATTTAATATATTTAATAAATAGTTTAATAAATTTAATAATTAATTAGTGAATTAATTAATTACAATGATTATGGGTAAATAGATTAATTAGATAATATGTTAATTAGGATAAGTAAATTATCCTAATTAAAGTATGACACGTGGGTCCTCACTATATTAATTTGATTAATTAATATTTAACCCTAAATAATCACTCTGTCAATGACACGTAGGACCCACTGGTCAGTTTGACCAGTCAAGTGCTGATGTCTGCATGACATCATACTGATGTCATAACAGCATTTAATAATTAATAAAATCTGTTTTTAATTCCTAAATATTAATAAAACTTTAAAAATTAATATAAAATAAACCATAAGTGAGATCAAAATATTTTCAACATGAAAGTTGATCAGTAGAACGAGACGAACCCGGATACACGGTCCATTCGTTTGTCACGCGTCCCTAGCATAACAAACATATAACTTTTCCATCGTTTTTCATCTCTCCAGTAGTAGCCATTGACCCGGGAAATATTATCTGATATTCTCCTGACCCGTCTATGACGGATGTTACTGCGTTACCTCATGCCTATCCTGCATTTGCCATGTCATGCTTAATGTTGCACCTATTGCTGTTACTTATTATTTCTCCCCCACCCCCTCTTCTTACCGGTAGACCCCGAGACTGACGCTGCTGTCGAGAACATCTACGACCCTGCCGACCAGCCTTTTGCCGCAGAGCAACAAGGCAAGCAAACCCCCTTGATCATCCCTATATCGCCTATTCTTTCTTCCTCATGCTTGCATTAGAATTTCGCTACTGTTGTAGTTAGCTCCTATATCTGATGCATAGCCTAATTTTAATGAACTCCTATTTTCAGTACTCTATCTTTACAACTATTTTACATAGGTGGAGCAGTCATCCCCTCTGACCCCGTAGTCCAGTTGCCCCACTTTTTTTTCAAGTCTCGATCCCTGATCGACGAGCCAGACCTGGCACAACACTTACACCCCCTTAGTTGTGCGATGCTACAGAGATACTATTAGGTACCAAGGGTGACACCTCGCGAAGTTCTCTTGATGATATCTCTGTAGTACAGCTAGTCTGTCGCGGTTATCGAGGGTGATTCCTCTTTCACTATTCCTGATGATGCCTCTGTCGTGCAACCCCTCAAGTGTGGGACCCTCGAGGGTGATTCCTCTAGGTCCACCTTGACGGATACATCGTTCGGAATCCAACGAGGATGATACCTCGGATTCCCCCTGGTGTTTCTACCACACAGTTACTTGACCATGTTACTGGGATCTTTGATGAATATATGTTAGGCGGGTGGATTCCCGCGTGTTTGTCTTGATGACATAATTAAAATGATAATGGATTTGGGTATTTGACCTGGGTTGGTCAGGGACCATTTCGCACTAACCGGCTATGCGGGAAGAATTATGGGTACTCGACGACACGGTATCAGCTGAAGATCTTCGGACGTCAGCGATGGAGCGGCGCGTGCCAGAGTGGTCCCGAGATGCATCGCTCTTGTATTAAGGGGTGCTAGGACTGACATCGGCCGCCCACGTATCATGCAGGAGCGCGGAGGGAAAGTGAGCCCACGAACCCTTTGTGCTTAGGAGCTAGACCGGCGGGCTGGCCTCTGTGTTGAGCTTAGGTGGGGCTGCATCATGTCGATATTCCAAGGCCGGGCATGACCTGGAAAAGTGGGTCATAGCAGAGTGTTATCGAGCGTGACAGGAAACTTGGTGCACCCTTGTAGGGATAAAAATAAACTATTCAGATTGTCGTGTCCACGGTTACAGGACGACTTGGAGTTGTGCCCTGATCTTATACAACTACAATTGTTACTTAAATAGAATAGTTGCTCCGGGATTGCTTCCTCGCAGGGAGTCGAGGGAAGATCTCTGGGCGTGACCTCATATTAATATTGCTGCAACAATATGACTATTATTTGTGTTACTTTGTCCTACTCTCGTGTATTGCTGCAAGACCCTGAAGATGCTAGTCTTCTATAGGACTAGGCCTTCTGTCTCCAATCTTGCATTGCTGTAGTCAGTCCACATATTAACCCCTCCTTTGATACTGATGCATACTTAACATGGTTCGGATGTAAGTCTTGCGAGTACTTTGGATAAGTACTCACTGTTGCTTTGCCCCCCTTTGTCCCTTTGATCCGTTGCTGTGACCACATTTTGGAGCCCAGGAGATGGAGTATCCCGCCGACGACGATTGCTACCCCGACGGTGCCTACTACTACGTCGAGGCCGCTTAAGACGCGGAGTAGTTTAGGAGGTTCCTAGGCAGGATGCCTCGCCTCGTTCGATCCTGTTTCTTTTGTGCTAGCCTTCTCTAAAGCACCCCATGTTTAATGTGTGTATTCACATATTTGTTGCTTCCGTTGACTCGTGTGTTTATCGAGCTTGTGTAATCTATACCTCGAGGCCCTTGGCGTGTAATATGAAGCTTGTATTGTTTTATTTGTGTCCAGAGTTGTGTTGTGATATCTTCTCGTGAGTCCTTGAGTTTGATCGTACGCATTTGCGTGTATGATTAGCGTACCATTAAATCGAGGGCGTCACATGCGCACCCCTACCTGGCACGCCAAATGTTAGAATCAGGTCTTCGTACACCCAAGCAAAGGTTTTAACACTAGGGTGCGCTCACTCTCCTACCCTATTCAACCTCTCAACCTCACGATGGCTTTGTAGTGGCGCGAGCTAAGATGATGAACTACGACGGGCGGCAATTTACCTAGGTTCGGGCCACCGTGTGGTGTAAAACCCTACTCCTCCTTTTATAGTTTACTCGAGGTGGAAGATGGGTACAAATGTGGGTTCTTTCCCTAGTATAACAAAACGAGGTCGGGGTCCCTCTCTCCGGAGGCTGGGCTCCTCTTTTATACTAGCCTTGGTCCTCTTCCCCCCAAAACACATTTGGTGGAAAGGTCAGCCACAACGGCCATTTTGAAAGGGGACAAGCTGCCGCTCGCCCTAGCAAAGGTGGTCTTCTCTTGTAAAAGCTTCCCTTAGTGATACGTCTCCAACGTATCTATATTTTTTTATGGTTCCATGCTATTATCATGTCAACTTTGGATGTTTTATATGCATGATTATGCTACTTTTGGGACTAACCTATTAACTCAGTGCCAAGTGCTAGTTTCTGTTTTTTCCGTGTTTTTGACCTTTTTCAAAGAAGAATATTAAACGGAGTCCAAACAGAATAAAACCTGCGGGATGATTTTTTCCATAACAAAAGATACGCAGGGGACTTGAAAACCAAGGCAGGAGACCTCAGGGGAGGTCACAACCCCCTAGCCGCGACCTAGGGGGGTGGCCGCGCCTGGCAGGCTTGTGGGCCCCACGTGACTCCTTTGCCCTACCTCTTTCGCCTATAAATTCCCTAAAATCCTGAAACCAAAGAGGAGAGCCACGAAAATACTTTTCCGCCGCCGCAAGCTTCTGTCTCCACAAGATCCCATCTGGGAACCGTTCTGGTGCCCTACCGGAGGGGGATTCAGACACGGAGGGCTTCTTCATCAACACCATTGGCTCTCTGATGATGCGTGAGTAGTTCACCATAGACCTTTGGGTCCATAACTGGTAGCTAGACGGCTTCCTCTCTCTCTTGGATCTTCAATACAAAGTTCTCCATGATCTTCATGGATATCTATCCGATGTAACTTTCTTTTGCGGTGTGTTTGTCGAGATCCGATGAATTGTGGGTTTATGATCAGATTATCTATGAATATTATTGGAGTCTCCTCTGATCTCTTATATGCATGATTTTGTATCCTTGTAATTCTCTTCGAGTTATGGGTTTCGTTTGGCCAACTTGATCTATAATTCTTGCAATCGGAGAAGTGCTTGGTTTTGGGTTCATACCGTGCGGTGTCCTCACCTAGTGACATAAGGGGTAGCGAGGCACGCATCGTGTTGTTGCCATCAAGGGTAAAAAGATGGGGTTTATATCATATTGCATGAATTTATCCCTCTACATCATGTCATCTTGCTTAAGGCGTTACTCTATTTGTTATGAACTCAATACACTAGATGTATGCTGGATAGCGGTCGATGTGTGGAGTAATAGTAGTAGATGCAGAAATTATCGGTCTACTTGTATCGGACGTGATGTCTATATGTATGATCATTTCCTTAGATATCATCATGACTTTGCACGATTCTATCAATTGCTCGACAGTAATTCGTTCACCCACCATAATACTTGCTATCATGAGAGAAGCCTCTAGTGAACACTATGGCCCCCGGGTCTACTTCACATCCTATATTCAGATCTACAAAATTACTTTGTTGCACTTTCCACCTTCAGATCTCACCTTGCAAATAATCGTGGAGGGTTTGACAACCCCTTTATAGCATTTGGTGCAAGTTTGTTTGTTTTTGCGGAGGTACATTGGTGCCTCTTCTTGATACTCCTACTGGATTGATACCTTGGTTCTCAAACTGAGGGAAATAGTTATCACTACTTTGCTGCATCACCCTTTCCTATTCAAGGGAAAAACCAACGCAAGCTCAAGAGGTAGCAAGAAGGATTTCTGGTGCCATTGCCGGGGAGTATTCAAGTGAAGCATATCCAAGTAACTATCGCAAACTCATCTCTTGCATTTACATTGTGTGCCTTTTGCCTCTCGTTTTCCTCTCCCCCACTTCTGAAAAAACAAAATTTACAAAAGTATTTGCCTTTTTCGTTTACCTTTCCTTTTCTTGTGTGCTATGTGCCTTCAATATGCTTGCATCTTCGCTTGCTAAAATTCTATTGATATGCATACTCATCCACTTGCTAATCTTTTCAAAAGACCAAATTATGATGAACAATTTGCTAGTGAGTTGAGTGCACTGGACTATCTCTATGAAGTTCTGCTTGAGATGCGTGAATATGAAATTTTTTATGATGAAATTTATGAAGTGATTCATGAGGGCTCCTTGAATGAAAAGCATGATTGAAATGGTTTCACTATAAATTCTATTAATGACAATCATGCTAAAAATATGCAAAACCCTAAGCTTGGGGATGCTAGTTTTGCTGTGTCCACTACTTGTTGCAATGAAAATTTGTTTAAGCCTCATGATGAATATGATATTGATAATAATGTTTGCAATAACAATGAAAGTGGGTTTGGAGAAGTCATGACTTTAGTTGATGATAATCCCACTATTTTTGAAGCACGCCAACTTTGCATGCATGTGGATCATGAAAATAGTATCCTATGTGATAGTTATATTGTTGAATTTGAATATGATCCCACATGTAATTATTATGAGATAGGAAAATATGGTTGTAGAAATTGTCATATCACTAAATCACCTCTCGTTATGTTGAGATTGACATTGTCTCTTTCTCCTTCCTTGCATTGGGTAGTTATTGCTTGTCTTGATAATTTGTTTTCCTGTAAAATACCTATGCATAGGAAGTATGTTAGACTTAGATATGTTTGTCACATGTTTCATGATGCTCTCTTTGTGTCCGATTGCTATCTTTTATGTTAGCATTATTGAATTATCAATGCCTACCTAAGGGCGTTAAACGATAGTGCTTGTTGGGAGGAAACCCAATGAATAAATTTATTTTTGCTTTTCACTTTCTGTTTTGTTGTGTCCACGCCATCATAATTCTGTTATGATTGTGTTTTTATGTTTTTTTAGTGTTTGTGCCAAGTAGAACCTTTATGATCAGTTTTGGTGATGGTTGTTTTATCATGCTGAATAAGACAGAAACTTTGTGCTCACAAAATTATTTTTAGTTCCTCTCCAGAAAGAGCTTTTGAGTTGATTCATTTTGCTACTGGTTGATATGCGAATTGCCCTAATTGTCATAATTGTTTAGAATCTTTGGGATATGAGAGGTATACGAAGTACACAGATGCTACAGACTGGTCTGTTTTTTTACAGATTATGTTTTTGTTGTGTTGATTGCTTATTTTGATGAAACTATGGTTAGTATCGAGGGGTACTAGCCATGGAAAAGTGAGAATACAGTAATATAACATCAATCTAAATAGGAATCAAGTTTACTATAGTACCTAAAGAGTTGGTGGTTTGTTTTCTTATGCTAATGATATCACGAGTTTTTGTTCAAGTTTTGGTGATGCTCTTATGGACAATGGAACAAAGACTGGAAAGAGCTTAAGCTTGGGGATGCCCATGTCACCCCAAGCCAAATTCAAGGACACCAAAAATCCTAAGCTTGGGGATGCCCCAGGAAGGCATCCCCTCTTTCGTCTTCAATCCATCGGTAACGTTACTCGGAGCTATATTTTTATTCACCACATGATATGTGTTTTGCTTGGATTGTCGTGTATTATAGGAGTCTTTGCTTTTTGTTCTGTCAAAATCATCCTTGCTGCACACCTTTTTCAGAGGGACATGCACTCATCGTGAATTCGCTAGAATACTCAATGAGCTTCATTTATATCTTTTTAGTTTGGAAATTTAGCTTGCATGTGCTTCACTTATTTCTTTTGAGCTATATAACTTTTCTCTAGTGCTTCACTTAAATCTTTTTAGAGCACGGCGGTGTCATATTTTGAAGAAATAAAAACTCTCAATCTTCACTTATATCTTTTTGAGAGTGCTCTCTCTAAGTAACTTGGTAATTGACGCGTGCTATGAAATTAGTCCTAAATATGATAGGCATCCAAAGAGGATATAATAAAAACTTCCATATTCAAGCGCATTGATTAGTAAGAGAAGTTTGATTCCTCACAATTAGTTTTGAGATATGGTTATGGTAATATTAGAGTTATGTTAGTAGGGTGTTGTGAATCTAGAAATACCTGTGTTGAAGTTAGTGATTCCCGTAGCATGCACGTATGGTGAACCGCTATGTTAGGAAGTCAGAGCATAATTGATTTATTGATTGTCAACCTTTGTGTGGCGGTCGGGATCGCGCGACGGTTAACACCTACCAACCCTTCCTCTAGGAGTATACGTTTAGCACTTTGTTTCGATTACTAATAAAACTTTCGCAATAAATACATTCTTCATGACTAATGTGAGTCCATGGATTATACGCACTCTCACCCTTCCACAATTGGTAGCCTCTCTAGTGACGCGCAACTTTCACCGATGCACAAACCCACCATATACCTTCCTCAAAACAACCACCATACCTACCTATTATGGCATTTTCATAGCCATTCCGACATATATTGCCATGCAACTCCCACCGTTCTGTCTCATGACATGTGCCGTCACTTTCATATTGCCATTGCATGATCGTAAGATAGCTAGCGAGATGTTTCAACGTCATATGCTAAGCTAGATCGTTGCACATCCCGATACACTCCCGAAGGCATTTCCTATAGAGTCATCATTGTTCTAAGTATTGAGTTGTAACTAAATAGAAGTGTGACGATCATCATTATTAGAGCATTGTCCCATGTGAGGAAAAAAAGAGGCCAGAGATGCCCACCAAAAAAATGAAAAAAAGAGGCCAAAGAGCCCAAACAAAAAAAAATGAAAAAATGAGAGACAAAGAGAGAAGGGACAATGCTACTATCCTTTTCCACACTTGTGCTTCAAAATAGCACCATGTTCTTCATGATACAGAGTCTCTCGTTTTGTCACTTCCATATACTAGTGGGAATTTTCATTATATAACTTGGCTTGTATATTCCAATGATGGGCTTCCTCAAAATTGCCCTAGGTCTTCGTGAGCAAGCAAGTTGGGTGCATACCCACTAGTTTTCTTTTTGAGCTTTCATACACTTATAGCTCTAGTGCATCCGTTGGATGGCAATCCCTACTCATTCACACTGACATCTATTTATGGGCATCTCCATAGCCCATTGATACGCCGAGTCTATGTGACCATCTCCTCCTTTTTGCCTCACAACCTCCACCACACTTTATTCCACCTATAGTGCTATATCCATGGATCATGCCCATGTATTGCGTGAAAGTTTAAAAAGTTTGAGAAAGTAAGAGTGCGAAAACAATTACTTGGCCAATACCGGGGTTGTGCATGATTTAGATTCGTTGTGTGGGGATGATGGAGCATAGCCAGACAATATTATTTTGTTGGGATAACTTTCTTTGGCCTTGTTATTTCAAAAGTTCATGATTAGTTTGCTAGTATGCTTGAAGTATTATTGTTTTCATGTCAATAGTAAACTATTGTTTTGAATCTTACGAATCTGAACATTCATGCCACAAGAAAGAAGTTACAAAGAACAAATATGATAGGTAGCATTCCACATCAAAAATTCGGTCTTTATCACTTCCCTACTCGAGGACGAGCAGGAGTTAAGCTTGGGGATGCTTTATAATTTTTGATGGTTCCATGCTATTATCATGTCAACTTTGGATGTTTTATATGCATGATTATGCTATTTTTGGGACTAACGTATTAACTCAGTGCCAAGTGCCAGTTTTTGTTTTTTCCCGTGTTTTTGACATTTTTCAGAGAAGAATATTAAAGGAGACCAAACGGAATAAAACCTGCGGTATGATTTTTCCATAACAGAAGATACGCAGGGGACTTGAGAACCAAGGAAGGAGACCTCGGGGGAGGTCACAAGCCCCCTAGCCACGGCCTGGGGGTGGCCGCGCCTGGCAGGCTTGTGGGCCCACGTGGCTCCTTTTCCCTACCTCTTTTGCCTATAAATTTTCTAAAATCCCGAAACCAAAGAGGAGAGCCACGAAAATACTTTTCCGCCGCCGCAAGCTTTTGTCTCCACAAGATCCCATCTGGGGACCGTTCTGGTGCCCTGTCGGAGGGGGATTCGGACACAGAGGGCTTCTTCATCAACACCATTGCCTCTCCGATGATGTGTGAGTAGTTCACCGCAGACCTTCGGGAGCATAGCTTGTAGCTAGATGGCTTCTTCCCTCTATTGGATCTTCAATACAAAGTTCTCCATGATCTTCATGGAGATCTATCCGATGTAACTTTCTTTTGTAGTGTGTTTGTCGTGGTCCGATGAATTGTGGATTTATGATCAGATTATCTATGAATATTTTTTGAGTCTGCTTTGAGCTCTTATATGCATGATTTCGTATCCTTGTAATTCTCTTCGAGTTATGGGTTTCGTTTGGCCAACTTGATCTATAATTCTTGCAATGGGAGAAGTGCTTGGTTCTGGGTTCATACCGTGCGGTGTCCTCACCTAGTGACAGAAGGGGTAGCGAGGCACGCATCATGTTGTTGCCATCAAGGGTAAAAAGATGGGGTTTATATCATATTGCACGAATTTATCCCTCTACATCATGTCATCTTGCTTAAGACGTTACTCTCTTTGTTATGAACTCAATACACTAGATGCATGCTAGATAGTGGTCGATGTGTGGACTAATAGTAGTAGATGCAGAAAGCATCGGTCTACTTTCCTCAGACGTGATGCCTATATGTATGATCATTGCCTTAGATATCGTCATGACTTTGCGCGATTCTATCAATTGCTCGACAGTAATTCGTTCACCCACCATAATACTTGATATCATGAGAGAAGCCTCTAGTGAACACTATGGCCCCTGGGTCTACTTCACATCCTATATTCAGGTCTAGAAAATTACTTTGTAGCACTTTCACCTTCAGATCTCACCTTGCAAATAATCGTGGAGGGATTGACAACCCCTTTATAGCATTGGATGCAAGTTTGTTTGTTTTTGCGCAGGTACATTGGTGCCTCATCTTGATACTCCTACTGGATTGATACCTTGGTTCTCAAACTGAGGGAATTACTTATCGCTGCTTTGCTTCATTACCCTTTCCTCTTCAAGGTAAAAACCAACGCAAGCTCAAGAGGTAGCAACTGATTAGGAAAAGTTTAGCAGGTTGCCTCGGGAACCCGCAGCCGGCCTCGGTTCCCTTAGCACCAAAGGGGAAAACCTCCCCTTACCTTCTTGCTAGCAACGGTCCTTGCACCACACAGAGTGGCCCATGTCGCCCACTTGGGGAGACCTGCTGTGCGACCCTGGCAAGCTTTCCCTCGCAAATCCAGGTGCTTCTCGTGTGCGAGCCTCACGATGAACCTTCTTGTGAGAGGGCCCTGCGAGCGGCCAATCATGAGGAAGGGTCCTCGCGAGTGCCATTTCCATGGGCCTTGACAAGGGGCGCTCCAAGGCCCGCAAAGCATAGTGGGCCCTAGACAGCAGGGCGACGGGCCTGGGTACCCCCGGTCCCAGAGCTCCCACATTGATGACCCATGTTATTATGATGTTTCTTTCCCTTGCCATATTTATTATCGTCTAAGGTGGGATATTTAATGATGTACGAGTCAACATATCTAGTAAGGACATAAATGAGATCTCCCATATCTTGAACCTTCCGCGTGAGGCGCCCATGTTTCTGAACAAGTGGTTGGAAATGGCATTTTTTCTCCAAAATCAGAATTGCTTGGGAAACTGTGATGTTGTCCAAAGAACGAATGATCTCCATGACGCAACGAGTACAACGATGGGTAGATTCGTCTGTCCGCTGAATACAATGCTATATATCAACAATTATCATTGTCGCTTGCATGTGCCTTGAAAGTTTTTGATGAATCGCTCCTTCAATTCTGCCCAAGTGTTTATTAAGTTTGGGGATATGTTTTCAACCATGTGCGAGCTGGCCCTTCAAACATCATGGTCAGGTACTTGGCACAAACCGCATCGCTGACAACCAGCATGTCCATGGCTATCTCATGACTCTCAATCCAAGCGGCTCGCTCAAGATCGGCCGTGTAATTTGGAACCTTACCAGGTCATTTAAAATCCTTGGGCATACGCTCATTATGTAAAGCTGGCACGAGGCAAGATATAGCAATAGTCCTGCTTCTCAGACCCACCCGTGAAGAGAGGGGCTGGGTGGTGGAGTGCGGCACCTAACCCGGTACTACCACTGCTTCTTCTTCTCGTAAAGCCCGAGCTATATCAACAATCGTTTTTTCATCTGATACCACACGCCGGGTTGGAGAATTCCACAACTGTTATCTACAACCACTGATATACACAGCCGAAGAATAGTGTATGATCTTATACGACTTGCGTAAGTAGTAGAGTGAACCCGGTCTCGACTATAGGAATACTGTGCCTATTGGGTGACCGTAGTTTTTAGCATCTCGATGGTGTTCGTGCCTTGAACTTCAATTGGGGTGTTTCGTGTGATCGGGACTGCCTCGAGATTGCAAGTCGCCGAGAGCATATGATCCGTTGGATTTGAAAAGTGACTTGTCGTCATATGAAACATCGAGGCGGTGATTAGCCGCCGACGGCTGATCCATCTCGTGCTACTGAGTTGGCTGACGGGGTTGATTCTTCCGAGATTGGCTAGTTCTTGGGGTGCGTTGTGGAGTGTCGAAGAGGCATGCCAGCTAAATATTAGGGGGTATGTGGCTCTCGTGCCTCCTGCGATGAACTACCTATGATGTATCTTGACGAAGACCCAGCTGCCATGCTTCTGCCTTCAATCGTTCGGCCTCGCTGTGGATGTGAGCCTGTAAATCTGCCATGTGAGGATTCTCAGCGTCAATCTCCTCCTGAATCTTGGTCATTTGCGCGCAAAGCTAAATCAACTCTATATTATGCTCCTCCTGGTTTTCTGGGGTCATTTGTGACTTCAGGAGTTTGGTTATTGATGACCCACAAGTATAGGGGATCAATCATAGTCCTTTCGATAAGTAAGAGTGTCGAACCCAACGAGGAGCAGAAGGCTCTGATAAACGGATTTCAGCAAGGTAACAACTGCAAGCACTGAAAGTAGCGGTAACAAGTGATTGTGTAGCGAGGTGAAACGTAGCGAGCAAAAAGAAACAAGTAGTAGTAACGGTGCAGCAAGTGGCCCAATCCCTTTTGTAGCAAGGGACAAGCCTGAACAAAGTCTTACAGGAGGAAAAACGCTCCGGAGGACACACGGGAATTTCTGTCTTACTAGTATCATCATGTTCATATGATTCGCATTCGTTACTTTAATAGTTTGATATGTGGGTGGACCGGCGCTTGGGTACTGCCATTACTTAGAAAAGCATCCCACTTATGATTAACCTCTCTCGCAAGCATCCGCAACTACCAAAGAAGAATTAAGACAAAGTCTAACCATAGCATTAAACTAGTGGATCCAAATCAGCCCCTCACGAAGCAACGCATAGACTGGGGTTTAAGCTTCTGTCACTCCAGCAACCCATCATCTACTTACTACTTCCCAATGCCTTCCTCTAGGCCTAAATATGGTGAAGTGTTATGTAGTCGACGTTCACATAACACCACTAGAGGAAAAACAACATAGATCATATCAAAATACCGAACGAATATCAAATTCACATGACTTATCCCATGTCCTCAGGAACAAAAGTAACTACTCACAAGACATAATCATAATCATGACCAGAGGTGTAATGAATAGCATCAAGTATCTGAACATAAACTCTTCCACCAAATAATCCAACTAGCATCAACTACAAAGAGTAATCAACACTACTAGCAAGCTTACAAGTACCAATCGGAGTTGCGAGACGAAGATTGGTTACAAGAGATGAACTAGGGATTGGAGAGGAGATGGTGCTGATGAAGATGTTGATGAAGATGCCTCCCCTCCGACGAGAGGAGTGTTGGTGATGACGATGACGACGATTCCCCCTCCGGAAGGGAAATTTCCCCGACAGGATCGTCATGCCGGAGCTCTAGATTGGATTTGCTCAAGTTGCGCCTCGTGGCCACGGCGAAACCACGAAAAAGCTCCCGTATGATTTTTTCAGGTCAGGACGCTTCATATAGCAAAAGAGGGGGGCTAGTGGGTCTTTAGGCAGCCCACAAGCTTTCCCACCGCCACTAGGGGGGGGTGGCGGAGTGGGGGCTTGTGGAGCCCTGGTGGCCCCCCTCGCATAGTTCTTTCGCCCAGTATTTTTAATATATTCCAGAAAAAATCCACGTAAATTTTCAGGGCATTCGGAGATGTGCATAATAGTGGACTAGGATTTGCTCCTTTTCAAGTCCAGAATTCCAGCTGCCTGAATTCTCCCTCTTCAAATAATCCTTGCAAAAATAAGAGAGGAAAGGCATAAATATTGTACCACAAGTAATATAACAGCCCAAAAAGCAATAAATATCAACATGAAAGCATGATGCAAAATGGACGTATCAACTCCCCCAAGCTTAGACCTTGCTTGTCCTCAAGCGAAAACCAAGTTCCATAAACATGTCCACATGTTTGGGGACGAAGGTGTCGATAAAACATAATACGGACATGAGGGCATCATGATCACACATAGGACAGCAATATATCATAAAGATTCTTATGGGAAAGTAACAATTCCTTGACAAAGCAAAGCATTAAGCAAAAACCTTACCGAGAAGTAACCAACAATAGTCCATACTCATTTAAGCAATTGCAATTTATCACAACATCAGAAAGAGTCAAATAAGAGCTTGTAAGGCAAACCCACATACTCAATCATCTCTTTTGTTTTCCACAATTGTTATAACTCATGTGGTACTCATGGTGTGAAAGTTTCAGCTGGGCACAGAGGAAGATAGGGGCTAATAGTTTTGCCTCCCAACAGTTTACCTCAAGGGTAATGTCAACAATAATAAAGCATGAGTACTCAACTCCAAGTTGATATATGAATATAGATCTTTCCCAAGCATGTGACGGTAGCCAAGACAAAGGCAAAAAGGGAATTGGTGATGATCACCATGACTCTTTCAACGGTAAAAAGTAAAGGTACAAGATAGGCCCTTCGAAGAGGGAAGCAGAGGTTGTCATGCGCTTTTGAGGTTTGAATGTGTGTCCTCTTAGTGCGGAGGAACGTCACTTTATATTGCCTCCTGTGATAAAGAACTTTATTATGCAGTCTGTCGCTTTTATGTCTTCCTCATCACAGGTTCGTACAAGGCTTATTTTCCACACACTAATAGATCATACATATTATAGAGCATTTTTTATTGCTTGCACCGATGACAACTTACTTGAAGGATCTTATTCAATCCATAGGTAGGTATGGTGGACTCTCATGGCAAAACTGGTTGGAGGTTTATGGATGCACAAGTAGTGTCTCTACTTGGTGCGGGAGTTTTGGCTAATATGAGGTGGAAGCAATCATCACATGCTAAGGGATCTCTAATGATATAACATTGTTTGGAACCAAGCAAACACAATTCATTATGTTGTCTTCCTTGTGCAACATCTACTCTTAGGCATGTAATAGTTAGGTGAGTGCTCACAATTGTAAAAAGTGTCTAAGATGATATATTTATATGTGAACCTCTCTTTCCTTATTACTTCTTATTAATTGCAACAATGACTGAGGTCTATTTTAATTTATTCTCAACAAGTTTCAATGCTCATACTTGTCATCAGTGAAGCTATCACTTTCCATAAGATCGTCTCACGATCTTTGAAGCTATCGTTCTTTTCATACTTTTGATCATGGCACAAAGCAAAGCCCTTGAATAAGACACTCTTTATTATGTAGCTCGTAAGCTCGAATGCAATGGGGGTGAAACAAAAGCAAAAGACTCAAACTAAAAACTAAAGACTTATTCCTCTAAAAGAAGAAATAAAAACAGAAAAGGAAAGAACTAAAACAAAGGTAAAAGCAAAAGATATAAAGGTGATACGATACGAGGGCAACTCCCCCAAGCTTGGCAGAAGCCAAGGGGATTGCCCATACCAATGCTTAGTTGTCTTACTTTGGTGGTGATGGTGGTGTTGTCGGAGTAGTCTGATCCTCCATCTTCCAAGGCATAGGTGCTACATCATGGCAGGATGAACGAGCCGCCGGAATCCTCAAATCTGCAGCCAACCTAATTGATTCAAATCTGTACTCATACTCACAGTTTTGATGCTGCAGGTCATAGATCTGGCCCTGAAGTTGGTCAACCCTATCGTACAGCCTGGAGAGGTGTTTCCCAATGTCAATGGCATCCATCTTGTGATTGCTAGTGAACTCCGTGATCATCGTGTGGTTGGCATTGAGTCCACGCTCAACCATCCCTTGGCACTTGAAGACTTGTTGCTCCATTGCTTCGAGCCTCGTCTCCACGGTTCCGGTCTTCTTAGGCCCCTCAACATCACGGATGTGCAACATCCCCCCGCTCATCTTGATAGATTGAGGGTGTTTCAGCACTTCCGTGAGGTAGGGCTTGATGACCTTCTCGAAGATCTTGTCCTCAGGAGCGTTTGGGGAAGTCATCATGATCTAGATCTGCGTCAGAAACAAGCTCGAAATGAAAACAGAGGAAAACTACGCGATACGGAGATCAAAACCTTCGTGCGACTATATATTTTTTTTTCTAGGCCAGAAGGAGTCCTCCGCCAGAAAACGGAGTCCGGGAGGCACACGAGGTGCCCACAAGTTTGCCCACCGCCACCAGGGGGGTGGTGGCAGAGTGGGCCCTTGTGGCTTCCTTGTTTGCTCTTCGGACTGCTTTTTATTTTTCTAATTTTCCAAAAATTCCAAAACTGAGGAAATTTCCTATTGGAAAAGTATCGGAGTCCAATTTCTTGCCGAAACAGATACGTCTTCGTTTTCAAGGTCTGAAACAGGCTGATAAACATCCCTTATGTACTCCTCTGGAGTTATGACATTGATGATATTAGTCTCAACATTTATGGGAGTACCAGAGATGTAATGCTTGATTCTTTTCCCATTTACCACTCTAGGAAAATGTCCTTCCGTGTTATTGATTTTGATGGCACCGGAACGATATACTTCCTCGACAACATAGGGACCTTCCCATTTAGAGAGAAGCTTGCCTACAAAGAATCTCAAACGAGAATTGTATAGCAAGACATAATCACCTACATTGAACTCTCGTTTCTGTATTCGTCTGTCGTGCCATCTCTTAACCTTTTCCTTGAACAACCTGGCATTCTCATATGCATGGGCTCTCCATTCATCTAACGAGCTGATATCAAACAACCGCTTCTCACCGGCAAGTTTGAAATCAAAGTTGAGCTCTTTGATTGCCCAATAAGCTTTGTGTTCCAGCTCAAGAGGTAAATGACACGCCTTACCGTAAACCATTTTATATGGAGACATGCCCATGGGATTATTATAAGCAGTCCTATAAGCCCATAGTTCATCATCAAGTTTCTTAGACCAATTCTTTCTAGACCTATTGACTGTCTTTTGGAGAATTAGTTTAATCTCTCTATTGCTTAGCTCTACTTGACCACTGGACTCAGGGTGATAGGGAGACGCAATTCTATGGTTGACATCGTACTTAGCAAGCGTTTTACAGAAAGCACCATGAATGAAATGTGAACCACCATCGGTCATTAGATATCTAGGGACTCCAAATCTAGGTAAAATAACTTATTTAAGCATCCTGATAGAGGTATTGTGATCAGCACTACTAGTGGGGATAGCTTCTACCCACTTAGTGACGTAATCAACAGCAACTAGGATGTGAGTATACCCGTTCGATTTTGGAAATTGTCCCATATAATCAAAGCCCCAAATATCAAATGGTTCAATGACAAGTGAATAATTCATAGGCATTTCCTGACGTTTACCGATATTACCTATTCTTTGACATTTGTCTCAAGACAAGACAAACTTATGGGCATCCTTGAAGAGAGCTGGCCAATAGAAACCTCATTGCAATACCTTGTGTGCAGTTCTATCTCCCGCATGGTGTCCTCCGTAGGCCTCGGAGTGACACTTCTATAGGATCTGTCCCTGTTCATGTTCAGGTACACAACATCTAATAACACCATCTACTCCTTCCTTATAAAGGTGAGGATCATCCGAAAAGTAATGTTTCAAGTCAAAGAAGAATTTCTTCTTTTGCTGGTATGTGAAACTAGGTGGTATAAATTTTGCAACGATATAGTTTGCATAATCAGCATACCACGGTGCACTACGTGAAGTATTGATGACATTCAGTTGCTCATCAAGAAAGCTATCATCAATAGGTTGTGGGTCATCAAGAACATTCTCCAACCAAGACAAGTTATCTGCTACTTTGTTATTAGCACCCGTTCGGTCAACAACGTGCAAATCAAATTCCTGTAGCACGAGAATGCATCTGATCAGCATAGGCTTAGCGTCCTTCTTCTTCTTAAGGTACTTAATAGCAGCATGATCAGAGTGAATAGTGACTTTGGAGTCAACTATATAGCATGTGAACTTTTCACATGCAAACACGACTGCTAAAAATTCCTTCTCCGTAGTGGCATAGTTTCTTTGGGCACTGTCTAGAGTTTTACTAGTGTAGTGAATGACATTCAACTTCTTGTCAACTCTTTGTCCTAGAACAGCACCGACAGCGTAATCACTAGCGTCACACATGATTTCAAAGGGTAAGTTCCAGTCAGGTGGTTGAACAATAGGTGCGGTTATCAAAGCCATCTTAAGTATTTCAAAGGCTTCCTCACAATCCTCATAAAAAACAAAAGGAACATCCTTCTACAAGAGGTAGGTAAGAGGCCTAGAAATCTTAGAGAAGTCTTTAATGAACCTTCTATAGAAACCAGCAGGACCTAAGAAACTTCGTATACCTCTGATATCTATGGGGCAAGGCATTTTCTCAATTGCATCAACCTTGGCCTTATCAACTTCAATGCCTCTTTCAGAGATTTTGTGTCCTAAGACGATACCTTCATTAACCATAAAGTGGCACTTCTCCCAATTCAAGACGAGGTTGGTTTCTTGGCATCTCTGTAAGACTCGACCAAGGTTGCTGAGGCTACCATCAAAGGAAGACCCGTAAACGGAGAAGTAATCCATGAAAACCTCGACAATCTTCTCACAAAAGTCAGAGAATATAACCATCATACATCTTTGGAAGGTGGCAGGTGCATTACATAAGCCAAAAGGCATACGTCTATAGGCAAAGGTACCAAAAGGGCAGGTGAAAGTGGTTTTCTCTTGATCGGATTGTGCAACATGTATTTGCGAGAAACATGAATAACCGTCTAGAAACCAGAAGTGTGTGTGCTTTGATAGCCTTTCTAGCATTTGGTCGATGAACGACAATGGATAATGATCTTTCCTGGTTGCCTTGTTCAGTTTGTGGAAGACTATCACCATTCTATAGCCGGTAATAATCCTTTGTGGGGTTAGTTCATCCTTATCATTAGGAACGATGGTGATACCTCCCTTCTTGGGTACACAATGTACTGGACTTACCCAATCACTATGAGCAACAGGATAAATGATTCCTTCTTCCAGAAGCTTTAATATTTCTTTTCTAACGACCTCTTTCATCTTAGGATTTAATCTCCTTTGATGATCAGCAACTGGTTTAAAGTCAGGATCAGTTTTCATCTTGTGCTGACATAGAGTAGGACTAATACCCTTAAGATCATCAAGAGTATATCCAATAGTAGCGCGGTGCTTCCTTAGAGTTTTTAGTAACTTCTTCTCTTCACGCTCTGAGAGGAGAGCACTAATAATGACAGGATATATCTCCTTCTCATCAAGATAGGCATACTTGAGAGTATCAGGCAACTGTTTAAGCTCGAACACAGGGTCACCCTTTGGTGGGGGAGGATCCCCAAGCAGTTCAACAGGCAGATTATTCTTGAGAATAGGATGTTGTTCTAAGACAATTCTATCTATCTCATCTCTCTCCTCCATATGCATATCATTTTCATGCTCAAGCAGATATTGCTCTAAAGGATCCGTAGGAGGTACGGCAATAGAGGCAAGAGCAATGATTTCGTCTCTACCAGACGACTCTGTTTCATGGGGTTGTCTTCCAAACTTGGAGAAGTTAAATTCATGAGACACACCCTCGAAACTTACTGTGACAGTCTGCTTAACGCAATCAATGTGAGAATTGACAGTGTTGAGAAAGGGTCTACCAAATATGATGGGACAAAAGCTATCTTGTGCAGTACCAAGGACGAGGAAATCAGTAGGATACTTCGTCTTACCACACATGACTTCTACTTCTCTCACAATTCCCAAAGGGCAGATAGTGTCTCTATTAGCTAGCGTGATAGTGACATCAATGGGTTCTATCTCAGCAGGTGCAATCTCATCTTTGATTTCATCATAGAGAGAACGGGGTAGTGCACTAACACTAGCTCCCATATCACATAAACCATGGTAACAGTGATCTCCTATCTTAACAGAAACAACGGGCAGGCCAACTACAGGTCCGTGCTTGTCTTTCGCGTGAGGTTTAGCAATTCTAGCAGAGTCCTCACAGAATTTAATAACATGCCCATCTATGTCTTCGGCTAAGAGATCTTTGATAATAGAAACACTAGGTTCAACTCTAATCTCCTCAGGGGGTGCAAGTGGTCTAATATAACCCCTACGTATCACAGTTGGAGCTTTAGGATAATCCTTCATCCTAGCAGGGCATGGTCGTTTCTGAGTGTAAGCACAAGGAACAACAGGATCACTAAAAGCTATGATTTTCTCCTCAACTAGATTGGTTTTGGCTATGTTGCTTTCTACAGGAGGATGATATTTAAACCACTTCTCTTTGGCAAGATAAACATGAGCAGCAAAAGTTTCACATAGAGAAGCTACTATCTCAGAGTCAAGTCCATACTTAGCGCTAAAATCTCTAGAAGTGTTTGTCTCAACAAAAGATTTAACGCAATCAAACTGGAAATTCATACCTGAGTCCTTACCTTCCTCCAGCTCCCAATCTTCAGAGTTGCGTTTGATTCTCTCCAATAAATTCCACTTGTGATCAATATCCTTCTTCATAAAAGAACCGGCACAAGAAGTGTCAAGCATGGTATGATCTTCATGAGAAAGCCGAGCATAAAAGTTCTGAGTGATGATTTCTCTCGAGAGCTCATGATTGGGGCATGAATATAGCATTGATTTAAGCCTTCCCCAAGCTTGAGCTATGCTTTCCCTGTCACGAGGCCAAAATTTATAAATAAAGTTCCGATCACGATGTACTAAATGGATAGGATAGAACTTTTAATGAAATTCCAATTTCAACCGATTGTAGCCCCATGATCCAGCATCATCACATAGCCTATACCATGTCAACGCTTTATCCTTCAAATATAAAGGAAAGACTCTCTTCTTTACCTCATCCTCGGGCAAACCTGCAAGCTTAAATAAACCACAAACTTCATCTACATAGATTAGATGAAAGTCTGGATGTGAAGATCCATCTCCTGTAAAAGGATTAGCCAGTAGTTTCTCAAGCATACCCAAAGGAATTTCATAAAAGATATTTTCAGTAGGTACCTCAGGTTGAGGAGCAACTCCTCGTGCTTCCGTTCGTGGTGAAGATACCCTGAACAAACTTCTCAAAGGAAGAGTTTCCATAGTTACAAGTGACAACAAATTTTAGCACAGTATATAAATGTTTCCTTACCAATTTCCACTTACCAAAGGCGCTTCACTCCCCGACAACGGCACCAGAAAAGAGTCTTGATGACCCACAAGTATAGGGTATCAATCGTAGTCCTTTCGATAAGTAAGAGTGTCGAACCGAACGAGGAGCAGAAGGCTCTGATAAACGGATTTCAGCAAGGTAACAACTGCAAGCGCTGAAAGTAGCGGTAACAAGTGATTCTGTAGCGAGCAAAAAGTAACAAGTAACAAGTAGTAGCAACGATGAAGCAAGTGGCCCAATCCATTTTGTAGCAAGGGACAAGCCTGAACAAAGTCTTACAGGAGGAAAACGCTCCCGAGGACACACGGGAATTTTTGTCATACTAGTTTCATCATGTTCATATGATTCGCGTTCGTTACTTTGATAGTTTGAAATGTGGGTGGACCGGCGCTTGGGTACTGACCTTACTTGGACAAGAATCCCACTTATGATTAACCTCTCTCGCAAGAATCCGCAACTACGAAAGAAGAATCAAGACAAAGTCTAACCATAGCATTAAACTAGTGGATCCAAATCAGCCCCTCACGAAGCAACGCATAGACTCGGTTTAAGCTTCTGTCACTCCAGGAACCCATCATCAACTTACTACTTCCCAATGCCTTCCTCTAGGCCCAAATATGGTGAAGTGTTATGTAGTCGACGTTCACATAACACCACTAGAGGAAAAATAACATACATCATATCAAAATACCGAATGAATATCAAATTCACATGACTATTATCAGCATGACCTATCCCATGTCCTCAGGAACAAAAGTAACTACTCACAAGACATAATCATAATCATGACCAGAGGTGTAATGAATAGCATCAAGGATCTGAACATAAAACTATTCCACCAAATAATCCAACTAGCATCAACTACAAAGAGTAATCAACACTACTAGCAACCTTACAAGTACCAATCGGAGTTGCGAGACGAAGATTGGTTACAAGAGATGAACTAGGGATTGGAGAGGAGATGGTGCTGATGAAGATGTTGATGAAGATGCCTCCCCTCCGATGAGAGGAGTGTTGGTGATGACAATGATGACGATTCCGCCCCTCTGGGAGGGAAATTTCCCCGGCAGGATCGTCCTGCCGGAGCTCTAGATTGGATCTGCTCAAGTTGCGCCTCGTGGTGGAGACGGAACCACGAAAAAGCTCCCGTATGATTTTTTCCAGGTCAGGACGCTTCATATAGAAAAAGAGGGGGGCTAGTGGGCCTTCAGGCAGCCCACAAGCTTGCCCACCGCCACCAGGGGGTGGCGGAGTGGAGGCTTGTGGGACCCTGGTGGCCCCCTCTGGTAGGTCTTTCGCCCAGTATTTTTAATATATTCCGGAAAAAATCCACGTAAATTATCAGGGCATTTGGAGATGTGTAGAATAGTGGACTAGGATTTGGTCCTTTTCTAGTCCAGAATTCCAGCTGCCTGAATTCTCCCTCTTCAAATAATCCTTGCAAAATAAGAGAGAAAAGGCATAAATATGGTACCACAAGTAATATAACAGCCCAAAAAGCAATAAATATCAACATGAAAGCATGATGCAAAATGGACGTATCGTTTATCTCTTCCATAAGGTAATCCATAGCTTGAGTCGGTGTCTTGCTCGACCCGGCGACATGTGAAGCTGGTGTGAACACACCAGGGCTATTAGCTACTTCTGCTATTGTAGAATTGTGAGCCCCCGTGGTCCCTATCGTGTAAACGGCGACTTGATGTGGCGGCTCGAGAACTCTAGATCATCGGGACAACCTCCAAGTGTGACATCAAAAAGCTGGCAGATCGACTAGGCGTCTCCAACCGACGATTAACCATTAGAGTTAGCAAGAGTATCCCCTTCGGTTACGGAGTTGTCTGGAAGCTCACCCCCCGTGAGTGAATCCAATGAAGACGTGCTTCTAGCTGGGTTGTTTGCATTGAGCCAGCTCGACAATGTCGGTGCAGATATCTGGATTGGGTCCTAACACACCAATATTGCCGATGAACACGTGGATCTTGCCGAAGGGGACCCGGTACACATACTTGATAGAGTCGGCCTCAAGGCCCCAGCATACCGCGGTGACTCTTCGTCATCTGACCGACCATGTATCCCTCGATCCCCTGGAGAGCTCCCTCCAAGAACTCAACACCACTGTGCGCTAGCCCCACGGTCGGCGCCAACTGTCATGGTTTTTTCATAGTAGATGTCCTCATGAAAGGACTTAGGTGTGGGGCCATCCCAACTAGATGGCGCCTTGAAAGGGGTTGATTGGAATCGAGAGATGCGAGTTTACCCAGCTTCGGCCCCACCCATGGAGGTAAGAGCCTACGAGCTACTTTTGGTTTTATTGATGATGATCTCGATTACAAGGGTGTGCGAGTGCTAACCTAGCTCTCGAGACTTTTTAACTTATCCTCCCTACCTCAGGGGCTCCCTCTTATATATAGGTTGAGGGCCAGAGCTTACAAGAGAGTCCAGTTAGTATTATAGACCATGACTTATTCCACTTCTATCTTAGTTATGGGAGAATTTTCCTCGTCTTCCTTCCTGAGATGGCCACTAGGTGGTAGTTTATGAGCCGACCTCCTCATCATAGAGCTTCCTCCTAGCCTTTGTGTCTAAGGGCATTCACCTCAAGTGATAGTCCAACTAGGTTATTCCCTGGGCGGGTCAACCCGTGGGGTATATCCTCAATAGTGTACTAAACAATGAGTCCTTTAGTACCCAGATTTGTTCACAGAAGGCAATAGCATCTCGCCTGGCATGCCTTGCCGGGAAGATACTGCACTCAAGGCAACTCAAAAGAAGATCAAGTCGTCGACAAGTTCTCTTCCCGGCTAAAGAAGACGTAGAAAGCTCCTTGCCCGACAAGATCCGAGTACCAAGCGGACGCTTCACCTCACTAGGCGAGTTGTTACCTATTAGTAAGGTGTCTAGCGGGAAGGTTGTTATGTAGGGCCTGTCGGGGCACATGGGAACTCCACAGAATAAGATACCCGTTCGAATGGTATGGAAGACGAATAAGAGGTAGTTGGATGAACGTCACACAAGGGGAGATCTTCCTTGCCGGTGATCGATGCCAACACGACACCCCACGGTGCATTTAATGCATCTGTCCTAATCCGTCAGGGTTAGGTATTTGCCACTTTAGCATATGTCAGCAATTCGACCATTGTTGTAATCACTGTATACCCTTGTGTAATTACCTTCTTAGCCATTGTGTTAACCCTTTGCCTATAAAAACAGGTCCACTACTACATTTACAATGGTTGAAACATTACACATTTACATGTGTAGCAGTACTTCCAATAGAGAACACCCCTAACTCTAAGTCGAACCCTCTTTTGGCCTCCAGCGATGACTACAACCTCGTCGGCGCATGGTTCCACCGTAAGCTCGCAAACTACCTATACGAAGCTACCCTGAGCCTTTCTCCTCCATTCCCCGATGCTCTTGCACACCCAATCAACCTCCCGTGCCTCATAAACCACCCCAGGGACACTTGAGCTCGAGATCGAGCGCGAGCTCTACCGTGATGGACTTCAGCTGATCTCCGGGTACAACATATCTCTGGCCCCATTTTCTTTTCATTGGACCCCTCTCACCTCCCTGATGCGATCCCCTCTTCCTCCTGTTCTTTTGCAGCAAGGAACCTTCGAGGTTGACCCCTCTCGAAGCCGTCGGTCGTGGCTTCCTCGTTGTCGGCAAACCACCGCTCCACTCCGTCGAACTCCACCTTCCCCCCGAACGACGGCAGCCTCATGACTACATTCCCACACTCGCCTAACTAGCCCCGGAGCGCCACCAGTGAGCCCCATGACCTCCCTGGTCGCAAGGTGGGAGATGACATGTGGGTCGCGAGTGTCATGCTTTCACCCCCTTCTCTCTATGGCTGCACAGGCCCGCCCGTCACGTTCAAACCTTATGAGCGCGCATACCTCAGGTCGCCTCGGCCAACTTCGCCACCTGGGGCGGCTCGGCTAGCCAGTTTTGGTCCTAAGGCACAATGCCCTTTTTCTTTTCTTTTTCTCGCGTTTTTCAAAAATTCCTCATGGTTGAACGTATGTCCAAATTCAATAATTCTGCTTCCTAAATTCTCAGAATAGTCCAACCTATTAGATGATGCCACTTGTGCACCATTTGGATTTTTTTTCTATACTGTTTGTATTTAAAACCCCTTTTAAAGCATTTTAAATCTCTGTTAAAATGATTTTCACTATTTTGCAAATCCAAAAAGAAACTAGTAATTTTAGTATTTTTAATTTTCACCCTAGTATTTTACAAATCTGGTTTGACATTTTTAGGACTGGCGTATTTTTCCTGTTTTTGTTGTGGCCTTATTTTTGTATGTTATATTGCAATGGTAGATTGTGGTGTTGGCAAAGAAGTTGGGACAGAACGATTTGAAGTCCCCAAAGACTTTATTGAGCCATGCAAGCAACCCTTTGACCATGTCTATGAAACCCTTTCTATGCATGGCATATAGCCGTTTACTTTTTTGAATCAAAATCTTGATTAAGTGGTGACCACTTTGATGGGTTCCTCCGTGTCACACCCTGTGATTGTACCACTTTTTCCACCTATTTCTATTAGGAAATTTGGAACAAATAAAAATATTGTGTGCATGTGATGGTTGACTTGGTTGCTTCTTGCTTATGTGATTGGTTGTGTTTTTAATCCCCAAACTTATTTTTCTACCTAAAAACTCCTTTCCTTGACCCCCAAAGCCTTCAACAAAAAGGCATTTCTGGTCCAATACACAAGCCTTCAACAAAATAGTTCAACAAAAAGGCATTTCTTTATTTTAAGGTTTCAAAAACCGTTGAGTTAGTATTGGTACTACAAGTCCCTAACTTAGTTCGGAAGCTTGGCCCCAAAGATTTTATTTGGATTCTATTATTAAAAAGACTTCCCGAAACCACAAAAATAATTATTTTAGAGTTACTTTCCTATTTATTTACACACCTTTTTCTGAGGCCACAAATGGTATTCCATAGGGAAAAATTATTTTCCCGCTTCATAAAAATTTTGGTAAATTTAGAGAAACTGATGGACATAAATTTTCCATACATAAGAGTTTAAGCACATGTTCATGTTCAAAATATTGGACAAAAACTCTAAAAAAACCTTTCTAACTATTTCAAGCTTTTGAAATATTTCCAAGCGAATATTTTCAATAAATCCTAGGAAAATTCTAGCAAGTCACACATGATAAGTGTGGTGATCCTGCAAAACGCTCCTGTTAACCAAGTGTGGTGATCCTGCAAATTTATAAATAAAGTTCCGATCTCAAACCAAGTTTATTGTTCCACGTATTAACCCTAAAACGCTCCTGTACATAACCAAATTTGAGAAACTCTACATTGACAAGTTTACCCAATTGCTCTCAAACTTTGCACGAGTGATCCTGCCACCAAATAAGGATACGACACCAAGTTGTGCCTTTGTGGGAGTTGGTTTGCTCACCTTCGTCCACAAAAAACTGATTCTACCCATTTCTAGGGTTTTTCATGTCTAGATTGGTAACCTTGCTCAAATGATCTCAAACTTGGTGAATCCTTCACTCCAAAACTTTGTCACACGTCAAAAGTTTGTCACACGTCCACTCTATAGCCCCTCATCTGCAGCTGAGAGCTCCAGCTCTACTTCAACAGCAAGAGGACAAAAACTCCAATCTCTTTGATGGTTCACCACTGGCAGATACTTTCTCTCCCTCTCCCTTAGACCACCACCTCTCTCGTCTGCTCCAAAGCACCCAAGGAATGTCGCCAACGCTCCCACACTCTAGTGTACACGGTGGGGCGTGCCACAACATGCCAGTGATAACCCACAAGTATAGGGGATCGCAACAGTTTTCGAGGGTAGAGTATTCAACCCAAATTTGTTGATTCGACACAAGGGGAAGAAAAAGAATATTCTCGAGTATGAGCAGTTGAGTTGTCAATTCAACCACACCTGAAAGACTTAGTATCTGCAGCAAAGTTTCAGTAGAAGAGTAATGTGATAGCAACGGTAGCAACGGTAACAGTAGCAGTAGTGACAACAGTAGCGGTAATAGTAGCAGCAGTGATAGTAGTAGCGGCGAAGTAACTTAGCAAGGACAAGTAGGAAAAACTCGTAGACATTGGATCGGTGATGGATAATTATGTCAGATCACGTTCATCATGTAACAGTTATAACATGGGGAGATATGTAACTAGCTCTAGTTCGTCAATGTAATGTAGGCATGCATTCCGTATATAGTCATACGTGCTTATGGAAAAGAACTTGCATGACATCAACTGTCCATCCCTCCCGTGGCAGCGGAGTCCTAATGGAAATTAAGGGATATTAAGGGTCTCCTTTTAATAGAGAACCGGAACAAAGCATTAGCACTTAGTGAATACATGAACTCCTCATACTATGGTCATCTCCGGGAGTGGTTCCGGCTATTGTCACTCCGGGGTTGCCAGGTCATAACACATAGTTGGTGACTACAACTTGCAAGATAGGATCAAGAACACACATATATTGATGAAAACATAATAGGTTCAGATCTGAAATCATGGCTATCGAGCCCTAGTGACAAGCATTAAGCACAACAAAGTAGTAGCAACATCAATCTCAGAACATAGTGGATACTAGGGATCAATCCCCATCAAGACTAACTCGATTACATGATAGATCTCATCCAACCCATCACCGTCCACCAAGCCTACGATGAGATTACTCACGAACGATGAAGAGCATCATGGAATTGGTGATGAAGGATGGTTGGTAATGACGAAGGCGTCGATAACCCCTCTCCGGAGCCCAGAACGGACTCCAGATCTACCCTCTAGAGGATGAATAGGTGGTGGCGGTGGCTCCGTATCGTTAAAGGCGATGAACTCTTCTCTCTGATTTTTTCTGGGCGAGAGAGAATATATAGAGCTAGGATTGGAGGCGGCAGAGCCACAAGGGGCTCACAAGTGTGCCAAGCGCGGCCAGGGGGGCGCCTCCTGGGCTTGTGGGCTCCTGGCTCCAAGTCTCCAGGTGATTCTTGCGCCAGTATTTTTTATATATTCCACAAAAAATCCTCGTAAATTTCCAGGTCATTTCGAGAACTTTTAATTCTATGGATAAACAACACCATGGCAATTCTGCTGAAAACAACACCAGTCCGGGTTAGTTCCATTCAAATCATGCAAATTAGAGTCCAAAACAAGGGCAAAAGAGTTTGGAAAAGTACATACGATGGAGACGTATCTGCAAGAACGCTGTGTCGTGCCAAAACTGCCCTCTAGACGCGCCATAGTGCATGCCCTCACAGTGGTAGGCCAACTCCACCCAATTCTCACCCCCACACACAGTCCATCTTTGACACCCTCGATCACCGATGCATGCAATGTGTTGGGACCCTCCTATCTCCCCTTCTCCTCCCCCTAGCGACGCGTGCCCTTGCCCGCCCGAAGTGGTCAGGTGGCGCTCGACACCGTGAAATGCCAAGAGCAAGCTCCCCGCCCCCTTGTTCCTTTCCAGTCCCATACCGCATCCACGAAGACCATAGACGCATGACCGATCCCTCTCTCCTCCCCTGTCCGTTGCCACAGCCTAACTGGGTCACCATAATTCGGTGGACTGTGCCCCACCTATAAAAGGCCACCTCGGGCTTCCCTCTTCCCCTCTTCGACCTCCTACCGCCCCAATCAAAATCCTAGCTCACATCCCCTCCCCGGAAGCCCCTAAGCCCGAGATCAAAATCTGGATCCATTGCATCGGGATTCCGTTGATCCTCGAGTACGGTGTCGCTCCGACCCTCTCTCCCCCTCCATTGTGTCTCTAACAGACTTGTGATACTCTTCCCCTTCTTTCCCATCCTTTTCTTTGCAGGTTTCAGCTCTAACGACCACCCTCCCAAATCACCATCACTTCGGGAACTCGCCTCCGGCGATTCGTTGCGTCCCAGCTCCTGCCTCCACCACCCATCGAATGGCGGGTCGATAGTGGTTCCATTTCCACCAACATATCGCCTCGCCGTGGACCTTGGCGACACCGGTGAGCCTCGCCCCCTCTCTAGCGGGAGGTTGATGAGTTACCTGATAAGCGGGACCCAACCGTCAACCTCCCATGACTCCTCCTCGCCCCTCTCTTTCTCTCTCTCTGGCCCCTGGGCCCCGCCCGTGAGGTTTGAACCTGGTGTGGCGTGGCTTCCTGGCGTGCCTGGGCTGGTTGGCCTCTACCCAGCTGCGTTGTTGGATGCCCCTAGCCCAGGAGTTGTAGCCCTTTTTTAAATTTTGTTTTCGCATAAATCCTACAAAATAAAATACTTGTCCAAATCGAAATATTTTACCACCTACAATACTTTTTATTGGGTAGTAATTTAGAGTGCATCTTGTGTAAATTTTACAGTAGGTTAAATGCAATGATTTATTTTAGAACCATATTTAGGGTAATTCAGCACTCTATTAAAAATAGTTTCCGCAATTTATACATCCTAAGAATAAAATTAAATAATTTTTACATAACTTATACTCACCCTAGTCTTTTACAAAAACATTCTGACATTTTTCTGAGTGGAATATTGTCCTGTTTTTGGTTGGGTGCTATATTGTTTTCTCATTTATATTGCCGCAATAGATTGCGTTGGTGGCGAAGGGTTTGGATAGAAGACCTCGAAGAACCCGAAGACCTATTTGAGCAAGGCAAGCAGCCCCTTGACCATGTGTGAGAAAATACATCCATGCATTCCATATGAGGCATTTTATTCCGATGCATAATACTCTGTTGAATCGGCAACTACCTCGGTGGGGTGTTTCCGATAGTTACTTTTGACACTTGCACTTGGACATAACCCTACCACTATGAGGTTTGTGCGGATGGGAGTAGTTAGTATGCTAGTATATTATGCATGGAAGTGACCACATCAATGGTGACGGAAAAAGGGAAGTGATTTCAAATGCTTTACGAAAACCTGATCGGGTGCCACTAATGACCGAGGGTGATGTGTTGAGTAAGGTAACCACTTGATGAGGGAGTGTTATACGGAGGCCACACGTGTTAATGGTTTCTAAAACGGGATTAGATTTAAGGATTTTTGACCGTCCCAACCTTACATGTATGACCACAATACCTCTTATGGGACGGGGCTTTGCTGATTACTATGGTCGGTGCTACTAGAGAGCCCGCATTACCAGTGCTCGGAATGATGAGGTCACTCTCGAGACGTGGTCGTGCCAGGAAGAAAGGCTGAGTATGGGCTGTTTTTACAAACACCAGGCACACATTTGGTCCCTTACTGGATGGTACTTGTGATGTACATCATGTGGGATGTGTGCCAACGAGTGGACTCTTTGCTAGTATCGTCATGGTAAAGGTGGTGTTCGGGTACCTACCTCGGGTATGATAAATGCCACGAGTTGTGTTCTGACACGAAGGTTTGCCGAATCTTTTGGGTAAAGTGTGCAACCTCTATAGATGTAAAACTATTTGAATAGTCGTGTCCACGGTAAGGACAGTTGGGTGGCGCTGCTTAAACTATGTCCATGAGTTTTCATATAAACCAAGTGTGTATGTGTGTGGGTATGGTGGTAGTATGATCAATGATCTAAGTCGGATGACTTGGCATGATGGTGAACAAGGGACGTTCAACCCCGACTTCATATTGATATCTCTAACCCATTCACTGGATTACCCCCATGCATTATGATGCATGCCACTTAAGAATGTGATCTTCTTATTTCACTAGGGAAAAATCAGCTTTTCGCAAAAATAGCATACTAGTGTTATGTCATACTTCATTATTTCCTTGTTCCACATCATGGGTTGCTTGCGAGTACATTAAAAGTACTCATTGGCTTGCCACTTGTTATTTAATTGGCCATGCATGGAAGAACCGGTGTTTGTAGAAGAGTTCGTCGGGGAAGAACATGGGATCTAGCACGCTTCCCAGTCAGATTGCTTGTAGATTAAGGCAGATGGCATGGGTTCACACTTTCAACCGAGTTATCCGCTGGCAATTGTGTTTGGTGTGTCAACCTTTGAGGCCCTATCTATCTAATGACTTGGTCTTAATGGACCTTATTTGTATTAGACATTATGTATGGATGTAATACTCTTGTTATTCGGTTTCTTTTTGTTCACTAAGCATTCATCTCTAGGATAACTATACACGTGCATTCGGTGATCATGACTTACAAGTCAGGGTCACCACACTCCATTACTCTCCTAGTTGATACTTGCATTGCCATGACTCTACTTTCTTCTTAGAGTTGTGTGGGCGAGAAGTAGATAGAATGTTAGTAGATGCTACTCAAGTGGGACGGGGATATGCATGGTGCTGGAAAGAAAGTGTCTCCAAAGACTTCTCAAAAAACCTGTCGGGTGCCAGTAATGCCCAAGGGAGAATATGAGATAGGTAACCACTTGAGAAAGAAGTGGTGTAACAGAGAAAGTTGTGTGTGTTCTTTCGCAAAAGGATTAGATTTCAAATTTGTGACATGCTTACTCTCGATAAGGGGTCATGCCAGAAAGGAAGACCATGGGATGTTTTCACACACACCGGGCACACCATTGGTCCCTTCATGGATCATACTTGTGGTCTACATCATGTTGTGTGTGTGCCAATGAGTGGATTCCTAGTTAGTAACGTCAGGAGAAAGGCATTGTTCGGGTACTTACCTCAGGTATGGAAGATACCACGAGTCATGGCTTGACATAGAAGTTTCCCGAGTCTTGTGCGTAAAATGTGAAACCTCTATAGAGTGTAAAACCTCTATAGCCATGTCCACAGTCAAGGATAGTTTGGTAGTGCTTCTTAAACTACGTCCGGTGTTTTACTAAACTTGGTGTGTGTCTGTGGAAAGGTGACACATGATTTGACTCGGACAACTCGACGTGATAAATAAAGTGGAGATATTGCAAACTCTTTTTATATTGGTATATGTAACATGTTCATATCGATACTCGGAACCTCATGATGCATGCTTTTATAAGTTGATAGAACATGTCATTGCACTCAAAAATAAGCTTTTTGTAACTTACCTACTTAGTGATATACCATGCATTGTTATGCCTTGTTCCAAACATAGGATGCTGACGAGTACATTCAAAGTACTCATTGACTTGCCACTAGTTATTTAATTGGACAAGCATGGAACAACAGGATTATGGTTAAGATTACCTTGGTAATGATCATGCGAACTAGCACTCTTCACAGCCAGAATGCGTGTGAGGTTAAGGCAGATAGCATGGGCTCATGCTATGTTTCAAGATTTCCGCTACGAGTTGTGTTTCATGTTTTGCCTTCATGGCCCTATCTATGCAAGACTTGACCATAATGGTCATAAATTTGTGTAATATAGTATGTATAGATGTTAGACTCTTGTTATTTAGTTTCTATGTTTTCAATGAGCATTGATCCCAGGAATTACTGTACACATGCATTCGGTGATCTCGAGTTATGAGTCGGGGTCCCCACAGCCCATCTCCTCCTGGGTGGACCTATGCAACTAGTTTGTTGGTGCATACCATGGGGGACACAAACTTACCCTCCAGCCCAATCATTTTAATGCGCTACCCAAATGGATGGCAAATCCCTCCGCAAGTATATCCAGTGATTCGGCCATGTACACCAAAACATCCTCGACATCCATCCTATCGCAGTGATTTCCATGTTCCACATGAACATGCGCAATAGGCGGATGCGTGAGGAGATGAGCATCAACAAGGTGCGCGATATCATCAATCTCTATGTTCTCGCTGGTAAATGTGCACGTGCTGAAGAGGGGAGAACACTTCCCAGAAAGGATGCTTGCATAGAGGTCAATTCCAACGACAACAATGCATCCACCTCCATAAATAAAGGTTTGAAGCACAAACGCAAGCGCAACGGCAAAATAGTTATGGCCGTCAATGCCTGCGACAACACCAATGGACACAAGAAATCCTAGGGGAGCTCTGGCAATGATGCAGTCGATTTCTTAGGTGCTGACGAGGCCGTCACAGGCGATAAGACTGATGGGCCATACTACAAGATCCACTTTACCAAGGGTCATGACATCAACGAATGCCAACAAGTCGACTAGCTTGTTGAAAACCAGAAGCAAGAATAAGAGAAGCGTGATAAGGAGAAGAGCCAAGATGGTGTTGGTGGTTACGAACAAGAACTATGGCAACCATAGTGGTCGCTATGGAAAGTCCAAGTACGAGAAGCAGAAACCTCCTAGAGGTCGAGACAAGAAATCGGACTACGAAGGTGATGATGATGACAAGGATGAATAAGGATATGTTGGCTTGGAGTTCCAGAAAGCTATAGACACCATGTGCATTGACGGAGGTGCATCTTTGCACTCCTCTCACCGGTAGCTCAACCAATGTGCCCGTGAGATCAATGCAACGGAACCGACACGAGAAGCCCATCAAGTGGTCAAACACATCCATTATCTTTGAC
The DNA here is from genome assembly GCF_904849725.1 of Hordeum vulgare subsp. vulgare. Lineage (NCBI taxonomy): Eukaryota > Viridiplantae > Streptophyta > Magnoliopsida > Poales > Poaceae > Hordeum > Hordeum vulgare. The sequence continues at coordinate 263,010,628 of NC_058519.1, read as the reverse complement.
ATTGGAGATTATGCTTACCACACTACTATTGTCGGGTATGTGCCATTGTTGGTTTCACCAACAATTCGCAACCTCCAAGTGACAAAGATGGTGGTAGATAGTGGGGTTGGCTTTAACTTGATTTCCCAAGATGTGATCAACATGCTACAGATCCCTGACACATATCTGGTACCAAGGGAGACATTCGAAGGGGTTAGCCCAGGTAGGTGACAACCAAAAGGAAAAACTACTCTACGGGTTATGTTTGGCAGCGAGCTGAACTTTGGGACAGAGAAGATTATCTTCGATGTCGCCAAGATGTTGCTCCCTTATAACGGAATCTTAGGCCGTACGACACAGGTAAAGTTCATGGCGTCTTCACACAATGCTTAAAACACTTTGAAGATGCGGGGGCCGATGAGCGTCATCACCATCCGCACCAAAAGCATAGTCCTTTATTCTGACAAGCTCTACCGGGAGGAAGTTGCTGCGTTTGTAGACACGACTCTCACTCCTGTCGGCAAAGATCCCGAGGGAGAAAAACAAAAATTCCGACAAGACTGCTCACAAGGGCTCTGGGAAGCACAACACATATTGTAGCAAGACCGCCCAGGACTTGCCGGAGAGCTTTGCCGCCAGGAGCAAGAAAATAAAAGTGGCGACCCCAAGACAAGGCAAGTGGTTGCACGGGAAGATAGCGAGGGTGACACTTTCACCATAAGTTCCACCCTCGATAACAAATAGAAAGCATGCTCATGACCTTCCCGCGGGACAATGTCCATGTGTTTGCCTGGGAACCATCTCACATCCCCCGTGTTCCCACGGAGGTGATTGAGCACCACCTTGTCATCTATCCTTACGCACGACCTATCAAGTAGAAGGTTTGAAAGCAAGCTCTAGAGGAGTAAGAGTTCATTGCCAAAAAAAAGAAGCTAGAAGCAGCTGGCTTGATTAGATGTGTGATCCACCCCAATTGGTTAGCAAATCCAGTGGTAGTGCGGAAGACAAACAAAAAGTGGAAGCTTTGTGTTGATTTTACTGATATAAATAAAACTTGTCTAGAAGACCCATTCTCCTTGCCACACATTGATCACACAATGGACTCCACTGCCTTTTGGTACTTACTATCCTTCCTTGATGCTTACTCTGGTTAACATTGGATCTTCATGGCCAAGGAATATGAAGAGAAAGCCACACTTATTACGCCATGTGGCACATACTGCTTGAAGCATATGCCTTTTGGATTACAAACTGTTGGTTCAACATTTGCAAGAGATGTACAAATTGGTTTTGAACCCCATCTACACATAAATGTGGAAGCTTAGATGGATGATATACTAGCAAAGACCAAGGATAGAGCTCGACAAATAACACTTAACTACTTAATTGCTTGCCGGCTTGCTTAACTGGTTGTTTGACATTGATGATATAGTAGTAAAGACCATCAACAAACAAGGTTGCTTAATATAAAGGACTACTTGCCGGCCTGCGAATTGCAGTTGACCTTGGCATGAGGAAGTTAGTCGTAGCAGGAGATTCACAGCTTGTTGTGCATCAAGTGAACAAGAACTATCAAAGCCCTCTAATGGATGCAGATGTTGATGAAGTGACGAAGTTGGAAATGCATTTTCATGGTCTACAAAGAGGGCTCATCCCTTGTGTAGAAAATAGTATTGTTGATGATTTATCAAAGCAGGATGCTCAAAAGAAACCCGTGGAACCACACAATTTTGTACTCCTCATGACTCGGCTATCCGTCACATCATTAGTCTGGAAATCCAAGAAAAGAAAGATCAAGTTTAGCGACAACTTCCTGACATAACTATGGTCCGCTGCCAAGAAAGTTGTCTAAAGCAATGCATCGCTTATCGATAAGCAGCAGGCTTCGGCAGGAGTTTAAACTGTTGAAGCTCGCGCTACCATGGCGAAAGAGAAGACTTTAGTCCTTGTTTTCAAGCCACAGGCTCCAGCATGTGTAATATCCTCACACATGAGAACTTCCCGATGAACGAGAAGAAGCTGAAAGAATAACCCGACATTCAAGCATTTGCCATATTGTGAACGATGCTCTATACAAGAGAAGGCTGAATGGGCTGCAATTAAAGTGCACTGTAACATCCCGGAAACGGCGCTCCAAAAGATTCCCCTTTTTATTTAATTATCTCCATGCAATTTATTTGGTTGTCGCACTCATCATCTCATCAAGCGCATTATCCGCATTGCATCAGCACTCCGTTGCCATCTGTTTTCAAAACTAGCATCCCTTATTACTTCTCGGTTCTTTCTATTATCGTCAACAACCGTTTTGAGACAAATCAAACACGCACGCGCCCGCGTCATCGTTAAAAACATTATTTTAAAATTGTGTATAAAACTTTTGGCACCGTCATCGGTTGAAATATCAGACATTTTAGCGTTTCTAAAAACTCTGTCATGGGCTGCCATCTTCCCTCTCTTCTATATCCTAGCCGAGTTACACAAGCCACCTAGCCTAAGCCTCCAATCGGAGCCATTGTATCGCGATCCGACGGTCCAAAAAAGGATGAAGCCCCCCTAAACCTAGCCCCCTACTATATATGGAAGCCTATCCCTTGCCGAAATTCGAACCCTAACCCCCCTCCTCGAAATCTGCCCTGCTGCCATCTCTCCCAAACCCTCAGGCATCGTGCCTCTTAGCCGCCGCGGCCCACGAATCCCATTCGGGGCCTGCTCGGGCCCTAACCAGAGCCGCTGCTCCGAGAGGATCCTGAGGCTCCTGCCTTCGCCTCCGCGCATGGAGTTGAACTCCCTCACGCCTTCGCCCCTTGCTGACCCCGCCGGAGCCGCCCATTTGCTGGTCACTGACGAGAGTTCGGAGTGCCTCCACCCCTGTCTCTCCTCCCTCTCTCTTCGCTCTCGCTCTCCCCTCATTCATCTCCTTGTCTCTCTCTTCCCCGTGGGACCGGAGCCGACATGCATGCATAGCTCGCCGTCGTGCTTAGAACCTCCCCAAACTATCGGGGATGGATGGATCCGGGAGGCTGCATTGCAGATCTGGCATCCCTTGCCGTCCTCTCCATACCAGAGCCCTACCGCGAAGATCATGCCACCGTCCACGAACAGCATGCGTCCGTTCTTCTGCACGCGGGAGGAAGACAAGCACCCCGCCCGCGCCTCCTTGGCCACGCACCTCGCCTCGGCCACCTCCCCACAACCTCGCCTGGGCCACCTTGCCACCTGCTCGCTTGAGCCGTGGCCCCAGCCGACCCAACTTCCTTCTCCCCGCAAGCCAGTCCATGGCCATATAGTGAGGAATCTCGCTAAGACTCACCGTGGGTGTAGTTTTACTATGTTGACCTCACCACTATTGGCCTTTTTAGTCATTTTGAGCCCAACAACTTTTTTTACATTCTAAGAATTTATCAAATAATCGGTGAATTGCAGTTTACATAAAAGACAATCATGTTCATTCATCTTCATGTTCATGAATTTAGTAATTTGAGAACCGTTCATCGGATGAAAATGATTTCTACATGTAAAACGTGTAGAATTTTGTAGATTAATAATTTTGACCCCTCACGTCTGTTTAAAATATTTAAACTTTGTGTTTGCATTGATTTGTGTGATTTCCGTCTTAATTGGTTTCATTCATAACTGAATAACCGTGGATCTGATTTAAATAAATCTTATATGCAAAATGTTCTCCTCTTCGTGCTCTACATGATTATGGCATTTACATGCATCACAGGATGCATATACTTGCTCAAAACTCTATTGCAAGTGCTATGTTAATAAGTCTATAATTGTTATTCTATTCAAACTTGCGTGGATGAATGCATCTTATCCATAAGCCTTTTGCATATGGTTCTTCATGAGAATTGCTCTATTTGATGTCTACTATGATGTCATGCCTCTAGTTGTCCTGTAAATTATCATTAATGTGTTCCTTTGTTGCCCTAAAGGTGCTGTTATGTTAAAAATGCCAATATATTTTCATGAAGTTCCTTTTTGTGACACTCGTATTAATCATTCTATACCTCTTTTGAATGTGTGTAATGGAGTGATTTGTTGTATGTCGTGCCTAGTTGTTGTTAGTCAGTTTTCCATGCCATGAATGTCATGTTTAGGTTGAGTTTATATCGTGCGAACAAGCCATGAAAATGTTGTTGTTTGCGGGGTCAAAATAATTCCCAGTCTGCGAATCTGATTATTTCATAATACCATGTTGTGTTGATGCTAGCTATTATTGTGTGCATAACTAGACCTTGCTAGAATGGAATGAAATGAAGTGCATCATGTCTACGACCTTCCTGTAAATTTTCATGCCATTATATGCCCTATCGTATGTGTTTTTTTCTCCCAATATGCCTCTAGGATTAAATTGCTATGTAAAATCTGTTATTTTCACAAAGTTTGAAATTGTGTTGGAAGTAGCCAGCTTGTGTTTTCATGCCTCATATCTGGTTTGAGCATTTTACATTCTGGTAGCCTGCTGTTTTGGTGTGTGTAAAATGCCATGTTGTTGTTTTGGGTAGATTATCACTTTAACTTTTATTGGTTATATTTGTTGAACCGTTGCTCCGTTTTGAACATGCCATATATGAACCTTTCTCAGAATATCATGTAGTGTAATAATATCCTGTTTCATCCTTACTTTAACATGTTTGTGTTTGTGGTTTACATGCATTTTGCATTCATGACTTGGTCATCTTGTGTTGGTCATATGTTTTAGATCGTAGCTCCATTTTAGATGATCTATATATCTAAATCGACTAGAATGACATGTAGAATCACATGGTACACTTTATTTTCCAGTTTAATAAATAGAAAATATTTTTAATCTATATCTTGACGAATGTCAGAATGAACATATGGGGTTGTTTCGGAAATACTATAAGTTGTTTCCGACCTCATTTAAAATGCCTAGATAGATAGTTTATTTATTCTTCACCTCTTGCCATGTTTAACAAAATTTAAACTTGTTGTGGACCTAAAGGGGAGTGAACTAAGTAATTCACATGTGGAATTTTGTCAATATGCAACTTGTTGCATATTGTACTTCACGTAATGTGTAGGATATGATTGTTGTTCTTTGTCATGCCTTGCATAATAGTGGACATGCATCATATTTGTTTGAACATCATGTGATGAATATGTTGTGGTGATTGTCATGTGTTGATTGTTTGTTTCTGGATTGTTTCTTCTGAAAGAGTTTCAAAACTTCTTTGGAGTGTGAGGATTCAGTCGATTATGTTGGTTCATCTACTTCATGAATTCGTTCTTCTTCCAAGAGGGATCTCATCCAAGATGACAATTTCCCTAGATACGTCTACTATCATTGCTTTGCTAGTTGTCTTTCTTCTATCATTATGTATCCTTACTTATGACCTGAATGTCAAGCCTCCCAGCATTGCCATGAAACGCCTCTAACCCCCTCCACATGCCAGCAAACCTTTGCTTGGCTATGTTACCGTTTGCTCTTCCCTTCTTATAGCGTTGCTAGTTGTAGGTGCAAGTTGCTTTTCATGTGTCAACATGGGTTCCTTGATATATCTCAATATTATTGCTATTTAATTTAATGAACCTATGTACTTAATAAAAGGTGGAAGGCTTAGCCTTTTGGCTCGGTGTTTTGTTCCACTTTGCTTCCCTAGTTACATGTGTATCAGTGTTATGTTCCATATTGAGTGCTCCTAACATGTTCGGGGTTGTTCTGCTCCCAACTTTGGTACTGCATTGTCCTAATAACTAATGAACCTGCATAGGGAGTAACTAACTCATGCCTAATTAATCAACCCTCAGGCCAGTACTCCTCAAGAGCGTTGGTCAAAATTGAGCGATGTCCGGCGCCCACTGGTCACCGGGGGTCTCAGCCAACCCGATGTCTAGCTCATCCGGTCGTGCGCTTAGAACGAGATATGCGACTCCTATCGGGTCTGTCGGCATGCCGGGTTGCTTTGCTGGATTTGTTTTACCTTTGAAGAAATACGTTGTGCATCGGGATTCCGAGGATACATTGGGCTATCTCGAGGTTGAGGTCTTCCTCCAGGATTCCGAGCAGACTGCGGGTTCTCCATTGTTGAGGTTTTCCATGTGTCTTGTGTCTAGTTTGTGATGGAAGAGTTGGAGCACCGCTGCAGGGTTAAATATATCTAAGAGTTGTGCCCGCGTTTATGTGGAATCTTGCAAATTTCTTTAACACCTGGTCACAACCAATTTGAAGTAAACTTAATCAAAATATGCGAACTATGTGCATAACTTTGAATGTCTCTACTCGTGAGTTCTAGATCCAACAGAGAACACGATGCGGTTATGTTTGACTCGTATGTAGGTGTTGAGGATCACTTCATGATCATATTAGCTCATGCCCATTTATTCGTAGATCACCCCCTCTTATTCTTGTACTTGTAAGTTAGCCACTAAAATATATGCTTAGTGGTTCCTGCAGCCTCACCACTAAACCATACCTTAACCATTAAGCTTTTCTAGTCTTGTTACCATCGGAAATGAGATTGCAGGTACAGCTAAAGGGATACTATGACATGAACGCGCTGATTGTTCTACTTGTAGTTTCTTCTTTTTCTTCTTGTACATCAAACATAGGACGGGTTCCACGACGGCAACCTGGGATAGCAAGGATGGTCGTCGTTTTATCATCTGATTTCGTCCGTAGTCGGAGCCTGCTCTTCTATATGGTGATTGAATGTATGTTGTATTGAGATGTTCATGCCGTCGCTTGTGGTGAGTGTAAGACAATTCTATATACTCATCTCTTCTTTACGATATACATTCTTGCGAAACGACGAGATGCGCTTCTATTCCTGTCGGGGCCCCATGCCAAAATAAGGATGTGATCATATTTTGGGTATTACAAGTTGGTATCAGAGCAGTACCGACCTAGGAGCCCCCTTGATTGATCGAACTTGGTCGAGTTGAGTCTACGGAAAATGATCATGAGTCTATTTATATACCAGATAGTAGGATTCTTTTTACTCCTCTTGTATACTCTCGTGAGTAATCCTGACGTAATAATTTTAGTTCCACCCCTCTTCCCATTCAATTTTTTAGTATCATGAGAGTATTTTGGAATCTCAATGATGTCGATGTGACGAAGTTCTATACTTGATGCTGCTGTTCCCGAGGAGTAGAGCTCTAGGGGATTGTTGGCACAACTTTATCGTTCAGTTTCCTTAGTATCTTAGGATGGAGGATGTATGACATTGCATCAACACTCTTTGCGGCGAGGGGAGTTTGGCCTCACCAAGTACTGGGAGAGCGTCCAGATGTACTGCCATAATTGGTATCATTGTGATTACGTGGGTCTAAGGTAGATGAATTTCGAGATTGTCACACCCTGTGTTTGACTCTCTTGACCAAATTAACTTATCTCAAAATTAGGACCAATTAAATTTTTTATGACTGGTGATGCTTGATGTGATTGCTATTTTCTTGCTTGTTTGCTTGTGTTTGAATCCCAATATTCCTGCTACTCTCTAGACTCACCTCCTTAACCCAAAACTCGTGCCTAATGATCATGCCACGTGTGTAGGACCAAAAAGTATTTACCAAACATTATTTTGACCAAAAAGCATTTCCTTGATTTAAGTTTTCAAAAATCCCGTGAGTTGGGATTTGTACTACAAGTCGCAAATTCAGGAAGTTATTTTGCACAAAATATTTTATTTGAATGCCATTATCTAAATGGCTTCTCAAAACCACAATATTATTAACTTATAAGCTATTCCACTATTATATTTAAATACCTTTCTATGAGGCCAGGAATGGTGCCCTATGATGGAAAGTTATTTTTATTGCTTTCAAAAATTTTGTGAAAATTTAGAGAAATTCAGTGGACATATATATATTCCATATACAGGAGTTTCAACCCATGGTCATGTTCAAAATATTGGGCAAAACCCTTCCTACCTATTTCAAGCTTTTGGAATATTTCTATAAGAAATATTCTCAATAAATTCCTGTAAAATTTGAGCATGTCAGATATGATATATGTGGTGATCTTGCCAAGTTTCATCTCAATCCAAGTTGATTTGGTTCACTTAATTATTCTAAAACACTATCTATCCAGATCCAAATTTGAGCAACTCTACATTGCCAAGTATATCCAATTGTACTCAAATTTGGTGGACATGTTCGGATACTCCAATAATGCATGCACACCAAGTGGTGCATCAAGCAGAATAGAAGAACTTGTACTAAATCCCTCAAAACCTTCTTTGTTGATTTGTAACTTTGGGAAACTCTACATTATAAAGTTTCTCGAGTTGATCCCAAACTTTTTGGGCATGCTTTAATGCTGAAATAATACCCCGACACAAAGTTGTGGATTTGTGGGAATTGATTTATATGTTTTCATAAGCAGAAAGGCATTTCTGCCATTTTCATTGGTTTTTCAAGTCTACATTGGAAACTTTTTCCACCAAATCCCAAATTTGGTATCCAAGCTTATTTTCACCTATTATGTGATCCTATTAAGCTTCATATCAATTGGAATCCATCTGATAGGCCTACCATCCATCAAACACCTTGTGTGCATTTACCAAAGTTGCTAATTTGGCCCCTTCGACTAACCTCCTTGAACTTAAATTTTCACCACAACCTTCCCTAGTTACCTTTTTCCTCCAGTAACCTTGCCATGGCCACTAACAATTATTGGGGGGGGGTGTGACTCCATGTATCTACCCCTCATTTTTACCTTGACAACATTGTTTTACCCATCTTCTTGTACTCCTGCTTAAGCTAAATCCCCACCTGTTTCCAGATATCCCCTAGCATGATAATGCATCATTTCAAACCAAGATATGGCATGCTCATGTAGGAAAAATGAGCAGCACATGTGAAACTTAATTTCTGGCAGAATTGTAGCCTTTAACTACAACTACTAGCTAAACTCATCCCCCTCAGCTGAAAGTTGGCAGTCTTTCCATGAATAAGGCTGCTAGACAAGGTTTTGTTTCACAAGCCCTCTAGTAAGTGCACTCATTGCTAGTCTTGGGTGTCAGACATCCTTGACTGGTCGTGTGGCTATTGTAGGCATGAGTGGCCATGGTGTCCACAGTCAAACCCCCAGTCAAAACACAGCCTAACCATCTGCATATACTTCCAAACTCCACCATCAGCCCCCTTCATGCATGTCTTGGGTGCCAGACATCCTTGACTGGTCGTGTGGCTATTGTAGGCATGAGTGGCCATGGTGTCCACACCACTAGCATGCAGAAATGATGCTCTACACCTTGGTCTCTTGCTGCAACTCGCGTAGAGCGAGGACAGCGTGTCCCAGAGCGCCGGGAGCCTCCCTTGACCGTCAACGTCGCTCCCCGACATTAGGGTGCAACCAAGGGCGCCAGCCACGCGCGTGGCTGGCATGTCCAGAATGTCCGAGCCCATCCGAGGTCCTCCTCGTCTCCCCCTATTCTTTTGCCTCTCCCTGAGTGCTCTGAACCTCCAGATCAAACCCCATCCTCACTAGCAGTCTCCTAATCCTCCCAATTCCTCATCTCGTGCTCTCCTCCTTCTCATATGGCCGGTAATGCCCGTCTCGGCCTTGCCTGAACTCCAGCTTTCTCGATCCCCTCCCCTTCGTTCAGCAACACTGGGGCATTCCCCTCATCACCCCGAGCCCCCACGTGCCCTTCCTCTATCCTTACAGCGTCCGGAGCACCTTCCCTCACGACCGCCATCACTAGCCACACCGCGGCTAAGGCATCGCGCCTCCAGATGCACCCTGGCGGGCGCAGACCACCCACGCGGGTGCGCCCCGTCGTCGTGCACGCACCGATGGCTGGAGCACCGTAAGGGACGGCCTGTGCCGCCAGGGGCGAGCACCGACGCTCCCTGCTCAGCCTCCTTGCCCTGTGACTATTCCAAGCTAGAGGAAGGAGAAGACCTGCAGGCGGGGCCCTCTTGTCAGCGACCCGAAGCCCCCCCCCCCCCCCCCACGCCCGTTTAAGTGGAGGTGGGTTTTGCCACGACCGCCTCCCTTGCTGCGGTAGCGCCTTCTGCGAGGGCGTTTTCGACGTGGCCCTCCACCGGCATGCGAGGGCAGCTGGGTCAGCCGGGGTGCTTATCTTGAGCCCCGTGCGCACTATAAGCCCCCTGGTAAAACCTCTTTTCATTTTTCAGAAACTTCAAAAACCACATATGTAATTCATTTTTACTCCAAAATTGATGATCCAAATTCCTACAGGTTCCTAAAATCAAGATCTACTGAATGAGGTGCCTTGCACAGTTTTCCAAATAACTTTTATATAGTATTAGTATTCAAATGCAGATTTGAATATTTCTAGCCCACCTTGAAAAAATCCTAGAAAACTCAAATCAGCTCCAAATGGAGTGATTCCAATTTCGAGAGTCTTCTAATATCATGCACTATTTTTGAAGCATTATTCAACATTTTCATCCGGCATGTTTCTGTTGCATTGTATAAATAGCTCCCTTTTGCTATTTATCCAATGTTAGAAAATCCCTAGAATATTCATATCCACTCCAAATCCAGGGAAACCACTTCTTAATGTTTCTAAATTCATACTTTGCTAAATGAGTGCCTCCACACATTTTTAGTAGAATGTTTTCTGTAGACTTCTTAAAGGATCACCTATTCCTCCTTTCATCCATTCAAAAATCCCTGATGGTCCAAATCTCCTAGAGCAAGCTTCATGTAATTTTCTTTTGACCAGACAGGCCCAAGAAAAATAAAACTCCTACTTATATAGCACTTTTGTTTCTACTTGCCGTGTGGCTTACTGTGATTTTTTCCGACGATAGTCGACGGAGTAGATGGAGTAGTCGGAGTTGTACCGGAAGCCCTCGAAGACGCTGATGACTTATGTGAGCAAAGGCAAGTGGCCCTTTGACCATGTCTGAGAAAACATTTTTATGCATGACATGTTAAAAACTTTACACCGATGCATATGATCATGAATTAGTCGGTAACCCTTCGATAGGGTGTTGTAACACCCTGATTTTTTAACCTTTTCTTTTTAAATTATTTTTGAAGATCACTTGCAATTTGGTGGATTTTCAAATTCTCAAAGCAAGTTGGATTATGAAATCTCTGATTTCTTGTCTCAAACAACCCAAAACCATTTGCTTCTTACTAAAACCTTTCTGAGATTTATTTGCAATATTTTATTCTATTAAATAATTCTCTTTTTCTATTTTTGGAATTATGCCATCACTATGGGTTGTGAAGCAACCTATAGCTTGGATGAGCTTTAAGACCCAAAACTTTTGCAATATCTTCTCAATGCCATATAATTTCAAAATATTCAAAAATATTTCTTTGTCCAATGGATAATTATGGCCAAAATAATTATTACTTTTCTGACTAGAATTATCCCTTTGTGAAGCAATTCTATGATTCCTGTTCTGAAAAATTCCAAATAAATTCCTGTAGTTACTAGGGATCATATACGGTTCCAATATGTAAAAACATCCCATGGTCCAATACAAATTTTGAGCAAAAACATGTTGCTAAGTTTCTGCTAAAACATGACCTTTGTGAAGGAAGTGCTAGCTACGAGTGCACAATTGAGCTACAAATTTTTGGGCACGTGTGCACTACCAAATGACACGTCCCCACCAAAAGACACTAGTAGAAAAGCTTGCAATTGAGTGCTAGGAGCTCATTTGTGTTCTGGACCAGAAAGATGGTTTTCAAAGGAACTATATTCCTTTGATCTTCAAACCTTACCAATTTTTTCTAGTTTAGAGTCTTTTCTATGCTGATTCTACTAGACATCTTATCTTTCTCTAATCCCAACCCTGTTGAGCTCTAGAACCTCCCAAAGTCTGCTGGAAGAACCTCTTGTTGATGTGCCTAGTCGCAGCAGAACTTTTTTTGTTCACGCAAGCAGTGGATGGTGACTGATGGAAGGCTGGTCGACGCAATAGACAAGGTTTCATGGCTTGCATGCCATCAGGGTGGCTGCAACAGTGGTGATCACGGTGCTGGCATGCCATAGAGCGCGCTCTCCGCAGCTCCAGTGACAGCCGATCCCCCCCGAGCCGTCAATCGATGCCCCCCTTGTCCTAAGCGCCGACGAGGTCCCTGGTAGCCGCGTGGTACCTCCCGAACCCTTTATTCGCCGGAGAAGGACGCCGTCGCTCCCGGACAAGCTCCGCCACGGGCAACACAATGGGCTTCGACCATTGTGGTCGTCCGCAAGCCATTAATGGCTCCGGACCTGTCCCGTCGCTCCTATGACCTCCTCCATCACCTCACCCCCACGCTGCGAGAGCCAGCTCGCCGTCCTTGCTCCAGTGGCAACCCCGAGCCTCGCTGCTTCGGGAGAGCCCGGCAGCACTCGTCGCTGGCCTATATAAGGCGCTTCCCGAACCCCTCCTAGTTCTCACCCCTCTCCTCCATATCTGGATTAGCCCTAGAGACCCCCAGCAAGAGCCGGGAGATCGTCTCCCTCAGCTCCGGCGACAAGCTCCGCCGCCAAATCCCCTCTGTCGCCAGCCTCCTCCGCCCTTCCCCAGTCTAATCCAAGGCCACCAGTGTGTTCCCTTGGTCCCTCTGGTCCTCCTTGAGCCGTCGGTGAGTTGAATCCCTGCCGGAACCATCGCCATCGACGACCATCGTAGCCTCCAGCCACCGGAGAAGAAGGGGCGACGCTGTCCATCCACCTCCGGTGGAGCTACAGGTACATGGAGGATCACCGTCGAGGGCCCGTTCCATTCTCGTCATCTCCCAGCCTCTCTGCCATCTCTATCGCTGGTGAGCGCCGCCGGTGAGCCGCCCTCCTCTGTTCCCCCTCCTCCCTCTCTATTTAAAAGTGGCAGGCCCTACCTCCCAGGTTCTGCGGCCTGTGGCTGAAGCGTTAAGTGGAGGCGCCCCTCCACTTTACTCCTTGGACATGGCCCCTCCTAGGATTTTCTTTTGTTTTATTAATTCCAGATTTAAACAGAAAATTTGACCATTTAAATATTTTTATTTACAAGTTCAAATCACTTGATTCGTTTTGCATTGAGTTGGTATTGAAATTCTTTACAATCTGGTAAATTTTGGTATTTTCCCACATTCATTGAATTTCTGGTTAATAAAAAGGTATTTAATGTTTTTCCTTTTCTTTTGCTATTTCAAACACATTTTTCAGAGGGAAACTTTGAAGACCAGGAGTGTTTGAACAACCCCACTGATCAAGGCAAGCCATCATATCCGTGTGATGTAGTTGAGTGGATGTTAGTAATGATGGAAGAACTCTCCAGTTGAGTGGAGATGCTTGATAAGAATTCCGGTGGTTGTGAGACAACTCCCCGGACATGAGTAAGTGGATCTTATAAAGCCAAGTGGTATTATTCTTCATTTGTTGACATGCTATTGTTTGCTGCATTGCTTGGTTATTATGAGCTTGCGAGTACACTCCAAGTAATCAACTGGCATATCATGCCAGATGCAGGAGAAGCCGAGGTCAGAAGTCCTGATGATGCGTACTAGGAAGTGTCCACAGCAGTGTCCCTGTGTATGGAGTTGCCGCTTTGTTCTGCTACACCATAGAAGTACTTAGTAGTTTCGAGGCCTCGCTATGTCTCATAAATAATGTAGATATTGCGCAGCACCAAGGGTGCCTTTGTCCTCGCTATCATTGTAAGATATGCTCTTGTAACATTATCCTATCAATAAAGTCACTTTAGTTATGTGTCAAGCTGTTGAGTGTTTCCAGATGACATGAGCTCTCGGTTGGAAACAATGGTAATCCGATTCGTTGAATCGGGTGCCAGAATGCTTGGTATCAGAGCCACGCTAACTGTAGGACACCCTAGTAACCGCGTTAGCACAACGAGTAGTGCAGGGTCGTGAGTATGCATTTGTCTGTTGCATTTGGATGCTGCACTTGATTGTTGCATGGCATGCACCATGACTCATTGTTTTACTATCCTTTGGCTTTGTGAGTGTAGATGGCACCGGTTCCGTATCATTTCCAGTATGAGCCTACACCATCCTCCGTCCCATCACTTCTGCAGAACGTATGGTTTCGACTGTACCCGCATGGCGAGGAACCAGTGTACCAGGTGTTTTGGGAGCAGCTTGCCGAGTCCGTGTATGATTTCCATGCTCAGGCTTACCTGGTTGTCAGCTATTATCGCTCTACTAAGGGCAGAACGGCTTCTACTCCAGAGATGGCAATCCAGTTTGCTGCGGTGAAGGCTCTCACTAACGTGCGCTACCACGAGGTGGAGATGCAGCCTCATCCAGGTTTCTTCCATTACCCCACCTTGTCGCCTTCGACAGGGCGAGTCATTTTTGCTCCCGTAGACCAGGCTTGTGACCGCGCGACTGCTGTGCTGTCTCGCTATGTGAGCGCCAGCCATCGTACGATCGTGTCCCTGGCTGAGGAGCTATCCCGTCTTCAGTTGGCACTTATCATTGCAAGTGCAGTGCCACCCCCACCCCAGTCTTCTGTTCCACCCTCTGATGCACCACTAGTTCCACCACCACCTGGATTTGAGATCCCAGTTAGTTCTTCAGCATCGCCAGGCACTTCGTCTGGTAGTCACGGCGAGAGTCACTATGAGTGGGCCTCACTCCTTGCCACTCCTGCTACCCCGATGCTGAGGCGTCGTGCTCCTTCGGAAGCAGGACCGTCTCGTCAGCGTTGCCGCATAGCCTTTTCTCCAGAGATTGAGGTCAACATCATCAGTTCAGACTCTGACTCAGGATCAGACGACGAGGAGTCGGAGGTCTTCCAGTGTTCGTGCCATCCGCACCACTAAGAGCCGAGGTTGGAGTTTTTGAGCATGCATCTTTGCATATGTCAACTGCCGTGTGAGCAGTCTAGTCATGATATGTTCCCCTACTAGTATGCCAAGAGTGATGTTAATTTGCATTGTATATTTATGTTCTTTGCTTATTCGCCTTTCCATGAGAATTTCTTTGGTATTTTATGACCATGCTTTCCCTTATGGATGTTGCTCATCGATTCGGTACTTTGCAATGGGAACAATAATTTAGGATAAAAGGTAGTTGTAGCCAAGGCAACGATGGAACCCCCATCCGTCGGTCCGCCAGACAGACAGGTCAACCACTAGAAGACCTACCACCTCCACCACCCAGGCACCAAATACTGACCAGATCATGAGGATGTTTGAGGAAAAGAGGAATCAGGATCTCATGGAATTTCTAAGAAGCATGCAGGCTATGGTAGGCTAGAATAACCACAACGGGGCACACTCAAAGTTGTCAGATTTTCAGCGAACTAAGCCTCCCAATTTTGGCCAAGCTGCGGATCCGATTGAAGCCGATGACTGGTTAAGAACTATGGAGAAGAAGCTAGACATAGCCCGTTGTGAGGAAGCAGATAAGGTTCCCTTTGCCACTCACTACCTAGAAGGGCCAACAGCTATATGGTGGTATAATACTAAGGTAACATGGCCCTGTGGAGAAGAGATTACATGGGAAAGATTCAAGGAGGCATTCCGTAGATATCATTTTCCTACAGGTATTATGAAGGTGAAGCAAAGAGAATTCCTTGCTCTTACACAAGGAAGCATGACGGTAGCCAAGTATCTGAACAAGTTTAACAATCTGGGAGGATACTCGACCCATGATGTATCCATTGAGGAAAGGAAGATTGATCGCTTCCTAGGTGGTCTAAACCATGCCCTCCGTTGTCAGCTTTGTATGTTGGAATTTCCAGACTTCCAGATGCTGGTAAACAAAGCCTTCATAGCCGAACGAGAGCTTAGGACTGGATACGATGACCGCAAGAGGAAGTTTGAACCTAAGAATGACAGCAAGGAGCAGATTGCAGAAAAGCCACGCACCTGGCAGCCAAATACCACTGTCTACAAGCCCACTTGGAATAACAGTAACAACACTAACAAGATAGTGAGCCAGAACAAGGCCTTCGGCAAACAGCCAGTGCTAGAGGATTGCCGCCACAGCAACACCTGTTTCACTTGCGGCCAGAGTGGACACTATGCAAAGCAGTGTCGCACCAATAGAGGAAAGCCATCCTCTAACATCAAACCGCAGATAAACACTATTGGACGCGCGCCCTAACTCTAAGTTTACCCAAGGACCCGTCTACCATATCTCTGCCGAAGAAGCATGCGAAGCTCCAGAAGTCGTTATCAGTATGTTCTCTGTTAACAACATACCAGCAATAGTTTTATTATATTCCGAGGCTTTACACTCATTTATTCGAGAAGTTTTGCCGCCATACACCAATTTTCCCCTTCATTGTTGGATAAAATCATGGTGGTACAATCACCTGGCTCTATGATAAGAACAAATCTCGTATACCGGGATCTGGATATACGGATACAAGAAGCTACCTTTCCAGCTGCACGAATTGCCATCGAATCCTTGGGATTAGATGTAATACTAGGGATAAACTGGTTGACACCCAATCAAGTGTGCATCAATTGTGCCACCAGAACTGTGACGCTGGTTAATCCAGCCGGCAAAACCGTCCAGTTTATCGCCAACAACATGAAGACAAGGAACGAAATGGCATACCAAGCAGATGTCACGGATATGAACTTGATTCGAGTGGTATGTGAATTTCCAGATGTGTTCCTCGAGGAATTCTTACGAATGCCACCGGACCGGGAGTTGGAGTTCGCAATCGAATTAGTTCCCGGTACCGCCCCAATTTACAAGAAATACTATCGTATGCCAGGACCGTAATTGGCGGAGCTAAAGAAACAGTTGGCAAATTACTATAGAAAGGATACATTCGCCCAAGCATCTCACCATGGGGATCACCAGTACTGTTCGTCAAAAAGAAGGATGGAAGTTTACGAATGTGCATAGACTATCCTCAGCTAAATGAGGTCACTATTAAAAACAAGTACCCACTACCACGCATCAATGACCTATTCGACCAGTTGATTGGAGCACGAGTGTTCTCCAAGATTGACCTCAGGACTGGGTATCATCATCTCAAAATCAGAAAGGAAGATATACCCAAGAGAGCGTTCACTACCCAATATGGCCTGTATGAGTTCACGGTCATGTCATTTGGTCTGACAAATGCTCCATCCTATTTCATGAGCATGATAAACACGGTCTTCATGGATTTCCTAGACAAGTTCGTGGTAGTGTTCATTGATGATATACTGATATATTCTAGAGACGTATCCATGTGATGTAGTTTTGCATAGCATAGCTCACATCTTCATGCATTATATTTGCTTAACTTGCTAAGAAAATGATCATTTAATAAATGATCATATATAGATATATGCTTATGGTTATGAATCACTATGGTTACTATGGCATGGTGGATGGTCATGAGTCACCTGACCGGGCATAATCGTACAACCACGGTATGGGAAGGCCGTGACTTGGGCTGTCCGCGTGATCTCTCATCGATATGCCCCAAAGAGGGAGGGATATGCAGGTGTGCCACCTTGGACCAGTGGGCGGTGATAACCCTGTGAGCCCAGTTAAGTTGAGTTGGGCCCGTCCCCGGTTGGGACAGTTTTGTTTGGCCACGACGGTGGCAAGTGTCATGAGGACACATGTGTCATGAGGACACAGGGCCACCCAGGGCAGGACTCCGGAAGGGAGTGGTTGCCGGGGATATGATGAGAGAGTCACGGGTCACGCAAGTTGCGTTGGAGCAATGTTGATCCACCCGAATGGGATCACTACGTCAGTGCTCCAGAGTGTGGGTAAAGTGTGCAACCTCTGTAGAGTGTCAAAACCTATTCGAATAGCCGTGTCCACAGTAATGGACAGCCCGACCAGACCTTAGTAGATGGTCACCCGTGTGGATGTTAGTAATGATGGAAGAACTCTCTAGTTGAGTGGAGATGCTTGATAAGCATTACGGTAGTTGTGAGACAACCCCGGACATGAGTAAGTGGATGTTATAAAGCCAAGTGGTATTATTCTTCATTTGTTGCCATGCTATTGTTTGCTACATTGCTTGGTTATTATGAGCTTGCGAGTACATTCCAAGTACTCACCTGGCGTATCATGCGAGAAACAGGAGAAGCCGAGGACGGAGGTCCTGACGATGCGTACTAGGAAGTGTCCACAGTAGTGTCCCTGTGTATGGAGTTGCAGCTATGTTCCGCTACGCCATAGAAGTACTTAGTAGTTTCGAGCCCCGCTATGTCTCATAAATAATGTAGATATTGTGCAGCACCAAGGGTGCCTTTGGCCTCACTATCATTGTCAGATATGCTCTTGTAACATTATGCTATCAAGAAAGTCAGTTAAGTTCTGTGCCAAGTTGTTGAGTGTTCCCAGAAGACATGATCTCGGGGTTGGAAACACTAGTAATCCGATTCGTTGAATCGGGGTGCCACAGGTGTTTCCACTATCTCCTCTGGAGCACTTGCATTAAGCATGACCCTACCATCTATGGGGGTCACGGTGATAAAAGTTGACAAGTAGTGGTAATGCTATGCATAGGATGAGCATATGCATGATGATGGTAACACAAAGATGAAATCAAAGGTTTTTCAAAAACCCCATTGGGTGCCACTAATGTCCGAGGGTGATGGTGTTGAGCTGGATGACCACTTGAGAAAGAAGTGGTGTACCGGAAAGGTTTTGTGTGAGTGGTTACGGAAATGGATTAGATTTATGATGTGTTGACCGTCCCAACCTTACATGTGCGATCACGATACCCCTTTATGGGACGGGGCTTTGTTGATTACTTTGTTCAGTGCTAACAAAGAGCCTGCATTACTAGTGGCGGGAGTGATATGGTCACTCTCGTGAGGGGGTCGTACCAGGTAGGTCGACTATGCCGTTCTTACGTGTTCCAGGCACATCATTGGTCCCCACATGGATGATACGGTGTAGAGTTGGTTCTCGTAAGACGTACATCATGTGGGCTCGGCACCAATCGAGCGGACTATTTCTCTAGTGTCGTCAGGGGAAAGGCAATGATCAAGTACTTACCTCGGGTATGTTATATACCGCGAGTCGTGGATGACACGGAAGTTTCCCGGATCTCGTGGGTACATCTTACAACCTCTACAGAGTGTAAAACTATTCGAATAGCCGTGTCCACGGTCAAGGACAGTTGGGTAATCTTTCTTAAACTATGTCCAGTCGGTTCCGCATAAACCAAGTGTGTGTGTTTGTGTGTGGTTGAGAAAAATGATATTGTCAAGTCCTGGGACTTCGCGTATAGGGTGAACCTGAGGTGTTCAGTCCTTAGCAGATATGTTGATATGTGTTACCTGTTCTTATGATTACCATCTACCTTATGATGCATGATTATACCTACACCTGACCATGTTATTGCAATTAGAGAAAAACCTGCTTTCCGCAAAGGCTGCATTCTTATGCTAGTTCGTGTTCCTTTATTACCTTGGTCCGTGTCATGGGCTGTTTGCGAGTACATTAAAAGTTCTCATTGGCTTTCCACTGGTTATTTTGTTGATCGGGTATGGGAGAACAGGAAATGGTGAAGAGTAACTTGGTGACGTTCCTGCGAGCTAGAACGCTTCCCTGTCAGAATGCATGTAGGTTAAAGCTGGTGGCATGGGTTCACGCTTTCGACCAATATCTCTAATATTGGTCAAGTTTGCTGTGCTGGCCTTCAAGGCCGTATATATGTAATACTTGACCGCATTGGTCATTTATTGTATCAAACAGTATGTATGGATGTAAGACTCTTGTTATTTAGTTCATGTGTGTTCGATGAGCATTGATCTTTGGGATCGCTGAGCATGTTCATTCGGTGATCTCGACTCGTAAGTCGGGATCCCCATAGAGCTGGTATCAGAGCCATCCTGACTATAGGAAGCCCTTAGTTTGCACAGACGTTAGTTAGGACAAAGCTGATTTCAGACCTTCAAAAGTACTTGCAAAACATGTATCTTTCTTACCTCTCCTGAATTTTCAAAAGAAGTAAAGGTTTTTTCCTTAACACTTCCACCCATATTCTCTTGGCACTCCTCGTCTGCTTTTCAAATCTTGCAAATGGACACTAGCACCCTTATGCCGTCTGATCACGGGATTACTAAAAATCCTCGTGGGCAGCTCGGAAGGAATTAGCCTTTCCAAGCGAACACCCACATACTTGGAGGACAAGGATGGCAAAGTTACGACCACACGACACCAACAAAAGTACCTCCATGAGGAACAAGGACATCGAGACCCAGAAGATGGCGACACCCTCGAAACTGTTCAAGAGTGATGGCACATTCACCTACTATAATCATGATGTAATATGTGCAAGAAGATGATCTGCATCATTAATAGAGCGACCCAGTCAATATCAAGGTTGTGTCGACCACCATCGATGGATGAGAACCACGCCATTTGGTTCGCCTCACCTTAGTGAGAAGGGAAATGGTTCTCTTCATCCCCCACTCTAGGTCTCGATATTGTGATCAACGTGACTACCAGGTCGGATCTCTATCATGACTTGTTGATGTCGTTGCATAAAAGTTGTCCACCTGGAACTCTTGACGCCTTGGAAGACAAGAAGACAATGAAAAGATTCCAGAGTTCGTTTCATCCATCCAAGTTGTCTTTATTTTTTCCACCCACCCGTCATTTTTCTTATGTGACTACATTATCATCCAAGTGAATTTATTTTCATTGATGCTTCCGCTATCTTTTCTACCATATCGTATCCGATGATTCATTGTGAAATGCTCTGGTCTTAAGTTCATCATTCTTCATTCTTGTTTTCTTCTCTGGTGGATTCAATTCAACCTCTCTGTGTTTGTAATATACTTTTCATTTGTTGAATGATTTCCCATGTTGGAAATTTTTATTCAAGCCTCTCTTGGATTTCATCTCTCTTTATTCTATGCCGAGTGCCGAAGATATCTCTGAAGATTCATGTTTTCATTCAAATCCTTTCAAATATTTTGAGGTTCTCACCTCATCGAATTTTTATTTGTATCGGTGCAATCAATCTTTCTTAGCAATTTATTCAATGGTGTATTATTTTGAGTGGTCCCATAACCCACAGCTTTTTCCCAGGATTTTACTTGGCTCTTCTAATCTTTTTCGGAGATCTCTAAATCTTTTCAAGTTTGACGTAAAT
Organism: Hordeum vulgare subsp. vulgare; assembly: GCF_904849725.1. Taxonomy (NCBI): domain Eukaryota; kingdom Viridiplantae; phylum Streptophyta; class Magnoliopsida; order Poales; family Poaceae; genus Hordeum; species Hordeum vulgare. The sequence goes on along the minus strand of NC_058519.1, from coordinate 262,989,677 downwards.
ATGGATTCCATCGGTCATATTCCTTCTTCAGATCAATCTGATTTATTTTCATCGTTGGCTCAACCGTTCTTTATTCATTATTCTGAAGTGTTAGTAATTCTTGGTGGTTCTTCTTGCCATCATTTTCTGCACTAAAGATTGAAGATGTGTTCCTCTTAAATCTTTGCCCATTCTCTTGAAGATTTGTCATCTCACCTTCGTGCTACTCTCTCAAATTGTTTTTTATCATGAGAAATTCCTTCCATATCTATCTGGTGCATTTCATGGTTGTTTTCATTTCTCGATCCTCCGGAGGCCATCATTTCATAAGAATTCTTCGTTCTTAGCTTTCAGCTTTTGTTCTTATTTTCTTCTCAATTGTTGTCTCGTTTTTCGTATCTCTTTTCTTACCGATGGTTGTTAAAAATTCATCCTAGACAGTTCATCATCTCTTCATTCTCATGTATCTCCATTCATTTGTAGTATCCTCATTCGTTTCAATTCGCATGGTGGTTCACTCAAGAGTTCTTCATGTTCTTGGTATTCTCTCTTCAATATTTTTCAAGAAGTATAAGTAGTATGCCAAATCCATTGCTTGTCATCAATTTAACTTGATGAAGGATAAGCATAACATAATTCCTATTCTTGTTTCATCAAAGTGATTTCAATCCTTCTTCCCGACTTGTGCATGCTATCAAAGTCTTGGTTTCAATTGTCTTCATCTTTTCTTTTCTAGAGTTCCATGTGTTCTCAAGTATCTCATCATGAAGATTCGTCTAAATCTTGGAAAGTCATAATCTTATTCTTTTCAACCTTCATTGTTTTGATCATTCTTTTGTGCAAGTGGTTGCACTCTAAAATTATCATCTCATTTTATGAACATCATGTTCTTACCTTGATTGTCCATTTAACCGAAGTGTTTTGTTATCTTTTCAAGATCTTCCATCGTATCAATTTTTGTCTCTATTTCCTATTGAAGTGCCGCCAAAATTTCTTTTGAATTTTGTCTTGATTCTCACGACATTCTTCATATCCTGCAACATTCAAGCGTCCTTGCTTTCACTTGTTTGCCAAATAAGCAACTACCTTTTACCTCTTCCTTTCTTCTTCCTCTTCCCCTTTCATTCTAAGATCTCAGTCGAGATCTCTTGTTAGTGAAGGAGAGTTGTAACAACCAGGACCAATGCTCAAGAAGATTCCCCTTTTTATTTTTTTATCATCCTGGTATTTATTTGTTTGCCGCATTCATCATTGCATCATGCGCATTATCCGCATTGCATCGGCACTCCGTTGCCATCAGTTTTCAAAACTTGCATCTGTTATTCGTTGTCGGTTCTCTCCATTATCGCCGACGATCATTTTGAGACCAAGCACACCCAAACGCACTCGCGACATCGTTCAAATATTGTTTTAAAAACATTGTATAAAAATTTCTCGGAATGGAACAAAAGTTGGCGAGCAGTCTTAATACAGTATAGGCACACCACCTTCCAAATTTTGTCTCGTTCGGAGGTTGTTTGATACCCCAACGGATAATTGTAGTGGCACCGCCATTGTTTTAAATATCAAATGTTTTCGCGGTTTTCAAAACTCTATCATGGGCTGCCATCTTCCTTCTCTTCTCAGTCCTAGCCCAGCTACATATCCCACCTAGCATACCTAGCCTAAACCTTTGGTCTGAGTAGTCGGATTGCGATCCTTTGGTGCGGAAATGGATGAGACCCACAAAACCTAGGCCCCTGCTATATAAGGAAGCCTACCCCCTACCCAAATTAGAACCCTGACCACCCTCCTCGAAATATGCACTCCCAGCAGATCTCCCCAACCCTTAGTGGCTGTGCCTCTGAGCCACCACGGCCCGTGAAGCCCATATAGGGCCTGCTCGGGCCCAAACTAGTGACACCGCCCCTAGAATAGCCCAAGGCTCCTCCCTTCGCCACACCGCATGGAGCCGAGCTCCCTCACACCTCCGCACCTTGCTGACTCAGCCGGAGCCGCCTATCGGTCGATCGCCGAAGATAGGTCGGAGCACCGCCGTCTCCTTCCTATCCCTACCTTCTCACTCTCCACTCGTTCATCTCTCTATCTATTTCTTCCTCATGCTATCAGAGCCACCCTAGACGCGCAGCTCGCCGTTGTGCTCGGAACCTCCCCAAGCCGCTGGGGATGGACGGAACAGGGAGGCCGCGTCATGGGTTCGACCTCCCTTCCCGTCCTTGCCGCATAAGAGCCATGCCGTGAAGGTCGCACCGCCGGCCACGAGCTGCCACACACCTCACCTGAGCCTGATCACCACCCGTTCGAGTGGGACCTGTTGTACGCCATACCCAGCCACGGCCAGTGCCGGCCCGACTTCCTTCTCACCGCAAGCCGGCCCATGACCATATGGTGAGGAGCCCCACTAAGACTCGCCATGGGTGTAGTTTTACTATGTTGCTCTCACCACTGTTGGCCCGTTTAGTTAGTTTCAGCCCAACATCGTTTATTATGTTCTGAAAATTTATCAATTAATCGGTGAATTTAACAATTTATTAATGAAAAGACCCTAATGTTCATCCATTTATTATTTTGAGAACCGTGCATCGGATGATAATGATTTCAACATGTAAAATTTGTAGAATTTTTTGTAGATTAATAATTTGAAACTCTCATATGTGTTTAAAATATTGAATCTTGCTATTTTCATTGATTTGTGTGATTGCAATGTTAATCGGTTTAATTCATAACTAAATAATCGTGGCCCTGCTTTAAATAAACTTCATACGAGAAATGTTATACTGTTCGTGCTCTACACCATTGCGTCATTTGCATGCATTATAGGATGAATCTACATGCTCAAAACTCTATTGCAAGTGCATCGTGAATAAGTCTAAAATTATTATTTTATTCAAACTTGCATGGATGAATGCATCTTATCCGTAGGCCTTTTGCATATGGTCCCTTCGTAAGAATTTCTCCATGTGATGTCTACTATGATGCCATGCCTCCGGTTGCCATGCAAATTATCATTAATTTATTCGTTTGTATCTCTAAAGGTGCTATCATGGTAAAACTGCTAATCTGTTTTCATAAAGTTTCCTTTTGTGAAGCTCGTATTAAGTAAACTATGCCTCTTTTTAATTTGTTCAATGGAGTGGTTTGTTGTATGACATCCGTAGTTGCTATTAGTAGGTCTTCCATGCAATGAATGTCATGTTTAGCGGTAGTTTTAATCTTGTGAACATGCCATGAAAATGTTTTTTTGTAGGGTCAAAATAATTATAAGTCTAAGAATATGATTATTCCAGAATGCCATGTTGTGTTGATGCTAGGTATGATTGTGTGCATAATTAGACCTTTCTAGAATGGACTGAAGTGAAGTGCATAATTCCTACTACCTTGATGTAAATTTTCATGCCATTATATGTCATGTAGCATGTGTTTTTCTTGCTGCCAATATGCCTCTAGGATAAAACTGCTATGTAAAAACTATTATTTTCACTATGTCTGAAACTGTGTTCAAGTAGCCATCTTGTGGGCTCGTTTAATATTGATTCATGCTTCCATTTAATTTGTTGTCAGGAGTTGAATTGTCGTGCATCATGTCAACAACTGCCTCATGTATTGTTTGAGCATTTTACATTCTTGTAGCTTGCTGCTTTGGCGTGTGTAAAATGGCATGTTGGTGTTTTGGGCAGATTATCACTATAGCTTGTATTGGGTGTATTTGTTGAACCGTTGCTCCGTTTTGAACATGCCATATATGAAACTTGCTTAGAATATCATGTAGCTTCATAATATCCTATTGCAACCTTGATTTAACATCTTTGTGTTTGTGGTTTGCATGCATTTTGCATTCATGACATGTTCATCTTGTTTTGGTCATATATATTAGACCGTAGCTCCATTTTAGACGATCTATATATGTAAATCGACTATAATTACGTGTAGAATCACAATGTTCACTTTTTCATGTTTAATAAATGTAAAACATGTTTAGTCCGGATTTGGACCAATTTCGAAATTAACATATGGGGTCATTTCGGAAATACTATAAGTTGTTTCCGACCTCAATTATAATGCCTAGATAGATAGTTTATTTATGCTGCACCTCTTGACATATTTAACAACATTTAAACTTCTCGTGTACCTAAGCAAGAGTGAACTAAGTAATTCAAATGTGGAGTTTTGTCAATATGCAACTCATTGCATATTGTACTTCACTTAATGCGTAGGATATGATTGTTGTGCTTTGTCATGCCTTGCATAATCGTGAACATGCATAATATTTATTTTCTCCTCATGACATGAATATGATGTGGTGTTTATCATGTATTGATTGTTTGTTCCTAGATTTTTCTTCCCGATAGAGTTCTGAAACCTCTTTGGCGTGTCAGAATTCGTTCAACTACGTTGGTTCCTCTACTTCACGGATTCGTCCTTCTTCCAAGCGGGATCTCAGGCAAGATGACCATTTCCTTGGATACAACTACTATCATTTCTTTTCTAGTTGTCTCGCTTCTATCATTATGTCTCACTACCTACCACCTGAATATCAAGCCTCCCAACATTCCGTCCACCCATGCATCGCACGGACGGCGAGGCCCACGGGGAGTGATGGTGATGCCGGCAGGCGAAGGACAGGGATAGCGAGCACGGGGGGTAGCTCAACTAAAAAGAGGAGGTGCAGGCCGAAGGGAGGCTAACGGCGTGCCCCGGGCGCCTTGCCGCGGGCAGAAGAGGAGGAGAGAATATTTCGAGCTCCAACTTGAGGAGGTTCCACCGGCATGGCTTCGGTCATTCTCGTTGATGAAGAGGAGGAGGGGGGAGATGGGGGGTGCTGGGAGGTTTTTTGGAGTGAGGAGAGGCAAAGGGATCGAGGAGGGGCTGTGGAGCAAGCTTCTATGAAGGGGATACGTAGGGGGGGCGGAGCCCGGGAGCGCCTCCAATGCTCTAGGCGCGGCAAGCACGCGGGTCAGAGAGACCTTAGAATTGCGAGGTTTGGATCCACTTGGAGCTAGTAATAAGAGGTTTACACAAAAGGTAAGTTTGTAGCAACAAACTTGGTCGCTCAAAACAAGGCTTTTACTAGAGGACATTTTGGAGAAGACCTTGTTTAGTTCTTATAGGTAGGGAAGGATTACATACACACCAAGTTTGAGATCACGAAGATAAGAGTAGCTAGCATTTGTACTTCAAGCCGACATTCGGTGCCAAAACCTAGTTTGTGATGAGTTGCTCATTCTCTCCACATGAGCATGCCATCTTTGGGTTTGAATAGATGCATTAACATGCAACTGGAGTTGTGCTAGAGTATGGGGGCATTTTCTTGCACAAAATAGAAGAAGACCAAAAAAGGAAGGCGTTAATAAGGTGAAAAGAGAGAGAAAGTGAGGGAATCACCCCCCCAAATAATTGATCGGAGGCCATGGAAATCTAGTGGAGGTACATCAGGGTTACAACATACTGTGGTAACAAGTTAGAGGCAAGGGGAATATTTTTGGGTCAACTTTGCTTGTCCACAAGCTTGTGGATGAATGTGTTTTGTGATGTCATAGGGCACGTAGTGGTATCCAATGCCGCTGAGACTTACCAGGAATAAATGGTAAGAACAAATGGTCCTGGTCACCAAATTTGTGATTATTTGTTGAAACTTGACAATACAAACTTTGGAAACCCTAGAGATGGGTATAAATGGATTTCCTTTGATCTAATCATGCAACAACTATTCTCCCTAATGTACCACTTGGTGTGGTGGCATTATTTGGTGGTTAGAGCATGCCCCAAAATTTTGGGACCAAACGGGAAACTTGACAATGCAAAATTTTGCAATTCTAGAAATCAGCAGAAATGGGATGGGGGATTTGGACAAGTGGATCTATTCTCCTTGATGCACCACTTGGTGTGGATGCACTATTAGAAAATTAGAACATTTCCACCTAGTTTCAAAATGATAGAGACACCTGGTAATGTAAAGTTGCTCAAGTTTGGATCTCGACACACGGGGTTTTGGAATATTTTGGTGAACCAAAATAATTGGGATTGAGATGAAACTTGGTAAGATCCTCACATATATTAAGCGAGATATGCTACAATTTTACTGAAATTGTTTGTGAATATTTCTTATATAAATATTTCAAAACTGGAAATACAGAGAAAAGGGTTTGAAGTGTTTTATCCAATATTTTGAACATGATCATGTGTTGAAACATGAAGTGTGTTCCCTACATTTTGTCAAATATATTTCAACCATAAAAATAAGTTTCCCTCACAATATCCCATTTCTGGCCTTAGAAAGAGGTATTTAAATAAAATACAAAAAAAAAATTTAAAATAATAATTTTGTCTTTTTGGGAAGTCTTTTTGATAATAGGATCAAATAAAATATTTGGCATTGAAGTTCTTCCCTAATTTGAGGACATGTGGAACAACCCTCAATTCAGCGGTTTTTGAAAAGCTAAATTAAATAAAAGCTTTTGGGTCAAAATAATATTTTTTTTTAAATAGTTCTAGGTCATATACACATGGTATGGTCATTGTGCAAAGATTTGGAGCAAGGAGATGAGTCTTGAGAGAAGGATAATTTTTGTGATTTAAAACACAATGAAACAACCAAGCAAGTGCAATTAGTTCAAGCATCACATCACACAGAAAAAAGTTTTTGTTGGCCCAATTTTTTTTGCTATGTTAACTTAGTAATATAAGTCAAAACAAAGGGTTTTCCACACCTACCCCCCCTTACAAGAATCTTGTCCCCAAGATTCCTAGGCTAGGTGTTGAAGAGATATAAAAATTTGGACATGAGGTAGTCTTCACGTTCCCATGTTGCACCTTCTTCGATGTGATTGCTCCAGTGGAATTTGAAGTGCTTGATGATACATCTTATAATGCTTCACTTGGCTTTGTGTGAGGGTCATCATGGTTCTTCCAATATGCTAGGCTTGACTAAAGGTCAAGGGTTTGGTGAACAAGGTTTGGGCAATGTTTTGGCTTGCGTGTGTACTCTAAAGTCGGAATACATGGCTAAGTACTGTATATGCATGCTCGTCCCGGGGTTACTCACGTTGGTTAGTGAAATCTAGATGTCTCTTGGGAGAACAGAAAGGTCAAGGTTTTGGTGTAACTTCCCGTCGACGGGGAAATTCTTGACTTCCTTAAGGCAGGTGATCTTCAGTCGTAGGTGGTCTTCATCCTTGAGAGTGTTGAAGTGTGTCAACGTAGGCTTCACGCCGAGACCTTTTGCTTGGGTATGTTGCCCAGGTACGCTCTTCATTCGTCTTCACACATTTGTCTTCGTTGTCACAGATGCACATTTCTGGCATGTCTTCAGATGCTTTGTCTTCTAGCCTCTCTGTAGCTACTTGTGAAAAATTCTGTGTTGAATCTCGTCCCTAAGGCTAAGTACACAGACTTTGTGCTAAAACAGATTCTACCACCTAGCAAAGTTTTTGAGAGGGTCCTAGATGAGCCGGCCATCCAAAATTATAGACTAGCCACCCAATTCCCAAGGTCTAAGGCTTGGAAAGTGGAGTGAACCACCTTTGGCAGGTGTTTCACCATGATCCAGTCTTGATACATGTCCTTGTTTAGACCGAAAAGGGGCTCTATAATCTATCTTGATGTCTGAAGGCTTCATCGTGCTTGAATGTTGGTGCTTCTTCACGTAGTGTAGCTGATGTAGCTGGCAGATGAGTGGTTGTTCACTTCTCTTGCTTATTCTTCATCATCGTGGATTTCGAACCATAGAGGTTATTCATCTTGCTTGGTAGGATTTTCTTCTGCTGCTTGGAGGGTGCTTCAAGGAGTCCACTTGTTCAAGGTAACACCTTACACTTGGGAAGAATGTCAATTGGTGCTCCTAGGGCTTATCCAAATAGGACTAAGGTGTTCCTTCTCTTGTTGGCTAAATAAATATTTCATCCATGAGGACAACAACATATTTTTCCAAGCATCACATAAACACATTGCTCATGGGATATGAGAGAGGAGAGGTAAATTGTTCCGGATAGTCACTTGTCCATGGGGTCGGAGGTCCACCATAATCTAGTTCTCCAAGCCCACCTACTTCATCGACACAATTGGCGGTGGTCGAGGTGGAGTATCGGCCGTGGTATAATGACTTAGAGTGAGGACCTATGGCGTTAATACGGCCTTATTATGCCTCGGTAAAGCTTCGTGGTTTCAAGGAGCTTAGGATGTGAGTGAACGTCTATCATCTCATCCTAGAGCATAGTTCTGAGATGCCAATAGTCATACCTATCATCCAATATCATCGATAGTACCATATCATATAAGTCAACTCCAACATCACGCATGCTATTTAACTCCAAGGTTTGAGAGAAGGACCAAACAAAATTCTCGTAATTATACTATAGCGAACTCACATGTATCCCTATGTAAATATCTTCGGGAATGCATACACACTGCTAAGCTCGATTATGACACTACAAATTCAAGTGCTCAGCTAAGTTATCCAAGGTCTAAGGTACTGAATTCCTATGCTAAGGAAACACATAATATACCATTCCAAGATCTTGTTTGATTCCTACGATTCCGACCAAGTGGTCCTTAAATGTTATCAATCATAATTTGATCATTACTCCTACAAATCCTATATTGATAGAGTTCTACATAGCTTCCTCGAGTTCCTATAATCCACACATCATAGAAAGGACTTTTATCATAGTATATCCACCATTTCCCATCATGATTATTGATTAAACTCCAAGGACAAGATTATATAGATTCTTAAATCGTCCCTAACATCATCCAATTTCTTCTATTTTTCATCCACCGAGAAACATGGTATCGGGATCAAGACCAGTGCACAAAATCGAAATTACACCGAACCATGTAGACTTACTTAACGCCAACATTCTATTAGGATGACCTATTGAAATCGAAATCTCATGTCCAACAAGAATTACTACTCGTCACTTCAAGTCATTTTGGCAACATAATCAATCCACACACATTACTTGTCAAAGTAAATTATCATACCACCAACAATTTCGACTTGTGACCCCAATTGTCCTACTAAATCCAATATACTCAATGGAGAAGTAAGCTATCCTACTATATCAACTTGATCCACCGAGTTCACCCTTCATTTCGAAAGTCTCATGATTCGCCAAAGGGGTCTTAGCTCTATCCTCAAGATACTTATGATACTCATACCAAATCATATGTCTCCTAGTCATATATCCTCAAACAATTTCCATATGGCTTCACGGTTCCTGTGCTGGCTTAAGGAGGAAATGTGTATGTTCACTATGATCACCAGTTCCATAATGAAACAAGTGATAAGCAAGGGTTATTAAATCTCAACGAGTGCTCTGGCAAATCCATGTATTAACCACATGGTCAAAGGTTTGAGCTGGCGTAACTCGTGAAGTCCAGGTTAAATCTAGGGAGGGGTTTCCAATCTTGAGGGATAAGCATAACTCTAGTGACTTGAACTAGGTTTAATAGGTTGTTGCAAAGGTCTAGAGTGCTACTTGTGTATTGATGTGTATCCTTGATGCATATTTTGTTGTGCTAGTCTTTAGTTGACGAGAGGTGGAGGGGGAAAGTAGCTTAGAGGGGAGTGCCTAAGGGGTGGTATAGTGCAAGTGCAATCAAATAAATGCCAAAAAGGCCAAACACAATAACTAAGATCTCGTAGGTGATATAGTTGCATACTTGTTGTGTGGGGGCAAAAGTGTGACTTGTATCAAAGGGCAAACGAGCAAAAACAAACAATACACAAGAAGGTTCCATTCGAACCATCACACGGACTCGACTTTGCATAAGGGAAACATGACTCATCCTACCCTAGGGGTTCTCAGACTCAATAGTCGTGCTTCCTTTGTGTCGTGGAGAAGTGTCCACTCAGGATTCTGCGTCTTCCATTGTCCTCGTAATCCTTTCAATTGCTTCTTGTCATCCATTGTGTCGAGAATTTCTAGTGGACAATCCTTTATGCAATAACATGGATAAGGCATGGCAGAGTTCCGACCTGTCAATAATGTTCATGACAATATCGACACCAAGAGCGGGGAATGAAGAGAACCGTTTTGCTTTTCACTATTGTGAGGCGGACCAAATGGCGAGGTTATCATCCATCGGTGGCTATCAACACACAACGATGAGGACTGGATGGCTCTACTACCGATGCATATCATGATCATGCATATCTTATTTCTTGATCATCGTTTGCCAAGGTTGCATCATTCTTGGGCACTGTAGAGGGTGTAACCACCTTCCAAATCATGATGTCCTCATTCCTCGAGAAGGCAGCTTCTGTTGGTGTCACCTTGTCTTAGTGTTGCTAGCTCTGTCTTCCAAATATGTGGTTGATCGTTTGGCAAGGTCGCTTAGTTTCAAGTTACCCACCAGGATTTCAAGGAATCTAGTGGTTAGGGGCATAAGGGTGCTAGCGACCGTTTTCAGGATTTGAAAAGACCGATGACGAGAGTTAAGAGAATAAGGGTGATAGTGCTAAGGGAAAAAAACCTTTGCTTCGTTAGAAAATTTAGAAGAGGTGAGAAATAAAGAGATTTTAATTGTTTTGAAGGGTGTGGAAATATAGTTTTATCCTAACTAATGTCCATGCTAACAAAGGGCTTCCTATAGTTAGGATTGCTCTGATACCAGCTCTCTGGGGACCCCGACTCATAAGTCGTGATCACCGAATGTACGTGCATAGTGATCCCAGATATCGATGCTCACTAAACACACAGAAACTAAATAACAAGAGTCTTACATCCATTACGTACCTTTTTACTGGAATGTGGAATTTATGGCCAAGTCTTCATATATTTGCGGCAGAAATCTTCAATGATAGGGCGAACCCGTAAAATCTGCCTTAACCCTACAGGCAGTCTGATTGGGAAGCGTCCTAGCTCACACGTTCATCACCAAGGTATTCTTCATCACACCCCATTCTTTCATGCCTCGCTAATAAAATAACCAGTGACAAGCCAATGAGTACTCTGAATGTACTCGCAAGCAACCGAAGTTTGGAACAAGGCAACAACAATGCATGATATGACACTAAGTAGGTAAGTTGTAGAAAGCTAATTTTGAGTTCAATGACATGTTGAATCAACTTGCAAATGCATGGATCAACACGTTGCAGATATCCATACGGACAAGTTAAAGAAGTAGGGGTTGAACATCTCATGTTAATTCATCAGACTTAACTCCAGTTTCATCTTTCTCTCACACAGACCCAGTTTTGTGAAAACATCGGGACATAGTCTAAGAAAAACCACCCAACTATCCTTGACTGTGGACACAGCTATACAAATAGTTTTACACTCTAAAGAGGTTGCGCGCTGTACCCACAAGACACACAGAACTTTTGTGCCAACCACGACTCGCGGTATATTACATACCCGAGGTAAGCACCCGAAAAATGCCTTTCCCCTGGCGACACTAAGCAAAGAGTCCACTAGTTGGTACATGGCCCTCATGATGTACATCATACGAGACTCTCTCTAGAACGTACCATCCAAGAGGGAGTCAACAATGTGCCCCATGTTTGTAAAAACATCCAATGGTCACCCTACTTGGCATGACACCATATCGATATTGACCACGCCACTCCCACCACTAACAATGCGGCTCTCTGCTAGCATCTACTAAAGTAATCAACGAAGCCATGTCCTAGAGCTCTGAGCCAGCCGCCCCACTTAACGAGATCTGTTTGCCCTCAACCCGTCCGCCCGTACCCACAGCTCCATGACCTCGCCGGACCTTGCCTGAACTACCGCTCGCTGGAGATCGAGTAGCAGCGCGTCGTTCCTCAGCACCGAGTGGAGACGAGCGAGAGCTGCTCCGCGTGCATTGATCGATGTCGTCGCGGGCTGCAGTGTCATTGGCCCAACCAGGCGCAGCCCGGCTCACCGTGTGCATGGGCCCCAAGCCGGCCTAGCTTCAGTTCACCACCACCCGTTGTGGGTTGCTCAGCCCAGCCGGTCTGCATGGCCTCCTCCCATCCAGGCCACCTCCAGTGCAAGGCCTCGCCTGGTCCAGCTCTGAGCCGATCCACCAAGTGCACCTATTGGGCCATGGTGAGCAAGCCAACCCCCTCTCTTTGTTATGTGACTCTCAGAGTGTTAGGTAGCTTTCCAACGCTCAATGCCTATACCAGATTCGGCCCATGTAGTATATTTTTTCTGTCCAACGATTTAGCTATTATCCAGCACATTTTTAATTAGAGAAACACATAATTTTAAAATGCTAATAACTCTTTAGCCGATCATCGGATTGAAAAACTTTAAACATGTAAATTGCTTAGAATTTTGTGTAGATTCATAATATTCAACTTGCAACCATGTTAAAAATATTTAAATGGTTGTTTTCATGTAATTTTCATTAGTGTCATACTAGTCATAAACCCGTACACCCACACGGTCTAGTAGACATTACAAATTTACAACATATAATTTAGTTTTGACTTGTTCAATAAATGTGTTGAATGAGATGTTATGGCACCGATTTAAGAACTATATACTAATGGGTCTTGTGCAATTAAGTTACAGTTGCAAATATACGTCTTCCATAGGATATACTAACAATGAAATAATTATATCATATAAGTCTAAACATATTGGAAATTACGTGGGTGCATAGAGAATCCAGGAGATTAGTTCCAAATTTGCTAAGTTTGTTGTTTTGTTTACTCCGACAGCATGTATCATGGCCACTATATTTGTTCTAAGAAAACCCGCATCATACCACCAATCATTCTAGTTTGGAAATATGATTGGTTTTACCAGGGAATCTGAAAACTAATATCCAAGGAAGTTGTTAGGAACATATGATTTATTAGGTTAAGATATACCACTTCAAAACATACAAATATTATGCACGTAACAAATGCAAAGGAACTGGATGCAAGAATATGTTCATGATGACGAAATTTGTGCAAGTACACTGTGGAATCTCTTCAAGGGTTGATATCACATCTAAATAATGAAATTAGAAACACAATATGTTCATATGAGAGTGTTATTCTTAAACAGTTACGACAACACTAAAGAATCAGCTCAATGTTAATGTATCTAGAAGAAATAAAAACAAAGTATATTACTGTCTCAACCAAAAATAGATGACATTTTAAAATGGAAAAAAGATGCAACTTTAAGAGTTGTATTTACATGTAAATATTTACGGAATTATACATTTGATATTAAATATTGGTGTAAATCACTTGGTGAAAATTCAAGTTTTTTTGCAATTAAAATTTGTCAAATATACACACATTCTTGTTGGAACTATACTGGACAATTCGAACGACTCATTATAAGGAATTTAGGAGGAGATCGAACTTAGTGCAGTTGGAAAATATGGAAATGTTAAAAGAAAGGAAGATACAAATTTTAATATGAGTTGGGAAAACTCGACTTCTATAGGCAGAGAGAACAAAGGATGACTCCACTACAAAGAGCCTGCTCGTCATTATTGGAATCACCTCTAGTCTAGCGAATGTGTCACAAATGAAGCAGTTTTAAAAAAGAGTTAGAAAGTAATGAAACAATTTTTACATTCAAATGGCTTAGGAGATTGTAGTGACACCATATCTTGGCGGCCATGATCATGCATCGATTGTATTCATGTGTACGCATGCATCAATCAAATCAGAAGTTCCAGCTTTTATGAGATTAATCATGTACTATCTCCTGGCGTGCAAGTGCAAGTAGATGTGCAGTTCTACCCTGCGTACACGTCTTGGCTATGGGCGATGTGGCTTTCATGAACCTCCGACTTCATCAGCAGTACCAAATTTTAAGACAGATCAGATTGAGTCGTATGTGAGAGAGAGAAAGGAACAAAAGTTTGATCACCGGATAAAGCTGAAGGCGCCATGGAGGATTTACGTGATGATGGCTCCGCCCATGGGAGAAGGTCTAAACCAAAGAACTTTGACATGTACGTGAGTAGCAAGGATTGCCTACGTGATGGGAATTGGATTATTTTTACCTAGTGAATTTCTATGTGAATACTAAACGTGAGCCTCTAGGACACTAAAGCAAAATCTACGCGAAGTTTTTTTTTATCTTTTTTGAAGTTACATGACGTGGAGGCTTCTTTTTTCCTTTTGAAGTTACATGGAGGCTTTCGATTGGACCAGTTTGGGTCTTTTATTTTTTCTAGAACAATAACGTTTATTGTACGACTAAGATATATTATTAAATAGATCAGACGGTTCAGATATTTTTAATGATGTGGATTAATATGGAAGCTCATATGATGCATCCAATTAGTAAATATAAGATTAAAACAGCTTGTCTTCCACATATGTAACTTGACTACAAAAATGTGTACAATAACATGGTCGGCTCTATTTTGCTGTTTAAAAACTCTAAAATTGTGTATATGCAGAGCAGTACTGAATCTTCATTTGCATGTGGGGACTTTCCGAAATTGTCATTCGTTGTTCCTGCTCATTTAAAATTGCTTAGAATTTCATGTAGCTTGTTGCATCCATTATTAACATGCTTGTGGTTTTCATTTGCATACATTTTACATTCATGTCATATTATCTTGCAATGGTCACATCTTTTAGACCGTAGCTCCATTTTAAATGATCTATGTATGTCAATCAACAAGAATGACGTGAAGAATCACATGAACCACTTTATTTTTCTGTTTAATAAGTATAAAACATGATTAGTTCAGATCCGGAACAATTTCCAAATTAACTTGTGGGGTCGTTTCATAAATACCATAAGTTATTTCCGACCTCATTTAAAATGCCTAGATAGTGTAGTTTATTTATGCTTCACCTCTTGCCATGTTTAATAACATTTAATATTGTCATGTACCTAAACGGGAGTGACCTAAGTAATTCAAATGTGGAGTTTTGTCACTATGCAACTCATTGCATATTGAGGTTAACTTAATGTGTAGGAGTTGATTGTTGTGCTTGCCATGTTATGCGTAATTGTATGGACATGCATCATGTGTGTTTGTGAATCATGTCATGCATATGATGTGGTGTTTATTGTGTGTTGATTGTTGTTTCCATACTGCTTCTTCTCGATAGAGTTCCACAAGCGTGTCGGGGTGTGAGGATTCACTTGACTACGTTGGTTCGTCTCCTTCACGGATTCATTCTTCTTCCAAGAGGGATGACAGGCAAGATGAACATTTCCCTGGTCAATGTCATTCTAGTTGTCTCATTTCTATTGCTATGCTCGCTTCCTACCACCTGTTATGTTAAGCCTCCCAACATTACCATGAAAATGCCTCTAACCCCCTCCACAACCTAGCAAACCCTTGTTTGGCTATGTTACTTCTTGTTCAGCCTTCTTATTGTGTTGCTAGTTGTAGGTGTAGTTTCTTCCATGTGAAAACATGGCTTCCTTGTTATATCACCGTATTATTGCTATTTAATTTAATGCACCCATATACTTTGTAATAGGTGGAATGATTGACCTTCTAGCTCATTGTTTTGTTCCTCCTTTGCTGCCCTAGTTACTTGTGAACCAGTGTTATGTTCCATATTGAGCGCTCCTAACATGCTTCGGGTTGTTATGTCGACCCCCTTGACTTTAATTTTGGGGTAAAACTTGTCTAGCAAGAGCTAAATTTGGTACTCCATTTTCTAAACAAATTAATAATAAAAAGCATAGGGCACTGATCACCCCGTGGATAATTAATCAACCCCCCATGTCAGTGCTCCTCATGAGTGTTGGTCCAAACTAGAGCACAGTGCGGGGCCAACCATAGGCAACATGGCATATCTCTATCTGGCCACCGTACACTTTGCTTATACGTCATTTCCTGAGAACGACATACATGGCTCCTATCGGGTTCATCGACACGTCGGGCGGTCTTGCTGGATTTTCTTTAACGTTCTCGAACGTCTTGTGCGAGGAATCCTGAGGATACTTTGGGCTATCTCGAGGTTGAGGTTTTCCACTAGGAATCCGAGGAGATGACGAATTTTCCATGGTCAAGGTTTCTGACACAACGTGTGGTAGTTTGCGATGGACTAGTTGGAGCACCCCTGCAAGGTTAATATCTTTTGGAAAGTCGTGCCCGACGTTATGTGGCAACTTGGAAACTTTGTTTAACACCTGATCATAGGAAACCTGAAGTAAACTTAATTAAAAGTAGCCAACTGTGTGCGTAACCATGGCTGTCTCTTCTCATGAGATCTATATCCAAGAGATACCACGGTGGGGTTATGTTTGATGTAATTAGGTGTTCAGGGTCACTTCGAGATCATTACTAGTTCACGTCCGTTATGCATAGAGCCCCCCTCTTATTCTTGTACTCTTAAGTTAGCCACTCAAATAAATGCTTAGCTGCTTGCTGTAGCCTGATCACTTAAACATACCTCACCCATTAAGCTTTGCTAGTATTGATACCTTAGGAAATGAGATTAAAAAGTCTGTGTGGCTCACAGATTACTACAACAACAGTTGCAGCTATAGGTAAACTGATACTTTGACATGAGCGCGATGATTATGATATTTGGAGTTTTCTTCTTCTTCATCGATCTAGCATGGTTTCCAGGCCGGCAGTCTGCGATAGCAAGGATGGACGTCGTTCTTTTATCGTTTTTTTCGTCCGTAGTCGGACCCTCCTCTTCTACATGGTGATTTAATATATTGTCGTATTGTGTTGTTCATGATGTAGCTTGTGACGAGTGTAATCCAATTCCATATACTCATCTCTTCTATACATGTACTTGTAACGATATCCATTCTTGCGAAACCACGAAACGCGCTTCTATCCCTGTCGAGGCCCACGTGACAAAAATAAGGATAGGATCACATCTTGGGTGTTAGAACATGATGCTTGCCCCTATAGAGTTAATATGTAGCAAGAAGAATAAACTTTATTGTTTCTAGCAAAGAAGTAAATACACAAAAGTAAAAGATACACCCTTAAGCTTTGGATGTACAAATCTTAATGCAAAGGAACGTTACTTTATATTGCCCCTTATGATTTCAAACTTTATTATGCACTCTGTCATTTTTATTTCTTTGTCATCACAAGATCATACAGAGTTTATTTTCCCTTGTGATAAAAGATCATACATATTTAGAAGCAATTTTTATTGCTTCATGCATCGATGACAACTTACTTTATGGATCTTATTCAATCCATAGGTAGGTATGGTTGACACTCATGGGAAGAAACTTGGTTTTAAGGGGTCAAGAAAGCACAAGTAGTATCTCTACTTAGTGCGGAAAATTTTGGCTAGCAAAAGATCTAAAGCAAGCACGACATGTTAAAGGACCCAAGACCATATAACTTCTATGTGAATATAAACTACCATGATTGTTACATTGTCTTCCATGTCCGACGTCAACACTTGATCATTATATAATATTTGGTGAGGGCTCACAATCATCAAAGAAGTCCAAGCTACTGTATTTGTATGTGAATCCCCTATCCTCTATCATAATCTTGCCTAGAATGTATCAATAACTAATACTATGTTTGTTTGTTCTAAACAAATTTTATCACTTACACCCTTTTCTATGTGAAGTCATTACTCCTCATGACATAAGTATAAGATCTTTTCTATTTCTGTTATTCCCATCCTATTGTGATGGGTACAAGTAAAGCACACAAGATAAACTAATCCTTATTATATAACTCTCACACTCGATTACAGGGGTAGGTAGATCCAAAATAGAAGTTCTAACCAAATCAAATATGAAATTTTATTTCTCCAAATCACTAAAAATATAAGGATCGAACTTAGATAGATTGTACTGGTAAAGTGATGATGATACGATATCGGGGCACCTCCCCCAATCTCAGAACAAGCCAATGGTGGTGCTCATACCCATGTACTCAAGCGTCCTTCTTGGGTAATGGCGGTGATGATGCAGCCGGACTGTCCTTTGTCTTCCATGGCATAGATTCCCCATTGAAAAAGGAAGAGATCGTCTCTGGAATACTAAAATCTGCAGCTATATTCATCCTCTAGAAACGATATTCGTACTCATAGTTTTGATTTTGCTTATCAAATATTTGATCCTGAAGAGCTTGGAGCCTGTAATGGAGCTTGAAGATCATCTCCACAATTTCATCGTTGTCCTTCGTATTCTTACAAATAGAATCCGTAATCATGGGGTGGTTGGCACTGAGTCCACGCTCCATCACCCCTTGGCACTTGAAGATCTATCGCTCCACCGCGGAGAGCCTCGCCTTGTCAGTTCCCTCCTTCGTTGGTCATTGCACGTCCCAGATATGAAGCACACCCTCGTGCATCTTAATGGTCTGAGGGTGTTTCATCACCTCAGGGAGGTAAGGGTTGATGACCTTCTTGAAGAACTTGTCTGAGGAGGAGCTTCATGTTGTCACGAAGATCTAGATCTGTCAGAAAAACAGCCTAAAACAAGAATAGGGGAGAACTCACGATGCGGTGGTCAAAACATATGGTAGTATATATAATGAATTTTTCGAGGTCATAATACGTGCCCGAGAAGAAAACAGAGCCCAGAAGGCACAGAAGGGCCCCATAAGCCATCAGGGCCCACCTAGGGGGGGTGGCCGAGTCATTTGGATTATGCCTCCCACGTGGGTCCCCCTGACTCCTTTTTATTTTTGGATTTTATCCAAAATACCAAAACCAACAAAACAAGTTTTTTGAAATTTTTGGAGTATGTTTTCTTATCGTATCATGTACCTACTCTTTTTCATGTTTCTGCAGTGTTACAACAGATTTCTTTTATGTGGTCCTCTGGGTTATCACCTGGATAATATTATTTCTACAATAATCGGTGTCCCTAAAATGTAATGCTTAATTATTTGCCCATTTACCACTCTTGGATTTTTTTTCTTCAAAGTTATTGATCTTTGTAGCACCAGAGTGATAGATCTCCTTGACAACATACGGGCCGTCCCATTTGTACTGGAGTTTTCCTACGAAAAATTCTTAAACGAGAATTGTACAAAAGAACTAGGTCTCCTACATTGAATTCCCATTTATCGATTTTTTTGACATACCATGTTTTAACTTTTTCCCTTAAATAACTTGGCATTTCCATAGGCTTGTGACCTCCATTCATCAAATGAGCTGATATCAAATACCCGCTTTTCATCAACAAGTTTAAAGCCATAATTAAGTTCTTTAATTTTTCAATAACATTTATGTTCTAACCCAAGAGGTCAATGACAAGCTTTTACATAGACTATTTTATATGGGGACATACCCATGAGATTTTGTAAGCAGCTCTATATGCCCATAAAGCGTCATCTAGTTTTGTAGACCAATTATTTCAAGATATATTGACAGTCTTTTGTAGAATTAATTTTATTTCTCGGTTGCTCAACTAAACTTGGCCACTAGAATGAGGGTGATAAGCTGATGCAATTCAATGGTTGACATCATATTTAGCTAGAAGTTTACGAAAAGCGCCATGAATAAAATGTGAACCACCATTAGTCATTAAATATCTAGGGACTCCAAACTGAGAAAAATGATGTCGTTCAACATTTTAATAGAAATATTATGATAAGCATTACTAGTTGTAATAGCTTCTACCCACTTAGTAAAGTAATGAACAACATCTAGAATATGAGTGTACCCATTAGAGGATGGAAAATGACCCATATAATTGAATCTCCGAACATCAAATGGTTCGATAACAAGTGAATAATTCATAGGCATTTCCTGACGTCTACCAATATTACCAAGTATTTGACATTCATCATAAGAAAGGTCATACTTACGAGTATCTTTGAAAAGAGTAGGCCAATAGAATTTGGATTGTAATACCTTGTGCGCAGTTCTATCACCGGCATGGTGTCCTCCGTAGGCCTCGGAGTGACACTTCCTTAGGATCTACCCCTATTCATGCCCAGGTACACAAGGCCTAATAACACCATCTACTCCTTTATAAAGAAGTGGATCATCCCAAAAATAATGTCATAAATCATAATGTTTTTTTCTTTTGTTTGTAGGTGAAGCTAGATAGAATATATTTAGCAACAATGTAATTAGCATAATCCATATACCAACGAGTACGACATGAAGTATTTATAACAGCAAGTTTCTCATGGGGAAAATTATCAACAATAGGCAGTGGTTATCAAGAACACTTTCCATCTTAGAGAAGTTATCTGCTGCATGGTTTCTAGCTCCCTTCCTATGAACGATATGCAAGTCAAATTATTGGAGTAAAGTAACCTACCTAATAAGTCTACATTTGGCATCTTTCTTTTGCATAAGGTATTTAATAACAACATGCTGAGTGTGAATAGTTACATTGGGATCAACGATGTACGGTCTAAACTTATCACATGCAAACACAACTTCTAAAATTTCATTTTTAGTGGTAGCATAATTTCTTTGGGAACTATCTAGGGTCTTACTAGCATAATGAATAAAATTCAATTTCTTGACTACTCTTTTCCCTAGAACAACGCCAGCTACATAAATGCTAGCATCACACATGATTTCAAATGGGTAGTTCCAATCATGTGGTTGAAAAATAGGTGCAGAAATTAAGGGTTTCTTAAGTATTTCAAAGGCTTCCACACATTCATGATAAAAAAATGAATATCTTTCTGAAGCATATTAGTTAATGGCCTCGAAATCTTTGAGAAATCTTTGATGAAATGCCTATTGAAACTAGCATGACCGAGGAAACTTCTTATACCTTTGATATCTTTGCATCCAGTTTGGCTTTATACACCTCAATGTCTGCTTCGGAAATTTTATGCTCAAGTACTATACCTTCATTCACCATAAAGTGACACTTCTGCCAATTCAATACAAGATTAATTTTTTCAAATCTCTACAAAACTCGATCAGTATTGCTATGGCAATCATAAAAATAAGTCATGTAAACGGAAAAATCATCCATGAGAACCTCAACAATCTT
Source organism: Hordeum vulgare subsp. vulgare (assembly GCF_904849725.1). Taxonomy (NCBI): domain Eukaryota; kingdom Viridiplantae; phylum Streptophyta; class Magnoliopsida; order Poales; family Poaceae; genus Hordeum; species Hordeum vulgare. The sequence goes on along the minus strand of NC_058519.1, from coordinate 262,968,876 downwards.
TTCACGAAAGTCAAAGAATATAGTAGTCATACATCTTTGAAAGGTAGCAGGTGCATTGCATAGACCAAAAGGCACATTCTTATAAGCATAAGTTCCAAAATGCCAAGTAAAGTTAGTTTTTTCTTGGTCATCTTTTGACATAGGTATTTCATAAAAACCAGAGTATCCATCACAAAAACAGAGGGGTGTGTGTTTGGACAAACTCTGTAACATTTGATAGATAAAAGGCAAGGGGTAATGAAATTTTATAGTGGTTTATTTAATTTCCAAAATCAATCACCATCCTAAAACCAGTTATGAGTCTTTGTGGAATAAGCTCATTTTTAGCATTAGGAACAACAGTTATACCTCCCTTTTTAGGAACACAATGAACAATACTTATCCATCTACTATCAGCAATAAGATAAACTATACCTGCCTCTGAAAGTTCTAGTATCTCAGTCCTTACCACATCCTTCATCTTAGGATTGAGACGGCGTTGATGATCAATGACAGGTTTAGCATCCAGTTCTATAGTAATCTTGTGCCGACACAGAGTGGGACTTATGCCCTTGAGATCATCAATAGTATATCCAATAGCATGTGCTTCTTTGGAATTTGAAGTAATCTCTTTTCTTCATCCTCGAAAAGGTTAGCACTTATAATAAAAGGATAAATATTCTTTTCATCAAGATAAGCATACTTCAGAGTATCATGCAATGTATTAATCTCAAACACGGGGTCCACTATGGGTGGAGGAGGGATCCCCTAAAATATCTACTGGTAGGTTCTGTTTAAGAATGGGTTTTCACCTAATGAATATATCATCTATTTCATTCATATGCATATTGTTTTCATGGTCTAGAAAATATTGTTCTAACAAATCAGCATGAGGTACGACAATAGAAGCATGACTAACTATTTGATCCTTATTAGCCAATTATTTTTCGTGTGGTTGTCTACTAAACATGGAGAAATTAAATTTACGAGACATATCACCAACGCTTACTTTGACCTTCTCAGTAGCACAATTCATCTCAGCATTAATAGTATTCAAGAAATGTCTACCAAATATGATGGCACAAAAGTTATCTTGTTCTAAACTAGGCACTAGGAAATCAGTGGGATACTTGACTTCTCCGCATAATACTTCAACATCTCTAACAATCCCAAGCGGTGAAATAGTATCACAGTTCGCAAGTTTAATAGTGACATCAATATCTTCAATTTCAGAAGGTGTTATATCATGCATAATTTCTTGATATAATGTGTAAGGTGTAGAAATAACACTAGTAAACATATCACACAACCACTAGTAGAATTGATATCCAATTTTAACTGAAACAACACGCATCCCTGCAACCGGTTTATTTTTACCAAGCTCATCTTGCTTGTTTCTAATAGGTTCCGCAATTCTAGCAGCTTCATTACAGAAGTAAATAACCTTCTCATCAATATTATCAAATAGTAGGTGTTTAATTATAGCAGCATTTTGGTCAACATTTATATGTTCACAAGGTTTCGGTGTCCTAACATGACTTTTATTAACCACATGTTTAGCCTTAGCATGTTCCCTTATCCTAACGGGAAAAGGAGGTTTCTCAATGTAATAAGTAGGAACAATTGGATCAACATGACTAACAATTATTTCTTCCTTCTTAATTTTAACAAGTTCCTCACATGATTTTCAACGGGAGGATAATATTTAAACCACTTCTCCCTAGGAAGGTAAACATGGGTAGCAAAAGATTCACAAAAAGTAGCTATTATCACAGAGTCAGGACCATATTTATTGCTAAATTCATGGAAAGCATTTGTTTCCATAAAATATTTACACAATAAAAACTAAGATTTATACCTGAGTCTTCACCTTTGTTGAGTTCCCAATATTTAGAGTTGTGTTTATTCCTTTTCAAAAGATCCCTTTTGAATTCAATATCTGATAGAGGCGAAGTTGTCCCTGTCTTTCGATGAGATCGTGGATATCGTTTAGATGGAGTAGACTTTGACGATCCGACTACGAACGTGTGAGGACGTCGCGCCTTAGCAATCGCTAAACCAACTCCGAGAGGTTATTGATCACACCGGAGCACGATCAACCTGACCACGAGGGTCTGTTTCCTGCACGCAAACGAAGAACAAGCAAGAAACCAAGATTGCAATCAGGATATTGCGAATATAAGAGGAAAGCTTTATTGATGAAGGTGGGGTTCTGTGACGTCTTTGTCTGGTCGTAAAACACAAACGAAGAACGCGAAGTTGCAGCTATGGCGAACTTGTAATCTAAACAAAACCCAAGTCTAAACGGTGCCCTAAGGGCTGTATATATGAGGGAAAAGAGAGGCAATTTCGTAACCCTTGGGGAAGGGTTCCGAAAACAGCCCTAGTCTCGGTTTCCCCACACATACGGACTCTAAAAATAGCCTATATTATGGTATTTCGAAATTACATGGGCCTGGCCCAAAAATAAGGTGGCGCAACACCTATAATAGCCTATGGACGAAATTAATAAAGTGGGGTCTTGAATATTTCGTCCAAAGTCTTCATGCTCTCCTTATGGTGGCTTTAAAGTGCGGAAATCACCAAGGGAAGCTCCATTGTTCTCTCCCGCGCGTGCCCCTTGTTTGCCATGCTTCATCCCGCTCCAACGGATATCCTTCTTGTCCATGCTAGGTCCTTCATTCATGAGAACAACAAAAGTATCTAACTTAGGCAGCATCATATGTTCATGAACATTAGAAGTATTCCCAATAAACGAAAGTACCTGGTATTTCAATTGGCGTGCACGAGCTCTAGTAACTGGTCCAGTATGTATAGCAGCTGGAGCTGTGGGTGTAGCAATGGTATTGATGTCCTCATCATCCTCCCCTTCTTGAACTGAAGTCGTCCTCGACGGAAGCTCATCTTCCTCACCCAAATATGGCTTCAAATCTGCAATGTTAAAAGTGGGACTAACCCCAAAATCTGCAGGCAGCTCAAGTCGATATGCGTTATCATTTATTTTTTCTAACACTTTGAAAGGACCACCAGCACGCGGCATTAGCTTTGACTTACGCAAATCCGGAAACCTATCCTTACGCAAATGCAACCAAACAAGATCTCCAGGTGCAAAGACAACATGTTTTCTACCCTTATCTCCAGCAAGTTTATATCTAGCATTCATGCGCTCAATGTTTTCCTTAGTTAACTCATGCATCTTCAATATCAATTCAGCACGTTCTGTAGCATCAAAATTAACCTTCTCCGAAGATGGAATAGGTAACAAATCAATAGGTGCACGAGGTAGGAAACCATACACAATTTCAAAAGGGCACATCTTTGTAGTAGAATGCAGCGAACGATTATAAGCAAATTCAATATGAGGCAAGCATTCTTCCCACAGTTTTAGATTGTTCTTCAAAACAGCCCTAAGCATAGTAGACAAAGATCTATTGACTACTTCAGTTTGTCCATCAGTTTGGGGGTGACATGTAGTACTAAAAAGCAATTTTGTCCCCAACTTAGCCCATAAACATCGCCAAAAGTGGCTAAGAAATTTAGCATCACGATCTGAAACAATCGTATTTGGCACACCATGTAAGCGAATAATTTCACGAAAGAACAAATCAGCCACATTAGCGGCATCATCACTTTTATGACATGGTATAAAGTGTGCCATTTTTGAAAATCTATCCACGACAACAAATATGCTATCCCTCCCCTTCTTTGTTCGAGGTAAACCTAAAACAAAGTCCATAGATATATCCTCCCAAGGAACACTAGGTACAGGCAAAGGCATATATAAACCATGAGGATTCAGTCGTGACTTAGCTTTTTGACATGTCGTGCAGCGAGCAACAAAACGCTCAACATCCCGTCGCATCCTTGGCCAAAAGAAATGTGTAGCAAGTACGTCCTCCGTCTTCTTTACGCCAAAGTGTCCCATCAATCCTCCTCCATGCGCCTCCTGTAACAACAAAAGACGAATAGAGCTAGCTGGAATGCATAGCTTGTTAGCACGAAACACAAAGCCATTATTAATGATAAACTTGTTCCATGTTCTCCCTTCTCTACAATTCTCCAACACATCTTTGAAATCAGCATCATGCACATATTGATCTTTGATGGTTTCCAAACCAAATATTTTAAAGTCAAGTTGTGAAAGCATAGTATAACGACGAGACAAAGCATCAGCAATAACATTATCTTTACCCTTCTTGTGTTTAATGACGTACGGGAAAGTCTCAATGAATTCAACCCATTTAGCATGTCTACGGTTCAGTTTTGCTTGACTTTTAATATGTTTCAAAGATTCATGATCAGAATGTATGACAAATTCTTTGGGCCATAAATAATGTTGCCATGTTTCCAAAGTCCGAACAAGAGCATATAATTCCTTATCATAAGTAGAATAATTCAGACTAGGCCCACTTAGTTTTTCAGAAAAGTATGCAACAGGTTTACCATCTTGTAATAACACACCTCCTAATCCAATTCCACTAGCATCACATTCAAGCTCGAAAGTCTTATTAAAATCAGGAAGTTGGAGTAAAGGAGCATGAGTTAAATTATCTTTCAAAACTGTGAAGGCTTCTTCCTGTGCAGTACCCCAAGAATAAGGCACATCTTTCTTTGTAAGCTCATTGAGAGGTGCAGCAATGGTGCTAAAATCTCTCACAAAACGCCTATAAAACCCAGCGAGTCCAAGGAAACTCCGCACTTGTGTGACCGTTTTGGGTTGCGGCCAACTCTCAATAGCTTCAATCTTAGCTTTGTCAACTTCAATTCCCTGTGGAGTAACAACATAGCCAAGAAAAGATACTCGGTCCGTGCAAAAGGTGCACTTCCCAAGGTTACCAAACAAACGTGCATCACGGAGAGCAGTAAAAACAGCACGCAAATGATCCAAGTGGTCCTCCAAAGATCTACTATAAATTAATATATCATCAAAGTAGACTACCACAAAGCGTCCAATGAAAGCACGTAAAACCTCATTCATTAATCTCATGAAAGTGCTAGGTGCATTAGTCAAACCAAAAGGCATAACTAACCACTCATATAATCCAAACTTAGTTTTAAATGCCGTTTTCCATTCATCTCCCAATTTCATGCGAATTTGATGGTATCCACTACGCAAATCAACTTTAGAGAAAATTATAGAGCCACTTAATTCATCAAGCATATCATCTAGCCTAGGAATAGGATGACGATAACGAATAGTAATATTATTAATGCCTCTACAATCAACACACATACGCGATGTACCATCCTTTTTCGGCACTAGAATAATAGGCACAGCACAAGGACTAAGAGATTCACGTATATAACCTTTGTCGAGTAGCTCTTGTACTTGACGCATAATCTCCTTCGTCTCCTCTGGATTGGTACGGTATGGTGCACGGTTTGGTAGCGATGCACCGGGAATTAAATCAATCTGATGCTCAATCCCTCTAATAGGTGGTAATCCCGGTGGCACGTCTTGTGGAAAGACGTCAGCGAACTCCTGCAAAATGTTAATGACAGCAGGAGGCAAAGAGGATGGCATGTCCTCAAAGGAAAATAACACCTCTTTGCAGACGAAAGCATAGCAAACCGATGTAGTGATATCCAAATCAGTAATATCGGATTTAGTGGCAAGTAAACAACCACTTTTCAGTTTTATTTCAGAGGCAACACTAGATGATGATTTATTAGGCTTATTGTGTTGCTCAAATTCTTTTGCTACAATCTGATTTTCACTCTTATGTAGGTCTTGTTTTGCTTTACTAGCTCTAGCAATGTCATCTTTCATAATATGTTCAGGAGACATAGGAAGCAAAGTTATATTTTGATCCTTATGAACAAGAGTATACTGATTTGTTCTACCATGGTGTACAGAATTTTTATCAAATTGCCATGGTCTACCAAGTAAAACGGAGCATGCTTGCATGGGTACCACATCACAATCAACAAAATCAGAATATGTAGCAATGCTAAAATGCACACGAACAGTACGTGTTACCTTAACCTTGCCACTGTTGTTGAACCACTGGATATAATAAGGATGAGGATGTGGTCTGGTGGTGAGAGATAGCTTCTCCACCATCTCCATGCTAGCTAAGTTGTTGCAACTCCCTCCATCGATGATTACGCGAACAGAACGTTCCTTTACCACTCCCTTAGTATGGAACAAGTTGTGCCTCTGATTTTGTTCAACCTGTGTTACCTGCACACTTAAAACACGTTGAGCAACTAAGCTTTCATACCTGTCAGCGTAGTCAGCAGCCATGTATTGTGTCTCTTGTGCAGTATCATCTACACCCCGTTCTTCACTTGCAATAAGAGCCAGAGTCTCCTCGTCATAATCACTAGCGGAGTCATATCCACCATCCTCAGTAATAATCATCACACGCTTGGATGGACACTCTCTCGCATAATGACCTCCACCCTTGCAACGACGACAGATAACCTCATGTGTTTGCCCTGTAGATGCAGTGGATGAAGAAGAACTCTGTGCGGCCCCAGAAGGTGTACTCTTGGCGAACGATGGTGCAGGGGCCTGTTTCCTGGTATCTCTGGTGGAATTGGCGGCTGAAACAGGTGGTGCGGATGCAGGAGGACGTGTTGAAGTAGACGTGGTTCGTGGCGTCCATGAGGAAGTGCGACCTGCAGAAAAGTTAGTTCTTGCCAAAGCCTGTCGATCCTGCACTTCACGTTCAGCTTTGCAAGCAAGATGGAATAAACGAGTGATAGTGTTATAATCCTTATATTCTAGAATAGTCTGAATATCTCTATTTAGTCCACCCATAAAACGTGCAAGCATAGCTTCATTGTCCTCAACAATACCACATCTAATCATGCCAGTTTGTAATTCCTGATAATATTCTTCTACAGACTTTTTTCCTTGTCTTAAACGCTGCAAGTTTTGAAGTAAGTCTCGTTGATAATATGGTGGAACCCAACGAGTACGCATAGCAGTTTTCAAAGCAGCCCAAGTAGCTGGAATATTAGCATGATGTATTCGACAATATTCAGACCACCAAACACAAGCAAAACTAGTGAAAGAACAAACAGCAGCAGCCACACGTCTATCTTCAGGAAATTGCAGGCATGTAAAACGTTGTTCTGTTTCTAACTCCCACGTAAGATATAGATCAGGAACATAGCGACCATCAAAACTAGGAATATTCAATTTAACTTTAGGGAGATGGTCGTGATCCCGTACCTGAGGGTGTGGTGCATCCCTACCGTTGCGGTTGTATCCATGTGGACGACCGGCGGCTTGTCGTGGTGGTGGTTGTTGTTCCCCGTGCTGAACTGGAGCATGCTCTCCCTCAGCATCGTAATCACCATCGTAATCATCATCATAATCATCATGCTGCTCAGCCGGAGAAACCTCAGCAGCAGCAGCAGCAGCACCAGCACCAGCACCAGCAGCGACAGTTGGAGGATCAAGACCAATAAAAGGCTGCACGTGGCCGAGAGGCACGCGTCCCGGTCGTCGCCGTTGTTGTGGTTGCAGGGGAACAGAAGCTATAGCTGGTGGTGGTAATCTGGCAAGCACCTCATTGAACTTGGCATTCATCTTGGTGTCGAATTTCTGCTCCATACCGTCCAGCTTTTCCATGGCCTCTCCAAAGGTTGTTAGGAAACCCTGTACCTGCTGAGACATCATTTGCTGAAATTTATCATAAAGCTCCTGGTTGGTCAGGTTCTCCCAGTCGATCTCCTCGTCGTGTGATCCTGGCATGGTTAGCAGCAATAGGAACACAGCAAAATATGACCCTACAGACTACTAGGAAGTGGTGGTGGTGTGTCACAAATCTGTCAAGCAAATCTCAATTTCTTACAAATTCTTACCCAGCAGCAGGTGGCGATCGGCAACCGGTGTAGTCAAAACTCTCGAAGGTTGGATATAGCGATTGCCAGGTGGTGTCAAACACACGATGTAGATGTATGTGGAGCTGGGAAGGCTTATAATATGGTAGCAAGAAGGGTCAGCTATAATCAGTTCAGAGATGCAAAATTGAAAAGACGCTCAACGACGGTACCGTGCTGGTCCTAGGCTAGATCGGACTAGAGACGCGAGCCTAGAACACCAACGAAGTCACGACGACACGTACTAATCAAGGGAAGAGCCACTCTGTTTTTTTTTTTTTTTTTTTTTTTTTTGGCGCTCTTTTTTCTTTTTTTTTTTTTTTTTTTTTTGCGCTCTTTTTTTTTTTTTTTTTTCAGAAAAACACTATAATGGCGAGTGTCTCAAAACTCTTCCCAAGGACTAAAAACAGGATAGGGACGAAATTTTTTGTGGACACTTTTTTTTTTTTTTTTTTTTTGGCGGTGCGGGGCTGCGGCGGCCAAAAAAATGCGAAAAAATCAGTATGATGGCGAGGGTCTCAAAACTCTTTAAAAAACCTAACAAAACGATAGGGAAAAAAAAATTTCACCCCTCGAAATTTTGGCCTAAAAAGTGCTCTGGAAAGCGTGCCAGACTCAGGTAAAAAATTTCACCCCTCGAAATTTTTTTTTTTTTTTTTTTTTTTTTTTTTTTTTTTTCCGAAACCTACTCAGGTAAGGAAACGCGAAATCGAAATCAAATAGATCTCGAAATTAACCTAAACCGAAACAGACTAGGATGGTGATGGATATATGGTGGTGGTATATGGCAGCAAGGATAATGGTGGCGTGGTGGTGGTATATGGCAGCAAGGATAATGGTGGCGTGGTGGTGGTATATGATGAAAAAACGATGCGGTGACGGCGTGACAAACTATGAACAGAACTCGAAACTCTAAAGAACTAGACACTAAGACCAGCAACTCGACACGACGATGTAACCGCAAATTCAACTAAGCAAACTACTGAAAAGACTATGCAAAGGCTCAGATTGGTTCGGATATGATGATCTAAGCCTAATATTTTTTTTTTATGGCTGTTTCGTGGACGATAGGTATGAAGAACAGATCCGATCTAAATATGAACAACTGGTAGAATCTCACCGAGCAACCTGAAAATCTGATACCACTTGATAGAGGCGAAGTTGTCCCTGTCTTTCGATGAGATCGTGGATATCGTTTAGATGGAGTAGACTTTGACGATCCGACTACGAACGTGTGAGGACGTCGCGCCTTAGCAATCGCTAAACCAACTCCGAGAGGTTATTGATCACACCGGAGCACGATCAACCTGACCACGAGGGTCTGTTTCCTGCACGCAAACGAAGAACAAGCAAGAAACCAAGATTGCAATCAGGATATTGCGAATATAAGAGGAAAGCTTTATTGATGAAGGTGGGGTTCTGTGACGTCTTTGTCTGGTCGTAAAACACAAACGAAGAACGCGAAGTTGCAGCTATGGCGAACTTGTAATCTAAACAAAACCCAAGTCTAAACGGTGCCCTAAGGGCTGTATATATGAGGGAAAAGAGAGGCAATTTCGTAACCCTTGGGGAAGGGTTCCGAAAACAGCCCTAGTCTCGGTTTCCCCACACATACGGACTCTAAAAATAGCCTATATTATGGTATTTCGAAATTACATGGGCCTGGCCCAAAAATAAGGTGGCGCAACACCTATAATAGCCTATGGACGAAATTAATAAAGTGGGGTCTTGAATATTTCGTCCAAAGTCTTCATGCTCTCCTTATGGTGGCTTTAAAGTGCGGAAATCACCAAGGGAAGCTCCATTGTTCTCTCCCGCGCGTGCCCCTTGTTTGCCATGCTTCATCCCGCTCCAACGGATATCCTTCTTGTCCATGCTAGGTCCTTCATTCATGAGAACAACAAAAGTATCTAACTTAGGCAGCATCATATGTTCATGAACATTAGAAGTATTCCCAATAAACGAAAGTACCTGGTAATTCAATTGGCGTGCACGAGCTCTAGTAACTGGTCCAGTATGTATAGCAGCTGGAGCTGTGGGTGTAGCAATGGTATTGATGTCCTCATCAATATCCCCTTCATATAGGAACAAGCAGCACAAGAATCGAGTAATACTTGATCATCAAGAAAAAGCCGAGCATAAAATTTTTGTATAAACATTTCTCTCGAGAGCTCATGGTTGGGGCAAGTGCGCATCATAGATTTGAGCCTCCCCCAAGCTTGAGGGATACTTTCTCCATAGGGAGGCCATCAATTATAAATAAATTTCTGATCATGATAAAACTTCTCATCTAATTCCATCTTCAAGCGATTATAGTCCTAGGATTCAGTATCATCCAATAGCATGTACCATATTAATGCTTTTACCACCAAAGATAAAGGTAAAAACTCATTCTTAACTTTGTCTCCGGGTAGACCCGAAAGCTTAAGCTATCCACAAATCTCATTGACATATATCATATGGTAATTAGGATGAGTTGAACCGTCACAAGGATTCGCCAAGAGTTTTCTACCATACCTGAAGGAATGTCATAATAAATATTTTAAGTAGGATTAGTAGATAGAGGAATAACTATCCCAACTTCCATTGGAGGCGAAGATACCCCGATCAACCACTCAAAGGATGACGGTTCATAGTGGCAAACAATGGTAAATTTCAGCATGTACCGAGAATGTCTTGATGACCCACATGTATGTGGGATCAATCATAGTCCTTTAGATAAGTAGAATGTCGAACCCAACGAGTAGCAAAAGGAAATGATAAGAGAATTTTAGCAAGGTATTCTCTGCAAATGTTGTGAGTAACAATGATAAATAGTTTTGTAGAAAGATAATTTGTAATAAATGACAAGTAAAATTGTAGCAAAGGTTCAACAAGGTATCCCAATCCTTTTTGTAGCAAAGGACAGGCCTGAAAGTACTCTTATATTACGCAAGCACTCCCGAGGAAACAGGGAATTTCTGTCTAGTCATGTTCATCATGTTGAGTTGATTCACGTTCGCTACTTTGATAATTTGATACATGGGTGGATGAGTGATAAGGTGCTGTTCTTAGTTGAACAAACAACGAACTTATGGTTACCAACACTCGCAAGAATCCACAACTACAAAATAAGAATTAAGATAAATCTAACCATAGCATTAAATGCATGAATCGAAATCAGCCCCTGATGAAGCAACACGTGAACTGGGGTTTAAGCTTCTCTCACTCTCGTAACCCATCATGACTTCCCTTAGGCCCTTAACATGGTGAAGTTTCATGTAGTCGACATTTAGATAACGCCACTAAGAGAAGTAACAACATACATATCATCAAAATATCGATTGAACACCAAGTTCACCTGATTACTTATAACAAGATTTCAACTATGTCCTCGGGAACAATAGTAAGTACTCACACCTCATCAACATGTTCAAGATCATAGGTATAATAATTATTATTAAGGATGTGAACATAATATATTCCACTAAGTTATCCAACAAGCATCCACCACAAGATGTAATCAACACAACAACTAACCCACAGGTACCAGTCTAAGGTTGTGGGACAAAGATTTAATACAAGACATGAACTAGGGTTGGAGATGAGATGGTGTTGGTGAACATGTTGATGAAGATTGGTCCTCTAACGAAGGAGGACGCGTTGGTGATGCCGTGGATTCGATCTCCCCCTCTCACACAGGAATTCCCCAGACAGAATTTGACTGCCGAAGTGCAAAAGGGCCTCTGAACAGGTTTCCTCCTTAAGGCAGCGGCGCTTCGTCCTGAAAGGTTTCTTATAATTTTTTTGAAGGTTAAAACACAACATATAGGAGAGGAGAGGTGTCGGGAGACCTATTGGGGCCCCACAAGCCATCAGGGCGCTCCCACGAGGGTGGGTGCACCCTGTTAACTTGTGGACTGCAGGCGGGCCCCCTCTGGTATATTTTTGGCCCAATAATTCTTAATTATTCCATAAAAATGCTTTGTGAAGTTTTAGTTCATTTGGAGTTTGCTGATTTTATGCCTTTTCTGGGTTACCCGATCAAGAATTCCACTTTCCAGATATTTCCCTCTTTATGATGTATCTATCATATTTAGAGAGAAATGGCATAGGAATTGTATGATAATGGGGAATAATGGACAATAATGACACAAATATCAATAAGTAATCATGATGGAAAATGGACGTATCATCCGTTTTCACACATCTATGTCAAAACATCGTAGGAATAGTCCCCAACATCTCCCTCTTCCATCATCTCTTATTTCTACGCATACAGGGCGAGCACGCTCGCTCTGGCAGCATGAAGTGGATCCCTCATGCCTCCCAAAAGGATGTGTATTCGAGTGGCAACTTCCACATGAAGTGGGTCGAATGGCCAATGGAATGGTGGTATATCGTCGACAAGGGGCCCCCATCCTTTTGTGAAGTCCATAAATCGAAGCCCATCCACAAGGATGAATGGAGCGCCCTTGCCCGAGACGACAAGAAGCTGGAGATTGCCATCGCTTGCATGCTCTAGCTGAGGGCTTCCGGGCTCACCAGAGATGGTGGGCTTTGATTTTCTTGCCAGCCACATCGCTCCCCTTCGAGTTAGGAAGCATATTGTGTGGGAGTATGTTGGGCCTGCCGACATCATGCGATTACTCCCCGGTCTTGACGGTGACCTGACCTACCTGCATCTTGTCTTCTTTGGCCACCAAATCTTTCGTCCATACGGCAAGTTCATACTATCGCCATTTGTCATCCCACTTTGCAAAAACTCTAGCAAGGATGCGATAGTGACAATGATGTCGGCGTGCAATGTGCATGGGTTGGATCCCACGTGGTGGGCCCTGACGAAGGAGGTTGTGCAGGCATGGTTTGACAACCTGACATAGGCACGCGTCAGTGAAGAATGGCCAATGATCCGCTGCAACACCGATGTGGAAGTTGAGTTCATTGGGCGGCATGTCATGGAAGCGGGCCTTGGCATGGGCGACAACAGGTGGAGGGCCGCTGTGATTGATGAATGAGAATAGGAGGATGTGGACGGCCACGAAGTGGGGCATCACAAGGAACCACCAGGACAACGCCACCTGGAGGAGCTCACGGGCACCAAGGGTGCCGACGCCATGGGTGCCGAGGTGGTTGTGTAGCCGGAGCTTGAGGGGACCCTAAGTTGGCAACGACCCTAAAAGAACGCGGTGTTCCACAGGGCCGGTGCAGGGGAGCCAGTCCATCACATTCCTCCCCTTGAGTTCGAGGGTGAAAAGGAGGAGGAGGATCCTGGTGCCAACGTTTCCCGGTCGCGGGGGACGAAGCATGCTGCCCCCACGTGCCCCACAAGCGCTTCAGCTGAGCAAGCGAGGTGTTCCAGGGTATCTAGTCCGCCACCAGCCCCCGCCCCCGCGAGAAGGGGATGTGGAAAAGTCCTCCTTCAGCTCTGGGGAAGAGGATGACGAGTAAGTGCTAACCCTTTTAATTCCTATTTCACCCTCGCTTGGTTTCTTGCTGAATCTTGTTGCCGATGTCGATTTTGCAGGAGCGAGGTGACCTTGGTGCAGTGGATGTCTAGGAGGACCAATTCAGCGCCGCTCATGGAGGGCCAGATAACCTCGTAGGTGGAGTACGAGGTTGTTGTCGTTAGCTCCCTCGATAGTCCCCCAACTAGAGGCTCCATCCCAGGACGAGGGCACATGAATCGACACCACTAATTCCGCTCCTCCATGGATGGGGATGGAGTGCCACGAAGCAGCTCACGGCCATCCAGTCCCGGAGGAGAGCTCCTTGCCGAGAGATACCGCCGATGAGCTTACTCGCGCCGAAGACGTGCCAGTGGACGGGGCCACCGGTAGTCCTACGACGGCGGCAGACAACACAGAAAGAGGCGAGGTGCCTCCTCGATAGGATCCCATGGGTTAGTGTTATTTCTTCTGGAATATTCATCCTTATTTTCTTCTTTTTGTCTACTTGAGCTTCTTCTTAGCTACTTTTTTATTCTCTCCCTTGTACTGCAGATCTACCACCTTTAGGAGGGCTTGGTGCTCACGTCAACGTCGAGGAACTCCCCAAGGAGGCGGCCAGGGAAAGGACCCAAATCGCGGCTGCGGAGGACGACACCTATCGCATTCCCAGGGACACCGACAAGCATGCCCTCGAGGGACCTTCCTTGGAGAATGCAGAAAATGCCTTGGAGGCTTCCGCCTTAGGAACACCAATGGCGGGTCCATCCTTCTTGCTGGGGGCCGCTAACATGATCGGCCGCCGGTACATCATCGTCGATGGAGCCGCTTGTGAACCGATATGTGAGGATTGACGATTTTGCATTTGTCCAGCTTCCCTGGTGATGCGCTCATCAAAGATTTGTCCAAAGGGAAGACCATTGACGGGGCGATCGCCGCTCTCGAGGGAGGGGTGACTATTGATCCCCTTGGTGGCAGTGGCGAGGCCAAAGAGCACTCCATATTGTCCTCCTTGGGAAAGGATTTACAGAAGCCACACCCGCTCTTTGTCAACCGCTCAAAGAAATTGGACCATCGGCATGTTGTTCTTCCAGTAAAGGAGGATGGATTTCGGGTGTGTCTTGTCAATACGTGTTCCTGATTCCTGTAGATCCACAAGGATTTCTCCCATCAGGAAGTCAAACTTGCAAAGGCCAAAGTTGAGTTCATAAACATGAAGGCCTGGGCGGAGAAAATATTGAGGGACACGGAAGATCTCTTTGCCAACACGGAGGCGGAGCAAACTTCATCCAAGATATCACCCGATTGGCGAGGGGAGGAGCTCGCAACTCGTGAAAAGGCTCTTTCCAACACGATCAAGATTGGACTAGGTAAGCAAATCTAAGAGCTGGAGTCAAAGCACAAGGATGCAAACGAGAGGCAAGCCGCGGAGCACGCCAGCAAAGTCCAATAGGTCGTCAATGCCGTCAAAGCCGCTCAATCCGCCAAAGTCGAGCTAGAAGGCAATGCACACTGGCTAGAGTTGGACCTCGTTTCTTCCGAACAAGAGATCTTTAAGCTGTGGGGTGACATCCAGAAGGGGACCTTGGCCTTGAGAGGCTTGCTGACAAGGCCATGTAGTTGGAGATTGCCACGACCACCAGTGTTTACCTGATCGTGAGGGTGAGTACCCACGAAGGCAGTCTTGAAGTCGCTTAGTGCAGGGAATGCAGTTTTATTAAGGAACTCCAGAACGAGAAGGAACTGCTTGCTTCTACCATGGACGCCTCCAACAAACTCCAGGAGAGCATTGGGCTATGGACGGAGCAGCTTGTCAACATTGCCGGCAGGCTGTCCACCCAGCTTGCAAAGATGGCGTTGGAAAGTGCACGTTTTCCAACGAAACCAGGGAGACAGCAAGCACACATTTATCGAGCTTCTTCGGAAAGCTCGTCGATGTCTTTGCGAAGTACGATGAGGGGCAGACTGACGAATCCCTTTATGGCTACCGCGAGCTGTGTCGCAGGGCCATTCACAAGGTCCTAGTGAAGGTCACCTATCATAACCCTGGTGTTGATCTGACCTAGGAAATCTCGAGACTGCTGAAGGGTTTCTACACAAGAGAACTCAACACCCTTGTTCCCCTGACTTCTGACACGGCTAGCTCTACATCTCCGAACAGTTAACTTACTATTTCCGCAATGCATGTAGTGAAAAAAATTGTCGTGGGTCAATGTCGTAACCATGGATGCAATAAATTCTATCTACTTAGGATGAATGGTTATTTCCCCTTGTCTTCAATATTGTACTCAATTGTTTTAGTCCGTACGCTTCGCAGGTAAGCCTGCCGATGATGTCGTCGTTGAAGAGGCCACCTTGTTATCCTTGCCACAACTTCTCAGAATGTTGAGATGAATGGAAAGAACCTGGAGCGCAAACAGTTCAAACAAAGGCCCTTCGCATGAAGGTATTCTTGCACAAGTACAATCTTTTGTTAGAAGGGAAACAACCCGAATTTTGCAGGAAGGTTTCATAACTTAGCTTTCTCTCGTTGCTTTCCTCGTTGTAAAGCGATTCCTCCTGAACGCGCTTCTAGGTGTCCATACCATCACTCCCTTGTGGAAGACCTGAATGTGGGGGCTTCTTTTGCCTTTTAATAAAAATAAAGAGGAGAAAATAGAGGAGGCTAGAAAACTTGGCGATTCTCTAGTCACCTTACACAACTCAGGTGTAACCACAATATTTCATGCGATATACATAACCTAAGAATATAGTTTGATGAGGAGTTGCAGAACACTTATCTATGTACAAAGGATTACACACCTTGTTGGTAAACTTGTATAAAAGGGGTTGTCGGGCGACCCGACAATTGTGCCTTATGGGTGAGACTTACGAAAGCGCTCAATATTCAAGCATGTTTCCCATTTGGGTGTCACTTACGGTTTCAAGGCGGCTCTTGCCGGCACTAGTGGCTTGTCCCACCCGACAAGGGCTTGGTGGTATTGTTTTTCTTGCTCCTGGGAGCAGAAGTCTTCGGTGAGTCCTCGATGGGTATGTCACGCTCTACGATGCGCTTCCTAGAGTCCACATGAACTTCGCCAGAATCTTGCTCTTGTTCACCTCCCATGAGTTTTGCCGGAAGGAGCCAGTGCCTTATCGGCATATGCTACAACTGCCTCCTGGCGCAGCTTGTTGATGCACAAGACCACGTCCTTGTTCTTAGTGTGGATGGTGATGATTCTCATCGGCCCTAGCATCTTGATTGTCTTGTAGGCGTGATGGGATGGTGACATGAACTTCAATAGCGCCGGTCAGCCCAATATTCCATTGTATGGCAGGGACATCGTGGCGACGCCGAAGGTGACCCTTTCTATCCTGAAGTTGAGCTCGTTGCCAAACTTCACCAACAAAATGATATTCCCCCTGGGCTACAGTCTTCTTGGGTTGACCCCTAGAAGGACCCCGTCGGCTTGAGCTCCGTATCAGGAATTTGCACCAGCTTGATCACATCAGGCGAGATCGTGTTCAAAATGGCCACATGTTGACCAACATCTTCATAATCTTTTGGTGTTGAATTGTTGGCGAAACCGACAATACCACACACCCGGAAACAGTGGTGCGGTCGGCGTGATCCTCTGTGTCAAAGATGTTGGGAGTGTAGCACCACCATTTCAGGGGATTCCTTGCCTCAGCCGCTGGTTATACTGTGCTGACTTCACGAGCCCACTGCTTGAGGTGTCTATGGGGGGAGTGCAAAGATGCACCTCCATCGACAAACATCTCATCCATATCCTTTTGGAACTCATAGCCATCTAATCCTTCTTCATTCTCATCGTCATCCTCCCCTTCATCATCTGATTTCTTGTATCGGCCTGGAGCAGGTTTCTGTTTCTTCTGCTTGGCCTTGCCACGGTGGCAGTCAAGATTCTTCTTGTCGGATCCACTCGCACCATACTAGTCCTTCTGCCCTTTGTGCCTTTTGTACTCTTGCTTCTACTTCTTAGCAGTTGTTATACTTTGTGGCACTCAGTGATGTCGTGTCCCTTGGTGAGGTGTCTTGTAGTATGGCCTGCCGGTCTTCTCTCATGTCGCGGCCTCGTCGTCTCCGGAGCAAGCGGCAACGTCCACCCCGGACCCCTCAAACTTGTCGTTCTTTCTGCCACTGGAGTTGTTGATGCCTTCGATATCAATGACTACCTTGCCCTTGCGCTTCCACCCCTTCTTTGGGGAAGTAGACACACTCTCGTAATTGTCTGAATCAACTTCTGCGACAACATCCTCTCCAGGGAGCCTTCTTACTTTTTCAGCCTTTGCACACCTGTCAGCCAGAGCGTAGAGATTGGCAACATCCAGTACCTGGGTGATGCTCACCCCCTCACGTATCCGGCGATTGCATACATTCATATGTCAGGGATGTTGTGATGGACGCGGCTGAACCTCTAGATGTACTTGCGGAGGGTCTCATCTTCTCTGTGAGCGGTTACATGCAAATCACTAGGCTGCCCGAGAGTTTGTGGCCCCCGTGGTGTGCACCAACGAATTGGCAAATAGATCCGCCAGGAGGTAATAGACCCCTCCATCAAGTTCATTAGCTAACTCATCACGTTGGATTTGAACGCCAGTGGGAAGTAGTTGCCAAGCACTTTCTCGTCACGTCCCCTGGTAGCCTGCACCGCTTTGGTGCACATGCCAAGGATCTCCGATGGGCTAACCTTGCCTTCGTATTTGTCCGCCAACTCTGGCTTGAAGGCTGTGCTAGAAGGCCACTGGACTTTCCATAGCTCGTGGGTGAAAGTCGGGCAATCAACCTAGTAAGCTAGGCTTCAGGGGACTCCTGATGCTGGCTCGTCGATGGTTGGATCTGCACGGCCATCTAGTTAGTGGCGCATCTCTTGTTGCCCCTTGATGGTCATGCACGCATCCTTCATGCACATGTCCTTCCAAACCATCATCCGCGGGTCTGTCGAGGCGTAGGACACCTCGTCTTGCATGTTGGTTCGATGGGAAGGTTGTTGCTATTGTGGGGGCGCGTGTACTGTAGCTTCTTTGCCTGCATTGCATCCGATGGCGGGCCTCGTTGGAGCCACCTCGCGCACGACCGAAGGCTCCACCGAGTCCGACCTGTTGCGGTTTGCGAAGCCCAACAGGCTCTATATAGTTGCCCTCCACCCTCCATCTTCTGTAGCATAGGTGGGAAGTTGAGCAGCAGTTGGGAATTCGCTTGGGCTTCCCTCATTGTTTTGGGCATGGAGCGATGCAACGTGTAGGTGACGCTCTTACTCCTCGCAATACCAGAAGGAGTGTCTTCCCCCGCCGTCAACCACTGACCATTCTGACGAGGGGGCTGCAAACGAGGTTTCCCTACACGTCCTGAGAGTGGCGGGGAGGGGTCTTGTCTGCAAGCCAGTTAGGGCCGCCTCCCCCGAGGCGCTGATTGTGGTTGTCTTGTAAAGTATGTGGCGAGGACACCGTTTTATGCGTCATGGTGTTAGCCGTGGCATTCGCGATCATCGCTGCTATAGTATCGCCTTCACACACCACGGGTGCGTTCTAGGACGCTGCAATGGTTGAGTCCGAATAGCAGCTCACGGGGCTCTGCGTGGTGTGGTGGCTGCCCTCTCTGGTGCGGTGTGCACGATGTCCGTTCCCGCCTCCGTTGAACGTAGTGGCCAACGTGGGCAGCTTAGACAAAGATGGGACAAGTGTTGATGCTCCCTTGGCTTTCTTGGGCACTATGGGCATCAATAAAGATGTTGAGGAAGACAAGTAGCATCAGTGAAGATTAACACACAAAATCTCCCTACCTGGCGTGCCAAAGATGTAGGGGATGAGCGAGAGAGTCCGACAATCTATGGGGCCGGCAAGGCCCCTTCCTATGGTTCTGCTATTGGGACCTTGGGTGTGCAAAGAGCATCACCGACGGCTACATGCACGGTGGTTTACACGGGTTCAGGCTGCTCGGAAGCGTGAAACCCTACGTCCTTTGTTTTGGTGGATAATGTGTGGGTTCACTATATAGGAGTGCTCACACGGCAAGTTTTCTGGTGGGTCGCAGCTACGCATGTAGAATCAACGAAGAGTCGACCTTTCTAAAGGTAGCCTTGGTCTTCCTTTTATACTCCAAGGGGTTTACATAGTTGCTAAAATGTTCTTTACTTGGGTAAATAGTCCACACGATAGCTGCAAAAGCTACTGATAGGAGCTATATTGGGAAATACCTAACACTGATAGACTGGGATAGACACATTAAATGCGTCGTGAGGTGGCACGCTCGCGACGTACCCAAACAAGGATTGCCTCTCCTTCTGTGTCGTTCACCCAACTACCTCTTATTCTTCTTCCATGCTCTAGGATAGGTGTTACTAAAGCTGTTATAAATCCCATCGAGCTGTCACACGCCCCGTCCAGCTCCATCTAACCGCATGCACGCTCGACATCTAGGTGATGTAGACAATCAACCCATCAATGTGGAGAGATGTCTTGGTGGAGGCCTTGGCGTGGACACTCACTAATGGGTCCTCTCAGTCTAGATGTCGCGGTCTATTGTATACATGTCTTGGTACTAAGGGCCCCGTTGTTAATGCCGAAACCAAGAAATCTCGAGTAGGGGGTCCAAACTGTGGATCTTGGATTGATGGGTAACCACGGACGATGGAGACAATGTTTACCTAGGTTTGGTACCTCTCGATGGAGGTAAAACCCTACATCCTGCTCTTGTTGTTCTTGATGGAATAGTATAGAGTACAGAGTAGATCTACTGCGAGATCAATTTTGTGGTCTAAACCATAGGAGAAACGATCATATGACTATAAGATTGTCTATCGACTAGCGTGGCCTCGGTTTATATAATGCACCGTAGGCCTAGGATAATAAGGTTCCTAGTCCCGATGTGGAGGAATCCTTGCCTTGATCACCAAGTCTTATGGAATCTTCCTCGTATATGTCATCGGCTGCCCGAAGTACCCCAGGAGTCCGACCCATAGAGATAGGTCGGCGGCCCGAGGACCCCTTAGTCCCGGACTACCTAAGTAGTCCCCGAACTAACCGCCAATGTCGTATTCTTGACACTTAACATCTTCATGCATACAAAGTCTTTGTCTTGTGGGGCAAGGTCTTCTCCCCATTTATGTTCGGCCAACACCAGTTGGGCCGCCGGGCACTTCACGATTTCAGAGCATAGGTCTTCAAGTTGGGATGCTCCTCGGTTCTTCCGAATTGTTCTTCATCTTTGGTCGTGTGTCTTGAATACTAGTTCAACAAATCTACCCATTACTGATCTTCAGGATCTCGGGGTGAATATGAAGAGTTGCACATGTTGGGCATTGATACGTCTCCATCGTATCTACTTTTCCAAACTCTTTTGCCCTTGTTTTGGAATCTAATTTGCATGATTTGAATGGAACAAACCCAGACTGACGCTGTTTTCAGCAGAATTGCCACGGTGTTGTTTTTGTGCAGAAATGAAAGTTCTCGGAACGTGCAGAATTTTTATGGAAAATATGAAAAATACCTGCGCAAAGATCCATCGGAGGGGATGGGCCAGTGGGCCACAAGCCCTGTTGCCGCGGCCACCCCCCTAGCCGCGGCAACCAAGCTTGTGGGGCCCACGTGGCTCTGCCGCCCCCAAACTCAGCTCTATAAATTCACTTTCGCCCAGAAAAAAATCAGAAGAGAAGATTTCGTCGCGTTTGTGATACGGAGGCGCCGCCACATCCTGTTCTTCATCTGGAGGGCAGTTCTGGAGTCCGTTTTGGGCTCAGGAGAGGGGAAATCGTCGCCATCGTCATCATCAACCTTCTTCCCTCTCCAATTCCATGAAGCTCTTCGTCGTTCGTGAGTAATCTATTCGTAGGCTTGCTGGGCGGTGATGAGTAGGATGAGATCTATCATGTAATCAAGTTAGTTTTGATGGGGATTGATCCCTAGTATCCACTATGTTCTGAGATTGATGTTGCTACTACTTTGCCATGCTTAATGCTTGTCACAAGGGCTCGAGTGCCATGATTTCAGATCTGAAATTATTATGTTGTCACCAATATATGTGTGTTTTAGATCCGATCTTGCAAGTTGTAGTTACCTACTATGTGTTATGACCCGGCAACCCCGAAGTGACAATAACCGGAACCACTCCCGGTGATGACCATAGTTTGAGGAGTTCATGTGTTCACCAAGTGCTAATGCGTTGTTCCGGTTCTTTATTAAAAGGAGAACCTTAATATCCTGTAGTACCCTTTTGGACACCGTTGCCACGGGAGGGATGGACAATAGATGTCATGCAAGTTCTTTTCCCTAAGCACGTATGACTACACACGGAATGCATGCCTACATCACATTGACGAACGGGAGCTAGCCTCATATCTCTCCGTGTTATAACTGTTGCATGATGAATATCATCCAAACGAATCACCGACCCATTGCCTACGACTTTGTCCCACTTCTGCTGTTACTTGTTTTGCTCTGCTGCTGTTACTACTATTGCTACTTGCTACTGCTGTTACTACTATCGCTTGCTACTATTGCTACTTGCTACTGTTGTCACTACTGCTGCTCCTTGCCACTGTTGTTACTCGTTACACTGCTGCTACCTGCTACAATTATGGTTCGCACGACGTTGATGGGAAAAGACAATTTCCGTCAACGGGCAACTTCTGGCGCTATTGATACGACAGTTAGCAATAGTCTGCCATCAACAGATCGTTTCTGACACCGTTGTTATCATCCTACTTTGCTGCTGATACTTTACTTGCAGATACTAATCTTTCAGGTGTGGTTGAATCTGACACATTCAGCTGCTAATACTTGAGAGTATCCTCTCACCTCCTGCCTGGCGAATCAACAAATTGGGTCGAATACTCTACCCTCGAAAACTGCCGCGAACCCACGCGCTGGTGGGCCATTGCAAGACAATTGCTAATTGTTGAGCAATTGGGAGCAGTTCTGGCTCTGCTGTCGCGAAGGCATCAAGTGAGGGACTCGTCAACAACATTCTTCTAGTGTCATTGTCGGGGACTGCCGTTAGCAGCATTTTTCTAGCGCCGATGCCGGGGCGGTATTGTTATATTCTCTAAGTCACTTGGGATTTATATTTGCTGATCACTATGAAGAATCTGAAGGACCCAAAAACTAAAGTCTTGACCTCAACCATGTGGGGAGGTAAGAAACTGCCATCTAGCTCTGCACTTGCTTCACCTTCAGTTATGAGTAAGTTTGCGACATCACCTCCTACTAGAAATATTGATATGTCGCCTGTGCTTGATGATGCTTATGATGCTGCTATGCCTGATACTGCTAGAGATGCTATGCCTGATAGTGCTTATGATGCTGTTATGCCTGATACTGCTAGAGATGCTATGCCTGATATTGCTAGAGATGCTATGCCTGATACTGCTAGAGATGCTATGCCTGATACTGCTAGAGATGCTATGCCTGATACTGCTAGAGATGCTATGCCTGATACTGCTTTGCCTGATGATGCTAGAGATGCTATTCTGCCTGATGATGCTATGCATGATACTGCTAGAGATACTACTTTGCCTAATGTGCCACCAGGGGTATTCCTTGATGCTCATATTTCTAGAGTTACTGCCAATCCTCGTGTTGCTCCTGAAACTGCCGATATTATTGAGATAGAACCTGTTTTGCTCCTGCTAGATCTAGCTCTACTAGATATGAATTTCCTGATATACCTGAGGGTTACATTATGAAGGGAGAGATAGCTGAGGATTTTCTTGCGTGTAAGGATGCCTATAACGCTGAGAAATTACTTCTCAAGTAAAAGGAAAAATCTCTGAAAGCTAGGATGAAATACGACCCGAAGTTTGCCAATTCACCTATCTTTATCACCGATAAGGATTATGAATTCTCTGTCGATCCTGAGATAATCTTTCTAGTCGAATCTGATCCTTTCCACCGTTATGAATCTGAGATGGTCGTAGCCCATCTTACCAAACTACACGATATAGCAACCCTTTTCACGAGTGAGGAGAAGATCCGCCACTACTATATCCTTAAGTTGTTTCCTTTCTCTCTAAAGGATGACGCTAAAGCCTGGTTCACTTCTCTTGCTCCTGGATGTGTGAGTAGTCCCCATGATATGGTCTATTACTTCTGTGAGAAATATTTCCCTGCCCATAAGAAGCAAGCTGCCTTGCAGGAAATATACAACTTTGCTCAACTCAAATAAGAGAGTCTCCCACAAGCTTGGGGGAGGCTCGTCCAGCTACAGAATGCTTTGCGTGATCACCCTCTTAAGAAGAACGAGATACTTGATATCTTCTATAACGGACTTTGCGATGCCTCTAAAGACCACCTAGATAGTTGTGCCGGTTGTGTTTTTTGGGAACGAACTGTAAAACAAGCTGAGACTCTACTGAATAACATCTTGATCAACGATAATGCTTGGACTATTCCCGAACCACCTCCTAAGCCAACTCCGAAGAAAAGAGGTATTTTATTCCTCAGTCCCGAAGATATGAAAGAAGCCAAGAAATCTATGCAACATAAAGGCATTAGATCAGAGGATGTCAAAAATCTACCACCTATCGAAGAGATCCATGGTCTCGATAACCCGATACAGGTAGTAGAAGTCAATTCTCTGCGTAGGTTTGATGAGAGTGATATTCCTTTTGATAAACCAGCTAGCCTATGCTTTGATGAATTTGACAACTTTGTTGCCAAACAACAGAGTTTCAATGATTATGTTAGCAGACATTTGGAACAAAGTACTCGTATGCTTAGTCATTTAAGTGCTTGTGCAGACAGAAATGTCAATGATCTAAAGCTCCTGAGTAAACATGCCTCTATGATTACTACTCAGCTAGAACAAGTACTTAAAGCACAGAATGACTTCCTTAATGAATTAAATGAAAACTCTGTCAGAGTCATTACTAGAGGAGGCAAAATGACTCAGGAACCTTTGTATCCTGAAGGTCATCCTAAGAGAATTGATCAAGATTCTCAAGGAATTAATGCTGATCCACCCAGTCATCATAAGGAGAAAAAGAAGGATGATAGAAACCTGCATGTTAGTTCACCAAATACTGTCACACCTGAAGAACCAAATGATATTTTTGCGTCTGATGCAGAAACACAATATGGTGATGAACATGAACTTGGTGACAATATGGACAGCGATGTTCATAATGATGCTCAGCCTAGCAATGATAAGGATGTGGAGATTGAACCTACGGTTAATCCTGACAACCCACAACCTAAGAGATACGATAAGAATGACTTCACTACTAGGAAGCATGGTAAAGAAACGGAGCCATGGGTTCAGAGCAGGGAGCCATGACTTCACTGATAAGACCCGTCTTTCTGCAGATGCGGTTAGTTGATATGCTCAAAATGTCTCCATATGCCAAGTACATGAAAGATATCGTGACCAATAAACGGAAGATACGAGATCTTGAGATCTCCACCATGCTTGCCAATTACACTTTCAAAGGTGGAACTCCTAAGAAACTTGGTGATCCCGGAGTGCCCACTATACCTTGCTCCATTAAAGAAAACTATGTAAGAACTGCCTTATGTGACCTTGGAGCCGGAGTTAGTGTTATGCCTCTCTCTCTTTATCGTAGACTTGAACTGGATAAGTTGACACCCACCGAAATCTCTCTGCCAATGGACGACAAATCAACTGCTTTCCCTGTTGGCATTTGCGAGGATGTGCCTGTTGTGGTTGCTAACACCACTATCTTAACAGAGTTTGTTATCTTGGATATTCCCGAGGACGATGCCATGGCTGTCATCCTCGGAAGTCCCTTTTTAAACACTACAGGGGATGTTATAGATTGCAACAAAGGGAATGTCACTTTCCATGTCAACGGTAATGAGCATACCGTGCACTTTCCGAAGAAACGATATCAAGTACATTGCATCAATCCTATCGAAAGAACTTCATCGATTCTTATTGGGAGCTTTGAATGCCCTATTCCTCGTGTCGAGATGAAGTATGATTTGCTTGTTGCGGAGATTCATATCCCCATTGAGGTGACTTAGTGGCTATTCAAAAATTCTCCGTTCTCTTTTGCGATTCGAGAAAGTTTTGTCATAAGGATTTGATCAACCCCATTGACGGATTTCTTTCGATGACCATGAAACGGATGAATCAAAGATTCACATACCTTTGTTTTAAGCTTTCATTTTATTTTGCTTAGAAGAAAAATGATAGGTTTACTTTAGTTTTTCTTGTTTTCTGTTTTAGCGTCCCGGAGAAAAATACCCCAAAAATAAAAGTTCTCCGATGGTCATGAAAATCTAGTATGATTTTTTCTGGAATAATTGAAAAATACTGGGACTGAGAGCTGGCCTAGGGGCCACCCCAGTGGGCCACAAGCCCTGTCACCACGGCCAGCCCCTCTAGCCGCGGCAAGCAAGCTTGTGGGGCCCACAGGGCCCCCCTCCACTCATTCCAGCTCCCATCCTCTTCTTCTTCCTCCAGAAAAAATTGTTTCGCAACTCAAACCCGTGTTCTTGCTCATTTGGCTGTGATTTTCGATCTCCTTGCTCAAAGCACCATTCTCCGAACCGTTTTGGGGAAATTACTCCTTGGTAAGTGACTCCTCCATTAGTCCAATTAGTTTTTGCTCTAGTGTTTTATTCACTTTTCCCTTGAACTTCAAAATTTCAAAATTGGTCTTTATTCACTTTTCCCTTGAACTTTAAAATTTCAGCAAAGAGAAATTATGTTCGGGAGGAAATTTCATGGTGGTTCCTCAAGTAAGAAGGGTCCCCGTCTTTCTTTTCGGGAGCCCGATCCTTCTCAACTAAGGGATGCACCGGTACAACCATATGAATGGCCTTCCGATGAGTTCATGATCGAAGCAGGCTTTAAGGATGAGTTTGATACACTTGTCCGCAATATCAGGTTAGAAGAATTCCTCTCAGATAAATGTGAACAGTATGATATGCTCACTGCCTCTTTCGTGCGTAGATTAAAATTTTCAGTTGGTCGTGACTCATCCATACTGTTTGATTTGTATGATAAATCCTATGGCATGGATTTGGAGGATTTCAATAGGATTTGCAAAATACCTGATGGGGGTAATCTTAAAGATCTTGCTAAATCTTCGGTTAGAATTTTTTTTCTCTAGTATATTTGTTGGAGAAACTAGAAACATCACGCAAGCTACCATAGGAAGCATTCATTTCCCTGACTTGCACTACTTCGCCCTCTTCATAGGTAGGTGCATTAACGGTAAGGTTGAACATTGTCACTGCTACTGCAACAAAAGACCTTCCAACGGCGCCAGAAACAAGCGTGCTGACGGGAGACTATTCTTGTCTTGATACTCCTCAGCAACGACACCAGGAATCCTTCTGTTACGGCTACGCCTTTAGGGACTTCCTAGGAAAATATGCAAAGGATTTCTCCCGTGGCCTTGGAGCCTTGCGTTGGTGTTCCCTCAAAGCGGAAAGGGTGATGTAGCACAGCGGTGGTAAATATTTCCCTCAGTTTTGAGAACCAAGGTATCGATCCAGCGAAGGAATATCACAAGTACCTGAACAAACACTAAGAGCTTGCTCCCAACACTATGAAGGGGTTGTCAATCCCTTATAGATTGTTTGCCAAGTGAGAACTGAAAGCAACAAAGTAACAAAGCAAAGTAAAAGCAAAAGTGGAAACGATAGGTGTGAATAGACCTGGGGGCCGTAGTGTTCACTAGTGGCTTCTCTCATGAAAGCAAGTAGACGGTGGGTGAACGAATTACTGTCGATCAATTGATAGAACCGGGCAAAGTCGTGACGTTATCAATGGCAATGATTATATCTATAGGCATCACGTCCAAAACAAGTGGACCGATACTTTCTGCATCTACTACTATTACTCCACACGTCGACCGCTATCCAGCATGCATCTAGTGTATTAAGTTCATGAGAACTGAGTAACGCCTTAAACAAGATGACATGATGTAGATGGACAATCTCATATCTACGATAAAAGCCCATCTTGTTACCCTTGATGGCAACAACACGATGCGTGCCTTGCTGCCCTTTCTGTCACTGGGAAAGGTCACCACACGGTATGAACCCAAAACCAAGCACTTCACCCATTCCAAGAATCATAGATCTAGTTGGCCAAACAAAACCCAATACTCGGAGAGACTTACAAGGGTATCAAATCATGCATATAAAAAATCAGCAAAGACTCAAATATATATCATAGATAATCTGATCACAAATCCACAATTCATCGGATCTCGACAAACACACCGCCAAAGAGGATTACATCGGATAGATCTCCATGAATATCATGGAGAACTTTGTATTGAAGATCCAAGAGAGAGAAGAAGCCATCTAGCTACTAACTACGGACACGTAGGTCTAAAGTGAACTACTCAGGAGTCATTGGAGGGGCGATGATGTTGATGAAGAAGCCCTCCAACTCCGTATTCATGGAGAACTTTGTATTGAAGATCCAAGAGAGAGAAGAAGCCATCTAGCTACTAACTACGGACCCGTAGGTCTAAAGTGAACTACTCACGAGTCATTGGAGGGGCGATGATGTTGATGAAGAAGCCCTCCAACTCCAAAGTCCCCTCCGGCAGGGCACCAGGAAGGGTCTCCAGATGAGATCTCGCGGAAATGGAAGCTTGCGGCAGCGGAAAAGTGTTTTCGTGGACGCCCTGATTTTTTCTGGATTTGTAGGGAATTTATAGGCCAAAGACCTAGGGCAGGGGAGCGCCAGGGGGGCCACAAGCTTGGTTGCCGGGGCCTCCCCCTGGCCGCGGAAATAGGGCTTGTGGGCCCACTTGCTTGGCCCTCAAGCCTCCCGATCTTCTTCCGTTCTGGAAAAAATCATTTTGGGGATTTTATTCCGTTTGGACTCCGTTCCAAAATCAGATGTGAAAAGAGTCAAAAACATAGAAAAAACAGGAACTGGCACTTGTCACTAAGTTAATAAGTTAGTCCCAAAAAAGATATAAAAGGTAAACAAAACATCCAAAGTTGACAAGATAACAGTGTGAAACCATCAAAAAATATAGATACGTTTGAGACGTATCAAGCATCCCCAAGCTTAACTCCTACTCGTCCTCGAGTAGGGAAGTGATAAAGAATGAATTTTTGATGCTTTCATGCTACCTAGCATAGATGTCCTTTGTAACTCCTCTTGTGTGACGTGAATGTTCAAATCCATTAGATTCAAAACAATAGTTTGCTATTGACGTGGAGACAATAATAATTCAAGCAAACTAGCAAGGTAATCATGAACCTTCAAAATAAGAAGGCCAAAAGAAAGTTATCCCTACAAAATCATATTGTCTGGCTATGCTCTATCATCATTGCACAACGAATTTAAATCATGCACAACCCCAGTATTGGCCAAGTAATTGTTTTCACACCATTACTTTCTCAAACTTTTTCAACTCTCACGCAATACATGAGCGTGAGCCATGGTTTTAGCACTATAAGTAGTGTGGAGTGTGGTGGAGGTTGCAAGACAAACAAGGAGATGATGGTCACATTAACTACGCATATCAATGAGCTGTGGAGATGCTCATCAATAGATATCAATGTGAATGAGTAGGTATTGCCATACAAATGATGCACTAGAGCTAAGAGTATGTGAAACCTCTTAAAGAAAACTAGTGGGTGTGCATCCAACTTGCTTGGTCACGAAGACCTAAGGCAATTTTGAGGAAGCCTATTATTCGAATATACAAGCTAAGTTATATAATGAAAATTTCCCACTAGCTATATGGTGGTGACAAAACGAGAGACTCTCAATCATGAAGATTATGGTGCTTAATATGCACAAGTGTGGAAAGGTGGTAGCATTGTCCCTTCTCTCTTTTTCTCTCAATTTGTTTTTGCATGGGCTCTTTGGCCTCTTTTTTTGGTGGGAATCTTTGGCCTCTTTTATTTCCTCACATGGGACAATGCTCCATCAATGATCATCATCACACTTACAACTCAAAACTTAGAGCAACGATGACTCTATATGGAATGCCTTCGGTAGTGTACCGTGACAATGATCTAGCATGGCATGGACATTAATGGAAACATCATGCTAGCTATATTACGATCATGCAATGGCAATGTAGACGTGGTGGCACATGTCATGGTAGTAGTTGCATTGCAATATATCTCGGAATGACTTTGAAAAAGCCATAGTAGGTAGGTATGGTGGCTGTTTTGAGGGAGGCTAATGGTGGGTTTTGTGCACCGGCGAAAGTTGCACGACACTAAATAAGATAGTGTTGGTGGAAGGTGCAAGTGCATCTAAACCATGGACTCAACATTAGTCATGAAGAACTCATATACTTGTTGCAAAAGTTTTAGTAGTAATCGAAACAAAGCATTCAACGCATACTCCTAGGGGAAGGGTTGGTAGGTATAAACCATCGCGCGATCCTGACCGCCACACAAAGGATGACAATCAATAGACTAATCATGCTCAGACTTCATCACATAGCGGTTCACCATACGTGCATGCTACGGGAATCACTAACTTCAACACAAGTATTTCTAGATCCACAACACCTTGCTAATATAACTTCTATATTACCATAACCACAACTCAAAACTAGTTGAGATGAATCAAACTTCTCTAACTATTCAATGCACATGAAGGTGGAAGGTTTCGTATCCCTTTGGATAACTACCCCTTTTGATATTACTTTCATAGCATAAATCAACTACCAAGCCACGCACCGCCGTGCTCTAAAAGATATAAGTGAAGCACATGTGAGCTGAATTGTCTAACCAAAGGATATAAGTGAAGCTCGACAAAATCACGGTGAGTGCATGTCTCTCTCTCTAGGTGTGCAACAAGGATGATTGTGACACAACAAAAGTAAAAGACTCCTACGATACAAGACGCTCCAAGCAAAACACATAACATGTGGTGAATAAAAATATAGCCCCAAGTAACGTTACCGATGGATTGAAGACGAAAGAGGGGATGCCTTCCCTGGCCATCCCCAAGCTTAAGCTTTTACGACATCCTTGAATCATCTTGGGGTGCCTTGGGCATTCCCAAGCTTGAGCTCTTGCCACTCTTTATCTTTTTGTCCATAAGAACTTCACCCAAAACTTGAAAACTTCACAACACGAAACTTAAACAGAAACTCGTGATAACATTAGTATAAGATAGCAAACCACCACTTCCTTAGGTACAGTAGAAAACTTAAATTCTACTTACGTTGATGTTGGGTTACTGTATTTTCAACCTTCCACGGCTAATACCCCCCCCCCCCCCCCGATACTATCCATAGTTTCATGAAAATAAGCAACCAACACAACAAAAATAGTATCTGTTAACAGCAGACCAGTCTGTAGCAATCTGTATACTTCGTATACTTATGGTACTTCAAAAATTCTAAACAATTACGACAGTCTGAAGAATTTGCATAGCAATCAGCAGCAAAAAGAATCAACTCAAATCTCTTACATAAAATAAAAAAATTCTTTTCGTGACTAGAAAGTTTCTGTCTTTACCAGCATGACCAAACGATCATCCCCACGACTAATCATAATGGTTTTGCTTGGCACAAACGCAAAAGGAAACAAAAAACACAATCATAACAGAATTATGAAAGGGTGTAAAACACAAAACAGAAAGAAAAAGGATAAATTCATTGGGTTGCCTCCCAACAAGCGCTATTGTTTAACACCCTTAGCTAGGCATTGATAAATCAATGATGCTCACACAAAAGACAAGAATTGAAGCACAACGAGAGCATCATAAAGCCTGTGAAAATCACATCTAAGTCTAACATACTTCCTATGCATGGGCATTTTATAGGAAAACAGATTGTCAAGACAACCAATAGTTTCCATATGCACGGAAGAAGAAAGAGAAAATAGCAATCTCCACATAACGAGAGGTAATTTGGTAACATGAAAGTTTCTACCACAATATTTTCCTCTCTCATAATAATTACATGTGGGATCATATTCGAATTCGACAATGTAACTATCACATAGGATATTCTTTTCATGATCCACATGCATGCAAAGTTGATGCTCTTCAAAAATAGTTGGATTATCATCAACTAATGTCATGACTTCTCCAAACCCACTTTCAATAATATTGCAAATATCATATTCATCATGAGGCTTAAACAAATTTTCAAGATCATAAGAAAAGTCATCGCCCCACTCATGATCATTGCAACAAGTAGTGGACAAAGCAAAACTAGCATCCCCAAGCTTAGGGTTTTGCATATTTTTAGCATGACTGTCACTAATAGAATTTATAGTGAAACCATTGCAATCATGCTTTTCATCCAAGGAGCCCTCGTGAATCACGTCATGAATTTCTTCATCACGATTTTTAGATTCACGCATCTCAAGAAAAACTCCATAGAGAAAGTCAAGTGCACTCAACTCACTAGCAATTGGTTCCACATAAGTGGATCTCTTAAAGAGATTAGCTAGTGGATGAGGATCCATATCAATGGATTTTCAGCAAGCGGAAAGGGTGATGTAGCACAAGGTGGTAAGTATTTCCCTCAGTTTTGAGAACCAAGGTATCGATCCAGTGAAGGAATATCACAAGTACCTGCACAAACACAAAGAGCTTGCTCCCAACGATATGAAGGGGTTGTCAATCCCTTATAAATTATTTTCCAAGTGAGAAATGAAAGCAACAAAGTAACAAAGCAAAGTAAAAGCGAAAGTGGAAACGATAGGTGTGAATAGACCCGGGGGCCATAGTGTTCACTAGTGGCTTCTCTCATGAAAGCAAGTAGACGGCGGGTGAACGAATTACTGTCAAGCAATTGATAGAACCGCGCAAAGTCCTGACGTTATCTATGGCAATGATTATATCTATAGGCATCACGTCCAAAACAACTAGACCGATACTTTCTGCATCTACTACTATTACTCCACACGTCGACCGCTATCCAGCATACATCTAGTGTAGTAAGTTCATGAGAACGGAGTAACGCCTTAAGCAAGATGACATGATGTAGATGGACAATCTCATATCTACGATAAAAGCTCATCTTGTTACACTTGATGGAAACAACATGATGCTTGCCTTGCTGCCCTTTCTGTCACTGGGAAAGGTCACCACACGATATGAACCCAAAACCAAGCACTTCACCCATTGCAAGAATCATAGATCTAGTTGGCCAAACAAAACCCAATACTCGGAGAGACTTACAAGGATACCAAATCATGCATATAAGAAATCAGCAAAGACTTAAATATATATCATAGATAATCTGATCACAAATCCACAATTCATAGGAACTCGACAAACACACCGCCAAATAGGATTACATCGGATAGATCTCCATGAAGATCATGGAGAACTTTGTATTGAAGATCCAAGAGAGAGAAGAAGCCATCTAGCTACTAACTACGGACCCGTAGGTCTAAAGTGAACTACTCACGAGTCATTGGAGAGGCGATGATGTTGATGAAGAAGCCCTCCAACTCCAAAGTCCCCTCCGGCAGGGCACAGGGAAGGGTCTCCAGATGAGATCTCGCGGAAACGGAAGCTTGCGGCGGCGGAAAAGTGTTTTCGTGGACGCCCTAATTTTTTCTAGATTTTTAGGGAATTTATAGGCCAAAGACCTAGGGCAGGGGAGCGCCAGGGGGGCACAAGCTTGGTTGCCGCCCCTCCCCTGGCCGCGGCAACAGGGCTCGTGCGTCCCCTGTGGGCCCACTTGCTTGGCCCTCAAGCCTCCCGATCTTCTTCCGTTTTAGAAAAAATCATTTTTGGGGATTTTATTCCGTTTGGACTCCGTTCCAAAATCAGATCTCAAAAAAGTCAAAAACACAGAAAAAATAAAACTGGCACTTGGCAGTGAGTTAATAAGTTTGTCCCAAAAAAAGATATAAAAGATAAACAAAACATCCGAAGTTGACAAGATAACAGCGTGAAACCATCAAAAAATATAGATACATTTGAGACGTATAAGTCACCTATGCGCATCCGACCTTAGTATCCTTAAGAGCGCGGTTACGGCTGACAAAAGCTTGAACATGGGAGCTATTATAGCAAGGAGGCTGAATAAAAACGCTATTGAGGGAGATTTCTTTGGCGGCATCTATGCCACTCGCATAGCAAATTTTCTTGGAGTACCCATCCGCGCAGGAGATCCCCCGCTCCATAGAGCTTTCCTTGACCGCGTCGCTTTGACACGCTACCAGTTTCTTGAGAGGGATGATGAATCCCTCCTATACCGATTGATATTTAACCAGCAGCGTGTCTTCCATATTAGCCTTCCTGCTCCTGCTTTCTTTGACTTTCAGGTAAAACGGACATACTACATACCCATAGGAGAGGCAGAGGAGTATGAGAGGGAGGCGACGGCTGCTCGTCTTCGTGAGGCACCTATTCAGGCAATGGCTGTAGCGCTCCTGTATAACCCCGACTATGATTTTGGATTTCGCTAGGACCGTCCTTGGGAGTAGACCAAGCTAGGCCAAAAGCCTAAGCTTAGGGGAGTACGTGTTCTCACCGACTTTACATTCACGCTTATGCTTTCACTTTGTTAGCCGGTGTTTACACTTTGCCACTGTATTATCCATGCTAGTTTATTTTCGTTTTCTTTTTTTCTTGTTTTGTGTCCTTTTGAGAAAACTCAAAAAGATTTTCTTTTCTTCTTTTGCTTGTTGGGAGCTTTCCCTTGTAAATAGTTTTCTTTTACTTTGGGTCAAGGTAGAAGATATTGGATACAATGTTTAGTGGCTCTTGCATGCATACTTGTTTAGCTTTCAAAGAGCCATATTACTTTGTCTTCTCCTTTGTGTTTGCCTGCGGATTTCAGCTTAGTCCAATGCACGAGCACTCTTATTATTGTTCACATCGTTCGATCGTGCATGTGAAAGGCAATAATGATGATATATGATGAAGTGACTGAGACTAGAAAAGCTGGTATGAACTCTATCTATTTTGTTTTTCTAAATATGACTAGCTTGGGGGAGTTAAAACTTTACTTTTCTGTTTGGGAACTGATGGGGTTATAGTCCCAGAGTAGGGTCATAGGCCTGCCCTATAGGTCCTACCCAAGGACTACCCTTCATAGAGGGCAAGGCCCTTAGACAGTTCTGACTGAACTAAGGACGCCCCCATCATCCATTCGGCGACGAGCACTCGGAGCATATTTAACATACCGACTGGAATCCACTCTGTACATCGTAACCTCCCAGGGAGGGCAACGGTCATACGTTTTCATATACCATTATTAGCATTTAAGGCTTACGTTACCTGTAACGTAGGCATTTATTCGCCACTATTCCACCCTTGTCCACCGGGCCATTATGAAGGGCAGCGCACTCCATATAAGCCGCCCTTCCCCACTGGTGCAAGGGTTGGCACTTGCTATGATCCTCTAATCCACTCGACACTAAGCTCCCAAGAGCACTGAGACGTAGGGCTTTTACCTCCACCATAGAGGGGCCTGAACACATACAACCTCGCCGTAGCTAAGGCTCTGCCCATCCTTTCGTACCCCATACATCTACTGTCAGACTTATACCCACGACAATTGGTGCCCACCGTGGGGCCGGCGTCTAAGCAACTTTCAGCGAGTTTGCGACTTCATACTTACGTCATGTCGTCCGGTGGAGATCTGTGCATGGGCCTTCAGATCCTCTTCGGTGCCCTCTCCTTCATTGCCGACGATTCGGCATGGCTTCGGGATACGCCCCTCGACGTCGAGGTGCTTCCCAGTCGCGGGGCTACGCACTTCCGTGCTAGTCCCCGCAGTGTTCTTCTTCTCCAGCCATCGACCCCGGTGTCGATCTTCGCCCCCGTCACGTGCCGCAACAAGCGATCCCATCGTCCGCGGCTCCAGCGTTGGGTGCGACACGACCAGGCGCGACAGAGCGCGTCCTCTCAGGTGGCGGTGCTCGAATCGGTTGTGGTCCCGCCGCCATCCCAGTGCTTGGACTCAGTTCCGATTCAGCTACCTTCCGAGTATCCGGGCCACGGGCCTACGACCGAAGTTCTCATGGCCGATTCCCGTGAAAGTAACGTCCGGACTGGTCAGAACGAGCATCAGGTAGGAGAATCATCCGGCGCTCGTCGTCAACACCATCGTTCTACCAGTCGATGCACTCGCCAGAGCAACGTCGAGGTGTCCCGCACACCCATCCTCAACTTGGCTGCGGCTGCCAAGATAGCTGATTCTCTGCAGCCGACTGATTCAGAGGCTGGTAGAGGGATCGAGAAAATCCGTGCCCTGTTGCATACGGCGCAGCAGCAAAATTTGGTGGTCTCCCAATCGCACAACAGGATCCACAACAGTTCTGTTCACGCGAACACGCATCGGTCGGTTTTCAGTCCCGACTCTCATCAGCGGCGTAGAGGGGGCAGACGTTCCAGGGACCCGAGTCGGAATCCGCTTCGCATTCGGTCTCATCCAGAAGATCGTCGCCGTTCGCGTACTCCTCCGTGGGGTGGGCCTTACGGGCCCCGGCATCACGATGATCGCCGTTCGGGCGGTGACGCGCATGATCCTAGGCCTGACGCAAGAGGGTACATCGCCCAGAAGAAGGTCGACAGAAGTCGAGCCCACCGTGATGGTCACGATAGAGACCGCCCGAGTGGAAGCAGGACCGTTATCTCTGGCCCCAAGGGCTTTAGTCGGGCCATCCGGTCAGCTGACATCCCTCCCAACTTCCGATTGGCGATGGGAATCAGCAAGTTCACAGGAGAGTCCAAGCCAGAAACTTGGTTGGACGACTACAGAGTGGCGGTCCAGATCAGTGGTGGAGATGACCATGTCGCCATGAAACATCTCCCCGTGATGCTCGACGGCTCGGCGCGAGCTTGGCTAAACCAGTTGGTTCCGTCAAGCATCTACAGCTGGGCAGATCTGCCCCGAGTCTTCATCAAGACCTTTGAGGGTACCTGCAAACGCCTTGCTGGTCTCGTAGAGCTCCAGCACTGTGTCCAGAAGCAGAATGAGCCCTTGCGCGATTTCATCCAGCGCTGGACGACCCTCTACCACATGGTGGAGAACGTCACAAAGCATCAAGCAGTCTGCGCCTTCAAGGAAGGCGTGCGGTACAGAGATCTGTACGTGAAG
Source organism: Hordeum vulgare subsp. vulgare (assembly GCF_904849725.1). Taxonomy (NCBI): domain Eukaryota; kingdom Viridiplantae; phylum Streptophyta; class Magnoliopsida; order Poales; family Poaceae; genus Hordeum; species Hordeum vulgare. Next base: position 262,932,659 of record NC_058519.1, on the reverse strand, counting down.
TTCGGTCGGACATGCAACATCCCGATGAGCAAGATGATGGAGATAGTCGCACGCTATGCAAATGGCGAAGAAGAGGACCGCATATGTAGAGGAAAACATAAGTCAGTCCCCGATTGAGATGGGAACAACAATCGGAAGCAGAAGCAGAAAGCTCAATCCACTCCGCAGCCAGAGGCAACAATCGTTACGAATGCCAAGTTCAAAGGCAAGGGGAAAGCTCAGTACACCCCCAAGAAGAGGCAGTCAGGAAACTTCATCCTAGATCAACCGTGTCCAATCCACACGAAGACGGATGAAGAAGGCAATGTCATATTGCCGAAGCATACCACTCGGCAGTGTCGCCTCCTGATCCGAGGATTCGGCGACGGACATCCGAGTGAGAAGGACACCGAGCAGGATGGCGAAGAGGAGGATCCGTTCCCCCAAGTCCATGGAACGTTGATGATTTTTGCTGATGCGGAAAGCAAAAGTCGACTGAAGCTGGTCAACGGGGAGGTGAACATGGCAACCCCATCCACTCCCACGTTCCTCAAGTGGTCAGAGACTGGGATCACCTTTGATCAGTCAGACCTCCCAGCACACGTACCCACCCCAGGCAGGCAAGCTCTAGTCGTCGACCCGGTGGTGGAAGGAGTCAGGCTGCGCACAGTCCTCATGGACGGCGGCAGCGGCTTGAACATCATGTACGCCGACACTCTCATGGGAATGGGCATTCCGATGTCCAAACTTAGCGAGAGGAGTATGCAGTTCCACGGAGTCGTCCCAGGAAGAAAGGCCAAATGACTCGGCCAGATCGCGTTGGATGTCGTCTTCGGCTCTGACAAGAACTTCCGCAAGGAGAAGCTGACATTCGAGGTGGTGGACTTCTGGAGTGCATCCCATGGGATTCTGGGTCGTCCGGCATATGCGCGTTTCATGGCCCGTCCATGTTACGTCTATTTGAAGCTCAAGATGCCAGGTCCCAAACGTGTGATTACGGTCACAGGCAATCGGCAGTGGGCCGAGGAGTGTCTGCAGCAGGGGTCGAGGATTGCCGATCAGCAGCTGGCTATTCTCGAGCTGGATGAGTACAAGAAGACCACCGACCCCGCTGACCTGATGCGTTCAAAGAAGCCAGCTTCCGAGTCTGCATTCCAGTCGGTGGGAGACACGAAGAAAGTCAGCATCCACCCGACGAACGACGCCGCTGCCCCGACAAACATCTCCACCACCCTTGATCCAAAATAGGAAGCCGAGCTTATCCAATTCCTCCGTGAGAATTGGGACATTTTTGCATGGAAGCCTGCTGACATGCTAGGTGTACCCAGGGAGTTGGCTGAGCACTGACTGCATGTGGATCCTGCTGCTCGGCCCGTCCAAGAACGCCTGCGTCGGTCCGCCGCACACAAGAGGAAGTGAAAAGGACGTGGACGTCGCCTAGAGGGGGGGGGTGAATAGGCGCTTTAAAATAGTTATGGTTTAGGCTTGAACAAATGCGGAATAAAACTAATCGTTTAATATGTCAAGCACAAAACCTACAAACAACTAGGCTCACCTATGTGCACCAACAACTTATGCTAAGCAAGATAAACAACTAAGTGATTGCAAGATATATTATAATAAAGAATATGTCTATCACAAAGTAAAGTGCATAAGTAAAGGGTTCGGGTAAGAGATAACCGAGGCACGGGGAGACGATGATGTATCCCGAAGTTCACACCCTTGCGGATGCTAATCTCCGTTAGAGCGGTGTGGAGGCACAATGCTCCCCAAGATGCCACTAAGGCCACCATAATCTCCTCACACCCTCGCACAATGCAAGATGTCGTGATTCCACTAAGGGACCCTTGAGGGCGGTCACCGAACCCGTACAAATGGCAACCCTTGGGGGCGGTCACCGAATCCGTACACGTGGCAACCCTTGGGGGCGATTACCGGTACCCGTACAAATTGCTCGGGGCAATCTCCACAACCTAATTGGAGACCCCGACGCTTCCCGGAGCTTCACACCACACTGGTTGAGCTCCGAGACACCACGAAGCGTCTAGGACGCCAAAGCATCCACGAAGAACAATATCAAGGGTACTAAGTACCAAAGGTAGTAAGCTTCTCAACTTCTCACTTCCACGTATCACCGTGGAGAACTCAAACCGATGCAACTAATGCAATGGCAAGAACACACGACATGGTCAAGTCCCTCATAGGAAGGCAATCGGAGAGGAGGTGACTAAACTTTTGGCAGCCAACTACATTCGCGAGGTACACCACTCCGAGTGGCTCGCTAATGTTGTCATGGTGCCCAAGAAGGACAAGTCTCTCCGTTGCGAGCGTTTATCCTTCCTTGATGCCTATTCGGGCTATCATCAGATCCGTCTGTATGGTCCGGATGAATTAAAAACATCCTTCGTCACCGCATTCGGGTGTTTCTGTTACATCACTATGCCATTCGGTTTGAAGAATGCAGGAGCAACTTTTATGCGCATGATCCAAAAATGCCTCCTTGACCAGATCGGTCGAAATGTGGAGGCATATGTGGACGATATCATAGTCAAGTCACGCAAAGGTTCCGACCTGCTGACTGACTTGGCCGAAACATTCGCCAACCTACGTAGGTACGATATCAAGCTCAACCCAGCCAAGTGTTCATTAGGCGTTCCCAGCGGGAAGTAACTCGGTTTCTTCGTTTCCGAACGAGGGATCGATGTCAACCCCGAAAAGATCGGGACCATTGTCCAAATGGAGCGGCCGGTAAGAATACATGATGTTCAAAGGCTCACAGGTTGCCTAGCGGCTTTGAGCAGGTTTATCGCTCAACTCGGCGAGAAGGCGTTACCTCTGTACCGACTCATGAAGAAGTCAGATACCTTCGAGTGGACAGACGAAGCCCAAATTGCATTCGACGACCTCAAAGCCCTGCTTTCCACCCAGCCGGTTCTTACTGCCCCGCTCAGTAAAGAACCCCTTCTTCTGTACATCGCGGCTACAAATCAAGTCGTCAGCACCGTTCTGACAGTCGAACGCGAAGAAGAAGGCAAAGCGTACAAGGTTCAGCGGCCAGTATATTATGTCTCTGAAGTCCTGACTCCTTCCAAGCAGAGATATCCCCATTATCAGAAACATATTTATGGGATCTACATGACTGCAAAGAAGGTGGCTCATTATTTCCAAGACCACTCGGTGTCTGTCATATCTGATGCTCCATTGTCGGAAATTCTCCACAATCGGGATGCATCAGGCCGAGTGGCAAAGTGGGCAATGGAGATGCTATACTGCGACATCAAGTTCGAAGCCAAGAAAGCTATAAAGTCTCAAGCTCTGGCTGACTTCATAGTAGAATGGGTAGAACAAAAGCAACCGACTCACATCTACTCCACTCGTTGGACCATGTTCTTCGATGGGTCCAAGATGTTGAATGGCTCCGGTGCCGGCGTAGTGATCATATCCCCAAAAGGTGATAAACTCAACTATGTGTTGCAGATACATTTTGATTCTTCCAACAACTAAGCAGAGTACGAAGCTCTCCTTTACGGGTTGCGCATGGCCATCACACTCGGCGTCCGTCGCCTGATGGTCTATGGCGACTCAGATCTGGTGGTTAATCAAGTAATGAAGGAGTGGGATGTAAGGAACCGCACCATGACTGCATACTGCAACGCAGTAAGGAAGCTCGAGAAGAAGTTCAAAGGTGTGTAACTTCACCATGTTCCTCGACTGAAAAACCAAGCAGCAGATGAATTGGCAAAACTTGGATCCACTCGGAGACCGGTCCCGAGTGATGTCTGCCTCGAGCACCTACACCATCCCTCAGTAAAAGAAGACCCTTTTACAGAGGAACCAGTACAACAGAAGAGCTCAACAGATCAGACTGAAGTCGAGGTGCCTGCTGTGGTTGATTTGATCATGGAGATTCTAGCTGTCATTCCCGAATGGAATGTGCCATTGATTGCGTACATCATGAGACAAGAGTTACGAGAAGATGAAGTCCAAGCTAGGAAGATCCTCCGCGGGTCGAAGTCTTTCACCGTCATTGATGGTCAGTTGTACAGGGAAAGTGTTTCACACGTCCTTCGGCGGTATATCTCCCTTGAGGAGGGACAGTTAATCTTGGAAGAAATTCACTCGGGAACCTGCGGTCATCATGCCTCCTCAAGGGAATTGTCGCCAAAGCATTCAGAGTTGGTTTCTTCTGGTTGCAGGCGAATGAAATGGCGAAAGATATGGTCGACCGTTGCGAAGGCTGTCAGTTCTATTCAAACAAGTCCCACAAGCCAACGTCTGCGCTGAAGACAATTCCTCTTGTTTGGTCATTTGCCATGTGGGGATTAGATACAGTCGGACCATTCAGAACAGGCCAAGGAGGATTCACTCATCTGCTGGTAGAAGTCGACAAGTTTACCAAGTGGATTGAAGCCAAGCCCATCAAGAAGCTTGATGCCCTTACGACCATCAAATTTATCAGAGACATCATCGCCAGATACGGGGTTCCGCATAGCATAATCACCGACAATGGCACAAACTTTGACTCCGACAGGTTCAAAGGTTTTTGCACAGGCCAAGGTATCCGAGTGGATTTTGCATCCGTGGCGCACCCCCAAACAAACGAGCAAGCAGAGCGGGCGAATGTACTTATTCTTCAAGGGTTGAAGCCTCGACTCCTGCGAGAAGTTGGACATGCCGCCGGCGCATGGTTCACCGGGCTGCCTTCGGTGCTGTGGGGACTCCTCACAACTCCGAATAGATCTACAGGGCCATCCCCGTTCTTCCTCGTTTATGGAGCAGAGGCAGTCCTTCCGAGTGACTTGCTTCACAACTCTCCACGAGCCGAACTCTTCTCCGAAGCCGAAGCAGAGCAAGCCAGGCAAGACGGAGTGGATCTTCTAGAAGAAGAGCGCGAGATGGCACTGACTCGATCAACAATTTATCAACAAGATCTGCGGGGATTTCACGCGCGGCATGTCAGGAGCCGCACATTCCAAGCAGGCGACCTGGTGCTCCGAGTGGATCAGCAGAGACCACACAAGTTGGCTACCGCCTGGGAAGGACCCTTCATCATATCTAAGGTGCTGAACAAAGGAGCATATCGACTCTACAACCTCGACAGGGAAATGGACGAGCCGCGAGCATGGAATGGAGATCTCCTGAAGCGCTTCTACACATAACTGCCGATGGAGACAATGTAAAGAACAAGCATCATTGAAGTAATACAAAGCAGATTGATTTCTTGCCGACTCAAAATTCTTCTGCGTTTGCAGACTCCGGTCTGAAAAACTATCTCAGGGTGTGCACTAAAAGTCGCACTCGGGGACTTAGCTGCGACCCAGAGTCGCCTAAGTACAAACTCACTCCGAGTGTGCACTAAAAGTCGCACTCGGAGACTTAGCTGCGACCCAGAGTCGCCTAAGTAAAAAACTAACTCCGAGTGTGCACTAAAAGTCGCACTCGGGGACTTAGCTGCGACCCAGAGTCGCCTAAGTACAAACCCGCTCCGAGTGTGCACTAAAAGTCACACTCGGAGACTTAGCTACGACCCAGAGTCGCCTAAGTAAAAAACTAACTCCGAGTGTGCACTAAAAGTCGCACTCGGGGACTTAGCTGCGACCCAGAGTCGACTAAGTACAAACTCTCTCCGAGTGTGCACTAAAAGTCGCACTCGGAGACTTAGCTGCGACCCAGAGTCGCCTACGTAAAAAACTAACTCCGAGTGTGCACTAAAAGTCGCACTCGGGGACTTAGCTGCGACCCAGAGTCGCCTAAGTACAAACTCGCTCTGAGTGTGCATTAAAAGTCGCACTCGGAGACTTAGCTGCGGCCCAGAGTCGCCTAAGTACAAACTCGCTCCAAGTGTGCACTAAAAGTCGCACTCGGAGACTTAGTTGCGACCCAGAGTCGCCTAAGTACAAACTCACTCCGAGTGCGCATGAAAACTCGCACTCGGGGACTTAGCTGCGACTCAGAGTCGCCTAAGTATAATGTCGCTCCAAGTGTGCACTAAAAGTCGCACTCGGAGAGTTAGCTGCGACCCAGAGTCGCCTAAGTACAAACTCACTCCGAGTGCGCACGAAAAGTCGCACTCGGGGACTTAGCTGCGACTCAGAGTCGCCTAAGCAGAAAGCTTCCTCCGAGTATATACTTGAGATACATTCGGAGGCTTAGCAGACCCTCATTGAGGCTCATGTGGATGTGAAGACAACAGACAACTACATGAGTAACAATTCGCTCCGAGTGTGCATGAAAATTCAAACTCGGGAACTTAGCTGCGACTCAGAGTCACCTAAGTAAAAAGCTTCCTCCGAGTGTATACTCGAAATACACTCGGAGGCTTAGCAGACCCTCATTGAGGCTCATGTGGATGTGAAGACAACTCACAACTACATGAGTAACAACTCGCTCCGAGCGCGCACTAACAGTCGCACTCGGGGACTTAGCCGCGACTCAGGGTCGCCTAAGTAAAAACTCGCTCCGAGTGTGCACCAAAAGTCACAATCGGAGACTTAGCTGCGAACCAGAGCGCCTAAGTAAAAAGCTTCCTCCGAGTGGGCACTCGAGATACACTCGGAGGCTTAGCAGACCCTCATTGAGGCTCATGTGGATGTGAAGACAACTGACAACTACATGCTCCGCATGATTGCCATTGGCTTCACCACCCAAACAAAAACCACAAGCCAGAATCTTGTCAAAAAAAAACTCAGCGAAAGAAGGGCAAAAGATCCAATTCGAATTCAAGTTAGATCTACGATCAGTGGGCTCGGTGTGAATCCAGTTTATCCACACCGAACGACGAATGTGACGGCCAACAGCAGTGGCCAAAGTTTAATACAGATACCACTTGGCATACCGAGCTAAATGTGCGTTCACCATAAATTTTTTCAAGCATCGCTGGGACTGGCACGCTCCACAAAGGTGTCAAGGTCGATTGCGTCTGCAATGCGAGTGGCTGTGTCGAGGAAGGTCTCCATGAAATCTTCGAATCGAAGTTTCTTGGTGTTGGCGACCTGCAACATCTTTAGCTTTTCTTCGCGGGCTTCCTTGCAGTGCACTCGGACCAGAGATAGCACCACGTCCGCACCACACCGAGCGACAGACTTCTTCCATGCTTGCACTCTGCTTGGGACGTCCTCCAGCCGAGTCATCAACCCATCTATTTCATTCCGGAGTCGTCTTCAGGCCACAGCTCCTTGTCGATCCCGCCGACAACTTTTCTCAGGCGCCCAATGAAAGGGCCCACCCTGTTAAGGCGAGAATACGCTCGGAGCATGTCCCGGTTAGCTTCATCGCCAAGTGGAACATTCGGAACAAGTGACCGTTCAATTTCGGCTGCTTCAGCCTCAACGTCCCGACAGAAGTCTGCAAAGAAAAGACAAGCAGAAAGTAAGCACGACAGAGTGAACTCCAAAGTCAAGAAGCACTCGACAACAACTTACCACCAAGCAGTGCGACCATCTTCCTTGCCCAGTCGCCGACGTAGTTCTCCTGTGCCATGCACCGAGTGTTCATCACCTTCAGCTGGCCCATCCATTCGGATCTCTCCCTCTTCATTTTTTCTACTTCGGCTAGCAATGCCTTGTTGGTCTCCCGAGACTCCTCCAAAGATTTCTCTCAGTCAGCAAGAGCCTCCTTCACGCCAGCCAGGTCATTCACAGCCACCTCCAAGTCTGCAGCAAGTTGGATCTTCTCAGCCTTCAGAGCATTATAAGCCGATCCCATTTCACAAGTCTTCTGTCAGAGAGATACAAAGGGAGGATCAGCCACATTCAACAAGGAAAAAGTATCCATAGATATGGAAAAACAATCAAAGCTCAAAGTTCTTCAGACCCCTGCCGATGCAAGCAATCGACAGCGGTCTCGGGGACAACACCCAGTGGGTTCACTAAGAGTGACCCCACTGGTATGAAGCTCGAACAGGTCGGCCCTGTTGAGTTGCATAGCAAACCAACAATGCTATGAGATTACAATTACTCGACCGAGTAACACTACTCTCGGGGACTACACCCAGTGGGTGCACTCGGAGTGCCCCCACTGGTATCATTCGGGCAGATCAGCTATGATCTGTTCAGATTACGGAAAATACATATAAAGACAACTGCCGGTGCAAGTGCTCGGCAGAAGTCTCGGGGACTACACCCTCTGGGTTCACTCGGAGTGAACCCACTACAAAATCATCCTACTGTATCCGAGTGTATTGCTGAAACCCCCAGTGGGTACCAAGAGGAATGTAAACACTTACTAGCGCACTTACTCGGATGTCATCCTGAAGCTCCAAGCTCTTCTTATACAGGGACACGATGGAGTCATATGCTCCCTTGGCGTCACCCACCATCAGCTCCACCTGCACCATGGCGTCCTTGGCGGCCCCCACCTGGTCTTCCGGGAGGCGTCGGGCGTCATATTGAACAGCTCCCGGCGTGGCAGAAGACTCCGTGGGCATCCCGAGCTCCGCTCCAGTCGGTTCCGCTGTGAGGGGCAACGTCTCAGTCGGCAGCACCGTCTCAGTCGGCGGCACGTTCATGGTGGGAGCGGCAGTAGATGGGATAACCCCAAGGACAAGCGCCAAAGCTGGCTCCGGCATCCTTTAGTCGTCATCGTCCAGATTGATCACCTCCGAAGGAAGCCCGACTGAACAAAATAAAATTACAGAAAAAGGTCAACATCAAAGACAGCACTCGCGAAACAGTAATGCGGCTCTCAGAGCCGTGACAATGTACCTTGCTGGGATATGGCGGCGTTATCCGTGTCCATGGGATCATCGTCCTGGTGCGACAGAGAGGTGGTGGAGGTAGCAGCTCTGTGGAGTGAAATCCACTCGACGGATAAGCGTGAGTTCCCAAAAAGAGGAGTGCAATCGGATACTGAAGGAAGATGAAAGAATAAAGATACTTACGCCGAGGCGACCGGAACATCGATCCTCATCCGAGGCAAGGCTTTCCGAGGTTTAGGCCCACTAGGTTTGGCCACCTTGGAAGGCTGGTTCTCTTCACGCTCCGAGCACTCGGAGCCGCGGGAGGAGCTGGTGGAGCACTCGGGGCCGCGGGAGGAGCCGGCGGAGCAGTGGGGTCATGACGACGCTTGGTTCGGTGCTCTGGTGGTGAGGGTGGCGAGCTCTGCTCCCCATCCTCCTCCTCCTCCTCTTCCGTCTCCTTCTCCGTCTCCCCACTGTCAGATACGTACTCGGTGCTAGCCGCGCTGCCCTCCAGGCTGCCCTCCTCTTCCTCGGCTGGATTCCCATTCGAGGCTGTTGAATGCCAGTTAGTCCACTCCTGCACAAAACACGGTCGGCAACGCCAGTCAGCGGGACAAGAAAAGCAATAAAGCTCAGAAGATTAAAAGCACTCGACAACATGTACTCACCTCATTCGGAGGGGGATTTTTGGCGCGGAAGGGCTTCACCCGTCGGGCTCCCACGGGGTTATCACACGCGCCTGTGATGCCGCGGACCCACGCACTCACCGTCTCCCCACTCACGTCCTCTGGATGAGACCGAGTGGAATCCGAAGGCCACGCATAGTGCCACATGGCGTGGTGTCGGGCCTGCAGCGGCTGGATGCACGGACCCAGAATAGTCTCCAGCAGGTCCGTGCCGATGACTCCCTTACGGACGACGGCTATCACCGCGTCGACCAAAGGCTGGATTTGGATCCTTTCCCCCTTAGAGAGCGCAAGCTTCCTGGGAGGGCCCCGACGGTCTAAACTAAAAGGTGGCAACCCACTCGAAGCATTCCGACAAGCAATGTCCTGGCAATAGAACCAGGACGATTGCCAGTTCCTGACTGACTCAGATAGCTGGAGAGAGGGATAGCTACTCTTTGTTTTCTTCTGGAAGCCTAAACCCCCGTAGAGCTGGAGGATGTGGGTCTTATCGTCCGACTTGCTATGCTTTTTGACGGTTTGGGATCTAGCGGAGAAGACATACTTAAAGAGCCCCCAGTGGGGAGGACATCCAATAAAGCACGCGCAGAGGGTGACGAATGCGGCAAGGTGAGCTATTGCGTTCGGAGGAAAGTGATGGAGCTGCGCCCCGAAGTAAGTCATGATACCTCGGAAGACAGGATGGGGAGGCAAGGAGAAGCCTCTGAACACATGGCTAAGCAGCAGAACGCGCTCCCCCTCCTTCGGCACCCCCTCCTTCCGGCAGCCTCCAGGACGTGTTGACGACCATGCCATGCTCCATCAGCTCCAGCACGTCGTTCTCCGTCACTGAGGAGGGGAGGAAATCCCGCTGGATCCAACCCGGCGGCAGCGGGCGCTGCCGCCGCTGAGTAGGGGCCGCCCCCTTCTTCTTCTTCTTCTTCTGCGACACGAGCTTACTGGTCTGCCCCTTCGTCATGGCTAAGGCGACGGATCCGCAGAGGAGGAGGGGAAGGAGGAGGCTTGAGGTGTGCAGAGAGCTGCGGGAGGAGCGAGATTAATGAGAGGAAGATGAGCAGCGCAATAGGAAATCCCGCCGGGGAGGCTTAAATAGGCTTCCAACTGGGTCACTAACAGGTGGACCCAAGATCTTATCCCCCCAACCGGCCGCTGCAAGATTAGTGGAGAAGATAAAGGTGTGGTAATCGAGGAGGCAAAACCTACTCGATGGCGATGTCGTCATCCCCGCTGAGCGCGCGGCAACCGAAATTTGAGGATCCCGGAAAATCCGGCGCTGTTAGTTGACCAGTCACGTCGAAAGATTCCACGGAAGCACTCGGTCCCCGATGGTTCGTTTGACTGGTATATTCACTGAGATCACTGGTTGAAAGGATAAAATGGATCGAGGCAAACAACGCTAAAGTCACCTCCATACCAGTCGGTTCCATACTCCACACATCACTTCATCGTTCCAACCCCGATCCATTCGGGGACTAATGATGGGGTTATAGTCCCAGGGTAGGGTCATAGGCCTGCCCTATAGGTCCTACCCAAGGACTACCCTTCATAGAGGGCCAGGCCCTTAGACAGTTCCGACTGAACTACGGACGCCCCCATCATCCAGTCGGCGACGAGCACTCGGAGCATATTTAACATACCGACTGGAATCCACTATGTACATCGTAACCTCCCAGGGAGGGCAACGGTCATACGTTTTCATACACCATTATTAGCATTTAAGGCTTACGTTACATGTAACATAGGCATTTATTCGCCACTATTCCACCCATGTCCACCGGGCCATTTTGAAGGGCAGCGCACTCCATATAAGCCGCCCTTCCCCACTGGTGCAAGGGTTGGCACTTGCTGTAATCCTCTAATCCACTCGACACTAAGCTCCCAAGAGCACTGAGACGTAGGGCTTTTACCTCCACCGTAGAGGGGCCTGAACTCATACAACCTCGCCGTAGCTAAGGCTCTGCCCATCCTTCCGTACCCCATACATCTACTGTCAGACTTATACCCACGACAGGAACCGCCTATTGCATGAATAGCATGGAAGATATTGACAACTCTTGGTCATTTTGTTGACAATGAAAGCATGCCACCCCAAATTATTATCTCTGTTTACAAAGCTTGAGCTCTGGCACCTCTGCAAATCTATGCTTCCCTCTGTGAAGGGCCTCTCTATTTATTTTCCTGTTGAGTCATCCTCTTCTTGTATAAGCACCAATTAGAGAGCACCTCAGTCATTTTTATGCTTTGCTTTTGATTGATATTGAGTATGACTATGACTGGATCGTCGTTGCTATGAATTACAATGTTTAGTCAGCCCTTGATCTTTAAAAGTGCTCTGCATTTATGTTTTGCGGTCTCATAAAGAGCTAGCGAGATACCACCTATTCGTATTGCTTCATGCTTGTTTTGATTGAATTGTTGGTATCTGAAGCTCATTATTATTTGCTCGCTAGCTGATTATGCCATTGATATAAGTTTACCGTGAGACCTTTGTGTAACTTGTGATCTTGCTGAAATTCTTGTTTTGAGTTAGACATAGTTGCAACAACAAGATCAAATAGAGTTTGTCAAAGTCTTTCTTTCTCTTTCAGTTTGTCAACTGAGTTGCTTGAGGACAAGCAAGGTTTTAAGGTTGGGGGAGTTGATACGTTTCCATCGTATCTACTTTTCCAAACTCTTTTGCCCTTGTTTTGGACTCTAATTTGCATGATTAGAATGGAACTAACCCGGACTGACGCTGTTTTCAGCAGAATTGTCATGGTGTTGTTTTTGTGCAGAAATGAAAGTTCTCAGAACGTCCTGAAAATATACGGAGATTTTTTCTGGAAAATATGAAAAATACCTGCGCAAAGATCCACCGGACAGGATGGGCCAGTGGGCCACAAGCCCTGTTGCAACGGCCACCCCCCTGCCCGCGGCAACCAAGCTTGTGGGACCCCCAAACTCAACTCCATAAATTCACTTTCGCCCAAAAAAAATCAAAAGAGAAGATTTCGTCGCGTTTGCGATACGAAGGGGCCGCCACATCCTGTTCTTCTTCTGGAGGGCAAATCTGGAGGTCGTTTTTGGCTCCGGAGAGGGGAAATCGTCGCCATTGTCATCATCAACCTTCTTCCCTCTCCAATTCCATAAAGCTCTTCATAGTTCGTGAGTAATCTATTCGTAGGCTCGCTGGGCGGTGATGAGTAGGATGAGATCTACCATGTAACCGAGTAAGTTTTTACGGGGATTGATCCCTAGTATCCACTATGTTCTGAGATTGATGTTGCTACTACTTTGCCATGTTTAATGCTTGTCACTACGGCCCGAGTGCTATGATTTCAGATCTGAAATTATTATGTTGTCACCAATATATGTGTGTTTTAGATCCGATCTTGCAAGTTGTAGTTACCTACTATGTGTTATGACCCGACAACCCCGGAGTGACAATAACCGGAACCACTCCGGGTGATGACCATAGTTTGAGGAGTTCATGTGTTCACCAAGTGCTAATGCGTTGTTCCGGTTCTTTATTAAAAGGAGAACCTTAATATCCTGTAGTATCCTTTTGGACCCCGTTGCCACGGGAGTGATGGACAATAGATGTCATGCAAGTTCTTTTCCCTAAGCACGTATGACTACACACGGAATGCATGCCTACATCACATTGACTAATGGGAGCTAGCCCCATATCTCTCCATGTTATAACTGTTGCATGATGAATATCATCCAAACGAATCACCGACCCATTGCCTACGAGTTTGTCCCACTCCTGTTGTTACTTGTTTTGCTCTGTTGTTGTTACTATTGTTGCTACTCGCTACTTCTGTTACTACTGTCGCTTGCTACAGCTGCTACTTGCTACTGTTGTTACTACTATCGCGTGCTACTGCTGCTACTTGCTACTGCTATCACTACTACTGTTCCTTGCCACTGATGTTACTCATTATACTGCTGCTACCTGCTACAATTCTGGTTCGCACGACGTTGATGGGAAAAGAAAATTTCTGTCAACGGGAAACTTCTAGCGCCATTGATACGATAGTTAGGAATAGTCTGCCGTCAACAGATCGTTTTTCACACCATTGTTATCATCCTACTTTGCTACTGATACTTTGCTTGCAGATACTAATCTTTTAGGTGTGGTTGAATCTGACACATTCAGCTGCTAATACTCGAGAGTATCCTCTCACCTCCTGCCTGGTGAATCAAAAAATTTGGTCGAATACTGTACCCTCGAAAACTGCAGCGAACCCACGCGTTGGTGGGCCATTGCAAGACAATTGCTAATTGTTGAGCAACTCGGAGCAGTTCTGGCTCTGTTGTCGCGAAGGCATCAAGTCAGGGACTCGTCAACAACATTCTTCTAGTGTCGTTGCCGGGGACTGCAGTTAGCAGGCATATAAGAAGCCCCTTTAAGTTATTGCATTTTATTAATGCCTTGTAATTTTTCACGCCACACCTCAGGTTTGAAGTGTTTCCCATGTGGCGGTATCCTCTTACGTCCGAGCTCCAATGTTGAACTGCATCCAAGGTTGTCACGCCCAAGATGCGACCCTATCCTCAATTTGGCACGAGGGCCTCGTCAGGGATAGAAGCACATCTCGTCGTGTCGCAAGAATGGATATCGTTACAAGTACATGTACTCAAAAGAAGAGATATATAGAATTGGCTTACACTCGCCACAAGCTACATCAGAGTCACATCAGTACATTACATATTCATCAAGAGTAAGAGCAGGGTCCGATTACGGATGAAAACAAACGACAAAAGAAGAACGACGTCCATCCTTGCTATCCCAGGCTGCCGGCCTGGAACCCCTCCTAGATGGATGATGATGAAGAAGAAGAAGCAACACCAAATGAACAATCAACGCGCTCGCGTCAAGTAACCTTTACATGTACCTGCAACTGGTGTTGTAGTAATCTGTGAGCCACAGGGGACTCAGCAATCTCATTTCCAAAGGTATCAAGACTAGCAAAGCTTAATGGGTGAGGCATGGTTAAGTGGTGCGGTTGCAGCAGCGGCTAAGCATATATTTGGTGGCTAAACTTACGAGTACCAGAAATAAGAGGGGGAAGATCTAGCATACCGGACGTGAACTACAGATGATCAAAAGAATGATCCTGAACACCTACCTACGTCAGACATAACCCCACCGTGTCCTCGATCGAAGAAAGAACTCACGAAAGAGACAGTCACGGTTACCCACACAGTTGGCATGTTTAATTTGAGTTAACTTCAAGTTATCTAGAACCAGTGTTAAACAAAGCTTCCATGTTGCCACATAACCGCGGGCACGACTTTCTGAAAGATTTAACCCTGCAGGGGTGCTCCAACTAGTCCATCACAAATTATCACAAGCCACATAGAAATCCTCAATCACGAAGCTCGCGATCTCGTCGGATTCCCTAGTGGAAAACCTCAACTCTAAGATTACCCAAAGCATCACCGGAATCCTGATGCACAAGATATCTCGTCAAAGGTAAAACTAATCCAGCAAGGCCGCCCGACGTGTCGACGATCCCGATAGGAGCCGCGTATCTCGTTCTCAGGACACGACGGATGGAACTAGCTATGGGTGCCAAACCTCAAGTTTCCCCGTGGTGGCCCCGCAGGCATACCGTTTGGGACCAACACCATCAGCATTGGCCCCCCTGTTTATGTAAAATTACTCCTCGGGTTCATGACGCCCTATGCATTCCAATATTAACAAAGTTATTATGTTGGGCAAATGTAGAACCAATGTTGGGCCTTGCCGGACCAGCATTAATCTAAAACGAGTTATCAAGGGGGTCCCCAAAACAACCCCGATCGTGTTAGGAGCACTCATGTATGGAACATAACACCGGTAGCCGAAACTAAGGGGGCAAAGGTGGAACAAAACACCAGGATAGAAAGGCCGAGCCTTCCACCTTTCACCAAGTATATAGGTGCATTAAATTAAATAGCATTTAATATGGTGATATAACGAAGAACCCATGTTATCACGTGGAAGCATCTGCACCAGCAACTAGCAACTCTAACAACAGGGTTAAGCAAGCGGTAACATAGCCAATCAGTGGTTTGCTAGGTCGAACAGGTTGAAGGTTATCATGGCATGATTGAGAGGCTGATATTTAACATGTGGTAGGCAACGAGACATAAACGATAGAAGCGATAAACTAGCATGGCAATGATAGTAATGGTATCTCGGGAAATGATCATCTTGCCTGAGATCCCGCTTGGAAGAAGAATGACTCCATGAAGCAGACGAACCGACATGGTCGAATGGATCCTCACTTCCGACACGCTTGCGGAAATCTATCCAGGCAAAGCAAACAGGAAACACAAATCAACACACGATATTCACCACACGATGCATACACATATGATGCATGAATGGTCTAATGCAAGGCATGACAATCACAACAATCAAACACTACACATTAAGTGAAGCTCAATATGCAACGAGTTGCATATTGACGAAACTCCACGTTTATTTATTCAGTTCTATCCCGATTAGGTACACGGCAATATTAAATGTTGTTAAACATGGCAAGTGGTGAAGCGTAATTAAACTACCTATCTAGGCATTTTAAATGAGATTGGAAATGACATATAGCATCTCCGAGACGACCTCACATGTTAATTTACAATTCTGTCCAGATCTGAATTAACACATTTAATTTGTTGTTAAACAGAAAAACAAATATGTTCACGTGATTCTACGCGTCATTTCAAGCAACCTACCACATAAAGAACTTCTCCAACGGAGCTACGGTTCAAAAGATACAAGCATCGCAAGATATGATGGCATGAATGCAACATGCGTGCAATGACGGTCAGGAGCACTTCAAAACATACAGCCAGCAAGAGAAAATGAAACTACACGCGATTCTAAGCAAGTTTCATGTAGGACACGATCAAATCGGAGCTACGGTTCAAAAACTATGAGCAAAACAAGATATCACTACAATCTGCCAAAATCAGCCACATAGCATTTTCTACGCCCCACAACTACGGCTACACAACTCTGATAAACTCAAGCAAGGCATGGCATGAAATAGGGCAAGACGCACTACTACAAACAACTAACAACAACTAGCATGGCAGCATGGATCACTAGGGAAAGAAGACACAAAATGGCTTCCCACACACTATTTCAGAGATAGTGAAAATTACACCTCACGAAAGTGCAGTTTTCGATCTGAAGCAATATTGACAGCAGCAAAACTTATAGCTACAGGACTCCAAAAGGCATGAAAATTTATAGCATGCTAGAGAAACACAAGGAGTACAACTAACTCCATTTGACCAACTTCAAAAGAGCTACAGATCACAAGATGCAAGCAAGACAAGACAGCAACAAAATATAACAGATTCTAGCAAATTGAGAGCAAGCAAAACACACCTGAACATGCATTCCTATTGCAACTAAAAATACCAGGGGCTAAACAAAACATCCAAGATCAACTCTCTAGTTGACAACTCCGTCAAACGACGCACGGAATAAATACTACGAATTAAACAAAAGGGCAACATTGCAAAATATCTCGCGAACTAACTTGCTCTAATGCTAAAACTAATTGCACAGAAAAATCCATGGGATTTTTCTACCCCGGAAACCTATAAAATATGTGGGCTTTGCAACACAAAATATTGCCGCACATAAGTGCAAGAAAAATACCTATACGCGGGAAAATAAATTACCGGCAAATCCGTGCACGTAAAAATACAATTGACCGCTCTAAAATGCATGGAAAAATGGTCCCCAAAACATGGGCGTTTAATCTACGGTATACGGGCTGCCCGGTCTTGCACGAAAAATAAATACGGGTCGAAACCTATAAAAACAGCACGTTATTCTAGGCATCCGGCACGCTAAACAACGTCAAACAAATATGCAAGTTGTGAAATCGTGATCTACACGCAAAAATACATGAAATCCATATGCTACACGTCGCAAACCGACTAAAGGTTTAAAAGTTACGGGGGTTTAAATATTCGTCTATTTTTCTGGAATTGTAAACAATTCCGAAAAATCCCTAATTAGATAACCAGGCCAACTCGACTAAATGTCGCCCGGGGCGCAACATAGAAGGGGCTGGGGCTCACCTTCACGGGCCGAGGCCCAAGTCTATGGAGAGGCAGGCTGGCTGCAGCTGGGGGCGGCGAGGTGGGTCGGGGGAGCTGCGCCCAGCTGGGCGACTGCGGGGGCGCCTGGCATGGGCCGGCTCGGGGCCCAGCTGAGGCAGCAGGTGGCGCTGGCCACGGGGCTTCGTCCCCTTCGACCGGAAGGTGCTGGCGGCGCTCCAGGCAGGGCGACAGCGCAAGGCGGCACGAGGGCTCGTGAGCAGGCGGGGCGCCGGGGTCGGATCCGGGCGGGAGGCGGCGAGAGGAGCCAGATCCGGGAGGCTAGAGGGCGGTGTGAGCTGGGAGGCCGACAGGAGGCGGCGACACGGCAAGCGGGCGAGGCAACGCGCACGAGCGGCGGCGGGATCGACCAGGGAAGGCACGGCTAGGTCCCCGGGCATCGCGGCCGAGGCTCTGGCGGGATTCGGGCCGGTGTCGGGGCACAGCGACGGGCTCCGGCGAAGCCGAGATGGCCATGGGCGGCGAGCAAAGGGGCACAGGAGCACGGGCTGCTCGAAAGCTGCAGGAGGAACGGGCGAGACGGCGGCGGCGGTTCGGGCCCGGCGGCGCGAAGAGGTGGGAGGAGGCTGCGGGAGGATTAGGGTTTCGGGGGTTGGCACGGAAATCGAGGAGGAGAAAGAGGGGGCTGTCTAAAAATAAAAGGAGGGGCTATATATAGACAAATGGGGGGCTAGGTTAGCCGGAATTTCGTTCCGGATCCAACCGCGGGGTCGGATTCGGACGATTCCAAATGCGGGTATCGGTATGCGGCCGTGTAGAGGGGATATCCGAAGACGAGAGGGAGAACGGGCGGCGCGACACGAATTTTAAAACACCGACACACGTCCGACGGTAGACCAAATACGGTGCCGCTACGGTCGACCGTTCGGGTACCAACGGACTCCGGTAGCGACGAAATTCGACAGGCGGTCTAACTAAAACAAATTACGACCGCATGCCAAGTTTCACCTCGATCAGAGAAAGTTTTACGCACACTTTAAAAACAGGGTTTCGACGGTGCCGCGGGCGGGTGCGAGTGCGGTTGGACTCAGAACGGACGACGACGAGAACCGACAACTACTAACGAATGCAAGTTTTGAAAACTGGCGGCAACGGAGATGCCGATGCAATGCAGATGATGCGATGAAATAAAACAGACACACGACGAAAACGGAAAGGAAAGGGAATCTTCTGGAACGTCGGCATCGGGCTGTCACAACTCTCCTACACTACAAGAGGATCTCACCCCGAGATCCAACAATGGAAGGGGGAGAGGATGAGAAAGAACAAGAGGTAAAAAACTTAGTCTCTACTTTGACAAACGAGTGAAACCAACGATCCATGAAGGTTGCAAAGAGATGAGGAATGATATGAGAAAGAAGCAAGAATTCACGGAAAATTTCGGCAGCACTTCGGTCGGAAAATGGGACAAAAAAATCAAAAAGGTGGAAGAAATAGACACTATTCATAACAAACAAGTAAATAGAGCAAGGGAACACCATGATCTTGATAGAACAACATAATAGACCCAAAAGAGCAACATCACAATGCCTTCGGAACAAGAGAATATGAACTAGCTCAAGCGGAAGTAGAGAATGAAGAAAGAATGCCAACTATCATCACAATAGAATTGAAGAGCCTCAAGACGGAGAATTGACATAGCAATTGGAAAATCAACAACGAAAAGAACAAGATAGTAGTGGGCTTATGAAACTCATCTCAGCATCTATGAGGTGACAACCAACCACTACAAGAACCAAGGATAGATGAAAGCAAAGATATGAAGACTTCTTACACCAAGAGGATACATTGAGAACTTGGATTATTGACAAGCACCATGATAGCAACAATCCATAGGAAAAGCTTTAGGTGAAATCCAAACCAAGATAGTTGAATGAAGAAATCATTGTTTGAAAATATCTCATGATCAAAGAATCTGTGGATTTAATTATCTCATTCTTGAAAGGAAAACTCTTCGAGGCTCCTACACTAACAAGAATGCTATAATACCACCGCAAAGGATAAAGGAAGAACAATTGCACATAGAAATGCAAGAGAAATGATACTTGTGGTCTCCAACAAGAATCTTGAAGAACACTTAAGAAAGAATGAAATCTTGATGAACCACCATGAAGGACCACGATATACAAATGAATGATGCAAAAATATGAAGGTAGAAAAGAATAAGATTATGACCTTGCCAAGATTTAGATGAAGCCTCACGGAGAGAAACTTGATAGAACTTAGAACTCCGGAAAAGAAAAGATAAGAACACTTGAGAAAAGAATTGTTATCATCAGCCACTCCAGAAGAAGAATTGAAATCATTTGATGAAACAAGAATAAGAATTATGTTAAGCTAATCCTTCATCAAGTTAAATTGATGACAATCAACGGATTTAGCATACAACTTATTCCTCTTGAAAGAATCTTGAAGAGACAGAGAGATAAGCACCACTTGAGGCATGATTGAAGGAAGCACCGCTAAGAATTCACTGTTGAATGGAAAACCAAGAATCAATGGAGAAACATGAGAACGAAGAGATCATGAGCCACCTGAGAGAAAAACTAGAACAAGGCACCGGAATAACCGAGAGACGAACGAAGAGACCACAATGGAGAAGAAGTGAGGATGAAAGCTGAAAGCTGAGAACGAAGATTCTTCTAAAATGATGTCCTTCGGAGGATCGAGAATGAAAACAACTCAGAAAACCACTGGATAGCGAGAAATGGATTCTCATGATTGGAACAATTCAAGATGATGGCACAAGCTGAAAAGATAAATCTTCAAGAGAATGAACCAAGATTCGAGAGAAACACTCCTTCGGATAGCAAACTGAGAATGATGACGAGAAACAATACCAAGAACTACTGAGACACTCCGGAATAACGAAGAATGAAATGTTGAGCCAACGAATGAATTAATTCAAATTGATCTTGAGAAGGAATATGACTGATGAAATTCATACTTACGTCATAGTTGAAAAGATTTAATGAACTCCGAGAAAAGATTAAAAGCGCCAGGAAAGATCCTAGGAAAGAACCTGTGGGTTATGGGCCCACTCAAAAAACCACCGTTGAAACAACTGATTATAAGGAGAGATGTTGCACCGGTATAACGAGAACTAGATGAGGTTGGCACCTCGGAATAATGGAAGATTTTAAAACAAGAAACTACTGGGATATCTTCAACGCTCCGGAAAGAATAGAGATAAATGACAACAAAATACTAGATAAGAATTTCCCACACAGGAAAGAATTACAAGAACGAAAGGAATATGATGAACACGGAGAACTGAATTAAATTCACCGGTAAGGATGACAAGAATGAACAAATATGAACAAGAAGCTCGTGAGAATCTTCACAATGAATCATCGGGTAAGAGAGAAAAGAACAGACAATGGAAGCACAATGAAAAGAAAACTCCTGGATAAAAATTGAATGACTGAAGAAAAGGGTGGGAGGGTGGGGAAAAACAAAGACAACTTGGGCTAGATGAGATAACTCCGGAAATAATTGAGAGAATGATCTGCAAAAATTGGAGAGGATTGAGTTCACTTGGAGAGAAACACACCGGTTGAATGGAATTGATAAGACGATCTGAATGAGCAAAGGATTTGCATTCACATAAAAATATGAGAACACCTCTTGGAAAGATCTGAAATCACCACTTGACATCGAAGCAACTCAATTACCATATTTCAACAAAACAAAGGGTGCAGCTTATGAAACAAGCCAGAACAAACTCATGAGAAAGATTTCCATTCGATATTTTTGTGGACAGGATCGCACGGGCTCGATTTTACACTAGCTATCAAGTGCAAGGCAGTGCACCCGACATACGAAGCGTCCCCGAGTCGTAGCAAGCTACAAGGACTCTTTAAGACACAACGTGTACCGCTGTAAGTCGACCGTGAACAAACGAATCCACTAGATGTCGAACCCCAACCTAACATCATGCATTTGTTGGAAGATTGTCCTATAAGTATCACATCCGTCAACACACGACCAGAATCTCGGACCTTCATCTACAACAGACCCCCGTGATCGCAACGACACAAAGTATGGCAGTACTCCCGAACAATCTGCACCAGTACTGGGGACATCGGGGTTATCTCGCCACTGCTAGTATTGAAGCAATTACGAACATCCTTCGTTCTAAGATACTAAGAAATCTGAATGATAACGATGTGCTCAAGAATCCCCTGGAGCTCAAATCACCTGAAACTTAAAGCAGATAGGAGGCACCAAGACAGAACTCCGTCACATCGGCATCATATAGATTCCAAAAATATCCGCGTGACCCTAAAAAATTTTTGAGTGAGAATAGGAGTAGAGTAAATTATGACGTCAAGTATCCTCACAAGAGCATAGAAGAGGAGAAAAAATAATCCTACTCTCCGATGTATAACTAAGACTCAAATAGTTTTTCACTAGACTCGACTCGGCCAAGTTCAATCAATCAAGGGGGCTCCTAGGTCGATCCTTGCTCTGATACCAACTTGTCACGCCCAAGATGCGACCCTATGCTCAATTTGGCACGAGGGCCTCTTGAGGGATAGAAGCGCATCTCATCGTGTCGCAAGAATGGATATCGTTACAAGTACAAGTACTGAAAAGAAGAGATATATAGAATTGGCTGACACTCGCCACAAACTACATCAGAGTCACATCAGTACATTACATATTCATCAAGAGTAAGAGCAGGGTCGGAGTACGGACGAAAACAAACGACAAAAGAAGAACGACGTCCATCCTTGCTATCCCAGGCTGCCGTCCTAGAACGCCTCCTAGATCGATGAAGAAGAAGAAGAAGCAACTCCAAATGAGCAATCAACGCGCTCGCGTCAAGTAACTTTTACATGTACCTGCAACTGGTCAAGTAACTTTTACTTGACGCGAGCGCGTTGATTGCTCATTTGGAGTTGCTTCTTCTTCTTCTTCATCGATCTAGGAGGCGTTCCAGGCCGGCAGCCTGGGATAGCAAGGATGGACGTCGTTCTTCTTTTGTCGTTTGTTTTCGTCCGTACTCCGACCCTGCTCTTACTCTTGATGAATATGTAATGTACTGATGTGACTCTGATGTAGCTTGTGGCGAGTGTCAGCCAATTCTATATATCTCTTCTTTTCAGTACTTGTACTTGTAACGATATCCATTCTTGCGACACGATGAGATGCGCTTCTATCCCTCAAGAGGCCCTCGTGCCAAATTGAGCATAGGGTCGCATCTTGGGCGTGACAAGTTGGTATCAGAGCAAGGATCGACCTAGGAGCCCCCTTGATTGATTGAACTTGGCCGAGTCGAGTCTAGTGAAAAACTATTTGAGTCTTAGTTATACATCGGAGAGTAGGATTCTTTTTTCTCCTCTTCTATGCTCTTGTGAGGAATCTTGACGTCATAATTTACTCTACTCCTATTCTCACTCAAAATTTTTTTAGGGTCACGCGGATATTTTTGGAATCTATATGATGCCGATGTGACGGAGTTCTGTCTTGGTGCCTCCTATCTGCTTTAAGTTTCAGGTGATTTGAGCTCCAGGGGATTCTTGAGCACATCGTTATCATTCAGATTTCTTAGTATCTCAGAACGAAGGATGTTCGTAATTGCTTCAATACTAGCAGTGGCGAGATAACCCCGATGTCCCCAGTACTGGTGCAGATTGTTCGGGAGTACTGCCATACTTTGTGTCGTTGCGATCACCGGGGTCTGTTGTAGATGAAGGTCCGAGATTCTGGTCGTGTGTTGACGGATGTGATACAGGGCGACGCGCAAGGCGGCACGAGGGCTCGCGAGCAAGCGGGGCGCCGGGGTCGGATCCGGGCGGGAGGCGGCGCGAGGAGCCAGATCCGGGAGGCTAGAGGGCGGCGCGAGCTGGGAGGCCGGCAGGAGGCGGCGGCACGGCACGCGGGCGAGGCAACGCGCGCGATAGGCGGCCGGATCGACCAGGGACGGCGCGGCGAGGTCCCCGGGCGTCGCGGTCGAGGCTCCGGTGGGATTCCGGCCGGTGGCGTGGCACAGCGAGGGGCTCCGGCGAAGCCGAGACGGCCATGGGCGGCGAGCACACGGGCACGGGAGCACGGGCTGCTCAACAGCTGCGGGAGGAAGGGCGAGACGGCGGCGGCGGTTCAGGCCCGGTGGGCCAGCCGTGGGCTCGCGGGCCCAGCGGCGCGAGGAGGTGGGAGGAGGCAGCAGGAGGGTTAGGGTTTCGGGGGTTGGCACGGAAATCGAGGAGGAGAAAGAGGGGGTTGTCTAATAATAATAGGAGGGGATATATATAGACAAATGGGGGGCTAGGTTAGCCGGAATTTCGTTCCGGATCCAACCGCGGGGTCGGATTCGGACGATTCCGAACGCGGGTATGGGTATGCGGCCGTGTAGAGGGGATATCCGAAGATGAGAGGAAGAACGGGCGGCGCGGCACGAATTTTAAAACGCCGACAAACGTCCGACGGTAGACCGAATACGGTGCCGCTACGGTCGACCGTTCGGGTACCAGACGAACTCCGGTCGCGACGAAATTCGACAGGCGGTCTAACTAAAGCAAATTACGACTGCATGCCAAGTTTGACCTCGATCAGAGAAAGTTTTACGCACACTTTAAAAACAAGGTTTCGACGGTGCCGCGGGCGCGTGCGAGTGCGGTTGGACTCAGAACGGACGACGACGAGAACCGGCAACTACTAACGAATGCAAGTTTTGAAAACTGGTGGTAACGGAGATGCCGATGCAATGCAGATGATGCGAATGATGCGATGATGATGCGACAAAATAAAACAGACACACGACGAAAACGGAAAGGAAAGGGAATCTTCTGGAACGTCGGCATCGGGCTGTCACAAAGGTGTCCTCCTGTGTTCGGGCTCCAACATTGTACTGCATTCGAGGTGTCTTTTTATAGTCGAGCTCCAACGCTGGTCGGTATCCTAGGTTTCATAGAGTACGTCAATTTTTTAAAATTTTGAAGGAATGCATCCGAGCCTAAATTCAGGAATACTCTTTTATGGAGCGAGCCAGTCCCATCCGTACTATATGCCGAACTACTTCTGGGGTGGTGCACCACCTCAGTCTCGGGCTGTTTTTTGTGGAATTTATTTCTGATTGGTGTAATTTATTTACTACCAAGATGTATAAACAGTATCCCTCAAGGTGTGTCGGTCTAAAAACCAAGATACACCGCTCATCCTAATAGCCCCCGAGACTCACGTCGATTGGCGAAATCGGCCTGAGGATCAAATCCTTACTCGCATAATACTTTAGAAATTAAAATGCGGTGGGCAGTAGACCCAGAGACTCAAGGTGGGTGCAGCGAACCAACCCGAGGGTCGAACCTTGTCGGAAACTGTATTGCACTTGTTGTGTATTTGTTTTAACAATGACAAGGTGCAGATCGGCAAGAATGATGTCGAACTACGGGTCGGAAAAGATTTTCCAGTTGGTGCAATTTATTCTTTGATGAGCTATATAACTAGTAGCCCCAAAGACTTGGGTTGGGAAACATGGCCGAACCTAGGATCGTATCTCCTAGGGAACTATTTCATCCATTAAATGTGTTTTGACAACCTCAACGTTGAGCTCGGCAGGAAATATGTCGAACTGTATGATGGAAAAATTTCTCCAAGAAGAACCACCATGCAGAGCACCTCGAACAAGAGGGTGTCCTACCTCCTGAAATAAAAACATAAAAATTGGTTAATGGTGTCTAAAGCACGGAAAACCAAAATTTTTAGCAAAAACTCTACGTCCGAACTATATGAACTTTCTTGGTGCCAATCCGAAAATGGGTCTTAAAATTAGTTTGTGCTTCCGTCGTGCTTTAGCATGACACATGCAATATTATGTTTTCAAGCGGGTTAGCCTTTGGCTTCAACATCCATATCCCGAAGCTGGAGTGTTTCTCAGAGTCCAATTTAGCAAACTAAACTCGAGCGGATTTAGAAAGTAACCAGGATATCCTGGTATTGACCAAACTCTTCAGTCGAGAAAGGAGCGGTAGAAATAGAATTTGCAACGATCAAGAGGATAACACATTTATTAAAAAAACGGCTCATATAAATTTTTAAGAGCCCCCAGGTAACATGGGTAAAGGAAGTGTTTCTAAGAAACAATGCTCTTAATGAGCTAAGTTTTTAACGAACAACTTTTTTGTTTCACACAAATATAATGCTTGGTTGAACCGCACGGAAATTAAAAATTGAAAAAAGGTTGAGCATGAAAGCGACTTAGTTGGTTAATGTGCTTGGTGTGATGTGTGCGGATCTATGGCGGGACAAGGTCCCATCCTCCAAGCTGGTCACGAAGTAGACGACGAAGATCTCATCTTGATGAAGTGACAACACAACACTTTCGAAGGGCTGAGGAGAAACCCCAGGTCCAGCCGATGAGATGGAGTAGTTCTCTAGCATGACACAAATTGGTTGATGGAGGCGTGATGACGACGTCTGTGGGTCGAGGTGACTGTCGAACACGATCACTTGTGCACATAAAATAGTGCAAGACAAAATTAGTATCAAATAATAGTATAAATTATCTACTTAATGAACTTAAGTGAAGTAAATATATAGAAAAAATATAGCCTAAGCGCCGAGGTGCCCGATAAAAGAGCTTGGCTCGATGTAGTAGCGCTGCGGCACGACCGATGTGGCGAGTCGAAGCCCTCAGTCCACCCGAGGTGATGAAGTTGGTCGGCTCGTGACACCGAAGTCCCCAGAGCAGGTTGATGAAGAGATGGAGAAGTCCTCGGTTTAGGCGAGGTGACAAAGTAGATCGGTAAGGTTACACTATAACCCCATGTTAGCCAACATGTTGAAGCAAATTGGAATGGCGGACCACGGCTTGAATCAACGGCAAGGCGATGCTGGCGCAGGTCGAAATTTGTCACGCGGTCAATCCTGGCTTGATGAAGAAACGGAGCGTCTACCCCATGCAACCCGTGGGTCACGAGGTTCAATCAATGAGTATTCGGCCCTTGCCATGCCGAACTCTTGGTCGTCTCAACGAGATGATGTTCCAAGATGGTTGTCGTTGGCACGATAGAACGATAGCGCAGTCGATGCTGGCCCAGCTCGAAAGCCGTGGAGCACTATTGTTGGACCGGTTTGACACCGGCACGACGGTGCGGATTGCTTGGAAAACGCACAACATTTATGGACATGTGTTTTAGA
Source organism: Hordeum vulgare subsp. vulgare (assembly GCF_904849725.1). NCBI lineage: Eukaryota > Viridiplantae > Streptophyta > Magnoliopsida > Poales > Poaceae > Hordeum > Hordeum vulgare. The sequence goes on along the minus strand of NC_058519.1, from coordinate 262,906,064 downwards.
ACAACACATAATACCTTAATAAATTCTTTCAAAAAGGATATCCTAAACCCCGTTCACAAAGAAGGAATAACTTGGGTCGGATTCGTTTTCGCGAAGAAAATAGGTCCAAAAAAGTGATGCACTCATCGGATGTTTTCCGGAGTTTGAACAGTCGGATCGAGCTGAAATATTAAGGATGTTTGATATAGGAGTTCCGCGGCTGATGAACGGTGGGATTTCTCAACAGATGTCCAAGCTAGATACTGGACCCCTCGCCCTATACTCGTCCAGATTCGACATGGCTCCAGTATATCGAAGATCGTTGGAGACTCCTCCATCGAAACATTATGAAATTTTGCAGGGTTGTTATAGATTCAATTCCGCACAATTCCACCGAAGAAATCCTTAAAGCGACGTTCGAGGGGATGACGAAAACAAATTCGTTGTCCAGAAAAAACTGCAATCAATTTGTAGACGGGCCATCAATCCTTCTACGGATCACACATTAGAACTCTCAATGAAAGCACCAATGACGGTGTCAAAACTGGACGATCTCGAGTAGGGGGTACAATCTATGGATCTTGAATTGATAGGTAAGAAGGTACGATGGAGACGACATTATACCCAGGTTTGGACCCTCTTGACATAGGTAAAACCCTATGTCATGTTGTTGTTGCTATTGATGGAATAGTACAGGGCACAGAGTTGACCTACTGTGAGATTAATGTTGTGGAGTAAACCCTATGAGTAATGATCATATGACTATGAGATTGTCTATCGGCTAGCCTAGCCTCGGTTTACATAATGCACCGTAGGCCTAGGATTACAAGAGTGCTAGTCGGTTACGTTGGTGTGTAGGAGTCCTTGCCTTGGTCACCAAATCTTATGGAATCTTCCTCGTATATGTCATGGGCTTCCCGAAGTTGTCTAGAAGTCCAGCCCATAGGGATAGGCCGGCAGCCCGATGACCCCATAGTCCTGGACTCCCTCACCTGTATCTTAGTACATAGACAAATATAGTTTGTGTTGTCTTCTTCTTCCATCTCAAAGTAGGGGTGTTGATATTTGGTTGTAACACGATTGCTTGTGTTATGAGTTGATGGCAATCTTGTAGAGTGTAGTTCTTCAAAGTCCCTACAAAAAGGTTAGATGCAATACAAGGGAAGATAGATTTTCAAAATAAATGAAGTACCATCATGGCAATAGTATCAAGGATTACTCTTGTAAGCTCATTCCTTTGCATTCATCCGAGTGACTCCAGCTCTAGATTCAAGGATCAATGATGTTCATCTCACTTCAGAAACAACAAAACACATTCTCATCAAGTGGCTTAGTAAAGATATCGGATAATTGTTTGTTAGTACGAATATTTTTGAAATTAATATCACCTTTGGAAACATGATCACAAATGAAATGAGGACAAACTTCGATATGTTTAATTCATGAATGTTGCATAGGATTATAAAGAATATTAATAGCGATCTCATTGTCACAAAGGAGTGGAACATGTATCACATTTATTCTAGTCCTTAAGGTTTTGATTCATCCATAGCAATTGCACACAACACGATCCGACGTTGATTTATTTCTCCTTGATGGTCGATAGAAATACCAAGTTTTGTTTCTTGGATGACCATGACACTAGAGATATCCCAAGATATTGAAATGTACCCGAGGTGGATTTTCTATCAACCTTATCTCTAACATAGTCCGAGTCAAAATAGCCCATAAGATTGAATGAAGATCCCTTGGGATACCAAACGAAAAAAATTGGTGTATGCATCAAGTATCTCACAATTCTTTTCACAAGTTTAATATCATAGTCTTTGGTTTCCTATTGATATCGGGCACACCTCCACACACTTAGCATGATATCAGGATAGCAGGCACATAGATATAGCAATGAACCTATCAATGAATGATAAACTTTTTGATCAACCGTTTTGTCCTCCTTTTTGAGCTCTAGATTTTTATTTGTAACCAAGTAGGAAAACTTCATGGGATTTAGAAGCACATTTAGAACAATGATGCTTATCAAGAATGTAGCACTTTGGGCCGAATGCTCGAAAGTATCCAATTTGGGGTTTGTTACTGGTGAGTAACTCGTATGTCGTTTTATTGAGAAGCTTGTGTAGGTATATTCGGTTTGTAGCATGGCAAGTTGTTCCTACGGTTTCCGACCAAAAGTGTCTTGGTGTCTTGTATTCCTTGAGCGTCATTCTAGCCATCTCAATGAGATTCTGGTTCTTATTCTCAACAACTACATTTTGTTGAGGTATGCATGTAGCCGAGAAGTCATGTGAGATAACTTATTCGTAAAGAAAGGTATCCACATTACTGTTCTTAAACTCTGATACGTTGTCACTCTGAACTTTCTTGATCTTCACTTAAAATTGATTTTGGGCTTTGCGAGCGAAGTTTTTGTTGATCTTTTATACCTATAACTTTTCATTAAGAAATAATACCCACGTAAATGTGATAAAATCATCAACTATAACTAGGCGAAATGAATTTCAACCGAGGCTCTTGTAAGCAATGGGACAAAAGAGATCCATATGAAGCAACTTGAGAGCTCTCCTAATAGTCATGGCATTCTTGACGGGATGACTTCAACCCACTTGTTTTCCTACTTAACAAGCACTACGAAGTCTATCTTTCTCAAATGTAACATGTTTAACACCAAGTATATGATCACCTCTAATGAGCTAGTCTGGATTACGCATACCAACATGTCCTAGCCTTCTTTGCCATAGCCAACCTTTAGAATATTTTGCAATAAGACAAGTACAAGGTGGGCTCTTTTAGTGAAATCGACAATGGATAGATCACCTCTACGGAAACTGGCAAAGACCATCTTATGATTGTCTTGAGGAAACACCCGGTAATATACTTTAGCAAATAGCACATTGAAATCAAAATCATCTAGTCTAGATACGGAACAAGCATGACATTTTGAATCGAACTATCATGAGATATTGCCACCTTACCGACACCTAGTACCTTACCCTTGGAGTTGTCTCAAAAAGTTACAGACCTCCATGGTCCATTGTTTGATGTGATCTCGTTAAACATGTCTCTATCTCCAGTCATGTATGGGTGCATCCAGTATCGAGAACCCACTCCTTTCCATTGGACATGTAGTAAATGAGACTTAAATTCTAAATTGACTTGTCATATTCAATGTCAAACTTCTCGTCTCACTACTAGAATTCACTTATTTGCCGTCTGCCAGATCTGTGTCGTCTGCTGGCTGATGGCAAAGAGTGTCTTTGCCGTCAGCTTCCACAAAGCGGAAGACCAAGAACCGGCTGATGTCATAGAACTTCTTTGACATCTGTCACTTCTGTGCCGTCAGCCGCAGACAGCACAGAGCCGCACAACAGACGGCAAAGCTACAGGTGGGGCCCGCCTGACTACGAAGACGTCAGGTCAAACTGGAATCACTATTATGCCGTCAGCGGCAGACGGCAAAGATCCGCACAGCACACGGCAAAGCTACAGGTGGGGCCCACGGACTGCGGGGACGTTAGATCGAAACAGAATATTTTCTTTGTCGTCAGCCGCGGACGGCAAAGAGCCACCAGCAGACGGCTAAGAGCCAACGTGTGTAACGGCTCTTTGCCCCCACCCCGGCCCCTCTCACTCACGTCCCACACGCTCCACCGACCCCTCTGTTCCACACCTCTCCCCGACGCCCACCACCACCACCACCGTCGCCGCCCCACCGGCCATGTCGCGCCGCCGCCCCACCGCCCCGACGCCGCCACGGTGCCCCACAGCCCCGGCACCGCCCCGGCGCCCTAACACCCCCGGCGCCCCAACACCCCCGGCGTTGAACAGCCCCAACACCCCGGCGCCCTGACGCGCCAACGACGCCCCAACCGCCCCCACACAATTTGTATGGCTAGGTTAGTTTATTTGGTTTAGGTTAGTTAGTTAGCTAGTTAAATAAGTTAGGTTAGTTAGTTAACTTTGTTAGTTAGGTTAGTTAGTTAGCTAACTTAATAGAAAGAAGAGGAGGAAGAAGAAGAGGAGGAGGAGGAGAAGAGGAGGAGGAGGAGAGGAAGAAGAAGAGGAGGAGAATAAAAAATAAGAAGAAGAAGAAGAAGATAAGAAGAAGAGAAGAGAAGAAGAAAAAAAGGAGAAACAGAGAAAAAAAAGCAGAAAAGAAGAATAAGTAGAAGAAGAGGATAAAGAAAAATTGAAATATAAATAAGAGGAAGAAGAAGAAGAAGAGGAGGAAGAAGAGGAGAAGAGGAGGATGAGTAGGAGGAGGAGGAGGAGGAGAAGAAGAAGAAGAAGAGGAGAAGAGGAGAAGAGGAGAAGAAATAGGAAAAATTAAAAGAAGGAAGAAGAAGAAGAAGGAGAAGGAGGAGGAGGAGAAGGAGCCCTCCTCCTTCTTCTCCTTCTTCTCTCATTCTGCTTCTTCTCCTTCTTCTTCTTGTGTGTTTAGTAGCTAGTCAAGATGAGTGATCGTGCGTGGATGTACACCGGTCACCCTAGTCAGAAAGAGATGATGAAATAATGGTTTCTAAAAACCAAGGAATTTGTGAAAGCCGCATTTGCAAATGGCCAGGAAAGAAACTATTGCCCCTGTCCTGGATGTGACAACTATAAAAAGACGACAGATGATGTAATGATTAAACACCTGCAGAGGAGGGGGTTTAAGACTAATTATACAGTGTGGACATTTCATGGTGAGTCTATACAACGCACTAGAGCTGAGGTGGTCCGTCGTCGCACCGACGAGCATGGTACCGGGATCGGAGACATGGTATAAGACTTTGATGATGCTCGGGATTCGGAAGATGAGATGTAGGAATATGCAAAGGCCTTCTCTGAAATGTTGCAGTCTTCAAAACGTCCTCTCCATGAGCACACTGAGCTTTGTCAACTGGATGCAATTGCACAAATAATGACTCTGCAGGCTCAGTTCAACTTGGGAAGAGAATGCTACGACGCGATAATCACACTACTTGGACGCTTCCTACCCAAAGGCCGTGTCATGCCTGCAAACCTTTATCAGTCGGAAAAAATACTTCATGTACTTAAGATTCCCTATGAGAAGATAGATGCATGTGAGAAAGGATGTGTCTAATTTAGGAAGGAGTATGCACACTTGGACTATTGTCCCAATTGCGAGTCTTGCAAGTATCTTGTGGTAGACAACGGTATGGGTGAGAAGAGGTAGACCAAAATCGCAGTTAGTGTTCTTCGGTATATGCCAATCGTACCAAGGCTTCAACGTCTTTTCATAGTCAAAGAGACAGCCAGATAGATGACATGGCACAAATTGGGCAAAAGAACCGAACTAGATGCGGATGGCAATAAGATGGCGGTACACTCATCGGATGAGGAAGCCTGGAAACATTTCGATGGATTGCATCAGGATAAAGCGGCAGATCCAAGGAATCCTCGAGTCTGCGCCACCATGGATGGTCTTAATCCGTTCGGCATGACGGCAACCCAATAGAGTTGTTTTCTTGTATTTGTCATTCCACTCAATCTCCCCCCCGGGGCAGATTATGCAAAGAAAGAACATATTTCAGACGTTGATAATTACCGGGCCCAATTATCCGGGGAATAATATGAATGTGTACCTATAGCCCCTTAAGGATGAATTGGAAGAAGCTTGGAATAATGGCGTCAAGACATACGATGCCGCTAGAAAATAAAACTTCAAATTGCATGTATGGTACATGCACTCTATGCATGACTTGCCGGGTATGCTCTATTCTCGGTGTGTGCATGGAAGGTTCCCATGCCCCCAATGCAAGGCAACTCTTCAGTCTTATTGGTTGCAGGAGGGTCGAAAGTATTCTTGATTTGACTTGCATACATAGTTCCTGGATCCTGACTATTAGCTCAGAAAAGAAAAGAAGAACTTTACCAAAGGTAAAGTTGTCAAAAACTTGGCGCCACCTGCGTTGACAGGACAACAGATCCTGGATCAGATAAATGCCCTCGAGCCTGATCCAGAGCATGCAGGGTATATCAAGGGGTATAATTCAGAACACGCCTGGACTCACAAGCCATGCTTTTGGGATCTTCCTTACTTCAAAGACCTCCTTCTTCCACACAATATCGACATGATGCACACTGAAAAGAATATCGAAGAGGCTATTTTTGGTACATTGTTCGACATAGATGGGGAGACAAAGGATAATACTAAGGCTAGAGTCGATCAAGAGACACTATGTCACAGACCGTTACAAAACATGCGAGAAGGCAAAGAAAATCAGAAGTGGTCGAAGCCAAAGGACTGGTTCAATCTTGGAAGGCCAGCTATGAGGGAAATTATCTTGTGGGTCAAAATGCACTTGATGTTCCCCGATGGGTATGCAGAAAATCTAAAGAGGGGAGCGAGTCTTGAAAAAATAAAAATCTTTGGTCTCAAGAGTCATGATTGGCACATATGGCTAGAGCGGGTAATGTTGGTGATGTTACGTGGCTTTATTCCTGAGGATGGATGGCTAGTACTGGCAGAGCTGAGCTATTTCTTCCATGTTCTTTGTGCGAAAGAATTGTCGCCTAGCATGGTAGATGACATGGAGGAGTTTGCACCGAAGTTGCTGTGCAAGTTAGAGAATATCTTTCCGCCGGGCTTCTTTAGTCCAATGCAGCATTTGATTTTACATCTACCGACCGAGGCAAGATTGGGTGGGCCCGTGCAAAATCGTTGGTGCTATGCAACTGAGAGGATGTAGAAGACGCTTCAAGCTAAATATAAAAATAAGCGTAGAATTGAAGCATCGATGGCTGAGGCATTCATTACTGAGGAGGTCGCAAACTTTTTGACAGCACACTACGAAGCCAAAGATCATAATTTGCATAATCCGAAGCCTCGGCACAATGATGCAGACCCTAAAAAGGTGGGTCCAACCTAAGCCTATTCAAAGTGAAGCTCGCACTAGTCGGTGCTTCGAAACCAATAACGTTGGATGTCGAAGAATGGCGGAACATGTCGTTGTATATCTTCAACAACCTAACAGAAGTGCGGCCGTACAACGAGTATGTTCTCGGCACATTTTCCCGTAACTTCTAAATCCTTTGAACTGCTCTTATTCCCGGATATTTCATACAGCTGATACGTCGCTAAATTATCGGATGGAGCGGTGATCCAAAATGATTCCGTCGAAGAGTATGCGCTTCTGGAAAAGACAGGAGGCAGCTATCCCGGTTTCATCTCTTGGTTAAAAGAAATAGTAATGATCAATATTGGACCATTTCATTTCTTGGTCTAACTTGCGGCTAATGCAACAATCGTTTCGTATTAAACTTGTAGGCTAATTCAGAGTCTATGGACGCTGAATTGAGACAAGCCGCTAATGGTTTTGACTATAAGGTACGTTCATTTGAGGTATCTCTTTCGCACCATTGGCAAAGAGGTATCTATGCTCGATCGGAAATCTATAAATTGTGGCGTCTCTGTTATCGGCGAAGGTGTTATCGAGTATTATGGAAGAGTTGAAGCATTTTATGAACTTCAATTCTATGGTGAAAACCCACCCAACGTCATAGTTTTCAAATGTTATTGATTCTAGCCGAAGGAGACTAGAAGGACTCATGAACATATAGGACTAGTAGAAATCAATCCAAACACCCATTTAGATGTTCCCGGTGTCTATATTACGGCTCAACAGGTGACCCAAGTTTTCTATCTACTGTGGGAATGTCAAACTGATAAGAATCTGGAAGGTTGGTATGTTGTTTATGAACTGCCGCCACGTGTTAGACCACCTCTCCCAAATGAACAGGATTATGAACCTCACATTAACCCAGACACATATGATGGAAAATTCTTCCAAGAAACAAGTCTTTCCAAGAAATGTTTCAAGAACCGTCGTGCTTCACCCCAGAACATGGAAGTAGACAGCGACAATGAATCCGACTCCACCCCTGAGCCGGAACTAGCAGAGCTAGAACTAGAAGAGGTTACTGATGCAGATGACCTGTCAATGCTGGACATATTACGGAAAGGCCTTCCACAACTTCATGCCGTTGAACCCGATGAGCATGTCATTCATGAAGACATGCGTGATACTGATGTTGATGCATTTATTGATGATGATTATTAGTTTTTAAGATTCACAACTTAAATTATATATGTACATATTATTATTCATGTCAGTTATTCAAATTTTTTATGTTGTACTAATTTCTTTTAATCTTCATCACGGCAGGTCAGCAGGTGTTGAAAGATGGTGGGTGCGGGTCCAGATCGCTCAACGGGTTCTTCTTCGGCGGCCGCACGAGGGGTGGTACTTCCATTCCTCCCATATCTCTCCGTAGAGATTGTCTCGTTTGATTGTAGACCTTCTATAGGTGTGAGGAGGGATATGAGGAGGAGTCGGCCAAGGTTATCAAGGCCGAGTGTAGGCGGTTATTACGGAACTTACGCCAAGAGGCTCGTTTGCTGGCCATTCAAGACTCCTATGCCACGTGTGGTATTAAAAAGCAGAAGAAGGAGTTCCGCGGAAAGTATGAGAAGAAGAGTAGTACATGAAGGTAATTACCTATTCTTAAGGCCTTGTACGTAGTTTTGTTGATTTGATTCATAGGTGTAGTGCTCAAAATTCTTTCTAATAACTTATAGGTGCCCCCGAGATGGTGTGCGGATAATATGGATTGTTGGGAGGTATTGGTGGATGAGTGGTGCACAGGCAACTGGCGAGCCATCCACGACAATGCGAAGGATCGGCGTAGCCAAATGGTTGGTGTGCCACCCCATCAAGGCAGCGCCAACTTACTTCAGTTCGGACGAAACTTGGTAGGTGGTTTGCTTCATGATTCATGCAATTCATTCTTCATGCTAGCTTGAGCCCCTTACTAATACTTTGTTCCTCTCTTTTAGGCGCATCACAATAAAACGGAGATGCCAGAGTTGTACGACCTTTATGGCATGGCCCATACCGCCTCGTACAAGAAGGCGAAGGCATTCTCTGAGTCTGACATGGATGATCCAAATAACTTCACCAACATGTCATCCCACCACAAGCTCGTGAAATATAAGGACACGGGGAATGCTTGGAAAGGGGAGGACTTTAACCCGAGCCAGGAACCTTTGGATCCAGAGCTGGTGATGATATCTGGTGGCAATAGGCCCCATGGCTCGATAGCCATTGGAGATGGGATAATACATTGTCCACTCACTCTCCCGGAGATCAAGGCGCGCTAGTCGAGCTCCTGTCCTGAGATAACGCCTCGTCCACGACCAATCGATCTTTCCATCGAGGTTAGTTGTACAGACTCAGAAAAGTTTCATCCATTTTATTGTGTGTGTGGCCATCGATCATTACTGTGGTAACGAGGAATGGTGTTGCAGCTTGATCTTAAGAAAGAGAGAGCGACAAACGAGACTGCTCTTGAGAAAGAGAGAGCGGCAACCGATGCTGCTCTTGAGAAAGAGAGAGCGGCAAGCCAGGCTACTCTTCAGGCTGCTCTTGAGGAGAGGGACCGGACTACGGCTCGGTTGATTGAGGAGGAGAGGGCCCGGAATTAGGCGGCTCACCTGGCCATGTACGAATTTGTTGTGGTAAGTTTCTTTTTCACATTAGACAAATCATGTGTGTAATGTCTGTTTCATTACTAACTAATACGACTGACTCTTTAAAACCGAATGTGCAGTCTATGTACGAGAAGACCGGTCAAGCCCCTCCGCCGATGCATGTCTTCTCTGGGATTGGCACGGTGAGTTTCATTTCAATGGTCATTATAAACTAGTATTAACAATTGTGTGTCATCATGCTAGCTGAGACATTGCAAAATATCTTTTCTGCAGAATAACTCCCGAGTGGCATCGCATGACCCTTCTTGAGGGCAACCGTCTCCAAACAAAGCCGACGTGAGCAACGTTGGTGTTTCTCCTCCTTGATGACCACTTTGGTAAGTTTTCTCTAGTTTATTTTTGACATAATAAGCTAGTTTAGCTTAGTTAGGTAAAAACATCGTAAGAACCTATGTTAGCTCACAACTTTTCTAATTTATCTCCAAGAATAAGAGAAGAAGGAGGAGAAGGAGCAGGAGGAGAAGAAGGAGAAGGAGGAGAGGAGGAGGAGAAGAAGGAGAAGGAGGAGAAGACCTTCTCCTTCTTCTCCTCCTCCTCATTCTCCTCCTCCTCCTTCTTCTTCTTCTCCTTATTCTTGATTTCTTCTTCTTCTCCTCCTCCTCATCCTCATTCTTCTCCTTTTTCATATTCTCGTTACCTTATTTTCCCCAACAATGACATAATTAGCCCATTTAGCTCCAAAAAGACAAAATTAGAAAATTTAGGAAGAAGAAGAAGAAGGAGAGAAGGAGAAGGAAGAAGAATAAGAAGGAGTAGTAAGAAGAATAAGAAGGACAGGAGGAGAAGAAATAGGAAAAATGAATAGAAGGAAGAAGAAGAAGAAGGAGAGAAGGAGAAGGAGTAGGAGGAGAAGAAGGAGGAGGAGAGGAGGAGCATAAGAAGGAGAAGGAGGAGAAGACCTTTTCCTTCTTCTCCTCCTTCTCCTCCTTCTCCTTCTTCTTCTCCTTCTTCTTGATTTCTTATTCTTGTCCTCGTCCTCGTCTTTCTTCTCCTCTTTCATATTCTCCTTACCTTATTTTCCCCCCAACAATGACATAATTAGCCCATTTAGCTCCAAAATGACATAATTAGTCCATTTAGCTCCAAAAAGACATAATTAGATAATTTAGCTCCAAGAAGAGGAGAAGAGGAGAAGAAATAGGAAAAATGAAAAGAAGGAAGAAGAAGAAGAAGAAGAGAAGAAGAAGAGAAGGAGAAGGAGGAGGAGGAGAAGAAGGAGGAGGAGAGTAAGAGGAGAAGAAGGAGAAGGAGGAGAAGACCATTTACTTCTTCTCCTCCTTCTCCTCCTCCTCCTCCTTCTCCTTCTTCTTCTCCTTCTTGTTGATTTCGTATTCTTCTTCTCCTCCTCCTTTTTCTTCTCCTCTTTCATATTCTCCTTACCTTATTTTCCCCACCAATGACATAATTAGCCCATTTAGCTCCAAAAAGACATAATTATATAATTTAGCTCCAAGTAGAGGAGAAGAGGAGAAGAAATACGTAAAATGAAAAGAAGGATGAAGAAAAAAAATAAGAAGAGAAGGAGAAGGAAGAGGAGGAGAAGAAGGAGGTCTTCTCCTCCTTATCATCCTTCTCCTCCTCCTCCTTCTCATTCTTCTTCTCCTTTTCTTTATTTCTTCTTCTTATTCTCCTCCTCCTCTTTCTTCTCCTATTTCATATTCTCCTTACCTTATTTTCCCCAACAATGACATAATTAGCCCATTTAGCTCCAAGAAGACATAATTACATAATTTAGCTCCAAGAAGAGGAGAAGAGGAGAAGAAATTGGAAAAGCCAAAAGAAGGAAGAAGAAGAAGAAGAAGAAGAATAAGAAGAGAAGGAGAAGGAGGAGGAGGAGAATAAGGAGGAGGAGAGGAGGAGGAGAAGAAGGAGAAGGAGGAGAAGACCTTCTCCTTCTTCTCCTCCTTCTCCTCCTCCTCCTTGTTCTCCTTCTCCTTCTTCTTGATTTCTTTCTTCTCCTTTTCATATTCTCCTTACCTTATTTTCCCCAACAATGACATAATTAGCCCATTTAGCTCCCAAATGACATAATTAGCTCATTTAGGTCCAAAAAGACATAATTAGATAATTTAGCTCCAAGAAGAGGAGAAGAGGAGAAGAAATAGGAAAAATGAAAAGAAGGAAGAAGAAGAATAACAAGAGAAGGAGAAGGAGGAGGAGGAGAAGAAGGACGAGGAGAGGAGGAGGAGAAGACCTTCTCCTTCTTCTCCTCCTTCTTCTCCTCCTCCTCCTTCTTCTCCTTCTTCTTGATTTCTTCTTCTCCTCCTCCCCTTTCTTCTCCTATTTCATACTCACATTTTTGTTGTTGTTGTTGATTAGCTCAAAAACATCATATGTTGTTGTTGTTGTTCTTCTGACTTTCTTATTCACAATTTTGTAGATTGGATGTACTACATGCATGAAAGCTGGCATTCATGGAGTACTTTAGTTCTAGTTTTCATTTAAGTTGATGAACAATGTAGAACTATATTTATATGTATCTATGGTTGAATAGTGTAAAACTTTGTATGTTGGTTCTTTCGATATATGGGATGTACATTGATGAACTTTATATGTATATCAAATATGTGGTGTGAACAATATATATGTGTTGTGAAAAATATATCATATATGTGTTGTTAAATATATATATCTAATGTGAATTAAAATAAAATAAATAAAACAGGGACTATATGGGCTCTTTGCAGTCTACCAGCTGATGGCAAAGGCCTTTGCCATCAGGGAGCACACAGCAAAGAGGCCAGGTGGCAGCCACCTGTGCAACCTGGGGCATCAACAGCTAGCCCATTTAGTCATTTTTCCGTCCGCCACCGAAGCCAGCAGACGGCACAGGGCCAGCAGGATGCAGACGGCAAAGGGCCAGCAAGAGGCGGACGGCAAAGGGCCAGCACGAGGCAGACGGCAAAGGGCCAGCATGAGGCAGGCATCAAAGAGGGCAGAACGCAGACGGCAAAGGGCTTGTAAGCCAGACATCAAAGGCTGCAAAAGAAGGCTGATGGCAAAGTGCTCCGTTAGTCACCTAACGGAGTAGTTGCCTTCAGCTGCCGTCTAAAGTAAATTTGCCCTGAGCTTGGGCATATTGCTGACGGCAAAGGACATTGTCGTCCGTTTCCTGGAGGCAGACAACAAAGAAGGTAATGTGTCGTCGAAAGCTGATGCAGGAACATTGCCAACAGGAGACAGACGGCAAAGGACATTGCTGTCCGTGGAACACCTCTTCGCCGTCTATTATTGCAGACGGCAAAGATTCTGATTCCTGTAGTGTCATCACCATCAAATGGAATATCCTCGTCACAAAGATTAAGAGAGTCGTTAGAATTGTGACAATGACAATGTTCAAGTTTATGATGCGAATGGATTCAACAATGATATCATTGATGGTTATGACATTTCCTTTAGCATGCATGAGATTATAAAGCTCAAACAAGTATTATGAAAGATAGGTCACTAGTATTCATTTTGTAAAGGACAATAATTTTATTGAGAATGACATCAATATTTTTCAAAGAGTAGTTTGGATATGTTTTCTCCAAATCTTTCAACAAAGTATAGTCACACTCAAAGTTCTTCATTTGATCAAACACAATACTTGGTAATCCTCTAATGATGAGATTGTCAGTTCTAAGATGATGAAGCATATCAATTTATTCCTAGTGAAAACGATGTAAGCGATCAATGGGAGGCATATAGGGAGTTTCAACATACTTGATCAAATGGACTTCATCAAATAGATCAAGATTTTTGTCTTTCCATTGACTATACTACTTCCATTGAGAATATGCACTCTACAACTAAGACTCCCCAAACTAGGCACATCCATCTCCATTCAATGATGATTAAACCAAAGCTATAGAGACCAAAGCTGTGATACCAATTGTGGGATCGAGGGGTGATGCCCAGAGGGGGCGTGAATAGACCACTTGGGAAAATAAAACCTAAACTTTTCCCAATTCGAATGGTTGATGTGTTTTAGCAATTCTAGCAAGTCTAGAGCACCCTACACATGCGAGTCAATGTGTATAGTAGCAAAAAGTAAATACATGCACATGTAAGTAAGGGGTAGACATAGGAAAATAAAACACAAACATGACACGGAGATTTTTGGCTTGGTTCTCATAGGTGGTGGTATCGTACATCCATGTTGATAGATACTTCAACCCGCGTAGGGTAACAACTGTGCGAGTTCATGGAGGGCTCCACCCACAAGGGGTGCACAAAGAAGAAACCTTGTCTATTCCACCATGGCTTACGTCCATGATGGATGGCCTCACTTGGGGTAGATCTTCATGAACTAGGCAATCTCCTTGCCCTTACAAACTTCCTGACTCAACTCCACAATGAATTTGAGGCTCCCAAGCGACGTGTATCCAATCTAGGAGACACCACTCTCCAAAAGATAACAGATGTGGTATGCATGATGAAATCCTTGCTATTGTACTTGAAAAGATAGTCTCATCATCAATCAATCAATTTCTCACATATTTGTCTTGGTAGAAGATATAGTCGTGCCCCTAGATCCGGGGGTACCAAGGCCCATCAGCCTACGGCCGTAGGTGCAATGCGCTACACGGCCATGGTTCGGCCCGTCAACAAGCCCGGGAAGGGACCCTCACAGGGCCCTCACCTCGCAAGGAAAGAGCCATAGGATCATCGCCAAGTTCCACGAGAGATTGCGCTGGCGGTGCAGGAGCGGTGCTAGCGGGCATAGACAGGGAGGCTTTCCACTTTCTTGCTATGGAAGCGGGGCCAGCTGGCAGGCTCCCAAAGCACCCCCCTATGGCTTCCCATTTGGTGGAAGAGGACCAAGGCTAGGGGCTCTGTAGGATGGAGGTCAACCCCGAGCCCACCTGTGCGTCATGACGAAGGGTTGTGGCACGCAAAGACAACTTTTTTGAGGGAGGACTACAGTCGTGTCCCCTTTCGAAATGGGCGTTGTGGCAACCGTTCCCATCGGGTGTTTCAGGGGGGAGATGACCAAGGCCAGTTTAAATGAGCGGCCACCAACTCCATTATGGCAAGAACCATCCTTTGTACTCATCTTACTTCTCAAGAAATCTAGACAAGCATGAGTAGGGTTTTACACCGCAAAGTGGCCTGATCTTGGGTAAACTGCGTGTGGGTTCTTGCTCGACTTCCTTAGCTCAAGCAATCGTAGAGTCGCAGTGAACTTTAAGGTAGAACAGGGTACGAGAGTGAGTGCACCCAAGAGTTCGAACCTTTCCATGTGTGTAGAGCCCCGATTCTGACATTTCGCGTGCCAGGTAGGAGTGCGCAGCCGTCCTCCAACTCCAGCGTTGTTTCCAGCTTCCCTGACCCCATGGCCGATGCTCGTCATGCACGCCACGAGCTCTCGGTGCCAGATGGCCGCCATCAACCCACGAGCATCCGTGTGCAACAGGGCTCCCCGCGGCCTCCAGTGTGGCAACGCGGCTGCCTTGGTACGTCCCCCGTGGCGGCTGCCTCAACATGTGTCTATGTGGGAGACCTGAACATCCAGGACGAGTTGCTCATGGAAAGGGAACCGCTTGGCCACCGCCCAATGGACTGAGGCTATGAAGCGTTGTAAGACCACATCACCAAGCTCGTCACTGTCATGAGGAGGTCCCTCGTGCCCTACGTCTCACTTCGGCCCCTGGCACCAGAAGCGGAGCGTTCGGCCAGCGAGACGCCTCCACCATCGTTCGGTGACTCGCTCAGTTCTTAGCCCTAGGGGCCCGAGTAGGGACCGCCTCGAGCTGTACTCCTACTCTTTCAGGTCTAGGTGACCGGCGTTGGGCCGCCACTAGGACACTGCGGTAGTGCGCTTGAAAGAGTCAGTGGGATGTTCTGCGCTCACCAGAACGTGCAGACTCACAACATGGAGGAATATCGGGCAATCGGGTCTTCCCACAGTGAGCGCGCCATTCAACGCAGGAACCGTGTCGCCCGCGCTATCGAGGAGAAGGTGAATGCAGCATCGACGGAGGGGGTGACCTCGGGAACTACCCAAACTAGGGATGGTGCGACCATCCCTGTGGCGATAGTGGAAGCAGTCTACCTCAAGAAGACGCTCGCACGAATGGCCTCATGGCACACGCTAGTATCACGAGCCACGTGCCCAAAGCCGGTGTCCTCCTCCCTCCAACATAGGAGGCCACGCAAGACGCCCTCGTCAGGCGGGGCTCTAGCGCTCCCTCCTAGAGCCTCCTGGCTTGGTCGGTGTAACGAGGGGGCACCCACGGACCCCACAGAGGCGCACCCTGGCATGCGCCTCCATGAGCCGGGAGGGTAACACCAAGTGCCAAGGGCACAAGAATTTTCCACTGAGGAGATCAACAAGCTGCAAGAGGTATGGTCCACACACGCCTCGCCAAGCGTCGGGACCATGTGGGCTAGCCGGCCCCACCAAAGGGGTAGACCCCCCGTGGCACGTGTCGTGCAGATGTCTGGTGCGCATGCGGCAGCCTCGCCTTGAGTTGACTTTTTGGGTTGTTCGAATCAAACAATTCATTTTATTTTGCATCGCCCCAAGCAAGTGTTTCCTGGATATGTAACGAACTTGATTAACGTTCACTTGATATAGTGTCGTTTGCCTAAATCTTAAGCTCTAGTGTCTCACCGCTGTCGGGGACTGGTGTGCCCCCACAACCGTCGTTTGATGGTTCCATGGTGTGGGTTAGACATGACATCTATGTCAAGACTTGTCCTCGCAACACCGTGAAATCTAGTAATCAAGCTCTAGCTCACGGGCTGGCCACCCCTGCTAGTCATCTCACCAAGGTCCTTAGTGTCACGCCCTCCTAGAGAACCGTCGCAGGGAGATGGAGGAAATGCAGCTTGGCTCGCGCTGCCGGGGTACATGTTCCTTACGATGTCCCGTAACAAGTCGCGTGACAACGCGCTCTTGTGGCCACGCGGGATGTGATGGCATTCATGTTTGGGCCACACGAGTGCTGAGCTGACATGCACTCTCCCATGCTGAAACGCATGGGGCACATGAAGACCGGGTTAGGCACTCCCGAGCCCAGGGCCTGGGGTGCCCACCCAATCATCGTCGATCGTGATACTATCACGTAAGAATGGGTGGGATGTAGACGCACGGAGCCTCCTAAGTGGAAGCCCATAACAAGCCGCGTCGGGGCCTCGATGGCGGGCTGCCGCCCACGCCAAAGTGGAAGTTCCTATGCTCCGCGCTAGTGGAATGACTCTCGAACCGCGACTATTTGCATACCCTAGTGTAAGCCCCTTGCATTGCGCCTTGGGAACGATCCAAGAAGACGTCTCGCGGGCCGCAACTAACCCCGGCTGACCAATGCTAGACATGGTAGTAACACTTATTTTAGAATTACCCGTGCTGGATATGACAACCGCTTTTTTTCTAGGTTGAAACCTACTATATAAGGCAACCACTTCTCTTCCTTTCTTTCTTCTACTTGTGAACAAGCTCACCAGGTTGAGCCGTGCAGGACATGGCAGCCGCACCTCCACTTATTGGGCTCATAAAAAAGTCCGCCTCGGGGTTTAATGAAGTTCTTGGTCTTCTTGTTTTCATGCAGTTCTGTTGGTTTTGTCTCTTCTTACAATGCCCACGCCTAGTGGAAGCCCCATGCATCGCGCTGGGGGGAAGACAACAAAGAATGCCGAGGGTCTGCGCAACCTTAGGGTGGAAGCACCTCGGTCCTGCAGTCCCAAGTCTCCCCATGCAACATGCGCCTGCTAGCTTTACATTGAGCCTCATGCTCACGGGGGTTGGGCATGGTGCCGTTTCCTGGGTCTGTCCTGGCGGTGCTAGGAACCTAGAGAACTGGTTCTGGCTCATGGTCATGCCCACACACACGACACCTCATCAAGGCCCTTGGGGTCCTATACTTCTCGTGTAATCCTCAAATGCAAGCGGGCTAGTGCGTACCTCTCGGGACAAGGCACTATCTCTGCGGTACTTGCCTCGAGGGGCCTCGTGCGGCATACCCTGCAAGCAGTAATCCCTCGCATGAGCCGACCGCGAGCAGAAGGCGAGCCCCTGAGTGCAGTGCCCCAGGAGCCCTCGTACACACGCTCGGGGGCTCGTACTTAGCACCACGAACCATCGGGATGACCTTGGAGAGGGTTCAAGTTCAACAAAGAGTGCCAAGAAGAAGTTTATTTTTGACACAAAATAATTTTCGATTTGAAGCATGAAGGACAAAACCCCTTTCTACACGCCCCCACGGAGCCATCATTTCGCATTAGAGGAAAGGTAAGGCGACGCAAAAGAAGGAATATAAGGCTCTCAAAGCACCACTGCCAAGGACCTCAACGCAGGCATCGCGCGTTCTTAGTCATTCCCTCCTCTTTGACGTGGGCGTCCGGGGAGCTGTCGGAATCACTATCACCGTTGCTCCCCTCGGAGGAAGGGCGCTGCTGTCACCTTCCATGCAGCAGTCCAGGCGACTGCGGCCCTCCCGAAGGCCTTCATGAAGAGCGTGGAAGCCCCGTCGAACTTGAAGTGGAGGACATGCCCTTCATGCAAGCCCTGGGAAAGGGTGAACTACTTCCACCCATGCCTCAAGGATATAAAGCCACGGGAGTTGACCCCCTCGCCACCTAGGTAGGCCCATTGCTACACCCATTTGGGTACAACCACATACCGAGAGGCGCGTGCTCCTCCATTTCCTCCATGGATGAGTCCGGGTGCCGGAGCCAGGTGCGAGGCCTGACCTCGATCCATATTGAACTTGTGGGATGCGTCGGTGGAAAGACTTCACGACCTGGGAGGCTGGTGTATGTCTTGTACCGCTGGCCTCGTCCGTGGGCGCCTCGTGCGCCGCACCCATGCCCGTGAATAGAACCCCTCCGACGACTTCTCGGTCCGGCACGAACAACCGGCGGGGAGCTCCCGCGTCCCCCGTGAGGTGACTCGAGCGTGGCCGCGGGCACACGGGGGCAGCGTCAGTCGGAATCGGGGCTCCGCAGACCCAGGAAGGTTCGAACTCTGGGTGTGCTCGCTCTCCTAACTTGTTCTACCTCACAACCTCACTGTGACTCTCCGAGAATGAAGGCGACCAAGAACACAAGAGCATTTTAACTAGGTTTGGGCCACCTTGATGTGTAAAACCCTACTCCTGCTTCTCTGGATTACTTGAGGTGGAAAACAAGTACAAAGGCGGGTTCTTGCCCTAGTGGAGACGATGGGATCCTTGCTATGGAGGTTCGAACTCTCTTTTATATTGGCATCATAACTCTTCCTCCGAACACACTTGGCGAGAAGGGTTGCCATAAGGCAATTTCAAAAGGGGAGATGACTGCACTTCACCCTGACAAAAGTGGTCTTCTCCTACCAAAGCTCTTTGTCGTGATGCACCGGTGGGATCGGGGTGACCTCTGTCCTGCCTCGTCTACAACCCTGGTCCTCGTGCACCAAATGGGAAACCTTTGGGGTTGCTTTGGGAGCCCGCCAGCAGGCCCCGCTTCCTTTGCACAAAAGTGGAAAGCCTCCCTGTCCATGCCCGCTGGCACTGCTCCTCTGCCGCCTACACAGCCCATGTCACCCATGTGAAGATGGAGGGTCGCGACACACTACCTGGCTGCCCTAGTTTAGCATGTCCCATGAGGACCTCAAGGGTGACCTCAGGATGTGCCCTCGTAGAGGGAGACCTCTCGTGGTCCTTGGCGATGATCCTCTCACGCTTCCCTCATGGGGCGAGAGCCCTCATGAGGGTCTTGTTGGCTGGCCTCGCGCTTGGCCAAATTGGGGCTGACGCCGCGCGTTGCGCCTGGGGACGCCAGCCGACGGGCCTGGGTACCCCTTGTCCTAGGGGCCCGACAATAGCCCCGGGTACCCCTGGTCCTAGGGGCCCGACAATAGCCACGGGTGTGTGTTGTGCACGACTTCACCAGATGGGAGGGGCGAAGCGACGTGGGACACAACCACCTGCGGGCCAGGTACGACGCGTGGCGCCTGTCCAGTCATGGGACGCCCCTTCTCCCCACGACGCCTCAATAACCACCCCGAGCTGGCACAATTCTTGTGAGCATAGATGGTCCATCATAGCTCTTCCTTGTCTTTCACCATCTCCCGGTGCCTTCCTTCCCACATAAGATTGTCCCCATCTGCCACGCAAACATCACACCTTCTCCCACAATTCCGCCACAGCTCCAGTGGGCAGGAAGAGCAAGGAAATGGCAATGGCAGAAGGACTCCACGCACCGGAACCTAACATGGGTAGGTCCATAGTGCTGAATCACGAGGAGCTCGACAAGGTCCTCCCGATAGTCGCGACTAACTCTAGTGAATGGGGGCCAACAAAGATCTTATAGGCTTCAACTCCCCTCGCTGAGCTGGCTGCAACCTCTGTCGCCCTTCATCTTCCCGCACTCTTCTCCGTCTTGCTTCCCCTGTTCCCAAAGTTCTTCAACACCATGTTGACGCATTACCAAATTCATGCGCTGCATCTTGATATGATATCCATTCTTCTTCTCTCGTCATTCGCCTTCCTCTATGAGGCCTTCCTGGGTATTCTCCCCTTGGTGGCATTGTTTCGGCACGTCTTCTCCCTTCGGCTGACCGAACCTAACCAACGCTCTAGGTCCGTGTGCTTCCAGTTCGTGGACGCAATGATGGGCGAGTGCATCGATATGAGGATCGATCACAATGCTACATGATTCAGGCGGCAATGGTTGTTTGTGGAAGTGGGGCAGTACACCCCCTGCTGCTGACCCCATCGTCCTCGGCGGCACTGAGTTGTGGGTGGGGCACGCGAGGATTGACAACTCAAGGTTGTCGCTCGTGTGGAACATGTTCGAAACCCTAAGGGATGCTGGGGTGACTGTCGCGCCGGTCGGCAGGGAGTTCCTTGGGCAGCGGATTGCCCACTCCAATGGCACACCCGTTTGATGTGGAACTTCTCCAGGCCGAACGACCCCATGCGGCTCCATATGATGCGCGTGCTGGCCAACGCGCTCGAGGGGTGCTGTAGATCCTGATTGGCAAGACTGTCGGCATCCTTCCCCATGGGGGGCACCCATTGTACAAGTACAGGAATGGGGAAGACCTTGCTCGGATAATGCCCCGCTTCAATCAGTGGGGGCTGCTTGCGGGGGGCACAAGGGGCCTCACGACATGCGTGTCCTGGTGGCCTCTGAACCGGGAGCCTTGATGGGCCCAGAGCCCCTAGCCGGAGCGGCGGGGGCTGTGTGCCCCCGTCTCGTGCCCAATCCCAGGCAACATTAGGGAGTTATCGAGGGTGCTAAAGAGGAGGAGATGGGCCATTACAGATGAGTGAGTGTTGCCCCCCTTTGTCCTACTTGCTTATGTGCCTCAGGTGTGGCTGACCCCTCCTTCCATGAAGGCTTACGACAAACAAGAGGCCAACAAAGCTCCACGGCCCAGCATGTGCCCTACCGCTGTTGGCCAGGGCCGAGGGAAGTGGTCCAGACGTGCCTGACCACCGCACAAACGACGCGCCTAGTCGCGACGGGACTCCAGCCTCGCCCCTCGAGGAGGCAAGACAGAGGGCAGCGACTCCCCCAACACCTCCTGCGGGAAACTCTATGGGTGAAGACATGTTGACGAGCCCCTTGGGGATGTTTCCTCGGGGCGAGTGTTGGGCCAGAGGGAACAAAGTCGAGAGTGGACAACCTTGAGGGGCCAATTGCTTCAGAGGGGGCTCCGAGCCGTCCGCACGCAATGCCGGAGATTGATGGGATGGGGCGAGCAACAACTAGCTCCCATCCCCAAACGGCGCTCGAGCCTCCGGGACCCTGTTGGTGGATGAATACGTTGGGCCCGACCTGGACTGTGCACTCGCACTTGCGGTCTCCCAAACCTTCATCCATCAAGACCTCCTGCGGAATGCTGTGAGCATGCTGGGGTTGCTCGGTGTAGAGCTTCGGGATGCTGATGCCTGTTTCGCCGAGGAGAGCCTCTGCTTGGCTCCTGGGAGGCATCAGCTTCACGTGCCCATCAAGTTTAATCTCCGCCAACATGAATTGTCACACACGAAGGTCGAAGTATGCGTTGTCGCGGCAAGAGAGGCGCATGAGTGCGCCCTCCATGAAGCCGAAGAAGTGGTCGAGTGATGCAAGGCCGCAGAGGCCCGCGAGCAGGAGCTTCAGGCTTCAAACGCCGCGTTGGAGCAGCAGCTTTAGTAGCGAAGGGTCGAGGTGGAGGGAGTGCATGAGCTTGCCCTCCACGAGGTAGATCTCTTGGTCATCGAGCAACAACTAGCCTTAATGTCGTCGGAGCTGGGCTTGGAGCGCGAGCAGCTGGAGGTACTGGATCGAGACGTTACTGTCGCCGAGGCTACCTACAACCAACAAGTGGAAAAGATCACACGGTACGCCAACGTGCATGTCGAGTAGGACCGCTAGGACTATAGAAACAAATTGAAGTTGCAGGAGAGCGGCTTCGCGGCTCAGCGCGCAGATATGCATCGCAAGTTAAATGGTCTCAAAGAGGCCCTTACTATTGAAGGAGGCCGAGAGCAAGCCGCGCTCCAGGCCCAGGCCGCCATCATGGCCGAACTGGCGTCACTTCAAGGGCAAGTGGGAGGCATTGCTTCCCTCTTGGAGCGGGCGACTGATGAGGCGAAGGAGGCCCTGGGGCTACAACGGCTACGCTCGAAGATGTTCCAAGGCCTCGAGCGGTGGGAACGCCGAGTCTTCGTCTCCATGTGGAGGGACCATCCCCAGTCCTCTCGTACCCGACGACGCCGACTACCTTGAATTTTCCACCTGGGTCGTGGAACTGCTTTAAGCGGCAGCCCAACACGTGGCCATCTTGATCGAGGAGGAAATCCTCGATCTCCTGTCTGTGGCGCTAAGGCGTGTCTTCAGCAACCTCCTCAGCGCTGATACCCACTTTGATTCCGAGTCTGCAATGGCCCCCGTTCCTGAGAAGATCTATGGCGCCCTGAGGAACGTGGTGAGAGACCAAGTCGACGCATTGAGCACACAATTTACCCCTGACAACCCCAAGGGTCAGGGGAATACCGATGGACACGCGATTGATGATGATGGTTATGGAGCAGAACCAAATGGGGATGACGATCCTGATGACAGCGACGCATCCCTCTAGGCTTCCCCGACCACCAAGTCCATACCAGCTTGTAGTCCCACCGAGGTGTGAAGCAAGTGACTTTTGTTTCGAACTATGTGCTTCTGTCATGAATATTTTGTTTTTGTGTGGCTTCCTATGCCATTATTCCATACCTTGTTTTATCCAAGAGTAGCCCGTATGCGGGGCTTGGCCGTCGCCTGAGAACCATGTTGCGATTAATTGGGAGGGTCAAGCGGCGAGGATGCCCGGAGCAGGCCGGGGCCCTCCTGAGGCGGTATGCCCAGTAAGCCGTCCTTCGCCGAATGTCGTGCTTTCTCGTGCATTCGGCGCTATGCCTCGACGGCATGACACACACTCGTCGGCTCGCTCTTTTGCATCACACGAGGGAATTTGGCACTAGACACCTTGGTGAGGTTGGGTCTGCGGGAACAGGCTCGTGGATGTAGCCTAAAAGGCCCATGTACGAAGCTTGTATCTCGGGCATGGGCACCATACCCCAGCCCCCGCTTGGGTGACATTCAAGAGGGAGGTGCCTTGCACACACAATGAGAAGAGAGAAAACCAACGAAACTCTGCGAAAACCAGAAGACCGAGATCTTTATTAAAACCAGAGATGAACTCGTTTACAAGCCCAAAAGGGGAGGTGTGACTGCCGTGTCCAGTACGTGTCGACCTGGTGAGCTTCCTTACAAGTCAAAAAGGAAAGGAAGAAAAGCGGTTGTCGTATCAAGCACGGGTCAACCTAGAAAGAAATGGTGCTATCATATCCAGCACGGGTGAGCCTAAAAGAAGTGTGACTGCCGTGTAAAGCACGGATCAACCTCGGTTAGTTGCCGCCCGTGGGACGTCTTCTTCGATCGTTCCTCAGCGACATGCAAGGAGCTTCCACTATGGCACGGGCATAGTTGCGGTTCGATAATCATTCCGCTAGCATGGAGCTTAGGGACTTCCACTTGGGCGTGGGTAGGAGCCCTCCACCGAGGGCCCAATGCGGCTCGTCGTGGGCTTCCACTTAGGAGGCTTCGGGCGTATAGAACCCACTGAGTCTTATGTGACACTGTCACGGGTAGAACTTGAAGATATGTTGAATGTTCCAAGCGTTTGGTAATGTGGTCCCACCCTTCGTCTCGAAGCACGCGACACCAAGCCTCCAAACATGCGCTATCCTTAAGGGACCCTCCCACATGCGAGACAACTTGTGAAGGCCCTCCCTAGAGAGGACCTTCCTTAGGAAAAGGTCCCCTACATCGAGGATACGAGGAAGGATGTGGCGGATTTGGTTGCTCCGCAAGGCCTGCTGGTACCTTGTAGCATGAAGGGCGGCCCGACGAGAGGCCTCCTCGAGGAGCAGGAGGTTAGGTTCCCACGAGTCGGCTTGATGAAACTCATCAAACGCCAACCCCCGTGGATAACTATACTTGAGCTCCGCAGGGAGGACCGCCTCAGCCCAGTAGACGAGGAAGAAGGGGGCTCGCCGGTGAGCTTGTTCGCGATGGTCCGTATGGACCACAAAACGGACTGTAGCTCATCGAGCCAGCCCATTCCGCAAGCTTCAAGCTTTATCTTGAAGCTCCTGGCCTTGAGGCCCTTGAGGACCTCGGCATTAGCATGCTCAACCTGGCCATTAATGTGCGGGTGTGCCAAGGAGGCGTAGCAAATCTGCGTACCAATGTTAGTGCAATATGACTTGAAGATACCAATTGTGAATTTGGACCCGTTGTCGGTGATGATGCGGTTGGGGACGGCGAATCGACATACGAGGCCCTTGATAAACTTGATGTTCGAGGCGGCCTGGATGGTGCAGTTGGCCAGGTTGCATGGGATTGTGTGGACGGCCTTGACCTCTGTCCACTTGGTGAACTTGTCGACGACAACGTAGAGGCAGGGATATCCGCCGACCGCGCGTGGGAAGAGGCCCAATATGTCCATGTGGCACCCCGGCTCAGAGGAAATCGGAACGCCCCATATTCCAGCCCAAGGACAAGTCTTCTGGAATACAGCACCATTGGCATAGAACAAATCAACTCTTATTACTATGGAAAAGATTGCAACGGTTCTTAAATTACGGTGATACTACACTTGCCTACGGTAAATCCTACACTAGCAGCGGAACAAAGACAAATGTGATGAACTCCACTCTACAGGGACTTTGGCTGGAATGCGCATCCTAGCTCGCAACTCGGAATCCTCGACAAGCAAGCAATCATGACAGGACCTGCAAACTGGCATGACACGCCCGGTGAGTACTTTGAATGTACTCGCAAGCTCACAACAAACATTAGCATTAAGGCAAGATAACATCATAGCAACCAAGATTAGGTAAAGATTTTCTATTACTAAAGGGCTAGCTGAAAAAACTATACCAGGCTACTCTCACCGTACTCTGATGATACCAACTCTTGTGATCTTACTCAAAACGTTCAGCGAATATCCTCAAGAATGATACCAAGACTTGACATCGACATGATGCCCAATTTCTATCATACTCAGACGAGTTCTTCCATCATTACTATCATAGTTACAGTTGACCACCTACTAAGGTGTGGATGGGTTGTACAATACCGTGGACGCGGCTATTCGAATAGATTTGACACTCTGCAGAGGTTGCACACTTTACACACATCATGCAGCACTGACCTCGTGGCCCCATTCGGGTGGACCAGTGTTGCTCCAACGAAACTTGCCTGACCCGTGACTCTCTCATCGTACCACCGGCATTCATCCTCCCCCGAAGTCCTTCCCTGGGTGGCCCCTGTGTCCTCATGACACCTGCCACAGTCGTGGCCGAACAAAAATGTCCCAAACGGGGACGGGTACGCCAAACAACTCAACTGGCTTACAAGGTTATCGCTGCCTACCGGGCCAGGGTAGCATGCGCGCATAACCTTCTCTCTTTGGTGGTGCCGGTGAAAGAGAAAATGTGGTTGCACTAATGAGCACAGACAGGTGACTCTAGATCAACAACTAAGTTATCTTATCCACGAATAATATCTCTGTTATAGGTGACGCGCCGATGTCACAGTATCCCGATAACCAATAAGCTCAAGACACTATTGTTGATTCATATCCGCAAACTATCGGATGAAACCCAAAGTAATCATAGACAGTAATCTCAACATCACGACATCGACTAGTGTGTAAGACACTAGTCACTAACAATTCCGTACTCATCATAGTAGTCGTCTATTCAAACATTGCATACTCAAATTCTAGACTATAAGTAGTTAAACTTGTGATTAAAATAGTTAATTAAACTATCATATTCAAATGCAATGAAGCAAATGAGAGTTTTTGCTTGCCTGGGGGTGATGGAACCACCGGGAAGAAGTGCGAAAAGCTCCCGAAAGGAATTCCCGGAAATAGTTCTCTCTCAGAGGAGCTGTTTACGGGCAAGGGAAACATGGTTATTTCCACTATGGGAACACATAGTGAAAGTGGTACCAGCTTGTCGGGCTCGACGAGACGAAGACGTGGGCTTTGGAATCACCGGAATCGAAGCTACAGATAAAAAGATATGAACAATTGAAGATTAGGGACCAATTTGCAATTAAAATATCTGCAACTGGGTCCCTGGGAGCAGCCGCTGGCACCTTTGAAGGAATACGTTTTAGCGCCGGGCGCCTCCACTTATCCAACCTGTCAGTCCTTCCCTCACCGACAGGTGGGGTCGGGGCCCACCTGTGGGGTCCCTCTTCTCTCTCCTCCGCTTCTCCTTCTTCTTCCTCGTGACGGCAGAGGAAGGCTCAACGCCGGCGACGACCCCCGGTGGCTCCGGCCACCATTTTCTGCGCTCCGTCCACCGACGAGCTCGTGGGACCGAGTCGCACCCGTTCCCGCATAGCACGTGCGCCGAAGGGTCGCATAACGGCGGCAGCGAGACCCACGACGGACGGCGGCTCGGGTGGTGCTCGGGCACGTCGCCACAGTGCGTCGGAGATAGGGCTGAGAGGCGGGAGAGGGTCGCCAGACCTTCGTGGTCCATCTGGTGAGGTCAGGAGGGAAGGGGAGGGCTCGGGTTGCTCCAACTTAGGAGGGGCTCGACGGCGGCCATGTCGGCAATGGAGGGCGAGGAGAGCTCCGAGAGCTCGTTTGACTGGGTAGGGGAGGCTGCTGGGGTGGAGGAGAGGAGGATGGAGGGGTCGAGGCACCCCGGGGCTTCTTAAATAGCCGCGGCGACGGGAGCATATGAGGATGGCCGCCGTGGCATCCTTAGCCACGCACTGGTGTTCCGGGGCGACGTGGCTGGACGCTTGCGGCGACGAGAGGCTTCGAGGAGGGGGGACGGCTCAGGCGAGCTCGAGAGAACTCGGGGAACAAGACGACAGCGATGGGCACTTGCAGAACAGGGCGGGGCTGTCGTGGTGCGGCAAGGCAGAAATTGGAGGGGGAAAAAGGTCCAGGAGGATGGGGACGACGAGGGGGAACTACTGGACATGACTAGAGCTCGAGGGAGAGAAAGAATTGACAAAGCGAGGGCCCCAATGCACAGAGGACGCGTTTGACATGCCAAAGGCATGGTCACCGCATGCACTGGCACTGGGAGGACAAGAGAGGCTGGCACACCATGTCTAGCAGATAGTCCATCCAAGGAGGGGTCCAACTGAGGTGATAGATCACCAAAAGACACCAAGAGTTGATCGGAAACTTCACTTGAAGTTTCCTGCAGCAGACTTGGCCCTATTACTATGATCAACAGAGAAGAGATAAGGTCAAAGCATCCTGTCTGGGATATTTAGGGTAGGAAGGACTACAATCCTGTGAAATTTGAGAAGCAGAGGATCAATATTTCATAGGGTTCCTTTGCAACTGACTAATCTGGTCCAGAACAAGGATTTTGATGCGGCAGTCACATAGTGGGTTGGATAGAGCTGAAACGTGGAGGAGATGAATTATTTAGGATTGTAAAGATGTTGTATAAATTTCATATCATCTGGATGAACCAAAGTGATACTTCCTTCACACAACATCCTACTGGACAGAATTTTAGGAATATTACTAGGAGTAATTGGCTAGATAAAATGGTCTCAAATTAGGTTGAGAGATGTTTTATAGATAGGATTGTTTCCTCGTAAAATTTCACAATTTATGGAGCAACATAAATCATAGTTGCTTCACAATCTAAAATAATAACCAGAGACAAAGATTTGATGTTGTGGTCACATGGTTGAAGGAGTGATGCTCAAATTTGTTGGAGAGTCATTATTTGAGCATACTGAGATGATGTCAAAGTTTCAACTCATTTGAACACACTTAGCTAGCACTTGCTTCACAAAGCTTCTTGTGGATCAGAAACTTTGGAAATTTGCCAAGAATTATTTACTAGCCAAATGGAGATGAAATTTGGCCCAAGGCAATGATATGGATACGAAAGAGTGCCCACAATTTTGAGAGCAAGCAAGCAAATATAAAGGGTACTTGCTTCACAACTTGACAGATAGGGCATAATAAGAAAAGGAATATTTGAGGAATATTTTTAAACATGACAAGGAAGGATTTTGTCATATGTGAGGAAGATATGACCCAAGAGATTTATGAGAATTATTTGGGAATTTCTTAGGAGATCGAAATGGAGGTTGCTTCACAACCCAAGGCAAACAGGATTATTCCTTTAAAAGAAAAGGAATATTCCTAGGGAAAACAATATTGGGGTTGGCTCAAGATGGAAATGGCAAGGGCTTGGGAAGGTTTGGAGGTTGGCAAGCCACTAGGGAAGAGGAATCAAGGGTGATCCCTTTAGGTTCCAAGACTATCAAGCCATAGAAAAGCAGAACCAGACAAAAATCAAAGGACAAAGAACTGGGCAAAATCCAGGGTGTTACAAACCTACCCCCTTCAAGAAATTTCGTCCGCAAGATTTGGTTGTTCAGGCCTCAAGCATGAATATCCCTACTTAAGGAAACCGTTTCCAACTCATGTTTCCTTTTTTCCTTGGTATAAAGCTCTCCATATCAACTGACTGACTGTCTGGCTTCGAGGTGGTTTGTTTCACTGGATCCTCATATGTTGCTCTAACTTCCATCCGATTATGCATACTGGCTTGACTGACGGAAGTTCTGGAGAAAGATCTTATTCACGGAAAACTATCCTTTGACTGATTCTCATATGTGAGGTCACATGCATCCAAGGTTGTATTTCGATCGTTCCATTTGTCGACACCTTTCAATGAATAGTAGGTCGTGTAACGCTTTAGCACTATTGCTACAATCAAACTGCTGAGTCATCTTCACAGATTCTCTTTGACCCTTCAAAATATTCTAAGCATATCTGGTTGGGCTTAGTGGGTTGACTCAATATCGGGTCCTTGCAAATGGAATAGACCCGTTGGGTGTGTACCCATAGTGACTGGTATCAATCCAGACTGTTTTGAGTATATGTACCATGTTGATCTTGCAACCATTATCATACATGTATGGACAATCTTGCTCTTTCATTATGTTTTCTTTGCCTGGATCCTTAGTTGAAACAGCTATGCCTGATGTGTTCTTTATCTTTCGGATGACCATGGGTGCTGCAAGGTACAATATTCCGGTAGGCATATTACTTAACACGTTGTAGCTGTAGGGTAACGATCGTCTGAACCCTTGGATAAAACCGGCAAATAAACCAGTAGCCACCAGAACGGTCTTTACAACTCAGATATGGGACAGTACTAGAGTAACTCAACCCTGACTCAAGATGGCTGAAAAGAAGCTCGAAGCATGATACGGTGTCGATAAGAAGAAACTAGAAATTCCCTAAGACGGCCGAGAAATAGCTCAGAGCAAAGGGTCACTACTACGGAAAGAAATTCAACAGCTGCACGAGACGGCCGAAAAACAGCTCAGAATACGGGTCAGTTATTGGCAAGAGAAAGAAAAGTCGGCATCCACCCCGGACGGTCGTAAATAGCTCAGAACATAGGCGTGGTGCCGTTACCGAAGAAAGACGGGCAAGGGTTCATCTGTGTCCCATACAGCTTATCCATAGATTGTTGGCTATCTCACTGAAGTGTATAACTGACGTTCTTCTTCTTCTTATATAGCTCATGCAATAGTCGGATATCTCATCGAGTTGACATCATTGACTTACCTGGCTTTGGCAACCTGTCCATCGTATATATTGGGTCTGTGTGGTTGAGCGCTTGATTCCTGAAGCGGGCTTGTGTCCCGACTGACTTTATGCCTTCAGACCAACTGTTGGGGATCTGATCCTTGGAATGCATGGTCATATGCTGCCAACTGTCAATGGAATAACCTGTACCAATGAGAATGCGATGCCTTCCCAACAAGGTTACTTAACTCGTCTTGTAAGTTATCAACAGTATCGTGTCAAAGGAGACTGGGTAGCTTGTGCTCGATGCTTTTATCGGGGTAGCTTCTTGAAGAAGCTTGAGCACCTTATCTCAAATGCTTTCTCCTTTACAAACTTGATGGGTAAGACTCAGTACCTTATGCTAGAAGCTTGGTTCGATAACTTACTCGAGAAGCATGGGTGTCTTGTATGGGCAAATATCCGTGTGGCATATTGAGGAAGTCACATGGACCTTGTGTCGTAAGCTTTTCTGGTAGCTTTCAGGGAAAGACCGGGGTGCATATACCCGAAGCTTTCTTTTGCGATATGCAAGCTTTGTGCATATATGTTTCCTTAACGTTCCTGCTATTGGTTACTTGCTGTATGCAACAGTATTCGTCTATCCTTCTTGCTGAACACTAAGTTCATAGCTCATTCGGAATTCCTTCCGAGATATAGCGGATTTCAAGTTGTATTCATAACAGACTCACCCGCGTATATGAATCATACCTTTGACTCGAAATGTACACATCCTTGCTTTCTTGCTGATTCGATGATTGCTGCTGCGAAGGTTGCACTGATTTATACTTGATGCTGATAACTGATCCTGTCAGGATATCATTTTTACTCTGGTCCGATATTCCTGATATAACGCAATCTGGTAAAGATTCGATATTGCTGAACTGAGCTTCCAAATGACTGTCTCTTCATAGATTCTTTGAGTCCAATGTCAATGAGCAACTTCCATAAGGGGAAAATAAGGTAACACCAAGGGACCTAATAAAGAAGCAAACGACAAACACCCAAAGCAGCAAGATCACACACCGGCAATGTCATATTCTACAACTATTCACAACAATAATATGCATTCCTACTTAAGCACAAAAATCTAGCAAGAACTCTGGTACTACAGTCTAACATGCTCTGGCGGTGTGCACGAAAGTGAATCAATGTGTGGAAGGGAGTTGGTGTAAACAAAGCTACACCAAACAAGGGCTTACACCAGTTCTGTCTGGACGGACACGATGGCAAGGACGAACTTGGTGATCATGGGTCGGAACACACGGGTCTCGACCACGTCATCATCAAGCGTACAGAACAGAACCATACTCGTCCTTTTCTGATTAGCAAGATTAGTAAGGGTTGCCAACATGGCTAGAGGGATGGGCAAGATCTGGGATAGAAGCATGTCCATCACCGAAACCATAGGGAGGCTGAAGAGAATGAGTTGGTGTAGTACCGGTGCATTAATCTGACAAGTGATCGACCCAACCAGGAACTTTGGCATCACTCCGCTGGGGCGAAGATGACACCACACCAACGAACAATAATGCAAGTTGGAGAGCGCAGGTTGCGAATCGAAACCGATGCCACCTACACTCACTGGATTCATCTGTAGTAATAAAATATCTAATCTATATGCTTTGTATACACAAACAAATGCAACAATCCAACTAGATCCTATACTACCGGTTACTCACGCTCGAGCGGTCTAGGGCGTCCTACAGCCAGACCTGCTTTGATAGCAACTCTTGTGGCACCCTGGCTCAGAGGAAACCAGAACGCCCCGTATTCCAGCCCAAGGACAAGTGTTCTGGAATACGGCACCATTGGCATAGAAAAATTAGCTCTTTATTACTATGGAAAAGATTACAAGGGTTCTTAGATTACATCGCCACAGCGATACTGAACCTGCCTACGGTAAATCCTACACTAGCAGCGGAACAACGAACAATGTGATGAACTCCACTCCGCATGGGACTTTGGCTGGAACGCGCATCCTAGCTCGCAACTCGGAATCCTTGACAAGCAAGAAGTCATGAAAGGACCTGCAAACTGGCATGACACGCCAGGTGAGTACTTTGAATGTACTCGCAAGCTCACAACAAACATTAGCGTTAAGGCAATACAACATCATAGCAACCAAGATTAGGTAAAGATTTTCTATTACTAAAGGGGTAGCTGAAAATAACTATACTAGTCTACTCTCACCGTACTCTGGTGATACCAACTCTTGTGATCTTACTCAGAACCTTCAGCGAATATCCTCAAGATGGATACTAGGACTTGACATCAACATGATGCCCAATAGCTATCATACTCGGACGAGTTCTTCCATCATTACTATCATAGTTATGGTTGACCACCTAGTGAGGTCTGGACGGGCTGTCCAATACCGTGGATGCGGCTATTCGAATAGTTTTGACACTCTGCAGAGGTTGCACACTTTACCCACATCTTGGAGAACTGGCCTCGTGATCCCATTCGGGTGGACCAGTGTTGCTACAACGAACCTGGACTTCCCCGTGACTCTCTCATCGTACCACCAACATTCATCCTCCGCCGGAGTCCTGCCCTGGGTGGCCCATGTGTCCTCATGATACCTGCCACCGTCGTGGCCAAACAAAACTGGCCGAGATGGGGACAGGTACCCCAAACAACTCAACTGGCTCACAAGGTTATCACCGCCTACCAGGACAGGGTAGCATGCACGCATAACCTTCCCTCTTTGGTGGTACCGGTGGAATAGCACGCGATCATCCCAAATCAAGGTTGTCCCGTATCGACAAATGTAGTTGCACTGATGAACCCGGACAGGTGACTCTAGATCAACCACTGAGTTATCTTATCCCCGAATAATATCTCTGTTATAGCTTACACTCCGATGTCACAGTATCCCGATAACCAATAAGCTCAAGACACTACTGTTGATTCATATCCACAAACTGCCGGTTTGAAACCCAAAGTAATCATAGACAGTAATCTCAACATTAGGGCATCGACTAGTGTGTAAGACACTAGTCACTAACAATTCCGTATACATCATAATAGTCGTCTATTTGAACATTGCATACTCAAATTCCAGACTATAAGTAGTTATACTTGTGATTAAATAGTTAATTAAACTATGATATTGCAATGCAATGAAATAAATGAGAGTTGTGGCTTTCCTGGGGGTGATGGAACCACCGGGAAGAAATGCGAACAGTTCTCTCTCGGAGGAGCTGTTTACGGGAAAGGGCAACATGGACATTTTCACTGTGGAAACACATAGTGAAAATGGGAACATCTTGTTTGGCTCTACCAGACAAAGACGTGGGCTTTGGAATCACCAGAATCGGAGCTACGGATGAAAAGATATGAACAGTTGAAGATGAGGGTCCAATCTGTAATTAAAATATCTGCAACTGGGTCCTTGAGAGCACAGCCACTGGCGCCTTTGAAGGAATACGTTTCCCAGAGGGGGAAACATATTTAGCACTGGGCGCCTCCACTTATCCAGCCTGGCAATCCTTCTCTCACCGACAGGTGGGGTCGGGGCCCACCTGTCGGGTCCCTCTTCTCTCTCCTCCGCTTCTCCTTCTTCTTCCTCGTGACGGCAGAGGAAGGCTCGATGCTGGCGACGACCCCCGATGGCTCTAGCCACCATTTTCTACGCTCCGGCCACCAGCGAGCTCGTGGGACCGAGCCACACCCGTTCCCGCATAGCACGTGTGCCGAAAGGTCGCAGAACGGCAGGGGCGAGACCCACGGCGGACGGCGGCTCGGGTGGAGCTCGGGCACGTCGCCATAGTGCGTCGGAGACAGGGCTGAGAGTCGGTAGAGGGTCGCCAGACCTTCGCGGTCCCTCTGGTGAGGTCAGGAGGGAGGGCGAAGGCTCGGGTTGCTCCAATTTTGGAGGGGCTCGGCGGCGGCCATGGCGGCAATGGAGGGCGAGGAGAGCTCCGGGTGCTCCTTTGACTGGTTGTGGAGATTGCTGGGGTGGAGGAGAGGAGGATGGAGGGGTCGAGGCACCCTAGGGCTGCTTAAATAGCCGCGACGGTGGGAGCAGATGAGGATGGCCATCGTGGCGTCCTTAGCCACGCACTGGCGCTCCAGGGTGACGTGGTTGAACGCTTGCGGCGACGAGAGGCTTCGACGAGGGGAGGGGACAGCTCAGGCAAGCTCGAGAGAGCTCAGGGAAGAAGACAACAACGATGGGCACTGGCAAAATAGGGCGGGGCTTGTCCCGGTGCGGCAATGCAGAAATCGGAGGGTGGAAAAGGTCAAGGAGGAAGGGGACGACGAGGGAGAACTGCTGGACATGACTAGAGATCGAGGGAGAAAAGAAATTGACGAAGGTGAGGGCCCCAATGCACATAGCACGCGTTTGGCATGCCAAAGGTGTTGTCACCGCGTACACTAGCACTGAGAGGACAAGAGAGGCTGGCACACAATGTCAAGAAGATAGTCCATCCAAGGAGGGGTCCAACTGAGGTGATAGATCACCAAAAGACACCAAGAGTTGATGGGAAACTTCACTAGAAGTTTCCTGCACCAAACTTGGCCCTATTACTATGATCAACATAGAAAAGATAAGGGCAAAGCATCATGTATGGGAGATTTAGTGTAGGAAGGACTACAATCCTGTGAAATTTGATAGAGTTGCTTTGCAACTAATAAATCTTTGTCGAGAACAAGGATTTGGATGTGGCACTCACATACTAGCTTGGATAGCTTGGATAGAGCAGACAAAAAAAAATTGAACTCCGGGGTGCGCTCAGTCGTATACCCTGTTCTACCTCTCAACCTCAAATCCGATGCTCTAATGGCTCGGTCTAAGGAAGTCTTGCTAGGGACATTGTGTTGTCTGTATATCCACACATGTATCTATGCTTTCATTCAATGCAATCATAGCATGGATAATAAACGATTATCTTGAAACAAGAAATATAATAATAACTAATTTATCGTTGCCTCTAGGCCATATTTCCAACAGTCTCCCACTTGCACTAGAGTCAGTAATCTAGTCCTCACATCGCTATGCGATTTACATTGGAATGAATCTAACACCCATACAGTTCTGGTGTTGATCATGCTTCACTCGTGGAAGAGGTTTAGTCAGCGGATATGCTACATTCATATCCGTGTGCACTTTGCAAATATTCACGTCCTCTCCTTCGACATAGTCGTGGATGAGTTTGAAGCGTCGTTTGATGTGTGTGGTCTTCTTGTGAAACCTTGGTTCCTTTGCTAAAGCAATGGCGCCAGTGTTGTCACAAAATAGAGTTATTGGATTTAGTGCGCTCAGCAAAACTCCAAGATCCGTCATGAACTGCTTCATCCAGACACCCACCTTAGGTGCCTCCGAGGCAGCCATGTACTCCGCTTCACATGTAGAATCTTCTACGACGCTTTGCTTGGAGCTGCACCAACTTATCGCACCCCCATTAAGAATAAATATATATCCGGTTTGAGACTTAGAGTCATCCGGATCAGTGTCAAAGCTTGCGTCAACGTAACTCTTTACGAAGAGCTCTTCATCACCTCCATAAACGAGAAACATTTCCTTATTCCTTTTGAGGTACTTAAGAATATTCTTGACCACCATCTAGTGATCCACTCCTGGATTACTTTGAAACCTTCCTGCCATACTTATGGCCAGGTTGACGTCCGGTCTAGTGCACAACATTAAATACATGATAGACCCTATGTTTGAAGCATAGGGGACGGTACTCATCTTTTCTCTATCTACCGCAGTTATTGGACACTGAGTCTTACTCAATTGTATACCTTGTAATACTGGCAAGAACCCCATCTTGGACTGTTCCATTTTGAACTTCTTCAAAACTTTATCAAGGTATGTGCTTTTGTGAAAGTCATATGAGGCGCCTCGATCTATCCCTATAGATCTTAATGCCTAGAATGTAAGCAGCTTCTCTTAGGTCCTTCATTGAAAAACATTTGTTCAATAATTTTTTACTCTCTCTAAAAAACTCCACATTGTTTCCAGTCAGCAATATGTCATCCACATATGATATTAGAAACGCCACAGAGCTCCCACTCACTTTCTTGTAAATACAAGATTCTCCAACAACTTGTATAAACACAAATGCTTTGATCACCTCATCAAAGCGCTTATTCCAACTCCGAGATGCTTGCATCAGTTTATAAATGGACCGCTGGAGCTTGCATACTTTGTTAGCATTCTTCGGATTGACAATACCTTCGAGTTGCATCATATACAACTCTTTCTTAAGAAAACCGTTAGGGAATGCCGTTTTGACATCCATCTGCCAAATTTCACAATCGAAAAATGCAGCTATTGCTAACATGATTCTTACGGACTTAAGCATCGCTACCGGTAGAATGTGTCATCGTACTCAACTCCTTGAACTTGTGAAAAACCCTTTGCCACAAGTCGAGCTTTATAAACGGTTATATTACCGTCCGCGTCTGTCTTCTTCTTAAAGATCCATTTGTTCTGAATAGCCTTGCGGCCTTCAGGTAATACTTCTGAAGTCCACACTTTGCTTTCCTACATAGATCCTATCTCAGACTTCATGGCCTCCAGCCATTTGATGGAATCCAGGACCACCATTGATTGTTCATAATTCGTAGGTTCATTGTTGTCTAACAACATGATTGATAAGACATGATTATCGTACCACTCAGGAGCAGTACATGACCTTGTCGACCTGCGAGGTCCGATAGCAACTTGATACGAAGCTTCATGATCATCATCATTAGCTTCCTCCTCAACCGGCATCGCTTCGATAGAGGTTTCCCCCTGCACTGCGCCACCATCTAGAGGGAGTAGAGGTTCGACAACCTCATCAGGTTTTATCTTCCTCCCACTCAATTCTTCCCACCCAACTATCTCCTTTGGGTAACCTATGAAGACGCACTTTTCCGCTTTGGGTTCCAGGTTTTCAGGCTGAAGCTTTTTGACATAAGCATCACATCCCCAAACTTTAAGAAACGACAACTTTGGCCTCTTGCCATACCGCAGCTCGTATGTTGTCATCTCAACGGATTTTGACGGTGCCCTATTTAAAGTGAATGCAGCTGTCTCTAATGCATAACCCCAAAACGATAACGGCAAATCGGTAAGAGACATCGTAGATCGCACCATTTCTAACAAAGTACGATTACGACGTTCGGACACACCATTACGCTGTGGTGTTCCAGGCGGTGTTAATTGTGAAACGATTCCACATTGTATCAAGTGAGCACCAAACTCGAAACTCATATATTCACCCCCATGATTAGAATGTAGGAACTTGATCTTCTTTTTACGATGATTTTCAACTTCACTCTGAAATTGCTTGAACTTCTCAAACATTTCAGACTTGTGCTTTATCAAGTAGATATATCCATACCTACTCAAATCGTCAGTGAAGGTGAGAAAATAACGATATCTGCCGTGCGCCTCCACACTTATTGGTCCGCACACATCGGTATGTATGATCTCCAACAAGTCACTTGCATGCTCCATTGTTGTGGAGAACGGATTCTTAGTCATCTTGCCCATGAGGCATGGTTCGCACGTTCTAAGTGATTCAAAATCAAGTGACTCCAAAAGCCCATCGGAAGGGAGTTTCCTCATGCGCTTTACACCAATATGACCTAAGCGGCAGTGCCACAAAAACATGGCGCTATCATTGTTAACTCTATATCTTTTGGTCTCAATGTTATGTATATGTGTGTCATCACAATCAAGATTCAATATGAACAATCCTCTCACATTGGGTGCTTGACCATAAATGATATTACTCATAGAAATAGAACAACCATTATTCTTTGACATAAACGAGTAACCGTCTCGCAATAAACAAGATCCAGATATCATGTTCATGCTTAACGCAGGCACTAAATAACAATTATTTAAGTTCATAACTAATCCTGATGGTAACTGAAGTGAGACTGTGCCGACGATGATTGCATCAACCTTGGAACCATTTCCCACGAGCATCGTCATTTCATCCTTTGCCAGCCTTCGTTTATCCCGCAGTTCCTGCTTCGAGTTGCAAACATGAGCAACAAAACCGGTATCAAATACCCAGGCACTATTACGAGAGTTGGTTAAGTACGCATCAATAACATGTATATCACATATACCTGATTTTTCTTTGGCCGCCTTCTTATCAGCCAAATACTTGGGGTAGTTGCGCTTCAAGTGACCCATCCCCTTGCAATAATAACACTCTGTTTCCGGCTTAGGTCCAGCCTTGGGTTTCTTTATCGGATTGGCAAAAGTCTTGTCTCTCTTCTTGGAGTTACCCTTCTTGCCCTTGTCGTTTTTTATTGAAACCAGTGGTCTTATTGACCATCAACACTTGATGCTCTTTCCGGAGTTCTGACTCTACGACTTTCAGCATCGCGAATAACTCGCCGGGTGACTTGTTCATCCCTTGCATGTTATAGTTCAACACAAAGCTCTTATAGCTA
Organism: Hordeum vulgare subsp. vulgare; assembly: GCF_904849725.1. NCBI lineage: Eukaryota > Viridiplantae > Streptophyta > Magnoliopsida > Poales > Poaceae > Hordeum > Hordeum vulgare. The sequence continues at coordinate 262,868,022 of NC_058519.1, read as the reverse complement.
GGTGGCAGTGATTGAAGAATTCTGTCAGTGATAGACTCTTGCGGGAGTTCAATCCCCAGCTCAGCTAGACGATTTGAGTACCCCAGACATTTTGAGCACATGTTCACTAAGAGACGAATTCTCCTCCATCTTGCAAGCATAGAATTTATCGGAGGTCTGATACCACTTGATCCGGACGTTCTTCTGAAAGATAAACTTCAACTCGTGAAACATCTCATATGCTCCATGACGCTCAAAGCGACGTTGAAGTCCCGGTTCCAAGCCATACGAGACTGCACATTGAACAACTAAGTAGTCCTCTTTACGTGATTGCCAAGCGTTCAAAAGATCTTGGTCAGACGTAGCGGGTGGTTCATCTCCTAGCGCCGCATCAAGGACATAATTCTTTTTCCCAGCTTGTATGCTGAGCCTAAGATTACGTGCCTAGTCTACAAAGTTTCTTCCATCATCTTTCAACTTAGTTTTCTCTAGGAACGTATTGAAATTCACGGTTGCTACATGATACGTCCATTTTGCATCATGCTTTCATGTTGATATTTATTGCTTTTTGGGCTGTTATATTACTTGTGGTACCATATTTATGCCTTTTCTCTCTTATTTTGCAAGGATTATTTGAAGAGGGAGAATTCAGGCAGCTGGAATTCTGGGCTGGAAAAGGAGCAAATCCTAGTCCACTATTCTGCACATCTCCAAATGCCCTGAAAATTTACGTGGATTTTTTCTGGAATATATTAAAAATACTGGGCGAAAGAACTACCGGAGGGGGCCCACCAGGGCCCCACAAGGCCCCACTCTGCCACCACCCCCTGGTGGCGGTGGGCAAGCTTGTGGGCTGCCTGAAGGCCCACTAGCCCCCCTCTTTTGCTATATGAAGCGTCCTGGTCTGGAAAAAATCAATCAGGAGCTTTTTCGTGGTTTTGCCGCCGCCACGAGGCGGAACTTGAGCAGATCCAATCTAGGGCTCCCGCAGGACGATCCTGCCGGGGAAACTTCCCTCTCGGAGGGGGAAATCGTCACCATCGTCATCACCAACACTCCTCTCGTCGAAGGGGAGGCATCTTCATCAACATCTTCATCAGCACCATCTCCTCTCCAATCCCTAGTTCATCTCTTGTAACCAATCTTCGTCCCGTGACTCCGATTGGTACTTGTATGGTTGCTAGTAGTGTTGATTACTGTTCTTAGTTAATGCCAGTTGGATTATTTGGTGAAAGAGTTTATGTTCAAATCCATGATGCTATTCATTACACCTCTGGTCATGATTATGATTATGTCTTTTGAGTAGTTACTTTTGTTCTTGAGGACATGGGATAAGTCATGTTAATAATAGTAATGTGAATTTGATATTCGTTCGGTATTTTGATATGGTGTATGTTGTTTTTCCTCTGGTGGTGTTATGTGAATGCTGACTACATAACACTTCACCATATTTGGGCCTAGAGGAAGGCATTGGGGAGTAGTAAGTAGATGATGGGTTGCTGGAGTGACAGAAGCTTAAACCCCAGTCTATGCGTTGCTTCGTAAGGGGCTGATTTGGATCCACTAGTTTAATGCTATGGTTAGACTTTGTCTTAATTCTTCTTTTGTAGTTGCGATGCTTGCAAGAGGGGTTAATCATAAGTGGGATGCTTGTCCAATTAAGGGCAGTACCTAAGCGTCGGTCCACCCACATATCAAACTATCAAAGTAACGAACGTGAATCATATGAACATGATGAAACTAGCATGACAGAAATTCCCGTGTGTCCTCGGGAGCGTTTTTCCTCCTATAAGACTTTGTTCAGGCTTGTCCCTTGCTACAAAAGGGATTGGGCCACTTGCTGCACCATTGCTGCTACTTGTTACTTGTTACACTTTGCTTGCTACGTTTCACCTCCCTGCACAATCACTTGTTACCGCGACTTTCAGTGCTTGCAGTTATTACCTTGCTGAAATCGTTTATCAGAGCCTTGTGCTCCTCGTTGGGTTCGACACTCTTACTTATCGAAAGGACTATGATTGATCTCCTATACTTGTGGGTCATCAAGACTCTTTTCTGGCGCCGTTGCCGAGGAGTGAAGCGCCTTTCGTAGGTGGAAATTGGTAAGGAAACATTTATATACTGTGCTGAAATTTATTGTCTTTTGTCACTATGGAAACTCTTCCTTTGAGGAGTTTGTTCGGGGTATCTTCACCACGAACGGAAGCACGAGGAGTTGCTCCTCAACGTGAGGTACCTACTGAAAATATCTTTTATGAAATTCCTTTGGGTATGCTTGAGAAATTGTTGGCTAATCCTTTTACAGGAGATGGATCTTCACATCCAGACTTTCATCTAATCTATGTAGGTGAAGTTTGTGGTTTATTTAAGCTTGCACGTTTGCCCTAGGATGAGGTAAAGAAGAAAGTCTTACCCTTATCTTTGAAGGGTAAGGCGTTGACATGGTATAGGCTATGTGATGATGCTGGATGATGGGGCTACAATCGGTTGAAATTGGAATTTCATCAAAAGTTCTATCCTATGCATTTAGTACATCGTGATCAAAACTTTATTTATAACTTTTGGGCTCGTGACAGGGAAAGCATAGCTCAAGCTTAGGGGAGGCTTAAATCAATGCTATATTCATGACCCAATCATGAGCTCTCGAGAGAAATCATCACTCAAAACTTTTATGCTCAGCTTTCTCATGAAGATCGTACCATGCTTGACACTTCTTGTGCCAGTTCTTTTATGAAGAAGGATATTGATCACAAATGGAATTTATTGGAGAGAATCAAACGCAACTCTGAAGATTGGGAGCTGGAGGAAGGTAAGGACTCAGGTATGAATTTCCAGTTTGATTGCGTTAAATCTTTTGTTAAGACAAACACTTCTAGAGATTTTAGCGCTAAGTATGGACCTGACTCTGAGATAGTAGCTTCTCTTTGTGAATCTTTTGCTGCTCATGTTGATCTTCCCAAAGAGAAGTGGTTTAAATATCATCCTCCTGTAGATAGCAACATAGCCAAAACCAATCTAGTTGAGGAGAAAATCATAGCTTTTAGTGATCATGTTGTTCCTTATGCTTACACTCAGAAACTACCATACCCTGCTAGGATAAAGGATTATTCAAAAGCTCCAACTGTGATACGTAGGGGTTACATTAGACCACTTGCACCCCCTGAGGAGATTAGAGTTGAACCTAGTGTTGCTATTATCAAAGATCTCTTAGCCGAATACATAGATGGGGATGTTATCAAATTCTGTGAGGACTCCACTAGAATTGCTAGACCTCACGCGATAGAAAAGCACGGACGTATAGTTGGCCTGCCCGTTGTTTCTATTAAGATAGGAGATCACTGTTACCATGGTTTATGTGATATGGGAGCTAGTGTTAGTGCAATACCCCATTCTCTATATGATGAAATCAAAGATGAGATTGCACCTGCTGAGTTAGAACCCATTGATGTCACTATTACGCTAGCTAATAGAGATACTATCTGCCCTCTGGGAATTGTGAGAGACGTAGAAGTACTGTGTGGGAAGACGAAGTATCCTACTGATTTCCTCGTCCTTGGTACTGCACAACATAGCTTTTGTCCCATCATATTTGGTAGACCCTTTCTCAACACTGTCAATGCTCACATTGATTGCATTAAGCAGACTGTCACAGTAAGTTTCGAGGGTGTGTCTCATGAATTTAACTTCTCCATGTTTGGAAGACAAACCCATGAAAGAGAGTCATCTGGTAGAGATGAAATCATTGCTCTTGCCTCTATTGTCGTACCTCCTACGGATCCTTTAGAGCAATATCTGCTTGAGCATGAAAATGATATGCATATGGAGGAGAGAGATGAGATAGATAGAATTGTCTTAGAACAACATCCTATTCTCAAGAATAATCTGCATGTTGAACTGCTTGGGGATCCTCCCCCACCAAAGGGTGATCCTGTGTTCGATCTTAAACAGTTGCCTGATACTCTTAAGTATGCCTTACTTGATGAGAAGGAGATATATCCTGTCATTATTAGTGCTCTCCTCTTATAGAGCGAAGAGAAGAAGTTACTAAAAACTCTGAAGAAGCATCGCGCCGCTATTGGATATACTCTTGATGATCTTAAGGGTATTAGTCCTACTCTATGTCAGCACAAGATTAAAACCGATCCTGACTTTAAACCAGTTGCTGATCATCAAGGGAGATTAAATCCTAACATGAAAGAGGTCGTTAGAAAAGAAATATTAAAGCTTCTGGAAGCAGGAATCATTTATCCTGTCGCTCATAGTGATTGGGTAAGTCAAGTACATTGCATACCTAAGAAGGGAGGTATCACCGTCGTTCCTAATGATAAGGATGAACTAATCCCACAAAGCATTATTACCGGCTATAGAATGGTGATAGACTTCCGAAAATAGAACAAGGCAACCAGGAAAGATAATTATCCTTTGTCGTGCATCGACTAAATGCTAGAAAGGCTATCAAAACACACACACTTCTGCTTTCTAGACGGTTATTCAGGTTTCTCACAAATACCTGTTGCACAATCAAATCAAGAGAAAACCACTTTCACCTGCCCTTTCGGTACCTTTGCCTATAGACGTATGCCTTTTGGCTTATGTAATGCACCTGCCACCTTCCAAAGATGTATGCTGGCTAAATTCTCTGACTTTTGTGAAAAGATTGTCGAGGTTTTCATGGATGACTTCTCCATTTACGGGTCTTCCTTTGATGATTGCATCAGCAACCTTGATCCAGTCTTACAGAGATGCGAAGAAACCAACCTCGTCTTGAATTGGGAGAAGTGCCACTTTATGGTTAATGAAGGTATCGTCTTAGGACACAAAATCTCTGAAAGAGGCATTGAAGTTGATAAGGCTAAGGTTGATGCAATTGAGAAAATGCCTTGCCCCTCAGATATCAGAGGTATACGAAGTTTCTTAGGTCTTGATGGTTTCTATAGAAGGTTCATTAAAGACTTCTCTAAGATTTCTAGGCCTCTTACCAACCTCTTGCAGAAGGATGTTCCTTTTGTTTTTTATGAGGGTTGTGAGGATTATGCTGTTGGTGCTGTTCTAGGACAAAGAGTTGACAAGAAGTGGAATGTCATTCACTACGCTAGTAAAACTCTAGACAGTGCCCAAAGAAACTATGCCACTACGGAGAAGGAATTTTTAGCAGTCGTGTTTGCATCTGAAAAGTTTAGATCTTACATAGTTGACTCCAAAGTCACTATTCACTTTGATCATGCTGCTATTAAGTACCTTATGCAGAAGAAGGACGCTAAGCCTAGGCTGATCAGATGGGTTCTCCTGCTATAGGAATTTGATTTGCACGTCGTTGACCGAAAGGGTGCTGATAACCCTGTAGCAAATAACTTGTCTAGGCTAGAGAATGTCCTTGATGACCCACTACGAATTGATGACAGCTTTCCTGATGAGAAATTAAATGTCATCCGCACTTCACTTAGTGCACTGTGGTATGCCGATTATGCAAACTATATCGTAGCCAAATACATACCACCAAGTTTCTCCTATCAACAAAAGAAGAAATTCTTCTTTGATTTGAGACACTACTTTTGGGATGATCCTCACCTTTATAAGGAAGGAGTAGATGGTGTTATTAGACGTTGTGTGCCTGAACATGAACAGTGACATATCCTGCAGAAGTGTCATTCCGAAGCCTACGGAGGACACCGTGCTGGAGATAGAACTGCCCATAAGGTATTGCAATCAGGTTTCTATTGGCCCACTCTCTTCAAGGATGCCCGTAAGTTTGTCTTGTCTTGTGACGAATGCCAAAGGATAGGGAACATCAGTAAGCGTCAAGAGATGCCTATGAACTATTCACTTGTCATTGAACCATTTGATGTCTGGGGCTTTGATTATATGGGACCCTTCCCGAGTTCCAATGGGTACACTCACATCTTAGTTGCTGTGGATTACGTTACTAAGTGGGTAGAAGCTATCCCCACTTAAAATGCTGATCAGCACACCTCTATTAAGATGCTTAAAGAAGTCATATTCCCAAGATTTGGAGTCCCTAGATACTTGATAACTGATGGCGGTTCACACTTCATTCATGGTGTTTTCCGCAAGATGCTAGCTAAGTATGATGTCAACCATAGAGTTGCATCTCCTTATCATCCTCAGTCTAGTGGTCAAGTGGAGTTGAGTAATAGGGAGATCAAGTTGATCCTACAAAAGACCATCAATAGATCACGAAAGAACTGGTCTAGCAAACTTGACGATGCACTATGGGCTTATAGGACTGCTTATAAGAATCCCATGGGCATGTCACTGTATAAAATGGTTTACGGTAAAGCCTGTCATTTACCTCTTGAGCTGGAACACAAAGCATATTGGGCAATCAAAGAGCTCAACTTTGATTTCAAACTTGCCGGTGAGAAGCGGTTGTTTGATATCAGCTCGTTAGATGAATTGAGAGCCCAGGCATATGAGAATGCCAGGTTGTTCAAGGAAAAGGTTAAGAGATGGCACGACAAACGAATACAAAAATGAGAGTTCAATGTAGGTGATTATGTCTTGCTATACAATTCTCGTTTGAGATTCTTTGCAGGCAAGCTTCTCTCTAAATGGGAAGGTCCCTATGTTGTCGAGGGAGTATATCGTTCCGGTGCCATCAAAATTAATAACACGGAAGGAAATTTTCCTAGAATGGTAAATGGGAAAAGAATCAAGCATTACATCTCTGGTACTCCCATAAATGTTGAGGCCAATATCATCAATGTCATAACTCCAGAGGAGTACATAAGGGATGTTTATCAGCCTGTTTCAGACCTTGAAAACGAAGATGTATGTGTTTCGGCAAGAAATTGGACTCTGAAGTTTTTCCAATAGGAAATTTCTTGAGTATTGGAATGTTTGGAAAATTAGAAAAATAAAAAGCAGTCCGGAGAGCGAACGAAGCAGCCACAAGGGCCCACTCCGCCACCACCCCCCTGGTGGCGGTGGGCAAGCTTGCGGCCACCTCGTGTGCCTCCCGGACTCCGTTTTCTTGCGGAGGACTCCTTCTGGCCCAGAAAAAATCAATATATAGTCGCCCGAAGGTTTTGATCTCCATATCGCGTAGTTTTCCTCTGTTTTCGTTTCGAGCTTGTTTCTGCCGCAGATCTAGATCATCATGACTTCCCCAAACGCTCCTAAGGACAAGATCTTCGAGAAGGTCATCAATCCCTACCTCACGGAAGTGCTTAAACACCCTCAATCTATCAAGATGAGCGAGGGGATGTTGCACATCCGTGATGTTGAGGGAGCTAAGAAGACCGGAAGCGTGGAGACGAGGCTCGAAGCAATGGAGCAACACGTCTTCAAGTGCCAAGGGATGGTTGAGCGTGGACTCAACGACAACCACACGATGATCACGGAGTTCACTAGCAATCACAAGATGGATGCCATTGATATTGGGAAACACCTCTCCAAGCTTAGAGATAGGGTTGACCAACTTCAGGGCCAGATCTATGACCTGCAGAATCAAAATTGTGAGTATGAGTACAGATTTAAATCAATAAGGTTGGCTGCAGATTTGAGGATTCCGGCGACTTGTTCATCCTGCCATGATGGAGCACCTATGCCTTGGAAGACGGAGGATCAGACTACTCAAACAACACCACCATCACCACCAAAGGAAGACAATTAAGCATTGGTATGGGCAATCCCCTTGGCTTCTGCCAAGCTTGGGGGAGTTGCCCTGGTATCGTATCACCTTTATATCTTTTGCTTTTACCTTTGTTTTAGTTCTTTCCTTTTCAGTTTTTATTTCTTCTTTTAGAGGAATAAGTCTTTAGTTTTTAGTTTGAGTCTTTTGCTTTTGTCTCTCCTCGGATGTATTCGAGCTTACGAGCTATATAATAAAGAGTATCTTAGTCAAGGGCTTTCCTTTGTGCCATGATCAATAGTATGAAAGGAATGATAGCATGAAAGATCATGAGACGATCTTATGGAAAGTGGTAACTTCACTTATGACACGTATGATGATTGAAACTTGTTGAGAACAAATCAACATAGACCTTAGTCATTGTTGCAATTAATAAGAAGTAATAAGAAAAGAGATGTTCACATATAAATATATCATCTTAGACACATTTTACAATTGTGAGCACTCACCAAACTATTACATGCCTAGGAGTAGATGTTGGACAAGGAAGACAACATAATGAATTGTGTTTGCTTGGTTCCAAACAATGTTATATGATTAGAGATCCCTTAGCATGTGACGACTGCTTCCACCTCATATTAGCCAAAACTCCCGCACCAAGTAGAGATACTACTTGTGCATCCATAAACCTCCAACCCAATTTTGCCTTGAGAGTCCACCATACCTACCTATGGATTGAATAAGATCCTTCAAGTAAGTTGTCATCGGTGAAAGCAATAAAAATTGCTCTCTAATATGTATGATCTATTAGTGTGTGGAAAATAAGCTTTGTACGAACCTATGATGAGGAAGACATAAAAGCGACAGACTGCATAATAAAGTTCTTTGTCACAGGAGGCAATATAAAGTGACGTTCCTCCGCACTAAGAGGACGCGCATTCAAACCTCAAAAGCGCATGACAACCTCTGCTTCCCTCTGTGAAGGGCCTATCTTGTACCTTTACTTTTTACCCTTGTAAGAGTCATGGTGATCATCACCAATTCCCTTTTTGCCTTTGTCCTGGCTACCGTCACATGCTTGCGAAAGAGCTATATTCATATATCAACTTGGAGTTGAGTATTCTTGCTTTATTGTTGTTGACTTTACCCTTGAGGTAAATGGTTGGGAGGCAAAATTATAAGCCCCTATCTTCCTCTGTGTCCAGCTGAAACTTTGACACCATGAGTACCACGTGAGTTGTAACAATTGTGGAAAACAAAAGAGATGATTGAGTATGTGGGTTTGCCTTACAAGCTCTTATTTGACTCTTGCTGATGTTGTCATAAATTGCAATTGCTTCAGTGACTATGGACTATTGTTGGTTATTTCTCGGTAAGGTTTTTGCTTCATGCTTTGCTTTGTGAAGGAATTGTTACTTTCCCATAAGAAACTTTATGATATATTGATGTCCTATGTGTGATCATGATGCCCTCATGTCCGTATTATGTTTTATCGACACCTTCGTCCCTTAACATGTGGACATGTTTATGGAAATTGGTTTTCGCTTGAGGACAAGCGAGGTCTAAGCTTGGGGGAGTTGATACGTCCATTTTGCATGATGCTTTCATGTTGATATTTATTGCTTTTTGGGCTGTTATATTACTTGTGGTACCATATTTATGCCTTTTCTCTCTTATTTTGCAAGGATTATTTGAAGAGGGAGAATTCAGGCAGGTGGAATTCTGGGCTGGAAAAGGAGCAAATCCTAGTCCACTATTATCCACATCTCCAAATGCCCTGCAAATTTACGTGGATTGTTTCTGGAATATATTAAAAATACTGGGCGAAAGAACTACCGGAGAGGGGCCACCAGGGCCTCACAAGTCCCCACTCTGCCACCACAGCCCTTGGTGGCGGTGGGCAAGCTTGTGGGCTGCCTGAAGGCCCACTAGCCCCCCTCATTTGCTATATGAAGCGTCCTGGTTTGCAAAAAATCAATCGGGAGGTTTTTCGTGGTTTCGCCGCCGCCAAGAGGCGGATCTTGAGCAGATCCAATCTAGAGCTCCGGCAGGACGATCCTGCCGGGGAAACTTCCCTCCCAGAGGGGGAAATCGGCGCCATCGTCATCACCAACACTCCTCTCGTCGGAGGGGAGGCATCTTCATCAGCACCATCTCCTCTCCAATCCCTAGTTCATCTCGTGTAACCAATCTTCGTCTCGCGACTCCGACTGGTACTTGTAAGGTTGCTAGTAGTGTTGATTACTATTTTTAGTTAATGCTAGTTGGATTATTTGGTGAAAGAGTTTATGTTCAGATCCTTGATGCTATTCCTTACACCTCTGGTCATGATTATGATTATGTCTTTTGAGTAGTTACTTTTGTTCCTGAGGACATGAGATAAGTCATGTTAATAATAGTAATGTGAATTTGATATTCGTTCGGTATTTTGATATGGTTTATGTTGTTTTTCCTCTGGTGGTGTTATGTGAACGCCGACTACATAACACTTCACCATATTTGGGCCTAGAGGAAGGCATTGGGGAGTAGTAAGTAGATGATGGGTTGCTCGAGTGACGGAAGCTTAAACCCCAGTCTATGCGTTGCTTCGTAAGGGGCTGATTTGGATCCACTAGTTTATGGTTAGACTTTGTCTTAATTCTTCTTTTGTAGTTGAGGATGCTTGCGAGAGGGGTTAATCATAAGTGGGATGCTTGTCCAAGTAAGGGCAATACCCAAGCGCCGGTCCACCCACATATCAAACTATCAAAGTAACGAACACGAATCATATGAACATGATGAAACTAGCATAACAGAAATTCCCGTGTGTCCTCGGGAGCATTTTTCCTCCTATAAGACTTTGTTCAGGCTTGTCCCTTGCTACAGAAGGGATTGGGCCACTTGCTGCACCGTTGCTACTACTTGTTACTTGTTACTCTTTGCTTGCTATGTTTCACCTCGCTACACAATCACTTGTTACCGCTACTTTCAGTGCTTGTAGTTATTACCTTGCTGAAATCCGTTTATTAGAGCCTTCTGCTCCTCGTTGGGTTCGACACTCTTACTTATCGAAAGGACTACGGTTGATCCCCTATACTTGTGGGTCATCGCTACATCGTGAGCCGTTGATCTACAACATAAAATATTGCAAAGTGGAATTAGACTATATTCAACATAATTAGAGTTTAACTAATCAAATTACTTTATAAACTCCCACTCAAAAAGTACATCCCTCTAGTCAATTGAGTGGTGCCTGATCCAAGTCCACTAACTCAAGTCTGGTCATCACGTGAGTTGAGTATAGTTCTAGTGGTAAACATCTCTATGCTAATCATATCAACTATACGATTCATGCTCGACCTTTCGGTCTCTTGTGTTCCGAGGCCATGTCTGCACTTGCTAGGCTCGTCAAGTTTAACCCGAGTGTTCCGCGCGTGCAACTGTTTTGCACTCGTTGTATGTGAACGTTGAGTCTATCACACCCGATCATCATGTGGTGTATCGAAACGTCGAACTGTCGCAATGGTGCACAGTCGGGGAGAACAAAATTTCATCTTGAAATTTTAGTGAGGGATCACCTTATAATGCTACCGGCGTTCTAAGCAAAATAAGGTGCATAAAAGGATTAACATCACATGCAATTCATAAGTGACATGATATGGTCATGATCTTGTGCTTCTTGATCTCAATCACCAAAGCACCGGCATGATTTTCTTATCACCGGCACCACACCATGATCTCCATCATCATGATCTCCATCATCATGCCACCATCGAGGTTGTCATGCTATCTATGCTATTACTACTAAAGCTACAACCTACCAATATAGTAAACGCATCTCCAAACACAAACGTTAGTTTAAAGACAACCCTATGGCTCCTGCCGGTTGCCGTAGCATCAACGTGCAAGTCGATATTAACTATTACAACATGATCATCTCATACATCCAATATATCACATCATGTCTTTGGCCATACCACATCACAAACATACCCTGCAAAAATAAGTTAGACGTCCTCTAATTTGTTGTTCCATGTTTTATGTGGTTGCTATGGGTATCTAGTATTATCGCATCTTACTTACGTAAAAACCACAACGGAGATGTGCAAATTGCTATTTAACCTCTCTCCAAGGACCGCCTCGGTGAAATCCAATTCAACTTAAGTTGAAGAAACCGACACCCGCCAGTCATCTTTATGCAACGAGTTGCATGTCAGTCGTTGAAGCCGGTCTCTCGTAAGCGTACGAGTAATGTCGGTCCGGGCCGCTTCAATCCAACAATACCACTGAATCGATAAAAGCCTAAGGAGGGCCGCAAATCAAACATCAATGCCCACATAATATTTTTTTCTACTCGAGATAACATCTACGCATGAACCTAGCTCATGATGCCACTGTTGGGGAATGTTGCATGGGAAACAAAAAATTCCTATGCACATGAAGACCTATCATGATGATGTCCATCTAAGGGAGGAGATTAGATCCACATACCCTTGTAAATCGCTAAGCGGGAAGCGTTAAGAAACGTGGTTGATGTAGTGGTACAGCTTCGTGATTGAAATCACCGTCGTCCCACGATCCGTTCCGATCTAGCGCCGAACGGACGACACCTCCTCGTTCATCACACGTACAGCTCAATGATGATCTCGGCCTTCTTGATCCAGCAAGGGATACGGAGAAGTAGATGAGTTCTCCGGCAGCGTGACGGCACGCCGGTGGTGGTGATAATCTACTCGTGCAGGGCTCCGCCCGAGCTCCGCAGAAATCTTATCTAGAGGACGAACTACGTTGTATAGGTTTGAGTTGCACGTGGCAATAGTTGTGTCTCAAAAGCCCTAGAACCACCAATATATATAGGAGGAGGGGAGGGGCTAGCCTTGGGGCTCAAGGGAGCCCTAGGGGCGCCGGCCGATTAGGAGGAGGTGGACTCCCACCCCAATTCGGATTAGGGGAAGGACTCCACTCCTTCCTTCCCACCTCCCTCTTTCCTTGTTTTTTTCTTTTCCTTTGGTATTTTTCTCTTGTGGTGCCATAGCCCTCTTGGGCTGGCTTCACCAGCCCACTAAGGACTGGTGCGCCACCTTAGGGTCACTGGGCTCACTCCCGGGGGGGTGGGCCCCTCCCGGTGAATACCCGGAACCCATTCATCACTCCCGGTACACTGTCGGTAATGCCCAAAATCTTTCCAGTGACCAAATGAAACCATCCTATATATCAATCTTCGTTTCCGAACCATTCCAGAAACCCGCATGACATCCGTGATCTTATCCGGTACTCCGAAAAACCTTCGGTCCCCAACACATATAACTCAACTATACTAAAACATCATCGAGCCTTAAGAGTGCAGACCCTGCGGGTTCGAGAACTATGTAGACATGACCCGAGACACTCCTCGGTCAATATCTAATAGCGGGAACTGGATGTCCATATTGGATCCTACATATTCTAAAAAGATCTTATCGGTTGAACCTCTGTGCCAAGGATTCATATAATCCCGTATAACATTCCCTTTGTCCTTCGGTATATTACTTTCCCGAGATTTGACCGTCGGTATCCCTATACCTATTTCAATCTCGTTACCCGCAAGTCTCTTTACTCGTTCCTTAATACAAGATCCCATGACTTACACTTGAGTCACATTGCTTGCAAGGCTTGTATGTGATGTTGTCTTACCGAGTGGGCCCCAAGATACCTCTCCGTCACACGGAGTGACAAATCCCAGTCTTGATCCATGCTAACTCAATGGACACCTTCGGAGATGCCTGTAGAGCACCTTTATAGTCACCCAATTACGTTGTGACGTTTGATACACACAAGGTATTCCTCCGGTGTCAGTGAGTTACATGATCTCATGGTCATAGGAATGAATACTTGACACGTAGAAAATAAAAGCAACAAAATGACACGATCACATGCTACGTTTACAGTTTGGGTCTAGTCCATCACATGATTCTCCTAATGATGTGATCCAGTTATCAAGTGACAACACTTGCATATGATCAAAAAACCTTAACCATCCTTGATCAACTGTCTAGCGAACTAGAGGCTTGCTAGGGACATTGCTTTGTCTATAGATCCACACATGTATCTATGCTTTCATTCAATACAATTATAGCATGTATAATAAATGATTATCTTGAAACAGGAAATATAATAATAACTAATTTACCATTGGCTCTAGGTCATATTTCCAACAGGTCCCTGTGCCCGTCGATTGAGAACGGAGAGACCTCGTCACTCCGAGCAGTACAACACATGCGTTCGCCTTCCCAAGGCTGGTGTGAGAGAGGGGGGCCGTGGTGCGACCACCGTCCCATCGCTCGGGAAGGCACGAGGATGGAGCCTGCCACTCCTCAGAAGAGGTGTCGGTGAAGGCGGCGGTGCAAGCGCACTGAGCGACCGCTTGCTCATCGCACGGATAGTGTGTGTCGGTCACAGAGTTAGTGAAGCTCGATCCAAAAAGTAGCCGGAGAACAGCTTCGCCCCCCTACCTGGCATGCCAAATGTCGAAATCGGGGCTCCGCAGACCAAGAAAGGTTCAAACTCCGGGGTGCGCTCAATAGTATACCCTGTTCTACCTCTCAACCTCAAATCCGATGCTCTCATGGCACGGTCTAAGGAAGGCGAACAAGAACACACAAGTAGTTTACCCAGGTTTGGGCCACCTTGCGGTGTAAAAGCCTACTCCTGCTTGTCTAGATTGCTAGATGTGGAAGACGAGTACAAAGACGGGTTCTTCCATCTCAAGGAAACCAATAAAGGAGGAATAGGATTTTACACTTCAAGGTGGCCTGAACCTGGGTAAACCGCACGTGTGTTCTTGCTCGTCTTCCTTAGCTCAAGCCATCAGAGAGTTGCGGTGAAGTTGATAGGTAGAACAGGGTACGAGAATGAGCGCACCCCAGAGTTCAAACCTTTCTGGGTCAGCGCAACCCCGATTTTGACAGATATTGATTGGATGGAAAGCAACTTGGAGAGGCTAGAAATCAAGATTCATATGATTGGAGTATAATATCTTAATCTCAATACATGAGTAGGTGGTTCTCTCTTGGAAAATGGATGGGGCAAGTGTTGGCTTGTTCTGAGTGCTCTCTCTACGAATGAGAGGGAGGTGGATGGGTTTATATAGGCATCTCCAAAAATCAAATTGTCGTGGTTTTGTCATAGCAGGTGTTCTTCTGAAAGGACTAAGTCTAGGAGCCATCGCAACTAGGTGGTAGCTTGAACGAGGTTGGTCAGAATCGAGAGACAAGAGTTTTACCCAGGTTCGGCCCCTCACGGTGATGGTAAAAGCCTACAACCTGCTTGATTTCTATTGACGATCATAGTCTGGATTACAAGGGCTCTATTACCTCTCGAGAGAGAGATATCAAAACATCTTTCTCGAGAGCTACCAAAACATCTATCTTGAGAGTCCTAAAAACATTTGTGTTTAGACTTGTCTATCTAAAAACATGTCCTTCTAATGACCCAAGGACTCCCTTTAAATAATAGATGAGGTCATGAGGGTTAGAAGTGATTCTCGGTTATACGCGTAGTCGGAGTCCTACTCTAAGTCCTCCATGTCATCCAATTTGGGACTCATCCTTAAGATGTGTCTCGTCTCTAGAGATGGCTCATGTCCATGAGCCACTGTATCTCCAAAGCCAGATTATGTCCAGACCCTGCTTATATCTGGAGCGTGCTTATCTCAGTGAGCTGTCTTATCCATGAGCTGGCTCATCTTCGCGAGCCCGCTTAGCTCTATGATCTAGCTTATCCATGAGGCGACTCATCTTTGTGAGCCTACTTATCTCTGTGAGCTCGCTTATCCATGAACCGGCTCATCACTCTGAGCGTGCTTATCTGTGAGCCTACTTATCCATGAGTTGGCTAATGTTCGCGAGCCTTCTTAGCTCTATGAGTCGGCTTATCCGTGAGCTATCTTATGCATGAATGGGCTCATATCTATGAGCCTTCTTAGCTTTGTGACACGTCTCATCCGTGGGCTGGCTTATCTTTAGAGTTAGAAAACTTGTCACATAATAGGTCACGTCAAGATTGTAACCGGTCAAGATTGTAGCGAGGTCGTGATTGTATACTACCAACTTAACTCTAGACATGACTAAACTCCATAAATGAATTATATCCAGAGATGACTTAACTCCAGAATGATTTAACTCCAGATATGACTTATCCTTAGATCTGAGTCTATCCGGTAACTCCCACGACATTAGCCCCTGGGTTAGCTTGAATGTAGGCTTGTATTGCATTCATCATAAGCTCCTGAAGTAAACAAAATAATTCATACATCAAGGGACTGGTTCGATGAGATGACCTATTTATTCAATGAACCAGGTCTTAAAAAGTGTGGGTCTATCTGTCATATTAACAATCTGGCTTCACAATCAAGTTGATCATGTTGCTTCCTCGCAGGAAAATAATAGGAATAATAACCTATCTCACATTGAGATGCTTTCTTGTTTTTCAGCTAAGAAATTATTGGGAATAAAAATACGTCCGATGTTGAGCCAGCTTTCACTGTTTTAGCTTAATGAAAAAATTTGGGAACCATAACCCGTCTGATCTTGAGCCAACTTTTAATGATTCTAGATCTTCTATGAATAACTTGGAAAAGTGAACTATGCAAATCTCCACAAAGGAAACGAAACCCGTCTCTCTCTAAATTGACAGCTTGAAGGTGTTCTTCTGTTTTTTATCTCCACGTTACCTATAGCACCCAAGCTCCAAGTTTATTAGTTGCATAAAAATAACATCTTGACTATGCAACCCTCAAGTTTTGAGTAATCATGCCAGAAGCAATCTCAGACTTGTAATATTTTTTAGACTTGTAAGACTTCAGCCATCGCAGCCCCCAAGTGTCTGGTTTTAATTCGTGTAGCAATCTGGGACTTGGACTTTGTCTTGAATGTTGTAGATATATAGTTGCAAATAGTGCAGCCCCCAAGTGTCTGGTTTCCTAGCCTGCGACAAGCACTACTGGAATCTGCTGGTTTGCCGACAACGAGAGCTGACGGCAAAGGACAGTTTAACTGATGGCAAAGGCTTCGTCGTTAGTGTGCTGCCGGCAAAGGTACCGGCCAAGATTTTATCGGCAATCACCTTCTTTGCCGACAGCCGGAGCTCGACCGACGGCAAAGACTTTGCCATCAGCTTTCTAGCACGGGCTGACGGGAAAGAGCAGTGGCGGCAACGGCGCAGGCCGAGCTCCGTTAGAAGGTTAACGGCAGGCTTTGCCCATAGCCATAGCAAAGCTGACGGCAAAGCCTCCCCTCTTTGCCCACAGCCGTAGCAGAGCTGACGGCAAAGCCGAAACCCCTGGGTCCCCTTGGCCGCCTCTTTGCCGACAACTGTAGCCCAGCTGACGTCAAAGCCGAAAATTTGGTATTCCCAGAGTTGCCAGAATACACAGGCTGCCGCCACGTGTCTTCTTTGCCGTGATTCCACCAACGGCAAAGCCTTTGCCGTCAGTAAGCTGTAGGCAAAGACCCTCTCTGCTTTTTTTCATATTTGTTTTCTGTTAATTCCCTGCATTTTCAAAACATAGATACAAACAACAACATATATATATTGAATTTGCCCCTGAACAGCACCACAAGTGCATCACAAAGTGCAAACAGCACAACAACAGTGCAAACAACACGAATATATGTCATTAAAGTGCAAACAAGATCACAAAGTATTACAAAGCATCACAAGTGCATCCACAAATACAATTGCATTACAAAGTTCATCTAAGACTACACAAGTGCATTACAAAGCCTCCAGCATCCATCCATATGCCATGATGCTTTATCAAAACCTGCATAATGAGAAAGAAGTTAGAAGAAGAATACAATAAGAAAGAAGTTATCAAATTAAGCTAAGAAATTAGAAGAAGAAGTGGAAGAAGAAGAAGAAGAACAAGAAGAACAAGAAGAAGTGGAAGAAGTGGAAGAAGAAGAAGAAGAAGATAGAGAAAAAGAAAGAAGAGAAGTTATCTTTTTCTCCTCTTTCTTCTTCTCTTATTTCTTCATCTCTTGTTTGTTCTTCTCTTCTGGTTTCTTTTAAAACTTTCTAAACTAATTATGTCATTTTTGAGCTCTAATATCAACTAGAATTTACTAAGCTAACTAAACCATGGCTAATATCAACTAGAATTTACTAAGCTAACTAAAGCCTGGCATAATCTAAGTTGATCTACACAATAAGAAGAATAAGAAGGAGAGGAATAACTTACCGAATGCCAAGCAACGAAGGAGAAGCTGCATCTCCGTTGGTCGCTGAGTTGCTAGGGCTCTCACCAGGAGAAGTAAAGGGATCGTGGGATTCAACTCTTGAATGATGTTGCGACAAGGAAAGAGTTAAAATATGTGGTTAGCACGGCGACAGACAATGGTATAAGACCGTGCAAGGTTGGTCATTGAAAGGGAACTCACCGTTCCCACCGGAGAAGGCATCGGCGGAGGGGGCGGCAAACCTTATTTCTCACACATAGCCTGCAAATTAGTTTTCAAGGAGTCAAAGAAATAGCCTTGTTGCGTCTCACACATAGCCTTGCTTCTCACACAATTGACTTACCGCAACGAAGTCTTGCATGGCCTTCGCATGGGCATTATTGTGTGCCCTCTCCTCGTCAAGCAACCTCTGCGTATTCCTGTCCCTCTCCTCCAACAAGAGCCTGGTGGCCTCCCTCTCCTTCATAAGTGCGGCCTGCAACCACTCATCAAAAGCAATTTTCATCATCCATCCAGGGAAAAAAGAACGAAAGAAATAATGAAGAAAACTAACCTTGATGGCAAGATCAACTGGCCTCGCGCGTTCCGTATTGCAGGAGGGGAGCTCGTTTGCCTCGACTTGATCTGAGATAGAGTCTCAGTGATAGGGATGAAGCCATCACACATGGCCAGCGTGCCATGACTCTTACCGCCACCAGAGATCATTAACGCCTCTGGATCGATAGGATTCTGGCTCGGGTCAAAGTCAGGCCCGCGCAGCTGTTTGACCACCTCAGAATAAGACGTCATCTTGTTGTAGGCGGACAGGCTTGTGCACGCCGACGGCCCGTCCCCCTCAGAATATGCCTTTGCCATCTTGTACGAGCCCTTATGGGCCATGCTAAACGCGGCGTATCCCTCAGGCTCGGGCTGGTTATTGTGTTTGGCCTACAGGAAAAGACAAAGAATTAGTACAACAAAAATCATGAACGAACAAATTATTGATGAAAGAAAACAAGGCACACATACCCATTTTTTGGCGTATTTCTTGATGTTGGCATTGCCTTGGTGGTGTGGCACACCAACCAATTGAGCACGACGGTCCTTGGCCATAGTGTGGGTGCTCAACCAAGCCTCTGTGCACCACCTGTCCGCTATCATCTCCCAACAATCCATCTTATCGGCCAACCATCTCGGGGGCACCTACGAATGTAAGTTAATGAAGAATGAAACTAAGTATTATAACTAAATAGATCTAACTAGCCCTAAGAATTGATCTTTGGAATGTACATACCTCCATGTACTCGGTCTTATCAAGGAAAATCTTTCGACATTCAGTCTTTGTCTTCGGCTCCCCTTGCTTGGCGTACCAATCTCAAACAGCCTGAACACGCAGCTCGTGCCTCGTGTTATTCAATAAACTCTTGCACTCTTTCAGGAGGTTCTTCTTGGCCGCCTCCTCCGTCCCCTCCTCGACCCTAAAGTAACTCTGCAATTATGCCAAATAGATGCACAGATGAATAGTGAAATGATTTGGAAGGAAATAACAATATATAACATTGTATACTTTTTATTGGGTAAAATAATAGTTACCCAAAAATCAGCCAACACCTTGTCGGCCACTCTCACGCAAACAACACCATTGACATGTGTGTTTTCCAGGAGCAGAGCGGCTTGGTAGTGCTCCCACTTGAGTCCTGGCTCGGGAACCATACCCTCATCGGGCAACTGCACTGTCCCGGGGAAGTGCTCCCTAAGTAAAGCACCAAGGAGGCAGTTTGGATTCCGGGTATTCTGCGGGTAAGCCCACCCCCTACATAATGATAAGGCAAAGACATTAGCTACTTGGTGAAATATAATGATATAAGGTACACAATATATATCAACTTACTTCTCGCCATCTGGCTTAATTAACGGCCTGTGCTACAAGTCCAATCGGTCTGGAACTCGTGTCATACCACGTTGGTAGACCGACTTGCTGGCAGCCCCCTCAGCCTCTGCCTCAGCCCCCTCCGCCTCAGCCTCCGCCTCAGCACCCTCCGCCTTAGCCTCCGCCTCAGCACCCTCCGCCTCAGCCCACTCCGCCTCAGCCTCCGCCTCAGCACCCTCCGCCTCAGCCCCCTGCGTCGGTGTCTGCTCCTGGACGGTAGGATCCCGCACCGGTGACACCCTCGTCTGCAAGGGTGAAGTGGATGAGACAGAAGTAGCTGAGGGTGGTGGCGACTGGCTCCTATCATGCAGCCTCCCTCTCCCACGACCACGTCCTCTGCCTCTCTTCTTTCCTACGCCTCTCCCACGGGGCTCCTCGGCAAAGCTCTGCAACAAAGTTCTCCGTAGTTGCCCAGGTGCTATCCTCAACTTATCCCCGCCTGCCATGTCTCACCACCTGTAACGATAAATATTTAAATAATTAGTACAAATTCAAGGACAACAATTAAATGAACAATAATAAATACATGAATAATTCAACTAATAATTGAATAATTAAACAACAATGTTTGGATGCATACAAAGTACTAATATTCTGGATCATCTGTCTCTTCTCCATGGTCAATTGAAGCAAAATCATCATCAGTATCACACGTGTCGTCATGACTGATATCGTCATCGGGTTCAAGGACATCATGTGGAAGGCCTTTTTGTAACCGATCAAGCATTGATAGCTCATCGGCATTGGTAACTTCTTCTACTTCCACTTCTTCCTCATCATCACGTGAGTCTTGTTCCTCCGTGTTCAGGGTGGGCGTAGAGCAGTTTCGGGTACGACATCTGACACCACGTGATTCTTGGAAAAATTCTCCATCATATGTTATTGGGTCAATTTGAGGTTCATAATCGTCTTCATTTGGGGGAGGTGGTCTAAGATGTGGCGGCACATCGAACACGACATACCAACCTTCTAGGTTCTTAACAGTTTGACGACAGTATGGTAGATAGAAAACTTGGGTGGCCTGTTGAGCCACAATATAGACATCGGCACCGCTTAACTGCCTGTCTTGTCGAATTTCGACAATCCCAAGATGTTCATGAGTCTGTCTTGTCTTAGTTGGATCGAACCAATGACATTTGAACACAACAACGTTCGGAGGATTTTCACCATAATAATGAAGTTCGTAGACTTCTTCAAGTCTTCCATAATACTCGACACCTCCCTCGCCTATAGCAGAGACAACGGAATTGTTTGTTTTTCGACAGGGCATTGAAAGCTCTTTGCTAGCAGTACGAAAGCGATACCCGTTGATGTCGTACTTCTGAAATGTACGGACCTTAAAGTCAAAACCATAAGCTATTTGTCTCAATTCATCGTCGACTTGCTTATCTGAATTAGCCTAGAAGTTAAGAAAAGATAGAGTTTAGTGTGTTACTCATGAGTAATAGCAACAAAGGAAATCACTTATTATATATAAGGGAGGTACCGTTTTTTTGAACTAAGAGATGAAACCGGGATAGCCGCCTCCTGTCTTTTCAAGAAGTTCATACTCGAGAATGGATTCTTTTCCGATTGCAACACCATTCGAGAATTGTTCGACATATCGACTGTATCAATTAATAATAGTTGTTAGACACAAAACTTGTTAAAAGTTGCGAAAAAATGTACAGAGCACTTACTCGATGTATGGCCGAACATCTGTTAAATTTTTCAATATATACATCGTTAGTGTGCGCCACTCCTCGACGCACAGCAACTTTGGTTTTCCCACACCAGAAGGTGCGAGCTTCCCTTCGAAAAGGCTGAGATTGGATTCACGTCGTTTGGGGTCGCCCAGATTGTACCGAGGCTTTGGATTATGCAAGCTGTGTATAGTGGCATCATAGTGTGCTGTTATGAAGTTTGCCGCCTCCTCGGTAATGAACGCCTCGGCCATCGATGCTTCAATTCTATGTTTATTTTTACATTTTCTCAAAGTGTCTTCTGCATTCTTTCAGTTGCGTAGCACCAACGATTTTGCACAGGGTCACCCAATCTTGCCTCGGTTGGGAGATGCAAAATCATGTGTTGCATCGGATTAAAGAGGTCCGGTGGAAAATCTTCTCTAACTTGCAGAGCAACTCAGGCGCCAACTCTTCCATGTCATCTATCAAGGCACGCGACAACTCATTAGCACAAAGAACACGGAAGAAATAGCTCAACTCGGCCAATACTAGCCATTCAGCCTCGGGGATATAGCCACGCAACATCACCGGCATTATCCGCTCAAGCCATATGTGCCAATCATGACTCTTGAGCCCAAATTTTTTCATTTTTTCAATGCTCGCTCCCCTCGCTAGATTCGCAGCATACCCATCGAGGAACAACAACTTTTTTTGCACCCACAAGAGGATTTCCCTTATTGCTCCCTTCTCAAGAGTGTACCAGGCAGGTGGTTTGGACCAATTTTTTCTTCCTTTCGGTTCTCGCAAGTTTAGTGATGGCCTATCACACAGAGTCTCCTGGTCAACTCTAGCCTTTGTATTATCTTTGCCCTTATCAGTGCCGAAAAATGTGCCAAGAAGGGCCTCGGCGATATTCTTTTCAGTGTGCATCATGTCAATGTTGTGTGGAAGTAAGAGGTCTTCGAAGTAGGGGAGATCCCAGATGCATGGCTTGTGGGTCCAGGCGTGTTCCTCATTATAACCCAAGAAATACCCTGGACGGTTTGGATCATGCTCCATAGATTTTAACTGTTCATTAATGTGTGCCCCCGTCAATGCAGGTGGTGCTGAGTGTTTGACAACTTTACCTTTCATGAAATTCTTCTTGTCTTTTCTGAATGGATGGTCCATAGGCAAGAACTGTCTATGCAAGTCAAAGCAGGAATACTTCCCACTAGCCGGCAACCAATGAAACTTAAGAGCTGCCTTGCATTGTGAGCATGGGAACCTTCCATGCACACACCAGGCAACGAAAAGCCCAAATGCTGGCAGATCATGCATAGAGTATTGGTACCAAACATACATTTGAAAGTTCTCTTTGTTAGCTGCGTCATATGTGTTGACCCCATTCACCCAAGCTTCTTTCAAGTCATCCATCAGCGGCTGCATGTACACACTCATATTCTTCCCCGGGTATTTTGGCCCTGGAACTATCAACGTCAGAAATATGTGCTTTCTTTGCATAATGGATGATGGTGGAAGATTGAGGGGAATGACAAATACAGGCCAGCAACTATATTGGGTAGCCGTCATACCAAAAGGATTGAACCCATCGAGGCTGATGGCGATTCGACAATTCCTTGGTTCTTTAGCTTTTTCCTTATGTATACTATCGAATGCCTTCCATGCGTCACCATCTGAAGGGTGTACCAACATCGGAACTCCGTGTTCATCTAATTCTTTCCTAATTCCATGTTTGTGCCATGTCATATGTTTTGCTGTTTCTTCGAGCATGTAAAGTCGTTGAAGTCTTGGTAGGATCGACAGATACCATAGGACACTCACGGGGATTTTGCTCTGCTTCTTCTCACCTTTACTGTTTTCTACCTCAACATATCTGGAGGACTTGCAAAATGGACAATATGTTTCGTCTGCATACTCTTTCCTAAATAAGGCACATCCCTTCTCACAAGCATGTATCTGCTCATACGGCATCTTGAGTGCACTAAGGATTTTGTCTGACTCATATAGGTTTGAAGGCATAATATGACCTTCTGGTAGAAAGCACCCAAATAGGGTCATCACTGAGTCAAACAGATCTCTTCCAATGTTGAACTGGGCTTTCAGAGCCATTACTTGTGCGATGGCATCTAGCGGAGAAATCTTAGTGTGCTCGTGAAGAGGACGTTTTGAAGACTCCAACATGGCATAGAAGGCTTTCGCGGATTCCTCCATCTCTTTGTCCTTGTTCCAAGCATCATCAAAGTCATTCACCATGTCTTCAATCCCTGTACCATGATCATCGGTGCGCCGACGCAACACCTCGTGTCTGTTACGTTGGGCCGACTCACCATGAAATGTCCACAAGGTATAGCCGGGAGTAAAACCACACATCTGCAGGTGTTTACCCATTACATCCTTTGTCTTTCACGAATAATTCTTGCACTTAGTACAGGGGCACCATGTTTTTGGCTGGCCTTTAGAAAACGTCGTTTCCACGAATTCATAGGTTTTGCTCAACCATTCATCGGTCATATCTCTCTAACTATGGTGATCGGTGTACATGCATTCATGATCAGTCATTGTGGCAAGCTAGCTACATAGTATCCACATATAAAACAATTTAAATTATGAATTCATCAAGTATGTTAAATTAATTATGGCCATTTTTTAATCATGGTTAATACATTGGGATGCACGGCATGCACACCTATCAGCTACTAGGTAAAGATGGGTCCTAATCCCACCCGAGTATGTGTAGATTGGGTCATTTCCCCATGCTCTACTCCCGACCCAACGCAAAATTTCGGCAGCACCTCCCCGCTGTTCTCCTGATACACGTCTCGGCGACTAACCGAGAGTATGTGTACCCGGAGAACAACAAGGAGGAGCTGTCGAAACTCTGCATGGGATCTGGAGCAAAGCGTGGGAAACGACCCAATCTACACATACCCGGGCTGTCCATGGATAACGTTGGACAATTCGAAAGAATCACCGTTATAAATATGCAAATGCATGCATATTTATGACAGGAACCCTTTCGAACAGGAGACGCATATTGGTTACGCAACACCTTTGCATTTTAATACTAAAAATACCTAGCTAGATAGTGTCATCAGCACGAAGGCCGGAACAGAGCAAAATAAAGGGGGTGGAGGAGGAGTTAACAAATGTGCTCACTTTCGAATGCAGGGGAGATCGTCGAAAACCAATCCCTCGCGGAGAAGCTACTGCACATTTAAATTCACTCAATCAACACAAATACGCACTCGCGGTAATTAAGCTAACTAATACTAACATCTATTATTAATAATTTATTATTCAAGTTTTGTTACTCTTCTCTTCTTCTATTTCTTTTCTTCTTATTATTTTCTTTCTATTGCTAACAGCTAGCTAACTAATACTAGCAGCTAGCTGACTAATACTAACAGCTAGTTAACTAATACTTACATGTAATAACATGTATTGCTAACTAAATCTAACTAAAAATCTACCACTAAGTAATTGCTAACTAAATTTAACTAAAAATCCACTACTAACAGATCTAACTAAGGCCTCCTTTGATTTGAAGGATTTTTCATAGGAAAAACGCAGGAATGCAAATTCCATAGGATCTAACTAAGGCTTCCATTTCAAACGTTTCATAGTATTTTCCTAAGAAAATTCCATAGGATCTAACTAAGGCCTCCATTGCAAATTCCATAGTAAAAACGTAGGAACGCAAATTCCACACGAACAAAACATGTATTTTCCTAAGCTTGCAATGACTGCCAAATCACTAGTTCCGATAGTTTTCCAACACTTTTCCTATTCCCATGTTTTTGCGATCCTATAAATCTAAGAGGACCTAACATAGAAAAAATAAACTAAAAAAACAAAAAAAGGGGAGGAGGAGCTCACCGGCGAGTCCACCGACGTCTGACGCGGGGCGGCGCGGGGCGGCGCAGGGCGGGGCGGGCGAGGGGCGGCGCAGGGCGGGGTGGGCGCTGGGCGGCGCAGGGCGGGGCGGGCGCGGGGGCGCGCCGGCGAGCAGGGGCGGCGCGGGGCGGCGCATGGCGGGGCGGCGCAGGGCGGGTCGGGAGAGTAGGGTGGAAGAGGTACGTGAGAGAGAGAAGAGGTCGTGGCACGGGGGGATAAGGCACGTGGCTTTGCCCTCAGCCAGCTGTCGGCAAAGACAGGCGTTAGTCTTTGCCCTCCGCCAGCTGTCGGCAAAGACAGCCGTCAGTCTTTGCCCTCAGCTGGCTGTCGGCAAAGACGGTCCCCGTTAAGCACTGGTCGAGGCGGCGACCGGGTTAGCCCCCTATGCCGTCAGCCTTCCTATGCCGACAGCTTTTTTGTCCTTTGCCGTCAGCTGGCTACCGGCTTAGATAAAGCGGACGACATAGATTTTCTTTGCCGTCAGCCCCTCCTATGCCGTCAGCATTAATTTTGGCTGAGGGCAAAGTCTCTTTGCCGTCAGCCCCGTGAAATTGCTGACGGCAAAGCTTAAAGCTGTCGGCAAATTATGTTTTTCCAGTAGTGAAGCTGGGGGTTTATAATTTCTCTTGTGTTCTCAAGGCTTCAGCCAATGTAGCCCCCAAGTCTTAAGAGTAGAACATAGTGATAGCTTAGGACTTGGTTTAAAAATAAATGTTGCAAATTTGGATAAATCATGGGTTGTTCATCTGAGTCTCCAATCATAAACTGAATGTTTTTCATTTCACGTGTGTTCCCCCAAGGGCTTCCCATCAGTATGTGATGGGATGGTTCTTCAATTTGCACCTTATGGGCTATTTTAAAGAATTGTACGTTGTATCCCCCGTGTGACGAGTCGGATGCCTGCAGCAACTTGGGACTTATATAGTTTGTAGATCCTCAACTGTGTAGTGTAGCCCCCATGAGTGCTTGTGAGTGGATTCCTAAGATCAGTTTTACAAAATAATATTTCCACATAAACCCCTTTTAGTTATTTTGACAAATCAAAACCTTGCTTTGGGGTTGCACTACAAGTCCCTGAATTTAAGGGAGTGCCTCCACCCAAAAAATTGTATTTTGATTCCAATATTAACATAAATCTTCCAAACCATGAAATCATTATTTTTAAAGCCATTTTCCTATTTTCTTTATATGCCCTTTTCTAAGGCCGAAAATGGTATTTCTAGATGGAAAATTATTTTTCTACCTAAGAAAAATCTGAGAAAACTTTGGAATACTCAACGGACATATATTTTCCATACATAAGAGTTTGAAACCCTAGTCGTGTTCAAAATAAGTGAGCAAACCTTTGAAAACCATTTCTGTCTATTTTGACATTTTGAAATATTTCCAAAGCAAATATTCTCAGTAAATTCCTAGAAAATTCTAGCATATCCCCCATGCTATATTTGATGATCATGCCAAGTTTCACCTCCATCGAAGGTGATTTGATTCACCAAATAATTTAGAAACCCTTTGTGTCCAGAATCAAGTTGGAGGAACTCTACATTGCAAAGTTTCTCCATTGGGTCTCAAAGATTGCTTGAGTGCTCAATACCTAAAATAAGGAGATCATGCCAAGATTTGGATTCGTGGGGATTGATTTGCTCACATTTTCTCACAAGAATGCAAATCTGCCCATTTGTGGGTATTTTCATGTTTACATTGTCAAACTTATCCAACGGAGCTCAAATTTGGTAGAGCCTCCTAATTATGCCTAAACCAAAATCCTGTTATCTTTCAATGCCTTTGGAGGAGGTTAAACTCTCCAAACATGCATCAAACACCTTTTGCCAGAATTGTAAAACAACATCTAGCAACCACCACACTCACTCCCTTCACTTCCAACTCATGTCACACATGGACTGTGCCCCTCCTCAACTGCAAACGAGAGGCCCAACACTGCTTCAATGAGAGGGAGCCAAAATCCCCATTTTAGCTCGTCAACCAAGGCTGGCAGAACTACTTTAACTCTCTCCCCTTGGCCAGCTTACTTCTTCACGGTTCCTAGCACCCAAAGGTCATCTACCCCACCTCCCAGGCATGCCAGACGTGTCCAAGATGCTCCAGAGTGCGCCAGCATGTCGTGGCATGCCAAAGTTGTGCTCTGGACATGCTACATGGCGCATCCGAGCCCCAGGGGACCAGCTCCAACCGGTTCTCGCCTCCACCCGTTGCCTGTGTTTGACCGCACCGACGACCGCATCTAGTTCAGCATTGGGCCGCTCTTCTTCCCCTCTCCTCTACCCCTGGCGACGCGTGCTCGCGCACGGCCGAGGCGGCCAGATGGACCTCGCCAGCTCGATGCGCCAAGGAGCTGACCCCACTCCTCCTAAACCACCGGCGCGAGCCCTCTCTCCCTCTCATGCCGTCGCAGCAAAACCGCCGGCGCCCCACCACTCTATGGCTCATCGCCCACCTGTAAATAGGCCACCCCCGACTCTTCCTGCACCACAAGCCTCTCCCTCCTACCTCCAATCAACCACCCCAGTTCCCCATTTTAGCTAAGAGAGACCCGGTACTCGAGATCGACCGAGGCCCTATCGCGTCGGAGCTCTGTCGATCTCGGGCTATAGGCACGCTCCACAGCCCCATTCACTTCCCTTGTGACAGCAGAGACCTCCTGAACCTTCTCCACCACTCGCTCGTCCTTCTCCCTACCCATAGCACCGATTCCGATATCTTCCCGAAGCGTCTCCGACGCGGCTCCATCATCGCCGTTGACACATGCCACCTCAGTCATCCCTTCGACCATCATTTGGTAGGCGGAGGAGCCACGAGTCTATTCCCATACTCGCCTGACCTCGAGAGCCCCGAGTTGTCGCAGGTGATCTGTCCCTCCTCTCTGTCCAGAGGTAGAAGACGACCTTGATAGGGGGACAACACATGTCGGCGGCCGTATCGTCCCTCTCTCTCACCGTAGTCACAGGCCATAGGTCCCCGCGCATCAGCTTTAAACCTGGCAGCGCGGGCGCCTGGGCGGGCTAGCTGTCTGGTTGGCCGGTTGGCCAGCTGGGCTGGTCCACCTATTGGCCGAGCAAGGCCAGTGAGATGGATTTTTTTTCTTTTCATTAGGGTTTCTAAAATAAATCCACATGATTAAATATTTATCCAAACATAAATATTTTTCTGCCATAATTCTTGTGCAGTATTTAACACTCCTGTCTATGGAATTTCCATGAAAACTTTTATGCATAAGTTTATTTTAAAACATAGTTTAATCATTTTTAACTTCTGTTAAAAAGACTTTAAAAATACTTTTTCATTCCAAAACTAGAAACAAACATTTTGATATGTAACAATAGGATTTTAAAGAAGAGGGTAATATTTTTTATGTGAGTTTGTACTCTGTTTTTGGTTGTGGTTCTTATTATTAGTATTCTTATTACCATTACGCCGATAGATCACGCGCTTGACGAAGGACTTGGACCCGAAGACCTCAAAGACCCAGGATACTTAGCTGATCCAAGCAAGCAGCCCTTTGACCGTGACTGACACAATGTTTTATGCATGACATGTTGATTACTTTATTCCAACGCATATAGTTATGGTTAATCGATACACCCCGGTATGGTGTTACTGATGGCTCCTCTGGAGCACTTGCATTTGAGCATGACCTTACCATCTATGAGGGTCATGCAGATAAAGTTGACAAGTAGTTAGTAGTGCTACACATAAAATGAGCATATGCACGGTGCCGGTAACACAGAGGTGATATCAAAGGTTTTACGAAAAACCCGTCGGGTGCGACTAATGCCCTAAAGGTGAAGGTGTTGAGCTGGATGACCACTTGAAAAAGATGTGGTGTACCAGAAAGGTTTTGTGTGACTGGTTTCGAAAATGGATTAGATTTTAGAAGTGTTGACCGTACCAACCTTACATGTGCGACCACGATAACCCTTTATGGGGTGGGGTTGTGTTGATTACTCTGGTCACGCTAGTAAAGAGCCCACATTACCACTGGCGGGAGTGATATGGTCACTCTCTTGACGGGGTCGTGCCAGGTAGGATGACTATGTCGTTTTTATGTGTTCCGAGCACACCGTTGGTCCCTGGATGGATGGTATGGTCTAGAGTGGGTGCTCATAAGACGGACATCATGTGGGCTGGGTACCAATCGACTGGACTCTTTTTCTAGTGTCGTGAGTGGAAAGGCATTGATCAGGTACTTACCTCGAGTATGTTATATACCACGAGTCGTGGATGACACAGAAGTTTCATGTATCTCGTGGGTACAGTGTACAACCTCTGCAGAGTGTCAAACTATTCAAATAGCCGTGTCCATGGTCAAGGACAGTTGGGAGGTGCTGCTTAAACTACGTCTAGTGTTTTCTGCATAAAGCAAGGGTGCATGTGTATAAAGGAGTTACATGACTAAGTGATTACTTGGTCAAGTTGGTGACTAGACATGGAGGATGAACATGAGGTGTTCAGTACTCGGAATATATATATTGATATTTGTAACCTGTCCTTAGGGTTACTACTTACTTATTGATGAATGACTAAATACATGAAGATGTCTACGCATTAATAATACCTGCTTTCCGCAAAGCCTGCAATATTCTTAATATTACATTCAATTGCATAACCCGCATCGTGGGCTGTTATTTTGTTACCACTAGTTATTTTGTTGACCAGACATGGAGGAACCAGAATATGGAGAACAATTCGTCATCGAAGACGGACACGCGGACTAGGATGCTTCCCAGTCAAAATGCTTGTTGGTTAGGCTGATGGTATGGGTTCACGTTTACTACCAAGAATTCCGCTAGTAGTTGAGTTGGTGTGATTGACCTTCTTGATCCTATCTATGTAAGACTTGACCATAATGGTCTTTATTTGTTTGAGACGTTAATTTGGATGTAAGACTCTTGATATTCAGTATCTGTGTGTTCAGTCAACATTGATCTCTAGGATCACTGAACACGTTCATTTGGCGATCTCGGCTCGTAAGTCAGGTCCCCACAGAGCTGGTATCTGAGCCATCCTAACTGTAGGAAGCCTTAGGTAGCATGGACATTAGCCGCGACGGATAGCACATTCAGTCCTTACACTGGGGGTTATATACACCCATACAACCTCTCTATACCATTCACAACATTCTAACGTCTCTCCTAAAACCATGTAGATGGCCATCGTACCTGAGACACTCCTGGAAACTGGCTTTCCCCTACTTCTGGGAGACAATCAGGAGAAGTGTCAAGTACGCCGAACACCCATTTTCCTCTACCACGAGCATTGGGTCAATGCCAGCACAAAGGAATATCACGTGGACGTGATTGTCAAGGAAAATGACTACCCCGGGAGTTGTTTCTTTGAAGGGCCATAGATGGAGACTCTGGTATTGGCAGTTGAGGCGATAGTATGAGAGGCACTCGTTCACATCCGCGACTTCCTTCTAGAGATGGCTGATGAGCGGGCTACCCGCCACCTGCCATTTGTTAAGGTTAAGGATGATGGGAGTTGGACCCTAAACCCATCCCCGGAGGGAGGGTCACCACTCAGGCTTGAGACCTCCTTCAGCCTCTGTGCTAACAGCTTGGTTCACAACCTGATCAAGGAGTTAGTAAGGCTACGCCAAGAACTCCATCATGTCCAAGAACTACTCCGCCAAGAAAAGATGAATGCAACCAAGATCAAGAAAGAAGGAGCACCCGAAGGACAGCCTGCTGTCGCATCCAAAGGAGGAATATCGTCACACAAGGTCACCCCCATTCGGAGTCGTCGCCTGATCGCCGAGGAGTTTACTGAGCTCTTCACCGCTTCTCCGATCAAGCGTCGTCGCGATGGACTACTTCCTTCCCCCACACCCTTGACGCGAGGTGATGCCCGCACAGATGATGATGATGATCAAGACCCCGAGGAACGCGAATATGAGACCGAGCAATCCTCTACTTAGTATGGACGTCATAAGGCGAACTAGGATTCCCCATGCTAAGTTGAGTCTTTATAATGGTTCATATGAAACCATGTATGCTTGTAGTGTGTGCTTTCTGTTTGTGTCTCTATGCAAGCCGTGCTTTTGCCCTAGGCAACATGTAAGAGGCTACGTCATTTATTTGCATCAGGGTTCTGCGACACTTCTTGTTTGACACACTTGCACCATACCAAACCCCCTTATGAAGGAATGTTTCCCCCTATGTTATCCTCTTGACCATTTTGGGATATTGACTTGACTGCTCCGAACGGGATGGTGATTGTTACTCGCACCAGTACCTTCGGCCAACCCAGCACTGGCGAGTCTAGCCAGAAGCCAGGAGTCGGTGGGTCTGCACAAGCTAGAGTTCACGAGGAGCAGCCCCAAGCCGACATTGCCCCGCCACCGCCTCCTCCGGAGGACCTCACTGTGGCCCAGTTCCTCCAGGATCTCCGTGAGGAATGCCACGCCAACAACGCCGCTATCCAGCAGATAGCTCAGGCCATATTGAACAACCCACCGCATGGCATAAATGGCAATGGTCGCTCCACTCTTTCAGAGTTCATGATGACTACGCCTCCAATATTCACTGAGACAACTGAACCCCTGGATGCCAATGACTGGATCTGCACCATTAAAGACATCCTCGCACTGGTTAAGTGCACTGACAACCGTGAAAAGGTTCTCTATGCCTCTCACTATCTCGGAGGCACTGCCAGGGCTTGGTGGGGTGGGTTCCAAATCATGCAAGGCACACATGTTATCACTTGGGTTTTCTTCAAGGACAGGTTCCGTGCTGCTGACATTCCCTCAGGAATGATTGCAATCAAGAAGTGAGAGTTTCGTGCACTGAAGCAAGGCAGCAGCACAGTCCAGGAGTACCTGCAAAACTTTAACCTTTTGTCGAGGTATGCGCCTGATGATGTGAGCACTGAAACCGCCAAGGTGGAACGCTTCATGGAAGGGCTTCAGCAGTAGCTATAGTATCAACTTGTTGTCCGTGATTGCTGGACCTTCTGTGATCTGGTGAACAAGGCTCACATGCTTGAAGACAAGCGTCGTGCTATAGATGATACTCACAAGCACAAGCAGATGGGCAATGGTGGTCCCAGGAACTAGAAGGACCGTCTGTGGGAGACAGCACCGGCAAGGCCTAACTATCAGCAGTAGTTGTACAAGACCCGTGCAGCTCTCCCGAGCTTTCATCCTCAGCAGTATGCCAACCCCAAGCCGGTGTTCAACCCACCCAACAATAGTGGGGGCAAGCCCAACATCCCTAGGCAAGTCACTTGCTTTGGGTGTGGACAGCCTGGACACTACTCCAAGCAATTCCCCAACAAGAAGCCCGATGCACATTGCACCAATACGCCGAATCAAGGACAAGGTCATGGAGCACCAAACAAAAATCAGGCTTCCCGCAACCTGCAATACCACAACAGGGGACGTGTGAACCACATATCCGCAGATGAAGCCCAAGAAGACCGGGACTACATACTGGGTACGTTCCTCGTCAACTCCACTCCAGCAACAGTATTGTTCGATTGTGGTGCTTTGCATTCTTTTGTCACCGAAAGGTTTGCTATGAAGAGTGGCTTGAAACCTATATTCCTAAAGTGTCGAATGGCGGTACAGACTTCGGGTGAAGTATTGAGGACCAACATAGGATGTAGGGGAGTTGGGATCAGCATTAACGAAGTAGACTTTGTAGCAGATCTCATCGTCCTTAAGTCGTAAGTCTTGGACGTGATCCTTGGTATGGACTGGTTGGCCAAGCACCATAAGCACACTGGACTGCTCCAGTAGGGCAATCACCATGACCAGTAACAAAGGGATCAAGGTCCAATATGTTCCTGAGCCTACCTCCGCTCATGTTTCGTAGGTTAACTGCCTGTCGGGAAAAGAATTGGATCTAGTGCCAGTGGTATGTGAATATCTGGACGTCTTTCCCGATGAAATGCGTGGGATGCCTCTTGACCGTGACATCGAGTTCATCATCGAGCTCATGCCCAGGTCAAGGCCTATCTATAAGATGCCCTATAGAATGGGATCTGAGGAATTGGCAGAATTAAAGAAGCAGATAGTCGAGAAGCTGAGGAAGGGATTTATTCGCCCTAGTTTCTCCCCTTGGGGATCACCTGTTCTATTCGTGCCCAAGAAGGATGGGATTATCAGGCTTTAAGTTGATTACTGTTTCCTCAATGAAGTCGCGATAAAGAACAAGTACCCACTCCCCAAGATTGAACATCTATTCGACCAGTTAAATGGTGCCAAGGTATTCTCCAATATCTCTCTCAGATATGGGTACTACTAACTAAAGATTTGGCCCGAAGACATACCAAAGACGGCATTGGTGACCAGGTATCGCATGTATGAGTGCACTGTCATGTCATTTGGGTTCATCAATGCCCCAACGTACTTCATGTACCTCATGAACAATGTCTTCATGGAATACGTTGACAAGTTTGTTGTCGTCTTCATCGATGACATACTCATGTTCTCCAAGTCCGAAGGAGAACATGAGCAACATTTGAGGATGTTGTTGGAAAAGCTTCGAGAGCATAAACTTTACGCCAAATTCAGCAAGTGCGAATTCTGGATACATTTAGTTGGATTCTTGGGTCATACCATGACGGCAGATGGGTTGGTAATTGATCCCACCAAGATTAATACGGTAACAATCTGGGAATCGTCGATCGATGTGAAGGAAGTCAGAAGCTTCCTTGGACTCACGAGATATTACCGCAAGTTCGTGGGAGGATTCTCTCGCATCGCCCGACCAATGACTCAGCTCTTGAAGAAGGGAAAGAAGTTCGAATGTACGCCGGAGTTTGAAGAAAGCTTCCGATAATTGAAGAAGAGATTAGCCACCGCCCCGGTACTGGCTACTCCACATATCAACAATGAGTTCTTGATATACTGTGAGGCAGCAAGAGTAGGGCTCGGTGGCATTTTAATGCAAGACGGTAAGGTCGTGGCTTATCTGTCAGGACAACCGCTCCCTCATGAAGAGAACTACGCCACGCACGACCTCGAGTTGGCGGCTTTAGTTCATGCCTTGAATACATGGCAACATTACCTTTTGGGGGAAGAGATGCGAAATATACACCAACCACAAGAGTCTGAAGTATACTTTTACCCACAAGAAATTGAAATATGAGGCAACGTAGATGGTTTGAGTTGCTTAAAGACTACGACCTTAGCATTCAATACCATCCCGGTAAGGCCAACGTGGTAGCAGGCGCCTTGAGTCGGAAGGCTTGCACCTTGAATGCCATGATCAAGGAAAGGCTACCCGCTCTACATGAGGAGCTGGAAAGCTTCGGGTTGGAGCTAGTCGAACCAGGATACCTAGCAAACCTCGCAGCCAAACCCACACTGATGGACGATATTAAAGAGGCCCAGAAGGGACACGAGAGCATTAAAGGCATTAAGAGGAAGATTAAGGAAGGAAAGGACCGAGGATTGTCATTGGATGAACATGGAGTTGTGTGGTTTGGGAATTGCATATGCGTAACCAACAAGGCTGAACTCTAGAATTTAATCTTGCAAGAAGCCCACGACACTCCATACAAGATGGTGGGACCATGATGTATCAAGACCTTAGAGAAAGATTCTGGTGGCATGACATGAAGAGGGAAATAGCTTCATATGTCGCCAAGTGCGACGTATGACAACAAGTCAAGGCTGAGCACCAATGACCTGTTGGGCAGCTACAAGCCCTCCACGTTCCTGAATGGAAGTGGGATAAAATCTATATGGACTTCATCACCAGTGTGCCTAAGTCACGCAATGGACACGACTCCATATGGGTCATTGTAAACCATCTGACCAAGGTAGCCCACTGCATCCCTATCAGCACCACGTACGATGGTAACCAGTTGGCCAATCTATACATCCATCGTCTCATGAGTATTCATGGGGTTCCCAAGGAAATTGTGTCCGACCGATGCACGCAATTCACCTCTAGATTCTGGAAGAAGTTCCAAGAAGCTCTAGGAACTAGACTCTCTTTCAGCACCCCCTTTCACCTGCAGACCAACGGAAGACGAGACGAGTAAATCAGATACTTGAGGATATGCTCCACGCTTGTATCTTGGCACATGGAACCAAATGGGAAGACTGTCTGCCTTTCGCTGAGTTCTCTTACAACAACAGCTATCAGTCCAGCCTCCAGATGGCCCCATTTGAGGTGTTGTACGGATGTAAATGCCACACTACCCTAAACTGGTCCGAGACTGGTGAAGCATTGATTTTTAGGCCAGATATTCTCCGTCTCGCTGAAGAGAAGGTGCAACTCATCAGGGAGCACCTAAAAGCTGCCAAGTTGCGGCAAAAGAGCTACGCAGATTCACACCACCGAGAAGTGGAACTCAACCCTGGAGATCAAGTGTACCTCCACGTCACGCCTCTCAAGGGGACAAAGTGTTTCCACGTCAAGGGAAAGCTTGCTCCGAGGTGCATTGGACCTTTTAAGATCACTACCACGCGTGGAGAACTTGCTTACCAGTTGGAGCTACCTCCAAAACTTTCGGGTGTATATGACATCTTCAATGTGTCACAACTCCGGAAGTGCCTTCAAGCGCAAAACCGTCCAGATCTTTATAAGGATGTTGATCATAAAGCGATTGACCTTCAGTCGGACCTCACTTATCGCAAGAGACCGATCCGCATTCTGGATGAAGCCGAGCGATGTACTCGAAGCCGTACCTTGAGGTACTTCAAGGTCCAGTGGAGTAACCACACCGAACTAGAGGCTACATGGGAACGTGAAGACTATCTTAGATCCGAGTTTCCATACCTTTTCATCACCTAGCTTAGGAATCTCGCGGACGAGATTCTTGTAAGGGGATAGGTCTGTCACCCCCTGTTTTCACCTCACTTTGTCTCTGTTGTCCATCTTTCAAAATTTTGTATAAAATTAAAAATTTAAGTGATTACCATGAGAGCCTTGATTGTGATTGTTGTATGAGTGCTTGTGAGTGGATCCCTAAAATCAGTTTTACAAACTAATATTTTGACAAAAACCCTTTATAGTTATTTTGATAAATCAAAACCTTGCTTTCGGGTTGCACTACAAGTCCCTGAATTTAAGGGAGTATCTGCACCCAAATATTGTATTTTGATTCCAATATTAATATAACTCTTCAAAACCATGAAATGGTTGTGTTTAAAGTCATTTACCTATTTTATTTGTATGCCCTTTTCTAAGGCTAGAAATGGTATTTCCGGATGGAAAATTATTTTTCTAACTTAGAAAAATCTGAGAAAACTTGGGAATACTCACAGGACATATATTTGCCATATCTGAGCAAACCTTTGAAAATAATTTCTGTCTATTTTGACCTTTTCCAAAGGAAATATTCTCAATAAATTCCTAGAAAATTCTACCATGTCCCTCATGCTATATTTGATGATCATGCAAAGTTTCACCTACATCCAAGGTGATTTCATTCATCAAATAATTCAGAAACCCACTCTGCCTAGAATCAAGTTGGAGAAACTCTACATTGCAAATTTGTCCATTGGGTCTCAAACTTTGTAGGAGTGCTCAATGCCCCAAATAAGGAGATCATGCCAAGATTTGGATTTGTGGGGATTGATTTTCTCAAATCTTCTCACAACAATGTAGATCTCCCCATTTGTGGGTATTTTCAAGTTTACATTTTCAAACATGTCTAATGGAGCTCAAATTTGGTAGAGCCTCCTGATTATGCTTAAAACCAAATCATGCTAACTTTCAATGGATTTGGAGGAGGTTGACCTCCTCAACCATGCAACAAACACCTTTTGCCAGACTTGTAAAACAACATCTAGCAACCACCACACTCACTCCCTTCACTCCCAACTCATATCATAGATTTCATGTGGCCCTCCTCAATTGTAGAAGAGAGGCCCAACACTGGTTCACTGAGAGGGAGCCAAAATCCCCATTTTAGCTCATGAACCAAGGCTAGCACAACCATTTTAACTCTCTCTGCTTGGCCAGCTTACTTCTTCTCGGTTCCAAGCTCCCAAGGGGCATATATCCCACCTCCCAGACACGCCAGACGGGGCCAAGACGCGCCAGCATGCCATGGCATGCCAAAGCTGCACTCTGGACGCGCTACAGGGCACACCCAAGCCCCAGGGGACCAGCTCCAACCGGTTCTCGCCTCCACCCATTGCTCCTCTTTGACCGCATCGACGACCGCATCCAGGGCAGCATCGAGGCCTTCTTATTCCTGACGAGGGAGTAACCCCGGGGTAGGCTAATCGAGCCTACTCCTTTGCCTTCTACATTGAAGGAAAAAGCACGACTCATTTAATACGGCCCAATCCCCCTGGCCGGCTAGGAAGCTCCTGCCGGCAAGGGGCGTGACGACCGAATCTCCCTGGTCGGCTAGGAGATTGTGCCGGCTAGGGGTGAGATGCCTAACTTCCTTTGGCTATCTAAGACGCGTCGGTCGGCTAGAGGCGAGACGGTCGTTCCCAGGCCGTCTAGTGAGGCGGCTAGCCGTCTAGGGAGCTCAAGTCACATCAGACCGTTGGTCATGACGATACCCTACGGTTAAAGGTGAATACGTGTTAGCCAAGGTACAGGATTGGAGCACACGGTACGTATAGTGTCAGCGGCCATGCCGCTGACCTACTGTGGCTCCGATCTGTCAACCATGGACAATATCAGGCCGTCGAACACCCACTCCATTACCACACTCGGCGTGGGAACAGTGGAGACGACTATACTGGCAAACCATGACGAATCTCGCAAGACGATGCCCGATGTACAACACGTGTCCCTCGTCGGCCCTACGCGAGAGCCTCATTGGCCACCCTGCGGGTCCCATAGCCAGATGGGACCTCGCAGCCGGCGGGCCCCTCCAACGACAAGACAAGACCACTGTGGACCCCCTGGCCAGCCGGGTCCCACTCATATACTTTTATCCTTATTGTAGGTCGGTGGATTCATCTATAAAACCCCCCGACCTCCCTCCATGTAGAGGGTCGGTGAGTCATTCACACACACACTCATACAGGAGAGGTAGACGTGAGCCGGCTTCTCCTTCTTCCTCCTCCGTAGAACAGCTCCAGGAGCACATTGTAGCCTCATTGGTGCATTATACATTCCGATAGGATTAGGGGTGTTATCTCCATGGAGAGCCCCGAACCTGGGTACATCGTGTGTTCCATGCTTGTACCAACCCCATCCTCAGTGCCCGCCGGTGTCCCTTCGGTTCCCACCATCTTTAGCCTACCCATAGCATATGTTGTGAGCAAACACTGACATTTGGTTCCCACTGTGGGGCCGTCCGCGGCATCTACCGGATTTACACGCTGGGCAGTGCCCTTCGCCAACACCGCCGGATGCTTCGCGTCCGGACCGATCAGCATGCATGTGGAGCTTGCCCTTGAGGAGGTTTCTGCGATGTTGATCGAGGTCCCAGTCTATCTCATGGATTCTGATGGGGAGTCTGACGATGAGTCGCTCCCCAGCGTTGTCATCGCCGTTGTTGCAAACCTCTACGTTCTCTTCAGCGACCTTCGCTTCGATGATGGATCTCGCTACCTCGGCGAGGACATCAACATTGACGCGTTATGCACTAGCTTCAGTAGGCTCTCCCTCGGGGAGACGCCTGCGCTTGATGACTACCCTAGCGAGGTGTTCCTCTTCGACGGTCCACCATCATATGCGGGCTGTCTTGCCCCACATCACGTCGCCATCGTCTCCAACCTCAGGGAGGTGATGGTCATTGGCACCGGCACCAGCAAGACTCACGGCAAGGCGTCAGTAGATGCGGCTGATCCCGCTCCGGGATCAGCCGACACGCTTCATGCTGCCCTTGTCGGCTTGAAGACGCCTATCGCCACCTCTGCAAACCCCATCGATGCACGGGCCTCGCTAGATGAGGCTCGCGGGAAGATCCTGGAGAAGGGCATTGTCATCGCCGCGGCCAAACGCCGGAAGGAGGCCACATAGCGTGAGTATAACTCCGCTTACGGCCTCACTCCAGCTGTTGATGGCCCTAGCCGGCTTGGCGCGGTCCATGGCCGTGGCCGGGTCATTGCCGATATCCTAGGCGGCAAGCAGCCCATCTACAATACCCGTGCGGCCAACTTGCGGGCTGCTTAGGCGCCATGGTAGAAATGCAAAGTTTGGAGAGCATGGAGCGTGTCCTTCAGGAGAAGCTGGTCAAGGATCGCCTTGATGCCGCAAATGAGCAGCAATCACTTCTTGACCCTGGTTAGGCACAATCGGTGTCTCCGTGAGCCGATCCCGGAACACGTCGCAACTCCAGCGGTCGTCATCATGCCGAGGGTTCTTCCTCGCATCGCACTTCCGGTCGGAAGGGCGAGGCCAGCCAAGACAAGCGTTCACTGCACCAGAGCGAGCCATCTTCAAGCCGGCGTCGTAGAGATGGTGGCAACAAGGGGATTCGGTGCGTCAGGTTCCTCCTCCGAATTATCGGGAGGGGGCGAACGCCACAAGCTCCCAGGACACCCTTCCGATCAAAGCCCGGATCGGCCCTCGCGTCCCGCAAAGCGACAGCGATGCTCGCAGACGCCTCAACCTTCTGGCGCAGTCGGCCCTCCTTGTGGAGGATGGTCCCATTGGTCCGACGTGCTTCGGCCCTCAGATCCGAGGGGAGCCGTTTCGCAGAGGATTCACTCTTCCTCGCGACACCCCCAAGTACAATGGCATAGCCAGGCCAGAAGATTGGCTGATCGACTACACCACTGCAGTCGGCATCACCAGGGGTAACAAGCGCGTAGCCGTCCACTACGTCCCACTCATGCTGACCGGCTCGGCTAGAACATGGCTCAACAACCTTCCAGCCGGCAGCATCAACTCCTGGGTTGATTTTGAGGGGGCGTTCCTCCCCAACTTCACTGGCACCTACAAGCGCCTTGGTCGCCCTCGCGAGCTGTCCATGTGCGTCCAGAGGCCAGACGAACCCCTTCGCAACTACGTCACGCGTTGGACAGAGCTGCGCAACTGCTGCGAAGGAGTGCATGAGGTACAGACCATTCAATATTTTATTGACGACTGCCGAGACGACACTCTACTCAAGCACAAGCTCATGTGCTCCGAGCCCACCTCTCTGGCGGTGCTCATGGAGAAGGTGGACAAGTACGCCACGGCCGACTCTGCAGTGCGAGTCAAGGTCACCACCTCGGACAAAATTATCCCCATGCCCACTACTCCCAAGCCTGCTGGCGACAATCGAGGCGGCCAGAACAACAAGCGCAAGGCGGATCAACTTGATTCACGCTCCACAAGCAAGCAGGTGGCTAGCATGGAGGAAGACGCGCTGACTACTCAAGCCGGCTCTCAGTGGCAGCGGACCAGCAAAACAACTGGCAGCCCAAGCTCACCTTCAAGCAAATGCTCGACGCGCCATGCAAGATGCATACTGGGGCGAAGCCGACCACTCATACCCTCCGACAGTGTAGCTTTGCACAACGACTGTCGCGGAGAGAAGGTCTGGTGGCTCCCCTAGGGGCAGCTGCTGCGCCTCGTGCTCCGGCTCCTGGGCCGGCTCTGGCTCGACCACCGCCGCCTCACAACGATGGCTGTCTCCACGACGATTATCCCCAACAAGACGGAGCTTACGTCTTCTTCACCAGCGAAGGTGATGACAAGCACAGCCAGCGACAACACCACCGTAAGGTAAACGCAACTGTCCCCCCGGTTCCCCAATTCATGCATTGGTCTGAAAAGCCAATTACGTGGAGCCAGGATGACCATCCTA
Organism: Hordeum vulgare subsp. vulgare; assembly: GCF_904849725.1. Taxonomy (NCBI): domain Eukaryota; kingdom Viridiplantae; phylum Streptophyta; class Magnoliopsida; order Poales; family Poaceae; genus Hordeum; species Hordeum vulgare. The sequence continues at coordinate 262,827,105 of NC_058519.1, read as the reverse complement.
CGGTGATGCCAAACCCTGGCTCATAGGCGCTTGTCCTCGACCCCACTTTCGCCTCCAAGAGGCTCACCTCCGGTTCTCCCGGGTGTTGGTCGACGGCGGAAGTAGCATAAACATCATCTACCGCGACACTTTGCTCAAGCTTGGGCTAAAGTAGAAGGACCTCTAGCCGACCAGCAATGTCTTCCACGGCATCATGCCGGGACAGTCCGGCTCGGCGATCGGCAAAATCCAGCTGCATGTCCTTTTCGGTGACAAGGCGTACTTCCGCCGAGAGCCAATATGGTTCGAGGTGGTGGATCTCAAAACCCCATACCTTGCGCTGTTGGGCAGGCCGGCTCTGGCCAAATTCATGGCCATCCCCCACTATGCGTACCTCAAGTTGAAGATATCGGGTCCAAAGGGCATCATTACCATCGCTGGCGACTACAAGAAGATGCTCAAGTGCGCCCACGACTGCAGACGTCTGGCCGACACATTGGTGATTGATCAGGAGAAAAGGCAGATTGACCGGCTCGTAGCTCAGGCTACCGAGCAGCCGGCAATCCCTATTCCACCATCCCAGTCCGCCGCCGAGGGCTCATTCGACCCGGCTAGGGAAACCAGGCAGGTGCCACTAGACCCGACGAACCCTAAGCAGTGCGTCACCATCGGTGCTAATCTCAGCACCAAATAGGAAGGCGAGCTCGTCGACTTCCTCCGTGAGAATCGGGACATCTTTGCATGGTCTCCAAAGGACATGCCTGGAGTTCCGAGGAAGTACGCCGAGCACAAGCTTCATGTGCGGCCGGATGCCAAGCCGGTGAAACAACTCTTGCGCCGCATCGCCGAGGGGAAGCGGCGCACAATTGGAGAAGAAATCGCGTGGCTGCTCGCAGCCGGCTTCATAATGGAGTTTTTCCACCCGGACTGGTTGGCCAATCCAGTCAAGGTGCTGAAGAAGAACAACACATGGAGAATGTGTATCGACTACACGAGCCTAAATAAGGCGTGCCCGAAAGACCTTTCACCTTGCCGAGGATAAATCAAGTGATCGACTCCACAGCCGGCTGCAAACTGATGTCCTTTCTGGACGCTTATTCTAGCTACCATCAGATCAAGCTGGATTCGGCAAATCGACTGAGGACCTACTTCATCACGCCCTTCGGGGCCTACTGCTACACCACCATGACATTCAGTTTGAAGAACGTTGGTGCCATGTTTCAGCGCTGCATGCGGCAATGCCTCCTGCCGCAGATCGGCAGGAACATGCACGTCTATGTGGATGACATCATCGTCAAGACCAAGCAGCACTTTAGTCTCCTTGAAGACTTGCAGGAGACGTTCACCAATCTGTGCGAGTACAAGATCCGGCTCAACCTGGATAAATGCGTCTTCGGGGTTCTAGGCGCCAAGCTCTTGGGGTTCTTCGTGTCCCCCCGTGGCATCAAAGAGAACCCTCAGAAGATTGCAACCATCGAGCGGATGGTGAAGCCGGCTCGAATCCTTGATGTCCAGAACTTCGCCGGCTTCCTGGTGTCCCTTAGCCGGTTCGTCAGCCGGCTGGGCGAGAAGGCGCTTCCACTATATCAACTAATGAAGAAAACGACCAAGTTCGAGTGGAACGACCAGGCGGACGAGGCCTTCCGCGACCTCAAGCACGTCATCTCAAGCCTGCCAATCTTGGCGGTGCCGGCTGAAAGGGAATCCATTCTGATATATATTGCAGCGACCAAACGCGTGGTTAGTGTGGTTCTGTTAATAAAGCGCAAGGAGGAGGGCAAGGTACTGTTAGTGCAACGCCCTATCTATTACCTCAGCAAGGTCTTATTCGCCTCCAAGCAAAACTACCCCCACTATCAAAAGATGTGTTATGGTGTTTACCTTGCCGCAAAAAACCTGAAGCAATACTTCCAAGAGCATGCCATCACTATGATGAGCACTGCTCCACTGTTAGAAATCATGGGCAACCGTGATGCTATGGGTCGGATTGACAAGTGGTCCATCTCCATGGCTGACCACGACATCCTCTACGAGCCGCACACTGCCATCAAGTCCTAGGTGGTGGCCGACTTCCTCGTCGATTGGGCCGAAACCCAATTGACGCCACCGCCTCCAAACTCCACTCATTGGCGGATGCACTTTGACGGCTCCAACATGTGAACTGGTCTGGGAGCCGGCATCGTCTTGACATGTTTGAAAGGAGACCAACTCAAGTATGCTCTCCAGATACACTTCGCCGCCTCCAACAACGTCGCCGAGTACGAAGCGCTCGCTCACGGCTTTCGGCTTGCCAGAGATATTGGCATCCGGCGAATCCTTTGCTTCGGCGACTCGGATCTTGTGCGGCAGAAAGTCCCTGGCGAATGGAACGCCACGGATGCCAACATGGCGAGCTATCGCTTCCTCATCCAGCAGCTCAGCGGCCCTTTTGAGGGCTGTAGTTTCATCATGTCCCCAGGGCGGACAACGAGGTGGCCGATAACTTAGCAAAGATCGTCTCTACAAGGCAGGCAATCCCAGCCGGCGTCTCCCTCGAGCAATTGCACAAGCCATCCATCAAGCCGACTCCGGAGTTGGCGTCGATCTTTGTGCCGGCAGATCCTTCAGTACCAACGACGTTGGCTACGCCAGTTTCGCCGGCTACAGCTACCGTGCCAGCTATACTGGCTGTGCCGACTCCAACTGTTGTGCCGGCTACAACTACTTCGCCGACTACAACTGCTTCACCGGCTACAACAACAATCCTGGCTACGCCAAGCGTCCAATCCTGTCGTCTCGACACCGAATGGGTAGCCGTCATGGACGTGGATGGCGTGCCGGCTCCCACAGCGGCATCGGAGACAGAACGTCTCGAGCCTATGACTACATCTGCAAGCGCGGGGGCTGTAGAAGCCCCTAATACTCAAGTCGAGATGGAGCCAGCTCTTGTTTCGGCTCCATCGTGGGCTCAAGCAATCTTGGCCTTCCTTGTTCGCGGTGAACTTCCTCAAGATGAGGCGGAGGCAAGGCAGATTGAGCGCTGATCAGCAGCCTACGCCATCATCAATTGTGAGCTGGTTCGGCGTAGCGTGACAAGCGTGTTCCAGCGCTGCGTCGAGTCAGAAAAGGGGCAGCAGATCCACAGAGATATACATCAGGGTGATTGTGCGCATCATGCCACCTCTAGAACCCTGATGGCCAAGGCATTCCGCCACGGATTCTACTTGCCCACGGCCCTCGAGGAGGCCGTGGACATGGTCAACTAGTGTGAAGGCTGCCATCGCTTCAGCACGCAGAGCCACATGCCGGCTTCAGCCCTCAAAACCATCCCCTGATAACGTCCCACGTTTGTCATCTAGGGTCTGGATATGGTGGGGCCATTCATGACCGCTCGAGGTGGCATGAAGCATCTCTTGGTGGCTGTTGATAAATTCACCAAGTGGATTGAGGCCAGGTTCACCAAGGACATCGTTGTCCGCTATGGCGTCCCCCACAGCATCATCACCGACAACGACACCAATTTCGCCAAGGGAGCTTTGGCACTCTACTAGTCCAATGAAGGCATCCGGCTCTACTTGGCATCATTGGCGCACCCACAATCCAACGGCCAGGTGGAAAGGGCCCATGGCCTGATCCTGGCCGGCATCAAGCCAAGATTGGTAGCACCACTTGCCAGGTCAGCCGGCTATTGGATTGAGGAGTTGCCGGCTGTGAAGTGGAGCCTCCGCACCACGTCGAACCGGTCAACCGGCTTCACACGTTTCTTTTTGGTATATGGGTCCGAGGCAGTCATCCCCACGGATTTTGAGTTCGGCTCGCCTCGGGTCACCTTATACATAGAGATGGAGGGAAAGGAGGCAAGAGAAGGCACGGGATCTAGGCTTTAGTCGGACGGCCATATATCAACAGAAGCTGAGGTACTACCATAGCAAAAAGCTCAAGCCTCTCTCCTTCAGAGAGGGGGACTTGGTGCTCAGAAGAATCCAGCGAACAGCCGGCCAACACAAGCTCACTTCCCCATGGGAGGGACCTTTCATCATCAGTCGGGCATTGCGTAACAATGCATACTATCTAATCGACGCCCAGAAGCCAAGGAAGCGCAAGACAGACGACTCCGGCCAAGAAACGGAGCATCCATAGAATGCGGCATTGCATCGCCCGTTCTATTGCTAGAATGCAAGAGAGAAAAAAAGAAAACAGCATCTACGTATGTATCTTCCTCCCTTTTCGGGATTTTCAATGAATGCAATGGGTGTTTCAAGCCGATGCTTGGGACACACCTCTTTCCGATTCATGGCAAGAGTTTTTTACTCATTTGTGAGTCCCCTGGTCTGGCTCTACGGGCTCGGGGGCTCGCTAGCCGGCCTGAACGATTTCCTTAGTTGTAGATGAGCGTATAGTGTACGCCGGGTCAAGCCCTTGCCGTGTCGCACAAGCTACAGACCGCCTCCCGGCTGTCCGGCTAACGAGGCGGTGGCAGGGAAGGTTGGTTGCATAAAAAGCTCAACTACAAAAAAGGGTTGCCGGCTGCTACTTCTCAAACTACAGCGCCAAAAATTGATACGTTGACAGAGACTTGCTTGCGTCGGTTTTTCCCTTGAAGAGGAAAGGGTGATGCAGCACAGGAGCAGTAAGTATTTCCCTCAGTTTGAGAACCAAGGTATCAATCCAGTAAGAGAATCTCGTCAAGTCCAGAGTACCTGCGCAAACACAAACGAGCTTGCACCCAACGCTACAAAGGGGTTGTCAATCCCTTGAAGATTGATTGCAAAGTGAGATTTGAAGGCGGAAAGTGCAATGAAGAAAAAGAGTAAGGCTGAAATATGGTGTGGAGTAGACCCGGGGGCCATAATGTTCACTAGAGGCTTCTCTCAAAATAGAAAATATTAAGGTGGGTGAACAAATTACTGCCGAGCAATTGATAGAACCGCGCAAATTCATGACGATATCTAAGGCAATGATCATACATATAAGCATCACGTCCAAGACAAGTAGACCGATACTTTTTGCATCTACTACCATTACTCCACACATCGACCGATATCCAGCATGCATCTAGTGTATTGAGTTCATGACATACAGAGTAACGCCTTAAGCAAGATGACATGATGTAGAGGGATAAACTCAAACCAATGATGAAAACCCATCTTTTTACCGTTGATGGCAACAACACGATGTGTGCCTCGCTACCCCTTCTGTCACTGGGTGAGGTCATCGCACGGTATGAACCCAAAACTAAGCACTTCTTCAATTGCAAGAATCATAGATCAAGCTGGCCGAACAAAACCCACAACTCGAAGAGAATTACAAGGATATGAAATCATGCATATAAGAGATCAGAAGAAACTCAAATAAGATTCAAAGATAATCTGATCATAAATACACAATTCATCGGATCTCGACAAACACACCGCAAAAGAAGATTACATCGGATAGATCTCGATTAAGATCATGGAGAACTTTGTACTGGAGATCCAAGAGAGAGAAGAAGCCATCTAGCTACTAGATATGGACCCATAGGTCTATGGTGAACTACTCACGCATCATCGAAGAGGTCATGGTGTTGATGAAGAAGCCCTCCGTATCCGAATCCCCCCTCTGGCAGGGCATCAGAACGTGCCCCACATGGGATCTTGCGGAGATAGAAGCTTGCGGCGGCGGAAAAGTGTTTTCGTGGCTCCCCTGATTCTTTATAGGATTTTAGGGAATATATAGGCAAAAGACCTAGGGCAGAGGAGGCCCAGGGAGCCCACAAGCCTGGGAGGCACGGGCCCCCCTGGCCGCGGCTAGGGGGCTTGTGGGGTCCCTGGAGACCCCCTGCCTTGGTTCTCAAGCTTCCCGATCTTCTTCTGTTTCGGAAAAAATATTTTTTGGAGTTTCGTTCCATTTGGACTCCGTTTAAAATCCTCCTCTGAAAAGGGTGAAAAACATGAAAAAAACAGGAACTGGCACTTGGCACTGAGTTAATAAGTTAATCCTAAAAAAGATACAAAAGGCATACAAACCATCCAAAGTTTGACAAGATAATAGCATGGAACCATAAAAAATTATAGATACGTTGGAGACGTATCAAGCATCCCCAAGCTTAACTCGTGCTCGTCCTCGAGTAGGGAAGTGATAAAGACTTAATTTTTGATGTGGAATGCTACCTAGCATAGTTGTCCTTTGCAACTTCTTTCGTGTGACATGAATGTTCAGATCCGTAAGATTCAAAACAATAGTTTGCTATTGACATGAAAACAATAATACTTCAAGCAAACTAGCAAGGTAATCATGAACTTTCAAAATAATGAGGCCAAGGAAAGTTATCCCTACAAAATCATATAGTATGGCTATGCTCCATCATCCTCACACAACTAATGTAAATCATGCACAACCCCGGTATTGGCCAAGTAATTGTTTTCGCACTCTTACTTTCTCAAACTTTTTATAACTATCACGGAATACATGAGCGTGAGCCATGGATATAGCACTATAGGTGGAATAGAGTGTGCTGGTGGTTGTGAGACAAAAAGGAGGAGATGGTCACGTTGACTCGGCGTATCAAAGGGCTATGGAGATGCCCATTAATAGATATCAATGTGATTGAGTAGGGATTGCCATACAAAGGATGCACTAGAGCTATAAGTATGTGAAACCTTAAAAGGAGAACTAGTGGGTGTGCATCCAACTTGCTTGCTCATGAAGAGCTTAGGAAATTTGAGGAAGCCCATCATTGGAATATACAAGCCAAGTTATATAGTAAAGATTCCCACTAGCATAAGGTGGTGATGAAGCAAGAGGCTCTCAATCATGAAGAACATGGTGCTATTATGAAGCACAAGTGTGGAAAAATATAGTAGCATTGTCCCTTCTCTCTCTCTCTCTTTTTTTATTTGGGCACTTAGGCCTCTCTTTTATATTTCCTCATATGGGAAACTTCTCCAATAATGATGATCATCACACTTTTATTTACTCACAGCTCAAAGCTTAGAACGATGATGACTCTATAGGAAATGTCTCCCGCAGTGTACCGGGATGTGCAACGATCTTGCTTGGTGTATGACGTTGAAACATCTCGCTAGCTATCTTACGATCATGCAATGGCAATATGAGAGTGACGGCACAAGTCATGAGACGGAATGGTGGGAGTTGCATGGAAATATATCTCGGAATGGCTATGAGAATGCCATAGTAGGTAGGTATGGTGGCTGTTTTGAGGAAGGCATATGGTGGGTTTGTGCACCGGCGAAAGTTGCGCGGCACTAGAGAGGCTAGCAATGGTGGAAGGTGAAAGTGCATCTATACCATGGACTCACATTAGTCATGAAGAACTCACATAATTGTTGCGGAAGTTTTTATTAGTAATCGAAACAAAGTGCTAAGCGCATACTCCTAGGGGAAGGGTTGGTAGGTGTTAACCATCGCGCGATCTCGACCTCAACACAAAGGATTACAATCAATAGACCAATTATGCCCCGACTTCCTAACATAGCGGTTCACCATACGTGCATGCTATGGGAATCACTAACTTCAACACAACTATTTCTAGATTCACAACACCATACTAATATAACTCTTAATATTACCAAATCCACGTCTCACAACTAATTGAGAGGAATCAAGACTTCTCTTTCTACTCAATGCACATGAAGATGGAGGTTTTTTTATCCTCTTTGGGTACCTGTCACCTTTGGGACTACTTTAATAGAATAAGCCAACAACCAAGTCACGCACCGCCGTGCTCTAAAAGATCTAAGTGAAGCACATAGAGCAAAATTATCTAGCTCAAAAGATATAAGTGAAGCACGATGAGCCATTCTAGCAAAATAACGATGAGTGCATGTCTCTCTCAAAAGGTCTGTAGAAAGGATGATTGTGACACAACAAAAAGAAAAGACTCCTACGATACAAGACGCTCCAAGCAATACACATATCATGTGGTGAATAAAAATATAGCTCCAAGTAATGTTACCGATGGATTGAAGACGAAAGAGGGGATGCCTTCCCGGGGCATCCCCAAGCTTAGGCTTTTTGGTGTCCTTGAATTTGGCTTGGGATGCCTTGGGAATCCCCAAGCTTGAGATCTTTCCACTCTTTATCCCTTTGTCCATGAGAACATGACCCAAAACTTGAAAACATCACAACACAAAACTTAAACTGAAACTCGTGATATCATTAGCATGAGAAAACAAACTACCACCTCTTTAGGTACTGTAGCAAACTTCAATTCTATTCATATTGGTGTTTGATTACTGTATTCTCACTTCGCCCAGGCTAGTACCCCCCCCCCCCCCCCGATACTATCCATAGTTTCATCAAAACAAGCAATCAACTCAACAAAAATAGAATCTGTCAAAAACACACCAGTCTGTGGCAATCTGTATACTTTGTATACTTCTGGTACCTCCAAAATTCTGAAAAATTCGACTGCCTGGGCAAAAAGCATATCAACCAAAATCATAAAGAATCAACTCAAAAGCTCTTTCTGAATAAAAATGAAAAATAATCTCGTGAGCGAAAAGTTTCTGTCTTTTTCCAGCAGGATCAAACAACCATCACCAAGACTAGTCATAAAGGTTTTGCTTGGCTGAAACACAAAAAGAAACACAAAATACACTACCATAATAGAATTATGATGGTGTGGACGCAACAAAACAGAAATGAAAAGATAAATTCATTGGGTTGCCTCCCAACAAGCGCTATTGTTTAACGCCCTTAGCTAGGCATTGATAATTCAATGATGGTCACACAAAAGACAAGAATTGAAGCACAACGAGAGCATCATAAAGCATGGGAAAATCACATCTAAGTCTAACATACATCCTATGCATAGGCATTTTATAGGAAAACAGATGTCAAGACAACCAATAGTTACCATATGCAAGGAAGAAGAAAGAGACAATAGCAATGTCCACATAACGAGACGTAATTTGGTAACATGAATGTTTCTACCACAATATTTTCCTCTCTCATAGCAATTACATGTGGGATCAAAATCAAATTCAACAATATAGCTATCACAAAGGATATTTTTTTTCATGATCCACATGCATGCAAAGTTGACGCTCTTCAAAAATAGTGGGATTATCATCAACTAAAGTCATGACTTCTCCAATCCCACTTTCAATATTATTTCAAATATCATAATCATCATGAGGCTTAAAAAATATCAAGATCATAAGAAAAATCATTATCCCAATCATGGTCATTGCAACAAGTAGTGGACATAGCAAAACTAGCATCCCCAAGCTTAGGGTTCTACATATTTTTAGCATGATTGACACTAATAGGATTTATAGTGAAACCATTGCAATCATTCTTTTCATTCAAGGAGGCCTCATGAATCACTTCGTAAATCTCTTCATCACGATTTTCATATTCACGCATCTCAAGCAAAACTCCATAGAGAAAGTCAAGTTCACCCAACTCACTAGCAATTGGATCAACATAATTGGATCTCTTAAAGAGATTAGCAAGTGGATGAGGATCCATATCACTAAATTTTCAGCAAGCAAAGATGCAAGCATATTGAAGGAACATAGCACACAAGTAAAGGAAAGGCAAACGACAAAGGCAAACGAAGAAAAGGGCAAACGAAAAAGGCAAAAAAATTGTAAACTTTTTTTAAGAAGTGGGGGCGAAGAAAACGAGAGGCAAAAAGGTAAATGCAACAGATGAGTTTGCGACACTTACTTGGATGAGTTCTTGACTTGATCCTCCCCGGCAACGGCGCCAGAAATTCTTCTTGCTACTTCTCAAACAACAGCGCCAAAAATTGACACGTTGACGGAGAATTGCTTGCGTCGGTTTTCCCTTGAAGAGGAAATGGTGATGCAGCACAGGAGCAGTAAGTATTTCCCTCAGTTTGAGAACCAAGGTATCAATCCAGTAGGAGAATCTCGTCATGTCCAGACTACCTGCGCAAACACAAACGAGCTTGCACCCAACGCTATAAAGGGGTTGTCAATCCCTTCAAGATTGATTGCAAAGTGATATCTGAAGGTGGAAAGTGCAACGAAGAAAAAGAGTAAGGCTGAAAATATGGTCTGGAGTAGACCCGGGGGCCATAGTGTTCACTAGAGGTTTCTCTCAAAATAGCAAATATTACGGTGGGTGAACAAATTACAGTCGAGCAATTGATAGAACCGCACAAAGTCATGACGATATCTAAGGCAATGATCATACATATAAGCATCACGTCCGAGACAAGTAGACCGATACTTTCTGCATCTACTACTATTACTCCACACATCGACCGCTATCCAGCATGCATCTAGTGTATTGAGTTCATGACGAAGAGAGTAACGCCTTAAGCAAGATGACATGATGTAGAGGGATAAACTCAAACCAATGATGAAAACCCCATCTTTTTACCCTTGATGGCAACAACACGATGCGTGCCTCGCTACCCCTTCTGTCACTGGGTGAGGTCACTTCAGGGTATGAACCCAAAACCAAGCACTTCTCCCATTCCAAGAATCATAGATCAAGCTGGCCAAACAAAACCCACAACTCGAAGAGAATTACAAGGATATGAAATTATGCATATAAGAGATCAGAAGAAACTCAAATAAGATTCATAGATAATCTGATCATAAATCCACAATTCATTAGATCTCGACGAACACACCGCAAAAGAAGATTACATCGAATAGATCTCCATGAAGATCATGGAGAACTTTGTATTGAAGATCCAAGAGAGAGAAAAAGCCATCTAGCTACTCGCTATGGACCCGTAGGTCTATGGTGAACTACTCACGCATCATCGGAGAGGTCATGGTGTTGATGAAGAAGACCTCTGTATCTGAATCCCCCCTCTGGCAGGGCACCAGAACGTGCCCAGATGTGATCTTGCGGAGACAGAAGCTTGCGGCGGCGGAAAAATGTTTTCGTGGCTCCCGTGATTTTTTCTGGGATTTTAGGGAATATATAGGCGAAAGACCTAGGGCAGAGGAGGCCCAGGGAGCCCACAAGCGTGGGAGGCGCGGTCCCCCGTGGTCGCGGCTAGGGGGCTTGTGGGATCCGTGGAGACCCCCTGCCTTGGTTCTCAAGCTTCCCGATCTTCTTCTGTTTCGGAAAAAATCTTTTTGGGAGTTTCGTTCCGTTTGGACTCCGTTTAAAATCCTCCTCTGAAAAGGGTCAAAAACAATGAAAAAACAGGAACCGGCACTTGGCACTGAGTTAATAAGTTAGTCTTAAAAAAGATATAAAAGGCATACAAAACATCCAAAGTTTGACAAGATAATAGCATGGAACCATAAAAAATATAGATACGTTGGAGACGTATCACCGGCTCGGGTCGGCTTGATCACTTTCGATCTTATTTTTTAGCCATCCTCCGCTGGCTCGTTTTTGAATCTAAAAGTCTTGATGGCTTCGAAAAGTCTAAGTCTAATGTTCTCAAAGGTAGAAGCCTCGTCCCACTCGTAGACCGGCTCCCGGCTGTCGGGTTGGCGAGGCGGATGTTAGAGAGAATAAAGCTGTTGGAGAAAAAGGAGTCAAATAGGAATCAAAAGATGATAATACGAGTCAGCAAGCATATTGTTTATGAATTCAATGCAGAATGAAATATCATATATTACATTCAAAAGCATTCAAAGGCCCACGGCCAAAGTTCATTACAATAAAATACCCCGAGTGGGTGGAACTGTTGGGCTGATGATAAAATGCAGACGAAAAACAAAAAAGGACAAGCTAAGGGGCGGCGGCTCCGTCTGCGGCCCCGGCTGCAGCACCTGAAGTGGTGGCTTCACCATCGCCGGCTACGCTCGAGGCGGATGCGCCGTTTCCACCTCGAGACCCTTCGGCACCGTCCTTTGCGATCGAGTCCGCGTAGGCCTCACTGCTGGAGTCCGCAGCCCCCTCCTCAAGGGCCGCCATAGCAGAACTACATTCGTTGTCGTAAGGTTGAAGATGGAACAAGTCTTGAAGGACCACATTGCCATCTTCGCCACGCTCCCGGCCGAACTCGGCCCAAGCGGCAAAACAAGCAATGTCGTTGGCCCTCACCTACAGCTGATCCTCCACGGCTTGCAACTCCTCCTCCGAGCCGGCGCGCTATGCTGCTAGCTTCTCCAAGTCTAGGTTTTGGTACCAGGACTTGGCCAAGCGAAGCGCCAGATATGCATCAGCACAAGCAGCTGAGGCGCGCCAGGCGTCGAGGCAGGCGTTGCCGCCTTCAAGCCAGCAAGACAGTCGACTCATTGATGTCGGCTCCACGGCGTCGGGCCATAGTGTCTTCACCATCTCCAGGCCCGCGCTCTGGAGCCGCTCCAAGGAGTAGGCCAGTACGAGCAGGCGGGCCTTGACGCCAATGGCGATCTCCTCCATAGACCAGCCGGCGTCGGCATCCAGCTCCTCACCACGCTCCTCGCGGCTGGTCTCCACAGCCGTTTCAGCCGCTTCCCGTGTCCCAGGAAATATCCCTCGGGTATGGGAAGTGGTGCGAAGAGGAATAAGGGGGAGGCCAACAAAAAATAAAGTTCAAGTCAAGATGAAGAAAAACTTACGGTTGAAATGGATGTCGGTCTCGCGGGCCTCCTCCATGGCCTCGCGCTCCCATGTTGCGCTCTCTTGAGCCATGTGGAAGAGCTCGCCTCGGAGGACCTGGGCCGCCTCTGTCTCCTTCACCAATTGTGCATGCGTTTGTGTCAGGGCGGCCTCCTTCTCCTTCAGGGCAGCGTCCTTGAGATTCATCTCCTCGAGATGAGCCATCTTAAGGCGCTCCATGTCGGCAGCATGGGAGGTGTCCTTCTCAGGAAGGGTGGCGCGTAGCTGCTCCAGCTCTGCCTAATGTGCCGCCTCGCGATCCTTCTTATCCGTCTGGAGAAGACCCAGATGCTGCTAGAGCTGCTTATCCGCCTCGCGCAAGGCGTCTCGCTCCAAGACGGCAGCATCCGGCCGGCTGTGAAGATCGCCGACTTGGCCTTCAGCCGCCTTGATCTAGGCCCGCAGTACGTTATACGCCTACACTTGGGCATCATGAAGCTCCTACGAATAAGACAAATAAAGCAAAAAGTAAGATTCGGCCCGGCTAACTCTTAGCCAGCCTGATACTCGGGGGCTACGCCTAGTGGGTGCGCTAGTGCGCCCCCACTAAAAAAGAAAATATGAGCATAGCACAATGAGATACGGCCCGGCCAATGCTTGGCCGGCCCGATTCTCGGGGGCTACACCCAGTGGGTGAGCTGGCGCGCCCCCACTTATTCAAGAGCAAGAAATAAAAAGCCAAACCAAAGCAGGGAAAATGCAAAAGATAGAGGACTCACCCTGGTTTAATTTCAAGTTGTTCCCGGTCGCACTTGGACACCAGGGCTGCCTGCTTTACCTTGTCACGGCTGCTGGAGAACAACGCCACCAGCTCCAGGACGCCACTGAGCTTGGTGCCTGGGGGGCAGTGCTGCATGCTCAGCATTAGCCACGCGCCAGGTCCTCATAGGTCAGCTCCTGGCGATGGGGCCGGCTCCTGGGGTGGCCGGGCCGCGGTTGACCACGACAATGGTGCCGTCTCCAGGTGGTGGGTTGGCGGCCGGCTCCCTTGATGTTCCGGCCGGCGCTGTCTCTGCAGCCGGGGGTGGATCGGACGTCCATGGTGAATCCATTGTCGCCTTCGGCGCCTCCATGGTCATCGCTGGCGCACCGTCTACATCAGCTTCAGGCGTGTCGGGGATCACTTCAAGGTCCACTAGCGTGGAGGCGGCCGGCTCGGCCCCCATGTGCGCGCTTCGGAGCCGCCTCGCTAGCTGGCTCCTCCACGCACGCTCTCTTGGCGGGGTCGTGGTTGGTCTTTGACCTTTTCTCCTTGGGGGCTTTTTGGCCTGGCTGGGCTTAGATTGGCCCGCCGCCGCCTTGTGAGCCGTTGTTTCCCAGCGAAAGGTGGAATCATCGTCCAACGCCTACTTTGCAGCGTCAGCAGCCGCCCAGGTGCCTCGCTCGGCACCGGAGGCGGTTTCCTCCTCCACATCTTCGGCGTCCCTGCCAAGTACAATTTGAGGAATCTATCCTTGCACAACAAATTGAAAAGGAGATAACAAAGAGAGCTTACCCAGCTACGACGGGCACCCGTTTCCTGCCGGTGCCGATTCGACGAGTGCAGTGTTGAGGAATTTGACTAAGCATTCTCATCTTGGGTTGCACAGTGGTGCAGATTCGTAAATTTACACAATTGAGGAATCACGTGAAGAATTTTTTAACTTAGTGAAATTCATCAAGTGTTCTAGACATGCGTCTTCACAGCTGAAGGATTTTCTGAGGAATAAATGATTTAATGGATCTAAAGAAAACAAATGGATCATCACAGGTAGTAAAATAGAATTTTATTTACCATGTATGAAGAATACGATGAACTGGGGAAGTAAAAAACAAAAGCTCTTCGGTTCAGATCTTCAGCGCCCTAATTTGGCGGCTAAACATAGCTACGGCGGCAGCGGAGGGAGATGATCCATAGTCGGCGTGAGTCCAGCGACGGCGAGGTCGAGGTAGTGAAGTTGTTCCTCACCGGGGATGAAGGTTGCTAGCTGCGGCGCCAGGGTTGAGATCGAGCGGAGAAGACAAGAGGGACAAAATAATTTTTGACTAAAGGGGATGAGGGGCTATTCATAGCTCAGGTAGAAACGGTCCAAAGTGCAATATTCGGATGAAATTGCCCCTGCCCTTTCGTCTCCGCATGACACGTGCTACCCACGTACGAAGTGGTGGAGATAGTGGAGTTCGTGGTTATCCAATAGTGAATACTGGGTGCAGTTAGAGTGGTAATGGTATTTTTAAAAAAAATTGAGGATTTTGTTGCAAAGTCATTAGCTGACAATGACTTAGTGAGGACTTTTAACAAGTGTCAAATAGAACAAATATGAAGAATTGAGAATAGACTGGGTTGAGCTTAACATAGAGGGGAGACGAGCCCGATCATATTCACTTAGAAGAAAAACCAACTTGAAGACATAGCAATAAGTGAATATTGTTGAGGACTTTGAAAGCTCATGATATAATATATAGTCAATGAAGATCATCACAGAAAATTTTGAAGAATTTGAACTTTTTTTAATACTTCGAAAAAATTGAGGAATTTGTGAAAAGTCTCAGATTTGAAGAATTTAAACTTTGAAGAATTTCCAATTTGAAGAATTTAAATGTTTGGTGGTGATGTGACCCACCATATAAGAATGATGATTTTAGGCGTCGCTTACAATTGTCATAGGGCCCTGAGTATAAAATTATTCATGAATTTCTTCACACTTAGTTTGTTATTCTTCATTAATTGTAGAAAAACATTTCTTTGTGTGTTGCGCATCTAAGTCATCAATTTTGCATGACTGTTAGGATGTGTGCATTTTTACAGAACATTCGAAGATTCTAGGATATTTAGCTCACACCGCAACTTGCAAAAAAAATTCTCATCCAAGGGCTTTGTGAAGATATCTGCTAGCTCGCATTCAGTCTTCACATGATCAACGATGATATTGCCCTTGAGTACATGATCACGAAAAAAATGATGATGAATCTGGAAGTGCTTGGTCTTTGAGTGTTGTACTAGGTTGTAGGCGATCTTGATTGCACTCTCATTGTCATAGTAGAGGGGCACATTCTTCATGTTGATGTCGTAATGTCCGAGGGTTTTCTTCAACCAAAGTTGTTGAGCACAGCAACATCCAGCAGCAATGTATTCAGCTTCAGTAGTGGAGAGTGATACATAGTTCTGCTTCTTTGAGGACGAGCAGACTAAGGATCGTCCGAGGAAATGACATGTGCCTGACGTTGACTCTCGATCCACATGGTTACCAGCATAATCAAAATCAGAATATCCAACAAGGTGAAGATTTGAGCCCTTGGGGTACCATAGTCCAAGCATTGGTGTGTGAGCTAGATATCGAAGAATATGTTCACACCCTTATGGTGTGATTCCTTCGGTTTTGCATGGAAACATGCACACATCCAAACACTAAGCATAATGTCTGGCCTAGATGCACATAGGTACAATACAAAGCCAATCATAGAGCGATATACCTGATGATTGAAATCTATACCATTTTCGTTAGTGCAGAGGTGGCCGTTGGTAGGCATAGGAATTTCTACGCCTTTGCATTCATGCATGCCGAATTTTGTTAGGACATCCTTGAGGTATTTCTCTTGAGGTATGAAACTGCCATTGTGTTGTTGACGAATTTGCAGACCTAAGAAGAATTTCAGCTCCCCCATCATGGACATTTGATATTCTTCACCCATCATGTAGGCAAATTCATCACTGTAACGTTTGTCACTACAACCAAAAATAATGTCATCGACATATATTTCGCACATGAATAGTTCATTATCATAGGATTTTGTGAAAAGAGTAGGATCAAGTGAACCGGGTTTGAAGCCTTTCTTCATGAGGAATTCCTTCAATGTATCATACCACACCCGAGGGGCTTGCTTGAGGCCATAGTGTGCCTTTTTGAGTGTGAAGACTTTGTGAGGATGCTTCGTGTTTTCAAAACTTGGGGGTTGAGCAACATATACTTCTTCCGCAAGCTTACCATTGAGGAATGCACTTTTCACATCCATTTAATATAGAGTAATATTGTGATGGTTAGCATAAGCAAGCAATATTCAAATAGATTCAAGTCTAGCAACAGGTGCAAAAGTTTCATCAAAGTCAATTCCTTCAACCTATGTCTAGCCTTGGGCTACAAGTCGTGCCTTGTTTCTCACAACCTGACCATCCTCATCTTGTTTGTATTGGTAGATCCACTTGGTGCTGATGATATTTTGCTTGCGAGGATCATGTCTTTTGACGATTTCCCATACGTCATTCAGCTTGAACTGAAGAAGTTCATCTTGCATGGCTTGAATCCACTCAGGTTCCATGAAGTATTAGGCAACTTTTGAGGTTTTTGTGATAGACACAAAAGAGGAATGCCCACAAAAGTTAATTAAATGTGAATCTTTTGAGCAAGTGAGAGGACCTGGCGCATTGACGTCATTGACGATTTTATCAATTTCCACTTCATTTGCAATCCTGGGATGTGCTGGTTGAAGACTTTGGTTGGATTAAGGAATTTGATCTGTAGCATTTTCTTCAGGTGCATCTACTTGAATTTCATCATTGTTGGGTATGACTTCTTCAACAAGGGGTTGTTCCTCAATAGGAATGATATCTTCAGTAGCCTTGTGCTTAATAGCTTCCTCAGGAGTCAATTTATCTGGAGCAGAAGGCAGTTGCTCTCTTTGTGAGCCGTTAGTTTCATCGAACCACACAACTACAATTTAAACAGCCTTGTTGTGATAGGTGTTGAAGAATTTGTAGGTGTGCGAATCCTTTCCGTAACCAAAAATAAAACCCTCAGGTGCTTTAGGTGCAAACTTTGAACTATGGTGACGATCTGTAATCCAACATCTTGCATCGAAGACTTTGAAATAACTTACATTGGGTTTCTTGTCGGTGAGGAGTACGTATGATGCTTTCTTGAGGAATTTGTGAAGATAAACCCTGTTGATGATGTGGCAAGCAGTGTTGATTGCCTTAGGCCAAAAGCGACGAGGAGTCTGATATTCTTCAAGCATAGTCCGTGTCTTTTCAACCAGAGTCATGTTCTTGCATTCAACGACGCCATTCTATTGAGGACTATAAGGAGCAGATGATTCGTGAGTAATACCAAGTTCATCCAGATAATCATCAAGACAAGTATTTTTGAATTATGTCCCATTATCACTCCTAATGTGTTTGATCTTGACGTCGAAGGTTGTTGAGGCCCTTGAGGAAAATCGTTTGAAGACTTCCTACACTTCATTGTTGTAAGCAATGATGTGTACCCAAGAATAAAGAGAATAGTCATCAATGATGACAAAGCCATATAGAGATGTTGCATTGGTTAGAGTAGCATAATGACTAGGTCCAAAGAGATCCATGTGAAGCAATTCAAACGCACGAGTAGTAATCATCATAGTCTTCGAGGGGTGTTTGGATCTGGTCATTTTTTCATACTCACAAGCACCGCAGAGATGGTCCTTGAGGAATTTGATAGTTTTGATGCCAATGAAATGTTTCTTTTCGCCAGTGTGTGAAAATTCCTCATGCCTGCGTGACCAAGTCGTCAGTGCCATAGCCAACCTTCTGGTGCTTTTGCTAGTAAACACGTGGCTGGTTGAGGACCTGTAGAAAATTCAACAATATAAAAGTCTCCTCTCCAAATCCTTTGAAGACTTTGGATTTGTCAGATTCCATGATGACTACACATCTATATTTTCGAAAGATGACAATCATATCAAGATCACAAAGCATTGAGACTGACATAAGGTTAAACCCAAGGGGTTCGACAAGCATAACTTTGTCCATGTGCCGATCCTTAGAGATAGCCACTTTACCAAGTCCCAATACCATGTTTTTACCTTTATCAGCGTAAGTGGTATACTTCAGTGGTGATGGAGTAAGTGGGATATTCATCAATAAGCTTTTATCACCAGTCGTGTGATTTGTACATACACTATCAAGAACCCACTCCGTGTTCTTGGGTTGATCATCCTGCAGATGAATTAGTACAGCTTACCATCTCATATGGTTTAGATATGAAGAATATGATATAAATTTCATCAGACTTGAATTTCATCACAACCAATAAATTTGAGGACGTCTGAAATGATAGATCATTTCATCATGTTTTAGCTTGCGTCCAATCAATTAATTTCCTCAGGTCTCTAGCAAATTCTTCATATGATGACTTTCATCTAGAGACGTGACCTGCATAAGTGATTAGTTCTATTTCTTCACCACCCACATCTAAAGGGGTGGAAAAGAGTCCATCATCCTACAAGCACCATCTGAAAATGGAGGCATTGAAGCTAATGCACTTCTTCTCACAGTATGGGGTTAGAGAACTGAAATGAATAGGCAGAGAAATTCTTTGAGGACTTATGAACATAATGATTGGAGGAATAGTGCTGATATTCATGTCCTGTGTAGTTTCCCTGCATATTAGAAGCATTAGTGCGAGTATGATCATAATTTTGACCATTTGAGGAATTTGATCCTCGTGAAGACTTTGGTCCTCCTGAGGAATTTGATGTGGGGTTCTGGTTCTTCACAGCTAGTAATGAGACATTTTCCATTCGAAGATCATCATGGGTCATTCTTTGAAGAAATTCATCAGAAAGCTTCTCATGATCAGCCAAGAGTGTACCATAGCGAGATTTAAGACTATCAAATCTAGACTGAAGACTGTGAATATCTTTAGTGACGAGTTGAGTAAAATTTATTTCATCGTTGAACAGATCATCACTTTTGTCTAGACGTTTCTGAAGCTTTTCAATAGCACTTCGTTGCTTAGTGGCAATGTTGGCAAGTTATAGTAATTGAGTTTTTGACCATCATCAGTTTCACAGTCACTAGAATCAGAGGACGATGCGTGGTTTGGTACCTTTTAACCTTTTGCCATGAAGCAATAGGTGGGAGCGAAGTCATTCTCATATTCATCAGTGTTGTTGACGTTGTCAATTTATTCAAGGTTGAAGATCGACTTGCTGACGGATGCGGTAGGAAGTGCAATACTTGCCACACCAGATTCCGACTCTACTTCAGAACCTTCCTCTTCATCACATTCCTCAGATTCTTCTTCTGAATCCATTTCCTTGCCAATGAGTGCTCGAGCCTTTCTAAAACTGGTCTTCTTGTGCGATTAGGACTTTGAAGATGAGGACTTTGAAGATTTCTTCTTTTTCTTCGAGTCGTCAGACCTTTCATCCTTTTATTTCTTCTTTCTTGATTCTTTCACCCAGCAAGGACAGTCAGCAATGTAGTGACCATATTTCTTGCATTTGTGACACGTTCTTTTCTTGTAGTCCTGAGATGAAGATTCTGATTTCCTCATATATTTTCTTGAAGACTTCCCGAACTGGCCATGCTTTATGAACTTCTGGAACTTCCTCATGAGCATAGCAAGTTCCTGCCCAAGTTCTTCAGGATCACCAAGACAGTAGTGAGATTCTTCTTCTTCATATGAGTAAATAGCCTTTGCCTTCAGCGCACGAGGTCTTGAATAGCTTGGTCCATATAGGTCTCTCTTTTCTTCTTGTTGGAATTCATGAGTATCGAGTCTCTCAAATATATCAGCAGGATCAAGCATCTTGTAGTCTCTTCATTCTTGGATCATCAGAACAAGTGTGTCAGATGATGGATCAAGAGATCATAGCAGTTTATTCACATCTTCATTGTCAGTGTTGTCTCTGGCTCCCACAGCTTGCAATTCATTTGAGATGTCAATGAGGCGATCAAAGGTGTCTTGACAGCTTCCGTTGTCAAGCCTCTTGAAATGCTTGGAGAGATTGCAAAGAACATCGACACGACAGTCACGCTGTGTTGAGACTCCCTCATTGACTTTGGACAACCTATCCTAGATAAGCTTAACTGTGCCCAAAGCACTAACTTTGCCATATTGACCTTTGCTCAGGTGGCCACAGATGATATTCTTCACTTGTGAGTCGAGTTGCTTAAACTTCTTCACATCAGCGGGAGAGATAATAGCAGTAATGGAAGGAGCGCCATTTTCCACAATGTACGAGACATCGTTGTCAATTGCTTGAAGATGCATTTACATATTGGTCTTCCGGGAGGGGAAGCCCTTTCCTTCGCATGTAGGACATCCTGTAGTAACCTTAATCATACCTGCGATCGACATAACTAAAACTCCAGGCGGTTAAACCAAAATCACACACAACAAGGGAGTACCTTGCTCTGATACCAACTGAAAGTGCGTTATATCGACTAGAGTGGTGAATAGGCGATTTTTACAATTTCATATCTAAGCAAAATCCTAGTGAGGAAAATCCCCAGTCATGAACTAAGTGCAGCGGAAATAGTACTTATTCAAAAGTGCAAAAACGTCTACAGCAAAGTAATCAGCGTAAACTAAGAGAATCGGTTTGCACATGTCGATTACAGGATAAGCAGGTGAAGAATTTGAGGTCAGGAATTCAGAGAAAGTCTTCAGTAAAATTCTTCAAATAGTATAGATCAAAGTTTTCAACATGCAATTGAGGAAATGAAAGGAGTTGAGGAAATAGAACCAGTAGCTCGATTAAGATAGTTGTTGATGACCCAGTTCCAACTGTTGTGATAGTTGTACGTCGGGTTTGGAGCGGCTTGGTATTGAAACCAAAGGATACACTATTATCCTTGAGCCAAGGACACACAGTCCTCGCCCAACACTCGTGGTAAGTCTTTAGAGCATACTTCCCAACCCTCACAAACTCGGTCACTCAATGATCCATAATTGACTGCTGGATGCTCTAGACCATGATGCCTAGCCGCTTGGAGGATGCACAATCCTCAAAGGTAAGAAGCGTCGGTTCCACACAGGAATAACTTATTCAGTGATGCTCAATCACTTGGGTTTTGGTTTGGGTTTGGGTGTTCAGGATATTTCCTCACTTGATGATTTTCGCTCAAAGGCTTTGAGGAATTTGGGTAGCTCTAAATGACTAGTGTCAGTTTCTCTCGGAGTAGCCAGCCGGTAGTGGTTGTGGGGGGTGATTACTTATAGCCTAGGAGCATCCCGACATGATTTGACATAAATGTCCTTAATGATATGACCGTTGGGTGGATAAGATTTGGGAAAAATGGCGCATGGCACGGCAACGGTCAGAACTTTCAAATGTTAAAGTCTTCATGTCTCTCATGTTCCTCACTTTGAGGATTTGGTAGGTGTAGGTTTGGGTTGAGCATCATGAGGAAATCCTTTCCATAGTTTTACGTCGACCCCCTTTAACAGTACGATCTTCCTATGACTCGAGAATAATGAAAATGAAATAGAAAGAGTAAATCTTCAATCTTCAAAGTCTTCAGAGTATTTTCTTCGGGACACACCGAATTCCTCACCTTCAATATCTTCATGGGGAATATCAGTTTCTTCGCAATTTCTTTGCGATCAAAGTCTTCAAGGAATGACCAAAGTCTTCACCCGAAGACATACATTTGTAGGGGTTGATATTCTTTGAATAACTCAAACTCCTCAGCGACTTATAGAGCATGTGTACACTCACAAACACATCAGTCTCTTAACCTATAAGTCTTCAAACCACCAAAATCTCTAACGGGCACTAGATGCACTTACAATCTCCCTCTTTTTTGTGGTTGATGCCGAATAGGTTAAGTTTTCAACGGGGGTAATAATGTGAAATTTAAGTATAGAGTTTGAGGAATTTGAAGGCAAGATAGAGAGAAACTCCCCTTGAAGATGTGCATATTTGAGGAATTTGCCTTGGACTGCAAATGCACATTGATGATATATATCATGGAGACCTCCCTCTATATCTTGTAATTCATGCATGCATTTGGCCTACAATATGAGGAATTTTACATGCATGATGAAAAATGGTGCCTAACAAATTTTAGCATGCATGCATTAATTAACTTGAGGAATAAGCATGCAAAGAAAAACATTCAAAAGTGTGAGACCACCATCGGGCTTAAGTTACAACTTGTTATATCAAGCACTTCAAAAGAACCAAGCGTTTGTAACTTAATAAAGTTTATAAGCCCATAAATATTTCCTTCTTGAAGACTAACTCAGATTTCTTCCCCTTTGTCATCAAGTGACGAAAATGGACGAAACTGAGGACTAACGCCCATGAAGAACTTCACTTCTGTGTTGGAGGAGGCGCATCAGCATTCTTCGTGTCAGTCTTCCCAATTGGGCCTGTTGTAATATCAGCAGATTCTTCACGAGAATCAGCAGAGGGGAATGAGGTATATGAGTTGTCCACCAGGCCAGGAACTAGGATCTTCTTAAATTTCTTCTTTGGTAGCCATGGCCAATCAAAGTCTTGAGTGAATTTCAGTTCTTTGAGTTCCTCGGGACTCTTGAGATGTGACTGTATGGCCCAAGTGTGATCAAATACCTCATGAAGATAATAGTGATTTTTCTTCACTGCATTTTCAGTATCATTGAGGGTTTTCACAATAGAGCCGAACTGACCTTTAACCCACTTATGGTTTTGATCAACTTTCTGATGAAGACTGAGGAGAAGCTCTATGTTAGTCATCACCCGTGTAGCACTTGGACTAGAATGTTTTGCTCTGCCATCAGATTCTTGTGTCGTAGTGTCATCATATGAGGAGTAGGATGCAGCCTTGGGAAATTGACCATCCAGAGGCCGATTTCCTTCATCAATCACAGACTTCCCTTTTCCCTCAACTGGTTCAAACAATTTCTTGATGACTTTGAGAGGAGGCAAATAGCCAAGATGATTCTGATAGTCTGCTTGATAGTTGATTGCGGATCTGTTCCTGATGAATCTCATGATCCAAGGTGCATAAATCTTTATCTCAAATGGTGACAAGGCATTGTTGGAACGGAGATGTATAAACATGAAATGTGTAGTGTGGCATAGAACTGAAGAGTGATATCCATATTCCAACCACTGATATCCATGCAGAATGGAAGTAGTCCTACATCGCGAAGAACATTCAAAACCAGGGTAAAGCAAGGAATTTCCTCCATATCAAAATGAGGAATGTGTCTGTGATGAAATATATTTCTCTTATCCACAAGCACAACAACATTGTTATTGAGTTGTGTTCTCGTCCAGAACTTTCTGTGCCTGACACAAAGCTTGTCTTATGGATTTTCTTCAGGGAAGAATTGATGTTCATCATTGAAATCTGCTTTTAGAATCTTTGGCCTCTTTGAGTATGGCTGCTGAGGCTTTGGTGGAAGATTTTTATGTTGAATTTCATAAGCTTGAATTTTTTTGGATGCCACAATTGCAGTTCCTAGATTTTCTACGAGTGGTTTATGAATTATATATTTATTCTGTGTTGAGGCAGTTTCGTCAAGTGCTTGTTCTTCAGTTTGAGGAATTTGTTGTGCCGTAGGTGCAAATGCACATTCAGGTACAACAGTTTCATTTTCATTTTCATCACCTGATGCAGCTGATTTTTGGTCTGGTGCTGATTTCACACGTGAGCTCTTTTCTTCAGAGCCAGTCAGAATTTATGTGGCTGCTGGGGATGCAACAGTTTGAGGAATTTGAGAAGTCGTTGGTGAGTTTGGATGAGCCTTTTCCCATAATTCATCATGGATTACAGGTGTGGAGCAGCAAATGTCCTCATCATCTTCTTTTTCTTGAGTAATCATTTCTGGATTTTGACTAGGAGGTGTTGAGACTTGAGGAAACTGATCAGCTTGAATTTCCTCGTCTATTGGTGTGGATGTTGTAGAGCGATTTTCATTCATTTCCTCATCCTGATCTAGAATGGTATGCGCTTCACCAAATGATACAATCATGTATGATGGTGCAACACTGAGGGGAGTTGCATCAACTCTAGCTAATGATGTAGTAGGCACTGTCTTCACGCGTTTTGCCTCTGACGACTTTGAAGGTGTTCATGCCTTTCTCTTCTTGGCATCCTTATCAACAGCTTTTGTTTTCTTCACGTTTGAGGCAGACGGAAGTGTCACTTTCTTTAATTTTGAAGACATTCATGAAGGAGCATTTTCTTCACGCATTTCATAGGCAGTTTCAGGCCTGGCAGATTCTTCAACAACAACATTCTGGGCAGTTTCATCAGCAGTATGTTCTTCATCTTCATCAGCCAGTTGCACAGTGTAGCTGGCTTGAGGAATAGTTTGGGGCTATGATGATTATATCAAAAGGCTTCAGCCTGTTAAGATCAAACCCAAAGCGGATAAATGCATCTTCATAAGATACCAAAATAGTTGGGTATAACTCTTATCTCATATCCAAAATAAAAGTGTTTGTTTTCGAAAACGATTCCTTTCTCGAGAAAGAGTTTCTCTCAAAATAATTGAGCGGGAGTATGGTGGAACTTGATGAGGTTGTTGAACAATCACTTCAAACAGTGTGTAGCAGGGAGCAGGAAGTTGTTCCTATGGAGCCTACACCAAATTAAAAAGGAAGCCAATTATGATGATCATAAAGCTTCAGATCAAGTTACTTCCAAACCTCGTTCATCGACAAGGACACGCACTACTCCAGGGTGGTACGGTTATCCTGTCTTGGAGGTCATTTGTTGGACAACAAAGAACCTACGAGCTATGGAGAAGCGATGGTGGGCCTGGATACCGACGAATGGTTGGACGCCATGAAATCCGAGATAGGATCCATGTATGGAAACAAAGTTTAGACTTTGGAAGAACTACTTTATGGTTGTAAGGCTATAACGTACAAGTGAATCTTTAAAAGGAAGAAAGACGATGATGGTGAATGTCTACATTTATAAAGCTCGAACTATCGCAAAGAGGATTCCGATGAGTTCAAGGAGTTGACTACAATGAGAATTTCTCACCCATAAGTTTTCTAAAGTCTGTTGGAATTATGTTAGATCTTGCTGCATTTTTTTAATTATGAAATCTTGCACGTGGATGTCAAAATACTATTTCCACGACGGTTTCCTTAAGGAAAGGGTGTATGTGATACAACCAGAAGGTTTTGACGATCCTTAGGATGCTGACAAGTATGCAACTCTAGCGATCCTTCAATGGACTGGAGCAAGCATCTTGGAGTTGGAATATGCGCTTTGATGAGATGATCAAAGCTTTTAGGTTTATAAAGTTTACGAGAAATTTGTATTTACAAGAAAGTGAGTGGGAAATATATGTGGTTGTCATATTGTTGATCAGAAATGATGTAGAATCTCTGGAAAGCATATAGAATTGTTTGTAAGTAGTTTTTCAAAGGAAAACCTGAATTAAGCTGCTTGAACATTGGGCATCGAGATCTATACACATACATCAAGATGCTTGATAAAACTTTCAATAAAGACATGGCTTGAAAAAAAAATTCAAGGAGTTCAAAATGGATCAGTCAAAGAAGGAGTTCTTGAATTTATTGTAAGGTGTGAATTTGAGTAATACTCAAAGCCCGGCCACGGAAGAAGAAATAGAAAGGACGAAGGTCGTCCCTTGTGCCTTAGCCATAGGCTCTATAGTGTGCCATGTTGTGTACCACACCTGATGTGTGCCTTGCCATGAGTCTGTCAAGGGGTACAAAGAGTGATCCAGGAATGAGTCACTGAACATCGGTCAAAGTTATCCTTAGTAACTAGTGGACTAAGGACATTTTCTCGATTATGGAGTTGATAAAAGAGTCCTAGTAAAGTGTTACGACGATGCAAGCTTTAACACCAATCCGGATGTTTGTGAGTAGCAAACCCGATTCGTATAGTGGAGCATTCATTTGGACTGGTTCCAAATGGCGCGTGGTAGCAGCATGTATAGTATGACATAGAGATTTGTAAAGCACACACATATCTGAAAGGTTCAGACTCGTTGACTAAACCTGTCTAACAAGCAAAACATGATAAACCCAGAACTTATTGGATGTGAATCACATAGTGATGTGAACGAGATTATTGACTCTAGTGCAAGTGGGAGACTATTTGAAATATGCCCTAGAGTCAATAATAAATTAGTTATTAATATATTTCCTTGTCCATGATAATAGTTTATTATCCATGCTATAGTTGTATTGATTGGAAACTCAAATACATGTGTGGGTACATAGACAACACACTGTCCCTAGTGAGCCTCTAAAGGACTAGCTCGTTGATCAAAGATGGTCAAGGTTTCCTGACCATATACATTAGTTGTCATTTGACAACGGGATCACGTCATTAGGAGAATGATGTGATGGACAAGACCCAAACTATGAACGTAGCATCTCATTGTGTCAGTTTACTCCTAATGTTTTCTGCATGTCAAGCATCTGTTTCCATGACCATGAGATCATGCAACTTCCGGGTACCGGAGGACTGCCTTGTGTGTATGAATCGTCACAACGTAAATGGGTAACTATAAAGGTGCTCTACATGTATCTCCGAAGGTGTCTGTCGGGTTGGCATGAATTGATACTAGATTTGTAAAATCGTATGACGGAGAGGTATATCTAGGGCCCACTTGGTAATAAAACATCACAATGACCTTGCAAGCAATGCGACTAAGGAGTTAGTCAGTGGATCATGTATTACGAAACAAGTAAAGAGACTTGCTGGTAACGAGATTGAACTAGGTACGGAGATACCGACGATCAAATCTCGGGAAAGTAACATACTGATGGACAAAGGGAACATAATACGGGATTGATTGAATCCTTGACATCGTGGTTCAACCGATAAAGATCTTCGTAGAATATGTAGGAGCCAATATGGGCATCCAGGTCCCTCTATTGGTTATTGGCTGGCGAGTGTCTTAGGTCATGTCTGCGTAGTTCTCTAACCCGTAAAGTTTGCAAACTTAAGGTTCTGTGACATTTCGGTATAGTTGAGTTATGTATGTTCGTGACTGAAGGTTGTTCGGAGTCCGGGATGACATCCCGAATGTTACAAGGAGCTCCGTAATGGTCCGGAGGTAAAGTTTTATATATGGGAAGTCATATTATGGCTAACGGAAAAGTTTGGGGTTTTTTCGGTATTGTACCCGGAAGCTTCTAGAAGGTCTGGAAACTTTGGGAGGAGTCCGGAAATCGACCAAGGGTTCTACCACGTCCCAACGGTATGCATGGGTTGAGGGGAGATATTGTGGGCTTATTGGGCCAAGCGCACAAGTCCCTTAAGGCCCATGCAGTTGGGAAAGTTGGAAAGTCCACCTTTGTATGGAAGGGAAGGAAGGGGGCTAGGATACCACCTCCTCCCCCTTGGTTGCGTACTAGGGCTTGGAGCGGTTGTTCCCCATGCCCCCCACATATATATACAAGGGAGGCGGCACCCCAAGAATACACACGAAGCCCTTGGCACCCCTCTCTCTCCCTAGATCATTTTCTCCTCCGTTCTTGGTTTCGGTAGCGCTAGGCGTAGCCCTGCCAAGATAGCACCACCACCACCACCACCACGTCATCCTGTTGCGGGAGAACTCATCTACTACTCCGCTCTTTCTCGCTGGATTGAGGAGGCGGAGACGTCATTGAGCTGTACGTGTTCTGAATGCGGAGGTGATGTCTGTTCGGCGCTCGATCGGGAGTTTGTGGGACGGATCACGATTGGATCGCAAAGATGTATCAGTACATCAATTGCGTTCTTTAACGCTTCCTCTTAGTGACCTACAAGGTTATGTAGATACAATCTCTCCTCTCATAGATGGTTATCACCATGGATAGATCTTGTGTGTGCGTAGGAAATTTTTTGTTTCCCATGCAACGTTCCCCAACACTTTATCCTTGATGTAGCACTACTCTTCCCGCGGGCCATTCATCCCACTTATGGGGAAGGTTGCTGGTGGGATACAATTCTTTGTGGGTGGCCCTATGGATTGATACGTCTCCATCGTATCTACTTTTCCAAACTCTTTTGCCCTTGTTTTGGACTCTAATTTGCATGATTTGAATGGAACTAACCTGGACTGACGTTGTTTTCAGCAGAATTGCCTTGGTGTTGTTTTTGTGCAGAAATGAAAGTTCTCCAAACGTCCTGAAACTTTACGAAGATTATTTTTGGAAAATATGAAAAATACCTGCGCAAAGATCCACCGAAGGGGGTGGGACAGTGGGCCACAAGCCCTGTAGCCGCCACGCCCCTGGTGGCGGCTAGCAAGCTTGTGGTGCCCACGTGGCTCTGCCGCCCCCAATCTCAGCTCTATAAGTTCACTTTCGTCCCAGAAAAAATCAAGAGAGAAGATTTCATCGCGTTTGCGATACGGAGGCGTCGCCACATCCCATTCTTCATCTGGAGGGCAGATTTGGAGTCCGTTTTGGGCTCCGGAGAGGGGAAATCGTCGCCATCGTCATCATCCACCTTCTTCCCTCTCCAATTCCATGAGGCTCTTCGTCGTTCGTGAGTAATCTATTCATAGGCTCGCTGGGCGGTTATTAGTAGGATGAGATCTATTATGTAATCGAGTTTGTTTTGACGGGGATTGATCCCTAGTATCCACTATGTTCTGAGATTGATGTTGCTACTACTTTGCCATGTTTAATGCTTGTCACTACGGCCCGAGTGCCATGATTTCAGATCTAAAATTATTATGTTTTCACCAATATATGTGTGTTTTAGATCCAATCTAGCAAGTTGTAGTTACCTACTATGTGTTATGATCCGGCAACCCAGGAGTGACAATAACCGGAACCACTCCCGGTGATGACCATAGTTTGTGGAGTTCATGTGTTCAGCAAGTGCTAATGCATTGGTCTGATTCTTTATTAAAAGGAGAACCTTAATATCCCGTAGTTTCCTTTTGGACCCCGCTGCCATAGGAGGGATGGACAATAGATGGCATGCAAGTTCTTTTCCCAAAGCACGTGTGACGACACACGGAATGCATGCCTACATCACATTGACGAACGGGAGCTAGCCAAATATCTCTCCGTGTTATAACTATTGCATGATGAATATCATCCAAACAAATCACTGACCCATTGCCTACGAGTTTGTCCCACTGCTACTGTTGTTACTTGTCTTGCTCTGCTGCACCTTCTGTTACTACTGTCGTTCCTTGCTACTATTGCTACTTGCAACCGCTGTCACTACTGCTGTTCCTTGCCACTGTTGTTACTCGTTACACTGCTGCTACCTGCTACAATTTTGATTCGTTGGTCGTTGACGGGAACAGACAATTTCCGTCAACGAGGCAACTTCTGGCGCCATTGATACAATCGTTAGGAATAGTCTGCCGTCAACAGATCGTTTCTGACACCATTGTTATCATACTACTTTGCTGCTGACTCTTTGCTTGCAGATACTAATCTTTCAGGTGTGGTTGAATCTGGTAAATTCAGCTGCTAATACTCGAGAGTATCCTCTCACCTCCTTTTGGCGTATCAACAAATTTGGGTCGAATATTCTACCCTCGAAAACTGATGCGATCCCACGCGCTGGTGGGCCGTCAACAACATTCTTCTAGTTTCGATTGCCGGAGAGTGCTAGAAGCATTCTTCTGGTGCCGTTGCAGGGGAAGGTCTGTTGTCACGGAATCAATATTTTTTTGGCGCCGTTGCCGGGGAGGTATTGCTATATTCTCTGAGTCACTTGGGATTTATATCTGCTGATCACTATGAAGAATCTGAAGGATCCAAAAACCAAAGTCTTGCGCTCAACTACGAGGGGAGGTAAGGAATTGCCATCTAGCTCTGCACTTAATTCACCTTCAGTTATGAGTAATTTTGCGACATTACCTCCTGCTAGAAATCTTGATATGTCGCCTGTGCTTGATGATGCTTATGATGCTACTGCTAGAGATGCTATGCTTGATACTATGCCTGATACTGATTTGCTTGATACTACTAGAGATGCTTTGCCTGATAATGCTAGAGATGCTATGCTTGATACTATGCCTGATGATACTATGCTTGATACTATGCCTGATAATGTTATGCCTGATACTGCTTTCCCAGATGATGCTATGCTTGATACTACTAGAGATACTACTTTGCCTGATGTTCCACTAGGGGTATTCCTTGATGCTCATATTGCTAGAGTTAATGCCAATGCTCGTGATGCTTCTGAAACTGCCGATACTATTGAGATAGAACCTGCTTTTGCTCCTGCTAGATCGAGCTCTCCTAGATATGAATTGCCTGATATACCTGAGCGTTATGTTATGGAGGGAGAGATAGCTGAGGATTTTCTTGCGTGTAAGGATGCCTATGACGCTAAGAAATTACTTCTCAAGTGGAAGGAAAAATCTCTGAAAGCTAGGATGAAATACGACCCGAAGTTTGCCACTTCACCTATCTTTATCACCGATAAGGATTATGAATTCTGTGTCAGCCCTGAGATAATCTCTCTAGTCGAATCTAGTCCTTTTAACAGTTATGAGTCTGAGACGGTCGTAGCCCATCTTACCAAACTACACGATATAGCCACCCTTTTCACTAGTGAGGAGAAGATCCGCCACTACTACATCCTTCAGTTGTTTCCTTTCTCTTTAAAGGATGACGCTAAATCCTGGTTCACTTCTCTTGCTCCTGGATGTGTGAGTAGTCCCCAAGATATGGTCTATTACTTCTGTGAGAAATATTTCCCTGCCCATAAGAAGCAAGCTACCTTGCAGGAAATATACAACTTTGCTCAACTCCAAGAAGAGAGTATCCCACAAGCTTGGGGGAGGCTCGTCCAGCTACAAAATTCTTTGCCTGATCACCCTCTTAAGACGAACGAGATACTTGATATCTTCTATAACGGACTTACCGATGCCTCTAGAGACCACCTACATAGTTGTGTCTGTTGTATTTTTAGGGAACGAACTGTAGAACAAGCCGAGACCCTTCTGAATAACATCTTGATCAATGATAATGCTTGGACTATTCCCGAACCACCTCCTAAGCCAACTACAAAGAAAAGAGGTATTCTATTCCTCAGTCCCGAAGATATGCAAGAAGCCAAGAAATCTATGCAAGAGAAAGGCATTAGATCTGAAGATGTCAAAATTCTACCGCCTATCGAAGAGATCCACGGTCTCGATAACCTGATACAGGTAGTAGAAGTGAATTCTCTGCGTAGGTTTGATGAGAGTGATATTCCTTTTGATAAACCTGCTAGCCTATGCTTTGATGAATTTGACAACTTTGTTGCCAAACAACAGAGTTTCAATGATTATGTTAGCAGTCATTTGGAACAAAGTACTCGTATGCTTAGCCATTTAAGTGCTTGTGTAGACAGAAATGTCAACGATCTGAACCTTCTGAGTAAACATGCCTCTATGATTAGTACTCAGGTAGAACAAGTACTTAAAGCTCAAAATTACTTGCTCAATGAATTAAATGACAACTCTGTGAGAGTCATTACTAGAGGAGGCAAAATGACTCAGGAACCTTTGTATCTTGAAGGCCATCCTAAGAGCATTGATCAAGATTCTCAAGGAATCAATGCTGATACACCTAGTAATCCTAAGGAGAAGAAGAGGGATGATAGAAACCTACATGCTAGTTAACCAAATATTGTCACACCCCAAGAACCTAATGATATTTCTGCGTCTGATGCAGAAACACAATCTGGTGATGAACATGAACCTGGTGACAATATGAACAGTGATGTTCATAATAATGTTCAACCTAGCAATGATGAGGATGTGGAGATTGAACCTACGGTTAATCCTGATAACCCACAACCTAAGAAATACAACAAGAATGACTTCACTGCTAGGAAGCAAGGTAAAGAAAGGCAGCCATGGGTTCAGAGACCTATGCTCTTTCCTCCTAAGCCATCCAAGAAAAAGGATGATGAGGATTTTGAGCGCTTCGTTGAGATGATAAGACCCATCTCTCTGCAGATGAGGTTAACAGATATGCTCAAAATGACTCCATATGCTAAGTACATGAAAGATATCGTGACTAAAAAACGGAAGATACCAGATCTTAAGATCTCCACCATTCTTGCCAATTACACTTTCAAAGGTGGAACCCCTAAGAAACTTGGTGAGCCTGGAGTGCCCACTATACCTTGCTCCATTAAAGGAAACTACGTAAGAACTTCCCTATGTGACCTTGGAGCCGGTGTTAGTGTTATGCCGCTCTCTCTTTATCGTAGACTTGAATTGGATAAGTTGACACCCACTAAAATTTATCTGCAAATGGCCGACAAATCAACTGCTTTCCATATCGGCATTTGCGAGGATGTGCCTGTTGTGGTTGCTAACACCACTATCTTAAGAGACTTTGTTATCTTGGATATTCCCGAGGACGATGCCATGGCCGTCATCCTCAGAAGACCCTTTTTAAACACAGGAGGGGCTGTTATAGATTGAAACAAAGGCAATGTCACTTTCCATGTCAACAGAAGTGAGCACACAGTGCACTTTTCGAAGAAACGATATCAAGTACATTGCATCAATGCTATCGAAAAGACTTCATCGATTCTTATTGGGAGCTTTGAATACCCTATTCCTCGTGTCAAGATGAAGTATGATTTTCTCGTTGGGGAGATACATATCCCCATTGAGGTGACTTAGTGGCTATTCGAAAATTCTCCGTTTTCTCTTGCGATTCGAGAAGGTTTTTTCATGAGGACTTGATCAACCCCATTGACGGATTTCTTTCGATGACCATGAAATGGATGAATCAAAGAGTCACATACCTCTGTTTTGAGATTTCATTTTCTGTTGCTTAGAAGAAAAATGATAGATTTAGTTTAGTTTTTCATGTTTTCTGTTTTAGCGTCCCGGAGAAAAATACCTCGAAATAAAAGTTCTCCGATGGTCTTGAAAATTTAGTATCATTTTTTCTGGAATATTTGAAAAATATTGGGCCTGAGAGCTGGACTGGGGGCCTGACCAGTGGGCCACAATCCCTACAGCCCCCCCCCCCTAGTGGCGGCTTCCAAGCTTGTGGGGCCCATAGGGACCCCCTCCACTCATTCCAGCTCCCATCCTCTTCTTCCACCTCCAGAAAAAATTGTTTCGTAGCTCAAACCCGTGTTCTTGCTCATTTGGCTGTTATTTTCGATCTCCTTGCTCAAAGCACCATTCTCCGAACTATTTTGGGGAAATTACTCCTTGGTAAGTGACTCCTCCATTGGCGAAATTAGTTTTTGCACTAGTGCTTTATCCTTCGCGTATTCTTGCTACCTTGGTGACCCTGTTCTTGAGCTAAAAATGTTGATTTTAGCTGGTCCCAAGTAGTTTTAGCGCGTGATACGGTCTCTAGGCACTAGTAGGAGTAGTTGCTACAAGGTGTGGATGGTCTTCATTCACTTTTCTCTTGAACTTCAAAAATTTCAGCAAAAGGAAATTATGTTCCGGAGGAAGTTTCATGGTGGTTTCTGAAGTAAGAAGGGTCCCCGTCTTTCTTTTCGGGAGCCCAAACCTTATCAACTAAGGGACGCACCAGTACAACCATGTGAATGGCCTTCCGATGAGTTCATGATCGAATAAGGTTTTAAGGATGAGTTTGATACACTTGTCCGCAATGCCGGGTTAGAAGAATTCCTCTCAGATAAATGTGAACAGTATGCTATGCTCACTGCCTCTTTCGTGCGTAGATTTAAATTTGCAGTTGGCCGTGACTCATCCATACTGTTTGATCTATACGATAAATCCTACGCCATGGATTTGGAGGATTTCAATAGGATTTGCAAGATACCCGATGGGGGTAGTATCAATGATCCTTCTAAGTCTTCGGCCAGAGACTTTGTCTCCAGTATAATTGTTGGAGAAACCAGAGATATCACGCAAGCCACCATAGGAAGCATCCATTTCCCTCCCTTGCACTACTTTGCTCTCTTCATAGGTAGGTGTATTAACGGCAAGGGTCCACATTGTCACCTATGCGTTTCCGACCTTAGTATCCTTAAGAGCGCAGTACCAGGTGACAGGAGCTTCAATATGGGAGCTACAATAGCAAGGAGGCTGAATAATAATGCCATTGAGGGGGATTTTTTTTGTGGAATTTATGCTACACGCTTTGCAAACTTTTTTGGGGTATCCATCCGTCCAGAAGACCCTCCTCTCCGTACAGCCTACCTTGATCGTGTCGCTCTAACACGCTACCAGTTCCTTGAGAGACATCATGGATCCCTCCTATACCGCTTGATATTTAACCGGCAGCGTGTTTTCCATATTACCCTTCCTGCTCCTGCTTTCTTTGACTTTCAGGTAAAACGAAGATACTACATAACCATAGGAGAGGCAGAGGAGTATGAGAGGGAGGCGACGACTGCTCAACTACGTGAGGCGGCTATTCAGGCAGTGGCTGCAGCGCTCCCGTATAACACCCATTACGATTTTGGGTTTCGCCAGGACCATCCTTGGGAGTAGACCAAGCTAGGCCAAAAGCCTAAGCTTGGGGGAATACGTGTTCTCACCGACATTACATTCATGCTTATGCTTTCACTTTGTTAGCCGGTGTTTACACTTTGCCACTGTATTATGCATGCTAGTTTATTTTCGTTTTCTTGTTTTATTGTTTTGTGTCCATTTGAGAAAACCCAAAAATATTTTTTCTTTCTTCTTTTTCTTGTTGGGAGCTTTCCCGTGTAAATAGTTTTCTTTTTCTTTGGGTCAAGGTAGAAGATATTGGTTACAATGTTTAGTGGTTCTTGCATGCATACCTGTTTAGCTTTCAAAGAGCCATCTTACTTTGTCTTCTCCTTTGTGTTTGCGTGCAGATTCAGCTTAGTCCAATGCTCTTATTATTGTTCACATCGTTTGATCGTGCAAATGAAAGGCAATAATGATGATATATGATGAAGTGACTGAGACTGGAAAAGCTGGCATGAACTCTATCTATTTTGTTTTTGTAAATATGACTAGCTTGTCATCCCAGATTCAGCTTTGTTATGAGAGAACCATGTTTGCAATGACAACTTAGAGATCATAGTTTCTGATGCCATGCTTAACTAGCTGAGAGCTTATAAAGGTTTCTCTTGAATGCCAACATAGATTTTGAGATGACTATGATGTAGTATGATAGGATGGTATTCTCCTTTGAATGATTCAAGTGGCTTGACTTGGCGCATGTTCATGCATGTAGTTGAAACAAAATCAACATAGCCTCTATGATGTTCGTGTTCATGGTGATTTATATCATGTTCATGCTTGCATTCAATGTTAGTCAAACTCATTGCATCTTGATGACTGTTGTCGCTCTCTAGTTGGTCGCTTCCCAGTCTTTTGTTAGCCTTCACTTGTACTAAGCGGAATACTGCTTGTGCATCCACTTCCATAAACCCAAAAGTTTTTCCATGAGAGTCCACCATACCTACCTATTTGCGGTATCTACCTATCGTTCCAAGTAAATTTGCATGTGCCACTCTCTAAACCTTCAAGAAATAATCGGTTTTGCATGCCCGAACCGCTCATGTGGTGACAGAGGGCTATTGGTATCTTCCATGCTAGGAGTGTTATCCTCGACATGTGTTTATTCAATGTCATTCTTGAGAAAGGGGTCGTTAATTGGAATGCCCAGTTCCACGCTTAAATCGAAAACATAACTGTAAAACAAGACTCCCCCCAGATTGATGTTAGTATGGACGGTACCCGAGGATTCGTCTAGCCGTGGAGTGTGATTGATTGGTGGTGGGGGAGTTAAAAGTTTACTTTTCTATTTGGGAACCACCTATAGCATGAGTAGCATGGAAGATATTGAGAACTCTTGGTCATTGCGTTGACGATGAAAGCATGCCACCCAAAATTATTATCTCTATTTTCAAAGCTTGAGCTCTGGCACCTCTGCAAATCAATGCTTGCCTCTGCGAAGGGCCTGTCTATTTATTTTCCTATTGAGTCATCCTCCTCTTATATAAGCACCATTTAGAGAGCACATCTGTCATTTTTATGCTTTGCTTTTGATTGATATTGAGTATGACTATGACTGGATCTTCGTTGCTATGAATTACAATGTTTAGTCAGCCCTTGATCTTTGAAAGTGCTGTGCATTTATGTTTTGCGTTCTTAGAAAGAGCTAGCGAGATACCACCTATTCATATTGCTTCATGCTTGTTTTGATTGAAGTGTTGGTATTTGAAACTCATTATTATTTGCTCATTAGCTCATTATGCCATCGATATTAGTTTACCGTGATACCTTTGTGTCACTTGCTTATGTGGTTAACTTGTGATCTTGCTGAAATTCTGGTAATGAGTTAGACATAGCTGCAACAACAAGATCAAACAGAGTTTGTCAAACTTTTTCTTTCTCTCTCTGTTTGTCAACTGAGTTGCTTGAGGACAAGCAAGGTTTTAAGCTTGGGGGAGTTGATACGTCTCCATCGTATCTACTTCTCCAAACTCTTTTGCCCTTGTTTTGGACTCTAATTTGCATGATTTGAATGGAACTAACCTGGACTGACGTTGTTTTCAGCAGAATTGCCTTGGTGTTGTTTTTGTGCAGAAATGGAAGTTCTCCAAACGTCCTGAAAATTTATAGAGATTATTTTTGGAAAATATGAAAAATACCTGCGCAAGGATCCACCGAAGGGGGTGGGCCAGTGGGCCACAAGCCCTGTAGCCGCCACCCCCCTGGTGGCGGCTAGCAAGCTTGTGGTGCCCACGTGGCTCTGCCGCCCCCAATCTCAGCTCTATAAGTTCACTTTTGTCGCAGAAAAAATCAAGAGAGAAGATTCGTCCCGTTTGCGATACGGAGGCGCCGCCGCATCCTGTTCTTCATCTGGAGGGCAGATCTGGAGTCCGTTTTGGGCTCCGGAGAGGGGAAATTGTCGCCATTGTCATCATCAACCTTCTTCCCTCTCCAATTCCATGAAGCTCTTCGTCGTTCGTGAGTAATCTATTCGTAGGCTCGCTGGGCGGTCATGAGTAGGATGAGATCTATCATGTAATCGAGTTAGTTTTGACGGGGCTTGATCCCTAGTATCCACTATGTTGTGAGATTGATGTTGCTACTACTTTGCCATGCTTAATGCTTGTCACTAGGGCCCGAGTGCCATGATTTCAGATCTGAAATTATTATGTTGTCACCAATATATGTGTGTTATAGATCCGATCTTGCAAGTTGTAGTTACCTACTATGTGTTATGATCCGGCAACCCCACAGTGACAGTAACCAGAACCACTCCCGGTGATGACCATAGTTTGAGGAGTTCATGTGTTCAGCAAGTGCTAATGCGTTGGTTCGGTTCTTTATTAAAAGGAGAACGTTAATATCCCGTAGTTTCCTTTTGGACCCCAATGCCATGGGAGGGATGGACAATAGATGTCATGCAAGTTCTTTTCCCTAAGCACGTATGAAGACACACGGAATGCATGCCTACATCACATTGACGAACGGGAGCTAGCCAAATATCTCTCCGTGTTATAACGGTTGCATGATGAATATCATCCAAACAAATCACCGACCCATTGCCTACAAGTTTGTCCCACTGCTACTGTTGTTACCTTGCTCTGTTGCTACTGATGTTACTTGTCTTGATCTGCTGCTACTGATGTTACTACTGTCGCTTGCTACTGTTGCTACTTGTTACTGCTGTCACTATTGCTGTTCCTTGCCACTGCTGTTACTCGTTAGACTGCTGCTACCTGCTACAATTTTGATTCCCTGGTCGTTGATGGGAACAGACAATTTCCGTCAACGAGGCAACTTCTGGCGCCATTGATACAATCGTTAGGAATAGTGTGCCGTCAACAGATCGTTTCTGACACCGTTGTTATCATAGTACTTTGCTACTAACTCTTTGCTTGCACATACTAATCTTTCAGGTGTGGTTGAATCTAATAAATTCAGCTGCTAATACTCGAGAATATCCTCTCACCTCCTTTTGGCGTATCAAAAAATTTGGGTCGAATACTCTACCCTTGAAAACTGGTGCGATCCCACACGCTGGTCGGCCGTCAACAACATTCTTCTAGTTTCGATTGACGGAGAGTGCTAGCAGCACTCTTCTGGTGCCGTTGCAGGGGAAGGTCTGTTGTCACAGAATCATGGATCCATGTGATGCTTCCGTGGCGAGGATCTCATTCTATGTGTGCATAATAGATCTCGCGGAATTGTGCTACATTGGGGACTATTCCTATAAAATGCTCACACATATGCACGAAGACCATAAAGATGGTCATGACCTGGGAGTAAAATCTAGAAGTCTGAAGTCATACGTCAATATCAGTTCTATGAAGAAAGTAGAAAAGCGGGGACCAGCTTGTAGTAGAAGTGCACCCTGAAGAAGGGATACTTCTCAGCATTAGGTTGGGTATTGATAGGAACCACCTCCTTCCTCCACCCCCACACAGGCATACCTAGAGATAAGGTTGCTGGTCTGCAATACAGATGGGTAGAAGACAACACAAGATATTTGTGTGTCTGCGAGCACTTCCAGTCTCACTGTCGCAGTTAGCTTCATTCTTAGCCATCTTCATCGGGCCACACCGGTAGCAGGCAATCTCCTCTTGGGTGCCACGGTAGGCTAGAGGGAGAACGGAGATGAAGATGCTTGAAGATGGTCGTGTGGCAGAGAAGTTCTGCGTCCCGCGAGGTGGAAAACAATGACGGCAGAACGACAATCACACCATGGATTTGTGCTACAATAATATTTGTAATCAAGCTACGGTAATCCCATTCTAGTGATGCCACGTCACTACGGTTACTGTTATTAATCTCGTGATGATTCAATCCCGTGCGAATTCAAAATTCAAAACCAAGTCAAGTAACAAAAGTTTTCAAACATACAAACCAAAATGTACGGGACACGATAAATAATGCATAAGTAATTATGTTGTGGGAATCAACAATTTTGGAAGTATTTAAATTTGCTAAATTAAAATAAAACTAAAATAAGAACTTATAAAAACAAAAACAAAAAACACACCCCTATTTGTGCCGGCCCTAGCTAGCCCAACCACACCCCGACCCATCATACCGCTCGGTATAAAAGGCCCTCTCTCCCCCTAACCCTAACACCCACTCATCCCCCCCGGGTACCCCTCCCCTGGCGGCACCCCGCCAGCCGCCTCCACCACCGGATGCCTCCTCATCTACCCCGTCGGACCACCCCAAGCTTCTGTCACCCCTGCATCGGTGGTGAGCACTACCTGGGGCCCCACCCCTCCTCTCTTCCTCACCCCTATCGTGGTGCGCCTCCCCAAGCTTTGGCCGCTGCCCGTCGGTCGCATCCCACCGCACCACCCCATACCCCCTGTAGTTTGCCCTGGCTCGCCTTCCCCTCGCCCCTGGCAGCGCCGGCTTCGCCCCCAGCCGCGCCGCCCCGCACCTGCTGCACCGCCGCTCGCCCCCGCACGACACGCCCCCTACCGCCTCCCCCCCCCCGCACTCACCGGCACCGCCGCCCGCGTCGGTGCACCGTCGTCCATCGTGCTCCGGCCGACGGGGCCATTGCCCATGCCCCGGCCTCTTTCCCTGCAAAACCACGGGGGATTAAACCCCCCTCCCAACCGTGAATGACAATGAGGGCCCAATGTCTCCTTAACAAAAAAAAGGATTAAAAAAGATAGAAAAAAAATGAAAGAATTTATATATAATCAATTAATTAATTGGTTAATTATTTAATTAGATTAATTAGATTATTAGTTAAATCCCTAATAGTAATTCTATGTAATTTATTTAAGTATATGATTATAGTAATTAATCTATCTAATTAATTAAGTAAATTAAACCTAAACTAAGTAAATTAGAATCTGTTAATTAATTATATTAAGCACAGTATGGCAGGTGGGTCCCACACCAATAATTAATTTGTTTTAATTAATTTTAAACCTAATTAATCATATGTCAATGACAT
This sequence comes from Hordeum vulgare subsp. vulgare, assembly GCF_904849725.1. Classification (NCBI taxonomy): domain Eukaryota; kingdom Viridiplantae; phylum Streptophyta; class Magnoliopsida; order Poales; family Poaceae; genus Hordeum; species Hordeum vulgare. The sequence continues at coordinate 262,787,067 of NC_058519.1, read as the reverse complement.
GTGGGGCCCAATGGTCAGTTTGACGAGTCAACAAGACTCTTGAGTGATGATGTCATCATGCTGATGTCATAATTCTGATTATTGAATTTAAATAATCTGTTTTAGTTTCTAGATATTAATATAAAATAATAATAATAATATAAAATAATCCGTAAGTGAGAAGAAAATACTTTGTACATGAAAGTTGATCAGAAAAACGAGACGAACTCGGATAAGCTATCCGTTCGTGTGTCATGCGTCCCTAGCATAGCGAACGTCAAATTATTCCATCCGTTCTACCTGTTCCATAGTAGCAAGAGACCTGGGAAATATCATCAGATATTTTATCGATCCGTCTATAACGTTTAATGTCGCGTTAGTGCATGCCTAGCCCTGGATATTGTCATGACATGCTTAGTGTTGCATTTGTTTTTATATTTATTGTTTACCCCCCCCTTCTTACCGGTAGACCCCGAGACTGAAATTGCTGCGAGGTACGACTACCTTTCTGACAACCAGCCCTTTGTCGCAAGCGACAAGGCACGTGAACCTCCTTTATCATTCCCATATTGCCTATTTCTTTCTCCCTCATGCTTGCATTACATTTTTCTTCTTTTTTACTTAGCTCCTATATTTAATGCATATCATGTTTTTGATGAACTGCTACTTTTTTGTACCACAATCTAAATTGTTTAGCATAGGTGGAGCAATCATCCCCCTTGACCCCTTAGCCTAGTTGTCCCCGCTTTAACGTCAAGTCTCGATCAACTGATCGACGAGCCAAGGCCCAACACAACACTACACCCCCCTTAGTTGTACGATGCTATAGAGCTACTATCAACTACCGAGGGTGACACCTCGTTACGTACTCCGATGTTAGCATTGTAGTGTAGTTGGCCGCTGGTAGTTCTTGGAGGGTGATTCCTCCTTCTCAACTTTCGATAACGACTCTGTCGTACAACCCATCAAGCTTGCCTAGCGAGGGTGATTTCTCCCTAGCCACCTGGACGGTTACATTATTTGGAATCCATAGAGGGTGATACCTCGGATCCCTCTGATGTTATAGCCACACGTGACTTGACCTTGTTACTGGGAACATTGATGAATGATGTGTTGCTGGTGGATTCCTGCGTGGATGTCTTGATGATTTAATTAAAATGCTAAGGATTTGGGTATTCGATCTAGGTTGGTCGGAGACCTTTTCGCACTATCCTTCTACGTGGGAGGAGTTATGGGTTCTCGACACCGTAATATCAGTTGAAGCTCTTCAGACGTGAGCAATGGAGCGGCGCACACCCGAGTGGCCCAGATAAGCATCATTCTTGTATAAGAGGTGCTAGAACTGACATTGGCCACCCTTGAATTGTGCAAGAGCGCAAAGGGTGATGGGCCCATGACCCCTAAGTGCTTAGGATTTAGACGGGTGGCCTGGCCTCTCTGTTGAGCCCAGTTATGGTTGCGACATGTTGACGTTCCGAGGTCGGGCATGACCCAGGAATGTGCGTCCGGTCAGAGTTTTATAGAGCATGACGAGAAACTTGCGGCACCCCTGCAGGGATGAAAATTAACTATTCGAATAGTCGTATCCACTGTTATAGGGCGATTTGGATTTGTGCTCCGGGAGCCTTATATAACTAGAACTGTTACATAACTGGGATGTTTGCTCCGGGATTGCTTCCTCGCACGGAGTTGATGAAGGATCTCTGGGCGTGACTTCATATTAAAATTGCTGCAACAATATGACTATTAATTGTGTTACTTTCTCTACTCTCGTCTACTGCGGCAAGACCCCTGAATATGCTAGTCTTCGATAGGACTAGTCTTCTCTCTCTATTCTTACTTTTCTGCAGTCAGTCCACATGAAACCCCTTCCTTTGATACTGATGAATATCTTAGCATAGTTCTGATGTCAGTCTTGCGAGTACTTGGGATGAGTACTCTCCATTGCTTTGCTCCCCCTTTTCCCTTTGATACGTTGCTGCGACCAAATGATGGAGCTCGGGAGATGGCGTATCCCGCCAACGATGACTGCTACCCAAAGGGTGCCTACTACTACATGGAGGCCGCTGAAGACCAGGAGTAGCTTAGGATGTTCCCATGAAGGATGCCTCGCCTCGTTCGGTCGTTATATGATTTTTGCTAGCCTTCTCTAAGGCATTATCATGTTTCATGTCTGTATTCACATATGTGTTGCTTCCGCTGACTCATGTGTTACCGATCTTCTGTATTCTAGCCGTCGAGGCCCCTCACTTGAGATATGAAGCTTGTATGTTTTATTTGTGTCTAAAGTTGTGTTATGATATCTTCCCATGAGTCCTTGAGCTTTGTTGTATGCATTTGCGTGTATGATTAGCATACCATCACATCGAGGGCATCACAAGTTGGTATGAGAGACGAGTGCCTGTAGGTAGCCCCCTTTCCAACTCGGCCTTGGCCGAAGTTGAGCCTAATATTTGAAAAACTTTACTAACATTGTTGTGTGGCTTACGGGCCCACATCTCAATCGGGTGGTATTAGTATCTTTTGCTCCTTTTCTATACTCTGGGTTCTACTCTCTCTTCTCTTTCGGCTTAAAGATTTTGCTAACTCTAACATTAGGTTTCCATAATCACATCGACCCGGAGAGATGGATTATCTATTGTTGTTCTTCTGATAATATGTTAGACACACTGTCATTTGACATCCTTGAATCTTCCTTTCTAGATGCAACCCGCAAAGCAGGTCATATCCGTGACTATGGCTATCGATACGACTGAGTTCCCGGCCATTCTAGTCGACCTTTTGACCAGACTGGCATATCACTCGTACCCCGAGTACACGGTGTACGAGGACTTCCACGAGTTCAACCAGTACCTAGTACTAGTACGAGGCGGTGGTTCGCATCTTCGATCGGACGGACACCTCCACCACGAGCTACACACCTTCTGCGGTGTTGGGTTGACAATCGATATGGCCGTCCATGATGTGACCTATATCTCTATCACCCACCTCGGTGGAGCATACCCTTGCAAGGAGGAGACTGCTTTCAGATACATCCCGTATACTCCTATTGGGGATGAGACTGGACCTGATCTCCCTTCCAAAACTGCTCACGTTCGGGAGCGCCACGATCGGTCCTACGTCATTGTCTGTACCCCTTACGTGAGCCATCGCTATAAGCCACAGGTTCTGGTCTAGTACACTAAGGCGCTGGATCGTGCCTTCCGAGCTCAGACTATGGAGATGTACGCCACATGTACCCGTCGTTAGGACGCATTGACACAACTGCAGCCAGCAATCGACACGAGGATCCACCCTCCATTCATCCTCCACCCGTGCAGGATAGAGCTACCACCAGGCCTTGAGTGGCCTGCTGTTGGAGATTGTACCCCTGCACTTGGACCTCTATGCGATACGAGCACATGAGTCACCACGGGATGCAGAATCCCGCCCCTAGGTTCTCCTATCAGGGTCACCGTCAGCTACCTGGATTTAGCCGTTTTCTTCGACGTTGATGTAGCATTATCGCTATGTCTCATTGTTGTATCCCTCCACCGTGTGCCTGCATGCCGCCTAGTGAGTCCAGCTTATCGTCTACTGTGTCCAGGTTATCGCCAACTTTCGAATTTGTAATCGTTGGTCTGTAATCAAACTTACGTATTAGTTTGTATGTCAAACTTAACTACTATGAAATATCTATGGCATTCCTTTCATCATTCTTGATTTCTTCATGAATGACTACAATGCCTTTGCAATTACTTTATGCTAAACTACCCCTGTTAAATATTTGGCAGGATGGTTAGACTAGTTGGCCGCCTGCGTGGCCCCGCCAACGATGCGCCACCCCCTCCTCCTGAATGTATGGTGGGGATGATCCAATAGTTTGAACTGAACTGCCAGTTTATGCAAGGGCTCATTGACCAGTTCCAAAGGCCGAACATGAATCAACAGCAAGGCGTGACACTACAAGACTTATGTTGCCTCAACCCTTACCGCATCTCAACTCAGCCCATTGATGTTGATGACTGGCTCCGTGACATTGCTTATGAGCTGGAATCTGCCAATGTGCCCCTTGGCGAGCTATGCCAACTTTGCAACATACTTTCTGAAGGGTCCTGCTACTCAATGGTGGGACAGTCAGACGCACTCTCAGCCCTCTGGAACTGTCATCACTTGGACGGAGTTCAAGGCTACCTTCCGTACTCGCTATATTCCTCAGGGAATCATGGACTGGAAGAAGCGTGACTTCCACAACCTTGTCCAGGGCAACAAAACTGTGGATGCTTATCAACGGGAATTTCTGGACTTATCCCGCTATGCTGAAAAAGACAATGCAACTGATGCATGCAGACAGGAGAAATTCTGTGATGGCCTCCACCTTGACATGAAGTTGGCGCTCCTTGTTCGGGACTATGCTGATTTCGCCACCCTGGTGAACAAGGTCGTTCAGGTTGAGACTGGTCTGCAAGAATACAAGGATAGCAGCAAGTGCAACCATGACATGGGTTCATCTTCGGGCTCATCTGCACGGAAGAGGAAGATCTGGATTCCCCATAACATATACCATGCACCTGCTCCTGCTCCTAGGCCATCCTATGATGCATATTGTCAGCCTCCTCCGTCACCTAGGCAGCCAAGGCTTCCAGCTCAACCGCCTCGAGTTCCTCCTTCCCTCCCTGAGGACGGGTTGTGCTTCAAGTGTGGCCATCCAAGTCACAGTGCTAGAGACTGTAGGCAGAATCCGAATCAGCTGACGCTTCCCTCAACTAGAAGTGGCAACAACCAGAACCTCAACAACAATGTGAAGCCTGCTTATGTTCGTGGTCAGGCCAACAACATTGATATGGGTCAAACTTAAGACCAGCCTGCTACCGTGATGGGAACACTTCTCGTTAACTCAGTACTTACTTCTGTATTGTTTGATACAGGAGCATCGCATACCTTCATGTCAGAAAATTTTGCATTCGTGCATGGCATTAAATATGAAGAGATGAATATCACGATAGTGGTAAACACCCCCGCGGGCCAATGTCAAGCCTCCATAGTTTGCCCCAATGTCCCCATTGAAATTGAAGGATTGGAATTCCTTGTCGCTCCCATGTTATTGAGTTCTTCCAACACTCACCTCATACTAGGAATTGACTGGTTGAAAGCTCATACAGATTCAATCGTTTGTGCCACCAAAACCGTCCACCAACTACACACTTCAAATGAATTAGTAAGCTACCACACTCATCTCGTTCGAGATGTTGAGGCTCAGCTATATGCCTTGAATGCATTAAATGGGTCACCTCTTGAAGGGATCGAGGACATTCCAATTGTCCGGGAATTCCAAGATGTCTTTCCAGAAGAAATTCCGGGGATTCCCCCTGCTCGAGCTGTCATGTTTTTCATCGACTTGGTACCCGGTACCACTCCTATCGGCAAGCGTCCTTATAAATGCCACCACATTAACTCCTTGTACTTAAGCAAGAAATCGACAATTCGCTTCGTTTGGATTTTCATTCGTCCAAGTTCCTATGCTTGGGGAGGACCTTATCTCTTTGTTAAGAAGAAGGATGGGCGAATCGTTTGGTTCAAGACTATCGTCCTATCAATCAGGCCACTATTCAAAACAAATATCCTCTTCCTCGGATAAATGATCCGTATGATCAACTTGTTGGTTCCTCAGTCTTCTCTAAGTTCGACTTGAGGTTGGGATACCATCAGATCCGTGTTCGCAAGGAGGATATCCCAAAGACCGCCTCTGTTACTCGCTATGGATCATACAAGTACACCGTAATGTCCTTCGGCTTAACCAATGCACCAACAACCTTCTCTCGGTTAATGAATTATATATTCATGGACTACCTCGACAAGTTCGTCGTGGTATATCTGGATGATATTCTGGTATATTTCAAGAATAAAGAAGAACATATTGAACATCTTCATCTTGTACTGGATAAGCTTCGGGAGCATAAACTCTATGCGAAGTATTCCAAATGTGAATTCTGGCTGGACGAAGTGATGTACCTTGGTCACGTGATCTCCAAAGATGGTATTGCAAGCAACCCCGAATGAGTTCAAGCTATTCTTGACTAGACTCCCCGGAAGAATGTCAAGAAAGTCAAAAGTTTTCTCGGACTCGCCAGCTATTGCCAACGATGCGTCGAGAACTTCTCCAAGATTGCAAATCCCTTAACATATCTTCTTCACAAAGGCATTAAGTATGAGTAGACTGATAAATGTCAGGAAAGTTTCTAGGCACTCAAGGACGAACTAACATCCACTCCGGTACTTGCTCCTCCGGATACAAAAAGGGATTTCGTCATACATTGTGACGCTTCTCATCAAGAGATAGGTTGTATCCTGATATACGATCGCAAAGTGATTGCTTATGCCTCACGTCAGTTGCGTGCCCATGAAGAGAAAAATCCAGTTCATGACCTCGAACTTGCTGCAGTTGTACATTCATAGAAAGAATAGTGGCAATACCTTCTCTGTAATCGTTGTGAGATCTACACCGACCATCAAAGTCTGAAGTACCTATTCACTCAGCGTATAGCAGATTTTGACTATGGTATATCGTATACTGTCGGTGCACTAAAGACTGGGGTCTCCTGTGCCCCAGACTTGTGCACGGGCGCCGGCAACACCCTTAGCGGCACCGCATGAAGACGGCTCATGGGAAGATAAACCCAAACTCACCAAGGCCACAACCGTCCAAGGGTGTGAAGAACAAGCCCTATCTACAAGGCCCCGGTAAGCCCTCCTTGCCGAGAAGACAGGTTAGGCCACCGGTAAGGACGCCGCATTGGTAGGCTCCCTTCGCCCGCCAGGTATCCCTCCTGCCATAGTGCCACCGACTGCCACCACTCCAGCGCATCCCTGATGCGCCATCTTGAAGACCAGGTGTCAAAACACCTGGATCCATGTCGATGCCACCTTGATGCAGGTCAGGGGGGCTGACAAGGCATTTTCTTGCCCTGGCACTGCGGTAGATAGATAGTGGTGAACCATGTTCACTATGCGACTCCTGGACCCACTACCGAGCACTTTTGGTGACCCCTTTGCCTATAAAAGGAGGCCCAAAGCTCAGTTCTAGGGGTTGGACCTTTTGGGTTTTTTACTTTTGATCACTAGCCGAAAGAAAATTACTAGAGCAAGTGACCCTACAGTAAGCACCCAATACAACAAACAAAGCATGAGTAGGCTTTTACGCACTAAGCGGCTCGAACTTGGGTAAAAAACCTTGCCGGCGCTGATCGCTAGCTCTGCTCTTGGCGCCATGTCTCTCCCCACCGAACAATCAAGGGATCCTTGGAGGTTCCCATAGGTGTCATTTTCCCGACATATACCCCCGGAAGGCTAACATAATGGCTGATGCCTTGAGCCGCAAGTCGTACTGCAACTACTTCTAGGATCATAGGGTTCACGATCGTCTTCAAGAGAAATTCCGTAAGGTAAACCTACATATTGTTCCTCAGGGTTACCTTGTTCCCCTTCCTGAAGCATTTACCCCATTGAACCTCCGTGTTGTTAATGAGGGTTCCCTCATTAACCTAGTTGTGGAACCAGATCTTGTATCTCGCGTCAAAAATATGCAAGGCTATGATGATGATGTAGATAGGATTAAACACTATATGGCAGAGGGTAAACCTTCTTGTTTCACTATTGCTCAAGATGGCGCCTTGTACTTCAAAGGTCGCCTTTTCGTCCCAACAAAAAAAGAAAACCTCAGAATAACCGGAGAGGTGATGAAAGATGCTCATGATACCCCATTGTCTATACATCCGGGTAGTACCAAGATGTACCAACACATCCGCCAAATATTCTAGTGGTCAAATATGAAGCAAGACATTGCACGATATGTTGCAGAATGTGATATTTGCCGGCGAGTCAAAGCAGAACATCAAAAGCATGCTGGAACTCTGCAACCTATCTCTATTCCTGAATGGAAATGGGACCATGTTCAAATGGACTTTGTCACTGGTTTTCCCAGATCTCAGAACGGTAATGATGCTATTCTTGTCTTCATTGACCGACTGTCCAAAGTGGCACATTTTCTGGCCGTCAAAGAAACCATTAATGCTAGTCAACTGGTAGATCTGTATATGTCCACGATTGTTTCACTTCACGGTATTCCATTGGTAATCATCTTGGACCATGGCAGCTTGTTCACCTCAAAATTCCGGGAAATTTTTCACAAGGATATAGGGACTCATCTGCCCTTTAGCACCGCATTTCATGCTCAATCCTAGGTGCAAGTTGAACGAGTCAACCAAATTCCCGAGGACATGCTTCGAGCTTGTGTCATTTATTTTGGTAAGCAATTGGAGGAATCTCTCCCATATGCCAAGTTCTCCTACAACAATAGCTATAAAGCTAGTCTCATGATGGTCCATTTTGGAGTATTGTATGGACGCAGGTGTCGAACTCCTGTGAATTGGTTAGAACCTCGGGAACAATCACTCTTCAGTCCAGATATTATCCAACATGGTGAAGATCAAGTCTGCATTATTCAAGAGAATCTAAAGGCTGCTCAGTATCGTCAGAAGAGTCAGTATGACTGTCACCATCAAGATATGGTCTATCAACCTGGCTAAAAGGCATATCTTTGGGTCACACCAATGATAGGTGCACACCGTTTCGGGATCACGGCTAAGCTAGCTCCTCTCTATATTGGTCCTTTCATTGTTCTCGGAAGGCGTGCAAAAGTAGCTTACAATTGGAACTGTCGACGAACCTTTCTCAAGGATTCACCATGTCTTCCATGTGTCTCAGCTCCGCCGCTGCTTCAAAGACCCTCTTTGGGCAGTGGATCATGCTATGCTTGAGCTGCAACAATACCTCTCTTATAAAGATCATCCGGTCCGCATTCTCGATCGGGTTGAACGTCAGACTCGTCGCAAGGTCACCAAGTTCCTTAAAGTGCAGTGGTTAAATGATTCTAAAGATGAAGCCATTTGGGAACGTGAGGATCATCTTCGTGATGAATACCCTGAGCTCTTTCCTTCTACCTCTTAATTCTCGGGACGAGAATTCTTGTTAGTAGACGAGACTTGTGACGCCCTGGATTTGTGCTAATCTCTATAATTAAGCTATGATAATCCCATGCTAATGATGCCACGTCACCACGGTTACTGTTGTTAATCTCTTGATGATTCAATTCCGTGCGAATTCAAAATTCAAAATGAAGTCAAACGGCAAAAGTTTTCAAACGTACCAACTAAAATGTACACGACGCGATAAATAATGCATAAGTAATTATGTTGTGGGAATCAACATTTTTGGAAGTATTTAAATTCGCTAAATTAAAATATAACTCAAAGAGGAACTTATAAAACAAAAACAAAATTAAAAAAACATTTGAAAACCAGACCCCCCAGCCCATCATACCCCTTGGGTATAAAACGCCTCCTCTCTCCCCCTAACCCTAACCCCCACTCATTTCCCCCTCGCCCCCGTGCCCCCTCCTCCTAGCGGCGCCCTCCTCCCCTCGCTCAGACCGCGCCGAACGGAGTTGGTGCCGTTGTCGGCCACCTCCGGCACCCCGCCGACTGCCTTCACCGCCGGCCGCCTCCTCCTCTACCCCGCCAGACCACCCCAGGCCTTTGCCACCCCTCCATCGGTGGTGAGCACCAACCAGGGCCCCTCCCCTCCTCTCTTGCTCTCCCCTGTCCCAGCGTGCCTCCCCGAGCTTCGGCAACCGCCCGTCGGACGCATCCCACTGCTCCAACCCATTCTCCCCGCAGCTCTGCCCCGGCCTTGCCCCTGGCCGCGCTGCCCCGCACCTCCTACACCGTCGCTCACCCCCGCACGACGCGCCCCCTCCCCCCCCTCCGCACTCGCCGGCTCCGCCGCCTGCATCGGTGCGCCGCCATCCGCCCCACTCCGGCTATGGGGCCGTTTCCCATGCCCTGGCCGACCCCAACCTCTTTCCCTGCAAAACTAGGGGGATTAACCCCCCCTTGTGAATGACAATGGGGGCCCAATGCCCCTTAACAAAAAGGATTAAAAACATAGATAAAAAACAAAATAATTTAAAAATAATTAGTTAGTTAGTTAGTTAGTTAATTAATTAACTGGTTAATTAGTTAATTAGATTATTAGTTAAATCCCTAATAGTAACTCAATGTAATTTATTCAAGTATATGATTATAGTAATTAATATGTCTAATTAATTAAGTGAATTAAACCTAAACTAAGTAAATTAGAATCTATTAATTATTAATATTAAGTAAAGTATGGCAAGTGGGTCAAACACCCATAATTAATTCATTTTAATTAATTTTAAACCTAATTAATCATGTGTCAATGACATGTGGGGCCCACTAGTCAGTTTGACTGGCCAACAGGATTGTTGACTCATGAGGTCAGCATGGCATCATGCTGATGTCATAATTCTGATTACAATTTAAATAATCTGTTTTAATTTCTCGATATTAATAAAAATTAAAAAATTAATATAAAATAATCCATAAGACACATGAAAATACTTTACACATGAAAGTTGATGAGTAAAACGAGACGAACCCGGATAAGCTATCTGTTGGTTTGTCATGCGTCCCTAGCATAGTGAACGTGGAACTTTTCCATCCGTTTCGCCTATCCGGTAGTAGCGAGAGACCCGGGAAATATCATCAGGTAATTTCCCGATCCGTCTATAACATTTAATGCCGCGTTAGTGCGTACCTAGCCCTCCATATTTCCATGACATGCTTAGTGTTGCATCTATGTTTATATTTATTGTTTCTTTCCCCTTCTTACCGGTAGACCCCGAGACTGACGTTGCTGCCGGGTACGACTACCCTCCTCACGACTAGCCCTTTGCCATGGAGCAACAAGGCAAGCAAACCCCCTTGATCATTCCTATATAGCCTATTTCTTTCTCCCTTATGCTTGCATTACATTTTTCTACTATTGTAGTTAGCTCCTATATGTGATGCATAGCGTGTTTTTGATGAACTACTACCTTTATGTACCGCAATCTAAATTGTTTCGTATAGATGGAGCAGTCGTCGCCCTTGACCCCTTAGTCTAGTTGCCCCCACTTTATCGTCATGTCTCAATCAACTGATCGACGATCCAAGACCCAAAACAGCACTCACACCCCCACTTAGTTGTATGACGTTGCAGAGCAACTATCGAGTACCAAGGGTGACACCTCGTTACGTACTACAATTTTAGCATTGTTGTGTACTTGACCGGAGGTTGTTCTCACAGGGTGATTCCTCCTTCACCACTTCCGATAATGGCTATGTCGTACAACCCATCAAGCTGGCCCAGCGAGGGTGATTCCTTCCTGGCCACCTTGATAGTTACGTCATTCGGAATACATCGAGGGTGATACCTCGGTCCCTCTTATGTTATAGCCACACAGTTACATGACCGTGTTACTGGGAACATTAATGAATGATGTGTCATGGGTGGAGTCCCGCATGGATGTGTTGATGAGTTAATTAAAATTCTAAGGATTTGGGTATTTGATCTGGGTTGGTCGGAGACCTTTTCGCACTATCCGTCTACATGGGAGGAATTATGGGTTCTCGGCGTTGTAGTATCAGTTGAAGCTCTTCAGATGTCAGCAATGGAGCGTCGCACACCCGAGTGGCCCGGATAAGCATCATTCTTGTATAAGAGGTGCTAGGACTGACATCGGCCGCCCTTGCATCGTGCAGGAGCACAAAGGGTGATGGGCCCATGACCCCTGCGCGTGTTGATGCATTGAGGCCGGGCATGACCCAGGAAAGTGTGTCCAGCCAAAGTTTATCGAGCATGACGGTGGTGCACCCTAGCAGGGTTGAAAATTAACTATTCGAATAGTTGACTCCATGGTTACAAGATGATTTGGAGTTGTTGCCCCGATCTTATACAACTAGAACTGGTACTTAACTCGAATGTTTGCTCCGGGATTGCTTCCTCGCAGGGAGTCGAGGAAGGATCTCTTGGCGCGACTTCATTTTAAAATTGCTGCCACAATATGACTATTAATTGTGTTACTTGCTCTACTCTCGTCTATTGTTCCAAGACCCCTAAAGATGCTAGTCTTTGATAGGACTAGTCTGCTCTCTCTATTCTCGCTTTGCTCCAGTCACTCCACTTAAAACCCCTTCCTTTGATACTGATGCATATCTTAGCATAGTTTCGATGTCAGTCTTGCGAGTACTTTGGATGATTACTCATTGTTTCTTTGCTCCCCCTTTTCCCATTGATGCGTTGTTACGACCAGATGATGGCGCCCAGGTGATGGCGTATCCCGCCGACGAGGAGTGCTACCACGACAGTGCCTACTACTACGTGGTGGCCGGTGAAGACCAGGAGTAGTTCAGGAGGTTCCCAAGCAGGAGGCCTCGCCTTGTTTGATCGATGTAACTTTTGTGATAGCCTTCTCTAAGGCATTATCATGTTTCATGTATGTACTTAGATATTTGTTGCTTCCGCTGACGTGTGTGTTTATCGAGCTTATGTATTCTATCCCTTGAGGCCACTGGCTTGTAATATGAAGCTTGTATGTTTTATTTGTGTCTAGAGTTGTGTTGTGATCTCTTCCCGTGAGTCCTTGAGCTTGGTCATACGCATTTGCGTGTATGATTAGCGTACGATCAAATGGAGGGCGTCACAATGGCGAAAAAGGACTCGGATGAGCAACACATGTGTGGATTTCCCTTTTACAAGGAAGAATATATAGGGGTTGGCTCTCCCCTGACGTGGCTGATTCTTTTTAGGCACATGCCCCAGGCGTTATTTAGTTCCACCTCCCCCATGTCCCGCATTTAATGTGCATCATTGGTGGGTGGTAAATCTTCATTACAACCATGGTAAAAGAAGGCCACAGGTGTCTATGCACTGTATTGGGCCTATCCCAACAACGTCACAGACTCCAATGTGGCCCATGCCTGGGGGCTCATTTCTGTATACTGTATAATGGGTCCTTTTGTACCCTTACTTCTGCAAGGACGGCAGCAGCATCTGGCCCGCCTACCTTGCCGTTAAGATGCTGCACTCAAGACAACTCAAGAGATAAACAAGCCGCCAACAAGTCCTCTTGCAGGCTAGAGAAGCCCGACAAGCTCCTTGCCTAACAAGAACCATCTACCAAGCCACCGGTCCACCTCACTTGGCTGGTTGTCACCCACCAATGAGGTGTCAAGTGGGCGAGCTGCTAGGAAGGGACTATCGGGGCACGTCGCAGCTCCAGGGAATAATATAGACTTTAATGACATGTGTCCTAATGGCGTGGCAAAAGAATAAGAGGTAGCTGGACAAACGACTGATACGTCTCCAATGTGTCTATAATTTGTTACTGTTCAATCCTCATATATTATCATCCAAGGATACCTTTTGGGTCATAATTTAGCAATTTATATTATTTTTGAGCACTAACCAATTCACCTAGTGCCCAGTGCGAGTTGTTGTTTTCTATGTGTTTTTTATATTTCAGATTTGCTGCACCAAACGAAGTCCAATTGCCCCAAAACTTTTTTTACATTTTTTATGGACCAAGAGAAGACGTGGAAGCTTCAGGAAAAGGTTGGAAACCACATGAGGGAGGCACACGCCAACAGGGCGCGGCCAAGGAAGTTGCCATGTCGTGATGGCTTGTCCCTCCCTGGTGGCCCCACTTTTCTGGACCAATAAAATGATGGGGTTTGATGGGTTTATAGTCCCAGGGCAGGTTCATAGGCCTGCCCTATAGGTCCTACCCAAGGACTACACTTCATAAGGGACAAGGCCCTTAGTCAGTTCCGACTGAATTAAGGACTTCCCATCATCCAGTCGGTGACGATTCCTCCATCATCCAGTCGGACATGAGCATTCGGAGCGTATCAAACTTACCGACTGGATTCCACTCTGTATATCGTAACCCCGCCTGGAGGGCAACGGTCATACGTTTTCATGTGCCGTAATTAACATTTAAGACATACGTTACCTGTAACGTAGGGATTTATTCACCACTACTCCACCCATGTGCACCAAACCGTTGTGAAGTGCAGCGCACTCTATATAAGCCGCCCTCCCCCACTGGTCCAGGGGTTGGCTTTTCACTGTAATCCATATTCCACTCGACATCAAGCTCCCAAGATCACTGAGACATAGGGCTTTTACCTCCACCGTAGAGGGGCCTGAACTCATACAACCTTGCCGTAGCTAAGGCTCTGCCCATCCTTTCGTACCCTACACATCTACTGTCAGACTTATACCCACGACAGTTGGCGCCCACCGTGGGGCAGGCGTCTAAGAGACTTCCGACGAGTTTGCAACTACATCTTTTCATCATGTCATCCGGTGGAGATTTGTGCTTGGGTCATGAGATCCTCTTCGGCGCACTCTCCTTCACGGTCGACGATTCGGCATGGCTTTGGGATGCCCCTCTCGACGTCGAGGTGCTCCTCAGTCGCGAAGCTAAGCACTTCCGTGCAGGCGCCCGCGGCATCCTTCTTCTCCAGCAGTCGGCTCCGGTGTCGATCTTCGCCCCCGTCACGCATTCCAACAAGCGGTCTCGCCGTCCGTGGCTCCAGCGATGGGTGCAACACGCCCAGGCGCGCCAGAACGCGTCTTCTCACGTGGCGGTCCTCGAGTCGGTTGTAGTTGCGCCGCCGTCCCAGCGCTCGGACTCAGTTCCGACTGAGTTGCCTTCCCAGTAATTGGGTCGCGGGCCTGCAGCCGAAGTTCACATGGCCAATTCCCATGAAAGTCCCCGCCAAACTGGCCGGAACGAGCACGAGGTCGGCGAGTCGTCCGGCGCTCGCCGTCAACCCCGCCGTTCTGCCAGTCGACGCACTCGTCAGAGCAACGTGGAGGTGTTCCACACACCCGTCCTCAACCTGGCTGCCGCCGCCAAGATAGCCAAGTCCCTCCAGCCGACTGATTTAGAGGCTGGCAGAGGGATTGAGCAGATCCGTGCCCTGTTGCACACGGCGCAGCAACAGAATTCAGTGGTCTCCCAGTCGCACAACAGGATCCACAATAGTTCTGTTCACGCAAACACGCATCGGTCAGTTTTCAGCCCCGATTCTCATCAGCTACACAGAGGAGGCAGCCGTTCCATGAACCCCGAAGATCGTTGACGTTCACGCACCCCTCCGCGGGATGGTCCCTACAGGCCCCGACATCATGATGATCGGCGTTCGGTCGGTGACACTTATGATCCAAGGCCCGACGCAAGAGGATACATCTCCCAGAGGAAGGTCGACAGGAGCCGAGCCCACCGTGATGGTCACGATAGAGACCGTCCGAGTGGAAGCAGGACCATCGTCTCTGGTCCCGAGCGTTTCGGTCGGGCCATCCGTTCGGCTGACTTCCCTCCCAACTTCCGATTGGCGATGGAGATCAGCAAGTTTACAGGAGAATCCAAGCTAGAAACGTGGCTGGACGACTACCGAGTGGTAGTCCAGATCGGTGGCGGAGATGACCAGGTTGCCATGAAACATCTCCCCCTGATGCTCGACGGCTCGGCACGGGCGTGGCTGAACCAGCTAGCCCCTTCAAGCATCTACAGCTGGGCATATCTGGCCCGAGTCTTCATCAGGACCTTCGAAGGGACGTGCAAACGCCCTACTGGTCTCGTGGAGCTCCAGCACTGTGTCCAGAAGCAGAATGAGCCCCTGCGTGATTTCATCCAGCGTTGGACAACCCTCTACCACATGGTGGAGAATGTCACAGAGCACCAAGCAGTCTGCGCCTTCAAGGCAGGCGTGCGGTACAGAGATCTATACCTGAAGTTCAGTCGGACAGGCAACATCTCCATGAGCAAGATGATGGAGATAGCGGCATGCTATGCAAATGGCGAAGAAGAGGACAGCATTCGTAGCGGCAAGCATAAAGCAGTCGCCGATGGAGATGGGAACAGCACTCGGAAGCATAAGCAGAAAGCTCCGTCCACTCCGCAGGCAGAGGCCGCAGACGTTACCAATGACAAGTTCAAGGGCAAGGGGAAGGATCAGTTCACCCCCAAGAAGAAGCAGTTCAGAAACAACATCCTGGATCAGCCATGTCCAATCCACACGAAGATGGATGAAGAAGGCAACGCCATATTTCCGAAGCATACCACTCGGCAATGTCGCCTCCTTATCCAAGGGTTCGGCGAAGGGCAGCCGAGTGAGAAGGACAATGAACAGGATGAGGAGGACAAGGAGGATCCGTTCCCCCAAGTCCATGCAACACTCATGATTTTTGCTGACGTGGAAAGCAAGAGTCGACTGAAGCTGGTGAACAGGGAGGTGCACATGGCCACCCCAACCATCCCCACGTTCCTCAAATGGTCTCAGACTGTGATCATCTTTGACCAGTCGGATCATCCAGCACATGTGCCCAGTCCAGGGAGGCAGGCTCTGGTCGTCGACCCGGTGGTGGAAGGAGTCCGACTGCGCAAAGTCCTCATGGACGGCGGCAGCGGCTTGAACATCATGTACGCCGACACTCTCAAGGGGATGGGCATTCCGATGTCCAAACTTAGCGAGAGCAGCATGCAGTTCCACGGAGTCGTCCCTGGACGAAAGGCCAAGTCACTCGGCCAAATCGCGTTGGACGTCGTCTTCGGCTCTGACAAGAACTTCTGCAAGGAAAAGGTGACATTCGAGGTGGTGGACCTCCAGAGTACATACCACGCGATTCTCGGCCGTCCGGCGTATGCGCGTTTCATGGCCCGTCCATGTTACATATACCTGAAGCTGAAGATGCCAGGTCCCAAAGGTGTGATCACTGTCACAGGCAATCGGCAGCGGGCCGAAGAGTGCCTGCAGCAGGGTTCGAGGATCGCCGATCAGCAGATGGCTGTCCTCGAGCTCGACGAGTACAAGAAGACAGTCGACCCCGTTGACTTGATGTGTTCGAAGAAGCCAGCTTCGGAGTCCGCATTCCAGTCGGCGGGAGAAACGAAGAAGGTCAGCATCCACCCGACGGACGACACCGCTGCCCCGATGAACATCTCCAACACCCTCGATCCAAAATAGGAAGCCGAGCTCATCCAATTCCTCCGTGAGAACTGGGACATTTTCGCATGGAAGCCCGCTGACATGCCAGGTGTACCCAGGGAGTTGGCTGAGCACCGACTGCATGTGAATCATGCTGCTCGGCCTATCCGAGAACGCCTACGTCGGTCCGCCGTGCACAAGAGGAAGGCAATCGGAGAAGAGGTGGCTTACCTTTTGGCAGCCAACTTCATTCGCGAGGTACACCACTCCGAGTGGCTCGCCAATGTTGTCATGGTGCCCAAGAAGGACAAGTCTCTCTGAATGTGCATCGACTTCAAGCATCTCAATAAGGTCTGCCCGAAAGACCATTTCCCGCTCCCCCGCATTGATCAAATTGTCGATTCAACTGCGGGTTGCGAGCGTTTGTCATTTCTCGATGCCTACTCGGGCTATCATCAGATCCGTCTGTATGGCCCTGATGAATTAAAAACAGCCTTCATCACCCCATTCGGGTGCTTCTGCTACATCACTATGCCATTCGGTTTGAAGAATGCAGGAGCAACTTTTATGCGCATGATCCAAAAATGCCTCCTTGACCAGATAGGCCGAAATGTGGAGGCGTATATGGATGATATCGTAGTCAAGTCACGCAAAGGTTCCGACCTGCTGACTGACTTGGCAGAAACATTCGCCAACCTTCGTAGGTACGATATCAAGCTCAACCCAGCCAAGTGTTCATTTGGTGTTCCCAGCGGAAAGTTACTTGGTTTCTTCGTTTCCGAACGAGGGATCGATGTCAACCCCGAAAAGATCAGGACCATCGTCCGAATGGAGCGGCCGGTCAGAATACGCGATGTTCAAAGGCTCACAGGTTGCCTAGCGGCTTTGAGCAGGTTTATCAGTCGACTCGGCCTGAAGGCACTACCTCTGTACCGACTCATGAAGAAATCATATACTTTCGAGTGGACAAACGAAGCCCAAATCGCATTCGACGACCTCAAAGTCCTACTTTCCACCTAGCCGGTTCTTACTGCTCCGCTCAGTAAAGAACCCCTTCTTCTGTACATCGCGGCTACAAATCAAGTCGTCAGCACTGTTCTCACAGTCGAACGCGAAGAAGAAGGCAAAGCATAGAAGGTTCAGCGGCCAGTGTATTATGTCTCCGAAGTCCTGACTCCTTCCAAGCAGAGGTATCCCCACTATCAAAAACTTATTTACGGGATTTACATGACTGCGAAGAAGGTGGCTCATTATTTCCAAGACCACTTGGTGTTTGTCGTTTCTGATGCTCCATTGTCGGAAATCCTCCACAATCGGGACGCATCAGGCCGAGTGGCGAAGTGGGCAATTGAGATGTTATAGTGCGACATCAAGTTCGAGGCCAAGAAAGCTATAAAGTCTCAAGCTCCGGCTGACTTCATAGCAGAATGGGTAGAAAAACAACAACCGACTCACATCTACTCGGCTCATTGGACAATGTTCTTCGATGGGTCCAAGATGTTGAATGGCTCCGGCGCTGGCGTTGTGATCATATCGCCAAAGGGTGACAAGCTCAAGTATGTGTTGCAGATACATTTCGATTCCTCCAACAACGAGGCAGAGTATGAAGCTCTCCTTTATGGATTGCGCATGGCCATCGCACTCTGCGTCCGTCGCTTGATGGTCTATGGCGATTCAGATTTGGTGGTTAATCAACTGATGAGGGAGTGCGACGTAAGGCACCCCACCATGACTACATACTACAACGCGGTGAGGAAGCTCGAGAAAAAGTTTGAAGGTCTGGAACTCCACCATGTTCCGCGACTGAAAAACCAAGTAGCTGATGAATTGGCGAAACTTGGATCCACTCGGAGACCAGTCCCGAGTGATGTCTGCCTCGAGCACCTACACCTTCCCTGAGTTAAAGAAGATCCCTTCACAGAGGAACCAGTACAACCAAAGAGCTCGACAGATCCGACTGAAGTCGAGGTCCCCGCTGTGGTTGATCTGTTCATGGAGATTCTCGCTGTCATCCCCGAGTGGACTGTGCCGCTCATTGCGTACATCCTACGGCAAGAATTACCAGAAGATAAGGTCCAAGCCAAGCAGATCGTCCGCAGGTCGAAGTCGTTCACCGTCATTGATGGCCAGTTGTACAAAGAAAGTGTTTCAGGCGTCCTTCAACGATGCATCTCCCCTGAGGAGGGACAGTTAATCCTGGAAGAAGTTCACTCGGGAACCTGTGGTCATCATGCCTCCTCAAGAGCAATCGTCGCCAAAGCATTCAGAGCTGGTTTCTTCTGGTTCCAGGCGAATGAAGTGGCGAAGGAAATGGTCGACCGATGCGAAGGCTGTCAATTCTACTCGAACAAGTCTCACAAGCCAAAATCCGCGCTGAAGACAATCCCTCTTGTGTTGCCGTTTGCAGTATGGGGATTGGATACAGTCGGTCCATTCAGGACAGGCCAAGGGGGATTCACACATCTGTTGGTGGTACTCGACAAGTTCACAAAGTGGATTGAAGCCAAGCCCATCAAGAAGCTCGACGCCCTTACGGCCATGAAATTTTTCCGGGACATCATCTCCAGATTCGGAGTACCGCACAACATAATCACTGACAATGGCACAAACTTTGACTCGGACAGATTCAAAGGTTTCTGTACAGGTTAAGGTATCCGAGTGGATTTTGCATCTGTGGCGCATCCCCAAACAAACGGACAAGCACAGCGGGCGAATGGACTTATTCTTCAAGGGCTGAAGCCTCGACTCCTGCGAGAAGTTGGACATGCTGCCGGTGCATGGGTCACCGAGTTGCCTTCGGTGTTGTGGGGCCTCCGCACAACTCCAAATAGATCTACAGGGCGATCCCCGTTCTTCCTCGTTTACGGAGCAGAGGCAGTCCTTCCGAGTGACTTGCTTCACAATGGTCCACGAGTAGAACTCTTCTCCGAAGCCGAAGCAGAGCAAGCCAGGCAAGACGGAGCGGATCTTCTAGAAGAGGAGCGCGTGATGGCACTAACTTGCTCAACCATTTATCAACATGATCTGCGGCAATTTCACGGATGGCACGTCAGGAGTCGTACATTCCAAGCAGGCGACCTGGTACTCCGAGTGGATCAGCACAGACCTCACAAGTTGGCTCCCGCGTGGGAAGGACCCTTCATCATCTCCAAGGTACTGAACAACGGAATATCGACTCTACAACCTCGACAGGGAAACGGATGAGCCGCGCGCATGGAACGGAGATCTCCTGAAGCGCTTCTACACATGACCGCCGACAAGAGCAATGTAAAGAACAAGTATCATTGAGGTAATACAAAGCAGATTGATTTTTTGCAGATTCAAAATTCTTCCGCGTGGGCAGACTCCGGTCTCAAAAAAAACTTTCTTCGATTGTGCACTACACGTCACACTCGGGGACTTAGCTGCGATCCAGAATCGCCTAAGTACAAACTTTCTCCGAGTGTGCACTAAATGTCGCACTCGGGGACTTAGCTGCGATCCAGAATCGCCTAAGTACACACTGTCTCCGAGTGTGCACTAAACGTCACACTTGGGGACTTAGCTACAATCCAGAATCGCCTAAATACAAACTTTCTCCGAGTGTGCACTAAACGTCGCACTCGGGGACTTAGCTGCGATCCAGAATCCGCTAAGTACAAACTTTCTCCGAGTGTGCAATAAACGTCGCACTCGGGGACTTAGCTGCGATCCAGTATCGCCTAAGTACAAACGTTCTCTAAGTGTGCACTAAACGTCGCACTCGGGGACATAGCTGCGATCCAGAATCGCCAAACTACAAACTATCTCCGAGTGTGCACTAAACGTCGCACTCAGGGACTTAGCTGCGATCCAGAATCGCCTAAGTACAAACTTTCTTCGAGTGTGCACTAAACATCGCACTCGGTGACTTAGCTGCGATCCAGAATTGCCAAAGTACAAACTTTCTCCGAGTGTGCACTAAACGTCGGACTCGGGGACTTGGCTGCGATCCAGAATCGCCTAAGTACAAACTTTCTCCGAGTGTGCACTAAACGTCGCACTCGGTGACTTAGCTGCGATCCAGAATCGCCTAAGTACAAACTTTCTCCGAGTGTGCACTAAACGTCGCACTCGGGGACTTAGCTGCGATCCAGAATCGCCTAAGTACAAACTTTCTCCGAGTGTGCACTAAACGTCGCACTCGGTGACTTAGCTGCGATCCAGAATCGCCTAAGTACAAACTTTCTCCGAGTGTGCACTAAACGTCGCACTCGGGGACTTAGCTGCGATCCAGAATTGCCTAAGTACAAACTTTCTCCGAGTGTGCACTAAACGTCGCACTCGGGGACTTAGCTGCGATCCAGAATCGCCTAAGTACAAATTTTCTCCGAGTGTGCACTAAACGTCGCACTCGGAGACTTAGCTGCAATCCAGAATCGCCTAAGTTCAAACTTTCTCCAAGTGTGCACTAAACATCGCACTCGGGGACTTAGCTGCGATCCAGAATCGCCTAAGTACAAACTTTCTCCGAGTGTGCACTAAACTTCGCACTCGGAGACTTAGCTACGATCAAGAATCGCCTAAGTACAAACTTTCTACGAGTGTGCACTAAACGTCGCACACGGGGACTTAACTGCGATCCAGAATCGCCTAAGTAACAAATTTCTCCGACTGTGCACTAAACGGTGCACTCGGGGACTTAGCTGCGATCTAGAATCGCCTAAGCACTAACTTTCTCCGAGTGTGCTCTAAACGTCGCACTCGGGGACTTGGCTGCGATCAAGAATCGCCTAAGTAAAAAAGCTTCCTTCGAGTGTATCTTAGAGATCCACTCGGAGGCTTAGCACACCCTTGTTGAGGCTCATGTACATGTCAAGACAACTGACAATTACATGAGTACCAACTACTCTCATTGAGGCTCATGCAGATGTCAAGACAACTGACAAATACATGCTCCGCATGTGTGCCACTGGCTTCACCAAGAAATGCCAAATAGAAACCACGAGCCAAAATCGTGTCAAGAATTTTTTTTGGCAAACGAAGATAAAAATATTCGATTCGAATTCAAAGTTTGTTCAACGTTAGTCGGTTCGGTGTAGATCAAGCTTATCCACACCGAACCACGCATGTGACGGCCAATAGCAGTGGCCAAAGTTTGATACAAATACCACTCGACATACCGAGGTTAAGGTTTTCAAGCGTCGTCAGGACTAGCACTGGGACTGGCAGGCTCCACGAAAGTGTCGAGGTCGATCCCGTCTGCGATGCCAGTGGCGCTCTCAAGGAAGGTCTCCATGAAATCTTCGAATCGAATCTTCTTGGTGTTGGCGACCTGCAACGCCTTCAGCTTCTCATCGCGAGCTTCCTTGCAGTGCACTCGGACCAGCGACAGCGCCACGTCCGCACCACAGCGAGCAGCAGACTTCTTCCACGCCTGCACTTGGTTCGGGACGTCCTCGAGCCGAGTCATCAACCCTTCTATCTCCCGCCAGGACTCGTCTTCGGGCCACAGCTCCTTGTCGATTCGGCCGACGACCTCTCTCAGGCAAACAATGAAAGGTCCCACTTTGCCAAGGCGAATCTACGCTCGGAGCATGTCTCGATTGGCTGCGTCGCCGAGTGGAACGTTCGGAATAACTAACCGCTCAACGTCAGCTGCTTCAGCCTCAGCGTCCATACAAAAATCTGCAAAGACAAGACGAGTAGAAAGTAAGCGCAGAATGAAATACAAAGTCAACAAGCACTTGGAATAAACTTACCACCGAGCAGCGCAATCATCTTCCTAGCCCAGTCACTGACGTACTTCTCCTGCGATATGCATCGACTGTTCATCACCTTCATCTGGCCCATCAGCTCAGTTCTTTGCTTCCCCATTTTCCCAATTTCGGCCACCAATGCCTTGTTTGCCTCACAGGACTCCTCCAAGGACTTCTCTCGTTCAGCAAGAGCACCCTTCACAGCTGCCTCCAGTTCGCAGCAAGCTGAATCTTTTCAGCCTTCAGAGCATTGTACGTTGATCCCATCTCGCAAGTCTTCCCCCTCCTCCTCTTTGGACTCCTCCTCCGTCTCACCACTGTTAGAGACGTACTCGACGCTCTCCACGCTGCCCTCCTGGCTGCCTTCCTCTTCCTTAGCCGGATTCCCGTTCGAGACGGGAGAAAACCAGTTAGTCCACGCCTACACGAGATACAATCGACAACATCAGACGTCAGACAGTAATACAAGAAAAGTGACAAATCTAAGGGAATTGTAAGAACTCGGCAAGATATGCTCACCTCATTCGCAGGAGGGTTGTCAGCGCGGAAGGGCTTCACTCGCCGGGCTCCTCTGGGGTTATCGCAGGCGCCTGTGATGCCGCGGACCCACGCCGTCACAACCTCCCCGGTCATGCATTCGGGATGAGTCCGAGTGGAGTCCCCAGGCCCCGCGTAGTGCCACATTGCGTGGTGTCGAGCTTGCAGAGGCTGGATGCGCCGACCCAGAAAAGTCTCCAGCAGATCCGTGCCGGTGACTCCGTTGCAGACGACATCTATCAGCGCTTCGACCAGAGGTTGGATCTGGATCTTTTCCATCTTCGTGAGCGCAAGCTGCTTGGGCGGAGCCGGTCGGTCTAGACTAAAGGGCGGCAACCCAGTCGCAGCATTCGGACAAGCTATGTCCTGGCAGTAGAACCAGGTCGACTGCCAGTTCCTAACTGACTCGGACAACTGGAGAGGGGGGTAGCTACTCTTCGTTTTCTTTTGGGAGCCTAAGCCCCCGCAGAGCTGCAGGAGATGGGTTTTATCATCCGACTGGCTAAGATTTTTGACAGTCTGGGATCTAGCGGAGAAGATGTACTTAAAGAGCCCCCAATGGGGAGGACAACCGATAAAGCACTCGCAAAGCACTACGAACGCAGAGAGATGAGTCATCACGTTGGGAGAAAAATGATGGAGCTGCGCCCCGAAGTGGTTCATGATACCTGTGAAGAAGGGATGAGGAGGGAGAGAGAAGCCCCGGTACACGTGACTCAGCAGCAAGACACGCTCTCCCTCCTGCGGCGCCGGCTCCGTCTCGCCCTCCGCCGGCAACCTCCACGACTTGTTGGCAATCATGCCTTGTTCCACCAGCTCCAGCAGGTCATCCTTCCTCAACGTGGAGGGGAGGAAATCCCCCTGGATCCAACCCGCCAGCAAAGCACGCTGTCGCCGCTGAGCAGGAGCCGCCGCCTTCTTCTTCTTCTTCTGCGACTCGAGCTTGCTCGTCTGGCTCTTCGTCGTGGCGGAGGCTGCAGATCCGCACGGGAGGAGAGGAAGGAGGAGCCGTGGAGTCCGCAGGGAGCTACGGGAGAAGCGGGGCCAGTGCGAGTAATCAGGAGAGCACAACGAGAAACCCTCGCTGGGGAGGTTTAAATAAGCTTCCTACTAGGTCACTAACAGGTGGCCCCGAAATTTTATCCCCCGACCGGCTGCTGCGATATTAGTGGAGGTGATGAAGGCACGGTAATCGAGGCGGCAGAAACTACTCGATGACGATGCCGTCATCCCCGCTGAGCGCGCGGCAACCAAAATTTGAGGATCCCGAAAAATTCGCCGCTGTCAGTTGACCGGTCACGTCGAAAGATTCCACGGAAGCACTCGGTCTCTGACGGTTCGTTTCACAGATATATCCACTCGGATCACTAGTCAAGAGGATAAAATGGATCGAGGCAAACAACGCCAAAGTCGCATCCATACCAGTCGGATCCGTACTCCAAGCATCGCTTCGTCGTTCCAACCCCAATCCATTCGGGGACTAATGATGGGGTTATAGTCCGAGGGCAGGGTCATAGGCCTGCCCTATAGGTCCTACCCAAGGACTACCCTTCATAAGGGACAAGGCCCTTAGTAAGTACCGACTGAATTAAGGACTTCCCATCATCCAGTCGGTGACGATTCCTCCATCATCCAGTCGGACATGAGCATTCGGAGCGTATCAAACTTACCGACTGGATTCCACTCTGTATATCGTAACCCCCCCGGACGGCAACGGTCATACGTTTTCATGTGCCGTTATTAGCATTTAAGACATACGTTACTTGTAACGTAGGCATTTATTCGCCACTACTCCACCCCTGTGCACCAAACCGTTGTGAAGGGCAGCGCACTCTATACAAGCCGCCCTCCCCCACTGGTGCAGGGGTTGGCTTTTCACTGTAATCCATATTCCACTCGACATCAAGCTCCCAAGAGCACTGAGACGTAGAGCTTTTACCTCCACCGTAGAGGGGCATGAACTCATACAACCTCGCCGTAGCTAAGGCTCTGCCCATCCTTTCGTACCCTACACATCTACTGTCAGACTTATACCCACGACAGGGTTTATTCATATTGGATGAGTTTACTTTGCCTACATCATGTCATCATTCTCCAAGCATTACTCTGTTTGTCATGAACTTAATACGTAGAGAGGCAAGCATAGAAACGCTCTTGAAATGGAGTAATAGTAGTAGGAGCACGCAGGATCGGCCTATTTTCTTATGGACGTGATGCCTATACAGATATGATCATTGCCATGAGAATCGCATAACTATCCTCTCTTCCATCAATAGCCCAACAGTAATTTTTTTAACCACCATATGTTGATTTCATGAGAGATGCCACTAGAGAACACTATGGCCCTCGGGTCTATTCACTTATATATTTAGAAAATTATAATTTCCTTGAAGTTCTTATTTGACTTCTATTTTATTTTGCAAGTTAAAATTATCTACACACCTCATATGCTTGCAAATAACGACATCCAGAGGATTGACAACCCTCTTTCCCGCGTTGGGTACAAGTTGTTTGCTCTGCTGAAGACGAATGAGGAATTATATTCCCATTGGTTCGATAAACCTTGGTTTCATAATTGAGGGAAATACTTAACTGTATTATGTTGCAATTACCCATTCCTATTCATGGAAAACCCAATGCAGATCAAAAGTATCAGGAAGGATTTCTGGCACCGTTGCCGGCGAATATCATCACCAACTATCAAGTAACTTCACACAAATTATCATTCAATTGTTTTTCTTTTTATTTGCTATCATATTTTGCTTGCTTCAACAAATAAAAATACAAAATTATTTATCTTCTCTTGTTACTCCTTTACTTGCTTTGCATGTCATCTTCCTAGCCCAGTCACTGACGTACTTCTCCTGCGATATGCATCGACTGTTCATCACCTTCATCTGGCCCATCAGCTCAGTTCTTTGCTTCCCCATTTTCCCAATTTCGGCCACCAATGCCTTGTTTGCCTCATGGGACTCCTCCAAGGACTTCTCTCGTTCAGCAAGAGCACCCTTCACAGCTGCCTCCAGTTCCGCAGCAAGCTGAATCTTTTCAGCCTTCACAGCATTGTATGCTGATCCCATCTCGCAAGTCTTCTGCAAATCAGCGCGAAGAGAAGATCAGACACATTCAACAAGGAAAACAATAAAAGCTCAAAGTTCTTCAGACCCCTGCCGACGCAAGCAGTCGACAGCGGTCTCGGGGACTACACCCAGTGGGTTCACTAAGAGTGATCCCACTGGCATGAAGCTCGAACAGGTCCGCCCTATTTAGCTACATAAAAAAAACAAGCCTACGAGGCTACTACTACCCGACCTGAGTAAAATTACTCTCGGGGACTACTTCCAAAAGGTGCACTCGGAGTGCTCCCACCAGTACCATTCGGACAGATTATTTTTGATCCGATCAAGTTAAAGAAAATGTATATAAAGACAACTGCCGGTGCAAGCACTCGACAGACGTCTCGGGGACTAAACCCACTGGGTTCACTCGGAGTGAACCCACTGCAAAATAATCCTACTATATCCGAGTATATCGCTTAAACACCCACTGGGTTACAAGAGGAAAGCAAATACTTACTAGCGCACTTACTCGGATATCGTCCCGGAGTTCCAAGCTTCACTTGTACAAAGATGCGATGGAGTCGTACGCACTCTTGGCATCACCCGCCATCAACTCCACCTGCACATTGGCCTCCTTGGCAGCTCCCACTTGATCTTCCGAGAGGCGTTGGGCATCATACTAGACGGTCGACGGACCTGGCGCGACAAGAGACTCCTTGGGCATCCCAAGTCCTGCTCCAGTCGGTTCAGCCACGATGAGCACCGTTTCAGGCGGCGGCATCGTCTCGGTTGGCGGCGCGTCCATGGTGGGAGCGGTAGCAGATGTAACAACCTCAAGGACAGGCACTGAAGCTTGCTCGGACCTCTTCTGGTCGTCCTCCTCCAGATGAATCACCTATGAAGGAAGCCCGACTGAACGACGTGAGACCACAGAAAAAAGGGCAAGATCAAAGACTGAATTCACGAAACAATAATGTCAGCTCTCGGTGTCGTCGCGACGTACCTTGCTGGGATGTGGCAACGTTGTCCGTATCCATGGGATCGTCTTCCTGGCATGGTGGAGAAGTGGCAAAGGTAGCAGCTCTGTCGAGTAAAATCCACTCGACCAATAAGCATGAGTTCAATCAAATACTAAAAGAAGATAGGAGAACAAGACACTTATGCTGAGGCAATGAGAATGGCGATCCTCATCCGAGGCAAAGCCTTCCGAGGTTTGGATCCACTCGGTTTAGCCACCTTGGGAGGTTGGCCCGCGGGCTCAGCAGCAGCGTCCCTGGTCCTCTTTGTGCTCCGAGCACTCGGAACCATGGGAGTAGCTGGCAAGGCGCTCGGAACCACGGGAGGAGCTGGCGGGGCACTCGGGGCCACTAGAGGAGCCGACGGAGTCACTGGTTCGTGACGACGCTTAGTTCGAGGCTCTGGTGGTGGGGGTGGCGAGCTCTCCTCCCCATCTTCCCCCTCCTCCTCTTCGAACTCCTCCTCCGTCTCACCACTGTCAGAGACGTACTCGACGCTCTCCCCGCTGCCCTCCTGGCTGCCTTCCTCTTCCTTAGCCGGATTCCCGTTCGAGACGGGAGAAAACCAGTTAGTCCACGCCTGCACGAGATACAGTCGACAACATCAGACGTCAGACAGTGATACAAGAAAAAGTGACAAATCTAAGGGAATTGTAAGAACTCGGCAAGATATGCTCACCTCATTCGGAGGAGGGTTGTCTGCGGAAGGGCTTCACTCGCCGGGCACCTCTGGGGTTATCGCAGGCGCCTGTGATGCCGCGGACCGACGCCGTCACAACCTCCCCGGTCATGCATTCGGGATGAGTCCGAGTGGAGTCCCCAGGCCCCGCGTAGTGCCACATGGCATGGTGTCGAGCTTGCAGAGGCTGGATGCGCCGACCTAGAAAAGTCTCCAGCAGATCTGTGCCGGTGACTCCCTTGCGGACGACATCTATCAGCGCTTCGACCAGAGGTTGGATCTGGATCTTTTCCATCTTCGTGAGCGCAAGCTGCCTGGGCGGAGCCGGTCGGTCTAGACTAAAGGGCGGCAACCCAGTCGCAGCATTCGGACAAGCTATGTCCTGGCAGTAGAACCAGTTCGACTTCCAGTTCCTAACTGACTCGGACAACTGGAGAGGGGGGTAGCTACTGTTCGTTTTCTTTTGGAAGCCTAAGCCCCCGCAGAGCTGGAGGAGATGGGTTTTATCATCCGACTGGCTAAACTTTTTGACAGTCTGGGATCTAGCGGAGAAGATGTACTTAAAGAGCCCCCAATGGGGAGGACAACCGATAAAGCACTCGCAAAGCACTACGAACGCAGAGAGATGAGCTATCGCGTTGGGAGAAAAATGATGGAGCTGCGCCCCGAAGTGGTTCATAATACCTGTGAAGAAGGCATGAGGAGGCAGAGAGAAGCCCCGGTACACGTGACTCAGCGGCAAGACACGCTCTCCCTCCTGCGGCGCCGGCTCCGTCTCGCCCTCCGCCGGCAACCTCCACGACTTGTTGGCAATCATGCCTTGTTCCACCAGCTCCAGCAGGTCATCCTTCCTCAACGTGGAGGGGAGGAAATCCCCCTGGATCCAACCCGCCAGCAGAGCACGCTGTCGTCGCTGAGCAGGAGCCGCCGCCTTCTTCTTCTTCTTCCGCGACTCGAGCTTGCTCGTCTGGCCCTTCGTCATGGTGGAGGCTGTAGATCCGCACGGGAGGAGAGGAAGGAGGAGGCGTGGAGTCCGCAGGGAGCTACGGGAGAAGCGGGGCCAGTGCGAGTAATCAGGAGAGCACAACGAGAAACCCTCGCTGGGGAGGTTTAAATAAGCTTCCGACTAGGTCACTAACAGGTGGCCCCGAAATTTTATCCCCCGACCGGCTGCTGCGATATTAGTGGAGGAGATGAAGGCACGGTAATCGAGGCGGCAGAAACTACTCGATGACGATGCCGTCATCCCCGCTGAGCGCGCGGCAACCGAAATTTGAGGATCCCGAAAAATTCGCCGCTATCAGTTGACCGGTCACGTTGAAAGATTCCACGGAAGCACTCAGTCTCTGACGGTTCATTTCACAGATATATCCACTCGGAATACTAGTCAAGAGGATAAAATGGATCGAGGCAAACAACGCCAAACTCGCATCCATACCAGTCGGATCCGTACTCCAAGCATCGCTTCGTCGTTCCAACCCCAATCCATTCAGGGACTAATGATGGGGTTATAGTCCAAGGGAAGGGTCATAGGCCTGCCCTATAGGTCCTATCCAAGGACTACCCTTCATAAGGGACAAGGCCCTTAGTCAGTACCGACTGAATTAAGGACTTCCCTTCATCCAGTCGGTGACGATTCCTCCATCATCCAGTCGGACATGAGCATTCGGAGCGTATCAAACTTACCGACTCGATTCCACTCTGTATATCGTAACCCCCCCGGACGGCAACGGTCATACGTTTTCATGTGCCGTTATTAGCATTTAAGACATACGTTACATGTAACGTAGGCATTTATTCGCCACTACTCCACCCCTGTGCACCAAACGTTGTGAAGGGCAGCGCACTCTATATAAGCCGCCCTCCCCCACTGGTGCAGGGGTTGGCTTTTCACTGTAATCCATATTCCACTCGACATCAAGCTCCCAAGAGCACTGAGACGTAGGGCTTTTACCTCCACCGTAGAGGGGCCTGAACTCATACAACCTCGCCGTAGCTAAGGCTCTGCCCATCCTTTCGTACCCTACACATCTACTGTCAGACTTATACCCACGACAGGGTTTATTCATATTGGATGAGTTTACTTTGCCTACATCATGTCATCATTCTCCAAGCATTACTCTGTTTGTCATGAACTTAATACGTAGAGAGGCAAGCATAGAAACGCTCTTGAAATGGAGTAATAGTAGTAGGAGCACGCAGGATCGGCCTATTTTCTTATGGACGTGATGCCTATACAGATATGATCATTGCCATGAGAATCGCATAACTATCCTCTCTTCCATCAATAGCCCAACAGTAATTTTTTTAACCACCATATGTTGATTTCATGAGAGATGCCACTAGAGAACACTATGGCCCTCGGGTCTATTCACTTATATATTTAGAAAATTATAATTTCCTTGAAGTTCTTATTTGACTTTTATTTTATTTTGCAAGTTAAAATTATCTACACACCTCATATGCTTGCAAATAACGACATCCAGAGGATTGACAACCCTCTTTCCCGCGTTGGGTACAAGTTGTTTGCTCTGCTGAAGACGAATGAGGAATTATATTCCTATTGGTTCGATAAACCTTGGTTTCATAATTGAGGGAAATACTTAACTGTATTATGTTGTAATTACCCATTCCTATTCACGAAAAACCCAATGCAGATCAAAAGTATCAGGAAGGATTTCTGGCACCGTTGCCGGCGAATATCATCACCAACTATCAAGTAACTTCACACAAATTATCATTCAATTGTTTTTCTTTTTATTTGCTATCATATTTTGCTTGCTTCAACAAATAAAAATACAAAATTATTTATCTTCTCTTGTTACTCCTTTACTTGCTTTGCTTGTCACGTTTGCTTGAAAGTTGCTATCATGTATGGATGTGAGGAAGTTATCGTTGAAGGCGCTAGTGAGGATATCACTAGTGACTTGGATGAGGAAAGACTAGCATTTGTTGGTTTAGTGATTTTACTGGAACATCTTTTTGAGCATAATTTTTTATAAAGTATTTCTGTATAAATTAATCAGGTCTTACTAATTCCTTAGAATTTTTAGAGTTACATAAGTATAGGTTCATTACAAATCACTAAAGAGTGTTTTGTGTTAGACAGATTCTGTTTTTTGCTTGCATAGTTTGCTTGTTTTGATGATGCTATGGATTGTATCGGGGGGTATATGCCATGGAGAAGTTAGAATACTATACCTATTATGCAATAATGAAATATGAATAAATTTACAATAGTACCTAGGTATTTGATATGTTTCTTATACTAATGGATCTCGCGAAGTTTTCTTGAGTT
The DNA here is from genome assembly GCF_904849725.1 of Hordeum vulgare subsp. vulgare. Classification (NCBI taxonomy): domain Eukaryota; kingdom Viridiplantae; phylum Streptophyta; class Magnoliopsida; order Poales; family Poaceae; genus Hordeum; species Hordeum vulgare. The sequence goes on along the minus strand of NC_058519.1, from coordinate 262,755,908 downwards.
TTGTGTGATTGAAATTTTCAAGTTTTAGGTGCTATCACGATAGACAAAGGAATAAGGAGCGGCAAGAGACTAACCTTGGGGATGCCAAAGGCACCCCAAGGAAATATTCTAGGTAGATTCAAGCATCTATGCTCGGGGATGCCCCGGAAGGTATCCCCTCATTTATCTCAATCCATTAGTATGTCACTTGGAGCTACATTTTTATTCATAACATGATATGAGTATTGCTTGAAGTGTCGTTTTCTTTACTTCTCTTTTTATTTTTAGTTTGCCCCAATCATCATTTTCTAGACACACCAACTTGATAGAGACACACATTGATCATGATTTGTTAGAATACTCTATGTGCTTCACATATATCTTTTGAACTTAGAAGTTGCTCTAGTGCTTCACTAATATCTTTTTGAGCATGGTGGCGTGTAGATTTTATAGATATATTTGCACACTCATTCTTCACCTAAATTTGTTTGAGAGTTAATAGAATGTAATAGTAATTTTTGGGGGTCATAAGGCTAGTCCAAAAAAAATAAGTATCCATTGAATGATAATCAAAACTATCATGTAGCATATAAAGAGAAATTGTGGGTTAATGATATTGATGTGGTAAATATGAAAAAGGTGTGAGTGCATAACGGTTGATTCGTAGAAGTACTTGTAATAAGAGGTGTTAATTTCTTGTTGGTCTAAATATTAAAAAGGCATACCAGTGATGTGTGAGCATTTCTATTCCTCGTTAAAACTCTAGTGTTGTTTGAGGTCAGAGTCACATGATGGTTAACTCCTCCCATCCCTCTCCCTCGGGGCATGCGAATAGTGCTTTAATTTGTGCTAAAACTAATAAAATTTTGCAACAAGTATATGATTTCTTCATGACTAATTTGAAACCATGGACATATGCAATCTCACCTCCTCATATTTTGCTACCCTCTCCGGTTCCCTGCATTGCCCATTCTCACCTCGAGGATCGGTGCAAACTTCGCCATTGTATCCAAACCCCGTGACATGATATGCTCTCGCACACATAAGCCTTCATATATCTTCCTCAAAAAATCTACCATACCTACCTATCATGGCATTTGCATAGCCATTCTGAGATATATTGCCAAGCAAATTCCACTGTTACATCATATGACTTGTTCATTCATCAACATATTTATTTGCATGATCATATAAAGATGACATAGCATTTGTGACAAAGCCACCATTCATTATATTGTTGATACATGTCATGCTAGATCATTGCACATCCTGGTACACTCCCAGAGGCCTTAATATTAAATCATATTTCTTCATAGCTCTTCATATCGAGGTTCCATGAGTTGTAAGTGAATAAAAGTGTGATGATCATCATTATTAGAGCATTGTACGAGTTAGGGAACAAAAATGGGGGGGGGTGATAACACCATAAAAATGAAAAAAATGAATGAGAGAAAAAGAGGAAGGGACTTTGCTGCTATCCTGTACCACACTTGTGCCTCAAAGTGGCACCTTGTTCTTCATATAGAGAGTCTTATGATATGTCGTTTTCATATGCTAGTGGGAATCATATTTTCATTATTATAAACTTGGCTTGCTTATTCCAATGACGGGCTTCCTTGCATGGCATTTGAGCAAGCAACTTGGATGCACACAACACCAAGCTTCATTTGAGCTTTCGTCCACTTATATCTCTAGTACATCATTTGCATGGCAATACCTACTACTTGCATTGAAATCTACCGATGGGCATCTCCATAGCCCATCGGCACGCCTAGTTGATGTGTGATAACCCACAAGTATAGGGGATCCCAACAGTTTTCGAGGGTAGAGTATTCAACCCAAATTTATTGATTCGACTCAAGGGGAAGCGAAAGAATATTCTCAAGTATTAGCAGTTGAGTTGTCAATTCAACCATACCTGAAAGATTTAGTATCTGCAGCAAAGTATCAGTAGCAAAGTAGGGTGATAGCAGCAGTAGCAACAGAGTAATAGTAGCAGCAGTGACAACAGTAGCAACAGAGTAACGTAGCAAGGACCAGTAGGAAAAGGTTCGTAGGCATTCGATCGGTGATGGATGATTATGCCGTATGCTATTCATCATGTAACGGTTATAACACAGAGAAGTAAGTAACTAGCTCCAGTTCGTCAATCTAATTTAGGCATGTATTCCGTATGTAGTCATATGTGCTTAGGTAAAAGAACTTCATGACATCTATTGTCCATCCCTCCCGTGGCAGCGGGGTCCTAATGGAAACTATGGGATGTTAAGGTTCTCCTTTTAATAAAGAACCGGACCAACGCATTAACACTTGCCGAATACATGAACTCCTCATACTATGGTCATCTCCGGGAGTGGTTCCGGCTATTGTCACTCCGGTGTTGCCGGGTCATAACACATAGTAGGTGACTACAACTTGCAAGATAGGATTTAAAACGCACATATATTGGTGACAACATAATAGGTTCAGATCTGAAATCATGGCACTCGGGCCCCAATGACAAGCATTAAGCATGGCAAAGTAGTAGCAACATCTAATTCAGAACATAGTGGATACTATGGATCAATCCCTGTCAAAACTAACTCGATTACATGATAGATCTCACCCAACCCATCACCGTCCAGCAAGCCTACGATGAGATTACTCACGAACGGTGAAGAGCATCTTGGAATTGGCGATGAAGGAAGGTTGATGATGACGATGGCGACGATTTCCCCTCTCCGGAGCCCAAAACGGACTCCAGATCTGCCTTCTAGAGGAAGAACACGAGGTGGCGGCGCCTCCGTATCATAAAACGTGATGAACTCTTCTCCTTGATATTTTCCGGATGAAATGGACTAAATAGAGCTGAGATTGGAGGCGGTGGAGCTTTGCGGGCCCCACAAGCCTGCCAGGCGCGGCCAGGGGGGCTCGCGCCTGGTGAGCTTGTGGGCTACCGGCTCCACTTCCTCCGCTGATTCTTGTGCCAGTATTTTTCATAAATTCCAGAAAAATTCTTCATAAATTTTTAGGTCATTCCGAGAACTTTTATTTCTGCGCAATACCAACACCATGGGAATTCTGTTGAAAACAACGTTAGTCCGGGTTAGTTCCATTCAAATCATGAAAATTAGATTCCAAAACAAGGGCAAAAGAGTTCGGAAAAGTAGATACGACGGAGACATATCAACTCCCCCAAGCTTAAAGCCTTGCTTGTCCTCAAGAAATTCAGTTGACAAACTGAAAGAGACAAAAGAAAAACTTTGACGAACTCTGTTCGATCTTGTTGTTGCAACTATGTCTAACTCATAACCAGAATTTCAGCAAGATCACAAGCTAACCACATAAGCAAATGCCATCAAGGCCTCACGGTAAACTCATATCAATGGCATAATCAACTAGCGAGCAAATAATAATAAGTCTCAAACGTCAACACTTCAATCAAAACAACATGAAGCAGTACGAACAGATGGTATCTCTCTAGCTCTTTCTGAGACCGCAAAACTTAAATGCAGAGCACCTTCAAAGACCAAGGGCTGACTAAACATTGTAATTCATGGCAAAGAAGATCCAGTCATAGTCATACTCAACACAGTTAAAAGCAAAGCATAAAAATGACAGAGGTGCTCTCTATTTGGTGCTTTTATAAGAAGAGGATCACTCAACAGCAACATAAATAGACAGGCCCTTCGCAGAGGGAAGCATTGATTTGCATAGTTGCGAGAGCTCAAGCTTTGAAAACAGAGATAATAATTTTGGGTGGCATGATTTCATTGTCAACGCAATGACTAAGAGTTCTCACCATCTTCCACGCTATACATGCTATAGGCGGTTCCCAAACAGAAAAGTAAAGTTTTGACTCCCCCACCACCAATCAATCACACTCCACGACTAGCCGAGTCCTCGGGTGCCGTCCATAACAACATCAATCCAGGGGGAGTTTTGTTTGCAATTTTCTTTCCGACTTGAGCATGGAACTGGGAATTCCAATTACCGGCCCCATTCTCGTGAATGATAGTGAATAAACACATATTGAGGATAACACGCCTAACATGGAAGATACTGATAGCCCCCTGTCACCACATGAGCAGTTCGTGCATGCAAAGCAGATTATTTCTTGAAGATTTGGAGAGTGGCACATGCAAATTTACTTGGAACGGCAGGTAGATACGGCATATAGGTAGGTATAGTGGACTCATATGGAACAACTTTGGGTTTATGGAAGTGGATGCACAAGCAGTATTCCCGCTTAGTACAAGTGAAGGCTAGCAAAAGACTGGGAAGCGACCAACTAGAGAGTGACAACAGTCATCAAAATGCAATGAGATTAACGAACATTGAGTGCAAGCATGAGTAGGACATAAATCACCATGAACATGAATGTCATAGAGGCTATGTTGATTTTGTTTCAACTACATGCATGAACATGCGCCAAGTCAAGACACTTGAATCATTCAAAGGAGGATACCATCCTATCGTACTACTCCCTCTGTTCCTAAATATAAGTCTTTTAAGAGATTTCATTAGATGAGTACATACGAAGCAAAAGGAATGAATCTACACTCTAAAGTATGTCTATATACATCCGTATGTAGTCTTTTAGTACAATACCTAGAAAGACTTATATTTAGGAACGGAGGGAGTACATCATAGTCATCTCAAAATTCATGTGGGCATCCAAGACAAACCATTATAAGCTCCTAGCTACGTAAGCATGGCATCAGCAATTATGATCTCTAAGTTGTCATTGCAAACATGTTTCCCTCACAACAAAGCTGAACCAGGCACGATGAGTTAGTCATATTTACAAAAACAAAATGGATCGAGTTAATACCACCTTTTCCAGGCTCAGTCACTTCATCATATATCGTCATTATTGTGTTTCACTTGCACGACTGAATGATGTGAACAATAATATGCGTGCTCGTGCATTGGACTAAGCTGGAATCTGCAAGAAAACACAAAGGAGAAGACAAAGTAATATGGCTCTTTAACAAATAAATAGATATGCATGCGAGAGCCACTAAACATTGTAACCATGGTCTTCTACCTTGACCCACAGAAAAAAGAAAACTATTTACACGGGAAAGCTCCCAACAAGCAAAAAGAAGAAGAAAAAATCTTTTTGGGTTTTCTCAAACTAGACAGACACACGAAAAGAAAATGAGAAAAAGAAATAAACTAGCATGGATGATACAGTGGCAAGAATGTAAAGTCGGTGAGAAACACGTACTCCCCCAAGCTTCGGATTTTGGCCTAAGTTGGTCTACTCCCATGGATGGTCCGAGTGACACCCAAAATCATAATGGGGTTGATACGGGAGCGCTGCAACCACTGCCTGAATAGCTGCATCACGGAGACGAGCAGCCTTTGCCTCCCTCTCATACTCCTCTGCCTCTCCTCTGGTTATGAAATATCTCCGTTTTACCTGAAAGTCAAAGAAGGCAGGAGCAGGAAGGGTAATATGGAAAACACGTTGCCGGTTAAATATCAAACGATATAGGAGGGATTCATCATCCCTCTCAAGGAACTAGTAGCTTGTCAAAGCGACGCGGTCAAGGAAAGCTGTATGGAGCGAGGGATCTCCTTCGTGGATGGGTACTCCAGGAAAATTTGCTATGCGGGTGGCATAGATCCCACCAAAGAAATCCCCTTCATTAGCATTGTTATTCAGCCTCCTTGCTATTATGGCTCCCATATTGAAACTTCTATCACCCCTAACTGCGCTCTTAAGAATACTAAGGTCGGGTGCGCAGAGGTCACAATGCTCAATCTTGGCATTAATGCATCTGCCTATGAAGAGAGCAAAGTAATGCAAGGCAGGAAAATGAATGCTCCCCAAGGTAGCCTGCGCAATATCTCTAGTTTCTCCAACAATTATACTAGAGAAAAAAATCTCTAACCGAAGATTTAGGAGGATCATTGAGACTACCCCAAATAGGTATCTTTCAAATTCTATTGAAATCCTCTAAATCCATGGTATATGATTTGTCATAGTGATCAAACAATACAGATGTATCACGTCCAACTGAAAATTTGAATCTATGAACAAAAGAGGAAGTGAGAGCAACATACTATTCACATTTATCAGAGATGAATTCTTCGAGTCTGACGTTGTGAACAAGTGTATCAAACTCGTCTTTGAAACCTGCCTCAATCAAGAATTCATCAGAAGGCCATTCACATGGTTGTACCTGTGCGTTCCTCGGTTGGTAAGGATCGGGCTCCCGAATCGCAAGACGGGGACCTCTCTTGCTTGAGGAACCACCATGATAGTTTCTCCTCAACATCTTCCTTTTCTGAAATTTTTAGTTACCCAAAGGAAAAGTGAACAAGGCTCAATTAAACTCATAGCAACTATTCCCACAAGTGCCCAAAGGCCATATTACGCATCAAAACTACTTGGGACCAGCTAAAATTAGCATGCAAAGCTCAAGAACATGGTCATCAAGGCAGCAAAAATATGCGAAGTATAAGGCACTACAGCAAAAACTAATTGACCCAATGGAGGAGTCACTTACCAAGGAATAATTTCCCCAAAATAGTTCGGAGAATGGTGCTTTGAGCAAAGAGATCGAAAATCCCAGCAAGAGGAGCAAGAACACGGGTTTGAGCTGCGAAACAATTTTTTCTGGAGGTAGGAGAAGCAGATGAGAGCAAGAATGACTGGAGGGGGTGCACGTGGGCCCCACAAGCTAGGTAGGCGCGGCCAGGGGGTGCCCGCGCCTCCAGGGCTAGTGGCCCACTGGTGCAGCCCCTAGACTAGCTCTTCGTCTCAGTATTTTTCAAAAAATCCAAAAAAATCATACTTGATTTTCAGGACGTTCGAAGAACTTTTATTTTTGGGGTACTTTTCTACGGGACGCTAAAACAGAAAACAGGGAAAACTTAAACTAAACCTATCATTTTTCTTCTAAGCAATCGAAGGTGAAAGCTTGGAACAGAGGTTTGTGACTCCTCGATTCATCCATCTCATGGTCATCGAAAGAAATCTGTCAATGAGGTTGATCAAGTCTCCTCGACAAACCTTTTCGAAACGCAAAAGAGAACAGAGAACTTCCGAATAGTCACTAGGTTACCTCAATGGGGATGTTTATCTCCCCAACAAGAAAATCATACTTCATCTTGACATGAGGTATGGGGCATTCAAATCTCCCAATAAGAATCGATGAAGCCTTTTCGATAGCATTGATGCAATGTACTCGATATTGTTTCTTCGGAAAGTGCACCGTATGCTCATTACCGTTGACATGGAAAGTGACATTGCCTTTGTTGCAAACTATAATAGCCCCTGCAGTGTTTAAAAAGGGTCTTCCGAGGATGACCGCCATGGCATCGTCCTCGGGAATATCCAGAATAACAAAGTCTGTTAAGATAATAACGTTGGCAACCACAATAGGCACATCCTTGCAAATTCCCATAGGGAAAGCAGTTGATTTGTCGGCCATTTGCAGAGAGATTTCAGTGGGTGTCAACTTATCCAGTTCAAGTCTACGATAAAGAGAGAGAGAGGCATAACACTAGCACCGGCTCCAAGGTCGCATAAAGCAGTTCTAACGTAGTTTCCTTTAATGGAGAAAGGTATAGTGAGCACTCCGGGATCACCCAGTTTCTTAGGAGTTCCACCCTTGAAGGTATAATTAGCAAGCATGGTGGAAATCTCAACCTCAGGTATCCTCCTCTTATTATTCACAATAACCTTCATGCACTTAGCATATGGAGACATTTTGAACATATCTGACAAACGCATTTGCAGAAAGACAGGTCTAATCATTTCAACAAATCACTCAAAATCCTCATCATCCTTTTTCTTGGATGATTTGGGAGGAAAGGGCATGGGTTTCTGAACCCATGGTTCCCTTTCTTTACCATGCTTCCTAGCAGCGAAATCATTCTTATCGTATCTCCTAGACTTAGGTTGTGGGTTATCAAGATCAGGTTGTATCTCCACATCCTTTTCATTGCTAGGTTGAGCATCTTCATGAACATCACTATTGATATTATCATTAGGTTCATGTTCATCACCAGATTGTGTTTCAGCATCAGAAACAGAGGCATTGTTTAGACTCTCAGGTGTATTAGCATCTGGGTTGCTAGCGTGCAAGTTCCTATCATCTTTCTTCTTCTTTCTAGGATGACTAGGTGCATCAGTGCTAACTCCTTGAGAATTTTGTTCAATTCTCTTTGGATGACCCTCAGGATACAAAAGTTCCGTAGTCATTCTACCGCCTCTAGTGACAACTCTAACAGAATTGTCATTCAACTCATTGAGCAAGTCATTCTGAGCCTTAAGTACTTGTTCTACCTGAGTAGTAACCATAGAGGCATGCTTACTCAGAAGATTAAGATCATTGACATTTCTATCCACACAAGCACTTAAATGACTAAGCATACAAGCATTTTGTCCCAATTGTCTGCTAACATAATCATTGAAACTCTGTTGTTTGTCAACAAAGTTATCAAATTCATCCAGGCATAAGCTAGCAGGTTTATCAAAAGGAATATCACTCTCATCAAACCTATGTAGAGAATTTACTTCTACTACCTGTATCGGGTTCTCAAGACCATGGATCTCTTTGATAGGTGGTAGAAGTATGACATCTTCAGATTTAATGCCTTTCTCTCGCATAGATTTCTTAGCTTCTTGCATATCTTCAGGACTGAGAAATGGAATACCTCTTTTCTTCGGAGTTGGCTTAGGAGGTGGTTCGGGAATAGTCCAAGCATTCTCATTGCACAAGATGTTATTCAATAGGATCTCAACTTGTTCTACGGTTCGTTCCCTAAAAACACAACCGGCACAACTATCTAGGTGGTCTCTAGAAGCATCGGTAAGTACATTATAGAAGATATCAAGTATTTCATTCTTCTCAAGAGGGTGATCAGGCAAAGCATTCAGCAGCTCGACAAGCCTCCCCCAAGCTTGTGGGAGACTCTCTTCTTCAGCTTGAGAAAAGTTGTATATTTCCTGCAAGGCAGCTTGCTTCTTATGGGTAGGGAAATATTTTTCAGAGAGGTAGTAGACCATATCCTGGGGGCTACGCACACAACCAGGAGCAAGAGAAGTGAACCAGCTCTTAGCATCATCCTTTAGCGAGAAAGGAAATAGCTTGAGGATATAGTAGTGGTGGATCTTTTCCTCCCTAGTGAATAGGGTGGCTATATCGTGCAGTTTGGTAAGATGGGCTACAACCGTTTCAGACTCAAAACCGTGAAAAGGATCAGATTCGACCAAAGTGATTAACTCAGGGTCGAGAGAGAATTCATAATACTTATCGGTCACAAAGACGGGCGAAGTAGCAAACTTCGGATCATATTTCATCCTAGCGTTCAAAGATTTTTCTTTCCACTTGAGCAGTAATTTCTCAACATCATAGCTATCCTTACACACAAGAAAGTCCTCAGCTATCTCTCCCTCCATAACATAACGCTCGGGCATATCAAGCAATTCAGGCATAATAGCAGGTTCTACTTCAATAGTATCAGCAGTTTCAGAAGTATCATCACATCTAGCAGCAACTCTAGGAATTTGTGCATCAAGGAATGCACCTAGTGGTAAAGCAGTATCAAGCATAGCATCATCAGGCAAAGAAGTATCAAGCATAGCATCATCATAAGCATCATGGGCAGTAGAAGTAGCATCATCAAGCACAGGCGACATACCAAGATTTCTAGCAGGAGGTGGTGTCGCAAACTTACTCATAACTGAAGGTGAAGCAAGTGCAGAGCTAGATGGCCGTTCCATACCTGTCCTCGTAGTTGAGGGCAAGACTTTAGTTCTTGGATCTATTGGATTCCTCATAGTGATCAGCAGACGTAAATCCCAAGTGATTCAGAGAATATAGCTGTTTTTCCCCGGCAACGGCGCCAGAACATAGTCTTGATAACCCACAAGTATAGGGGATCGCAACAGTTTTCGAGGGTAGAGTATTCAACCCAAATTTATTGATTCGACTCAAGGGGAAGCGAAAGAATATTCTCAAGTATTAGCAGTTGAGTTGTCAATTCAACCACACCTGAAAGACTTAGTATCTGCAGCAAAGTATCAGTAGCAAAGTAGGGTGATAGCAGCAGTAGCAACAGAGTAACAGTAGCAGGAGTGACAGCAGTAGCAACAGAGTAACGTAGCAAGGACCAGTAGGAAAAAGCTCGTAGGCATTGGATCAGTGATGGATGATTATGTCGGATGCTATTATTCATGTAATAGTTATAACACGGAGAGATAAGTAACGAGCTCCAGTTCGTCAATCTAATGTAGGCATGTATTCCGTATGTAGTCATACGTGCTTAGGGAAAAGAACTTGCATGACATCTATTGTCCATCCCTCCCGTGGCAGCGGGGTCCTAATGGAAGCTACGGGATGTTAAGGTTCTCCTTTTACTAAAGAACCGGACCAACGCATTAACACTTGGTGAATACATGAACTCCTCATACTATGGTCATCTCCCGGAGTGGTTCCGGCTATTGTCACTCCGGGGTTGTCGGGTCATAACACATAGTAGGTGAATACAACTTGCAAGATAGGATCTAAAACACACATATATTGGCGACAACATAATAGGTTTAGATCTGAAATCATGGCACTCGGGCCCTAGTGACAAGCATTAAGCATGGCAAAGTAGTAGCAACATCAATCTCAGAACATAGTGGATACTAGGGATCAATCCCTGTCAAAACTAACTCGATTACATGATAGATCTCATCCAACCCATCACCGTCCAGCAAGCCTACGATGAGATTACTCACGAACGATGAAGAGCATCATGGAATTGGCGATGAAGGAAGGTTGATGATGACGATGGCGACGATTTCTCCTCTCAGAGCCCAAAACGGACTCCAAATCTGCCCTCCGGAGGAAGAACAGGAGGTGGTGGCACCTCCGTATCGTAAAGCGCGATGAACTCTTCTCCTTGATTTTTTTCGGACAAAACGGACTAAATAGAGCTAAGATTGGAAGTGGTGGAGCTTTGTGGGCCCCACAAGCCTGCCAGACGCGGCCACGGGGGGCCCGCGCCTGGTGGGCTTGTGGGCTAACGACTCCACTTCCTCCGGTGATTCTTGCACCAGTATTTTTCATAAATTCCAGAAAAATTCTCCGTAAATTTTCAGGTCATTCCGAGAACTTCTATTTCTGCGCAAAAACAACACCATAGCAATTCTGTTGAAAACAGCGTTAGTCCGGGTAAGTTCCATTCAAATCATGCAAATTAGAGTCCAAAACAAGGGCAAAAGAGTTCGGAAAAGTAGATACGACGGAGACGTATCAATGTGAAATTATCTTCTCCATTTTTTACCCCTTTGATACCTACCACCATATTCTATTCCACCATAATGATATGTCCATGGTTCATGCTCATATATTGTGTGAAGAATAGATTGGTGTTTCACATTTAAAACTATGATCCAATATTTGTATTAATGTGGTGAAGACAGAGTCATGACTTAATTATATGAAAGATGAATCGGGGTAAACATTCTTCTAGGATAGTATACTTTGAAAGATTGATGATTTTTTTGCTTGTGCTTATAAATATTATTGTGTTGATGCTTGTTGATTATCTTTTCTCGGTGAGCATACATGCAAAAGATTACATATTACATAGCATGTCACATTAAAAATTATGTTTTAATCATTTACCCACTCGAGGACGAGCATGAATTAAGCTTGGGGATACTAGATGTGTCTCCAACATATCTATAATGTTTTATTGTTCCATGCTATTATATTATCATCATAAGATAATTTTTGGGTCATAAATCACCAATTTATATTATTTTTGATATCTAACCTATTGACCCATTGACCAATCCTAGTTGCTATTTTCTACGTGTTTTTTACTTTTCGGGTTTACTATACCAAACAAAGTCCACTTGCCCCGAAACTTTTCTAGGATTTTGTATGGACCAAAAGAAGACCTAGAAGCTTCAAGAGAAATCCAGAAGCCACACGAGGGAGGAAGAAGCCAACAGGGGACTACCAGGGGGTCAGCTCCCCCTCATGGCTTGTCGCTCCCTGTTCGCCCCACTACCTCCCTCATGTGACCTCTAAATTCACATATATTCCAAAAACACTAAATATCAAAGAGAAACACTCTTTACGCCGCCAGAAGGCTCTGTTCCACGACGGTCCGATCTGGAGCTTCGTTCTGGCACCCGGTCGGAGGGGGGATCTACCACGGAGGGCTTCTTCATCAACCTTAATGTCGTCGTGAGGATGTGTGAGTAGTTCACCATAGACCTATGGGTACATAGTTAGTATCTAGATGCTATCTCTCTCTCTCTTTTGATTTTCAATACAATGATCATCGCATCTTCACTTTGATCTATCCAATGTAATTCTTTGGTACAGTGTGTTTGTTGGGATCCGATTAATTGTGAGTTTATGTTCAGATTATTCATGAGAAGTATTTGAGTATTCTTTGAAATTATTATGATTCTTCTTCGCATGATCATCTTAACGTGTCCTATAGACTAAAAGCCTGCTGGTTTATATAGATGCGAGGGTTACTAGCATTACACAACGTCGGTTACACCACTGAGAAAACATGTCGATCATCATCTTGCCATGGAGTGCAAGCTAAGTCTTTAGAGCATTCCGTTCTGTATACACCGTCTTCTCGTAGTTCGGTCTCTAGTCACCACTAGAAGACGGCTCGTGAGTCTGGCCCATGAAAATAACTAAGCGACCCAAGGACCCCCTTGTCCCATACTCCCTCAGTAGCCCATGAACTGGCCTCCAACGTCGTAGTCTTGATCTACCATTTTCACGCGTCCAAAGTCTTCGGCTTGTGGGGCGAGTTCATATCTTCCACTATGTTCGGCTGACTCCAGTTCGTCTTGCGGCTCATTCCCGATTGTCGAAGCGTCACATTGCCCATGAAATTGGCCTTTCCACTATAGGGTTGATTGCATCCCTTGATTTGTTGCTCCAATTGGAGACGGGAGGTTCCAATAATCTTTTCAAAAAAAGCCTTTCACACTTGCGAGAAAAACCGCTTAATAAAGAAGCCAAGCCTGCTTCAAGAAACACACCCTCTTTCCCCAACCGTCAAAAAGAACATCATAGAGAACAGAAACAAAGCAAGTGATCCAAGATCTTCCTCGCACCGTCATGGCCCTCTCAAAGGCCGCTGGTCAAGCGGTTCCGTTTCCCGCCTTCGTTTGTGTGACCTAGAGGTGCAGGGATATCTTCCTTCATCATATTCGGTGCCTTCCCATTCCGGATTAACTTCCTTAGTTGTGAAGCCTTCGCGGTAAAATTCCATACTCCCCGCAAGGAAGATAGGGAAGTTTGGTTCCTTTCCTCTTATGAGACTTGGGCTTTCCCATTCACCCCTTTCTAAGGGCTTTCTTAGAATTTTACGGGATTCAACTCCACCATCTCACCCGCAGATCCATTCGTCACATCTCGGGCTTTGTTGGCCTTTCAGAGATGTTTGTCGGTTGGGAAGCCCATTTTGATTTGTGGAGGATGTTTTTCTACCTCGTCCCTTGTACTCGAGGAGGGACAATTTGTGAACTAGGCGGAGCCGAAGTGTGGCGTATAGCCGGGATGCGGTACCATGAGGGACCCCAAAGAAAGCTTCTATAGAGTGGACCTCCGAGTGGTTCTGTATTGAATATGTCCCTTTATTTGATCCAGTTGGGAGGGGTCTGCCAAAATTCTCAACCGATCCCTTAAATAAGCGGTTAAACTGGTGACCGAAGAGACCTTCCCACGAGGATAGTTTGGATGTGAAACCACTGCTCGCCAATGGGAGACTCTTAGCACACCACTAGCTAACCATGGAGTTATAATGGTCTAACTGACGCGACATGGTACAAACGGGGAGGTCCTGCCAACCAGGTAACGATGGCTTCCATATTGGCCGACCTCTTCAAAGGAGAAAAGTAAGAGTTCATTGGTACAAGAACCAAGGAAGGATACTTGAATCACAACCCCGTCGAATTGGTGAGATTAAAACTATATTCATAATTCGGATTTTTTATAGTTATTTTGGCTAATTAAACCTTCGTGGTTCTCCGAACAAGACTAGAAGTGCTGGATCGAGAAAGTTAGCCGTCTTCCTCTGCACCCGAAGAATTTGTTGGAAATATGCCCTAGAGGCAATGATAAATAGTTATTGTTATAGTTCCTATTTAAAGATAATCGTTTATTATCCATGCTATAATTGTATTGAATGAAAACATAGATACATGTGTGGATAAATAGAAAGAACAATGTCCCTACCAAGCCTCTAGTTGGCTAGCCAGTTGATCAAGGATAGTCAAGGTTTTCTGACAATGTGCAAAGTGTTGTTGCTTGATAACTGGATCACATCATTAGGAGAACCATGTGATGGACTAGACCCAAACTATGAACGTAGCATATTGATCCTGTCATTTTATTGCTATTGTTTTCTGCGTGTCAAGTATTTGTTCCTATAACCATGAGATCATATAACCCACTGGCACCGGCGGGATACCTTGTGTGTATCAAATGTCACAACGTAATTGGGTGACTATAAAGGTGCTCTACAGGTATCTCCGAAGGTGTCCATTGGGTTAGTATGGATCAAGACTGGGATTTGTCACTCTGTGTGACGGAGAGGTATCTCGGGGCCCACTCGGTAATACAACATCACACACAAGCCTTGCAAGCAATGTGAATAAGTGTAAGTCACGGGATCTTGTATTACGAAACAAGAAAAGAGACTTGCCGGTGACGAGATTGAAATAGGTATGCGGATACCGATGATCGAATCTGGGGCAAGTAACATACCGAAGGACAAAAGGAATGACATACGGGATTTCCTGAATCCTTGACACTAAGGTTCAACAGATAAGTTATTCGGATAATATGTAGGATCCAATATGGGAATCCAGGTCCCTCTATTGGATATTGACCGAGGAGTACCTCAGGGCATGTCTACATAGTTCTCGAACCCGCAGGGTCTGCACACTTAAGGTTCGGCGATGTTTTAGTATAGTTGAGTTATATGTGTGGTTACCGAATGTTGTTCGGAGTCCCGGATGAGATCAAGGATGTCACGAGGGTATCTAGAATGATCCCGAGACGAAGATTGATATATAGGATGAGCTCATTTGATTACCAGAAGGTTTTTGGGCATTACCGGGAATGTATCGGGAGTGACGAATGGGTTCCGGATGTTCACCGGGAGGGGGCCAACCCACCCGGGGAAGCCCACAGGCCCTAGGGGTGGCGCACCAGCCCTTGGTGGGCTGGTGGGACAGCCCAATAAGGCCTATGTGCAAGAGATAAGAAAATCAAAGAGAAAAGAAAAAAAAGAGGTGGGAAGGAAGGGAAGGACTCCACCTTCCAATCCTAGTTGGACTAGGATTGGAGGTGGACTCCTCCACCTTCCAATCCTAGTTGGACTAGGATTGGAGGTGGACTCCTCCACCTCCTTGGCCGGCGCACCCTAGGTGTCTTGGACCCCAAGGCAAGCCTCCACTCCCCTCCTCCTATATATAGTGGAGTTTTAGGGCTGATATGAGACAACTTTTGCCACGGCAGCTCGACCACAAACACCACGGTTTTTCCTCTAGATCGTACTTCTGCGGAGCTCGGGCGGAGCCCTGCAGGAGTAGATCCTTCACCACCACTAGAGCACCGTCATGCTGCCGGAGAAATCATCTACTTCTCCGTCTTGCTTGCTGGATCAAGAAGGTAGAGATCACCGTCGAGCTGTACATGTACTGAACACGGAGGTGCCGTCCGTTCGGCACTAGATCGGAGCGGATCGTGGGACGGATCGCGGGAGGGTTCATGGGACGGTTCACGGGGCGGATCGAGAGACATGAGGATGTTGCACTACATCAACCGCGTTTCTTAACGCTTCCTGATGTGCGATCTACAAGGGTACGTAGATCCAAATCTCCTCTCGTAGATGGACATCACCATGATAGGTCTTCGTGCGCGTAGGAAAAATTTTGTTTCCCATGCGACGTTCCCCAACAGTGGCATCATGAGCTAGGTTCATGCATAGATGTAATATCGAGTAGAACACAAAGGGTTTTGTGGATGGTGATGTTCGATTTGCTGCCCTCCTTAGTCTTTTCTCAATTCGGCGGTACTGTTAGATTGAAGCGGCCCGGACCGACATTATTCGTACGCTTACGAAAGACTGGTTTCATCGCTTGACATGCAACCTCGTTGCATAAAGATGGCTGGCGGGTGTCGGTTTCTTCAACTTTAATTGAATTGGTTTTGACCTAGGCAATCCTTGGAGAGGTTAAATATCAATTTGCACATCTCCGCTGTGGTTTTTGCGTAAGTAAGATGTGATCTACTAGATACCCACTGCAACCACGTAAAACATGCAACAACAATTAGAGGACGTCTAAGTTGTTTTTGCAGGGTATGCTTGTGATATGATATGGCCAATGATGTGACATGATATATTGGATGTATGAGATGATCATGTTGTAATAGTTAAATATCGACTTGCACGTCGATGGTACGGCAACCGGCACGAGCCATAGGGTTGTCTTTAAACTAACATTTGTGCTTGCAGATGCGTTTACTATATTTCTAGGACGTAGCTTTAGTAGTAATAGCATGAGTAGCACGACAACACCGATAGTGACACGTTGATGGAGATCATGGTGTGGCGCCGGTGACAAAAAGATCGTGTCGGTGCTTTGGTGATGGAGATCAAGAAGCACATAATGATGGCCATATCATGTCATTAGTGAATTGCATGTGATGTTAATCCTTTTATGCACCTTATTTTTCTTACAAAGATGGTAGCATTATGAGGTGATCTCTCACTAAAATTTCAACACGAAATTGTGTTCTCCCCGACTGTGCACCGTTGCTACAGTTTCTCGTTTGGAGACACCACGTGATGATCGGGTGTGATAGACTCAACGTTCAAATACAATGGGTGCAAAACAGTTGCACACGCAGAACACTCGGGTTAAGCTTGACGAGCCTAGCATGTGCAGACATGGCCTCGGAACACATGAGACCGAAAGTTTGATCATGAATCATATAGTTGATATGATTAGCATAGGGATGCTTACCACCGAAACTATCCTCGACTCACGTGATGATCGGACTTGAGCTAGTGGAATTGGATCATGTACCACTCAAATGACTAGAGAGATATACTTTTTGAGTGGGAGTTTAGCAAGTAATTTGATTAGTTAAACTCTAATTATCTTGAACATAGTCAAAGTCCACTTTGAAAATATTTGTGATGTAGATCAATGGCTCACGCGACAGTCACCCTGAATTTTAATACGTTCCTAGAGAAAGGTAAGTTGAAAGATGATGGAAGCAACTTTGTAGTCTGGGCTCGTAATCTTAAGTTGCTCCTACAAGCTGGGAAGAAGGATTATGTCCTTAATGCTGCGCTAGGAGATGAACCACCTGCCACGGCTGACCAAGATGCTAAGAACGCTTGGTTAGCACGCAAGGAGGACTACTCAGTAGTTCAATGTGCAGTCTTGTATGGCTTAGAGCCGGGACTTCAATGTCGCTTTGAGCGTCATGGGGCATATGAGATGTTCCAGGAGTTAAAGTTTATCTTTCAGAAGAACGCCCGGATCGAGAGGTATGAGACCTCAGATAAATTCTATTCTTGCAAGATGGAGGAGAATTCATCTGTCAGTGAACATGTGCTCAAGATGTCTGGGTACTCAAACCGTCTAGCTGAGCTGGGGATTGAACTCCCGCAAGAGGCTATCACTGACAGAATTCTTCAATCACTGCCACCAAGCTATAAGAGCTTTGTGTTGAACTATAACATGCAAGGGATGAACAAGTCACCTGGCGAGTTATTCGCGATGTTGAAAGTCGCAGAGTCAGAACTCTGTAAAGAGCAGCAAGTGTTGATGTTGAATAAGACCACTAGTTTCAAGAGAAACGACAAAGGAAAGAAGGGTAATTCAAAGAAGAGCGGCAAGCCTGTTGCCAATCCGATGAAGAAGCCCAAAGCTGGACCTAAGCCTGAAACGGAGTGCTATTATTGCAAGGTTATGGGTCACTGGAAGCGCAACTGCCCCAAGTATCTGGCTGATAAGAAGGCGGTCAAGGAAATATCAGGTATATTCGATATAAATGTTATTGATGTGTACTTAACCAGCTCTCGTAGTAGTGCGTGGGTATTCGATTCCGGTTCTGTTGCTCATATTTGCAACTCGAAACAGGAACTGCGGAATAAGCGAAGGCTGGCGAAGGATGAACAGAGGATGCGCGTGGGAAATGGTTCCAAGGTTGATGCAATCGCCGTCAGCACAGTTTCACTTCTGTTACCATCAGGATTAGTTATGAACTTAAATAAATGTCATTTAGTGCCTGCGTTAAGCATGAACATTATATCTGGATCTTGTTTATTGCGAGATGGTTACTCGTTTAAGTCAAAGAATAATGGTTGTTCTATTTCTATGAGTAATATGTTTTATGGTCATGCACCCAATGTGAGAGGATTGTTCATATTGAATCTTGATAGTGATAATACACATATACATAACATTGAGACCAAAGGAGTTAGAGTTAACAATGATAGCGCCATGTTTTTATGGCACTGCCGCTTAGGTGATATTGGTGTAAAGCGCATGAAGAAACTCCATACTGATGGACTTTTGGAGTCACTTGACTTTGATTCACTTGACACGTGCAAACCATGCCTCATGGGCAAGATGACTAAGACTCCGTTCTCCGGAACAATGGAGCGTGCAAGTGACTTGTTGGAAATCATACATACCGATGTGTGTGGTCCGATGAGTGTGAAGGCATGCGGCGGATACCGTTATTTTCTCACCTTCACTGACGATTTGATTAGATACGGTTATGTCTACTTCATGAAGCACAAGTCTGAGACGTTTGAAAAGTTCAAACAATTTCAAAGTGAACTCAAAAATCATCGTAACAAGAAAATCAAGTTCCTACGGTCTGATCGTGGCGGTGAATATGTGAGTTTCCAATTTAGTGCTCACTTAAGACAATGCGGAATTGTTTCACAGTTGACACCGCGTGGAACACCACAGCGTAATGGTGTGTCTGAACGTCGTAATCGTACTTTATTAGAGATGGTGCGATCTATGATGTCTCTTACCGATTTGTCGTTATCATTTTGGGGTTATGCATTAGAAACAGCTGCATTCACTTTAATTACGGCACCATCAAAATCCGTTGAGATGACGCCATACGAACTGTGGTATGGCAAAAGACCAAAGTTATGGTTTCTTAAAGTTTGGGGATGTGATGCTTACGTCAAAAAGCTTCAGCCTGAAAAGCTGGAACCCAAAGCGTAAAAGTGCGTCTTCATAGGTTACCCAAAAGAGACAGTTGGGTATACCTTCTATCTCAAATCTGAGGGCAAAGTGTTTGTTGCTAAAAACGGAGCTTTTCTTGAGAAGGAGTTTCTCTCGAAAGAATTGAGTGGGAGGAAGATAGAACTTGATGAGGTTGTCGAACCTCTAATTCATCTTGATGGTGGCGCAGGGCAAGGGGAAACCCCTGTTGCTGCGGCACCTATTGAGGAACAAGTTGATGATGATGATCATGAAACTTCGGATCAAGTTGCTGTCGGACCTCGCAGGTCGACAAGATCACGTACTACTCCCGAGTGGTATGGTAATCCTATCTTGACAATTATGTTGTTGGACAACAATGAACCTACAAATTATGAAGAAGCAATGGTGGGCCCGGATTCCAACAAATGGCTGGAGGCCCTGAAGTCCGAGATAGGATCCATGTACGAGAACAAAGTGTGGACTTTAGAAGTACTACCTGAAGGCCGCAAGGCTATTCATAACAAATGGATCTATAAGAAGAAGACAGACGCAGACGGTAATGTGGCCGTTTATAAAGCTCGACTTGTGGCAAAGGGCTTTTCACAAGTTCAAGGAATTGACTACGATGAGACTTTCTCACCGGTAGCAATTCTTAAGTCTGCCCGAATCATGTTAACAAGAGCTGCCTTTTACGATTATGAAATCTTGCAGATGGATGTCAAAACGACGTTCCTTAACGGTTTTCTTAAGGAAGAGTTGTATATGATGCAACCCGAAGGTTTTGTCGATCCTAAGAATGCTGACAAAGTGTGCAAACTCCAGCGATTCATTTATGGACCGGTGCAAGCATCTCGGAGTTGGAATAAGCGTTTTGATCTGGTGATCAAAGCATTTGGGTTTATACAAGTGGTTGGAGAATCTTGTATTTACAAGAAAGTGAGTAGGAGCTCTGTGGTGTTTCTAATATTATATGTGGAATACATATTGCTGATTGGAAACAATGTGGAGCTTTTGGAGAGCATAAAAGGTTACTTGAATAAAAGTTTCTCTATGAAGGACCTAGGAGAAGCTGCTTACATTCTAGGCATTAAGATCTATAGGGATAGATCGAAACGCCTGATAGGACTTTCACAAAGCACATACCTTGATAAATTTTTGAAAAGTTCAAAATGGATCAGTCCAAGAAAGGGTTCTTGCTAGTGTTACAAGGTATAAAATTGAGTAAGACTCAGTGCCCAGCAACTGCGGAAGATAGAAAGACAATTAGTTCTGTCCCCTACGCTTCAGTCATAGGTTCTATCATGTATGCAATGTTGTGCACTAGACCAGACGTCAGCTTGGCCATAAGTATGGCAGGCAGGTTTCACAGTAATACACGAGTGGATCACTGGACGACGGTCAAGAACATTCTGAAGTACCTGAAAATGACTAAGGGAATGTTTCCCGTGTATGGAGGTGACAAGGAGCTCGTCGTAAAAGGTTACGTCGACGCAAGTTTTGACACCGATCCGGATGACTCTAGTTTTCAAACCAGATACGTATTTATTCTTAATGGGGGTGCGGTAAGTTGGTGCAATTCCAAGCAGAGCGTCGTAGCTGATTCTACATGTGAAGCGGAGTACATGGCTTCCTCTAAGGCGGCAAAGGAGGGTGTCTGGATGAAGCAGTTCATGACAGATCTTGGAGTTGTGACGAGCGCACTCGATCCATTAACTCTGTTAGGTTACAACACTGGTGTCGTTGCCTTAGCAAAGGAACCAAGGTTTCACAAGAAGACCAGACACATCAAACGACGCTTCAACCTCATCTGCGACTACGTCGAGTTAGAGGACGTGAATATTTCCAAAGTGCACATGGATCTGAATGTTGCAGACCCGCTAACTAAACCTCTTCCACGGGCAAAACATGATCAACACCAGAACTGTATGGGTGTTCGATTTATTACAATGTAAATCGCATGGCGATGTGAGGACTAGATTATTGTCTTTAGTGCAAGTGGGAGGCTGTTGGAAATATGCCCTAGAGGCAATGATAAATAGTTATTATTATATTTCCTGTTTAAAGATAATCATTTATTATCCATGCTATAATTGTATTGAATGAAAACATAGATACATGTGTGGATAAATAGACACAACAATGTCCCTAGCAAGCCTCTAGTTGGCTAGCTAGTTGATCAAGGATAGTCAAGTTTTTCTGACTATATGCAAAGTGTTGTTGCTTGATAACTGGATCACATCATTAGGAGAATCATGTGATGGACTAGACCCAAACTATGAATGTAGCATATTGATCGTGTCATTTTATTGCTATTGTTTTCTGCGTGTCAAGTATTTGTTCCTATGACCATGAGATCATATAACCCACTGGCACCGGAGGGATACCTTGTGTGTATCCAATATCACAACGTAACTGGGTGACTATAAAGGTGCTCTACAGGTATCTCCAAAGGTGTCCGTTGGGTTAGTATGGATCAAGACTGGGATTTGTCACTCCGTGTGACGGAGAGGTATCTCGGGGCCCACTCGGTAATACAACATCACACACAAGCCTTGCAAGCAATGTGACTAAGTGTAAGTCACGGGATCTTGTATTACGGAACGAGAAAAGAGACTTGCCGGTAACGAGATTGAAATAGGTACGCGGATACCGACGATCGAATCTCGGGCAAGTAACATACCGAAGGACAAAAGGAAAGACATACGGGATTGCCTGAATCCTTGACACTGAGGTTCAACCGATAAGTTATTCAGAGAATATGTAGGATCCAATATGGGCATCCAGGTCCCGCTATTGGGTATTGACCGAGGAGTACCTCGGGGCATGTCTGCATAGTTCTCGAACCCGCAGGGTCTGCACACTTAAGGTTCAGTGATGTTTTAGTGTAGTTGAGTTATATGTTTGGTTACCGAATGTTGTTTGGAGTCCCGGATTATATCACGGACGTCACAAGGGTTTCCGGAATGGTCCGGAGACGAAGATTGATATATAGGATGACCTCATTTGATTACCGGAAGGTTTTCGGGCATTACCGGGAATGTACCGGGAGTGACGAATGGGTTCCGGATGTTCACCGGGAGGGGCCAACCCACCCGGGGAAGCCCATAGGCCCTAGGGGTGGCGAACCAGCCCTTGGTGGGCTGGTGGGACAGCCCAATAAGGCCTATGCGCAAGATATAAGAAAATCAGAGAGAAAAGAAAAAGGAAAAAAAAGAGGTTGGAAGAAAGGGAAGGACTCCACCTTCCAATCCTAGTTGCACTAGGATTGGAGGTGGACTCCTCCACCTCCTTTGCCGGCGGATCGTGGGACGGTTCGCGTGGCGGATCAACGGACGTGAGGACATTCCAATACATCAACCATGTTTCTTAACGCTTCCTGCTGTGCGATCTACAAGGGTACGTAGATCCAAATCTCCTCTCGTAGATGGACATCACCATGATAGGTCTTCGTGCCCGTAGGAAATTTTTTGTTTCCCATGCGATGTTCCCCAACAGAATTATGCTCGTGACGATGATCCAAAGTTTCATGAAGACCCAAATATGTTGATCTTATTTGAGGATGGGGTCTTTTTTCGAGGCGAGAATTGACGGCTCTGGTATACTCCATTCCTCAACTGGGGGTAAAAAGAAAGCCTCCTCCAAGAAAGGGTGCCCGTCCCTCGCTGCGCCAACCCCCATTCCCAGGAGACGTCGCTCCATTCGCCAAACACCGGCTAATACAACATCGTTTGAACCCATGGCAAATACCGATAGGGCTTGTAAGCAGGGACAAACCACTGGGACTGCTTCGAACGCACCTCCTGCCAAGAGGACATGAAATAAAACTGGTAATTCAGGTATTGTTTTATCACCAGTTGTGAGTATTAACAATACTGGCGAACTCCGTCGCAGCCGAACACAACTTCCTCCGCCCGAAGAGGCCGAGAGGGTTCAGGGTAGTGATCCTAGGATAACACATTCCACAACAACGGGAAATAATGTCGTGGTTATTCTTGCCAACCAACCTCCACAAGATCTGAAGGAGGTTTCGGTTACTAATTCCGAAGTTGAAAGCGTGATGAATCATCGTTGACGCAAAGAGTAACTACACCACCCTGAATTTTGTAAACATGAGCTTAACGCCCTTAATTCGGTGGATGCATACCTTGGAGTTGCTCGAGCATGACTTGAGGGAGTTGCCAACCGGATGTCAACTAGTCTAAAGGTATATGTTTGATTTTAAAAACCAAAAACAAAAATCAAAACCCAGTAGCCCCCGAGCCTTAATTTGGACAGGAAGACCGAGTTAAGGGTCTAAATTATCATGTTGCCATTTACACGCCTCGAGAAATCAAAACAAGAAACTGTCTAAGGACCTTGAGATCTACGGAACACGGCTAGAGGCTGTGAAAGGAAAATTAGAAGGATTGAAGAAATTCAAAAGGGAAGCACGTGGTGAGTGATTATTGCAAATAATTCGCCATTGCACTGTGTACCTTATTATAATGAAATTTTACTATATAGCAGCTAAGTTCACATGTCAGTTAAAAAAATATTTAGACATGCCAAAGAATCGCAAAGACATGCCGAATTGCAGCATGAGGCCGTATGTCGGGTATTATTCCAGAGTCTCAACAAAAAGAAAAAACTTGAGGCGGTAAGTCAATGACAAGCCGGAAAAAATAGAGTTTAGCTCGCAAACACTCAAGAAGAGAACAATAGATTGAAAGGTGGCATGTTTTGTGAGTGTAATTCCAATCTTCTAGTTCCTCATACATACAATTCGGAACTAACAAACATACGTCGTCTCTTTGTAGCTCTCCTAACTGGGTGTCCTGAAGAGGATGCCAATACGTATGTAGGGAACCTTTTAAGGGAACTATCCAGTGCATGAGCAAGGACGAAAGGCAATGAAGAGCATGATTAATGCGCTATGGCCGACCGAGAAGCCCCCAGAAGGGTTGGCATAATTGGTAGATCCTTTTAGAGGAGCCTGACATCGTTTTTAATTATGGAAATCGTCAGCCTATCTAGAAGGTGCATGGGAGGCATGGGCGATGGTGAAGGCCAGATTCAACAAACTTGACCCAGAGCGGTTGGCTCGAGTTGGGTCAATAGGTCCATATGGTCAAGAGGTGCCCCTCCATTTGATGTCTGATCAAGTGATTCCTACCACGCGTCTCTCACAACAAGATTGCCAGCTGGATGCGATAATAGATAATCTCGATCAGCAAATAGGTGTTTGATTCTATGTAACAATATACTTTAGATCAAATATTCCTCCATCCGATTTGTAAATGTTGTTTTAACTGGCCATCGACTCCTACCTCCCCTAACAACATTTAGGGTGTGTTCCATACTATGTAACAAGTGATAACAGGAAAACACTTCGTTGAACCAGGAAATCTAGCCATATGGTGCTAACAAATAGAATATGATCATGGAGTTATGTTATATTACTTTTTAATGTAAAAAACTTCTTCCAAAGAAAATAGTTCCTCTATTGGTTCCTTTCTTCTGGTTGCAACGCTAATGCACACATGATAACCTTATATCCACAGAATGTGAGTGACTCTCACCTAATTATTTTCACTTGCTCTATGGCCAATCAATTATTTCCATAAGAACCCTAGCTTTCGACTTCACCCATCTGAGGTACGTATCCAGGTTAGCCGGTCGTAACAATCAGAGAGGTGCTCAATTTACCCTCTAGCCGAACAATCGGGAATGTAGAGGGTAAACAAACGAGTAAGGCAACCCAGCATGGCCAAATATTCAGTCAAATTGATGCATATACTGGCTTTTAAATATAGGAAGGATGCATACATCATAAAGACAAAAAAAATAGATGCACAAGTGTACGCTGATCAACTTATATTTAGAAGCCACAGGTGTTACCAAAAAAATACTTTTTAGTGAACATAGTTTGGTTAGGCCGGACATAAAATGGGATATGCTTATCGATCTACAATAGAAAAAAGGTGCAAAAAATTAGAAGAGAAAAGAAAAGACTAGTTAAGTTGACGACACCAGTCTAGCCATAGAACCGCCAAAGTTGATTCAATGGGCTCGGTTCAAGGCAATTATCTCATTGTTGCAGAGGCAATATGCTCCTCATGCAAGTACTATCTCAATTATGGAAGGCCCATCCCATTTAAGTGCATGTTTATTCTTCTTCGTCTCCGCGATGCAGAGCACAAGCTCGCCCACATTATATGCTTTCGCCAGAACTTCCCTACTCTTCTCGCACCGAGATTGTTGCTAATAAAAGGCAGAGTGTGCGAGTGCTATATAAATCTCTTCTCCTAGTGTGTCTAAGTCGTCCTGCCGATGTAGCTCGGCCTCTTTTCCTTCATACATGCACATTCTAGGTCCATCATGGATGATATCACAGGGAGGGCCGCTTCTTCCCCATACGCCATAAGAAATGGTGTATATCCTGTTGATTGCTTCGGGGTGGTGCACAAAACCGAAGGTAAAGATTCGAGCTCCTCTACCCAATGGAAATTGGATTCCTTCAAAGAATGGACTACGCGAGGTTTGATTCCGCTATTAATAAGACTGTTGGACCATTCCAATTGTCCATTGGTTTGTGGATGATATACTGAGGCGTAATCGAGCTTGATGCCTAGGTTCGCACACCAGTCCTTCCCTTCTTGAGCTGTAAAGTTGGATCCATTGTGTGTTATCACATTATGGGGGACACCATAATAGTGAACCATGCTGGATATAAAATTGATCACTTGTCCATACTTGGCAGAAGTTACTAGTTTGGCTTCAATCCACTTGCTGAATTTATTGACCATAACTAGTATGTATTTCTTTTTCTTGGCCCCCCTTAAAGTGGATCAATCATACTAAATCCCTAGACCACAAAAGGTTAGTTGATCAGTATTGTCCGACATTCTGTTGCGGTCATGTGGCTTTGATTAAAAAAATGCTGGCAACTAACACAATTTTCAACAAGTGTGTGAGTGTGTGCGTGAGACATGGGCCAAAAGACACCAGCCCGGAAAGCCTTGCTTACCAGGGACCAAGCTATTGCATGATGGCCACCAATACGTGCATGTATTTCATCCAAGAGTTGTTGGCCCTCTTCTTTGGATATGCACCGCTGGAGGGCTCAAGTGGTGCCTTTCTGGTATACGTACCCCTCATGGACCTTGTAAGCCTTGGATCACTAGATTATTCACCTTGTTTCAGTGTGGTCATCGGGGAGCTCTTGGCAGAGAAGATAAGAAAGAAAAGGCTCGTTCCATGGCACGATTACTGTCATTATTTCATGAGTCCAAGGTGTTTCTTCAAGAGCTGATCCACCAATGATGCTCGTTTTGTCCAATTATAGGAGGGGTGACATGTTCCTGACCACTTGCTCCGGTGTCATTGTCCCCATCCTGCCATACTATGGATGGCTTAAAGAAACGTTCCAAAAATGTAATTTTAGGCACACGGTCGCGTTTGGCACCCAAACGACCAAGTACATCAACAGTTGTTGTCCCTGGAGGAATTGTGGAGTTCGAGGCCTTCGAACCATGATAATATTTTATGAACAACGTTCCTATATGATGCCATTTTTGGATTTTTAGCATTGAATTGGCCGTTTATTTGGGAGATAGCAAGGTTGGAGTCTCCCCATACCTCAAGTTGTTGAACACCCCCTGAAGTTAACATCCAAAGTCCATGCAATAGAGCCTCGTACTCGGCCACATTGTTGGAATCGGTGTACATGATCTATAGCACATACAGATGTTCTAAGTACAACACTAGTCCCTAGTGTGACAAGCGTCTTGGAGCCATCGAAGTACATCATCCAATGGGAATATGTACTATATTATTTAGGGAGTTCAGCGTCCTTCCATTTGGCGAGAAAATCAGCCAACACCTGAGATATAATAGCTTGGGGTGGCTTGTACACGATTTCAAAAGGTAAGAGTTCAATGGCCCATTTGGCTATGCGTCTCGCGGCGTCCCTGTTGTTGATTATATCATTTAGTGGTAGTTCAGATGCTACCGTAACCGAACATTCTTAAAAGTAGTTTTAGAGCTTGCGAGATACCATAAAAACTCTATATGCCTTCTTCTGAGAGTGCGGATAACGAAATTTGAACCGGGTCAGTATTTCAGACACAAAGTAGACTGGCTTGTGCACTCAGAAATTGTGGCCTTCCACCTCTCGTTCGACAACGAGGACTGCGCTTACCACTTGATTGGTGGCCGAGATGTAGAGTCATTGGTTCCCCTGTAGCATGTGTTGTCAGTATGGCGTTACTGGCTAATAGTGTTTTAGTTTCTTCCAGGGTATTTGGTGCCTCATCGGTCCACTCAAAGTTTTTGGTCTCTTTGAATAGTCTGTACAGAGGTAGTGCCTTCACACCAAGGAGGTAGATGAAACGTCTTAAAGCCGGCATGCAGCCTGCAACTTTCTGCACGTGCTTCAACTCCGTGGGGATTGCTAGCTGGGATAGAGCTCGGATTTTAGCCCGATTTGCCATGATTCCTGTATGGGAGACGATGAATCCGAGTAGTTTGCCCACCGGAACTCCGAATACACACTTGTCCAGTTTCAGGCGTATATCGTACTCCCGGTGATTATCGAAGGTTTGTAGGACATCATCCACGAGCTCGATGACATGCTTGGTTTTCATGACCACATCACCCACATATGCCTCAACTATTTTGTTGATTTGTTTTTCCAGGTGTGTGATACGTCCATTTTGCATCATGCTTTCATGTTGATATTTATCACTTTATGGGCTGTTATTACACTTCACGGTACAATACTTATGCCTTTTCTCTCTTATTTTGCAAGGTTTACATGAAGAGGGAGAATGCGGGCAGCTGGAATTCTGGCCTGTAAAAGGAGCAAGTTTGAGATACCTATTCTGCGCAACTCCAAAACCCATGAAAATAAACGTGGATTTTTTTGGGATTTATAAAAAATACTGGGCCGAAGAAGTACCAGAGGGGCGCCAGCAGGAGGCCACAAGCCTGCTAGGCGCGGCCTCCCCCTGGCCGCGCCTAGGGGGCTTGTGGGCTCCCACTTGGCCCTCTGGCTCCCCCCTTTTGCTACAAGAAGGGTTTTATTCCAAAAAAATCAGGAGGAGGCTTTTGGGAGGAATCTCCGCCGCCACAAGGCGGAACTTCAGCATAACCAATCTAGAGCTCCGGCAGGACGATCCTGTCGGGGAAACTTCCCTCCCGGAGGGGGAAATCGTCGCCATCGTCATCACCAACACTCCTCTCATCGGAGGGGACTCTTCACCATCAACATCTTCATCAGCACCATCTCATATCCAAACCCTAGCTCATCTCTTGTAACCAATCTCCATCTCGCGACTCCGATTGTTACTTGTAAGGTTGCTAGTAGTGTTAGTTACTCTTTGTAGTTGATGCTAGTTGGATTACTTGGTGGAATATTATATGTTCAGATCTTTGATGCTACTCATTATCTCTCTGGTCATGAATATGATTATGCTTTGTGAGTAGTCACTTTTGTTCCTGAGGACATGGGATAAGTCATGCTATAAGTAGTCATGTGAATTTGGTATTCGTTCGATATTTTGATGTGTTGTATGTTGTTTTTCCTCTAGTGGTGTTATGTGAACGTCGACTACATAACACTTCACCATTATTTGGGCCTAGGGGAAGGCATTGGGAAGTAGTAAGTAGATGATGGGTTGCTAGTGTGACAGAAGCTTAAACCCTAGTTTATGTGTTGCTTCGTAAGGGGCTGATTTGGATCCACTAGTTTAATGCTATGTTTAGACTCTGTCTAAATTCTTCTTTTGTAGTTGTGGATGCTTGCGAGAGCGGTTAATCATAAGTGGGATGCTTGTCCAAGTAAGGGCAGTACCCAAGTGCCGGTCCACCCACATATCAAGCTATCAAAGTAACGAACATGAATCATATGAACATGATGAAAACTAGCATGACAGAAATTCCCATGTGTCCTCGGGAGCGTTTTACCTCCTATAAGACTTTGTCCAGGCTTGTCCCTTGCTACAAAAGGGATTGGGCCACTTTGGTGCACCGTTGTTACTTTTGTTACTTGCTACTTGCTACGAATCATCTCACCACACAACTACTTGTTACCGATAATTTCAGTGCTTGCAGATATTACCTTGCTGAAAACCACTTGTCAGATCCTTCTGCTCCTCGTTGGGTTCGACACTCTTATTTATCGAAAGGACTACGATAGTTCCCCTATACTTGTGGGTCATCAAGACTCTTTTCTAGCGCCGTTGTCGGGGAGTGAAACGCCTTTGGTAAGTGGAAATTGGTAAGGAAACATTTATATAGTGTGCTGAAATTTATTGTCACTTGTCACTATGGAAACTAATCCTCTAAGGGGCTTGTTCGGGGTATCTTCACCTCGAACGGAAGCACAAAGAGTTGCTCCTCAACCTGTTGCACGTACTAAAAATATTTGCTATGAATTTCCTTCGGGTATGCTTGAGAAACTGCTGGCTAATCCTTTTACAAGAGATGGAACATCACATCCAGACTTGCATCTAATCAATGTAGATGAAGTTTGTGGTTTATTTAATCTTGTAGGTTTGCCCGAGGATGAGGTCAAGAAGAAGGTCTTTCCATTATCTTTGAGGGATAAGGCGTTGACATGGTATAGGCTATGTGATGATACTGGATTATGGAACTACAATCGGTTGAAATTGGAATTTCATCAAACGTTTTATCCTATGCATCTGTACATCGTGATCGGAATTATATTTTTAATTTTTGGCCTCGTGACAGAGAAAGCATCGCTCAAGCTTGGGGGAGGCTTAAATCAATGTTAAAGTCATGCCCCAACCATGAGCTCTCAAGGGAAATTATCATTCAGAACTTCTATGCTCGGCTTTCTCATGATGATCGCACCATGCTTGACACTTCTTGTACCGGTTCTTTTATGAAGAGAGATATTGACTTCAAATGGAATTTATTGGAAAGAATTAAACGCAACTCTGAAGATTGGGAGCTGGACGAGGGTAAGGAGTCAGGTATGAATTTCAAGTTTGATTGCGTTAAATCCTTTGTTGAAACAAATACTTTTTGTGATTTTAGCGCTAAGTATGGACTTGACTCTAAGATAGTAGCTTCATTGTGTGAATCATTTGCTGCTCATATTGATCTCCCCAAAGAGAAGTGCTTAAATATCATTCTCCCTTAGAAGTCAATGTAGTTAAACCCAAACCAGTTGAAGAGAAAGTCATTGCCTATAATGATCCTGTTGTTCCCAGTGCTTACATTGAGAAACCACCTTTTCCTGTTAGGATAAAGGATCATTCTAAAGCTTCAACTTTGATATGTAGAGGCTACATTAGAACACCTACACCCGCTGAGCAAATTAGAGTTGAAACTAGCATTGCTATTATCAAAGATCTCCTGTCTAACGATGTTGAGGGACATGATATTCACTTCTGTGAAGATGCTGCTAGAATTGCTAAACCTCATGCTAGAGACTAACATAGGCCTGTTGCTGGCACGCCTGTTGTTTCTGTTAAGATAGGAGGTCATTGTTATCATGGTTTACGTGACGTGGGTGCTAGTGTTAGTGCAATACCTCAATCCATATATGATGAAATCAACGACGAGATTGCACCTGTTGAGATAGAGCCTATTGACGTCACTATTCAGCTTGCCAATAGAGATACTATCTGCCCTGTGGGAATTGTTAGGGATGTTGAAGTCTTGTGTGGTAAAACAAAGTATCCTGCTAATTTCCTCGTTCTTGCTACCACCCAAGATAGCTTTTGTCCCATCATATTTGGCAGACCTTTTCTCAATACTTTCCATGCTCATATTGACTGTGAGAAGCAAACTATCACTGTTGGCTTTGAAGGTGTGTCACACGAGTTCAATTTCTCCAAGGTTGGTAGACAACCTCATGAAAAAGAGATGCCTAGTAAGGAAAAAACTATTGCCTTAGGTTCTATTGTCGTGCCTCCTACTGATCCTTTAGAGCAGTACTTGCTTGAGCATGAAAATGATATGCATATGGATGAAAGGGATGAGATAGATAGAGTTGTCCTAGAACAATATCCTATCCTTAAGAATAATTTTCCTGTTGAACTGCTTGGGGATCCACCCCCACCAAAGGGTGATCCTGTGTTCGAGCTTAAACAGTTGCCTGATACTCTTAAGTATGCTTATCTCGATGGAAAAGAGATATATCATGTTATTATTAGTGCTAGCCTCTCAGACCATGAAGAAAACAAGTTACCAAAAACTCTGAGGAAGCACCGTGCTACTATTGGATATACTCTTGATGATCTTAAGGGCATTAGTCCCACTCTATGCCATCACAAGATTAAAACCGATCCTGATTCCAAACCAGTTGTTGATCATCAACGGAGATTAAATCCTAAGATGAAAGAGGTAGTAAGAAAAGAAATACTAAAGCTCCTGGAAGTAGGTATTATCTATCATGTTGCTCATAGTGATTGGGTGAGTCAGGTGCATTGCGTCCCTAAGAAGGGAGGTATTACCGTTGTCCCTAATGATAAGGATGAATTGATCGCAGAGAGGATTATTACTGGCTACAGGATGGTGATCGATTTTAGGAAATTGAATAAAGCCACTAGGAAAGATCATTACCCTTTGCCTTTTATCGACCAAATGCTAGAAAGACTATCTAAACACACACACTTCTGCTTTCTAGACGGTTATTCTGGTTTCTCCCAAATACCAGTTGCACAAGCTGATGAGGATAAAACCACTTTCACCTGCCCTTTCGGTACCTTTGCTTATAGACGTATGCCTTTTGGCTTATGTAATGCACCTGCTAGCTTTCAAAGATGTATGATGGCTATATTCTTTGACTTTTGTGAAAAGATTGTTGAGGTTTTCATCGATGACTTCTCCATCTACGGGTCTTCTTTTGATGATTGCGTCAGCAACCTTGATCGGGTTTTGTAGAGATGAAAAGACACCAATCTTGTCTTGAATTGGGAGAAGTGCCACTTTACGATTAATGAAGGCATCATCTTAGGACATAAAATTTCTGAAAGAGGTATTGAAGTCGATAAGGCTAAGGTTGATGCAATCGAGAAAATGCCATACCCCACAAATATCAAAGGTATACGAAGTTTCCTTGGTCATGTTGGTTTATATAGGAGGTTCATTAGAAACTTCTCTAAGATTTCTACGCCTCTTATTAATCTCTTGCAAAAGGATATTCCTTTTGTTTTTGACAATGATTGTGAGGAAGCCTTCGAAATACTTAAGAAGGCTTTGATAACTGCACCTATTGTTTAACCACCTGATTGGAACTTACCTTTTGAAATCATGTGTGATTCTAGTGATTATGTTGTTGGTGCTCTCCTAGGGCAAAGAGTTGATAAGAAGTTGAATGTTATTCACTATGCTAGTAGAACTCTAGACAGTGCCCAAAGAAACTATCTACTACAAAAAAGGAATTTTTAGCAGTCGTGTTTGCATTTGAAAAGTTTAGATCTTACATAGTTGATTCCAAAGTCACTATTCACACTGATCATGCTGCTATTAAGTACCTAATCAAGAAGAAAGACGCTAAACCTAGAGTTGTCATATGGGTTCTCTTGCTACAAGAATTTGATTTGCATGTTGTCGACAGGAAGGGTGCTGATAACCCCGTAGCAGATAACTTGTCTAGGGTGGAGAATGTTCTTGATGACCCATAACCTATTGATGATAGCTTTCCTGATGAGAAATTGAATGTCATCTATACTTCACGTAGTTCACCGTGGTATGCTGATTATGCAAACTATGTCGTTGCCAAATATATACCACCTAGTTTCACATACCAGCAAAAGAAGAAATTCTTCTTTGATTTAAGGCATTACTTCTGGGACGATCCTCACCTTTATAAGGAAGGAGTAGATGGTGTTATTAGACGTTGTGTACCTGAACCTAAACAGGTACAGATCCTACAGAAGTGTCACTCCGAGGCCTACGGAGGACAGCATGCGAGAGATAGAACTGCACACAAGGTATTGCAATCAGGTTTCTATTGGCCCACTCTCTTCAAGGATGCCCGTAAGTTTGTCTTGTCTTGTGACGAATGTCAAAGAATAGGTAATATCGGTAAACGTCAGGAAATGCCTACGAACTACTCACTTGTTATTGAACCATTTGATGTCTAGGGCTTTGATTATATGGGACCTTTTCCAAAATCCAACTGGTATACTCATATCCTAGTTGCTGTCGATTACGTCAGTAAGTGAGTAGAAGCTATCCCAACTAGTGGTGTTGATCACAACACCTCTATCAGGATGCTTAAAGAAGTTATTTTCCCTAGATTTGGAGTCCCTAAATATCTAATGACCGACGGTGGTTCACATTTCATTCATGGTGCTTTCCGTAAAACGCTTGCTAAGTACGATGTCAAACATAGAATTGCGTCTCCCTATCACCCTCGGTCCAGTGGTCAAGTAGAGCTAAGCAATAGAGAGATTAAACTAATTCTGCAAAAGACTGTCAATAGGTCTAGAAAGAATTGGTCTAAGAAGCTCGATGATGCACTGTGGGCTTATAGAACTGCCTATAAGAATCCCATTGTCATGTCTCCGTACAAAATGGTTTACGGTAAAGCATGTCATTTACCTCTTGAGCTAGAGCATATAGCTTATTGGGCAATCAAAGAGCTCAACTTTGATTTCAAAATTACTGGTGAGAAGAGGTTATTTGACATTAGCTCGCTTGATGAATGGAGAACTCGGGCATATGAAAATGACAAGTTGTTCAAAGAAAAGGTTAATAGGTGGCATGATAAAAGGATACAAAAGCGTGAATTCAATGTAGGTGATTATGTCTTTCTATATAATTCTCGTTTAAGATTTTTTGCAGGCAAGCTTCTCTCTAAATGGGAAGGTCCTTACATTTTTGAGGAAGTATATCATTCCGGTGCCGTCAAGATCAACAACACGGAAGGTAATTTTCCAAGAGTGGTAAATGGGCAAAGAATCAAGCATTATATCTCAGGTACTCCCATAAATGTTGAAAGCAATATTATCAATACCATAACTCCGGAGGAGTACATAAGGGATATTTATCAGCCTGGTTCAGACTCCGAAAACGAAGAGTTATGTGATTCGGTAAGTAAACAGACTCCAAAACTTTTCCATTAGGAATTTTTCTCCGTTTTGGAATTTTTGAAAAAATAGAAAATTTTGAAGTAGTCCGGAAAGCGCACGAGGTGGCGACAAGCCTGCCAGGCGCGGTCCACCCCCTGGCCGCGCCTGGGGGCTTGTGGCCACCTCGTGTGCCTCCCGGACTCCATTTTCTTGCGGAGTACTCCTTCTGGTTGAAAAAAATCATTATATATTGTCCCGTAAGGTGTGACCCTCGTATCACGCAAATTTCCTCTGTTTTCGTTTCGAGCCTGTTTCTTCTGCAAATCTAGATCGCTATGGCATCCCAAAAGCTCCGAAGGACAAGATCTTCGAGAAGGTCATCAATCCCTACCTCGCGGGAGTGCTGCAACACCCTCAATCTATTGAGATGCATGAGGGGATGCTGCACATCCGTGATGTTGAGGGGCCCAAGAAGACCGGAAGCATGGAGGCGAGGCTCGAAGCAATGGAGCAACAAGTCTTCAAGTGCCAAGGGATGGTGGAGCATGGACTCAATGCCAACCACATGATGATCACGGAGTTCACCAACAAGCACAAGATCGATGCCAACGACATCGGGAAGCACCTCTCCAGGATCTATGACAGAATTGATGACCACCAAGCCCAGATCTATGACCTGCAGAGCCAAAACTGTGAGTATGAGTATAGATTTAAATCAATACGATTGGCTGCAGATTTGAGGATTCCGGGGACTCGTTCATCTTTCCATGATGGAGCACCTATGCCCTGGAAGACAGAGGATCAAACCCATGTTGCAACAACTCCACCACCATCACCTGCAAAGGAAGAAAACTAAGCATGGATATGGGCAATCCCCTTGTCTTGTCCCAAGCTTGGGGGAGTTGCCCCGGTATCGTATCACCATCACATCTTTTGCCTTTATCTTTTCTTAGTTCTTTCCTTTTTGGTTTTATCTTTCTCTAGTAGAATAAAGTTCTTAGTGTTTTAGGCTTGAGTTTTTGTTTGTGTCACCCCTAGATGTATTCGAGCTCATGAGCCGTATAATAAAGAGTGTCTTAGTTAAGGGCCTTGCTTCATGCCATGATCAAAAGAATGAGAAAAGAACAAAAGCATGAAAGATCATGTAATGATCTTATGGGAAGTGATGGCTTCACATATAAAAAGAATGTTGATTGAAACTTGTTGAGGGTAGACAAACGTAGACCTTGGTCATTGTTGCAATTAATAGGAAGTGATAAGGAAGGAGAGGTTCACATATAAATATATCATCTTTGACACCATCTATGATTGTGAACACTCACTACACTATTACATGCTTAGAAGTAGATGTTGGACAAGGAAGACAACATAATGAATTGTGTTTTCTTGGTTCCTAACAATGTTATATGACTAGAGATCCCTTAGCATGTGATGATTGCTTCCACCTCATATTAGCCAAAACTCCCGCACCAAGTAGAGATACTACTTGTGCATCCATAAACCTTCAACTCAGTTTTGCCATGATAGTCCACCATACCTACCTATGGATTGAATAAGATCCTTCAAGAAAGTTGTCATCGGTGCAAGAAATAAAAATTGCTCCCTAATATGTATGATCTATTAGTGTGTGGAAAATAAGCTTTGTACGAACCTATGATGAGGAAGACATAAAAGCGAAAGACTGCATAATGAAGTTCTTTATCACAGGAGGCAATATAAAGTGACATTCCTTCACACTAAGAGGACACACATCCAAACCTCAAAAGCGCATGAGAACCTTTGCTTCCCTCTGCGAAGGGCCTATCTTGTACCTTTACTTTTTGCCCCTGAAAGAGTCATGGTGATCTACACCAATTCCTTATTTTGCCTTTTTCTTGGCTAATGTCATATGCTAGGGAAATATCTATATTCATATGTCAACTTGGAAGTAAGTATTCATGAATTATTATTGTTGACATTACCCTTGAGGTAAATGGTTGGGAGGCGAAACTATAAGCCCCTATCTTTCTCTGTGTACAAGTAAAACTTTGATCTCATGAGTACCACGTGAGTTGTAGCAATTGTAGAGAACGAAAAGATGATTGATTATGTGGATTTGCTTTACAAGCTATTATTTGACTCTTTCCGATGTTATGATAAATTGCAATTGCTTCATTGACTAAAGGCCATCAGTTGTTAATTCTCGGTAAGGTTCTTGATCCATACTTTACTTTGTGCAGGAATTATCACTTTAGCATAAGAGATGATATGATGATATTGTTGTTTTGAATATGATCATGATGCATGCATGTCTGTATCTTGTTTTGTCGACACCTCTCTCTCTAAACATGTGGGCATATTTGATCTCGGCTTTCGCTTGAGGACAAGCGAGGTCTAAGCTTGGGGGAGTTGATACGTCCATTTTGCATCATGCTTTCATGTTGATATTTATCGCTTTATGGGATGTTATTACACTTCACGGTACAATACTTATGCCTTTTTCTCTCTTATTTTGCAAGGTTTACATGAAGAGGGAGAATGCCGGCAGCTGGAATTCTGGCCTGAAAAAGGAGCAAGTTTGAGATACCTATTCTCCGCAACTCCAAAAGCAGTGAAAATCAACGTGGATTTTTTTGGGATTTATAAAAAAATACTGGGCCAATGAAGTACCAGAGGGGCGCCAGCAGGAGGCCACAAGCGTGCTAGGCACGACCTCCGCCCCTGGCCGCGCCTAGGGGGTTGTGGGCTCCCACTTGGCCCTCTGGCTCCCCCTCTTTTCCTACAAGAAGGGTTTCATTCCAGAAAAAATCAGGAGGAGGCTTTCGGGAGGAATAGCCGCCGCCACGAGGCGGAACTTGAGCAGAACCAATCTAGAGCTCCTGCAGGACGATCCTGTCGGGGAAACTTCCCTCCCCGAGGGGAAATCGTCACCATCTTCATCACCAACACTCCTATCATCGGAGGGGACTCGTCACCATCAACGTCTTCCTCAGCACCATCTCATCTCCAAACCCTAGTTCATCTCTTGTAACAAGTGATAACAGGAAAACACTTCGGCGAACCAGGAAATCTGGCCATATGGTGCTAACAAATAGAATGTGATCATGGAGTTATGTTATATTACTTTTTAATGTAAGAAACGTCTTCCAAAGAAAAGAGTTCCTCTATTGGTTCCTTTCTTCGAGCTGCAACGCTAATGCAGACATGATAACCTTATATCCCCAGAATGTGAGTGACTCTCACCTAATTATTTTCACTTGCTCCATGGCCAAACAATTATTTCCTTAAGAACCCTAGCTTTCGACTTCACCCATCTGAGGTACGTATCCAGGTTAGTCGGTCGTAACAATCAGAGAGGTGCGCAATTTACCCTCTAGCCGAACAATCAGGAATGTAGAGGGTAAGCACACAAGCAAGGCAACCCAGCATGGCCAAATATTCAGTCAAATTGATGCATATACTGGCTTTTAAATATACGAAGGATGCAAACATCATAAAGACAAAAAAATAGATGCACAAGTGTACATTGATCAACTTATATTTAGAAGCCCCAGGTGTTACCAAAAAAATACATTTTAGTGAACATAGTTTGGTTTAGCCGAACATAAAATGGGATATGCTTATCGATCTACAAGAGAAAAAATGTACAAAAAATTAAAAGAGAAAAAAAAGACTAGTTAAGTTGACGACACGAGTCTAGCCATAGAACCGCCAATGTTGAGCTAGATTCAATGGGCTCGGTTCATGGCAATTATCTCATTGTTGCAGAGGCGATATGCTCCTCCTGCGAGTACTATGTCAATTATGAAAGGCCCATCCTGTTGGGGCATAGTTTATGCCTAAGTAATTTTGGTGATTGATGACAGTACCGTAAAGGACTAACCGTGTGTGTTAAGGTTTCAGATAACACACGTCAACGGCACAAGACGAATCGCCTCCTCGTTCAAGGAACAGAAGAACGGCGTTCTCTACGACTCTATTTATTTGAGTCATAGGAAAGCCATACTATTAAGAGGGGAACCGTAGTGGAAAGGTTTGGGTGGAATCAATCTTTGCACGCGCACACTTCACATATTTTCCCCTTGCGGAAAATTTGGAGTGGCTCCCGCCTTTGTGTTTCCTTCATCTTTGCAAATGGTCCCCCAGCGGTAGTACCGCTGGGCCTAGCGGTAGTACCGCTAGCCCTAGCGGTAGTACCGCTGGAGTGCTAGCGGTGGTACCGCTGCAGCCAGCGGTAGTACCGCTCCAGGAGCTTTGTACCGCCTGCCTAGCGGTTGTGCGTGGACGGACCTTTTTGCGAAGACTTTCTTGGCGGTGGTAGTGCTTGCACTACGAGGGGCCCAGCGGTAGTACCGCTGCAACCAGCGGTAGTACCTCTAGAGTGCCAGCGGTAGTATCGCTGCACCCAGCGGTAGTACCGCTAGACACGGGTGTGAGTGGGAAAACGGTTGGATTTTTTCCCCCACTATATAAAGGGTTCTTCTAGCTGTGGAGCTCACCTCTCATCGTCCCAAGCTCCATTGTTGCTCCCTAAGCTCAAAAGTGCCAGATCTCTCTCCCTAGCCAATCAAACTTGTTGATTCTTTAGGGATTGGTTGAGAAGGCCTAGATCCACACTTCCACTAAGAGAAAAGTTGATTCCCCCACCAATCCCTTGCGGATCTTGTTACTCTTGGGTGTTTGAGCATCCTAGACGGTTGAGGTCACCTCGAAGCCATATTCCATTGTGGTGAAGCTGCGTGGTCTTGTTGGGAGCCTCCAAGCTTTGGGTGGAGTTTGCCCCAACCATGTTTGTAAAGGTTCGGTCGCCGCCTTCAAGGGCACCTATAGTGGAATCACGGTACCTTGCATGGTGCGAGGGCGTGAGGAGAATACAGTGGCCTTAGTGGCTTATTGGGGAGCATTGTGCCTCCACACCGCTCCAACGGAGACGTACTTCCTGTCAAAGGGAAGGAACTTCGGTAACACATCCTCGTCTCCATCGGTTCCACTGGTGGTTATCTCTAACCTTTACTTTGTGTGTGCTTATGTTGTTGTCTTTATCTTACTTGTCTTAATAGCTCTCGTTGTTAGCTTCATTAGGGTTCACCTCATTGTCGTAATATTTGTGAACCCATATGTTGTTTACCTTAACTTGCTAAGTTTAATTAAAAAGTGGTCGTTGTCTATTCACCCCCCCCCTAGTCAACCATATCGATCCTTTCAATTGTTATCAGAGCCACGTCTCTTTATTAAGGGTTTAACCACCCGAAGAGTATGGAAGACGAAGAGGGAATTAACCATGGGCAACCCGAGGCCCTGGACTTAACTTCGGTCACAAGGGACGACTTGAATACGGCTATGGCCGCCCTCAAGACGTCCTTGACGAACGAAGTCAAGACCATGCTTAAAGAGTTAATTGAGGGATTTAAAAGTTCACCTGAACCGGCTATAGTGGTTAAACCCACCGTCACCAATTCGGAGGCCAACTCCTCTAAGGAAGCGGCTAAAGGTATGCGACCTTCCTCATCTCACGAAAAGGATGGGACTGGAACATATGCCTCAGTTCCACCCCCATGGTCTATGGAGGATCCGTTCCCGCACCACGTCTTAATCCTGTTGGTCCTCCTCCTAAGCTTATAAAAGGTGACTTTGCTAACTGGGTATTTTCTATTAAGTCTCATTTGAATCACAGCTCAACAAACTTGTGGAGAATCATCAAGCAAGGATATTATCCCCATGATCCAAGCAACCTCACTCCAAGAGAAGATGCAGACAATCAATACAATCACTCCGCTTTGTTTATTCTCCAGTCTGTAGTGCCACCTCAATATCTTCCTCACTTGCGTCCCTTCACTTTGGCCAAGGATTGTTGGGAGCATATTATGGTGTTGTACAAGGGAAGCTCAAGCATTCAACGATCCAACTATGAAGTGATACTTGATAAGGCCGATGAGTTTGTGATGAAGGAAGACGAGGACCCTCGTGATCTCTATCGGAGGGTGACTGCTATTCCTGTGGCACTCAAGGATCATGGGAGCAAGGATGTGGATGATACATGGGTCAAGCGCAAGTTTCTTAAAGCCATCATGCCTTTCAACAAAGCCATGTCATCTGTCATTCGTCAGCGGCCAGACTTCCACTCCTTGTCTTCCAGTGAGGTGTTGGATGAATTCATTGCAATGTCAATCATGAACGAAACAGCCGACAATGCACTTGCTCATGTTCGATCAAAGACAACTTCACCCAACCTTGCGTTGAAAGCAAAAGCAATGCTTGAAGAAGAAGAAGAGGATGAGGAAGAGGAGGGCTGCCCTGAAGACACAAAGTATGCCTATCATGAGAACATGGCTCTTGCATCAAGGCAATTCTGGGGCAACAAGAGGAACTCAAGACCCACCTTCACCAAGAACAACTTGAGTGGATTCAAACCCAAACAACGAGTAAGGACATGTTATAACTGTGGTAACGTGAGTCACTTCGTGGCCGAATGTCCCTATGAGAAAAGGGAAGACAACGGGGGCAAGCTCATTCGCAAAGACAAAACCAAATCATTTCCAATCAAGAACAACTTTGTGAAGAAACCTCACCCAAAAGGGATGGTGGCCCTTGAAGAGTACCATTCCGATGATGATGATGATGATGATACAGTGGCAACAACAAATGTTGCTATTGCCACTACCTCTCCCCAGAAGGTGTCTCTCTTCAACGCCCCCAACGAGAACCACATCACCAAGTGCCTCGTGGCAAAAGGTATCAATCAGGTAACTCCCATCATTCAGACCAACATCGCTACTGCTCCTTCATTGTTAAACTATGTTGATGATAGTGATGTTGTGGAACTTAATGAGCATGATCTTGACAAGTTTCTGTGCACTGTTAAGGGAGAATCCAAGAAGCACTTTCTTGCTCTCTTGGAACAACTGGGTGAGGCCACTGACCTCATTGAGTCTCATGAGGAGACCATCTCCGAGCTTCAGGGACACAGTCGTG
The DNA here is from genome assembly GCF_904849725.1 of Hordeum vulgare subsp. vulgare. Classification (NCBI taxonomy): domain Eukaryota; kingdom Viridiplantae; phylum Streptophyta; class Magnoliopsida; order Poales; family Poaceae; genus Hordeum; species Hordeum vulgare. The sequence continues at coordinate 262,714,724 of NC_058519.1, read as the reverse complement.
ACTATGCCGATGAAAATGATGAATTATCTCTTGCTCTAGAAAAGGAACGCACTCTTCGTTTGGCTCTTGAGGAGTCATACAACGATGACTGCGCTAAAATGCAAAAGAAACTAGATCATGATGTTGTTCTTACTCGTATGCTTAGGTCTGAAAAGTATGCTCTTGGGGTTGGCCATGACAGACTCAAGGAGGAGTTTGACACACTTGACAAGGCCCACAAGGTCTTGAAAGGTGCTCATTTCTCTCTGAAAGAGTCTCATGATCAACTCCAAGCAAAGCTTACCAAGGAGATCTCTACTTGTCCTCCCTTTGTGTTAATTGATAATGCTTGTGCAACTAATCCCTGCTGTGAGCATGTACATCTTGTGGAGGAAAATGCCAAGTTAAAGGAGAAACTTGAGAAGGGCCTTGTGGCATGCATACAAGGTCAGAAGAGCCTGAACGACCTCTTGAGCACTCAAAAAGGTGTTGTAGGAAAGGAGGGACTTGGACTTACCTCCAAGTCAAAAGGTAAAAGGAGGAACAGGAACAAACGATCTCCTACCCTCATGGACATCTTTGTCAAAGAGGGTGAGGGGACTCAGAAGGTGAACAGGAACAAGGTGGACTATGGAAACCTCAAGAAGGGCAAAACCATTCCTACTAACACAGCCGACAAACTTAATTCTTCTTATGTCTTATGTCGTGCTAGTGATGGGCATGTTTATGCCAGATTTGTTGGTTCCTACGATGAGTATATTGAATGGGCTATCTGGGTTCCTAAGACCCTTGTCTCTAACATGAAAGGACCCATTAAAAAATGGGTACCTAAAACCAAGCCTTGATCTATTGCAGGAGTTTGCTTCCGGTGGGGTGTCATGGTTGCTCGATAGTGGAGCAACAAATCATATGACCGGAAGCAAGGACTTAGTGATGGATATGCATCCTTCTCCATCTATGCCCACCCATGTCCAATTCGCCGATGCATCCTCGTCAAAGGTATTGGGATTTGGTAAGGTGGTCGTCTCTCAAGATTTATCTATTGAGAAGGTCATGCTTGTTGAGTCACTTGCCTACAATTTACTTTCGGTTCGTCAACTCATAATTATGGGTTTTTCCACATTCTTTAATCTTGATATTGTGGTGCTCCTGAGGAGCAAGACTCTTAAAGTAGCCTATGTTGGATATGTCGAAAATGGTCTTTATGTGGTGAACTTCTCAGAGTGACCCACTAAGACCGCGACATGTTTAATGGCTAAAGTTGATGTGGGCTGGTTTTGGCATCGCCATTTAGCTCATGTCAATATGAGATCTTTGCAAAGCCTTCTGACAGGGGACCATATTCGTGGACTAACAAATGTGAGTTTTGCTAAAGATCGTGTTTGCAGTGCGTGCATTGAAGGAAAGATTCATGAAACTGCTCATCGTCCAACAACTCTTATCTACACTAAGAGGCCATTGGAGCTTCTCCATATGGATATGTTTGGTCCTCCATCAGTTGATAGTCTTGGAGGCAGAAAGTATTGCTTGGTGATTGTTGACGACTACTCAAGATATACCTGGGTATATTTCTTTAAAAAGAAGAGTGAGACTCAAGAAACAGTCATCAACTTTGCTAATGAAGCGCAAGGTCAACATGAAGCAAAGATCTTGATGATTAGAAGTGACAACGGCACCGAGTTCAAGAACTACACCTTGGATGAGTTTCTAGGTGATGAGGGAATAAAACACCAATATTCTGCACCATATGCCCCTCAACAAAACGGTGTGGCAGAAAGGAAGAACCGGACCTTGATAGACGCTGCAAGGACAATGATGGCAGAATTCAAATCTCCATATAACTTCTGGGCAGAGGCCATCAACACAGCATGTCATGCATCCAATTGGCTCTATATTCGCAAAGGCTTGAACAAGACTCTGTATGATATTCTAACTGGAAACAAACCCAATCTCAAGTACTTCCGGGTATTCGGTTGTAAGTGTTTCATTCTCAAGAAAGGTGCACGGTTAGCTAAATTTGATTCTAGAGCACATGAGGGTATCTTTGTTGGTTATGCTGCAAACTCTCATGCTTACCGTGTCCTCAACAAGTCCACCGGACTCATTGAGGAGACGTGTAACGTGGAGTTTGATGAAAATAATGGCTCCCAAGTGGAGCAAAGTGGTCTTTGTGATGTAGGTGATGAAATTCCCCCCAAGCCATAAGAAGAATGGGGATTGGTCAAATACTCCCCATTGAGGAACCCCTTGTGGCCGAAGGAGAAGGACAATGCTCTACTCAAGTGGAGCCATCACCTCCACAAGCCCCACGCGCTTCCGACGAACAGAGAGAAGACTCTCAACAAAATGAACAAGCTCAAGGTCAAGATAAATTGCCCAACAATGATGATGTGTCTCAGGATATTCAAGCACTCTCCCAAGACTCCGAACCTGCTCATGATGAAGATCAAGTGAAACCACGAGATCCAGACCAAGTAGAAGCACAAGATCAAGATCAAGAGCAACCACAAATACAAGAACAAACTAGTGAACCTGCTCAAGTCGAAGGACAAGATGATCAGGAGACTGTCTCACAATTCCCTTCTGCAGCACCAACAGCCGGCTCAAGACGCAAGGGCAAGCAAAGTAAACAAGTCGATGCTCCCCCGTTATCTAATGAAGAACTCTTGGAGCGTCGAGCAGCCAAGATTGCGAACAAGTTGAGAGTCAAGTCACATCTTATGAAGAATGTACTTGGCAGTTTGAAAAGGGGTATCCACCCGTCAAGAGATTTGGAATTATTGTGAGCATCACGCGTTTGTTTCGTATTGTGAACCTCAACAGGTACATGAAGCGCTCGATGATGAGGATTGGCTTATGGCCATGCATGAAGAACTTAACAACTTCGAGCGCAACCAAGTCTGGGATTTAGTGCCTAGGCCAACGGAGGAACATAATGTCATCGAGACCAAATGGATATTCAAGAACAAGCAAGATACCAATGGGATTGTGATTCGAAACAAGGCAAGATTGGTGGCTCAAGGCGACTCCCAAGTCGAGGGTATCGACTACGGTGAAACCTTTGCCCCTGTTGCTCGTCTAGAATCTATTCGCATATTGCTTGCATTTGCTTCTCATCATAACTTCAAATTACAACAAATGGATGTGAAAAGTGCCTTTCTTAATGGTCCTTTAAATGAGTTGGTCTATGTCAAACAACCCCCGGGATTCGAACATCCCAAGCTCCCCAATCATGTGTACAAACTTAATAAGGCACTCTATGGCCTTAAACAAGCCCCACGTGTGTGGTATGAGTATCTTACTGAGTTGTTACAAGATCGTGGGCTTGAAATTGGGAAGATAGATCCCACTCTTTTTACTAAGAGGGTTAAAGGGGATTTGTTCATATGCCAACTATATGTTGATGATATTATCTTTGGCTCTCCTAACATTTCCTTCAATGAAGAATTTGCTGCACTAATGACTGAGAAGTTTGAGATGTCCATGGTGGGAGAGTTGAAGTTCTTCCTCGGGTTTGAGATTAAACAAGGTCTAGAAGGGACATTCATCAAACAAGCCAAGTACACTCAAGACATACTCAAATGGTTCGAGCTCGAAGATGTCAAACCGGTCAAGTTCCCCATGCCAACAAGATGCAAGCTTGACAGTGCTCCCAATGGTAAAGCAGTGGATCAAAAGGTATATCGCTCCATGGTTGGATCCCTCCTTTACCTTTGTGCATCTAGACCGGATATTATGTTGAGTGTAGGGATATGTGCACGGTTTCAATCCGCACCAAAAGAAAGTCATTACATGGCTGTTAAGCGAATCTTTCGATATTTGGCTCATACCCCAAACTTTGGCCTTTGGTATCCCAAAGGAGCAAACTTCAATCTAGTTGGCTATTCTAACTCAGATTGGGCAGGAGATTGTGTGGAGAGGAAGTCAACGTCTGGAGGATGCCAATTCCTTGGTCGCTCATTGGTAAGTTGGTCATCAAAGAAGCAGAATTGCGTCTCTTTAGGATCCACCGAAGCTGAGTATGTGGCAGCTGCAAGTTGTTGTGCACAATTGCTATGGATGAGGCAAACTTTAAAGGATTATGGTGTCACTTGTGACAAAGTGCCACTTCTATGTGACAATCAAAGTGCTATCAAGATTTCCCTCAACCCAGTGCAACATAGCAAAACCAAACATATTGATATTCGTCATCATTTCATTCGTGAACATATCAAGCTCGGTGATATTGAGGTTCACTTCATCCACACTGAAGAGCAACTTGCAGATATTTTCACTAAGCCTCTAGATGAAGCAAGGTTCCGGGAGTTAAGGCATGATCTAAATATCATTGATTCAAGTAATGTGGATTGAAACTAGGCATGTTGCACCTCACTATGCATTCTATCTTGGTCTAGATTTAGGCATGGACATAGGGGGAGTGTTGTTCTCTCAATGAACTTTTCCTCCCCCCATTATGCATAAATCGATCTAGTCTTTCACTTTAGCCATTGTCAAATGGCACTTGTGCTTCAAAGACGAGCATTGGTCATGAACCCAAGGATAATTCTTCGCGGTGTCATACCTTTGTCTCAAACATAGGTGGCCTCGGACACCGCCCCCCCCCCACCTTTCTCTCATATAGAAGAAAGGATATAAAATGACAAGTCAGTATATATTTCTGGTGCTATCTTCCTTTTGCACTTACTTGTCATTTTCCCACGTTCTTCTCTTATCCTAGGTCCCGTTGTGACATTTGCAGCGGTACTACCGCCAGGACCCCAGCGGTACTACCGCCAGGGGTAGCGGTACTACCGCTAGGACCCCAGCGGTACTACCGCTAGGGATAGCGGTACTACCGCCAGGGTCCCAATCTAACACGACCTAACTAGGAAATTTTTAGGGTTGTCTCAAGGGGGAGCGGTACTACCGCCAGGGGGAGCGGTACTACTGCCAGGACCCCAGCGGTACTACCGCAAGGTAGCGGTACTACCGCCAGGTCCACAGTGGTACTACCACTGGCCCGTACACCTTGGGCTATATAAAGGAGGGGGAGCCCGTTTTTCCCTGGCTCTTTCTTCTTCCTCGCGGCTCCTCCCTCCCCAACCCCGAAATCCCCCTATTTTGATCTCTATTCGTGGAGCTCCTTCTCTCCGTTGGATTGGAGGGTTTGCTCCACTTCTCCTTCCTCCTCCAAGGGCCATGAATCCCGGTAAAGCTCCTCCCCTTCTTCTCTTGGTTGATGTTATTGTTCTAGGGTTAGGAGCATTGGTGGTTTGGATCCATGTCTTTGATCTTGTGCCTTGTTCTTGGATGGCATGAAGGAGATATTTGAGGGAGTGTAGGTCCTATGAATCTTTGTTGTTTATTTTGCCATGCCCTAGGATTTACATGTTCTATATCAAGCACTTGAACTATGTTTGGATCAGATCTAAAACTTGCTCTCTCTTGCCTAGGCATGTACTTATTTCGGCGGTATTTGTGATCCTCATGTGACTAGGGCTGTGGTGGAGTTCTTAGTGTTCATACACAGCCCATGTCCCTCGTAAAATTCGTGTAGCCATATCTATGGGGTCTATTTTATCTGTCAGATCTGAAATCAAACCCCAGCGGTACTACCGCTAGGGTAGCGGTACTACTGCTAGGACCCCCAACGGTACTACCGCCAGGGGTAGCGGTACTATTGCCAGGGGTAGCGGTACTACCGCTAGGACCCCAGCGGTACTACCGCCAGGGGTAGTGGTACTACCGCCAGGAGGATTCACTGTGTATTCTTTTCATGTGCTTGGCAATGAGTGTTTACTTTTCTGCCTTTTCTAGTTCATTGCCTTGACTCTTTTTGTCGCTCCTTTTCGGTGTGTGTTTTGTGTCACAGGTGGTGCTCACCGCTCGAACCCCTCACGGGACACGCAGTCAAAGCATTATCGCAACCCAGAGGCTCGAGAGGGCTCCGCCACTTCAGGTCTGCAACCCAAAAAGCAGGCCTTCAAGAAGACCGCTCACAAGGACAAGGGGATCAATGTCCGCACAATGCCCCCTAAGGACTTTCTGCGGTTCCGCACTCAAAACCATTATCTCCAAGAGCGGGCTGTGATCAAGAATGTTGAGCATGTTTGGGCAAGGGATCACTGCAGGATCTACCGTGATATTGTCATGAATTTCAAGAAGAACTTTGTCCACGTTCAGTGGATTGACCTGGCTCACCTTCAGCGGAACCTGGACTACTTTGGTGATGCTCTTTCTCTGATTGACAAACTGGGCATCAAGGACATCGTCACTCTCAAGACAGACTTTGACCCCAATGTTGTTGCCCAGTTCTATGTCACGGTTCACTTCTCTCCTGATGACGAGCGCTCCATGGTGTGGATGACTGGGACTCAGAAGATGACCGGTACCTAGCGTGAATTCATGGCATTCCTCAAGGTTGAGTTCCAGGGAGCTGACACTCCACTTGGGTCGCGTCCTCATGCTACAGCTTCCACTGATAGGGCCCCCGCCAAGGACAGATTGCAGCTACTCTATGTGAAGAAGGGAGTGCTCCCCAGGCATCTGGACATTATGCATCGGATCTTCCGCAACACCCTCTTTCCTTGCATTGGCAACTTCGACGAGGTACATGGCTCTCTGGCTGAGATGCTACTGCTCTGTGAGGAGGCTATGACTAAGGAGTCTGCCCCACTTGATATTTCTGATATTATGTTCACTGAGCTCTGGAACTGCATCATGATGCGCAAGGTTCCCATCTACGGACCCTATTTGTTTGCTTATATCCGTCAGAAGTGGGAGGACACCTATCCGCAGGAGGAGTTATACGTTCAGGCTGACTACATTGTGCACGATCCTGTCAAGCTTCGCGTCAAGGATAAATGGGCTAACCCATCAACTTCCTCTCAACACATGGACACTGACACAGAGACTGCTGCTGATAGAGGAACCGCCTCTCAGTCCCGCTCTTCTGCCATGCCATCTTGGGCCATCAAACTGCAGGATAAGATGAAGACTCTATTCTGTATGCAGGCTAAGGGCCAATAGCAGACGCACGTGGCTCAGATGAAGAGCCGCCAGAGGCACAAGCGTGTCCTAAGGACTCTTGATGTTGACATCTCCAGCGGATCAGAGGACGACATCACTCCCGAGGCTACTTGGATGCAAGCTCAAGGTTACCAGTGGTCTGGCGCTGAGGAGGAAGAGGAGGAGCAGGACGATCCGGAGGGTACCGACGAGTCTGGCGATGCTGAGGATGAGGAGTAACCACCTTTGGCGTTAGGTGTGCCCTTTTTTGGTGTCTTGTGCCAAAGGGGGAGAGAGTCTAGGAGCTGGATTTGCTTTCAGAGTCGAACTTTGCTTTGCTTTACTTTCTTTCGTGTTTTGCTTCGAACTTGGTTTGCTTCTAGTTTGCTATCGTTTGTGAGACATGAACTTATGTGAGATTTATTTCCATCATATGCAATGAGTCATATGCCCCGTATTCTCATATATCTCTATATTTTTGTTCTCATATTATTCTCTGTGCAAATCCGGTATTGTCATCAAACCACCAAAAAGGGGGAGATTGTTGGGGCATAGTTTATGCCTAAGTAATTTTGGTGATTGATGACAGTACCATAAAGGACTAACCGTGTGTGTTAAGGTTTTAGATAACACACGTCAACGGCACAAGATGACTCGCCTCCTCGTTCATGGAACAGAAGCACGGCTTTCTCTACGATTCTCTTTATTTGAGTCATAGAAAAGTCGTACTATTAAGAGGGGAACCGTAGTGGAAAGGTTTGGGTGGAATCAATCTTTGCACGCGCACACTTCACATATTTTCCCCTTGCGGGCAACTTTGGAGTGGCTCCCGCCTTTGTGTTTCCTTCATCTTTGCAAATGGTCCCCCAGCGGTAGTACCGATGGGCCTAGCGGTAGTACCGCTAGCCCTAGCGGTAGTACCGCAGGAGTGCTAGCGGTGGTACCGCTGCAGCCAGCAGTAGTACCGCTAGCTGGCGATAGTACCGCCCCTGGTCAGCGGTAGTACCACTCCAGGAGCTTTGTACCGCGTGCCTAGCGGTTGTGCATGGACGGACCTTTTTGCGAAGACTTTCTTGGCGGTGGTAGTGCTTGCACTACCAGGGGCCCAGCGGTAGTACCGCTGCAGCCAGCGGTAGTACCGCTGGAGTGCCAGCGGTAGTACCGCTGCACCCAGCAGTAGTACTACTAGACACGGGCTGTGAGTGGGAAAACGGTTGGATTTTTTCCCCCACTATATAAAGGGTTCTTCTAGCTGTGGAGCCTCACATCTCATCCTCCCAAGCTCCATTGTTGCTCCCTAAGCTCAAAAGTGCCCGATCTCTCTCCCTAGCCAATCAAACTTGTTGATTCTTTAGGGATTGGTTGAGAAGGCCTAGATCCACACTTCCACCAAGAGAAAAGTTGATTCCCCCACCAATCCCTTGCGGATCTTATTACTGTTGGGTGTTTGATCATCCTAGACAGTTGAGGTCACCTCGAAGCCATATTCCATTGTGGTGAAGCTTCGTGGTCTTGTTGGGAGCCTCCAAGCTTTGTGTGGAGTTTGCCCCAACCTTGTTTGTAAAGGTTCGGTCGCCGCCTTCAAGGGCACCTATAGTGGAATCACGGTACCTTGCATCATGCGAGGGCGTGAGGAGAATACGGTGGCCTTAGTGGCTTATTGGGGAGCATTGTGCCTCCACACCGCTCCAACGGAGACGTACTTCCTGTCAAAGGGAAGGAACTTCAGTAACACATCCTCGTCTCCATCGGTTCCACTTGTGGTTATCTCTAACCTTTACTTTGTCTGTGCTTATGTTGTTGTCTATATCTTACTTGTCTTAATAGCTCTCGTTGTTAGCTTCATTAGGGTTCACCTCATTGTCGTAATATTTGTGAACCCATATGTTGTTTACCTTAACTTGCTAAGTTTAATTAAAAAGTGGTTGTTGTCTATTCACCCCCCCCCCCTCTAGTCAACCATATCGATCCTTTCACATCCCATTTAAGTGCATGTTTATTCTTCTTCATCTCTGCGATGCAGAGCACAAGCTCGCCCACATTATATGCTTTCTCCCGAACTTCCCTACTCTTCTAGCACCGAGATTGTTGCTAATAAAAGGCAGAGTGTGCGAGTGCTATATCGTGCTCTTCTCCTAGTGTGTCTAAGTCGTCCTGCCGATGTAGCTTGGCCTCTTTTCCTTCATACATGCGCATTCTAGGTCCATCATGGATGATATCACAGGGGAGGACCGCTTCTTCCCCGTACAGCATAAGAAATGGTGTATATCATGTTGATTGCTTCGGGGTGGTGCACAAACCCGAAGGTACAGATTCGAGCTCCTCTACCCAATGGAAATTGGATTCCTTCAAAGAATGGACTACGCGAGATTTGATTCCGCTATTGATAAGACCGTTGGACCATTCCAATTGTCCATTGGTTTGTGGATGATATACGGAGGCGTAATCGAGCTTGATGCCTAGGTTCGCACACCAGTCCTTCCCTTCTTGAGCTGTAAAGTTGGATCCATTGTGTGTTATCACATTATGGGGGACACCATAATAGTGAACCATGCTGGATACAAAATTTATCACTTGTCCATACTTGGCAGAAGTTACTAGTTTGGCTTCAATCCACTTGGTGAATTTATTGACCATAACCAGTATGTATTTCTTTTTCTTGGCCCCCCTTAAAGTGGATCAATCATACTCAATCCTTAGACCACAAAAGGCCAGTTGATCAGTATTGTCCGACATTCTGTTGCGGGCATGTGGCTTGGATTAAAAAAATGCTGGCAACTAACACAATTTTCAAAAAGTGTGTGAGTGTGTGCGTGAGACATGGGCCAAAAGACACCAGCTCGGAAAGCCTCCCTTACCAGGGCCCGAGCTGTTGCATGAAGGCCACCAATACGTGCATGTATTTCATCCAAGAGTTGTTGGCCCTCTTCTTTGGATATGCACCGCTGGAGGGCTCCAGTGGTGCCTTTCTTGTATACGTACCCCTCATGGACCTTGTAAGCCTTGGATCACTAGATTATTCGCCTTGTTTCAGTGTGGTCATCAGGGAGCTCTTGGCAGAGAAGATAAGCAAGAAAAGGCTCGTTCCATGGCATGATTACTGCCATTATTTCGTGAGTCAAAGGTGTTTCTTCAGGAGCTGATCCACCAATGATTTGCTCGTTTTGTCCAATTATAGGAGGGGTGACATGTTCTGACCACTTGCTCCGATGTCATTGTCTGCATCCTGCCATACTATGGATGGCTTAAAGAAACGTTCCAAAAATGTAATTTTAGGCACACTGTCGCGTTTGGCACCCAAAGGACCAAGGACATCAGCAGTTTTGTCCCTGGAGGCATTGTGGAATTCGAGGCCTTCGAACCATGATGATATTTTGTGAACAACGTTCCTATATGATGCCATTTTTGGATTTTTAGCATTGAATTGGCCGTTGGTTTGGGATATAGCAAGGTTGGAGTCTCCCCATACCTCGAGCCGTTGAACACCCACTGAAGTTGACATCCAAACTCCATGCAATAGAGCCTTGTACTCGGCCACATTGTTGGAATCGGTGTACATGATCTATAGCACATACAGATGTTCTGAGTACAACACTACTCCCTAGTGTGACAAGCGTCTTGGAGCCATCGAAGTACATTATCCAATGGGAATATGTACTATACTCTTTAGGGAGTTCAGCCTCCTTCCATTCGGCTAGAAAATCAGCCAACACCTGAGATATAATAGCTTGGCGTGGCTTGTACACGATTTCAAAAGGTAAGAGTTCAATGGCCCATTTGGCTATGCGTCTCGTGGCGTCCCTGTTGTTGATTATATCATTTAGTGGTAGTTCAGATGCTACCATAACCGAACATTCTTAAAAGTAGTTTTAGAGCTTGCGAGATACCATAAAAACTCTATAGGCCTTCTTTTGGGCGTGCGGATACCGAAATTTGAACCGAGTCAGTATTTCAGACACAAAGTAGACTGGCTTGTGCACTCAGAAATTGTGGCCTTCCACCTCTCGTTCGACAACGAGGACTGCGCTAACCACTTGATTGCTGGCCGAGATGTAGAGTCATTGGTTCCCCAGTAGCATGTGTTGTCAGTATGGCGTTACTGGCTAATAGTGTTTTAGTTTCTTCCAGGGTATTTGGTGCCTCATTGGTCCACTCAAAGTTTTTGGTCTGTTTGAACAGTTTGTAGAGAGGCAGTGCCTTCAAACCAAGGAGGGAGATGAAACGTCTTAAAGCCGGCATGCAGCCTGCAACTTTCTGCACGTGCTTCAACTCCGTGGGGATTGCTAGCTGGGATAGAGCTCGGATTTTAGCCGGATTTGCCATGATTCCTGTATGGGAGACGATGAATCCGAGTAGTTTTCCCAGCGGAACTCCGAATACACACTTGTCCAGTTTTAGCCGTATATCGTACTCCCGGTGATTATCGAAGGTTTGTAGGACATCATCCACAAGCTCGATGACATGCTTGGTTTTCATGACCACATCACCCACATATGCCTCAACTATTTTGTTGATTTGTTTTTCCAGGTGTGTGATGCGTCCATTTTGCATCATGCTTTCATGTTGATATTTATCGCTTTATGGGATGTTATTACACTTCACGGTACAATACTTATGCCTTTTCTCTCTTATTTTCCAAGGTTTACATGAAGAGGGAGAATGCCGATAGCTGGAATTCTGGCCTGAAAAAGGAGCAAGTTTGAGATACCTATTCTGCGCAACTCCAAAAGCCGTGAAAATCAACGTGGATTTTTTGGGATTTATAAAAAATACTGGGCCGAAGAAGTACCAGAGGGGCACCAGCAGGAGGCCACAAGCCTGCTAGGCGCGGCCTCCCCCCTGGTCGCGCCTAGGGGGCTTGTGGGATCCCACTTGGCCCTCTGGCTCCCCCCTTTTGCTACAACAAGGGTTTCGTTCCAGAAAAAATCAGGAGGAGGGCTTTTGGAAGGAATCGCCGCCGCCACGAGGCGGAACTTGAGCAGAACCAATCTATAGCTCCGGCAGGACGATCCTACTGGGGAAACTTCCCTCCCGGAGGGGGAAATCGTCGCCATCATCATCACCAACACTCCTCTCATCGGAGGGTACTCATCACCATCAACATCTTCATCAGCACCATCTCATCTCCAAACCCTTGTTCATCTCTTGTAACAAATCTCCGTCTCGCGACTCCGATTGGTACTTGTAAGCTTGCTAGTAGTGTTAATTACTCTTTGTAGTTGATGCTAGTTGGATTACTTGGTGGAAGATTATATGTTCAGATCTTTGATGCTACTCATTACCTCTCTCGTCATGAATATGATTATGCTTTGTGAGTAGTCACTTTTGTTCCTGAGGACATGGGATAAGTCATGCTATAAGTAGTCATGTGAATTTGGTATTCGTTCGATATTTTGCTGTGTTGTATGTTGTTTTTCCTCTAGTGGTGCTATGTGAACGTCGACTACATAACACTTCACCATTATTTGGGCCTAGAGGAAGGCATTGGGAAGTAGTAAGTAGATGATGGGTTGCTAGAGTGACAGAAGCTTAAACCCTAGTTTATGCGTTGCTTCGTAAGGGGCTGATTTAGATCCACTAGTTTAATGCTATGGTTAGACTTTGTCTTAATTCTTCTTTCATAGTTGCAGATGCTTGCGAGAGTGGTTAATCATAAGTGGGATGCTTGTCCAAGTAAGGGCAGTACCCAAGCAACAGTCCACCCACATATCAAACTATCAAAGTAACGAACGCGAATCATATGAACATGATGAAAACTAGCATGACAGAAATTCCCATGTGTCCTCGGGAGCGTTTTACCTCCTATAAGACTTTGTCCAGGCTTGTCCCTTGCTACATAAGGGATTGGGCCACTTTGCTGCACCATTGTTACTTTTGTTACTTGCTACTTGCTACGAATCATCTCACCACACAACTACTTGTTACCGATAATTTCAATGCTTGCAGATATTACCTTCCTGAAAACCACTTGTCAGATCCTTCTGCTCCTCGTTGGGTTCGACACTCTTACTTATCAAAAGGACTACGACAGATCCCCTATACTTGTGGTTCATCAGTGTGCCTAAAATCAAGAGTTGATATGTGGCATGTGCCTTTTTAACACGAGAAGCATTGTATTAAAGCCTATAAGCCCGTAGGAGGTGATGAAGGTTGTATCGGCTTGGTCGGACTCCTTCATATTGATTTGATGATATCCGAAGTAGGCATCAAGGAGGCACAGCAAATCGTGTCCAACGGTGGCATCGATGATCTGGTCTATGCGAGGTAAGGGAAAGGGATCCTTAAGGCAGGCCTTGTTTAAGTATTTAAAATTGACACAGAGACACAAAGATTTATCCTTCTTTGGCACCACGACCCAATTTCCTAACCACTCACGGTGTTTTATATGTCGAATGAAACTGGCTTCAATTGGTTTTGCTAGTTTGGTACCCATCGCTTGACGTTTCGGTTTATAAAATCTGCACAACGCCTGTTTGAGTGATTTGAAGCCTGCAGTTATATTCAGGATACGCTCGGCTAGTCCTTGTTGGATTCCTCGCATATCAGAGGGGTTCTCACACCCAGTGTTGTACCACTTTTCTATGCTACGAGTTTATAAAACTTTGGGCCAATTAAAACTTTTTGTGTGCTTATGATGCTTGAATTGATTGTTATTTTCTTGTTTACTTATTTGGATTTTTATTCACAAAAATTCTCCTTCTCTCAAGACTCATCTTCTTGGTCGAAATCCTTGCCCAATGACCATACCATGTGTATAGGACTTAAAAATACTTTTACAAAATATTATTTAGGCCAAAAAGCCTTTATTTAATTTAAGCTTTCAATAACACCTAAATTGAGGTTTGTACTACAAGGCCTCAAATTATGGCAGATGTTGTGCCCCAAATATTTTATTTGGATCCTCTTATCACAAATAATTCCAAAAATCACAAAAATATAACATTATAAGTTATTTTTTCTATTTTATTTAAATACCTTTTTTATGAGGCCAGAAATGATATTTTATAAAGAAAATTTACTTTAAATCTTCAAAAATATCTAGGAAAATTTATGGAAACTCGGTGTACATATGTATTCCATATATATTACTTCCAACACATGGTCATGTTGAAAATATGGGACAAAACCCTTCAAAACCTTTTCTGACTATTTCAAGTATTTGAAATATTTTCATAGCAAATATTCTTAAATAATGCCGATAAAATTCTAGCAAGTCACACATGATAAAACTGATGATCTTGCCCAGGTTCATCTCAATCCAAATTGATTTGATTCTCCAAAATATTCCAAAACCCTCTCTGTCGTGGACCAAATTTCTGCAATTCTACATTGCCAAGTGTTCTCAATTGATCCCAACCATTTTGGGCATGCTCTAATCACCAAATAATTCATCCAAACAAAGTGGTGCACTGGGAGGAATGAATTTGCAAGCCTAGATCTATAGAAACTTTATTTTGTTGATTTCTAGTGTTTAGGAAGTTTGCATTGGAAACTTCCCCAATTAAGCTCAAACTTGGGGTCAACACCATTTTTATCTACCATCTCATCCTGTTAAATCTCATGTCAAGAAAAGTCTTTTAACCGAGAGAAATAACAAACACCTTCTGGTGATTTGGTAAAACTCTTTGAGTCACCCATTTCCCTATTCTCCTTGACCCCTCCTTCTACCATAGTCATTATCACCCCTCTTCTACCTCCAGGTTCTGTTACCTCTACCTTCTCTTAGCCCCCATAAATCCTAGAGCATCTATATTATCCCTAGTAGCAAATGGACAAGGTGGGACACCCCAGAGCGCACGGGCAACCGGCCATGCCAGCCATTTGTGTGCTATGGAGCATGCTACAATATTATCCCTGTTGTAATTAAGCCCTAGAGGCAATAATAAATATAGTTATTATTATAATTCTTGTATCAAGATAATCGTTTATTATCCATGCTATAATTGTATTGAATGAAGACTTATATACATGTGTGGATACATAGACAAAACACTGTCCCTAGCAAGCCTCTAGTTGGCTAGCCAGTTGCTCAAAGATAGTCAGGGTCTTCTGACTATGTACAAGGTGTTGTTGCTTGATAACTGGATCACATCATTACGAGAATCACGTGATGGACTAGACCCAAACTAATAGACGTAGCATGTAGATCGTGTCATTTTGTTGCTACTATTTTCTGCGTGTCAAGTATTTGTTCCTATGACCATGAGATCATATAACTCACTGACACCGGAGGAATGCTTTGTGTGTATCAAACGTCGCAACGTAACTGCGTGACTATAAAGATGCTCTACAGGTATCTCCGAAGGTGTTCGTTGAGTTAGTATGGATCGAGACTGGGATTTGTCACTCCGTATGACGGAGAGGTATCTTGGGGCCCACTCGGTAATACAACATCACACACAAGCCTTGCAAGCAATGTAACTTAGTGTAAGTTGCGGGATCTTGTATTACGGAACGAGTAAAGAGACTTGTCGGTAAACGAGATTGAAATAGGTATGCGGATACTGACGATCGAATCTCGGGCAAGTAACATACCGAAGGACAAAGGGAATGACATACGGGATTATATGAATCCCTGGCACTAAGGTTCAAACGATAAAGATCTTCGTAGAATATGTGGGATCCAATATGGGCATCCAGGTCCCGCTATTGGATATTGACCGAGGAGTCACTCGGGTCATGTCTACATAGTTCTCGAACCCGCAGGGTCTGCACACTTAAGGTTCGACATTGTTTTATGCGTATTTGAGTTATATGGTTGGTTACCGAATGTTGTTAGGAGTCCCGGATGAGATCACGGACGTCACGAGGGTTTCCGGAATGGTCCAGAAACGAAGATTGATATATAGGATGACCTCATTTGATTACCGGAAGATTTTCGGAGTTACTGGGAATGTACCGGGAATGACGAATGTGTTCCGGGTGTTCACCGGGGGGGCAGCCCACCCCGGGGAACCCCATAGGCCTTGGGGTGGCGCACCAGCCCTTGGTGGGCTGGTGGGACAGCCCAAGAAGGCCCTATGCACCATAGATAGAAAATCAAAGAGAAAAGAAAAAAAGGGAGGTGGGAAAGAAGAGAAGGACTCCACCTTCCAATCCTAGTTGGACTAGGATTGGAGGAGGACTCCTCCTCCCTTGGTGGCGCAGCCCTTGGGGCTCCTTGAGCCTCAAGGCAAGCCTCACCTCCGCTCCTCCTATATATATGGAGCTATTAGGGCTGATTTGAGACGACTTTTGCCACGGCAGCCCGACCACATACCTCCACGGTTTTACCTCTAGATCGCGTTTCTGCGGAGCTCGGGCGGAGCCCTGCTGAGATTAGATCACCACCAACCTCCGGAGCGTCGTCACGCTGCCGGAGAACTCATCTACCTCTTCGTCTCTCTTGCTCGATCAAGAAGGCCGAGATCATCGTCGAGCTGTACGTCTGCTGAACGCGGAGGTGCCGTCCGTTCGACACTAGATCGTGGGACGGATCGCGGGGCGGATCGAGGGACGTGAGGACGTTCCACTACATCAACCGTGTTTCTTAACGCTTCTGCGGTGCGATCTACAAGGGTACGTAGATCGGAAATCCCCTCTCGTAGATGGACATCACCATGATAGGTCTTCGTGCGCGTAGGAAATTTTCTGTTTCCCATGCGACGTTCCGCAACAGTGGCATCATGAGCTAGGTTCATGCATAGATGTCTTTTCGAGTAGAACACAAAAGTTTTTGTGGGCGGTGATGTGCGTTTTGCTGCCCTCCTTAGTATTTTCTTGATCCCGCGGTATTGTTGGATCGAAGCGGCTCGGACCGACATTACTCGTACGCTTACGAGAGACTGGTTTCATCGCTACGAGTAACTCCGTTGCTCAAAGATGACCGGCGAGTGTCGGTTTCTCCAACTTTAGTTGAATCGGATTTGACCGAGGAGGTCCTTGGATAAGGTTAAATAGCAATTCATATATCTCCATTGTGGTGTTTGCGTAAGTAAGATGTGATCCTACTAGATACCCATGGTCACCACGTAAAACATGCAACAACAAATTAGAGGACGTCTAACTTGTTTTTGGAGGCTATGCTTATGATGTGATATGGCCAACGATGTGATGTAATATATTGGATGTATGAGATGATCATGTTGTAATAGATAATATCGACTTGCACGTCGATGGTACGGCAACCGGCAGGAGCCATAGGGTTGTCTTTAAACTAACGTTTGTGCTTGCAGATGCGTTTACTATTTTGATAGGATGTAGCTTTAGTAGTAATAGCATGAGTAGCACGACAACCCCGATGGCCACACGTTAATGGAGATCATGGTGTGGCGCCGGTAACAAGAAGATCGTGCCGGTGCTTTGGTGATGGAGATCGAGGAGCACATGATGATGGCCATATCATGTCACTTATGAATTGCATGTGATGTTAATCCTTTTATGCACCTTATTTTGCTTAGAACGACGGTAGCATTATGAGGAGATCTCTCACTAACATTTCAAGACGAAATTGTGTTCTCCCCGACTGTGCACCGTTGCTACAGTTCTTCATTTCAAGACACCACGTGATGATCGGGTGTGATAGACTCAACGTTCACATACAACGGGTGCAAAACAGTTGCACATGCGGGACACTCGGGTTAAGCTTGACGAGCCTAGCATGTGCAGGCATGGCCTCGGAACACATGAGACCGAAAGGTTGATCATGAATCATATAGTTGATATGATTATCATAGGGATGCTTACCACTGAAACTATACTCAACTCACATGATGATCGGACTTGAGCTAGTGTAAGTGGGTCATCAACCACTCAAATGACTAGAGAGATGTATTTTTGAGTGGGAGTTTAGCAAATAATTTGATTAAGTTAAACTCTAATTATCTTGAACATAGTCTAAGTCCACTTTGAATATATTTGTGTTGTAGATCATGGCTCACGCGACAGTCACCCTGAATTTTAATACGTTCCTAGAGAAAGCTAAGTTGAAAGATGATGGAAGCAACTTTGTAGACTGGGCTCGTAATCTTAAGTTGATCCTACAAGCTGGGAGGAAGGATTATGTCCTTAATGCCGTGCTTGGAGATGAACCACCCGCTACGGCTGACCAAGATGTTAAGAACGCTTAGTTAACACGTAAGGAGGACTACTCAGTAGTTCAATGTGCAGTCTTGTATGGCTTAGAGTCGGGACTTCAACGTCGCTTTGAGCGTCATGGAGCATATGAGATGTTCCAGGAGTTGAAGTTTATCCTTCAGAAGAACGCCCGGATCGAGAGGTATGAGACCTCCGATAAATTCTATGCTTGCAAGATGGAGGAGAATTCGTTTGTCAGTGAACATGTGCTCAAAATGCCTGGGTACTCAAACCGTCTAGCTGAGCTGGGGATTGAACTCCTGCAAGAGGCTATCACTGACAGAATTCTTCAATCACTGCCGCCAAGCTATAAGGGCTTTGTGTTGAACTACAACATGCAAGGGATGAACAAGTCACCCAGCGAGTTGTTTGCGATGCTGAAAGTCGCAGAGTCTGAACTCCGTAAAGAGCATCAAGTGTTGATGGTGAATAAGACCACTAGTTTCAAGAGAAACGGCAAAGGGAAGAAGGGTAATTCAAAGAAGAGCGGCAAGCCTGTTGCCAATCCGACGAAGAAACCCAAAGCTGGACCTAAGCCTGAAACAGAGTGCTACTATTGCAAGGGTATGGGTCACTGGAAGCGCAACTGCCCCAAGTATCTAGCTGATAAGAAGGCGGTCAAAGAAAAATCAGGTATATTTGATATACATGTTATTGATGTGTACTTAACCAGCTCTCGTAGTAGTGCCTAAGTATTCGATACCGGTTCTGTTGCTCATATTTGCAACTCGAAACAGGAACTGCGGAATAGGCGAAGGCTGGCGAAAGATGAAGTGACGATGCGCGTAGCAAATGGTTCCAAGTTTGATGCAATCGCCGTCGGCACAGTTTCACTTCAGTTACCATCAAGATTAGTTATGAACTTGAATAGTTGTTATTTAGTGCCTGCGTTGAGCATGAACATTATATCTGGATCTTTTTTATTGCGAGACGGTTACTCTTTTAAGTCAGAGAATAATGGTTGTTCTATTTCTATGAGTAACATCTTTTATGGTCATGCACCCAATGTGAGAGGATTGTTCATATTGAATCTTGATAGTGATAATACACATATACATAACATTGAGACCAAAAGAGTTAGAGTTAACAATGATAGCGCCATGTTTTTGTGGCACTGCCGCTTAGGTCATATTGGTGTAAAGCGCATGAAGAAACTCCATACCGATGGACTTTTGGAGTCACTTGACTTTGATTCACTTGACACGTACGAACCATGACTCATGGGAAAGATGACTAAAACTCCGTTCTCCGGAACAATGGAGCGTGCCGGTGACTTGTTGGAAATCATACATACCGATGTGTGCGGTCCGATGAGCATGGAGGCACGCGGTGGATATCGTTATTTTCTCACCTTCATTGACGATTTGAGTAGATATGGTTATGTCTACTTAATGAAGCACAAGTCTGAAACATTTGAAAAGTTCAAGCAATTTCAGAGTGAAGTTGAAAATCATCGTAACAAGAAGATCAAGTTCCTACGGTCTAATCGTGGGGGTGAATATCTGAGTTTCGAGTTTGGTGCTCACTTAAGACAATGTGGAATTGTTTCACAGTTGACACCACCTGGAACACCACAGCGTAATGGTGTGTCCGAACGTCGTAATCGTACTTTATTAGAGATGGTGCGATCTATGATGTCTCTTACCGATTTGCCGTTATCGTTTTGGGGTTATGCATTAGACACAGCTGCATTCACTTTAAATAGGGCACCATCAAAATCCGTTGAGACGACACCATACGAACTGTGGTATGGCAAAAGGCCAAAGTTGTCGTTTCTTAAAGTTTGGGGATGTGATGCTTATGTCAAAAAGCTTCAGCCTGAAAAGCTGGAACCCAAAGCGGAAAAGTGCATCTTCATAGGTTACCCAAAAGAGACAGTTGGGTACACCTTCTATCTCAAATCCGAGGGCAAAGTGTTTGTTTCTAAAAAAGGAGCTTTTCTCGAGAAGGAGTTTCTCTCGAGAGAATTGAGTGGGAGGAAGATACAACTTGATGAGGTTGTCGAACCTCTCATCCCTCTGGATGGTGGCGCAGGGCAAGGGGAAACCCCTGTCGTTGCGGCGCCGGTTGAGGAGGAAGTTAATGATGATGATCATGAAATTCCGCTTCAAGTTCCTATCGAACCGCACAGGTCGACGAGACCACGTGCTGCTCCAGAGAGGTACGGTAATCCCGTTTTTTCAATCATGTTGTTAGACAACAATGAACCTACAAATCATGAAGAAGCAATGGTGGGCCCAGATTCCAACAAATGGCTAGAGGCCATGAAGTCCGAGATAGGATCCATGTATGAAAACAAGGTGTGGACTTTGGAAGTGCTACCTAAGGGCCGCAAGGCTATTCAGAACAAATGGATCTTTAAGAAGAAGACGGACGCTGACGGCAATGTGACCGTTTATAAAGCTCGACTTGTGGCAAAGGGTTTTTCACAAGTTCAAGGAGTTGACTACGATGAGACATTCTCACCCGTAGCGATGCTTAAGTCCGTCAGAATCATGTTAGCAATAGCTGCATTTTTCGATTATGAAATCTGGCAGATGGATGTCAAAACGGCGTTCCTTAACGGTTTACTTAAGGAAGAGTTGTATATGATGCAACCCGAAGGTTTTGTCGATCCTAAAAATGCTAACAAGGTATGCAAGCTCCAGCGATCCATTTATGGACTGGTGCAAGCATCTCGGAGTTGGAATAAACGCTTTGATGAGGTGATCAAAGCATTTGGGTTTATACAAGTGGTTGGTGAATCTTGTATTTACAAGAAAGTGAGTGAGAGCTCTGTGGCGTTTCTAATATTATATGTGGATGACATATTACTGATTGGAAACAACGTAGATTTTTTGGAGAGCATAAAGGATTACTTGAATAAAAGTTTCTCTATGAAGGACCTAGGAGAAGCTTCTTACATTCTAGGCATTAAGATCTACAGGGATAGATCGAAACGCCTGGTAGAACTTTCACAAAGCACATACCTTGATAAAGTTTTGAAGAGGTTCAAAATGGAACAGTCCAAGAAAGGGTTCTTGCCACTTTTACAAGGTACGAGATTGAGTAAGACTCAGTGCCCAGCAACTGATAACGATAGAGAGCATATGAGCACCGTCCCCTATGCTTCAGCCATAGGATCTATCATGTATGCAATGTTGTGCACTAGACGGGACGTTAGCATGGCAATAAGTATGGCAGGCAGGTTCCAGGGTAATCCAGGAGTGGATCACTGGACGGCGGTCAAGAATATCCTGAAGTACCTGAAAAGGACTAAGGAGATGTTTCTCGTGTATGGAGGTGACGAAGAGCTCGCCGTAAAGGGTTACGTCGATGCAAGCTTTGACACAGATTCGGACGACTCTAAGTCACAGACCGGATACGTATTTATTCTTAATGGGGGTGCGGTAAGCTGGTGCAGTTCCAAGCAAAGCGTCGTAGCTGATTCTACATGTGAAGCGGAGTACATGGCTGCCTCGGAGGCGGCTAAGGAGGGTGTCTGGATGAAGTAGTTCATGACGGATCTTGGAGTGGTGCCAAGCGCACTGAATCCAATAACCTTGTTATGTGATAACACGGGTGCCATTGCCTTAGCAAATGAACCACGGTTTCATAAGAAGACCAGACACATCAAACGACGCTTCAACCTCATCCGCGACTACATCGAAGGGGAGAGCGTAAATATATGCAAAGTGCACACGGATCTGAATGTAGCAGACCCGCTGACTAAACCTCTTCCACGGGCAAAGCATGATCAACACCAGAACTGTATGGGTGTTAGATTTATTACAATGTAATTCGCATGGTGATGTGAGGGTTAGATTATTGACTCTAGTGCATGTGGGAGACTGTTGGAATTATGCCCTAGAGGCAATAATTGTTGGAATTATGCCCTAGAGGCAATAATAAATATAGTTATTATTATAATTCCTGTATCAAGATAATTGTATATTATCCATGCTATAATTGTATTGAATGAAGACTCATTTACATGTGTGGATACATAGACAAAACACCGTCCCTAGCAAGCCTCTAGTTGGCTAGCCAGTTGATCAAAGATAGTCAGTGTCTTCTGATTATGAACAAGGTGTTGTTGCTTGATAGCTCGATCACGTCATTAGGAGAATCACGTGATGGACTAGACCCAAACTAATAGACGTAGCATGTTGATCGTGTCATTTTGTTGCTACTGTTTTCTGCGTGTCAAGTATTTATTCCTATGACGATGAGATCATATAACTCACTGACACCGGAGGAATGCTTTTTCTGTATCAAACGTCGCAACGTAACTGGGTGACTATAAATATGCTCTACAGGTATCTTCGAAGGTGTTAGTTGAGTTAGTATGGATCAAGACTGGGATTTGTCACTCCGTGTGACGGAGAGGTATCTCGGGGCCCACTCGGTAATACAACATCACACACAAGCCTTGCAAGCAATGTAACTTAGTGTAAGTTGCGGGATCTTGTATTACGGAACGAGTAAAGAGACTTGCGAGTAAACGAGATTGAAATAGGTATACGGATACTGACGATCGAATCTCGGGCAAGTAACATACCGAAGGACAAAGGGAATGACATACGGGATTATATGAATCCTTGGCACTGCGGTACAAACGATAAGATCTTCGTAGAATATGTAGGATCCAATATGGGCATCCAGGTCCCGCTATTGGATATTGACCGAGGAGTCTCTCGGGTCATGTCTACATAGTTCTCGAACCCGCAGGGTCTGCACACTTAAGGTTCGACATTGTTTTATGCGTATTTGAGTTATATGGTTGGTTACGGAATGTTGTTCGGAGTCCCGGATGAGATCACGGACGTCACGAGGGTTTCCGGAATGGTCCGGAAACGAAGATTGATATATAGGATGACCTCATTTGATTACCGGAAGGTTTTCGGAGTTACCGGGAATGTGCCGGGAATGACGAATGGGTTCCGAGAGTTCACCGGGGGGGGCAACCCACCCCGGGGAAGCCCATAGGCCATGAGGGTGGCGCACCAGCCCTTAGTGGGCTGGTGGGACAGCCCAAAAGGGCCCTATGCGCCTAGGAAAGAAAATCAAAGAGAAAAGAAAAAAAAAGGAGGTGGGAAGGGAAGGAAGGACTCCCACCCACCAAACCAAGTCCAACTCGATTTGGGGGGGAGCCTTCCCCCTTGGACTCGGCCGACCCCCTTGGGGCTCCTTGAGCCCCAAGGCAAGGTCCCCTCCCTCCCACCTATATATACGGAGGTTTTAGGGCTGATTTGAGACGACTTTTCCACGGCAGCCCGACCAGATACCTCCACGGTTTTTCCTCTAGATCGCGTTTCTGCGGAGCTCGGGTGGAGCCTTGCTGAGACAAGGTCATCACCAACCTCAGGAGCGCCGTCACGCTGCCGGAGAACTCTTCTACCTCTCCGTCTCTCTTGCTGGATCAAGAAGGCCGAGATCATTGTCGAGTTGTACGTGTGCTGAACGCGGAGGTGCCGTCCGTTCGGTACTAGATCGTGGGACTGATCGCGGGATTGTTCGCGGGGCGGATCGAGAGACGTGAGGACGTTCCACTACATCAACCGCGTTCACTAACGCTTCTGCTGTACGATCTACAAGGGTACATAGATCACTCATCCCCTCTCGTAGATGGACATCACCATGATAGGTCTTCGTGCGCGTAGGAAAATTTGTGTTTCCCATGCGACGTTCCCCAACAATAATGAATATAGTTATTATTATAATTCCTGTATCAAGATAATCGTTTATTATCCATGCTATAATTGTATTGAATGAAGACTTATATACATGTGTGGATACATAGACAAAACACTGTCCCTAGCAAGCCTCCAGTTGGCTAGCCAGTTGATCAAAGACAGTCAGGATCTTCTGACTATGTACAAGGTGTTGTTGCTTGATAACTGGATCACGTCATTAGGAGAATCACGTGATAGACTAGACCCAAACTAATAGACGTAGCATGTACATCGTGTCATTTTGTTGCTACTGTTTTCTGCGTGTCAAGTATTTGTTCCTATGACCATGAGATCATATAACTCACTGACACCGGAGGAATGCTTTGTGTGTATCAAACGTCGCAACGTAACTGGGTGACTATAAAGATGCTCTACAGGTATCTCCGAAGGTGTTCGTTGAGTTAGTATGGATCGAGACTGGGATTTGTCACTCCGTATGACGGAGAGGTATCTTGGGGCCCACTCGGTAATACAACATCACACACAAGCCTTGCAGGCAACGTAACTTAGTGTAAGTTGCGGGATCTTGTATTACGGAACGAGTAAAGAGACTTGCCGGTAAACGAGATTGAAATAGGTATGCGGATACTGACGATCGAATCTCGGGCAAGTAACATACCGAAGGACAAAGGGAATGACATACGGGATTATATGAATCCCTGGCACTGAGGTTCAAACGATAAAGATCTTCGTAGAATATGTGGGATCCAATATGGGCATCCAGGTCCTGCTATTGGATATTGACCGAGGAGTCACTCGGGTCATGTCTACATAGTTCTCGAACCCGCAGGGTCTGCACACTTAAGGTTCGACGTTGTTTTATGCGTATTTGAGTTATATGGTTGGTTACCAAATGTTGTTTGGAGTCCCGGATGAGATCACGGACATCACGAGGGTTTCCGGAATGGTCCAGAAACGAAGATTGATATATAGGATGACCTCATTTGATTACCGGAAGGTTTTCGGAGTTACCGGGAATGTACCGGGAATGACGAATGGGTTCCAGGTGTTCACCGGGGGGCAACCACCCCGGGGAAGCCCATAGGCCTTGGGGGTGGCGCACCAGTCCTTGGTGGGCTGGTGGGACAGCCCAAGAAGGCCCTATGCGCCCTCCTCCCTTGGTGGTGCAGCCCTTGGGGCTCCTTGAGCCTCAAGGTAAGCCTCCCCTCCCCTCCTCCTATATATATGGAGCTATTAGGGCTGATTTGAGACGACTTTTTCCACGGCAGCCCGACCACATACCTCCACGGTTTTACCTCTAGATCGCGTTTCTGTGGAGCTCGGGCGGAGCCCTGCTGAGATTAGATCACCACCAACCTCCGGAGCGCCGTCACGCTGCCGGAGAACTCATCTACCTCTCTGTCTCTCTTGCTGGATCAAGAAGGCCGAGTTCATCATCGAGTTGTACGTGTGCTGAATGCGGAGGTGCCGTCCGTTCGGCACTAGATCGTGGGACGGATCGCGGGACGGTTCGTGGGACGGTTCGCGGGGCGGATCGAGGGACGTGAGGACGTTCCACTACATCAACCGCGTTTCTTAACGCTTTTGTTGTGCGATCTACAAGGGTACGTAGATCGGAAATCCCCTCTCATAGATGGGCATCACCATGATAGGTCTTCGTGCGCGTAGGGGAATTTTTGTTTCCCATGCGACGTTCCCCAACACTCCCGTAGTGTAGCTGGCTCCCAATCGCCTACCCTGACCACCTCGGGCATCCCCATTGTGTCTCCCGTGGCTGCATCGGTGTTGACGACATGCCAAATGGTCGCCCCCTCTTCCATCTCTCTCTAGCACCACCCTCCCACGCATGCCAAGCACTGCCGGCTCGCCCAACGGTCGACCTCACATGCGGGCTCTCCCCTCTCTCCCTTTTCTCCCCCCTAGTCATAGACCACGCCGAGAAGCACCACAGACACACGGTGGCCTCCCTTGCCCCTCCAGCCAGCTCCGGTGGACCACGTCCACGGTGCTCTGGCCCTCGCCTACATAAGTCCCTCACCGAGCTCTCTCTCCCCTCTCGCCACTCTCTACCACACCCAATCGGCTATCCCGAGCCCCCATTCGACCCCTCAAAGCCTCATTTCCAGTGATCGAGATGAGCGCCGCCATCTCGGGTCGCCGGTGTTCGTGCGATAAGATCCTCCTCTGCCCCTACTCTATTACAATCTCGAACCGACGCGTGGCACTAATCCCATTCTCCCTCCTTTTGACATCGATTCCAGTCAGGGGCGAGCAACACGACCTCCAGCCGGAGCTCTGCCACTCGGGTCCAATGCTGACGTCGTTCCCTTCGTCTGCACCGGTCCTCTCCTCATACAAGCGATGTGTGACTCAATGCTAAGAAGCCCCATGCCAACCATTCGTGTCGCCATGTCATGCATCACTGTCGGCGAGCTCGTGAGTCTCCCTGGCCATGAGGTTGAAGATGACAGGTGGCCTCCACCTGTCATCCTCACCTCCCTCTCTTCTCCGCCCGCTTTCGCTGACGCCTAGGGCCCACGTTAGGGTTGACCTCGGCGGTGGGCACCCCTACCTAGGCTGGGCTGTTGTGGCTCTGGGTCGGCCCAGTTGCAGTCAGTTCTGGCCCAGGCACAGAGCCTTTTCTACTTTTCTTTTCTCTCTAGTTTCCAAAAATGCTATAAGATCATGTAATTATCCAAATTCAACAATTCCAATTTATAAATTCTTGTAATATTCTAAGCTATGTAATGATGCCACTTGTGCATTTTATTGAAAACATTGTTTTAAATATTGTTACTTTGAATTAAAATGCTTTTCATCACTTTCTACATTTCAAAACCAGAGATAATAATTTTTACACTCCTAGTATTCACCCTAGTATTTTACAAAAATAGTTTGTCACTGTTAGGAGTGACTTCTTCCTGTTTTTGTCGTGGCCTTCTTTTTGCCCGTTATATTACGACGAATAGATTGCATCATTGACGAAGAGCCCTTTAACCATGTCTAAGAAATCATTTTATCCATGACATATGGCACTTGATTCTGTTGTATTGAATCATGACGAACTGGTGACCACCTTGATGGGTTTCCCTGTTACTTTTTTGTTGATACTTGCATTGGCATAACTCTACTTTCTACTCAGACTTGTGTGGGTGGTAAGTAGATAGGCTGCTTGGTGATGCTATGCAAGTGATACGGGAATATGCATAGTGTTGGAAACAAAAGTGTTTTCAAGAATTGGTTTCTACTAGAAGCAAGTTTCCAGTAGCAAACTTGGGGCTGAGAAAAGGGCTTTTTTACTCGAGGGAATTTTGGGGAATAACTTGTCTAGTGGTCATAGGTATGGAAGGACTACTTGCCCACCAAATTTCATCTCACGGAGGTAAGTGAATAGGGTACTTGTAGTTCAAGGCCATAATTGCTACCAAAATCTAGTCCTTGATGAACTTATCATATTTTCCATATGAGATTGTCATTTTGGATTTCATTTGATGAATTAGAATGCAATAGTTGTTGTGGTAATGTTTGGGAGCAGTTGCATGAGCAGAATGGAAGGAGAGGGGAAAGGGAAGATTTTACCATGGTGAAAGGAGAGGGAAAGTGAGGGATTCACCCCCCCCACCTCCCAATAATTGAGCAAAGGTTGTAGCAAAGTTTCTGGAGATAAAATAGGGTCATAACACTACAACAAAAACACCCTTTTAGCAAGACATTAATCTGTTGTTGTATGTCCATATAAGTGTTGCTAACGCCTACACCACTGGATTAATATGTGCTGCCGTAGGTGGCATTGGAAGGGCCTACAACAACATATATAAATTCCTCGGTAAACGACATGAAAAGATGTTGCATTCTAGCAACGTATATAACTAGATATTAAAACAACACTTCATATGTGTTCCTCGCTGCATTGTAGAACAGGATTTCCAAATGATATGGTCAATGCTGAAAATACACGGAGCCACAATATAACAAACATGATGGTCCCATATATTAATTTGACTTTGTTGCATTACAAAGAACATGATCCAAAGGTTACAATAAGTGATACTAAAATAGTACCCTAATCTCGACGTTTCAATCAACGCCTCGACCATTCTAAAACACAATGTTTGAATTACCCACACTGGAAATGACATTCTAAAAAACTTCATAAGACTATCGAATAGCAGCCCCATTCTCCACCTTGCAATCAACATATGGGCCATGCATCATCAATTTATCATAGCAACCTACAACAATAAAGAAATCATATCAGCAAGTTATTTTGGAAAGAACAAGGTTAAGAGCGACCAAATTAAAGGAGGAGCAAAATACAAAGCTTGAAGGACATGCAATAATTAATCTTGCTGCATGACCGATAATGTTGAACTTTTTTAGAGGTCGTATCAATTGACCAGGTTTTGCCAATGGAGCATCTATATGCACTACCCAGAATTGATTACAAAGATGAACACCCCCAGCTTTGTGTTCTCGGTTAGTGCTTTGGAGTGTACCAAGAGCAACATTCTTGTTTGGAGTTCCCAAGCTCTTCAAAACTACTATAGAGCGAATGTGTTTGTAAACGAGAAAACCATTTGACCGGCTATAGTGCCACTATATATTTAACGTTTCAGGTATCAAACGGACTCCGATGACGATGAAATTTGGTAGGAGGCCTACCTACACTATAACAAGACAAAACACCAGCTTTCATCCCAATCCGAGAAAGTTTTATACACACTATAAAATAATATTTTAACAATGTCACGGGCGCGTGCGTGTGTGGTTGGTCTCGAAACGGTCAACGACAAGAACGGGAAGGACCGGCAACTAATAACAGATGCAAGTTTTGAAAATTGACGACAACGAAGAGCCAATGTTAGGACAACCAAGCCGAGGATCATTGACCTAATGCCACTGGTGGATAATACGGTAAGGAGGCTTTTTGCCAGTTCTTCCTTCCTGGCTGAGGGTGGGCGTCTTCAATACCTCAACTCTGACATGTCTTCTATACCCATTTTTTCCTACGTAGTCTGGACATACCACCTGGTATCATCAAGCAGCTGGAAAGGATACAGACACAATGTCTTTGGATAAGAAATGGCCAAGATCATGCACCTTCTCTTGCGGCTTGGGACTTGGTGTGCAGACCCAAGATGAAAGGAGGTTTGGGCATCATGAATCTGTCTGTCCAGAATGATGCTTTGCTCCTTAAACATGCTGATAAATTCCTCAACATAGCAGAAGTGCCATGGGTGGAGTTAATATGGAACACCTACTACCACAACACAATTCCACAAGGAACATATCTATGTGGTTCATTTTGGTGGAAATATATTTGCAAGAGGATGGACAATTTCAGAGCTGTCACTTTCATACAACCAAACACAGGAGATTCTTTTCTGTTTTGGTCTGACTCTTGGGCATTAGGTGACTCAACACTGCCCTTGGCACACAGGTTCGAAAGATTATTCTCCTTTGCAATTGATACCTTCAGTACTGCTGAGGAGGTGGTCCAAGCTTTTGAGGCAAACTCCATGACTAGCCTCTTTCACCTGCCTCTTTCTGACAGAGCTTTCCAGGAACTGCAAACAGTTACCAACCTTCTTCAAAATCTGCATAGAGAACAGTCAAGCAATGATATCTAGCTTTGGAGTACTGACACCAAAACTTACACAGCTAAGAAGTACTACTTGCATGTCCATCAGCCCATTATACCCAACCCCATTCTTAGATGGGTTTCGAAAAGTTGCTGCACAATGAAAATAAAAATGTTTGCCTGGATGCTTATCATGGATAGACTAAATACCCAAGACATGCTAGAGAGACGCCACTGGAATGTTTCTAATTCCAACTTATGTGTCCTATGTCATGCAAGAGTCAAGGAGGACAGGGATCATCTCTTTTTTAACTGTATGTTCAGCATCAGGGTTTGTAACTATCTTCAGATTTCTTGGCAGGGTAACTCCATGTGGGATGCCGCTTTAGCAGCCAAGAGAGATTTTCATAAACCTTTCTTCTCTGAAGTAGTATTCACAGCTTGCTAGAATATTTGGACCACCAAAAATGCAAGGGTTTTCAACAATGAGCGTCCCAGATTCAGCACATGGAAATCTAACTTCATCCATGATATTGCCTTGTTAGATTATAGAATTAAGACTAGTTTTAAGGATGATCTCATCAAGTGGATTTCCTTATTACCTTCATGAGGTTTGTAAAAATCATCCCCATTTGTATATTCTTAACCCCCTCTATACATAAACTCTTTATAGTTGGAATAAAAGAAAAGGTTGTGGGGTGATTGCCCTACAGTAGTCGGTCAAAAAAAAAGAGCCAATGTTATGCAGATTATGCGCATGATACAATAATGAATGCGGCAACCAAATAAATCACATGGCTACAATGGAATAAAAAGGGAATCTTCTGGAATGTCAGTTCCGAGCTATTACAACTCTCCTCCACTAACAAGAGATCTCGACCTGAGATCTAAGAATGTAATGGGAAGAGGATGATAAAGAGCAAGAGGTAAAACTTAGTTGCTTCTTAGACAAATGAGTGCGACCAATGAATCTTGAAGGTTGCAAAGAGATGAAGAATGGCATGAGGAACAATCAAGAATTAAAAAGAAATTTTGACACCACTTTGGTACGAAATAGATGCAAAAGTTGATAAGATGGAAAGATCTTAAAAAATATTTCACATCACTCCGGTTAAGGGGGCAAGCAAGGGAAGAACAAGATCTTGATAAGACGAGATGGTTGATTTAAAGGCAGAAACATCACAAAGCCTCTGGAACAAAAGAATAGACTCTAGATCTTTGAAGAGAAATGACTAAAGAAAGAAAATGACAACTTCTACCACCATTTAATTTGAAGTGCATCCTTAGGAAAAAGGATTGAACGGAGTTATTAGAAAATCAACAACGAAAAGAACAAGCTTGTTGTCGGCTTATGGAAACCATCTCAATCTTATTAGGTGACAACCAGCCACTAACAGAAACAAAGATTCCTTGGGAGCAACCTGATATGAAAACTTCTTTCACTAAGATTATATATTGAGAACATGGATCAACGATAATCACCATAATGGCAACAATCCTTAGAAAAAAGCTTTAGGTGACATCTAAACCAAGATAGGTCAATGGAAGAAAAGATGGATTTAATTATCTTAGTCCTGAAACAAATACTCTTCGAGACTCCTCATGAGCCAAGAATGCTACAACAACACCTCAGAGGAAAATTTAAGGAATAATTGCTCTTTGAAATGCAAGATAAAGAATAGTTGAGGCACTACCACAAGAATCTCGAAGAATACTTTGAGAAAGAACTAAATCCTTGATGAGAGCCAAGAAGAAACTCTTGGATAACACCGGAATAAAAGGATGATAGCAAAGAATTGAAGGTTTAAAAGAATAAAATTATGACCTTGCAAAGATTTAGATGAAGCTTCACGAAGAGATACCTGAGAAAAATTGGAACTCCGGAAAAACAGAAGATGAACAACTTAGAATCGAGAATTGATATCATGAGTCACTCCGGAAGAAGAATTGAAATCACTTTGATGAATCAAGAAAAAGAATTATGTTATGCTTATACTTCATCAAGTTCAGTTGATGACAAGCAATGGATTTAGCATATGACTTATTTTTCTTGAAAACATTGAAGAGAAAGATAAGGCAGAACCTCGAAGAACACTTGAATGACACACTGCAAAGAATTTGGAATGAAAGAGGATAATACAAATGAATTAGGCTACATTTTGACAAAGAGAGCATGATCTGCCTAACACGGAACTTGAACGAAGCGCTGAAATAATTGAGATACGAATGAAGAGACAACAATTGAGAAGAATTTGAGAGTGAAAGCTGAAGGCTGAGAACGAAGAAATCTTCTGAAATGATGGTCCTCAGAGGATTGAGAATGAAAACAACTTTCAAATGCACCTTACAGCTATGGAAATAGTTTCTCATGAATGAAAACAATTTGAGAGAGAGCACAAAGCTGAGATGACAAACTTCAAAGAATGGACAAAGTTTAAGAGTAACAGTTCTTCAGTATTCCAAGCTGAGAATGAAGGCAAGAAACACCATAAAGAATTACTACGACACTCCGGAACAATGGATAAGGAAACATTGAGCCAGTGATGAAGATATTTCAGATCGATCTTGGAGAAGGAAATGACTGATGAGATTCCATACTTATGTCACATTTGAAAAGAATCAGAGATCTCCAGAAAACATTAGAAGAACCAGGAAAGATCTTGGAGAAGAACATGTGGGTTATGGGCCCACTCAAAAGAAAACACCATTGTACGGATTGCTTAGAAAAGAGATATTGCACCGGTATAAATGAAAACTTGATAAGGTGAGAACCTCAAAATAATTGAAAATATTGAAAACAAGAAACTTCTGAGATATCATCAACACTTCGAATAGAATAGAGAGGGATGGATAAATTAGAGAAGCTTGGATAAGAATTTCCAACATGGGAAAGCACTTAATGTATGAAAAGGATAAGATGAACACCAAAAGCTTGAATTGAATCCACCGGAGAAGAAGACAAGAACAAAGAAATGATGAACTTGAAACTCCTTAGAATCTTCATAATGAATCACCGGATACAACACAGAAGAGAGGATAGAGGACGCATCAATGAAAATAAAGGCACTTGGATGACAATTAAATCAGTGAAGAAAAGGGGCGAGAGGGTGGGAAAAAATGAAGACAACTTGAGACACATGAAATGAGAGGTGGAAAGAAATATGAGGATTGATCTTGCAAATATTAGAGAGGAATGAATTAACTCAAAAGGGAGAATTCTGAATGGAACAAAATTAACATGACAACTTGATTGGGCAAAAGGATTAGCACTGCTACACAAATATAAGAACACCACTTAGGACAGATATAAAATCGCCACTTAACATCGAAGCAACTCAAATTACCATACTCCAACAAAACAAAGGATGAGGTTTACAAGCCGGAAACAAATATATGATAGAGATTCCATTGAATATTTTCATGGTAAGGTTCTCACAGGCTTGATCATACATTTGATTGTCATATTAAAATGACACTCGAACATGCTCCCTAGGTGTAGCGGACTACAAGGCTTGACGGAGCATATGTGATGAAATATATCGACACTGTCCTTTGTAAGAAAGAACATGAACTACACTATCTTTGCATTTTAAATGAGGTCGAAAACAACATATAATATTTCCGATATGACCACATATGTTAATTTCGAAATTGGTCTAGGTCCGAACTAAACACATTTTCTATTTATTAAAGAGTAAAATAATGTGGACCATGTGATTCTACACGTCATTCTAGTCGGTTTACGTATATAGATCATCTAAAACCGAGATACTGTCCAAAAGACAGTGCCATCACAAGATAATATGTCATGAATGCAAAATGGATGCAAATGACAGCACAAGCATGTTAATCATGGATGCTACAAGATATTATAGAACTACATGAATTCTAGGCAAGTTTAAATGAGGACAGAACAACGAACAACAATTCCATCAAATCCACATATGGAAATTAAGATTTCAGTATTGTTTTTCCTATAACACAATTTTAGAGTTGTTAAACATCAAAATAAATGTCACTTTGTTGTTCTACACATTTTTCTAATCAAGTTACATATGTTAAAAAATTTAATCGGAGCTACGGTTAATTAGTTATGAATTAAATCATTTCAACATGGCATGTACGCAAATTTTATTAAATAGCAAGTTTAAACATTTTAATGAGGGGTGAAAGTTGGATATTGTGAAACTAAACAAATTTCTAAGCATTTTACATGTTCAAAACATTTAACCCTATGCATGGTTAATTAGTTATTAGCAATTCAAAATAGTGACAAAATCTGTAATAAATGCATGTCTTGATTAATGACAAAATCGTAGGAGGAAAAAAATATCTACATGCCCGAACTGCAGTAAAGCGCGGCGGGCCAGGGCTGGAATCTTACTTCGCGGCGGGCCAGGGCTGGAATCGGCCCCAAGATGGTTGTGTGTGTGAAAAACGAAAAATTAAGTAGCGCAAAGTATTGGGGCATGTGGGTCTCGAACCAATGACCTTCTGGTTGAAATCCAAAGCACTGAACAACTAGGCTAACAAGGAGCTATGGGAAACAATGAGTTTTTCTCTAGATAAACTATACCTTGTCACTATCTGAACTAAACTGAAAACAGGAAACAGAGATCGCATCTTCTGTTCGAGTGGATGGCGATGCATGTTGCAGTGCACGGCAGCTCGACTTGGAGAGGAGGTTCCGTGGCACGAGAATGATGAGGTTGCCGTGAACGGAAAGGGGACGGCGTGAGGATCCGGATCCAGCAAAGAACGACATCGAGCGAGGGTCGGAGCTCCAGATCCAAGGCGCGGGAGGTGGTCGGCCATGGCAAGGCTCCTGCGGCTACGAGTTACAGAGAGAGAATGAGAGAACTAGGGAGAGAGAAAAAGAGGAGGAAGAGGGAAGGAGAGGGGCGGCAAGGTCCTTGCTTGGCGGCGGTCACCGACAAGGTCGCGCTAGTGCGGAGTCATGGGCGAGGGCACTTGCTTGCACGCGCGGCCATGCACTCGATGTCGAGCAGGGGAGCGCCTGGCTCGCGTGGAGGCTCGGCGACATGAACTCCATGATGAAGACGGTGGTGGCTAGCGAGAAGACCAAGAACAGAGCAGATCCAGCTCGGGGACGACGGGGATGGCCGGAGCTGACAAGGGAGTCACAGGAGTCGGACGGTAATTGAGGCTAGGTAGGTCTCATCAAGCTTGGGTCGGATCCTGCAGAGAGAAAAGGTGAGAGACGAGGGGAGAACTAGAGAGAGGGGAATAGGGGAGGGGGAGGAATGGAGATGGTTGCAGACCTCCGGTCAGCTTCTCCCTCGATAAGCCGACACGGCGTCGAGGACGAGCTCAGGCACGGAGGCGAGAATGCTCGGTTCACGGGCCTGATGGGCAGAGCTGCTACGGACGCGCGTCCCTCTAGATGATGGACTAGGGGAATATATATATGTGGGGATGAGACTAGGGTGGGATGAATTGCGTCCATTTGATGATGACCTGATGGCCACGAACAGAGGTGGGGCATTAGATGTGCTAGGTGGCTGTGTAGAGGGGAATGGGTCAAGAAGGAAGGAAAGTTGTGCCCCCGTGACAGAGTTTTTAAAACACTCAAACACAAAACAATTTGATCGGTTATAGTGCCGCAAACAGACTCCAATTGCAATAAAATTTGGCACGCGGCCTTCCTACACTATAACAAGACCGCACGTCAACTTCCAACCCAATCCGAGATTTTTTAAAATACTTTTTAAAATAATATTTTGACTATGTCACGGGCGTGTGCTTGTGTGGTAGGTCTCGAAACGGTCGACGACAAGCACGAGAAGAATAGGCAACTAATAACGGATGCAAGTTTTCAAAAATTGACGACAACGAAGTGTCGATGTTATGCAGATGATGCGCATGATACAATGATGAATGCGACAACCAAATAAATCACATGGCGACAATGGAATAAAAAGGGAATCTTCTCGAGCATCGAATCCTGGTTGTTACAATTGTAACGCCCAAGATGCGGTCCTATCCTTATTTTGGCGCGAGTGCCTCGATAGGGATAAAACCGCATCTCATCGTTTCACAAGAATGAATATAGTTACAAGTACGTGTACTGAAAAGATGAGTCTAAGGAGTTGGATTACACTCGCCACAAGCTACATCAAGATCACATCAATACAGAAATATCGAGTCATCATGAAGAAGTGTAGGGTCCGTCTATGGAAGAAAACAAACGATAAAAGAACAATGTCCAACCTTGATATCCCAGGTTGCCAGCCTGGAACCCATCCTAGATCGATGAAGAAGAAACTTCAAATAGCACAATCATCGCGCTCACGTGTTAATATCACTTTACCTGTACATGCAACTGGTGTTGTAGTAATTTGTGAGCCACAGGGACTCAGCAATCTCATTTCCAAAGGTATCAAGACTAGCAAAGCTTAATAGGTGAGGTAGGGTTAAGTGGTGAGGCTACAGCAAGCGACTAAGCATTTGTTTGAGGTGGCTAACTTACGAGTACAAGAATAAGAGGGGGATGATCTACGCACAGTGGACGTGAACTACCGATGATCAAATGAATGATCCTAAACATGTACTTACGTCAGACATAACCCCACCGTGTCGTCTTCCGGATACAAAACTCACGAGAAGAGAGAGTCACGATTACACAGTCAGTTGGCAAGTTTTAATTAAGTTTACTTCAAGTTATCTAGAATCGGATGTTAAACAAAGTTTCCAAGTTTGCCACATAACTACGGGCACGGCTTTGTGAAAGATTTAACCCTACACGGGTACTCCAACTAGTCCATCACAAACTACCACACACTGTGACGGAATGACCTCGATCAGGGAAAACCCGTGATCTCCTCGGGTTCCTATCGGAGAACCTCAACCTTAAGATAGCCCAAAGTATCCTCAGAATCCCTTGCACAAGACACGCGAGAAGGGTAAAACAAGTCCAGCAAGGCCATCCGGCATGTCGACGATCCCAATAGGATCCGCGTATCTCGTTCTCAGGAAACGAAAAATTAAGCTACGCATACGAAGGCCGGATAGAAATCCCCCGAGTTACCCCGGGTGGCCCCGCATGGTGCTCTGTTTTGGACCAACATCATCAGCCATGCCCCCTTTATTATGTCGAATTACTCCTTGCGTTCATGACACCCTATGTTTTCGGTATCAAAAGAATTATTATGTTGGACAAATATAGTACCAACATTGGGCCTTGCCAGACCAGTTTTATCCCAAAACGAGAATCTAGGGGGTCCACATAACAACCCCAAGCATGTTAGGAGCGCTTATTTATGGAACATAACACCCGTAACAGAATCTAAGGCGATAAAGGTAGAAGGCTTGGCCTTCTAGCCTGGAAATATTTCAGCAACACTTCGTTAGGAAATTGAGGCAAAATTTGATGAGATGGAATATCTTGACAAGATTCACAACAAACCAACTAAATTGATAAGCAAGGAAACAACTTGATCTTGAAAGAACAAGATGATAGATTAAAGAGAGCAATATGACAACAACTCTGGAACAAGAGAATAGAACTAGATCTTTCAGAAGAATAGAATGAAGAAGAAAATAAATAAAAAATTCCATCACAATTGAACTTGAAGAGAATCCTACAAAGGAGGATTGAATGGAGTTGTTGGAAAATCAACAACGAAAAGAACAAGATTGTAGTGGGTTTATAGAGACCATCTCAAATAATGAACAGAAAGAATGATTGCTTGGAAGCAACAAGAATGGCAAAACTTCTTACTCCAAGAGGATATATCGAGAACTTGGGTCAACGATAGTCACCATAATAGCCGGCATCCTTAGAAAAATATTTAGGGGAAACCTAAACCAAGGTAGCTCAATGAAGAAATCATAGGTCTGAAAATATCTCATGATCATAGAATCGGTGGGTTTAAATATCTCATTCTTGAAACAAATTTCCTTCGAGACTCCTCCACTAACAAGAACGCTATAACATCACCTCAAAGGATAAAGGAGGAAGAATTGCACTTGAATATGCAAACAAAGGATACTTGAGGTTCTCCAACAAGAATCTTGAAGAACACATTGAGAATGAAGAGATCATGACCTGCCTAATAGAAAACTTGAATGAGGCTCCGAAATAATTGAGAGACGAATGAAGAGACAACAATTGAGAAGAATTTGAGAATGAAAGCTGAAAGCTGAGAACGAAGAAATCTTCTGAAATGATGGCCTTCAGAGGATCAAGAAATGAACACAACACTGAAATG
Source organism: Hordeum vulgare subsp. vulgare (assembly GCF_904849725.1). NCBI lineage: Eukaryota > Viridiplantae > Streptophyta > Magnoliopsida > Poales > Poaceae > Hordeum > Hordeum vulgare. The sequence continues at coordinate 262,677,156 of NC_058519.1, read as the reverse complement.
CACCGTATAGATATGGAGAATTTCTCATGATTGACAACAATTGAGAAGATATCACGAGCTGAGATGACAATCTCCAAAAGAAAGGACAAGATTTGAGAGAAACACTCCTTCAGTCTTCCAATCTAAAAATGATGAGGAGAACGCCACCAATAATAACTGAGACACCCGGAATAATTAAGAATGGAAGGTTGAGCCAAAGATGAGAACTAATTTGAAGCAATCTTGGAGAAGGAATATGACCGAGGAAATTCATACTTACGTCATAATTGAAAAGAATTAGATATCTCCCGCAAAAGATTAGAGGAGCGAGATAAGATCCTGGGAAAACTTGTGGGTTATCGGCCCACGAAAAAGAAACACCATTGAAAATATTGCTCACAAAGAGAGATATTGCACCGGTATAACTCAAAACTTGATGAGGTGAGAAGCTCAAAATAATTGAAAGGACTGAAAACAAGAAACTTCTTAGATATCTTCAGCACTCCAGATAGAATAGAGAGAGATGACAACAAGAAGACTTGATAAGAATCTGCAACACATGAATCATTGAACAAAAGAAAAGGATATGATGAGCACCGAGAACAATAATATGGTGATATAACAAGGAACCCATGTTATCACATTGAAGCAACTGCACCTGCAACTAGCAACGCTATCACATGGTTAAGCGAGCGGTAATATAGCAAATCAGTTGTTTGCTAGGTTGTAGAAAGGTTGAAGGTTTTCATGGCAATGTTGGGAGGCTAATATTTAACACGTGGTAGGCAGCGAGACATAGCGAAAGAATGAAACAACTAGCATGACATTGATCGTAATGGTATCTAGAGAAATGATCATCTTGTCTGTAATCCCGCTTGGAAGAAGAACGACTCCGTGAAGCACACGAACCGACATAGTCGAACGGATCCTCACATTCTGACACGCTTGCCGAACTCTATCGAGAAGAAGCAAACCCGAAAAAAATCAACACACGATATCACCACATCATATGCATGACATGATGCATAAACGGTTTAATTATGCAAGGCATGGCATGGCAATTCACAACAATCAAACACTACACATGAAGTGAAGCTCAATATGCAATGCATATTGACGAAACTCCACATTCAAATTATTTAGCTCACTGTCATTTAGGTACACGACAATATTAAATGTGCTTAAACATGGCAAGAGGTGAAGCGTACTTAAACTACCTTATCTAGGCATTTTAAATGAGACCGGAAACGACATATAGCATTTCCGAAACGACCCTACACCTTAACTTTGTAATCTGTCCAGATGTGTCCTAAACGTATATTAACTTTGTTAAATGGGAAAAAAGTGGTCCACGTGATTCTACTCGTCGTTCTAGTCCATTTACATATATGGCTCATTTCGAACGGAGCTACGGTTAAATAAATACGAACTAATGCAAACCGATGAAAAAAGCACATCTAACAGTTTTAAACATACATGAGGGATGTAAAATATTAATTTACGCAAAATTCTTCATGTTTTATACATATAATTTGTCGCGGTCCGATGCACGGTTTAAAAACTACGGGCGTTTGGAAATATGTTTTTTTTCCTAAAATCCGTGGTAAAAGAAAAATCGCACGCGTTAAAAAAAACCCTACACGTGCTGAATCTAAGAGCTGATGGGCCAACAACACATGGGCGGAGGATAACAAAATTGTGCCTCGGGCGCTGGATAGCAACATCTCACCTCATGGCCTCTTGGGCCGACCTGGAGCAGAGGTGGAGCGGGCCGAAGGCTGGGGCGGTGGAGACACGGGGCCACGAGCGAGCTAGGCCGGGGTGCAGCTGGTTGGTGGGCCTTGGCTGGGAGGCAGCTGGGTGGAGGCCCACCTTGCCGAGGCGGTCAACGGGCAACGTTGAGCGGGATCTGAATCCGCTCGATACAGATCGGGAGGAGCTCGCGGTTACCGGCGGGAGAGCCGACGCGGGGGCTGTTGGTGGCGACCGGCGGTACATGGCGGTAGGGCAGGACGGCGCTGGTGGCGGGGGGCTCCGGCGACTCGCCGACGGCGACGACCTGGGTGGCCAACGACGGCTCGAACCTGGTGGTGGAGCGTTGGAGATGGGGTGACGGGAGGAGAGGGCCGCGGTGGGAGGAGTTGCTCGATCATGAGCTCTCTAAGGGAGCTCGTGGCTGCGGGAGGAGCGATCCGGGCCCTGACGGGCCTGATCTGGGTTTGATTGGGCCTCGTGGCTAGAAGGAGGAGGAGTTGAGCCGACGGCTCTGGGTGGGACATGAATGTGCGGATTTCTAGGTAGGGTTAGGGTTTTCCCAATTAGGCACGGGAGGTGTTTAAATAGGTAAGGGGCTAGGGTTAGCAGTTTTAGGGCATTTTCGGACACTTCACTCTCGATCGGACGGCTCCGGTTGCGCCCTAAGACTGGGTAGGCTAGTGGGTTGTGGAAATCTGGTTGGGCCAAGAAGAGAAGAAGGTTTGCAGCCTGACACAAGATTTTTGAATACCGAAAAATGTCCGATGATAAACCGATGACGGTGCCGCTACGGTCGACCGTTCGGTTATCAAACAGACTCCGATTGCGATAAAACTTGGCAGGCGGCCTACCTACATTAAAATAAGACTGCACGCCAAGGTTCAACACAATCCGAGGAAGTTTTATACACACCTTTAAAAACAAATATGTAGAAGTGTCGCGGGCGCGTGCATGTGTTGTTCTTCTCGAAACGGTCAATGAAAAAATAGAGAGAAATGACAGCTAAACATCGGATGCAAGTTTTGAAAACCGGCGGGAACGGAGTGCCGATGCAATGCGTATGATGTGCATGATGCGATGAAGAATGCGACAGACAATGTAATCGCACGACGGCAATGGAATAAAAGGAGAATCTTCTGGACCGTCGGTCTCAGGCTGTCACAACAATATTCTGAGAGTGGCGTGAAGTTGACACATGAAAGACTTGATTTGGATCCGGAACACGTCCCATGCCATGAATATGTCCAGCCTTGTCTGCGCCAAGTACCGCATTCAAAACATCTCCTTTCCATGTTGTATTTCCTCAACTAGTATCTTCTAAAGATGGATTCTTTGATATACACTTCTTCAAAGCAACCTATATACATGGATAGTGTATGTGTGAACAATGTGCTAAACAACACTATAATTTTGAATAAAAGTCGATACTATACCACTTGTTCATTTATTTTCTTGTCGCTTTTGTGCTTATGTGTATGAATGTATAAGACAACGTGTGTGGGTACTTATTTTCTTGATCCTTTAGTTTCTATTGGTCAAACGTTTAATTTATTAAATACCTACAACACAAATGGGGTGTAGATGCATATAGTTTTTGTTCTCATAAACTAACTAGCTCCTCCCGAACTCGTGGAAAACTCTTTGTTCCAGGCGTGTGTTTGGACTTCCTCATTGCACAATTTCTCCTATTGGTCTTACTTATCCCGTGTCAAACAATTGAATAATGTATGCACAAGTATTTTTCATAATTTTGCACCATGATTGAGGAACATGTACATAACAAATCTGGTGAGTGTATACGTACCTGTGATTTCATGGTCATCCAACTACTGACAAGAGTAATCCACTCGTCCTCAATCACACCCTTTGGAACATTGGCGTTATTCGCTTCCATTATATTATTTGCATGAAAATACAATGCTTTAAGATATGACTTATGTTCCCGCCATCTATCTCCAATTTTCTAATATAATCTTTTCCATGCGAGGAGGGTAAAGAAATCTAATCTACATTTCAAATAAAACTATGTTTCTGATAATGCTAGTATGTAAAGCATAATGATGTGAGCAAAAGAGATTTAATGTACTCTGAATATACCTTTATTTGCACTATTATATCCCTTTTGTTTACTTATTCATTTGTCTTCTGGCTCTCCTATTAGCTTTGTCTAGTTCTTGTACCTCAAACTACACAATTTTCAATCCCTAGCAACTGTGCCAAGAAAACTCCCAAGATGTGCAGCTTCTTTTAAAATTCGCTGGTTTGTATCATTGCACTCGACCACAATTCTTTGCCATTTCGGATGATTCCATGTTTCTTTTAGCCTTGTCCTTCCATGCTTTGTTGTTTCTCCATTTTCATCTAATCATGGATAAATTTCCAAAACAATTATAATTAATCACACATAAACAACTTTACTTACCGTATTAAGATCTGCAGTCTCAGGAATAACAGATAGTGTCATTAACTAGTTTATAGAGCATTAAATTAATAACATGATGGAAAATCACCACTAGTACAAAAGAAGTAAATCTTACAGCAGTGCAAAGATAGGATGCGGTGTACTGTTGCATGATGAAGCCTATTGCCCAATAATTGGTGTAGCTACCCGAGTAAAAAGTTGAAAAGGCAATGCTTTCCGTATGGTACGTGGTATATTTTAATTATTCCAATGACCATGGTCCTTACAGCCACACTATACACCATCACATCTAAAGGGTTACCATTCAGTTCTATTTTGGAGAAGATGGTACTCCAATGCTAATTCTAATTCTAATTTTTTAGAATGTCTAGCTAGTGTCAAAAGGTAATTACCTTGTTCGTTAGCAGCAATTTCGTCTTGGTACTCTTCATCATCACTATCATTCAAGCCTTCTTCAACAATACAAGATGATGGTTGAACATGAGATGACTGAACATCTTTGCACATGGTATTCTCATGTTCAATATGTTCCTCGGTCATGTATTCATCATTGCATTCAACAACATGTATTTTATTTTGTGCCATATCAACTCCAGGAGGAAAACCAATACAAAAAATGGGAACAAATGTAAATTAAATCAATCTAGAATGTACTTTGAAGCCTAGAGAGGTATAAATTTACCCGTGGACATCGTCTAAATTAAGCGTAGCCATGCCTTGCTTTCAGTTCTTAAAAAATATTCAAGAAAATAGTGACATACTCATCATCTATGTTAATTTAGTAGTATATGGTCCTCTGAATCAGATCCGCATAAACCAATTTGACAGGGAAACATCAATATGTACGTATGAATTAACATTATTTAGTACAACCAATGAAGCTTGTCTATTTTTCAGTTACACATAGAGCGATAGACACAAACTACTGTGGTGTATGTATAGCCGAGGATCACTAGCGAGTGTACAGAAAGGAACAAGATTCAGCAAACTCAATATTTTGCCTGGTTTCTTGCTCATTCAGAAAGACACAAGAACCAGAAATCTTTACATTAAAACACAAGATTCATGGTGTAGTGAGAGAACCCTCTAAATTTTAAAACATCTAGTGGACTAAATTCTGAAACTCACCAGATTAGTACTTGTACTATCTAGTACTACTACACCACGAGCAAGACATATCCAGAATCATATTTCCGACACACACACGCCAAGTTTGTGATACAATCAGACATAGTTTAAGCAGGACCTCCAACTATCCAAGACCGTGGGCACGGCTATTCGAATAGTTCTTACACTCTACACAGGTTTGTGCGCTTTACCCATAGGACTCGGGTAACTTCCGTGTCAACCAAGACTCGGAGTATATTACATACACTACTGCAATCAAAGAATTTTCCATCAGCCTCTTCTTAGCCGTCTGCTGGCTCATGGCTAAGACCCTCTTTGCCGTCAGCTTCCAAAAAACTGACGTTAAAGATATGGCTGATGGTAAAGGGCCTTTTTGTCATCAGCCAGTGCTTGGTCGTCTGCCAGCCGATGGCAAAGAAGGGTAAGGCAGACGGCAAAGGGCCCAGACCCCACCCTCCCACTTCGCCGTCTGCCAGCTGATGGCAAAGAGTCAGCACGCACACGGCAAAGATACGGCCTAACGGCCACCACACCCCCGCCCCCCACACCCCCTCTTTGCCGACCGGAGGCAGACAACAAAGGCCACCTACCCTAACGGCCGCCGTTAGGCCCCTCTCTATCTCTCCTCTCTTCCATATCTCCCTAAAGGCCGACTACCCCACCCCACTCTTTGTCTCTATCCCTCGCCCGCGCTCCCAGCCCGCGCCGCCAGTCAACGAGCTCCCCTATGCCAGCCACCCCTCGCCCCTCCCTCTCCCTGCGTCGGCCCCGGGCCGGCCACCCCTCCCTGCGCCCTCCACCCCCGCTCCTCCCCGCGTCGGCTACCCCCTCCCCACAACTCTCCTTGCACCGGCCACCCCTACTCCTCCCCACGCCGGCCAACCCTTCCCTCATCCGACACTCCTCCCTGCAGCCGACATCCCACCCCGCAGCTGGTGACCCTCCCTTCAACCGGCGCCCCTCCCCACATCTGGCGCCCCTCACTGCAGTCGGCGCCCCTCCATGCAGTCGGTGACCCTATCGGCCCCGGTGAGGCAACGACCCGCACCCCCACCACCCCGGGCCCCCACCACCCCCGGCTGCCCACTGCCAAGGTGAATTTTTTTTTTTTTGCTAATTAGTAGATTTAGTGGTATATATAGTTTAGTTGGTAGGTTAGTTAATTAGTAGATTTAGTGGTAGTTTAGTTAATTGATTTAGTTAATTAGTAGATTTAGTGATAGATTTAGTTAATTAGTGCTAGGTTATTTGTTATTTTTTTGCTGTTTTTGTTAATTACTGGTAGATTGTGTTTTGTTACTTAGTGGTAGATTCTTTTTTAGTTAATTAGTGGTAGATTCCGTTTTTTTTATTTTTTTGCTGTTTAGTGCTATATAGGTTTAGTGACAGGTTTAGTGCTAGGTTTAGTCACTTAGTCATAATTAAAATAAGTAGAAAAATATGAAGACTAAAAGAAGAATAAGTAGATAAGGGAAGAAGAAGAAGAGGAGGAGGAGGAGGAGGAGGAGGAGGACGAGGAGAAGAAGAAGAAGAAGAAGAAGAAGAAGAAGGAGGAGAAAAAGAGGAGAGAGGAGAAGAATAAATAAGAGGAAAAAGGAAAAGAAGGAAGAAGTAGAAGAAGAAGAAGAAGAAGAAGAAGAAGAAGAAGAAAAAGGAAAAGAAGGAAGAAGAAGAAGAACAAGAAGAAGAACAAGAGGAAAAAGGAAAACAAGAAGAAGAAGAAGAAGAAGAAGAAGAAGAAGATGAAAATAAAGAAGAAGAAGAGAAGAAGAAGAAGAAGAAGAAGAAGAAGAAGAAGAAAAGGAAGGAAGAAGAGGAAGAAGAGGAAAAAAGAAGAGGAGGAAGAAGAAAACGACACCCTGACACCCCAACATGACACCCCGACAGCCCGAAACGACGCCCTGACACCCTGACACGATACCCGGACACAACATCATGACACCTCCACACGAAAGTCCGCGCAGCTGTAAATACACCGCCCCCGCTGGCACTTACCCCCAACCCCCGACCCCCGACACCTCTTCTGCCCCCTGTTGACCGATAAGGTGCTCTTTGGCCTTCCAAAGGTCACCGACAGTGGAGCTCACCAGGAGAATGTTCGGAGAGGAGGGGAGAGGTCTCCAGAACCGGAAGAGATGGCGTGCTAACCCTTCGTCCGTGCGTCACCATACCTGAGGGCACCGGGGACGAGCGAGTTAGGGGATTCCTCAGCGTCGATGGAACCCTAAATCACATATATATAGGTCATATATTTTTCGATTTTATTACTAAACACAAAATATTTGTGTTGATCGGGTGGATTTACATGTGCATTTGTCTTGTCTGCTATTCAAAGACCTCCCAGTGCGTTCGAGGAGCTCCGCCCCGCATTCGTGGGTGAGTACAAATGACATCTCCTCCTCGCGCCTTAATTTGCTCTGGGTCGGTCTTCGGATGAAACTTCCTAGATATAGGTACATTATATTATTAGTATGCGTGACCAGTATGCGACTCCCGTTCGAAAGGGTTAGAGTTATAAATATGCATGCATTTGCATATATTTATAACCGTGATTCTTCCGAATTGTCCAACGTTATGCATGGAAAGCCTGAGTATGTGTAGATTGGGTTTGTTTCCCGTATGCTTTGTTCTGGATTGGATGCATAATTTCGTCAATGCCTCCCTGTTGTTCTCTGAATACACATCCTCTCTGTTTATTGTCGAGACGTGTATCAGGAGAACAGCGGGGAGGTGTGATACGTCCATTTTGCATCATGCTTTTATGTTGATATTTATCGCTTTATGGGCTGTTATTACACTTCACGGTACAATACTTATGCCTTTTGTCTCTTATTTTGCAAGGTTTACATGAAGAGGGAGAATGCTGGCAGCTGGAATTCTGGCCTGAAAAAGGAGCAAGTTTGAGATACCTATTCTGCACAACTCCAAAAGCCGTGAAAATCAAGGAGGATTTATTTTGGAATTTATCAAAAATACTGGGCGGAAGAAGTACCACCGGGGAACCACTAGGAGGCCAGAAGCGTGCTAGGCGCGACCTACCCCCCTCGCCGTGCCTAGGGGGCTTGTGGGCTCCCAGTTGGCCTCTTGGCCCCCTCTTTTGCTATAAGGAGGGTTTCGTTCCAGAAAAAATCCGGAGGAGGCTTTCGGGAGGAATAGCTGCCGCCACGAGGCGAAACTTGAGGAGAACCAATCTAGAGCTCTGGCAGGGTCGTCCTGCCGGGGAAACTTCCCTCCCAGAGGGGAAATTGTCGCCATCGTCATCACCAACACTCCTCTCATCGGAGGGGACTCATCACCATCAACATCTTCATCAGCACCATCTCATCTCCAAACCCTATTCCATCTCTTGTAACCAATCTCCGTCTCGCGACTCCGATTGGTACTTGTAAGGTTGCTGGTAGTGTTAATTACTCTTTGTAGTTGATGCTAGTTGGATTACTCGATGGAAGATTATATGTTCAGATCCTTGGTTTCATTTAATACCTCTCTGGTCATGAACATAATTATGCTTTGTGAGTAGTCACTTTCGTTCCTAAGGACATGGGATAAATCATGCTATAAGTAGTCATGTGAATTTGGTATTTGTTCGATATTTTGATGCGTTGTATGTTGGTTTTCCTCTAGTGGTGTTATGTGAATGTCGACTACATAACACTTCACCATTATTTGGGCCTAGAGGAAGGCATTTGGAAGTAGTAAGTAGATGATGGGTTGCTAGAGTGACAGAAGCTTAAACCCTAGTTTATGCATTGCTTCGTAAGGGGCTGATTTGGATCCACTAGTTTAATGCTATGGTTAGACTTTGTCTTAATTATTCTTTCGTAGTTGCGGATGCTTGCGAGAGGGGTTAATCATAAGTGGGAGGTTTGTCCAAGTAAGGGAAGCACCCAAGCACCGGTCCACCCACATATCTAACTATCAAAGTAGCGAACGCGAATCATATGAACATGATGAAAACTAGCTTGACAGAAATTCCCGTGTGTCCTCGGGAGCGCTTTACCTCTTATAAGAGTTTGTCCAGGCTTGTCGCTTGCTACAAAAGGGATTGGGCCATTTTATTGCACCTTTGTTACTATTGTTACTTGCTACTTGCTACGAATCATCTTTTCACACCACTATTTGTTACCGATAATTTCAGTGCTTGCAGAGATTACCTTGCTGAAAACCACTTGTGAGATCCTTCTGCTCCTCGTTGGTTTCGACACTCTTACTTATCGAAAGGACTAGATAGATCCCCTACACTTGTGGGTCATCAAGATTCTTTTCTAGCGTCGTTGCCGGGGAGTGAAGCGCCTTTGGTAAGTGGAATTTGTTAAGGAAACATTTATATAGTGTGCTGAAATTTATTGTCACTTGTTACTATGGAAACTAATCCTTTGAGGACCTTGTTTGGAGTATCTTTACATCGAACGGAAGCACAAGGAGTTGCTCCTCAACCTGATGCACGTACTGAAAATATTTTCTATGAATTTCCTTCAGGTATGCTTGAGAAACTGCTGGCTAATACTTTTACAGGAGATGGAACATCACATCCCGACTTGCATCTAATCTATGTAGATGATGTTTGTGGTTTATTTAAGCTTGTAGGTTTTCTCGAGGATGAGGTGAATAAGAAGATATTTCCCTTATCTTTGAGGGATAGAGCATTGACATGGTATAGGCTATGTGATGATACTGGATCATGGAACTACAACCGATTGAAATTGCAATTTCATCAAAGGTTTTATCCTATGCATTTGGTACATCGTGATCGGAATTATATTTATAATTTTTGGCCTCGTGACAGAGAAAGCATCGCTCAAGCTTGGGGGAGGCTTAAATCAATGTTATATTCATTCCCCAACCATGAGCTCTCGAGAGAAATTATCATTCCGAACTTTTATGCTCGGCTTTCTCATGATAATCGCACCATGCTTGACACTTCTTGTACCGGTTCTTTTATGAAGAGACATATTGACTTCAAATGGAATTTATTGGAAAGAACTAAACGCAACTCTGAAGATTGGGAGTTTGATGAAGGTAAGGAGTCAGGTATGAATCTCAAGTTTGATTGCGTTAAATCCTTTGTTGAAACAAATATTTTTTGTGATTTTAGCGCTAAATATGGACTTGACTCTGAGATAGTAGCTTCATTGTGTGAATCATTTTCTGCTCATATTGATCTCCCTAAAGAGAAGTGGTATAAATATAATCCTCCCTTAGAAGTCAATGTAGTTAAACCCAATCCAATTGAAGAGAAAGTCATCGCTTATAATGATCCTATTGTTCCCAGTGCTTACATTGAGATACCACCTTTCCCTGTTAGGATAAAGGATCATTCTAAAGCTTCAACTGTAATACGTAGGGGCTACAATAGAACACCTACACCCTCTGAGAAAATTAGAGTTGAACCTAGCATTTCTATTATCAAAGATCTCCTGTCCGACAATGTTGATGGCCATGATATTCACTTCTGTGAAGATGCTGCTAGAATTGCTAAACCACATGCTAGAGACAAACATAGGCCTATTGTTGGCACGCCTGTTGTTTTTGTTAAGATAGGAGATCATTTTTATCATGGTTTATGTGACGTGGGTGCTAGTGTTAGTGCAATACCTCAATCCTTATATGATGAAATTAAAGACGAGATTGCACCTGTTGAGATGGAACCTATTGATGTCACTATTCAGCTTGCCAATAGAGATACTATCTGCCCTTTGGGAATTGTTAGAGATGTTGAAGTCTTATGTGGTAAAACGAAGTATCCTGCTGATTTTCTCGTTCTTGCTACCAAACAAGATAGCTTTTGTCCAATCATATTTGGCAGACCCTTCCTCAATACTGCCAATGCTCATATTGACTATGAGAAGCAAACTGTCATTGTTGGCTTTGAAGGTGTGTCACATGAGTTCAATTTCTCCAAGTTTGGTAGACAACCTCATGAAAAAGAGTTGCCTATTAAGGATGAAATTATTGCCCTAGCTTCTATCGATATGCCTCCTACTGATCCTTTAGAGCAATACTTGCTTGAGCATGGAAATGATATCCATATGGATGAAAGGGATGAGATAGATAGAGTTATCTTTGAACAATATCCTATCCTTAAGAATAATTTGCCTGTTGAACTGTTTGGAGAACCACCCCCACCAAAGGGTGATCATGTGTTCGAGCTCAAACAGTTTCCTGATACTCTTAAGTATGCTTATCTCGATGAAAACGAGATATATCCCGTTATTATTAGTGCTAGCCTCTCAGAGCATGAAGAAAAGAAGTTACTAAAAACTCTGAGGAAGCACCGTGCTGCTATTGGATATATTCTTGATGATCTTAAGGGCATTAGTCCCACTCTATGCCAGCACAAAATTAAAGTCGATCCTGATTCCAAACCAGTTGCTGATCATCAACAGAGATTAAATCCTAAGATGAAAGAGGTAGTAAGGAAAGAAATACTAAATCTCGTGGAAGCAGGTATTATCTATCATGTTGCTCATAGTGATTGGGTGAGTCCGGTGCATTGCTTCCCTAAGAAGGGAGGTATTACCATTGTCCCAAATGATAAGGATGAATTGATCCCACAGAGGATTATTACTGGCTATAGGATGGTGATCGATTTTTGGAAATTGAATACGGCCACTAGGAAAGATCATTACCCTTTGCCTTTTATCAACCAAATGCTAGAAAGACTGTCTAAACACACACACTTCTGCTTTCTAGATGGTTATTCTGGTTTCTCCCAAATATCAATTGCACAATCTGATTAGGAGAACACCACTTTCACCTGCACTTATGGTACCTTTGCTTATAGACGTATGCCTTTTGGCTTATGTAATGCACCTGCTACCTTTCAAAGATGTATGATGGCTATTTTCTCTGACTTTTGTGAAAAGATTGTTGAGGTTTTCATGGATGACTTCTCCGTTTACGGGTCTTCTTGTCATGATTGCCTCAGCAACCTTGATCGAGTCTTGCAGAGATGTAAAGATACCAACCTTGTCTTGAATTGGGAGAAGTGCCACTTTATGGTTAATGAAGGCATCGTCTTAGGACATAAAATTTCTGAAAGAGGTATTGAAGTCGATAAGGCTAAGGTTGATGCAATCGAGAAAATGCCATGCCCTACAGATATCAAAGGTATAAGAAGTTTCCTTGGTCATGCTGGTTTCTATAGAAGATTCATTAAGGACTTTTCTAAGATTTCTAGGCCTCTTACCAATCTCTTGAAAAAGGATATTCCTTTTGTTTTTGACGATGATTGTGAGGAAGCCTTCGAAATACTTAAAAAGGCCTTGATAACTGCGCCTATTGTTCAACCACCTGATTGGAAGTTACCTTTTGAAATCATGTGTGATGCTAGTGATTATGCTGTTGGTGTTGTCCTAGGACAAAGAGTTGATAAGAAGTTGAATGTTATTCACTATGCTAGTAAAACTCTAGACAATGCCCAAAGAAACTATGCTACTACTGAAAAGGAATTTTTAGCAGTCGTGTTTGCATGTGAAAAGTTCAGATCTTACATAGTTGATTCCAAAGTCACTATTCACACTGATCACGCTACTATTAAGTACCTTATGGAAAAGAAATACGCTAAACCTAGACTTATCAGATGTGTTCTCTTGCTACAAGAATTTGATTTGCATGTTGTTGATAGTAAGGGTGCTGAGAACCCCGTAGCAGATAACTTGTCTAGGTTGGAGAATGTTCTTGATGACCCACAACCTATTGATGATAGCTTTCCTGATGAGCAACTGAATGTCATCAATACTTCATGTAGTACACCGTGGTATGCTAATTATGCAAACTATATCGTTGCCAAATATATACCACCTAGTTTCACATACCAGCAAAAGAAGAAATTCTTCTTTGATTTGAGACAATACTTTTGGGATGATCCTCACCTTTATAAGGAAGGAGTAGATGGTGTTATTAGACGTTGTGTACCTGAACACGAACAGGGACATATCCTACAGAAGTGTCACTTCGAGGCTTACGGAGGACACCATGCGGGAGATAGAACTGCACACAAGGTATTGCAATTAGGTTTCTAATGGCCCACTCTCTTCAAGGATGCTCGTAAGTTTGTCTTGTCTTGTGACGAATGTCAAAGAATAGGTAATATCGGTAAACGTCGGGAAATGTCTATGAATTATTCACTTGTCATTGAACCATTTGATGTTTGGGGCTTTGATTATATGTGACTTTTTCCAAAATTCAATGGGTATACTCATTTCCTAGTTGATGTTGATTATGTCACTAAGTGGGTAGAAGCTATCCCAACTAGTAGTGCTGATCACAACACCTCTATCAGGATGCTTAAAGAAGTTATTTCCCCCAGATTCGGAGTCCCTAGATATCTAATGACTGATGGTGGTTCACATTTTATTCATGGTGCTTTCCGTAAAACGCTTGCTAAGTATGATGTCAACCATAGAGTTATATCTCCCTATCACCCTCAGTCCAGTGGGCAAGTAGAGCTAAGTAATAGAGAGATTAAACTAATTCTGCAAAAGACTGTCAATAGATCTAGAAAGAATTGGTCTAAGAAGCTCGATGATGCACTGTGGGCTTATAGAACTGCTTATAAGAATCCCATGGGCATGTCTCCGTACAAAATGGTTTACGGTAAAGCATGTCATTTACCTCTTGAGCTAGAGCATAAGGCTTATTAGGCAATCAAAGAGCTGGACTTTGATTTCAAACTTGCTGGTGAGAAGAGGTTATTTGATATTTGCTCGCTTGATGAATGGAGAGCTCAGGCATATGAAAATGCCAAGTTGTTCAAAGAAAAGGTTAAGAGGTGGCATGATAAAAGGATACAAAAACGTGAGTTCAATGTAGGTGATTATGTCTTGCTATATAATTCTCGTTTAATATTTTTTGCAGGCAAGCTTCTCTCTAAATGAGAAGGTCCTTACATTGTTGAGGAAGTATATCATTCCGGTGCCATCAAGATCAACAACACGGAAGGTAATTTTCCGAGAGTGGTAAATGGGCAAAGAATCAAGCATTATATTTCAGGTACTCCCAGAAATGTTGAAAGCAATATTATCAATACCATAACTCTCGAGGAGTACATAAGGGATATTTATCAGTCTGTTTCAGACTCTGAAAATGAAGAGGTATGAGATTCGGTAAGTAAACCGACTCCAAAACTTTTCCAGCAGGAATTTTTCTCCGTTTTTGATTTTTTAGAAAAATAGAAAAATTTAAAGTAGTTCGGAAAGCGCACGAGGAGGCGACAAGCCTGCCAGGCGTGGGCCACCCCCTGGCCGTGCCTGGGGGGCTTGTGACCACCTCATGTGCCTCTTGGACTCCGTTTTCTTGCAGAGTACTCCTTCTGGTCGGAAAAAAATCATTATATATTCTCCCGAAAGGTCTCACCCTCGTATCACGCAAATTCCCTCTGTTTTCGTTTCGAGCTGTTGTGCATACATATCTAGATCGCTATGGCGTCCCCAAAAGCTCCGAAGGACAAGATCTTCGAGAAGGTCATCAATCCCTACCTTGCGGGAGTGCTGCAACACTCTTAATCTATCGAGATGCGTGAGGGGGTGTTGCACATCTGTGATGTTGAGGGGCCCAAGAAGACCAGAAGCGTGGAGGCGAGGCTCGAAGAAATGGAGCAACAAGTCTTCAAGTGCCAAGGGATGGTGGAACACGGACTCAACGCCAACCACACGATGATCACAGAGTTCACCAACAAGCACAAGATCGATGCCAATGACATCGGGAAACACCTCTACAGGCTCCATGACAGAATTGATCACCTCCAAGCCCAGATCTATGACCTGCTGAACTAAAACTGTGAGTATGAGTATAGATTTAAATCAATACGGTTGGCTGCAGATTTGAGGATCCCGGAGACTCGATCATCTTTCCATGATGGAGCACCTATGCCTTGGAAGACGGAGGATCAAACCCAGATTGCAACAACTCCACCACCATCACCTCCAAAGGAAGACAACTAAGCACGGGTATGGGCAACCCCCTTGGCTTGTTCTAAGCTTGGGGGAGTTGCCCCGGTATCGTATCACCATCACATCTTTTGCCTTTACCTTTTCTTAGTTCGATCGTTTTTGGTTTTATCTTTCTCTAGTAGAATAAAGTTCTTGGTGTTTTAGGCTTGAGTTTTGCTTTGTGTCACCCCCGATGAATTCGAGTTCGTGAGCCATATAATAAAGAGTTTTTTAGTTAAGGGCCTTGCTTCATGCCATGATCTAAGGAAAAGAATGATAACAGAACAAAAGCAGGAAAGATCATGTAATGATCTTATGGGAAGTGATGGCTCCACATATAAAAAGAATGTTGAATGAAACTTGTTGTAGGTGGACAAACGTAGACCCGTGTCATTGTTGCAATTAATAGGAAGTAATAAAGAAGGAGAGGTTCACATATAAGTATATCGTCTTGGACACCATCTATGATTGTGAACACTCATTAAACTATTACATGCTTAGAAGTAGATGTTGGACAAGGAAGACAACATAATGAATTATGTTTTCTTGGTTCCAAACAATGTTATATGACTCGAGATCCCTTAGCATGTGACGATTGCTTCCACCTCATATCAGCCAAAACTTCCGCACTAAGTAGAGATACTACTTGTGCATCCACAAACCTTCAACCCAGTTTTGCCATGAGAGTCCACCATACCTACCTATGGATTGAATAAGATCCCTCAAGTAAGTTATCATCGGTGCAAGCAATAAAAATTTCTCCCTTAATATGTGTGATGTATTAGTGTGTGGAAAATAAGCTTTGTACGAACCTGTGATTAGGAAGACATAAAAGCAACAGAATGATAATAAAGTTCTTTATCACAGGAGGCAATATAAAGTGACGTTCCTTCACACTAAGAGGACACACATCCAAACCTCAAAAGCACATGAAAATCTCTGCTTCCCTCTGCGAAGGGCCTATCTTGTACCTTCATTTTTTGCCCTTGAAAGAGTCATGGTGATCTACACCAATTCCTTATTTCTCCTTTATCTTGGCTAACGTCATATGATATGGAAAGATCTATATTCATATGTCAATTTGGAAGTAAGTATTCATGAATTATTGTAGTTGACATTACCCTTGAGGCACATAGTTGGGAGGCAAAACTATAAGCCCCTATCTTTCTGTGTGTCCGACTGAAACTTTGATCTCATGAGTACCACGTGAGTTGTAGCAATTGTAGAAGACGAAAGGATGATTGAGTATGTGGATTTGCTTTACAAGCTCTTATTTGACTCTTTCCGATGTTATGATAAATTGCAAGTGATTCAATGACTAAAGGCTATTGGTTGTTAATTCTCATTAAGGTTATTGATCCATACTTTACTTTGTGAAGGAATTATCACATTAGCATAAGAGATGTTATGATGATATTGCTGTTCTAACTATGATCATGATGCATGCATGTCCATATCTTTTTTTGTCGACACCTCTCTCTCTAACCTTGTGGGCATGTTTATTGATCTAGGTTTCTGCTTGAGGACAAGCGAAGTCTAAGCTTGGGGGAGTTGATACGTCCATTTTGCATCATGCTTTTATGTTGATATTTATCGCTTTATGGGCTGTTATTACACTTCACGGTACAATACTAATGCCTTTTCTCTCTTATTTTGCAAGGTTTACATGAAGAGGGAGAATGTCGGCAGCTGGAATTCTGGCCTAAAAAAGGAGCAACTTTGACATACCTATTCCGCGCAACTCCAAAAGCCGTGAAAATCAACGAGGATTTATGTTGGAATTTATAAAAAATACTGGACGGAAGAAGTACCAGAGGGGAGCCACCAGGAGGCCACAAGCCTGCTAGGCGTGGCCTACCCCCCTAGCCGCGCCTAGGGGGCTTGTGGGCTCCCAGTTGGCCCTCTGGCCCCCCTCTTTTGCTATAAGGAGGGTTTAATTCCATAAAAATCAAGAGGAGGCTTTGAGGAGGAATCGCCGCCGCCACGAGGCGGAACTTGAGCAGAACCAATCTAGAGCTCCGGCAGGGTCGTCCTGCCGGGGAAGCTTCCCTCCCGGAGGGGGAAATTGTCGCCATCGTCATCACCAACACTCCTCTCATTGGAGGGGACTCATCTCCATCAACATCTTCATCAGCACCATCTCATCTCCAAACCCTAGTTCATCTCTTGTAACCAATCTTCGTCTCGCGACTCCGATTGGTACTTGTAAGGTTGCTAGTAGTGTCAATTACTCTTTCTAGTTGATGCTAGTTGGATTACTCGGTGGAAGATTATATGTTCAGATCCTTGATGCTATTCAATACCTCTCTGGTCATGAACATAATTATGCTTTGTGAGTAGTCACTTTTGTTCCTGAGGACATGGGATAAGTCATGCTATAAGTAGTCATGTGAATTTGGTATTCGTTCGATATTTTGATGCGTTGTATGTTGTTTTTCCTCTAGTAGTGTTATGTGAACGTCCACTACATAACACTTCACCATTATTTGGGCCTAGAGGAAGGCATTGGGAAGTAGTAAGTAGATGATGGGTTGCTAGAGTGGCAGAAGCTTCAACCCTAGTTTATGCGTTGCTTCATAAGGGGCTGATTTGGATCCACTAGTTTAATGCTATGGTTATACTTTGTCTTAATTCTTCTTTCATAGTTGCGGATGCTTGCGAGAGGGGTTAATCATAAGTGGGAGATTTTTCCAAGTAAGGGCAGCACCCAAGCACCGGTCCACCCACATATCAAACTACCAAAGTAGCGAACGTGAATCATATGAACATGATGAAAACTAGCTTGACAGAAATTCCCGTGTGTCCTCGGGAGCGCTTTACCTCTTATAAGAGTTTTTCCAGGATTGACCCTTGCTACAAAAGGGATTGGGCCATTTTGCTGCACCTTTGTTACTATTGTTACTTTCTACTTGCTACGAATCATCTTTTCACACCACTATCTGTGACCGATAATTTCAGTGCTTGCAGAGGTTACCTTGCTGAACACCACTTGTCAGATCCTTCTGCCCCTTGTTGGGTTCGACACTCTTACTTATCGAAAGGACTACGATAGATCCCCTACACTTGTGGGTCATCAAGGTGTTGCCAAAATTTTGTGTTGGATCCGGACCAGAGCATGGGAAAACGAACCCAATCTACACATACTCGAGTGGGATTAGGACCTATCTTTACCTATGAGCGTGTAGGTTGCATGGACGTAATAAAACTGGTGAACTTGATTAATTGATCAACATATATGCTGAATTATACATATATTTCTTGTGTGTTTAGTAGCTAGGCAAGATGAGTGATCGTGCGTGGATGTACACCGGTCACCCTAGTCAGAAAGAGATGACAAAACAATGGTTTGTAGAAACCAAGGAATTTGTGAAAGCTGCATTTGAAAATGGTCAGGAAACAAACTGGTGCCCCTGTCCATAGTGCAACAACTATAAAAGAGGACAAAGGCTATAATGATTAAACACCTGCAGAGGATGGGTTTTAAGCCTAATTATATGGTATGGACATTTCATGGTGAGTCTCATGGTGAGTCTATACAACACACCAGAGCTGAGGTGGTTTGTCGTTGCACCGACGAGCATGGTACCAGGATCGAAGACATGGTGCAAGACTTTGATGATGCTCGGGATTCGGACGAAGAGATGGAGGAATCTGCAAAGTCCTTCTATGAAATGTTGGAGTTTTCAAAACGTCCTCTCCACGAGCACAATGATCTTTGTCATCTGGATGCCATTGCACAAGTAATGGCACTGAAGTCTCGGTTCAACTTGGGAAGAGAATGGTACAACGCGATGATGCCACTATTTGGACGCTTTCTACCCAAAGGCTATGTCATGCCTACAAACCTGTACCAGTCGAACAAAATACTTCGTGTACTTAAGATGCCCTATGAGAAGATAGATGCCTATGAGAAAGGATGTGTCTTATTTAGGAAGGAGTATGCACACTTGGACTATTGTCCCAATTGCAAGTCTTGCAGTTATCTTGTGGTAGACAATGGTATGGGTGAGAAGAGGCAGACCAAAATTGCAGTTAATGTTCTTTGGTATAAGTCAATCATACCAAGGCTTCAACATCTTTGCATGGTCAAAGAGACAGCCAGACAGATGACATGGCACAAATTGGGAAAAAGAACCAAACTTGATGCAAATGGGAATAAGATGGCGGCACACACATCGGATGGGGAAGCGTGGAAACATGTCGATGGATTACACAAGGATAAAAAGGCAGATCCAAGGAAACCTCGAGTATGCGTCGCCACGGATGGTTTCAATCCCTTCGGCATGATGGAAACCCAATACAATAGTTGGCCTGTATTTTTCATTCCACTCAATCTCCCCCTCGGGCAGATTATGCAAAGAAAGAACATATTCCTAACATTGATAATCCCAGGGACGAACTATCCGGGGAAGAATATGAATGTGTACATGCAGCCGCTTAAGGATGAATTGCAAGAAGCTTGGGATAATGGGGTTAAGACATACGATGCCGCCAGAAAAGAAACTTCAAAATGCATGTGTGGTACATGTACTCAATGCATGACTTGCCGGCATATGCGCTATTCTCCGGATGGTGTGTGCATGGAAGGTTCCCGTGCCCCTTTTGCAAGGCAGCTCTTCAGTTTCATTGGTTGCAGGCGGGTGGGAAGTATGCTTGCTTTGACTTGCATAGACAGTTCCTGGATCCTCACCATCAATTCAGAAAAGACAAGAAGAACTTTACCAAAGGCAAGGTTGTCAAAACCTTGGCACCACCTGCGTTGACAGGCCAATAGATCCAGGAACAGTTAGACACCCTCGAGCCTGATCCAAAGCATCCAGGGTATTTCAAGGGGTATAATTTAGAACACGCCTGGACTCACAAGCCATGCTTGTGGGATCTTCCTTACTTCAAAGTCCTCCTTCTTCCACACAACATCGACGTGATGCACAATGAAAAGAATATCAGAGAGGCCATTTTTGGTACATTGTTCGGCATAGATGGGAAGACAAAGCATAATTCTAAGGCTAGAGTCGATCAATAGACACGATGTCATAGACCATTACAAAACATGCGAGAGGGCAAAGGAAAGCAGAAGCGGTCGAATCCAAAGGCCTGGTTCAATCTTGGAAGGCCAGCTATGAGGGAAATTATCTTGTGGGTGAATATGCAATTGATGTTCCCCGATGGGTATGCAGCAAATCTAAAGAGGGGAGCGAGTCTTGAAAAATTAAAAATATTTGGTCTCAAGTGTCATGATTGGCACATATGGCTTGAGCAGGTAATGCCGGTGATGTTACGTGGCTTTATTCCTAAAGATGAATGGCTAGTACTGTCGGAGCTGAGAAATTTCTTCTGTTTTTCTTTGTGTGAAAGAACTGTCGCCTGGCGTGGTAGATGACATGGAGGAGTTTGCGCCAGAGTTGATCTGCAAGTTACAGAAGATCTTTCCGCCGAGCTTCTCTAATCCAATGCAACATTTGATTTTACATCTACCGACCGAGGCAAGATTGGGTGGGCCCGTGGAAAATTGTTGGCACTATGCAAATGAGAGGATGCAGAAGACGCTTCCAGCTAAATGTAAAATTAAACGTAGAATTGAAGCATCGATGGCCGAGGCATTGATTACTGAGGAGGCGGCTAACTTTGTGACAGCACACTACGAAGCCAAAAATCGTCATTTGCATAATCTGAAGCCTCGGTACAATGATGTCGACCCTACAAAAGGTAGATCCAACCTCAACCTATTCAAAGGGAAGCTCGCACCAGCTAGTGCTTCGAAACCAATAATGTTGGTTGTCGAAGAGTGGCGGAACATTTCATTGTATATCTTCAACAACCTAACAGAAGTGCGGCCGTACATCGAGTAAGTTCTCGGCACATTTTTCCATAACTTCTAATTCCTTTGAACTGCTCTTATTCACGGATATTTGACACGATCGATACGTCGCCAAATTCTCAGATGGAGCAGTGATCCAAAATGATTCCGTCGAAGAGTATGATCCTCTGGCAAAGCATGGAGGCGGCTATCCCGGTTTCATCTCTTGGTTCAAACAAACAGTAATTATCAATAATGGACCATTTCATTCCTTGGTCTAACTTGCAGCTAATGCAACAATTGTTTTGCATTAAAATTGTAGGCTAATTTAGAGTCTATGGACGCCGAATTGAGACAAGCCGCTAATGGTTTTGACTATAAGGTCTGTTCATTTGAGAAATACAACATCAACGGGTATCACTTTCGTACCTTTGGCAAAGAGCTATCTATACCGGACCGGAAATCTACAAATTGTTGTGTCTCTGCTATGGGAGAAGGTGGTATCGAGTATTGTGGAAGAGTCAAAGCAATTTATGAACTTCAATTCTATGGTCAAACCCCACCGAACATCGTAGTCTTCAAATGTTATTAGTTCCAGTCGAAGGAGACTAGAAGGACTCATGAACATATGGGGCTAGTCGAAATCAATCCAAGCACCCATTTAGATGTTCCCGATGTCTATATTATGGATGAAAAGGCGACCCAAGTTTTCTATCTACCGTGGGCATGCCAAACTGATAAGAATCTGAATGGTTGGTATGTTGTTTATGAAGTGCCGCCACGTGTTAGACCACCTCCCCCAGACAAATAGGATTCTAAGCCTCACATTAACCCAGACACATATGATGGAGAATTCTTGCAAGAAACACGTTTTTCCACAAAACGTTTCAAGAACCGTCGTGCTTCACCCTAGAACATGGAAGTGGACAGGGACAGTGAATCCGACTCCACCCTTGAGCTAGAACAAGCAGAGCCGGAACTAGAGGAGGTTGCTGCTGCGGATGACATGTCAATGCTTGACCGATTATAGAAAGGCCTTCCACAAGTTCATGCCATTGAACCGGATGACCACGTCATTCATGATTATGCATTTATAGATCGAGAGTATTATTAATTTGTATGCATCCCAAATTAAATTATATATGTACAAATTTTTATTCATGTCAGGTATTCAATTTTTTTATGATGTACTAATTTCTTTTACTCTTTAACCTGGCAGGTGTTGAAAGATGGTGGGCGCGGGTCCAGATCGCTCGGCGGGTTCTTCTTCGTCGGCAACCTGCGGAGGGGTGGTACTTCCATTCCACCCCTATCTCTCCGTAGAGCCCTGGCGGACAGTCTGATTACACCACCCGCGGGTGCTTCTTCGTCGGCGGTGTTGCCCACTGTGAGAGGAGGTCGGGCCGGGAAGAAGGCGAAAGGTACATGACGTGGCCGCGGGAGAGGTAGGTGGACTACTACGCTGTCCTCGCCACCACCACCAGCTCATTCCCCCGAGCACAGGACCACTATGGTGGACCCGTGTGCGGTGGACGCTACGGGGACTCCGGTCTAGGAGCCTCGGGTTGACAGACATTAGGCCCATGAGACTCCGGTCTAGGAGCCTAGGTTCGACGGGCATTCGGCCCATGAGACTACGGTTCATGAGGCTACTTCCCAGGAGACTCCCGCCGCATAGGCTTCGGCTAATGTGGAGACATCTGGATGGTGTTCCTAGATGGATCGGACCGAGGGGTCGGGTGGCCATTCTGTTGGTGGCACGGATGAGTCTATAGATAGTGAGGGCAACGTGGTGGACGGGGTCACCGTGTACAAGCGTGGTAGTACATGTCTCCCCGTCGTACCGGCGACCCGCGAGCAGAGGCCGGAGATTAAGCTTGAAGGGGAGAGGTAAGTGCATTTACTATTTTTCTACCTCTTGCCTTCAAGTTTCTTCAAATATGTAATGCGTTGACCTTGTCATACTGCAGGGGTTGGATACACCCCCTTGGAGTCCGCAAGCCGAACATCGTCCTTGGTGTGCTTTGTCGGACAAATTTGCCAGGGTTTGTCATGTTGCCCGGTGAGGGTATGGTTCCTACACTAGGATTTACCTGGGAGCACTATCAGGCTGCGCAGGCCCCATCGGAGGAGATTATAGATGGTGCCTTGTGCCACACGAGGTCCAAGATCGTGATCAATACCTTCTATGTAAATTCTCCTTTTATAAAATCTAAGATTAAGAATATAGCTAATTATTGTACTAATCGGTGTTGTCTCGTTTGATTGTAGACATTCTATAGGTGTGAGGAGGGATATGAGGAGGTGGCGGCCAATGTTCTCGAGGTCGAGTGCAGGCGGCTATTATAGAACTTGCGCCACAAGGCTCGGCCACAAGCTATTCGAGACTACTATGCCATGCGTGGTGTTAAGAAGGAGAAGAAGGACTGCCGCGGAAAGTATCTGAAGAAGGAGCAGTACATGAAGGTAATGACCTATTCTTAAGGCCTTGTACGTAGTCTTCTTGATTTTATTCGTAGGCGTAACACTCAAAATTCTTTTTACTAACTTATAGGTGCCCCCAAGATGGTGTGCGGATAAGATGGATTGTTGGGAGGCATTGGTGGATGAGTGGTGCACAGGCAACTGGCGAGCCGTCCACGATAATGCAAAGGAGCAGCGTTCCCAATTGGTTGGTGTGCCACGCCATCAAGGCAGTGCCAAATTAATTCAGTTTGGACGGAATTGGGTACGTGGTTTGCTTCCTTATTCATGCAATTAATTCTTCATGATAGCTTGAGCCCCTTACTAATACTTTGTTTCTCTCTTTTAGGCGCATCACAATAAGACGGAGGTGCCAGAGTTGTACGACCTTTATGGCATGGCCCATACTGCCTCCTACAAGAAGGTCAAGGAATTCTCTTAGTCTGACCTGGATCATCCAGAGATGTTCACGAACATCTACTCCCACCACAAGCTCGTGAAATACAGGGACATGGAGAAGGCTAGGAAAGGGGAGGACTTTAACCTGAGCTAGGAACATTTGGATCCAGAGCTGGTGATGATATCTGGCGGCGGGAGGCCCCATGGCTCAATAGCCATTGCATATGGGATAATACGTTGTCCACTCACTCTCCCGGAGATCAAGGCGCGCTAGTCTAGATCCTGTCCCAAGATAACACCTCGTCCATGGCCAGTCGATCTCGCTATCGAGGTTAGTTGTACGAACTTAGAGAATTTTCATCCATTTCATTGTGTGTGTGGCCATCGATCATTATAGTGGTAGCGATGAATGGTGTTGCAGGCCACTCTTTAGAAAGAGAGAGCGGCAAATCAGGCTGCTCTTGAGAAAGAGAGAGTTGCAAACCAGGCTGCTCTTCAGGCAACTCTTGAGGAGAGGGACCGGAGCACGACTCGGTTGTTGGAGGAGGAGAGGGCTCGGAATGAGGCGGGTCACCTCGCCATGTACGAGCTTATTGTGGTAAGTTCCTTTTTCAAATTATCCAAATCATGCGTGTAATGTCGGTTTCATTAGTAACTAATACGACCGACTCTTCAAATCCAAATGTGCAATATGCGTGTGAGAATACTGGTGAGCCCCCTCCGACGATGCATGTCTTTTATGCGATTGACACGGTGAATTTCATTTCAATGGTCATTATAAACTAGTATTTACATTTGAGTGTCATCATGAGAATGAGACATTGCAAAATATCTTTTCTGTAGAATAACTCCCGTGCGGCATCGCACGACCCTTCTCTAGGGCAACCGTCTCCAAACGCAACCGGCCCAAGCAACCCTAGTGCTTCTCCTAGATGACCATGATGGTAAGTTTTCTCTAGTTCGTTTATGACATAATTTGCTAATTTAGCTCCAAAATGACGTAATTAGCTAATTTCTCCTATTTCCTCTTCTCCTTAGCTTATTTTCCCAACAAAGACATACTTAGCTAATTATCCTCCAAAATGACAAAATTATCTAATTTAGCTCCAAAATGACATAATTAGCTACTTTAGCTCCAAAATGACATAATTAGTTTACATAGGTAATAAACATCACAAGAACCTTTGTTAGCTCATAACTTAGCGTATCTTCCTACTAAATGACATAGTAAGCTCAAAATAAGAAAAGAATTGTAATCATCCTCTTCGTCTTCTTCTTCTCCTTCTTCTTCTTCTTCTCCTCCTTCTTCTTCTTCTTCTTCTCCTTCTTCTTCTTCTTCTCCTTCTTCTTCTTCTTCTTCTTCATCTTCTCCTTCTCCTCTTTCTTCTCCTCTTTCTTCTCCTCTTTCTTCTTCCCTTAGCTTATTTTCCCAACAAAGACATACTTAGCTAATTATCCTCCAAAATGACATAATTAGCTAACTTAGCTCCAAAATAACATAATTAGCTACTTTAGCTCCAAAATGACATAATTAACTTAGTTAGGTCAAAAATGGCATAAGAACATTTGTTACATCATAAATGTCACATAGGTAGCTTATTTTCATCTAAAATGACATAATTAGCTTAGTTAGGTCAAAAATGGCATAATAACCTTGGTTAGCTCAAAAAGGTCATATACTTTGCTTATTTTCCTCCAAAATGACATAATAAGCTCAAAAGTGGCATATATTGTTCTTCTTCTTCTAAATTTCTTATCCCCATTTTGCAGATTAGATTTACTACATGTAAGGTGGCATTGATGGGGTGATTTGTTTTTTGTTTTCAAGTGAGTTGATGAACAATGTTTGAACTATATGTATGTATATATGGCTGAATGATACGTCTCCATCATATCTATTTTTCCAAACTCTTTTGCCCTTGTTTTGGACTCTAATTTGCATGATTTGAATGGAATTAACCCGGACTAATGCTGTTTTCAGCAGAATTGCCATGGTGTTGTTTTTGTGCAAAAATAGAAGTTCTCGGAATGACCTGGAAACTTACAAGGATTTTTTGTGGAATATATAAAAAATACTGGCGCAAGAATTACCCAAAGACACGGAGCCAGGGGCCCACGAGCCCAGGAGGCACCCCCCTAGGGCGCGCCTGGCAGGCTTGTGGGGCCCACGTAGATCCGCAGCCTCCAACTCGAACTCTATATAGTCTCTCTCGCCCAGGAAAAATCAAGAGAGAAGAGTTCATCGCGTTTCACGATACAGAGCCGCCGCCACCTCCTGGTCTTCCTCGGGAGGACAGATCTGGAGTCCGTTCTGGGCTCCGGAGAGGGGAAATCGACACCGTCGTCATCATGAACCATCCTCCATCACCAATTCCATGATGCTCTCCATCGTTCATGAGTAATCCCATCGTAGGCTTGTTGGACGGTGATGGGTTGAATGAGATCTATCATGTAATCGAGTTAGTTTTGATGGGGTTTGATCCCTAGTATCCACTATGTTCTAAGATTGATATTGCTACTACTTTGCTATGCTTAATGCTTGTCACTAGGGCCTGAGTGCCATGATTTCAGATTTGAACCTATTATGTTTTCATCAATATATGTGTGTTCTTGATCCTATATTGCAAGTTGTAGTCACCTATTATGTGTTATGACCCGGCAACCCCGGAGTGACAATAGCCGGAACCACTCCCGGAGATGACCATAGTATGAGGAGTTCATGTATTCACTATGTGCTAATGCTTTGTTCCAGTTCTCTATTAATAGGAGACATTAATAACCCTTAGTTTCCATTAGGACCCCGCTGCCACAGGAGGGATGGACAAAAGATGTCATGCAAGTTATTTTCCATAAGCACGTATGATTAAATACAGAATAGATGCCTACATTACATTGACGAACTGGAGCTAGTTGCATATCACCCTATGTTATAACTGTTACATGATGAATGCCATCCGACATAATTATCCATCACCGATCCAATGCCTACGAGCTTTTCCTATACTAGTCATTGCTATGTTACTTTACCGCTGCTGCTGTCACACTTGCTATACAAATTACTACTGCTACTGTTACCTCCGCTACCGTTACTATCATACTACTTTGCTACTAAAACTTTGCTGCAGATACTAAGTCTTTTAGGTGTGGTTGAATCGACAATTCAACTACTAATACTCGAGAGTATTCTTTGGCTCCCCTTGTGTCGAATAAATAAATTTGGGTTGAATACTCTACCATCAAAAACTGTTGCGATCCCCTATACTTGTGGGTTATCAAGACCTTTTTCTGGCGCCGTTGCCGGGAAACATAGCTCTATTTTCTGAGTCACTTGGGATTTATATCTGTTGATCACGATGAGGAATCCGAGAGATCCAAAAACTAAAGTCTTGCCCTCAACTACGAGGACAGGTAAGGAACTGCCATCTAGCTCTGCACTTGATTCACCTTCAGTTATGAGTAAATTTGCGACACCACCACCTACTAGTAATCCTGATATGTCGCATGTGCTTGATGATGCTACTTCTGCTATCCGTGATGCTTATGATGATGCTTTGCTTGATAATGATATGCCACTGGGTGAATTTATTGATGCACAAATTGCTAGAGTTACTACTGAATCTGATGATACTTCTGAAACTGATGAAATTATTTAAATGGAACCTGCTGTTTCACCTGTTAGACCTAGCTCTCCTAGATATGAAGTGCCTAATATACCTAAGGGTTATGTTATGGAGGCAGAGGTAGCTGAAGACTTTCTTGCTTGTAAGGATAGCTATGATCTTGAGAATTTATTACGCAAGTGGAAAGAAAAATTTGTGAATGCCAGAATGAAATACGATCCTAAGTTTGCTACTTCACCCATCTTTGTTACTAATAAGGATTATGAATTCTCTGTCGATCCTGAGTTAATCACTTTGGTTGAATCTGATCCTTTTCATGGTTATGGATCTGAAACTGTTGTAGCAACATCTTACTAAACTGAATAATATACCACCCTATTCACTAATGAGGAA
Organism: Hordeum vulgare subsp. vulgare; assembly: GCF_904849725.1. Taxonomy (NCBI): domain Eukaryota; kingdom Viridiplantae; phylum Streptophyta; class Magnoliopsida; order Poales; family Poaceae; genus Hordeum; species Hordeum vulgare. The sequence goes on along the minus strand of NC_058519.1, from coordinate 262,649,268 downwards.
ATTTTTCGCTATTACTATATCCTTAAGTTGTTTCCTTTCTCACTAAAGGGTGATGCTAAAACTTGGTTTACTTCTCTTGCTCCTGGTTGTGTGTGTAGTCCCCAGGATATGATATACTACTTCTGTGAGAAATATTTTCCTGCCCATAAGAAACAAGCTGCCTTGCAGGATATATATAACTTTGTGAAAATTGAAAAAGAGAGTCTCCCACAAGCTTGGGCGAGGCTTGTCCAGTTACTTAATGCTTTGCCTGATCACCCTCTTAAGAAAAATGAAATACTTGATATCTTTTATAATGGACTAACTAATGCTTCTAGGGACCACATAGATACTTGTGATGGTTGTGTTTTCAGGGAACGCTATGGAACAAGCTAAAATTCTATTGAATAATATCTTGAGCAATGATAATGCTTGGACTATTCCCGAACCACCTCCGAAGCCAACTCCAAAGAAAAGAGGTATTCTATTCCTCAGTCCTGAAGATATGCAAGAAGCCAAGAAATCTATGAAAGAGAAAGGTATTAAATCTAAAGATGTTAAGAATCTACCACCTATTGAAGAAATACATGGTCTTGATAACCCGACACAGGTAGTAGAGGTAAATTCTCTTCGTAGATTCAGTGAGAGTGATATTCCTTATGATAAACCTGATAGCTTATGCTTAGATGAATTCGATAACTTTATTGCCAAACAACAAAGTTTTAATGATTATGTTAGCAGACAAATGAAACAAAATGCTCATATGATTAATCATATTGCTTGTGTGGATAGAAATGTTAATGATCTTAAGCTTATTGGTAAACATGCTTCTATGGTAACTACTCAAGTAGAACAAGTACTTAAGGCTCAAAATGACTTGCTTAATCAATTGAATGACAATTCTATTAGAGTTGTTACTAGAGGTGGTAGAATAACTCAGGCACCTTTGTATCCTAGGGCCATTCTAAGAGAATTGAACAAGATTCTCAAGGAGTTAATACTGATGCACCTAGTCATCCTGGTAATAGGAAGAAAAAGAAAGATGATAGGAACTCGCATGCTAGTAAACCTATTGCTGTTACACCTAAGAATTCAAATGATGTTTCTATTTCTGATGCAGAAACACAATCTGGTGATGAACATGAGCCTAGTCATAATATTGATAATGATGTTCATGTTGATGCTCAACCTAGTAATGATAATGATGTGGAGATTGAACGTGTTGTTGATCTTGATAACGCACAACCTAAGAACAAGAGATATGATAAGAATGATTTTTTTTCTAGGAAGCATGGTAAAGAAAGAGAACCATGGGTTTAGAAACCCATGCCCTTTCCTCCCAGACCATCCAAGAAAAAGGATGATGAGGATTTTGAGCGCTTTGTTGAAATGATTAGACCTATCTTTTTGCAAATGCGTTTGACTAATATGCTTAAAATGTCTCCTTATGATAAGTATGTGAAACATATTATGACTAATAAAAGGAAGATACCTGATGTTTAGATTTCCACCATGCTTGCTAATTACACTTTTAAGGGTGGGACTCCTAAGAAACTAGATGATCCCGGAGTGCCCACTATACCTTGCTCCATTAAAGGAAATTATGTTAGAACTCCTTTATGTGATCTTGGAGCCGGTGTTAGTGTTATGCCTCTCTCTTTATATTGTAGACTTGAATTGGATAAGTTGACACCTACTGAAATTTCTTTGCAAATGGCCGACAAATCAACTGCTTTACCTATCGGCATTTGCGAGGATGTGCCTATTGTGGTTGCGAACGTTACTATCTTAATGGACTTTGTTATTCTTGATATTCCCAAGGATGATGCCATGGCGGTCATCCTTGGAAGACCTTTTCTAAACACTGCAGGGGCTGTTATTGATTGCATCAAAGGCAATGTCACTTTCCATGTTAATGATAATGAGCACACGGTGCACTTTCCGAAGAAACAATATCGAGTTCATTGCATTAATGCTATTGAAAAATCTTCATCAATTATTATTGGAAGCTTTGAATGCCCAATACCTACTGTCAAGATGAAATATGGCATACTTATTGGGGATATGCACATCCCCGTTGAGGTAACCTAGTGATTATTCGAAAATTCTCCGGTTTTATGTGATTCGAAAAAAGTTTGTCAAGGAGACTTGATCAACCTCATTGACGAATTTCTTTTAATGACCATGAGATGGATGAATCTAGAAGTCACAACCTTCTGTTCCCAACTTTTACTTTCTGTTATTTAGAAGAAAAATAATAAATTTAGCTTTATTTTCCTATTTTCCGTGTTATCCGTTCAATAAAAAAATGACCTGAAAATAAAAGTTCTCCAAATGCCCTGGAATTCAAGTATGTTATTTTCTGGAATACTTAAGAATTTCTGAGATAGATAACTAGTCAGGGGGATGCACCAGGGGGGCATGAGCCCAGGAGGCGCGCCCACCCCCCGTGGGCGCGCCTAGCAGGCTCGTGGGTCCCACGTGGCCCCCCTCCACTTATTCCAGCACCCATCTCCTTTGTCTACCTCCAGAAAAAATAATTCCACAGCTCAAACCCGTGTTCTTGCTCATTTTGCTGCATTTTTCGATCTCCTTGTGCAAAGCCCCATTCACCAAACTGTTTTGGGGAATTGTTCCTTGGTATGTGACTCCTCCATTGGTCCAATTAGTTTTTGTTCTAGCGCTTTGTTCATTGCATATTATTGCTGCCTTGGTGACACTATTCTTGAGCTTTGCATGTTAATTTTAGTTGGTCCCAAATAGTTTTGATGCATGATATGGCCTCTAGGCACTTGTAGGAGTAGTTACTATGATTTTTGTTAAGACTTGTTCACTTTTATATTCAGTCTCTAAAAATTTCAGAAATTTTCAGAGAAAGAAAAAGGAAAAGATGAGGAGGTTCCTAAGAGGCTCATCGAGCTGTGACCCCAAGGAAGATGAAAATGAGAAGAAGAAACCCAAGTATCCGGTCCCCCGAGTTGCAGAAGTTCGAGTATGCGAGTGGCCAAGCGATGTGATCTCACACGCCGCCGGTCTTTATGGGGATTCTTATTCCTTGGGGGAGAACGCAGGCCTTACCGCATTTGTCAAAGATAAGTGTCCACAATACCTCCTCCTCACTAATACTTTCGTGCAAAGCTTTAATTTTTATCCGAGGAAGAGTCCTCCTATGGTTGAGTTCAAGTTATATGATATCACTTCCGGATTTCTACAATGTTTGCAATTTACCTTATGTTGGGATATTCATGATCCTCGTCCACGGGACTTGGAGGCTTTCATTGATACTATTGATGTAGGAGAGGAGAGAGGGGTGTGTGGCGCTAGAGTTGCGAGTGTACATTTTCCCGTGCTTCGGTATTTCTCATTATTCGTGGGAAAATGTTTGATAGGCCGTGGGAAAGCTGGGGCTCTTAGTTCCCCAGATCTTGCGATTTTGAGCGAAGCTCTTTATAATGAAAAAACTTATAGCTTGGTCGCTATAGTGGCTCAACGGTTGAACACGAACCATACCAAAGGCACTATTTATGGAGGTATCTATGCTACCCGTCTTGCTAAACATTTTGAGATACCTATTAGACTGTACAAGGAAGAAGAGATACTTCTTCCTGAGAGATATTTAGATTATGATAGCATGGTTCGACATGATTTTCTTGATAAAGATAATGATAAGAGGATGATTTATAACTTGGTATTTAGCTAGGGTACTCGTGAGACTATTACTTTGCCTGCTCCTTCTTTGTTCAACCTTCATCTAGGCAGGTGCATTATTGTGCCCTCAGATATCTACGCATATTGGGGCATAGCGCCACCACAGGCGCCCATGCCCGAGCCACAAGTCGAGTACCAGACGCCAGTTTATCAGTGGGAGCCAGAGGAGCTCACCCAGCAGTGGCACCCTCAGTACACTCCGGAGTACCCCAGAGACGGTTACTTCCCTCCTTGGGAGTAGACCAACTTAGGCCAAAAGCCTAAGCTTGGGGGAGTATGTGTTTCTCACCGACTTTATATTCATGCTCACACATTCACTTTGATAGTCGGTGTTCACACTTTTCCATTGTATCATCCATGCTAGTTTATTTCTTTTTCTTGCATTCTTCTCATGTGTTTGTTTAAAAATGAGAAAAACAAAAAAAATAGTTGTAAGTTTAGTTTCCAGCATGCTTAGTGGTAATTCAAAAGAAAACCAAAAATATTTCCCGTTCTTCTTTTGCTTGTTGGGAGCTTTCCTGTGTAAATAGTTTTCTTTTGTTTGGGTCGAGGTAGAAGACCATGATTAAAATGATTAGTGGCTCTCATATGCATCATTGTTTATCCGTCAAAGAGCCATATTACTTTGTCTTCTCCTCTGAGTTTTCTTGCAGATTCCAGCTTAGTCCAATGCACGAACACTCTTAATATTATTCACATCATTCAGTCCTGCAAGTGAAAGGCAATAATGACGATATATGATGAAGTGACTGAACCTGGAAAAGCTAGTATGAACTCGACCTATTTTGTTTTTGTAAATATGACTAGCTCATCGTTCCTAATTGAGCATTGTAATGAGAGAAACATGTTTGCAATGACAACTTAGAGATCATAGTTTCTGATGCCATGCTTAATTAGCTAGTAGCTTATAATGGTTTGTCTTGGAATCCAACATGAATTTCAAGATGATTATGATGTAGTATGATAGGATGGTATCCTCCTTTGAATGATTCAAGTGGCTTGACTTGGCACATGTTCACGCATGTAGTTGAAACAAAATCAACATAGCCTCTACGATATTCATGTTTATGGTGATTTATATCCTACTCATGCTTGCACTCAACATTGGTTAATTTCAATGCATAATTATGACTGTTGTCGCTCTCTAGTTGGTCGCTTCCGAGTCTTTTGCTAGCCTTCACTTGTACTAAGCGACAATACTGCTTGTGCATCCACTTCCATAAACCCAAAGTTGTTCCATATGAGTCAACCATACCTACCTATATGTGGTATCTACCCGACGTTGCAAGTAAATTTGTATGCGCCACTCTCTATATCTTCAAATAATAATCTGTTTTGTATGCCCGAACCACTCATGTGGTGACAAGGGGCGGTCAGTATCTTCCATGCTAGGCGTGTTATCCTCGATACATGTTTATTCACTACCACTCACGAGAAAGGGGACGGTAATCGGAATGCCCAGTTCCATGCTCAAATCAAATCGAAAATATAATTGCAAACAAAACTCCCCCTAGATTGTTGTTGGTATGGACGGCACCTGAGGATTCAGCTAGTCGTGGAGTGTGATTGATCGGTGGTGGGGGAATCAAAACTTTACTGTTATGTTTGGGAACCGCCTATAATATGTGTAGCATGGAAGATGGTGAAAACTCTTGGTCATCGCGTTGACAATGAAAGCATGCCACCCAAAATTATTTATCTCTGTTTTAAAAGCTTGAGCTCTGGCACCTCTGCAAATCAATGCTTCCCTCTGCGAAGGGCCTATCTATTTACATTATTGTTGAGTCATCCTCTTCTTATAAAAGGCACCAATTAGAGAGCACCTCCGTCATTTTTATGCTTTGCTATTAATTGATATTGAGTATGACTATGACTGGATCTTCTTTGCCATGAATTACAATGTTCAGTCATCCCTTGGTCTTTGAAGGTGCTCTACATTTATGTTTTGCGGTCTCAAAAAGGGCTAGCGAGATACCATCTGTTCATATTGTATCATGATTGTTTTGATTGAAGTGTTGACGTTTGAAACTTATAATTATTGCTCGCTAGTTGATTATGCATTGATATGAGTACACCATGAGACCTAAATGTTATTGCTTATGTGGTTAGCTTACGATTTTGCTGAAAATCCGAATAAGAGTTAGACATAATTACAACAGCAAGATCAAACCAAGTTCGTAAAAGTTTTTCTTTTGTATCTTTCAGTTTGTCAACTGAATTGTTTGAGGACAAGCAAGGCTTTAAGCTTGGGGCAGTTGATACGTCTCCATCGTATCTACTTTTCCAAACTCTTTTGCCCTTGTTCTGGACTCTAATTTGCATGATTTGAATGGAATTAACCCGAACTAACGCTGTTTTGAGCAGAATTGCCATGGTGTTGCTTTTGTGTAGAAATAAAAGTTCTCGGAATGACGTGGAAACTTAAGAGGATTTTTAGTGGAATATATAAGAAATACTAGCACAAGAATTACCCGAAGACACGGAGCCAGGGGCCCACGAGCCCAGGAGGCGCCCCCCTAGGGTGCGCCTGGCAGGCTCATGGGGCCCACATGGCTCCACAACCTCCAACTCCAACTCTATATAGTTTCTCTTGCCCGGGAAAAATCAATAGAGAAGAGTTCATCGCGTTTCACGATACGGAGCCGCCGCCACCTCCCGTTCTTCCTCGGGAGGACAGATCTGGAGTCTGTTCTGGGCTCCGGAGACGGGAAATCGATGTTGTCATCATCATCAACCATCCTCCATCACCAATTCCATGATGCTCTCCATCGTTCGTGAGTAATCCCATCGTAGGCTTGCTTGACGGTGATGGGTTGGATGAGATCTATCATGTAATCGAGTTAGTTTTGATGGGGTTTGATCCCTAGTATCCACTATGTTCTAAGATTGATGTTCCTACTACTTTGCTATGCTTAATGCTTGTCACTACGGTCTGATAACCCACAAGTATAGGGGATCGCAACAGTTTTCGAGGGTAGAGTGTTCAACCCAAATTTGTTGATTCGACACAAGGGGAAGCCAACGAATATTCTCGAGTATTAGTAGTTGAGTTGTCAATTCAACCACACCTGAAAGACTTAGTATCTACAACAAAGTTTCAGTAGGAAAGTAGTGTGATAGCAACAGTAGCAACGATAACAGAAGCAATGACAGTAGTAGCGGTAACAGTAGCATTAGTGACAGCAGTAGCGGTAACAATAGCAGCAGTGAAAGCAGTAGCGGCAAAGTAATGTCGCAAGGACCAGTAGGAAAAGACTCGTAGGCATTGGATCGGTGATGGATAATTATGCCGGATGACATTCATCATGCAACAGTTCTAACATGGGGAGATATATAACTAGCTCCAATTCGTCAATGTAATGTAGGCATGCATTCCGTATATACTCATACGTGCTTATGAAAAGAACTTGCATGACATCTATTGTCCATCCCTCCCGTGGCAGCGGGGTCCTAATGGAAACTACGTGATATTAAGGTTCTCCTTTTAATAGAGAACTAGAACAAAGCATTAGCACTTAGTGAATAGATGAACTCCTCATACTATGGTCATCTCCGGGACTGGTTCCGCCTATTGTCACTCCGGGGTTTCCGGGTCATAACACATAGTAGGTGACTACAACTTGCAAGATAGGATCAAGAACACACATATATTGATGGAAATATAATAGGTTCAGATCTGAAATCATGGCACTCGGGCCCTAGTGACAAGCATTAAGCATGGCAAAGTAGTAGCAACATCAATCTCAGAACATAGTGGATACTAGGGATCAATCCCCATCAAAACTAACTCGATTACATGATAGATCTCATCCAACCCATCACTGTATAGCAAGCCTACAATGAGATTACTCACGAACGGTGAAGAGCATCATGGAATTGGCGATGAAGGATGCTTTGTGATGACGATGGTGACGATCTGCCCTCTTCGGAGCCCAGAATGGACTCCAGATCCGCCCTCCATAGGAAGAACAGGTGGTGGTGGGGCCTCCGTATTGTAAAACGCGATGAAATCTTCTCCTTTATTTTTTCTGGGCGAAAGGGACTAAATAGAGCTGGACTTGGAGGCGGTGGAGCCCCGAGGGCCCCACAAGCCTGCTAGGCGTGGCCTGGGGGGCCCGCGCCTCCTGGGCTTGTGGGCTCCTCGCTCCACGTCTCCGGTTGAATCTTGCGCCAGTATTTTTTATATATTCCACAAAAAATCCTCGTAAATTTCCAGGTCATTCCGAGAACTTTTATTTCTGCGCAAAAACAACACCATGGCAATTCTGCTGAAACACCGTTAGTCCAGGTTAGTTCCATTCAAATCATGCAAATTAGAGTCCAAAACAAGGGCAAAAGAGTTTGGAAAAGTAGATACGATGGAGACGTATCAACTACCCCAAGCTTAAAGCCTTTCTTTTCCTCAAGCAATTCAGTTGACAAACTGAAAGAGACAAAAGAAAATTTTTACGAACTCTGTTTGATCATGTTGTTGTAATTATGTCTAACTCATATTCAGATTTTGAGCAAGATCATAAGCTAACCACATAAGCAATGACATTTAGGTCTCATGGTAAACTCATATCAATGGCATAATCAACTAGCGAGCAATAATAATAAGTTTCAAATGTCAACACTTCAATCAAAACAATCATGAAGCAATATGAACAGGTGGTATCTCGCTAGCTCTTTCTGAGACTGCAAAACATAAATGCAGAGCACCTTCAAAGACCAAGGGCTGACTGAACATATCAATTAATAGCAAAGCATAAAAATGACGGAGGTGCTCTCTAATTGGTGCTTTTTGAAAGAAGAGGATGACTCAGCAGAAACATAAATAGATATGCCCTTCGTAGAGGGAAACATTGATTTGCAGAGGTGCCAGAGCTCAAGCTTTGAAGACAGAGATAAATAATTTTGGGTGGCATGCTTTCATTGTCAACACAATGACCAAGAGTTTTCACCATCTTCCATGTTACACATACTATAGGCGGTTCCCAAACAGAAAAGTAAAGTTTTGACTCCCCCACCACCGATCAATCACACTCCACGGCTAGCCGAATACTCAGGTGCCATCCATACCAACAACAATCAAGGGGGAGTTTTGTTTGCAATTATCTTTTCGATTTGAGCATGTAACAGGGCGTTCCAATTACCGGCCCCTTTCTCGTGAATGATAGTGAATAAACACATATCAAGGATAACACACCTAGCACGGAAGATACTGATCGCCCTTGTCACCATATGAGCGGTTCGGGCATGCAAAACAGATTATTACTTTATGGTTTAGAGAATGGCACATGCAAATTTACTTGGAACGGCAGGTAGACACCGCACATAGGTAGGTATGGTGGACTCATATGGAACAACTTTGGGTTTATGGAAGTGGATGCACAAGCAGTATTCTCGCTTAGTACAAGTGAACGCTAGCAAAAGACTGGGAAGCGACCAACTAGAGAGCGACAACAGTTATCAATATGCATTGAAATTAACCAACATTGAGTGCAAGCATGAGTAGGACATAAATGACCATAAAAATGAATATCATAGGGGCTATGTTGATTTTGGTTCAACTACATGCGTAAACATTCGCCAAGTCAAGCCACTTGAATCATTCAAAGGAGGATACCATCCTATCATACTACATCGTAATCATCTTGAAATTCATGTTGGCATCCAAGACAAACCATTATAAGATCCTATCTAATTAAGCATGACATCAGAAACTATGATCTCTAAGTTATCATTGCAAACATGTTTCTCTCTTAACAAAGATGAATTAGGAACGATGAGCTAGTCATATTTACAAAAACAAAATAGATCAAGTTCATACCAGCTTTTCCAGGCTCAGTCACTTCATCATATATCGTCATTATTGCCTTTCACTTGCACGACCGAATGATGTGAACAATAATAAGAGTGTTCGTGCATTGGACTAAGCTGAAATCTGCAAGCAAACATAAAGGAGAAGACCAAGTAATATGGCTCTTTGACGGATAAACAAATATGCATGCGAGAGCCACTAAACATTGTAACCATGGTCTTCTACCTTGACCCAAAGAAAAAGAAAACTATTTACACGAGAAAGCTCCCAACAAGCAAAAGAAGAACGGGAAATCTTTTTGGGTTTTCTCAATCTAAACAAACACACGAGAAGAAAGCGAGAAAAAGAAATAAACTACCATGGATGATACAGTGGCAAGGTGTGAACACCGACTAACAAAGTGAAAGTGTGAGGATGAATATAAAGTCGGTGAGAAACACGTACTCCCCCAAGCTTAGGCTTTTGGCCTAAGTTGGTCTACTCCCATGGAGGGACATAACCGTCTCCGAGGTACTCCGGAGTGTACTGAGGGTGCCACTGCTGGGTGAGCTCCTCTGGCTCCCACTAATAAACTGGCGTCTGGTACTCGACTGGTAGCTCGGGCACGGGCACCTGTGGTGGTGCTATGCCCCAATATGCATAGATGTCCGAGGGCATAATAATGTACCTGCCTAGATGAAGATTGAACAAAGATGGAGCAGGCAAAGTAATAGTCTCACGAGTACCCTGACTAAATACCAAGTTATAAATCATCGTCTTATTTATATCTTTATCAAGAAAGTCATGGCGAACCATGTTTTCATAATCTAGATATCTCTCAAGAAGAAGCATTTGTTCTTCCTCGTGTAGTCTAATAGGTATCTCAAAGTGTCTAGCAAGACGGTTAGCATAGATACCTCCATAAACAACACCTTTAGTATGGTTCGTGTTCAACCGTTGAGCCACTATAGCGCCCAAGCTATAAGTTTTATCATTGTTAAGAGCTTCGCGCAAGACCGCAAGATCTGGGGAGCTAAGGGCTCCAGCTTTCCCACGGCCAATCAAACATTTTCCCACGAATAATGAGAAGTATCGAAGCACGGGAAAATGTATGCTTGCAACTCTAGCGCAAGACACTCCTCTCTCCTCTCCTACATCAATAGTATCACCGAAAGCCTCCAAGTCCCGTGGACGAGGTTCATGAATATCCCCAACATAAGGTAATTTGCAGACACTGCAAAAAATCTTGAAGTGACATCCGCTGGGGGATATCATATAACTTGAACTCAACCATAGGAGGGTTCTTCCTTGGATAGAAATTAAAGATTTGCACGAAAATATTAGTGAGGAGGAGGTATTGTGGACTCTTATCTTCAACAAATGCGATAAGGCCTGCGTTTTCTACCAAGTAATAAAAATCCTCATAAAGTCCGGAGGCACCTAAGAACACATCGCTTGGCCACTTAGACGCTCGAACTTCTGCAACTTGGGGGACTGGATACTTGGGTTTCTTCTTCTCATTTTCATCATCCTTGGGGTCACGGCTTGAAGAGCCTCTTAGGAACCTCCTCATCTTCTCCTTTTTCTTTCTCTGAAAATTTCTGAAATTTTTGGTGACTCAAAGGAAAAGTGAACAAGGCTCAATAAAACTCATAGCAACTACTCCTACAAGTGCCTAGAGGCCATATCATGCGTCAAGACTACTTGGGACCAACTAAAGTTAGCATGCAAATCTCAAGAACAGGGTCACCAAGGCAGCAAAAATACGCAACGAATAAGGCACTAGAGCAAAAACTAATTGGACCAATGGAGGAGTCACATACCAAGGAACAATTCCCCCAAAACAGTTTGGTGAATGGGGCTTTGCACAAGGAGATCGAAAATCGCAGCAAGAAGAGCAAGAACACGGGTTTGAGAAGTGGAATGATTTTTTCTGGATGTAGGAGAAGGATATGGGAGCTAGAATAAGTGGAGGGGGGCCATGTGGGGCCCACAAGCCTGACACGCACGACCAGGGGGGGTGCCCGCGCCTCCTGGGCTTGTGGCCCACTGGTGCATCCCCCTAACTAGCTCTTTGTCTCAGAATTTTTCAAAAATTCCAGAAAAAATCATACTTGATTTTCAGGGCATTTGAAGAACTTTTATTTTCGGGACACTTTTCTAAGGGACGCAAAAAGCAGAAAACAGGAAGAACTAGAGCTAAATCTATCATTTTTCTTCTAAACAACAGAAGGTAAAAGTTCGGAACACACAGTTGTGACTCCTAGATTCATCCATCTCATGGTCATCAAAAGAAACGTGCCAATGAGGTTGATCAAGTCTCCTTAACATACTTTTTCAAATCGCATAAAACCGGAGGATTTTTGAATAGTCACTAGGTTACCTCAATGGGGATGTGCATATCCCCAACAAGAAAATCATACTTCATCTTGACAGTAGGTATAGGGCATTCAAAGCTCCCAATAAGAATCGATGAAGTTTTTTCAATAGCATTGATGCAATGTACTCGATATTGTTTCTTTGGAAAGTGCACCGTATGCTCATTACCATTGACATGGAAAGTGACATAGCCTTTGTTGCAATCAGTAACAGCCCCTGCAGTGTTTAAAAAGGGTCTTCCAAGGATGACCACCATGGCATCATCTGCGGGAATATCCAGAATAACAAAGTCCGTTAAGATAGTAACGTTAGCAACCGCAACAGGCACATCCTCGCAAAAGAAGATAGGGAATGCAGTTTATTTGTCGGCCTTTGCAGGGAGATTTCAGTGGGTGTCAACTTATCCAATTCAAGTCTACGCTAAAGAGAGAGAGAGGCATAACACTAACACCAGCTCCAAGATCGCATAAAGCAGTTCTAACGTAACTTCCTTTAATGGAGCAAGGTATAGTGGGCACTCCGGGATCACCTAGTTTCTTAGGAGTTCCACCCTTGAAGGTATAATTAGCGAGCATGGTGGAAATCTCAACCTCAGGTATCCTCCTCTTATTAGTAACAACATCCTTCATGTACTTAGCATAAGGAGACATTTTGAGCATATCAGTCAAACGCATTTGCAGAAACACATGTCTAATCATTTCAACAAATCGCTCAAAATCCTCATCATCCTTTTTCTTGGATGGTTTGGGAGGAAAGGGCATGGGTTTCTGCACCCATGGTTCTCTTTCTTTACCATGCTTCCTAGCAATGAAGTCGTTCTTATCGTATCTCCTATTCTTAGGTTGTGGGTTATCCAGATCGACAGGTTCAATGTCCACATCCTTATCATTGCTAGGTTGAGCAACATCATAAACACCACTATCGATGTTATCACTAGGCTCATGTTCATCACCAGATTGTGTTTCGGCATCAGAAACAGAGACATCATTTGATTTCTCAGGTGTAACAGCAGCAGGTTTGCTAGCCTGCAAATTCCTATCATCTTTATTTTTCTTCCTAGGATGACTAGGTGCCTTGGTGCTAACTCCTTGATAATCTTTTTCAATTCTCTTAGGATGACCCTCAGGATACAAAGGTTCCTGGGTCATTCTACCGCCTCTAGTGACGACTCTAACAGAATTGTCATTCAACTCATTGAGCAAGTCATTTTGAGCCTTAAGTACTTGTTCTACTTGAGTAGTGACCATAGAGGCATGTTTACTCAAAATCCTAATATTATTGACATTTCTATCCACACAAGCACTTAAATGACTAAGCATACGAGCATTCTGTTCCAATTGTCTGCTAACATAATCATCGAAACTTTGTTGTTTGGCAACAAAGTTTTCAAATTCATCTAAGCATAAGCTAGCAGGTTTATCAAAAGGAATATCACTCTCATTGAATCTACGAAGAGAATTTACCTCTACTATGCGTGTCGGGTTATCAAGACCATGGATCTCTTCGATAGGTGGTAGATTCTTAACATGTTAGAATTTGATGCCTTTCTCTTGCATAGATTTCTTGACTTCTTGCATATCTTCAGGACTGAGGAATAGGATACCTCTTTTCTTCGGAGATGGCTTCGGAGGTGGTTCGGGAATAGTCCAAGCATTCTCGCTGCACAAGATATTATTCAATAGAATCTCAGCTTGTTCCACAGTTTGTTCCCTGCAAACACAACCAGCACAACTATCTAGGTGGTCCCTAGAAGCATCGGTTAGTCCATTATAGAACATATCAAGTATTTCATTTTTCTCAAGAGGGTGATCAGGCAAAGCATTCAGTAGCTGGACAAGCCTCCCCCAAGCTTGTGGGAGACTCCCTTCTTCAACTTGCACAAAGTTATATATATCCTGCAAGGCAGTGATACGTCTCCAATGTATCTACTTTTCCAAACTCTTTTGCCCTTTATTTGGACTATAATTTGCATTATTTGAATGGAACTAACCTGGACTGACGCTGTTTTCAGCAAAATTGCCTTGGTGTTATTTTTGTGCAGAAATCAAAGTTCTCCAAACGTCCTGAAAATTTACGGGGAGCAGTTTTGGAAAATATCAAAAATACCTGCGCCAGAATCCACCTGAGGGGGTGGGCCAGTGGGCCACAAGCCCCTGCTCCGCCACCACCCCTCTGGTGGCGGTGGGCAGGCTTGTGGGGCCCATAGGCACCTGCCGCCCCAATTCCAGCTCTATAAGTTGTCTTTCTTCCGAGAAAAAAAGATAAGTTTTCGTCGCGTTTTCGATACGGAGGCGCCACCACCACCTGTTCTTCATCTCGAGGGCAGATCTGGAGTCCGTCTTGGGCTCCGGAGAGGGGAAATTGTCGCCATCGTCATCATCAACCTTCTTCCCTCTCCAATTCCATGAAGCTCTTCGTCGTTCGTGAGTAATCTATTCCTAGTCTCGCTGGACGGTGATGAGTAGGACGAGATCTATCATGTAATCGAGTTAGTTTTGATGGGGATTGGTCCCTAGTATCCACTATGTTCTGAGATTTGATGTTGCTACTACTTTTCCATGCTTAATGCTTGTCACTAGGGCCCGAGTGCCATGATTTCAGATATGAAATTATTATGTTGTCACCAATATATGTGTGTTTTAGATCCGATCTTGCAAGTTGTAGTTACCTACTATGTGTTATGATCCGGCAACCCCGGAGTGACAATAACCGGAACCACTCCCGGTGATGACCATAGTTTGAGGAGTTCATGTGTTCACCAAGTGCTAATGCGTTGGTCCGGTTCTTTATTAAAAGGACAACCTTAATATCCCGTAGTTTCCTTTTGGACCTCGCTGCCACGGGAGGGATGGACAGTAGATGTCATGCAAGTTCTTTTCCCTAAGCATGTATGATGACACACGGAATGCATGCCTACATCACATTGACGAACGGGAGCTAGTCACTTATCTCTCCGTGTTATAGTTGTTGCATGATGAATATCATCCAAACAAATCACCGACCCAATGCCTACGAGTTTGTCCTACTATTGCTACTGTCGTTACTTGTCTTGCTCTGCTTCTGCTACTACTGTTGCTACTGCCGTTACTTGTCTTGCTTTGTTGCTACTACTGTTGCTACTGCCGTTACTTGTCTTGCTCTGCTGCTGCTACTACTGTTGCGACTGTCGTTACTTGTCTTGCTCTGCTGCTACTACTACTGTTGCTACTGTTGTTACTTGCTTTGCTCTGCTGCTACTGTTGGTACTACTGTCACTTGCTACTGTTGCTACTTGCTACTGCTGTCACTACTGCTGTTCCTTGCCACTGCCATTGCTCGTTACACTGCCTATACCCGCTACTTCGCTGTTACTACTTCGTTGTTACTATTGTGCTTGCAGATACTAATCTTTCAGGTGTGGTTGAATCTGACAAATTCAGCTGCTAATACTTGAGAGTATACTCTCACCTCCTGACTGGCGTACCTACAAATTGGGTCGAATACTCTACCCTCGAAAACTGCTGTGAACCCACGCGCTGGTGGGCCATCAACAACATTCTTCTAGTTTCATTGTCGGGGAGTGCTATCAGCATTCTTCTCGTGCCGTTGCGGGAGAAGGTTAGTTGTTATAAGCATTCATCTAGCTAACACTAGAGATTGCAGGATCAGCCCTTTTTTGGAGCTATTGCCAGGAAAGCACAGCTGACGTCAGCACTTTTCTGGCGCCGTTGCTTGGGAGGTATTGCTATATTCTCTGAGTCACTTGGGATTTATATCTCCTGATCACTATGAAGAATCTGAAGGATTCGAAGACCAAAGTCTTGCCCTCAACTACAAGGGGAGGTAAGGAATTGCTATCTAGCTCTGCACTTGATTCAACTTCAGTTATGAGTAAGTTTGCGACTTCACCTCCTGCTAGAAAATCTTGATACTATGCTTGATACTGCTAGAGATGCTATGCCTGATACTGCTAGAGATGCTATGCTTGGTACTGCTTTGCCTGATGATGCTAGAGATGCTATTTTCCCTGATGATGCTATGCTTGATACTGCTAGAGATACTCCTTTGCCTAATGTTCCACTGGGAGCGTTCCTTGATGCTCATATTGCTAGAGTTACTGCCAATGCTCGTGATGCTTCTGATACTGCCGATACTATTGAGATAGAACTTGTTTTTGCTCCTGTTAGACCTAGCTCTCCTAGATATGAATTCCCTGTTATACCTGTGGGTTACATTATGGAGGGAGAGATAGCTGAGGATTTTCTTGCGTGTAAGGATGCCTATGACGCTGAGAAATTAGTTCTCAAGTGGAAAGAAAAATCTCGGGAAGTTAGGATGTGAAATGATCCGAAGTTTGCCACTTCGCTTATCTTTGTCACCGATAAGGATTATGAATTCTCTGTCGACCCTGAGATAATCTCTCTAGTCGAATCTGATCCTTTTCACGGTTATGAGTCTGAGACGGTCATAGCCCATCTTGCCAAACTATCCGAAATAGCCAACCTTTTCACTAATGAGGAGAAGATCCGCCACTACTATATCCTTAAGTTGTTTCCTTTCACTCTAAAGGATGATGCTAAAGCCTGGTTCACCTCTCTTGCTCCTGGAGGTGTGCGTAGTCCCCAGGAGATGGTCTATTACTTCTATGAGAAATATTTCCCTGCCCATAAGTAGCAAGCTGCCTTGCAAGAAATATACAACTTTGCTCAACTCCAACAAGAGAGTCTTCCACAAGCTTGGGGGAGGCTCGTCCAGCTACACAATGCTTTGCCTGATCACCCTCTTAGGAAGAACGGGATACTTGATATCCTCTATAACGGACTTACCGATGCCTCTAGAGACTACCTAGATAGTTGTGCCGGTTGTGTTTTTAGGGAACGAACTGTAGAACAAGCTGAGACCCTACTGAATAACCTCTTGATCAACGATAATGCTTGGACTATTCCCGAACCACCTCCTAAGCCAACTCCTAAGAAAAGATGTATTATATTCCTCAGTCCCGAAGATATGCAAGAAGCCAACAAATCTATGCAAGAGAAAGGCATTAGATCTGAAGATGTCAAAAATCTACCACCTATCGAAGAGATCCACGGTCTCGATAACCCGATACAGGTAGTAGAAGTGAATTCTCTGCGTAGGTTTGATGAGAGTGATATTCCTTTTGATAAACCTGCTAGCCTATGCTTTGATGAATTTGACAACTTTGTTGCCAAACAACAGAGTTTCAATGATTATGTTAGCAGACATTTGGAACAAAGTGCTCGTATGCTTAGCCATTTAAGTGCTTGTGTAGACAGAAATGTCAATGCTCTGAAGCTTCTGAGTAAACATGCCTCTATGATTACTACTCAGGTAGAACAAGTACTTAAAGCTCAGAATGACCTGCTCAATGAATTAAACGACAACTCTGTCAGAGTCATTACTAGAGGAGGCAAAATGACTCAGGAACCTTTGTATCCTGAAGGTCATCCTAAGAGAATTGATCAAGATTCTCAAGGAATCAATGCTGATACACCTGGTCATCCTAAGGAGAAGAGGAAGGATTATAGAAACCTGCACGCCAGTTCACCAAATACTATCACACCTGAAGAACCTAATGATATTTCTTCGTCTGATGCAGAAACACAATCAGGTGATGAACATGAACCTGGTGACAATGTGGACAGTGATGTTCATAATAATGCTCAACCTAGCCATGGTGAGGATGTGGAGATTGAACCTACGGTTAATCCTGATAATCCACAACCTAAGAGATACGACAAGAATGACTTCACCGCTAGGAAGCATGGTAAAGAAAGAGAGCCATGGGTTCAGAGACCTCTGCCCTTTCCTCCTAAGCCATCCAAGAAAAAGGATGATGAGGATTTTGAGCGCTTCATTGAGATGATAAGACCCGTCTTTCTATAAATGCGGTTAACTGATATGCTCAAGATGTCTCCGTATGCCAAGTACATGAAAGATATCGTGACTAATAAACAGAAGATACCAGATCTTGAGATCTCCACCATGCTTGCCAAATACACTTTCAAAGGTGGAACTCCTAAGAAACTTGGTGATCCCGGAGTGCCCACTACACCTTGTTCTATTAAAGGAAACTACGTAAGAACTGCCTTATGTGACCTTGGAGCCGGTGTTAGTGTTATGCCGCTCTCTCTTTATCGTAGACTTGAGTTGGATAAGTTGACACCCTCTGAAATTTCTCTGCAAATGGCCGATAAATCAACTGCTTTCCCTATCGGCATTTGCGAGGATGTGCCTGTTGTGGTTGCTAACACCACTATCTTAACAGACTTTGTTATCTTGGATATCCCCGAGGACGATGTCATGGCTATCATCCTCGGAAGACCCTTTTTAAACACTGCAGGGGCTGTTATAGATTGCAACAAAGGCAATGTCACTTTCCATGTCAACGGTAATGAGCACACAGTGCACTTTCCAAAGAAACGATATCTAGTACATTGCATCAATGCTATCGAAAAGACTTCATCGATTCTCATTGGGAGCTTTGAATGCCCTATTCCTCGTGTCAAGATGAAGTATGATTTGCTTGTTGGGGAGATTCATATCCCCATTGAGGTGACATAGTGGCTATTCGAAAATTCTCCGTTCTCTCTTGCGATTCGAATAGGTTTTGTCATAAGGACTTTATAAATACCATTGACGGATTTCTTTCGATGACCATGAAACGGATGAATCAGAGAGTGACATACCTCTGTTTTGAGTTTTCATTTTCTGTTGCTTAGAAGAAAATTGATAGAATTAGTTTTTCTTTTCCTATTTTCTGTTTTAGCGTCCCAGAGAAAAATACCTCGAAAATAAAAGTTCTCCGATGGTCATGAAAATTTAGTATGATTTTTTCTGGAATTTTTGAAAATTTCTGGGCCTGAGAGCTGGCCTAGGGGCCAAACCAGTGGGCCACAAGCCCCCCACCGCCACCTACCCCCCTGATGGTGGGGTGCAAGCTTGTGGGGCCCACATGCATCCCCTCCACTCATTCCAGCTCCCAGCCTCTTCTTCCACCTCCAGAAAAAAATTGTTTCACAGCTCAAACCCGTGTTCTTTCTCATTTGGCTGTGATTTTCGATCTCCTTGCTCAAAGCACCATTCTCCGAACTGTTTTGGGGAAATTTCTCCTTGGTAAGTGACTCCTCCATTGGTCCAATTAGTTTTTGCTCTAGTGCTTTATCCTGCGCGAATTCTTGCTACCTTGGTGACCCCGTTCTTGAGCTATAAAAGTTGATTTTAGCTGGTCCCAAGTAGTTTTAGCGCGTGATACGGTCTCTAGGCACTAGTAGGAGTAGTTGCGACAAGTTGGGTTGATCCTTGATCACTTTTCTTTCGAAGTCTCTAAAAATTTCAGATTGTTTTAGAGCTATAAAAGGAAGAGATGAGGAGGTTCTT
This sequence comes from Hordeum vulgare subsp. vulgare, assembly GCF_904849725.1. Classification (NCBI taxonomy): domain Eukaryota; kingdom Viridiplantae; phylum Streptophyta; class Magnoliopsida; order Poales; family Poaceae; genus Hordeum; species Hordeum vulgare. The sequence goes on along the minus strand of NC_058519.1, from coordinate 262,630,040 downwards.
GAGAGGCTCTTCAAGCCGTAATCACAAGGAGGATGAGAAGAACCACTCCAAGTACGTAGTCTCTCCAGAGCTCTTCGTCGTTCATGAGTAATCTATTCATAGGCTCGCTGGACGGTGATGAGCAGGATGAGATCTATCATGTAATCGAGTTAGTTTTGATGGGGATTGATCACTTCTGTGACTCGAGGGACTACGTACTTGGGGTGGTTCTTCTCATCCTCCTTGTGATTACAGCTTGAAGAGCCTCTCAAGAACCTCCTCATCTTTTCCTTATCCTAGCTCTGAAAAATTCTGAAATTTTTAGAGACTTCGAAAGAAAAGTGAACAAGGATAAACCCAACTTGTAGCAACTACTCCCACTAGTGCCTAGAGACCGTATCACGCGCTAAAACTACTTGGGACCAGCTAAAATCAACTTTTATAGCTCAAGAACAGGGTCACCAAGGTAGCAAGAATTGGCGGAGGATAAAGCACTAGAGCAAAAACTAATTGGACCAATGGAGGAGTCACTTACCAAGGATCAATGTCCCCAAAACAGTTTGGAGAATGGTGCTTTGAGCAGGGAGATCGAAAATCACAGCCAAATGAGCAAGAACACGGGTTTGAGCTGCGAAACAATTTTTTCTGGAGGTGGAAGAAGAGGCTGGGAGCTGGAATGAGTGGAGGGGATGCCTGTGGGCCCCACAAGCTTGCACCCCACCACGAGGGGGGTAGGTGGCGGTGGGGGGCTTGTGGCCCACTGGTTTGGCCCCCAGGCCGGCTCTCAGGCCCAGAAATTTTCAAAAATTCCAGAAAAAATCATACTAAATTTTCATGACCATCGGAGAACTTTTATTTTTGAGGTACTTTTCTCCGGGACGCTAAAACAAAAAACAGGAAAAGCTAAACTAATACTATCATTTTTCTTCTAAGCAACAGAAAATGAAGACTCAAAACAGAGGTATGTGACTCTCTGATTCATCCGTTTCATGGTCATCGAAAGAAATCCGTCAATGGGATTTATCAAGTCCTTATGACAAAACCTTCTTGAATCGCAAGAGAGAACGGAGAATTTTCGAATAGCCATTAAGTAACCTCAATGGGGATATGAATCTCCCCAACAAGCAAATCATACTTCATCTTGACACGAGGAATAGGGAGTTCAAAGCTCCCAATGAGAATCGATGAAGTCTTTTCGATAGCATTGATGTAATGTACTGGATATCGTTTCTTCGGAAAGTGCACTGTGTGCTCATTACCGTTGATATGGAAAGTGACATTGCCTTTGTTGCAATCTATAACAACCCCTGCAGTGTTTAAAAAGGGTCTTCCGAGGATGATACCCATGGCATCGTCCTCGGGGATAACCAAGATAACAAAGTCTATTAAGATAGTGGTGTTAGCAACCACAACAGGCACATCCTCGCAAATGCCGATAGGGAAAGCAGTTGATTTGTCGGCCATTTGCAGAGAAATTTCAGAGGGTGTCAACTTATCCAACTCAAGTCTACGATAAAGAGAGAGCGGCATAACACTAACACCGGCTCCAAGGTCACATAAGGCAGTTCTTACGTAGTTTCCTTTAATAGAGCAAGGTATAGTGGGCACTCCGGGATCACCAAGTTTCTTAGGAGTTCCACCTTTGAAAGTGTATTTGGCAAGCATGGTGGAGATCTCAAGATCTGGTATCTTCCGTTTATTAGTCACGATATCTTTCATGTACTTGGCATACGGAGACATCTTGAGCATATCAGTTAACCGCATTTATAGAAAGACGGGTCTTATCATCTCAATGAAGCGCTCAAAATCCTCATCATCCTTTTTCTTGGATGGCTTAGGAGGAAAGGGCAGAGGTCTCTGAACCCATGGCTCTCTTTCTTTACCATGCTTCCTAGCGGTGAAGTCGTTCTTGTCATATCTCTTAGGTTGTGGATTATCAGGATTAACCGTAGGTTCAATCTCCACATCCTCACCATGGCTAGGTTGAGCATTATTATGAACATCACTGTCCACATTGTCACCAGGTTCATGTTCATCACCTGATTGTGTTTCTGCATCAGACGAAGAAATATCATTAGGTTCTTCAGGTGTGATAGTATTTGGTGAACTGGCGTGCAGGTTTCTATAATCCTTCTTCTTCTCCTTAGGATGACCAGGTGTATCAGCATTGATTCCTTGAGAATCTTGATCAATTCTCTTAGGATGAACTTCAGGATACAAAGGTTCCTGAGTCATTTTGCCTCCTCTAGTAATCACTCTGACAGAGTTGTCGTTTAATTCATTGAGCAGGTCATTCTGAGCTTTAAGTACTTGTTCTACCTGAGTAGTAATCATAGAGGCATGTTTACTCAGAAGCTTCAGAGCATTGACATTTCTGTCTACACAAGCACTTAAATGGCTAAGCATACGAGCACTTTGTTCCAAATGTCTGCTAACATAATCATTGAAACTCTGTTGTTTGGCAACAAAGTTGTCAAATTCATCAAAGCATAGGCTAGCAGGTTTATCAAAAGGAATATCACTCTCATCAAACCTACGCAGAGAATTCACTTCTACTACCTGTATCGGGTTATCGAGACCGTGGATCTCTTCGATAGGTGGTAGATTTTTGACATCTTCAGATCGAATGCCTTTCTCTTGCATAGATTTGTTGGCTTCTTGCATATCTTCGGGACTGAGGAATATAATACATCTTTTCTTAGGAGTTGGCTTAGGAGGTGGTTCGGGAATAGTCCAAGCATTATCGTTGATCAAAAGGTTATTCAGTAGGGTCTCAGCTTGTTCTACAGTTCGTTCCCTAAAAACACAACCAACACAACTATCTAGGTAGTCTCTAGAGGCATCGGTAAGCCCGTTATAGAGGATATCAAGTATCTCGTTCTTCTTAAGAGGGTGATCAGGCAAAGCATTCTATAGCTGGACGAGCCTCCCCAAAGCTTGTGGAATACTCTCTTCTTGGAGTTGAGAAAAGTTGTATATTTCCTGCAAGGCAGCTTGCTACTTATGGGCAGGGAAATATTTCTCACAGAAGTAATAGACCATCTCCTGGGGACTACGCACACATCCAGGAGCAAGAGAGGTGAACCAGGCTTTAGCATCATCCTTTAGAGTGAAAGGAAACAACTTAAGGATATAGTAGTGGCAGATCTTCTCCTCATTAGTGAAAAGGTTGGCTATTTCGGATAGTTTGGCAAGATGGGCTATGACCGTCTCAGACTCATAACCATGAAAAGGATCAGATTCGACTAGAGAGATTATCTCAGGGTCGACAGAGAATTCATAATCCTTATCGGTGACAAAGATAGGCGAAGTGGCAAACTTCGGATCATTTCTCATCCTAACTTCCCGAGATTTTTCTTTCCACTTGAGAACTAATTTCTCAGCGTCATAGGCATCCTTACACACAAGAAAATCCTCAGCTATCTCTCCCTCCATAACATAACCCTCAGGTATAACAGGCAATTCATATCTAGGAGAGCTAGGTCTAATAGGAGCAAAAATAGGTTCTATCTCAATAGTATCGGCAGTATCAGAAGCATCACGAGCATTGGTAGTAACTCTAGCAATATGAGCATCAAGGAACGCTCCCAGTGGAACATCAGGCAAAGGAGTATCTCTAGCAGTATCAAGCATAGCATCATCAGGCAAAATAGCATCTCTAGCATCATCAGGCAAAGTAGTGTCAAGCATAGCATCTCTAGCAGTATCAGGCATAGCATCTCTAGCAGTATCAAGCATAGTATCACGCATAGTATCAAGCATAGCATCATCAGACATAGTATCAAGCATAGTATCAGGCATAGTACGAAGCATAGCATCATCAGGCATAGTATCAAGCATAGTATCATGCATAGCATCATCAGGCATAGTATCAAGCATAGCATCTCTAGCAGTAGTATCACAAGCATCATCAAGCACATGCGACATATCAAGATTTCTAGCAGGAGGTGAAGTCACAAACTTACTCATAACTGAAGGTGAATCAAGTGCAGAGCTAGATAGCAATTCCTTACCTCCCCTCGTAGTTGAGGGCAAGACTTTTGTCTTCGGATCCTTCAGATTCTTCATAGTGATCAACAGATATAAATCCCAAGTGACTCAGAGAATATAGCAATACCTCCCCGGCAACGGCGCGAGAAAAGTGATGATGTCAGCTGTGCTTCCCTGGCAATAGCTCCAGAAAAGGGTTGATCTGCAATCTCTAGTGTTAGCTAGACGAATGCTTATAACAACTAACCTTCTCCTGCAACTGCACCAGAAGAATGCTGATAGCACTCCCCGACAATGAAACTGGAAGAATGTTGTTCATGGCCCACCGGCGCGTGGGTTCACAGGAGTTTTCAAGGGTAGAGTATTCGACCCAATTTGTAGGTACGCCAGTCAGGAGGTGAGAGTAGACTCTCAAGTATTAGCGGCTGAATTTGTCAGATTCAACCACACCTGAAAGATTAGTATCTGCAAGCACAATAGTAACAGCGAAGTAGTAACAGCGAAGTAGCGGGTATCGGCAGTGTAACGAGCAATGGCAGTGGCAGGGAACAACAGTAGTGCCAGCAGTAGCAAGTAGCAACAGTAGCAAGCGACAGTAGTACCAACAGTAGCAGCAGAGCAAAGCAAGTAACAGCAGTAGCAACAGTAGTAGCAGCAGCAGAGCAAGACAAGTAACGGCAGTAGTAGCAGCAGCAGAGCAAGACAAGTAACGGCAGTAGCAACAGTAGTAGCAGCAGAGCAAGACAAGTAACGGCAGTAGCAATAGTAGTAGCAGCAGCAGAGCAAGACAAGTAATGGCAGTAGCAACAGTAGGACAAACTCGTAGGCATTGGGTCGGTGATTTGTTTGGATGATATTCATCATGCAACAGCTATAACATGGAGAGATAAGTGACTAGCTCCCGTTCGTCAATGTGATGTAGGCATGCATTCCGTGTGTCGTCATACGTGCTTAGGGAAAAGAACTTGCACGACATCTATTGTCCATCCCTCACGTGGCAGCGGGGTCCAAAAGGAAACTACGGGATATTAAGGTTCTCCTTTTAATAAAGAACCGGACCAACGCATTAGCACTTGGTGAACACATGAACTCCTCAAACTACGGTCATCACCGGGAGTGGTTCCGGTTATTTTCACTCCGGGGTTGCCGGATCATAACACATAGTAGGTAACTACAACTTGCAAGATCGTATCTAAAACACACATATATTGGTGACAACATAAGAATTTCAGATCTGAAATCATGGCACTCGGGACCTAGTGACAAGTATTAAGCATGGCAAAGTAGTAGCAACATCAAATCTCAAAACATAGTGGATACTAGGGATCAATCCCCATCAAAACTAACTTGATTACATGATAGATCTCATCCTACTCATCACCGTCCAGCGAGCCTACGAATAGATTACTCACGAACGACGAAGAGCTTCATGGAATTGGAGAGGGAAGAAGGTTGATGATGACAATGGCGACGATTTCCCCTCTCCGGAGCCCAAGACGGACTCCAGATCTGCCCTCTAGATGAAGAACAGGTGGTGGCGGCGCCTCCGTATGGAAAATGCGACAAAAACTTTTTTTTCTGGGACGAAAGACAACTTATAGAGCTGGAATTGGGGGCGGCAGGTGCCTGTGGGCCCCACAAGCGTGCCCACCGCCACCAGGGGGGTGGTGGCGGAGCAGGGGCTTGTGGCCCACTGGCCCACCCCCTTAGGTGGATTCTGGCGCAGGTATTTTTGATATTTTCCAAAACTGCTCCCCGTAAATTTTCAGGACGTTTGGAGAACTTTGATTTCTGCACAAAAATAACACCAAGGCAATTCTGCTGAAAACAGCGTCAGTCCAAGTTAGTTCCATTCAAATCATGCAAATTATAGTCCAAAACAAGGGCAAAAGAGTTTGGAAAAGTAGATACGTTGGAGACGTATCAAGAACGCATGTCTTACTGCGTTCGTTGAAGATAAGTGCCCACAATATCTCCTCCTCACCAATATTTTCGTTCAAAGCTTCAACTTTTATCCGAGGAAGAATCCTCCCATGGTTGAGTTCATGATTTACGATGTCCCCCAGTGCATGACGCTGCAAGATTTTTGCAATGTATGCAAATTACCTTATGTTGGGGATATCCGTGACCCTCGTCCACGGGACTTGGAGGATTTCATTGGTTCTATTGCTGTTGGAGAGGAGAGAGGAATGTCTCGCGCTAGAATTGCTAGCATACATTTTCCTGTGCTTCGGTACTTCTCACTATTTGTGGGAAAATGTTTGATTGGCCGTGGGGAGGCTCGATCACTTAGTTCTCCAGACCTTGCGGTTTTGCACGAAGGCCTTTATAACGATAAGACTTATAGCTTGGGAGCTATAGTAGCTCAATGGTTGAACCTGAACCATTCTAAAGGTATTGTCTATGGAGGTATTTATGCAACCCGTCTTGCCAGACACTCTGAGATACCGATTAGACTGAGAGAGGAAGGAGAGATGCTTCTCCCTGAGAGATATCTGGATTATGACAGCATGGTTCGCCATGATTTTCTTGATAGAGATGCTAGTAGACGGATGATTTATAACCTGGTGTTTAGTCAGGGTACTCGGGAGACTGTTACTTTGCCTGCTCCTTCTTTGTTTGATCTTCATGCAAGCAGGTACACTATTATGCCTACGGACATCTATGCATATTGGGGCTTGGCCCAACCACAGGCGCCCGCGCCCGAGCCACCAGTCGAGTACCACACGCCAGTTTATCAGTGGGAGCCAGAGGAGCTCACACAGCAGTGGCATCCACAGTCTACTCCGAAGTATCCCGGAGCTGGTTCTTTCCCACCTTGGGAGTAGACCATGCTAGGCCAAAAGCCTAAGCTTGGGGGAGTACGTGTTCTCACGATTACATTCATGCTTATGCTTTCACTCTGTTAGCCGGTGTTTACACTTTGCCACTGTATTATCCATCCTAGTTTATTTTCATTTTCTCGTTTTCCTGTTTTGTGTCCTTTTGAGAAAATCCAAAAAGATTTTTCTTTCTTATTTTGCTTGTTGGGAGCTTTCCCGTGTAAATAGTTTTCTTTTTCTTTGTGTCAAGGTAGAAGATATTGGTTACAATGCTTAGTGGTTCTTACATGCTTACCTGTTTAGCTTTCAAAGATCCATATTATTTTGTCTTCTTCTTTGTGTTTGCCTGCATATTCAGCTTAGTCCAATGCGCTTATTATCGTTTTCATCATTTGATCGTGCAAATGAAAGGCAACAATGATGAGATATGATGAAGTGACTGAGACTGAAAAGCTGGTATGAACTCTATCTATTTTGTTTTTGTAAATATGACTAGCTTGTCAACCCAGATTTAGCTTTGTTGTGAGAGAACCATGTTTGCAATAACATCTTAGAGATCATAGTTTCTGATGCCATGCTTATTTAGCTGAGAGCTTATAATGGTTTGTCTTGATTGCCAACATAGATTTTGAGATGACTATGATGTAGTATGATAGGATGGTATTCTCCTTTGAATGTTTCAAGTGGCTTGACTTGGCGCATGTTCATGCATGTAGTTGAAACAAATCAACATAGGCTCTATGATGTTCGTGATCATGGTGATTTATATCCTGTTCATGCTTGCATTCAATGTTAGTCAAACTCATTGCATCTTGATGACTGTTGTCGCTCTCTAGTTGGTCGCTTCCCAGTCTTTTGCTAGCCTTCACTTGTACTAAGCGGGAATACTGCTTGTGCATCCACTTCCATAAACCCAAAAGTTTTTCCATGAGAGTCCACCATACCTACCTATTTGCGGTATCTACCTGCCGTTCCAAGTAAATTTGCATGTTCCATTCTCTAAACCTTCAAGAAATAATCTGTTTTGCATGCCCGAACCGCTCATGTGGTGACAGAGGGCTATTGGTATCTTCCATGCTAGGAGTGTTATGCTTGACATGTGTTTATTCACAGTCATTCACGAGAAAGGGGCCGGTATTTGGGATGCCTAGTTCCATGCTTAAATCGAAAACATAACTGTAAAACAAGACTCCCCCCGGATTGATGTTAGTATGGACGGTACCCGAGGATTCGGCTAGCCGTGGAGTGTGATTGATTGGTGGTGGGGGAGTTAAAACTTTACTTTTCTGTTTGGGAACTGCCTATAGCATGAGTAGCATGGAAGATATTGAGAACTCTTAGTCATTGCATTGACAATGAAAGCATGCCACCCAAAATTATTATCTCTGTTTTCAAAAGCTTGAGCTCTGGCACCTCTGCAAATCAATGCTTCCCTCTGCGAAGGGCCTGTCTATTTATTTTCCTGTCGAGTCATCCTCCTCTTATATATGCACCAATTAGAGAGCACCTCTGTCATTTTTATGCTTTGCTTTTGATTGATATTGAGTATGACTATGATTGGATCTTTGTTGCTATGAATTACAATGTTTAGTCAGCCCTTGATCTTTGAAAGTGCTCTGCATTTATGTTTTGCGGTCTCAGAAAGAGCTAGCGAGATACCACCTATTCATATTGCTTCATGCTTGTTTTGATTGGAGTGTTGGTATTTGAAACTCATTATTATTTGCTCGTTAGCTGATTATGCCATTGATATTAGTTTACCGTGAGACCTCCGTGTCATTTCCTTATGTGGTTAACTTGTGATCTTGCTGAAATTCTGGTTATGAGTTAGACATAGTTGCAACAACAAGATCAAACAGAGTTTGTCAAAGTTTTTCTTTCTCTCTCAGTTTGTCAACTAAGTTGCTTGAGGACAAGCAAGGTTTTAAGATTGGGGAGTTGATACGTCTCCAACGTATCTACTTTTCCAAGCTCTTTTGCCCTTGTTTTGGACTATAATTTGCATGATTTGAATGGAACTAACCTGGACTGACGTTGTTTTCAGCAGAATTGCCTTGGTGTTATTTTTGTGCAGAAATCAATGTTCTCCAAACGTCCTGAAAATTTACGGGGAGCGGTTTTGGAAAATATCAAAAATACCTGCGCCAGAATCCACCTGAGGGGGTGGGCCAGTGGGCCAGAATCCCCTGCTCTGCCACCACCCCCCTGGTGGCGGTGGGCACGCTTGTGGGGCCCACAGGCACCTGCCGCCCCTAATTCCAGCTCTATAAGTTGTCTTTTGTCCCAGAAAAAAAAGAGAAGTTTTCGTCGCATTTTCGATACTGAGGCGCTGCCACCACCTGTTCTTCATCTAGAGGGCAGATCTGGAGTCCGTCTTGGGCTCCGGAGAGGGGAAATCGTCGCCATCGTCATCATCAACCTTCTTCCCTCTCCAATTCCATGAAGCTCTTCGTCTTTCGTGAGTAATCTGTTCGTAGGCTCGCTGGACGGTGATGAGTAGGATGAGATCTATCATGTAATTGAGTTAGTTTTGATGGTGATTGATCCCTAGTATCCACTATGTTCTGAGATATGATGTTGCTACTACTTTGCCATGCTTAATGCTTGTCACTAGGGCCCGAGTGCCATGATTTCAGATCTGAAATTATTATGTTGTCACCAATATATGTGTGTTTTAGATCCGATCTTGCAAGTTGTAGTTACCTACTATGTGTTATGATCCGGCAACCCCGGAGTGACAATAACCGGAACCACTCCCGGTGATGACCATAGTTTGAGGAGTTCATGTGTTCACCAAGTGCTAATGCGTTGGTCCGGTTCTTTATTAAAAGGACAACCTTAATATCCCGTAGTTTCCTTTTGGACCTCGCTGCCACGGGAGGGATGGACAGTAGATGTCATGCAAGTTCTTTTCCCTAAGCATGTATGATGACACACGGAATGCATGCCTACATCACATTGACGAACGGGAGCTAGTCACTTATCTCTCCGTGTTATAGTTGTTGCATGATGAATATCATCCAAACAAATCACCGACCCAATGCCTACGAGTTTGTCCTACTATTGCTACTGTCGTTACTTGTCTTGCTCTGCTTCTGCTACTACTGTTGCTACTGCCGTTACTTGTCTTGCTTTGTTGCTACTACTGTTGCTACTGCCGTTACTTGTCTTGCTCTGCTGCTGCTACTACTGTTGCGGCTGTCGTTACTTGTCTTGCTCTGCTGCTACTACTACTGTTGCTACTGTTGTTACTTGCTTTGCTCTGCTGCTACTGTTGGTACTACTGTCGCTTGCTACTGTTGCTACTTGCTATTGTTGTCACTACTGTTGTTCCTTGCCACTGCCATTGCTCGTTACACTTTCGATACCCACTACTTCGCTGTTACTACTTCGCTGTTACTATTGTGCTTGCAGATACTAATCTTTCAGGTGTGGTTGAATCTGACAAATTCAGCTGCTAATACTTGAGAGTATACTCTCACCTCCTGACTGGCGTACCTACAAATTGGGTCGAATACTCTACCCTCGAAAACTGCTGCGAACCCACGCGCTGGTGGGCCATCGACAACATTCTTCCAGTTTCATTGCTGGGGAGTGCTATCAGCATTCTTCTGGTGCCGTTGCAGGAGAAGGTTAGTTGTTATAAGTATTCGTCTAGCTAACACTAGAGATTGCAGGATCAGCCCTTTTCTGGAGCTATTGCCAGGGAAGCACAGCTGACGTCAGGCAGCTTGTTTCTTATGGGCAGAAAAATATTTTTCAGGGAAGTAGTAGATCATATCCTGGGGACTATGCACACAACCAGGAGCAAGGGAAGTGAACCAAGTCTTAGCATCATCCTTTAGCGAAAAAGGAAACAGCTTAAGGATATAGTAGTGGCGGATCTTTTCCTCACTCGTGCATAGGGTGGCTATATCGTGCAACTTAGTAAGATGTGCTACAACTGTTCCAGACTCATAACCATGAAAAGGATCAGATTCGACCAAAGTGATTAACTCAGGGTCGACAGAGAATTCATAATCCTTATCGGTCACAAAGATACGCGAAGTAGAAAACTTTGGGTCGTATTTCATCCTAGCGTTCAGAGATTTTTCTTTCCACTTGCGCAGTAATTTCTCAAGATCATAGCTATCCTTACAAGCAAGAAAGTCATCGGCTATCTCTCCCTCCATAACATAACCCTCAGGTATGTCAGGCAATTCATATCTAGGAGAGCTAGTTCCAAAAGGTGAAATAGCAGGTTCTACTTCAATAATCTCAACAGTTTCAGAAGTATCATCACATTCAGCAGCAACTCTAGCAATTTGTGCATCAAGGAATGCACCTTGTGGCAAAGCAATATCAAGCAAAGCATCATCACAAGCATCATGGATAGCAGAAGTAGCATCATCAAGCACATGCGATATATCAGAATTTCTAGAAGGTGGTGGTGTCGCAAAGTTACTCATAACTGAAGGTGAATCAAGTGCACAGCTAGATGGCAGTTCCTTACCTGTCCTCATAGTTGAGGGCAAGACTTTAGTTTTTGGATCTCTCGGATTCCTCATAGTGATCAACAGACGTAAATCCCAAGTGACTCAGAGAATATAGCTATGCCTCCCCGGCAACGGTGCCAGAAAATAGTCTTGATAACCCACAAGTATAGGGGATCACAACAGTTTTCGAGGGTAGAGTATTCAACCCAAATTTGTTGATTCGACACAAGGGGAAGCCAAAGAATATTCTCGAGTATTAGCAGTTGAGTTGTCAATTCAACCACACTTGAAAGACTTAGTATCTGCAGCAAAGTTTCAGTAGGAAAGTAGTGTGATAGCAAAGTAGCAATGGTAACAGTAGCAGTGACAGCAGTAGCGGTAACAGTAGCAGCAGTGACAGCAGTAGCGGTAACAATAGCAACAGTGAAAGCAGTAGCGGCAAAGTAATGTAGCAAGGACCAATAGGAAAAGACTCGTAGGCATTGGACCGGTGATGGATAATTATGCCGGATGACATTCATCATGCAACAGTTATAACATGGGGAGATATGTAACTAGCTCCAGATCATTAATGTAATGTAGGCATGCATTCCGTATATACTCATACGTGCTTATGAAAAGAACTTGCATGACATCTATTGTCCATCCCTCCCGTGGCAGTGGGGTCCTAATGGAAACTACGGGATATTAAGGTTCTCCTTTTAATAGGGAACCGATACAAAGCATTAGCACTTAGTGAATACATGAACTCCTCATACTATGGTCATCTCCGGGAGTGGTTCCGGCTATTGTCACTCCGGGGTTGCCGGGTCATAACACACAGTAGGTGACTACAACTTGCAAGATAGGATCAAGAACACACATATATTGATGAAAACATAATAGGTTCAAATCTAAAATCATGGCACTCGGGCCCTAGTGACAAGCATTAAGCATGGCAAAGTAGTAGCAACATCAATCTCAGAACATAGTGGATACTAGGGATCAATCCCCATCAAAACTAACTCGATTACATGATAGATCTCATCCAACCCATCACCGTCTAGCAAGCCTACGATGAGATTACTCACGAACGGTGAAGAGCATCATGGAATTGGCGATGAAGGAAGGTTTGTGATGACGACGGTGACGATCTCCCCTCTTCGAAGCCCAGAACGGACTCCAGATCTGCCCTCGAGAGGAAGAACAGGTGGTGGCGGCGCCTCCGTATCGTAAAATGCGATGAACTTTTCTCCTTGATTTTTTCTAGGCGAAAGGGACTAAATAGAGCTGGAGTTGGAGGAGGCGGAGCCCAGAGGTCCCCACAAGCGTGTTAAGCGCGGCCAGGGGGGTCGCGCCTCCTGGGCTTGTGGGCTCCTCGTTGCACGTCTCCGGTTGATTCTTGCGCCAGTATTTTTTATATATTCCACAAAAAATCCTCGTAAATTTCCAGGTCATTCCGAGAACTTTTATTTCTGCGCAAAAACAACACCATGGCATATGTGCTGAAAACGACGTTAGTCCGGGTTAGTTCCATTCAAATCATGCAAATTAGAGTCCAAAACAAGGGCAAAAGAGTTTGGAAAAGTAAATACGATGGATTTCAGATCTGAACCTATTATGTTTTCATCAATATATGTGTGTTCTTGATCCTATCTTGCAAGTTGTAGTCACCTACTATGTGTTATGACCCGGCAACCCCGGAGTGACAATAGCCGGAACCACTCCCGGAGATGACCATAGTATGAGGAGTTCATGTATTCACTATGTGCTAATGCTTTGTTCCAGTTCTCTATTAAAAGGAGACCTTAATATCCCTTAGTTTCCATTAGGACCCCCTACCACAGGAGGGATGGACAAAAGATGTCATGCAAGTTCTTTTCCATAAGCACGTATGACTAAATATGGAATACATGCCTACATTACATTAACGAACTGGAGCTAGTTGCATATCACCCTATGTTATAACTGTTACATGATGAATGCCATCCCACATAATTATCCATCTTCGATCCAATGCCTACGAGCTTTTCCTATACTGGTCCTTGCTAAGTTACTTTACCGCTACTGATGTCACACTTGCTATACAAATTACTACTCCTACTGTTACCGCCGCTACCATTACTATCATACTACCTTGCTACTAAAACTTTGTTGTAGATACTAAGTCTTTTAGGTGTGGTTGAATCGACAACTCAACTGCTAATACTCGAGAGTATTGTTTGGCTTCCCTTGTGTCGAATCAATAAATTTGGGTTGAATACTCTACCCTCGAAAACTGTTGCGATCCCCTATACTTATGGGTTATCAATGAACAATGTAAAACTTTGTATGTTGGTTCTTTCGATGTATGTGATGTGATTGATGAACAAATGGCATTGATGAACTTTATATGTATATCATATATGTGATGTGAACTATATATATATGTGTTGTGAACTATACGTAATATGTGTGCTGTGAAATATATGTATATCATATAAGTGCTGTGGAATAACATAAAATAAACAAAACAGTGACAATATGGGCTTAGGATACCCAAAAGAGACAGTTGGGTACACGTTATATCTCAGACCCGAATGCAAAGTGTTTGTCGCTAAAAATGGAACATTTCTTGAGAAAGAGTTTGTCTCAAAATAATTGAGTGGGAGGAAGATAGAACTTGATGAGGTTGTTGAACCTTCACTTCAATCGGAGGGAAGCGCAGGCGGAAGGTTGTTTATTTGGAGCCTACATCAATTGAAGAGGAAGCTAATGATGATGATCATGAAGCTTCAGATCAAGTTGTTCTCGAACCTCGTAGGTCAACAAGGGCACGCATCGCTCCTGAGTGGTATGGTAACCTTGTCTTAACAGTCATGTTGTTGGACAACAATGAACCTAGGAGTTATGCAAATGCGATGGTGGGCCTGGATTCTAGCAAATGGTTAGAAGCCATGAAATCCGAGATAGGATCCATGTATGAAAAGAAAGTGTGGACTTTGGAAGTAATTACCTGAAGGGCGAAAGGCCATTCATCATAAATGGATCTTTAAGAAGAAGACGGACACCGACGGTAATATCACTGTTTATAAAGCTTGACTTGTGGCAAAGGGTTTTTCACAAGTTCAAGGAGTTGACTACGATGAGACTTTCTCACCCGTAGCGATGTTTAAGTCCATCAGAATCATGTTAGCAACAACTGCATTTTTTTATTATGAAATTTGGTAGATGGATGTCAAAACAGCGTTCCTTAACGGTTTCCTTAAGGAAGAGTTGTATATGATGCAACCTAAAGGTTTTGTCAATCTAGATAATGCTAACAAAGTGTGCAAGCTCCAGCGATCCATTTATGGACTCGTGCAAGCATCTCTGAGTTGGAATCAACATTTTGATGAGGTGATAAAGGCATTTGGGTTTATACAAGTTTATGGAGAAGCTTGTATTTACAAGAAAGTGAGTGGGAGCTCTACAACATTTCTAATATTATATGTGGATGACATATTGTTGACTGGAAACAATATAGAATTTTAGGGAAGCGTAAAGAATTATTTGAACAGGAGTTTTTCAATGAAGGGCCTAGGAGAAGCTGCTTACATATTAGGCATCAAGATCTATAGAGATGGATCGAGACGCTTAATAGGACTTCCACACATCACATACCTTGACAAAGTTTTGAAGAAGTTAAAAATGGATCAATCCAAGAAAGGGTTCTTGCCTATTTTGCAAGGTGTGAAGTTGAGTAAGACTCGTTGCCCAGTGACTACAGAAGATAGAGAAAAGATGAGTGTCATCCCCTATGCTTTAGCCATAGTCCTGATGTCAGCCTTGCCATAAGTATGGCGGGAAGGTTTCAAAGTGATCTAGGAATGGAACACTAGGCAGTGGTCAAGAATATTCTGAAGTACCTGAAATGGACTAAGGAAATGTTTCTCGTGCATGGAGGTGATCAAGAGCTCATCGTAAAGGGTTACATCAATGCAAGCATTGACACTAATCCGGATGACTCTAAGTCGCAAATCGGATACGTGTATATTCTCAATGGGGGTGCGGTAAGTTGGTGTAGTTCCAACCAAAGTGTGGTAGCTGATTCTACATGCGAAGCAGAGTGCATAGCTGCCTCGAAGGCGGCAAAAGAAGGTGTCTGAATGAAGGAGTTCATGACAGATCTTGGAGTGGTGCCTAGTGCACTGGATCCAATGACTCTGCTCTCTGACAACACTGGTGCCTTTGCTCTAGCCAAGGAACCAAGGTTTCAAAAGAGGACCAGACACATAAAGCGATGCTTCAATTCCATCCGCAATTAGATCAAGGAGGAGGACATAAATATTTGCAAAGTGCACACAGATCTGGATGTTGCAGACCCGTTGACTAAGCCTCTTCCACGAGCGAAACATCATCAACACTTGAATTGTATGGGTGTTAGATTCATTACAGTGTAAATCACATTGTGATGTGAGCTAGATTATTGACCCTAGTGCAAGTGGAAGACTGTTGGAAATATACCCAAGAGGCGACAACAAATAATTATTATTATATTTCCTTGTTCAATATAATTGTTTGTTATCCATGCTAGAATTGTATTGATTGGAAACTCAAATACATGTGTGGGTACATAGACAACACACTGTCCCTAGTGAGCCTCTAAGGACTAGCTCATTGATCAAAGATGGTCAAGGTTTCCTGACCATAGACATGAGTTTTCATTTGATAATGGGATCACATCATTAGGAGAATGATGTTATGGACAAGACCCAAACTATAAATGTGGCATATGATTGTGTGAGTTTCCTCCTGCTGTTTTCTGCATGTCAAGTATATGTTCCTATGACTATGAGATCAGGCAACTCCCGGGCACCGGATGAATGCCTTGTGAGTATCAAACGTCACAACGTAACTCGTTGAATATAAAGGTGATCTACAGGTATCTCCAAGGGTGTCTTTTGGGTTGGCATGAATCGAGACTGGGATTTGTAACTCCGTATGACGGAGAGGTATCTCTGGGCCCACTCTGTAATACAACATCACAATGAGCTTGCAAGAAATGTGACTAAGGAATTGTTCACGGGATCTTGTATTACAGAACGAGTAAAGAGACTTGGCGTTACAAGATTGATCTAGGTATGGACATACCAACTATCGAATCTCGGGCAAGTAACATACCGATGAACAAAGGGAACAACATGTGGGATTGATTGAATCCTTGACATTGAGGTTCAACCGATGAAAGATCTTTGAAGAGTATGTAGGAACCAACATGGGCATCCAGATCCCGCTATTGGTTATTGACCGGAGAGTGTCTCGGCCATGTCCGCATAGTTCTCGAACCCGCAGGGTCTACACACTTAAGGATCCGTGCTAATATAAGCATAGTTGAGTCATTGTGTTGGTGACCGAAGGTTGTTCGGAATCCCGGATGAGATCCCGGAGGTGACGACGAACTCCAGAATAGTCCGGAGGTGAAGATTAATATATAGGATGAAGGTCATCGGAGTCCAGAAGTGTTCAGAGGTGTACCGAGGGATTCATGGAGTGCCGAAAGGGGTTTCGGGAGGCCCCGACAATTTTTGGGGGGATCATGGGCCAAGGAGAGGTGGCATCGCAGCCTATCGGGGGGCTAGGCGCAGCCCCTCTCCCCAACTACTTCGGTTGAAGGGGTGTGGGCCTCTCCTTGGGGTGCTACGATCCCAACTTGGGTGGCAAGGCACCCAAGTGGAGGGGCCGTCCTAACCCTAGCCGCTGCCTCTCCCTTCCCTTGGTCGCAGGCCCCTTGGGGGTAATCCTAGGGCGCCCTCCCCTCTCCCTTCCTCCTATATATAGAGAGGTAGAGAGGGCAGCCGCACGACAATCTTGCCGTGGCGCTGCACATCCTCTCCCTTGTATTTTCTCTCCTCTAGAACCCCACAGTAAAGCCCTGCTGAGCTGTCACGACCAACACCTCACCATGTTGTCGTGCTATGAGAGGACTCGGGCTACGACTTCACCATCACTCGCTGGATCGAGGAGGTGAACCCGTCACCTAGTTGTACGTGTGTTTAACGTGGAGGTGTTGTCCGTTCGACACTTCATCGGGAGATCGCAGGACGGTCCGTGATTGGATCACGAAGATGTACCACTACATCAATCGCTTTCTTGAACACTTTCGCTTAGCGATCTACAAAGGTATGTAGATGCAATCTCTCTCTCGTAGATGGTCATCACCATGGATAGGTCTTGTTTGCATGTAGGAAACTTTGTGTTTCCCATGCAACAGTCCCCAACAGCTGGTCTTTTAAAACAACCACTGAATCCTGCTGACTCGGATTATCGGGAATCATTTCCCTCATCTAGCGATTCTTCTTCCACAAAGTTGTTGCCTCTCATTGTTAACCAAGGGTAAGTTTCCCCTCTTTTAGTGGCATATGCCTCGCTATGTGGTTTTTCCTAAAGTTTACTATGTTTTCTTGTTTTATAGAGCCGGGGCCTAGACATGGAATGTTGGCAACTCTTTTTTTATTCTTGAGACGGAGGATTTAGATATGGCGGTTTCCACTGTCACCGGGCATGGTAAAAATTGTCACGAGAGTCGAGTCGATTTACCTCAACTTGAGGTTGGGAAAAACATTGCTTCCTCTCCATGTGTCGAAACTGACCCGACAATCATTGATCCTCCTTCCAAGCATGTCCTTTGTGATACTGATGCAAAATTGGTTATCCTTGGGTCAAACTATGTTGATCCTAGGCCTTCTAACGTATTGGAAAAGAAATCCATGAAAGAAGGATATGTCCCATCTGATGAGGGGAAAGGTAAACTTCAGTCTCTATCCCTTGGTGTTGAAGAATTATACACTCGTTATCTTGAGCGTCTTTCCGCAAGCCGTCAAATGGAAGCTGGCCTAGTAAGAACAATAAAGATGAAGTGTGAGGTAAGACATGCACCTCATATGCACATATTCTCCTGTAGCCCCCGAGGGTCGGCTCATCTTCTTGAGATGAGTCGGGTCTTTATAACTTATATGAAATTTTGAACTCGACCTATAGCCCCCAAGGGTCGGCTCATCTTCCTGAGATGAGTCGGATCTTTATAACATATTTGAAATTTTGAACTCGGCCTGTAGCCCCCAAGGACCGACTCATTTTCTTGAGATGAGTCGGGTCTTTATACCTTATTTGAAAATTTGGACTCGACCTGTAGCCCCCAAGGGCCGGCTAATCTTCTTGAGATAAGTTGGGTCTTTTAATCATTATGTAAGCTAAAAAGAAACTGATATGCATTAGCCCCCAAGTGCCAAGCAAATTGTTTGAAATCTGCTTGGGACTTGTTTTCATAATTGTCATCCTATACTTTTTGTAGGAAAACTTGACATCTACTGAATCAAAAATCTCAGATTTGACCAAAGCTCTCAAACTGGGTCAACTCGCCCAAGTAGAACTTGAAGAAAGATTGTGTCTATCTTTGGAGCAAACAGAGAATATCAAGGCTAGCTTTGTGGTAGAAAAAGAGTCATTTCAAAATGAAAAGGTTGCCTTGATAAAATGCTCCACTAATGCCGAAAGTAAGATGAAAATTGTCTCTAAAGAGTTGTCCAAGCTTAGAAAGCATATCGACCAGATGACTCACGCTATCTTTGGTGAGTGCTTGTGGAGCTTTTCAACTTTTTGCCTGCCAACGTCAATATTGGGGCTCCTTATGTGTTTTTCTTCCTTTGCAGGTTTTCGTATACGCGATCTCTAGGAAAATTGCTTGCTTAAGCTTAAAGCCATGTACGTTCTGAATGAGAAGTTGTAAACGGGAGTTTGTGCGCCATAAAGGCTATTGCTGGGAATAAAGAGCCGGTCACACTTATCAAAGATCTCCTCACGTTCCTTTTTACGATCCCAAGACAGATTGGGGAGCTCAGAAGATCAGATGCCCGTGCTGGAGCCACTTATTCCTTAAGCCGTGCTCTCGCTTACTCATCTGAGCTTGAACTGGCAGAAATGTTAGAAGGATTGCCGGAACTAAAGCCTGATGGCTCGCCTTTCAAATAACATGACTATCGTCAGAGCGTATCTGCAGCCCAAAAATTGGTGACGCAACTTGTAAGTCACATGTCCTTGAAGAGTTATCATCTTGCCTACGACTGAAACAATGATAATATTCAACCACCTAAATTTAAATCAGTTGGTCTCACTCCGCAGCGTCACAAGCAACTCTTTGCTCTTGATGCTGATACATCACCAATCTTCAATGAGGAAGCCATGTTGAAGCCTTGGCTCATTTTAATTGGAATTTGGATGACCTTCAAATAATAGAGTCGGGGCCTCAAGTAGAAGATCAGTTAAAGACATCCCAAGCTAAGAACCAAGACAAAGCTTAAACTCAAAAGTTATAGAAACTTTGAATTTCCATCACTTGGGCCTAGAGCAACTTGTTATATATTTGACTCGCCTTCGTGCATCTTTGCGAGTACATGAGTTAGATAACCTTGTATGCTCTGAATCTATTTTTCCTCAAGTTCAGTCATCATTGCTTGTATTTATCCCACTTATTCGTTGAATAGATACTATATTTATACTTGAAAACCTTAAGTAATGATAACGAGAAAAATCGGGCTCAGTGAGACATAGTAAAAATAGACCAACTTTCAAAGTTCTAGTCTTTAATGAAGCAGGCGTAATAACCCATGGTTTATGCACACTTTCAATATGTTGGCTCTCACATGACATACCCATGTTTTAACCTTGCTAATTCAGGGTCCATAATGGATTGATTAGTCAAGAGTACATGGAGTCACCTTCTTCGAAGTCGCCAAAGCATACCGGCAGGTTTAACCATTTTGTGGTGTCTTTGCCAATCAAGAGGGTAGGAAAGCTAAACTCAATGAGTTAGAAGCCCCCAAGTGACCTATGATCAATAAAAAGGACTTGCATAGGATTGTAGAAGACAATGCTATTTTTCTCGTAATCCCCCTTGTAATGTGAATAACAAAGGCTCATACTCAATTTTGTAGCTAGAAGATGACCTTTATTAAATTCAAAATATCATAGAAGTTTTACAAGAAATAAAGAGTCGGCGGCTCTATATATAATAAAGTCGTAGATGAGCAATGTTCCAGGGGCGTGTTCTCTCTGCTTTAGTGGTGTTCTTACTGGGTCATAAATCGATCAGGTAATATGAACTGTTGTTGAGATTTTTGTTGACAATGAACGGTCCTTCCAAGGGTGGTGAAAGTTTATGCATCCATGTGTGATCTCGGATGAGCCGGAGAACCAAGTCATCTTCCTAAAAGGTTCGGCTTTTAACCCTACGGCTATGGTAGCGACATAGGTCTTGTTGGTATATGGCTCACGTAGGTGTTGCTAAGTCTCTCTCCTCCTCCAAAGGATCCAAAGAATCTTGCCTTGCCCCTTCGTTGTCGCCCTCAACATAGGCGGCGACTCTAGGAGAGTCATGTCGAATATCATTTGGGAGCACCGCCTCAGCACCATAGACCAAGAAAAAGGGCATATACCTAGTGGATCTCTCTAGAGTAGTATTAATGCTCCTAATAACTGAGGGAATCCCCTCCACCCAACAACCTAGAGTTCGCGTCAATGGGACCATAAGCCGAGGTTTAATTCCTCTCAAAGTTTCTTAATTTGCCCTTTCAGGTTGCCCTTTAGATTGTAGGTGCGCCACGGCTGCCAAATCAAGTCGGATGTGTTCCTTCTAGCAGAATTATTCCATATCCCCTTGATACATCCATTTTGCATCATGCTTTTATGTTGATATTTATCGCTTTATGAGCTGTTATTACACATTACGGTATATGCCTTTTCTCTCTTATTTTATAAGGTTTACATTAAGAGGGAGAACGCCGACAGCTGGAATTCTGGGCTGGAAAAGGAGCAAGTTTGAGATACCTATTCTGCACAACTCCCAAAGCCGTAAAAATCAACGAGGAATTATTTTGGAATTTATAAAAAATACTAGGCAGAAGAAGTATTGGAGGGGAGCCACCAGGAGGCCACAAGCCTGCGAGGCGCGCCCTACCCCCCTAGTCGCGCCTGGGCGGCTTGTGGGCCCCCTGTTACCCCACCGGCTCCCATCTTCTGCTATATGGAGGGTTTCGTCCCAGAAAAAATTAGGACAAGGCTTTCGGGAGGAGACGCCGCCGCCATGAGGCGGAACTTGAGAAGAACCAATCTAGAGCTCCGGCAGGGCCGTCCTGCCGGGGAAACTTCCCTCCCGGAGGGGGAAATCGTCACCATCGTCATCACCAACACTCCTCTTATCAAAGGGGACTCATCTCCATCAACATATTCATCAGCACCATCTCATCTCCAAACCCTAGTTCATCTCTTGTAACCAATCTCCATCTCGCGACTCCGATTGGTACTTGTAAGGTTGCTCGTAGTGTTAATTACTCCTTGTAGTTGATGCTAGTTGGATTACTCGGTGGAAGATCATATGTTCAGATCCTTAATGCTATTCAATACCTCTATGATCATGAACATAATTATGCTTTGTGAGTAGTCACTTTTTCTCCTGAGGACATGGGATAAGTCTTGCTATAAGTAGTCATGTGAATTTGGTATTCGTTCGATATTTTAATGCGGTGTATGTTGTCTTTCCTCTAGTGGTGTTATGTGAATGTCGACTACATAACACTTCACCATTATTTGGGCCTAGAGGAAGGCATTGGGAAGTAATAAGTAGATGATGGGTTGCTAGAGTGAGAGAAGCTTAAACACTAGTTTATGTGTTGCTTCATAAGGGGCTGATTTGGATCCACTAGTTTAATATTATGGTTAGACTTTGTCTTAATTCCTCTTTCGTAGTTGCGGATGCTTGCGAGAGGGGTTAATCATAAGTGGGATGTTTGTCCAAGTAAGAGCAGAACCCAAGCACCGGTCCACCCGCACATCAAACTATCAAAGTAGCGAACATGAATCATATGAACATGATGAAAACTAGCTTGACAGAAACTCCCATGTGTCCTCGGGAGCGCTTTACCTCATATAAGAGTTTGTCCAGGCTTGTCCCTTGCTACAAAAGGGATTGGGCCATCTTGCTGCACCTTTGTTACTATTGTTACTTGCTACTCGCTACGAATTATCTTATCACACAACTATCTGTTACCGATAATTTCAGTGCCTGCAGAGAATACCTTGTGAAAACGACTTGTAAGTTCCTTCTGCTCCTTGTTGGGTTCGACACTCTTACTTATTGAAAGGACTAGATAGACCCCCTACACTTGTGGGTCATCAAGAATCTTTTCTGGCGCCGTTGCCGGGGAGTGAAGCGCCTTCGGAAGTGGAATTTTGTAAGGAAACATTTATATAGTGTGCTGAAATTTCTTGTCACTGGTCACTATGGAAACTAATCCTTTGGGGAGCTTGTTTGGGGTATCTTCATCTCGAACGGAAGAACAAGGAGTTGCTTCTCAACCTACTGCACCTACTAAAAATATTTATTACGAAATTCCTTCGGGTATGCTAGAGAAACTGTTGGCTAATCCTTTTACAGGAGATGGAACATCACATCCCGACTTGCATCTAATCTATGTAGATGAAGTTTGTGGTTTATTTAAGCTTGCAGGTTTGCCCGAGGATGAGGTCAAGAAGAAGGTCTTTCCCTTATCTTTGAGGGGTAAAGCATTGACATGGTATAGGCTATGTGATGATACTGGATCATGGAACTACAACCGATTGAAATTGGAATTTCATCAAAAGTTTTATCCTATACATTTGGTACATCGTGATCGTAATGATATCTATATTTGTTGGCCTCATGATAGAGAAAGTATCGCTCAAGCTTGGGGAGGCTTAATTCAATGTTATATTCATGCCCCAACCATGAGCTCTCGAGAGAAATTATTATTCAGAACTTTTATGCTCGGCTTTCTCATGATAATCGCACCATGCTTGACACTTCTTGTACCGGTTCGTTTATGAAGAGAGATATTGACTTCAAATGGAATTTATTGGAAAGAATTAAACGCAACTCTGAAGATTGGGAGTTTGATGAAGGTAAGGAGTCAGTTATGAAACTGAAGTTCGATTGCGTTAAATCCTTCGTTGAAACAAATACTTTTTGTGATTTTAGCGCTAAACATGGACTTGACTCTGAGATAGTAGCTTCATTATGTAAATCATTTACTGCTCATATTAATCTCCCTAAAGAGAAGTGGTTTAAATATCATCCTCCCATAGAAGTCAGTGTAGTTAAACCCAATCCAGTTGAAGAGAAAGTCATTTCTTATAATGATCCTATTGTTCCTAGTGCTTACATTGAGAAACCACCTTTCTCTGTTAGAATAAAGGATCATGCTAAAGCTTCAACTGTGATACGTAAGAGCTACATTAGAACACCTTTACCCCCTGAGCAAATTAAAGTTGAACCTAGCATTGCTATTATCAAAGATCTCATGTCCAACAATGTTGATGGGCATGTTATTCACTTCTGTGAAGATGCTGCTAGAATTGTTAAACCTCATGCTAGAGACAAACATAAGCTTGTTGTTGGCATGCCTGTTGTTTCTATGAAGATAGGAGATCATTATTATCATGGTTTATGTGACGTGGGTGCTAATGTTAGTGCAATAACTCGATCTTTATATGATTAAATTAAAGACAAGATTGCACCTGTCGAGATGGAATCTATTGATGTTACTATTCAGCTTGCCAATAGAGATACTATCTGCCCTTTGGGAATTGTTAGAGATGTTGAAGTCTTCTGTGGTAAAACTAAGTATCCTACTGATTTTCTCGTTCTTGCTACCACACAAGATAGCTTTTGTCCCATCATATTTTGCAGACCTTTCCTCAATACTGTTAATGCTCAGATTGATTGTGAGAAACAAATTGTCACTGTTGGCTTTCAAGGTGTGTCACATGAATTTAATTTCTCCAAGTTTGGTAGACAACCTCATGAAAAAGAATTGTCTAGTAAGGATGAAATTATTGCTCTAGCTTCTATTGATGTGCCTCCTACTGATCCTTTAGAGCAATTTTTGCTTGAGCGTGAAAATGATATGCATATGGATGAAAGGAATGAGATAGATACAACTATCTTTGAACAACATCCTATCCTTAAGAATAATTTGCTTGTTGAATTACTTGGAGATCCACCTCCACCAAAGGGTGATCCTGTGTTTGAGCTTAAACAATTACCTGATACTCTGAAGTATGCTTATCTCGATGAAAAAGAGATATATCCTGTTATTATTAGTGCTAGCCTTTCAGAGCATGAAGAAAAAAAATTATTGAAAACTCTGAGGAAGCACCGTGCTGCTATTGGATATACTCTTGATGATCTTAAGGGCATTAGTCCCACTCTATGCCAGCATAATATTAAAACTCTTCCTGATTCCAAACCAGTTGCCGATCATCAACGAAGATTAAATCCTAAGATGAAATAGGTAGTAAGAAAAGAAATACTAAAGCTCCTGGAAGCAGGTATTATCTATCTTGTTTCTCATAGTGATTGGGTAAGTCCGATGCATTGCGTCCCTAAGAAGGGAGGCATTACCGTTGTCCCTAATGATAAAGATGAATTGATCCCACAGAGAATTGTTACTTGCTATAGGATGGTAATTGATTTTAGGAAATTGAATAAAGCCACTAGGAAAGATCACTACCCTTTGGCTTTTATTGACCAAATGCTAGAAAGATTGTCTAAACACACACACTTTTGCTTTCTAGATGGTTATTCTGGTTTCTCCCAAATACCGGTTGCACAATCTGGTCAGGAGAAAACCACATTTACCTGCCCTTTCGGTACCTTTGCTTATAGACGTACGCCTTTTGGTTTATGTAGTGCACCTGCTACCTTTCAAAGATGAATGATGGCTATATTCTCTGACTTTTGTGAAAATATTGTTGAGGTTTTCATGGATGATTTCTCTGTTTACGGGTCTTCTTTTGATGATTGCCTGAGCAACCTTGATCGAGTTTTGCAGAGATGTAAAGATACCAACCTTGTCTTGAATTGGGAGAAGTGCGACTTTATGGTTAATGAAGGCATCCTCTTAGGATATAAAATTTCTGAAAGAGGTATTGAAAGGACGTGGATGTCGCCTAGAGGGGGGTGAATAGGCGCTTTAAAATAATTAAGGTTTAGGCTTGAACAAATGCGGAATAAAACTAACGTTTAATATGTCAAGCACAAAACCTACAAACAACTAGGCTCACCTATGTGCACCAACAACTTATGCTAAGCAAGATAAACAACTAAGTGATAGCAAGATATATTACAATAAACAATATGTCTATCACTTAGTAAAGTGCGTAAGTAAAGGGTTCGGGTAAGAGATAACCGAGGCACGGGGAGACGATGATGTATCCCGAAGTTCACACCCTTGCGGATGCTAATCTCCGTTAGAGCGATGTGGAGGCACAATGCTCCCCAAGATGCCACTAAGGCCACCGTAATCTCCTCACGCCCTCGCACAATGCAAGATGCCGTGATTCCACTAAGGGACCCTTGAGGGCGGTCACCGAACCCGTACAAATGGCAAACCTTGGGGGCGGTCACCGAACCCGTACACGTGGCAACCCTTGGGGGCGGTTACCGGTACCCGTAGAAATTGCTCGGGGCAATCTCCACAACCTAATTGGAGACCCCGACGCTTGCCCGGAGCTTCACACCACAATGATTGAGCTCCGAGACACCACCAAGCTTCTAGGACGCCAAAGAATCCACGAAGAACAATATCTAGGGTACTAAGTACCAAAGGTAATAAGCTTCTCAAACTTCACTTCCACGTATCACCGTGGAGAACTCAAACCGATGCAACTAATGCAATGGCAAGAACACACGAAGTGGTCAAGTCCCTCACACTCAAATCCCTCCACAACAATTAACGCTATGGAGAAATATGAGAGGAAGAACAAGGAGCTCACAAAGAACTCCAAGATCAAGATCCAAGGGGTTCCCCTCACATAAAGGAGAAAGTGATTGGTGGAGATGTGGATCTAGATCTCCTCTCTCTTTTCCCACAAGAACAAGCAAGAATAATTGGAGGGATTGAGAGTAAGCAAGCTCTAAGAATGTCAACAATGGAGGTAGAACAAGAGCTCAATGAATGGATGAAACCAAGGGGGAAGAAGACCCCCTTTATATAGTGGGGGAAGGAATCAGACCGTTACCCCTACTCTCTGCCCGAGCTCCAGCGGTACTACCGCTGGCTGCAGCGGTACTACCGCTAGCACTCCAGCGCTACTACCGCTGACCAGGGGCGGTACTACCGCCAGCTAGCGGTACTACCGCCGGTACTCCAGCGGTACTACCGCTGGGCCCCTGGTAGTGCAAAGGCACTACCACCGCCAAGAAAGTCTTCGCAAAAAGGTCCGTCCACGAACAACCGCTAGGCAGGCGGTACTAAGCTCCTCGAGCAGTACTACCACTGACCAGGGGCGGTACTACCGCCAGCTAGCGGTACTACCGCTGGCCCCAGCGGTACTACCGCTGGGCCCCTGGTAGTGCAAAGGCACTACCACCGCCAAGAAAGTCTTCGCAAAAAGGTCCGTCCACGAACAACCGCTAGGCAGGCGGTACTAAGCTCCTGGAGCGGTACTACCGCTGACTAGGGGCGGTACTACCGCCAGCTAGCGGTACTACCGCCGGTACTCCAGCGGTACTACCGCTGGGCCCCTGGTAGTGCAAAGGCACTACCACCGCCAAGAAAGTCTTCGCAAAAAGGTCCGTCCACGAACAACCGCTAGGCAGGCGGTACTAAGCTCCTCGAGCAGTACTACCACTGACCAGGGGCGGTACTACCGCCGGCTGCAGCGGTACTACCGCTGGCCCCAGCGGTACTACCGCTGGGCCCCTGGTAGTGCAAAGGCACTACCACTGCCAAGAAAGTCTTCGCAAAAAGGTCCGTCCACGAACAACCGCTAGGCAGGCGGTACTAAGCTCCTGGAGCGGTACTACCGCTGACTAGGGGCGGTACTACCGCCAGCTAGCGGTACTACCGCCGGCTGCAGCGGTACTACCGCTGGGCCCCTAGTAGTGCAAAGGCACTACCACCGCCAAGAAAGTCTTCGCAAAAAGGTCCGTCCACGAACAACCGCTAGGCAGGCGGTACTAAGCTCCTGGAGCGGTACTACCGCTGACCAGGGGCGGCACTACCGCCAGCCAGCGGTACTACCGCTAGGGCCAGCGGTACTACCGCTAGGTCCAGCGGTACTACCGCTCGCCACTGAAACAACCATAACTTTCGCATACGAGCTCCGAATCGAGCAAACCCAAGCTTGTTGGATTCAGGACGACAAGAGCTATCCAAACAGGGATATAGAGATGTGAGATCTCTATGAATGAAGAATCGGCAAAAACTCCAACATCGAAAACATCATAGTAGATGCATATGGACTCCGTTTTCGATGAACTCAAGCTTGTCACGAAGATGACCATAAGCTCTAAACCTCACAAAGAGAAACACCAAACAAGAACCAAGAAGTATGATGCAAGGATGCAAATGGTTTGAGCTCTCAACGAACGATACGATCAAGCTACTCACTCGAGAGCCCCCCTTGATAGTACAGCAATCTATCCTAACCAGAAAACCTATCAAGGGCAAACCTATACCTTGCACCTCGTCCTCTTGAGCTAGATGATGATGATCTTGACTTCCTCAAGATGGACCACCTTTCTTGATTGCGTTGGCTTGATGAAGACTAGTTGATTGCTCCCCCATACTCACTATGGGTGAGCCACTCTTCAGCATATCTTCACAAGTCCATTACCACCACAATGGACGGCAAGCTTCAAGCATGATATCTTCGTGCTGATCCACTTGAACTTGCACATCGCAATCTTGATGACGATCACAACTTGACGTCATACTTCATGGGTTGTATGAGATCTTCTCTTTGACGCAAGCCCATGGAAACACAACTAACCCCCACAAAGAACTCTCACGAAGACCATGGGTTAGTACACAAACACGTAATGGACAATGCTTACCATACCATGGGATCACTTGATCCCTCTCGGTACATCTTGTACGCTTTGTGTGTTGATCATCTTGATTTACTCTTTGTCTGAGATCTTGATAAACCTTGTGTCTCTATGACCATTCTTTGGATAATACTCAAGCCCATGGAAACACACCTAACCCCACATATAACTCTCACAAAGACCATGGGTTAGTACACAAATACGTAATGGACAATGCTTACCATACCATGGGATCACTTGATCCCTCTCGGTACATCTTGTACGCTTTGTGTGTTGATCATCTTGATTTACTCTTTGTCTGAGATCTTGATCAACCTTGTGTCTCTATGACCATTCTTTGGATAATACCTTGAATACCACCTTGGTCATCATATAAACTCCTTGAACCCAACAGATGGACTTCAAGAAGTGCCTATGGACAGATCCTATAAATATAACTTAAGGCGACCATTAGTCCATAGGAAGTGTCATCAATTACCAAAACCACATATGGAGATATATGCTCTAACAGATATTGAAGTCGATAAGGCTAAAGTTGATGCGATCGAGAAAATGCCATGCCCTACAGACATTAAAGGTATAAGAAGTTTCCTTGGTCATGCTAGTTTCTATAGAAGGTTCATTAAAGACTTCTCTAAGATTTCTACGCCTCTTACCAATCTCTTGTAAAAGTATATTCCATTTGTTTTTGATGATGATTGTGAAGAAGCATTTGAAATACTTAAGAAGGCCTTGATAACTGCACCTATTCTTCAACCACCTGATTGGAACCTACCTTTTGAAATTATGTGTGATGCTAGTGATTATGTTGTTGGTGCTGTTCTAGGACAAAGAGTTGATAAGAAGTTGAATGTTATTCATTATGCTAGTAAAACTCTACACAGTGCCCAAAGAAACTATGCTACTACTGAAAAGGAATTTTTAGCAGTCAGGTTTGCATGTGAAAAGTTCAGATCTTATATTGTTGACTCCAAGGTTACTATTCACACTGATCATGCTGCTATTAAGTATCTCATGGAAAATAAAGATGCTAAAGCTAGACTTATCAGATGGGTTCTCTTTCTACAAGAATTTGATTTGCATGTTGTTGATAGGAAGGGTGCTGAGAACCCCGTAGCAGATAACTTGTCTAGGTTGGAGAATGTTCTTGATGACCCACAACCTATTGATGATAGCTTTCCTGATGAACAATTGAATGTCATCAAGGCTTCACATAGTACACCTTGGTATGCTGATTATGCAAATTATATTGTTGCTAAATATATACCACCTAGTTTCACATACCAACAAAAGAAGAAATTCTTCTTTGATTTGAGACATTACTTTTGGGATGATCCTCACCTTTATAAAGGAGGAGATGGTGTTATTAGACGTTGTGTACCTGAGTAATGAACAGGGACAGATACTACAGAAGTGTCACTCTGAGGCTTACGGAGGACACCATGCGGGAGATAGAACTGCACACAAGGTATTGCAATCCGGTTTTTATTGGCCTACTCTCTTCAAGGATGCTCGTAAGTTTGTCTTGTCTTGTGATGAATGTCAAAGAATAGGTAATATCAGTAAAAGTCAGGAAATGCTTATGAATTATTCACTTGTCATTGAACCATTTGATGTTCGGGGTTTTGATTATATGGGACCTTTTCCAAAGTCTAACAGGTATACTCATATTCTAGTTTCTGTTGATTACGTTACTAAGTGGGTAGAAGCTATCCTAACTAGTAGTGCTGATCATAACACCTCTATTAGGATGCTTAAAGAAGTTATTTTCCCTAGATTTGGAGTCCCTGGATATTTAATGACTGATGGTGGTTCACATTTTATTGAAGGCGCTTTTCGTAAAACGCTTGCTAAGTATGATGTCAACCATAGAATTGCATCTCCTTATCATCCTCAGTCCAGTGGTCAAGTAGAGCTAAGTAATAGAGAAATTAAACTAATTCTGCAAAAGACTGTTAATAGGTCTAGAAAGAATTAGTCTAAGAAGCTTGATGATGCATTGTGGGCTTATAGAACTGCTTATAAGAATCCCATAGGCATGTCTCCGTACAAAATGGTTTACGGTAAAGCATGTCATTTACCTCTTGAGCAAGAGCATAAGGCTTATTGGGCAATCAAAGAGCTCAACTTCGATTTCAAACTTGCTGGTGAGAAGAGGTTATTTGATATGAGCTCACTTGATGAATGGAGGACTGAGGCATATGAAAATGCAAAGTTGTTTAAATAAAAAGTTAAGAGGTGGCATGATAAAACGATACAAAAACGTGAGTTCAATGTAGCTGATTATGTCTTGCTATACAATTCTCGTTTAAGATTTTTTTCAGGCAAGCTTCTCTCTAAATGGGAAGGTCCTTACATTGTCGAAGAAGTGTATCGTTTCGGTGCCATCAAAATCAACAACACGGAAGGGAATTTTCTGAGAGTTGTAAATGGGAAAAGAATCAAGAATTATATCTTAGGTACTCCCATAAATGCTGAAAGCAATATTATTAATACCATAACTCCGGAGGAGTACATTAGGGATATTTATCAGCCTGTTTCAGACTCCAAAAATGAAGAGGTATGTGATGCGGTAAGTAAACCGACTCCAAAACATTTATAATAGCAATTTTTCTCCGTTTTGGAATATTTAGAAAAATAGAAAAATTTAAAGTAGTCCAGAAAGCGCATGAGGAGGCGACAAGCCTGCCAGGCGCGCCCTACCCCCCTGGCCGCACCTGGGTGTCTTGTGAGCACCTCGTGTGTCTCCCGGACTCCGTTTTCTGGTGGAATACTCCTTTTGGTCGGGAAAAATTCATTATATATTCTCCCGAAAGGTCTGACCCTCTTATCATGCAAATATCCTCTGTTTTTGTTTTGAGCTGTTGTGCAGACAGATCTAGATCGCTATGGCATCCCCAAAAGTTCTGAAGGACAAGTTCTTCGAGAAGGTCATCAATCCCTACCTCGTGGGAGTGCTGCAACACCCTCAATCTATCGAGATGCATAAGGGGGTGCTGCACAACCGTGATGTTGAGGGGCCCAAGAAGACCGGAAGCGTAGATGTGAGGCTCGAAGCAATGGAGCAACATGTCTTCAAGTGCCAAGGTATGGTGGAACGTGGACTCAACGCCAACCACATGATGATCACGGAGTTCAGCAACAAGCACAAGATCGATGCCAATGACATCGGGAAGCACCTCTCCAGGCTCTATGACAGAATTGATTACCTCCAAGCCCAGATCTACGACCTGCGGAACCAAAACTATGAGTATGAGTACAGATTTAAATCAATACGGTTGGGTGCAGATTTGAGGATTCCGGAGACTCAATCATCTTTCCATGATGGAGAACCTATGCCTTGGAAGACAGAGAATCAACCCCGACTGCAACAACTCCACCACCATCACCTTCGAAGGAAGACAATTATGCACGGGTATGGGCACTCCCCTTGGCTTGTGCTAAGCTTGGGGAGTTGTCATCGGTGCAAGCAATAAAAATTGCTCCCTAAATATGTATGATCTATTAGTGTGTGGAAAAAAGGCTTTGTACGAACCTGTGATGAGGAAGACATAAAAGAGATAGACTGCATAATAAAGTTCTTTATCACAGGAGGCAATATAAAGTGACGTTCCTTCACACTAAGAGGTCACACATACAAACTTCAAAAGCGCATGACAACCTGTGCTTCCCTCTGCGAAGGGCCTATCTTGTACCTTTACTTTTTATCTTTAAAAAGAGTCATGGTGATTGACACCAATTCCTTATTTCGCCATTATCTTGGCTAACCTCATGTGCTAGGGAAAGATCTATTTTCATATGTCAACTTGGAAGTAAGTATTCATGGATTATTATTGTTAACATTACCCTTGAGGTAAATAGTTGGGAGGCGAAACTGTAAGCCCCTATCTTTCTCTGTGTCCAACTGAAACTTTGATCTCATGAGTATCACATGAGTTTTAGCAATTGTGGAAGACGAAAGGATGATTGAGTATGTGGATTTGCTTCACAAGCTCCTATTTGACTCTTTTCGATGGTATGATAAATTGCAATTGCTTCAATGACTACAGACTATTGATTATTAATTCTCAATAAGGTTCTTGATCCATACTTTACATTGTGAAAGAACTGTCACTTTAGCATAAGAGATTATATGACGTTATTGTTGTTCTAAATATGATCTTGATGTCTGCATGTGGGCATATTTATTTTATCGAGACCTCTATCTCTAAACATGTGGGCATATTTATTGATCTCGGCTTCCGCTTGAGGACAAGCGAGGTCTAAGCTTGTGGGAGTTGATACGTGCATTTTTCATCATGCTTTTATGTTGATATTTATCGCTATATGGGTTGTTATTACACATTACGGTACAATACTTATGCCTTTTCTCTCTTATTTTATTAGGTTTACAGGAAGAGGGAGAATGCCGGCAACTAGAATTCTGGGCTGGAAAAGGAGCAAGTTTGAGATACCTATTCTGCACAACTCCAAAAGCCGTGAAAATCAACGAGGAATTATTTTGGATTTTATCAAAAAATAATGGGCGGAAGAAGTACTCGAGGGGACCACCAGGAGGCCACAAGCCTGCCAGGCACGCCCTACCCTCATGGCCGCGCCTGGGTGGCTTGTGGGCCCCTATTACCCCTCCGGCTCCCATCTTCTGCTATTAGGAGGGTTTCGTCCCAGAAAAAATCAGGAGAAGGATTTCGGGAGGAGACGTCGCCGCCCCGAGGTGGAACTTGAGCAGAACCAATCTAGAGCTCCGGCAGGGTCGTCCTGTTGGGGAAACTTCCGTCCCGGAGGGGGAAATCATCGCCATCGTCATCACCAACACTCCTCTCATCGGAGGGGACTCATCTCCATCAACATCTTCATCAGCACCATCTCATCTCCAAACCCTAGTTCATCTCTTGTAACCAATCTCTGTCTCGCGACTCCGATTGGTACTTGTAAGGTTGCTAGTAGTGTTAATTACTCCTTGTAGTTGATGCTAGTTGGATTACTCGGTGGAAGATCATATGTTCAGATCCTTAATGCCATTCAATACCTCTCTGATCATGAACATAATTATGCTTTGTGAGTAGTCACTTTTGTTCCTGAGGACATGGGATAAGTCTTGCTATAAGTAGTCATGTGAATTTAGTATTCGTTCGATATTTTGATGCGCTGTATGTTGTCTTTCCTCTAGTGGTGTTATGTGAACGTCAACTACATAAAACTTCACCATTATTTGGGCCTAGAGGAAGGCATTGGGAAGTAATAAGTAGATGATTGGTTGCTAGAGTGACAGAAGCTTAAACCCTAGTTTATGTGTTGCTTCGTAAGGGGCTGATTTGGATCCACTAGTTTAATGCGATGGTTAGACTTTGTCTTAATTCTTCTTTCGTAGTTGCGTATGCTTGCGAGAGGGGTTAATCATAAGTGGGATGTTTTTCCAAGTAAGGGCAGCACCCAAGCACTGGTTCACCCACATATCAAACTATCAAAGTACCGAACGCGAATCATATGAACATGATGAAAACTAGCTTGACAGAAACTCCCATGTGTCCTCGGGAGCGCTTGACCTCATATAAGAGTTTGTACAGGCTTGTCCCTTGCTACAAAAGAGATTGGGCCATATTGCTGCACCTTTGTTATTATTGTTACTTGCTACTCGCTACGAATTATCTTATCACACAACTATCTGTTACCGATAATTTCAGTGCCTGCAGAGAATACTTTGCTGAAAACCACTTGTCAGTTCCTTCTGCTCCTCGTTGGGTTCGACACACTTACTTATCGAAAGGACTACGATAGATCCCCTACACTTGTGGGTCATCACCCCTTTTGATAAATAGGTACCATTATCCGTGATAATACTGTGGGGATATCCAAAACGATAGATTAGGTTCAACCAAAATTTCACCGTTGTTTCTGCGTCGCAGTTACTCACAGATTCTGCTTCAACCAATTTTGTGAACTTATCAACCACCAATAGGTGGTGGGTCTTTTTATCTGGAAACATTTTGAATGGTCCAACCATAGCAAGCCCCTAGACTACGAACGACCATGTGATTGGGATCATACATAATTCTTGAGCTGGTATGTGAGCGTGTCACACAAATTTCTGACAGCCATCGCATTTGCGCATCAGATCTTCCGCATCTGCATGAGCCATCAACCAATAGAACCCATGTTTAAAAGCATTTTCTACCAAAAATCTTGAGCCAACGTGATGTCCACAATCACCAACGTGAATTTCACCCAAAATTTCTTGCCCCTCTTCGAGAGAGACACATCTCTAGAAAAGACTAGTACTGTTGCGACGATGTAGCTCATTTTTAATAATAGTCATAGATTTAGACCGATGCACTATATGGCGAGCCTCAACCTCCTCGAACGGGAGTTCTCCTCTAGTGAGAGATGTCAAATATGGAACTTTCCACTCTCAGGTCACATGAAGAGCCGCCACCATTTGTGACTCTGGATCTGGAATTGCTAAGTCCTCTTCAAATGGCAATTTCACTGAGGGATTATGAAGAACATCCAGGAAAACATAGGGGGGGGCGGCTTTCGCTGAGACCCAAGCCGTGATAAGGCGTCCACTGCTTCATTGAGCCAGCGATTTATATGGTCGACTTGGAATCCATGAAAGTAACCCTCCACCTCAGTAACAGCTCGCCGATAAGCCGCCATCAAAGGATCTTTGGAATCCCAGGTCCCTAAAACATGTTGTGCCACTAAATCTGAGTCACCTAGACATCTTACCTGGCTAAGGTTCATTTCCTTATCCATCCTTAACCCGTGTAACACAGCCCCCTATTTAGCCGAGTTATTGGTGCAGGGAAACACGAGCCGTTAAACATAGCAGAATGTGTCACCTCATGGAGAAGTTAACTGTAACAGCCCGTAACCGACGCTCATGAAGATTCCCCTTTTATTCCATTGTCGACGTGCGATTATTTTGGTTGTTGCATTCATCATTACATCATGCGCATCATCTGCATTGCATCGGCCCTCCATGCCCATCATATTTTCAAAACTTGCATCCGCTATTAGTTGAAGGTTCTCTCTATTTTCTCATTGACCGTTTCGAAACCAACCACACACACACGTGCCTGCGGCATTGTTGAAATAATGTTTTTAAAAGTGTGTATAAAGTATTCTCAGATTGGGTCAAAAGTTGGCGTCTGTCTCATTTTAATGTAGGTAGGCCGTCTGCCAAATTTCGTCGCAATCGAAGTTCGTTTGATACCCGAACGGTTGACCGTAGTGGCATGATACGTCCATTTTGCATCATGTTTTCATGTTGATATTCATCGCTTCTTTATCTGTTATTTCACTTCACAGTACAATTCTTATGCCTTTTCTCTCTTATTTTGCAAGGTTAACATGAAGAGGGAGAATACCGGCAGTTGGAATTCTGGCCTGAAAGTGGAGCAAGTTTGAGATACCTATTCTGCGCAACTCCAAATGCCGTAAA
This sequence comes from Hordeum vulgare subsp. vulgare, assembly GCF_904849725.1. Taxonomy (NCBI): domain Eukaryota; kingdom Viridiplantae; phylum Streptophyta; class Magnoliopsida; order Poales; family Poaceae; genus Hordeum; species Hordeum vulgare. Next base: position 262,594,466 of record NC_058519.1, on the reverse strand, counting down.
AATCAACGAGGATTTTTTACGGATTTATAAAAAATACTGGGCCGAAGAAGTGCTAGAATGGCGCCAGGGGGTGGCCACAAGCCTGCACGGTGCGGCCACCCCCCCCCCCCAGGCCGCGCCATGAGGGCTTGTGGGCACCCTGCAGGCCCACTTGCCCCCCTCTTTCGCTATATGAAGGGTTTCACCCAGAAAAAAATCAAGAGGGAGCTTTTTCGTGGTTTCGCCGCCACCACGAGGCGGAACTTGAGCAGAACCAATCTAGAGCTCTGGCAGGACGATCCGGCCGCGGAAACTTCCCTCCCGGAGGGGGAAATCGTCGCCATCTTCATCACCAACACTCCTCTCATCGGAGGAGACTCGTCACCATCAACATCTTCATCAGCACCACCTCATCTCCAAACCCTAGTTCATCTCTTGTAACCAATCTCCGTTCCACGACTTCTATTGGTACTTGTAAGGTTGCTAGTAGTGTTGATTACTATTTGTAGTTGATGCTAGTTGGATTACTTGGTGGAAGAGTTAATGTTCAGATCCTTGATGCTACTCATTACCTCTGTGGTCATGAATATGATTATGCTTTGTGAGTAGTTACTTTTGTTCCTGAGGACATGGGATTAGTCATGCTAATAGTAGTCATGTGAATTTGGTATTCGTTCGGTAATTTGATGTGTTGTATGTTGTTTTTCCTCTAGTGGTGTTATGTGAACGTCGACTACATAACACTTCACCATTATTTGGGCCTAGAGGAAGGCATTGGGAAGTAGTAAGTAGATGATGGGTTGCTAGAGTGACAGAAGCTTAAACCCTAATTTATGCGTTGCTTCGTAAGGGGCTGATTTGCATCCGCTAGTTTAATGATATGGTTAGACTTTGTCTTAATTCTTCTTTCGTAGTTGCAGATGCTTGCGAGAGGGGTTAATCATAAGTGGGATGCTTTTCTAAGTAAGGGCAGTACCCAAGCGTCGGTCCACCCACATATCAAACTATCAAAGTAACGAACGCGAATCATATCAACATGATGAAAACTAGCATGACAGAAATTCCCGTGTGTCCTCGGGAGCGTTTTTCCTCCTATAAGACTTTGTCCAGGATAGTCCCTTACTACAAAAGGATTGGGCCACTTTGCTGCACCGTTGCTACTTTTGTTACTTGTTGCTTGCTACGAATCATCTCACCACACAATCACTTGTTACCGACAATTTTAGTGCTTGCAGAGATTTCCTTGCTGAAAACCACTTGTCAGATCCTTCTGCTCCTCGTTGGGTTCGACACTCTTACTTATCGAAAGGACTAAGATTGATCCCCTAGACTTGTGGGTCATCAAGAATCTTTTCTGGTGCCGTTGTCGGGGAGTGAAGCGCCTTTGGTAAGTGGAACTTGGTAAGGAAACATTCATATAGTGTGCTGAAATTTGTTGTCACTTGTCACTATGGATACTAATCCTTTGAGGGGCTTGTTCGGGGTATCTTCACCTCGAACGAAAGCACAAAGAGTTGCTCCTCAACCTGCTGCACCTACTGAAAATATTTGCTTTGAATTTCCTTCGTGTATGCTTGAGAAACTGCTGCCTAATCCTTTTATACGAGATGGAACATCACATCCAGACTTGCATCTAATCTATGTAGATGAAGTTTGTGGTTTATTTAAGCTTGCAGGTGTGCCCAAGGATGAGGTCAAGAAGAAGGTCTTTCCTTTATCTTTGAAGGATAAGGCGTTGACATGGTATAGGCTATGTGATGATACTGGATCATGGGACTACAATCGGTTGAAATTGGAATTTCATCAAAAGTTTTATCCTATGCATTTAGTACATTGTGATCGGAATTGTATTTATAATGTTTGGCCTCGTGACATAGAAAGCGTCGCTCAAGCTTGGGGGAGGCTTAAATCAATGCTATATTCATGACCCAATCATGAGCTCTCGAGAGAAATTATCATTCAGAACTTCTATGCTCGGCTTTCTCATGATGATTGCACCATGCTTGACACTTCTTGTACCGGTTGTTTTATGAAGAGAAATATTGACTTCAGATGGAATTTATTTGAGAGAATTAAACACAACTCTGAAGATTGGGAGATTGAAGAAGGTAAGGAGTCAGGTATAAATTTCACATTTGATTGCGTTAAATCCTTTGTTGAGACAAATACTTTTTGTGACTTTAGCGCTAAGTATGGAATTGACTCTGAGATAGTAGCTTCATTCTGTGAATCCTTTACTCCTCATATTGATCTCCCCAAAGAGAAGTGGTTTAAATATCATCATCCTTTAGAAGTTAATGTAGTTAAACCCATTCCAGTTGAAGAGAAAGTCATTGCCTATAATGATCCTGTGGTTCCCAGTGCTTACATTGAGAAACCACCTTTCCCTGTTAGGATAAAGGATCATTCCAAAGCTTCAACTTTCATACGTAGAGGATACATTAGAACACCTACAACCCCTGAGCAAATTAGAGTTGATCCTAGCATTATTATTATCAAAGTTCTTCTGTCTAAAGAAGTTGAGGGACATAATATTCACTTCTGTGAAGATGTTGCTAGAATTGCTAAACCTCACGCTAGAGACAAACATAGGCATGTTGTTGGCATGCCTGTGGTTTCTGTTAAGATAGGAGATCATTTCTATCAAGGTTTATGTGACGTGGGTGCTAGTGTTAGTGCAATACCTCAATCCTTATATGATGAAATCAAAGACGAGATTGCACCTGTTGAGATAGAGCTTATTGATGTCACTATTCAGCTTGCCAATAGAGATACTATCTGCCCTGTGGGAATTGTTAGGGATGTTGAAGTCTTGTGTGGTAAAACAAAGTATCCTGCTGATTTCCTCGTTCTTGCTACTGCACAAGATAGCTTTTGTCCCATCATATTTGGCAGACCTTTTCTCAATACTGTCAATGCTCATATTGATTGTGATAAGAAAACTGTCACTGTTGGCTTTGAAGGTGTGTCACATGAGTTCAATTTCTCCAAGTTTGGTAGACAACCTCATGAAAAGGAGTTGCCTAGTAGGGATGAAACTATTGCCTTAGCTTCTCTTGTCGTGCCTCTTACGGATCCCTTAGAGCAATACTTGCTTGAGCATGAAAATGATATGCATATGGATGAAAGGCATAAGATAGATAGAGTTGTCTTAGAATAATATCATATTCTTAAGAATAACTTGCATGTTGAACTGTTTGGGGATCCACCCCCACCAAAGGGTGATCCTGTGTTCGAGCTTAAACAGTTGCCAGATACTCTGAAGCATGCTTATCTTGATGAAAAACAAATATATCCTGTCATTATTAGTGCTAGCCTCTCGGAGCATGAAGAAAAGAAGTTACTAAAAACTTTGAGGAAGCACCGTGCTGCTATTGGATATACTCTTGAAGATCTTAAGGGCATTAGTCCCACTCTATGCCAGCACAAGATTAAAACTAATCCTGACTTCAAACCAGTTGTTGATCATCAAAGGAGATTGAATCCTAAGATGAAAGAAGTAGTAAGAAAAGAAATACTAAAGCTCCTGGAAGCGGGTATTATCTATCATGTTGCTCATAGTGATTGGGTGAGTCCAGTGCATTGCATTCCTAAGAAGGGAGGCATTACCGTTGTCCCTAATGATAAGGATGAATTGATCCCACAGAGGATTATTACTGGCTATAGGATGGTGCTCGATTTTAGGAAATTGAATAAAGCCACTAGGAAAGATCATTACCCTTTGCCTTTTATCGACCAAATGCTAGAAAGGCTGTCCAAACACACACACACTTCTGCTTTCTAGACGGCTATTCTGGTTTCTCCCAAATACCAGTTGCACAATCTGATCAGGAGAAAACAACTTTCACATGTCCTTTCGGTACCTTTGCTTATAAACGTATGCCTTTTGGCTTATGTAATGCACCTGCCACCTTTCAAAGATGTATGATGGTTATATTCTCTAACTTTTGTGAAAAGATTGTCGAGGTTTTCATGGATGACTTTTCCGTTTACGGGTCTTCCTTTGATGATTGCTTCAGCAACCTTGATCGAGCCTTGTAGAGATGTAAAGACACCAACCTTGTCTTGAATTGGGAGAAGTGCCACTTTATGGCTAATGAAGGCATCGTCTTAGGACATAAAATTTCTGAAAGAGGTATTGAAGTCAGTAAGGCTAAGGTTGATGCAATCGAGAAAATGCCATACCCCACAGATATCAAAGGTATAAGAAGTTTCCTTGGTCATGCTGGTTTCTATAGAAGGTTCATCAAAGACTTCTCTAAGATTTCTAGGCGTCTTACCAATCTCTTACAAAAGGGTATCCCTTTTGTTTTTGACGATGATTGTGAGGAAGCCTTCAAAATACTTAAGAGGGCTTTGATAACTGCACCTATTGTTCAACCACCTGATTGGAACTTGCCTTTTGAGATCATGTGTGATGCTAGTGATTATGTTGTTGGTGCTGTTCTAGGGCAAAGAGTTGATAAGAAGTTGAATGTTATTCACAATGCTAGTAAAACTCTAGACAGTGCCCAAAGAAACTATGCTACTACGGAGAAGGAATTTTCAGCGGTTGTGATTGCATGTGAAAAGTTCAGGTCTTACATAGTTGATTCCAAAGTCACTATTCACACTGATCACACGACTATTAAGTACCTCATGGAGAAGAAGGACGCTAAACCTAGACTTTCAGATGGGTTCTCTTGCTAGAAGAATTTGATTTGCACGTTGTTGACAGAAAGGGTGCTGATAACCCCGTAGCAGATAACTTGTCTAGGTTGGAGAATGTTCTTGATGACCCACAACCTATTGATGATAGCTTTCCCGATGAGCAATTGAATGTCATTAATGCTTCATGTTTTGCACCATGGTATGCTGATTATGCAAACTATATCGTTGCCAAATACATACCACCTAGTTTCACATACCAGCAAAAGAAGAAATTGTTATTTGACTTGAGACACTACTTTTGGGATGATCCTCACCTTTACGAGGAAGGAGTACATGGTGTTATTAGACGTTGTGTACCTGAACATGAACAGGGACAGATCCTACAGAAGTGTCACTCCGAGGCCTACGGAGGACACCATGCGGGAGATAGAACTGCACACAAGGTATTGCAATCAGGTTTCTATTGGCCCACTCTCTTCAAGGATGCCCGTAAGGTTGTATTTTCTTGTGACGAATGTCAAAGAATAGGTAATATTAGCAAACGTCTGGAAATGCCTATGAACTATTCACTTGTCATTGAACCATTTGATGTTTGGGGCTTTGATTATATGGGACCTTTTCCAAAATCCAATGGGGATACTCACATCTTAGTTGTTGTTGATTATGTCACTAAGTGGGTAGAAGCTATCCCCACTAGTAGTGTTGATCACAACACTTCTATCAGGATGCTTAAAGAAGTTATCTTCCCTAGATTTGGAGTCCCTAGATATCTAATGACCGACGGTGGTTCACACTTCATTCATTGTGCTTTCCGTAAAACGCTTGCTAAGTACGATGCCAACCATAGAATTGTGTCTCCCTATCACCCTCAGTCCAGTGGTCAAGTAGAGCTAAGCAATAGAGAGATTAAACTAATTCTGCAAAAGACTGTCAACATGTCTAGAAAGAATTGGTCTAAGAAGCTCGATGATGCACTGTGGGCTTATAGAACTGCCTATAAGAATCCCATGGGCATGTCTCCATACAAAATGGTGTATGGGAATGCATGTCACTTACCTCTGGAGCTAGAGCATAAAGCTTCTTGGGCAATCAAAGAGCTCAACTTTGATTTCAAACTTGCCGGTGAGAAGAGGTTATTTGATATTAGCTCGCTTGATGAGTGGAGAACTCAGGCATATGAGAATGCCAACCTGTTCAAGGAGAAGGTTAAGAGGTGGCATGATAAGAGAATACAAAAGCATGGGTTCAATGTAGGTGATTATGTCTTGCTATATAACTCTCGTTTAAGATTCTTTGCAGGCAAACTTCTCTTTAAATGGGAAGGTCCCTTTGTTGTTGAGGAATTATATCGTTTCGGTGCTATCAAGATCAACAACACGGAAGGTAATTGTCCGAGAGTTGTAAATGGGCAGAGAATCAAACATTATATCTCAGGTACTCCCATTAATGTTGAAAGCAATATTATCAATACCATAACTCCGGAAGAATACCTAAGGGAAATTTATCAGCCTATTTCAGACTCCGAAAACGAAGAGGTATGTGATTCGGTAAGAAAACAGAGTCCAAAACTTTTCCAGAAGGAAATTTTCTCCGTTTTGGAATATTTGAAAAAATACAAAAAATGGAAGTAGTCCGGAAAGTGCGCGAGGAGGCGACAAGCCTGCACGGCGCGGGCCCACCCCCTAGCCGCGCCGTGAGGGCTTGTGGCCACCTCGTGCGCCTCCTGGACTCCGTTTTCGTGCGGGGTACTCCTTCTGGTCTGAAAAAATCATTATATATAATCCTGTTTGGACTGACCCCTGCATCATGCAGATTTCCTCTGTTTTTCGTTTCGAGCATGTTTCTGTTGCAGATCTAGATCGCTATGGCTTCTTCAAAAGCTCTGAAGGACAAGATCTTCGAGAAGGTCATCAATCCCTACCTCACGGGAGTGCTGCAACACCCTCAATCTATCGAGATGCGTGAGGGGATGTTGCACATCCGTGATATTGAGGGGTCTAAGAAGACCGGAAGTGTGGAGACGAGGCTCGAAGCAATGGAGCAACAAGTGTTCAACTGCCAAGGGATGGTGGAGCGTGGACTCAACGCCTACGACATGATGATCACGGAGTTCACCAACAAGCACATGATTGATGCCAATGACATTGGGAAGCATCTCTCCAGGCTCTATGACATGATTGATCAACTCCAAGCCCAGATCTATGACCTGCAGAACCAAAACTGTGAGTATGAGTATGGATTTAAATCTATATGGTTGGGTGCAGATTTGAGGATTCCGGAGACTCGTTCATCTTTCCATGATGGAGCACCTATGCCTTGGAAGACGGAGGATCAAACTCATGTTGCAACAACTCCACCATCACCACCAAAGGAAGACAACTGAGCATCGGTATGGGCAATCCCCTTGGCTTGTGCCAAGCTTGGGGGAGTTGCCCCAGTATCGTATCACCATCATATCTTTTGCCTTTACCTTTGTTTTAGTTTTCCTTTTCAGTTTTCTCTTTTTCTAATAGAGTAAAATTCTTAGTGTTTTAGTCTTGAGTTTTGCTTTGTGTCACCCCCGATGTATTCGAGCTCGTGAGCCATATAATAAAGAGTGTCTTAGTTGAAGGGTTTTCCCTCTTGCCATGATCAAAAGAGTGAGAATAGTACAAAAGCATGAAAGATCATGTAATGATCTTATGGGAAGTGGTGGCTTCACATATAAAAAGAATGAGGATTGAAACTTGTTGAGGGTAGGAAAACGTAGACCTTGGTCATGGTTGCAATTAATAGGAAGTGATAAAGAAGGAGAGGTTCACATATAAATATATCATCTCTGACACCATCTATGATTGTGAACACTCATAAACTATTGCATTCCTAGAAGTAGATGTTGGACAAGGAAGACAACATAATGAATTGTGTTTGCTTGGCTCCGAACAATGTTATATGATTAGAGATCCCTTAGCATGTGACGATTGCTTCCACCTAACAACAGCCAAACCTCCCGCACTAAGTAGAGATACTACTTGTGCATCCATAAACCTTCAAACCAGTTTTGCCATGAGTGTCCACCATACCTACCTATGGATTGAATAAGATCCCTCAAGTAAGTTGTCATCGGTGCAAGCAATAAAAATTTCTCTCTAATATGTATGATCTATTAGTGTGTGGAAAATAAGTTTTGTACGAACCTGTGATGAGGAAAACATAAAAGCGACAGACTGCATAATAAAGTTCTTTGTCACATGGGGCAATATAAAGTGACGTTCCTCCGCACTAAGAGGACACGCATCCAAGCCTCAAAAGCGCATGACAACCTCTGCTTCCCTCTGCGAAGGGCCTATCTTGTACCTTTACTTTTTGCCCTTGAAAGTGTCATGGTGATCTTCACCAATTCCTTATCTCGCCTTTATCTTGGCTAACGTCATATGCTTGGGAAAGATCTATATTCATATGTCAACTTGGAGGTGAGTATTCATGAATTATTATTGTTGACATTACCCTTGAGGTAAGCAGTTGGGAGGCAAAACTGTAAGCCCCTATCTTTCTCTATGTCCAGCTGAAACTTTGATCTCATGAGTACCACGTGAGTTGTAGCAATTGTAGAGAACGAAAGAATGATTGAGTATGTGGATTTGCTTTACAAGCTCTTATTTGACTCTTTCTGATGTTGTGATAAATTGCAATTGCTTCAATGACTAAAGGCTATCGGTTGTTACTTCTCGGTAAGGTTCTTGATCCATGCTTTACTTTGTGAAGGAGTTATCACTTTAGCATGAGGGATTATATGTTGGTATTGTTGTTCTGAGCTTGATCATGATGCATGCATGTTCGTATCTTGTTTTGTCGACACCTCTCTCCCTAAACATGTGGACATATTTATTGAGCTAGGCTTTCGCTTGAGGACAAGCGAGGTCTAAGCTTGGGGGAGTTGATACGTCCATTTTGCATCATGTTTACATGTTGATATTTATTGCTTCTTGAGCTGTTATTTCACTTCACGGTACAATTCTTATGCCTTTTCTCTCTTATTTTGCAAGGTTTACATGAAGAGGGAGAATATCGGCAGCTGGAATTCTGGCCTGAAAGTGGAGCAAGTTTGAGATACCTATTCTGCGCAACTCCAAAAGCCGTAAATATCAACGAGGATTTTTTTCGGATTTATAAAAAATACTGGGCTGAAGAAGTGCCACAAGCCTGCACTGCGCAGCCACCCCCCAGGCCGCGCCATGAGGGCTTGTGGGCACCCTGCAGGCCCACTTGCCTCCCTCTTTTACTATATGAAGGGTTTCGCCCAGAAAAAATTCAAGAGGGAGATTTTTCGTGGTTTCGCCGCCGCCACGAGGCGGAACTTGAGCAGAACCAATCTAGAGCTCCGGCAGGACGATCCGGCCGGGGAAACTTCCCTCCCCGGGGGGGGGGGGGAATCATCACCATCGTCATCACCAACACTCCTCTCATCGGATGGGACTCATCACCATCAACATCTTCATCAGCACCACCTCATCTCCAAACCCTAGTTCATCTCTTGTAACCAATCTCCGTCTCGCGAATCCGATTGGTACTTGTAAGGTTGCTAGTAGTGTTGATTACTCTTTGTAGTTGATGCTAGTTGGATTACTTGGTGGAGGAGTTTATGTTCAGATCCTTGATGCTACTCATTACCTCTCCGGTCATGAATATGATTATGCTTTGTGAGTAGTTACTTTTGTTCCTGAGGACATGGGATGAGTCATGCTAATAGTAGTCATGTGAATTTGGTATTCGTTCGGTAATTTGATGTGTTGTATGTTGTTTTTCCTCTAGTGGTGTTATGTGAACGTCGACTACACAACACTTCACCATTATTTGGGCCTAGTGGAAGGCAGTGGGAAGTAGTAAGTAGATGATGGGTTGCTAGAGTGACAGAAGCTTAAACCCTAGTTTATGCATTGCTTCGTAAGGGGCTGATTTGGATCCACTAGTTTAATGCTATTGTTAGACTTTGTCTTAATTCTTCTTTCGTAGTTGCGGATGCTTGCGAGAGGGGTTAATCATAAGTTGGACGCTTGTCCAAGTAAGGGCAGTACCCAAGCGCCGGTCCACCCACATATCAAACTATCAAAGTAATGAATGTGAATCATATGAACATGATGAAAACTAGCATGACATAAATTCCCGTGTGTCCTCGGGGGCGTTTTTCCTCCTATAAGACTTTGTCCAGGCTTGTCCCTTTCTACAAAAGGGATTGGGCCACTTTGCTGCACCGTTGCTACTTTTGTTACTTGTTGCTTGCTACAAATCATCTCACCACACAATCACTTGTTACCGACAATTTCAGTGCTTGCAGATATTTCCTTGCTGAAAACCACTTGTCAGATCCTTCTGCTCCTCGTTGGGTTCGACACTCTTACTTATCGGCAGGACTACGATTGATCCCCTATACTTGTGGGTCATCATGGCACCGTCGTCGGTTTATTCGGCGGACGATTTTCAGTTTTAAAACTCATGTCCTGGGTCACCATTATTCCCTCTCTACTCATCTCAACCTCCCCTACACAACCCAATAGCCTAGCAAACCCTACCCCATGACCGAAGCCATCCAATCATGATCGAAGGGTCGAAAAACACCCCAAACCGCCCTAACACTAATATGTGCCTATTTAAGCACTCCTCCCTACCTATTTTCAGGCCAACCCTAACCTAGCCTCAGAATTCGTGTCGCCGCCGCCAACCAGCCACCAGCGCCTCTCTCCCCCGCCTCCTCCAGCCGCTAGGGCCCGCCGAGCCGATGGGAGGCCCGCCCGAGACCAGATCCCAGGATCCCCGCCTTGAGCCCGCACGCCCTGTGCAGAGAAGCCGCTCCCAATCTGGTTTGGGGGGAGCGAGCTCCCCGCCAGCGCCGCGTCGACCGGCCGTCGGAGGCCAACCCCACGGACGACGCCCACCGGAGAAGGCTGAATCCTACTGGCCCGCGTCTCCCTTCCTTCCTCTTTCTGCCGCAACTCCCTGTTCTTGTGGACTCGCCCTCTCCATCGCTTGCAGCAGGCCATTGACCGAGCCGCTGCCGGACCTCGAACTTGCCTGAGCTCCGCCGGTCTCCTCCTTCATCGGATTAGGTTGCCACCACCTGGATCTACCTATCCCGACAACACCGACCCCTGTGCTGCCACTTCCCCCGCCCGTAGGTGGAGGACAACGCTCCATCATAAGCGTGCACCTCCAGTCGCGTGGGTCACATTGCTGGACCAGCAGCAGGCCAGGCCAGTCCTGCTCCACCTCACCCCGTGTTGGCCTAGCTAGCCACACACGACCTAGTCTCGCCTCTGCACCATCGACATCTCGCCCAAGGTGAGCAAGTCCAGCCCACCCATCTGCCGCTTAGTGTGCATCGTAGCTAACCCACACTCGGTCTATTAGTTGGGCTAGCCCGACTTGGCCCAATTCCTATGTTTTTAGCTGTGTGATTTTAGGAATTATCTGCGGATTAACAGATTTTGAGAAGAAAAAAAACCCAAACTTCATGCATTTAATATCTCACAAATCGTGTGTCAGATTAAAATGATTTCAACATGAAAAATGATTAGAATTTCGAGTAGTTTCACAATAACCTACTTTCAACCATGTTAAAATTATTTAACTTGTTGTTCTCATTTGTTTTGCACCAATGCCGTGTTAAAACAGTTTAGGTCGTACTAATTAACCATAGATTCGAATTAAATGTTCCACATATGGAACTTGGCTAGAAAAATGTGTAGAATAACATGGTAGCATTTATTTTCCTTTTTAATCACTAAAATGTGTTTAGAATAGATCTGGAAAGATTTCGAAATTAACACATGAGGTCATTTCGAATATGCTATATGATGTTTCCGGCCTCATTTAATATGCCTAGATAGGTAGTTTATTTATGTTTCACCTCTTGCCATGTTTAACAACATTTAGTATTGTCGTGTACCTAAATGAGAGTGAACTAAATATTTGAATGTGGAGTTTCGTCAATATGCAACTCGTTGCATATTGAGCTTCACTTATTGTGTAGTGTTTGATTGTCGTGATGTGCCATGCCTTGCATAATTAAACCGGACATGCATCATATGTGTTTGTGAATCTTGTCATGAATATGTGTGGTGTTATCGAGTTTTTATTGTTGTTTCCCGACTATTTATTATCGATAGAGTTTCGATCAACTTTGGAGTGTGAGGTTGTTTTCGACTACGTCGGTTCGTCTGCTTCATGGATTCATTCTTCTTCCAAGCGAGATCACAGGCAAGATGACCATTTCCCTAGATACCATTACTATCATTGTCATGCTAGTTCTCCCATTTCTTTCGCTATGTCTCTCTACCTACCACTTAAATGTCAGCCTCCCAACATTGCCATGAAAAGTCTCTAACCTTTCCACAACCCAGCAAACCACTATTTAGCTATGTTACCGCTTGCTCAGCTTCTTATAGTGTTGCTAGTTGCAGGTGCAGCTGCTTCCATGTGAAAACATGGCTTCCTTGTTATATCACCATTAATGGCTAATTAATTAAACGCACCTATATACTTGGTGAAAGGTAAAAGGCCTAGCCTTCTAGCCTGGTGCTTTGTTCCATCTTTGCAGCCTTAGTTTCGGCTACCGGTGTTATGTTCCATAAATGAGTGCTCCTAACATGCTTGGGGTTGTTATGAGGACCCCCTAGATTTTCGTTTTGGGATAAAACTCATGTGGTAAGGCCCAACATTGGTACTATATTTGCCAACCATAATAATACTGAAAAACATAGGGTGTCATGAGCCCGAGGAGTAAATCAACATAATATAGGGAGGGTTAGTGCTGATGGTGATGGTCCTAAACAGAGTCGTGTGCGGAACCAACCCGGGGCAACTCAGGTGATTTCTATCTGGCCACTGTACGCTGCGCTCATCCGATTATACCCTGAGAACGAGATACACGACTCCTATCGAGATCATCGGCACGTCGACCGGCCTTGCTGGATTTGTTTTACCTATCTCGAGTTTCTTGTGCGGGGGATTCCGAGGATACTTTGGGCTATCTTGATGTTGCGGTTTCCGTCGCAGCGTGTGGTAGTTTGTGATGGACTATTTGGAGCACCCATGCAGGGTTAAATCTTTGGGAAAGTCGTGACCACGGTTATGAGGCAAACTTGGACACTTTATTTAACATCCGGTTCTAGATAACTTGAAGTAAACTTAATTAAAATATGCCAACTATGTGCGTAACCGTGACTGTCTCTTCTCTTGAGTTCTGTATCCGGAAGAGGACACGATGGGGTTAGGTCTGACGTAAATAGGTGTTCAGGATCATTCCTTTGATCATCATTAGTTTATGTCCGGTATGCGTAGATCATCCCCCTTTTATTCTTGTACTCGTAAGTTATCGACCTCAAATAAATGCTTAGTCGCTTGGTGCAGCCTCACCACTTAACCATGCCTCACCCATTAAGCTTTGCTAGTCTTGATACCTTTGGAAATGAGATTGGTCATTCCCTCTGGCTCACGGGTTACTACCACAATAGTTGCAGGTATAGGTAAAGTGACACTTTAACGTGAGCGCGATGATTGTGCTATTTGGAGTTTCTTCCTCTTCTTCTTCTTCGATCTAGGATGGGTTCCATGTCAGCAATGTGGGATAGAAAGGATGGATGTTGAACTTTTATCGTTTGTTTTCTTCTGTAGTCGTACCCTTGTCTTCTACATGGTGATTGAATCTGTTACTATATTGATGTGATCTTGTTGTAGCTTGTGGCAAGTGTAAGACAATTCCATATACTCAACTCTTGTGTACATGTAATTGTAACGATATCCATTCTTGCAATATGACGGGATGCTCTTCTATCCCTGTCGAGGCCCTCATGCCAAAATAAGGATAGGATCGCATCTTGGGTGTTACTAGTTTGTATTAGAGCAGCACCGGCCTAGGAGCCCCCTTGATTAATCGAACTTGGCCGAGTCGAGTCTAGTGAAAAACTATTTTGAGTCTAGTTATATACCGGAGAGTAGGATTCCTTTTACTCCTCTTCTATGCTCTCGTGAGGATTTACGACTTAGGAATTTTAATACTACCCCTCTTCTCGCTTAGAAAAAATTAGGATCATGCGGGTATTTTGGGATCTATATGATGTCGGTGTGATGGAGTTCTGTCTTGGTGCCTCCTGTCTGACTTGATTTCTTTCGGGGAGTTGAGCTCCATGGGATTCTTGAGCACATCATTACCATTCAAATTTCTTAGTATCTCACGATGGAGGATGATCGAAATTGCTTCAATACTAGTAGTGGCGAGATAAGCCCGGCATCCCCAGTACTGGTGCAAAGAGTTCGGGGGTACTGCCATACTTAGTATTGTTGTGTTTTGGAGGGTCCGAGATAGATGAGCTTGCACATCTTCTCCCTTGTGTTTTGAAAAGTTGCAGGAAAGGTGTAGCTGATTACAGTGAGTACGTTCCCTAACCCGCAACCGGATTGCACAATCAATAGAATTTTCGAAAGTTCTTAGGTGGGAATTCAAGTAGTTACCTATAGGGTTATCTTCCAACAATGCATGATGTGAGGTTGGGGTTCGACATCTAGTGGATTCGTTTGTTTTCACAGTCGTTTTACAGAGGATAGTCTCAATATATGTCAACAGATATGTTTCATCAAGCCTTATAGTTTGCCACGCCTAGGGACCATATCTGAGCGTCATTTCAATATGACAATCAAATGTACGATCGAGCCCGTGCGAACCGTACCACAAAAATATCGGATGGAATCTCTGTCTGCTTGCTTCATAAGCCTCAACATTTGTTTTGTTGGAGTATGGTAATTCAACTTGCTTCGATGTCAAGTGGTGATCTCATATCCTTCTAAAGTGGTGTTCTCATATTTGTATGGGAACGCAAATTCTTTTGCTCATTCAAATTGTCTCATCAATTCTTTACAACCGGAGTCGTCATGCCAATTATTTTCCAACCAGTGTGCTCCTCTTCAAGTTAATACTATCCTCGCCAATATTTTCAAGATCAATCTCTCATTTCTTTCCAGAGTTTTCTCATCTCTCCCAAGTTGTCTTTGTTTTTCCTGACCCTCCCGCCCTTATCTTCAATGATTCCATTATCATCCACATGCCTTATTTTATTGTTGCTTCGCTATCTTTTCCTCCGTATTTTCTCTCGTGATCCATTGTGAAGATTTTTAGGAGTTTCAAGTTCATCATTTCTTTGTCTCCATGTTCTTCTCCGGTGGATTCAATTCAAGATTTCAGTGTTCATCATATCCTTTTCATCCTTTCAATGTTTTCCCTGTGTAGGAAATTCTTATCCAAACCTCTCTTGTTTATTCATCCCTCGCTATTCTATGCGGAGTGTTGAAGGTGTCTCAAAATTTTCTTGTTTTCATTCCAATTCTTTTAATTAGTTCAGGTTCTCGCCTCATCAAGTTTTCATTTGTACCGGTGCAATATCTCTTCCTTGGCAATCTTTTCAATGGTATTCTCTTTTAGTGGGCCCATAACCCACAGGTTTTCCGAGTATCTTCCTGGCTTCTCTAATCTTTTCCGGAGGTCTTAAGTTCTTTTCAAATATGACGTAAGTATGGATTCCATCAGTCATTTTCCTTCTCCAAGATCGTTTCTAATTCATTTTTATCATTGGCTGAACCTTTCCTTATTCACTATACCAGAGTGTCTCGATAATATTGGTGGTGTTCCTTCTCATCATTCTCAGCTTGAAGACCGAAGAAGTGTTTCTCTTAAATCTTTGTCCGTTCTTTTGAAGATTTGTGGTCTCATCTTATTTCTATCCTTTCAAATTGTTTTTGGTCATGAGAAAATCCTTTTATATCTATCCGGTGCATTTCAGAGTGTTTTCATTTCTCGATCCTCCAAAGGATATCATTTCAGAAGATTTCTTCGTTCTCATCTTTCAGCTTTCATTCTCAATTGTTGTCTCTTTGTTCATATCTCAATTATTCCAGTGCCTCATTCAAGTTTTCTGTTAGGCGTCTCAAGATCTCTTAGTTCTCATGTATTCCATTCATTTCTAATATCCCCATATGTTCTAAATTATTCAGGTGGATCATGACCTCTTCATTCTCATGTATCTTCATCTATTCATGATATTCCCAATCACTTGCAATTCTTACTAGTGGCTTCTTCAAGCATTCTCTAATCGAATCATTCTCTATTGTCCTCATGTAACCCAATGCATTTGTATTGTCCTCTTTCATTCCTAGTTCTTACCAGTGGTTCCTTCAAGACTTCTTCAAGTTGTGCTCGTACCACTCTTCTATCTTTTTCAAGAAGAATAAGTGGTATGCTAAATCTGTTTCTTGTCATCAATTTAACTTGATGAAGGATTAGCATAACATAATTCTTATTCTTGTTTCATCAAGGTGATTTCATTCTTTTCCAGAGTTGCTCATGATATCAAATTCTTTATCCCAAGTGCTTCATATTTTCTTTTCCGGAGTTTCAAGTTTTCTCAAGTATCTATTCGTGAAGCTTCATATAAATTGTTGCAAGGCCATCATGTTATTCGTTTCAACCTTCAATTCTTTTCTATCATTTTTTCATTTTGGTGTTCTTCAAGTGGTTCTCCATGGTGGTTTGTTGAGTATGTAATCCTTTCTCAAGGTCTCCTTCAAGATTCTTGTTGAAGGAGTTCAAGTGTTCTTCTCCTGCTTTACCAAGTACAATTCTTACTCCATCATTCTCGAGGTGGTGTTATAGCATTCTTGTTAGTGGAGGAGTCTCGAAGAGAATTTGTTTCAAGAGTGAGATATTTAAACCCACCAATTCTTTGATCATGACATATTTCCAACCCATCTTTTCTTCCATTGAGCTATCTTGGTTTAGATTTCACCTAAAGCTTCTTCTAAGGATTGTTGCTATTATGGTGATTATCGTTTACCTAAGTTCTCAATGTATCCTCTTGGTGGAAGAAGTTTTCATATCTTGTTGCTCCCAAGCAATCAACTGTTTGTGTTACTTGCCGGTTGTTACCTCATAATTTTGAGATGTTTCACATAAGTCCACTACAAGTTTGTTAATTTTCCAATAACTCAGTTCATTCATTTCTTGTGAGGATTCTTTTCAAATTGATGGTGGTGCAAGTTGTCATTTTCTTCTCCGTTCTCTTCTCTCCAATGATCTAGTTTCTCTTCTTTTGTTCCGGAGGTTGTGTGATGTTGCTCTCTTTTATACATCGTCTTATATTTTTCATGATCATGTTCTTTTTTTTCTTATTCATTTAATCAGAGTGTTGTGTGATATTTTCAAGATCTTCCATCTTATCAAATTTTTCCTCTGTTTCCTCCCGTAGTGCTGCCAAAATTTCCGTTGAATTTTTTGGTTGTTCTTCATATCATTCTTCATCTCTTTGTAACCTTCATGCTTCATTGGTTTCAGTCGTTTGTCAAAAAAGCTACTAAGTTTTACCTTTTGCTCTTGCTCTTTCTCTTCCCCTTTTCATTCTTACATCTGAGGTCGAGATCTCTTTTTAGTGTAGAAGAGTTGTATCAGCCCGGAACCGACGCTCCTGAAGATTCCCCTTTTATTCCATTGTCCCTGTGTGATTATTTGGTTGTCACATTCATCATCGCATCATCCACATTGCATCGACACTCTTTGCCCGTCATATTTTCAAAACTTGCATCCACTATTAGTTGTCGGTTCTCTCCATTTTGTCGTTGACCGTTTCGAGACCAACAACACACGCACCTGCCCACAGCACTATTTAAATATTGTTTTTAAAGGTGTGTATAAAGTTTTCTCGGATTGGGTCAAAAGTTGGCATGCGGTCTTATTTTAATGTAGGTAGGCCGCCCGCCAAATTTCGTCGCAATCGGAGTCCATTTGTTACCCGAAGTGTCAACCATAGCGGCACCGTCATCGGTTTATTTGACGGACGATTTTCGATTTTAAACTCATGTCTTGGGCCACCATTCTTCCCTCTCTTCTCAGCCCAACCTCCCCTTCACAACCCAATAGCCTAGCTAACCCTACCCCGCGACCGGAGCCATCCGCTCATGATCGAAGGGTCGAAAAACAACCCAAACCCCCTAACCCTAATCTATACCTAATAATAAAGAGGCTATCGCTTGCGTCGGAAAACCCACCGCGGCATTTTTATAAAAAAACTATAATTTTTGTTATTCAACCTGCGCTCCATCATTTATCTGCAACGCAAAATAAAAAAATGATTCGCTGCAAAAATTATACCCGTACGCATCGCCTCCTCCCGTCGACCCTGGGCCATCCTGGCTTGTGCCCAGGCCACCGCCACACCACTCGCCGCCGCGGCCGACCTCAACCGCCACCGCTGTCGATCTCAACCCACCCGCGTGTGCGTCTGTACCTCTCTCCGCTCACTGTCCCCGTTGCGGCGCTCGAGCGCATCGCGTCAACCCTGGTCCACCCTGGCATGTGCCCAGGCCGCTCCCACACCACTCACCGCCGCGGCCGACCTCAACCACCACTGTTGTCGATCTCAACCCACCCGCCGCCGCGGCCGTACCTCTGCCCGCTTGCTGCCCCCGTTTCGACGCTCGAGCACAGCTTCTGGATCAAATCAATGCGATAGCTACAGTGACTGGGGATGATGCGTCTCGTCGATGCAGAACCGCGGCGGCGCGCGGATAAGGCGCGGCGGAGCGAAGTACTTGCAGGTGGAGGCGGGCCTCCATGGCTCACACGGGAAACTCCGAGGTTATGGCGCGACAACAACGACTCCTTTTGGCCAGATAGAGGTGCCTAACCCTTGCTCCCCTCATCGTATCCCCTCCTTCGGCAGGAACTCATCATCTGGTGTGATCCCTCCCTATGCCTCCAACCGTGTGCCAAGCACCGGCAAGAAATTTTGTTTTGCGGGGATTTGTTTGCTCATGAATGAATGTATTGAATGTAAGATTGTATTGTTGTAGAGACAGAGAATGGAACACCACCTTCAGTTTGTCATCTGATCCCACATTCTCTTCCCCATGAGTGAAATAAGATAACAGTACATTGATCAATTCATGTAGCCTATTTGTTTTGCTTTGCTTGTCCCGCTCAATTTCTCATCATGGTGAAATTAACAATGAACGGGTTGATTTTTCAACAAAATAAGATATGACTAACTACATTAGTTACTTAGCCTATTATTTTAATAAATCAAAATAATTATAAAAAGATTTAAAGTGTTTGATATTTTTTTCTCCCATTACAACGCAGGGCCCTTTTGCTAGTACCTACCTATTTAAGCACCCCTCCCTCCCTATTTTGGGGCAAACCCTAACTCCCCTCCCTCCCTATTTTGGGGCAAACCCTAACTGTGCGTTGGAATCCATGCCACCGCCGCCAACCAGCCGCCAGCGCCTCTCTCCCCACCTTCTCCAGCCGCCAGGGCCTGCCGAGCCCATGGGAGGCCCGTCCGGGCCCGGATCCCGGCCTTCAGGCCGCACCTCCTGTGCAGAGCAGCCGCTCTTGATCTGGTTTGGGGGGAGCAAGGTCCCCACCAGCGCCTTGTCGGCTGGCTGTCGGAGGCCAACCCTGGCGACGACGCCCACCTGAGAAGGCCGAACTCCGCTGCCCCGCGTCTCCTTTTCTTCCTCTTCTGCAGCGAAACCCTGTTCCCGCGACCTCACCCACTCCATCGCTTGCAGCAAGCCGTTGACAGACCCACCATCGGACCTCGGGGTTGCTGGAGCTCCATCGGTCGCCACCACCCAGATCTACCTATCCCCGGCAGCACCAGCCCCTGCATCGCCTTCGCTGGAGCTCCCTGCGCCGCCACTTCCCCTGCCAGCAGGTGGAGGACAACACTCCATCACGACCATGTGCCTCCAGCCGCGTGGGCCATATGGCCGGCCCAGCAGCAGGCCAGGCCAGGCCTGCTCCGCCTCACCCCGTGTGGGCCTCGCTAGCCGCACATGGCCCAGTCTCGCCTCTGCACCACCGGTCTCTGGCCCAACGTGAGCAAGCCCAGTGCACCCATCTGCCGCTTAGTGTGCATCGTTGCTAACCCGCGCTCGGACAATCTGTTGGGCTAGCAAGACTTGGCCCAATTCTTGTTTTTTAGCTCTGTGATTTTAGGAACTATCCGCGGATTAACAGATTTTCAGATAAACCTCAAACTTCATGCATTTAATATCTTACAAACCTTGTGTCGGATTAAAATGATTTCAACATGAAAAATGATTAGAATTTCGAGCAGTTTCACAATAACATGCTTTGAACCATGTTAAAATTATTTAATCTGTTTTTTCATTCATTTTGCACCAATGCCATCTTAAAACGGTTTAGGTCATAACTAATTTTTTTGACCGAATACTGTAAGGGCACCCCCCCTCCCCAATCATAAAGCTTCATTGAACCAAAGATTACAAAATTTACATAGTTACATCGGTAACCAAAAAAACAATTTTAGAGTCCTAACCTAATACAGATGCTACATTTAGGGGGGGAGGGGAATAAACCCATTTCAATAAATCTTCCTTAAACTTCGATTTTATCTTGTGTGCAGTTATAAATCCTGATTTCCAGACACCAAATCTAAGTTGTAAATTCTGAAAAATCTTCGCATTTCTCACTAGCCAAATATTCCAACAAGCCATGAAGACCACCTCAGAGAAAAAGGTTGTTGAAAAGATTTTTTTGCATGTGAAGCTGCAATGACCATATTAGTACTATTACCCCCAGTCAACTTGCAAGCAATCCATAATCTGCTGCTGAAAAGGCAAGAAAAGAACAGACACTACTGAAATTCAGGAATTTGCCGTCTGCCATGGCAAGCGGCAAAGGGGGGAACCACGGACAGCAAAGGCTTTGCCGTCGGTCAGCAGACGACAAACTAGACGGTAACAAAAAATCCGGTGAAGAGGTTCTTTGTCGTCTGCTTTTTTAAAGCGGACGGCAAAGAATCTTTGCCATGAGGGGGCAGACGGCAAACTAAATGGAACGGCACATAGTGCAACGACCCCGTTAATTGTTAACGGCAGGCCTCCTCTCTTTGTCGTCTGCCATCCCCCCCTTTGCCATGCGGGGGCAGACGGCAAAGAGGGGAGAGAGAGGGGGCTGATTCCCTCCTTTGCCGTCTGCCATCCCCCTTTGCCATGTGGGGGCAGACGGCAAAGAGGGGAGAGAGAGGGGGTGGATTCCCCCCTTTGCCGTCTGTCATCCCCCATTTTCCATGTGGGGGCAGACGGCAAAGGGGGGAACGAGCCCCTTTCAAATTTATTTTTTATTATATCCAGCATTTTTAATAATAATCAGGATATATATATATATATATATTTGACATAAATAAGTTTCTTTCCGTACTCATAACCATATTAAAATAACTCTCATCCATAGTGCATACATATTATGCAAGTTGCATCCGTACCAAACCATATATTACACCAGTTTCATCCACATGCATAGAAAGTTTCATATATATATATCCATATACTACAATAGTTTCAATACAAGCCATGGTACAAGAAATCATCTTCAATCATTCCATCAATATAATCCAAGCTTCCCGTGAAGTGAAGGTAATTTGCAAAATGACAAATAAGAAAGTTAGAAGAATAATACTAGATGAAGAAATGTATATATATATGTTATTTCACAGAGAAATTAGCTAAGTATAGACCATTTAGGAGCTAACTAAGTTAATTATGTCATTTAGGTGGAACCCTAGCTAACTATAGGTCGTTTCGGAGCTAACTTGGGTAAAATAGGTCATTCCGGAGCAAACTACGCTTATTAAGCCATTTTGGATCTAGCTAGGCTAATTATAAGCCATTAATACCTAAGTTAGGGGGAATAGCTCATCTTGCAGCTACGTAAGCCTTATTATGTCATTTAGGAGAGAACTTAGCTAACTATAGGTCATTTTTATTAAATAGGTCATTTTGGAGCTAACTAAGCTAATTATGCCATTTCGTAGGATAATTAGCCAATTTAGCCTTTCTTGGATGAGTCAAAGCTACATAGAAGAAGAGAAAGAGAAGAAGAAGTAAAAGAAGAAGAAGGAGGAGGAGGAGGAGGAGGAGAAGGAGAGGGAAGAGGAGAAGAAGAAGAAAAGAAGAAGGAGAAGGAGGAAGAAGGAGGAAGAAGAAGGAGAAGGAGGACCTCCTTCTCCTTCTTCTCCTTCTTCCCCTTCTTCTTATCCTCCTCTTTCTCCTTCTTCTTCTTCTCTTCTTCTTCTTCTTCCTTCCTTTCATTTTCCTCTTTCTTCTCCTCTTGTCCCCTTCTTCGGGCTAAATTGGCTAAGGATGCCTTTTTGGAGCTAATTATGTCATTTCGAGGATAATTAGCTAAGTATAGGTCATGTTTTATTAAATAGACCATTTAGGAGCTAACTAAGCTAATTATGTCATCTAGGTGGAACCCTAGCTAACTATAGGTCGTTTCGGAGCTAACTTGGGTAAAATAGGTCATTCCGGAGTAAACTATGCTTATTAAGCCATTTTGGATCTAGCTAGGATAATTATAGGCCATTTAATACCTAAGTTAGGGGAATAGGTCATCTTGCAGCTACGTAAGCCTTATTATGTCATTTAGGAGAGAACTTAGCTAACTATAGGTCATTTTTTATTAAATAGGTCATTTTGGAGCTAACTAAGCTAATTATGTCATTTCGTAGGATAATTAGCCAATTTAGCCTTTCTTGGATGAGTCTAAGCTACATAGAAGAAGAGAAAGAGAAGAAGAAGTAAAAGAAGGAGGAGGAGGAGGAGGAGGAGGGGAAGGAGAAGGAAGAGGAGAAGAAGAAGAAAAGAAGAAGGAGAAGGAGAAGGAGGAAGAAGGAGGAAGAAGAAGGAGAAGGAGGAGCTCCTTCTCCTTCTTCTCCTCTTTCTTCTCCTTCCTCTTGTCCTCCTCATTCTCCTTCTTCTTCTTCTCCTCTTCTTCTTCTTCCTTCCTTTCATTTTTCCTCTTTCTTTTCCTCTTGTCCCCTTCTTCGGGCTAAATTGGCTAAAAATTCCTTTTTTGGATCTAATTATGTCATTTCGAGGATAATTAGCTAAGTATAGGTCATGTTTTATTAAATAGACCATTTATGAGCTAACTAAGCTAATTATGTCATCTAGGTGGAACCCTAGCTAACTATAGGTCGTTTCAGAGCTAACTTGGGTAAAATAGGTCATTCCGGAGCAAACTATGCTTATTAAGCCATTTTGGATCTAGCTAGGCTAATTATAGGCCATTTAATACCTATGTTAGGGGGAATGGGTCATCTTGCAGCTACGTAAGCCTTATTATGTCATTTAGGAGAGAACTTAGCTAACTATAGGTCATTCCTTATTAAATAGGTCATTTTGGAGCTAACTAAGCTAATTATGTCATTTCTTAGGATAATTAGCCAATTTAGCCTTTCTTGGATGAGTCTAAGCTACGTAGAATAAGAGAAAGAGAAGAAGAAGTAAAAGAAGGAGGAGGAGGAGGAGAAGGAAGAGGAGAAGAAGAAGAAAATAAGAAGGAGAAGGAGGAAGAAGGAGGAAGAAGAAGGAGAAGGAGGAGCTCCTTCTCCTTCTTCTCCTCCTTCTTCTCCTTCTTATCCTCCTCCTTCTCCTTCTTATTCTCTTCTTCTTCTTCTTCTTCCTTCCTTTCATTTTTCCTCTTTCTTCTCCTATTGTCCCCTTCTTCGAGCTAAATTGGCTAAGAATGCCTTTTTGGAGCTAATTATGTCATTTCGAGGATAATTAGCTAAGTATAGGTCATGTTTTATTAAATAGACCATTTTGGAGCTAACTAAGCTAATTATGTCATCTAGGTGGAACCCTAGCTAACTATACGTCGTTTCAGAGCTAACTTGGGTAAAATAGGTCATTCCGGAGCAAACTATGCTTATTAAGCCATTTTAGATCTAGCTAGGCTAATTATAGGCCATTTAATACCGAAGTTATGCGGAATAGGTCATCTTGCACCTACGTAAGCCTTATGATGTCATTTAGGAGAGAACTTAGCTAACTATAGGTCATTTTTTATTAAATAGGTCATTTTGGAGCTAACTAAGCTAATTATGTCATTTCGTACGATAATTAGCCAATTTAGCCTTTCTTGGAGCTAACTAAGCTAATTATGTCATTTACATGGAAGTCTAGCTATTTTTTTATTAAAACACTAGAAATAACATACCATTATCGTCATCACAGCGGTGAAGCACGGTGGCTCTGGCTTGTTTCACCTGGAGAAGGCTCGAGTGTAGAAGGGTCGTGCGATGCGTTTCGGGAGATATGCTGCACCGAACATCGTTTGCAATGTGTAGTTAGCATGAGGACACTCTTAAGATCACTGCACTCAAATGAAACTCACCGTCCCCGCCACGTTAATGACTGGCATCGGCGGAGGGACTTGGCCGTTCTTCTCGCACATAGACTGTACATTTGGTTTCGACAAGTCAATCTTTTTATTTATTAATGAAACGGACATTCAAATGCAAGATTTGAAATAACATGAAGAAGAAACTTACCATGAAGAGCTCGTATATGGCCCTGTTAGACGCATCATTTCGTGCCCTCTCCGCCTCCACCAATGCAGTCGTCCTCTCCTCCAGCTCCCTAATTTCCTTATCCTTCTCCGCCATATCCGCCTGCATTGCCTCTGTCTCTTTCTGAATAGCAGCCTGCAACACAACTCATTGTTAGCAATGTAATCATATTGGTTCCAACGCACAACATAATGCGGAAAGATAGTTGAGTCCATTAAACTAAACTCGATGGCGAGCTCGACTGGCCGTGGACGACGTGTTATCTCTGGACAAGAGCTTGTTTGGCATGCCTTTATCTGCCGGAGAGTGCTAGGACAACGTATAAGGCCGTCTCCAATGGCGATCGAGCCATGCGGCCTCCCGTTGCCAGCTATCATCACCAGCTCTGGATCAATAGGCCCCTCGCTCGGGTTAAAGTCCTCCCCTTTCCTCGCCTTCTCGTGATCTCTGTACTTCACGAGCTTGTGGTGGGAGGAGATGTTGGTGAAGTTTTCTGGATGCTCGAGGTCAGGCTGAGAGAATGCCTTGACCTTCTTGTATGAGGCAGTATGCGCCATCGCATACAAGTCGTACATGTGTGGCACCTCCGTCTTATTGTGACGTGCCTAAAAGAGAGAGAGAGAAAAATTGTATTAGTAAAGGGCTCAAGATAGCATTAAGAATGAATTGCATGAGGCATGAAGCAAAGAACATACCCAGTTCTCGCCAAATTGGATTAAGTTGACGCTCCCTTGATGGTGTGGCACGCCAACCATTTTGCCACGCCTCTCCTTGGCGTTGTTGTGGCTGGCCTCCCACGTTTCGGAGCACCAGTAATGCACCAAGGCCTCCCAACAATCCATCTTATCCACACACCATCTCGGGGGCACCTAAGTTAATAAAGAGAAATTTGAGCGCGTAAGAACCAAATCAAGGAAACTAACTACAAAGCCTTAATAATATGTAATTACCTTCATGTAATGCTCCTTCTCCATCTTAGCATCACGACACTTCGCCTTGTCAATCCTAATACGCCGCGTGGCATAGTAGTCTCGAACAGCCTGCACCCGAGCCTCATGCCGAAAGTTTTGAAGTAGGCGGCGACATTCGATTTCGATAACCTTTGCCGCGTACTCCTCGTATCCCTCCTCACACCTGTAGTAGGTCTGCAAATGAGACAACACCGATTAGTACAATAAATAGCTATGTTTGATTTATAATTGTGTGAAGGAGAAATTACCCAGAACTTTCGGATCACCATGTCCGCCCTCGTGTCGCACAAAACACCGTCGATCTCCACCTCCGGTGGGGCCGGGGCACCCAAGTAGTGCTCCCAGGTCATTCCTACCTCTCGCTCCCGACCGGGCAACGTAACAAACCCTGGGAAGTTTTTATGGCCAAGAACACCAAGGACGCTGTTGGGCTTGCGGACACCCTTGGCAACAATCCAACCACTACAGTATGACAAATTCAAGCCAAAACATTAGATATTTGAGAAAACGCGAAAGCAAAAGGTTAAATAAGAGTAAATTAACTTACTTGTCCACATTTGACCTAATCGACCACCTCTGCTCGGGGGTCGCTGGCATGAGCGGGAGCCCCGAACTACCATGCTGGTAGACGGTAGCCCCCTCACCCAGCTCCTCGTCGCTACCAGCATCCCACTAGGTCTCTTGGGACGTACCCTCATCCCTGCTTTGCTCTGGAGTCGCCTGGAAGGAAGCCTGTGGGACACGAGTCTCGTGGGTCGAAGGCTCATCGACCTGAGGCTCGTCGACCCGAGGCTCGTGAACCGGAGACCGTGTAGCCTCCACCTCAGACGAATCCACCCTAGAAGTCATGTGCTCAGGTGAATCAGCTTGGGGTGGTGGCGGAGACCGTGTAGTCGCCACCTCAGAAGGCGTGGCAGCCACCGCCCTACCTCTCCCGTGGCCACGTGTACCTTTAGTACAACATAAATACCAACATGAGTAATAAAATGTATGTAAATACCAATATGCATACAACATGAGTACAACATAAATACCAACATGAATACAACGTGTACCTTTAGTACCTCTCGGCTTTGCGGGGGGTCGACCTCCTCTCACGGGGGGCGCTCCTTGCAGAGTAGAGAGCAACGCTCTCCGAAGAGGCGAGGCAGGAATGGAAGTACCCATCCCATCACCCGCCGACGAAGAAGGAGCCGCGGAGTGCTTTCGACCCTTTCCCACCATCTTTCAACACCTGTCATGACAAAGAGTAAATGAAATTAGTACAACATAAATACCAACATGAGTAATAAAATGTATATAATTTAAGTGTATCATCGTCATAAATACCAACATGACTAATAAAAATTGAATACCTAACATGAACTCAAAATTTACATATAGTATAATAGTTGAATACCTGACATGAACTAATAACAATCGTGCTCGTCTATATATGCTTCGGGGTCAATAAATGCATCATGATCATCACTATCATCAATAAATGCATCATCATCATCACTATCACGAAGAACATGTGGAAGGCCACCATTATGTAATCGGTCAAGAAGTGACAGGTCATCCGCAGCAGTAACCTCTTCTTCTTCCAGCTCTTCCTGTTCGGGCTCAGGGGTTAAGACGGATTCACTGTCGCTGTCTACTTCAATGTTCTGGGGTGAAGTAGAGCGGTTCTTGAAACGTTTCTTGTACATACGTGTTTCTTGGAAGAATTCTCCTTCATATGTGTCCGGGTTAATGTGAGGTTCGTAATCCTCTTCATTGAGGGTAGGTGGTCTAAAATGTGGTGGCACTTCATAAACGACATCCCAACCTTTGAGATTTGGATCAGTTTGGCAGGCCCAAGGTAGATAGAAAACTTGTGTCGCCTGTTGAGCCGTAATATAGACATCGGGAACATCTAAGTGGGTGTTTTGGTTGATTTCGACTAGTCCTATATGTTCATGAGTCCTTCTAGTCTCCCTCGGCTCAAACCAATAACATTTGAAGACTACGACGGTCGGTGGGTTTTCACCATAGAATAGAAGTTCATAAATTGCTTCAACTCTTCCATAATACTCGGTGTCTCCTTCGCCGATAGTAGAGATAGAACAATTTGTAGTCTTTAGGTCGGGCATAGATAGCTCTTTGCGAAAGGTACGAAAGTGATACCCGTTGATGTTGTATTTGTCAAATGAACGGACCTTATAGTCAAAACCATTAGCGACTTATCTCAACTCGGCGTCCATAGACTCTGCATCAGCCTACAAGTTTAATACGAAAGCATGGATGCATTAGCCGCAAATTAGACCAAGAAATCAAATGGGCCCTTAATGGTAATTAATTACCCTTTCTTTGAACCAAGAAATGAAACCGGGATAGTCGCCTCCATGCTTTGCGAGAAGCTCATACTCTTCGACGGAATCCTTTTCGATGACCGCTCCATCCGAGAATTCGGTGATGTATCAACTATATCAAATATCCGGGAATAAGAGTAGTTCAAAGCAATTAGAAGTTGCGGAACAATAAATTACCGAGAACTTACTCGATGTACGGCCGCACTTCTGTTAGGTTAGTGAAGATATTTAATGAAATGGTCTGTCATTCTTCGACATCCAACGATTTCCCTTTCGAAGGACCGGGTGGTGCGAGCTTACCTTCGAATAGGCTGAGGTTGGATCGAACTTTTTTCGATCGCCATCATTGTACCGAGGCTTCGGGTTATGCAAATGATGATTTTTGGCTTCGTAGTGTGCTGTCACGAAGTTTGCCGCCTCCTCAGTAATGAATGCCTCGGCCATCGATGCTTCAATTCTACATTTATTTTTACACTTAGCTCGAAGCGTCTTCTGCATCCTCTTAGTTGAGTAGCACCATCGATTTTGAACGGGCCCCCCATTCTTGCCTCGGTCGGGAGATGCAAAATCAAATGTTGCATTGGATTAAAGAAGCCCGGTGGAAAGATCTTTTCTAATTTGTAGATCAACTCCGGCGCCAACTCTTCCATTTCATCTAGCACGCCAGGCGATAGTTCTTTCGCACAAAGCCACGCAAGAAATAGCTCAGCTCTGCCAGTACTATCCATTCATCCTCAGGGATAAAGCCACGCAACATCACCGGCATTACCCGCTCAATCCATATGTGCCAATCACGACTCTTGAGCCCAAATATTTTCAATTTCTCAAGACTGCTCCCCTCTTTAGATTCGCAGCATACCCATCGGGGAACATCAACCGCATTTTCACCCACAATAGCATTTCCCTCATGGCTGGCCTTTCAAGATTGAACCATGCCTTTTGGCTTTGCTATGCTTTGCTTTCCTTTCTGTTGTCGCAAGTTTTGCAACGGTCTATCACATAGAGCCTCCAGGTCGATTCTAGCCTTAGGATTATCTTTTGACTTCCCCTCTATGCCGAACAATGTACCAAAAATGGCCTCCGCAATATTCTTTTCAGTGTGCATCATGTCAATGTTGTGTGGGCAAAGGAGGTCTTTGAAGTAAGGCAGATCCCATAAGCATGACTTGTGAGTCCAGGCGTGTTCCGTATTATACCCTTTGATGTATCCTGGACGCAAAGGATCAGGCTCGAGAGCGTTTAACTGATCAAGGGTCTGTTGGCCTGTCAACGCAGCTGCTGCAGTGTTTTTGACAACTCTACCTTTGATGAAATTCTTCTTGTCTTTTCTGAACTTATGGTCAGGATCCAGGAATTGTCTATGCATGTCGAAGCAAGAATACTTGCGACCAGCCTGTAGCTAACGGAACTGAAGAGCTGCCTTGCATGTGGTGCACGGGAACCTTCCTTGCACACACCAACCAGCGAATAGCGCAAACGCTGGATAATCATGCGTCGAGTACATGTACCAAAAATGCATTTTGAAATTTGTTTTGGTAGCCGCGTCGTAGGTTTTGATCCCGTTATCCCAGGCTTCTTGCAACTCATCCTTAAAAGGCTGCATGTACACATTCATATTCTTCCCCGGATAGTTGGGCCCTGGAATTATCAACGTCAGGAAAATGTTCTTTCTTTTCATAATCTCTCCGGGTGGCAAATTTAGTGGAATGACAAATACAGGCCAACAACTGTATTGTGCTGCCGTCATACCATACACATTGAACCCATCCGTGCTGATGGCAACTCTAGGTTGCCTTGGATCTTCCGATTTATCCTTATGTAATGCATCGAAGTGCCTCCACGCAAAACCATCTAAAGTATGTACCAGCATCTTGTTCCCATCCGCATCTAGTTCGGTTCTTTTGCCCAATTTGTGCCATGTCATCTGTCTGGCCGTCTCTTCGACCATGAAAGACATTGAAGTCTTGGTACGATTGGCAGATACCGAAGAACACTAATGGGGATTTTGGTCTGATTCTTCTCACCCATGCCGTTGTCTACCACAATATACCTGGAAGAATTGCAAATGGGGCAATAGTTCAAGGCCGCATACTCAAGCCTAAATAAGGCACATCCATTCTCATAGGCATGTATCTTCTCTAGGGCATCTTAAGTACACGGAGGATTTTCTCTGACTGGTACAGGTTTGCAGGCAGCAAATGGCCTTTGGGTAGAAAGCGTCCAAATATCGTCATCATCGCGTCGTAGCATTCTCTGCCTAGGTTGAATTGAGCCTTTAGAGCCATTACTTGCGCGATGGCATCCAGCTGACAAAGCACAGTCTGCTCGTGGAGAGGACGTTTTGAAGACTCCAACATTTCATAGAAGGCCTTTGTAGATTCCTCCATCTCATCGTCCGAATCCCGAGCATCATCAAAGTCTTGCACCATGTCTTCCATCCCGGTACCATGCTCGTCGGTGCGACGACGAATCACCTCAGCTCTGGCACGTTGGTCAGACTCACCATGAAAAGTCCACACCGTATAATTAGGCGTAAAACCCCACTTCTGCAGGTGTTTACCCATTTCAAACTCTGTCTTCTTTTTCCAGTTGTCTCCGTTGGGACAGGGGCACCATGTTTTTTGCTGGCCATTTGCAAATGCGGCTCTCACAAACCCCCTGGTTTTTCTTAACCATTCATGGGTCATGCCTTTCTGACTAGGGTGACCAGTGTACATCCGAGCACGATCACTCATGTTGCCTAGCTACCTATGGGGGCACAAGAAATAAATATATAATTCATCATCTATATTCATACGCTAATCAAGTTTGTCAGTTTTATTACGTCCATGCAACCTACACGCTTATAGGTAAAGATAGGTCCTAATCCCACCCGAGTATGTGTAGATTGGGTTCGTTTTCCCATGCTCAGCTCCAGATGCGACGCAGAATTTCGACAGCACCTCCCGCTGTTCTCCTGATACACGTCTCGGCAATAAGCAGAGAGGATGTGTACCCGAAGAACAACAGGGGAGGCACCGACGAAATTCCGCATCGGATCCGGAGCACAGCATACGGCAAAACAAACCCAATCTACACATACTCGGGCTGTCCATGGATAATGTTGGACAATTCGAAAGGATGGCGGTTATAAATATGCAAAGAAATGCATATTTATAGATGTCGCCATTTCGAACGGGAGACGCATACTGGTCACACATACTCATGATTGAAGAAACCTATAGCTAGCAAATTTCATCGTCACGAAGACCAGGACGGAGAAAATTAAGGGGGTAGGAGGAGAAGTCATTTGTGCTCACCAACAAACGCAAGGACGGAGCTCGTCCAACGCACGTGGAGGTCGTCGAACAACTGCACATTGAAATTCACACGATCAACACAAATATGACGTTTTTATAATTAACATAATCGGAAAATATGTGACCTAACTCATAATTTACAAAACTATGACACCGTCGGTTTGTGGAAGGCCGAAAAGAACCTTCTCGTTCAATCGGAGGCAGAAGAGTTGTCCAGGGTCGGGGGTTAGTTGCATCGGGACTCAGTGCCGTCGAGGGTCGGTGGTGTCGGGTGTTGGTGGCGTCGGGGTTCGGGGGTTAGTGGCGTCGGTGGTCGGGGGTCAGTGTCGTCGGGGGTCCAGGGTCAGTGGCGTCAGGGGTCGGTGGTCGGGGGACTTTTCGGTCAACAAGAGGCCCAAGAGGTGTCAGAGGTCGGGGGTTGGGGGTCAGTGGCGTCGGGGGCGGCGTATTCTGCCAGGGTGTTGTCAGGATGTCGTGTCGGGGTTTCGGGCATTGTGTCGGGGTGTCGAGGTGTTAGGGTGTCATTTTCTTCTTCATCATCTTCTTTTTTTCCTCCTCTTCCTTTTCTTCTTCTTCTTCTTCCTTCCTTCCTTTTCTTCTTCTTCTTCTTCTTCTTCTTCCTTCTTTTCCATTTCCCTCTTCTTCTTCTTCTTCCTTCTTTTCCTTTTTTGTCTTCTTTATTCTTCTCCTCTCTCCTCTTTTTCTTCTTCTTCTTTTTATCCTCCTCCTCCTCCTCCTCTTCTTCTTCTTATTCTTCTTCCCTTATCTACTTATTCTTCTTTTATTCTTCATCTTTTTTCTACTTACTTCAATTATGACTATGTAGAATCTAAACCTATCACTAAACCTATCGCTAAACCTATATAGCACTAAACAACAACAAAAATAACAAAAACAGAATCTACCAATCATTAACTAAAAAAGAATCTACCACTAATGAACAAAATAGAATCTACGTCTAAATTAACTAATCAAATAATTAACTAAACCTACTATTTAACTAAACCTACTATTCAAATGAACTAACTAAATCTAATTAAACAACTAACTAAATCAACTACCAGTAAATCAAATAACTAAATCAACTAACTAAATCTAATTAAATAGAAAAAACTCACCTAGCCGGGGAGGAGGGGTCGGGGAGGAGGGGCGGGAGGGGAGGCGGCCGACGGACGGGAGGGGAGGCGGCCGGCAGGCAGGAGGGGAGGCGGCCGGCGGGCGGGGAGGAGGGTGTGGGGAGGAGGGCGCGGGGAGGAGGGGCGGGAGGGGAGGCGGCCGGCGGGGGGAGGGGAGGCGGCCGTCAGGCGGGAGCAGAGGCGGCCGGCAGGCGGGGAGGAGGGGTGCCGCGGGCGGGCGCGGGGAGGAGGGGGCGGGAATGGAGGCGGCCGGCGAGCGGGGAGGAGGGGTGCCGCGGGAGGGGAGGAGGGGGCGAGGGAGGAGGCGGCCGGCGGGAGGGGAGGCGGTCGGCGGGCGGGGGATGAGCGACTGAGAGAAACTGTCATAGCGGAGGAGACTGGCGAGTGAGAGTGAGAGGGAGAGGGAGACGGCCGTTAGGGGGGGGGCTCTCTTTGCCTCCCGCCCCCCGACGACAAAGAGGAGGAGATAGGGGGGACGGGGTGGGGAGACGGCCGTTAGGGGGGGGCTCGCTTTGTCGTCCGCCCCCCGACGGCAAAGAGAAGGAGGGCAGACGGCAAAGGGAGTGCCCGTTATGGGGTGGGAGGGGGTGTACGGTGGATTCTTTGCCGTCTGCCTCCTGCTCTTTGCCGTCCGCCAGCACACGGCAAAGAAAAGACTTATGGAAAGAGTATCTTTGCCATCCGTCTGCTCTTTGCCGTCAGTTTTCTGCTGACTGACGGCAAATATGGTCTTTGCCGTCCGCTGGCTGACGGCAAAGCAAGGGCTGACGGCAAATAACTGAATTCCAGTAGTGAGATGATATCTATCTTACCTGACTTGGGCATGGCATATCCTACAATTAACTCCATCCTCCATAAGCCAATGTATCCTTTCAACCATGTCCTTGGTGTTTAATCTGTCCATGATGAGCATCCAAGCAAAGACCTTGATCTTCAAGGTACAACAACTAGCCCAAATCCAATTTAGCAAAGGATTAAATGATAGATCTCTATACACATAGAAATAAAAGGACTTCGGTGTAGAAGGCTTATTTGTTCCCATCCCAGACCAAACATCATGCGGGCTCGAGCTGGGTTCAAAGTCCCCTCTAAGAGCTTGGAGTGAAGATAACTCCACAAAGGCCTATTGGGAAAGAGGCAGATAAAACCAGAGTGACAGATCAGGAGTGCTTAATCCTTCCTTGAACAATGTCCAGGGGTCTTTAACATATGAGAAAATTCTGGGGATCTATCTTTAAGAGGGATAACCGAGTTACTAATGTTCCATTTGTCCTGCCAAAAAAGGACAGTGTCCCCTTGATCCACTTGCACCCAAGTTACCTCCCGAAAATTATCCAAAAGCTTCAAAATATTATTCCACCAATATGATCCACATGGCTCAATACCCTATGGGACTCTATCATGATAGTAAGTATTCCAGATTAGCTTTACCCATGGGAGATCCAATCTGTTCAATCACTTGTTGGCATGCTTCAATAAACGTGCTGCATTTTGTAACCCCAGGTTTAGGATTCCCAACCCACCCTTTTTTGGGCCTGCAGATCAAATACCAAGAAGCAAGAGATGGTGAATGTTCCTGCCTATTTCTTCTCCAAAAACTTTGCCTTTGAATCCTTTACAACTGCCTTAGAATTCCTGGTGGGATAGATAAATTGCACAGGAAAATATTGGTAGGGATGATAAAGCAGAATTGAGGTATTGGAGTCTACCCCCTTGGGCCAAAAAAGATGAACTAGATGAAATCCTTCTCTCCATACATGTAACCAGTGGCATCAAGTGTTCCATCCTAGGATTGGAAGTGCCTAGTGGTAAACCAAGGTATGTGAAAGGCATAACACCCACTTTACATCCAAAGACCTGAGCAAGCCTCTCAGTTTCTTCTGTGGTAACATTGATAGGCACCATTGATGATTTATCAAAGTTAATATGTAGCCATGTTGATCTGGTAAAAACCTGAAGCATCTCTTTTAGGGCCCTGAGCTTCACTTCCTCAGCGGGGAGAACAATCAAAGTATCATCAGCACATTGGATAATACGAAAATCTTTATCATGGAATGGAATTGGCAACTGAATTTGACCCTTAGCTAACATGTCATTAACCACTTATTGTAGTAAATCAACAACTAACACCAAAAAAGCAATGGGTAAATGGAGTCTCCTTTTTTGGCACCAGCCTTACAGTGAAATTGCTTCCCAGTAACTCCATTAAGAAGAGTGGAAGATGACCCAGAAGTGAGGAATTGTTGAATCCAACCTCTCCACTTGATGTTGAAACCCTTGTGCTTTAGGATTTCCAATATGACTTCATGTTCAATAGAATCAAAAGCCTTTTCAAGGTCCAATTTGAGTATGAGAATGGGTCTTTTAGACTGATAGCATTGGTGTAAGTACTCCAGAGTCCATCCAATGCAATCTTGAATGGTTCTAGTCTTGATAAATCCATACTGGTTTTTATGAACACACTCAAGAATTACCTTTTGGAGTCTATTAGCAGCCATTTTGGTGAGGAACTTAATGCCTAATCCTGTCATAGAAATTGGCATATGGTCCCCAACATGATGTGTTGAAGATTTTTTAGGAACCAGGGTGATGAAAGAACCATTAATACTTCCTAGATTTTCCTTTCCTTAAAAAAATGGTTTGCAAGGGCATAGAGTTCTTGTCTAACTATGTGCCAAAATTTCTTGAGAAACAATCCATTGAAACCATTTGGGCCTGTTGCTTTGTCAATTGGCATACATTTTACTAGCTGGTCCATTTCTCCCTATGAAAAGGCTTAGTCAAAATATCCAACCCCTGAATAGGCTTAATCAGATTAGGCAAATCAAAGCTCATTACAATTCCTTTGGCAATGCCCATGCGACCATTGTAGGAAGACCACAATATTCCTTTCATTTAGCTATGCTCAGAGATCACTATGCCATTAGGCAAGGTCAAGTTTGCAATTGAATTCCTTCTATGTCTTTCTGAAGCCATGACATGAAAGAACTTAGTATTTTCTTCTCCCACTTTAATGGATCTGATAGTACACCAATTTTTCTAGTACAAGAATTACAGATGTAGCATCTGCTCTAGATGAGACTTAACAACCTTTCTGAAGTTAAATTCCTGCCTAAAAAGGGGTATAAATTCCTCCATCTTGTCAATCCATTCAATCACCTTATTACACTTATCAATATCAATTTCCATCTTTGAAATTTACAGCTTCCATCTCTTCAGATCATATCTCAGGTTTTTAAATTTGTGTGCCAAAATTGCTGCAGGTTGGGCCTTGTGAGAAGGCTTACTCCAAGATTTGGCTACAGAGTCCAAAAAACCCTCCACCTTAGTCCAATAGCTTTAAACCTGAAGATGTTGGTTTTAGGAATAGAAGTGGTTATCACAACCATGCATGGTACACGATCACACGCAGTTCTTGCTAGAGGAAACACTTCTTTGAGGGGATAACATGTGACCCAATTGGTGGTAGTAAAAAACCAGTCTAGCTGTTCTAACGGAGGATTGTCTTGCATATTGGACCAGGTATAAGACATGTCTTTAATTGGAAGTTCAACTAGCCCCAGATGCCCAATGATTTTATTAAAAATGAACATATCATTCATGTTCCCACCTTGGAGATTTCTTTCATCATGATATCTAACAAAATTAAAGTCCCCCACGACAACCAATTCTCCTCAAAAGCAATTTGCGGATTAAACACCCAAACAACAAAGTTGTCTCTTAATTCCCCTTGACAAGGTCCATAAACATTAACTAGGATACAAACATCTGCACTCATTTTGAAAGAAACTTTAATGACCATTTCAAATGATTGTACTTCTATTAAATCCCCTCGAAGAACTGCAGAATTCCAAACAACCAAAAGACCACCAGAGGCACCTTGTGAAGGGGCAAAAGCAAAATTATCAAACTACTTTGGGTTGAAAGACTGAATCTCCTTAAGCGTATAAGATGCACATTTTGTTTCCTAGAAACAATCCACCGCACATTGACTCTCCTCCAATTTCTGCCGAACCACCCTCTACCTAGCTGGTTAATTCAAACCTCTCACATTCCAGCATAGAACGTTCCAATTTCTATGAGAGGTACTACCCATTAATACCATAGAGAGTAACATCCATTGGCAGGTTACATAGCAACTAGCCAAATGCACACACATTAAAGGATAACATGTCTCATCACAGTACTGATACACATACTTACAACACACCAAAATAAAGCATAAGACTTGGCAACAGAAACAAAGCTTATAGATAACGACAAACTTATGGGCGCGCCAAACCCACTGAGTGGAGATGAGACTAACCATCAGAAACCGCATCTTTTTTCGTCTTAGGGGCAGCCATAAGCTTCTCCATTGAAAGCTTGTCAACTTCAATTCCAAGCTCCTAGCCAATGACTTGGAGCGTCTTGATTGGTGTGGGCGATCGGACATCCACTTCCTCCTGATTCTTTTTTGGTGTGCTTGAATCATTGATAGACTTAGAATGCGGCTTCTTCTTGTTTGGCTCTGAGACCAACTCAAAGAACACAAGTTTAAATCCATCCCGCCAAACTGAACCCCTAGTGCACCTGCAAACTTGAGATTCTACCATTGGGGTTGGAGCCTTGGAGTTGCGCCGCTTAGAGGGAGAGGCCACAAAACATGGTGTGACCCTTACATCGACATCCTCCAGAAGGTCGCTCTCTGACAGAGTATCCTCCAGAGACTTGTAACAGGCAACTGTAGAATCCTCCAGTTGAGGCCACAAGGTCCTTGCAATGGGCTGAGCAGGCCGATTTGAAGAGGCCTCTCTCCATTGGATCCGAGAGAGAGCATGTACATCATCAAAAGAAAGAGCCCAGGTCCTTTTGGATAAAATGACAGGAGACAAGGGTTTAACTGGTAGGGGCTTCGGAACTACAAAAAACATCTCTCCCTGTAGCAATGTCAGGAAAGTCCTCCTCCAAGCAAGTTTAGTTGGCAGAGGGGGACCATAAACCAAGCTGACTGCTCCCACAAAAACTTGTTGTTCATTGATCACTTGTGGCTGGTATGTTACAATGGATAGCGGTTTCTCGAGTTGTTCTTGCTCATGTTGAACTTGTTGAGGCTCTCGGATAAGTTGCTGATACTGATCATTGATGTCATTGGCAGAAACTGAACCAAAGGGTTGATCAATCACAATAGATTCTTGATCTTGTACTAGCTGGTCCTCTTCTTGCTGCTACTGCGGTTCATCCCCACCCCAATGCCCATGGCCCGAGTTATCAGGATCAACTAGATTATCCATAGGGTGTGGAACAGTAGGCATGTCATTCTAGCCCAAAGCTGGGTAGGGGGAGCACAAAATTGTGATGCTTAGGAAATGGCTCATCGGGCAGAGGGTGCGGATAGCCATTGATTGGCATTGGGTCCTCATCTTCAGGCATCTGATCTACTAAGTTTGCACCCAAGATATAGCAGGGAACTGTCCAGGAAACCCTTGCTCCTCCTTTGTTCGCATAATCACTAAAAACTACATCCCTAGGAACAAGGATATCCTCTGGGAAAGAAGCAAAAACAATGCTTCTGGCTTGGTAAGGATCATCATTGACCCAATAGTGGAACTTGCCAAAAGTATTAACCGTAGCATGAAGATGTTTAGTCGTATGCAAATTCAAAGGGACTCCTAGAAACATTAAACAACCATCACAAAACCCTGACCCCTCTGTATCACATTCCCTCATCATGATTCATGAACCGAACAAACCTGTCATTTCCCATAGCTACAGGCGGTAGTTGAAGCAAATGAAAATGAACTCCAGCACCTCTCAATCTAAACAGTCCCACTCCGGAAATCCATGGCTGGGCTGACAACACTTGAACACCTCTCTGCTCCAGCAAGTCCATAATACCTTCCCTAAAAATCCAATCTGATTAGGCACAGGGAGCGGCATTACCTCAGCAATGATGAATTCCCCATGATGCCGCTGGACACCAGATGGAAGTGTGACAAAGGTCCGAGGAAGACGGCGTTTGCCAGCATCAATAATCCGATGACCCGTCGGAAGAAAGCGGTGGGGTTGAGGCTGATGTTCGCCAATGGCTCTACAGGTTCTTTTGACGATGGAGGAGGGGGGTAACCGGTGGAGGGCAGGATGGAAGGTTTGGCAAGATGATGGGACTGGACGGAGAAGTATCACAACAGAAGCATGAAGATTCACGCAGTTGCCTAGATGGGGTTTAAGTGGTGGATCCTGCAAAATCCGGCAATGTTGGTTTCACCCTCCAAACAAGACCCAAGTCCCTAGCCCGCACAACACAATCCCGCCTATGGTGGCCTTCCTTTGAGCACGCCATGCAAACCATAACTGCACGACAATTACTTGCAAGGTGTCCTTCCAATGAACAAATGCGACATGTTACAACTTTGAAGACCATATCATAAATCATATTATTAAATGAATTCTCAGCTTCCTGGGTGGACGGGATAATAACGTCATTTGTAAGAAGTGCTTTGGCCGATTCCGCAATCTCTGGCCCATCACTAAGCCCAGATATCGTCTGCAGATTTGAAGATCCCTCATTCCCGTCGAGGATACCGGGGGTGGCAGTTTCCATCAATTCTGCACCTACCAAATTTGAAGATATGGAGGGCATCGTCTCCGAGGTACTCATTGGAGAAGTCTGCAACACCGGCAACGTCATCACCGGTGAAGAAATTAGTGCAAAAGGAGACATCATGGGAGAAGAGACCGATCTAAAAACAATATGCGGTCGAGAGAATGTCCAATTGAGATTAGGAGGTGAAGAGGTATGGATGATCACCCGTTCGTGCTCAGAGAAAGAATATCCAGCATCCTTTGATGGAACATCAATATCACTCTGAGACGCCACACATCTATAACCATGGCAGATAGGATAATTTTGAATGGTAGCGAACGATAGGAGCTTCTTCACAGAGTCAACCTTTTTAAAGGATGAATGAACAGGAGGTTTATGCATAACCAATGAACCCAGAGATGCACGATGCTTAAAAGGACTAATCAAGATCCATTCAACATCACATTCCAGTTGCCAAGTGCGGAACTCTCTAACCCAATTAGGACCTCCATTCCCCCATAGATGAAAGAAACATTTGAACGCCAAACAAGAATAAGATCGAAGCTTAACAATAAGAAATCCAACCTGCTTGGAGGAAAAATTAAAAGAGAAGACTTTATCTTGCACGTGTAGCACACCAAGATCAATGGTCGAACCTCCAATGGAAGATTCAAGGGAAGCTGCCACTTAATGTTCAGTCAATCTAAAAGTGTGTCACCCGAAGGAAACAATCAAAATGAAAGATCCAAGACCCTCCATTAGATGAACAGAAAACCAAGTAGATCGGTAGATCTCCTCAGCAAAAACCAGCCCTTGGAGAAGTCCAAGCCAAGGGTAGATCCAGCAAGAGAACCCATTGAAGGTGGGTATAGACAGAATCCCCAAAAGACGCCCGAGATGTTGATCGGAGAGGCGACCTTAGATGTCGGTCAAATCAACAGATCGCCAATAGGGGTGGCGGCAGTGGTGGGAGCGCCATCGTACGTGAGGACATCGGTCATAATTATTTGACCGCAGCTCCGAATAAAATGTTCCACATATGGAACTTGGCTAGAAAAATGAGTAGAATTATGTGGTAGCATTTATTTTCATGTTTAACCACTAAAAAATGTATTTAGAATAGATCTAGATAGATTTCGAAATTAACACATGGGGTCATTTTGGAGATGTTATATGATGTTTCCGGCCTCATTTAATATGCTTAGATAGCTAGTTTATTTATGTCTCACCTCTTGCCATGTTTATCAACATTTAATATTGTTGTGTACCTAAACGAGGGTTTACTAAATATTTGAATGTGGAGTTTCGTCAATATGCAACTCGTTGCATATTAAGCTTCACTTAATGCGTGGTGTTTGATTGTCGTGATGTGCCATGCCTTGCATAACTAAACCGGACATGCATCATATGTGTTTGTGCATCTTGTCATGAATATGTGTGGAGTTATCGAGTGTTGATTGTTGTTTCCCGATTATTTCTTCTCGGTAGAGTTCCGATCCGCTTCGGAGTGTGAGGTTCCGTTCGACTATGTTGGTTCATCTGCTACATGGATTCGTTCTTCTTCCAAGCGGGATCACAGGCAAGATGGCCATTTCCCTAGATACCATTACTATCATTGCCATTCTAGTTTTCTCGTTTCCTTCGATATGTCTCGCTGCCTACCACTTAAATGTGAGCCTCCCAACATTTCCATGAAAAGCCTCTAACCTTTCCACAACCCATCAAACCACTGTTTGGCTATGTTACTGCTTGCTCAACCTTCTTATAGAATTGCTAGTTGCAGGTGCAGTTGCGTCCATGTGAAAACATGGATTCCTTGTTACATCACCATATAATGGCTAATTAATTTAATGCACCTGTATAGTTGCTAAAAGGTGGAAGGCCTGGCCTTCTAGCCTAGTGTTTTGTTCCATCTTTGCCGCCTTAGTTTCGGCTACCGGTGTTATGTTCCATAGATGAGCACTCCTAACATGCTTGGGGTTGTTATGGGGACCTCCTAGATTTTTGTTTTGGGATAAAACTCGTTTGGCAAGTCCGAATATTGGTGCTATATTTGCCCATCATAATAATACTGAAAAACATAGAGTGTGATGAACCCGAGGAGTAATTAAACATAATACACGGAGGACCGGTGCTAATGGTGTTGGTCCTAAACAGAGTTGTGTGTGGGGCCAACCTGGGGCAACTCGGGTGATTTCTATCAGGCCGCCGTACATTGCGCTCATCTGATTATGCCCTGAGAACGAGATACGCTGCTCCTATTGGGATCGTCGGCACGTCGGACGGCCTTGCTGGATTTGTTTTACCTTTATCGAACGTCTTGTGCAGGGGATTCCGAGGATACTTTGGGCTATCTCTAGGTTAAGGTTTCCGTCGGAGCATGTGGTAGTTTGTGATGGACTAGTTGGAGCACCCCTGCAGAGTTAAATCTTTCGAAAACCCGTGCCCGCGGTTATGTGGCAAACTTGGAAACTTTATTTAACATTCGGTTCTAGATAACTTGAAGTAAACTAAAATTAAAATATACCAACGGTGTGCGTAACTGTGACTGTCTCTTCTCGTGAGTTCTATATCCGGAGGAGGACACGGTGGGGTTATGTCTGACATAAGTAGGTGTTCGGTATCATTCATTTGATCGCCATTAGTTTACCTCCGATACGCATAGACCATCCCCCTTTTATTCTAGTACTCGTAAGTTAGCCAGCTCAAATAAATGCTTAGTCGCTTGTTGCACCCTCACCACTTAACCATACCTCACCCATTAAGCTTTGCTAGTCTTGATACCTTTGGAAATGAGATTTCTTAGTCCCTCTGGCTCACAGATTACTACAACAACAGTTGAAGGTACACGTAAGGTGACACTCTAACATGATCGCGATGATTGTGCTATTTGGAGTTTCTTGTTCTTCTTCTTCATCTAGGATGGGTTCCAGGTCGGCAACCTGGGATAGCAAGGATGGACGTCGTACTTTTATCATTTGTTTTTGTCCATAATCGGACCTGGCTCTTCTACATGGTGATTGAATCTGTTATTGTATTGATCTGATCTTGTTGTAGCTTGTGGCAAGTGTAATCCAATTTCATATACTCAACTCTTTTGTACATGTACTTGTAACGATATCCATTCTTCCGAAATGACAAGATGTGCTTATATCCGTGTCGAGGCCCTCGTGCCAAAATAAGGATAAGATCGCATCTTGGGCATTACATTAACATGACCCCAGCCCCGGATCCTTCTAACTATCTGGACCCATCGAAGTATAGGGTCCAATACGTATTGTGTGGCTTGTCTTCTGGTATTTGTAGCTTCGTCCAGTCGTTGATGAAATCTACCAATGCTTGAGATTTGATAGTTGTCTCAGGCATGTACTTCACCTAATGTGGACAAGGTTTGATTGCCCACTTACCAATCTGTCCAGTAGCTTCTCAATTTTGTATTATGTCACCAACAGGTAGTGAACAAACCTCCGTGATTGGGTGTTCCTAGAAGTAGTGTTTCAATTTCTAGATTGCCATAAAGACCCTGAAGACGAGCTTCTACCAGTGCGGGTATCGTTGTTTGGACAGGTTCATAACCTCGCCGATGAAATAAACTCACCACTCGATTGGATATTCCTTTCCTCCCACCTTCCGTTCGACAACAATTGCAACGCTTACTGCCTTAGAGTTGGCAGCAATGTATAGAACCATAGGATCTTTGTCACCCCAGGAAGCTAGAACCGGAGCCTCCCCCAACTACCTATTGAGTGCCTCAAAGGCTTCATTGGCTACATCAGTCTAAACAAAATTGTCCGCCTTCCTCAGCAACTCATATAGAGCTATCGCCTTCTCCCCCAGGCGGATCATAAATCGGCTCAAAGTTATGATATGTCCTGACATGCGTTGAACCTGATTTATATTAGCCGGCATACCCAGCGACGTTACCGCCTTGATCTTGTCTGGATTGGCCTCAATGCCTCTTTTTGAAACTAAGAAACCCAGTAGTTTGCCAGGATGGATCCCGAACACGAACTTTGCCGAGTTCAACTTCATCTGGTATACTCGTAGGTTATCAAACGTTTCTTTAAGATCATCCAGAAGTATTTCTTTTTTTCTTAGCCTTCACCACGATGTCATCAACATAGGCATGAACGTTGCGCCCAATCTGTGGGTGAAGGCAATTATGTACACCTCACTGGTAAGTCGCCGTGCGCTTTTTAGCCCAAACAACATAGAAACATAGCAGAAAGCACCAAAGCAGGTTACGAAAGTTGTTTTCTCCTGATCCTCCTTGGCCATTTTGATCTGATGATAATTTGAATATGCATCTAAAAAGCACAACCATTCGCAACCCGCCGTAGAATAAATGATTTGATCGATGCGCGGGAGGGCGAAAAGACCTTTAGGGCAAGATTTGTTGAGGTCTCTATCATCAACACAAATGCGCCACGTGCCACTTTTCTTGAGAACGAGCATCAGGTTAGCATACATTCGGGATGTAATACTTCAATGATGAACCCCGCCTATAGGAGCCGGGCTACTTCTTCCCCAATGGCCTTGCATATCTCTTCATTAAAACAACGGAGGTATTAACGCACTTGTTTCATCTTTGGATCCACATTAAGGTGGTGCTCAGCGAGTTCTCTCGGTACACCCGGCATGTCAAAAGGTTTCCATGCAAAGATGTCCTGATTCTCACGGATGAACTCGATGAGCGTGCTTTCCTATATAGGATCCAGGCTGGTCCCAATAGTGAACTTCTTGGACGAGTCGCGTGGGAGAAAGTCAACGTGCTTAGTATCTTCGGTCGGCTTAAACTTGAGAGGCTCTTCAGACTCTATAGTTGGCTTCTTGAGAGGACTCATATTTTCCGGGTCAATTTTAGCTTTATAAAACTTCGGTTCCTCGGCAGCGCTAGCTGACTCTGCATAGGCTGCATCCCCTTCTTCACCCTCATGAGTCGTCATCCTATCTCCCTTCATCGTCATAGGACCGTTGGGACCCAACATCTTGAGCTTGAGGTAAACATAGCAAGGGCGAGCCTTGAAGCATGCATAAGCCGGTCGTTCAAAGAGGGTGTGATAAGGGCTTTGTATTTTCATGACTACGGAAGTCAAAGGCTCGACCCTGTAATTGTGTTCATCCCCAAAGACTACATCAAGCTTGATTCGCCCAACCGGATATGCCGACCTCCCAAGAACGACGCCATGGTAATGGTGGTCGAAGTTTCCAAACTGTTGTCGGGAAGATTCAGTCATCAAAAGGTGTCGTAATACAGTATGTTGATGCTACTTCCTCCATCCATCAGGACCCTCGAGAGTTTATAGCCACCGACTTGAGGTGCTACCACTAAAGCCATCACCCCAGGATTGTCAACCCGAGGTGGGTGATCCTGACGACTCCAAGTGATTTGCTACTCACACCAGCGGAGGTACTCTAGAACCACCGGCTCGGCCATGCTAATAGCCATCCTTTTAACCTTCGAATCTCGCTTGCAAGCATTGGTGGTGAAGACATGATACTAACCGCTGCTTGATTGTCTAAAATCGACATGTGCCCACTTGGGGAATCCCGACTCGAACGCGTCTTGGCGTGTCTCTCGAGAATTTTCCTGTGGAATTCCTGCATGATATAACACTCCTCCCATGCATGTTTGACCCGCTTATCCTTAGTGCCATGCTTAGGGCAAGGCGATTTGAGCGTGGCCTAGAAATCAGGCATCTTGTTCCTCTGTTGGTCCTTAAGGCGACCATTCCGCCGCTAGATTTTGGACCGAGAGTTGGTAGCACCCGCAAATTCTAACCCAGACTCAAAACGCTTCCGCT
Source organism: Hordeum vulgare subsp. vulgare (assembly GCF_904849725.1). Taxonomy (NCBI): domain Eukaryota; kingdom Viridiplantae; phylum Streptophyta; class Magnoliopsida; order Poales; family Poaceae; genus Hordeum; species Hordeum vulgare. The sequence continues at coordinate 262,550,326 of NC_058519.1, read as the reverse complement.
TGTTGTCGCTTTGGCCTTCAGCGTCCCTATCACCATGGCAAAAAGGAAACTTGACATCCTTCTTCGTGACGTGACTTCGGTCAGTCCTACTCCAACTGCGACGATCCGGCTCGACGAGGTTGGAGCTGTGATCCGGCTCGAGCATTGTTTTGTTGGTCTTACCGATGAAGATGTGAATATTACTGAAGGGAACCCGGAACCCATACTCAATTGAGTCGGCATTAGGACCCCAGTTTGAATCGTCAATGTAGATCTTGCCGCGGTGACTTTTAATCATCTGACCCACCACGTAGGTCTCGAATCCCGGAGGAGCTCCCTCCGAAAACTCAACTCCACCTTGCGATTTCCCGCACGATGGGCGCCACTGTCATGGTTTTGTCACGGCAGATGTCCTCATGAATGGACTTAGTGGTGAGGCCATCATCGCGGTGTGGCGACTCGAAGGGGTTGATTAGGAAACGAGAGGCGGATATACCCAGGTTTGGCCCCTCCGATGGAGGTAAAATCCTACATCCTACTTCGTGTTTGTATTGATGGGAATCTCGATTACAAGGGTGCGGAATCGCTAACCTAGCTCTCGAGGGTTTCTTACTTGATCTCTCTGGCTTGAGGGTTCTCCTTTATATATAGGTAGAAGCCCCAAGCCTACAATAGAGTTCGGGTTGAATAAGCACACGTGTCCTACTACCAATCTACCTTATCTTCCTTCCTAGGTTAGGAAAGCTTCTGGTATCTCTTGCCTTATACATCTCTGAGCCGCCGCCTTCTGGTGATGCGCCGCTTGGTGGCTCATCGACCAAGTCCTCCGTCCCATCTTCTCACGTCTATCCTTACGGCTTGACCTGCCTTTGTAGGACGGGTCAAATCCTGGGTTATATCCCTGATACAGAGTGAAGGCGGAACATCAACGTCTAGCAGGTCTCCTCCAATCTTTGCCCTTACCCGAGTGGAAATTCGATCATGTGGAGATAGATTTCCTAACTAGGTTTCCTAAGTCCAAGAGGGGCAACGATGCCATATTTGTGGTCATCGACAAGTTAACCAAAGTTGCTCATTTCCTCCTAGTCAAAGAGTCTATCTTTGTAGCTCAGCTGGCAGAGCTCTACACTTCAAGGATAGTTTCTTTGCATGGTGTTCCTATGCTCATTTCTTCACATCGTGGAAGCATCTTTACTTCCAAGTTCTAGGATTCCTTTTAGGCTATGATGGGCACCAAAGTTCGTTTCGGTACTGCCTTCTATCCTCACACTAGTGGTCAAGTGGAGAGAGTCAATCAAATTCTTGAAGATATGCTTAGAGCTTGTGTGATTTCTTTTGGCATGAACTGGGAAGATTGCCTCGTTTTTGTAGAGTTCTCATACAACAAGAGTTATCAAGCAAGTTCAGGCAAGGCCCCTTTTGAGATTCTATATGGCAGGAAGTGTCGTACCCCGCTCAATTGGTCTCGGACTCGTGAGCATCTGATTCTTGGGAATGGCATGATCACTGAAGCAGAAGAAATGTGTCGTGTCATCCAGGATAATCTCAAAGCTTCTCAATCCAGTCACAAGAGATATTATGATAGAAAGCATCGTGACATGACTTTTCAGAACGATAATTTTGCTTATCTCAAAGTGTCTCCCATGAAGGGCACTCAAGGATTTGGCATCAAAAGAAAGCTTGCTCCATGCTTCGTGGTTCCTTTCAAGATTGTTGGCAAAAGAGGTGACCTTGCTTATCAGCTAGATCTTCCATCCAATTTCTCATATGTGCATGATGTGTTTCACGTCTCTCAGCTCCGGAGGTGCTTCAAGACTCCCGAGCGCACATTTGACTTTCAAGACATTGTTCTTTAGTCACACCATTCCTATAATGAGCATCTGCTACTGCAACAAAAGACCTTCAAATGGCGCGAGAAGCGTGCTACGGCACCAGGAATCCTTCTGCTATGGCTATGCCTTAAGGGACTTCCTAGACAAATATGCAAAGGATTTCCCCCGTGGCCTTGGAGCCTTGCGTTGGTGTTCCCTCGAAGCGGAAAGGGTGATGTTGTTGGAATTATGCCCTAGAGGCAATAATAAATGTATAGTTATTATTATAATTCCTGTATCAAGATAATGGTTTATTATCCATGCTATAATTGTATTGAATGAAGACTCATTTACATGTGTGGATACATAGACAAAACACCGTCCCTAGCATGCCTCTAGTTGGCTAGCCAGTTGATCAATGATAGTCAGTGTCTTCTAATTATGAACAAGGTGTTGTTGCTTGATAACTGGATCACGTCATTGGGAGAATCACGTGATGGACTAGACCCAAACTAATAGACGTAGCATGTTGATCGTGTCATTTTGTTGCTACTGTTTTCTACGTGTCAAGTATTTATTCCTATGACCATGAGATCATATAACTCACTGACATCGGAGGAATGCTTTGTGTGTATCAAACGTCGCAACGTAACTGGGTGACTATAAAGATGCTCTACAGGTATCTCCGAAGGTGTTAGTTGAGTTAGTATGGATCAAGACTGGGATTTGTCACTCCGTGTGACGGAGAGGTATCTCGGGGCCCACTCGGTAATACAACATCACACACAAGCCTTGCAAGCAATGTAACTTAGTGTAAGTTGCGGGATCTTGTATTACGGAATGAGTAAAGAGACTTGCCGGTAAACGAGATTGAAATAGGTATGCGGATACTGACGATCGAATCTCGGGCAAGTAACATACCGAAGGACAAAGGGAATGACATATGGGATTATACGAATCCTTGGCACTGAGGTTCAAACGATAAGATCTTCGTAGAATATGTAGGATCCAATATGGGCATCCAGGTCCCGCTATTGGATATTGACCGAGGAGTCTCTCGGGTCATGTCTACATAGTTCTCGAACCCGCAGGGTCTGCACACTTAAGGTTCGACGTTGTTTTATGCGTATTTGAGTTATATGGTTGGTTACCGAATGTTGTTCGGAGTCCCGGATGAGATCACGGACGTCACGAGGGTTTCTGGAATAGTCCGGAAACGAAGATTGATATATAGGATGACCTCATTTGATTACCGAAAGGTTTTCGGAGTTACCGGGAATGTACCGGGAATGACGAATGGGTTCCGGGAGTTCATCGAAGGGGGGCAACCCACTCCGGGGAAGCCCATAGGCATTTGGGGGGGTCACACCAGCCCTTAGTGGGCTGGTGGGACAGCCCACCAATCGCCTATGTGCCAAGACAGAAAAAATCAAAGGAAAGAAAAAAAAGGAAGAAGTGGGAAGGGGGAAGGACTCCCTCCCACCAAACCAAGTAGGACTCGGTTTGGGGGGGGGGGAGAGTCCTCCCCCCTGGCTCGGCCGACCCCTTGGGGATCCCTTGGACCCCAAGGCAAGGTCCCCCTCCCTCCTCCTATATATATGGGGCTTTTAGGGCAGATTTGAGACGACTTTCTCACGGCTGCCCGACCACATACCTCCATAGTTTTTCCTCTAGATCGCGTTTCTGCGGAGCTCGGGCGGAGCCCTGCTGAGACGAGATCATCACCAACCTCCGGAGTGCCGTCACGCTGCTGGAGAACTCTTCTACCTCTCTGTCTCTCTTGCTGGATCAAGAAGGCCGAGATCATCGTCGAGCTGTACGTGTGCTGAACGCGGAGGTGTCGTCCGTTCGGTACTAGATCGTGGGACTGATCGCGGGATTGTTCGCGGGGCGGATCGAGGGACGTGAGGACGTTCCACTACATCAACCGCGTTCTCTAACGCTTCTGCTGTACGATCTACAAGGGTACGTAGATCACTCATCCCCTCTCGTAGATGGACATCACCATGATAGGTCTTCGTGCGCGTAGGAAATTTTTTGTTTCCCATGCGACGTTCCCCAACAGTGGCATCATGAGCTAGGTTCATGTGTAGATGTCTTCTCGAGTAGAACACAAAAGGTTTTGTGGGCGGTGATGTGCGTTTTGCTGCCCTCCTTAGTCTTTTCTTGATTCCGCGGTATTGTTGGATTGAAGCGGCTTGGACCGACATTACTCGTACGCTTACGAGAGACTGGTTTCATCGTTACGAGTAACCCCCTTTGCTCAAAGATGACTGGCAAGTGACGGTTTCTCCAACTTTAGTTGAATCGGATTTGACCGAGGAGGTCCTTGGATGAGGTTAAATAGCAACTCATATATCTCCGTTGTGGTGTTTGCGTAAGTAAGATGCGATCCTACTAGATACCCTTGGTCACCACGTAAAACTTGCAACAACAAAATTAGAGGACGTCTAACTTGTTTTTGCAGGGTATGATTGTGATGTGATATGGCCAATGATGTGATGTGATATATTGGATGTATGAGATGATCATGTTGTAATAGAAATATCGACTTGCACGTCGATGGTACGGCAACCGGCAGGAGCCATAGGGTTGTCTTTATACTAACATATTTGTGCTTGCAGATGCGTTTACTATTTTGCTAGGGTGTAGCTTTAGTAGTAATAGCATAAGTAGCACGACAACCCCGATGGCGACACGTTGATGGATGATCATGGTGTGGCGCCGGTGACAAGAAGATCGTGCCGGTGCTTTGGTGATGGAGATCAAGAAGCACGTGATGATGGCCATATCATGTCACTTATGAATTGCATGTGATGTTAATCTTTTTATGCACCTTATTTTGCTTAGATCGACGGTAGCATTATGAGGTGATCTCTCACTAAAATTTCAAGACAAAATTGTGTTCTCCCCGACTGTGCACCGTTGCTACAGTTCGTCGTTTCGAGACACCACGTGATGATCGGGTGTGATAGACTCAACGTTCACATACAACGGGTGCAAAACAGTTGCGCAAGCGGAACACTCGGGTTAAGCTTGACGAGCCTAGCATGTGCAGACATGGCCTCGGAACACATGAGACCAAAAGGTCGATCATGAATCATATAGTTGATATGATTAGCATAGGGATGCTTACCACTGAAACTACTCTCGACTCACGTGATGATCGGACTTGGGATAGTGCAAGTGGATCATGAACCACTCAAATGACTAGAGAGATGTACTTTTTGAGTGGGAGTTTAGCGTATAATTTGATTAAGTTGAACTCTAATTATCTTGAACATAGTCTAAGTCCACTTTGAATATATTTGTGTTGTAGATCATGGCTCACGCAAGTGTCATCCTGAATTTTAATACATTCCTAGAGAAAGCTAAGTTGAAAGATGATGGAAGCAACTTTGTAGACTGGGCTCGTAATCTTAAGCTAATCTTACAAGCTGGAAAGAAGGATTATGTCCTTAATGCTGCGCTAGGAGATGAACCACCCGCTACGGCTGATCAGGATGTTAAGAACGCTTGGTTAGCACGTAAGGAGGACTACTCAATAGTTCAATGTGCAGTCTTGTATGGCTTGGAGCCGGGACTTCAACGTCGCTTTGAGCGTCATGGAGCATTTGAGATGTTCCAGGAGTTGAAGTTTATCTTTCAGAAGAACGCCCGGATCGAGAGGTATGAGACCTCCGATAAATTATATGCTTGCAAGATGGAGGAAAACTCGTCTGTCAGTGAACATGTGCTCAAAATGTCTGGGTACTCAAACCGTCTAGCTGAACTGGGGATTGAAATCCCGCAAGAAGCTATCACTGACAGAATCCTTCAATCACTGCCGCCAAGCTATAAAGGCTTTGTGTTGAACTACAACATGCAAGGGATGAACAAGTCTCCCGGCGAGTTGTTTGCGATGCTGAAAGTCGCAGAGTCTGAACTCCGTAAAGAGCATCAAGTGTTGATGGTGAGCAAGACCACTAGTTTCAAGAGAAACGGCAAAGGCAAGAAGGGCAATTCGAAGAAGAGCGGCAAGCCTGTTGCCAATCCGCCGAAGAAACCCAAGGCTGGACCTAAGCCTGAAACAGAGTGCTTCTATTGCAAGGGTATGGGTCACTGGAAGCGCAATTGCCCCAAGTATCTGGCAGATAAGAAGGCGGGCAAAGAAAAATCAGGTATATTTGATATACATGTTATTGATGTGTACTTAACCGGCTCTCGTAGTAGTGCCTGGGTATTCGATACCGGTTCTGTTGCTCACATTTGCAACTCGAAGCAGGAACTGCGGAATAGACGAAGGCTGGCGAAAGACGAAGTGACGATGCGCGTAGGAAACGGTTCCAAGGTTGATGCAATCGCCGTCGGCACAGTGTCACTTCAACTACCATCGGGATTAGTGATGAACTTAAATCATTGTTATTTAGTGTCTGCGTTGAGCATGAACATTATATCTGGATCTTGTTTATTGTGAGACGGTTACTCTTTTAAGTCTGAGAATAATGGTAGTTCTATTTCTATGAGTAACATCTTTTATGGTCATGCACCGAATGTGAGAGGATTGTTCATATTGAATCTTGATAAAGATACGCATATACATAACATAGAGACCAAAAGAGTTAGAGTAAACAATGATAGCGCCATATTTTTGTGGCACTGCCGCTTGGGTCATATTGGTGCAAAGCGCATGAAGAAACTCCATGCTGATGGACTTTTGGAGTCACTTGACTTTGATTCACTTGACACGTGCGAACCATGCCTCATGGGCAAGATGACTAAGACTCCGTTCTCCGGAACAATGGAGCGTGCAAGTGACTTGTTGGAAATCATACATACCGATGTGTGTGGTCCAATGAGCGTGGAGGCACGCGGCGGATATCGTTATTTTCTCACCTTCACTGACGATTTAAGTAGATATGGTTATGTCTACTTGATGAAGCACAAGTCTGAATCATTTGAAAAGTTCAAGCAATTTCAGAGTGAAGTGGAAAATCATCGTAACAAGAAGATCAAGTTCCTACGGTCTGATCGTGGGGGTGAGTATCTGAGTTTCGAGTTTGGTACTCACTTAAGACAATGTGGAATTGTTTCGCAGTTAACACCGCCTGGAACACCACAGCGTAATGGTGTGTCCGAACGTCGTAATCGTACTTTGTTAGAAATGGTGCGATCTATGATGTCTCTTACTGATTTGCCGTTATCGTTTTGGGGTTATGCATTAGAAACAGCTGCATTCACTTTAAATAGGGCACCATCGAAATCCGTTGAGACGACACCATACGAACTGTGGTATGGCAAAAGGCCAAAGTTGTCGTTTCTTAAAGTTTGGGGATGTGATGCTTATGTCAAAAAGCTTCAGCCTGAAAAGCTGGAACCCAAAGCGGAAAAGTGCGTCTTCATAGGTTACCCAAAAGAGACAGTTGGGTACACCTTCTATCTCAAATCCGAGGGCAAAGTGTTTGTTGCTAAGAACGGAACTTTTCTCGAGAAGGAGTTTCTCTCGAGAGAATTGAGTGGGAGGAAGATAGAACTTGACGAGGTTGTCGAACCTCTCATCCCTCTGGATGGTGGCGCAGGGCAAGGGGAAACCTTTGTCATTGCGACGCCAGTTGAGGAGGAAGTTAATGATGATGATCATGAAACTCCAGTTCAAGTTTCTGTTGAACCACGCAGGTCGACGAGATCACGCGCCGCTCCAGAGTGGTACGGTAATCACGTCTTATCAATCATGTTGTTAGACAACAATGAACCTGCAAATTATGAAGAAGCCATGGTGGGCCCAGATTCCAACAAATGGCTAGAAGCCATGAAATCCGAGATAGGATCCATGTATGAGAACAAAGTGTGGACTTTGGAGATGCTGCCTGAGGGCCGCAAGGCTATTCAGAACAAATGGATCTTTAAGAAGAAGACGGACGTTGACGGTAATGTGACCGTTTATAAAGCTCGACTTGTGGCAAAGGGTTTTTCACAAGTTCCAGGAATTGACTACGATGAGACTTTCTCTCCCGTAGCGATGCTTAAGTCCGTCAGAATCATGTTAGCAATAGCTGCATTTTTCGATTATGAAATCTGGCAGATGGATGTCAAAACGGCGTTCCTTAACGGTTTCCTTAAGGAAGAGTTGTATATGATGCAACCCGAAGGTTTTGTCGATCCTAAAAATGCTGACAAGGTGTGCAAGCTCCAGCGATCCATTTATGGACTGGTGCAAGCATCTCGGAGTTGGAACAAATGCTTTGATGAGGTGATCAAAGCATTTGGGTTTATACAAGTGGTTGGAGAATCTTGTATTTACAAGAAAGTGAGTGGGAGCTCTGTGGCGTTTCTAATATTATATGTGGATGACATATTACTGATTGGAAACAACGTAGAGCTTTTGGAGAGCATAAAAGGTTACTTGAATAAAAGTTTCTCTATGAAGGACCTAGGAGAAGCTGCTTACATTCTAGGCATTAAGATCTATAGGGATAGATCAAAACGCCTGATAGGACTTTCACAAAGCACATACCTTGATAAAGTTTTGAAGAGGTTCAAAATGGAACAGTCCAAGAAAGGGTTCTTGCCAGTGTTACAAGGTACGAGATTGAGTAAGACTCAGTGCCCAACAACTGATGAAGATAGAGAGCATATGTGCTCCGTCCCCTATGCTTCAGCCATAGGCTCTATCATGTATGCAATGTTGTGCACTAGACCGGATGTTAGCCTGGCCATAAGTATGGCAGGTAGGTTCCAGAGTAATCCAGGAGTGGATCACTGGACGGCTGTCAAGAATATCCTGAAGTACCTGAAAAGGACTAAGGAGATGTTTCTCATGTATGGAGGTGACGAAGAGCTCGCCGTAAAAGGTTACGTTGATGCAAGCTTTGACACAGATCCGGACGACTCTAAGTCGCAAACCGGATACGTATTTATTCTTAATGGGGGTGCAGTAAGCTGGTGCAGTTCCAAGCAAAGCGTCGTAGCAGATTCTACATGTGAAGCGGACATGGCTGCCTCGGAGGCGGCTAAGGAAGGTGTCTGGATGAAGCAGTTCATGATGGATCTTGGAGTGGTTCCAAGTGCACTGGATCCAATAACCTTGTTCTGTGACAACACTGGTGCCATTGCCTTAGCAAAGGAACCAAGGTTTCACAAGAAGACCAGACACATCAAACGACGCTTCAACCTCATCCGCGACTACGTCGAGGAGGAGGACGTAAATATATGCAAAGTGCACACGGATCTGAATGTAGCACACCCGCTGACTAAACCTCTTCCACGGCCAAAACATGATCGACACCAGAACTGTATGGGTGTTAGATTTATTACAATGTAATTCACATGGTGATGTGAGGGCTAGATTATTGACTCTAGTGCAAGTGGGAGACTGTTGGAATTATGCCCTAGAGGCAATAATAAATGTATAGTTATTATTATAATTCCTGTATCAAGATAATGGTTTATTATCCATGCTATAATTGTATTGAATGAAGACTCATTTACATGTGTGGATACATAGACAAAACACCGTCCCTAGCATGCCTCTAGTTGGCTAGCCAGTTGATCAATGATAGTCAGTGTCTTCTGATTATGAACAAGGTGTTGTTGCTTGATAACTGGATCACGTCATTGGGAGAATCACGTGATGGACTAGACCCAAACTAATAGACGTAGCATGTTGATCGAGTCATTTTGTTGCTACTGTTTTCTGCGTGTCAAGTATTTATTCCTATGACCATGAGATCATATAACTCACTGACATCGGAGGAATGCTTTGTGTGTATCAAACGTCGCAACGTAACTGGGTGACTATAAAGATGCTCTACAGGTATCTCCGAAGGTGTTAGTTGAGTTAGTATGGATCAAGACTGGGATTTGTCACTCCGTGTGACGGAGAGGTATCTCGGGGCCCACTCGGTAATACAACATCACACACAAGCCTTGCAAGCAATGTAACTTAGTGTAAGTTGCGGGATCTTGTATTACGGAACGAGTAAAGAGACTTGCCGGTAAACGAGATTGAAATAGGTATGCGGATACTGACGATCGAATCTCGGGCAAGTAACATACCGAAGGACAAAGGGAATGACATACGGGATTATACGAATCCTTGGCACTGAGGTTCAAACGATAAGATCTTCGTAGAATATGTAGGATCCAATATGGGCATCCAGGTCCCGCTATTGGATATTGACCGAGGAGTCTCTCGGGTCATGTCTACATAGTTCTCGAACCCGCAGGGTCTGCACACTTAAGGTTCGACGTTGTTTTATGCGTATTTGAGTTATATGGTTGGTTACCGAATGTTGTTCGGAGTCCCGTATGAGATCACGGACATCACGAGGGTTTCCGGAATAGTCCGGAAACGAAGGTTGATATATAGGATGACCTCATTTGATTACCGGAAGGTTTTCGGAGTTACCGGGAATGTACCGGGAATGACGAATGGGTTCCGGGAGTTCACCGGAGGGGGGCAACCCACTCCGGGGAAGCCCATAGGCATTTGGGGGGGTCACACCAGCCCTTAGTGGGCTGGTGGGACAGCCCACCAATCCCCTATGCGCCAAGAGAGAAAAAATCAAAGGAAAGAAAAAAAAGGAAGAAGTGGGAAGGGGGAAGGACTCCCTCCCACCAAACCAAGTAGGACTCGGTTTGGGGGGGGGGGGAGAGTCCTCCCCCCTGGCTCGGCCGACCCCTTGGGGATCCCTTGGACCCCAAGGCAAGGTCCCCCTCCCTCCTCCTATATATATGGGGCTTTTAGGGCAGATTTGAGACGACTTTCTCACGGCTGCCCGACCACATACCTCCATAGTTTTTCCTCTAGATAGCGTTTCTGTGGAGCTCGGGCGGAGCCCTGCTGAGACGAGATCATCACCAACCTCCGGAGTGCCGTCACGCTGCCGGAGAACTCTTCTACCTCTCTGTCTCTCTTGCTAGATCAAGAAGGCCGAGATCATCGTCGAGCTGTACGTGTGCTGAACGCGGAGGAGCCGTCCGTTCGGTACTAGATCGTGGGACTGATCGCGGGATTGTTCGCGGGGCGGATCGAGGGACGTGAGGACGTTCCACTACATCAACCGCGTTCTCTAACGCTTCTGCTGTACGATCTACAAGGGTACGTAGATCACTCATCCCCTCTCATAGATGGACATCACCATGATAGGTCTTCGTGCGCGTAGGAAATTTTTTGTTTCCCATGCGACGTTCCCCAACAGATGTAGCACAACGGTGGTAAGTATTTCCCTCAGTCTGAGAACCAAGGTATCGATCCAGTGAAGGAGTATCTCAAGTGCCTGCACAAACACAAAAAGCTTGCTCCCAATGCTATTAAGGGGTTGTCAATCCCTTATAGATTGTTTGCCAAGTGAGAACTGAAAGCAACAAAGTAACAAAGCAAAGTAAAAGCGAAAGTGGAAACGATAGATGTGAATAGACCCGGGGGCCGTAGTGTTTACTAGTGGCTTCTCCCATGAAAGCAAGTAGGCGGTGGGTGACAAATTACTATCGAGCAATTGATAGAACCACGCAAAGTCGTGACGTCATCTATGGCAATGATTATATCTATAGGCATCACATCCAAAACAAGTAAACCGATACTTTCTGCATCTACTACTATTACTCCACACGTCGACCGCTATCCAGCATGCATCTAGTGTATTAAGTCCAAAAGAACAGAGTAACGCCTTAAGCAAGATGACATGATGTAGATGGACAATCTCATATCTACGACAAAGCCCACCTTGTTACCCTTGATGGCAACTACACGATGTGTGCCTTGCTGCCCCTACTGTCACTGGGAAAGGTCACCACACGGTAAGAACCCAAAACCAAGCACTTCTCCCATTGCAAGAGTCATAGATCTAGTTGGCCAAACAAAACCCAAGACTCGGAGAGACTTACAAGGATATCAAATCATGCATATAAGAAATCAGCAAAGACTCAAATATATATCATAGATAATCTGATCACAAATCCACAATTCATCGGATCTCGACAAACACACCGCCAAAGAGGATTACATCGGATAGATCTCCATGAAGATCATGGAGAACTTTGTATTGAAGATCCAAGAGAGAGAAGAAGCCATCTTGCTACTAACTACGGGCCTGTAGGTCTGAAGTGAACTACTCATGAGTCATTGGAGGGGCGATGATGTTGATGTAGAAGCCCTCCAACTCCAAAGTCCCTGAAGTGAACTACTCACGAGTCATTTCAAGCTTGCGGCGGCGGAGAAGTATTTTCGTGGATCCCCTGATTTGTTTCTGTATTTTAGGGAATATATAGGCGAAGGAACTAGGCCAGGGGGGCTCCAGGGAGGCCACAAGCCTGCTGGCCGCCGCCCTCCGTGGTGGCGGCTAGGGGGCTTGTGGGCCCCCTGTAGCCCTCTTGGCTTCGCCCTCAAGCCCCCTGATCTTCTTCCGTTCGGGAAAAATTTATTTTGGGGATTTTATTCCGTTTGGACTCCGTTCCAAAATCAGATCTGAAAAGAGCCAAAACCACAGAAAAAACTGGAACTGACACTTGGCCCTGAATTAATAAGTTAGTCCCAAAAAAGATATAAAAGGTACATAAAACATCCAAAGATGACAAGATAACAGCATGAAACCATCAAAAATTATAGATACGTTTGAGACGTATCAAGCATCCCCAAGGTTAACTCCTACTCGCCCTCGAGTAGGGAAGTGATAAAGAATGATTTTTTGATGCTTTCATGCTACCTAGCATAGATGTCCTTTGTAACTCCTCTTATGTGACGTGAATGTTCAGATCCATTAGATTCAAAAAATAGTTTGCCATTGACGTGGAAACAATAATAATTCAAGCAAACTAGCAAGGTAATCATGAACTTTCAAAATAACAAGGCCAAAAGAAAGTTATCCCTACAAAAGCATATAGTCTGGCTATGCTCTATCATCATTGCACAACGAATTTAAATCATGCACAACCCCGGTATTGGCCAAGTAATTGTTTCACACCTTTACTTTCTCAAACCTTTTCAACTCTCAGGCAATACATGAGCGTGAGCCATGGTTTTAGCACTATAAGCGGTGTGGAGTGTGGTGGAGGTTGCAAGACAAAATAAGGAGAAGATGATCACATTAACTAGGCATATCAATGAGCTGTGGAGATGCTCATCAATAGATATCAATGTGAATGAGTAGGGATTGCCATACAAATGATGTACTAGAGCTAAGAGTATGTGAAAGCTCTTAAAGAAAACTAGTGGGGGTGCATCAAACTTGCTTGCTCACGAAGACCTAAGGCAATTTTGAGGAAGCCTATCATTGGAATATACAAGCCAAGTTATATAATGAAAATTTCCCACTAGCTATATGGTGGTGACAAAACGAGAGACTCTCAATCATGAAGATCATGGTGCTTAATATGCACAAGTGTGGAAAGGTTGTAGCATTGTCGCTTCTCTCTTTTTCTCTCATTTATTTTTATTTTTTTGGTGGGCTCTTTGGCCTCTTTTTTTTGGTGGGCATCTTTGGCCTCTTATATTTACTCAAAGGGACAATGCTCCATCAATGATGATCATCACACTTTCAACTCAAAACTTAGAACAATGATGACTCTATATGGAATGCCTTCGGTAGTGTACCGTGACAATGATCTAGCATGGCATAGACATTAATGGAAACATCATGCTAGCTATCTTACGATCATGCAATGGAAATGTAGACGTGGTGGCACATATCATGGTGGTAGTTGCATGGCAATATATCTCAGAATGACTTTGAAAAAGCCATAGTAGGTAGGTATGGTGGCTGTTTTGAGGGAGGCTAATGGTGGGTTTTGTGCACCGGCGAAAGTTGCACGACACTAAGAAGATAGTGATGGTGGAAGGTGAAAGTGCATCTAAAACATGGACTCAACATTAGTCATGAAGAACTCATATACTTGTTGCAAAAGTTCTATTAGTAATCGAAACAAAGCATTCAACGCATACTCCTAGGGGAAGGGTTGGTAGGTATAAACCATCGCGCGATCCCGACCGGCACACAAAGGATGACAATCAAAAGACTAATCATGCTCAGACTTCATGACATAGCGGTTCACCATACGTGCATGCTACGGGAATCACTAACTTCAACACAAGTATTTCTAGATCCACAACACCTTACTAGCATAACTTCAATATTACCAAAACCACAACTCAAAACTAATTGAGATGAATCAAACTTCTCTAACTATTCAATGCACATGAATGTGGATGTTTTCGTATCCCTTTGGATAAATACCCCTTTTGAGACTACTTTCAAAGCATAGATCAACTACCAAGCCACACACCACTGTGCTCTAAAAGATATAAGTGAAGCACATAGAGCAAAAGTATCTAGCTCAAAAGATATAAGTGAAGCACATGTGAGCTGAATTGTCTACCAAAGGATATAAGTGAAGCTCTACAAAATCACGGTGAGTGCATGTCTCTCTCTCTAGGTGTGCGGCAAGGATGATTGTGACACAACAAAAATAAAAGACTCCTACGATACAAGATGCTCCAAGCAAAACACATAACATGTGGTGAATAAAAATATAGCCCCAAGTAACATTACCGATGGATTGAAGACGAGAGAGGGGATGCCTTCCCGGGGCATCCCCAAGCTTAGGCTTTTACAACATCCTTGAATCTCTTGGGGTGCCTTGGGCATCCCCAAGCTTGAGCTCTTGCCACTCTTTATCTCTTTGTCCATAAGAACTTCACCCAAAACTTGAAAACTTCACAACACGAAACTTAAACAGAAACTCGTGATAACATTAGTATAAGAAAGCAAACCACCACTTCCTTAGGTACTCTAGAAAATTTAAATTCTACTTATGCTGATGTTGGGTTACTGTATTTTTAATCTTCCATGGCTAATACCACCCGATACTATCCATAGTTTCATCAAAATAAGCAACCAATACAACAAAAACAGAATCTGTTAACAGGAGACCAGTCCATAGTAATCTGTATATTTCGTATACTTCTCGTACTTCAAAAATTCTGAAAACTTATGGAAGTCTGAAGAATTTGCGTAGCAATCAGAAGCAAAACGAATCAACTCAAAAGATCTTATAGAAAAAAATGAAAATTCTTTTCGTGAGCAGAAAGTTTTTGTCTTTTCCAGCATGACCAAACGATCATCCCCAAGACTAATCATAACGGTTTTACTTGGCACAAACGCAAAAGAAACACAAAAACACAATCATAACAGAATTACGAAAGTGTGGAAAACACAAAACAGAAAGAAAAAGGATAGATTCGTTGGGTTGCCTCCCAACAAGCGCTATTGTTTAATGCCCTCAGCTAGGCATCGAATGATGCTCTCACAAAAGACAAGAATTGAAGCACAACGAGAGCATCCTAAAGCATGTGAAAATCACATTTAAGTCTAACATACTTCCTATGCATAGACATTTTATAGGAAAAATAAATTGTCATGAAAACCAATAGCTGCCATATGCAAGGAAGAAGAAAGAGACAAGAGCAATCTCAACATCACGAGAGGTGATTTGGTAACATGAAAGTTTCTACCACAATATTTTCCTCTCTCATAGCAATTACATGTGGGATCATATTCAAATTCAACAATATAGCTATCCCATAGGATATTCTTTTCATGATCCACATGCATGCAAAGTTGTTGCTCTTCAAAAATAGTGGGATTATCATCAACTAAAGTCATGACGTCTCCAAACCCACTTTCAATAATATTGCAAATATCATATTCATCATGAGGCTTAAACAAATTTTCAAGATCATAAGAAAAATCATCGCCCCACTCATGCTCATTGCAACAAGTAGTGGACATAGCAAGACTAGCATCCCCAAGCTTAGGGTTTTGCATAATTTTAGCATGATTGTCACTAATAGAATTTACGGTGAAACCATTGCAATCATGCTTTTCATTCAAGGAGCCCTCGTGAATCACTTCATGAATTTCTTCATCACAATTTTCAGATTCACACATCTCAAGCAAAACTCCATAGAGAAAGTCAAGTGCACTCAACTCACTAGCAATTGGTTCCACATAAGTGGGTCTCTTAAAGAGATTAGCTAGTGGATGAGGATCCATATCACTAGATTTTCAGCATGCGAAGATGCAAGCATATTGAAGGCACATGGCACACAAGCGAACAGAAAGCAAGCGAGAGAAAAGGGCGAAGGAAAAAGGCAAACGAAAAAAAGGCAAAGGAGAAAGGCAAATGTGAAGTGGGGGAGAGCAAAACGAGAGGCAACTGGCAAAAAAGAAGGTAAATGCAAGAGATGCGTTTGTGACACCTACTTGGATAGGTCTTGACTTGATCTCTCCTTCCCCGGCAACGGCGCCAAAAATACTTCTTCTACTGCAACAAAAGACCTTCCAACGGCGCCAGAAGCGTGCTACGGCACAAGGAATCCTTCTGCTACGACTACGCCTTAAGGGACTTCCTAGGCAAATATGCAAAGGATTTCCCCCGTGGCCTTGGAGCCTTGCGTTGGTGTTCCCTCAAAGCGGAAAGGGTGATGTAGCGCAGCGGTGGTAAGTATTTCCCTCAGTTTGAGAACCAAGGTATCGATCGAGTGAAGGAGTATCTCAAGTGCCTGCACAAACACAAAAAGCTTGCTCCCAACGCTATGAAGGGGTTGTCAATCCCTTATAGATTGTTCGCCAATTGAGAACTAAAAGCAACAAAGTAACAAAGCAAAGTAAAAGCGAAAGTGGAAACGATAGATGTGAATAGACCCGGGGGCCGTAGTGTTTACTAGTGGCTTCTTTCATGAAAGCAAGTAGACGGTGGGTGAACGAATTACTGTCGAGCAATTGATAGAACCGCGCAAAGTCATGACGTCATCTATGGCAATGATTATATCTATAGGCATCACGTCCAAAACAAGTGGACCGATACTTTCTGCATCTAATACTATTACTCCACACGTCGACCGCTATCCAGCATGCATCTAGTGTATTAAGTCCAAAAGAACAGAGTAACGCCTTAAGCAAGATGACATGATGTAGATGGACAATCTCATATCTACGACAAAGCCCACCTTGTTACCCTTGATGGCAACTACACGATGTGCGCCTTGCTGCCCCTACTGTCACTGGGAAAGGTCACCACACAGTAAGAACCCAAAACCAAGCACTTCTCCCATTGCAAGAATCATAGATCTAGTTGGCCAAACAAAACCCAAGACTCGGAGAGACTTACAAGGATATCAAATCATGCATATAAGAAAACAGCAAAGACTCAAATATATATCAAAGATAATTTGATCACAAATTCACAATTAATCGGATCTCGACAAACACACCGCCTAAGAGGATTACATCGGATAGATCTCCATGAAGATCATGGAGAACTTTGTATTGAAGATCCAAGAGAGAGAAGAAGCCATCTAGCTACTAACTACGGACCCCTAGGTCTGAAGTGAACTACTCACGAGTCATTGGAGGGGCGATGATGTTGATGTAGAAGCCCTCCAACTCCAAAGTCCCCTCCGGTAGGGCACCGGGAAGGGTCTCCAGATGAGATCTCGCGGAAACGGAAGCTTGCGGCGGCGGAAAAGTATTTTCGTGGATCCCCTGATTTTTTCCCCTGTATTTTAAGGGATATATAGGCGAAGGAGCTAGGTCAGGGGGGCGCCAGGGAGGCCACAAGCCTGCTGGCCGCCCCCGTGGTGGCGGCTAGGGGGCTTGTGGCCCCCTTGTAGCCCTCCTGGCTTGGCCCTCAAGCCCCGTGATCTTCTTCCGTTCGAATTTTTTTTATCTCGGGGATTTTATTCCGTTTGGACTCCGTTCCAAAATCAGATCTGAAAAGAGCCAAAAAGACAGAAAAATAGGAACTCGCACTTGGCACTGAATTAATAAGATAGTCCCAAAAAAGATATAAAAGGTACATAAAACATCCAAAGATGACAAGATAACAACATGAAACCATCAAAAATTATAGATACGTTTGAGACGTATCAACATCCAGTTGCCATTCTCGAAGAGACCAAGCACAAAACCCGCAACAAGTCCATCAAATTCCTCAAAGTCAAATGGTCACAACATTTCGATAAAGAAGCCACTTGGGATCACGAGGACCTTCTCCGTTCCGAGTACCCTGAATTCTTTCAATCCTAGATCTCGGGTCGAGATCCTCTTGTAGTGTGGGAGAATTGTAACATCCCAAGTGCATTTCCTTTGGCTCTTTGTAATATCCCATGCGCTAAACCTTCCAACTATGCCATATGTGGTTGAGTAATAATAAGTTTTGCTTCATGACATCTTAATCATCATATAGTTTTGTTGCATCATGTTGTTGAAGTGCTATGTGAGAGTTTGTTTGTGAAGTGTGCTTGCAAGTGGTGAGTGGATCCTATTTCAAGTCCTTCTGAAACTATGTAGAACCCCTTTTCACAAAACTATGCAAACCCCCCCCCCCCCCCCTCTTATTCCAATTTGAGTTATATATGGTTTGCAACTTGCTCAATTCAATTATTAAAAATGTTCCATAGCTCCCAAATATTCAACACGTATGTTTTAGTCTACACTTGGTAATTTGTGGTGTTTTCTTTCTATCGAGGTTTTAGCAAAACAACCCCTTTAATAATTATTTTGGCAAATTATTTTCCTTCTCCTATAAATGCCAAACCATTTTTATAAATTGGGGCATACTTTTGTGAGTGCAAAACTTGTTTTATTTTGGTCAAGACCTTACTCTATTTTTTTCTGTGAGTGGTTTTCAATTTTCTTTTTAAAAAAAGAGAAAGGTTTTAACTGAGAGAAATATAGCAAATCTGGGCCCCTTTGCCTTCCCCTCGCCCAACAGCAACCATCGCAGCCGAGCAGCCAAGCAGGCGCGTCGTCCCCTACCTCCTGTACGACGCGCATCCACGAGCTCCACGTCGGCTACCTCGGTGATTTGACTACCGGAGCTCGTCCGAGCATCCTTTAAAAGGTGTCCTAGACACAGACCGAACCACCCTAGACCCATTCTTCCCTTCGCCTTCCCTCGCCGCCGCCAAGGTAAGCTAGCCACAGTTATGTCATCGCCCTGTCCGCCGTGCTCCGGCTGAGCAACAGCTCGAGCCCGGAGTTGAGCTCTCCGTCACTCCTTCGGTCCTCTGTGTCGCGGGAAGGGTGTGCCGATCTCTCTTCTTCTTCATCGACGACGTACCCGACTCCAACGCCCAGATCGGCGTTGTCCCCGACCTCCTATTCTTCATCTCTTCGGATCAGACCAGCTCTAGTTCCTTGCCGACCCTAGTGATGTCTCCATTGACCCTCTGGCCCTTCTTGCATGTCCTAAGTGTGATAGGCACTGTCTTCCTTCTCCCTGTCCTTTTGTGTCGTAGATTATGCCCCGAGCACGTTGTACTGACCACGCCAAGATCGTCCTCCCCGTGCTCCGTGTGAAGCTATAGTTTTTTCGCGCATATGTGTCCGGTGCGTAGGAATCCAAGGCAGCCCTCGCATGCAGTGAGCCGCGCTCCTCCGCACCCTTGTGCGCGCGCCGCAGCAGCACAGGACGCCGTAGCCGTCGTGACCGAGGGGAGCTCGAGCTTGTCCTCGAGTCGTCGGCCCCCTCAAGCACCGGGGATAGAGCCCCTCGATGATCCCGCACCCCCGTCGGAGGTTAGCTCCGGCGGAGTTCGCCGCTGCAGCCGCCTACGCCGTCGCGTTCTTCTCTGCCGTGGGGTGGAATAAAACAACCAGGTCCAGTTCACAAAACTTAAGCCTCCCTTAGGCTTGTTCGGTTAATCCCCACCATATAGGATTGAAGAAAATTGAGGTAAATTTTGATTTACACAGGATTTTATCCTCCCAATCCACTCTAATTTCCTTCAAATCCGTTGCAACCGAACAAGGCCATAGGACAGAAACCAGCTCGCAGCACACTGGCCAATGCTGCGCCCTCTCTCTCTCTCGTGGGACCGGGGATCGATCCGCTGCACGCGCATATAAAAGCCCCCATTTTTCTAGTTGTATTGTAGATCTGACAGTGGCCCCAGGTTCACATCTGAGCCGTCAGCCCAAATAAAGCCTCCATTTTGGGCGTTGCTAGGCGTCCGTTGTGTGTAATGGGTATATTAATTTTTGCAGCATAGATTCTGTTCCACATTTTTTTGCAACATAAAATATGTTGCAGAAATGGGTATATTAATTTTTGCAGCGTAGATTATGTTGCAGATTTTTTTGCAACACAAAATATGTTACAGAAATGTGTGTAGATTTATTTTTTGCAGCAGAGTTCGTTATAGAATATTTTCTGCAAGAAAGATCGTGTTGCAGAAATACATGTAGAATTTTATTTACAACAGAGTTTGTTATATAATATTTTTCTCTATAGTTGTAGATCTGACAGTGGGCCTCAGGTCCACATGTGAGCCGTCAGCCCAAATAAAGTCCCCATTTTGGGTGCTGCTAGGCGTCCGCCGTGTGTAATGGGTATATATTAATTTTTACAGCATAGATTCTGTTGCAGATTTTTTTGCAACACAAAATATGTTGCAGAAATGTGTGTAGATTTATTTTTTGCAGCAGAGTTCGTTATAGAATATTTTCTGCAACAAAGATTGTGTTGCAGAAATATATGTAGAATTTTATTTACAATAGAGTTTGTTATATAATATTTTTCTCTATAGTTGTAGATCTGACAGTAGGCCCCCAGGTCCACATGTCAGCCGTCAGCCCAAATAAACCCCCCATTTTGGGAGCTGCTGGGCGTCCGCCGTGTGTAATGGGTATATTAATTTTTGCAGCATAGATTCTGTTGTAGATTTTTTTGCAACACAAAATATGTTGCAGAAATGTGTGTAGATTTATTTTTTGCAGCAAAGTTCGTTATAGAATATTTTCTGCAACGAAGATCGTGTTACAGAAATATATGTAGAATTTTATTTACAACAGAGTTTGTTATATAATATTATTTACAACAAAGATTGTGTTGCGCAAACATCTCTAGAATTTTATTTACAACAGTTTTTATTATAAAATATTTTCTGCAACAAAGATCGTGTTGCGGAAATATCTATAGATTTTTTTGCAACGAAGTTTGTTCTAATTTTTTTTCCGCAACAACGATCATGTTGTAGAATTGTTTATAAATTTTTTTTACAATAGAAATCATGTTGCGGAAACATGTGTAATTCTTTTTTGTAAGAGAGGCATTTTTACAAAAAATTATGCAACAAAGATAATCTTGCAGGAACTGTATGACGGCGGCACTGGCGGTTGCGACGTTGAACGATTGAGACGGCGAAAAAGGCTCCATGGATCTCTCTTCCTGCAACAAGACCTTGGTTGCAAAAAGAAGAACTTGGTTGCAAAATATCTTCTCAGTTTTTCTCCAAAAAATCCTTTGTAAAAGTTACAATATCTTTCACCCCTTCTCTATTTTCCGCATGGACCTTTGTTGCAAAAATTCCGTCTAAAACAATTGTAGCATTACTTCGTGGATTCCGTCCACAAAATTAGTGGTGAGCGACACATCCTATAGCATCCGAAGCCCGGCCAACAAGGTCGACACCTTGAAGCAGCCGATAAAACCAATCGGACGGCTGGACATGTGGCGAATGTTACGCGCAAGATCAACCGGCAGATTTAGGTCATTTTCCTCCCATTTTTCTCCGTAGTTATAGATATGACAGTGGGCGCCTAGGTCCACGTGTCAGCCCAAACAAAGCCCCATTTTGGACGCTCCTAGGCGTCCGCGGCCGATCTTTTTAAAAGATCGGTCAGGTCGGATCGCTAGTCACTAACGTTATTGTATGTGTAATGGGTATATTAATTTTTGCAGCATAGATTCTGTTGCAGATTTTTTGCAACACAAAATATGTTACAGAAATGTGTGTAGATTTATTTTTTGCAGCAGAGTTCGTTATAGAATATTTTCTGCAACAAAGATCGTGTTGCCGAAATATATGTAGAATTTTATTTACAACAGAGTTTGTTATATAATATTTTTTACAACAAAGATTGTGTTGCGCAAACATCTCTAGAATATGTAGATTGTGTTGCGGAAATATCTGTAGATTTTTTTTGCAACGAAGTTTGTTATAAAAAAAAAATCCGCAACAAAGATCAAGTTGTAGAATTGTTTGTAGAAATTTTTGTACAATAGAAATCATGTTGCGGAAACATATGTAATTCTTTTTTGTTAGATAGGCCTTGTTGTAGAAAATTGTGCAACAAAGATAATACTGCAGAAACTGTACGACGACGGCACTGGCGGTTGCGACGTTGAACGATTGAGACGGCAAAAAAGGCTCCATCGATCTCTCTTCCTGCAACAAGACCTTGGTTGCAAAAAGAAGACCTTGGTTGCAAAATATCTTCTCGGTTTTCCACCAAAAAAATCCTTTCTAAAAGTTACAATATCTTTCACCCCTTCTCTATTTTCCCCATGGACCTTTGTTGCGAAAATTCCGTCTAAAACAACTGTAGCATTACTTCGTGGATTCCGTCCACAAAATTAGTGGTGAGCGACACATCCTATAGCATCCGAAGCCCGGCCTACAAGGCCGACACCTTGAAGGAGCCGATCAAAACGAATCGGACGGCTGGACATGTGACGAATGTTACGCGCAAGATCAGCTGGCAGATTTAGATCATTGTCCCCCCATTTTTTCTCTGTAGTTGTAGATCTGACAGTGGGCTCCTAGGTCCACATGTTAGTCCGCCCCCCTAGGGCCCGTGGTGCCAATGCAAGGTGGGCCTAGCATTTTTTTATTATGTTTTCTTGTGATGTTTATTTTGTAATTTTCTTTTCTTTTAGATTCCTTGCCAGATTAGGAATAAGTCCAAATATGGACATGGCCAGATTTGGGAGTGGCCAAATAGGGCAACTTTTGAATTATAAGTCATTTGATGATTTTTTGTGATATGCTTTGTTTAGTTTTGCTCATAGCAATATAGTAGTGTGATATATGGATTTGGTGTAGAAAAATCGAATGAATCCATTGGTGTCCTTGTTTCTGTCATTTGAGCAAGTTTACAAAAATGTTATTTTCTGATGAGGTGTCATTTTGTAATTTTTGCATCAATTTATCCTTGCACTACTTAGGGATCTTGTCAACATGAAGGTGGTACTGTTTTGTGGATACTATAACTTGGTATTTTTCTTTACCATGTTAAGTTTGTAGTTTAGTGGGTTTCTTACTCTAAATTTGCTAAGAAATGTTGTTGATTCACTTGATCAAATATTTCTAAGTGTTGGAATCTGTTATTTTTCTGTGTAGTTGTACATGTGACAGTGGGCCCCTAGGTCCACATGTGAGCCCCCTAGGGCCCGTGGTGCCAATGCATGGTGGGCCTGGCATTTTTTTTATTATGTTTTGTTGTGATGTTTATTTTGTAATTTTATTTTCTTTTATATTCCTTCCCAGATTAGGAATAAGTCCAAATATGGACATGGTTAGATTTGGGTGTGGCCAAATAGGGCAACTTTTGAATTATAAGTCATTTGATGATTTTTTGTGATATGCTTTGTGTAGTTTTTCTCATAGCAATATAGTAGTGTGATATATGGATTTGGGGTAGAAAAATAGAATGGATCCATTGGTGGCATTGTTTCTGTCATTTGACGAAGTTTGCAAAAATGTTATTTTCTGATAAGGTGTCATTTTGTAATTTTTGCATCAATTAATCCTTGCACTATTTAGGGATCTTGTCAACATGAAGGTGGTAGAGTTTTGTGGATACTATAACTTGGTATTTTTCTTTACCATGTTAAGATTGTAGTTTAGTGGGTTTCTTGCTCTAAATTTGCTAAGAAATGTTGTTGATTCACTTGATCAAATATTTCTAAGTGTTGGAATCTGTTATTTTCTTTCCATGTTGTGTTGTTGATTCCTATGAATATATTGTTCCTTTGGGGTTGGTCCAATGCCATGAATTGTTGTGCTTCTTGCCCTTTGTCAAGTGGTGTATTCACCTTGCCAAATAGATTTTGCATCTTAGAGTTATTTCCTATCAAAGTTTCTATGATGTTATAAACTGCTGCAATTACCCTTTGTGAAATTGACCAAGTCTGAGAATCTGTAGTTATTTTCATGCCATGTTTAGGGGCTTCTACCATGAATTATGTGATGTTTCAGCTCATGCTCGGTGCTAGTGATTTATTGTAGATGTCGCCCTCTATCACCCTATTAAATGTCATGCCGTGTAACTTGTTATAGATTAGTGTTTTGTTGTTGTCAACATGTCACCAAATTAAAAACTGCAAGTGCAAACTAAGATTTTAACTAAGTCCTAATCAATAATATTTCTTGCCATGTTGAGAGCTTGATTGCCATTGTTTCATGAACCTATCAGTGTTGCTGTTAGTTAGAGATTGTTGTGCTACTTGGTAGCTTCATATTAATGCCTTTGTTGAACTTATTGAGTGGCTATGACTGCTAGTTTTGTCTTGGTCAAAGTGGTATGTTGTTGTTAGTGGACAGATTGGTTGTTGTTTTGTTCTGTGCATTGTGTGAGTTGTGCTTTGTTGTTTTGCATGTATTTTAGGTCTATTGCACCTAGAATTTTGTGCCCTGTCCATTGGCATACTTGGAATGCCAAGAAAATGCCCATAGCTCCCTCTCAATGTTGTTTAGTCATTATTTCCTTGTGTACCTTATTTTGTGATTTCTGAGAGACCCGTAGCTCGGTCTGCGACGATCTTTATATTTTTTTGCACTGTTTTATCATGATGCATCCATTTATGCCATGTTCATGCATGTCCAAATAAATAAACTTGAGGTTGTGTACAGAATGATAACAACTTAATAAATGCATGAGAAATTTGACTACTTAACATTGCCATGCTCCTTTCTTTCTCGCACTCATGCATCATGTGGTTTGAAGCATTGCACAACGTCGTGTGTTCATTGGAGATGTATTTTTTCTTTGGGTAGCAATGAGATCTGAGAATGAGTGTGAGGATCACATTGAGTGTGTTTCTGAAGAGCAAGAGTTGTACCCGTCAGAAGAACCAACATACAAGATGATTGTGACCTTGATATCGTCTCTAATTTTGTTATGCTTAAATGACTCGTTTTCATCACTATTTTATCGCTACCTACCACCTGAAAATAAGCCTCCAAACATTGCCATGAAAGCGTCTAACCCCTCCACTATGTAGCAAATATTGATTTGCTAAGATAGCCGTTGCTCAACCCTCTTATAGCATTGCTCGTTGCAGGTGCAGGCTGATCCATGTGTAAACATCGTCTATTGAATATCATCCTATTACCGTTATTTAACTTAATGCACCTATATACTTGGTACAAGGTGGAAGGCTTGGCCTTTTGCTCAGTGTTTTGTTCCACTTTTGCCGCCTTAGTTTCGGCTACGAGTGTTAAGTTCCATATTGAGTGCCCCTAACACGCTTGGGGTTGTTATGGAAACCACCTTGATAATTTGTTTTAGATTTAAGGCTCTTCCAGCAAGGCCCAACTTTGGTACTACATTTGCTAAACAACTTAATAAAAATTCATAGGGAATAGCTACCCTGTGGATTTTTAATGAACCCTCGGGCCAGTCTTCCTCATGAGTGTTGGTCCAATCTGAGCGATGTCCAACGCCCCTTGGTCACCCGGGGTCTCAGCCAACCCGACGTCTAGCTCATCTAGTCATGCCCTGAGAACGAGATACGCGGCTCCTATCGGGTCTGTCGACACGTGGGTGGTCGTGCTGGATTCATTTTACCTTTGACAAAATATCTTATCCATCGGGATCTGGTGAAACTTTGGGCTATCTCAAGGTTGAGTTTTTCCACTAAGGAATCCGAGGAGATCATGGGAGTTCTGTGATGGATGCTTTTTATGCAGCTTGTCGTAATTTGTGATGGATTAGTTGGAGCAACCCTGCAGGGTTAATATCTTTTGGAAAGTCGTGCCCACGGTTATGTGGCAACTTGGAAACTTTGTTTAACATCCGGTTCTAGACAACTTGAAGCAAACTTAACTAAAATATGCCAACTGTCTGCATAACTGTGACTGTCACTTTCGTGAGTTCCTTCTCGGACTAAGAACACGGTGGGGTTATGACTATGTAAGTAGGTGTTTAAGATCACTTAGTGATCATTATTAATTCACGACCGTCATGCATAGACCACTCACTTTACTTCATGTTCTCATAAGTTAGCCACCATATATGGTTAGTGCTGCTGCAACCTAAACACTAAGCCTTCCATACCGAATAACTTGATTAGTTCCGGTATCATGGTCGCAAGATTGTTGAGTCCTTGTGTCTCACATATTACTACAACCCCACAGGTCCAGGTACAACAAATCCAGAGGCTTTTGACGCTACACAGTTACAGCTAGAGTTCGATGAAGGCAGTGGGTGCATGTACATGACGTACCCTGACGATTAAGGGCCCTTGGTCGTCTCCTGGGCATAGCGAGATAGATCATTGCAATTTTATCATTTATCTGATTTGTAGTCGGACCCTATCTTCTGGGATCATTTGAATAAATTGTTGAGTTAATTGTCACTTAACTTGTGGCGAGTGTAAGCCATTCCATATACTCATCTCTTGATGTATGTATTGTAATGATTCTTGTGCTTACGAAAGGCTAAGATGCGTGTCTTTCCTTATTGAGACCTCGTCCCCAAATATGGAAAGTGTCTAATCTTGGACGTTAAAAGGGGGGCAGTGCTGATGGTGTTGGCCTCAAATGGGCAGACTGTGGGGCCACCTTGCGAAACTCGTGCTTTAGTTTTACACGTAGTGTGACCCATCCGATAGTGCCTTGAGAAAGAGACACGCGTGGCTCCTATTGGGATCTGGCCTGTCGGTGGTCTTGCTGGAGTTTTTTTTACTCTTATCGAATGTCTTGTGCACTAGGATATCGAGGATACCTCGGGCTACCATGAGGTTGAGGTTTTGTCTATAGGGCAGTGATATGTCTCTAACATATCTATTATTTTTTATTGTTCAATGATGTTATATTATCATTCTTGGATGTTTTATGATCATTTTATAGCAACTTTATATCATTTTTGGGGACTAACCTATTGACATAGTGCCCAGTGCCAATTGCTGTTTTTTGTTGTTTTTTCCTTAGCATAAAATCAATGCCAGATGAAGTCCAAATGCCACGAAACTTTTTAGAGATTTTTTCTGGACCAAAACGAAACTTGGGGACCAAGGGTGATCACTAGAGGAGGCCCAGGCGGCCCACTAAGCACCAGGGGGCGCCCTGGGCCCCGAGCACGGCCTAGTGGTTAGTGGGGGCCTTGGGCACCTCCTTCACCGCCTCTGAGCTCTATAAACACGCCACTATTCCAGAGACCCTAGAGGAGTCGATGAAAAATCTTTTGAGCCGCCGCTATTTCTAGAAGCCATGAAATCCAATCTAAAGCCCGTTCCGAAGAGGAACACGGTCACGAAGGGGTTCATCATCTCACTGGTTCTCCTCCGATGCTGCATGAGTAGTTCATATCATACCTACGTGTCTGTACGCCATAGCTAGATGTCCTTCTCTCTCGTTTTTCTTCTTAATACAATGATCTCTTGGAGATCCATTTGATGTAACTCAATCTTTTACTGTGTGTTTATTGGGATTCGATGGATTGTGAGTTTATGATCAAATCTATGAAATTATATCCATTATTGATTATTATAGCCTCATATTTCTTGTCTCATTTTTTTTTGTCTGGCAAACTTGATCTTTTATCTTGCAATGGGAAGAGGTGCTTTGTGATGGGTTCGATCTTACTGTGCTCAATCTCAGTGAGAGCAGGAGACATGACACGCATGTATCATTGATATTAAGGATAAAATGATGGGCTCTATTCCTACATGAATAGTTCTTGTCTACATCATGTCATCATTCCTAAAGCATTACTTTGTTTCTCCATGAACTCAATACACTAGATGCATGTTGAATAGCGGTCGATGTGTGTAGTAATAGAAGTAGTTGCAAGCAGAAGTCGGTCTACTTGTCTTGGACGTGATGCCTATATACATCATCATTGTCTTGCATATCGTCATGATTATTTGTTCTTCCATCAATTTCCCAATAGTAATTTGTCTACCCATCATTTGTTATTTTCTCGAGAGAAGCCACTAGTGAAACCTACGGCCCCCGGGTCTATATTACATCATGTATTTATAATCTGTATTTTGCTATTCGCGTTTCCATTTCATTTGCTCTTTTATTTTCAGATATATATTATACAAAAACCCAAAAATACGTTGATGTGTTTTATTTGCCATCACTTTATTTGCATTTATCAATCTATCATTTTAGTTTACCCATGAGGGATTGACAACCCCCACACACATTGGGTTGCAAGGTTTTGATAATTGTGTGCAGGTACCACTTACATAGTCTTGTGGATCTTCCTACTGGATTGATATCTTGGTTTCATAACTGAGGGAAATACTTGTCGTCGTTGTGCTCCATCACCCTTTAACCTTGGCGCGAAACCAACGCAATCAGCGGGGAGTCAAGATTTGTGGCGCTGTTTCCGGGGAAGATCAAGTCAAGATCTATCAGGTTCCTACACATAAACTCTCATCTCCGTGCAATTACATCATTTGCCATTTTCCTCTCGTTTTCCTCTCCCCACTTCTAAAATGTTTTGAGAAAAACACAAAAATATTTTCCTTTTTTTCCTTCTTTCTATTTGTCTTTTTCTTTCTTGCTGGCTTCTATTGCCTTCATGTCAACATTCAAAAACAGAAAAAATAGGAAAAGTTAAGACATATGGATCCTCATCCACTTGCTAACATTTTCAAAATATATAATTAGCTAGACCCAATTGCTAGTGAGTTGAGTGCTCTTGATTATTTTTGTGAATTTTGGCTTGAAAATCATGCATCTGAATATTGTGATGAAGTGTTAAAAGAAGAAATTTATAAATTGATTCATGATATCTCCTTGAATGAAAAGCATGATTGCAATGATGTTATTATAAACTCTGTTAATTTCAATTATGCTAATAATATGCAAAACTATAAGATTGGGGATGGCGATTTTGTCATGTGCACTACCCATTGTAATCATCATGATTTGGGCGATGCTTCTTATTATCTTCAAAATGTATTTAATCCTCATGATGAATATGATATTAATAACAGTGTTTTGCAATAGCATTGTAAGTGGGTTTGGAATATTTTCAACTTTAGGTAATAATGATCCCACTATTTTGGAGAATTATCTATCTTGCGAAATTTTCGATAAAAGTGGGTTTGGAGTGGTGATGACTTTAGTTAATGTTAATCCCACTACCTTGGAAGATTAGAAGACTTTTATGCATGTGGATCATGAAGAGAGTATTTTATGTGATAGCTATATTTTTGAAATTGAATATGATCATACATTAATTATTATGAGATAGGGAAATATGGTTATAGAAATATCCATGTTACTAAATCATCTCTCTTCATGTTGAGATTGCTATTATTTCTTTCTTCTTACATGCATATGTTAGATATTTGTTTTCTTGATAATTGGTTTTCTTATGAAATTCCTATGCGTAGGAAGTATGTTAGACTTAAATGTGTTTGTCTTATGCTACATGATTATGTCTTTGTGTTTCAACTACTATCTTTCATGTGAGCATCAATAAAATCTCAAGTCCGTCTTAATGGCTATAAAGAAAGAGCTTGTTGGGAGGCAACCCAATAAATAAATTTTATTTTTTTACTTCCTCTTTCTATTATTGAGTTTTTTTCAAAATTATGATACTGTTATTATTGTGTTTTTTTATTTATATAGTGTTTGGGCCAAGCTAAGCCTTTGGGGCCATGTGGGGGTGATAGTTGCTTTGATCTTGTTGAAAAGCAGAAACTTTTGTGTCCATTAAAAGAAAGTCTAAAAATCAAAGAAGCATCAGGAGTGTCTGAAGTTTTTACACAAGATTTATTTACAAATTCCCTACCTTTGACTAATTTTAAGAATTTTTTGGAGTTACATAAGTATGAATAAAATTCAAATCCTTACAGACTATTCTGTTTTTGACAGATTCTATTTTCTTTGCGTTGTGTGCTCATTTTGATGGTTCTATGGTTTGTATTGGGGGATATAAGCCATGGTAAAGTTATAATACATTAGGTATAATGCAAAATCAAAATTGTAATAGGTTTTCAACAGTACCTAAAGTAAAGTTTGGTTTTCTTATACTAATGTATCTCACGAAGGTTTTGTTCAGTTTTGTGTGATTCATGTTTTGAAGTTTTGGATGAGATCAAGATGGATGAAGGAACAAGAAGTGATAAAATCATAAGCTTGGGAATGCCCTTTGGCACCCCAACATAATATCCAAAGAGTACCAAGCAACTAAACTTGGGTATGCCCAGAAGGCATCCCCTCTTTCTTCCAACAACCGTCGGTAATTTTACTTGGGGCTATATTTTTATTCATCGCATATCATGAGTTTTGCTTGGAGGGTCTTGTATTATACGAGTCTTTGATTTATTTTCTGGTTATTTTGTCATAATAAAGTTTTCTGGACACACATATTTGAGAGAGCCAAATTATGCTATGATTTGTTAGAATCTCTCTTTATGCTTCACGTAAATTTTTTAGAGCCATGGAATTGCTCAAGTGCTTCACTTACATCGTTTTCAACATAGTGGTGCTATTATTTTGAAGAATTTTCTCTCATGATTCAATTATATTGTTTTTAGAGTTAGTAGAAATTTTTAAGATATCCTCTCTTCCTTCACTTATATTACTTTGAGAGATGAAAATTTTAAAGGAACTTGTGCTCTCGTTCTTCACTTATATTTGTTTGAGCGCTTGTTATTTGCAATGGTAATTTTATTTAAATGAAATTAGTACCAAAGTGATAGATATCCAGGAAGGATATAATAAAAACTTCCATGAATATCATTGGATGTCAAACTTGATTCTTTGAAGTAGTTTTGCGATATGAAGATCGTGCTACGTGAGTTATGTTGATGAGTAATTATGCTTTAGTAAGAATATTTGTGTTAAAGTTTGTGATTCCCTATGCATGCACATGAAGTCAATAATTATGCTATGAAATTAGATCCTACTTGTGTTTCATTATTCAGTGTTAGTTATGTTTAATGTTCGCTTATTGTGGTTTTCGTTCCTTGGTTGGGCGCTTCCCAATCTATGTGCTAGCCTTCACTTGTACTAAGCGGGATTACTGCATGTGCATCCAAATCCTAAACCCAAAATTGTGCCGAATGAGTCCACCATACCTACCTATAAGTGGTATTTCAACGTTGTTCTAAGTAAAATTTCAAGTGCCAACTCTAATGTTCAAAATAAAGTTTTGTGTTGTGTGCCCGTACCGCTCTTGAAGCGGTGAGGGGTGGCTGGTATCTTCCATGTTAAATAGGTTATTCTCAAGATGACTGTTTATTCACTTGTGATAGCACGAGAGTATGGCGGTAATAGGGATGCCCTGTCCCGAAATGCAAAGAAAATTTATTTTATGTTGTCAAATAATAAATTCCTTGGAAAGTGTTGGTATGGACGGTACCCGTGGATGCGGCTAGCCGTGGAGTGTGAAAGAATGGTGAAAAAAGGAATAAACTTTATTTTCAGTTTGGGAACCTCCTATGATTTGTTTAGCATGGGAGATATTGGAAACACTTAGTCGTTTTTGTTTACACGAAAAGCATACCACCCAAAATATTTGATCTCTAAATTTTCCACTTTGAGGTCTAGCATCTCTACAAATCCCTGCTTCCCTGTGCGAAGGGCCTATCTATTTACTTTATGCAATTTTTAATTTGTGTTTGAGTCTCCATCTTCTCTTATAAAGCACCAACTAAGGAACACTATTATCATTCTTGAGCATTAGATGTAGCTAATATGTGGGTGTGTTGCATGAATTGAACAATGATGGAGCATGATGGGCTAGGGATAGCGTTCTTTATCTTTGATATTTTGAAATACTTGGTTACTTGTTATTATGCTTGAGTATTGAGGTTTTCATGTAAAATAATAGACCATTGCTTTGCATCTTTTAACAATCCATATGTCCATGCTAAAATTAAAAGAATATGATGAACATGTTACGCACCATTCCACATCAAAAAAATTGTTTTTATCATTTACCTACTCGAGGACGAGTAAGCATGGGGATGCTGATACATCTCCAACATATCTACAATTTCAGATTGTTCCATGTTGTTATATTATCATTCTTGGATGTTCTATGATCATTTTATAGCAACTTTATATCATTTTTGGTGACTAACCTATTGACATAGTGCCTAGTGCTAGTTGCTGTTTTTTTCCTTCACACAAAATCAATACCGAAGTCCAAATTCCACGAAACTTTTTGGAGATTTTTTCTACACCAGAAGGAAACTTGGGGACTAAGGATGATCACCACAGGAGGCCGAGGCGGCCCACTAGGCACCAGGGCACTCCTAGGGCCCCTAGCGCGGCATGGTCGCTAGTCGGGGGGTTCACACACCTCCTCCATCGCCTCTAAGCTCTATAAATACCCCAATATTCTAGAAACCCTAGAGGAGTCAATGAAAAATCATTTCAGCCACCGCAAGTTACACAAGACATGAAATCCAATCTAGAGCCCATTCCACAAAGCAACATGATCATGGAGGGGTTCATCATCCTCATTGGTCACTATTGGAAAAACATAATTTGCCGACAGCTTTAAGCTTTGCCGTCAGCAATTTCACGGGGCTGACGGCAAAGAGACTTTGCCCTCAGCCAAAATTAATGCTGACGGCATAGGAGGGGCTGACGGCAAAGAAAATCTATGACGTCCGCTTTATATAAGCCGGTAGCCAGCTGACGGCAAAGGACAAAAAAGCTGTCGGCATAGGAAGGCTGATGGCATAGGGGGCTAACCCGGTCGCCGCCTCGACCAGTGCTTAACGGGGGCCGTCTTTGCCGACAGCCAGCTGAGGGCAAAGGCTGACGGCTGTCTTTGCCGACAGCTGGCTGAGGGCAAAGACTAACGCCTATCTTTGCCGACAGCTCGCTGAGGGCAAAGCCACGTGCCTTATCCCCCCGTGCCACGACCTCTTCTCTCTCTCACATACCTCTCCCACCCTGCTCTCCCGCCCCGCTCTGCGCCGCCCCGCCCTGTGCCGCCCCGCGCCGCCCCTGCTCGCCGGCGCCCTGCCCTGCGCCGCCCCGCCCTGCGCCGCCCCTCGCCCACCCCGCCCTGCGCCGCCCCTGCGCCGTCCCGCGCCGCCCCGCCCCGCCACCGCCCCGCGCCAGCCGTCGGTGGACTCGCCGGCGAGCTCCTCCTCCCCTTTTTTTTGTTTTTTTAGTTTATTTTCTCTATGTTAGGGCCTCTTAGATTTACAGGATCGCAAAAACATGGGAATAGGAAAAATGTAGGAAAACTATCGGAACTAGTGATTTGGCAGTCGTTGCATGCTTAGGAAAATACATGTTTTGTTCATGTGGAATTTGCATTCCTGCGTTTTTCCTATGGAATTTGCAATGGACACCGTAGTTAGATCCTATGGAATTTGCTTAGGAAAATACTATGAAACGTTTGAAATGGAGGCCTTAGTTAGATCCTATGGAATTTGCATTCCTGCGTTTCTTCCTATGAAAAATCCTTCAAATCAAAGGAGGCCTTAGTTAGATCTGTTAGTAGTGGATTTTTAGTTAAATTTAGTTAGCAATTACTTAGTGGTAGATTTTTAGTTAGATTTAGTTAGCAATACATGTTAGTACATGTAAGTATTAGTTAGCTAGCTGTTAGTATTAGTCAGCTAGCTGTTAGTATTAGTTAGCTAGATGTTAGCAATAGAAAGAAAATAATAAGAAGAAAAGAAATAGAAGAAGAGAAGAGTAACAAAACTTGAATAATAAATTATTAATAATAGATGTTAGTATTAGTTAGCTTAATTACTGCGAGTGCGTATTTGTGTTGATTGAGTGCATTTAAATGTGCAGTAGCTTCTCCGTGAGGGATTGGTTTTCGACGATCTCGCCTGCATTCGAAAGTGAGCACATTTGTTAACTCCTCCTCCACCCCCTTTATTTTGCTCTGTTCCGGCCTTCGTGCTGATGACACTATCTAGCTAGGTATTTTTAGTATTAAAATGCAAAGGTGTTGCGTAACCAATATGCGTCTCCCGTTCGAAAGGGTTCCTGTCATAAATATGCATGCATTTGCATATTTATAACGGTGATTCTTTCGAATTGTCCAACGTTATCCATGGACAGCCCGGGTATGTGTAGATTGGGTCGTTTCCCACGCTTTGCTCCGGATCCCATGCAGAGTTTCGACAGCTCCTCCTTGTTGTTCTCCGGGTACACATCCTCTCGGTTAGTTGCCGAGACGTGTATCAGGAGAACAGCGGCGAGGTGCTGCCGAAATTTTGCGTTGGGTCGGGAGCAGAGCATGGGGAAATGACCCAATCTACACATACTCGGGTGGGATTAGGACCCATCTTTACCTAGTAGCTGGTAGGTGTGCATGCCGTGCATCCCAATGTATTAACCATGATTAAAAAATGGCCATAATTAATTTAACATACTTGATGAATTGATAATTTATATTGTTTTATATGTGGATACTATGTAGCTAGCTTGCCAGAATGACTGATCGTGAATGGATGTACACCGGTCACCATAGTCAGAGAGATATGACCGATGAATGGTTGAGCAAAACCTATGAATTCGTGGAAACGGCGTTTTCTAAAGGCCAGCCAAAAACATGGTGCCCCTGCACTAAGTGCAAGAATTATTCGCGACAGACAAAGGATGTAATGGGTAAACACCTGCAGATGCGTGGTTTTACTCCCGGCTATACCTTGTGGACATTTCATGGTGAGTCGGCCCAACGTAACAGAGACGAGGTGTTGCGTCGGCGCACCGATGATCATGGTACAGGGATTGAAGACATGGTGAATGACTTTGATGATGCTCGGAACAAGGACGAAGAGATGGAGGAATCCGCGAAAGCCTTCTATACCATGTTGGAGTCTTCAAAACGTCCTCTTCACGAGCACACTAAGATTTCTCAGCTAGATGCCATCGCACAAGTAATGGCTCTGAAAGCCCAGTTCAACATTGGAAGAGATCGGTTTGACTCATTGATGACCCTATTTGGGCGCTTTCTACCAGAAGGTCATATTATGCCTTCAAACCTATATGAGTTAGACAAAATCCTTAGTGCACTCAAGATGTCGTATGAGCAGATACATGCTTGTGAGAAGGGATGTGCCTTATTTAGGAAAGAGTATGCGGACGAAACATATTGTCCATTTTGCAAGTCCTCCAGATATGTTGAGGTAGAAAACGGTGAAGGTGAGAAGAAGCAGAGCAAAATCCCCGTGAGTGTCCTACGGTATCTGCCGATCCTACCAAGACTTCAATGACTTTACATGCTCGAAGAAACAGCAAAACAGATGACATGGCACAAACATGGAATTAGGAAAGTATTAGACGAACACGGAGTTCCGATGTTGGTACACCCTTCAGATGGTGACGCATGGAAGGCATTCGATAGTATACATAAGGAAAAAGCTAAAGAACCAAGGAATTGTCGAATCGCCATTAGCCTCGATGGGTTCAATCCTTTTGGTATGACGGCTACCCAATATAGTTGCTGGCCTCTATTTGTCATTCCCCTCAATCTTCCACCATCATCCATTATGCAAAGAAAGCACATATTTCTGACGTTGATAGTTCCAGGGCCAAAATACCCGGGGAAGAATATGAGTGTGTACATGCAACCGCTGATGGATGACTTGAAAGAAGCTTGGGTGAATGGGGTCAACACATACGACGCAACTAAGAAATAGAACTTTCAAATGTATGTTTGGTACCAATACTCGTTGCATGTTCTGCCAGCATTTGCGCTTTTCGTTGCCTGGTGTGTGCATGGAAGGTTCCCATGCCCACAATGCAAGGCAGCTCTTAAGTTTCATTGGTTGCCTGCGGGTGGGAAATATTCCTGCTTTGACTTGCATAGACAGTTCTTGCCTATGGACCATCCATTCAGAAAAGACAAGAAGAATTTCATGAAAGGTAAAGTTGTCAAACACTCAGCACCACCTGCGTTGACGGGGGCACAAAATAATGAACAGTTAAAATCTATGGAGCCTGATCCAAACCGTCCAGGGTATTTCTTGGGTTATAATGAGGAACACGCCTGGACCCACAAGTCATGCATCTGGGATCTCCCCTACTTCGAAGACCTCTTACTTCCACACAACATTGACATGATGCACACTGAAAAGAATATCGCCGAGGCCCTTCTTGGCACATTTTTCGGCACTGATAAGGGCAAAGATAATGCAAAGGCTAGAGTTGACCAGGAGACTCTGTGTGATAGGCCATCAGTAAACATGCGAGAACCGAAAGGAAGAAAAAATTGGTCCAAACCACCTGCCTGGTACAATCTTGAGAAGGGAGCAATAAGGGAAATCCTCTTGTGGGTGCAAAAAAAGTTGTTGTTCCCCGATGGTTATGCTGCGAATCTAGCGAGGGGAGCGAGCATTGAAAAAATGAAATTTTTTGGGCTCAAGAGTCATGATTGGCACATATGGCTTGAGTGGATAATGCCGGTGATGTTGCGTGGCTATATCCCCGAGGCTGAATGGCTAGTATTGGCCGAGTTGAGCTATTTCTTCTGTGTTCTTTGTGCTAAAGAGTTGTCGCGTGCCTTGATAGATGACATGGAAGAGTTGGCGCCTGAGTTGCTCTGCAAGTTAGAGAAGATTTTTCCACCGGGCTTCTTTAATCCGATGCAACACATGATTTTGCATCTCCCAACCGAGGCAAGATTGGGTGGCCCTGTGCAAAATCGTTGGTGCTACGCAACTGAAAGAATGCAGAAGACACTTCGAGGAAAATGTAAAAATAAGCGTACAATTGAAGCATCGATGGCCGAGGCGTTCATTACCGAGGAGGCGGCAAACTTCGTAACAGCACACTATGATGCCACTATGCACAGCTTGCATAATCCAAAGCCTCGGTACAATCTGGGCGACCCCAAATGACGTGAATCCAATCTCAGCCTTTTCAAAGGGAAGCTCGCACCTTCTGGTGTGGGAAAACCAAAGTTGCTGTGCGTCGAGGAGTGGCGCACACTAACGATGTATATATTGAACAATTTAACAGAAGTTCGGCCATACATCGAGTAAGTGCTCTGTACATTGTTTCGCAACTTTTACCAAGTTTTGTGTCTAACAACTATTATTAATTGATACAGTCGATACGTCAAACAATTCTGGAATGGTGTTGCAATCGAAAAAGAATCCATTCTCGAGTATGAACTTCTTGAAAAGACAGGAGGCGGCTATCCCGATTTCATCTCTTGGTTCAAAAAAAGGTACCTCCCTTATATATAATAAGTGATTTCCTTTGTTGCTATTACTCATGAGTAACACACAAAACTCTATCTTTTCTTAACTTCTAGGCTAATTCAGCTGAGCAAGTCGACGATGAATTGAGACAAATAGCTAATGATTTTGACTTTAAGGTCCGTACATTTCAGAAGTACGACATCAACGGGTATCACTTTCGTACTGCTAGCAAAGAGCTTTCAATGCCCGGTCGAAAAACAAACAATTCCGGTGTCTCTGCTATAGGCGAGGGAGGTGTCGAGTATTATGGAAGACTTGAAGAAGTCTACGAACTTCATTATTATGGTGAAAATCCTCTGAATGTTGTTGTGTTCAAATGTCATTGGTTCGATCCTACTAAAACAATACGGACTCATGAACATCTTGGGATTGTCGAAATTCGACAAGACAGGCAGTTAAGTGGTGCCGATGTCTATATTGTGGCTCAACAGGCCACCCAAGTTTTCTATCTGCCATACTGTCGTCAAAGTGTTAAGAACCTAGAAGGTTGGTATGTCGTGTTCGATGTGCCGCCACATCTTAGACCACCTCCCCCAAATGAAGACGATTATGAACCTCAAATCGACCCAATAACATATGATGGAGAATTTTTCCAAGAATCACGTGGTGTCAGACGTCGTACCCGAAACTGCTCTACGTCCACCCTGAACACGGAGGAACAAGACTCACGTGATGATGAGGAAGAAGTGGAAGTAGAAGAAGTTACCAATGCCAATGAGCTATCAATGCTTGATCGGTTACAAAAAGGCCTTCCACATGATGTCCCTGAACCCGATGACGATATCAGTCATGACGACACGTGTGATACTGATGATGATTTTGCTTCAATTGACCATGGAGAAGAGACAGATGATCCAGACTATTAGTACTTTGTATGCATCCAAACATTGTTGTTTAATTATTCAATTATTAGTTGAATTATTCATGTATTTATTATTGTTCATTTAATTATTGTCCTTGAATTTGTACTAATTCTTTAACTATTTATCATTACAGGTGGTGAGACATGGCAGGCGGGGATAAGTTGAGGATAGCACCTGGGCAGCTATGGAGAACTTTGTTGCAGAGCTTTGCCGAGGAGCCCCGTGGGAGAGGCGTAGGAAAGAGAGAGGCAGAGGACGTGGTCGTGGGAGAGGGAGGCTGCATGATAGGAGCCAGTCGCCACCACCCTTGGCTACTTCTGTCTCAGCCACTTCACCCTTGCAAACGAGGGTGTCAAAGGCGCGGGATCCTATCGTCCAGGAGCAGACACCGATGCAGGGGGCTGAGGCGGAGGCTGAGGCGGAGGGTGCTGAGGCAGAGTGGGCTGAGGCGGAGGGTGCTGAGGCGGAGGCTGAGGCAGAGGGGGCTGAGGCAGAGGCTGAGGCGGAGGGGGCTGAGGCAGAGGCTGAGGGGGTTGCCAGCAAGTCGGTCTACCAACGTGGTATGACACGAGTTCCAGACCGATTGGACTTGCAGCACAGGCCGTTAATTAAGCCAGATGGCGAGAAGTAAGTTGA
Organism: Hordeum vulgare subsp. vulgare; assembly: GCF_904849725.1. Taxonomy (NCBI): domain Eukaryota; kingdom Viridiplantae; phylum Streptophyta; class Magnoliopsida; order Poales; family Poaceae; genus Hordeum; species Hordeum vulgare. The sequence continues at coordinate 262,511,835 of NC_058519.1, read as the reverse complement.
TATATATTGTGTACCTTATATCATTATATTTCACCAAGTAGCTAATGTCTTTGCCTTATCATTATGTAGGGGGTGGGATTACCCGCAGAATCCAAACTGCCTCCTTGGTGCTTTACTTAGGGAGCACTTCCCCGGGATAGTGCAGTTGCCCGGTGAGGGTATGGTTCCCTACCCAGGACTCAAGTGGGAGCACTACCAAGCTGCTCTGCTCCCGGAAAACACACATGTCAATGGTGTTGTTTGCGTGAGCGTGGCCGACAAGGTGTTGGCTGATTTTTGGGTAACTATTATTTTACCCAATAAAAAGTATACAATGTTATATATTGTTATTTCCTTCCAAATCATTTCACTATTCATCTGTGCATCTATTTGGCATAATTGCAGAGTTACTTTAGGGTTGAGGAGGGGACGGAGGAGGCGGCCAAGAAGAACCTTGTGAAAGAGTGCAAGAGTTTATTGAATAACACGAGGCACGAGCTGTGTGTTCAGGCTGTTCGAGATTGGTACGCCAAGCAAGGGGAGCCGAAGACAAAGACTGAATGTCGAAAGATTTTCCTTGATAAGACCGAGTACATGGAGGTATGTACATTCCAAAGATCAATTCTTAGGGCTAGTTAGGTCTATTTAGTTATAATACTTAGTTTCATTCTTCATTAACTTACATTCATAGGTCCCCCGAGATGGTTGGCCGATAAGATGGTTTGTTGGGAGATGATAGCGGACAGGTGGTGCACAGAGGCTTGGTTGAGCACCCACACTATGGCCAAGGACCGTCGTGCCCAATTGGTTGGTGTGCCACACCACCAAGGCAATGCCAACATCAAGCAATACGCCAAAAAATGGGTATGTGTGCCTTGTTTTGTTTCATCAATAATTCGTTCGTTCATTATTTTTGTTGTACTAATTCTTTTTCTTTTCGTGTAGGCCAAACACAATAACCAGCCCGAGCCTGAGGGATGCGCCGCGTTTAGCATGGCCCATAAGGGCTCGTACAAGACGGCGAAGGCATATTCTGAGGGGGACGGGCCGTCGGCGTACACAAGCCTGTCCGCCTACAACAAGATGACGTCTTATTCTGAGGTGGTCAAACAGCTGCGCGGGCCTGACTTTGACCCGAGCCAGAATCCTATCGATCTAGAGGCGTTAATGATCTCTGGTGGCGGTAAGAGTCATGGCACGCTGGCCATGTGTGATGGCTTCGTCCTTATCACTGAGACTCTATCTCAGATCAAGTCGAGGCAAACGAGCTCCGCTCCTGCAATACGGCAACGCGCGAGGCCAGTTGATCTTGCCATCGAGGTTAGTTTTCTTCATTATTTCTTTCGTTCTTTTGTCCCTGGATGGATGATGAAAATTCCTTTTGATGAGTGGTTGCAGGCCGCACTTATGAAGGAGAGGGAGGCCACCAGGCTCTTGTTGGAGGAGAGGGACCGGAATACGCAGAGGTTGCTTGACGAGGAGAGGGCATGCAATAATGCCCATGCGAAGGCCATGCACGACTTCGTTGCGGTAAGTCAGTTGTGTGAGAAGCAAGGCTATGTGTGAGACGCAACAAGGCTATTTATTTGACTCCTCGAAAACTAATTTGCAGGCTATGTGTGAGAAGCAAGGTTTGCCGCCCCTCCACCGATGCCTTCTCCGGTGGGAACGGTGAGTTCCCTTTCAATGACCAACCTTGCACGGTCTTATACCATTGTCTGTCGCCATGCTAACCACATATTTTAACTCTTGCCTTGTTGCAGCATCATTCAAGAGTTGAATCCCACGATCCCTTTACTTCTCCTGGTGAGAGCCCTAGCAACCCAGCGACCAACGGAGATGCAGCTTCTCCTTCGTTTCTTGGCATTCGGTAAGTTATTCCTTTCCTTCTTATTCTTCTTATTGTTTAGATCAACTTAGATTATGCCAGGCTTTAGTTAGCTTAGTAAATTCTAGTTGATATTAGCCATGGTTTAGTTAGCTTAGTAAATTCTAGTTGATATTAGAGCTCAAAAATGACATAATTAGTTTAGAAAGTTTTAAAAGAAACCAGAAGAGAAGAACAAACAAGAGATGAAGAAATAAGAGAAGAAGAAAGAGGAGAAAAAGATAACTTCTCTTCTTTCTTTTTCTCTATCTTCTTCTTCTTCTTCTTCCACTTCTTCCACTTATTCTTCTTCTTCTTCTTCTTCTTCTTCCACTTCTTCTTCTAATTGCTTAGCTTAATTTAGATAACTTCTTTCTTATTGTATTCTTCTTCTAACTTCTTTCTCATTATGCAGATTTTGATAAAGCAGCATGGCATATGGATGGATGCTCGAGACTTTGTAATGCACTTGTGTAGTCTTAGATGAACTTTGTAATGCAATTGTATTTGTGGATGCACTTGTGATGCTTTGTAATACTTTGTGATCTTGTTTGCACTTTAATGACATATATTCGTGCTGTTTGCACTTGTGTTGTGCTGTTTGCACTTTGTGATGCACTTGTGGTGCTTTTTAGGGGCAGATTCAATATATACATGTTGCTGTTTGTATCTATGTTTTGAAAATGCAAGGAATTAACAGAAAACAAATATGAAAAAAACAGAGAGGGTCTTTGCCTACAGCTTACTGACGGCAAAGGCTTTGCCGTCGGTGGACTGACGGCAAAGAAGACACGTGGCGGCTGCCTGTGTATTCTGGCAACTCTGGGAATACCAAATTTTCGGCTTTGCCATCAGCTAGGCTCCAGCTGTCGGCAAAGAGGCGGCCAAGGGGACCCAGGGGTTTTGGCTTTGCCGTCAGCTCTGCTACGGCTGTGGGGAAAGAGGGGAGGCTTTGCCGTCAGGTTTGCTACGGCTGTGGGCAAAGCCTGCCGTTATCCTTCTAACGGAGCTCGGCCTGCGCCGTTGCCGCCACTGCTCTTTGCCGTCAACCCGTGCCAGAAAGCTGATGGCAAAGTCTTTGCCGTCGGTCGAGCTCCGGCTGTCGGCAAAGCAGGTGATTGCCGATAAAATCTTGGCCGGTACCTTTGCCGACAGCACACTCACGGCAAAGCCTTTGCCATCAGTTAAACTGTCCTTTGCTATCAGCTCTGGCTGTCGGCAAACCAGTAGATTCCAGTAGTGGGTGCTCCACCAATGATGCGTGAGTGGTTCATATCAGACCTACGTGTCTATAGGCAGTAGCTAGATGCTTTCTCTCTCGTTTTGCTTCTCAATACAATGGTCTCTTGGATATCCATTTGATGTAACTCAATCTTTTAAGGTGTGTTTGTTCGAATCCGATGAATTGTGAGTTTATGATCAAATATATGAAATTATATCCATTCTTGATTATTATACCCTCATATTTCTTCTATGATATTTGGTTTTTGTCTCGCCAACTTGATCTTTTTTATCTTGCAATGGGAAGAGGTGCTCTGTGATGGGTTCGATCATATCGTGCTCAATCTGTGTGACAGAAGGAGACATGATACACATGTATTGTTGCTATTAGGATAAAATGATGCAGTCTATTCCTACATTAATAGATCTTATCTACATCATGTCATCATTTTTAAAGAATTACTCCGTTTCTCCATGAACTTAATACACCAGATGCATGCTGGATAGCGGTCGGTGTGTGGTGTAATAGAAGTAGATGCAGGCAGAAGTCGATCTACTTGTCTTGGACGTGATGCCTATATACATGATCATTGTCTTGGATATCGTTATAATTATTTGCTCTTCTATCAATTGCCCAAACAGTAATTTTTCTACCCACCATTTGCTATTTTCTCGAGAGAAGCCACTAGTGAAACCTACGACCCTCGGGTCTAATTTGCATCATCTATTTGCAATCTCTATTTGCTATTCACATTTCCATTTTATTTGCTCTTTTATTTTTAGATATATATTATCCAAAAACCCAAAAATACCTTGCTGCATTTTATTTGTCATCACTTTATTTGCCTCTATCAATCTATCCTTTTACTTTACCCACGAGGGATTGACAACCCCTACATGCGTTGGGTTGCGAGGATTTGCTATTTGTGTGCAGGTATCGCTTAAATAGTCTTCTGGGTCTACCTACTACATTGATACCTTGGTTTCATAAATGATGAAAATACTTATCGTCGATGTGCTACATCACCCTTTAAGCTTGGAGGGAAACCAACGCAATCAGTGGAGACTCAGGCAGCTTGTGATAGTTTGTGATGGACTAGTTGCTAGACCCCTGCAATGTTAATCTTCCGAAAAGCCATGCATGTGGTTTTGTGGCAACTTGGAAACTTTCTCTAACACCTGGTCATAGCAAACTGGAAGTAAAGTTAATTAACATATGCCAACTGTGTGCGTAACCGTGATTGTCTCTTCTCGTGAGTTATTATCCAAGAGAGGACACGGTGGGGTTATGTTTCACTCATAAGTAGGTGTTCAGGATCATTTCTCTATCATTATTAGTTTAGGTCTGTTTATGTGTAGATCACCCCCTCTTATTCTTGTACGTGTAAGTGACATCAGATGTGCTTCCGTGGCAATAGCTCCAGAAAAGGGTTGATCCTGCAATCTCTAGTGTTAGCTAGACGAATGCTTATAACAACTAACCTTCTCCGGCAATGGCACCAGAACAATGCTGATAGCACTCCCCGGCAATGAAACTGGAAGAATGTTGTTGATGGCCCACCAGCGCGTGGGTTCGCTGCAGTTTTCGAGGGTAGAGTATTCCACCCAATTTGTAGGTACGCCAGTCAGGAGGTGAGAGTATACTCTCATGTATTAGCAACTGAATTTGTCAGATTCAACCACACCTGAAAGATTAGTATCTGCAAGCACAATAGTAACAACGAAGTAGTAACAGCAAAGTAGCGGGTATCGGCAGTGTAACGAGCAATAGTAGTGGCAAGGAACAGCAGTAGTGACAGCAGTAGAAAGTAGCAACAGTAGCAAGCGATAGTAGTACCAACAGTAGCAGCAGAGCAAAGCAAGTAACAACAGTAGCAACAGTAGTAGCAGCAGCAGAGCAAGACAAGTAACATCAGTAGCAACAGTAGTAGCAGCAGCAGAGCAAGACAAGTAACGGTAGTAGCAACAGTAGTAGCAGCAGAGCAAGACAAGTAACGACAGTAGCAACAGTAGTAGTAGCAGCAGAGCAAGACAAGTAACGGCAGTAGCAACAGTAGGACAGACTCGTAGGCATTGGGTCGGTGATTTGTTTGGATGATATTCATCATGCAACAGCTATAACACGGAGAGATATGTGACTAGCTCTCGTTCGTCAATGTGATGTAGGCATGCATTCCGTGTGTCGTCATACGTGCTTAGGGAAAAGAACTTGCATGACATCTATTGTCCATCCCTCCCGTGGCAACGGGGTCCAAAAGGAAACTACGGGATATTAAGGTTCTCCTTTTAATAAAGAACCGGACCAACGCATTAGCACTTGGTGAACACATGAACTCCTCAAACTATGGTCATCACTGGGAGTGGTTCCGGTTATTGTCACTCCGGGGTTGCCGGATCATAACACATAGTAGGTAACTACAACTTGCAAGATCGGATCTAAAACACACATATATTGGTGACAACATAATAATTTCAGATCTGAAATCATGGCACTCAGGCCCTAGTGACAAGCATTAAGCATGGCAAAGTAGTAGCAACATCAAATCTCAGAACATAGTGGATACAAGGGATCAATCCCCATCAAAACTAACTCGATTACATGATAGATCTCATCCTACTCATCACCGTCCAGCGAGCCTACGAATAGATTACTCACGAACGACGAAGAGCTTCATGGAATTGGAGAGGGAAGAAGGTTGATGATGACGATGGCGACGATTTCCCCTCTCCGGAGCCCAAGACGGACTCCAGATCTGCCCTCCAGATGAAGAACAGGTGGTGGCGGCGCCTCCCTATCGAAAACGCGATGAAAACTTTTTTTTTCTGGGACAAAAGACAACTTATAGAGCTGGAATTGGGGGCGGCAAGTGCCTGTGGGCCCCACAAGCCTGCCCACCGCCACCAGGGGGTTGTGGCGGAGCAAGGGCTTGTGGCCCACTGGCCCACCCCCTCAGGTGGATTCTAGCGTAGGTATTTTTGATATTTTCTAAAACTGCTCCCCGTATATTTTGAGGACGTCTGGAGAACTTTGATTTCTGCACAAAAATAACACCAAGGCAATTCTGCTGAAAACAACGTCAGTCCAGGTTAGTTCCATTCAAATCATGCAAATTATAGTCCAAAACAAGGACAAAAGAGTTTGGAAAAGTAGATACGTTGGAGACGTATCAACTCCCCCAAGCTTAAAACCTTGCTTGTCCTCAAGCAACCCAGTTGACAAACTGAGAGAGAAAGAAAAACTTTGACAAACTGTGTTTGATCTTGTTGTTGCAACTATGTCTAACTCATAACCAGAATTTCAGCAAGATCCCAAGTTAACCACATAAGCAAATGACACGAAGGTCTCACGGTAAACTAATATCAATGGCATAATCATCTAACGAGCAAATAATAATGAGTTTCAAATACCAACACTTCAATCAAAACAAACATGAAGCAATATTAATAGGTGGTATCTCGCTAGCTCTTTCTGAGACCGCAAAACATGAATGCAGAGCACTTTCAAAGATCAAGGGCTGACTAAACATTGTAATTCATAGCAACAAAGATCCAGTCATAGTCATACTCAATATCAATCAAAAGCAAAGCATTAAAATGACAGAGGTGATCTCTAATTGGTGCTTATATAAGAGGAGGATGACTCGACAGGAAAATAAATAGACAGGCCCTTCGCAGAGGGAAGCATTGATTTGCAGAGGTGCCAGAGCTCAAGCTTTGAAAACAGAGATAATAATTTTGGGTGGCATGCTTTCATTGTCAACGCAATGACCAGGAGTTCTCAATATCTTCCATGCTACTCATGCTATAGGCGGTTGCCAAACAAAAAAGTAAAGTTTTAACTCCCCCACCACCAATCAATCACACTCCACAGCTAGCCGAATCCTCGGGTACCGTCCATACTAACATCAATCCGGGGGGAGTCTTGTTTTACAGTTATGTTTTCGATTTAAGCATGGAACTGGGCATCCCAAATACCGTCCCCTTTCTCGTGAATGACTGTGAATAAACACATGTCGAGGATAACACTCCTAGCATGGAAGATACCAATAGCTCTCTGTCACCACATGAGCGGTTCGGGCATGCAAAACAAATTATTTCTTGAAGGTTTAGAGAATGGCACATGCAAATTTACTTGGAACGGAAGGTAGATACCGCAAATAGGTAGGTATGGTGGACTCTCATAGAAAAACTTTTGGGTTTATGGAGGTGGATGCACAAGCAGTATTCCTGCTTAGTACAAGTGAAGGCTAGCAAAAGACTAGGAAGCGACCAACTAGAGAGCGACAACAGTCATCAAGATGCAATGAGTTTGACTAACATTGAATGCAAGCATGAACAGGATATAAATCACCATGAACACGAACATCATAGAGGCTGTGTTGATTTTGTTTCAACTACATGCATGAACATGCTCCAAGTCAAGCCACTTGAAACATTCAAAGGAGAATACCATCCTATCATACTACATCATAGTCATCTCAAAACCTATGTTGGCAATCAAGACAAACCATTATAAGCTCTCAGCTAAATAAGCATGACATCAGAAACTATGATCTCTAGGTTGTCATTGCAAACATGGTTCTCTCACAACAAAGCTAAATCTGGGTTGACAAGCTAGTCATATTTACAAAAACAAAATAGATAGAGTTCATACCAGCTTTTCAGTCTCAGTCACTTCATCATATATCATCATTGTTGCCTTTCATTTGCACGATCGAACGATGAAAACGATAATAAGCGCATTGGACTAAGCTGAATCTGCAGGCAAACCCAAAGAAGAAGACAAAATAATATGGCTCTTTGAAAGCTAAACATGTAAGCATGTAAGAACCACTAAGCATTGTAACCAATATCTTCTACCTTGACACAAAGAAAAAGAAAACTATTTACACGAGAAAGCTCCCAACCAGCAAAAGAAGAAAGAAAAATCTTTTTGGGTTTTCTCAAAAGGACACAAAACAAGAAAACAAGAAAACAAAAAAGAAACTAGCATGGATAATACAGTGGCAAAGTGTAAACTCCGGCTAACAGAGTGAAAGCATAAGCATGAATGTAAAGTCGGTGAGAACACGTACTCCCCCAAGCTTAGGATTTTGGCCTAGCTTGGTCTACCCCCAAGGTGGGAAATAACCAGCTCCGGGATACTCCGGAGCAGACTGTGGATGCCACTGGTGTGTGAGCTCCTGTGTCTCCCACTGATAAACTGGCGTCTGGTACTCGACTGGTGGCTCGGGCGTGGGCGCCTGTGGTTGGGCCAAGCCCCAATATGCGTAGATGTCTGCGGGCATAATAGTGTACCTGCCGGCATGAAGATCAAACAAAGAAGGAGGAGGCAAAGTAATAGTCTCCCGAGTACCCTGACTAAACACCAGGTTATAAATCATCCGTCTACTAGCATCTCTATCCAGAAATTCATGGCGAACCATGCTTTCATAATCCAGATATCTCTCAGGAAGAAGCATCTCTCCTTCCTCTCCCAGTCTAATGGGTATCTCAAAGTGTCTGGCAAGACGGGTTGCATAGATACCTCCATAGACAATACCTTTAGAACGGTTCAGGTTCAACCGTTGAGCTACTATAGCGCCCAAGCTATAAGTCTTATCGTTATAAAGGCCTTCACGCAAAACCGCAAGGTTTGGAGAACTAAGTGATCCAGCCTCCCAACGGCCAATCAAACATTTTCCCACAAATAGTGAGAAGTACCGAAGCACAGGAAAATGTATGCCAGCAACTCTAGCGCGAGACACTCCTCTCTCCTCTCCAACAGCAATAGAACCAATGAAATCCTCCAAGTCTCGTGGACGAGGGTCACGGATATCCCCAACATAAGGTAATTTGCATACATTGCAAAAATCTTGCAGCGTCATGCTCTAGGGGACATCGTAAATCATGAACTCAACCATGGGAGGATTCTTCCTTGGATAAAAGTTGAAGCTTTGAACGAAAATATTGGTGAGGAGGAGATATTGTGGGAACTTATCTTCAACGAACGTAGTAAGACCTGCGTTCTCCACCAAGTAATAAAAGTCTTCATAAAGTCCGGCGGCGCGCAAAAATTCATCACTTGGCCACTCACATGCTCGAACTTCTATGAATCGAGGGACTACGTACTTGGGGTGGTTCTTCTCATCCTCCTTGTGATTACGGCTTGAAGAGCCTCTCAAGAACCTCCTCATCTCTTCCTTTTTCTAGCTCAGAAAAATTCTGAAATTTTTAGAGACTTCGAAAGAAAAGTGAGCAAGGATCAACCCAACTTGTAGCAACTACTCCTACTAGTGCCTAGAGACCGTATCACGCGCTAAAACTACTTGGGACCAGCTAAAATTAACTTTTATAGCTCAAGAACAGGGTCACCAAGGCAACAAGAATTAGCGAAGGATAAAGCAGTAGAGCAAAAACTAATTCGACCAATGGAGGAGTCACTTACCAAGGAGCAATTTCCCCGAAAAAGTTCGGAGAATGGTGCTTTGAGCAAGGAGCTCGAAAATCACAGCCAAATGAGCAAGAACACGGGTTTGAGCTGCGAAACAATTTTTTCTGGAGGTGGAAGAAGAGGCTGAGAGCTGGAATGAGTGAAGGGGATGCCTGTGGCCCCCACAAGCTTGCACCCCGCCACCAAGTGGGTAGGTGGCGGTGGGGGGGCTTGTGGCCCACTGGTGTGGCCCCCAGGCTAGCTCTCAGGCCCAGAAATTTCCAAAATTCTAGAAAAAATCATACTAAATTTTTAGGACCATCGAAGAACTTTTATTTTCGAGGTATTTTTCTCCGGGACGCTAAAACAGAAAACATGAAAATCTAAACTAATTCTATCATTTTTCTTCTAAGAAACAGAAAATGAAGACTCAAAACAGAGGTATGTGACTCTGTGATTCATCCGTTTCATGGTCATCGAAAGAAATCCGTCAATGGGATTGATCAAGTCCTTATGACAAAACCTTCTCGAATCGCAAGAGAGAACAGAGAATTTTTGAATAGCCACTAAGTCACCTCAATGGGGATATGAATCACCCCAACAAGCAAATCATACTTCATCTTCACACGAGGAATTGGGCATTCAAAGCTCCCAATGAGAATAGATGAAGTATTTTCGATAGCATTGATGCAATGTACCGGATATCGTTTCTTCGGAAAGTGCACTGTGTGCTCATTACCGTTGACATGGAAAGTGACATTGCCTTTGTTGCAATCTATAACAGCCCCTGCAGTGTTTAAAAAGGGTCTTCCGAGGATAATAGCCATGGCATCGTCCTCGGGGATATCCAAGATAACAAAGTCTGTTAAGATAGTGGTGTTAGCAACCACAACATGCACATCCTCGCAAATGCCGATAGGGAAAACAGTTGATTTGTCGGCCATTTGCAGAGAAATTTCAGTGGGTGTCAACTTATCCAACTCAAGTCTACGATAAAGAGAGAGCGGCATAACACTAACACCGGCTCCAAGGTCACATAAGGCAGTTCTTACGTAGTTTCCTTTAATGTAGCAAGGTATAGTGGGCACTCCGGGATCACCAAGTTTCTTAGGAGTTCCACCTTTGAAAGTGTAATTGGCAAGCATGGTGGAGATCTCAAGATCTGGTATCTTCCGTTTATTAGTCACGATATCTTTCATGTACTTGGCATACGGAGACATCTTGAGCATATCTGTTAACCGCATCTGCAGAAAGATGGGTCTTATCATCTCAACGAAGCGCTCAAAATCCTCATCATCCTTTTTCTTGGATGGCTTAGGAGGAAAGGGCATAGGACTCTGAACCCATGGCTCTCTTTCTTTACCATGCTTCCTAGCAGTGAAGTCATTCTTGTCGTATCTCTTAGGTTGTGGATTATCAGGATTAACCGTAGGTTCAATCTCCACATCCTCATCATGGCTAGGTTGAGCATTATTATGAACATCACTGTCCACATTGTCACCAGGTTCATGTTCATCACCTGATTGTGTTTCTGCATCAGACGCAGAAATATCATTAGGTTCTTCAGGTGTGATAGTATTTGGTGAACTGGCGTGCAAGTTTCTATCATCCTTCTTCTCCTTAGGATGACTAGGTGTATCAGCATTGGTTCCTTGAGAATCTTGATCAATTCTCTTAGGATGACCTTCAGGATACAAAGGTTCCTCAGTCATTTTGCCTCCTCTAGTAATGACTCTGACAGAGTTGTCGTTTAATTCATTGAGCAGGTTCTGAGCTTGAAGTACTTGTTCTACCTGAGTAGTAATCATAGAGGCATGTTTACTCAGAAGCTTCAGAGCATTGACATTTCTGTCTACACAAGCACTTAAATGGCTAAGCATACAAGCACTTTGTTCCAAATGTCTGCTAACATAATCATTGAAACTCTATTGTTTGGCAACAAAGTTGTCAAATTCATCAAAGCATAGGCTAGCAGGTTTATCAAAAGGAATATCACTCTCATCAAACCTACGTAGAGAATTCACTTCTACTACCTGTATCGGGTTATCGAGACCGTGGATCTCTTCGATAGGTGGTAGATTTTTGACATCTTCAGATCTAATGCCTTTCTCTTGCATAGATTTCGTGGCTTCTTGCATATCTTCGGGACTGAGGAATATAATACCTCTTTTCTTAGGAGTTGACTTAGGAGGTGGTTCGGGAATAGTCCAAGCATTATCGTTGATCAAGAGGTTATTCAGTAGGGTCTCAGCTTGTTCTACAGTTCGTTCCCTAAAAACACAACCGGCACAACTATCTAGGTAGTCTCTAGAGGCATCGGTAAGTCCGTTATAGAGGATATCAAGTATCCCGTTCTTCCTAAGAGGGTGATCAGGCAAAGCATTCTGTAGCTGGACGAGCCTCCCCCAAGCTTGTGGAAGACTCTCTTGTTGGAGTTGAGCAAAGTTGTATATTTCTTGCAAGGCAGCTTGCTACTTATGGGCAGGGAAATATTTCTCATAGAAGTAATATACCATCTCCTGGGGACTACGCACACATCCAGGAGCAAGAGAGGTGAACCAGGCTTTAGCATCATCCTTTAGAGAGAAAGGAAACAGCTTAAGGATATAGTAGTGGCGGATCTTCTCCTCATTAGTGAAAAGGTTGGCTATTTTGGATAGTTTGGCAAGATGGGCTATGACCGTCTCAGACTCATAACCGTGAAAAGGATCAGATTCGACTAGAGAGATTATCTCAGGGTGGACAGAGAATTCATAATCCTTATCGGTGACAAAGATAGGCGAAGTGGCAAACTTCGGATCATTTCTCATCCTAACTTCCCGAGATTTTTCTTTCCACTTGAGAACTAATTTCTCAGCGTCATAGGCATCCTTACACGCAAGAAAATCCTCAGCTATATCTCCCTCCATAATGTAACCCTCAGGTATAACAGGCATTTCATATCTAGGAGAGCTAGGTCTAACAGGAGCAAAAACAGGTTCTATCTCAATAGTATCGGCAGTATGAGAAGCATCACGAGCATTCGCAGTAACTCTAGCAATATGAGCATCAAGGAACGCTCCCAGTGGAACATCAGGCAAAGGAGTATCTCTAGCAGTATCAAGCATAGCATCATCAGGAAAAATAGCATCTCTAGCATCATCAGGCAAAGCAGTATCAAGCATAGCATCTCTAGCAGTATCAGGCATAGAATCTCTAGCAGTATCAAGCATAGTATCAGGCATAGTATCAAGCATAGCATCATCAGGCATAGTATCAAGCATAGCATCATCAGGCATAGTATCAAGCATAGCATCATCAGGCATAGTATCAAGCATAGTATCAGGCATAGCATCATCAGGCATAGTATCAAGCATAGCATCTCTAGCAGTAGTATCACAAGCATCATCAAGCACATGCGACATATCAAGATTTCTAGCAGGAGGTGAAGTCGCAAACTTACTCATAACTGAAGGTGAATCAAGTGCAGAGCTAGATGGCAATTCCTTAACTCCCCTCGTAGTTGAGGGCAAGACTTTGGTGTTCGGATCCTTTAGATTCTTCATAGTAATCAGCAGATGTAAATCCCAAGTGACTCAGAGAATATAGCAATATCTCCCCGGCAATGGCGCCAGAAAAGTGCTGACGTCAGCTGTGCTTCCCTGGCAATAGCTCCAGAAAAGGGCTGATCCTGCAATCTCTAGTGTTAGCTAGACAAATGCTTATAACAACTAACCTTCTCCTGCAATGGCACCAGAAGAATGCTGATAGCACTCCCCGACAATGAAACTAGAAGATTGTTGTTGATGGCCCACCAGCGCGTGGGTTCGCAGCAGTTTTCGAGGGTAGAGTATTCGACCCAATTTGTAGGTATGTCAGTCAGAAGGTGAGAGTATACTCTCAAGTATTAGCAGCTGAATTTGTTAGATTCAACCACACCTGAAAGATTAGTATCTGCAAGCACAATAGTAACAACGAAGTAGTAACAGCGAAGTAGCGGGTATCGGCAGTGTAACGAGTAATAGCAGTGGCAAGGAACAACAGTAGTGATAGCAGTAGCGAGTAGCAACAGTAGCAAGCGACAGTAGTACCAATAGTAGCAGCAGAGCAAAGCAAGTAACATCAGTAGCAACAGTAGTAGCAGCAGCAGAGCAAGACAAGTAACAGCAGTAGCAACAGTAGTAGCAGCAGCAGAGCAAGACAAGTAACGTCAGTAGCAACAGTAGTAGCAGCAGAGCAAGACAAGTAATGGCAGTAGCAACAGTAGTAGCAGCAGAAGAGCAAGACAAGTAACGGCAGTAGCAACAGTAGGACAGACTCGTAGGCATTGGGTCGGTGATTTGTTTGGATGATATTCATCATGCTACAACTATAACACGGAGAGATATGTGACTAGCTCCCGTTCGTCAAGGTGATGTAGGCATACATTCCGTGTGTCGTCATACGTGCTTAGGGAAAAGAACTTGCATGACATCTATTGTCCATCCCTCTCGTGGCAGCGGGGTCCAAAAGGAAACTACGGGATATTAAGATTCTCCTTTTAATAAAGAACTGAACCAACGCATTAGCACTTGGCAAACACATGAACTGCTCAAACTATGGTCATCACCGAGAGTGGTTCCGGTTATTGTCACTCCGGGGTTGCCGGATCATAACACATAGTAGGTAACTACAATTTGCAAGATCGGATCTAAAACACGGATATATTGGTGACAACATAATAATTTCAGATCTGAAATCATGGCATTCGGGACCTAGTGACAAGCATTAAGCATGGCAAAGTAGTAGCAACATCAAATCTCAGAACATAGTGGATACTAGGGATCAATCCCCATCAAAACTAACTCGATTACATGATAGATCTCATCCTACTCATCACCGTCCAGCGAGCCTACGAATAGATTACTCACGAACGACGAAGAGCTTCATGGAATTGGAGAGGGAAGAAGGTTGATGATGATGATGGCGACGATTTCCCCTGTCCGGAGCCCACTCCAGATCTGCCCTCCAGATGAAGAACAGGTGGTGGCAGCGCCTCCGTATCGAAAACGCGACGAAAACGTTTTTTTTCCTGGGACGAAAGACAACTTATAGAGCTGGAATTGGGGGCGGCAGGTGCCTGTGGGCCCCACAAGCCTGCCCACCGCCACGAGGGGGGTGGTGGCGGAGCAGGGGCTTGTGGCCCACCACCTCAGGTGGATTCTGGCGCAGGTATTTTTGATATTTTCCAAAACTGCTCCCCGTAAATTTTCAGGACGTTTGGAGAACTTTGATTTCTGCACAAAAATAACACCAAGGCAATTCTGCTGAAAATAGCGTCAGTCCAGGTTAGTTCCATTCAAATCATGCAAATTATAGTACAAAACAAGGGCAAAAGAGTTTGGAAACGTAGATACGTTGGAGACGTATCAGTAAGTTAGCCATCCAAATAAATGCTTAGTGCTACTAAAGCATCACCACTTACCATACCTCACCCAGTAAGCTTTGCTAGTCTTTATACCTTTGGAAATGAGATTGTTGAGTCTCTGTGGCTCACAGATTACTGCAACAATAGTTGCACGTACAAGTAAAGTGAGACTTTGATGTGAGAACAATATTAGTTCTGTTTCGAGTTTCTTCTACTTGTTCTTCATTGGTCATAGGATGGGTTCCACGTCGGCAGCCTCGGATATCAAGGATGGACATCAATTTTATCGTTTGTTTTTGTCCGTAGTGGGACCGTGCTCTTTTGATTGGTGGTTGAATGTATGTTTGTATTGAGATGATCATGATTAGCTTGTGGCGAGTGTAAGCCAATTCCATATACTCATCTCTTCTTTAATTAAAGTATCCAATTAGAGTAATCAATTTGGATGATTAATTAGGTTAATTAAACCTAATATAATTAAAATAAATATGATAATTAGTTTAATTAAGTAGTTTATGACAGGTGGTTCCCAAACACCTAATTAAATCTGTTTATTAATTAGTTGTACTTGAAATTAAAATGTGACTATGACACGTGGGGCCCAGTGGTTAAACTGACCAGGCAACCCCACTGTTGACTGATGATGTCAGCATGACATCATGCTTATGTAGTTAATGAACTTAATTAAATCTCTTTAATTCCTAAATAATTATTAAAACTTTGAAAATTAATATAAAATAATTCGTAATCCGAATGAAGGTACTTTGTACATGAAAGTTGATGAGAAAAATGTGACGAACCCGGATAAGCTGTTCGTTCGTGTGTCACACATCCCTAGCATATCGAACATGGAAATTTTCCATCATTTTTGTTTGTATGGTAGTAGCCAAAGACCCGGGAAATATCGTGAGATATTTTCCCGACCCGTCCATGGCGTATAATACTATGTTAGCTCATGCCTAGTACTGCATATTGCCATGGCATGCATCTGATGCATGTGTCTGCTTTATATTTATTGTTTCTTCCCCCTTTTCTCTCTAGTAGACGCTACGCTGATACTGCTGTCGGGTACGACTACCCTCTTGACGACCAACCCTTTGTCGTGGAGCAACAAGGCAAGCAACCCCCCCCCCCCTTGATCATTCCTATATCGTCTATTCCTTCTCCCTCTTGCTTGCATTAGATATTTCTACTGTTGTAGATAGCTCCAATTCTAATGCATAGCCTTGTTTTGATACACTGCTATATACTCTACTTCAATATCAAATGCTTAGTATGGGTGGCTTGGTGATCCCCATTGACCCATTAGTCCAGTTGCCCCGCTTTATCACCAAGTGTTGATGTCGGGACCCCGATCCTAAGCCATAGGAATCCAGCCTGTAACACATCACATCTCTTTGCGGTCTCACGCACGGTTATCCCCATGGCTGCAGCCTTAACTTAGCCGGGACCGTTTGCGCCTTTTGACTTGCGTATGCAATTGTGTTGCTAACATTCCAATGTCAAAGAACCCGGATCGACATGTCTAGTCATAAACTCAAGCGACAGTTCCGTACAGGGGACATGCATACATGACCCATGAAAGCAGGTGTAGGTCATCAGCGAATGTAGACGAGTCGTAGCAAGCTACAAGGACTCCATTACAACGCGTGACATTTCCCCAAAGGGACAGACACAACAACTAAGAAGGATACATGCCGGTCAACCAATGTGTCCGGAGCAGTAGCGAAGTACCATGGCTCGGTGGAATCACAATGGGGCATTTCCCCGTAAGGAGTGCTACTAAGGCAAACAACTAGGTGTTCGAACCCCATACATATCAAGTACAACACACGTACGCATGGCATACCGATATGCATAGATACATCGATGGCATCACAACATAACCATAAACACACAAACTTTATTTAGAAGGCTCGGAAGAGCCTCACACATAATATTACACAGATAGGAGTCTCATGACCCATCATCACAAGTCATACAAACAAGTTTTACAAGCCAGCGGAAGATTAAAGCTGTCTGAGTACACACAGATGGAAAGGTAAAAGGCACATGGCCTGACTATCTACAGACCCAACCTAGGGCCAGATCGTAGCTAGGACACCAGCTACTCGTCGTCGTCAACGTCTAGATAGAACCCACCATTAGGGTCATTAACAACCTCTGCAACAAATTATTAAGCAAACGTGAGTACAAAGGTACTCAGCAAGACTTTAGGACAATCTATCTACTCATGCAATGTATCAAGAAGGAGTTGTGGGGTTTCATGCAGAAAGCCAACATTTGACTCTTGGCTAGACAAACTTACATTTTCAAATAGCTTTGACCACTTTGTTTTCTCGCACACGAGTCCACTAACACCACAACAATACTCCATCCCGGAATCATTCCGTCTCCCTACGGAAATGCCATCCACGACATCACACTTATCTTGACAATTTTATGAGTAGCCATTATAGTTGTCTATGAACAACATATGTTTCCAAGTAGTCCATATCCACGGACGCGGCTATTCGAATAGATCATAACCCTCCAGGGGTGTACTTCTTCACACACGCTCTCGCCACTTATCGCCATGTGTACATCATGCACCTCGGCAACCTTCAAGCAGAAGCCCAACGAGGGAGTCGGCCACGACCGTTAACCACGCTAATACCTAGTCCAGGTTTATCGCCTATCTGAGGTAACCCGCACGGAAGTCCGGCCGAGGTTTCCGCCACGACCCCAAACGATGTGCGTAGGGTTCCCAAGCCCACCATCTGGGTGCCACTTGGTACACCATGCCACTGCCTACCGCATCATAGTCCACGTCTAAGGTCAGCACCATGCACGATCTCCAACATGACTATAAACACCAGAAACTATTTGCAATTCCTGGACCGAGTACTAAGCGATTAATAAGTCGAGCAGGGTCATATTTCAGGGCCCATCATGTGGTAGTATCTTGTCTTGGATTACATACACGGAACTCAGTTCCTAAGGACGGTTCCAATGAAACAACCCGCCATGTACTCCTACATAGCCTTTCACCGGTACCTTTACCAAATCAGGTTCAACACACAACCTTTATTAACTGAACACATTCTCACGATCCTGTTCATCATCCAGATGACAGACCATACACAACTCTAAGCATAGCATGCATAGCAGGATAAGACACATTAGGGCTCAAGCATCTACCAGGTATGCTAGGTTGCAAGGTTCAGCTATTTACTCTGACAAGGACAGGTCATGCAAAGGAAGTGGGTTCAACTAATGTGGTAAAAACATTAAAAGCATTTTTAACCTAATGCAATAAGTAAGAGTAGGAGAAAGAACATGGGATTTATCGGGATGATCAAAATGGTTCCTTGCCTTGTTGCTTAGCGGAGGGGTAATATCCGTCAGTTGGATATTCAGTCGAATCCGGAGGGGCGGAGCCTACCGGAATAACAACAACAAGCAATAACACTCATATGCAACAATATGATGCATGAGCATGGCATGAAAAGTGATGTAGCATCAACTAATGTGGTTGTCAAATCTTTGGTTTGGTGTTGGTTTGAATTCAAATTCAAATTCCAATTGAAATGATTTATTTATTAACTTCCCTTAATTGAATTGACCTGATGGTGTTTTATAAATTTGTTTGTCATGCGTGAAAATAGCACCATTGTGTTCATTCTTTTTTTCTGATAATTTTTCATATATTATTTGTCCAATTTGGAGTTACATTCGATTTTATATGAATTTCCAAAGTTTTGAACTTATTCTGAATTATTTTTAAAAAGAAAAAGGTTCTATTGCATCAGCATGACATAAGGACTTCAGCTGGCCATTGAAAGTCAAACCTGACCAGTGGGACCCACTGGTTAGTGACTCTGGCCAGTTTTTAGTTAAGTTCTAATTTAATTAGCTAATTAGCAGGGTACGACCCACGTGTCAGTGTTTGATTAAGGTTTTAATATAACTTTATTTTTATTTGACTAATCTTAATTAGCCTGGGACTGGCCCCACTTGACAGTGACTCAGGGGAGTGAGATCCACCGGCTATGAGGTGGATCTCACCGGCGATGAGCCTCCGACGACCACAAAGACGGCGGAGGGCTTCAGGTTTCCTACTCGGGCGACCAAATGCACGGCAGAAGGCACCAGACGATCGACCACTCTGTCGTGGTTCCATATTTGCAGGTTACATGGGCTGAAATGGCCGGAGTTGACACCGGCGTTCAGCTCGGCGGCTGCCGGAGCTCGGGCTAGGTGGGGGTCATCGAAACAGAGGCCAAAACGCGCGGGGTTAGCTCCTATAACATCTACTCATCGAGCTGAAGCTAATGGTAGCTTCAGATCGACCGGCCGATCACCGGAGGGTCACCGACGATGAGCTACCGCGGCGGTCCTCATCGGGCTTCGGTGAAATCAGGCGCTAGAGGATGCAATCGAAGGGGAAAACGAGGGGAAAAGGACTCTAGGCTCACTGGGAGTGCATCGGCGTCGAAAGCGGGCTCGGGGATGACCTGAGGAGGGAGAACGGCGGCGTTGAGCGTCGGTGATCCGAGGTAGATGACGACGGGGATCCGGCGATGTAGGGCTCGGGGGCTTGCGTGGCTCGATGAGAAGCTTCACGGGGTCGAGGCGGACCATCTGCGTGGCTCAAACAAGAGGGAGAGGGGCTGGAGCGACGGCCAGCTCGAGCTCGAGCTCGGCTCTAATGGCGGCTGAGAGAGGAGAGTCACACGGGCGAGTGAGGAGAGGGGAGAGGATGGGAACGGATCCGGGGAGGCTTATCCTCCCTCTCCAACTCATCCGGGCGAGCCAGGCACACTCACACGTGAGTGGCCGCGCGGGAGGATTCGGCGGCCACCTCCTGCTCCGATTGGCAAAGGAGGAAGACGACAGAAGGGGGGAGATGGGCGTGGGCCAAGGTAAGCGCCATATAAGGTATTTTCCATTTTTCTTCCTTTCCAGTTTCTGTTAATTCTTTTCTGACCTTGTTTTGTTTTATTTTTGTCTTCAAACTATTCCTAAAATAGTTTGAAACATACTCAAATGTTATTTGGAATATTTCCAAACATATATAAAAGTTTCAGCATTTTTGAAAACTTTGAAATATTTGAAATCAATTATATAGTTGATTTCAGGAGCTTTTAACTTTAATATAAAATGCCAAAAGCATTTTGAAAATATATTTCACCCCTGATATTTTGTTTTCAACATTAATCAGAAAAGATGAACTTTTCTAATGGCCATTTTGGGTTCATTGATTTAGCACTTGTTGAATTGGTTTTTGAATAAGGAGTGGCTAGGGTTTTGCTTTGATTTCACCACTTCCTTTGAGTTCATTTCTATTTCTTGTATGCAAAGGAAGAAAACATGAGCACAACCTGCTAAAATCTAATAGGGATCAGGGATGTGACAACTCACCCCCACTCAAAAGAATCTCGTCCCGAGATTTAGAAGTCATCGGGAATAGCGCGGGACACTCAAGTCGAAGACGATCCTCTCTTTCCCATGTTGCCTCTTTTTCAGAATGATTTGACCATTGAACTTTAAGAAACTTGAGGTTTCGACGTCGAGTGGTACGCTCAGCTTGATCAAGAATACGCATAGGGTATTCTTGGTATGAAAGGTTATCTTGGAGATCAAGCGTTTCGTGGTCCACTTCACGAATAGGATCTGAAAAGCAATGCTTGAGTTGCGAGACGTGGAATACATCATGAACCTTGGAAATATGCGGAGGAAGTTCCAATTGGTAGGCAACTTCTCCTCGTTTGGCAAGAATGCGAAAAGGACCGATATAACGAGGAGCCAACTTGCGCTTGATACCGAAACGATGGGTACCCTTCAAAGGTGTAACCCGAAGGTAAGCCTTCTCATCAACTTCATAGGTCACAGCCTTATGATGACGATCATATTGGCTCTTGCTACTGCAACAAAATACCTTCCAACGGCGCCATAAACACGTGCTGACGGGAGACTATTCTTGTCTTGCTACTCCTCAACAATAGCACCAGGAATCCTTCTGCTACGGCTACGCCTTTAGGGACTTCCTAGGCAAATATGCAAAGGATTTCCCCCGTGGCCTTGGAGCCTAGCGTTGGTGTTCCCTCGAAGCGGAAAGGGTGATGTAGCACAGCGGCGGTAAGTATTTCCCTCTATTTTGAGAACCAAGGTATCGATCCAGTGAAGGAATATCACAAGTACCTGCACAAACACAAAGAGCTTGCTCCCAATGCTATGAATAGATTGTTTGCCAAGTGAGAACTGAAAGCAACAAAGTAACAAAGCAAAGTAAAAGCGAAGGTGGAAAAGATAGGTGTGAATAGACCCGGGGGCTGTAGTGTTCACTAGTGGCTTCTCTCATGAAAGCAAGTAGACGGTGGGTGAACAAATTACTGTCGAGCAATTGATAGAACCGTGCAAAGTCGTGATGTCATCTATGGCAACGATTATATCTATAGGCATCACGTCCAAAACTAGTAGACCGATACTTTCTGCATCTACTACTATTACTCCACACGTCGACCCCTATCCAGCATGCATCTAGTGTATTAAGTCCAAAAGAACAGAGTAACGCCTTAAGCAAGATGGCATGATGTAGATGGACAATCTCATATCTACGATAAAAGCCCATCTTGTTTCCCTTGATGGCAACAACATGATGCGTGCCTTGCTGCCCCTTCTGTCACTGGGAAAGGTCACCACACGGTACGAACCCAAAACCAAACACTTCTCCCATTCCAAGAATCATAGATCTAGTTCGCCAAACAAAACCCAAGACTCGGAGAGACCTACAAGGATATCAAATCATGCATATAAGAAATCAGCAAAGACTCAAGTATATATCATAGATAATCTGATCACAAATCCACAATTCATCGGATCTCGACAAACACACCGCCAAAGAGGATTACATCGGATAGATCTCCATGAAGATCATGGAGAACTTTGTATTGAAGATCCAAGAGAGAGAAGAAGCCATCTAGCTATTAACTACGGACCCGTAGGTCTGAAGTGAACTACTCACGAGTCATTGGACGGGCGATGATGTTGATGTAGAAGCCCTCCAACTCCAAAGTCCCCTGCGACAGGGCACCGGGAAGGGTCTCCAGATGAGATCTCGCGGAAACGGAAGCTTGCGGCGGTGGAAAAGTGTTTTCGTGGTTTCCCCTATTTTTTCTGTATGTTAGGGAATATATAGGCGAAGGAGCTAGGTCAGGGGGCGCCAGGGAGGCCACAAGCCTGGTAGCCGCCACCCCTCTGGTGGCGGCTACAGGGCTTGTGGGCCCCTGTCGCTCTCCTGCCTTGGCCCTCAAGCCCCCTGATCTTCTTCTGTTCGGGAAAAAATTATTTCGGGGATTTTATTCCGTTTGGACTCCGTTCCAAAATCAGATCTGAAAAGAGCCAAAAACACAGAAAAAACAGGAACTAGCACTTGGCACTGAATTAATAAGTTAGTCCCAGAAAAGATATAAAAGGTACATAAAACATGCAAAGATGACAAGATAACAGCATGAAACCATCAAAAATTATAGATACGTTTGAGACGTATCAGCTCATTTGACGAGACTGGGTTGTTTTCTAATTTTCACGAATAATGCGAACTTGCTCTTCTGCATCCTGGATCATATCCGGACCAAAGAGTTGCCTCTCTCCGGTTTCTGACCAATTAAGAGG
The DNA here is from genome assembly GCF_904849725.1 of Hordeum vulgare subsp. vulgare. Classification (NCBI taxonomy): domain Eukaryota; kingdom Viridiplantae; phylum Streptophyta; class Magnoliopsida; order Poales; family Poaceae; genus Hordeum; species Hordeum vulgare. The sequence continues at coordinate 262,489,314 of NC_058519.1, read as the reverse complement.
TGTTCGACATCTTCGTCCATAGAGAATTTGAAAAGGAGATTTGCCCAAGCTTGATTGATAACTATTGTTATAAGCAAATTTGGCGAATGGAAGGCACTTCTCCCAATTCATACCGAATGATATAACACAAGCTCGGAGCATATTTTCTAGGATTTGAGTCACTCTTTCTACTTGACCACATGATGAGGATGGAAAGCAGTGCTAAAAGATAAGTGAGTCCCCATGGCATTCTGAAAACTCTCCCACAAGAGAGAAGTAAAGATACTTCCACGGTCTGAGTTAATCTCCATAGGAACACCATGAAGAGACACTATTCGAGAGATATATAACTCTGCTAGATGGCTAGCTGTTATACTCTCACGAACTGGAAGAAAATGAGCTACTTTGGAAAGACGGTCAATGACCACAAAGATAGCATTATTTCCTTTCTTGGTCTTAGGAAATCCAGTGATGAAATCCATACTGACTTTATCCTATTTCCATTCAGGAAGAGCTAAAGGTTGAAGGGTGCCAGCAGGGCTTTGATGTTCTGCCTTAACTCGACGACAAACGTCGCAGTTAGCAACGAACTCAAGAATTTCTCTTTTCATCCTAGTCCAACAAAACCTCTGGCGTAGGTCCTGATACATCTTAGTACTACCAGGATGAATGGTGAGAGGAGAATCATGAGCCTCCTTAAGGATTAACTGCCTTAGATGTGGATTCTTAGGAACCACTAGACGATTCTGGAAGAACACAACATCTTGATCATTCATGGAGAATTCCTTAGCATTTCCGCTAATAATATTCTCCTTGATCCGTGATATACCCTTATCACGCTTCTGGCCAGCTATGATTTGATCCTTACGAGTAGGCTTCACCACTAGGTTAGAAAGGAATCCTTGAGGAACAATGTGAAGATTTAACTTTCGAAATTCCTCATAGAGATGTGGTTGACCTCGTTGTAGCATCAGGTTGTTACAATAAGATTTACGACTTAGTGCATCAGCCATAACATTGGCCTTCCCCGGGGTGTAAGTTATCCCTAAGTCATAATCTGTGATCAACTCAACCCACTGTCTTTGCCTGAGATTCAAATCCGGCTGGGTGAAGATATATTTCAGACTTTGGTGATCAGTGAATATTTCGCAACGGTTACCAAGAAGGTAATGTCGCTAGGTTTTAAGTACATGGACTACAACTGCAAGCTCAAGATCATATGTGGGATAATTATCCTGATGTGGATGCAACTGTCGAGATACGTATGCAATCACATTATGATCCTGCATGAGAATGCAACCTAATCCTTGTCGCGAGGCGTCGCAATAAATAACAAAGTCCTTAGAGAAATCTGGTGGTAGCAACACATGTGCGGAAGTCAGGCGTCTTTTCAGTTCCTGAAAACTATGCTCGCACTATGGTGTCCACTCAAACTTTTATCTTTCTTGAGGAGTTCATTTAGAGGCTTTGAAACCTTGGAGAAATTCTCGACAGAGCGGCGACAATAGCTCGCTAGACCAAGAAAACTCGTAACTTGCTTAACCGATTCAGGTTGAGTCCAATCAAGGAGGGCTTGAACTCTCTCGGGATTGACAGAAATACCCTTCCCAGAGATTACGTGGCCTAGATAGGTCACTTCTGGTAACCAAAATTCACATTTCGAAAACTTGGCATAAAGGTAGTGCTCTCGAAGTTTCATCAATACCAGCCTTAGATGCTCGACATGTTCTTGTTCGTTCTTCGAGTAGATGAGAATATCGTTGAGGTATACCACGACGAATTTATCCCAATACTCCATGAAAATTGAATTCATCAAATGAGAGAAGGTGGCTGGGGCATTTGTTAAACGGAAGGACATGCCAGTGTACTCGTATTGGCCATAACGCGTGACAAAAGCCGTTTTTGGGATGTCCCCGTTCTTGATCTTGATTTGATGGTAACCCAACGTCAAATCCATTTTGTAGAAGACTGAGGATCCAGCGAGCTGATCATACAGGTCGTTGATCCGGGGGAGTGGATACTTGTTCTTTATGGTGACCAGGTTAACTTGTCGATAATCTACAACCATCCGATCCGTTCTGTCTTTCTTCTTGATGAAGAGGACGGGACAAGCCCAAGGAGAAGTTCTAGGACGAATGAAATCTTTATTCAAGGCCTCATCTAATTGCTTCTTAAGTTCGGCTAGCTCCAGGGGTGCCATTTTATAAGGTCTTCTAGCTATTGGAACAGTTCCCGGAACAAGGTCTATCACAAACTCTACATCCCTGTCAGGTGGAATTCCTGGCAGTTCTTGTGGAAAAACATCCGGAAAATCACAGACTACCGGAATGTCTTCAAGTTCTGGAAGAGGGTTGGCATTGAGGGAATAGAGTTGGCATTTGGCAACTCGAGTAGAGACATTGACTATCTCACCCGAGGGAAGGGTAAGCTGAACATTTCTAATAGTATCAATCTTGGCATAATGAGCTGACATCCAGTCCATACCCAAGATGATATTGATATCCGAAGATTTCAGGGCTAGCAAAGATGCTAGAAAAACTAGCCTGTCTACTAGAATTTCATTGTCATAGGTTATCCTGGAGGTTTGCCACTTACTACCAGGGGTTTGGACAACCAATGGGATTGGCATATCACAGAAAGACATGTTATGCAATTGTGCATAACTTTCTGAAATGAAGGAATGAGATGACCCAGTGTCAAAAAGAACAGTCGATGGGTGATGATTGACAAGGAGCGTACCCAATATAACGTCGGGATCCTCTGCAGCTTCTTCTACTGAAACTTAGTTTGCCACGTGGAGGAGTTGGCTTCACATAATAAGCTTTGCCCGACTTGCCTTGCCCAACGGACTTTCCAGGTTGCTTGGCACCCATATTCTAAGGACACTCTCGAGAGTAGTGCCCTGGTTCTCCACACTTGTAACAGATCACCTGATTGGCACGTGGTGTAGCATTACTAGCTGGACCACCATAAGTTTTTGCTGGAGGGTTGGTCTGATTCGCCTGAGGCGCCACATAGGATGGCCTCGGGGTATATCTTGGTGGCAGAGAGCTATTTCGAACCCACAGCATGCATTTTGGAAACGCGGAACCAAATGATGAGCCAGAATCACGGGAGTGCTTCTTTGTGGCTTCATAGTCGGTATGACCAGTCTCGGCACTGATCGCCTTGTTGACAAGAGCTTGAAAGCTTGTACATTCGTGGAGGCGTAGATCACGACGAAGTTCAGGGCTCAAACCCTTGCGGAATCTTGCTTGCTTCTTGGCATCAGCTGACACCTCTTCAGTTGCATAGCGGGCGAGGTTACCGAACTCGCGGCTATAGGCATCCACAGTCAATTTTCCCTAGGTGAATGCACATAACTCATGTCTCTTTCTGTCCATCAGACCCCCTAGAATATGGTGCAAACGGAAGGCTGCACTAAAGTCTGCCCATGTGGCTGCTGGTTCGGCAGGACGCATAGCTTCAAAGTTCTCCCACCAAAGATTGGCGGGTCCTTCCAGAAAGTACGCCGCAAAGGTCACCTTGTCGGCCTTAGAAACATTCGCAGAGCGAATCTTCCATGATATACTAGACAACCAGTCATCAGCGTCGAGGGGGTCGACGGAGTGATGGAACTTCAGAGGATTCAGCTTCACGAAGTCATTGAGGGACACTACATCATTCCTCGGCTAACGAGCCGTATTTTTCTCAATACGCTCTAGCAGACGGTTGGTCTCCCTTTTGTTTCTTTCCGCCTCAAGCATAACTTCCGCCAGAGAAGGCGGGTGAGGCACTTCCTCCTGTGGTGCTTGACTACCATCTCCCTGGTCATGGGCAGGGGCACGGTTCAACCTGGTGAACACCATCCTGACAAACAAACTCACAGCTTAGACCAATATCAACATCAATACTAACTATGGATTAAGAATGCATTGAACACATGGAATGCGGAAATGAACATCCGAACAACATGGTAACAAGCAACTGCTATATATACACCATGGTTCATACACACCATTACATAGTTATTTACAACCTTAACCGAAGAGCAAACTACTGAAAAGATGATACTACTCCTGAGAGGCTTTCCAGGCTTCCTATACATTATTTATCTATGCCTCCGGAATTCATCTCACGACATAAGCATACCCCACAAGACGCACAGGACTGTGAAAGTACAGCTACTACCATACTACTCTTCCACTCACGGATTCAGGCATCCGCATAGAACATCTCATAAAGGTTGCCTCCATGGCCTGGGAGCTCAACCTGTGGATTAGGAAATACTCGAGCCTGAGACCCCTGGGAACCGTAAGGGCACGGGTGTGGCCTTGGTCCCCTGACTAGTGGTAGTAGAGGTCCCCAAAGAGGGGTGACTCCTCCTATAGCAGGCCAGTCAACATGAGCCGGAAGATGGGTCCTAACAGGGTTCAGCATCTCCATATCTCCATACCCTGTCTGGACTACAGGTGCCAGCTATGTCAAAGCCGTCAACAGACGGGCACGTGTAGCATAGAGCTCCATACGAAGGACACGAGCATCCCTGTCTCTATTCTCTAACATCTCAGCGGTGGACTGCAGCAGCGGATCCTCCATAGAAGAATCAAAGTAGACCCCACTGAGGTATCCTTCTTCTCCTGGCTGAGAGGCAGGAACATAGCAGAACTCTGAATTCTGCAGCAGTGCATGTCTGGCCCTCATAATGGTCAACATTGAATAGGCAGCATCTTGTACTGCCATGTCAACAGTGACCCCCAATCCATAAGACCAATGGATCGGCTCCTCGGCTCCAGGGTAATCTGGGAATACCCTAACAGTGCACAGATACCGATTCTGATTAAAATCCCGGTACTGCTCCTCCACTGTATACTTTGGGTACCAGCGGTAACCGGCTACTGACATCATCCTGACTAGCATGGCCGTGTGACCCGGCACATCAATGCACTTAGTCAGACGAACCACCTCACGAGAAGGACGGCCAGGCATATGAAAATAGAGAGTAATGCAAAAGCATTAGAGCTCTGAAGACAAAATTGGGCAGCATAACAGCTGTAAATGCTCAAAAACAATTTTGAGACAACCCACAACAGACAAGATAGCATAACCACTCAACTATCAAGTTCAATTCCATGGTCATCAAAACTTACTTTCTTTTCCTTGGAATAAAAGAAATCCGGAGTAACTCTTGACTCGTTGTCCTATAATCTACCGATCAGAAAACACGAACCTGAGAGAAAGATAAGTAACCTAGTTCTTAATCCCCACAGAAAAGATGAGGATGACCAAAATAGAATAATTTAAGAAGAGAAGCAAGAGTCTTACGTTCCCTTCCACAAACAATTCCCTTATATATAACTAAAGCAGTTCTAGACTCAACTCCGACCAGTTTGGCTTAGTAATCCTACAGTCAGTCAGGCTCTGATACCAACGTTGTCGGGACCCCGATCCTAAGCCATAGGAATCCAGCCTGTAACACATCACATCTCTTTGTGGTCTCACGCACGGTTCTCCCCACGGCTGCAGCCTTACCTTAGCCGGGACCGTTTGCGCCTTGTGACTCGCGTATGCAATTGTGTTGCTAACATTCCAATGTCAAAGAACCCGGATCGACATGTCTAGTCATAAACTCACGCGGCAGTTCCGTACGGGGACATGCATACATGACCCAAAAAAGCAGGTGTCGGTCATCAGCGAATGTAGACGAGTCGTAGCAAGCTACAAGGACTCCATTACAATGCGTGACATTTCCCCAAAGGGAGAGACACATCAGCTAAGAAGGACACATGCCGGTCAACCAATGTGTCCGGAGCAGTAGCGAACTACCATGGCTCGGTGGAACCACAATGGGGCATTTCCCCGTAAGGAGTGCTACTAAGGCATACGACTAGGTGTTCGAACCCCATACATATCAAGTACAACACACATACACATGGCATACCGATATTCATAGATACATCGATGGCGTCACAACATAACCATAAACATACAAACTTTATTTAGAAGGCTCGGAAGAGCTTCACACATAATATTACACAAATAGGAGTCTCACGACCCATCATCACAAGTCATACAAACAAGATTTACAAGCCAGCGGAAGATTAAAGTTGTCTGAGTACAGATAGATGGAAAGGTAAAAGGCACATGTCCTGACTATCTACAGACCCAACCTAGGGCCAGATCGTAGCTGGGACACCAGCTACTCGTCGTCGTCAACGTCTAGATAGAACCCACCATTAGGGTCATTAACAACATCTACAACAAATTATTAAGCAAACGTGAGTACAAAGGTACTCACCAAGACTTTAGGACAATCTATCTACTCATGGAATGTATCAACAAGGAGTTGTGGGGTTTCATGCAGAAAGCCAACATTTGACTCTTGGCTAGAGAAACTTACATTTTCAAATAGCTTTGACCACTTTGTTTTCTCGCACACGAGTCCACTAACACCACAACAATACTACATCGTGGAATCATTCCGTCTCCCTATGGAAATGCCATCCACGACACTCACACTTATCTTGACAATTTTATTAGTAGCCATTATAGTTGTCTATGAACAACATATGTTTCCAAGTAGTCCATATCCACGGACGCGGCTATTCGAATAGATCATAACCCTCCAGGGGTGTACTTCTTCACACACGCTCTCACCACTTATCACCATGTGCACGTCATGCACCTCGGCAACCTTCAAGCGGAAGCCCAGCGAGGGAGTCGGCCACGACCGTTAACCACGCTAATACCTAGTCCAGGTTTATCGCCTATCTGAGGTAACCCGCACGGAAGTCCGACCGAGGTTTCCGCCACGGCCCCAAACAATGTGCGTAGGGTTCCCAAGCCCACCATCCGGGTGCCACTTGGTACACCATGCCACTGCCTACCGCATCATAGTCCACCTCTAAGGTCAGCACCATGCACGGCCTCCAACATGACTATAAACACCAGAAACTATTTGCAATTCCTGGACCGAGTACTAAGCGATTAATAAGTCGAGCAGGGTCATATTTCAGGGCCCATCATGTGGTAGTATCTTGTCTTGGATTACATACACGGAACTCAGTTCCTAAGGACGGTTCCAATGAAACAACCCGCCATGTACTCATACATAGCCTTTCACTAGTACCTTTACCAAATCAGGTTCAACACACAACCTTTATTAACTGAGCACATTCTCACGATCCTGTTCATCATCCAGATGACAGACCATACACAACTCTAAGCATAGCATGCATAGCAGGATAAGACACATTAGGGCTCAAGCATCTACCAGGTATGCTAGGTTGCAAGGTTCAGCTATTTAGTCTGACAAGGACAGGTCATGCAAAGGAAGTGGGTTCAACTAATGTGGTAAAAACATTGAAAGCATTTTTAACCTAATGCAATAAGTAAGAGTAGGAGAAAGAACATGGGATTTATCAGGATGATCAAAATGGTTGCTTGCCTTGTTGCTTAGCGGAGGGGTAATATCCGTCAGTTGGATATTCAGTCGAATCCGGACGGGCGGAGCCTACCGGAATAACAACAACAATCAATAACACTCAATGCAACAATATGATGCATGAGCATGGCATGAAAAGTAATGTAGCATCAACTAATGTGGTTGTCGAATCTTTGGTTTGGTGTTGGTTTGAATTCAAATTCAAATTCCAATTGAAATGATTTATTTATTAACTTCCTTTAATTGATTTGACCTGATGTATTTTTATAACTTTGTTTGTCATGCATGAAAATAGCACCATTGTGTTCATTGAATATTTCTGATAAATTTTTCATATATTATTTGTCCAATTTGGAGTTATATTCAATTTTATATGAATTTCCAAAGTTTTGAACTTATTCTGAATTATTTTTAAACAGAAAAAGGTTTTGTTGCATCAGCATGACATCATCAGGTCAGCTGGCCGTTGAAAGTCAAACCTGACCAGTGGGACCCACTAGTGAGTGACTCTGACCATTTTTTAGTTAAGTTTTAATTTAATTAGCTAATGAGCAGGGTAGGACCCACCCGTCAGTGTCTGATTAAGGTTTTAATATAACTTTATATTTATTTGACTAATCTTAATTAGCCTGGGACTGGCCCCACTTGGCAGTGACTTACGGGAGTCAAATCCACCGGCGGTGAGGTGGATCTCACCGGCGATGAGCCTCCGGCGACCACAAAGACGACGGAGGGCTTCGGGTTTCCTACTCCGGCGACCAAACGCACAACAGAAGGCACCAGACGATCAGCCACTCTGTCGCGGTTCCATTTTGGCAGGTTACAGGGGCTGAAATGGCCGGAGTTGACGCCGCGTTGAGCTCGGCGGCTGCCGGAGCTCGGGCTAGGTGGGGGTCATCGAAACAGAGGCCAAAACCCGCGGGGGTTAGCTCCTATAGCATCTACTCGTCGAGCTGAAACTAATGGTAGCTTCAGATCGACCGGCCGATCACCGGAGGGTCAACGGCGACGAGCTACCGCGGCGGTCCTCATCGGGCTCTGATGAAATCAGGCGCTAGAGGAAGCAATCGAAGGGGAAAACGAGGGGAAAAGGACCCTAGGCTCACTAGGAGTGCAGCAGCGTCGAAAGCAGGCTCGGGGATGGCCTGAGTAGGGAGAACAGCGGCGATGAGCGTCGGTGATATGAGGTAGAAGATGACAGGGATCCGACGATGTAGGGCTCGGGGGCTTGCGTGGCTCGATGAGAAGCTTCAGGGGGTCGAGGCGGCCACCTCCTGCTCCGACTAGCGAAGGAGGAAGACGACAGAAGGGGGGAGATGGGCCTGGGCCAATGTAAGCGCCAGATAAGGTATTTTGCATTTTTCTTCCTTTCCACTTTCTGTTAATTCTTTTCTGAGTTTGTTTTATTTTATTTTTAGCTTGAAACTACTCCTAAAATAGTTTGAAACATACTGAAATGTTATTTGGAATATTTCCAAATATATATAAAAGTTTTAGCATTTTTGAAATATTTTAAATCAATTATATAGTTGATTTCAGTAGCTTTTAACTTTAAAATAAAAATGCCAAAAGCATTTTAAAAATATATTTCACCCCTGATATTTTGTTTTCAACATTTATCAGAAAAGATGAACTTTTCCAATGGCCATTTTGGGTTCATTGATTTAGCACTTGTTGAATTGTTTTTTGAATAAGGAGTGGCTAGGGTTTTGCTTTGATTTCACCACTTCCTTTGAGTTCATTTCCATTTCTTGTATGCAAAGAAAGAAAACATGAGAACAACCTGCTAAACTCTAATAGGGATCAGGGATGTGACAGTTGATCTCCTGATCGACGAGCCAAGACCTGTCACATCACTCACACCCCCTTAGTTGTACGACTCTGCAGAGCGACTATCGAGTACCGAGAATGACACCTCATTACGTACTTCGATGTTATCGATGTAGTGTAGTTGACTGATGACCCACAAGTATAGGGGATCAATCGTAGTCGTTTTGATAAGTAAGAGTGTCGAACCCAACGAGGAGGGGAAGGCTCTGATAAATGGTTTTCAGCAAGGTAATAACTGCAAGCACTAAAAATAGCGGTAACAAGTGATGATGTAGCGAGGTGAAACGTAGCAAGTGAAAATTAACAAGTAACAAGTCGTAGCAATGGTGCAGCAAGTGTCCCAATCCCTTTTGTAGCAAGGGACGAGCCCGAACAAAGTCTTACAGAAGGAAAAACGCTCCCGAGGACACACGGGAATTTCTGTCATGCTAGTTTCATCATATTCATGTGATTCGCGTTCGTTACTTTGATAGTTTGATATGTGGGTGGACCGACGCTTGGGTACTGCCCTTACATGGACAAGCATCCCACTTATGATTAACCCCTCTCGCAAGCATCCGCAACTACGAAAGAAGAATTAAGACAACGTCTAACCATAGCATTAAACTAGATCCAAATCAACCCCTTACGAAGCAATGCATACACTGGGGTTTAAGCTTCTGTCACTCCAGCAACCCATCATCTACTTACTACTCCCCAATGCCTTCCTCTAGGCCCAAGTATGGTGAAGTGTTATGTAGTCGACGTTCACATAACACCACTAGAGGAAAATGCAACATACATCATATCAAAATACCGAACGAATACCAAATTCACATGACCATTATTAGCATGACTTATGCCATGTCCTCAGGAACAAAAGTAACTACTCACAAAGCATAATCATAATCATGATCAGAGGTGTAATGAATAGCATCAAGGATCTGAACATAAACTCTTCCACCAAGTAATCCAACTAGCATCAACTACTAAGAGTAATCAACACTACTAGCAACCTTACAAGTACCAATCGGAGTCGCGAGACGGAGATTGGTTACAAGAGATGAACTAGGGATTGGAGAGGAGATGGTGCTGATGAAGATGTTGATGAAGATGCCTCCCCTCCGGCGAGAGGAGTGTTGGTGATGACGATGGCGACGATTTCCCCCTCCGGGAGGGAAGTTCCCAGCAGGATCGTCCTGCCGGAGCTCTAGATTGGATCTGCTCAAGTTCCGCCTCGTGGCGGCGGCGAAACCACGAAAAAGCTCCCTCTTGATTTTTTTGGAATGAAACCCTTCATATAGCAAAAGAGGGGGGCCAGTGGGCCGTCAGGGAGCCCACAAGCCATGTAGCAGCCACCAGGGAGGGTGGCGGCTACCAGGCTTGTGGGGCCGTGGTAGCTCCCCTCTAGTACTTCTTTCGCCCTGTATTTTTTATATATTCCCAAAAAATTCCACGTAAATTTTCAGGGCATTTGGAGTTGTGCAGAATAGTGGACTCAGATTTGCTCCTTTTATAGTCCAGAATTCTAGCTGCCTGAATTCTCCCTTTTCAAATAAACCTTGCAAAATAAGAGAGAAAAGGCATAAATATGGTACCACAAAGTAATATAACAGCCCATAAAGGGATAAATATCAACATGAAAGCATGATGCATAATGGACGTATCAACTCCCCCAAGCTTAGACCTCGCTTGTCCTCAAGCGAAAACCAAGTTCCATAAACATGTCCACATGTTTAGGGACGAAGGTGTCGATAAAACATAATACGGACATGAGGCCGTCATGATCACACATAGAACAGAAATACATCATAAAGATTCTTATGGGAAACTAACAATTCCTTCACAAAGCAAAGTATGAAACAAAAAAAAACCTTACCGAGAAGTAACCAACAACAGTCCAAAGTCATTGAAGTAATTGCAATTTATCATAACATCAGAAAGAGTCAAATAAGAGCTTGTAAGGCAAACCCACATACTCAATCATCTCTTTTATTTTCCACAGTTGTTACAACTCACGTGGTACTCATGGTATCAAAGTTTCAGCAGGACACAGAGGAAGATAGGGGCTTGTAGTTTTGCCTCCTAACTACTTACCTCAAGGGTAAAGTCAACAATAATAAAGCATAAGTACTCAACTCCAAGTTGATATATGAATATAGATCTTTCCCAAGCATGTGACGGTAGCCAAGACAAAGGAAAAAATAGGGAATTGGTGAAGATCACCATGACTCTTACAAGGGAAAAAAGTAAAGGTACAAGATAGGCCCTTCGCAGAGGGAAGCAGAGGTTGTCATGCGCTTTTGAGGTTTGAATGCATGTCCTCTTAGTGCGGAGGAACGTCACTTTATATTGCCTCCTGTGATAAAGAACTTTATTATGCAGTCTATCGCTTTTATGTCTTCCTCATCACAGGTTTGTACAAAGCTTATTTTCCACACACTAATAGATCATACATATTAGAGAGCAATTTTTATTGCTTGCACCGATGACAACTTACTTGAGGGATCTTATTCAATCTATAGGTAGGTATGGTGGACTCTCATGGCAAAACTGGGTTGAAGGTTTATGGATGCACAAGTAGTATCTCTACTTGGTGCGGGAGTTTTGGCTAATATGAGGTGGAAGCAATCGTCACATGCTAAGGGATCTCTAATCATATAACATTGTTTGCAACCAAGCAAACACAATTCATTATGTTGTCTTCCTTGTCCAACATCTACTCCTAAGCATGTAATAGTTTGGTGAGTGCTCACAATTGTAAAAAGTGTCTAAGATGATATATTTATATGTGAACCTATCTTTCCTTATTACTTCTTATTGATTGCAACAATGACTGAGGTCTATGTTTATTTATTCTCAACAAGTTTCAATCATCATACGTGTCATATGTGAAGCTATCACTTTCCATAAGATCATCTCATGATCTTTCATGCTATCGTTCTTTTCATACTTTTGATCACGATACAAAGCAAAGCCCTTGACTAAGATACTCTTTATTATATAGCTCGCAAGCTCGAATACATCGGGGGAGACACAAGGAAAAAGACTCAAACTTAAACACTAAAGACTTATTCCACTAGGAGAAGAAATAAAAATTGAAAAGGAAAGAACTAAAACAAAGGTAAAAGCAAAAGATATAAAGGTGATACGATACCAGGGCAACTCCCCCCAAGCTTGGCAGAAGCCAAGGGGATTGCCCATACCAACGCTTAGTTGTCTTCCTTTGGTGGTGATGGTGGTGGAGTTGTTGAAGCAGTCTTGAGCTTGTCTAATTTCCACTTGAGCAAAAAGTTCTGCTGCCTCAGATCGTCAGTTTCCTCCTCAAGTTTCGACACTATGGCAAAGTTCTTGCTTACTCTACTGTAAGAAACGAGAGGGGATAAATATGGTCTTAGGCTTCTTCCTGGAGTTGGGGAGGCTTGATTTCATGAACTCCACATGGGTGTTTGCAGGTTGAGGTAAAGGAGCCTCCTCTTCATCGGAACTTGTTAGTTCTTTCCCCTCGGGCTCATAGTCCTCTTCCTCGTTAGTGGTCCAGCCATATGGTTCCAAGTCCCCATTAATCCTAGAGTTAGCACGATCATCGGCCACATAAATCTCTTCTTTTGAATCTTCAGAAGACATCTTGACCTAAATTTGCGGCAGACAACAGGCTCGAAACGAAAACAGAGGAAAACTGCGTGATACGGAGATCAAAACCTTCGGGCATATATATAATGATTTTTTGGACCAGAAGGAGTGCTCCGCAAGAAAAGGAGTCCGGGAGGCACACGAGGTGCCCACAAGCCCTCTAGCCGCCGCCAGGGGGGGTAGGTGGCGGCTACCAAGCTTGTGGCCGCCTCGTGCACTCTCCGGACTGCTCTTTATTTTTCTAATTTTCTAAAAATTCCAAAACGCAAGAAATTTCCTATTGGAAAAGCTTCGGAGTCCAATTACTTACCAAAACAGATACCTCTTCGTTTTCAGGGTCTGAAATAGGCTGATAAACATCCCTTATGTACTCCTCTGGAGTTATGATATTGATGATATTGGTCTCAACATTTATGGGAGTACCGGAGACATAATTCTTGGTTCTTTGCCCATTTACCACTCTACGAAAATTTCCTTCCGTGTTATTGATTTTGATGGCACCGGAACGATATACATCCTTGATAACGTCAGGACCTTCCCATTTAGAGACAAGCTTGCCTGCGAAGAATCTTAAGCGAGAATTGTATAGCAGGACATAATCACCTACATTGAACTCTCGTTTCTGTATTCGTTTATCGTGCCATCTCTTAAACTTTTCCTTGAACAACTTGGCATTCTCATATGCCTCGGCCCTCCATTCATCTAATGAGCTGATATCAAACAACCCTTCTCACCGGAAAGTTTGAAATCAAAGTTGAGCTCTTTGATTGCCCAATAAGCTTTGTGTTCCAGCTCTAGAGGTAAATGACAGGCCTTACCGTAAACCGTTTTATACGGCGACATGCCCATGGGATTCTTATAGGCAGTCCTATAAGCCCATAGTGCATCGTCAAGTTTGCTAGACCAATTCTTTCGAGATCTATTGACAGTATTTTGTAGGATCAATTTGATCTCCCTATTACTCCTCCACTTGACCACTAGACTGACGATGATAAGTAGATGCAACTCTATGGTTGACATCATACTTAGCGAGCATCTTGCGGAAAACACCATGAATGAAGTGTGAACCGCCATCAGTCATCAAATATCTAGGGACTCCAAATCTTGGGAAAATGACTTCTTTAAGCATCTTAATAGAGGTGTGGTGATCAACATTTTTAGTGGGGATAGCTTCTACCCACTTAGTGACGTAATCCACAACAACTAAGATGTGAGTGTACCCATTGGAACTCGGGAAGGGTCCCATATAATCAAAGCCCCAGACATCGAACGGTTTAATGACAAGTGAATAGTTCATAGGCATTTCCTGATGCTTACTGATGTTCCCTATTATTTGGCATTCGTCACAAGACAAGAAAAACTTACGGGCATCCTTGAAGAGAGTGGGCCAATAGAAACCTAATTGCAATACCTTATGAGCAGTTCTATCTCCAGCATGGTGTCCTCCGTAGGCTTCGGAATGACACTTCTACAGGATCTGCCCCTGTTCATGTTCAAGCACACAACGTCTAATAACACCATCTACTCCTTCCTTACAAAGGTGAGGATCATCCCAAAAGTAGTGTCTCAAATCAAAGAAGAATTTCTTCTTTTGCTGATAGGTGAAACTGGCTGGTATGTATTCGGCTACGATATAATTTGCGTAATCAGCATACCACGGTGTACTATGTGAACTGCGGATGACATTTAATTGCTCATTAGGAAAGCTATCATCAATAGGTCGTGGGTCATCAAGGACATTCTCTAGCCTGGACAAGTTATCTGCTACAGGGTTATCAACACCCTTTTGGTCAACGACGTGCAAATCAAATTCCTGTAGCAGGAGAACCCATCTGATCAGCCTAGGCTTAGCGTCCTTCTTCTCCATAAGGTACTTAATAGCAGCATGATCAGAGTGAATAGTGACTTTGGAATCAACTATATAAGATTTGAACTGTTCACATGCAAACACGACTGCTAAAAACTCCTTTTCCATAGTGGCATAGTTTCTTTGGGCACTCTCTAGAGTTTTACTAGCGTAGTGAATAACATTCAACTTCTTGTCAACTCTTTGTCCTAGAACAGCACCAACGGCATAATCACTAGAGTCGCACATGATTTCAAAGGGCAAGTTCCAGTCTGGTGGTTGAACAATAGGTGCGGTTATCAAAGCCTTCTTAAGTATTTCGAAAGCTTCCTCACAATCCTCATCAAAAACAAAAGGAACATCCTTCTGCAAGAGGTTGGTAAGAGGCCTAGAAATCTTAGAGAAGTCTTTAATGAACCTTCTATAGAAACCAGCATGACCTAGGAAACTTTCTATACCTTTGATATCTGTGGGGCAAGGCATTTTCTCATTTGCATCAACCTTAGCCTTATCAACTTCAATGCCTCTTTCAGATATTTTGTGTCCTAAGACGATGCCTTCATTAACCATAAAGTGGCACTTCTCCCAATTCAAGACGAGGTTGGTATCTTTGCATCTCTGTAAGACTCGATCAAGGTTGCTGAGGCAATCATCAAAGGAAGACTTGTAAACGGAGAAGTCATCCATGAAAACCTCAACAATCTTTTCACAAAAGTCAGAGAATATAGCCATCATACATCTTTGAAAGGTGGCAGGTGCATTGCATAAGCCAAAAGGCATACGTCTATAAGCAAAGGTACCAAAGGGGCAGGTGAAACTGGTTTTCTCCTGATCAGATTGTGCAAGAGGTATTTGCGAGAAACCTGAATAACCGTCTAGAAAGCAGAAGTGTGTGTGTTTGGATAGCCTTTCTAGCATTTGGTCGATAAACGGCCAAGGATAATGGTCTTTCCTGGTTGCCTTGTTCAGTTTCCGGAAGTCTATTACCATCCTATAGCCAGTAATAATCCTTTGTGGGATAAATTCATTCTTATCATTAGGAACGACAGTGATACCTCCCTTCTGAGGTACGCAATGTACTGGACTTACCCAATCACTATGAGCAACATGATAAATGACTCCTGCTTCCACAAGCTTTAATATTTCTTTTCTAACGACCTATTTCATCTTAGGATTTAATCTCCTTTGATGATCAGCAACTCGTTTAGAATCATGATCGGTTTTAATCTTGTGCTGACATAGAGTGGGACTAATACCCTTAAGATCATCAAGAGTATATCCAGTAGCAGCACGGTGCTTCCTCAGAGTTTTTAGTAACTTCTTCTCTTTTTGCTCTAAGAGGAGAGAACTAAGAATAACAGGATATATCTCCTTCTCATCAAGATAGGCATACTTAAGAGTATTAGGCAACTGTTTAAGCTCGAACACAGGATCACCCTTTGGTGGGGAGGATCCCCAAGCAGTTCAACAGGCAGATTATTCCTGAGAATAGGATATTGTTCTAAGACAATTTTATCTATCTCATATCTTTCCTCCATATGCATATCATTTTCATGCTCAAGCAGATATTGCTCTAAAGGATCCGTAGGAGGTATGAAAATAGAGGCAAGAGCAATGATTTCATCCCTACCAGACGAATTTTTTTCATGGGGTTGTCTTCCAAACTTGGAGAAGTTAAATTCATGAGACACACCCTCGAAACTAACTGTGATAGTGTGCTTAATCCAATCAATGTGAGCATTGACAGTGTTGAGAAAGGGTCTACCGAATATGATGGGACGAAAGCTATCTTGTGCAGTACCAAGGACGAGGAAATCAGTAGGATACTTCGTCTTACCACATAGGACTTCTGCGTCTCTCACAATTCCTAGAGGGCAGATAGTGTCTCTATTAGCTAGCGTAATAGTGACATCAATGGGTTCTAGCTCAGCAGGGGCAATCTCATCTTTGATTTCATCATATAGGGAACGGGGTATTGCACTAACACTAGCTCCCATATCACATAAACCATGGTAACAGTGATCTCCTATCTTGACAGAAACAACGGGTAGGCCAACTACAGGTCCGTATTTGTCTTTCACGTGAGGTTTAGAAATTCTAGCGGAGTCCTCACAGAATTTGATAGCATGCCCGTCTATGTCTTCGGCTAAGGGATCTTTGATAATAGCAACACTAGGTTCTACCCTAATATCCTCAGGGGGTGCAAGTGGTCTAATGTAACCCCTACGTATCACAGTTGGAGCTTTAGAATAATCTTTTTTCCTAGCAGGGTAAGGTGGTTTCTCAGCGTAGGCACAAGGAACAACAGGATCACTAAAAGCAATGACTGTCTCCTCAACTAGATTGGTTTTGACTATGTTGCTTTCTACAGGAGGATGATACTTAAACTACTTCTCTTTGGGAAGATCAACATGAGCAGCAAAAGATTCACATAGAGAAGCTACTATCTCGGAGTCAAGTCCATACTTAGCGCTAAAATCTCTAAAAGTGTTTGTCTCAACAAAAGATTTAACGCAATCAAACTGGAAATTCATACCTGACTCCTTACCTTCTTCCATCTCCCAATCTTCAAAGTTACGTTTGATTCTTTCGAATAAATTCCACTTGTGGTCAATATCCTTCTTCATAAAAGAACCGGTACAAGAAGTGTCAAGCATGGTACGATCTTCATGAGAAAGCCGAGCATAAAAGTTTTGACTGATAATTTCTCTCGAGAGCTCATGATTGGGGCATGAATATAGCATTGATTTAAGACTCCCCCAAGCTTGAGCTATGCTTTCCCTGTCACGAGGCCAAAATTTATAAATATAATTCCGATCACGATGTACTAAATGCATAGGATAGAACTTTTGATGAAATTCCAATTTCAACCGATTGTAGTCCCATGATCCAGTATGATCACATAGCCTATACCATGTCAACGCCTTATCCTTCAAAGATAAAGGAAATAATTTCTTCTTTACCTCATCCTCGGGCAAACCTGCAAGCTTAAATAAACCACAAACTTCATCTACATAGATCAGATGCAAGTCTGGATTTGAAGATCCATCTCCTGTAAAAGGATTAGCCAGCAGTTTCTCAAGCATACCCGAAGGAATTTCATAAAATATATTTTCAGTAGGTACCTCAGATTGAGGAACAACTCCTCGTGCTTCCATTCATGGTGAAGATACCCCGAACAAACTCCTCAAAGGAACAGTTTCCATAGTGACAAGTGACAATAAATTTCAGCACAGTATATAAATGTTTCCTTACCAAAGGCACTTCACTTACCGGCAACGGCGCCAGAAAAGAGTCTTGATGACCCACAAATATAGGGGATCAATCGTAGTCCTTTTTATAAGTAAGAGTGTCGAACCCAACGAGGAGCGGAAGGCTCTGATAAACGGTTTTCAGCAAGGTAATAACTGCAAGCACTAAAAGTAGCGGTAACAAGTGATGATGTAGCAAGGTGAAACGTAGAAAGTGAAAAGTAACAAGTAACAATTAGTAGCAATGGTGCAGCAAGTGTCTCAATCCCTTTTGTAGCAAGGGAGAAGCCTGAACAAAGTCTTATAGGAGGGAAAACGCTCCCGAGGACACACGGGAATTTTTGTCATGCTAGTTTCATCATGTTCATGTGATTTGCGTTCGTTACTTTGATAGTTTGATATGTGGGTGGACCGGCGCTTGGGTACTGACCTTACTTGGACAAGCATCCCACTTATGATTAACCCCTCTCGCAAGCATCCGCAACTACGAAAGAAGAATTACGTCTAACCATAGCATTAAACTAGAGGATCCAAATCAGCCCCTTACGAAGCAACGCATAGACTGGGGTTTAAGCTTCCGTCACTCCATCAACCCATCATCTACTTACTACTTCCAAGTGCCTTCCTCTGGGCCCAAGTATGGTGAAGTGTTATGTAGTCGACGTTCACATAACACCACTAGAGGAAAAGAC
Source organism: Hordeum vulgare subsp. vulgare (assembly GCF_904849725.1). NCBI lineage: Eukaryota > Viridiplantae > Streptophyta > Magnoliopsida > Poales > Poaceae > Hordeum > Hordeum vulgare. Next base: position 262,470,681 of record NC_058519.1, on the reverse strand, counting down.
AACATACAACATATCAAAATACCGAACGAATACCAAATTCACATGACTATTATGAGCATGACTTATCCCATGTCCTCAGGAACAAAAGTAACTACTCACAAAGCATAATCATAATCATGATCAGAGGTGTAATGAATAGCATCAAGGATCTGAACATAAACTCTTCCACCAAGTAATCCAACTAGCATCAACTACAAAGAGTAATCAACACTACTAGCAACCTTACAAGTACCAATCGGAGTCGCGAGACGGAGATTGGTTACAAGAGATGAACTAGGGATTGGAGAGGAGATGGTGCTAATGAAGATGCCTCCCCTCCGACGAGAGGAGTGTTGGTGATGACGATGGTGACGATTTCCCCCTCCGGGAGGGAAGTTTCCCTAGCAGGATCGTCCTGCCAGAGCTCTAGATTGGATCTGCTCAAGTTCCGCCTCGTGGCGGTGGCGAAACCATGAAAAAGCTCCCTCTTGATTTTTTCTGGAACGAAACCCTTCACATAGCAAAAGAGGGGGGCCAATGGGCCGCTAGGGAGCCCACAAGCCCTGTAGCCGCCACCAGGGGGTGGCGGCTACCAGGCTTGTGGGCCCCTGGTAGCTCCCCTCTGGTACTTCTTTCGCCCAGTATTTTTTATATATTCCCAAAAAATTCCACGTAAATTTTCAGGGCATTTGGAGTTGTGCAAAATAGAGGACTCAGATTTTCTCCTTTTATAGTCCAGAATTCGAGCTGCCTGAATTCTCCCTCTTCAAATAAACCTTGCAAAATAAGAGAGAAAAGGCATAAATATGGTACCAAAAAGTAATATAACAGCCCATAAAGCGATAAATATCAACATGAAAGAATGATGCATAATGGACGTATCATTGACCGACGGTGGTTCCCGAAGGGTGATTCCTCCTTCACCACCTCCGATAGTAACTATGTTGTACAACCCATCAAGCATGGTCCATCGAGGGCGATTCCTCCCTGGTCACCTTGACAATCACATCGATCGGAATCCATCGAGGGAGATACCTCAGACCCCTCTAATTTTACAGCCACCGAGTTACTTGACCTTGCCACTTGGTACATGAGGTGTGTTGCGGGTGGATTTCCGCGTGGTTGTGACAAGGCGTGGCTGGGCATTCTTGGCCCTTGCCACACATCCTGGAGATGGGGTGACGCGACCACATATCATGCATTGTTAATCATCACTGCAGTGTTAATTAAAATGATAATGGGATTTGGGTATTTAATCTGAGTTGGTTGGAGACCTTTTCGCACTAACCTTCAGGTGGGAGAAGTTATGAGTTCTCAACATCGTGGTATCAGCTGAAGCTCTTCATATGTCGCCAACGGAGTGGCGCGCGCCCGAGTGGTCCGCATAAGCATTGTTCTTGTATAAGAGGTGTCAGGACTGACCTCGGCCGCCCATGCATCATGGAGGAGCACAGAGGGTGATGGGCCCATGACCCCTACGCACTTAGGATTTAGACCGACGGGTTGGCCCCTCTGTTGAGCCTAGGTAGGGCTACGACGTGTCGATTTTTCGAGGCTGGGCATGACCCAGGAAAGTGCATACAGCCAGAGTATGATCGAGTGTGTTGGGTACTGTGGTGCACCCGTGCAGGGATGAAAATTAACTATCCGAATAGCCATGTCCACGGTTATAGGACGACTTGGAATGGTATCCTGATCTTATACAACTTCAACTGTTACTTAACTAGAATGTTTGCTCGGAGATTGCTTTCTCGCAGGGAGTCGAGGAAAAATCTCTTGGCGTGACCTTCAGTAATATTGCTGCAACAATATGACTATTTAATTGTGTTACTTGCTCTACTCTTGTCTATTGATGCAAGACGCTCAAGATACTAGTCTTTAATAGGACTTATCCGTTCTGTCTATTCTCGTATTGTTGTAGTCAGTCCACATATAATCCCTTCTCTTTGATACTGATGCATACATAGTATAGTTCTAATGTCAGTCTTGCGTGTACTCTGGTTGAGTACTCACCATTTCTTTGCTCCCCCTTTCCCCTTGATACGATTGCTGCAACTAGATGATGGAGCCCAGGAGATGGCGTATCCCGCCGACGATGACTACTATCCCGACGATGCCTACTTCTACTTGGAGATCGCTGACGACCAGGAATAATTTAGAAGGTTCCTAGGAAGGAGGCCTCGCCTCGTTCGATTGATGTATCTTGTGTGCTAGCCTTCTTTAAGGCATTACCTTGTTTTATGTCTGTACTCAGATATTTGTTGCTTCCGGTGACTCGTGTGTTTCTCGAGCTTCTGTATTCGAGCCCTCGAGGCCCCTAACTTGTAGTATGAAGTTTGTATGACCTTTTTTCTGTCTAGAGTTGTGTTGTGATATCTTCCTCTGAGTCCCTAATCTTGGTCGTACACATTGCGTGTATGTTTAGCATACGGTCAAAATCGGGGGTGTCACAGTTAGCCATCCAAATAAATGCTTAGTGCCACTGGAGCCTCACCACTTAGCCATTCCTCACCCATTAAGCTTTGCTAGTCTTGATACCTTCGTAAATGAGATTGTTGAGTCCACGTGGCTCACAGATTACTACAACAACAGTTGCAGGTACAGGTAAAAGCGATACTTTGACGTGAGAGCAATGATTGTTCTATTTGGAGTTTCTTCTACTTCTTCTTCATTGGTCATAGGATGGGTTCCACGCCGGCAGCCTCGGATAGCAAGGATGGATGTCATTTTTATCGTTTGTTTTTGTCCGTAGTTGGACCCTGCTCTTCTGATTGCTGGTTGAATGTATGTTTGCACTGAGATGATCATGATTAGCTTCTGGCGAGTGTAAGCCAATTCCATATACTCATCTCTTCTTTACATGTACTTGTAATGATATCCATTCTTGCCAAACGGTGAGATGCGCTTCTGTCCCTGTCGCGTCCCTCGTGCCAAAAATAAGGATAAGATCACATCTTGGGCATTACAAGTTGGTATCAGAGCAGTACCGATCCAGGAGCCCCCTTGATTGATCGAACTTGCTCGAGTCAAGTCTAGCAAAAAATATTTTGTGTCTAATTATATATGAGAGAGTAGGATTGTTTTTACTCTCTTCTATTCTATCCTGATGTAGAAATTTTAATTCTACCCCTCTTATCACTCAAAACAAATTAGGATAATGCGGGTATTTTCAAAAACTATATGATGTCGTTGTGATTGGGATTTTGTTCCTCGTGCCTCCTATCAATTTGGGGTACAAGTGCCCCTGGGAGTTGAGCTCGAGGGGATTATTGTCACGCTCACTATTGTTCAGTTTCCTTAGTATTTCGGGACGTAAGATGTTCGAAATTGCTTCAATATTATTTGTGGCGAGAGCAGTTTGGCGTCACCCAGTACTAGGGAGAGCATCCAGATGTACTACCATAATTAGTATCGTTATGATTACGAGGGTCTGAGGTAGATGAGTTTCCGAGATCTCTCGTTATGTATTGACGGATGTGATACGTTTGGAGCATAGTATCATGTTAGGAGTTGAGTGATGGATTTTACTCCTTGTATCCATGGACCCGATGGCATAACCGGAAAAGTTTGGAAGTTCTTAGGTGGGAGTTCAAGTAGTTACCTAGGCTATGTTTCTAGCAGATGCATGATGTGAGGTTGGGGTTCGACATCTAGTCGTTCGTTTGTTCATAGTCTTTCTTACAACGGTTCTTGTTGTGTCTTAAAGAGTCATTGCAGCTTGCTACGACTCGGTGATGCTTCGTATGTTGTGTGCACTTCCTTGTACATGATGGTACTGAATGATCGAGCCCGTACGGACCTTGTTTTGTAAGCCTCATCCTTTGTTTTGTTGGAATATGGTAATTCAAGTTGGTTCGATGTTAGGTGGTGATTTCATATCTTTTCTAAGTGGTGTTCTCATATTTCCATGGAAATTGCTAATCCTTTTCTTCAACCAGAGTTGTCATGAAATTCTTTCCAACCGGTGTGCTTCTCTTCATGATAATTCAATCTTGTCCAATGTTTGCAAGATCAACCCTCCAATTTATTTTTGACATTCATATCATCTTCCCCAAGTTGTCTTTGTTTTCCCCAACCTCTCGCCCGTTTCTTCAACAATTAAATTGTCATGCATTTATTTTAATTCATGCTTATGCTATCATCTCTTCCGTGTTGTGTTCCGCAATTCATTGTGAAGATGCTCACGTGCTAAGTTCATCATTTTTCATTCTTATGTTCTTCTCTGATAGATTCTATTCAAGATGTTGGTGTTCATCATATCCTTTTCATTCGTTCAATGATTTCCAGTTTTGCAAATTCTTATTCAAGCCTCTCTTATTTATTCACCCCTCTCTATTCTATCCGGAGTGTTGAAGATGTCTCAGAAGATTCATGTGTTCATTCAATCATTTCATTTATTTCGAGGGTCTCACCTCATCAAGTTTTTATTGTACCAGTGCAATCTCTCTTTTCTAGGAAATCCATCAACGGAGTTCTCTCTTAGTGGGCCCATAACCCACAAGCTTTTCATAGGATCTTACCGGGCTCTTCTAATCTTTTTCTGAGATCTCTGATTCTTCAAGTGTGACGTAAGTATGCACTACTAGGGAAAACCTTACCAGTAGCGCTAGGTTTTAGGCTACCGGTAGTGCAGGTAGGCGCTCGACATCTATGATGCTACAACTATTTTTTAGCAGCAGCACTCTTTCTAACCAACGCTACTGGTAAAATTCTATATTAGTAGTGTTGCTTAAGAGGGTGCTAGTGCTAACTATTTGTAGCGTGCATGTGCTCGCAGCGCTATTGCTAAACACACACTGCTCGCAAACTAAGAACCAGTGCTACTTCTATTTTTATGCTATTTTTTGGAAGTTTTCGCTTTATTGAAACAAATACATCTTACATACAATAAGAATATGAATATTCACAGGAACGTATATGATACCAATTATGTCTAATCATCGACATCGATGAATAGAAGAAGGTCTTTCATCTCATCTCATCTCATCATCATCACTAATGGCCGAACACATTATTACAAGTTTCAAAGAGATAGTGATACAGGTTATTACAAATCTCAAATACATGCAACTAACCATGGTCACACTCATGTTTCATCATCTATGTAACCAAGCAATCATGTGATCACATACAAGAGAAGGACGATCACAATAAGGAAAAGCAGGATTATGTGGTAGTTCTTCAGTCGTTGGTTCTGATTTCTCTCACGTGCTAGCGTGCGCCTCAAGTAACTAGCTTCCGCCTCGATTTTCACATCAAACCCTTTCTGGCTCCCGCCTGGGAAGCGATGCACTTGTGCATGACACTCTGGCCACTCCTCGTACACTCCCGGAATCCTTCATGTGTACACGACATACAACCTCGCCTCCGATGATCTATATACATGTCAGGGATGCATATATCATCAAGTGAATTCAACGGTAATATGAAAAATAATATATGACATTGGCCTGCGGAGAGAACGAGTTAGCAACCAGAAGCAATATAAACATAGCTACGAAATTCATCGTACCCAAACTAACTAACTAGAGTGTGGTAGCGTTTACATCTAATAGTTACGTCGTACAGATAAATTCCAAGTTTTGGTTGTAGAGAAAGTAACAACTAAACATACATAGTGTCATCGTGAATTTAAGCACTGCAATTGTGCCATCCGTACATATCAGGAATGATGCACCCAAGCTTGTTGAAAGGCGTGATGTCCTGGCGTACTAGGGCTATGCGGGTGGTGACGTGACACCGTGATATTGAACCTCCATAGAACATCCCATTCTCTTCAATGACGTGTTTCATGGTGATCGACACAATATCTTGTTGGATGCGGTAGAAGTCATTTTGTAGTCGATGATACTGTATAGTTTGGAAGCCTTCGGCCCATCTCTAGATGTGGGTATCAGATGAAGATGTCATGTGAAGTGAATGTTGATCCCTTCTGCACTCCATCATTAAATGTATGACATAGAATCCATCCTTATTACTTGTCAGTCGCTGGATGCAATATGAGTTAGTCTTATGGCTGAAACACACCATGCACCTAAACGCCTTCTTGATTTCGAGGAAGCCACCCCGCATGCTGAAGCCCACGAGAGATTTGTCCAGAACATACTTGATGTCTGTGTAATATTTCTTCTCTATGGTCATGGATGGGTCCAAATACAGTGCGAGGAACCGACACGGGTAAAGAACGATGAGAATGGCGATCTTGTGGATGCACAAAATAAATACATGATCATGTTAGTGTTCATGCATGCATAGTAATGATTGAAATGCATATAAGTATGTATGTGTTATAGTGGCTATCCGTGGATGACTTACGTGGGATGATAAGGTACGAGAATCACTTCCTTCTCCTTATTGTTGACCATGAACTCTTCGATGTACTGCGTCGCATATTTACAGTTGGCTTCGTCGATTGACAAGAAGCACTCACGCATGTAGTACCGGTCCGTGATAATCCGCAAGGGTAGGGGGTCGTTTGTAGCCTTTTTCGATAAGTAAGAGTGTTGAACCCAACGAGGAGCTAAAGGTAGAACAACTATTCCCTCAAGTTCTATCGGCCATCGATACAACTCTACACACACTTAACGTTTGCTTTACCTAAAACAAGAATAAAACTGGAAGTACTTTGCAAGTAAATAAAGAGCAAGTAAACAAAAGTTTGGGGTTGTTTAATATAAACATTTTTGTGTAACACAAGAGAAAGTTTGTCCATAGGCAATTGAATATAACATGATAGATACTTATGATGTGCAATGATGGAGAGGCATAGGCTAACAAACTTTCTGTACTTGGATCATATACACTTATGATTGTACCTCTACCAAGCTTCCGCAACTACTAGAAAACATTAAGGTAAGCCCAACCATAGCATTAAACATCAAGCCCTCTTTACTCCCATATGTGCACAACTCCCTTACTCGGGTGTAAGTTTTGTCACTCTCGCTACACACTATAAGGGAATCATGAACATATTGCAAACCCTCCAGCGTTTATCCTTCATGTGTGCGCATCATGGAAGGCACCTTAGGACAGCACCATATCAACACACAACACATATCAATAACATCATATCACAATTAACCCTTAGGACAAAACAGATCTACTCAAACATCATAGGATAACCACATATCATTGGCAAATAGTATGTAGTGTTAAGCACCATGTTTAAGTATAGAATTGTAGTGGGAAAAGAGCTGTTACACCGCTGCATAGAGGGGGAGAGTTGGCATTGACGGAGGCAAGATTGTCGATGTGGATCGTCGTCACGCTCCTTGCCCCGGCGGCACTCCGGCGCCACCTGGAGAGAGGGCGAGAGAGCCCGCCTCCTTTTTATTCTTCCTTGGCCTCCCCCTAGATGGGAGGATAGTTCCCCCTCTGGTCCATGTCCTCCAGGGCGGCGGAGGGGCGGGATCCCCTCTGAGGTTGGATCTCCCTCTTTGTTCTCTTCTGTTTCACGTTCCTGTTTTCTGGCCCTTCTCCATTTCTTAAATTCCCGGAGAACCATAACTCTCTGTTCTCTTTTGAATTTATGAGGGGATTTTTGTACATATAATAGCTTTGTTGGTCACAAAGAAGATCCCGAACCGACTTAAGAGGTGGACACTAGGCACCACCCAACGCTAGGGGGTATGGGTCGCGCCCTAGTACGTAGTGGAGGCCGTAGCCTCCATTTGCGTTGATTCCACCTCCCGAAAATCACATGTATTCCAAAATAATTCTCTGTAAATTTTTATCGCGTTTGGACTTTGTTTGATATGGATATTCTACGAAACAAAAAACATGCAACAAACAAGAACTGACACTTGGCACTGGATCAATATGTTAGTCCAATAAACCATATAAAATGTTGCCAAATATATGTGAAAGTTGTATAATATTGGCATGGAATAATCAAAAATTTTAGATACGATGGAGACGTATCAGCATCCCCAAGCTTAATTCCTTCTCGTCCTCGAGTAGGTAAATGATAAAAAAGATAATATTTGATGTGGAATGCTACCTAACATAATCTTGATCATAAATCTAATCATGGCATGAATATGAAGATACAAGTGATTCAAGGCAATAGTCTATGATTTGACAAAAAGACATCCATACTTAGGTTTACTAGCAAACAATAATGTCCTTCTAAAATAATGCTAAAGAAAGCTATCCCTATCATATAGCCTCTTATGCTTGGTCTTCCTAGCATAAGGTATAAATCATGAGTACCCCGGTGTCAAATCAAGCAACGGGATCGTACTTTTTAATATGAGCATGAACCATGGATATAGCATAAAGGTGGAATAGAATATGGTGGTAGGTTTCAAAGGGTTAAAAGTGAAGAAGAAAGTCTTGGATCAACTTGGAGTATCAAAGGGCTATGGAGATGCGCATGAAAAGATACCAATGCGAGGAGTAGAGATTGCCATGCAACGGATGCACTAGAGCTATAAGTGTATGAAATCACAATTTAAAAATTAAGTGGGTGTGCATCAAACTCTATAATTAAAATTCCCACTAGTATATGGAAGTGACAAAACAAGAGACTCTCTATATGAAGAACATGGTGCTACTTTGAAGCACAAGTGTGGAATTAGCATGCCCCTTCTCTCTTTTCTCTCATTTTTTTATTGTTCTTTTTTTTTTTTTCCTCTTTTTTCTTTTTAAATTTCTATTTTTTTGGTGGGCTCATTTGGCATTCCCCATTTTTCATTTTACGTCTGAAGTCTCATCCCGACTTGTGGGGGAATCATAGTCTCCATCATTCTTTCATGAGTGTGAAAATGCTCTAATAATGATGATCATCACACTTCTATTTACTTACAACTCAATAATACAACTCGATACCTAGAACAAGTATGACTCTATATGAATGCCTCTGGGAGTGTACCAGGATGTGCAATGGTCTAGCATGGCACGGACATAAAAAATGGACAAGCCATGGAAATATCATGCTAGATATCTTACGATCATGCAAAGCAATATGACAATGAATGCTCAAGTCATCAAAATAAAGGTGACAAAAGTTGCATGGCAATATATATCAGAATGGATATGGAAATGCCATAATAGGTAGGTACGATGGATGTTTTGAGGAACATATATTAAGGCTTATGTGTGATAGAGCGTATCATATCACGGGGTTTGGATGCACCTACGAAGTTTGCGCCGACTCTCGAAGTAAGAAAGGGCAATGCATGATACCGTAGAGGCTAGCAAATTACGGAAAGTTAAGAGTGCATATATCCGTGGATTCACATTAGTCAAAAAGAACTCACATACTTATTGCACGATTTTATTTGCTCTCTCAAAGCAAAAGCACTGCTCGCATGCCCCTAGGGAGAAGGTTGGGAGGAGTTAACAATCGCGCGACTCCGATTATAACAGTGCAAAGGATTTCATCAAGGATAAATTATGCTCCAACTTCATTGCATAACCATAGACTATACGTGCATGCTTCAGGAATCACAAACCTTAACATCAATATTTTTACTAATCCACAATCACCAACTAGTGGACCCACATATTACAATCTTAATATCGCAAAACTTGCAAGGCATCAAACATATCATACTCAGTGATCTACAAGTTTTATGTAGGATTTTATGACTAACCATGTAAATTACCAATTCCTTTTAACTCTCTAAATACATATAAGTGAAGCATGAGAGTTTAATTCTTTCTACAAAATACCATGCTCTAATAAATATAAGTGAAGCAGAAGAGCATTCTAGGGAATCCGAACTTCAAATGATATAACTGAAGCACATGAAGCATTCTATAAATCAAACATGGACTATCTCATACCAGCATGGTGCACAAAATAAAAGTGAAAACTAAACACAAAAGACACTCCAAGATTTACGCATATCGCATAAACAAAACAAAGACGAAAACATACCGGTACTTGTTGAAGAAAGATGGCATGCCTTCCGGGGCATCCCCAAGCTTAGACGCTTGAGTCTCCTTGTATATTCACTTGGGGTGCCTTGGGCTTCCCAAGCTTGAACTCTTGCTTCTCCTCCATCTCCTCATATCGAGACCTCCTCGAACTTCGAACACTCCACCCACACAAAACTCAACAAAAAACTCGTTTGATCCATTAGTATATTAATGCAAATTACTACCTTAAGTATTGTTGCAAAACCATTCATTTTTTCATTATATATATTATAATATAACTTCTCCATGTCTTATACCATTGATACAATCGATAGTTTCATCAAAACGAGCAAAACAATGCATCAAAAACAGAATCTCTCAAAAACAAGACAGGTTGTAGTAATCTAAACATTGACCATACTTCTATAACTTAAAAAACTCGAAAAATAGGACTAAATAAAAAAATCATAGCATTACTGTGTAAAAATTTCAGAAACTTTCGACATTCTAGTTAAAAATGTAATTCACGCACTACAACCAAAGTTTTTATTTTTGCACCGCACATACCAACAAGAAATCTAATCATCCTAAAGGCAAATTTTGGCAAATTATTTTTACACTAAAATGATTTTTATACAAGGGGATAATTATTTTGTTGAAAAGTTGATGTAATCAAGATTCACAATGTCTCCATGGGCATGAACAAAGTTCATGGCTAGCCCCCACTTCAACTGTGCTTGTCCTTCTCAGTTTCAGTTTTATTTTTTAAAAACTTTTAAGTTCCTCATTTATTTATTTTTGTTTTTAAATATTTTAAAAGCACACAACATAAATAAATGACTCCCTAAAACTTTCCGGGTTGTCTCCCTGGCAGTGCTTTCTTAAAGCCATTAAGCTAGGCATAAAGTGCTCAAGTAATGGATCCACCTGGATCCCAAGGTATATCAAAGCCAATTTTAATTAACAGTGATTTTTAACTAAGTAGTGAGCACAAAGAAAAATATATCATGGAATTACGAAGTCTAACTCTCTTCCTATACATCAGCGTGTCATAAAATAACAATTGATGCACATCAAGTAAAGGCCAATACATAGCATAAGTAGTTTCTTGCAATTTTATCGTGCAAAAAAAGGTGAAGATGTAGTTCCTCTCTCATAATAATTGCAAGTAGGAGCAGCAATCACATGCATATTATATCCATCAAAATCATCATTTGAAGTGGTAAAACGCAACCCATCAATATAATCCTTAATAAGTGCAAACTTCTCTGGTGTAGTGTAGTTGGGAGAATTCAAAAATATAATAGGCCTATTATGTGTAGGTGCAATAGCAACAATTTCATGCTTAACATAAGGAACTATAGCAGTTTCATCTCCATAAGCATAATTCATATGGCCTCTTGGTCAAAAGCATAGCAAGCATCAAGTTCATCAAAAAGGGATATTTCAAAAGAATAAACGGGATCATAGCAGTTATCATAAAATTAATCCTTCGTTATGTGCGACGCGAAATAAAACAATGTATGAGTTGAAGAGTTACTCTCATTAGAAGGTGGGCACGAGTATCTAATCCGCTCTTCCTGCCTTTGTTCTTCGCTCTCCTCCTCATCTTTTTCATCTAATGGGCTCACAGTTTGAGCAATTTCTTCTTCCATAGACTCCTGCAAAATGTTAGTCTCTACTTGGACAGCGGATACTTTCTAAAGAAATGCATCAATATCGTAATTGTATTCATAATTCTCATAGCAATATTTAGGTATAGCAAAAAAATTGGGTCTGTAAATAGCATTATCATAATTTTCACACATTTCAAACAAAGATTCAATTTCATAAGCACCCTTCAAAGCAACAAATTCTTCTTTACGTTACACATCATAGTAATCATATATACCATTAGCATAAGAAGCTAAGGTTTCATTATCATTAAATTCACATGAAAAGGGAAGGTGTCGAGCCTTCATCCAAGAGCAACAAGTATAATCATATCGCTGGCATAAATTCCAAGAATACCAATGCAACATATGAATTTGATACCATAACAATTTCCCTTTTTGAGTCAAGCAATAATCCCTATAGTATTCACGTTGATCCAATGTTACTCCCATTATTATGTTGAATGAGGTTTTCTAAGGATTATCAAAGTAGTGTTTAATATTTTCTACACAAAGAGCATCGAGGGTTTTACGAGGTTCCCCATCTCCATGAGTGGCAAGCACAACTAATTTTTTTCGTGTTTCGTGTTCCATATCCATAACTAAAGATATAAAACAACTAATAAAAGAAATGAAAAATTACTTAGTGAGAAAGCAAATAAGCACACACGAGAATATTCACCCCACGCTATTGCTCCCCGGCAACGGCGCCAGAAAAAAGTCTTGATAACCCACAAGTGTAGGGCATCGTTTGTAGCCTTTTTCGATAAGTAAGAGTGTCGAACCCAACGCGGAGCTGAAGGTAGAACAAATATTCCCTCAAGTTCTATCGACCACCGATAGAACTATACCCACACTTAACGTCTGCTTTACCTAAAACTAGAATTGCTTTGCAAGAAAATAAAGAGCAAGTAAAAACAAGTTTGGGGTTGTTTAGTAGAAAGTTTTTCTGTAACGCAAGAGAAAGATTGTTAATAGGAAATTTAATATAACATGATAGATACTTCTGATGTGCAATGTGGGAGAGGCACACACTAGCAAACTTTCCGTACTTGGATCATATACACTTATGATTGTACCTCTACCAAGCATGTGCAACTACTAGAAATCATTAAGGTAAGCCCAACCATAGCATTAAACATCAAGTCCTCTTTCTCTTCTCTGTACAACTCCCATACTCGGGTGTAAGTTTTGTCACTCTCGCCACCCACTATAAGTGAATCATGAACATATTGCAAACCCTCCAGCATGTATCCTTCATGTGTGCGCATCACGGAAGGCACCTTACGGTAGCACCATATCAACAAACAACTCATATCAATAACATCATATCACAATTAACCCATTGGACAAACGGATCTACTCAAACATCATAGGATAACCACATATCATTGGGAAATAGTATGTAGTGTTCAGAACCATGTTGAAGTAGAGAGTTATAGCGGGCAAAGAGGTGTTACACCACTGCATAGAGGGGGAGAAAGTTGGCGTTGACGGTGGCAAGATTGTTGATGTAGATCACCATCACGCTCCTTGCCCCGGCGGCACTCCGGCGCCACCGAGCGAGAGGGGGAGGGAGACCCCCGCCTCCTTCTTCTTCCTTGGGCTCCCCCTAGATGGGATGAGAGTTCCCCCTCAGGTCCATGGCCTCCATGGAGGCGGAGGGCGGGAGCCCCTCTGAGATTGGATCTCCCTCTCTTTCTCTTCTGTTTCTCGTTCCTGCTTTCTGCCGTAAATTAGCTTTCTTGCACCCGAAGAAGAGCCCAAACCGACTTACGAGGTGGCCACTAGGCACCACCCCGCTCCAGGGGGTATGGGTCGCTCCCTAGTACCTGGTGGAGGGCATGGGCCTCCGTTTGCGTTGATTCTACCTCTCAAAAATCACATATATTCCAAAATAATCCTCCGTAAATTTTTATCGCCGTTGGACTTTGTTTTATATGGATATTTCGTGTAACAAAAAACATGCAACAAACAAGAAACTCGCACTTGGCACTGGATTAATATGTTAGTCCAATAAATCTTATAAAATGTTGCGAAAAATATGTGAAAGTTGTATAATATTGGTATCGAACAATCAAAAAATTATAGATGTTGGAAATATGCCCGAGAGGCAATAATAAAGTGGTTGTTATTATATTTCTAGTTCATGATAATTGTCTATTATTCATGCTATAATTGTATTGACCAGAAACCTTAATACATGTGTGAATATATAGATCACAATGTGTCCCTAGTGAGCATCTAGTTGGCTAGCTCGTTGGTCAATAGATGGTCATGGTTTCCTGATCATGGACATTGGATGTCATTGATAACAGGATCACGTCATTGGGAAATGATGTGATAGACAAGACCCAATCTTAAGCATAGCACTAGATCGTGTTGTTCGTCTGCTAAAGCTTTTCTAATGTCAAGTATCATTTCATTAGACCATGAGATTGTGCAACTCCCGGATACCGTAGGAGTGCTTTGGGTGTATCAAACGTCACAATGTAACCGAGTGATTATAAAGGTGCACTGGAGGTATCTCCGAAAGTGTTTGTTGGGTTGTACGAATCGAGACTGGGATTTGTCACTCCGTGTGGCGCAGAGGTATCTCTGGGCCCACTCGGTAGTCCATCATCATATTGAGCTCAGTGTGACTAAGGGGTTAGCCATGGGATGATGTGTTATAGAACGAGTAAAGAGACTTAGCGGTAAGGAGATTAAACAAGGTGTAGGGATACCGACGAGAGAATCTCGGGAAGTATCATACCGGTAGACAAAGGGAATTGCATATGGGATTGATTGAATCCCTAACATCGTGGTTCATCCAATGAGATCATCGTGGAACATGCGGGAACCAACATGCATATCCATACCCTGCTGTTGGTAATTGACCGGAGAGGTGTCTTGGTATGTCTGCATGCTTCCCGAATCCATAGGGTCTACACACTTAAGGTTCGATGACGCTAGGATTATAGGGTAATAGTGTACGTGGTTACCAAAGGTTTTTTAGAGTCCCGGATGAGAACCCGGACGTCACAGAGAGTATCGGAATGGTCCGGAGGTAAAGATTCATATATAGGACGTGAGGATTTGTTCACCGGAAGTGTTACAGGCGACATCGGTAATGTATCGGGACCACCGGAAGGGTTCTGGGGGTCCACCGGCAAGGGCCACCAGCCCCAAGCTGCTACATGGGCCAAGAGTGGGCTGGTGCGCCTCCACAATCAGCCCAAGGTGCAACAAGGGGAGGAGGGGGCAAACCCTAAGCGTGGGGAGGCCACCTTGGGCCTCAAGGCCCACCCTAGGGCGCCTCCACCACCTTGGCCGCCGCCAAAAGCCATCTAGGGTGGTCGCACCCTTCGGGGTGGAAACCCTAAAGGGTGGGTGATATGTCTCAAACGTATCTATAATTTTTGATGGTTCCATGTTGTTATCTTGTCAACTTTGGATGTTTTATGTACCTTTTATATCTTTTTTGGGACTAACTTATTAATTCAGTGCCAAGTGCCAGTTCCTGTTTTTTCTGTGTTTTTGACTCTTGTCAGATCTGATTTTGGAACGGAGTCCAAACGGAATAAAATCCCCGAAATAATTTTTTCCAGAACAGAAGAAGATCGGGGGTCTTGAGGGCCAAGGCAGGAGAGCCAGAGGGGGGCCACAAGCCCAGTAGCCACCACCAGGGGGACGACGTCTACCAGGCTTGTGGCCTCCCTGGCACCCCCCTGCCCTAGCTCTTTGGCCTATATATTCCCTAAAATCCAAAAAAAATCAGGGCATCCACGAAAACACTTTTCCGCCGCCGCAAGCTTCCGTTTCCGCGAGATCTCATCTGGAGACCCTTCCCGGTGCCCTGCCGGAGGGGACTTTGGAGTTGGAGGGCTTCTACATCAACATCATCGCCTCTCCAATGACTCGTGAGTAGTTCACTTCAGACCTACGGGTCCATAGTTAGTAGCTAGATGGCTTCTTCTCTCTCTTGGATCTTCAATACAAAGTTCTCCATGATCTTCATGGAGATCTATCCGATGTAATCCTCTTTGGTGGTGTGTTTGTCGAGATCCGATGAATTGTGGATTTGTGATCAGATTATCTACGATATATATTTGAGTCTTTGCTGATTTCTTATATGCATGATTTGATATCCTTGTAAGTCTCTCCGAGTCTTGGGTTTTGTTTGGCCAACTAGATCTATGATTCTTGCAATGGGAGAAGTGCTTGGTTTTGGGTTCATACCATGTGGTGACCTTTCCCAGTGACAGAAGGGGCAACAAGGCACGCATCGTGTTGTTGCCATCAAGGGTAACAAGATGGGCTTTTATCGTAGATATGAGATTGTCCATCTACATCATGTAATCTTGCTTAAGGCGTTACTCTGTTCTTATGAACTTAATACACTAGATGCATGCTGCATAGCGGTCGACATGTGGAGTAATAGTAGTAGATGCAGGAAGTATCGGTCTACTTGTTTTGGACGTGATGCCTATAGATATAATCATTGCCGTAGATAATGTCACGACTTTGCGTGGTTCTATCAATTGCTCGACAGTAATTCGTTCACCCACCGTCTACTTGCTTTCATGACAGAAGCCACTAGTGAACACTACGGCCCCCGGGTCTATTCACAACTATCGTTTCCACTTTCACTTTTACTTTGCTTTGTTTATTTTTTGCTTTCAGTTCTCACTTTGCAAACAATCTATAAGGGATTTACAAGCCCTTCATAGCACTGGGTGCAAGCCCTTTGTGTTTGTGCAGGTACTTGTGACTTGATGCGATCCTCGCTCTAGATCGATACCTTGGTTCTCAAAACTGAGGGAAATACTTACCGCCGCTGTGCTACATCACCCTTTCCGCTTCGAGGGAACACCAACGCAAGGCTCCAAGGCCACGGGGGAATCCTTTGCATATTTGCCAAGGAAGTCTCTAAAGGCATAGCTGTAGCAGAAGGATTCCTGGCGCCGTTGCTGAGGAGTATCAAGACAAGAATAGTCTCCCGTCAACACGGTTATTTCTAGTGCTATTGGAAGGTGTTTTGTTGCAGTAGCAGAAGTATTTCTGGCGCCGTTGCCGGGGAAGGAGAGATCAAGTCAAGATCTATCCAAGTAAGTGTCACAAACTCATCTCTTGCATTTACTTTGTTTGCTAGTTGCCTCTCGTTTTCCTCTCCCCACTTCACCAATTTTCCTTTTTTCGTTCGCCCTTTTTCATTTGCCCTTTTCTCTCGCTTGCTTTCTGTTCGCTTGTGTTCCATGTTCCTTCAATATGCTTGCATCTTCGTTTGCTGAAAATCTAGTGATATGGATCCTCATCCACTTGCTAATCTCTTTAAGAGATCCAATTATGTTGATCCAATTGCTAGTGAGTTGAGTGCACTTGACTATCTTTATGGAGTTTTGCTTGAGATGAGTGAATCTGAAAATTGTGAGGAAGAAATTTATGAAGTGATTCATGAGGGCTCCTTGGATGAAAAGCATGATTGCAATGGTTTCACTATAAATTCTATTAGTGATAATCATGCTAAGAATATGCAAAACCCTAAGCTTGGGGATGCTAGTTTTGCTATGTCCACTACTTGTTGCAATGATCATGAGTAGGGCGATGATTTTTCTTATGATCTTGAAAATTTGTTTAAGCCTCATGATGAATATGATATTTGCAATATTATTGAAAGTGGGTTTGGATAAGTCATGACTTTAGTTGATGATAATCCCACTATTTTTGAAGAGCGTCAACTTTGCATGCATGTGGATCATGACAAGAATATCCTATGTGATAGTTACATTGTTGAATTCGAATATGATCCCACATGTAATTATTATGAGAGAGGAAAATATTGTGGTAGAAACTTTCATGTTACCAAGTCACCTCTCGTTATGTTGAGATTGATATTGTCTCTTTCTTCTTCCTTGCATATGGTAACTATAGGTTGTCTTGACAATCTGTTTTCCTATAAAATGCCTATGCATAGGAAATATGTTAGACTTACATATGATTTTCACATGCTTTATGATGCTCTCATTGTGCTTCAATTCTTGTATTTTGTGTGAGCATGATTGAATTATCAATGCCTAGCTAAGGGCATTAAACAATAGCGCTTGTTGGGAGGCAACCCAACGAATCTATCCTTTTTCGTTCTGTTTTGTGTTTTCCACACTTTCATAATTCTGTTATGGTTGTGTTTTTTGTGTTTCTTTTTGCGTTTGTGCCAAGTAAAACCGTTATGATTAGTCTTGGGGATGACCGTTTGGTCATGATGGAAAAGACAGAAACTTTCTGCTCACGAAAAGAATTTTCATTTTTTTCTGTAAGAGCTTTTGAGTTGATTATTTTTGCTGCTGATTTCTACGCAAATTCTTCACACTATCGTAAGTTTTCAGAATTTGTGAAGTACCAGAAGGATACAAAGTATACAGATTGCTAGAGACTGGTCTACTGTTAACAGATTCTGTTTTTGTTGAGTTGGTTGCTTATTTTGACGAATCTATGGATAGTATCGGGGGGTATTAGCCATGGAAGATTGAAAGTACAGTAACCCAACATCAACATAAGTAGAATTTAAGTTTTCTACAGTACCTAAGGAAGTGGTGGTTTGCTTTCTTATACTAATGATATCACGAGTTTCTGTTTAAGTTTCGTGTTGTGAAGTTTTCAAGTTTTGGGTGAAGTTCTTATGGACAAGGAGAAAAGAGTGGCAAGAGCTCAATCTTGGGGATGCCCAAGGCACCCCAAATTGATTCAAGGATGCCCTAAAATCCTAAGCTTGGGGATGCCCCGGGAAGGCATCTCTTCTTTCGTCTTCAATCCATCGGTAACGTTACTTGGGGCTATATTTTTATTCACCACATGTTATGTGTTTTGCTTGGAGCGTCTTGTATCGTAGGAGTCTTTTATTTTTGTTGTGTCACAATCTCCCTTGCTGCACACCTAGAGAGAGAGACATGCGCTCACTGTGATTTTGTCTAGCTTCACTTATGTCCTTTGGTAGACAATTCAACTCACATGTGCTTCACTTATATCTTTTGAGCTAGTTGATTTTGCTCTATGTGCTTCACTTATATCTTTTAGAGAACGGAAGCGCGTGGCTTGGTAGTTGATCTATGCTATGAAAGTAGTCTCAAAAGGGGTAGTTATACAAAGGGATATGAAAACTTCCACCTTCATGTGCATTGAATAGTAAGAGAAGTTTGATTCATCTCAATTAGTTTTGAGTTGTGGTTGTGGTAATATTTAAGTTGTTAGTAAGGTGTTGTGGATCAAGAAATACTTGTGTTGAAGTTAGTGATTCCCGTAGCATGCACGTATGGTGAACCGCTATGTGATGAAGTCTGAGCATGATTAGTCTATTGATTGTCATCCTTTGTGTGGCGGTCGGGATCGCGCGATGATTTATACCTACCAACCCTTCCCTAGGAGTATGCGTTGAATGCTTTGTTTAGATTACTACTAAAACTTTTGCAACAAGTATATGAGTTCTTCATGACTAATGTTGAGTCCATGATTTAGATGCACTTTGACCTTCCACCATCACTATCTTCTTTAGTGTCGTGCAACTTTCGCCGGTGCACAAATCCCACCATTAGCCTCCCTCAAAACAGCCACCATACTGACCTACTATGGCTTTTTCAAAGCCATTCCGAGATATATTGCCATGCAACTACCACCATCACATGTGCCACCACTTCTACATTGCCATTGCATGATCTTAAGATAGCTAGCATGATGTTTCCATTAATGTCTATGCCATGCTAGATCATTGTCACGGTACACTACCGAAGAAATTTCATATAGAGTCATCATTGCTCTAAGTTTTGAGTTGAAAGTGTGATGATCATCATTGATGGAGCATTGTCCCATGTGAGGAAATAAAAGAGGCCAGTGAAACCCATATACAAAAAGAGGCCAAAGATGCCCAAGAAAAAAAAGAGGCCAAATAGCCCACCAAAAAAATGAGAGAAAAAGAGAGAAGGGACAATGCTACTATCCTTCCACACTTCTGCTTATTAAGCACCATGATCTTCATGATTGAGAGTCTCTTGTCTCGTCACCACCATATAGCTAGTGGGAAATTTTCATTATATAACTTGGCTTGTATATTCCAATGATAGGCTTCCTCAAAATTGCCTTTGGTCTTCGTGAGCAAGCAAGTTGGATGCACATCCACTAGTTTTCTTTAAGAGCTTTCATATACTCTTAGCTCTAGTGCATCATTTGTATGGCTATCCCTTCTCATTCACATTGATATCTATTGATGAGCATCTCCATAGCCCATTGATATGCCTAGTTAATGTGACCATCTTCTCCTTGTTTGCCTTGCAACCTCCACCACATCCCATTCCGCTTATAGTGCTAAAACCATGGCTCACGCTCATGTATTGTGTGGGCGTCGAAAAGGTTTGAGAAAGTAAAGGTGTTAAAACAATTACCTGGCCAATACCGGGGTTGTGCATGATTTAAATTAATTGTGCAAGGATGATAGAGCATAGCCAGACTATATGATTTTGTAGGGATAACTTTCTTTTGGCCTGGTTATTTTGAAAGTTCATGATTACCTTGCTAGTTTGCTTGAATTATTATTGTCTCCACATCAATAGCAAACTATTGTTTTGACTCTAATGGATCTGAACATTCACGTCACATAAGAGGAGTTACAAAGGACATCTATGCTAGGTAGCATGAAAGCATCAAAATTTCATTCTTTATCACTTCCCTACTCGAGGACGAGCAGGAGTTAAGCTTGGAGATGCTTGATACGTCTCAAACGTATCTATAATTTTTGATGGTTTCATGTTGTTATCTTGTCAACTTTCGATGTTTTATGTACCTTTTATATCTTTTTGGGGACTAACTTATTAATTCAGTGCCAAGTAGCCAGTTCCTGTTTTTTCTGTGTTTTTGACTCTTTTCAGATCTGATTTTGGAACTGAGTCCAAATGGAATAAAATCCCCAAAATATTTTTTTCCAGAACAGAAGAAGATCAGGGGACTTTAGGGCCCAGGCAGGAGAGCCACAGGGGGCCCACAAGCCGTGTAGCCGCCACCAGGGGGGCCGGCGGCTACCAGGCTTGTGGCCTCCCTAGAGCCCCCCTGCCCTAGCGCTTTGGCCTATATATTCCCTAAAATCCATAAACAAATCAGGCCATCCACGAAAACACTTTTCCGCCGCTGCAAGCTTCTGTTTCCGCGAGATCTCATCTGGAGACCCTTCCCGGTGCCCAGCCGGAGGGGACTTTGGAGTTGGAGGGCTTCTACATCGACATCATCGCCCCTCCAATGACTCGTGAGTAGTTCACTTCAAACCTACGGGTCCATAGTTAGTAGCTAGATGGCTTCTTCTCTCTCTTGGATCTTCCATACAAAGTTCTGCATGATCTTTATGGAGATCTATCCGATGTAATCTTCTTTGGCGGTGTGTTTGTCGAGATCCGATGAATTGTGGATTTGTGATCAGATTATCTATGATATGTATTTGAGTCTTTGCTGATTTCTTATATGCATGATTTGATATCCTTGTAAGTCTCTTCGAGTCTTGGGTTTTGTTTGGCCAACTAGATCTATGATTCTTGCAATGGGAGAAGTGCTTGGTTTTGGGTTCATACCGTGTGGTGACCTTTCCCAGTGACAGAAGGGGCAGCAAGACACGCATCGTGTTGTTGCCATCAAGGGTAACAAGATGGGATTTTATCGTAGATATGAGATTCTCCATCTACATCATGTCATATTGCTTAAGGCGTTACTCTGTTCTTATGAATTTAATACACTAGATGCATGCTGGATAGCGGTCGACGTGTGGGGTAATAGTAGTAGATGCAGAAAGTATCGGTTTACTTGTTTTGGACGTGATGCCTATAGATATAATCATTGCCATAGATAACGTCACGACTTTGCGCGGTTCTATCAATTGCTCGACAGTAATTCGTTAACCCACCGTTTACTTGCTTTCATGAGAGAAGCCACTAGTGAACACTAGGGCCCCCGGGTCTATTCACAACTATCGTTTCCACTTTCGCTTTTACTTTGCTTTGTTTACTTTTTGCTTTCAGTTCTCACTTTGCAAACGATCTATAAGGGATTGACAACCCCTTCATAGCGTTGGGTGCAAGCTCATTGTGTTTGTGCAGGTACTTGTGACTTGACGCGATCCTCCCGCTAGATCGATACCTTGGTTCTCAAAACTGGGGGAAATACTTACCGCCGCTGTGCTACATCACCCTTTCCGCTTCGAGGGAACACCAACGCAAGGCTCCAAGGCCACGAGGGAATCCTTTGCATATTTGCCAAGGAAATCCCTAAAGGCGTAGCCGTAGTAGAAGGATCCGTGACACCGTTGCTGAGGAGTATCAAGACAAGAATAGTCTCCCGTCAACACGCTTATTTCTGGTGCCATTGGAAGGTCTTTTGTTGCAGTAGCAGTGGGCACCCTCCTCCCTCTCCTCCTATATATAGTGACGGTTTTGGGATGATTTGAGACAACAATTCTCTCTCTCTAGGCGCAGCCCTACTCCTCCTCCTCCTCGTCCTCCATAGTGCTTGGCGAAGCCGTGTAGGAGTGCCACGCAGCTCCACCGTCACCATGCCGTCGTGCTGCCGGAGCTCTCCCTTAACCTCTCCTCCCTCCTTGCTGGATCAAGGCATTGGAAACGTCACCGGGCTGCATGTGTGTTGAACACGAAGGCACAGTCGTTTGGTGCATAGATTGGAATCCACCGCGATCTGAAACGCTGCAAGTACGGCTCCATCAACCGCGTTCTAGCAATGCTTCCGCTTAGCAATCTTCAAATGTATGAAGATGCTCTATCCCTTTGGTCATTGCTCGTTTCTACATAGATTGATCCTTGCATGACGTAGATTTCTTTTTGAAATTACTAGGTTCCCAACAATGGCATCCGAGCCAAGGTTCTATGCGTAGATTCTTTGAACGAGTAGAACACAAAAGTTGTGGGTTCTGATTTGTCAATTGCTTCTCGTTACTAGTCTTATCTTGATTCGGCGGCATCGTGGATGAAGCGGCCCGGACTGACTTTGCACGTACTCTTACGTGATACTGATTCCACCGGCCGACATGCACTTGTTGCATAAGGTGGCTAGCGGGTTTGTCTCTCCCACTTTAGTCGGATCGGATTCGATGAAGAGGGTCCTTATGAAGGGTAAATAGCATTCGCATATCAATGTTGTGGCTGTCACGTAGGTAAGAAGCATTCTTTCTAGAAACCCTAATCAGCCACGTAAAACTTGCAACAACAATTAGAGGACGTCTATCTTGTTTTTGCAGGGTATGCATGTGATGTGATATGGCCAAAAGGATGTGATGTATGAGATTGATCATGTTCTTGTAATAGGATTCATGACTTGCATGTCGATGAGTATGACAACCGACAGGAGCCATATGAAATGTCTTAATTTATTGTATGAGATGCAACGCCATGTGATTACTTTACATTATTGCTAAACGTTAGCTATAATAGCAGAAGTAATAGTTGATGTGACGAATTCACGGAGACACAATGATGGAGATCATGGTGTCATGCCGGTGACAATGATGATCATGGTGCCCCGAAGATGGAGATCAAAGAAGCAAGATGATATTGGACATATCATGTCACTATACAATTGCATGTGATGTTTATCATGTTTTTTATCTTATTGCTTAGAATTTTGAGATAAGTATTCCCCTAAATGTGCACGGTTGTGAAGGGTCGTTGTCTCGAAGCACCACGTGATGATCGGGTGTGATAGATTCTAACGTTCGCATACAACGGGTGTAAGCCAGTTTGCACACGCAAAACACTTAGGTTGACTCGACGAGCCTAGTATGTATAGACATGCCTTGAATACGGGATACCGAAAGGTCAAACATGAGTTGTATTGTTGATACGATCAGCATGGAGATGCTCACCATTGATGACTAGTCTGTCTGGCGTGATGATCGGACACGGGCTAGTCGACGTGGATCATGTATCACTTGGATGACGAGAGGGTTGTCTATCTAAGTCGGAGTTCATTAGTAATTTGATTAGATGAACTTAATTATCATGAGTTTAGTCTAAAATTGTCTTTACAAATATTGTAGATCCAATGGGCAACGCAAATGTCTCATTCAACTTCAACGCGTTCCTAGAGAAAACCAATATAAAAGATGATGGGAGTAGTTATGCGGATTGGGCTTGTAACTTAAAGCTCATCCTCACTGCTTCCAAGAAGTCATATGTCCTTAACGCATCGCTAGGTGATCCTCCCGTTCCCATGGCAACCCAGGACGTTAGGAACGCCTGGCAGTCGCGGAGTGATGACTACTCTCTCGTTTAGTGCGGCATGCTTTATAGTTTTGAACCAAGGCTCCAAATGCGTTTTGAGCAACACGGAGCATATGAGATGTTCGAGCATCTGAAACTTGTTTTTCAAGCTCATGCCCGGGTCGAGAGATATGAAGTCTCCGACAAGTTATTTAGTTGTAAGATGGAGGAGAATAGTTCTGTCAGTGAGCACATACTCAGAATGTCTGGGTTGCACGACCGCTTCACTCAGCTGGGAGTTGAACTTCCAGACGATGCGGTCATTGAAAGAATCCTCAAGTCGCTTCCACCTAGCTATAAAGGCTTTGTGATGAACTACAACATGCAAGGGATGGAAAAGACTATTACCGAGTTGTATTCAATGCTGAAATCTGCGGAGGTAGAAATCAAGAAAGAACATCAAGTGTTGATGGTCAATAAGACCACCAGTTTCAAGAAGGCGATAGTAAAAAGAGCATCAAGAAAGACGGCAAAGCAATTGCCGCGCCTTGTAAACCAGTTACTGGGAAGAAGCCCAAGAAAGGACCCAAGACTGAGACTGAGTGCTATTACTGCAAGGGAACCGGTCACTGGAAGTGGGATTGCCCTAAGTATTTACCAGACAAGAAGGCCGGCAACATCAAAGGTATATGTCATATGCTTGTTATTGATGTCAATCTTACCAGCGCTCGTAGTAGCTCCTAGGTATTTGATACTAGTGTAGTTGCTAACATTTGCAACTCTAAGGAGGAACTGCGGAACAAGCGTAGGCTGGCTAAGGACAAGGTGACGATGCGTGTCGGGAATGGTTCCAAGGTCGATGTGATCGCCGTCGGCACGCCACCTAAACAACTAACTTCGGGATTTGTTTTAAACCTTAATGATAGTTATTTAGTACTAGCTTTGAGCATGAACATTGTATCGGGATCTCGCTTGATGCAAGATGGCTACTCATTTAAATCAGAGAATAATGGTTTTTCTATTTATATGAGTGGTATGTTTTATTGTCATGCCCCGCTGGTCAATGGTTTATTCTTGATGAATCTCGATCGTGATGTTACACATATTCATAGTGTGAGAACCAAAAGATGTAAAGTTTATAATGATAGTCCCATATACTTGTGGCACTGCTGCCTTGGTCATATCGGTGTTAAGCGCATGAAGAAACTCCATACAGATGGACTTTTGGAGTTTCTTGATTTTGAATCATTTGACACATGCGAACCGTACCTCATGGTCAATATGACCAAGACTCCGTTCTCCGGAGCAATAGACTGAGCAACCAACTTATTCGAAATAATACATACCGATGTATGTAGTCCAATGAGCGTTGAGGCTCGCGGAGGCTATCGTTATGTTCTCACCCTCAGTGATGATTTAAGTAGATATGGGTGTATCTACTTGATGAAGCACAAGTCTGAAACCTTTGAAAGGTCCAAGGAATTTCACAGTGAGGTGGAGAATCAACGTGACAAGAAAATAAAGTTTCTACAATCTGATCGTGGAGGAGAATATTTGAGTCACGAGTTTGGCACACACCTAAGGAAATGTGGTATTATTTCACAACTCACGCTACCTGGCACACTGCAGCGTAACGGTGTGTCTGAACATCGTAATAGTACTCCATTGGATATGGTATGATCTATGATGTCCCTTACCGATTTACCGCTATCATTTTGGGGATATGCATTGGAAACTACCACATTCACTTTAACAAGGGCACCGTCTAAATCCGTGGAGATGACACTATATGAATTATGGTTTGGCAAGAAACCGAAGCTATTGTTTCTGAAAGTTTGGGACTATGATGCTTATGTGAAGAAACTTCAACCAGAGAAGCTCGAACCCAAAGCGAAAAAATGCGTCTTCATAGGATACCCTAAGGAAACTATTGGGTAAACCTTCTATCTTAGATCCGAAGGCAAAATCTTTGTAGCCAAGAACGTATCCTTTCTAGAGAAAGAGTTTCTCTCGAAAGAAGTAATCGGGGGGAAAATATAACTTGATGAGGTAATTGTACCTCCTCTCGAACCGGAGACTAGTGCAATGCAAGAAAATGTTTTTGAGGCGCCTGCACCGGCTAGAGAAGAAGTTAATGATGATGATCATGAAACTTTAGATCAAGTTGCTCTTGAACCTAGAAGGTTGACAAGGGTATGTTTCGCACGAGAGTGGTACGGCAACCCTGTCATGGAAATCATGTTGTTGCACAAGAGTGAACCTTCGAACTATGAAGAAGAGATGGCGGGCCCGGATTCCAACAAATGTCTTGAGGCCATGAAATCTGAGATAGGATCCATGTATAAGAACAACGTATGGACTTTGGTGGACTTGCCCGATGATTGGCAAGCCATAGAAAATAAATGGATCTTTAAGAAGAAGACTGACGCGGATGGTAATGTGACCATCTATAAGGCTCGACTTGTCGCTAAGGATTATCGACAAGTTCAAGGGATTGACTACAATGAGACCTTCTCACCTGTAGCGATGCTGAAGTCGGTCCGAATCATGTTAACAATTGACGCATTTTATGATTATGAAATATGGAAAATGGACATCAAAACAGCATTCCTGAATGGCTTTCTAAAGGAAGAATTGTATATGATACAACCAGAAGGTTTTGTCGATCCTAGCAATGCTAACAAGGTATGCAAGCTCCAGTGCTCCATCTATGGGCTGGCGCAAGCATCTCGGAGTTGGAACATTCGCTTTGATGAGGTGATCAAAGCGTTTAGGTTTGTACATACTTATGGAGAAGCATGTATTTAATTACAAGAAAGTGAGTGGGAGCTCTGTAGCATTTCTCATATTATATGTGGATGACATATTGTTGATGGGAAATGATATAGAACTGTTGGAAAGCATAAAGGCCTATTTGAATAAGAGTTTTTCAATGAAGGACCTTGGAGAAGCTGCTTACATATTAGGCATCAAGATCTATAGAGATAGATCGAGACGCCTCATAGGTCTTTCTCAAAGCACATACCTTGACAAGATATTGAAGAAGTTCAATATGGATAAGGCTAAGAAGGGGTTCTTGCCTGATTACAAGGTGTGAGGTTGAGTAAGCCTCAATGCCCGACCAAGTCGGAAGATAGAGAAAAGATGAGTACCGTCCCCTATGCTTCAGCCATATGCTCTATCATGTATGCCATGTTGTGTACCAGACCTGATGTGAACCTTGCCATAATTTTGGTAGGGAGGTACCAAAGTAATCCAGGAGTGGATCATTGGACAGCGGTCAAGAATATCCTAAAGTACCTGAAAAGGACTAAAGATACGTTTCTCGTTTATCGAGGTGTCGAAGAGCTCGTCGTAAAGGGTTACGTCGATGCTAGCTTCGACATAGATCCGGATGACTCCAAGTCACAAACCGGATACATGTATATTTTGAATAATGGGGCAGTTAGCTAGTGCAGTTGCAAGAAAAGCGTCGTGGCGGCATCTACATGTGAAGCGGAGTACATAGCTGCTTTGGAAGCAGCACAGGAAGGAGTCTGGATGAAGGAGTTCCTCACTGACCTAGGATTGATTCCAAGTTTTTCGGGCCCGATGACTTTATTTTGTGACAACACTGGAGCCATTGCCATTGCAAAGGAGCCTAGGTTTCCCAAGAAGACCAAGCACATCAAGCGCTGCTTCAACTCCATTCGTGGATACATCCAGGATGGAGATATAGATATTAGTAAAGTACATATGGATTTGAATGTCGCAGATCCATTGACTAAACCTCTTCCATGAGCGAAACGTGATCAGCACCAGAACTCTATGGGTGTTCGATTCATCACAATGTAACAAGATTATTGACTCTAGTGCAAGTGGGAGACTGTTGGAAATATGCCCTAGAGGCAATAATAAAGTGGTTATTATTATATTTCCAGTTCATGATAATTCTCTATTATTCATGCTATAATTGTATTGCCAGAAACCATAATACATGTGAGAATATATAGATCACAATGTGTCCCTAGTGACCCTCTATTTCGCTAGCTCGTTGATCAATAGATGGTCATGGTTTTCTGATCATGGACATCGGATGTCATTGATAACGGGATCACATCATTGGGGAATGATGTGATGGACAAGACCCAATCTTAAGCATAGCACTAGATCGTGTTATTCATCTACTAAAGCTTTTCTAATGTCAAGTGTCATTTCCTTAGACCATGAGATTGTGCAACTCTCAGATAACGTAGGAGTGCTTTGGGTGTATCAAACGTCACAACGTAACTAGGTGATTATAAAGGTGCACTACAAGTATCTCCGAAAGCGTCTGTTGGGTTGTACGAATCGAGACTGAGATTTGTCACTCCATGTTACGGAGATAAATCTCTGGGCCACCTCGGTAATCCATCATCTTACTGAGCTCAGTGTGACTAAGGAGTTAGCCATGGGATGATGTGTTACAGAACGAGTAAAGAGACTTGCCGGTAACGATATTGAACAAGGTATAGGGATACCGACGATCGAATCTAGGGCCAGTATCATACTGGTAGACAAAGGGAATGGCATACAGGATTGATTGAATCCCCGACATCATGGTTCATCCGATGAGATCATCATGGAACATGCGGTAACCAAAATGGATATTCAAACCGAGTTGTTGGTTATTGACTGGAGAGGTGTCTAGATCATGTCCGCATGCTTCCCAAACCTGTAGGGTCTGCACACTTAAGGTTCGATGACGCTAGGATTATAGGGGAATAGTGTACATGGTTACCGAAGCTTGTTAGGAGTACCGAATGAGATATCAAACGTCATGAGGAGTTCTGGAATGGTCTGGAGGTAAAGATTCATATATAGGAAGTGAGTATTTCATCACCGGAAGAGTTCCGGGCGACACGAGTAATGTACCAGGACCATCGGAAGGGTTCCGAGGGTCCACCGGCAAGGGCCACTAGCCGCGAGTTGCTACATGGGCCAAGACTGGGTGGGAACCAGCCCTAAGTGGGCTGGTGCGCCTCCCCAATCAGCCCAAGGCGCAACAAGGGGTGGAGGGGCAAACCTAGGGATGGGGAGGCCACCTTGGGCCTCAAGGCCCACCCTAGGGCGCCTCCACCACCTTGGCCGCCGCCCAAAGGCATCAAGGGTTGTCGCACCCTTTGGGGTGGAAACCATAAAGCGTGGGCACCCTCCTCCCTCTCCTCATATATATAGTGTGGGTTTTGGGCTGATTTGAGACAACAATTCTCTCTCTCTCTTGGCGCGACCCTACTCCTCCTCCTCCTCCTCCTCCTCCTCCGTAGTGCTTGGCGAAGCCCTGTTGGAGTGCCACGTAGCTCCATCGTCACCACACCGTCGTGCTGTCGGAGCTCTCTCTCAACCTCTCCTCCCTCCTTGCTGGATCTAGGCGTTGGATACGTCACCGGACTGCACGTGTGTTGAACGCGGAGGCACCGTCGCTCGGTGCATAGATCAGAGTCCACTGCGATCTGAATTGCTCTGAGTACGACTCCATCAACCGCGTTCTAGCAACGCTTCCACTTAGCGATCTTCAAAGGTATGAAGATGCTCTACCCCTTTTCCCGTTGCTGGTTTCTCCATAGATAGATCCTTGCATGGCGGTGGAATTTTTTTGAAATTACTACGTTGCCAACAATAGATACGACAGAAACTTATCAGTCCACGACCTCAATACCACTGATTTTCTCTCCTGACGACGTAGTTCGTATCAAGTGCAAAAAGATGGACGAACGTAAAATTGAGACGCCTCATTAGTAACATCTCGAAGATGTAGTCAAAAAGCAGGAAGAACATGTCCACAAGGCAGCTGTAGACGTACTCCTTGCCATGAGACGGCACATGGACCGTATAAAGCGGGTATCCAGGATCATTCGAGGAGAGAAGGCTTTTCTCCGTCGACAACACATGGTCATGCAGTCTCATGAGATCCCCTGTTATGGTGGCCAGCGCATCCTTTGGTAACATTTGTTGTCCCATGATATGGATAGACGGTGTACAATTGACCGGTACACTGTCTACAACCCGGGTCTGCGGAGGCGGCCCGCTGCTAGAAGACACTTTGGCAGCTTTGGCGATAGTCGGGAATTTGTTTGCTGGTCTACTCCTCTACTTCTTCTTGGTGGGCTCAGGTGCTGCTGGGGTTGTCAGACCATGTGTGACCACCGCCCCCGGTGTCTTTGGGCTCACTATTGCACGACCTTAGCTCGTTGAGTTTGGATTGAGGCAACATCTAGAGGGGTGTCCTATGAGGCTTGCATGAACAAAGACTTCTTGCACTCCCGAGGATGTTCCGGCTCCGACTGTTGCTCATATAGATAACTCATCACTACATCATCATAGGCGCTGGTATTGAGCCACTAGAAAGTGTCCTCGTCCTCCATTTCATGATCCATATCCTCATCCATGTCGGTGACATCACAACCGGCGCTTGAACGGTTGGACCCCCTTCATCATGTCGCTCGCCCTCACCCAACAACACAGATGGTGGTCATAATTGCATAGGTGGGGTTGTGGTCATACATTTTTCAGGTACTTTTGGTGTGCTCCCTACCACCTCCAATCGAAGAAGATTATTCAGCCATAGGATCGGCCAATTTTTGGATTCGCCAAGTTGTGTGTGTGTCTCATCATCCTGTGCACTGATTTGTTCGGGAAGACATAACCCTCGTAGCCCTATACCACACTCGCCACAGAGACCCTTAAGGCGTTACCTGACATATGCCGACCATGGAACAGGCGATCCTTGGGCTTCATTATAGTAGCCTTCCCCACAACCACCAACCCACCATTCATGTGGTAGAGGAGGGTGCATGGAATAGATTCATCCTGCAAAGACATGTGTACGGCGTCAAAGATCGGAAAGGTAACATGAACTAAAGATTAGTTAGTTATGTTGATGAGCGTGAGACGCGTGTTTACCTTGAGGGCATCAAGCTCGGCCAATGTCGTGATGGGGAACGTCTCATGGGAAACAAAAATTTCCTACGCACACGCAAGACCTATGCATGGTGATGATCATCTACGAGAGGAGAGTTCAGATCCACGTACCCTTGTAGATCGCTAAGCGGAAGCATATATAACGCGGTTGATGTCGTGGAACATCTTCGCGATCCAAATCGCGGTCCGTCCCGCGATCTCATCACAATCTGTCCCATGATGCCATCACAATGCATCCCGATCTTGTGCCAAATGGACGGCACCTCCGCGTTCAGCACACGTACAACTCGATGACGATCTCCGCCTTCTTGATCCAGCAAGAGGGCAGTAGAGGTTGATAAGTTCTCCAGCACGGCATGGTGGTGGTGGTGGTGGTGAACTAATCCAACAGGGCGGCGCCTAACCACTTTCGAACTAGACTAGAGGACAAACAGATCTAGAGGGAGAGAGAGGCAGCCGTGGCTATTTTTGTTGGAGCTGCCCTCAAAAACCCTCTAGTATATATAGGAGGAAGGGGAGGGGAGGCTGCCTTGGCCCCTCCTACAAGGAGGGCATCGTCCGAATAAAAGGTGGAAGAGTCCTCCCCCAACTAGGAATCCTTTCCCCACAAGGGAGGCTGAGTCTTGGGAGGACTTCTTCCCCTTTGGTCTCCTCCCTTCCAATTTCACATGGGCCTTGATACGTCCATTTTGCATCATGCTTTCATGTTGATATTTATTTCTTTTTGGGCTGTTATATTACTTGTGGTACCATATTTATGCCTTTTATCTCTTATTTTGCAAGGTTTATTTCAAGAGGGAGAATTCAGGCAACTGGAATTCTGGACTAGAAAAGGAGCAAATCCTAGTCCACTATTCTGCACATCTCCAAATGCCCTGAAAATTTACGTGGATTTTTTCTGGAATATATTAAAAATACTGGGCGAAAGAACTACCGGAGGGGGGCCACCAGGGCCCCACAAGCTTGCCCACCGCCACCACCCCCCTAGTGGCGCATGGCAGGCTTGGGGGCTGCCTGAAGGCCCACTAGCCCCCCTCTTTTGCTATATGATGCGTCTTGACCTAGAAAAAAATCATAAGGGAGCTTTTTCATGGTTTCGCCACCGCCACGAGGCGGAACTTGAGCAGATCCAATCTAGAGCTCCGGCACGACGATCCTACCGGGGAAATTTCCCTCCCGGAGTGGGGAATCGTCGCCATCATCATCACCAACACTCCTCTCGTCAGAGGGGAGGCATCTTCATCAACATCTTCATCAGCACCATCTCCTCTCCAATCCCTAGTTCATCTCTTGTAATCAATCTTCGTCTCGCGACTCCGATTGGTACTTGTAAGGTTACTAGTAGTGTTGATTACTCTTTGTAGTTGATGCTTGTTGGATTACTTGGTGGAAGAGTTTATGTTCAGATCCTCAATTCTATTCATTACACCTCTTGTTGTGATTATGATTATGTCTTGTGAGTAGTTACTTTTGTTCCTGAGGACATGGGATAAGTCATGCTGATAATAGTCATGTGAATTTAATATTCGTCCGGTATTTTGATATGATGTATGTTGTTTTTCCTCTAGTGGTGTTATGTGAACGTCGACTACATAACACTTCACCATATTTGGGCCTAGAGGAAGGAATTGGGAAGTAGTAAGTAGATGATGGGTTGCTGGAGTGACAAAAGCTTAAACCCCAGTCTATGTGTTGCTTCATGAGGGGCTGATTTGGATCCACTAGTTTAATGCTATGGTTAGACTTTGTCTTAATTCTTCTTTTGTAGTTGCGGATGCTTGCGAGAGAGGTTAATCATAAGTGGGATGCTTGTCCAAGTAAGGGCAGTACCCAAGCGCCGGTCCACCCACATATCAAACTATCAAAGTAACGAACGCAAATCATATGAACATGATGAAACTAGCATGACAGAAATTCCCGTGTGTCCTCGGGAGCGTTTTTCCTCCTATAAGACTTTGTTCAGGATTGTCCCTTGCTACAAAAGGGATTGGGCCACTTGCTGCACCGTTGCTACTAATTGTTACTTGTTACTCTTTGCTTGCTACGTTTCACCTCGCTACATAATCACTTGTTACCGCTACTTTCAGTTCTTGTAGTTATTACCTTGCTGAAATCCATTTATCAGAGCCTTCCGCTCCTCGTTGGGTTCGACACTCTTACTTATCAAAAGGACTACGATTGATCCCCTATAGTTGTGGGTCACCAAGACTCTTTTCTGGCGCCGTTGCCAGGGAGTGAAGCGCCTTTGGTAAGTGGAAATTGGCAAGGAAACATTTATATACCGTGCTCAAATTTATTGTCACTTGTCACTATGGAAACTGTTTCTTTGAGGAATTTGTTCGGGGTATCTTCACCACGAACGGAAGCACGAGGAGTTGCTCCTCAACCTGAGGTACCTACTGAAAATATCTTTTATGCAATTCCTTTGGGTATGCTTGAGAAACTGCTGGCTAATCCTTTCACAAGAGATGGATCTTCACATCCAGACTTGCATCTAATCTATGTAGATGAAGTTTGTGGTTTATTTAAGCTTGCAGGTTTGCCCGAGGATGAGGAAAAGAATAAAGTATTTCCTTTGTCTTTGAAGGATAAGGCGTTGACATGGTATAGGCTATGTGATGATACTGGATCATGGAACTACAATCGGTTGAAATTGGAATTTCATCAAAAGTTCTATCCTATGTATTTAGTACATCGTGATTGGAACTTTATTTATAACTTTTGGCCTCGTGACAGGGAAAGCATAGCTCAAGCTTGGGGAGGCTGAAATCAATGCTATATTCCTTCCCCAATCATGAGGTCTCGAGAGAAATCATCACTCAAAACTTTTATGCTCGGCTTTCTCATGAAGATCGTACCATGCTTGACACTTCTTGTGCCGGTTCTTTTATGAAGAAGGATATTGATCACAAGTGGAATTTATTGGAGAGAATCAAACGCAACTCTGAAGATTGGTAGCTGGAGGAAGGTAAGGAGCCAGGTATGAATTTCTAGTTTGATTGCGTTAAATCTTTTGTTGAGACAAACACTTCTAGAGATTTTAGTGCTAAGTATGGACTTGACTCTGAGATAGTAGCTTCTCTATGTGAATCTTTTGCTGCTCATGTTGAACTTCCTAAAGATAAGTGGTTTAAATATCATCCTCATGTAGAAAGAAACATAGCCAAAACCAATCTAGTTGAGCAGAAAATCATAGCTTTTAGTGATCCTGTTGTTCCTTGTGCTTGCACTGAGAAACCACCATACCCTGCCAGAATGAAGGATTATTCTAAAGCTCCAACCGTGATATCTAGGGGTTACATTAGACCACTTGCACCCCCTGAGGAGATTAGAGTTGAACCTAGTGTTGCTATTATCAAAGATCTCTTAGCCGAAGACATAGACGGGGATGTTATTAAATTCTGTGAGGACTCTGCTAGAATTGCTAAACCTCACGCGAAAGACAAGCACAGACCTGTAGTTGGCCTGCCCGTTGTTTCTTTTAAGATAGGAGATCACTGCTACCATGGTTTATGTTATATGGGAGCTAGTGTTAGTGCAATACCCCGTTCTCTCTATGATGAAATCAAAGATGAGATTGCACCTGCTGAGATAGAACCCATTGATGTCACTATCACGCTAGCTAATAGAGACACTATCTGCCCCCCTGGGAATTGTGAGAGACGTAGAAGTCATGTGTGGTAAGACGAAGTATCCTACTGATTTCCTCGTCCTTGGTACTGCACGAGATAGCTTTTGTCCCATCATATTCGGTAGACCCTTTCTCAACACTGTCAATGCTCACATTGATTGCATTAAGCAGACTGTCACAGTAAGTTTCGAGGGTGTGTCAAATGAATTTAACTTCTCCAAGTTTGGAAGACAACCCCATGACAGAGAGTCGTCTGGTAGGGATGAAATCATTGCTCTTGCCTCTATTGCCATACCTCCTACGGATCCTTTAGAGCAATATCTGCTTGAGCATGAAAATGATATGCATATGGAGGAGAGAGATGAGATAGATAGAATTGTCTTAGAACAACATCCTATTCTCAAGAATAATCTCCCTGTTGAACTGCTTGGGGATCCTCCCCCACCAAAGGGTGATCCTTTGTTCGAGCTTAAACAGTTGCTTGATACTCTTAAGTATGCCTATCTTGATGAGAAGGAGATATATCCTGTTATTATTAGTGCTCTCCTCTCAGAGCGCGAAGAGAAGAAGTTACTAAAAACTCTGAGGAAGCACCGCGCTGCTATTGGATATACTCTTGATGATCTTAAGGGTATTAGTCCTACTCTATGTCAGCACAAGATTAAAACCGATCCTGACTTCAAACCAGTTGCTGATCATCAAAGGAGCGTTTTTCCTCCTATAAGACTTTGTTCAGGCTTGTCCCTTGCTACAAAAGGGATTGGGCCACTTGCTGCACCGTTGCTACTAATTGTTACTTGTTACTCTTTGCTTGCTACGTTTCACCTCGCTAGACAATCACTTGTTACCGCTAGTTTCAGTGCTTGCAGTTATTACCTTGCTGAAATCCATTTATCAGAGCCTTCTGCTCCTCGTTGGGTTCGACACTCTTACTTATCGAAAATACTACGATTGATCCCCTATACTTGTGGGTCATCAGGCCTCCTTAGGTGTTGGTCGTCCATCTCAGCAGGGGCTGGTGCGCCACCCCTTAGGACCATGTGGCCCTTGGGGTGAGTGGGGCCCTCGCGGTGGACCCACGGAACATTCCCGGCACCCCCAGTACATTACCGGTGACGCCCTTAACTTTTCAAGTGACCAAAACGGGACTTCCTATATATCAATCTTCGTCCCCAGTACATTCCAGAACTCCTCATGATGTCTAGGATCTCATGTGAAACTCCGAACAACTTTTGATTACCAACACACATAACTCAATAATACCGAAATGTCACCGAAGCTTAAGTGTGCAGACCCTGCGGGTTCGAGAACTATGTAGACATGATCTGAGACATTCTCCGGTCAATAACCAATAGCGGGACCTGGATGCCCATATTTTGTCCTACATATTCGACGAAGATCTTTATCGGTTGAACCTCTTTGTCAAGGATTCAGTTATTCCCATATGCTTCTCCCTTTGCCCTTCGGTATGTTACTTGCCCGAGATTCGATCGTTGGTATCTCCATACCTAGTTCAATATCATTACCGACAAGTCTCTTTACGCGTTATGTAATACAAGATCCCGTGACTTACTCCTTTGTAACATTGCTTGCAAGGCTTATTGTGATGTTGTATTATCGAGTGGGCCCCGTGATACCTCTCCGTCATACGGAGTGACAAATCACAGTCTTGATCCATGCCAACCCAATAGACACCATCGAAGATACCTGTAGGGCACCTTTATAGTCGCCCAGTTAAGTTGCGACGTTTGATACACACAAGGTATTCCTCCGGTGTTCGGGAGTTGCATGATATCATGGTCACAGGAACAAATACTTTGACATGTAGAAAACAGTAGCAATATACTGACACGACCATATGCTACGTTCATAGTTTGGGTCTTGTCCATCACATCATTCTCCTATTGATGTGATCCCGTTATCAAGTGACAACACTTGTTTATGGCCAGGAAACCTTGACCATCTTTGATCAACGAGCTAGTCAACTAGAGGCTCACTAGGAATAGTGTGTTGTCTATATATCCACACATGTATTTGCGTTTCCAATCAATACAATTCTAGCATGGATAATAAACGACTATCATGAACAAGGAAATATAATAATAACTAATTTATTATTGCCTATAGGGCATATTTCCAACATGTGGATGGCCCGACATTTAAGCTAGTGGCGGAGCACGGGCTACTGGAATAGGTGCGGGTGCGGTCGCCATAGCATGTAAGGGTGCGTGTGCGAAGTTCAATGAGTTGCTCCCGATGAAGCTAGGGGTGGGAAAATGAGATGGGGCGGTTTGGATTTTGTTGCACCCAACTGACCATACTTGGAACCAAGTTTGTCAATGTAGCTTCCATATCATTTTTACAGGCATCTAACACTGTCCTTCTTGCCTCTCCAACGGTTTCAGCTTTGTTCTTCTCCAACGCCAGCGCCACCTTCTTGTCGATAGACACTTCACTTAACTTCTTTCTCTGCTTTTTGGCCTTGACATCCTCCTTATAGTAGTACTTCCATGTGGCGCCGTCTCCAGCGGCATGCACAAGTCCATATCGTGGTCCCCCTATCCCGGGATTCTCCATATATTTTGTTGATTGGCCAGTTGAAAGGGGTGTCCAACTTGTACTTCGTCGATGACTGAGTTGACTGAGTCGATGATTCGCTTTTGGCTGCAAGCTTGTGTTGTTCTCTTTGCAAAATAAGCGTGAATCAATTACAAATGTGAATACAATGTAGTCGACTTGTTCAGAAGCTAATATAAGGTGGTAAAATGATAATTACCAATATTCTCATGAATTCCCTTGTAGTCCCGTCCATGCAAAGTTTCTTCTTTGTAGGGTCCCACTTGAAGCTGGCCGTGATGAAGTCATGCTCCTGTTGGTCGGTGAATTCAGCCAAGGGGTCTCGGAGCCCCAGACGTTCACGTTCTGCGTCCTCCTTAGCAAACACGGGCCTCTTACCCGTGTAACCATGACTTCTGAGGTAGTGGTTCCCCATGTTCCTTGCCTGAAGCTCCTTGCCTTTATCTGACCTGGGCTTGGCAGCTTCTTGAGTGCAAGTCGCCTTGAACTTTTCAAAGTCCTCTTCCAAAATTGTCGGATTGTCTTCTTTAATCTAGGCGTAGGTTTGCTGGTCTACTTCAATCACCTTTTTCACCCTTTTTTTCTTGGCACTCAAGTTGTTGCTGAACTTTGTTAGGGCTTTGTTGTTTATTTTCTTCATGGCATGATCCTTCCACGGCTGCTCGATTTCATTTTCATTCCGTCCCGGGAACAAAATCTTGCATGCAACCTAGTTAGGAGCAGGTGTCTCAAAAGGTTCATTCTTCCATATTTTTGTGTCATTGATGTTAGCGGTATCCCGTAGGATGCATTCTAATTGGTTGTCGTACGTCCCTGCACTTCCTAAGGCTCTATTGGCTTGAAATTGCTATCATGCACCTTCGTGATCACTAGTCTTCTAGTGCGAGCTGATTTGGGCGGTGTGCCCTCTTTACCTTCTTCGTTCCTTCACTAGCTTCAGTGTGGTCACGTCACGAGACCCTCCGATGTTGGTGGCATCAATGTCTTTGGCGTTGACAGTGCTGATGCTAGTGGCATCATTATCGTTGGCGTAGGGACCATCGACGTTGGCAACATTGGACGTCTCCATCTCCTACCTAGTTAGATACTTGAGGTAAGCGTGTGCTTCTACCTCTTGGGTGCGAGAACGTGTTGCTTCATCATTGTTAGACAAGTTTCCTAGGGTTCAATCTAGTAGTTTAATTCTCGAGCTTTATATAATAAAATGAATAATGACTCTTGCAAAAATGGCCTATTTTTGCTTGACTGTCATTCCATTCCCGTCCCGGCAAATCTCGGGCACTCGTTATGTCTACTTTGAAGCACACGTAATGTCGAACTTCACGGAAAATTTTTACATGATGTATGCTAAAAATAGGACATAATGAGCTCCTGAAATTTGCCGGAACGGAAATGAATCAACATTCCAGCAAAACATAGGCCAATCGGAATGAGTTTACCTGCAAACAAGAACGACCTGAGGACCACAACACATTGTATGTGGCCTCTGATAGCAGTTAGGAAAGCTATGACTTTGTTCCGCCTTTTCTTCATCAATTACCGTCTACATACTATTCTTGATAATATCCAAAAATTATTACTGCAATAAAACAGAGCATTCTTATGATGTATATGCATTCCAATAAACACAGAGTATTCTGAATTTTGGGGCACCTTTTTTCACTGTAACATAACTTGGTATTGAAATGTTACAGTTTGAATACAGAAAAAATAACACTATTTCCTACTAAGATAAACTACAATATATGTATACAATAGCTACCAATGTTTTTAGGGCCAATATCTAGAATGCTAAGACAACATGTGAAGCAAAGTAACTCACTTCAGTTCTCTTGTGACACCGAATTGAGGTGTTGCAGGACACACTCTTCATTTCAGCGAGCGATTAATCAAGGAAGATCTAAAAACATTTGAATGTCCAACTATTCTAGCCAAAACCTCAGCCGACCAGGGCGGGAGGGAGATGGGGTCGAAGGAGGAAGGGATTGAGGTTGGAGGAATCCGTACCGTCGAGCCGAGCAATGCAGGGCAGAGCAGGAGCTATAGTGATGTCCCTAGGGCCAGTGAAGAAGGAGAGGTCGGGGTCGCCGGGGCGGAGTGGTCGGGGACAACATCGACGTCGGGGATGGGGTCGTCGGAGGTGAAGTCGCCGGGGTCGTCGACGCCGGTGGCGAAGGAGAGGCCGGCGTCGTCGTGGTCCATGTCGTCGAATGAGAGACAGAGCGAGGGAGAGGATCGAGAGTGAGACATAGAGGGTGGGGGATTGGGATGGGGAAGAACAGTCGGGCTATAGCCAACTTAGCTATTGTTTGTTTCTCCGAAACATGCTATAGTTAAGTTATCAATAGTGCGTGTCTACAAAACGCGCTATAGGTATAAGTTAGCTATAGTGCTTGTGTGCCTCAAACGCGCTACTGCTAACTATTTTGTTTATTTTCTAAATTCTTTTTTCTTTTTTGATTTTCCTGTTTCTTTTTCATTTTTATTTTCCTCTTTATTTTTCCTAATTGCTAATTAGGGTTGTTTAATTAGGATTAGCAACAACTCGCTCTTTGAACCAACACAAGAAAGTGGAGTTGTGCTCTCTAATAACTTCAGCGTCCGTCCTCTGCGGCCCAAAGTCATGGTAGTTCTTTGGGTGGTCTCTTTGTGCAGTGCCAAGAATGGATCTACCACATTTAGGTCTTGTAGCACTACTAAGTTAGATATGTCAAAGTCGTCATGTCGGCCCGAGCGATACACATTCAATTCCCTCCGTCCGTTGATGTGACCTTCGCCTTCCAGCCTTCCATAGTGCTTGTTGACTGGCAAACCAACAATAGGTTCTCCGACACCTAGATAATTCTCACAAAAGAAGATGCAGTCTTGGGTCATATAGCCTTGCGTGATCCCTCCATCTAGATGGGACATGTTACGAACGAATCCTTTGATGACCCCATTCATCCTCTCGAACGGCATCATGGTGTGTAGGAATGTCGGCCCTAGGTCTATGATGTCGTCAACTATGTGGACACACAGGTGCACCAGGACATCAAAGAACGTGGGCGGAAAGTACATCTCTAGCTCATTTAGTATGACAATAATCTCTTCCTATAGCCTTTTCAGTTGCTTCACACTGATCAACTTTTGAGAGATAATGTCTAAAAGTGGCATAGATCAGTAAGTGTATCACGGATGTGTGTGTCCAAAATCCCTCTAAGTGCAACCGGGTGTAACTGCATCATCATCATGTGACAGTCACGAGACATCATCCCACTGAACCTTTTTTTTCTTGGTGTCCAGATATCTGCTTATCTTCCCACGGTATATGGTACTAACTTTGATTCCAGCAAGGCACTTGACGAATTGATCGACTCCTTCAGATCTATGGTGAAGCAAGAAGGAGGGGGCAATACTCATCTCCCTTCTTTTTTGCTTTTCCCCCTATCTTTCGTCTCCGTCTCTGTCTCCGTCTCCTCCGACGACTTTTTACATGGCATGTGGAGATCTTTCCTCATATCTAACAATTCCAAGTCTTTTCTTGCCTTCGACCCATCCTTTGTCTTCTCCGGCATTCATCAATGTTCCATGCAAACTCTCCAAGATATTCTTTGTGATATGCATTTGATCAAGTCTATGAGGAGTGTCTGGATTGGGCGAGTACTCCACGTCCCACAAAAGAGCCCTCGTTTTTATTCGTCTTTCTCTGTGAGGGGAACTGTTTTGAATTCTTCAACAACTCATCAATTTTGATGCCACTACGCTTACGTTGAGGTCCACGAAGCTCGAACTTACAATTGAATATACCTCCACACATTCTCCTCAGGTCATCCTTCTCGAGCCATCTTTGATACCCCATGTGCACGATTTTTAAAGACCCGCCATCTTTCGATAGCTGATGATATGTTGTATCATCCATGCACCTGGTGCATCCACAATATACATGGCACACTTGGCCCACGACATATCCATAACCAAGATAGTCGTGCACTCTCGTGATCAATAGTACTCTCATGTCGAAATACTCTCATGTGTTATTATAGCATGTCTTGGTCGGCATTGTCCATAACGTGTCTAGCTCATCTTTCAATAACCGGAGATACATATTAATATTATTTCCTGGTTATTTTGGACCTTGAATAAGCATAGTCATATGTATGTATTTTGCCTTCGTGCACATCCAGGGGGGAGGTTGTACATCCATATAAACATGGGCGATGTGCTATGGTTGGTGCTCTGCTTGCCAAGCAGATTCATGCCATGAGTACTAGTACCAAGCATGATGTTCCTTGGATCATCTTCAAAAAAATTATATTTAGCATTTAATGCTCTCCACTAACTAGCATGTGTGATGTGTCCCAGCTTTGGGTTATCTCCATCGTCTAGCTTCACCCTAACCGCGTGGCATCGCATGAGCTTTGCTTCCTTACAATCTATGAAATAACGCTACACATGGGGGTGATGGGAAAGTACCATACGACTTTTTGTGGAGCTTTCTTTCAGGCCTTCCTATATCGTGAAGCATTGCACTTTGGGCAAATGGTTTTTTCCGCATGCTCGTTCTAATATATGATGCAATCTTTGATGCATGCATGGTATCTAATGTGCGGCAGATCAAGAGGGCACACAATTTTTTTGGTCTCCTCGCCACTAGTGGGACACATGCTTCCCGCTGGAAGAACCTTCTTTAGATACTTCAAAAGGTCATCCAAGCTTGTGTCTCTCCATTAGTTTTTTGTCTTCTTCTTGAGTTCTAGTGTGAAACTCAAGCGGGTCACCTAAAAATCACAACCATCATACGGTGGAGTCCTCGAGTCTAGCTCGAGTTGCGCCAACTTAGCCTCCTCTCCAGAAGCATCTCTGTCACTAATCGTCCTTTTGCAAAGCAGTTCTCGATATTGCGGGTCCCGCATGGCTGAAGTTAGTATAGACGAAGATTGCGGCATGTCTCCATCTCCTCCGTCATGTCCAGCCTCTTCTCCGCCAGGTCCTGCCTCTTCGACGCCATGTACGACGCCATTTCCGACGCCCTCTTCTTCGGGCACATTTTTTATCATCTCTTCGTCCGGGCCCATGTCCTTATTGTCTGCCCCGTCGACATCGTGATCATCATCGTCTTCACTTATCCATTGAGTATGACCATCCATGAAACCATGCATTAGCAGGTGTGCCTTGAATTTTCCACCCTTAAAGGGGTCAAGCCATACTTTATATTTGCATTTACGACACGGACATAAAACGTGCTTCCGTGTATTTTCATACACGTCGCCCACCGTGGATTGTCAGTATCTTTTCACCTTCCTTCCATTGATCTTCATGATTGCGTGCAGGATGCCAAATAACTTTAATTAACCATGTACGCATGCAAGCAACAAATTCATACAAAATTTTGACATGACCTTGCCTAAACATAGGACATGTCGAGTTTCCCGAAATTCATCAAAACGGAAATGAATCGACATTTCGGCAAAACATAGACAACTCATATCACACACATTTCGACAAATACAATATATAGACAACTCACACATACGCACAAACAATCACATAGCTCGGTCCTATCGCGTGTGCACAAACACATACACATATTTCCGTTCTTTCATGTTATCTCTTATTTTTCCTCACCTATATGTTGGGAGAGATCAAACCCGGTACAAAGATATATAACTCTAAGTAGGGAGAGGTAGGGAACAAGCTAGCTAGTGGGGGGCTAAAATATTAAAGAGAGGGGAGGTTAGGTCATTAGTTAATGGAGGTGGAAGTGGAGGGCTTATAACCCACAAGTATAGGGGATCACAACAGTTTTCGAGGGTAGAGTATTCAACCCAAATTTGTTGGTTCTACACAAGGGGAGCCAAAGAATATTCTCGAGTATTAGCAGTTGAGTTGTCAATTCAACCACACCTGAAAGACTTAGTATCTGTAGCAAAGTTTCAATAGCAAAGTATTGTGATAGTAACGGTAGCAGCGTTAATAGTAGCAGTGGTGACAGCAGTAGCGGTAAGGTAACTTAGCAAGGACTAGTAGGAAAAGCTCGTAGGCATTGGATCGGTGATGGATAATTATGTCGGATGACATTCATCATGTAACAGTTATAACATAGGGTGATATGTAACTAACTCCAGTTCGTCAATGTAATGTAGGCATGTATTCCGTATTTAGTCATAAGTGCTTATGGAAAAGAACTTGCATGACATCTTTTGTCCATCCCTCCCGTGGCAGCGGGGTCCTAATGGAAACTAAGGGATATTAAGGTCTCCTTTTAATAGAGAATCGGAACAAAGCATTAGCACAAAGTGAATACATGAACTCCTCATACTATGGTCATCTCTGGGAGTGGTTCCGGCTATTGTCACTCCGGGGTTGTCGGGTCATAACACATAGTAGGTGACTACAATTGCAAGATAGGATCAAGAACACACATATATTGATGAAAACATAATAGGTTCAGATCTGAAATCATGGCACTCAGGCCCTAGTGACAAGCATTAAGCATAGCGAAGTAGTA
The DNA here is from genome assembly GCF_904849725.1 of Hordeum vulgare subsp. vulgare. Lineage (NCBI taxonomy): Eukaryota > Viridiplantae > Streptophyta > Magnoliopsida > Poales > Poaceae > Hordeum > Hordeum vulgare. Next base: position 262,427,334 of record NC_058519.1, on the reverse strand, counting down.
GCAACATCAATCTTAGAACATAGTGGATACTAGGGATCAAACCCCCTCAAAACTAACTCGATTACATGATAGATTTCATCCAACCCATCACCGTCCAACATGCCTACGATGAGATTACTGACGAGCGATGAAGAGCATCATGGAATTGGCGATGAAGGATGGTTGGTGATGATGACGACGTCGATTTCCCCTCTCCGGAGCCCAAAACGGACCCCAGATCTGCCCTCCCGAGGAAGAACAGGTGGTGGCAGCGGCTCCGTATCATAAAACGCGATGAACTCTTCTCTCCTAATTTTTTCAGGGCGGGGAAGAATATATAGAGCTGGAGTTGGAGGCTGCGGAGCTACGTGGGCCCCACAAGCCTGCCAGGCGCGGCCTAGGGGGGCGCCTCCTCGGCTTGTGGGCTCCTGGCTCCGTGTCTCCAGGTAATTCTTGCGCCAATATTTTTTATATATTCCACAAAAATCCTCATAAATTTCCAGGTCATTCCGAGAACTTTTATTTGTGTGCAAAAACAAAACCATGGCAATTCTGCTGAAAACAGCGTCAGTGCAGGTTAGTTCCATTCAAATCATGCAAATTAGAGTCCAAAACAAGGGCAAAAGAGTTTGGAAAAGTAGATACGACGGAGACGTATCAAGGGAAAAGGAAGAGATGGGATGGGGGAGGGAGGGTATTAGTGGAGGTGATGGAGGGGCAAATAAGAGAGTGGATCAAGCATTTAAGGAAGAAGAGGAGGAGAGGTGGGGAAGAAGGAAGAGAGAAGAAGAGGTGGAGAAAAGGTGATGGGGGCAAAGAAGAGAGTTGGAGGAGGGTGTAACGCCCAAGATGTGATCCTATCCTTATTTCGGCGCAAGGGCCTTGACAGGGATAGAAGCGCATCTCGTCATTTCGCAAGAATGGATATCGTTACAAGTACATATAATGAAAAGATGAGTATATGGAATTGGCTTACACTTGCTACAAGCTACATCAGAGTCACATCAGTAAAATACATAATCATCATGAAGAAGAACAGGGTCCTACTACAGACAAAAATAAACGATATAAGAACGACGTCCATCCTTGCTATCCCAGGCTGCCGGCCTGGAACCCATCCTAGATCGATGATGAAGAAGAAGAAACTCCAACTGAACAATCATCGCGCTCACGTCTTAATATCACTTTACCTGTAGCTACAACTGGTGTTGTAGTAATCTGTGAGCCAGAGGGGACTCAGTAGTCTCATTTCCAAAGGTATCAATACTAGCAAAGCTTAATGGGTGAGGTATGGTTAAGTGGTGAGGTTGTAGTAGCGACTAAGCATTTATTTGGTGGCTAACCTACAAGTACAAGAATAAAGAGGGGGATGATCTACGCATAGCGGACGTGAACTACTGATGATCAAATGAATGATCCCGAACACCTACTTACGTCAGACATAACCCCACCGTGTCCTCGATCGGAGAAGGAGCTCATGAAAGAGACAGTCATGGTTACGCACCCAGTTGACAAGTATTAATTAAGCTTACTTCAAGTTATCTAGAACCAGATGTTAAACAAAGTTTCCACATTGCCACCTCACCGCGGGCACGGCTTTCCGAAAGATTTAACCGTGCAGGGGTGCTCCAACTAGTCCATCACAAACTACCACACGCTGCGACGGAATGACCTCGATCAGGGAAATCCGTGATCTCCTCGGATCCCTATTGGAAAACCTCAACCTCGAGTTAGCTCAAAGCATCCTTGGAATCCCTCGCACAAGACGCTCAATAAAGGTAAAACAAGTCCAACAAGGCCATCTGACATGCCGACAATCCCGATAGGAGCCGCGTATCTCGTTCTCAGGGCACAATTGCATGAGCATAGTGTACAGTGGCCTGATAGAAATCACCCGAGTTGCCTTGGGTTGGCCCCGCACACGACTCTGTTTTGGACCAGCACTGGCCCTCCCTGTATTATGTCGAATTACTCCTCGGGTTCATGATGCCCTATGTTTTTCAGTATTAACAAAATTATTATGTTGGGCAAATATAGTACCAATGTTGGGCCTTGCCATACGAGCTTTATCCTAAAACGAGAATCTAGGGCGTCCCCATAACAACCCCAAGCATGTTAGGAGCGCTCATTTATGGAACATAACACCGGTAACCGAAACTAAGGCGGCAAAGGTGGAACAAAACACCAGGCTAGAAAGCCAAGCGTTCCACCTTTTACCAAGTATATAGGTGCATTAAATTAAATAGCATTTAATATGGTGATATAACAAGGAACCCATGGTAGCACATGCAAGCAATTGCTCCTGCAACTAGCAATGCTAACACATGGTTAAGCAAGCGATAACATAGCCAAACAGTGGTTTGCTAGGTTGTGAACAGGTTGAAGGTTTTCATGGCAATGTTGAGAGTCTGACATTTATCATGTGGTAGGCAACTAGACATAGCGACAGAAACGAACAACTAGCATGGCAATGATAGTAATGATATCTAGGGAAATGGTCATCTTGCCTAAGATCCCGCTTGGAAGAAGAATGACTCCATGAAGCAGACGAACCGATGTAGTCGAACGGGTCCTCACATTCCGACACGCTTGCGGAACTCTATCGAGACGAAGCAAACCGGAAACAAGCATCAACATAGATATTCACCATGTCGCATGCACGACAATATGCAATCCACATATGATGCTTGATCAGCTGAATATATGCAAGACATGGCATGTCATTTCACAACAAACGAATACTACACATTAAGTGAAGTTCAATATGCAATGAGTTGCGTATTGATGAAACTCCACATACGAATTATTTAGTTTTATCCCGACTAGGTACACGACAATATTAAATGTGGTAAAACATGGCAAGACGTGAAGCGTAATTAAGCTACCTATCTAGGCATTATAAATGAGGTCGGAAACGACATATAGCATCTCCGAAATGACCTCATACGTTAATTTATAATTCTGTCCAGATCTGAACTAACATGTTTTAATATTTGTTAAACAGCAAAATAAAGAGGTTCACATGAAACTACACGTCATTCTAGTCCATTTACATATATGGAAAATCTCCAATGGAGCTACGGTTCAAAAGTTATGATCACCGCAAGATATGATGTCACGAATGCAATATGTATGTGAATATCAGCCACAAGCATTCCAAAACATAAAAACAACAAGATAATATGAATCTACACGAGATTCTAAGAAAATTTCATGTAGGACACGATCAAAACGGAGCAACGGTTCAACAAATACAAGCTACGCAAGAAATAGTCATATTCAGCCAAAAACAGCAACATGTCATTTTCTACACCCCAAAACAACAAGCTACATAAATCCAAAATTCTCAAACAAGACATGAGACAGTAGAGGGCAAGATGCACTTCAACTCCCTACTAATAACATCTAGCATGGAAGCATGGATCACTGGGAAAAGAACTCACAAAATGGCATCTCGGACACAGTTTCAGACTTTGTGAAAATATCTGTTTTTGACAGTGCAGTTTTCCATATGAAGGCATACTGACAGCAGCAAAACTAGATGCTAGAGGGAACCTAATGACATGAAAATACATAGAATGCTAGATAATCTTAAGTACTACAAATAACTCCCTTGCACGAACCTCAAAAGAGCTATAGATCACTAGCAAAACTCATGGCAAGACATCAACAAAATATAACAGATTTCAGACTTAGAAATATTTCAGCATCTCCAAATCAGCACTATTTTCTAGCATGTTGACACCAAGCAAACAACACCTAAACATGGATTTCTAAGGCCACCAAAAATACCAGGGGCTAGCACACACATCCAAGAGCATATCTCTAGTTCAAAACTAATTCATATCATGCAGGGAATAAATCCCACAAAATAGACAAGAGGGCAACATGGCAGAAATATCGTGCACGCTAACTTACTCGAAAGGTAAAACTAATTGCACAGTTAAATTATATGGATTTTTCTACCCCGAAAACATATATAACATGAGGGGTTCGAAAAATAAACTAGCACCACACATATATGTGAGAATATGTTCTAATCATGACATAGCAAACAAGCGACGGAACCCACATGCAAAAATGCAAACAACTACTCTAAAATACATGGCAAAGGGTCCCGAACAACATGAACATTTTATCTATGGTACTTGAACAATACGGACACGCACAAAAATATCTACGGAATATCTAACATATTAGGACAACACGCAAAACTAGGTAAACAGCAGGTCAAACCACTCCAAACCTGCATGACTGGATTACACGAAAATATTCTACATGGAAAATTACACGAGTTACATATTTAAATCATCATGATCCGACGCAAGGTTAATTATCTACAAGCGTTTGAAAATCTAACATTTTCCCAGAAATTAATGAATCCGAAATTCTAAAAAAACACTAATGGGCCTAAATAGGGCATGGCGCAAGATAGTATAGAACGCCTGGGGCGCGAAATAGGGCGGCAGGGGCTCACCTTGTGGGCCTGGCCCAGTCGGTGGAGAAGGCAGGCTGGCTGAGGAGGTGTGGGCTGGCGGCTCGGGGCGCTGGCCTGGTGGAGCGAGGCCGGCCTGGCCAGGCGATGCGGAGCGGGCCAGCTGGGCAGGGGCGCTGCGGCCCAGGCGTTGGCGCCTGGCTGCTCGAGCCGGTCACGGGGCGAGCGGGGCGCCCTCGTCCTCTGTTGCCCTCGCAACAAGGCCATGGCGGCGCAGGGATCGTCGGCGCTCTAGCGTGGCGGGGCGAGGGATGGCGAGGCCGGTCATCAATGGATCCTACCACGAGGGCCCCGTTCACGGTGGCGGAGGGTCGAGGCGACGCCGGGGCGAGGAGATCGAGCCGGCGGTTTCCTGGCGGCGGTGCATGGCGATGGAGCACCGCCCGATCTGGAGGCTCACAGCGGGCACGCGCAGGGCGGCGGTCGGATGCGCTGTGGACACCGGCGCTGCGGCGGCGCATGGATTGGGGGCCGGATCCGGCCATGGCGCGGGTCAGGTAGCGAGCGAGAGCAAGGCTAGGGCGGCTTTGGGCGACTGCGGACGAGCGGTGGCACGATCAGGCCCGGGGAGGGCCAGCGATGGGCTCGGGCGGGCCCTGCGTGGGAGGAGAGAGGAGGTAGGGCGCCAGGTGACTGTGGATAGAGGTGGGAGGCAGCTGGCGGGGGCATCTATTTATAGGAAGGGCCTAGGGGAGCATAATTTCGCCCCGGTTTCCACCGTATGATCGGAATCGAACGGTCTCGGACGCGGAACGGGCTAAGTGGCTATGTAGAGTAGGCTAGCCGGAGATGAGAGGGAAGTAGGCGACCCGGCAACGTGTGTGGACCCCGACTTACGTGTCGAGATCGCCGTGCTGAGTTATCCTAGAGATCAATGCTCATCGAACATAGATACCGAATAAAAGAGTCTTACATCCAAGTATCGATTTATTACAACCCATGATCGAATGGTCAAGTTCACAAGGCAGGGCCTAAGGCCAAATCATACTGATACAACTAATAGCAGAAATCATAGGGGCTAAGCGGGTGCCCATGCCATCAATCCTACACCGACAGACATTCTGACTCGGAAGCCTCCTAGTTCGCAGGGGCGTCTCCAAAGACGTACTCATCTCCAAACTCCGGTCCCTCCATGTCTGGTCAATAACATAACCAATGGCAAGCCAATGAGTACTTTCAATGTACTCACAAACAACCCATGATATGAACAATGAAAGTGAAGGTTAACATTATCATGCATCTTTGGTGGAATTCATCGGGGTGGAATGATCAAGAATATGCATCAAGTTAAAGAATTACTTTTGAAGAACAGGTTACACATATAAATATATTTGTCGAGGGTTGAGCCATCCGGGCTCACCCTATAGGCCAAGTCACCAAACTTGGTCATATCAGTACTTCCATAACAAGACCTTTTTAACACATCTCACACACACTTGGTTTATGTAGAAACAACTGGACGTAGTTTAAGAAGGATTACCTAACTGTCCTTGACCGTGGACACGGCTATTCGAATAGTTTTACACTATGCAGAGGTAGTACGCTGGACCCACGAGATCCGGGAAACTTCTGTGTCATCCACGACTTGCGGTATATAACATACCCGAGGTAAGTACCCGATCAATGCCTTTCCCTTGACGATACTAGACAAAGAGGTGCACTCCATTGGTACCCAGCCCACATGTTGTACGTCTTACGAGAACCGACCCCATCTGGATAGTATTAACCATGCGGGGACCAATGGTGTGACTGGAACTCATAAAAATGGCATAGTCGTCCTACCTAGCACGACCCCATCACGAGAGTGACCACACATCACTCCCGCCACTAGTAATGTGGCTCTTTGCTAGCACCGACCAGAGTAATCAACATAGCCCCGTCCCATAAGGAGTAACGTGGTTGTACTGGTAAGGTTGGGACGGTCGACACATCATAAATCTAATCCCATTTCCGAAACCATACTCACTCGAAATACCCGGTGCACCACGTCACCAAAAGTTGCCACCCACTCATCATCACCCTCGGGCATTAGTGGCACCCGACGGGGTTTTCATAAACCTTTTATTTCTACCAACAACATGCTCATGCTATTTACTCTAGCTTTACATGTCAACATGATAATAGCGTGACCCTCAAAGGGGTAGGATCAAGCTCAATTCATGTGCTCCGGAGGAGCCATAGGTAAAATCACCTTAGTGATTTACTGGCACTTATGATCATATGCAACGGAAATACTTGCTATCTTAACATGCAATATATCCTATGCTCAGTCATGGTCAAAGGGCTGCTTGCCTTGGTCGGCTAGGTATCCGGGATCTTCGAGGTCTTTCGCTCCGATTCCCTCATCACACGGATTTTCTATCATCGATAAAAGAATAAATAAGAAACAGCTCACTCAGAAACAGATCACAAAGTTATTTTAAAAATATTCTTTATTAATAATAAATCTAAGTTATCTTTTTGAAAAATATTTGCCTCAAATTTTCATGAAGGAACATTTTAAAAATTGACCAAATAGAAGCAAAACTATTCCAATTTAGTCCTTTTCAATATTGCAAACAAAATAGTTGTTTGAAAAATTCATCCAATCATCTCATTAAATACTACATATTTTTAGAAGAATAACAGTGGAAAAATTATATTATTACACTTGTTAAATATTTTTATAAAAATATTTGAAATCGGATTTAAAAAATAAAAGAAAATGGGCAAAGTCCCTCGCCTCGCTCGGCCTGGAACTGGGCTGGCCCATGGCCAGCCGACAGCCTGCCCAGGCGGGCGCGTGGAGTGGTTGTGGTTGTGGTTGTGGGGCGAACTAAATCGCACAAATCTGACGTGCGGGGCCCTACGGTTAGTGGTTGTGGGCAGCGTGGAGGAGGAGGCTGGGCCACCGACAGGTGGGGCACACCTGTCGGGGTCGTCTCCTACCTCTGGCCAAAGAGGAGGAGGGACACGCCGGTGAGGCTGCCGACGTTCTCAAGCCCTAACAAGGACAGGAATGGGTTCGGCATGACGCCGCCTACCTGTTGGTGGTCAGAACAGCGACGGAGAAGAAGGGGTTCGCCGGCGACGAAGCCGTGGCGGAGGAGTTTCGGGAGGTGGTCGAGGAGGTAGCTAGGGGCACGGAAATGCTCGGGCGAGTTGGGGGAATGCTTCCTAGGGTTAAGGGGATCAGTTTGGTGGGTCGAGGGACGCAGGAGCCATCGTGTAGCCAGAGATCGACCTGAGCTCCGAGGCGGAGGGGCCTCGGTCGATCTCGAGCACCGGGGCTTTGCTAGCTTGCTGGGGTGGCTAGGGAGGTGCTAGTGGTCGTGGTGAAGCTGTTTGAGGGGTACTGGAGCGAGGGGGAGGGCTATAAATAGGCCCGCGACGGTGAGCCGATTCGGGAGCACCGGTGACTCACCGTAATGCGTAGGGATATGGACATGGTTTTGGACTGCCAGAACCATCTACTACACAGGGAGAGAGGGAGGAGTCGAGCATCCGTGGCCGCGCAATCTTGGCCGGTTCTGGTGCACACGGGCATGTGTCGCACGAGCTCTAGCGCGGGAGAGGAGGGGCCCTGATGGTTGCTCGACGCACAGGGGTTGTCGAGGAAGAGGTTGGACACCTCGGGGGAGGCTGGAAGTGCCTAGAGCATTGCCCCCACCTCGGTAGCTTCCTGTAGCGCGCCCAGAGCGCAGTTTTGGCATGCCACGGCATGCTGGTGCGCTCGGAGTGTGGCTAGCCAATTGGGTCTCGTGGCAGCTTCGGCTGGTCAAGGGAGACAAGAAATACTAGTTTTATCATCCTTGAACTGAAGCTTAAACTAGGGTTTTTGGCTTTTCCACTTTGAACCAGTGAGGGGCCAGTTGACTGGGGTTGGGTATTGATACTGGCCACCTAATCTATGAGTTTGGAGCAAAGGGGTGGGGTTTAGCTATGGCTAAGATGGATTTTTCCCATCTGTCAGAAGGTACTCGACAGTGGTTTGAGGGGGTTGCACCCCAACACTGGTGCTGCAACTTAACAGGTTTGGGTTAGGTGCTAAAACATGGGGTTTCACCAAGTTTGAACTCCATTGGACAAGTTTAGCTTTGTTAACTTGAAAACACCTCCATATGACCAAATTTGTCCCTTCCAAAGAGAGTGTGGGCGAACTAAGTCGCACAAATCCCATTTTTGGTGTGGAACCCTCATTTGAAGTATTAGGCACTCGTGCAAAGTTTCAGCATCATTGGACAAACTTTGCTATGTAGAGTTGCTCTAACTTCAATCTGGATAGAAGGGGTTTTGGGTTATTTGGGGTCCTTAATCACCTTGGATCAAGGTGAAACTTTATGTGGACACCAAATATGGCTTAGGGTTACCAGTGGAATTTTCTAGGATTTTATTGAGAATATTTCCTTTGGAAATATTTCAAAAGGTAAAAACAGACAAAAATGGTTTCCAGGGTTTAATTCAATTAATAAAATATAAAATAGGGTTAAAAATCTCGTGTATGGAAAATATATGTCCTTCTAATCCTCACCAAATTTAATCATATTTTTTAAGGCAGAAAAGTATTTTTCCATGTAGGAATACCAATTGTGGCCTGAGAAATGGACATGCAATTAAATTAGGAAAACAATAATAAAAATAATTATTTTTGTGATTTTGGAATATAAAGATAATTTAAAATCAGATCACCAACTTTGAGTAGAAACCAACCTTGCTATCAAGGACATGTAGTGCATCTCAAAGTAGGGTTTTACCTTGATCAGAATCAAGTAAAGGTTTTTAGAAATAATTCAACATTGTGAAATGGGGTTTTTATAATCACATGATCACACACACAAGCATACAATGACAATGATGGCACTCACATCATTAGTTTTGAAAAAGTTTTAACAAGCTCAGAATTTTACATTAGAGAGAATGTGGTGGAAAAACAAGGTGTGACGAACCTATCCCCTTACAAGAATCTCGTCCCCGAGATTCCTAGGCTAGGTGCTAAAAAGGTTTGGGAACTCAGATCAGAGATAGTCTTCCCGCTCCCATGTTGCTTCAGCTTCGGTGTGGTTTCTCCACTAAACCTTGAAATACTTGATGGTGCGACTTCTGGTGCAACGCTCTGCTTCATCCAGAATGCGGATCGGCTTCTCGCGGTAGTTGAGATCAGGCTGAAGGTCAATGGCCCGATGGTCAATGTCCTTGTAAAGATCGGGACGATTTGGCGCTTGAAGACACTTCCGAAGTTGTGACACGTGAAAGACGTTCTGCACACCCGAAAGTTCCGGAGGTAGTTCCAACTGATAAGCAACTTCTCCACGCCTTGTCGTGATCTTAAAAGGTCCAATGAACCTTGGAGCAAGTTTCCCTTTAACGTGGAAACGCTTGGTTCCCTTGAGATGTGTAACACGGAGGTACACCAGGTCTCCGGGGATGAACTCCAGATCCCTGCAGCGAGAATCCGCATAGCTCTTTTGTCGCGATTTGGCTGCCTTTAGATTCTCTCGAACAAGTTGCACATTCTCTTCTTCCTTGTGCAAAACTTCTGGCCCGAAAATCAGCCCTTCACCGGTGTGGGACCAGTTGAGCGGGGTGCGGCAGTTTCGTCCGTACAACACTTCGAATGGGGCCATTTGGAGACTGGACTATTAGCTGTTGTTGTTTGAAAACTCAGCGAACGACAGACGGTCTTCCCATTTGGCACCATGCGCCAAGACGCATGCGCGGAGCATATCTTCGAGTATCTGATTCACTCTTTCCGTTTGTCCGCGTGTTTGCGGGTGGAAAGCGGTGCTGAAAGAGGGCTTGGTTCCGAGGGCTTCTTGGAACTTTTTCCAAAATCTTGAGGTGAACTGCGTGCCTCGGTCAGATACAATCTCCTTGGGAACTTCGTGAAGGCTTACAATACGCTCAATATAGAGACTAGCCAACTTGTTCCCATCATAAATGGTGTTGACAAGAATGAAATGGGCCACCTTGGTCAGATGGTCGACAATGACCCATATAGAGTTATGGCCTCTCCTAGACCTTGGTAAGCCGGTAATAAAGTCCATGCTTATCTTGTCCCACTTCCATTATGGCACCTGGAGAGGTTGTAGCAGTCCTGCAGGTCACTGATGCTCAGCCTTGACTTGCTGGCACACGTCGCACTTGGCAACATAAGATGCTATTTCTCTCTTCATGCCATTCCACGAGAATCTTTCTCGAAGATCTTCATACATTTTGGTACCACTGGGGTGAATAGAGTAGGGTGTATCATGTGCTTCCTGTAGGATCAAGCCCTTGAGTTCAGCCTTGTTGGGTACGCATAAACGTTTCCCAAACCACACTACTCCTTGTCCATCCACTGAGAATCCTGGGGCCTTGCCTTCTTGAATCTTCTTCTTGATGCCTTCAATTCTCTTATGACCCTTCTGGGCTACCTTGATATCATCCTCCAGCGTTGGTTTGACTTCGAGGTTAGCCAGGAATCCTGATTCTACTAGCTCCAACCCGAAGTTCTCCAATTCTTCATATAAGGCGGGTTGCCTTTCCTTGAGCATGACGCTCAAGGTGTTGGTCTTCCGGCTTAAGGCATCAGCCACTACATTGGCCTTACCGGGGTGATATTGAATGATAAGGTCATAGTCTTTGATTAACTCCAACCATCTTCGTTGCCTCATATTCAATTCCCTTTGGGTGAAGATATACTTCAGACTTTTGTGGTTAGTGTAATTTCACATCGTTTCCCTAGAAGGTAATGTCGCCATGTCTTCAAGGCATGCACTACTGCTGCCAACTCGAGATCATGGGTTGCATAGTTATCCTCATGCGGGCGCAGTTGCTGTGACAGATACGCCACAACTCTGCCATCCTGCATTAGAACGCCACCGAGCCCGGTCCTCGAGGCATCACAATATATCACAAATTCCTTGCTGATATCTGGAGTAGCCAATACCGGGGCGATAATTAATCTCTTCTTCAATTCTTGGAAGATCGCTTCACACTACGTCGTCCATTCGAACATCTTGCCTTTCTTCAAGAGCTAAGTCATAGGTCGAGCGATGCAGGAGAATCCTTCTACGAACTTGCGGTAATATCCCGCGAGTCCGAGGAAGCTCCTGACTTCCTTCACATCAATTGGCGATTCCCAGTTGGTTACCGTAGTAATCTTGGAGGGATCAACTGCCAATCCACCTGTTGTCATGGTATGACCCAAGAATCCAACTTCATTCAGCCAGAATTGGATCTTGCTCAACTTGGCATAAAGTTGGTGCTCTCGAAGCTTCTCCAACACTAACCTCAAGTGTTGCTCATGCTCTTCTTCGGACTTGGAAAAGATTAATATGTCATCAATGAATACGAAGACAAACTTGTCCAGGTATTCCATGAAGACCTTGTTCATGAGGTACCATTAGTCAACCCAAAATACATGACAGCGCATTTGTACAGACCGTACCGGGTCACGAATGCAGTCTTGGGTATGTCTTCGGGTCGGATCTTCAGTTAGTAGTATCCAGATCGGAGGTCGATCTTGGAGAATACCTTAGCTCCATTTAGTTGATCAAACAAGTCTTCAATCTTGGGGAGTGGATACTTGTTCTTAATCGTGACCTCATTGAGAGAACAGTAATCGACGCAGAGTCTGATAGTCCCATCCTTCTTGGACATGAAGAGAACAGGTGATCCCCAAGGGGACGCACTCGGACGAATAAACCCTTTCCTGAGTTGCTCATCCAGCTTCTTCTTCAATTCTGCCAGCTCTTCGGATCCCATCCTGTAAGGCTTCTTATAGATAGGCCTTGTTCCGGGCATGAGCTCAATGATGAACTCAATGTCTCGGTTAGGAGGTATTCCTTGTAGCTCATCAGGAAAGACGTCCGGGTACTCACAGACTATTGGCACTTGATCGAGTTCTACCTCTGATAGGCTGTTAACCCGTGGTTCTCGAGCGAGTACTAGCTCAGAGACATACTTGACTTTGACCCCTTGGTCGCTTGTCATGGTAATAGACCTGTTGGCACAGTCCAAGATGCTTTGATGCTTGGCCAACCAATGCATACCAAGAATTACTTCTAGGCCTTGCGACTTAAGCACAATGAGATCTGTTGAGAAGCTCGTCCCATTGATAACTACCGTGACCTTCCTACATCCTAGGTTGGTCATCAATACTGCTCCTGGGGTTTGAATTGTCATTTCCCTGCGAAGCATGGTAGGTTTTAAACCACATTTTTCTGCAAACCTTTGTGTAACAAAAGAATGCGAAGCACCACAATCAAACAATACTGTTGCTGGGGTGGAGTTGACGATGAACGTACCCAGAATGCAGTCCGGGTCTAACTGTGCTTCTTCTGCGGAGATATGATTAATCCGCCCCCTGCTGTGATACTGCTGATTGCGGGGAGCCTGATTCTTGCTTGGTGCTCCTTGACCTTGATTTCGCGCATTGGGGCACGGTGCGTCGGGCTTCTTATTGGGGCACTGCCTTGAATAGTGCCATGTTTGTCCACATCCAAAACAGCTAACTTGCGCTGGAAGATTGGTCTTGACTCTAGTGTTGTTTGGCGGATTGATTGCTGGCTTGGTGTTGACTTGCTGCTGAGGCTAGTAGTTCTGGCGAAATGTTGGATACTTGTACTGCTGTTGCTGATAGTTGGGTCTTGCTGGAGTTGACTACCATGGGTGTGGCTTCGGGTTACTTGGTCCTCCACTACCCATTAGCTTGCGCTTACGCGTGTCGTCCATAGCACGACGCTTGTCTTCCAACATAAGGGCCTTATTAACCAGATTGCTGAAGGTCCGGCATTCACAAACAACCAGCTGCTACTGCAGTGACTGTTGTAGTCCTTCCATAAAGAATTCCACTTTGGCGGCCTCAGTGTTGACGTCCTCTGGTGCGTATCTTGACATGAGGTTGAATTTCTGCAAATACTCCTTAACGGATCCACTGCCCTGCCTTAAGGCTCAGAATTCCCGCTTCTTAATGGTCATCATTCCTGGAGGAATGTGAGCAGCACGGAATCCATCTTTGAACACAGCCCAAGTGATGACTTGCCCTGCTTGCATGATCTAAAATCCATCCTACCAAGCTCTGGCTGTGTCTCCCAGACAGTGAGAAGCATAGAGAACTTTCTCACGATCATCAATGCATTTGACCAGCGCAAGGAGGTCTTCGATAGTACGGATCCAGTCATCGGCATCCAATGGTTCAGTCGTCTCTGTGAATATGGGTGGCGTAGTTTGCATGAACTCCGAGAGAGTAAAGCGACCATTGCCATTCCTGTTCTGCGGCGGGTTGTTCACCAAGATTTGAGCCAGCTGCTGAATTGCAGCATTGTTGGCTTGACATTCCTCTCGAAGAGCTTGAAGGAACTGAGCCATAGTCAATCTTTCGGGAGAAGGCGGTGGCGGTGGAACATCGTCTTGTTGCTCGTGGTGATCTCCAGCTTGAGCTTCCCCTCCGGTTCCCTGCTGCAGTCCTGAAGAGGCAGAGCCGGGGTTGCCGAAGGTGCTGTTGCGAGTAGCATTCACCATCCTGTCAGGGGAGTAGACAGGTCAATTTGCCGAACTGGCCGAAATCATGAGGGATGATGCTCTAGTAGTGAGGGGGTCTGGTGTTGTGCTAGTGTGAAAATTTTAAGCCAATGGTTTTGAAAGAGCTAATGCATTAGATTAAAATAGGCGATGTAGTCGCTCACAAGTTGCCTAAGGCATAATACGACTTGTATCCAACATGCTTACACAACACTCATGGTTCACTGAACTGATACGTGAACTCCTACGCTCGGGGAGTAACTCCTAATTGCCTACATTACTAATACTAAGTGGCAGACTGTGTGGTCTCATAAGCAGGTTCTGCGGGATCTTCGACTTCATCTTTATCTTCATCTTCATCACTGCTTCCCTTCTTTGAAGGAGTAGGGGAAGGAAGCGGACCATCACGGCGTCTCTTCGTGGGCGAGGTAGCGAAAAGATCGGTGTACTCTTCCGCGTTCAGGCGACGACTCTGAAGAGGAGTGGCCTGAAGCGGTGGTATTCCTCCTCGGAAAGCAAAGCCAGGTGGTCCTACAGGTGCTGCTTCCTTCTTCACCTTGCGGTTGTTCATATTCTCCGTGCGAAGCAGATCCTTGAATTGGTGCAGCTCTTGGCGAATCCTAGTTGACTCCTTGATCAAAAGGTGCGTCAAAGTGTCCGAGGAGAGACTGAAGTAGGTATGAAACCTCACTGCCAACATCAGATCCTCCATCTGTGGTCCTTCAAAGAACCAGCTAGTCGGGGTTTCATTAGCCTTCACTATCACGTCCACGTGATATTCCTTGGTGTCGGTGTTGACCCAGTGCTCGTGGTAGAGGAAGATGGGCGTGCGGCGTACTTGACACTTCTCGAGGCTATCGCTCAAAAGTAGAGGAAAGCCCGTCTCCAGAAGCATCTCAGGTACGGCGGCCATCTACAAGATGTAGAGGAGAGGGTTAGAAAGTTTTTAGTGGGTGCAGATTCTCAGGTTAAGGTCTATGTGCACTAATCGTCTCAGCTATCGTCCATGCTACCTAAGGCTTCCTACAGTCAAGATGGCTCTCATACCAGCTCTGTGGGGACCCCGACTTACGAGTCGAGATCGCCGTGCTCAGTGAAGCCAGAGATCAATGCTCTGCGAACACAGATACCGAATAAAAGAGTCTTACACCCAAGTACCGATTTATTACAACACATGACCGAATGGTGAAGTTCACAAGGCAGGGCCTAAGGCCAAATCATACTGATACAACTAATAGCGGAAATCATAGGGACTAAGCGGGTGCCCATGCAATCAAGCCTAAACCAATAGGCATTCTGACTCGGAAGCGTCCTAGTTCGTAGGGGGTCTCCGAAGACGTCCTCAACTCCAAACTCCGGTCCCTCCATGTCTGTTCAATAACATAGCCAGTGGCAAGCCAATGAGTACTTTGAATGTACTCGCAAACAGCCCATGATATGAACAATGAAAGTGAAGTATAACATTAGCATGCATCTTTGGTGGAATTCATCAGGGTGGAATGATCATGAATATGCATCAAGTTAAAAAATTACTTTTGAAAAACAGGTTACAAATATCAATATATCTGTCGAGGGCTGAGCCATCCGTGCTCACCCTATAGGCCAAGTCATCAACCTTGGTCATATCATTACTTCCATAACAACACCTTTTTAACACATGTCACACACACTTAGTTTATGCGGAAACAACTGGACGTAGTTTAAGCAGGATTATCCAACTGTCCTTGACCGTGGATACAGCCATTCGAATAGTTTTACACTATGCAAAGGTAGTACGCTGGACCCACGAGATTCGGGAAACTTCCGTGTCATCCGCGGCTCGCGGTATATAACATACCCGAGGTATGTACCCGATCAATGAGTTTCCCCTGACGATGCTAGAAAAACAGGTCCCCTCAATTGGTACCCAACCCACAAGTTGTACGTCTTACGAGCACCGACTCTGGACATTACCGACCATGCGGGGACCAACGGTGTGCCTGGAACTCATAAAAATGGCATAGTCATCCTACCTGGCACGACCCCATCACGAGAGTGACCACACATTACTCCCGCCACTAGTAATGTGGCTCTGTGCTAGCACCGACCAGAGTAATCAACATAGCCCCGTCCCATAAGGAGTAACGTGGTCGTACTGGTAAGGTTGGGACGGTCGACACATCATAAATCTAATCCCATTTCCGAAATCATACTCACTCAAAATACCCGGTGCACCACTTCACCAAAAGTGGCCACCCGCTCATCGTCACCCTCGGGCATTAGTGGCACCCGACGGGGTTTTCATAAACCTTTGATTTATACCAACAACATGCTCATGCTATTTACTCTAGCTTTACTTGTCAACGTGATAATAGCGTGACCCTCAAAGGGGTAGGATCAAGCTCAATGCATGTGCTCCGGAGGAGGCATCGGTAAAATCACCTTAGTGATTTACCGGCACTAATGATCATATGCAACGGAAATACTTGCTATCTTAACATGCAATATATCGTATGCTCAGGCATGCTCAAAGGGCTGCTTGCCTTGGTCAGCTAGGTATCCGGGGTCTTCGAGGTCTTCCGCTCCGATTCCCTCGTCACACGGATTTTCTATCGTTGATAAAAGAATAAATAAGAAATAGCTCACTCACAAACATATCACAAAGCTATTTTAAAAATGTTCTTTATTACGGATAAACCTAAGTTATCTTTTTGAAAAATATTTGCCTCAAATTTTCACGAAGGAACATTTTTAAAATTAACAAAACAGAAGCAAAACTATTCCAATTTAGTCCTTTTCAATATTGCAAACAGAATAGTTGTTTGGAAAATTCATCCAATCATCTCATTAAATACTACATATTTTTAGAAGAATAACAATGGAAAAATTATATTTTTACACTGGTTAAATATTTTTATAAAAATCTTTGAAATTAGATTTTAAATATAAAAAAATAGGGTAAGTCCCTAGCCTGGCTCGACCTGGACCTGGGCTGGCCCATTTCCAGCCGACAGCCTACCAAGGCGTGCGCGCCATCAGGTTTGAACCTGACGTGCGGGGCCCTGCGATGAGCAGTTGTGGGCAGCGGGAGGGAGGAGGCTGGGCCACCGATAGGTGGGGCACACCTGTCGGGGTCGTCTCCTACCTCTGGCCAGAGAGGAGGAGGAGCACCCCAATGAGGCTGCGACGTTCTCAAGCCCCAACAAGGACAGGAATAGGTTCGACATGACACCGCCTACCTGGTGGTGGTCGGAACACCGACGGAGAGGCAGGGGTTCGCCGGCGACGAGGAGGTCGCGGCGAAGGAGTTTCGGGAGGTGGTTGAGGACGTAGTTCGGGGCACGGAAATGCTCGGTCGAGTTGGGGGAAAGCTTCGTGGGGCTAAGGGGATCAGTTTGGTGGGTTGAGGGACGCAGGAGCCGTCGTGTAGCCGAAGATCGACCGGAGCTCCGAGGCGGAGTGGCCTCGGTCGATCTCGAGCACCGTGGCTCTGCTAGCTTGCTGGGGTGGCTAGGGAGGTGCTAGTGGTCGTGGTGAAGCTGTCTGATTAGTGCTGGAGCGAGTGGGAGGGCTATAAATAGGCTCGTGATAGTGAGCCAATTCGGGAGCGTCAGTGACTCACCGTGGCGCGCATGGGAGTGCAGAGAGAGGCTGGGGTTGAAACCACGGTCTCAGGACATGGTTTTTGACTGCCAGAACCATCTGCTACCGAGGGAGAGAGGGAGGAGTCGAGCATCCGTGGCCACACAACCTTGGCCGGTTCTGGTGCGCGTGGGAACGCGTCGCACGAGCTCTAGCACGGGAGAGGAGGGGCCCTGATGGTTGCTCGACGCGGAGGGGTTGTCGGGGAAGAGGTTGGACACCTCGGGGAGGCTCGAACTGGCCGAGAGCGTCGCCCCCACCTCGGTGGCTTCCTGTAGTGCGCCCAGAGCGCTGTTTTGGCATGCCATGGCATGCTGGTGCGCTCTAAGGCACTTTGGACGTGTCTAGCATCTCCTGGCACTAGCTGGGAGTATGGCTAGCCATTTGGGTCTCGTGGGAGATTTGGCTGGTAAAGGGAGACAAGAAATACTGGTGCTGTCAGCCTTGAACTGAAGCTTAAACTGGGGTTTTTCGCCTTTCCACTTTGAACCAGTTAGGGGCGAGTTGACTGAGGTTGGGTATTGATACTGGCCACCTAATCTATGAGTTTGAGCAAAGGGGTTGGGTTTAGCTGTGGTTAAGATGGCTTTTTCCCATCTGTCAGAAGGAGCTCGACAGTGGTTTGACAGGGTTGCACCCCACCACTGGTGCTGCAACTTAACAGGTTTCGGTTAGGTGCTAAAACATGGGGTTTCACCAAGTTTGAGCTCCATTGGACAGGTTTAGCTTCGTAAACTTGAAAACACCTCCATATGACTAGATCTATCCCTTCCAAAGAGAGTGTGGGAAAACTAAGTCCCACAAATCTAATTTTTTGTGTGGAACCCTCATTTGAGGTATTAGGCACTCCTCCAAAGTTTCAGCATCATTGGACAAACTTTGCGATGTAGAGTTGCTCTAACTTCAATCTGGACAGAAGGGGTTTTGGGTTATTTCGGGTCCTTAATCACCTTTGATCAAGGTGAAACTTTATGTGGACACCAAATATGGCTTAGGGATACCATTGGAATTTTCTAGGATTTTATTGAGAATATTTCCTTTGGAAATATTTATTTCAAAAGCTCAAAACAGAAAAAAAAAATGGTTTCCAGGGTTTAATTCAATTAATAAATTATAAAATAGGGTTAAAAATATCTTGTATGGAAAATATATGTCCTTCTAATCCTCACCAAATTTAATCTGATTTTTCTAAGGCAGAAAAGTATTTTTCCATGTAGGAATACCAATTGTGGCCTCACAAATGGACATGCAATTAAATTAGGAAAACAATTATAAAATTAATTATTTTTGTGGTTTTGGAATATAAAGATAGTTTAAAATCAGATCACCAACTTTGAGTAGAAACCAACCTTGCCATCAAGGACAAGTAGTGCATCTCAAAGTAGGGTTTTACCTTGATCAGAATCAAGTAAAGGTTTTTAGAAATAATTCAATATTGTGAAATGGGGTTTTTATCATCACATGATCACAGACACAAGCATACAATGACAATCATGGCACTCACATCATAAGTTTTTAAAAAGTTTTAACAAGCTCAGATTTTTGCATTACACAGAATGTGGTGGAAAAACAGGGTGTGACACAACGAGATTTTTAAAACACCGAAAAACGTGTGACTAATAACCGAAGACTGTGCCGCTACGGTCGACCGTTCGGGTACCAAACAAACTCCGATTGCGATGAAAATTGGCATGCGGCCTACCTACAACTAAATAAGACCACATGCCAAGTTTCATCCCAATCCAAGAAAGTTCTGTACACAATTTTAAAAACAGGATTTAAACGATGGCGCGGGCGCGTGCGTGTGTGGTCGGGCTCAAAACGGGCAACGACGAGAACGGAGAGAACCGACAACTAATAACGGATCCAAGTATTGAAAACTGGCAGCAACGGAGTGCCGATGCAATGTGGATGATGCACATGAAGCGATGATGAGTGCGACGGACAAATAAGCCACATGACGAAAACGGAATAAAAGGGGAATCTTCTGGGGCGTCGGTCTTGGGATGTCACAACTCTCCTACACTACAAGAGGATCTCGACCCGAGATCCAAGAATGAAAGGGGAAGACGATGAGAAAGAAGAGGTAAAACTTAGTCGCTTCTTTGACAAATGAGTGAAACCAATGACTCTTGGAGTTGCGAAGAGGTGAAGAATGATATAAGAAACAAGGAAGAATTCACACAAAATTTCGGCAGCACTTTGGTAGAAAAAGGGGACTAAAATTCGATACAATGGCAAGATCTTGAGAAGATACACAACAAACTAACTAAATTGAGCAAGTGAAGAATAAGATCTTGAAAAGACAAAATGATAGATTGAACAGAGCAACATCATAAGATCTCCATTACAAGAATAGAACTAGATCTTGGCAAGAAAAGAACGAAGAAGAAAAATGACACTACTACGCCAAGAATCTTGAAGAACACCTTGAGAATGAAGAGATCTTGAGCCGCCTAATAGAAAACTTGAATGAGGTACCAGAATAATTGACAGACGAATGAATAGACAACAATTGAGAAGAATTTGAGAACGAAAGTTGAAGGCTGAGAACGAAGAAATCTTCTGAAATGATGGCCTTCGGAGGATCAAGAAATGAAACAAACTCAGAAAAGCACCGGATAGCAAGAAAGAGATTCTCATGATTCGGAACAATTCAAGATGATGCCACAAGGCTGAAATGATGAATCTTCAAGAGAATGAACCAAGATTTGAGAGAAACACTCCTTCGGTCTTCCAAGCTGAAAATGATGAGAACGGACAACACCAAAATAACTAAGACACTCCAAAATAATGAATAATGAAAGGTTGAGACAACGATGAGAATTCATTTTTTAAGCAATCTTGGAGAAGGAATATGACTGATGAACTTCATACTTATGCCATAATTGAAAAGAATTAGAGGTCTCCCGGAAAAGATTAGAAGAGCCAGGAAATATCATGGGAAAGAACATGTGGGTTATGGGCCCACTCAAAGGAAACCACCGGATGAACGGATTCCTTAGAAGAGAGATATTGCACCGGTATAAAGAAAACTTGATGAGGTTAGCACCTCGAAATAATTGAAAGAATTGAAAACAAGAAACTTCTGAGAACAATGCTCCGGATTGAATAGAGAGAAATGACAACAAGAAGACTTGATAAGAATTTTCAACATGGGAAAGAATTTAAAGGATGAAAAGGATATTGTGAACACGGGTAACTTAATTGAATTCAATAGAAAGATAACAAGATTGAATAAAGATGAACACGAAGCTCCTGAGAATCTTCACAATGAATCACCGGATATGACACGGAAGAAAAGATAGCGGAAGCAAGAATTAAAAGAAGACACTTGGATGAAAATTGAATCACTTAAAAAAATGGCGGGAGGGCAGGGAAAACAAAGACAACTTGGGACAGAGGAGAAGAACTCCAAAAAGAAATGAGAGATTGATCTTGCAAGTTGGAAAGGTCGAATTCGCCTGAAGGAAGCACACCGGTTGAAAAGAATTGACACGATGACTCCGGTTGAAAAGGAATTGATATGACAATTGATTAAGGAAAAGGATTAGCACTCTCATAAAAATATAAGAACACCACTTAGGAAAGATCTGAAATCACCACTTGACATCGAAGCAACTCGAATTACCATACTCCAACAAAACAAAGGATGAGGATTACGAAACAAGCCAGAACAAATTCATGAGAGAGATTCCGTCCGATATTTTCGTGCACAGGATAGCATGGGCTCGATCTCACAGTAGCCATCATGTACAAGGCAGTGCACACAACATACGAAGCATCCCTGAGTCGTAGCAAGCTACAAGGACTCTTTGAGACACAACGAGAACCGTTGTAAGACGACCGTGAACAAACGAATCCACTAGATGTCGAACCCCAACCTCACATCATGCATCTGCTGGAAGATTGCCCTATAAGTAACTACTTGAATTCCCACCTAAGAACTCCCGAAATTTCTGGTCATGCAATCTGGTCCATGGATACAAGGAGTAATATATCACTCAACTCCTATACTAACCCGTCCAGTGTATCACATCCGTCAACACATAACCAGAATCTCGGAACTTCATCTATCTCAGACACTCGTAATCACAACGATACTAAGTACGGCGATACATGCAGACTCTCTACACAAGTACTGGGGAAGCTGGACTCCTCTCGCCACTACTAGTATTGAAGCACTTTCGAACGCCCTTCGTTCTGAGATACTAAGAAATCTGAATGATAATGATGTGCTCGAGAATCCCCTCGAGCTCAACACCCCGGAAGAAATCAAGTCAGACAGGAGGCACCAAGACAGAACTTCGTCACATCGACATCATATAGATTCCAAAAATATCCGCGTGATCCTAAAACAATTGAGTGAGAAGAGGAGTAGAATTAAAATTCCTAAGTTGTGAACCTCACTAAAGCATAGACGAGGAGAAAAAAAGAAACCTACTCTCCGACATAACTAAGACCCAAAATAGTTTTTACTAGACTCGACTCTGCCAAGTTCGATCAATCAAGGGGGCTCCTAGGTCGGTACTGCTCTGATACCAACTTGTAACGCCCAAGATGTGATCCTATCCTTATTTCGGCGCGAAGGCCTTGACAGGGATAGAAGCGCATCTCGTCGTTCCGAAAGAATGGATATTGTTACAAGTACATGTACTGAAAAGATGAGTATATGGAATTGGCTTACACTCGGTGTTGGGGATATTACCTGCGGTATGACCCGCCCTATTGGGTCAGGTCAGGAAAGTGGCGACTCATACATACATGGTTAGTGTAAGCCTTGGCCCAAGCCTGAGGCGTGTTGAGAGATCTACTTCAGAAGGCTACCAGGGCCATGAGCCAGATGGCGTTTCAGGATTGATAAAGAAGATAAGTCGCCAAGGAGGTTTCCTAGATTGGAAAACACGGCGGCTTAGTGATATGGAAGGCCACGATTTGTAACGTGGCCAGGACTTTTGTAAACACTAGGGTCTCGACCTGTATATAAAGGCGAGTCTCTGGGGCAGATAGATCAGGTTAGAAATCATCGAGAGCTAGGTCAGGCGAGTCACGCCCTCCTTGTAATCGAATCCACCATCAATATACACAAAGCAGGACGTAGGCTTTTACCTCCACACGAGAGGCCGAACCTGGGTTAATCTAAGTCTCGCTTCCACTCACCCCCTTTGAGTTGCCACCAAGGTGCGATGGCTCCTTCACTAAGTCCTTTCACGAGGACATCTGCCGTGAGAAAACCACGACAGTTGGCGCCCACCCTGGGGCTAGTGCACGGTGGAGTTGAGTTCTCAAAGGTAGCCCTTCCGGGGTCAGGAGGCTACGGGGTTGGCATCATGATGAAAAGCCACCGCGGAAAATACTACATCGACAACTCGCAGTGCGGGCCTGAAGCCGATTCAATTGAATCTGGATACAGGGTCCCCTTCGGCAAGATCCACGTCTTCATTGGCAAGTTTCGGGCGCCCGTACCAGAGCCGGACACCTTCACCGACATCGTCGAGCCGGCCCGGTGCGCCCATCCCATCAAACGTCAGGTCAGAGGATGCTACACTTTTGTTGGTTTTACGCACGGAACCGACTTACCGGACGGGATGGTAATCCAGGAGATCACCCTCGTCAACTTGGATGACGAGTCATCCATGGGCGACACAGATTCAATCTGCCCTCTCTATGAGGGACAGCTCGGAGGGTTACCACAGGCGGCAACTTGGAAGACTTCGCGGGACCGCATCGTCAAGTCGCCATCTACATGACGGGGGCGGCACGGCCTCAGCCAAACCCGGCCGAAAACAATGAGACTGGCGGGTCGTCGAAAGCTCCGGCTCAGGTCATGGCAGACTTGGCAGCAGAGACGACGAAGCTCATGGCGATCGCTGTGACAACAGAGAACCAGGAAACAATCAACGCCGAACTGGAAAAGCTGCGGGAGGAGATGGCCAAGACTCAGCGGGACGTGGAAGCGGAAGCTGCTAGGATGGCAACGCAGAAGGCCCGGATCACCGCACAGATAGAGCGTTTGAACACTGAAGGCTAGCGGCTTGAGCGACAATAGCGGGCCTCCGATGCGATCCACTAAAGGAGACCTCATGGCTGCCCCCCGGCCGATCTAAACCCGACTCGCCTCTTCGACAGATCGCATACCCCCGGGATGGGGCCTGATCGACCTTGCGGCCGCACCAGGGGATGATCCGTATCGCCCACCGCCTAATCCGCAGCCAACCCAGCCAACGGAGGCTCGTGTGCCCCGTGTCCAGACACCACGGGGTCACTTCTCGAATCCCGTGGACAACGTGCTGGCGGCAACCCACCACCTGGAATCTCTCCGAATTTACGGAAACTCCTCGGCTGAAATGCAGGCGAGAAACGCCATGGAGATGCTGAAAACGGCGGTGGTCGAACATGTGCAATATTCACATAGCCATGACCGGTTACACTCCATGCCCCAGGCGAGTCACACCAGGAGTCGTCATGATGACCTGCCTGCGGTGACCAGCGAGCAACGGCGTCTGCCACAGACCAACCCGCCCGAGATGCACGATACACGAGCTCAAGATCTTGTGGATACGGCACGAGCCGCTCGCTTGATGGAGACGGCAGCTGTGGCGGGTAAAGGCTATCTGGCTTACACCCAGCCTCCTCCCGCGTCGACCAATACAGGCGACAGGAACGTTGGGGTGCCCTGTCTAATGCCCTCCCTCCGCAACGAGCATATGCCAAAGGATTTCAAAGGACCGAGAAAGGTACTCAATTACACACAAGATCTCGAGCCAGGATCGTGGATCGAGAGTTATGAGCTCGCAATGGATATGCTTGATGTGAACGAGGCGGTCTGCACCAAGTATTTTACCATGATGCTCGAGGGAACGACACACACATGGTTGAAAAACCTGCCGCCCAATTCATTCCACACCTGGGCCGAGTTGAAGGAACATTTCATCAAAAACTTCCGAGGAACCTGCAAACGCCCGATGACCATCGTTGACCTTGAACATTGTGTCCAACGCCTGGATGAGTCGGCCCATCATTGGACGCGACGGATTGCAGAGGTCATTCATTCATTAGATGGCATCTCGGCGGCTCACGCAGTGCTAATTCTGGAGAAGAATTGTCATTATGAGCCTTTGGTGCTGAAGCTTGGGTGACTCAAGCGTGAGGTGCAGGACATGGGCGAGTTGATGGATACCCTGACCAGGTACGCCGAGTCAGACGACACTAAAGATCCCGGGGAAGATGACGACAAGGTTAGCACCGCCAGGAGAGGCGAGTCGTCAAAAGGCCACTCCCAATTCCAAGGGCGGAACAACCACAACCACGCGGGACAAAGTAAAAGAAGACAGTAGGAAGGTGTCACGGATTTCGTCGCTAACACCAATGCCGGCAACGGGAACCAGCGCCAGAAGCAAATGGGCTTCAGCGGGAAGAAACCACACAACTATCACGAGATGCGCACAGCCCACAGCACGCCACCGCCGAAGGGCCGTCTACCCATTCCTGGGAGGATTACTATGTGACGCAGGAATTCCGAGCTGAGGCACTCAAGAAAGGTCAAGGAGGTGACCAAGGCGGGCGTCAGGAACAGTTCAGCACGCCTGGGTCACACCGAAGCCCGTTCGGTGGGTTCCCCAACCCGGGCCCACAGGGTGGGTCACAGTCTAACATCGGGCAGTACCAGGTTCACGATCATCAGCGGTACAACACGCAGGGCATGTTTCACCAACCGCCCCCGCAAGGTGATCCCCAGCAGCAGGATGACAATGGCGGCTTTCAGAATAATCCTAAGCAGTTGAACAACGGGCAATATCACGTGTTCACCACCAGCACTTGCAAACAGGACCAAAAGGTGAAGACATAACTTTCAGCGTGGTTGAGCTGGCACTCCCTAGATACCTCAATTGGTCTGAACAGCCCATTATCTGGAGTAGGGAAGATCACCCGCCCCGGGTTGATAATCCCGACGACTTGGCTTTGGTCGTGGCTCCCTAGGTTGGAGGTTACACCCTTGCCCAGGTCCTTATGGATGGTGGCAGCAGCATTAACATCTTATACTTCGATACTTTTCGGCGAATGAATTTCTCGTAAAAAAGACTTGATGACCTCTTCCACGGTCTTCCACGGTATTGTTCCGGGTAAGTTGGCATACCCTGTTGGGAGAATAAAACTTAACGTAGCTTTTGGCACGGAGTCTAATTATAGGAGCGAGTCCCTCATGTTTGTGGTGGTCAAGATCAAGAGCCCTTATCAGGCGCTGTTCGAAAGACCGGCTTACGATCGCTTCATGGCCCACCCATGTTACGTATACCTCAAGCTCAAAATGACCGGCCGTAAAGGGACTATCACGATCAATGGGACAGCAAGATAGCCCAAGAATGTGAGGAAGGATACGCGGCTTATGCCGAGTCGACTTGCGCGGCCGAGGAGCTCAAGTTTCACCAGGCCAATGTTGACCCGGCAGATATGACGCCACTCAAGAGACCCACAATCAACTCAGAGCCGCCCCTCAAGTTTAAACCGACGGCTGACACGAAAGTGATAGACTTCACACCTGGCGACTCAACCAAGTAGTTCACCATTGGGACGGGTCTGGATCCCAAATAGGAAAGTGCGCTCATCGAATTCATCCATGAGAATCAGGACATCTTCGCATGGAAACCTTCTAACATGCCGGGTGTGCCGAGAAAATTCGTTGAGCACCATCTTAATATTGACCCTAAAATAAAGCCGGTTCGGCGGTATCTTCGCCGATTTAATGAGGAACGACATAAGGCAATAGGGGAGGAAGTCGCCCGACTCTTGGCCGCTGGGTTCATCATTGAGGTTTTCCATCCCGAATGGTTGGCTAACCCGGTTCTGGTTCTAAAGAAGAATGGCACTTCCCGCATGTGCATCGACTACAGCGACCGCAACAGGGCCTGCCCGAAGGACCCCTTCGCCCTTACCCGCATTGATGAAATCATTGACTCTACGGCGGGTTGCGAGCGATTGTGTTTTTTGGGTGCCTACTCAGGATACCACCAGTTCAAGATGGCGGTGGCGGACCAGGAGAAAACGTCCTTCATAACCCCCTTTGGAGCTTTTTGTTACATGTCCATGCCATTCGGGCTCAAGAGCGCGGGGGCGACTTATCAATGTTGCATCTAGAATTGCCTGCACAACCAAATTGGACGCAATGTTCACGCCTACGTTGACGATATCGTCGTCAGGTCCGAGAAGAAGGAATCACTTTTGGAGGACCATAGGGAGACTTTTGACAATTTGCGGGTGTACCAGATGAGACTTAACCCTACCAAGTGTGTTTTTATGTTCTCGCGGGAAAGTTATTGGGTCTGGTGTCAAAGCGAGGCATTGAAGCTAACCCGGATAAAATTGAAGCGATCACTTTGCTAGGCAAGCCGGCCAATATCAATCAAGTTCAGCGCATGGCGGGTCGCATCGCGGCTCTAAGTCGCTTCATAACTCGCCTTGGGGAAAAAGCCATCCCTCTTTATCAGCTGCTTAAGAAAACTGATCATTTCGTTTGGACGGATGAAGCCAACGAAGCCTTTGAAGCCTTGAAGCAATAATTAGCTAAGTCACCCGTATTGGCTGCTCCAACTGACAAAGAGCCTATGCTCTTGTACATCGCGCCTAATGCTAAAGCGGTAAGCATGGTAGTAGTCGTCGAGCGCAAAGAAGGGAAGGAATACCCGGTTCAACGACCAGTCTACTTTATCAGCGAAGTCCTAACCCTCTCCAAACAACGCTATCGACATTAGCAGAAGCTGGTTTTTGGGGTGTTTATGGCGAGTCGGAAGTTGAAACACTACTTTTAAGAGCAACCTATCATGGTGGTTAATTATGTCCCCCTTGGTGACATTATACAGAATCGAGAGGCAACTGGACGGATTGCTAAGTGGGCCATTGAGCTAGGACCTCACCACGTGTGGTATACCCCTCGCACAGCCATTAAGTCTCAAGCACTAGTGGATTTCATCAACGATTGGACCGAGTTGCAGATTCCAGAAGACTGACCTGATCACACATATTGGACTATCCATTTTGACGGGTCTAGGCAGCTGGAAGGCTCGGGGGCTGGCGTGGTGTTGACTTCGCCTCAGGGTGACAAATTTTGCTATGTACTCCGACTCATGTTCCCGTGTACCAACAATGCGGCAGAATATGAAGCTCTGCTCCATGGGTTGCGACTTTCCAAAGACATGAATCTCAACCAAATCAGATGTTTGGGTGACTTAGATCTAGTGGCATAACAGGTTTCTTGCACGTGGGATTCCATAGATCCCTTGATGGCGACTTATAGACGAGCCGTGTTGGACGTGGCAGGTCATTTTCATGGCTATCAGGTGGATCACATTGATTGTCGCCTTAATGAAGCGGCGGATGCTCTTTCACGACTCGGTTCACAACGTAAGCCGGTTCCCCCTAATGTATTTTTGGATATATTGCATAACCCATCAGTAAGGCTGCCTTCAGAGGAAGACTTGGCGGTTCCAGATCCCGAGTCTCAATTAGTGGCGGCTCTCCGTGCTACCCCCGATCGGGAAATTGCCTACATAGCATATCTGGCACGAGGCAAGTTACCTGCTGATGAGTTGTTGCCCCGCCAAATCGTCCGTCGATGCAAGTCCATGGTCATACATAACGGCGAGTTACATAAGCGAAGCACTTCTGGAGTATTTCAAAGGTGTGCCTCTTCCGAGGAAGGATCTGTGATTCTTAACGAGATTCATGCAGGCGACTGTGGTCATCATGCCGGGTCACGCTCCCTGGTATCCAAAGCCTTTAGGCATGGGTTTTATTGGTTGACAGCTCATGCAGACTTCGAGGATATAGTTTGCCGATGTGATGGTTGCCAAAACATTTTGGCGTCAGTTGCATGTGCCGGCTCAGGAATTACGGATGATCCCCATCACATGGCCATTTGTAGTCTGGGGGCTGGACATGGTTGGTCCTTTCAAAATGTCGTCCAACAAAAAGACTCACCTATTGGTGGCGGTTGACAAGTTTACCAAGTGGGTTGAAGCAGAGCCAGTTAGTAGCTATGATGCAGAAACGACTGTCAAGTTCCTGAAGAAGTTCATTTTCTCCTTCGGGTATCCTCATAGTACCATTACTGATAATGGTACTAATTTATCAAAAGGTGGAATGCAGGAGTTTTGCAAAAGGGAGCACATCCGGCTTGATGTTTCTACGGTCGCACACCCTCAGTCCAATGGACACGCAGAGAGGGCGAATTCCTTCCCGGGGTACATTCCATAAGTACCATAAGCCTTTTACACCTTTTTCTACGGGTTTTACACCTTTTCTGGTCTACGGGGCAGAGCCAGTATTGCCAAGTGACATCAGACACGATTCATCATGAGTCGGTGCTTATGTGGAACAGGACAACGAGTTAGCACGTCAAGATTCGTTGGACGCTTTAGAGGAGGAGCGTGATTTCGCCGCCTCGCGATCGGCGATTTATCAGCAAGACTTGCGAGGCTACCACAGCCGCCGAGTGAAGAGCCAAACCTTTCAAGAGGGCGACTTAGTGCTCCGGTTGATTCAAGACCATACTGGTATGCACAAGTTATCCCCGCCATGGGAAGGACCCTTTTTCATCAGCAAGAATCTCCGTAACGGTTCATATTACTTGGTGGATCTTTGCCCGGATAGGCCAACAACAAAGGTTGAGACAAATCGCCCACGGAACATCGCCCACTTGCGGCCATACTACACTTAGAGCCATAGGCTCCTTATTTATGTTTACAACTTCGAATTTGTAATCTTTTATTTATCAAGCAATAAAGCCGGCGCCCACAAACTTCGGGGTCCTTTGCCGTTTCAGCTTCTTGAAAGCATGAGTCTTTATTGTTCTATAAGACGTCCAAGCATGGATGCTATCAGCATCAAAGAGCATAAGTCACCATGCTGCACTTATTCCAAAACTGGAAACTGGTAAGCCAAAGAGGACCAAAGTTGCCACGTTGCATAGTTCAAACATGGGCGCCTTATATGATTTTGAGAATTAAGCTGGCTTACTTGGGGGCTACTAGCTCCCAAGTCGTTTTGTAGTAAGAGCGTATACGTTTCTGCAATCCTATGTCTGGTTTTTCCCTAATCATAGGTCACTTGGGGGCTTCCACTCACTGAGTTCAGCCTGAATACCCTCTTGGCTAGCGAAAAATTAACGCATTACAAATGGTTATACTGAAATGTGTGTTGGACAAATCGCCCTATGGTCCCATGTACTCTTGGCAAGTCAATCCGCCTTTGGACCCTGAACTTGCCTTGGTTAAAACATGAAAGGTACTGGCAAGAGCCAACGCATGGAAAATAGACAAACCATTGGTTCACTGAACCTGCTTCAGTGAAGCCTGACTCGCGCCTGATCAGCCGGTCTAAATAATTTGGGTTGTTGCAAAAGCCTTCTTGGGGTAGCACTAGAGTTTTGCAAACTCGTCCTATCCTGTCGCAACTCATCGAGCCGACAAATTTTATGACTATCCTTGTGGCATTGTCACAAGGTTTTATAAAAAGTTTTATAAATCGCCGCGACTCACTGAGTCGGTTCCTTGTTTATAACTCGCCGCGACCCACTCAGCCGGCTTATTACTTGCTGCGACTCATTGAGTCAGCTTATTGTGTTTTCCCTCATAAACAGGTTGAAAAACTTTTCGTCAAAATATGACACAGGTTTGGAAAAGACGAGTCACATTGATTAAGGTTGAAACTTGCAAAACATCCAACACAAGGTATGGTTGTGATACTGTTTTCCTGATACCTAAGACTATTACATGGCTCACTGGGCCACCCGGGAATCATCTCCCGGTCAGAAAGAAATCAAAATATTCTTGGAGATTCGAATTCATGCTAAGTCAGTTCAAGTCGCCTACGGGTCACCCTGCTTCAAGCTTTCGCCGTCTTCGATTTGTAAGTCGCCGAGTTTCCAATTGCAATTGGTCAAGGCGACAAACTCGTATTCATCGCTCAAGATGGTAGACAGATCGACATCAAAGTCAAAGGGATTCTTACGGCGTCGTGGAGTCAGGATGGTGACTTCGTATGAAGGAGTCACCTTTTTGTTGCTCTTATCATAAGCCGCCTGGTATTTACCTAAGTCCAGGCTAGCTGCTAGCTGAGTCGCCATGGAGTCAGACTCTTTCACACAATGGTGGTAGTATTCTTTGGTGAACTCCGAATCATCATCTTTCAATTTTGGACAGCCATCAGCTACCTCCTCCGGCTAAAGTTCGGGAGCGTATGCCAGACACCGGCTTAAAGTGGTCAGTGCTCCTTTCCGGGGGTCTGACCTTTTTAATTCTTCCACTTGTGGTGGCAATGTCGACAGGCAACCCAACATGTGTTTTATGGACTTGATGGGATCCTTGTTGCCCATCACGGCCTTCCTGGTCATTATGCCTCCCGTGTATAACTACTTTGTGAAAGTGTAAATCTCCTTCAGCTTCAGAATGCAGTCGTTCTGCAAGTTGGCGGCTCACGGACCTACGAAGGAGGGAATGAGATAATTAGCATTTGCAATGTGCTTTGCATCCCTTTTCAGATGAAGGGAATTGATCCTTACCAAAGATAGCTTGGGTCATGTTGGAGATATGATGTTTTAAGCCAGAAAGTTCTTGAAGAGCGGCTTCTAGCTTCTCCTCAGCTTGTTCCGTCCACTTCAAGAGGGCGGCTTGCTCAGCGTGGGCTTTCTTTTCAAATTTTTGGTGTCTAGTTTTCATCTTCTCCATGTCAGCAAGGGCCAGGCGATATTTCTATTCAGATTTAGCTCGAGCATCCTGCTGTTCGGCTAAGTTTTCCTTTAAACCAGCCAAGGTTGAGTCGGCCCGAGTCAAGGATTCCTGCAAATAAAATTTGGGGAAGCAAGTTTCAGAACTATTGCAAGCAACATACCTGACACTTGGGGGCAAATGTATGATTATTTTCAAAGTCATACCTTCATTCAAGACCCGGCTCATCTTTCAAAAGATGACCCGTCCCTTGGGGCTACAGGTTGAAGAAGTTTTTTATTCAAGACCCGTCTCATCTTTCAAAAGATGACCCGGCCCTTGGGGGCCACAGGTCGACGAAGTTTTGTATTCAAGACCCGGCTCATCTTTCAAAAGATCACCTGACCTTGGGGGCTACATGTTGAATAAGTTTTATATTCAAGACCCGGCTCATCTTTCAAAAGATGACCCAGCCCTTGGGGCTACAGGTCGACGAAGTTTTATATTCAAGACCCGGCTCATCTTTCAAAATATGACCTGGCCCTTGGGGGCTACAGGTCGACGAAGTTTTATACTCAAGACTCGGCTCATCTTTCAAAAGATGACCCGACCCTTGGAGCTACAAGTTGAAGAAGTTTTTATATTCAAGACCTGGCTCATCTTTCAAAAGATGCCCCGGCCCTTGGGGGCTACACATTGCTGAAATGACGCAAAAAGTATGATTCATCATGAATGACCCGCCCTTTTCGGGGGCTAATGGGAGGATATATTCAAAAGGATAAAAATGTCATACCTCATGTTTGACTCACATCAAGTTGGCCAGGCTTTTTTCTATCTCTCGGCTAACTTCCAAGCGGCTCACAAAACTGGAGTATAATTTATCAAACTCCAATTTTTCATAATGGGGAAGCTTCAGCTTGGTGATATCCTTCTCTAATGTTGGGGCGTTTTTTGTTGTATGCTTGGTTAACACCGCAGTTGCAGGCTTAGAGTAACCAGTACCAGTAACAACTATTGTATCTGGGTCTTCAGGCGCCTTGGAAGAGCTTGGCGGGATGACATTTTCAGTTACTTCCTTCAGAGGGCTTTAAGGATCAATCCGGACATCAGGAAAATCATCCAAAAGGTCATCATGAGTCGCCGTTGGTTCTGCACCAAATTCTGGGACAGAGGCACTCATACCAAACACTTCAGCTGCCTTAGGAGCAGAAGAGGAGTCGCCAGTTTTCCTTTTCTTTGCTTGTGCTCTGAGATGTAAAGGCACCAAAGTTAAGACAGGCATCAGTATTGGGAAGGAGAA
This sequence comes from Hordeum vulgare subsp. vulgare, assembly GCF_904849725.1. NCBI lineage: Eukaryota > Viridiplantae > Streptophyta > Magnoliopsida > Poales > Poaceae > Hordeum > Hordeum vulgare. The sequence goes on along the minus strand of NC_058519.1, from coordinate 262,394,756 downwards.
AAGGCTAGTAAAGGAACTTGCCCCTGAACACGAACCATTGGGGGGAGAGTCGACATTGCTGAGTCGCCGGATGAAGGAGATGAAACCTGACAAACAAGAGTTCAAGGAGTGAACGAATGGCGAGAAAATCTTACACAAGAAGATACTCGTGGGAACGTACCTCACTTTGCCATTTTCGACCAGTTGCTTTTTTGGGTAACCCAGACACTAAGTCTCCGTAATGGCTTCAGGTATGGCGTTTAGGGGTGTAACTCGCCTTCTTCAAAAGGAAATTGGAGTCCAGATGAGCATTCAGGTGAGACATGGGAACTTTTCTACAGATCCGCCTGGCCGGCTTGGGGGAGAAGAAGTTGAGTCGGAAGAAATAGAAATTACCTCAACACCGTCATCCTGGCTCCTGTAGTCATCATCCTAAGGACAAAGGTAATGGAGCATAAGTATAAGACAGAACGCAGTAATAAGGAAAAGGTAATTTTTACCTCTGATTGTTCTTCGGTGGCCCGAGACTCGCCAATGACAGATGACTCCTTGGCGGCGGCTTTGCCCTTGTTCTTCTTCTTCTTAGGAGGCGGCTTGGTCGTTTTCTGGACAGTCACTTTGGGCTTTTGAGACCAAAATGCTGAGCCCCTCTGATTGATATAATGACAGTTCGGATCAGGAACATGGGTGAACATATTGAAAGAATAAAAGGAGGCGACTTGGATTGTTACCGCTGGAGCCGGGTTGGAGACGCAAAAGGGCTTGAGCCCAATCTTGGCGCAATTCTCTATGGGCTCGCTACTTAACTTCTTGATAATTTCAATAATGTCTTCTTCAGTAAGTCTTGTATGGAAGAAGCACTGGGGTGGTTCAAGCTGCCATCATACTCGCACATCAGGCCGTCCCGGCGACTCAAAGTCAGAATCATCCACTCCACCCAACAACGGATTAGATCAATCCAAGTAAGCCCATTGTTGGTCAAAGACCTTAGCTTGGAGAAAGCAGGGATAAATGTTGATTCTTCTTTTCAGTTAGTTTTTCAGGCAGCTTGAAATCCATGGGCAAACGTTCTTCTCTCAAACCAGGAAGTGGGTTCTCGTCGGGTGGAGATGTGTCGCGGCAATAGAACCAAGACTCTGCCCAACCTTTGGGATGATTGGGCAGAACAACAGATGGGAACCCGCATTCACGACGTCGTTGAATGTTAACTCCCCAAGTTCCAAGCAGGGCCCGCTAGTAAACTCGGTCTGGCGGTTCAGATGGAAAAATTTCCTAAACAGTAACACTATGGGTTCTATCTGTAGGTAAGCTTCGCAAAACACTTGGAATTGGTAGATATTGTTGATGGAGTTTGGCCCCAAGTCTTGAGGATGAAGGTTGAAAAAGTGCAAAGCATCTCTGAAAAACTTTGAGCCAGGAGGCTTGAAGCCTCGTTCGAGGTGATCGGCAAAAACGACTACTTCGCCCTCGGTGGGTTGAGGAATTGTCTCGCCTAAGGCAGTTTGCCAGCCAATAACTTCTTTCAGGTCAAGATAACTCGCCTTAACAATCTTATCAAGATAAGTGTCATTGACTTTGGTTGGAAGGCAATTGCATTTCGAGATGCTGCCCATAACTACAAAAGGAAGGAACATGGCAGATTATCAGAAACCACGGAGTGGCAACTCGCCAGTTAAATGATCTATGGTATCTCTGCGGGGATATTACGACTCCTCAGCTAAAATGATCAAAGATGTATCTATGGGAATGTTCTAACTCGCCATGGTGAAGGGAGATGGGTTGCGTCTCCAAAAAGGTTCTTTCCTTAGGAACATTCTTGATTGGTGACAAACATGTTTCTAACATCAATTGGTAATTTACGGATCTACGAGCGTTTCTAGTGAAGAAAAATAACGCTGGCTCAGGGATCGAACAATACAAGAACACGGAAGAACACTGTGAAAAATTGTGCGTAGATCTATGATCTGTAGAGAAACAACGGATTGATAGGAGACTTAATAAGAACTACCGCAATCATTATTTCATGGGTCTACGGTACCGCATCTAGATTTGACGAGAAGCAAGAACATGAGGCGTTCATGGAGTTCTAATGGCGCCCTAAGAAATACGAAGGTTCGGATCTACCTCTACTAAGAAAGGGAGATTTACCTGGAGGAAGAAGAAGATGCCCGGCAAGGAAGTCCTGCGACGACGGACGCACCTTCGACTGAATCAGGAAGTGGCCGGATGGTGACGATCTGCGGCAGAGCTTCAGCGGTGAAGAAGCGGTCGAGGGGTGGTTGGAGAAGACGATGCGTCTGGAAGAAGGAAGTGGGGGTACGTGGCATTGCCTTCCCCTGCCGCTATTTAAAAGCCTGGGGCCGGAGACGAAACGGCAGGCGCGGGAATAGAGGCGACAGATTGAAAACCAACAGTGATGGTGCCTCGATTTTCGGGATAATAGTATGAAGACGAAAAAAAGATCCGTTGGGAGTGATGTCATCGAATCCCGGAAATGGAGGAAAAAGGTGATGTCATCAATAAGTGACCTGGCGGCTCACACAATTTGGGAGAGATGGCAGCTTGTCACCTATCAAAAGGATGGGAGTAGTACGAGTCGCACAGGATGAGCATGGAAGTTTATTGGCATGAATAAATTCAAGTCAATCTAGGGCCTAATGTTGGGGATATTACCTGCGGTATTACTCGCCCTATTGGGTCAGGTCAGGAAAGCGACGACTCGTACATACATGGTTAGTGTAAGCCTTGGCCCAGGCCTGAGGTGTGTTGAGAGATCTTCTTCAAAAGGCTGCCAGGGCCCATGAGCCAGATGGCGGTTCAGGATTGATGAAGAAGATAAGTCGCCAAGGAGGTTTCCTGGCTTGGCGAACACGGCGACTTATAGATATGGAAGGCCACGATTAGTAACGTGGCCAAGACTTTTGTAAAACCTAGGGCCTCGACATGTATATATAGGCGAGTCTCTACGAAGATAGATCAGGTTAGAAATAATCGAGAGCTAGGTCAGGCGAGTCACGCCCTCCTTGTAATTGAATCCACCATCAATATACACAAAGCAGGACGTAGGCTTTTACCTCCACACGAGGGGCTGAACCTGGGTAAATCTAAGTCTCGCTTCCGCTCACCCCCTTTGAGTCACCACCAAGGTGTGATGGCTCCTTCACTAAGTCCTTTCACGAGGCCATTTGCCGTGACAAAACCACGACACTCGCCACAAGCTACATCAGAGTCACATCAGTAAAATACAAAATCGTCATGAAGAAGAGCAGGGTCCGACTATGGAGGAAAATAAACGATAAAAGAACGACGTCCATCCTTGTTATCCCAGGTTGCCGGCATGGAACCCATCCTAGATCAATGAAGAAGAAGAAGAAACTCCAAATAAACAATCGTCACGCTCACATCTTAATATCACTTTACATGTACCTGCAACTAGTTTTGTAGTAATCTGTGAGCCACAGGGGACTCAGCAATCTCATTTCCAAAGGTATCAAGACTAGCAAAGCTTAATGGGTGAGGTATGGTTAAGTGGTGAGGTTGCAACAACGACTAAGCATTTATTTGGTGGCTAACTTACGAGTACAAGAATAAAGAGGGGGATGATCTGCGCATAGCGGACGTGAACTACTAATGATCAAATGAATGATCCTGAACACCTACTTACGTCAGACATAACCCCACCGTGTCCTCGATCGGAGAAGGAGCTCACGAAAGAGACAGACACAGTTACACACAAAGTTGAAAAGTTTTAATTAAGCTTACTTCAAGTTATCTAGAACGGGATGTTAAACAAAGTTTCCACGTTGCCACATAACCACGGGCACGGCTTTCCGAAAGATTTGACCCTGTAGGGGTGCTCCGACTAGTCCATCACAAACTACCACATGCTACGACAGAATGACCTCGATCAGGGAAACCCGTGACATCCTTGGATCCCCATTGGAATACCTCAACCTCGAGTTAGCTCAAAGCATCCTCGGAATCCCTCGCACAAGATGCTCGATAAAGGTAAAACAAGTCCAGCAAGGCCGCCCCACGTGCCGACAATCCTGATAGGAGCCGTGTATCTCGTTCTCAGGGCACAATCGGATGAGCACAGCGTAAAGTGGCCTGATAGAAATAATCCGAGTTGCCCCGGGTTGGCCCCGCAGGCGACTCTGTTTTGGACCAGCACCATCAGCACAGGCCCTCCCTGTATTACGTAGAATTACTCCTCGGGTTCATGACATCCTATGATTTTCAGTATTAACAAAATTATTATGTTGGGCAAATATAGTACCAATGTTGGGCCTTTCCAGACGAGCTTTATCCTAAAACGAGAAGCTAGGGGGTCCCCATAACAACCCCAAGCATGTTAGCAGCTCTCATTTATGGAAGATAACACCGGTAACCGAAACTAAGGCGGCAAAGGTGGAACAAAACACCAGGCTAGAAAGCCAAGCCTTCCACCTTTTACTAAGTATATAGGTGCATTAAATTAAATAGCATTTAATATGGTGATATAACAAGGAACCCATGGTAGCACATGGAAGCAATTGCACCTGCAACTAGCAACGCTAACACATGGTTAAGCAAGCGGTAACATAGCCAAATAGTGGTTTGCTAGGTTGTAAACAGGTTGAAGGTTTTCATGGCAATGTTGAGAGTCTGACATTTAACATGTGGTAGGCAACGAGACATAGCGATAGAAACGAACAACTAGCATGGCAATGATAATAATGATATCTGGGGAAATGGTCATCTTGCTTGAGATCCATCTTGGAAGAAGAATGACTCCGTGAAGCACACGAACCGATGTAGTCGAACGGGTCCTCACATTCTGACACGCTTGCGAAACTCTATCGAGACGAAGGAAACCGGAAACAAGCATCAACCATGATATTCACCACGGCACATGCACGACAATATGCAATCCACATATGATGCATGATCAGCTGAATATATGCAATACATGGCATGTCATTTCACAGCAAACAAATACTACACATTAAGTGAAGTTCAATATGCAACGAGTTGCATATTGATGAAACTCCACATACGAATTATTTAGTTCTATCCCGATTGGGTACACAGCAATATTAAATGTGGTAAAACATGGCCAGAGGTGAAGCGTAATTAAGCTGCCTATCTGGGCATTTTAGATGAGGTCGGAAACGACATATAACATCTCTGAAATGACCTCATACGTTAATTTATAATTCTGTCCAGATCTGAACTAACACGTTTTAATATTTGTTAAACAACAAAATAAATAGGTTCACGTGAAACTGCACGTCATTCTAGTCCATTTACATATATGGAACATCTCCAATGGAGATACGGTTCAAAAGATATGATCACCGCAAGATATGATGTCACGAATGCAATATGTATGTGAATGCCAGCCACAAGCATTCCAAAACATACAAACAACAAGATAATATGAACCTACACGAGATTATAAGCAAGTTTCATGTAGGACAAGATCAAAACGGAGCAGCGGTTCAACAAGTACAAGCTACGCAAGATATGTCATCTTCTACCAAAAACAGCGACACGGCATTTTCTACACCCCAAAACAACAAGCTACATAAATCCAAAATGCTCAAACAAGACATGAGACACTAGAGGGCAATATGCACTTCAACTCTCTACTAATAACATCTAGAATGGCAGCATGGATCACTCGAAAAAGAACTCACAAAATGGCATCTCGCACACAGTTTCACACTTGGTGAAAAATGTCAGTTTTTGACAGTGCAGTTTTCGATCTGAAGGCACATTGACAGCAGCAAAACTATATGCTACAGGGCACGGAATGACATGAAAATTCATAGCATGCTAGAGAATCTTAAGGACTACAAATAACTCCATTGCACGAACCTCAAAAGATCTATAGATCACTTGCAAAACTCATGGCAAGACAACAACAAAATATAACAGATTTCAGACTTGGAAATATTTCAGCATCTCCAAATCAGCACTATTTTCTACCAAGTTGACACCAAGCAAACAACACCTAAACATGGATTTCTAAGGCCACCAAAAATACCAGGGGCTAGCCCACACATCCAAGAGCATATCTCTAGTTCAAAACTAATTCATATCATATGAGGGGTTTGAAAAATAAACTAATCTAAAATTTTATGATTTTTTCAACCCCGAAAACATATCTAATATGAGGGGTTCGAAAAATAAACTAGCGCCACACATATATGCGAGAATATGTTCTAATCACGTCATAGCAAACTAGCGACAAAACCTACATGCAAAAATGCAAACAACTACTCTAAAATTCATGGCAAAGGATCCCGAACAACATGAACATTTTATCTATGGTACTTGAACAATCCGGACACGCACAAAAATATCTACGGAATATCTAACATATTAGGACAACATGCAAAACTAGGTAAACAGCGAGTCAAACCACTCCAAACATGCATGCAAGTTGCGAAATATTATTCTACCCGAAAAAGTACAGCAGTTACATATTTAAATCATCGCGATCCGACGCACGGTTAATTATCTATGGGCATTTGAAAATCTAACATTTTCCTTGAAATTAATGAATCCGAAATACTAAAAAAACACTAACGGGCCTAAACAGGGCATGGCGCAAGATAGTATACAACGCGTAGGGCGCAAAATAGGGGTGGCAGGGGCTCACCTTGTGGGCCTGGCCCGGTCGGTGGAGAAGGCAGGTCGGCTGAGGAGGGGCTGGGCTGGCGGCTCGGGGCGCTGGCCTGGTGGAGCGAGGCCGGCCTGGCCAGGCGAGGAGGAGCGGGCCAGCTGGGTCGGGGCGCTGCGGCCCAGGCGCTGGCGCATGGCTGCTCGAGCGGGTCAATGGGGCGAGCGGGGCGCCCTCGTCCTCCGTTGCCCTCGCAACAAGGCCATGGCGGCGCAGGGCTCGTTGGCGCTCCGACGAGGCCGGTCATCAGCGGATCCGGCGATGGGGGCCCCGTTCCCGGCGGCGGAGGGTCGAGGCGATGCCGGGGTGAGGAGATCGAGTCCGCGGCTTCCTGGCGGTGGGGCATGGCGATGGAGCACCGCCCGATCTGCGGGCACGCGCAGGGAGGCGGCCGGAGGGGCACGGCGGTCGGTTGCGATGTGGACACCGGTGCTGCGGTGGCACAAGGGTTGGGGGGCGGATCCGGCCATGGCGCGGGTTAGGCAGCGAGCGGGAGCGAGGCTAGGGCGGCTCTGGGCGACTGCGAACGAGCGGTGGTGCGACCAGGCCCGGGGAGGGCCGGCGATGGGCTCGGGAGGGACCTGCACGGAAGGAGAGAGGAGGCAGGGCGCCAGGTGGCTATGGGAGAGAGGTGGGAGGCGGTTGGCGGTGGCATGGATTTCTAGGCAGCTAGGGTTTGGCTAAAAATGGTAGGGAGGGCATCTATTTATAGGAAGGGGCTAGGGGAGCATAATTTCGCCCCCGTTTCCATCGTATGGTCGGAATCGAACGATCTCGAATGCGGAACGGGCTAAGCGGCTATGTAGAGTAGGCTATCAGGAGATGAGAGGGAAGTAGGCGACCCGGCAACGAGATTTTTAAAACACCAAAAAACGTCTGACGAATAAACGAAGACGGTGCCGCTACGGTCGACCGTTCGGGTACCAAACGAACTCCGATTATGATGAAAATTGGCATGGTGCGTACCTACAACTAAATATGACCGCACGCCAAGTTTCATCCCAATCCAAGAAAGTTTTATACACACTTTTAAAAACAGGATTTAAACGATGCCGCGGGCGCGTGCGTGCGTGGTCGGGCTCAAAACGGGCAACGACGAGAACGGAGAGAACCGGCAAATAATAACGGATGCAAGTTTTGAAAACTGGCGACAACTGAGTGCCGATGCAATGCGGATGATGTGCATGATGCGATGATGAGTGTGACAGACAAATAAGCCACATGACGAAAACGGAATAAAAGGGGAATCTTCTGGGGCGTCGGTCTCGGGCTGTCACAGAGGGGGAGCATTGAAGGAAGACGAAAAGGAGGTGGGGAAGAAAGAAGGAGGAAGAAGAGGAGGTACGTCAAAGGTGGTAGATATGTGGCTCGCGACCATATCAGTTGCACATGTTTGTACATAAGCGCTACTACTATTTAAACTAGGAGTAGTGCCGCTTGCACATACACGTTGTTGTTAAGTGGGGCCCGCCACCGTAACCGTAGGAACTTACCAGTAGCGCTTTTTGCCGAAAACACGCTAATGATTATTAGGTTAGCAGTAGCGCGCCAACAGAGAGCACACTACTAGTAAGTGGGACCGACGAACTTAATGGTCGAAAAATATTTGTAGCGCCCGTCATAGAAAGCGCGCTACAGATATGCCATTAGTTGTAGCACTTTTTTTACACGGTGTTGCTAATTTTTGCTCAACATGGGGTACCTTTGCCCACTTAGCGGTAGTGTTCTTATGAAGCACAATCGCTACTGATAAGATTTACCAGTAGTGACTTTTTCCCTGGGCTTAGTGGTAATTAGAAGTAGCGCTTGGCCTATAACAGGCGCTATTAGTAAGATTCTGCCGATGAGCTTTTCCCTAGTAGTGATTGGTTCCATCAGTCATATTCCTTCTCCAAGGTTGTTTTCAAACTATTTTCATCATTGGCTAAACATTTTTCTCATTCATTATTCCGGAGTTGTAACAACCCGAAACCGACGCTCTAGAAGATTCCCGTTGTATTCCATTGTCGTCGTGTGATTTATTTGGGTATTGCATTCAGCATGTCATCATGCCATCAATGCCATCATGTCATAAAATTTTCTATAACTCAAATAAATAAGTTCCATGGATCTTTGATCCATTTAAACTGAGGGACATTCACATGGTGATTTCTCTTTATAACTTATAAAATATCCTCCCAATATTTTATGGAGCTACAATAAATATTCCATCAATTGGTATCAACCAACACACTTGCATAATAAATGTTCATGCCTTTTCCACTCCAAGTTGGTCTCAAAACTGTGCCCATGGTTCCTTTTGTAACCTTCCCAAGCTCCACCAAAGTTCTCTTCATTTTTTTGGACTCTTCAAAACCTTGCCCTAGTTCAAACCATTGGAATTAATTCAAATGAGTTTGAATTTAAAACTTGTATTCATGCAACTTCTATTTTTCTTGGGTCAAGCTCATTTTTGTGAGTCCAAGAAAATTATCCTCATGTCTAAATTCTACCTCTAACCTTCCTTTCTTCTCCTTTCATCTTTGCTATTTCCTGTTTTGGGAGATATCAAACACATTAACGTACGCGAAAGGGACGTTCTCTCGTTGCATCCACGTCGCATTAGCTAGAGACAAAAAGGAAAAGAGACTGGCCAAGTTCGCTTCGTCCAGAAGCCCCTTCTTTGACTACGCCACTTCCTTTCCTCATTTTCCCTTCACTGCTGCTGCCGCCTCACCCCTATTAGCCCTTCCCATCTCCTTCGCCGCTGGCGACTGGAGCTCCACCGCCGCCGCCGTCGCCGCCGCCGGCTTCTCCGCACTCATGCCCTCTCCATCTCTCGCCCCGAACACCACCTCGTCCAGCTCCATCTCTCCTGATCTTCTCGGTCTGGATCTCAGGAGCACGCGGGAGAGGGGGATGTTCACGTTTCTGGGACGAGACAGGGTGGTGGTAGCTTCCCACTCGAGGAATGCACGGCGCAGTGGACCAAATGCACTAGCAATGGACAAGACTGGTATGGTGCTTACGACGCCGGGAGGCTAGGCGGTGGAGATGGCCAGATCGCCTCGTCCCCGGCCTCGGGCATTAGCGTAGGTGTGGGAACTGCTGCATCCAGGTATGCTCCTCTCCCTCAACATCCATTGGATGCACTGCCCCTCAAGATATACGGACATAACGACTACGTACTTACTCACTCTCTCAGTTCAATTCAGTTTAGGATATTTTTACATTTTTATTGTTGTGCCGTTGATTGCATATTCTTGCAAGTGAATGTCTTATGGTAACTATTTTTTAGTGTGCTTATCAAAGGTTGGACCTTGGTTGGGATTTGATTGATTCTGTCCATGAAAATGGTTGCCAGTGTATCACGTACTGATGTGGCTGATCCCTACTTGGTATGTTCATTTTACTTGTGTGACTGCGGCTGTTCTTGCAAGGATGAACAACTCGCACCTTGTATGGTGTTTGTTTGTTCGTGTGTGATAAGATAACTGAATTTTTAACACCTAGCTAGCACAGTCACACCAAACAAGCCAGCTCAATGGGCGGTTATATGTCGACAAGTAGAGAACAAAAAGGATTCGAAGGGTTAATTAAGTTCAGCAATAGTTGACATATTGTGTATCATCACTTGCGTATCCATGTACTACCTGGAACTGGGAAAAAGAAGGTGAAATAGTTCAGCAATAATTGACATATTGTCGCTTCTATAAACCATCTCTAATTTTTGTATGCAGGTTATTTCATCTTGATTACCTGCATCAGATATGTCCTTTTCTTGCCCATGCAGGAAAATGTGAAGACATCACCCTCAGTTACCTGCATCAGAAGTATGGAAATTTTACATTGTGCATAGTTTTCTATGGCTGTGATAGAACAAATAGTTTGACCAATGCAGTGGAGAGGAGAATACAACTTCGTTGTTATGGGTTGGTGGGGCCAAGTCTGCATGATCAATTTAAGTTTGGCAGCAGAAATTATCTCTCAAGAATGTACTTGTGCTTGTCGATCAGATGGTACTACGTACATATACAACAACCATTTGATGTCATTCCATCTTGTTGCCTCCATCAAACTTCTTGTACATTGCAATCAAGAAGCAAATAACTCTGTACTTGTCCTTAATTAATTTTCATGGACCTCTGCTCCATAGTTGCTGCCCATATTGAAGCTTGTTTTTCTGCACAAAACATTTCATTGTTTTTTGCCATACATACATTTGGATTTCCATCCTCCCCTCTCTCTGTTATTAATTAATTTTCATGGACCTCGGCTCCATACTTGCTGCCCGTACCGAACCTTGTTTTTGTGCACAAAACATTTCATTGCTTTTTTTTCATACATACATTCAGATTTCGATCTTCCACTCTCTGTTTTATACACAGAGAGAACCATGCTGGCAGCACAACAGTGGTTCAGTAGATAGGCTGTGCAAGAAAGTTTAAATTAAGGACTATAATTCTCATACTATGGTTTGCAGAGGTATATCTTGCAAATTTATCAAAGTACTGTAAATCTGTTTTGTTCACGTAACTACTTGGTTCTCCAATTTTACTGATGCATTTTATTCTTATATCTATCTGATTTCTGAACTGGTTCATGTGTTGGCTTAAATAGTACTTCCTCCATCACAGTTTATAAGACATGCGCGTGTACCTAGGTCGTTAATTTGACTTATATAAAATATATTGTTTAACATAAAAATTATATCATTAGAAAATAGAACATCTAAAGTTTCTAATGATATATTTTTTTATAATATATGCCTCTTATTAAGTTGGTCAAATTAACGACCTAGATACACGTGCCGGATTTATAAACTGAAACGGAGGGAGTATGTAAATTAGTACTCTATATTGATTACCTTTTTCCTTCCATTTATTAATCTCATCTTCCGCGCTAGATCTTTTTAGCTCTAACATAGCAACAAGAAAATCTATCTAGGATGGTCATATCACATTTGTTGTACTCTTTACTCTCTTTTTGCTTATCTTGCAGTCACATAGCTACCTTGTTTCTCCTGTTGCAAACCTATGTGATAATGGACATAAGGAAAATGAGAGGCAAAGGCGAGACCCCACTATCATTGCTTATGTAACCTGTAAGAATACATTCTCTGAGTGTGTTGCTTTTACACATCTCTTATTTTAAAGTTCCAGTTAGCAACTTGCACGTATCAATACTAAACATCCATATAATTTGAGTGATGAAGCACACAAAAAAGTGAAAAACGTATGTCCTTATATGGCACCGCCCCAACTTTCGTTGAGGAGGCCCGCGATGGCGGGCCCCAACCACTAGTTAGAGAGTAAGAGAGGGAGGACCAGTCCAGCCAACCCATCCATGCCGGCCCAAGGCCCAGCCGCCCCTCCTAAACCTAGCACCAGGGAGAGCCTTGGCTCGATCCCCATCCCTCCTATCTCCCCTCTATTCCTCTCATCTCTCCCGACGACGCCACCATCCCTCCCCAACTCCCACGCGATGCGCGCGGCAAAATTGACAAAAATGACCCCTGGGACGAAAGAACTCACGGATTGACCCCTCGGGAGAAATAATTCACCGGCCTGACCCTTTTGTGTGGCGCCCGACACCTCGGCGCCACACTGTACTGTGTGACGCCTAGGGGTTAGGCGCCACACCCCCGACCACGTGGTAGGGAGGGCCCCACCCCCAGGCAGTGTGACGCCTAAGCCGCAGGCGTCACACATTGTAATGTGTGGCGCCTGACCCTTAGGCGCCACACACTGACTTACAGAGCCACGGGCCAGCCCCCTCCCCACCCCCCTCCCCACCCCCTCCCTCATTCAAACAGAAACTTCCATTGCGGCGGCTGGCTCTCATCCCCTTCCTAATCCCCTCCCCCATCTCCTTCAGATCTGAGAATTTCTTCCTTGGATTGATCCCCCAAGGTAATGTCCTCCCCCATCCCTTCCCTTTCCCATCCTTCTATCCAATTTTATTATGTTTTGGTTGAGTTGATTGATTTTAGTAGATTGATTTGAGTAGGTTCTTAGGATTTGACTAGTTAGGACTTGGTTGAGTATATGAGTAGTTAGTAGTTAGTAGTAGTAGTAGGTATAGGAATTGCATTAGGTTTTGGTTTTGGTTGAGTATATGAATAGTGAGTAGTAGTAGTAGTTAGTAGTAGAGGTAGGTATAGGAATTGTATTAGGTTTTGACTAGTTAGGATATGAGTTAGGATTTGACTAGTTAGTATATGAGTTAGGATTTGCATTAGGTTTTAACTAGTTAGGATATGAGTTAGGATTTGACTAGTTAGTATATGAGTTAGAATTTGCATTAGGTTTTAACTAGTTAGGATATGAGTTAGGTTTTGACTAGTTAGGATATGAGTTAGGATTTGACTAGTTAGTTGAGTATATGACTAGTTAGTAGTTAGTAGTAGTAGTAGTTAGTAGTAGTAGGTATAGGAATTGCATTAGGTTTTGGTTTGTAGTTAGTGGTAGTAGTTAGTATTAGTAGTAGTTCATATGAGTATATGAGTCTTATTTGAATATTAGTAAATGAGTAATTTTTTGTGATTTGTAGGATGGTGTGGCTTCTGAATGATGTTTATGACGCTGAACACCGGGCCTATTTCATGTCGGAGAAGAAGATGGTAAGTAGAAAATGATTAGTAGATTAGTAATATTTTGAAAATGTAATAAGCACTTGATATCTTCTTCTCCTATATGTTTGCAGGAGCTTACGCCCCTGAAGATACGGTCTCATGGGGCATCCTCTGTAATGCATTACGATGAGCGGTACATCTCGTACATCGAGATGACGGGACTCCTTCCATTCGTGCAGCTTGTGAGTCGGTCAACTCCAAATCTGAACGCTGCGGCAGTCACAGCACTCATTGATCGTTGGAGGCCTGAGACACATAGTTTTCACCTCTGGACCGGAGAGATGACGGTTACTCTTCAAGATGTTTCCATGATCACCGCTCTTCCCATCGAGGGGAAGCCACTATGTATGAGCACTGATTCTGAGGGATGGCGGCATCAAATGGAGGCTCTTATTGGTATGTCGCCGCAGGAGCCGGAGGTGGAAGATGGAGGGAAGAAAGATAGAGTCCCTGCCGGCGCCACTTTCACTTGGATTGCCGCCAACTTTGCTCATTGTCCTGAGGACGCAGATGACGAGGTCATCCAGAGGTATGCTCGCGTCTACATGTGGTACGTCATCTCTAGGACTATCTTTGCGGACGGCACAGGCAAGAATGCTCCTTGGATGTGGCTGAAGGCGTTGACTGTTTTGGACAACAAGTTCAGCTGGGGCTCGGCCGCACTGGCTTACTTGTATCGGCAGGTAATAAATTGTTAATATTAAGTACTCTTTGTTATCTTTTTCTGCTAAACTGATGCATGTTTGTTGTTACTTGTAGTTGGACGATGCTTGTCGCAGGACGACAAAGGACGGTGGAGTTGGTGGTTGTATGCTCCTACTTTCAGTATGGAGCTGGGAACGCCTACCTGTTGGACGCCCTAAAAGCTCAAAGTGGAATACCTGGGATGACCACGACAACCCTGTACGGCAACCTACATGGGCTTACAAGTGGGACTTGGTATCGGAGGTGGCAAGCGAAGTGAACCTATTGTACAAGCAATACACCAACGAGATGGATTCGCTTACCCCCGAGCAGGTAAGATGGTTTCAGAGTTGACTTCCAGCTTCTATGTTGTGAGTGAATTGAATTGTGGTATTCATCTTGTGTTGTAGGTTGAATGGGAGCCATATGGTGTCGGGACAAACTTTGATGATGCACACACGTTCGAGCTGAATCCACTATGCGTGCAGGAAAGACATCTTTGGCTAATGCGTTGTCCCCTAATATGCAATTGGGCGGTTGAGTGGCCTCTCCCGCATCGTGTGCTGCGTCAATTTGGTTACTTTCAGCCACACCCGCCGGAGTGGGTGGACACGGACACACAGCTTCACAGGTAACAAAAAGTAATTAGTGATTAGTTTTGTTCTTAGTGTTGAGCGAGCTACTGATGTGTTTTGTTCAAAGCAGGTTGGATAGGAGGAGGCAGCGAAAAATCAAGGACTGGCAGAAGCATCATAAGAGCTACGTCCTTATGTTCGAGCAAAGTGTGCAGGCAACTTCGAGCATACAACGAACCCAGTACCGTCAGCATTGTGCTCTTGCGTTCAGCAACTACCTAAGATGGTTTCAGGAGAGTACTCATGTCGAGATTTGTCCGCCGGCTTACGAGGAGGACATATTGGAAGAACCCACTGAGTACGATGAACTTGCCCAAGGCGGTTACAGCAAGTTGATTCGCGAAGGGTACCAAACTTCCTTCGCCCCTGTCCTGAACTTTGTGGTAAGTGTGCTCCCCTATGTAAATTATGAATTCTAGCGGACCTATTCACTTGCATTTATTTGTTGTCATTGTCTTGTGATCATAGCGCAAAGAGGTCAAGAAACAAGCTGACGAGTCCGAAGATATTCTAGATAACACACCTGGAGGAAAAAAGGGAGAATCTGCACTTCGTCTATTCATAAAGGTGTTGTGTCATTATTATTATTTTGCCCACGAATGCAACATTATAGGTTACCTAATATATGTCATTTATATTTGAATCTAACAGGAACAGGGCAAGAAGTTACGGCGCCTATCCAACATTTTAGGTTGCCGTGACCCTGAATATGTTTCACCTTCGAGATCCGGTTCATCCGAAAGAAATACTCTTGACGATTCGGCTTCTTCGGGCGCTCGTATGGATGATGGTGACATTACCCAAAGAAATACTCAGGAGGATGATGTTGACACTCCTCAGGTATGACATAGCCATGCAGTTTGCACTTTCAACCTTCAGCCTTGAACCTTCAAATTTGAACTTTCAACCTTCATATGTATTAGGCTGCGGACGACATGACGTTGAAGGCTTTCCAACGCTCCTCTTACATGTTGAAGCCCAGGAAGGAATTTAAGCGCTACTCACCGGATGATTATGCGAAAGGGAAGAATCCGGTGGCCGGGAGCTCTCGTTTGTCAAGGATGAGAAGCAGGGAGGATGAGGTTGAGGATGACGATGACGATGAGTCCGATGACCCGGATCAATTTGTGGTTGCGAGAAGGAAGAAGCTAGTATCCAAGAGGGGACGAGGCTCTAAGTGATTTGTAGTTGGTGTTGCACTTGTCGAGCTGAACTATTTACTGTAGTCTTGAACTATTTCGAGTTGTGAACCATTTAGTTCTAGTTGCAGTTGTTGAGAACCATTTAGTGCTGTACAAAGATCCTTATTGCTGGAAATATATTGCTTTATTGCTGTCAAAAGATCCTTATTGCTGTCAATATATTGATGTATTGCTGTTCTAAGATCTTTATTGCTGTCAAAAATTGCTTTATTGCTGTCCATATTCAGTTCCAGCAGGTTTTCACATGTGTGGCGCCTAAGCCTTAGGCGCCACACATGTGCAGTGTGGCGCCTAAGGCTTAGGCGCCACACATGGGCTTATACAGCCTCAGCGCAGCCCCTCCCCACCCCCCTCCCCCAGTATAAGTCCATGTGTGGCGCCTAAGCCTTAGGCGCCACACATGTGTAGTGTGGCGCCTAAGGCTTAGGCGCCACACATGGGCTTATACAGCCTCAGGGCAGCCCCTCCCCACCCCCCCCTCCCCCAGTATAAGTCCATGTGTGGCGCCTAAGCCTTAGGCGCCACACTACACATGTGTGGCGCCTAAGGCTTAGGCGCCACACACTCTGTCATGCCTAGAACTGCATCTTAATGGAGGAGGATTCAAAAATAGTGGTGGAGGAGTTCAGATACATACGTTAAAACATACAACACAAAGCACATAGTAGTGGTGGTGGAGTTCAAACATACATATGGTTCTTGAAGTAACTTACGTCCAAAAGTGCATACATAGTGGAGTTTCATTGTCATAAAGCGCGGAACCAAACAAGGTTCAACAAAACATAGATTACAAGCATCCGGCTCTATTGGGTCCAGCAAGGCCCCTTACCCTTCTTCTTCTTCCTCTCTTCTTCCTCTTCCTCTTCCCTTTTGCGCAGTTTTGAAGCCTCTTCCTTAACCCTCTCCGTGAAGCGCTGATGCTCCCGCTCTCTCTTTGCTGCGGCCTCTGCCAACATCTTCTTAAAGTTAGCTTCATATTCTTTTTTACGTTTCTCTAGCGTCTTCCTGTCATTCTCCTTTATCCTAGCCTCATATCGCTTATGCTCAAGGAACATTTGCCACTCCTCATCCCTCTTTGCCTTATCCTCCTCATCCTTCTTCTTTCGCGCTTCCGCTGCATCCTCCTCTCTCAACTTCTTTGCAGCCCTATCCATCAACAGCTGCTCCTCACTGGCTGCATCCTTCTCCTCCCCCCACTCCGCTTTTGCCTTGTTTGGCTGAGAAGCGGCCATACCTACAAAACAGGCATCATAGCTCATAGTTAGTAAAATAACACACAAAGGAGCATCAAAAACAACATGATAAAGATAAGTGAAATATGTGACATACGGAAATGGTCCTTGTAGGTATCCACGCATACCAATCCTAGTAAGTCCACCACCTATCCCACCACTGCCTCTAGCACCACCA
Source organism: Hordeum vulgare subsp. vulgare (assembly GCF_904849725.1). Classification (NCBI taxonomy): domain Eukaryota; kingdom Viridiplantae; phylum Streptophyta; class Magnoliopsida; order Poales; family Poaceae; genus Hordeum; species Hordeum vulgare. Next base: position 262,377,563 of record NC_058519.1, on the reverse strand, counting down.
TGACCTATCCCACCCCTGCCTCTAGCACCACCACGACCTATCCCACCACTGCCTCTACCACCACCACTTCCTCTAGTAGCACGTCCTCTAGTAAGCCCAAGTCGGCTAGGAACACGTTGAGTAGGAACTTGTTGGCTCGTGCTTCCTTGACCCGTCCCTTGTTGGCTCGTGCTTCCTTGACCCGTCCCTTGTTGGCTTGAACTTGGTTGGCTAGGACTTGGTTGGCTAGGACTTGGTTGGCTTGACTTGGAATCATTGTTTTTGGACTTCTTCTTTCGCGCCGTACACCTTTTTCTGTTGTGCCCTGTTACACCGCAATCTCCACATTGTGATCTCTCAGTAGGCTCTTGGAATTGGTTGTTCCCCATTTCTCTGCCACCACCATGGCCCCATCCATCCATGTCTCCTCTAAAACGCTTTGTCTTTCGTCTTCCCAGTTTCACAACCTTCCACTCTGGGTCGGGCCATAGTTGTACTCCATGATACTCCGGCCATTGTGATTGGTCAAAGTATGGTTCAAATCTAGGAGCCCATGTATGCTTCGTGGTCATGATCGAGAACTCGGACTCCCTCACGGTTAGTGGATGGTTGACGTCCACATTCCTACTGCGAGCTGCCGTGTACAAATGCGAGCATGCGAGATGAAGCAACCTTGGTATCCCACAAGAGCAATCACACAAGGATAAAGAAACCTTGAACGCCCTGTTTCCGTGTTGCTGGCCATCGTTTCTCGTTCCTCCGGGCTCATTCACTTCGTATGTCCAATCCTCGTTGTTGTACAGGGTAGCCGTTTGGGAGTCAGCCTTCCGTGATTGAAATACCATCCATTTGTCAACCTTTGGTGGAAACTGGTACTTATACTTTTTCTTGTTCTCTCCCGCAATCTGATCATCTGTTTCTTGTGAGTACTTTAGAAAGTATGCTCTCAACTTGTCGAATGTGTATTGAACTATTGCCGTCACCGGCAACGCACGGACACCCTTCAACACCCGGTTGAAGCATTCTGCCATGTTACTGGTCATTTGACCATATCTTCGGCCATCTTCGTCATAAGCTCGTGCCCACTTGGCCCGAAGTTCAATGTGCCTGTTAAGAAACTCAAGCCCACCTGCATCAAGTTTTTTGTTTACAAGCAAAGCATTGTACAATCTTGCAAATCGTTTGTCAGAAAATGCTTGACAACAATCCTGAAGATCATCCGCCAACTCCTTGCTACCACATGCCCGGTAGAAGTTTGCACAGAAATGCCTCATGCACCATCGGTGATGCAAAGGAGCATGGCCGGGAATGACAATGTCAACCGCGTTAAGTATGCCTTGATGACGATCCGATATGACACATATTTCCCTCTCAAACGGTAATACTTTGGTTCTCAAAATATGCAAGAACCATTCCCAGTTAACATTGTTCTCTGCCTCAACCAAAGCAAAAGCCAAAGGCATCAACCGGTTATTGGCATCACTTGCTATTGCAACCAACAAAGTGCCCTTGAATTGTCCGGTCAAAAACGTGCCATCGATGGAGATGACAGGACGGCAGTGCTGGAAAGCCCTCACACATTGCTCAAATGCCCAAAATGCACGGCCAAATACGCGAACCCTATTTCCATTCTTAATCCTTGTTTTCTCCCCATACGGCTCGACCACATGAACCATGCCCGGGTTAGTGTGGGCAATAGCTCCCAACAACCTAGGTATGCGGTTGTATGCTTCCTCCCAATCACCATACAACATCTTGAATGCGGCTTGCTTTGCTTTCCATGCCTTACCATATTTCATCTCATAGTGAAAGAGGGCTTTCACAAGGTCTTGTACGCTTTTTATGCTCATTGTAGGAAGAGAGGAGATGGAGTTGGAAAGCCTATAAGCGATGAACTCGGAGGTTAGTTGTCTATGGCTTTGCGACGATAGGGCACCATCAACCCTCTTGCCTTGACACATGTGAGGCATACAACTGACAATGTTCCATCCCGGCCCTCCTTTCCATGGTCTTGCACGGACAATCCAAGGACAACCTCTATCCTCACAAGCAACCGTGTAACGCAGCTTCATGTTTGAATGAACAACTTTGTGTGGCCTGTAATGCGTAACAGAATATTCATCCAACCACATCTTCAGTTCAAAGAATGTTTCGAACTTTGACCCCGGCAAAATAATATTCTTCCCATGTGTGTCCCGATGAGAAGGTAGCCTAACTCCAAACAATATGCCTTCGCCTCCGTCAACCACGGCTTCATCCGCAAGGCTAAGATCCTCGAACAATGGTGTCCGGTGATCACGCTTTAATACCTTCGTGAAAGCTTCAGCCTCCTTTGCCGTGAACCCTTCCTCATCAACTTCTTCATCGGGACCCTCGTCGTCAGACTCAGAGGCATACCCACGTGAGTACGGAATGGAATGGTCCATTGTCTCTTGCAAATTATATTTGTCCAAATCACCAAGATTGTTGTCATGAAGAACATTACCATCATCATAGTGCTCATAATTAGCCTCTACCAATGGTTCATGTTCAATGTTGACCTCTTCGTTAGCCTCATACACACAAGAAAGAGGTTCAATGCTGGCCTCTTCGTTGATGGTTGCAGGAATAGCTTCAACAATCGAAGAGGAAACCCGGTTCAAATCCAACAAGTTAGGAACATTTGTTTTCATGGAAAATAACTCTAGAGCCTTGTCTAGTGATTCGGCCACCGTATCCTTGTATGCAAGCCAACGTTGCTCGGAGTTGACACGCATGGTCTTCCAACGAATGTGCATTCCGAATCCCACATTATGCCTACCAGCAAACTCAACTACATCACTAGGGTCCATCCAATTCAAATCCTTTCGGACTTGTTCCAACAATTCAGCATAGCTAGGACACAAATCGAACACCATGTCAAGCTCATCCGGGTCCGGATCAATATTGCCTTTTAAAAAGGCATCCTTGTCCACGTGATGAACATAAACACATGTTCTTCCCATACCTAAACAACAAAACATAGAACCTTTTTATGAGCAATCATACAATTACAATAACCATAGCCTAACTTCCAAATAACCCTAACCCCCTCATAACCCTAACACAACCAAACATCCCTAACCCTAGCCTAACCATAGCCTAACCCTAGCCTAACCCTAGCCTAACCCTAAAACAACCATAATGCACACATCCAAACAACCCTAATCCTAACCCCATCATACCCCTTATCCTAACATACAAACAAATAAAACAATATGATATACATCCCACATTTCATGAAAAACTAGGGTTTCCTCAAATTTGCAAAAAAAAGAACACAAAAGATTTTCCTTTGGATGAGAATGAGGGGAGAGGTGGGGATTACCTTAGGGGAGTGATTGGACAACAAATGCCCGCTCCAAACCTTCAGATTTGGTGATGTAGAGAAGGATTTGAGGGAGGGGGGCAGTGGCTGGGAGAGGGGCTGGGGGAGGGGAATGAGGGAGGGGGTGGGGAGGGGGGTGGGGAGGGGGCTGGCCCGTGGCTTTGTAAGTCAGTGTGTGGCGCCTAAGGGTCAGGCGCCACACATTACAATGTGTGACGCCTGCGGCTTAGGCGTCACACTGCCTGGGGGTGGGGCCCTCCCTGCCACGTCGTCGGGGGTGTGCCGCCTAACCCCTAGGCGTCACACAGTACAGTGTGGCGCCGAGGTGTCGGGCGCCACACAAAAGGGTCAGGCCGGTGAATTATTTCTCCCGAGGGGTCAATCCGTGAGTTCTTTCGTCCCACGGGTCATTTTTGTCAATTTTGCCGATGCGCGCACACACGCATCTCGCCGAGTGAGGAGCTGCTCCAGCCCGCCCCCCATGGTCGTGCACCCCGTGCCTCCTTCCATTGGCAAGCCCAGGCCACCACCGCGTCCACCTTGAGCTCCCCATCTCAGCGCGTACCTCACCCCAACCTCCTGCTTGCGCTGCACCCGGTGCATCCTCCTCGTACCTCCTCGACCGGACCACGCCGCCTCCTGCGCCCCGCGGCTCTAGCGCCTTGCTTCTTCTACCTCGCCTCCCTGCTCCATGGCCTCGCCCTTTGTCCAGAACCCCCGCGCCACCCGAGCTCTCCGGGAGCAAGGGAGCCTCCCAAGCAGCACGATGCATCACCCTCCTTACCCTGCCCGCTGGCGAGCCCCTCTCTCTGCTTAACCTCAAGCTCATGGCTTCATCCATGGTCGCCGCCAGTAGGTAGCTCCAGATCGCGCCCCGCTGCCTTTTCCTCCTCTCGTTCCCACGGCCGGAGCTCCCTCTCACCTTGTTTTTGTCCCCTCTACAAAAACTCGCGGGCGAGTTCATCCATGGCCGCCGGTCACCTCTGCCTCCTCCAACATCCGCTGCTTGTTGCTTTTGCCGCCCGCTGATGTTACCTGTTGTTGCACGTCCGACCATCCCCTCAAGCTCCCCCTTCCTGACCTCACCTCATGATGTACGATGAGCTCCTGCCCGAGCCGGCCCCTGCTTCATCCGCCTCCATGCTGCTGCTTAGTTGTGTGTCGTCGCAGCTCGATAGCAGCGACCTTGGTGCCTCCCATGCCCATGCACGCCTGACTTTCCCACCCCCTGCAACGTTGGACCCCACCATCCAAGGCTTTGTGTGGCCTATGTGATGTGTTGATGTGGACGCATGCGACCCAGATTTGGCTGCAAGCGCCAAGAACCACGACATTGACGACCTGTCATGTTCCACTATGCATTTGTGTACATCTTCCGTCACCCCAAAGACCTCGGATTCATCAAATTCATCTTTGACGCATGTACCACTTCTTCCACAAGGTCCATGACGATCCATGAACATTTACACCGCAACGACTCGAACCGTTCCAAAGATGCATGTTTCGAAGGTATAACCCATGGAACGACCGCCCATGAACGAATGTTTATGAGGCATGAGGTGCTTGTGTTTGCATCGTATGTGATTGTAGATGCTTGTGTCTCATTTGACTTGCCACCGACATGTGGGGTACGCGGTAACCAGGATCGTCCCACCATCTCTTGCACGTCAATGCATCCTATGTATCTTTTGCACCAACGTATCAATGAGTTGTTGGAACCAAAACATTGTCGTGACACCGTTTTTGTTTTCGCCGCCGGGGCACCCAATTCCTTCCGCCATTGTGACAAATGCTCTATATCATGATATATGTCAACATTTTAATTAAATAGCATATAACTTGTAAATGTCATCCTCATGCATGTTAAAAACAATTAAAATGATCTTTGCATTAATAATTTCCTAATAAGATGCTAAAATGATTTGTCTCATAGCTAATTAACTGTAGCTCCGATTAAAATGATCCACATATGTGACTTGACTAGATAAAAGTCTAGAATAATATGGTGGCATTTTATTTGTTGTTCAACAACTCTAGAATTGTGTATAGGAAGAACAATACCGAATCTTAATTTGCATATGGGGACTTTCCGAAATTGATATTCATTGTTCCGGCCTCATTTTAACTCGCTTAGAATTTCATGTAGTTTCATTATATCCCGTTCATCCATATTTTAACAAGCTTGTGGCTGTCATTTGAATACATTTGGCATTCATGACATATTATCTTGTGTTGGTCATATCTTGTAAATCATAGCTCCATTTTAGATGATATATATATATATATACATATATCTCTGTGTGTGTGTGTGTGTAAATTGACTAGAATGACATGTAGATTCACATGGTCCACTTTATTTTGTTGTTCAACAAATATAAGATATGTTTAGTACAGATCTGGACCAATTGTGAGATTAACATATGGGGTCGTTTCGGAAATGCTATATGTTGTTTCCGACCACATTTAAAATGCCCAGATAGTGTAGTTTATTTATGCTTCAACTCTTGCCATGTTTAACAAAATTTAATATTGTAGTGTACCTAAACAGGAGTGAACTAACTAATCCAAATATGGAGTTTCGTCAATATGCAGCTCGTCGCATATTGAGCTTCATTTAATGTATAGGAGTTGATTATTCTGCTTTGCCACACCATGCATAATTAAATGGATATGCATAATATCTGTTTGTGCATCATGTCATGCATATGTTGTGGTGTCCATCATGTGTTAATTATTATTTCCGGATTGTTTCTTCTCAGTAGAGTTCTGAACCGCTTTGGAGTGTAAGGACCCGTTCGACTATGTTGGTTCGTCTACTTCACGGATTTGTTCTTCTTCCAAGCGGGATCACACGCAAGATGATCATTTCCCTAGATACCTGATACGTCTCCAACGCAACTATCATTTTTTATGGTTCCATGCTATTATCTTGTCAAACTTTGGATGTTTTGTATGCCTTTCATATCTTTTTTAGGACTAACTTATCAGTGCCAAGTGCCAGTTCCGGTTTTTTCCGTGTTTTTGACCCTTTGCAGAGGAGGATTTTAAACGGAGTCCAAACGGAACGAAACTTCCAAAAAGATTTTTTCCGAAGTAGAAGAAGATCGGGAAGCTTGAGAACCAAGGCAGGGGGTCTCCAGGGACCCCACAAGCCCACGTCCAGGGGAGCTTGTGGCTCCCAGGCTTGTGGGCTCCCTGGGCCTCCTCTGCCCTAGGTTTTCCGCCTATATATTCCCATAAATTCCAGAAAAAATCAATAGATCATCGAAAGTACTTTTCCGCCGCCGCAAGCTTCTATCTCCGCAAGATCCCATCTGGGGCACGTTCTGGTGCCCTGCCGGAGGGGGGATTCGGATACGGAGGGCTTCTTCATCAACACCATGACGTCTCCGATGATGCGTGAGTAGTTCACCATAGACCTACGGGTCCATAGCTAGTAGCTAGATGGCTTCTTCTCTCTCTTGGATCTTCAATACAAAGTTCTCCATGATCTTCATGGAGATCTATCCGATGTAATCTTCTTTTGCGGTGTGTTTGTCGAGATCCGATGAATTGTGGATTTATGATCAGATTATCTATGAATCTTATTTGAGTTTCTTCTGATCTCTTATATGCATGATTTCATATCCTTGTAATTCTCTTCAAGTTGTGGGTTTTGTTTGGCCAGCTTGATCTATGATTCTTGCAATGGGAGAAGTGCTTGGTTTTGGGTTCATACCGTGCGGTGACCTCACCCAGTGATAGAAGGGGTAGCGAGGCATGTATCGTGTTGTTGCCATCAAGGGTAAAAAGATGGGGTTTTCATCATTGGTTTGAGTTTATCCCTCTACAACATGTCATCTTGCTTAAGGCGTTACTCTGTTCATCATGAACTCAATACACTAGATGCATGCTGGATAGCGGTCGATGTGTGGAGTAATAGTAGTAGATGCAGAAAGTATCGGTCTACTTGTCTCGGACGTGATGCCTATATGTATGATCATTGCCTTAGATATCGTCATGACTTTGTGCGGTTCTATCAATTGCTCGACAGTAATTTGTTCACCCACCGTAATATTTGCTATTTTGGGAGAAGCCTCTAGTGAACACTATGGCCCCCGGGTCTACTCCACAACATATTTTCAGCCTTACTCTTTTTCTTCGTTGCACTTTCCGCCTTCATATATCACTTTGCAATCAATCTTGAAGGGATTGACAACCCCTTTATAGCGTTGGGTGCAAGCTCGTTTGTGTTTGCTCAGGTACTCTGGACTTGACGAGATTCTCCTACTGGATTGATACCTTGGTTCTCAAACTGAGGGAAATACTTACTGCTCCTGTGCTGCATCACCCTTTCCTCTTCAAGGGAAAAACCGACAAAAGCAAGTCTCCATCAACGTGTTAATTTTTGGCGCTGTTGTTTGAGAAGTAGCAATACCACTACTATCGTTGCCATTCTAGTTGTCTCGTTTCTTACGCTATGTCTCGCTGCCTACCACCTGTTATGCTCAGCCTCCCAACATTGCCATGAAAAGCTTCTAATCACTCCACATCCCAGTAAACCACGGTTTGGCTATGTTACCGCTTGCTCGGCCTTCTTATAGCGTTGCTAGTTGTAGGTGCAGTTGCTTCCATGTGAAAACATGGGTTCCTTGTTACATCACCATATTATTGCTATTTAATTTAATGCACATATATACTTGGTAAAAGGTGGAAGGCTTGGCCTTCTAGCCTGGTGTTTTGTTCCATCTTTGCGACCCTAGTTACTTGTGTACCGGTGTTATGTCCCATAATTGAGCGCTCCTAACATGCTTGGGTTGTCATGGGGACTCCCTTGACTTTCATTTTGGGATAAAACTCTTCTGGCTAGGCCCAACATTGGTACTACATTTGCCTAACAACTAATAAACTTGCATAGGGACCCGTGGATAATGGATCAACCCCCGGGAAGTGCTCCTCATGAGTGTTGGTCCAACCCAGAGCAGCTTATTAATGCTACCCGGGACAACTTGGTGTTTGGCGTAGTAACCATATCTCATCCATCGTGACCTGACAACAAGATATGCGGCTCCTATGGGGATCGTCGACACGTTGGGCGCCTGTAAGTACATATAGTGCCCCTTAGTGATTTTGTTAGTTTGAAGACGTATAGGTTAAGAGACTTATATGTTTGTGAGTGTACACAAGCTCTATAAGTCGCTGAGGAGTTTGAGTTATTCGATGAATATCAACCCCTAAAAATGAATGTCTTCGGGTGAAGACTTTGGTCATTCCTTGAAGACTTTGATCGCGAAGAAATTGATATTCCTCATGAAGATATTGAAGATGAGGAATTCGGTGTGTCTTGAAGAAAATACACTGAAGACTTTGAAGCTTGAAGATTTACTCTTTCTGTTTCATTTTCTCTATACTTGAGTCATAGGAACACGGTATTGTTAAAGGGAGTCGAGGTAAAACTATGGAACAAATTTCCTCATGGTGCTGAACCCAAACCTACATCTACCAAATCCTCAAAGTGAGGAACATGAGAAACATGAGGACTTTCACTTTTGAAAGTTTGACCGTTGTCGTGCCATGCGCCACCTATCCCAGATCTTATCCACCCAACGGTCATATTATTAAAGGGCATTTATGTCAAATCATGTTGGGATGCTCCCAGGCTATAAATAGCCGCACCACACAACCACTAATTGGTTGGCTGCTCCGAGAGAAATTGACACTAGTCATTTTGAGTAACCCAAATTCCTCAGAACCTTTGAGCGAAAATCTTCAAGTGAGGAAATACCCTAAACACCCAAACCCAAGCCGAAACCCAAGTGATTGAGCATCACTGAAGAAGGTATTCTTGTGTGGAACCGGCGCTTGTTACCTTTGAGGATTGTGCATCCTCCAGACGGCTAGGCGTCATGGTTTAGAGCATCCAGCAGTCAACTGTGGATCGTCGGGTGACCGAGTTTGTGAGGGTTTGGTAGTTTGCCCTCAAGACTTACCACGAGTGTTGGGCGAGGATTGCGTGTCCTTATCCCAAGGAGAATATGATAGGGACTGTGTGTCCCGAAACTGTGTGTCCTTTGGTTTCAATACCAAGCCGCTCCAAACCAGACGTACAACTGTCACATCAGTTGGAACTCGGTCATCAACAACTATCTTCATCAAGCTACTGGTTCTATTTCCTCAATTCCCCTATTGAATAATTTCATTTGTATTGTTTGAAGACTTTCTCTGAATTCCTCACCTCAAATTCTTCACCTGCTTATCCTATACTTGTGACCTGTGCAAACCGAATATCTGAAATCACGTTAAGTACTTTGCAGTAGACGTTTATGCACTTCTGACTTTGTACTATTCCCGCTCCACTCAGTTCATGACTGAGGACTTTCCTCAGTATGAATTTCCTCAATGATGAAATTGTAAACTTCCACTATTCAACCCCCCCCCCTCTAGTCGATATAACGCACTTTCAATTGGTATGAGAGCAAGGTACTCCCTTGTTCTATGTGATTTTGGTTTAACTGTCTGGAATTTTAGTTATGTCGACCACATGTATGATCAAGGTTACTGCAGGATGTCCTACCTTCGAAGGAAAGGACGTTCCCTACTGGAAAACCAAGATGCAAATGCATCTTCAAGCAATTTACAATGATCTCTTGTATATTATGGAAAATGGTATTCCCTCCATCACTGCTACTATCTGTGTCGTTGATGTGAATAAGTTCAAGCAACTTGATTTCCAAGCGAAGAATGTCATCTGTGGCTACCTAAGCAAAGGTCGGTATGGCAGAATTAGTGCTTTGGGCACAGCTAAGCTTATCTGGGATAGGTTGTCCAAACCAATGAGGGAGTCTCAACACAGCGTGACTCTCGTGTCGATGTTCTTCGCAATCTCTTCAATTGCTTCAAGAGGCTTGACAATGAAAGCTGCCAAGATACCTTTGATCGCCTCACTGACATCTCAAATGAATAGCAAGATCTGGGATCTAGAGGCATCACTGACCATGAAGTTGTGAAGAAACTTCTACGATCTCTTGACCCATCATTTGACACACTGGTTCTGATGATCCAAGAGCGAAGAGACTACAAAATGATTGATCCTGCTGATATACTTGAGAGACTCGATACTCTTGAATTACAACAAGAAGAAAAGAGAGATATGTATGGACCAAGCTATTCAAGACCTCGTGCACTGAAGGCTAAGGTTGTTTCATCATCTGAAGAAGAAGATTTGGATTGCAGTCTTGGTGACCCTAAAGAACTTGGGCAGGAACGTGCAATGCTCGTGAGGAAATTCCAAAAGTTCACAAAGCGTCGCCAGTTCGGAAAATCTTCAAGAAAAGATATGAGGAAATCAGAATCTTCATCTGAAGACTACAAGAAAAGAATCTGCCAAAATGCAAGAAATCTGGTCACTACATTGCTGACTACCCTCGCTAGGTGAAAGAATCAAAGAAGAAGAAATACACGGATGAAAGTTCTGATGACTCGAAGAAAAAGAACAAATCATCAAAATCCTCATCTTCAAAGTCCTCATCGCACAAGATGACCAGTTTCAGAAAGGCTCGGGCAATCATTGGCAAGGAAATGGATTCTAAAGAGGAATCTGAGGAATGTGATGAAGATGAAGGTTCTGATATGGAGTTAGAGTCTGGTGTGGCGAGTATGGCACTGGCTACCACATTCGTCAGCAAGTCGATCTTCAAGCTTGAAGAAAATGACAACGCCAACTACACTGATGAATATGCTGATGACTTCGCTCCAACCTATTGCTTCATGGCAAAACGTTCAAAGGTACAAAACCACACTTCCTCCTCTAATTCTAGTGATTGTGAACCTGATGATTATCAAAAACAAAGTTACTATAAACTTGCCAAAATTGCCACTAAGCAAGAAAGTGTTATTGAAAAGCTTCAGAAACTGCTAGAGAAAAGTGATGATCTATTGAATGATGAAATGAATCGTACTCAAGTCCTCACTGAAGATGTTCAAATTCTTCAGTCTAGATTTGATAATCTTCAATATCGCTATGGCACACTCTTGGCTGATCATGAGAAACTTTCCTATGAATTTCTTCATAGGAAGCTTGATCTTGAGAATGTTAAGAATGTCTCATGATGATCTTCGAATGGAAAATGATTCATTGCTTGCTCAACAGATCAGTACCGCTCAGGTAGCATTCATTCCACCATGTTTGAAATGCTTCGAGCGTGAAACTGCTAATTCTTCACCTGAATCATCAAATGCTTCTATCTCTACAAATCCTTCAACTGTTACTCTGGTATCAAATTCTTCACTTGAGGAAACCACAAATGCTACGAACGAAAATGCAGGATTGAACGGATTGTATGTGAGAGGCATATACAAAAGTCTCAAAGGGCATCAAACCCTTTCCGATGTGCTCAAAAAGCAGATTCTGAACAGGGACCTGAGGAAATAGGGCATTGCCTTCGAGAGGAAATTGAACGTTGATGGATCATATTGGAAACCTGAGCAGTACCCCAAAACCTCATGGGTTGCTGTTGAAGGCCCTCCAATTGATCCGTCTACTCTAACAGGCTTTGCATGTGAAATGTCATATTCCTCTCATGAGTCATTTGACTCCAACTATAAACTGTTCAAAAATCAATCTGGTGAACTATTTGCTCGATATGTTGGAACTAACTGTAAGAATGGACCTCCCCCGAGGAAAATCCCGGTCCCCAAAAGTTGATTGGAAAATCTTCACGTGAATGTCCTCATGACACCACCAGTGAAGAACGAGAACCCCGGATCAAATTCCTTAGGTGGACCAAAGTCTTCACGAGGATCAAATTGCTCAAATGGTTAAAATTATGCTCATACTCGCACTAATGCTTCTTATATGCACGGAAACTACAAGGGACGTGAATATGAGCATTATTCCTCAAACCATTATGTTCATAAGTCCTCAAAGAATTTCTCTTCCTATTCATTTGAGTACTCTAACCCCCTACTGTGAAAAGAAGTGCATTAGCTTCAATGCCTCCATTCTCATAAGGTGCTCGCATGATGATTAACTCTTTGCCACCCCTTCATATGTGGGTGGTGAAGAAATCGAACTACTCACTTCTGCAGGTCAGGTCTCTAGATGAAAGTCATCATCTGAAGAATTTGCTGGAGACCTGAGGAGATTGCTTGATTGGACGCAAGCTAAAACATGATGAAATGATAACATTTCACACATCCTCATATTTACTGTTTATGATGAAATTCTTGTCTGATGAAACTGATATCATATTATTCAAGTCTGAAGCATATGAGATGGTAAGCTGTACTAATTCATCTGCAGGATCACAACCCCAAGAATACAGAGTGGGTTCTTGACATTGGTTGCACAATTCACATGACTGGTGATAAGAGCTTATTGATGAATATATCACTGACTGCATCACTACTGAAGCAAATCAGTTATGCTGATAAAGGTAAAAGCAAGGTATTGGAACTTGGTAAAGTGTCTATCTCTAAGGATCGACACATGGACAAGGTCATGCTTGTCGAGTCCCTTGGGTTTAACCTCATGTCAGTCTCAATGCTTTGTGATCTTGATATGATTGTCATCTTTGGAAAATATAGATGTGTAGTCATCACGGAATATGAAAAACCCAAAGTCTTTGAAGGCTTTAGGAGAGGAGACTTGTACATTGTTGATTTTTCCATAGGTCCTCAACCAGCCACATGTTTACTAGAAAAAACCTCAGAAGGCTGGCTATGGCATCGACGACTTGGTCATGCAGGCATGAAGAATTTGCACACATTGGCGAAGAAGAAGCATGTCCTTGGTATCGAAGGTGTCAAATTCTTCAAGGACCATCTCTGCGGTGCTTGTGAGTCTGAAAAAATGACCAGTTCGAAACACCCCTCGAAGATTATCATGACTAATACTCGTCCATTTGAATTGCTTCACATGGATCTGTTTGGTCCTACTCATTATGCTACTCTAACCAATGCAATATCTTTATATGGCTTTGTCATCATTGATGACTATTCTCGTTATACTTGGGTACACATCATTCTGTATAAAACTGAAGTACAGGAAGTCTTCAAACGATTTTCCTCAAGGGCCTCGACGAACTTCGGCGTCAAGATCAAACACATCTAGAGTGATAATACGACATAATTCAAAAATACTGGTCTTGACGATTATCTTGATGAACTTGGTATTACTCATGAATTGTCCGCTCCTTATACTCCTCAACAAAATGGCATCATTGAATGCAAGAACAGGACTCTGGTTGAAATGGCACGAACTATGCTTGAAGAATATCAGACTCCTCGTCGCCTTTGGCCTGAAGCAATCAACACTGCTTGTCACATCATCAACAGGGTATATCTTCACAAATTCCTCAAGAAAACCTCATATGAACTCCACACTGACAAGAAACCCAATGTAAGTTATTTCAAAGTCTTTGGTGCAAGATGTTGGATTAAGATCCTCACCATAGCTCAAAGTTGGCACCGAAAGCACATGAGGGTTTATGCTTGGTTACGTAAAGGACTCGCACACCTACAGAGTCTTCAACATCTATCACAACAAGGTTGTTGAAAGTATAGATGTGTGGTTCAATGAAACTAACGGCTCGCAAAGAGAGCAACTACCTCCTGTGTCAGATAAATTGCCTCCTGAGGAAGCTATTAAGCACAAGGCTATAGACGATATCATATCATTCCTACTAAGGAGCAACCCCTTGTTAAAGAAGTCGTCCCCAACACTGATGAAACTCATGCAGGTGCTCCTGAGGAAAATGCTAAAGATCAAATTCCTCGACCCAACCAAAGTCTTCAACTAGCTCATCCAAGGATTGCAAATGAAGTGGAACTTGACAAAATCCTCGATGACATCAATGCGTCAGGTCCTCTCACTTTCTCAAAAGCTTCACATTTAGTTAAATTTTGTGGGCATTACTTTTTTGTGTCTATCACAGAATCCTCAAAAGTTGCTGAAACCTTCATGGAATCTGAGTGGATTCAAGCCATGCAATATGAACTTCTTCAGTTCAAGCTAAATGACGTATGGGAACTCATCAAAAGACGAGATCCTCGCAAGCATAATATCATCGGCACCAAGTGGATCTATAGAAACAAGCAAGATCAGGATGGTCAAGTTGTGAGGAACAAGGCACGGCTTGTAGCCCAAGGCTACACACAAGTTGAAGGAATTGACTTTGATGAAACTTTTGCACCTATTGCTAGACTTGAAGCTATTCGAATATTACTTGCTTATGCTAACCATCCCAATATTACTCTATATCAAATGGATGTGAAAAGTGCATTCCTCAATGGTAAGCTTGAGGAAGAAGTATATGTTGCGCAGCCCCCAGGTTTTGAAGACCCGAAGCATCCTGACAAAGTCTTCGGACTCAAAAAGGCACTCTATGGCCTCAAGCGATCCCCTCGGGCGTAGTATGACACATTGAAGGAATTCCTCATGAATAAAGGATTCAAACCCGGTTCACTTGATCCTACTATTTTCCGAAAATCCTACGACAATGAACTATTCGTGTCCGAAATATATGTCGACGACATTATTTTTGGTTGTACTGACAAATGTTATAGTGATGAATTTGCCTACATGATGGGTGAGGAATATCAAATGTCCATGATGGGGGACCTGAAATTCTTCTTAGGTTTCCAAATTTGTAAACAATGCAATGGCATTTTCATATCTTAGGAGAAATACCTCAAGGATGTTCTGAGGAAATTCGTTATGCATGAATGCAAAGGCGTCAAGATTCCTATGCCTCCCAACAGCCACCTCTGAACTGACGAAAATGGTATAGATTTTCATCAGCAGGTTTATCGTTCTATGATTGGCTCCTTATTGTACCTATGTGCATCTAGGCTAGACATTATGCTTAGTGTTTGCATGTGTGCACATTTTCAAGCAAAACCGAAGGAATCACGCCATAAGGCTATGAAGCATATTCTTTGATATCTAGATCACACACCAACACTAGGATTATGGTACCTTAAGGGCTCAAATCTTCACCTC
This sequence comes from Hordeum vulgare subsp. vulgare, assembly GCF_904849725.1. NCBI lineage: Eukaryota > Viridiplantae > Streptophyta > Magnoliopsida > Poales > Poaceae > Hordeum > Hordeum vulgare. The sequence goes on along the minus strand of NC_058519.1, from coordinate 262,362,258 downwards.
GTTGGATATTTTGATTTTGATCATGTTGGTGACCGTGTGGATCGCAAGTCAACATTAGGCACATGTCATTTGCTTAGAAGATTTTAGTCTGCTGGTCCTCAAAGAAGCACAATGGTGTATCACTCTCCACTGCTGAAGTTGAATACATTGCTGATGGATCTTGTTGTGCTCAACTGCAATGGATGAAGCCAACCCTCAAAGATTATGTCATCAACATGAAGAATGTGCCCTTTACTGCGACAATGAGAGTGCAATCAAGATCGCCTACAACCCAGTACAACACTCGAAGACCAAGCACATCCACATTCGTCATCACTTTCTTTGTGACCACGTACTCAAGGGCAATATCATCATGGATCATGTGAAGACTGATGGATAGCTAGCAGACATGTTCACAACGCCCTTAGATGAGAGAAGGTTTTGCAAGTTGCGGTGTGAGCTAAATATCCTAGAGTCTTCAAATGTTTTGTAGACATGCACACATCCAAACACTTATGCCAAATTGATGACTTAGATGTGCAACACACGAAGTAACGATTTTCTTCAAACAATGAAGAATATCACACCAAGTACGATTTTCTTCAATTAATGAAGAATTTGGTTCTCACGGCCCTACGACAATTGTACGAGGCGCATGAAATCATCATTCTTATACGATGGGTCAGGCCACCACCAAACTTTGAAATTCTTCAAGTTGGAAATTCTTCAAAGTTGAAATTCTTTAATGTGAGACTTTTTCACAAATTCCTCAAAATTTAAAAGTCTTCAAATTTTCAAATTCTTCAAAACTTTCTATGATGAACTTCATTGACTATATATATTATATTGAGCTTTCAATGTCCTCAACAACAATCACTAATTGCTAAGTCTTGAATTTGGTATTTCTTCTAAGTGAATGTGATCGGACCTGTCTCCCCTGTATGCTAAGCTCAACCTAGTCTATTCCCAATTCTTCATATGCGTTCTGTTGACACTTGTTCAAAATCCTCACTGAGTTCTTGTTAGCTGAGGACTTTGCAACAAAATCCTCAAAATTCGAAAATTAATTTTAACATTACCACAATAACCGCACCCACTACTCACGATAGGATAACCATGATCTTGACTGCTTCAATCGTGGGTAGCACGTGTCATGCAGAGACGAAAGGGCGAGGGCAGTTTCGTTAAAAGTTTTCGCTTCACACCATTTTCACGTGAGCTATAAATAGCCCCTTACCCCCTTCAGTTAAAAACTCTTCTCTCCCTCTCGACTCCTCTGCTTGAGCTCAAAACCTAGCGCTGCCGCTAGTATCCTTGTCGTCGGTAAGGAACAGCTTCACTGCCTCGACCTCGCCGTCATCGAACTCACGCCGACTTCGGAACATCTTCCTCCACCGCCACCATAGTTGTCTTCAGTCCCAAGTTAGGGCACTAAAGATCTGAACCGAAGAACTTCCATTTTTACCTCCCCAGTTCATCGTGTTCTTCGTATAAGGTAATTAAAATCCTATTTTACTATCCTTGTTGATCCATTTATTCTCTTTGAATTCATGAAATCAGTTTTTCCTCAGAAAATCTCTCAGCTGTGCACACCCATGTCTAGAACACTTGATGAATTTCACTAAGCCCCTAAATTCTTCACGAGATTCCTCAATTGTGTAAATTTTTGAATATGCACAACTCTGGAACCCAAGATCAGAATGCCCAGTCAAATTTCTCAACACACTGGACAAATTCCTCAACTTAAGTAATTTTTTAATTTCCTCAAATCTGAGAACGCATATGACCTTTCCAAATTCTTCGCACCTATACTCTATTCACACGTACAAAATGTGAGCTGATGAATCACTAGGTCCTCATCAACTTAACTCATTTGCAACATTTCTTGAAGAAACATTACATGTGTCCTCAAATTCCTGAGGAATACAAATTCCTCAGCAAAAACCTCAGCTAAAGAAAATGGAGGAAGACAGAAAACAGAAGGGTGGCAAGAAACTGGAACATAACACTACTTTTGAAATTCCAGAGGAAATATATGATGAGTACTGCACGCTAGATGAAGAAATTCATGGAAAAGAAACCATGGCAAAACGCAAGATAAGGCTTCGAAGGATTGAACGCAGATGGGAAAAGGAGTGGAAGGAATACAGGTATGCCACTCCAAAGTATGCCAAGAAGTTTGCCCTCAAACCGCCTTGCAAAGGATTGCCACAGGGAGATCAACAAACAACACATCCTTCCAGTGTTCCCACAATTGAAGACAATCCTGATGAAAAATACAAGTATTTTTCTAAGCTGCAGAAAAAGGAAAACGCTGTTGTCATAAAGTTTAATGAGGACTCTGTTGTTGCAGCAACTGCTGCTACCTTTTCTGCTGCTGAGGCTTCTGCTATAGAACAACCTAAGAAGAAGGTCCTGATGAAGAAACTAGGTCTCACGGCAAAACCCTCAACAGCACTGTCAAAAGAGCAAATTCCTCAGAAAGTTGCTACAACGACTGCCAAGTCCTCAACTATAGCAAAGTATTCACCTCTTCTGCAGTCAAAGCATCAAGCAGGAAATCCAAGATCCTTAGTACCATCTACCTCAGGTTCATCTCTCAAATCCTCACCTAGCATACTAAAGACAAAGATGACTGCTGGAAGAGGAACAAGGCCAAGCCCAAGCAAGGTTGTCAACATTCCTTCTGCATTAGAAGGGAGTGAAGAGTATGATGATGAAACTCTTCAAGCCATCATAAGAAACAAACAAGAAAGGGTTGCACAATCTACTGGCAACACCAATCCCCTCGCAGTGGATCCGAAAGTTGTGCTGAACTTCATCGACCTTTGGTATGAGGATCCAAACACACCATTTGATGATTTGAAACTTCCACCTGGACTCAGTCATATGGTCACTTCATTCAAGCAAAATGGAAGGATCAGCAAGCCAAACAAGCTCAGGTTGCAAAGGTGAAAAGGGATAAGTACTTGAAGCAAAAAATCCTTAACCTGACGCCTGAGAAACTTGTTTCTACTTAGGCAGAGCTGAAAACCCTCACTGACACACACAAGTCTTCATGCAGACCGAAAAGCTATCAAAGTAAGGTTTGTCAAAGCCGCAACTGATGCAATTGATGAATACAATAGCAGGGTTGCTGCCTCAAGGCTACCAGAAAATCCTCAGCCCCGCTATACTGCACAATTGTGTGATTCTGATGAAGATGAAGAAGTAGCTGCTGATGAAATCACTCAGCATATTTGTCGTGGTTTTGTCACGGCAGATGTCCTCGTGAAAGGACTTAGTGGTGAAGCCATCGCAACTATGTCGCGACTCAAAGGGGTTGATCGAAAACGGAGACAAGTTTACCCAGGTTCGGCCCCTCAGATTGAGGTAAAAGCCTATGTGTTGCTATGTGTATATTGTTGTGGAAGTCGATTACAAGGGTGCGGATTCGCCTGACCTAGATCTCGATCGATGTTAACTTAATCCTACCAGCCCTAGAGACTCGCCTTTATATACAGGTCCAGGATCTAGGTTTTACAAGAGTCTGGATCGCGCTATGATTCGTAACCTGGTACGCCTCTAAATCGCCTGGCCCCTTAAGCAAGGAAACTCCTGGTGACCCTTCTCCTGCATGGGCGGTGAGTCACCCTCTTCTTGTCTTGGGCCACAGCTCACTCTTGTTGTAAAACACCTTGTGCCTCCTGCTTCCTAAATCACGGCCCGTCTTGAGTATGAGATGTTGAGCCGCCATCATCTTGACCCGGACCCCTAGGGCGAGTCTCATGGCGGGATAATATCCCCAACAATATTCCTGTTGAAGAATCTGCCACGCCTGACAATGCTCGTGCAATGCCTGATGAAAATGCTCCTTCACCAAAGTCTTCAAAGGTGAAGAAAGTGACTCTTCCGTCCGCATGAGACGTGAAGAAAACAAAAGTTGCTGAGAAAAAAGCAAAGAAGAGAAATGCATCAACACCTTCAAAGTCTTAAGAAGAAAAACGCCTGAAGACTGTGCCTACTGCATCATCAGCTCCAATGGATGTTACCCCCCTTAGTGTTGCACCGTCATATATGATAGTACCATTTGGTGAAGAACACATCATCGAGAACAGGATGAGGAGATGGATGACAATGGCTCAGCTGCATCCACACCAATGGATGAGGAAATTCAAGCTGATCAAATTCCTCAAGTCTCAACACCTCCTCCTCAAAATCCAGAAATGAATGCTGAAGAAAAGGAGGCTGATGAAGACATTGGCAGCAGCACACCTGTTATACATGATGAATTTTGGGAAAAGGCTCACTCAAACTCGCCAATAACCACACAAATTCCTCAAACTCCTCTTGCCACTGAAATTCTGACTCGCTCTGATGAAAAGTGCTCACATGTGAAATTAGCACCAGACCAAGAATCAGCTGCATCAGCTGAATAAACTGAAAAGGAAACTGCATTTGCTCCGTCGGCACAGCAAATTCCTCAAAATGAAGAACAAGCCCCTGATGAAAATACCTCATCACAGGATAAAAATACTGCTGATGAAACTGCAATTGTGGTTGCAAATCCTGAAACTGCAATTGTGGTTGCCAAAAATTCTCTAAATGATAAACGTCATAATCTTCAACCAAAGCCTCATCAGCCCTTCTAAAAAAGGCCAAAGTTTCTGAAGGAAGATTTCTGTGATGAACATCATTTCTTCACTAGAGAAAATCCTTATGATAGACTTCGTATCACGCACAGAAATTTCTGGACCAGAACTCAACTTAATTACTATGCTTCTGTGCTTTGTGGGAATAGGAAGATATTTCATCACACCCATATTCATCATTGTGACATGGAGGAAATTCCTCGCTTCACCCAGTACCGAGTGTTCTTCACGAAGCAGGGCTACTCCCATTCTGCACAGATATCAGTGTCGGTGTTTACTCACAACATGAGCCATGGGTAGGCTAAAGATAGTGGGAACCGAAGTGGCACCAGAGGGCGCTGGGAACGAGGATGGTACAAGAATGGAACACATGATGTACCCAGGTTCAGGGCTCTCCGTAGAGATAACACCCCTAATCCTGTCGGAGTGTATGATGTATGACTGGGACTACAAAGTGCTCCTCGAGCTGTATTGCGGAGGAGGAAGAAGGAGTTGTCGGCTCGTGTCTGCCTCTCCTATGTGGTGTGTGTGTGCTGAGTTGACCGACCCTCTGCATGGAGGGGGGCGGGGGGTTTTATAGACGAACCCCCCGACCTACAATATGGATAAAAAGGTACATGAGTGGGACCTGGTTGGTAGCCTCGCCAGCTGGCCAGGGGGCCCACGGGGTCTTGTCTTGTCGTCTGGGGGGACCGCCGGCTGCGAGGTCCCGTCTGGCTGTGGGACCTGTCGGCTAGCCAATAAGGCTCTTGCGTAAGGTTGCCGCAGGACATGTGTGGTACGTCCAGCGTCGTCCAGCGAGGATCGTCATGGGCAGGCAGTACGGTCGTCTCCACTATTCCCACACCGAGTGTAGTAATGGAGTGGGAGTTTGACGGGCTGACACTATGGAGCGTGATGGATCGGAGCCGGAGGAGGTCAGCGGTATGGCCGCCGACGCTTGTACCTGTCGTGCACCCGGATCCAGTACCTTTGTTGCATAGCCAGCTTTAACCGTAGGGTCTCATCATGACCTACGGTCTGATGTGACTTGTGATCCCGAGCCGGCTAGTCTTCTTGACTAGTCGGCCTGGACAAGGCCGCCTCGACCCTAGCCGTCTGGCTTGGCCTAGGCGGCCAGGGAGAGGTAGCCATCTGGCCTCTAGCCGGCAGGTGCTTCCTGGTCGGCCAGAGAGTTGGTCGTCTCGCCCCCAGCCGGCAGGTAATTCTTAGCCGGCGAGGGGGACTTGGGCTTTTGCAGAATGGTTCTTCCGTTCCTTCTTGTTGGAAGGCAAAGGAGTAGGCTCGATGACCCTACCCCGGGGTTATCCCCCCGACAGTAGTCCTCAAAGCTGGGGAGGCCCGCCGCCTTGGAGCGGGCGGCCTCACCGGCTTAAGTTGTTTGCTGTTGAATTCCTGCCGCCACCTGTGGCAGGGGACGCCGGCTCGGAGGCCGGCTGGCTTCCAAGTGACGCCTCGGCTTCATCGTAGGTTGCGCAAATCGCGCCACGTGCTAGTCCCGGCCTGACATGATGATGGTTTGTTCAGTTTGACAGGACCGGGCCTGAGCCCTGGGTCCCGCCATGATGCCCCTCGGCCCGTGCTCGGAGGATCCTCTGTGGATTTACTCCGCGATGGTTGGGTTTCGGGAGTCGTAAAAGCCTACATAATAATCGGAGATAATGGGACCAGTGCGCACCGGATACCCTCCCCACAGTCCTTCGTGGGGTTTAAATGGGGTGCGGGGGTACCGAGAAGGCCATTTGCCCCCTTCTCGCCCCGCACTTGCGCTCCCTTGTTCCCTGAGCCCAAAGAAAGAGAGAGTCTCGTCGTCTTCACCGTCAAGCAAGTCGTTGCTGCCCCTTCGAGCTCTCGTTGCTCTCCGCCATGTCGAGCATCTCTTCCAAGAAGGGCCCGCACAACGGTGCCTAGCTCGGCAGCGACATCTGTACCAAGCACATCGACGCGCTCCGCCATCGCTGAATGTTGCCTCCAGCCTCCCTTGTGACCGTGTGGATTCCCGGAGCCAAGAACGCCCCGACGCCGCAGGAGGGAGAGGTGGTCGTGTTCGACGAACACTTCTACCGAGGATTTGGGATCCCGGCGAGCGCCGTCTTCTGCAACTTCCTCACCTTCTTTGGCTTACAACCGCACCATCTGGCGTCGAACGCCATCCACCAGCTCGCCTCGTTTTTCATCTTGTGCGAGGGGTTTCTGGGGTTTCATCCATTTGGCAGAGCATGTTCTTCTTCAAGCAATAGTCCATCAAGATGGACAAGGCCGAGGTGGAGAATCTCAAGGGCGCACACCCGATGACCCCTTGCGGCGCGGCACTAATGCATCACCGAACAAAGAGCGGCTTCCCCCACATGCCGCTTGAAGATTCCATCAAGCAATGACAGAGGGGCTTCTTCTATGTGAAGAATGCCAGCCCCACCCGCGACGCCATCAACATGCCCCCCTTCGCCATCGAGCCTCCGACGGTGAAGAAGAACTAGCAAGCCAAGTTCTCGAAGCCGATTCCCGAGGTAGCGCAGATAGGCGCCTACCTCGACACCCTGAAGAACCGTGGCCTTGTAGGCCACGACCTGCTGACCACCATGATGACCTGCTGGATCCCGCCTCTATAGAGAAGGCCTCATCTAATATGCCAGATGAGCGGCCGGCACGATCCTTGACGGCTCTCCACCTAAAATTTCCACCCTGGAGCAGTGGCGAAGAACGTGAATCAGATCTCCACAACCAACATGGATGAAGGAGGAGACTAGGAATGGGGCTGGTCCCTTACGACACGAACCACCCTCCCCCAATGGTGAGTGTCTTTGTACATCTGATATTTTCTTTGTGTTTTGAAACTGTTGCTTCTCCTCATTGAGCCGGCTGCCAACTTTGTTGCATCAGCTATTTGAGAAGCTGCAAGGGCTCACCCCGCCAGCTCCATACGTGGAGATGTCACACCCCTCAGAGATTGAGGACGAGGGGATGATCGAGCCGCAGGACACCGTCTCGGAGGAGGCGCTGGAGTCGGAAGGCTCCGAGCCGTCTGGTGAGCACCTGAGGCCTTCCCTTGTTGACTGGACGGATGATGACGCGACGCCACCTTCTTCATATGATGCAGCCTTCGAGGAGGATGACGAGGAGGCGGGGGAACCCTCCCCTGACACGAGGCCACCGTCATGCAGGCGAGGCGGCCGTTCCTGGCGAGGCGGCCAGGAACAAGGGTAAGGGTGCCACAGCTTCCAGGCCGGCTCCCAAACGCACCGCGCCTAGACCTCCAGCCGGAGGACGAGCAGGCAGCACTAAGAAGCGCCGAGCCAGCGCCAGCAGGAAGCAGGTACCCGTCGTGGCGGGGTAAGAGTCCTTCCTATTCTCTTTCAGTTTTGTCGAGTGAGGATGGGTTCCACAAATCATGCCTTGCAGGGAGGCACAAGACGTGGAGGAAAAAACTGCCTCCGTCGCCGAACGGGCCGGCTGGGCAGCAGCTGAGGCTGCCCATAAGGCTCTTGACGATAAATCCGCCTGTTGCTGGGAAGTGGCAGCGAAGAAGATGGCCGCAGGCCAATCTCAGCCCAGCCGGGCTGAGAAGCCCAGGGAGAAGCGTAAGAAGGATAGACATGACCCCTCCAAACGTACTGGCGTGGAGGAGCCAGCTAGCAAGGCGGTGATACGTCTCCATCGTATCTACTTTTCCAAACTCTTTTGCCCTTATTTTGGACTCTAATTTGCATGATTTGAATGGAACTAACCCGGACAGACGTTGTTTTCAGCAGAATTGCCATGGTGTTGTTTTAGCACAGAAATAAAAGATCTTGGAATGACCTGGAAATTTACGAGGATTTTTTGTGGAACATATAAAAAATACTGGCGCAAGAATTACCTAGAGGGACGGAGCCAGGAGCCCACAAGCCCAGGAGGCGCGGACCCCCTGGTCGCGCCTCGCAGGCTTGTGAGGCCCTCGTGGCTCCGCCGCCTCCAACTCCAGCTCAATATAGTCTCTCTCGCCGATAAAAAATTAAGAGAGAAGAGTTCATCGCGTTTTCCGATACGGAGCCGCCGCCACCACCTGTTCTTCCTCTAGAGGGCAGATCTGGAGTCCGTTCTGGGCTACGGAGAGGGGAAATCGACGCCGTCGTCATCACCAACCATCCTTCATCGCCAATTCCATGATGCTCTTCATCGTTCGTGAGTAATCTCATCGTAGGCTTGCTGGACGTTGATGGGTTGGATGAGATCTATCATGTAATCAAGTTAGTTTTGATGGGGTTTGATCCCTAGTATCCACTATGTTCTGAAATTGATGTTGCTACTACTTTGCTATGCTTAATGCTTGTCACTAGGGCCCGAGTGCCATGATTTCAGATCTGAACCTATTATGTTTTCATCAATATATGTGTGTTCTTAGTCCTATCTTGCAAGTTGTAGTCACCTACTATGTGTTATGACCCGGCAACCCCGGAGTGACAATAGGCGGAACCACTCCCGGAGATGACCATAGTATGAGGAGTTTATGTATTTACTAAGTGCTAATGCTTTGTTCCGGTTCTCTATTAAAAGGAGACCTTAATATCCCTTAGTTTCCATTAGGACCCGCTGCCACGGGAGGGATGGACAATAGATGTCATGCAAGTTCTTTTCCATAAGCACGTATGACTATATACGGAATACATGCCTACATTACATTGACGAACTGGAGCTCGTTACATATCTCCCCATGTTATAACCGTTACATGATGAATGTCATCCGACATAATTATCCATCACCAATCCAATGCCTACGAGTCTTTTCTACTGGTCCTTGCTATGTTACTTTACCGCTACCGCTGTCACTGTTGCTACTGTTACCGCTATTGCTGTCACTACTGCTACTATTACCGTTGCTACCATTGCTATCACACTACTTTGCTACTGAAACTTTCCTGCAGATACTAAGTCTTTCAGGTGTGGTTGAATTGACAACTCAACTGCTAATACTTGAGAATATTCTTTGTCTTCCATTTGTGTTGAATCAACAAATTTAGGTTGAATACTCTACCCTCGAAAACTGTTGCGACCCCCTATACTTGTGGGTTATCAAGACTATTTTCTGGCACCGTTGCCGGGGAAGTCTAGCTCTATTCTCGGAGTGACTTGGGATTTATGTTTGTTGGTCACTATGAGGAATCCGAGAGATCCAAAAACTAAAGTCTTGCCCTCAACTACGAGGACAGGTAAGGAACATCCATCTAGCTCTGCACTTGATTCACCTTCAGTTATGAGTAAGTTTACGACACCATCACCTACTAGAAATTCTGATGTGTCGCATGTGCTTGATGATGCTACTTCTGCTATCCATGATGCTTATGATGATGCTTTATTTGATACTGCTTTGCCACTGGGTTCATTCCTTGATGCACAAATTGCTAGAGTTGCTGCTGAATGTGATGATACTTCTGAAACTGCTGAAATTATTGAAGTAGAACCTGCTGTTTCACCTGTTAGAACTAGCTCTCCTAGATATGAATTGTCTGATATACCCGAGGGTTATGTTATGGAGGGAGAGGTAGCTGGGGACTTTCTTGCTTGTAAGTATAGCTATGATCTTGAGAATTTATTGCGCAAGTGGAAAGAAAAATCTCTGAATGCTAGAATGAAATACGATCCTAAGTTTGCTACTTCACCCATCTTTGTGACTGATAAGGATTATGAATTCTGTGTCGACACTGAGTTAATCACTTTGGTCGAATCTGATCCTTTTCATTGTTATGAGTCTGAAAAGGTTGTAGCACATCTTACTAAGCTAAATGATATAGCCACCCTATTCACGAGTGAGGAAAAGATTCGCCATTACTATATCCTTAAGTTGTTTCCTTTCTCGCTAAAGGGTGATGCTAAGACTTGGTTTACTTCTCTTGCTCCTGGTCGTGTGCGTAGTCCCCAGGATATTATCTACTACTTCTCTGAGAAATATTTTCCTTCCCATAAGAAACAAGCTGCCTTGCAGGATATATATAACTTTGTGCAAGTTGAAGAAGAGAGTCTCCCACAAGCTTGGGGGAGGCTTGTCCAGTTACTGAATGATTTGCCTGATCACCCTCTTGAGAAAAATAAAATACTTGATATCTTTTATAATGGACTAACCGATGCCTCTAGGGACCACCTAGATAGTTGTGTTGGTTGTGTTTTCAGGGAACGAACTGCGGAACAAGCTGAAGTTCTATTGAATAATATCTTGAGCAATGATAATGCTTGGACTATTCCCGAACCACCTCCAAAGCCAACTCCGAAGAAAAGAGGTATTCTATTCCTCAGTCCTGAAGATATGCAAGCAGCCAATAAATCTATGCAAGAGAAAGGTATTAAATCTGAAGATGTTAAGAATCTACCACCTATCGAAGAAATACATGGTCTTGATAACCCGCACAGGTAGTAGAGGTAAATTCTCATCGTAGATTCAATGAGAGTGATATTCCTTATGATAAACCTGCTAGCTTATGCTCAGATGAATTTGATAACTTCGTTACCGAACAACAAAGTTTCAATGATTATGTTAGCAGACAATTGGAACAAAATGCTCGCATGATTAATCATTTAAGTGCTTGTGTGGATAGAAATGTCAATGATCTTAAGCTTTTGAGTAAACATGCCTCTATGGTCACTACTCAAGTAGAACAAGTACTTAAGGCTCAAAATGACTTGCTCAGTGAGTTGAATGACAATTATGTTAGAGTCGTCACTAGAGGTGGTAGAATGACTCATGAACCTTTGTATCCTGAGGGCCATCCTAAGAGAATTGAACAAGATTCTCAAGGAGTTAGCAATGAGGCACATAGTCATCCTAGTAATAGGGAGAAAAAGAAAGATGATAGGAACTTGCATCCTAGCAAACCTGCTGCTGTTACAACTGAGAGTCCAAATGATATCTCTGTTTCTGATGCCGAAACACAATCTGGTGATGAACATGAGCCTAGTGATAATATCGATAGTGGTGTTCATGATGATGCTCAACCTAGTAATGACAAGGATGTGGAAATTGAACCTGTTGTTGATCTTGATAACCCACAACCTAAGAACAAGATATATGATAAGAACGACTTTATTGCTACGAAGCATGGTAAAGAAAGAGAACCATGGGTTCAGAAACCCATGCCATTTCCTCCCAAGCTATCCAAGAAAAACGATGATGAGGATTTTGAGCGCTTTGTTGAAATGATTAGACCTGTCTTTCTGCAAATGCGTTTGACAGATATGCCCAAAATGTCTCCTTATGCTAAGTACATGAAAGATATTGTGACTAATAAAAGGAAGATACCTGAGGTTGAGATTTCCACCATGCTTGCCAATTACACCTTCAAGGGTGGAACTCCTAAGAAACTAGGTGATCCCGGAGTGCCCACTATACCTTGCTCCATTAAAGGAAATTATGTTACAACTGCTTTATGCGATCTTGGAGCTGTTGTTAGTGTTATGCCTCTCTCTCTTTATCGTAGACTTGAATTGGATAAGTTGACATCCACTGAAATGTCTTTGCAAATGGTCGACAAATCAACTGCTTTTCCTATCAGCATTTCCGAGGATGTGCCTGTTGTGGTTGCTAACGTTACTATCTTAACGGACTTTGTTATTCTGGATATTCCCGAGGATGATGCCATGGCGGTCATCCTTGGAAGACCCTTTTTAAACACTGCAGGGGCTGTTATTGATTGCAACAAAGGCAATGTCACTTTCCATGTTAATGGTAATGAGCATACGGTGCACTTCCCAAAGAAACAATATCGAGTACATTGCATCAATGCTATTGAAAGAACTTCATCAATTTTTATTGGAAGCTTTGAATGCCCTATACCTACTGTCAAGATGAAGTATGATTTACTTGTTGGGGATATGCACATCCCCATTGAGATAACCTAGTGATTATTCGAAAATCCTTCGGTTTTACGCGATTCGAAAAAAGTTTGTCAAGGACACTTGATCAACCTCATTGACATATTTATTTTGATGACCATGAGATGGATGAATCTAGGAGTCACAACCTTCTGTTCCGAACTTTTACTTTCTGTTGTTTAGAAGAAAAATGATAGATTTAGCTTTATTTTCCTGTTTTGTGCTTTTTGCGTCCCTTAGAAAAGTGTCCCGAAAATAAAAGTTCTTCAAATGCCCTGAAATTCAAGTATGATTTTTTCTGGAATTTTTGAAAAATTCTGAGATAGAGAGCTAGTCAGGGGATGCACTAGTGGGCCACAAGCCCAGGAGGCGCGGGCACCCCCCTGGTCGCGCCTGGCGGGCTTGTGGGCCCCACGTGCCCCCCTCCACTTATTCCAGCTCCCATCTCCTTCTTCTACCTCCAGAAAAATCATTCCACAGCTCAAACCCGTGTTCTTGCTCTTGTTGCTGCATTTTTTGATCTCCTTGTGCAAAGCCCCATTCACCAAACTGTTTTGGGGGAATTGTTCCTTGGTATGTGACTCCTCCATTGGTCCAATTAGTTTTTCTCTAGTACTTTATTCGTTGCATATTTTTGCTGCCTTGGTGACCCTGTTCTTGAGCTTTGCATGCTAATTTTAGTTGGTCCCAAGTAGTTTTGATGCATGATATGGCCTCTAGGCACTTGTAGGAGTAGTTGCTATGAGTTTTGTTGAGCCTTGTTCACTTTTCTTTTGAGTCACTAAAAATTTCAGAAATTTTCAGAGAAAGAAAAAGGAAAAGATGAGGAGGTTCCTAAGAGGATCTTCAAGCCGTGACCCCAAGGAAGATGACAATGAGAAGAAGAAACCCAAGTATCCGATCCCCCGAGTTGCAGAAGTTCGAGCGTGCGAGTGGCCAAGCGATGTGTTCTTACGTGTCGCCGGTCTTTATGAGGATTTTTATTACTTGGTGGAGAACCCGGCCTTACCGCATTTGTTGAAGATAAGTGTCCACAATACCTCCACCTCACTAATATTTTCGTGCAAAGCTTTAATTTCTATCCAAGGAAGAGTCCTCCTATGGTTGAGTTCAAGTTATATGATATCCCCCAGCGCATGTCACTTCAGGATTTTTGCAATGTTTGCAAATTACCTTATGTTGGAGATATTCATGAACCTCGTCTATGGGACTTGGAGGCTTTCATTGATACTATTTCTGTAGGAGAGGAGAGAGGAGTGTCTTGGGCTAGAGTTGCTAGTATACATTTTCCCGTGCTTTGGTATTTCTCTTTATTTGTGGGAAAATGTTTGATTGGCCGTGGGAAAGTTGTGGCTCTGAGCTCCCCCATCACTACTGAAATCCAGAAATTTGCCGTCTGCCAAGGCGGACGGCAAAGGGGGCAACCACGGACGGCAAAGGCTTTGCCGTCTGCCCCCTCATGGCAAAGTAGACGGTAAAAAAAATCCGGTGAAGAGGCTCTTTGCCGTCTGCCTCTGCAAAGCGGACGGCAAAGAATCTTTGCCATGAGGGGGCAGACGGCAAAATAAATGGGACGGCATATATTGCAACGTCCCCGTTAAGTGTTAACGGCAGGCCTCCTCTCTTTGCCGTCTGCCATACCCTCTTTGCCATGAGGGGGCTGACGGCAAAGAGGGGAAAGAGAGAGGGGCAGATTCCCCCTTTGCCATCTGCCTTCCCCCCTTTGCCATGAGGGGGCAGACGGCAAAGAGGGGAGAGAGAGAGGGGTAGATTCCCCCTTTGCCGTCTGCCTTCCCCCCTTTGCCATGAGGGGGCAGACGGCAAAGAGGGGAGAGAGAGAGGGGTAGATTCCCCCTTTGTCGTCAGCCTTCCCCCCTTTGCCATGAGGGGGCAGACGGCAAAGAGGGGAGACAGAGGGGGCAGAATCCCCCTTTGCCATGTGCCTCCCCCCCTTTGCCATGTGGGGGCAGACGGCAAAGAGGGGAGAGAGAGGGGGTAGATTCCCCCTTTGCCATGTGCCTTGCCCCCTTTGCCATGTGGGGGCTGACGGCAAAGGGGGAGAGAGAGGGGGCAGATTCCCCCTTTGCCATGTGCCTTCCCCCCTTTGCCATGTGTTGGCAGACAGCAAAGAGGGGAACCAACCCCTTTTTTATTTATTTTTTGTTATATCCAGCATTTTTAACAATAATCAGAATATATATATATATATTTGACATAAATAAATTTCTTTCCGTACTAATAACCATATTAAAATAACTCTCATCCATAGTGCATACATATTATGCAAGTTACATCCGTACCAAACCATATATTACACCAGTTTCATCCACGTGCATACAAAGTTTCATATATTCATATACTACAATAGTTTCAATACAACCCATGATACAAGAAATCAGCTTCAAGCATTCCATCAACCAAGCTTCCCGTGAAGTGAAGGTAATCTGCAAAATGACAAATAAGAAAGTTAGAAAAATAATACTAGATGAAGTAGTGTATATATAGGTTATTTCGGATAGAAATTAGCTAAGTATAGACCATTTAGGAGCTAACTAAGCTAATTATGTCATTTAGGTGGAAACCTAGCTAACTATAGGAGAAGAGAAAGAGAAGAAGAAGTAAAAGAAGGAGGAGGAGGAGGAGGAGAAGGAGAAGGAAGAGGAGAAGAAGAAGAAAAAGGAGGAGGAGGAGGAGGAGGAGGAGGAGGAGAAGGAGAAGGAAGAGGAGAAGAATAAGAAGGAGAAGAACGAGAAGAAGAAGGAGAAGAAGGAGAAGAAGAAGGAGAAGGAGCGGGAGCTCCTTCTCCTTGTTCTTCTCCTTCTTCTTCTCCTTCTTCTTCTCCTTCTTCTTCTTATCCCTTTTTCCTCTTCCTTCCTTTCATTTTCCTCTTTTTCTCTTCTTGTCCCCTTCTTCGGGCTAAATTGGCTAAGAATGCATGTTTGGAGCTAATTATGTCATTTAGAGGATAATTAGCTAAGTACAGGTCATTTTTTCCTTAAATAGGCCATTTTGGAGCTAACTAAGCTAATTATGTCATTTCGTAGGATAATTAGCCAATTTAGCCTTTCTTGGAGGAGTCTAAGCTACGTAGAAGAAGAGATAGAGGAGAAGAAGTAAAATAAGGAGGAGGAGGAGGTGGAGGAGAAGAAGAAGGAAGAGGAGAAGAAGAAGAAAAGAAGAAGGAGAAGGAGAAGAAGAAGGAGAAGGAGAAGGAGGAAGAAGGAGGAAGAAGAAGGAGAAGGAGGAGCTCCTTCTCCTTCTCCTTCTTCTTCTCCTCCTCCCTCTCCTCCTTCTTCTTCTCCTCATTTTTCCTCTTCCTTCCTTTCATTTTTCCTCTTTTTCTCTTCTTGTCCCCTTCTTCGGGCTAAATTGGCTAAGAATGCCTTTTTGGAGCTAATTATGTCATTTCAAGGATAATTAGCTATGTATAGGTCATTTCTTATTAAATAGGCCATTTTGGAGCTAACTAAGCTAATTATGTCATTTCGTAGGATAATTAGCCAATTTAGCCTTTCTTGGAGGAGTCTAAGCTACGTAGAAGAAGAGATAGAGAAGAAGAAGTAAAATAAGGAGGAGGAGGAGGTGGAGGAGAAGAAGAAGGAAGAGGAGAAGAAGAAGAAAAGAAGAAGGAGAAGGAGAAAAAGAAGGAGAAGGAGGAAGAAGTTCCTTCTCCCTCTCCTCCTTCTTCTTCTCCTCCTCCCTCTCCTTCTTCTTCTTCTCCTCATTTTTCCTCTTCCTTCCTTTCATTTTTCCTCTTTTTCTCTTCTTGTCCCCTTCTTCGGGCTAAATTGGCTAAGAATGCCTTTTTGGAGCTAATTATGTCATTTCGAGGATAATTAGCCAAGTATAGGTCATTTCTTATTAAATAGGCCATTTTGGAGCTAACTAAGTTAATTATGTCATTTCGTAGGATAATTAGGCAATTTAGCCTTTCTTGGAGGAGTCTAAGCTACGTAGAAGAAGAGATTGAGAAGAAGAAGTAAAATAAGGAGGAGGAGGAGGTGGAGGAGAAGAAGAAGGAAGAGGAGAAGAAGAAGAAAAGAAGAAGGAGAAGGAGAAGAAGAAGGAGAAGGAGGAAGGAGGAAGAAGTTCCTTCTCCCTCTCCTCCTTCTTCTTCTCCTCCTCCCTCTCCTCCTTCTTCTTCTCCTCATTTTTCCTGTTCCTTCCTTTCATTTTTCCTCTTTTTCTCTTCTTGTCCCCTTCTTCGGGCTAAATTGGCTAAGAATGCCTTTTTGGAGCTAATTATGTCATTTCAAGGATAATTAGCTAAGTATATGTCATTTCTTATTAAATAGGCCATTTTGGAGCTAACTAAGCTAATTATGTCATTTCATAGGATAATTAGCCAATTTAGCCTTTCTTGGAGGAGTCTAAGCTACATAGAAGAAGAGATAGAGAAGAAGAAGTAAAATAAGGAGGAGGAGGAGGTGGAGGAGAAGAAGAAGGAAGAGGAGAAGAAGAAGAAAAGAAGAAGGAGAAGGAGAAGAAGAAGGAGAAGGAGAAGGAGGAAGAAGGAGGAAGAAGTTCCTTCTCCCTCTCCTCCTTCTTCTTCTCCTCATTTTTCCTCTTCCTTCCTTTCATTTTTCCTCTTTTTCTCTTCTTGTCCCCTTCTTCGGGCTAAATTGGCTAAGAATGCCTTTTTGGAGCTAATTATGTCATTTCGAGGATAATTAGCTAAGTACAGGTCATTTCTTATTAAATAGGCCATTTTGGAGCTAACTAAGCTAATTATGTCATTTCGTAGGATAATTAGCCAATTTAGCCTTTCTTGGAGGAGTCTAAGGTACGTAGAAGAAGAGATAGAGAAGAAGAAGTAAAATAAGGAGGAGGAGGAGGTGGAGGAGAAGAAGAAGGAAGAGGAGAAGAAGAAGAAAAGAAGAAGGAGAAGGAGAAGAAGAAGGAGAAGGAGAAGGAGGAAGAAGGAGGAAGAAGAAGGAGAAGGAGGAGCTCCTTCTCCTTCTCCTTCTTCTTCTCCTCCTCCCTTTCCTCCTTCTTCTCCTCATTTTTCCTCTTCCTTCCTTTCATTTTTCCTCTTTTTCTCTTCTTGTCCCCTTCTTCGGGCTAAATTGGCTAAGAATGCCTTTTTGGAGCTAATTATGTCATTTCGAGGATAATTAGCTAAGTATAGGTCATTTCTTATTAAATAGGCCATTTTGGAGCTAACTAAGTTAATTATGTCATTTCGTAGGATAATTAGCCAATTTAGCCTTTCTTGGAGGAGTCTAAGCTACGTAGAAGAAGAGATAGAGAAGAAGAAGTAAAATAAGGAGGAGGAGGAGGTGGAGGAGAAGAAGAAGGAAGAGGAGAAGAAGAAGAAAAGAAGAAGGAGAAGGAGAAGGAGAAGAAGAAGGAGAAGGAGGAAGGAGGAAGAAGTTCCTTCTCCCTCTCCTCCTTCTTCTTCTCCTCCTCCCTCTCCTCCTTCTTCTTCTCCTCATTTTTCCTGTTCCTTCCTTTCATTTTTCCTCTTTTTCTCTTCTTGTCCCCTTCTTCGGGCTAAATTGGCTAAGAATGCCTTTTTGGAGCTAATTATGTCATTTCGAGGATAATTAGCTAAGTATAGGTCATTTCTTATTAAATAGGCCATTTTGGAGCTAACTAAGCTAATTATGTCATTTCGTAGGATAATTAGCCAATTTAGCCTTTCTTGGAGGAGTCTAAGCTACGTAGAAGAAGAGATAGAGAAGAAGAAGTAAAATAAGGAGGAGGAGGAGGTGGAGGAGAAGAAGAAGGAAGAGGAGAACAAGAAGAAAAGAAGAAGGAGAAGGAGAAGAAGAAGGAGAAGGAGAAGGAGGAAGAAGGAGGAAGAAGTTCCTTCTCCCTCTCCTCCTTCTTCTTCTTCTCCTCATTTTTCCTCTTCCTTCCTTTCATTTTTCCTCTTTTTCTCTTCTTGTCCCCTTCTTCGGGCTAAATTGGCTAAGAATGCCTTTTTGGAGCTAATTATGTCATTTCGAGGATAATTAGCTAAGTACAGGTCATTTCTTATTAAACAGGCCATTTTGGAGCTAACTAAGCTAATTATGTCATTTCGTAGGATAATTAGCCAATTTAGCCTTTCTTGGAGGAGTCTAAGCTACGTAGAAGAAGAGATAGAGAAGAAGAAGTAAAATAAGGAGGAGGAGGAGGTGGAGGAGAAGAAGAAGGAAGAGGAGAAGAAGAAGATAAGAAGAAGGAGAAGGAGAAGAAGAAGGAGAAGGAGAAGGAGGAAGAAGGAGGAAGAAGTCCCTTCTCCCTCTCCTCCTTCTTCTTCTCCTCCTCCCTCTCCTCCTTCTTCTTCTCCTCATTTTTCCTCTTCCTTCCTTTCATTTTTCCTCTTTTTCTCTTCTTGTCCCCTTCTTCGGGCTAAATTGGCTAAGAATGCCTTTTTGGAGCTAATTATGTCATTTCGAGGATAATTAGCTAAGTACAGGTCATTTCTTATTAAATAGGCCATTTTGGAGCTAACTAAGCTAATTATGTCATTTCGTAGGATAATTAGCCAATTTAGCCTTTCTTGGAGGAGTCTAAGGTACGTAGAAGAAGAGATAGAGAAGAAGAAGTAAAATAAGGAGGAGGAGGAGGTGGAGGAGAAGAAGAAGGAAGAGGAGAAGAAGAAGAAAAGAAGAAGGAGAAGGAGAAGAAGAAGGAGAAGGAGAAGGAGGAAGAACGAGGAAGAAGAAGGAGAAGGAGGAGCTCCTTCTCCTTCTCCTTCTTCTTCTCCTCCTCCCTCTCCTCCTTCTTCTTCTCCTCATTTTTCCTCTTCCTTCCTTTCATTTTTCCTCTTTTTCTCTTCTTGTCCCCTTCTTCGGGCTAAATTGGCTAAGAATGCCTTTTTGGAGCTAATTATGTCATTTCGAGGATAATTAGCTAAGTATAGGTCATTTCTTATTAAATAGGCCATTTTGGAGCTAACTAAGTTAATTATGTCATTTCGTAGGATAATTAGCCAATTTAGCCTTTCTTGGAGGAGTCTAAGATACGTAGAAGAAGAAATAGAGAAGAAGAAGTAAAATAAGGAGGAGGAGGAGGTGGAGGAGAAGAAGAAGGAAGAGGAGAAGAAGAAGAAAAGAAGAAGGAGAAGGAGAAGAAGAAGGAGAAGGAGGAAGGAGGAAGAAGTTCCCTCTCCCTCTCCTCCTTCTTCTTCTCCTCCTCCCTCTCCTCCTTCTTCTTCTCCTCATTTTTCCTGTTCCTTCCTTTCATTTTTCCTCTTTTTCTCTTCTTGTCCCCTTCTTCGGGCTAAATTGGCTAAGAATGCCTTTTTGGAGCTAATTATGTCATTTCGAGGATAATTAGCTAAGTATAGGTCATTTCTTATTAAATAGGCCATTTTGGAGCTAACTAAGCTAATTATCTCATTTCGTAGGATAATTAGCCAATTTAGCCTTTCTTGGAGGAGTCTAAGCTACGTAGAAGAAGAGATAGAGAAGAAGAAGTAAAATAAGGAGGAGGAGGAGGTGGAGGAGAAGAAGAAGGAAGAGGAGAAGAAGAAGAAAAGAAGAAGGAGAAGGAGAAGAAGAAGGAGAGGGAGAAGGAGGAAGAAGGAGGAAGAAGTTCCTTCTCCCTCTCCTCCTTCTTCTTCTTCTCCTCATTTTTCCTCTTCCTTCCTTTCATTTTTCCTCTTTTTCTCTTCTTGTCCCCTTCTTCGGGCTAAATTGGCTAAGAATGCCTTTTTGGAGCTAATTATGTCATGTCGAGGATAATTAGCTAAGTACAGGTCATTTCTTATTAAATAGGCCATTTTGGAGCTAACTAAGCTAATTATGTCATTTCGTAGGATAATTAGCCAATTTAGCCTTTCTTGGAGGAGTCTAAGCTACGTAGAAGAAGAGATAGAGAAGAAGAAGTAAAATAAGGAGGAGGAGGAGGTGGAGGAGAAGAAGAAGGAAGAGGAGAAGAAGAAGAAAAGAAGAAGGAGAAGGAGAAGAAGAAGGAGAAGGAGAAGGAGGAAGAAGGAGGAAGAAGTTCCTTCTCCCTCTCCTCCTTCTTCTTCTCCTCCTCCCTCTCCTCCTTCTTCTTCTCCTCATTTTTCCTCTTCCTTCCTTTCATTTTTCCTCTTTTTCTCTTCTTGTCCCCTTCTTCGGGCTAAATTGGCTAAGAATGCCTTTTTGGAGCTAATTATGTCATTTCGAGGATAATTAGCTAAGTACAGGTCATTTCTTATTAAATAGGCCATTTTGGAGCTAACTAAGCTAATTATGTCATTTCGTAGGATAATTAGCCAATTTAGCCTTTCTTGGAGGAGTCTAAGGTACGTAGAAGAAGAGATAGAGAAGAAGAAGTAAAATAAGGAGGAGGAGGAGGTGGAGGAGAAGAAGAAGGAAGAGGAGAAGAAGAAGAAAAGAAGAAGGAGAAGGAGAAGAAGAAGCAGAAGGAGAAGGAGGAAGAAGGAGGAAGAAGAAGGAGAAGGAGGAGCTCCTTCTCCTTCTCCTTCTTCTTCTCCTCCTCCCTCTCCTCCTTCTTCTTCTCCTCATTTTTCCTCTTCCTTCCTTTCATTTTTCCTCTTTTTCTCTTCTTGTCCCCTTCTTCGGGCTAAATTGGCTAAGAATGCCTTTTTGGAGCTAATTATGTCATTTCGAGGATAATTAGCTAAGTATAGGTCATTTCTTATTAAATAGGCCATTTTGGAGCTAACTATGTTAATTATGTCATTTCGTAGGATAATTAGCCAATTTAGCCTTTCTTGGAGGAGTCTAAGATACGTAGAAGAAGAGATAGAGAAGAAGAAGTAAAATAAGGAGGAGGAGGAGGTGGAGGAGAAGAAGAAGGAAGAGGAGAAGAAGAAGAAAAGAAGAAGGAGAAGGAGAAGAAGAAGGAGAAGGAGGAAAGAGGAAGAAGTTCCTTCTCCCTCTCCTCCTTCTTCTTCTCCTCCTCCCTCTCCTCCTTCTTCTTCTCCTCATTTTTCTTGTTCCTTCCTTTCATTTTTCCTCTTTTTCTCTTCTTGTCCCCTTCTTCGGGCTAAATTGGCTAAGAATGCCTTTTTGGAGCTAATTATGTCATTTCGAGGATAATTAGCTAAGTATAGGTCATTTCTTATTAAATAGGCCATTTTGGAGCTAACTAAGCTAATTATGTCATTTCGTAGGATAATTAGCCAATTTAGCCTTTCTTGGAGGAGTCTAAGCTACGTAGAAGAAGAGATAGAGAAGAAGAAGTAAAATAAGGAGGAGGAGGAGGTGGAGGAGAAGAAGAAGGAAGAGGAGAAGAAGAAGAAAAGAAGAAGGAGAAGGAGAAGAAGAAGGAGAAGGAGAAGGAGGAAGAAGGAGGAAGAAGTTCCTTCTCCCTCTCCACCTTCTTCTTCTCCTCCTCCCTCTCCTCCTTCTTCTCCTCATTTTTCCTCTTCCTTCCTTTCATTTTTCCTCTTTTTCTCTTCTTGTCCCCTTCTTCGGGCTAAATTGGCTAAGAATGCCTTTTTGGAGCTAATTATGTCATTTCGAGGATAATTAGCTAAGTACAGGTGATTTCTTATTAAATAGGCCATTTTGGAGCTAACTAAGCTAATTATGTCATTTCGTAGGATAATTAGCCAATTTAGCCTTTCTTGGAGGAGTCTAAGCTACGTAGAAGAAGAGATAGAGAAGAAGAAGTAAAATAAGGAGGAGGAGGAGGTGGAGGAGAAGAAGAAGGAAGAGGAGAAGAAGAAGAAAAGAAGAAGGAGAAGGAGAAGAAGAAGGAGAAGGAGAAGGAGGAAGAAGGAGGAAGAAGAAGGAGAAGGAGGAGCTCCTTCTCCTTCTCCTTCTTCTTCTCCTCCTCCCTCTCCTCCTTCTTCTTCTCCTCATTTTTCCTCTTCCTTCCTTTCATTTTTCCTCTTTTTATCTTCTTGTCCCCTTCTTCGGGCTAAATTGGCTAAGAATGCCTTTTTGGAGCTAATTATGTCATTTCGAGGATAATTAGCTAAGTATAGGTCATTTCTTATTAAATAGGCCATTTTGGAGCTAACTAAGTTAATTATGTCATTTCGTAGGATAATTAGCCAATTTAGCCTTTCTTGGAGGAGTCTAAGATACGTAGAAGAAGAGATAGAGAAGAAGAAGTAAAATAAGGAGGAGGAGGAGGTGGAGGAGAAGAAGAAGGAAGAGGAGAAGAAGAAGAAAAGAAGAAGGAGAAGGAGAAGAAGAAGGAGAAGGAGGAAGGAGGAAGAAGTTCCTTCTCCCTCTCCTCCTTCTTCTTCTCCTCCTCCCTCTCCTCCTTCTTCTTCTCCTCATTTTTCCTGTTCCTTCCTTTCATTTTTCCTCTTTTTCTCTTCTTGTCCCCTTCTTCGGGCTAAATTGGCTAAGAATGCCTTTTTGGAGCTAATTATGTCATTTCGAGGATAATTAGCTAAGTATAGGTCATTTCTTATTAAATAGGCCATTTTGGAGCTAACTAAGCTAATTATGTCATTTCGTAGGATAATTAGCCAATTTAGCCTTTCTTGGAGGAGTCTAAGCTACGTAGAAGAAGAGATAGAGAAGAAGAAGTAAAATAAGGAGGAGGAGGAGGTGGAGGAGAAGAAGAAGGAAGAGGAGAAGAAGAAGAAAAGAAGAAGGAGAAGGAGAAGAAGAAGGAGAAGGAGAAGGAGGAAGAAGGAGGAAGAAGTTCCTTCTCCCTCTCCTCCTTCTTCTTCTTCTCCTCATTTTTCCTCTTCCTTCCTTTCATTTTTCCTCTTTTTCTCTTCTTGTCCCCTTCTTCGGGCTAAATTGGCTAAGAATGCCTTTTTGGAGCTAATTATGTCATTTCGAGGATAATTAGCTAAGTACAGGTCATTTCTTATTAAATAGGCCATTTTGGAGCTAACTAAGCTAATTATGTCATTTCGTAGGATAATTAGCCAATTTAGCCTTTCTTGGAGGAGTCTAAGCTACGTAGAAGAAGAGATAGAGAAGAAGAAGTAAAATAATGAGGAGGAGGAGGTGGAGGAGAAGAAGAAGGAAGAGGAGAAGAAGAAGAAAAGAAGAAGGAGAAGGAGAAGAAGAAGGAGAAGGAGAAGGAGGAAGAAGGAGGAAGAAGTTCCTTCTCCCTCTCCACCTTCTTCTTCTCCTCCTCCCTCTCCTCCTTCTTCTCCTCATTTTTCCTCTTCCTTCCTTTCATTTTTCCTCTTTTTCTCTTCTTGTCCCCTTCTTCGGGCTAAATTGGCTAAGAATGCCTTTTTGGAGCTAATTATGTCATTTCGAGGATAATTAGCTAAGTATAGGTCATTTCTTATTAAATAGGCCATTTTGGAGCTAACTAAGTTAATTATGTCATTTCGTAGGATAATTAGCCAATTTAGCCTTTCTTGGAGGAGTCTAAGCTACGTAGAAGAAGAGATAGAGAAGAAGAAGTAAAATAAGGAGGAGGAGGAGGTGGAGGAGAAGAAGAAGGAAGAGGAGAAGAAGAAGAAAAGAAGAAGGAGAAGGAGAAGGAGAAGAAGAAGGAGAAGGAGGAAGGAGGAAGAAGTTCCTTCTCCCTCTCCTCCTTCTTCTTCTCCTCCTCCCTCTCCTCCTTCTTCTTCTCCTCATTTTTCCTGTTCCTTCCTTTCATTTTTCCTCTTTTTCTCTTCTTGTCCCCTTCTTCGGGCTAAATTGGCTAAGAATGCCTTTTTGGAGCTAATTATGTCATTTCGAGGATAATTAGCTAAGTATAGGTCATTTCTTATTAAATAGGCCATTTTGGAGCTAACTAAGCTAATTATGTCATTTCGTAGGATAATTAGCCAATTTAGCCTTTCTTGGAGGAGTCTAAGCTACGTAGAAGAAGAGATAGAGAAGAAGAAGTAAAATAAGGAGGAGGAGGAGGTGGAGGAGAAGAAGAAGGAAGAGGAGAAGAAGAAGAAAAGAAGAAGGAGAAGGAGAAGAAGAAGGAGAAGGAGAAGGAGGAAGAAGTTCCTTCTCCCTCTCCTCCTTCTTCTTCTCCTCCTCCCTCTCCTCCTTCTTCTTCTCCTCATTTTTCCTCTTCCTTCCTTTCATTTTTCCTCTTTTTCTCTTCTTGTCCCCTTCTTCGGGCTAAATTGGCTAAGAATGCCTTTTTGGAGCTAATTATGTCATTTCGAGGATAATTAGCTAAGTATAGGTCATTTCTTATTAAATAGGCCATTTTGGAGCTAACTAAGTTAATTATGTCATTTCGTAGGATAATTAGCCAATTTAGCCTTTCTTGGAGGAGTCTAAGATACGTAGAAGAAGAGATAGAGAAGAAGAAGTAAAATAAGGAGGAGGAGGAGGTGGAGGAGAAGAAGAAGGAAGAGGAGAAGAAGAAGAAAAGAAGAAGGAGAAGGAGAAGAAGAAGGAGAAGGAGGAAGGAGGAAGAAGTTCCTTCTCCCTCTCCTCCTTCTTCTTCTCCTCCTCCCTCTCCTCCTTCTTCTTCTCCTCATTTTTCCTGTTCCTTCCTTTCATTTTTCCTCTTTTTCTCTTCTTGTCCCCTTCTTCGGGCTAAATTGGCTAAGAATGCCTTTTTGGAGCTAATTCTGTCATTTCGAGGATAATTTGCTAAGTATAGGTCATTTCTTATTAAATAGGCCATTTTGGAGCTAACTAAGCTAATTATGTCATTTCGTAGGATAATTAGCCAATTTAGCCTTTCTTGGAGGAGTCTAAGCTACGTAGCAGAAGAGATAGAGAAGAAGAAGTAAAATAAGGAGGAGGAGGAGGTGGAGGAGAAGAAGAAGGAAGAGGAGAAGAAGAAGAAAAGAAGAAGGAGAAGGAGAAGAAGAAGGAGAAGGAGAAGGAGGAAGAAGTTCCTTCTCCCTCTCCTCCTTCTTCTTCTCCTCCTCCCTCTCCTCCTTCTTCTTCTGCTCATTTTTCCTCTTCCTTCCTTTCATTATTCCTCTTTTTCTCTTCTTGTCCCCTTCTTCGGGCTAAATTGGCTAAGAATGCCTTTTTGGAGCTAATTATTTCATTTCGAGGATAATTAGCTAAGTATAGGTCATTTCTTATTAAATAGGCCATTTTGGAGCTAACTAAGCTAATTATGTCATTTCGTAGGATAATTAGCCAATTGAGCCTTTCTTGGAGGAGTCTAAGCTACGTAGAAGAAGAGATAGAGAAGAAGAAGTAAAATAAGGAGGAGGAGGAGGTGGAGGAGAAGAAGAAGGAAGAGGAGAAGAAGAAGAAAAGAAGAAGGAGAAGGAGAAGAAGAAGGAGAAGGAGAAGAAGAAGGAGAAGGAGAAGGAGGAAGAAGGAGGAAGAAGTTCCTTCTCCCTCTCCTCCTTCTTCTTCTCCTCCTCCCTCTCCTCCTTCTTCTTCTCCTCATTTTTCCTCTTCCTTCCTTTCATTTTTCCTCTTTTTCTCTTCTTGTCCCCTTCTTCGGGCTAAATTGGCTAAGAATGCCTTTTTGGAGCTAATTATGTCATTTCGAGGATAATTAGCTAAGTACAGGTCATTTCTTATTAAATAGGCCATTTTGGAGCTAACTAAGCTAATTATGTCATTTCGTAGGATAATTAGCCAATTTAGCCTCTCTTGGAGGAGTCTAAGCTACGTAGAAGAAGAGATAGAGAAGAAGAAGTAAAATAAGGAGGAGGAGGAGGTGGAGGAGAAGAAGAAGGAAGAGGAGAATAAGAAGAAAAGAAGAAGGAGAAGGAGAAGAAGAAGGAGAAGGAGAAGGAGGAAGAAGGAGGAAGAAGAAGGAGAAGGAGGAGCTCCTTCTCCTTCTCCTTCTTCTCCTCCTCCCTCTCCTCGTTCTTCTTCTCCTCATTTTTCCTCTTCCTTCCTTTCATTTTTCCTCTTTTTCTCTTCTTGTCCCCTTCTTCGGGCTAAATTGGCTAAGAATGCCTTTTTGGAGCTAATTATGTCATTTCGAGGATAATTAGCTAAGTATAGGTCATTTCTTATTAAATAGGCCATTTTGGAGCTAACTAAGTTAATTATGTCATTTCGTAGGATAATTAGCCAATTTAGCCTTTCTTGGAGGAGTCTAAGCTACGTAGAAGAATAGATAGAGAAGAAGAAGTAAAATAAGGAGGAGGAGGTGGAGGAGAAGAAGAAGGAAGAGGAGAAGAAGAAGAAAAGAAGAAGGAGAAGGAGAAGAAGAAGGAGAAGGAGGAAGGAGGAAGATGTTCCTTCTCCCTCTCCTCCTTCTTCTTCTCCTCCTCCCTCTCCTCCTTCTTCTTCTCCTCATTTTTCCTCTTCCTTCCTTTCATTTTTCCTCTTTTTCTCTTCTTGTCCCCTTCTTCGGGCTAAATTGGCTAAGAATGCCTTTTTGGAGCTAATTATGTCATTTCGAGGATAATTAGCTAAGTACAGGTCATTTCTTATTAAATAGGCCATTTTGGAGCTAACTAAGCTAATTATGTCATTTCGTAGGATAATTAGCCAATTTAGCCTCTCTTGGAGGAGTCTAAGCTACGTAGAAGAAGAGATAGAGAAGAAGAAGTAAAATAAGGAGGAGGAGGAGGTGGAGGAGAAGAAGAAGGAAGAGGAGAATAAGAAGAAAAGAAGAAGGAGAAGGAGAAGAAGAAGGAGAAGGAGAAGGAGGAAGAAGGAGGAAGAAGAAGCAGAAGGAGGAGCTCCTTCTCCTTCTCCTTCTTCTCCTCCTCCCTCTCCTCGTTCTTCTTCTCCTCATTTTTCCTCTTCCTTCCTTTCATTTTTCCTCTTTTTCTCTTCTTGTCCCCTTCTTCGGGCTAAATTGGCTAAGAATGCCTTTTTGGAGCTAATTATGTCATTTCGAGGATAATTAGCTAAGTATAGGTCATTTCTTATTAAATAGGCCATTTTGGAGCTAACTAAGTTAATTATGTCATTTCGTAGGATAATTAGCCAATTTAGCCTTTCTTGGAGGAGTCTAAGCTACGTAGAAGAATAGATAGAGAAGAAGAAGTAAAATAAGGAGGAGGAGGTGGAGGAGAAGAAGAAGGAAGAGGAGAAGAAGAAGAAAAGAAGAAGGAGAAGGAGAAGAAGAAGGAGAAGGAGGAAGGAGGAAGATGTTCCTTCTCCCTCTCCTCCTTCTTCTTCTCCTCCTCCCTCTCCTCCTTCTTCTTCTCCTCATTTTTCCTGTTCCTTCCTTTCATTTTTCCTCTTTTTCTCTTCTTGTCCCCTTCTTCGGGCTAAATTGGCTAAGAATGCCTTTTTGGAGCTAATTATGTCATTTCGAGGATATTTAGCTAAGTATAGGTCATTTCTTATTAAATAGGCCATTTTGGAGCTAACTAAGCTAATTATGTCATTTCGTAGGATAATTAGCCAATTTAGCCTTTCTTGGAGGAGTCTAAGCTACATAGAAGAAGAGATAGAGAAGAAGAAGTAAAATAAGGAGGAGGAGGAGGTGGAGGAGAAGAAGAAGGAAGAGGAGAAGAAGAAGAAAAGAAGAAGGAGAAGGAGAAGAAGAAGGAGAAGGAGAAGGAGGAAGAAGGAGGAAGAAGTTCCTTCTCCCTCTCCTCCTTCTTCTTCTCCTCCTCCCTCTCCTCCTTCTTCTTCTCCTCATTTTTCCTCTTCCTTCCTTTCATTTTTCCTCTTTTTCTCTTCTTGTCCCCTTCTTCGGGCTAAATTGGCTAAGAATGCCTTTTTGGAGCTAATTATGTCATTTCGAGGATAATTAGCTAAGTACAGG
Source organism: Hordeum vulgare subsp. vulgare (assembly GCF_904849725.1). Lineage (NCBI taxonomy): Eukaryota > Viridiplantae > Streptophyta > Magnoliopsida > Poales > Poaceae > Hordeum > Hordeum vulgare. The sequence continues at coordinate 262,334,332 of NC_058519.1, read as the reverse complement.
TCATTTCTTATTAAATAGGCCATTTTGGATCTAACTAAGCTAATTATGTCATTTCGTAGGATAATTAGCCAATTTAGCCTCTCTTGGAGGAGTCTAAGCTACGTAGAAGAAGAGATAGAGAAGAAGAAGTAAAATAAGGAGGAGGAGGAGGTGGAGGAGAAGAAGAAGGAAGAGGAGAAGAAGAAGAAAAGAAGAAGGAGAAGGAGAAGAAGAAGGAGAAGGAGAAGGAGGAAGAAGGAGGAAGAAGAAGGAGAAGGAGGAGCTCCTTCTCCTTCTCCTTCTTCTCCTCCTCCCTCTCCTCCTTCTTCTTCTCCTCATTTTTCCTCTTCCTTCCTTTCATTTTTCCTCTTTTTCTCTTCTTGTCCCCTTCTTCGGGCTAAATTGGCTAAGAATGCCTTTTTGGAGCTAATTATGTCATTTCGAGGATAATTAGCTAAGTATAGGTCATTTCTTATTAAATAGGCCATTTTGGAGCTAACTAAGTTAATTATGTCATTTCGTAGGATAATTAGCCAATTTAGCCTTTCTTGGAGGAGTCTAAGCTACGTAGAAGAAGAGATAGAGAAGAAGAAGTAAAATAAGGAGGAGGAGGAGGTGGATGAAAATAAGAAGGAAGAGGAGAAGAAGAAGAAAAGAAGAAGGAGAAGGAGAAGAAGAAGGAGAAGGAGGAAGGAGGAAGATGTTCCTTCTCCCTCTCATCCTTCTTCTTCTCCTCCTTCCTCTCCTCCTTCTTCTTCTCCTCATTTTTCCTGTTCCTTCCTTTCATTTTTCCTCTTTTTCTCTTCTTGTCCCCTTCTTCGGGCTAAATTGGCTAAGAATGCCTTTTTGGAGCTAATTATGTCATTTCGAGGATAATTAGCTAAGTATAGGTCATTTCTTATTAAATAGGCCATTTTGGAGCTATCTAAGCTAATTATGTCATTTCGTAGGATAATTAGCCAATTTAGCCTTTCTTGGAGGAGTCTAAGCTACGTAGAAGAAGAGATAGAGAAGAAGAAGTAAAATAAGGAGGAGGAGGAGGTGGAGGAGAAGAAGAAGGAAGAGGAGAAGAAGAATAAAAGAAGAAGGAGAAGGAGAAGAAGAAGGAGAAGGAGAAGGAGGAAGAAGGAGGAAGAAGTTCCTTCTCCCTCTCCTCCTTCTTCTTCTCCTCCTCCCTCTCCTCCTTCTTCTTCTCCTCATTTTTCCTCTTCCTTCCTTTCATTTTTCCTCTTTTTCTCTTCTTGTCCCCTTCTTCGGGCTAAATTGGCTAAGAATGCCTTTTTGGAGCTAATTATGTCATTTCGAGGATAATTAGCTAAGTACAGGTCATTTCTTATTAAATAGGCCATTTTGGAGCTAACTAAGCTAATTATGTCATTTCGTAGGATAATTAGCCAATTTAGCCTTTCTTGGAGGAGTCTAAGCTACGTAGAAGAAGAGATAGAGAAGAAGAAGTAAAATAAGGAGGAGGAGGAGGTGGAGGAGAAGAAGAAGGAAGAGGAGAAGAAGAAGAAAAGAAGAAGGAGAAGGAGAAGAAGAAGGAGAAGGAGAAGGAGGAAGAAGGAGGAAGAAGTTCCTTCTCCCTCTCCTCCTTCTTCTTCTCCTCCTCCCTCTCCTCCTTCTTCTTCTCCTCATTTTTCCTGTTCCTTCCTTTCATTTTTCCTCTTTTTCTCTTCTTGTCCCCTTCTTCGGGCTAAATTGGCTAAGAATGCCTTTTTGGAGCTAATTATGTCATTTCGAGGATAATTAGCTAAGTACAGGTCATTTCTTATTAAATAGGCCATTTTGGAGCTAACTAAGCTAATTATGTCATTTCGTAGGATAATTAGCCAATTTAGCCTTTCTTGGAGGAGTCTAAGCTACGTAGAAGAAGAAGTAAAATAAGGAGGAGGAGGAGGTGGAGGAGAAGAAGAAGGAAGAGGAGAAGAAGAAGAAAAGAAGGAGAAGGAGAAGAAGAAGGAGAAGGAGAAGGAGGAAGAAGGAGGAAGAAGAAGGAGAAGGAGGAGCTCCTTCTCCTTCTCCTTCTTCTTCTCCTCCTCCCTCTCCTCCTTCTTCTTCTCCTCATTTTTCCTCTTCCTTCCTTTCATTTTTCCTCTTTTTCTCTTCTTGTCCCCTTCTTTGGGCTAAATTGGCTAAGAATGCCTTTTTGGAGCTAATTATGTCATTTCGAGGATAATTAGCTAAGTATAGGTCATTTCTTATTAAATAGGCCATTTTGGAGCTAACTAAGTTAATTATGTCATTTCGTAGGATAATTAGCCAATTTAGCCTTTCTTGGAGGAGTCTAAGCTACGTAGAAGAAGAGATAGAGAAGAAGAAGTAAAATAAGGAGGAGGAGGAGGTGGAGGAGAAGAAGAAGGAAGAGGAGAAGAAGAAGAAAAGAAGAAGGAGAAGGAGAATAAGAAGGAGAAGGAGGAAGGAGGAAGAAGTTCCTTCTCCCTCTCCTCCTTCTTCTTCTCCTCCTCCCTCTCCTCCTTCTTCTTCTCCTCATTTTTCCTGTTCCTTCCTTTCATTTTTCCTCTTTTTCTCTTCTTGTCCCCTTCTTCGGGCTAAATTGGCTAAGAATGCCTTTTTGGAGCTAATTATGTCATTTCGAGGATAATTAGCTAAGTATAGGTCATTTCTTATTAAATAGGCCATTTTGGAGCTAACTAAGCTAATTATGTCATTTCGTAGGATAATTAGCCAATTTAGCCTTTCTTGGAGGAGTCTAAGCTACGTAGAAGAAGAGATAGAGAAGAAGAAGTAAAATAAGGAGGAGGAGGAGGTGGAGGAGAAGAAGAAGGAAGAGGAGAAGAAGAAGAAAAGAAGAAGGAGAAGGAGAAGGAGAAGGAGGAAGAAGGAGGAAGAAGTTCCTTCTCCCTCTCCTCCTTCTTCTTCTCCTCCTCCCTCTCCTCCTTCTTCTTCTCCTCATTTTTCCTCTTCCTTCCTTTCATTTTTCCTCTTTTTCTCTTCTTGTCCCCTTCTTCGGGCTAAATTGGCTAAGAATGCCTTTTTGGAGCTAATTATGTCATTTCGAGGATAATTAGCTAAGTACAGGTCATTTCTTATTAAATAGGCCATTTTGGAGCTAACTAAGCTAATTATGTCATTTCGTAGGATAATTAGCCAATTTAGCCTTTCTTGGAGGAGTCTAAGCTACGTAGAAGAAGAGATAGAGAAGAAGAAGTAAAATAAGGAGGAGGAGGAGGTGGAGGAGAAGAAGAAGGAAGAGGAGAAGAAGAAGAAAAGAAGAAGGAGAAGGAGAAGAAGAAGGAGAAGGAGAAGGGGGAAGAAGGAGGAAGAAGTTCCTTCTCCCTCTCCTCCTTCTTCTCCTCCTCCCTCTCCTCCTTCTTCTTCTCCTCATTTTTCCTCTTACTTCCTTTCATTTTTCCTCTTTTTCTCTTCTTGTCCCCTTCTTCGGGCTAAATTGGCTAAGAATGCCTTTTTGGAGCTAATTATGTCATTTCGAGGATAATTAGCTAAGTACAGGTCATTTCTTATTAAATAGGCCATTTTGGAGCTAACTAAGCTAATTATGTCATTTCGTAGGATAATTAGCCAATTTAGCCTTTCTTGGAGGAGTCTAAGCTACGTAGAAGAAGAGATAGAGAAGAAGAAGTAAAATAAGGAGGAGGAGGCGGTGGAGGAGAAGAAGAAGGAAGAGGAGAAGAAGAAGAAAAGAAGAAGGAGAAGGAGAAGAAGAAGGAGAAGGAGAAGGAGGAAGAAGGAGGAAGAAGAAGGAGAAGGAGGAGCTCCTTCTCCTTCTCCTTCTTCTTCTCCTCCTCCCTCTCCTCCTTCTTCTTCTCCTCATTTTTCCTCTTCCTTCCTTTCATTTTTCCTCTTTTGCTCTTCTTGTCCCCTTCTTCGGGCTAAATTGGCTAAGAATGCCTTTTTGGAGCTAATTATGTCATTTCGAGGATAATTAGCTAAGTATAGGTCATTTCTTATTAAATAGGCCATTTTGGAGCTAACTAAGTTAATTATGTCATTTCGTAGGATAATTAGCCAATTTAGCCTTTCTTGGAGGAGTCTAAGCTACGTAGAAGAAGAGATAGAGAAGAAGAAGTAAAATAAGGAGGAGGAGGAGGTGGAGGAGAAGAAGAAGGAAGAGGAGAAGAAGAAGAAAAGAAGAAGGAGAAGGAGAAGAAGAAGGAGAAGGAGGAAGGAGGAAGAAGTTCCTTCTCCCTCTCCTCCTTCTTCTTCTCCTCCTCCCTCTCCTCCTTCTTCTTCTCCTCATTTTTCCTGTTCCTTCCTTTCATTTTTCGTCTTTTTCTCTTCTTGTCCCCTTCTTCGGGCTAAATTGGCTAAGAATGCCTTTTTGGAGCTAATTATGTCATTTCGAGGATAATTAGCTAAGTATAGGTCATTTCTTATTAAATAGTCCATTTTGGAGCTAACTAAGCTAATTATGTCATTTCGTAGGATAATTAGCCAATTTAGCCTTTCTTGGAGGAGTCTAAGATACGTAGAAGAAGAGATAGAGAAGAAGAAGTAAAATAAGGAGGAGGAGGAGGTGGAGGAGAAGAAGAAGGAAGAGGAGAAGAAGAAGAAAAGAAGGAGAAGGAGAAGAAGAAGGAGAAGGAGGAAGGAGGAAGAAGTTCCTTCTCCCTCTCCTCCTTCTTCTTCTCCTCCTCCCTCTCCTCCTTCTTCTTCTCCTCATTTTTCCTGTTCCTTCCTTTCATTTTTCCTCTTTTTCTCTTCTTGTCCCCTTCTTCGGGCTAAATTGGCTAAGAATGCCTTTTTGGAGCTAATTATGTCATTTCGAGGATAATTAGCTAAGTATAGGTCATTTCTTATTAAATAGGCCATTTTGGAGCTAACTAAGCTAATTATGTCATTTCGTAGGATAATTAGCCTATTTAGCCTTTCTTGGAGGAGTCTAAGCTACGTAGCAGAAGAGATAGAGAAGAAGAAGTAAAATAAGGAGGAGGAGGTGGTGGAGGAGAAGAAGAAGGAAGAGGAGAGGAAGAAGAAAAGAAGAAGGAGAAGGAGAAGAAGAAGGAGAAGGAGAAGGAGGAAGAAGTTCCTTCTCCCTCTCCTCCTTCTTCTTCTCCTCCTCCCTCTCCTCCTTCTTCTTCTCCTCATTTTTCCTCTTCCTTCCTTTCATTTTTCCTCTTTTTCTCTTCTTGTCCCCTTCTTCGGGCTAAATTGGCTAAGAATGCCTTTTTGGAGCTAATTATGTCATTTCGAGGATAATTAGCTAAGTATAGGTCATTTCTTATTAAATAGGCCATTTTGGAGCTAACTAAGCTAATTATGTCATTTCGTAGGATAATTAGCCAATTTAGCCTTTCTTGGAGGAGTCTAAGCCACGTAGCAGAAGAGATAGAGAAGAAGAAGTAAAATAAGGAGGAGGAGGAGGTGGAGGAGAAGAAGAAGGAAGAGGAGAAGAAGAAGAAAAGAAGAAGGAGAAGGAGAAGAAGAAGGAGAAGGAGAAGGAGGAAGAAGGAGGAAGAAGTTCCTTCTCCCTCTCCTCCTTCTTCTTCTCCTCCTCCCTCTCCTCCTTCTTCTTCTCCTCATTTTTCCTCTTCCTTCCTTTCATTTTTCCTCTTTTTCTCTTCTTGTCCCCTTCTTCGGGCTAAATTGGCTAAGAATGCCTTTTTGGAGCTAATTATGTCATTTCGAGGATAATTAGCTAAGTACAGGTCATTTCTTATTAAATAGGCCATTTTGGAGCTAACTAAGCTAATTATGTCATTTCGTAGGATAATTAGCCAATTTAGCCTCTCTTGGAGGAGTCTAAGCTACGTAGAAGAAGAGATAGAGAAGAAGAAGTAAAATAAGGAGGAGGAGGAGGTGGAGGAGAAGAAGAAGGAAGAGGAGAAGAAGAAGAAAAGAAGAAGGAGAAGGAGAAGAAGAAGGAGAAGGAGAAGGAGGAAGAAGGAGGAAGAAGAAGGAGAAGGAGGAGCTCCTTCTCCTTCTCCTTCTTCTCCTCCTCCCTCTCCTCCTTCTTCTTCTCCTCATTTTTCCTCTTCCTTCCTTTCATTTTTCCTCTTTTTCTCTTCTTGTCCCCTTCTTCGGGCTAAATTGGCTAAGAATGCCTTTTTGGAGCTAATTATGTCATTTCGAGGATAATTAGCTAAGTATAGGTCATTTCTTAATAAATAGGCCATTTTGGAGCTAACTAAGTTAATTATGTCATTTCGTAGGATAATTAGCCAATTTAGCCTTTCTTGGAGGAGTCTAAGCTACGTAGAAGAAGAGATAGAGAAGAAGAAGTAAAATAAGGAGGAGGAGGAGGTGGAGGAGAAGAAGAAGGAAGAGGAGAAGAAGAAGAAAAGAAGAAGGAGAAGGAGAAGAAGAAGGAGAAGGAGGAAGGAGGAAGATGTTCCTTCTATCTCTCCTCCTTCTTCTTCTCCTCCTCCCTCTCCTCCTTCTTCTTCTCCTCATTTTCCTGTTCCTTCCTTTATTTTTCCTCTTTTTCTCTTCTTGTCCCCTTCTTCGGGCTAAATTGGCTAAGAATGCCTTTTTGGAGCTAATTATGTCATTTCGAGGATAATTAGCTAAGTATAGGTCATTTCTTATTAAATAGGCCATTTTGGAGCTAACTAAGCTAATTATGTCATTTCGTAGGATAATTAGCCAATTTAGCCTTTCTTGGAGGACTCTAAGCTACGTAGAAGAAGAGATAGAGAAGAAGAAGTAAAATAAGGAGGAGGAGGAGGTGGAGGAGAAGAAGAAGGAAGAGGAGAAGAAGAAGAAAAGAAGAAGGAGAAGGAGAAGAAGAAGGAGAAGGAGAAGGAGGAAGAAGTTCCTTCTCCCTCTCCTCCTTCTTCTTCTCCTCCTCCCTCTCCTCCTTCTTCTTCTCCTCATTTTTCCTCTTCCTTCCTTTCATTTTTCCTCTTTTTCTCTTCTTGTCCCCTTCTTCGGGCTAAATTGGCTAAGAATGCCTTTTTGGAGCCAATTATGTCATTTCGAGGATAATTAGCTAAGTACAGGTCATTTCTTATTAAATAGGCCATTTTGGAGCTAACTAAGCTAATTATGTCATTTCGTAGGATAATTAGCCAATTTAGCCTTTCTTGGAGGAGTCTAAGCTACGTAGAAGAAGAGATAGAGAAGAAGAAGTAAAATAAGGAGGAGGAGGAGGTGGAGGAGAAGAAGAAGGAAGAGGAGAAGAAGAAGAAAATAAGAAGGAGAAGGAGAAGAAGAAGGAGAAGGAGAAGGAGGAAGAAGGAGGAAGAAGTTCCTTCTCCCTCTCCTCTTTCTTCTTCTCCTCCTCCCTCTCCTCCTTCTTCTCCTCATTTTTCCTCTTCCTTCCTTTCATTTTTCCTCTTTTTCTCTTCTTGTCCCCTTCTTCGGGCTAAATTGGCTAAGAATGCCTTTTTGGAGATAATTATGTCATTTCGAGGATAATTAGCTAAGTACAGGTCATTTCTTATTAAATAGGCCATTTTGGAGCTAACTAAGCTAATTATGTCATTTCGTAGGATAATTAGCCAATTTAGCCTTTCTTGGAGGAGTCTAAGCTACGTAGAAGAAGAGATAGAGAAGAAGAAGTAAAATAAGGAGGAGGAGGAGGTGGAGGAGAAGAAGAAGGAAGAAGAGAAGAAGAAGAAAAGAAGAAGGAGAAGGAGAAGAAGAAGGAGAAGGAGAAGGAGGAAGAAGTTCCTTCTCCCTCTCCTCCTTCTTCTTCTCCTCCTCCCTCTCCTCCTTCTTCTTCTCCACATTTTTCCTCTTCCTTCCTTTCATTTTTCCTCTTTTTCTCTTCTTGTCCCCTTCTTCGGGCTAAATTGGCTAAGAATGCCTTTTTGGAGCCAATTATGTCATTTCGAGGATAATTAGCTAAGTACAGGTCATTTCTTATTAAATAGGCCATTTTGGAGCTAACTAAGCTAATTATGTCATTTCGTAGGATAATTAGCCAATTTAGCCTTTCTTGGAGGAGTCTAAGCTACGTAGAAGAAGAGATAGAGAAGAAGAAGTAAAATAAGGAGGAGGAGGAGGTGGAGGAGAAGAAGAAGGAAGAGGAGAAGAAGAAGAAAAGAAGAAGGAGAAGGAGAAGAAGAAGGAGAAGGAGAAGGAGGAAGAAGGAGGAAGAAGTTCCTTCTCCCTCTCCTCCTTCTTCTTCTCCTCCTCCCTCTCCTCCTTCTTCTCCTCATTTTTCCTCTTCCTTCCTTTCATTTTTCCTCTTTTTCTCTTCTTCTCCCCTTCTTCGGGCTAAATTGGCTAAGAATGCCTTTTTGGAGATAATTATGTCATTTCGAGGATAATTAGCTAAGTACAGGTCATTTCTTATTAAATAGGCCATTGTGGAGCTAACTAAGCTAATTATGTCATTTCGTAGGATAATTAGCCAATTTAGCCTTTCTTGGAGGAGTCTAAGCTACGTAGAAGAAGAGATAGAGAAGAAGAAGTAAAATAAGGAGGAGGAGGAGGTGGAGGAGAAGAAGAAGGAAGAAGAGAAGAAGAAGAAAAGAAGAAGGAGAAGGAGAAGAAGAAGGAGAAGGAGAAGGAGGAAGAAGTTCCTTCTCCCTCTCCTCCTTCTTCTTCTCCTCCTCCCTCTCCTCCTTCTTCTTCTCCACATTTTTCCTCTTCCTTCCTTTCATTTTTCCTCTTTTTCTCTTCTTGTCCCCTTCTTCGGGCTAAATTGGCTAAGAATGCCTTTTTGGAGCCAATTATGTCATTTCGAGGATAATTAGCTAAGTACAGGTCATTTCTTATTAAATAGGCCATTTTGGAGCTAACTAAGCTAATTATGTCATTTCGTAGGATAATTAGCCAATTTAGCCTTTCTTGGAGGAGTCTAAGCTACGTAGAAGAAGAGATAGAGAAGAAGAAGTAAAATAAGGAGGAGGAGGGGGTGGAGGAGAAGAAGAAGGAAGAGGAGAAGAAGAAGAAAAGAAGAAGGAGAAGGATAAGAAGAAGGAGAAGGAGAAGGAGGAAGAAGGAGGAAGAAGTTCCTTCTCCCTCTCCTCCTTCTTCTTCTCCTCCTCCCTCTCCTCCTTATTCTCCTCATTTTTCCTCTTCCTTCCATTCATTTTTCCTCTTTTTCTCTTCTTCTCCCCTTCTTCGGGCTAAATTGGCTAAGAATGCCTTTTTGGAGATAATTATGTCATCTCGAGGATAATTAGCTAAGTACAGGTCATTTCTTATTAAATAGGCCATTTTGGAGCTAACTAAGCTAATTATGTCATTTCGTACGATAATTAGCCAATTTAGCCTTTCTTGGAGGAGTCTAAGCTATGTAGAAGAAGAGATAGAGAAGAAGAAGTAAAATAAGGAGGAGGAGGAGGTGGAGGAGAAGAAGAAGGAAGAGGAGAAGAAGAAGAAAAGAAGAAGGAGAAGGAGAAGAAGAAGGAGAAGGAGAAGGAGGAAGAAGGAGGAAGAAGGAGGAGAAGGAGGAGCTCCTTCTCCTTCTCCTTCTTCTTCTCCCCCTCCCTCTCCTCCTTCTTCTTCTCCTCATTTTTCCTCTTCCTTCCTTTCATTTTTCCTCTTTTTCTCTTCTTGTCCCCTTCTTCGGGCTAAATTGGCTAAGAATGCCTTTTTGGAGCTAATTCTGTCATTTCGAGGATAATTAGCTAAGTATAGGTCATTTCTTATTAAATAGGCCATTTTGGAGCTAACTAAGTTAATTATGTCATTTCGTAGGATAATTAGCCAATTTAGCCTTTCTTGGAGGAGTCTAAGCTACGTAGAAGAAGAGATAGAGAAGAAGAAGTAAGATAAGGAGGAGGAGGAGGTGGAGGAGAAGAAGAAGGAAGAGGAGAAGAAGAAGGAAGAGGAGAAGAAGAAGGAAGAGGAGAAGAAGAAGAAAAGAAGAAGGAGAAGGAGAAGAAGAAGGAGAAGGAGGAAGGAGGAAGAAGTTCCTTCTCCCTCTCCTCCTTTTTCTTCTCCTCCTCCCTCTCCTCCTTTTTCTTCTCCTCATTTTTCCTGTTCCTTCCTTTCATTTTTCCTCTTTTTCTCTTCTTGTCCCTTCTTCGGGCTAAATTGGCTAAGAATGCCTTTTTGGAGCTAATTATGTCATTTCGAGGATAATTAGCTAAGTATAGGTCATTTCTTATTAAATAGGCCATTTTGGAGCTAACTAAGCTAATTATGTCATTTCGTAGGATAATTAGCCAATTTAGCCTTTCTTGGAGGAGTCTAAGCTACGTAGAAGAAGAGATAGAGAAGAAGAAGTAAAATAAGGAGGAGGAGGAGGTGGAGGAGAAGAAGAAGGAAGAGGAGAAGAAGAAGAGAAGAAGAAGGAGAAGGAGAAGGAGGAAGAAGGAGGAAGAAGTTCCTTCTCCGTCTCCTCCTTCTTCTTCCTCTCCTCCCTCTCCTCCTTCTTCTTCTCCTCATTTTTCCTCTTCCTTCCTTTCATTTTTCCTCTTTTTCTCTTCTTGTCCCCTTCTTCGGGCTAAATTGGCTAAGAATGCCTTTTTGGAGCTAATTATGTCATTTCGAGGATAATTAGCTAAGTATAAATCATTTCTTATTAAATAGGCCATTTTGGAGCTAACTAAGCTAATTATGTCATTTCGTAGGATAATTAGCCAATTTAGCCTTTCTTGGAGGAGTCTAAGCTACGTAGAAGAAGAGATTGAGAAGAAGAAGTAAAATAAGGAGGAGGAGGAGAAGAAGAAGGAAGAGGAGAAGAAGAAGAAAAGAAGGAGAAGAAGAAGAAGAAGGAGAAGGAGAAGAAGGAAGAAGGAGGAAGAAGAAGGAGACGGAGGAGCTCCTTCTCCTTCTCCTTCTTCTTCTCCTCCTCCCTCTGCTCCTTCTTCTTCTCCTCATTTTTCCTCTTCCTTCCTTTCATTTTTCCTCTTTTTCTCTTCTTGTCCCCTTCTTCGGGCTAAATTGGCTAAGAATGCCTTTTTGGAGCTAATTATGTCATTTCGAGGATAATTAGCTAAGTATAGGTCATTTCTTATTAAATAGGCCATTTTGGAGCTAACTACGCTAATTATGTCATTTCGTAGGATAATTAGCCAATTTAGCCTTTCTTGGAGGAGTCTAAGCTACGTAGAAGAAGAAATAGAGAAGAAGAAGTAAAATAAGGAGGAGGAGGAGGAGGAGGAGAAGAAGAAGGAAGAGGAGAAGAAGAAGAAAAGAAGAAGGAGAAGGAGAAGAAGGGGAAGGAGAAGGAGGAAGAAGGCCATTTTGGAGCTATGTATAGGTCATTTTTTATTAAATAGGCCATTTTGGAGCTAACTAAGCTAATTATGTCATTAGATGGAAGTCTAGCTATTTTGGAGCTAACTAAGCTAATCATGTCATTAGATGGAAGTCTAGCTATTTTTGATTAAAACACTAGAAATAACATACCTAAGTTAGGGTGAAGCACGATAGCTCTGGCTTGTTTCACCTGGAGAAGGCTGCCCTGGAGAAGGCTCGACTATAGAAGGGTTGTGCGATGCGTTTCGGGACATATTCTGCACCAAACATCGTTTGCAGTGTGTAGTTAGCATGAGGACACTCTTAAGATCACTCCACTGAAATGAAACTCACCGTCCCCGCCACGTTAATGACTGGCATCAGCGGAGGGACTTGGCCGTTCTTCTCGCACATAGACTGTACATTTGGTTTCGACAGGTCAAACTTTTTATTTATTAATGAAACGGACATTCAAATGCAAGATTTTAAATAACATGAAGAAGAAACTTACCACGAAGAGCTCGTATATGGCCCTGGTAGACGCTTCATTCCGTGCCCTCTCCGCCTCCACCAATGCAGTCGTCCTCTCCTCCAGCTCCCTAATTTCCTTATCCTTCTCCGCCATAGCCGCCTGCATTGCCGCTCTCTCTTTCTGAATAGCAGCCTGCAACACAACTCATTGTTAGCAATGTAATCATATTGTTTCCAACGCACAACATAATGCGGAAAGATAGTTGAGTCCATTAAACTAACCTCGATGGCAAGCTCGACTGGCCGTGGACGACGTGTTATCTCCGGACAAGAGCTCGTTTGGCGTGCCTTTATCTGCCAGAGAGTGCTAGGACAACGTATAAGGCCGTCTCCAATGGCGATCGAGCCATGGGGCCTCCCGTTGCCAGCTATCATCACCAGCTCTGGATCAATAGGCCCCTCGCTCGGGTTAAAGTCCTCCCCTTTCCTCGCCTTCCCGTGATCTCTGTACTTCACGAGCTTGTCGTGGGAGGAGATGTTGGTGAAGTTTTCTGGATGCTCGAGGTCAGACTCAGAGAATGCCTTGACCTTCTTGTACGAGGCAGTATGGGCCATCGCATACATGTCGTACATCTGTGGCGCCTCCGTCTTATTGTGACGCGCCTAAAAGAGAGAGAGCAGAAAATTGTATTGGTAAAGGGCTCAAGATAGCATTAAGAATGAATTGAATGAGGCATGAAGCAAACCACATACCCAGTTCTCGCCAAATTGGATTAAGTTGACGCTCCCTTGATGGTGTGGCACGACAACCATTTTGCCACGCCTCTCCTTGGCGTTGTTGTGGCTGGTCTCCCACGTTTCGGAGCACCACTGATCCACCAAGGCCTCCCAACAATCCATCTTATCCACACACCATCTCGGGGGCACCTAAGTTAATAAAGAGAAATTTGAGTGCGTAAGAACCAAATCAAGGAAACTAACTACAGAGCCTTAATAATATGTAATTACCTTCATGTAATTCTCCTTCTCCATCTTAGCATCACGGCACTTCGCCTTATCAATCCTAATACGCCGCGTGGCATAGTAGTCTCGAACAGCCTGCACCCGAGCCTCGTGCTGAAAGTTTTGAAGTAGGCGGCGACATTCGGTTTCGATAACCTTTGCCGCGTCGTCCTCGTATCCCTCCTCACACCTATAGAAGGTCTGCAAACGAGACAACACCGATTAGTACAATAAATAGCTATGGTTAATTTATAATTGTGTGAAAGAGAAATTACCCAGAACATTCGGATCACCATGTCTGCCCTCGTGTCACACAAAACACCGTCGATCTCCACCTCCGGCGGGGCCGGGGCACCCAAGTAGTGCTCCCAGGTCATCCCTACCTCTCGCTCGCGACCGGGCAACGTAAAAAACCCTGGGAAGTTTTGACGGCAAAGAACACCAAGGACGCTGTTGGGCTTGCGGACACCCTTAGCAACAATCCAACCCCTACAGTATGACAAATTGAAGCCAAAACATTAGATATTTGAGAAAACGCGAAGGCAAAAGGTTAAATAAGAGTAAATTAACTTACTTGTCCCCATTTGGCCTAATCGACCACCTCTGGTCGGGGGTCGCTGGCACGAGCGGGAGCCCCGAACTACCACGCTGGTAGACGGTATCCCCCTCACCCAGCTCCTCGTCGCTACCAGCATGGCCAGTTGGCTCAGGCCAGGTATCCCACTGGGTCTCTTCGGACGTACCCTCATCCCTGCTGTGCTCCGCAGTCGTCTGGAAGGAAGCCTCTGGGACACGAGTCTCGTGGGTCGAAGGCTCGTCGACCTGAGGCTCGTCGACCTGAGGCTCGTCGACCCGAGGCTTGTGAACCGGAGACCGTGTAGCCTCCACCTCAGACGAATCCACCCTAGAAGTCCTCCTGTGCTCAGGTGAATCAGCTTGGGGTGGTGGCGGAGACCGTGTAGCCCTACCTCTCCCGCGGCCACGTGTACCTTTAGTACAACATAAATACCAACATGAGTAATAAAATGTATATAAATACCAATATGCATACAACATGAGTACAACATAAATACCAACATGAATACAACGTGTACCTTTAGTGCCTCTCGGCTTCGCGGGTGGTCGACCTCCTCTCACGGGGGGCGCTCCGTGCATAGTAGAGAGCAACACTCTCCGAAGAGGCGAGGCAGGAATGGAAGTACCCATCCCATCACCCGCCGACGAAGAAGCAGCCGCGGCGTGCTTTCGACCCTTTCCCACCATCTTTCAACACCTGTCATGACAAAGAGTAAATGAAATTAGTACAACATAAATACCAACATGACTAATAAAAATTGAATACCTAACATGAACTCAAAATCTATATTCATACGCTAATCAAGTTTGTCAGTTTTATTACGTCCATGCAACCTACACGCTAATAGGTAAAGATAGGTCCTAATCCCACCCGAGTATGTGTAGACTGGGTTCGTTTTCCCATGCTCTGCTCCAGATGGGACGCAGAATTTCGACAGCACCTCCCCGCTGTTCTCCTGATACACGTCTCGGCAATAAGCAGAGAGGATGTGTACCCGGAGAACAACAGGGGAGGCACTGACGAAATTCCGCATCAGATTCGGAGCACAGCATACGGGAAAACAAACCCAATCTACACATACTCGGGCTGTCCATGGATAATGTTGAACAATTCGAAAGGATGGTGGTTATAAATATGCAAAGAAATGCATATTTATAGATGTCACCCTTTCGAATGGGAGACGCATACTGGTCACGCATACTCTTGATTGAAGAAACCTATAGCTAGCAAGTTTCATCGGCACGAAGACCGGGACAGAGCAAATTAAGGGGGTAGGAGGAGAAGTCATTTGTGCTCACCAACAACGCAAGGGCGGAGCTCGTCCAACGCACGTGGAGGTCGTCGAACAACTGCACATTGAAATTCACCCGATCAACACAAATATGATGTTTTTATAATTAACATAACTATATGACCTAACTCATAACTATGTGGGTCAGTGTCATCGGGGGTCGAAGGTCACTGGCGTCGGGGATTGGGGTCTTTTCGGTCAACAAGAGGCCGAAGAGGTGTCGGGGCTCGGGGGTTGGGGGTCAGTGGCGTCGGGGATCGGGGTAGGGGGTCGAGGGTCGAGGGTGAGTGTTGTCGGGGGTCGGGGTCGAGGGTCAGTGGCGTCGGGCGTCGGGGGTCGGGGGTCAGTGGCGTCGGGGGTCGGGGTAGGGGGTCGGGGGTCGAGGGTGAGTGTTGTCGGGGGTCGGGGGTCGGGGGTCGAGGGTCAGTGGCGTCGGGCGTCGGGGGTCGGGGATCAGTGGCGTCGGGGGTCGGGGTAGGGGTCGGGGGTCGAGGGTGAGTGTTGTCGGGGGTCGAGGGTCGGGGTTCGAGGGTCAGTGGCGTCGGGCGTCGGGGATCGGGGGTCAGTGGCGTCGGGGGTCGGGGTCGGGGGTCGGGGGTCGAAGGTGAGTGTTGTCGGGGGTTGAGGGTCACTAGCGTCGGGGGTTGGGGTCTTTTCGGTCAACAAGAGGCCAAAGAGGTGTTCGGGCTCGGGAGTTGGGGGTCAGTGGCGTCACGGTCGGGGTAGGGGGTCGGGGGTCGAGGGTTAGTGGCGTCGGGGGTCTGGGGTCAGTGGCGTCGGGGGTCGGGGGGTCGGGGGTTCGCGTACTACGGCATCTCCTCAAACTTCATCAGCTACCTGACCGGCCCGCTCGGGGAGAGCACGGCCGCCGCCTCCGCCGTCAACGCCTGGTCCGGCGCCGCGTCCATGTTTCCAAATTTCATTGTTTTGTCCGGTGGAAGCACACACACCACAACATAGTGCTTCCCACGTCGCTGTGCTCATGAATCAGCTGGACAGGGTCGATCTTTTTTTTTGGGAGGGTATCAGGTCGATCTTCGAAGATAGAATAATGTGCTCAACCCTAAACCTTTTTATTTTCTAATGACACCACTTTTTTCTTGAAACACATCATCAGTACTCCCGAGTCAAAAAAAATATTGTTTTTTAGCCATTCCGATGAAGAGGTACTATGAGAACACATGTGTGACACAGAACACATCGGCGTTTTCAAACTACAAATACCATTAAATAGAAACAAAACCAAAAAAACACATCATGCTTGACAACTAATGTTATCATCCTCGTGTCATTAATTTTACCATAAACAATTAGCATATATAGTATAACCTAACAAACTAATTACCATGAACCTGAAAATGACAAAAGAGAAAAAAACAAAAAAACAGAAATAAATTTACCTATGTTGGAAGGGCGGTGCAGGGAGGAGGGGCGGCGCAGTGAGGAGGCGCAGGGAGGAGGGGTGCCGCAAGGACGAGGGGCGGCGCAGGAGGGGCGGTGTAGGAGGGGCGGCGCCGGGAGGGGCAGGCAACAGGGGAGTGGCCGGCGCACGGAGGAGGGGCGGCGCGGGGCAGGCGGAGGCGCGGGGCAGGGAGGAGGAGCGGCGCGGGGCTGGCGGCGGCGCGGGGCAGGGAGGAGGAGCGGCGCGGGGCAGCAGCGGCGCGGGGCAGGCGGCGGCGCAGGGCAGCGGCGGCGCGGGGCAGCGGCGGCGCGGGGCAGGCGGCGGCGCGGGGCAGGGAGGAGGAGCGGTGCGGGGTAGGCGGCGGTGCGGGGCAGGCGGCGACGCGGGGCAGCGGCGGCGCAGGGCAGCGGCGGCGCGGGACGTCGGTAGGGTTGGAGGGGGGCTACGTGGGAACGGATGGAAGGGGGGCGGGGGTGCGCGTGGACGTGGCTAGGCTGCCGGCCCTTTGCCGTCCGCCGCGCTCCTAGGCTGACGGCAAAGGCCCACAAGGCCGACGGCAAAGGTCCCGGGGGGGGGAGGCACCGGGTGGGTGGTTGGGTGGTGGGCTGCCGTCACCTTTGCCGTCCGCTGCGCTCCCAGGCGGACGGCAAAGGGCCCCAAGCAGACGACAAAGGGGAGGGGTGTGTGGGGTGACGTTTCAGCCGTTGTGTGGCGGGGCTTTGCCGTCCGCCCTCCCTTTGCCGTCCGCTTAGGGCTCTTTGCCGTCGGCCAGCGGACGGCAAAGAAGTGGCCGACGGCAAAATAATCTTTTTCCATCTGCCACCTCTTTGCCGTCGGCATTGTGGCAGCTGACGGCAAAGAGTACCTTTGCCATGCGTGAGCTGACGGCAAAGGCCAAGCAGACGGCCAATTTCTGGATTCCAGTAGTGCATCTTGTGGTTTTGCGCGAAGCTCTTTATAATGATATTATAGCTTGGGCGCTATAGTGGCTCAACAGTTGAACATGAACCGTACTAAAGGCGCTATTTATGGAGGTATCTATGCTACCCATCTTGCTAAACATTTTGAGATACCTATTAGACTGTATGAGGAAGAAGAGATGCTTATTCCTGAGAGATATATAGATTATGATAGCATGGTTCGCCATGACTTTCTTGATAAAGATATAAATAAGAGGATGATTTATAACCTGGTATTTAGCCAGGGTACTCGTGAGACTATTACTTTGCCTGCTCCTTCTTTGTTCAATCTTCATCTAGGCAGGCACATTAATATGCCCTTGGACATCTACGCATATTGGGGCATAGCGCCACCACAGGCGCCCGTGCCCGAGCTACCAGTCAAGTAACAGACGCCATTTATCAGTCGGAGCCAGAGGAGCTCACCCACAAGTGGCACCCTCAGTACACTCCGGAGTACCCTGGAGACGGTTATTTCCCTCCATGGGAGTAGACCAACTTAGGCCAAAAGCCTAAGCTTGGGGGAGTACGTGTTTCTCACCGACTTCATATTCATGCTTACACTTTCACTTTGATAGTCGGTGTTCACACCTTGCCACTGTATCATCCATGCTAGTTTATTTCTTTTTCTAGGTTTGTTCTCGTGTGTTTGTCTAGTTTGAGAAAAACAAAAAAATAGTTGTAAGTTTACTTTCCAGCTTGCTTAGTGGTGTTTAAAAAGAAAACCCAAAAATATTTCCCGATCTTCTTTTGCTTCTTGGGAGCTTTCCCGTGTAAATAGTTTTATTTTTCTTTGGGTCAAGGTAGAAGACCATGGTTAAAAAGTTTAGTGGCTCTCACATGCATATCTGTTTATCCATCCAAGAGCCATATTAATTTGTCCTCTCCTCTGTGTTTGCTTGCAGATTCCAGCTTAGTCCAATGCACGAACACTCTGATTGTTATTGACATCATTCGGTCGTGCAAGTGAAAGGCAATAATGATGATATATGATGAAGTGACTGAGCCTGGAAAAGCTGGTATGAACTCGACCTATTTTGTTTTTGTAAATATGACTAGCTCATCGTTCCTAATTCATCTTTGTTATGAGAGAAACATGTTTGCAATGACAACTTAGAGATCATAGTTTCTGATGCCATGCTTAATTAGCTAGGAGCTTATAATGGTTTGTCTTTGATGCCAACATGAATTTCAAGATGATTATGATGTAGTATGATAGGATTGTATCCTCCTTTGAATGATTCAAGTGGCTTGACTTGGCGCATGTTTACGCATGTAGTTGAAACAAAATCAACATAGCCTCTATGATATTCATGTTTATGGTGATTTATGTCCTACTCATGCTCGCACTCAATGTTGGTTAATTTCAATGCATATTGATGACTGTTATCGCTCTCTAGTTGGTCGCTCCCCAGTCTTTTGCTTGCCATCACTTGTACTAAACGGGAATACTGCTTGTGCATCCACTTCCATAAACCCAAAGTTGTTCCATATGAGTCCACCATACCTACCTATATGCGGTATCTACCTGCCGTTCCAAGTAAATTTCCATGTGCCACTCTCTAAATCTTCAAGTAATAATCTGTTTTGTATGCCCGAACCGCTCATGTGGTGACAAGGGGCGGTCAGTATCTTCCATGCTAGGCGTGTTATCCTCGATACGTGTTTATTCCCTAACACTCACGAGAAAGGGGCCGGTAATCGGAATGCCCAGTTCCATGCTCAAATCGAAAATATAATTGCAAAAAAACTCCCCTGGATTGTTGTTGGTATGGACGGCACCCGAGGATTCGGCTAGTCGTGGAGTGTGATTGATCGGTGGTGGGGGAGTCAAAACTTTACTTTTCTGTTTCGGAACCGCCTATAATATGTGTATCACGGAAGATGGTGAAAACTCTTGGTCATTGCGTTGACAATGAGAGCATACCACTCAAAAAAATTTGTCTCTATTTTAAAAGCTTGAGCTCTGGCACCTCTGTAAATCAATGCTTCCCTCTGCGAAGGGCCTATCTATTTACATTTATGTTGATTCATCCTCTCCTTATAAAGGCACCAATTAGAGAGCACCTCTGTCATTTTTATGCTTTGCTATTAATTGATATTGAGTATGAGTGTGACTGGATCCTCTTTGCCATAAATTACAATGTTCAGTCAGCCCTTGGTCTTTGAAGGTGTTGTGCATTTATGTTTTGCGGTCTCGGAAAGAGCTAGCGAGATACCATCTGTTCATATTGTTTCATGATTGTTTTGATTGAAGTGTTGACATTTAAAACTTACTATTATTGCTTGCTAGTTGAATATTCCATTTATATGAGTACATCATGAGACCTAAATGTCATTGCTTATGTGGTTAGCTTATGATCTTGCTGAAAATCTGAATATCAGTTAGACATAGTTACAACAACAAGATCAAACAGAGTTCGTAAAAGTTTTTCTTTTTGTTGCTTTCAATTTGTCAACTGAATTGCTTGAGGACAAGCAAGGC
Organism: Hordeum vulgare subsp. vulgare; assembly: GCF_904849725.1. Lineage (NCBI taxonomy): Eukaryota > Viridiplantae > Streptophyta > Magnoliopsida > Poales > Poaceae > Hordeum > Hordeum vulgare. The sequence continues at coordinate 262,315,105 of NC_058519.1, read as the reverse complement.
TTTAAGCTTGGGGGAGTTGATACGTCTCCACCGTATCTACTTTTCCAAACTCTTTTGCCCTTGTTTTGGACTCTAATTTGCATGATTTGAATGGAACTAACCCGGACTGACCCTATTTTCAGTAGAATTGCCATGGTGTTGTTTTTGCGCAGAAATAAAAGTTCTCGGAATGACCTGGAAATTTACGAGGATTTTTTGTGGAATATATAAAAAATACTGGCGCAAGAATTACCTGGAGGGACGGAGCCAGGAGCCCACAAGCCTAGGAGGCGCGGGCCCCCTGGTCGCGCCTGGCTGGCTTTTTCGCCGCCTCCAACTCCAGCTCTATATAATCTCTCTCGCCCAGAAAAAGTTAAGAGAGAAGAGTTCATCGTGTTTTATGATACGGAGCCGCCGCCACCACCTGTTCTTCCTCTAGAGGGCAGATCTTGAGTCCGTTCTGGGCTCCGGAGAGGGGAAATCGCGCCGTCGTCATCACCAACCATCCTTCATCGCCAATTCCATGATGCTCTTCGTCGTTCGTTAGTAATCTCATCGTAGGCTTGCTGTACGGTGATGGGTTGCATGAGATCTATCATGTAATCTAGTTAGTTTTGATGGGGTTTGATCCCTAGTACCCACTATGTTCTGAGATTGATGTTGCTGCTACTTTGCTATGCTTAATGCTTGTCACTAGGGCCCGAGTGCCATGATTTCAGATCTGAACCTATTATGTTTTCATCAATATATGTGTGTTCTTGAACCGATCTTGCAAGTTGCAGTCACCTACTATGTGTTATGACCCGGCAACCCCGGAGTGACAATAGGTGGAACCACTCCCGGAGATGACCATAGTATGAGGAGTTCATGTATTCACTAACTGCTAATGCTTTGTTCCGGTTCTCTATTAAAAGGAGACATTAATATCCCTTAGTTTCCATTAGGACCCCGCTGCCACAAGAGGGATGGACAATAGATGTCATGCAAGTTCTTTTCCATAAGCACGTATGACTATATACGAAATACATGCCTACATTACATTGACGAACTGGAGCTAGTTACATATCTCCCCATGTTATAACTGTTACATGATGAATGTCATCCGACATAATTATCCATCACCAATCCAATGCCTATGAGTCTTTCCTACTGGTCCTTGCTACGTTACTTTACCGCTACTGCTGTCGCTGCTGCTACTGTTACCGCTACTGATGTCACTACTGCTACTCTTACCGTTGCTACCATTGCTATCACACTACTTTGCTACTGAAACTTTACTGCAGATACTAAGTCTTTCAGGTGTGGTTGAATTTACAACTCAACTGCTAATACTCGAGAATATTCTTTGGCTTCCCCTTGTGTCGAATCAACAAATTGGCTTGAATACTCTACCCTTGAAAACTGTTGCGATCCCCCATACTTGTGGGTTATGAGGCGGTCCCGAGGCGGACCAAGAGGGCCGAGGCGGCCAAGCCGTTCGAGCCGGACGCCTCCGCGCGTGTGGACATCGAGGTGATCCCCGACTCATCGGAGGCCGAGGCGGCCGACGCGCCGGAGCTGAACTTGGAGGCGCCGGAGATGACCAGGGATGTGCCGGATGCGGCCGATCCTCCCCCTACCGTAGAGGCGACGCCTGCTGGGGCGTCGATGGAGCCGCCCACCACCCAACCACCTAATGCCGGTGGCATCATCGTGACCAACCGAGGCCCGGCCGGTCCAGGATCCGGCTCCAGCACTGGGAGCCGGCCCATGAAGACTTGGCGCGCGGCCAACGCCGAGCGCCTGACGATGACCCCAGGTGCTGAGCTCAGCGGTGTGCCGGAGCTGGTGGCAATGTTTGCCAGCAGCCGGGACAAGGTGAAGCAAGCGGCCAGGGTATCCCACAGCTATCTGGAGCGCCTGGAGGAACGCACCAGGGTGAGTGCTTCATCCTTTCCATCTTCCTTGTCTTGGTTTTTGGTTTTTTCTTCTCTTGAGTCAGTGGGGGCGCACCAGCGCACCCACTCGGTGTAGCCCCCGAGAATCGGGCCGACCAAGCATTGGCCGGGCCGAATCTCTTCGTGCTATGCCTTGTCTTTGCTTCTTTAGTGGGGTTGCGCTAGTGCACCCACTTGGTGTAGCCCCCGAGGATCGGGCCGGCTAAGAATTAGCCGGGCCGAATCTTACTTCCTTTGCTTTATTTTGCTTTGCTTGTAGGAGCTTCATGACGCCCAAGTGCACGCATACAACGTGTTGCGGGCTCAGACCCAGGCAGCTAATGGCCAGGTCGCTGATCTTCAGGGCTGGCTGGGCGTGGCCGTCTCGGAGCGAGTTGCCTTGCGTGAGGCGGACCAGCAGCTGACTCTTCTCCAAACGGAGAAGAGGGATCGCGAGGCGGCCCTTCGGTCCAAACTAGAGCAGTTGCGCACCACCTTTGAGGAGAAGGTCTCCTCCTATGCTGCCGACAGGGAGCGTCTTAAGACGGCTCATCTCGAGGAGATGAAGCTCAAGGACGCCGCCCAGAAGGAGAAGGAGGAGGCCGTGATCCAGAAGCAGGCACAACTGGCCAAGGCGCTGGAGAGGGTCGCGGCCCTCCAGGAAGAGATCTCCCGCGCAGCCCAAGCGAGCAAGGTGCGGGAGCTCGAGGCCCTGGAGGACGCCCACGAGACCGACACCCATTTCGACCGTAAGCCCTTCTTTTATTTTGTCTTGTATTTTTTTTCTTCTTTGTTGCTCTCTCCTCTTATTCTTCTTCGCACCCCTTCCCCTGCCCAGGACTCTTCCCTGAGACACGGGAAGCGGCTGAAACGGCTGTTCAGGTCAGCCGCGAGGAGCGTCGCGTTGCCGGCCAGGAGGTGGATGCCAACGCCGGCTGGATCGTGGAGGAGATTGGCGTGGGCCTCAGAGCCCGCCTGCGTGTCTTGCCTGAATCCCTGGAGTGGCTCTAGAGCACCGGCACATCGATGATAAAGGCTATGTGGCCCGAAGCCGTTGAGCCGGCATCGGTGAGCCGTCTCTCCCACTGGCTTGCAGCTGGTGGCGATCGCCTTGACGCGTGGCGCGCCTCAGCCGCGCGTGCTGGTGCCTACATGGCGCTGCGCTTGGCCAAGTCCTGGTATCAGAACCTAGACTTGGGCAAGCTCGTTGCCCAGCGCGATGGCTCGGAGGGGGAGCTACAGGCCATAGAGGACCAGCTGCGGAGGAGGGCGAGCGACATCGCCTCATACGCCGCCTGGGATGAGCTCAACTTGGAGCGGGATGAAGACAGTAACGTGGCCCCTGAGGACGTGCACCGTCTTCAGCCATATGTTGCCGATGGCAGCTCCGATGAGGCGGCCCTTGAGAGGGAAGACGCCGACTCCAGCAGCGAAGCTTACGCCGACTCCGCCATGGACAGAGCCAAAAGCCCTCGCGGAGGAGACGGCGCCACCACCTCGGGAGCAGCCGGCGCTGGTGAAGCCACCACTTCACGAGCTGTAGCCGGGGCAATAGACGAGGCCGCCGCCCCTTAGCTGGCCCTGTTTTTGTTTTTCGTTGTCTGCAATATATTGTCAGTCCAACAGTTCCACCCACACGGGGTGTGTAATGAACTTCGGCCGTGGGCCAAATGCTTTTGAATGTATGAATTATGCATTAAATTCGTAACACCATGCGTGTTGCCTTGTACTTTCATCTTTTGATTCCTGCTTGACTTCTTTTTCTCCAACCCCTTTACTCCCTCTAGCATCTACCCCGCCAGCCTGACAGTCAGGAGCCGGTCTGTGACTGGGTCGAGGCTTCTGCCTTTGGGAATATTAGACTTAGATTTTCGAAGCCATCAAGACTTAAAGATTCAAACACAAGCCAGCAGAGGCCGGCTAGAATAAGATCACAAAAAGGGATCAAACCAACCCGAGCCGGCGACCCTTTTTGTAGTTGAACTTTTCATGCAACCAGCCTTACCTGGCACCGCCTTGCTAGCCGGACAGCCGGGAGCCGGTCTGTAGTTGTTTGACCCGGCGTACACTATATGTTCTTCTACAACTAAGTTAATCGTTCGGGCCGGTTAGCAAGCCCCCGAGCCCGTTAGAGCCGTACCAAGGGACTCACAAAATGAGTGAAGACTCTAGTTATGAATGCAAAAGAGGCATCCTTCAAGCCTCGGCTTGAAACACCCATTGCATTCATTAGAGATCCCGAAGAGGGAGAAAGATACATACGTACATGCTCTTTCCATTTTTCTTACTTGCGTTCTACAATAGAACGTGCAAAGCAACGCCGCGTTCCATGGACGCTCCGTCTCCTGGCCGGAGTCGTCTCTCTTGCGCTTCCTTGGCTTCTGGGCATCGATCAGGTAGTATGCATTGTTATGCAATGCCTTGCTGATGATGAAGGGTCCCTCCCATGGGGATGAGAGCTTGTGCTGGCCGGCTATTCGTTGGATTCTTCTGAGAACCAAGTCTCCCTCTCTTAAAGAGAGAGGCTTGATCTTCTTGCTGTGGTAGTATCTCAGCTTCTGTTGATAAATGTCCGTCCGGCTCAAAGCTAGGTCTCGTGCCTCCTCGTGCAGATCGACGTCGTCTTCTCTTGCCTCCTTTGCTTCCATTTCTTTGTATAGGGTGACCTGAGGCGAGTCGAACTCGACATCCGAAGGGATGATAGCCTCGGATCCATATACTAGAAAGAATGGGATGAAGCCGGTTGACCGGTTGGGCGTGGTGCAGAGGCTCCACAACACTGTCGGCAGCTCTTCGATCCAGCAGCCGGCTGACCTGACGAGTAGTGCCACCAGTCTTGGTTTGATGCCGGCTAGGATCAGGCCGTTAGTCCTCTCCACCTGGTCGTTAGACTGGGGGTCTGCCACCGATGCCAAGTCGAGTCGAATGCCTTCCTTGGAGCAATAGAGTGCCAAAGCACCCTTGGCGAAGTTGGTGTCGTTGTTGGTGATGATGCTGTGGGGGATGCCGTATCAGACAGCGATGTCCTTGATGAACCTGACGGTCGTGGGGCCGTCAAGCTTCCTGATGGGCCTAGCCTCGATCCACTTGGTAAATTTATTGATGGCTACCAAGAGATGAGTCATGCCGCCTCGAGCGTTCTTGAATGGTCCCACCATGTCCAACCCCCAGACGGCGAATGGCCATGACAAGGGGATGGTTTTGAGGGCCGAAGGTGGCATGTGGCTCTTTGCGCCAAAGCGTTAGCAGCCCTGACATTTGTTGACCATGTCCACGGCCTCCTCGACGGCCATGGGCCAATAGAATACATGGCGGAACGCCTTGGCTACTAGGATTCTAGAGGCGGCATGATGCCCACACTCCCCCTGGTGGATGTCTCTAAGGATCTCCTGCCCCTTTTCTGATTTGACGCAGCACTGGAACACGCCAGTCACGCTATGCCGAACTAGCTCGCGATTGATGATGGCGTAGGCTGCTGATCTGCGCTGAATCTGCCTTGCCTCCGCCTCATATTGAGGATGCTCGCCGCGAAGAAGGAAGGCCAAGATGGGTTGAGCCCACGAAAGAGCCGACACAAGGGCTGGCTCCATTTTGACCTGAGTGTCAAGGGCTTCTGCAGCCCCCGCGCTTGATGAAGCAGTCGCAGGTTCAAGACTCTATGTTTCTGATGCCGTCGTGGCAGCCGGCTCGCCGTCTACCTCCATGATGTCCACCCACAGGGTGTCGAGACAACAGGATTCGAGGCTTGGCGAAGCCGGATTTGTTGTTGTAGCCGGCGAAGTAGTTGTAGTCGGCGAAGTAGTTGTAGTCCGTGCAGCAATTGGAGTCGGCAGAGCGAGTGTAGCCGGCACAGGAGCTGTAGCCAGCACAGCTGGCGCAACCGACGGTGCTTGTACCGAGGGATCAGCCGGCACAAAAATTGACGCCGACTCTGGAGACGGCTTGATGGACAGCTTGTGCAGCTATTCGAGGGAGATGCCGGCTAGAATTGCTTGACTTGTAGAGACAATCTTGGCCAATGTATCAGCCGCCTCATTGTCCGCCCTGGGAACGTGGTGAAACTCCCAACCCTCGAAAGGGCCGCTGAGCTGCTGGATGAGGAAGCGGTAGCTCGCCATTTTTGCATCCCTAGCATCCCATTCGCCAGAGACTTGCTGCACCACGAGGTCCGAGTCGCCGAAGCAAAGGAGCCGCCAGATACCAATCTCCTTGGCAAGCCAGAGGCCGTGAGCGAGCGCTTCGTACTCGGCGACGTTGTTGGAGGCGGTGAAGTGTATCTGGAGAGCATACTTGAGCTGGTCTCCTTTCGGAGACGTCAAGACAATGCCGGCCCCCAGACCAGTTCGCATCTTCTAGCCGTCGAAGTGCATCCGCCAATGAGTGGAATCTGGAGGCAGCGGCTCAATCTGGGTTTCAGCCCAGTCGACAAGGAAATCGACCACCACCTGAGACTTGATGGCAGTGCGAGGCTCGTAGCGGATGTCGTGGTCAGCCATGGAGATGGACCACTTGGCAATCCGTCCAATCGCGTCACGGTTTCCCATGATTTCTGAAAGTTGAGTCTTGCTCACCATGGTGATGGCATGCTCTTGGAAGTATTGCTTCAACTTCTTTGCGGCAAGGTAAACACCATAACACATTTTTTGGTAGTGGGGGTAGTTTTGCTTGGAGGCGGACAGGACCTCGTTGAGTAGTAGATAGGGTGTTGCACTAACAGTACCTTGCCCTCCTCCTTGCGCTCAACTACCAGCACTACACTAACCACTCGAGTGGTGGGTGCAATGTATATGAGTATGGGTTCCCTTTCAGCCGGGGCTGCCAAGATTGGCAGGCTTGAGATGACCCGCTTGAGGTCGCAGAAGGCTTCACCCGCCTGGTCATTCCACTCAAACTTGGTTGTTTACTTCATGAGCTGGTAGAGTGGAAGCGCCTTCTCGTCGAACCAGCTGACGAACCGGCTAAGGGACGCCATGCAGCCGACGAACTTCTAGACGTCGGGGATTCAAGACGGCTTCACCATCCGCTCGATGGTGCCGATTTTCTCAGTGTTCGCTTAGATGCCACGAGCGGACACGAAGAACCCCAAGAGCTTGCCGCCTGGAACCCCGAAGACGCACTTCTCCGGGTTGAGCCGGATCTTGTATTCGTGTAAGTTGGCGAACATTTCCCGCAAGTCATTGAGGAGGCTGAAGTGCTGCTTGATCTTGACGACGATGTCATCCACATAGACGTGGATGTTTCTGCCAATCTGTGGCAGCAAGCACTGCTGCATGCAGCATTGGAATGTCGCACTAGCGTTCTTCAAACCGAACGTCATGGTGGTGTAGAAGTAGGCCCCGAAGGGCGTGATGAAGGAGGTCTTCAGGCAGTCAGCTGGATCCAGCTTGATTTGATGGTAGCTTGAATAAGCATCCAGAAACGACAGCAGTTTTGGGCATGCCTTATTAAGGCTCGTGTAGTCGATACACATTCGCCAGGTGTTGTTCTTCTTCAACACCAGGACTGGATTGGCCAACCAGTCCGGGTGGAAAACCTCCATGATGAAGCCGGCTGCGAAGCGGCGCAAAGGTTGTTTCACTGGCTTTGCATCCGGCCGCACGTGAAGTTTGTGCTCAGGGTACTTCCTCAGAACACGAGGCATGTCTTTCGGAGACCATGAAAAGATGTCCCGATTCTCATGGAGGAAGTCGACGAGCTCGCCTTCCTATTTGGGGCTAAGGTTAGCCCCGATGGTGACGCACTGCTTGGGGTTCGCAGGGTCAAGTCGCAGCTTCTTAGTCTCTTTGGCCGGCTTGAAGGAGCCTTCGCCGGCTGACTGGGATGGAGGAGTAGGGATCGCCGGCTGCTCGGTAGCCTGAGCCATGAGCTGGTCGATCTGCCTTTTCTCCTCAGCAATCACCATGGCGTCAGACAGGCGGCTGCTGTCGTGTGCACACTCGAGCGACTTCTTGTAGTCACCAGTAATGGTGATGATGCCCTTCGGACCCGGCATCTTCATCTTGAGGTAGACGTAGTGGGGGATGGACATGAATTTGGCCAGAGCCAGTCTGCCCAGCAGCACGTGATACGGGCTACTGAGATCCACCACCTTGAACCATATGGACTCACGACGGAAGTGAGCCTTGTCACCGAAAAGGACGTCCAGCTGGATTTTGCCGATCGGCGAGCAGGACTGTCCTGGCACGATGCCGTGGAAGACAGTATTGGTCGACTAGAGGTCCTTCTCCCTGAGCCCAAGCTTGAGGAGGGTGTCGAGGTAGAGGATGCTGATGCTGCTGACGCCGTCGACCAACACTCGGGAGAACCGGCAGGTGAGCCTCTGGGAGGCGAAAGTGGGGTCGAGGACGAGCGCGTATGAGCCAGGGTTTGGCATCACCGCAGGATGGTCGACCCGGCTCCATGTGATGTGCTTTTCAGGCCAATGCATGTATTGGGGAACCGGGGGGACCGTGGCATTCACCTCGCGCTGACGTTGGCGCTGGCTATGCTTGTCTTCGCCTTCACTGGTGAAGACCACGAATGCTCCATCTTGATGGGGGTAGTCATCGTGGAGACGGTCGTCGTTGTGAGGTGGCAGCGGTGGAGCCGGAGCTGGACCGGGAGCCGGAGCGTGAGGCGCTGCAGGTGCGCCTAGGGAAGCCGGCAAGCCCTCCCCTTGCGACAGTCGTCGTGCAAAGATGCACTGTCGAAGGGTATGGGTAGAGGGCTTCGCCCCAGAGTGCATCTTGCAGGGCGTGTCAAGCATCTGCTCGAAGTTGAGCTTGGGCTGCTAGTCGTTCTTGCCGGTCCGCCTCCGTTGAGAGCCGGCTTCACTAGCCGGCGCCTCTCCTTCCACGTTGGCTACCAGCTGGTTGTTGGAGCACGAATCAAGTTGATCCGCCTTGCGCTTGTTGTTGTTCTGGCCGCTTCGATTATCACCATCCGGCTTGGGAGTAGTCGGCATGGGGACAGCTTTGTCCGAGGTGGTCACCTTGACCCGCATCGCGTAGTCGGCCGCGGCGTACTTGTCCGCCTTGTCCATGAGCACCGCCAGAGAGGTGGGCTCGGAGCACATGAGCTTGTGCTTGAGGAGAGTGTCGTCTCGGCAGCCGTCGATGAAGTATTGGATGGCTTGTACCTCATGCACTCCCTCGCAGGAGTTGCGAAGCTCCATCCAGCGCGTGTCATAGTCGTGAAGGGGTTTGTCGGGCCTCTAGACGCACATGGCCAGCTCGCGAGGCCGGCCAGGGCGCTTGTAGGTGCCAGTAAAGTTGCGGACGAACGCCTCTTCGAAATAAACCCATGAGTTGACGCTACCGGCTGGAAGGCTGTTAAGCCATGTCCGAGTCAAGCCGGCCAGCATGAGTGGCACGTAGCAGACAGCAGTGGTGTAGTCGATCAACCAGTCTTCTGGCTTGGCTGTGCCATTATACTAGGGGGTGTCCCGAGGCAGAGTGAAGCCTCGGGGAAACAGCTCCCCTCGGATACGGGGGACGAAGCACGCCGGACGGATGGGACCGTCCTCCTCCAGAAGAGCTAACCATGCCAGGGCATTGAGACGCATGTGGGCGTCATGGTCCTCATGTGGGACGCGAGCGCCGATCCGAGCCGCGGTCGGAAGGCCGCCTTGTGAGCCGGTAGCATGGGTCCTACCCGGAAGAGGAACCTCATATACCGAATCACTCTCATCATCCCTACGACGCCGGCTCGAAGTAGGCTTGCTCTGGCGCTGAGAACGCCTGTCGTGGTTGCCATCGCCCTTCCGGCCGGAAGTGCGATGCGAGGAAGATCCCTCGGCTTGTTGATGACCACTGGGGTTACGGCGCGCTCCGGGATTGGGTCCCGGAGACTCCGACTAAGCTTGACTGGGGTCAAGCCGTGTCTGCTCTTGTTGGCGGCATCAAGGAGATCCTTGACCCGCTTCTCCTGGAAGGCGCGCTCCTCGCCCTCCAAGCTTGGCATTTCTGTGATGACTGCCTGGGCCGCTCGTAAGTTGGTCGCAGGAGTCTCGTAGATGGGCTGCTTGCCGCCTAGAATCTCGGCAATGACCCGGTCGCGGTCGTGGACAGAGCCAAGCCGGCTAGGGGCCTCGGAATCCGGAGTGAGGCCGTAGGCGGAGTTATACTCGCGCTACGTGGCCTCCATCCGGCGTTTAGCCGCGGAGATGGCAATGCCCTCCTCCAAGATCTGCCTGCGAGCCTCCTCCAGCGAGGCCCATGCATCGGTGGGGTTTGTGGAGGTGGCGATGGGCGTCCTCAAGCCGGTAAGCGCGGCCTGAAGTGTGTCAGTGAAGACAGTAGCAGGCTCACCAGCGTCTGCTGACGCCTTGCCATGAGCCATGCTGGTGGCAACGCCGATGACCATCACCTCCACGACGTTGGAGACGGTGGCGACATGATACGTGGTAAAGAACCCCGCAGACGAAGGAGGACCATCAAAGACAAGTACGTTTCTGGGGTAGATGTCGAATGTAGGTGTCTCAGCGATAGAGAGCCTACTGAAGCTGGCGCATAACGCCTCGACATTGAAGTCCTCACCAGGGTAGCGAGGGCCATCGCCGAGACGCAAGTTGCTAAAGAGGATGCTGAGGTTCTCCATAGCAGCAACGACGACGCTGGGGAGCGACTCGTCGTCGGACTCCCCATAGGAGTTTGCATGACGGACTGGGACGTCGATCATCATCAGTGAAGCCTCATCGAAGGCAGGCTCCATGGGCATGCAGATCGGTCCGGACGCGATGCATCCGACAGTGTAAGTGCAGGGCCCCGCCCAACACGTGAAGCCAGCCGATGCCGCGGACGGCCCCACAGTGGGCGCCAAATGTCGGTGTTTACTCACAACATAAGCCATGGGTAGGCTAAAGATAGTGGGAACCGATGTGGCACCGGAGGGCGCTCTGAACGAGGATGGTACAAGCATGGAACGCATGATGTACCCAGGTTCAGGGCTCTCCATAGAGATAACACCATTAATCCTGCCGGAGTGTATGATGTATGAATGGGACTACAAAGTGCTCATGGAGCTGTATTGCGGAGGAGGAAGAAGGAGCTGCCAGCTCGCGTCTGCCTCTCCTATGTGATGTGTGTGTTTGCTGAGTTGACCGACCCTCTACATGGAGGGGGGCAGGGGGGTTTTATAGGAGAACCTCCCGACCTACAATATGGATAAAAAGGTACATGAGTGGGACCCGGCTGGCAGCCTCGCCGGCTGGCCAGGGGGACCACGGGGTCTTGTCTTGTCGCCTGGGGGGCCCGCCGGCTGCGAGGTCCCGTCTGGCTGTGGGACCTGCCGGCTAGCCAATAAGTCTCTCGCGTAAGGTTGACGCAGGACACGTGTGGTACGTCTGGTGTCGTCCAGCGAGGATCGTCATGGGCAGGCAGTACGGCCGTCTCCACTATTCCCACGCCAAGTGCAGTAATGGAGTGGGAGTTTGATGGGCTGACACTGTGCAGGGTGATGGATCGGAGCCGGAGGAGGTTAGCGGCCCTTGTACCTGCCGTGCACCCCGATCCAGTACCTTTGCTGACGCATAGCCACCTTTAACCGTAGGGTCTCATCATGACCTATAGTCTAATGTGACTTGTGATCCCTAGCTGGCTAGCGTGCTTGACTAGCCGGCCTGGGCACGGCCGCCTCGCCCCTAGCCGGCTGGCTTGGCCTAGGCGGCAAGGGGGAGGTAGCTACATGGCCTCTAGCCGGTAGGTCCTTCCTGGCCGGCCAGAGAGTTGGTCATCTCACCCCTAATCGGCAGGTAATTCTTAGCCAGCCAGGGGGACTTGGGCTTTTGCAGAATGGTTCTTGTTGTTCCATCTTGTTGGAAGGCAAAGGAGTAGGCTCGATGAGCCTACCATGGGGTTATCCCCCCCGACAATCGGTGACTGGAATACATGCATTATTCTTCAGTTCTATGCCACATTGCATATCTGGTGACCCCAAAGACATCAACTCTTGGGTCTTGGACTAGATGACACAACACACTCACTACAAAGCTCGAGCCACAGAATTGCTTCGAGCTCTACCTATCTCAATTCCTTCAGATGAAGAAATCAAACTGTATGATGAAAGAGAGTTGCCAAATTAGCTCATGGAAGTCCTCATGAAACCTTTGGCTCTGGGCCAACCTCCAAGGACTAAATTCCTCGTGAAGGAAATGAAGTATGTGCCCAGAACTGTATGTAGAATATTAGCATATTCCATTGCACCTATCAAAGGGCATGATAAGGAAGAAAATGTTGTTGGAAACATGAAGAACATCCTGTTCAACATCATACATGGCATCAAAATGAACCTTCACGATTTCTTCTTGAGGACTCTGGCTGATAATGCCTTGTCACCATTTGAGTTGAAGATTTATGCGCCTTGGATCATGAGATTCATCGGGAACAGATCCGCCATCCACTATCAAGCTGACTATCAGAATCACCTCGGTTATCTAGCGCCTCTCAAAGTCATCAAGAAATCTTTTGAACCAGTTGAAGGCAAAGGCAAGTCGGTGATTGATGAAGGAAATCGTCCCCTGGATGGTCAATTTCGCAAGGCTGCTTCATATTCCTCATATGATGACACTCCCACTCAAGAATCTGATGGCAGAGCAAAACCTCCAAGCCCAACTTCCCCAAGGGTGATGACTAACAAAGAGCTTCTCCTCAGTCTTTCACTAGAAAGTCGATCACAATCACAAGTGGGTAAAACGCCAGTTTGGCTCCATTGTGAAAACACTCAACGAGACTCAAAATGTTGTGTAGTAAAATCACTATTATCTTCGTGAGGTATTCGACCGCACTTGGGCCATATTGTCTCACCTGAAGACTCCAAAGGAACTTGAAGAATTGTAATTCACTCGCGACTTTGATTGGTCATGGGCACCAAAGAAGAAGTTCAAGAATATTCCAGTTCCTGACTTACTAGACAGATCATTTTTTCATTCCGCATTGCCGATTCAGATGAAGAACCTACGGATACTGCAACTGGCCCAACAAGGAAGTCTGACTCGAAGAATGCTAACGCCTCTACCTCAACACAGAAGTGAAGTTCTTCATGGGCGTTAGTCCTCAGTTTCGTTCCTTTTCGTCACTTGATGACAAAGGGGGAGAAATCTAAGAGTTGGTCTTCAAGCGGGATAAATTTATGAGCTTATAAACTTTATTAAGTTACAAACTCGTGGTTCTTCTAAAGTTTTTGATGTAATGAGTTGTAACTTAAGCCCGATGGTATTCTGTTGAACGCTTTTCATCGCATGCTTATTCCTCAAAGTTAAGTAATGCATGCATGCTAAAATTTGTCAGACACCATTTTTCATCATGCATTTCAAATTCCTCATACTATATGTCAAATACATGCATTAATTACAAGATACAAGGGGAGATCTCCATGATATATATCATCAATGTGCACTTGTTGTACAAAGCAAATTCCTAAACACATGCACATCTTCAAGGGGAGTTTATCTATATCTCACCTTCATATTCCTCAAACTCAATACTTGCATTTCATATTATTATCCCCGTTGAAAACTTAACCTATTTGTCATCAACCACCAAAAAGGGGGAGATTGTAAGTGCATCTAGTGCCCCTTAGTGATTTTGGCGATCTGAAGATTTATAGGTTAAGAGACCGATATGTTTGTGAGTGTACACATGCTCTATAGGTCGCTGAGGAGTATGAGTTATTCGACGAATATCGACCCCTAAAATGAATGTCTTCGGGTGAAGACTTTGGTCAATCCTTGAAGACTTTGATCGCGAAGAAATTGATATTCCTCATGAAGATATTGAAGATGAGGAATTCAGTGTGTCCCGAAGAAAATACACATAATACTTTGAAGCTTGAAGATCTACCCTTTAAGTTTCATTTTCTTTATACTTGAGTCATAGGAACACCGTACTGTTAAAGGGGGTCGAGGTAAAACTATGGAACCAATTTCCTCATGATGCTCAACCCAAACCTACATCTACCAAATCCTCAAAGTGAGGAACATGAGAGACATGAGGAATTTCACAGTTGACAGTTCTCACCGTTGTCGCGCCACGCGCCACCTTTCCGAGATCTTATCCACGCAACAGTCATATTATTAAAGGGAATTTATGTCAAATCATGTTGGGATGCTCCGAGGCTATAAATAGCCGGCCCACACAACAACCAGCTGGTTGACTGCTCCGAGACAAACTGACACTAGTCATTTAGAGCAACCCAAATTCCTCAGAACCTTTGAGCGAAAATCTTCAAGTCAGGAAATACACCAAACACCCAAACCCAAACCAAAACCCAAGTGATGGAGCATCACTGAAGAAGTTATTCCTTTGTGGAACCAACGCTTGTTACCTTTGAGGACTTTGCATTCTCCAGACGGATAGGCGTCATGGTTTAGAGAATCCAGCAGTCAATTGTGGATCGCCTGGTGACCGAGTTTGTGAGGGTTTGGAAGACTGCCCTGAAGACTTACCATGACTGTTGGGCGAGGACTCTGTGTCCTTAGCTCAAGGAGAATACGGTAGGGATTGCGTGTCCTGGGACTGTTTGTCCTTTGGTTTCAATACCAAGCCGCTCCAAACCAGACATACAATTGTCACAACAGTTGGAACTGGGTCATCAAAAACTGTCTTCATCAAGCTACTGGTTATATTTCCTCCACTCTCCCATTTCCTCAATTCCCCTATTGAAGACTTTCATTTGTACTGTTTGAAGAATTTGACTAAAGAATTTCTCTGAATTCCTCACCTCAAATTCTTCACCTGAGTTATTCTTCACCTGCTTATCATGTAATTGTGACCTGTGCAAACCAAATCTCTCAAATCATGCTGAGTACTTTGCATTGGACGTTTTTGCACTTCTGACTTTGTACTATTTTCGTTGCGCTCAGTTCATGACTGAGGACTTTCCTCACTAGGAATTTCATCAGTCATGAAATTGGAAAAATCGCCTATTCACCCCCCTCTAGTCGATATAACGCACTTTCAACGCCCTTGCTGGATTTGTTTTACCTTTCTCGAATGTCTTATGCGAGGGATTCCGAGGATACTTTGGGCTATCTCGAGGTTGAGGTTTTCCACCAGGAATCCAAGGAGATCACAGGTTTTTCGTGGTCGACGTTTCCTATGCAGCTTCTGGTAGTTTGTGAAGGACTAGTTACAACACCCCTGCAGGGTTAAATCTTCCTGAGAGCCGTGCCCGCGGTTATGAGGCAACTCGGAAACTTTGTTTAACACCCGGTCATAGCAAAATTGAAGTAAACTTAATTAAAACTTGCCAACTGTGTGCATAACCGTGACTCTCTCTTCTCATGAGTTCTGCATCCGAAATAGGATACGGTGGGGTTATGTTTGACATAAGTAGGTGTTCAAGATCACTTTGTTTATTTGTAGATCACCCCCTCCTATTATTCTTGTACTCTTAAATTAGCCACTCAAATAAATGCTTAGTCGCTTGCTACAGTCTCACCGCTTAACCACACCTCACCCATTAAGCTTTGCTAGTCTTGATACCTTTGGAAATGAGATTGTTGAGTCCCTGTGGCTCACTAATTACTACAACAACAGTTGCAGGTACAAGTAAAGTGATACTTTGATGTGTGTGTGATGATTGTTGTGTTGGAGTTTCTTCTTCTGTTTATTCTTCATCGATCTAGGATGGGTTTGAGGTCGGCAACCTAGGATAGCAAGGATGGATGCCGTTCTTTTATCGTTTGATTTCGTCAGTAGTCGGACCATGCTCTTCTACATGATGTTTCAATGTATTGTTGTATTAAGATGTTCATGTTGTAGCTTGTGGCGAGTGTAAGCCAATTCCATATACTCATCTCATATGTACATGTACTTCTAACAATATTCATTCTTGCAAAATGGCGAGATGTGCTTCTATCCCTGTCGAGGCCCTCGAGTCAAAATAAGTATAGGGTCGTATCTTGGGTGTTACACGAGTGTCTCAGTACTTCATGGTGTTTTTTCTCGTCTTCAATCTCGGCTTGAAGACCGAAGAAGAGTTTCACTTAAATCTTGGTCCGTTCTTTTTAAGATTCATAATTTTAGCTTCATGCTATTCTCTCTAATTGTTTTCGTTCATGAGAAATTCTTTCCACATCTATCAAATGCATTATAGAGTTGTTGTCATTCCTTGATCCTGCGAAGGCCATCATTTAAGAAGATTTATTTGTTCCCGGCTTTCAACTTTGTTCTCAAATTCTTCTCAATTGTTGTCTCTTCATTCTTATCGCAAATATTCTAATGCTTCATTCGAGTTCCCTATTAGGCAGATCTCAGTCTCTTTGTTCTCATGTATATCCGTTCATTTGTAGTATCCTCATTCGTTTCAAGTTCTAACTGGTGTTCTCCTTCAAGACTTCTTCAAGTTTGTGCTCTATCTCTCTCTCTCTCAATTCTTTTCAAGAAGAATAAGTCGTATGTTAAGTCCGTTGCTTGTCATCAATTTAACTTGATGAACGACATGCATAACATAATTCTTATCGTTGTTTCCTAGATATGATTTCAATTATTTTCTGGAGTTATTCATAATATTATATTCTAGATTCTAAATTTATTATCTTTTCTTTTCTGGAATTCCAAGTTTTCTCAAGTATCTTATCGTGAAGCTTAATCTAAATCATAGCAAGGCCTCACTATTATTATTTTCATCCTTCATTTCTTTTCATCATTCTTTTGTATACGGAGGCTCTTCATGGTGGTTCGATAAGGATTTAATTAGTTCTAAAACTGTTCTTAAAGATTCTTGTTGGAGGAGTTCTAGTATTATTTTCTTGCATTTTAGAATGCAATTCATTCTCCCTTAATTTGAGATGGTGTTATAGCATTCTTGATTAATGAGGAGTCTCGAAGAGAATTTTTTCAACAATGAGATAGTTAAACCCATCTTTTTTTTCATTTGAGTTATCTTGGATTAGATTTCACCTAAAACATTTCCTAAGGATTGGTGCTATTATGGTGATTATCGTTGATCCAAGTTCTCAATGTATCCTATTGGTGAAAGAAGCTTTGCAGATCTTGTTGCTCCCAAGTAATCAATTGTTTTCGTTAGTGGCTAGTTGTCACCTCATAATTTTGAGATGGTTTTGATAAGTCCACTACAAGCTTACTTATCATTGTTGATTTGTCAACAACTCAATTCAATCCTTTTTGTAAGGATGCTCTTCAATTCAATTGTGGTAGAATTTGTCATTTTCTTATTTGTTCTTTTCTTTCCAAAGATCTAGCTTCTATTATTTTGTTTCGGAGGTGTTGTGATGTTGCTCTCATCAATCTATCATCTCATTGTATGAAGACCATGTTCTTCCCTGGCTTGTCCATTTAGCCGGAGTGTTATGTTCTCTTTTCAAGTTATTTTCATCTTATCAAGTTCTGCCCCTCTTGTCAATAGAAGTGTTGCCAAATTTCTTTTTGAATTTTTGCTTGTGCCTCCTACCATTCTTCATCTCTTTGCAACCATAAATTTTGTACGTTTCACTTGTTTGTCAAAGAAGCAACTAAGTTTTACCTCTTCCTCTTTCTCTTTCCCTTCTCATTCTAAGATCTCGGGTCGAGATATCTTGTTAATGGAGGAGACTTGTAACAACTCGGAACCAACGCTCTAGAATATTCCCTTTTTATTTCTTTATCGTCGTGTGATTTATTTGGTTGTCGCATTCATCATCGCATCATCTGCATTGCATTAGCACTCCATTGCCGTCATTTTTTAAAAACTTGCACCCGTTCGTAGTTGTCGGTCCTCTCTGTTTTTCTTGTGTACCATTTGAGACCAACCACACATGCACGCGCCCACAACATCATTTAAATAATGTTTTTAAAAGAGCATATAAAACTATCTTGAAATGGGTTGAAAGTTGGTGTGCGGTCTCAATATAGTGTAGGTAGACCGCCTGCCAATTTTTGTTGCATTCGGAGGTCGTTTGATACCCTAACCGTTAAACTTATAGCTCCGATTAAAATATTTTACATACGTAACTTGCCTAGAAAAACCTGTAGAATAAGATGTTGACATTTATTTTGTTGTTTAACCACTCTAAAATTGTGTTATAGGAAGAACAATATTGAAATCTTAATTAGCATATCGAGACTATTTGGAGTTGTTATTCATTTTTTCGTCATCATTTAAACTTGCGTAGAGTTTCATGTAGCTGTGTAATATCACGTTGCATCCGTCATTTAACATGCTTGTGGTTGTCATTTGCATATATTCTGCATTCATGACATATCATCTTGTGTTGGTTATATCTTTTAGAGTGTAATTCTATTTTAGATGATCCATATATGTAAATTGACTAAAATGACGTGTAAAATCACATGGTGCAATTTGTTTCCCTGTTTAATTAATATAAAATGTGTTTACTTCAGATCTGGACCAATTTCTAAATTAACATATGGGTCGCTTCGGAAATACTATAAGTTGTTTCCGACCTCTTTAAAATGCCTACATAGTGAGTTAATTTATGCTCCACCTACTGCCATGTTTAAGAAAATTTAATATTGTTGTCTACCTAAACGGGGGTGAACTAAATAATTAAAATATGGAGTTTCGTCAACATGCCACACGTTACATATTGAGCTTCACTTAATGTGGAGGAGTTGATTGGTGTGCTTTACCATGCCTTGCATATTTAATGGACATGCATCATATTTGTTTGCGCATCATGTCATGCATATGTTGTGGTGTTATTGTGTGTTGATTGTTTGTTTCTGGATTGTTTCTTTTTGATAGAGTTCCCAAACCACTTCACGGTGTGAAGATTCATTCGACTATGTTGGTTCGTCTACTTCACGAATTCGTTCTTCTTCCAAGTGGGATCTCAGGTAAGATAATCATTTCCTTGGATACCACTTGAAAGTACGTGGATGTCGCTTAGAGGGGTGAATAGGCGCTATAAAATTATTACGATTTAGGCTTGAACAAATGTGGAATAAAAGTAGAGTTTAATTTGTCAAGCACAAAACCTAAAACAACTAGGCTCACCTATGTGCACCAACAACTTATGGTAAGCAAGATAAACAATTAAGTGACAGCAAGATATATAACTAGAAATAATATGGCTATCACAAAGTAAAGTGCATAAGTAAAGGGCCCGGGTAAGAGATAACTAAGGCACGCGGAACGATGATGTATCTCAAAGTTCACACCCTTGCGGATGCTAATCTCCGTTTCGAGCGGTGTGGAGGCACAATGCTCCCCGAGATGCCACTAAGGCCATGGTAATCTCCTCATGCCCTCGCACAATGCAAGATGTCGTGATTCCACTAAGGTACCCTTGAGGGTGGTCACCGAACCCGTACAAACAAGGTTGGCGCAATCTCCACAACTTAATTGAAGGCTCCCAACAACACCGTGAAGCTTCATCACAATGGACTGTGGCTCCAAGATGACCTCAAATGCTCGGGGCAATCTCCACAACCTAAATGGAGACCCCGAAGCTTTCCCGGAGCTTTACACCACAATGATTGAGCTCCGAGGAACCACCAAACTTCTAGGATGCCAAAGCACCCAAGAAGAACAAGTATTAGGGTACCAAGCACCCAAGAGTAATAGGCTTAGGAAATGAGCCTAGCTCACTTGGCTAGTGGAGTGGATGTACAACCCAGCCACCCAAGTTCAAGTCCCCATGGGGGCGAATTTGGGTTCTTATTATTTCAAAAAAAAACATGTTATGGGGGGTTTCCATTATAGTTTTCCTTAAAAAAAGAGTAATAGGTTTCTCAAACTTCACTTCCACGTATCACTGTGGAGAACTCAAACTTATACACCAAATGCAATGGCAAGGGCACACAGAGTGCCCAAATCCTTCTCTCCCAAATCCCACCACAACAAATAATGCTATGGTGGAAATGAGAGGAAGAATGAATAAGAACACCAAGAACTCCAAGAAATAGATCCAAGGGGTTCCCCTCACATAGAGGAGAAAGTGATTGGTGGAAATGTGGGTCTAGATCTCCTCTCTTTTCTCTCAAAAAGGAGCAAGAATCATTGGAGGGATTGAGAGTTAGCAAGCTCTAAGAAGGTCTACAATGGGGGAGGAACGAGCTCAAGAGTTGGGGAATCATTGGGGGAAAAGACCCCCTTAAATAGGTTCCCCCAAATCTGCCTGTTATGTGAAGAGTAACACAGGGACGGTACAACTGGTGATGTGGGCGGTACAACCGGTCAATGTAATATAGCGGTCCAACCGGCCCACAACCGCCCAAGAACAACACCAAAACAGAACCTAGTCCGGTGGCAGAGCGGTACATGGCCGGTACAACCTCGGGACCAATTCTGGAGCAGTACAACCGCTCCAAACACCAATTGTACTAGTCGAGCGGTACAACCTCTTAGTGAAAACAGGCAAGACAAAAACAGCCATAACTTTTGCATAGGAGTTCCAAATTGAGCAAACTCAAGCTTGTTAGATAGCCGACGACAAGTACTATCCAAACAATGAATGGTTGTAGCAAGAAGAGGTGGTAGAAAAATGCCAATGATATAGACATGTGAAACCTATATGAATGAATAACTAAGAAAAACCCCAACATCGAGAACATCATAGAAGATGCACATGAACTCCGTTTTTTATGAACTCGAGCTTGTCATAATGATGACCATAAGCTCTACAACTCACAAAGAGAACCACCAAACAAGAACCAAGAAAGATGATGGAAGGATGCAAATGGTTTGAGCTCTCAACGAACGATACAATCAAGGTACTCACTTGAGATCCCCCCTTGACAGTACGACAATCTATCCTAAAATATAAAACCTATCAAGGGTGAACTTATACCTTGCACATAGTCCACTTGAGCTAGATCATGACGATCTTGACTTCCTCAAGATGTATCACCTTTTTTGATTGCACGAGCTCGATGAAGACTCGTAAATCTCTCCCCCATACTCCACTATGGGTGAGCCATTCTTCAACACATCTTCACAAGTCCATTGCCACAACAATGGACGGCAAGCTCGAAGCACGATATCTTCGTGATGCTCCACTTGAACTTGCACACCGCAATATTGATGACGATCTCCACTTGAAATCCTCCTCCATGGGTTGTATGAGATCTTCCTTTTGACGCAAGCCCATGGAAACATACCTAACCCTACATAGAACTCTCATGAAGACCATGGGTTAGTACACAAAAGTGTAATGGACAATGCTTACCATACCATGGGATCACTTGATCCCACTCGGTACATCTTGTATGCTTTGTGTGTTGATCAACTTGATTTACTCTTTGACTTAGTCTTGATCAACCTTGTGTCTTTATGACCAACCTTTGTATAAAGCCTTGAATACCACCTTGGTCATAATATAAACTCCTTGAGTCCAACACATGGACTTCAAGAAGTGCCTATGGAGAAATCCTTCGAATATAACTAAGGAAGCCATTAGTCCCTACGGATTGTCATCAATTACCAAAACCACATATGGAGAAATATGCTCTAACACCACTACTATCATTGTTATGCTAGTTGCCTCTTTCCATCGCTATGTCATGCTGCCTACCACATGTTATGTAAAGCCTCCCAACATTGCCGTAAAAAGCATCTAACCCTGTCCACATCCCACCAAACCTTTGTTTGGCTATGTTAACGCTTGCTCAGCCCTTCTTATAGCGTTGCTAGTTGTTGTTAGAGCATATATCTCCATATGTGGTTTTGGTAATTGATGACAACTCCTATGGACTAATGGTTGCTTTAAGTTATATTTATAGGACTTGTCCATAAACACTTCTTGAAGTCCATCTGTTGGGTTCAAGGAGTTTATATGATGACCAAGATGTTATTCAAGGTATTATCCAAAGAATGGTCATAGAAACACTAGGTTGATCAAGATCTCAGACAAAGAGTAAATCAAGATGATCAACACACAAAGCGTACAAGATGTACCGAGAGGGATCAAGTGATCCCATTGTATGGTAAGCATTGTCCATTACGTGTCTGTGTACTAACCCATGGTCTTTGTGAGACTCCTATGTGGGGGTTAGGTGTGCTTCCATTGGGCTTGCGTCAAAAGGAAGATCTCATACAACCCATGAAGGATGACGTCAAGTGGTGATCGTCATCAAGATTGTGGTGTGGAAGTTCAAGCGGATCAGCACAAATATATCACTGAAACTATTGTCAATGATCATGTGCTGACAAGGACAACCTCATGTGCTAACAAGGACAAGATCAAGATAAGCATTCCTGAGCACTACATGCTTGATTCTTGTGGATGTTCACATGGTGGACAGGACAAGATCAAGATAAGCATTCTTGAGAACTTCATGCTTGATTCTTTTGGATGTTCACATGGTGGACAAATGAAGATGAATACATAAGATAGGCTTTCCGCATTGTATATGGGAAAGCTACTTGAAGACTTCATCATGTCTTGCTTTCAACTTGAGCCAAGAAGGAACAACAACATCAAGCTCAGGTGAAAGGGCTAACTCAAAGGTATCAGCTCCTTTGACGTTAGTGGTGCGGAGTAATGATCAGCGAATAAAAGTATACATTCAAGTATGGATCATCAATACTCTTTTATGATTCTTGAGTCCTTAGGGATCGCGCACTATTAAGAGGGGATCACTGGTTTTGCGATGAACTTGCTCAAACTACATCTTCACTTTCTGTTCACACCACATCTCCACTGCTCTGCTGTTATCTAAAAACAGAACCAGTGCCTCGGACATCCGGCCTCCTCCGGACGTCCGAGGGCCGGACGACCGATAGCTTCGGAAATCCGGAATCCTATACCAGAGAAATCAGAGCCATAGAACTCGGACTTCCGGCTCTCTCCGGACATCCGAGGCCCGGATAGCCGACCAGCTTCGGAATTCCGGAACTATGCACCAGAGAAACTTGAGCCATATAACTCGGACTTCCGGCTCCCTCCGGACGTCCGAGGACCGGTCAAGGCTCGGACGACCGACAGGCTTCGGAAATCCGGAGCCCTGCACCAGAAGAACATGAGCTATATAACTTGGATTTCCGGCTCCCTCCGAACGTCCGAGGGCCGGACGTCTGACCCTCGTCGGAAATCCGGAACCTACCACTAGTAGAAGTTGAGTTGTATAACTCGGATTTCCGGTCCTCTCCGGACGTCCGGCCGCTGTGTAATTCAAAATAGTTTCAGTCGTATCTACAGACCTCGGACGACCGACCCCTCGCGGACGCCCGGACTTCCGACAACTGTCGGACGTCCGGACCCTGTGTGACTTAAAGTATCCCCAACGGCTGTATTTCTATCCCCACTATAAATACCCCCCTCCCACTTCGTGAGAGAGTTGCCCAACACAGCCTTATCCTCATAAGAACACATTTCCACCTCACACACATTTGCTCACTCCAAATCTTAGATCCCAAGAGCATTTGTGAGCCCCTTTGAGAGTTGTTCCAATCAAAAGATAGATCGTCTCCCTCTCCTTCTCTCAACCCAAGCTATTTGTGATTTGAGCAAGTTTTGAGCATTCCCTGTGATCTTGTTACTCTTGGAGGTTGGAGACTCCTAGGCGGTAGGAGTTCTTCGGAGAGGAATCAATCCGTGTGATTTCCCTCGGAAAAGTTTGTGAGGGTTTGGAAGCCACCTCAAAGGCTTACCACTAGTGGTTGAGAAACGCCTTCGTGGTGTTATCTCAAAGGGAGAATAGGGTGAGCCTTCGTGGCGTTGGTGTGCCTTCGTGGTAACATCCACCTCTCTAACGGTGACTAGCTTCCCTCCAAGGAAGTGAACATCGGGATACATCTTCGTCTCAGTGACCTTGGTTATCCTTAACCCTAACTCCTTACTTGTGGTTTACTTGTGTTATTTGAGCATACATACATTGCATATTGGTTGTGCTCATTATATTGTGTTGGCTATTTCTTTTACAAGATTAATCATTCAAGCATACCCTCTATATCCACACGTTCATACTTGCAGCCCTTGATATATCGTGTTGATATAGTATGATCTAGTATCTTGTGTTGTTCACCTACTTGTCGTGTGATATAGCTCAAGTAAGTTTGTGTAACTTACTTGTGCTTGTTAGTAACTGTATTGTGTCCATCTTGGTAGATCGTGTTGTTGATACACGTTGCAGTGCCTAGTGCATTTAGGATTTGTGCTTGACAAGTACCCTCTTAGTTTATTTCCGCATTAGGTTCAAGCCAAATCCGAAGAAGTTTTTAAATAGCCTATTCACCCCCTCTAGGCGTCATCGAAGTCTTTTCAGTTGTAGGGTCAAGTTGCTTCCCATGTGACAACATGGATTCCTTGTTATATCACAATATTATTTCTATTTAATATAATGCACCCATGCACTTGGTAAAAGGTGGAAGGCTTGGCCTTCTAGCCCTGTGTTTTGTTCCATCTTTGCCACACCAGTTACTTGTGTACCAGTGTTATGTTCCATACTGAGCGCTCCTAACATGTTCAGGGTTGTTATGGGGACCCCCTTGATTTTCGTTTCGGAATAAAACTCTTCTGGCAAGGCCCAACATTGGTACTATATTTGCTCAACATAATAATACTTAACACTGTTAGTAACACATAGCGAGTTAGTGCTACCCGTGGATTAATTTAACATAATACAGGGGGCGATGCTAATGGTGTTGGTCCCGAACGGGCAGACTCTGGGGCCACCATGGGGAAACTCGTGGTTTAGTTTTACTCGTAGTGTGACCCATCCGGTAGCGCGCTAAGAAAGAGATACGCGTGGATCCTATTGTGATCTAGCCTGCCGGGCGGTCTTGCTGGATTTGCTTTACACTTATCGAACGTCTTGTGCACTCGGATGTCGAGAATACCTCGGGCTAATTCGAGGTTGAGGTTTTCTCCCCAGGGCAGCTTGTGATAGTTTGTGATGGACTAGTTGGAGCACCCCTACAGGGTTAAATATTTCAAAAAGTCGTTGCCGCAGTTATGTGGCAACTTGGAAACTTTGTTTAACACCGAGTCATAGCAAAATTGAAGTGAACTTAACTAAAATATACCAATAGTGTGTGTAACCATGACTGTCTCTTCTCGTGAGTTCTTATCCGAGAGCATGCACGATGGGGTTATGCTTGACTCGTAAGTAGGTGTTTAGGAGCATTTTCTTGATCATCATTAATTCACTTCTGTTTATCTGTAGATCACCCCCCCCCCCCTCTTATTCTTGTACTCGTAAGTTAGCCACACAAATAAATGCTTAGTGTTGTTGGAGCCTCACCACTTAATCATACCTCACCGATTAAGCTTTGCTAGTATTGATACCTTTCAAAATGAGATTGCTGAGTCCGGGTGGCTCACAGATTACTACAACAACAGTTGCAAGTACAGGTAAACCGATACTTTGACTTGAGAGTGATGATCGTTCTATTTGGAGTTTCTTCTTCTTCTTTGATCATAGGATGGGTTCCATGCCAGCAGTCTGGATAGCAAGGATGGACGCCATTTTATCGCTTGTTTTCGTTCATAGCCAGACCCCGCTCTTCTGATTGGTGGTTGAATGTATGTTTGTATTGAGATGATCATGATTAGCTTGCGGCGAGTGTAAGCCAATTCCAAATACTCATCTCATCTTTACATGTACTTGTAATGATATCCATTCTTGTGAAACGACAAGATGCGCTTCTATCCTTGTCGAGGCCCTCGTGCCAAAATAAGGATATGATCGCATCTTGGGCGTTACAATAGCTCTTCTCCTTTACATCATTATTGTTTAGATGGATGACGATGTAGTTGCAAGTATTCGAGACATGTCAAAACTTGTATCGCTATTTCGAGATGATGACGGGAGACATAATTTGTGTTGAATGATGTTTATGATGATGACATGATTTTATGAGACTATTTGTATGTGTATGATTACGTTATATTTGTATGTGTATGATTAGATTTTATGGGAATATTGTATAAAACATGTTCAAATACAAAAAGGAAATGGGCAGCAGAAAAAAACAAATATTAATAGCAGTAGCGCGGGTCATGCTTTAGCACTAGCAAGCCTTTATCAGTAGCGCTCCTCAAGTGGGTGCGCTACAGCTATTATTAGTAGCACGGTTCTATTACCCATGCTACTCCTATCTACATATACTAGTAGCGCGGGGCAACCCGCGCTACTGCTAAAAGTTAGCTATAGCGAGCTTGTAGTAGTGCGACACCCCACACTACTGGTAGGCTTCTAACCCGTGCTACTGCTAGGGTTTCTCCTAATAGTGTGAAGGCCGCATAGGAACGGCCATGGCTATCTCACGCTAAGCCCTCACCGGAGGTACTGCCACAAAGGCAATATGGCTCCACACATGGTTGCAAGGATAGGAGGTTCTCATGCTCGTGGACTCGGGCAGCCCCACATCCTTCGTCGATGAGCAGATCGCGTCCTCACTCCAGGGGGTGGTACCCTTGGCCCGACCCTATTGCATCAACATTGGAGATGGAGGGGAACTGTGTCGTCAAGCACAAATTCTGCAGTGCATCTGGACCTCCCACTCCCAAGAGTTTGTCACACATATGAAGGTACTGCCATTCGATGCTTACAGTGCCATTCTCGGCATGGACTGGCTGGAGGATCATAGCCCAATGGAGGTCGACTGGAGGGGGAAAAGCTAATGATCACCACCCCAACAGGTCCTGCGTACCTCCAAGGCCACACCAATGGCTATGTTGCTTGTGCTGAAATCATTGATGCCCAACTGATGTTTCTACAACACCAAGGGGCGGTGTCTCAAATGATACATCTTTTCGGGGTCTCACAGGAAGACGAGTTGTACGCCCCCACTCCACATTATATTCATCAAGTGCTTGATAAGTTTGAAGATCTCTTCCAGGAGTCAACGTCCTTACCGCCTCGCCGTGCGTGTGATCACTCTATTCCTTTGAAGCCAGGGGCCCAACCAGTTAACATCAAGCCTTACAGACACAAGACGGAGCATAAGTTTGAGATCGAACGTTGCTACGGCAACAGACAACAGCGCCAGAGATTGACACGTTGACGGAGACTGGGCTTGCATTGGTTTTTCCCTTGAAGAGGAAAGGGTGATGCAGCACAGGAGCAGTAAGTATTTCCCTCAGTTTGAGAACCAAGGTATCAATCCAGTAGGAGAATCTCGTCAAGTTTAGAGTACCTGCGCAAACACAAAAGAGCTTGCACCCAATGCTATAAAGGGGTTGTCAATCCCTTCAAGATTGATTGCAAAGTGAGATCTGAAGGCGGAAAGTGAAATGAAGTAAAAGAGTAAGGCTAAAAATATGATGTGAAGTAGACCCGGGTCCATAGTGTTCACTACAGGCTTCTCTCAAAATAGCAAATACTACGGTGGGTGAACAAATTACTGTCGAGCAATTGATAGAACCGCGCAAAGTCACGACGATATCTAAGGCAACGATCGTGCATATAGGCATCACGTCCGAGACAAGTAGACCGATACTTTCTGCATCTACTACTATTAATCCACACATCGACCGCTATCCAGCATGCATCTAGTGTATTGAGTTCATGACGAACAGAGTAACGCCTTAAGCAAGATGACATGATGTAGATGGATAAACTCAAACCAATGATGAAAACCCCATCTTTTTACCCTTGATGGAAACAACACGATGCGTGCCTTGCTACCCCCTTCTATCACTGGGTGAGGTCACCACACGGTATGAACCCAAAACCAAGCACTTCTCCCATTGCAAGAATCATAGATCAAGCTGGCCAAACAAAACCCACAACTCGAAGAGAATTACAAGGATATGAAATCATGCATATACGAGATCAAAAGAAACTCAAATAAGATTCATAGATAATCTGATCATAAATCCACAATTCATAGGATCTCGACAAACACACCGCAAAAGAAGATTACATCTGATAGATCTCCATGAAGATCATGGAGAACTTTGTATTGAAGATCCAAGAGAGAGAAGAAGCCATCTAGCTACTAGCTATGGACCCGTAGGTCTATGGTGAACTACTCACGCATCATCGGAGAGGTCATGGTGTTGATTAAGAAGCCCTCTGTATCCGAATCCCCCCTCCGGCAGGGCACCAGAACGTGCCCCAGATGGGATCTTGCGGAGACAGAAGCTTGCGGCGGCGGAAAAGTACGTTCGATGATCTCCTGATTGTTTCTGGAATTTTTGGGAATATATAGGCGAAAGACCTAGGGCAGAGGTGGCCCAGGAAGCCTACAAGCCTGGGAGGCGCCCCCTGGCCGCGGCTAGGGGGCTTGTGGGGTCCCTGGTGGCCCCCTGACTTGGTTCTCAAGTTCCCCAATCTTCTTCTGTTTCAGGAAAGTTCCTTTTGGAAGTTTCGTTCTGTTTGGACTCCGTTTAAAATCCTCCTCTGAAAAGGGTCAAAAACATGGAAAAATAGGAACTGGCACTTGGCACTGAGTTAATAAGTTAGTCCCAAAAAAGATATAAAAGGCATACAAAACATCCAAAGTTTGACAAGATAATAGCATGAAACCATCAAAAATTATAAATACGTTGGAGACGTATCAAGCATCCCCAAGCTTAACTCCTGCTCGTCCTCGAGTAGGGAAGTGATAAAGGCTGAATTTTTGATTCGGAATGCTACCTAGCATAGTTGTCCTTTGTAACTTCTTTCGTGTCACATGAATGTTCAGATCCGTAAGATTCAAAACAATAGTTTGCTATTGACATGAAAACAATAATACTTCAAGCAAACTAGCAAGGTAATCATGAACTTTCAAAATAACAAGGCCAAAGAAAGTTATCCCTACAAAATCATATAGTCTGGCTATGCTCCATAATCCCCACACAACTAATTTAAATCATGCACAACCCCGGTATTGGCCAAGTAATTGTTTTCCCACTCTTACTTTCTCAAACTTTTTATAACTATCACGCAATACATGAGCGTGATCCATGGATATAGAACTGTAGGTGGAATAGAGTATGGTGGTGGTTGTGAGACAAAAAAGGAGGAGATGGTCACATTGACTCGGCGTATCAAAGGGCTATGGAGATGCCCATTAATAGATATCAATGTGAATGAGTAGGGATTGCCATACAAAGGATGCACTAGAGCTATAAGTATGTGAAAGCTCAAAAGGAGAACTAGTGGGTGTGCATCCAACTTGCTTGCTCACGAAGACCTAGGGCAATTTTGAGGAAGCCCATCATTGGAATAAACAAGACAAGTTATATAATAAAGATTCCCACTAGCATATGGTGGTGACGAAACGAGAGGCTCTCAATCATGAAGAACATGGTGCTGTTATGAAGCACAAGTGTGGAAAAAGATAGTAGCATTGTCCCTTCTCTCTTTTTTTTATTTGGGCTCTTGGGCCTCTTTTTTCCCTCTCTCTTTTTTTTATTTGGGCTCTTTGGCCTCTTTTTTTTATTTCCGCACATGGGACAATGCTCTAATAATTATGATCATCACACTTTTATTTACTCACAGCTCAAAGCTTAGAACGATGATGACTCTATAGGAAATGCCTCCGGCAGTGTACCGGGATGTGCAACGATCTAGCTTGGCGTATGATGTTGAAACATCTCGCTAGCTATCTTACGATCATGCAATGGAAATATGAGAGTGACGGGACAAGTCATGAGATGGAACGGTGGGAGTTGCATGACAATATATCTCGGAATGGCTATGAAAATGCCATAATAGGTAGGTATGGTGGCTGTTTTGAGGAAGGCATATGGTGGGTTTGTGCAATGGCGAAAATTGCGCGGCACTAGAGAGGCTAGCAATGGTGGAAGGTGAAAGTGCATCTATACCATGGACTCACATTAGTCATGAAGAACTCACATACTTGTTGCGAAAGTTTTTATTAGTAATCAAAACAAAGTGCTAAACACATACTCCTAGGGGAAGGGTTGGTAGGTGTTAACCAGCGCGATCCCGACCTCAACACAAAGGATGACAATCAATAGATCAATTATGCTCCGACTTCCTAACATAGCGGTCACCATACGTGCATGCTACGGGAATCACTAACTTCAACATAGGTATTTCTAGATTCACAACACCCTACTAACATAACTCTTAATATTACCAAATCCACATCTCAAACCTAATTGAGAGGAATCAAGACTTATCTTTCTACTCAATGCACATGAAGATGGAGGTTTTTGTATCCTCTTTGGGTACCTATCACCTTTGGGACTACTTTCATAGCACAAGCCAACTACCAAATCACGGGCCACTGTGCTCTAAAAGAACTAAGTGAAGCACATAGAGAAAAATTATCTAGCTCAAACGATATAAGTGAAGAACGATGAGCATTCTAGCAAATTCACGATGAGTGCATGTCTCTCTCAAAAAAAGGTGTGCAGCAAGGATGATTGTGACACAACAAAAAGAAAAGACTCCTATGATACAAGACGCTCCAAGCAAAACACATATCATGTGATGAATAAAAATATAGCTCCAAGTAATTGTTACCGATGGATTGAAGACGAAAGAGGGGATGCTGTCGGGACCCCGATCCTAAGCCATAGGAATCCAGCCTGTAACACATCGCATCCCTTTGTGGTCTCACGCACGGTTAACTCCACGGCTGCAGCCTTACCTTAGCCGGGACCGTTTGCGTCTTTTTACTCACGTATGCGATAGTGTCGCTAGCAATCCAATGTCAAAGAACCCAGATCGACATGTCTAGTCATAAACCAAAGTGGCAGTACCGCACAAGGACAGGCATACATGACCCAACAAAGCAGGTGTCGGTCATCAGTGAATGTAGACGAGTCGTAGCAAGCTACAAGGACTCCATTATGTCGCGTGACATTTCCCCAAAGAGGACAGACACAGCAGCTAAGAAGGACACATGCCGGTCAACCAATGTGTCCGGAGCAGTAGCGAACTACCAAGGCTCATTGAATCACAAAGGGGCATTTCCTTGTAAGGAGTGCTACTAAAGTTCACGACTAGGTAATCGAACCCCATACATATCAAGTACGACACACGTACGCATGGCATACCGATATGTATAGATACATCGATGGCATCACAACATAACCATAAACATACAACCTTTATTTAAGAGGCTCGGAAGAGCCACACACATAATATTACACATTAAGGGTCTCATGACCCATAATAGCAGTCATACAAATACAAGCCAGCGGAAGACTTATAAACTGTCTGGGTACAGACAGGGCAACTAGAAGGCACATGGCCTGACTATACTACAGAGCCGACGTAGGGCCAGATCGTAGCTGGGACACCAGCTACTCGTCGTCGTCGATGTCTACGAAGAACCCTCCATTAGGGTCATTAGCAACCTCTGCAACATTTATTAAGCAAACATGAGTACGAAGGTACTCAGCAAGACTTTAGGAGAGCTAACTACTCATGCAAGGTATCAAAAGATATTGTGGGGTTTCATGCGGAAAGCCAGCATTTGACTCGTGGCTAGACAACTTGCATTTTGAAATTAGTTTTGACAACTTTATTTCTCGCACACGAGTCCACTAACACCACAACAATACACTATCGTGGAATCATTCCGTCTCCATACGGAAATGTCGTCCACGACACTCACGCTTATCTGGGCAATTTTATGAGTAGCCATTGAAGTTATCTATGAACAACATATGTCTCCAAGTAGTCCATATCCGCGGACGCGGCTATTTGAATAGATCATAACCCTGCAGGGGTGTACTTCGTCACACACGCTCTCGCCACTTATCGCCATGTGCACGTCATGCACCTCGGCAACCTTCAAGCGGAAGCCCAGCGAGGGAGTCGGCCACGACCGTTAACCACACTAGTACCTAGTCCAGGTTTATCGCCTATCTGAGAGTAACCCGTACGGAAGTCCGGCCGGGGTTTCCGCCACGGCCTCAAACGATGTGCGCAGGGTTCCCAAGCCCACCATCCGGGTGCCACTTGGTACACCGTGCCACTGCCTACCGCATCACGGTCCACCTCTCAGGTCAGCACCATGCACGGCCTCCAGCATTACTATAAACACCAGAAACTACTTGCAACTCCTGGACCGAGTACTACGCGATTAATAGGCCGAGCGGGGTCATATTTTAGGGCCCAGCATGTGGTAGTATCTAGTCTTGGATTACATACACGGAACTCAGTTCCTAAGGACGGTTCCAATGAAACAACCCGCCATGTACTCCTACACAGCCTTTCACCGGTACCTTTACCAAATCAAGTTCAACACACAACCTTTGCTCACCGAACACATTCCACATTTTTGTTCATCTCCCAGATGACAGACCATACACAACTCTAAGCATAGCATGCATAGCAGGATAAGGCACATCATAGCTCAAGCAACTACCAGGTATGCTAGGTTGCAAGGTCCAGCTATTTACTGTGACAAGGTTAGGTCATGCAAAGGAAGTGGGTTCAACTATCGTGGCAAAAGCAGTTGTAGCATTTGATCCTAATGCAATAAATAAGTGCAGGAGCAAGAACATGGGAATTATCGGGATGATCAAAAGGGTTGCTTGCCTTGTTGCTCAGAGGAGGAACGATATACGTCAGACGGATATTCGGTGGAATCCGGGGGTGCGGAGCCTACCGAAATGAATGGCAACATTCAATAACAATCATATGCACTCAAAATGATGCATGATCATGGCATGAGAATGCAAGGTGATAAGTTATTATTTTCAACATGTAATAGGTTTAGAGTTGATTTGAATCACATTCGAATAGCAGTTCAAACGGGGTATTCCCGGATACCGGTTTAATTGATTCGACCTAATGCTCAGATCAACTTGATGTTAACATGCATGAAATGTCATGTTATGGTACTGATTTGTAATTAGGGCAGTGTGTGATTATTGCATATATAATGAAATTTGAATATTTTTGCAAATTCCATTTATAAAGTGATTGTAAGAATTGAATTATTCCTTATTTCAAAATTTAGGGTTCTTTAACCTTTTCAAACATGGTTGAAAATAGCATAATCAGAATCCTTGAATTTTTCTGATACTTTTTCATATATAAATTATTTTCATTGGAGTTACAGATTAATTTCTATGATTTTTACAAGTTTTAGCAATTTACTGGAATTATTTCTATACTAGAAATTCTATTTATTGCATCAGGCTGACGTCAGCAGGTCAGCCGACCTGTTCAGGTCAAACCTGACAGGGGGGCCCCACTGGTCAGCCTCTGTGGGACTAATCCCGCGCTGACCAGCCCCTAATTGGGGTTTGACCAGGCGTGGGGCCCTCTGGCAGCGACTGAGGGGAGGGCAATTACGCCCTAATGGTCGGCCACGTCGACGCCCACCGGAGGGTGGTCGCCGGCGACCAAGCCCGCGGCGGAGGGCTCGCCGGAGGCGACCTAGACGGCGCTGCACAACACCAAAACGCACGCGGTTTGCAGCTACACCATGCTCGCGAAGTGGCCGATCTGGCAGGACCATCTGGGGAGGCTAGGGTCGCCCGAAGAGGCGTCGGCGACGAGCCGGAGCGGTGGCCGAAGCTCGGCCTTCTATGAGGGGCGGTTCTAGGGCACGGGGAGGGCAGCTGGAGGGCTCGGCACGCTCCTGGAGGCTCCAGGAGCTCGAATCCTAGCTCGGGCGCGTGGATCAGCCATCACAGCGACGACAGCGACATGGCCGGCGGCGAGAAGCTCTCGGCCTTGGTGGGGAACTAGGATACGATGCACGGGAGAGCGTGGGGTGAGAGGGGAAACGACGACGAGCTCACGGCGGTTCCGATGGCGCTGAAGAGGACCTCGGGGATGCGCCGGAGGGAGCGAATCGACGGGAGAGGTCCGGCGGCCGGAGGTGGAAGACGACGACGTTGCGGGCGTTGCAGGGCTCGAGGAAGCTTCGGCTTCTGCAGAGATGACCAGGGCGACGAGGCGGAGCTAATGGCCTGCTCTGGGAGGGGATCCTAAGGCTAGGGGCACGGGGAGCTCGAGCTCGAGCTCGGCTCCAATGGCGGCAGCGGGGAGGAGGAAGAGATCCGGGCGGAGGAAGAGAACCGAGGCGGGGAATGGATAGGGGAGGCTCTGGGGAGCTTATCCCCGTCGTCGCCAGCGCGAGGCGGCGGCCAGGCAGGCACGCAGGTGCGTGGCCGCGCCGGAGGAGGCGGCGGCCACCTCCTGCTGCCTACTGGCGCGAGGGAGGGGACGAGCGAGGGAGATGGGCCGGGCCAGGCTAGGCGACAGGTAAGGTTTCCCATTTTTTTCTGTTTTTGTTTTTCTGTTTTGCTAACTATTGTTTTGCTAATTATTTCAGCTCCAAAATAAAAAGTAAAAACTACTTTAGACCCCCTGAAATATTTGTTATAATATCCCCACTCATTTCCAAGGTTTTCAACATTTTTGGAAAATTATAGTTTCTGATTTCAAATTTTAAATTTGAAACCAGTGGCTTTTTGCATTAATTTAAAAAGCTTAAAGTGTCAAGAAATAGTTTTCTCCAATGCTCATTTACTTTCATGATTTATCAGAAAGTTTGAACATTTCTTGAGGCCATTTTGGGTTCATTGATTTTGAACTAGTTTGAGATTTCCTTTAATTGAAATGGTGGCTAGGGTTTTGAGTTTTTCCTTTGCCACTTTGTTGTTTTTGTTGAAACTTCTTAGATGCGAATGCAAAGAATACATGAGCACAATGCTATCTTGCTTACGGGTTAGGGATGTGACAACTCACCCCCACTCAAAAGAATCTCGTCCCGAGATTTAGAAGTCGTCGGGAATAACGCAAGATATTCAAGTCGGAGACGATCCTCTCTTTCCCAAGTTGCCTCCCTTTCAGAATGATTTGACCATTGAACTTTAAGAAACTTGAGGTTTCGACGTCGAGTGGTACGCTCAGCTTGATCAAGAATACGCACGGGGTATTCTCGGTATGAAAGGTTATCTTGGAGATCAAGCGTTTCGTGGTGCACTTCACGGATAGGATCCGAAAAGCAACGCCTGAGTTGCGAGACGTGGAAAACATCATGAACCTTGGAAAGATGCGGAGGAAGTTCCAACTGGTAGGCAACTTCTCCTCGTTTGTCAAGAATGCGAAAAGGTCCAATGTAACGAGGAGCCAACTTGCCCTTGGTACCGAAACGATGGGTACCCTTCAAAGGTGTAACCCGAAGGTAAGCCTTCTCGTCAACTTCAAAGGTCACAGCCTTATGATGACGATCATATTGGCTCTTTTGACGAGACTGGGCTGTTTTCAACTTTTCATGAATAATGCGAACCTGCTCTTCTGCATCCTGGATCATATCCGGGCCAAAGAGTTGCCTCTCTCCGGTTTCTGACCAATTTAGAGGTGTTCGACATCTTCGTCCATAGAGAACTTCAAAAGGGGCTTTGCCCAAGCTTGATTGGTAACTATTGTTATAAGCGAATTCGGCGAATGGAAGGCACTTTTCCCAATTCATACCGAACGATATAACACAAGCTCGGAGCATATCTTCTAGGATTTGATTCACTCTTTCTACTTGACCACTTGATTGGGGATGGAAAGCAGTGCTAAAAGATAGGTGAGTCCCCATGGCATTCTGAAAACTTTCCCAGAAGCGAGAAGTAAAGATACTTCCACGGTCCGAGTTAATTTCCAGGGGAACACCATGAAGAGACACTATTCGAGAGATATATAACTCTGCTAGCTGGCTAGCTGTTATACTCTCACGAATAGGAAGAAAATGAGCCACTTTGGAGAGACGGTCAATGACCACAAAGATAGCATTATTTCCTTTCTTGGTCTTGGGAAATTCGGTAATGAAATCCCTGCTAACTTTATCCCATTTCCATTCAGGAATAGCTAAAGGTTGAAGGGTGCCAGCAGGCCTTTGATGTTCTGCCTTAACTCGGCGACAAACGTCGCAGTTAGCAACGAACTCAGCAATTTCTCTCTTCATCCGAGTCCACCAGAACCTCTGGCGTAGGTCCTGATACATCTTAGTACTACCGGGATGAATGGTGAGAGGAGAATCATGAGCCTCCTTAAGGATTAACTGCCTTAGATGTGGGTTCTTAGGAACCACTAAATGATTCTGGAAGAACACAACACCTTGATCATTCATGGAAAATTCTTTAGCGTTTCCGCTAAAAATATTCTCCTTGATCCGTGATATACCCTTGTCACGCTTTTGGCCAGTTATAATTTGATCCTTAAGGGTAGGCTTCGCCACCAGGGTAGAAAGGAATCCTTGAGGAACAATATGAAGATTCAACTTCCGAAAGTCCTCATGGAGATGTGGTTGACCTTGTTGTAGCATCAAATTGTTACAATAAGATTTACAACTTAGTGCGTCGGCCATAACATTGGCCTTCCCCAGGGTGTAAGTTATCCCTAAGTCGTAATCCGAGATCAACTCAACCCACCGTCTTTGCCTGAGATTCAAATCCGGCTGGGTGAAGATATATTTCAGACTTTGGTGATCAGTGAATATTTCGCAACGATTACCCAGAAGGTAATGTCGCCAGGTTTTTAGTGCATGGACCACAGCTGCAAGCTCAAGGTCATGTGTGGGATAATTATCCTCATGTGGACGCAACTGTCGAGATGCGTATGCGATCACATGACGATCTTGCATGAGAATGCAACCTAATCCTTGTCGCGAGGCGTCGCAATAGATAACAAAATCCTTAGAAAAATCTGGTGGTAGCAACACAGGTGCGGAAGTCAGGCGTCTTTTCAGTTCCTGAAAACTATGCTCACACTGTGGTGTCCACTCAAACCTTTTATCTTTCTTGAGGAGTTCAGTTAGAGGCTTTGCAACCTTGGAGAAATTCTCGACAAAGCGGCGACAATAGCTCGCTAGACCAAGAAAACTCCTAACTTGCTTGACCGATTCAGGTTGAGTCCAATCAAGGACAGCTTGAACTCTCTCGGGATTGACAGCAATACCCTTACCAGAGATTACGTGGCCTAGATAGGTCACTTCTGGTAACCAGAATTCACATTTTGAAAATTTGGCATAAAGGCGATGCTCTCGAAGTCTCATCAATACCAGCCTTAGATGCTCGGCATGTTCTTGTTCATTCTTTGAGTAGATGAGAATATCATCGAGGTATACTACGACGAATTTATCCAAATACGCCATGAAGATTGAATTCATCAGCCGAGAGAAGGTGGCTGGGGCATTGGTTAAACCGAAGGACATAACGGTGTACTCATATTGGCCATAACGAGTAACAAAAGCCGTTTTTGGAATGTCCCCGTTCTTAATCTTGATTTGATGGTATCCCAACCTCAAATCCATTTTGGAGAAGACTGAGGATCCAGCGAGCTGATCGTACAGATCGTTGATCCTGGGGAGCAGATACTTGTTCTTTATGGTGACCAGGTTAACTGGTCGGTAATCTACAACCATCCGATCCGTTCCGTCTTTGTTCTTGACGAAGAGGACGGGACAAGCCCAAGGAGAAGAGCTAGGATGAATGAAACCCTTGCTCAAGGCCTCATCTAATTGCTTCTTAAGTTCGGCTAGCTCTAGGGGTGCCATCTTATAAGGTCTTCTGGCTATTGGGACAGTTCCCGGAACAAGATCTATCACAAACTCTACATCTCTGTCAGGTGGAATTCCTGGCAGTTCCTCTGGAAAAACATCCGGGAAGTCACGGACTACCGGAATGTCTTCAAGTTCTGGAAGAGGGTTGGCACTTAAGGAATAGAGCTGGCATTTGGCAACTCGAGTAGAGACATTTACTATCTCACCCGAGGGATGGGTAAGCTGGACATTTCTAGAGTGAGTATCAATCTTGGCATAGTGAGCTGACATCCAGTCCATGCCCAAGATGATATTAATATCCGAAGATTTCAATGCTATCAATGAGGCTAGAAAAACTAGCCTGTCTACTAGAATTTCATTGTCATAGGTTATCCTAGAGGTTTGCCATTTACTACCAGGGGTTTGGACAACCAATGGGATTGGCATATCACAAAATGACATGTTATGCAACTATGCATAACTTTCTGAAATGAAGGAATGAGAAGACCCAGTGTCAAAGAGAACGGACACTGGGTGATGATTAACAAGAAGCGTACCCAGCATGACGTCGGGATCCTCTGCAGCTTCTTCTGCTGACACATAGTTCACACGGCTACGTGCAGGAGTTGGCTTCACATAGTATGCTTTGCCCGACTTGGCCTGCCCGACGGACTTTCCGGGTTGCTTGGCACCCACATTCTGAGGACACTCACGGGAATAATGCCCTGGTTCTCCACACTTGTAGCATATCACCTGGTTGGCACGTGGTGCAGCATTGCTAGCTGGACCACCGTAAGCTTTTGCTGGATGGTTGGCCTGATTCGTCTGAGGCGCCACGTAGGATGGCCTCCGGGTGTATCTTGGCGGCAGAGAACTATTTGGAACCCACAGCCTGCGTTTTGGAAACGCGGAACCAGAAGACGAGCCAAAGTCACGGGAGTGCTTCCTTGTGGCTTCGTAGTCAGTATGACCAGTCTCCGCACTGATCGCCTTGTTGACTAGGGCTTGAAAACTTACACACTCATAGAGGCGCAGGTCACGACGGAGCTCAGGGCTCAGACCCTTACGGAATCTCGCTTGCTTCTTGGCGTCAGTAGACACCTCCTCTGTTGCATAGCGGGCGAGGTTACCGAACTCGCGGCTATAGGCATCCACAGACAACTTGCCCTGAGTGAAGGCACAGAACTCCTCTCTCTTTCTGTCCATCAGGCCCTCTGGAATATGGTGCAAACGAAAAGCTGCACTGAAGTCTGCCCACGTGGCCACTGGTTCAGCGGGACGCATAGCTTCAAAATTCTCCCACCATAGATTGGCGGGTCCTTCCAGGAAATACGCCGCAAAGGTCACCTTGTCGGCCTCAGACACATTCGCAGAGCGAATCTTGCGTGAGATGCTGCACAGCCAGTCATCAGCGTCGAGGGGATCGACGGAATGATGAAACTTTGGAGGATTCAGCTTCACAAAGTCATTGAGGGACACTGCAGCATTCCTAGGCTGTCGAGCCGTATTCTGCTCAATACGCTCTAGCAGTCGGTTGGTCTCCCTTTTATTTCTTTCTGCCTCAAGCATCACTTCTACCAGAGAAGGTGGGTGAGGCAGGTCTTCCTGCGACGCTTGACTACCCTCACCTTGCTCATGAGCAGGGGCACGGTTCAACCTGGTGAACACCATCCTGACAAACAAACTCATAGCTTAGACCAATATCATATCAATACTAGCTATGGATTAAGAATGTACTGAACACACGGAATGCGGAAATGAATATCCGAATAGCATGGTAACAAGCAACTGCTATATATACACCATGGTTCATACACACCCTTACATAGTTCAGTACAACCTTAACCGAAGAGCAACTGCTGAAATTATGAAACTACTCATCAGAGGCTTACAAGCTGCCTATACATTATTTATCTAGGCCTCCGGAATTCATTTCACATTACATACATACTTCACAAGTCACGCAGGACTGTGAACGTACGGCTACTACCATACTATCCTTCCGCTCACAGCTTATGCATCCGCATAGAACATCTCATAGAGATTACCTCCATGACCTGGAAGCTCAACCTGCGGATCAGGAAACACTCTAGCCTGAGATCCCTGGGATCCATAAGGACACGGATGTGGCCTTGGTCCCCTGACTGGTGGTAAGAGAGGTCCCCGAAGAGGTGTGACTCCTCCTATAGCTGGCCAGTCAACGTGAGCCGGAAGATGGGTCCTAACAGGGTTCAACATCTCCATCTCTCCATACCCTGTCTAGACTACCGGTGCCAGCTGCGTCAAAGCTGTCCACAGACGGGCACGGGTAGCATAAAGCTCCATGCGGAGAGCACGAGCATCCTTGTCTCTGTTCTCTAGCATCTCAACAGTGGTCTGCAGAAGTGTATTCTCCATAGAAGAATCAAAATAGACTCCACTGAGGTATCCCTCTTCACCAGACTGAGAGGCCGGAACATAGCAGAACTCTAAATTCTGCAGCAGTGCATGTCTCGCTCTCATAATAGTCAGCATTGAATAGGCAGCATCCTATACTGCCATGTCAACGGTGACCCCCAACCCATAGGACCAATGGATTGGC
Source organism: Hordeum vulgare subsp. vulgare (assembly GCF_904849725.1). Classification (NCBI taxonomy): domain Eukaryota; kingdom Viridiplantae; phylum Streptophyta; class Magnoliopsida; order Poales; family Poaceae; genus Hordeum; species Hordeum vulgare. Next base: position 262,275,346 of record NC_058519.1, on the reverse strand, counting down.
TTCTCCGCTCCAGGGTAGTCTGGGAATACCCTAACAGTGCAGATGTACTGGCTCTGGTTGAAGTCTCGGTACTGTTCCTCCACTGTGTACTCGGGGTACCAGCGGTAACCGCACACCGACATCACCCTGACCAGCATGGCCGTATGAGCCGGTACATCAATGCACCTGGTCAGACGTACCACCTGACGAGAAGGACGGCCAGGCATCTGTAAATAGAGAGTAATGCAAAAGCATCAGAGCTCTGAATGCAAAATTGGGCAGCATAACGGCTGTAAATGCTCAAAACAAATTTGAGACAACCCAAAATGGAATAGCGTAACCACTCAACTATCAAGTTCAACTCTCTGGTCACCAAACTTACTTCCTGCTTCCTAGGAATAGAAGAAACCCAATATCTCTCGACCCGTAGTCCTATAAGCTATCGATCGGATACACGAGCCTAGGAGAAGATGTGTAACCTAGTCCTTAATTCCCGCAGAAGAGACGAGGATGACCAGAATAGAATAACTTGAGAAGAGAACAAGAGTCTTACATTCCCTTCCACAAACAATTCCCTTATATATAACTAAAGCAATTCTAGACTCAACTTCGACCAGTTTGGCTTAGTAATCCTACAGTCAGTCAGGCTCTGATACCAACGCTGTCGGGACCCCGATCCTAAGCCATAGGAATCCAGCCTGTAACACATCGCATCCCTTTGTGGTCTCACGCACGGTTAACTCCACGGCTGCAGCCTTACCTTAGCCGGGACCGTTTGTGTCTTTTGACTCACGTATGCGATAGTGTCGCTAGCAATCCAATGTCAAAGAACCCGGATCGACATGTCTAGTCATAAACCAAAGTGGCAGTACCGCACAAGGACAGGCATACATGACCCAACAAAGCAGGTGTCGGTCATCAGCGAATGTAGACGAGTCGTAGCAAGCTACAAGGACTCCATTACGTCGCGTGACATTTCCCCAAAGAGGACAGACACAGCAGCTAAGAAGGACACATGCCGGTCAACCAATGTGTCCGGAGCAGTAGCGAACTACCAAGGCTCATTGAATCACAAAGGGGCATTTCCTTGTAAGGAGTCCTACTATAGTTCAAGACTAGGTAATCGAACCCCATACATATCAAGTACGACACACATACGCATGGCATACCGATATGTATAGATACATCGATGGCATCACAACAGAACCATAAACATACAACCTTTATTTAAGAGGCTCGGAAGAGCCACACACATAATATTACACATTAAGGGTCTCATGACCCATAATAGCAGTCATACAAATACAAGCCAGCGGAAGAGTTATAAACTGTCTGGGTACAGACAGGGCAACTAGAAGGCACATGGCCTGACTATACTACAGAGCCGACGTAGGGCCAGATCGTAGCTGGGACACCAGCTACTCGTCGTCGTCGATGTCTACGAAGAACCCTCCATTAGGGTCATTAGCAACCTCTGCAACATTTATTAAGCAAACGTGAGTACGAAGGTACTCAGCAAGACTTTAGGAGAGCTAACTACTCATGCAAGGTATCAAAAGATATTGTGGGGTTTCATGCGGAAAGCCAGCATTTGACTCGTGGCTAGACAACTTGCATTTTGAAATTAGTTTTGACAACTTTATTTCTCGCACACGAGTCCACTAACACCACAACAATACACTATCGTGGAATCATTCCGTCTCCATACGGAAATGTCGTCCACGACACTCACGCTTATCTGGGCAATTTTATGACTAGCCATTGAAGTTATCTATGAACAACATATGTCTCCAAGTAGTCCATATCCGCGGACGCGGCTATTCGAATAGATCATAACCCTGCAGGGGTGTACTTTGTCACACACGCTCTCGCCACTTATCGCCATGTGCACGTCATGCACCTCGGCAACCTTCAAGCGGAAGCCCAGCGAGGGAGTCGGCCACGACCGTTAACCACACTAGTACCTAGTCCAGGTTTATCGCCTATCTGAGAGTAACCCGTACGGAAGTCCGGCCGGGGTTTCCGCCACGGCCTCAAACGATGTGCGCAGGGTTCCCAAGCCCACCATCCGGGTGCCACTTGGTACACCGTGCCACTGCCTACCGCATCACGGTCCACCTCTTAGGTCAGCACCATGCACGGCCTCCAGCATTACTATAAACACCAGAAACTACTTGCAACTCCTGGACCGAGTACTACGCGATTAATAGGCCGAGCGGGGTCATATTTCAGGGCCCAGCATGTGGTAGTATCTAGTCTTGGATTACATACACGGAACTCAGTTCCTAAGGATGGTTCCAATGAAACAACCCGCCATGTACTCCTACACAGCCTTTCACCGGTACCTTTACCAAATCAAGTTCAACACACAACCTTTGCTCACCGAACACATTCCACATTTCTGTTCATCTCCCAGATGACAGACCATACACAACTCTAAGCATAGCATGCATAGCAGGATAAGGCACATCATAGCTCAAGAAACTACCAGGTATGCTAGGTTGCAAGGTCCGGCTATTTACTGTGACAAGGTTAGGTCATGCAAAGGAAGTGGGTTCAACTATCGTGGCAAAAGCAGTTGTAGCATTTGATCCTAATGCAATAAATAAGTGCAGGAGCAAGAACATGGGAATTATCGGGATGATCAAAAGGGTTGCTTGCCTTGTTGCTGAGAGGAGGAACGATATCCGTCAGACGGACATTCGGTGGAATCCGGGGGTGCAGAGCTTACCGAAATGAATGGCAACATTCAGTAACAATCATATGCACTCAAAATGATGCATGAGCATGGCATGAGAATGCAAGGTGATAAGTTATTATTTTCAACATGTAATAGGTTTAGAGTTGATTTGAATCACATTCGAATAGCAGTTCAAACGGGGTATTCCCGGATACCGGTTTAATTGATTCGACCTGATGCTCAGATCAACTTGATGTTAACATGCATGAAATGTCATGTTATGGTACTGATTTGTAATTAGGGCAGTGTGTGATTATTGCATATATAATGAAATTTGAATATTTTTGCAAATTCCATTTATAAAGTGATTGTAAGAATTGAATTATTCCTTATTTCAAAATTTAGGGTTCTGTAACCTTTTCAAACATGGTTGAAAATAGCATAATCAGAATCCTTGAATTTTTCTGATACTTTTTCATATATAAATTATTTTCATTGGAGTTACAGATTAATTTCTATGATTTTTACAAGTTTTAGCAATTTACTGGAATTATTTCTATACTGGAATTATTTCTATACTGGAAATTCGATTTATTGCATCAGGCTGACCTCAGCAGGTCAGCCGACCTGTTCAGGTCAAACCTGACAGGGGGGGCCCACTGGTCAGCCTCTCTGGGACTAATCTCGCGCTGACCAGCCCCTAATTGGGGTTTGACCAGGCGTGGGGCCCTCTGGCAGCGAGTGAGGGGAGGGCAATTACGCCCTAATGGTCGGCCACGTCGACGCCCACCGGAGGGTGGTCGCCGGCGACCAAGCCCGCGGCGGAGGGCTCGCCGGAGGCGACCTAGACGGCGCTGCACAGCACCAAAACGCACGCGGTTTGCAGCTACAGCATGCTCGCGAAGTGGCCGATCTGGCAGGACCATCTGGGGAGGCTAGGGTCGCCGGAAGAGGCGTCGGCGACGAGCCGGAGCGGCGGCCGAAGCTCGGCCTTCTATGAGGGGCGGTTCTAGGGCACGGGGAGGGCAGCTGGAGGGCTCGGCACGCTCCTGGAGGCTCCAGGAGCTCGAATCCTAGCTCGGGCGCGTGGATCAGCCATCACAGCAACGGAAGCGACATGGCCGGCGGCGAGAAGCTCTCAGCCTTGGTGGGTAACTAGGATACGATGCACGGGAGAGCGTGGGGCGAGAGGGGAAACGACGACGAGCTCACGGCGGTTCCGATGGCGCTGAAGAGGGGCTCGGGGATGCGCCGGAGGGAGCGAATCGACGGGAGAGGTTCGGCGGCCGGAGGTGGAAGACGACGGCGTTGCGGGCGTTGCAGGGCTCGAGGAAGCTTTGGCTTCCACGGAGATGACCAGGGCGACGAGGCGGAGCTAATGGCGTGCTATGGGAGGGGATCCTAAGGCTAGGGGCACGGGCAGCTCGAGCTCGAGCTCGGCTCCAATGGCGGCAGCGGGGAGGAGGAAGAGATCCGGGCGGAGGAAGAGAACCGAGGCGGGGAATGGATAGGGGAGGCTCTGGGGAGCTTATCCCCGTCGTCGCCAGCGCGAGGCGGCGGCCAGGCAGGCACGCAGGTGCGTGGCCGCGCCGGAGGAGGCGGCGGCCACCTCCTGCTGCCTACTGGCGCGAGGGAGGGGACGAGCGAGGGAGATGGGCCGGGCCAGGCTAGGCGACAGGTAAGGTTTCCCATTTTTTTCTGTTTTTGTTTTTCTGTTTTGCTAACTATTGTTTTGCTAATTATTTCAGCTCCAAAATAAAAAGTAAAAACTACTTTAGACCCCCTGAAATATTTGTTATAATATCCCCACTCATTTCCAAGGTTTTCAACATTTTTGGAAAATTATAGTTTCTGATTTCAAATTTTAAATTTGAAACCAGTGGCTTTTTGCATTAATTTAAAAAGCTTAAAGTGTCAAGAAATAGTTTTCTCCAATGCTCATTTACTTTCATGATTTATCAGAAAGTTTGAACATTTCTTGAGGCCATTTTGGGTTCATTGATTTTGAACTAGTTTGAGATTTCCTTTAATTGAAATGGTGGCTAGGGTTTTGAGTTTTTCCTTTGCCACTTTGTTGTTTTTGTTGAAACTTCTTAGATGCGAATGCAAAGAATACATGAGCACAATGCTATCTTGCTTACGGGTTAGGGATGTGACAACTCACCCCCACTCAAAAGAATCTCGTCCCGAGATTTAGAAGTCGTCGGGAATAACGCAAGATATTCAAGTCGGAGACGATCCTCTCTTTCCCAAGTTGCCTCCCTTTCAGAATGATTTGACCATTGAACTTTAAGAAACTTGAGGTTTCGACGTCGAGTGGTACGCTCAGCTTGATCAAGAATACGCACGGGGTATTCTCGGTATGAAAGGTTATCTTGGAGATCAAGCGTTTCGTGGTGCACTTCACGGATAGGATCCGAAAAGCAACGCCTGAGTTGCGAGACGTGGAAAACATCATGAACCTTGGAAAGATGCGGAGGAAGTTCCAACTGGTAGGCAACTTCTCCTCGTTTGTCAAGAATGCGAAAAGGTCCAATGTAACGAGGAGCCATGTGCACGTCATGCACCTCGGCAACCTTCAAGCGGAAGCCCAGCGAGGGAGTCGGCCACGACCGTTAACCACACTAGTACCTAGTCCAGGTTTATCGCCTATCTGAGAGTAACCCGTACGGAAGTCCGGCCGGGGTTTCCGCCACGGCCTCAAACGATGTGCGCAGGGTTCCCAAGCCCACCATCCGGGTGCCACTTGGTACACCGTGCCACTGCCTACCGCATCACGGTCCACCTCTTAGGTCAGCACCATGCACGGCCTCCAGCATTACTATAAACACCAGAAACTACTTGCAACTCCTGGACCGAGTACTACGCGATTAATAGGCCGAGCGGGGTCATATTTCAGGGCCCAGCATGTGGTAGTATCTAGTCTTGGATTACATACACGGAACTCAGTTCCTAAGGATGGTTCCAATGAAACAACCCGCCATGTACTCCTACACAGCCTTTCACCGGTACCTTTACCAAATCAAGTTCAACACACAACCTTTGCTCACCGAACACATTCCACATTTCTGTTCATCTCCCAGATGACAGACCATACACAACTCTAAGCATAGCATGCATAGCAGGATAAGGCACATCATAGCTCAAGAAACTACCAGGTATGCTAGGTTGCAAGGTCCGGCTATTTACTGTGACAAGGTTAGGTCATGCAAAGGAAGTGGGTTCAACTATCGTGGCAAAAGCAGTTGTAGCATTTGATCCTAATGCAATAAATAAGTGCAGGAGCAAGAACATGGGAATTATCGGGATGATCAAAAGGGTTGCTTGCCTTGTTGCTGAGAGGAGGAACGATATCCGTCAGACGGACATTCGGTGGAATCCGGGGGTGCAGAGCTTACCGAAATGAATGGCAACATTCAGTAACAATCATATGCACTCAAAATGATGCATGAGCATGGCATGAGAATGCAAGGTGATAAGTTATTATTTTCAACATGTAATAGGTTTAGAGTTGATTTGAATCACATTCGAATAGCAGTTCAAACGGGGTATTCCCGGATACCGGTTTAATTGATTCGACCTGATGCTCAGATCAACTTGATGTTAACATGCATGAAATGTCATGTTATGGTACTGATTTGTAATTAGGGCAGTGTGTGATTATTGCATATATAATGAAATTTGAATATTTTTGCAAATTCCATTTATAAAGTGATTGTAAGAATTGAATTATTCCTTATTTCAAAATTTAGGGTTCTGTAACCTTTTCAAACATGGTTGAAAATAGCATAATCAGAATCCTTGAATTTTTCTGATACTTTTTCATATATAAATTATTTTCATTGGAGTTACAGATTAATTTCTATGATTTTTACAAGTTTTAGCAATTTACTGGAATTATTTCTATACTGGAATTATTTCTATACTGGAAATTCGATTTATTGCATCAGGCTGACCTCAGCAGGTCAGCCGACCTGTTCAGGTCAAACCTGACAGGGGGGGCCCACTGGTCAGCCTCTCTGGGACTAATCTCGCGCTGACCAGCCCCTAATTGGGGTTTGACCAGGCGTGGGGCCCTCTGGCAGCGAGTGAGGGGAGGGCAATTACGCCCTAATGGTCGGCCACGTCGACGCCCACCGGAGGGTGGTCGCCGGCGACCAAGCCCGCGGCGGAGGGCTCGCCGGAGGCGACCTAGACGGCGCTGCACAGCACCAAAACGCACGCGGTTTGCAGCTACAGCATGCTCGCGAAGTGGCCGATCTGGCAGGACCATCTGGGGAGGCTAGGGTCGCCGGAAGAGGCGTCGGCGACGAGCCGGAGCGGCGGCCGAAGCTCGGCCTTCTATGAGGGGCGGTTCTAGGGCACGGGGAGGGCAGCTGGAGGGCTCGGCACGCTCCTGGAGGCTCCAGGAGCTCGAATCCTAGCTCGGGCGCGTGGATCAGCCATCACAGCAACGGAAGCGACATGGCCGGCGGCGAGAAGCTCTCAGCCTTGGTGGGTAACTAGGATACGATGCACGGGAGAGCGTGGGGCGAGAGGGGAAACGACGACGAGCTCACGGCGGTTCCGATGGCGCTGAAGAGGGGCTCGGGGATGCGCCGGAGGGAGCGAATCGACGGGAGAGGTTCGGCGGCCGGAGGTGGAAGACGACGGCGTTGCGGGCGTTGCAGGGCTCGAGGAAGCTTTGGCTTCCACGGAGATGACCAGGGCGACGAGGCGGAGCTAATGGCGTGCTATGGGAGGGGATCCTAAGGCTAGGGGCACGGGCAGCTCGAGCTCGAGCTCGGCTCCAATGGCGGCAGCGGGGAGGAGGAAGAGATCCGGGCGGAGGAAGAGAAACGAGGCGGGGAATGGATAGGGGAGGCTCTGGGGAGCTTATCCCCGTCGTCGCCACCGCGAGGCGGCGGCCAGGCAGGCACGCAGGTGCGTGGCCGCGCCGGAGAAGGCGGCGGCCACCTCCTGCTGCCTACTGGCGCGAGGGAGGGGACGAGCGAGGGAGATGGGCCGGGCCAGGCTAGGCGACAGGTAAGGTTTCCCATTTTTTTTCTGTTTTTGTTTTGCTGTTTTGCTAATTATTTCAGCTCCAAAACTATTTTAGACCCCCTGAAATGTTTGTTATAATATCCCCACTCATTTCCAAGGTTTTCAACATTTTTGGAAAATTATAGTTTCTGATTTCAAATTTTAAATTTGAAACCAGTGGCTTTTTGCATTAATTTAAAAAAGCTTAAAGTGTCAAGAAATAGTTTTCTCCAATGCTCATTTACTTTCATGATTTATCAGAAATTTTAAACATTTCTTGAGGCCATTTTGGGTTCATTGATTTTGAACTAGTTTGAGATTTCCTTTAATTGAAATGGTGGCTAGGGTTTTGAGTTTTTCCTTTGCCACTTTGTTGTTTTTGTTGAAACTTCTTAGATGCAAATGCAAAGAAGACATGAGCACAATGCTATCTTGCTTAAGGGTTAGGGATGTGACAGATGCCTTCCCGGGGCATCCCCAAGCTTAGGCTTTTTGGTGTCCTTGAATTTGGCTTGGGATGCCTTGGGCATCCCCAAGCTTGAGCTCTTTCCACTCTTTATCCCTTTGTCCATGAGAACATCACCCAAAACTTGAAAACTTCACAACACAAAACTTAAACAAAAACTCGTGATATCATTAGCACAAGAAAACAAATTACCACCTCTTTAGGTACTGTAGCAATCTTGATTTCTATTTATATTGGTGTTAGATTACTGTATTCTCACTTTTCCATGGCTAGTACCCCCGATACTATCCATAGTGTCATCAAAACAAGCAACCAACTCAACAAAAACAGAATCTGTCAAAAACAGACCAGTCTGTAGCAATCTGTATACTTCGCATACTTCTGGTACCTCACAAATTCTGACAAATTACGACTCCCTGGGAAAAAGGCATATCAACAAGCAGCAAAACGAATCAACTCAAAAGTTGTTTCAGAATAAAAATGAAAAATAATCTCATGAGCGAAAAGTTTCTGTCTTTTTCCAGCAGGATCAAACAACCATCACCAAGACTAGTCATAAAGGTTTAGCTTTGCTCAAACATAAAAAACACAATCATAACAGAATTATGATGGTGTGGACGCAACAAAACAGAAAGAAAAAGAAATAAATTCATTGGGTTGCCTCCCAACAAGCGGTATTGCTTAACACCCTTAGCTAGGCATAAGGCGATAGAATCACGTATCATCGTCTTTGGTGCTCAAACCATAAGTAGCCCTCATCAGGGATTCATAAGGCAATCTTAATTTATTTCTAGGAAAGTGCTCCATGCCCTTCTTTAAAGGAAATTGAAATCTAATATTCCCTTCCTTCATATCGATGATAGCACCGATAGTCCTTAGGAAAGGTCTACCAAGAATAATAGGGCATGTAGAATTGCAATCAATGTCAAGCACAATGAAATCCACGGGTACATAGTTCCTATTTGCAATAATAAGAACATCATTGATCCTTCCCATGGGTTTCTTGACAGTAGAATCCGCAAGATGCAAATTAATAGAACACTCTTCAATCTCATTAAAACCCAGAACATCACATAAAGACTTTGGAATCGCGGAAACACTAGCACCAAAATGACACAAAGCATTGCTTTCATAGTTTTTTATTTTGATTTTGATAGTAGGTTCCCACTCATCATGAACCTTTCTGGGGATAGAGACTTCCAATTCAAGTTTCTCTTCACGAGATTTTATCATAGCTTCGACGATATGATCGGTAAAGGCCTTGTTTTGGCTATAAGCGTGTGGAGAGTTTAGCATGGATTGCATCAAGGAAATGCATTCAATCAAGGAGCAACTATAATAATTGAATTCCTAGAAATCCAAAGTTGTAATTTCATTACTACTCAAGTTTTTAATATCCTCTACTCCACTTTCAATGCTTTTAGCATCAAGATAGATGGACTCCGAATCATTGGGGCGTTTTTCAACCAAAGTGGATTCATATCCAGCCCCATCATCATTAGGTTTGACACAAGAAAACAAAGATTCAATGGGAGTCACACCAAGCACTTTAAGATCTTCGTGATTCTTATCACGAGAACACACCTTTTTAAGCCATTCATGTCTAGCACGAATTTGGGCGGTTCTTTCTTTGCTCTCACTCATGGAAACAAGCAGAGCTTTCAAAGTTTCATCCATATTGATCTTGGGAGGAGCACATCTAACTTTAAAAGCATCAATTTCACTAGACATTCTATCAACGCTCTTAGCCAAATCGTCAATTTTGAGTAGTTTTTCCTCTATGGACGCATTGAAAATATTTTGCGAGTTGATAAACTCTTTGATATTACTCTCTAGATCAGAGGGTAATATATTGTAATTTCCATGAGTATTGTTGTAGGAGTTGCCAAAGTTATTAGAGGGGTTACTAGGAAACGGCCTAGGAACATAGTTTCCTCTAAAAGCATTGTTGTTGCCAAAATTATTCCTACCAACAAAATTAACGTCCAAGCTAGCGTTGCTACTCTCAATCAAGGAAGACAAGGGCATAACATTAGGATCTCAAGGAGCACTTCTACTGGCAACCAAATTCATTAACTCATCCATCTTAGCACTCAACGAGTTAATTTCTTCTATAGCGTGTACCTTCTTACTAGTAGGTGACCTTTCAGTGTGCCACTGAGTGTAGTTCGTCATGATATTGTCTAGGAGTTTTGTGGCTTCTCCTAACGTGATTTCCATGAAAGTTTCACCTAAGGTGGAGTCCAAGATATTTCTAGAAGCGAAATTCAAGCCAACGTAGAAGATTTGTATAATCATCCAAAGACTCAAGCCATGAGCGGGACAATTTCTAGTCATCAATTTCATCCTCTCCCAAGATTGTGCAACATGTTCATGATCAAGTTTCTTAAAATTCATGATGTCATTACAGAGAGAAATAATCTTAGCCGGCAGAAAATACTTGGATATATAAGCATCTTTGCACTTATCCCAAGAATCAATACTATTTTTGGGCAAAGACGAAAACCAAGTTTTTGCTCGATCTCGCAACAAGAAAGGAAAAAGCTTCAATTTAATCACATCATTATCCACATCTTTCTTATTTTGCATATCGCAAAGCTCAATGAAGGTATTAAGATGGGATGCGGCATCTTCACTAGGAAGGCCGGAGAATTGCTCTCTCATAACAAGATTCAGCAAAGCGGCATTGATTTCGTATGACTCCGCACTAGTGGCGGGAGCAACCGGAGTACTAATAAAATCATTATTATTAGTATTCGAGAAGTCACAAAGTTTGGTGTTTTCAGTCATGGTGACTTCAGCAAGCAAGCAAGCACACAAGCGAACAAAGAGCAAGCGAGAGAAAACGGCGAACGAAAAGGCAAACGAAAAAGGCAAATATTTTTTTGTAATTTTTTGTTTTTCAGAAGTGGGGGAGAGGAAAACGAGAGGCAAAAAAGTAAATGCAAGATATGAGTTTGCGACACTTACTTGGATGAGTTCTTGACTTGAATCCCCCCGGCAACGGCGCCAGAAATTCTTCTGCTACGGCAACAGACAACAGCGCCAGAGATTGACACGTTGACAGAGACTGGGCTTGCGTTGCTTTTTCCCTTGAAGAGGAAAGGGTGATGCAGCACGGGAGCAGTAAGTATTTCCGTCAGTTTGAGAACCAAGGTATCAATCCAGTAGGAGAATCTCGTCAAGTCCAGAGTACCTACGCAAACACAAAAGAGCTTGCACCCAACGCTATAAAGGGGTTGTCAATCCCTTCAAGATTGATTGCAAAGTGAGTTCTGAAGGCGGAAAGTGCAACGAAGTAAAAGAGTAAGGCTGAAAATATGATGTGAAGTAGACCCGGGGGCCATAGTGTTCACTAGAGGCTTCTCTCAAAATAGCAAATATTACGGTGGGTGAACAAATTACTGTCGAGCAATTGATAGAACCGCGCAAAGTCATGACGATATCTAAGGCAATGATCATGCATATAGGCATCACGTCCGAGACAAGTAGACCGATACTTTCTGCATCTACTACTATTACTCCACACATCGACCGTTATCCAGCATGCATCTAGTGTATTGAGTTCATGACGAACAAAGTAACGCCTTAAGCAAGATGACATGATGTAGAGGGATAAATTCAAACCAATGATGAAAACCCCATCTTTTTACCCTTGATGTCAACAACACGATGCGTGCCTCGCTACCCCTTGTGTCACTGGGTGAGGTCACCTCACAGTATGAACCCAAAACCAAGCACTTCTCCCATTGCAAGAATCATAGATCAAGCTGGCCAAACAAAACCCACAACTCGAAGAGAATTACAACGATATGAAATCATGCATATAAGAGATCAGAAGAAACTCAAATAAGATTCATAGATAATCTGATCATAAATCCAAAATTCATCGGATCTCTACAAACACACCACAAAATAAGATTACATCGGATAGATCTCCATGGATATCGTGGAGAACTTTGTATTGAAGATCCAAGAGAGAGAAGAAGCCATCTAGCTACTAACTGTGGACCAGTAGGTCTATGGTGAACTACTCACGCATCATCGGAGAGTTCATGGTGTTGATGAAGAAGCCCTCCGTATCAGAATCCCCCTCCGGCAGGGCACCAGAACGTGCCCCAGAAAGAAGCTTGCGGCGGCGGAAAAGAACTTTCGATGATCTCCTGATTTTTTCTGGAATTTTTGGGAATATATAGGCGAAAGACCTAGGGCAGCGGTGGCCCAGGGAGCCCACAAGCCTGGGAGGCGCGGGCCCCATGGCCGCGGCTAGGGGGCTTGTGGGGTCCCCGGTGGCCCCCTGACTTGGTTCTCAAGTTCCCCGATCTTCTTCTGTTTCAGAAAAAATCTTTTTGGAAGTTTCGTTCTGTTTGGACTCCGTTCAAAATCCTCCACTGAAAAGGGTCAAAAACACAGAAAAAACAGGAACTAGCACTTGGCACTGAGTTAATAAGTTAGTCCCAAAAAAGATATAAAAGGCATACAAAACATCCAAAGTTTGACAAGATAATAGCATGAAACCATCAAAAATTATGGGGACTGACAAGATAATTCTATATATCAAAAAGATGCTCAAAGAAGGAGTGATCGAGAGAAGCCACAACCCATTTTCATCACGAGTGATCTTAGTCACAAAGAAGGACAACAATTGGCGTTTGTGCATCGACTACCGCCATTTAAACGCCATGACCATTGTGGGCAAGTACTCTATGCTCGTGATAGAGGAGCTTCTAGATGACCTGCATGGAGCCAAGTCGTTTTCCAAATTGGACCTACGTGCAGGATACCACAAGATCAGACTTGTTGAGGGGGAAGAATTCAAGCCTCCTTTCCACACACACTTCGATCACTTAGAGTATAGAGTCGTCTGGTTCGGGCTGGTGGGAGCTCCTGGAACCTTCTTTTGAGATATGAACGGCACCCTCGAGCCCTTGCTGCATGTTCGCGTCCTTTTCTTCTTCGAAGACATCCTCGTCTTCAACAAGACTCTATTGGAGCATGTAGAGCACTTGCGCCAAGTCCTCACTCTCTTGAGGCGTGAAGAGTGGAAGGTCAAACACGGCAAGTGAGCATTTAGACAACACCAAATTGCTTACATGTGGCATGTCATCAGTGGGGAAGGCGTCGCCTTGAACCCTTCAAAGGTCTCGGTGGTAGTCAATTGGTCCTTGCCCCTGAATGCCAAAAAGGTGCAGCAGTTCCTGCGGTTAGCGGGCTACTATCATCGGTTTGTGTGTCAGTTTGGGGTGATTGCCCGACCTGTGTTCAATGTGCTCAACAAAGGGGTCCCTTTCATTTGGAATGACAACACGGAGCAGAGATTCCAAGCCCGGAAACAGAGTCTTATCTCAGTCCCCATGCTGGCCCTGCCCGATTTCAAGAAGCCATTTATGGTCGAGACGGATGCGTACGACACTCGCATTGGTGCGATCATGCAGCAGGACGGGCATCCCATTGCATTCATGGGCCGAGACTTGAGCCCTAAGCTCCGCGAGTTGTCCACCTACGAGAAAGAATATATCGCGGTGATCGCAGTCCTGGATCGATGGTGTCCTTATCTCCAATTAGAGGAATTCATCATCAAGACTGACCACCACAGCTTGATACACCTCGGAAAACAGCACCTCAACATGCCATGGCAGCAGCGGTCTTTCACAAAGCTCATCGGCCTTCAGTACCGCATAATCTACAAGAAAGGGGTCAAAAATGGAGCAGCAGATGCCCTCTCCCGCTCTCTACCCATTGAAACTCTCATAGGAATCACCTGTGGTCAACGCTAAATAGAACTTTCAACGAAATGCATGCCTTGACAATTTTTTGAAGGAGTTCAAAATAGATCAGCAAAGAAGGAGTTCTTGGCTGTGTTGTAAGGTGTGAATTTGAGTAAGACTCAAAGCTCCACCACGACAGAAGAAAGAGAAAGGATGAAGGTCGTCCCCTCTGCCTTAACCGTAGGCTCTAAAGTATGCCATGTTGTGTACCGCACCTGATGTGTGCCTTGCCATGAGTCTGTCAAGGGGTACAAAGAGTGATCCAGCATTGAATCACTCAACAATGGTCAAATTTATCCTTAGTAACTACTGGACTAAGGAATTTTTCTCGATTATGGAGGTGATTAAAGAGTTCGTCGTAAAGGGTTACGTCGATGCAAGCTTTGACACTAATCCGAATAACTCTGAGTAGTAAACCAGATTCGTATCATGGAGCAGTCATTGGAAATAGTTCCAAATGGCACATTGTAGCAGCATCTATAGGATGACATAGAGATTTGTAAAGCACACACGGATCTGAAAGGTTCACATCCATTGACTAAAAAGCTCTCTCACAAGCAAGACATGATCGAACCCCACAACTGTATGGGTGTTAGATTCATTACAATAACAAAGTGATGTGAACTAGATTATTGACTCTAGTTCAAGTGGGAGACTGTTGCAAATATGCCTAGAGGCAATAATAAATTGGTTATTATTGTATTTCCTTGTTCATGATAATCGTTTATTTTCCATGCTAGAATTGTATTGATTGGAAACTCAACTACATGTGTCAATACATAGACAACACACTGTCCCTAGTGAGCCTCTAGTTAACTAGCTCGTTAATCAAAGATGGTCAAGGTTTCCTGGCCATAGGCAAGTGTTGTCACTTTCTAACGGTATCACATCATTAGGAGAATGATGTTTTGGACAAGACCCAAACTATAAACGTAGCATATGATCGTGTCAGTTTATTGCTACTGTTTTTTGCATGTCAATGTATCTGTTCCTATGACCATGAGATCATGCAACTCCCGGACACCGGAGGAATACCCTGTGTGTATCAAATGTCGCAACATTACTGGGTGACTATAAAGGTGCTCTACAGGTATCTCCAAAGGTGTTTGTTGGGTTGGCATGGATCAAGACTGGGATTTGTCACTCCGTGTGACAAAGAGGTATCTCGCGGCCCACTCGGTAATACAACGTCACAACAAGCCTTGCAAGCAATGTGAGTAAGGAATTAGTTACGGGATCTTGTATTACGGAACGAGTAAAGAGACTTGCCGGTAACAAGATTGAACTAGGTATGGAGATACCGACGATCGAATCTCGGGCTAGTAACATACCGAAGGACAAAGGGAGCAGCATACGGGATAACTGAATCCTTGACATAGAGGTTTAACCGATAGAGATCTTCATAGAATATGTAGGAGCCAATATAGACATCTAGGTCCCGCTATTGGTTATTGACCGGAGAATATCTCAGGTCATGTGTGCATACTTCTCGAACCCGCAGGGTCTGCACACTTAAGGTTCGGTGACGTTTTCGTATAGTTGAGTTATAGGTGTTGGTAACAGAAAGTTATTCAGAGTCCCGTATGAGATCCCATACGTCACGAGGAGCTCCGGAATGGTCCGGAGGTAAAGATTGATATATAGGAAGTCCTGTTTTGGTCACCGGAAAAGTTTCGGGCTCATCGTAGTGTACAGGGAGTGCCGGGAGGGTACCGGGGACCATCGGGAGGGGTGTCACACCCTAAGGGGCCTTATGGGCTATGGGAGGATACAAACCAGCCCCTAGTGGGCTGACATAAGCTCCCACTAAGGCCCATGAGCTTTGAGAGGCAAAAAACCCAAAGGTGGAAAGGGTTTCCAAGTGGAAAGGAGGAATCCTACTGCTAGTAGGATTGGAGTAGGACTCCTCCAGCTCCAATTTAGGCCAAACCTTGAGGGTTTGAGGCTTCCTCCTCCCCTCCCTCCCTCCTATATATACTAGAGACATTGAGGGTTTTTGAGACACAAAAAAACAGCCACGTGTTGCCCTCTCTCTCTAGATTTTTTTCTCCACTAGTCTAGTTTCAGCGGTGCTTAGGCGAAGCCCTGCTGGAATAGCTCCACCACCACCACCACCATACCGCCGTGATGGACAACTCATCTACCTCTTCGCCCCTCTTGCTGGATCAAGAAGGCAGAGGTCATCATCGAGATGTACGTGTGATGAACGCGGAGGTGCCGTCCGTTCAGCACTAGATCGGGATGGATCGTGATGGGATCGCGGGACGGATCGTGATGAGATCACGGGACGGGCTGCGAGTTGAATCGCGAAGATGTTCCACCACATCAACCACGTTATATATGCTTCCGCTTAGCGATCTACAAGGGTATGTAGATTCACTCTCCCCTCTCGTAGATGATCATCACAATGGATAGGTATTGCGTGTGCGTAGGAAATTTTTTGTTTCCCATGCTACGTTCCCCAACAGTGGCATCATGAGCTGGGTTCATGCGTAGATGATATCTCGAGTAGAACACAAAAGAGTCTGTGGGTGTTGATGTTCGATTTGCTTCCCTCCTTAGTATTTTCTTGATTTGGCGGTATTGTTGGATTGAAGCGGCCCAGACCAACCTTACTTGTATGCTTACGAGACACCGGTTTCATCGACTAACATGCAACTTGTTGCATAAAGATGACTGGCGGGTGACTGTTTCTTCAACTTTAGTTGAATCGGATTTGACCGAGGCGGTCCTTGGAGAAGGTTCAATAGCAAATTGCATATCACCGCTCTGGCTTTGCGTAAGTAAGATGCGATCATACTAGATACCCATAGCAGCCACGTAAAACATGCAACAACAAATTAGAGGACGTCTAACTTGTTTCTGCGGGGTATGCATGTGATGTGATATGGCCAAAGACATGATATGATATATTGTATGTATGAAATGATCATGTTGTAATAGTTAAATATCGACTTGCACGTCGATGCTACGGCAACCGGCAGGAGCCATAGGGTTGTCTTTAAACTAACATTTGTGCTTGCAGATGCGTTCACTATATTGCTAGGTAGTAGCATTAGTAGTAATAGCATAGATAGCACAACAACCTTGATGGCGGCACAATGATCGAGATCATGATGATGGAGATCATGGTGTGGCGCCGGTGACGATGAAGATCATGTTGGTGCTTTGGTGATGGAGATCAAGAACCACAAGATCATGGTCGTATCATGTCACTTATGATTTGCATGTGATGTTAATCCTTTTATGCACCTTATTTTGCTTAGAACGACGGTATCATTATAAGGTGATCCATCACTAAAATTTCAATATAAAATTGTGTTCTCCCCGACTGTGCACCGTTGCAACAGTTCATCGTTTCAAGACACCACATGATGATCGGGTGTGATAGACTCAACATTCACATATAACAGGTGCAAAACAGTTGCACATGCGGAACACTGGGGTTAAACTTGACGATCCTAGCATGTACACACATGGCCTCGGAACACAAGAGACTGAAAGGTCGAACATGAATCATATAGTTGATATGATCAACATGGAGATGTTCACCACTGAAACTATACTCAACTCACGTGATGATCGGACTTGAGTTAGTGGATTTGGATCATGTGCCACTCGAATGACTAGAGGGATGTCTATTTTAGTGGGAGTTATTAGTAATAAGATTAGCTAAACTCAATTATCATGAACATAGTCAAAAGGTCTTTGCACATTATGTTGTAGCTTGCGTTGTAGCTCTACTGGTTTTGATATGTTCCTAGAGAAAATTTAGTTGAAAGATGATAGTAGCAATTATGCGGACTGGGTCCGTAAACTGAGGATTATCCTCATTGCTGCGCAGAAGGCTTATGTCCTTAATGCACCACTCGGTGTGTTGAACCTCGAGCGTCGTCTATGGATGTTGTGAACATCTCACATACACATTTTAAATGACTACGTGATAGTTCAGTGTGTAATGCTTAACAGCTTAGAATTAAGGCGCCGAAGACGCTTTGAACATCACAGAACATATGAGATGTTCCAAGAGATGAAATTGGGATTTCATGCTCGCGCCCTTGTTGAGGGGTATGAGACCTCCGACAAGATTCTTTGTCGACAAAGTAAGGGAGAAAAGCTTAATCGTTGAGCATGTCCTCAGATTGTCTAAGTTCTACAATCGCTTGAATCGAGTGGGAGTTGATCTTCCACATAAGATAGTGATGGTTCTCCAAAGTTACTGCCACCAAGCTACTAGAGCCTCGTGATGAACTATAACAGATCAGTGATAGATATGATGATCCTTGATCTATTCGTGATGTTTGACACCGCAAAAGTAGAAATAAAAAAGGAGCATCAATTGTTGATGGTTAGTAAAACCACTAGTTTCAAGAAGGGCAAGGGCAAGAAGGGATACTTCATGAAACGGCAAACCAGTTGCTGCTCTAGTGAAGAGACCCAAGGTTGAACCCAAACCCGAGACTAAGTTCTTCTGTAATGAGGGGAACAATCAATGAAGAGGAACTACCCTAGATACATGGTAGATGAGAAGGCTGGCAAAGTCGATAGAAGTATATTGGATATACATGATATTGATGTGTACTTTACTAGTAATCCTAGTATCACGAGAGTATTATATACCGGTTCGGTTGCTAAGTGTTAGTAACTCGAAATAAAAGCTATGGAATAAATGGAGACTTGCTAAAGGCGAGGTGACAATATGTGTTGGAAGTGTTTCCAAGGTTGATGTGATCAAACATCGCACACTCCCTCTACCATCGGGATTAGTGTTAATCCTAAATAATTGTTTTTTGGTTTTTGCGTTGAGCATGAACATGATTAGATCGTGTTTATTGCAATACGATTATTCATTTAAAGAGAATAATGGTAATTCTATTTGCCTGAATAAAAACCTTCAATGGTTTATTGAATCTCGATCGTAGCGATGCACATGTTCATAATATTGATGCCAAAAGATACAAAGTAGTAATGATAATACCACTTACTTGTGGCACTGCCGCTTGAGTTATATTGGTATAAAATGCATGAAGGAGCTCCATGCCGATGGATCTTTGTACTCCCTAATTTTTGAAATGTTTGAGACATGCAAACCATGCCTATTAGTATAAACGCATGAAGAAACTCCATGCAGATGGATAGTTTGGACTGAGTTGATTTTGAATCACTTGAGGCATGCAAATCATACCACATGGGCAAGATGACTGAAGGCCTCGTTTTTCCAATGAGATGGAACAAGAAAGTAACTTGTTGGAAGTAATACATTTTAATGTGTGCAGTCCAATGAGTGTTGAGGCACGGAGTGGATATCGTTATGTTCTTACTTCACTAACGATTTAAGTAGATACAGGAGTATTTTCTTGATGAATCACAAGTCTGAAATATTGAAAAGTTCAAGCTATTTCAGAGTGAAGATCATCGTGACAAGAGGATAAAATGTCTACGATATGATCATAGAGATGAATATCTGAGTTGTGAGTTTGGTACAGAGTTAAGACAATGTGGAAATTGTTTCACAACTAATGCCACCTGGAACACCATGGTGGGATGGTGTGTCCGAACATCATAGCCGCGCCCTATTGTATATGGTGCATAATATGATGTCTTTTATCGAATTATCACTATCGTTTTTGGGTTAGGCATTAGAGACAACCGCATTCACTTTAAATAGGGCACCACGTAATTCCGTTGAGATGACACCGTATGAGCTATGGTTTGGAGAAACCTAAGCTGTCATTTCTTAAAAAATTTGGGGCTGCGAGGCTTATGTGAAAAGTTTCAGCGTGATAAAGCTCGAACCCAAAGAGGATAAATGCATCTTCATAAGACACCCAAAATAGTTGGGTATACCTCCTATCTCAGATCCGAAAGCAAAGTGTTTGTTTCTAGAAACGGGTCCTTTCTCGAGGAAAAGTTTCTCTGAAAGAATTGTGTGGGAGGATGGTGGAAACTTGATGAGGTTATTGAACCATCACTTCAACCAGTGTGTAGCAGGGTACAGCAAGTTGTTCCTGTGGCGCCTACGCCAATTAAATTGGAAACTGATGATAGTGATCATTAAGCTACAGATCAAGTTACTACATATCTCGTAGGTTGACAAGGTCGCGTACTGCTATAGAGTGGTACGGTAACCCTGTCTTGGAGGTCATGTTGTTGAACAACAATGAACCTACGAGCTATGGAGAAGCGATGGTGGGCCCGGATTCTGGCAAATGGCTGGAGGCCATAAAATCCGAGAGAGGGTCCATGTATAGAAACAAAGTGTAGACTTCGGAAGAACTACTTGATGGTCATAAGACTATTAAGTACATATGGATCTTTAAAAGGAAGACAAACGATGATGGTGAAAAGTCACCATTAAGAAAAGCTCGACTTGTCGCAAAGATGTTTCCGACAAGTTCAAAGAGTTGACTATGATGAGACTTTCTCACTCGTAGCGATGCTAAAAGTCTGTTGGAATTATGTTAGCAGTTGCTGCATTATTTATGAAATATTGCACATAGGATGTCAAAACATTGTTTCCTCAACGGTTTCCTTGAGGAAAGGTTGTACGTGATACAACCAGAAGGTTTTGCCGATCCTAAGCATGATAACAAGTATGCAAGCTCCAGCGATCCTTCTATGGACTCGTGCAAGCATCTCGGAGTTGGAATATACGCTTTGATGAGATGGTCAAAGCTTTTGGGTTTATACAATGTTTATGAGAAACTTGTATTTCCAAAGAAGTGAGTGGGAGCACTATAGAATTTCTGATAAGTATATGTGGTTGACATATTGTTGATTGGAACTACTGTAGAATTTTTGGAAAGCATAAAGGGTTGTTTGAAAGGAGTTTTTCAAAGGAAAACCTGGATAGAGCTACTTGAACATTGAGCATCAAGATCTATAGAGATAGATCAAAACGCTAAATAGAACTTTCAACGAAATGCATGCCTTGACAAGTTTTTGAAGGAGTTCAAAATAGATCAGCAAAGAAGGAGTTCTTGGCTGTGTTGTAAGGTGTGAATTTGAGTAAGACTCAAAGGCCAACCACGGCAGAAGAAAGAGAAAGGACGAAGGTCGTCCCCTATGCCTTAACCGTAGGCTCTAAAGTATGCCATGTTGTGTACCACACCTGATGTGTACCTTGCCATGAGTGTGTCAAGGGGTACAAAGAGTGATCCAGGATTGAATCACTGAACAGCGGTCAAAGTTATCCTTAGTAACTAGTGGACTAAGAAATTTTTCTCGATTATGGAGGTGATTAAAGAGTTCGTCGTAAAGGGTTACGTCGATGCAAGCTTTGACACTAATCCGAATAACTCTGAGTAGTAAACCAGATTCGTATAGTGGAGCAGTCATTTGGAATAGTTCCAAATGGCACGTAGTAGTAGAATCTATAGGATGACATAGAGATTTGTAAAGCACACATGGATCTGAAAGGTTCAGATCCATTGACTAAAAACCTCTCTCACAAGCAAGACATGATCGAACCCCAGAACTGTATGGGTGTTAGATTCATTACAATCACGCAGTGATGTGAACTAGATTATTGACTCTAGTGCAAGTGGGAGACTGTTGCAAATATGCCCTAGAGGCAATAATAAGTTGGTTATTATTATATTTCCTTGTTCATGATAATCGTTTATTATCCATGCTAGAATTGTATTGATTGGAAACTCAAATACATGTGTGGATACATAGACAACACACTGTCCCTAGTGAGCCTCTAGTTGACTAGCTCGTTGATCAAAGATGGTCAAGGTTTCCTGGCCATAGGCAAGTGTTGTCACTTGATAACGAGATCACATCGTTAGGAGAATGATGTGATAGACAAGACCCAAACTATAAACGTAGCATATGATCGTGTCAGTTTATTCCTACTGTTTTTCTGCATGTCAATGTATCTGCTCCTATGACCATGAGATAATGCAACTCCCGGACACTGGAGGAATACCTTGTGTGTATCAAATGTCGCAACGTTACTAGGTGACTATAAATGTGCTCTACAGGTATCTCCAAAGGTGTTTGTTGGGTTGGCATGGATCAAGACTGGGATTTGTCACTCTGCGTGACGGAGAGGTATCTCGGGGCCCACTCGATAATACAACATCACAACAAGCCTTGCAAGCAATGTGACTAAGGAGTTAGTTATGGGATCTTGTATTATGGAACGAGTAAAGAGACTTTCCGCTAACGATATTGAACTAGGTATGGAGATACCGGCGATCGAATCTCGGGCAAGTAACATACCGAAGGACAAAGGGAGCGGCACACGGGATTAACTGAATCCTTGACATAGAGGTTCAACTGATAGAGATCTTCGTAGAGTATGTAGGACTCAATATGTACATCCAGGTCCCGTTATTGGTTATTGACCGGAGAATGTCTCAGGTAATGTCTGCATAGTTCTCGAACCCGCAGGGCCTGCACACTTAAGGTTCGGTGACGTTTCGGTATAGTTGAGTTATAGGTGTTGATAACGGAAAGTTGTTCGGAGTCTCGGATGAGATCCCGGACGTAACTAGGAACTCCGGAATGGTCTGTAGGTACAGATTGATATATAGGAAGTCCTATTTTGGTCACCGGAAAAGTTTCAGGCTCATCGATAGTGTACCGAGAGTGCTGGGAGGGTACCGGGGACCATCGGGAGGGGTGTCATGCCCCGAGGGGCCTTATGGGTTGTGGGAGGATACAAACCAGCCCCTAGTGGGCTCACATAATCTCCCACTAAGGCCCATGAGGTTTGAGAGGCAAAAACCCAAAGGTGGAAAAGGTGGAAAGGGTTTCCAAGTGCAAAGGAGGAATCCTACTCCTAGTAGGATTGGAGTAGGACTCCTCCACCTCCAATTTTGGACGAACCTTGAGGGTTTGAGGCTGCCTCCTCCCCTCCCTCCCTCCTATATATACTAGAGATATTGAGGGTTTTTGAGACACAGAAAAACAGCCATGTGTTGCCCTCTCTCTCTAGATCTGTTTCTCCACTAGTCTAGTTTCAGTGGTGCTTAGGCGAAGCCCTGCTGGAATAGCTCCACCACCACCACCACCACCATGCCTCCGTGATGGGTAACTCATCTACCTCTTCGCCCCTCTTGCTGGATCAAAAAGGCGGAGGTCGTCATCGAGCTGTACGTGTGCTGAACGCGGAGGTGTCGTCCGTTCGGCACTAGATCGGGATGGATCGTGATGGGATCGCGGGACGGATGGTGATGAGATCGCGGGATGGGCTGCGATTTGAGTCGCGAAGATGTTCCACTACATCAACCGCATTATATACGCTTCCGCTTAGCAATCTACAAGGGTATGTAGATTCACTCTCCCCTCTCGTAGATGATCATCACCATGGATAGGTATTGGTGTGCGTAGGAAATTTTTTGTTTCCCATGCTACGTTCCACAACATCGAGGACATCATAGCTAGCTACAACTCCAACCAACAATCTAGACGCTTTCTCGAACAACTTGTAATCAGACCAAACCCATACTAAGGGAGATGAAATATGCCTTGTGGGCGGTGGTACCACAAACTGCATACTAAGGAAGATGAAATATTTCCAAACTCTGAAAAAGATGAATGGAGATATACTCTAACTATCGTTGGACGCGATACAGTGATTGTTGGTATTAGACATGCCATATTCATCCTCCCAAGTGGTACAGAAGTGACGTTCGACGATGCTTTATTGTATCCCGACTCATCACGTACCCTGATCAGTTATCAAGATATCCGTAAGAATGGTTTTCATATTGAAACCCATGAAGACAACAAAGAGGAGTATCTACTCATTACTAAAGATCACGAATATGGCAAAAAGGTACATGAGAAAATTCCTTCTCTATCGTCTGGTTTGTACTATACGTACATCAAACCTATGGAACTTGTTGCATACAAAGTAGTGTTTCATAATGTTAACACATTCCAAACCTAGCATGATCGCCTAGGCCATCCCGGAATCGGGATGATGAAAAAAATTACTAGCAATTCCATTGGTCATAATTTGGTTCAGTCAAAATTTCTTCAATCTTCTGATTTTGTGTGCACATCTTGTGCCACGGGAAAGCTAATTTTGAGGCCCTCACAGCTCAAAATACAACTTGAACAAGTTCAGTTCCTTGAACGTATTCAAGGAGACATTTGTGGTCCCATTCAGCCATTATCTGGCCCTTTCCAGTATTTCATGATTCTGATTGACACATCTACACGGTGGTGACATGTGTGTCTTCTATCCACACGGAACCATGCATTTGCCAAGATAATGAGGCAAGTCATTTAGTTGCAAGCCCATTATCCCGAAAGCCGAATTAAGTCATTTTGAATGGAGAATGCTTCAGAATTCTCCTCACATGCTTTCAATGCTTATTGCATGGCTTTGGGGATTGAAGTTCAACACTCTGTTCCATATGTCCATACACAAAATGGTTTGGCTAAAGCATTGATTAAGAGGATTAAACTCATTGTAAGACCTTTGTTGACGGATTGCAACTTGCCAACCTCGTGTTGGGGTCACGTTGTTTTACACGCTGCTCACTTGTTACAATTGAAGCCAACTACATATCATAGTTCTTACCCTCTTGAATTGGTACGTGGAAATCCTCCTAACATTTCCCATCTACGTAAGTTCATATGTGCTGCATAAATCCCTATCTCACCACCACAACGGACATCTATGGCCCCACATAGAAAGTTGGGGTTCTATGTGGGGTACAAATCGCCGTCGATTATCAAGTACGTGGAACCCCTTACCGAGGATCTGTTCACAACCCGTCATGCTGATTGCATATTCAATGAGGAACATTTTCTGGCATTAGGGGGAGATTTCAAGTACCAGAAAGAATGCCCGAAAATTTATTGGAATACTCATGTCATTTCATCCTCTCATCCACGTACCCATGAGACCTAACTTCAAGTTCGGAAGATCATTAATTTGCAACATCTTGCAAATAATTTGCCAGATTCATTTACTGATGTGAAAGGTGTTAGAAAATCATTAAATCTGGCGAGAAATGCGCCGGAAAGAGTGGAGGTACCAATAAAAACCACTCAACTCCCTGTTCCTAAAAAGAGGGGGAGTAGTACGGCCTCTGACATGTAACAAGCTTCTAGCAAGCAGCAAAGGAAATCGAGGAGAAAAACCTTGGTGTGAGTAAATGCAGGTCAACTCAACATTTAAAAACACATGATGGGTAGTATACACCCAATGGAAGGGCAACCTCCACAACCCAGCTCCAGTGTGCACAAACTGGTTGGAACATCGGAACACCCAGACTCAATCGTATTTGGAAATCATGAAGAGTATCCGAACACCCATACTCAATCTGGAGAATCATTTGACCGTAAGACTACGACTCTAGGCATACATTTTGCTGAAAAGATTGCAGATACCCTTCTCACTGATCATGATCCAAGGTCTATCGTCAAGTGACAAAGGCGCTCCGACTGGCCTAAATAGAAGGATGCAATCCATGAAGAAATTGCCTCGCTTAACAAAAGGAAGGTATTCACTAATGCAATACCTACACCTCTGAATGTTTTCCTTGTGGGATTCAAATGGGTTTTTCTCCGGAAACAAAATGAGAACAATGAGGTGGTGAGATATAAAGCAAGGCTCGTAGCACAAGGTTTCACGCAGAAACCCGACATTGATTTCAATGAAACATACCCTCCAGTAATGAGTGGAGCTTTTGATATATTATAACTCTGGCGGTGCAATCACCTAAATATGGAATTTGAGATGAAGGATTTGGGTAAAACCAAATTTTGCTTAGGTATCCAACTTGAGCACCTTCCCTAAGGAATCATGGTACACCAAGCTGCCTATATCCAGAAAATATTGGAGAAATTCAATATGGACAAATCCTATCCATCTAAAACTCCTATGGTGGTTCGATCTCTAGACGTAGAGAAAGATCCGTTCAGGCCAAGGGATGATGGAGAAGAGGTGTTGGGACCTAAAGTTCCATACCTCAGTGTCGTTGGAGCATTTATGTATCTTGCAAATTCCACAAGACTTGATATTGCATTTGCAGTGAATCTACTTGCTAGAATCATCACAGCTCTCACCAAACATCATTGGTCTGGAGTGAAGAATATCTTTTAATATCTCCAAGGCACAAAGGATTTTAGTCTATTTTTCCAGTTCCAAAGAAATTTGGGACTCTGATATGATTGGATATGTAGATGCCGGCTATTTTTCTGATCCCCATAATGCCATATCATAGACCGACTTTGTGTTCCTACATAGTGGTACTCCTATATCATAGAAGTCTTCAAAACAAACTCTGGTGGCAACATTTACAAATCATTCTGAAATAATTTCATTATTTGAAGCATCATGTGAATGTGTATGGCTTCACAGAATGATAAACCACATACAACTGTCATGTGAAATTGGTTCGATAGAATCACCCATCCTTATATATGAGGATAATGCGGCCTGTGTTGCATAGATGCAAATAGGATACATCAGGAGTAATATCACTAAGCATATTTCTCCTAAGTGGGTTTTCCCCATAATCTTCAGAAAAGCAGGGAAATAAGCATCTTGCAAGTCAAATCATGCGACAACCTTGTCGATTTATTTACTAAGTCTCTACCAAACTCAACATATTACAGAAATATATTCATGGAATTGGTATGCGACGACTTAGGTACTTGCACTGTGACAACCCGAGACCAACGTTCCAGAAGATTCCCCCTTTATTCCGTTTCCGTCGTGTGATTATTTTTATTGGTCGCATCATCATCGCATCATGCGCATCATCAGCATTGCATCGGCACCTCCGTTG
This sequence comes from Hordeum vulgare subsp. vulgare, assembly GCF_904849725.1. Taxonomy (NCBI): domain Eukaryota; kingdom Viridiplantae; phylum Streptophyta; class Magnoliopsida; order Poales; family Poaceae; genus Hordeum; species Hordeum vulgare. The sequence goes on along the minus strand of NC_058519.1, from coordinate 262,248,670 downwards.
TCGCCAGTTTTCAAACTCGCATCCGTTGTTAGTTGCCGGTTCTCGTCGTTGTTCGTTCTGAGCCCGACCACACACGCACGCGCCCGCGGCGTCGTCAAAACCCTGTTTTTAAAAGTGTGTATAATACTTTCTCTGATTGGGTTGGAATTTGATGTGTGGTCTTATTTTAATATAGCTAAGCCGCCTGTCGAATTTCGTCGCAATCGGAGTCCGTATGGTACCCGAACGGTCGACCGTAGCGGCACCGTATTCGGTCTACCGTCGGACTTTTATTGTTGTTTTAAAAATTACGTTGTCGGGTGCCATTTCCCTCTCTTCTCCGGCTAACCTACTCTACACGGCCACTTAGTTCGTCTCGCGTTCGGAATAATTTGATTCTGACCACGCGGTTGAATCCGGGACGAAATTTCGCTAACCCTAGCCCCCTGTCTATAAATAGACACCATCCCTACCTAAATTAGGACCAAGCCCTAGCTGCCTCGGGATCCGAGCCACCCAACCCCCCCCCCCCAGCCGAGCTCCTCTCTCCTATCTCCCTCCTCAGCCGCCGGGCCCGCCAAGCCCGCAGCAGGCCCGCCCGGGCCCGGTTCGCTAAAGAGCAAAAGCCGCCGCCACAGGCCCGAGCTCTCTCCCATGGCGCCCCTACCCAAGGCGTCTAGCCCCGCAATAGCCTGAGCCTCCTCGCTGGAGCAAGTTCACCAGAGCTCGCCTCTCCGCCGGCCGTCCCCGCCGCCGGTGCGTCGCCGCCCTCGAGGACGTCACCACCAGCTCGCCTCGAGCCCCGTCCTGGCTGCCCTGGCGCCCTAGCTGTGCCGCCCTCGGTGTGCCGCACAGCCGAGACCCGCACTACCGCCAGTGATGGCCGTATCCAGCCATGGCGGGTCAGATCTGGCCGCCGCCGTCCGTTCCTGCCAGGCCGGCCTCCCGTTGCCTCGAGCCCCTGCTAGAGCTTCGCCGCTGCCTGGGGAAACCCCGATCCAGATCGGGTCGGGAGGAGTCGCGCCAGCCAACACCGCATCCCGCCGCGTGGGCCAGGCCCAGCACGCCGCCCAGTCCGGCCTCGCCTCAACCCCCCTGGTCAGGCGGCCCACCGCCTCGCTTCTCCCGAGCGGCCCAGCGCCCTCCGGCCCAACTGCCAGGCCTCGGACTCCTCCTCCCGCGACATGGGCCAGGCCCGAGGTGAGTCTCCCCTGTCCCCCTCAATTGTGCGCCCGAAGCAACATTTAGTTATGCAGTGCCCGTGCTCCGATTCAACCCACTACGAGTTTCGGCCCGATTAGAATTTAGGGATTTTCTATGATTTAATAATCACAGGAAAATAGGATATTTTTGAACGCCCGTAACTTTTAAACCGTATGTCGGATCGAGGCAAGTTATATATGGAACTCGTGTAGAATTTTGCGTAGATTACAAATTTGCAACTTGCATAAATGTTTGAAGTAGTTTGAACCACCAAATGCCTAGTTTTGCGTGTTGTTCCAATAGGATTTGTTCCGTATTTATTTTTCCGTGCGTGTCCGGATTGCTCAAACCCCGGAGATAAAATGCTCATGTTTTAGGAACCCTTTTGCCATGTATTTTAGAGTAGTCGTTGGTATTTTTGCATGTAGGATTCGGTAGCTACTTTGTTATACCGTGTTTAGGACATTATCTCGCATATACGTGTGGCGATATTCTTGTGTTGCAACCCCTCATGTTATATATGCTTTCGGGGTAGAAAAATCCATAGGATTTAACTTTGCATTTAGTTTTAGCTTTTGAGCAAGTTAGTTTTGCCCTCTTGTCTACTTTGTGGGATTTATTCTGTGCTTGATATGAAGGAGTTGTCAACTAGAGATTTGCCCTTGGATGAGTAGGCTAGCCCCTGGTATTTTTGGTTGCAATAGAAATCCATGTTTAGGTGTGGTTTGCTTGCTCTCAACTTTCTAGGAAATAGTGCTGATTTGGAGATGCTGAAATATTTCCAAGTATGAAATCTGTTATATTTTGTTGCTGTCTTTGCTTGAGTTTATCTGGTGATCTATAGCTCTTTTGAGGTTGGTGCAATGGAGTTAGTTGTAGACTTTAGGATTCTCTAGCATGCTGCGAATTTTCATGCCATTTGGAGTCCTATAGCTTATGATTTTGTTGCTGTCAATATGCCTTCAGATCGAAAACTTCACTTCCATAAACCGTGGTTTTCTCTAAGTCTGAAACTGTGTGTGAGAAGCCATTTTGTGACTTCTTTTCCTAGTGATCCATGCTTCCATGCTAGGTGTTATAAGTTGCATGTTGTAGTGCTTCTTTCCCTCTATCGTGTCATGCCTTGGTTGAGTATATTGGATTTGTGTAGCTCGTAGTTGTGGGGTGTAGACAATGCTATGTGGCTGTTTTTGGCAGTTTGTAGTGATTTCTTGTTTAGCTCATAGTTGTTGATCCGTTGCTCCGTTTTGATCGTGTCCTATATGAAACTTGCTTAGAATCTCGTGTAGTTTCTCATTATCTTGCTGGTTGTATGTTTTGAAATACTTGTGACTGCCATTTGCACACATATTGCATTCATGCCAGCATATCTTGCGGTGTTCGTATCTTTTGAACCGTAGCTCCGTTGGAGATGTTCTCTATGTGTAAATTGTTTGTAACGACGCGTAGAATCACGTGAACCTATTTATTTTGCTGTTTAACAACTATTTAAACGCATTACTTCAGATCTGGACGGAAATGTAAATTAACATGTGAGGACGTTTCGGAGATGCTATATGTCATTTCCGACCTCATTTAAAATGCCTAGATAGGTAGTTTAATTACGCTTCAACTCTTGCCATGTTTACACACATTTAATATTGCCGTGTACCTAATCGAGATAGAACTAATAATCCGTATGTGGAGTTTCGTCAATATGCAACTCGTTGCATATTGAACTTCACTTGATGTGTAGTGTTTGATTGTTGTGATTGACGTGCCATGTCCTGCATATATTCTTCCGCTCATGCATCATATGTGTTGTGCATCGTGTGGTGTATCTCATGTGTTAATTCTTGTTTCCGGGTTCCTTCGTCTTGATAGAGTTCCCCAAGCGTGTCGGAAAGTGAGGACCCGTTCGACTACATTGGTTCGTCTGCTTCATGGAGGCATTCTTCTTCCAAGCGGGATCTCATGCAAGATGACCATTTCCATAGATACCATTACTATCATTGCCATGCTAGTATTATCGTTTCTGTCGCTATATCTCGTTGCCTACCACCTGTTAAATATCACCCTCTCAACAATGCCATGAAAACCTTCAACCTGTTCACAACCTAGCAAACGAGTTATTGGCTATGTTACCGCTTGCTTAACCTTGTGTTAGCGTTGCTAGTTGCAGGTGCAGTTGCTTCCATGTGATAACATGGGTTCCTTGTTATATCACCATATTAAATGCTATTTAATTTAATGGACCTATATACTTGGTAAAAGGTGGAAGTCTCGGCCTTTCTAGCCTTGTGTTTTGTTCCACCTTTACCCCCTTAGTTTCGGCTACCGGTGTTATGTTCCATAATTGAGCGCTCCTAACATGATCGGGGTTGTTATGGGGATCGTCTAGATAATTCGTTTTAGATTAAAGCTGGTCTGGCAAGGCCCAACTCTGGTACTACATTTGCCTCAAAACCTAATAAAATTGCATAGGGACTTTCCGGACCCCGAGGATAATTAATCAATCCCCGGGCCAGTGCTCCGCGTGGGTGTTGGTCCCACCTGAGCGATGTCCGGCGCCCCACTGGTCACCCAGGGTTTAGCGATCCCGACGTCTAGCTCATCCGTCGTGTCCTGAGAACGAGATACGCGGCTCCTATCGGGACCGTCGACACGTCGGGCGGCCTTGCTGGATTAGTTTCACCTTTGACGAGATATCTTGTGCATCGGGATTCCGGTGATGCTTTGGGTAATCTCAGAGTTGAGGTTTTCCACTAAGGAGTCCGACGAGATCGCGAGCTTCGTGATTGAGGATTTCTATGCGGTTTGTGGTAATTTGTGATGGACTAGTTGGAGCACCCCTGCAGGGTTAAATCTTTTCGGAAAGCCATGCCCGGGGTTATGTGGCAACGTGGAAACTTTGTTTAACACTGGTTCTAGATAACTTGAAGTTAACTTAATTAAAACTTGTCAACTGTGTGCGTAACCGTGATTGTCTCTTTCGTGAGCTCCTTCTCCGATCGAGGACACAGCGGGGTTATGTTTGACGTAAGTAGGTGTTCAGGATCATTCCTGTGATCATCATTAGTTCACGTTCGTTATGCGTAGATCATCCCCCTCTTTATTCTGGTACTCGTAAGTTAGCCACCTCATATAATGCTTAGTCGCTGCTGCAACCTCACCACTTAACCATACCACACCCATTAAGCTTTGCTAGTCTTGATACCTTTGGAAATGAGATTGCTGAGTCCCCTCTGGCTCACAGATTACTACAACACCAGTTGCAGTTACAAGTAAAGGTCACTTGACGCAAGCGCGTTGATTGTTCATTTAGAGCTTCTTCTTCTTCTTCTTCTTCTTCGATCTAGGATGGGTTCCAGGTCGGCAGCCTGGGATAGCAAGGATGGACGTCGTTCTTCTTTTCTCGTTTGTTTTCGTCCGTAGTCGGACCCTGCTCTTATTCATGATGATTATGTATTGAACTGATGTGACTTTGATGTAGCTTGTGGCGATTGTAAGCCAAATTTCATATACTCTTCTCTTCAGTACATGTACTTGTAACGATATCCATTCTTGCGAAACGACGAGATGCGCTTCTATCTCTGTCGAGGCCCTCGTGCCTAAATTGAGGACAGGATCGCATCTAGGGTGTTACAAGTTGGTATAAGAGCAGTACGGACCTAGGATCCCCCTTGATTGATCGAACTTGGCCAAGTCGAGTCTAGTGAAAAACTACTTTGAATCTAGTTATATATCGGAGAGTAGGATTCTTTTTTCTCATTTTCTATGCTGTGGTGAGGAATCTTGACATAATAATTTAATTCTACTCCTCTTTTCACTCATTTTTTTTAGGATCACGCGGATATTCTTGGAATCTATATGATGTCGATGTGACGGAGTTCTGTCTTGGTGCCTCCTGTCTGACTTGATTTCTTCTGGGGAGTTGAGCTCCAGGGGATTCTTGAGCACATCGCTATCATTCAGATTTCTTAGTATTTCAGAATGAAGGATGTTCGTAATTGCTTCAATACTAGTAGTGGCGAGATAACCCCGATGTCCCCAGTACTGGTGCAGATTGTTCGGGAGTACTGCCATACTTTGTATCATTGTGATCACGAGGGTCTGTAGTAGATGAAGGTCCGAGATTCTAGTTATGTGTTGACGGATGTGATACACTGGACGGGTTAGTATAGGAGTTGAGTGATATATTACTCCTTGTATCCGTGGACCAAATTGCATGACCTGTAATTTCGGGAATTCTCAGGTGGGAATTCAAGTAGTTGCTTATAGGACAATCTTCCAACAAAGGCATGATGTTAGGTTGGGGTTCGACATCTAGTGGATTCGTTTGTTCACGGTCATCTTACAGTGGTTCTCGTTGTGTCTTAAAGAGTCCTTGTAGCTTGCTACGACTCGAGGACCCTTCGTATGTCGTGTGCACTACCTTCCACTTGATGGCTACTGTAAGGATCGAGCTCGTGCGATCCTGTCCACGAAAATATCGAGCGAAATCTCTCTCATGAATTTGTTCTGGCTTGTTTCATAAGCCGCAACCTTTGTTTTTGTTAGAATATGGTAATTCAAGTTGCTTCGATGTAAAATGGTGATTTCAGATCTTTCCTAATTAGTGTTCTCATATTTTGATGAGAGTGCTGATACGTCCATTTTGCATCATGCTTTCATGTTGATATTTATCGCTTTATGGACTGTTATTATACTTTGTGGTACCATTCTTATGCCTTTTCTCTCTTATTTTGTAAGGTTTATTTGAAGAGGGAGAATACCGGCAGCTGGAATTCTGGACTCGAAAAGTAGCAAGTCTGAGTCCTCTATTCTGCGCAACTCCAAATGCCTTGAAAATCAACGTGGAATTTTTTGGGAATATATAAAAAATACTAGGCGAAAGAAGTGCCAGAGGGGAGCTGCCAGGGGCCCACAAGCCTGGTAGTCGCGGCCTGCCCCCCCTGGCCGCGGCTATAGGGCTTGTGGGCACCCTGGTGGCCCACTGGCCCCCCTCTTCTGCTATATGAAGGGTTTTGTCCGGAAAAAAAATCAGGGCGGAGCTTTTTCGAGGAGGCGCCGCCGCCACGAGGTGGAACTTGAGCAGAACGAATCTAGAGCTCCGGCAGGACGATCCTGTCGGGAAAACTTCCCTCCCGGAGGGGGAAATTGTCGCCATCATCATCACCAACACTCCTCTCATCGGAGGGGACTCATCTCCATCAACATCTTCATCAGCACCATCTCATCTCCAAACCCTAGTTCATCTCTTGTAACCAATCTCCGTCTCGCGACTCCGATTATTACTTGTAAGGTTGCTAGTAGTGTTGATTACTCTTTGTAGTGGATGCTAGTTGGATTACTTTGTGGAAGAGTTTATGTTCAGATCCTTGATGCTACTCATTACACCTCTGATCATGATTATGATTATGCTTTGTGAGTAGTTATTTTTGTTCATGAGGACATGGGAAAAGTCATGCTAATAATAGTCATGTGAATTTGGTATTCATTCGGTATTTTGATATGTTGTATGTTGTTTTTCCTCTAGTGGTCTTATGTGAACATCGACTACATAACACTTCGCCATTATTTGGCTCTAGAGGAAGGCATTGGAGAGTAGTAAGTAGATGATGGGTTGCTAGAGTGACAGAAGCTTAAACCCCAGTCTATGTGTTGCTTCGTAAGGGGCTGATTTGGATCCACTAGTTTAATGCTATTGTTAGACGTTGTCTTAATTCTTCTTTTGTAGTTGCGGATGCTTGCGAGAGGTGTTAATCATAAGTGGGATGCTTGTCCAAGTAAGGGCAGTACCAAAGCGCCGGTCCACCCACATATCAAACTATCAAAGTAACGAACGCGAATCATATGAACATGATGAAACTAGCATGACAAAAATTCCTGTGTGTCCTCAGGAGCGTTTTTCCTCCTATAAGACTCTGTTCGGGCTTGTCCCTTGTGAAAAAAGGGATTGGGCCACTTTGCTGCACCGTTGCTACTCTTGTTAATTGTTACATTTCACCTGCTACGTTTCACCTCACTACACCATCACTTGTTACCGCTACTTTCACTGCTTGCAGTTATTACCTTGCTGAAAACCGTTTATCAGAGCCTTCTGATCCTCGTTGGGTTCGACACTCTTACTTATCGAATGGACTATGATTGATCCCCTATACTTGTGGGCCATCAAGTGCTAATCCTTTTGCTCAAATCAGAGTGTCTTATCAGTTCTTGTCAACCGGAGTTGTCGTGTCAATTCTTTTCCAACCGGCGTGCTTCTCGTCACTTATTCAATCCTTTCCAATTTTGCAAGTAGAATCTCTCAATTCTTTCTTGAGTTCATCTCTTGTGTCCCAGTTGTCTTTGTTTTCCCCGCCCTCCCACCCTTCTCTTCAGTGATTCAATTTTCATCTAAGAGTTTTCTTTTCATTGTCCTTCCGCTATCTTATTCTTTCTCTCCTATCCGGTGATTCATTGGGAAGATTCTCACGAGCTTCGTGTTTTTCTTTATTCAATCTTGTTGTTTTCCCGGTGAATTCCATTCAGTTGTCCGTGTTCATCATATCCTTTTCATCCTTAAATTCTTTTCTGTGTTGGAAATTCTTATCAACCTATCTTGTTTATTCATTCCTCTATTTTCCATCCGGTGTGCTAAAGATATCTTAGAGTTTCTTCTTTTCAAATCTTTCATTATTTCGAGGTTTTCAACCTCATCTAGTTCTCTTCATACCGGTGCAATATCTCTCCCTCTGAGCAATATTTTCAACAATGGTTTCTTTTGAGTGGGCCCACAACCCACATGTTTTTTCCATGATCTTTTCTGGCTCTTGTAACCTTTTCCGGAGATCTCTAATTCTTTTCAACTGTGATGTAAGTATGAATCTTATCAGTCATATCCCTTCTCCAAGTTCTACCCGAATTAATTCATTCTTTGGATCAACCTTTCATTTTCCTTTATTCCGTAGTGTCTCATTAATTCTTGGTGGTGTTCTCCTCATCATTCTCAGCTTGGAAGTCTGAAGGAGTGTTTCTCTCAAATCTTGGTCCATTCTGTTGAAGATTCATCATTTCGGCTTTGTGCCATCATCTTGGATTGTTGTCAATCATGAGTAATTCCTTTCTTGCTATCCGGTGCATTTCTGAGTTGTGTTCATTTCTCGATCCTCCAAAGGTCAGCATTTCAGAAGATTTTTTTGTTCTCAGCTTGCAGCTTTCATTCTCAAATTCTTCTCAATTGTTGTCTCTTCGTTCGTCTCTCTATTATTGTGGTGTATCGATTAATTTTTCTTCTCTCAGGTGGCTCATGATCTCTTCTTTCTCATGTATGTCCATACATTCATGGTTGCCTCATTCATTTCAATTCTCACCGGTGTTTCTTTCAAGATTCCTTCTAGTTTGTGCTCATATCTCTCCTCAATCATTTCAAGAAGAATAAGTGGTATGCTAAATCCGTTGCTTGTCATCAATTAAACTTGATGAACGATAAGCATAACATAATTCTTATTCTTGCTCATAGTGATCTGAATTCTTCTTCCGGACTGGCTCATCATATCAATTCTTATCCCATGTGCTTATCTTTCATTTCCGAAGTTCCAAGTTCTATTAAGTATCTCTTTGTGAGGCTACATCTAAATATTGGCAAGGTCATAATATTATTCTTTTCTACCTTCATATCTTTGTATCATTCATTTGTATACGGAGGTCCTTCATGGTGGTTCATCAAGGTTTCAATACATTCTGAGGTGTTCTTCAAGATTCTAGTGATAGTAGTTGTCATTCTCTTATTCTTTCTTTGATCCCAATGATATAGTTTTATTCTCTTGTTCCGTAGGCATTGTGATGTTGCTCTTTTGGGTCAATCATGTTGTTCTATCAAGATCACGGTGTTCCCGTGTTTTATTTAGTTGTTTGTTATGAATCTTGTCTAATTATTCCATCTTATCGAGTTTTTGTTCCCCTTTTCCTACCGAAGTGCTAGCGAAATTTTCCGTGAATTCTTTCTTGTTTCACATGTCATTCCTCGTCTCTTTGCAACCTTCAAGGATCGTTGGTTTCACTCGTTTGTCAAAGAAGCGACTAAGTTTTACCTCTTCTTTCTCATCCTCTTCCCCGTTCATTCTTGGATCTCGGGTCGAGATCCTCTTGTAATGTAGGAGAGTTGTGACAACCCGAGAGCGACGTTCCAGAAGATTCCCCCTTTATTCCATTTCCGTCGTGTGATTATTTTTATTTGTTGCATCATCATCGCATCATGCGCATCATCAGCATTGCATCGGCACCTCCGTTGCCGCTAGTTTTCAAACTTGCATTCGTTGTTAGCTGCCGGTTCTCGTCGTTGTTCGTTCTCAGCCCAACCACACAAGCACGCACCTGCGACGTCATCAAAACCCTGTTTTTAACACTGTGTATAAAACTTTCTCTGATTGGGTTGGAATTTGACGTGCTGTCTTATTTTAATATAGCTAGGCCGTGTGTCGAATTTCGTCGCAATCGGAGTCTGTCTGGTACCCGAACGGTCGACCGTAGCGACACCGTATTTGGTCTACAGTCGGACGTTTATCGGTGTTTTAAAAATTATGTTGTCGGGTGCCGTTTCCCTCTCTTCTCCGGCTAACCTACTCTACACGGCCACTTAGTTCGCCCCGCATTCGGAATTGTTCGATTCCGACCGCGCGGTTGGATCCGGGACAAAATTTCGCTAACCGTAGCCCCTTATCTATAAATAGACAGCCATCCCTACCTAAATTCGGACCAAACCCTAGCTGCCTCAGGATTCACGCCACCCAAACCCCCCCAGCCGAGATCCTCTCTCCTGTCTCCCTCCTCAGCCGTCGGGCCCGCCAAGCCCGTAGCAGGCCTGCCCGGGCCCGGTTCGCCTCGAGCAACAGCCGCTACCACAGGCCCGAGCCCCCTCCCATAGCGCCCCTGCCCGAGGCGTCTAGCCCTGCAGCAGCCCGAGCCTCCTCGCTGGACTAGGTTCACCGGAGCTCGCCTCTCCGCCGGCCGTCCCCATCGCCGGTGCGTCGCCACCCTCGAGGACCTCACCGCCAGCTCACCCCGAGCCCCGTCCTGGCCGCCATGGCGCCCTAGCTGTGCCGCCCTCGGTGTCCCGCGCAGCCGAGCCCCGCACCGCCGCCGGTGATGGCCTTATCCAGCCATGGCGGGTCAGATCCGGCCGCTGCCGTCCGTTCCTGGCCAGGCTGGCCTCCCGTTGCCTCGAGCCCCTGCCGGAGCTTCGCCGCTGCCTCACGAAACCCCGATCCAGACCGGGTCGGGCGGAGTCGCGCCAGCCAGCGCCACATCCCGCCGCGTGGGCCAGGCCCCGCGCGCCGCCCAAACCGGCCTCGCCTTGCCGCCCCTGGTCAGGCGGTCCACCGCCTCGCCTCTCCCGAGCGGCCCAGCGCCCTCCGGCCCAACTGTCAGGCCTCGGCCTCCTCCTCCCGCGACATGGGCTAGGCCCGAGGTGAGTCCACCCTGTCCCCCTCAATTGTGCGCCCGAGGCAACATTTAGTTATGCAGTGCCCGTGCTCCGATTCAGCCCACTACTAGTTTCGGCCCTATTAGAATTTAGGGATTTTCTATGATTTAATAATCACAGGAAAATAGGATATTTTTGAACGCCCGTAACTTTTAAACCGTATGTCGGATTGAGGCAAGATATATATGGAACTCGTGTAGAATTTCGCATAGATTACGAATTTGCAACTTGCATAAATGTTTGAAGTAGTTTGAACCACCAAATGCCTAGTTTTGCATGTTGTTCCAATAGGATTTGTTCCGAATTTATTTTTTTCGTTCGTGTCTGGATTGCTCAAACCCCGTAGATAAAATGCTCATGTTTTAGGAAGCCTTTTGCCATGTATTTTAGAGTAGTCGTTGGTATTTTTCCATGTAGGATTCCGTAGCTAGTTTGCTATAGCGTGTTTAGGACATTATCTCGCATATACGTGTGGTGATATTCTTGTGTTGCAACCCCTCATGTTATATATGTTTTCGTGGTAGAAAAATCCATAGGATTTAACTGTGCATTTAGTTTTAGCTTTTGAGCAAGTTAGTTCGCGTGACCATGTTGCCCTCTTGTCTATTTTGTTGGATTTATTCCGTGCTTGATATGAAGGAGTTGTCAACTAGAGATTTGCCCTTGGATGTGTAGGCTAGCCCGTGGTATTTTTGGTTGCAATAGAAATCCATGTTTAGGTGTGGTTTGCTTGCTCTCAACTTTCTAGAAAATAGTGCTGATTTGGAGATGCTGAAATATTTCCAAGTCTGAAATCTGTTATATTTTGTTGTTGTCTTTGCTTGAGTTTATCTCGTGATCTATAGCTCTTTTGAGGTTGGTGCAATGGAGTTAGTTGTAGACTTTACGATTCTCTAGCATGCTGTGAATTTTCATTCCATTTGGAGTCATGTAGCTTATGGTTTTGCTGCTGTCAATATGCCTTTAGATCGGAAACTGCACTTTCATAAACTATGGTTTTCTCTAAGTCTGAAACTATGTGTGAGAAGCCATTTTGTGATTTCTTTTCCTAGTGATCCATGCATCCATGCTAGGTGTTATAAGTTGCATGTTGTAGTGCTTCTTTCCCTCTATCATGTCATGCCTTGGTTGAGTATATTGGATTTGTGTAACTCGTAGTTGTGGGGTGTAGAAAATGCTATGTGGCTGTTTTTGGCAGTTTGTAGTGATTTCTTGTTTAGCTCATAGTTGTTGATCCGTTGCTCCGTTTTGATCGTGTCCTATATGAAACTTGCTTAGAATCTCATGTAGTTTCACGTTATCTTGCTGGTTATATGTTTTGAAATGCTTATGACTCCCATTTGCACACATATTGCATTCATGCCATCATATCTTGCGGTGTTCGTATCTTTTGAACCGTAGCTCCGTTGGAGATGTTCTCTATGTGTAAATTGCTTATAACGACGCGTAGAATCACGTGAACCTATTTAGTTTTCTGTTTAACAACTATTTAAACTCGTTAGTTCAGATCTGGACAGAATTGTAAATTAACATGTGAGGATGTTTCGGAGATGCTATATGTCATTTCCGACCTCATTTAAAATGCCTGGATAGGTAGTTTAATTACGCTTCACCTCTTTCCATGTTTACACACATTTAATATTGCCGTGTACCTAATCGAGGTAGAACTAATAATCCGTGTGTGGAGTTTCGTCAATATGCAACTCGTTGCATATTGAACTTCATTTAATGTGTAGTGTTTGATTGTTGCGATTGACGTGCCATGTCATGCATATATTATTCCGCTCATGTATCATATGTGTTGTGCATCATGTGGTGTATATCCTGTGTTGATTCTTGTTTCCGGTTTCCTTTGTCTCGATAGAGTTTCGCAAGCGTGTCGGAAAGTGAGGACCCGTTCGACTACATCGGTTCGTCTGCTTCATGGAGGCATTCTTCTTCCAAGCGGGATCTCAGGCAAGATGACCATTTCCCCAGATACCATTACTACGCCATGATAGCATTATCGTTTCTGTCGCTATGTCTCGTTGCCTACCACCTATTAAATATCAGCCTCTCAACAATGCCATGAAAACCTTCAACCTGTTCACAACCTAACAAACCACTGATTAGCTATGTTACCGCTTGCTTAACCTTGTGTTAGCGTTGCTAGTTGAAGGTGCAGTTGCTTCTATGTGATAACATGGGTTCCTTTTTATATCACCATATTAAATACTATTTAATTTAATGGACCTATATACTTGGTAAAAGGTGGAAGGCTCGGCCTTTCTAGCCTGGTGTTTTGTTCCACCTTTGCCCCCTTAGTTTCGGCTACTGGTGTTATGTTCCATAATTGAGCTCTCCTAACACGATCGGGGTTGTTATGGGGACCCCCTAGATAATTCGTTTTAGATTAAAGCTTGTTTGGCAAGGCCCAACTTTGGTACTACATTTGCCTAATAATCTAATAAAATTGCATAGGGACTTTCCGGACCCCGAGGATATTAATCAACCCCCGGGCTAGTGCTCCGCATGAGTGTTGGTCCCACCTGAGCGATGTTCGCGCCCCCTGGTCACCTAGGGTTTAGCGATCCCGACATCTAGCTCATCCGTCGTGTCCTGAGAATGAGATACGCGGCTCCTATCGGGATCGTCAACACATTGGGCGGCCTTGCTGGATTAGTTTTACCTTTGACGAGATATCTCGTGCATCGGGATTCCGGTGATGCTTTGGGTAATCTCAGAGTTGAGGTTTTCCACTAAGAAGTCCAACGAGATCGCGAGCTTCGTGATCGAGGATTTCTATGCGGCTTGTGGTAATTTGTGATGGACTAGTTGGAGCACCCCTGCAGGGTTAAATCTTTTCAGAAAGCCGTGCCCGGGGTTATGTGGCAACGTGGAAACTTTGTTTAACACTGGTTCTAGATAACTTGAAGTTAACTTAATTAAAACTTGTCAACTGTGTGCGTAACCGTGACTGTCTCTTTCGTGAGCTCCTTCTCCGATCGAGGACAGGGTGGGGTTATGTTTGACGTAAGCAGGTGTTCAGGATCATTCCTTTGATCATCATTATTTCACGTCCGTTACGCATAGATCATCCCCCTCTTTATTCTGGTACTCGTAAGTTAGCCACCTCATATAATGCTTAGTCGCTGCTGCAACCTCACCACTTAACCATACCACACCCATTAAGCTTTGCTAGTCTTGATACCTTTGGAAATGAGATTGTTGAGTCCCATGTGGATCACAGATTACTACAACACCAGTTGCAGGTACAGGTAAAGGTCACTTGATCCAAGCGTGTTGATTGTTCATTTGGAGTTGCTTCTTCTTCCTCTTCGTCATCGATCTAGGATGGGTTTCAGTCCGGCAGCCTGGGATAACAAGGATGGACGTCGTTCTTCTTTTCTCGTTTGTTTTCGTCCGTAGTCGGACCCTGCTCTTCTTCATGATGATTATGTATTGAACTGATATGACTTTGATTTAGCTTGTGGCGAGTGTGAGCCAAATTCCTTATACTCTTCTCTTCAATACATGTACTTGTAACGATATCCATTCTTGCAAAACGACAAGATGCGCTTCTATCCCTGTCGAGGACCTCGTGCCTAAATTGAGGATAGGATCGCATCTTGGGTGTTACAAGTTGGTATCAGAGTAGTACCGACCTAGGAGCCCCCTTGATTGATCGAACTTAGCCGAGTCGAGTCTAGTGAAAACCTACTTTGAGTCTAGTTATATATCGGAGGGTAGGATTCTTTTTTTTTCCTCTTCTATGCTCTGGTGAGGAATCTTGACGTAATAATTTAATTCTACTCCTCTTCTCACTCAATTTTTTTAGGATCACGCGGATATTCTTGGAACCTATATGATGTCGATGTATCAGAGGTCTGTCTTGGTGCCTCGTGTCTGACTTGATTTCTTCCGGGGAGTTGAGCTCCAGGGGATTCTCGAGCACATCGCTATCATTCAGATTTCTTAGTATTTCAGAACAAAGGATGTTCGTAATTGCTTCAATACTAGTAGTGGCGAGATAACCCCGATGTCCCCAAGTACTGGTGCAGATTGTTCCGGAGTACTGCCATACTTTGTATCGTTGTGATCACGAGGGTATGTAGTAGATGAAGGTCCGAGATTCTGGTTATGTGTTCACGAATGTGATACACTGGACGGGTTAGTATAGGAGTTGAGTGATATATTACTCCTTGTATCCGTGGACCAGATTGCATGACCAGTAATTTCAGAAATTTTTAGGTGGGAATTCAAGTAGTTGCTTATAGGACAATCTTCCAACAAAGGCATGATGTTAGGTTGGGGTTCGACATCTAGTGGATTTGTTTGTTCACGGTCGTCTTATAGCGGTTCTCGTTGTGTCTTAAAGAGTCATTGTAGCTTGCTACGACTCGGGGACGCTTCGTATGTCGTGTGCACTGCCTTGCACTTGATGGCTACTGTAGGGATCGAGCCCGTGCGATCCTGTCCACGAAAATATCGAGCGAAATCTCTCTCATGAATTTGTTCTGGCTTGTTTCATAAGCTGCAACCTTTGTTTTTGTTAGAATATGGTAATTCAAGTTGCTTCGATGTCAAATGGTGACTTCAGATCTTTCCTAATTAGTGTTCTCATATTTTTGTGAGAGTGCTAATCCTTTTGCTCAAATCAGAGTGTCTTATCAGTTCTTGTCAATCGGAGTTGTCGTGTCAATTCGTTTCCAACCGGTGTGCTTCTCGTCACTTATTCAATCCTTTCCAATTTTTCAAGCTCAATCTCTCAATTCTTTCTGGAGTTCATCTCTTGTGTCCCAGTTATCTTTGTTTTCCCCCGCCCTCCCACCCTTCTCTTAAGTGATTCAATTTTCATCTAAGAGTTTTCTTTTCATTGTCCTTCCGCTATGTTATTCTTTCTCTCCTATCCGGTGATTCATTGGGATGATTCTCACGAGCTTCGTGTTTTTCTTTATTCAATCTTGTTGTTTTCCCGGTGAATTCCATTCAGTTGTCCGTGTTCATCATATCCTTTTCATCCTTAAATTCTTTTCTGTGTTGGAAAATCTTATCAGCCTATCTTGTTTATTCATTCCTCTCTTTTCCATCCGGTGTGTTGAAGATATCTCAGAGTTTCTTGTTTTCAGATCTTTCATTATTTCGAGGTTTTCAACCTCATCTAGTTCTCTTCATACCAGTGCAATATCTCTCCCTCTGAGCAATATTTTCTACGGTGGTTTCTTTTGAGTGGGCCCATAACCCACATGTTTTTTCCAGGATCTTTTCTGGCTCTTGTAACCTTTTCCGGAGATCTCTAATTCTTTTCAACTGTGACGTAAGTATGAATCTTATCAGTCATATCCCTTTTCCAAGTTCTATTCGAATTAATTCATTCTTTGGATCAACCTTTCATTTTTCTTTATTCCGGAGCATCTCATTAATTCTTGGTGGTGTTCTCCTCATCATTCTCAGCTCGGAAGTATGAAGGAGTGTTTCTCTCAAATCTTGGTCCATTGTGTTGAAGATTCATCATTTCAGCTTTGTGCCATCATCTTGGATTGTTGTCAATCATGAGTAATTTCCTTCCTGCTATCCGGTGCATTTCTGAGTTGTGTTCATTTCTCGATCCTCCGAAGGCCAGCATTTCAGAAGATTTTTTTTTGTTCTCATCTTGCAGCTTTCATTCCCAAATTCTTCTCAATTTTTGTCTCTTCGTTCGTCTCACTATTATTGTGGTGTCTTGATTAAGTTTTCTTCTCTCACGTGGCTCATGACCTCTTCTTTCTCATGTATCTCCATTCATTCATGGTTGCCTCATTCATTTCAATTCTCACCGGTGTTTCTTTCAAGA
Organism: Hordeum vulgare subsp. vulgare; assembly: GCF_904849725.1. Taxonomy (NCBI): domain Eukaryota; kingdom Viridiplantae; phylum Streptophyta; class Magnoliopsida; order Poales; family Poaceae; genus Hordeum; species Hordeum vulgare. The sequence continues at coordinate 262,232,231 of NC_058519.1, read as the reverse complement.
TTTCTTCTAGTTTGTGCTCATATCTCTCCTCAATCATTTCAAGAAGAATAAGTGGTATTCTAAATCCGTTGCTTGTCATCAATTAAACTTGATGAAGGATAAGCATAACATAATTCTTATTCTTGTTCATAGTGATCTGAATTCTTCTTCCGGACTGGCTCATCATATCAATTCTTATCCCATGTGCTTATCTTTCTTTTCCGAAGTTCCAAGTTCTATTAAGTATCTCTTTGTGAGGCTACATCTAAATCTTGGCAAGGTCATAATCTTATTCTTTTCTACCTTCATATCTTTGCATGATTCATTTGTATACGGAGGTCCTTCATGGTGGTTCATCAAGGTTTCAATCCATTCTCAGGTGTTCTTCCAGATTCTTGTGATAGTAGTTGTCATTCTCTTATTCTTTCTTTGATCCCAATGATATAGTTTTATTCTCTTGTTCCGGAGGCATTGTGATGTTGCTCTTTTGTGTCAATCATGTTGTTCTATCAAGATCATGGTGTTCCCGTGTTGTATTTAGTTTTTCGTTATGAATCTTGTGTAATTATTCCATCTTATCGAATTTTTGCTCCCCTTTTCCTACCAAAGTGCTGGCGAAATTTTCCGTGAATTCTTTCTTGTTTCTCATGTCATTCCTCGTCTCTTTGCAACCTTCAAGGATCTTTGGTTTCACTCGTTTGTCAAAGAAGAGACTAAGTTTTACCTCTTATTTCTCATCCTCTTCCCCGTTCATTCTTGGATCTTGGGTCGAGATCCTCTTGTAGTGTAGGAGAGTTGTGACAACCCGAGACCGACGTTCCAGAAGATTTCCCCTTTATTCCGTTTCCGTCGTGTGATTATTTTTATTTGTCGCATCATCATCGCATCATGCGCATCATCAACATTGCATCGACACCTCTGTTGCCGTCAGTTTTCAAACTCGCATCCGTTGTTAGTTCCGGTTCTCGTCGTTGTTCATTTTGAGCCCGACCACACATGCAAGCGCCCGCGGCGTCATCAAAATCCTGTTTTTAAAAGTGTGTATAAAACTTTCTCTCATTGGGTTGGAATTCGACGTGTGGTCTTATTTTAATATAGCTAGGCTACATGTCGAATTTTGTCGCAACCGGAGTCCGTCTGGTACCCGAACGGTCGACCGTAGAGGCACCGTAATCGGTCTACCGTCGGATGTTTATCAGTGTTTTAAAAATTACGTTGTCGGATGTCGTTTCCCTCTCTTCTCCGGCTAACCTGCTCTACACGGCCACTTAGTTCGTCCCGCTTTCGGAATTGTTCGATTCCGACCGCGCGGTTGGATCCGGGACGAAATTTCTCTAACCCTAGCCCCTTGCCTATAAATAGACAACCATCCCTACCTAAATTCGGACCAAACCCTAGCTGCCTCGGGATCCGCGCCACCCAACCCCCCCCCCCCCCCCCCGAGCCGAGCTCCTCTCTCCTATCTCCCTCCTCAGTCGTCGGGCCCGCCAAGCCCGCAGCAGGCCCGCCCGGGCCCGGTTCGCCCCGAGCAACAGCCGCCGCCAGAGGCCCAAGCTCCCTCCCATGGCGCCCCTGACCGAGGCGTCTAGCCCCGCAGCAGTCCGAACCTCCTCGCTGGAGCAGGTTCACCAGAGCTCGCCTCTCCGCCGCCGGTGCGTCGCCGCCCTCGAGGACCTCACCGCCAGCTCGCCCCGAGCCCCGTCCTGGCCGCCATGGCACCCTAGCTATGCCGCCCTCGGTGTCCCGCGCAGCAGAGCCCCGCACCGCCCCCGGTGATGGCCGTATCCAGCCATGGCGGGTCAGATCCGGCCGCCACCGTCCGTTCCTAGCCAGGTCGGCCTCCCGTTGCCTCGAGCCCCTGCCGGAGCTTCGCCGCTGCCTGAGGAAACCCCGATCCAGACCGGGTCGGGAGGAGTCGCGCCAGCCAGCGCCGCATCCCGTTGCGTGGGCCAGGCCCAGTGCGCCGCCCAATTCAGCCTCGCCTCGCCGCCCCTGGTGAGGCGGCCCACCGCCTCGCCTCTCCCGAGCGGTCCAGCGCCCTCCGGCCCACCTGCCAGGCCTCGGCCTCCTCCTCCAGCGACATGGGCTAGGCCCGAGGTGAGTCCCCCCTGTCCCCCTCAATTGTGCGCCCAAGGCAACATTTAGTTATGTAGCGCTCGTGCTCCGATTCAGCCCACTACCAGTTTCGGCCCGATTAGAATTTAGGGATTTTCTATTATTTAATAATCACAGGAAAAGAGTATATTTTCGAACGCCCGTAACTTCTAAACCGTATGTCGGATCGAGGCAAGTTATATATGGAACTCGTGTAGAATTTCGCGTAGATTATGAATTTGTAACTTGCATAAATGTTGGAAGTGGTTTGAACTGCCAAATGCCTAGTTTTGTGTGCTATTCCAATAGGATTTGTTCCGTATTTATTTTTCCGTGCGTGTCCGGATTGCTCAAACCCCGTAGATAACTCATGTTTTAGGAACCCTTTTGCCACGTATTTTAGAGTAGTCGTTGGTATTTTTGCATGTAGGATTCCGTACCTAGTTTGTTATACCGTGTTTAGGACATTATCTCGCATATACGTGTGGCGATATTCTTGTGTTGCAACCCCTCATGTTATATATGTTTTCGGGGTAGAAAAATCCACAGGATTTAACTGTGCATTTAGTTTTAGCTTTTAAGCAAGTTAGTTCGTGTGACCATGTTGCCATCTTGTCAATTTTGGGGATTTATTCCGTGCTTGATATGAAGGAGTTGTCAACTAGAGATTTGCCCTTGGATGAGTAGGCTAGCCCCTGGTATTTTTGGTTGCAATAAAAATCCATGTTTAGGTGTGGTTTGCTTGCTCTCAACTTTCTAGGAAATAGTGCTGATTTGGAGATGCTGAAATATTTCCAAGTCTGAAATCTGTTATATTCTGTTGCTGTCTTTGCTTGAGTTTATCTGGTGATCTATAGCTCTTTTGAGGTTGGTGCAATGGAGTTAGTTGTAGACTTTAGGATTCTCTAGCATGCTGTGAATTTTCATGCCATTTGGAGTCCTATAGCTTATGATTTTGCTGCTGTCAATATGCCTTCAGATCGAAAACTTCACTTCCATAAACCGTGGTTTTCTCTAAGTCTGAAACTGTGTGTGAGAAGCCATTTTGTGACTTCTTTTCCTAGTGATCCATGCTTCCATGCTAGGTGTTATAAGTTGCATGTTGTAGTGCTTCTTGCCCTCTATCGTGTCATGCATTGGTTGAGTATATTGGATTTGTGTAGCTCGTAGTTGTGGGGTGTAGAAAATGCTATGTGGCTGTTTTTGGCAGTTTGTAGTGATTTCTTATTTAGCTCGTAGTTGTTGATCCGTTGCTCCGTTTTGATCGTGTCCTATATGAAACTTGCTTAGAATCTCATGTAGTTTCACATTATCTTGCTGGTTGTATGTTTTGAAATGCTTGTGACTCCCATTTGCACACATATTGCATTCATGCCATCATATCTTGCGATGTTCGTATCTTTTGAACCTAGCTCCATTGGAGATGTTCTCTATGTGTAAATTGCTTATAACAACGCGTAGAATCACGTGAACCTATTTATTTTTCTGTTTAACAACTATTTAAACACGTTAGTTCAGATCTGGAAAGAATTGTAAATTAACATGTGAGGATGTTTCGGAGATGCTATATGTCATTTCCGACCTCATTTAAAATGCCAAGATAGGTAGTTTAATTACGCTTCACCTCTTGCCATGTTTACACACATTTAATATTGCCGGGTACCTAATCGAGATAGAACTAATAATCCGTATGTGGAGTTTCGTCAATATGCAACTCGTTGCATATTGAACTTCACTTAATGTGTAGTGTTTGATTGTTGTGATTGACGTGCCATGTCCTGCATATATTCTTCCTCTCATGCATCATATGTGTTGTGCATCGTCTGGTGTATATCGTGTGGTGATTCTTGTTTCTGGTTTCCTTCGTCTCGATAGAGGTCCGCAAGCGTGTCGGAAAGTGAGGACCCGTTCGACTACATCGGTTCGTCTGCTTCATGGAGGCATTCTTCTTCCAAGCGGGATCTCAGGCAAGATGACCATTTCCCCAGATACCATTACTATCATTGCCATGCTAGTATTATCGTTTCTGTCACTATGTCTCGTTGCCTACCACCTGTTAAATATCAGCCTCTCAACAATGCCATGAAAACCTTCAACCTGTTCACAACCTAGCAAACCACTGATTGGCTATGTTACCGCTTGCTTAACCTTGTGTTAGCGTTGCTAGTTGCAGGTGCAGTTGCTTCCATGTGATAACATGGGTTCCTTGTTATATCACCATATTAAATGATATTTAATTTAATCGGCCTATATACTTGGTAAAAGGGGGAAGGCTTGGCCATTCTAGCCTGGTGTTTTGTTCCACCTTTGCCCCCTTAGTTTCGGGTACCGGTGTTATGTTCCATAATTCAGCGCTCCTAACACGATCGGGGTTGTTATGGGGACCCCCTAGATAATTCGTTTTAGATTAAAGCTGGTCTGCCAAGGCCCAACTTTGATACTAGATTTGCCTAATAACCTAATAAAATTGCATAGGGACTTTCCGAACCCCGAGGATAATTAATCAACCCCCGGGCCAGTGCTCTATATGAATGTTGGTCCCACCTGAGCGATGTCCGACGCCCCCCTGGTCACCCAGGGTTTAGCGATCCCGACGTCTAGCTCATCCGTCGTGTCCTGAGAACGAGATACGCGGCTCCTACCAGGATCGTGGACACGTCGGGCGGCCTTGCTGGATTAGTTTTACCTTTGACGAGATATCTTTTGCATCGGGATTCCGGTGATGCTTTGGGTAATCTCAGAGTTGAGGTTTTCCACTAAGGAGTCTGACGAGATCGCGAGCTTCGTGATCGAGGATTTCTATGCGGCTTGTGGTAATTTGTGATGGACTAGTTGGAGTACCCCTACAGGGTTAAATCTTTTCAGAAAGTCGTGCCCGCGGTTATGTGGCAACGTGGAAACTTTGTTTAACACTGGTTCTAGATAACTTGAAGTTAACTTAATTAAAGCTTGTCAACTGTGTGTGTAACCGTGACTGTCTCTTTCGTGAGCTCCTTCTCCGATCGAGGACACAGTGGGGTTATGTTTGACGTAAGTAGGTGTTCAAGATCATTCCTTTGATCATCATTAGTTCATGTCTGTTATGCCTAGGTCATCCCCCTCTTTATTCTGGTACTCGTAAGTTAGCCACCTCATATAATGCTTAGTCGCTGCTGCAACCTCACCATTTAACCATACCACACCCATTAAGCTTTGCTAGTCTTGATACCTTTGGAAATGAGATTGATGAGTTCCATGTGGCTCACAGATTACTACAACACCAGTTGCAGGTAAAGGTAAAGGTCACTTGACGCAAGCGCGTTGATTGTTCATTTGGAGTTGCTTCTTCTTCCTCTTCTTCATCGATCTAGGATGGTTTCCAGGCCGACAGCCTGGGATGGCAAGGATGGACGTTGTTCTTCTTTTCTCGTTTGTTTTCATCCGTAGTCGAACCCTGCTCTTATTCATGATGATCATGTATTGAACTGATGTGACTCTCATGTAGCTTGTGGCGAGTGTAAGCCAAATTTCATATACTCTTCTCTTAAGTACATGTACTTGTAACGATATCCATTCTTGCGATATGATGAGATGCGCTTCTATCCCCGTCGAGGCCCTCGTGCCTGAATTGAGGATAGCATCGCATCTTGGGCGTTACATGCACGCATCACGGGGAGTCTTTTCTTGAGATATCTTGGTTTAAGACATCACATAATGCTATCCCTTTGTGAGTTTATGTTTCAAGTTTTCATCAAATTTTCAAGAAGAAATTTTTGAAGGAGAACCCTTCCGAGATGATATCGCTATTGAAAGTGCATGTCATGCCCCTAATCGACTTTTGGTGTTAATGACAACACATACATAGGAAACTAATCCTATTTGTTGAGTGTATCTCAGGATGGGAAGTACTTTAGTAGATTGAGAATTATGTGCCAAGGTGGTCTGAGAAGATCAGGACTTATATGTCAAGAAGACTCGGGATTGAGAAAAGATGATGTAGAATATCCTTTAAGTTTACTATTCTTGAGTGTAGGGATCCCGCACTATTAAGAGGGGATCACAGGTTTTGCGATGAATTTGCTCATACTACATCTCTACTTTTCTACTCATACCACATCTTCACTACTATGCTCTTATCTCAAAACAGGACTAATGCCTCGGACATCCGGCCTCCTCCGGACGTCCGAGGGTCGGACGACCGACCAGCTTCGGAAATCCGTAGCTCTGCACCAGAAGAACTTGAGCCATATAACTCGGACTTCCGGCTCCCTCCGGACGTCCGAGGGCTGGTCGACCGACCAGCGTCGGAAATCCGGAACCCTGCACCAGAAGAACTTGAGCCATATAACTCGGACTTCCAGCTCCCTCCGGACGTCCGAGAGCCGGACGTCCGTCCCCTTTCGGAAATCCGGAATCTTGCACCACAGAAGTTTGAGTCGAATAACGCGGACTTCTGGCCTTCTCCGGACTTTCGGCCTTCTCCGGATGTCCGGTCCCTGTTCAACTCACAGTGATTCCAGACATATCTACAGCCCTCGGACGACCGACCCGTGTCGGACGTCCGACTCCTGGTGGACGCTCGGACATCTGTGAACTGCCGGATGTCCGACCCCTGTGTGACTTAAAGTGTCCCCAACGATTGTTTTACACTCCCCACTATATATACCCCCCCTTCCACTTCGTGAGAGGGTGTCCAACACAGCTAGAACACATACAAGAACACCTTTATTCTCACTCACTCTTGTCTACACTCAATCTTAGATCCCAAGAGCATTTGTGAGTCCATTTGAGTGTTGTTCCAATCAAAATATAGATCGTCTCCTTCTCCTCCTCTCCACCAAAGTGATTTGTGATTTGAGCAAGTTTTGAGCAATCCCCGTGATCTTGTTACTCTTGGAGGTTGGAGACTCCTAGGCGGTAGGAGTCTTCATAGAGGAATCAAACCATGTGATTTCCTCCAAAAAGTTTGTGAAGGTTTGGAAGCCACCTCAAGGCCTCGATCCTTCTTTAGGTCCATCTCGATCCTTTTCAATTGGTATCAGAGCCTCGTGCTCTATTCTTGTGGCTTAACCGCCCTAGAGCGAGATGGACGGGATTCCCACTACTGTAGCTCCAGTGGAGAGGGACGGGACTTCCACGGAAGTCAAGTCCTTCACCTCTGAGGACCTGGAACGGGCCCTTGCCAAGCAAAAAGAGGAGCATGATGCTTCTCTTGAGGCCTTGGTCCAAATAAGACTGGCATCATTAACCACGGGGACAACCACGTCCCCGAGGGCCTCAGGGCCACATGTGCACGGTTCTTCATTTGGCCAACAACCTCCGGAGAGGAACCAAACCAGTGTTCGATGGCTTTATGCTAGATCTCAAGTTGAGAAACCTAAGTACAATCCTGGAGGAAAACCTCCCTTGCTTGATGACAATTCCGATTTTTCTTTGTGGAGAGTTGGTATGCAGGATCATCTTAGGTACGCCAATGATGAGATGTTGGACATCCTCGAGCATGGTTACAATCCTGTAGATCCAAGGTACCTCACTCCGAGAGAAACTTATGACAAGCATCTCAATGACACTGCGATCATGTGCATAAGAAAAGGAATGAATGACAAGCAACGGAGACCGTACATTCACATCACAAGTGCCAAGGAACTGTGGGATGGCATTATAAGGACCAAGACCGGTACCTCCACTCTTCGGCTTGCTCAATATGAAATTGCCAAGGGGCAATTACATAATTTCTGTATGGAAAAGGGTGAATCTCCCAAGCAACTGCTAGAACGGCTCATGACTCTCGCCACAGACATTGAGTCCTGTGACTGTGACAAGACGCAAGATGGTTTCAATCTGACCAAGAGATTTCTCGTGGACAAGTTACTTCATGCTCTTGCTCCGTACCACCATCAAATGGTATGGGACATGAGGCAGCACCATGGGTTCAAAGAAATGACTCCAGATGACATCATATCCACTTTCCAATTATTTGAAGAGTCAAAGGCAAATGCAACAAAGCACCTTGCCATGCATGGCACTTCAACATCAAAGATCAATCTTGCTTTGAAAGCCAAGCATGAATGTGATGAAGAAGAAAGTGAAGAAGAAGAGGGTGATGATGACTGCGAAGATGGTGATGATGTTGACTCTGATGAAAGCCCATCTTATGAGGACATTGCTCTCTTTGTAAAGAAGTTCAGTGCAAGAAAATTCAAGGGAAGATTCCCAAAGAAGAAGGTAAGGAAATGCTACAACTGTGAGGAAACCAACCACTTCTCCAATGACTGCCCTTATGAGAAGAGAGAAGATAAACCAAGGTTTCCGAAGACCTTTGTAAAGAAGAAGTTTCCAAACCCTATGAACTCCAAGCTCAAGAGAACAGATGGAAGAGCAATGGTTGCACAGGAAGAATCAGATCCAGAAGACGTTGGTGGGGTTGCCGGAGTAGCTCAGGATACACAAAACACCTTGAGGCTAGTCAACAAAAGTGGTGATGTTGTTCACTACAACTATATGAAAGACTACAAGGGCAACACCCACAAGTGTTTGATGGCAAAGACTGCCATGGGAGATGAGGAAGACCAAAGCTCCCATGATAAGGTTAAGGTAACTCCACGGTTAAACTCTTTCAGTCTAGCTTCTACCTCACCTGATGAGTATCTTGATGCGGAAGATCACTATGAGGATAATGACTTAGATCATCCCATGTTTGCCAAAATAAACAAATTTATGTGCTCTCTTAAAGGAAAGAAGCTCACTATGTTTCGCATACTTATGGAAATGGTGAGTAAGCACACCAATACCATCAAGGAACTCGAAACCCTCGTCACTGAGGAGAAGGAAAGAAATGAAATCCTTGAGCAGAAAGTCTTGTATGAGGAAGCACAAAATGATGCACTATGCTCAAAAGTTGGTGAAAACCTTGATAAACATGCTAACGATCTTGCCTCCTTGAAAAAGGTTGAATCTGTGTGCACAGAGTTACTAAATGATAAAAACCGACTAGTGAACTCTCATGCTTCCCTTTCTAAGGACTGTGAGCGTCTATCCTTGTCTCTCAAAGACAAGGAAGAGAAACTCGCTGTTCTTACAAAGAGCTTTGAGGCACTCAAGGTTACTTATCTTGACACTTTAGCTAAGGCTTACTCCTCACCTATTATTAATGTTGATACCTGCACTACTAACTCTAGTAGTGAACTGACATCTATCCTTGAGGAAAACTGTTCGCTAAAGGCACAGCTAGATAGAGGCCTCATGACATGTGCACAAGGACAAAAGACTCTCAATGAGATCTTAAGTCAACACAATTGAGGCTTTGCCAAGGAAGGGCTTGGGTTCAATCCAAGCACCGCCAAGAAGAGTGCATCTCCTCTCAAGTGTACCACTCCGCTTAAAGAAATATTTGTATGAGAGGGACACAAGGAGAAAGGTAAGGTTGTGAGTGAGTCGGCCACTAGGGGTTCGCCTACTCTCAACAAGACAACTGAATTCATGCCTCCATCCTACGTACTTCGCAAATCAAAGGAGGGAGAGGTTTATGCTAAATTCGTTGGTCCCCGTAATGCATTCCGATTTTATGCTATTTGGGTCCCTAAGACTCTTGTAACTAATGTGAGAGGCCCCATGACAAAATGGGCACCTCAAACCAAGTCTTAATTCCTTACAGGTTGTTTTCTCCGGAGGAGCCAAATGGGTGGTCGACAGTGGATGCACCAATCATATGACCGGAGATAGTAACTTGCTCTATGACTTCATGCAAGCCATTCGACCATACATGAGCATTGTATTTGGTGGAGGGTCGAAAGGGCAGGTAATTGGGTTGGGCAAGGTGGCAATCACTAATGACATGTCTATTGCAAATGGCATGCTTGTCCAATCTCTTCAATATCATTTACTTTCAGTTCGCCAATTGGATTCCGTTGGTTATGACACATTATTCGGACTAACGGATGTGAAAGTCTTTAAGAGAGACACTCTCGAAGTGGCCTTTGTTGGAGAGTTGGATGGCAACCTTTACACGGTTGATTTCTCGAAAGAGAGCACCTTCCATACAACTTGTCTAATGGCCAAGGTGTGACAGCCCAATGTTGACGTCCAGAAGATTCCCCTTTATTTCTGTTTTCGTCGTGTGTCTATTTTATTTTTGTCGCATCTTCATCGCATCATGCGCATCATCTGCATTGCATCGGCATCTCCGTGCCGCCAGTTTTCAAAACTTGCATCCGTTGTTAGTTGCCGGTTCTCGTCGTTGTCCGTTCTAAGCCCGACCGCACTCGCACGCCCCCGCGGCACCGTCGAAACCCTGTTTAAAAAGTGTGCATAAAACTTTCTCTGATTGGGTTGAGATTTGACGTGCGGTGTTATTTTAATATAAGTAGGCCGCCTGTCAAGTTTCGTCACAATCGGAGTCCGTCTGGTACCCGAACGGTCGACCGTAGCGGCACCGTATTCGGTCTACCGTCGGACGTCTGTCGGTGTTTTAAATTTCGTTGACGTGCCGCCCGTTTTCCCTCTCATCCCTACATAGCCCTTCTACACAGGTCAGTAGTGCCACCTAGCCACTTCCTCCGTTTGTGGTCGTCGGATCGCGATCGGACGGATGAGGTCCATCCCACCATAGACCAACCCTATATAAGCTTCACCCCCATGGAGAGACCTCTCTCACTCCACTAGGGTTCCCCCTAGTCATTTTTTTGCACCCACCCCCCTAGAAATCCCCACCTGCTAGCCCACACCCTTTAAATCCCGCAACCCAAGCTCCATAGTCTTTCTCAGCCTTCGGATCGGAGATATGGGGCTCAGGTTCGCCCAAATCCTCACCTACCAAACATGTCCGTGGTCAAATCGGACATGTCCGGGCGACCACAGGAGCCTCTCGTGCAGCCCGCAGCCTCCCGTTCTCCTACACGCCTGCCTCGGCCAACTCCCTCTCCTCCCGCTGGTTCTCGTCGCCTGTAGCCGGCGGATGGTTTCCCCGGCCAGGTCCGGCGCATCCCCGCTACCCGCCGACCTCCTGGCAGCAGGTCGCCGCCCGCCCCGTTCCCCTGCGCCGCCCCGCAGCCAGATCCGGAGCTCGCATCCCGGCAGCCGCCCAGATCCACCTTTCCCGATCAGCTCATGGTCAGATCCCGCGAAGCAGGCCTCAGGACGTCGCCGCGCCGGGTCCCTGGGACGGCTCGAGTGGACGCAGAGGCGAGGCAGCGCTCGTGGCCTCCCGCTGTCCCGCTCGTGGCCTCCCGCTCCCGCTGGTGGCCACCCGCTGTGCCGCTCACGTTAACCAGTGCTTGGTCGCGCGTGGCGCCGGCGCCACCAACCTCCACAGCCCAGGCTCCTCCGCCCCGGCCCAGCGGCGCCCCGTCGGCCCATCTCCCTCGTCCACCCCAAGCCACGTCGCCTCTCCACCATCGGCCCAATCGGCCAAGGTGAGCCTCCCCCCCCCCCCCGCAAGCCTTATTTCCCGCCTAGGCATAGCGTAGTTTCGTGCCACTCGTTGCCAGATTCGGCCCAATGTCAACTTACGCCCGGTAGTTTATTTTTTTTAGGATTTTTCGGAATTTTAATTAATTCCAGAATATAGACGATATTAAATGTCCGTAACTTTTTATCCGTAAGTCGAAACGAGGCGTATTTTATATGATTTTGGGGTAGTTTTGCGAGTAGAATACGATTTCACAACTTGCATGTTTGTTTGACGCCGTTTGGCGTGCCGAATGCATCGTTTGGCGTGTTGTCCCAATAGGTTTAGCCGCGTATTTAATTTTTCGCGCGTGTTCGAATTGCTCGAGTGCCTTAGATAAAATGCCCATGTTTTAGGAACCATTTTTCCATGCATTTTAGAGCGGTCATTTGTATTTCTGTGTGTAGGGATTTGCCTCTAGTTTATTTTACCGTATATAGGTTATTTTCCCGCATTTATGTGTGACTTTATTTTTGTTGCGCAACCCCACATATTTTATATGTTTCCGGGGTAGAAAAATCCATGGGATTTTTCTGTGCAATTAGTTTTAGCTTTTGAGTAAGTTAGTTGGCGCGATATTTTGCCGTGATGCCCTTTTGTTTAATTCGTAGGATTTATTCCGTGCTCCGTTTGATTAAGTTGTCAACTAGAGATTTGATCTTGTATGTTTTGTCTAGCCTCTGGTATTTTTAGTTGCAGTAGAAATGCATGTTTAGGTGTGTTTTGCTTGCTCTCAAGTTGCTAGAAATAGTGCTGTTTTAGAGGAGCTGAAATATTTCTAAGTCAGGAATCTGTTATATTTTGTTGCTGCCTTGTCTTGCTTGTATCTTTTGATCTGTAACTCTTTTGAGGTTGGTCCAATGGAGTTAGTTGTACCCCTTGTGTTTCTATAGCATGCTGTAAATTTTCATGCCATTTGGAGTCCTGTAGCTATAGGTTTTTCTGCTGTCAATCTGGCTTCAGATCAAAAACTGCACTTTCATGAGGTGTAATTTTCACTAAGTCTGAAATAGTGTGTGGGAAGCCATTTTATGTCTTCTTTCCCTAGTGATCCATGATGCCATGCTAGTTGTTGTTAGTTGTTTGTAGTAGTGCTTCTTGCCCTCTTCCGTGCCATGCCTTGCTGGAGCATATCGGAGTTCTGTAGCCGTAGTTGTGGGGCGTAGAAAATGCTATGTGGCTGATTTTGGCAGATTGTAGTGATTTCTTGTTTTGCTCGTAGTTTTTGATCCGTAGCTCCGATTTGATCGTGTCCTATATGGAACTTGCTTAGAATCTCGTGTAGTTTCATTTTCTCTTGCTGGTTGTATGTTTTGAAGTGCTCGTAGGCGTCGTTGCACACATATTGCATTCATCCCATCATATCTTGCGGTGCTTGTATCTTTTGAACCGTAGCTCCGTTGGAGATGTTCTTTATGTGTAGGTTGCTTGAAATGATGCATAGAATCACGTGAACCTATTTGTTTTGTTGTTTAGCAACAAATTAAATGTGTTAGTTCAGATCTGGGCAGAATTGTAAATTAACATGTGAGGTCGTCTCGGAGGTGCTATATGCCATTTCCGACCTCATTTAAAATGTCTAGATAGGTAGTTTAATTTCCACTTCACCCCTCGCATGTTTGACAACATTAATATTGCCGTGTATCTAATCGGGATAGAACTAAATAAGTAAACATGGAGTTCCGTCAATATGCAACTCGTTGCATATTGAACTTCACTTAATGTGTAGTGTTTGATTGTTGTGATTGTCATGCCTTGCATTAGACCGTTCATGCATCATATGTGTTGTGCACCGTGTGGTGAATTCTCTGTGTTGATGCTTGTTTCCTTTTTCCTCCGTCTCGATAGAGTTCCGCAAGCGTGTCGGATGTGAGGACCCGTTCGACTACATCGGTTCATCGGCTTCACAGAGTTCTTCTTCTTCCAAGCGGGATCTCAGGCAAGATGACCATTTCCCCAGATACCATTACTATCATTGCCATGCTAGTTTTATCGCTTCTATCGTTATGTCTTGTTGCCTACCACATGTTAAATATCAGCCTCTCAACAATGCCATGATAACCTTCAACCTGTTCAACCTAGCAAACCATTGATTGGCTATGTTACCGCTTGCTTAACCATGTGTTAGCGTTGCTAGTTGCAGGTGCAGTTGCTTCCATGTGAAAACATGGGTTCCTTGTTATATCACCATATTTAAATGCTATTTAATTTAATGCACCTATATACTTGGTAAAAGGTGGAAGGCTCGGCCTTTCTAGCCTGGTGTTTTGTTCCACCTTTGCCCCCTTAGTTTCGGCTACCGGTGTTATGTTCCATAAACGAGCGCTCCTAACACGATCGGGGTTGTTATGGGGACCCCCTTGATAATTCGTTTTAGATTAAAGCTGCTCTGGCAAGGCCCAACATTGGTACTACATTTGCCTAACCACCTAATAAAATTGCATAGGGACTTTCTGGACCCCGAGGATAATTTAATCAACCCCCGGGCCAGTGCTCCTCATGAGTGTTGGTCCAAAACTAGAGCCGTTTGCGGGGCCAACCCGGGGCAACTCGGGAGATTTCTATCAGGCCACCGTACGCTGTGCTTATCCGTCGTGTCCTGAGAACGAGATACGCGGCTCCTATCGGGATCGTCGACATGCCGAGCGGCCTTGCTGGATTAGTTTTACCTTTCACGAGATATCTTGTGCATCGGAATTCCGGTGATGCTTTGGGTAATCTCAGAGTTGAGGTTTTTTCCACTAGCGAATCCGACGAGATCGGAGCTTCATGGTTGAGGATTTCTATGCGGCTTGTGGTAATTTGTGATGGACTAGTTGGAGCACCCCTGCAGGGTTAAATCTTTCGGAAAGCCGTGCCCGCGGTTATGTGGCAACGTGGAAACTTTGTTTAACACTGGTTCTAGATAACTTGAAGTTAACTTAATTAAAATATGCCAACTGTGTGCGTAACCGTGACTGTCTCTTTCGTGAGTTCCTTCTCCGATCGAGGACACGGTGGGGTTATGTCTGACGTAGGTAGGTGTTCAGGATCGTTCATTTGATCATCAGTGGTTCACGTCCGTGATGCGTAGATCTTCCTCCTCTAATTCTTGTACTCGTAAGTTTAGCCACCAAATATATGCTTAGCCGCTGCTGCAACCTCACCACTTAACCATACCTCACCCATTAAGCTTTGCTAGTCTTGATACCTTTGGAAATGAGATTGCTGAGTCCCCTGTGGCTCACAGATTACTACAACACCAGTTGCAGGTACAGGTAAAGGTTACTTGACGCGAGCGTGTTGATTGTTCATTTGGAGTTGCTTCTTCTTCTTCTTCATCGATCTAGGATGGGTTCCAAGCCGGCAGCCTGGGATAGCAAGGATGGACGTCGTTTCATTTTTCTCGTTTGTTTTTGTCCGTAGTCGGACCCTGCTCTTACTCTTGATGATTATGTAATTTACTGATGTGACTCTGATGTAGCTTGTGGCGAGTGTAAGCCAACTCTTTATATATCTCTTCTTTTCAGTACATGTACTTGTAATGATATCCATTCTTGCGACACGACGAGATGCGCCTCTATCCCTGACGAGGCCCTCGTGCCAAATTGAGGATAGGGTCGCATCTTGGGCGTGACACAAGGCCGACATGGGATGGTTGTGGCATCGCCGGCTCGCCCATGTCGGCATGAGAAATCTTCTAAATCTCTTAAACAGCAATCACATCCTTGGACTAACAAATGTATCTTTTAAGAAAGATCGTGTGTGCAGTGCATGCATAGCTGGGAAACAACATCAATCAAAACATCCACCCAAGAACATTGTATCCACTTCAAGGCCGTTAGAGCTCCTTCATGTGGATCTGTTTGGGCCTCCTTCATGGGCAAGTCTTGGAGGGAAAAAGTATGGCCTAGTCATTGTTGATGATTACTCAAGATACACATGGGTATTCTTTCTCAAGTCCAAGGACGAGACGAAGATCACCTTCATTGATTTTGCCAAACAAGTCCAGCGGAAGTTTGACAAGGACATCAAGGCAATAAGAAGTGATAATGGCTCCGAGTTCAAGAACTACACCCTAGAAGAATTTCTTAGTGATGAGGGAATTGAACATCAGTACTCCGAACCTTACACCCCTCAGCAAAATGGTGTAGCACAGAGGAAGAACCGGACACTTGTGGAAATGGCAAGGTCCATGTTAGATGAATACAAGTCACCACATAGTTTTTGGGCTGAGGCTGTCAACACAGCATGTCATGCATCAAATCGGCTCTTCCTTCGATCAATATTGGAGAAGACTCCATATGAGCTCCTAACTGGGAACAAGCCCAATGTTAAGTACTTTCGTGTGTTTGGATGCAAGTGTTTCATCCTCAACTAAGGGAACGGTTAGGAAAATTTCAATCCAAAACAACTGAAGGGATTTTTGTTGGCTATGGATCAAACTCTCACGCCTACAGAATCTACAACAAATCCACTAGATGTGTTATAGAAACCTGTGACGTGACGTTTGATGAATTTAACCGCTCCCATGGGGAGCAAGTTGATCTAAGTGATGCAGGTGAAGAAGATTACTCGCAAGATATCTTGAACATGGGTGTAGGTGCACTTCTTCCCATGGAACAAAGACCCCATGATGATGATGAAGAAGATGAGAGTATTTCTCATCCTCAAGACAGTTCACTGCCCGTACCTCCACAAGATACTAGCACACATATCATGCCAGTTGTTGAGGATCAAGTGGGAGAACATGTCTCTCACTCTGATCACACTCAAGAACAAGTTGATCTTCAAGAGCTAGACCAAAGTATGGATATGCTTGATGATGAACCTCAACAGGTGCAACGGGAAGAGGAATATCTTCCACCGCACATAAATGATCCATATGTTGAGGACGTTGATGATGGAAACGAAGTCGAACCTCGTGAAACCCTGACCTCCATCATGCCACGTGTGGCCGGTTGTGTTGATATTGATCAAATCCTCACCGGCGTGTCGGAAGGTCGAGTGACTCGTAAACAATTAACAAACTTTTGTGCTCACTTTTCGTTTGTCTCTAGTACCGTGCCACACAGGGTTCAGGATGCATTGTGTGACAATGATTGGCTCCTTGCTATGCAAGAAGAGTTAAACAGTTTTACACGCAACGAAGTATGGTCATTGGTAGAACGACCAACTGAGGAACACAATGTCATTGGAACTAAATGGATCTTCAAGAACAAGGAAGATGAGAATGGGACTGTCCTACGCAACAAGGAAAGGTTAGTAGCACAGGGGTACTCCCAAGTTGAAGGTTTGGACTTTGGTGAGACTTTCGCCCCTGTTGCTCGTCTTGAATCCATTCGCATTCTATTGGCCTATGCTGCTTTCAATGGTTTTACTTTGCATCAAATGGATGTGAAAAGTGCTTTTCTTAACGGTCCTCTACAAGAAGAGGTATATGTATCACAACCACCTGGGTTTGTTGACCCTCACCACAAATACCATGTATACAAACTTCACAAGGCTCTGTATGGCCTCAAACAAGCACCCCGTGCTTGGTACAATCATCTTAAGAAGTTCTTACTCGATGATGGCTTTGTGGTGGGGGTGATCGATCCCACTCTTTTTACTAAGAGGGAAAATGGTGATTTGATCTTATGCCAAATCTATGTAGATGACATCATTTTTGGTTCTCCTAACATCCATTTATGCAAGAAGTTTGCGGCCTCCATGACCAAGACCTTTGAGATGTCACTCAACACGGACTTGAAGTTCTCTCTTGGGTTTCAAATACAACAATTTCAAGAAGGAATTTTCTTGTCTCAAACTAAGTACCTCAAGGACATTCTTGAAAAATTTGATATGACAAATGCTAAACCAATGAAGACACCCATGGCCACAGATGTAAGTCTAAATGAAGACACCAACGGTATTCCTTTTGACCCATCTACTTACCGCTCCATGATTGGTTCGTTACTTTATCTTTGCGCATCTAGACCGGACATCATGTTAAGTGTAGGCATATGTGCTAGATTTCAAGCTTCCCCTAGGGAAAGCCATCATACGGCGGTTAAGCATATTCTTAGATACCTTGTTCACACCCCAAAGTTAGGCTTATGGTACCCTAAGGATGCAAAGTTCGATCTTATTGGGTACTCCGATGCGGATTGGGTCGGTGACAAAGTGGGATGGAAATCCACTTCTGGTGCATGCCAGTTTCTTGGACGCTCCTTGGTAAGTTGGTCCTCGAAAAAGCAGAATTGTGTTTCTCTCTCCACGGCCGAGGCCGAATATATTGCAGCCGCAAGCTGTGCAACCCAACTGCTATGGATGAGGCAAACCCTAAAGGATTATGGTATCACGTATCGACACGTGCCTCTTCTTTGTGATAATGAAAGTGCCATAAAGATCTCCGAGAACCCCATTGATCACCCTCGCACAAAACATATTGATATTAGGTATCATTTCTTGAGAGACCATGTGCAAAAGGGTGACATTGATATTACCCATGTGGGTACCGACATGCAGCTTGCTGACATTTTCACCAAGCCACTTAGCATAGCAAGGTTCTGTCAACTTAGGCGTGAACTTGGTATCTTGGAGCTTGATAACATAACTTGAAATCTTGCACACATACACACACTCACATTATGTTCTTGTCTTGATGTGGGCATGCATTTAGAGGGAGTCACTAGGACTTACGTCATAATTCTGTGTTTTGATCTTACAAAATATGCATAAATCAACTTCTGTCCACAACTAGTATATGTAATTCTTGTAGGCAACTGTGTTCGTGTTCTTTGTGATAAACCATGAAAAATCATCTCATCATCCAAATTCCAGAATCAGCCTCTGCCTACTCCTCTCTCGGTCGTCCGACGTGTCTCGGACGTCCAGCGGCTAAACTCATTCCGAACGTCCGGCCAGTGTCGGTCGTCCGACGGCTAAATCCACTCCGGACGTCCGACGCCTGTTGGACGTCTGACACATCGGGGTCCTATAAATAGAAGGGCGCGGGCTGGGCTTTGCCCTAGCCCCCACGCGCCTCCTTTTCCCCCAGCCGCCGCCGCCGCCAGCACCAGGGGAACTCGCCCGCGCCGCCACCTCCGGGATCTGCCTAATCTCCTCCACGGGATCCGTCTCCTCTTCCTCTCCTCTCTCGATCTGCAGGTATCCCCTTCGCCCCCCTCGCGTTTGGATTCCTTTTCTCCCAAGTTCACGTGTTCGTTCATATGGTTTGCCCGTGACCGTTCCCCATTGGGTTTCCATCCGTGTAGGTTTTTGTGCATCATGCCCAAGATTAAGCACGCCGCCCGGAAGGACACTGCTGGCTCATCCGCTTGTGCCCCTACTGGCACGGGGTTGGACTCGGAAGGGCAACGTCGTCCCTACAAACGGACTTCCCGGCGTCCTCCGCCTCAACAGCTCCCCTCGTCGTCTGATGGCTTTGACTTCGAGGATGAGCTTGCTGCCGAGGACCGTGCTGAACAGCCCGCCGTTCGGAAGTCCATGCCAAAGCTCGGGACTCGCAGGCCCTCCTATATGCCACCACCTCCTCCTGAACAGCCCGAAGGTGAAGCTCGTCGCATCTCACTTGAACCTCCTGCTACTTTAGGTCGTGAAGTCAAGAACTTCACCACGGGTGCTAAGTCTTCCTACCTCACTTTCCGCCGCGACATTGATCAATTCTCTGTCGTACGTGACTCTATGGACTCACATTTCCGCACAAACGTCCAGGCGGACATATTTACTACGGTCATAGTTCCTAAGGGTCTCTCTGTTCATCACTTCATAGATCTTGAGCATATTCGCACGCACCCAGCGAAATACCTGGGTGCCATTGATCTCATTGAGTCATCGGGGCTTGCTGCCCCCTTTGCTTTTCGTCGCGATTTTAACACTGCTGCTATTCACCAGTTTTATGCCACATGTTTCTTTGGTCCAAACAACACTGTTAGCTGGATAACCTCTGACGTTCACTTCACAGCCTCTTATGATACATTTGTTACCGCACTTGGTTTCCCCAACTCCGGTTTCAAAATCCATAAGAATGATCCTAACCATGCACATAAGCCAATTGAGGCGTGTGGGTATCTCCTCAAACCACTCCGTGAACTTGATGCAGACGAACGAATGAAGGATCTTAACCAGGTATCCATCTGGCGTTCTCCCTACTTTATCATCTTTCAGTGTCTTATCCGCACCATCTATCCCAAGATGGGTGATAAGGGATCCTGCAGTGGCTACTGTATTGACATCATGTCACATTTGTACGAGCACCCCAAGAGCAAAATTAATGTGCCTCACTTTCTATGGCATGAGATTCGGCTTGCTAGTTTTCAATACAAGCGAGCCTTCCCTCATGCCCCCTTCATCCAGGCTCTTATTAACCATGTTGCTGACTTCACTGTTGCTGTCACTCACACACATCACAAGTGGGTCATTCCCGCTCACATGGCGGATAACTATGCTCCCAAGAAAACCCCATCATCCACCTCCACTCGCTGCACTGCTACCCGTTCAGCAACCCCTTCATCCAGCTCAGCTCCTCTCGATCGCTTTGCCAAATTCATTGGCAAGGCACATTCTGCTATGATGAAGGCCGTCTCTTTCCAGTGTGGTCAAACTCATGATGTGGTTTCTTGCCTCGTCTCCTCCAAGAATGCCCTCAAGGCTCGTCTGAGAGACTCGGGCTCTTGATGTGAGTGACGATGAGGCCCTTCCTGCTGCTCCTCCTTCTGACTTTGGCTTCCCATCTGGTCCTGAGTGGGCTGATTTTCTTGACGAGGCTGGTGGCAGTGGCTTGCCTGACGATGAGGATGATGATGATGATGATGCTGATGATCTCTGAGCATGGTTGATGCTGTTGGTGCCTCCCTTTTTGGTACTTGGTGCCAAAGGGGGAGTAATGTATCGTAGTTTTTAGTCTTTGGAGATTTAGTCTCAATTTGCATGTTTGTGTAATGTAATGGATAAACCCATGTATGGCTACCTATGAATGTTGTGATTGCTATGGATTGCTATGATATCATCATAGGCTATTATGTTTTGTTCCACTACTTCTATGATGATCTATTATCTTTACATGATGATCCATTATCTTTACTAAGTCACATGATAAGTCACATGATATTTTCGATACACACATTAAAAGGGAGCTCCGATATTTTATCATGCACATACTAAGGGGGAGCTCCATACTAAACCTCTCCAAGGCTATAATGTATGGTAAATCTTTTGAGACCTATGTATATGTTGTCATCAACTACCAAAAAGGGGGAGATTGAAAGTGCATGTCATGCCCCTAATCGACTTTTGGTGTTAATGACAACACATACATAGGAAACTAATCCTATTTGTTGAGTGTATCTCAGGATGGCAAGTACTTTAGTAGATCGAGAATTATGTGCCAAGGTGGTCTGAGAAGATCGGGACTTATATGTCAAGAAGGCTCGGGATTGAGAAAAGATGATGTAGACTATCCTTTAAGTTTACTATTCTTGAGTATAGGGATCCCGCACTATTAAGAGGGGATCACAGGTTTTGCGATGAATTTGTTCATACTACGTCTCTACTTTTCTGCTCATACCACATCTTCACTACTCTGCTCTTATCTCAAAACAGGACTAATGCCTCAGACATCCGGCCTCCTCCGGACGTCCGAGGGTCGGACGACCGACCAGCTTCGGAAATTCGTAGCTCTGCAACAGAAGAACTTGAGCCATATAACTCGGACTTCCGGCTCCCTCCGGACGTCCGAGGGCCGGTCGATCGACCAGCGTCGGAAATCCGGAACCCTGCACCAGAAGAACTTGAGCCATATAACTCGGACTTCCGGCTCCCTCCGGACGTCAGAGGGCCGGACGTCCGTCCCCTTTCGGAAATCCGGAATCTTGCACCAGAGAAGTTTGAGTCGAATAACGCAGACTTCCGGCCTTCTCCGGACGTCCGGTCCCTGTTCAACTCACAGTGATTCCAGACATATCTACAACCCTCGGACGACCGACCCCTGTCGGACGTCCGACTCCTGGTGGACGCCCGAACATCCGTGAACTGCCGGATGTCCGACCCCTGTGTGACTTAAAGTGTCCCCAACGGCTGTTCTACACTCCCCACTATATATACCCCCTCCCACTTCGTGAGAGGGTGTCCAACACAGCTAGAACACATACAAGAACACCTTTCTTCTCACTCACTATTGTCTACACTCAATCTTAGATCCCAAGAGCATTTGTGAGTCCCTTTGAGTGTTGTTCCAATCAAAAGATATATCGTCTCCTTCTCCTCCTCTCCACCAAAGTGATTTGTGATTTGAGCAAGTTTTGAGCAATCCCCGTGATCTTGTTACTCTTGGAGGTTGGAGACTCCTAGGCGGTAGGAGTCTTCGGAGAGGAATCAAACCATTGTGATTTCCTCCGGAAAGTTTGTGAAGGTTTGGAAGCCACCTCAAGGCTTACCACTAGTGGTTGAGAAACGCTTTCGTGGAGTTATCTCAAAGGGAGAATAGGATGAGCCTTCGTGGCGTTGGTGTGCCTTCGTGGTAACATCCGCCCCTCTAACGGTGACGTAGCTTCCCTCCAAGGAAGTGAACATCGGGATACATCCTCGTCACTCTTGGAGTTTCGGTTATTCCTAACCCTAACTCTCTACCTGTGTTAATCCTTATCACGTACTTGTATTTGATTATTGTTTACCGATTGCCTTACTTCACTCTAAATAGCTTACTCCTTGTCATAGCAATTATTAGGCCTACGCTCATATTCCACACCTTTACCTAAAATTGCTAAGTAATTATTAAAATTTGGAATTGTACCTATTCACCCCCCCTCTAGGTCATCTCGATCCTTTTCAGCTATCCGGACAATCGTGAAGTGACTCTACATGGTCAAGCGTAGCTTAGAAAAATCACCCTTTTCTGTAGCAACAGAACGGTTGCTCCCGCAACCGGCGCTTCATCCCCACGGACTAAACCGACGTTTTACTTCAGATCAACATGTCTTTTTCCATTGTATAAATTATGTTTTCGTTGAGAGGAATCAACGAAGATTTTAATTTCAATCTCAAAGAGTTTCGATCTCTTTTGTCCCGAAGGCTTTGTAATAAATTAGCAGACGCCTTAGAGCATCTCTAGTGGATGGTGTATATGGAGGTGGATGGTAAATATACACGATGCAAACTGAAAAATGCTTCCCAGTGGAACGTGTATACGGGCGTGCAAGTTTTACACGTCCATCCACGAGGCTACTCCTCGTGGAAATAAACACGAGCCAGCCACGCTCGTGGAGCTCGCGTTGTCCCAACGTGCGGGGTGCGGGGCGGCGGCGCTGTGCGGGGCTGTGCGGGGCGGCGCTGCGGGCGGCGGCGCGTGCGGGGTGCGGGGCGGCGCTGCGGGCGGCAGGATGCGGGGCGGCGACGGGGCGCGGGGCGGCGCTGCGGGCGGCGGGGCGGCGCGGCGGGGTGCGGGGCGGGGCGGCGCGCGGCGGGGCGGCGCTGCGGGGTGCGCGGCGCTGCGGGCGGCGGGGTGCGCGACGGCGGGGTGTGGGGCGTCGCGTGCCCGCATCGCCAGCGCTCGCACGACGGGAGAGGGAGGGGGATCCTGTGCCCGCATCGCCAGCGCTCGCACGACGGGAGAGGGAGGGGGATCCCGTGCCCGCATCGCCAGCGCTCGAGCTCCTGATGCTCCCTGCTCCTGATGCTCCCTGCTCCACCCGCTCGAGCTCGGCCTGCTGCAGGGCTTCGGCTCCGGGTACTCGCCGGAGACGAGGTTGGGGCCGTCGCTGTGGTGGCCCACCGGTCACCCTAGCGATGGGAATGGAACGAGGGAGGCACCCTCGAGTCCATGGACATCTTGGATGCCACGGGGAAGGCTGCCGGCGACGAGGGAGACGACTGCAATGCGGGTCTGAACCTGTGTGCACTACTGAATCTCTTATCTTGCAGAGGGGGAAAGAATGAGGGAAATATACACGTCATAATTTACACGTTCCACTAAAAAACTAGGACGTGTATAATTTAACAACGTGTATATGGACATGTATATAAAGATATACACGTTCAAATATACATCTGGAGATGCTCTTAGCTGCTTGTGGCGCAAAAGGCTAGTCGATCGGGAGCTCTTTGGCTGGAGGCCATCCCGAACGATGTAAACGTTTGCCGGGCTAGCAGCTAGCTTGGCTGGACCCGTGTGCTGTATGGAATCATCTCTCTCTCTAAAAAAAAGTCTCCATCGCCCATCGGCCGTTGGCGTGACGTCTGGTGCCCACCACCGTCCGTAACCCGCACGACGCACCATGCCGTTTACCCACCCTTTCCTTACGAAACTGCTAGCCATCAATTCTTCAACCCCAGCGAGAGCGAGACACGCTAGCAGCGGAATCAGGCTGACGAGCCCCAGAAGCCAAGCCAAGGAAACGCACCCCCTGGAGCCCGGGTCCACGGCCCCATGCCCTTCCTCTCGACGCCCTCGTTCGACCTCTCCGCCGGCGCGGAACCCACACTCGGCCCGCGCCCTCCTCCTCCTCCTCCGCCCGCCGCCGCGACCGCGCCTCCACCGCAGCCGCCGGTGTCCGAGGCGGCGGCGAGGCGCCTGCGGGAGGCGGAGGAGCGGTTGCGCGAGGCCATCCAGGAGCTCCACCAGCACCACGGGCGGGATGAGGAGGCCACCAAAGGAGGTGGGTGGGGGTGCTGCGTGCACCAGGGGGAGTCGTGCGCGGCGCACGCGGCGGGGAACCTGTGCCAGACCTTCCTGCTCTCCTACGGCGTCCGTGTCGGAATCGGGATCCTCCTCCGTGCCTTCAAGCTCGCGCGCCGCAGATCCTACGGCTCGCTCCTCGATCTGAAGGTCCAAAAAAACCTTACCAACTCTTCTGCCATTTCTTATTCTTCTTCATATCTAATGGAGTATAAATATTGGGATTAGTTGGAATTTGTTGCTAAAATGTATGTGGATATGTTATATCTATGTGCTATCACCATCTCTATGATTATTACTTACTCGATTAGAGCAAGTACAATAAGGTACAGTCAGCAGGCTGTAAGGATTAAAATACTATATTTTTGTTAAGTTGGATGAGAGAGAAGAGGAGAGAGAAGGGAAGCGGGCTCTTCGTGAAGAGCCGCTCCTAGGTGTTTTGTGAGAATGAAACGTGGGCCATATATGATAAAAGTAGTACTCTTTTATAGCTAACTATTGTACAATCTAGCTGTAAAGTGGGCTATAAGACTGCTTATAGCCAGCAGTTGGCTATACTATTAACCATGCTCTTAAGGGGTAGTGAGTTGACTTTGTGTACGCGTAAAATAATCTGTCCAGCTGTTGTGTCCGTAGAGGGGTTAATAAGTACTCACAGTACATACTGCTAGTACTCTGGCTGATTGCTTTAACTGACGTCCTTGCAGAATATTTCGTGCTATGCATTGAATTGGTCTGCTTTGTCTGGTGTTGTCCACACTCACACCCTTCCAAAAAACAGCAATGTTCCATTGTTCTTTCGTAGGCCAGCTATGTTTTAGTTTTGTTGTTCTGACCTTCTCACCGATTCATTAGTTTTCATCTCTGGTTTTTTTTACCTCCCTCTGTTCTGATCAATGAGTGAAACATAGAAATGTAGATTACTAGATTGTACCAAACAATATTTGTTCTCATTCAAATCTTCTATTTATCTACAGCAACTGGTTTCGGAGAAAGATCTAATAGTGAGGGAGGAAGCTTGTCGGGTAGGGTTACTTTTTGGAGGATTCACTGGATCATATCATGCACTGCGATGTTTCCTTAGGAGATTTCGCAAAAAGGAAACACCATTCAATGCGTAAGTAACTGGAGACTTATGTCCCATTGTCCACATTCCTCTTATTTGACTGTTTACGACACATGTGCAAAATAAGTGTACACTAATCACTTAATCAGTGCTTGGACCTGGGAATGTCCCTGAAGAGGATCAAATTAGGATACTTTCTGTTATAAGATTTATCATGCACTGCGATGTTTCCTTAGGAGATTTCGCAAAAAGGAAACACCATTCAATGCGTAAGTAACTGGAGACTTATGTCCCATTGTCCACATTCCTCTTATTTGACTGTTTACGACACATGTGCAAAATAAGTGTACACTAATCACTTAATCAGTGCTTGGACCTGGGAATGTCCCTGAAGAGGATCAACTTAGGATACTTTCTGTTATAAGATTTTTGTCAAATCATATTCATGACTCAACTGAAGGGCATGATGGAGCAGAATATTATCAGGTTCCGTGGCAGGCTTGGCGATACTAGCACTAGATGATTCGAGTAGGAGACGCACCCTTTCTCTATATCTTCTAGCAAGGCTTGCTCAGGTCAGCAACAACTCTTAAGTAATTTTGTACCGAACTTGCGTGTAAAGTATATCATATCCTCATGTTGTACTGCTTGATCCTTTCAGTGTGCATATAACTCCGCAAAGTCTAAAAATAGATTCCACTTCTGGGGTAGCCATTGGAGACATGGAGATGCATTACTTTTCTCTGTCGCATCTGCCCAGGTAACTAAATGAAAATGGCCGACTTTTTTTAATCTAATGAGGATTTTGTTATGGAGGGAAAAGCTTGTGTAATCACTTGATTTATCGTTGCAGATTATGTATGCTTTTGTTATGAGGCCTGAAAGCTTACCAAAATCATACCGAGACTTCATCCAAAAGACAGGACCAGTTGCAGAACCTGTTTACAAGGCTGTCAGAGATAGCTGCAGAGGTGGTCATGTGGATCTCATTGGCCTCTCAGCCTATTTCGCAAACAAGAAGAATTCAAATTTGATAAATTTAACAAAAAGTCCATCAGTTATTCCATGTTCCGTGATTCATGCTGACAGAGCGTCATGCTTGGCTCATAATGTTACTGTCACTTCATCAACATTCAAGAAAACATTCCCTCTGTATTTCTCATTGACATTTGTCCCCTTTGTTGTTCTACGTCTTCAAAAGGTAAATTTGATGCTTCAAAGAAAAACCAATCTTACAACTATCTTCAAATTATATTGTCCACCATATTTGTACCTCTTTAACTTTTTCTAATTGCGAATGTGCTTGGTTCATTCCTTGAGTTGTATTCTACCAGTGAAATAGAATATTGGCCCCCAAGTCCTAAACAGCCAATTAGACCGGCTTAAAAATGTAGCCACTTATTATTTGTTATTGTCGAGTATATCTGTTCATTCATACCCATCTCCAATGTCGATTATCTAATACATAAAATTGCTTGATCAAATAGTTTTTGGAATCCCCAGCTGCAACTTGCTGGCGTGCTCTTGTGGGTGCAGTTCGCTCTACCACTTTTTTGTCAGCGTTTGTCACTCTCTTCCAGGTACTTATCAGTAACTAGCATGTCCCTTTCCACATAATTCTTCATGATTGTAATACATTTGTGGCATCATTGGTAGTCTACCATCTGTTTGCACCGTAAAGTTGCAAGCAA
Organism: Hordeum vulgare subsp. vulgare; assembly: GCF_904849725.1. Lineage (NCBI taxonomy): Eukaryota > Viridiplantae > Streptophyta > Magnoliopsida > Poales > Poaceae > Hordeum > Hordeum vulgare. The sequence goes on along the minus strand of NC_058519.1, from coordinate 262,205,322 downwards.
AGACCACAAACTTGTGTATTGGTTTGGTGGTTTAGTGTCTGGTCTTTCGATTCTCCTGGAGAATAAAGCAAGAAGAGCGGAGTTAGCTCTCTATGTACTTCCCCGTGCCGGAGAATCTCTATGGTATATATTGATCAACCGCCACCTTCTCCCAAATATAAAAAATGCGGAGGTAAGCTTCTTTATAGCTAATATTTTTTTTCCTTTGGCCTCAACTCTTCAGGAAAAGCTATTTGAAGTTTGCTTGTACTATGTCCTTTAGTTGGTATTTTATTAATGTGACCTAAGTGAAAGACAATGTCAACTAAAGTTATCCTTTACCCAAGAAGTAGGGACGTTTTATCATGATAGCAGTGTGCCTTTTGCCATGATCAGTTGATCACCGCAAGGGATCCTTTAATCTAGCTAGAGGTCGTGTTGGGAGATATTATAGTGCAGTTCGCTAAGATGCAAATTGTCGTGGAAGATATCCTTTGAAGAATCAGTATTATAACTTTAGCTAGGTTAAATGATAGTGGTGATCGGGGCTTGACTTCTAGATGCTGGATTAGTTCCAACAATAATGGCAACTGCAACAGGGTATCATGCTGGCAGTCTGACATGGTAAGTTTTGCGTAGTGTTTGGAGAAGAAACTAGCTGTTTGTATCTTTGGTTTGTGTCCATATTTTTGGGGTCATTATAATCCAGGTGGTCTTACTGTGGCTATCAGTGTTTGGCTACAAAAAAAAAATCAGCATAAACTGCATGTGGTTGGTAAATCTAGTCAAGGTTGCTAAAGTCTGGCAGCGCAAACTTGAACTCTCAAGCTTTGAAACCAAACAGCCACAGTAACCACACACAGTTGAAAATCCCTTTCATTTAAAAAAAAAACATAAACCCTACCCGCAAAAAAGAAAACGAAAAAAGAATGTAAACCCACAGATAAATGAGAAAAAATCTGCTAGAATTACCCTGGGTTGCAGTGCGTAATCTTTAGTTGATAGTGATTTAGTATCTGCTATCTATACTTGAAATACGAGCACCAACATTTTCCTTTGTATTTTCACTGCATTTCTCACTGTCCCATGCTTAGCAGATTCTTTGGAAGTAGTAACATTGGGAAAATTTTCAGGTGGGTCTTTTCTGCTTGTGCATGGGAGGGATCATGTACTTTCTGGAGTACGAGCCAGACACCATGGCTCCATTCCTTAGGGGCCTGATCCGGCGCTTCCTGGCGAGCAAGATAACCAACCCAAGCCCGGCTCCAAATCGCAATGCCTCCTATTCCTACCTTCATACGCTGAATGTGTTGGAGCAGTCAAAAACGCATCCTACCCCGGAGAATGGCCTGCCTACGTCAGAGACGTACACCCTTGAATCAATTCCTGGACTTTAAGAGTTAAGAGTTACTAGTAAGATATTACACCCGTGGTAGTCTTTAGTCTGCGATTGTAATAAACAAATCATGGGTGCATTTCTGGAGGGGTAGGCGACTAGGTGTTGGCGCCCCTTGCACAAATAAAAGAGGGGGACTTGTATCTGTCGTGAGTGGGGCATTCTTCAGCCATTTTATTCATACCCTTTACATGCTATCCATCTTCAGGAGTTATATATGTACTCTCTCCATTCCTAAATACAAGTCTTTCTAGAGATTTTAAAATATGTCTCTCAGTTGTTTGTTTTCTTTTGTTTCTTTTTCATTTTAAAGTAGGTCCCACTAGTCAAACGGTCCACAGTTATCAGGATAGTTGTTTATGTCCCACATGTCAACTCTCTATTTATGCAATTAGATAATTTCATTCAAAAAGAGCCAATAATGCATAACATTTCATTCAACATGCAAACAAAGTACTCCCTCCGTTCCTAAATATAAGTCTTTTTAGAGATTTCACTAGAGGACTTGGTGAAATCTCTAAAAAGACTTATATTATGGAACGGAGGGAGTACATTACAATCATGCACGGATAAAAATATAACTAAATATACACATAAATAGCTCCAGTGAGCTAAAACAAATTGCTGGGTGTGGCTTTTCTTTAGGATTCTTCTTCCTAGAGCTCCTGTACATCTAACTTTTGAATAATGAAGGCCATCATCTACAAATAATAAAGTAAGAAAAGTTAGGAACATAAAACCATGCATAGAACATTCTCATAACGACGAAAACTGAGATATATTGTGCAAATGATAACTGCCATCATAGTGCAAGTTAACGAAGGAGATGGACATAGTTAACAGTGATTTTCGACTTTTGAAAAAGGCACATGCATCAATTTTTAAACTAGTCTGAAACAAAGAAGACGATGCTAAGGCCGCTGGGGTAGCCGAAGATGGTGAAAGTATAATCTACTTGTTCTTATATAGCTCAATGAGCATGTGATATAAAAAAATGGGCTTTCAAAGGAAATAATAGGCTCCAATCAGCCTTCATACAACAAGTAATAAAATTGTTAGGAGAGAATATACAGTTACCAATAGCATGCATAAAACCACTCTGATGACTTAATATTTACTAGAAACATATTACACCCGTGGTAGTCTTTAGTCTGCGATTGTAATAAACAAATCATGGATGCGTTTCTGGAGGGGTAGGCGACTAGGTATTGGTGCCCCTTGCACAAATAAAAGCGGGGGACTTGTATCTGTCGTGAGTGGGGCATTCTTCAACCATTTTATTCATACCCTTTACATGCTATCCATCTTCAGGAGTTATATATGTACTCTCTCCGTTCCAAAATACAAGTCTTTTTAGAGATTTTAAAATATGTCTCTCAGTTGTTTGTTTTCTTTGTTTCTTTTTCATTTTAAAGTAGTCTCTCAGTTGTTTGTTTTCTTTTGTTTTTTTTTCATTTTAAAGTAGGTCCCACTAGTCAAACGGTCCACAGTTATCAGGATAGTTGTTTATGTCCCACATGTCAACTCTCTATTTATGCAATTAGATAATTTCATTCAGAAAGAGCCAATAACGCATAACATTTCATTCAACATGCAAACAAAGTACATTACAATCATGCACGGATAAATATATAACTAAATATACACATAAATAGCTCCAATGAGCTAAAACACATTGCTGGGTGTGGGTTTTCTTTAGGATTCTTCTTCCTACGGCTCCTGCACATCCAACTTTTGAATAATGAAGGCCATCATCTACAAATAATAAATTAAGAAAAGTTAGGAACATAAAACCATGCATAGAACATTCTCATAACGACGAAAACTGAGATATATTGCGCAAATGATAACTGCCACCATAGTGCAAGTTAACGAAGGAGATGGACATAGCTATCAGTGATTTTCCACTTTTGAAAAAGGCACATGCATCAATTTTTAAACTAGTCCGAAACAAAGAAGACGATGCTAAGGCCCCTGGGGCAGCCGAAGCTGGTGAAAGTATAATCTACTTGTTCTTATATAGCTCAATGAGCATGTGATATAAAAAATGGGTTTTCAAAGGAAAAAATAGGCTCCAATCAGCCTTCATACAACAAGTAATAAAATTGTTAGGAGAGAGTATACAATTACCAATAGCATGCATAAAACCACTGTGATGACTTAATATTTACTAGAAATGACATGTCAGGTTTCAAGTATAAACCACTAATGGAGCACCCAACAAATGTATATGATATCACTTAACTAATTCCACATGGGTCTTGTACAATACTCCCTACGTAAACTAATATAAGAGCGTTTAGATCACTACTTTAATTATCTAAACGCTCTTATATTAGTTTACAAAGGGAGTACAATATATAGGATCACTCCAAGATCAAGCTTATTCAGGCAATAAAGTAAAGAGGATCGCCACCATATAATGGACTAATAGATACAAATCGACCAATAAAATTTCCAAGAAGCTAATTTACAAAAATAGAGAAATGTACATAAGATCACACAATAATAGAGAAATGTTCAAGACATTCAGGAAAATAAATAAGAAAGGATTGCACAGGAGAACTGATACTAACGCATGTAGCTCTTGTAAAAGAGACGAGACTCTAGAAATGACACTTCCACGCAATATCTGCTAGCACAGTTAGACTATCCACAATGGGAGTAACATAGATAGTAACATGGATGACACCTAAGAAAAATATATAATGTGGCAGCTAATATATGAGAAGAGAGAGAAACTGAGTAACTTAGCATGTTACTCATACTAGGAGTAACATAGCGGATACCAAGGCAAGATGAGTCTATAGGCTAATAAATGAAAGGCTCAATGTTACTACCCCTATGTTACTATGCACTATAGAGGTAATAACTTAGACTAGTAATATATGAATGTTACTATTCTATGTTACTTTCCATTGTGAGTAGTCTTAATCATAACAATTACAAACAACAGAGAAAATCATGAATGTGTAAATGCACGAATGGTTCTTTAGATCAACTTTAAAGCTAGCAGCAAACATGTTTAAATAACTTAACATCATTAGTAATACTACTTCACATTTTGACTAGTAGAAGGGCAGGGAGGATTCTTAGAACTTTATCGAAATCAATAGAGGATAGCACAAACAAACAAACACACAATGTCAGAACGAGAGTCTTCGTTCTTAACAGTAGAGAGCAATCAAATATGTTCCAATATAAGTAGTAAACGTTGACCATATATGTCCTAAGTCATAAGAGTGGCTGCAATTATAGATGTTATGTCGGTTGTACTTTATTAAATTGAGCCAATTATGGCAAGTGAAAGCAATGCTCCTAGTATACCCTCATCATTAACATCAAACAATTCTGAACGTAAGCACAGGAAGCACAACGAAATCATGACCAATCAGTTCATAATAGAAGTAACAAATACAAATGTTCATATTCGAGTTGCATTTGTTCATAAAATGCTCACATGAATTAGTCTATAGCCAAAGTTAATCACATGAAATAAAAATATGCAACACTATATCTGCATGAACACTAAGATCAGGTCCTGGATCTCGCACTGACGGGTGTATCACATCTCTAGTTCAACACCACTGACGGGTGTATCGTATCTCTAGTTCAACACCAGAGATTACCTGAACTTTAACTCTACGAGGCGGTGGAGGAAGGGCTTGAACTCATCGCTGTTGTGGGTAGGGAGCAGCTTGGGCAGGCGCTGCCATCAAGCGCAAGTGAGGGTCGCAGCTCGGGGACGTGGAAGACGTCGGTAGCAGCACGCCCGGCCTTCAGATCTGGCACGTCCACGGCATGTGTGTCATGGGGCGCAACACCACCTCCTACAGCAAGATCCAGGGGTGTCCTGCTGTACAGCTGTAACGACTAAGATGTGGTCCTTTCCTATTTAAGGGGCGATGCCTGATACGTCTCAAACGTATCTATAATTTTTGATGGTTTCATGCTGTTATCTTGTCATCTTTGGATGTTTTATGTACCTTTTATATCTTTTTTGGGACTAACTTATTAATTCAGTGCCAAGTGCCAGTTCCTGTTTTTTCTATGTTTTTGGCTCTTTTCAGATCTGATTTTGGAACGGAGTCCAAACGGAATAAAATCCCCGAAATAAAATTTTCCCGAACGGAAGAAGATCAGGGGGCTTGAGGGCCAAGGCAGGAGAGCTACAGGGGGGCCCACAAGCCCTGTAGCCGCCACCAGGGGGGCGGCGGCTAGCAGGCTTGTGGCCTCCCTGGCGCCCCCCTGACCTAGCTCCTTCACCTATATATTCTCTAAAATACAGAAAAAAATCAGGGAATCCACGAAAACACTTTTCTGCCGCCGCAAGCTTCCGTTTCCGCGAGATCTCATCTGGAGACCCTTCCCGGTGCCCTGCCGAAGGGGACTTTGGAGTTGGAGGGCTTCTACATCAACATCATCGCCCCTCCAATGACTCATGAGTAGTTCACTTCAGACCTACGGGTCCATAGTTAGTAGCTAGATGGCTTCTTCTCTCTCTTGGATCTTCCATACAAAGTTCTTCATGATCTTTATGGAGATCTATCCGATGTAATCTTCTTTGGCGGTGTGTTTGTCGAGATCCGATGAATTGTGGATTTGTGATCAGATTATCTATGATATATATTTGAGTCTTTGCTGATTTCTTATATGCATGATTTGATATCCTTGTAAGTCTCTCCGAGTCTTGGGTTTTGTTTGGCCAACTAGATCTATGATTCTTGCAATGGGAGAAGTGCTTGGTTTTGGGTTCATACCGTGTGGTGACCTTTCCCAGTGACAGAAGGGGCAGCAAGGCATGCACCATGTTGTTTCCATCAAGGGTAACAAGATGGGCTTTTATGGTAGATATGAGATTGTCCATCTACATCATGTCATCTTGCTTAAGGCGTTACTATGTTCTTTTGGACTTAATACACTAGATGCATGCTGGATAGCGGTCGACGTGTGGAGTAATAGTAGTAGATGCAGAAAGTATCGGTCTACTTGTTTTGGACGTGATGCCTATAGATATAATCATTGCCATAGATGACGTCACGACTTTGTGCGGTTCTATCAATTGCTCGACAGTAATTTGTTCACCCACCGCCTACTTGCTTTCATGAGAGAAGCCACTAGTGAACACTACGGCCCCGGGTCTATTCACACATATCGTTTCCACTTTCGCTTTTACTTTGCTTTGTTACTTTGTTGCTTTCAATTTTCACTTGCCAAACAATCTATAAGGGATTGACAACCCCTTCATAGCGTTGGGAGCAAGCTCTTTGTGTTTGTGCAGGTACTTGTGATATTCCTTCACTGGATCGATACCTTGGTTCTCAAAACTGAGGGAATACTTACCGCCGCTGTGCTACATCACCCTTTCCGCTTTGAGGGAACACCAACGCAAGGCTCCAAGGTCACGGGGGAAATTCTTTGCATATTTTCCTAGGAAGTCCCTAAAGGCGTTGCGGTAGCAGAAGGATTCTTGGTGTCGTTGCTGAGGAGTATCAAGACAAGAATAGTCTCCCGTCAACACGTGTTTCTGGCGCCGTTGGAAGGTATTTTGTTGCAATAGCAGAAGTATTTCTGGCGCCGTTGCCGGGGAAGGAGAGATCTATCCAAGTAGGTCTCACAAACTCATCTCTTGCATTTACTTTTTTGCCAGTTGCCTCTTCCTCTCCCCCACTTCACATTTGCCGTTTTCATTTGCCTTTCTCCTTTGCCGTTTTCTTTTGCCTTTTGCCTTTTTGCCGTTTTCCTTTACCGGTTTTATTGCTTGCTTGTGTGCTTGTTTGTTTGTTGAAGTCATCATGGCTGAAAACACCAAACTTTGCGACTTCTAGAGTACTAATAATAATGATTTTATTAGTACTCCGATTGCTCCCGCCACTAGTGCGGAATCGTATGAAATCAACGCAGCTTTGCTGAATCTTGTTATGAAAGAGCAATTATCTGGCCTTCCTAGTGAAGATGTCGCATCTCATCTAAATACCTTCATTGAGCTTTGCGATGCAAAAGAAAAGAGATGTGGATAATAACGTGATTAAGTTGAAGCGTTTTCCTTTCTGGTTGCGAGATCGCGCAAAAACTTGGTTTTCTTCTTTGCCTAAAAATAGTATCGATTCTTGGGATAAGTGCAAAGATGCCTACATATCCAAGTATTTTCCGCCAGCTAAGATCATCTCCTTACGTAACGATATCATGAATTTCAAGCAACTTGATCATGAACACGTTGCACAATCCTGGGAGAGGATGAAGTTAATGATTAGAAATTGTCCCGCTCATGGCTTGAGTTTGTGGATGATTATACAAATCTTTTACGCTGGCTTGAATTTTGCCTCTCGCAATATCTTGGACTCCGCCTCAGGTGGAACGTTCATGGAAATCACGTTAGGAGACGCTACAAAACTCCTAGACAATATCATGACCAACTACTCTCAGTGGCACACTGAAAGGTCACCTGCTAGCAAAAAGGTACACACTATAGAAGAAATTAACTCGCTTAGTGCTAAGATGGACGAGTTGATGAATTTGGTTGCTAGTAGAAACGCTCCTTTAGATCCTAATGACATGCCACTATCTTCCTTGATTGAGAGTAGCAACGCTAGTTTGGACGTTAATTTTGTTGGTAGGAACAATTTTGGCAACAACAATGCTTTTAGAGGAAACTATGTTCCTAGGCCTTTTCCTAGTAACTCTTCTAACAATTATGGAAATTCCTACAACAACACTTATGGAAATCACAACAAATTACCCTCTGATTTAGAGAGTAATTTCAAAGAGTTCATCAACTCTCAAAAGATTTTCAATGCGTCCATAGAGGAAAAACTACTCAAAATAGACGATTTGGCTAAGAGCGTTTATAGGATGTCTTGTGATATTGATGCTTTGAAAGTTAGATGTGCTCCTCCCAAGTTCAACTTGGATGAAACTTTGAAAGCTATGCGCGTCTCCATGAATGAGAGCAAAGAAAGAACCGCCCAAATTCGCGCTAGGCATGAATGGTTTAAAAGGGTGCGTTCTAGTGATGCAAATCACGAAGATCTTAAAGTGCTTGGTGTGACTCCTCTTGAATCTTTGTTTTCGCGTGTCAAACCTATTGATGAAGGGGCTGGATATGAATCCACTTTGGTTGAAAAATGCCCCAATGATTCGGAGTCCACCTATCTTGATGATAAAGGTGTGGAGAGTGTAGTAGAAGAAATCAAAATTTTGGGTAGTAATGAAACTACCACTTTGGATTTCAAGGAATTCAATTATGATAATTGCTCCTTGTTTGAATGCATTTCTTTGATGCAATCCATTGCAAACTCTCCACATGCTTATAGCCAAAGCAAAGCCTTTACCGCGCATATCGTAGATGCTATGATGAAATCTCTTGAAGAGAAGCTCGAACTAGAAGTCTCTATACCTAGAAAACTTCATGATGAGTGGGAACCTACTATCAAAATCAAGATAAAAAACTATGAGTGCAATGCTTTGTGTGATTTGGGTGCTAGTGTTTCCGCGATTCCAAAGTCTTTATGTGATATTCTTGGTTTTCATGAGATTGAAGAGTGTTCTCTTAATTTGCATCTTGCGGATTATACTGTCAAGAAACCCATGGGAAGGATCAATGATGTTCTTATTGTTGCAAATAAGAACTATATACCCATGGATTTCATTGTACTTGACATAGATTGCAATCCTTCATGTCCCATTATTCTTGGTAGACCTTTCCTAAGGACTATTGGTGCTATCATCGATATGAAGGAAGGGAATATTAGATTTCAATTTCCTTTAAAGAAGGGCATGGAGCACTTTCCTAGAAATAAAATAAGATTGCCTTATGAATCTATGATGAGGGCTACTTATGGTTTGAGCACCAAAGATGACTATACGTGATTCCATCACCTTTTGCCTAGCTAAGGGCGTTAAACAAAAGAGCTTGTTGGGAGGCAACCCAACGAATCTATCCTTTTTATTTCTGTTTTGTGTTTTCCACACTTTAATAATTCTGTTATGATTGTGTTTTTTGTGTTTCTTTTTGTGTTTGTGCCAAGCAAAACCGTTATGATTAGTCTTGGGGATGATCGTTTGGTCATGCTGGAAAAGACAAAAACTTTCTGCTCACGAAAAGAATTTTCAGTTTTTTTCTTTAAGAGCTTTTGAGTTGATTCTTTTTGCTACTGATTGCTACGGAAATTCTTCAGACTGTCGTAATTTTTCAGAATTTTTGAAGTACCAGATGTATACAGATTGCTACAGACTGGTCTGCTGTTAACAGATTCTGTTTTTGTTGAGTTGGTTGCTTATTTTGATGAAACTATGGATAGTATCGGGTGGTATTAGCCATGGAAGATTGAAAATACAGTAACCAAACATCAACATAAGTAGAATTTAAGTTTGCTACAGTACCTAAGGAAGTGGTGGTTTGCTTTCTTATACTAATGTTATCACGAGTTTCTGTTTAAGTTTCGTGTTGTGAAGTTTTCAAGTTTTGCGTGAAGTTCTTATGGACGAAAAGATAAAGAGTGGCATAAGATCAAGCTTGTGGATTCCCAAGGCACACCAAGATGATTCAAGGATGCCGTAAAAGCCTAAGCTTGGGGATGCCTCGGGAAGGCATCCCCTCTTTTGTCTTCAATCCATCGGTAACGTTACTTGGGGCTATATTTTTATTCACCACATGTTATGTGTTTTGCTTGGAACGTCTTGTATCGTATGAGTCTTTTATTTTTGTTGTGTCACAATCATCCTTGCTGCACACTTAGAGAGAGAGACATGCACTCACCGTGATTTTGTCGAGCTTCACTTATATCCTTTGAGCTAGTTGATTCTGCTCTATGTGCTTCACTTATATCTTTTAGAGCACGGCGGTGCGTGGCTTGGTAGTTGATCTATGCTATGAAAGTAGTCTCAAAAGGGGTAGTTATCCAAAGGGATATGAAAACTTCCACCTTCATGTGCATTGAATAGTTAGAGAAGTTTGATTCATCTCAATTAGTTTTGAGTTGTGGTTGTGGTAATATTGAAGTTATGCTAGTAAGGTGTTGTGAATCTAGAAATACTCGTGTTGAAGTTAGTGATTCCCGTAGCATGCACGTATGGTGAACCGCTATCTGATGAAGTCTGAGCATGATTAGTCTATTGATTGTCATCCTTTGTGTGGCGGTCGGGATCGCGCGATGATTTATACCTACCAATCCTTCCCCTAGGAGTATGCGTTGAATGCTTTGTTTCAATTACTACTAAAACTTTTGCAACAAGTATATGAGTTCTTCATGACTAATGTTGAGTCCATGGTTTAGATGCACTTTCACCTTCCACCATCACTATCTTCTTAGTGCCGTGCAACTTTCGCCGGTGCATAAAACCCACCATTAGCCTCCCTCAAAACAGCCACCATACCTACATACTATGGCTTTTTCAAAGTCATTCCGAGATATATTGCCATGCAACTACCACCATGACATGTGCCACCACTTCTACATTGCCATTGCATGATCGTAAGATAGCTAGCATGATGTTTCCATTAATGTGTATGCCATGCTAGATCATTGTCACGGTACACTACCGAAGGCATACCATATAGAGTCATCGTTGCTCTAAGTTTTGAGTTGATAGTGTGATGATCATCATTGATGGAGCATTGTCCCATGTGAGGAAATAAAAGAGGCCAAAGATGCCCACCAAAATAATAATAATAATAAATAAGAGGCCAAAGAGCCCAACAAAAAAATGATGAGAGAAAAAGAGAGAAGGGACAATGCTACTATCCTTCCACACTTGTGCTTATTAAGCACCATGATCTTCATGATTGAGAGTCTCTCGTTTTGTCACCACCATATATCTAGTGGGAAATTTTCATTACATAACTTGGCTTGTATATTCCAATGATAGGCTTCCTCAAATTTGCCTTAGGTCTTCATGAGCAAGCAAGTTGGATGCACACCCACTAGTTTTCTTTAAGAGCTTTCACATACTCTTAGCTCTAGTGCATCATTTGTATGGCAATCCCTACTCATTCACATTGATATCTATTGATGAGCATCTCCACAGCTCATTGATATGCCTAGTTAATGTGATCATCTTCTCCTTGTTTGTCTTGCAACCTCCACCACACTCCACACCACTTATAGTGCTAAAACCATGGCTCACGCTCATGTATTGCGCGAGAGTTGAAAAGGTTTGAGAAAGTAAAGGTGTGAAAACAATTACTTGGCCAATACCGGGGTTGTGCATGATTTAAATTCGTTGGGCAATGATGATAGAGCATAGCCAGACTATATGTTTTTGTAGGGATAACTTTCTTTTGGCATTGTTATTTTGAAAGTTCATGATTACATTGCTAGTTTGCTTGAAGTATTATTGTTTCCACGTCAATAGCAAACTATTGTTTTGAATCTTATGGATCTGAACATTCACGTCACATAAGAGGAGTTACAAAGGACATCTATGCTAGGTAGCATGAAAACATCAAAAATTCATTCTTTATCACTTCCCTACTCGAGGACGAGCATGAGTTAAGCTTGGGGATGCTTGATGCGTCTCAAACGTATCTATAATTTTTTATGGTTTCATGTTGTTATCTTGTCATCTTTGGATGTTTTATGTACCTTTTATATATTTTTTTGGGACTAACTTATTAATTCAGTGCCAAGTGCGAGTTTCTGTTTTTTCTGTGTTTTTGGCTCTTTTCAGATCTGATTTTGGAACGGAGTCCAAACGAAATAAAATCCCCGAAATAAATTTTTCCCGAACGGAAGAAGATCAGGGGGCTTGAGGGCCAAGGCAGGAGAGCTACAGGGGGCCCACAAGCCCTGTAGCCGCCACCAGGGGGAGGGGCTAGCAGGCTTGTTGCCTCCCTGGCGCCCCCTGACCTAGCTCCTTCGCCTATATATTCCCTAAAATACAGAAAAAATCAGGGAATCCACGAAAACACTTTTCCGCCGCCGCAAGCTTCCGTTTCCGCGAGATCTCATCTGGAGACCCTTCCCGGTGCCCTGCCGGAGGGGACTTTGGAGTTGGAGGGCTTCTACATCAACATCATCGTCCCTCCAATGACTCGCGAGTAGTTCACTTCAGACCTACGGGTCCGTAGTTAGTAGCTAGATGGCTTCTTCTCTCTCTTGGATCTTCAATACAAAGTTCTCCATGATCTTCATGGAGATCTATCCGATATAATCTTCTTTGGCGGTGTGTTTGTCGAGATCCGATTAATTGTGGATTTGTGATCAGATTATCTATGATATATATTTGAGTCTTTGGTGATTTCTTATATGCATGATTTGATATCCTTGTAAGTCTCTCCGAGTCTTGGGTTTTGTTTGGCCAACTAGATCTAAGATTCTTGCAATGGGAGAAGTGCTTGGTTTTGGGTTCATACCGTGTGGTGACCTTTCCCAGTGACAGAAGGGGTAGCAAGGCAAACATCATGTTGTTTCCATCAAAGGTAACAAGATGGGCTTTTATCGTAGATATGAGATTGTCCGTCTACATCATGTCATCTTGCTTAAGGCGTTACCCTGTTCTTTTGGACTTAATACACTAGATGCATGCTGGATAGTGGTCGACGTGTGGAGTAATAGTAGTAGATGCAGAAAGTATCGGTCTACTTGTTTTGGACGTGATGCCTATAGATATAATCATTTCCATAGATGACGTCACGACTTTGCGCGGTTCTATCAATTGCTCGACAGTAATTTGTTCACCCACCGTCTACTTGTTTTCATGAGAGAAGCCACTAGTGAACACTACGGCCCCCGGGCTATTCACACCTATCGTTTCCACTTTCGCTTTTACTTTGCTTTGTTACTTTGTCGCTTTCAGTTCTCACTTGGCAAACAATCTATAAGGGATTGACAACCCCTTCATAGCATTGGGAGCAAGCTTTTTTTGTTTGTGCAGGTACTTGTGATATTCCTTCAGTGGATTGATACCTTGGTTTTCAAAACTGAGGGAAATACTTACCGCCGCTGTGCTACATCACCCTTTCCGCTTCGAGGGAACACCAATGCAAGGCTCCAAGGCCACGGGGGAAATCCTTTGCATATTTGCCTAGGAAGTCCCTAAAGGCATAGCCGTAGCAATGCCCCAAAATGGAAAGAAGTGCATCTATGCGTTTCACAAGCAAGATAAATATAACACATACATAATTAAAAAATGACAAATAGGGAATCGTTTGCCATCTCACATAGATATTATCATAGTTTACATCCACACATTTATTCAGACAAGGTAGTTCCGCTACAGACTACATAACATAAGAAAAGGCTATGCTATCCCGCATGCTTGCTCACGATCACGACCACGACCTTAGTCTTCTCGATTGTTCACGTACAGGCGGTCGTTCTCCTCATCGTACTGCCACGCCAGCTGCGTGCCATCTGGATCACCTATGTCAGGCGTAGCTGTACCTGTTGTGGTGTTGAAGTAATCTGTGAGCCACAGGGACTCAACAATCTATTACCTCGGTACCGAAACTAGTCAAGTTATTAGCTGAGGAAGGTTCGGTGTTTAGGTTGCAACATCCTAAGCATTTATGGTGGCTAACTTACGTAGAACAGAGTTTTAAATATGTGGTGGTCTACGCTAGCGGTTGAAGACTAGCTGATCACTAAGTGATCCTGAACACCTACTTATGTCAAACATAATCCCACCGTGTTCCCGATCGAAGAGAGGTCTTCGAAGGGGACAGTCACGGTTACACACATGGTTGGCCGTTTTATTAGAATTAGTTCAAGTTATCTATAACCGGATGTTAACAAAATAATCCATGTTGCCACATAACCGCGGATACGACTTTCCGAAAGATTAAACCCTGCAGGGGTGCTCCAACTAGTCCATCACAAACGGTCACGGGCCGCAAAGTAATCCTCTATCATGAATCTCGTGATCTCGTCGGATTCCTTAGAGGAAAACCTCAACTCCGGGGAGAACCAAAGCTTCACCAGGATTCCTATACGCAAGATATATCGCTAAGGTAAGACAAGACTAGCAGGACCTCCCAACGTGTCGACGACCCTGATAAGAGCCACGTATCTCAGTCTCAGGACACGCCGGATAAGCGAAGCGTACGGTGGCCACAGAAATCTCCCGAGTTGCCCCGGGATGGCCCCGCACGGTTCTCTAGTTTGGACCAACACTCATGAGGGGCACTAGCCCGGGTTGTTGATTATTTCCTCGGGGTAGCTATTCCCTATGCCAATTATTATTAAGTGATTAGGAAATTAACACCAATGTTGGGTAATGCCGGACAAGTCTTAACACTACACAACCCCGAACGTGTTAGGAGCGATCAGTTATGGAATCAAACACCCGTAGCGAGAAACTAAGGCGGCAATAACGGAACAAAACACCAGGCAAAAGACTAGGCCTTCCGTCATTTACCAAGTATATAGGTGCATTAATTAGATAACAAATTAAAACATAATGATATCAAATTCTCAAGTAAACACATGAGACAGCTGGCACCTGCAACTAGCAAAGCTAACATTAGAAGCTGAGCAAGCCTACTTAGTGTGACAGCCCGAGACCGACGTTCCAGAAGATTCCCCTTCTATTCAGTTTTCGTCGTGTGTCTATTTTCTTTTGTCGCATCATCATCGCATCATGCGCATCATCTGCATTGCATCGGCATCTCCGTTGCCGCCAGTTTTCAAAACTTGCATCCGTTGATAGTTGCCGGTTCTCGTCGTTGTTTGTTCTGAGCCCGACCACACACGCACGCGCCCGCGGCATCGTCAAACCCTGTTTTAAAAGTGTGTTGAAAACTTTCTCTGATCGAATGAAACTTGGCATGCGGTCGTGATTAGATATAGCTAGGCCGCCTGTCGAATTTCGTTGCGATCGGAGACCGTCTGGTACCCGAACGTTCGATAGTAGCGGCACCGTAATCGGTCTACCGTCGGACGGTTATCGGTGTTCTAAAAATCATTGCCGCGCTGCCTGTTTTCCCTCTCATCTCCGGTAAACCACTCTTCACAGCCACGTACCCGTTCCCGCGTGCGGAATCGTTCGAATCCGACCCCACGGTTGGATCCGGAACGAAATTCCGGTTAACCTAGCCCCCCCTTTGCCTATAAATAGACCCCTCCTATTATTTTGGGACAACCTACCACCCTCTACCTCGAGATCCGTGCCCGAAACCGTAGCCTCTTCCACTCTCTCTCTGCTCCCTCCCTCCACTGCGCAGCCGCCGGCCCGCCCCAGCCCGGATTGGGCCCTCTCGGGCCCATCTGGCCGGCCGCCGCCGTGGCCCGAGCAACCTGCTCCCGAGGCTCCCTCTCCGCAGCAGCAACGCCCGCAGCCCCATGCCAAGCGGAGGAGCCGAGCTGCCCCGTCGGCCCCACCTCCGGTCGCCGCTCGCCAGCGCCCCTCCTCTCGCCGGAGCGCCTCCCTCCGCTGACTAGGTCGCCCCTCGCCCATTCCCGCTCTGCTCTTCTCCCGTCTTCCTCCTCTCACCTCCCCCTCTCTAGTTCAAGGTCCCTCGCACGAGCACCCAAGGCCTCGAGCGCCGGATCTGCAAAGTAGACACCGGGATCACGTCGGGCAGGCCGGATCTACCGCCTCCGCCGCCCGGAGCTCTTCGGCCGTCGTCGCTTGGGTCGGCCAGCAGCCGCCGCCCCTGGCTCGTCCCGAGAGGACCGGTCGCGAGGAGCACGACGCCATGGCCAGGGCCACCAACCCACTCGGCTGGGCCTCGCAGCCGGCGCAGCTCGAGTGCGCTGCCTCCTCCCGCGGCCCAGATGGCCAGGCCGGCCCAGCACCAGCTCCAGGCGAGCTCCTGTGCACCAGCAGACCACCGAGGCCCAGCTTCGACCATCCCTCCAACCGGCCCAAGGCCCCCCTAAAGGTGAGCTATCCCTGCCCCCCCAGCGCACCTTATTGTATTGCACCCCGTTCGGCCCATTAGTGATTTAGCTAGATTTAGGAATTAATATCAATTCTAGGAAAATATACGTATTTTAGATCGCCCGTAGTTAAATAACCGTAAGTCGGATCGTGATGAGTTGTATATGGTTTTGGTGTAGAATGTCGCGTAGAATCGATTTCACAACTTGCATATTTGTTTGACGTGTTTTAGCGTGTCGTATGATTAGAAACGTGTGCTGTTCCAATAGGTTTCGTCCCGTTTTATTTTCTCGTGCGAGTCCGGTTTGCCCGTATGCCGTAGGTTTAATGTCCATGTTTTAGGAACCACTTTTCCATGTATTTTAGAGTAAACGTTGGTATTTTTGCGTTTAGGGATTGCCGCTAGTATATTTATCCGTGTATAGGTTATTATCTCGCAATTACGTGTGGCATTATTTTTGTTGTGCAGCACCACATATTTTATATGTTTTCGGGGTAGAAAAATCCATGGGATTTTTCTGTGCAATTTGTTTTAGCATTAGAGCAAGTTAGTTCCCGCGATATTTTGCTATGTTTCCCTCTTGTCTTTTTCTTAGGATTTATTCCGTGCTTCATTTGATTAAGTTGTCAACTAGGGAGTTGTTCTTTGATGTTTACTCTAGCCCCTGGTATTTTTAGTTGCAATAGAAATGCATGTTAGGTGTGGTTTGCTTGCTCTCAAGTTGCTAGAAATAGTGCTGATTTGGAGGAGCTGAAATATTTCTAAGTCTGAGATCTGTTATATTTTGTTGTTGTCTTGTCTTGCTTGTATCTTGTGATCTGTAGCTCTCTTGAGGTTCGTGCAATGGAGTAAGTTGTAGACCTTGTGATTCTCTAGCATGTTCTGTTTTTTCATGCCATTTTGAGTCCTGTAGTATATGGTTTTGCTGCTGTCAATATGGCTTCAGATCGAAAACTGCACTTTCATGAAGTGTAATTTTCACTAAGTCTGAAATAGTGTGTGAGATGCCATTTTGTGACTTCTTTTCCTAGTGTTCCTTGATGCCATGCTAGTTGTTGTTAGTTGTTTGTTGTAGTGCTTCTTGCCCTCTATCGTGTTATGCCTTGTTGGGGCCATTTGGATTTGTGTAGCCCATAGATGTGGGGTGTAGAAAGTGCTATGTGGCTGATTTTGGCAGATTGTAGTGATTTCTTGTTTTGCAAGTAGTTGTTGATCCGTAGCTCCGATTTGATCATGTCCTATATGAAACTTGCTTAGAATCTCGTGTAGTTTCATTTTCTCTTGCTGGTTGTATGTTTTGAAGTGCTCGTGGCCGTCGTTGCACACATTTTGCATTCATGCCATCATATCTTGCGGTGCTTGTATCTTTTGAATTGTAGCTCCGTTGGAGATGATCTCTATGTGTAAATTTCTTGTAACGACGCGTAGAATCATGTGAGCCCATTTGTTTTGCTGTTTAAAAATTAATTAAATGTGTTAGTTCAGATCTGGAAAGAATTGTAAATTAACATGTGAGGTCGTCTCGGAGGTGCTATAAGTCATTTCCAACCTCATTTAAAATGCCTAGATAGGTAGTTTAATTATGCTTCACCTCTTGCCATGTTTAACCATATTTAATATTGCCGTGTATCTAATCGGGATAGAACTAAATAATTAAACGTAGAGTTTCGTCAATATGCAACTCGTTGCATATTGGACTTCACTTAATGTGTAGTGTTTGTTTGTCGTGAATTGTCATCCCGTGTCTTGCATGTGTTCAACTGCTCATGCATCATTTGTGTTGTGCTTCGTGTGGTGAATATCGTGTGTTGATTTGTGTTTCCGGTTTCCTCCGTCTCGATAGAGTTCCGCAAGCGTGTCGGAAAGTGAGGACCTGTTCGACTACGTCGGTTCGTCTGCTTCACGGAGCCATTTTTCTTCCAAGCGGGATCTCACGCAAGATGACCATTTCCCCAGATACCATTACTATCATTGCCATGCTAGTTTTACCGCTTCTATCGATTATGTCTCGTTGCCTACCACATGTTAAATATCAGCCCCTCAACAATGCCATGATAACCTTCAACCTGTTCGACCTAGCAAACCACTGATTGGCTATGTTACCGCTTGCTTAACCCTGTGTTAGCGTTGCTAGTTGTAGGTGCAGTTGCTTCCATGTGAGAACATGGGTTCCTTGTTATATCACTATATTAATGCTATTTAGTTTAATGCACCTATATACTTGGTAAAAGGTGGAAGGCTCGGCCTTTCTAGCCTGGTGTTTTGTTCCACCTTTGCCCCTTAGTTTCGGCTACCGGTGTTATGTTCCATAATTGAGTGCTCCTAACACGATCGGGGTTGTTATGGAGACCCCCTTGATAATTCGTTTTAGATTAAAGCTGGTCTGGCAAGGACCAACATTGGTTCTACATTTTCCCAACATAATAATTCTGATAATACTGAAATACATAGGGAGTTAGCGCTACCCGAGGAGTAATTCTACATAATACAAGGGGGCCAATGCTGATGGTGTTGGTCCCAAAAGGGCAGACTACGGGGCCACCACGGGGCAACTCGAGGTTTGGTAGCTGTAGGCTTTTCCATCCGTCGTGTCCTGAGAACGAGATACGCGGCTCCTATCGGGTTCGTCGACACGTCGGGCAGCCTTGCTGGATTAGTTTTACCTTTGACGAGATATCTTGTGCATCGGGATTCCGGTGATGCTTTGGGTAATCTCAGAGTTGAGGTTTTCCACTAAGGAATCCGACGAGATCGCGAGTGTCGTGATCGAGGATTTCTATGCGGCTTGTGGTAATTTGTGATGGACTAGTTGGAGCACCCCTGCAGGGTTAAATCTTTCGGAAAGACGTGCCCGTGGTTATGTGGCAACGTGGAAACTTTGTTTAACACTGGTTCTAGATAACTTGAAGTTAACTTAATTAAAACATGCCAACTGTGTGCATAACCATGACTGTCTCTTTCGTGAGTTCCTTCTCCGATCGAGGACACGGTGGGGTTATGTCTGACGTAGGTAGGTGCTCAGGGTCATTCATCTGATCATCAGTAGACACGTCCGCTATGCGTAGATCTTCCCCCTCTTATTTCTTGTACTCGTAAGTTTAGCCACCAAATATATGCTTAGCCGCTGCTGCAACCTCACCACTTAACCATGCCTCACCCATTAAGCTTTGCTAGTCTTGATACCTTTGGAAATGAGATTGCTGAGTCCCCTGTGGCTCACAGATTACTACAACACTAGTTGCAGGTACAGGTAAAGGTTACTTTACGCGAGCGCATTGATTGTTCGTTTGGAGTTGCTTCTTCTTCTTCTTCTTCATTGATCTAGAACGGGTTCCAGGCCGGCAGCCTGGGATAGCAAGGATGGACGTCGTTCTTCTTTTCTTGTTTGTTTTCGTCCGTAGTCGGACGCTTCTCTTCTTCATGATGATTATGTATTTGTATTGCTGTGACTCCGATGTAGCTTGTGGCGAGTGTAAGCCAAATTCTATATATATATATCTCATCTTTTCTTTACATGTACTTGCAACGATATCCATTCTTTCGACACGACGAGATGCGCTTCTATCCCTGAGAAGGGCCCCATGCCAAATTGAGGATAGGGTCGTATCTTGGGCGTGACAAGTTGGTATCAGAGCAGTACCGACCTAGGAGCCCCCTTGATTGATCGAACTTGGCTGAGTCGAGTCTAGTGAAAAACTGCTTTGAGTCTAGTTATATATTGGAGAGTAGGATTCTTTTTTCTCCTCTTCTATGCTCTGGTGAGGAATCTTGACGTAATAATTTAATTCTACTCCTCTTCTCACTCAATTTTTTTGAGGATCACGCGGATATTTTTGGAATTTTTATGATGGTGATGTGATGGAGTTCTGTCTTTGTGCCTCCTGCCTGACTTGATTTTCTTCCGGGGAGTTGAGCTCCAGGTGATTCTTGAGCACATCGTTATCATTCAGATTTCTTAGTATCTTAGAACGAAGGATGTTCGTAATTGCTTCAATACTAGTAGTGGCGAGATAACCCCGATGTCCCCAGTACTGGTGGAGATTGTTCGGGTGTACTGCCATACTTTGTATCGTTGTGATCACGAGGGTCTGTAGTAGATGAAGGTCGGAGATTCTGGTTGTGTGTTGACGGATGTGATACATGTGACGGGTTAGTATAGGAGTTATGTGAATATTACTCCTTGTATCCGTGTACCAGATTGCATGACCAGAATTTTTTGGAATTCATAGGTGGGAATTCAAGTAGTTGCTTATAGGACAATCTTCCAACAAATGCATGATGTTAGGTTGGGGTTCGACATCTAGTGGATTCGTTTGTTGACGATCGACTTACAACGGTTCTCGTCATGTCTTAGAGAGTCCTTGTAGCTTGCTACGACTCGGGGACGCTTCGTATGTCGGGTGCACTGCCTTGCACTTGATGTCTACTGTAAGGATCGAGCCCGTGCGATCCTGTCCACGAAAATATCGGACGAAATCTTTCTCATGAGTTTGTTCTGGCTTGTTTCATAAGCCTTACCCGTTGTTTTGTTGGAATATGGTAATTCGTGTTGCTTCGATGTCAAGTGGTGATTTCAGATCTTTCCTAAGTGGTGTTCTCTTATTCTTATGAGAGTATTAATTCTGTTGCTCAAATCAGGTTGTCATATCAATTCTTGACAATCAGAGTTGTCATGTTAATTCTTTTCAACCGGTGTGTTTCTGTGCAAGTGAATTCAATCCTCTCTAATTTTTGCAAGATCTTTCTCTCATTTTATTCCGGAGTTCATCTCATCTAGCCCAAGTTGTCTTTGGTTTTCCCCGCCCTCCCGCCCTTTTCTTCGGTGATTGGATTTCATCCAAGTGCATTCATTTCATTGTTGCTTCCGCTATCTTGTTTCGTTTTGTATCCAGTGGTTCATTGTGAAGAATCTCAGGAGCTTCGTGTTTATATTTATTCAATCTTGTCATCTTTTCCGGTGAATTTAATTCAGTTGTCCGTGTTCATCATATCCTTGTCATCCTTGTAAATTCTTTCCCATGTTGGAAATTCTTTTCAGGCTATCTTGTTATTAATTTCTCTCTCTCTTTATCTGGAGTGTTAACGATATTTTAGAAGTTCTGGTTTTCAATCCTTCAGTTATTTCGAGGTGCTAACCTCATGTAGTTTTCTTATACCGGTGCAATATCTCTTGTTCTAGCAATCTTTTCAACGGTGGTTTCTTCGAGTGGGCCCATAACCCACAGGTTTTTTTTCCCAGGATCTTATATGGCTCTTGTTATTTTTGGCAGAGATCCTTAATTCTTTTCAACTATGACATAAGTATGAATTTCTTCAGTCATATGCCTTCTCCAAGATCTATTCCGGACTGTCTCAGTATTCTTGGTGTTGTTCCTCGTCATCATTCTCAGCTTGCAAATGTGAAGGGGTGTTTCTCTCAAATCTTTGTCCATTCTCTTGGAGATTCATCATTTCAGCTTCGTGTTATCATCTTGAATTTGTTCCCAATCACGAGTAATCCCTTTCTTTCTATCTGGTGCATTTCTGAGTTGTTTTTATTTCTTGATCCTCCGAAGGCCATCAGTTTAGAAGATTCTTCGTTCTCAGCTTTCAGCCTTCATCCTCAATTCTTCTCAATTGTGTCTCTTCGTTCGTCTCTCGGTTATTTCGGTGCCTTGTTCTATTTTTTCTCAAGTGGCTCACGATCTCTTCTTTATCATGTATCTCCATTGTTCATGGTTGCCTCATTCATTTCAATTCTCACCGGTGCCTCTTTCAAGATTTCTTCTAGTTTGTGCTCATATATCTCCTTAATCATTTCAAGAAGATTAACTGGTTTTCTAAATCCGTTGCTTGTCATTAGTTTAACTTTATGAAGGATAAGCATAACATAATTCTTACTCTTGTTCATAGTAATCTGAATTCTTCTTCCGGAGTGGCTCATGATATCAATTCTTCCCCATGTGCTTATCTTTCTTTTCCGGAGTTCCAAGTTCTTTTAAGTATCTCTTTGCGAGGCTTCATCTAAATCTTGGCCAGGTCATAATCTTATTCTTTTCTACCTTCATATCGTTGCATCATTCATATGTATACAGAGGTCCTTCGTGGTGGTTCATCAAGGTTTCCATCCATTCTCAAGTGTTCTTCAAGATTCTTTTTGGAGAACCTCAAGTTTTCTCATCTTGCATTTCCAAGTGCATTTGTTCTTCCTTTATCCTTTGAGGTGGTAGTATAGCATTCTTCTTAGTGTAGGAGTTTCGAAGAGATTTCCTTTCAAGAATGAGATAATTAAACCCACCAATTCTATGATCATGAGATAATTGCAACCCATGATTTCTTCATTGAGCTATCTTGGTTTGGATTTCACCTAAAGCTTTTCCTATGGATTGTTGCTATCATGGTGCTTGTCATTAATCCAAGTTCTCAATGTATCCTCCTGGTGTAAGAAATTGTTCATATCTTGTTTCTCCCAAACAATCCTTGTTTCTATTAGTGGCTGGTTGTCACTTCATTAGTTTGAAAAGGTTTCCATAAGCCCACTTCTATCTTGTTCTTTTCGTTGTTGTTTTCCAACAACTCCATCCAATTCTTCTTGCAAGGATGCTTGCCAAGTTCATTGGAGTTAGTAGTTGTCATTCTCTCTTCATTCTCTTCTTCCGTATGAGCTAGTTCCTATTCTATTGTTCCAGAGGCTTTGTGTTGTTGCTCTTTCGGGTCAATCATGTTGTTCTATCAAGATCATGGTGTTCCCTTGTTCTATTTAGTTGTTTGTAATGAAAATGTCTAATTCTTCCATCTTATCGAATTTTTTGTCCCATTTTCCTACCGAAGTGCTGCCGAAATTTTTCGTGAATTCTTTCTTCTTTCTCATATCATTCCTCATCTCTTTGCAACCTTCAAGGATTATTGGTTTCACTCGTTTGTCAAAGAAGCGACTAAGTTTTTACCTATTGCTTTCTCGTCCTCTCCCCCTTTCATTCTTGGATCTCGGGGCGAGATCCTCTTGTAGTATAGGAGAGTTGTGACAGCCCAAGACCGACGTTCCAGAAGATTCCCCTTCTATTCCGTTTTTGTCGTGTGTCTATTTTCTTTTGTCGCATCATCATCGTATCATGCGCATCATCTGCATTGCATCGGCATCTCCGTTGCCGCCAGTTTTCAAAACTTGCATCCGTTGATAGTTGCCGGTTCTCGTCGTTGTCCGTTCTGAGCCCGACCACACACGCACGCGCCCGCGACATCGTCAAACCCTGTTTTAAAAGTGTGTTGGAAACTTTCTCTGATCGCGGTGAAACTTGGCATGCGGTCGTGATTAGTTATAGCTAGGCCGCCTGTCAAATTTCGTCGCGATTGGAGACCGTCTGGTACCCGAACGGTCGACCGTAGCGGCACCGTATTCAGTCTACCGTGTGACGGTTATCGGTGTTTTAAAAATCATTGCCGTGCCGCCCGTTTTCCCTCTCGTCTCCGGTAAACCACTCTTCACAGCCACGTACCCCTTCCCGCGTGTGGAATCGTTCGAATCCGACCCCACGGTTGGATCCGGAACGAAATTCTGGTTAACCAACCCCCCCTTTTGCCTATAAATAGACCCCTCCTATTATTTTGGGACAGCCTACCACCCTCTACCTCGGGATCTGCGCTCGAAACCCTAGCCTCTTCCACTCTCTCTCTCTCCTCCCTCCCTCCACTGCGCAGCCGACGGCCCGCCCCAGCCCGGATTGGGCCCTCTCGGGCCCATCTGGCCGCCCACCGCCGTGGCCCGAGCTCCCTGCTCCCGAGGCTCCCTCTCCCGCAGTAACAGCGCCCGCAACCCCGTGTCAAGCGGAGGAGCCGAGCTGCCCCGTCGGCCCCGCCTCCGGCCGCCGCTCGCCGGCGCCCCTCCTCTCGCCGGAGCGCCTCCCGCCGCTGACCAGGTCGCCCCTCGCCCATTCACGCTATGCTCTTCTCCCGTGTCCCTCCTCTCACCTCCCCCTCTCTAGTTCAAGGTCCCTCGCATGAGCACCCATGGCCTTGAGCGCTGGATCTACAGAGCAGTCGCCGGGATCAGGTCAGGCAGGCCAGATCTGCCGCCTCCGCCGCCCGGAGCTCTTCGGCCGCCGTCGCTTGGGTCGGCCAACAACCGCCGCCCCTGGCTCGTCCCGAGAGGACCGGTCGTGAGGAGCACGACGCCGTGGCCAGCGCCACCAACCCACTCGGCTGGGCCCCGCAGCCGGCCGAGCTCGAGTGTGCTGCCTCCTCCCGCGGCCCAGATGGCCAGGCCGGCCCAACACAAGCTCCAGGCGAGCTCCCCTGCACCAGTAGGCCACCGAGGCCCAGCTTCGAGCATCCCTCCAACCGGCCCGATGCCCCCCCTAAAGGTGAGCTATCCCTTGCCCCCCGAGCGCACCTTATTGTATTGCACCCCGTTCGGCCCATTAGTGATTTAGCTAGATTTAGGAATTAATATCAATTCCAGGAAAATATATGTATTTTAGATCGCCCGTAGTTTAATAACCATAAGTCGGATCGTGATGAGTTGTATATGGTTTTGGAGTAGAATTTCGCGTAGAATCTGATTTCACAACTTGCATATTTGTTTGACGTGTTTTCGCGTGCCATATGCCTAGAAACGCGTGCTGTTCCAATAGGTTTCGTCCCGTTTTATTTTCTCGTGCGAGTCCGGTTTGCCCGTATGCCGTAGGTTAAATGTCCATGTTTTAGGAACCACTTTTCCATGTATTTTAGAGTAGACGTTGGTATTTTTGCGTTTAGGGATTGCTGCTAGTTTATTTATCCGTGTATAGGTTATTATCTCGCAATTACGTGTGGCATTATTTTTGTTGTGCAACCCCACATATTTTATATGTTTTCGGGGTATTTTTCTGTGCAATTAGTTTTAGCATTAGAGCAAGTTAGTTCGTGCGATATTTTTCTATGTTGCCCTCTTGTCTTTTTTGTAGGATTTATTCCGTGCTTCGTTTGATTAAGTTGTCAACTAGGGAGTTGTTCTTTGATGTTTACTCTAGCCCCTGGTATTTTTAGTTGCAATATAAATGCATGCTAGGTGTGGTTTGCTTGCTCTCAAGTTGCTAGAAATAGTGCTGGTTTGGAGGATCTGAAATATTTCTAAGTCTGAGATCCATTATATTTTGTTGCTGTGTTGTCTTGTTTGTATCTTGTGATCTGTAGCTCTCTTGAGGTTGGTGCAATGGAGTAAGTTGTAGACCTTGTGATTCTCTAGCATGTTGTGAATTTTCATGCCATTTGGAGTCCTGTAGCTTATGGTTTTGCTGCAGTCAATATGGCTTCAGATCGAAAACTGCACTTTCATGAAGTGTAATTTTCACCAAGTCTGGAATAGTGTGTGAGATGCCATTTTGAGACTTCTTTTCCTAGAATTCCTTGATTCCATGCTAGTTGTTGTTAGTTGTTTGTTGTAGTGCTTCTTGCCCTCTATCGTGTTATGCCATGTTGGGGCCATTTGGATTTGTGTAGCCCGTAGATGTGGGGTCTAGAAAGTGCTATGTGGCTGATTTTGGCAGATTGTAGTGATTTCTTGTTTTGCTCGTAGTTGTTGATCCGTAGCTCCGATTTGATTGTGTCCTATATGAAACTTGCTTAGAATCTCGTGTAGTTACATTTTCTGTTGCTGGTTGTATGTTTTGAAGTGCTCGTGGCCGTCGTTGCACACATTTTGCATTCATGCCATCATATCTTGCGGTGCTTGTATCTTTTGAACCGTAGCTCCGTTGGAGATGATCTCTATGTGTAAATTTCTTGTAACGACGCGTAGAATCACGTGAACGTATTTGTTTTGATGTTTAACAATTAATTAAATGTGTTAGTTCAGATCTGGAAAGAATTGTAAATTAACATGTGAGGTCGTCTCGGAGGTGCTATAAGTCATTTCCGACCTCATTTAAAATGCCTAGATAGGTAGTTTAATTACGCTTCACCTCTTGCCAACCACATTTAATATTGCCGTGTATCTAATCGGGATAGAACTAAATGATTAAACGTAGAATTTCATCAATATGCAACTTGTTCTATATTGGCCTTCACTTAATGTGTAGTGTTTGTTTGACGTGAATTGTCGTGTCGTGTCTTGCATGTGTTCAACTGCTCATGCATCATTTGTGTTGTGCTTCGTGTGGTGAATATCGTGTGTTGATTTGTGTTTCCGGTTTCCTCCCTCTCGATAGAGTTCCGCGAGCGTGTCGGAAAGTGAGGACCCGTTCGACTACGTCGGTTCGTCTGCTTCACGGAGCCATTTTTATTCCAAGCGGGATCTCAGGAAAGATGACAATTTCCCTAGATACCATTACTATCATTGCCATGCTAGTTTTACCGCTTCTATCGATTATGTGTCGTTGCCTACCACACGTTAAATATCAGCCCCTCAACAATGCCATGATAACCTTCAACCTGTTCGACCTAGCAAACCACTGATTGGCTATGTTACCGCTTGCTTAACCCTGTGTTAGCGTTGCTAGTTGCAGGTGCAGTTGCTTCCATGTGACAACATGGGTTCCTTGTTATATCACCATATTAATGCTATTTAATTTAATGCACCTATATACTTGGTAAAAGGTGGAAGGCTCGGCCTTTCTAGCCTGGTGTTTTATTCCACCTTTGCCCCCTTAGTTTCGGCTACCGGTGTTATGTTCCATAATTGAGCGCTCCTAACATGATCGGGGTTGTTATGGGGACCCCCTTGATAATTCATTTTAAATTAAAGCTGGTCTGGCAAGGCCCAACATTGGTTCTACATTTCCCAACATAATAATTCTGATAATTCTGAAATGCATAGGGAGTTAGCGCTACCCGAGGAGTAATTCTACATAATACAGGGGGGGCCCAGTACTGATGGTGTTGGTCCCAAAATGGCGGACTGCGGGGCCACCACGGGGCAACTCGAGGTTTGGACCTGTTGGCTTTTCCATCCGTCGTGTCCTGAGAACGAGATACGTGGCTCCTATCGGGTTTGTCGACAAGTCGGGCGGCCTTGCTGGATTAGTTTTACCTTTGACGAGATATCTTGTGCATCGGGATTCCGGTGATGCTTTGGGTAATCTCAGAGTTGAGGTTTTCCACTAAGGAATCCGACGAGATCGTGAGTGTCGTGATCGAGGATTTCTATGCGGCTTGTGGTAATTTGTGATGGACTAGTTGGAGCACCCCTGCAGGGTTAAATCTTTCGGAAAGACGTGCCCGTGGTTATGTGGCAAGGTGGAAACTTTGTTTAACACTGGTTCTAGATAACTTGAAGTTAACTTAATTAAAACATGCCAACTGTGTGCATAACCATGACTGTCTCTTTCGTGAGTTCCTTCTCCGATCGAGGACACGGTGGGGTTATGTCTGACGTAGGTAGGTGCTCAGGGTCATTCATCTGATCATCAGTAGACACGTCCGCTATGCGTAGATCTTCCCCCTCTTATTTCTTGTACTCGTAAGTTTAGCCACCAAATATATGCTTAGCCGCTGCTGCAACCTCACCACTTAACCATGCCTCACCCATTAAGCTTTGCTAGTCTTGATACCTTTGGAAATGAGATTGCTGAGTCCCCTGTGGCTCACAGATTACTACAACACCAGTTGCAGGTACAGGTAAAGGTTACTTTACGCGAGCGCATTGATTGTTCGTTTGGAGTTGCTTCTTCTTCTTCTTCTTCATCGATCTAGGACGGGTTCCAGGCCGGCAGCCTAGGATAGCAAGGATGGACGTCGTTCTTCTTTTCTCATTTGTTTTCGTCCGTAGTCGGACCCTGCTCTTCTTCATGATGATTATGTATTTGTTGTGCCGTGACTCTGAGGTAGCTTGTGGCGAGTGTAAGCCAAATTCTATATATATATATCTCATCTTTTCAGTACATGTATTTGCAATGATATCCATTCTTGCGACACGACGAGATGCGCTTCTATCCCTGACAAGGGTCCCGTGCCAAATCGAGGATAGGGTCGCATCTTGGGCGTGACACTTAGCCATTCAATATTAGCTAGGAGGGGAAAGTGTATGGGTTTCATGGAAATATCAGGAGGAAATTATTTCAGTGGTAGGCAGCGAGCATATGACAAAGGAAACGTGAATCTAAGCATAACAAGGCTAGAGATGGTATCAAGGTCACGGTCATCTTGCGTGTGATGTCTTCAGCTTGGAACTGCTATTGTTCGTCCTGCACGTACTCTCCCGACTCCACGTACTCGCTCTCCGATCTCGGTGCTACCCAAGATAAAAATAGCAGCTAATGAACAACAACACAACATGATGCAACAAACACATGATGCGTGAGATGAGAATGAAGCACACATCTCTATTCTAGTCACTTGCATATGCATGGGAAGAAAAGACAAACTTCTGGATAGAACTTCTCTCTAAGCTATCTTGACATGCGTCAAGATGACATGAACAGGTGCATCACGAGAAAACGATGCAAAAACATATAAAGAACGTTGAGAACGGAGCTACGGATCAACGGGAAACTACGAAACAAGATATGGAGTCCTACGGACCAAATCCATCACAAGAACACTCCAATGGCACACTTCTGGTATTCCCAGGTTGCCACATGATCAATCAAACAAGTATAGGTGGGGAGGTGCAAAGAAACTCACCACACCACCAACTATGCACTCACAAGCATCAAAACAACAAAACTATGCATTATGTCCTAAACAACAACATAGCAGTTTGAGAGCAACATGCAAAGCACCTACAACCACCCAAATGCGCCAAACAAGATATGTGGCAAAAGCTATTCAAAAGCTCTACAAGCATGAGCAAAAGATAATACAAAGGAGTTACACACAGAAAGATCTACAGGTGCTAACTTGGACAAAAATATCAGATTTCAGGGACTTAGTGAAAATCTCACATTCTCACGAGCTGTTTACACTCTGAAGCATTTTGACAGCCCTCAAAACAATATCTACAGGAAGTCAAAGTGCATGAATTTCTACAGAGAGATAGACAAACACAAAAGCTCCAACTCTCTAATTGATTGCAAGGGCTGATTCCCAACACATGAACTTTTGCAATCACAACTACAAGGCAAGAAAATATCAGTAGTTTCTCAGATATGATTTTCACTAAGCTGACAATTTCAGCCACATGCCTACTTTGAAAAAGCACAACTTGCACGTACAAACTCCTAAGCATAAAACAAAACCACCATGATGTAGAGGGATTCACCCACTACTGCCACATCAAGGAAACATCCTCTTAGGCTCATCACATCACATGGCACCAAGCTCTAAACATAGATCAAAACAGAACAATGACATTCCCAGAAAGTGTTCCAAAGGGAAATATGCTTCCACCAATGGATTCCTGGGATGATTCTACCCCAAAAACATATATAATACCTAGGTACCTGCATAGAACAAATAGGCACAAAGTTGAAAGGAAAAACTACATGGAATCACATAGTCACAAATAGTGCCATATCACATGTGTTTCTCACAAGCTCATCACCTACACATGCACTTGCACACACTCAAAACTCCAATGGTGCACATGAGTGTTGGACCTCATGTATGTGTGACCTAGAACATGACCATACACACTCACATACATGCTAGCATCATCAAGTGCTCATGCACACACACCTACACATGCTAGGCTCCAAACACACACATACTTACACTCACACCACTATCACTAACACACACACATACATGCTTGCACACAAGTTCGCACTAAGGCAAAACCATGCCTTGGGCATGTGTGTGTCATACTCACACATGCACACACACACACACAACTCCAATGCTAGTGAGCTCACACTCACATGGCCATCCACACAAGCACACACATGGGTGTGCTTGCAACCACAACAACACTCTACTCCTACACAAGCACTAGTGCACATATGCACACCTACACATGGTCACATACACCTACACAAGAACTTGGGTGCTTGCACCACACAAGCACACTCCACACATGGAAGCTTGCACACACATTAACACCCTACACACATGCACTAGCACCACTAAATCCCTACACATGCACACAAACTAAACAAGGGGAAAACCTACTGGTTGTGAGGCAAAAACCACCAACTTGCTGTCCAAGCATTACCCAAGCAACAAACAATAAAACATCAAAAGAAAAATAAAGAAAAACAAAAGGGGTAGCTTGGGGGGTCAAACCCAAGACCTACTGCACTCCACACACTAGCACAACCACTGGGCTATCACCTCTGGCTCGGTCGTCTGGCTATCCGGGGAGGAAGAGGGAAGGAGGACGCACGACTGCTCACCTAGCTATGAATGGACAAGGCCCCGTCGAGGGAGAGAGCTGCCGACGACGAGTGCTGTGGGAGGTTGCCATAGAGGAAGTAGCCGAAGCAGAGAAGGCGCCGGCGTCGAGGGAGGGCGTCGGAAGCAGCTCCCCACGTTATTCCAACGGGAATGGAACCCCGCCGTGCTCTGCTTGTGCCTGAACCGCTCGGGCAAGAAGGGTCGGCACTGGATCGCCGGCGCCGAACTTACCAGGAGGAGGCCATGGCGTCGAGCTGCTCGGGATCGCCCCTGGCGGCGCCAAGAGAGAGAGAGAGAGGGGAGGAAAACGAGGAACCCTAGAGCTGGAGAGGACGGTGGGCGGCTTTTATCGCCTCGGGGGGACGAGCTGGAGCCCCAGGATCGAGGCATGGTGTATCAGTGGTGGAGGCTTGGTCGTACAGTGGTGACGCCAGCGGGAGGTAGGGGACGGTCGTGGAGCTGGGGTGGATAACGAGAGGAGGGAGGAAAATGGGCCAGCGAGGGGGAGATGGGCTCCTGTTGGCGCCAGATAGAGAGGAAGAAAACCCTGGGGTTTTCCTATTTTAAAACAAAGCCAAGAAACAATTAACTCCTCAGAAAAATTACGGCTCCAAAAATAAAAATAAAAATGCCCCTGGTCATAAGGAATTATGACCTATTTAAATAAAATGAAAAGATAATTTGTGGAGCAAAGAAATATTTACAAATAGAATTAAATAACCTGTTTTGTGAATATCTACCCCTCTCAAACATAGATTCAAATCACATTAAACCTAGCACCACATCCACCACAAATCACTCTAAAATATAAACATTTTTGAACCAGTGTTAGAGCAAGTAAAACTTGATCTTGAGAAATAGAGAAAGGTGGGTTTTGAAACCTAGTTGAAATCTAGCATAGTTGAACCCAACTTTCAAACACCACTCATCATCACATGCACATCAACATCACATAACACATTCATGGATCAACAACAACAACAAACACAATGGAGGCATGAATGATATGGATGCATGAATGCAAAGGGGAACAAGGTATGATCACATGAAATAACACATGGCAATATCTCACAAGGCAAAGACATCATGGACCCACATACATGAAGGTTCCAAATATGGCAAGTTACACTCTGGGGCCTTACAAACTCTCCCACACTACAAAAAGATCTCGCCCCGAGATCTAGGACTGAAAGAACTCTTGGAATTCGGAACGGAGGTGATCCTCGCGTTCCCAAGTGGCCTCTTTATCGGAATGGTGTAACCACTGCACCTTGAGAAACTTGATAGACTTGTTGCGGGTCTTGTGCTCAGTCGCCTCGAGAACTGCAACTGGATGCTCACGATAGGATAGGTCGGGCTGAAGGTCGATGTCTTGAAGATGAACTGTCCTCTCGGGAGTCTTGAAGCATCTCCGGAGCTGAGATACATGGAACACGTCATGCACATTTGCAAAGTTGGAAGGGAGCTCAAGTTGATACGCAAGGCCGCCTCTCTTGCCAACAACTCTGAAAGGACCAACGAAACGAGGAGCAAGCTTGCCTTTGATGCCAAAATGCTGTGTGCCCTTCATAGGAGACACTTTGAGATAGACGAAGTCATCGAGCTCATAAGACATGTCACGATGCTTGCTATCATAGTAGCTCTTCTGACGGGACTGCGCTGCTCTGAGATTATCCCGAATGACCCGACACACCTCTTCAGCTTCTTCGATCAAGTCATTCCCAAGAATCTGACGCTCGCCGGTCTCGGACCAGTTGAGCGGGGTACGACACTTCCTGCCATAGAGAATCTCAAACAGATCTTTGCCTGAACTAGCTTGATAACTGTTGTTATACGAGAACTCAGCGAAAGGTAGGCAGTCTTCCCACTTCATGCCAAAAGAGATAACACATGCTCTCAACATATCCTCAAGGACCTGATTGACTCTCTCCACTTGCCCACTAGTCTGAGGATGAAAATTTGTGCGGAATCGTATCTTCGTACCCATCGCAGACTGAAAAGAGTCCCAGAACTTGGAAGTGAAGGTACTTCCGCAATCCGAAGAAATGAACATGGGCACGCCGTGCAAAGATACTATCCTCAAAGTGTGCAGCTCTGCAAGCTGAGCTGCCGAGATGGATTCCTTGACTGGAAGAAAATGAGCCACTTTACTCAACTTGTCGATGACGACAAAGATGGCATCGTTACCCTTCTTAGACTTCGGAAACCCGATGACGAAATCCATCTCAATATGGTTGAAATTCCACTCGAGAATGGGCAATGGATGCAAAAGACCTGCTGGACGTTGATGCTCTGCTTTCACCCTTCGACATACATCACATTCATTTACGAACTGAGCAATCTCACGCTTCATCCGATTCCACCAGAAGGTCTGTTTCAAGTTCTGATACATCTTGGAACTTCATGGATGTATTGAGAGCAGAGAGTTATGAGCTTCTTCCATGATAACCTTTCTGAGATCACATTTCGGAACGACAAGACGATCCTGAAAGAATAATGTGTCTCTGGCATCAACACTGAGACACTTATATTTGGGAACTCCCTTTGCCAAGCCAATCTTGACTTTCTTCACCATTGCATCAAGAAGTTGTGCTGCTCAGACCTGCTCTTCCAAGGTAGGAGAGATCTGAAGATTAGCAAGAAATCCCTGAGGTACTAACTGAGGGTTGAGCTTCCTGAAAGACTCACAAAGGTCAGGTTGGAGAGGCTTTAGAATGAGACTGTTGCAGTAAGCCTTCCTGCTCAAAGCATCTGCCATGACATTAGCTTTGCCTGGAGTATACTCAACGCTCGGATTAAAATCTTGGAGCATCTCCAGCAAACGAGTTTGCCGAAGATCCAGGTTAGGCTGGGTGAAGATGTACTTGAGACTCTTGTGATCGATGAACACTTCAACCTTTCGTTCCAACAAGAGGTATTTCCAAGTCATGAGAGCATGTACCACTGCCGCCAGCTCAAGATCATGCACATGATAATTCTTCTCACTTGGCTTCAACTGCCTCGAGGTATAAGCTACCACTTTCTTCTCTTGCATCAACGCATCACCAAGACCTTGAAGAGAGGCATCGTAGAACACTTGGTAAGGTTTGGAGTCATCAGGAGGAACCAAGACTGGAGTAGAGGTGAGCTTCTCTTTGAGTGTGTCGAAGGCCAACTAACACTTTGGAGACCAGACATACTTCACACCCTTCTAAAGAAGACTTGAGAGAGGCTTAGCAATCTTGGAGAAGTTCTCAACGAATCTTCTACAATAGCTTGCAAGCCCGAGAAAGCTTCAAAGCTGCTTCACATTTTGCGGAGGCTCCCACTGAACAATGGCCTGCACCTTCGACGGATCAACCTTGATGCCCTCGGCAGAGATGATGTGCCCAAGGTAGACAACTTCTTTCAACCAGAACTCACATTTGGGAAAATTGGCATAGAATTTATGCTCTCTCAGCTTATCAAGCACCAGCCTTAGATGTTCTTCATGCTCTTCCTCAGTTTCTGAAAATACCAGAATATCATCGAGATACACCAAGACGAATTCATTCTTGAACGGAGAGAATATGTAGTTCATCATTCGACAAAATGTCGGTGGAGCATTTGCTAGACCAAAAGACATGACCGTATACTCATACGAGCCAAAACTTGTCCTGAAAACAGTCTTTGGAATATCCTCTTCACGAATGCGAATTTGATGATAGCCCATCCTGAGATCGAGCTTGGAGAAGACCTTAGCCCCTTTTAACTGCTCGAACAACACATTAATGTTAGGAATTGGATACTTGTTTCTGATTGTATTCTTGTTCAATGGACGGTAATCGACACACAATCGGTCCGTGCCATCCTTCTTCTTGACAAACAACACTCCACAGCCCCAAGGAGACGAGCTTGGTCCGATCAGACCCAAACGCTCCTGCTGATCGAGTTGCCTCTTAATTTCCTTCAGCTCTTCTGGACCCAATTTGTACGACCATTTGCACACAGGCTCAGTACCCGGTTCAAGCTCAATAACGAATTCAACTTCTCGGTGCGGAGGCATTCCTGTCAGTTCTTCTCGAAACACATCTTCATATTCGCAGACCACTGGGACTTGCGAAATTGGAGAAATCTCACCCTTCTCATTTAAGGAAAATAGACGGATTGTGTCATCGCGCGCCGCGAAGATAATCACGTCCTCCGAAGAATGAGTTAGCTTCACTTCTTTAGCTTCACAATCAATAGATTCCTTGTTCATGGCCAACTAGTCCATACCAAGGATCAAATCAATGTCGGAATTGCCCAAGACATACGGAGAAGCCAGAAAAGCATAATCGCCCATCTTGACGGAGACATCATGAACTATAGAATTTGACCTCATCTGCGCACCCAGAGACACAACACCCAAAGGTCTATCCAAAATTGTCGAGGGGAAATCATGCTTGATGAAAAATGACTTTGACATAAAGCAATGCAAAGCACGAGAATCAAACAAGACTTTAGGAGGAAAATTATTGATTGAAAGGTTACCAATAATCACGTCTGAGGAGTTGTCTGCTTCAGCTGCGTTCACCATGTTGACTCTAGCAGATCTAGGGTTGAACTTCACGATAGCATTGCTTGGAGGTTTGCCTGGAGGAGGAGGCGGAAGACGCAGCTGAGAAGTGCACTTGTTGGCATAGTGACCCTTCTGCCCACACTTGTGACAAGTAACATCTGCCGGCTGACGGTACTGTGTCTGAGTTGGCCCTTGCTTCTGCTGCTGAAACCTCTGCTGGAAGGCTGCGTTGGGTGGGTGGGAAGAACCACGACCACCTGATTGCTTGAACTGCTGCGTGTGCCGAGGAGGAGGAGGAGACACCCAATACTTCTGTTTCTTCTGAACCACCTGAGTTGAGGAAGACGAGCTGGAATCTCCGAAGCGCTTCTTTGAATTCTCCACCCCGAGCAAAGCTGCCTCAGCCCTGAAAGCCAAGTTGTAGAACTTATCGAACTCCTCAGGATCGTGCAAAGCTAGGGCTAGCTGCAAATCCTCTTTCAAACCACCTCTCAACTGATAGATCTTGCTCTTCTGATCACGAATGTCCTGCAAGGCATATCGTGCTAGCTCGTGGAACTCAACGTTGTACTTGTACACGGAGTTAACACCTTGCTTCAAGCGCGTGAACTTCTCACGCATCTCCTCCACAAAGCTAGACGGACTGTAGTGGGACCTGAAGTCTCTACAGAACTCATCCCAAGTGATCACTCTGGCACCCTTGGAATCCTTCAACTGCTGCCACCAGATCGATGCTTGCCCCTTTAGGTGGAAAGTTGCAAACTTGACGAAATCCTCTGGACGGACATTGCTACACTCAAAGTGCTTGTTCATGTCGCAAATCCAATCCTCAACATCAAACGGCTGGTCACACGACGTGAAGGTCTTCGGCTGATTTGACAGGAACTGGCTCAGATTAGAAAACTGATTGCCACCATGGTTGAAGTTGCCTTGCTGCTGATTAGACCTCTCTTGCAACAACTGAATCAACATCTGAGTGTTTGCATTTGTAGCAGCCATCACCGCTTGCCAAGCCTCTGCAGGAGGAGGCGGCGGCGGAGGGTTTTCTGGTGGAGGGGGTGGTGGCGGCATGTCAGCACCCTCACGACCTGGATTCTAACGAGTTGGTGGAGCCATGCCGAAGACGGACAACACATTAGCCCATAGAATAAAATTGAAGGTAAAGCTGAATCAAAAAGGCAGGAATATCTGAATAGGAATATAGCAATTGCACTCGAACAAAATAGTAAGAATGCTTCCTCAAAGTGACTGTCGACAAAATTCTGATTAACACCACTTGCAAACCAAGTATGAGCTAAAACTGCTCGGAACAAACGTATGATCGAGATTTCATCCGATATCTTCGTGGATAAGATCGCACGGGCTCGAATTTACAGTAGCCATCCTGTGCAAGGTAGTGCACATGACTTACGAAGCATCCCCGAGTCGTAGCAAGCTACAAGGACTCTTTAAGACATAACGAGAACCGCTATAATACGACCGTGAACAAACGTACCCACTTTGTGTCGAATCCCAACCTCACATCATGCATCTGTAGGAAGATTGTCCTATAAGTCACTACTTGATATCTCACCTATGAATTCCCGAAATATCTGGTCATGCAATCTCGTACACGGATAGAAGGAGTACTATTCACACAACTCCTATACTAACCCATCCAATATATCACATCCGTCAACACATAACCAGAATCTCGGACCTTCATCTACTACACACCCTCGTGATCACAACGATACAAAGTATGGCAGTACTCCCGAACAATCTGCACCAGTACTGGGGACATCGGGGTTATCTCGCCACTACTAGTATTGAAGCAATTACGAACATCCTTCGTTCTGAGATACTCAGAAATCTGAATGATGGCGATGTGCACAAGAATCCCGTGGAGCTCAACTCCCCGGAAGATATCAAGGCAGACAGGAGGCACCAAGACAGAACTCCGTCACATCGATATCATATAGATTTCAAAATACCCGCGTGATCCTAAATTTTGTTTGAGCGAGAAGAGGAGTAGAATTAAGATTTCCTAAGTCGAGAACCTCACCAGAGCATGGAAGAGGAGAAAAAAGAAACCTACTCTCCGATATAACTAAGACTCAAAATATTTTACTAGACTCGACTCGGCCAAGTACGATCACACAAAGTCTCCTATGGTCGTAAGGCTCTGATTACCAACTTGTAACGACTAAGATGCGGTCCTTTCCTATTTAGGGGGCGATGCCCCAAAATGGAAAGAAGCGCATCTATGCGTTCCGCAAGCAAGATAAACATAGCACATACATAATTAATGAATGACAAATAGGGAATCGTTTTCCATCTCTCATAGATAATATCAGAGTTTATATCCACACATTTATTCAGACAAGGTAGTTCCGCTACGGACTACATAACATAAGCAAATGCTATTCTATCCCGCATGCTTGCCCACAATCACGACCACGACCTCAGTCTTCTAGATAGTTCACGTACAGGCGGTCGTTCTCCTCATCGTACTGCCACGCCAGCTGCGTGCCATCTGGATCACCTGTGTCGGGCGTTCCTATACCTGTTGGGGTGTTGAAGTAATCTGTGAGCCACAGGGACTCAACAATCTGTGACCTCGGTACCGAAACTAGTCAAGTTATTAGGTGAGAAAGGTTCAGTGTTTAGGTTGCAACATCCTAAGCATTTATGGTGGCTAACTTACGTAGAACAGAGTTTTAAATATGTGGTGGTCTACGCTAGCGGTCGAAGACTAGCTGATCACTAAGTGATCCTGAACACCTACTTACGTCAAACATAACCCCACCGTGTTCCCGATCGAAGAGAGGTCTTCGAAGGGGACAGTCACGGTTACGCACACGGTTGGCAGTTTTATTAGAATTAGTTCAAGTTATCTATAACCGGATGTTAACAGAATAATCCATGTTGCCACATAACTGCGGGCACAGCTAGAAATGACACTTCCACGCAATATCTGCTAGCACAGTTAGACTATCCACTATGGGAGTAACGTAGATAGTAACATAGATGACACCTAAGCAAATAATATATTGTGGCAACTAATTAATGAGAACAGAGAGAAACCGAGTAACTTAGCATGTTACTCATACTAGGAGTAACATAGCGGATACCAAGGCAAGATGAGTCTATAGGCTAATAAATGGAAGGCTCAATGTTACTACCCCTATGTTACTATGCACTATAGAGGTAATAACTTAGACTAGTAATATATATATGTTACTATTCTATGTTACTCCCCATTGTGAGTAGTCTTAATCATAATAATTACAAACAACAGAGAAAATCATGAATGTGTAAATGCATGAATGGTTCTTTAGATCAACTTTAAAGCTAGCAGCAAACATGTTTAAATAACTTAACATCATTAGTAATAATACTTCACATTTGGATTAGTAGAAGGGCATGGAGGATTCTTTGAACTTTATCGAATTCAATAGAGGATAGCACAAACAAACACACACACAATGTCAGAATGAGAGTCTTCGTTCTTAACAGTAGAGAGCAATCAAATATGTTCCAATATAAGTAATAAACCTTGACCATATATGTCCTAAGTCATAAGAGTGGCTGCAATTATAGATGTTATGTCGGTTGTACTTTATTAAATTCAGCCAATTATGGCAGGTGAAAGCAATGCTCCTAGTATATCCTCATCATTAACATCAAACAATTCTGAACGTAAGCACAGGAAGCACAACGAAATCATGACCAATCGGTTCATAATAGAAGTAACAAATACAAATGTTCATATTCGAGTTGCATTTGTTCATAAACTGCTCACATGAATTAGTCTATAGCCAAAGTTAACCACATGAAATAAAAATATGCAACGCTATATCTACATGAACGCTAAGATCAGGTCCTGGATTTGGCACCGACGGGTGTATCACATCTCTAGTTCAACACCACTGACGGGTGTATCGTATCTCTAGTTCAACACCAGAGATTGCCTGAACTTTAACTCTACGAGGCGGTGGAGGAAGGGCTTGAACTCATCGCTGTTGTGGGTAGGGAGTAGCTTGGGCAGGCGCCGCCATCAAGCGCCATTGTGGGTCGCAGCTCGGGGACGTGGAAGACGTCGGTAGCAGCACGCCCGGCCTTCATATCTGGCATGTCCACGGCATGTGTGTCATGGGGCGCAACACCACCTCCTACAGCAAGATCCAGGGGTGTCGTGTAGTACAACTGTAACGACTAAGATGCGGTCCTTTCCTATTTAGAGGGCGATGCCCCAAAATGGAAAGAAGCACATCTATGCGTTTCACAAGCAAGATAAATATAACACATACATAATTAAAAAATGACAAATAGGGAATCGCTTGCCATCTCACATAGATAATATCAGAGTTTACATCCACACATTTATTCAGACAAGGTAGTTCCGCTACGGACTACGTAACATAAGAAAAGGCTATGCTATCCCGCATGCTTGCCCACGATCACGACCACGACCTCAGTCTTCTAGATAGTTCACGTACAGACGGTCCTTCTCCTCATCGTACTACCACGCCAGCTGCGTGCCATCTGGATCACCTGTGTCGGGCGTACTTGTACCAGTTGGGGTGTTGAAGTAATCTGTGAGCCACATGGACTCAACAATCTATGACCTCGGTATCGAAACTAGTCAAGTTATTACCTGAGGAAGGTTTAGTGTTTAGGTTGCAGCATCCTAAGCATTTATGGTGGCTAACTTACGTAGAACAGATTTTTAAATATGTGGTGGTCTACGCTAGCGGTCGAAGACTAGCTGATCACTAAGTGATCCTGAACACCTACTTATGTCAAACATAACCCCACCATGTTCCCGATCGAACAGAGGTCTTCGAAGGGCACAATCACGGTTATGCACACGTTTGGCCGTTTTATTAGAATTAGTTCAAGTTATCTATAACCGGATGTTAACAAAATAATCCATGTTGCCACATAACCGCGGGAATGGCTTTCCGAAAGATTAAACCCTGCAGGGGTGCTCCAACTAGTCCACCACAAACGGTCACGGGCAACAAAGTAATCCTCTATCACAAATCTCGTGATCTCGTCGGATTCCTTAGAGGAAAACCTCAACTCTGGGGAGAACCAAAGCTTCACCGGGATTCCTATACGCAAGATATATCGCTAAGGTAAGACAAGACTAGCAGGACCTCCCGACGTGTCGACGACCCTGATAAGAGCCGCGTATCTCAGTCTCACGACACGCCGGATAAGCGAAGCGTACGATGGCCAGAGAAATCTCCCGAGTTGCCCCGGGATGGCCCCGCACGATGCTCTAGTTTGGACCAACACTCGTGAGGAGCACTGGCCCGGGTTGTTGATTAATTCCTCGGGGTAACTATTCCCTATGCAAATTATTATTAAGTGATTAGCAAATTAACACCAATGTTGGGTCCTGCCGGACAAGTCTTAACACTACACGATTTATCAAGGGGTTCCCCATAACAACCCCGAACGTGTTAGGAGCGATCAGTTATGGAGTCAAACACCGGTAGCCGGAAACTAAGGCGGCAATAACGGAACAAAACACCCGGCAAAAGACTAGGCCTTCCGTCATTTACCAAGTATATAGGTGCATTAATTAGATAGCAGATTAAAACAGAATGATATCAAATTCTCATGTAAACACATGAGATAGCTGGCACCTGCAACTAGCAAAGCTAACATTAGAAGCTGAGCAATATGGCGGGTTAGTATGTTGG
This sequence comes from Hordeum vulgare subsp. vulgare, assembly GCF_904849725.1. Taxonomy (NCBI): domain Eukaryota; kingdom Viridiplantae; phylum Streptophyta; class Magnoliopsida; order Poales; family Poaceae; genus Hordeum; species Hordeum vulgare. The sequence goes on along the minus strand of NC_058519.1, from coordinate 262,164,685 downwards.
TATAGGAGACGAAGGAGGGGGCGGGGAAGGTGAAAGGACAATTTCTTCCTAGATGGTTTTGGTAATTAATAACAACATATATGTCATTGGACTAATGATTCTATCTAGTATATTTCTGGAAAAGTTTAATGATGAATTGGCTAAGGATTGTGAGGAGAACCCCTAGATGCAAGGAACATCTATTGATAACAAGCTTCAAGACTCTACATTTTACATTTTGTGAGAAATCACATTTGAGTACATAGGAAAGTTAATACTATTAAAAGGGGATGAGGTGTCTATGATGATTTGGTTACTCAAGTCCTTAGTTTTAGCCACCAAAAATACTTATGAAATTCTCGTACAAATATCCTGTCCAAACCTCAAAGTCAAATTCGATGCCACCAATACTTCTAAATCGGCCCTATCGAGTTTTACCCTAGACATAACCTATGTCAAACCCTAACATCTCGGTACCACCAAGTTTGGTTTCAGTCTCACCGGAAAACAGTGACCAACTCCTTAGGTATCCATTTGCTAAAATAGGAATTCCCAAGTTTAGCAAATCGGTGCCATGGAGTCTGGTAACTGCCTAGGCCAGCCAAAATCGGACCCTCCGAGATTCATTTATTGGTCCCACCGGAAAGCCTAAAGTTGCCACATTTTGCAGTAGTCGGTGCAATCGACTTTTTACTTCGGTTTCATCGAGTTGGGCAATAATGTTGTAACATTTGGATTTTTGGAGATGCCTATATATACCCGTGTGACAACCTCTCATTCACAGAGGAAGCACTCAGAACGAACCAACACTTTCTGCATCCATTTTCTGAAAGAGAGACACCTACTCATGTGTTAAGATCAATATATTTCAACCCTACCTTATGAATCTTGATTTCTAGCCTCCCGAAGTTGCTTTCCACCAATCAATCTCTTTTGCCCAAGCCAAATTTATGAGAGAGTGATTGAGTGTTGATGAGACTATCTTTTGAAGCACAAGAGCAAGGAGTTCATCATACTACCACATCTATTACCTTTTGGAGAGTGGTGTCTCCTACTCCCTCCGTTTCTAAATATAAGTCTTTTTAGAGGTTTTACTAGTGGACTACATACGGATGTATATATACATATTTTAGAGTGTAGATTCAATCATTTTGCTCTGTATGTATACCCCTAGTAAAATCGCTTAAAAGACTTATATTTAGGGACGGAGGGAGTAGATTGGTTAGGCGTCGCTTGAGAGCCTCCGTCTTTGTGTGGAGTTGAACTAAGAAGTTTGTAAGGGCAAGAAGATCGCCTACTTCGTGAAGATCTATCCCGAGTGAGGCTAGTCCTTCGTGGATGTAAGTCATGGTGGAATAAACAAGGCTCCTTCTCCGTGAACCCTTCGTGGGTTGAGCCCTCCGTGGACTCTCGCGACCGTTACTATTGGAGATATGCCCTAGAGGCAATAATGTATGATGATTTTCCCTATGTGTTTATGAATAAATATAGTCTTCAAACATTGTCAATGATGTGTATCAACAAGTACATAACTTGTTTGTGAGACTATGCATTGTATGATGACTGTCCTAAATGGTCCCTAATCGAAAGGGTTGTGTGGATGCACAACCATTCAGATTAACATATGACATGGCAGATGATTCGGTCTCACTAACCATGTAGCATTCGATGCTAGCCGGATAATATGGACTCGGAAAGATTTGGTCGGATTCGACGTAGTCGAATCCGAGTCGAGACAAGGTCTGAGTTGGACAGACCCAACTATGAGACGCGGCGATAGGTCATTTGTGAGTCTCTAGTACAACATACGTTCTATGTCCTACGACCCGAGCTCGTGCATGTATTTGGGATGGTGATAGACTTGCTTTGGACCGACCAAATGCAATTCCATAACTGGGTAGTTACAAAGGTAGGTTTTGGGCTTGTCCAGACCCATGCTGCAAGACATGGTCAAGCAAGATGGGATTTGCCTCTCCGGTCACGAGAGATATACTCTGGGCCCCTCGGGTGATGCGACCTGGATAAATATGGCCATGCGATGAGGATTATGAGACAATCTGATGTGTTGGTCGGATTCACCGGAATGAGAAATAGGTCATGTTGCAACAAGGATGACCAAGTCGCCTTGACCACGACAGCATATATCGTGTGGCAAAGAGAAAAGAAGTATGAAGTACAGGTTCGCCTAACGAGCTTCATCGGACACTTGGAGTCGGCACACTTTGCTAGAGGCTGCTGTCGACTAACCGAGTGGGATGTAATCTGACTCACGACCAAGTGAACAAGAATCTAAGCGGTCGCACGCTTAAGGGAAGGAACATGTGTGCTTTAAGGTCTCTGCGAGGCCCAAGAGTTGAGCGTGCACGAGATGCCTATATATAGTGGAGGTGCGGCACACTCATTCGATGGATCACTTTGACGCCATCATTAGGGCTTTGCATGTCTTGCAACTAGCCATCTCCATCCGCCACCGACTATGTGATCAAGCCTAGCAATCCACCGCACAGTGTTCCTCCTACATGCGCACATACCGTTAGAGGCGGTGCATTTGCGCCGCTCCGGCGAACTTGTATGTGGGATCCGACGATCGCCTGTTCGAAGGGAGAGGATCCGGCTACCGGCTATTCAAGTGAGATCGGATGAGGAGACGGACCACGCGGATGCGCTGCCCCCAACTCTACTTCCGCTGCACGACACTACGCGTCTAGTGGCAATGATCTGTGATCCATCTCCGTATGTGTGGACCCCGACTCACAAGTCATGATCATCGAATGTACGTGCATAGTGATCTGAGAGATCAATGCTCTGAACACACATATACTAAATAGCGAGAGTCTTATATCCATTATGTATCGTTTTACTCAAATATGACCTTTATGGGCAAGTCTTCATAAACTCGCAATGGAAATCTTCGACGATAGCCTGGACACGTTCCATTTGCCTTGACTCGGAAGCATCCTAACTCGCATGTACGTCTCCAAGGTATTCTTCATAATATCCTGTTCTTTCATGCCTGGCCAATAAAATAACAAGTGGCAAGTCAATGAGTACTTTGAATGTACTCGCAAGCAACCCATGTTTGGAACGAGGCAACCAATGCATGGTAAAGAACTAAGTAGGTAATTTTGCGGAAAGCTAGTTTTAAATGCAAATTCATTGTTAGGGAACATAGTAATTTCAAAAAAATTCCTATGCCAAACAAGGATCTATCTATGGAGATACTAGCAACGAGTAATGGGGTAGAGCATCTTCATACCTTTGAAGATCGCTAAGTAGAAGCATTACTGGAACGCGGTCGATGGAGTCTTATTCGCAGCGATTCAGATTGCGGTGTGATTCCGATCTACGTGCCGAACCACGGCACCTCCGCGTTCAACACACGTACAGTCCAGCGGCGTCTCCGGCACCTTGATCCAACAAGGAGGAGGGAGAGGTTGAGGAAGAGCTCCGACAGCGTGACGACGCCGTGGCGGTGGAGCTACGAGGGATTCCGGTGGATACTGAGCTCATTATGACGATGTTCTACCGAGTGGGCCGAGAGATACCTCTCCGTCACACGGAGTGACAAATCCCGGTCTCGATTCGTACCAACCCAACACACACTTTTGGAGATACCCGTAGTGCACCTTTATAGTCACCCAGTTATGTTGTGATGTTTTATACACCCAAAGCACTCCTACGGTATCCGGGAGTTGCAGAATCTCTCGGTCTAAGGAAAAGATACTTGACATTATAAAAGATTTAGCATACGAACAACACTATCTAGTGCTATGCTTAGGATTGGGTCTTGTCCATCACATCATTCTCTTAATGATGTGATCCCGTTATCAATGACATCCAATGTCCATGATCAGGAAACTATGATCATCCATTGATCAACGAGCTAGCCAACTAGAGGCTCACTAGGGACACATTGTGATCTATGTATTCACACATGTATCACGGTTTCTGGTTAATACACTAATAACAGGAATAATAGACAATTATCATGAACTAGAAATATAATAATAACCATTTTATTATTTCCTCTAGGGCACATTTCCAACAGTCTCCCACTTGCACTAGAGTCAATAATCTAGTTCACATGACTATGTGATTGCAATGAATCCAACACCCATACAGTTCTGCGGTTCGATCATGTCTTGCTTGTGAGAGAGGTTTATTAGTCAACGGGTCTGAACCTTTCAGATCCGTGTGTGCTTTACAAATATCTATGTCCTCATATAGATACTTCTACCATGCACCATTTGGAACTATACCAAATGACCGTTCCACTATACGAATCCGGTTTACTACTTAGTGTCATCCGAATTAGTGACAAAGCTTGCATCGACGTAACTCCTTTACGACGAACTCTTTAATCACCTCCATAATCGTGAAAAAAGTCCTTACTCCATTAGTTACTAAGGATAACTTTGACCGCTGTCCAGTGATCCATTCCCGGATCACTCTTGTACGCCTTGACTGACTTATGACAAAGCACACTTTAGGTGCGGTACACAGCATAACATACTTATAGAGCCTATGGCTGATGCATAGGGGACGACATTCTTCCTTTCTCTTTCTTCTGTCGTGGTCGGGCTTTTGAGTCTTACTCAAAATTCATACCTTATAACACAACCAAGAACTCCTTCTTTTGCCGATCTATTTTGAACACTTTCAAAAACTTGTCAAGGCATGCATTTTGTTGAAAGTTCTATTAAGCACTTTGATCGATCTCCATAGATCTTGATGCTCACTGTTCAAGTAGCTTATCCAAGTTTTTCCTTTGAAAAACTCCTTTCAAACAACCCTTTATGCTTTCGAGGCTACATTATTTCTGATCAACAATATGTCAACGAGATATATTCAACATAAATTCTATAGTGCTCCCACTCACTTCTTTGGAAATACAAGTTTCTCATAAACTTTGTATAAAACCCAAAACTTTGATCATCTCATCAAAGCATATATTACAACTCCGAGATGCTTGCTCCAGTCCATAGAAGGATCGCTGGAGCTTTGCATACTTGTTAGCACCCTTTAGGATCGACAAAATCTTCTGGTTGTATGACATACAACCTTTCCTCAAGGAAACCGTTGAGGAAACAATATTTTGACATCCTATCTGCAAAATTTCATAAATGATGCAGCAACTTCTAACATAATTCCAACAGACTTTCAACATCGTTACGAGTGAGAGAGTCTCATCGTAGTCAACTCTTTGAACTTTGTCGGAAACATCTTTGCGACAAGTCGAGCTTTCTTAATGGTGACTTTTCATCATCATGTTCCGTCTTCCTTTTAAAGATCCATTAGCAGTTAATAGTCTTATGACCATCAAGTGGTTCTTCCAAAGTCTATACTTTGTTTTCATACATGGATCCTCTCTCAGATTTCATGGCCTCCAGCCATTTGTCGAAATCCGGGCCCACCATCGCTTCTCCATAGCTCGTAGGTTCATTGTTGTCCAACAACATGACCTTCAAGACATGATTACTGTCACATCCCTAGATTATAGCTTGTAGTTAGTTGCATCAGTGAGCATTCATGCATGCATTCAAATCAATTTAATTCAATGGGGATGATCTACAAATGGGGATGACCAAACCCTAGCACCAAATAAAATCCAAATAGGTTCAACAAGGATTATTTTTAATGAACTCAATTGGTCTTAAAAAATGTTCACCCTTTTTGGTAAATGTTGGAAGCAACATACCGAAGGCGATAAACTTTTTAACAACTCTTTTGTATTTTTAAGTTAATCATAAATGCATCTGAAAATGATAACTAAAGTTCTATAAATACTTTAGTCTTTTCAAAAATGACGAATCTTTTTGTGGAGCCAGGATATAACCCAAAACAAACCCTAAAAACAATTTCAATATTTTTGACTTAAGTTTGAAGCCAAAACAAAATAAAATAAATGTTAGAAATATCAAACAGAAAGAAAAGAGGAAAAAAGGAAAGAAACTAACCTGCGCTCACCTGAAGCGGCCCAGCCCACCAGGGGCGAGGAGGTCATGTTCCTCCTCCCGCCAGTGTGCAGGTGATGTGTCGCCCGCGCGTGCTTCGCGCTGGAAGCGCCTCCTCCATCCCTATCATGCGTCTGAGACGATGTGGATGAGCCCCTAGACCGATTCCCCTCCCCTAGCGCTGTTTCCCTTCTCCTCTCTATCTCCCCTCTCAACCGCCATTACCGAGTTCGGCTCGAGCTCACCGGCGCCCTCTTTGGCCCTGCTAGCCCTCCCCGAGCAGTCCATTCTCTCCGCCATGACGTGCCACACCTCCCCGTCAAAGGATTCAAGCTCGAAGGCCTTGGAGCGACGGATGCCGCCGTCTTCCGCATCTCCGGTCGCCGAGATCCGCCGCCGTCGATCTGCTGCCACACGGCCTCTCCGACCTCCCCGATGCCAAAAATGGAATCGAAGTGAGCCCCTGACCGTTTCCCCTATCCTCCCACGCTCTCCTGTGCCCCGTAGCCTCGTTCCCCACCATGTTTGAGATCCCCTCGCCGCTGTTGCCGTTGTTGTCGTTGCTGTGGTCCGCCACCGACGCATTCGAGCTCGGGAATGAGCTCCTGGAGCTGAGTAGAGCCCGTAGGGCCCTTTCTCTATGCCGCTAGTGCCCTGCAGCCCCGCATCCACATGCGGCCGAACGCCAGCCGCCGCCAAGCTCGTTATGGCCATCGTCTCCGGCGAGCCCATGCCCTCTGGCCCCCTCTGCTCAATGCGGTCGAGCACGGGCTTCCTCCCAGTGCCCCCAGTGCATTGCCCCGAGCCCTGTAGCGCGAATTTGAGCAACTCTGGCGAGAAACCACTACTATTTTGGTCACCGCCGGTGAAGTTCCGGCGAAGTCCGATGTGGCTAGTCATTATAAGTCTAATCCACTAATTAGTTTAGCTAACAGACGCTGAAAGTGGGCCCTGGCATGGGTCAAAGCCCGGGTCAGCGCGGGATTAATCCCTGTGCCGCTGACCACTGGGACCCACCTGCGAGTGACCGTAGCCAGCCCTGGGTCACTGACCAGTGGACCCCACTGGCCAGGTTTGACCTGGGACGCCGCTGTTCACTGCTGACGCAATACCGGCGTAATGCTGGCGCAATAATTGGTTTTCTAATATAATAGAAATTTCAGAAAATGCTGAAAACTTCTAAAAATCATAGAAAATAATCTATAAGTCCAATGAAAATAATTTATATACGAAAAATGATCAGAAAAATTCAAGGAATCCGATTATGGCATTTTCATGCATGTTTGAGAAAGATAACATCACCAAGTAGGAAAAATGATGATTAGGGTAAATTTAATAAATAATTTGGAGATGGAATTTGGTATATATATAGAATTCCACCTCAATTAACAAGACCAAACTTTGAGCTAGGAAAACCAGTACCTCAAAATGCCATCTTCATGCATGCTAAAACAAGTTATACCTGAGCATCAGGTCGAATCAATTAAAAGGACATCCGGAAAATACCTTGCTTGAAGTGATATTTGAATTCTAATTCAAATCCATCTTCAACCTAAGGATTGGTAGCTATATTGGCCCTGCCACTTCTCATCTTCATTTCATGATCATGCATCATAGTGTTGCATTTCTGTGAAGTAATTATTGTTCTTTCTTGTTTGCCGGTGTTGTTCCCTCTCGGTAGACGATGGTTCCGACGATGTGATCGTTGACATTGATGAAGACTCATTGCTATCTTCAGACGTGTTAGGCAAGCAAACCCCCTTGAGCATACTGGTATAAACCCACTCTCTCGCTCCTTCTCTCTTTTATTGCATTAGGACAAACACGATTCAACTGTTACATGTTATCGGTAGTCGAACCCATTCCTCTCCATGACCTGATTTTGCCACAGTAAATAGTTGAAACCACTTAGCATGAGTAGCAACTGCTTGAGCCTTGTTGTGCTTACTCATTCATGTTTGCTTACAATGCCTGCTATGCTTAGAGTCGTATCGGGTCTGATCCATCTGGACGATGAATCAGAATGGTTGCGTTCATGTCCTACGGTGTGAGAGTAAAGGTGTGAACCCGATTTGGTAAAGGTAGCGATGAGAGGCCATGTAGGAGTACATGGTGGGTTGTCTCATTGGGACCATCCTTAAGAACTGAGTTCTGTGTATGTTATCCAAGACAAGATACTACCATGCATTTTCAGGCTTTTCAGGCTCCTTCAGCCATTTTTAGTAGATGTCTGTACCCAGACATGTTTTGCTTCCGCTTGATGTTTGTATGACTTGAGTGACGGGTCATGAGACCCCTGTTTGTAATATCATACTATGTTGACTTTTATGAGTCTTTAATAAAAGCTTGAGTCATAGAGTTGTGTTGTGATGCCATGTTGTATCTACACATATAGTGCATATTGTGTGTATGTTATGAAATGCATTATATGTGTGGGATTCGACACCTAGTTGTGTGCCTTTAGTAGTATTCTTTACGGGGAAATACCTCTTTGTGCTTCCGCCGAGCCTTGGTAGCTTGCTACTGCTCCGGACACATTGATTGACCGGCATGTATCCTTCTTTGCTGTTGTGTCTGTCCCTTCGGGGAAATGTCACGCGGTGTAATGGAGTCCTTGTAGCTTGCTACGACTCGTCTACACACGCTGATGACTGACACCTTCTTTGCTGGGTTATGTATGCCTATCCCTGTACGGATGTACCACCTGGGTTTATAACTAGCCATGTCGACCCGGGTTTTTTCTCGTTTGAATGCTAGCGACACATTCATATACGTGAGCCAAAAGACGCAAACAGTCCCGACCAAGGTAAGGTGGCAGCCGTGGAGTTTACCGTGCATGAGGCCGCAAAGTGATGTGATGTGTTACAAGCTAGGTTCTTATGATTCAGGATCGGGGTCCCGACAATTACGGTACCACTCTGGAGTAGTATGCGTCCTTGTCGACCTACGAGGTTCGGTAGTGACTTGTTCCGAATCTTCATGATCATTAACATCAGCTTCCACTTCAATTGGTATAGGCACCATAGGAACAACTTCCTGCGCCCTGCTACACACACTGGTTGAAGTGATGGTTCAATAGACTCATCATGTTTCCACCAAACTCCCACTCAATTCTTTCGTGAGAAACTTTTCCTCGAGAAAGGACCCGTTTCTAGAAACAAACACTTTTGTTTCCGGATCTGAGATAGGAGCTATACCAAACTGTTTTGGGTGTGCTATGAAGATGCATTTATCCGCTTTGGGTTCGAGCTTATCAGCCTGAAACTTTTTCACATCAAACTTTTAAGAAATGACAGGTTAGGTTTCTCCAAACCATAGTTCATACGGTGTCATCTCAACGGAATTACGTGGTTCCCTATTTAAAGTGAACGTGGTTGTCTCTAATGCCTAACCCATAAATGATAGAGGTAATTTGATAATAGACGTCATAGTATGCACCATATCTAGTAGGGCACGACTATGACATACAGACACACCATCATGCTATGGTGTTCCAGGTGGTATGAGTTGTGAAACAATTTTCACGTGAAACAATTTTCACATCGTCTTAAATGTTTACCAAACTCGTAACTCAGATATATATGTTTACCTCCACGATCACATCGTATACATATTATCCTCTTGTCACGATGATCTTCAACTTCACTCTAAAATTACTTGAACCTGTCAATAATTCAGATTTGTGTTTCATCGAGTAAATACACTAGTATCTACTCAAATAATCTGTGAAGTACGAACATAATGATATCCACTGCGTGCCTCAACACTCATTGGACGGCATACATCAAAATGTATTACTTCCAACAAGTTACTTTCTTGTTCCATCTCACAGGAAAATGAGGTCTTTAATCATCTTGCCCATGTGGTATGATTTGCATGTCTCAAGTGATTCAAAAATCAAGTGAGTCCAAACGGTCCATCTGCATGGAGTTTCTTCATGCATTTATACCAACAGACATGGTTTGCATGTCTCAAACGTTTCAAAAATGAATGAGTACAAAGATCCATCATCATGGAGCTTCTTCATGCCTTTTATACCAATATGACTCAAGCAGCAGTGCCACAAGTAAGTGGTACTATCATTACTACTTTGTATCTTTTGGCAAAAATATTATGAACATGTGTATTACTACGATCGATATTCAATAAACCATTCATTTTAGGTGCAAGACCATTTGAAGGTATTATTCAAGTAAACAGAATGACCATTATTCTTTTAAATGAATAACCATATTGCAAAAAACATAATCCAATCATGTCTATGCTCAACGCAAACACCAAATACCAATTATTTAGATTTAACACTAATTCCGATGGTAGAGGGAGCGTGCGATGTTTGATCACATCAACCTTGGAAACACTTCCAACACACATCTTCACCTCGCTTTCAGCTGGTCTTCGTTTATTTCGCAGCTTTTATTTCGGGTTACTAACACTTAGAAATAGAACCGGTATCTAATACCCTGGTGCTACTAGGAGTACTAGTAAAGTACACATCAATATCATGTATATCCAATATACTTTTGTCGACTTTGCCAACCTTCTCATCTACCAAGCATCTAGGGTAGTTCCCGTTCAGTGACCGTTCCCCTCTTTACAGAAGCACTTATTCTCGGGTTTGGGTTCAACCTTGGATCTCTTCATAGAGCAGCAACTGGTTTGCTGTTTCATGAAGTATCCCTTCATGCCCTTGCCCTTCTTGAAACTAGCGGTTTTACAAACCATCAACAATTGATGCTACTTTTCGATTTCTACTTTCGCGGTGTCAAACATCGCGAATAGCTCAAGGATTATCATATCCATTCCTGATATGTTATAGTTCATCACAAAGCTCTAGTAGCTTGGTGGCAGTGACTTTGGAGAACCATCACTATCTCATCTGGAAGACTAACTCCCACTTGATTCAAGTGACTTGTAGTACTTAGACAATCTGAGCACATGATCAATGATTGAGTTTTTTCTCCTTACTTTGTGGACAAATAATATTGTCGGAGGTCTCATACCTCTCAATAAGGGCACGAGCATGAAATCCCAATTTCATCTCTTGGAACATCTCGTATGTCCCGTGACGTTCGAAGCGTCTTTGGCGCCTCAATTCTAAGCCGTTTAAGCAATGCGCACTGAACTATCATGTAGTTATCAAAAACGTGTATGTCGGATGTTCGCAACATCCACAGATCATGCTTGGGGTTCAGCACACCGAGCGGTGCATTAAGGACATAAGCCTTCTGCTTAGTAATGATGACAATCCTCAGTTAACGGACCCAGTCCGCACAATTGCTACTTCTATCTTTCAACTAAGTTTTTCTCTAGGAACATACCAAAAATGGTAGAGCTATAGCGCAAGCATATTTTGCAAAGACCTTTTGACTATGTTCATGATAATTAAGTTTATCTAATCAAATTATTTAATGAACTCCCACTTAGATAGACATCCCTCTAGTCATCCAAGTGTTACATGATCCACATCGACTAGCCCGTGTCCGATCATCACGTGAGACGGACTAGTCATCAATGGTGAGCATCTACATGCTGATCGTATCAACCATATGACTCAACCTAAGTGTTTTCTGTGTGTAAACTGGCTTACACCCATTGTATGCGAACGTTAGAATCTATCACACCCGATCTGTTGGAATTATGCCCTAGAGGCAATAATAAATATAGTTATTATTATAATTCCTGTATCAAGACAATCGTTTATTATCCATGCTATAATTGTATTGAATGAAGACTCATTTACATGTGTGGATACATAGACAAAACACCGTCCCTAGCAAGCCTCTAGTTGGCTAGCCAGTTGATCAAAGATAGTCAGTGTCTTCTGATTATGAACAAGGTGTTGTTGCTTGATAACTGGATCACGTCATTAGGAGAATCACGTGATGGACTAGACCCAAACTAATAGACGTAGCATGTTGATCGTGTCATTTTATTGCTACTGTTTTCTGCATGTCAAGTATTTATTCCTATGACCATGAGATCATATAACTCACTGACACCGGAGGAATACTTTGTGTGTATCAAACGTCGCAACGTAACTGGGTGACTATAAAGATGCTCTACAGGTATCTCCGAAGGTGTTAGTTGAGTTAGTATGGATCAAGACTGGGATTTGTCACTCCGAGTGACGGAGAGGTATCTCGGGGCCCACTCGGTAATACAACATCACACACAAGCCTTGCAAGCAATGTGACTTAGTGTAAGTTGCGGGATCTTGTATTACGGAACGAGTAAGGAGACTTGCCGGTAAACGAGATTGAAATAGGTATGCGGATACTGACGATCGAATCTCGGGCAAGTAACATACCGAAGGACAAAGGGAATGATATACGGGATTATATGAATCCTTGGCACTGAGGTTCAAACGATAAGATCTTCGTAGAATATGTAGGATCCAATATGGGCATCCAGGTCCCGCTATTGGAAATTGACCGAGGAGTCTCTCGGGTCATGTCTACATGGTTCTCGAACCCGCAGGGTCTGCACACTTAAGGTTCGACGTTGTTTTATGCGTATTTGAGTTATATGGTTGGTTACCGAATGTTGTTCGGAGTCCCGGATGAGATCATGTACGTCACGAGGGTTTCCGGAATGGTCCGGAAACGAAGGTTGATATATAGGATGACCTCATTTGATTACCGGAAGGTTTTCGGAGTTACCGGGAATGTACCGGGAATGACGAATGGGTTCCGGGAGTTCACCGGGGGGGGGGGGCAACCCACCCCGGGGAAGCCCATAGGCCATAAGGGTGGCGCACCAGCCCTTAGTGGGCTGGTGGGACAGCCCAAAAGCGCCCTATGCGCCATACAAAGGAAAATCAAAGAGAAAGAAAAAAAAGGGAGGTGGGAAGGAAGGGAAGGACTCCCACCCACCAAACCAAGTCCAACTCGGTTTGGGGGGGGGAGCCTTCCCCCCTTGGACTCGGCCGACCCCCTTGGGGCTCCTTGAGCCCCAAGGCAAGGTCCCCTCCCTCCCACCTATATATACGGAGGTATTGGGGCTGATTTGAGACGACTTTTCCACGGCAGCCCGACCACATACCTCCACGGTTTTTCCTCTAGATCGCGTTTCTGCGGAGCTCGGGCGGAGCCCTGCTGAGACAAGGTCATCACCAACCTCCGGAGCGCCGTCACGCTGCCTGAGAACTCTTCTACCTCTCTGTCTCTCTTGCTGGATCAAGAAGGCCGAGATCATCGTCGAGCTGTATGTGTGCTGAACGCGGAGGTGCCGTCCGTTCGGTACTAGATCGTGGGACTGATCGCAGGATTGTTCGCGGGGCGGATCGAGGGACGTGAGGAAGTTTCACTACATTGAACGCGTTCACTAACGCTTCTGCTGTACGATCTACAAGGGTACGTAGATCACTCATCCCCTCTCGTAGATGGACATCACCATGATAGGTCTTCGTGCGCGTAGGAATTTTTTTGTTTCCCATGTGTCGTTCACCAACAGTGACATCATGAGCTAGGTTCATGCGTAGATGTCTTCTTGAGTAGAACACAAAAGTTTTTGTGGGCGGTGATGTGCGTTTTGCTGCCCTCCTTAGTCTTTTCTTGATTCCGCGGTATTGTTGGATTGAAGCGGCTTGGACCGACATTACCCGTACGCTTACGAGAGACTGGTTTCATCGTTACGAGTAACCCCGTTGCTCAAAGATGACTGGCAAGTGTCGGTTTCTCCAACTTTAGTTGAATCGGATTTGACCGAGGAGGTCCTTGGATGAGGTTAAATAGCAACTCATATATCTCCGTTGTGGTGTTTGCGTAAGTAAGATGCGATCCTACTAGATACCCATGGTCACCACGTAAAACATGCAACAACAAAATTAGAGGACATCTAACTTGTTTTTGCAGGTATGCTTGTGATGTGATATGGCCAATGATGTGATGCGATATATTGGATGTATGAGATGATCATGTTGTAATAGATAATATCGACTTGCACGTCGATGGTACGGCAACCGGCAGGAGCCATAGGGTTTTCTTTAAACTAACGTTTGTGCTTGCAGATGCGTTTACTATTTTTCTAGGATGTAGCTTTAGTAGTAATAGCATGAGTAGCACGACAACCCCGATGGCAACACGTTGATGGAGATCATGGCGTGGCGCCGGTGACAAGAAGATCGTGCCGGTGCTTTGGTGATGGAGATCAAGAAGCATGTGATGATGGCCATATCATGTCACTTATCAATTGCATGTGATGTTAATCCTTTTATGCACCTTATTTTGCTTAGAACGACGGTAGCATTGTGAGGTGATCTCTCACTAAAATTTCAAGACGAAATTGTGTTCTCCCCGACTGTGCACCGTTGCTACAGTTCGTCGTTTCGAGACACCACGTGATGATCGGGTGTGATAGATTCAACGTTCAAATACAATGGGTGCAAAACAGTTGCGCACGCGGAACACTCGAGTTAAGCTTGACGAGCCTAGCATGTGCAGACACGGCCTCAGAACACATGAGACCGAAAGGTCGATCATGAATCATATAGATGATATGATTAGCATAGGGATGCTTACCACTGAAACTACACTCAACTCACGTGATGATCGGACTTGAGCTAGTGTAAGTGGATCATGAACCACTCAAATGACTAGAGAGATGTACTTTTTGAGTGGGAGTTTAGCAAATAATTTGATTAAGTTAAACTCTAATTATCTTGAACATAGTCTAAGTCCACTTTGAATATATTTGTGTTGTAGATCATGGCTCACGCGACTGTCATCCTGAATTTTAATACGTTCCTAGAGAAAGCTAAGTTGAAAGATGATGGAAGCAACTTTGTAGACTGGGCTCGTAATCTTTAGCTAATCTTACAAGCTGGGAAGAAGGATTATGTCCTTAATGCTGCGCTAGGAGATGAACCACCCGCTACGGCTGATCAGGATGTTAAGAACGCTTGGTTAGCACGTAAGGAGGACTACTCAATAGTTCAATGTGCAGTCTTGTATGGCTTAGAACCGGGACTTCAACGTCGCTTTGAGCATCATGGAGCATTTGAGATGTTCCAGGAGTTGAAGTTTATCTTTCGGAAGAACGCCCGGATCGAGAGGTATGAGACCTCCGATAAATTCTATGCTTGCAAGATGGAGGAAAACTCGTCTGTCA
Organism: Hordeum vulgare subsp. vulgare; assembly: GCF_904849725.1. Lineage (NCBI taxonomy): Eukaryota > Viridiplantae > Streptophyta > Magnoliopsida > Poales > Poaceae > Hordeum > Hordeum vulgare. The sequence goes on along the minus strand of NC_058519.1, from coordinate 262,149,641 downwards.
GTGAACATGTGCTCAAAATGTCTGGGTACTCAAACCGTCTAGCTGAGCTGGGGATTGAACTCCCGCAAGAGGCTATCACTGACAGAATCCTTCAATCACTACCGCCAAGCTATAAAGGCTTTGTGTTGAACTACAACATGCAAGGGATGAACAAGTCTCCCGGCGAGTTGTTTGCGATGCTGAAAGTCGCAGAGTCTGAACTCCGTAAAGAGCATCAAGTGTTGATGGTGAATAAGACCACTAGTTTCAAGAGAAACGGCAAAGGCAAGAAGGGTAATTCGAAGAAGAGCGGCAAGCCTGTTGCCAATCCGGCGAAGAAACCCAAAGCTGGACCTAAGCCTGAAACAGAGTGTTACTATTGCAAGGGTATGGGTCACTGGAAGCGCAATTGCCCCAAGTATCTGGCAGATAAGAAGGCGCCCAAAGAAAAATCAGGTATATTTGATATACATGTTATTGATGTGTACTTAACCGGCTCTCGTAGTAGTACCTGGGTATTCGATACCGGTTCTGTTGCTCATATTTGCAACTCGAAACAGGAACTGCGGAATAGACGAAGGCTGGCGAAAGATGAAGTGACGATGCGCGTAGGAAATGGTTCCAAGGTTGATGCAATCGCCGTCGGCACAGTTTCACTTCAGTTACCATCAGGATTAGTGTTGAACTTAAATCATTATTATTTAGTGCCTGCGTTGAGCATGAACATTATATCTGGATCTTGTTTATTGCGAGACGGTTACTCTTTTAAGTCAGAGAATAATGGTTGTTCTATTTCTATGAGTAACATCTTTTATGATCATGCACCTAATGTGAGAGGATTGTTCATATTGGATCTTGATAGCGATACGCATATACATAACATTGAGACCAAAAGAGTTAGAGATAACAATGATAGCGCCATATTTTTGTGGCACTGTCGCTTAGGTCATATTGGTGTAAAGCGCATGAAGAAACTCCATGCTGATGGACTTTTGAAGTCACTTGACTTTGATTCATTTGACACGTGCGAACCATGCCTCATGTGCAAGATGACTAAGACTCCGTTCTCCGGAACAATGGAGCGTGCAAGTGACTTGTTGGAAATCATACATACCGATGTGTGTGGTTCGATGAGCGTGGAGGCACGCGGCGGATATCGTTATTTTCTCACCTTCACTGACGATTTGAGTAGATATGGTTATGTCTACTTGATGAAGCACAAGTCTGAAACATTTGAAAAGTTCAAGCAATTTCAGAGTGAAGTGGAAAATCATCGTAACAAGAAGATCAAGTTCCTACGGTCTAATCGTGGGGGTGAATATCTGAGTTTCGAGTTTGGTACTCACTTAAGACAATGTGGAATTGTTTCACAGTTAACACCGCCTGGAACACCACAGCGTAATGGTGTGTCCGAACGTCGTAATCGTAGTCTATTAGAGATGGTGCGATCTATGATGTCTCTTACTGATTTGCCGTTATCGTTTTGGGGTTATGCATTAGAAACAGCTGCATTCACTTTAAATAGGGCACCATCAAAATCCGTTGAGACGACACCATACGAACTATGGTATGGCAAAAGGCCAAAGTTGTCGTTTCTTAAAGTTTGGGGATGTGATGCTTATGTCAAAAAGCTTCAGCCTGAAAAGCTGGAACCCAAAGCGGAAAAATGCGTCTTCATAGGTTACCCAAAAGAGACACTTGGGTACACCTTCTATCTCAAATCCGAGGGCAAAGTGTTTGTTGCTAAAAACGGAGCTTTTGTCGAGAAGGAGTTTCTCTCGAGAGAATTGAGTGGGAGGAAGATAGAACTTGACGAGGTTGTCGAACCTCTCATCCCTCTGGATGGTGGCGCAGGGCAAGGGGAAACCTCTGTCGTTGCAACGCCGATTGAGGAGGAAGTTAATGATGATGATCATGAAACTCCAGTTCAAGTTTCTGTCGAACCACGCAGGTCGATGAGACCACGTGCTGCTCCAGAGTGGTACGGTAATCCCGTCTTATCGATCATGTTGTTAGACAACAACGAGCCTGCAAATTATGAAGAAGCAATGGTGGGCCCAGATTCCAACAAATGGCTAGAAGCCATGAAGTCCGAGATAGGATCCATGTATGAGAACAAAGTGTGGACTTTGGAGGTACTACCTGAGGGCCGCAAGGCTATTCAGAACAAATGGATCTTTTAGAGGAAGATGGACGCTGACGGCAATGTGACCGTTTATAAAGCTCGACTTGTGGCAAAGGGTTTTTCACAAGTTCAAGGAGTTGACTACGATGAGACATTCTCACCCGTAGCGATGCTTAAGTCCGTCAGAATCATGTTAGCAATAGCTGCATTTTTCGATTATGAAATCTGGCAGATGGATGTCAAAACGGTGTTCCTTAACGGTTTCCTTAAGGAAGAGTTGTATATGATACAACTCGAAGGTTTTGTCGATCCTAAGAATGCTAACAAGGTGTGCAAGCTCCAGCGATTCATTTATGGACTGGTGCAAGCATCTCGGAGTTGGAACAAACGTTTTGATGAGATGATCAAAGCATTTGGGTTTATACAAGTGGTTGGAGAATCTTGTATTTACAAGAAAGTGAGTGGGAGCTCTGTGGCGTTTCGAATATTATATGTGGATGACATATTTCTGATTGGAAACAACGTGGAGTTTTTAGAGAGCATAAAGGATTACTTGAATAAGAGTTTATCTATGAAGGACCTAGGAGAAGCTGCTTACATTCTAGGCATTAAGGTCTATAGGGATAGATCAAAACGCCTGATAGGACTTTCACAAAGCACATACCTTGATAAAGTTTTGAAGAGGTTCAAAATGGAACAGTCTAAGAAAGGGTTCTTGCCAGTTTTACAAGGTACGAGATTGAGTAAGACTCAGTGCCCAGCAACTGATGAAGATAGAGAGCATATGCGCTCCATCCCCTATGCTTCAGCCGTAGGTTCTATCATGTATGCAATGCTGTGCACTAGACCGGATGTTAGCCTCGCCACAAGTATGGCAGGTAGGTTCGAGAGTAATCCAGGAGTGGATCACTGGACAGCGGTCAAGAATATCCTGAAGTACCTGAAAAGGACTAAGGAGATGTTTCTCGTGTATGGAGGTGACGAAGAGCTCGCCGTAAAAGGTTACGTCGATGCAAGCTTTGACACAGATCCGGACGACTCTAAGTCGCAAACCGGATACGTATTTATTCTTAATGGGGGTGCGGTAAGCTGGTGCAGTTCCAAGCAAAGCGTCGTAGCAGATTCTACATGTGAAGCGGAGTACATGGCTGCCTCGGAGGCGGCTAAGGAGGGTGTCTGGATGAAGCAATTCATGACGGATCTTGGAGTGGTGCCAAGCGCACTGAATCCAATAACCTTGTTCTGTGACAACACGGGTGCCATTGCCTTAGCAAAGGAACCGCGGTTTCACAAGAAGACCAGACACATCAAACGATGCTTCAACCTCATCCGCGACTACGTCGAGGGAGAGGACGTAAATATATGCAAAGTGCACACGGATCTGAATGTAGAAGACCCGCTGACTAAACCTCTTCCACGGCCTAAACATGATCAACACCAGAACTGTATGGGTGTTAGATTTATTACAATGTAATTCACATGATGATGTGAGGGCTGGATTATTGACTCTAGTGCAAGTGGGAGACTGTTGGAATTATGCCCTAGAGGCAATAATAAATATAGTTATTATTATAATTCCTGTATCAAGATAATCGTTTATTATCCATGCTATAATTGTATTGAATGAAGACTCATTTACATGTGTGGATACATAGACAAAACACCGTCCCTAGCAAGCCTCTAGTTGGCTAGCCAGTTGATCAAAGATAGTCAGTGTCTTCTGATTATGAACAAGGTGTTGTTGCTTGATAACTGGATCACGTCATTAGGAGAATCACGTGATGGACTAGACCCAAACTAATAGACGTAGCATGTTGATCGTGTCATTTTATTGCTACTGTTTTCTGCGTGTCAAGTATTTATTCCTATGACCATGAGATCATATAACTCACTGACACCGAAGGAATACTTTGTGTGTATCAAACGTCACAATGTAACTGGGTGACTATAAAGATGCTCTACAGGTATCTCCGAAGGTGTTAGTTGAGTTAGTATGGATCAAGACTGGGATTTGTCACTCCGTGTGACGGAGAGGTATCTCGGGGCCCACTCGGTAATACAACATCACACACAAGCCTTGCAAGCAATGTGACTTAGTGTAAGTTGCGGGATCTTGTATTACGGAACGAGTAAAGAGACTTGCTGGTAAACGAGATTGAAATAGGTATGCGGATACTGACGATCGAATCTCGGGCGAGTAACATACCGAAGGACAAAGGGAATGATATACGGGATTATATGAATCCTTGGCACTGAGGTTCAAACGATAAGATCTTCGTAGAATATGTAGGATCCAATATGGGCATCCAGGTCCCGCTATTGGAAATTGACCGAGGAGTCTCTCGGGTCATGTCTACATGGTTCTCGAACCCGCAGGGTCTGCACACTTAAGGTTCGACGTTGTTTTATGCGTATTTGAGTTATATGGTTGGTTACCGAATGTTGTTCGGAGTCCCGGATGAGATCACGGATGTCACGAGGGTTTCCGGAATGATCCGGAAACGAAGAATGATATATATGATGACCTCATTTGATTACCGGAAGGTTTTCGGAGTTACCGGGAATGTACCGGGAATGACGAATGGGTTCCGGGAGATCACCGGGGGGGGGGGGGGGCAACCCACCCCGGGGAAGCCCATAGGCCATAAGGGTGGCGCACCAGCCCTTAGTGGGCTGGTGGGACAGCCCAAAAGCGCCCTATGCGCCATACAAAGGAAAATCAAAGAGAAAGAAAAAAAAGGGAGGTGGGAAGGAAGGGAAGGACTCCCACCCACCAAACCAAGTCCAACTCGGTTTGGGGGGGGGGAGCCTTCCCCCCTTGGACTCGGCCGACCCCCTTGGGGCTCCTTGAGCCCCAAGGCAAGGTCCCCTCCCTCCCACCTATATATACGGAGCTATTGGGGCTGATTTGAGACGACTTTTCCACGGCAGCCCGACCACATACCTCCACGGATTTTCCTCTAGATCGCGTTTCTGCGGAGCTCGGGCGGAGCCCTGCTGAGACAAGGTCATCACCAACCTCCGGAGCACCGTCACGCTGCCGGTGAACTCTTCTACCTCTCCGTCTCTCTTGCTGGATCAAGAAGGCCGAGATCATCGTCGAGCTGTACGTGTGCTGAACGCGGAGGTGCCGTCCGTTCGGTACTAGATCGTGGGACTGATCGCGGGATTGTTCGCGGGGCGGATCGAGGGACGTGAGGACGTTCCACTACATCAACCGCGTTCACTAACGCTTCTGCTGTACGATCTACAAGGGTACGTAGATCACTCATCCCCTCTCGTAGATGGACATCACCATGATAGGTCTTCGTGCGCGTAGGAAATTTTTTGTTTCCCATGCGTCGTTCACCAACACGATCATCACGTGGTGCTTCGAGACAACGATCCTTCGCAACAGTGCACACTTAGGGGAATACATATCTCGAAATTTTATTGAGGGATCATGTTATCTTTGCTACAGTCATTCTAAGCAATAAGATGTAAAACATGATAAACATCACATGCAATCATATAGTGACATTATATGGCCATTATCATCTTGCTCCTTGGATCTCCATCTTCGGGGCACCATGATCATCGTCGTCACCGGCATGACACCATGATCTCCATCATCATGATCTCTATCATTGTGTCTCCGTGAAGTCGTCCCGCCAATCTATTACTTCTACTACTATAGCTAACGTCTAGCAATAAAGTAAAGTAATCACATGGCGTTGCATCTCATACAATAAGTTAAGACAACTCCTATGGCTCCTGCCGGTTGTCATACTCATAGACATGCAAGTCGTGAATCCTATTACAAGAATATGATTAATCTCATACACCACATATGTAACATAACATCCTTTTGGCCATATCACATCACATAGCATACCCTGCAAAAATAAGTTAGACGTCCTCTAATTGTTGTTGCAAGTTTTACGTGGATGGTTAGGGTTTCTAGCAAGAACGCTTCTTACCTACGTGACAGCCACAACGTTGATATGCCAATGCTATTAACCCTTCATAAGGACCCTCTTCATTGAATCCGATCCGATTAAAGTGGGAGAGACAGACACCCGCTAGCCACCTTATGCAACTAGTGCATGTCGGTCGGTGGAACCAGTCTCATGTAAGAGTACGTGCAAAGTCGGTCCGGGCCGCTTCATCCCACGATGCCACCGATTCAAGATAAGACTAGTAATGACAAGCAATTGACAAAATCAGCGCCCACAACTTTTGTGTTCTACTCGTGCATACAATCTACGCATAGAACCTTGGCTCGGATGCCACTGTTGGGGAACATAGTAATTTCAGAAAAAATCCTACGCCAAACAAGGATCTATCTATGGAGATACCAGCAACGAGTGATGGGATAGAGCATCTTCATAACTTTGAAGATCGCTAATCGGAAGCGTTACTGGAACGCGGCCGATTGAGTCATACTCGTAGCGATTCAGATTGCGGTGTGATTCCGATCTACGTGCCGAACCACGACACCTCCGTGTTCAACACACGTACAACCAGGCGACGTCTCCCGCACCTTGATCTAGCAAGGAGGAGGGAGAGGTTGAGGGAGAGCTCCGGCAGCGCGACGGCGCGGTGGCGGTGGAGCTACGAGGGATTCCGACGGAGCTTCTCCATGCTGCGCGGAAGAGGAGGAAGAACTGGGCTGCCTGGAGAGGGAGGAAATCATTTCTGTGTGTTCTCCAAAGGCCAAAACGCTCCACTATATATAGGGGTAGAGGGAAGGGGGTGCCCTTTGTAGGGTTACCACCCCCAAGGGGTGAGGCAGCCCCATCTAGGGCTGGTGGTGGCGGTTAGGAAGGGAGGAGGGGGTGTGGCACACCCTAGATGGGCCTTGAGCCCATCTGCTTTAGGGTTCCCCTTCCCTCTCAACTTGTGCCTTGGGCCTTGGTGGGAGGTGCACCAACCCACTCTGGGCTGGTTCCTTTCCACCTTTTGTCCCATGTCACCCATTGGGGCTGGTGTCCCCTCCTGGTGGACCCCCGGAACCCTTCCGGTGGTCACGGTAGGTTACGGGTGACGCCTGGAACATTTCCAGTGTCCAAAACCCCTCATCCTATATATCAATCTTCACCTCCGGAGCATTCCGGAGCTCCTCGTGACGTCCGGGATCTCATATGGGACTTCGAACAACCTTCAGTAAACCATAAACTATTCCCATAGAACCCTAGCGTCATCGAACCTTAAGTGTGTAGACCCTACGGGTTCGGGAAGCATGCAGACATGACCGAGACACCTCTCCGGTCAATAACGAACAGCGGGGGTCTGGATATCCATGTTGGTTCCCACATGTTCCATGATGATCTGGTCATATGAACCACGATATCAAGGATTCAATCAATCCCGTATGCAATTACCTTTGTCTATCGGTATGATACTTGACCGAGATTCGATCGTCGGTTGTTAGAGCATATATCTCCATATGTGGTTTTGGTAATTGATGACAATTCCTATGGACTAATGGTTGCCTTAAGTTATATTTAAAGGATTTGTCCATAGGCACTTCTTGAAGTCCATCTGTTGGGTTCAAGGAGTTTATATGTTGACCAAGATGTTATTCAAGGTATTATCCAAAGAATGGTCATAGAAACACTAGGTTGATCAAGATCTCAGACTAAGAGTAAATCAAGATGATCAACACAAAAAGCGTATAAGATATATCGAGAGGATCAAGTGATCCCATGGTATGGTAAGCATTGTCCATTACGTGTTTGTGTACTAACCCATGGTCTTTGTGAGACTCCTAGGTGGGGGTTAGGTGTGTTTCCATTGGGCTTGCATCAAAAGGAAGATCTCATACAACCCATGAAGGATGACGTCAAGTGGTGATCGTCATCAAGATTGTGGTGTGCCAGTTCAAGTGGATCAGCACGAATATATCATTGAAACTATTGTCAATGATCATGTGTTGATAAGGACAATCTCATGTGCTAACAAGGACAAGATCAAGATAAGCATTCTTGAGCACTACATGCTTGATTCTTGTGGATGTTCACATGGTGGACAAATGAAGATAAATACATAAGCTAGGCTTTCCGCATTGTGTATGGGAAAGCTACTTGAAGACTTCATCATGTCTTGCTTTCAACTTGAGCCAAGAAGGAACAACAACATCAAGCTCAGGTGAAAGGGCTAAGTCAAAGGTATCAGTTCCTTTGACATTAGTGGTGCGGAGTGATGATCAGCGAATAAAAGTATACACTCAAGTATGGATCATGAGTACTCGTTTATGATTCTTGAGTCCTTAGGGATCCCGCACTATTAAGAGGGGATCAGAGGTTTTGCGATGAACTTGCTCAAACTACATCATCACTTTCTGCTCAGTCCACATCTCCACTGTTTTGTTGTTATCTGAAAACAGAACCAGTGCCTCGGACATCCGGCTTTCTCCGGACGTCCGAGGACCGAACGACCGACTAGTTCGGAAATCCGGAATCCTATACCAGAGAAATCAGAGCCATATAACTCGGACTTCCGGCTCCCTCCGGACGTCCGAGGACCGGATGTCCGGACAAGTCCCGGAAATCCGGAAGCCTGCACCAGTAGAAGTTGAGTTCTATATCTCGGAAATCCGAGCGTCGGACGTCCGAGCGCCGGACGTCCGAGCGCCGGACGTCCGACACCCGTCGGAAATCCGGAACCTACCACCAGTAGAAGTTGAGCTGTATAACTCGGATTTCCGGTCCTCTCCGGACGTCCGGTGGCTGATAATTCAAAATAGTTTCAGTCGTATCTACAGGCCTCGGACGTCCGACCCCTCGCGGACGCCCGGACTTCCGACAACTGTCGGACGTCCGGACCCTATGTGACATAAAGTGTCCCCAACGACTCTTTTTCTCTCCCCAATATAAATACCCCCCTCCCATTTCGTGAGAGGGTTTCCTAACACAGCCTTATCCTCATAAGAACACATTTCCACCTTACACACATTTTCTCACTCCAAATCTTAGATCCCAAGAGCATTTGTGATCCCCTTTGAGGTTTGTTCCAATCAAAAGATAGATCGTCTCCCTCTCCTTCTCTCAACCCAAGCTATTTGTGATTTGAGCAAGTTTTGAGCATTCCCCGTGATCTTGTTACTCTTGGAGGTTGGAGACTCCTAGGCGGTAGGAGTTCTTCGGAGAGGAATCAATCCGTGTGATTTCCCCCGGAAAAGTTTGTGAGAGTTTGGAAGCCACCTCAAAGGCTTACCACTAGTGGTTGAGAAACGCCTTCGTGGTGTTATCTCAAAGGGAGAATAGGGTGAGCCTTCGTGGAGTTGGTGTGCCTTCGTGGTAACATCCACCTCTCTAACGGTGACTAGCTTCCCTCCAAGGAAGTGAACATCGGGATACATCTTCGTCTCAGTAACCTTGGTTATCCTTAACCCTAACTCCTTACTTGTGGTTTACTTGTGTTATTTGAGCATACATACATTGCATATTGCTTGTGCTCATTATATTGTGTTGGCCATTTCTTGTACAAAATTAATCATTCAAGCATACCCTCTATATCCACACGTTCATACTTGCAGCCCTGATACATCGTGTTGATATAGTGTGATCTAGTATCTTGTGTTGTTCACCTACTTGTCGTGTGATATAGCTCAAGTAAGTTTGTGTAACTTACTTGTTCTTGTTAGTAAATGTATTGTGTCCATCTTGGTAGATCGTGTTGTTGATACACGTTACAGTGCCTAGTGCATTTAGGATTTGTTCTTGACAAGTACCCTCTTAGTTTATTTTCGCATTAGGTTCAAGCCAAATCCGAAGAAGTTTTTAAATAGCCTATTCACCCCCCCTCTAGGCGTCATCGAGGTCTTTTCAATTGGTATCAGAGCTAGGTCTCTCTTTAATTAGGTTTCACGACCTAGAGAGTATCGATGTCGACTACTGGATTAGTGCACAATGGCATCTTTGACTTTGATGGCACAAATTATACCCTATGGAGAATTCGTATGCTTCATCACTTTCGGGCCATGGGCCCAAATACTTTACGAATTGTTCTTGTAGGGATTGCCGACAAAAAGGATGATGCATCTTCATCTACTAATGAAATGTATCTTGATTGTGAGGCCTTTCTTGCCATTCATCGAACCATAAGTCCTGAAGTGTTTAAGTCTATCTCGACTTGCAAGTCAGCATATGCAGTTTGGACTAAACTTGAAGATATATATGGTGGGTCCAATCTTGATGAAGACGGTATTATGATGAAGGAGTTGGTGCATGAACTCTTCACTCTTTTTGTTCTTAAAGAGTCCACCACAACTTCCATATCCGATTGCTTGCACACCTCAGCATCTTCAATCTCACAAGGTAATGACATGGTGAGTGAAGAAATATATGTTGATGAAAATGTCATAGCCTCTATGGACACGAGCATATCTAGCACCACACATAGTGTAAATTATTGTGCTGATAGGTCATGCATTTCACCTAAAGATTCCTTGACAAATGTCTATGGTGATATGCTTGCTTCCTCGTGTCCTCTTGATCAAAATATCTTGTTTCTCCCTAGTTGCTCTATGACTAATCATTTAGGGGATATCAAGAAATATGAAGTACTTTTGACTAATGAAGAATCTGATTCACCAAAAGAATCATCATCAACTCCTCCAGTTCACATGTGCCTCATGGCAAGAGGTAATAATGAGGTATCATCTTCCATGTGCAATAACGATGATATTTGTGATGAGGATGATGATGATGACTTGACTGAAAATATCTATGTGATCAGTAAAATTCTTCATAAAGCTAAAAATAACGCTCTTCAAAGATTCCAAGATGTTCTCGCTTACTTTGAAAATTGTAATGATTCACTTAATCATGAACAAGCTAAAAGTGAACAACTTGAACATGAACTTGAGAAGAGTCATCAAGCATGTAGAGACTTAAGATCTTCAAAAGGAGAGATTGAAGTTGCTCATGATAAACTTAAAAAGGATTTTGAGGTCCTTCTCCTTGAATGCAATAATGTCAAGGGAGAGCTCATCAAAACGTCTAAGATCTATGAGGAGCTTCAATCTACTCATGAGAAGTCTCTATTTGCTACTTACTCCTCTCATATTGTTGATGATACTTGTACATCTAACCCCATCTCTTTTGAAGTATCAACATTGAAGGAGAATGTTGAGCTACGTGCTCAACTTGACTTACTAACTAGCAATTATGGGAAGTTGGAAGAAAACCATGTAATGCTCACAAGCTCTCATGCCGATCTTCTAACATCCCATAATGTGCAAAAGTTAGCTCATGAGGCTATCATCACCAAGGTAACATCAAGTGAGCCTCATGTGGACAATGGCACTACTTCTAGTCAAAGTACTATATTTCCATGTGCTAGTCCTCGTAATTCGTCTACTCACAATGTTGCTACCTCGTGTGATGAATTACTTTCCTTGCCTTGTTGCTCTAACATTGAAGCTTACACTTCCTCTAGTACTTGCATTGATACTAACCGTGCAGAGGAAATCGAAGAGCTCAAGGCCCAAGTCACTTCTTTGAAGAAAGACTTGGAATAGTGTCATGAAGGGATGTCCACACTCAACAACGTCCTGTGTGAGCAAACATCTCCGAATGACAAAAATTATGTTGGAGTAAACTCAAACAAGAACAAGAGGGGCCTAGAACAAGTCAAGAATTCGGCCAAAATCATTTGCTTCAAGTGCAAAGTTAAAGGGCACCATGTTAGATCTTGCCCTCTGAAGACGAAGTCTCAAAGTCACAAGCAACAAGGGAAGCGGCCACAAACTCAATCACATATTCAACTACAAGTTGAAGGAAGGCCTCTTCCCAATAAGACCCAAACCAACACTCCCCAAGGTGAGAAATCAACTGGGAAAAAAACAAAGGGTAGATGTTGCTACTTATGTTGTGAGAAGGGTCACGTCGTTTCGTCTTGCACGAGAGGTAACTTATCCAACCCAATCACTATTGATGATACCTATTCCCTTGGGAAGGATAAGGTTGGCAATGTGTTTGCCAAGTTTGTTGGTACTCAAGATGGTGTCAGGAAAAGAACCATTTGGGTTGCCAAGCCTATTGTGATTAACCTCTTAGGACCCAACGTAGTTGGGGACCAACAAGCTCAAACTTGATCAATAGTTGACTATGGAGGACATTAGAGACTTGGATACATAATGAAGAATTAAGGGGTCTTCATCATTCATATTATCTCAAGCCAAGTCATTTGGATTATCGAGTTTCTATCTTATATCCAATGTGCCTCCTTACGGTAACTTATACTTAAACTGTTTACATTGTTAGGTGCTTGCCCCTCTGCATGTTGTGGTTTTGTACCTTGCATGCGTTTGTATATGTTGTGCTTCCAACTTGCTTATCTTGAGTAATCGAGTATGGGTATGTTGGTTTGCATATCATGTACATGTGAGTCCTGTATTGAGCCTTTTGTGTCTTGATTGTATTTTTGTTGGCTCTTGTGAGAGATTAATGGATTATCTCATTGTGGGGGAGTGATGTGCTTTGCACACCTCTCAATCCTATAAATGTGTATACATGGGGAATACCACTTAGTTTTGATATTTCAAGATTATCTAGTTTCTATGTGGTATGTCTTACTCATGAGAAATTCAAATTCTATATGGTCCATTAATTATCTCTTGTTGGTTTCAATTTGCCACTTGTTAATATTGTTGGTTTATCACATTTTGGGGAGTAATATGCTATGTGCATATTACAAACCTAGAAAATGTGTACATTTGAGGTGTTGCCACTTATTGTTGATATTGTAAATTATCCTGTTCCTAGGTGGCATGTTAGCTCTACAAGTGTCATTTGCTTGCGTTTTATGGGTAAAGATGATCTTGGATATATTTGTGATCTACCAATGAGTATCATTTCAAAAATACTTCTTGTCCTTGACAATTGGTATTCCCATCATATGATTGGAATTAATAATCATCTTTACATTGGATTTTGTGTTTCGTTTGTCTTTCTTGCCTCTTATGAATCTATTTTTAACATGTCTAGTGTGGTTATAGATATAGAGAAAGTGATGATCCCATCGTGTGCGTTTTGATCCCCATCAAATGCAAATTCTATATAATGCACGTCCCTTGGGGGAGCTATCCTATTCTCTTTAAAAACACTCTCTTTATTCACCCATCATATAATCATTTGATCCCCATCAAGTGTGTATTGATGGGAGGCAAGTCTTGCTCTTTATGATGCTTTGTGCCATCATGAAAATTTGTAGAGGGCTTTGTTTGTTGGAACCTAGCTCTCTCTTAGAAACTAGATACCTCGTGTTTGTTTTCCTTCAATTGGTTTCTTGTTGCCTTCTATTTGGCATGTGTCAATGGATATCTCATTCCTTGATGTATCTTTTAATTGATATCTTTCAAGTGATAATTCTTTTGTTTTAGGATCTTATTATCACTTGATATCTTGTCTTTTGATGACTTATCAACTTTGTGTTGAGTTGATTCTTGAGAGTCTTGAGCATGCATATCTAGCTACTATATACAACTTATTTTGCTTGCTTTCCTCCTTTGACCCAATATATAAGGGAAACTCCACCCTGTCCTAAATTGGCTAAGCTGTGCATGAAATTCAAATTCATATCTATATGCACATATGTGTGTGGAGTTTGTCCTATGTGTTGCTGGTTTTCTAACTCTTTGGTCCCAATGAGTTTGGGCACCATTTTGTTTGTTTTTGTTGTTCCAGGAACAATTGGAGATGCATTGGATGCTCGGCTCACCTATAAGGAAGATGTTGAGTCCATATGATTATTGGAGCCAAGTTAGGATGATCAAAGAACAACTATCTACTACATCAATCCAATGCTGTCTCGGTAACAAGTATCCACTTCATGCATTTTTCTCTTGCAAAGGACCCAACCTGTCTTTTCTTTTCCAGGTTGCATCATGGAATGAATCTCTTGATTCGTTCTTGTAGTACTTGTTTGCTTTCTCAAAGCATCCGAACGATGATGTCTTACTACTAGTTGGGATGTCTTTGATGTGCGTATGTTGGAAGTTCATATTATACAATAAGAAAATATTAGGCCATGTGCTATGCTTCCAAGCAAAAGATCTCATTGATATATTTATGACTTCCATTTTGGATATCTAGTTTGTTCCTTCTTGTAACCATTTCGTGTGTACATCCTTCTTTGTAGATATATATCATCATGATTGTCTTCTACTTAGAATGTTTTACACATGAGAGAAGTTACATCTCTAATTGATATCCTCTTTTCTTTCACGTGCATCATTGCATTTCCTCTTTCAAGTTTTTTTGATGGCTTCATGAAAGGATTTGTTTTGAGTGTGCATCTCTATTTCTACATCTTGATGCACTCTTTGGCCGTGAAGATTATTTTTGCTCATGCTTGTCTTGTTGAGGGTTTTTGCCATTTTCAATTAGTATCCCTCCTCTTGACAAGGTTCTTACTTCCTATCTTCATAATGGGTTGTCACAAGCGTTGGTTCTTATTTTGTTTATTAGTAAGCTTGTGAACCCATTTTCTAGTATGTGTGTGTGGGAATGATATGTCTTGCACTTTGCATCTAATTTCATCAAGACTATGTTGATGAGTAATGCTCATCCTTATCTTAGTCTTCTCAAGTGCTTTGCCATGACTCATACACATTACTTTGTTTGAGCCTATTCTTAAGTTGCTTCTATTACATGTTGCTCAACCATTTGTTTTGTGCAAGTGATATGCTTATTGTCTCATTTATCCTCTTGCACTCGTTGTGTGTTTTATAAATTCTGGGGGAGCAACAATCCTATTTTGTGCACCAGTGTCAAATACAAAAATCTCATATTAGTGCACAAATCATGGGGAGCTTCTCTAGTTTTTGATAAAGCACTATGTTGCCTTTATCATAATATCTTTTATTCATGTGGTTCGAAGGACCATATGATTGTTTGTTCCATCTGGAATCTTTTGATTGCTTGCCTCTATCTGTGTATGTCTTTGTGGCATACGATCCTTTTATTTGCAATCTTTGGGTCCTCAATATAGTTTGTTTTCCTCCAACTACTTATCATTGTATTTGTGTATTTTTCTGCACTCATTTGCTGAGAAGTACACACTTTTTGGAGGACCACCTACTATATTTGCTTTCTAAACTTTTCGTCCATTTTGGCAATCGATGCCAATGGGGAGAACTTTAGAGAGTTTACTTTGGATATGTAGATATGTAGAGGGTTTTGCTTTTATTGCGTAAGCATTTACATCTTGCTCACATGCTTTATTACCTTGTATGTGTGCGCTTGGTTATGCTTATTTCCTTATATAAACTCTCTTGAAGTGGTTGTCTTCAATTACCAAAATGGGGAGATTGTTAGAGCATATATCTCCATATGTGGTTTTGCTAATTGATGGCAATTCCTATGGACTAATAGTTGCCTTAAGTTATATTTATAGGATTTGTCCATAGGCACTTCTTGAAGTCCATCTATTGGGTTCAAGGAGTTTATATGTTGACCAAGATGTTATTCAAGGTATTATCCAAAGAATGGTCATAGAAACACTAGGTTGATCAAGATCTCAGACTAAGAGTAAATCAAGATGATCAACACACAAAGCGTATAAGATGTACTGAGAGGATCAAGTGATCCCATGGTATGGTAAGCATTGTCCATTACGTGTTTGTGTACTAACCCATGGTCTTTGTGAGACTCCTAGGTGGGGGTTAGGTGTGTTTCCATTGGGCTTGCGTCAAAAGGAAGATCTCATACAACCCATGAAGGATGACGTCAAGTGGTGATCGTCATCAAGATTGTGGTGTGCAAGTTCAAGTGGATCAGCACGAATATATCATTGAAACTATTGTCAATGATCATGTGTTGATAAGGACAATCTCATGTGCTAACAAGCACAAGATCAAGATAAGCATTCTTGAGCACTACATGCTTGATTCTTGTGGATGTTCACATGGTGGACAAATGAAGATAAATACATAAGCTAGGCTTTCCGCATTGTGTATGGGAAAGCTACTTGAAGACTTCATCATGTCTTGCTTTCAACTTGAGCCAAGAAGGAACAACAACATCAAGCTCAGGTGAAAGGGCTAAGTCAAAGGCATCAGTTTCCTTTGATGTTAGTGGTGCGGAGTGATGATCAGCGAATAAAAGTATACACTCAAGTTTGGATCATCAGTACTCTTTTATGATTCTTGAGTCCTTAGGGATCCCACACTATTAAGAGGCGATCACAGGTTTTGCGATGAACTTGCTCAAACTACATCATCACTTTCTGCTCTGTCCACATCTCCACTGTTTTGTTGTTATCTGAAAACAGAACCAGTGCCTCGGACATCCAGCTTTCTCCGGACGTCCGAGGACCGGACGACCGACTAGCTCAGAAATCCGGAATCCTATACTAGAGAAATCTGAGCCATATAACTCGGACTTCCGGCTCCCTCCGGATGTCCGAGGCCCGGATGTCCGGCCAAGTCCCGAAAATCCGGAAGCCTGCACGAGTAGAAGTTGAGTTCTATATCTCGGAAATCTGGCTCCCTCCGGACATCCGAGCGCCGGACGTCCGACACCCGTCGGAAATCCGGAACCTACCACCAGTAGAAGTTGAGCTGTATAACTCGGATTTCCGGTCCTCTCCGGACGTCCGGTGGCTGATAAATTCAAAATAGTTTCAGTCGTATCTACAAGCCTCGGACGACCGACCCCTGTCGGACGTCCGACCCCTCGCGGACGCCCGGACTTCCGACAACTGTCGGATGTTCGGACCCTGTGTGACTTAAAGTGTCCCCAACGGCTCTTTTTCTCTCCCCACTATAAATACCCCCCTCCCACTTCGTGAGAGGGTTGCCTAACACAACCTTATCCTCATAAGAACACATTTCCACCTCACACACATTTGCTCACTCCAAATCTTAGATCCCAAGAGCATTTCTGAGCCCCTTTGAGGTTTGTTCCAATCAAAAGATAGATCGTCTCCCTCTCCTTCTCTCAACCCAACCTATTTGTGATTTGAGCATTCCCCGTGATCTTGTTACTCTTGGAGGTTGGAGACTCCTAGGCGGTAGGAGTTCTTCGGAGAGGAATCAATCCGTGTGATTTCCCCCGGAAAAGTTTGTGAGGGTTTGGAAGCCACCTCAAAGTCTTACCACTAGTGGTTGAGAAATGCCTTCGTGGTGTTATCACAAAGGGAGAATAGGGTGAGCCTTCGTGGCGTTGGGGTGCCTTCGTGGTAACATCCACCTCTCTAACGGTGACTAGCTTCCCTCCAAGGAAGTGAACATCGGGATACATCTTCGTCTCAGTGACCTTGGTTATCCTTAACCCTAACTCCTTACTTGTGGTTTACTTGTGTTATTTGAGCATACATACATTGCATATTGCTTGTGATCATTATATTGTGTTGGCCATTTCTTGTACAAGATTAATCATTCAAGCATACCCTCTATATCCACACGTTCATACTTGCAGCCTTTGATACATCGTGTTGATATAGTGTGATCTAGTATCTTGTGTTGTTCACCTACTTGTCGTGTGATATAGCTCAAGTAAGTTTGTGTAACTTACTTGTGCTTGTTAGTAACTGTATTGTGTCCATCTTGGTAGATCGTGTTGTTGATACACGTTGCAGTGCCTAGTGCATTTAGGATTTGTGCTTGACAAGTACCCTCTTAGTTTATTTCCGCATTAGGTTCAAGCCAAATCCGAAGAAGTTTTTAAATAGCCTATTCACCCCCCTCTAGGCGTCATCGAGGTCTTTTCATCGGTATCCCCATACCTTGTTCAATGTCGTTACCGGCAAGTCTCTTTACTCGTTCCATAGCACATCATCCCGTGGTTAACTACTTAGTCACACTGAGCTCATTATGATGATGTTCTACCAAGTGGGCCCAGAGATACCTCTCCGTCACACGGAGTGAAAAATCCCGGTCTTGATTTGTACCAACCCAACATCCACTTTTGGAGATACCCGTAGTGCACCTTTGTAGTCACCCAGTTATGTTGTGCGTTTGATACACCCAAAGCACTCCTACGGTATCCGGGAGTTGCACAATCTCACGGTCTAAGGAAAAGATACTTGACATTAGAAAATCTTTAGCATATGAACAACATGATGTAGTGCTATGCTTAGGATTGGGTCTTGTCCATCACATCATTCTCTTAATGATGTGATCCCGCTATCAATGACATCTAATGTCCATGATCAGGAAACCATGATCATCCGTTGATCAACGAGCTAGCTAACTAGAGGCTCACTAGGGACACATTGTGTTCTATGTATTCACACATGTATTACGGTTTCCGGTTAATACACTTATAGCATGAATAATAGACAATTATCATGAACTGGAAATATAATAATAACCATTTTATTATTGCCTCTAGGGCACATTTCCAACATTCATGTCCTACCATTTGTAAGGCATGCATCAATAGGTTGTAGATATTCGTATGAACAGGTTATTGAATCAATATAAGCAGAGGTTGACCATCTAATGTTCAATCATCATGTCAAGTCATCTGACTTATTTCAAGTATCACTTTTGTCACACACACCAAGTTTCGGGAAAACATTTGGACGTAGTTTAAGCAGCACCAGCAAACAATCATTGACTATGGGCATGGATATTCAAATAGTTTTACACTCTGTAGAGGTTGCATACTTTACCCACAAGACTAGGGGAACTTCCATGTCATCCACGGATCGCGGTATATTACATACCCCGAACAATGTCTTTCTATTGACGACGCTAAACAAAGAGTCCACTCGTTGGTACATGGCCCTCATGATGTACATCATATGAGACTCGCCCCAGATCTTACCATCCAAGAGGGGACACAACGATGTGCCTGGTGTCTGTAAAAACAGCCCATGGTCGCCCTACCTGGCACGACCTCGTATCGAGAGTGACCACGCCACTCCCGCTACTAGTAATGCGGGATCTCTCCTAGCATCGACCAAAGTAATCAACAAAGCCCCTTCCCATAGAGGGGTAGAGTGGTTATACATGTAAGGCTGGGAAGGTCGACAAATCTAAAATCTAATCTGTTTTCGAAAACACACACTCAACTTGCATTGTGTAACGCCCAAGATGTGATCCTAGCCTTATTTTGGCGCGAGGGCCTCGACAGGGATAGAAGTGCATCTCGGCGTTTCGCAAGAATGGATATCGTTACAAGTACATGTACTGAAGAGAAGAGTATATGGAATTGGCTTACACTCGCCACAAGCTACATCATAGTCACATCAGTACAATACATAAACATCATGAAGAAAAGCAGGGTCCGACTACGGACGAAAACAAATGAGAAAAGAACGACGTCCATCCTTGCTATCCCAGGCTGCTGGCCTGGAACCCTTCCTAGATCGATGATGAAGAAGAAGAAACTCCAAATGAACAATCAATGCGCTCGCATCAAGTAACCTTTACCTGTACCTGCAACTGGTGTTGTAGTAATTTGTGAGCCACAGGGGGCTCAGGAATCTCATTTCCAAAGGTATTAGGACTAGCAAAGCTTAATGGGTGAGATATGGTTAAGTGGTGAGGTTGCAGCAAGCGACTAAGCATTTATTTGGTGGCTAACTTACAAGTACAAGAATAAAGAGGGGGCAAGATCTACGCATAGCGGACGTGAACTACTGATGATCAAATGAATGATCCTAAACATCTACTTACGTCAGACATAACCCCACCGTGTCCTCGATCAGAGAAGGAACTCGCGAAAGAGACAGTCACAGTTACGCACTCAGTTGGCATGTTTCAATTAAGTTAACTTCATGTTATCTAGAACCAGTGTTAAACAAAGTTTCCACGTTGCCACGTAACCGCGGGCACGGCTTTCCGAAAGATTTAACCCTGTAGGGGTGCTCCAACTTGTCCATCACAAATTACCACAAGCCTCATAGAAATCCTCGATCACGAAACTCGCGACCTCGTCGGACTCCTTAGTGGAAAACCTCAACTCTGAGATTACCCAAAGCTTCACCGGAATCCCGATGCACAAGCTATTTCGTCAAAGGTAAAACTAATCCAGCAAGGCCGCCCGACGTGTCGACGAACCCGATAGGAGCCGCGTATCTCGTTCTCAGGACACGACGGATGGGTCACACTAGGAGAAACCAAACCTCGAGTTGCCCCACGGTGGCCCCATAGTCTGCCAGTTTGGACCAACACTCATGGGAAGCACTGGCCCGGGGGGGGGGGTTGATTATTTATCCGCGGGTGCCGGCGGGTCCCTATGCATTTTATTAGGTTATTAGGCAAATGTAGTACCAAAGTTTGGCCTTGCCAGACCAGTCTTATACTAAAATGAATTATCAAGGGGGTCGCCATAACAACCCTGATCATGTTAGGAGCGCTCAATTATGGAATATAACACCGGTAACCGAAACTAAGGGGGCAAAGGTGGAACAAAACACCAGGCTAGAAAGGCCGAGCCTTCCACCTTTTACCAACTATATAGGGGCATTAAATTATATAACAATTAATATGATGATACAACAAGGAACCCATGTTATCACATGGAAGCAACTGCACCTGCAACTAGCAACGCTAACACATGGTTAAGCAAGCGGTAACATAGCCAATAAGTGGTTTTCTAGGTTGAGAACAGGTTGAAGGATTTCATGGCAATGTTGAGAGGCTGATATTTAATAGGTGGTAGGCAACGAGACATAGCGACAGAAATGATAATACTAGCATGGCAATGATAGTAATGGTATCTCGGGAAATGGTCATCTTGCCTGAGATCCTGCTTGGAAGAAGAACGACTCCGTGAAGCAGATGAACAGATGTAGTCGAACGAGTCCTCACTTTCCGACACGCTTGCGGAACTCTATCGAGACAAAGGAAACCGGAAACAAGAATCAACACACGATATACAACACACATGATGCATGAATGGCTACAGTTATGCAGGGTATGGCATGACAAATCACAACAATCAACCACTACACATTAAGCAAAGTTCAATACGCAACGAGTTTCACATTGACAAAACTCCACATATGAATTATTTATTTCTATCCCGATTAGGTACACGGCAATATTAATTGTGGTTAAACATGGCAAGAGGTCAAGCGTAATTAAACTACCTATCTAGGCATTTTAAATGAGGTCGGAAACGACATATAGCATCTCCGAGATGACCTCATATGTTAATTTATAATTCTTTCCAGATCTGAATTAACACATTTAAATATTTGTTAAACATCAAAATAAATAGGTTCACGTGGTTCTATGCGTTGTTTCAACCAATTTACACCTAGAGGACATATCCAACGGAGCTACGGTTCAAATGATATGATCACCGCAAGATATGATGGCATGGATGCAATATGTATGTAATGACAGCCACAAGCATTCCAAAAGATATAAACAACAAGGTAATATGAAACTACACGAGATTCTAAGCAAGTTTCATGTAGGACGCGATCAAAATGGAGCAACGGTTCAACAACTACAAGCTAAACAAGAAATAGTCGTAATCTGCCAAAATCAGCAACATAGCATTTTCTACACCCTCGAACAACAAGCTACACAAATCCAAAATGCTAAAATAAGGCATCAGACAGTAGAGGGCAAGATGCACTACAACATACTACTAATAACATCTAGCATGGAAGCATGTATCACTAGGAAAAGAACTCACAAAATGGCATCTCAGACACAGTTTCAGACTTAGTGAAAATAACAGTTTTTGACAGTGTAGTTTTCGATCTGAATGCATATTGATAGCAGAAAAACTATATGCTACAGGGCTTCAAATGGCATGAAAATTCATAGCATGCTAGAGAATCTTAAGGACTACAACGAACTCCATTGCACCAACCTCAAAAGAGCTATAGATCACCAGATAAACTCATGGAAAGACAGCAACAAAATATAACAGGTTTCAAACTTCGAAATATTTCAGCATCTCCCAATCAACATTATTTTATAGCATCTTGAGAGCAAGCAAACAACACCTAGACATGGATTTCTATTGCAACCAAAATTACCAGAGGCTAGCCTACACATCCAAGGGCATATCTCTAGTTGACAACTCGTGCATATCATGCACGGAATAAATCCCACAAAATAAACAAAAGGCAACATGGAAAAATATCACGCGCACGAACTTGTTCAAAAGCTAAAACTAAATGCACAGTTAAATTCTATGTATTTTTCTACCCCGAAAACATATATAACATGAGGGGTTGCGAAATAAAAATAACGCCACACGTATATGCGAGAAAATGTCCTAAACGCGATATAACAAACTAGTGACAGAACCTGCATGCAAAAATGCAAATAACTACTCTAAAATACATGGCAAAAGGCCCCTAATAACATGATCATTTCATCTATGGCATTTGAGCAATCCGTACACGCACGAAAATAAATACGGGATAATCCCCTATTAGGGCAGCACGCAAATCTACGCATACAACAAGTCAAACTACTCCAAACATGCATGCCAGTTGCAAAATATGAATCTACGCAAAAAAACTAATCAAGTTACATATTTAAATCATTGTGATCTGACGCACGATTTGGAATCTACGCTCGTTTGAAAATCTAGCATTTTTCTGAAATTAAGTAAATTCGCCGGATAATTAAAAAAAACCTACGGGCCGAACTGGTGGGCGCAAGTTAACTATTAGTCGCCCTAGCGTAATATAGAGGGGCTGGGGGCCTCACCTCGGCTCTTGGGCCGGCTTGGTTGGATCTGGGCCACGACGAGGGGGAGGCCGGCTGGGCCAACAGAGGGACAAGCTGGCCGGCCCAGGCGGTGGCTGGCGCGACCCAAGCGCTCGAAGCGGCCTAGGACCGCGACGCGCAGCAGCTACCCGTCTCCAACCCCATGCAGAAGAGGCCGGTGGTGCTGGGGGTTGGCTGCAGGCGAGCGGAGCTCCAACCGAGGCGGCGGAGGAACTCCAGGGCGATGGAGGCCGGCCGGATCTGTCCATGGGGTTCCGTTTCTGACGGATCCGTCGCGCTCCGGTGGAGCCTGCCTACATGGCGGGTGCGGATCGGGAGAAGAGTAAGAGAGAGAGGAGAAGAGTGAGAGGAAAAGAGAGGGGATAAGGAGCAAGGGCGCGGGGCTCCAGCCTGGTTCCGGCAACTCCGGCGGCCGGGGCTCGCCAGACGGCGCAGGTCGAGGCGATGGGTGCTGCAACTCGGGAGTCCCTCTCCCCGAGCGAGCAGGGGGCGCGGGCCGGTTTGGGCCCTGGTGGGCTCGATCTGGGTTGCGCGGGCCGCAACTGTGGGATGCGCTAGAGGGGCCACGTGGCGCGCTCCGGTTGGCTGCGAGGTCGGCTCGCGGCGGCTCAGGTGGTGACCGGTCTTTTGGGGCGGCGCCAAGTGGCGAGGTGGTGGCGGCTCGATGCAGAAATCGAGGCAGGAGGTGGGAGAAGGGAAATTTGGCATGACAGGCCACCTATTTATAGTAAAGGGGTTCTAGGGTTGGGTTTTAGGGGAGGGTTTTCATCCGATTTCGACCACGCGATCACGATCGGACGGCTCCGGTCGTGAGCTGAGGCAAGGTGTACTTAGTGGCTGTGTAGAGGGGGGGGGGGTGTTGGACTAAGACGAGAGGGAAACAACATCCCGTGACACGAGTTTTAAAACACCGAGAAATGTCCGACCGTGCCGCTATGGTCGACCGTTCGGGCACCAGACGGACTCCGGTTGCGACGAAATTTGGCAGGCGGCCTACCTATATCTAAATAAGACCGCACGCCAAGTTTAAACCCAATCAGAGGAAGTTTTATACACACTTTTAAAAACAAGATTTAAACGATGCCGCGTGCGCGTGCGAGTGTGGTCGGGCTCAACACGGGCAACGACAAACACGAAGAGAACCGACAACTAACAATGGATGCAGGTTTTGAAAACTGACGGCAACTGAGTGCCGATGCAATGCTGATGATGCGAATGATGTGATGATGAGAGCGACAAACAAATAAGTCACACGATGAAAACGGAATAAAAGGGAATCTTTTGGGGCGTCGGTCTCGGGCTGTCACAACTCTCCTACGCTACAAGAGGATCTCGACCCGAGATCCAAGAATGAAAGGGGAAGAGGATAAGAAAGCAAGAGGTAAAACTTAGTCGCTTCTTTGACAAACGAGTGAAACCAACAATCCTTGAAGGTTGCAAAGATATGAGGAATGATATGATAAACTAGAAAGAATTCACAGAAAATTTCGGCAGCACTTCGGTAGGAAAAGGGGAACAAAAATTCGATAAGATAGGAGAACTAGACAAGATTCACGACAAACTAAGATAAATTGAAAAACAAGGAAAGAACATGATCTTGATAGAACAAGATGATAGATTGAAGATAGAAACATCACAAAGCCTCCGTTATAAAGAATAGGAACTTGCTTCTGACAAGAAAGAACGAAGAAGAACATGAGAACTACTACCACAAGAATATTGAAGAACATATTGAGAACGAAGAGATCTTGAGCCATCTAACAGAAAAATTGAACAAGGCACCGGAACAATTGAGAGATGAATGAAGAGGCAACAATTGAGAAGAATTGAGGATGAAAGCTGAAAGCTGAGAACGAAGAATCTTATGAAATGATGGCCTTCGGAGGATCAAGAATGAAAACAACTCAGAAAAGCGCTGAATAGCAAGAAAGAGATCTCATGATTGGGAACAATTCAAGATTATGCCACAAAGCTGAAATGATGAATCTTGAAGAGAATGGATCAAGATTTGAGAGAAACACTCCTTCGGTCTTCAAAGCTGAAAATGATGACGAGAAACAACACCAAGGATACTGAGACACTCCGGAATACAGAATATGCAATGTTGAGCCAATGATGAGAATAATTTAATAGATCTTGAAGAAGGAATATGACTGATGGAATCATTCTTACTTCATGGTTGAAAAGAATTAGAGGACTTCAAAAAGATTACAAGAGCCAGAAAAGATCCTGGGAAAGAACCTGTGGGTTATAGGCCCACTCAATGAAACCACCGTTGAAAAGATTGAAAGGAAGATTGAATGCACCGGTATAAAGAAAACTTGATGAGGTTGAGAACCTCGAAATAATTAAAAGAATTGAAAACAAGAAACTTCTGAAATATCTTGAACACTCCAGATAGAATGGAGAGAGATGAAAACAAGAAAGAGTTGAATAAGAATTTTGAACATGGGAAAGAATTTAAAGGATGAAAAGGAAATGATGAACACGGATAACTGAATTGAATTCACCTGAAAAGACCACATGAATGAATAAAGATGAACATGAAGCTCCTGAGAATCTTCACAATGAATCACCGGATACGAGAGAAAAGAAAAGATAACGGAAGAAACAACGAAATGACATGCACAAGGATGAAATCCAATCACTGAAGAAAAAGGGTGGGAGGGCGGGGAAAAACAAAGATAACTTGGGACAGATGAGACAACTCCGGAAAGAAAAAGAGATTGATCTTGCAGATATTGAAGAGGATTGAATTCACCATTTGACATCGAAGAAACTCAAATTACCATACTCCAACAAAATAAAGGATGAGGCTTATGAAACAAGCCAAAACAAATTCATTAGAGAGATTCCGTCCGATATTTTCGTGGACAGGATCGCACGGGCTCGATCCTTACAGTAGCCATCCTGTACAAGGCAGTGCACATGACATATGAAGCGTCCCCGAGTCGTAGCAAGCTACAAGGACTCTTTAAGACACAATGAGAACCGTTGTATGTCAACCGTGAACAAATGAATCCACTAGATGTCGAACCCCAACCTAACATCATGCATCTGTTGGAAGATTGTCGTATAAGAAACTACTTGAATTCCCACCTAAGAACTCCCGAAATTTCTGGTCATGCAATCTGGTCCACGGATACAAGGAGTAACATATCACTCAACTCCTATACTAACCCGTCCAGTGTATCACATCCGTCAACACATAACCAGAATCTCGGAACCTTGTCTATTTCAGACACTCGTACTCACAACGATACTAAGTATGGCGATACATGCGAAACTCTCTGCACCAGTACTGGGGAAGCCGGACTCCTCTCGCCACTACTAGTATTGAAGAAATTTTGAACATCATTTGTCCTGAGATACTATGAAATCTGAATGATTGTGATGTGCTCAAGAATCCCCTGGAGCTCAACTCCCCAGAAGAAATCAAGGCAGAGAAGAGGCACCAGGACAGAACTCCGTCACATCGACATCATATAGATTCCAAAAAAATATCCGCGTGTTCCTAATTTTTTTGAGTGAGAAGAGGAGTAGAGTAAAAATTCTGAAGTCGTGAACCTCACCAGAGCATAGATGAGGAGAAAAATAAACCTACTCTTCGATATAACTAAGACTCAAAATTGTTTTTCACTAGACTCGACTCAGCCAAGTTCGATCAATCAAGGGGGCTCCTAGGTTGGTACTTCTCTGATACCAACTTGAAACGCCCGAGATGCGATCCTATCCTTATTTTGGCGCGAGGGCCTCGACTGGGATAGAAGCGCATCTCGTCGTTTCACAAGAATGGATATTGTTACAAGTACATGTACTGAAGAGAAGAGTATATGGAATTGGCTTACACTCGCCACAAGCTACATCAGAGTCACATCAGTACAATAAATAAACATCATGAAGAAAAGCAGGGTCCAACTACGGACGAAAACAAACAAGAATAGAACGATGTCCATCCTTGCTATCCTAGGCTGCCGGCCTGGAATCCTTCCTAGATCAATGATGAAGAAGAAGAAACTCCAAATGAACAATCAACGCACTCGCGTCAAGTAACTTTTACCTATACCTGCAACTGGTGTTGTAGTAATCTATGAGCCATAGGGGACTCAACAATCTCATTTCCAAAGGTATCAAGACTAGCAAAGCTTAATGGGTGAGGTATGGTTAAGTGGTGAGGTTGCAGCAAGCGACTAAGCATTTATTTGGTGGCTAACTTACGAGTACAATAATAAAGAGGGGGGGCAAGGAGATCTACGCATAGCGGACGTGAACTACTGATGATCAAATGAATGATCTTGAACACCTACTTACGTCAGACATAACCCCACCATGTTCTCGATCGGAGAAGGAACTCGCGAAAGAGACAGTCACAGTTACGCACTCAGTTGGCACTACTGAAATTCAGAAATTTGTTGTCTGCCATGGCAGACGGCAAAGGGGGGAACCACGGACGGCAAAGGCTTTGCCGTCGGTCAGCAGACGGCAAACTGGACGGTAAAAAAAATCCGGTGAAGAGGTTATTTGCCGTCTCCTTTTGTAAAGCGGATGGCAAAGAATCTTTGCCATGAGGGGGCAGACGACAAACAAAATGGGACGACACATAGTGCAACGGCCCCGTTAAGTGTTAACGACAGGCCTCCTCTCTTTGCCGTCTGCCGTCCCCCCCTTTGCCATGCGGGGGCAGACGACAAAGAGGGGAGAGAGAGGGGGCTGATTCCCCCCTTTGCCATCTGCCCACCCCCCTTTGCCATGTGGGGGCAGACGACAAAGAGGGGAGAGAGAGGGGGCAGATTCCCCCCTTTGCCGTCTGCCATCCCCCCTTTGCCATGTGGGGGCAGACGGCAAAGGGGCGAACCAACCCCTTTTTAATTTATTTTTTATTATATACAACATTTTTAACAATCATCAGGATATGTGTATATATATATATATATATATTTGACATAAATACATTTCTTTCCGCACTCATAACCATATTAAAATAACTCTCATCCATAGTGCATACATATTATGCAAGTTGCATCCGTACCAAACCATATATTACACCAGTTTCATCCACATGCATACAAAGTTTCATATATATCCACATACTACAATAGTTTCAATACAAGCCATGGTACAAGAAATCATCTTCAAGCATTCCATCAATATAATCCAAGCTTCCCGTGAAGTGAAGGTAATCTGCAAAATGACAAATAAGAAAGTTAGAAGAATAATACTAGATGAAGAAGTGTATATATATGTTATTTCGGAGAGAAATTAGCTAAGTATAGACCATTTAGGAGCTAACTAAGCTAATTATGTCATTTAGGTGGAACCCTAGCAAACTATAGGTCGGTTCAGAGCTAACTTGGGTAAAATAGGTCATTCCGGAGCAAACTATGCTTATTAAGCCATTTTGGATCTAGCTAGAATAATTATAGGCCAGTTAATACCTAAGTTAGGGGGAATAGGTCATCTTGCAGCTACGTAAGCCTTATTATGTCATTTAGGAGAGAACTTAGCTAACTATAGGTCATTTCTTATTAAATAGGTCATTTTGGAGCTAACTAAGCTAATTATGTCATTTCGTAGGATAATTAGCCAATTTAGCCTTTCTTGGATGAGTCTAAGCTACGTAGAAGAAGAGAAAGAGAAGAAGAAGTAAAATAAGGAGGAGCAGGAGGAGGAGAAGGAAGAGGAGAAGAAGAAGAAAAGAAGAAGGAGAAGGAGAAGGAGGAAGAAGGAGGAAGAAGAAGGAGAAGGAGGAGCTCCTTCTCCTTCTTCTCCTCCTTCTTCTCCTTATTCTTATCCTCCTCCTTCTCCTTCTTCTTCTACTCTTCTCCTTCTTCTTCCTTCCTTTCATTTTTCCTCTTTCTTCTCCTCTTGTCCCCTTCTTCAGGCTAAATTGGCTAAGAATGCCTTTTTGGAGCTAATTATGTCATTTCGAGGATAATTAGCTAAGTATAGGTCATGTTTTATTAAATAGACCATTTAGGAGCTCACTAAGCTAATTATGTCATCTAGGTGGAACCCTAGCTAACTATAGGTTGTTCCGGAGCTAACTTGGGTAAAATAGGTCATTCCGGAGCAAACTATGCTTATTAATCCATTTTGGATCTAGCTAGGCTAATTATAGGCCATTTAATACCTAAGTTAGGGGGAATAGGTCATCTTCCAGCTACGTAAGCCTTATTATGTCATTTAGGAGAGAACTTAGCTAACTATAGGTCATTTTTTATTAAATAGGTCATTTTGGAGCTAACTAAGCTAATTATGTCATTTCATAGGATAATTAGCCAATTTAGCCTTTCTTGGATGAGTCTAAGCTACGTAGAAGAAGAGAAAGAGAAGAAGAAGTAAAAGAAGGAGGAGCAGGAGGAGGAGGAGAAGCAGAAGGAAGAGGAGAAGAAGAAGAAAAGAAGAAGGAGAAGGAGAAGGAGGAAGAAGGAGGAAGAAATAGGAGAAGGAGGAGCTCATTGTCCTTCTTCCCCTCCTTCTTCTCCTTCTTCTTATCCTCCTCCTTCTCCTTCTTCTTCTTCTCTTCTTCTTCTTCTTCCTTCCTTTCATTTTTCCTCTTTCTTCTCCTCTTGTCCCCTTCTTCTGGCTGAATTGGCTAACAATGCCTTTTTGGAGATAATTATATCATTTTGAGGATAATTACCTAAGTATAGGTCATGTTTTATTAAATAGACCATTTAGGAGCTAACTAAGCTAATTATGTCATCTAGGTGGAACCCTAGCTAACTATAGGTCGTTTCGGAGCTAACTTGGGTAAAATAGGTCATTCCAGAGCAAATTATGCTTATTAAGCCATTTTGGATCTAGCTAGGCTAATTATAGGCCATTTAATACCTAAGTTAGGGGGAATAGGTCATCTTGCAGCTACGTAAGCCTTATTATGTCATTTAGGAGAGAACATAGCTAACTATAGGTCATTTTTTTATAAAATAGGTCATTTTGGAGCTAACTAAGCTAATTATGTCATTTCGTAGGATAATTAGCCAATTTAGCCTTTCTTGGATGAGTCTAAGCTACGTAGAAGAAGAGAAAGAGAAGAAGAAGTAAAATAAGGAGGAGGAGGAGGAGGAGAAGGAAGAGGAGAAGAAGAAGAAAAGAAGAAGGAGAAGGAGAAGAAGGAAGAAGGAGGAAGAAGAAGGAGAAGGAGGAGCTCCTTCTCCTTCTTTTCCTCCTTCTTCTCCTTATTCTTATCCTCCTCCTTCTCCTTCTTCTTCTTCTCTTCTTCTTCTTCTTCCTTCCTTTCATTTTTCCTCTTTCTTCTCCTCTTGTCCCCTTCTTCAGGCTAAATTGGCTAAGAATGCCTTTTTGGAGCTAATTATGTCATTTCGAGGATAATTAGCTAAGTATAGGTCATGTTTTATTAAATAGACCATTTAGGAGCTCACTAAGCTAATTATGTCATCTAGGTGGAACCCTAGCTAACTATAGGTTGTTCCGGAGCTAACTTGGGTAAAATAGGTCATTACGGAGCAAACTATGCTTATTAATCCATTTTGGATCTAGCTAGGTTAATTATAGGCCATTCAATACCTAAGTTAGGGGGAATAGGTCATCTTCCATCTACGTAAGCCTTATTATGTCATTTAGGAGAGAACTTAGCTAACTATAGGTCATTTTTTATTAAATAGGTCATTTTGGAGCTAACTCAGCTAAT
The DNA here is from genome assembly GCF_904849725.1 of Hordeum vulgare subsp. vulgare. NCBI lineage: Eukaryota > Viridiplantae > Streptophyta > Magnoliopsida > Poales > Poaceae > Hordeum > Hordeum vulgare. The sequence goes on along the minus strand of NC_058519.1, from coordinate 262,119,242 downwards.
TATGTCATTTCATAGGATAATTAGCCAATTTAGCCTTTCTTGGATGAGTCTAAGCTACGTAGAAGAAGAGAAAGAGAAGAAGAAGTAAAAGAAGGAGGAGGAGGAGGAGGAGGGGAAGCAGAAGGAAGAGGAGAAGAAGAAGAAAAGAAGAAGGAGAAGGAGAAGGAGGAAGAAGGAGGAAGAAATAGGAGAAGGAGGAGCTCATTGTCCTTCTTCCCCTCCTTCTTCTCCTTCTTCTTATCCTCCTCCTTCTCCTTCTTCTTCTTCTCTTCTTCTTCTTCTTCCTTCCTTTCATTTTTCCTCTTTCTTCTCCTCTTGTCCCCTTCTTCTGGCTGAATTGGCTAACAATGCCTTTTTGGAGATAATTATGTCATTTTGAGGATAATTACCAAAGTATAGGTCATGTTTTATTAAATAGACCATTTAGGAGCTAACTAAGCTAATTATGTCATCTAGGTGGAACCCTAGCTAACTATAGGTCGTTTCGGAGCTAACTTGGGTAAAATAGGTCATTCCAGAGCAAACTATGCTTATTAAGCCATTTTGGATCTAGCTAGGCTAATTATAGGCCATTTAATACCTAAGTTAGGGGGAATAGGTCATCTTGCAGCTACGTAAGCCTTATTATGTCATTTAGGAGAGAACTTAGCTAACTATAGGTCATTTTTTTATAAAATAGGTCATTTTGGAGCTAACTAAGCTAATTATGTCATTTCGTAGGATAATTAGCCAATTTAGCCTTTCTTGGATGAGTCTAAGCTACGTAGAAGAAGAGAAAGAGAAGAAGAAGTAAAATAAGGAGGAGGAGGAGGACGAGAAGGAAGAGGAGAAGAAGAAGAAAAGAAGAAGGAGAAGGAGAAGGAGGAAGAAGGAGGAAGACGAAGGAGAAGGAGGAGCTCCTTCTCCTTCTTCTCCTCCTTCTTCTCCTTATTCTTATCCTCCTCCTTCTCCTTCTTCTTCTTCTCTTCTTCTTCTTCTTCCTTCCTTTCATTTTTCCTCTTTCTTCTCCTCTTGTCCCCTTCTTCAGGCTAAATTGGCTAAGAATGCCTTTTCGGAGCTAATTATGTCATTTCGAGGATAATTAGCTAAGTATAGGTCATGTTTTATTAAATAGACCATTTAGGAGCTCACTAAGCTAATTATGTCATCTAGGTGGAACCCTAGCTAACTATAGGTTGTTCCGGAGCTAACTTGGGTAAAATAGGTCATTACGGAGCAAACTATGCTTATTAATCCATTTTGGATCTAGCTAGGCTAATTATAGGCTATTTAATAACTAAGTTAGGGGGAATAGGTCATCTTGCAGCTACGTAAGCCTTATTATGTCATTTAGGAGAGAACTTAGCTAACTATAGGTCATTTTTTATTAAATAGGTCATTTTGGAGCTAACTCAGCTAATTATGTCATTTCATAGGATAATTAGCCAATTTAGCCTTTCTTGGATGAGTCTAAGCTACGTAGAAGAAGAGAAAGAGAAGAAGAAGTAAAAGAAGGAGGAGGAGGAGGAGGAGGGGAAGCAGAAGGAAGAGGAGAAGAAGAAGAAAAGAAGAAGGAGAAGGAGAAGGAGGAAGAAGGAGGAAGAAATAGGAGAAGGAGGAGCTCATTGTCCTTCTTCCCCTCCTTCTTCTCCTTCTTCTTATCCTCCTCCTTCTCCTTCTTCTTCTTCTCTTCTTCTTCTTCTTCCTTCCTTTCATTTTTCCTCTTTCTTCTCCTCTTGTCCCCTTCTTCTGGCTGAATTGGCTAACAATGCCTTTTTGGAGATAATTATGTCATTTTGAGGATAATTACCTAAGTATAGGTCATGTTTTATTAAATAGACCATTTAGGAGCAAACTAAGCTAATTATGTCATCTAGGTGGAACCCTAGCTAACTATAGGTCGTTTCGGAGCTAACTTGGGTAAAATAGGTCATTCTAGAGCAAACTATGCTTATTAAGCCATTTTGGATCTAGCTAGGCTAATTATAGGCCATTTAATACCTAAGTTAGGGGGAATAGGTCATCTTGCAGCTACGTATGCCTTATTATGTCATTTAGGAGAGAACTTAGCTAACTATAGGTCATTTTTTTATAAAATAGGTCATTTTGGAGCTAACTAAGCTAATTATGTCATTTCGTAGGATAATTAGCCAATTTAGCCTTTCTTGGATGAGTCTAAGCTACATAGAAGAAGAGAAAGAGAAGAAGAAGTAAAAGAAGGAGGAGGAGGAGGACGAGAAGGAGAAGGAAGAGGAGAAGAAGAAGAAAAGAAGAAGGAGAAGGAGAAGGAGGAAGAAGGAGGAAGAAGAAGGAGCCTCCTTCTTCTTATCCTCCTGCTTCTCCTTCTTCTTCTTCTCTTCTTCTTCTTCTTCCATCCTTTCATTTTTCCTCTTTCTTCCCCTCTTGCCCCCTTCTTCGGGATAAATTGGCTAAGAATGCCTTTTTGGAGCTAATTATGTCATTTCGAGGATAATTAGCTAAGTATAGGTCATGTTTAATTAAATAAAACATTTAGGAGCTCACTAAGCTAATTATGTCATCTAGGTGGAACCCTAGCTAACTATAGGTCGTTCCGGAGGTAACTTGGGTAAAATAGGTCATTCCGGAGCAAACTATGCTTATTAAGCCATTTTGGATCTAGCTAGGCTAATTATAGGCCATTTAATACCTAAGTTAGGGGGAATAGGCCATCTTGCAGCCACGTAAGCCTTATTATGTCATTTAGGAGAGAACTTAGATAACTGTAGGTCATTTTTTATTCAATAGGTCATTTTGGAGCTAACTAAGCTAATTATGTCATTTCGTAGGATGATTAGCCAATTTAGCCTTTCTTGGATGAGTCTAATCTACGTAGAAGAAGAGAAAGAGAAGAAGAAGTAAAAGAAGAAGGAGGAGGAGGAGGAGGAGGAGAAGGAGAAGGAAGAGGAGAAGAAGAAGAAAAGAAGAAGGAGAAGGAGAAGGAGGAAGACGGAGGAAGAAGAAGGAGAAGGAGGAGCTCCTTCTCCTTCTTCTTCTCCTTCTTTTTATCCTCCTACCTCTCCTTTTCTTCTTCTCCTATTCTTCTTCTTCCTTCCTTTCATTTTTCCTCTTTCTTCTCCCCGTGTCCCCTTCTTCGGGCTAAATTGGCTAAGAATGCCTTTTTGGAGCTAATTATGTTATTTCGAGGATAATTAGCTAAGTCTAGGTCATGTTTTATTAAATAGACCATTTAGGAGCTAACTAAGCTAATTATGTCATCAAGGTGGAACCCTAGCTAACTATAAGTCGTTCCGGAGCTAACTTGGGTAAAATAGGTCATTCCGGAGCAAACTATGCTTATTAAGCCATTTTGGATCTAGCTAGGCTAATTGTAGGCTATTTAATACCTAAGTTAGGGGGAATATGTCATCTTGCAGCTACGTAAGCCTTATTATGTCATTTAGGAGAGAACTTGGCTAACTATAGGTCATTTTTTATTAAATAGGTCATTTTGGAGCTAACTAAGCTAATTATGTCATTTCGTAGGATAATTAGCCAATTTAGCCTTTCTTGGATGAGTCTAAGCTATGTAGAAGAAGAAAAAGAGAAGAAGAAGTAAAACAAGGAGGAGGAGGAGGAGGACGAGGAGGAGGAGGAGAAGGAAGAGGAGAAGAAATAGAAAAGAAGAAGGAGAAGGACAAGGAGGAAGAAGAAGGAGAAGGAGGAGCTCCTTCTCCTTCTTCTCCTCCTTCTTCTCCTTCTTCTTATCCTCCTCCTTCTCCTTCTTCTTCTTCTTCTTCCTTCCTTTCATTTTTCCTCTTTCTTCTCCTCTTGTCCCCATCTTCGGGCTAAATTGGCTTAGAATGCCTTTTTGGAGCTAATTATGTCATTTCGAGGATAATTAACTAAGCATAGGTCATGTTTTATTAAATAGAACATTTAGGAGCTAACTAAGCTAATTATGTCATCTAGGTGGAACCCTAGCTAACTATAGGTCGTTCTGGAGGTAACTTGGGTAAAATAGGTCATTCCGGAGCAAACTATGCTTATTAAGCCATTTTGGATATAGCTAGGCTAATTATAAGCCATTTAATACCTAAGTTAGGGGGAATAGGTCATCTTGCAGCTACGTAAGCCTTATTATGTCATTTAGGAGAGAACTTAGCTAACTATAGGTCATTTTTTTATTAAATAGGTCATTTTGGAGCTAACTAAGCTAATTATGTCATTTCGTAGTATAATTAGCCAATTTAGCCTTTCTTGGATGAGTCTAAGCTACGTAGAAGAAGAGAAAGAGAAGAATAAGTAAAATAAGGAGGAGGAGGAGGAGGAGGAGAATGAAGAGGAGAAGAAGAAGAAAAGAAGAAGGAGAAGGAGGAGGAAGAAGAAGGAGAAGGAGGAGCTCATTCTCCTTCTTTTCCTCCTTCTTCTCCTTCTTCTTATCCTCCTACCTCTCCTTTTCTTCTTCTCCTCTTCTTCTTCTTCCTTCCTTTCATTTTTCCTCTTTCTTCTCCTCGTGTCCCCTTCTTTGGCTAAATTGGCTAAGAATGCCTTTTTGGAGCTAATTATGTCATTTCGAGGATAATTAGCTAAGTATAGGTCATGTTTTATTAAATAGACCATTTAGGAGCTAACTAATCTAATTATGTCATCTAGTTGGAACCCTAGCTAACTATAGGTCGTTCCAGAGCTAACTTGGGTAAAATAGGTCATTCTGGAGCAAACTTTGCTTATTAAGCCATTTTGGATCTAGGTAGGCTAATTATAGGCCATTTGATACCTAAGTTAGGGGGAATAGGTCATCTTGCAACTACGTAAGCCTTATTATGTCATTTAGGAGAGAACTTAGCTAACTATAGGTCATTTTTTATTAAATAGGTCATTTTGGAGCTAACTAAGCTAATTATGTCATTTCGTAGGATAATTAGCCAATTTAGCCTTTCTTGGAAGAGTCTAAGCTACATAGAAGAAGAGAAAGAGAAGAAGAGGTAAAAGAAGGAGGAGGAGGAGGACGAGAAGGAGAAGGAAGAGGAGAAGAAGAAGAAAAGAAGAAGGAGAAGGAGAAGGAGGAAGAAGGAGGAAGAAGAAGGAGCCTCCTTCTTCTCCTTCTTCTTATCCTCCTGCTTCTCCTTCTTCTTCTTCTCTTCTTCTTCTTCTCCCATCCTTTCATTTTTCCTCTTTCTTCTCCTCTTGTCCCCTTCTTCGGGCTAAATTGGCTAAGAATGCCTTTTTGGAGCTAATTATGTCATTTCGAGGATAATTAGCTAAGTATAGGTCATGTTTAATTAAATAGAACATTTAGGAGCTCACTAAGCTAATTATGTCATCTAGGTGGAACCCTAGCTAACTATAGGTCGTTCCGGAGGTAACTTGGGTAAAATAGGTCATTCCGGAGCAAACTATGCTTATTAAGCCATCTTGGATCTAGCTACACTAATTATAGGCCATTTAATACCTAAGTTAGGGGGAATAGGTCATCTTGCAGCCACGTAAGCCTTATTATGTCATTTAGGAGAGAACTTAGATAACTATAGGTCATTTTTTATTCAATAGGTCATTTTGGAGCTAACTAAGCTAATTATGTCATTTCGTAGGATGATTAGCCAATTTAGCCTTTCTTGGATGAGTCTAAGCTACGTAGAAGAAGAGAAAGAGAAGAAGAAGTAAAAGAAGAAGGAGGAGGAGGAGGAGAAGGAGAAGGAAGAGGAGAAGAAGAAGAAAAGAAGAAGGAGAAGGAGAAGGAGGCAGACGGAGGAAGAAGAAGGAGAAGGAGGAGCTCCTTCTCCTTCTTCTTCTCCTTCTTTTTATCCTCCTACCTCTCCTTTTCTTCTTCTCCTATTCTTCTTCCTCCTTCCTTTCATTTTTCCTCTTTCTTCTCCCCGTGTCCCCTTCTTCGGGCTAAATTGGCTAAGAATGCCTTTTTGGAGCTAATTATGTTATTTCGAGGATAATTAGCTAAGTCTAGGTCATGTTCTATTAAATAGACTATTTAGGAGCTAACTAAGCTAATTATGTCATCAAGGTGGAACCCTAGCTAACTATAGGTCGTTCCGGAGCTAACTTGGGTAAAATAGGTCATTCCGGAGCAAACTATGCTTATTAAGCCATTTTGGATCTAGCTAGGCTAATTGTAGGCCATTTAATACCTAAGTTAGGGGGAATATGTCATCTTGCAGCTACATAAGCCTTATTATGTCATTTAGGAGAGAACTTAGCTAACTATAGGTCATTTTTTATTAAATAGGTCATTTTGGAGCTAACTAAGCTAATTATGTCATTTCGTAGGATAATTAGCCAATTTAGCATTTCTTGGATGAGTCTAAGCTATGTAGAACAAGAAAAAGAGAAGAAGAAGTAAAACAAGGAGGAGGAGGAGGAGGAGGAGGAGGAGGAGAAGGAAGAGGAGAAGAAATAGAAAATAAGAAGGAGAAGGACAAGGAGGAAGAAGGAGGAAGAAGAAGGAGAAGGAGGAGCTCCTTCTCCTTCTTCTCCTCCTTCTTCTCCTTCTTCTTATCCTCCTCCTTCTCCTTCTTCTTCTTCTTCTTCTTCCTTCCTTTCATTTTTCCTCTTTCTTCTCCTCTTGTCCCCATCTTCGGGCTAAATTGGCTTAGAATGCCTTTTTGGAGCTAATTATGTCATTCCGAGGATAATTAGCTAAGTATAGGTCATGTTTTATTAAATAGAACATTTAGGAGCTAACTAAGCCAATTATGTCATCTAGGTTGAACCCTAGCTAACTATAGGTCGTTCTGGAGGTAACTTGGGTAAAATAGGTCATTCCGGAGCAAACTATGCTTATTAAGCCATTTTGGATCTAGCTAGGCTAATTATAGGCTATTTAATAACTAAGTTAGGGGGAATAGGTCATCTTGCAGCTACGTAAGCCTTATTATGTCATTTAGGAGAGAACTTAGCTAACTATAGGTCATTTTTTATTAAATAGGTCATTTTGGAGCTAACTAAGCTAATTATGTCATTTCGTAGGATAATTAGCCAATTTAGCCTTTCTTGGATGAGTCTAAGCTACGTAGAAGAAGAGAAAGAGAAGAAGAAGTAAAATAAGGAGGAGGAGGAGGAGGATGAGGAGGAGAAGGAAGAGGAGAAGAAGAAGAAAAGAAGAAGGAGAAGGAGGAAGAAGGAGGAAGAAGAAGGAGAAGGGGGAGCTCCTTCTCCTTCTTTTTCTCCTCCTTCTTCTCCTTCTTCTTATCCTCCTACCTCTCCTTTTCTTCTTCTCCTCGTCTTCTTCTTCCTTCCTTTTATTTTTCCTCTTTCTTCTCCTCGTATCCCCTTCTTCGGGCTAAATTGGCTAAGAATGTCTTTTTGGAGCTAATTAGGTTATTTCGAGGATAATTAGCTAAGTATAGGTCATGTTTTATTAAATAGACCATATTGGAGCTAACTAAGCTAATTATGTCATCTAGGTGGAAGCCTAGCTAACTATAGGTCATTCCACAGCTAACTTGGGTAAAATAGGTCATTCCGGAGCAAACTATGCTTATTAAGCCATTTTGGATATAGCTAGGCTAATTATAGGGCATTTAATACCTAAGTTAGGGGGAATAGGTCATCTTGCAGCTACGTAAGCCTTATTATGTCATTTAGGAGAGAACTTAGCTAACTATAGGTCATTTTTTATTAAATAGGTCATTTTGGAGCTAACTAAGCTAATTATGTCATTTCGTAGGATAATTAGCCAATTTAGCCTTTCTTGGATAAGTCTAAGCTACGTAGAAGAAGAGAAAGAGAAGAAGAAGTAAAAGAAGGAGGAGGAGGAGGAGGAGGAGAAGGAAGAGGAGAAGAAGACGAAAAGAAGAAGGAGAAGGAGAAGGAGGAAGAAGGAGGAAGAAGAAGGAGAAGGAGGAGCTCCTTCTCCTTCTTCTCTTCCTTCTTCTCCTTCTTCTTATCCTCCTACCTCGCCTTTGCTTCTTCTCCTCTTCTTCTTCTTCCTTCCTTTCATTTTTTCCTCTTTCTTCTCCTCGTGTCCCCTTCTTCGGGCTAAATTGGCTAAGAATGCCTTTTTGGAGCTAATTATGTCATTTCGAGGATAATTAGCAAAGTATAGGTCATGTTTTATTAAATAGACCATTTAGGAGCTAACTAAGCTAATTATGTCATCTAGGTGGAACCCTAGCTTAGGTCGTTCCGGAGCTAACTTGGGTAAAATAGGTCATGCCGGAGCAAACTATGCTTATTAAGCCATTTTGGATCTAGCTAGGCTAATTATAGGCCATTTAATACCTAAGTTAGGGGGAATAGGTCATCTTGCAGCTACGTAAGCCTTATTATGTCATTTAGGAGAGAACTTAGCTAACTATATGTCATTTTTTATTAAGTATGTCATTTTGGAGCTAACTAAGCTAATTATGTCATTTCGTAGGGTAATTAGCGAATTTAGACTTTCTTGGATGAGTCTAAGCTACATTGAAGAAGAAAAAGAGAAGAAGAAGTAAAAGAAGGAGCAGGAGGAGGAGGACGAGAAGGAGAAGGAAGAGGAGAAGAAGAAGAAAAGAAGAAGGAGAAGGAGAAGGAGGAAGAAGGAGGAAGAAGAAGGAGAAGGAGGATCTCCTTCTCCTTCTTCTCCTCCTTCTTCTCCTCCTTCTTCTCCTTCATCTTATCCTCCTCCTTCTCCTTCTTGTTCTTCTCTTCTTATTCTTCTTCCTTCCTTTCATTTTTACTCTTTCTTCTCCTCTTGTCCCCTTCTTCGGGCTAAATTGGCTAAGAATGCCTTTTTGGAGCTAATTATGTTATTTCGAGGATAATTAGCTAAGTATAGGTCATGTTTTATTAAATAGAACATTTAGGAGCTAACTAAGCTAATTATGTCATCTAGGTGGAATCCTAGCTAACTATAGATCGTTCCGGAGGTAACTTGGGTAAAATAGGTCATTCCGGAGCAAACTATGCTTATTAAGACATTTTGTATCTAGCTAGGCTAATTATAGGCCATTTAATACCTAAGTTAGGGGGAATAGGTCATCTTGCAGCTACGTAAGCCTTATTATGTCATTTAGGAGAGAACTTAGCTAACTATAGGTCATTTTTTTATAAAATAGGTCATTTTGGAGCTAACTAAGCTAATTATGTCATTCCGTAGGATAATTAGCCAATTTAGCCTTTCTTGGATGAGTCTAAGCTACGTAGAAGAAGAGAAAGAGAAGAATAAGTAAAAGAAGGAGGAGGAGGAGGAGGAGGAGGAGAAGGAGAAGGAAGAGGAGAAGAAGAAGAAAAGAAGAACGAGAAGGAGAAGGAGGAGGAAGGAGGAAGAAGAAGGAGAATGAGGAGCTCCTTCTCCTTCTTCTTCTCCTCCTTCTTCTCCTTTTTCTTATCCTCCTACCTCTCCTTTTCTTCTTCTACTCTTCTTCTTCTTCCTTCCGTTCATTTTTCCTCTTTCTTCTCCTCGTGTCCCCTTCTTCGGGCTAAATTGGCTAAGAATGCCTTTTTGGAGCTAATTATGTTATTTCGAGGATAATTAGCTAAGTATAGGCCATGTTTTATTAAATAGACCATTTAGGAGCTAACTAAGCTAATTATGTCATCTAGGTGGAACCCTAGCTAACTATAGGTCGTTCGGGAGCTAACTTGGGTAAAATAGGTCATTCCGGAGCAAATTACGCTTATTAAGCCATTTTGGTTCTACCTAGGCTAATGATAGGCTATTTAATACATAAGTTAGGGGGAATAGGTCATCTTGCAGCTACGTAAGACTTATTATGTCATTTAGGAGAGAACTTCGCTAACTATAGGTCATTTTTTATTAAATAGGTCATTTTGGAGCTAACTAAGCTAATTATGTCATTTCGTAGGATAATTAGCCAATTTAGCCTTTCTTGGATCAGTCTAAGCTACGTAGAAGAAGAGAAAGAGAAGAAGAAGTAAAAGAAGGAGGAGGAGGAGGAGGAGGAGAAGGAAGAGGAGAAGAAGAAGAATAGATGAAGGAGAAGGAGAAGGAGGATGAAGGAGTAAGAAGAAGGAGAAGGGGGAGCTCCTTCTCCTTCTTCTCCTCCTTCTTCTCCTTCTTCTTATCCTCCTCCTTCTCCTTCGTCTTATCCTCCTCCTTCTCCTTCTTCTTCTTCTCTTCTTCTTCTTCTTCCTTCCTTTCATTTTTCCTCTTTCTTCTCCTCTTGTCCCCGTCTTCGGGCTAAATTGGCTTAGAATGCCTTTTTGTAGCTAATTATGTCATTTCGAGGATAATTAGCTAAGTATAGGTCATGTTTTATTAAATAGACCATTTAGGAGCTAACTAAGCTAATTATGTCATCTAGGTGGAAACCTAGCTAACTATAGGTCGTTTCGGAGCTAACTTGGGTAAAATAGGTCATTCCGGCGCAAACTATGCTTATTAAGCCATTTTGGATCTAGCTAGGCTAATTATAGGCCATTTAACATCTAAGTTAGGGGGAATAGGTCATCTTGCAGCTACGTAAGCCTTATTATGTCATTTAGGAGAGAACTTAGCTAACTATAGGTCATTTTTTATTAAATAGGTCATTTTGGAGCTAACTAACCTAATTATGTCATTTCGTAGGATAATTAGCCAATTTAGCCTTTCTTGGATGAGTCTAAGCTACGTAGAAGAAGATAAAGAGAAGAAGAAGTAAAATAAGGAGGAGGAGGAGGAGAAGGAAGAGGAGAAGAAGACGAAAAGAAGAAGGAGAAGGAGAAGGAGGAAGAAGGAGGAAGAAGAAGGACAAGGAGGAGCTCATTCTCCTTCTTCTCTTCCTTCTTCTCCTTCTTCTTATCCTCCTACCTCGGCTTTTCTTCTTCTCCTCTTCTTCTTCTTCCTTCCTTTCATTTTTTCCTCTTTCTTCTCCTCGTGTCCCCTTCTTCGGGCTAAATTGGCTAAGAATGCCTTTTTGGAGCTAATTATGTCATTTCGAGGATAATTAGCTAAGTATAGGTCATGTTTTATTAAATAGACCATTTAGGAGCTAACTAAGCTAATTATGTCATCTAGGGGGAACCCTAGCTAACTATAGGTCGTTCCGGAGCTAACTTGGGTAAAATAGGTCATGCCGAAGCAAACTATGCTTATTAAGCCATTTTGGATCTAGCTAGGCTAATTATAGGCCATTTAATACCTAAGTTAGGGGGAATAGGTCATCTTGCAGCTACGTAAGCCTTATTATGTCATTTAGGAGAGAACTTAGCTAACTATATATCATTTTTTATTAAATATGTCATTTTGGAGCTAACTAAGCTAGTTATGTCATTTCGTAGGATAATTAGCGAATTTAGCCTTTCTTGGATGAGTCTAAGCTACATAGAAGAAGAGAAAGAGAAGACGAAGTAAAAGAAGGAGCAGCAGGAGGAGGACGAGAAGGAGAAGGAAGAGGAGAAGAAGAAGAAAAGAAGAAGGAGAAGGAGAAGGAGGAAGAAGGAGGAAGAAGAAGGAGAAGGAGGATCTCCTTCTCCATGTTCTCCTCCTTCTTCTCCTTCTTCTTATCCTCCTCCTTCTCCTTCTTCTTCTTCTCTTCTTCTTCTTCTTCCTTCCTTTCAGTTTTACTCTTTCTTCTCCTCTTGTCCCCTTCTTCGGGCTAAATTGGCTAAGAATGCCTTTTTGGAGATAATTATGTCATTTTGAGGATAATTAGCTAAGTATAGGTCATGTTTAATTAAATAGAACATTTAGGAGCTAACTAAGCTAATTATGTGGTCTAGGTGGAACCCTAGCTAACTATAGGTCGTTCCAGAGGTAACTTGGGTAAAATAGGTCATGCCGGAGCAAACTATGCTTATTAAGCCATTTTGGATCTAGCTAGGCTAATTATAGGCCATTTAATACCTAAGTTAGGGGGAATGGGTCATCTTGCAGCTACGTAAGCCTTATTATGTCATTTAGGAGAGAACTTAGCTAACCATATATCATTTTTTTTATTAAATAGGTCATTTTGGAGCTAACTAAGCTAATTATGTCATTTCGTAGGATAATTAGCCAATTAGCCTTTCTTGGATGAGTCTAAGCTACGTAGAAGAAGAGAAAGAGAAGAAGAAGTAAAAGAAGGAGGAGGAGGAGGAGAAGGAGAAGGAAGAGGAGAAGAAGAAGAAAAGAAGAAGGAGAAGGAGAAGGAGGAGGAAGGAGGAAGAAGAAGGAGAATGAGGAGCTCCTTCTCCTTCTTCTTCTCCTCCTTCTTCTCCTTCTTCTTATTCTCCTACCTCTCCTTTTCTTCTTCTCCTCTTCTTCTTCTTCCTTCCTTTCATTTTTCCTCTTTCTTCTCCTCGTGTCCCCTTCGTCGGGCTAAATTGGCTAAGAATGCCTTTTTGGAGCTAATTATGTTATTTCGAGGATAATTAGCTAAGTATAGGTCATGTTTTATTAAATAGACCATTTAGGAGCTAACTAAGCTAATTATGTCATCTAGGTGGAACTCTAGCTAACTATAGGTCGTTCCGGAGCTAACTTTGGTAAAATAGGTCATTCCGGAGCAAATTATGCTTATTAAGCCATTTTGGATCTACCTAGGCTAATGATAGGCTATTTAATACCTAAGTAAGTGGGAATAGGTCATCTTGCAGCTACGTAAGACTTATTATGTCATTTAGGAGAGAACTTAGCTAACTATAGGTCAATTTTTATTAAATAGGTCATTTTGGAGCTAACTAAGCTAATTATGTCATTTCATAGGATAATTAGCCAATTTAGCCTTTCTTGGATCAGTCTAAGCTACGTGGAAGAAGAGAAAGAGAAGAAGAAGTAAAAGAAGGAGGAGGAGGAGGAGGAGGAGGAGAAGGAAGAGGAGAAGAAGAAGAATAGAAGAAGAATAGAAGAAGGAGAAGGAGAAGGAGGAAGGAGGAAGAAGAAGGAGAAGGAGGAGCTCCTTCTCCTTCTTCTCCTCCTTCTTCTCCTTCTTCTTATCCTCCTCCTTCTCCTTCTTCTTCTTCTCTTCTTCTTCTTCTCTTCTTCTTCTTCTTCCTTCCTTTCAATTTTCCTCTTTCTTCTCCTCTTGTCCCCTTCTTCGGACTAAATTGGCTTAGAATGCCTTTTTGGAGCTAATTATGTTATTTCGAGGATAATTAGCTAAGTATAGGTCATGTTTTATTAAATAGACCATTTAGGAGCTAACTAAGCTAATTATGTCATCTAGGTGGAACCCTAGCTAACTATAGGTCGTTCCGGGCATAACTTGGGTAAAATAGGTCATTCCGGAGCAAAACTATGCTTATTAAGCCATTTTGGATCTAGCTAGGCTATTTATAGGCCATTTAATACCTAAGTTAAGGGGAATAGGTCATGTTGCAGCTACGTAAGCCTTATTATGTCACTTAGGATAGAACTTAGCTAACTATAGGTCATTTTTTATTAAATAGGTCATTTTGGAGCTAATTAAGATAATTATGTCATTTCGTAGGATAATTAGCCAATTTAGCCTTTCTTGGATGAGTCTAAGCTATGTAGAAGAAGAGAAAGAGAAGAAGAAGTAAAAGAAGGAGGAGAAGGAGGAGGAGGAGGAGGAGAAGGAAGAGGAGAAGAAGAAGAAAAGAATAAGGAGAAGGAGAAGGAGGAAGAAGAAGGAGGAGGAGCTCCTTCTCCTTCTTCTCCTCCTTCTTCTCGTTCTTCTTATCCTCCTCCTTCTCCTTCTTCTTCTTCTTCTCTTTTTCTTCTTCTTCCTTACTTTCATTTTTCCTCTTGCTTCTCCTCTGGTCCTATTCTTCGGGCTAAATTGGCTTAGAATGCCTTTTTGGAGCTAATTATGTCATTTTGAGGATAATTAGCTAAGTATAGGTCATGTTTTATTAAATAGACCATTTAGGAGCTAACTAGGCTAATTATGTCATCTAGGTTGAACCCTAGCTAACTATAGGTCGTTCAGGAGCTAACTTGGGTAAAATAGATCATTCCGGAGCAAACTATGCTTATTAAGGCATTTTGGATCTAGCTAGGCTAATTATAGGCCATTTAATACCTAAGTTAGGGGGATAGGTCATCTTGCAGCTACGTAAGCCTTATTATGTCAGTTAGGAGAGAACTTAGCTAACTATAGGTCATTTTTTATTAAATAGGTCATTTTGGAGCTAACTAAGCTAATTATGTCATTTCGTAGGATAATTAGCCAATTTAGTCTTTCTTGGATGAGTCTACCATTATCGTTATTTTGTAGGAAGGCTGCCCTTATCGTCATACCATTATCGTCATCACAGCGGTGAAGCACGGTGGCTTTGGCTTGTTTCACCTGGAGAAGGCTGCCCTCGAGAAGGCTCGACTGTAGAAGGGTCGTGTAATGCATTTCGGGAGATATTCTGCACCAAACATCGTTTGCAATGTTTAGTTAGCATGAGGACACTCTTAAGATCACTACACTAAAATGAAACTAACCGTCCCTGCCACGTTAATGACTGGCATCGGCGGAGGGACTTGGTCGCTCTTCTCGCACATAGACTGTACATTTGGTTTCTACAAGTCAAACTTTTTATTTATTAATGAAACGGACATTCAAATGCAAGATTTGAAATAACATGAAGAAGAAACTTACCACGAAGAGCTCGTATATGGCCCTGTTAGACGCATCATTCCGTGCCCTCTCCGCCTCCACCAATGCAGTCGTCCTCTCCTCCAGCTCCCTAATTTCCTTATCCTTCTCCGCCATAGCCGCTTGCATTGCCTCTCTCTCTTTCTGAATAGCAGCCTGCAACACAACTCATTGTTAGCAATGTAATCATATTGGTTCCAACGCACAACATAATGCGGAAAGATAGTTGAGTCCATTAAACTAACCTCGATGGCGAGCTCGACTGGCCGTGGACGACGTGTTATCTCCGGACAAGAGCTCATTTGGCGTGCTTTTATCTGCCGGAGAGTGCTAGGACAACGTATAAGGCTGTCTCCAATGGCGGTTGAGCCATGGGGCCTCCTGTTGCGAACTATCATCACCAGCTCTGGATCAATAGGCCCCTCGCTCGGGTTAAAGTCCTCCCCTTTCCTCGCCTTCCCGTGATCTCTGTACTTCACGAGCTTGTGGTGGGAGGAGATGTTGGTGAAGTTTTTTGGATGCTCGAGGTCAGACTCAGAGAATGCCTTGACCTTCTTGTACGAGGCAGTATGGGCCATCGCATACAGGTCGTACATCTGTGGCGCCTCCGTCTTATTGTGACGCGCCTAAAAGAGAGAGAGAGGAAAATTGTATTAGTAAAGGGCTCAAAGTAGCATTAAGAATGAATTGCATTAGGCATGAAGCAAACCACATACCCAGTTCTTGCCAAATTGGATTAAGTTGACGCTCCCTTGATGGTGTGGCACGTCAACCATTTTGCCACGCCTCTCCTTGGCGTTGTTGTGGCTGGCGTCCCACGTTTCGGAGCACCACTGATCCACCAAGGCCTCCCAACAATCCATCTTATCCACACACCATCTTGGGGGCACCTAAGTTAATAAAGAGAAATTTGAGCGCGTAAGAACCAAATCAAGGAAACTAACTACAAAGCCTTAATAATATGTAATTACCTTCATGTAATGCTCCTTCTCAATCTTAGCATCACGACACCTCGCCTTGTCAATCCTAATACGCCGCGTGGCATAGTAGTCTCGAACAGCTTGCACCCGAGCCTCGTGCCGAAAGTTTTGAAGTAGGCGGCGACATTTGGTTTCGATAACCTTTGCCGCGTCCTCCTCGTATCTCTCCTCACACCTGTAGTAGGTCTGCAAACGAGACAACACCGATTAGTACAATAAATAGCTATGGTTGATTTATAATTGTGTGAAGGATAAATTACCCAGAACTTTCGGATCACCATGTCCGCCCTCGTGTCGCACAAAACACCGTCGATCTCCACCTCCGGTGGGGCCGGGGCACCCAAGTAGTGCTCCGAGGTCATTCCTACCTCTCACTCCCGACCGAGCAACGTAACAAACCCTGGGAAGTTTTTATGGCAAAGAACACCAAGGACGCTGTTGGGCTTGCGGACACCCTTGGCAACAATCCAACCCCTACAGTATGACAAATTAAAGCCAAAACATTAGATATTTGAGAAAACGCGAAGGCAAAAGGTTAAATAAGAGTAAATTAATTTACTTGTCCCCATTTGGCCTAATCGACCACCTCTGCTCGGGGGTTGCTGGCACGAGCGGGAGCCCCGAACTACCACGCTGGTAGACGGTAGCCCCCTCACCCAGCTCCTCGTCGCTACCAGCATCCCACTGGGTCTCTTGGGACGTACCCTCATCCCTTCTTTGCTCCGGAGTCGCCTGGAAGGAAGCCTCTGGGACACGAGTCTCGTGGTTCGAAGGCTCGTCGACCGAAGGCTCGTGAACCGGAGACCGTGTAGCCTCCACCTCAGACGAATTCACCCTAGAAGTCCTGTGCTCAGGTGAATCAGCTTGGGGTGGTGGCGGAGACCGTGTAGCTGCCACCTCAGAAGGCGTGGCAGCCACCGCCCTACCTCTCCCGCGGCCACGTGTACCTTTAGTACAACATAAATACCAACATGAGTAATAAAATGTATATAAATACCAATATGCATACACCATGAGTACAACATAAATACCAACATGAAGACAACGTGTACCTTTAGTGCCTCTCGGCTTCGCGGCGGGTCGACCTTCTCTCATGGGGGGCGCTCCTTGCATAGTAGAGAGCAACACTCTCCGAAGAGGCGAGGCAGGAATGGAAGTACCCATCCCATCACCCACCGACGAAGAAGGAGCCGTGGAGTGCTTTCAACTCTTTCCCACCATCTTTCAACACCTGTCATGACAAAGAGTAAATGAAATTAGTACAACATAAATACCAACATGAGTAATAAAATGTATATAATTTAAGTGTATCATCGTCATAAATACCAACATGACTAATAAAAATTGAATACCTAACATGAACTCAAAATTTATATATAGTATAATAGTTGAATACCTGACATGAACTAATAACAATCGTGCTCGTCTATATATGCTTTGGGGTCAATAAATGCATCATGATCATCACTATCATCAATAAATGCATCATCATCATCACTATCATGAAGGACATGTGGAAGGCCACCATTATGTAATCGGTCAAGAAGTGGCAGGTCATCCGCAGCAGTAACCTCTTCTTCTTCCAGCTCTTCCTGTTTGGGCTCAGGGGTTAAGACAGATTCACTATTGCTGTCTACTTCAATGTTATGGGGTGAAGTAGAGCGGTTCTTGAAACGTTTCTTGGACATACGTGTTTCTTGGAAGAATTCTCCTTCATATGTGTCTGGGTTAATGTGAGCTTCGTAATCCTCTTCATTGAGGGTAGGTGGTCTAAAATGTGGTGGCATTTCATAAACGACATCCCAACCTTTCAGATTTGGATCAGTTTAACAGGCCCACGGTAGATAGAAAACTTGTGTCGCCTGTTGAGCCATAATATAGACATCGGGAACATCTAAGTGGGTGTTTTGGTTGATTTCGACTAGTCCTATATGTTCATGAGTCCTTCTAGTCTCCCTCGGCTGAAACCAATAACATTTGAAGACTACGACGGTCGGTGGGTTTTCACCATAGAATAGAAGTTCATAAATTGCTTCAACTCTTCCATAATACTCGGTGTCTCCTTCACCGATAGCAGAGACAGAACAATTTGTACTCTTTAGGTCGGGCATAGATAGCTCTTTGCCAAAGGTATGAAAGTGATACCCGTTGATGTTGTATTAGTCAAATGAACGGACCTTATAGTCAAAACCATTAGCGACTTGTCTCAACTCGGCGTCCATAGACTCTACATCAGCCTACAAGTTTAATACGAAAGAATGGATGCATTAGCCGCAAATTAGACCAAGAAATCAAATGGGCCCTTAATGGTAATTAATTACCCTTTGTTTGAACCAAGAGATGAACCGGGATAGTCGCCTCCATGCTTTGCGAGAAGCTCATACTCTTCGACGGAATCCTTTTCGATGACCGCTCCATCCAAGAATTCGGTGACGTATCGACTATATCAAATATCCGGGAATAAGAGTAGTTCAAAGCAATTAGAATTTGTAGAACAATAAATTACCGAGAACTTACTCGACGTACGGCCGCACTTCTGTTAGGTTGGTGAAGATATACAATGAAATGGTCCGCCATTCTTCGACATCCAACGATTTCCCTTTCGAACCACCGAATGGTGCGAGCTTACCTTTGAATAGGCTGAGGTTGGATCGAACTTTTTTTCGATCCCCATCATTGTACCGAGGCTTCGGGTTATGCAAATGATGATTTTTGGCTTCGTAGTATGCTGTCACGAAGTTTGCCGCCTCCTCAGTAATGAATGCCTCGACCATCGATGCTTCAATTCTACGTTTATTTTTACACTTAGCTCGAAGCATCTTCTGCATCCTCTCAGTTGAGTAGCACCATCGATTTTGAACGGGCCCCCCCATTCTTGCCTCGGTCGGGAGATGCAAGATCAAATGTTGCATTGGATTAAAGAAGCCCGGTGGTAAGATCTTTTCTAATTTGCAGATAAACCACGGCGCCAACTCTTCCATTTCATCTAGCACGCCAGGCGATAGTTCTTTCGCACAAAGAGAACGGAAGATATAGCTCAGCTCTGCCAGTACTAGCCATTCATCCTCAGGGATAAAGCCACACAACATCACCGGCATTACCCGCTCAATCCATATGTGCCAATCATGACTCTTGAGCCCAGATATATTCAATTTCTCAAGACTCGCTCCCCTCTTTAGATTCGCAGCATACCCATCGGGGAACATCAACCGCATTTTCACCCACAATAGCATTTTCCTCATAGCTGGCCTTTCAAGATTGAACTATGCCTTTGGCTTCTCTATGCTTTGCTTTCCTTTCCGTTGTCGCAAGTTTTGCAACGGTCTATCACATAGAGCCTCCAGGTCGATTCTAGCCTTAGGATTATCTTTTGACTTCCCCTCTATGCCGAACAATGTACCAAAAACGGCCTCCGCAATATTCTTTTCATTGTGCATCATGTCAATGTTGTGTGGGCAAAGGAGGTCTTTGAAGTAAGGCAGATCCCATAAGCATGACTTGTGAGTCCAGGCGTGTTCCGTATTATACCCTTTGAAGTATTCTGGACACAAAGGATCAGGCTCAAGAGCGTTTAACAGATCAAGGGTCTGTTGGCCTGTCAACGCAGCTGGTGCAGTGTTTTTTACATCTCTACCTTTGATGAAATTCTTCTTGTCTTTTCTGAACTTATGGTCAGGATCTAGGAATTGTCTATGCATGTCGAAGCAAGAATACTGGCGACCAGCCTACAGCCAACGGAACTGAAGAGCTGCCTTGCATGTGGTGCATGGGAACCTTCCATGCACACACCAGCCAGGGAATAGCACAAACGCCGGATAATCATGTGTCGAGTACATGTACCACACATGCATTTTGAAATTTGTTTTGGTAGACGCGTCGCAGGTCTTGATCCCATTATCCCAGGCTTCTTGCAACTCATCCTTAAGCGGCTGCATGTACACATTCATATTCTTCCCCAGATAGTTGGGCCCTGGAATTATCAACGTCAGGAAAATGTTCTTTCTTTTCATAATCTCTCCGGGTGGCAAATTTAGTGGAAAGACAAATACAGGCCAACAACTGTATTGTGCTGCCGTCATACCATACACATTGAACCCATCCGTGCTGATGGCAACTCTAGGTTGCCTTGGATCTTCCGATTTATCCTTATGTAATGCATCGAAGTGCCTCCACGCAAAACCATCTGAAGTGTGTACCAGCATCTTGTTCCCATCCGCATCTCGTTCGGTTCTTTTGAACAATTTGTGCCATGTCATCTGTCTGGCCGTCTCTTTGACCATGAAAAGACGTTGAAGTCTTGGTACAACTGGCAGATACCGAAGAACACTAATGGGGATTTTGGTCTGATTCTTCTCACTCATGCCGTTGTCTACCACAATATACCTAGAAGAATTGCAAATGGGGCAATAGTTCAAGGCCGCATACTCAAGCCTAAATAAGGCACATCCATTCTCACAGGCATGTATCTTCTCATAGGGCATCTTAAGTACACGGAGGATTTTCTCTGACTCGTACAGGTTTGCAGGCAGTACGTGGCCTTTGGGTAGAAAGTGTCCAAATATCGTCATCATCGCGTTGTAGCATTCTCTGCCTAGGTTGAATTGAGCCTTCAGAGCCATTACTTGCATGATGGCATCCAGCTGACAAAGCTCAGTCTGCTCGTGGAGAGGACGTTTTGAAGACTCCAACATTTCATAGAAGGCCTTTGCAGATTCCTCCATCTCATCGTCCAAATCCCGAGCATCATCAAAGTCTTGCACCATGTCTTCAATCACGGTACCATGCTTGTCGGTGCGACGACGAATCACCTCAGCTCTGGCACGTTGGTCAGACTCACCATGAAAAGTCCAAACCGTATAATTAGGCGTAAAACCCCACTTCTGCAGGTGTTTACCCATTTCAAACTCTGTCTTCTTTTTCCAGTTGTCGCAGTTGGGACAGGGGCACCATGTTTTTTGCTGGCCATTTGCAAATGCGGCTCTCACAAACCCCCTGGTTTTTGTTAACCATTCATGGGTCATGTCTTTCTGACTAGGGTGACCAATGTACATCCAAGCACGATCACTCATGTTGCCTAGCTACCTATGGGGGCACAAGAAATAAATATACAATTCATCATCTATATTCATACGCTAATCAAGTTTGTCAGTTTTATTACGTCCATGCAACCTACACGCTAATAGGTAAAGATAGGTCCTAATCCCACCCGAGTATGTGTAGATTGGGTTCGTTTTCCCATGCTCTGCTCCAGATGCGACGCAGAATTTCGGCAGCACCTCCCCGCTGTTCTCCTGATACACGTCTCGGCAATAAGCAGAGAGGATGTGTACCCGGAGAACAACAGGGGAGGCACTGACGAAATTCTGCATCGGATCCGGAGCACAGCATACAGGAAAACAAACCCAATCTACACATACTCGGGCTGTCCATGGATAATGTTGGACAATTCGAAAGGATGGCGGTTATAAATATGCAAAGAAATCCGAAAATATGTGACCTAACTCATAATTTACAAAACTATGACCCTGTCGGTTTGTGGAAGGCCGAAAAGCACCTTCTCGTTCAACCGGAGGTAGAAGAGTTGTCGGGGGTTGGGGGTTAGTGGTGTCGGGACTCAGTGCCGTCGAGGGTCGGTGGTGTCGGGGTTTGGGGGTTATTGGCGTCGGTGGTCGGGGGTCAGTGTCGTCGGGGGTCCAGGGTCAGTGGCATCAGGGGTCGATGGTCGGGGGACTTTTCGGTCAACAAGAGGCCCAAGAGGTGTCGGAGGTCGGGGGTTGGGGGTCAGTGGCGTCGAGGGCGGCGTATTCTGCCAGGATGTTGTCAGGATGTCGTGTCGAGGTTTCGGGCATCGTGTTGGGGTGTCGACGTGTCAGGGTGTCATTTTCTTCTTCTTCATCTTCTTTTTTTCCTCCTCTTCCTTTTCTTCTTCTTCTTCTTCCTTCCTTCCTTTTCTTCTTCTTCTTCTTCTTCTTCTTCTTCTTCCTTCTTTTCCATTTCCCACTTCTCCTTCTTCTTCCTTCTTTTCCTTTTTCGTCTTCTTTATTCTTCTCCTCTCTCCTCTTTTTCTTCTTCTTCTTTTTATCCTCCTCCTCCTCCTGCTCCTCCTCTTCTTCTTATTTTCTTCCCTTATCTACTTATTCTTCTTTTATTCTTCATCTTTTTTCTACTTATTTCAATTATGACTATGTAGAATCTAAACCTATCTCTAAACCTATCGCTAAACCTATATAGCACTAAACAGCAAAAAAAATAACAAAAACAAAATCTACCAATCATTAACTAAAAAAGAATCTACCATTAATTAACAAAATAGAATCTACCTCTAAATTAACAAATCAAATAACTAACTAAACCTACTATTTAACTAAACCTACTATTCAAATCAACTAACTAAATCTAATTAAAACAACTAACTAAATCAAGTACCACTAAATCAAATAACTAAATCAACTAACTAAATCTAATTAAAAAAAATTCACCTAGCCGGGGAAGAGGGGGCGGGGAGGGGGGGCTGGAGGGGAGGCGGCCGGCTGCCGGGAGGGGAGGCGGTCGGCGGGCGGGAGGGGAGGCGTCCGGCTGGCGGGAGGGGAGGCGGCCGACGGGCGGGGAGGAGGGTGTGGGGAGGAGGGCGCGGGGAGGAGGGCGCGGGGAGGAGGGGGCGGGAGGGGAGGTGGCCGGCGGGCGGGAGGGGAGGTGGCCGGCGGGCGGGAGGGGAGGCGCCCAACGGGGGGGAGGGGAGGCGGCCGGCGGGCGGGGAGGAGGTGTGCCGCGGGCGGGCGCATGGAGGAGGGCGCGGGGAGGAGGGGGCGGGAGGGGAGGCGGCCGGCGGGCGGGGAGGAGGGGTGCCGCGGGAGGGGAGGAGGGGGCAGGGGGAGGAGGCGGCCGGCGGGAGGGTAGGCGGCCGGCGGGCGGGGGACGAGCGGCTGAGAGAAACTGTCGGAGCGGAGGCGACTGTCGGAGCGGATGAGAGTGAGAGGGAGAGGGAGACGGACGTTAGGGGGGGCTCGCTTTGCCGTCCGCCCCCCGACGACAAAGAGAAGGAGGGCAGACGGCAAAGGGAGCGCCCGTTATGGGGTGGGAGGGGGTGTACGGTGGCACCCGCTTTGCCGTCTGCCACCCCTTTGCCGTCCACCTGTGGTTCCTTTGCCGTGCGCTGGCCGACGGCATAGGGAAGGCCGACGGCAAAGATTTTTTTTGCCTTAGGTGTTGTCTTTGTCGTTTGCTTTGCGCCAGCTGATGGCAAAGAAGCTCTTTGCCATGTGTCAGCAGACGGCAAAGGAAAG
This sequence comes from Hordeum vulgare subsp. vulgare, assembly GCF_904849725.1. Classification (NCBI taxonomy): domain Eukaryota; kingdom Viridiplantae; phylum Streptophyta; class Magnoliopsida; order Poales; family Poaceae; genus Hordeum; species Hordeum vulgare. The sequence continues at coordinate 262,096,577 of NC_058519.1, read as the reverse complement.
GCATACGGCAAATTTCTGAATTCCAGTAGTGTGGCATGTTTTAATTAAGTTAACTTCATGTTATCTAGAACCAGTGTTAAACAAAGTTTCCACCTTGCCACGTAACAGCGGGACGGCTTTCCGAAAGATTTAACCCTGCAGGGGTGCTCCAACTAGTCCATAACAAATTACCACAAGCCGCATAGAAATCCTCGATCACAGAACTCGCGACCTCGTCGGACTCCTTAGTGGAAAACCTCAACTCTGAGATTACCCAAAGCTTCACCGGAATCTCGATGCACAAGATATTTCGTCAAAGGTAAAACTAATCCAGCAAGGCCGCCCGACGTGTCGACAAACCCGATAGGAGCCGCGTATCTCGTTCTCAGGACACAACGGATGGGTCACACTAGGAGAAACCAAACCTCGGGTTGCCCCGCGGTGGCCCTGTAGTCTGCTAGTTTGGACCAACACACATGCGGAGCACTGGCCCGGGGGGGGGGTTGATTAATTATCCGCGGGTGCCGGTGGGTCCCTATTCATTTTATTAGGTTATTAGGCAAATGTAGTACCAAAGTTTGGCCTTGCCAGACCAGTCTTAATTTAAAACGAATTATCAAGGGGGTCCCCATAACAACCCCGATCGTGTTAGGAGCACTCAATTATGGAATATAACACCGGTAGCCGAAACTTAGGGGGCAAAGGTGGAACGAAACACCATGCTAGAAAGGCCGAGCCTTCCACCTTTTACCAAGTATATAGGGGCATTAAATTAAATAGCAATTAATATGATGATATAACAAGGAACCCATGTTATCACATGGAAGCAACTGCACCTGCAACTAGCAACGCTAACACATGGTTTAGCAAGCGGTAACATAGCCAATCAGTGGTTTGCTAGGTTGTGAACATGTTGAAGGTTTTCAAGGCAATGTTGAGAGACTGATATTTAACAGGTGGTAGGCAACGAGACATAGCGACAGAAACGATAATACTAGCATGGCAATGATAGTAATGGTATTTGGGGAAATGGTCATCTTGCCTGAGCTCCTGCTTGGAAGAAGAACGACTCCGTGAAGAAGACGAACCGATGTAGTCGAACGGGTCCTCACTTTCCGACACGCTTGCGGAACTCTATCGAGGACAGCACGCAAATATAGGCATACGGCAAGCCAAACTTCTCCAAATATGCATGCAAGTTGCAAAATATGAATCTATGCGAAAAACTAATCAAGTTACATATTTAAATCATTGCAATCCGACGCACGGTTTGTAATCTACGCTCGTTTGAAAATCTAGCATTTTTCTGAAATTTAGTAAATTCGCCGGATAATAAAAAAAAAACCTACGGGCCGAACTGGTGGGCGCAAGTTAACTATGAGTCACCAAGGCGTAATATAGAGGGGCTGGGGGCCTCACCTCGGCTCTTGGGCCGGCTTGGTTGGATCTGGGCCATGATGAGGGGGAGGCCGGCTGGGACAGCGGAGGGACAGGCTGGCCGGCCCAGGCGGGGGCTGGCGCGGCCCAAGCGCTTGAGGCAGCCCAAGACTGCGACGTGCAACAACTCCCCGTCCACAACCCCATGCAGTAGAGGTCGGCGGTGCTGGGGGTTGGCTGTAGGCGAGCGAAGCTCCGGCGAGGCGGCGGAGGAACTCCGGGGCGGTGGAGGACGGCCGGATCTGGCCGTGGGGCTCCGTTCCTGGCGGATCCGTCGCGCTCCGATGAAGCCTGCCTCCATGGCGGCTGCAGATCGGGAGAAGATTAAGAGAGAGAGGAGAAGAGGGAGAGGAAAATAGAGGGGAGAAGGAGCACGGGCGCGGGGCTCCGGCCTGGTTCCGGCAACTCCGGCGGCCGGGGCTCGCCGGACGGCGCAGGTCGAGGCGATGGGTGCTGCAGCTCGGGAGTCCCTCTCCCCGAGCGAGTAGGGGGCGCGGGGCGGTTCGGGCCCGGGTGGGCTTGATCTGGGTTGCGCGGGCCGCGACGGTGGGAGGCGCTGGAGGGGCCACGTGGCGCGCTCCGGTTGGCTGCGAGGTCGGCTGGCGGCGGCTCAGGTGGCGGCCGGTCCTTTGGGGCGGCGCCAAGTGGCTAGGTGGTGGCGGATCGGCGTGGAAATTGAGGTAGGAGGTGGGAGAAGGTAATTTTGGCACGGGAAGCTGCCTATTTATAATAAAGGGGTTCTGGGGTTAGGTTTTAGGGGGTGTTTTACATCCGATTTCGACCACGCGATCACGATCGGATGGCTCCGGTCGCGAGCTGAGGCAAGGTGGACTTAGTGGCTGTGTAGTGGGGGTGTTGGGCGAAGACGAGAGGAAAACGGCAGCCCGTGACACGAGTTTTAAAACACTGAGAAATGTTCGACGGTGCCGCCACGGTCGACCGTTCGGGTACCAGACGGACTCCGATTGTGACGAAATTTGGCAGGCGGCCGACCTATATTTAAATAAGACCGCACGCCAAGTTTCAACCCAATCAGAGGAAGTTTTATACACACTTTTAAAAACAAGATTTAAACGATGCCGCGGGCGCGTGCTAGTGTGGTCGGGCTCTACACGGGCAACGACGAACACGGAGAGAACCGGCAACTAACAACGGATGCAGGTTTTGACAAGTGGCGGCAATGGAGTGCTGATGCAATGCTGATGATGCGATGATGAGAGCGACAACCAAATAATTCACATGACGAAAATGGAATAAAATGGAATCTTTTGGGGCGTCGGTCTCGTGGTGTCACACATTGGTACACCACTTCTTTATCAAGTGGTTACTTAGCTCATCATCATATCCCTCGGGCATTAGTGGCACCCGATGGGGATTTCAAAAAGGTCTTTGGTAAACATTTGTTTTCCATATGAATGCATATCCCCGTCCCAGTTGCATAGTAACTACTTAGCATCCTAACTACTTACCACCTGCATAACCCTCCTATGAAGGTCGGGTCATGCACAATTCAGTTATCAAAAAGAAATGCACTAGAGGAAAACCCAACAAGTTTTCACCAGATCACCGACATGCTCTTTCAAGCAAAAATCAAGGTACTATAAAGACATTGAAGAAATAGTTTCATCAACATGGTCAAAGGGCTTCTTGCCTGGTTCAACAAAGTCTTCGAGGTCTTCACAAGCTTCTGGTCCAAGTCCGAGCATTCCGTCTACTTGGTCAACTGCTGTCGGAAACAACCATAAAAGGCCACACAACAAGACATCAAACCAAAGTGTTCAAAAATAGACACTTTATTTTTCTAGGATGTCTTTGGTCATAAGAAAAATACCTAAAGTTGCTCTAATGGATTTGGATCACCAGAGATTTTTGAATGGTGGAAATGGAGGGAATAATGATCCCATAAGAACTCCACAGAACACATTTTAATAAAAAATGAGTGAAGGCACTCGTTAAATAGCATTATTTTAGAAGGAATTAGAAAGTGGTTTCACTAGATTTGGAGTTGGGATGAATTTCCTATGAATTTACAAAGATGACACGAATGGGAAAATGAGGTATTTATTTGATCGAGCAGAGTTAATGCATGGTAAAAATGTTAACCATGGATAGATAAATAGGGTGTGATATTTAGAGCATCGAGAAATTGGAATTACTCAATTTGGATTTTATTTGAATGCTCTAGGAATTTTGCAAGGTGGCTTTTGGGAGGCTAAATTTGAATTTAAATTTGAATAGTGCAAAAAACTTGTGGTGGAAAAACATGAAAGTTGCTCCCAATTAATAGTTGGAATTTTTGGGAGAATGCAGAAATTTGAATCATCAAATTTGTATGTCATGAGAATTAATTACGAATTATTTTGTCTCCTAGTAAAAAGAAAATGGAAAAGCAATTACCTAGACGGGCCTAAGCCACGCAATGAGCGCAGGTTAGCGTGACAGCGCACTAGGCCCGACCTAGTTCCTCGCACGCGCCAGCCGAGGGACCACGCTGAAGGTGCCCCAATGAATATGCCACCTTCGGTCGATTGCAACCTCTGACCACTTCCACCTCCACTTAATGGGCGAGGCCCACCCGTCAGTGGCTCAGCCTCATCATCCGGCTGACAGGCGGGGCCCGCTTGCTAACATGGCAGTTTCTTCCTCCTCCGGACTCATGCTTGACCGAGGGGGAGAGTGGCTCCAGATGGCGATCGCCGGAGCTACGGTCCGTCCCCCGCGACGATCCTGTGATGGATGAGATCGGGAGGACAAGGCGCACTCACTGGGCTAGTTCACATCTGTCGAGGAGCGCTGGAGAGAGCGGGGGCTCGGGTACAGTAGAGACCGGAGACGTCGTCCTAGAATTGGTGCTCCGGCCACGAGAGAAAGAGAGAACGGGTCTTGGAGGACCCTTCCTACTTCATGGCTATCTCGCGGAGAGGTGAGTGCGGGGAAAGGAGACAGGGGATACTCGAATTTGAACTGAAGTCGGAGCGGTAATGGTGGCCTTGGGAAGGACGAGGAGAGATCGAGAAGCACGAGGGTTTAGGTCCAAAGGTCCAAGGGGAAGGGAGAGAGTGAAGGGAGATAATAGGGTGCTCGGATGCGGGTCTAAGTAGCCAGGCTGGGGCGCACCGTGGGTGGAGTATACACGCGACGCTCAAGCGAGCCCTGTCGGGGGAGGAGGAAGGCATGGGGGGATGGGCGCGACAGTACCGCATGCAGAGGACTGATACGTTTCCAACGTATCTACTTTTCCAAACACTTTTGCTCTTGTTTTGTGACAGCCCGAGACCGACGCTCGAGAAGATTTCCCTTGTATTCCGTTGTCATCGTGTGATTAGATTGTCTGTCGCATTCATCATGGCATCATGCGCATCATATGCATTTCATCGGCATTCCGTTGCCGCCAATTTTTCAAACCTGCATCCGTCATTAGTTGCCGGTTCTCTCCGTGTTCGTCGTTGACTGTTTTGAGACCAAGCGCACATGTACGTGCCCGCGACATTGTTAAAGATCTGGTTCCTAAAATGGTGTTGAAATATTCTCGATTTGGTTTGAAACTTGGCGTGTGGTCTTTTTTAGTGTAGGTAGGCCGCGTGCCAAATTTCGTCCCAAACGGAGTCCGTTTGATACCGAACGGTCGACCGTAGCGGCACCGTCATCGTTTTATCATCGGACGTTTTTGGTGTTTTAAAATTCTCTTGTCAGGCCGCAAACCTCCCTCTCTTCCCCACTTAGCCTATTCTACATAGAACACTAGCCTATCCACTCCTAGGGTGCAACCGGAGCCGTCCGATAGAGATCGAGGGTCCGGAAACGCCCAAAACTACTAACCCTAGCACCTTTCCCTATATAAACACCTCCCCTGCCTAATTAGGCGCACCCTAGTCTTCCCCACATTGAAACCCATGCCAGCCGGCACCTAGTCGCCTCTCCTCCCACCTCCAGCCGACCAGGGCCCGCCGAGTCCATCTGGAGCCTGCCCCGGGCCCAAACCGGGCCGCGCCCCGAGTTGCAGCCGCCAGCCCCGCTCCTCTCCCTGCTCCTCACGAGCTGCACCTCCCGCCACCGCCCTCTGCGCCCCATGCCGCTGCCGGAGCACCGCCACCGCCGAATTTGGCCGCTACCGGAGCAGCGCCACCATGCAGTCGTAGCTCCACTAGCCAGCGCCTTCCTCGGAACCCGAGCAAGCTCCTCCCGTCTCCTCCCGCAGTCGCAGCCACCGAAGGATAGCAGCCCGTGCCACGCCGCCGCCTCCCGCCGCAATGCGCCGCCGTCGACCGATACCGCCGCTGCCAGAGCCCCAACCACCGCCACTGGAGGCCCTACCTATCGACGCCTTCCGCCACCGCCGCCGGTGCTTCCGGTCCAGATCGAATCGAGCCCCCTGCAGCGCCTCGCTCGCCCCCGTTGACCGTGGATGGGCCGGCTCGCTCCGCTTGGCCCACCAACCACCTCCATAGCCTCTAGCCGGCCCAGCCTCCTCTCGAGCCGTCCCAAAGGCCCAAGGTGAGCCAACCCCCCGCCGCCCTATCCAACGCATGTGCACGATATAACTATCTTGCGCATGCCTCTGTTTAAGCATGTAGCAGATTTCGGCCCGTTTACTTTTTTTAGGTTTGCGAATTTATTAATTTCCGAAAAACATGCATATTTTCAAATGCTTGTAGTTTTTAAACCATGCGTCGGATCGCGACAAATTATATATGTAAAACGTGTAGATTTTTGCGTAGATTAATATTTTCCAACTCTCATGCATATTTAAAACTGTTAACCGTGCTATTTTCATGGGTTTGCGTGACAACATGTTAAAAACGGTTTAGCTCGTAGTTAATTAATCGTAGCTCCGTTGGAGATGATCCATATATGTAAATGGACTAGAGCGACGAGTATAATCACGTCAACCACTTTGTTTCCCCGTCTAACAAACTTAAAATATGTTTAGGACAGATCTGGACAGGTTACAAAGTTAACACATGGGGTCAGTTCGGAGATGCTATAAGTCGTTTTCGGCCTCATTTAAAATGCCTAGATAGGTAGTTTAATTACTCTTCGCCCCTTTCCATGTTTAAACAACTTTACATGTAACTAAACAGTAGTGAACTAAGTAATTCAAATGTGGAGTTCGTCAATATGTAACTTGTTGCATATTGAGCTTCACTTAATGTGTAGTGTTTGATTGTGTGAATTGCCATGCCATGCCTTGCATATTTGAAACTGTTCATGCATCATATTAGAGTGCGCATCATGTCGTGCATGTGCCGTGGTGAATATCGTGTGTTAGTTCTTGTTTCTGGTTTGCTTCGTCTCGATAGAGTTTGGCAAGCGTGTTGGAATGTGAGGATCCGTTCAACTATGTTGGTTTGTCTGCTTCACGGAGTTGTTCTTCTTCCAAGCGGGATTACAGACAAGATGATAATTTCCCAAGATACCATTACTATCATTGCCATGCTAGTTGTCTTGTTTCTTTCGCTATGTCTCGCTCCCTGCCACATGTTAAATATCAGCCTCCCAACATTGCCATGAAAACATCTAATATTTTCACTACCCAGCAAAACTTTGTTTGGCTATGTTACCGCTTGCTCAACCTTTTGTTAGTGTTGTTAGTTGCAGGTGCAGTTGCTTCCATGTGCAAACATGGGTTCCTTGTTATATCAACATATTATTGCTAATTAACTTAATGCACCTATATACTTGGTAAAAGGTGGAAGGCTCGGCCTTCTAGCCTGGTGTTTTGTTCCACCTTTGTCGCCTTAGTTTCGACTACCGATGTTATGTTCGATAAATGAGCGCTCCTAACATGTTCGGGGTTGTTATGGGGACCCCCTTGACTTCTGTTTTGGGATAAAGCTCGTCTGGCAAGGCCCAACATTGGTACTTTATTTTTCCAAGATAATAATTCCGTTAACACTGAAAACATGGGGCGTCATGACACTACAAGAAAACATACTTTAAGTAACACAATGATGTAACATATTGAAAAATGTGTTACAAGTGAAATTGTTGTAACACATCATTTTGTGTCCAACGACAGGCAGTAACACAGACTATATAAGACCTCAAAATGTGTTACATCAATATTACAACTGTAACATATAATTATGTGTTGATCGAATGTGTTACATAGATTTTGATATGGTAACATATAAATATGTGTTACTCAAATGTGTTATGTGTTAGTATGACATAAGCATGGCTGATATATAGTGTTACATGCTCTATTATTTATAGGGGGGACTAGAAAACCTAGAATCAACTTCATACATAGATCACAAATACCTTTGACACATAGGGCCCATGTGTCAATATGATTTTTTTATAAATATGTTCTTATCTTGGTAAATAGTTTCGCATTCTTTGGTAATATGGTATGAAAAAACAATACAATTTGGTTGGTAAGTACCATACTATTTTTGGTACAGTTGCAGTGTATTGACCATATTTTTATGTGAACTTTAGGATGACTCGGTGACCATAAATGTGAAATGCACACTTTGAAATGATCATATGAAATTTAGTATTCCATGTCAATACTCACAAAAAGGAGTGGAATACCAACAACACACAAGAGCTTAAATTTGGGCACCGTTTTAAGAACTGGACCGGCGGTCTGACCAGAAAAAAGAAGGAACCAAGGCCTCATCCGGATTTTTAAGGTGTGTCGGTCTTTCAACGAAAAATGGTAAGTTATTAAAAATTGGGTTTCTTCAATGAATTAAAAAAATCATGTGAAACTAGGAATCAGACCATTGACCTTGAACTTCGCATGGCCAACGACCCAATACTAACTGGGTTTGATTTTTGTGATCGGTCGAGGGTGAAATAGAAAGTCATGCAATTTTTCAAAAGAAAATTACCTCCAAAAGTATTCAAAAGAAAAAATTGTCACGCGACCCATCAGACACCTCAGTGGCGACATTTGGCAGGTGGCGCGAGGCCTCGCTCTCCTTTTCCTCGCATTAGGCGTCAGGCGGGATGGAACAAGAGATCGAGAGAAGGTTTCCTCGAAAACAAAAATAGATAAAGAGAAAGGATCGAAGGGATAGGAGATCATCAAATCGATGGGAAGTTGTTCAGAGATATCGACGGTAAGATAGAAAAGGATGGGAAGGTCACGCGCCTCACGAGACAGTGAGCCGCAGTGTCTGGTTCTCTGTGTGAGTCTTTTTTATTTACTTCCACCCTTAGTACAGCTAATCGATCAGGCCATGCATTTTTTAAAGGATGTCAGGCGAGTCTGTGATTAGATAACTAAAAGATTAGCATAGATAATAGATCGGACCAACGTCGCTCTCAAGAGGTATGAGTAGCAGAACAATCTCTGACCAGCAACTTCAAAGCACACATATACTTTAAAAGAAAAGAAGCCACCGGAAATCCATTTTGGCTCTCAGGTCCAGATGCACCTGAAATCTTGTCTGCTCACTTTTCTCATGATGTGTGTTCTTTCATGTATTCTCAAACGTATTCACAGACATCTCCCTTTTTTGGAACAATTATATGACCCACGTCTAAGCAGCATTAAATTCGGTATGGCCGTTTGCTAAACGTTTGGCGTAGACGGAGCCCAGACGACCGTGTGCTGTTTCAACTACATGCGCACCCATCCAATGAGAAACCATAGTTTATTGATACACACCTACCTTCAGCTTCTACATCTTTCCAGTACTGATCATCAGCTTCTACATCTTTTCCAGTACTAACGAGTTCAATTTAATCAAATAAGTATTTCAATAATCCACATCACCATTTCTAACTTAATACTAAAACTAATCATGGTCTACATCAATGACAAAAAAATAAACTCATTTTACATCTCCACAACTCATTTCCTAATTTGTCTAACTAGTTCTTTTCTATATCGGCCAGTGGGACAAAACAATTGATATGCTTGAATTGCAGTCGTTTTCTCACCAACAGGATTTGTGCAAGTGTTTTTTTTCTTTGGCTTGTCAGACTACAATTGCTGCATCTTCCCTCTTTTCTCGGTTACTTAGGTAAATCACCATGCTGAGGACAAGTTGTTTTGTGTCCCTGGCATCAGCAAATGTTGCAATCCTTTCTCCATACATGAAAAATTATGAACTAGGATGCTTACGGAGCAATTTGGGGCCATAACCTCCAACCAGTTCATCAATTTGGGGCCATACTACCAAATAAAAATACTTCTGCCTGAGCAGTTTTTCTGATTCCTATAATTCACTGCCCAGCTATTACACCAAACTGCTGGTACAGAAACAGTTTACAACACTTCCTCGCCCAGCTCAGCAATCACCTCATAGAGCACTGGATGATGATGATGATGATCTGGTGCTCTTGTTAAATCCTGGGGATCATCATTAATAGATGGATCAGAAGAAATTGAAAAGCAATAAAAAAACAGAAAATTGGGTTTATCTATATCTATACTATTATATAGTGGACCAGTTTGAAACTTTCAAACTTCAAGACCATGAATCAACCCAGCTGTTGATATAGTCCATCCAATGGTTGAAAATGTTGGGATTCGCATCAACAGTACACGCTATAGTAGCAGCAACAATACTGCTGCCTTCTAGAACTTAGCTAGATTCTTCCAATTCATATACGTAGTACATAGCTAGATTGTTCCAATTCATATACGTAGTACTTAGCTAGATAGTTCTGTAAACCTGTTTAGATGGATTTGGGGTTTCAGGTTCTATCATTGGAGGTTCACAAAAAACATCTTGCACGAACTGACGCATGTATTCCTCACTTTGTCTAGGAGAAAGCAATAGCTCCTTTATAGATTTTAATACCATCGATATACTGTGTAATAAAAAGATATTCAGTTTCTGCTCTGAGTGACAAGGGACAAAACTAACATGTATTCCTATAATTCCTTAAACAGACTTATTAAGCCATATTACTAATTAAAACTATAATCAGTAGATAAAAAAATTGTAAGGAGACCGAGGGGCGAGGCGAGGGAGGCAGGAGAGGGCCGGCCTGGCCGCCTGAGCTGGACCGAGGGACGAGGCGAGGGAGGCTGAATCAGGGGAGGGAGCTAGCAGCGAGGTTAGGGAAATGGGGTCGATTGAATCGGGACAGTCTGGTCATGTGCGTGTCTCGTGTCATACGTGTGATAGAATCCTATCATGTCCGGTCGAAGCTACAGCATCGTTTTCGTGCATTTTTTTTGCATGGCTGACAAATCTTACTCCCTCCGTTCCTAAATATAAGTCTTTCTAGAGATTCCACTAGTAGACTACATACGGATGTATATAGACATACTTTAGAGTGTAGATTCATTCATTTTGCTCCGTATGTGGACTTCTAGTGAAATCTCTTAAAAGACTTATATTTAGGAACGGAGGGAGTACTTTGGAAGCTCATGGCTTAACATGGAAACTAACGATGGATTAGATCTTGTGTTAATTATCCATAATTTAAGGGAGTTTATAGACAACTCCAACCAGCCGACCAAAAGGGACGACGCTTTTGTCTATTTTTTGTCCGTTTCGGTCGGCCGTTCGCTCCGTTTATGATTTTAGTCAACCGGCGAACGAAAAGCGGACATGTGTCCGTTTAGGTCTGCGTGTTGGGTTGATTTTTATGTCGACCCTGGTTTAAACGGACGCGAGCGGACGAAATGGTAAATCACAATTAATCTAATCAAAACTAACTGACGTGAGGCTCCTTGCTCGGGACCTTAAAAATGTGTTTTTAAAGTTTTTTTTTAAATTATATAAATGGTAAAAAAAAGAAAGAAAAAAAACCATGAAAAAACCCAGGAAACAGGCAGGTGCTTCCCGGGCGCTTGGACCGGCCCATATGCTCGCTCGTTCTGCGAGTCGGAAGGCTCGACTTACTGAACACGAGACATAGCGATGACCATTGCGGAAAGGGCAATTGTGTGTGATAGTGAAAGCAAAGGCGGCGACGGAAGGGACGAAAGTAGATGAACATCCACCGATTCGGGATAAACCCGTAAATTATTCACATGGATTGTGTAGACGGTGCAAGGAGCTTAGTCTAACTGTAGGTTATTGGTTCTGGTTTTTCCAACCATGTGGTCAGTCAAGGTCCTTTTTCTAAACTAAGGTCCACGGAGAGATGGTTGCCATGACCGATAATCATGACAGCTGCCTAGCTTCCGTCCATGAACTTGGTTGACGGATGCAAAGTCAACCGACTTACCTCCTCGACTGAATTAGAATGTTTTTCTTTAACAAACCATCAAGGTTGCATGTTTCTTTGGTTAACTTCAAATACGGTTATTGTTTTAATCTATGGGTGTAATTAGTATCCTCTTTCCTTATTCACTGTCACCATGTAGGTGGAAGGAAGGAGGGGACCGGTTTGATGTGCCAATCTCCCATATATGTCGTTGTAGCACCGTCGACGCTCAGCCACACCTGATCGCCACTTTGTAGCACCACTGCATTTGCTCTTACCACCCATCAAAAGTCGTTGGCCTTGTGGTCTCGGCTTTCTCCCATGCCTGTCATAGCTTACGTGGGTAGTCTTGTGGGAATGAAGCGGTCTTCTTCGAGGTGACCGATCTGAAGTGAGATCAATTGGCCAAATTATAATGTTTGTCTTTAACCAACCATATAGGTAGGATGTTCTCATTTTTTTGGTCTTGTTGTAAGCATGATCAGTTTTTAGACCATGGGTGTACTTGGTCTCCTATTCATTAATTCTCCGCCGCTATGGAAGGGGACTGGTTCGATGTGCCAAACTCTCATATCTATCATGATAGCACCATCGGTAGCCAGTCGTACCCGACAGATATCCTCGTCGCCACTTTCTAGCACCACCTCATGTGCTCTTAGCATCCATCAAAAGTCGTCGACCTCGTGGTCGTAACTTTCTTCTATGTCGGCCTTGTGGTCGCACCTTTCTTCCATGCCACTCTCAGACCGGTCAGTCGAGTTTTTTGAACCAACGTACGAGGACACAAGTTTTCTTTTTGTGAGATCGGTTTTTTGAACCGTGGGTGTTGCATGCCGGTCATATTTTCAATGGAAAGGTCTCTACGAATGACGTGATATTGGTCGAGATGACTGATCATGAGCGAGATTTGTCAGCCGGTCGTCGTTGTTCATGACAACACCATTGTGCTGCGTTCATCATCCAATGTTCGTACGCGACAAGCTCGATGCTTTTTTGTATCAACTAGTTATCCAAGGAAAATCACGTTATAGGTTATTTAGCACATGTTATCTAATTTCTCTTTCAATCAATGTCCGTACACGACAAGCTCGATGCTTTTGTCAATTCATTACTATTTAATATATCTAATTTATCTTTCAATCAATAATAAATAAAATATAAAATGTACTTTATTTTTCAATGTCAACAACACTTTACGGGAAAAGAATCCCTCTAATTCTCCTTGGATAAATAAAATAGATCCAATTTTCTCTCCAGTTTTCCATGTCCCATTGCACAAAAATTCTACCTTTCGCGCCTATTTTCCCTCCAATTAACTAAAAAACGCTATATAAACTGTGTCTCAAATCCATCCACAATCAGCGCTCAGGGCGGCCGCCACCTGCGCAACGCCCCTCCCACCCCCGCCTCAACCCATGCATCGGGGGCGCTTCCTCGATCTGCGTCAAAGGCGCGACAGAGGAGGCGAACAGAGGCGCGGGAGCTCCCGGCGACGCAGGTCAGATCCTCTCCGCCATCCTACTCATCTATTCCTTCAGGCGGTTCCACCCCGCGCCCTCACCTTCCCAGGCTGGCTGCCGCCCATGGCCGTCGCACATGTCCGCCATTTGATAGCGGAAGCACCACCCCCTCCTTCCTCATTGGATTTGACGGCAGCAGTGTGTACTGTAGATGCAGGGGCGGTAGTCATACCCTATCCCATGATCTGTTTTTTCATTTGTTGAACGCTGGCAGTGTACTGTAGATGCCTAATTGCCATAGCTAATTGTGTGATCAGCCCATACATAGACAAATAATTAGGTCGATTCTGAATGTACTCTCCTCGTTGATTCTGTAGTGTGTACTCTGCTCGAGATTCTGGATGCAGCCGATCTACTGCAACAGTTTTGCCTGTGTAAATTAAACCATTAGATCAAATGACTGAAATTAGGATCAGAGAAAATGCTCAATACCCGCACCATCGCAAAAGTTCTAGTAGCAGCTTCCTCACAAAATTATCAATGAAAAATTTCAGCAAATCCTCCGCCCAGCATGAATATCCACATGCTTTCATATAGGTCAAAGTGGAAAATGGAGGTAGCCAGATGCTTGACTTCAGTACATTAAATTTACTTGTACACATATATTCTCCGAAATCTATAAAATGGTTACTGCATAAACAATCTTAAGACCTTTTCGGATTATGCTACATGTAAATGGATAAAATATGTTCAACATTAAGTAAATAATCAGGTTAAAGGTTAGAACATCTGGGTTGCAAAGAGAGATTCCATAAGACCTTTTCGGAAGTAATCTCACCAACTCCTTAATTACTGGAAGCAACCTAGAATTCTCTTGGTATGGCAGCTACTGATTTCTTTGCTAAAGTGAGAACATCCATACCTTTTTGGAGTAATTATGTTTCTTTTGGATAATTGTTATTTTTCCTGTACTAATTATTTCTGGCTGTACCGATGCAAGATTTTTTGAGTTCCTTTGATTGACATGTTCATATATATCTAGGATGGAGAGGGACATGTTGGCCATATATCTGCACTATGAAGATGCAAATCAGGAAACCAAAATTTTACAAAGATCCATGATGAGGCGTGATGTCTCGTATTATGACTTAATCTTGACGATCGAGGAAGTTGGCTTTCAGAAAATTGTTTTCTGTATTATGTGAAAAAAATCGTCTAGGAAGCCCCTACTTTGTTCACATGTATGATCAAAGTCATGTAATGAAGATGTTGTCTGACCCTGAGATTGTGAAAGATGTCCATCTGTATATCTTTATTATAATGCATATGTATCATACACTTGTATATTCTTAATCAGTATCTTCATATTGAGGATTTCTATATGTGTTGTGCTTCTATTTTTGTACCATTTTGATGCTGCCGACATAGTGATAAAATGATCAACCACTTGTGCAATTGCATCAATTTTATTAAATAAATTTATATTCCATAAAAGAGGTACTGAATTTTGTGATTAATAATAAAAAATACACCAATTATGTTACCATATTGATATAGTAGTGTTACTATAGTTACAAAATTTTGTTACTATAGTATTTAACAACTATACATTATAGTGTTACGATAGACCAATATTGTGTTACTAGTTGATGTGTACCGCTTGTGTTACTAGAGTTAAAAAACATATTACCACCAATGTTGTACGTTTCTGAAAATGTGTTACTCTGGGTGTTACTATAACTACAAAAATGTGTTACGAGTGTGTTTGGTAACACATAATATGCATGTTACTATACTATAATTGTAACACTATTTTTAACATATGGTAACAATTACTATGTGTAACAGTCGACATCACTTAGTAACACAGGCTAATGGAACACATTTCAAATTGTGTTACTCTGTGACCTAGTAACACACTTTTGGGCCTGTATTAACACAAGACAGTGTTACCAAAGGTCTGTCCTGTTGTAGTGTGAACCTGAGGAGTAATTCAACATAACAGAGGGAGGGCCAATGCTGATGGTGCTGCTCCTAAATAGAGAACTGTGTGGTGCCAACCCGGGGCAACTCGGGTGATGTCTATCATGCCCTTTACACTAGCTTATCCGTCGTGTCGTGAGAATGAGATACACGGCTCCTATCGGGATTGTGGACACGACGGGAGGCCTTGCTGGACTTGTTTTACCTTTCTCGAGTGTCTTGTGCGAGGGATTCCGAGTATGCTTTGGGTTATCTCGAGGTTGAGGTTTCTAATAGGAACCCGAGGAGATCACGAGTTTTCCCTGATCGAGGTCAGTCCATCGCAGCGTGTGGTAGTTTGTGATGGACTAGTTGGAGCACCCCTGCAGGGTAAAATCTTTCAGAAAGCCGTGCCTTTGGTTATGTGGCAACGTGAAACTTTGTTTAACATGCGGTTCTAGATAACTTGAAGTAAGCTTAATTAAAATATGCCAACTGTGTGCGTAACCATGACTGTCTCTTTCATGAGATCCTTCTCCATTCGAGGACTCGGTGGGGTTATGTCTAACACAAGTAGGTGTTCAGGATCATTCATTTGATCATTGTTAGTTCACGTCCGATTATGCGTAGATCGCCCCCCTCTTTATTCTTGTACTCGTAAGTTTGCCACCTCAAATAAATGCTTAGTCGCTTGATGCAACCTCACCACTTAACCATACCTCATCCATTAAGCTTTGCTAGTCTTGATACCTTTGGAAATGAGATTGCTGAGTCCCCTGTGGCTCACAGATTATTACAACACCAGTTGCAGGTACAGGTAAAAATTTACTTTGACGTGAGTGCACTCTCACGACCAGTTTCCAAATAAAATATTTAATTGGAAATCAGCCATTCGCGTCCAAAGTGAAGAAAATTTTTCCCAGTGACAGAGTCAACTTGATGCAGAAAACTAGTAGTACTCAATATATTACAAGTAGAGCGACGGTCGCTCTACAAATTATTACGATACATCCAAGTCTTAGGATAGATGGAAATGTTACAATGGTCTTAGGGTGACTCTACTGCTCGCGAAAATAAAGGGGGCACGTCACATTGGTGTAATGTGATATGACGAGTACTACTACGCGTTAAGCCTCAGAGTGAAGCTCAACAATTTATTTGAGGTGGTGAAAGCGATGGAATAAAACAACGAAAGACTCAAGGATCACAAGACTGATTGGGACTCCTCTAGACACCGGACTCGCTATCGAACTCCTCATCCATGAGGTCTCCTTCATCCATATCTGGCCACAACAATAAGCCAGTGGGTACTCCGAGAAGTACTCGCAAATAGTTTGCACAAATGATGAAATGCATGCAGTATATTTTATTATGCATGGTTAGGGTCAAGTTATAACCACAATATAAGTGCAGAAAGTAAATAAGTTAGAGGATAAATTAGGCGGTAGTCCTTTCGAGATATCCGTAACGAAAGGAAATATAATAAACCACCGTCGGGCGTCTGAGCGACACCACACACAGGGCATATCATAAATGCAATAAATAATGAGCCTCGAACGGGCGTCTCTGCGACACCACATTAAGGGCATGGATAAAATAAAATAACGTGCCACAGTCGGGCGTCTCAGCGACACCACATAAAGGGCTTATAAGAATAATAGAACAATGCCACTATCGGGCGTTTTAGTGACACCACATAAAGGGCTTATAAGAGTAATAAAACAATGCCACAGTCGGGCGTCTCAGCGACACCACATAAAGGGCTTATAAGAGTAATAGAACAATGCCACAGTCGGGCGTCTTAGTGACACCACAAAAAGGATATCCAGGAGGTAGAACCGTCCCAAGGATATCCAACAAAGAGAATCATAAGGGTTAGTCCAGAGTAATAATACATGATATGATAATGTCCCGCATCGTCATATGGTTCACCACATCCAATATTACTAATATCACGTATACTCCAAAGACCAGGGACACGGCTACTCGAATTGTTTTGACCCAGGACACGGCTACTCGAATAGTTTTGACTCTGCAGCGGGTGTACTCTTTACCTATAGCCCACGGTTTTTAATAGCCAATATGACTAATTCCTCGTACGGTATTTCAGAAGTGGACACTCAGAATCATCACACACCCACTTTACCTCCGTGAAACCCGGATTCACCCGGACTACACTGCCAAGGTAAAACCTTAAGACGGGGAGCCTCCGACCTCGACTAGCATGGGATCAACAATATTTATATCGCGTGCTAACGGGGTGTGCCCTCCCTTCCGGCCCCAGACCGGAAACACCCATGCCCCCTGACCGGTTGACTGGATTTACTCCAGGGCTACGGATACCTTCATACCGGCCCCTATACTTGGTGTGTGACTGATAATAGGTCTACAAATGACTATACCGAACCCATTATCGAGGGAACTCTATGTCACATCCCTGACACCTTAAGCAAGTTAGTCTTGTGCTCATGTCTTCTTTGCATGTGCATCTAAGAATTTTCAACAAGAACAAGAAAGTGGCAAAGGAAAAACTCAAAACCCTAGCCACTACTTTAAATAAAGGAAATCTCAAACTAGTTAAAATCAATGAACCCAAAATGGCCTCAAGAAATGTTCAAACATTCTGATAAATCATGAAAGTAAATGAGCATTGGAGAAAACTATTTCTTGACACTTTAAGCATTTTAAATTAATGCAAAAAGCCACTGGTTTCAAATTTTAAATTTGAAATAAGAAACTTTAAACTTTCAAAAATGTTGAAAACTTTAGGATTGGTTGGAAATATTCCAACAAATATTCTAGGGTGCTTAACATAGTTTTTACATTTTGTTTGGGAGTTCAAATAAATAGAAAATCACCTGGCGCTCACCTGAAACAGAAACAAAAACTGAAAAAAGGGAAAAGAGTTATCTGCCGCTCACCTGGCCCGGCCCATCTAAGCCCCTGTCGTCTTCCTCCCCGCCAGTGGGCAGCAGGAGGTGGCCGCCGCGTTATCCGGCGCGGCCACACACCTGTGCGCCTGCCTGGCCACCGTCTCGCGCTGGCAAGGCCGGGGATAAGCTCCCCGAGGCCAACCCTATCCATTCCCAGCTCCAGATCCTCCCCCTCCTCTCAGATCTCTCCTCCCCCTTCTACCGCCATTGGAGCCGAGCAAAGCTCGAGCTGCCCATGCCCCTAGCCATAGGATCCCCTCTCAGAGCACGCTGTTAGCTCCGCCTCGTCGGTCTGGTCCTCCTTGCAGAAGCCGAAGCCACCCTGAGCCCTGCAACGCCCACGGCACCGTCGTCTTCAACCTTCGGCCGCCAGCGAGCTCTGCTCGATTCGTCGCCCCTAGGCCTTCCCCGAGCCGTCTAAGCCCTGCTCTGCACTCCCCGTGAGCATGCGGTCATTTCCCCTAAGTTTTCCCCGTCAATCCCCTCCTCTAGCCCTAGTTTCACCGGAGCCCGACGGGGACCGCCGCTGCAGCTCGTCGCCGGTAAACCTCCGGTGAAGTGTTGGTCCGTCTGAGGCTACCAACAGCCTCAGGACGTTGTGTAGATGCGATAGGTGCCCAACCCCGAGCGTTTTGACCCCGTATCCGATGGCCTCGATGATGACCGAACTTGGTCGCCGCCAAGCTCGTCGCCGGCGTTGGTTCCGGCCACCCCAGCCCCTGGGGCTTGTCCCATCGTGCGCGCCATCGAGTGGCCGTTCCTTCAATGGTCTCAGCCGTGCGTTTGGCCCTCTGTGCGCCATTTCCGAGCCCCCCGAGGTTCTGGTGCTCGCCGGAGGCTCCCCGCCGGCGAGGACGACCTCGCCGCCGGTGGATCTCGGCTGGCCTGAGCCACTGACTGGTGGGGCCAGCCTCTGGCAAGTTTAAAGATAATACAAATAAATCAAATAAGTTAATCAGTCACTGACATGTGGGTCCAGTAAGGTTAATCAGTTAATTAAGTTTAAACTTAATCTAAAATTGACCAGAGAGACTGACCACTGGGTCCCACTGGTCAGGTTTGACTTTCAACGGCCGGATGGACCTGCTGATGTCATGCTGATGCAATAAAAGTATTTTCCAGTATAAAAATAATTCCAGAAATGATTAAAACTTCAAAAATTCCTAGAAATAAATCTGTAACTCCAATGAAAATAATTTATATATGAAAAAGTATCAGAAAAATTCAAGGAATCTGAATATGCTATTTTCATTCATGTTTGGAAAAGTTACAGAACCAAAACAAGTAGATTAAGGAATAAGTCAATTCTTATAATTACTTATAAATGGAATATGAAAAGTAATTAAATTTCTCTTTGTTTAACTTGATCACACACTGTCCTAATTACAAATCAGTACCCTAACATGACATCTCATGCATGTTAACATCAAGTTGATCTGAGCATCAGGTCGAATCAATTAAATCGGTATTCGAGAATACCTCATTTGAATTGATTTTGAATGTGATTCAAATCAACTTCAAACCTAACACATGTTGATTATAATTTTATCACCTTGCATTCTCATGCCATGGTCATGCATCATCTTGTTTGCATATGATTGTTATTGATTGTTGCCATTCATTTCGGTAGGCTCCGCACCCTCGGATTCCACCGAATATCCGTCTGACGGATATTGTCCCTCCTCTGAGCAACAAGGCAAGCAACCATTTTTGATCATCCCGATAAATTCCATGTTCTCGCTCCTGCACCTATTTATTGCATTAGGATCAAATGCTTCAACTACTTTTGCCACGATTAGTTGAACCCACTTCCTTTGCATGACCTAACCTTGTCACAGTAAATAGCCGAACCTTGCAACCTAGCATACCTGGTAGTTGCTTGAGCTGTGATGTGCCTTATCCTGCTATGCATGATATGCTTAGAGTTGTGTATGGTCTGTCATCTGGGAGATGAACAGAATTGTGAGAATGTGTTCGGTAAGCAAAGATTGTGTGTTGAACCTGATTTGGTAAAGGTACCGGTGAAAGGCTGTGGAGGAGTACATGGTGGGTCGTTTCATTGGAACCGTCCTTAGGAACTGAGTTCCGTGTATGTAATCCAAGACTAGATACTACCACACGTTGGGATACTTTATTGACCCTCTCGACTTATTAATCGCTTAGTACTCGGTCCAGGAGTTGCAAGTAGTTTCTCGTGTTTATAGTAATGCTGGAGGCCGTGCATGGTGCTGACCTGAGAGGTGGACCGTGATGCGGTAGGCAGTGGCACGGTGTACCAAGTGGCACCCGGATGGTGGGCTTGGGAACCCTGCGCACATCGTTTGAGGCCATGGCGGAAACCTCGGCCGGACTTCCGTACGGGTTACTCTCAGATAGGCGATAAACCTGGACTAGGTACTAGTGTGGTTAACGGTCGTGGCCGACTCCCTCGCTGGGCCTCCGCTTGAAGGTTGCCGAGGTGCATGACGTGCACATGGCGATAAGTGGCGAGAGCGTGTGTGACGAACTACACCCCTGCAGGGTTATGATCTATTCGAATAGCCACGTCCGCGGATATGGACTACTTGGAGACATATGTTGTTCATAGATAACTTCAATGGCTACTCATAAAATTTCCAAGATAAGCGTGAGTGTCGTGGATGGCATTTCCGTTTGGAGACGGAATGATTCCACGATAGTGTATTGTTGTGGTGTTAGTGGACTCGTGTGCGAGAAATCAAGTTGTAAAAATTATTTAAAAATGCAAGTTGTCTAGCCACGAGTCAAATGCTGGCTTTCCGCATGAAACCCCACAATACCTTTTGATACCTTGCATGAGTAGTTAGTTATCCTAAAGTCTTGCCGAGTACCTTCGTACTCATGTTTGCTTAATAAATGTTGCAGAGGTTGCTAATGACCCTAATGGAGGGTTCTTCGTAGACATCAACGACGACGAGTAGCTGGTGTGCCAGCTACGATCCGACCCTATGTTGGGTTTGTAGTATAGTCAGGCCATGTGTCTTCTAGCTGCCATGTCTGTACTCAGACTGTTTAAACTCTTCCGCTGGCTTGTAACTGAATGACTGCTATTATCGGTCATGAGACCCTTAATGTGTAACATTATGTGTGTGGCTCTTCCGAGCCTCTTAAATAAAGGTTGTATGTTTATGGTTATGTTGTGATGCCATCGATGTATCTATACATATCGGTATGCCATGCGTACGTGTGTCGTACTTGATATGTATGGGGTTCGATTACTTAGTCGTGAACTTTAGTAGCACTCCTTACAAGGAAATGCCCCTTTGTGATCCAATGAGCCTTGGTAGTTCGCTACTGCTCCGGACACATTGGTTGACCGGCATGTGTCCTTCTTAGCTGCTGTGTCTGTCCTCTCTGGGGAAATGTCACGCGATGTAATGGAGTCCTTGTAGCTTGCTACGACTCGTCTACACTCGCTGGTGACCGACACCTGCTTTGTTGGGTCATGTATGCCTGTCCTTGTGCGGTACTGCCACTTTGGTTTATGACTAAACATGTCGATCTAGGTTCTTTGACATTGGAATACGTGAGTCAAAAGACGCAAACGGTCCCGGCTAAGGTAAGGCTGCAGCCGTGGAGTTAACCGTGCGTGAGACCGCAAAGGGATGCGAGGTGTTACATGCTGGATTCCTATGGCTTAGGATCGGGGTCCCGACACTGTGGCAGCACGATAAGAAGTATAACACGGACAAGACTCGATCTAGGTCGATACTGGAGTTTACCAAATTTATAGCGACACCATTGTGCTCAAGCCATGACAAGGCCATAACCTATCACGTTTCATGTGACTAGGCTATTCCACAACCTTTTCATAACTACCACTTGCGATCGTCATATTTTTATTATGGTTGAATATGTATAACAGGTATGAAATATGCAAGGTGGTGAATAATAAATATGAGCTAAGTTAGCAAACAACACACCAAAAGTAACAAACATGCTTGCTTTGTTCCACGTAGTCGGGTCAAGCTCGGTGCAGTTGACGTCCGGTATATCGGTGACGGAATCGTTTACTCGCTTGACTGATGGAGAGGGATTGGACAGCAGGGGAGGAATCACGTCGACGGTAGCAGATCTCCGGCGGCAGCAACTCTAGTGATGCGAGGAGATCGATGATAGAGAGCCTACTGCACAGGTGTGGCCGGATCTCGAAGCGGATCGGGGCGTCCAAAGATGGGGAAGAAGGCCCCTCGGGGACCCCTTCCTGGATCGGGTGGTTCCTAGAGGTGGAGATGGAGGATGGGGATGAGCTAGGCGAGGTCAGAAGCACTGGAGGGAAGCTCTATTTATAGGCGCTGTGAGACGGGCTATGGCATTAACTCCGGCGAGCGCTTCCGGCAATGCAGGAGCTTGGGTAGGCAGTTAGGTGGCTAGGATCGCACCTAATCACTACTGGGGCTCCATTTTAGACCAGAGGGAGCTTGGTCATGGACCGTGGCAACGCGGCGACGACGCGGCCATTGCTGCACACTGCGGCTGCAGAACCCGTGCTCTGAGCTACACGATGCGTGGCGACGGTCTTCGCGGAGCACATGGTCGAGGAGGGGCCACGCGGCGGCAGCAGGAGCAAAGGACAGTGCCGGGCGGCGCAAGAGCAAAGCAGGGAGCTACTGCGGCTGCTGCAGAGCCGCTGCCAGGGCTTTGGCCGTCTCTGTCGGTGAGCTACCAACAAGAAGAAGAGGCCAAGCCTCCGGCGACACTCGGAATAGGAACAGGGCACAAGAGCGACGACAAATTCGCTGCTACTGGCGAGATTAACAAAGAGGGGGAGGTTGCGCTCTGTCTGAAGTTTGGTATGAATTAAATTCAGATAGCTTGAGTCAGAGGCAGATGAGGTGATCGATAGAAAGAAAACTCTAGCTAGAAAAAGAATTCGATGCTGAAATTTGGAGGGGAGCACTCTCATTAGAAGAAAATATGGTGCAAAAAGTTTCAGAATTTTTGGTGGAGTTTAAGGCAGGTTTGAATCAAAAATGAGTTTCTGGGGTCAAACTTGAGTCAAACCAAATTTGAATCCTTGAAACTTGAGCACCCAAAGTTTTTGCTGGAATAGGATGAGGATACTACGGACTAGACACAACCAAGGTTTGAGGTCAAGATTCCAAAGGAAAAAGGAGGTTCTTTTTAAAAATTCTTGGAGCTCAAACTGATTACAGAAATTCCCATTTTTACAAATAAAATTAATTGGGGTGATCCAACCCTTCTAAATCTTTGGAAAACTTTCAAAATAAGCATAGGGATTTGGAGAAGAGTTAAAATAATTAAAAACAGAATGATGATTAATTATCTTTGAAGAATTAATAAATAAGCTTATGGAGAAATCCAAAATAAAAATAAAAGTACTCCAATTCAAGAGTAAAAGACATATTCTTCAACCATTTCATTCATGAGAAAGGGCCAAGATGATATTTCTGAATTTGTTTGGTGGAGAAGAAGCTCAAAAGTTTTCTCTCATGGAGATTGGGAAGAAAACTTCCAAGTTCTTGTCAAGTCAAAAATTCAAATTTCAAGGAAATCAAGGAAAATAAAAGTTGAAAAATCTTGGGGGTTACAACACCTACCCCCTTAAGAAAAATCTCGTTCCCGAGATTTAAGCCATTCCTCAAGAAGCTGTGGTTGCTCTTTTTGTAGGTAATCCTCTCTTTCCCATGTGGCCTCATCCTCTGAGTGGTTGCTCCATTGTACTCTGAATAGCTTGGTGACCTTCTGTCGAGTCCTTCTTTCTGATTCCTCTAATATCCTTACGGGGTGTTCCTGATAGGATAGATCCGGTTGCACTTCTATGCTATCATGAGCTACTTATTGCTCGGGGTTCCTCATGCACTTCCTTAGCTGAGAGATGTGGACCACATCATGTACGTCTGACAATTCTGCTGGTAGGTCCAGCTGATAAGCAACTTGTCCTTTACGAGCAATAATGCGGAATGGTCCGACAAAGCGAGGTGCAAGTTTGCCTTTGACCTTGAATCTCTGCAACCCTCTCATGGGTGATACCTTAAGGTATACATAATCATTGGGGTCGAAACCGACATTCCGACGTTTTTGACCATTGTAGCTTTTCGGTCAGCTTTTTGCTGTCTTAAGTTTCTCTCTTATGACTTTCACCTTGTCCTCGGCCTCTTGGAGGAACTGTGGTCCGAAGATGCTGGTATCTCCGTTCCCTGACCAATTTAGAGTGGTACGACATCGTCTTCCATACAAAGCTTCGAAGGGTGACATCTTCAGACTTGCTTGATAACTGTTGTTGTAAGAAAACTTGGCGTAGGGCAAACTATCTTCCCAACTGTTCGCTTATGTGAGTACACAAGCTCTAAGAATGTCTTCAAGGATATGGTTTATACGTTCGGTTTTTCCTCTTGTCTAAGGGTGATATGGTGTGCTGAATACTAGCTGTGTTCCCAAGGCTTGTTGTAGATAATCCCAAAAGCTCGAGGTAAATTGGGTACCACTATCGGATACGGTAGTCTTGGGTACTCCATGAAGACACACAATGTGGGCGAGGTATAGCCTTGCTAGCTTCTGGGTGGAGTATGTGGTCTTGACTGGTATGAAGTGAGCCACTTTGGTGAGTCTATCAGTAATTACCCATATAGCGTCATGCCCGTGTCGGGACCGGGGTAGTGTGACAATAAAATCCATTCCTACCTCATCCCATTTCCATTCGGGGTACCTTCATAGGTTGTAGTAGCCCTGTTGGATTCTGATGTTCTGCCTTGATTCGTTGACATGAGTCACAACGAGCGACAAAGGAGGCAATATCTCTCTTCATTCCGTGCGACCAATATTTTGCGAGGAGGTCTTTGAACATTTTTGTGCCTCTCGGGTGAATAGAATAGGACACGTTGTGGGCTTCTTCATGATTTGAGTTTTGAGGTTCTGTTGGTTGGGTACGCATAGTAGGTCTATGTACCACAGATTTCCTTGCTCATCCATAATAAATTCGGGGGCCTTCCCGAGGTCCATCTTTTTCTTTATGCCCTCAATGCTGGGGTGGCCTTTCCGAGCTTTCTTGATATTCCTGTCGAAGGTGGGTTGGAGTTAAAGTTGTGCCACTGTACCTTGTGGAACGAGGAGCAGGTTAACAGAGCTAAATCTTTTGCAAGCTCAGGTCTCATCTTTGGCACGTGATTCTTGCCAGAGGTGGGGTTCTGGCTGACAGCATCTGCTACTACGTTAGCCTTACCTGGGTGGTAATGGATGCCCACGTCATAATCGTTAATTAATTCAAACCATTATCATTTTTGTAGGTTGAGATCCGGTTGTGTGAAAATATACTTGAGGCTCTTATGATCCGTGTATATTTCACAACGATTACCAAGAAGAAAGTGTCTCCATTCCTTGAGAGCATGAATCACAGCGGCCAATTCCAAATCGTGAGTAGGGTAGTTCTCTTCGTGACGTCGGAGTTGTCGTGAGGCATAAGCCACCACTTTCCTTTCTTGCATGAGTACGCATCCGAGGCATTTTCTGGAGGCATCACAATATATTTCAAAATCTTTGTTTAAGTCAGGCACAATTAGTACTGGGGCTGTAGTCAACCTTTTCTTCAATTCCTGGAAACTTTTCTCAGAAGCTTCCGTCCATTAAAATTTATTTTCTTTCTTGAGTAACTGGGTCATAGGTTGCGCAATAGTAGAAAAGTTTTCAATGAACCTCCGGTAATATCGTGCTAATCCGAGGAAACTCCGGATGTTTGTCACATTAGCTGGCTGTGGCCATTTGCTTACGGCCTTGACCTTTTCTCGATCCACGGCTATGCCTTCTTGAGTCATCACGTGTCCCAAAAATCCTACGTGTTTATGCCAAAATTCGCACTTGCTGAATTTCGTGTATAGCTGATGCTTGCGGAGTTCTCCCAATACAATTCTTTGGTGTTCCGCATGCTCTTCGAGATTTTTGGAGTAGACAAGTATGTCGTCGATGAATAATATGACAAACTTATCCATATATTTCATGAATACCTTGTTCATCAGATGTATGAAGTAAGCTGGTGCGTTCGTTAGCCCGAAAGGCATTACTGTAAACTCATACAATCCGTATCTTGAGGTAAAGGCTATCTTTGGAATGTCTTCTCGGCGGATCTTGAGTTGATGACATCCTGACCTCAAGTCGATCTTTGAAAATAGCTTAGCCTGAGATAATTGATCGAATAAATCATTTATTCTAGGTAGTGGGTACTTGTTTTTGATAGTGGCCAAGTTGAGTGCCCGATAATCAACGCATAGCCTTAGCATTCCATCTCTCTTCTTAGCAAACAATACTGGTGATTGCTACCTCTTGAGCTTGCGTTGGTTTTTCCCTTAAAGAGGAAAGGGTGATGCATCACAGTAGTAGTAAGTATTTCCCTCAGTTTGAGAACCAAGGAATCAATCCAGTAGGAGTATCAAGGCAAGTCACCAATGTACCTGCGCAAAAACAAACAAACTTGCACCCAACGGTATAAAGGGGTTGTAAATCCCTTCATGATTGATTACAGGGTGATATATAAAGGTGGAAAGTGCAACAAAGTAAAAGTGTAGAGCTGAAAATATGATGTGAAGTAGACCCGGGGGCCATAGTGTTCACCAGAGACTTCTCTCATGATAGCAAATATTACGGTGGGTGAACGAATTACTATCGAGCAATTGATAGAACCACGCAAAGTCATGATGATATCTAAGGCAATGATCATACATATAGGCATCACGTTCGAGACAAGTAGATCGATACTTTCATGCAATAGATATAAACCCCATCTTTTTACCCTTGATGGCAACAACATGATGCGTGCCTCGCTACCCATTCTGTCACTGGGTGAGGACACCGCATGGTATGAACCCAAAACCAAGCACTTCTCCCATTGCAAGAATTATAGATCAAGTTGGCCTAACGAAACCCACAACTCGAAGAGAATTACAAGGATACGATAACATGCATATAAGATATCAAAGGAAACTCATATAATAATCATAGATAATCTGATCATAAATCCACAATTCATCGAATCTCGACAAACACACCGCAAAAGAAGATTACATCGGATAGATATCCATGAAGATCATGGAGAACTTTGTATTGAAGATCCAAGAGAGAGAAGAAGCCATCTAGCTACTAACTATGGACCTGAAAGTATGTGGTGGACTACTCACGCATCATTGGAGAGGCAATGGTGTTGATGAAGAAGCCCTCCGTGTCCGAATCCCCCCTCCGGCAGGGCACCAGAACGTGCCCCAAATGGGATCTTGCGGAGACAGAAGATTGTGGCAGCGGAAAAGTATTTTCGTGGCTCTCTCCCGTGGTTTCAGATCTTTAGGGAATTTATAGACGTAAGAGGTAAGGCAAAGGAGCCACGGGGGGCCCACCAGCCAGATAGGCGCGGCTCCCCCCAGGCCACGCCTAGGGGGCTTGTGACCTCGCATTGGTTCTAAAGTTCCCCGCGTATCTTCTGTTACGGAAAAATTCATCCCAAAGATTTTATTCCGTTTGGACTCCGTTTAATATTCTCCTCTGAAAAGGGTAAAAAACACGGGAAAAAATAGCAACTGGCACTTGGCACTGAGTTAATAGGTTAGTCCCAAAAAAGATATAAAATGCATGCAAAACATCCAAAGTTGACAAGATAATAGCATGGAACCATAAAAAAATATAGATACGTTGGAGACGTATTGCTGCCTCTTGAGCTAGCGTTGGTTTTTCCCTTGAAGAGGAAAGGGTGATGCAGCAGATGAGAAGTAATTATTTCCCTCAGTTTGAGAACCAAGGTATCAATCCAGTAGGAGAATCACGCCAAGTCCAAAGTACCTGCGCAAACACAAAAGAGCTTGCACCCAACGCTATAAAGGGGTTGTCAGTCCCTTGAAGATTGATTGCAAAGTTAGGTCTGAAGGCGGAAAGTGCAACGAAGTAAGAGTGTAAGGCTGAAAATATGGTGTGAAGTAGACCCGGGGGCCATAGTGTTCACTAGAGGCCTCTCTCAAGATAGCAAATAATATGGTGGATGAACAAATTACTGTCGAGCAACTGATAGAACCGCGCAAAGTCATGACGATATCTAAGGCAATGATCATACATATAGGCATCACGTCCGAGACAAGTAGACCGATACTTTCTGCATCTAATACTATTACTCCACACATCGACCGCTATCCAGCATGCATCTAGTGTATTGAGTTCATGACGAACACAATAACGCCTTAAGCAAGATGACATGATGTAGAGGGATAAACTAAAACCAATGATGAAAACCCCATCTTTTTACCCTTGATGGAAACAACACGATGCATGCCTCGCTGCCCCTTTTGTCACTGGGAGAGGTCACAGCATGGTTCGAACCCAAAACCAAGCACTTCTCCCATTGCAAGAATCATAGATCAAGTTGGAAAACAAAACCCACAACTTGAAGAGAATTACAAGGATATGAAATCATGCATATAAGAGATCAGAAGAAACTCAAATAAGATTCATAGATAATCTGATCATAAATTCACAATTCATCGGATCTCGACAAAGACACCACAAAGAAGATTACATTGGATAGATCTCCATGAAGATCATGGAGAACTTTGTATTGAAGATCCAAGAGAGAGAAGGAGTCATCTAGCTACTAGCTGTGGACCCGAAGGTCTATGGTGAAATACTCACGCATCATTGGACAGGTCATGGTGTTGATGAAGAAGCCCTCCGTATCCGAATCCCCCCTCCGGCAGGGCACCAGAACGTGCCCCAGATGGGATCTTGCGGAGACAGAAGCTTGCGGCGACGGAAAAGTATTTTCCTGGATCTCTCGTGCAGTTTTGGAATTTTTCTGAATTAATAGGCGGAAGAGGTAGGACAGACGAGCCACACGGGCCCCACAAGCCTGCTAGGCGCGCCCCCTGGCCGCGCCTAGGGGGCTTGTGGGGTCCCCTGGTGGCCCCTGCCTTGGTTCTCAAGTCTCGTGCGTATCTTCTGTTCCGGAAAAAAATCTTTTCGGAAGTTTTATTCCGTTTGGACAGCGTTTAAAATCCTCCTCTGAAAAGGGTCAAAAACATGGAAAAAACAGGAACTGACACTTGGCACTGAGTTAATAAGTTAGTCCCAAAAAAGATATGAAAGGCATACAAAACATCCAAAGTTTGACAAGATAATAGCATGAAACCATCAAAAATTATAGATACGTTGGAGACGTATCAAGCATCCCCATGCTTAACTCCTGCTCGTCCTCGAGTAGGGAAGTGATAAAGACTGAATTTTTGATGTGGAATGCTACCTAGTATAGTTGTGCTTTGTAACTTCTTTCATGTGAGATGAATGTTCAGATCCGTAAGATTCAAAACAATAGTTTGCTATTGACATGAAAACAATAATACTTCAAGCAAACTAGCAAGGTGATCATGAACTTTCGAAATAACAAGGCCAAAGAAAGTTATCCCTACAAAATCATATAGTCTCGCTATGCTCCATCATCCTTACACAACTAATATAAATCATGCACAAACCCTTTATTGGCCAAGTAATTGTTTTCGCACTCTTACTTTCTCAAACCTTTTTCAACTCTCACGCGATACATGAGCGTGAGCCATGGATATAGCACTATAGGTGGAATAGAGTGTGGTGGTGGTTGTGAAACAAAAAGGAGGAGATGGTCACATTGACTCGGCGCATTAAAGGGCTATGGAAATTCCCATTAATAGATATCAATGTGAATGAGTAGGGATTGCCATACAAAGGATGCACTGGAGCTATAAGTATGTGAAAGCTCAAAAGGAGAACTAGTGGGTGTGCATCCAACTTGCTTGCTCACGAAGACCTAGGGCAATTTGAGGAAGGCCATAATTGGAATATACAAGCCAAGTTATAAAATAAAGATTCCCACTACTATATGGTAGTGACAAAACAAGAGGCTCTCAATCATGAAGAACATGGTGCTATTATGAAGCACAAGTGTGGAAAAAGATAGTAGCATTGTCCCTTCTCTCTTTTTCTCTCTTTATTTTATTTTATTTGGGATCTTGGGCCTCTTTTTCTCTCTTTTTTATTGTGGGCAACTCTGGCCTCTTTTTTTTATTTCCTCACATGGGACAATGCTCTAATAATGATGATCATCACACTTTTATTTACTCACAGCTCAAAGCTTAGAACGATGATGACTCTATAGGAAATGCCTCCGGCAGTGTACCAGGATGTGCAACGATCTAGCTTGGCGTATGACGTTGAAACATCTCGCTAGCTATCTTACGATCATGCAATGGCAATACGAGAGTGACAACACAAGTCATGAGACGGAACGGTGGGAGTTGCATGGCAATATATCTCGAAATGGCTATGAAAATGCAATAGTAGGTAGGTGTGGTGGCTGTTTTGAGGAAGGCATATGGTGGGTTTATGCACAGGCGAAAATTGCGCGGTACTAGAGAGGCTAGCAATGGTGGAAGGTGAAAGTGCATCTATACCATGGACTCACATTAGTCATGAATAACTCAAATACTTATTGCGAAAGTTTTTATTAGTAATCAAAACAAAGTGCTAAACGCATACTCCTAGGGGAAGGGTTGGTAGGTGTTAACCATCGCGCGATCCCGACCGCAACACAAAGGATGACAATCAATAGATCAATTATGCTCCGACTTCCTAACATAGCGGTTCACCATACGTAAATGTTACAGGAATCACTAACTTAAACACAAGTATTTCTAGATTCGCAACACCTTACTAACATAACTCTTAATATTACCAAATCCACGTCTCAAAACTAATTGAGAGGAATCAAACTTCTCTTTCTACTAAATGCACATGAAGATGAAAGTTATTATATCCTCTTTGGGTACCTATCACCTTTGGGACTATTTACATGGCACAAACCAACTACCAAGTCATGCACCGCCGTGCTCTAAAAGATCTAAGTGAAGCACATAGAGCAAAATTATCTAGCTCAAAAGATATAAGTGAAGCACGATGAGCATTCTAGCGAATTCACGATGAGTGCATGTCTCTCTCAAAATGTGTGCAGCAAGGATGATTGTGACACAAAAAAAAGAAAAGACTCTGACGATACAAGACGCTCCAAGCAAAACACATATCATGTGGTGAATAAAAATATAGCTCCAAGTAATGTTACCAATGGATTGAAGACGAAAGAGGGGATGCCTTCCCGGGGCATCCCCAAGCTTAGGATTTTTGGTGTCCTTGAATTTGGCTTGGCATGCCTTGGGCATCCCCAAGCTTGAGCTCTTTCCACTCTTTATCCATTTGTCCATGAGAACATCACCCAAAACTTGAAAACTTCACAACACAAAACTTAAACAAAAACTCGTGATATCATTAGCACAAGAAAAAAAACTACCACCTCTTTAGGTACTGTAGCAATCTTGATTTCCATTTATATTGGTGTTAGATTACTGTATTCTCACTTTTCCATGGCTAGTACCTCCCGATACTATCCATAGTTTCATCAAAATAAGCAACCAACTCAACAAAAACAGAATCTGTCAAAAACAGACCAGTCTGTAGCAATCTATATACTTCGTATACTTCTGGTACATCAAAATTTCTGAAAAATTACGACTGCCTGTGAAAAAGGCATATCAACCAGAAGCAAACATAATCAACTCAAAATCTATTTCTGAATAAAAATGAAAAATAATCTCGTTAGTGAAAAGTTTCTGTCTTTTTCCAGCAAGATCAAACAACCATCACCAAGACTAGTCATAAAGGTTTTGCTTGGCTCAAACACAAAAAGAAACACAAAATACACAATCATAACATAATTATGATAGTTTGGATGCAAAAAAATAGAAAGAAAAAGATAAATTCATTGGGTTGCCACTCAACAAGTGCTATTGTTTAACGCCCTTAGCTAGGCATAAGGCGATAGAATCATGTATCGTCGTCTTTGGTGCTCAAACCATAAGTAGCCCTCATCATCTTAAGGTCTTCATCTTTCTTACTAGATGATTCACCACTATTTTAGGAACAAAGACAGACTTGGTGGCCTTATTGTGGGGAAAATTAGGAGTATTCTGCACAGCGGCAAATGCAGAACCCAAGTTGGTTATAACGTCCTCTAGTTTGCCGATCCTAGCGGAATCATGACCTAGTTTTTCGTTAACTCTGGGTTCCTTGTCCTTTAAATTTTTCAAAGACATTTCCACCTTGGATCCGTACTGTGTGATTTGATTGTGGATCTTTTTATCCAAATTCTCAATGAGTTCGATCGTAGCAACTTTATTTTCAATGACGTCTAGCTTACGCATCACATGTGCCAGAGTTAAGGTAGTTCCATTAACCATGAGTGGGGGTGAGCCTACCAAATTTATTACTGCTCCGTAAGAATCAACGGTAAGGCTACCCAAGAAATTTCCGCCTACGATGGTGTCAAGAATATACCTATTCCAAGGAGAAATACCCACATAAAAACTGCGAAGTAGGACAGTAGTAGATTGCTTACGAGTAGATCTACTCTGAGCATTGCAAATCCTATACCAAACGTCCTTTAAGTTTTCTTCCTCATTTTGCTTGAAATTGAGAACTTCGTTCTCGGGAGTATCGTTCGAGGCGGTGGGTCTAGCCATGGGGACAGGTAGACTATCCCACACAAACGAACAGAAAGCAAGCGAGAGAAAAGGGCGAACGAAAAAAAGGAAAACGAAAAAGGCAAATATTTTTGTAAATTTTTGTTTTTCAGAAGTGAGGGAGAGGAAAATGAGAGGAAAAAAAGTAAATGCAAGAGATGAGTTTGCGACACTTACTTGGATGAGTTCTTGACTTCATCCTCCCCGGCAACGGCGCCAGAAATCCTTCTGCTGCCTCTTGAGCTTGCGTTGGTTTTTCCCTTGAATAGGAAAGGGTGATGCAGCAAAGGAGCAGTAAGTATTTCCCTCAGTTTGAGAACCAAGTTATCAAGCCAGTAGGAGAATCGCGCCAAGTCCAAAGTACGTGCGCAAACACAAAAGAGCTTGCACCCAACGCTATAAAGGGGTTGTCAATCCCTTCAAGATTGATTGCAAAGTGAGATCTGAAGATGGAAAGTGCAACGAAGTAAAAGTGTAAGGCTGAAAATATGGTGTGAAGTAGACCCGGGGGCCATAGTGTTCGCTAGAGGCTTCTCTCAAAATAGAAAATAATACGGTGGGTGAAGAAAGTACTGTCGAGCAATTGATAGAACCGCGCAAAGTCATGACGATATCTAAGGCAATGATCATACATATAGGCATCACGCCCGAGACAAGTAGACCGATACTTTCCGCATCTACTACTATTACTCCGCACATCGACCGCTATCCAGCATGCATCTAGTGTATTGAGTTCATGATGAACATAGTAACGCCTTAAGCCAGATGACATGATGTAGAGGGATAAACTCAAACCAATGATGAAAACCCCATCTTTTTACCCTTGATGGCAACAACATGATGCGTGCCTCGTTGCCCCTTTTGTCACTGGGAGAGGTCACCGCATGGTATGAACCCAAAACCAAGCACTTCTCCCATTACAAGAATCATAGATCAAGTTGGCCAAACAAAACCCACAACTCGAAGAGAATTACAAGGATATGAAATCATGCATATAAGAGATCAGAAGAAACTCAAATAAGATTCATAGATAATCTGATCATAAATCCACAATTCATCGCATCTCGACAAACACACTGCAAAGAAGATTACATCGGATAGATCTCCATGAAGATCATGGAGAACTTTGAATTGAAGATCCAAGAGAGAGAAGAAGCCATCTAGCGACTAGCTATGGACCCAAAGGTCTATGGTGAACTACTCACGCATGATCCGAGAGGTCATGGTGTTGATGAAGAAGCCCTCCGTATCCGAATCCCCCCTCCGGCAGGGCACCAGAACGTGCCCAGATGGGATCTTGTGGAGACAGAAGCTTGCGGCGGCGGAAAAGTATTTTCGTGGATCTCTTGTGTAATTTTGGAATTTTTCTGAATTTATAGGCGGAAGAGGTAGGGCAGACGAGCCACAGGGGGCCCACAAGCCCGCTAGGCGTGGGCCCCCCTGGCCGCGCCTAGGGGACTTGTGGGGTCCCCTGTGGCCCTTGCCTTGGTTCTCAAGTCTCGTGCGTATCTTCTATTCCGGAAAAAATCTTTTCGGAAGTTTTATTCCGTTTGGACACCGTTTAAAATCCTCCTCTGAAAAGGGCCAAAAACATGGAAAAAACAGGAACTGGGACTTGGCACTGAGTTAATAAGTTAGTCCCAACAAAGATATAAAAGGCATACAAAACATCCAAAGTTTGACAAGATAATAGCATGGAACCATAAAAAATTATAGATACGTTGGAGACGTATCACGTATCAAGCATCCCCAAGCTTAACTCCTGCTCGTCCTCGAGTAGGGAAGTGATAAAGATTAAATTTTTGATGTGGAATGCTACCTAAGATATTTGTCCTTTGCAACTTCTTTCATGTGACATGAATGTTCAGATCCGTAAGATTCAAAACAATAGTTTGCTATTGACATGAAAACAATAATACTTCAAGCAAACTAGCAAGGTAATCATGAACTTTCGAAATAACAAGGACAAAGAAAGTTATCCCTACAAAATCATATAGTCTGGCTATGCTCCATTATCCCCACACAACGAATTTAAATCATGCACAACCCCGGTATTTGCCAAGTAATTGTTTTCGCACTCTTACTTTCTCAAAGCTTTTTCAACTCTCACGCAATATATGAGTGTGAGCCATGTATATAACACTATAGGTGAAATAGAGTGTGGTGGAGGTTGTGAGGCAAAAAGGAGGAGATGGTCACATCGACTCGGCGCATCAAAGGGCTATGGAGATGCCCATCAATAGATATCAATGTGAATGAGTAGGTATTACCATGCAACGGATGCACTTAGAGCTATAAGTGTGTGAAAGCTCAAAAGGAAAACAAGTGGGTGTGCACCCAACTTGCTTGCTCACGAAGACATAGGGCAATTTTGGGGAAGCACATCATTGGAATATACAAGCCAAGTTATATAATGAAGATTCCCAATAGTATATGGAAGTGTCAAAACAAGAGACTCTCTATCATGAAGAACATGGTCCTATTGTGAAGCACAAGTGTGGAAAAAGATAGTAGCATTGTCCCTTCTCTCTTTTTCTCTCTTTTTCTGCTTGGGCTCTTTGGCCTCTTTTCATTTTTTCATTTTTTTGGTCGGCATCTTTGGCCTCTTTTTTTTCCTAACATGGGACAATGCTCTAATAGTTATGATCATCACACTTTTATTTACCCACAACTCGATACTTAGAGCAATGATGACTCTATAGGAAATGCCTCCGGCAGTGTACCGGGATGTGCAACGATCTAGCTTGGCGTGTGACGTTGAAATATCTCGCTAGCTATCTTACGATCATACAATGGCAATATGAAAGTGACGGCACAAGTCATGAGACGGAACGGTGGGAGTTGCATGGCAATATATCTCAGAATGGCTATGAAAATGCCATAATAGGTAGGTATGGTGGCTGTTTTGAGGAAGGTATATGGTGGGTTTGTGCACCAACGAAACTTGCGCGGCACTAGAGAGGCTAGCAACGGTGGAAGGTGAAAGTGCATCTATACCATGGACTCACATTAGTCATGAAGAACTTATATACTTATTGCGAAAGTTTCATTAGTAATTGAAACAAAGTGCTAAACGCATACTCCTAGGGGAAGGGTTGGTAGGTGTTAACCATCGCGCGATCCCGACCGCCACACAAAGGATGACAATCAATAAATCAATTATACGTGCATGCTATGGGAATCACTAACTTCAACACAAGTATTTCTAGATTCACAACACCCTACTAACATAACTCTAATATTACCATATCCATGTCTCAAAACTAATTAAGAGGAATCAAACTTCTCTTTACTAATCGATGCACATGAATATGGAAGTTTTTATTATATCCTCTTTGGATGCCTATCATCTTTAGGACTACTTTCATAGCACAAGCCAATTACCAAGTTACTCAGACAGAGCACTCTCAAAAAGATATAAGTGAAGATCGAGAGTTCTTATTTATCCAAAATATGACACCGCCGTGCTCTAAAAAGATCTAAGTGAAGCACTAGAGCAAAGTTATCTAGCCCAAAAGATATAAGGGAAGCACATGCGAGCTAAATTGCCTAACTCAAAAGAATAAGCGAAGCTCAATGAGTTTTCTAGCCAATTCATGATGATTGTGACACAACAAAAAGAAAAGACTCCTATAATACACGACGCTCCAAGCAAAACACATATCATGTGGTGAATAAAAATATAGCTCCAAGTAACGTTACCGATGGATTGAAGACGAAAGAGGGGATGCCTTCCCGGGGCATCCCCAAGCTTAGGATTTTTGGTGTCCTTGAATTTGGCTTGGGATGCCTTGGGCATCCCCAATATTGAGCTCTTTCCACTCTTTATCCCATTGTTCATGAGAACAACACCCAAAACATGAAAACTTCACAACACAAAACTTAAAGAGAAACTCGTGATATCATTAGCACAAGAAAACAAACTACCAACTCTTTAGGTGATGAAGAAAACTTGATTTCTATTTATATTGGTGTTATATTACTGTATTCCCACTTTTCCATGGCTAGTACCCCCCGATACTATCCATAGTTTTATCAAAATAAGCAATCAACACAACAAAAACAGAATTTGTCAAAAACAGACCAGTTTGTAGAAATCTGTATACTTCGTATACTTCTGGTATTTCAAAAATTCTGAAACATTATGAAAATTGGTGCAATTGGCATATAAACCAGCAGCAAAAAGAATCAACTCAAAATCTCTTTCTGGATAGGAATTAAAAATACTTTCGTGAGCGTGAAGTTTCTCTCTTTTTCAGCAAGATCAAACAACCATCACCAAAACTAGTGATAAAGGTTTTACTTGGGACAAACACAAAAAGAAACACAAAAAACACAATCATAACAGAATTATGATGGTGTGGACACAACAAAACAGAAAGCAAAAAGCAAAGATAAATTCATTGGGTTGCCTCCCAACACGCGCTATTGTTTAACGCCCTTAGCTAGGCATAAGACGATAGAATCACGTATCGTCGTCTTTGGTGCTCAAACAATAAGTAGCCCTCATCATGGATTCATAAGGCAATATTATTTTCTTTCTAGGAAAATTTTCCATGCCCTTCTTTAATGGAAATTGAAATCTAATATTTCCTTCCTTCATATCGATGACATCACCAATAGTCCTTAGGAAAGGTCTACCAAGAATGATAGGACATGTCGGATTGCAATCAATATCAAGCACAATGAAATCTACGGGTACCTAGTTCCTATTTGCAATAATAAGAACATCATTGATCCTTCCCATAGGTTTGTTAATAGTAGAATCCGCAAGATGCAAATTAAAAGAGCACTCACCAATCTAATTGAATCCTAGAACATCACATAAAGACTTTGGAATAGCGAAAACACTAGCACCCAAATCACACAAAACATTGCATTCATAGTTTTTAATCTTTATTTTGATAGTAGGTTCCCACTCATCATGAAGTTTTCTATGAATAGAAACTTCCAACTCAAGTTTCTCTTCAAGAGATTTCATCATAGCATTGACGATATGATCGGTAAAGGCCTTGTTTTGGCTATAAGCGTGTGGAGAGTTTAGCATGGATTGCATCAAGGAAATACATTCAATCAAAGAGCAAGTATCATAATTTAATTCCTTGAAATCCAAAGTAGTAATTTTATTACTACTCAAAGTTTTGATAGCCTCTACTTCACTTTCAATGCTTTTAGCATCAAGATAGATAGACTCCGAATCATTGGGGCATTTCTCAACCAAAGTGGATTCATATCCAGCCCCATCATCATTAGGATTGACATTAGAAAACAAGGATTCAATGGTAGTCACACCAAGCACTTTAAGATCTTCGTGATTCTCATCACGAGAACACACCTTTTTAAGCCAGTCATGTCTAGCACGAATTTGTTCGGTTCTTTCTTTACTCTCATTCATGGAAACACACATAGCTTTTAAAGTTTCATCCATATTGAACTTGGGAGGAGCACATCTCAATTTCAAAGCATCAATATCAAGAGACATTCTATCAACGGTCCTAGCCAAGTCATCAATTTTGAGCAGTTTTTCTTCTCTGGACGCATTGAAAATCTTTTCCGAGTTGATAAACTCTTTAATATTACTCTCTAGATCAGAGGGTAATTTATTGTAATTTCCATGAGCATTGTCGTAGGAATTACCAAAGTTATTAGAGGGATTACTAGGAAAATGCCTAGGAATAAAATTTCCTCTATAAGCATTGTTGTTGCCAAAATTATTCCTACCAACAAAATTAACATCCAAGCTCTCTGCTACTCTCAATCAAGGAAGACAAGGACATATTATTTGGATCTAAAGGAGCACCTCTACTAGCAAACAATTTCATTAACTTATCCATCTTAGTACTCAAAGAGTTAATTTCTTCTATAGCATGCACTTTTTTACTAGTAGGTGACCTTTAAGTGTGCCATTGAGAATAGTTTGTCATGATATTGTCTAGGAGTTTTGTGGCTTATCCTAATGTGATTTCCATGAAAATTCCACAGGAGGCAGAATCCAACATATTTCTAGAAGCAAAATTCAAACCAGCATAGAAGATTTGTATAATCATCCAAAGACTCAAGCCATGAGCGGGACAATTTCTAATCATCAATTTCATTCTCTCCCAAGATTGTGCAACATGTTCATGAGCTAGTTGCTTAAAATTCATGATATCATTACGGAGAGAGATAATCTTAGCCGGTGGAAAATACTTAGATATATAAGCATCTTTACACTTGTTCCAAGAATCCATTCTATTTTTGGGTAAAGATGAAAACCAAGTTTTTGCTCGGTCTCGCAATGAGAACGGAAATAGCTTCAATTTAATCACATCATTATCCACATCTTTCTTCTTTTGCATATCGCATAACTCGATGAAGGTATTAAGATGGGATGCGTCATCCTCACTAGGAAGGCCGGAAAATTGCTCTTTCATAACAAGATTCAACAAAATAGCATTGATTTCATATGATTCCGCACTAGTGGTGGGAGCAATCGGAGTACTAATAAAATCATTATTATTAGTATTCGAAGTCACAAAGTTTGGTGTTTTCAGTCATGGTGACTTCAGCAAGCAGACAAGGACAAAAGCGAACAGAAATCAAGCGAAAGAAAAGGGCAAACGAAAAAGGCAAATATTTTTGTAAATTTTTGTTTTTCAGAAGTGGGGGAGAGGAACACGAGAGGCAAAAAAGTAAATGCAAGAGATGAGTTTGCGACAGTAACTTGGATAAGCTTCACTTAGAATAGTCCCCGGTGCCAGAAATTAACACATTGAAGGAAGACTATTCTTGACTTGATACTCCCCGGCAACGGCGCCAGAAATTGGCACGTTGACGGGAGACTATTCTTGACTTGATCCTCCTCCCCGGCAACGGCGCCAGAAATTCTTCTTGCTACCTCTTGAGCTTGCGTTGGTTTTTCCCTTGAAGTGGAAAGGGTGATGCAACACAGTGGCAGTAAGTATTTCCCTCAGTTTGAGAACCAAGGTATCAATGCAGTAGGATTATCAAGGCAAGTCACTAATGTACCTGCGCAAAAGAAAACAAACTTGCACCCAACGCTATAAAGGGGTTGTCAATCCCTTCACGATTGATTGCAAGGTGAGATCTGAAGGTGGAAAGTGCAACAAAGTGAAAGTGTAGAGCTGAAAATATGATGTGAAGTAGACCCGGGGGCCTTAGTGTTCACTAGAGGCTTCTCTCATGATAGCAAATATTACGGTGGGTGAACGAATTACTGTCGAGCAATTTGTAGAACCGCGCAAAGTAATGATGATATCTAAGGCAATGACCATACATATGGACATCACGTCCGAGACAACTAGACTGATACTTTCTGCATCTAGTACTATTACTCCACACATCGACCGCTATCCAACATACATCTAGTGTATTGAGTTCATAACAAACATAGTAACGCCTTAAGCAAGATGACATGATGTAGATGGATAAATTCATGCAATAGATATAAACCCCATCTTTTTACCCTTGATGGCAACAACACGATGCGTTCCTCGCTACCCCTTCTGTCACTGGGTGAGGACACAACACGGTATGAACCCAAAACCAAGCACTTCTCCCATTGCAAGAATTATAGATCAAGTTGGCCAAACGAAAACCACAACTCGAAGAGAATTACAAGGATACGAAATCATGCATATAAGAGATCAGAGGAAACTCAAATAATAATCGTAGATAATCTGATCATAAATCCACAATTCATCGGATCTCTACAAACACACCGCAAAAGAAGATTACATCGGATAGATCTCCATGAAGATCATGGAGAACTCTGCGTTGAAGATCCAAGAGAGAGAAGAAGCCATCTAGCTACTAGCTAAGGACCCAAAAGTCTATGGTGAACTACTCACGCATCATCGGAGAGGAAATGGTGTTGATGAAGAAGCCCTCCGTGTCTGAATCCACCTCCGGCAAGGCACCAGAGTGTGCCCTAGATGGGATCTTGCGGAGACAAAAGCTTGCAGCGGCGCAAACATATTTTCATGGCTCTCTCCCGTGGTTTCAGTTTTTTAGGGAATTTATAGGAGGAAGAGGTAGGGCAAAGGTGCCACGGGGGGCCCACAAGCCTGCTAGGCACGCCCCCGGCCGCGCCTAGGGGGCTTGTGACCTCCACTGGGGTCCTTTGCCTTGGTTCTCAAGTTCCCCGCGTATCTTCTGTTACAGAAAAAATCATTTCGAAGATTTTATTCCGTTTGGACTCTGTTTAATATTCTCCTCTAAAAAGGGTCAAAACACGAAAAAACAGGAACTGACACTTGGCACTGAGTTAATAGGTTAGTCCCAAAAAAGATATAAAATGCATGCGCAACATCCAAAGTTGACAAGATAATAGCATGGAACCATCAAAAATTATAGATACGTTGGAGACGTATCAGTGATCCCCAAGGTGAAGAGCTAGGTCTCATGTATCCTTTGTCCAATAGTTCCTTAATCTATTTCTTGAGCGCAACTAACTCAGTTGGTGCCATGCGGTACGACTTCTTATATATTGTGGTGGTACCGGGTGCAAGCTCGATGACAAATTCTATCTATCGGTCTGGCGGCATACGTGGCAGCTCATCCGGAAATACATTTGGAAATTCACATACTTCTGGAACATCTTTCAATTCACTGGCTTCTGTTTTGTTTAACCTTGCTTTGCTTGATTTTTTCCTTAGTAGGGCTGCGACAGTTACCTTATTTATCTTGGTGATGAGTGAGGGTGACCATCCGATTAAAGCAGTCAATGAATCCCTTGTTGGTGTTTAACCAGTCCATTCCCAAGATAATATCCACTGTGTTGTTTTCGATAACAATAAGATTTGCCCAAAACACCAAATCTTTGACTTCAATTGTAACATTCTTGCAATATTATTGAGTAGCCTGCTGTACTCCCGGCGACTTGATAGTCATTGAATTTTCCAAGGGGAGGGTTGAAAAGTTGTGTTTTGAAACAAATCTTTTCGAAATGAACGAGTGGGAAACTCCAGAATCAAATAAAACAAGGGAAGGAATTTTTTGGACAGGAAACTTACCGAGTACAATATCAAGTGCGTTCATGGCATCTTCCTTGGCGACAAGACTCACGTGACCCTTCCTGTGATTGTTATTGGGGTTGAAATTGTTGAGCTTTTGTGCCGAGTCAAAGTTGGAACTGTTGGTCTTGGCTGCACCATTTCTGACCTTTAGGCATTGCCGAGCGTAGTGTCCTGTTTCTCCACATGCAAAACAAGTGATACTCGCACGGGGAGTAAAATCTTTGTTCCTTACGTAAGAGTTGTTGTTGAATCTAGTGGTTGGTGCTGAGTTACGCAGAGCTTGAGTCTTTGAGTCCTCTGTCTTGTGCCTGGTGTTGCATACTGGGTAGAGTTATTACGGCGGTGTTTGCGGATGTCACCCAGGCTGCGACGTTCAGCTTCCAGCATAATGGCCTTGTCTACCAGTGTCTTAAAATCTGGAAACGTGTGGACAACCAGTTGGCACTTTAATGCTAGAGCAAGTCCATCCAGGAACTTCTCCATCCTTCTTTCCTCAGTCTTGTAGTCTTCACTTGCGTATCCGGACAATTGATTATATAGATCCAGATACTCCATCACGCTGGAACTCCGTTGCTTCAGGTCTTCGAATTCTTTCTTCTTTATTTTCATAACACTGTTGGGTATATGCGCTCCACGTAAACTTTCTTCAAATTCAGCCCATGTGATACTATTCTCATCTAGATGTACACGGAGGATGTTTTCCCACAACGAGGCTGCGGCTCCAGTTAAATAGTGGGAATCCTACAATACTTTCTCATGATCTGAACATTGTGCAATTGTCATCTTTCTCTCAATGTCACGTAGCCAATCGTGTGCTTTCATTGGTTTGTCTGTATGTGAAAATGTTGGCGGATGTGTCTTTTGTATCTCGGCCAGTCAGGAGTGATCTGGATGCGGACCACCCTGATTTCCCATGTTCATTAGTTGATTCATCATTTCATGATGCTATTGTTGGCTCTGCTCATATAAACGACAGACTTCTGAGTGAAGTTGTTCCCTGTCTCAATGGATTGATTTTCTCCAATGCCCCTTGGCATGGAGCGTGTCCAGGGTCAACTCATTTTCTCAAAGCTGGGTTAGTGTTGCAAAAACCAATAAGAAAATGAAACTCGAGCGAAAGGAATTCAGAAACATTTTCCAAGGAAACACTGCAAGATTTTTCATAACATAATCATCATGTTCGGAGAAGGACCACGGTACATCTTACCTCGTCATAATTATACATACCACTCAGGTCTTACTCTAGTATGCCTGAATTGTTATTTAATCTAGTGCACTTCTCCTGTCCTACATGACGCAACACACTACTTCCCTTCGATCTAGGAGCACAACAACATCCATATCGTACATATCATACATGCGTACTAGCAATCTTCTTAACCATCTCTAGGGGGAGTCGGAAGAAACCTGGATCGGTGATACGTCCATTTTGTGTCCTGCTTTCATGTTGATATTTATCGCTTTTTGGGCTGTAATTACACTTCACGGTACAATACTTATGCCTTTTCTCTCTTATTTTGCAAGGTTTACATGAAGAGGGAGAATGCCGGAAGCAGGAATTCTGGCCTGAAAAAGGAGAAAGTTTGAGATACCTATTCTGCGCAACTCCAAAAGCCGTGAAAATCAACAGGGATTTATTTTGGAATTTATAAAAAATACTGGGCCGAAGAAGTACCAGAGGGGCGCCAGCAGGAGGCCATAAGCCTGCTAGGCACGGCCTCCCCGCTTGCCGTGCCTAGGGGGCTTGTGGGCTCCCAGTTGGCCCTCTGCCCCCCTC
Source organism: Hordeum vulgare subsp. vulgare (assembly GCF_904849725.1). Lineage (NCBI taxonomy): Eukaryota > Viridiplantae > Streptophyta > Magnoliopsida > Poales > Poaceae > Hordeum > Hordeum vulgare. The sequence continues at coordinate 262,053,341 of NC_058519.1, read as the reverse complement.
TTTTTCTACAAGAAGGGTTTCGTTCCAGAAAAAATCAAGAGGAGGATTTCGGGAGGAATCGCCGCCGCCACAAGGCGGAACATGAGCAGAACCAATCTAGTGCTCCGGCAGGACGATCCTGCCGGGGAAACTTCCCTCCTGGAGGCGGAAATCATCGCCATCGTCATCACCAACACTCCTCTCATCGGAGGGGACTCATCATCATCAACATCTTCATTACAACCATCTCATGTCCAAACCATAGTTCATCTCTTGTAACCAATCTCCGTCTCGCGACTCCGATTGGTACTTGTAAGGTTGCTAGTAGTGTTAATTACTCTTTATAGTTGATGCTAGTTGGATTACTTGGTGGAAGAGTATATGTTCAGATCCTTGATGCTACTCATTACCTCTGTGGTCATGAATATGATTATGCTTTGTCAGTAGTCACTTTTGTTCCTGAGGACATGGGATAAGTCATGCTATAAGTATTCATGTGAATTTGGTATTCGTTCGATATTTTGATGCGTTGTATGTAGTTTTTCCTCTAGTGTTGTTATGTGAACGTCGACTACATAACACTTCACCATTATTTGGGCCTACAGGAAGGTATTGGGAAGTAGTAAGTAGATGATGGGTTGCTAGAGTGACAGAAGCTTAAACCCTAGTTTATGATGCTTCGTAAGGGGCTGATTTGGATCCACTAGTTTAATGCTATGGTTAGACTTTGTCTTAATTCTTCTTTCGTAGTTGTGGATGCTTGTGAGAGAGGTTAATCGTAAGTGGGATGCTTGTCCAAGTAAGGGTAGTACCCAAGCGCCTGTCCACCCACATATCAAACTATCAAAGTAGCGAACGCAAATCATACGAACGTGATGAAAACTAGCTTGACAGAAATCCCCATGTGTCCTCGGGAGCGTTTTACCTCCTATAAGAGTTTGTCCAGGCTTATCCCTTGCTACAAAAGGGATTGGGCCACTTTGTTGGACCGTTGTTACTTTTGTTACTTGCTACTTGCTACGAATCATCTTGCCACAAAACTACTTGTTACCGATAATTTCAGTGCTTGGAGAGAATACCTTGCTGGAAACCACTTGTCAGATCCTTCTGCTCCTCGTTGGGTTCGACACTCTTACTTATCGAAAGGACTATGATAGATCCCCTATACTTGTGGGTCATCAAGACTCTTTTCTGGCGCCGTGTCCGGGGAGTGAATCGCCTTTGGTAAGTGGAATTTGGTAAGGAAACATTTATATAGTGTGCTGAAATTTATTGTCACTGGTTGCTATGGAAACTAATCCTTTGAGGGGTTTGTTCGGGGTATCTTCACTCGAACGGAAGAACAAAGAGTTGCTCCTCAACTTGCTGCACCTACTGAAAATATTTGCTATGAATTTCCTTCGGGTATGCTTGAGAAACTGCTGGCTAATCCTTTTACAGGAGATGGAACATCACATCCAGACTTGCATCTAATCTATGTAGATGAAGTTTGTGGTTTATTTAAGCTTGCAGGTTTTTGCAAGGATGATGTCAAGAAGAAGGTCTTTCCCTTATCTTTGAGGGATAAGGCGTTGACATGGTATAGGCTATGTGATGATACTGAATCATGGAATTACAATCGGTTGAAATTGGAATTTCATCAAAAGTTTTATCCTATGCATTTAGTACATCGTGATCGGAATTATATTTATAATTTTTGGCCTCGTGACAGATAAAGCATCGCTCAAGCTTGGGGGAGGCTTAAATCAATGTTATATTCATGCCCCAACCATGAGCTCTCGAGAGAAATTATCATTCTATTCTCGGCTTTCTCATGATGATCGCAACATGGTTGACACTTCTTATACCGGTTCTTTTTTGAAGAGAGATATTGACTTCAAATGGAATTTATTGGAAAGAATTAAATGCAACTCTGAAGATTGGGAGCTTGATGAAGGTAAGGAGTCAGGTATGAATTTCAAGTTTGATTGCGTTAAATCCTTTGTCAAAACAAATACTTTTTGTGATTTTAGCACTAAGTATGGAGTTGACTGTGAGATAGTAGCTTCATTGTGTGAATCATTTGCTCCTCATATTGATCTCCCCAAAGAGAAGTGGTTTAAATATCATCCTCCGTTAGATGTCAATGTAGTTAAACCCAATCCAGTTGAAGAGAGGGTCATTGCCTATAATGATCATGTTGTTCCCAGTGCTTACATTGAGAAACTACCTTTCCCTGTTAGGATAAAGGATCATTCTAAAGCTTCAACTATGATACGTAGGGGCACATTAGAACACCTACACCCCCTGAGAAAATTAGAGTTGAACTTAGCATTTCTATTATCAAAGATCTCCTGTCCGACAATGTTGATGGCTATGATATTCACTTCTGTGAAGATGCTGCTAGAGTTGCTAAACCACATGCTAGAGACAAACATAGGCCTGTTGTTGGCACGCCTATTGTTTCTTTTAAGATAGGAGATCATTGCTATCATGGTTTAGGTGATGTGGGTGCTAGTGTTAGTGCAATACCTCAATCCTTATATGATGAAATTAAAGACGAGGTTGCACCTGTCGAGATAGAACCCATTGATGTCACTATTCAGCTTGCCAATAGAGATACTATCTGCCTTGTGGGAATTGTTAGAGATGTTGAAGTCTTGTGTGGTAAAACGAAGTATCCTGCTGATTTCCTTGTTCTTACTACCACACAAGATAGCTTTTGTCCCATCATATTTGGCAGACCCTTCCTCAATACCGTCAATGCTCATATTGACTGTGAGAAGGAAACTGTCACTATTGGTTTTGAAGGTGTGTCACATGAGTTCAATTTCTCCAAGTTTGGTAGACAACCTCATGAAAAAGAGTTTCCTAGTAGGGATGAAACTATTGCCCTAACTTCTATTGTCGTGCCTCCTACTGATCCTTTGGAGCAATACTTGCTTGAGCATGACAATGATATGCATATGAATGAAAGGGATGAGATAGATAGAGTAGTCTTAGAACAATATCCTATCCTTCAGAATAATTTGCGTGTTGAACTGCTTGGGGATCCACCCCCACCAAAGGGTGATCCTGTGTCCGAGCTTAAATAGTTGCCTGATACTCTTAAGTATGCTTATCTTGATGAAAAAGAGATATATCCTGTTATAATTAGTGCTAGCCTCTCAGAGCATGAAGAAAAGAAGTTAATAAAAATCTGAGGAAGCACTGTGCTTCTATTGGAAATACTCTTGATGATCTTAAGGGCATTAGTCCCACTTTTTTGCCAGCACAAGATTAAAACCGATCCTAGTTCCAAACCAGTTGTTGATCATCAAAGGAGATTAAATCCTAAGATGAAATAGGTAGTAAGAAAAGAAGTACTAAAGCTCCTGGAAGTAGGTATTATCTATCCTGTTGCTCATAGTGATTGGGTGAGTCGGTGCATTGCGTCCCTAAGAAGGGAGGTATTACCGTTGTTCCTAATGATAAGGATGAATTGATCCCACAGAGGATTATTACTGGCTATAGGATGGTGATCGATTTTAGGAAATTGAATAAAGCCACTAGGAAAGATCATTATCCTTTGCCTTTTATCGACCAAATGCTAGAAAGACCGTCTAAACACACACACTTCTGCTTTCTAGATGGTTATTCTGGTTTCTCCCAAATACCTGTTGCACAATCTGATCAGGAGAAAACCACTTTCACCTCCCCTTTCGGTACCTTTGCTTACAGACGTATGCCTGTTGGCTTATGGAATGCACCTGCTATCTTTCAAAGATGTATGATGGCTATATTCTCTGACTTTTGTGAAAAGATTGTTGAGGTTTTCATGGATGACTTCTCCGTTTATGGGTCTTCTTTTGATGATTGCCTTAGCAACCTTGATCGAGTCTTGTAGAGATGTAAAGATACCAATCTTGTCTTGAATTGGGAGAAGTGCCACTTTATAGTTAATGATGGCATCGTCTTAGGACATAAAATTTCTGAAAGAGGCATTGAAGTTGATAAGCCTAAGGATGATGCAATCGAGAAAATGCCATGCCCCACAGATATCAAAGGTATAAGAAGTTTCCTTGGTCATGCTGGTTTCTATAGAAGGTTCATTAAAGACTTCTCTAAGATTTCTAGGCCTCTTACCAATCTCTTGCATCAGGATATTCCTTTTGTCTTTGACGATGATTGTGAGGAAGCCTTTGAGATACTTAAGAAGGCTTTGATAACTGCACCTACTGTTCAACCACCTGATTGGAACTTACCTTTTGAAATCATGTGTGATGCTAGTGATTATGCTGTTGGTGTTGTCCTAGGGCAAAGAGTTGATAAGAAGTTGAATGTTATTCACTATGCTAGTAAAACTCTAGACAATGCCGAAAGAAACTATGCTACTACGGAAAATGAATTTTTAGCAGTCGTGTTTGCATGTGAAAAGTTCAGGTGTTACATAGTTGATTCCAAAGTCACTATTCACACTGATCACGCCGGTATTAAGTACCTCATGGAGAAGAAAGACGCTAAACCTAGACTTATCAGATGTGTTCTCTTGCTATAAGAATTTGATTTGCATGTTGTCGACAGGAAGGGTGCTGATAACCCAGTAGCAGATAACTTGTCTAGGTTGGAGAACGTTCTTGATGACCCACAACCTATTGATGCTAGCTTTCCTGATGAGCAATTGAATGTCATCAATACTTGCCGTAGTAGACCGTGGTATGCTGATTATGCAAACTATATCGTTGCCAAATATATACCACCTAGTTTCACATACCAGCAAAAGAAGAAATTCTTCTTTGATTGAAAACATTAGTTCTGGGATGATCCTCACCTTTATAAGGAAGGAGTAGATGGTGTTATTAGACGTTGTGTACCTGAACATGAACAGGGACAAATCCTATAGAAGTGTCACTCCGAGGCCTACGGAGGACACCATGCGGGAGATAGAACTGCACACAAGGTATTGCAATCAGGTTTCTATTGGCCCACTCTCATCAAGGATGCCCATAAGTTTGTATTGTCTTGTGACAAATGTCAAAGAATAGGTAATATCGGTAAACGTCAGGAAATGCCTATGAATTATTCACTTGTCATTGAACCATTTGATGTTTGGGGCTTTGATTATATGGGACCTTTTCCAAAATCCAACAGGTATACTCATATCCTAGTTGCTGTTGATTACGCCACTAAGTGGGTAGAAGATATCCCAACCAGTAGTGCTGATCACAACACTTCTATTAGGATGCTTAAAGAATTTATTTTCCCTAGATTTGGAGTCGCTTGATATATGATGACCGACGGTGGTTCACATTTCATTCATGGTGCTTTCCGTAAAACGCTTGCTAAGTACGATGTCAACCATAGAATTGCTTCTCCCTATCCCCCTCCAGTGGTCAAGTAAAGCTAAGCAATAGAGAGATTAAACTAATTCTTCAAAATACTGTCAATAGGTCTAGAAAGAATTGGTCTAAGAAGCTCGATGATGCACCGTGGGCTTATAGAACTGCCTATAAGAATCCCATGGGCATGTCTCCATACAAAATGGTTTACGGCAAAACATGTCATTTACCTCTTGAGCTAGAGCATAAGGCTTATTGGGCAATCAAAGAGCTCAACTTTGATTTCAAAATTGTTGGTGAGAAGAGGTTATTTGATATTAGCCTACTTGATGAATGGAGAGCTCAGGCATATGAGAATGCCTAGTTGTTCAAAGAAAAGGTTAAGAGGTGGCATGATAAAAGGATACAAAAGCGTGAGTTTAATGTAGGTGATTATTTCTTGCTATATAATTCTCGTTTAAGATTTTTTGCAGGCAAGCTTCTCTCTAAATGGGAGGGTCCTTACATTGTTGAGGAAGTATATCGTTCCGGTGCTATCAAGATCAACAACACAGAAGGTAATTTTTCGAGAGTGGTAAATGGGCAGAGAATCAAGCATTATATCTCAGGTACTCCCATAAATGTTGAAAGCAATATTATCAATACCATAACTCCGGAGGAGTACCTAAGGGATATTTATCAGCCTGTTTCAGACTCCGAAAACGAAGAGGTATGTGATTCATTAAGTAAACAGACTCCAAAACTTTTCGAGTAGGAATTTTTCTCCATTTTGGAATTTTCGAAAAAATAGAAAAATTTGAAGTAGTCCGGAAAGCGCACGAGGAGGCGACAAGCCTGCCAGGCGCGGCCACCCCCTGGCCGCACCTGGGGGTCTTGTGGCCACCTCGTGTGCCTCCCAGACTCCGTTTTCTTGCGGAGCACTCCTTCTGTTCGAAAAAAAATCATTATATATTCTCCCGTAAGGTCTGACCCTCGTATCACGCAAATTTCCCCTGCTTTCGTTTCGAGCCTGTTTCTGCTGCAGATCTAGATCGCTATGGCATCACCAAAAGCTCCCAAGGACAAGATCTTCGAGAAGGTCATCAATCCCTACCTCGCGGGAGTGCTGCAACACCCTCAATCTATTGAGATGCATGAGGGGATGCTGCACATCCGTGATGTTGAGGGGCCCAAGAAGACCGGAAGCGTGGAGGCGAGGCTTGAAGCAATGGAGCAACAAATCTTCAAGTGCCAAGGGATGGTGGAGCGTGGACTCAACGCCAACCACATGATGATCACGGAGTTCACCAACAAGCACAAGATCGATGCCAATGACATCAGGAAGCACCTCTCCAGGCTCTATGACAGAATTGATCACCTCCAAGCCCAGATGTATGACCTGCAGAACCAAAACTGTGAGGATGAGTATAAATTTAAATCAATACGGCTGGCTGCAGATTTGAGGATTCCGGAGACTCGGTCATCTTTCCAGGATGGAGCACCTATGCCTTGGAAGATGGAGGATCAAACCCAGGTTGCAACAACTCCACCACCATCACCTCCAAAGGAAGACAACTAAGTATGGGTATGGGCAATCCCCTTGGCTTGTGCTAAGCTTGGGGGAGTTGCCCCTGTATCGTATCACCATCAAATCTTTTGCCTTTACCTTTGTTTTAGTTTGTTCCTTTTTTGATTTTTCTTTCTCCAGTAGATTAAAGTCTTTAGTGTTTTAGGCTTGAGTTTTGCTTTGTGTCACCCCCGATGTATTCGAGCTTGTGAGGCATAAAATAAAGAGTGTCTAAGTTAAAGGGCCTTGCCTCATGCCATGATCAAGAGAATGAGAAAAGAACAAAAGCATGAAAGATCATGTAATGATCTTATGGGAAGTGATGGCTTCACATATAAAAAGAATGTTCATTGAAACTTGTTGAGGGTAGAAAAACGTAGATCTTGGCCATTGTTGCAATTAATAGGAAGTGATAAAGAAGGAGAGGTTCACATATAAATATATCATCCTTAACACCATCTATGATTGTGAACATTCACTAAACTATTGCATTCTTAGAAGTAGATGCTTGGTTCCGAACAATGTTATACGACTAGAGATCCCTTAGCATGTGACGATTGCTTCCACCTCATATTAGCCAAAACTCCCGCACCAAGTAGAGATATACTTGTGCATCCATAAACCTTCAACCCAGTTTTGCCATGAGAGTCCACCATACCTACCTATGGATTGAATAAGATCCCTCAAGTAAGTTGTCATCGGTGCAAGCAATAAAAATTGCTCCCTATATATGTATGATCTATTAGTGTGTGGAAAATAAGCTTTGTACGAAGTTGTGATGAGGAAGACATAAAAGCGACATATTGCATAATAAAGTTCTTTATCACAGGAGGCAATATAAAGTGACGTTCCTCCGCACTAAGAGGACACACATCCAAACCTCAAAAGCGCATGACAACCTATACTTCCCTCTGCGAAGGGCCTATCTTGTACCTTTACTTTTTTCCCTTGAAAGAGTCATGGTGATCTACACCAATTCTTTATTTCGCCTTTATCGTGGCTAACGTCATATGCTAGGGAAAGATCTATATTCATATGTCAGCTTGGAAGTATGTATTCATGAATTATTACTGTTGACATTACCCTTGAGGTAAGTGGTTGCGAGGCGAAACTATAAGCCCCTATCTTTCTCCGTGTTCCGCTGAAAGTTTGATCTCATGAGTACCCCGTGAGTTGTAGCAATTGTAGAAGACAAAAAGATGATTGAGCATGTGGATTTTGTTTACAAGCTCTTATTTGACTCTTTCTGATGTTGTGATAAATTGCAATTGCTTCAATGACTGAAGGCTACTGGTTGTTAATTCTCGGTAAGGCTCTTGATCCATACTTTACTTTCTGAAGGAATTATCACTTTAGCATAAGAGATGATATGATGGTATTGCTATTCTGACAATGATCATGATGCCTGCATGTTCGTATCTTGTTTTGTCGACACCTCTCTCTCTAAACATGTGGGCATATTTATTGATTTCGGCTTTCGCTTGAGGACAAGCAAGGTCTAAGCTTGGAGGAGTTGATACGTCCATTTTGCATCATGCTTTCATGTTGATATTTATCGCTTTTTCGGCTGTTATTACACTTCATGGTACAATACTTATGCCTTTTCCCTCTTATTTTGCAAGGTTTACATGAAGAGGGAGAATGTCGGCAACTGCGATTCTGGCCTAAAAAAGGAGCAAGTTTGAGATACCTATTCTGCTAAACTCCAAAAGCCGTGAAAATCAACGGGATTTATTTTGGAATTTGTAAAAAATACTAGGCAAAAGAAGTACCATAGGGGCGCCAGCAGGAGGCCACAAGCCTGCTAGGCGCGGCCTCCCCCCCTGGCCGTGCCTAGGGGGCTTGTGGGCTCCCAGCTGGCCCTCTGGCCCCCCTCTTTTGCTACAATAAGGGTTTCGTTCCAAAAAAATCAAGAGGAGGCTTTCGGGAGGAATCGCCGCCGCCACGAGGCAGAACTTGAGCAGAACCAATCTAGAGCTCCGGTAGGACGATCCTGTCGGGGAAACTTCCCTCCCGGAGGGGGAAATCGTCCCCATCGTCATCACCAACACTCCTCTCATCGGAGGGGAGTCATCATCATCAACATCTTCATCAACACCATCTCATCTCCAAACCCCAGTTCATCTCTTGTAACCAATCTCCGTCTCACGACTCCGATTGGTACTTGTAAGGTTGCTAGTAGTGTTAATTACTCTTTGTAGTTGATGCTAGTTGGATTACTTGGTGGAAGATTATATGTTCAGATCCTTGATGCTACTCATTACCTCTCTGGTCATGAATATGATTATGCTTTGTGAGTAGTCACTTTTGTTCCCGAGGACATGGGATAAGTCATGCTATAAGTAGTCATGTGAATTTGGTATTTGTTCGATATTTTGATGCGTTGTATGTTGTTTTTCCTCTAGTGGTGTTATGTGAACGTCGGCTACATAAGACTTCACCATTATTTGGGCCTAGAGGAAGGCATTGGGAAGTAGTAAGTAGATGATGGGTTGCTAGAGTGACAGAAGCTTAAACCCTAGTTTATGCGTTGCTTCGTAAGGGGCTGATTTGGATCCACTAGTTTAATGCTATGGTTAGACTTTGTCTTAATTATTCTTTCGTACTTCCGGATGCTTGCGAGAGGGGATAATCATAAGTGGGATGCTTCTCCAAGTAAGGGCAGTACCCAAGCGCCGGTCCACACACATATCAAACTATCAAAGTAGCGAACGGAAATCATATGAACGTGATGAAAACTAGCTTTACAGAAATCCCCATGTGTCCTCGAGAGCGTTTTAGCTCCTATAAGAATTTGTCCAGGCTTGTCCCTTGCTACAAAAGGGATTGGGCCACTTTGCTACACCGTTGTTACTTCTGTTACTTGCTACTTGCTACGAATCATCTTGCCACACAACTACTTGTTACCGATAATTTCAGTGCTTGCAGAGAATACCTTGCTGGAAACCACTTCTCTGATCCTTCTGCTCCTCGTTGGGTTCAACACTATTACTTATCGAAAGGACTACGATAGATCCCCTATACTTGTGGGTCATCAATCGGCAGACCCAGAGTAAGTCCCAGATGAGGAGCTGGGGAGTTCACTTCCTCCTCTATTGGCTCTAAGCGGACTCCACGAGACGGCGAGGCATGCACATTACTGACACGCACAACAGCTCTAATGGGGACATGAGCAATAACTTGGTTAAACTCCTCAATGGTAGGCAGCTGGTGGCGGATCTGTGCTGGTGGAGTGCATGAGGCAGAAGAAGACGAGCATGATCTAGGCAGTGCTGGACGAAGGAGCTCAGTCCTATGGTGAGGACGAGTAAGCTGTTCCATGCGAGCAGCCACCAAGTCATCCACTAAGCCATCAAAAGCTGACTCCAGGGCTCGGACATACTACACGAGCATCCCAAGAGCATCATCTTCCTCTCCTATGGGCATGCAAAGGCAGAGTGGCTGGTGTACGACACGTGGGATGTCAGATAATAATAAGGACGAGTCTTCATTGCTGGAAGAGTGTCCCGGAGACGAGCAATCGCCTCCGTGGCTGCCATCTCAATAGCTCGCCTCCCTTAGGAATGGCTCTCCCAACAAAACGAAGGCGACGATACTCTGGTTGACCACCAATAAAATGCACCGACGCCTGATGCATAGTCAGGGAGTCGCTGATCTTGTGGTGGTAAAACATGTACACAGTGCGGACCGTGTGTCCAATCGTGATCTTCACGAAGACTGAAAGCAGTCGTGAAAATCCCGTTGGCTCGTTGGTGAACACGTGCGACGGTCAACCGTTGCCAGCCATCTACAAAACAAAAAAATTCATATAGTCAAAACATAAATATATGTTGACTAACAGAAAATTGCTAACACAAGCAAGCAATGAAATGACTAATCCGGTCAGCGATCGTACCTAGGGGTTTCCTACAGTCAGCCTGGCTCTGGTACCAAGTTTGTCATGACCAGTTTCCAAATAAAAGATTTAATTGGAAATCATCCATTCGCGTCCAAAGTGAAGAAAATAATTCCCACCGACAAAGTCAACTTGATGCAGAAAACCATTAGTACTCAATATATTACAAGTAGAGCGAGGGTCGCTCTACAAATTATTACAACACATCCAAGTCTTAGGATAGATGGAAATGTTACAGTGGTCTTAGGGTGAGTCTACTGCTCGCGAAAATAAAGGGGGCACGTCACATCAGTGTAATGTGACATGACGAGTACTACTACGCGTTAAGCCTGAGAGTGAAGCTCAACAATTTATTCGAGGTGGCGGAAGCTGTGGAATAAAACAGTGACGGACTCCAGGATCGCAAGACTGACTAGGACTCCTCTAGACATCGGACTCTCTATCAAACTCCTCATCCATGAGGTCTCCTTCATCCATATCTGGCCACAACAACAAGACAGTGGGTACTCCAAGAAGTACTCGCAAACAATTTGCACAAATGATGAAATGCATGCAATAGATTTTATTATGCATGGTTAGGGTCATGATATTATCACAATATAAGTGCAGAAAGTAAATAAGTTAGAGGATAAATCAGGCGGTAGTCCTCCCGAGATATCCGTAACGAAAAGAAATAAAATAAACCACCATCGGGCGTCCGAGCGACACCACACACAGGGCATATCATAAATGAAATAAATAATGAGCCTCGAACGGGCATCTCCGCGACACCACAGTAAGGGCATGGATAAAATAAAATAACGTGCCGCAGTCGGACGTCTCAGCGACACCACATAAAGGGCTTATAAGAATAATAAAACAATGCCATAGTCGGGAATCTCAGCGACACCACATAAAGGGCTTATAAGAGTAATAAAACAATGCGACAGTCGGGCTTCTCAGCGACACCACATAAAGGGCTTATAAGTGTAATAAAACAATGCCACATTTGGGCGTCTCAGCGACACCACATAAAGGGCTTATATAAAATATTGAATATCCAGGAGGTAGAACCGTCCCAAGGATATCCAACAAAGAGAATCATAAGGGTTACTCGAGAGTAATAATACACGATATTATAATGTCCCGCATCATCATATGGTTCACCACATCCAATATTATTAATATCACGTATACTCCAAAGACCGACTCTAGGACCGACACTTGACTCGTCAAACAACGTCCTTGACCGGGGACACGGCTAGTCGAATAGTTTTGACTCCGCAGAGGGTGTACTCTTTACCCATAGCCCACAGTTTTCAATAGCCAATATGACTAATTCCGAGTACAATATTTGAGAAGTGGACACTCAGAATCATCACACACCCACTTTACCTCCTTGAAGCCTGGATTCAACTGGACTACGCTGCCAAGGTAAAACCATAAGACGGGGAGGCTCCGACCTCGACTAGCATGGGATCAACAATATTTATATCGCGTGCTAACGGGGAGTGCCCTCCCTTCCGGTCCCAGACCGGAAACACCCGTGCCCCCTGACCGGATGACTGGATTTATTCCAGGGCCATGGATACCTTCATACCGGCCCCTCTACTTGGTGTGTGACTGATAATAGGTCTACAACTGACTATACCGAACCCATTATCCAGGGAACTGTGGCAGCATGATAAGAAGTATGACATGGACAAGACTTGATCTAGGTCGATACTAGAGTTTACCAAATTTATATCAGCACCATTGTGCTCAAGCCATGACAAGGTCATCATCTATCACGTGCCGCGTGACTAGGCTATTCCACAACCTTTTCATAACTACCAGTTGCCATCATCATATTTTTATTATGGTTGAATATGTATAGCAGGTATGAAATATGCAAGGTGGTGAATAATAAATATGAGCTAAGTTCGCAAACACCACACGAAATGTAACAAACATGCTTCCTTAGTTCCACGTAGTCGGGATCAAGCTCGATGCAGTTGACGTCCGGTATTTCGGTGTCGGAATCGTTGACTCCCCTGAGTGATGGAGAGGGATTGGACAGCGAGGGAGGCCTCACGTCGACGGCAGCAGATGTCCAGGGGCAGCAACTCCGATGACGCGAGGAGATCGACGACAGAGAGCCTACTGCACGGGAGTGGCCGGATCCCGAAGCAGATTGGGGCGGCCGGAGCTGGGGAAGAAGGCCCCTCGGGGACCCCTTCCTAGATCGGCTGGTTCCTAGAGGTGGAGATGGAGGATGGGGATGAGCTGGGCGAGGTCAAAAGCACTGGAGGGAAGCTCTATTTATAGGCGCCGCGAGACGAGCCACAACATTAACTCCAGCAAGCGATTCCGGCAACCCAGGAGCTTGGGCAGGCGATTAGGTGGCTAGGATCGCACCTAATCACTACTAGGGCTCCATTTTTGACCAGAGGGAGCTTGGTCATCAACTGTGGCAACGCGATGACAACACGGCCATTGCTGCGCAGTGCGGTTGCAAAACCCGTGCTCTGAACTGCACGGTGCGTGGCGACGGTCTTCGCGGAGCACAGGGTCGAGGAGGGGCACGCGACAGCAGTAGGAGTAAAGGGCGGTGCCGGGCGGCACGGGAGCGAAGCAGTGAGCTGTTGCGGTTGCTGCAGAGCCGCTGCCACGGCTTTGGCCGTCTCTGTCGGTGAGCTACCGACGAGAGGAAGAGGCCAAGCCTCCGGCTACAATTCGGATAGGAACGGGGCACAGGAGCGACGACAAAATCGCTGCTACTTGCGAGATTGACGAAGAGGGGGAGGTTGCGCTCTATCTGAAGTTTGACGCGAATTAAATTCAGACAACTTCAGTCACAGGCAGATAAGGTGCTCGACAGAAAGAAAACTCTAGCTAGAAAAATAATTTGATGCTAAAATTTGGAGGGGAGCACTCTCATTGGAAGAAAATATGCTACAAAGTTTTTCAGAATTTTTGGTGGAATTTAAGACAGGTTTGAATCAAAAATGAGTTTCTGGGGTCACACTTCAGTCAAACCAAATTTGAATCCTTCAAACTAGAGGACCCAATGTTTTTGTTGGAATAGGTTGAGGATACTAAGGACTACAAACCACCAAGGTTTGGGGTCAGGATTCCAAAGGAAAAAGGAGGTTCCTTTGAAAAATCCTTGGAGCTCAAACTGATTACACGAATTCTTATTTTTATAAATAAAAATAATTGGGGTGATCCAACCCTTTGGAAAACTTTCAAAATAAGCTCGGGGATTTGGAGAAGAGTTAAAATATTTAAAAATAGAATGGTGATTAATTCTCTTTGGAGAATTAATAAATAAGCTTATGGAGAAATCCAAATAAAAATAAAAGGACTCCAATTCAAGAGTAAAAGAAATATTCTTCAACCATTTCATTCATGGGAAAGGGACAAGAGGATATTTCTGAATTTTTTTGGTGGAGAAGAAGCTCAAAATTTTCTCTCATGGGGATTACCAAGAAAACTTCCAAATTCTTGTCAAGTCAAAAATTCAAATTTCAAGGAAATCAAGGAAAATAAAAGATGAAAAATCTTGGGCGTTACATGTGCTGATTGTGCTATTTGGAGACTCTTCTTCTTCTTCTTCTTCTTTGATCTAGGATGGGTTCTAGGCGGGCAGCCTGGGATAGCAATGATGGACGTCATTCTTTTATCTTTTTTTTGTCCATAGACTAACCTTGCTCTTCTTGATGATGATTGATTATGTTGTTGTATTAATTTGACTTTGATGTAGTTTGTGGCGAGTGTAAGCCAACTCATTACAGTCATATTTTCAGTACATGTACTTGTAATGATATCCATTCTTGCCAAACGACGAGATGCTTTTCTATCCCTGTCAAGGCCCTCACGCCAAAATAGGGATAGGACCACATCTTGGGCGTTATAAGTTGGTATCAGAGCAGTACCGACCTAGGAGCCCCCTTGATTGATCGAACTTGACTGAGTCGAGTCTAGTGAAAAGCTACTTTGAGTTTAGTTATATATCAGAGAGTAGGATTCTTTTTTGTCCTCTTCTATGCTCTGGTGAGGAATCCTGACGTAAGAATTTTAATTCTACTCCTCTTCTCACTCAATTTTTGTTAGGATCAGGCGGATATTTTTGTAATCTATATGATGTCGTTGTGACAGAGTTCTGACTTGGTGCCTCGTGCCGTGTTGATTTTATTCCGGGGAGTTGAGCGCCACAGGATTCTTGAGAACATCGCTATCACATTCAAATTTCTTAGTATCTTAGGACGGAGGATGTTCGAAATTGCTTCAATAATAGTAGTGGCGAGATAAGCCCGGCATCCCCAGTACTAGTGAAGAGAGTTCGGGGGTACCGCCATACTTGGTATCATTTTGTTTTCGAGGATCTGAGATAGATGAGTTTCTGATATCTCTCGTTATGTGTTGATGGATGTGATACACTGGACGGGTAGTGTTATTGCTAGGAGTTGAGTGATGGATTTTACTCCTTGTATCAGTGGACCCGATTGCATGACCAAAAATTTTGCGAGTTCTCAGGTTGGTATTCAAGCAGTCACTTATAGGACAATCTTCCATCAGATGCATGATGTGAAATTGGGGTTCGACATCTAGTGGATTCGTTTGTTCACGGTCGTCTTACAACGATTCTAGTTGTGTCTTAAAGAGTCCTTGTATCTTGCTACGACCCGGGGATGCTTCGTATGCTGTGTGCACCGCCTTGTACGTGATGGCTACTGTAGGATCGAGCCCATGCGATCCTATCCACGAAAATATCGAGCAGAATCTCTGTCATGAATTTATTCTGACTTGTGTTGTAAGCCTCATCCTTTGTTTTGTTGGAATATGGTAATTTGAGTTGCTTGTATATAAAGTGGTGCATTCATAACTTTCCAAGAGGTGTTCTCATATTTTTATGGGAACGCAAATTCTTTTCTCAATCAAGTTGTCTTTTTAGTTCTTCTCAACCGGAGTCATCATGTCAATTCTTTTTCAGCCGGTGTGCTTCTCTTCAAGACAATTCTATCCTTCTCAAGATTTGCAAGATCGATCTCTCATTTCTTTTCGGTGTTCATATCATCTGTCCCAAGTTGTCTTTCTTTTTCACCACCCTCCCTCCCTTTTTATTTAATGTTTCAGTTATCATCCAAGTGGAGTTCAATTCATGGATGCTTCCGCTCTCTTCTCTTGTGTGTTGTATTCCGTGATTCATTGTGAAGATCCTCAGGACTTTCAAGTTCGTCATTCTTCATTCTTGTTCCCTTTTTCGGTGGATTCAATTCAAGCTCTCTGTGTTCATCATATCCTTTTCATCCTTCAAATTGTTTCCCATGTTAAAAATTCTTATCAAGCCTCTGTTGTTTTTTCATCTGTTTCTATTCTATCTGGAGTGTTCTAGATATTTCAGAGTTTCTTGTTTTCAATCCATTCAATTATTCGAGGTGCTAACCTCATCAAGTTTTCATTTGTACTGGCGCAATCAATATTTGTTAGCAATCCATTCATCCTGTGTTTTCTTTTGAGTGGGCCCATAACCCGTAGGTTTCCCAATATCTTACCTGGCTCTTCTAATATTTTTTGGAGATCTCTAATTCTTTTTAAATATGACGTAAGAATGAATTCCGTCATTCATATTCCTTCCTCAAGGTCAATCTGAATTATTTCATCACTGGCTCAACTTTTCATATCCTTTTTTCGGAATGTATCGGTTATTCTTGGTGGTGTTCTCCTCATCATTTTCAGCTTGGAAGACCGAATGAGTGTTTCTCTCAAATCTTGTCCATTCTTTTGAAGATTCATCATTTCAGCTTTGTGTTATGATCTCGAATTGTTCTCGATCATGAGTAATTCCTTCGATATCTAACCAGTGCATTTCACAGTTGTTTTCTTTTCTTGATCCTCCGAAGGACATCATTTCAGAAGATTTCTTCGTTCTCAACTTTCAGCTTTCATCCTCAAATTCTTCTCAATTGTCGTCCCTTCGTTCGTTTCTCAATTATGCCGGTGCCTTGTTGGAAGTTTTCTGTTAGGCGGAACATGATCTCTTCATTCTCAAGGTGTTCTTCAAGATTATTGTGGTAGTACCTCAAGTATTCTTTATCTTGCATTTCAAAGAGAAATTCTTCCTCCGTTATCCTTTGAGGTGGTGTTATAGCATTCTTGTTAGTGGAGGAGTCTTGAAGCGAAGTTGTTTCAAGAATGAAATATGTAAACCCACCAAATCCTTTGATCATGAGATATTTTTGACCGACGGTTTCATCATTGAGTTATCTTGGTTTAGATTTCACCTAAAGCTTTATCTAAGGATTGTTGCTATTATGGTGATTTCATTGATCCAAGTTTTCAATGTTTCCTCTTGGTGTAAGAAGTTTGCCTCTTTTCTTGCTCCCAATGTATCTATGTTTCCGTTAGTGGCTGGTTGTAACCTCATTATTTGAGATAGTTTTCATAAGTCCACTACAAGCTTGTTCTTTTCGTTGTTAGTTTTCCAACAACTCCGTTCAATTCTTCTTGCAAGGATGTTTGCCAAATTCAATTGTGGTAATAGTTGTCATTTTCTTATCGGTTCTTTCTTCCCAATGATCTAGTTTCTATTCTCTTGTTCCGGAGTTGTTGTGATGTTGCTCTGTTTTATCGATTATCTAGTTTTATCAAGAGCGTGTTCACTCCTTTCTTATTCATTTAACCAGAGTGTTCTGTCTTCTGTCATGTTCTTTCCTTGCATATCAATTTAGTTGGATTGTTGTGAATCTTTTCAAGATCTTTCTATCTTATCAAATTTTGTCCCCTTTTCCTACCGAAGTGTTGCCGAAATTTTGTGTGAATTCTTGCTTGTTTCTCATATCATTCTTCATTTCTTTGCAACCTTCAAGGATTGTTGATTTCACTCATTTGTCACGTAGCAAATAAGATTTGCCATTTGCTCTTTCTCTTCCTCTTCCCCTTTTTCATTCTTAGATCTCGGGGCGAGATCTCTTGTTAGTGTAGGAGAGTTGGGATAGCCTGAGACCGACGCTCCAAAAGATTCCCCTTTTATTCCGTTGCCGCCGTGTGATTAGATTCTCTGTCGCATTCATCATCGCATCATGCGCATCATCTGGATTGCATCGGCAGTTTTTCAAACCTACATCCTTTATTAGTTGCCCGTTCTCTCCATGTTCGTCGTTGACCGTTTTAAGACCAACCACACACGCACGCACCCGCGACATCGTTAAAAATCTGGTTTCTAAAAGGGTGTTTAAAGTATTCTCGGTCTGGGTTGAAATTTAGTGTGAGGTCTTTTTTTAGTGTAGGTAGGCCGCCAACCAAATTTCGTCGCAAATGGAGTCCGTTTGATACCCGAATGGTCTAACGTAGCGGCACCGTCATCGGTTTATCGTCGGACGCTTTCGGTGTTTTAAAAATGTCTTGCCGGGCTACAAACCTCCCTCTCTTCCCCACTTAGCCTATTCTACACAATCCACAAGACTATCCAATCCTAGGGCGCAACCAGAGCCGTCCAATCGAGATCGGGGGGGGGGGGGGTCCGAAAACGCCCAAAACTCCTAACCATAGACCCTTTCCCTATATAAACACCTTCCGTGCCTAATTAAGCAGACCCTAGTCTTCCCCACCTCGAAACTCGTGCCAGCCGCCACCTGGTCACCTCTCCTCCCACCTCCATCCAACCAAGCACTACAAGAAATATGCTCATAGATGACGTTCTTTAAGATGTCGTTGATGAATTCATCATAAATCTATGACAATTTCATCCGAGATTGTCGTAAGCCGTTTGGGGTAATCAAATCTACATATAAATTACGATGATGTGTGTCAAAAACGTCGTAACCGCATAATATGAGATCGTAATAACTTATACGATGATTATAAAAATGTCGTAACCGCATAAGATGAGATCGGCATAACTTATACGATGATTATAAAAATGCCGCAACATGTTCTCACTATGTTGACATGTCACTCGTGGGTCCATTCTATCCCACCTCATCCTAGTTTGTGAAGCAACCTACTATTCTGTCATTCCAAAAATTCTCGAACAATTCTCATAAATAGTTTGGATCATATATTCCACAAATATGTGAAAACCCTTCCTTCCATAGTTCAAAAATAATTCAGCTATATTCATTTTCCTATTCTGTTCAGAATAGCAGTTTGTGAAGGAAGTGCTATTTCTATTTCCATGATTACACTCGTATTTTTTGGGAACTCTTTCCTATCCAAATCATTGCCTCATGAAAACTTTCGTAACGATTTGCCTAATAAATCTTTCTCAGCAAATTTTCAAAGTTTGTATTCAGCTAACAACTTCGTGAAGGAAGTACTTGATTGGAATATCGTGATGAGTTGAATCTTTTCCACATCATCTATGTGCCCAAAACATAGCTCTCCACAAAATTTTAGCCCCATCTAACAATCCATGTGAGCTGATCATCCAATCTTTGTTTCTGGTAATATTTTCATTTTGTGAAGCAACTACATTTTATATTGCTTTATAGTTGATGAAAATTTACCACGGGATGAAACTGACGATATAACCTCACTTCACCAAATTTTAGCTCATTTAATTCAGCCAGTTTCCCTCAGTATTTTTCCAACAATTATGTTCAGTAGAGAGCATTCTGAAGGAAGTACAATTTTTGTTGGGAGACGCTACGCGTCCACCGACGGATACGTAAGAAATACCCACCATCGTTATAGCCGTCCGATGTAAGCGATGTCGTCCGTCCGATCTGACATCTTCCGACCAAATAGAACCTGAAACTGCTCCTCAGTTTCAGAAACTAACAGGCTGCTGCGGTTCCGACAGACTGTGCGCCACGCAGCCACCGCGGCGCCGCCCGCAGCCACCGCCTCCAACCACCGCGGCGCCGCCCCGGTAGCAACTGCTCCAACCACCGCGGCGCTGCCCCGCAAACCACCGCGGCCCCGACAAACCTACGCCGCCCGCAACCTGCCTGAACTCCATGGCGCACCACATCGCGCGCCAGATGGTCAGATCGGACGCCAACCTAGCTGACCGAGCACGACCATCTTTATCAGCTCCAAGCGCCTTCAGGGAGCTTCCGCCACGAGCTGGATCTTCCAGTTGGTTCACAAATCCTTCGGTGGTGTTTCCTGAACCCACATCGAGCAGATCCCGTCAACAAAATTCGGTGAGACATCCAGTTTCTAAAACTGTAGCTCTGATCCAAAGTGAAAGAATGAACACCTGTGTGTTTCTGAACCTGTTCCCGAACCTGCCTAGTTTCTGAACATGTTCCTGAACCTGCCTAGTTTGTGAACTTGCTTAGTTTCTGAACCTGTTCCTGAATTTTTTTACTAGTGAAAGAATGAGCATGTTTCTAAACTTAGTTGCAGAAACAGCTGCCTAGTTTCTGAAATTAGTTGGAATAACAGAACAATGAACCTGTTCCTCTCAAAAAACAAAGCAAAGATGAGCCTCTATGGCTTCTAAAACAATTGTCTAGTTTCAGAAACATAACCTGAAAAAATTGCCTGTTTATTTGCCCCTCTGCTCCCAATTTCAGTTACTATTGATTTTGATTTTGTTCCAACTATCATATGTCATTTTTGAAGTATGATGTGACTGTTGCACAATAATTGTGTTGCAGGAAAATGTAACTGAAGGTGAAGGAAGCTATGTCGAAGATTCAGAAGGTTTGTTGTTTGCCGAAGATGCAAGGCAATATGATTCAGATGATGGAGATGTTTCTTCGCAGCCGCTGCCGCCCTATGTTGGGATGGTGTTTGACACAGTTGACGATGCTCGCAAATTCTACAATGACTATGCCTTCAAGTTGGGGTTTGGAACGCATATATCAACTTCAAAATTCACGCAGAAGAGAGGTCAAAAGAAAGAGGATGCAACCCTCATAAAAAGGGTCTTTGGATGTGTGCACGCTAGAAAGCCTGTTAAAACGGAAACCAACAGCAGTTCAGAGAGCATTGCAACTGGAACCAGCAACTCTAGTAGGCAGCCTAGTGAGGGGATGGATGTCACAAGAAAATGTCAAAAAAACAGAATGCTCCGTCATGATTGTAAGGCACATATGATTGTTGGGCTAAGGGAGGGGAGATGGACAGTGACTTGTTTTGTTGCGGAGCATACACATCCGATGATGGATCAACCGGAGCGTGTTAGGTACTACCGCTCGCACCGCAGCATACCCAGCGAGGATTACCAACTGTTGTTGACGCTGCATGATGTGAACCTCTCCAATTCAGAATGCATGAGCGTCCTTGGCAGGATCCATGGAGGTGACACTAGGATACTCCCATATGTGAAAAGAGATGTTACAAATGAACGCGCAAAGCTCCGTAGAGGGTTAACATTTCGAGACATGGATATGACAGTGAAGTATTTTGAGAGGAGGAAGGGTGAGAATCCAGAGTTTTTCTTTGCGAAACAGCAAGATCCTGCAACAAACTCAATGACTGCATTGTTTTGGGTTCATGGGAGAACAAGGGCGTTGTACCCGAAATACAAAGATTGTGTATTCTTCGATACAACATTCTGCACAAACAGATACAACATGCCATTTGCTCCTATAGTTGGTGTAAACAACCACCTTCAGACAATTGCACTAGGATGTGCCCTGTTGCCGGATGAAACTATTGACACATTTAAGTGGGTTTTCCAACAGTGGATGGTTGCGATGGATAACGAGCATCCTACCAACATCATAACTGACCAGGACCAAGCGATGGCAACAGCCATTGATCAAGTGTTCCCGAACACTTGCCATAGGTGTTGCAAGTTTCATGTGCTTAGCAATGCACGGTCCAAGATGGGAAGGCTATTGAGGAGAGATGGGGCTTTCATATGTGTTTTACACTTGTATCAACCAATCTGAAACCGTGGAGGAATTTGAGGAAGCATGGTAGCACATGTTGCATTGTTTTGAAGTTGCAGAAAACAGACACCTCAAAAATATGTGGCGAACAAGGCGCACGTGGGCTCCAGCATATTTCAAGGACAAATTCTTCCCGTTCACGAGCACAACAGGCAGGTCTGAGGGTCTCAACTCATATTTTAAGACCCTGATTCGACCAGCTGATTCCGTTTGGAGATTTGTGCAGCAATATGAAATGTGTCAAGAAACTATGCTTGATCGTGAGGACAATGCTGGATTCGCTCGTGAAACAACAGCTCCGCCTCTATACTCTCGGTAGGCACACTTTTGAGCTTTGCCCAAAATTCAAAAACAAAATAAAAATGTTGTTGTTGACCTATTTCTTTTTATGTTCTTGCATCTACAACATCGAGCGCCAAGCTGCTGCGTACTACACCCACACTGTCTTCGGTAAGTTTCAGAAACAGGTGACAGCATCTACTGGCTTCATTGTCAACCAAGACACTGACTACCAAGGGCAAGGCGTCGTGTTTGAGCTGAAAGAAACATCCTATGAGAACCTGAAGCTGTATTCTGTGCATGTTGTGAAGGATGAAGGGTTGTTTGAGTGCAGCTGCCACTACTTTGAGATGAATGGGCTGATTTGTGCACAAATAATAAGGGCGATGGTTCATCTCAATGTGCAAGCAATTCCACAACAATACTTATTGGAGAGGTGGTCCGAAGCAGGCACTACAAGGATGGGTAGGACTAGCAGGTTGCTGGACTTTGGGCACCCCTCGACAAACACACTGAAATACAACTCCTTGTGTCGAAGGTTGACATGGCTTGCCTCTAATGCATGTTGCAATGATGATGCCTATAGAATATTGGATGGTGCAATTAAAGCCCTTGAGCCTGCCATAGCAGCGGCCAAGAGAGGAGCCATGCCTGATCAACAAGCCACGCAACATAGTGAACCTCCAACACCACCCGCTGCGACAACTGTAACAGTGAATGGTGACATGCCACAACGAGAACGCTCCGATACGCTGCAAAACCCAGCTCGTGTGCCTAAGAAAGGCCGACCAACTGACAGAGAGAAGAGAAAGAAGACCCTTGTAGAGCAGCGAGATGATGAGCAAAAAAAGAAGATGAAACAACAAGGGAAAAAAGCAACAACATCGGACAAGACAACAGCTCAAAAAAGGACTGTTCGCTGCAAGCACTGCAATGAATTGGGACACAATATTCAGACATGTGGCACCCTAAAAGCTGCGATGGAGGTGGCAGCAGGGCCCTCAAAATGCCAATTCTGCTCTCGGGTTGGACATGAAGTCCCAGAATGTCAATACTTGAGAGCTGTGATGGCAAATGATCAAAGAGTTGCCCAAATAACGCAACTGAACCTGTAGGGAAAAGATAGACAGAAACAGGGAGGCGACAAAACAACAGACACAATTTTTGTTTTATTTTCATCATGGTAAATGTAAAAAAAATGTACTTGCTCTCAGTGTTTGGAAAACAGAGGCTGATACTTGTTGCAGAATCTTTTTCTTATCTATTTTTTGCAATAAAATACTATTTTAAATTTCCGCAACAAAAGTTTGTTATACACTATTTTCTGCAATGAAGGTCATGTTTTGTAGAAAAATGTTGTTGCAGAAATGTTTCGTGAACTTGAGTTACAGTAGAAATCCTGTTTCAGAAATGTGTGTAATTTTTTTGTAACAAATTGCTTTGTTGTAGAAAAATTGCCTGTTTAGTTGTCCCCATGCTCCCAAAGTATTTCATTTTGGGAGCAAAACTGTATGTTTGCTACGCGTATACCGGTTGTTCTTTTTAAAAGATCAGCCTCGCAAACCGAGGTATTGCTGTGGAAACATCCGCATCAGAGGTCGTGCCGTAGAAATCATTAAAAAAAATGGTCATGCAAAAAGTTGTAGCAAACATACAGTTTGTCCCCTGTTCATGATCTTGTTTACAGAAATAATCTTCGTTATGTTGATTTTCATTTTTGCATGGCGTGCATATGTTGCAGAATGCATCCATTAAAAAAGATTACCACTGTACCAAAAATGTTACATGAAAAAACACATTACAGAAACATGAAAAAATGCTTTTGAAACACACCATCAGGATTAGGTAACTGCCCATTTGTATTTGTATTTTGTCATGTTCACACATCAGGGATCAGGTAACTGCAAATTATATTTCTCATGCTCGAAAAAGATGGCATGCTCCAGCTACATGTGATCAATGACAAAAAAGATCAGGTAATGTCTCTGTAACACATCAGGATCAGGATGAGGTAACTAGAGAACTCAGTTGCAAAAACACATGTCGCGCACACATGCACTGAAAAAAAGAAGAAGCCTAAAACTACTAGCTAGGTCTTGTTGCGGTCGTCTTTTCACTGGAAACTATGACTTCTTAAGCAACTTTTCGAGCTCCTCCTCCGAGCTGAGGGTGTTTTGCGGATGTTTGAAAAGCTTTGCTGCGATGTACTTGCGGAAGTTGAGCAACGAGGTTGTGTCCTGATCATACACGACAACAAAAGAAAAAAAAACATGTTTAGTGATAAAAAAAGAGATTCCGCAACACAGATTCCACACAAAAAATGAGTAGAAAAAAAGAGGAAAAGCAAAAATTCATACTGTATTGAATGGCTTTAACCCCCTTGCAGTTAAGTTCTCCATGTACAGAATAGCAAACAAGCCGCAATCAAATCTGCCAGTAAAAAAAAGGTTGGAGAAAAATGAGATCACATGTATGAAATAAAAAGTTGCCAGAAAAATAATGTATAGTTGCGGAAAACAGTACGTTGTTGACTGTTTTGGGTAGCCTGATAGACTGAAGCGCTCAAACATGTCAAGATTGTGCTTCCAAGGGTTTCTTCCTCTCACCAGAGTTTTGAAGTTCTCTATCTGCAAAAATGTAAGACTGGTTGCTTCCGAAACATTGATTTGAAAAAAAAGCATGGTGAAAAAAGAAGAAAAACAAAATGCTACCCCATACCAAATTGGAACAAGGCTTCTCGAGGATGCTTACATAATCAGAGTCTCTAATGTTGGAGTCGAACACATTGAACTGTTTATGAATCAAGTTTAGAACAATGACCGCCCAATGGTCTTCTTTCACAATGGTGAAGAACAACTTCAAAATATGAAGAAGGAAAAAGGGTCACGATGGTTGGATGGTGCCGTGGATGGTTGTTTCTGAACATAGTTGCAGAAACAATTGCCTTAGTTTCTGAAATAGTTGCAGAACAATGAACTTAGTTTCTGAACTTATTTGGAAAAGCAGAACAAATGAACTTGTTCCTCTCAAAAACAAAGCAAAGGTAGAAAAATAACTGTTGTAACAGATGGAAGAAACTGCAAAGCAATTCCTCTCTCACAAAGAAGAATGCTATAATGATATAAGGGCATAGTTGCATAACAAGGTAGAAAAAAATTATTGCAATTGTAGACAGAACTTTGATGAAGAAAAAGCCTTACTTGGTCAGCTTTGGCAATGTCGTTCTTCTCACAGGCCCTTTTCAAATCTTTCGTGCAGGAATTTGTATTGAATGAACTTGGGTCCACACAGAGTTTTGACTGCATATATAAGCAAAAAACTTGCAACAAAAAAGAAAGGTGAAAGAAAGGGAATGTGGGTGTCTTCTAAAACCGACTATGTTGCGTTTCGAAATCACAAGTGACAACAATAGGGAAAAACATGATAGTTAACTCACAGCAACATGTGGTGAGAATGCAAACTTCCTTGGCTTGCTTGAACTGTACATGTGCTCAATGTTGAAACTTTCAATATAGAGTGACATCACCTCATTGTTCACATGAGCCCGCTTTTTGAGCCCGTTGATGAAATGTTTGAATGAAATATCGAAACCACCTATCCTTATGAATGAAGGGCTAATTTGTTACAAGAGATGACAGAAGCTTGGTTAGAAGTTGTGAAACTATTCCTTTGGTTTATTTTCTCTCAGCACACAAAAAGAGCAAAAAAGCGTGAAAAAACTTACAGTGGCTCGCCTCGGGGTGGGTCCTTTATCTTATAATTGGTACAACAGTACCTCTGGTATATCGCATCATCCATTGCATCAATTTTTTTCTTCTTCATTTTTGGCAACTTTGCTGCGGTTGATTCGGTCGGTGCAGCTCTCTTAAGTGTAGGATGCTTCTGATCATGGCCTTGCCCGCTGCTGAGTTCAACCTGTGCCTCCTCTATTGTATCATCAATACATGCTTCTGCCCCAAAAAAATGAAAAAAGACAGCGGATGAGTAATAGTTTTGAATCATGCATGTGCTAAGTTTCAAAAAACAAAAAGAAAGGATGATATGTTGCGTAAACAAAAAATCGCGGGAACGACTTATATAAACCTGCAGGGCCTGTTGATATTGGCGGGAACGTCGCGAGTGGAGTGACATCATAAACAGGACCGGGTGAAGCAGCGGCAGCAAAAAGGTTATCAAACAAAGGGCTCCTCGCTCGAATCTCCATGAAAGACTCGATATCAACAGCAGGCGATCGTGGAGGTGATTCAACTTGTGGCACATCCTGAAACAGCAAGGCATCAGGGCTTCCATGTTCAAACAATCCAAATGAAGGCCCGTCTTCGAGAGTTGTTTCTCCGGGTCTCCTAATCAGATTCACGCGACTGCATATATCTTCTCCCTTTGCATTGTTGCGATCATCTCCAATGTTGTTCTCACTCTCACTCTTATGGGTTTTTTTGTCAGCATTTGTTTTCCCAACTACAACTCCTGGATCAACACTCTTTGTGTTTTCCGGCTGAGAGGCTTGCTGCATAGACGAGGCAATGACGGTGGATTGAGCAGTTGATGTATTACCTTGTTCCAAGTTGTTAGGCTGCTTGGGCTGCTGTGGAGATGAAATTGTGACAGATGCATTGACAGTTCCTGTATTAGTATCCCGTTTCTTCTGCTGTTGCCGAGACGAGTTATTAGCAGTTGCTTTGCACATGCCAGGAGCGGGAGCTGCTGCTGCATGAAAAGTGACATCATGTTTCGCTTCGTCACTCCTAAATCCAGCTTTGGATGCTTCAGACAACATCAGGCCCATTCTTTTGAGGTAGATGCCCTCCAACAAACTCCCAAATGAGCTCAATGCACCTTTAAGTTCTGCAGCATGGATGTCTTTATGCTTGTTGAATATAGCACGCATGTGTGGGGGCAGCTGGAATGCATAAAAAACAAAAACCCAAGAACGGGGGAACGACATTAGCCTGAAAGTTTCATATTTTCTGTCAACCAAACAAGATATTATGCGGGGAAAAACAGAGAGTTGCAGAAAAGAAGAAATGCAAATATGGCTCACCTCTAATTCGTCAAATGCTGGTAGAGGGTGCAGCCAGTCCTCCAAAGAACCACACACATCATCACCACCCTCCGTGTTTTTCGTAGGTGGCTCATGCACATTCCGTGTTGTGCCATCAGCTTTGTTTGTAGCACCTTCTTTTGGTTGTTGGACGCCATCAGCACCAACCATATCGGGAATCTCTGTTGCGGACATACTAGCTTTGTTGGGTAACTTGGCAAGCTGCTCTATGTATGACATAAACTTGGTTGTTGCGTAAGGTGAAGTGGAGCTGAACTACTAATTTGAAAAAATGTGATAAAAAAGAATACATATTTGCATTGAAGGTATTGTTTGAACAATTTGAAAAAAAGAATACTTACAGGGCGCTTCCCGAAACCATCTTCAATGGTATCAACTACAATAATAGCGGTGAAATCCAACTCCTTCACAAAACAAGCCCGTGGCAGAGAATAATCGATGGTATGATCAACTATACATCCTCTTGGGATGTCAATGTGGTCCATGTAAATTACCTACAAAAAAGAAGAGGCGCAGAAGCCAGTGTAAAACCAATAGGCTCCGGAAAACAAAAAAAATGGGGATGCTGCGGGAATGAAGGGAAGTACCGGAAGCATTGGTAGACAACCACCAATATGGAATAATAGTTTGCCTTCATTCCTCTTATCCTGGTATTTCTTAACTTCCTTCATCGCGTCTAACAGAATATGCTCATCCCACTCAAACTCGTGGACAACACTCATGTCTTGCAAAGTGTGCAGATATTCCAAAGGCACCATATTTCCGGTACCAGGAGCTAGGACCAACGAAAGGCAAAGTAGAATCCATGTCCTATTAATGGTATCCTCATCGTCATCATCAACGTTTGATAGGACAGAGGCTGTGGTTGGTATTGGAGCCCTTTCGCCTTCCAAATAAATTTCACGGAAATCTGCTTTCCCCCTTTTCCAAAATTCAAGTGGCTTGCTTCCGGATGGCACATTAAATAGCTTCTTAACCATATCCCTTGTGAGTTGGATTTTCTTGTGGTCACTTAACGTGCAAGACATGAGAAAATCAGTACATGTTTCGAGAAAAAAGAAGATCAAAAGAATTTATGCAACATAGAAAAAAAATGAAGCAAAAACAAAAACAACAAACACATACTTGAGCAGCCGCTTCTTAATATCAATCCTCATGACTATGAAATCGACAAGTTCTTCTGGGGGAGGTGGTAAAGGGGAGATATGAAGCAAATCCCCGAAAGAGGACTTGCTTATGACATCCCTCTTTTTCTCTTTGACGGTGTTGGCTATCTCACGTAGCCGCTTCGCCGACCATCGAGTTATATAGATACCCATGCTGCAGAAACAAAAACAAATGGAAACACATGAGCTACTACAAACGCAGTCGTAAAAAATGCAAAAGAAAATGAAACATTGTATGAGAAGCATAATCTTGCACAAAGTTGCAAGAAAAAGAAAGTTGCAGGAAGCATAAGCTTGCACAAAAGTTGCAAGAAGCATAAGCTTGCACAAAGTTGCAGGAAACACAGGTCATGTTGCAGAATTTTTTACAACATAGATCAAGTTGTAGATTTTTTTTATTGCAAACAAAAGGTCTTTATATTGCAACAAAGGTCTTGCTGTAATTTATTCTTGCAACAACAATCTTGTCAAATAAATTTCTGTAAACAAAAGTATTCTTGAAGAAACTTTACAGAAGTCAAAAAATTTGCACAAACATTTTGCAACAAAAGGACTTGCTGCAGAATTATTCTGCAACTAAGATCTTGTTGCAGAAATTTGTATGTTTCCAGAATCGATGTCCGTGCGAGCCGTGACCCTGTTTCTGAATAAGATGAAGATATTTCTATGACACGAAAGGTGGACACGTGGTAGACGATGGAGGCGGTTGACGCTTAGGAGCGATCCGCCGGGAGGTAGTAATCATTTCCCTTATAAAATGGGCGACCCTACGCGTCAACAATAAATTTTCTGCAACAAAGACCTTGTTGCAAAATATTTTCTTCTCCAATATCTTGCAGCAAGATCCATGTTGCACAACCTCTTCTTTCCTATTTTTCTGCAATAAGACCCCGGCAGATCGGCCATTCCTCGCGACAATGTCGGAAACCATAGCGAACGTCAAGAACCTAGCGCTGCCACTTGCCAAAGGCCACCAAATAGTGCACATGCCAGGATTGTACTTGGAACTGTATAACCGGAGAGGCTGATCTGATCAATACTCCAACTACTATCTCTAATAGGTTTTACACACCGCACCAAAATCTTCAGTTCTCCAATCCCATGGCGGGCAGTGGCACGAAATTGAAAGGAGCACTATTAAAACAAATGAACACCACTAGAGAGAAATGAACAGCTAATTTGCATGTGCAACATCAACGATTTAGGCAAGCACACAGAATTCAAACAACACCACTAGAGACCTGAAACTGAGTTGACGTCTGAAGATATCGACACTTTCGTCAGTTAACTGAAATAGGCTTGCAATGCCATCACCAAATCACGCCCTCCCAGTTCAGTATTCAGACATTCCCCGCTGGAGACTACGGCGGATCGGCCATTCCTCGGCGGAGCACCAGGAAACTGGCCCTGCCGGCTAGCTGCGGTCGGGTTTGCTTCGGCTACGCTGCCGGCAGGCGGGTGGCGCTGCGGTGCTTTCACTACGTGGGGCAGCGGGTGGCATTGCGAGATCCAGAGGAGAAACACCCGCTGCCGGCAGGCGCGTGGCGCTGCGGTGCTTGCGGTGCGTGAGCGACGGGTCGCGCTGCGGGATCCAGAGGAGAACCGCACGCTGCCGGCAGGTGGGTGGTGCTGCGGTCCTAATGGAGCGTGGGGCGGAGGGTGGCGTTGCAGGATCTAGACGAGAGCCGTACCTGCTTGGGTCATCGACGATCGCCGCTACTCTTGAAGAAGTCGTTGTCGCCACGCGTTGTTCGCGCCGCCGTCCTCCCAGATCCAGTCGCCGTCGTCCTCCTAATCCCTCCAGCTGCGGTCAACTGCTTCCAGCTGCAGGAACAACATCGTGAAACAATTGGAAAGTTTCACGAAAACGGCCACGACTCGGTCATGGACCCGCCGGGCACGGGAATAATTTGAGCCGTTAGATCAGATAAGGATCAACGGACCAAGAGGCGGCGGACGAGTAAGACTGATCGGTCGGTGGGACGACAGAGTTTTGCATTTTTGTTTATTCAAATTTTTATGAAATTTTTACACTGCCTTAATGTGCCCAAATTATCATCCTCCTCCAAATTTCAGCTCAATCCAATCATCTATGTGAGCCTAGTTTCAATTAACATTTTCTGTCCAGATTGGCACATTGTGAAGGAAGTGTCACTTTGGCATGTCCAAATGGTATAATTTTTTTATAATGCCTTCATATGCCCAAATTAACATCATACACCAAATTTCAACTCAATCCATTCATTCATTTGATCCCAGCTTCAACATCCATATTTCTACACAATGTGTTACTTTCCAAAGCAAGTGCCACCTAGATTCATCCATTTGAGGTAAAAATTTGCCAAGAGAGACTCGTTAGTAGATGACCATCCTCAACCAAAATTTAGGCCCATTGTCTATGTTCATTACCCGCACGGCTAATCAAACACTTGGCTGCTAATTCATGTTTGAGCTTAGTTCAGTCTCCTCGTGAGATTCTTCTATTGTATTCTTCTTCGTAACACCTACCGAGGGATTGTCCAACCCACTAGACATGCCTATTCCACCCAGAACGCGTGGCAAGACAACGGTCAGGTGGTGACCATGCGGCTGGCATGCAAGTTCACGGGCTCACGAGTTGGGGCCCTCGACCACCATCCAAACCTCGACGTGAAGCCACCACACCATGTATTTCTGATTAAGTAGATACTTATGTACCTATAAATTTTTTTTTGGGAAAAAGAAAGAGCAAACTATAATGCAGCTGCAATTCAAATTTGACCCGCTTCCACCTGAATGAGCAGAAATTTGTCTTTTTCACGAGAGGTGGATAAAGGCTTTTAACACCCAACCATTTTGCCAATTGTACATTAAATATGGCCTAGTATTTTAGAAAATTGATTTGGTAAAATTTTGAAACAAATATATGGTAGGTCCTTCACTAAAAAACTCATTTTGGTCACTTGAAAAATGGAAAATGAGTTTTTCATACAGGGAAAATGAAAAGTTCCTTCATCAACATTGTTTGACATTCCAATATGCACCCTTGTGCACAATATTATATTATTTCAACAAACTATGCCATCAATGTCGCCATAAGATTGATCATTTGGCTTGACAACCATGAATCTTCACACATGATAGCCCATTTCTAAGAACACTTTTAAAACAAATTACCATATTATAAGTTTATAATTTTTCCTCACAACTTGGTCACATATGATAACATAACGCGAAGGTTTTGCAATTTTTTGTTTTTTTTGAATTTGTTATGCCCTTTCAAAATGCGGTCGAAACGACGGAAATGACCGTTCATAACTAGGGGTTAAATCTTGCCAAAATTTTGTGGGATCTCTGATTAAATAGATAATTATTTACCTAAAAATGATTTTTGGAAAAATCATGAGAAAACTATGAGGCACCTCTAGTTCAAATTTGACCCGCTTCCTCCTGAATCAGCCGTAATTTGTCTTTTTCACTAGAGGTGGATTGAAATCTTTTGGCACCCAACCATTTGCTCAATTGTGCATTGAATATGGACTAATATTTTAGAAAATTAATTTGGTCCAATTTTACAACAAATATTTGGTAGGACCTTCACAAAAAACTAATTTTAGGCACTCGAAAAATGATTAAAAAATATAGAAAGATCGAAAATGCATACACATTTGTCATCATCCATAAAATGTGGTCTAACTCTAGTAAAAATTTGTGTGGTTTCCTTTTGCAAAATATTTTTGATAGATGCTTCATAAAATTTCAAATATTTGGTAGGTCCTTCACAAAAAGAAAAATGATTTTTTTGTGCAAAGAAAATGAAAAGTCCCTTTGGCAACATTGTTTGTCATTGCAACATGCACCCTTCTGCAAAATATGTGATCATTTGAACAAACTATGCCATGAATGCTACCATAACATTGATTATTTGACTTGAAATCCATTGATATTCACACATGATAGCTCATTTATGAGAACACTTTTTTAAAATAATTACTGTATTACAAGTTTATTATTTTTTCTGGTAACTTGGTCACATATGATGACACAACTCGAAGGTTTTCCTTTTTTTGATTTTTTTTTAATTTGTTATGCCCGTTTCAAGATGTGGTCGAAACGGCGGGCATGACCGTTCATAGCTAGGGGTTGAATCTTGCCAAAGTTTTGCTGGATCTTTGATTAAATAAATACTTATTTACCTAAAAATGATTTTTGGAAAAAATCATGAGAAAACTATGAGGTACCTGTAGTTAAAATTTGACCCGCTTCCTGCTGAATTGGCATAAATTTGTCTTTTTCACGAGAGGTGGATAAAAGTTTTCACACCCAACCAATTGGTCAATTGTATATTAAATATGGACTAGTATTTTAGAAAATTTATGGAGTCCAATTTTGCAACAAATATTTTGTAGGTTCTTCACAAAAAAACCCATTTTTGCCATTAGGAAAATGATTAAAAAAAGCTAGAAAGATCCGAAATGCATACAAATTGGTCATCATCCATAAAATGTGGTCTAACTCTAGTAAAAAATTGTGTGGTTTCCTTTTGCAAAATATTTTTGATAGATGCTTCATAAAATTTGTCTATTTTTAGTACTTGAAAACTATCTTAAATCATTGATTTTCCGAACCAATGAGAAATCTTCCCACGGATCGATGACATGGCGTCCATCCATCCATATATCCAACCCACATCTATCCATCCATCTATCTACAGAAAAATATATTAAGAAAGAGATACCCCACCCGCAGCCCAAACCCTAGCTCACACCGCCCCCATTGCACCCTTCCTCCTGATTCGGCGCCGCCAGTCCTCTCCCGTCCGCCAGAGCCACCGGCTCCCCCCACCTCCGATTCGGCGCAGCCAACCCAATCTTCTCCTAGATCCGGCACCGCCATACGCTCTCCTCTCGTCCTCCTCCTAGATCCGGAGCAGCCGAGCCCCTCCAAGCCGCCCACGCCTCTCTGGGATGCGTCCGTCGCCCCCGGCGGTGGAGTTCGAGTCGGCGGAGGGGAAGCGGCTGTTCGCGGAGGAGCTACAGGGCGGGACCATGGAGGGCTTCTTCAACCTCATCTCCTACTTCGACACGCAGTCGGAGCCTCCCTTCTCCGGCCTCGCTTCCCTCTCCGTCGTGCTCAACGCGCTCACCATCGACCCCGGGCGTCCGTGGAAGGGGCCCTGGCGGTGGTTCGACGAGTCCATGCTGCTCGTGTTCTCATTGTGTCTGTGACTCTGGCGGTACAAGACAGCAGCCCGGTGAACACCATTATTGAACTTCTCAAAAGCAACCAATAGATATCATTTACAACCAGGTGACTATTATGAAGTTAGATACTACACTTTGTTTTCGAACGCTCATATCCATGCTTGTTTTGTGTTTTACTCTGTTCTCTCATCAAAGACTTGTACTCTTGGAACTGACACCTGATTGCTAGGATAATGCAACTCACACCTGATTGATAGGATCATGGAACTAAATGCATCTCTCACGTGAAACTTTCAACCTCTCCGTTTGTGTAGGACCTGAGGCAGCGAGGCTTCTGACGGAGAAAATCGTAGGAGGCTTCTTCTCCTTTACTCTGCCTCTCCGGAGCACAGAGGAGAGCAACCAGAGGAGGCAGCCCGCTGCTCTGTGGTTCTTCTGCAGAGATTGTTCTTGGATGCGCCGTTTTGCGACCGACTGCTGCAGTGCTGCTACTATACCTCCTGGTGCATTTATATATGTTGTGTAGGTCTATTTGCATTGGGTCAAAATTATTTGTCTGTAATTGTGGGTCGATTGATACTAAATCGTGTGGTAACTGTTCCTACAAGAAAATTCATATTGAGCATGACAGAGATATAAGTATGTACTAGTTTACAGAAACATAATAATGGTAGCATAAAATTGCTGTGATCAAAATCGTCATGTGGGATTTCCGATCGACGTGTATGCTTGGCATCCTCTCGTCCGCTGTCCGCCACAAAGATATCTACATCTCATCTACTTTGACAGAGATATTTGCATCTGAAAGTAGGACAAACTGAACTGTTCATAATAAAATATGTCAACTGATGCGAAGTTCACAGCTATAGAAGCACTTGCTTTCTTTCTTTGCCTGGATGGAGAAAGATTTGTTAATGGTTATAATCATCCATGATCCATCGTCCGTGTTGTTTACATATATTGTAGAACAGTCAGTGCTGGTAAAGTTCAGATAGTGCTGTACCCCCTTTCTGCATTCAGGCCAATGGAAAAGCTGGCCTTTTCCGTGCTGTCAAGCCTCCAGGGACGACACGTCCTTTGAAATTTCCTTTGATCTCTGTGTGCCATTGTAGGTCTGAATTACATAATCATGGGGTCTCTTTTGTCCCTTTGGCTTGCAATTATGGGCTGCAATGCAGGTAGGTAGTGGGCTATGGAGTGGTGCTCATGAATGTACACCTGGAGGCTTCACATTTATGTGCTATATATACCAGCTTGTGTTGTCATATAGAGGGGAATTCAGTTGTAGTAGCATATTCTGGGAAGTCCACAAGTTTAGCTTGTATGTAGTTTCTTTATAGCATACTCTGTCAAGTGTGTGCTCAGTATGTTCGAACTAGTAATTTCATATATTCAGATAGGGACCTTTCTTCCTGTTATTTTGTCTTCAAAGCCCAAAAAGAGTGATGCTAATTTGCTAAAGGTCCATTTGTTCATCAGGCTCTATGCTCTCGATCTCGTGGCCTGTCAGAGTATTTTTCTATTAGCAAAATTGCATAGTTGTACTATTTATAGCTGTTCTGCAACGTGCGTTGGTCATCTTAAAATGATGTTACGTGAAGCATATCATGATTTTTAGACCTTGGATCAATCTACTCTTTGGGAGTACTTCGGAGTCTTGTCTTATTGTTTTGTATTTGAGATGAACCAGTGCTCTCATGTTCCACTAATTCTTAGCTGGTCGCCCGAACATGTTTTTTCAGTTTATACTTGGTGCCACTGGAAGCAGATGCTGCTGCATTACACGCCTGCTATATGTTTGCAACCTAGAGGGAGGGATGTTCATGATGCGCGCGAGCGGCGTGGCGGCGTCGTGGGTGGTGGGACGGATGGGCACAGACGCGCACCTGTATGATGACCTAGAGGACGCCGCCATGCCGGCGCTGCTCGACTCCCGCTTCGACGCGCACCTATAAGCTGGCATATGGCTGCCAGTCATATCTGGGTCGTGGTGCTCTATCTGTTGTGTACCTTCTCTACAATGTTTGTGTTATATATAAAATCATGGATGGACATTATGAAATCAGTTTCTTAGGATTTTCTTTGTATATAAGAGTAATGGTGGGCTATATTTCAGGATTCTAAGGGATGCAGTTAAAGTGGTAGTTTGTAGATGACACGACCATTCACAATTGATATCTTGTTGTCCAACTATTACACGACTAGCTGCTACCATTACAGGACTAGTGTTGGGGATTGGGGCAGGGGCGTGACATGATGTGCATATGCTTTGCTTATTAGATGTTGTTGTTACATAGTACATCATGCACTAAATATTTTTCAGTGTGAGCTATGCCGCTGGCTGGTATTGCTTATGGAAAATATATAGATAGCTGCTGCTGTATTACACCTCCTCTGCTCCTACTACACCTGTAAATGGACAGTGTAACATGTCATTAGACGGATGCATAATTAGAGTTGAATTTTCTAACCGAAGCATTGCGCTGTTATCACCTGCAGAACAGTTACAATTACTGCAAGCATCCTAGATAAGAACTCACTGCAATTTCATATGCTGCACAAAGCCAAATTTAGTGTGAGCTAATTTTCTCCTAATTTGGTAGCTCCAGGTTGAGTTGCACGTGGCAAAAGTTGTCTCAAATCAGCCCTAAAATACCACTATATATAGGAGGGAGGGGGAGGAGGCTTGCCTTGAGGGCCAAGCCCTCAAGGGGTGCGCCGGCCAAGGAGGAGGAGGACTCCTCCTCCAATTCGGTTTGGGGAAGGAGGAGTCCTCCTCTTCCTTCCCACCTCCCAATTTCCCCCTTTTCTTTTTCTTTTCTTTTGGTATTTCTTTAAGTGGCGCCATGGGCCCCTAGGGCTGACTCCACCATCCCACTAGGGACTTGTGGTGCGATACTATGGCCTTGGACTCACTCCCGAGTGGGAGGGCCCCTCCCGGTGAACTCCCGGAACCCATTCGTCACTCCCGTTACAATGCCGGTAATTCCCGAAAACCATCCGGTAACCAAATGAAACCATCCTATATATCAATCTTCGTTTCCGGACCATTCGGAAACCCTCGTGACATCCATGATCTCATCCGGGACTCCGAACTACATTCGGTAACCACACATATAACTCAACTATACTAAAATATCATCGAACCTTAAGTGCGTAGACCCTGCGGGTTCGAGAAGTATCTAGACATGCCCCGAGGTACTCCTTGGTCAATATCCAATAGCGGGACCTGGATGCCCATATTGGATCCTACATATTCTCCGAAGATCTTATCGGTTGAATCTAAGTGCCAAGGATTCATATAATCCCATATGTCATTCCCTTTGTCCTTCGGTATGTTACTTGCCAAAGATTCGACCGTCGGTATCCGCATACCTATTTAAATCTCATTACCAGCAAGTCTCTTTACTCGTTCCGTAATACAAGATCCCGTGACTTACACTTAGTCACATTGCTTGGAAGGCTTGTGTGTGATATTGTATTACCGAGTGGGCCCCGACATACCTCTCCGTCACATGGAGTGACAAATCCCAGTCTTGATCCATACTAACTCAACCGACACCTTCGGAGATACCTGTAGCGTACCTTTAT
The DNA here is from genome assembly GCF_904849725.1 of Hordeum vulgare subsp. vulgare. Lineage (NCBI taxonomy): Eukaryota > Viridiplantae > Streptophyta > Magnoliopsida > Poales > Poaceae > Hordeum > Hordeum vulgare. The sequence continues at coordinate 262,016,532 of NC_058519.1, read as the reverse complement.
AGTCACCCAGTTATGTTGTGACGTTTGATACACACAAGGTATTCCTCTGGTGCCAGTGAGTTATATGATCTCATGGTCATAGGAATAAAAACTTGACACGTAGAAAACAATAGCAATAAAATGACACGATCAATATGCTACGTAGATAATTTGGGTTTTGTCCGTCACATGATTCTTCTAATGATGTGATATCGTTATCAAGTGACAACACTTGCCTATGCCCAGGAAACCTTGACCATCTTTGATCAACGAACTAGTCAACTGGAGGCTCACTAGGGACAGTGTGTTGTCTATGTATCCACACATGTATTTGAGTTTCCAATCAATACAATTATAGCATGGATAATAAACGATTATTATGAACAAAGAAATATAATAATAGCTAATTTATTATTTCCTCTAGGGCATATTTCCAAAAGTCTCCCACTTGCACTAGAGTCAATAATCTAGTTCACATTACCATGTGAATTTAACGAATCCAACACCCATATAGTTCTAGGGTCTGATCACGTCTTGCTCGTGAGGGAGGTTTTAGTCAACGGTTCTGAATCTTTCAGATCCGTGTGTGCTTTACAAATCTTTATGCCATCTTATAGATGCTGCTACTACGTGCTATTCGGATATACTCCAAATATCTACTCTACTATGTGAATCCGTTTTACTACTCATAGTTATTCGGACTAGTGTTAAAGCTTGCTTCAACGTAACCCTTTACGACGAACTCTTTAACCACCACCATAATCAAGAAAAATTCCTTAGTCCATTAGTTACTAAGGAAAACTTTGACCGCTGTTCAGTGATTCAATCCTGGATCACTCTCTGTACCTCTTAACAGACTTGTGGCAAGGCACACATTAGGTGCGGTACACACCATGGCATACTGGAGAGTCTACGGCTGAGTCATAGGGGACGACCTTCGTCCTTTCTCTTTATTCTGCCGTGCTCGGGCTTTGGAGTCTTACTCAAATTCACACCTTACAACACAGCCAAGAACTCTTTCTTTGTTGATCTATTTTGAACTCCTTGAAAAACTTGTCGAGGCATGCATTTCATTTGAAAGTTCTATTTAGCATTTTGATCTATCTCCATAGATCTTGATGCTCAATGTTCAAGTAGCTCTATCCAGGTCTTCCATTGAAAAACCCCTTTCAAACAACCTTTATGCTTCACAGAAATTCTACATCACTTCCGATCAACAATATGTCAACCACATATACTTATCAGAAATTCAATAGTGCTCCCACTCACTTCTTTGGAAATACGAGTTTCTCATAAACCTTGTACAAACCCAAAAGCTTTGATCATCTCATCAAAACGTATATTCTAACTCCGAGATGCTTGCACCAGTCCATAGAAGGATCGCTCAAGGAATCCGTCGAGGAAACAATGTTTTGACATCCTATGTGCAATATTCCATAAATAATGTAGAAACTACTAACATAATTCCAAAACACTTTTAGCATCGCTACGAGTGAGAAAGTCTCATGATAGTCAACTCTTTGATCTTGGCGGAAACATCTTTACGACAAGTCGAGGTTTTCTTAATAGTGACGTTTCACCATCATCGCATGTCTTCCTTTCAAAGATCCATCTTTACTTAATAGTCTTACTACTATCAAGTAGTTCTTCCAAAATCTACATCTATCCTCTCTCGGATTTCATGGCCTCCAACCATTTGTCGGAATCCAGGCCCACCATCGCTTCTCCATTGCTCGTAGGTTCATGGTTGTACAACAACATGACCTCCAAGACAAGGTTACCGTACCACTCTGTAGTACTACGCAACCTTGTCGACCTACGAGGTTTGTAGTAACCTGATCCGAAGCTCAATGATCACTATCATCAATTTCCACTTCAATTGGTGTTGGCGCCATAGGAACAACTTCCTGCGCCCTGCTACACACTGGTTGAAGTGAAGGTTCACTAACCTCATCAAGTTCCACCACCCTCCCACTCAATTCTTTCGAGAGAAACCTTTCCTCGAGAAAGGACCTGTTTCTAGAAACAAACACTTCTCTTCCGGATCTGAGATAGGAGATGTACCCAACTGTTTTGGATATCCTATGAAGATGCATTTATCCGCTTTGGGTTCGAGTTTATCAGACTGAAACTTTTTCACATAAGCATCGCAGACCCAAACCTTTAACAAACTACAACTTAGGTTTCTCGAAACCATAATCTATATCGTGTCATCTCAACGGAAATACGCGGTGCCCTATGTAAAGTGAATACGATTGTCTCTAATGCACAACCGATAAACGGTAGTGGCAATTCGATAAGAGACATCATAGTATGCACCCTATGAAAATAGGGTGAGTCTATGACGTTTAGACACATCATCACACTATGGTGTTCTAGGTGGCGTCAATTGTGAAACAGTTTCCACATTGTCTTAACTATACATCAAAAACTCGCACGAACTTAGTTCACCAAGCCCTTGACCTCGGTCAAGCATAACTTATTGCCAGATCCCGCTCACGATCAGGCAAGGACATACGAAACTTTTGAAGTTGCATCATTAAGAACCTCAAGACAACGACAACAACATGGGGACATGAAGAATACCTCCGACTCAAGATTTTGTATCTCACCAACCCCTAGCCTAGAAATCTCGGGGATGAGATTTTCTTAAGGGGGTAAGGTCTGTAACACCCAGTTTTTGGCCTTCCTGACTAATTAACCTATTTCAAAATTTAGGACCAATTAATTTTTTTTGTGAATGCTTGTGATGCTTGGAGTGACTATTGTTTGCCTGTTTTCTTGAGTGTATGTGATTGCTCCCCAATAATTCTCTCTATCTTCCAACTCACCTCCTCATTCCATTATCTCCTGCCTAATGATCATGCCATGTGTTTAGGATAAATATCTATTTTCACCAAATATTAATTTCACCAAAAAGCATTTCTTTGAATTAAACTTTCAAACCCCCGAGATGAGGTTTTTACTACAAGTCCTCAAATTAGGGAATTTATTTTGCACCAATTATTTTATTTAAAACCTATTATCAAAATGTCTTCCAAAAACAACCATATTATTATTGTAAAAGTTATTTTATTATTTTATTTAAAAGCCTTTCTGTGAGGCCAGAAATGGTCTCCTATGAAGGAAAGTTATTTTTAATGCTTTGAAAATATTTAAGAAAATTTAGGGAAACTTAGTGGATATATTTATTCCATATTTATGAGTTTCAACACATGGTCATGTTCAAAATATTGGGCAAACCCCTCCAAAACCATTCCTGCCTATATCAAGCTTTTGAAATATTTATATTAGAAATATTCTCAATAAATTCCAGTAAAATTCTAGCATGTCATCTATGTTATCATTGATGGTCTTGCCAAGTTTCATCTCAATCCAAGTTGGTTTGACTCCCCTAACTATTTAAAAACCCTATTTGTCCAGATTCAAATTTGAGAAACTCTACATTGTGAAGTGTCTCCAATTATGCTCAAATTTGGTGGACATGTTCTAATACTCCAATAAGGCATCCACACCAAGTGGTACCTCAAGGAGAATAGAGGAACTTGTCCTAAGACCCTCAAAACCCTCTCTGTTGATTTCTGACTTTTGTAAACTTTACATTGTAAAGTTTCCCCAATTGACCTGAAATTTTTTGTGCTTGCCTTAATGCTCAAATAATGCCCCTGCACCAAATATTAGATTTGTGGGAACTTATTTGAATAGGGTTGTAAGCAGAAAGCCATTGCTGCCCACTTCAAGGGTTTTCCAAGTCTACATTGTAAAACTACTCTAGCAAATCCCAAATTTGGTGTGCATGCTTATTTTCATCCATCATTTGATCCTATTAAGTTTCATAGCCATTGGAATCCATCTGGTTGCCCAACCACAGATCAAACACCTTGTGTGCACTCACTAAATTGGCTTCTTTGATCCCTTCCACTTTTACCCTTGAGCTCAACCTTCTACCACAGCCTCACATAGTTACATTTTACCTCCAGTAACATTCCCATGGCCACTGGTCAATTATTGGAGAAGGACCTTTGTAACTATCTCTCGTTTTACCCTTGGAATCACTATTTTACCTCTCTTCCCATACTTTTGCTTAAGCTAATACCCCAATTCTTTCCAGAGCCTCTCTAGTGTGTCAAGGCTTCATTTCAAACCAAGATATGGCATGCTCATGTGGAGAAAATGAGCACCACATCTACAAGTTCATTTCTGTAAAATGAGCAGCGTATCTACACATATTTGCTTGAGCTGAATTTTTGCAGATGTGTAGTCCTTCCATACCACATGCTCCAGGACATGGTTTCACCTTCCATCCCTTCTTGTGAAACCACTTATGCCAGCCCCAAGTTTACTGCTGCAAGCTAAACCAGAGTCCAAACCTCATCAAATCAACTCCACTAGGGACCAAACTCCTCACTCACCTTCCAGGTAGCATGCCCCACCTCCCAGACATCTTTGACTGGTCATTAGGACCCTATAGGAATAAGTGGCCGTGGTGACCACCACCCTGACCTGCAATTAGAGAGCTCTGTACCTTGTCTCCTTCCTCCAGACCACACCTAGCCGAGCCAGCATGTCCCGGTATGTCTCAGCCCTTGCTTTTGACCGTTCAAACCGCTCCCCACCACCAGCTAGCCTCCAAGCTCATCCTGGGGTGCGCGGCGACCATGCACCGAGGGCTGCAGAGAGCTCCCAAGCTCTCTCAGCCTTCCCCTCTCATATCTCCTCACCCCCAGGCCTATCTGGTTCCCTCAGATCCTCCTCCTCTTCCCCTGTGACCCCCCCTCGAGCTCTCCCTTCTCCCCTAAGCCTCTCTTCCCTCCTACTTCTTCCATGGCCACGGGGTAGAGCTCCTGCCTCCGCACGGGCTGGCGCGCTCGGAGCCTTTCCTCGCCTCCTTCCACCCCTACCAGAGACCCCTGGCCACCGCGACTCCTCCAGAGCACCTCCTGTTCTCTCCCTTCGCCGCTGGTGCCGAAACCAGGGGGTAGACGACCTCCCTGTAGCTTCATCGCCAGCGCCCTTGCAGCCCTCCCCTGCAGGTGCTGAGCAGGGGAACAGGTGCGGCTCGCCTCCCTGAGCTCTCCTGTGGTTGGAGCGCTGGGAGCCGTGCCCTGTAGCTCCGACAACCGCCGCCGGCCTCCCCTGCTCTCTCCCGCGGCGGGAGGTTGAAGAAGGCCGCGGGCCAGCGCGTCAGCTGGCTGGCAAGGCCGCCAGGTGGGCCGCGCCACTTAAGTGGCCGCGCCTCGGTGGGATGCCGTCACCCCGCGCAGAAAGCGCATTTCGTGCAAGGCGCCTCCTGCGTGGCCCCTCGCTGGTGGCCCGAGCCACCGGGCCGGCCCGAAGACCTATCTGGCGCTGGTGGCGCAAGCTAACCCCCCAGAGGTTGAGCTCTTCTTATTTTCATTTTCTCCTTAACTTGTAAATTCCCTCATAAATTCATACTAACTCCAAACTTGATGATTCAAAATTCCGCAGGTTTCTAAAATCTTGTTCTATCCAGATTTGAGCATTGCACCTTTTTCCAAAATACTTCCCTGTCTTATTAATATCTAAATGCCCATTTAGATATTTTAAAACCATCTTTGCAAATTCCTAGCAGATTCAAATCAACTCCAAATGAAGTGATTCAAAATTCCAAAGACTCCTAGAATATTGTTCTAAATGTCTAACTTTATTAATTATTTTTGCTTGCCATATTTCTGTTGCATCAAATAAATAGCCCCTTTTACTATTTATTCCATGTTATAAAACCCCTAGAATATTCATACCAACTCCAAATCCAGTGAACCACTTCCTAAATGTTTCTAAAATTATGCTCTGTTAAATGCGTGCCTTCACTCATTTTTAACAGAATGCATTCTTTGGCTTGTTCAATGATCACTTATTCCTCCTTTCAACCATTCAAAATTCCCTGATGGTCCAAATCTCCTATATCAAGCTTCAGGTATTTTTATTATGACCAGAGAGGTCCAAGAAAAATAAAACTTCTATTTATAGAACACTTTTATTTCTACTTGATGGGTGGCTTACTGTTAGTGACGGGTACACGGAGTATTCGGAGTTGGATCGGAAGACCTCGAAGACCCTGAGGACTTACGTGAGCAAGGCAAGCAGCCCTTTGACCATGAGTGAGCATATGTTACTTTGCATGTTAAATAGCAAGTATTCCCGTTACATATGATCATAAGTGCCGATAGTCATTGATATGATTTTTACTGAAGGCTCCCCTGGAGCACCTGCATTGAGCTTGACTCTACCCCTTAGAGTCATCCTAATACCATGATGACAAGTAAAGATAGAAGTAGTATTATTCATGAGCATGATGTTGTCATAAAGCAAGAGTTTATGAAAACCCCGTCGGGTGCCACTAATGCCCGAGGGTGATGATGAGTTAGGTGGTCACTTTTGGTGAAGTCATGCACCCATTATTTGTGTGAGTAAGGTTTCGGAAATAGGATTAGATTTATGATGTGTCGACCGTCCCAACCTTACCAGTACGACCATGTTACCCCTTATGGGACGGGGCTATGTTAATTACTCTGGTCGGTGCTAGCAAAGAGCCACATTACTAGTGGCGAGAGTGATGTGTGGTCACTCTCGTGATGGGGTCGTGCCGGGTAGGACGACTATGCCATTTTTATGAGTTCCAATCACACCGTTGGTCCCCGCATGGTTGGTACTGTCCAGAGTTGGTGCTCGTAAGACGTACAACATGTGGGCTGGGTACCAATCGAGTGGACCTCTTTGTCCAGTATCGTCAGGGGAAAGGCATTGATCAGGTACTTACCTCGGGTATGTGAAATACCGCGAGTCGTGGATGACACGGAAGTTTCCCGGATCTCGTGGGTCCAGCATACTACCTCTTCAGAGTGTAAACTATTCGAATAGCCATGTCCACGGTCAAGGACAGTTGGGTAATCCTGCTTAAACTACGTCCTGATATTTCCACATAAACCAAGTGTGTGTGAGTGATTGTGTGTGGTGTTGGAAACTGTGTTGTTATGAAAGTAATAATATGACCAAGTTCGGTGACTTGGCATATAGGGTGAACCTGGATGGTTCAGCCCTCAACTAATATATTGAGGATATGACCAAGTTCGGTGACTTGGCATATAGGGTGGACCCGTATGGTTCAGCCCTCAACAGATATATTGATATCTGTAACCTGTTCTTCAAAAGTAATTCTTAAACTTGAAGTATAATCATGATCATTTCCACCCAGATGAGTTATACTAGAAATGCATGATATTGTTATCCTCCACTTTCATTGTTCATGTCATGGGCTGTTTGCGAGTACATTCAAAGTACTCATTGGCTTGTCAGTGGTTATTCCATTGACCAGGTGTGAAGGAACATGATATGGTGAATGTTAACTCGGTGATGTTCTTGCGAGCTGGGACGCTTCCCAGTCAGAATCTCTGTAGGTCAAGGCTGATGGCATAGGTTCACTCTTTCGACCAATATTTCCGTTGTTGGTCCAGTTTGGAGTGTAGGCCTTTAAGGCCCTAAATATGTAATACTCGACCGAGGTGGTCATTTATTGTATCAAACGGTATGTATGAATGTAAGACTCTTTTATTCGGTATCTGTGTTCGATGAGCATTGATCTCTGGGATCACTGAGCACGGCGATCTCGACTTGTAACTTGGGGTCCCCACAGATCTTCACTCTGAAATAGCTTTGAACTTTTCAATATTTCAGACTTCGGATACATCAAGTAAATACTCGTGTATCTACTCAAATCGTTAGTGAAGTAAGAACACAATGATATGCACTGCGTGCCTTAGTACTCATTGGATTGTTGATGTCTACTACGCAACCTTCTCCTTGTAGACGTTGTTGGGCCTCCAAGTGCAGAGGTTTGTAGGACAGTAGCAATTTTCCCTCAAGTGGGTGACCTAAGGTTTATCAATCCGTGGGAGGCATAGGATTAAGATGGTCTCTCTCAAGCAACCCTGCAACCAAATAACAAAGAGTCTCTTGTGTCCCCAACACACCTAATACAATGGTAAGTTGCATAGGTGCACTAGTTCGGCGAAGAGATGGTGATACAAGTGCAATATGGATGGTAGATATAGGTTTTTGTAACCTAAAATTACAAAAACAGCAACGTAACAAATGGTAAAAGTGAGCACGAACGGTATTGCAATGCGTGGAAACAAGGCCTAGGGTTCATACTTTCACTAGTGAAGTTCTCTCAACAATGATAACATAATTGGATCATATAACTAGCCCTCAACATGTAACAAAGAGTCACTCCAAAGTCACTAATAGCGGGGAACAAACGAAGAGATTATTGTCGGGTACCCAATAGCACAAAGCTATTCTTTCCGTTCAATCTTTCATAGAGTTCGTACTAGAATAACACCTTAAGATACTTATCAACCAAGACCCTAATGTCACCTAGATACTCCATTGTCAGCTCAAGTATCCGTGGGTATGATTATACGATATGCATCACACAATCTCAGAATCATCTATTCAACCAACACATAGAACTTCAAAGAGTGCCCCAAAGTTTCTACCAGAGAGTCAAAACGTGTGCCAACCCCTATGCATAGGTTCCCAATGTCAAGAACCCGCAAGTTGATCACCAAAACATACATCGAGTACTCACATGAATCAAACGTGTGCCATACCATATGCATAGGTTCCCAATGTCACAAACCCGCAAGTTGATTACAGCAGATGGACACGTCAAAGCCATACATCAAGTGTTCACAAAGACTCAATTCGATAAGATAACTCCAAAGGGGAAACTCAATTCATTACAAGAGGGAGAGGGGGAAGAACATCATAAGATCCAACTATAGTAGCAAAGCCCATGGTACATCGAGATCAAGACATCTCAAGAACACGAGAGCGAGAGATCAAAGACATAGCTACTGGTACATACCCTCAGCCCCGAGGGATAACTACTCCCTCCTCGTCATGGAGATCGCCGGGATGATGAAGATGGCCACCGGAGATGGATTCCCCCTCCGTCAGGGTGCTGGAACGGGATCCATATTGGTTTTTGGTGGCTACAGAGGCTTGCGGCGGCGGAACTCCCGATCTAGGTTTCTTTTTGGGGGTTTGTGAATTTATAGGAATTTATGGCGGTGGAATTACATCGGTTGGGCCCACGAGGAGGTCACAAGCCTCGTCGCCACCACCTAGGGGGGTGGTGGCAGCGTTAGGGCTTGTGACTCCCTCGTGGCCCATCAGTCCTTCTTCCAAAGCTTCGGGTGTCTCTTTTGGTCCCAAAAAAATCATTGTAAAGTTTCATTCCATTTGGACTCCGTCTGAAAATGGGCCAAAAACACGGAAAAAACAGAAACTGGCACTTGGCACTGAGTTAATAGGTTAGTCCCAAAAAAGATATAAAATAGCATATTCATGCATATAAAACATCCAAAGTTGACAAGATAATAGCATGGAACCATAAAAAATTATAGATACGTTCGAGACGTATCAAGCATCCCCAAGCTTAACTCCTGCTCGTTCTCGAGTAGGGAAGTGATAAAGAATGAATTTTTGATGTTGCATGCTACCTAGCATAGTTGTCCTTTGTAACTTCTCTCACGTGACATGAATAATCAGATCCGTTAGATTCAAAACAATAGTTTGCTATTGACGTGGAAACAATAATAATTGAAGCAAACTAGCAAGGTAATCATGAACTTTCAAAATAACAAGGCCAAAAGAAAGTTATCCCTACAAAAGGATATAGTCTGGCTATGCTCTATCATCATTGCACAACGAATTTAAATCATGCACAACCCCGGTATTGGCCAAGTAATTGTTTCACACCTTTACTTTATCAAACTTTTTCGACTCTCACGCAATACATGAGCGTGAGCCATGGTTATAGCACTATAGATGGTGTGGAGTGTGGTGGAGGTTGGAAGACAAAACAAGGAGAAGCTGTTCACATTAACTAGGCATATCAATGAGCTGTGGAGATGCTCATCAATAGATATCAATGTGAATGAGTAGGGATTTCCATACAAATGATGCGCTAGAGCTAAGAGTATGTGAAAGCTCTTAAAGAAAACTAGTGGGTGTGCATCCAACTTGCTTGCTCACGAAGACATAAGGCAATTTTGAGGAAGCCTATCATTGGAATATACAAGCCAAGTTATATAATGAAAATTTCCCAATAGCTATATGGTGGTGACGAAACAAGAGACAATCAATCATGAAGATCATGGTGCTTAATATGCACAAGTGTGGAAAAGTGGTAGCATTGTCCCTTCTCTCTTTTTCTCTCATTTTTTAATATTTTTTTGGTGGGCTCTTTGGACTCTTCTTTTTTTTGGTGGGCATCTTGGGCCTCTTTTATTTCCTCACACGGTACAATGTTCCATCAATGATGATCATCACACTTTCAACTCAAAACTTAGAGCAATGATGACTCTATCTGAAATGCCTTCGGTAGTGTACCGTGACAATGATCTAGCATGACATACACATTAATGGAAACATCATGCAAGCTATCTTACGATCATGCAATGGCAATGTAGACGTGGTGGCACATGTCATGGTGGTAGTTGCATGGCAATATATCTCAGAATGACTTTGAAAAAGACATAGTAGGTAGGTATGGTGGCTGTTTTGAGGGAGGCCAATAGTGGGTTTTTTGCACCGGCGAAAGTTGCACGACACTAAGAAGATAGTGATGGCGGAAGGTGAAAGTGCATCTAAACCATGGACTCAGCATTAGTCATGAAGAACTCATATACTTGTTGCAAAAGTTTTATTAGTAATCGAAACAAAGCATTCAACGCATACTCCTAGGGGAAGGGTTGGTAGGTACAAACCATCGCGCGATCCCGACCGCCACGCAAAGGATGAGAATGAAAAGACTAATCATGCTCAGACTTCATCAGATAGCGGTTCACCATACGTGCATGCTACGGGAATCACTAACTTCAACACAAGTATTTCTAGATCCACAACACCTTACTAGCATGACTTCAATATTACCAAAACCACAACTCAAAACTACTGGAGAGAAATCAAACTTCTCTAACTATTTAATGCACATGAAGGTGGAAGTTTTCGTATCCCTTTGGATAACTACCCCTTTTGATACTACTTTCAAATCATAGATCAACTACCAAGCCACGCACCGCTGTGCTCTAAAAGATATAAGTGAAGCACATAGAGCAAAAGTATCTAGCTCAAAAGATATAAGTGAAGCACATGTGAGCTGAATTGTCTACCAAAGGATATATGTGAAGCTCGACAAAATCACGGTGAGTGCATGTCTCTCTCTCTAGGTATGCAGCAAGGATGTTTGTGACACAACAAAAATAAAAGACTCCTGCGGTACAAGACGCTCCAAGCAAAACACATATCATGTGGTGAATAAAAATATAGCCCCAAGTAACGTTACCGATGGATTGAAGACGAAAGAGGGGATGCCTTCCCGGAGCATCCCCAAGCATAGGATTTTGCGACATCCTTGAATCTCTTGGGGTGCCTTGGGCATCCCCAAGCTTGAGCTCTTGCCACTCTTTATCTCTTTGTCCATAAGAACTTCACCCAAAACTTCAAAACTTCACAACACGAAACTTAAACAGAAACTCGTGATAACATTAGTATGAGAAAGCAAAGCACCACTTCCTTAGGTACTGTAGCAAACTTAAATTCTACTTATGCTGAAGTTGGGTTACTGTATTTTCAATATTCCATGGCTAATACCCCCCCGATAATATCCATAGTTTCATCAAAATAAGCAACCAACACAACAAAAAGAGAATCTGTTAATAGCAGACCAGTCTGTAGCAATCTGTATATTTCGTATACCTCTGGTACTTCAAAACTTCTGAAAACTTACGACAGTCTGCAGAATTTGCGTACAAATCAGCAGAAAAAATAATCAACTAAAAAGCTCTTACAGAAAAAAATGAAAATTCTTTTTCTGAGCAGAATGTTTCTGTCTTTTCCAGCATGACCAAATGATCATCCCCAAGACTAATCATAACGGTTTTGCTTGGCACAAACGCAAAAAGAAACACAAAAAACAAAATCATAACAGAATTATGATGGTGTGGAGAAAACAAAACAAGAAGCAAAAAGGAAAGGAAAATTTATTCATTGGGTTGCCTCCCAACAAGCGCTATCGTTTAACGCCCTTAGCTAGGCATTGATTTCAATGATGCTCACATAAAAGCTAAGGATTGAAACACAACGAGAGTATCATGGAGCAAATGGCTAGAACATTTCAGTCTATCCCACTTCCTATGCATAGGGATTTTGTGATCAAACAATTTATTGGAGCATGAATCAACTAGCATAGGAAGGCAAAACAAGCATAGCTTCAAAAATTTCAACATATGGAGAGGAAGCTTGATACTATTGCAATAAGTAGAAGCATATGATCCTCTCTCATAGTAAATTTCAGTAGCATCATGAATGAATTCAATTATATAACCAGCACCTAAAGCATTCTTTTCATGATCTACAAGCATAGAAATTTTACTACTCTCCACATAACGAAATCTATTCTCAAGAATAGTAGTGGGAGTATCGTAAAAGACTTGAGCACTACAAATTGTGTCCACAATGAAAAAGCAAGGTTTAGCAAAGGGGTTTTCGAAAGTATGACAAGCTTTATCATCCCTCTTCTTCAAAGCATAAGTATCCTCACAATAATCGTCATAGATAGGGGGCATGCTTTCATCAAAATAATTTTGATCATTCAAAGTGGAAGAACTAAAAAGATCATCTTCATCAAATATAGCATCCCCAAGCTTGTGGCTTTGCATATCATTAGAATCATGGGTATTGATAGAATTCATGCTAACAACATTGCAATCATGCTAATCATTCACATATTCTATGCCAAGCATTCTATTTAATTCTTCTTTCAGCACTTGAGCACAATTTTCCTTCCCATCATGCTCACGAAAGACACTGAAAAGATGGAGCATATGAGGCATCCTCAATTCCATTTTTTTGTAGTTTTCTAGCGAAAGAGCAAGAAACAAAAAGATTAGATTGAAAGATCTAAAGATATACCTTCAAGCACTAACCTCCCCGGCAATGCCGCCAGAAAAGAGCTTGATGTCTACTATGCAACCTTCTCCTTGTAAACGTTATTGGGCCTCCAAGTGCAAAGGTTTGTAGGACAGTAGCAATTTTCCCTCAAGTGGGTGACCTAAGGTTTATCAATCCGTGGGAGGCGTAGGATGAAGATGGTCTCTGTCAAGCAACCCTGCAAGCAAATAACAAAGAGTCCCTTGTGTCCCCAACACACCAAATACAATGGTAAGTAGTATAGGTGCACTAGTTCGGCGAAGAGATGGTGATACAAGTGAAATATGGATGGTAGATATAGGTTTTTGTAATCTGAAATTACAAAAACAGCAAGGTAACAAATGGTAAAAGTGAGCACGAACGGTATTGCAATGCGTGGAAACAAGGCCTAGGGTTCATACTTTCACTAGTGAAGTGCTCTCAACAATGATAACATAATTGGATCATATAACTAGCCCTAAAAATGTAACAAAGAGTCACTCCAAAGTCACTAATAGCGGGGAACAAACGAAGAGATTATTGTCGGCTATGAAACCACCACAAAGTTATTCTTTCTGATCGATCTATTCAAGAGTCCGTAGTAAAATAGCACGAAGATATTCTTTCCGTTCAATCTTTCATAGAGTTCATACTAGAATAACACCTTAAGATACTAATCAACCAAGACCCTAATGTCACCTAGATACTCCGTTGTCACCTCAAGTATCTGTGGGTATGATTATACGATATGCATCACACAATCTCAGAATCATCGATTCAACCAACACATAGAACTTCAAAGAGTGCCCCAAAGTTTCTACCACAGAGTCAAAACGTGTGCCAACACCTATGCATAGGTTCCCAATGTCACGAACCAGCAAGTTGATCACCAAAACATACATCAAGTACTCACATGAATCAAACGTGTGCCAACCCATATGCATAGGTTCCCAATGTCACAAACCCGCAAGTTGATCACAACAGATAGACACGTGCAAGACATACATCAAGTGTTCTCAAAGACTCAATCCGATAAGATAACTCCAAAGGGGAAACCCAATTCATTACAAGAGGGAGAGGGGGAAGAACATCATAAGATCCAACTATAGTAGCAAAGCCCATGGTACATCGATATCAAGACATCTCAAGAACACGAGAGAGAGAGAGAGATCAAACACATAGCTACTGGTACATACCCTCAGCCTCGAGGGAGAACTACTCCCTCCTCATCATGGAGATCGCCGGGATGATGAAGATGGCCACCAGAGATCGATTCCCCCTCCGGCGGGGTGCTGGAACGGGCTCCAGATTGGTTTTTGGTGGCTACAGAGGTTTGCGGCGGCGGAACTCCCGATCTAGGTTTCTTTTTGGGGGTTTCTGAATTTATAGGAATTTATGGCGGTGGAATTACGTCGGTTGGCCCCACGAGGAGGTCACAAGCCTAGTCGCCACCACCTAGGGGGGTGGTGGCGGCGTCAGGGCTTGTGACTCCCTCGTGGCCCATCTGGCCTTCTTCCAAAGCTTCGGGGGTCTCTTTTGGTCCAAAAAAATCCTCGTAAAGTTTCATTCCAGTTGGACTCCGCCTGAAAATGGGCCAAAACACGGAAAAAACTGAAACTAGCACTTGGCACTAAGTTAATAGGTTAGTCCCAAAAAAGATATAAAATAGCATATTCATGCATATAAAACATCCAAAGTTGACAATATAATAGCATGGAACCATCAAAAATTATAGATACGTTGGAGACGTATCAACTTCACACATCAAAATGTATTACTTCCAACAAGTCACTCTCTTGTTCCATGTGGTATGTTTTGCATGTCTCAAGTGATTCAAAATCAAGTGAGTCCAAACGATCCATCTCTATGGAGCTTCTTCATGCATTTATACCAACATGTATGGTTTGCATGTCTCAAATGTTTCAAAAATGAGTGAGTACAAAGATCCCTCAACATGGAGCTTCTTCATGCATTTTATACCAAGATGACTGAAGTGGCAATGCCATAACTAAGTGGTACTATCATTATTACTTTGTATCTTTTGGCACCAATATTATGAACATGTGTAACACTACGATCGAGATTCAATAAACCATTGAGGGTAATTATTCAAGCAATTAGAATAACTATTATTCTCTTGAAATGAATAATCGTATTTGTAATAAACACGATCCAATCATGTTCATGCTTAACGCAAACACCAAATAACAATTATTTAGGTTTTACCACCAATCCCGATGATAGAGGGAGTATGTGATGTTTGATCACATCAACCTTGGAAACACTTCCATCACGTATCGTCACCTCCTCTTTAGCTAGTCTCCATTTATACCGTAGCTTTCATTTCGAGTTACTAATCACTTAGCAACCGAATAGGTATCCAATACCCTCGTGCTTACTAGGAGTACCAGTAAAGTACACATCAATATCATTTATATCAAATATACTTCTGTCGACTTTGCCAGCCTTCTCATCTACCAAGTATCTTGGGTAGCTCCACCTCAGTGACCGTTCCTGTAATGCCCCATATGTAACTTGCCATATTTGGAACCTTCATGTGTGGGTCCATGATGTCATTGCTATGTGAGCTATATTCCATGTGTTATTTCATGTGGTCATGCCATGCCATCTCTTTTGCATACTTGTGTCCTTTGTGTGTTTGTTGTTGTGATCCATCATGAGTGTGGTCATGTGCTGATGTGGTTCCTTTGGGTGTGATCCATCATGTGTGAATTGGTAGTTTCAACTTGCTTGTTTTCAAAACTAGATTTCCGAAATAGCTCCTTCTCCTTTTATTTGGAAAAGACCCATATTGAAATTGTTGGAAAACCTATTTTAAAATGTTGTTCTTTTAGTGCATTTTAATGTGGGAGTGGATATGTAGAAGAGGGGTTTTAAAACTTCATTTATTTGTGGACTACATTCAAATTCAGATTTAAATAAATCTGATTTGTAATTATTTTAGTTGCCCAAAAATGCCTATTTTCATTTTATTTATTTGGGGCATAATTCCCTTATGCCCAGGTCATGTTGTTTTTATTTTTAGGTCCATAGATTTCCCTTGGAGTATTTATTTGTTGTGGCTTTGTTTTAAATGGAAAAACCCCAATGGTTTTTCCTCCTCTCTATCTGGCGCCAGTAGAAGCCCATCTCCTCCCTGGCCCATTTCCTCTTTCCATAGCGCAGCAGCCCAATTCCTCGCGTCTTCCTCCTCTAGCTGGCGTCACCCTTGTACGAGCAACCCTCCACCACCGATCCATCATTCCCTTGATCCTGCGGCTCCAGCTCTTCCCCCGGGGCGATATAAGCTGCCCGCCATCCTCTCCAGCTCTAGGGTTCCGTGTTTTCCTCCTCTCTCTCTCTCTTGGAGCCGCCGGGGGCGATCCCGAGCAGATCGACGCCATGGCCTGCTCCTGGTAAAGTCGACGGAAGCGATCCGGTGCCGCCTCTTCCTACCCGAGCGGTCCAGGCGCAAGCGGAGCACGAAGGGGTTCCATTCCCATTGGTATCTCGCGGAGAGCTACTTCCGACGCCCCCCTCGACGTCGGCGCCTTCTCTGCTCCATCTTCTTCCTCTACGGCGGCCTCCAGCAGCGCTCGTCGACAACAGCTCGTTCCCTCGATGAGGCCATGTCCCTTCATCGCTAGGTGAGCAGCCGTGCATTCCTCCTTCCTCCCTAGATAGATTACGACCGAGCCCCTGCTCGAGGCCTGCTGGAGTTGCACCAGCAGGTTACACATTGCTATTGTCGTGCTGTATGCGTGGCCGTAGCTGCTGTTGCGCATGGGTGTTGTCGCGTGAGTAGGCTCCCTGTCCTCGTGGTGTAGAGTAGCAGGTATCCTGCAGTAAGTGTGTGTGTGTGAAGCGATCGGCTCTGGTGAGCTCGTCGCCGGCGCCTCTCCGCAGAAGCAGAGCAAGGTCGACCCTTTTGCTTGTTACCTGAGTAGATATTCCCCTCTCGGATAGAAGCGCGCGCCAGCTCGACTGGAACGCTCCCGGTTTGCAGATCGACACGTCGTGGGTTTGAATCCCCATCGGGCCTTTTGTTTTGATTTCGTGGAAGTAGTACTCGTCAGAGCCTGTACATGTGGGATCATTCCTCTTTCCTGTCAACAACCACGGGCTGGTGCAGTGGTGAGCGCGGTAGTGGCAACACGGGATCCTGGGTTCGATCCGAGGAACACCCCCATCACTCTTTGGTTTCCTTTTGTTTTTTCTTTGCATTCTTTCCTTTTTATTTTATTTCTTATTATTTTACTACAGCTTTGCTATTTGTTTTGTATCTGGAGTAAATTGGACTATCTTTTGTGCCTAGAGATGTATGGCAGCTTGTGGGTGATCTTGTGTGTGTATGTATGTGTGGGTGTGCCACACATACATGTGCATGTGAGTTATGGATGTAGTATGTAGGTGTGTAGGTTTGTATCTGTTGTGTGTGTATGTGGTTTATGTACACATGTAGGTGAGACCATGCTTTTATATGTAGGAGGTAAGTGTGTTTGCACCTATGTAGTTGTATGTTTGTGGGTGTAAGGGTGTAGAGTGGTGCATGTGTGTGGAGTGACACACACATATGACCAAGGCATGGTTGTTGCTTAGTGACCAGGGGTGATCTTGTATCCCCTAGGTCTTGTAGTATGTTTAGATGTTTTATCAAGCATGTGTATGTGTGTAGGGATCTGGAGTGTGCATGTGGGTGATTGGAACTAGCATGTGTAGGTTCTTAGTGTGTGCTAGCATAGTAGTGTGTGTGTGTGGTGGTGGTGTGCTCAGGCACATGTGCATGAGGGATAACCCCTCATGATCACCATTGGAGTTGTGGGAGTGAGCAAGTGCATGTGTAGGTGATGTAATAGTGAAACCACATGTGATATAACACTGTTTGGGGTCATATGATTCCATGTAGTTTTTCCTTTCAACTTTGTGTCTTCATGTTGTATGCAAGTACCTAGATATTATATATGTTTTTGGGGTAGAATCTTCCAAGGAATCCATTGGTGGAATCAGATTTCACTTTGGGGCACTTTATGGAAATGTCATTTTCTAATTTGATGACATGTTTAGGTCCCTATATTAAGTGGTGTGTTGAGCCTATGAGGATGGTTCCTTGATGTGGTTGTAGTGGGTGAACCCCTCTACAACATGGTAGTTTTTTTTGCTTAGGAGTTTGTATGTGCAAGTTGTGCCTTGTCAAAGTTGACATGTGGCTGAAATTGTCAGCTTGGTGAAAATCTGTGATTTTCACGAAGTCTGAGAAACTGCCGTTATTTTCTTCCCTTGTTGTTGTGATTGCAAAAGCTCATGTGTTGGGAATCAGCCCTTGCAATCAACTAGAGAGTTGGAGATTTTGTGTTTGTCTAGCTCTCTTCTAAATTTCATGCACTTTCACTTCCTTAAGATATCATTTTGGAGGTTGTCAAAATGCTCCAGAGCATAAGGAGATGGTGAAAATCTGAGATTTGCACTAAGTCCCTGAAATCTGTTATTTTTGTCCAAGTTAGCACGTGGAGATCTTCCTGTGTGTGATTCCTTTGTATTATCTTATTTCTCAGGCTTGTAGAGATTTTGAATAGCTTTTGCCACATATCTTGTTGGCACATTTGGGTGGCTGTAGGTACTTTGCATGTTGCTCACAAACTGCTATGAAGCTGTTTAGGACAGATTGCATGTTTCAGTTTTTTTGAAGCTTGTGTTAGTATTGTTGGTGGTGTGGTGACTTTCTTTGCACCACCCCGCTTATATTTGTCTGTTTGATAATGTGGCAACCTGGGAATACCAGAAGAGAGCCATTGGAGTGTGTTTGTGGTGGAATTGATCCGTAGGACTCCATATCTTGTTTCGTAGATTCCGGTTGATCCGTAGCTCCGTTCTCAACGTTCTTTATATGCTTTTGCATCGTTTTTTCGTGATGCACCTGTTCATGACATCTTAATTCCTGTAAATATAGCTTAGTGTGAAGTTTTGTCCAAAAGTTTATCTTCTCTTCTCATGCATATGCAAGTGACTAGATTAGAGATGCATGCTTCATTCTCATCTCATGCATCATGTGTTTGTTGGATCATGTTGTGTTGGTGTTCATTGGCTGTTATTTTTATCTTGGTAGCACCGAGATCGGAGAGCGAGTACATGGATTCTGGAGAGTACGTGTAGGGGGAACAAGAGCAGTTCCAAGCTAAAGACATCACATGGAAGATGACCGTGACCTTCATACCGTATCTAGATTTGTTATGCTTAGAATCACATTTCCTTTGATATAAGCTCTCTGCCTACCACTTGATATAATTGCCTCCTGATATTGCCATGAAACCCCAAACACCTTCGCCTCCTAGCTAATGTTGTATGGCTAAGTAGGCTTGCTCAGCTTCTAATGATAGCTTTGCTAGTTGCAGGTGCCAGCTGTCTCAGGTGATAACATGAGTATTTGATATCATTATGATTAAACAACTATTTAATTAATGCACCTATATACTTGGTAAATGACGGAAGGCCTAGCCATTTGCCGGGTGATTTGTTCCGTTATTTCGGCCTTAGTTTCGGCTACCGGTGTTTGTTTCCATAACTGTTCGCTCCTAACACGTTCGGGTTGTTATGGCGACCCCCTTGATAAATCGTGTAGTGTTTAGGCCCGTTTGGAAGGACCCAACATTGGTTTTAACCTGCTAATCACCTAATAATAATCTGCATAGGGAATAGCTACCCTAAGGAATTAATCAACAACCCGGGCCAGTGCTCCTCATGAGTGTTGGTCCAAACTAGAGTCGTGTGCGTGGCCAACCCGAGGCAACTCGGGAGATTTCTATCAGGCCACTGTACGCTTCGCTCATCCGACCGTGTCCTGAGAACGAGATACGCGGCTCCTATCAAGATCGTCGACACATCGGGAGGACTTGCCAGATTTGGCTTAGCTTAGTGATATATCTTGCGTACAGGAATCCCGGTGAAACTTTGGGTCTCCCAGAGTTGAGGTTTTCCTCTAAGGAATCCGACGAGATCACGAGATTCGTGATAGAGGATTACTTTGCGGCCCGTGACAGTTTGTGATGGACTAGTTGGAGCACCCCTGCAGGGTTTAATCTTTTGGAAAGCCGTGCCCACGGTTATGTGGCAACATGGATTATTTGTTAACATCCAGTTATAGATAACTTGAACTAACTCTAATAAAACTACCAACTCTGTGCGTACCGTGACTGTTTCTTTCGAAGACCTCTCTTCGATCGGGAATACGGTGGGGTTATGTTTGACGTAGGTAGATGTTTAGGATCACTTAGTGATCACCTAGTCTTCGACTGCTCGCGTAGACCACCACATATATAACTTTGATCTTCGTAAGTTAGCCACCATAAATGCTTAGGATGCTGCAACCTAAATACTGCACCTTCCTCACGTAATAACTTGACTAGTTTCGGTACCAAGGTCATCGATTGCTGAGTCACCGTGGCTCATCATTTTCTACAACACCCCAACAGGTACAAGTACGCCTGACGCAGGTGATCCAGATGGCAAGCAGCTGGCGTGGCAGTATGATGAGGAGAACGACCACCTGTACGTGAACTATCGAGAAGACTGAGGCCGTGGTCGTGATCGTGGGCAAGCATGCAGGATGGCATAGTCTTTTCCATGTGTTATGTAGTCCGTAGCGGAACTACCTTGTTTGAATAAATGTGTGGATGTAACTCTGATATTATCTATGTGAGATGGCAAATGAATGCCCTATTTGTCAAACTTAAATTATGTATGTGCTATGTTTATCTCGCTTGTGAAACGCTTAGATGCGCTTCTTTCCCTTTTGGGGCATCACCCCCTAAATAGGAAAGGACCGCATCTTACACGTTAGAGTTCCCCTCATAACAGAAGCACTTAGTCTCGGGTTTGAGTTCAATCTTGGGTTTCTTCATTGGAGCAGCAACTGGTTTGCCGTTTCATGAAGTATCCCTTCTAGCCTTTGCCCTCCTTGAAACTAGAGGTTTTACTAACCATCAACAATTGATGCTCCTTCTTGATTTCTACTTTCGAAGTGTCAAATATTGCAAATCGCTCAAGGATCATCATATCTATCCTCGATTTGTTATAGTTCATCACGAAGTTCTAACAACTTGGTGGCAGTGACTTTGGAGAACCATCACTATCTCATCTGGAAGAATAACTCCCACTTGATTCAAGCGATTGTTGCACTCAGACAATCTGAGAACATGCTCAACGATTTGAGTATTTTCTCCTCTACTTTTTAGACAAAGAATCTTGTTGGAGGTCTCACACCTCTCAACAAGGGCACGAGTATGAAATCTCAATTTCATCTCTTAGAACATCTCTTATGTTCCCCGACGTTTCAAAACGTCTTCACCGCCTTGCATCTAAGCCATTAAGTATTACGCACTGAACTATCACGTAGTTGTCGGGACCCCGATCCTAAGCCATAGGAATCTAGCCTGTAACCCATCGCATCCCTTTGTGGTCTCACGCACGGTTAACTCCACGGCTGCAGCCTTACCTTACCCGGGACCGTTTGCGTCTTTTGACTCATGTATGCCATAGTATCGCTAGAAATCCAATGTCAAAGAACCCGGATCGACATGTCTAGTCATAAACCAAAGTGGTAGTACCGCACAAGGACAGGCATACATGACCCAACAAAGCAGGTGTCGGTCACCGGCGAATGTAGACGAGTCGTAGCAAGCTACAAGGACTCCATTACATCGCGTGACATTTCCCCAAAGGGGACAGACACAACAGCTAAGAAGGACACATGCCGGTGAACCAATGTGTTCGGAGCAGTAGCGAACTACCAAGGCTCGTTGGACCACAAAGGGGCATTTCCTTGTAAGGAGTGCTACTAAAGTTCACCACTAGGTAATCGAACCCCATACATATCAAGTACGACACACGTACGCATGGCATACCGATATGTATAGATACATCGATGGCATCACAACATAACCATAAACATACAAGCTTTATTTAAGAGGCTCGGAAGAGCCACACACATAATATTACACATTAAGGGTCTCACGACCCATAATAGCAGTCATACAATACAAGCCAGCAGAAGAGTTATAAACTGTCTAGGTACAGACAGGGCAACTAGTAGGCACGTGGCCTGACTATACTACAGAGCCGGCGTAGGGCCAGATCGTAGCTGGGACACCAGCTACTCGTCGTCGTCGATGTCTACGAAGAACCCTCCATTAGGGTCATTAGCAACCTCTGCAACATTTATTAAGCAAACATGAGTACGAAGGTACTCAACAAGACTTTAGGAGAACTAACTACTCATGCAAGGTATCAAAAGGTATTGTGGGGTTTCATGCGGAAAGCCAGCATTTGACTCGTGGCTAGACAACTTGCATTTTGAAATTAGTTCTGACAACTTGATTTCTCGCACACGAGTCCACTAACACCACAACAACACACTATCATGGAATCATTCCGTCTCCATACGGAAATGCCGTCCACGACACTCACGCTTATCTTGACAATTTTATGAGTAGCCATTGAAGTTATCTATGAACAACATATGTCTCCAAGTAGTCCATATCCGCGGACGCGGCTATACGAATAGATCATAACCCTGCAGGGGTGTACTTCGTCACACACGCTCCCGCCACTTATCGCCATGTGCACGTCATGCACCTCGGCAACCTTCAAGTGGAAGCCCAGCGAGGGAGTCGGCCACGACCGTTAACCACACTAGTACCTAGTCCAGGTTTATCGTCTATCTAAGAGTAACCCGTACGGATGTCCGGCCGAGGTTTCCGCCACGGCCTCAAACGATGTGCGCAGGGTTCCCAAGCCCACCATCCGGGTGCCACCTGGTACACCGTGCCACTGCCTACCGCATCACGGTCCACCTCTCAGGTCAGCACCATGCACGGCCTCCAGCATTACTATAAACACCAGAAACTACTTGCAACTTCTGGACCGAGTACTACGCGATTAATAGGCCGAGCGGGGTCATATTTCAGGGCCCAACATGTGGTAGTATCTAGTCTTGGATTACATACACGGAACTCAGTTCCTAAGGACGGTTCCAATGAAACAACCCGCCATGTACTCCTACACAGCCTTTCACCGGTACCTTTACCAAATCAAGTTCAACACACAACCTTTGCTCACCGAACACATTCCACATTTCTGTTCATCTCCCAGATGACAGACCATACACAACTCTAAGCATAGCATGCATAGCAGGATAAGGCACATCATAGCTCAAGCAACTACCAGGTATGCTAGGTTGCAAGGTTTGGCTATTTACTGTGACAAGGTTAGGTCATGCAAAGGAAGTGGGTCCAACTATCGTGGCAAAAGCAGTTGAAGCATTTGACCTTAAATGCAATAAATAGGTGCAGGAGCAAGAACATGGGATTTATCGGGATGATCAAAAGGGTTGCTTGCCTTGTTGCTCAGAGGAGGAACGATATCCGTCAGACGGATATTCGGTGGAATCCGGGGGTGCGGAGCCTACCGAAATGAATGGCAACATTCAATAACAATCATATGCAATCAAAATGATGCATGAGCATGGCATGAGAATGCAAAGTGATAAGTTATTATAATCAAGATGTTTTTGGTTTAGAGTTGATTTGAATCACATTCGAATAGCAATTCAAACGGGTATTCTCGGATACCGGTTTAATTGATTCGACCTGATGCTCAGGTCAACTTAATGTTAACATGCATGAAATGTCATGTTATGGTACTGATTTATATCTAGGGCAGTGTGTGATCATTGCATTTATAATGAAATTTGGATATTTTTGCAAATTCCATTTATAAAGTGATTAAAAGAATTGAATTATTCCTTATTTCACAAATTAGGGTCCTGTAACTTTTTCAAACATAGTTGAAAATAGCATAATCAGAATCCTTGAATTTTTCTAATACTTTTTCATATATAATTTATTTTCATTGGAGTTACACATTAATTTCTATGATTTTTGCAATTTTTAGCAATTTCCTGAATTAGTTTTAAACTGGAAATTCCATTTATTGCATCAGGCTGACGTCAGTAGGTCAGCCGACCTGTTCAGGTCAAACCTGACAGGGGGGCCCCACTGGTCAGCCTCTCTGGGACTAATCCCGCGCTGACCAGCCCTAACTTAGGTTTGACTTGGCCTTGGGCCCACTTGTCAGCGAGTGATTAAGTCACTAATCGGCTGGGTTAGCCTGCCACGTCGACCTCCACCGGCGGCGAGGTCGTCCTCGCCGGCGGGGAGCCTCCGACGACCACCAGCACGGCGGAGGGGCTCGGAAACGGCGCACAGGGGGCCAAATGCTGCGCGGAGAGCACCAGAGGAACGACACGTCTCCCGCAGCTTCATTTCTGCGCCTAGCCGGGGCTGATCTGGCCGGAGATGACGCCGGCGACGAGCTTGGCGGCGGCCAAGGCTCGGGCGTCATCGGGGTCTTTGCAACAGGGGGATCTACGCTCGGTTCTTAGCTGCTACAGCATCTACGCGTCGTCCTGGAGCTGTTGGTGCCATCGGAAGGACGAGCTGGACATCGGAGGACTACCGGCGACGAGCGGCAGCGGCGATCCTCGTCGGGCTCCGGTGAAACTAGGGCTAGAGGAGGGGATCGACGGGGAAAACTTAGGGAAAACGACCGCATGCTCACTGGGAGTGCAGAGCAGAGCTCAGACGGCTCGGGGAAGGCCTCGGGGCGACGAATCGACGGGAGAGGTCCGGCGGCCGGAGGTGGAAGACGACGGCGTTGCGGGCGTTGCAGGGCTCGAGGAAGCTTCGGCTTCTGCAGGGATGACCAGGGCGACGAGACGGAGCTAATGGCGTGCTCTGGGAGGGGTTCCTATGGCCAGCGGCACGGCCAGCTCGAGCTCGAGCTCGGCTCTAATGGCGGCAGCAGGGAGAAGGAGGGGATCCGGGAGGAGGGGAAGAACCGAGGCGGGGAATGGATATAGGAAGCTCTGGGGAGCTTATCCCCGTCGTCGCCAGCGCGAACCGGCGGCCAGGCAGGCACGCAGGTGCGTGGCCGCACCGGAGGAGGCGGCGGCCACCTCCTACTGCCTACTGGCGCGAGGGAGGGGACGAGCGGGGAGATGGGCCGGGCCTGGCTTGGGCGACAGGTAAGTCTTTTTCCATTTCCTCTGTTTTTGTTTTTCTGTTTTGCTATTTATTGCTTTGCTAATTATTTCAGCTCCAAAACAAAAAGTAAAAACTATTTTAGACCTCCTGAAATATTTGTTATAATATCCCGACTCATTTCCAAGGTTTTCAACATTTTTGGAAAATTATAGTTTCTGATTTCAATTTTTAAATTTGAAACCAGTGGCTTTTGCATTTATTTAAAATGCTTAAAGTGTCAAGAAAATAGTTTTCTCCAATGCTCATTTACTTTCATGATTTATCAGAAAGTTTGAACATTTCTTGAGGCCATTTTGGGTTCATTGATTTGAACTAGTTTGAAATTTCCTTTAATTGAAATGGTGGCTAGGGTTTTGAGTTTTTCCTTTGCCACTTTGTTGTTTTTGTTGAAACTTCTTAGATGCAAATGCAAAGAAGACATGAGCACAATGCTATCTTGCTTAAGGGTTAGGGATGTGACAGTAGTCATCAAAAACATGTATGGCAGATGTTTGCAACATCCAAAGAAGATGCTCGAGGTGCACCACACCAAGTGGTGCATTAAGGACATAAGCCTTCTGCGCAGCAATGAAGACAATCCTCAGTTTTACGGACTCAGTCCGCAAAGTTGCTACTATCAACTTTCAACTAAATTTTCTCTAGGAACATATAAAAACAGTAGAGCTATAGCGCAAGCTAACATCATAATTGACAAATACCATTAGACTATGTTCATGATAATTAGTTCAATTAATCATATTACTTAAGAATTCCCACTCAAAAAGTACATATCTCTAGTCATTTGAGTGGTACATGATCCAAATCCACTAACTCAAGTCCGATCATCACGTGAGTTCAGAATTGTTTTAGTCGTAAGCATCTCTATGCTAATCATATCTACTATACGATTCATGCTCGACCTTTTGGTCTCATGTGTTTCGAGGCGATGTCTGCTCATGCTAGGCTCGTCAAGTTTAACCCGAGTGTTCCACGTGTGCAACTGTTTTGCACCCGTTGTATGTGAAAGTTGAGTCTATCACACCCGATCATCACGTGGTGTCTCGAAACGACGAACTGTAGGAACAGTGCGCAGTCGGGGAGAACTAAATTTCGTCTCGATATTTTAGTGAGAGATGACCTGATAATGCTACCGTCGTTCTAAGCAAAATAAGGTGCATAAAAGGATTAACATCACATGCAATTCATAAGTGACATGATATGGCCATCATCTTGTGCTTCTTTCCCTTTTGGGGCATCGCCCCCTAAATAGGAAAGGTCCGCATCTTAGTTGTTACAAGTTGGTAATCAGAGCCTTACGACCATAGGAGCCTTTGTGTGATCGTACTTGGCCGAGTCGAGTCTTGTAAAATGTTTTGAGTCTTAGTTATATGGGAGAGTAGGTTTCTTTTTTCTCCTCTTCCATGCTCTGGTGAGGTTCTCGACTTAGGAAATCTTAATTCTACTCCTCTTCTCGCTCAAAATTTTTTAGCATCACGCGGGTATTTTGAAATCTATATGATATCGTTGTGACGGAGTTCTGTGTTGGTGCCTCCTTTCTGCCTTGATTTCTTCCGGGGAGTTGAGCTCCACGGGATTCTTGTGCACATCGCCATCATTCAGATTTCTTAGTATCTCAGAACAAAGGATGTTCGTAATTGCTTCAATACTAGTAGTGGCGAGAGAACCCCGATGTCCCTAGTACTGGTGCAGATTGTTCGGGAGTATTGCCATACTTTGTATCATTGTGATCACGAGGGTCTGTAGTAGTTGAAGGTCCGAGATTATGGTTAGTATAGGAGTTGTGAGAAATATTACTACTTGTATCCGTGTACCAGATTGCATGACCACATATTTCGGGAATTCATAGGTGGGATATCAAGTAGTGACTTGTAGGACAATCATCCTAAAGATGCATGATGTGAGGTTGGGATTCGAGATTCAGTGGGTATGTTTGTTCACGGTCGTCTTACAGCGGTTCTCGTTGTGTCTTAAAGAGTCCTTGTAGCTTGCTACGACTCGTGGATGCTTCGTATGCCGTGTGCACTCACTTGTACGTGATGGCTACTCTAAAGTCGAGCCCGTGCGACCTTATCCATGAAGATATCGGATGAAATCTCGATCATACGTTTGTTCCGAGCAGTTCTAGCTTATACTTGGTTTGCAAGTGGTCTAATCATAATTTTGTCGACAGTCACTTTGAGGAAGCATTCTTACTATTTTGTTCGAGTGCAATTGCTAATATTCCTGTTCACATATTCCTGCCTTTCTGATTCAGCTTACCTTCCATATTATTCTGTGGGCCAATGTGTTGTCCGTCTTCAGGATGGCTCCACCAACTTGTCAGAATCCAAGTCGTGAGGGTGCTGAGATGCCGCCACCACCCCCTCCACCACCTCCTTTGCCGTCGCCTGCTCCTGTAGAGGCTTGGCAAGCGATGATGGCTGCTACAAATGCAAACACTCAGATGCTGATCAAACTGTTGCAAGAAAGGACTAATCAGCAGCAAGGCAACTTCAACCATGGTGGTAATCAGTTTGCTAATCTGAGTCAATTCCTGGCATATCAGCCGAGGACCTTCACTTTGTGTGATCAGCCGTTTGACGCTAAGGATTGGATTCGGGACATGAACAAACACTTTGAGTGCAGCAATATCCGTCCAGAGGATTTTGTGAAGTTTGCAACATTTCAGTTGAAGGGGCAATCATCGATCTGGTGGCAGCAGTTGAAGGATTCCAGGGGTGCCAGAGTGATCACTTGGGATGAGTTCTGCAGAGACTTCAGGTCCCACTATATTCCATCTAGCTTTGTGGAGGAGATGCGTGAGAAGTTCAGACACTTGAAGCAAGGTGGTAACTCCGTGTACAAGCACAACGTCGAGTTCCACGAGATAGCCCGATATACCTTGCAGGACATTCCACATCAGAAGAGCAAGATCTATCAGTTTAGAGGTGGTCTGAAAGAGGATTTGCAACTAGCCCTCGCTTTGCACGATCCTGAGGAGCTCGATAAGTTCTACAACTTGGCTCTCAGGGCTGAGGCAACTTTGCTCAGGGTGGAGAATTCGAAGAAGCGTTTCAGAGATTCCAGCTCGTCTTCCTCTACTCAGGTGGTTCAGAAGCAACAGAAATATTGGGTGTCTCCTCCTCCTCCTCTGCACACGCAACAGTTCAAACAATCAGGTGGCTGTGGTTCTTCCCACCCACCCAACCCAGCTTTCCAGCAAAGGTTTCAGCAACGGAAGCAAGGGAATCCTCAGACTCAGTTCCGTCAGCAAGCAGATGTTACTTGTCACAAGTGTGGGAAGAAGGGTCACTATGCCAACAAGTGCACCTCTCAATTGCATCTTCCGCCTCCTCCTCTAGGAAAACCTCCAAGGAATGCTATAGTGCAGTTCAACCCCAGGTCTGCGAGAGTCAATATGGTGAATGCAGCTGAAGCAGACAACTGCTCAGACGTAATTATGGGTAATCTCCTCGTTAATGATAATCCTGCAAAAGTCCTGTTTGATTCTGGTGCTTCGCATTGCTTTATGTCAAAGTCATTTTTCGTCGAGCATGAGTTTGATTATCAAGATTTGCTGAAGCCAATGTCGGTGGTCTCTCCTGGTTTGATTTTGAATTCTAGTCGCATAGTTCCTGATGTCACTGTCCAGATGGGTAAATATGCTTTTCTAGCGTCTCCTATTGTCCTTGTCAATTCTGATATTGATTTGGTCCTTGGTATGGATTGGTTGGCCATGAACAAGGCATCTATTGATTACGAGGCTCAAGAAGTGAAGCTAACTCACTCTTCGGAGGACGTGATTATCTTCGCAGCGCGCGATGACACAATCCGTCTATTTTCCTTGAATGAGAAGGGTGAGATCTCTCCAATTTCGCAAGTCCCAGTGGTGTGCGATTATGAAGATGTTTTTCCGGAAGAACTGCCAAGAATGCCTAAGCACCAAGAAGTTGAGTTCGTTATTAAGCTTGAACCGGGTACTGAGCCTGTGTGCAAATGGCCGTACAAATTGGGTCCAGAGGAGCTGAAGAAACTGAAGAGACAACTCGATGACCAGGAGCGTCTGGGTCTGATCAGACCAAGTTCATCGCCTTGGGGCTGTGGAGTGTTGTTTGTCAAGAAGAACGATGGCATGGACCGATTGTGTGTCGATTACCATCCATTCAACAAGAAGACAATCAGAAACAAGTATCGACTTCCTAACATCAATGAGTTGTTCGAGAAATTGAAAGGGGCTAAGGTCTTCTCCAAGATCGATCTCAGGATGGGTTATCATCAGATTCGCATTCGCGAAGAGGATATTCCAAAGACTGCTTTCAGGACAAGCTTTGGCTCGTAGGAGTATATAGTGCTGCCTTTCGGTCTGGAAAATGCTCCACCGACCTTCTGTCGAATGATGAATTATATCTTCTCCCCATTCAAGAATGAATTCATCTTGTTGTATCTTGATGATATTCTGGTCTTTTCGGAAACTGAGGAAGAGCATGAAGAACATCTCAGGCTGGTGCTTGATAAGCTGAGAGAGCATAAGTTCTATGCCAAGTTTTCCAAGTGTGAGTTCTGGTTGATAGAAGTTGTCTACCTTGGGCACATCATCTCTGCCGAGGGCATCAAAGTTGATCCGTCGAAGGTGCAGTCCATTGTTGAGTGGGAGCCTCCGCAAAATGTGAAGCAGGTTCGAAGCTTTCTCAGACTTGCAAGCTATTGTAGAAGATTCATTGAGAACTTCTCCAAGATTGCTAAGCCTCTCTCAAGTGTTCTTCAGAAGGGTGTGAAGTATGTGTGGTCTCCAGAGTGTGAGTTGGCTTTCGACACACTCAAAGAGAAGCTCACCTCTACTCTAGTCTTGGTTCCTCCTGATGACTCCAAACCTTACCAAGTGTTCTGCGACGCCTCTTTTCAAGGTCTTGGTGTTGTGTTGATGCAAGAAAAGAAAGTGATAGCTTATACCTTGAGGCAGTTAAAGCCAAGTGAGAAGAATTACCCCACTCATGATCTTGAGTTGGCGGCAGTGGTACATGCTCTGATGACTTGGAGACACCTCTTGTTGGAACGAAAGGTTGAAGTGTTCACCGATCACAAGAGTCTCAACTACATCTTCACCCAGCCTAACCTCAATCTTCGGCAAACTCATTGGGTGGAAATGCTCCAAGATTTTAATCCGAGCGTTGAGTACATTCCAGGCAAAGCTAATGTCGTGGCAGATGCTTTGAGCAGAAAGGCTTACTGCAACAGTCTCATTCTGAAGCCTCTCTATCCTGACCATTGTGAATCTTTTAGAAAGCTCAACCTTCAGTTAGTACCTTAGGGATTTCTTGAAAATCTTCAGATCTCTCCTACCTTGGAAGACCAGGTTCGAGCAGCACAACTTCTTGATGCAATGGTGAAGATAGTTAAGAGTGGCTTGGCAAAGGGAGTTCCCAAATATAAGTGCTTCATTGTTGATGCCATAGACACATTATTCTTTGAGGATCGTCTTGTCATTTCGAAAGGTGTTCTCAAAAAGGTTATCATGGAAGAATCTCATAACTCTGTTCTCTCAATACATCCAGGAAGTTCCAAGATGTATCAGGACTTGAAACAGACCTTCTGGTGGACTCGCATGAAGCGTGAGATTCCTCAGTTTGTAAATGAATGTGATGTATGTCGAAGGGTGAAAGCAGAGCATCAACGTCCAGCAGGTCGTTTGCATCCATTGCCCATTCCCGAGTGGAAGTTCGACCATATTGAGATGGATTTCGTCATCGGGTTTCCGAAGTCCAAGAAGGGTAACGATTCCATCTTCGTTGTCATCGACAAGTTGAGCAAAGTGGCTCATTTTCTTCCAGTAAAGGAATCCATCTCGGCAGATCAGCTTGCAGAGTTGTACACTTTGAGGATAGTATCTTCGCATGGCATTCCTATGTTGATATTTTGGGATCGCGGAAGTATCTTCACTTCCATGTTCTTGGACTCTTTTTAGTCTGTGATGGGTACGAAGATACGATTCAGCTAAGCTTTTCATCCTCAGACTAGTGGGCAAGTGGAGAGAGTCAATCAGGTCCTTGAGGATATGCTGAGAGCCTGTGTCATTTCTTTTGACATGAAGTGGGAAGACTGCCTACCTTTCGCTGAGTTCTCGTATAACAACAGTTATCAAGCTAGTTCAGGCAAAGCTCCATTTGAGATTCTCTATGGCAGGAAGTGTCGTACCCCGCTCAACTGGTCCGAGACTGGTGAGTGTCAGACTCTTGGGAATGACTTGATCGAAGAAGCAGAAGAGATGTGTCTGTTCATTCAGGATAATCTCAGAGCAGCGCAGTCCCGTCAGAATAGCTACTATGACAACAAGCATCGTGACATGTCTTATGAGCTCGATGACTTTGTCCATCTCAAAGTGTCTCCTATGAAGGGAACGCAACGTTTTGGCATCAAGGGCAAGCTTGCTCCTTGTTTCGTTCGTCCTTTCAGAGTTGTTGGCAAGAGAGGTAACCTTGCTTATCAACTTCAGCTCCCTTAAAACATCGCAAATGTGCATGACATGTTCCATGTCTCTCAGCTCCGGAGATGCTTCAAGACTCCTGAGCGCACAGTTGATCTTCAAGATATCGACCTTCAACCTGACCTATCCTATCGTGAGCATCCAGTTGCAATTCTTGAGATGACTGAGCGCAAGACCCGCAACAAGTCAATCAAGTTTCTCAAGGTGAAGTGGTCACATCATTCCGATAAAGAGGCCACGTGGGATAGTTTGTAATGCCCCATATTTGGAACCTTCATGTGTGGGTCCATGATGTCATTGCTATGTGAGCTATATTCCATGTGTTATTTCATGTGGTCATGCCAATCCATCTCTTTTGCATCCTTGTGTCCTTTTTGTGTTTGTTGTCGTGATCCATCATGAGTGTGGTCATGTGGTGATGTGGTTCCTTTGGGTGTCCATCATGTGTGAAGTGGTAGTTTCAACTTGCTTGTTTTCAAAACTAGATTTCCAAAATAGCTCTTCTCCTTTTTTTTTGGAAAAGACCCATATTAAACTTGTTGGAAAACCTGTTTTAAAATGTTGTTCTTTTAGTGCATTTTAATGTGGGAGTGGATGTGTAGAAGAGGGGTTTAAAAACTTCATTTATTTGTGGATTACCTTCAAATTCAGATTTAAATAAATCTGATTGGTAATTGTTTTAGTTGCCCAAAAATGTCTCTTTTCATTTTATTTATTTGGGGCATAATTCCCTCATGCCCAGGGTCATGTTGTTTTTATTTTTAGGTCCATAGATTTCCCTAGGAGTATTTATTTGCTGTGGCTTTGTTTTAAATGGAAAAACCCCAATGGTTTTTCCTCCTCTCTATCTGGCGCCAGCAGAAGCCCATCTCCTCCCTGGCCCATTTCCTCTTTCCATAGCGCAGCAGCCCAACTCCTCGCGTCTTCCTCCTCTGGCTGGCGTCACCCCTGTACAATCAATCCTCCACCACCGATCCATCATTCCCTCGATCCTGTGGCTCCAGCTCTTCCCCCGAGGCGATATAAGCTGCCCGCCGTCCTCTCCAGCTCTAGGGTTCCGCGTTTTCCTCCCCTCTCTCTCTTGGTGCCGTCGGGGGCGATCCCGAGCAGCTCGACGCCATGGCCTGCTTCTGGTAAGGTCGACGCAGGCGATCCGGTGCCGCCCCTTCTTCCTCGAGCGGACGAGGCGCAAGAGGAGCACGACGGGCTTCCATTCCCGTTGGTATCTCGCGGAGAGCTGCTTCCGACGCCCCCCTCGACGTCGGCGCCTTCTCTCCTTCATCTTCTTCCTCAATGGCGGCCTCCAGCAGCACTTGTCGATGACAGCCCGTTCCCTCGATGAGGCCATGTCCCTTCATCGCTAGGTGAGCAGCCGTGCGTTCCTCCTTCCTCCCCGGATAGATTACGACCGAGCCCCTGCTCGAGGCCTACCGGAGTTGCACCGGCAGGTTACACGTTGTTGTTGTCATGCTGTATGCCTGGCCGTAGCTGCTGTTGCGCATGGGTGTTGTCGCGTGAATAGGCTCCCTGTCCTCATGGTGTAGAGTAGAAGGTATCCCACAATAAGTGTGTGTGTGTGAAGCGATGAGCTCCGGTGAGCTCGTCGTCGACACCTCTCTGCGGAACCAGAGCAAGGTCGACCCTTTTGCTTGTTACCTGACTAGATATCCCCTTTGGGACACAAGCGCGTGCCAGCTCGAGTGGAACGCTCCCGGTTTGCACGTCGACACGTCGTGGATTCGAATCCCCACCGGGCCTTTTGTTTTGATTTCGCGGAAGTAGTACTCGTCAGAGCCTGTATACGTGGGATCATTCCCATTTCCCGTCGACAGCCGCGGGCTGGTGCAGTGGTGAGCGCTAGGTAGTGGCAACAGGGGATCCTGGGTTCGATCCAAGGAACACCCCCATCACTGTTTGGTTTCCTTTTGTTTTTTTTTTCTGTGCATTCTTTCCTTTTTCTTTTATTTCTTATTCTTTTACTGCATCTTGGTTATTTGTTTTGGATCTGGAGTGAATTGGACTATCTGTTGTGCCTAGAGGAGTATGCACTACTGGAATTTAGTTATTTCCCGTCAGCCTCTTCTTTGCCGTTTGCTGGCGGATGGCAAAGACCCTACTAGCCGTCAGTTACCAGAAAACTGACGGCAAAGAGGAGACTGATGGCAAAGATACTCTTTACCATCAGTCTTGTCTTTGCCGTGTGCTGGCGCATGGCAAAGAGCAGGAGGGCAGACGGCAAAGAGCCCACCACACACGCCCTCCCACCAGATAACCAACGCTCCCTTTTCCGCCTGCCCTCCTTCTCTTTGCCGCAGGGGGCGGACGGCAAAGCGAGCCCCCCCCTAATGGTCGTCTCCCCACCCCCGTCCCCCTATCTCCTGCTCTTTGCCGTCGAGGGGCGGACGACAAAGAGAGCCCCACCTAACGGTCGTCTCCCCACCCCAGTCTCCTCCGCTCCGATAGCCTTCTCTCTGTCTCTCTCACTCGCTCGTCCCGCGCCCACCGGTCGCCTCCCCTCCCGCCCCTCCTCCCCTCCCGCAGGCCGCCTCCTCCCCCGCCCCCTCCTCCCCTCCCGCGGCACCCCTCCTCCCCGCCCGCCGCCCGCCTCCCCTCCCACCCCGTCCTCCCTGCCCCCTCCTCCCCGCGCCCTCCTCCCCACACCCCTCCTCCCCGCCTGCCGACCGCCTCCCCTCCCGCCTACCGGCCGCGTCCCCTCCCGCCCGACGGCCGCCTCCGCTCCCGCCCGTCGGCCGCCTCCCCTCCCGCCCCCTCCTCCCCACGCCCTCCTCCCCGCACCCCTCCTCCCCGCCCGCCGGCCGCCTCCCCTCCCGCCTGCCGGCCGCCTCCTCTCCCGCTCGCCGGCCACCTCCCCTCCCGCCCCTCCTCCCCGCCCCCTCCTCCCCGCGCCCCTCCTCCCCGGCTGCCCACCGCCCATAGGTGAGTTTTTTTATTTAATTAGATCTATTTAGTTGATTTAGTTATTTGATTTAGTGGTAGTTTAGTTAGTTGTTTTAGTTAAATAGTAGATTTAGTCCTAGGTTTAGTTAATTAGTGCTAGGTTATTTGTTATTTGTTAATTTAGAGATAGATTCTATTTTGTTAATTAGTGGTAGATTCTTTTTTAGTTAATGATTGGTAGATTCTGTTTTTGTTATTTTTTTGTTGTTTAGTGTTATATAGGTTTAGCGATATGTTTAGTGATAGGTTTAGATTCTACATAGTCATAATTGAAATAAGTAGAAAAAAAGATGAAGAATAAAAGAAGAATAAGTAGATAAGGGAAGAAGAATAAGAAGAAGAGGAGGAGGAGGAGGAGGATAAAAAGAAGAAGAAGAAGAAGAAAAAGAGGAGAAAGGAGAAGAATAAAGAAGACGAAAAAGGAAAAGAAGGAAGAAGAAGAAGAAGAAGAAGAGGGAAATGGAAAAGAAGGAAGAAGAAGAAGAAGAAGAAGAAAAGGAAGGAAGGACGAAGAAGAAAAATAAACGGAAGAGGCAGAAAAAGAAGAAGATGAAGAAGAAGAAAATGACACCCTGACACCCCGACACGATGTCTGAAACCCTGACACGACATCCTGACGACACCCTGGCAGAATACGCCGTCCTGGACGCCACTAACCCCCAACCCTCGACCTCCGACACCTCTTGGGCCTCTTGTTGACCGAAAAGTCCCCAGACCACTGACCCCTGATGCCACTGACCCTGGACTCCCGACAACACTGACCCCCGACCACCGACGCCACTAACCCCCGAACCCCGACGCCACCGATACCCGACACCTATCCTTTCGAAAGGGCGACATCTATAAATATGCATGTCTTTGCATATTTATAACCGCCATCCTTTCGAATTGTCTAACATTATCCATGGACAGCCTGAGTATGTGTAGATTGGGTTCGTTTTCCCGTATGCTGTGCTCTGGATCCGATGCGGAATTTCGTCAGTGGCTCCCTGTTGTTCTCCGCGTACACATCCTCTCTACTTATTGCCAAGACGTGTATCAGGAGAACAGAAGGGAGGTGCTGCCGAGATTCTGCGTCACATCTGGAGCAGAGCATGGGAAAACGAACCCAATCTACACATACTCGGGTGGGATTAGGACCTATCTTTACCTATTAGCGTGTAGGTTGCATGGACGTAATAAAACTGACAAACTTGATTAGCGTATGAATATGGATGATGAATTATATATTTATTTCTTGTGCGCCCATAGGTATCTAGGCAACATGAGTGATCGTGCTTGGATGTACACTGGTCACCCTAGTCAGGAAGACATGACCAATGAATGGTTAACAAAAACCAGGGGGTTTGTGCGAGCCGCATTTGCAAATGGCCAGCAAAAAACATGGTGCCCCTGTCCCAACTGCGACAACTGGAAAAAGCAGACAGAGTTTGAAATGGGTAAACACCTGCAGAAGTGGGGTTTACGCCTAATTATACGGTGTGGACTTTTCATGGTGAGTCTGACCAACGTGCCAGAGCTGAGGTGATTCGTCGTCGCACCGACGAGCATGGTACCGGGATCGAAGACATGGTGCAAGACTTTGATGATGCTCGGGATTCGGACGATGAGATGGAGGAATCTGCAAAGGCCTTCTATGAAATGTTGGAGTCTCCAAAACGTCCTCTCCATGAGCAAACCGAGCTTTGTCAGTTGGATGCCATCGCGCAAGTAATGGCTCTGAAGGCTCAATTCAACCTAGGGAGACAATGCAACGGCGCGATGACGATGATATTTGGACGCTTTCTACCCAAAGGCCATGTACTGCCTGCAAACATGTACCAGTCAGAGAAAATCCTTCGTCTACTTAAGATGCCCTATGAGAAGATACATGCCTGTGAGAATGGATATGACTTATTTAGGCTTGAGTATGCGGCCTTTAACTATTGCCCCATTTGCAATTCTTCCAGCTATATTGTGGTAGACAACGGTATGGGTGACAAGAATCAGACCAAAATCTCCATTAGTGTTCTTCGGTATCTGCCAATCGTACCAAGACTTCAATGTCTTTTCATGGTAGAAGAGACGGCAGACAGATGGCATGACACAAATTGGGCAAAAGAACCGAACTAGATGCGGATGGGAACAAGATGCTGGTACACACTTCAGATGGTTTTGCGTGGAGGCACTTCGATGCATTACATAAGGATAAATCGTAAGATCCAAGGCATCCTAGAGTTGCCATCAGCACGGATGGGTTCAATGTGTATGGTATGAGGGCATCACAATATAGTTGTTGGCCTGTATTTGTCATTCCACTCAATTTGCCACCCGAAGAGATTATGAAAAGAAAGAACATTTTCCTGACGTTGATAATTCCAGGGCCCTACTATCCGGGGAAGAATATGAATGTGTACATGCAGCCGCTTAAGGATGAGTTGCAAGAATCCTGGGATAATGGGATCAAGAACTATGATGCGGCTACCAAAACAAATTTCGAAATGCCTATGTGGTACATGTACTCGACGCATGATTATTCGGCTTTTGCGCTATTCCCAGGCTGGTGTGTGCATGGAAGGTTCCCGTGCACCACATGCAAGGGAGCTCTTCTGTTCCGTTGGCTGCAGGCTGGTCGCAAGTTTTCTTGCTTCGACATGCATAGACAATTCCTGGATCCTGACCATAAGTTCAGAAAAGACAAGAAGACTTTCATCAAAGGTGTTGGGGAACGTCGCATGGGAAACAAAAAATTTCCTACACGCACGAAGACCTATCATGGTGATGTCCATCTACGAGAGGGGATGAGTGATCTACGTACCCTTGTAGATCGTACAGCAGAAGCGTTAGAGAACGCGGTTGATGTAGTGGAACGTCCTCACGTCCCTCGATCTGCCCCGCGAACAATCCCGCGATCAGTCCCACGATCTAGTACCGAACGGACGGCACCTCCGCGTTCAGCACACGTACAGCTCGACGATGATCTCGGCCTTCTTGATCCAGCAAGAGAGACAGAGAGGTAGAAGAGTTCTCCGGCAGCGTGACGGCACTCCGGAGGTTGGTGATGATCTCGTCTCAGCAGGGCTCCGCCCGAGCTCCGCAGAAACGCGATCTAGAGGAAAAACTATGGAGGTATGTGGCCGGGCAGCCGTGAGAAAGTCGTCTCAAATCTGCCCTAAAAGCCCCATATATATAGGAGGAGGGAGGGGGACCTTGCCTTGGGTTCCAAGGGATCCCCAAGGGGTCGGCCGAGCCAGGGGGAGGACTCTCCCCCCCAAACCGAGTCCTACTTGGTTTGGTGGGAGGGAGTCCTTCCCCCTTCCCACTTCTTCCTTTTTTTTTTCTTTCCTTTGATTTTTTCTCTCTTGGCGCATAGGGGATTGGTGGGCTGTCCCACCAGCCCACTAAGGGCTGGTGTGACCCCCCAAATGCCTATGGGCTTCCCCGGAGTGGGTTGCCCCCCTCCGGTGAACTCCCGGAACCCATTCGTCATTCCCGGTACATTCCCGGTAACTCCGAAAACCTTCCGGTAATCAAATGAGGTCATCCTATATATCAATCTTCGTTTCCGGACTATTCCGGAAACCCTCGTGACGTCCGTGATCTCATCCGGGACTCCGAACAACATTCGGTAACCAACCATATAACTCAAATACGCATAAAACAACGTCGAACCTTAAGTGTGCAGACCCTGCGGGTTCGAGAACTATGTAGACATGACCCGAGAGACTCCTCGGTCAATATCCAATAGCGGGACCTGGATGCCCATATTGGATCCTACATATTCTACGAAGATCTTATCGTTTGAACCTCAGTGCCAAGGATTCGTATAATCCCGTATGTCATTCCCTTTGTCCTTCGGTATGTTACTTGCCCGAGATTCGATCGTCAGTATCTGCATACCTATTTCAATCTCGTTTACCGGCAAGTCTCTTTACTCGTTCCGTAATACAAGATACCGCAACTTACACTAAGTTACATTGCTTGCAAGGCTTGTGTGTGATGTTGTATTACCGAGTGGGCCCCGAGATACCTCTCCGTCACGCGGAGTGACAAATCCCAGTCTTGATCCATACTAACTCAACTAACACCTTCGGTGATACCTGTAGAGCATCTTTATAGTCACCCAGTTACGTTGCGACGTTTGATACACACAAAGCATTCCTCCGATGTCAGTGAGTTATATGATCTCATGGTCATAGGAATAAATACTTGACACGCAGAAAACAGTAGCAACAAAATGACACGATCAACATGCTACGTCTATTAGTTTGGGTCTAGTCCATCACGTGATTCTCCCAATGACGTGATCCAGTTATCAAGCAACAACACCTTGTTCATAATCAGAAGACACTGACTATCATTGATCAACTGGCTAGCCAACTAGAGGCATGCTAGGGACGGTGTTTTGTCTATGTATCCACACATGTAAATGAGTCTTCATTCAATACAATTATAGCATGGATAATAAACCATTATCTTGATACAGGAATTATAATAATAACTATACATTTATTATTGCCTCTAGGGCATAATTCCAACAGTCTCCCACTTGCACTAGAGTCAATAATCTAGCCCTCACATCACCATGTGAATTACATTGTAATAAATCTAACACCCATACAGTTCTGGTGTCGATCATGTTTTGGCCGTGGAAGAGGTTTAGTCAGCGGGTCTGCTACATTCAGATCCGTGTGCACTTTGCATATATTTACGTCCTCCTCCTCGACGTAGTCGCGGATGAGGTTGAAGCGTCGTTTGATGTGTCTGGTCTTCTTGTGAAACCTTGGTTCCTTTGCTAAGGCAATGGCACCAGTGTTGTCACAGAACAAGGTTATTGGATCCAGTGCACTTGGCACCACTCCAAGATCCGTCATGAACTGCTTCATCCAGACACCTTCCTTAGCCGCCTCTGAGGCAGCCATGTACTCCGCTTCACATGTAGAATCTGCTACGACGCTTTGCTTGGAACTGCACCAGCTTACTGCACCCCCATTAAGAATAAATACGTATCCGGTTTGCGACTTAGAGTCGTCCGGATCTGTGTCAAAGCTTGCATCAACGTAACCTTTTACGGCGAGCTCTTCGTCACCTCCATACATGAGAAACATCTCCTTAGTCCTTTTCAGGTACTTCAGGATATTCTTGACCGCCGTCCAGTGATCCACTCCTGGATTACTCTGGAACCTACCTGCCATACTTATGGCCAGGCTAACATCCGGTCTAGTGCACAGCATTGCATACATGATAGAGCCTATGGCTGACGCATAGGGGACGGAGCACATATGCTCTCTATCTTCATCAGTTGCTGGGCACTGAGTCTTACTCAATCTCATACCTTGTAACACTGGCAAGAACCCTTTCTTGGACTGTTCCATTTTAAAACTCTTCAAAACTTTATCAAGGTATGTGCTTTGTGAAAGTCCTATCAGGCGTTTTGATCTATCCCTATAGATCTTAATGCCTAGAATGTAAGCAGCTTCTCCTAGGTCCTTCATTGAGAAAATTTTATTCAAGTAACCTTTTATGCTCTCCAAAAGCTCTACGTTGTTTCCAATCAGTAATATGTCATCCACATATAATATTAGAAACGCCACAGAG
This sequence comes from Hordeum vulgare subsp. vulgare, assembly GCF_904849725.1. Classification (NCBI taxonomy): domain Eukaryota; kingdom Viridiplantae; phylum Streptophyta; class Magnoliopsida; order Poales; family Poaceae; genus Hordeum; species Hordeum vulgare. The sequence goes on along the minus strand of NC_058519.1, from coordinate 261,976,464 downwards.
CTCCCACTCACTTTCTTGTAAATACAAGATTCTCCAACCACTTGTATAAACCCAAATGCTTTGATCACCTCATCAAAGCGTTTGTTCCAACTCCGAGATGCTTGCACCAGTCCATAAATGGATCCCTGGATCTTGCACACCTTGTCAGCATTTTTAGGATCGACAAAACCTTCGGGTTGCATCATATACAACTCTTCCTTAAGGAAACCGTGAAGGAACGCCGTTTTGACATCCATCTGCCAGATTTCATAATCGAAAAATGCAGCTATTGCTAACATGATTCTGACGGACTTAAGCATCGCTACGGGAGAGAAAGTCTCATCGTAGTCAATTCCTGGAACTTGTGAAAAACCCTTTGCCACAAGTCGAGCTTTATAAACGGTCACATTACCGTCAGCGTCCGTCTTCTTCTTAAAGATCCATTTGTTCTGAATAGCCTTGCGGCCCTCAGGCAGCATCTCCAAAGTCCACACTTTGTTCTCATACATGGATCCTATCTTGGATTTCATGGCTTCTAGCCATTTGTTGGAATCTGGGCCCACCATTGCTTCTTCATAATTTGCAGGTTCATTGTTGTCTAACAACATGATTGATAAGACGGGATTACCGTACCACTCTGGAGCGGCGCGTGATCTCGTCGACCTGCGTGGTTCAACAGAAACTTGAACTGGAGTTTCATGATCATCATCATTAACTTCCTCCTCAACTGGCGTCGCAATGACAGAGGTTTCCCCTTGCCCTGCGCCACCATCCAGAGGGATGAGAGGTTCGACAACCTCGTCAAGTTCTATCTTCCTCCCACTCATTTCTCTCGAGAGAAACTCCTTCTCGAGAAAAGTTCCGTTCTTAGCAACAAACACTTTGCCCTCGGATTTGAGATAGAAGGTGTACCCAACTGTCTCTTTTGGGTAACCTATGAAGACGCACTTTTCCGCTTTGGGTTCCAGCTTTTCAGGCTGAAGCTTTTTGACATAAGCATCACATCCCCAAACTTCAAGAAACGACAACTTTGGCCTTTTGCCATACCACAGTTCGTATGGTGTCGTCTCAACGGATTTCGATGGTGCCCTATTTAAAGTGAATGCAGCTGTTTCTAATGCATAACCCCAAAACGATAACGGTAAATCAGTAAGAGACATCATAGATCGCACCATTTCTAACAAAGTACGATTACGACGTTCGGACACACCATTACGCTGTGGTGTTCCAGGTGGTGTTAACTGCGAAACAATTCCACATTGTCTTAAGTGAGTACCAAACTCGAAACTCAGATACTCACCCCCACGATCAGACCGTAGGAACTTGATCTTCTTGTTACGATGATTTTCCACTTCACTCTGAAATTGCTTGAACTTTTCAAATGTTTCAGACTTGTGCTTCATCAAGTAGACATAACCATATCTACTTAAATCGTCAGTGAAGGTGAGAAAATAATGATATCCGCCGCGTGCCTCCACGCTCATTGGACCACACACATCGGTAAGTATGATTTCCAACAAGTCACTTGCACGCTCCATTGTTCCGGAGAATGGAGTCTTAGTCATCTTGCCCATGAGGCATGGTTCGCACGTGTCAAGTGAATCAAAGTCAAGTGACTCCAAAAGTCCATCAGCATGGAGTTTCTTCATGCGCTTTACACCAATATGACCCAAGCGGCAGTGCCACAAAAATATGGCGCTATCATTGTTTACTCTAACTCTTTTGGTCTCTATGTTATGTATATGCGTATCTTTATCATGATTCAATATGAACAATCCTCTCACATTCGGTGCATGACCATAAAAGATGTTACTCATAGAAATAGAACAACCATTATTCTCAGACTTAAAAGAGTAACCGTCTCGCAATAAACAAGATCCAGATATAATGTTCATGCTCAACGCAGGCACTAAATAACAATGATTTAAGTTCACCACTAATCCCGATGGTAGTTGAAGTGACACTGTGCCGACGGCGATTGCATCAACCTTGGAACTGTTTCCTACGCGCATCGTCACTTCGTCTTTCGCCAGCCTTCGTCTATTCCGCAGTTCCTGCTTCGAGTTGCAAATGTGAGCAACAGAACCGGTATCGAATACCCACGCACTACTACGAGAGCCGGTTAAGTACACATCAATAACATGTATATCAAATATACCTGATTTTTCTTTGCCCGCCTTCTTATCTGCCAGATACTCGGGGTAATTGCGCTTCCAGTGACCCATACCCTTGCAATAGAAGCACTCTGTTTCAGGCTTAGGTCCAGCCTTGGGTTTCTTCGGCGGATTGGCAACAGGCTTGCCGCTCTTCTTCGAATTGCCCTTCTTGCCTTTGCCGTTTCTCTTGAAACTAGTGGTCTTGCTCACCATCAACACTTGATTCTCTTTACGGAGTTCAGACTCTGCGACTTTCAGCATCGCAAACAACTCGCCGGGAGACTTGTTCAGCCCTTGCATGTTGTAGTTCAACACAAAGCCTTTATAGCTTGGCGGCAGTGATTGAAGGATTCTGTCAGTGATAGCTTCTTGCGGGAGTTCAATCCCCAGTTCAGCTAGACGGTTTGAGTACCCAGACATTTTGAGCACATGTTCACTGACAGACGAGTTTTCCTCCATCTTGCAAGCATAGAATTTATCGGAGGTATCATACCTCTCGATCCGGGCGTTTTTCTGAAAGATAAACTTCAACTCCTGGAACATCTCAAATGCTCCATGACGCTCAAAGCGACGTTGAAGTCCCGGCTCCAAGCCATACAAGACTGCACATTGAACTATTGAGTAGTCCTCCTTACGTGTTAACCAAGCGTTCTTAACATCCTGATCAGCCGTAGCGGGTGGTTCATCTCCTAGCGCAGCATTAAGGACATAATCCTTCTTTCCAGCTTGTAAGATTAGGTTAAGATTACGAGCCCAGTCTACAAAGTTGCTTCCATCATCTTTCAACTTAGCTTTCTCTAGGAACGTATTAAAATTCAGGATGACACTTGCGTGAGCCATGATCTACAACACAAATATATTCAAAGTGGACTTAGACTATGTTCAAGATAATTAGAGTTCAACTTAATCAAATTATACGCTAAACTCCCACTCAAAAAGTACATCTCTCTAGTCATTTGAGTGGTTCATGATCCACTTACACTATCCCAAGTCCGATCATCACGTGAGTCGAGAGTAGTTTCAATGGTAAGCATCCCTATGCTAATCATATCAACTATATGATTCATGATCGATCTTTCGGTCTCATGTGTTCCGAGGCCATGTCTGCACATGCTAGGCTCTTCAAGCTTAACCCGAGTGTTCCGCTTGCGCAACTGTTTTGCACCCGTTGTATGTGAACGTTGAGTCTATCACACCCGATCATCACGTGGTGTCTCGAAACGACGAACTGTAGCAACGGTGCACAGTCGGGGAGAACATAATTTCGTCTTGAAATTTTAGTGAGAGATCACCTCATAATGCTACCGTCGATCTAAGCAAAATAAGGTGCATAAAAGGATTAACATCACATGCAATTCATAAGTGACATGATATGGCCATCATCACGTGCTTCTTGATCTCCATCACCAAAGCACCGGCACGATCTTCTTGTCACCGGCGCCACACCATGATCATCCATCAATGTGTCGCCATCGGGGTTGTCATGCTACTTATGCTATTACTACTAAAGCTACACCCTAGCAAAATAGTAAACGCATCTGCAAGCACAAATATGTTAGTATAAAGACAACCCTATGGCTCCTGCCGGTTGCCGTACCATCGACGTGCAAGTCGATATTTCTATTACAACATGATCATCTCATACATCCAATATATCACATCACATCATTGGCCATATCACATCACAATCATACCCTGCAAAAACAAGTTAGACGTCCTCTAATTTTGTTGTTGCAAGTTAGAGGGGAACGTCGCATGGGAAACAAAAATATTCCTACGCGCACAAAGACCTATCATGGTGATGTCCATCTACGAGAGGGGATGAGTGATCTACGTACCCTTGTAGATCGTACAGCAGAAGCGTTAGAGAACGCGGTTGATGTAGTGGAACGTCCTCACGTCCCTCGATCCGCCCCGCGAACAATCCCGCGATCAGTCCCACGATCTAGTACCGAACGGACGGCACCTCCGCGTTCAGCACACGTACAGCTCGACGATGATCTCGGCCTTCTTGATCCAGCAAGAGAGACAGAGAGGTAGAAGAGTTCTCCGGCAGCGTGACGGCACTCCGGAGGTTGGTGATGATCTCGTCTCAGCAGGGCTCCGCCCGAGCTCCGCAGAAACGCGATCTAGAGGAAAAACTATGGAGGTATGTGGTCGGGCAGCCGTGAGAAAGTCGTCTCAAATCTGCCCTAAAAGCCCCAATATATAGGAGGAGGGAGGGGGACCTTGCCTTGGGGTCCAAGGGATCCCCAAGGGGTCGGCCGAGCCAGGGGGGAGGACTCTCCCCCCCCAAACCGAGTCCTACTTGGTTTGGTGGGAGGGAGTCCTTCCCCCTTCCCACTTCTTCCTTTTTTTTCTTTCCTTTGATTTTTTCTCTCTTGGCGCATAGGGGATTGGTGGGATGTCCCACCAGCCCACTAAGGGCTGGTGTGACCCCCCAAATGCCTATGGGCTTCCCCGGAGTGGGTTGCCCCCCTCCGGTGAACTCCCGGAACCCATTCGTCATTCCCGGTAACTCCGAAAACCTTCCGGTAATCAAATGAGGTCATCCTATATATCAATCTTCGTTTCCGGACTATTCCGGAAACCCTCGTGACGTCCGTGATCTCATCCGGGACTCCAAACAACATTCGGTAACCAACCATATAACTCAAATACGCATAAAACAACGTCGAACCTTAAGTGTGCAGACCCTGCGGGTTCGAGAACTATGTAGACATGACCCGAGAGACTCCTCGGTCAATATCCAATAGCGGGACCTGGATGCCCATATTGGATCCTACATATTCTACGAAGATCTTATCGTTTGAACCTCAGTGCCAAGGATTCGTATAATCCCGTATGTCATTCCCTTTGTCCTTCGGTATGTTACTTGCCCGAGATTCGATCGTCAGTATCCGCATACCTATTTCAATCTCGTTTACTGGCAAGTCTCTTTACTCGTTCCGTAATACAAGATCCCGCAACTTACACTAAGTTACATTGCTTGCAAGGCTTGTGTGTGATGTTGTATTACCGAGTGGGCCCCGAGATACCTCTCCGTCACACGGAGTGACAAATCCCAGTCTTGATCCATACTAACTCAACTAACACCTTCGGAGATACCTGTAGAGCATCTTTATAGTCACCCAGTTACGTTGCGACGTTTGATACACACAAAGCATTCCTCCGATGTCAGTGAGTTATATGATCTCATGGTCATAGGAATAAATACTTGACACGCAGAAAACAGTAGCAACAAAATGACACGATCAACATGCTACGTCTATTAGTTTGGGTCTAGTCCATCACGTGATTCTCCCAATGACGTGATCCAGTTATCAAGCAACAACACCTTGTTCATAATCATAAGACACTGACTATCATTGATCAACTGGCTAGCCAACTAGAGGCATGCTAGGGACGGTGTTTTGTCTATGTATTTACACATGTAAATGAGTCTTCATTCAATACAATTATAGCATGGATAATAAACCATTATCTTGATACAGGAATTATAATAATAACTATACATTTATTATTGCCTCTAGGGCATAATTCCAATAAAAGGTAGAGTTGTCAAAAACACTTCACCAGCTACGTTGATAGGCCAACAGACCCTTGATCAGTTAAACACTCTCGAGCCTGATCCTTTGTGTCCACGATACTTCAAAGGGTATAATATGGAACACGCCTGGACTCACAAGTCATGCTTATGGGATCTGCCTTACTTCAAAGACCTCCTTTGCCCACACAACATCGACATGATGCACACTGAAAAGAATATTGCGGAGGCCATTCTGGGTATATTGTTCGACATGGAGGGGAAGTCAAAAGATAATCCTAAGGTTAGAATCGACCTGGAGGCTCTATGTGGTAGACCGTTGCAAATATTGTGACAACGGAAAGGAAAGGAAAGCATAGCGAAGCCAAAGGCATGGTTCAATCTTGAAAGGCCAGCTATGAGGGAAATGCTATTGTGGGTGAAAATGCGGTTGATGTTCCCCGATGGGTATGCTGCGAATCTAAAGAGGGGAGCGAGTCTTTAGAAATTGAAAATATTTGGTTTCAAGAGTCATGATTGGCACATATGGATTGAGCGAGTAATGCCGGTGATGTTGCGTGGCTTTATCCCTGAGGATGAATGGCTAGTACTCGCATAACTGAGCTATTTCTTTCGTTCTCTTTGTGCGAAAGAACTATCGCCTGGCGTGTTAGATGAAATGGAAGAGTTGGTGACGGAGTTGATCTGCAAATTAGAAAAGATCTTTCCATCAGGCTTCTTTAATCCAATGCAACATTTGATTTTGCATCTCCCGACCGAGGCAAGAATGGGGGGGCCCGTTCAAAATCGATGGTGCTACTTGATACGTTTCCGTCGTATCTACTTTTCCGAACTCTTTTGCCCTTGTTTTGGACTCTAATTTGCATTATTTGAATGGAACTAACCCGGACTGACGTTGTTTTTAGCAGAATTGCCATAGTGTTGTTTTTGTGCAGAAATAAAAGTTCTCAAAACGTCCTGAAAATTTACGGCGATGTTTTCTAGAATAAAAGAAAAATACCTTCACAAAGATCCACCGGAGGGGGCGTGCTAGTGGGCCACAAGCCCAGAGGCCACGACCACCCCCTATGGTTGTGCCGTGCAGGCTTGTGGGACCCACGTGGCACTACCGCCCCCAATCTCAGATCTATATCTTCCGTTTCACCTGGAAAAAAAATCGGAGAGAAGGTTTCATCACGTTTTGCAATACCGAGGCGCCGCCACATCCTGTTCTTCATCTGGATGGCAGATCTGGAGTCCGTTCCGGGCTCCGGAGAGGGGAAATCATCGCCATCGTCATCATCAACCTTTCTCCATCGACAATTGCATGATGCTCTTCATCGTTCATGAGTAATCGCATCGTAGGCTTGCTGGACGGTGATGAGTTGGATGAGATCTATCATGTAATCGAGTTAGTTTTTGACGGGGATTGATCCCTAGTATCCACTATGTTCTAGATTGATGTTGCTACTACTTGGCTATGCTTAATGCTTGTCACTAGGGCCCGAGTGCCATGATTTCAGATTTGAACCTATTATGTTGTCGCCAATATATGTGTGTTTTAGAACCTATCTTGCAAGTTGTAGTCACCTACTATGTGTTATGACCCGGCAACCCCGGAGTGACAATAGCCGGAACCACTCCCGGAGATGACCATAGTATGAGGAGTTCATGTATTCACCACGTGTTAATGCGTTGGTCCGGTTATTTATTAAAAGGAGAACCTTAATATCCTGTAGTTTCCATTAGGACCCCGCTGCCACGGGAGGGATGGACAATAGATGTCATACAAGTTCTTTTCCCTAAGCACGTATGACTACATACATAATACATGCCTACATTAGATTGACGAACGAGAGCTAGCCACATATCTCTCCGTGTTATAGCTGTTACATGATGAATCACATCCATCCACTCTTCCATCACCGATCCACTACCTACGAGTCTTTTACTACTGGTCCTCGCTATGTTACTTTTCCTAGGCTTGTCCCTTGCTACAAAAGGAATTGGGCCACTTTGCTGCTGCTGTCACTACTGCTGTTACTTGTTACTTTGCTGCTGCTTTTACTTGTTACTTTGTTGTTGCTGTCACTACTGCTATTACTTGTTACTCCGCTATTACTTGTTGCAAGACTTTGTTGGCGCTAACATCCCGTCAATAAGGCTTTTTCTGGCGCCGTTGCCGGGGATTGTCAAAGCTTTTTCTGGCACTGTTGCTATCGTAATACCTTGCTACTGATATTTTGCTTGCGGACACTAATCTTTCAGGTGTCGTTGAATTGACAACTCAGCTGCTAATACTTGAGAATATTCTTTAGCTTCCCCTTGTGAGCGAATCAATAAATTTGGGTTGAATACTCTACCCTCGAAAACTGCTGCGATCCCATACGCTTGTGGGACATCAAGGCTTTTTTTGGCGCCGTTGCCGGGGAGGCACAACTATATTCTCTAAGTCACTTGGGATTGACGTCTGTGGATCACTATGAGGAATCCGAAAGATCCAAGAACTAAAATCCTACCTTCCACTACGAGGAGAGGTAAGGAACTGCCATCTAGATCTGCACTTGATTCACCTTCAGTTTTGAGTAAGTTTCCGACTTCGCCTCCTGCTAGAAATCTTGATATGTCGCCTGTCCTTGATGATGCTACTTCTGCTGCCCATGATGCTTATGATGCTATGCTTGATACTATGCGTGATGATGCTATGCTTGATACTATGCCTGATGATGCTATGCTTGATACTGCTTTGCCACTAGGTGCATTCCTTGATGCACATATTGCTAGAGTTGCTGCTAGATGTGATGATACTTCTGAAACTTCTGATACTATTGATGTAGAACCTGCTACTATTCCTGAATTTCCTGATACGCGCTAAGTTATGGAGGGAGAGATAGCTGAACATTTTCTTGCATGTAAGGATAACTATGATGTTGAGAAACTTCTGCGCAAGTGGAAAGAAAAATCTCTGAACGCTAGGATGAAATACGACCCGAAGTTTGCCACTTCGCCTATCTTTGTGACCGATAAGGATTATGAATTCTCTGTCGTCCCTGAGTTAATCATTTTTGTCGAATCTGATCCCTTTCACGGTTACGAGTCTGAAACAGTTGTAGCCCATCTTACCAAACTGCATGATATAGCCACCCTATTCACTAGTGAGGAAAAGATCCGCCACTACTATATGCTCAAGCTGTTTCCTTTCTCGCTAAAGGATGATGCTAAGACCTGGTTCACTTCTCTTGCTCCTAGTGGTGTGCGTAGCCCCCAAGATATGGTCTACTACTTCTCTGGAAAATATTTCCCTACCCATAAGAAACAAGCTGCCTTGCAGGAAATATACAACTTTGCTTTGCCTGATCACCCTCTTGAGAAGAATGAGATACTTGATATCTTCTATGATGGACTTACTAATGCTTCTAAAGACCACTTAGATAGTTTTGCCGGTAGTGGTTTTAGGGAACGAACTGGAGAACAAGCTGAGATTCTGTTGAACAACATCTTGTGCAATGAGAATGCTTGGACTATTCCCGAACCACCTCCTAAGACAACTCCAAAGAAAGGAGGTATTCTATTCCTCAGTCCTGAAGATATGCAAGAAGCCAAGAAATCAATGCGAGAGAAAGGCATTAAATCTGAAGATGTCAAAAATCTACCACCTGTCGAAGAGATCCATGGTCTCGATAACCCGATACAGGTAGTAGAAGTAAATTCTCTGCGTAGGTTCAATGAGAGTGATATTCCTTATGATAAACCTGCTAGCTTATGCCTGGAAGAATTTGATAACTTTGTTGTCAAACAACAAAGTTTCAATGATTATGTTAGCAGACAATTGGAAAAGAATGCTTGTATGCTTAGTCATTTAAGTGCTTGTGAGGACAAAAATGTCAATGATCTTATGCTTTTAAGTAAGCATGCCTCTATGGCTACTACTCAGGTAGAACAAGTACTTAAAGCTCAAAATGACTTGCTCAATGAGTTGAATGACAATTTCGTCAAAGTCGTCACTAGAGGCGGTAGAATGACCCAGGAACCTTTGTATCCTGAGGGTCATCCGAAGAGAATTGAACAAGATTCTCAAGGAGTTAGCACTGATGCACCTAGTCATCCTAGAAAGAAGAAGAAATACGATAGGAACCTGCACGCTAGCAACCCTATTGCTGCTACACCTAAGAGTCCAAACGATGTCTCTGTCTCTGATGCTGAAACACAATCTGGTGATGAACATGATCCTAATGATGATATCAATAGTGATGTTCATGATGACGCTCAACCTAGCAATGAAAAGGATGTGGAGATTGAACCTAGTGTTGATCTTGATAACCCACAGCCTAAGAACAAGAGATACAATAAGAATGACTTCGCTGCTAGGAAGCATGGTAAAGAAAGGGAGCCGTGGGTTCAAAAACCTATGCCCTTTCCTCCTAAACCATCCAAGAAAAAGGATGATGAGGATTTTGAGCGATTCGTTGAGATGATCAGACCTGTCTTTCTGCAGATGCGTTTGACGGATATGATCAAGATGTCTCCGTATGCTAAGCACATGAAAGATATTGTAACTAATAAGAGAAGGATACCTGATCTTGATATCTCCCCCATGCTTGCAAAATTACACTTTCAAGGGTGGAACTCCAAAGAAACTAGGTGATCCTGGTGTGCCCACTATACCTTGCTCCATTAAAGGCAACTATGTTAGAACTGCGTTATGCGACCTTGGAGCCGGTGTTAGTGTTATGCCTCTCTCCCTTTATCATAGACTTGAACTGGATAAGTTCACACCAACTGAACTCTCTCTACAAATGGCCGACAAATCAACTGCTTTCCCTATCGGCATTTGCGAGGATGTGCCTATTGTGGTTGCCAACGTCACTATCTTAACAGACTTTGTTATCTTGGATATTCATGAGGACGATGCCATGGCGGTCATCCTCGGAAGACCCTTTTTAAACACTCTTGGGGCTGTTATAGATTGCAACAAAGGCAATGTCACTTTCCATCTCAACGGTAATGACCATACGGTGCACTTTCCGAAGAAACAATATCGAGTACATTGCATCAATGCTATCGAAAAGACTTCATCGATTCTTATTGGGAGCTTTGAATGCCTTATTCCTCGTGTCAAGATGAATTATGATTTTCTTGTTGGGGAAATACACATCCCCATTGAGGTGACCTTGTGACCATTCAAAAATTCTCCGTTCTCTTTTGCGATTCGAAAAAGTTTGTCGAAGAGGCTTGATCAACCTCACTGATGGATTTCTTTCGATGACCATGAAATGGATGAATCGAGGAGTCACAAACCTCTATTCCGAGCTTTCACCTTTGGTTGCTTAGAAGAAAAATGATAGATTTAGTTTCGTTTTCCCTATTTTCTGTTTTAGCATGCGGTAGAAAAGTACCCCGAAAATAAAAGTTCTTCGAACGCTGTGAAAATCTAGTATGATTTTTTCTGGAATATTTGAAAAATACTGGGACAAAGAGTTTGTTTGGGGGCCACACAAGTGGGCCACAAGCCCTAGGGACGTGGGCACCCCCCTGGCCGTGCCACCCAGGCTTGCGGGGCCCACAAGCACCCCCTCCACTCATTCTTGCTCCCATCTGGTTCTCCTACCTCCAGAAAAAATCGTTTCGCAGCTCAAACCCGTGTTCTTGCTCCTCTTGCTGGGGTTTTCGATTTCTTTGATCAAATCACCGTTCTCCGAACTGTTTTGGGGAAATTACTCCTTGGTAAGGGACTCATCCATTGGTCCAATTAGTTTTTGCTCTAGTGCCTTATACTCCGCGTATCTTTGCTGCCTTGGTGACCATGTTCTTGAGCTTTGTATGCTGATTTAGGCTGGTCCCAAGTAGTTTTGATGCACAATATGGTCTCTAGGCATTTGTGGGAGTAGTTGCTATGAGTTTCGTTGAGCCTTGTTCACTTCTCCTTAGAATCACTACAAAATTCAGAAATTTTTAGAGATAGAAAAGGGAAAAAGATGAGGAGGTTCTTGAGAGGCTCTTCAAGTCGTGACCCCAAGGATGATAGGAGCGAGAAGAAGGCCAAGTATCCGGTCCCTCGAGTCGCAGAAGTTCGCGCGTGCGAATGGCCAAGCAACGCGTTCTTGCGCACCACTGGAATTTATGAGGACTTTTATCACTTGGTGGAAAACGCAGGCCTTACCGCCTTCGTTGAAGATAGGTGTTCGCAATACCTCCTCCTCACTAATATCTTCGTACAAAGCTTTAACTTCTATCCGAGGAAGAATCCTCCTATGGTTTAGTGAAAACTTTATGATGTCCCCCAGGGCATGTCACTCCAGGATTTTTGCAATGTTTGCAAATTACCTTATGTTGGGGATATTCATGAACCTCGTCCACGGGACTTGGAAGCTTTTATCGGTACAATTGCTGTAGGAGAGGAGAGAGGAGTGTCTTGCGCTAGAGTTACTAGCATTCATTTTCCCGTGCGTCGGTACTTCTCACTATTTGTGGGAAACTGTTTGATTGGCCGTGGGAAAGCTAGGTCACTTAGTTCCCCAGATCTTGCGGTCTTCCGCGAAGCCCTTTATAATGATAAAACTTATAGCTTGGGCGCTATAGTAGCTCAATGGTTCACCCTTAACCGTGTAAAGGCGTTGTCTATGGAGGTATCTATGCTACTCGTCTTGCTAGACACTTTGAGATACCCATTAGACTGGAGGAGGAAGAAGAGGTTCTTCTTCCCGAGATATATCTAGATTACGATAGCATGGTTCGCCATGACTTTCTTGATAGAGATATAGGTGGAAGTATGATTTATAACCTAGTATTTAGTGAAGGTACTCGTGAGACTATTACTTTGCCAGCTCCTTCTTTGTTCTATCTTCATGCAGGCAGGTACACTATTATGCCCTCGGACATCTATGCATATTGGGGCTTGGCCCAACCACAGGTGCCCTTGCCCGAGCCGCCAATCGAATACCAGACGCCAGTTTATCAGTGGGAGCCGAAGGAGCTCACACAGCAGTGGCATCCTCAGTCCACTTTGGAGTACCCCGGAGCTGGTTATTTCCCTCCTTCGGGTAGACCAACTTAGGCCAAAAGCCTAAGCTTGGGGGAGTACGTGTTCTCACCGACTTTACATTTTTGCTTATGCTTTCACTTTGTTAGCCGGTGTTCACACTTTGCCACTATATCATCCATGCTAGTTTATTTTCTTTTTCTCATTTTCTTTTCGTGTGTCTGTCTAGTTTGAGAAAAAACCAAAAATATTTTCTTTCTCTTCTTTTGCTTGTTGGGAGCTTTCTAGTATAGATAGTTTTCTTTTTCTTTGGGTCAAGGTAGAAGATATAGGTTACAATGTTTAGTGGCTCTTGCATGCATACCTGTTTAGCTTTCGAAGAGCCATATTACCTTGTCTTCTCCTTTGTGTTTGCCTGCAGATTCTAGCTTTAGTTTAATGCATGAGCACGCTTATTATTGTTCACGTCGTTCGCTCGTGCAAGTGAAGGCAATAATGACGATATATGATGAAGTGACTGAGCGTGGAAAAGCTGGTATGAACTCGATCTATTTTGTTTTTGTAAATATGACTAGCTCATCATGCCTGATTCAGCTTTGTTGTGAGAGAAACATGTTTGCAATGACAACTTAGAGATCATAGTTTCTTATGCCATGCTTACTTAGCTAGGAGCTTATAATGGTTTGTCTTTGATGCCCACTTGAATGTTGAGATAACTATGATGTAGTATGATAGGATGGTATCCTCCTTTGAATGTTTCAAGTGGCCTGACTTGGCGCATGTTCACGCATGTAGTTGAAACAAAATCAACATAGCCTCTATGATATTCATGTTCATGGTGATTTATGTCCTACTCATGCCTGCACTCAATATTAGTTAGTCTCAATGCATTTTGATGACTGTTGTCGCTCTCTAGTTGGTCGCTTCCCAGTTTTTTCTAGCATTCACTTCTACTAAGCGGGAATACTGCTTGTGCATCCACCTCCATAAACCCAACGTTTTGCCATATGAGTCCACCATACCTATCTATATGCGGTATCTACCTGCCGTTCCAAGTAAATTTGCATGTGCCACTCTCCAAATCTTCAAGAAATAATTTGTTTTACATGGCCGAACCGTTCATGTGGTGACAAGGGGCTATTAGTATCTTCCATGCTAGGCGTGTTATCATCGATATGTGTTTATTCACTATCATTCACGATAAAGGGGTCGGTAATTGGAATTCCCGGTTCCATGCTCAAATCGAAAAGATAATTGCAAACAAAACTCCCCCAGGATTGATGTTGGTATGGACGGTACCCGAGGATTCGGCTAGCCGTGGAGTGTGATTGATTGGTGGTGGGGGAGTCAAAACTTTACTTTTCTGTTTGGGAACCGCCTATAGCATGTGTAGCGTGGAAGATGTTGAGAACTCTTAGTCATTGCATTGGCAATGAAAGCTTGCCACCCAAAATTATTATCTCTGTTTTCAAAGCTTGAGCTCTAGCACCTCTGCAAATCAATGCTTTCCTCTGCGAAGGGCCTGTCTATTTATGTTCCTGTTGAGTCATCCTCCTCTTATAAAAGCACCAATTAGAGAGCACCCCTATCATTTTTATGCTTTTCTTTTAACTGTGTTGTGTATGACTATGACTGGATCTTCATTGCCATGAATTACAATGTTTAGTCAGCCCTTGGTCTTTGAAGGTGCTCTGCATTTATGTTTTGCGGTCTCACAAAGAGCTAGCGAGATACCATCTATTTGTACTGCTTCATGTTGTTTTGATTGAAGTGCTGACACTTGAGGCTTATTATTATTTGCTCGCTAGTTGATTATGCCATTGATATGAGTTTACCGTGAGACCTAGATGTCATTTGCTTATGTGGTTTGATTGTGATCTTGCTGAAATTCTGGTTGTGAATTAGACATAGTTGCAACAACAAGATCAAACAGAGTTTGTCAAATTTTCCTTTTGTCTCTCTCAGTTTGTCAACTAAGTTGCTTGAGGACAAGCAAGGCTTTAAGCTTGGGGGAGTTGATACGTCTCCATCGTATCTACTTTTCCGAACACTTTTGCCCTAGTTTTGGACTCTAATTTGCATGATTTGAATGGAACTAACCCGGACTGACGCTGTTTTCAGCAGAATTGCCATATTGTTATTTTTGTGCAGAAACAAAAGTTCTCGGAACGTCCTGAAAATTTACGGAGATTTTTTCTGGAATAAAAGAAAAATACCTGCGCAAAGATCCACTGGAGGGGGTGTGCCAGTGGGCCACAAGCCCACAGGCCGCGGCCACCCCCTATGGTCGCGTTGTGCAGGTTTGTGGGCCCTCGTGCCACTACCGCCCCCAATCTCAGCTCTATACCTTCCGTTTCTCCTGGAAAAAAATCGGAGAGAAGGTTCCATCGCGTTTTGCGATACGGAAGCGCCGCCACATCCTGTTCTTCATCTGGAGGCAGATCTGGAGTCCGTTTCGGGCTCCGGAGAGGGGAAATCGTCGCCATTGTCATCATCAACCTTTCTCCATTGACAATTCCATGATGCTCTTCATCGTTCGTGAGTAATCTCATCGTAGGCTTGTTGGACGGTGATGAGTTGGATGAGATCTATCATGTAATCGAGTTAGTTTTTGACGGGGATTGATCCCTAGTATCCACTATGTTCTAGATTGATGTTGCTATTACTTGGCTATGCTTAATTCTTGTCACTAGGGCCCGAGTGCCATGATTTCAGATCTGAACCTATTATGTTGTCGCCAATATATGTGTGTTTGAGATCCTATCTTGCAAGTTGTAGTCACCTACTATGTGTTATGACCCGGCAACACCGGAGTGACAATAGCCGGGACCACTCCCGGAGATGACCATAGTATGAGGAGTTCAAGTATTCACCGCGTGTTAATGCATTGGTCCGGTTCTTTATTAAAAGGAGAACCTTAATATCCCGTAGTTTCCATTAGGACCCCGCTGCAATGGAAGGGATGGACAATAGATGTCATGCAAGTTCTTTTCCCTAAGCACGTATGACTACATACGGAATACATGCCTACATTATATTGACGAACGAGAGCTAGCCACATATCTCTCCGTGTTATAGCTGTTACATGATGAATCACATCCGTCCCACTCATCCATCACCGATCCACTGCCTACGAGTCTTTTACTACTGGTCCTCGCTACGTTACTTTGCCTAGGCTTGTCCCTTGCTACAAAAGGGATTGGGCCACTTTGCTGCTGTTGTCACTAGTGTTGTTACTTGTTCCTTTGCTACTGCTATCACTATTGCTGTTACTTGTTACTCCACTGTTACTTGTTGCAAGACTTTGTTGGCGCTAACATCCCGTCAACAAGGCTTTTTCTAGCGCCGTTGCCGGGAATTGTCAAAGCTTTTTCTGGCACCGTTGCTATCGTACTACCATGCTACTGAAACTTTGCTTGCATACACTAATCTTTCAGGTGTGGTTGAATTGACAACTCAGCTGCTAATACTTGAGAATATTTTTTAGTTCCCCTTGTGAGCGAATCAATAAATTTGGGTTGAATACTCTGCCCTCGAAAACTGTTGCGATCCCATACGCTTGTGGGACATCACTACTCAACTGAGAGGATGCAGAAGACGCTTCGAGCTAAGTGTAAAAATAAACATAGGATTGAAGCATCGATGGCCGAGGCATTCATTACTGAGGAGGCGGCAAACTTCATGACAGCATACTACGAAGCCAAAAATCATCATTTGCAAACCCGAAGCCTCGGTACAATGATGGCGATCCAAAAAAGTTCGATCCAACCTTAGCCTATTCAAAGGTAAGCTCGCACCATCCGGTGCTTCGAAAGGGAAATCGTTGGGTGTCGAAGAATGGCGGCCGTACATCGAGTAAGTTCTCGGTAAATTATTGTTCCGCAACTTCTAATTGCTTTCAACTACTCTTATTCCCGGATATTTGATATAGTCGATACCTCGCCGAATTCTCGGATGGAGCGGTCATCGAAAAGGATTCCGTCGAAGAGTATGAGCTTCTCGCAAAGCATGGAGGCGACTGTCCCAGTTTCATCTCTTGGTTCAAACAAAGGGTAATTAATTACCGTTAAGAGCCCATTTGATTTCTTGGTCTAATTTGCGGCTAATGCATCCATTCTTTCGTATTAAACTTGTAGGCTGATGCAGACTCTATGGACGCCGAGTTGAGACAAGTCGCTAATGGTTTTGACTATAAGGTCCATTCATTTGAAAAATACAACATCAACCGGTATCACTTTCGTACCTTTGGCAAAGATTTATCTATGCCCGACCTGAAGACTAAAAATTGTTCTGTCTCTGCTATCGGCGAAGGAGGCACCGAGTATTATGGAAGAGTTGAAGCAATTTATGAACTTCTATTCTATGGTGAAAACCCACCGACCTTCGTAGTCTTCAAATGTTATTGGTTTGAGATGAGGGAGACTAGAAGGACTCATGAACATATAGGACTAGTCGAAATCAACCAAAACACCCACTTAAATGTTCCCGATGTCTATATTACGACTCAACAGGCGACACAAGTTTTCTATCTACCGTGGGCCTGCCAAACTGATCCAAATCTCAATGGTTGGGATGTTGTTTATGAAGTGCCACCACATTTTAGACCACCTACCCTCAATGAAGAGGATTACGTGGCCGCGGGAGAGGTAGGGCGGTGGCTGCCATACCTTCTGAGGTGGAGGCTACACGGTCTCCGCCAGCACCACAAGATGATTCACCTGAGAACATGACTTCTAGGGTGGATTCATCTGAGGTGGAGGCTACATGGTGTACAGTTCACGAGCCTCGGGCCGACGAGCCTCAGGTCGACGAGCCTTCGACCCACGAGACTCGTGTCCCAGAGGCTTTGTTCCAGGTGACTCCAGAGCAAAGCAGGGATGAGGGTACGTCCCAGAGACCCAGTGGGATACCTGGGCTGAGCCAAGTGGCCATGCTGGTAGCGACGAGGAGCTGGGTAAGGTGGATACCATCTACCAGCGTGCTAGTTCGGGGCTCCCGCTCGTGCCGGCGAGCCCCGAGGAGAGGTACTCGACTAGGCCAAATGGGGACAAGTAAGTTAATTTACTCTTATTTAACCTTTTGCATTCACGTTTTCTCAAATATCTAAAGGTGTCCGCTGGTTTGGCTTTAATTTGTCATACCGTAGGGGTTGGATTGTTGCCAAGGGTGTCTGCAAGCCCAAGAGCGTCCTTGGTGTGATTTGCCGTCAAAACATCCCAGGGTTTGTTACGTTGCACGGTCGGGAGCGAGAGGTAGGAATGACCTGGGAGCACTACTTGGGTGCCCCGGCCCCGCCGGAGGTGGAGATCGACGGTGTTTTGTGCCACACGAGGGCCAACATGGTGAGCCGACAGTTCTGCGTAATTTCTCCAAGATGACCTATTCTACCTAACTTAGCTATTAGATGGACTATACTTAGCTAAGTTCTCTCCGAAATAACCTATATATATACTTCTTCATCTAGTATTATTCTTCTAACTTTCTTATTTGTCATTTTGCAGATTACATTCACTTCACGGGAAGCTTGGATTATATTGATAGATTGCTTGAAGATGATTTCTTGTACCATGGCTTCATGGAAGCTTGTATTGAAACTATTCTAGTATATGGATATATATGAAACTTTGTATGCATGTGGATGAAACTGGTGTAATATATGGTTTGGTACGGATGCAACTTGCATAATATGTATGGACTATGGATGAAAGTTATTTTAATATGCTTATGAGTATGAAAACAGATTTATTTTTGTCAAAGTTATTTTAATATCCTGATTATTGTGAAAATTTCTGGATATAATAAGAAATAAAATAAAAAGGGGCTGGTTCCCCCTTTTGCCGTCTGCCCCCACATGGCAAAGGGGGGAGGGCAGACGACAAAGAGGGGAGAGAGTGGCTGGTTCCCCCCCTTTGCCGTCTGCCATCACATGGCAAAGGGGGCAGGGCAGACGACAAAGAGGGGAGAGAGAGGGGCTGGTTCCCCCCTTTGCCGTCTGCCCCACACGGCAAAGGGGGGAGGGAAGACGACAAAGAGGGGAGAGAGAGGGGCTTAGTTCCCCCCCCCTTTGCCGTCAGCCCCCTCATGACAAAGGGGGGAGGGCAGACGACAAAGAGGGGAGAGAGAGGGGCTGGTTCCCCCTTTGTCGTCCACCCCTTCATGGAAAAGGGGGGAAGGCAGACGGCAAAGACGGGAGACCTGCCGTTAACACTTAATGGGACCCTTGGTGTATCTGTCGTCCCATTTAATTTGCCGTCTGCCCCCTCATGGCAAAGATTCTTTGCCATCCGCTTTACAAAAGCAGACGGCAAATAACCTCTTCACCGTTTTTTTTGCCGTCTGCTGACCGACGGCAAAGAATTTGCCATTCGTGGTTCCCCCTTTGCCGTCAGCCATGGCAGACGGCAAAATTATAAATTGCAGTAGTGCTACTTGGGTGCCCCGGCCCTGCCGGAGGTGGGGATCGACGTTGTTTTGTGCCACACGAGGGACGACATGGTGATCCGACAGTTCTGGGTGATTTATCCTTCACACAATTATAAATCAACCATAGCTAGTTATTGTACTAATTGGTGTTGTCTCGTTTGCAGACCTACTACAGGTGTGAGGAGGGATATGAGGAGGACGCGGCAAAGGTTATCGAAACCGAATGTAGTCGCCTACTTCAAAACTTCCGGCACAAGGCTCGGGTGCAGGCTGTTCGAGACTACTATGCCACGCGGCGTATTAGGAAGGACAAGGAGAAGTGCCGTGATTCTAAGATGGAGAAGGAGAATTACATGAAGGTAATTACATATTATTAAGGCTTTGTAGTTAGTTTCCTTGATTTAGTTCTTACGCGCTCAAATTTCTCTTTATTAACTTAGGTGCCCCCGAGATGGTGTGTGGATAAGATAGATTGTTGGGAGGCCTTGGTGGATCAGTGGTGCGCTGAACCGTGGGAGGCTAGCCACAACAACGCCAAGGAGAGGCGTGGCAAAATGGTTGGTGTGCCAGACCATCAAGGGAGCGTGAACTTAATCCAATTTGGCGAGAACTGGGTATGTGGTTTGCTTCATGCCTCATGCAACTCATTCTTAATGCTATCTTGAGCCCTTTACTAATACAATTTTCCTCTCTCTCTCTTTTAGGCGTGTCACAATAAGACAGAGGTGCCACATATGTACGACCTGTATGCGATGGCCCATACTGCCTCGTACAAGAAGGTCAAGGCATTCTTTGAGTCTGACCTCGAGCATCCAGAAAACTTCACCAACATCTCCTCCCACCACAAGATCGTGAAGTACAATGATCACGGGAAGGCGAGGAAAGGGGAGGACTTTGACCCGAGCGAGGGGCCTATTGATCCAGAGCTGGTGATGATAGCTGGCAACGGGAGGCCCCATGGCTCGATCGCCAATTGGAGACGACCTTATACATTGTCCTAGCACTCTTCGGCAGATAAAGGCACGCCAAACGAGCTCATGTCCTGAGATAACACCTCGTCCACGGTCAATCGAGCTCGCCATCGAGGTTAGTTTTATTGTCTCAACTATCTTTCCGCATTATGTTGTGCGTTGGAACCAATATGATTACAATGCTAACAATGAGTTGTGTTGCAGGCTGCTATTCTGAAAGCAAGAGAGGAAATGCAGGCGGTAATGGCGGAGAAGGATAAGGAGATGAGGGAGCTGGAGGAGAGGACGACTGCATTCGTGGAGGCGAAGAGGGCACGGAATGATGCGTCTAACAGGGCCATATACGACCTCTTCATGGTAAGTTTCTTCTTCATATTATTTTAAATCTTGCATTTTAATGTCCGTTTCATTAATAACTAAAAAGTTTGACTTGCCGAAACCAAATGTACATTCTATGTGCGAGAAGACCGACCAAGTTCCTCCGGCGATGCCAGTCATTAACATGGCGGGGACGGTGAGTTTCACTTTAGTGAAGTGATCTTAAGAGTGTCCTCATGCTAATGACACATTGCGAACGATGTTTGGTGCAGAATATCTCCCGAAACGCATCGCATGACCCTTCTAGAGTGGAGCCTTCTCCAGGGTAGCCTTCTCGAGGTGAAACAAGCCAGAGCCACCGTGCCTCACCGCCGTGATGACGATAATGGTATGTTATTTCTAGTGTTTTCCTGAACAACCGAATAATGGTCCAATATGACTTAATAAGCATGCTTAGCTCCAAATTGACATATTTAACCCAAGTTAGCTCCAAAACGACATATAGTTAGCTTGGCTTCCACCTAAATGACATAATTAGCTTAGTTAGCTCCAAAATGGTCTACTTAATAAAAATGACATATACCTAGCTAAGTTCTCTCCTAAATGACGTAATAAGGTTTAGGTAGCTCCAAGATGACCTATTCCTCCTAACTTAGGTATTAAATTGCCTATAATTAGCTTAGCTAGATCCAAAATGGCTTAATAAGCATAGTTTGCTCCGGAATGACCTATTTTACCCAAGTTAGCTCCGAAATGACCTATAGTTAGCTAGGCTTCCACCTAAATGATATAATTAGCTTAGTTAGCTCCAAAATGGTCTATTTAATAAAAATGACATATACTTAGCTAATTATCCTCCAAAATGACATAATTAGTTCCAAAAAGGCATAATTAGCTAATTTAGCCCAAAGAAGGGGACAAGAGGAGAAGAAAGAGGAAAAATGAAAAGAAGGAAGAAGAAGAAGAAGAGAAGGAGAAGAGAAGAAGAAGGAGAAGGAGGGAGAAGGAGAAGAAGGAGAAAGAGGAGAGAAGCTCCTTCTGCTTCTTCTCCTCCTTCTTCTCCTTCTTCTTGTCCTTCTTCTTCTCCTCTTCCTTCTCCTTCTCCTCCTCCTTCTCCTCCTGCTCCTCCTTCTTCTTTTACTTCTCCTACTTCTTCTCTTCTTGCTTCTTCTCTATCTCTTCTTCTCCGTAGCTTAGACTCATCCAACAAAGACTAAAATGCCTAATTATCCTACAAAATGACATAATTTGCTTAGTTAGGTGAAAACATCATAAGAACCTTGGTTAGCTCATTAAGTGACCAATTTAGCTCAAAAATGAAATAATAAGCTCAAAATGGCATAAGAACCTTGGTTAGCTCATGAATATTATATACTTAGCTTGGCTTCCACCTAAATGATATAATTAGCCAATTTAGGTCCAATATGGCTTAATAAGCATAGTTAGCTCCGAAATGACATATTTAACCCAAGTTAGCTCCAAAACGACATATAATTATCTAGGCTTCCACCTAAATGACATAATTAGCTTAGTTAGCTCCAAATTGGTCTATTTAATAAAAATGACATATACTTAGCTAAGTTCTCTCCTAAATGACATAATAAGGCTTAGGTAGCTCCAAGATGACCTATACCCCCTAACTTAGGTATTAAAAGGCCTATATTTAGCTTAGCTAGATCAAAAATGGATTAATAAGCATAGTTTGCTTCGGAATGACCTATTTTACCCAAGTTAGATCCGAAATTACTTACAGTTAGCTAGGCTTCCACCTAAATGACATAATTAGCTTAGTTAGCTCCAAAATGGTCTATTTAATAAAAATGACGTATACTTAGCTAATTATCCTCCAAAATGACATAATTATCTCCAAAAAGGCATAATTAGCTAATTTAGCCCGAAGAAGGGGACAAGAGGAGAAGAAAGAGGAAAAGTGAAAAGAAGGAAGAAGAAGGAGAAGAGAAGAAGAAGGAGAAGGAGAAGGAGAAGGAGGAATAAGAATGAGAAGCAGGAGAGAAGCTCCTTCTCCTTCTTCTCCTCCTTCTTCTTTTCTTCTTCTTCTCTTCCTTCTCCTCCTTATCCTCCTACTCCTCCTTCTTCTTTTACTTCTTCATCGTCTTCTCTTCTTGCTTCTTCTCTTTCTGTTCTTCTACGTAGCTTAGACTCATCCAACAAAGAATAAATTGGCTAATTATCCTACAAAATGACATAATTAGCTTTGTTAGGTGAAAACATCATCAGAACCTTTGTTAGCTCATTAAAATGACCAACTTAGCTCAAAAATGAAATAATAAGCTCAAAATGGCATAAGAACATTGGTTAGCTCATGAATATTATATACTTAGCTTAGCTTCCACCTAAATGATATAATTAGCCAATTTAGCTCCAATATTGTTTAATAAGCATAGTTAGCTCCAAAATGACATATTTAACCTATGTTAGCTCCAAAACGACATATAGTTAGCTTGGCATCCACCTAAATGACATAATTAGCTTAGTTAGCTCCAAAGTGGTCTATTTAATAAAAATGACATATACTTAGCGAATTATCCTCCAAAATGACATATTTAACCCAAGTTAGCTCCAAAACGAGATATAGTTAGCTTGGCTTCCACCTAAATGACATAATTAGCTTAGTTAGCTCCGAAATGACCTATTTAATAAAAAATGACCTATACTTAGCTAAGTTCTCTCCTAAATGACATAATAAGGCTAAATTAGTTCCAAGATGACATATTCCCCTTAACTTAGGTATTAAATGGCCTATAATTAGGTTAGCTAGATCCAAAATGGCTTAATAAGCATAGTTTGCTCAGGAATGATATATTTTACCCAAGTTAGCTCTGAAATGACCTATAGTTAGCTAGGCTTCGACCTAAATGACATAATTAGCTTCGTTAGGTCCAAAATGGTCTATTTAATAAAACATGACCTATACTTAGCTTATTACCCTCAAAATGACATAATTAGCTCCAAAAAGGCATAATTAGCTAATTTAGCCCGAAGAAGGGGACAAGAGGGGAAGAAAGAGGAAAAATGAAAAGAAGGAAGAAGAAGAAGAAGAGAAAAAGAAGAGAAGAAGAAGGATAAGGATAAGAAGGAGAAGGAGGAGAAGGAGCCCTCCTTCTTCTTCTCTCCTCCTTCTTTTCCTTCTTCTTTTCTTCTTCTTCTCCTCTCCCTTCTCCTTCTCCTTCTCCTCCTCCTCCTCCTTCTTCTCCTTTTCCTTCTCCTCTTCTTATCTTTCTTCTTCTACGTAGCTTATTTTCCCCAACATAGACATACTTAGCTAATTGTCCTCCAAAACGACATAATTAGCTTAGTTAGGTAAAAACATCATAAGAACCTTGGTTAGCTCATTAGAATGACTAATTTAGCTCCAAAATGACATTATAAGCTCATAATGGCATCAGAACCTTGGTTAGCTCATGAATATTATATACTTTGCTTGTTTTCCTCTAGAATGACATAAATATCCCATTTAGCTCCAAAAAGACTTACTTAGATAATTTAGCTCCAAGAAGAGGAGAAATGAAAATAAGGAAGAAGAAGAAGAAGAATAAGAGAAGGAGAAGGAGAAGGAGGAGCCTTCTTCTCCTTCTCCTCCTCCTTCTTCTTCTCCTTCTTCTTCTTCTTCTTCTCTTCTTCTTGTCGTTTCTCCTCTTCTCCTCTTCTTGGAGCTAAATTAGCTAAGTATGTCTTTTTGGAGCTAAATGGATATGAAACTTACTTATTTCTTCTCCTCTTCATCCAGTCTTCTTCTTCTAACTTACATATTTACCATTTTGCAGATTACATTCAATTCACGGAAGCTTGGATTATATTGGTGGAGTGCTTCAATATGGTTTCTTCTAAAATGGCTTCACAGAAGCTTGGATTGAAACTATTGTAGTAAATGGATATGAAACTTTGTATGTATGTATGAAACTAGTGTAATATCTGGTTTGGTACGGATGAAATTTGCATAATATGTACGGATTATGGATGAAACTTGTTTTAATATGGTTATGAGTATGGGTAGTTTGTGTGAAATATATTATGTCATTTGGGGCAGTTTGTGTGAGACATATTCCTTATTTGTGTGAAAATTGCTGGATACTATTAAAAATAAAATAAACAGTGGCAGTTTGGATCCTTTGCGGTGTGCCCACCGACGACAAAGGAGCTACAGCAGACTTCAAAGGGGCCAAATGGGCATGTTTTGAATCAAACTGGGTGCCCCCTTTGCCGTCTGCCGTGCTGGTGGGCGGATGACAAAGGGTCAAAGGGCAGACGGCAACGGGTCAAAGGGCAGACGGCAAAGGGGCAAGTGAGAGGGGCTTTGCTGGTACCTTTGCCATCAGCCCACCAAACGGCGGACGACAAAGGGTCAAAGGGGCAGACGACAAAGGGTTAAAGGGCAGATGGCAAAGGTGCAAACGAGAGGGGCTTTGGCGGTGCCTTTGCCGCCAGTCCACTAGCACGGCAGACGGCAAAGAGGCCAATGGCCGACGGCAAACTATCTCTCGGCACAGCAGTCCGCCGTTACAACTTGACGGAGGTGCCCGCAGGTGTGCCTTCCCATATTCTTTGCCGTGAGCCCCCTCACGACAAAGATCCTTTGCCGTCAGTTGTCCCAATGCAGACGACAAAGAGGCCCTTCACCGGATTTTTGTTTGCCGTCCAGTTTGCCGTCTGCTGACGGACGACAAAGGTCTTTGCTGTCTGGGGTGGCCCCCATGGCGGACGAGAAAGTATCAGATTCCTGTAGTGATGGCAGCTTGTGGGTGAGCTTGTGTGTGTATGTATGTGTGGGTGTGCCACACATACATGTGCCTGGGAGTTATGGATGTAGTATGTAGGTGCGTAGGTTTGTATCTGTTGTGTGTGTATGTGGTTTATGTACACAAGTAGGTTTGACCACGCTTTTATATGTAGGAGGTAAGTGTGTTTGCACCTATGTAGTTGTATGTTTGAGAGTGTAAGTGTGTAGAGTGGTGCATGTGTGTGGAGTGACACACACACATGACCAAGGCATGGTTGTTGCTTAGTGACCAGGGCTGATATTGTATCCCCTAGGTCTTGTAGTATGTGTAGATGTTTGAGCAAGCATGTGTATGTGTGTAGGGATTTGGAGTGTGCATGTGGGTGATTGGAACTAGCATGTGTAGGTGCTTAGTGTGTGCTAGCATAGTAGTGTGTGTGTGTGTGGTAGTGGTGTGCTAAGGCACATGTGCATGAGGACTAACCCCTCATGATCACCATTGCAGTTGTGGGAGTGAGCAAGTGCATGTGTAGGTGATGTAATAGTGAAACCACATGAGATATAGTACTATTTGGGGTCATATGATTCCATGTAGTTTTTCCTTTCAACTTTGTGTCTTCATGTTATATGCAAGTACCTAGATATTATATATGTTTTTGGGGTAGAATCTTCCAAGGAAATTCATAAGTTTATGGAATCAGATTTCACTTTGGGGCAGTTTATGGAAATTTCATTTTCTGATTGGATGCCATGTTTAGGTCCCTATATTAAGTGGTGTGTTGAGCCTATGAGGATGGTTCCTTGATGTGGATGTAGTGGGTGAACCCCTCTACAACATGGTAGTTTTGTTTTATCCTTAGGAGTTTGTATGCGCAAGTTGTGCCTTGTCAAAGTTGACATGTGTCTGAAATTGTCAGCTTGGCGAAAATCGGTGATTTTCACTAAGTGTGAGAAACTGCTGTTATTTTCTTCCCTTGTTGTTGTGTATGCAAAAGCTCATGTGTTGGGAATCAGCCCTTGCAATCAACTAGAGAGTTGGAGATTTTGTGTTTGTCTAGCTCTCTGTTAAATTTCATGCAATTTCACTTCCTGAAGATATCATTTTGGAGGCTGTCAAAATGCTTGAGAGCATAAGCAGCTGGTGAAAATATGAGATTTTCACTAAGTCCCTGAAATCTGTTATTTTTGTCCAAGTTAGCACCTGTAGATCTTCTAGTGTGTGACTCCTTTGTATTATCTTCTTGCTCAGGCTTGTAGAGGTTTTGAATAGTTTTTGCCACATATCTTGGTTGGCAAATTTGGGTGGCTGTAGGTACTTTGCATGTTGCTCACAAACTGCTATGAAGCTGTTTAGAACATATTGCATGTTTTAGTTCTTTTGAAGCTTGTGTTAGTATTGTTGGTGGTGTGGTGACTTTCTTTGCACCAACCCACTTATATTTGTCTGTTCGATCATGTGGCAAACTAGGAATACCAGAAGAGTTCCATTGGAGTGTGTTTGTGGTGGAATTGATCCGTTGGACTCCATATCTTGTTTCCTAGTTTCCGGTTGATCCGTAGCTCCGTTATCAATGTTCTTTATTTGCTTTTCCATCGTTTTCTCGTGATGCACCTGTTCATGCCATGTTCATGCATGTCAAGATAGCTTAGTGTGAAGTTCTGTCCAGAAGTTTATCTTCTCTTCTCATGCATACGCAAGTGACTAGATTAGAGATGCATGCTTCATTCTCATCTCATGCATCAAGTGTTTGGTGCATCATGTTATGTTGGTGTCCATTGGCTGTTATTTTTATCTTGGCCATCACCGGGATCGGAGAGCGAGTACGTGGATTTTGGAGAGTACGTGCAGGACGAACAAGAGCAGTTCCAAGCTGAAGACATCACAGGCAAGATGACCGTGACCTTGATACCGTCTCTAGTTTTGTTATGCTTAGAGTCACGTTTCTTTCGATATATGCTCGCTGCCTACCACTTGATATAATTGCCTCCTTATATTTCCATGAAACCCCAAACACCTTCCCATCCTAGCTAAGGTTGTATGGCTAAGTAGGCTTGCTCAGCTTCTAATGATAGCTTTGCTAGTTGCAGGTGCGAGCTGTCTCATGTGATAACATGAGTATTTGATATCATTATGATTAAACTACTATTTAATTAATGCACCTATATACTTGGTAAATGACGGAAGGCCTAGCCTTTTTCTGGGTGATTTGTTCCGTTATTGCCGCCTTAGTTTCGGCTACCGGTGTTTGTTTCCATAACTCTTTGCTCCTAACACGTTCGAGGTTGTCATGGGGACCCCCTTGATAAATCGTGTAGTGTTAAGGCTCGTCTGGCAGGACCCAGCATTGGTTTTAACTTGCTAATCACCTAATAATAATCTACATAGGGAATAGCAACCCCGACGAATTAATCAACAACCCGGGCAAGTGCTCCTCATGAGTGTTGGTCCAAACTAGAGTCGTGTGCGGGGCCAACCCGGGGCAACTCGGGAGATTTCTATCAGGCCACTGTACGCTGCGCTCATCCGTCCGTGTCCTGAGAACGAGATATGAGGCTCCTATCGGGATCGTCGACACGTCGGGAGGTCTTGCCAGATTTGTCTTACCTTAGCGATATATCCTGCGTATAGGAATCCCGGTGAAACTTTGGGTCTCCCCACAGTTGAGGTTTTCCTCTAAGGAATCCGACGAGATCACGAGATTCTTGATAGAGGATTACTTTGCGGCCCGTCACCGTTTGTGATGGACTAGTTGGAGCACCCCTGCAGGGTTTATTCTTTCGGAAAGCCGTGCCTGCGGTTCTCTGCCAACATGGATTATTTGTTAACATCCGGTTATAGATAACTTGAACTAACTCTAATAAAACTGCCAACTGTGTGCGTACCGTGGCTGTCTCTTTCGAAGACCTCTCTTCGATTGGGAACATGGTGGGGTTATGTTTGACGTAGGTAGGTGTTCAGGATCACTTAGTGATGACCTAGTATTCGGCCGCTCGCGTAGACCACCACATCTATAACTTTGATCTTCGTAAGTTAGCCACCATAAATGCTTAGGATGCTGCAACCTAAATACTGAACCTTCCTCACCTAATAACTTGACTAGTTTCGGTACCAAGGTCATCGATTGCTGAGTCCCCGTGGCTCACCATTTACTACAACACCCCAACAGGTACAGATACGCCCGATGCAGGTGATCCAGATGGCACACAGGTGGCGTGGCAGTACGATGAGGAGAACGACCGCATGTACGTGAACTATCCAGAAGACTGAGGCCCTGGTCATGATCGTGGGCAAGCATGCAAGATAGCATAGTCTTTTCCCTGTGTTATGTAGTCCGTAGCGGAACTACCTTGTCCAAATAAATGTGTGGATGTAACTCTGATATTATCTATGTGAGATGGCAAATGAATACCCTATTTGTGAGTCTTAAATTATGTATGTGATATGTTTATCTCGCTTGTGAAAAGCTTAGATGCGCTTCTTTCCCTTTTGGGGCTTCGCCCCCTAAATAGGAAAGGACCGCATCTTAGTCATTACAGTTCCTGTCATAACAGAAGCACTTAGTCTCGGGTTTGGGTTCGATCTTGGGTTTCTTCATTGGAGCAGCAACTGGTTTGCCGTTTCATGAAGTATCCCTTCTAGCCTTGGCCCTCCTTGAAACTAGAGGTTTTACTAACCATCAACAATTGATGCTCCTTCTTGATTTCCACTTTCGCAGTGTCAAATATTGTGAATCGCTCAAGGACCATCATATCTATCCTCTATATTTTATAGTTCATCACGAAGTTCTAACAACTTGGTGGCAGTAACTTTGGAGAACCATCATTATCTCATCTGGAAGATTGACTCCCACTTGATTCAAGCGATTGTTGCACTTGGACAATCTGAGAACATGCTCAACGATTTGAGTTTTTTCTCCCCTACTTTGTAGACAAAGAATCTTGTCGGAGGTCTCACACCTCTCAACAAGGGCACGAGTACGAAATCTCAATTTCATCTCTTAGAACATCTCTTATGTTCCCCGACGTTTCAAAACGTCTTCGGCGCATTGCTTCTAAGCCATTAAGTATTACACACTGAACAATCACGTAGTCATCAAAAACATGTATGTGAGATGTTCGCAACATCCATAGATGACGCTCGAGGTGCAGTACACCAAGTGGTACATTAAGGACATAAGCCTTCTGCGCAGCAATGAGGACAATCCTCAGTTTTACGGACTTAGTCCGCAATGTTGCTACTATCAACTTTCCACTAATTTTTCTCTAGGAACATGTAAAAACAGTAGAGCTATAGCACAAGCTAACATCATAATTCACAAAGACCATTAGACTATGTTCAAGATAATTAGTTCAATTAATCATATTACTTAAGAATTCCCACTCAAAAAGTACATCTCTCTAGTCATTTGAGTGGTACATGATCCAAATCGAGTAACTCAAGTCCGATCATCACGTGAGTTCAGAATTGTTTCAGTGGTTACCATCTCTATGCTAATCATATCTACTATACGATTCATGCTCGACCTTTTGGTCTTGTGTGTTTCGAGGCCATGTCTGCACATGTTAGGCTCGTCAAGTTTAACCCGAATGTTCCCCGTGTGCAACTGGTTTGCACCCGTTGTATGTAAACGTTGAGTCTATCACACCTGATCATCACGTGGTGTTTCGAAACGACGAACTATAGCAATGGTGCACAGTGGGGGAGAACTAAATTTCATCTTGAAATTTTAGGGAGAGATCACCTCATAATGCTACCGTAATTCTAAGCAAAATAAGGTGCATAAAAGGATTAACATCACATGCAATTGATAAGTGACATGATATGGCCATCATCTTGTGCTTCTTGATGTCCATCACTCAAGCACCGGCATGATCTTCTTGTCACCAGCGCCACACCATGATCTCCATCATCATGATCTCCATCAACGTGTCGCCATCGAGGTTGTCGTGCTATCTATGCTATTACTACTAAAGCTACGACCTAGCAATATAGTAAACGCATCTGCAAACACAAACCTTAGTTTAAAGACAACCCTAAGGCTCGTCTCGGTTGCCATAGCATTGACGTGCAAGTCGATATTAACTATTACAACATGATCATCTCATACACCAATATATCACATCACGTCATTGGCCATATCATATCATAAGCATACCCTGCAAAAACAAGTTAGACGTCCTCTAATTTGTTGTTGCATGTTTTACGTGGTTGCTATGGGTATCTAGTATGATCGCATCTTACTTACGCAAAAACCACAACGGAGATGTGCAAATTGCTATTTAACCCCTCCAAGGACCGCCTCGGTCAAAACAAATTCAACTAAAGTTGAAGAAACCGACACCCGCCAGTCATCTTTATGCAACAAGGTTGCATGTTAGCCGGTGAAACTAGTCTCTCGTAAACATACGAGTAATGTCGGTCCGGGCCGCTTCAATCCAACAATACCGCCGAATCGAGAAAAGACTAAGGAGGGCAGCAAATCGGACATCACCGTTCACAAAACCTTTTGTGTTCTACTCGAGATAACATCTACGCATGAACCAAGCTCATGATGCCACTGTAGAGGAACGTTGCATGGGAAACAAAAAATTTCCTACGCACATGAAGACCTATCATGGTGATGTCCATCTACGAGAGGTGATTTGGATCTACGTACCCTTGTAGATCGCACAGCAGGAAGCATTAAGAAACACGGTTGGTGTAGTGGAACGTCTTCACGTCCCTTGATCTACCCGACGAACCGTCCCACGAACCGTCCCGCGATCCGTCCCACGATCTGTTCTGATCTAGCGCCGAACGGACGACACCTACGTGTTGAGCACACGTACATCTCGACGATGATGTCGGCCTTCTTGATCCAGCAAGCAAGACGGAGAAGTAGATGAGTTCTCCGGCAGCGTTATGGCGCGCCAGTGGTGGTGACGATCTACTCCTGCAGGGCTCCGCCCGAGCTCCGGAGAAATACAATCTAGAGGTAAAACTATGTGGTCTAGGGTTGAGTTGAACGTGGCAAAAGTTGTCTCAAATCAGCCCTAAAATAACACTATATATAGGAGGGAGGGGGAGGAGACTTGCCTTGAGGGCCAAGCCCTCAAGGGGTGCACTGGGCAAGGAGGAGGAGGACTCCTCCTCCAATTCGGTTTGGGGAAGGAGGGCTCCTCCGCTTCCTTCCCACCTCCCAATTTCCCCTTTTTCTTTTTCTTTTCTTTTGGTATTTTCTTAAGTGGCGCCATGGGCCCCTTGTACTGAATCTACCAGCCCACTAGGGAGTTGTGGAGGCACCCTATGTCCTTGGGCTCACTCCCGGGTGGGTAGGCCCCTCTGAGTGAACTCCCGGAACCCATTCGTCACTCCCGGTACAATGGTGGTAATGCTCGAAAACCTTCCGGTAACCAAATGAAACCATCCTATATATCAATCTTCGTTTCCGGACCATTCCGGAAACCCTCGTGACATCCATGATCTCATCCGGGACTCCGAACAACATTCAATAACCACAAATATAACTCAATTATACTAAAACATCATCGAACCTTAAGTGTGCAGACCCTGCGGGTTCGAGAACTATGTAGACATGCCCCGAGGTACTCCTCGATCAATATCCAATAGCGGGACCTGGATACCCATATTCGATCCTACATATTCATCGAATATTTTATCGGTTGAACCTCAGTGCCAAGGACTCATATAATCCCGTATACCATTCCCTTTGTCCTTCAGTATGTTACTTGCCCGAGATTCGATCATCGGTATCCGCATACCTATTTCAATCTCGTTACTGGCAAGTCTCTTTACTCATTCCGTAATACAAGATCCCGTGACTTACACTTAGTCACGTTGCTTGCTAGGCTTGTGTGTGATCTTGTATTACTGAGTGGGCCCCAAGATACCTCTCCGTCACACAGAGTGACAAATCCTAGTCTTGATCCATACAAACTCAATGGATACCTTCAGAGATACCTGTAGAGTACCTTTATAGTCACCGAGTTAATTTGTGACGTTTGATACACACAAGGCATTCCTCTGGTGCCAGTGAGTTATATGATCTCATGGTCATAGGAATAAATACTTGACATGCAGAAAACAATAGCAATAAAATGACACGATCAATATGCTACGTACTTAATTTGGGTCTTGTCCATCACATGATTCTCCTAATAATGTGATCCCGTTATCAACTGACAACACTTGCCTATGGGCAGGAAACCTTGACCATCTTTGATCAACGAACTAGTCAACTAGAGGCTCACTAGGAACAGTGTGTTGTCTATGTATCCACACATGTATTTGAGTTTCCAATCAATACAATTATAGCATGGAGAATAAACGATTATTATGAACAAGGAGATATAATAATAACTAATTTATTATTGCCTCTAGGGCATATTTCCAACATGGGTTAGATTGCCAAAGACGATTTAGGATCGTCGTAACGGTTATGACGATCTAGGAATCATTGTAAAAGTTACGACAATTTAGATCAAAACATCGTTGTTGTCAGTTTTTGACGCTCCGTTTTCGATGCTTCGTTTTTCGTCGTAAGATCGTCGTAAATTAAAAACTGTGACGATGTAGCGACGAAAATATAGCATCGTGTATTAGCATATTTCTTGTAGTGAGGGCCCACCGAGCCCATCTTGAGCCCACCCCGGGCCCGAACCAGGCCGCGCCCCGAGCTTCAGCCGCCAGCCCTGCTCCTCACCGTGCTCCTCCTGAGCTGCACCTCCCACCACCGCCTTGTGTGCCGCATGCCGCCGCCGGAGCACCGCCGGTGCCGGACGTGGCCACTGTCGGAGCAGCGCCACCCTGCAGCAGCGGCTCCGCTGTTGAGCGCCTTCGCCAGAGCCCGAGCCAGCTCCTCCCGGCTCCTGCCACGCAACCGCAGCCACCGGAGGACAGCAGCCCACGCAGCGCCGCCGCCTCCCGCCGCGATGCAACGACGCCGGCTGATCTCGCCGCTGCTGGAGCCCCATCCAGCACTAGCGAAGTCCCTCCCCGCCAGTGCCTTCCGCCGCTACCAGAGCCCCAGCCACCACTAGCGAAGGCCCTCCCCGCCAGTGCCTTCTACCGTTGCCGCCGATGGCACCGATCCAGATCGAATCGAGCCCCCTGCACCGCCTCACTCGCCCCAGTTTACCGCGGATGGGCCGGCTCGCTCCGCCAGGCCCACCAACCGCCTCCGCAGCCTCGAGCTGGCCCAACCTCCTCTCCAGCTGGCCCGAAGACCCAAGATGAGCCGACCCCCTGCTGCCCTATCCAACGCGTGTGCGCGATATCGTTATCTTGCGCATGCCTCTGTTTAGGTGTGTAGCAGATTTTGGTCCGTTTATTTTTTTTAGGTTTGTGAAATTTATTAATTTGAGAAAAACATGCATATTTTCAAACACCCATAGTTTTTAAACGTGCGTCGGATAGTGACAATTTAAATATGTAAAACATGTAGATTTTCACGTAGAATAGTATTTTCCAATTCTCATGCATATTTAAAACTGTTAACCATGCAGTTTGCATGAGTTTGTGTGACAACATGTTAAAAATGGTTTAGCTCGTAGTTAATTAATCGTAGCTCCGCTGGAGATGAGCCATATATATATATGGAGTAGAACGACGAGTAGAAACACGTGAAACACTTTTTTCCGTTTAACAAACTTAAAGTATGTTTAGGATACATCTGGATAGATTACGAAGTTAACACATGGGGTCAGTTTGGAGATTCTATATGTCGTTTCCGACCTCATTTAAAATACCTAGATAGGTAGTTTAATTACGCTTCACCCCATGCCATGTTTAAACAACATTTAATATTGACGTATACCCAAATGGGAGTGAACTAATTAATTCTAATGTGGAGTTTCGTCAATATACAACTCGTTGCATATTGAGCTTCACTTAATGTGTAGTGTTTGATTCTATGAATTGCCATGCCATGCCTTGCATATTTAAAACCGTTCATGCATCATATTAGGGTGTGCATCATGTCGTGCATGTGCCTTGGTGAATATCGTGTGTTAATTCTTGTTTCCGGTTTGCTTTGTCTTGATAGAGTTCCGCAAGTGTGTCGGTATGTGAGGATCCGTTCGACTACGTTTGTTCGTCTGCTTCACGGAGTCGTCCTTCTTCCAAGCGGGATTACAGGCAAGATGATCATTTTGCAAGATACCATTACTATCATTGACATGCTAGTTGTTTCGTTTCTTTCGCTATGTCTCGCTGCTTACCACCTGTTAAATATCAGCCGCCCAACATTGCCATGAAAACCTCTAATCTTTCCACTACCCAGCAAAACTTTGTTTAGCTATGTTACTGCTTGCTCAGCCTTTTGTTAGCTTTGTTAGTTCAAGGTGAAGTTGCTTCCATGTGCAAACATGGGTTCCTTGTTATATCACCATATTATTGTTAATTAACTTAATGCACCTATATACTTGGTAAAAGGTGGAAGGATCGGCTTTCTAGCTAGGTGTTTTGTTCCACCTTTGCCGTCTTAGTTTCGGCTACCGGTGTTATGTTCCATAAATGAGCGTGATGACCCACAAGTATAGGGGATTTATCATAGTCCTTTCGATAAGTGAGTGTCGAACCCAACGAGGAGCAGAAGGATCTGACAAGTGGTTTTCAGCAAGGTTAAATCTGCAAGCATTGAAATTATCGGTAACGAGTAGTTGTGTGGTGAATGATTCGTAGCAAGCAACAAGTAGCACAAGTAACAAAGGTGCAGCAACGCGGCCCAATCCCTTTTGTAGCAAGGGACAAGCTTGGAGAAAGTCTTATAGTAGGAAAAACGCTCCCGAGGACACACGGGAATTTCTCTCATGCTAGTTTTCATCATATTCATATGATTCACGTTCGTTACTTTGATAGTTTGATATGCGGGTGGACCGGCGCTTGGGTACTGCCCTTACTTCGACAAGCATCCCACTTATGATTAACCCCTCTCGCAAGCATCCGCAACTACGAAAGAAGAAATAAGACAAAGTCTTACGAAGCAACGCATAAACTAGGGTTTAAGCTTCTGTCACGCTAGCAACCCAGCATCTACTTACTACTTCCCAATGCCTTCCTCTAGGCCCAAATAATGGTGAAGTGTTATGTAGTCGATGTTTACATAACATCACTAGAGGAAAAACAACATACAACACATCAAAATATTGAACGAATACCAAATTCACATGACTACTGTTCGCATGACTTATCTCATGTCCTCAGGAACAAAAGTAACTAATCACAAAGCACAATCTTATTCATGATCGGAGAGGTAATGAGTAGCATCAAGGATCTGAACATAAACTCTTGCACCAAGTAATCCAACTAGCATCAAATACAAAGAGTAATTAACACTACTAGCAACCTTACAAGTATCAATCGGAGTCACGAGATGGAGATTGGTTACAAGTGATGAATTAGGGTTTGGAGATGAGATGGTGCTGATGAAGATGTTGATGGTGATGAGTCCCCTCCGATGAGAGGAGTGTTGGTGATAACGATGGCGATGATTTCCCCCTTCGGAAGGGAAGTTTCCCCGGCAGGATCGTCCTGCGGAGCTCTTTATTGGTTCTGCTCAAGTTCCGCCTCGTGGTGGCGGCGAATCCTCCAAAAAGCCTCCTCCTGATTTTTTTCCTGACGAAACCCTTCTTGTAGCAAAAGGGGGGAGACAGAGGACCAGCTGGGTGCCCACAAGCCCCCTAGGCGCGGCCGGGGGGGGGGGGGTGGCCGCGCCTAGTAGGCTTGTGGCCACCTGCTGGCGCCCCTCTGGCACTTCTTCGGCCCAGTATTTTTTATAAATCCTGAAAAAAATCCTCGTTGATTTTTACGGCGTTTGGAGTTGTGCGGAATAGGTATCCCAAACATGCTCCTTTTTCAGGCCAGAATTCCAGCTGCCTGAATTCTCCCTCTTCAAATAAACCTTGCAAAATAAGAGAGAAAAGGCATAAGTATAGTACCGTGAAGTGAAATAACAGCCCAAGAAGCGATAAATATCAACATGAAAGCATGATGCAAAATGGACGTATCAACTCCCCCAAGCTTAGACCTCGTTTGTCCTCATGCGAAAGCCTAGCTCAATAAATATGTCCACATGTTTAGGGAGAGAGGTGTCGACAAAACAAGATACGAACATGCATGCATCATGATCATGATTAGAACAACAATACCAACATATAATCTCTTATGCTAAAGTGACAATTCCTTCACAAGGTAAAGTATGGATAAAGAACCTTACCGAGAATCAACAAATGATAGAGTTTAGTCATTGAAGCAATTGCAATTTATCACAACATCAGAAAGAGTCAAGTAAGAGCTTGTAAAGCAAATCCACATACTCAATCATCTTTTCGTTCTCTACAATTGCTACAAATCACGTGGTACTCATGAGATCAAAGTTTCAGCTGGACACAGAGAAAGATAGGGGCTTGTAGTTTCGCCTCCCAACCATTTACCTCAAGGGTAATGTCAACAATAATAATTCATGAATGCTTACCTCCAAGTTGATATATGAATATAGATCTTTCCCTAGCATATGACGTTAGCCAAGATAAAGGCGAAACAAGGAATTGGTGAAGATCACCATGACTCTTTCAAGGGCAAAAAGTAAAGGTACAAGATAGGCCCTTCGCAGAGGGAAACAGAGGTTGTCATGCGCTTTTGAGGTTTGGATGCGTGTCCTCTTAGTGCGGAGGAACGTCACTTTATATTGCCTCCTGTGATAAAGAACTTTATTATGCAGTCTATCGCTTTTGTGTCTTCCTCATCACAGGTTCATACAAAGCTTATTTTCCACACTAATAGATCATACACATTAGGGAGCAATTTTTATTGCTTGCACTGATGACAACTTACTTGAGGGATCTTATTCATTCCATAGATAGGTATGGTGGACTCTCATGGCAAAACTTGGTTGATGGTTTACGGAGTAGTATCTCTACTTGGTGCAGGAGTCTTGGCTAATATGAGGTGGAAGCAGTCGTCACATGCTAAGGGATCTCTAATCATATAACATTGTTCGGAACCAAGCAAACACAATTCATTATGTTGTATTCCTTGTCCAACATCTTCTTCTAGGCACGCAATAGTTTAGTGAGTGTTCACAATCATAGATGGTGTCACAGATGATATATTTATATGTGAACCGCTCCTTCTTTATCACTTCCTATTAGTTGCAACAATGACCAAGGTCTATGTTTTTCTACCCTCAACAAGTTTCAATCATCATTCTTTTTATGTATGAAGCCATCACTTCCCATAAGATCATTACATGATCTTTCATGCTTTTGTTCTTTTCTCACTCTATTGATCATGGCATGAGGCAAAGCCCTTCAACTAAGACACTCTTTGTTATATGTCTCACGAGCTCGAATACATCGGGGATGACACAAAACAATATTCAAGCCTAAAACACTAAGACCTTTATTCTACTAGAGAAAAACAAAACTGAAAAGGAACAAACTAAAACAAAGGTAAAGGCAAAAGATGTGATGGTTATACGATACCGGGGCAACTCCCCCAAGCTTGGCACAAGCCAAGGGGTTGCCCATACCCATGCTCATTTGTCTTCCTTTGGAGGTGATGGTGGTGGAGTTGTTGCAGAGGTCTTGAGCTTGTTTAATTTCCAGTTGAGCATAAAATTCTGCTCCCTCAGATCATCATTTTCCTCTTCAAGCTCCAACATCCTTTGGCATAATTCCTGCTTACTCTCCTGCAAGAAATGAGAAGGGATAAACAAAGTCTTAGGCTTCTTCCTTGAGTCAGGGAGTCTCGACTTCTTGAACTCCACATGCGTGTTTCCCGGTTGAGGTAGAGTTGAGGTAGAGGAGCCTCCTCTTCATCGGAACTTGTTTGTTCCTTCCCCTTGGGATCATAATCTTCTTCCTCATCAGTGGTCCAACCATAAGGATCCAAGTCCCCATAGACCTTTGGGTCAGCAAGGTAATATGCCACATCGCTCTCCCCCTCTGAATCTTGAGAAGACATCTTGCCCTAAATCTGCGACAGAAAACAGTCTCGAAACGAAAACAAAGGAAATTTGCGTGATACGAAGATCAGACCCTTCGGGAGAATATATAATGATTTTTTCCAGACCGGAAGGAGTACTCCGCACAAAAACGGAGTCTGGGAGGCACACGAGGTGGCCACAAGTCCCCCAGGCGCGGCCAGGGGGTGGGCCCGCGCCTGGTAGGCTTGTCGCGTCCTGGCGCGCTTTCCGGACTACTTCCAATTTTTCTATTTTTTCAAATATTCCAAAACAGAGAAAAATTCCTATTGGAAAAGTTTTGGAGTTTGTTTTCTTACCGAATCACATACCTCTTCGTTTTCGGAGTTTGAAACACGCTGATAAATATCCCTTAGGTATCCTTCTGGAGTTATGGTATTTATAATATTGCTTTCAACATTTATGGGAGTACGTGAGATATAATGCTTGATTCTCTGCCCATTTACCACTCTCGGACAATTACCTTCCGTGTTGTTGATCTTGATTGCACCGGAACGATATACTTCCTGAACAATATCGGGACCTTCCCATTTAGAGGGAAGCTTGCCTGCAAAGAATCTTAAACGAGAATTATATAGCAAGACATAATCACCTACATTGAACTCACGCTTTTGTATCCTCTTATCATGCCACCTCTTAACCTTCTCTTTGAACAACTTGGCATTCTCATATGCCTGAGTTCTCCATTCATCAAGCGAGCTAATGTCAAATAACCTCTTCTCACCAGCAAGTTTGAAATCAAAGTCGAGCTCTTTGATTGCCCAATAAGCTTTATGCTCTAGCTCAAGAGGTAAATGACATGCTTTACCGTACACCATTTTGTATGGAGATAAACCCATGGGATTCTTATATGCAGTTCTGTAAGTCCACAGTGCATCATCGAGCTTCCTAGACCAATTCTTTCTAGACCTGTTGACAGTCTTTTGCAGAATCAATTTAATCTCTCTATTGCTTAGCTCTACTGGACCACTGGACAGAGGGTGATAGGGAGACGCAATTCTTTGGTTGACATCGTACTTAGCAAGCGTTTTACAGAAAGCACCATGAATGAAAAGTGAACCACCGTCGGTCATTAGATATCTAGGGACTCCAAATCTAGGGAAAATTACTTCTTTAAGCATCCTAGTAGAGGTGTTGTGATCAGCACTACTAGTGGGGATAGCTTATACCCACTTAGTGACGTAATCAACAACAACTAGGATATGAGTATACCCGTTGGATTTTGGAAAAGGTCCCATATAATCAAAGCCCCAGAATTCCAGCTGCCGGCATTCTCCCTCTTCATGTAAACCTTGCAAAATAAGAGAGAAAAGGAATAAGTATTGTACTATGAAGTGAAATAACAGCCCAAGAAGCGATAAATACCAACATGAAAGCATGGTGCAAAATGGGCGTACCGATCAGAGCGCTCCTAATATGCTTGGAGTTGCTATGGGGACCCCTTGACTTATTTTTTGGGATAAAGCTTGTCTGGCAAGGCCCAACATTGGTACTATATTTTCCCAACATAATAATTATGTTAACAATGAAAACATAGGGCTTCATGAACCCGAGGAGTAATTCAACATAATACAGGGAGGGCGAGTGCTGATGGTGCTGGTCCTAAATAGAGCAATGTGCGGGGCCAACCCTGGGCAACTCGGGTGATGTCTACCAGGCCATATACATTAGCTTATCCTTCGTGTCCTAAGGACGAGATACGCGGCTCCTATCAAGATCGTTGACACGCCGGGTGGCCATGCTGGACTTGTTTTACCTTTCTCGAGCGTCTTGTGGGAGGGATTCCAAGGATCCTTTGGGTTATCTCAAGGTTAAGGTTTCCAATAGGAACCCGAGGTCATTCCGTTGCAGCACGTGGTAGTTTGTGATGGACTAGTTGGAGCACCCCTGCAGGGTTAAATCTTTCGGAAAGACGTCACGCGGTTATGTGGAAACGTGGAAACTTTGTTTAACATCCGGTTCTAGATAACTTTAAGTAAGCTTAAGTAAAATATGCCAACTGTGTGCGTAACCGTGGCTGTCTCTTTCGTGAGCTCCTTCTCCAATCAAGGACACGGTGGGGTTATGTCTGATTGTGCTATTTGGAGATTCTTCTTCTTCTTCTTCAATCTAGGATGGGCTCCAGGCCGACAGCCTAGGATAGCAAGGATGGACATCGTTCTTTTATCGTTTGTTTTTGTTCGTAGATGGACCCTGCTCTTCTTCATGACGATTGATTATGTTGTTGTATTAATGTGACTGTGATGTAGTTTGTGGCGAGTGTAAGCCAACTCTTTACACTCATCTTTTCAGTACATGTACTTGTAATGATATCCATTCTTGCCAACTGATGAGATGCGTTTCTATCCCAGTCGAGGCCCTCGCGCCAAAATAAGGATAGGACCGCATCTTGCGTGTTATAGGTTTTGACCTCTAATTTGCATGGTTTGAATGGAGCTAACCCGGACTGATGCTATTTTCAGCACAACTACCTTGGTGTTATTTTTGTGTAGAAATTAAAATTCTAAGAATTGGACGAATTTTTTCTGAATTTTTTCTGGGATTTATAATGAATAATGGAGCAACAATATGCCGGATGGAGGTTTCCACGGGGCTACAAGCCAACAGGGCGCCCCCAAGTCGCGCCCAAATGGCTTGTGGGGCCCGCGTGTCTCCTCCGACCCTAATTTGAGTCCTAAAAAATTGCATCTTCAGAGAAAAACCAGAGAGAAGTTTTCATCATGTTTTACGAGACAGAACCGCCGCCACCTCCTGTTCTTCCTACAAAGGTCTGATGTGGAGTCCGTTTGGGGCTCCGGAGAGGGGGATTCGTGTCGTCATCATCACCAATCCTTCTCCATCAACACTGCCATGATGCTCACCATCGGGAGTGAGTAAGTCATTTTTAAGCTTGCTGGACGGTGGTGGGATTGGATGAGATTGACCAGGTAATTGAGTTATGTTTGACAGGGCTTGTATAACGACTAAGATGCGGTCCTTTCCGATCAGGGGACCGAGGCCCCGAATTGGAAAGGAGCGCATCTAAGCGTTTCACAAACATGGTAACATAGCACATACATAATATCAACGGAATGGCAATAAGGGATTCAATTGCCATCTCATAACTATATCAGAGTACATCACGCATACAATCAAGGTAGTTCCGCTACGGACTACAAAACATGGGAAATGACTATGCTACCCTGCTTGTTAGCCCACGATCACGACCACGCCTCAATCTTCTGGATAGTTCACGTACATGCGGTCATTCTCCTTATCATACTGCAATGCCAGCTGCGTGCCATTGGGATCACCTGTC
Source organism: Hordeum vulgare subsp. vulgare (assembly GCF_904849725.1). Taxonomy (NCBI): domain Eukaryota; kingdom Viridiplantae; phylum Streptophyta; class Magnoliopsida; order Poales; family Poaceae; genus Hordeum; species Hordeum vulgare. The sequence continues at coordinate 261,935,093 of NC_058519.1, read as the reverse complement.
TCGGGGGTACCTGAACCTGTTGGTGTTGTGAAGGAATCTGTGAGCCACGGGGACTCAGCAATCTATGACCTCGGTGCCAAAACTTGTCAAGATATTAGGTTGGAAAGGTGGAGTATTTATGTTGCAGCATCCTAACCTTGATATGGTGGCTAACTTACATAGAGAATATATGAAGGTGGTCTATACTAGCGGTCGATGATAGATGATCACAAAGTGATCCTGAACACCTACCTACGTCAATCATAACCCCACCATGTTCCCGATCAAAGAGAGATCTTCGAAGGGGACAGTCACGGTTACGCACTCAGTTGGCAATTTTATTAGCTTATGTTTAAGTTATCTATTACCGGATGTTAACAAATGTTCCAAGTTGCCACATAACCGCGGGCACGGCTTTCCGAAAGATTAAACCCTGTAGGGGTGCTCCAACTAGTCCATCACAAATGTACACGGGCCGCAAAGTAATCCTCTATCACGAATCACAAAGGTACAATGTCAGATATATCGCTAAGGTAAGACAAGACTAGCAGGACCTCCCATCGTGTCGATGACTCTGATAAGAGCTGCGTATCTGAGTCTCACGACACGACGGATGAGTCACACTAGAGGTATATCAAACCTCAGGTTTCCCTGTGGTGGCCTCATAGTCTGCCCAGTTTGGACCAACACTCATGAGGAGCACCGGCCCCGGTTGTTGATTAATTCCTCGGGGTAGCTATTCCCTATGCAGATTATTATTAAGTGATTAGCAAATTAACACCAATGTTGGGTCATGCCGGACAAGTCTTAACACTACGAGATTTATCGAGGGGGTCCCCATAACAACCCCGAACGTGTTAGGAGCGATCAATATGGAATCAAACACCGGTAGCCGGTAACTACGGCGACAATAACGAAACAAAACACCCGGCAAAAGGCTAGGCCTTCCGTTATTTACCAAGTATATAGGTGCATTAATTAAATAACAGAATTAAGATAATTATATCAAGCTCATGTTATCACATGAGACAATGCACCTGCATCTAGCAACGCTAACATTAGTAGCTGAGCAAAGCCTACTTAGTCATTCAAGATTTGCTAGGGAGGGTAAGTGTTTGGTTTCATGGCATTTCAGGAGGCAATTATTTCAGTGGTAGACAGCGAGCATATGACAAGGAAACGTAAACTAGCATAACAAGTCTAGAGATGGAATCAAGGTCATATCATCTTGTCTGTGATATCCTCAGCTTGGAACTGCTCTTGTTCGTCCTGCACGTACTCTCCCGAATCCACGTAATCATTGTCCGATCCCGGTGCTACCCAACATAGGAATAACATGCAATGAACAACAGCACCTCAAGATGAAACAAGCACATGATGCATGACATGAATATGGGCATGCATCACTATTTCTATCACTAGCACAAGCATGAGGAGTAAATACACGTTCCTGGACAGAAATGCATTCTAAGCTATATTGACATGCATGAGAATGACATGATCAGATACGTCTCAAGAAAACGATGCAAAACCACATAAAGAACATTACAAACAGAGCTACGGATCAACGGGAAACAACGAAACAAGATATGAAGAGCTACGTGTCATACGTCACAACACACTCCAATGGCTCAACTCTGGTATTTCCAGGTAGCCAAGACATAAAAAAACAACATGGATGGGGTGGAGCAAGGAAGTACACCACATCACCAACTAAGCACTCACAAACATCAAAACAACAAAACTACACAATCTGCCTTAAACTGCATCATAGCACTTTGTGAGCTACATGCAAAGCACCTACAGCCACCTAAACATGCCAAATAAGATACGTGGCTGTAGCTATCCAAGAGTATGATGCATTCATGCTACCTAGCATAGATGTCCTTTGTAACTCCTCTTATGTGACATGAATGTTCAGATCCATTAGATTCAAATCAATAGTTTGCTATTGACATGGAGACAATAATACTTCAAGAAAACTAGAATGGTAATCATGAACTTTCAAAATAACAAGGCCAAAAGAAAGTTATCCCTACAAAATCATATAGTCTAGCGATGCTCTATCATACTTGCACAACGAATTTAAGTCATGCACAACCTTGGTATTGGCCAAGGAATTGTTTTCACACCTTTACTTTCTCAAACTTTTTCAACATGACTCCAAATGGAATGAAATTTTACACGGAGCTAGACAAACATATCAGCTTAAACTTTCCAGTTGAAAGCAAAGGCTAAATCACAACACATTGATCTGCACAACCTCACCAATAGGAGAAGAAAATATAAACAGATTCTCAGACTTTGTGAAAATCTCAGATTTTCACTAATCTGGAATTTCAGCCACATGCCTACTTTGATTGGGCACAACTTGCACATATGGATTCCTAAACATGAAATGAAACCAACATGTGGTAGAGGGGGTCACCCTCTACTACCACAACCAAGAAGCAAACCCTTAGGCTCACCACATCACATGGAACCAAGCTCTAAACATAGAACAAAATGGAATAAGTCATCTCCAGAAACTGTTCCAATGGAGAAAATGATTTCACCAATGGATTCCGGTGATGATTCCACCCCAAAAACATACATAAAACATATGCACTTTCTTGGAACAAGTGAGCACAAACTAGTGAAGAAAATCTACAAAGAACCATATCTAGTGAATAGTGCTACATCACATGTGCAAAATCATGAGAGCTAAGCTACACAAGCTCTTGCACATGACCACAACATCAAGGGGGTACATGAGGGGTAGACCTCATGCCTATGTGCCTTGGAACATCACCACTCCATCACAAGCAACAAGCACAAGATAAAGGAAACAACTACACATGATATAGAGGACACACACACACACTCACATAAGCACTACAAGGGGTCACCACCTTAGTGCCATGACACCCACAAGGTACATCCCCACACATGAATCTATACAAGCATGCATACAACACCACCTACATCACATGCTAATCATAGCATGCACCACTAATGCAACACACACACACCAAAATATGTGGTGAGGGGGAAACCATCCTCACACATACACACACTCCACTTGCACAGTAGGCATGATCTAGATGCACAATCACAACCACACCCTACACCAAGCTCATAAGCTGCACCTACATAATATATCCTAGCGCAGCACACATAATCAAGACTAAGTTTGCAAACTTACAAGCAACCAAACAACCTACACAAGCTCTACCAAGTGTATATGCACAAACACAAGTGCATCAACAAGGGATCACAAGCTAGCAAAAACGACAACACTCCCTATGCTGGTTTTGAGAGGAGGAAAACATATAAACCCTCAATTACAAATCACTCCTAAGCTACAAGAACAGGGGCTGCATAGATATCAAAACAGCAAGGGGAAAAATAAAAGAAAACAAAAGGAAAAATAAAAAGGGGAGGTGCTGGGGTCGAACCCCAGACCTGCTAGTGGTGCAAACTGCAGCTCTACCACTCTGCTAGGTACCATGCACTCGACAAAGGATGGTCTCCACACAGGATAACATGCCCCTGCTTCACTACTATACTGCCAAAAGTAAAATGCAGAAAGGGGGAGTGCATCCCCTGGAATCGAACCCACCACCTCGTGAGAACAAACTCATACTGTTACCACTGCGCTACGACACGGCTACTAACAGAGAAGGGGAGGTATCTCTGAAGAGCAACCCCTCTGCTACGAAACACTACGCCAGCGACCGAACCAGAGGAGGAGGACGACGACTACCACGGCTACCAAAGATCATTACACACTACTGGGGGATCCATCCCCGCCTTGAAAACACTCGAAGGCGCATCACCACGAGCACAACTACTGCACTAACGTGGCGCTACGCTCTGCTCTCTGCAACCGAACAGAGCAAACCTCGACTAGGGGCTCGAGTCTACGCCACGCAAGAGAGGGAAGAGAGCGGACGACGGGTGCTCACCGAGGGGGAAGGAGAGGAGAGGATGATGGCGTTGGAGGAAGAAGAGGCGTCTGTGATCCGCTGCAGGAAGAAGCTACCGGAGCCGAGGAAGGTGGCGCACGTCATGGCCGTCGAGGAGGAAGCCCCTGCTACGGCTCTGCGCGAAAATAGAACCCCTCCTGGGTCCTCTTGCTCGCGCGGCTACGGGGAGGAGAGGAGATCGAAGCTACGCCGGCGTCGAGCTCGACTCGGAGCTTCTCATGGTGATGGGGATGTCGAGGAGGTCTCTGGCGGCGCTGGAGGGTGAAGAGGAGAGGGAGGAGGAACCCTAGCTGCAGGGGATGAAGAGGTGCAACTTATATCACCCTTGGGGGAAGCGCTGGAGCCGCACGATCGAGGTAACGGCAATCGGGAGGCTGAGGGTGGTTCGTATAGGGTGACGTCGACGGGAGGAAGAAGATGGATGTCTACCGGGCTCCTGTGCGCGAGAGATGAGATAGATGGGCCGACCATGTGGGAGGGAGCCCACAGGTTGCGACCGATAAGGGAAAAATAATTCCCTCGTTTCCTATTTACAGAAATACACACAGAGGAGAAGAAATGCACAAGGAAATCTACAAGTGCAAATATAAAAATAGCACTTGCCCTGGACATGTAAAATCAAGACCTATTTAAAAAAATAGAAACAAGAGTTTAGGAGCAAGTAAATATTTTACAAAACAGCCATGGTAGGGTCTGTTTTTTTAATTGTTTGCACCTTTTAAACACCCATTCAAAAACAGCAAATCACATCTCTCATCAACCGCAATTGAAAGCTAACTCATGAGCATTTTTTAAAGAGGCAAGAAAATATGTGGGATAGAAATAAGTAGGAGGGAGATGGTTTTGAACCCTTAGCAAATTACTATCACAAGCATCACTACACACCAGCTACACATCACCAGCACATCATCACAAGTCATCACACCAACTCCTAAGAACAACAATGCAACAACAAGAAAACATGGAATTATATGATATGTTATGCATGCATGCAAGGAAGGAATACAAGGGACATCACATGAAATCATGAGCATGAACTATCTCATAGCATTGACAAGGTGGTCCCACATAAGAAAGTCTCCAAAGAGGGAAGGTTACACATTTGGGGCATTACAAACTCTCCCACACTAAAAAAGATGTCGCCCCGAGATCTACGCGTGAAAGAACTCCAAAAATTCAGAACGGAGGTGATCCTCGCGTTCCCAAGTAGCCTCTTTATCGGAATGGAGTGACCACTGCACTTTGAGAAATTTGACAGTCTTGTTGCAGGTCTTGCGCTCAGTCGCCTCGAGAACCACAACTGGATGCTCACGATAAGATAGGTCAGGTTGAAGGTCGATGTCTTGAAGATGAACAGTGCGCTTGGGGGTATTGAAGCACCTCCGAAGCTGAGAAACATGGAACACATCATGGACATTTGCAAAGTTTGTCGGGAGCTCAAGCTGGTACGCAAGGTCGCCTCTCTTGCGGACCATTCTGAACGGACCAACGAAATGAGGCGCAAGCTTTCCTTTGATGCCAAAGCGTTGCATACCCTTCATAGGCGACACCTTGAGATAGACGAAGTCATCAAGCTCATAAGACATGTCACGGTGCTTGCTATCATAATAGCTCTTCTGACGGGACTGAGCTGCTCTGAGGTTGTCGCGAATGACCCGACACATCTCCTCAGCTTCTTCTATCAAATCATTCCCAAGGATCTGAAGCTCGCCGGTCTCAGACCAGTTGAGCGGGGTACGACACTTCCTGCCATAGAGAATTTCAAACGGAGCCTTGCCAGAACTAGCTTGATAACTATTGTTATACGAGAACTCCGCAAAAGTCAGACAATCCTCCCACTTAATGCCAAAAGAGATAACATAGGCTCTCAGCATATCCTCAAGGACTTGATTGACTCGCTCCACTTGACCACTAGTCTGAGGATGGAACGCTGTGCTGAAGCGGGTCTTCGTTCCTATAGGAGACTAAAAAGAGTCCCAGAACTTGGAAGTGAAGATACGTCCGCGATCCAAAGAGATCATCATAGGCACATGATGCAAGGACACAATCCTGGAGGTGTACAACTCTGCAAGCTGAGCTGCTGAAATGGATTCCATGACTGGACGAAAATGAGCCACTTTACTCAACTTGTCAATGACGACGAAGATGTCATCATTACCCTTCTTGTACTTCGGAAACCCAGTGATGAAATCCATCTCAATGTGATCGAACTTCCACTCGGGAATGGGCAATGGATGCAGAAGACCTGTTGGACGTTGATGCTCTGCTTTCACCCTTCGACATACATCACATTCATTTACGAACTAAGCAATCTCACGCTTCATACGAGTCCACCAGAAGGTCTGTTTCAAGTCGTGGTACATCTTGGAGCTTCCAGGATGAATAGAGAGCAGAGAGTTATGAGCTTCCTCCATGATTACCTTTCCGAGATCACCTTTTGGGACGACAAGGCGATCCTCGAAGAACAACGTGTCTCTGGCATCAACAGTGAAGCACTTATACGTGGGAAGACTCTTTGCCATGCCAATCTTGACTTTCTTCACCATAGCGTCAAGAAGCTGTGCTGCTCGGACCTGATCTTCCAAGGTAGGAGAGATCTGAAGGTTTGCAAGAAATCCCTGAGGTACTAACTGAAGGTTGAGCTTGCTGAAAGACTCACAAAGACCAGGCTGGAGAGGTTGCAGGATCAGACTGTTGTAGTACGCTTTCCTGCTCAATGCGTCCGCCATGACATTAGCTTTGCCTGGCGTGTACCCAACACTCGGATTAAAATCTTGGAGCATTTCCATCCAATGTGTTTGCCGAAGATTCAGGTTAGGCTGAGTGAAGATGTACTTCAGACTCTTGTGATTGGTGAAAACTTCAACCTTACGTTCCAACAAGGGGTGTCTCCAAGTCATCAGAGCATGTACCACAACTGCTAGCTCAAGATCATGCATAGGATAGTTCTTCTCCGCTGGCTTCAACTGCCTGGAGGTATAAGCAACCACCTTCTTGTCTTGCATCAGGACTGCACCAAGTCCCTTGAGAGAAGCATCGCATTAGACCTGGTAAGACTTGGAATCATCCAGAGGAACCAAGACTGGAGTGGAGGTAAGCTTTTCTTTGAGTGTGTCGAAGGCCAAATTACACTCTAGAGACCAAGCATATTTCACACCTTTCTGAAGAAGACTTGAGAGCGGCTTGGCAATCTTGGAGAAGTTCTCAACGAACCTTCTACAATAGCCTGCAAGCCCGAGAAAGCTTCGAAGCTGCTTCACATTCTGCGGAGGCTCCCATTCAACAACGGCCTGCACCTTGTACGGATCAACATTGATGCTCTCGGCAGAGATAATGTGGCCAAGATACACGACTTCTTTCAGCCAGAACTCACACTTGGAAAACTTGGCATACAACTTGTACTCTCTCAGCTTATGAAGCACCAATCTGAGATGTTCTTCATGTTCTTCCCCAGTTTCAAAAAAGACCAGAATGTCGTTGAGATAGAGCAAGACAAAGTCATTCTTGAACGAAGAAAATATGTAGTTCATCAATCGACAGAATGTCGGAGGAGCATTTGTCAGACCAAAAGACATGACCGTATACTCATACGAGCCAAAACTAGTCCAGAAGGTAGTCTTCGGAATATCTTCCTCGCGAATGCGAATTTGGTGATAGCCCATTCTGAGATCTAGCTTGGAGAAGACCTTAGCACCTTTCAACTGTTCGAACAACTCAGTTATGTTCGGAAGTGGATATTTGTTCCTGATTGTCTTCTTGTTCAATAGACGGTAATCGACACACAGCCGGTCCGTGCCATCCTTCTTCTTGACAAACATAACTCCACAGCCCCACGGAGACGAGCTCGGTCGGATCTGACCCAAATGCTCCTGCTCATTGAGTTGCCTCTTAAGTTCCTTCAACTCTTCTGGACACAATTTGTACGGCCGTTTGCACACCGGCTCTGTGCCTGGCTCAAGCTCAATCACAAACTCAACTTCTCTGTGCAGAGGCATGCCTGGCAGCTCTTCAGGAAACACATCTTCATATTCGCAGACCACTCGGACTTGCGAAATAGGATTGATCTCACCCTTTTCATTCAAAGAGAACAGACGAATTGTATCATCGCGCGCCTCTAATATAATCATGTCCTCCGAAGAATGGGTAAGCTTCACTTCTTTAGCTTCACAATCAATTGATGCATTGTTCATGGCCAGCCAGTCCATACCAAGAATCAAGTCAATGTCGGAATTGCCCAAGACAATAGGAGATGCCAGAAAAGAATAAGCACCCATCTTGACAGAAACATTCGGAATAATCCAACGAGAACTCATAAGCATACCCGGAGAAACAATATCCAAAGACCTAGCCAATTCTTGAAGATGGAAATCATGCTTTGCCGCAGAAGGATATGACAAGAAAGAATGCGATGCACCAGAATCGAATAACACTTTAGGCGGAATATAATTGACGAGGAGGTTACCCATGATCACATCTGACGAGTTTTCTGCCTCAGCCGCATTCACCATGTTGACTCGAGCTGATCTGGGGTTGAACTTTACAAGAGCATTGCTTAGAGGTTTGCCTGGAAGAGGAGGCGGCAGACGGAGCTGAGAAATACACTTGTTGGCATAATGACCCTTCTGCCCACACTTGTGACAAGTCACCTCTGCTGGCTGCCGGTACTGAGTCTGAGGAGGCCCTTGCTTCTGATGTTGGAATCTCTGCTGAAAGACATGGTTGGGTGGGTGGGAAGAACCACGGCCACCAGAGTGCTTGATCTGCTGCTAGTGCCGAGGAGGAGGAGGAGACACCCAAAACTTATGTTGCTTCTGAACCACCTGAGTAGAGGAAGAGATGGAATCTCTGACGCGCTTCTTAGAATTCTCCACCCTGAGCAAGGCTGCCTCTGCCCTGAGAGCTAAGTTGTAGAACTTGTCGAACTCCTCAGGACCGTGCAAAGCCAGAGCTAACTACAAATCTTCTTTCAAGCCCCCTCTGAACTGATAAATCTTGCTCTTCTCATCAGGGATATCCTGCAAGGCGTAACGGGCTAGCTCGTGGAACTCAACGTTGTAATTGTATATGGAATTGCCACCTTGCGTCAAACGCCTGAACTTCTCACGCATCTCCTCCACAAAGCTGGAAGGAATGTAGTGGGACCTGAAGTCACGGTAGAACTCATCCCAAGTGATCACTCTAGCGCCTCTGGAATCCTTCAACTGTTGCCACCAGATCGAAGCCTGCCCCTTCAACTAGAATGTTGCAAATTTGACAAAATCCTCAGGACGAACATTGCTACACTTGAGTTGCTTGTTCATATCACGGATCCAATCCTCTGCATCAAATGGCTGGTCACAGAAAGTGAAAGTCTTTGGCTGATTCGACATGAACTGACTCAGACTAGCAAACTGATTGCCACCATGTTGGAAATTGCCTTGCTACTGATTAGCTTTCTCTTGCAACAACTGTAGCAGCACCTGGGTGTTTCCATTAGTAGCAGCCATCACCGCTTGCCAGGCCTCTGGAGGAGGAGGCGGCGGCGAAGGATTTTTCGGAGGAGGAGGTGGTGGCGGCACATCCTCACGCCCTGGGTTCTGACGTGTTGGTGGAGCCATCCTTAAGACGGGCAACACATTAGCCCACAAAATATATTGAAGATATAGCTGAATCAAAACGATAGGAATATCTGAACAGGAATATAGCAATTGCACTCGAACAAAAATAGTAAGAATGCTTCCTCAAAGTGCCGGTCGACAAAATTCCGATTAAGACCACTTCAAACAAGTATGAGCTAGAACTGCTCGGAACAAACATATGATCAAAATTTCATCCGATATCTTCGTGGATAAGATCGCACGGGCTCGAATTTATAGTAGCCATCCTGTGCAAGGTAGTCCACACGACATATGAAGTATCCCCGAGTCGTAGCAAGCTACAAGGACTCTTTAAGACACAACGAGAACTGCTGTAAGACGACCGTGAACAAACGCACCCACTGAACATCGAATCCCAACCTCCATCATGCATTTGTAGACAGATAGTCCTATAAGATACTACTTGATATCCCACCTATGAATTGCCGAAATAACTGGTCATGCAATCTGGTACACGGATACAAGGGGTAATATCACACAACTCCTATACTAACCCGTCACCTCTATCACATCCGTCAACACACAACCAACATCTCGGACCTTCATCTGCAACAGACCCTCGTGATCACAACGATACCAAGTATGGCAGTACTCCCGAACAATCTGCACCAGTACTGGGGACATCGGCGTTATCTCGCCACTACCAGTATTGAAGTAATCACGAACATCCTTCGTTCTTAGATACTCAGAAATCTGAATGATGGTGATGTGCACAAGAATCCCCTGGAGCTCAACTCCACGGAAGAAATCAAGGCAGACAGGAGGCACCAAGACAGAACTCTGTCACATCGAAATCATATAGATTTCACAAATACCCGCGTGATCCTAAAAAAAAATTGAGCGAGAAAAGGAGTAGAATTAAGATTTCCTAAGTCGGGAACCTCACCAGAGCATGGAAGAGGAGATAAAAGAATCGTACTCTCCGATATAACTAAGACTCAAAACATTTTACTAGACTCGACTCGGCCAAGTACGATCACACAAAGGCTCCTATGGTCGTAAGGCTCTGATTACCAACTTATAACGACTAAGATGCGGTCCTTCCCGATCTAGGGATCGAGGCCCCGAATTGGAAAGGAGCGCATCTAAGTGTTTCACAAACATGGTAACATAGCACATACATAATATGAACAGAATGGTAATAAGGGATTCAATTGCCATCTCATATATATATCAGAGTACATCACACATACAATCAAGGTAGTTCCGCTACGGACTACAAAACATGGGAAATGACTATGCTACCCTGCCTGCCGGCCCACGATCACGACCACGGCTCAATATTCTGGATAGTTCACGTACAAGGTCGTTCTCCTCATCATACTGCCATGCCAGCTGCGAGCCGTCGGGATCACCTGTCTTGGGGGTACCTGGACCTGTTGGTCTTGTGAAGGAATCTGTGAGCCACGGGGACTCAGCAATCTATGACCTCGGTGCCAGAACTAGTCAAGTTATTAGGTTCGGAAGGTCGAGTATTTAGGTTGCACCATCCTAAGCTTGATATGGTGGCTAACTTACGTAGAACATATATGAAGGTGGTCTATACTAGCAGTCGATGATAGATGATCACTCAGTGATCCTGAGCACCTACCTACGCCAATCATAACCCCACCGTGTTCCTAATCGAAGAGAGATCTTCAAAGGGGACAGTCATGGTTACACACTCATTTGGCAATTTTATTAGCTTATGTTTAAGTTATCTATTACCGGATGTTAACAAATATTCCAAGTTGCCACATAACCGCGGGCACGGCTTTCCAAAAGATTAAACCCTGCAGGGGTGCTCCAACTAAACCATCACAAACGTATAAGGGCCGCAAAGTAATCCTCTATCACGAATCTCGTGATCTCGTCGGATTCCTTAGAGGAAAACCTCAACTCTGGGGAGAACCAAAGCTTCATCGGGATTCCTATATGCAAGATATATCGCTAAGGTAAGACAAGACTAGCAGGACCTCCCGTCGTGTCGACGACCCTGATAAGAGCCGTGTATCTCAGTCTCAGGACACGACGGATGAGTCACACTACAGGTATACCAAACCTCAGGTTTCCCTGTGGTGGCCCCATAGTCTGCCCAGTTTGGACCAACACTCATGAGGAGCACTGGCCCGGGTTATTGATTAGTTCCTCGGGGTAGCTATTCCCTATGCAGATTATTATCAAGTGATTAGCAAATTAACACCAATGTTGGGTCCTGCTGGACAAGTCTTAACACTATGCGATTTATCGAGGGGGTCCCCATAACAACCCTGAACGTGTTAGGAGCGATCAATATGGAATCAAACACTGGTAGCCGGTAACTATGGCGGCAATAACGGAACAAAACACCCGGCAAAAGGCTAGGACTTCCGTTATTTACCAAGTATATAGGTGCTTTAATTAAATAACAGAATTAAGATAATGATATCAAGCTCATGTTATCACATGAGACAAAGCACCTGCATCTAGCAACGCTAACATTAGTAGCTGAGCAAAGCCTACTTAGCCATTCAAGATTTGCTAGGGAGGGGTAAGTGTTTGGTTTCATGGCATTTCAGGAGACATTTATTTCAGTGGTAGGCAGCGAGCATATGACAAGGAAACATAAACTAGCATAACAAGTCTAGAGATGGAATCAAGGTCATATCATCTTGCGTGTGATATCCTCAGCTTGTTCGTCCTGCACGTACTCTCCCAAATCCACGTACTCGTTCTCCGATCCTGGTGCTACCCAACATAAGAATAACATCCAATGAACAACAGCACCTCAAGATGCAACAAGCACATGATGCATGAGATGAATATGAGAATGCATCACTATTTCTACCACTAGCACAAGCATGAGGAGTAAATACATGTTCCTGGACAGAAATGCATTATAAGCTATATTGACATGCATGATAATGACATGATCAGATGCGTCTCGAGAAAACGATGCAAAACCATATAAAGAACATTACAAACGGAGCTACGGATCAACGGGAAACAACGAAACAAGATATGAAGAGCTACGTGTCAAATCCACCACAACACACTCCAATGGCTCAACTCTGGTATTTACAGGTAGTCAAGACATAAAACAAACCAACATGGATGGCGTGGAGAAAGGAATTACACCACATCATCAACTAAGCACTCACAAACATCAAAACAACAAAACTACACAATCTGCCTTAAACTGCATCATAGCACTTTGTGAGCTACATGGAAAGCACCTATAGCCACCTAAACATGCCAAATAAGATATGTGGTTGTAGGTATCCAAGAGTACTACAAGCACAAGCATGAATCTCACACAAAGGAGTTAAACACAGAAAGTTACAAGCCTGCAATCTTGCCCAAAAATATTAGATTTCACGGACTTTGTGAAAATTCCAGATTCTCACTATCTGTCTATGCTCTGAAGCATTTTGACAGCAGCCAAAACAATATCTAAAGGACTCCAAATGGAATGAAATTTTACAGGGAGCTAGAAACCATATCAGCTTCAACGTTCCAGTTGAAATCTAAGGCTAAATCACAACACATTGATATGCACAACCTCATCAACAGGAGAAGAAAATATAAATGGATTCTCAGACTTAGTGAAAATATCAGATTTTCAATAATCTAGAATTTCAGCCACATGCCTACTTTGATTGGGCACAACTTGCACATATGGATTCCTAAACATGAAATGAAACCAACATGTGGTAGAGGGGGTCACCCTCTACTACCACAACCAAGAAGCAAACCCTTAGGCTCACCACATCACATGGAACCAAGCTCTAAACATAGAACAAAATGGAATAAGTCATCTCCAGAAACTTTTCAATGGCAAAATTGATTTCACCAATGAATTCCGGGGATAATAATACCCCAAAAATATACATAAAATATATGCACTTGCTTGGAACAAGTGAGCACAAACTAGGGAAGAAAATCTACAAAGAATCATATCTAGTGAATAGTGCTACATCACTTGTGCAAAATCACTAGAGCTAACCTACACAAGCTCTTGCACATGACCACAACATCAAGGGGGGTGAGGGGTAGACCTGATGCCTATGTGCCTTGGCACATCACCACTCCATCACAAGCAACAAGCACAAGATAAAGGAAACAACTACACATGATATAGAGGACACACACACACTCACATAAGCACTACAAGGGGTCACCACCTTAGTGCCATGACACCGACAAGGTGCATCCCCACACATGAATCTACACAAGCATGCATACAACACCACTAGTGCAACACACACACACCAAAATATGTGGTGAGGGGGAAACCATCCTCACACATACACACACTCCACTTGCACACTAGGGCATGAGCTAGATGCACAATCACAACCACACCCTACACCAAGCTCATAAGCTGCACCTACATAATATATCCTAGTGCAGCACACACAATCAAGACTAGGCTTGCAAACTTACAAGCAAACAAACAACCTACACAAGCTCTACCAAGTGTATATGCACACACACAAGTGCATCACCAAGGGATCACAAGCTAGCAAAAACTACAACACTCCCTATATATGATGGTTTTCAGAGGAGGAAAGCATATAAACCCTCAATTATAAATCACTACTAAGCTACAAGAACAGGGGATGCATAGATATCAAAACAGCAAGGGAAAAAAATAAAAGAAAACAAAAGGAAAAATAAAAAGGGGAGGTGCTGGGGTCGAACCCCAGACCTGCTGGTGGTGCAAACTGCAGCTTGATACGTCTCCATCGTATCTACTTTTCCAAACTCTTTTGCCCTTGTTTTGGACTCTAATTTGCATGATTTGAATGGAACTAACCCGGACTGACGATGTTTTCAGCAGAATTGCCATGGTGTTGTTTTTGTGCAGAAATGAAAGTTCTCGGAACGTCCTGAAAATTTATGGAGAATATTTCTGGAAAATATTAAAAATACCTGCGCAAAGATCCACCGGAGGGGACGGGCCAGTGGGCCACAAGCCCTGTAGCGCGGCCTCCCCACCTGGCGGCGGCTACCAGGCTTGTGGGGCCCACGTGGCTCTACCGCCCCCAATTCAAGCGCTATTTATTCCCTTTCGTCCTGGTGGAAATCAGGAGAGAAGAGTTCATCGGGTTTCACGATCCAGAGGCACCACCACATCCCGTTCTTGCCCTGGAGGGCAGATCTGGAGTCCGTTTTGGGATCCGGATCAATGAGATCGTCGCCATTGTCATCATCAACCTTCTTCCCTCTCCAATTCCATGAAGCTCTTCATCGTTCGTGAGTAATCTATTCGTAGCCTCGATGGGTGGTGATGAGTAGGATGAGATCTATCATGTAATCGAGTTAGTTTTGACGGGGATTGATCCCTAGTATCCACTATGTTCTGAGATTGATGTTGCTACTACTTTGCCATGCTTAATGCTTGTCACTAGGGCCGAGTGCCATGATTTCAGATCTGAACTTATTATGTTGTCACCAATATATGTGTGTTTTAGATCCGATCTTGCACGTTTTAGTGACCTACTATGTGTTATGATCCGGCAACCCCGGAGTGACAGTAACCGGAACCACTCCCGGTGATGAACATAGTTTGAGGAGTTCATGTGTTCACCAAGTGCTAATGCGTTGGTCCGGTTCTTTATTAAAAGGAGAACCTTAATATCCCGTAGTATCCATTTGGACCCTGCTGCCACGGGAGGGATGGACAATAAATGTCATGCAAGTTCTTTTCCCTAAGCACGTATGACTACACATGGAATGCATGCCTACATCACATTGACGAACGAGAGCTAGACACATATCTCTCATTGTTATAATTGTTGCATGATCAATGTCATCCAACAAATCACCGATCCATTGCCTACGAGTTTGTCCCACTGCCATTGTTACTTGCTTTGCTCTGCTGTTGTTACTGCTGTTGCTGCTACTGTTACTTGCTTTGTCCTGCTGCTGCTGCCACTGTTGTTGCTACTACTGTTACTTGTTGTTGTTGTTACTTGCTACTGCTGTCACTATTGTTTTTCCTTGCTACTGTTGTTACTCGTTACACTGCTACTACCTGCTACAATACTTTACTGGCGCCATTGATACTTCAGTTAGGAATAATCTGCCGTCAACAGATTTTTTCCTAGCACCGTTGCTATCATACTACTTTGTTGCTTATATCCTACTTGCAGATACTAATCTTTCAGGTGTGGTTGAGCCCACAACTCAATTGCTCATACTACAGAATATCCTTTCACTCCCATCGTGTCGAACCAACAAATTTGGGTTGAATACACTATCCTCGAAAACTGCCGCGATCCCACACGCTGGTGGGACATTGCAAGACAATTGCTAACTGTTGAGCAACTGGAAGCAACTCTTTTCTGGCACCATTGCCGGGGTGGATAGCTATATTCTCTGAGTAACTTGGGATTTATATCTGCTGATCACTATGAAGAATCTGAAAGATCCAAGAACCAAAGTCTTGCCCTCAACTATGAGGGGAGGTAAGGAACTGCCATTTAGCTCTGCAGTTGATTCACCTTCAGTTATGAGTAAGTTTGCGACACCACCTCCTGCTAGAAATCTTGATATGTTGCTTGTGCTAGATGATGCTAGAGATTCTACTGCTATTGATGATGCTTATGATGATACTATGCTTGATACTGCTATGCCTGATACTTCTAGAGATGCTATGCCTGATACTACTAGAGATGCTATGCTTGCTACTGCTAGAGATACTACTTTGCTTGATATGCCACTAGGGGTATTCCTTGATGCTCATATTGCTAGAGTTACTGCCAATGCTCGTGATGCTTCTGAAACTGCCGATACTATTGTGATAGAACCTGCTTTTGCTCCTGCTAGATCTAGCTCTCCTAGATATGAATTGCCTGATATACCTGAGGGTTATGTTATGGAGGGAGAGATAGCTGAGGATTTTCTTGCGTGTAAGGATTCCTATGACGCTGTGAAATTACTTCTCAAGTGGAAGGAAAAATCTCTGAAAGCTAGGATGAAATACGACCCAAAATTTGTCACTTCACTTATATTTATCACCGATGAGGATTATGAATTCTCTGTCGACCCTGAGATAATCTCTCTAGTCGAATCTGATCCTTTCCACGGTTATGAGTCTGAGACGGTCGTAGCCCATCTAACCAAACTACATGATATAGCCACCCTTTTCACTAGTGAGGAGAAGATCCGCTACTACTATATCCTTAAGTTATTTCCTTTCTCTCTAAAGGATGACACTAAAGTCTCCTTCACTTCTCTTGCTCCTGGATGTGTGAGTAGTCCCCAGGATATGGTCTATTACTTCTGTGAGAAATATTTCCCTGCCCATAGGAAGCAAGCTGCCTTGCAGGAAATATACAACTTTGCTCAACTCAATGAAGAGAGTCTCCCACAAGCTTGGGGGAGGCTCATCCAGCTACAGAATGCTTTGCCTGATCACCCTCTTAAGAAGAACGAGATACTTGATATCTTCTATAACGGACTTACCGATGCTTCTAGAGACCACCTAGATAGTTGTGTCGGTTGTGTTTTTAGGGAACGAACTGTAGAACAAGCTGAGATCCTACTGAATAACATCTTGATCAACGATAATGCTTGGACTATTCCCGAACCACCTCCTAAGCCAACTCCTAAGAAAACAGGTATTCTATTCCTCAGTCTCGAAGATATGCAAGGAGCCAAGAAATCTATGCAAGAGAAAGGCATCAGATCTGAAGAAGTAAAAAATTTACCGCCCAACGAAGAGATCCATGGTCTCGATAACCCGATACAAGTAGTAGAGGTGAATTCTCAGCGTAGATTCAATGAGAGTGATATTCCTTTTGACAAACCTGCTAGCCTATGCTTTGATGAATTTGACAACTTTGTTGCCAAACAACAGAGTTCAATGATTATGTTAGCAGACAAATGGAACAAAGTACTCGTATGCTTAGTCATTTAAGTGCTTGTGTAGACAGAAATGTCAATGATCTGAAGCTTCTGAGTAAACATGCCTCTATGATTACTACTCAGGTAGAACAAGTACTTAAAGCTCAGAATGACTTGCTCAATGAATTAAATGACAACTCTATCAGAGCAATTACTAGAGGAGGCAAAATGACTCGGGAACCTTTGTTTCCTGTAGGCCATTCTAAGAGAATTGATCAAGATTCTCAAGGAATTAATGCTGATACACCCAGTCATCCTAAGAATAAGAAGAAGGATGATAGAAACCTACATGTCAGTTCACCAAATACTGTCACACCTGAAGAACCAAATGATATTTCTGCGTCTGATGCAGAAACACAATCTGGGGATGAACGTGAACCTGGTGACAATATGGACAGCGATGTTCATAATAATGCTCAACCTAACAATGATAAGGATGTGGAGATTGAACCTATGGTTAATCCTAATAACCCACAACCTAAGAGATACGACAAGAATGACTTCACTACTAGGAAGCATGGTAAAGAAAGGGAGCCATGGGTTCAGAGACCTATGTCCTTTCCTCCTAGGCCATCCAAGAAAAAGGATGATGAGGATTTTGGGAGCGTTATTGAAATGTTGAGACCCATCTTTCTGGAGATGCGGTTAATTGATATGCTCAAAATGTCTCCATATGCCAAGTACATGAAAGATATCGTGACTAATAAACGGAAGATACCAGATCTTGAGATCTCCACCATGCTCACCAATTACACTTTCAAAGGTGGAACTCCTAAGAAACTTGGTGATCCCGGAGTGCCCACTATACCTTGCTCCATTAAAGGAAACTCCGTAAGAACTGCCTTATGTGACCTTGGAGCCGGTGTTAGTGTTATGCCTCTCTCTCTTTATCATAGGCTTGAACTGGAAAAGTTGACACCCACTGAAATTTCTCTGCAAATGGCCAACAAATCAACTGCTTTCCCTGTCGGTATTTGCGAGGATGTGCCTGTTGTGGTTGCTAACTTAACAATCTTAATGGACTTTGTTATCCTGGATATTCCTGAGGATGATGCCATGGCGATCATTCTTAAACACCGCTAGGGCTGTTATAGATTGCAGCAAAGGCAATGTCACCTTCCATGTCAACGGTAATGAGCATATAGTGCATGTTCCGAAGAAACGATATCAAGTACATTGCATCAATGCTATCGAAAAAACTTCATCGATTCTTATTGGGAGCTTTGAATGCCCTATTCCTCGTGTTAAGATGAAGTATGATTTGCTTGTTGGGGAGATTCATGTCCCCATTGAGGTGACTTAGTGGCTATTCGATAATAGTTCGTTTCTTTTTGCAATTCGAGAAAGTTTTGTCATGAGTATTTGATCAACCCCATTGACGGATTTCTTTCGATGACCATGAAATGGATGAATCAAGGAGTCACATACCTCTGTTTTAAGCTTTCACTTTGTGTTGCTTAGAAGAAAAATGATAGATTTAGTTTAGTTTTTCCTGTTTTCTGTTTTAGCGTCCCAGAGAAAAGTACCCCAAAAAAAAAGTTCTCCGATGGTTCTCAAAATCAAATATGATTTTTTCTGGATTTTTTGAAAAATACTGGGACTGAGAGCTGGCCTGGGGGCGACACCAGTGGGCCACAAGCCCTCTAGCCGCGGCCTCCCCCCTGGCCGCGGCTACCAAGCTTGTGGGGCCCACGGGGACCCCCTCCACTCATTCCAGCTCCCATCCTCTTCTTCTACCTCTAGAAAAAATCATTTTGCAGCTCAAACCCGTGTTCTTGCTCATTTGGCTATGATTTTTGATCTCCTTGCTCAAAGCACCATTCTTCGAACCGTTTTGGGGAAATTACTCCTTGGTAAGTGACTCCTCCATTGGTCCTTCACGTATTCTTGCTACCTTGGTGACCTGTTCTTCAGCTTGAAATGTTGATTTTAGCTGGTCCCAAGTAGTTTTGACTAGTGATACGATCTCTAGGCACTAGTAGGAGTAGTTGCTACATGGTGTGGTTGGTCTTTATTCACTTTTCTCTTGAACTTCAAAACTTTCAGCAAAAATAAATTATGTTCAGGAGGAAGTTTCATGGTGGTTCCTCAAGTAAGAAGGGTCCCCGTGTTTCTTTTCGGGAGCCCAATCCTTTTCAACTAAGGGACACACCGGTACAACCATGTGAATGGCCTTCCGATGAGTTCATGATTGAAGCAGGCTTCAAGGATGAGTTTGATACACTTGTCCGCAATGCCAGGTTAGAAGAATTCCTCTCAGATAAATGAGAACAGTATGCTATGCTCACTGCCTCTTTCGTGCGTAGATTTAAATTTTCAGTTGGCCGTGACTCATCCATACTGTTTGATCTGTGTGATAAATCCTACACCATGGATTTGGAGGATTTCAATAGGATTTGCAAGATACCCGATGGGGGTAGTCTTAATGATCCTGCTAAGTCTTCGGTTAGAGATTTTGTCTCTAGTATAACCGTTGGAGAAACTAGAGACATCACGCAAGCTACCATAGGAAGCATTCATTTCCCTGCCTTGCACTACTTTGCCCTATGCATAGGTAGATGCATTAGCGGCAAGGTTGAACATTGTCACCTATGCGCATCCGACCTTAGTATCCTGAAGAGCGCAGTAACAGGTGACAGGAGCTTCAACATGGGAGCTATAATAGCAAGGAGGATCGATAATAATGCTATTGATGGGGATTTCTTTGGTGGGATTTCTGCTACGCGCTTAGCAAATTTTCTTGGAGTACCCATCCGTTCAGGAGATCCCCCTCTCCATACAGCCTACCTTGATCGTGTCGCTCTGACACACTATCAATTTCTCAAGAGGGATGAGGAATCCCTCGTTTAGCGGTTAGTATTTAACAGGCAGCATCCTTTTCATATTATGCTTCCTTCTCCTGCCTTCTTTGACTTTCAGGTTAAACGAAGATATTACATAGCCATTGGAGAAGGAGAGGAGTATGAGAGGGAGGCTGAGACTTCTCGTCTCCGCGAAGCAGCTATTCATGCAGTGGCTGTAGCGCTCCCCTAAAACCACATTATGATTTTGGGTATCACCTGGACCAGCCTTGGGAGTAGACCAAGCTTGGCCAAAAGGCTAAGCTTGGGGGAGTACGTGTTTTCACCAACTTTACATTCATGCTTATGCTTTCACTTTGTTAGTCGGTGTTTACACTTAGCCACTGTATTATCCATGCTAGTTTATTTTCGTTTCCTTGTTTTCTTGTTTTGTGTCCTTTTGAGAAAACCCAAAAAGATTTTCCTTTCTTCTTTTGCTTGTCGGGAGCTTTCCTGTGTAAATAGTTTTCTTTTTCTTTGAGTCGAGGTAGAAGACCATGGTTACAATGTTTAGTGGCTCTCGCATGCATACCTATAATTTGTTAAAGAGCCATATTACTTTGCCTTCTCCTTTGTGTTTGCCTGCAGATTCAGCTTAGTCCAATGCACGAGCACTCTTATTATTGTTCACATCGTTCGATCGTGCAAGTGAAAGGCAATAATGATGATATATGATGAAGTGACTGAGACTGGAAAAGCTGGTATGAACTCTATCTATTTTGTTTTTGTAATTATGACTAACTTGTCGTCCCAGATTCAGCTTTGTTGAGAGAGAACCATGTTTGCAATGACATCTTAGAGATCATAGTTTATGATGCCATGCTAAATTAGCTAGGAGCTTATAATGGTTTGTCTGGAATGCCAACATAGATTTTGAGATGACTATGATGTAGTATGATAGGACGGTATTCTCGTTTGAATGATTCAAGTGGCTTGACTTGGCACATGTTCATGCATGGAGTTGAAAAAAAATCAACATAGCCTCTATGATGTTCGTGTTCATGGTTATTGATATCCTGCTCATGCTTGCACTCAATGTTAGTCAAACTGATTGCATCTTGATGACTGTTGTCGCTCTCTAGTTGGTCGCTTCCCAGTCTTTTGCTAGCCTTCACTTGTACTAAGCGGAATACTGTTTGTGCATCCACTTCCATAAAACCAAGAGTTTTTCCATGAGAGTCCACCATACCTACCTATTTGCGGTATCTACCTGCCGTTCCAAGTAAATTCGCATGTGCCATTCTCTAAACCTTCAAGAAATAATCTATTTTGCATGCCCGAACCGCTCATGTGGTGACAGGGGGCTATTGGTATCTTCCATGTTAGGCGTGTTATCCTCGACATGTGTTTATTCACTGTCATTAACGATAAAGGGGCCGGTAATTGGAATGCCCAGTTCCATGCTTAAATCGAAAACATAACTCTAAAACAAGACTCCCCCCGGATTGATGTTAGTATGGACGGTACCCGAGGACTCGGCTAGCCGTGGAGTGTGATTGATTGGTGGTGAGGGAGTTAAAACTTTACTTTTCTGTTTGGGAACCGCCTATAGCATGAGTAGCATGGAAGATATTGAGAACTCTTGGTCATTGCATTGACAATTATAGCATGCCACCCAAAATTATTATCTCTGTTTTCAAAGCTTGAGCTCCGGCACCTCTGCAAATCAATGCTTCCCTCTGCGAAGGGCCTGTCTATTTATTTTCCTGTTGAGTCATCCTCTTCTTATATAAGCACCAATTAGAGAGCAAATCTTTCATTTTTATGCTTTGCTTTTGATTGATATTGAGTATGACTATGACTGGATCTTCGTTGCTATGAATTACAATGTTTAGTCGGCTCTTGATCTTTCAAAGTTCTCTGCATTTATGTTTTGCGGGCTCAGAAAGAGCTAGCGAGATACCACCTATTCATATTGCTTCATGCTTGTTTTGATTGAATTGTTGGTATCTAAAGCTTATTATTATTTGCTCGCTAGCTGTTTATGCCATTGATATTAGTTTACCGTGAGACCTATGTGTCACTTGCTTATGTGGTTAACTTGTGATCTTGCTAAAAGTCTGGTTATGAGTTAGACATTGTTGCAACAACAAGATCAAACAGAGTTTGTCAAAGTTTTTCTTTCTCTTTCAGTTTGTCAACTGAGTTGCTTGAGGACAAGCAAGGTTTTAAGCTTGGGGGAGTTGATACGTCTCCATCGTATCTACTTTTCCAAACTCATTTACCCTTGTTTTGGACTCTAATTTGCATGATTTGAATGGAACTAACCCGGACTGACGCTGTTTTTAGCAGAATTGCCATGGTGTTGTTTTTGTGCAGAAATGAAAGTTCTTGGAACGTCCTGAAAATTTACGGAGAATATTTCTGGAAAATATTAAAAATACCTGCGCAAAGATCCACCGGAGGAGACGGGCAAGTGGGCCACAAGCCCTGTAGCCGCAGCCTCCCCCTGGGCAAGGCTACCAGGCTTCTGGGGCCCACGTGGCTCCGCCGCCCCCAATTCTAGCGCTATTTATTCCCTTTCGTCTCGGAAAAATCAGGAGACAAGAGTTCATCGCGTTTCACAATCCAGAGGCGCTGCCACATCCCGTTCTTGCCCTGGAGGGCAGATCCGGAGTCCGTTTTGGGCTACGGATCAAGGAGATCGTCGCCATCATCATCATCAACCTTCTTCCCTCTCCAATTCCATGAAGCTCTTCATCGTTCCTGAGTAATCTATTCGTAAGCTCGATGGGCGGAGATGAGTAGGATGAGATCTATCATGTAATCGAGTTAGTTTTGACGGAGATTGATCCCTAGTATCCACTATGTTCTGAGATTGATGTTGCTACTACTTTGCCATGCTTAATGCTTGTCACTAGGGCTCGAGTGCCATGATTTCAGATCTGAACTTACTATGTTGTCACCAATATATGTGTGTTTTAGATCCGATCTTGCAAGTTGTAGTTACCTACTATGTGTTATGATCCGGCAACACCGGAGTGACAATAACCGGAACCACTCCCGGTGATGACCATAGTTTGAGGAGTTCATGTGTTCACCAAGTGCTAATGCGTTGGTCCGGTTCTTTATTAAAAGGAGAACCTTAATATCCCGTTGTATCCATTTGGACCCCGCTGCCATGGGAGGGATGGACAATAGATGGCATGCAAATTCTTTTCCCTAAGCACGTATGAATACACACGGAATGCATGCTTGCATCACATTGACGAACGGGAGCTAGCCACATATCTCTCCATGTTATAACTCTTGCATGATTAATGTCATGCAACAAATCACCGATCCATTGCCTACGAGTTTGTCCCACTGCCATTGTTACTTGCTTTGCTCTGCTACTGTTACTAGTGTTGCTGCTAGTGTTACTTGCTGCTACTGTTACTTGCTTTGTCCTCCTGTTACTGCCACTACTGTTGCTACTACTGTAACTGGCTGTTGTTGTTACTTGCTACTGTTGCTACTTGCTACTGCTGTCAGTATTGCTGTTCCTTGCTACTGCTGTTACTCGTTACACTGCTACTACCTGCTACAATACTTTACTGGCGCCATTGATACTTCAGTAAGGAATAATCTACCGTCAATAGATTATTTCCTAGCACCGTTGCTATCATACTACTTTGCTGCTTATATCCTTCTTGCAGATACTAATCTTTTAGGTGTGGTTGAGCCGACAACTCAACTGCTAATACTGGAGAATATCCTTTGACTCCCATCGTGTCGTACCAACAAATTTGGGTTGAATACTCTACCCTCGAAAATTGCCGCGATCACACACGCTGGTGGGCCATTGCAAGACAATTGCTAATTATTGAGCAACTGGAAGCACATATCTACCACTCTGCTAGTTACGATGCATTCGACAGAGGAGGGTTTCCATACAGGATAACATGCCCCGGCTTCCCTACTGTACTGCCAGAAGTAAAATGCAAAATGGAGGAGTGCATCCCCTGGAATCGAACCCACCACCTTGTGAGAACAAACTCATACTGTTACCACTGAGCTACGACACGGCTACTGGCAGAGAAGGGAAGTTATCTCTGAAGAGCAACCCCTCTACTACGAAACACTACGCCGGCGACCAAACTAGAGGAGGAGGACGGCGAATACCACGGCTACCAACGATCACTACACACTACTGGGGCGAAGAAGGATCCACAGGGGGATCCATCCCCACCTTGAAAACACTCGAAGGCGCATCACCACGAGCACAACTACTGCACTAACACTAAGCTACGGTCTGCTCTCTGCAACCGAACAGAGCAAACCTCGACGAGGGGCTCGAGTCCACGCCGCGCTAGAGAGGGAAGAGAGGGGACGACGGCTGCTCACCGAGGGGGAAGGAGAGGAGAGGACGACGGCGTTGCAGGAAGAAGAGGCGTCGGCGATCCGCTGCAGGAAGAAGCTGTCGGAGCCGAGGAAGGTGGCTCACGTCATGGACGTCGAGCAGGAAGCCCCTGCTATGGCTCGAAAATGGAACCCTTCCTGGGTCCTCTTGCTCACGCAGCTACGGGGAGGAGAGGAGATCGACGCTACAGCGGCGTCGAGCTCGACCCGGAGCTTCTCATGGCGATGGGGACATCGAGGAGGTCTCTGGCGGCACTGGAGGGAGAAGAGGAGGGGGAGGAGGAACCCTAGCTGCAGGGGGAGAAGAGGTGCAGCTTATATCACCCTTGGGGGAAGCGCTGGAGCCGCAAGATCGAGGTAACGGCGATCGGGAGGCTGAGGGTGGTACGTACAGGGTGACGTTGACGGGAGGAAGAAGAGGGATGTCTACTGGGCTCCTGTGTGCGAGAGAGGAGATAGATGGGCCGGCCATGTGGGAGGGAGCCCACAGGGTGCGACGGATAAGGGAAAAATAATTCCCTAGTTTCCTATTTATAGAAATACACAGAGAGGAAAAGAAATGCACAAGGAAATCTACAAGTGCAAAAATAAAAATAGCACTTGCCCTGGACATGTAAAATCAAATCCTATTTAAAAAAATAGATACAAGAGTTTAGGAGTAAGTAAATATTTTACAAAACAGCCATGGTAGGGTCTGTTTTGTAATTGTTTGCACCTTTTAAACACCCATTCAAAAACAACAAATCACATCTCTCATCCACCACAATTCAAAGTTAACACATGAGCATTTTTAAATCAGGAAAGAGGCAAGAAAATATGTGGGATAGAAATAAGTAGGAGGGAGATGGTTTTGAACCCTTAGCAAATTACTATCACAAGCATCACTACACACAAGCTACACATCACCAGCACATCATCACAAGTCATCACACCAACTCCTGAGAACAACAATGCAACAACAAGAACACATGGCATGATATGATATGTTATGCATGCATGCAAGGAAGAAATACAAGGGACATCACATGAAATCATGAGCATGAACTCTCTCATAGCATTGACAAGGTGGTCCCACATAAGAAGGTCTCCAAATAGGGAAGGTTACACATTTGGGGCATTACAACTTGATCCGTAGTATCCACTCTGTTCTGAGATTGATGTTGCTATGATGTTGCTATGCTTAATGTGCTGGGGAACACAGCATGGGGAACAAAAAAATTCCTTCGCTCACCAAGATCTATCTATGGAGATCAACAACTACGAGAGGGGGAGTGCATCTACATACCCTTCTAGATCACTAAGCGGAAGCGTTACAAAACACGGTTTATGTAGTCGAACGTCTTCCTGATCCAATCACAATCCATCTCGCGATCCAATCACGTCCCGATCAAATGCCGAACGGATGACTCCACCGCGTTCAGCACACGTACAACTCGATGACGCCTTCACCACCTCGATCCAATGTGTGAAGGTGAAGTAGTAACTTGAGTTCTCCAGCAGCACGAAGGCATGGTGGTGGTGGTGGTGGCGCTATTCTGGCATGGCTACGTCGAGCGCTACCGAAACTGCAAACGGAGGAGTAAACAATCAAGGGAGAAAGAGGGGGGCAAGGGCTTGGTGTGTACTATTGGGGCGCCCCCTCCCCTCTATATATAGGTGGAGGGGCATGGGGGAACAACCCCTCCAAGCTCTAGGGTGCATCCAAGGTGGGAGGAGGTGGAATCCTAGTCCTCCTCCTTCCTTTCCATACAAAGGTGGACTTTCCACCTTTCCCAACTTCATGGGCGTTGAGGGAGTTGTGCGCATGGACCAATAAGGCCAGGGAACCCCCCTAAGGCCATGCAAATCCTTGGGACGTGACGGAACCCTTGGTGGACTTCCGGACTCCTTCAGAAGTGTCTAGAACCTTCTAGAAGCTTCCCGGTACAACTCCGAAAAGAATTAAAATTTTCCAAGTAGCCAAAACATGACTTCCCATATATAAATATTTAACTCCTGACCATTCTGGAGCTCCTCGTGACGTCCGGGATCTTATCCGGGACTCTGGACAACATTCGGTCACCAACATACATAACCCAATAATACTATATCGTCATCAAACATTAAGCGTGCGGACACTACGGGTTCGAGCATCATGCGGACATCATCGAGACACCTCTTCGGTCAATAACCAATAACGGGACCTGGATTTGCATATTGGTCACCACATATTCCACGAAGATCTTTATCGGTCGAACCACTATGCCAAGGATTCAATCAATCCCGTATGCAGTTCCCTTTGTCCAGCGGTATGTTACTTGCCCGAGATTCAATCGTAGGTATCTCCATACCTTGTTCAATCTTGTTACCGGAAAGTCTATTTACTTGTTCCGTAATACGAGATCCCGTGTCTAACTCCTTAGTCACATTGCTTGCAAGCTTCTTGTGATGTTGTATTACCGAGTGGGCCCATATATAGACTCCATCATATAGAGTGACAAATCCTAGTGTCGATCCATGCCAATCCAATAGACACCCTCAGAGATACATGTAGAGCATCTGTATAATCACCCAATTACATTGTGACATTTGATACACATAAGGCATTCTTCCGGTGTCAGTGAGTTGCATGATCTCATGGTAATAGGAACATGTACATTGACGTGCAGAAATCAATAGCAATAAACCGGATACGATCAAACGCTATGCTTAAGATTTGGGTCTTGTCCATCACATCATTCTCCTAATGATGTGATCCCGTTATCAAATCACAAATCATGTCTATGTCTAGGAATCCTTAGCCATTTTGATCAACAAGCTAGTCCAATAGAGCCTTGCTATGGACACTTTGTTGTCTATGTATCCACACATGTATATTAGTTTCCAATCAATACAATTATAGCATGGACAATAAACGATTATCACGAGTAAGGAAATGTGATTATAACTACTATATTATTGCCTCTAAGGCATATTTACAATAGTCTCCCACTTGCACTAGAGTCAGTAATCTAGTTCACATCACCATGTGATTAACACCAAATTAGGTGTGGGGTTTGATCATGTTTTTCTTGTGAGAGATGTTTTTAGTCAATGGGTGTGCAATATTTAGATCCGTATGTACTTTCCAAATGTCTATATCATATTGTAGATGCTGCCACCATGTTCCACTTGGAACTATTCCAAATGGCGGCTCCACTATACGAAACCGGTTTGCTACTCAGAGTCACCCAGATTGGTGTCAAAGCTTGCATCGACGTAACCCTTCACACCGAACTCTTTTATCACCTCCATAATCAAAAACAATTTCCTTAGTCTTCTAGTTACTAAGATAACTTTGACCGATGTCTAGTGATTCACGCCTTGATCACTTTTGTACCCCTTTACAGACTCATGGCAAGGCACACACCAGGTGCGGTACACAACATGTCATACTATAGAGCCTAAGACTATGGCATAGGGGACGACCTTCGTCCCTTCTATTTCTTCTGTTGTGGTCAAGCTTTGAGTCTTACTCAAATTCAGACCTTACGATATAGGCAAGAAATCCTTCTCTAATTGATCCATTTTGAACTTCTTCAAAATCTTTTCAAGGTATGTATTAGTTGAAGTTTTATCAAGCGTCTTGATCTATCTCTATAGATCTTGATGCAGAATGTTTAACTAGCTTAATGCAGGTTTTCCTTTGAAAAGCTCCTTTCAAACAACCCTATATGTTTTTCAAAAATTCTATATCATTTCTGATCAACAATATTTCAAGCACATATACTTACCAAAAAATCTATGGTGCTCCACTCACTTTCTTGTAGATACAAGTTCCTTCATAAACTCTGTATGAATCAAAAGCTTTGATCACTCATCAAAGCACTTGTTCCAACTCCGAGATGTTTGCACTAGTCCATAAATAGATTGCTGGTGCTCGCATGCCTTTTAGCATCCTTAGGATTGACAAAACCTTCTGGTTGTATCACACACAACCTTTCCTCAAAGAAACTATTAAGGAAACAATGTTTTGACATCCATATACCACATTTCATAACTGAAAAATGCAGCAGCTGCTAACATCGTTCCAATAGACTAGCATCGCTACAGGTGAGAAAGTCTTATCGTAATCAACTCCTTGAACTTGTCATAAACCTCTTTGTGACAAGTCGAGCTTTCTAAATGGTGACGTTTACCATCATCGTTTGTCTTCCTTGACAATCCATTAGTACTTAATAGCCGTACGACCATCAAGTAGCTCTTCCAATGTCCACACTTTGTTTTCATATATGGATCCTATCTTAGATTTCATGGCCTCCAGCCATTTATCAGAATTTGGTCCCACCATCGCTTCTCCATAGCTTGTAGGTTCATCGTTGTCCAACAACATGACCTCCAAGACAGGATTACCATAACACTCTGGAGTAGTACGTGTCCTTGCCGACCTATGAGGTTTGGTAGTAACTTGGTCTGAAGCTTCATGATCACCATCATTAGCTTCCTCTTCAATTGGTGTAGGCTCCACATGAAGAACTGCCCGCACCGTGATCCTCTCTGTGGTTGAAGTGACAGTTCAATAACCTCATCAAGTTCCACACCCCCACTCAATTATTTTGAGAGAAACTCTTTCTCGAGAAATGACCCATTCTTAGCAACAAACACTTTGCCTTTGGATCTGAGATAGGAGGTATACCCAACTGTTTCCTTGGGGTATCCCATGAATATGCATTCATCCTTCTTGGGTTCGATCTTATCACGTTGAAGTCTTTTGAGATAAGCATCGCAACCCCGAACTTTAAGAAACGACAACTTAGGTTTCTTGCCAAACCATAGTTCAGATAGTGTTATCTCAATGGAATTATGTGATGCCCAATTCAAAGTGAATGTGGTTGTATCTAATGCATAACCCCAAAACAATGGAGGCAAATCGGTAAGAGGCATCATAACACACACCATATTCAATAGGACACGGCTACGACGTACAGACACACCATCACACTATGGTATTCCAGGTGGCATGAGTTGTGACACAGTTTCCATGTTTGTCTTAAATATACACCAAACTTGTAACTCAGATATTTACCTCGACGATCATATC
Organism: Hordeum vulgare subsp. vulgare; assembly: GCF_904849725.1. Classification (NCBI taxonomy): domain Eukaryota; kingdom Viridiplantae; phylum Streptophyta; class Magnoliopsida; order Poales; family Poaceae; genus Hordeum; species Hordeum vulgare. Next base: position 261,905,398 of record NC_058519.1, on the reverse strand, counting down.
ATATGATATACATTTCATCTTCTTGTCATGATGATCTTCAACTTCACTCTGAAACTTCTTGAACTTCTGAACATTTTAGATTTATGATTTATCAAGTAAATATGCCCGTATCTACTCAAAACATCTGTGAAGTAAGAACATAACGATATCCACTATATGCTTCAACACTCATTGGACTGCATACATCAAAATGTACTATTTACAATGAGTCACTTGCCCATTCCTTCTCTCTGGAAAACAAGGCCTTCAGTCATCTTGCCCATGTGGCATGGTTTGCATGTCTCAAGAGATTCAACATCAAGTGAGTCCAAAAGATCCATCAGCATGGAGTTTCTTCATGCGTTTACACCAATAGGCATGGTTCGCATGTTTCAAGTGATTCAGATTCAAAAACGACTGAGTCCAAAGATCCATCAGCATGAAGTTTCTTAATGTGTTTTACACCAATATGACCTAAGAGACAGTGCCACAAGTAAGTGGTACTATCATTACTGACTTTCAATCTTTTGGCATCAATACTATGAACATGTGTATCACTTTGATCGAGATTCAGTAAACCATTCATCTTGGGTGCATGATCATATAAGATATTATTCATGTAAACAGAATAACCCATTATTTTCTAATTTACATAAATAATCGTCTCGCAATAAACAAAATCAATATAACATTCATGCTTAACACAGACACCAAATAACATTTATTTAGGTTTATCACTAATCCCGAAGGTAGATGGAGTGTGTGATGGTGATCACATCAACCTTGGAAACACATCCAACACACATCTACACCTCACCTTTGGCTAGTCTCTATTTTATTCCGCTACTCCTATTTCGAGTTACTAATATTAGCAAATGAATCGGTATCAAATACTCAGGGGCTACAACAAGCACTAGTACGGCACACGTCAATAACATGTATATCAAATATATTTTTGTTTACATTGCCTGCCTTCTTATCTACCAAGTATCTGGGGCAGTTCCCCTTTCGGCTACTGTTCCACTCACAACACAAGAACTCAGTCTCACGTTTGGGTTGAACCTTGGGTTTCTTCACCGAAGCAACAAGTGTCTTGCCATTCTCGAAATTTCCCTTCTTGCCCTTTCCCTTCTTGAAACTAGTGGTTTTACTAACTATCAACACTTGATGCTCCTTCTTGATTTCTACCTTAAACCATCACGAATAGCTCAGGGATCATCATCTCCATCCCTGGCATGTTATAGTTCATCACGAAGCTCAAGTAGCTTGGTGGCAGTGACTTTGAGAACTATGTCAATCACTATCTTATATGGAAGGTCAACTCCCACTTGATTCAAGCGATTGTAGCACCCAGACAATCTAAGCACATGCTCACCGATTGAGATATTCTCCTTCATCTTTCACGCAAAGAATCTTGTCGGAGGTCTCCTACCTATCAACATACACACAAGCCTGAAATCTCAATTTTTAGCTCATGGAACATCTCATATGCTCTATGATGTTCAAAACGTGTTTGGAGCCTCAATTCTAAGCCGTAAAGCATGGCACACTGAACTATCAAGTAGTCATCAAAACGTGCATGTGTGATGTTCTCAACACCTAGAAATGATGGTTGGGGGGTGGCGCACCGAGTGGTGCATCAAGGACATAAGCCTTTTGTGCAACAATGAGGACAATCCTTAGTTCATGGACCTAGTCCTCATCATTGCTACCATCATCTTTCAATTTAGTTTTCTCTAGGAATGCATAAAAAATACAGGGGAGCTACATTGCGTGCTATTGTTCTACAACATACTTTGCAAATACAACTAGACTATGTCCATGATAATGAGTTCAATTAATGATATTACTTAAGAACTCCCACTCAAATCAACATCCCTCGGGTTGTTCGAGTGTGACATGATCTAAATCCACCAACCCAAGTCCGATCATCACGTCAGATGAGGTGGTTTCGATGGTGAACATCTCCATGTTCATCATATCTACTATATGACCCATGTTCAACCTTTAGATCTCATGTGTTCCGAGACCATGTCTGTACATGCCAGGCTCGTGAAGTTTAACCCAAGTGTTCTTCTATGCAAAACTGGCTTATACCCATTGTATGCGAACGTATAGTCTATCACACCCGATCATCTAGTGGTGCCTCGAAACGACAAACCTTCGCAATGGTGCACACTTGGGGAGAATACAATTTTATCTTGAAATTTTAGTGAGGGATCATCTTATAATTCTACCGTCATCCTAAGCAAAATAAGATGCATAAAAGGATTAACATCACATGTAAATCATAAAAGTTACAGGACATGGCCATCATCATCTTGTGCTCTTGATCTCCAGCTCCAAAGCACCGGCATGATCTCCATCGTCACTGGCATGATACCATGATCTCCATCATCGTGATCTCCATCATCGTGTCGCCATTGGGGTTGTCGAGCCAACTATGCTTCTACAACTATTACTAACTCATAGCGATAAATAAAGCAAAAAGGTACAAATTAATGAAAGATAACTGTATGGCTTTTGACGGTTATCGACTCATCGACATGCAAGTCGTTAAAGTATATAAAAAACATGATCATCTCATACATCACCTATATCTCATCATGTCCTTGGCCATATCATATCACAACATACCCCGCAAAAACATGTTAGACGTCCTCTATTTTGTTGTTCCATGTTTTACGTGGCTGCTATGGATAACTAGCAAGAACTGTTCTTACCTATGCAAAGCCAAAACAATGATATTCAAGTTGCTATTTAACCTTATGCAAGGACCGCCTCTATCGAATCCGAGTCAACTAAAGTGGGACAGACAAACACCCGCCAACCATCTTTATGCAACAAGTTGCATGTCAGTAGATGGAACTGGTCTCCCGTACCTGGACAAGTAAGGTTGGTCCGGGCCGCTTCGTCCCATAATACCGCCGAATCAAAATAAGACTAAGGCAGTAAGCAATATGAACATCAGTGCCCACAAATACTTTATGTTCTTCTAGTGCATGTTATATACGCATAGACCTAGCTCATGATGCCACTGTTGGGGAACGCTCAACAAGATCTATCTATGGATATCAGCAAGTACGAGAGGGGGGTGCCTATACATACCCTTGTAGATTTCTAAGAGGAAACGTTAAGAAACACGGTTAATGTAGTCCAACATCTTGGCGATTCAATGACGATCCATCCCGTTATCCAATCACGTTCCGATCAAGTGTCGAACGGATGACACATCCGCGATCATCATACATACTGCTCGATGATGCCTTCACCACCTCAATCCAGAGAGCGAAGGTAAAGTTGGAGCTTGAGTTCTCTGGCAGGACGACAACGTGGTGGCAGCGGTGGCGGTTCTATTCCGGCACGGCTATGTCGAGCACTACCGAAACCGCAAACGGAGGAGAAAACGATCTACGGACAGTGAGGGGCGCCAAGATCTTGGTGTGTACTCTTGGGGTGCCCCTCCCCTATATATATAGGTGGAGGGGCATGCGGAACAGCCCCTCCAAGCCCTAGGGCGCAACCAAGGTGGGATGAGGTGGAATCATAGTCCTCCTCCTTCCCTTCCATACCGAGGTGGACTTTCCACCTTTCCCAACTGTATGGGCCTTGAGGGAGCTGTGCGCCTAGACTAATAAGGCTAGGCCACCTCCCCTGAGCCCATGCTAGCTCTTGGGACGTTGTGGAACCCTTGGTGGACTTCCGGACTCCTCCGAAAGATATCAGAACCTTCTAGAAACTTCCCGGTACAATACCGAAAAAACCTAAAAAAAATACTTGTTCCCGCCAAGTTCAAACCAGCATGCAGTTCCCTTTGTCCAGCAGTATGTTACTTGCCCAAGATTCGATCGTCAGTATCTCCATACCTAGTTTAATCTCATTACCGCCAAGTCTCTTTACTCGTTTCGTAATACAAGATCATGTGACTAACTCCTTAGTCACACTGCTTGCAATCTTCTTGTGATGTTGTATTACCGAGTGGGCCGAGAGATACCTCTCCATCATACGGAGTGACAAATCACAATCTCGATCCTTGCCAACCCTCGGAGATACCTGTAGAGCATATTTATGATCACCCAATTATGTTGTGACGTTTGATACACCCAAGGCATTCCTACGGTGCCAGTGAGTTGTATGATCTCATGGTCATAGGACTAGATACATTGACATGCAGAAAGCAATAATAGTAAACTGGATACAATCGAACGATGTGCTTAAGGTCTGGGTCTTGTCGAGCACATCATTCTCCTAAGGATGTGATCCCGTTATGTAGTGGCAACTCATGTCTATGGCTAGGAAACCTTAGCCATGTTTGATCAACGACCTATTCCAGTAGAGGCTTACTAGGGAGGCTTTGTTGTGTATGTATCCACACATGTATATGAGTTTCCAATCAATACAATTATAGCATGGACAATACACGGTTATCATGAGAAAGGAAATATGATAATAACTACTTTATTATTGCTTCTAGGGCATATTTCCAACATAATGCTTGTCACTAGGTCCTGAGTGCCATGATTCCAGATTTGAACATATTATGTTTTCACGAATATAAGATCGATTTGGATCATATCTTTCAAGTTGTATGCACCTACGTGTGTTGATCCGCATACCCCAAGGTGAGAATAATTGGGATTATTTCTTGTGATTGCCGTAGTTTGAGGAGTTCATGTATTCACGATGCGTTAATGCTTTGTTTTGGTTCTCTATTAAAAGTAGACCTTAATACCCCTTAGTTTCTATTAGGACCCCACTGCCACGGGAGGGTAGGACAAAAGATGTTATGCAAGTTCTTATCGCAAGCACGTATGACTATATACGGAATACATGCCTACATTATATTGATGAACCAGAGCTAGTTATATGTCGCCCTAGTGTGTAACTATTACATGATCAATGTAATAGAAATCATTATCCATCACCGATCCACCTGCCAACGCTTTACATATACTGCATCTTGCTAAGTTACTACTGTTGCTGCTACTGTCACACCTGCTATTAAATTGCTATTGTTCCTGTTATTACCAAAATTGTTGTTATCACTCTTACTATTATTACTATCATTTGTTGTGCTAGTACATCCTTGCTACATAGATATGTCCAAGGCGCGGTTGAATTGACAAATCAACTATCAAGTATAATATATATTCTTTGATCATCCTTGTGTTGAATCAATAAATTACGTTGAAATACTACTCGTGAAGAATGTTGCGATCCCCTATACTTGTGGGTTATCAAGACCTTTTTTTCTCTCGCTGTTGCCGGGCAGGTGAGTGCTTGAAAGTATATCTTTAGACCTTGCAATTAAATCTTTTAGTTTCTTGTTTTTCACTAGTTTCGTTTTATTGAAGAAAGCTAAAAAATTGGATTTTAGGTTGCCTCAATTTGTTCGTCTCTATAATGTCTTTCGTGAAAATGATGGTTCTGAAAATTTTGCTCAATTGCTAGAGGAAAAATTATGAAAATGCTTAATGTGAAATCCTTTAATGATGAGCATGATAACAATATTTTTGGTATGAATCTATGAATATCCATGATGCTAATGATATGCAAAGCCACAAGCTTGGGGATGCTATGTTTAATGGATATGCTATTTCTAGTGCTCCAAGTTTTGATGCTCAAATTTATTATGATGAAATCATGCATCCTATCTATGAGATTATCATGATGGCATTTATTCTATAAAGAATAAGGATAACCATGAAACTTCTCGTCATGATTTCAATTTTCACATGGATTATATCAATCAAGTATCTCATGATAGTTATTTTGTTGAGTTTTCTCCGAGTACTATGAATGATAAGAATTTTTCTTGTGTGTGTAGTAATAAAATTATATGCTTGTGCCTCATGAAAATAATTCTTTATGTGAAATTTATATTGTTGAATTTCTTCATGATGCTACGGAAAATTATTATGAGGGAGGACCATATGCTTGTAGGAATTACAATAATATCAAGTTTACTCCCTATGTGTTCAAAGTTTTGAAGCCATGCTTGTTTTGCCTTCCTATGCAAGTTGATTATTACTAAAATAAATTGTTAATTGAAAAATACCTATGCATAGGAAGTGGGTTAGACTTAAATGTTCTTGTCATGTGATTCATGATGCTCTCTTGCATGCGTGAGTTACTACTTTTATACGAGCATCATTGAAATCCTCATGGCTAGCTAAAAGGCATTAAAGAAAATCGCTTGTTGGGAGACAACCCAATATTTATACTTTCTGTTTTGGTGTGTTAACATGATTAAGATATTGTATTAATCATGTTTTTTTGTCTTTTATTTCAATAAAGTGCCAAGTAAAGCCTATGGGATAGTGTGGATACTTGTTTGTTTGATTCTGTTCAACAACAAAAACTTTTACGTCAAGTGTAGAATTTCTCTGATTTTACACAATTTTGGTATGCAAATTCTCTTCCTTGTCCTAAGTGTTCATAACTTTTAGAGTAACGGAAGTATGGTGTTCATTCAGACCTTCACAGACTGTTCTATATTTCATAGATTCTGTTTTGCATGCATAGTTTGCTTAACTTAGTGTTTCCATAGCTTATATTTAGTGATATAAATTATGGAAATGGTAGAATACAATAGTTATTATGTAAGAACAATTACTAGTATTGTCTTCACAGTACCTAATTAAGTGAATGATCTATCTTTATACACTAACCCATCTCATGAAGTTACGTTAAGTTTTGCGTGATTGAAGTTTTCAAGTTTTGGGTGAGATGCCGATATAAGGTGAATAAGGAGAAGCAAGAAGCTAAGCTTGGGGATTCCCAAGGCACCTCCAAGATAATATCCAAGGAATCCTCAAGTGTCCAAGCTTGGGGATGCCCCGGAAGGCATCCCCTCTTATGTCTCCAACATTATCGATATATCTTACTTGGAGCTATATTTTTATTCATCACATGATATGTGTTTTGCTTGGAACATAATTTTATTTGGTTTTTCTCTATTATATGTTATTTATAATCTTTCTATTCAATAAAAATTTCCAAGAATTGCCGTTGGTTTTATAATGCTTGAATTGGACGTGTGATGTGTGTTGTACAAAAACAGAAATTTGTGCTACACTATTTGAATTATGATATTTTACTAGGACATGGATAGTCTCTAAAAGTTTTACACAATATTTTCATACAAATTATTTATCATGTCCTAAATTTTCATAATGTTTGAAGTTACAGAAGTACATGGTTTTAATAGATTGCTACAAATTATTTATCATGTCCTAAATTTTCATAATGTTTGAAGTTACATAAGTACATGGTTTTAATAGATTGCTACAAATTGTTCTGTTTGGAGAGATTGCTGTCATAATTTTGTTTTCTACTTATCCTAGAGTTTCTACGGATTATATTAGTAGATATAAATTGTGTAAATGGTAGTATACATTACCTAATTTTTTAACATTGTTATGCATCTCACGTGATTTTAAAGTTTTGTGTGGATGGAGTTTCCATGGATTATATTAGTAGATATGAATTGTGATAGCTCTGTTGTACATTAAGTGTTGATTTATTCTTATGTGTACTAACCTATCTCAGGAGTTATTTTCAAGTTTTGTGTGGATGGTGTTTTTGAGACTCACATGAAACCGGGATATGAGAGGATTGAAAGAGAAAAAAAAGCTCAAGCTTGGGGATTCCCAAGGCACCCCAAGTAAATATTACAATAATTTTCAAGTATCTAAGCTTGGGGATGCTACGCATCCCACCTCTCTTCGTGAACAACTATCGGTTAGCCTATGTTGATCCTAATATTTTATTCATCCACATGATATGTGCTATTATTGGAGTGTTTTTTGTTTTCCATTGCTGTTTGAAATAAATATTAGATATTAAAATCTTTTTGGAGCGAGAATCCTCACATAGCTACTTAATTGTTTGACTACTCATTGATCTTCACTTATATCATTTTGAGAGTAGCTTGATGTTCACTCTTGTGCTTCACTTATATACTAATAGTAAATTGTGACTGAATGAAATATCAAAAATATGATATGATCAATTTGCTTTATTCTTAGCAGTAATTTCGCATTTATTTCTAGAAAGTAAAATCTATTGAAGTTTGACAATTATAGTATTGGTTATACAAGCAATTATGAATTACTAGTATAAGAAAGAGAACTTTCACATACAAATATATTATCTTAGACATATTTATGATTATGAATACCCAGTAATTATTTTCAAACTTGATCAAATATTTGAAGTTGGACAAGTAAGACAATGTAATGGTTATGTTTGGGTATATTTTCGTGGAAGTTATATTGTTATGGATCCTCCAATATGTGGTGCTTGTTTTGAACCTCTTGCTAGCCAAAACATCGTACTAAGTAGAGATACTACTTTTGCATACAAATCCTTGAGCCAAGTTTATTCGATGAGTCCACCATACGTAGCTATATATGGTAGTTTAATGTCATTCCAAGTAAATTTGCATGTGCGACCTCTAATATCTTCAAATAAGCATTTGTTTTGTGTGCTCGTACCACTCATGGAGCGACGGGGCGCTCATTATCTTCCATGCTAAGAAATTATTGTCAATATGAGTATTTATTCACTTTTCATTGCATGAGGGAGGCTATTAAAAAGGATGCTTAGTCCTGCATAATGCAAAAATAAATAAACAACAACTCCCCCAGAAAGTTGATTGTTTGGAGGGCACACGTGGATACGGCCAACCATGGAAGGTGATTGAATGGTGGAGGGGGACTAAAATTTCAGTTCTATTTGGGAACCGCCAATAATGTGATTAGCATGGAAGATATTGAAAACTCTGTTATGACGTTGACATGGAAGGCACACCATCCAAAATTACATATTCATCTCTATTTTAAAACAATGAGATATGGAACCTCTGCAAATCCCTTCTCCCCTTTTTGACGGGACAATTTATTTAATTTCATGTTACTTACTTTTAATGTTGAGTCACTTCTTATTCCAACATAAATCTATTAGTTGGCAAGCATCATGTGGTGGGGAAAGGTCCATACGTATATATCCAGTCAAATATATTTTATCATGATTCATTATTGTTGACAATTATCTTCATGATAAGTATGCTGGGAGGCAATACGCCCTTATATTTCTATGCGTTCGATGGATGGTATTTGTTCTAAAAATATGCCTTGAGTATTAGCAATCATAGAAGACTATATGATAATTGAGTATGTGGAGCTCTTACTTAGATTTGATGATGCATTGAAGTTGTTTCGTGACTAAGAACATGGGCTGCTAAGTTTCAAGAGAATGCATTGTTTGAACCATGACATGTGAATTAAATGTCTACTCAACCATGATGATTTTGATGAAAAAATTTCCCGGTTATGATGCTAGAAAAAGTGATTGGAATTATCATTGATGAAACTCATATACTATGCTAGTATTCACACTTCATAAATTATTTCTTTTATCATTTACCAACTCAAGGACGAATATGAATTAAGTCTGGGGATGCTGATACGTCTCCAACGCATCGATAATTTATGAACTATTCATGTCACATTCACCTATATTTACAATATTTTTATGGCTTTGATGCACTTTTTGTGATTTATTTAGAACTAACCCGTACTGATGGTGTTTCAGCAGAAGTATCATGGTGTTTTTTGTGCAGAAAATGAAAGTTCTCGGAATCGCCCGAAACTTTTTTATATTTTTTCTAGAGGAAATAAGCAATATTGGAGCAAAGAAATACACGAGGGGGACACCTGTGGGCCACAAGCCAACACGGGGCCCCCACGTGGCTATGTTTGGCGTGATTCCAATGCTAAAAAATCTTATGTATTCAAGATACCCCAGAAATAAACAAAGAACTTCCGCTCCAGCACTTCAAGTCTCTGTATAGACGAAAACCCATCTGGAGCCTTTCTAGTACCCTACCGGAGAGGGGAAATCATCTCTGGTGTGCATCATCATCAGCCCGGCGAAGTCCATGACATGGAGGGAGTAGTTCACCCTCAGGGATGAGGGTATGTACCAGTAGCTATGTGTTCAATCTCTCTTTCTCTCTCGTGTTATTGAGATGGCACAATCTTGATGTATCACGGGCTATGCTAATATAGTCAGATCATATGGTGTTCTTCCCTTGCCATGTTGTTGTGATGAATTGAATCTTTCCCTTTAAGATCTCGTTATATTGGATTGAATATTCTGGTTTGAGAACACTTGATGTATGTCTTCCATGCGGATACCCGTAGTGACATTGGGGTATTCAAGTGATTCACTTGATATATGTTATGGCATCAACTTGCAGATTCCGATGACCCTAGGGATCTATGCATAGGGGTTGATTGCACATTTTGATATTACGTTCTCCGATAAAAATCTTGGGGTGCGCCTTGAAGTTCTCTATGTTGGATTGAATATGATAGATCTGAAATTGCTTGATGCATGTCGCATAATCTACACACGGATACATGAAATGACATTGGAGTATCTAGGTGACATTAGGGTTGATTGATATGTATCATGGGTGTTATTCTAGTTCGAACTCTAGGGCTGTTTGTGACACTTATAGGAATACCTCAAAGGATTGATCAGAAAGAATAACTTTGAGGTGTTTCTACTACCTACACCAATTTCATCTTATTTTTCCCCGCTAGATTGGAACTTTGGAGTGATTCTTTGTTGCAAGCTGAGGGATGACCATATGATTCTACTATGTTAGCATTGTTGAGAGATTGCACTGGCGAAAGTATGAACCCTAGACCTTATTTCCAAGCATTAATACAATGTTTTGCTAACTGTTTTCCACTTTCTACCTTGCTATTCTATTTTCATATTGAAAAACATGTATCTACTATCTATACTACACTTGTATCACCATCTCTTCGCTGAACTAGTGCACCTATACAATTCACCTTTGTATTGGGTGTGTTGAGGACATAAAAGATTTCTTGTATTTGACTGTAGGGTTGATTGAGGGAGACCATCTCCATCCTACACCTCCCATGGATTGATAAACCATAGAGCATCCACTTGAGGGAAATTTGCTGCCGTCCTACAAAACTCTGCACTTGGAGGCCCAACAAGGTCTACAAGAATATAGTTGCATAGTAGACATCAAGGACCCCTAGGCAACCTCGACGGACATGATCCCACTACACTAGGTCATTGTATGGCTCAGATTGCTCAAGATATAGTGTTTGGGGATACAGCAACGTGCTCCAGAGAGCGAGCTCTGCATGCCATGGCGTGCTAATTGTGTCCTAGGCAGGGCCAAGCTTGTATGCTAGCATATGGGGCTTATAGAGATGCTCGAGAAGCTAAGGGGGCTAAGGGTAGTAGGGGTAAGGACGAGAGGTAAAATGGTGTGGTTTTTGACTGTCCATAGAGGAAGTGTGGGGTTTTACCCCACCAATAACTGAGCTATGGCCATCCAAAGTTTAGTGGAGGTAAATGGGCACTAGGAGGTGATCGTGGTAAAAATTTGGGATCAACGGGAATAGCAGAACTGGTGAAAACAATAACATTTAGAAATGACGAGAAGGTGCTTGATGCAAGTTTGAGCTAGCAAAATTGATCTCCTTGCTATGAAACTTAACATGAGTTAATGGTATATGGAATTCGGGTTGTTCACCAATTTTTATAGTATTTGATGAAAGTTGCCAATGCGAACTTTATAAACCCTACAAATGGCCAGAAATAGATTTCCTTAGATCTAGCTATGCAAATACCTCCTCCTTAATGCATCACTTGCTGTGGTGGCATCATTTGGGGATTAGAGCATGCCCCAAAAGTTTGGGACCAAATGGGGAAACTTTACAATGCAATAGTTCCCAATCTCAGAAATTATAAGAAATGGGTTTGGGGGGGGATTTGGACAAGTGGATTTATTCTCCCTCATGCACAACTTGGTGTGCATACATTATTAGAGGTTTACAACATGTCCATAAAGTTTGGGAATATTTGGAGACACTTGGCAATGTGAAGTTGCTCAAGTTTCGATCTAGACAAAGATGGTTTTGGGATATTTTGGTGAAACAAAATAGGTTGCATTTGGATGAACCTTTGCAAGATAATCAGATATGACATGTATGACTCTCTAGAATTTTCCTGGAATTATTTGATAATATTTCTTATAAAAATATTTCAAATACTTTAAATAGGCCGAAATGGTTTTGGAGGGTTTTGTCCAATTTTTGAACATGACCGTGTGTTAAAGCTCTTATATATGAAAAATATATGTCCACTGAGTTGACCTAAATTTTCGCAAATATTTGTAGACACAAAAATAATTTTCCCCTATAAAATACCATTTCTGGCCTCTGAAAAAGGCATTTAAATAAAATACAAAAATAACTTTTAAAATAACTATTTTTGTAGTTTGGGAAATCTTTTTGATAATAGGATCCAAATTAATATTTGGGGTAAAATATCCTCCCTAATTTGAGGACTTGTAGTAGAAACCTCAATTGAGGGTTTTTTGAAAAGCTAAATTAAATAAATGCTTTTTGGTGAAAATAATATTTTGTAAAAATAATTTTATGTCCTATACACCTCGCATGGTCATTTGGCAATGATTTGGCTCCACGAGATGAGTCAAGAGAGAGTAAGTGAGAGAGGATGTTTGTGAATTTAAAACACAAACAAGCACACAAGCAATAGCAATCAAGTCAAGCATCAAGCACAGAAAAAGTTTTTGTTAGTCCTAATTTTTGAGCTATGTTAACTTAATAGTATAACGAAAAACACAAGGTATTACACACCTTCCCCTTACAAGAATCTCGTCCCCAAGATTCCTAGGCTAGGGATTAAAAATATATAGAGATTCGGGTTTGAGGTAGACTTCAGGTTCCCATGTTGCTTGTTCTTCGACATGATTGCTCCATTGGATCTTGAAGTGCTTAATGATACATTTTTGAGTACTTCGCTTGGCTTTGTCTGAGGGTAAACTAGAGTTTTTGCAATACGCGAGGCTTGACTAAAGGTCAAGGGCTTGGTGAACAAGGTCTTGGCAAGGGCCTGGCTTGCGTGTGTATTCCAAAGTCAGAATACATGGCAAAGTAGTGTGTCTATGTGCTGGTTGTGTGGTTGCTCATGTTGGTTAGTGACATCTAGATGTATCATGTTAGAATAGAAGGGTCAAGGTTTTGGTGTACCTTCCCGTCGACGGGGAAGTCCTTGACTTCCTTAAAGCGGGTGATCTTCACTCGCAGGTGGTATTCATCCTCGAGAGTGTCGAAGCGCGTCAACTAGGCTTCTCGCTGAGATCTTCCACTTGGTTGAGCTATCAAGGTAGGTTATTCAGTCATCTTTGGCCATTTGTCTACGTCATTACAAACACACATTTTCCAGCTTGTCTTCGAGTGTTTGGTATTCTAGCCTCTTCGTAGCTATTTGTGGAAAAGTCTAGGTTGAGTCTCGTCCCTAAGACTAAGTTTAGAGACTTTGTGTTAAAACGGGTCCTACCACCTATGAAAGGTTTTGAAGGGGTCCTAGATGAGCTGGCCACCCAAAGTATAGACTAGCCATCCAATCCCCAAGGTTTCAGGCTTGGCAAGCGATGTGAACCACTTTTGACACGTGTCTCACCATGATCCAGTCATGCCCATGTTTGGAGCAAAAAGGGTCCCTTTAAGTTCTCATGATGTGCAAGGGCTTCATTGTGCTTGAATGCGACACTAGTAGGAGAAAGCCAACTAGTAGCGCAAGATTTACCCCTACTAGTAGCACTGGTGGCAGTGCTACTGCCAATGCACTACAGGTAAGTATATAGCAATAGTGCTTTTCGAGGCATCACTACTGGTAAGTACAGTTAGTAGTAGCACTTTGCCAGCCAGTGCTACTACTAACTATCTTTAGCGCTGCTCTATAAAAAGTGCTGCTGATAACCAGCACTGCTACTAAACCCCAACCAGTGCTACTGCTAAGGTTTCCTGATTTCACATTTTTATTCCTCCTCTACGTATTTGTGCATGCTCTATATAGTGGTTTCAGTAAACATACATTTTTCTCATCATATCATAGAGATACAATAGTCTCGTCATACCATCATCATAATCATCATCATCATCCAACACAAATATCATCACAAGCCGAAAATAGGGATACACAAGTTAGGGCACACCCACAAGTTTCATCATTCCTATCTAAACCATGATGTATAAGAGAAGAGCGATCAGCTTGAGCAAGAGCGCGAGTATGTAGTACTTCTTGAGGCACCGGTTTCGCTCCCTCTCTTGCCGTAGCATCCACCTCAAGTAACTATTTTCCGCTTCGGATCTGCTGTCAAACCCTCTCTGGCTAGCCCCCGGGTACCTATCCACCTAGGCCTGAGCATCCGGCCAATGGTCGCACACTCCTGGAATCATCCTAGTGAATATGACATAGCAGTCCTTTGCCATCTCCGATCTACGTACCTGCATTGTAAGTTTATGAATTGAATGATAATATGCAACATAACGTACTTGAGAAACACAAAGAGGCATAGTTAGCGAAATACAAGCAACCTATAGTAAACATAAATTACAAAGTTCCTCACACAAAAGCTAATTAACTAGAGAGATGTATACGCTAGTTCATAGAAATCCGATAGTACTAATTATAAACACACATTCTCATTGTCAATCACTCCTCCATGTCGGCGCCCCAATCTTCATAGTCAGGGATGAAAGACCCGAGCTTGTTGAAAGGCTTCAGGTCGAGACGATGAGCGCATATCAGTTCTCAGACATTCTCCCACCTCATTGGCCAATGGAAGAACATCCCTGTTTGTTCGACGACCTCCTTCATGATCACTTGGGAAAGTTCACACTCTATGTGATAAAACTCAGCTCTAATTCGATGATTGAGACGTCCCAAACGTATCTACAATTTCTACTTGTTCCATGATCTTTTAGGTGACATTGTTATACGTTTTTCTACACTTGTATATCATTTTACACATATTTGGACTAACGTACTAACGCAGTTTACCCACTGCCAGTTTCTGTCTGCTGATTTCTTTTTTGCAGGGACTTCTACCAAAATTTCCAAAGCCCCAAAAATCCCGACAAAAATATACAAAAATAAGCGTGATGGAAGCTTCTGGAGAACCAAAGGTGGGCCAGAGGGGAGCCAGGTCCTGCCCAGGCGGCCTCGATGCATGGCCTGGCCCCTGGCGCCGCCCACAGGTCCCCTGGGTGGGGCCCACCTTTTCTGACTCCTTCCTTTGGCCTATATTTTCCCCTCCGATCGGAAACCCTTCAGGTATATCCAGAATCACGAATTTCTCCATCGTTCTGCCGCCGCAGCGCTTCCGAGATCGGGAGCGTCAGGACACCTCTTCCCGGCGCCCCGCCGGAGGGAGGATTGACCTCCGGGAGCTTCTCCACCGCCATGGACGCTTCCTGGGTGTCGTGGGTATAAGCCTGACAGTAGATGTGTAGGGTACGAAAAGGATGGGAAGAGTCTCAGCTACGGCGAGGTTGTATGAGTTCAGGCCCCTCTATGGTGGAGGTAATAGCCCTACATCTCAGTGCTCTGGGAGCTTGTTGTGGAGTGGAATATGGAATACAAATGAGTTGCTAACCCCTCTACCAGCGGGGGAGGGTGGCTTATATTGAGTGCGCTGCCCTCCACAACAGTTCCGGTACAGGGGTGGAGTAGTGGCGATTGAATGCGTACGTTACAGGTAACGTACACCCTAAATGCTAATAAATGCACCTGGAAACGTACGACCATTTCCCTCTAGGGGGTTACGATGTACCGAGTGGTATCCAGTCGGTTAGCTTGATATCCTCCGAATGCTAGTCTCCGACTGGATGACCGAGGACCTGTTACCGACTGGATGATGGGGACTCCTTAATTCAGTCGGAGCTGACTAAGGGCCTTGTCCTTTGTGAGGGGTAGTCCTTGGGTAGGACCTACAGGGCAGGCCTATGACCCTACCCTAGGACTATAACCCCATCATTAGTCCCCGAATGGATTTGGGTTGGAACGACGAAGCGATGTTTGAAGTTTGGATCCGACTGGAGTGGGCTTGGCTTGGGCGTTGCTTGCCTCAATCCATTTTATCTTTTCTGACCAACGATCCGAGTGGAAGTACTCGCGAAACAGACTGTCGGAAGCCGAGTGCTTCTGCGGCATCTTTTGACGTGACCGGTCAACTGACAGCGGCGGATTTTCCGGATCTCAAATTTCGGGTTTCGCGCGCCCAACGGGGATGACGCCATCGCGCTCGAGTAGCGCCTGACGCCTCGATTCTTGCGCCTTCAACCTCTCCACTAATATCGCCGCGGTGGGTCAGGGGATAAGGTTTCGGGCCCACCTGCCAGCGACCCAGTCGGAACCCTACTTAAATCTCAGCGGCGAGGGTTCTTCGTTACGCTCCCCGAATCTCTTGCCTTCGCCTGCTTCGTCTCTCTCGCCACCTCCAGCGCCTCTACACTCCTCCCTCCTCCTTCCTCCCGCGGGTTCGTAGTTTCCGCCATGACCAAGGGTCAGACCTGCAAGATGGAGGCGAGGAAGAAGAAGGGGAAGGCGGCCGCTCCTGCTCCGCAGCGGCAGCGGCCGCTGCCGGCGGGGTGGATTCAAGGCGACTTCCTCCCCTCCATGGTGACGGAGGGGGATCTGCTGTAGCTGGTTGAGCACGGGATGATCGTGCACAAGTCTTGGAGGTTGCCGGCGGAGAACGAGGTCGAGCCGGCGCACCGGGAGGGGGAGCGCATCTTGCTGCTCAGCCACGTCTATCGAGGTTTCTCCTTGCCCCCGCATCCTTCCTTCAAGGGCATCATGAATCACTTCTGGGCACAACTTCACCACTTTCCCCCGAACGCCATTTCTTACCTCTCTGCTTTTATAGTTCTGTGCGAGTGTTTCATTGGCTGTCCTCCCCATTGGGGGCTGTTCAAGCACATATTTTCTGCTAGATCCCAAACCATCAAACGACTCAGCCAGTCGGATGATAAAACACATCTTCTCCAGCTCTGCGGGGGCTTAGGTTTGCAGAAAAAGAGTCGGAGCAGTTATCCTGCCCTCCAGCTAAGTGAGTCGGTCAGGAACTGGCAGTCGACGTGGTTCTACTGCCAGGATATCGCTTGTCCGAATGCTTCGACAGGGCTGCCTCCCTTTAGCTTAGATCGGCCCGCCCCACCTAAGCAGCTCGCACTCACGAGGGCGGAGAAGAACGACATCCAGCCACTGGTCGAAGCACTCGTAGATGTCGTCAGGAGGGGGGGTCACTGGCATAGACTTGCTAGAGGTCTTCCTCGGTCGGCGTATCCAACCTCTGCAGGCTCTCGACCACGCCATGTGGCATTATACGGGGCCCGAGGATTCCACTCGGACCAACGTTGTGGGCGTGACTGAGGAGAAGGTGATCTCGTGGGTGCCCCAGATCACAGGCCCCTGCGAGAATCCCAAATGATCTCGGCGAGTGAAGCCTTTCTGCGCGGATAATCCTCCTCCGAATCAGGTGAGTGGCACTTGTCGAGTGCTCCTAACTGTCTTAATCTTATCCTTTGCTTGAATCTCTGTGTGACGTCTGACGTCGCCGACTTAATTTTATGCAGGAGTGGACCAACTGGTTTTCTCCCGTCTCGAACGGGAACCCGGCCGAGGAGGAGGAAGGCAGCATGGAGAGCGCTGAGTATGTCTCCGACAGCGGGGAGTCGGAGGAAGAGCCTAGCGGGGAAGAGGAGGAAGATGAAGAGCAGGACTCGCTGCTTCCCCAATCAGAGCATCGGACCAAGCGCCGACACGAGCCTGCCGTTCCGTCGGTCCCTCCAGCATCTTCGAGTGCTCCGCCCACTGCCCCGGTGGTCCCGAGTGCTCGGAGCACCAAGAGGGTCAGGGATGTTGCCGCTGAGCCTGCGGGTCAGTCTTCCAAGGCGGCCAAACCGAGTGGGTCCAAACCTCGGAAGGCTCCGCCGCGGATGAGGGTTGCTGTCCCCGTCACCTCCACGTAAGTGTATCGATCTTCTAATTTCTTCTGATATCCGAGTGAATTCGTGTTCATTGGTCGAATGGATTTCACTCGACAGAGTCGCTACTTCTGCCACCTCTCCGGCGCGCCAGGAGGATGACCCCATGGACACGGACAACGTCGTCTCGTCCCAGCCAGGTGCGTTGTAGTGACTTCGAGTGTTTTATCCTATCACGTCTCGAATTCTATCTTCGGTCTTGTCCTTCTCTTTTTCTAAGGTTTCACGACATTCGGTCTGGCAGGGGCGATTTATGTGGGCGAGGGTCACCAGGAGGGGCCTGAGCCAGCCGCAGAGCCGATCCTTGAGGCCGTCCCGCCAGTTGCTGCTCTCGCCGCCGACGTGCTGCCGACTGAGGAGCTGCCACCGACTGAACCGGCGCTGGTGGTTGAAGAGCCGACTGGAGCGGACCTTGGGATGCCTCAGGATCTTCTGACGATGCCAGGCTCGTTGAATGTCGAGTTCAACATCCAGCGTCTCCCGGAGGAGCAGGTGGGAGCGGCCAAAGGTGCCATGGTGCAGGCGGAGCTGATGGCTGGAGAAGCCAAGAAGGCCTACGACTCCGTCGCATCGTTGTACCAGCGGAGCTTGGAGCTGCGCGATGATATCCGAGTAAGTGGGCGAGTAAGTATTTACTTTTCTCTTGTAACCCACTGGGTGTTTTTGGATAGCATCTGTTGTTTGCAATGGGTTCAATCTGAGTGAACCCAGTGGGTGTAGTCCTCGAGACTTCTGTCGAGTGCTTGCACCGACAGTTGTCTTTATATATATTGTCTTTCCTTCGGTCAAGTCTGTAAATAAAATGACCGACTGCGAGCAGTTGTGGCACTCGGAGTGCACTTACTGTAAGAGTCCCCGAGAGTAATTTTACTCAGGTCGGGTAGTATTGGCCTCGTAGGCGTAGGTGGTAACATCCATCTCAATAGGGCGGGCCTGCTTGAGTTGCATGCCAGTGGGGTCACTCTTAGTGAACCCACTGGGTGTAGTCCCCGAGACCGCTGTCGACTGCTTGCGTCGGCAGGGGTCTGAAGAACTTAGACTTTTATTGCTGAATTATCTGATTGTCTCTTGGTGCTGGCTGGCAGAAAACTTGTGAAATGGGAACAGCCTATGAGACTCTCAGGGCGGAGAAGAATCAGTTAGTTGGTGAGCTTGATGCGGCGCTGCTTGCAATGGCTGACATGAAGGATGCTCTGGCGGGACGATAGAAGTCATTGGAGCAGGCTCGTGAAGCGAACAAGGTGTTGACTGAGGAAGTTGAAAAGATGGGGAAACAAAGGACTGCTCTGATGGGACAAATGGACGTGCTGAGCACAGGGGAAATACGTCCGCGACTGGGCTCGACAGATGATGACGCGTCTGGCTGGTAAGTCCTGCTTTTTCTGAGTGGTTGGGTTATGCGCGTCACACTCGGTGCTTATTGTTTGCTTGTCCTGTTGTCGCAGATTTTTTCTTTGACGCTGAAGCTGAAGCAGCTGATGTGGAGCGGTCGATTCTCGAGAACGTTCCACTCGGCGAGGACGCCAATCGGGATCTGCTCCGTGCGCATATCCGCGTGGGCAGAGTTGGTCCTTTCATCGGTCAACTCAGAGAAGTCGTCGGCCGAATCCACAAGGAGCTTTGGCCAGAAGATGAGTCGCGGCAGGAGATGGAGAACCTGATGGCTCAACTGGAGGAGATTCCGAACAGAGTGCAGTCGTGGAAGAAATCTGCAACTCGTTGTGGTGCAGATGTTGCTCTGTCCCTGGTCCGAGTCCATTGCAAGGAGGTGCGCGAGGAAAAGCTGAAGACATTGAAGGTGGCCAACACGAAGAAACTTCGATTCAAAGACTTCACGGAAACCTTCCTTGAAAGTGCCACCCGCATCGCCGACGGTATTGACCTGGACACGTTCGTAGAGCCCTCCGGTCCTGGCGCCGATCCAAACGACGCGTAAAAAACATTATCCTCGGTATGCCGAGTGTCGCTGTGTAAGAAACTTTGGCCATTGCTGTTGGCCGTTACATTCTCGTTTCGGTGTGGGTAAGCTTGATCCACACCGAGGCACTATCTTTGGTTGAACTCTGAATCGAATCTTTTGCTCTTCTGTTGCAATTTTGACTCGAGTTTTTGTTTGGCGTTTCTTGGTGAAGCCAAAGGCAAGCATTCGTAACATGTCAGTTGTCTTAACATCTGCATGAGTCTCAATGAGTGTCTGCAACTCAGGAAGTTGTCAGTTGATTACCCGAGTGTACCTGTAGGATACAGTCGAAGGCATGTGGGTGCTTAGGCGATTCTGCATCGCATCTAAGTCCCCGAGTGTGGTGTTAAGTGCACACCCGAAGAAAGTTAATACTTAGGCAATTCGTGATCGCGGCTAAGTCCCCGAGTATGACGGTAAGCGCACACTTGGAGAAAGTTAATACTTAGGCGATTCTGGATCGCATCTAAGCCTCCGAGTGCGACGTTATGTGCACACTCGGAGAAAGTTAATACTTAGGCGATTCTGGATTGCATCTAAGCCTCCGAGTCCGACGTTAAGTGCACACTCGGAGAAAGTTAATACTTAGGCGATTCTGGATCGCAGCTATGCCCCCCCCCCCGAGTGTGATGTTTAGTGCACACTCGGAGAAATGTATTACTTAGGTGATTCTTCATCACAGCTAAGTCCCCGAGTGCGACGTTTAGTGCACACTCGGAGGAAGTTAGAACTTAGGTGATTCTGGGTCGCAGCTAAGTCGCCGAGTGTGACGTTTAGTGCACACTCGGAGTAATGTATTACTTAGGTAATTCTTGATCACGGCTAAGTCCCCGAGTGCGACGTTTAGTGCAAACTCGGAGGAAGTTAGAACTTAGGCAATTCTGGATCCCAGCTAAGTCCCCAAGTGTGACGTTTAGTGCACACTTGGAGTAATGTATTACTTAGGTGATTCTTGATCACAGCTAAGTCCCCGAGTGCGACGTTTAGTGCACACTCGGAGGAAGTTAGAACTTAGGCGATTATGGATCGTAGCTAAGTCCCCGAGTGCGACGTTTAGTGCACCCTCGGAGAAATGTATTATTGAGGTGATTCTTGATCCAAGCTAAGTCCCCGAGTGCGATGTTTAGTGCACACTCACGTGATTTTTTTTGAGACTGGAGTCTGCGACCGCGGAAGAACTTTGAACCTGCAAAAACTCAGTCTGCTTTATATTATTTCACCAATACTTGTTCTTTACATTGCTTCAGTCGACGGTCACGTGTAGAAGCGCTTCAGGAGATTTCCGTTCCATGCTCACGGCTCGTGTGTCTCCCTGTTGACATTGTAGAGTCTGTATGCTCCATTGTTCAGCACCTTTGAGATGATGAAGGGTCCTTCCCAGGCAGGAGCCAACTTGTGAGGTCTTTGCTGATCCACTCGGAGCACCAGGTCGCCTGCTTGGAACGTACGACTCCTGACGTGTCGTGCGTGAAAACGCCGCAGATCTTGCTGATAAATGGTCGAGCGAGTCAGTGCCATCTCGTGCTCCTCCTCTAGAAGGTCCACTCCATCTTGCCTTGCTTGTTCTGCTTCAGCTTCGGAGAAGAGTTCGACTCGTGGAGCATTGTGAAGTAAGTCACTCGGAAGGACTGCTTCTGCTCCGTAGACGAGGAAGAACGGTGATCGCCCTGTAGATCTGTTCGGGGTTGTGCGAAGACCCCAAAGTAGTGAAGGTAACTCGGTGACCCATGCGCCAGCGGCGTGTCCCACCTCTCGGAGGAGTCGGGGCTTCAAACCTTGAAGAATAATGCCATTCGCTCGCTCTGCTTGTCCATTGGATTGGGGATGTGCTATGGAAGCAAAATCCACTCGGATACCTTGGCTTGCACAGAAACCCTTAAATCTATCCGAGTCAAAGTTTGTCCCGTTGTCCGTGATTATGCTGTGAGGTACGCCGAATCTGGAGATGATGTCCCTGATAAACTTGACGGCTGTTGAAGCGTCGAGTTTCTTGATGGGCTTGGCTTCGATCCATTTCGTGAACTTGTCGACTGCCACCAACAGATGTGTGTATTCCCCTTGACCTGTCTTGAATGGTCCGACTGTATCTAATCCCCAAACTGCAAACGGCCACACAAGAGGGATTGTCTTCAACGCAGATGTCGGCTTGTGGGACTTGTTGGAGTAGAACTGACAGCCCTCACATCGGTCGACCATATCTTTAGCCATCTCGTTTGCCAGCAGCCAGAAAAAACCAGCCCTGAATGCCTTGGCGACGATTGCTCTTGAAGAGGCGTGATGACCGCAGGTCCCCGAGTGAATATCTTCTAGGATCAGCTGCCCCTCCTCTGGGGAAATGCATCGTTGGAGAACGCCTGAAACGCTCTCCTTGTACAATTGGCCATCAATGACAGTGAATGACTTCGACCTGCGGACTATCTGCCTGGCCTGGACTTCGTCTTCTGGTAGTTCCTGTCTCAGGATATATGCAATGATCGGCACAGTCCAATTGGGGATGACAGTAAGAATCTCCATGACCAGATCAACCACAGCAGGTACATCGACTTCAGTCGGATCTGTTGAACTCTTTGGTTGTACTGGTTCTTCTGTAAAAGGATCTTCTTTGACTGAAGGGAGGTGAAGGTGCTCGAGGCAGACGTCACTCGGGACTGGTCTCCGAGTGGATCCGAGTTTTGCCAACTCATCCGCTGCTTGGTTCTTCAGTCTCGGAACATGGTGAAGTTCTAGACCTTCAAACTTCTTCTCAAGCTTCCTCACTCCATTGCAGTATGTAGTCATGGTGGGGTTCCTAACGTCCCACTCTTTCATCACTTGATTGACCACCAAATCCGAATCGTCGTAGACCATCAGGCGACGGACGCCGAGTGAGAGGGCCATACGCGACCCGTAGAGGAGAGCTTCATACTCTGCCTCGTTGTTGGAGGAATCGAAGTGTATGTGTAGCACGTACTTGAGCTTGTCACCCTTTGGCGATATGATCACAACGCCAGCGCCGGAGCCATTCAACATCTTGGACCCATCGAAGAACATTGTCCAATGGGCCGAGTAGATATGGGTCGGTTGCTGTTGTTCTGCCCATTCTGCTATGAAGTCAGCCAGAGCTTGAGACTTAATAGCTTTCTTGGCCTCGAACTTGATATCACAGTACAGCATCTCCATCGCCCACTTCGCCACTCGGCCTGACGCGTCTCGATTGTGGAGAATTTCCGACAATGGAGCATCAGAAACGACAGACACCGAGTGGTCTTGGAAATAATGGGCCACCTTATTCGCAGTCATGTAAATCCCGTAGATAAGTTTTTGATTGTGGGGATACCTCTGCTTGGAAGGAGTCAGGACCTCGGAGACGTAGTACACTGGCCGCTGAACTTTGTATGCTTTGCCTTCTTCTTCTCGTTCGACTGTAAGAACAGTACTGACGACTTGATTTGTAGCCGCGATATACAGAAGAAGGGGCTCTTTACTGAGCGGAGCAGTAAGAACCGGCTGGGTGGAAAGTAGGACTTTGAGGTCGTCGAATGCGACTTGGGCTTCGTCTGTCCACCCGAAGGTATCTGATTTCTTCATGAGTCGGTACAGAGGAAGGGCTTTCTCGCCGGGTCGACTGATGAACCTCCTCAAAGCCGCTAGGCAACCAGTGAGCCGTTGAACGTCGTGTATTCTGACCGGCCTCTCCACTCGGACGATGGTCCCGATCTTTTCGGGGTTGACATCGATCCCTCGTTCGGAAACGAAGAAACCGAGTAACTTTCCGCTGGGAATGCCGAATGAACATTTTGCGGGGTTGAGCTTGATATCATACCTACGAAGGTTGGCAAATGTTTCTGCCAAGTCAGCCAGCAGGTCGGAACCTTTGCGTGACTTGCACATTCGGAGCGACTTGTCCTTCTTGGGCACCATGACAACATTGGCGAGCCACCCAGAGTGGTGAA
Source organism: Hordeum vulgare subsp. vulgare (assembly GCF_904849725.1). Classification (NCBI taxonomy): domain Eukaryota; kingdom Viridiplantae; phylum Streptophyta; class Magnoliopsida; order Poales; family Poaceae; genus Hordeum; species Hordeum vulgare. Next base: position 261,881,612 of record NC_058519.1, on the reverse strand, counting down.
CCTCGCGTATGAAGTTGGCGCCAACAAATTGGCCACCTCTTCCCCGATTGCCTTCCTCTTGTGTGCAGCGGACCAGCGCAGGTGTTCTCGGACAGGCCGAGCAGTGGAATCCACGTGCAGTTGGTGCTCAGCCAACTCCCTGGGTACACCTGGCATGTCAGAGGGCTTCCATGCGAAGATGTCCCAGTTCTCACGGAGGAATTGTGTGAGCTCGGCTTCCTATTTAGGATCGAGGGTGGTGGAGATGTTCGTCGGGGCAGCGGTGGCGTCCGTCGGGTGGATGCTGACTTTCTTTGTTTCTCCCTCCGACCGAAATGCAGACTCTGAAGCGGGGTTTTTCGAGTGCATGAGGTCGGCGAGGTCGATTGTTTTCTTGTACTCGTCAAGCTCGAGGACGGCCATCTGCTGGTCGGCGATTCTTGATCCCTGCTGCAGACACTCTTCGGCCCGCTGCCGATTGCCTGTGATGGTGATCACACCCTTCGGACCTGGCATCTCCAGCTTCAGGTATACGTAACATGGACGGGCCATGAAACGTGCATACGCTGGGCGGCCCAGAATTGCGTGATAAGTGCTCTAGAAGTCGACCACTTCGAACGTCAGCTTTTCCTTGCGGAAGTTCTTGTCGGAGCCGAAAACGACGTCCGACGCGATCTGGCCGAGTGACTTGGCCTTCCGTCCAGGGACGACTCCATGGAACTGCATGCTGCTCTCGCTGAGTTTGGACATCGGGATGCCCATCCCGTTGAGTGTGTCGGCGTACATGATGTTCAAGCCGCTGCCGCCATCCATGAGGACTTTGCACAGTCGGACTCCTTCGACCACTGGGTCGACGACCAAAGCCTGTCTCCCCGGGGTGGGTATATGTGCTGGATGATCCGACTGGTCAAAGGTGATCGCAGTCTGAGACCATTTGAGGAACTTGGGGCTGGCAGGGGTGGCCATGTTCACCTCTCTGTTCACGAGCTTGAGTCGACTCTTTCTCTCGACGTCAGCAAAAATCATCAGGGTTGCATGGACTTGGGGGAACGGATCCTTATTATCCTCCTCATCCTGTTCATGGTCCTTCTCACTCGGTTGCCCTTCGTTGAACCCCTGGACCAGGAGGCGACACTGTCGAGTGGTATGCTTCGCATATATGGGGTTGCCCTCTTCATCCATCTTCATATGAACCGGACATGGCTGGTCCAGGATGGGGTTATTGAACTTCTTCTTCTTGGGGGTGAACTGAGCCTTCCCTTTGCCCTTGAACTTGGCATTCGTTACGGCTGCAGCTTCCTCTTGCGGAGCAGTCGGAGCTTTCTGCTTCTGCTTCCGAGCATTGCCCCCATCTCCTTCAGCGACTATTTCGTGCTTGCCGCTTCGGATGTGGTCCTCTTCTTCGCCATTGGCATAGCGTGTCGCTATCTCCATCATCTTGCTCATGGAGATGTCGCCTGTTCGGCCAAACTTAAGGTACAGATCCCTATACCGCACGCCTGCCTTGAAGGCGCAGACTGCTTGATGCTCGGTGACGTTCTCCACCGTGTGGTAGAGAGTTGTCCAACGCTGGATGAAGTCGCGTAGGGGCTCATTCTTGTTTTGGACGCAGTGCTGGAACTCCACGAGGCCAGCAGGGCGCTTGCACGTCCCTTCGAAGGTCCTGATGAACACCCGGGCCAGATCTGCCCAGCTGTAGATGCTTGAGGGGGCCAACTGGTTCAACCACGCTCGAGCCGAGCCGTCGAGCATCAGAGGGAGGTGCTTCATGGCGACATGGTCATCCAGCCATGTTTCTGGCTTGGACTCTCCTGTAAACTTGCTAATTCCCATCGCCAATCGGAAGTTGGGAGGGATGTCAGCCGAACGGATGGCTCGACTGAAACACTCGGGACCAGAAACGATGGCCCTGCTTCCACTCGGACGGTCAATATCGCGACCATCGCGGTGGGCCCAGCCCCTGTCGACCCTCCGCTGGGCGATATGCCCTCTTGCGTCGGGCCTTGGGTCGTAAGTGTCACCGACTGAACGCCGATCATCCTGATGTCGGGGCCCGTAGGGCCCACCCCGCGGAGGAGTGCGTGAACGGCGGCGATCTTCGTGATTTATGGAACGGCTGCCTCCCCTGTGCCGCTGATGGGAACCTGGGCTATGAACCGACCGATGCGTATTCGCATGAACGGAACTATTATGGATCATGTTATGCGACTGGGAGACTGCCGAATTCTGCTGCTGCGTCGTGTGCAACAGGGCTCGGATCTGCTCGATTCCCCTACCAGCCTCTAAATCAGTCGGCTGGAGGGAATCAGCTATTTTGGCAGTTGCAGCCAAGTTGAGGAGGGGTGTGCGGAACAACTCCACGTTGCTCCGCCGAGTGTGTCGACTGGCAGAATGACGAGGCGGACGACACGCGCCGGACGTTTCGCCGATCTCGTGCTCGTTCCGGCCAGCTTGACGGGGATCTTCATGGGAGTTGGCCATGTGTACTTCTGCTGCAGGCCCTCGACCCGCATACTCGGAAGGAAACTCGGTCGGAACCGAGCCGGAGTTCTGGGACTGCGGGGCAACCACAACAGACTCTAGAACCGCCACTTGCGAAGATGCTTTCTGGCGCGCCTGGGCGTGTTGCACCCAACCCTGGAGCCGCGGACGGCGAGACCACTTGCTGCGGCGTGTGACGGCGGTGCAGGTCGACACCGGAGCCGACTGTTGGAGAAGAAGAATGCCGCCGGCGCCGGCACGGAAGTGCGTAGCCCCACGACGGGGAAGCGCCTCAATGTCGAGGGGCGCATCCCGAAGCCACGCTGAATCGTCGACGATGAAGGAGAGAGCGCCGAAGAAGATCTGGTGATGCATGCTCGAATCTTCGCCAGACGACATGACGAAAGGAAGTAGTCACAAACTCGTCGGAAGTCGCTTACACGCCTGCCCCACGGTGGGCACCAACTGTCGTGGGTATAAGCCTGACAGTAAATGTGTAGGGTACGAAAAGGATGGGCAGAGTCCCAGCTACGGCGAGGTTGTATGAGTTCAGGCCCCTCTATGGTGGAGGTAATAGCCCTACGTCTCAGTGCTCTGGGAGCTTGTTGTCGAGTGGAATATGGAATACAAATGAGTTGCTAACCCCTCTACCAGCGGGGGAGGGTGGCTTAAATAGAGTGCGCTGCCCTCCACAACGGTTCCGGTACAGGGGTGGAGTAGTGGCGATTGAATGCGTACGTTACAGGTAACGTACGCCCTAAATGCTAATAAATGCACCTGGAAACGTACGACCGTTTCCCTCCAGGGGGGTTACGATGTACCGAGTGGTATCCACTCGGTTAGCTTGATATCCTCCGAATGCTACTCTCCGACTGGATGACCGAGGACCTGTTACCGACTGGATGATGGGGACTCCTTAATTCAGTCGGAGTTGACTAAGGGCCTTGTCCTTTGTGAGGGGTAGTCCTTGGGTAGGACCTACAGGGCAGGCCTATGACCCTACCCTAGGACTATAACCCCATCACCGGGCGTGCCATGAGTAGTCCTCCTTGGACCATGAGTCCATGACCAGTAGCTATGTGATGGCTTCTCTCCAATCTTGTGCTTCATGATTAGCCCTTGTGAGCTTCCCTACATGATCAAGGCATCTATGTAATTTTCCTGCTATTGCTATGCTCGGTTTGGTGGGATCCGATGGATTATGAGATTATGTTCAGATTGTGAGGATTTATATATTTGATTATCATTTTATATTATGTTCTTTAGTGATTCATGCATGTTCTTCGTTGCTCTTTCTTGCTTTGGCTGAGTAGTAGATTGTAACTCCAAGAGGGAGTGTTATGCATGATTGTGGGTTCATACCCCCTGATGTCGAGCTTGAGTGACAGAAACATGAGACTAGGGGATGTGATGTTGCCACCAGGGAGAAATCAACGGTGCTTGTGACCGCGGTTTCAAGGATTGTTTACCTTACACAAAGTTCGTTAATGCAGTTGTCCATTTCTTTGAGTTTATACTTTGGGTGGGGCTCGCAACTTAATACCAGCGAGATGTTCTGGATAGATATCCAAAGGTCGATGATTAGTAAGTAGATGCTGATGAATATACAGTCTACTTGTCTTGGCGTATTGCCCATTACTATTGAGCCTCTAACTTTCGAGTAGCATAATTAGCATTGGGGTGCGTTTATAATTATGTCAATTGCACAACTTTAATTTGTTTACCCATGCATAGTTGTTTATCGTCTTTTTGGAGAGAGACATCACTAGTGAACATCATGTGACTCAGGTCCATATTACCACCATTCCATACACCTCCATCATTTACTGCTTTCATTTGCTTTGCCGTTGCAATCACTATCACTATTCCTGCTTGTGTTTGTATCCTTCGAAAACTACAAGGCCAGAGAGATTGACAACCTCTCTATACTCGTTGGGAGCAAAGTTATTTGTTGTGTGTCCAGGTCCACGTCTTCTGCTAGCGCCAGAGCAACGGACACCTACATGTTGATCCTTGGAGTCCTCCTGGTTCGATAAAGCTTAGAGTCCCCGTGTAAGGGAAATCTGCTACTGACTACATCTCCAACTTCCACTTGGGGTAACCACCGAGGGGCGAGAAATATATCCATCAACTCGTCATCAAGCAAATTTCTGGCGCTGTTGCCGGGGACTCCAGTCTTCAAGATAGGGGAGTTGCACACTATCTTTTACCTTTGCTTTATAGTCTTGTTAGTTTGCTTTCTAGTTGTTGTTTTAGAGTCTTATACCAAAAACTACAAAAAAAATAGTTGCTTTGTTCTTGCTTGTTGCTGCTGCTATGGGTCCACTGAAAACACCAAGTTGTGTGACTTCATTAGTCACAACAACAATGACTTTATCTGCACTCATATTGCTGCTCCCGCCACTGGGGCTACCTCCTATGAGATTAAACCTGCTTTACTGAACCTTGTTATGGAAGATCATTTCTCCGGTGGTGGAGATGTTGCTGCTTTGCACTTGAGTAATTTTGTTGAGCTTTGTGATATGCCAAAATATAAAGAAGTAGATGGTGATATTGTTAAACTTAAGCTTTTTTCCTTTCTCCTTGAGAGGAGGAGAAAAAGTGTCTTCAATCTTTTCCTAGGAATAGCATAGATTCTTGGGACAAGTGCAAAGATGTTTTTATTGGGAAGTATTACCCGCCTGCTAAGATTGTCCAGTTAAGAAGTAACATTATGAATTTTAGGCAGCTGGATAATGAACACATTGCCCTTGCTTGGGAACGTGAGAAATCTCTTGTTAAGAATTGCCCTACACATGGTTTGACTACTTGGATGGTTATCCAAACTTTCTATGTAGGATTGAACTTTACCTTGCGGAATCTGTTAGACTCGGCCGCGGGAGGAACCTTTATGTCAACTACACTTGGTGCTGCCACGAAACTATTGGATGAGATGATGACAAATTATTCTCAATGGCACATCGGGAGAGCTCCAATAGGTAGGAAGGTAAACTCTCTTGAGGAGATCTCCTCCCTTAATGATAAGGTTGGCATGATCATGACTTTACTCACTAAGCAAGCTCCTGTTGATCCTCATGATGTTCCTTTAAATTATTTGGTTGCTCAAGAAAGAGAGAAAGTTGATGTTAATTTTATCTCTAGGAACAACTTTAATAATAATGCTTATAGGTGTGATTTTGGTAGCAATCCTAGACTTTTCCCATCCAACAACTATGGGAACAACAACACCTATAGTTACACTTCTAATGATAGAAGAACGCCTAGTTATGAAATACTTTTATATATATAGAAGGCTACAAAGAATTATATGCACACCCAATATGTACAAAACAAGGCCTTCTCTAGACAATTAGATGAGCATTCTTCTATTTTGCAAAACATTGGAAGACCACTTGAGAGCCTGAATAGTGAGATTTACAATCTCCAAACCAGACTCACCACCACGGAGACCCAAGTTTCCAATATGTCTCACACATGCCAATTTGATAAATCAAATGGTGGCCAAAACTGAAGTGGTTGTTGATACGTCCATTTTGCATCATGCTTTCATGTTGATATTTATCGCTTTATGGACTGTTATTATACTTTGTGGTACCATACTTATGCCTTTTCTATCTTATTTTGCAAGGTTTATTTGAAGAGGGAGAATACCGGCAGCTAGAATTCTGGACTAGAAAAGGAGCAAGTCAGAGTCCTCTATTCTGCGCAACTCCAAATGCCCTGAAAATCAACGTGGATTTTTTTGGGAATATATAAAAAATACTGGGCGAAAGAAGTGCCAGAGGGGAGCTGGCAGGGGCCCACATGCCTGGTGGCCGCGGCCTCCCCCCTGGCCGCGGTGTCAGGGCTTGTGGGCACCCTGGTGGCCCACTGGCCCCCCTATTCTGCTATATGAAGGGTTTCGTTCGAAAAAAATCAGGGTGGAGCTTTTTCGTGGATTCTCCGCCGCCTCGAGGCAGAACTTGAGCAGAACCAATCTAGAGCTCCGGCAGGACGATCCCGTCGGGGAACCTACCCTCCCGAAGGTGGAAATCGTCGCCATCGTCATCACCAACACTCCTCCCATAGGGGGGGACTCGTCTCCATCAACATCTTCATCAGCACCATCTCATCTCCAAACCCTAGTTCATCTCTTGTAACCAATCTCCGTCCCGCGACTCCGATTGGTACTTGTAAGTTTGCTAGTAGTGTTGATTACTCTTTGTAGTTGATGCTAGTTGGATTACTTGGTGGAAGAGTTTAAGTTCAGATCCTTGATGCTACTCATTACACCTCTGATCATGATTATGATTATGCTTTGTGAGTAGTTACTTTTGTTCCTGAGGACATGGGATAAGTCCTGCTAATAATAGTCATGTGAATTTTTTATTCGTTCGGTATTTTGATATGTTGTATGTTGTCATTTCCTCTATTGGTGTTATGTGAATGTCGACTACATAACACTTCACCATATTTGGGCCTAGAGGAAGAAATTGGGGAGTAGTAAGTAGATGATGGGTTGCTAGAGTGATAGAAGCTTAAACCCCAGTCTATGCGTTGCTTCGTAAGGGGTTGATTTGGATCCACTAGTTTAATGATATGGTTAGACGTTGTCTTAATTCTTCTTTCGTAGTTGCGGATGCTTGCGAGAGGGTTTAATAATAAGTGGGATGCTTGTCCTAGTAAAGGCAGTACCCAAGCGCCGGTCCACCCACATATCAAACTATCAAAGTAACGAACGCGAATCATATGAACATGATGAAACTAGCATGACAGAAATTCCCGTGTGTCCTCGGGAGTGTTTTACTTCCTATAAGACTTTGTTCAGGCTTGTCCCTTGCTAAAAAAGGGATTGGGCCACTTTGCTGCACCGTTGCTACTCTTGTTACTTGTTAGTTCTCACCTGCTACGTTTCACCTCACTACACCATCACTTGTTACCGCTACTTTCAGTGCTTGCAGTTATTACCTTGCTGAAAACCGTTTATCAGAGCCTTCTCCTCCTCATTGGGTTCGACACTCTTACTTATCAAAAGGACTACGATTGATCCCCTATACTTGTGGGACATCAGTTGTATCTCAAGAAGAGGAAGATAGGATTAAGAGCCTTCCTACACACACTACCCTCGCTACTATAAAAGTTGTTGAGGATCTCAAAACTTTTAGCACCGATCACACCCTTAGTCCCAATGGACATATTAATGGTGATGCTAATACCTCAACTATAGGACAAGAAGGTCCTTTGAACTAAGAGAATACCAAAAGAATGAGCTTATATGACATTACCACCACTTTAATTAATGGTAGTAATCTTGATTTTTATAATTGTAGTCTTTCCGAAGTTATCACTTTTTTTTTGCAAAGAATGGCTAAAGACCCCCACACTAGTACACTCAATATTGCCTTCACCGAGCATATTACCAATGATCTTATCAAAGCTAAGGAGAAGAATCTCAACCTAGAGACTTCTATTCCTAGAAAACTAGAAGATGGTTGGGATTCTATGGTCAAGATTAAATTGAATCATATCTCTTGCTTTGCTTTATGTGATGTTGGAGCGAGTGCCTCCGTTATGCCCAAAAGAATGTATGATATGCTTGATTTGAAACCTTTTGATCAATGTCCTTTTGGTGTTCGTCTTGTTGATTCTTCCATAAAGACACCTTTAGGGAGAATTGATGATGTTCTTATTGTTGTCAATGATAATTATGTGCCCGTTGATTTTCTTATTATGGACATTGAGTGTGATCCCTCATGTCCAATTATTTTGGGACGTCCTTTTCTTCCACCGTTGGTGCTATGATTGACATTAAAGAAGGGACCATTAGATTCCAACTTCCCCTTAAAAAGGGAATGGAACACTTCCCTCGAAAGAAGATAAAGTTACCTTATGAGTCCCTTATTCGGCCAAGTTATTCTTATAGAGTTGATAATACTTGATCTTTTTTGCATCATGCCTAGCTCAAAGGCATAAAAGAAAGCGCTTGTTGGGAGGCAACTCAATTTGTTTTTACTATCCGTTTAGTGGTATTGATGCTTGCTACTAACGTATCAACATCATGGTATCTTTATTTTCAAGCTTTGTGCCAAGTTTTAGCCTCCGATTGGAAGAAAGTTCAAAAGTTGTGACATGCTGTCTAGAAACAGATTCTGTCTGCGTGATGGAAAAATTCGCCAAAACTCACCAGATCATCTTTTTAATCTGAAGGTTTTTGACAGCATACTCTATATAATTGCATTTCTGGCATATGTTCTGAGTTTTTTTATTGGAGTTTCAGAAGTGCACCGAAAAAAAATATTTACTACCTACTGTTCTGTTTTTTCACAGATTCTGCCACGTTTTGCGTTTTCATCGTTTTGCAAATCTTAAGCTTGCTTTTCCTTTGCAAAAATCTTTTGGCAATCATGAGAAACAGTAGATTTTCATGAAAATCTTTATTTCCAGTAGGGAATAAATTATTTTATTATGGGCACTAACCACTCTGTTCAGCCTATGATGAGTTTCGTATGAAGGGAGTTTTCAAGTATGCGATGGAAGATGGTGAAGAAGATCCACGAGTGTCAAGCGCTCAAGCTTGGGGATGCCCCCATGCACCCCAAGAAATATTCAAGGATACTCAAGCGTCTAAGCTCGGGGATGCCCCTGTGCATCCCCTTCTCCATCAACAATCATCAGTTCGTCCATCTCCATGCTATATTTTTATCATTTCATATGTTATGTACAATGCTTGGAGCGTCCCGCTCTTTACTTTTTAGTTTGTTTTAGTTTTTCTTGCTGTTCATAACAAGTTGGAACCTAGCCTTCCATGTTTGGGAGAGAAACACGCTCCACTCCACCCTAGAACACAACATAGGTTTTCATGCTTATCTTTTTTGTGTGTTCCCTATCTTTTCATAACTGTTGTCATGCTTAGCTCTTAGTTTTCATGCTTTATATTTTTAAGAGATTTTATTTAGGTTGCTTTTGGAACTCTCTTGAGTTATCATGCTTATCTTGTTTAGAGAGTTTGCTTGTTGCACTGAGTTGTGTGTCTTGCAGGAGTAGGTAATTGAGGTTGCTATTTAAGTATAGTAGTAACTTGCAAAAGTTTTGAGGTATTGATTTGAATAATGTTCGGACTATTGGTGCCAAGATCTTGATCCTATTAGTTATAGGTGTCGTATTTTGGGAATCAATGTGTTTTTCAAAACTAAAAAAAATTAGTTGTGAACTCTAGCTACTAGATGGATCTCTAACCTCTGGAGGGGCTGGAATATATAGAGTACCCTCACGTTACCATGGGTCGAGGGTGCGCAAGGATAACCAAACCCCCAAACACTCCTCCTCTCGGGGTACTTGTCTCTTTGTGAATTTCCTAACTAGATAGAGAGTTACCGATAATAAGTGTATGAGTTCTTCGGACTAATGCGGGTATTCGATTGTTGGCACTTCCACCATCCATATTTTGCTAGCCTCTTCGGTGTCGTGCATTGCCCTTTATCATCTCGAGAGTTGGTGCAAACTTCGCGAGTGCATCCAAACCCTTGGCATGATACGCTTTGTCATGATAAGCCTCAGTATATCTTTCTTCAAAACAGCCACCATACATACCTATTAAGGCATTTCCATAGCTTTTCTGAGATACATTGCCATGCAACATCCACCATCTCACAACTTGACCTTCATGTCATACATGCTTTTCCTTGATCGAGGAGCCGCATGCTAGTTGGGCCTTTCCCTTATTATTGCTACATGACGCGCCAGTATCATTGCATATCCTGCTATACTGGCAGAGGCATACATTTGCATACATCATGATAGTTTTCATTTGTCTTTATGTTGAGTACTTCTTATAAAGTGTGATGATCTAATTTTTATTCTTGTAAGACACAGAGTGTTGCCCTTAAGTGAGGAAAAGATCCCAAAGAGGACAAATTAAAAGATCCCAAAGAGGACAAATGAAAAGATCCCAAAGAGGACAAATGAGAGATAAATAGAAAGAGCCAAAGAGGCCACAAAAAATTAAAAGTAAAAGAAAAAGAAATAAAGAAATAAAAAGAGAGAAGGGGCAACACCACTATTCCTTTTGAAAGATCCACACTTCTACTCCATTCTTATATTTGTACTCCATAGAGATTATCATTCATGCATAACTATGTGGGGACCCTTACACTATAGAACTTAGCTTGTATATTCCAATGATGAGCCTCCTCAAATGAGCTCTAGGTCTTCATGAGCAAGCAAGTTGGATGCACCCCCACTAGTTCTATTGGACATCTTATACCTTAGCTCATATGTGCATCTGTTGCATGGCAATCCCTACTCCTCACATCATATCTATCATTTGGCTTTCTCTCGCCTATGATTGTCCTCGTTGATGTGAGCCTTTCACACCTTTTTTCTTCCCTCCCCATAATTATTCTATTTTCCATCCTAAGTGCCAACATATATTGCTTGCGCTCATCCATTGCATGAGTGCTCAAAGTCGAAAGGGAGAGGATCATGTTGACTTGTCCCTGACTAGTGGTCTCGGGATGAGTCAAAATAAGATTCCGATGGAAACCAAGTGTGAAGTTTTAGTAGAGTGAGTTCTCAATTAAAAAAAAATATTTTTATGCTCTAAACCAATCTCCCACTTCTTGCACGCAAACACCATTTGGAGACATTTGAGTCACGGACAGCGAGAGCTCTTGCACCTTTATGTTCTTACTTTGCTAATTTCAATACTAAATATGGACTCTTGCTTGTTATTGTCTTGACTTGAATTGCATATCTTACTTGCTTTACTTTGAAGTTCTTATATGTGTGTTAGCATGTCACCATAGAAATTATTTGTGTTATCATTTACCTACTCGAGGACGAGTAGGAATTAAGCTTGGGGATGTTGATACGTCCCAAACGTATCTATAATTTCTGCTTGGTCCATTATCTTTTGGGTGACATTGTTATATGTTTTGCTACACTCTTATATATTTTTACACATATTTGGACTAACCTAGTAACTCAGTGCACCGAGTGTCAGTTTCTGTCTTGTGATGTCCTTTTTGCATGGACTTTTACCCAAATTTCCAGAGCCCCAAAAATCCCGAGAAAAATATATAAAAGTCAGTGTGACAGAAGCTTCCGGAGCACCAAAGGTGGGGCAGAGGGGAGCCAGGTCCTTCCCAGGCAGCCTCCCTGCGTGGCATAGCCCCTGGCCATGCCCACAGGCCGCCTGGGTGGGGCCCACCTCCTCTGACGCCTTCCTTTGTCCTATATTTACCCCTCCAATCGGAAACCCTTCAGGCATATCCAGAATCGCGAATTTATCCATCGTTCCGCCGCCACAGCGCTTCTGAGATCGAAAGCGTCTGGAGACCTCTTCCCGATAACCCTCCGGAGGGAGGACTGACCTCCGAGAGCTTCTCCACCGTGATGGACGCTTACCGGGCGTGCCATGAGTAGTCCTCCTTGGACCATGAGTCCATGACCAGTAGCTATGTGATGTCTTCTCTCCAATCTTGTGCTTCAATGATTAGCCCTTGTGAGCTGCCGTACATGATCAAGGAATCTATGTAATTTTCCTACTATGGCTATGCTCGGTTTGCTGGGATCCGGTGAATTATAAGATTATGTTCAGATTGTGATGATTTATATATTTTATTATCCTTTTATATGATGTTCTTTGGTGATTCATGCATGTTCTCCGTTGCTCTTTATTGCTTTGGCCGAGTAGTAAATTGTAACTCCAAGAGGGAGCATTATGCATGATTGTGTGTTCGATCATGGCCCGTGATGTCTAGCTTGAGTGACAAAAACATGAGACTAGGGGATGTGTTGTTGCCACCAGGGAGAAAACAATGGTGCTTGTGACCGCGGTTGTAAGGATTGCCTTCCTTATGCAAAGTTCGTTAATGGAGTTGTCCATTGCTTTGAGTTTACACTTTGGGTGGGGCTCGGAACTTAATACCAGCGAGATGTTCTGGATAGATATCTCAAGGTCGATGATTAGTAAGTAGATGCTAATGAATATACGATCTACTTGTTTTGACGTATTGCCCATTACTATTGAGCCTCTAACTTTGAAGTAGCATAATTAGCTTTGCGGTGCATTTATAATTCTCTCAATTGCCTAGGTGTAATTTGTTTACCCATGCATAGTTGTTTATCATCTTTTCGGAGAGACACATCACTAGTGAACATCACGTCACTCAGGTCCATATTACCAACATTGCTTACACCTCCATCATTTACTACTTTCATTTACTTTTCCGTTGCAATCACTATCACTATTCCCACTTGTGTTTTGATCCTTTGGAAACTACAAGGCCAGAGAGATTGACAACCTCTCTGTACTCGTTGGGAGCAAAGTTATTGGTTGTGTGTGAAGGTCAACGTCTTCTACTAGCGCCAGAGCAGCGGACACCTACTTGTTGATCCTCGGAGTCCTCCTGGTTCGATAAACCTTACAGTCCTCGCGTAAGGGAAATTTGCTGCTGATTACATCTCCACCTTCCACTTGGGGTAACCAACGAGGGGCGAGAAGTATATCCATCAACGCGTCATCAATGATCCATTGTCCTTCCTATGCTTGTTGGCCAGTTGACAATCTCGGCATCACCGGAATTAGCTGACATGCGAAGGCGTTGTCTATCCCTTCAATACTCGATCATGTGATGCATGAGGTAGACGATCAGCCTTATTACCAATCGGTTGCTGAATCCACCAGAAGTCGGTCTTATGTCCGAAAGCCGGTGCTTGATTCCTGTACTTTTTCTCTTTGATATATCCACCAGTAAGGTTGAAGGTTAAAATGGCACTATAGAGAACAAGTGCAGAGCATGGGAGTATTGTGGGTACAGACAGATGAGGACAGTGCCCCCCCCTTGCAAAAGAATGACCAAAACTTACGAAAGGATATCCGCGGATGACTTACGTGGGATGATAAGGTAGGAGAATCGTTTCCTTGTCCTTATTAGCGATCATGGAATCACAAATATACTTGCTTGCATAGTCACGTGCTCTTTGCAGACTGCCAAGAAGCTTTGTGCAAATTGTATGGGTCCACGATGCAGATATATTCTATGTTCTCGCGCTTGATGATGTAGTTGAGATACATCGCATACAGGCGAATGAAGTGAAAATCTAGCTTGGCCATGTGGAACTGTCGTAGATGTAGTCAAATTGCAGGATGAACTTATCCGCGGGCCATCTATCGACGTATGACATCACACCCGGAAGCTGAGCCGCGTAAACCGGGTATCTTGGTTTTTCCGTGCTGAGAAGTCTTGTCTCTATGGCCAGCACATCATCTTGAAGTCTCCTTAGATCATTGTGCACTATGTTCTCTATCAATTTCTGAGGTAGGATCGGGTTGTCGGCAACATGGAAATGATCCGCACCTAAGACAGGTATTCTATATACCTCCTGGGACTTTAGAGGTGGTTGGCTGCTTGAAGTAGCTCTAGCGCCTTTAAATCCTTTCTTCTCTGGTCTTCGCCTTTGCTTCTTGGCGGATGGCGGTACTGAGCCCACCATACCTTCCCTAACCACCACCCCTAGGGTCGTAGGGTTAATTACCAGCGGACGACCCCCGTGTTGTTCTTGCTGGGTAGAGGCGTCATCTGGAGGCGTCTCTTGCGAGGATTGCATGAAGAGAGACCTTTTGCAATCAGTCGTAGGACGTTGCGGCTCCGACAATTCAGGCATCATCAAGTCATCTCCATGCTGATAGTCCGAGTCATACTCCCAAGCATTGTTATAGCCGGTATTGATATACTGGTTAGGGTCATCGGCATCCTCCTCTAGGACATCATCTACATTTGCTTCTTCGACGGGGGCGACGTCAGCTGGCACTAATGGATGCTCTCCTGTGTCGCATTGACCGATATCAACCACCACGTCAGTTGCAGGTAATTGGGTAGGTGGGGTGGTGTTCATACCTTGTTGACGGGTTGTCTTCGGCCAAGACAAGATCTAGCTCTTGCATGCGCCAATCTGTTTAGGGGTCTCGCCGTTATGGACTAATGTCGGAAGAGGCAAATCCTCGAAGCCCGCTTTCGCACTGGCCACACAAACTTTGAATACGCCATGGGTCATCTATCGGTTGTGGAGCATGTGGTCCTTCGGCTTCATGATCGTTGCCTTTCCCACATCCACCTTCTGGCCGTTGACATTGTCCACTAGGGTCCATGGGGTTTCGTTGGGCTGGGAAGACATGACTACGACGTCAGACATCCGAAAGGCAACTAAAACGGAAGACTATATAGACATGCTAGTGAAGAATGTATTACGCGTAATTACCGTGATGGTGTCGAGCTCAGCCAAAGTCGAAGCCACGCCTAGCACACCAGACATGGAGGACGGGATACTATGAACCGGAGCGAGACCAGGTACGGGAGTGTCACGCCCAAGATGCGACCCTATCCTCAATTTGGCACGAAGGCCTCCTCAGGGATAGAAGCGCATCTCGTCGTGTCGCAAGAATGGATATCGTTACAAGTACATGTACTCAAAAGAAAATATATATATATATATATATATATATATATATATATATATATATATATATATATATATATACATAGAATTGGCTTACACTCGCCACAAGCTACATCAGAGTAATAGCAGTACAATACGTAATCATCATGAAGAAGAACAGGGTCCGACTACGGACGAAAACAAACGAGAAAAGAAGAACGACGTCCATCCTTGCTATCCCAGGCTGCCGGCCTGGAACCCATCCTAGATCGATGAAGAAGAAGAAGAAGAAGCAAGTCCAAATGAACACTCAACGCGCTCGCGTCAAGTACCCTTTACCTCTGCCTGCAACTGGTGTTGTAGTAATCTGTGAGCCACAGGGGACTCAGCAATCTCATTTCCAAAGGTATCAAGACTAGCAAAGCTTAATGGGTGAGGCATGGTTAAGTGGTGAGGTTGCAGCAGCGGCTAAGCATTTATTTGGTGGCTACACTTACGAGTACAAGAAATAAGAGGGGGAAGATCTACGCATAACGGACGTGAACTACTGATGATCAAATGAATGATCCTGAACACTTACCTACGTCAGACATAACCACGTCGTGTCCTCGATTGGAGAAGGAACTCATGAAAGAGACAGTCACGGTTACGCACATAGATGGCATATTTTAATTAAGTTAACTTCAAGTTTTCTAGAACCAGTGTTAAACAAAGTTTCCACGTTGTCAAATAACCGCGAGCACGGCTTTCCGAAAGGGTTAACCCTGCAGGGGTGCTCCAACTAGTCCATCCCAAATTACCACAAGCCGCATAGAAATCCTCAATCATGAAGCTCGCGATCTCGTCAGATTCGCTAGTGGAAAACCTCAACTCTGAGATTACCCAAAGCATCACCGGAATCCCGATGCACAAGATATCTCGTCAAAGGTAAAACTAATCCAGCAAGGCCGCCCGGCGTGTCGACGATCCCGATAGGAGCCGCGTATCTCGTTCTCAGGACACGACGGATGGAACTAGCTACGAGTGCCAAACCTCGAGTGTCCTCGCGGTGGCCCCACAGGCAGACCGTTTGGGACCAACACCATCAGCACTGGCCCCCTCTGTTTATGTAAAATTACTCCTCGGGTAGCGCTAACTCCCTATGCATTTCAGTGTTATCAAAATTATTATGTTGGGCAAATAGTACCAATGTTGGGCCTTGCCAGACCAGCTTTAATCTAAAACGAATTATCAAGGGGGTCCCCATAACAACCCCAATCGTGTTAGGAGTGCTCAATTATGGAACATAACACTCGTAGCCGAAACTAAGGGGGCAAAGGTGGAACAAAACACCAGGCTAGAAAGGCCGAGCCTTCCACCTTCCACCTTTTATCACATGGAAGCAACTGCACCTACAACTAGCAACGCTAACAACATGGTTAAGCAAGCAGTAACATAGCCAATCAGTGGTTTGCTAGGTTGAACAGGTTGAAGGTTTTCATGGCATTGTTGAGAGGATGATATTTAACATGTGGTAGGAAACGAGACATAATCGATAGAAGCGATGAAACTAGCATGGCAATCATAGTAATGGTATCTGGGAAATGGTCATCTTGCCTGAGATCCCGCTTGGAAGAAGAATGACTCCGTGAAGCAGACGAACCGACATAGTCAAACGGGTCCTCACAATCCGACACGCTTGTGAAACTCTATCGAAACGAAGCAAACCGGAAACACAATTCAACACACGATATACACCACACGATGCACAACAGATATGATGCATGAACAGCTGAACACATGCGAGACACGGCATGGCAATTCACAACACTCAAACGCTACACATTAAGTGAAGTTCAATATGCAACGAGTTAGATATTGACGAAACTCCACGTTTATTTATTTAGTTCTATCCCGATTAGGTACACGGCAATATTAAATGTGGTTAAACATGGCAAGAGGTGAAGCGCAATTAATCTACCTATCTAGGCATTTTAAATGAGGTCGGAAATGACGTATAGCACCTCTGAGACGACCTCACCTGTTAATTTACAATTCTGTCCAGATCTGAACTAACATGTTCTACGTACAGCAAAATAGAGAACATCTCCAACGGAGCTACGATTCAAAAGATACGAGCACCGCAAGATATGATGGCATGAATGCAATATGTGTGCAACAACGGTCACAAGCACTTCAAAACATAGAACCAACAAGATAAAATGAAACTACATGAGATTCTAAGCAATTTTCATGTAGGACACGATCAAATCGGAGCTACGGATCAAAAATGACGAGCAAAACAAGAAATCACTACAATCTGCCATAATCAGCTACATAGCATTTTCTACACCCCACAACTACGAGCTACGCAAGTCCAATCTACTCAACCAAGGCATGACATGAAAGAGGGCAAGAAGAACTACAACAAACAACTAACATCAACTAGAATGGCATCATGGATCACTAGGAAAAGAAGTCACAAAATGGCTTCTCACACACTATTGCAGACTTAGTGAAAATTACACTTCACAAAGTGCAGTTTTCGATCTGAAGGCATATTGACAGAAGCAAATCAAATAGCTACAGAGTTCCAAATGGCGTGAAAATTCACAGCATGCTAGAGAAACACAAGGGCTACAACTAACTCCATTGCACCAACCTCAAAAGAGCTACAGATCACAAGATAGAAGCAAGCCAAGACAGCAACAAAATATAACAGATTTCAGACTTAGAAATATTTCAGCTCCTCCAAATCAGCACTATTTCTAGAAACTTGAGAGCAAGCAAACCACACCTAAACATGCATTTCTATTGCAACCAAAAATACCAGGGACTAGACTAAACATCAAAGAACAACTCCCTAGTTGACAACTTGATCAAAGAAGCACGGAATAAATCCTACGAATTAAACAAAAGGGCATCACGACAAAAATATCGCGCGAACTAACTTGCTCAAAAGCTAATATTAATTGCACAGAAAAATCCCAATGATTTTTCTACCCCGAAAACATATAAAATATGTGGGGTTGCACAACATTAATTTCACCAGACGTAAATGCGAGATAATAACCTAAACACGGTAAAATAACTAGCGGCGAATCCCTACACATAAAAATAGCAATGAACGCTCTAAAATACATGGAAAAGAGGTTCCTAAAAGATGGACATTTATACTACGGCATACGAGCAACCCGGTCTTGCACGAAAAATAAATGCGGGCGTCTATCCTATTGGAACAACATGTTAAACTAGGCATTGGGTACGGCAAACATCGTCAAGAAAATATGCAAGTTATAAATTCGGATTCTACGCGAAATTCTACACCAAAACCATATACAACTCATCGCAATCCGACTTACGGATTTAAAGTCATGGGCAAAAGAATATTGCTATATATGGTGAATACACTAATTCGAAAACTAAATAAAATTAAAAAAACGCTGGGGCGAGGGAGTGGCTCACCTTGGGCCTGCTCGGCTGGAGGGCACTGTGGATGAGGCCGGCCGAGGCCAGGGGCTAGGGAGGCGCTGCAGCACCGGATTGGGTCGGCTCGAGGCCCAGTCGAGGGGGGGGTCCGGCCTGCTGGGGAGGCGGTCAACGCCAGCGAAGGAACGAGGGGCTCCTCGTCGATCTTCCTCCTATGCCCGAGGGCACGGGGCCTGGTGGCGCCTCTGTAGGGCAGCGAGAGGACCAGGCAACGGCGGGATCCGGCAGAGGGCGCTGCAGGCGGCCGGGGAACCGAGACGCCGCGAGATCCGGCGAGGAGGGCGAGGTGCGGCCGACTGTCATGGCGGCGGCTTGCTGCGGCTGACAGGAGGTCGCAGGTGGCAGGGCTGGCATGGTAGGCGAGGGATCTCCGGCGAACCGTCGGTAGGCGGGGCGGTAGCCGGCGAGGGGCTCCGGCGAAGGAGGTTCGGCGGCGCGGGCAGGAGGGCTCGGGCATGCTGCTGCGGCCAGGGGAGGGAGGCTCGCGAGCAGGGAGCCAAGGCCACGGCGGCGGCGGCTCGGGCCCGGGCGGGCTCCAGATGGGCCTGGGAGGGCCCTGCGCGGGAGGAGAGAGACCAGGTGGCGGCGGCCAGATTGGTGGGTGCGAGAATCGAGCTAGCCAGCTAGGGTTTTCCTAAAATGGCAGGGAGGGCATCTATTTATAGGAAGGGGCTAGGTTAGAGGGTATTTGGGGGGTTTTCGACCCTCCGATCGCGATCATGCGGTCCGATCGGAGAGGCGGGTTAGGTTTAGGTGTGTAGAGCGGCATCGGCTAAGATCAGAGGGAAGTGGTGCGGCATGGCAACGAATTTTAAAACGCCACCAAACATAGACACACGACAAAAACGGAATAGAAGGGGAATCTTTTGGAACGTTGGTCTTGGGCTGTCACAACTCTCCTACACTACAAGAGGATCTCGCCCCGAGATCCAAGAATGAAAGGGGGAGAGGATGAGAAAGAACAAGAGGTAAAAACTTTGTTGCTTCTTTGACAAACGAGTGAAACCAATGATCCTTGATAGTTGCAAGGCGATGAGGAATGATATGAGAAAGAAGCAAGAATTCACGGAAAATTTTCGGCAGCACTTCGGTAGGAAAATGGGAAAAAAAATTCGATAAGTTGGAAGAAATAGACAATATTCACAACCAACAAATAAATATAACAAGGGAACACCATTACTTGATAGAACAACATGATAGACCCAAAAGAGCAACATGACAAAGCCTCCAGAACAAGAGAATATGAACTATCTCATACGGAAGAAGAGAATGAAGAAAAGAATGACAACTATATCGCAAATGAACTTCACTAGCACCCTTGCGAGAAGAAATGAACGTAGTTGTTGGAAAACAACAACGAAAGAACAAGATAGTAGTGGGCTTATGGAATTCTTTCAAACTAATGAAGTGACAACCAACCACTACCAGAAACACGGATTGTTTGGGAGAAACAAGATATGAACAATTTCTTACACCAAGAGGATACATTGAGAACTTGGATTAATGACAAGCACCATAATAGCAACAATCCATAGGAAAAGGTTTAGGTGAAATCCAAACCAAGATAGCTCAAAGAAGAATCATGGGTTGAAAAATATCTCATGATCATAGAATTGGTGGGTTTAATTATCTCATTCTTGAAAGGAATTCTCTTCAAGGCTCCTACACTAACAAGAGTGCTATAATACCACTTCAAAGGATAAAGGAAGAACCAATGCACTGGAAATGCAAGGGAAAGAATGCTTAAGGTTGTCCAACAGGAATGTTGAAGAACACTTGAGAATGAATTGATATCATGAGCCGCTCCGGAAGAAGAATGGAAATCTCTTGGAAGAAGGAAGAACAAGAATAAGAATTATGTTATGCTCATCCTTCATCAAATTAAATTCATGACAAGCAACGGATTAAGCATACAACTTATTCTTCTTGACGGAAACTTGAAGAGAGAGATAGATATGCACCACATGAAGCATAAACGAAGGAAGCACCGGTAAGAATTCACAATTAAATGGGAACACCATGAATTAATGGAGATACATGAGAATGAAGAGATCTTAAGCCACCTGAGCGAAGAATACTTAAACAAGGCACCAGATAATCGAGAGACAAACGAAGAGACAACAATTGAGAAGAATTGAGGATGAAAGCTGAAAGCTAAGAATGAAGAGTCTTCTGAAATTATGGCCTTCGGAGGAACGAGAATGAAAACAACTCAGAAATGCACCGGATAGCAAGAAATGAATCACTCATGATTGAAAACAAATGAGAAGACAACACGAAGCTGAAATGATATCTTCAAGAGAATGGACCAAGATTCGAGAAAAACACTCCTTCAGACTTCCAAGCTGAGAATGAAGAGGAGAACACCACCAAGAATTAATGAGACATTCCGGAGCAAAGAAAAATGAAAGGTTGAGCAAAATATGAGAATTAATTCGAATAGATTTTGGAGAAGGGATATGACCGATGAAATTCATACTTACGTAATAGTTGAAAATAATTAATGATCTCTGGGAAAAGATTAAAAGCGCCACGAAAGATCCTGGGAAAGAACCTATGGGTTATGGGCCCACTCAAAGAAACCACCATTGAAAAGATTGCTAGAACGAGAGATATTGCACCGGTATAAGAAAACTAGATGAGGTTAGCAACCGAAATAGAGATCAAGAATTCTGAGATAACTTCAACGCTCCGGATAGAATAGAGAGAAATGACAACAAGAAGATAGACTGATAAAAATTTCCAACATAGGAATGAATTACAAGGATGAAAAGGATATGATGACACGGACAACTGAATTAAATTCACTGGGAAGGAACAAAATGAAGAAATGATGAACTCGACTCCTGAGAATGTTCACAATGAATCACCGGCTACAAAAAGGAAGAAGAGATAGCGGAAGCATCACTGAATAAGAAGGCACTTGGATGAAATCCAAACAATGAAGAAAAGGGCGGGAGGGCAGGGAAAAACAAAGACAGCTTGGGACAGATGAGATGAACTCCGGAATAAAGAGAGAATGATCTTGCAAAATTGGAGAGGATTGAGTTCACTTGGAGAGAAACACACCGATTGGAAAAGAATTAACATGACGACTCCGGTTGACAAAATTGATAAGACAATTGATTGAGCAAAAGGATTAGCACTCTCATATGAATATGAGAACACTGCTTAGAAAAGATCTGAAGTCTCCGCTTGACATCGAAGCAACTTGAATTACCATATTCCAACAAAACAAGAGGTGCGGCTTGCAATTAGCCAGAACAAACTCATGAGAAAGATTCAGTCCGATATTTTCGTGGACAGGATCGCACGGGCTCGATCCTTACAGTAGCCATCAAGTGCAAGGCAGTGCACCCGACATACGAAGCGTCCCCGAGTCGTAGCAAGCTACAAGGACTCTTTAAGAGACAACGTGTACTGCTGTAAGTCGACCGTGAACAAACGAATCCACTAGATGTCGAACCCCAACCTAACATCATGCATTTTTTAGAAGATTGTCCTATAAGCAACTACCAGAATTCCCACCTAAGAATTCCCGAAATATCTGGTCATGCAATCTGGTAACGTATACATGGAGTAATCTCACACAAATCCTATACTAACCCGTCACCTGCATCACATCCGTCAACACACAACTAGAATCTCGGACCTTCATCTAAAACAAAGCCTCGTGATCACAATGATACAAAGTATGGCAGTACTCCCAAACAATCTGCACCAGTACTGGGGACATCGGGTTTATCTCACCACTACTAGTATTGAAGCAATTACAAACATCCTTCGTTCTGAGATACTAAGAAATCTAAATGATAACGATGTGCTCAAGAATCCCCTGGATCTCAACTCCCCGGAAGAAAATCAAGTCACACAGGAGGCACCAAGACAGAACTCCGTCACATCGGCATCATATAGATTCCAAAAATATCCGCGTGATCCTATAAAAAATTTGAGTGAGAAGAGGAGTAGAATTAAATTATTACGTCAAGATTCCTCACTAGAGCATAGAAGACGAGAAAAAAGAATCCTACTCTCCGATATCTAACTAGACTCAAAGTAGTTTTTCACTAGACTTGACTCGGCCAAGTTCGATCAATCAAGGGAGCTCCTAGGTCGGTACTAGTCTGATACCAACTTGTCACGCCCAAGATGCGACCCTATCCTCAATTTGGCACAAAGGCCTCGTCAGGGATAGAAGCGCATCTCATCGTGTCGCAAGAATGGATATCGTTACAAGTACATGTACTGAAAAGAAGAGATATATATATATATAATTGGCTTACACTCGCCACAAGCTACATCAGAGTCACAGCAGTACAGTACGTAATCATCATGAAGAAGAGCAGGGTCCGACTACGGACGAAAACTAACGAGAAAAGAAGAACGACGTCCATCCTTGCTATCCCAGGCTGCCGGCCTGGAACCCATCCTAGATCGATGAAGAAGAAGAAGAAGAAGAAGAAGCAACTCCAAATGAACACTCAACGCGCTCGCGTCAAGTACCCTTTACATGTGCCTGCAACTGGTGTTGTAGTAATCTGTGAGCCACAGGAGACTCAGCAATCTCATTTCCAATGGTATCAAGACTAGCAAAACTTAATGGGTGAGGCATGGTTAAGTGGTGAGGTTGCAGCAGCGGCTAAGCATTTATTTGGTGGCTACACTTACGAGTAAAAGAAATAAGAGGGGGAAGATCTACGCATAGCGTACGTGAACTACTGATGATCAAATGAATGATCCTGAACACCTACCTACGTCAGACATAACCCCACCGTGTCCTCGATCGGAGAAGGAACTCACGAAAGAGACAGTCACGGTTACGCACACAGTTGGCATATTTTAATTAAGTTAACTTCAAGTTATCTAGAACCAATGTTAAACAATGTTTCCACGTTGCCACATAACCGCGGGCACGGCTTCCCGAAAGATTTAACCCTGCAGGGGTGCTCCAACTAGTCCATCACAGGGAGCATGTGCGGTTGCGTGAGCATGTGCTGGTGTTGCGATGTTCGCCAAATTGCTCCTGACAAACCTGAGAAGGGGAAAGTCATCTGGCCCTTTTTCTGGATTCCTCCTCACAAACTCAAAAACTACCAGAACCAATTGGCCCAAGGAAGCTGCCACAACTGCATTGACCTTATCGTCTAGTACCTTGACCAACTCTTCTTTGATCTCAGCTTTGCTTTGATCGACCGCCAGCGCGACCTTCCTGTTGATGCTCTGTTGAGTAAGTTGTTGTCCCTGATTTTTTTTCCTTCGGCTTCTCGTGGTAGCACTTCATCCACGAGGCGACATCTGCGACGCCTTGCACACGTCCATACGACGGAGGTTTGTCCATCGAGACATTTTTCAGTATGTTCAGGGCCCGGTTCAACGGTATGTCTGACTTGGGCCTCGTCGACGACTGAGATGACTCATCGCTTTCGGCTGCATTTTGGTGCTGCTCTTTCTGCAAAAGGAACGTGGATGGTTTATAAATGTGACAAAACTTGTTGTCAAATTCATTGGAAGCTATTTAACATAAGGTGGTAATCGAACAATTACCAGCAGCCTCATGAACTCCCTCGTGTTCGGGTTTGTCCAAAAGACCTTATTGATGGGGTCCCACTGGTGCCGGGCCCTCATCGAGTCACACTCCTGTGGGTTGGTGAACTCCACCTAGGGGTCTGGGATTCTGTGACGTTCATGTTCGTCGTCCTCCTTGGGCCATACGTGCCTCTTCCCCTCGTAACCACGGCTTCCAAGGCGGTGGGCAGGCGTGTTCCTAGCCTGGAGCTCCTTCATTTTCTCTGACTTTTTTCTGCGCTTCTTCCGTAGCGCAAGTCTCCTTGAATTTTTTGAAGTCCTCTTCCGTTATTGACGTATTATCAACATGAATATTGGACCACAGTTAATTCTTCATAATTGATTTTTTCACCCTAACTTTCTAGGCGCACAAGGCGTTGGTGAACTTCACCATTACCTTGTTGTTTATCTTTGTCATGGATTTGTCATCCCATGGATTTTTTTATCCCTCCCGGGGAACAAGAACCTATTGTGCAACTTTATTAGGAGCGTGCGCTCCATATGGGCTAACTTCTTTAACTTTTCATCGTTGATGTTGGTGGTTTCCCTGAGGATGCATCCTAGTTGATTGCCATCGCACTTGCGCGTTGACTCCGGCAGCGTTGGCTCTAATTTCGTGGGTTGCATCGTTGTGACCACAATTTTTCCGGTGCCGAGCTCATTTGGTTTTCTTGTCCTCTTCGGCTTCGGTCCTTCACCGGGTACGTCAACGTCATCACGGGTCTTGGTGCCGGTGCCACTGTCGCTGCCGGTGGCAGTGTCAGTGCTGGGGTTGGTCTCATTGCCACCCTGCATCCGCATCTCCCGTTGTTCCACGTAATCATAAAATGATTTGCTTAGCATGTATCCATGGCTCAGTTCTGGCGATGATGTTAACGTTCACAGTAGCGCTCTTTGCGCCGGGTATAGACATGGTAGTGAAATACTTGTTTTGTCTTACGACGGCCTTAGCCCACCTGACACGAAACATCGTCGCATCGTGCTTTCCAGCATAGTTAAGCTCCCAGATCTCTTCGAACCTTCCGCGGAATCTTTAAGTTGTGCTGTTGGAGTCAGTCACGCATTCAATCGTCACCCCTGAGTTCTGGTAATCATTGTGCTTGTCTTTGGCCTCCTTGTAGAATGTGTAGCCGTTGATATTGTATGCCTCATAGGACACGAGTTTGGGCGCAGGGCCCTGTGCTAAGACGTGTATGAGAAACCCGTTCGCACTGCCCTCTTCTAGGGGATTAGCACGAACCTGCTCTTTGAACCAATGCAAGGAAGTGGCGTTGTGCTCTACAGTAACTTCGTCGTCCATCTTGCGCATCCTATCATCAATGTACTTATTTGCGATGATTTCTTTGTGCAGTGTCACATAATCATCTACCACATCTAGGTGTTGTAGCACTACTAAGTTAGCCCTATCAAATCCGTCCCGTCAATCCGAGTAGTCCACTCGCCATTCCCTCCTGCCGTTGTTGTGACCTTCTCCTCCGAGCCTCCCATGGTGCTTCTTGATGGGCAAACCAGAAACAGGGTCTTCTTTGCCGATAAAATTCTTGCAAAATGAGATGGACTCTTGGGTTAGATACCCCTGGACGATGCTCCCCTCGGGACGGGACATGTTACGAACGAATCCTTTGATGACCACATTCATCCTCTCGGATGACATCATGCTGTGAAGGAATGTTGGCCCGTGGTCGATGATGTCATCTACGATGTGGACACACAGATGCACCATGACGCCAAAGAACGCGGGCGGGAAGTACATCTCAAGCTCACATAGTATGACAACGATCTCTTCCTGTATCCTTCGGAGCTGCTTCACACTGATGGACTTTCGGGAGATAACTTCAAAGAAGTTGCACAAACCAGTAAGCATCTCATGGTCGTAATTGTCCATAATCCCTCTAATGGAAACCGGGAGTATCCGCGTCATCATCATGTGACAATCATGAGACTTCATCTTGTTGAACCTTTTCTTCTTGGTGTCTAGAAATCTGCTTATCTTCCCACAGTAACCGGAACTGACTTTGAATCCCGTAAGGCACTTGATGAATTGATCGATCTCCTTCGGACTTAAGGTGAAGCAATAAGGGGGGAAATTCTCCTCATTCTTGTTGACTTTTCTTCTCCTTGGCCCTGCCGCCATCTCCTCCGCCGACTTTTTACGGGGATGTAGAAATCCCCTGTGATCTCCAAATCTTCCAAGTCCTTCCTTGCCTTCGGCCCATCCTTGGTATTCTCCGGAAATTTCCATCGGTGTGCCAAGCAAGCTGCCGAGGACATTCTTCATTATATGCATTTGATCAAGGCAATGAGGTCTGTCATTATTGGGCCAGCACTCCAAGCCCGAGAAAACAAACCTCGTTTTCAATACCTTCAACAGCGGCTCGCGCGCCTTTTCCATCTTTCCCGGCGTGGGGCACTCTACCCAGTTATTCAACAACTCGTTGATATCGGCGCCGCTCCTCTTACGTGGAGGTCCTTGATGCTCAGCCAAGCCATTATATAGATCTCCAGGTTTTCTCCACGGGTCATCCTTTTCGAGCCATCTACGATGCCCCATGTACACAATTTTCCCACACCCGCCATCTTTCATTGACGTAAGCTGCTGAGACATTGTATCAACCATGCACCCCATGCATCCGCGGTATCCGTGGCACACCTGGCCTGAGGTGTACTTGTAACTGAGATAGTCGTGCACCGTCGTCATCAGCGCAACTCTCATATAGAAATATTCTCTTGTAATGCATCCCATGTCTTGACCGGGGATTTCCATAACGTGTCTAGCTCCTCTTCCAGAAGCCCCATATACAGATTGATAATATTTCCAGTTTGTTTCGGCCCTTGAATCATCATGCTCATGTGTATGTACTTTGTCTTCATGCACTTCCATGGGGGGAGGTTGTACATCGATACAAAGATGGGCTATCTGTTGTGGTTGGTGCTCTGCTTTCCGAACGGATTCATGCCATCAGTACTCGCACCAAGCATGATGTTCATTACATCTTCTCCAAAAAATCCATATTCGGCGTTGAATGCTCTCCACTCGTTAGCATCTGCGAGGTGTCTCAGCTTCGGATCATCTCCATCATTGGGCTTCTTCCTCTTCGCGTGCGAGCGCATAAGCTTTGCTTCCTTAGGATCTACGAAATACCGCTGCACACGGGGAGTGATTGGAAAGTACCATACAATTTTTTGAGGAGCTTTCTTTCCTGCCTTCTTGTATCAAGAATCATTTCACACTGTACACATGGTTTTTTCCACGTGATCCCCACGATAAATGATGCAATCGTTAATGCATGCGTGGTATCTAATGTGCGGCAGATCAAGAGGGTAAATGATTTTCTTTGCCTCCTCGACACTAGTAGGACACATGTTCCCGCAGGAAGAACTTTATTATGTAGATACTTGAAATGATCATAGAGGCTTTTGTTTGTCCATTTGTTTTTGGCCTTCATCTTTAGAAGTTCGAGCGTAAAACTAAAGCGGGTCATCTTGGGATTGCAACCGTCATATAATGGAGTCTTCGAGTCTACTTCAAGTTGCGCTAGCTTGACCTCCTCTCTAGAAGAATTCTGTCGGTAATCGTACTGTTGCGAAGGAGGTCTCGAACTTGAGGGTCCTGAACGACTCAACTTAGTAGCATCGAAGGTTACGGCGTGTCTGTCGCCTCTTCTCTGCCATGTCTAGACTCTGCCTCGCCGTCGTGTATAGACTCTTCCCCGCCGGCGTCTCCCGACTCTTCCCTGCCAGCGTCTCCGGACTCTTCCCCGCTGCCATGTCAGGCGCCATCGTCTTCGTGTCGATCGGTCATCTCTTCGTCTAGTCCCATGTCGTTACTCCCTCCCATGTAGACATCGTCATCATCATCTTCACTTATCCACCAACTATAGCCATCCATGAAACCATTGATCACCAAGTGGGCGTTCAAACTACCATGATCGAAAGGGTCCAAAATTACTCCTTCTTTGCATGTTGTACACGAACATCTAATCCCAGTCCATTTATTTGCATACATGTCCATCACCGCGGATTACAAGTATCGCTCCACCTTCCTTCCACTCACCTTCATGACTGCAGGGTATAACACGGAAAAGGATTGATGAAAAAATGCATGCATGCATGCATCAAAGTCGATCATACAAAAATTTGGCATGACCTTGCCTAAAAATAGGACATATCGAGTTTGCTCAAAATTCGTCGAAACAGAAATAAATCGACATTTCGGCAAAACATAAGCAACTCACGGGGCATCTCAGTCACACAAATCCCTTCATATCGCAAACACACATATTCCCATTATTGAATTGCACAACATTTTACTCACCTATATCCCGAGAGATATTGTGCATGGCTAAACAAATAGCTACCTAGATGTAGTTGTTGTGAGGAGAAATGACTCTAGCTAACTAGTGGAGAGGGAGAGAGATGCTCTAGCTAGATCTATATGTATGGAAGGAGGGAAAGCCAAATAAACGTGGAACATACCTAGAGTTAGAAGTGGTCATTTATGGAGGCAAATTAGGGTGGATGGGGCATTAATGGGAAGAGAAGAAAGGTAGAAGGAAGAAAGAGGAAGGGAAAGAATGGTGGAGAAGAAAATAAGAGAGAGGAGAGGAGAAAGGAGGGGAGAGGAAAAAGGGGGGAGGAAGGGGCAGAGAGGGTATGTGTTGGGTTAAAATCTGTCACCAGCCACGCGTAGCAGTAGGGTTGCTTTCCAGCAAACGCTACTTCTATTGGTCGTAATAGTAGGGCTTTTCTGGGGCAGCGCTACTGCAAAGTGGGCTACTGCTATTATGATTAGCTCCAGCGCTGATTCCTGCAAAGCGCTACTGCTATTATCCTTAGCAGTAGCACTTTTTACAAACGCGCGTTGCTATTACTGCTACTATCGGTGGCCTCATCGGGTCCTATTTAGCAGTAGCACATTTTACAATTCCAGCGCTACTACTTAGTGTTTAGCAGTAGCGCTTGACAGAGCTAGTGCTACTGCTAAGTAGCAGCATCGTGTGTTATAATCCATCGCTACTAATAGGGTCCTACCTATAATGTTTTTCCCACTAGTGTGTGTACTTCTTGACACAGTCTAGTTGGTGTAGTTGGTAGAGTAGTGGTGGTTGACTTCTTCTCCTTCTTCTTCTTCTTCTTCTTGTTCATGGCTTCCAAACCATAGTGGTTCTTCATCTTGCTTGGGTAAGAATATCTTTTGCTATAGAGAGGGTGCTTCGAGGAGCCCAGTTCTTCAAGGTAAAACCTTACACTTGAGAATAATGGCAATTAGTGCTTATGGGGCTTATCCAAATAGGACTAAGGCGTTCCTTCTCTTATTGGGTAAATAAGTATGTAATGCATGAGCACAAGCACATATTTCCCCAAGTATCACATAAACACATTGCTCATGGGATATGTGAGAGGAGGGGGCATTTGTTCCGGATGGTCACTTGTCTAGGGGGTTCGTGGTCTGACGTAATCTAGTTCTTCGTCTCCTCCTTGATCATGGGCTGGAATGATGGTGGTTGTGGTGGAGTATTGTCCTTAGTGTAATGACTTATAGTCAAGGCCTATGCTCGTAATCCGACCGTGATATGGCTCTATAAAGCTTCGGGATTTCGAGGAGCTTAGGATGTGAGTGAACGTCTATCATCTTATTCTTATCCTTAAGCACAGTTCTTTGATGCCAATAGTCTTACCTATTTCTCCAAACAAAATCATCCTATATCATCGAAGTTATCATCTCATCTAATTCATATCCAACATCACTCATGCAATTCACATCTCCATGGTTTTGAGGGTAGGACTAAACCAAACTATCATATGTCATAGATAACTGTCTACATGCATTCCTATACAAGAAACCTCGGGTGGAGCATACGAGCTGCTAAGCTTGAATGATATTCTAAAAATCAAAGTGATGAGCTAAGTTATACGAGGTCTAAGGTGATGTATCCGTATGTTAAGTAAACACGTAATTTACCAATCCAAGATCTTGTTTCCTTACTACGAATCCAATATAGTGGTCCTTAAATGCCACCAACCATTACATGATCCGCTACTTCTATAAGTCCAATATTTGTGGTGTTCTTCATAATCGCCTAGAGTCCCTATAATTCACATATCATTGCAAGGACAATTATCACAGTATATCTACGAACTTCCAATCTCATGAACAACTAAACTCCAAGGTTAAGCTTATATAGAATCTTAAATCAACTCTAAAAACATCCAAATTTTTCTATCTTATCGTCCACCGATAAACATGGTGTCATGATCAAGATCATCAACTAAATCCAAATTACACTGAACCATGTAGACTTACCTAACACCAACACTTTATTAGGATCACCTCTTTAAATTCAATTCTCATCGCCAACGAGAATTTATATTTGTTTTTTTGGGTCGTCCTTGTAACATTACCAATCCACGACTATTACGTGACAAAGCCAATTAATTATACCACCAAGAATTTGACTTGCGACGCCAATTGTCCTACTAAATCCAATTAACTCAAGGGAGAAGTACGTGATGCTACTCCATCAACATGATCCACCTAGTTCATCTATCATCATGAAAATCCCTTAGTCCACCAATGGGGCTTAGCTATATCCTCAAGGAATTTATTATAGTCATACCAAATCATTTGTATCCTAGTCATATATCCTCAAACAATTTCCCCATGGCATCTCAGTTTCGGTGCTGGCTTGAGAATCAAAGGTGTTTGTTCACTATGATTACTAGTTCCATAATGAACCCAATGGTACACAGGGGTTATTGAAGCTTAACTCATCCTTTCGTAAACCCATGAGTTAAGCATATGGTTAAGGGTTCGAGCGGGTAAATCATGAGGTCTAGCCTAGTCCATGACAGGATTCCAAATCTTGAGGGAAAAGCATATCTTCACTGAGTTGAACTAGGTCATGCTAGGTTCTCGCAAAAAGTCTGCAATGCTAGTCGAGGTCGGTCCTAGGTGCATCTTCTCTTGCTGGCCTTCAGTTGATGAGATGGGGGAGAGGGAAAGTAGCATAGAGGGAAGGCTTAAGGGGGCGGTATAGTGAAAGTGTAATCAAACAAGTGCCGAAAGGGCCAAACACAACAAGAAGATATGGTAGGTGATATAATCGCGTACTTATTGCCTAGGGAAAAAATGTGACTTATACCAAAACACAAACGGATAAAAGAAACAGGCAACACACATCATGGTTTCATTTGAACCATCACACGGACTCGACTTCGCATGGGGATACACGACTCATCCTACCCAAGGGGGTTCTTAGACTCGGTAGCCATTCTCTACCTCATGTCTTGGAGGAAAGGACGTTTGTCTTTTGGTCTTCCTTAGGGTCACTAAGTCTGTTGTAATTGTTCGTCAAAATGATCCAGATTGTGATGGAAAAAATAAGTTCTCGACAATTTCCCGTGTGGTGAGCTGTCGGGCGAAGGCGGTACCTCATGCCTGTCGTTGACAGGGTCTCCTGTTGTCTTCGTAATTGTGCCCATGCCTTCTTGCCTTCCAAGGTGTTGAAAGTGCCATGTGGGCAATCCTTTATGGAATGACATCAACAAGGCATGATAGAGTTTTGTAAGTGCATCTTGTGCCCATTAGTGATTTTCGTGGTTTGAAGACTTCGGGTGAAGACTTTGGTCATTCCTTGAAGGCTTTGATCGTGAAGAAATTGCAAAGAAATTGATATTCCTCACGAAGGTATTGAAGATGAGGAATTCGGTGTGTGCCGAAGAAAATATGCTAAAGACTTTGAAGCTTGAAGATTTACTCTTTATGTTTCATTTTCTTTATCCTTGACTCATAGGAACATCGTACTGTTAAAGAGTGTCGAGGTAAAACTATGGAACGAACTTCCTCATGATGCTCAACCTAAACCTACATCTATCGAATCCTCAAAGTGAGGAACATGAGAGACATGAGGACTTTCATAGTTGAAAGCTCCGACCATTGCCGTGCCATGCGCCACCTGTACCAGATCTTATCCACCCAACGATCATATTATTAAAGGTCATTTACGTCAAATCATGTCGCGATGCTCCCAGGCTATAAATAGCCGCCCCCACAACCACTAGCTGGTTGGCTGCTCTGAGAGAAACTGACACTTGTCATTTGGAGCAACCGAAATTCCTTAAAGTATTTGAGCGAAAATCATCAAGTGAGGAAATACCCCAAACACCCAAACCCGAACCGAAAACCAAGTAATTGAGCATCACTGAAGAAGTTATTCCTGTGTGGAACCGATGCTTGTTAACTTTGAGGACTATGCATCCTCCACACCACTAGGCGTCATGGTCTAGAGCATCTAACAGTCAATTGTGGATTTCCGGGTGACCAAGTTTGTGAGGGTTTCGAAGTCTGCCCTGAAGACTTACCACGAGTGTTGGGCGAGGACTGTGTGTCCTTAGGTCAACGAGAATACGGTATGGACTGTGTGTCCTTTGGTTTCAATACCAAGCTGCTCCAAACCAGACTTACAACTGCCACAACAGTTGGAAGTGAGTCATCAACAACTGTCTTCAATACTAGTTCTATTTCCTCAACTAGCTTAATTTCCTCAATCGCATGTTGAAGACTTTTATCTGTACTATTTGAAGAATTTGACTAATGACATTCTCTGAATTTCTCACCTCATATTCTTCACCTGACTTATTCTTCACCTCCTTATCCTGTACTTGTGACCTACACAAACCGATTCACTGAAATCATGCTGAGTACTTTGCTGTGGAGGTTTTTGCACTTCTGACTTTGTAGTACTTCCGCTGCACTCAGTTCATGAATGACGACTTTCCTCATTAGGAATTTCCTCAATGATGAAATTGTGAAAATCGCCTATTCAGCCCCCTAGTCGATATAACACACTTTCAATTGGTATCAGAGCAAGGTACTCCCTTGTTCTGTGTGATTTTGGTTTAACCGCCTGGAGTTTTAGTTATCTCAATTGCAGATATGATCAAGGTTACTGCAGGATGTCCTACCTTCAAAGGAAAGCACTTCCCCTACTATAAGACCAAGATGAAAATGCATCTTCAAGTTATTGACAACGATCTTTGGTATATTGTGGAAAATGGTATGGCCTCCATCACTACTACTATCTCTGCGGCTGATGTGAAGAAGTTCAAGAAACTTGACTCGCAAGCAAAGAATATCATCTCTGGCCACCTGAGGAAAGGTCAGTATGGTAGAGTAAGTGCTTTGGGCAGAACTAAGGTTATCTGGGATAGGCTGTCCAAAGTCGATGAGGGAGTCTCAAGACAGCTGACTATGAAAGCTACCAAGATACCTTTGATCGCCTCACTATCATCTCAAATGATTTGCAAGCTCTGGGAGCTAGGGACATCACTGACCATGAAGTTGTGAAGAAACTGCTACGATCTCTTGATCCATCATTTGACACACTTGGTGATCGTGAAGAACTTGGACAGGAACTTGCAATGCTCGTGAGGAAATTTAAAAAGTTCACAAAGCGTGGCTAGTTTGGAAAATCTTCAAGAAAAGATATGAGGAAATCCGAATCTTCATCTAAAGACTACAAGAAAAGAACGTGCCACAAATGCAAGAAATCTGGTCACTACATTGCTGACTGTCCTCGCTGGGTGAACGAATCAAAGAAGAAGAAATACAAGGATGAATGTTCAGATGATTCGAAGAAAAAGAAGAAATCTTCAAAATCCTCATCTTCAAAGTCCTCATCGCACAAGAAGACCAGTTTGAGAAAGGCTCGAGCACTCATTGGCAAGGAAATGGATTCTGAAGAAGAATCTGAGGAATGTGATGAAGAGGAAGGTTCTGAAGTGGAGTCTGAATCTAGTGTGGCAAGCCTTGCACTAGCGACCACATTCGTCATCAAGTCGATCTTCAACCTTGAAGAAAATGGCAATGCCAACTACATTGATGAATATGTTGACGACTTCGCTCCAACCTATTTCTTCATGGCAAAAGCTTCAAAGGTACCAAACCACACTTCCTCCACCGATTCTAGTGACTCTGAACATGATGATTATAAAAAACCCAGTTACTATAAACTTGCCAACATTGCCACTAAGCAAGAAAGTGCTACTGAAAAGCTTTATAAACTGCTAGACAAAAGCGATGATATGTTGAATGATGAAATGAATCATACTCAAGTCCTCGATGAAGATGTTCAAAGTCTTCAGTCTATATTTGATAGTCTTGAAGATCTCTATGGCACACTCTCAGCTGATCATGAGAATCTTTCCTATGAATTTCTTCAAAGGAAGCTTGATCTTGAGAAGTTAAGAATGTCTCATGATGATCTTCGAATGAGAACTTGTTCATTGCTTGCTCCATAGATCAGTACCGTTTAGGTTGAATTCATTCCACCATGTGTGAAGTGCATCGAGCGTGAAACTGCTAATTCTTCACCTGAATCATCAAATGCTTCTATCGCTACAAATTCTTCAACTGTTACTATGGTATCAAATTCTTCACTTGAGGAAACGACAAGTGCTACTGACGAAAATGCAGGATTCAAGTAAATGTATGTGACAGGGATATACAAAAGTCTCAAAGGGCATCAAACCCTTTGCGATGTGCTAAAAAAGCATATTCTGAATAGGAACCCGAGGAAAGAGGGCATTGCCTTCGAGAGGAAATTGAATGTTGATGGATCATACTGGAAACCTGAGTAGTACCCCAAAACCTCATGGGTTGATGCTAAAGGCCCTCCCATTGAGCCATCTATTCTAACAGGCTTTGCATGTGAAATGTACTATTCCTCTGATGAGTCATTGGACTCCAACTATAAACTATTCAAAAAACAATCTGGTGAAGTATTTTCTCGATATGTTGGAACTAACTGCAGGAATGGACCTCCCATGAGGAAAATCTGGTCCCGCAAAAGTTGCTTGGAAAATCTTGAGGTGAATTTCCTCATGACACCACCAATGAACAAACCAGAACCCCGGATTAAATTCCTTAGGTGGACCAAAGTCTTCACGAGGATCAAATTCCTCAAATGGTCAAAATTATGCTCGTACTCGCACTTATGCTTCTGATATGCAGGGAAACTACATGGGACATGAATTTGAGCATTATTCCTCAAATCATTATATTTATACGTCCTCAAAGAATTTCTCTGCCTATTCATTTGAGTACTCTAACCCCCTATTGTGAAAAGAAATGCATTAGCTTCAGTGCCTCCATCCTCATATGGTGCTCGCAGGATGATGAACTCTTTGCCACCCCTTCATATGTGGGTGGTAAAGAAGTCAAACTAATCACTTATGCATGACAGGTCTCTAGATGAAAGTCATTATCTGAAGAATTTGCTGTAGACCTGAGGAAATTGCTTGATTGGAAGCAAGCTAAAACATGATGAAATGATCTAACATTTCACATGTCCTCTAATTTACTATTTGTGATGAAATTCAAGTCTGATGAAATTGATATCATATTCTTCAAATCTGGAGCATTTGAGATGGTAAGTTGTACTAATTCATCTACAAGATGATAAACCCACGAACACAGAGTGGGTTCTTGATAGTGGATGTATAAATCACATGACTGGTGATAAATTCTTATTGATGAATATACCAGTGACTCCATCACCATTGAAAAAAATCACTTACGCTGATAAAGGTAAAAACAAGGTATTGGGACTTGGTAAAGTGGCTATCTCCAAGGACTGACACATGGACAAAGTCATGCTTGTCGAATCCCTTGGGTTTCACCTCATGTCAGTCTCAATGATTTGTGATCTTGATATGATTGTCATCTTTGAAAATATAGATGTGTAGTCATCATGGAATCTGACAAATCCAAAGTCTTCGAAGGCTTTAGGAGAGGAGACTTGGACATTGTTAATTTTTCCAGAGGTCCTCAACCAGCCACATGTTTACTAGGAAATACCTTAGAAGGATGGCTATGGCATTGATGAATTGGTCATGCAGGCATGAGGAACTTGCACACACTGGCGAAGAAGAAGCATGTTATTGGCATCGAATCTGTCAGATTCCTCAAGGACCATCTCTGCGGTGCTTGTGAGTCTAAAAAAATGACCAGATCAAAACACCCCTCGAAGACTATCATGACTACTACTCGTCCGTTTGAATTGCTTCACATGGATCTGTTTGGACCTACTCATTATGCTATTCTAACCATTGCAACAACTTTATATGGCTTTGTCGTAGTTGACGACTATTCTCGTTGCACTTGCGTACACATCATTGCTTACAAAAATAAAAGTGCAGGAAGTCTTCAAACGATTTTCCTCAAGGGCCTCAACGAACTTCGACATTAAGATCAAACACATCAGGAGTGACAATGGGACAGAATTCAAAAATACTCTTGATGAACTTGATATTAGCCACGAATTGTCTGCTCCTTATACTCCTCAACAGAATGGTGTCGTTGAATGCAAGAACAGGACTCTGGTTGAAATGGCATGGACTATGCTTGAAGAATATCAGACTCCTCGTCGCTTTTGGCCTGAAGCAATCAACAGTGCTTTCCACATCATCAACAGGATATATCTTCACAAATTCCTCAAGAAAACCTCATATGAACTCCTCACTGACAAGAAACTCAATGTATGTTATTTCAAAGTTTTCGGCGCAAGATGTTCGATTAGAGATCCTCACCATAGCTCATAGTTTGCGCCTAAAGCATATGAGGTTTTGATGCTTGGTTACGGAAAGGACTCGCATACCTAAAGAGTCTTCAACACCTATCACAACAAGGTTGTTGAAACTGTAGATGTGTGGTTCGATGAAACTAACGGCTCACAAAGAAAGCAACTGCCTCTTGTGCTAGATAAGTTGATTCCCGAGGAAGCTATTAAGCACAAGGCTATTGAAGATATCATTCCTACTGAGGAACAACCCCTTGTTGAAGAAGTCATCCCCAACACTAATCAAACTCAAGAAGGTGCACCTGAGGATAATGCTATAGATCAAATTCTTCAGCCCAACCAAAGTCTTCAACCAGCTCATCCAAGGATTGCAAATGAAGTGTAACTTGACAAATTCCTCGATGACATCAATGTGCTAGGTCCTCTCACTCGCTCAAAAGCTTCACGTTTAGTTAACTTTTGTGGGCATTACTCTTTTGTGTCTATCACAGAACCCTCAAAAGTTGTCGAAGCCTTCATGGAACCTGAGTGGATTCAAGCCATGCAAGATGAACTTCTTCAGTTCATGCTAAATGACGTACGGGAACTCGTCAAAAGACCATATCCTCGCAAACACAATATTATCGGCACCATGTGGATCTACCGAAACAAGAAAGATGATGATGGTCAGGTTGTGAGGAACAAGGCATGACTTGTAGCCCAAGGCTAAACATAGGTTGAACGAATAGACTTTGATGGAACTTTTGCACGTGTCTCTAGACTTGAAGCTATTCGAATATTACTTGCTTATGCTAACCATCACAATATTACTCTATATCAAATGGATGTGAAAAGTGCATTCCTCAATGGTAAGCTTGAGGAAGAAGTATATGTTGCTCAACCCCCAGGTTTGGAAGACCCGAAGCATCCTGACAAAGTCTTCAGACTCAAAAAGGCACTCTATGGCCTCAAGCAAGCCCCTCAGGCGTGGTATGATAGATTGAAGGAATTCACACACCAACACTAGGGTTATGGTACCCCAAGGGCTCAAATCTTCACCTCATTGGGTATTCTGATTATGATTATGCTGGTGACCATGTGGATCGCAAGTCAACATCAAGCATATGTCATTTCCTCGGACGATCCTTAGTCTGCTGGTCCTCAAAGAAGCAGAACTGCGTATCACTGTCCAATGTTGAAGCTTAATACATTGATATTGGTTCTTGCTGTGCTCAACTGCTATGCATGAAGCAAACTCTCAGAGATTACAACATCGACATGAAGAATGTGCCACTCTACTGCGATAATGAGAGTGCAATCAAGATCGCCTACAACCCAGTACAACACTCGAAGACCAAGCACATCAGATTCGTCATCATTTTCTTCATGTTCATGTACTCAAGGGAAATATCATCATCGACCATGTGAAGACTGATGGCCAACTAACAGACATCTTCACAAAGCCCTTGGATGAGAGAAGGTTTTGCAAGTTGCGGTGTGAGCTAAATATCCTAGAATCTTCAAATGTTTTGTAAACATGCACACATCCAAACACTTATGCAAAATGGATGACTTAGATGTGCAACACACGAAGTAACGATTTTCTTCAGTGAATGAAGAGTATCACTCTAAGTGTGAAGAAATTAATGAAGAATTTGGTTCTCAAGGCCCTACGACAATTGTATGCGGTGCCTGAAATCATCATTCTTATACGTTGGGTCACGCCACCACCAAACTTTGAAATTATTCAAAGTTGAAATTCTTCAAATCTGAGACATTTCACAAAATCCTCAAAAAAATTCAAAGTCTTCAAAATTTTCTATGATG
This sequence comes from Hordeum vulgare subsp. vulgare, assembly GCF_904849725.1. NCBI lineage: Eukaryota > Viridiplantae > Streptophyta > Magnoliopsida > Poales > Poaceae > Hordeum > Hordeum vulgare. The sequence goes on along the minus strand of NC_058519.1, from coordinate 261,843,318 downwards.
ATCTTCATTGACTATATATTATATATTGAGCTTTCAATGTCCTCAACAGCATTCACTTATTGCTAAGTCTACAATTTGATTACTCTTCTATGTGAATGTGATCGAACCCATCTCCCCTCTATGCTAAGCTCAACCCAGTCTATTCTCAATTCTTCATATGCGTTCTATTTGACACTCATTCAAAGTATTCACTGAATCCTTCTCAGCTGAAGACTTTGAAACAAAGTCCTCAAAATTAAAAAATATATTTTAACGCTACCACTGTAACTGCACCCAGTACTCACGATAGGATAACCACGATATCCACCCCTTCAATCGTGGTAGCACGTGTCATGCGAAGACGAAAGGGCAAGGGCAGTTTCGTCCGAAGTTTTCGTTTCAGACCGTTTTCACCTGAGCTATAAATAGCCCCTTACCCCCTTGAGTCAAAAACTCTTCTCTCCCTCTCGAGTCCTCCGCTCGAGCTCAGAACCTAGCACCGCCGCTAGCATCCTCGTCGCTAGTGAGGAATAGCTTCATTGCCTCGACCTCGCCGTCGCGGGACTCACGCCGACTGCAGATCATCTTCCTCCGTCGCCGCCGTAGCTGTCTTTAGTCGCCAAGTTAGGGCACTAAAGATCTGGACCGAAGAACTTCTGCTTTTACTTCCTAATTCATCGAGTTCTTCATACAGGGTAATTAAAATCCTATTTTACTGTCCCTATTGATCCATTTATTCTCTTTGGATTCATGAAATCTGTTTTTCCTCAGAAAATCTCTTAGCTGTGCACACCGATGTCATGAACACTTGATGAATTTTACAAAGCCCCTAAATTCTTCACGAGATTCCTCAATTGTGTAAATTTTTGAATCTGCGCAACTCTGGAACCCAAGATCAGAATGCTTAGTCAAATTCCTTAACACACTCGTCAAATTCCTCAACTTCAGTAAAATTATCAATTTCCTCAAATCTGAGAACGCATATGACCTCTGCAAATTCTTTGCACCTATACGATGTTCAAAGGTACAGAATGTCAGCTGATTAATCACTAGGTTCTCATCAACTTAACTCATTTGCAACATTTCTTGAAGAAACATTACTTGTGTCCTCAGATTCCTCAAGAACACAAATTCCTAAGCAAAAACCTCAGCTGAAGAAAATAGAGAAAGACAGAAACAGAAGGGTGGCAAGAAACTTGAGCAGAACACTCTTTTGAAATCCCAGAGGATATATATGGTGATTACTACACGTCTGATGAAGAAACTCATGGAAAAGAGACCATGGAAAACGCAAGACCAAGCTTCAAAAGATTGAACGCAGATGGGCAAAGGAGTGGAAGGAATACATGTATTTCACTCAAAAGTATGCCAAGAAGGTTGCCTTCAAACCTCCTTGCAAAAGATTGCAACAGGGAGACCAAAAAACTGCACATCCCTCCAGCGTAGCCACAATTGAAGACTATCCTGATGAAAAAGACAAGTATTTGTCTAACTGCGGAAAAAGGCAAAAGTTACTGTAAGAAAGTTTAATGAGGATTCTGCTGCTGCAGCTGCTGCTGCCACTTCTTCTGGCGCTAAGGCTTCTGCTACAGAACAACCTCAGAAGAAGGTCCTGATGAAGAAACTAGGTCTCAAGATAAAATCCTCAACAATATTGTCAAAAGAGTAAATTCCTCACAAAGAAGCAAAAACGACTGCCAAGTCCTCATCTGCACCAAAGTCTTCACCTCCTCTGCAGTCACATCTCACGCATCATCAAACAGGAAATCCAAATTCCTCATTACCATCTGCCTTAGGTTCAGCTCTCAAATCTTCACCTCGCATACTGAAGACAAAGATGACTGCTGGATGAGGAACAAGGCCAAGCCCAAACAATGTTGCCAACATCCCTTCTCCATGAGAAGGAAGTGAGGAATATGATGATGAAACTCTTCAAGCCATCATCAGAAACAAACAAGAAAGGGTTGCACAAGCTACTGGCCACACCATTCCCCTCGCACTCGATCTGAAAGTTGTGGTGAACTTCATTGACCTTTGGTATGAGGATACAAACACACCAATTGATGACTTTAAATTTCCACCTCGACTCAGTTAGATGGTTACTTCATTCATAAATGAAGCAAAATGGAAGGATCAGCAAGCCAAACAAGCTCGGGCAGTAAAGTTTGAAAAGGAGAAGTACTTGAAGCAAAACATCCTTAACCTGACACCTGAGAAACTTCTTGCTACTCAGGCAGAGCTGAAAACCCTCACTAACAAATAGACAAGTCTTCATGTGGACCGAAAGGGTGTCAAAGTGAGGTTTGTCAAGGCCACAAATGAAGCAATTCATGAATACAATAGCAGGGTTGCAGCCCCAAAGAAACCAATAAATCCTCAGCCCAACTATACTCTACAACTGGCTGATTTCTGATGAAGCTGAAGAAGCAACTGCCGATGAAATTACACAGAATATTCCTGCTCAAAAATCTGCCAGGCCTAACACTGCTCATGAAATGCCTCGTGAAAATGCTCCTTCACCAATGTCTTCAAAGGTGAAGAAAGTGACCCTTTCGTCTACATCAGACGCGGATAAAACAAAAGCTGCTGAGAAGAAAGCAAAGAAGAGAAAGGCATCAACACCTTCAAAGTCTTCGGAGGCAAAACGCCTAAAGACCCTACCTACTACATCATCGGCTCCAGTGGATGCGACTCCCCTCAGTGTTGCACCATCAAACATGATTGTACCATTTGGTGAGGAGCACATCATTCCAAAACAGGATGAGGAAATGGATGACAATCGCTCTGCTGCATCCACACCAATAGATGAGGAAATTCAAGCTGATCAAATTCCTCAAGTCTCAACACCTCCTCCTCAAAACCAAGAAATGACTGCTGAAGAAAAGGAGGATGATGAAGACATTGGCAGCAACACACTTGTTATACATGATGAGTTTTGGGAAAAGGCTCACCCAAACTCACCAATGAGCACTCAAATTCCTCAAACTCCTGCAGCTACTGAAATTGAGACTGGCTATGAAGAAAAGGCCTCACATGTGAAATCAGCACCTGTCGGCGTTGTGGGAACCAGGGTACCCAGACCTGCCTCCTACGACCCAGGGCTGGCCCACCTCATTGACACGCGGACGACTGGAACAGAACCTCCCAGAACAAGGCCCTCGGGAGTGGCCAAGCCTCTCGAGGAGGGGCAGCGCCAAGACCCGCGGGGGCCTCCTTAGGACCCCTATAGAGCGGCGGACATTCCGAGGCAAGGTCGGGCCTTAGGAGTCAATGGTAACGACAAGAAAGGACATGCAAGCAATAGATGGCAGGCCGAGGCAGTTTCGTCTTTAGCGCAAATATGGTGGGAGCGAATTAGGACTCCAAAGGAATCTCCTAAGGGTTTCCCTTCCGGTGCAATAAGACCATGGTCGCCCGCCGGCAGGACGACTATCATCCCTGTGCTCATCCCTGCGGCGCTAGCAACTGCTTTGCAGGCGAAGACCACTTCTCTCACGGGAAGCATATTCCCTTGTCTCCCACCAAAACTGGCCATTGTGGGATTCCTTCCCGACTACAATAAGGGAAGAGGACCCGGGCCTTCCCTATAAATAGAGAGGGTAGGATACTTGGCAGGGGATCAGATCATCGAAACCCTAGAGCAACACACATAACCATTTAGCCTTTGGAGGCTCGTGGGAACTGTACTAGTTCATCCATCACCTTCCGTGAGAGGCAATCCACCAAAAGCAGGAGTAGGGTTTTACGCCTCACAGTGGCCTGAACCTGGGTAAACTACTGTGCTCTATGTTCCCCTCACCTTCAAGTGAGTTCTTCACTGTTTCCATCGAGTATCGGGCCAGGTTAGGACGAGTCGAGAGAGATCGTCGTACACGCCCCTGTGTTTGAATCCTTAGGGTTTTGCGGAGCCTGAAATCCGACATTTCGCGCACCAGGAAGGGGCGTGTCGAGGTCTCCCCCAAAGTTCGGCTCACCGAAAGTGACCGCGTCCATGGTGGGGAAACGACGAGTCCGCGTGGAGAGACGTGCTGCCCACGTGGTGCACACGGTGTGGGCTGGCCACGAGGCCTAGCTGCCCCCATCAACCCCGACGGTTGACGGCTATGCTGGACAGACTTTAGGTGAGCGCGGGGGTTTGCCATCTTCACCAACCGTACAACATCCCCGCGTCACCCCAGATCTTCCACGCGTCCTGCTGGCCCCTCCCCTCATACGAGCTTGCCAAGATTCGACGCACACGCATGTCGCGCTGCTGGTGGCGTATGAGCTCTAGCGCTAGTGCACCGCACGTCACCACCACGTCATAGGTCACCCGCGCCACCTCAGGCTCTTCGCCATCGGCGAAGCCCGACATCGTCCCCGTGTGAGCCGTGTCCATCAGCCCGTGTCGCCGGGGCTTGCAACAGAAGGACCGCGCGGGTGTGCCTCAAACCTTCATCAGGGCTCGCACCCGCAGGGGATCCAGCAGGAGCACATGGGGTGCAAGACTCGGCTTCGCTTGGAGGGCGTCATCAAGCGTTCCTCGGCATGCTTCATAGAGCAGGGAGAGAGTAACAGAGGCCCGACTACATAAACCCTCGGGGGCTCTCGCAGGCTGACGACAACCACACCGGCACTCCTACACGCCACGGAGGAGACCACGCGAGCCATCACTACAGCAGGAGGCACGAGCGCGACCCCACGGACCGCCCCCGCACGAACACGTATGAACAATGCTGTGGGGGTGATCCAAGGGGGTGGCTCCATGAGGGTGCCTAGCGCGGGTACGCTCGTGGGGCACACCTGCTGGTTGGGAGCTGCCTCAGGCAGGCTTCTGGGTCTGGGGACCGGGGACCTCTCACCTTGGACAGGGTGGACGCACCCTCTTGTCCAGGTCGAGGGGCCCCAACCTCGGGACGGAGGGTGGAACATACGCCCATGTTCCCGGGCCAGACGAACCCAACCTAGGGGCCGAGGGTGGTGTACCCGCTCCTGCCCTAGGGCGCGCGACGCTTACTTGGGGACGAAGGGTGGAACACACGCCCATGTCACCGGTGCAGGATTCATTCGGTTACTAGCAGGTGTTTAAATACCCGTCGCTGACCTTAGGCTGGGCCATACCGGCCTAGGGGCGCGATCCAAGGTCTAAGCCAGGGAAGCTCGGGGACCCCAACGAAGCATGCTGGGGCATCGCCACGGGGATCTCGCACCCACCACCTGGGAAGGTCTTCTGGCCGGAGGGCGCAGGGGGCTTCCCCCATGCTCGGGGACTCGCTCAGGGTGGGCCACGCTACGCCGCTACAAGCCCGGGGATCGCGAGGAGGGCGCAAGCCCATGAGGCATGGAGCCCTCAAAGCATCCCCGAGGCCCCGCATCAACCTGTAGCACCTCGACGCAGCCTCGCGACACCCCAGCGCCACCATCGCATCGACTCTACATCGTCCTTCAATTTTTCCAGAACCTACTTCATCCCGTGACACTCTCATGTAATAACGAGATGATGCTGTACACGACTAGGGGCCCCCCGAGGACGCGGAAGGGGTCCACACCATGCCTAGTGGAGACGTAGGAATCAACACAATCCCCTAATGACTTCCGGAATCAGGCGCCTAATGCCTCGGGGGTAGGGACACTCGCGAGGCCAAAGTGTCCTCGCGACCTCCCATATACACGCCCACCATGACACTCACATAATAACGAGCCAAGGCTGTATACGCCCAGGGCCAACCGAGGATGCGGATGGGGTCCACCCCACGCCGAGTGGAAGCCCTATGCTCAGCACTGGGGGAGACGGAGGCAGTGAATAGCTAGGATGCCGGACACGGTTTCTTCTCGTTTCTTCATTGAGTTTTAAGTTGAGGCCCTCTAAGGCCTTTCCCTTTCTGCTATATCCTGAGCTGTCGAGGGCTCGCGGGTTTCCCTGCTTCACTTTTTGAAAAGAAAAGAAGGGGGGATTTTGTTTTTATGTTCTCTCATTTCGTCGGACTCGTGTTCCTTTTTTCCCTTTGCTTTGATTGATATTTCGCGGGTACCTCGGGGGTCTCCGGTTCTCGCGGGGCAATTGAAAAAAGGGGCACAATTTAGAATCGATCGAGCGCCAGAAAGGGGGCTCCTCGATCCCACCTCAGGAGCCTTACTGGTCATAATGCCACTCGCCACTATCGGCTATGACCTGGTCAGCGCAGGGAGTGGTGAGGCCCAGTCCAGCGAAGGGGGAGCTGCGCGGTGGCCAGGATATGTGCGGGACTGGGGCCTGACGACGCAGAGCGGCTTGAGTGTCAAAGGGGTCTCCTGAGAAGCACGCCTCTGGGCACTCACTGGTCACAATGCCGCCTGCCCTCTAGGGCGCCGGGGCTTTGCCCCGTGAGGAGCAACCTTGGTAACGTGTTGCACCGCACGACGATAGGGAGATGTGCGGGACCGGGACCTGCAGACACAGCGTGCCGAAAGGGTCTTCAAACCGCCCCAAAAGCAGGAAGGAGACACGCGAACGAGCCCACGCTTGCAGGAAAAAACATTAGCATTGCGACATCTCAGACTGGTGACAATCGCGGCCAGAATAGAAGCACCACACGTACGTCGACACCAGGAAACACGTTAAAAGGTACCCACCAGACACGACCTAACTGATGTTAAACTTAACAAATGAACTGATCAGGAGTACACGGTTGTGGATCATGAGGGCACGTCTTCATCGGAGCCCATGTCGCGGCCCTCTGGAGCAAGCCTTGCCACCAGGTCTTCCACGTGAACCTCAACCTACTCGGCCAGGGCGGCGCGGATTGTCTCTGGTACCGGTTCGAGCACCAAAGCAAAGTCAAAATCAGGGTCGAGACGAAGAAGGTGTCTGAAGACGTCCGAGGCAGCCTGACCCAAGAAGTCACGACTCTTCTCCTACACATGCGTGAAGGCCTTCCCGACGCTCGCCTCGAGACCCTCCGCGACGCGGTAGAAAAAGCCCAAGTACCCGGAGTCGTCACGGATCAGGGGACCGGAGACGCCTTCTCTGCAGATGTCGCTCACGGCGCGGGAAGAAGGGACTGTAACATCCTAGAGCATTCAAGTTGGAGGCTGCGAGCGCGGGCGGCCTATTCGGAAGCCTCTCCAACCAGGGAAGACGCGCCTTTCACTTGCTTGCAGATGTTAGACAGCTTACCCTTGGTAATGCCTTGTGCGTCCAGCGCGGCCTCTCGGCTTTCCATTTCCTGATCCAACCTCCTCCGGAGGGCACTGGCCTCATTTTGCAGGCAGTCATGGCGCTTGAGGAAGTTGGACTCCTGGAGCCTCGACTTCGCTCGATAATCAAGGAGAAGTGAACATCGAGCCTCGGCCACCCTCCTGTCTATCTACTCCTCAAGCTTCGGTTCACGAAATGCGAGGGACTCCTCGGCAAGCAACTGTAGGCGCTCGCGTGTCTCTAGATGCTCCTGCTCCAAGCATAGCTCCACTTCCGCAAGCACCAGCGAGTCGGCACATGCTCGAGGACCAATAAGGACGGACTCTGCCAGCGCCCCCCCCCCCTGAGGAACCATCGGTGCAGCTTGCGCTTTGAGACGAGCGGTAAGGGCGCAAAGCTCTTTGTGACGCTGATCCGCCCCCCTGACCATCGAACGGAGACCTGAGGACCAGAGGTTTAGAAGACAGGCGCGTAACGGAGGACAAGGAGGGAGACGGGCACTTACTTGTCTATGGCCATCCACTTCTTCCTCGCCGGAGCCCCACGTGTTGGGACCCATCCGCCTTCGGCCGACTTCATCTTCCGGCCGGCGGGAGTGCCCCGGCTAAGGGACTCAACAGCCCTCGATCTAGGCTCGATAGCAGGGTCGGCGCTTTCCATTGTCGACCAATTGTCACCACCAACCCCGCCTCGACGCGGAGCCAGAGCTTGGGGGGGCGGACGCCAATGCATCGCCCAGCATGATTCCAGAGGCAACCACGCAATCAGGGTCTTCGCGGGGCTGAACCCCAGGGGGCGCGGCCTCCCGAAAACGTTTTTCCCCCTAAGGGAGGAGCCCCCATTCATCGGAGAGCGGCATCTCCGCGGTGAGAGTTTTCGGGGCCTTGAGGCGGTACAGCGGGTGGCCGTCCGGGGGAAGCTCGTCAGGATTGGCGCCGGTCAACCCGCGAAGCAGCTCACGCAGGACATCAGGGGAAAAAGGGGGTGACTTGAGTCCTCATCGAGTCGATCGGCCCTGCATAAGCCCACATAGGGCGGGAGTGGCATTGAAGGGGAGCAATCCGCCGACAGATTCAGATCAGGAGATCTAGTGTAGATAGGATTGTCTCTCTGTTTTAAAGGCCCGATCCGCATGCAAAAGGGGCCCGCGGCATTTTGGCCGCCTCCAAGGCTTCGCCGAGAAGCCAACCCAAGCACGCCTTGGGCCCGGGTGCTACTGTCGGTGTTCTGGGAAGCGGGTTACCCAGACCTGCCTGCTTGGGGCCCAGGGCGGGCCCACCTCATCGACACGCGGACGACTGGAACGGCAACTCCAAGAACAAGGCCTTCGCGAGGGGCCAAGCCTCGCGAGGAGGGGCAATGCGAAGACCCGTGGTGGCTTCCTTAGGACCCCTCCGGAGCGGCGAACATTTTGTGGCAAGGTCGGGCCTCAGGAGTCAATGGTGACGACAAGAAAGGACAAGGGAGCAACACATGGCAGGCCGGGGCAGTTTCCCCTTCAGTGAAAATATTGTGGGAGCGAATCAGGACTCCAAAGGCATCTCCTATGGGTTTTCCTTCCGGTGCAACAAGACCATGGTCGCTCGCCGATAGGACGGGCGTCATCCCTGTTCTCATCCCTGCGGTGCTAGCAGCGGCTTTGCAGGCGAAGACCACTTTTGTCAGGGGAAGCATGTTCCCTTGTCTCCAACCAAAACTCGCCGTTGTGGTATTCCTTCCCGCCTACGATAAGGGAAGAGGACCCGGGGCCTCCCCTATAAATAGAGAGGGTAGGATAATTGGCAGGGGATCAAATCATCGAAACCCTAGAGCAACACACATAACCACTTGGCCTGCATAGGCTCGTGGGCAGTGTACTAGATCATCCATCAACCTCCATGAGAGGCAATCCACCAAAAGCAGAAGTAGGGTTTCACACCTCGCAGCGGCCCGAACTTGGCTGAACTACTATGCTCTATGTTCCCCTCACCTTCGAGCGAGTTCTTCGCTATTTCCATCGAGTAGCGGTCCAGGTTAGGTCGAGCCGAGAGAGATCGTCGTACATGCCCCTGTGTTCGAATCCTTAGGGTTTTGCAGAGCCCAAAATCTGACAGCACCACCCCAAGAATCAACTGCATCAGCTGAAGAAACTAAAAAGGAAACTGTTGTAGCAGAAACTGCATCTGCTCCTTTGGCACAACGAATTCCTCAAACTGAAGAACAAGCCCCTGATGAAAATGCCTCATCACAGGATAAAAATACTACTGGTGAAACTGCAATTGTGGTTGCAAATCCTGAAACACCAATTGTGGTGGCCAAAAATCCTCAAGATGATAAACATCATAATATTCAACCAAAGCATCATCAATCCTTCTCAAGGAGGCAAAACTTCTATGATGAACATCATTTCTTCACTGGAGAAAATCCTTACGATAGGCTTTGTATCAGGCACAGAAAGTTCTGGACCAGAATTGAACTTAATCACTATGTTGTTGTGCTTTGTGGGAAAGGAAGATATTTCATCACACACACATTCCTCATTGTGATATGGAGGAAATTCCTTGGTGCACCCCAGTACTGAGTGTTCTTCACAAAGTTGGGCTACTCCCATTCTGCATAGATATTGGTGACTGGAATACAGACATTATTCTTCAGTTCTATGCCACACTATATACCTCAAGTGACCCCAAAAACACCAACTCTTGGGCCTTGGGCTGGATGACACAACATGCTCACTACAAAGCTCCAGCCACAGAATTGCTTCGAGCTCTACCTGTGTCAATTCCTTCAGATGAAGCACTCAACCTGTATGATCAAACAGAGTTCTCAAATTAGCTAATGGAGGTCCTCATGAAACCTTTGGCTCCGGGCCAACCTCCAAGGACTAGATTCCTGGTGAAGGAATTGAAATATGTGCCCAAAAATGTCTACATAATATTGGCGTATAGCATCGCACCTATCAAAGGGCATGGTAAGGAAGAATATGTTGCTCGAATGATGAAGAACAACCTGTAGCACTTTGGTTGACAATGCTTCAAAATGGACCTTCACGATTTCTTCTGTAGCACTTTGGTTGACAATGCTTTGTCACTATTTAAGCTGAAGATTTACGCGCCTTGGATCATGAGATTCATCAGAACTAGATCCGCCATCAACTATGGAGCTTCCTTTCAAAGTCATCAAGAAATATTTTGAACCAATTCACTGGATTGATGAAGGAAAGACTTTCAAAGCCAAGTCAGTAATTGATGAAGGAAATTGGCCACTGGATGGTCAATTTCGCAAGGCTGCCTCCTACTCCTCATATGATGACACTTCCAGTCAAGAATCTGATGGCGGAGCAAAACCTCCAAGCCCAACTACCCCAAGGGTGATGACTAACAGAGAGCCTCTCCTCAGTCTTCATCAGAAGGTCGATCACAACCATAAGTGGGTGAAACGCCAGTTTGGCTCCATTGTGAAAACCCTCAATGATACTCGAAATGTTGTGAAGAAAAATCACTATTATCTTCATGAGTTATTTGATCGCACTTGGGCCATATTGTCTCACCTAAAGACCCCAAAGGAACTCGAAGAATTGGAATTCACTCAAGACTTTGATTGGTCGTGGCCACCAAAGAAGAGATTCAAGAATATTTTAGTACCTGACTTGGTGGACATCTCATTTTCTTCATTCCGCACTGCTGATTCAGATGAAGAACCTGTGGATACTGCAACTGGCCCAACAAGGAAGTTTGACTGGAAGAATACTCGCGCCTCTTCCTCAACACAAAAGTTAAGTTCTTCATGGGCGTTAGTCTTCAAGTGGGTTAAATTTATGGGCTTATAAACTTTATTAAGTTACAAACTCTTGTTTCTTCTGAAGTGTTTGATGTAATGAGTTGTAACATAAGCCCGATGGTGTTTTGACACTTTTGAACGTTTGTTTCTCTCGCATGCTTATTGCTCAAGATAATTAATGCATGCATGCTGAAATTTGTCAGACACCATTTTTTATCATGCATTTCAAATTCCTCATACTATATGTCAAATGCATGCATGAATTACAAGATATGTGGGGATATCTCCATGATATAAATAATCAACGTGCACTTGTTGTTCGACGCAAATTCCTCAAAACATGCACATCTTCCACGGGAGTTTCTTTGTATCTTGCCTTCAAATTCCTCAAACTTAGTTCTTACATTTCATATTACTATCCCCGTTGAAAACTTAACCTATTTGTCATCAACCACCAAAAAGGGGGAGATTTTAAGTACATATAGTACCCCTTAGTGATTTTGGTGGTTTGAAGACTTATAGGTTAAGAAACTGATATGTTTGTAAGTGTATACAGGCTCTATAAGTTGCTGAGGATTTTGAGTTATTCGATGAATATCGATCCCTAAAAATGTATGTCTTGGGGTGAAGACTTTGGTCATTACTTGAAGACTTTGATCGTGAAGAAATTGATAGTCCTTGTGAAGATATAGAAGATGAGGAATTCGATGTTTCCCGAACAAAATACTCTGAAGACTTTGAATCTTGAAGATTTACTCTTTCTATTTCATTTTCTTTACCCTTGAGTCAGAGGAACACCATACTGTTAAAGGGGGACAAGGTAAAACTATGGAATGAACTTCCTCGTGATGCTAAAGCTAAACCTACATCTACCAAAGCCACAAAGTGGGGAACATGAGAGACAAGAGAACATTCAGAGTTGAAAGCTCCGACCGTTGCCGTGCTACACGCCACCTGTCCAAGATCTTATCCACCCAACGGTCATATGATTAAAGGGTATTTATGTCAAATCATGTTGGGATGCTCCTAGGCTATAAATAGCCGACCCCACAACCACTAGCTAATTGGCTGGTCCGAGACAAACTCACACTTGTCATTTAGAGAAACCCTAATTCCTTAGAGTATTTCAGCGAAAATCATCAAGTGAGGAAATACCCCAAACACCCAAACCCAAGTGATTGAACATCACTGAAGAAGTTATTCCTGTGTGTAACCGACGCTTGTTACCTTTGAGGATTGTGCATCCTCCAGATGGCTAGGCCTCATGGGCTAGAGCATCTAGCAGTCAATTGTGGATTTCCGGGTGACCAAGTTTGTGAGGGTTTCGAAGTCTGCCCTGAAGACTTACCATGGGTGTTGGGCGAGGACTGTGTGTCCTTAGCTCAAGGAGAATACAATAGAGACTGTGTGTCCTTTTGTTTCAATATCAAGCCGCTCCAAACCAAACGTACAACTATCATAGCAGTTGGAACTGGGTCATCAACATTTGTCTTCATCGAGCTATTTGTTCTATTTCCTCAACTAGCTTCATTTCCTCAATTGCATGTTGAAGACTTTCATTTGTACCGTTTGAAGAATTTGACTGAAGACATTCTCTGTATGTAACGACTAAGATGGGGTCCTTTCCTATTTAGGGGGCGATGCCCCAAAAGGGAAAGAAGCGCATCTACGCGTTTCGCAAGCGAGATATTCATAGCACATACATTAATTAGGATTGACAAATAGGGCATACATTTGCCATCTCACATAGATAATATCAGAGTTACATTCACACATTTATTCAGACAAGGTAGTTCCTCTACGGACTACAAAAAACAAGGAAAGACTATGAAATCCCGCATGGTCGCCAACGATCACGACCACGGCCTCAGTCTTCGGGATAGTTCGCGTACAGGCGGTCGTTCTCCTCAACGTGCTTCCACGCCAGCTACGTGCCATCTGGATCTCCTGCGTTAGGCGTACCTATACCTGTGGTGGTGGTGTAGTAAACTGTGAGCCATGGTGACTCAACAATCGATGACCTTGGTACCGATACTAGTAAAGTTATTAGGTGAGGAAGGTTTAGTGTTTAGGTTGCAGCATCCTAAGCATTTATGGTGGCTAACTTACGAACATCAGAGTTATAGATATGGTGGTCTACGCGAGCGGTCGGAGACTAGGTGATCACTATGTGATCCTGAACACCTACCTATGTCAAACATAAGCCCACTGTGTTCCCGATCGAAGAGAAGTCTTCTAAAGAGACAATCACGGTTACGAACACAGTTGGCAGTTTTATTAGAGTTAGTTCAAGTAATCTATAACCGGATGTTACCAAATTATCCTAGTTGCCACATAACCACGGGCACGGCTTTCCGAAAGATTAAACCCTGCAGGGGTGCTCCAACTAGTCCATCAGAAACAGTCACGGGCCGCAAAGTAATCCTCTATCACGATTCGCGTGATCTCGTCGGATTCCTTAGAGGAAAACCTCAACTCTCGGGAGAACCAAAGTTTTGCCGGAATTCCTATACGCAAGATATATCGCTAAGGTAAGACAAGACTAGCAGGACCTCTTGTCGTCTCGACGACCCCGATAAGAGACGTGTATCTCAGTCTCAGGACAGGACGAATGAGTGACGCGTATAGTGGCCTGATAGATATCTCTCAAGTTGCCCTGAGTTGGCCCCACACAGTGCTCTAGTTTGGACCAACACTCATGAGGAGCACTGGCCCGGGTTGTTGGTTAATTCCTCGGGGTAGCTATTCCCTATGCAAATTATTATAAGGTGATTAGCAAATTAAAACTAATGTTGGGTCCTGCCGGACAAGTCTAAACACTACAAGATTTATCAAAGGGGTCCCCATAACAACCCCGAACGTGTTAGGAGCGATCAGTTATGGAATCAAACACCGGTAGCCGAAACTACGGCGACAATAACGGAACAAATCACCCAACAAAAGGCTAGGCCTTCCATCATTTACCAAGTATATAGGTGCATTAATTAAATAGCAGTTTAAACATAATGATATCAAAATACTCATGTTATCACATGAGGCAGCTGGCATCTGCAACTAGCAAAGTTATCATTAGAAGTTGAGCAAGCCTACATAGCCAAACAACATTAGCTAGGAGGGGAAGGTGTTTCAGTTTCATGGCAATAACATGAGGCATTTAATCAGGTGGTAGGCAGCGAGATTATATCGAAGGAAACGTGATTCTAAGCTTAACAAAGCTAGATACGGTATCAAGGTCACGATCATCTTGCATGTGATGTCTTCAGCTTGGAACTGCTCTTGTTCGTCCTGCACGTACTCTCCAGAATCCACGTACTCACACTCTGATCCCGGTGCTACCCAAGATAAAATAACAGCCAATGAACACCAACACAACATGATGCATCAATCAACATGATCCATGAGATGAGAATGAAGCATGCATCACTATTCTAGTCACTCGCATATGCATGAGAAGAGAAGATAAACTTCTGGACCGAACTTCACACTAAGCTATATTGACATGCGTGAAGATGACATGAACATGTGCGTCACGAGAAGACGATGAAAAAACATATAAAGAACGTTGAGAACGGAGCTACGGATCAACCGGAAACTACAGAACAAGATATGGAGTCCTACGGACCAATTCCACCACAAGCACACTCCAATGGCACTCTTCTGGTATTCCCAGGTTGCCAGATGATCAACAAACAAATATAGGTAGGGTGGTTCAAAGAAACTCACCATACCACCAACAATACTAACACAATCTTCAAAACAACTAAAACATGGAATCTGTCGTAAACAGCATCATAGCAGTTTGTGAGCAACATGCAAGGTACCTACTGCCACCCAAATGTGCCAAACAAGATATGTGGCAAAAGCCATTCAAAATATCTACAAGACTTAGCAAGAAGATAATACAAAGGAGTCACACATAAGAAGATCTACACGCACTAACTTGGACAAAAATAACAGATTTCTGGGACTTTGTGAAAATCTTAGATTTTCACCAGCTGCTTATGCTCTCAAGCATTTTGACAGCCTCCGAAATGATATCTACACAAAGTGAAAGTGCATGAAATTTAACAGAGAGCTAGACAAACCCAAAAGCTCCAACTCTCTAGTTTAATGCCTGGGGTGATTCCCAACACATGAGCTTTTGTAACCACATCAACAAGGGAAGAAAAAACAGCACTTTCTCAGACTTCGTTAAAATCACAGATTTTCACAAACCTGGGAATTTCAGCCACATATCAACTTTGACAAGGCACAACTTGCACATACAAACTCCTATGCATAAAACAAAGACTCCATGTTGTAGAGGGGTTCACCCACTACTGCCACATCAAGGAATCATCCTCATAGGCTCAACACACCACATGGCACCAAGCTCTAAACATAGCATCAAGTCAGAAGAATGACAGTTTATAAAGTTGCTCCAAAGTGAAATTTGATTCCACCAGTGGATTCCTGAGATAATTCTACCCCAAATCCATATATAATACATGGTTACTTGCATGGAACTAATAGCCACAAAGCTAGCTCGAAAAACTACTTGAAATCAACATAAGCATATACAAGCATCATCACATGTGAATATCACATACATGGCATTCCTATATCTACCTATGCACTCACACAAGACCAAACTCCACCAAACACAACTTGGTGGCAAGCACGAGTGGTGAGCCCTCATGCTCAAGTGCTCATTGCACTCATGCCCACCACACACATATGCATGAGAACCTACACACCTACACATGCTCCTACACCCTATTCACATACACAAGAGGTGCAACAAGAGGGGTGACCTCTTGCACATGTGCAAATGCCACCACAAGCACATGCGCAAAAGGTCCATGAGGTTGTGCAACTTGCACAAGTATGTGGGGGGGAGGTAACCACCACACATACACACATGCACAACTAGTGCATGTTCCCTCACACACACAAACACGTACAAGAGCACTCACAGCAACTCATGCTCACACATATATAGATACACACTTGCACAATTTTAAACTCACAAACACATATATTAGCTGGTTAAAAGGGAACTAGATTGCTGCCCAAGCAACCACACATGCAAACACCTTAAAACAGAAAAAAGAAAAACAAAAATAAAAGGGGAGGAGGCTTTGGATCGAAACCAAGATCCACTGAACCACAACTCCTCCACACAACCATTGCACTACTGCCCTCGGGCTCGACAGAGAGTGGAAGGGAAACAGGGTATGTTTCCCTGTCGAGCTACTGCTCACGATCCAAAACAAAATAAAAAGGGCGCTCTGGGACTCGAACCCACAATCAACTACTGCGCCAAAACACCTCCTACCACTCTGCTAGTCGTTCAAAGCTTACTAGAGAAGGGGAGGTAACCCTCTTAGGTAAGCTTCTCTACTACTTCTACAGACACGGTGGCTGGAACAGGGGACGAACGCTGGCGACGTTAGAGCTCAAATTGAGCAACCTACTCTTGCTGGGAGGAAAAGGGGTTCACCAGGAACTCATTCCTGGCCCTAGCTCACCGGGAGGAGCACCACACTAGCACCTCGACGTCAGTACGGCGGCGACAACACAGGAACAGGACGGCAGTGCTGCTATGGCTCCAAGAGGGATCTATTCGCAGGGAAACAGGAAGGGGAAGGTGGTCGCTCACCGAGGTCACGTCGGGGTAGCTTTCGTCGACGAAGTAGTGGGAAGAAGAGGCGGGGCGGCATGATCACCCGCTCCGGCTCGACGGAGCCGCCGCGGAGGGTGCGCCAGAGAGGAGGATCCCCTCTGCTAACGCCGGGAACGGGGAGGAGGGAGGAGCTCCATGCCCGAGCGTGCCTTGGCCGTCACGGCGACGCTGCGAGCGACGAGGAGGGAGGCCGGCGACGCTCTCTGTGACGACTGAAGCAACACTTACTTGCTCAGTCTATCTCTCAGATCTGATCGCACGGAAAAAGGAGAGGGGGTAGCAGCGAGGAGGGAACCCTAGGACAAGGCACGCATGCCGAGGGATTAAGTAGGGGTCGAGGGGGGCCGCCTCAACATCCGTGAAGCCACGGTGTCGACCCTCTGTCTTGCTCTCTCTCTGAATCTCTGACTGAAAGCAGGACATGAGGAGGGAGACGGCGTCAATAGGAGAGGAACGGGGGAATGGGCTACCGCGCGAGGGGAAAAGGAGTTGGGACAGCGAGGGGAGTAAGCCCACTCGGGTGGCGGCAAATAAGAGAAATAAAAACCCACTAGGTTTTCCACTTTAAAACAAATGCCAACAAACATTAAACTACTAGGAAATTCTATGGCTCCACAAATAAAATAAAAATGACCATGGTCATAAGGGAATTATGACCTATTAGAATAAAATGAAAAGAGGATTTTTGGAGCACATAAATATTTACAAAATAGAATTATATAATCTGTTTTGTGAATAAATACCCCTCTTAAGATAAGTTTTTAAACACCCTAGATATAGCACCACAACCACCAGAAAATACTCTAAATGATCTACATTTTACATGCAGGGGTAGAGCAAGTAAAACTAGAGCTTAAGACAAATAAATAGGGAAGGTTTTGTTGAAACCTAGCTTTTGGAAGAAAATAGCACAGTTGGAACCCAAGCTTTTCACATCACTTCACACAGCACATTCTCATCACAAACACACATAAGGATCAATACCACAACACAAGAATGCATGAATGTTATGGAGGCATGATGCAAAAGGGAAAACAAGATATAAGTCACATGAAATGACAACTCCATAAGCATGACATCAAGGATCCAAACATGGCAAGGTTCCAAATATGGCAATGTTACACTTGTGGCATTACAAACTCTCCCACACTACAAGAAGATCTCGTCCCGAGATCTAGGACTGAAAGAACTCTGGGAATTCGGAACAGAGGTGATCCTCGCGTTCCCAAGTGGCCTCTTTATCGGAATGATGTGACCACTTCACCTTGAGAAACTTGATTGACTTGTTGCGGGTCTTGCGCTCAGTTGTCTCGAGAACTAAAACTGGGTGCTCACGATAGGATACGTCGGGTTGAAGGTCGATATCTTGAAGATCAACTGTGCGCCCGGGAGTCTTGAAGCATCTCGGGAGCTGAGAGACACAGAACATGTCATGCACATTTGCGAAGTTTGAAGGGAGCTCAAGTTGATAAGCATGGTCGCCTCTCTTGCCAATAACTCTGAAAGGACCAACGAAACGAGGAGCATGCTTGCCCTTGATGCCAAAACGCTGAGTGCTCTTCATAGGATACACTTTGAGATAGTCGAAGTCATCGAGCTCATAAGACATGTCATGATGCTTGCTATCATAGTAGGTCTTCTGACGGGACTGCGCTGCTCTGAGATTATCCCGAATGACTCGACACATCTCTTTTGCTTCTTCGATCAAGTAATTCCCAAGAATCTGACACTCGCCGGTCTCGGACCAGTTGAGCGGGGTACGACACTTCCTGCCATAGAGAATCTCAAATGGAGCTTTGCCTGAACTAGCTTGATAACTGTTGTTATACGAGAACACGATGAAAGGTAGGCAGTCTTCCCACTTCATGCCAAAAGAAATGACACAAGCTCTCAGCATACCCTCAAGGACCTGATTGACTCTCTCCACTTGCTCACTAGTCTGAGGATGAAAAGTTGTGCTGAATCGTATCTTCGTACCCATCGCAGACTGAAAAGAGTCCCAGAACTTGGAAGTGAAGATACTTCCGTGATTCGAAGAAGTCAACATAGGCACGACATGCAAACACACTATCCTCGAAGTTTACAGCTTTGCAAGCTGAGCTGCCGAGATGGATTCCTTGACTGGAAGAAAATGAGCCACTTTTCTCAACTTGTCGATGACGACGAAGATGGCATCATTACCCTTCTTGGACTTCGGAAACCCGGTGAGGAAATCCATCTCAATATGGTCGAACTTCCACTCGGGAATGGGCAATGGATGCAAAATACCTGCTAGACGTTGATGCTCTCCTTTCACCCTTCGACATACATCACATTCATTTATGAACTAAGCAATTTCACGCTTCATGCGAGTCCACCAGAAGGTCTGTTTCAAGTCCTGATACATCTTGGAACTTCCTGGATGTATTCAGAGCGGAGAGTTATGAGCTTCTTCCATGATAACCTTTCTGAGATCACCTTTCGGAACGACAAGACGATCCTCAAATAATAATGTATCTCTGGCATCAAGACTGAAGCACTTATATTTGGGAACTCCCTTTGCCAAGCCAATCTTAACTTTCGTCACCATTGCATTAAGAAGTTGAGCTTCTCGGACCTGGTCTTCGAAGGTAGGAGAGATGTGAAGATTTGCAAGAAATCTCTGAGGTACTAACTAAAGGTTCATCTTTCTGAAGGATTCACAAAGGTCAGGCTGCAGAGGCTTCAGAATGAGACTGTTGCTGTAAGCCTTCCTGCTCAAAGCATCTACCACGACATTAGCTTTGCCTGGAGTGCACTCAACGCTCGGATTAAAATCTTGGAGCATTTCCACCCAACGAGTTTGCCGAAGATTGAGGTTAGGCTGGGTGAAGATGTACTTGAGACTCTTGTTATCGGTGAACACTTCAACCTTTCGTTCCAACAAGAGGTGTCTCGAAGTCATAAGAGCATGTACCACTACCGCCAACTCAAGATCATGAGTGGGGTAATTCCTCTCACTTGGCTTCAACTACCTTAAGGTATAAGCTACCACTTTCTTGTCTTGTATCAACACAGCACCAGGACCTTGAAGAGAGGCATCGCAGAACACTTGGTAAGGTTTGGAGTCATCAGGAGGAACCAAGACTGGAGTAGAAGTGAGCTTCTCTTTAGTGTGTCGAAAGCCAACTGACACTCTGGAGACCAGACATACTTCACACCCTTCTGAAGAATACTTGAGAGAGGCTTAACAATCTTGGAGAAGTTCTCAACGAATCTTCTACAATAGCTTGTAAGCCCGAGAAAGCTTCGAAGCTGCTTCATATTTTGCAGAGGCTCCCACTCAACAATGGCCTGCACCTTCGACGGATCAACTTTGATGCCCTCGGCAGAGATGATGTGCCCAAGGTAGACAACCCCTTTTAACCAGAACTCACATTTGGAAAACTTAGCATAAAACATATGCTCTCTCAGCTTATCAAGCACCAGTCTGAGATGTTCTTCATGCTCTTCCTCAGTTTCTGAAAAGACCAGAATATCATCCAGATACAGCAACACGAATTCATTCTTGAATGGGGAGAAGATATAATTTATCATTCGACAGAAGGTCGGTGGAGCATTTGCGATACCAAAAGACATCACTGTATACTCATACGAGCCAAAGCTTATCCTGAAAGCAGTCTTTGGAATATCCTCTTTGCGAATGCGAATCTGATGATAGCCCATCCTGAGATCGAGCTTGGAGAAGACCTTAGCCCCTTTCAATTGCTCGAACAACTCATTGATGTTAGGAAGTGGATACTTGTTTCTGATTGTCTTCTTGTTCAATGGACGGTAATCGACACACAATCGGTCCGTTCCATCCTTTTTCTTGACAAAAAGCACTCCACAGCCCCAAGGAGATGAGCTTGGTCTGATCAGACCCAGACGCTCCTGCTCATTGAGTTGTCTCTTCAGCTCCTTCAGCTCTTCTGGACCCAATTTGTACGGCCGTTTGCACACACGCTCAATACCCGATTCAAGCTCAATTACGAACTCAACTTCTCGGTGTAGAGGCGTTCCTGGCAGTTCTTCTGGAAAAACATCTTCATATTCGCAGACCACTGGGACTTGGGAAATTGGAGAGATCTCACCCTTCTCATTCAAGGAAAATAGATGGATTGTGTCATCGCGTGCTGCGAAGATAATCACGTCCTCCGAAGAGTGAGTTAGCTTCACTTCTTTAGCTTCACAATCAATAGATGCCTTGTGCATAGCCAAGCAATCCATACCAAGGATCAAATCAATGTTAGAATTGCCAAGTACAATAGGAGAAGCGAGAAAAGCATAATCCCCCATCTTGACAGTGACATCGCGAACCACTTTGTTGGCGCTCATGAGAGTACCGGGTGACACCACACGTAAAGGCTTGCTCAAATACTCAGAATCAAAATTATGCTCGGCAAAGAACATTCTAGACATGAATGAATGAGAAGCGCCAGAATCAAATAGAACTTTAGCAGGAATATCATTAACAAGGAGATTACCCATAATCACGTCTGACGAGTTTTCTGCTTCAGCTTCATTCACCATATTAACTCTAGAAGACGTGGGGTTGAACTTCACTATAGCATTGCTTGGAGGTTTGCGTGGAGGAGGAGGCGGAAGACGCAGCTGAGAGTTGCACTTGTTGGCAGAGTGACCCTTCTGCCCACACTTGTGAGAAGTAACATCTGTCGGCTGACGGTACTGTGTCTGAGGAGTCCCTTGCTTCTGCTGCTGACACCTTTGTTGGAAAGCTGGGTTGGGTGGGTGGGAAGAACCACGACCACCTGATTGCTTGAACTGCTGCCTGTGTCGAGGAGGAGGAGTAGACACCCAATATTTTTGTTGCTTCTGAACCACCTGAGTTGAGGAAGACGAGCTGGAATCCCTGAAATGCTTCTTCAAATTCTCCACCCTGAGAAAAGCTGCCTCAGCCCTGAGAGCCAAGTTCTAGAACTTATCAAACTCCTCAGGATCAGGCAAGGCGAGGGCTAGCTGCAAATCCTCTTTCAGAACACCTCTGAACTGATAGATCTTGCTCTTCTGATACGGAATGTCCTGCAAGGCATATCGAGCTAGCTCGTGGAACTCGACGTTGTACTAGTACACAGAGTTACCACCTTGCTTCAAGCGCCTGAACTTCTCATGCATCTCCTCCACAAAGCTAGATGGGATATAGTGGGACATGAAGTCTCTGCAGAACTCATCGCAAGTGATCACTCTGGCACCCCTGGAATCCTTCAACTGCTGCCACCAGATTGATGCTTGCCCCTTCAGCTGGAATGTTGCAAACTTGACGAAATCCTCTGGACGGACATTGCGGCACTCAAAGTGTTTGTTCATGTCCCGAATCCAATCCTCGGCACCAAACGGCTGATCACACGACGTGAAGGTCTTCGGCTAAATTGCCAGGAATTGACTCAAAGCAGCAAACTGATTACCACCATGGTTGAAGTTGCCTTGCTGCTGATTAGTCCTCTCTTGCAATAGCTGGATCAACATCTAAGTGTTAGCATTTGTAGCAGCCATCACCGCTTGCCAAGCCACTGCAGGAGGAGGCGGCGTCGGAGGAGGTGGTGGAGGGGGCGGTGGCGGCATCTCAGCACCCTCACGGCCTGGATTCTGACGAGTTGGTGGAGCCATCCTGAAGAGAGACAACACATTAGCCCACAAAATAATATTGAAGGTAAAGCTGACTCAAAAAGGCAGGAATATCTGAACAGGAATAATAGCAATTGCACTCGAACAAAATAGCAAGAAAGCTTCCTCAATGTGACTGTCGACAAAATTTTGATTAAAACCACTTGCAAACCAAGTATGACCTGGAACTGCTCGGAACAAACGTACATTAATTAGGATTGACAAATAGGGCATACATTTGCCATCTCACATAGATAATATCAGAGTTACATTCACAAATTTATTCAGACAAGGTAGTTCCGCTACGGACTACATAAAACAAGGAAAGACTACGAAATCCCGCATGCTCGCCCATGATCACGACCACGGCCTCAGTCTTTGGGATAGTTCACGTACAGGCGGTCGTTCTCCTCATCGTACAGCCACACCAGCTGCATGCCATCTGGATCACCTGCGTCGGGCGTACCTGTACCTATGGTGGTGTTGTAGTAAACTGTGAGCCACGGGGACTCAACAATCGATGACCTTGGTACCGAAACTAGTAAAGTTATTAGGTGAGGAAGGTTCAGTGTTTAGGTTGCAGCATCTTAAGCATTTATGGTGGCTAACTTACGAACATCAGAGTTATAGATATGGTGGTCTACGCGAGCGGTCGGACACTAGGTGATCACTAAGTGATCCTGAACACCTACCTACGTCAAGCATAACCCCGCCGTGTTCCCGATCAAAGAGAGGTCTTCGAAAGAGACAATCACGGTTATGCACACAGTTGGCAGTTTTATTAGAGTTAGTTCAAGTTATCTCTAACCGGATGTTACCAAATTATCCAAGTTGCCACATAACCGCGGGCACGGCTTTCTAAAAGATTAAACCCTGCAGGGGTTCTCCAACGAGTCCATCACAAACGGTCACGGGCTGCAAAGTAATCTATCATGATTCTCGTGATCTCGTCAGATTCCTTAGAGGAAAACCTCAACTCTGGGGAGAACCAAAGTTTCACCGCAATTCCTATACGCAAGATATATCGCTAAGGTAAGACAAGACTAGAAGGACCTCCCGTCGTGTCGACAACCCCGATAAGAGGCGCGTATCTCAATATCAGGACACGACGGATGAGCGACGCATATAGTGGCCTGATAGAAATCTCTCAAGTTGCCCTGAGTTGGCCCCGCACACTGCTCTAGTTTGGACCAACACTCATGAGGAGCACTGGCCCGGGTTGTTGGTTAATTCCTCGGCGTAGCTATTCCCTATGCAAATTATTATAAGGTGATTAGCAAATTAAAACCAATGTTGGATCGTGCCGGACAAGTATGAACACTACAGGATTTATCAAGGGGGTCCCCATAAGAACCGCGAACGTGTTAGGAGCGATCAGTTAAGGAATCAAACACCGGTAGCCAAAACTAAGGAGGCAATAACGGAACAAATCACCCGGAAAAAGGATAGTCCTTCCGTCATTTACCAAGTATATAGGTGCATTAATTAAATAGCAATTTAAACATAATGATATCAAAATACTCATGTTATCACATGAGGCAGGTGGCATCTGCAACTACCAAAGCTATCATTAGAAGCTGAGCAAGCCTACTTAGCCAAACAACATTAGCTAGGAGGGGAAGGTGTTTGGGTTTCATGGCAATAACAGGAGGCACTTAATCAGGTGGTAGGCAGCAAGCATATATCGAAGGAAACATGATTCTAAGCATAACAAAGCTAGATACGGTATCAAGGTCACGGTCATCTTGCGTGTGATGTCTTCAGTTTGGAACTGCTCTTGTTTGTCCTGCACGTACTCTCCAGAATCCACGTATTCGCTCTCCGATCCCGGTGCTACCCTAGATAAAAATAACAGCCAATGAACACCAATACAACATGATGCATCAATCAACATGATGCATGAGATGAGAATGAAGCATGCATCACTATTCTAGTCACTTGCATATGCATTGGAAGAGAAGATGAACTTCTGGATAGAACTTCACACTAAGCTATTTTGACATGCATGAAGATGACATGAACAGGTGCATAACGAGAAAACAATGCAAAAAACATATAAATAATGTTGAGAATGGAGCTACGGATCAACCGGAAACTATGGAACAAGATATGGAGTCCTACGGACCAATTCCACCACAAGCACACTCCAATGGCACTCTTCTGGTATTCCCAGGTTGCCACATGATCAACAAACAAATATAGGTGGGATGGTGCAAAGAAACTCACCACACCACCAACAATACTAACACATGCTTCAAAACAACTAAAACATGCAATCTGTCCTAAACAGCATCATAGCAGTTTGTGAGCAACATGCAAGGTACCTACAGCCACCAAAATGTGCCAACCAAGATATGTGGCAAAAGCCATTCAAAATCACTACAAGCCTGAGCAAGAAGAAAATACAAAGGAGTCACACATAAGAAGATCTACAAGCACTAACTTGGACAACAATAACAGATTTCTGGGACTTAGTGAAAATCTTAGAATTTCACCAGCTGCTTATGCTCTGAAGCATTTTGACAGCCTCCAAAATGATATCTAAAGGAAGTGAAAGTGCATGAAATTTAATAGAGAGCTAGACAAACCCAAAAGCTCCAACTCTCTAGTTGATTGTCTTGGGTGATTCCCAACACATGAGCTTTTACAAGCACATCAACAAGGGAACAAAATAATAGCAGTTTCTCAGACTTAGTGAAAATCACAGATTTTCACCAAGCTGACAATTTCAGCCACATGTCCACTTTGACAAGGCACAACTAGCACATACGAACTCCTATGCATAAAACAAAGACTCCATGTTGTAGAGGGGTTCACCCACTACTGCCACATCAAGGAATCATCTTCATAGGCTCAACACACCACATGGCACCAGGCTCTAAACATAGCATCAAGACAGAAAAATGAACGTTTATGAAGTTGCTACAAAGTGAAATCTGATTCCACCAGTGGATTCCTGTGATGATTCTACCCCAAATCCATATATAATACATGGTTACTTGCATGCAACTAATAGTCACAAAGCTAGCTTGAAAAACTACATGAAATCAACATAAGCATATACAAGCATCATCACATGTGAAGATCACATACATGGCATTCCTATATCTACCTATGCACACACACACACAAGACCACACTCCACCAAACACAACTTGGTGGCAAGCATGAGAGGTGAGCCCTCATGCTCAAGTGCTCATTGCACTCATGCCCACCACACACATATGCATGGGCACCTACACACCTACACATGCTCCTACACCCTATTCACATACACAAGAGGTGAAACAAGAGGGGTGACCTCTTGAACATGTGCAAATGCAACCACAAGCACACACACACCCTCTCACTTAGGTGCACAAGTCACCCGTGTGCACACACAACCATTACTACACATACACTCACTTACACTAGTGCATACACATACAATCACATGCTCACAAGGTCCATGAGGTTGTGCAACTTGCACAAGTATGTGGGGGGGAGGTAACCACCACACATACACACATGCACAACTAGTGCATGTGCCCTCACACACACAAACACCTACAAGAGCACTCACACCAACTCATGCTCACACATATATTGATACACACTTGCGCAAGTTTAAACTCACAAACACATATATTAGCTAGTTAAAAGGGCACTAGCTTGCTGCCCAAGCAACTACACATGCAAACACCTTAAAACAGCAAAAGGAAAAAAAATGGGAGGAGCCTTGGGATCGAACCCAAGATCCAGTGAACCATCGCACCTCCACACAACCACTTCACTACTGCCCTCGGGCTCGACACATAGTGGAAGGGAAACATAGTATGTTTCCCTGTCGAGCTACTGCTCACAATCCAAGACAAAATAAAAAGGGGCACTCTAGGACTCGAACCCACGATCAACTACTACGCCAAAACACCACCTACCACTCTGCAAGTCGTTCGAAGCTTACTAGAGAAGGGGAGGTAACCCTCTTAGGTAAGCTTCTCTACTACTTCTACAAACACGGCGGCCGGAATAGGGGACGGACGCCAGCGACATTACAGCTCAAATTGAGCAACATGCTCTTGCTGGGAGGAAGAGGGGTTCACCAGGAACTCATTCTTGGCCCTAGCTCACCGGGAGGAGCACCACACTAGCACCTCGACGTCACTACATCGGCGACAACACAGGAACACGACAGCGGCGCTGCTACGGCTCCAGGAGGGATCTATTCGCAGGGAAACGGGAAGGAGAAGGTGGTTGCTCACCCAGGTCACGTCAGGGTAGCGTTCGTTGATGAAGTAGCGGGAAGAAGAGGCGGGGCGGCACGACGACCCGCTCCGTCTTGACGGAGCTGCCGTGGAGGGCGCGCTAGAGAGGAGGATCCCCTCTGCTAACACTGAGATCGGGAAGTAGGGAGGAGCTCCATGCCCGAGCGTGCCTTGGCTGCCACGGAGACGCTGCCGACGACGAGGAGGGAGGCTGGTGACGATCTCTCTGACGACTGAAGTAGCACTTACCTGCTCACACTCTCTCTCAGATCTCATCGCAGGGAAGAAGGAGAGGGGGCGATGGCGAGGAGGGAACCCTCGGACAGGGCATGCACGCCGAGGGATTAAGTAGGGGTTGAGGGGGGCCGACACTACAAGAAAAATGCTCGTTTATGACAAAAGTACAATGACTGTGGTCAATAGGTCATAGAACTATGCCCAAAATATATGAAATTGCCATGAAGTGTCCAAGGGGGCTCCTTACTCTACACTATTGTGACTGTTGATGTCAAAAGGTCATGTTCTAATTGCATCGAATGGTCATAAAAAGATATATCACTAGCCGTAGCCTTATTTTGGGTCTTCCTTGACCAAATTAATAAGGTCACTCGCTTGGATGGGGTGATTGGAGAGACACCTCGTCAATGTCATGTATACATTTAGTAATTTTGGACATATGTCGTGCATACATGTCAATCTAGCCTATGTGTGTTGGACAACAAAGTATAACTATACTAACATGTAGGAACCGACTAATTGGTGGGACCAATATCTCAGGAGTAGGATTTGCTAATATGCAAGGCTCACCTTACACGTGTGAGGACCTAACTAACACATACAAATAAAAAATTGAGAAAATACAAAGAACATAGCGCGATTTGAACGAGTGCAATGTTTTGGACGACGAGCTCCATAGAGCTCTTTATTTGAAAAATTCCAAATATATATTTTTAAGTTTTAAAAAACTATAAAAAATCATACTCCCACCGTCCGCAATTACTTGTCACCAAAATGGAAAGAAATGAATGTATCTAGAATTAAAATATGTCTCGGTACATCAATTTTCTATGACACGTAATTCCGCACGAAGGGAGTACATGTTGATATGGATGAGTTTTACATGTGTGTAAAGTCTCACGATAAAATACATTATAGTGTGGGCTGCCAACAAAAGTCAAATTCGTGCATTTTTATAGTGAAGAGTGCATGTATTGTTTGTCATTTAAAAATCATGATTTTGTCTTTCTTGTGCATCTCTCACCGTATGGTATATCATTTTGAAATTGTACACACATGTATTACACATCTGTATGAACGCGTATGAACATTTTTAGTTTTTCTTCTCAAACTTTAAAATTTGATTTTGTTAAATAAAGAGTTTAATGGAGCTTGGCCTTCATTTACCATTTTCTGATTTGAACACACTACATTTTCGAAAGTAACGTGATTTTCTTTCAATTGTTTGAGGATTGAAATCTGTTTTAACAATTTTTGTAAAAATTTATGCGAATTACCTATATTATTCCATGTCCATTTTTTATATATACTTGAGATGAGAGTTGTTAAATTTGAATTATTTCCAACATATAGCGACAAATCCCTCTAATACCTAACCAACTTATTTTACTTAAAATATATACATTTTACATGAGAGTTTTTCCGACACACTCAATGATGTTCCGTCTAACGTTAATTTATTGACGACTCTGTTCTCTTCTTATCACTACTATACACAATGATTTACCTAGAGCTCATTAGCCTACGATTTTCTTTTGAAAAATAAATCCTGTGTGGGTGCCACACAGAGGCTTGCCAGCCTTGATAAAAAGAAATGGCCTCTCAATTACCACGTACATGAGCTCCTGTGTGTTTTGCATCGACGGCGCGCGAAATATTTGGGCTCTCCGCGCCGTTTAGAGCATCTTCAACAGTCCGTATGTTCAATTGTTGGTATAAGTGTCGACATCAACAACCAACAACACATCATACCAGCTCTTTAATGAAGTGTATGTTAATCGTATGTAAAATAACTAAGCGTGTCCACTAAACATGGAAGAAATAACCATGCTTGCCTCGGAGCTTGTGCGTGAACCATTGCTTCAAGTTTATACGATTTCATTATCTCTCTTCTTTTATTATGCGCCATGTCATCAAAATCATCTATGTGGCAATTTTACCAACGATCATCATACAACCATTGGAGATGCCCTTATTTACCTTGGCGCATGTTTTTCCCACTTATCAGTGAGATATGAAAGTGCGTGTAACATTTGGAGAAAAATATTCGTCCAAATTTCCTCCCGCGAACAAAACTTTGCGCTAGAAGTCCAATTCCCTCACCCCTCTTCCGAAGGAAGGCTCGCAGATCTCAGAGAGCCCAACACCCGTTCGCCACCAGTTCCTAGGGTTTCTCCTTCGATGTTACCGCCGCCGCCACCTCCGGCCACCGGAGTCCCTCCTCTCCTCTGGCCGGTGGCTTGACATCTCCCTCGCCCGTGAAGCACTCCGTCCAGATCTCCCCCTCCCACCTCCGAGTGCGTGGAAATCTTCCACCGATTTGCATCTTCCGTCATGAACTGGATGTCGTCCGAGCTACCTCTCCTGCATCTTGGTGCGACTTCTCCATGGAAGCCACTACATGCCCTCCTGCCATGGGACCTGCATGGTCAACAAAGAACAACCGCTGCTTCTCCCTCCACCGAGCACATCTTTGCCACCGTCCTACTTTTACTCCCCTCCTGAACCGAGGTACCGTTGTCCTTCCCTCCTCCCACTTTTGTGTGCTGCATAGATGCAATTATAACTTGTTTTTATGTTCCCCCTACATTCCTTGCTGCAGAAATTAGATGTTCTATTTCGGATCTCAGAAGTAAGCAAACTATAACCTGTAACCACCGATCCTTAATGAAGCTTAGAAATCATTAAAAAATGATGTTGGTTTCTTTCATGTTTCTGCAAATGTTTGAGTTCTCCCGTACTTATTAATGGATCTGCAGGTTGCTAGCATAGATCTGCTCGGTTCTTACAATGTCCATAATAAGTTGCATCATAGTCTATGAATAATGAATGCCAATAAAATTGTACAAGTGCTGCTTGTCCGTAATTGTGAGTTGTGTTTCCTCCTTGCATGTAGGAGGTAGTTTTCCCCTCCCATTTCATACCATTGCTCAGAGGAAACATGTAACCTACTCTGAGAAAAGTAGTGAAATTGTGTTGCTAGGTTGACTATTTACTACTTGAAAACTATGTATTCTTGATATGTGTGAAAAGTTGGATGCATCCCCAGTTTTCGCATCATCATTTCCTATACAAATTTCAATGTTTCATAAATGACACATGCCTTTTTCTAGTATATAATGGGGGCAACTTGTCTTTAACTAACGGTGGCGAAGTGATAAATGCTTTATTGTTGACATATCTTGATAGGAGGCAGTGTTGAAACATTTTTTTGCTATTATGTGTTTTACTTTTATTGTTTAAATAAGATCATGTGATCGTCAAAGTACAAATTTTTAACTAAGTGCTTGCTGCTCTTTGAGTTGGTCTTTTCTTAAGAATCATGAATCTGATGTATTTCATAGTTTTAGTGGAACTTTGAAGCTCACTACAAATGAACAAAATAGATTTTTTCCTTATGTTTTGACTTCATGCTCAATGGACTAATTTATTCTTTGAATTTGCAGATGTTTTGCACGAGTCACTATTTGCCAAGAAGAAGAATATTTGAGGAAGAAACTCCTTAAACTGATGACATATTTGGTGGCATTGGGAAATTGCTATTAGTTAGTTCTAGGTGCACCACTATTGTGTGTAGTTTGTATGATTGTTAGTTTTATTTTGTCAAATGTTGTGTTTTGGTTTGTAAAATCATTGTAACATGAGGCTGATTGGCGGCAATGTGATTAGCTCTCTTCTTGAAAATGAGAAGACTTGTTAAATTTTACATGGCAAATGGGACGTGTGGGTTGTGCTTACGTGCCTTGAGAATTTTTGCCTTGCCATAATGTGAATAGAATAAAAAAGTTTAATTTTGAATTGTGGCCTGGTAACAATTATGCTGGATTAAATAATTGGGCCAAAATATTTTTATGTTAAAAATATGGCCAAATTTATTGGGCTTGGCCCATTCAAACCACTATGGGGACTCAGCCACGTCACATCCTTTGTGTTGTCCATGACATCAATAGTGCCACGTCAACCTTGATGCCATGTGGATTATCCCACATGAGCTCAAGATGTCAGATCCCATGTGGTTGAGATGTAGGAGTAACGACCAAAGTTTTGGTCATTGGTTCTACGACAAAAACATTTTGGTCATAAGTTCTATGACCAAAAATTTAGGAAGGTCAAGTTTGTTCATTCTTGACAGCCAACTGTTGACCTTAGAAATTTGATCGTAAGAAGGTCATAAATTGAAAATAATGACAATTCTTTGACCAAAATGATGGGTCATTAATGAACATTTTGGTCATAGGTTCTATGACCAAAAATTTAGGAAGGTCAAGTTTGTTCATTCTTGACAGCCAACTGTTGACCTTAGAAATTTGGTCGTAAGAAGGTCATAAATTGAAAATAATGACAATTCTTTGACCAAAATTATGGGTCATTAATGAACTAATTTCTTATAGTGCGCCTTGACGTCCATGAAGCCACGACGTCGACTCTCTCTCTCACTCTCTCTCTGAATCTCTGACGAAAAGTAGGACACGAGGAGGGAGACGACGTCAATAGGAGAGGAAGGGGGGAATGGGCTACCGCGTGACGGAAAAGGAGCTGGGCCAGCGAGGGGAGTAAGCCCACTCGGGTGGCGGCAAATAAGAGAAAGAAAAACCTACTGGGTTTTTCCACTTTACAACAAATGCCAGCAAACATTCAACTCCTAGGAAATTCTATGGCTCCACAAATAAAATAAAAATGACCCTGGTCATAAGGGAATTATGACCTATTAGAATAAAATGAAAAGAGGATTTTCGGAGCATAGAAATATTTACAAAACAAAATTATATAATCTGTTTGGTGAATAAATACCCCTCTTAAGATAAGTTTTTAAACACACTAGATATAGCACCACAACCACCAGAAAATACTCTAAATGATCTACATTTTACAAGGAGGGGTAGAGCAAGTAAAACTAGAGCTTAAGAGAAATAAAGAGGGAGGGTTTTGTTGAAACCTATCTTTTGGAAAAAAAATAGCACAGTTGGAACCCAAGCTTTTCACATCACTTCACACACCACATTCTCATCACAAACACACATAAGGATCAACACCACAACACAAGAATGCATGAATGTTATGGAGGCATGATGCAAAGGGAAAACAGGATATAAGTCACATGAAATGACAACTCCATAAGCATGACATCAAGGATCCAAACATGGCAAGGTTCCAAATATGGCAATGTTACACTTGGGGCATTACACTGAATTCCTCACCTCAAATTCTTCACCTGCGTTAAACTTCAACTGCTTATCGTGTACTTGTGGCCTGCACAAAATGATTCACTCAAATCATGCTGAGTACTTTGATGTAGACATTTTTGAACTTCTGACTTTCTACTATTTACGCTGCACTCAGTTCATGACTAACGAATTTTCTCACTAGGAATTTCCTCAGTGATGAAATTGTAAAAATCACCTATTCTCCACCCTCTCGATATAAAGCACTTTCAAGTTCCATCTTGTCAGTTATGTTGATGAAAATGTCGACACCAAGAGAGGTGGATGAAGAGAACCGTTTTCCCTCTCAGTATTGTGAGGCGAACAAAATGTAAGGTTCTTATCCACCGGTGGTTGACGATAGGAAAACGATAAGGACAGGGTCTCTCTGATGCTTATCATGATCTTGCATTTCTTACGCCCTGATCATCATAGGCCAAGGTTGCATCACCCTGGTGTAGGATTCGGAGTATGTCTAGAGGGGGGGTGATTAGACTACTTGACCAAATAAAACCTTAAACTTTTCCCAATTTTAGTAGAGGGCTAGTTTAAGCAATTGTAGCAAGTCAAACACACCATACACATGCAAGTCTAAGACTATAGCAGCGGAAAGTAAAGAGATGCATATGTAAATAGAGGGTAGGGATAGGAAGATCAAACGCGACGACTGACACACCAGTTTTTGGCGTGGTTCCGATAGGTGGTCCTATCATATGTCCATGTTTATGGAAACTTAAACCCACGGAGGGTAAAGGCCGCGCAAGTACACAGAGGGCTCAACCCACGAAGGGTCCACAGAGAAGCAACCTTGTATATTCCATCACGGCTTACGTCCATGAAGGACTAGCCTCACTCGGGGTAGATCTTCACGAAGTAGGCGATATCCTTGCCCTTTCAAACTTCTTGGTTCAACTCCACAACATGAAGTAGGAGGCTCCCAGGGGACACCTAACTAATCTAGGAGACACCACCCTCCAAAAGGTAATAGATGTGGTAGAACAATGAACTCCTTGCTCCTGTGCTTCAAAAGATAGTCTCCTCAACACTCAAGCACTATCTCACATATTTGGCATGGGTAGAAGAGGTTGATTGGTGGAAATTAACTTGGGGAGGCTAGAGATCAAGTTTCAAATGGATGGATTGGAATATCTTGATCTCAACACATGAGTAGGTGGCTTTGTCTCAGAAAAATGGGTATGACAAGTGTGTGTGTGTACTGGGTGCTTCCTCTGTGAATGAGAGGTGGTGGATTGGTATATATAGGCATGTTCCAACTGTTACAACATTATTTCCCAACTAGATGAAACCAAAGCGAATCTCGGTGGCACCGATTTTCAAAAAATGTGGCAACTTTCGAATTCTCGGTGAGACCGATATAGGAATCTTGGTGGTACCGATATGGTAACCTAGGGAAGTTTCCAAATCTCGGTGAGACTTATTCCAAGACTCGGAATTTATGATACTTGAAACGACAAACCAGAAAGTTGGTCACTGATCTTCGGTAGCACTAAAGTGGAAGTACGACGAACTACTTGCTCTTGTACTTCAAAAGATAGTATCCTCAACACTCAATCATTCTCTCACAGATTTGGCTTGGGTAGAAGAGATTGATTGGGTGGAAAGCAATTTGGGGAGGCTAGACTAGAAATCAAGATTCGTATGGTGGGATTGGAATATCTTGATCTCAACACATGAGTAGGTGCCTCTCTCTCAGAAAAATGGATATGACAAGTCTTGGATTGTTCCAAGTGCTTCCTATACGAATGAGAGGTGTTGGAGAGGTATGTATAGGCATCTCCAAAATCCAAACATTACAACATTATTGCCCAACTTGGTGACACCGAAGTGAAACTCAATGGCACCAACTAGTGCAAAATGTGGCAACTTTTGTATTTTCGGCGACACTGATATATGAATCTCGGTGGTACCATTCTTAGCTGGCCTAGTTAGTTTCCACAACTTGGTGAGACGAATTCCCAATACTCGAAAATTCCAATTTTAAGAAGTTTGTTAATAGAGTCGGGGGCATTGATTTCGGTTGTACCAAAATGACACTTGGTGTCACCGAGATGCTAGGTTTGGCATGAGATTTATCTGAGGTAAAACTTTGTAGGAACGAATGAAAAAATTTCTTCGCACCGAAATTTAGACTTTTGGGATTTTGATAGAATGTTGATGGAAGAACATCATGAGTATTTTTAGTGGCTATCTCTAATAATGTGAGCAACCAGATCATCATAGTCACCTCATCCCCTTTTAATAGTATTGGCTTTCCTATGGACTCAAATGTGATTTCTCACAAAATGTAAAATGTAGAGTCTTCAAGCTTGTTGCTAATAGATGTTCCTTGCATCTAGGGGTTCTCATCACAATCCTTAGCCCATGTATCATTGAACATTTCTTGAAATATAGTAGATGGAATCATTAGATCAATGACAAAAATGTTGTTATTACTTACCAAAACCACCTTAGGGAGAAGTTGTGCTTTTAGTCTCCCCTTTTTGGTAATTGACGACAACATATAGATCAAATCTTCAACATAAGATATAATGAATCAATAGCATCGTCGCTTTGAGAAGTATGTGATAAGAAAGAGCTCCCCCTAAATTTGTGCAGTTTTATAAATTTGTGTTTGAATGCCAATGCACAATACATTAGGATCATGGGTCACTCTTCCATGCCACATACAACTTGGTGGTGCGCATGAATGATATGAATGAATAGTAATGCACATAATACCAAAATATGAGTGAATGATCATCATATAGATAGTTCAAAGGTTTGAAATATTAACATCATCAATCAAAGCGTATGATCAAACACAACAAGTTTAAGACGTCCAAAAGAACCAAGTGTTTTAGAGAAACAAAGTGAGCAAAAAAAAAACTCTCTCTCTCTGTCTCTCTCTCTCTCTCTCTCTCGAAGCCCTATTGATCTATACACCCCCCTTTGGCAACAAGTTACCAAAAATTTCAAAGGTCTAGAACTAAGCGTCGCTTTGGTCCCGATCTCCTCTAGTAGCACTTGCCGGAGTCGACACGATGTGGGGACCCCGACTTACGATTCGAGATCGCCGAATGAACGTGCTCAGTGATCCAGAGATCAATGCTCACCGAACACACAGATACCGAATAAAAGAGTCTTACATCCATGTATCGAATTATTACATCACATGAATGAATGGTCAAGTTCACAAGGTTGGGCCTAAGGCCAAATCATACCGAAGCAACTAATAGTGAAAATCATAGGTGCTAAGAGGGTGCCCATGCCATCAAGCCTACACCGACAGGCATTCTGACTCGAAAGCGTCCTAGTTCGCGGGGGCGTCTCCGAAGACGTACTCATCTCCAAACTCCGGTCCTTCCATGTCTGGTCAATAATATAACCAGTGGCAAGCCAATGAGTACTTTTGAATGTACTCGAAAATAGCCCATGATATGAACAATGAAAGTGAAGAATAACAATAACATGCATCTTGGGTGGAATTTATCTTGGTGGAATGATCATGAATATTCATAAAGTTAACGAATTACTTTTGAAGAACAGGTTACAGATATCCATATATCTATTGAGGGCTGAACCATCCGGGTTCACCATATATGCGAAGTCACCGAACTTAGTCATATCGTTACTTTCATAATAACTCCTTTTCATCACAACTCACACACACTTATTTTATGCGGAAATGACTGGACATAGCTTACGCAGGATTACCCAACTATCCTTGACCGTGGAAATGGCTATTAGAATAGTTTTACACTCTACAAAGGTAGTACGATGGACCCACGAGATCCGGGAAACTTCCGTGTCATCCACGACTCGCGGTATATAACATACCAGAGGTAAGTACCCGATCAATAACCATACTAGACAAAGCGGTCCACTCGATTGGTACCCAGCCCACATGTTGTATGTCTTACGAGCATCGACTCTGGACAGTATAAACCATGTGGGGACCAACGGTGTGCCTCGAACTAAAAAAAATGCATAGTCATCGTACCTGGCATGACACCATCGCGAGAGTGACCAGACACACTAGTAGAAGAAGGGCCTTTTGTCCCGGTTCGTAACGGCCTTCTGTCCCGGTTTTGGAACCAAGACTAAAAGGTCGTTACTAATGCCCTTGGCCTTTAGTCCCGGTTCTTACACGAACCGGGACAGATGGGCCTCCACGTGGCCGGTGCGGCGAGCCCAGGCAGGGGGGCCTTTAGTCCCGGTTGGTGACACCAACCGGGACCAAAAGGCATCCGCGCGTCAGCATTTCAGGTGCTGGGGTTTTTGTTTTTTTTTGAAAGGGGGGGGTTAGGGGGTTTTGGGGGGTTAATTTAGGTGTTTCATATATTGTGTTAGCTAGCTAATGATAGAGAGAAGTGTCCTCTCTTATCTCCGTGCATGGTCGACGCTACATACTATACGTATAGAGAGGACTAGACACGCTAGCTAGTAAGCAAATGAAGGAAATAGAAGATTGTCATGAATATATGAATACAAAGAGAAGTGATATCGACCACCTCTCCTTCTCTGAGAGATTGGTCGAACAACAAGTTCTCGTATATCTATCCGACGCTACTGGCTACATATATACAATATAATTATCTGATACAATATAATCTCCTAATTAAAATTCAACTGATTACGGTTCACATGGTATTCTCCGTCTTTAGCGATCACGTGTTCAAGAAAGAATGCCGCCAATTCCTCTTGAATTCCTCGCATACGATCTGCTGGTAGGAGTTCATTTCACATCCGATATATCTAATTTGAAGAAGGGGGTCAATACATATATATGAATAAATGAAACTGAACACAAATGATGGTAATAAAATAAAATTGTGAATATTATTATTTACGCACGTCATATTGTTTGTCAGAGTAGCCCCGCTCAGAGGTCGTGTGGCGGATGGACTCGCAGATGTAGTATCCACAGTAATCATTCCCTGGTTCCTGCCACAAGCACTTTACAGGAAATAGAGGTCAATCAAACTGATAGTTAGCAAGCATGCTAAATGGTATTGATGAAACTAGCGCTTGAATCACTAGGAGATGCGTAGAACATGCTACTATAGTACTTACTTTCGAGTGTCTAAATTGCAGCTTCTTCGGCAGTCCCGGAGTTTTTGAGGTGAATTTTTCCAAACCCTGCCAGACAAAGAAAATAATGACTTGATATCAGGAAATGAAAGTTAACGATATGGTGCGATAATGATCGATTTAACTTACTTCTGTAGAATTTCTGTCATGTCCACATACTCGTTGGGATCTTTTAGTCTCGAGTCTAAGACGGTTACTAGTCCCTGCTCAAGCTTAATCTCTAGGAGAATATAGTGGAAGCTGCGCATGCATGCATAACTCATCAATTACATTACTATAACCTTGACTAATAAGGGAAACCGAATATGCACAAGACAGTAACACTCACTGGAATTCGTAAGGGAAGAGTATTGTAGCTTTGTTTTGATTCAATACAAAAGATTATAGCAGGTTGGCCTCGGTATCTTTGGCCTGAAATTTAATCATAAAAGCATCTACGAGATTTGTGTTAATGAACCCAATACCACCGATTTGTCTTTTCTTCAATTCGGCGATCTTCAATCTGCATATAATATGGTGAGGATAATTAAAAATACATGCAATGAAAGAGCTGACCTATATATAGAGACTTAATGAGAGAAGTAGTACTACTTACAGGCAGTAGCAAGTGATCATTAATTTATCGAGGGCCAGGAGATTGAAAAACGGGAAGAAGTCCTCAAATGGAACCATCAACAGTTCAAGTTCAACGAGGTCATGCTACTTTCTAACTCTCAGCGTCAAAATATTACTCCCCCAGACTCTTTGCAGGTTTTCATGTACCAATCATGGAATCTTCGCATCATCGTTGTTAGAGATCTTTCATCTTTGACGAGAGGCTTCCCGTACACGTATTTGCATTCGTCCATCTCCAATAAATCAAAATGTGCATCATCGGGCAGGTAATCTGCAGGATTGGTACCGGGCAACAAGATCCCCGGATGATTAGCGACGATATCGCTAGACACCTTGAGCGGAGGGAACGATTGGTTCGCTTGTTCGCCGAGCTGGGCAACTTTTTTCCCAGCTCGTCGTTCTGCTAACCTTTGATCACTGACAGTGCTTCCCGACCACTCCGCTTCGACAAATGACTTTCTAATAATGAGCTCATAGTTGCCTTTCGTCGAAGACTTTGGTGGTTTCTTCAGGGCAGCCAGACTGCGCTTCACTTTTACCGGATCCATCTTCTCCTCCGGAGGTGGATGATTCTTTGCTTTCACCCCTTCAAAGAAGTTTTTCACTTCGGCTTGCACGATCTTCGCGTTTTCCTCCTGGCTCCTCTCGTATGGTAACTTCTCTCGAGTCTTCACAGAAGGACCGTATTTGTATTGCTTGCCTTTGGCTGTACTGCTACACGCCGGAGCAGATGGAGAGGTTGCGGCTGTCTTTCTTATGAGGCTGAGAAGGAGGAGGTTGGATGCTCGGGCGCGCCGGCGCAGGCGGAGAAGGAGGTGGAGTGCTGCCATGCACTAGAGAAGGAGACTGAGTGCCCTGATCACTCGCCGGAGGAGGAGGCGGAGGAGGAGGTGGAGGAGGAGAAGGAGACTGAGTGCCCTGATCACTTGACGGACGAGAAGGCATAGGAGGAGGCGGAGGAGGAGACTGAGTGCCCTGATCAATCACCGGAGGAGGAGGAGGAGGAGGAGGCGGAGTGCCTTGACTCGCCGGAGGAGGAGGAGGAGGCGGAGGCGTCCAGTTCGAAAGGTTTACGAGCTCCTTCCGCCATAGGCATTAGTCTTCACAGAAGAACCCAGCCGAATCTCCCCTTCACTCGTAGGGATGTCAATCTCAAGGTCCTCAAATCCGTCCGTTATTTGATCCACCATCACCCTAGCATATCCTTCTGGAATCGACCGGCCGTGGTAGGTTGTGCCAGGTTCAGTAGGTAAAACAACTCCGACAACCGCCTTGAATTTGAATGTCATCCATCATGCCATAAGGTGGCAATGTTGAGACTCTATGATAGCATCCACGGGGTAGCTAGCAGGAGCCGTGAAGACAAGGTCCCGCTACTGAGTCTGCTCGATGGAAGCCATGCTGCTTCTCCGCTGAGATGGCAGGGTAGCTTCAAGGGAAGCTTCCGTAGGTCGTTTGCTGCGATCTGCTTCTCGTTCCTCTAGCCCTTGTACCCTTTCGTGGAGCGCCTGCAGTTGGCTATGCTCCACTTTCTTCCTCCTCTCCTGGCATTTGTAACCCCCTACATTCGGAAACCCAACCTTCCACGGAACGGAGCCTGGCATGCCTCGTGTCCGTCCACGGTGCTCAGGATTCCCGAGGGCCATTGTGAGCTCGTCCTTCTATCTGTCTGGAACGAACGTCCCTTGCTGCGCTTTCTTGATATACTCCTTAAGCCTCGTGACGGGTATTCGCAGTTTCTCTCCCGTCCAAACGCACTTCCCTGATACAGTGTCCAAGGTTCCGCCAACCCCGAAGAACCAAGTCCGGGAACGGTCTGGCCAGTTCAATGTCTCTGGTTCGATCCCTTTAGCAATCAGGTCATTCTCAGCCTTATCCCACAAAGGTCGGGCTTTGAGGTAGCCACCTGACCCCGTGTGATGGTGATGCTTCTTCTTCGCAGCATTTTCCTTATTTGTCGTTGACATCTTCTTACTCTTTTCCGATGTCTTGTGGGCCACAAATGCGGGCCAGTGATCTCTGATCTTCTCAAACCGACCAGTGAATTCTGGTGTAATTTCTTTGTCGACAAACGTTTTCAGCTCATTCTTCCACCTCCTGAATAGTTCTGCCATCTTCTTAAGAGCATGAGACTTGATCAATTGCTCTATAACTGGCTTCTCCGGATCCTCCTCTGGCGGTAGGGTGAAATTTGCCTTAAGTGTTGTCCAAAGATCTTGTTTCTGCATATTAGAGACATAAGACACCTCAGGGTCTTCCTTCTTAGGCTTTATCCATTGTTGGATACTGATCGGGATCTTGTCCCTAACAAGAACCCCGCACTGATTAGCAAATGCTTCCTTTGTCCGGTACGGTTCAATCGGCTTGCCATCGCGTGCGATTGTTGTGATCTCAAACCTTTCATCCGAGCGAAACTTTTTCTTCGGGCGTCGTCTCTTTACCGAAGTTGTGCTCGATCCGGAGGGCTAGAAAAAGAAGAAAGACGAGAGTTAATTAATATGTGCACATACGAAAACAATGAATGCATGAATTACCTAGTCAACACAGGCTTAACTAATATATATATGGCCGGACTCGGTTCGTTCAACGGAGCCATCATAATCATAGCCTTGTTCTTGTATCAGCATGAATGGGTCACCGGAGCCATCATAAGCATAGCCTTCTTCTTCACCCTTTCCTTCCAGACCATCGGTGTCGTTGAGATACGACAAGACGACATCACTTCCTTTTGCGATTATTTCCCCCAAAATTTCTTGTGTTTCTTCGTCTCGGGGGTGCTCCATAGTTTCTGCAAATATTTACAACATGACAATTATTATTAAACATGATAAATGGATATATTAGTGGCAAACGTAGAACTAGCTAGCTAATCACAATGAGGAATCATATTAGTGGCCTCGACGCTGCTTCTCTAGGGTTTGGGATGGCCTCGACAAGACTTCAAGGGTTTGGGGTGGCCTCAACGACAACGCTCTTTTAACTTGGTAAATTTGGGTGGCCTCGAGAGAGTTTGTCAGGTAGGGGCGCGGCGGTAGGGGGTAGGAGACCAACATCGTTTTTTCTAGGGTTTGGGTGTCCTCGAGAGGTTTGGTCGAGCGAGAGGGCCGGGGGGTGCTCCCATGGTATAAGTTATCACGGTCGAGAGGGGGTATATATTTCGACCGCCCCTCATGTCGAAGTTATCCGGGAGGGGGTTATATCGACAACGACGACATACATACATGGGAAAATAATATTATCGGGGAGGGGGTATATTGACCCCCCCCCTCCTGTTGAAGATATCAGGAGGGGGTATATCGACAACGACATACCCAATAAAAAATAAGAAGACAAAAGAAGAAATAAAAAGAGGAGAAGAAGAAAGGAATAGAAGAGAAGCGACCGAAGAAAAAAAAGAAGAAAAAAAGGAGAAGAAGAAAGGAATAGAGAAGAAGAAGAAAAAAATGTTATTTTTTTTCTTCTTCTTCTCTATTCCTTTCTTCTTTTTTCCTCTTCTTATTTATTTCTCCTCTTCTTCCTCTCCTCTTCTTCTCCTTTCTTCCTCTTCTTATTTTCCTTTTTCCTCTCATTCTTTTTCTTCTTCTTCCTAATCTTCCTAGCTATATATAATACTTTTCTAAAAATGTAACTTTTGCATATATAAAACTTTTTGTTCTTCTTCCTTCTTCCTTTTTCCTCCTCTTCCTTATTTTCCTAAATATATAAAACTTTTCTAAAAATGAAATAACCTAAAATGTACTAAATCAGAGAACATATATAGATAAAACTAACCTAAATTGTACCCAAATGTACTAAAAATCTAACTTTTATATGCACAGAGAACATACATACATACATACATTTTTATAAAAATGCAAAAAACAAATCATCATATATATGAACAAAAAATCTAAAAAGGACATATAATCAGATATACACACATACATATACTCACACATATACCCATAATCTGGAAAAAAACATCATATAATCTAAAAAAACAAAGGAGATAATAGGGTGGGCGGCGGCGCCGGCCTGACCAAGCAGAGGTGCGGCGTGGTCGGGGCAGGGGCAGAGGAACGGCGCCCGCGTCGGTGTAGAGGGTGACGACGGCGGCGTGGTCGGGGTAGGGCTGATGGCGATCGATGGGGCAGAGCGCGGCGACAGCGTCGACGGGGCGGGTCGGGGGCGAGACAGAGGCACGGCGAGGGCGCGCGGCGTGGTCGGGGGGCAGGGACGACGACGGCGTGGTCGGGCCGGGCAACGGTGGCGTGGTCGGGAGCAGGGCAACAGCGGCGAGCTCAGGCAGCCTGGCGGCGTCGTCGGAGGGATCGAAGAACTGACGAAATTTTCACAAGTGCTGGCTTATATAGCAAAGCAATTGGTACCGGTTGCTGCCACCAACGGGTACCAATGCCCCCTTTAGTCCCGGTTGGTGTCACCAACCGGGACTAAAGGTCTCTTTTCAGAAGCCCGAAGGGCGGGAAGCAGAGGCCTTTGGTCCCGGTTGGTGGCACCAACCGAGACTAAAGGGGGGCATTGG
The DNA here is from genome assembly GCF_904849725.1 of Hordeum vulgare subsp. vulgare. Taxonomy (NCBI): domain Eukaryota; kingdom Viridiplantae; phylum Streptophyta; class Magnoliopsida; order Poales; family Poaceae; genus Hordeum; species Hordeum vulgare. The sequence continues at coordinate 261,801,227 of NC_058519.1, read as the reverse complement.
TACCGGTTGGTGTCACCAACCGGGACCAAAGGTCTCTTTTCAGCAGCCCGAAGGGCGGGAACCAGAGGCCTCTGGTCCCGGTTGGTGGTACCAACCGGTACCAATGCTCCTTAGTCTCGGTTGGTGCCACCAACCGGGACCAAATGCCTTGCGCGGTGTGGTGCTATGTTTAGTCTGACCTCGCTAGCCGAGAGGTGCTCGGATTGGTTTATATGCCATGCCGAACCAACCACTTCGAGCCCCTCTCTACTACAGGCTTACGGGCCTAAAGTCATTCTATGTGCTTGTGGGCCTATTGGTACTACTGCGGGCCTGCATCCGGGCCCTAGTAATGGGTTTCTAGTCGTATGCAGGCCGTGGTGGCCCTGTAGGTGGCACTTTTTAAAAAAAAATCTAGATTGTTTGCTTTCTTTTTTTGTTTCTAATTACTTATTTATTTTCTTTTATGATAATTCTTTTTGCTATTAAAGTTTGTAACAAAATTCTAATTACTTATTTATTTTCTTTTATGATAATTCTTTTTTGCTTTATATGTTTTGAACAGAAAATACTTTGATAATTTTAGTTGCATAAATTCTATATAATTTTAGTTTCAATAATACTACAGGTTTATAAAAGCTTTTTAGTTGATTACTTTAGTACGAGTTCTATGGCTGTTACAAAGGCATTTTATTTGGTACAGAATCTATTTTCTTTCTTTTTTGTTTCTAACTACTTATTTATTTTCTTTTATGATAATTCTTTTTGCTATTAAAGTTTGTAACATAATTATAATTACTTATTTATTTTCTTTTATGATAATTATGTTTGCTTTTAATGTTTTGAACAGAAAATACTTTGATAATTTTAGTTGCATAAATTCTATATAATTTTAGTTTCAATAATACTAGAGGTTTAGAAAAGCTTTTTAGTTGATTCCTTTAGTACCAGTTCTACGGTTGTTACAAAGGCATTTTATTTGGTACAGGTTCTTTTTGCTTTCTTTTTTCTTTCTAATTACTTATTTATTTTCTTTTATGATAATTCTTTTTGCTATTAAAGTTTGTAACAAAATTCTAATTACTTATTTATTTTCTTTTATGATAATTCTTTTTGCTTTTAATGTTTTGAACAGAAAATAATTTGATAATTTTAGTTGCATAAATTCTATACAATTTTAGTTTCAATAATACTAGAGGTTTATAAAAGCTTTTTAGTTGATTCCTTTAGTACCAGTTCTATGGTTGTTACAAAGGCATTTTATTTGGTACAGGTTCTTCTTGCTTTCTTTTTTGTTTCTAATTACTTATTTATTTTATTTTATGATAATTGCTTTTGCTATTAAACTTTGTAACAAAACTCTAATTACTTATTTATTTTCTTTTATGATAATTATGTTTGCTTTTAATGTTTTTAAGAGAAAATACTTTGATAATTTTAGTTGCATAAATTCTATATAATTTTAGTTGAAAGACCATGAAATTGAAAATCATTTGAAATGAACTCAGAAAAGGTTCAAAGTTGGCATGGTACCATCATTTCACCCACATAGCATGTGCGAGAAAGTTGAGAGGGTTACAACAAAAACTGGATGCACTTCGTGTACAAAACGGACAACCTCTTTCATAGTATCAGTGTTTCATACGGAAACTCGTCTGTTGTAAAGGGATTTCATTTTTTTGAACTTATTTGAACTCCATAGTTTTTGTGTGTTCAAAATGCACCAGTCAAAGTCACATCATCAATTTACAACCCTTTCTGACTTCATTTGTTATTTTCATGCATTTACTGATTATTTTGAGCTATAAGACCATGAAATTAAAATTCATTTGAAATGAACTCTGAAAAGGTTCCAAGTTGGCATGGTATCATCATTTCACCCACATAGCATGTGCGAGAAAGTTGAGAGGATTATGACAAAAACTGGATGCACTTCGTGTACGAAACGGACAATCTCTTTCGAAGTATCACGGTTTCATACGAAAACTCGTGTGTTACAAAGGGATTTCATTTTTTTAAACTTATTTGAACTCCATAGTTTTTCCGAGTTCAAAATGCACCATTCAAAGCCACATCATCAATTTACAACCCTTTATGACTTCATTTGTTATTTTCATGCATTTACTGATTATATTGAGCTATAAGAACTCTGAAAAGGTTCCAAGTTGGCATGGTATCATCATTTCACCCACATAGCATGTGCGAGAAAGTTGAGAGGGTTACGACAAAAACTGGATACACTTCGTGTACAAAACGGACAATCTCCTTCGAAGTATCAGGGTTTCATACGGAAACTCATCTGTCACAAAGGGGTTTCATTTTTTATACTTCTTTGAACTCCATAGTTTTTCTGTGTTCAAAAAGCACCATTCAAAGCCACATCTGCAATTTACAACCCTTTGTGACTTCATTTGTTATTTTTCATGCATTTACTGATTATTTTGAGCTATAAGACCATGAAATTGAAAAGCATTTGAAATGATCTCTGAAAAGGTTCCAAGTTGGCATGGTATCATCATTTGACCAACATAGCATGTGCGAGAAAGTTGAGAGGGTTACGGCAAAAACTGGATGCACTTTGTGTACAAAACGGACAATCTCTTTCGAAGTATCAAGGTTTCATACGGAAACTCGTGTGTTACAAAGGGATTTAATTTTTTTGAACTTATTTGAACTCCATAGTTTTCCTATGTTCAAAATGCACCATTCAAAGCCACATCATCAATTTAGAACCCTTTCTGACTTCATTTGTTATTTTTCATGCATTTACTGATTATTTTGAGGTATAAGACCATGAAATTGAAAAGCATTTGAAATGAACTCTAAAAAGGTTCCAAGTTGGCATAGTATCATCATTTCACCCACATAGCATGTGCGAGAAAGTTGAGAGGTTACGACAAAAACTGGATGCACTTCGTGTACAAAACGGACAATCTCTTTCGAAGTATTAGGGTTTCATACGGAAACTCGTGTGTTACAAAGTGATTTCATTCTTCGAACTTATTTGAACTCCATAGTTTTTTTGTGTTCAAAATGCTCCATTCAAATCCACATCATCAATTTACAACCCCTTTCTAACTTCATTTGTTATTTTTCATGCATTTACTGATTATTTTGAGCTATAAGACCATGAAATTGAAGAACATTTGAAATGAACTCTGAAAAGGTTCCAAGTTGGCATGGTATCATCATTTCACCCGCATAGCATGTGCAAGAAGGATGAGAGGGTTACAGCAAAAACTGGATGCACTTCGTATACAAAATGGAAAATCTCTTTCGAAGTATCACGGTTTCATACGGAAACTCGTCGGTTATAAAGGGATTTCATTTTTTTGAACTTATTTGAACTTCATAGTTTTTCTGTGTTCAAAATGCACCATTCAAAGCCACATCATCAATTTACAACCCTTTCTGACTTTGGTAGTTATTTTTCATGCATTTAATGATTATTTTGAGCTATAAGACCCTGAAATTGAAAAGCATTTGAAATGAACTCTGAAAAGGTTCCAAGTTGGCATGGTATCATCATTTCACCCACACAACATGCGAGAGAAAGTTGAGAGGGTTACAGCAAAAACTGGATGCACTTCCTGTACAAAACGGAGAATCTCTTTCATAGTATCAGGGTTTCATACGGAAACTCGTCCGTTATAAAGGGATTTCATTTTTCGAACTTATTTGAACTCCATAGTTTTTTTGTGTTCAAAATGCACCATTCAAAGCCACATCATCAATTTACAACCCTTTCGGACTTCATTTGTTATTTTTCATGCATTTACTGATTATTTTGAGCTAAAAGACCATGAAATTGAAAAGCATTTGAAATGAACTCTGAAAAGGTTCCAAGTTGGTATGGCATCATCGTTTCACCCACATAGCATGTGCGAGAAAGTAGAGAGGGTTACGGCAAAAACTGGATGCACTTCGTGTACAAAACGGACAATCTCTTTCGAACTATCAGGGTTTCATACGGAAACTCGTCTGTTACAAAGGGATTTCATTTTTTTGAACTTATTTGAACTCCATAGTTTTTCCGTGTTCAAAAAGCACCATTCAAAGCCACATCATCAATTTACAACCCTTTCTGAGTTCATTTTTTATTTTTCATGCATTTACTGATTATTTTGAGCTATAAGAACTCTGAAAAGGTTCCAAGTTGGCATGGTATCATCATTTCACCCACATAGCCTGTACGAGAAAGTCGAGAGGGTTATGACAAAAACTGGATGCACTTCGTGTACAAAACGGACAATCTCTTTCGGAGTATCAGGGTTTCATACGGAAACTCGTCTGTACAAAGGGATTTCATTTTTTGAACTTATTTGAACTCCATAGTTTTTCTGTGTTCAAAATGCACCATTCAAATCCACATCATCAATTTACAACCCCTTTCTAACTTCATTTGTTATTTGTCATGCATTTACTGATTATTTTGAGATATAAGACCATGAAATTGAAAAACATTTGAAATGAACTCTAAAAAGGTTCCAAGTTGGCATGGTATCATCATTTCACCCACACAGCATGTGCGAGAAAGTTGAGAGGGTTACGACAAAAACTGGATGCACTTCCTGTACAAAACGGACTATCTCTTTCATAGTATCAGGGTTTCATACGGAAACTCGTCTGTCACAAAGGGGTTTCATTTTTTTGAACTTCTTTGAACTCCATAGTTTTTCTGTGTTCAAAAAGCACCAATCAAAGCCACATCAGCAATTTACAACCCTTTCTGACTTCATTTGTTATTTTAAATGCATTTACTGATTATTTTGAGCTATAAGACCATGAAATTGAAAAGCATTTGAAATGATCTCTGAAAAGGTTCCAAGTTGGCATGGTATCATCATTTGACCCACATAGTATGTGCGAGAAAGTTGAGAGGGTTATGGCAAAAACTGGATGCACTTTGTGTACAAAACGGACAATCTCTTTCGAAGTATCAAGGTTTCATACGGAAACTCGTGTGTTACAAAGGGATTTCATTTTTTTGAACTTATTTGAACTCCATAGTTTTTCTATGTTCAAAATGCACCATTCAAAGCCACATCATCAATTAAGAATCCTTTCTGACTTCATTTGTTAGTTTCCATGCATTTACTAATTATTTTGAGGTATAAGACCATGAAATTGAAAAGCATTTGAAATGAACTCTGAAAAGGTTCCAAGTTGGCATGGTATCATCATTTCACCCACATAGCATGTGCGAGAAAGTTGAGAGGGTTACGACAAAAACTGGATGCACTTCGTGTACAAAACGGACAATCTCTTTCGAAGTATTAGGGTTTCATACGAAAACTCGTGTGTTACAACGTGATTTCATTTTTTGAACTTATTTGAACTCCATAGTTTTTTTGTGTTCAAAATGCACCATTCAAATCCACATCATCAATTTACAACCCCTTTCTGACATCATTTGTTATTTTTCATGCATTTACTGATTATTTTGAGCTATAAGACCATGAAATTGAAGAACATTTGAAATGAACTCTGAAAAGGTTCCAAGTTGGCATGGTATCATCATTTCACCCGCATAGCATGTGCGAGAAGGTTGAGAGGGTTACAGCAAAAACTGGATGCACTTCGTATACAAAACGGACTATCTCGTTCATACTATCACGGTTTCATACGGAAACTCGTCTGTTATAAAGGGATTTCATTTTTTGAACTTATTTGAACTCCATAGTTTTTTTGTGTTCAAAATGCACCATTCAAAGCCACATCATCAATTTACAACCCTTTCTGACTTCATTTGTTATTTTTCATGCATTTACTGATTATTTTGAGCTATAAGACCATGAAATTGAAAAACATTTGAAATGAACTCTGAAAAGGTTCCAAGTTGGCATGGTATCATCATTTCACCCGCATAGCATGTGCGAGAAAGCTGAGAGGGTTACAGCAAAAACTGGATGCACTTCGTGTACAAAACGGAAAATCTCTTTCGAAGTATCACGGTTTCATACGGAAACTCGTCTGTTATAAAGGGATTTCATTTTTTTGAACTTATTTGAACTCCATAGTTTTTCTGTGTTCAAAATGCACTATTCAAAGCCATATCATCAATTTACAACCCTTTCTGACTTTGTTAGTTGTTTTTCATGCATTTACTGATTATTTTGAGCTATAAGATCATGAGATTGAAAATCATTTGAAATGAACTCTGAAAAGGTTCCAAGTTGGCATGGTATCATCATTTCACCCACACAGCATATGCAAGAAAGTTGAGAGGGTTACGGCAAAAACTGGATGCACTTCTTGTACAAAACGGACTATCTCTTTCATACTATCAGGGTTTCATACGGAAACTCGTCTGTTATAAAGGGATTTCATTTTTTGAACTTATTTGAACTCCATAGATTTTTTGTGTTCAAAATGCACCATTGAAAGCCACATCATCAATTTACAACCCTTCCTGACTTCATTTGTTATTTTTCATGCATTTACTGATTATTTTGAGCTATAAGACCATGAAATTGAAAAGCATTTGAAATGAACTTTGAAAAGGTTCCAAGTTGGCATGGTATCATCATTTCACCCACACAGCATGTGCGAGAAAGTTGAGAGGGTTACGGCAAAAACTGGATGCACTTCGTGTACAAAACGGACAATCTCTTTCATAGTATCAGGGTTTCATACGGAAACTCGTCAGTTATAAAGGGATTTCATTTTTTGAACTTATTTGAACTCCATAGTTTTTCTGTGTTCAAAATGCACCATTCAAAGCCACATCATCAATTTACAACCCTTCCTGACTTCATTTGTTATTTTTCATGCATTTACTGATTATTTTGAGCTAAAAGACCATGAAATTGAAAAGCATTTGAAATGAACTCTTAAAAGGTTCCAAGTTGGCATGGCATCATCGTTTCACCCACATAGCATGTGCGATAAAGTTGAGAGGGTTACGGCAAAAACTAGATGCACTTCGTGTACAAAACGGACAATCTCTTTCGAACTATCAGGGTTTCATACGGAAACTCGTCTGTTACAAAGGGATTTCATTTTTTTGAACTTATTTGAACTCCATAGTTGTTCCGTGTTCAAAATGCACCATTCAAAGCCACATCATCAATTTACAACCCTTTCTGAGTTCATTTTTTAATTTTCATGCATTTATTGATTATTTTGAGCTATAAGAACTCTGAAAAGGTTCCAAGTTGGCATGGTATCATCATTTCACCCACATAGCATGTACGAGAAAGTTGAGAGGGTTAATGCAAAAACTGGATGCTCTTCGTGTACAAAACGGACAATCTCTTTCGACGTATCAGGGTTTCATACGGAAACTCGTCTCTTACAAAGGGATTTCATTTTTTGGAGTTATTTGAACTCCATAGTTTTTCTGTGTTCAAAATGCACCATTCAAATCCACATCATCAATTTACAACCCCTTTCTGACTTCATTTGTTATTTTTCATGCATTTACTGATTATTTTGAGCTATAAGACCATGAAATTGAAAACCATTTGAAATGAACTCTGAAAAGGTTCCAAGTTGGCATGGTATCATCATTTCACCCGCATAGCATGTGCGAGAAAGCTGAGAGGGTTACAGCAAAAACTGGATGCGGTTCGTATACAAAACGGACAATCTCTTTCGAAGTATCACGGTTTCATACGGAAACTTGTCTGTTATAAAGGGATTTCATTTTTTTGAACTTATTTGAACTCCATAATTTTTCTGTGTTCAAAATGCACTATTCAAAGCCATATCATCAATTTACAACCCTTTCTGACTTTGTTAGTTGTTTTTCATGCATTTACTGATTATTTTGAGCTATAAGATCATGAGATTGAAAATCATTTGAAATGAACTCTGAAAAGGTTCCAAGTTGGCATGGTATCATCATTTCACCCACACAGCATGTGCGAGAAAGTTGAGAGGGTTACGGCAAAAACTGGATGCACTTCTTGTACAAAACGGACTATCTCTTTCATACTATCAGGGTTTCATAGGGAAACTCGTCTGTTATAAAGGGATTTCATTTTTTGAACTTATTTGAACTCCATAGATTTTTTGTGTTCAAGATGCACCATTCAAAGCCACATCATCAATTTACAACCCTTTCTGACTTCATTTGTTATTTTTCATGCATTTACTGATTATTTTGAGCTATAAGATCATGAAATTGAAAAGCATTTGAAATGAACTTTGAAAAGGTTCCAAGTTGGCATGGTATCATCATTTCACCCACTTAAAATGTGCGAGAAAGTTGAGAGGGTTACGGCAAAAACTGGATGCACTTCGTGTACAAAACGGACAATCTCTTTCATAGTATCAGGGTTTCATACGGAAACTCGTCCGTTATAAAAGGATTTCTTTTTTTGAACTTATTTGAACTCCATAGTTTTTCTGTGTTCAAAATGCACCATTCAAAGCCACATCATCAATTTACAACCCTTCCTGGCTTCATTTGTTATTTTTCATGCATTTACTCATTATTTTGAGCTAAAAGACCATGAAATTGAAAAGCATTTGAATTGAACTCTGAAAAGGATCCAAGTTGGCATGGCATCATCGTTTCACCCACATAGCATGTGCGAGAAAGTTGAGAGGGTTACGACAAAAACTGGATGCACTTCGTGTACAAAACGGACAATCTCTTTCGAACTATCAGGGTTTCATACGAAAACTCGTCTGTTACAAAGGGATTTCATTTTTTTGAACTTATTTGAACTCCATAGTTTTTCCGTGTTCAAAATGCACCATTCAAAGCCACATCATCAATTTAGAACCCTTTCTGAGTTCATTTTTTATTTTTCATGCATTTACTGATTATTTTGAGCTATAAGAACTCTGAAACGGTTCCAAGTTGCCATGGTATGATCATTTCACCCACATAGCTTGTACGAGAAAGTTGAGAGGGTTATGACAAAAACTGGATGCACTTCGTGTACAAAACGGACAATCTCTTTCGAAGTATCAGGGTTTCATACGGAAACTCGTCTGTTACAAAGGGATTTCATTTTTTGAAGTTATTTGAACTCCATAGTTTTTCTGTGTTCAAAATGCACCATTCAAATCCACATCATCAATTTACAACCCCTTTCTGACTTCATTTGTTATTTTTCATGCATTTACTGATTATTTTGAGCTATAAGACCATGAAATTGAAAAACATTTGAAATGAACTCTGAAAAGGTTCCAAGTTAGCATGGTATCATCATTTCACCCGCATAGCATGTGCGAGAAAGCTGATAGGGTTACAGCAAAAACTGGATGCAGTTCGTATATAAAACGGACAATCTCTTTCGAAGTATCACGGTTTCATACGGAAACTCGTCTGTTATAAAGGGATTTCATTTTTTTGAACTTATTTGAACTCCATAGTTTTTCTGTGTTCAAAATGCACTATTCAAAGCCATATCATCAATTTACAACCCTTTCTGACTTCCTTAGTTGTTTTTCATGCATTTACTGATTATTTTGAGCTATAAGATCATGAGATGGAAAAGCATTTGAAATGAACTCTAAAAAGGTTCCAAGTTTGCATGGTATCATCATTTCACCCACACAGCATGTGCGAGAAAGTTGAGAGGGTTACGGCAAAAACTGGATGCACTTCCTGTACAAAACGGACTATCTCTTTCATAGTATCAGGGTTTCATACGGAAACTCGTCTGTTATAAAGGGATTTCATTTTTGAACTTATTTGAACTCCATAGTTTTTTGTGTTCAAAATGCACCATTCAAAGCCACATCATCAATTTACAACCCTTTCTGACTTCATTTGTTTGTTTTCAAGCATTTACTGGTTATTTTGAGCTATAAGACCATGAAATTGAAAAGCATTTGAAATGAACTTCGAAAAGGTTCCAAGTTGGCATGGTAGCATCATCTCACCCACACAGCATGTGCGAGAAAGTTGAGAGGGTTACGGCAAAAACTGGATGCACTTCCTGTACAAAACGGACAATCTCTTTCATAGTATGAGGGTTTCATACGGAAACTCGTCTGTTATAAATGGATTTCATTTTTTGAACTTATTTGAACTCCATAGTTTTTCTGTGTTCAAAATGCACCATTCAAAGCCATCATCAATTTACAACCCTTTCTGACTTCATTTGTTATTTTTCATGCATTTATTGATTATTTTGAGCTAAAAGACCATGAAATTGAAAAGCATTTGAAATGAACTCTGAAAAGGTTCCAAGTTGGCATGGCATCATCGTTTCACCCACATAGAATGTGCGAGAAAGTTGAGAGGGTTACGGCAAAAACTAGATGCACTTCGTTTACAAAACGGACAATCTCTTTCGAACTATCAGGGTTTCATACGGAAACTCGTCTGTTACAAAGGGATTTCATTTTTTTGAACTTATTTGAACTCCATAGTTTTTCCGTGTTCAAACTGCACCATTCAAAGCCACATCATCAATTTACAACCCTTTCTGTGTTCATTTTTTATTTTTCATGCATTTACTGATTATTTTGAGCTATAAGAACTCTGAGAAGGTTCCAAGTTGGCATGGTATCATCATTTCAACCACATAGCATGTACGAGAAAGTTGAGAGGGTTATGACAAAACTGGATGCACTTCGTGTACAAAACAAACAATCTCTTTCGAAGTATCAGGGTTTCATATGGAAACTCGTCTGTTACAAAGGGATTTCATTTTTTGAAGTTATTTGAACTCCATAGTTTTTCATTGTTCAAAATGCACCATTCAAATCCACATCATCAATTTACAACCCCTTTCTGACTTCATTTGTTATTTTTCATGCATTTACTGATTATTTTGAGCTATAAGACCATGAAATTGAAAAACATTTGAAGTGAACTCCGAAAAGGTTCCAAGTTAGCATGGTATCATCATTTCACCCGCATAGCATGTGCGAGAAAGCTGATAGGGTTACAGCAAAAACTGGATCCAGTTTGTATATAAAACGGACAATCTCTTTCGAAGTATCATGGTTTCATACGGAAACCCGTCTGTTATAAAGGGATTTCATTTTTTGAACTTATTTGAACTCCATAGTTTTTCTGAGTTCAAAATGCACCATTCAAATCCACATCATCAATTTACAACCCTTTCGGACTTCATTAGTTATTTTTCATGCATTTACTGATTATTTTGAGCTATAAGATCATGAAATTGAAAAGCATTTGAAATGAACTCTGAAAAGGTTCCAAGTTGGCATGGTTTCATCATTTCACTCACACAGCATGTGCGAGAAAGTTGAGAGGGTTACGGCAAAAACTGGATGCACTTCCTCTACAAAACAGACAATCTCTTTCATAGTATCAGGATTTCATACGGAAACTCGTTTGTTATAAAGGGATTTCATTTTTTGAACTTATTTGAACTCCATAGTTTTTCTGTGTTCAAAATGCACCATTCAAATCCACATCATCAATTTACAACCCTTTCTGACTCCATTTGTTATTTTTCATGCATTTACTGATTATTTTGAGCTGTAAGACCATGAAATTGAAAAGCATTTGAAATGAAGTCTGAAAAGGTTCCAAGTTGGCATGGTATCATCATTTCACCCACACAGCATGTGCGAGAAAGTTGAGAGGGTTACGGCAAAAACTGGATGCACTTCGTGTACAAAACGGACAATCTCTTTTATAGTATCACGGTTTCATACGGAAACTCGTCTATTATAAAGGGATTTCATTTTTTGAACTTATTTGAACTCCATAGTTTTTGTGTGTTCAAAATGCAGCATTCAAAGCCACATCATCAATTTACAACCCTTTCTGACTTCATTTGTTATTTTTCATGCATTTACTAATTATTTTGAGCTATAAGACCATGAAATTGAAAAGCATTTGACATGAACTCTGAAAAGGTTCCAAGTTCGCATGGTATCATCATTTCACCCACACAGCATGTGCGAGAAAGTTGAGAGGGTTACGGCAAAAACTGGATGCACTTCGTGTACAAAACGCACAATCTCTTTCATAGTATCGGGGTTTCATATGGGAACTCGTCTTTTATAAAGGGATTTCAGTTTGTTGAACTTATTTGAACTCCATAGTTTTTTCTGTGTTCAAAATGCACCATTGAAAGAGACATCATCAATTTACAACCCTTTCTGACTTCATTTGTTATTTTTCATGCATTTACTGATTATTTTGAGCTATAAGAACTCTGAAAAGGTTCCAAGTTGGCATGGTATCATCATTTCACCCACATAGCATGTGCGAGAAAGTTGAGAGGGTTACGACAAAAACTGGATACACTTCGTGTCCAAAACGAACAATCTCATTCGAAGTATGAGGGTTTCATACGGAAACTCGTCTGTTAGAAAGGCATTTCATTTTTTTGAACTTATTTGGACTCCATAGTTTTTGTGTGTTCAAAATGCACCATTCAAAGCCACATCATCAACTTACAACCCTTTCTGACTTCATTTGTTATTTTTCATGCATTTACTGATTATTTTGAGCTATAAGACCATGAAATTGAAAAGCATTTGAAATGAACTCTGAAAAGGTTCCAACTTCGCATGGTTTCATCATTTCACCCACATAGCATGTGCGAGAAAGTTGAGAGGGTTATGGAAAAAACTGGATGCACTTATTGTACAAAACGGACAATCTCTTTCGAAGTATCAAGGTTTCATACGGAAACTCGTCTGTTACAAAGGGATTTCATTTGTTTGAACTTATTTGAACTCCATAGTTTTTCTGTGTTCAAAATGCACCATTCAAAGCCACATCATCAATTTAGAACCCTTTCTGACTTCATTTGTTATTTTTCCTGCATTTACTGATTATTTTGAGGTATAAGACCATGAAATTGAAGAGCATTTTAAAAGAACTCTGAAAAGGTTCCAAGTTGGCATGGTATCATCATTTCACCCACATAGCATGTGCAAGAAAGTTGAGAGGCTTACGGCAAAAACTGGATGCACTTCGTGTACAAAACGGACAATCTCTTTCGAAGTATCCTGGTCTCATACGGAAACTCGTTTGTTACAAAGGGATTTCATTTTTTGAACTTATTTGAACTCCATAGTTTTTATGTGTTCAAAATGGACCATTCAAATCCACATCATCAATTTACAACTCTTTCTGACTTCATTAGTTATTTTTCATGCATTTACTGATTATTTTGAGCTATAAGACCATGAAATTGAAAAGCATTTGAAATGAACTCTGAAAAGGTTCCAAGTTGGCATGGTATCATCATTTCAGCCACACAGCATGTGCGAGAAAGTTGAGAGGGTTACGGCAAAAACTGATGCACTTCGTGTACAAAACGCACAATCTCTTTCATAGTATCCGGGTTTCATACGGAAACTGGTCTGTTATAAAGGGATTTCATTTTTTTGAACTTATTTGAACTCCATAGTTTTTCTGTGTTCAAAATGCACCATTCAAAGCGACATCATCAATTTACAACCCTTTCTGACTTCATTTGTTATTCTTCATGCATTTACTGATTATTTTGAGCTATAAGACCATGAAATTGAAAAGAATTTGAAATGAACTCTCAAAAGGTTCCAAGTTGGCATGGCATCATCATTTCTCCCACATAGCATGTGCGAGAAAGTTGAGAGGGTTACGGCAAAAACTGGATGCACTTCGTGTACAAGACGGACAATCTCTTTCGAAGTATCAGGGTTTCATATGGAAACTCGTCTGTTACAAAGGGATTTCATTTTTTTGAACTTATTTGAACTCCATTGTTTTTCCGTGTTCAAAACGCACCATTCAAAGCCACATCATCAATTTACAACCCTTTCTGACTTCATTTGTTATTTTTCATACATTTACTGATTATTTTGAGCTATAAGAACTCTGAAAAGGTTCCAAGTTGGCATGGTATCATCATTTCACCCACATAGCATGTGCGAGAAGCTGGAGACGGTTACGAGAAAAACTGGATACACTTCGTGTACAAAATGGACAATCTCTTTCGAAGTATCAGGGTTTCATACGGAACCTCGTCTGTTACAAGGGGATTTCATTTTTTTTAACTTATCTGAACTCCATAGTTTTTCTGTGTTCGAAATGCACCATTCAAAGCCACATCATAAATTTAAAACCCTTTCTGACTTCATTTCTTATTTTTCATGCATTTACTGATTATTTTGAGCTATAAGACCATGAAATTGAAAAGAATTTGAAATGAACTCTGAAAAAGGTTCCAAGTTGGCATGGTATCATCATTTCACCCACATAGCATGAGCGAGAAAGTTGAGAGGGTTACGGCAAAAACTGGATGCACTTTGTGTACAAAACGGACAATCGCTTTCGAAGTATCGAAGTTTCATACGGAAACTCGTTTGTTACAAAGGGATTTCATTTTATTTGAACTCCATAGTTTTTCTATGTTCAAAATGCACCATTCAAAGCCACATCATCATTTTAGAACCCTTTCTGACTTCAGTTTTTATTTTTCATGCATTTACTGATTATTTTGAGGTATAAGACCATGAAATTGAAAAGCATTTGAAATGAACTCTGAAAAGGTTCCAAGTTGGCATGGTACTATCATTTCACCCAGATAGCATGTGCGAGAAAGTTGAGAGGGTTACGACAAAAACTGGATGCACTTCTTGTACAAAACGGACAATCTCTTTCGAAGTATCAAGGTTTCATATGGAAAATCGTGTGTTACAAAGGTATTTCATTTTTTGAACTTATTTGAACTCCATAGTTTTTCTGAGTTGAAAATGCACCATTCAAAGCCACATCATCAATTTACAACCCTTTCTGACTTCATTTGTTATTTTTCATGCATTTACTCATTATTTTGAGCTATAAGAACTCTGAAAAGGTTCCAAGTTGGCATGGTATCATCATTTCACCCACATAGCATGTGCGAGAAAGTTTAGAGGGTTACGACAAAAACTGGATACACTTCGTGTACAAAACGGACAATCTCTTTCGATGTATCACGGTTTCATACAGAAACTCGTTTGTTACAAAGGTATTTCATTTTTTTGAACTTATTTGAACTCCATAGTTTTTGTGTGTTCAAAATGCACCATTCAAAGCCACATCATCAATTTACAACCCTTTCTGACTTCATTTGTTATTTTTCATGCATTTACTCATTATTTTGAGCTATAAGACCATGAAATTTAAAAGCATTTGAAATGAACTCTAAAAAGGTTCATGTGCGAGAAAGTTGAGAGGGTTACGGCAAAAACTGGATGCTCTTCGTGTACAAAACGGACAATCTCTTTTATAGTATCAGGGTTTCATAGGGAAACTCGTCTGTTATAAAGGCATCTCATTTTTTGAACTTATTTGAACTCCATAGTTTTTGTGTGTTCAAAATGCACCATTCAAAGCCACATCATCAATTTACAACCCTTTCTGACTTCATTTGTTATTTTTCATGCATTTACTGATTATTTTGAGCTATAAGACCATGAAATTGAAAAACATTTGAAATGAACTCTGAAAAGGTTCCAAGTTGGCATGGCATCATCATTTCACCCACATAGCATGTGCGAGAAAGTTGAGAGGGTTATGGCAAAAACTGGATGCACTTCGTGTACAAAACGGGCAATCTCTTTCGAAGTATCAGGGTTCCATACGGAAACTCGTCTGTTACAAAGGGATTTCATTTTTTTGAACTTATTTGAACTCCATAGTTTTTCCGTGTTCGAAATGCACCATTCAAAGCCACATCATCAATTTACAACCCTTTCTGACTTCATTTCTTATTTTTCATGCTTTTACTGATTATTTTGAGCTATAAGAACTCTGAAAAGGTTCCAAGTTGGCATGGTATCATCATTTACCCACATAGCATGTGCGAGAAAGTTTAGAGGGTTACGACAAAAACTGGATACACTTCGTGTACAAAACGGACAATCTCTTTCGATGTATCAGGGTTTCATACAGAAACTCGTTTGTTACAAAGGGATTTCATTTTTTTGAACTTATTTGAACTCCATAGTTTTTCTGTGTTCAAAATGCACCATTCAAAGCCACATCATCAATTTACAACCCTTTCTGACTTCATTTGTTATTTTTCATGCATTTACTCATAATTTTGAGCTATAAGATCATGAAATTGAAAAGCATTTGAAATGAACTCTTAAAAGGTTCCAAGTTGGCATGGTTTCATCATTTCACCCACATAGCATGTGCGAGAAAGTTGAGAGGGTTATGGCAAAAACTGGATGCACTTTGTGTACAAAACGGACAATCTCTTTCGAAGTATCAAGGTTTCATACGGAAACTCGTCTGTTATAAAGGGATTTCATTTTTTTTCAACTTATTTGAACTCCATAGTTTTTCTGTGTTCAAAATGCACCATTCAAAGCCATATCATCAATTTACAACCCTTTCTGACTTCATTTGTTATTTTTCATGCATTTACTGATTATTTTGAGCTATAAGACCATGAAATTGAAAAGCATTTGAAATGAACTCTGAAAAGGTTCCAAGTTGGCATGGTATCATCATTTCACCCGCATAGCATGTGCGAGAAAGTTGAGAGGGTTACGACAAAAACTGGATGCACTTCTTGTACAAAACGGACAATCTCTTTCGAAGTATCAGGGTTTCATATGGAAACTCGTCTGTTACAAAGGGATTTCATTTTTTTGAACTTATTTGAACTCCATAGTTTTTCCGTGTTCAAAATGCACCATTCAAATCCACATCATCAATTTACAACCCTTTCTGATTTTATTTATTATTTTTCATACATTTACTGATTATTTTGAGCTATAAGAACTGTGAAAAGGATCCAAGTTCGCATGGTATCATCATTTCACCCACATAGCATGTGCGAGAAAGTGGAGAGGGTTACGACAAAAACTGGATACACTTCGTGTACAAAACGGACAATCTCTTTCGAAGTATCTGGGTTTCATACGGAAACTCGTCTGTTACAAAGGGATTTCATTTTTTTGAACTTATCTGAACTCCATAGTTTTTTTGTGTTCAAAATGCACCATTCAAAGCCACATCATATATTTAAAACCCTTTCTGAATTGATTTGTTATTTTTCATGCATTTACTGATTATTTTGAGCTATAAGACCATGAAATTGAAAAGCATTTGAAATGAACTCTGAAAAGGTTCCAAGTTGGCATGGTATCATCATTTCACCCACATAGCATGTGCGAGAAAGTTGAGAGGGTTACCGCAAAAACTGGAAGCACTTTGTGTACAAAACGGACAATCTCTTTCAAAGTATCGAGGTTTCATACGGAAACTCGCCTGTTACAAAGGGATTTCATTTTTTTGAACTTATTTGAACTCCATAGTTTTTCCGTGTTCAAAATGCACCATCCAAAGCCACATCATCATTTTAGAACCCTTTCTGACTTCAGTTTTTATTTTTCATGCATTTACTGATTATTTTGAGGTATAAGACCATGAAATTGAAGAGCATTTGAAATGAACTCTGAAAAGGTTCCAAGTTGGCATGGTATCATCATTTCACCCACATAGCATGTGCGAGAAAGTTGAGAGGGTTACGACAAAAACTGGATGCACTTCTTGTACAAAACGGACAATCTCTTTCGAAGTATCAGGGTTTCATACAGAAACTCGTTTGTTACAAAGGGATTTCATTTTTTTGAACTTATTTGAACTCCATAGTTTTTCTGTGTTCAAAATGCACCATTCAAAGCCACATCATCAATTTACAACCCTTTCTGACTTCATTTGTTATTTTTCATGCATTTACTCATAATTTTGAGCTATAAGATCATGAAATTGAAAAGCAGTTGAAATGAACTCTTAAAAGGTTCCAAGTTGGCATGGTTTCATCATTTCACCCACATAGCATGTGCGAGAAAGTTGAGAGGGTTATGGCAAAAACTGGATGCACTTTGTGTACAAAACGGACAATCTCTTTCGAAGTATCAAGGTTTCATACGGAAACTCGTGTGTTACAAAGGGATTTCATTTTTTTTCAACTTATTTGAACTCCATAGTTTTTCTGTGTTAAAATGCACCATTCAAAGCCACATCATCAATTTAGAACCCTTTCTGACTTCATTTGTTATTTTTCATGCATTTACTGATTATTTTGAGCTATAAGACCATGAAATTGAAAAGCATTTGAAATGAACTCTGAAAAGGTTCCAAGTTGGCATGGTATCATCATTTCACCCGCATAGCATGTGCGAGAAAGTTGAGAGGGTTACGACAAAAACTGGATGCACTTCTTGTACAAAACGGACAATCTCTTTCGAAGTATCAGGGTTTCATACAGAAACTCGTTTGTTACAAAGGGATTTCATTTTTTCGAACTTATTTGAACTCCATAGTTTTTCTGTGTTCAAAATGCACCATTCAAATCCACATCATCAATTTACAACCCTTTCTGACTTCTTTTGTTATTTTTCATGCATTTACTGATTATTTTGAGCTATAAGACCATGAAATTGAAAAGCATTTGAAATGAACTCTGAAAAGGTTCCAAGTTGGCATGGTATCATCATTTCACCCGCATAGCATGTGCGAGAAAGTTGAGAGGGTTACGACAAAAACTGGATGCACTTCTTGTACAAAACGGACAATCTCTTTCGAAGTATCAGGGTTTCATACAGAAACTCGTTTGTTACAAAGGGATTTCATTTTTTCGAACTTATTTGAACTCCATAGTTTTTCTGTGTTCAAAATGCACCATTCAAAGCCACATCATCAATTTACAACCCTTTCTGACTTCATTTGTTATTTTTCATGCATTTACTCATAATTTTGAGCTATAAGACCATGAAATTGAAAAGCATTTGAAATGAAGTCTGAAAAGGTTCCAAGTTGGCATGGTATCATCATTTCACCCACACAGCATGTGCGAGAAAGTTGAGAGGGTTACGGCAAAAACTGGATGCACTTCGTGTACAAAACGGACAATCTCTTTTATAGTATCACGGTTTCATACGGAAACTCGTCTATTATAAAGGGATTTCATTTTTTGAACTTATTTGAACTCCATAGTTTTTGTGTGTTCAAAATGCAGCATTCAAAGCCACATCATCAATTTACAACCCTTTCTGACTTCATTTGTTATTTTTCATGCATTTACTAATTATTTTGAGCTATAAGACCATGAAATTGAAAAGCATTTGACATGAACTCTGAAAAGGTTCCAAGTTCGCATGGTATCATCATTTCACCCACACAGCATGTGCGAGAAAGTTGAGAGGGTTACGGCAAAAACTGGATGCACTTCGTGTACAAAACGCACAATCTCTTTCATAGTATCGGGGTTTCATATGGGAACTCGTCTTTTATAAAGGGATTTCAGTTTGTTGAACTTATTTGAACTCCATAGTTTTTTCTGTGTTCAAAATGCACCATTGAAAGAGACATCATCAATTTACAACCCTTTCTGACTTCATTTGTTATTTTTCATGCATTTACTGATTATTTTGAGCTATAAGAACTCTGAAAAGGTTCCAAGTTGGCATGGTATCATCATTTCACCCACATAGCATGTGCGAGAAAGTTGAGAGGGTTACGACAAAAACTGGATACACTTCGTGTCCAAAACGAACAATCTCATTCGAAGTATGAGGGTTTCATACGGAAACTCGTCTGTTAGAAAGGCATTTCATTTTTTTGAACTTATTTGGACTCCATAGTTTTTGTGTGTTCAAAATGCACCATTCAAAGCCACATCATCAACTTACAACCCTTTCTGACTTCATTTGTTATTTTTCATGCATTTACTGATTATTTTGAGCTATAAGACCATGAAATTGAAAAGCATTTGAAATGAACTCTGAAAAGGTTCCAACTTCGCATGGTTTCATCATTTCACCCACATAGCATGTGCGAGAAAGTTGAGAGGGTTATGGAAAAAACTGGATGCACTTATTGTACAAAACGGACAATCTCTTTCGAAGTATCAAGGTTTCATACGGAAACTCGTCTGTTACAAAGGGATTTCATTTGTTTGAACTTATTTGAACTCCATAGTTTTTCTGTGTTCAAAATGCACCATTCAAAGCCACATCATCAATTTAGAACCCTTTCTGACTTCATTTGTTATTTTTCCTGCATTTACTGATTATTTTGAGGTATAAGACCATGAAATTGAAGAGCATTTTAAAAGAACTCTGAAAAGGTTCCAAGTTGGCATGGTATCATCATTTCACCCACATAGCATGTGCAAGAAAGTTGAGAGGGTTACGGCAAAAACTGGATGCACTTCGTGTACAAAACGGACAATCTCTTTCGAAGTATCCTGGTCTCATACGGAAACTCGTTTGTTACAAAGGGATTTCATTTTTTGAACTTATTTGAACTCCATAGTTTTTATGTGTTCAAAATGGACCATTCAAATCCACATCATCAATTTACAACCCTTTCTGACTTCATTAGTTATTTTTCATGCATTTACTGATTATTTTGAGCTATAAGACCATGAAATTGAAAAGCATTTGAAATGAACTCTGAAAAGGTTCCAAGTTGGCATGGTATCATCATTTCAGCCACACAGCATGTGCGAGAAAGTTGAGAGGGTTACGGCAAAAACTGATGCACTTCGTGTACAAAACGCACAATCTCTTTCATAGTATCCGGGTTTCATACGGAAACTGGTCTGTTATAAAGGGATTTCATTTTTTTGAACTTATTTGAACTCCATAGTTTTTCTGTGTTCAAAATGCACCATTCAAAGCGACATCATCAATTTACAACCCTTTCTGACTTCATTTGTTATTCTTCATGCATTTACTGATTATTTTGAGCTATAAGACCATGAAATTGAAAAGAATTTGAAATGAACTCTCAAAAGGTTCCAAGTTGGCATGGCATCATCATTTCTCCCACATAGCATGTGCGAGAAAGTTGAGAGGGTTACGGCAAAAACTGGATGCACTTCGTGTACAAGACGGACAATCTCTTTCGAAGTATCACGGTTTCATATGGAAACTCGTCTGTTACAAAGGGATTTCATTTTTTTGAACTTATTTGAACTCCATTGTTTTTCCGTGTTCAAAACGCACCATTCAAAGCCACATCATCAATTTACAACCCTTTCTTACTTCATTTGTTATTTTTCATACATTTACTGATTATTTTGAGCTATAAGAACTCTGAAAAGGTTCCAAGTTGGCATGGTATCATCATTTCACCCACATAGCATGTGCGAGAAGCTGGAGACGGTTACGAGAAAAACTGGATACACTTCGTGTACAAAATGGACAATCTCTTTCGAAGTATCAGGGTTTCATACGGAACCTCGTCTGTTACAAGGGGATTTCATTTTTTTTAACTTATCTGAACTCCATAGTTTTTCTGTGTTCGAAATGCACCATTCAAAGCCACATCATAAATTTAAAACCCTTTCTGACTTCATTTCTTATTTTTCATGCATTTACTGATTATTTTGAGCTATAAGACCATGAAATTGAAAAGAATTTGAAATGAACTCTGAAAAAGGTTCCAAGTTGGCATGGTATCATCATTTCACCCACATAGCATGAGCGAGAAAGTTGAGAGGGTTACGGCAAAAACTGGATGCACTTTGTGTACAAAACGGACAATCGCTTTCGAAGTATCGAAGTTTCATACGGAAACTCGTTTGTTACAAAGGGATTTCATTTTATTTGAACTCCATAGTTTTTCTATGTTCAAAATGCACCATTCAAAGCCACATCATCATTTTAGAACCCTTTCTGACTTCAGTTTTTATTTTTCATGCATTTACTGATTATTTTGAGGTATAAGACCATGAAATTGAAAAGCATTTGAAATGAACTCTGAAAAGGTTCCAAGTTGGCATGGTACTATCATTTCACCCAGATAGCATGTGCGAGAAAGTTGAGAGGGTTACGACAAAAACTGGATGCACTTCTTGTACAAAACGGACAATCTCTTTCGAAGTATCAAGGTTTCATATGGAAAATCGTGTGTTACAAAGGTATTTCATTTTTTGAACTTATTTGAACTCCATAGTTTTTCTGAGTTGAAAATGCACCATTCAAAGCCACATCATCAATTTACAACCCTTTCTGACTTCATTTGTTATTTTTCATGCATTTACTCATTATTTTGAGCTATAAGAACTCTGAAAAGGTTCCAAGTTGGCATGGTATCATCATTTCACCCACATAGCATGTGCGAGAAAGTTTAGAGGGTTACGACAAAAACTGGATACACTTCGTGTACAAAACGGACAATCTCTTTCGATGTATCACGGTTTCATACAGAAACTCGTTTGTTACAAAGGTATTTCATTTTTTTGAACTTATTTGAACTCCATAGTTTTTGTGTGTTCAAAATGCACCATTCAAAGCCACATCATCAATTTACAACCCTTTCTGACTTCATTTGTTATTTTTCATGCATTTACTCATTATTTTGAGCTATAAGACCATGAAATTTAAAAGCATTTGAAATGAACTCTAAAAAGGTTCATGTGCGAGAAAGTTGAGAGGGTTACGGCAAAAACTGGATGCTCTTCGTGTACAAAACGGACAATCTCTTTTATAGTATCAGGGTTTCATAGGGAAACTCGTCTGTTATAAAGGCATCTCATTTTTTGAACTTATTTGAACTCCATAGTTTTTGTGTGTTCAAAATGCACCATTCAAAGCCACATCATCAATTTACAACCCTTTCTGACTTCATTTGTTATTTTTCATGCATTTACTGATTATTTTGAGCTATAAGACCATGAAATTGAAAAACATTTGAAATGAACTCTGAAAAGGTTCCAAGTTGGCATGGCATCATCATTTCACCCACATAGCATGTGCGAGAAAGTTGAGAGGGTTATGGCAAAAACTGGATGCACTTCGTGTACAAAACGGGCAATCTCTTTCGAAGTATCAGGGTTCCATACGGAAACTCGTCTGTTACAAAGGGATTTCATTTTTTTGAACTTATTTGAACTCCATAGTTTTTCCGTGTTCGAAATGCACCATTCAAAGCCACATCATCAATTTACAACCCTTTCTGACTTCATTTCTTATTTTTCATGCTTTTACTGATTATTTTGAGCTATAAGAACTCTGAAAAGGTTCCAAGTTGGCATGGTATCATCATTTACCCACATAGCATGTGCGAGAAAGTTTAGAGGGTTACGACAAAAACTGGATACACTTCGTGTACAAAACGGACAATCTCTTTCGATGTATCAGGGTTTCATACAGAAACTCGTTTGTTACAAAGGGATTTCATTTTTTTGAACTTATTTGAACTCCATAGTTTTTCTGTGTTCAAAATGCACCATTCAAAGCCACATCATCAATTTACAACCCTTTCTGACTTCATTTGTTATTTTTCATGCATTTACTCATAATTTTGAGCTATAAGATCATGAAATTGAAAAGCATTTGAAATGAACTCTTAAAAGGTTCCAAGTTGGCATGGTTTCATCATTTCACCCACATAGCATGTGCGAGAAAGTTGAGAGGGTTATGGCAAAAACTGGATGCACTTTGTGTACAAAACGGACAATCTCTTTCGAAGTATCAAGGTTTCATACGGAAACTCGTCTGTTATAAAGGGATTTCATTTTTTTTCAACTTATTTGAACTCCATAGTTTTTCTGTGTTCAAAATGCACCATTCAAAGCCATATCATCAATTTACAACCCTTTCTGACTTCATTTGTTATTTTTCATGCATTTACTGATTATTTTGAGCTATAAGACCATGAAATTGAAAAGCATTTGAAATGAACTCTGAAAAGGTTCCAAGTTGGCATGGTATCATCATTTCACCCGCATAGCATGTGCGAGAAAGTTGAGAGGGTTACGACAAAAACTGGATGCACTTCTTGTACAAAACGGACAATCTCTTTCGAAGTATCAGGGTTTCATATGGAAACTCGTCTGTTACAAAGGGATTTCATTTTTTTGAACTTATTTGAACTCCATAGTTTTTCCGTGTTCAAAATGCACCATTCAAATCCACATCATCAATTTACAACCCTTTCTGATTTTATTTATTATTTTTCATACATTTACTGATTATTTTGAGCTATAAGAACTGTGAAAAGGATCCAAGTTCGCATGGTATCATCATTTCACCCACATAGCATGTGCGAGAAAGTGGAGAGGGTTACGACAAAAACTGGATACACTTCGTGTACAAAACGGACAATCTCTTTCGAAGTATCTGGGTTTCATACGGAAACTCGTCTGTTACAAAGGGATTTCATTTTTTTGAACTTATCTGAACTCCATAGTTTTTTTGTGTTCAAAATGCACCATTCAAAGCCACATCATATATTTAAAACCCTTTCTGAATTGATTTGTTATTTTTCATGCATTTACTGATTATTTTGAGCTATAAGACCATGAAATTGAAAAGCATTTGAAATGAACTCTGAAAAGGTTCCAAGTTGGCATGGTATCATCATTTCACCCACATAGCATGTGCGAGAAAGTTGAGAGGGTTACCGCAAAAACTGGAAGCACTTTGTGTACAAAACGGACAATCTCTTTCAAAGTATCGAGGTTTCATACGGAAACTCGCCTGTTACAAAGGGATTTCATTTTTTTGAACTTATTTGAACTCCATAGTTTTTCCGTGTTCAAAATGCACCATCCAAAGCCACATCATCATTTTAGAACCCTTTCTGACTTCAGTTTTTATTTTTCATGCATTTACTGATTATTTTGAGGTATAAGACCATGAAATTGAAGAGCATTTGAAATGAACTCTGAAAAGGTTCCAAGTTGGCATGGTATCATCATTTCACCCACATAGCATGTGCGAGAAAGTTGAGAGGGTTACGACAAAAACTGGATGCACTTCTTGTACAAAACGGACAATCTCTTTCGAAGTATCAGGGTTTCATACAGAAACTCGTTTGTTACAAAGGGATTTCATTTTTTTGAACTTATTTGAACTCCATAGTTTTTCTGTGTTCAAAATGCACCATTCAAAGCCACATCATCAATTTACAACCCTTTCTGACTTCATTTGTTATTTTTCATGCATTTACTCATAATTTTGAGCTATAAGATCATGAAATTGAAAAGCAGTTGAAATGAACTCTTAAAAGGTTCCAAGTTGGCATGGTTTCATCATTTCACCCACATAGCATGTGCGAGAAAGTTGAGAGGGTTATGGCAAAAACTGGATGCACTTTGTGTACAAAACGGACAATCTCTTTCGAAGTATCAAGGTTTCATACGGAAACTCGTGTGTTACAAAGGGATTTCATTTTTTTTCAACTTATTTGAACTCCATAGTTTTTCTGTGTTAAAATGCACCATTCAAAGCCACATCATCAATTTAGAACCCTTTCTGACTTCATTTGTTATTTTTCATGCATTTACTGATTATTTTGAGCTATAAGACCATGAAATTGAAAAGCATTTGAAATGAACTCTGAAAAGGTTCCAAGTTGGCATGGTATCATCATTTCACCCGCATAGCATGTGCGAGAAAGTTGAGAGGGTTACGACAAAAACTGGATGCACTTCTTGTACAAAACGGACAATCTCTTTCGAAGTATCAGGGTTTCATACAGAAACTCGTTTGTTACAAAGGGATTTCATTTTTTAGAACTTATTTGAACTCCATAGTTTTTCTGTGTTCAAAATGCACCATTCAAATCCACATCATCAATTTACAACCCTTTCTGACTTCTTTTGTTATTTTTCATGCATTTACTGATTATTTTGAGCTATAAGACCATGAAATTGAAAAGCATTTGAAATGAACTCTGAAAAGGTTCCAAGTTGGCATGGTATCATCATTTCACCCGCATAGCATGTGCGAGAAAGTTGAGAGGGTTACGACAAAAACTGGATGCACTTCTTGTACAAAACGGACAATCTCTTTCGAAGTATCAGGGTTTCATACAGAAACTCGTTTGTTACAAAGGGATTTCATTTTTTCGAACTTATTTGAACTCCATAGTTTTTCTGTGTTCAAAATGCACCATTCAAAGCCACATCATCAATTTACAACCCTTTCTGACTTCATTTGTTATTTTTCATGCATTTACTCATAATTTTGAGCTATAAGATCATGAAATTGAAAAGCATTTGAAATGAATTCTTAAAAGGTTCCAAGTTGGCATGGTATCATCATTTCACCCACATAGCATGTGCGAGAAAGTTGAGAGGGTTACGACAAAAACTGGATGCACTTTGTGTACAAAACGGACAATCTCTTTCGAAGTATCAAGGATTCATACGGAAACTCGTTTGTTACAAAGGGATTTCATTTTTTTGAACTTATTTGAACTCCATAGTTTTTCTGTGTTCAAAATGCACCATTCAAAGCCACATCATCAATTTACAACCCTTTCTGACTTCATTTGTTATTTTTCATGCATTTACTCATAATTTTGAGCTATAAGATCATGAAATTGAAAAGCATTTGAAATGAACTCTTAAAAGGTTCCAAGTTGGCATGGTTTCATCATTTCACCCACATAGCATGTGCGAGAAAGTTGAGAGGGTTATGGAAAAAACTGGATGCACTTTGTGTACAAAACGGACAATCTCTTTCGAAGTATCAAGGTTTCATACGGAAACTCGTGTGTTACAAAGGGATTTCATTTTTTTCAACTTATTTGAACTCCATAGTTTTTCTGTGTTAAAATGCACCAT
Source organism: Hordeum vulgare subsp. vulgare (assembly GCF_904849725.1). Taxonomy (NCBI): domain Eukaryota; kingdom Viridiplantae; phylum Streptophyta; class Magnoliopsida; order Poales; family Poaceae; genus Hordeum; species Hordeum vulgare. Next base: position 261,774,783 of record NC_058519.1, on the reverse strand, counting down.
TCAAAGCCACATCATCAATTTAGAACCCTTTCTGACTTCATTTGTTATTTTTCATGCATTTACTGATTATTTTGAGGTATAAGACCATGAAATTGAAATTCATTTGAAATGAACTCTGAAAAGGTTCCAAGTTGGCATGGTATCATCATTTCACCCACATAGCATGTGCGAGAAAGTTGAGAAGGTTACGACAAAAACTAGATGCACTTCGTGTACAAAACGGACAATCTCTTTCGAAGTATTAGGGTTTCATACGGAAACTCGTCTGTTACAAAGGGATTTCATTTTCTCAACTTATTTGAACTCCATAGTTTTTCTGTGTTCAAAATGCACCATTCAAATCCACATCATCAATTTACAACCCTTTCTGACTTCTTTTGTTATTTTTCATGCATTTACTGATTATTTTGAGCTATAAGACCATGAAATTGAAAAGCATTTGAAATGAACTCTGAAAAGGTTCCAAGTTGGCATGGTATCATCATTTCACCCGCATAGCATGTGCGAGAAAGTTGAGAGGGTTACGACAAAAACTGGATGCACTTCTTGTACAAAACGGACAATCTCTTTCGAAGTATCAGGGTTTCATACAGAAACTCGTTTGTTACAAAGGGATTTCATTTTTTCGAACTTATTTGAACTCCATAGTTTTTCTGTGTTCAAAATGCACCATTCAAAGCCACATCATCAATTTACAACCCTTTCTGACTTCATTTGTTATTTTCCATGCATTTACTCATAATTTTGAGCTATAAGATCATGAAATTGAAAAGCATTTGAAATGAATTCTTAAAAGGTTCCAAGTTGGCATGGTTTCATCATTTCACCCACATAGCATGTGCGAGAAAGTTGAGAGGGTTATGGCAAAAACTGGATGCACTTTGTGTACAAAACGGACAATCTCTTTCGAAGTATCAAGGTTTCATACGGAAACTCGTGTGTTACAAAGGGATTTCATTTTTTTCAACTTATTTGAACTCCATAGTTTTTCTGTGTTAAAATGCATTATTCAAAGCCACATCATCAATTTAGAACCCTTTGTGACTTCATTTGTTATTTTTCATGCATTTACTGATTATTTTGAGGTATAAGACCATGAAATTGAAATTCATTTGAAATGAACTCTGAAAAGGTTCCAAGTTGGCATGGTATCATCATTTCACCCACATAGCATGTGCGAGAAAGTTGAGAAGGTTACGACAAAAACTAGATGCACTTCGTGTACAAAACGGACAATCTCTTTCGAAGTATCAGGGTTTCGTACGGAAACTCGTCTGTTACAAAGGGATTTCATTTTTTCAACTTATTTGAACTCCATAGTTTTTCTGTGTTCAAAATGCACCATTCAAATCCACATCATCAATTTACAACCCTTTCTGACTTCATTTGTTATTTTTCATGCATTTACTGATTATTTTGAGCTATAAGACCATGAAATTGAAAAGCATTTGAAATGAACTCTGAAAGGTTCCAAGTTGGCATGGTATCATCATTTCACCCGCATAGCATGTGCGAGAAAGTTGAGAGGGTTACAGGAAAAACTGGATGCACTTCGTATACAAAACGGACAATCTCTTTCAAAATATCAAGGTTTCATACCGAAACTCGTCTGTTATAAAGGGATTTCATTGATTTGAACTTATTTGAAATCCATAGTTTTTCTGTGTTTAAAATGCACCATTCAAAGCCATATCATCAATTTACAACCCTTTCTGACTTCATTAGTTATTTTTCATGCATTTACTGATTATTTTGAGCTATAACATCATGAAATTGAAAAGCATTTGAAATGAAGTCTGAAAAGGTTCCAAGTTGGCATGGTATCATCATTTCACCCACACAACATGTGCGAGAAAGTTGAGAGGGTTACGGCAAAAACTGGATGCACTTCGTGAACAAAACGGACAATCTCTTTCGAAGTATCAGGGTTTCATACGGAAACTCGTCTGTTACAAAGGGATTTCATTTTTTTGAACTTATTTGAACTCCATAGTTTTTCCGTGTTCAAAATGCACCATTCAAAGCCACATCATCAATTTACAACCCTTTCTGACTTTATTTATTCTTTTTCATTCATTTACTGATTATTTTGAGCTATAAAAACTGTGACAAGGTTCCAAGTTCGCATGGTATCATCATTTCACCCACATAGCATGTGCGAGAAAGTGGAGAGGGTTACGACAAAAACTAGATACACTTCGTGTACAAAACGGACAATCTCTTTCGAAGTATCAGGGTTTAATACGAAAACTCGTCTGTTACAAAGGGATTTCATTTTTTTGGACTTATCTGAACTCCATAGTTTTTTTGTGTTCAAAATGCACCATTCAAAGCCACATCATATATTTAAAACCCTTTCTGACTTGATTTGTTATTTTTCATGCATTTACTGATTATTTTGAGCTATAAGACCATGAAATTGAAAAGCATTTGAAATGAACTCTGAAAAGGTTCCAAGTTGGCATGGTATCATCATTTCACCCACATAGCATGTGCGAGAAAGTTGAGAGGGTTACGGCCAAAACTGGATGCACTTTGTGTACAAAACGGACAATCTCTTTCAAAGTATCAAGGTTTCATACGGAAACTCGCCTGTAACAAAGGGATTTCATTTTTTTGAACTTATTCGAACTCCATAGTTTTTCCGTGTTCAAAATGCACCATCCAAAGCCACATCATCATTTTAGAACCCTTTCTGACTTCAGTTTTTATTTTTCATGCATTTACTGATTATTTTGAGGTATAAGACCATGAAATTGAAGAGCATTTGAAATGAACTCTGAAAAGGTTCCAAGTTGGCATGGTATCATCATTTCACCCACATAGCATGTTGGAGAAAGTTGAGAGGGTTACGACAAAAACTGGATGCACTTCTTGTACAAAACGGACAATCTCTTTCGAACTATCAGGGTTTCGTACGGAAACTCGTGTGTTACAAAGGGATTTCATTTTTTTAACTTATTTGAACTCCATAGTTTTTTTTTGTGTTTAAAATGCACCATTCAAATCCACATCATCTATTTACAACCATTTCTGACTTCATTTGTTATTTTTCATGCATTTACTAATTATTTTGAGCTATAAGACCATGAAGTTGAAAAGCATTTGAAATGAACTCTGAAAAGGTTCCAAGTTGGCATGGTATCATCATTTCACCCACATAGCATGTGCGAGAAAGTTGAGAAGGTTACAGCAAAAACTGGATGCACTTCGTGTACAAAACGGACAATCTCTTTCAAAGTATCAGGGTTTCATACGGAAACACGTTTGTTATAAAGGGATTTCATTTTATTGAACTTATTTCAACTCCATAGTTTTTCTGTGTTCAAAATGCACGATTCAAAGCCACATCATCAATTTACAACCCTTTCTGACTTCATTAATTATTTTTCATGCATTTACTGATTATTTTGAGCTATAAGACCATGAAATTGAAAAGCATTTCAAATGAACTCTGAAAAGGTTCCAAGTTGGCATGGCATCATCATTTCAACCACATAGCATTTGCGAGAAAGTTGAGAGGGTTACAACAAAAACAGGATGCACTTCATGTACAAAACGCACAATTGGAGAAGAGATTGACCGGCTCCTTGCAGCCGGCTTCATCCTGGAGGTTTTCCACCCGGACTGGTTAGTAAATCCAGTACTGGTGTTGAAGAAGAACAACACCTCGCGAATGTGTATCCACTACACAAGCCTGAATAAGGCATTTCCGAAAGACCCTTTCGTCTTGCCCCGGATAGATCAAGTGATCGACTCCACAGCCGGATGCGAACTGTTGTCGTTTCTGGATGCTTATTCCGGCTACCATCAAATCAAGATGGATCCAGTTGATCGTTTGAAGACCTCCTTCATCACGCCCTTTGGGGCCTACTGCTAGACCACCATGATGTTCGGTCTGAAGAACGCTGGTGCGACATTCCAACGCTGCATGCAGCAGTGCTTACTGCCACAGATTGGCAGAAACATCCACGTCTATGTGGATGACATCATCGTCAAGACCAAGCAGCACTTCAGCCTCTTCGACGACTTGCGGGAAACGTTCGTGAACCTGCGCGAGTACAAGATCTGGCTCAACCCGGAGAAGTGCGTCTTTGGGGTTCCAGGCGGCAAGCTCTTGGGGTTCTTCGTCTCCGCTCACGGCATCGAAGCGAACCCCTAGAAAATTGGCACCATCGAGCGGATGGTGAAGCCGGCTCGAATCCTAGAAGTCGAAAAGTTCGCCGGCTGCCTGGCGTCCCTTAGCCGGTTCGTCAGCCAGCTCGGCAAGAAGGCCCTTCCACTCTATCAGCTCATGAAGAAGACAACGAAGTTCGAGTGGAACGACTAGGCGGACGAAGCCTTCCGCGACCTCAAGCGGGTCATCTCGAGCCTGCCAATCTTTGTAGCCCCGGCTGAAAGGGAACCCATTCTCATATACATTGCAGCGACCACTCACGTGGTTAGTGTAGTGCTGGTAGTTGAACGCAAGGAGGAGGGAAAGGTACTATTAGTGCGACGCCCTATCTACTACCTCAGCAAGGTGTTGTCCGCCTCCAAGCAAAACTACCCCCACTACCAGAAAACGTGTTATGGTGTTTACCTTGCGGCAAACAAGTTGAAGCAATACTTCCAAGAGCATGCCGTCACTGTGGTGAGCACTGCTCCACTTTCGGAAATCATGGGCATCCGCGACGCGACCGACCGGATTGCCAAGTGGTCCATCTCCATGGCTGACCACGACATCCGCTACGAGACTTGCACTTCCATCAAGTCTTAGGTGGTGGACGACTTCCTTGTCGACTGGGCTGAAACCTAGTCTGAGCAGCCGCCTCCAGAATCCACTCATTGGCGGATGCACTTCGATGGCTCGAAGATGCGAACTGGTTTGGGAGCCGGCATTGTCTTGACGTCTCCGAAAGGAGACCAGCTCAAGAGTGCTCTCCAGATTCACTTCGCCGCCTCCAACAACGTCGCCCAGTATGAAGCACTCGCTCACGGCCTCCGGCTTAACAAGGAGATTGGCATCCGACGGCTCCTTTGCTTCGGCGACTCAGACCTCGTGGTGCAGCAAGTCTCTGGCGAATGGTATGCCAGGGACGCAAACATGGCGAGCTACCGCTTCCTCATCCAGCAGCTCAACGGCCCTTTTGAGGGTTGCGAGTTTCACCACGTTCCCAGGGCGGACAACGAGGCGGCTGATACATTGGCCAAGATTGGCTCCACAAGACAAGCCATTCCACCCAGCGTCTCCCTCGAACAGCTGCACAAGCTGTCCATCAAGCCGTCTCCAGAGTTAACATAAATTTTTGTGCCGGCTGATCCCTCGGCGCAAGCGCTGTCGGCTACGCCAGCTGCGCTGGCTACAACTCCTGTGCTGGCTACACTGGAGCCGCCGACTCCATTTGCGGCACTGACTACAACCACTTCGCCGGCTACGACTACTTCGCCAGCTACAAGAACAAATCCGGCTCCGCCAAGCCTCGAATCCTGTCGCCTCGACACCCAGTGGGTGGACGTCATGGAGGTAGACGACGAGCCGGCTGCCACGACGGCATTAGAGAAAGAGATTCTCGAGCCAGTGACTGCTTCATCAAGCGCCGGGGCTGCATAAGTCCCTAAAAATCAGGTCGAGACGGAGCCAACCCTTGTGTTGGCTCCGTCGTGGGTTCAACCCATCCTGGCCTTCCTTCTTCGCGGCGAGCTTCCTCAAGAGGAGGCGGAGGCAAGGCAGATCCAGCGTCGATCTGTAGCCTACGCTATCGTCAATCGTGAGCTGGTTCGACGTACTGTGACTCACGTTTTCTAGCGCTGCGTCGAATCAGAAAAGGGACACGAGATCCTGAGAGACATTCACCACGGGGAGTGCGGGCATCATGCCGCCTCTAGAACCCTGGTGGACAAGGTGTTCCTCCATGCTGGCGCACGGCCCTCGGGGAGGCCGTGGACATGGTGAACAAATGTCAGGGCTGCCAACGCTTTAGCGCGCAGACCCACATGCCGCCTTCGGCCCTCAAAACCATCCCCTTGTCATGGCCTTTCGCCGTCTGGGGGTTGGACATGGTGGGGCCATTCAAGACGGCTCGCGGTGGCATGACTCATCTCTTGGTGGCCATCGATAAATTTACCAACTGGATCGAGGCTAGACCCATCAAGAAGCTTGACGGCCCCACGGCCATCAGGTTCATTACGGACATCTCTGTCCGATACGGCGTCCCCCACAGCATCATCACCGACAACGGAACCAACTTCACCAAGGGTGCTTTGGCGCTCTACTGCTGCAAGGTAGGCATCCGGCTCGACTTGGCATCGGTGGCACACCCCTAGTCCAACGGCCAGGTGGAGAGCGCCAACGACATAATCCTGGCCGGCATCAAGCCAAGACTGGTGGCACCACTCGTAAGATCAGCCGGCTGCTGGCTTGAAGAGTTGTCGGCAGTACTGTGGAGCCTCCGCACCACGCTCAACCGGTCAACCGGCTTCACACCATTCTTTCTGGTACATGGGTCCGAGGCTATCATCCCTACGGATATCGAGTTCGACTCAACTCGGGTCACCTTATACATAGAAAGAAAAGCGAAGGAGGCAAGAGAAGACGACGTCGATCTGCTTGAGGAGGCACGGGACCTAGCCTTGAGGCGGACGTCAATCTATCAACAGAAGCTGAGGTAGTACCACAACAAGAAAATCGAGCCTCTCTCTTTCAGAGAGGGGGACTTGCTGCTCAGAATAATCCAACAAACGGCCGGCCAGCACAAGCTCTCATCCCCATGGGAGGGGCCCTTCATCATCAGCAGGGCATTGCATAACAATGCATACTACCTGTTCGATGCCCAGAAGCCAAGGAAGCGCAAGACGGATGACTCCGGACAAGAGAAGGAACGTCCATGAAATGCGGTGTTACTTGGCCCGTTCTATTGCTAAGAAGGCAAGTAACAAAAATGGAAAGAGCATGCACATATGTATCTTCCTCCCTCTTCGGGATTTCCAATGAATACAAATGGGTGTTTCAAGTCGATGCTTGAAGCATACCTCTTTTGGGTTCATACTAGAGTCTTCACACATTCTGTGCGTCCCTTGGTCCGGCTTCAACGGTCTCGGGGGCTTGCTAGCCACCTGAACGACTACCTTAGATGTAGAAGAACATATAGTGTACGCCGGGTCGAACCCTGGCCGTCTCGTAACAGCTACAGACCGGCTCCCGGCTGTCCGCCTAGCGAGGCGGCACCAGGTAAGGCCTGCTGCGCGAAAAGTTCAAACTACAAAAAGGGTGGCCGGCTCGGGTTGGTTTGATCCTTTTATTGATATTATTCTAGCCGGCCTTTGCTAGTTTGTGTTTGAATCTTTAAGTGTTGATGGCTTCGAAAAATCTAAGTACAATATTCCCAAAGGCAGAAGCGTCGACCCAGTCACAGACCGGCTCCCGGCTGTTGGGCTGGCGGGGTAGATGCTAGAGGGAGTAAAGGGGTTGGAGAAAACAAGTCAAGCAGGAATCAAAAGATGAAAACATAAAACAACAGCATGGCATTACGAATTTAATGGAGAATTCATACATTCAAAAGCATTGGCCCACGACCGAAGTTCATTACACACCCAAGTGGGTGGAACTGTTGGACTGACAATATATTGCAGACAACCAAAACAAAAACAGGAATGGCTAAGGGGAGGCGGCCTCGTCCGTTGCCCCGGCTGCTGCTCTTGAAGTGGTGGCTTCACCATCGCTGGCTGCTCCCGAGGCGGTGGCGCCATCTCCTCCACGAGAGTTTCCGGCTCCGTCCTTGGCGGAGTTGGCATACGCCTCGCCGTTAGAGGCGGCGTCTTTCTCCTCATGGGCCGTTTCGTTGGAGCTTCCATTAGCGCCATAAGGCTGAAGACCATGCATATCCTCTGGGACCACGTTGTCGTCTTCACCCTGCTCCATGTTGAGCTCATCCCAGGCGGCGTACGAGGCGATGTCGGTGGCCCTCACACGCAGTTGTTCCTCCACGGCCTGCATCTCCCCCTCCGAGCCGTCGCGCTGTGCGACGAGCTAGCCCAAGTCCAGGTTCCGGTACCAGGACTTGGCCAAGCGGAGGGCCATGTAGGCTCCAGCATGCGCGGCTGAGGCACGCCAGGTGTCAAGGCGATCGTGCCGGCCGCAAGCCAGCGGGGGAGCTGTCTCATCAACGCTGGCTCAACGACGTTGGGCCACAGAGCCTTTATCATCGACGAGCCTGCGCTCTGAAGCCGCTCCACATGTTCGACAAGGGCAGGCAGGCGGGCTCTGAGGCCCAAGCCAATATCATCCATGCTCCAGCCGGCAGTTACTTCTACCTCGTGCCCGGCAACGCGACGCGCCTCGCAGCTGACCTCGATAGTCGTTTCAGCCGCTTCCCATGTATCAGGGAAGAATCCTAGGATAGGGCAAGGGGTGCGAAGAAGAATAAGAGGAGGAAGCAGAAAATAAGAAAATTCAAGACAAAATAAAAAGGACTTACTGTCGAAATGGCTGTCAGTCTCGTGGGCATTCTCCAGGGCCTCGAGCTCCCGCACCTTGCTCGCTTGAGTTGCGCGGGAGACTTCTTCATGGAGGGACGTGACCATCTCCATCGCCTTGGCCACCTGCGCCTGCCTCTGGATCAAGAGTTCCTCCTTATCCTTCAGGGCAGCGTCCTTGAGCTTCATCTCCTCAAGATGTGCCATCTTGAGACCCTCCGTGTCGGCAGCATCGGAGTCGTCCTTCTCCCGCATGGGGGCGCGTAGCTGCTCTTGCTCAGCCTGGCGGGCCGCCTCGAGGTCCTTCTTCTCCGTCTAGAGAAGCGCCAGCTACTGCTGGAGCCGTTGGTTGATAACCCACAAGTATAGGGGATCGCAACAGTTTTCGAGGATAGAGTATTCAACCCAAGTTTGTTGATTCAACACAAGGGGAAGCCAAAGAATATTCTCGAGTATTATCAGTTGAGTTGTCAATTCAACCACACCTGAAAGACTTAGTATTTGCAACAAAGTATCAGTAGCAAAGTAGTGTGATAGCAACAGTAGCAACGGTAACAGTAGCAGCAGCGACAGCAATAGCGACAGAGTAACATTAGCAGAAGTGACAACAATAGTGACACAGTAATAGTAGCAGTAGTAACAGCAGTAGCGACAGAGTAACAGTAGCAGCAGTGACAGCAGTAGCGGCAAAGTAACGTAGCAAGGACCAGTAGGAAAAACTCGTAGGCATTTGATCGATGATAGATAATTATGCCGGATAATATTCATCATGCAACAGTTATAACACGGAGAGTTATGTAACTAGCTCCAGTTCGTCAATGTAATGTAGGCATGCATTCGGCATATAGTCACACGTGCTTAGGGAAAAGAACTTGTATGACATCTATTGTCCATCCCTCCCATGGCAGCGGGGTCCTAATGGAAACTACGGGATATTAAGGTTCTCCTTTCAATAGAGAACCGGAACAACGCATTAGCACTTAGTGAATACATGAACTCCTCATACCATGGTCATCTGCGGGAGTGGTTCCGGCTATTGTCACTCCGGGGTTGCCGGGTCATAACACATAGTAGGTGACTACAACTTGCAAGATAGGATCAAGAACACACATATATTGAGGAGAATATAATAGGTTCAGATCTGAAATCATGGCACTCGGGACCTAGTGACAAGCATTAAGCATGGCAAAGTAGTGGCAACATCAATCTCAGAACATAGTGGATACTAGGGATCAATCCTTGTCAAAACTAACTTGATTACATGATAGATCTCATCCAACCCATCACCGTCCAGCAAGCCTACGATTAGATTACTCACAAACGATGAAGAGCATCATGGAATTGGCGATGAAGAAAGGTTGGTGATGACGATGGCGACGATCTCCCCTCTCCGGAGCCCAGAACGGACTCCAGATCTGCCCTCCAGAGGAAGAACAGGTGGTGGCGGCGCGTGCGTATCGTAAAACGCGAAGAACTCTTCTCCTTGATTTTTTTTCCGGATGAGCTCTGAGGGCCCCACAAGCCTGCTAGTCGCGGCCAGGGGGTCCCGCGCCTGGTGGGCTTATGGGCTCCTCGCTCTACCCCTGCCGTTTATTCTTGCGCCAGTATTTTTATATATTCCAGAAAAAGTCCTCATAATTTTCCAAGTCATTCCGAGAAGTTTTATTTTTGCGCGAAAACAACACCATGGAAATTCTGCTGAAAAGAGTGTTAGTCCGGGTTAGTTCCATTCAAATCATGGAAATTAGAGTCCAAAACAAGGGCAAAAGAGTTTGGAAAAGTAGATACGACGGAGACGTATCACTGGTCCACCTCACGCAATGCGTCCCGCTCCGTGACGGCCTCGCCCAGCCGGACCTGAAGATCGGCAACCTAGCCGTCAGCCGCCTGGTTCTGATCCCGCGGCGTGTTATATGCTCGCACCTAGGCATCGTAAAGGTCCTACGAGCAAAGCAAAGAACAAGAAAAATAAGATTCGGCTCGGTTAGTTCATAACCGGCCTGATTCTTGGGGGCTACACCAAGTGGGTGCGCTAGCGCGCCCCCACTAAAAAAGCAAAGACAAGGGATAAGCTCGAAGAGATTTGGCCCAGCCAATGCTTGGCCGGCCCGATTCTCGGGGGCTACACCCAGTGGGTGCGGTGGCGCGCCCCCACTGATTCAAGAGTAGAAGAAAAATTCAAAACCAAGACGAGGAAGATGCAAAGGATAAAGCACTCACCCTGGTGTGCTCCTCCAGGCGCTCCAGATCGCTGTCCGCCAAGCGGGCCGCCTACTTCACCTTGTATCGACTGTTGGCAAGCAGCGACACCAGCTCCGGGACGCCATGAAGCACGGTTCCGGCGGGCAGCGTCTTTTGTTCAAGGTTGGCCCACCGCCAAGCCTTCATAGGCCGGCTCCTGGCGCTGGGGCCGGCTCCTAGAGCAACCGGGCCATGGCTGGAGACGACGATGGTGCCATCTACGGGCATCTGATTGGCGACCGGCTCCATCGACGCCCCAGTCGGCGTTGTCTCCGAAGCGGGACGTGGATTGGCCACGTTCGGCGCATCCATGGCCACCTCTGGCGCCTCCAGGTTCAACTCCGGTGCATCGGCCGCCGCCTCGGCCTATGGCGTTTCAGGGATCTCCTCAAGGTCCACTGGGCAGAGGCGTCCGGCTCGGACGGCATGGCCGCCTCGGCCCTCCGGGTATGCCTTGGGGATGCGTCACTAGCTGGCTCCTCCACGCGAGCACGCGTGGAGGGGTCATGTCTAGCCTCTGTATGCCTCTTCGTGGGCTTCACAGCCCGGCTGGGCTGAGATCGGCCCTCGGCCATCTTCTTGGCCGCCACCTCCCAGCAGCGGGCGGATTGTTCTTCAATAGCCTTCTGGGCAGCGTCAACCGCTGCCCAGCTGGCTCGCTCAGCGGCGGAAGCGGTATCTTCCTCCACGTCCTCCGCCTCCATGCCAAGTATCACTTTGAGAAACCTATCTTCACGCGAGACAAAGCAAAACAGACTGAAAAGGAACCCTTACCCCGCAATGATGGGCACCTGCCTCCGCAATGATGGGCATCGACAAGACCGGCTGTCTCGGACGCATGGCAGCGACCACGCGTCAGGGGTTGGCTGGTGAACTCTTCCATCCCATCGGAGTCTTCCTCGAAGGCTGCACCAGATAAAGAGGGCGGTGTCTCATCATCATCCGTCCATTCAACAATGGAGGGCTTCAAATGCTCACCAGACGGCTCAGAGCCCTCCGACTCCAGTGCATCCTCCGAAACCTCGGAGGCGACAGAACGCGGCCCGATCATGCCCTCGTCCTCGATCTTCGAGGCGTCGGACGTCACCACGTCGGCGACAGGCGGGTTGAGCGCTTGCAAGTTCTCGAACAGCTGTGCAATGGAGTCGGCGGCCGGCTCAAAAAGAAGATCGACTACTTCAAAAAATGACAAGAACAACATCGACAAGAGTGCTTACCATCGAAGGCGGTTGGGCCCTGTCGTAAGGGACTATCCCCCACTCCCAGTTTCCAGTATCATATATGCGGGCGGTGGAGATCTGGTTCACGCCCCGAGCCACCGCGCTGCTGTGAAGTTCTTGGTGGAGAGCCGGCAGGGATCATACCGGTTGCCCATCTGATAAACCAGATGGGGCCGCCTCCACAGGGGCAGGATCCTGAGGGTGATCATGGTGGTAAGTAGGTCGTGGCCCAGGAGGTTGCGATTCGTCAAGCTGTCAAGGTAGGCGCCCATCTGCGCCACCTCGGGGATCGGCTTCACCTATTTTGCTTGCCAATTCAGCTTCGCCATCGGAGGCTCGATGGCGAAGGGAGGCATGTTGAGGGCGTCGTGTGCGAGGCTGGCGTTCTTCACACAGAAGAAGCCTTTCTGCCACTTCTTGATGGATTCTTGCAGTGGCAACTGGGGGAAGCCAGACTTCGACCGATGGTGCACCAGTGTGGCTCCGCACGGCGTCATCGGGCGAGGGCCGTCGAGCTTATCCAACTCGGCCTTGTCCATCTTCTTGGACTGCTGCTTGAGGAAGAACTGGCTCTGCCACAGGTCGAGGCGGGGCTCGATCCTCATGAATCCCTCGCACAAGACGACGAACGAAGCAAGTTGGAGAATGGCGTTCGGCGCCAGGTGGTGCGGCTGCAGGCCGAAGAAAGTGAGAAAGTTGGAGAAGAAAGTGGTCGCCGGAAGCCCGATTCCCCAGTAGAAGTCCTTGTCGAACACGACGATCTCTCCCTGTTGCGGTGTATGTGCAGCCTCAGCTTCGGGGATCCGCACCGTCACGAGAGAGGCCGGAGGCAACATACAGCGGTGTCGAAGTGCCTCGATGTGGTCGTCGCAAATCTCGCTGCCAAGCCAAGCCCTGTTGGACTGGCCCTTCTTCGAGGAGGACCCGCTCGCCATGACTGTGGGCAACAGACGCTTGGGAAGCCTTGTGGCGACGGGTGGCGCGACGGCGACGGAGAGGATGAAGACGAAGACAGATGGTTTCTTTATCTCTGGGCTCAGGGAGGAAGATGGTGTTGATGCGAGGCGAGAGGGGGGCGAATGTCCTCCTTTGTACCCCCGTGCCCCATTTAAACCCCATGAAGGATCGTGGGGAGGGGATCCGGTGCGTACAAGACCCCACTAATCCCGTTTATTACTAGCGATAACGCTTCCCGAGACCCAACCATCACGGAGTAAATCCGTAGAGGATCCTCCGCACAGGGGACTAGGGGGCGTCGTGGCAGGACCCAGGGCCCAGTCCCATCACCTGCGTAAACCATCATCACGTCAGGCCGGGCCTACCACGTGGCACGATTCACGCGGCCTACGATGAAGCCGAGGCGTCGCTTGGAAGCCAGCCGGCGTCCTCTGCCACAGGGGGCGGCAGGAATACAACAACAAACAATCAAGCCAGTGTGGCCACCCACTACAAAGCGGCAGGCCTCCCCAGCTTCGGTGACTACTGTCGGGGGGATAACCCCGGGGTAGGCTCAGCGAGCCTGCTCCTTTACCTTCAGCCAAGAAGGAATAACCAGAATGATTCTACAAGGCCCAAGTGCCCTGGCCGGCTAGGAAGCACCTACGGCTGGGGGGCGAGGCGGCCAACTCTCTGGCCGGCCACGAAGCACCTACCGGCTAGAGCGAGACGGCTACCTCCCCCTGACCGCCTAGGCCAAGCCAGCCGGCTAGGGGCGAGGCGGCCATGCCGAGGCCGGCTAGTCAAGCAAGCTAGCCGGCTGGGGACCTGAAGTCACATCAGACCGTAGGTCATGACGAGACCCTACGGTTAAAGGTGGCTACGCGTCAGCAAAGGTACTAGATCGGGGTGCACGGCAGGTACCAGCATCAGCGGCCAAGCCGCTGACCTCCTCCGGCTCTGATCCATCACCGTGCATAGTGTCGGCCCGTCAAACTGCCACTCCATTACTGCACTCGGCGTGGGAACAGTGGAGACGGCTGTACTGTTTGCCCACGACAAATCTCGTTGGACGACGTTGGACGTACAACATGTGTCCTGCGTCAACCTTAGCGAGAACCTTATTGGATAGCCGGCGGGTCCCACAGCCATATGGGACCTCGCAGACGGCGGGCCCCTCGAGCGACAAGACAAGATCCCCATGGGCCCCCTGGCCAGCCGACGAGGCTGCCAGCCGGGTCCCATTCCTGTACCTTTTATCCATATTGTAGGTCGGTGGGTTCGTCTATAAACCCCCCCCCCCCCGCCCCCCTCCATGCAGGAGGTTGGTCAACTTAGCACACGCACCAACCACATAGGAGAGGCAGACGCGAGCCAGCAGCTCCTTCTTCCTCCTCCAAAATACAGCTCCAGGAGCACTTTGTAGTCCCATTCGTACATCGTACACACCGGCAGGATTAGGGTTGTTATCTCTAAGGAGATCCATGAACCTGGGTACATCGTGCATTCCATGCTTGTACCAACCTCGTTCCCAGCACCCTCCGGTGCCACTTCGGTTCCCACCATCTTTAGCCTACCCAATGGCTTATGTTGTGAGTGAACACCGACAAAGAGATCACCCGGCTCCTTGCAGCCGGGTTCATCATGGAATTGTTCCACCTGTACTGGTTGGCAAACCCAACCCTGGTGCTGAAGAAAAAAAAGACCTGGCACATGTGCATCGAATACACCAGCCTCAATAAGGTGTGCCCAAAGATCTATTTGCCCTTCCTAAGCTCGATCAGGTGATCGAATCTACCGCGAGCTATGACTTGCTATCCTTCCTCGACGCATACTCAACCTTGACCCGAACGACCGGCTCAAGACCTCCTTCATCACCTCTTTCGGGGCCTACTGCTACATCACCATGTCGTTCGGCCTAAAGAATGCTGGGGCCACCTTCCAGTGCCGCATGCAGAAGTGCCTCCTGACCCAGATCAGCAGGAACATGCACGTGTACATGGACAACATCGTCATTAAGACCAAGAAGCACTTCAGCCTCCTCGAAGAACTCCGGGAGACCTTTGCCAACCTGCGTGAGTACAAGATCTGACTTAACTCGAAGAAGTGCGTGTTCGTTATCCTAGCTGGCCATCTCCTTTGTTTCTTTGTTTCCGCCCGTGGAATCGAAGCAAACCCGGAGAAGATCGAGGCCATCGAGTGTATGGCCAAGCCGGCCAAGCTGCCTGACGTCCAGAAGTTCGCCGACTTCCCTTGCCTCTCTCAGTCGGTTTGTCAACCGGCTGGGGGGGAGGCCTTGCCCCACTAATAGCTCATGAAGAAGATGGCGCCCTTCGAGTGGACCAACCAGGCGGACGAATTCTTCCGCGACCTCAAACGCATGCTCTCCACCACACCCATTCTTGTCGCACCAAAGGAGAAGGAGCCCATCCTCGCCTACATCGCAGCCAACACCCTCATGGTGAGCATCGTCCTGGTCGTGGAGTGGCTGGAGGAAGGCAGGGGCTGCCGGTGCGGCGCCCCATCTACTACTTAGCGAGTTCGTCTCCAACTCCAAGCAGAACTAACCCCACTACCAGAAGATGTGCTAGGGTGGGTACTTTGCCGCCATGAAGCTGATGTAGTACTTAGAGGAGCACACCATAACCGTGGTGAGCACGACTCCACTTTCACATATAATGGGCAACCGAGCCGCGACTGGCCGGATCGCCATGTGGGCCATCGCCATGGCTGACCATGACATTCGATATGAGACCCACACGACCATCAAGTGTCAAAATCTGGCCAACTTCCTAGTCGACTAGGCAGAGAACCAGTATGTGCTGCCTCCCCCGAATCGACGCACTGGCGCTTGCACTTCAACAACTTGAAGATGTACATCGGCCTAGGGGTCAGCATCGTCCTCTACACCCTGATGTCTACGCACGCTTCTATTCTTGTAGACTATGTTAGGCCTCCATGTTGGGGAACGTCGTATGGGAAACAAAAATTTTCCTACGCGCACGAAGACCTATCATGGTGATGTCCATCTACGAGAGGGGATGTGTGATCTACGTACCCTTGTAGACCGTACAGCAGAAGCGTTAGTGAACGCGGTTGATGTAGTGGAACGTCCTCACGTCCCTCGATCCGCCCCGCGAACAATCCCGCGAACCGTCTCGCGATCCGTCCCACGATCTAGTGCCGAACGGACGGCACCTCCGCGTTCAGCACACGTACAGCTCGACGATGATCTCGGCCTTCTTGATCCAGCAAGAGAGACGGAGAGGTAGATGAATTCTCCGACAGCGTGACGGCGCTCCGGAGGTTGGTGGTGATCTAATCTCAGCAGGGCTCCGCCCGAGCTCCGCAGAAACGCGATCTAGAGGAAAAACCATGGAGGTATGTGGTCGGACTGCCGTGGCAAAAGTTGTCTCAAATCAGCCCTAATACCTCAGTATATATAGGAGGGAGGGGGAGGGAAGAGGAAGCCTCAAACCCTCAAGGGTTGGCCGAAATTGGAGGTGGAGGAGTCCTACTCCAATCCTACTTGGAGTAGGATTCCACCTTCCCACTTGGAAACTCTTTCCACCTTGTGCTTTTTCCTTCTCAAACCTTATGGGCCTTAGTGGGAACTTATTCCAGCCCACTAGGGGCTGGTTTATATCTTCCCATAGCCCATGAGACCCCTTGGGGCGTGACAGCCCTCCCGATGGTCCCCGGCACCCCTCCCGGCACTCCCGGTACACTACCGATGAGCCCGAAACATTTCCGGTGACCAAAACAGGACTTCCTATATATCAATCTTTACCTCCGGACCATTCCGGAGCTCCTCGTGACGTCCGTGATCTCATCCGGGACTCCGAACAACATTCGGTAACCAACCATATAACTCAAATACGCATAAAACAACGTCGAACCTTAAGTGTGCAGACCCTACGGGTTCGAGAACTATGTAGACATGACCCGAGAGACTCCTCGGTCAATATCCAATAGCGGGACCTGGATGCCCATATTGGATCCTACACATTCTATGAAGATCTTATCGTTTGAACCTCAGTGCCAAGGATTCATATAATCCCGTATGTCATTCCCTTTGTCCTTCGGTATGTTACTTGCCCGAGATTCGATCGTCAGTATCCGCATACCTATTTCAATCTCGTTTACCGGCAAGTCTCTTTACTCGTTCCGTAATACAAGATCCCGCAACTTACACTAAGTCACATTGCTTGCAAGGCTTGTGTGTGATGTTGTATTACCGAGTGGGCCCCGAGATACCTCTCCGTCACACGGAGTGACAAATCCCAATCTTGATCCATACTAACTCAACTAACACCTTCGGAGATACCTGTAGAGCATCTTTATAGTCACCCAGTTACGTTGCGACGTTTGATACACACAAAGCATTCCTCCGGTGTTAGTGAATTATATGATCTCATGGTCATAGGAATAAATACTTGACACGCAGAAAACAGTAGCAACAAAATGACACGATCAACATGCTACGTCTATTAGTTTGGGTCTAGTCCATCACATGATTCTCCTAATGATGTGATCCCGTTATCAAGTGACAACACTTGCCTATGGCCAGGAAACCTTGACCATCTTTGATCAACGAGCTAGTCAACTAGAGGCTTACTAGGGACAGTGTTTTGTCTATGTATCCACACAAGTATTGTGTTTCCAATCAATACAATTATAGCATGGATAATAAACGATTATCATGAACTAAGAAATATAATAATAACTAATTTATTATTGCCTCTAGGGCATATTTCTTACAGTCTCCCACTTGCACTAGAGTCAATAATCTAGTTCACATCACCATGTGATTCCAACGAATCCAATACCCATATAGTTATGGGGCCTGATCACGTTTTGCTCGTGAGAGAGGTTTTATTCAACGGTTCTGAAACTTTCAGATTCGTACGTTCTTTACAAATCTTTATGTCATCTTATAGATGCTGCTACTATGTGCTATTCGGAAATGCTCCAAATATCTACTCTACTATACGAATCCGTTTCACTACTCATAGTTATCCGGATTAGTGTCAAAGCTTGCATTGACGTAACCCTTTACGACAAACTCTTTAACCACCTCCATAATCGAGAAAAATTCCTTAGTCCATTAGTTACTAAGGATAAATTTCGACCGCCGCTAGTGATTCAATCATGGATCACTCTCTGTACCTCTCAACATACTTTGAGTCAAGGCACACTTCAGGTGCGGTACACAGCATGGCATACTTTACATTCTACGGCTAAGGCATAGAAGACGACCTTCGTCTATTCTCTTTATTCTGCCGTGGCTGGGTTTTGAGTCTTACTCCAATTCACACCTCACAACGCAACCAAGAACTCCTTCTTTGCTGGTCTATTTTGAACTCTTTCAAAAACTTGTCAAGGCATGCATCTTGTTGAAACTTCTATTAAGCGCTTTCGATCTATCTCCATAGATCTTTGATGCTCAATGTTCAAGTAGCGTAATCCAGGTACTCCTTTGAAAACTTCTTTCAAACAACCTTGTATGCTTTACAGAAATTCTACATTACTTCTGATCCACAATATGTCAACCACATATACCTATCAGAAATTCTATAGTGCTCCCACTCACTTCTTTGGAAATACAAGTTTCTCATAAACCTTGTACAAACCAAAAATCTTTGATCATCTCATCAAAGTGTATATTCCAACTCCGAGATGCTTGCACCAGTCCATTGAAGGATCACTGGAGCTTGCATACTTGCTAGTATCTTTAGGATCGACAAAACCTTCTGGTTGTATCACATACAATGTTTGCTCAAGGAAACCGTCGAGAAAACGATGTTTTGACATCCTACGTGCAATATTTCATAAATAATGCATCAACAACTAACATAATTCTAACAGACTTTTTAGCATCACTACGAGTGAGAAAGTCTCATCATAGTCAACTGTTTGATCTTATCGAAAACACCTTTGCGACAAGTCGAGCTTTTCTTAATAGTGACTTATCACCATCATCATCTGTCTTCTTTTAAAGATCCATTTTTACTCAATAGTCCTATGACCATCAAGTAGTTCTACCAAAGTCTACACTTTGTTTTCACACATGGATCCTCTCTCGGATTTCACGGCTTCCAGCCATTTGTCGGAATCTGGGCCCACCATCGCTTTCTCCATAACTCGTAGGTTCACTGTTGCTCAACAACATGACCTCCAAGACAGGGTTACCGTACTACTCTGCAGCAGTACGCGACCTTGTCGACCTACAAGGTTTGTAGTAACTTGATTCGAAGCTCAATGATCATCATCATCAGCTTCCACTTCAATTGGTGTAGGCCCCACATAAACAACTTCCTGCGCCCTGCTACACATTGGTTGAAGTGATGGTTCAATAACCTCATCAAGTTCTACTACCCTCCCACTCAATTCTTTCGAGAGAAATCTTTCCTCGAGAAAGGATCAGTTTCTAGAAACAAACACTTTGCTTTCGGATCTGAGATAGGAGATGTACCCAACTGTTTTGGATACCCTATGAAGATGCATTTATCCGCTTTGGGTTCGAGCTTATCAGATTGAAACTTTTTTACATAAGTGTCGAAACCCCAAACTTTCAAGAAACGACAGTTTAGATTTCTCTAAACTTCAGTCTATACTGTGTCATCTCAACGGAAATACGCGGTGCCCTATTTAAAGTGAGTGCGGTTGTCTCTAATGCATAACCCATAAACGATAGTGGTAATTCGATAAGAGACATCATAGTATGCACCATACCAAATAGTGCGTGGCTATGACGTTCAGACACATCATCACACTATGATGTTCCAGGTGGCATGAACTGTGAAACAATTTCCACATTGTCTTAACTGTGTACCAAAACTCGTAACTCAGATATTCATTTCCATGATCATATCGTAGACAGTTTATCCTCTTGTTACGACGAACTTCACTCTGAAACGGAATTGAACTTTTCAACATTTTAGACTTGTGATTCATTAAGTAAATACTCCTGTATCTACTCAAATCGTCAGTGAAGTAAGAACATAATGATATCCACTGCGTGCCTCAGCACCCATTGGACTGCATACATCAAAATGTATCACTTCCAACAAGTTACTATCTTATTTCATCTCAATGAAAACAAGGCCTTGCTCATGTGGTATGATTCGCATGTCACTAGTGATTCGAAATCAGGTGAGTACAAAGATCCATCAGCATGGAGCCTCTTCATGCAATTTATACTAACATGACTCAAGCGGCAGTGCCACAAGTAAGTGGTACTATCATCATCAACTCGTATCTTTTGGCACCAATATCATGAACATGTGTAACACTACGATCGAGATTCAATAAACCATTGAAGGTGATTATTCAAAAAAATAGAGTAACCATTATTCTTTTTAAATGAATAATCGTATTGCAATAAACACGATCCAATCATGTTGATGCTTAACGCAAGCACCAAATAACAATTATTTAGGTTTAACACCAATCCCGATGGTAGAGGGAGCGTGCGACGTTTGATCATATCCATCTTGGAAACACTTCCAACACGTATCGTCACCTCGCCTTTAGCTAGTCTCAGTTTATGCCGTAGCTTTCATTTCGCGTCACTAATTACTTAGCAACCGAACCGGTATCCAATACCCTCGTGCTACTAGGACTACTAGTAAAGTACACATCAACATCATGTATATCAAATACACTTCTTTCGACTTTTGCCAGCCTTCTTATCTACCAAGTATCTTGAGTTGCTCCGCCTCAGTGATTGTTCCCCTCATTACAGAAGCACTTAGTCTCGGGTTTGGGTTTAATCTTGGGTCTCTTCATTAGTGCAGCAACTGTTTTGCCGTTTCACGAAGTATCCCTTCTAGCCCTTGCCTTTCTTGAAACTTAGTGGTTTTACAAACCATCAACTATTGATGCTCCTTCTTGATTTCTACTTTCGCAGTGTCAAACATCGCGAATCGCTCAAGGATCATTGTATGTATCCTTGATATGTTATAGTTCATCACGAAGCTCTCACAGCTTGGTGGCAGTGACTTTGGAGAACTATCACTATCTCATCTGGAAGATTAACTCCCACTTGATTCAAGCGATTGTCGTACTCAGACAATCTGAGCACATGCTCAACGATTGAGCCTTTTCTCCTGTGCTTTGTGGACAAAGAATCTTGTCGGAGGTCTTGTACCTCTTAACAAGGGCAAAAGCATGAAATCACAATTTCATCTCTTTAGAACATCACTTATGTTCCGTGACGTTTCAAAACGTTTTCGGTGCCTTGCTTCTAAGCCATTAAGTATTTTGCACTGAACTATCGTGTAGTCATCAGAAACGTATATGTCGGATGTTCACAGCATCCACAGATGACGCTCGAGGTGCAGCACACCGAGTGGTGTATTAAGGACATAAGCCTTCTGTGCAGCAACGAGGACAATCCTCGATTTTACAGACTTAGTCTACAAAGTTTGCTACTATCAATTTTCAACTAAATTTTCTCTAGGAACATATAAAAACAGTAGAGCTATAGCGCAAGCTACATCGTAATTCGCAAAGACCATTAGACTATGTTCATGATAATTAGTTCAATTAATCATATTACTTAAGAACTCCCACTCAAAAAGTACATCTCTCTAGTCATTTGAGTGGTACATGATCCAAATCCACTATCTCAAGTCCGATCATCACGTGAGTCGAGAATAGTTTCAGTGGTAAGCATCTCTATGCTAATCATATCAACTATATGATTCATGCTCGACCTTTCGGTCTCATGTGTTCCGAGGCCATGTCTGCACATGCTAGGCTCGTCAAGCTTAACCCGAGTGTTCCGCGTGCGCAACTGTTTTGCACCCGTTGTATGTGAACGTTGAGTCTATCACACCCGATCATCACGTGGTGTCTCGAAACGACGAACTGTAGCAATGGTGCACAGTCGGGGAGAACACAATTTCGTCTTGAAATTTTAGTGAGAGATCACCTCATAATGCTACCGTCGTACTAAGCAAAATAAGGTGCATAAAAGGATTAACATCACATGCAATTCATAAGTGACATGATATGGCCATCATCACGTGCTTCTTGATCTCCATCACCAAAGCACCGGCACGATCTTCTTGTCACCAGCGTCACACCATGATCTCCATCATCATGATCTCCATCAACGTGTCGCCATTGGGGTTGTCGTGCTACTCATGCTATTACTACTAAAGCTACGTCCTAGCAAAATAGTAAACGCATCTGCAAGCACAAACGTTAGTTATAAAGACAACCCTATGGCTCCTGCCGGTTGCCGTACCATCGACGTGCAAGTCGATATTAACTATTACAACATGATCATCTCATACATCCAATATATCACATCACATCGTTGGCCATATCACATCACAAGCATACCCTGCAAAAACAAGTTAGACGTCCTCTAATTTTGTTGTTGCATGTTTTACGTGGTGACCAAGGGTATCTAGTAGGATCGCATCTTACTTACGCAAACACCACAACGGAGATATATGAGTTGCTATTTAACCTCATCCAAGGACCTCCTCGATCAAATCCGATTCAACTAAAGTTGGAGAAACCGACACTTGCCAGTCATCTTTGAGCAAAGGGGGTTACTCGTAACGATGAAACCAGTCTCTCGTAAGCGTACGAGTAATGTCGGTCCAAGCCGCTTCAATCCAACAATACTGCGGAATCAAGAAAAGACTAAGGAGGGCAGCAAAGCGCACATCACCGCCCACAAAAACTTTTGTGTTCTACTCGAGAAGACATCTACGCATGAACCTAGCTCATGATGCCACTGTTGGGGAACGTCGTATGGGAAACAAAAATTTTCCTACGCGCACGAAGACCTATCATGGTGATGTCCATCTACGAGAGGGGATGTGTGATCTACGTACCCTTGTAGAACGTACAGCAGAAGCGTTAGTGAACGCGGTTGATGTAGTGGAACGTCCTCATGTCCCTCGATCCGCCCCGCGAACAATCCCGCGAGCCGTCCCGCGATCCGTCCCACGATCTAGTGCCGAACGGACGGCACCTCCGCGTTCAGCACACGTACAGCTCGACGATGATCTCGGCCTTCTTGATCCAGCAAGAGAGACGGAGAGGTAGATGAGTTCTCCGACAGCGTGACGGCGCTCCGGAGGTTGGTGGTGATCTAATCTCAGCAGGGCTCCGCCCGAGCTCCGCAGAAACGCGATCTAGAGGAAAAACCGTGGAGGTATGTGGTCGGACTGCCGTGGCAAAAGTTGTCTCAAATCAGCCCTAATACCTCAGTATATATAGGAGGGAGGGGGAGGGAAGAGGCAGCCTCAAACCCTCAAGGGTTGGCCGAAATTGGAGGTGGAGGAGTCCTACTCCAATCCTACTTGGAGTAGGATTCCACCTTCCCACTTGGAAACTCTTTCCACCTTGTGTTTTTTCCTTCTCAAACCTTATGGGCCTTAGTGGGAACTTATTCCAGCCCACTAGGGGCTGGTTTATATCTTCCCATAGCCCATGAGACCCCTTGGGGCGTGACAGCCCTCCCGATGGTCCCCGGCACCCCTCCCGGCACTCCCGGTACACTACCGATGAGCCCGAAACATTTCCGGTGACCAAAACAGGACTTCCTATATATCAATCTTTACCTCCGGACCATTCCGGAGCACCTCGTGACGTCCGTGATCTCATCCGGGACTCCGAACAACATTCGGTAACCAACCATATAACTCAAATACGCATAAAACAACGTCGAACCTTAAGTGTGCAGACCCTACGGGTTCGAGAACTATGTAAACATGACCCGAGAGACTCCTCGGTCAATATCCAATAGCGGGACCTGGATGCCCATATTGGATCCTACACATTCTATGAAGATCTTATCGTTTGAACCTCAGTGCCAAGGATTCATATAATCCCGTATGTCATTCCCTTTGTCCTTCGGTATGTTACTTGCCCGAGATTCGATCGTCAGTATCCGCATACCTATTTCAATCTCGTTTACCGGCAAGTCTCTTTACTCGTTCCGTAATACAAGATCCCGCAACTTACACTAAGTCACATTGCTTGCAAGGCTTGTGTGTGATGTTGTATTACCGAGTGGGCCCCGAGATACCTCTCCGTCACACGGAGTGACAAATCCCAATCTTGATCCATACTAACTCAACTAACACCTTCGGAGATACCTGTAGAGCATCTTTATAGTCACCCAGTTACGTTGCGACGTTTGATACACACAAAGCATTCCTCCGGTGTTAGTGAATTATATGATCTCATGGTCATAGGAATAAATACTTGACACGCAGAAAACAGTAGCAACAAAATGACACGATCAACATGCTACGTCTATTAGTTTGGGTCTAGTCCATCACATGATTCTCCTAATGATGTGATCCCGTTATCAAGTGACAACACTTGCCTATGGCCAGGAAACCTTGACCATCTTTGATCAACGAGCTAGTCAACTAGAGGCTTACTAGGGACAGTGTTTTGTCTATGTATCCACACAAGTATTGTGTTTCCAATCAATACAATTATAGCATGGATAATAAACGATTATCATGAACTAAGAAATATAATAATAACTAATTTATTATTGCCTCTAGGGCATATTTCCAACACTCCAAGCGTAGAGGTTTGTACGACAGCAACAATTTCCCTCAAGTGGATGACCTAAGGTTTATCGAAGTCAGTGAAGTAGAGGTTGAAGATGGTTTCTCTCAAGCAACCCTGCAATTAAGAAAGAAGAAGTCTCTTGTGTCCCCAACACACCTAATACAATGGTAAATTGTATAGGTGCACTAGTTCAACGAAGAGACGGTAAAATATGGATGATAGGTGTGGCAAAGCAAGGTAATATATATCTGTAATAAAAATTACAGAAAGGTAGCAAGTGACAAAGGTGAGCATAAATGGTGTAACAATGGTGATAAACAAGGCCTAGGCTTCATAATTTCACTAGTGGCAACTCCCAACAACATTAACATAGTCTAATCACATGATACTTCCACTAAAACATGCAATGGTGACATACTCGGACGTCATTCCTTTGTGATCAAGATAGGACGAGAATTATGTAGGGCTACAAAAAGCACACCTCAGAGTTCGTAGTTCTCATCTATGGATTTCCCAATGTCACCGCGGACATCCAATGAGAGTACCACAATCACTACAACATATCTCAAGAATAGTCAAAGACAAGCACCAAGAGACTCTAAATCTTCAATCAATTCACAAAAGAGGGAATCACACATGAAAATATTCTTCTAATCCATGTCCAATAGACCGCTATCACCATGGTCTCAGGGATTAAGCTATATAAGATCAAGTGAGTACATCAATCCAATACATAGAAGAAGGGGAAACATCATGGAATCACCCTAGGTTAATGTAGCCTATGATCACAATCAAGATCAAATCATGGGAGAGAGAATTAACCACATATCTACTATAGAAGACCTCAGCCCCGAGGAGTAACTACTCCCACTTCATGGATGGAGGAAGCAACGTCGATGGAGATGAATCTGGGGGCACTTCCCCGTCCCGGCAGGATGCCGACACAGGAATTCTGGTCCCCCGAAACTTATTGGCGATGGCGTCGGAGATCGGAATTGCTTCTGGAGAAATGGGTTCCGGAATCAGGGTTTCCTCCACAGGGGTAAAAATAGGAGCCAAGGTAGGGCACCAGAGGGGGTGGGCCCCACCCAAGCAGCCTCCTCGCGCGGCCCTCCTTCAGCCGTCTGGAGTGTTCCGGAACACTGATTTTTTATATATTCTTTGTGGAATTTTTCGGGCACTGTAAATATGGTTATAAACCTGCAATTCATAGACATCAGCACACAGAAACTGGCACTGGGTCCACTGAGTTAGTATCTTAGTCCAAATATGTTCAAAAAGGTATGGAAGTGTACAAAACACATAGCAATACCACCCAAAACTTGCATGGAGCAAGCAGAAATTATAGATACGTTTGGGACGTATCAACATCCCCAAGTTTAATTCATGCTCGAGGACGAGCAGGTAAAAGTAAAGAAAGTAAGATATGCAATTCAAGTCAAGACAATAACAAGCAAGATTCTATATTTAGTATTTAAACTAGCAAAGTAAGAATATAAAGGTGCAAGTGGTCTCGCTGTCCATGACTCGAATGTCTCCAAATGGTGTTTGCGTGCAAGAAGTGGAAGATGGGTTTAGAGCATAAAAATAATATATAGTTTAATTGAGAACTCAATCTACTAACACTTCACACTTGGTCTCCTTCGATATATCTTGGGGGTGCATGGGGGCATCACCAAGCTTGAGCGCTTGACAGTCCTGGATCTTCTTTCATCATCTTCCATCGTATACTTGAAAACTCCCTTCATACGAAGCTCATCATAAGTTGATTGGAGTGGTTAGTACCCATAATAAAATATTTTTTCTCCACTGCAAAGAAATATTTTCCTGAAGAGATACTGTTTCTCAATATTGCCAAAAAGATTTTGCAAAGAAAAGGCAAGCTTAAGATTTGCAAAATAATGAAAATGCAAAACGTGGCAGAATCTGTGAAAAATAGACCTGCAGGTAGTAAATAATTTTTTCAGTGCCCTTCTGCAACTCAAATAAAAAAGATGAGAAGATACGCTAGAAAGTCAATTGTATAGGTCATACTGTCAAAAAAATTCAGATCAGAAAGATAATTTGGTGGTTTTTGGTGAATTTTTCCGTCAAGCAGACATAATCTATTTATGGATAGCATGTCACAACTTTTGAAATTTCTTGCAATCGGAGGCTAAAACTTGGCACAAAGCTTAAAAATAAAGATACAATGACGTTGCTACAGTAGTAACACACATGAATACCACTAAAAACTGAAAGTAAAAAACTCAAAGTAAAGATAACAAGGGTTGTCTCCCTAGAGCTCTTTCTTTATAGCCATAAAGATAGGCTTACGATTTTAATGATGCACTCAAAGGAATAAGAGTTGTAGAAAAAAAGAGAGCATCAAGAAGAAAATACCAACCACATTTAAGTCTAACATGCTTCCTATGCATAGGAATATTGCAATAGAATAATTCATTGAAGCACAAAGCAATAAGCATAGGTAGGAAAAAGAAGTGCAGCTTCAAAACCTTCGACATAAAGAGAGGGAACTTGATATTACTGAAATATCTATAAGAATATGTTCCCTTATCATAATAATTTTCAGTGGAATCATGAATAAACTCAACAATATAAGTATCACATAAAGCATTGTTACCATGATCCACATGGAATTCATGAAATGGGTAAAACTTGGAGTGAAAGAGAGACTCAATCTCTTCCCAATCCCGTAGGTGAGAATCATCTAGTAGCCTATACAATTCCAATCCTTTTCCTTTCAGTGGCAAGGCAAATAATTTCCTCATGACTCCATCTCTTGTCAAACCTGAAATCTTAAACAACTCACAAAGTTCTGTAAGTTTCAACAAATGAATACTAGGATTGACTGTTCCATCTCCTACATAAAAATCATTCCTAAGTATTTCAATTATCCTAAGTGGTATTTTGAATGGGATACATTCAGTAGGTGGAGGATACTTCTCTACCACGGGTGTGATAAAGTGGCCTTCCCAAACAGCGAACTAAGAGTGCAGTTTTCCATAAGCCTAACTAATGAAAATAAAAACAAGAAATGAAAAGATTTATTTGCAAGATCTAAAGATATACCTTGAAGCACTCACCTCCCCGACAACGGCGTGACAAATAGCTTGATGTCTACGCACGCTTCTATTCTTATAGACTATATTGGGCCTCCAAGCGCAGGGGTTTGTAGGACAACAGCAATTTCCCTCATGTGGATGATCTAAGGTTTATCAAACTCAGGGAGGTAGAGGTTGAAGATGGTCTCCCACATAGATACATCTCAAATTGTCCAAGACGGAAGCTAAAGAGGATGGCGACTCCCTCCTCCCACCTCCTACACCGGCGACTCCATGGCAATCTGGATTTCTAGCCGGCGTGCATCTCTCTCTCCCCGCTCATCAACTCAGGTGAACTCTCACGATCCTCTACGTGTTCTCTTTCATGGCCTGCATGGGTGGCTCCACGATGGATCTGGATTTTTCACTTGGTGCGGCTTTTGCGGATGATGTGTTCTCTTATTCTGGTTTTTCTGTGCACCCAATGGATCATTGTCAACCTTCCATCATGGTGGTCTCTTTTTGCTGACACGTTTTCCGTCTATCTGAGGATTCTGTAGCTGCAGCACTTGAGTGTGCCGTTGGGGGTTCGGCCATTGATCTTGTGGTCACTAAAGTCACGGACTCGGTTTTCTCGTTCACGGTTTCTTGCAAGCAAGTTGGTTTTCATATTCTGGCCTTGCGTTCTTATAAGTGCTCCAGTTTTAAGTGTTTCTTTCATATCTGGGGCAATGGTGGTACGAATTGGCGTCCAGAATTTACCCTATGGAGGAAACAATGTGATGCTAAATGGATTTTGGATAGCCCGTCTAAGAGGAGGGCAGCATTAGGTCTGATGACAATGTATTCCAGACCTCTTAAGTGCTCTCTTAAATTTGGATCATCTACACGCAAGAAACTATCTTTCGCAACTCTTCAGCAATATGAGTATTCCAAAGGTTACATATGTCCTTTCACCCAAGATGAGCTATTCTATTCCTCAGCAAGAGCGTGTTATTATCAATGCACCACCGCCGACTGAACTTTGGTGGACGACGGCGACGCCTCACATTTCTTTCGGGACAGTTTCTCAGCCGGTGTCACCCTCCGCATTTTCCAGCATTCATAATCATATCAGCGGAATAAACGACATTTACTCCTCTCTTCGTGCAGATACTGTTCCCCCTCCCCTTCGGGTGGGATTTCTGGTTCTTTCAAACTGGTGCCGTCCGATGGCTTAGTCAGTGGGCCTTGCTCTGATCAGTTTCCAACTAATCGGCCGACAGTAGCTTCATCTGCAAATGGGCCAGAGATTCCTGCCTCGCAAGAGGCGCGTCAGCTCTTCGATGATTTAATTAATGGCATGGTTCAGGAGATATTTTCTGGCACGATCTGTTTGAATTGTGGGCATCTAGCTCCCAACTACACGACTTCACGATATGCTCATTTATGTGTGATAATTGGCTTACTTGGAAATGTAAGGGCTCCACCACCTCCCTTGTCGCCGATTTCTCGGGATCCTCTACTGATCTTAGGGAAACCGCGCAACCTGCCGAACAGTTCTCCCTTTCTCGTTGCACTCATCACCTCCCATGACTCCATCTGAGCCACCGCTATTGACGCCACCTCTTCCTGCCATGCTTCCTAACATGGCCAACTTTGAGCTGGACTTGAGTGGTATGTCCCTCCAGGCTATCACATCATTGACGATGGCCCCAACCGTCGACCAAGGACGTTCATCACTCCGGCGATCCCCATTGCCCACAGAGATGAACAGTTTGTCATCGCAGAGGTGATGCCTGCCCCGCCTGCCGATCAAGTTGGTTAGGTACGACAGGATGTTGTTGATCTTTTGCACAACCGGGGTTTCCATGTTCGCTCCGCACAACCTTGGATTGCGGGGGTAGGTTTATTTGAGCTTAGAGATGTTGGAGAGGGCTTTGCTGCTGTCCAGATGGTTCCTCAGGACTTGGGGAACGATTCTTTCATTCGATTCATGCGACACAATGAG
Source organism: Hordeum vulgare subsp. vulgare (assembly GCF_904849725.1). Lineage (NCBI taxonomy): Eukaryota > Viridiplantae > Streptophyta > Magnoliopsida > Poales > Poaceae > Hordeum > Hordeum vulgare. The sequence continues at coordinate 261,745,342 of NC_058519.1, read as the reverse complement.
GGTGCAGGTTTTCGTGGCGCTGCTGGTTTTCGTCAGGGATGCTTGATGTTTTTGGGTGTGCCACTAGATTTCTGTAACACTGATGATCTTCATGCTGCGCTTAACATGTTTGGTGAATTCCACCATTGGGTCAGTGATGATCCATATCTTGTCCACTCCATTGTTTTTGCATCGTTCCCGGACGATTTTCTGGTTCCTCGAAGTGTTACTTTTTCTGAATATGCTCCTTGGGGTGGAGCAAGGGTTTCTTGGTCTGTGCCGCTGTTCATTCTGGGTGTAGCCTTTGCGGAGCAAATGCCCAACGATGAAGACCGCATGACCCTCAATGGCAACCCCCACCCGATGCCAGGTCAGCTTGAGAAGGATAATCTGCTCTTTGCTCTGCCACCCTACCCAACTCTAGGGTGGAACGATGTGGCGCCACCACCTCCAATGCCAGAGCCTCTAGTTCAGTAGGAAGAGGGCAGTTTGGGCTGGCAGGCTGAAGCTCCTGATGCCAAACCATCCGAACCTCAACAGGATCAAGAGTCCATGGTCATCGACCAACCAACCTCTTGCGATTCTGTTCAAGAGATTGTGGTTGTGGACCCCCAGCCGGACAATGCTGAAGCTGCTCGTGGTGTGCCCGCCAATGCTGCCGCTGCTGATCATGCCCCTCCCAATGAGGATGATGCTATCGATGATGCTCCTGAGGAGTTCAATCCACTGGCGATTGTTCCTTATGAGCAGCCTATCTTTAGGCCAGTCAACCTGCTGATTGGAGCAGTCCATGTTGCTTATCGACCTCCGTTGCGGCCTGTTGTATCATGGGTGTCGGGACCCCGATCCTAAGCCATAGGAATCTAGCCTGTAACCCATCGCATCCCTTTGTGGTCTCACGCACGGTTAACTCCACGGCTGCAGCCTTACCTTAGCCGGGACCGTTTGCGTCTTTTGACTCACGTATGCGATAGTATCGCTAGCAATCCAATGTCAAAGAACCCGGATCGACATGTCTAGTCATAAACCAAAGTGGCAGTACCGCACAAGGACATGCATACATGACCCAACAAAGCTGGTGTCGGTCACCGGCGAATGTAGACGAGTCGTAGCAAGCTACAAGGACTCCATTACATCGCGTGACATTTCCCCAAAGGGGACAGACACAGCAGCTAAGAAGGACACATGCCGGTCAACCAATGTGTCCGGAGCAGTAGCGAACTACCAAGGCTCGTTGGACCACAAAGGGGCATTTCCTTGTAAGGAGTGCTACTAAAGTTCACGACTAGGTAATCGAACCCCATACATATCAAGTACGACACACATACGCATGGCATACCGATATGTATAGATACATCGATGGCATCACAACATAACCATAAACATACAAGCTTTATTTAAGAGGCTCGGAAGAGCCACACACATAATATTACACATTAAGGGTCTCACGACCCATAATAGCAGTCATACAATACAAGCCAGCGGAAGAGTTATAAACTGTCTGGGTACAGACAGGGCAACTAGTAGGCACGTGGCCTGACTATACTACAGAGCCGACGTAGGGCCAGATCGTAGCTGGGACACCACCTACTCGTCGTCGTCGATGTCTACGAAGAACCCTCCATTAGGGTCATTAGCAACCTCTGCAACATTTATTAAGCAAACATGAGTACGAAGGTACTCAGCAAGACTTTAGGAGAACTAACTACTCATGCAAGGTATCAAAAGGTATTGTGGGGTTTCATGCGGAAAGCCAGCATTTGACTCGTGGCTAGACAACTTGCATTTTGAAATTAGTTTTGACAACTTGATTTCTCGCACACGAGTCCACTAACACCACAACAATACACTATCGTGGAATCATTCCGTCTCCATACGGAAATGCCGTCCACGACACTCACGCTTATCTTGACAATTTTATGAGTAGCCATTGAAGTTATCTATGAACAACATATGTCTCCAAGTAGTCCATATCCGCGGACGCGGCTATTCGAATAGATCATAACCCTGCAGGGGTGTACTTCGTCACACACGCTCCCGCCACTTATCGCCATGTGCACGTCATGCACCTCGGCAACCTTCAAGCGGAAGCCCAGCGAGGGGGTCGGCCACGACCGTTAACCACACTAGTACCTAGTCCAGGTTTATCGCCTATCTGAGAGTAACCCGTACGGAAGTCCGGCCGAGGTTTCCGCAACGGCCTCAAACGATGTGCGCAGGTTTCCCAAGCACACCATCCGGGTGCCACCTGGTACACCGTGCCACTGCCTACCGCATCACGGTCCACCTCTCAGGTCAGCACCATGCACGGCCTCCAGCATTACTATAAACACCAGAAACTACTTGCAACTCCTGGACCGAGTACTACGCGATTAATAGGCCGAGCGGGGTCATATTTCAGGGCCCAGCATGTGGTAGTATCTAGTCTTGGATTACATACACGGAACTCAGTTCCTAAGGACGGTTCCAATGAAACAACCCGCCATGTACTCCTACACAGCCTTTCACCGGTACCTTTACCAAATCAAGTTCAACACACAACCTTTGCTCACCGAACACATTCCACATTTCTGTTCATCTCCCAGATGACAGACCATACACAACTCTAAGCATAGCATGCATAGCAGGATAAGGCACATCATAGCTCAAGCAACTACCAGGTATGCTTGGTTGCAAGGTTTGGCTATTTACTGTGACAAGGTTAGGTCATGCAAAGGGAGTGGGTCCAACTATCGTGGCAAAAGCAGTTGAAGCATTTGACTTTAAATGCAATAAATTGGTGCAGGAGCAAGAACATGGGATTTATCGGGATGATCAAAAGGGTTGCTTGCCTTGTTGCTCAGAGGAGGAACGATATCCGTCAGACGGATATTCGGTGGAATCCGGGGGTGCAGAGCCTACCGAAATGAATGGCAACATTCAATAACAATCATATGCAATCAAAATGATGCATGAGCATGGCTTGAGAATGCAAAGTGATAAGTTATTATAATCAAGATGTTTTAGGTTTAGAGTTGATTTGAATCACATTCGAATAGCAATTCAAACGGGTATTCTCGGATACCAGATTAATTGATTCGACCTGATGCTCAGATCAACTTAATGTTAACATGCATGAAATGTCATGTTATGGTACTGATTTATATCTAGGGCAGTGTGTGATCATTGCATTTATAATGAAATTTGGATATTTTTGCAAATTCCATTTATAAAGTGATTAAAAGAATTGAATTATTCCTTATTTCACAAATTAGGGTCCTGTAACTTTTTCAAACATAGTTGAAAATACCATAATCAGAATCCTTGAATTTATCTGATACTTTTTCATATATAATTTATTTTCATTGGAGTTACAGATTAATTTCTATGATTTTTGCAATTTTTTGCAATTTCCTGAATTAGTTTTAAACTGGAAATTCCATTTATTGCATCAGGCTGACGTCAGCAGGTCAGCCGACCTGTTCAGGTCAAACCTGACAGGGGGGCCCCACTGGTCTGCCTCTTTGGGACTAATCCCGCGCTGACCAGCCCTAACTCAGGTTTGACTTGGCCTTGGGCCCACTTGTCAGCGAGTGATTAAGTCACTAATCGGCTGGGTTAGCTTGCCACGTCGACCTCCACCGGCGGCAAGGTCGTCCTCGCCGGCGGGGAGCCTCCGGCGACCACCAGCACGGCGGAGGGGCTCGGAAACGGCGCACAGGGGGCCAAATGTTGCGCGGAGAGCACCAGAGGAACGACACGTCTCCCACAGCTTCATTTCTGCGCCAACCGGGGCTGATCTGGCCGGCGATGACGCCAACGACGAGCTTGGCGGCGGCCAAGGCTCGGGCGTCATCGGGGTCTTTGCAACAGGGGGATCTACGCTCGGTTCTTAGCTGCTACAGCATCTACGCGTCGTCCTGGAGCTGTTGGTGCCATCGGAAGGACGAGCTGGACATCGGAGGGCTACCGGCGACGAGCGGCAGCGGCGATCCTCGTCTGGCTCCGGTGAAACTAGGGCTAGAGAAGGGGATCGACGGGGAAAACATAGGGAAAACGACCGCATGCTCATAGGGAGTGCAGAGCAGAGCTCAGACGGCTCGGGGAAGGCCTGGGGGCGACGAATCAACGGGAGAGGTCCGGCGGCCGGAGGTGGAAGACGACGGCGTTGCGAGCGTTGCAGGGCTCGAGGAAGCTTCGGCTTCTGCAGGGATGACCAGGGTGACGAGACGGAGCTAAGGGCGTGCTCTGGGAGGGGTTCCTTTGGCCAGGGGCACGGCCAGCTCGAGCTCGAGCTCGGCTCTAATGGCGGCAGCAGGGAGAAGGAGGGGATCCGGGAGGAGGGGAAGAACCGAGGCGGGGAATGGATAGGGGAAGCTCTGGGAGCTTATCCCCGTCGTCGCCAGCGTGAACCGGCGGCCACGCAGGCACACAGGTGCGTGGCCGCGCCGGAGGAGGCGGCGGCCACCTCCTGCTGCCTACTGGCGCGAGGGAGGCGACGAGCGGGGAGATGGGCCGGGCTTGGCTTGGGCGACAGGTAAGTCTTTTTCCATTTCATCTGTTTTTGTTTTTCTGTTTTGCTATTTATTGCTTTGCTAATTATTTCAGCTCCAAAACAAAAAGTAAAAACTATTTTAGACCTCCTGAAATATTTGTTATAATATCCCCACTCATTTCCAAGGTTTTCAACATTTTTGGAAAATTATAGTTTCTGATTTCAATTTTTAAATTTGAAACCAGTGGCTTTTGCATTTATTTAAAATGCTTAAAGTGTCAAGAAAATAGTTTTCTCCAATGCTCATCTACTTTCATGATTTATCAGAAAGTTTGAACATTTCTTGAGGCCATTTTGGGTTCATTGATTTGAACTAGTTTGAAATTTCCATTAATTGAAATGGTGGCTAGGGTTTTGAGTTTTTCCTTTGCCACTTTGTTGTTTTTGTTGAAACTTCTTAGATGCAAATGCAAAGAAGACATGAGCACAATGCTATCTTGCTTAAGGGTTAGGGATGTGACAACGCACCCCCACTCAAAAGAATCTCGTCCCGAGATTTAGAAGTCGTCGGGAATAACGCAGGATATTCGAGTCGGAGACGATCCTCTCTTTCCCAAGTTGCCTCCTTTTCAGAATGATTTGACCACTGAACTTTAAGAAACTTGAGGTTTCGACGTCGAGTGGTACGCTCAGCTTGATCAAGAATACGCACAGGGTATTCTCGGTAAGAAAGGTTATCTTGTAGATCAAGCGTTTCGTGGTCCACTTCACGGATAGGATCCGAAAAGCAACGCCTGAGTTGCGAGACGTGGAAAACATCATGAACCTTGGAAAGATGCGGAGAAATTTCCAACTGGTAGGCAACTTCTCCTCGTTTGGCAAGAATGCGAAAAGGTCCAATGTAACGAGGAGCCAATTTTCCCTTGATACCGAATCGATGGGTACCCTTCAAAGGTGTAACCCGAAGGTAAGCCTTCTTGTCAACTTCAAAGGTCACAGCCTTATGATGACGATCATATAGGCTCTTTTGACGAGACTGGGCTGTTTTCAACTTTTCACGAATAATGCGAACCTGCTCTTCTGCATCCTGGATCATGTCCGGGCCAAAGAGTTGCCTCTCTCCGGTTTCTGACCAATTAAGAGGTGTTCGACATCTTCGTCCATAGAGAACTTCAAAAGGGGCTTTGCCCAAGCTTGATTGATAACTGTTGTTATAAGCGAATTCGGCGAATGGAAGACACTTCTCCCAATTCATACCGAATGATATAACACAAGGTCGGAGCATATCTTCTTGAATTTGATTCACTCTTTCTACTTGACAACTTGATTGGGGATGGAAAGCAGTGCTAAAAGATAAGTGAGTCCCCATGGCATTCTGAAAACTTTCCCAGAAGCGAGAAGTAAAGATACTTCCACGGTCCGAGTTAATGTCCAGGGGAACACCATGAAGAGACACTATTCGAGAGATATATAACTCTGCTAGCTGGCTAGCTGTTATACTCTCACGAACAAGAAGAAAATGAGCCACTTTGGAAAGACGGTCAATGACCACAAAGATAGCATTATTTCCTTTCTCGGTCTTGGGAAATCCGGTAATGAAATCCATGCTAACTTTATCCCATTTCCATTCAGGAATAGCTAAAGGTTGAAGGGTGCCAGCAGGCCTTTGATGTTCTGCCTTAACTCGACGACAAACATCGCAGTTAGCAACGAACTCAGCAATTTCTCTCTTCATCCTAGAGCACCAGAACCTCTGGCGTAGGTCCTGATACATCTTAGTACTACCGGGATGAATGGTGAGAGGGGAATCATGAGCCTCCTTAAGGATTAACTGCCTTAGATGTGGGTTCTTAGGAACCACTAAACGATTCTGGAAGAACACCACACCTTGATCATTCATGGAAAATTCTTTAGCGTTTCCGCTAAAAATATTCTCCTTGATCCGTGATATACCCTTGTCACGCTTTTGGCCAGCTATAATTTGATCCTTATGAGTAGGCTTCGCCACCAGGGTAGAAAGGAATCCTTGAGGAACAATATGAAGATTCAACTTCCGAAAGTCCTCATGGAGAAGTGGTTGACCTTGTTGTAGCATCAAATTGTTACAATAAGATTTACGACTTAGTGCATCGGCCATAACATTGGCCTTCCCCGGGGTGTAAGTTATCCCTAAGTCGTAATCCGAGATCAACTCAACCCACCGTCTTTGCCTGAGATTCAAATCCGGCTGGGTGAAGATATATTTCAGACTTTGGTGATCAGTGAATATTTCGCAACGATTACCCAGAAGGTAATGTCGCCAGGTTTTTAGTGCATGGACCACAGCTGCAAGCTCAAGGTCATGTGTGGGATAATTATCCTCATGTGGACGCAACTGTCGAGATGCGTATGCGATCACATGACGATCTTGCATGAGAATGCAACCTAATCCTTGTCGCGAGGCGTAGCAATAGATAACAAAGTCTTTAGAAAAATCTGGTGGTAGCAACAAAGGTGCGGAAGTCAGGCGTCTTTTCAGTTCCTGAAAACTATGCTCACACTGTGGTGTCCACTCGAACTTTTTATCCTTCTTGAGGAGTTCAGTCAGAGGCTTTGCAACCTTGGAGAAATTCTCGACGAAGCGGCGACAATAGCTCGCTAGACCAAGAAAACTCCTAACTTGCTTAACCGATTCAGGCTGAGTCCAATCAAGGACAGCTTGAACTCTCTCGGGATTGGCAGCAATACCCTTACCAGAGATTACGTGCCTAGATAGGTCACTTCTGGTAACCAGAATTCACATTTTGAAAATTTGGCATAAAGGAGATGCTCTCGAAGTTTCATCAATACCAGCCTTAGATGCTCGGCATGTTCTTGTTCATTCTTTGAGTAGATGAGAATATCATCGAGGTATAATACGACGAATTTATCCAAATACTCCATAAAGATTGAATTCATCAGCCGAGAGAAGGTGGCTGGGGCATTGGTTAAACCGAAGGACATAACGGTGTACTCATATTGACCATAACGAGTAACAAAGGCCGTTTTTGGAATGTCCCCGTTCTTAATCTTGATTTGATGGTATCCCAACCTCAAATCCATTTTGGAGAAGACTGAGGATCCAGCGAGCTGATCGTACAGATCGTTGATCCTCGGGAGCGGATACTTGTTCTTTATGGTGACCAGGTTAACTGGTCGGTAATCTACAACCATCCGATCCGTTCCGTCTTTCTTCTTGACGAAGAGGACGGGACAAGCCCAAGGAGAAGAGCTAGGACGAATGAAACCTTTGTTCAAGGCTTCATCTAATTGCTTCTTAAGTTCGGCTAGCTCTAGGGGTGCCATCTTATAAGGTCTTCTGGCTATTGGGACAGTTCCCGGAACAAGATCTATCACAAACTCTACATCTCTGTCAGGGGGAATTCCTGGCAGTTCCTCTGGAAAAACATCCGGGAAGTCACGGACTATAGGAATGTCTTCAAGTTCCGGAAGTGGGTTGGCATTTAGCGAATAGAGCTGGCATTTGGCAACTCGAGTAGAGACATTTACTATCTCACCCGAGGGATGGGTAAGCTGGACATTTCTAGAGTGAGTATCAATCTTGGCATAGTGAGCTGACATCCAGTCCATGCCCAAGATGATATTAATATCCGAAGATTTCAAAGCTATCAATGAGGCTAGAAAAACTAGCCTGTCTACTAGAATCTCATTGTCATAGGTTATCCTAGAGGTTTGCCATTTACTACCAGGGGTTTGGACAACCAATAGGATTGGCATATCACAAAATGACATGTTATGCAACTGTGCATAACTTTCTGAAATGAAGGAATGAGAAGACCGAGTGTCAAAGAGAACGGACGCTGGGTGATGATTAACAAGAAGCGTACCCAGTATGACGTCGGGATCCTCTGCAGCTTCTTCTGCTGACACATAGTTCACACGGCCACGTGCAGGAGTTGGCTTCACATAAAACGCTTTGCCCGACTTGGCCTGCCCGACGGACTTTCCGGGTTGCTTGGCACCCACATTCTGAGGACACTCACGGGAATAATGCCCTGGTTCTCCACACTTGTAGCATATCACCTGGTTGGCATGTGGTGCAGCATTGCTAGCTGGACCACCATAAGCTTTTGATGGAGGGTTGGCCTGATTCGTCTGAGGCGCCACGTAGGATGGCTTCGGAGTGTATCTTGGCGGCAGAGAACTGTTTGGAACCCACAGCCTGCGTTTTTGAAACGCGGAACCAGAAGATGAGCCAAAGTCACGGGAGTGCTTCCTTGTGGCTTCGAAGTCAGTATGACCAGTCTCCGCACTGATCGCTCTGTTGACCAGGGCTTGAAAGCTTGCACACTCATGGAGGCATAGGTCTCGACGGAGCTCACGGCTCAGACTCTTACGGAATTTTGCTTGCTTCTTGGCGTCAGTAGACACCTCCTCTGTTGCATAGCGAGCGAGGTTACCGAACTCGCGGCTATAGGCATCCACAGACAACTTGCCCTGAGTGAAGGCACATAACTCCTCTCTCTTTCTGTCCATCAGGCCCTCTGGAATATGGTGCAGACGGAAAGCTACGCTGAAGTCTGCCCATATGGCCACTGGTTCAGCGGGACGCATAGCTTCAAAATTCTCGCACCATAGATTGGCGGGTCCCTCCAGGAAATACGCCGCAAAGGTCACCTTGTCGGCCTCAGACACATTCGCAGAGCGAATCTTGCGCGAGATGCTGCACAACCAGTCATCAGCGTCGAGGGGATCGACGGAGTGATGAAACTTTGGAGGATTCAGCTTCACAAAGTCATTGAGGGACACTGCAACATTCCTAGGCTGTCGAGCCGTATTCTGCTGAATACGGTCTAGCAGTCGGTTGGTCTCCCTTTTGTTTCTTTCTGCCTCAAGCATCACTTCTACGAGAGAAGGTGGGTGAGGCAGGTCTTCCTGCGACGCTTGACTACCCTCACCTTGCTCATGAGCAGGGGCACGGTTCAACCTGGTGAACACCATCCTGACAAACAAACTCATAGCTTGGACCAATATCATATCAATACTAACTATGGATTAAAAATGTACTGAACACACGGAATGCGGAAATGAATATCCGAACAACATGGTAACAAGCAACTGCCATATATCCACCATGGTTCATACACACCCTTACATAGTTCAGTACAAACTTACTCGAAGAGCAAACTACTGAAATGGTGGAACTACTCATCAGAGGCTTACAAGCTTCCTATACATTATTTATCTAGGCCTCCGGAATTCGTTTCACATTACTACCATACTCCACAAGTCACAAAGGACTGTGAACATACGGCTACTACCATACTATCCTTCCGCTCATAGCTCAGGCATCCGCATAGAATCTCATAGATATTACCTCCATGACCCGGAAGCTCAACCTGCGGATCAGGAAACACTCTAGCCTGAGATCCCTGGGATCCATAAGGACACGGATGTGGCCTTGGTCCCCTGACTGGTGGTAAGAGGGGTCCCCGAAGAGGTGTAACTCCTCCTATAGCTGGCCAGTCAACGTGGGCCGGAAGATGGTTCCTAACAGGGTTCAACATCTCCATCTCTCCATACCCTGTCTGGACTACCGGTGCCAGCTGCGTCAAAGCTGTCCACAGACGGGCACGGGTAGCATAAAGCTCCATGCGGAGAGCACGAGCATCCTTGTCTCTGTTCTCTAGCATCTCAACAGTGGACTGCAGAAGTGGGTCCTCCATAGAAGAATCAAAATAGACTCCACTGAGGTATCCCTCTTCACCAGACTGAGAGGCCGGAACATAGCAGAACTCTGAATTCTGCAGCAGTGCATGTCTCGCTCTCATAATAGTCAACATTGAATAGGCAGCATCCTGTACTGCCATGTCAACAATGACCCCCAACCCATAGGACCAATGGATTGGCTTCTCCGCTCCAGGGTAATCTGGAAATACCCTAACAGTGCAAATGTACTGGCTCTGGTTGAAGTCTCGGTACTGTTCCTCCACTGTGTACTCGGGGTACCAGCGGTAACCGCACACCGACATCACCCTGACCAGCATGGCCGTATGACGCGGCACATCAATGCACCTGGTCAGATGTACCACCTGACGAGAAGGACGGCTAGGCATCTGTAATTAGAGAGTAATGCAAGAGCATTAGAGCTCTGAATGCAAAAAAATTGGGCAGCATAACGGTTGTAAATGCTCAAAACAAATTTGAGACAACCCAAAGTGGAATAACGTAACCACTCAACTATCAAGTTCAACTCTCTCGTCACCAAACTTACTTCCTGCTTCCTAGGAATAAAAGAAACCCAATATCTCTCGACCCGTCGTCCTATAATCTACCGATCAGAAATACGAGCCTAGGAGAAGATGAGTAACCTAGTCCTTAATCCCACAGAAAAGACGAGGATGACCAGAATAGAATATCTTGAGAAGAGAACAAGAGTGTTACGTTCCCTTCCACAAACAATTCCCTTATATATAACTAAGAAATTCTAGACTCAATTTCGACCAGTTTGGCTTAGTAATCCTACAGTCAGTCAGGCTCTGATACCAACGCTGTCGGGACCCCGATCCTAAGCCATAGGAATCTAGCCTCTAACCCATCGCATCCCTTTGTGGTCTCACGCACGGTTAACTCCACGGCTGCAGCCTTACCTTAGCCGGGACCGTTTGCGTCTTTTGACTCACGTATGCTATAGTATCGCTAGCAATCCAATGTCAAAGAACCCGGATCGACATGTCTAGTCATAAACAAAAGTGGCAGTACCGCACAACGACAGGCATACATGACCCAACAAAGCAGGTGTCGGTCACCGGCGAATGTAGACGAGTCGTAGCAAGCTACAAGGACTCCATTACATCGCGTGACATTTCCCCAAAGGGGACAGACACAACAGCTAAGAAGGACACATGCCGGTCAACCAATGTGTCCGGAGCAGTAGCGAACTACCAAGGATCGTTGGACCACAAAGGGGCATTTCCTTGTAAGGAGTGCTACTAAAGTTCACGACTAGGTAATCGAACCCCATACATATCAAGTACGACACACGTACGCATGGCATACCGATATGTATACATACATCGATGGCATCACAACATAACCATAAACATACAAGCTTTATTTAAGAGGCTCGGAAGAGCCACACACATAATATTACACATTAAGGGTCTCACGACCCATAATACCAGTCATACAATACAAGCCAGCGGAAGAGTTATAAAGTGTCTGGGTACAGACAGGGCAACTAGTAGGCACGTGGCCTGACTATACTACAGAGCCGACGTAGGGCCAGATCGTAGCTGGGACACCACCTACTCGTCGTCGTCGATGTCTACGAAGAACCCTTCATTAGGGTCATTAGCAACCTCTGCAACATTTATTAAGCAAACATGAGTACGAAGGTACTCAGCAAGACTTTAGGAGAACTAACTACTCATGCAAGGTATCAAAAGGTATTGTGGGGTTTCATGCGGAAAGCCAGCATTTGACTCGTGGCTAGACAACTTGCATTTTGAAATTAGTTTTGACAACTTGATTTCTCGCACACGAGTCCACTAACACCACAACAATACACTATCGTGGAATCATTCCGTCTCCATACGGAAATGCCGTCCACGACACTCACGCTTATCTTGACAATTTTATGAGTAGCCATTGAAGTTATCTATGAACAACATATGTCTCCAAGTAGTCCATATCCGCGGACGCGGCTATTCGAATAGATCATAACCCTGCAGGGGTGTACTTCGTCACACATGCTCCCGCCACTTATCGCCATGTGCACGTCATGCACCTCTGCAACCTTCAAGCGGAAGCCCAGTGAGGGAGTCGGCCACGACTGTTAACCACACTAGTACCTAGTCCAGGTTTATCGCCTATCTGAGAGTAACCCGTACGGAAGTCCGGCCGAGGTTTCCGCCACGGCCTCAAACGATGTGCACAGGGTTCCCAAGCCCACCATCCGGGTGCCACCTGGTACACCGTGCCACTGCCTACCGCATCACGGTCCACCTCTCAGGTCAGCACCATGCACGGCCTCCAGCATTACTATAAACACCAGAAACTACTTGCAACTCCTGGACCGAGTACTACGCGATTAATAGGCCGAGCGGGGTCATATTTCAGGGCCCAGCATGTGGTAGTATCTAGTCTTGGATTACATACACGGAACTCAGTTCCTAAGGACGGTTCCAATGAAACAACCCGCCATGTACTCCTACACAGCCTTTCACCGGTACCTTTACCAAATCAAGTTCAACACACAACCTTTGCTCACCGAACACATTCCACATTTCTGTTCATCTCCCAGATGACAAACCATACACAACTCTAAGCATAGCATGCATAGCAGGATAAGGCACATCATAGCTCAAGCAACTACCAGGTATGCTAGGTTGCAAGGTTTGGCTATTTACTGTCACAAGGTTAGGTCATGCAAAGGAAGTGGGTCCAACTATCGTGGCAAAAGCAGTTGAAGCATTTGACCTTAAATGCAATAAATAGGTGCAGGAGCAAGAACATGGGATTTATCGGGATGATCAAAAGGGTTGCTTGCCTTGTTGCTCAGAGGAGGAACGATATCCGTCAGACGGATATTCGGTGGAATCCGGCGGTGCGGAGCCTACCGAAATGAATGGCAACATTCAATAACAATCATATGCAATCAAAATGATGCATGAGCATGGCATGAGAATGCAAAGTGATAAGTTATTATAATCAAGATGTTTTAGGTTTAGAGTTGATTTGAATCACATTCGAATAGCAATTCAAACGGGTATTCTCGGATACCGGTTTAATTGATTCCACCTGATGCTCAGATCAACTTAATGTTAACATGCATGAAATGTCATGTTATGGTACTGATTTATATCTAGGGCAGTGTGTGATCATTGCATTTATAATGAAATTTGGATATTTTTGCAAATTCCATTTATAAAGTGATTAAAAGAATTGAATTATTCCTTATTTCACAAATTAGTGTCCTGTAACTTTTTCAAACATAGTTGAAAATAGCATAATCAGAATCCTTGAATTTATCTGATACTTTTTCATATATAATTTATTTTCATTGGAGTTACAGATTAATTTCTATGATTTTTGCAATTTTTTGCAATTTCCTGAATTAGTTTTAAACTGGAAATTCCATTTATTGCATCAGGCTGACGTCAGCAGGTCAGCCGACCTGTTCAGGTCAAACCTGACAGGGGTGCCCCACTGGTCAGCCTCTCTGGGACTAATCCCGCGCTGACCAGCCCTAACTGAGGTTTGACTTGGCCTTGGGCCCACTTGTCAGCGAGTGATTAAGTCACTAATCGGCTGGGTTAGCTTGCCACGTCGACCTCCACCGGCGGCGAGGTCGTCCTCGCCGGCGGGGAGCCTCCGGCGACCACCAGCACGGCGGAGGGGCTCGGAAACGGCGCACAGGGGGCCAAATGCTGCGCCTAGCCGGGGCTGATCTGGTCGGAGATGACGCCGGCGACGAGCTTGGCGGCGGCCAAGGCTCGGGCGTCACCGGGGTCTTTGCAACAGGGGGATCTACGCTCGGTTCTTAGCGGCTACAGCATCTACGCGTCGTCCTGGAGCTGTTGGTGCCATCGGAAAGACGAGCTGGACATCGGAGGGCTACCGGGGACGAGCGGCAGCGGCGATCCTCGTCGGGCTCCGGTGAAACTAGGGCTAGAGAAGGGGATCGACGGGGAAAACTTAGGGAAAACGACCGCATGCTCACAGGGAGTGCAGAGCAGAGCTCAGACGGCTAGGGGAAGGCCTGGGGGCGACGAATCGACGGGAGAGGTCCGGCGGCCGGAGGTGGAAGACGACGGCGTTGCGGGCGTTGCAGGGCTCGAGGAAGCTTCGGCTTCTGCAGGGATGACCAGGGCGACGAGACGGAGCTAAGGGCGTGCTCTGGGAGGGGTTCCTATGGCCAGGGGCACGGCCAGCTCGAGCTCGAGCTCGGCTCTAACGGCGGCAGTAGGGAGAAGGAGGGGATCCGGGAGGAGGGGAAGAACCGAGGCGGGGAATGGATAGGGAAGCTCTGGGGAGCTTGTCCCCGTCGTCGCCAGCGCGAACCGGCGGCCAGGCAGGCACGCAGGTGCGTGGCCGCGCCGGAGGAGGCGGCGGCCACCTCCTGCTTCCTACTGGCGCGAGGGAGGGGACGAGCGGGGAGATGGGCCGGGCCTGGCTTGGGCGACAGGTAAGTCTTTTTCCATTTCCTCTGTTTTTTTGCAATTTCCTGAATTAGTTTTAAACTGGAAATTCCATTTATTGCATCAGGCTGACGTCAGCAGGTCAGCCGACCTGTTCAGGTCAAACCTGACAGGGGTGCCCCACTGGTCAGCCTCTCTGGGACTAATCCCGCGCTGACCAGCCCTAACTGAGGTTTGACTTGGCCTTGGGCCCACTTGTCAGCGAGTGATTAAGTCACTAATCGGCTGGGTTAGCTTGCCACGTCGACCTCCACCGGCGGCGAGGTCGTCCTCGCCGGCGGGGAGCCTCCGGCGGCCACCAGCACGGCGGAGGGGCTCGGAAACGGCGCACAGGGGGCCAAATGTTGCGCGGAGAGCACCAGAGGAACGACACGTCTCCCGCAGCTTCATTTCTGCGCCTAGCCGGGGCTGATCTGGCCGGCGATGACGCCGGCGACGAGCTTGGCGGCGGCCAAGGCTCGGGCGTCATCGGGGCCTTTGCAACAGTTGGATCTACGCTCGGTTCTTAGCTGCTACAGCATCTACGCGTCGTCCTGGAGCTGTTGGTGCCATCGGAAGGACGAGCTGGACATCGGAGGGCTACCGGGGACGAGCGGCAGCGGCGATCCTCGTCGGGCTCCGGTGAAACTAGGGCTAGAGAAGGGGATCGACGGGGAAAACTTAGGGAAAACGACCGCATGCTCACAGGGAGTGCAGAGCAGAGCTCAGACGGCTCGGGGAAGGCCTGGGGGCGACGAATCGACGGGAGAGGTCCGGCGGCCGGAGGTGGAATACGACGGCGTTGCGGGCGTTGCAGGGCTCGAGGAAGCTTCGGCTTCTGCAGGGATGACCAGGGCGACAAGACGGAGCTAAGGGCGTGCTCTGGGAGGGGTTCCTTTGGCCAGGGGCACGGCCAGCTCGAGCTCGAGCTCGGCTCTAATGGCGGCAGCTGGGAGAAGGAGGGGATCCGGGAGGAGGGGAAGAACCGAGGCGGGGAATGGATAGGGGAAGCTCTGGGGAGCTTATCCCCGTCGTCGCCAGCGTGAACCGGCGGCCAGGCAGGCACGCAGGTGCGTGGCCGCGCCGGAGGAGGCGGCGGCCACCTCCTGCTGCCTACTGGCGCGAGGGAGGGGACGAGCGGGGAGATGGGCCGGGCCTGGCTTGGGCAACAGGTAAGTCTTTTTCCATTTCCTCTGTTTTTGTTTTTCTGTTTTGCTATTTTTTGCTTTGCTAATTATTTCAGCTCCAAAACAAAAAGTAAAAACTATTTTAGACCTCCTGAAATATTTGTTATAATATCCCCACTCATTTCCAAGGTTTTCAACATTTTTGGAAAATTATAGTTTCTGATTTCAATTTTTAAATTTGAAACCAGGGGCTTTTGCATTTATTTAAAATGCTTAAAGTGTCAAGAAAATAGTTTTCTCCAATGCTCGTTTACTTTTATGATTTATCAGAAAGTTTGAACATTTCTTGAGGCCATTTTGGGTTCATTGATTTGAACTAGTTTGAAATTTCCTTTAATTGAAATGGTGGCTAGGGTTTTGAGTTTTTCCTTTGCCACTTTGTTGTTTTTGTTGAAACTTCTTAGATGCAAATGCAAAGAAGACATGAGCACAATGCTATCTTGCTTAAGGGTTAGGGATGTGACAATGGGCAAGGTCTTTTGAAGCACTCATGGGGGTGTTCAGTTCACGGCATGTCCCTCGTCACCTCCAGATGCCAGCGGCTATGCCTATTGTGCTCCCCAAGCGCTCCTGGTCAATTGCATTTGATGCAGACTATGGGGAGCCCAACATTGTTTACAAGGACTGCACTCTTGCAGCCAGCTCTGAGGTAATGCCACCAACTGACAGCATCTTTGCACCATCAGGGGATCTGTTCTCTTTTGAATCTCCAGCTGCCAAGAAAAAGGTGCCTCGCAAGAAGGCCACTCCAATTGTGGAATCATCAGTCCACAGATGCACCAGAAGATCGATCAAGCGGGATGGCTTCAAGCGTATTGTGCAGGAGCTTCCGATGCATGTGCCCAAAAAGAGAAAGCCGCGCGCTAAACCCATGGTAGTACCAGAGGTTCAGGCAGCTCCGCCACCATCAGAGGAGGAGTCCGCCCCACCAGTGACTCCAGCTCGGGTGATCCAAGCTGTTAGCCAAAGCCTTGGCATCGCCTGTGAGAAGCTCTCTGAGGATCGACTTATGGAAGATCCTGCTGTTTCCAAGCCTCCACCCTATGATGATTAGACAAGTGTTTATGTCCCAATGCATTATCTACTGTTTCCTTTATCAAGATACTTCTTGCCGTGTGTCACAGCTCTTTGAACTATGGTTGTGTCAGTTATTATGTAACCGCGCCTTTGTTATTAAATCTTGTTGCTATGGATAGTCGATCTACAAGAAGTTGGCGGGTTCTTTGCTGGAATGTGCATGGTTTAAATTCAGACTCGCGAAAAAGGGCAGTTCGTAACAAAGTAGATGAAAGCTTGGGTTCAGTTGTTTACCTCCAGGAAACAAAAGTGCAACATATTGATTTTCGGACTGTTAGAAGTTTTTGCCCCAAAAGGTTTGATCAATTTGCTTATAGTCCATCGCGTGGTGCCTCTGGTAGATTGATCACCCTCTGGAATTCCTCCATTTTAACAGGTACCTTGATTGAATCTCAACCCTTTGGTTTAATTGTGTCATTCACCTCAAATCATATTTTTGAAACTTGGACTCTGGTCAATGTTCCTGGTCCTTGCCAAGGAGAGGCTAGGGATCAGTTCATCAGCTGGCTGTATAACCTTAATATCCCTGTCAATGATAATTGGATGCTTCTTAGAGATTTTAACTTTATTCGCTCACCCTCTAATAGAAATCTTCTGGTGCTGATGTGAATGATATGTTTATCTTTAATGAAATTATTGGCCATCTGGGTCTACTAGAACAACCAATCAAGGGCATGTCTTTCACTTGGTCAAATATTCAAGATTCACCTCTGCTGGAAAAATTAGACTGATTCTTCATTTCTGCCAATTGGATATCCTCCTATCCACTGACACAGGTTCTTCCTTCAGCCAAATCTGCATCTGATCATGTCCCCTGTGTTGTGACAGTAAACATTTCCATTCCCAGATGAAACTTGTTTCGGTTTGAAAACTATTGGGTGGAGATGGATGGATTCCTTGACTGTGTCCAGAATTCTTGGAAGATTCCTTCCAGGAAAAGTCACATCACTGCCATCATCATGGATAAGTTTAATCACCTAAGGCAGGCTCTGAAGACATGGCAGACTAGCCTCTCTCATCTCAAAGCACTCATTCATAAGTGCAATAAGGTGGTGCTCTGTCTGGATTATCTTGAAGAGCTCAGCCCCTGTTCAGACCTCATGCCAACTTCAGAGTGATTGTGAAGCTTCATATAGACCACCTGCTGCATTTGCAATTCCTTTATTGTAAAAAGAGACCATCAGATTCATCAAGGTTGGGGAGGAGAACACTAAGTTTTCCATGCCATGGCAACTAAAAGATATAGAAGAAACTCCATTTCATCACTTAAATTGGGGGATGGATCTGTTGTTACCGACCATGAGCAAATTGATGGCTGTTTTTGGTCATCTTTCAAGGACAGGATAGGCTCCTCTCAAGGAATTAACTTGGCCTTCAACCTTCAGTCTCTCATCAATAGGCTAGAAGGGCTAGATGTTCTTACATTGCCTTTTACCAAAGAGGAGATGGATAAGACTGTCAAAGAAATGCCCATTGATAAAGCTCCTGGTCCAGATGGTTTCAATGAACTTTTCTTCAAGAAATGCTAGCATATCATTTGTCCTGAATTTTATCAGCTTGCAAATGATTTTCATGTAGGAATTGCAAAACTGGAAAATATGAACTTCTCAAACATTACTTTGGTGCCCAAAAAGAGTTCTCCTGAGGAAGTAGGTGATTTTAGGCCTATCTCCCTCACTGGAATTGGACTTAAATTCCTTTCGAAAATGGTTGCCAATAGACTGCACTTACAGATCATGAAATGCATCCATAAGAATCAGTACGGTTTCATCAAGTCCAGAACCATCCAAGACTGTGTTGGATGGACATTGGAATACCTAGACTAGTGTCACCACTCAAAAAAAAAACCATTGGCATCCTCAAACTTGATTTTGAAAAGGCCTTTGACTCTATGGAACATGAATTCATATTTCATATTCTTAGGCACAAGGGTTTTAAGGATAGGTGGATATTATGGGTACAACAGCTACTCACTTCTGGCTCTTCCTATGTTCTTCTCAATGGAGTTCCTGGTAGAAAATTCATGTGCAAGAAGGGTGTCAGGTAGGGAGATCCCATGTCGCCTCTCCTTTTTGCCATTGCTGCCGACTTCCTCCAAACCTTGGTAAATCAAATGTTAGAGAATGGGCTCATTAAGGTGCCAATACCCCATGATAAAGACTTTCCAATAGTCCAATATGCAGATGACACTCTTATCATTTTGACTGTTGTGGAGTCCCACCTATTGGAGTTCAACAAGATGCTTATGCTTTTCTCCCAATCCACTGGTCTTGAAGTGAATTATCACAAGTATCCTCTATTGCCTATCAACATTGATCAAGGAGAACTTGAAAGGCTAACTGCCGCTATTGGGTGTAAGGTAGGATCACTGCCTTTCACCTATCTTGGTCTGCTTTTTGGGACAACCAAACCAAGGATTATTGATCTAATGTCATTGGTGGATAACATGGAAAGGAGGCTCTCTGCTAGATCCTCCTTCCTGGCTCAGGGTGGTCGTTTGCAATATCTCAACTCAGCTTTGTCTTCTATTCCCATTTTTTCCTCTATAGTTTGGACATCCCACCAGGGATCATTAAGCAGTTGGAAAGGATACAAAGACAATGTCTCTGGCGAAAAAATGGTCATGACCATGCACCTTCTCTTGCGGCCTGGGACTTAGTGTGCAGACCAAAAACGAAGGGTGGTTTGGGGATTATGAATCTGTTTGTCCAGAATGAGGCACTGCTTCTTAAGCATGTGGATAAGTTCTTGAATAAAGCAGAAGTGCCCTCAGTTGATTTAATATGGAACACTTACTATCACAACATAGTTTCACAGGGTACCTCCCTTCGTGGATCATTCTGGTGGAAGGATATCTGCAAGAGAATGGACAACTTCAGAGCTGTCACCTATGTCCAACCAAACAGAGGAGATACTTTCCTCTTTTGGTCTGATTCCTGGGCACTAGGCGACTCAACCCTGCCCCAGGCTATTTGGTTCCAACGACTGTTCTCCTTTGTTATTGATACATCCTGCACTGCTGAGTAGGTTTTCCAAGATTTTGAGACAAATAACATGACCAGCATGTTTCACTCGCCTCTTTCTGACAGGGCCTTCCAGGAGTTGGAAACAGTCACCTGCTTACTCCAAAACCTTAATAGAGATCAGTTTAGCAAAGATGTCTGGCTTTGGACTGCTAAGAAATACTACCTTCATGTACATCAGCCCATTATACCCAACCCTCTCCTCAGTTGGATTTGGAAGAGTTGCTGCACCATGGAGATTAAAATGTTTTCCTGGATGCTCATTAAGGACAGGCCGAACACCCAAGATATGCTTGAACAACGCCACTGGAAAGTTTGTGATTCAAACCTATGTGTTCTTTGTCATGCCAGGGTCAAAGAGGATAGGGATCACCTTTTTTTCAATTGCCTATTCAACACCATGGTTTGGAACTATCTTCAGATCACCTGGCAGGGTACATCCATGTGGGACACTTCATTCGCAGCCAAGAAAGATTTTTAGCATGCTTTCTTCTCCGAAGTAGTGTTCACTTCTTGATGGAATATTTCGACAGTAAGAAATGCAAGGATTTTCAACAATGAGCGTCCCAGGTTCAATAGATGGAAGTCTATCTTCACTCATGATATCTCTCTTTTAGCCTATAGGATTAATGCTAGATTTAAGGAAGATCTCCTTAAGTGGGTCTCCTTCCTACCTCTGTGAGGTTTGTATATCTGCACCCACCCCTATTCACTACTGGAAAACAGTTTTTTGCCATCTGCCTAGTCTTTGCCGTCTGCTAGCTGATGGCAAAGAATGTCTTTGCCATCAGCTTCAGCAAAACACACGACAAAGCACAGGCTGATGGCATAAAGTGTTCTTGTCATCTGTCACAACTTTGCCATCTGCTAGCGGACGGCAAAGAGTCCGGAGGCAGATGACAAAGATATAGATGGGCCCACCTGACTGCGGAGTGGCTAGGTCAAACTAGAGTCAGACCTTTGCCCTGTGGTAGCGGACGACAAAGAGTCCGGAGGCAGACGACAAAGAGTCTAGACTCTTTGTCGTCCGCCGGCAGACGGCAACGCGCTAACTCCGCTAACGGCTCCTTCCCCCCCCCCCACCCTGCCCCTCTATCTCTCTGTAACGGTCACCCCGTGCGCCCCTCTCTTTCTCTCCCCACCCCGCGCGCCCCTCTCTCTGTAACGGCCGCCGCCACCACAGTCGCGTCGCTGCCCCCGTCGCCCTGCCTCCCCTGTCGCCCCCGCCACCGCCCCTGTCGCCCCCACCGTCGCCCCTATCGCCCCTGTCGCCCCCGCCGCCGCCCCTCTCTCTCCCCACCTCGCCCCGCTGCCGCTTCCCCATCACCGTCGCGCCGCCGCCCCTGGCGCCTCCGGCGCCACCCCGCCACCCCCAACACCCCGGCCCCTCCAAAGCCGCCCCTCCCGGTGAGCCCCCACAACCACGCACCTGCGTGCCTGCCTGGCCGCCGGTTCGCGCTGGCGACGACGGGGATAAGCTCCCCAGAGCTTCCCCTATGCATTCCCCGCCTCGATTCTTCCCCTCCTCCCGGATCCCCTCCTTCTCCCTGCTGCCGCCATTAGAGCCGAGTTCGAGCTCGAGCTGGCCGTGCCCCTGGCCATAGGAACCCCTCCCAGAGCACGCCATTAGCTCCATCTCGTCGCCCTGGTCATCCCTGCAGAAGCCGAAGCTTCCTCGACCCCTGCAACGCCCGCAACGCCGTCGTCTTCCACCTCCGGCCGCCGGACCTCTCCCGTCGATTCGTCGCCCCCAGGCCTTCCCCGAGCCGTCTGAGCTCTGCTCTGCACTCCCTGTGAGCATGCGGTCGTTTTCCCTAAGTTTTCCCCGTCGACCCCCTCCTCTAGCCCTAGTTTCACCGGAGCCCGACGAGGATCGCCGCTGCCGCTCGTCGCCGGTAGCCCTCCGATGTCCAGCTCGTCCTTCCGATGGCACCAACAGCTCCAGGACGACGCGTAGATGCTGTAGCAGCTAAGAACGGAGCGTAGATCCCCCTGTTGCAAAGACCCCGATGACGCCCGAGCCTTGGCCGCCGCCAAGCTCGTCGCCGGCGTCATCGCCGGCCAGATCAGCCCCGGCTAGGCGCAGAAATGAAGCTGCGGGAGACGTGCCGTTCCTTTGGCCCCCTGTGCGCCGTTTCCGAGCCCCTCCGCCGTGATGGTGGTCGCCGGAGGCTCCCCGCCGGCGAGGACGACCTCGCCGCCGGTGGAGGTCGACGTGGCAAGCTAAGCCAGCCGATTAGTGACTTAATCACTCGCTGACAAGTGGGCCCAAGGCCAAGTCAAACCTCAGTTAGGGCTGGTCAGCGCGGGATTAGTCCCAGAGAGGCTGACCAGTGGGGCCCCCCTGTCAGGTTTGACCTGAACAGGTCGGCTGACCTGCTGACGTCAGCCTGATGCAATAAATGGAATTTCCAGTTTAAAACTAATTCAGGAAATTGCTAAAAATTGCAAAAATCATAGAAATTAATCTGTAACTCCAATGAAAATAAATTATATATGAAAAAGTATCAGAAAAATTCAAGGATTCTGATTATGCTATTTTCAACTATGTTTGAGAATGTTAAAGGACCCTAATTTGTGAAATAAGGAATAATTCAATTCTTTTAATCACTTTATAAATGGAATTTGCAAAAATATCCAAATTTCATTATAAATGCAATGATCACACACTGCCCTAGATATAAATCAGTACCATAACATGACATTTCATGCATGTTAACATTAAGTTGATCTGAGCATCAGGTCGAATCAATTAAACCGGTATCCGAGAATACCGTTTGAATTGCTATTCGAATGTGATTCAAATCAACACTAAACCTAAAACATCTTGATTATAATAACTTATCACTTTGCATTCTCATGCCATGCTCATGCATCATTTTGATTGCATATGATTGTTATTGAATGTTGCCATTCATTTCGGTAGGCTCCGCACCCCCGGATTCCACCGAATATCCGTTTGACGGATATCGTTCCTCCTCTGAGCAACAAGGCAAGCAACCCTTTTGATCATCCCGATAAATCCCATGTTGTTGCTCCTGCACCTATTTATTGCATTTAAGGTCAAATGCTTCAACTGCTTTTGCCACGATAGTTGGACCCACTTCCTTTGCATGACCTAACCTTGTGAAAGTAAATAGCCAAACCTTGCAACCTAGCATACCTGGTAGTTGCTTGAGCTATGATGTGCCTTATCCTGCTATGCATGCTATGCTTAGAGTTGTGTATGGTCTGTCATCTGGGAGATGAACAGAAATGTGGAATGTGTTCGGTGAGCAAAGGTTGTGTGTTGAACTTGATTTGGTAAAGGTACCGGTGAAAGGCTGTGTAGGAGTACATGGCGGGTTGTTCCATTGGAACCGTCCTTAGGAACTGAGTTCCGTGTATGTAATCCAAGACTCGATACTACCACATGCTGGGCCCTGAAATATGACCCCGCTCGGCCTATTAATCGCGTAGTACTCGGTCCAGGAGTTGCAAGTAGTTTCTGGTGTTTATAGTAATGCTGGAGGCCGTGCATGGTGCTGACCTGAGAGGTGGACCGTGATGCGGTAGGCAGTGGCACGGTGTACCAGGTGGCACCCGGATGGTGGGCTTGGGAACCTTGCGCACATCGTTTGAGGCCGTGGCGGAAACCTCGGCCGAACTTCCATACGGGTTACTCTCAGATAGGCGATAAACCTGGACTAGGTACTAGTGTGGTTAACGGTCGTGGCCGACTCCCTCGCTGGGCTTCCGCTTGAAGGTTGCCGAGGTGCATGACGTGCACATGGCAATAAGTGGCGGGAGCGTGTGTGACGAAGTACACCCCTGCAGGGTTATGATCTATTCGAATAGCCGCGTCCGCGGATATGGACTACTTGGAGACATATGTTGTTCATAGATAACTTCAATGGCTACTCGTAAAATTGTCAAGATAAGCGTGAGTGTCGTGGACGGCATTTCCGTATGGAGATGGAATGATTCCACAATAGTGTATTGTTGTGGTGTTAGTGGACTCGTGTGCGAGAAATCAAGTTGTCAAAACTAATTTCAAAATGCAAGTTGTCTAGCCACGAGTCAAATGCTGGCTTTCCGCATGAAACCCCACAATACCTTTTGATACCTTGCATGAGTAGTTAGTTCTCCTAAAGTCTTGTTGAGTACCTTCGTACTCATGTTTTCTTAATAAATGTTGCAGAGGTTTCTAATGACCCTAATGGAGGGTTCTTCGTAGACATCGACGACGACGAGTAGCTGGTGTCCCAGCTACGATCTGGCCCTACGTCGGCTCTGTAGTATAGTCAGGCCACGTGCCTACTAGTGGCCCTGTCTGTACCCAGACAGTTTATAACTCTTCCCCTGGCTTGTATTGGATGACTGCTATTATGGGTCGTGAGACCCTTAATGTGTAATATTATGTGTGTGGCTATTCCGAGCCTCTTAAATAAAGCTTGTATGTTTATGGTTATGTTGTGATGCCATCGATGTATCTATACATATAGGTATGCCATGCGTACGTGTGTCGTACTTGATATGTATAGGGTTCGATTACCTAGTCGTGAACTTTAGTAGCACTCCTTACAAGGAAATGCCCCTTTGTGGTCCAACGAGCCTTGGTAGTTCGCTACTGCTCCGGACACATTGGTTGACCGGCATGTGTCCTTCTTAGCTGTTGTGTCTATCCCCTTTGGGGAAATGTCACGCGATGTAATGGAGTCCTTGTAGCTTGCTACGACTCGTCTACATTCGCCGGTGACCGACACCTGCTTTGTTGGGTCATGTATGCCTGTCGTTGTGCGGTACTGCCACTTTGGTTTATGACTAGACATGTCGATCCGGGTTCTTTGACATTGGATTGCTAGCGATAATATCGCATACGTGAGTCAAAAGACGCAAACGGTCCCGGCTAAGGTAAGGCTGCAGCCGTGGAGTTAACCGTGCGTGAGACCACAAAGGGATGCGATGGGTTACAGGCTAGATTCCTATGGCTTAGGATCGGTGTCCCGACAGCGTTGGTATCAGAGCCTGACAGACTGTAGGATTACTAAGCCAAACTGGTCGAAGTTGAGTCTAGAATTTCTTAGTTATATATAAGGGAATTGTTTGTGGAAGGGAACGTAACACTCTTGTTCTCTTCTCAAGATATTCTATTCTGGTCATCCTCGTCTTTTCTGCGGGAATTCAGGACTAGGTTACTCATCTTCTCCTAGGCTTGTATTTCTGATCGGTAGATTATAGGACTACGGGTCGAGAGATATTGGGTTTATTTTATTCCTAGGAAGCAGGAAGTAAGTTTGGTGACGAGAGAGTTGAACTTGATAGTTGAGTGGTTACGTTATTCCACTTTGGGTTGTCTCAAATTTGTTTTGAGCATTTACAGCCGTTATGCTGCCCAATTTTTTTTGCATTCAGAGCTCTAATGCTTTTGCATTACTCTCTAATTACAGATGCCTGGCCATCCTTCTCGTCAGGTGGTACGTCTGACCAGGTGCATTGATGTGCCGGGTCATACGGCCATGCTGGTCAGGGTGATGTCGGTGTGCGGTTACCGCTGGTACCCCGAGTACACAGTGGAGGAATAGTACCGAGACTTCAACCAGAGCCAGTACATTTGCACTGTTAGGGTATTTCCAGATTACCCTGGAGCGGAGAAGCCAATCCATTGGTCCTATGGGTTGGGGGTCACCGTTGACATGGCAGTACAGGATGCTGCCTATTCAATGCTGACTATTATGAGAGCGAGACATGCACTGCTGCAGAATTCAGAGTTCTGCTATGTTCCGGCCACTTAGTCTGGTGAAGCGGGATACCTCAGTGGAGTCTATTTTGAATCTTCTATGGAGGACCCACTTCTGCAGTCCACTGTTGAGATGCTAGAGAACGGAGACAAGGATGCTCGTGCTCTCCGCATGGAGCTTTATGCTACCCGTGCCCGTCTGTGGACAGCTTTGACGCAGCTGGCACCGGTAGTCCAGACAGGGTATGTAGAGATGGAGATGCTGCACCCTGTTAGGAACCATCTTCCGGCCCACGTTGACTGGCCAGCTATAGGAGGAGCTACACCTCTTCGGGGACCCCTCTTACCACCAGTCAGGGGACCAAGGCCACATCCGTGTCCTTATGGATCCCAGGGATCTCAGGCTAGAGTGTTTCCTGATCCGCAGGTTGAGCTTCCGAGTCATGGAGGTAATCTCTATGATATGTTCTATGCGGATGCCTGAGCTATGAGCGGAAGGATAGTATGGTAGTAGCCGTATGTTCACAGTCCTGCGTGACTTGTGGATTATGGTAGTAATGTGAAACGAATTCCGGAGGCCTTGATAAATAATGTATAAGAAGCTTGTAAGCCTCTGATGAGTAGTTCCACCATTTCAGTAGTTTGCTCTTCGAGTAAGTTTGTACTGAACTATGTAAGGGTGTGTATGAACCATGGTGTATATATAGCAGTTGCTTGTTACCATGTTGTTCGGATATTCATTTCCGCATTCCGTGTGTTCAGTACATTCTTAATCCATAGTTAGTATTGATATGATATTGGTCCAAGCTATGAGTTTGTTTGTCAGGATGGTGTTCACCAGGTTGAACCGTGCCCCTGCTCATGAGCAAGGTGAGGGTAGTCAAGCGTCGCAGGAAGACCTGCCTCACCCACCTTCTCTGGTAGAAGTGATGCTTGAGGCAGAAAGAAACAAAAGGGAGACCAACCCACTGCTAGAGCGTATTGAGGAGAATACGGCTCGACAGCCTAGGAATGCTGCAGTGTCCCTCAATGACTTTGTGAAGCTGAATCCTCCAAAGTTTCATCCTTCCGTCGATCCCCTCGACGCTGATGACTGGTTGTGCAGCATCTCGCGCAAGATTCGCTCTGCGATTGTGTCTGAGGCCGACAAGGTGACCTTTGCGGCGTATTTCCTGGAGGGACCCGCCAATCTATGGTGGGAGAATTTTGAAGCTATGCGTCCTGCTGAACCAGTGGCCACATGGGCAGACTTCAGCGTAGCTTTCCGTCTGCACCATATTCCAGAGGGCTGATGGACAGAAGAGAGAGGAGTTCTGTGCCTTCACTCAGGGCAAGTTGTCTGTGGATGCCTATAGCCGCGAGTTCGGTAACCTCGCCCGCTATGCAACAGAGGAGGTGTCTACTGACGCCAAGAAGCAAGCAAGATTCCGTAAGGGTCTGAGCCCTGAGCTCCGTCGAGACCTGCACCTCCATGAGTGTGCAAGCTTTCAAGCCCTGGTCAACAAAGCGATCAGTGCGGAGACTGGTCATACTGACTTCGAAGCCACAAGGAAGCACTCCCGTGACTTTGGCTCATCTTCTGGTTCCGCGTTTCAAAAACGCAGGCTGTGGGTTCCA
This sequence comes from Hordeum vulgare subsp. vulgare, assembly GCF_904849725.1. NCBI lineage: Eukaryota > Viridiplantae > Streptophyta > Magnoliopsida > Poales > Poaceae > Hordeum > Hordeum vulgare. Next base: position 261,718,106 of record NC_058519.1, on the reverse strand, counting down.
AACAGTTCTCTGCCGCCAGGATACACTCCGAAGCCATCCTACGTGGCGCCTCAGACGAATCAGGCCAACCCTCCATCAAAAGCTTATGGTGGTCCAGCTAGCAATGCTGCACCACGTGCCAACCAGGTGATATGCTACAAGTGTGGAGAACCGGGGCATTATTCCCGTAAGTGTCCTCAGAATGTGGGTGCCAAGCAACCCGGAAAGTCCGTCGGGCAGGCCAAGTCGGGCAAAGCGTTTTATGTGAAGCCAACTCCTGCACGTGGCCGTGTGAACTATGTGTCAGCAGAAGAAGCTGCAGAGGATTCCGACGTCATACTGGGTACGCTTCTTGTTAATCATCACCCAGCGTCCGTTCTCTTTGACACTGGGTCTTCTCATTCCTTCATTTCAGAAAGTTATGCACAGTTGCATAACATGTCATTTTGTGATATGCCAATCCCATTGGTTGTCCAAACCCCTGGTAGTAAATGGCAAACCTCTAGGATAACCTATGAAAATGAGATTCTAGTAGACAAGCTAGTTTTTCTAGCCTCATTGATAGCATTGAAAACTTCGGATATTAATATCATCTTGGGCATGGACTGGATGTCAACTCACTATGCCAAGATTGATACTCACTCTAGAAATGTCCAGCTTACCCATCCCTCGGGTGAGAAAGTAAATGTCTCTACTCGAGTTGCCAAATGCCAGCTCTATTCCCTAAATGCCAACCCACTTCCGGAACTTGAAGACATTCCGATAGTCCGTGACTTCCGGGATGTTTTTCCAGAGGAACTGCCAGGAATTCCACCTGACAGAGATGTAGAGTTTGTGATAGATCTTGTTCCGGGAACTGTCCCAATAGCCAGAAGACCTTATAAGATGGCACCCCTAGAGCTAGCCGAACTTAAGAAGCAATTAGATGAGGCCTTGAACAAAGGTTTCATTCGTCCTAGCTCTTCTCCTTGGGCTTGTCCCGTCCTCTTCGTCAAGAAGAAAGACGGAACGGATCGGATGGTTGTAGATTACCGACCAGTTAACCTGGTCACCATAAAGAACAAGTATCCGCTCCCCAGGATCAACAATCTGTACGATCAGCTCGCTGGATCCTCAGTCTTCTCCAAAATGGATTTGAGGTTGGGATACCATCAAATCAAGATTAAGAACGGGGACATTCCAAAAATGGCCTTTGTTACTCGTTATGGTCAATATGAGTACACCGTTATGTCCTTCGGTTTAACCAATGCCCCAGCCACCTTCTCTCGGCTGATGAATTCAATCTTTATGGAGTATTTGCATAAATTCGTCATAGTATACCTTGATGATATTCTCATCTACTCAAAGAATGAACAAGAACATGCCGAGCATCTAAGGCTGGTATTGATGAAACTTCGAGAGCATTGCCTTTATGCCAAATTTTCAAAATGTGAATTCTGGTTACCAGAAGTGACCTATCTAGGCCACGTAATCTCTGGTAAGGGTATTGCTGTCAATCCTGAGAGAGTTCAAGCTGTCCTTGATTGGACTCAACCTGAATCGGTTAAGCAAGTTAGGAGTTTTCTTGGTCTAGCGAGCTATTGTCGCCGCTTCGTCGAGAATTTCTCCAAGGTTGCAAAGCCTCTGACTGAACTCCTCAAGAAGGATAAAAAGTTCGAGTGGACACCACAGTGTGAGCATAGTTTCAGGAACTGAAAAGACGCCTGACTTCCGCACCTGTGTTGCTACCACCAGATTTTTCTAAGGACTTTGTTATCTATTGCGACGCCTCGCGACAAGGATTAGGTTGCATTCTCATGCAAGATCGTCATGTGATCGCATACGCATCTCGACAGTTGCGTCCACATGAGGATAATTATCCCACACATGACCTTGAGCTTGCAGCTGTGGTCCATGCACTAAAAACCTGGCGACATTACCTTCTGGGTAATCGTTGCGAAATATTCACTGATCACTAAAGTCTGAAATATATCTTCACCCAGCCGGATTTGAATCTCGGGCAAAGACGGTGGGTTGAGTTGATCTCGGATTACGACTTAGGGATAACTTACACCTCGGGGAAGGCCAATGTTATGGCCGATGCCCTAAGTCGTAAATCTTCTTATAACAATTTGATGCTACAACAAGGTCAACCACTTCTCCATGAGGACTTTCGGAAGTTGAATCTTCATACTGTTCCTCAAGGATTCCTTTCTACCCTGGTGGCGAAGCCTACTCTTAAGGATCAAATTATAGCTGGCCAAAAGCGTGACAAGGGTATATCACGGATCAAGGAGAATATTTTTAGCGGAAACGCTAAAGAATTTTCCATGAATGATCAAGGTGTGGTGTTCTTCCAGAATCGTTTAGTGGTTCCTAAGAACCCACATCTACGGCAGTTAATCCTTAAGGAGGCTCATGATTCCCCTCTCACCATTCATCCCGGTAGTACTAAGATGTATCAGGACCTACGCCAGAGGTTCTGGTGGACTAGGATGAAGAGAGAAATTGCTGAGTTCGTTGCTAACTGCGATGTTTGTCGTCGAGTTAAGGCAGAACATCAAAGGCCTGCTGGCACCCTTCAACCTTTAGCTATTCCTGAATGGAAATGGGATAAAGTTAGCATGGATTTCATTACCGGATTTCCCAAGACCAAGGAAGGAAATAATGCTATCTTTGTGGTCATTGACCGTCTTTCCAAAGTGGCTCATTTTCTTCCTGTTCGTGAGAGTATAACAGCTAGCCAGCTAGCAGAGTTATATATCTCTCGAATAGTGTCTCTTCACGGTGTTCCCCTGGAAATTAACTCGGACCGTGGAAGTATCTTTACTTCTCGCTTCTGGGAATGTTTTCAGAATGCCATGGGGACTCAATTATCTTTTAGCACTGCTTTCCATCCCCAATCAAGTGGTCAAGTAGAAAGAGTGAATCAAATTCTAGAAGATATGCTCCGAGCTTGTGTTATATCGTTCGGTATGAATTGGGAGAAGTGTATTCCATTTGCCGAATTCGCTTATAACAACAGTTATCAATCAAGCTTGGGCAAAGCCCCTTTTGAAGTTCTCTATGGACGAAGATGTCGAACACCTCTTAATTGGTCAGAAACCGGAGAGAGGCAACTCTTTGGCCCGGACATGATCCAGGATGCAGAAGAGCAGGTTCGCATTATTCGTGAAAAGTTGAAAACAGCCCAGTCTCATCAAAAGAGCCAATATGATCGTCATCATAAGGCTGTGACCTTTGAAGTTGACGAGAATGCTTACCTTCGGGTTACACCTTTGAAGGGTACCCATCGATTCGGTATCAAGGGCAAATTGGCTCCTCGTTACATTGGACCTTTTCGCATTCTTGCCAAACGAGGAGAAGTTGCCTACCAGTTGGAACTTCCTCCGCATCTTTCCAAGGTTCATGATGTTTTCCACGTCTCGCAACTCAGGCGTTGCTTTTCGGATCCTATCCGTGAAGTGGACCACGAAACGCTTGATCTACAAGATAACCTTTCTTACCGAGAATACCCCGTGTGTATTCTTGATCAAGCTGAGCGTACCACTCGACATCGGAACCTCAAGTTTCTTAAAGTTCAATGGTCAAATCATTCTGAAAAGGAGGCAACTTGGGAAAGAGAGGATCGTCTCCGACTCGAATATCCTGCGTTATTCCCGACGACTTCTAAATCTCGGGACGAGATTCTTTTGAGTGGGGGTGAGTTGTCACATCCCTAACCCTTAAGCAAGATAGCATTGTGCTCATGTCTTCTTTGCATTTGCATCTAAGAAGTTTCAACAAAAACAACAAAGTGGCAAAGGAAAAACTCAAAACCCTAGCCACCATTTCAATTAAAGGAAATTTCAAACTAGTTCAAATCAATGAACCCAAAATGGCCTCAAGAAATGTTCAAACTTTCTGTTAAATCATGAAAGTAAATGAGCATTGGAGAAAACTATTTTCTTGACACTTTGAGCATTTTAAATAAATGCAAAAGCCACTGGTTTCAAATTTAAAAATTGAAATCAGAAACTATAATTTTCCAAAAATGTTGAAAACCTTGGAAATGAGTGGGGATATTATAACAAATATTTCAGGAGGTCTAAAATAGTTTTTACTTTTTGTTTTGGAGCTGAAATAATTAGCAAAGCAATAAATAGCAAAACAGAAAAACGAAAACAGAGGAAATGGAAAAAGACTTACCTGTCGCCCAAGCCATGCCCGGCCCATCTCCCCGCTCGTCCCCTCCCTCGCGCCAGTAGGCAGCAGGAGGTGGCCGCCGCCTCCTCCGGCGCGGCCACGCACCTGCGTGCCTACCTGGCCGCCGGTTCGCGCTGGCGACGACGGGGATAAGCTCCCCAGAGCTTCCCCTATCCATTCCCCGCCTCGGTTCTTCCCCTCCTCCCGGATCCCCACCTTCTCCCTGCTGCCGCCATTAGAGCCGAGCTCGAGCTCGAGCTGGCCGTGCCCCTGGCCATAGGAACCCCTCCCAGAGCACGCCATTAGCTCCGTCTCGTCGCCCTGGTCATCCCTACAGAAGCCGAAGCTTCCTCGAGCCTTGCAACGCCCGCAATGCCGTCGTCTTCCACCTCTGGCCGCCGGACCTCTCCCGTCGATTCGTCGCCCCCAGGCCTTCCCCGAGCCGTCTGAGCTCTGCTCTGCACTCCCTGTGAGCATGCGGTCGTTTTCCCTAAGTTTTCCCCGTCGATCCCCTCCTCTAGCCCTGGTTTCACGGGAGCCCGACGAGGCTCGCCGCTGCCGCTCGTCGCCGGTAGCCCTCCGATGTCCAGCTCGTCCTTTCGATGGCACCAACAGCTCCAGGACGACGCGTAGATGCTGTAGCAGCTAAGAACCGAGCGTAGATCCCCCTGTTGCAAAGACCCCGATGACGCCCGAGCCTTGGCCGCCGCCAAGCTCGTCGCCGGCGTCATCGCCGGCCAGATCAGCCCCGGCTAGGCACAGAAATGAAGCTGCGGGAGACGTGCCGTTCCTCTGGTGCTCTCCGTGCAGCATTTGGCCCCCTGTGCGCCGTTTCCGAGCCCCTCCGCCGTGCTGGTGGTCGCCAGAGGCTCCCCGCCAGCGAGGACGACCTCGCCGCCGGTGGAGGTCGACATGGCAAGCTAACCCAGCCGATTAGTGATTTAATCACTCGCTGACAAGTGGGCCCAAGGCCAAGTCAAACCTCAGTTAGGGCTGGTCAGCGCGGGATTAGTCCCAGAGAGGCTGACCAGTGGGGCCCCCCTGTCAGGTTTGACCTGAACTGGTCGGCTGACCTGCTGACGTCAGCCTGATGCAATAAATGGAATTTCCAGTTTAAAACTAAATGAGGAAATTGCTAAAAATTGCAAAAATCATAGAAATTAATCTGTAACTCCAATGAAAATAAATTATATATGAAAAAGTATCAGAAAAATTCATGCATGCAAAAATATCCAAATTTCATTATAAATGCAATGATCACACACTGCCCTAGATATAAATCAGTACCATAACATGACATTTCATGCATGTTAACATTAAGTTGATCTGAGCATCAGGTCGAATCAATTAAACCGGTATCCGAGAATACCGTTTGAATTGCTATTCGAATGTGATTCAAATCAAATCTAAACCTAAAACATCTTGATTATAATAACTTATCACTTTGCATTCTCATGCCATGCTCATGCATCATTTTGATTGCATATGATTGTTATTGAATGTTGCCATTCATTTCGGTAGGCTCCGCACCCCCGGATTCCACCGAATATCCGTCTGACGGATATCGTTCCTCCTCTGAGCAACAAGGCAAGCAACCCTTTTGATCATCCCGATAAATCCCATGTTCTTGCTCCTGCACCTATTTATTGCATTTAAGGTCAAATGCTTCAACTGCTTTCGCCACGATAGTTGGACCCACTTCCTTTGCATGACCTAACCTTGTCACAGTAAATAGCCAAACCTTGCAACCTAGCATACCTGGTAGTTTCTTCAGCTATGATGTGCCTTATCCTGCTATGCATGCTATGCTTAGAGTTGTGTATGGTCTGTCATATGGGAGATGAACAGAAATGTGGAATGTTTTCGGTGAGCAAAGGTTGTGTGTAGAACTTGATTTCGTAAAGGTACCGGTGAAAGGCTGTGTAGGAGTACATGGCGGGTTGTTTCATTGGAACCATCCTTAGGAACTGATTTCCGTGTATGTAATCCAAGACTAGATACTACCACATGCTGGGCCCTGAAATATGACCCCGCTCGGCCTATTAATCGCGTAGTACTCAGTCCAGGAGTTGCAAGTAGTTTCTGGTGTTTATAGTAATGCTGGAGGCCGTGCATGGTGCTGACCTGAGAGGTGGACCGTGATGCGGTAGGCAGTGGCACGGTGTACTAGGTGGCACCCGGATGGTGGGCTTGGGAACCCTGCGCACATCGTTTGAGGCCGTGGCGGAAACCTCGGCCGGACTTCCGTACGGGTTACTCTCAGATAGGCGATAAACCTGGACTAGGTACTAGTGTTGTTAACGGTCGTGGCCGACTCCCTCGCTGGGCTTCCGCTTGAAGGTTGCCGAGGTGCATGACGTGCACATGGCGATAAGTGGCGGGAGCGTGTGTGACGAAGTACACCCCTGCAGGGTTATGATCTATTCGAATAGCCGCGTCCGCGGATATGGACTACTTGGAGACATATGTTGTTCATAGATAATTTCAATGGCTACTCATAAAATTGACAAGATAAGTGTGAGTGTCGTGGACGGCATTTCCGTATGGAGACGGAATGATTCCACGATAGTGTATTGTTGTGGTGTTAGTGGACTCGTCTGCGAGAAATCAAGTTGTCAAAACTAATTTCAAAATGCAAGTTGTCGAGCCACGAGTCAAATGCTGGCTTTCCGCATGAAACCCCACAATACCTTTTGATACCTTGCATGAGCAGTTAGTTCACCTAAAGTCTTGCTGAGTACCTTCGTACTCATGTTTTCTTAATAAATGTTGCAGAGGTTGCTAATGACCCTAATGGAGGGTTCTTCGTAGACATCGACGACGACGAGTAGCTGGTGTCCCAGCTACCATCTGGCCCTACGTCGGCTCTGTAGTATAGTCAGGCCACGTGCCTACTGGTTGCCCTGGCTGTACCCAGACAGTTTATAACTCTTCCGCTGGCTTGTATTGTATGACTGCTATTATGGGTCGTGAGACCCTTAATGTGTAATATTATGTGTGTGGCTCTTCCGAGCCTCTTAAATAAAGCTTGTATGTTTATGGTTATGTTGTGATGCCATCGATGTATCTATACATATCGGTATGCCATGCGTACTTGTGTCGTACTTGATATGTATGGGGTTCGATTACCTAGTCGTGAACTTTAGTAGCACTCCTTACAAGGAAATGCCCCTTTGTGGTCCAACGAGCCTTGGTAGTTCGCTACTGCTCCGGACACATTGGTTGACCGGCATGTGTCCTTCTTAGCTGCTGTGTCTGTCCCCTTTGGGGAAATGTCACGCGATGTAATGGAGTCCTTGTAGCTTGCTACGACTCGTCTACATTCGCCGGTGACCGACACCTGCTTTGTTGGGTCATGTATGCCTGTCCTTGTGCGGTACTGCCACTTTGGTTTATGACTAGACATGTCGATCCGGGTTCTTTGACATTGGATTGCTAGCGATAATATCGCATACGTGAGTCAAAAGACGCAAACGGTCCCGGCTAAGGTAAGGCTGCAGCCGTGGAGTTAACCGTGCGTGAGACCACAAAGGGATGCGATGGGTTACAGGCTAGATTCCTATGGCTTAGGATCGGGGTCCCGACTGTTAGTTAGGTGGAGGAGGAGAAGAGGAGAAGACTAGGAGGAGGAGGACGAGAAGAGGAGAAGAAGAAGAGGAGTAGGAGGAGGAGGAGGAGGAGAAGAAAAAGAAGAATAAGAAGAAGAAGAAGAGGAGAAGAAAAAATTAAGAAGGAGAAGAAGAAGAGGAAGAAGAAGAAGAAGAAGAAGAAGAGAAGAAAAAAATAAGAAGGAGAAGAAGTAAAGAAGAAGAGAAGAAGACGAGAAGAAGAGAATAAGAAAAAAATAAGAAGGAGAAGAAGAGAAAAAAGAAGAAGAAGTTGATTTTTTATTGTTTGGTATTTAGTGGTAGCTAGATTATTTTTTATTACTTAGTGGTAGATTCTGTTTTTGTTATAGTGGTAGATTCTGTTTTTGTTATTTTTTTGCTGTTTAGTGCTATCTAGGTTTAGCGATAGGTTTAGTTAGCTTGCTTAGTTAGGTTAGTTAGTTAGTTAGCTTAATAGAAAGAATAGGAAGAAGAAGAAAAGAGGAGGAGGAGAAGAGGAGGAGGAGGAGGAGAAGAAGAAGAAGAAGAAGAAGAAGAAGAAGAAGAAGAAGAGGAGGAGGAGGAGAAGAAAAAAATAAGAAGGAGAAGAAGAAAAGAAGAAGAAAAGAAGAGAAGAAGAAGAGAAGAAGAGAAGAAGAATACCTTCTCCTCCTCCTTCTTCTCCTCCTCCTCCTTCTCCTTCTTCTTGATTTCTTCTTCTTCTTCTCCTCCTCCTATTTATTCTCCTCTATCTTATTCTCCTGACCTTATTTTCCCCAACAATGCGATAATTAGCCCATTTAGCTACAAAATGGCATAAAACCTTGGTTAGCTCATGAATATTATATTCTTAACTTGTTTTCCTCTAAAATGACGTAATTAGAATATTTTTGTTGATCGGGTGGATTTACATGTGATAGTTGACTCGTCGCTGTGAGGTCTGCTGCGCGAAGACCTGCCCGTGCGTTGTACGAGCTCCGCCCCTGCATTCGTGGGTCAGTACAAATTTCATCTCCTCCCCGCTCCTTCATTTACTTTGGCTCGGTTTCCGGATGTGTACCTGCAACCGCTTAAGGATGAATTGGAAGAAGCTTGGGATAATGGGGTCAAGACATACGATGCCGCTAGAAAAGAAAACTTCAAAATGCATGTGTGGTACATGTACTCTATGCACGACTTGCCAGCGTATGCGCTATTCTGTGGATGGTGTGTGTATGGAAGGTTCCCGAGCCCCCAATGCAAGGCAGCTCTTGAGTTTCATTGGTTGCAGGAGGGTCTGAAGTACTCTTGCTTTGACTTTTATAGACAGTTCCTGGATCCAGACCATCAGTTCAGAAAAGACAAGAAGATATTTACCAAGGGTAAAGTTGTCAAAAACTTGGCACCACCTGCGTTCACAGGCCAACAGACCCTGGATCAGTTAAACACCCTCGAGCCTGATCCAGAGCGTCCAGGGTATTTCAAGGGGTATAATTCAAAACACGCCTGGACTCACAAGCCATGCTTCTGGGATCTGCGTTTCTTGAAAGACCTCCTTCTTCCACACAATATCGACATGATGCACACTTAAAAGAATATCGGAGAGGCTATTTTTGGTACATTATTCAACATAGATGGGAAGACAAAGGATAATACTAAGGCTAGAGTCGATCAAGAGACACTATGTCATAGACCGTTACAAAACATGCGAGAAGGCAAAGGAAAGCAGAAGTGGTCGAAGCCAAAGGCCTGGTTCAATCTTGGAAGGCCAGCTATGAGGGAAATTATCTTGTGGGTCAAAATGCACTTGATGTTCCCCGATGGGTATGCAGCGAATCTAAAGAGGGGAGCAAGTCTTGAAAAATTAAAAATCTTTGGTCTCAAGAATCATGATTGGCACATATGGCTAGAGCGGGTAATGCCGGTGATGCTATGTAGCTTTATTCCTGAGGATGAATGGCTAGTACTGGCGGAGCTGAGCAATTTTTTCCGTGTTCTTTGTGCGAAAGAATTGTCGCCTGGCGTGGTAGAAGACATGGAGGAGTTTGCACCGGAGTTGTTGTGCAAGTTAGAGAAGATCTTTCCACTGGGCTTCTTTAATCCAATGCAGCATTTGATTTTACATCTACCGACCGAGGCAAGATCGGGTACAAGCGTGGTAGTACACGTCTTCCGGTCGTGTCGGCTACCCGCGAGAAGAGGCCGGTGATTAAACCTGAAGGATATAGGTAAGTACATTTACTATTTTTTAGCTTTTGCCTACAAGTTTGTTCAAATATCAAATGCGTTGACCTTATCATACTGCAGGGGATTGGTGCACCCTCTTGGAGTTCACAGGACGAACTCCGTCCTTGGTGTCCTTTGCCGGACAAATTTCCCGGGGTTTGTCACGTTGCCTGGTGAGGGTCAGGTTCCTACACTAGGATTTTCCTGGGAGCACTACCAGGTTGCGCAGGCCATGCCGGAGGAGATTATAGATGGTGTCTTTTGCCACACAAGGACCGAGATTGTGATCAAGAGCTTTTGGGTAAATATTCTTTTACAGAATCTAAAATTAACAATATAGCTAATTATTGTACTAATCGGTGTTTTCACGTTTGATTGCAGGCCTTCTATAGGTGTGAAGATGGATATGAGGAGGAGGCGGCCAGGGTTCTCGAGGCCGAGTGTAGGCGGTGACTACAGAACTTACGCCACGAGGCTCGGCCGCACGCTATTCGAGATTACTACGCCACGCGTGGTATTAAGAAGCAGAAGAAGGATTGCCGCGGAAAGTTTCTGAAGAAGCAGCAATACATGAAGGTACTTACCTATTCTTAAGTCCTTCTATGTAGTTTTCTTGATTTCATTCATAGGCGTAGCGCTCAAAATTCTTTCTAATAACTTACAGGTGCCCCCGAGATGGTGTGCGGATAAGATGGATTGTTGGGAGGCGTTGGTTGATGAGTGGTGCACAGGCAGCTGGCGAGCCGTCCACGAGAATGCGAAGGATCGGCGTAGCCAAATGGTTGGTGTGCCACACCATCAAGGCAGCGCCAACTTACTTCAGTCCAGACGAAACTGGGTATGTGATTTGCTTCATGATTCATGCAATTCATTCTTCATGCTAATATTTTGTTCCTCTCTTTTAGGCGCATCACAATAAGACGGAGATGCCACACTTGTACGACCTTTATGGCATGGCCCATACTGCCTCGTACAAGAAGGCGAAGGCATTCTCTGAGTCTGACCTGGATGATCCCAATAACTTCACCAACATATCATCCCACCAGAAGCTCGTGGCATACAGGGACGCGGGGAAGGCTACGAAAGGGGATGACTTTAACCCTAGACAGGAACCTTTGGATCCAGAGCTGGTGATGATATCTGGCGGGAGGCCCCATGGCTCGATAGCCATTTAAGATGGGATAATACGTTGTCCACTCACTCTCCTGGAGCTCAAGGCGCGCCAGTCGAGCAGCTGTCCTGAGATAATGCGTCGTCCACGGCCAGTTGATCTTGCCATCGAGGTTAGTTGTACGGACTAAGAACACTTTCATCCATTTCATTATGTGTGTCACCATAGATCATTACTGTGGTAACGAGGAATGGTGTTTCAGGCTGCTCTTCAGAAAGAGAGATTGGCAAACCAGGCTGCTCTTGAGAAAGAGAGATTGGCAAGCTAGGCTGCTCTTGAGGCTGCCCTTGAGAAAGAGATATTGGCAAGTCACGCTGCTCTTGATGAGAGGGACCAGACCACGGCACGATTGATTGAGGAGGAGAGGTCCCGAAATGAGGCGGGTCAACGGGCCCTGTACGAGCTTTTCGTGGTAACTATTTTTTTCACATTAGCCAAATCATGTGTGTAATGTCTGTTTCATTACTAACTAATACGACCCACTCTTCAGGGTATGTGCGAGAAGAGCGGTCAAGTCCCTCCGCCGATGCCCGTCTTCTCTTCGATTGGCACGGTGAGTTTCATTATAAACTAGTATTAATAATTGAGTGTGATCATGCTAACTGAGACATTGCAAAATATCTATTCTGCAGAATAACTCTCGAGCGGCATCGCACGACCCTTCTCCTGGTGTTTCTCCTCCTCGATGACCACTACGGTAAGTTTCTCTTCTCCTCTTTCATATTCTCCTTGCCTTAATTTCCCCAACAATGACATAATTAGTCCATTTAGCTCCAAAAAGACATAGTTAGCTAATTTAGCTCCAAGAAGAGGAGAAGAGGAGAAGAAATAGGAAAAATGAAAAGAAAGAAGAAGAAGAAGAAGAGAAGAAGTAGTAGTAGTAGGAGGAGGAGGAGACGGAGGAGAACGCCAAGGACCTTCTAGTCCTTCTCCTCCTCCTTCTCCTTCTCCTCCTTCTTTATTTCTTCTTCTTCTCCTCCTCCTCCTCTTTCTTCTCCTCTTTCATATTCTCCTGCCCTTAATTTCCGCAACAATGACATAATTATCCCATTTAGCTCCAAAATGCCATAATAAGCTCAAAATGGCATAAGAACCTTGGTTAGCTCATTAATATTATATACTTAGCTTGTTTTCCTCTAAAATGAGATAATTAGCCCATTTATCTCCAAAAAGACATAGTTACCTAATTTATCTCCAAGAAGATTAGAAGAGGAGAATAAATAGGAAAAATGAAAATAAAGAAGAAGAAGAAGAAGAGAAGAAGGAGAAGGAGGAGGAGGAGGAGGAGGAGGAGGAGAAGGAGGAGAAGGCCAAGGACCTTCTAGTCCTTCTCCTCCTCCTCCTCCTTCTCCTCCTTCTTCTTTATTTCTTCTTCTTCTTCTCCTCCTCCTCTTTATTCTCCTATTTCATATTTTCCTTGCCTTAATTTCCCCAACAATGACATGATTAGCCCATTTATCTCCAAAATGCCATAATAACCTCAAAATGGCATAAGAACCTTCGTTAGCTCATTAATATTATATACTTAGCTTGTTTTCCTCTAAAATGGGATAATTAGCCCATTTAGTTCCAAAAATACATAGCTAGCTAATTCAGCTCCAAGAATAGGAGAAGAGGAGAAATGAAACGGAAGAACAAAAAGAAGAAGAGAAAGAGAAGAGAAGGAGAAGGAGAAGAAGGAGGAGGAGCAGAAGGAGAAGGAGGAGGAGGAGGAGAAGGAGGAGAAGGCCAAGGACCTTCTAGTCCTTCTCCTCCTCCCCCTTCTCCTTTATTTCTTCTTCTTCTCCTCCTCCTCCTCTTTCTTCTCCTCTTTCATATTCTTCTTGCCTTCATTTCCCCAACAATGACATAATTAGCCAATTAGCTCCAAAATGCCATAGTAAGCTCAAAATGGCATAAGAACCTTGGTTAGCTCATTAATATTATATACTTAGCTTGTTTCCCTCTAAAATGAGATAATTAGCCCCTTTAGCTCCAAAAAGACATAGTTAGCTAATTTAGCTCCAAGAAGAGGAGAAGAGGAGAAGAAATAGGAAAAATGAAAAGAAAGAAGAAGAAGAGAAGAAGGAGAAGGAGGAGGAGGAGGAGGTGGAGGAGGAGAAGGCCAAGGACCTTCTAGTCCTTCTCCTCCTCCTCCTCTTTCTCCTCCTTCTTCTTTATTTCTTCTTCTTCTGCTCCTCCTCCTCTTTCTTCTCCTATTTCATATTCTCCTTGCCTTAATTTCCCCAACAATGAAATAATTACCCCATTTAGCTCCAAAATGCCATAATAACCTCAAAATGGCATAAGAACCTTGGTTAGCTCATTAATATTATATACTTAGCTTGTTTTCCTGTAAAATGGGATAATTAGCCCATTTAGCTCCAAAAAGACATAGTTAGCTAATTTACCTCCAAGAAGAGGAGAATAGGAGAATGAAAAGGAAGAACAAAAAGAAGAAGAGAAAGAGAAGAGAAGGAGAAGGTGAAGAAGGAGGAGGAGAAGAAGGAGAAGGAGGAGGAGGAGAAGGAGGAGAAGGCCTAGGACCTTCTAGTCCTTCTCCTGCTCCTCCTTCTCCTCCTTCTTCTTTATTTCTTCTTCTTCTCCTCCTCCTCCTCTTTCTTCTCATCTTTCATCTTCTCCTTGCCTTAATTTCCCCAACAATGACATAATTAGCCCATTTACCTCCAGAATGCCATAATAACCTCAAAATGGCATAAGGACCTTTGTTAGCTCATTAATATTATACACTTAGCTTGCTTTCTTCCAAAATTGGATAATTAGCCCATTTAGCTCCAAAAAGACATAGTTAGCTAATTTATCTCCAAGAAGAGGAGAAGAGGAGAAGAAATAGGAAAAATGAAAATAAAGAAGAAGAAGAAGAAGAGAAGAAGGAGGAGGAGGAGGAGGAGACGGAGGAGAAGGCCAAGGACCTTCTAGTCCTTCTCCTCCTCCTCCTCCTTCTGCTCCTTCTTCTTTATTTCTACTTGTTCTTCTCCTGCTCCTCTTTCTTCTCCTATTTCATATTCTCCTTGCCTTAATTTCCCCAACAATGACATAATTAGCCTATTTAGCTCCAGAATGCCATAATAACCTTAAAATGATATAAGAACCTTGGTTAGCTCATTAATATTATATAATTAGCTTGTTTTCCTCTAAAATGGGATAATTAGCCCATTTAGGTCCAAAAAGACATAGTTAGATAATTTAGCTCCAAGAAGAGGAGAATAGGAGAATGAAAAGGAAGAACAAAAAGAAGAAGAGAAAGAGAAGAGAAGGAGAAGGTGAAGAAGGAGGAGGAGAAGAAGGAGAAGGAGGAGGAGGAGAAGGAGGAGAAGGCCAAGGACCTTCTAGTCCTTCTCCTCCTCCTCCTCCTTCTCCTCCTTCTTCTTTATTTCTTCTCCTTCTCCTCCTCCTCCTCTTTCTTCTCATATTTCATATTCTCCTTGCCTTCATTTCCCCAACAATGACATAATTATCCCATTTAGCTCCAAAATGCCATAATAACCTCAAAATGGCATAAGGACCTCGGTTAGCTCATTAATATTATATACTTAGGTTGTTTTCTTCTAAAATTGGATAATTAGCCCATTTAGCTCCAAAAAGACATAGTTAGCTAATTTAGCTCCAAAAAGAGGAGAAGAGGAGAAGAAATAGGAAAAATGAAAAGAAAGAAGAAGAAGAAGAAGAACAGAAGGAGGAGGAGGAGGAGGAGAAGGAGGAGAAGGCCAAGGACCTTCTAGTCCTTCTACTCCTCCTCCTCTTTCTGCTCCTTCTTCTTTATTTCTTCTTGTTCTCTTCCTCCTCCTCTTTCTTCTCCTATTTCATATTGTCCTTGCCTTAATTTCCCCAACAATGACATAATTAGCCTATTTAGCTCCAAAATGCCATAATAACCTCAAAATGGCATAAGAACCTTGTTTAGCTCATTAATATTATATACTTAGCTTGTTTTCCTCTAAAATGGGATAATTAGCACATTTAGCTCCAAAAAGACATAGTTAGCTAATTTAGCTCCAAGAAGAGGAGAAGAGGAGAAATGAAAAGGAAGAACAAAAAGAAGAAGAGAAAGAGAAGAGAAGGAGAAGGAGAAGAAGGATGAGGAGAAGAAGGAGAAGGAGGAGGAGGAGGAGGAGAAGGAGGAGAAGTCCAAGTACCTTCTAGTCCTTCTCCTCCTTCTCCTCCTTCTTCTTTATTTCTTCTTATTCTCCTCCTCCTCCTCTTTGTTCTCCTCTTTCATATTCTCCTTGCCTTAAATTCACCAAAAATTACATAATTAGCCCATTTAGCTCCAAAATGCCATAATAACCTCAAAATGGCATAAGAACCTTGGTTAGCTCATTAATATTATATACTTAGCTTGTTTTCTTCTAAAACTGGATAATTAGCCCATTTAGCTCCAAAAAGACATAGTTAGCTAATATAGCTCCAAGAAGAGGAGAAGAGGAGAAGAAATAGGAAAAATGAAAAGAAAGAAGAAGAAGAAGAAGAGAAGAAGTAGGAGGAGAAGGAGGAGAAGGCCAAGGACCTTCTAGTCCTTCTCCTCCTCCTCCTCCTTCTCCTCCTTCTTCTTTATTTATTCTTCTTCTCCTCCTCCTCTTATTTCTTCTCCTCTTTCATATTCTCCTTGCCTTAATTTCCCCAACAATGATATAATTAGCCAATTTAGCTCCTAAACGACATTATAAGCTCAAAATGGCATAAGAACCTTGGTTAGCTCATTAATATTATATACTTAGCTTGTTTTCCTCTATAATAACATAATTATCCCATTTAGCTCCAAAAAGACATAGTTAGCTAATTTAGCTCCAAGAAGAGGAGAAAAGGAGAAGAAATAGGAAAAATGAAAAGAAAGAAGAAGAAGAAGAAGAAGAGAAGAAGGAGAAGGAGAAGGAGGAGGAGGAGGAGGAGGAGGAGAAGGAGGAGAAGGCCAAGGACCTTATAGTCCTTATCCTCCTCCTCCACCTTCTCCTCCTTCTTCTTTATTTCTTCTTATTCTTCTCCTCCTCCTGCTCTTGCTTCTCCTATTTCATATTCTCCTTGCCTTAACTTCCCCAACTATGACATAATTAGCCCATTTAGCTCCAAAATGCCATAATAACCTCAAAATGGCATAAGAACCTTGGTTAGCTCATTAATATTATATACTTAGCTTGTTTTCCTCTAAAATGGGATAATTAGCCCATTTAGCTCCAAAAAGACATAGTTAGCTAATTTTGCTCCAAGAAGAGGAGAAGAGGAGAAATGAAAAGGAAGAACAAAAAGAAGAAAAGAAAGAGAAGAGAAGGAGAAGGTGAAGAAGGAGGAGGAGAAGAAGGAGAAGGAGGAGGAGGAGAAGGAGGAGAAGGCCAAGGACCTTCTAGTCCTTCTCCTCCTCCTCCTCCTCCTCCTCCTTCTTCTTTATTTCTTCTTCTTCTCCTCCTCCTCCTCTTTCTTCTCATATTTCATATTCTCCTTGCCTTCATTTCCCCAACAATGACATAATTATCCCATTTAGCTCCAAAATGACATAATAACCTCAAAATGGCATAAGGACCTTGGTTAGCTCATTAATATTATATACTTAGCTTGTTTTCTTCTAAAATTGTATAATTAGCCCATTTAGCTCCAAAAAGACATAGTTAGCTAATTTAGCTCCAAAAAGAGGAGAAGAGGAGAAGAAATAGGAAAAATGAAAAGAAAGAAGAAGAAGAAGAAGAAGAGAAGGAGGAGGAGGAGGAGGAGAAGGAGGAGAAGGCCAAGGACCTTCTAGTCCTTCTACTCCTCCTCCTCTTTCTTCTCCTTCTTCTTTATTTCTTCTTGTTCTCTTCCTCCTCCTCTTTCTTCTCCTATTTCATATTCTCCTTGCCTTAATTTCCCCAACAATGACATAATTAGCCTATTTAGCTCCAAAATGCCATAATAACCTCAAAATGGCATAAGAACCTTGGTTAGCTCATTAATATTATATACTTAGCTTGTTTTCCTCTAAAATGGGATAATTAGCACATTTAGCTCCAAAAAGACATAGTTAGCAAATTTAGCTCCAAGAATAGGAGAAGAGGAGAAATGAAAAGGAAGAACAAAAAGAAGAAGAGAAAGAGAAGAGAAGGAGAAGGAGAAGAAGGATGAGGAGAAGAAGGAGAAGGAGGAGGACGAGGAGGAGGAGAAGGAGGAGAAGTCCAAGTACCTTCTAGTCCTTCTCCTCCTCCTCCTCCTTCTCCTCCTCCTCCTTTATTTCTTCTTATTCTCCTCCTCCTCCTCTTTCTTCTCCTCTTTCATATTCTCCTTGCCTTAAATTCACCAACAATGACATAATTAGCCCATTTAGCTCCAAAATGCCATAATAACCTCAAAATGGCATAAGAACCTTGGTTAGCTCATTAATATTATATACTTAGCTTGTTTTCCTCTATAATGACATAATTACCCCATTTAGATCCAAAAAGACATAGTTAGCTAATTTAGCTGCAAGAAGAGAGGAAGAGGAGAAATGAAAAGAAGGAAGAAGAAGAAGAAGAAGAAGAAGAGAAGAAGAAGAGAAGGAGAAGGAGAAGGAGAAGGAGAAGAAGAAGGAGGAGGAGAATAAGAGAAGAAGAAGGAGAAGGAGGAGAAGGAGCCCTCCTTCTTCTCCTTCTTATTCTCTCCTCCTTCTTATCCTCCTTCTTCTCCTTCTCCTTCTCTTCTTTTTTCTTCTTATTCCCCTCCTCCTTCTCCTCCTCCTTCCCCTTCCCCTCCTCCTCCTCCTCTTCCTCCTCCTCCTTCTTGTCTTTATTCTCCTTGTTCTCTTCTTCCTTCTTCTCTTTCTTCTTCAATTTAGCTTATTTGTCATATATATGTTGTTGTTCTTCTTCTTCTGACTTTCTTATTCCCATTTTGCAGATTGGATGTACTACATGCATGGAAGCTGGCATTGGAGTGCTTTAGTTTCCGTTTTTATTTGAGTTGATGTCGGGACCCCGATACTAAGCCATAGGAATCCAGCCTGTAACACATCGCATCCCTTTGTGGTCTCACGCACGGTTAACTCCACGGCTGCAGCCTTACCTTAGCCGGGACCGTTTGCATCTTTTGACTCACGTATGCGATAGTGTCGCTAGCAATCCAATGTCAAAGAACCCGTATCGACATGTCTAGTCATAAACCAAAGTGGCAGTACCGCACAAGGACAGGCATACATGACCCAACAAAGCAGGTGTCGGTCATCAGCGAATGTAGACGAGTCGTAGCAAGCTACAAGGACTCCATTACATCGCGTGACATTTCCCCAAAGGGGACAGACACAGCAACTAAGAAGGACACATGCCGGTCAACCAATGTGTCCGGAGCAGTAGCGAACTACCAAGGCTCATTGGATCACAAAGGGGCATTTCCTCGTAAGGAGTTCTACTAAAGTTCACGACTAGGTAATCGAACCCCATACAGATCAAGTACGACACACGTACGCATGGCATACCGATATGTATAGATACATCGATGGCATCACAACATAACTATAAACATACAAGCTTTATTTAAGAGGCTCGGAAGAGCCCACACCATAATATTACACATTAAGGGTCTCACGACCCATAATAGCAGTCATTCAGTTAGAAGCCAGCGGAAGAGTTATAAACTGTCTGAGTACAGACAGGACAACTAGAAGGCACATGGCCTGACTATACTACAGACCAACGTAGGGCCAGATCGTAGCTGGGACACCAGCAACTCGTCGTCATCGATGTCTACGAAGAACCCTCCATTAGGGTCATTAGCAACCTCTGCAACAGGTATTAAGCAAACATCAGTACGAAGGTACTCAGCAAGACTTTAAGATAACTAACTACTCATGCAAGGTATCAAAAGGTATTGTGGGGTTTCATGCGGAAAGCCAGCATTTGACTCGTGGCTAGACAACTTGCATTTTTAAATAATTTTGACAACTTGATTTCTCGCACACGAGTCCACTAACACCACAACAATACACTATCGTGGAATCATTCCGTCTCCGTACGGAAATGCCATCCACGACACTCACGCTTATCTTGGCAATTTTATGAGTAGCCATTTAAGTTATCTATGAACAACATATGTCTCCAAGTAGTCCATATCCGCGGACGCGGCTATTCGAATAGATCATAACCCTGCAGGGGTGTACTACGTCACACACGCTCTCGCCACTTATCGCCATGTGCACGTCATGCACCTCGGCAACCTTCAAGCGGAAGCCCAGCGAGGGAGTCGGCCATGACCGTTAACCACACTAGTACCTAGTCCAGGTTTATCGCCTATCTGAGAGTAACCCGTACGGAAGTCCGGCCGGGGTTTCCGCCACAGCCTCAAATGATGTGCGCAGGGTTCCCAAGCCCACCATCCAGGTGCCACATGGTACACCGTGCCATTGCCTACCGCATCACAGCCCACCTTTCAGGTCAGCACCATGCACGGCCTCCAGCATTACTACAAACACCAGAAACTACTTGCAACTCCTGGACCAAGTACTACGCGGTTAATAGGCCGAGCGGGGTCATATTTCAGGGCCCAGCATGTTGTAGTATCTAGTCATGGATTACATACACGGAACTCAGTTCCTAAGGACGGTTCCAATGAAACAACCCGCCATGTACTCCTACACAGCCTTTCACCGGTACCTTTACCAAATCAGGTTCAACACACAACCTCTACTTACCGAACACATTCTCACAATTCTGTTCATCTCCCAAATGACAGACCATACACAACTCTAAGCATAGCATGCATAGTAGGATAAGGCACATCATAGCTCAGGCAACTACCAGGTATGCTAGGTTGCAAGGTTCGGCTATTTACTGTGACAAGGTTAGGTCATGCAAAGGAAGTGGGTTCAACTAACGTGGAAAAAGCAGTTGTAGCATTTGATCCTAATGCAATAAATAAGTGGAGGAGCAAGAACATGGGAATTATCGGGATGATCAAAAGGGTTGCTTGCCTTGTTGCTCAGAGGAGGGACGATATCCGTCAGACGGATATTCGGTGGAATCCGGGGGTGCGGAGCCTACCGAAATGAATGGCAACATTCAATAACAATCATATGCGATCAAAATGATGCATGAGCATGGCATGAGAATGCAAGGTGATAAGTTATTATAATCAATATGTATTAGGTTTAGAGTTGATTTGAATCACATTCGAATATCAATTCAAACGAGGTAGTCTCGGATACCGGTTTAATTGATTCGACCTGATGCTCAGATCAACTTGATGTTAGCATGCATGAGATGTCATGTTAAGGTACTGATTTGTAATTAGGACAGTGTGTGATCATGGCATTCATAATGAAATTTGAATATTTTCCAAATTCCATTTATAAAGTAATTATAAGAATTGAATTATTCCTTATTCTACATGTTAGGGTCCTGTAACTTTTTCAAACATGGTTGAAAGTAGCATATTCAGAATCCTTGAATTTTTCTGATACTTTTTCATATATAAATTATTTTCATTGGAGTTACAGATTAATTTCTATGATTTTTACAAGTTTTAGCAATTTCCTGGAATTATTTCTATACTGGAAATTCTCTTTATTGCATCAGCCTCACGTCAGCAGGTCAGCCGACCTGTTCAGGTCAAACCTGACATGGGGGACCCACTGGTCAGCCTCTCTGGGACTAATCCCGCGCTGACCAGTCCCTTAACTACGTTGGCTTGGCCTTGGGCCCACTGTCAGCGAGTGATTAAGCCCCTAAGCTGCTGGGTTAACTTGGCCACGTCGGCCCCCACCGGAGTATGGCCGGCGGCGACCACGGGCGCGACGGAGGGCTCGCCGGAGAGAGCTAGACAGCGCATCGGCCGTCGGTTTTGGGCGCAGAAAGGAGCTACGGGTATCTGGTGCAACGCCGCATCTAGCGGGGGCATTAGGGGAGGCTAGGGTCGCCGGGAGAGGCGCCGGCGGCGAGCCGAAGGGGCGGCCGAAGCTCGGCCTCCCGCGGTTGATGGCTCTAGGGCACGGGGAGGACAGCTGATGGGCTCATCACACTCCCGGAGGCTCCAGGAGCTCGATCCCTAGCTCGAGCGCGTGGAACAGACACCACAGCGACGGCGACGACATTACCTGCGGCGAGGAGCTCTCGGCCTTGGTCGGGAACGGGGCTACGGTGCACGGAAGAGCGTGGGGTGAGAGGGGAAACGAAGACGAGCTCACGGCGGTTCGATGGTGTTGTTGTAGGGCTCGGGGGTGCGCCGGAGGGAGCGAATCGACGGGAGAGGTCCGGCGGCCGGAGGTGGAAGACGATGGCGTTGGGGCGATGCAGAGCTCGGGGAGACTTCGGCTTCTGCAGGGATGACCAGACCAACGAGGCGTAGCTAACGGCGTGCTCAGCAAGAGGATGCTAAGGCAAGGGGCACGGGCAGCTCGAGCTTTGCTCAGCTCCAATGGCGGCAGACGGGGAAGGAGAGATCCGGGAGGAGGGAGAGAGCTAACGCTGGGAATGGATAGAGTCGGCCTCGGGGAGGATAACCCCATTGTCGCGCTGTCCCAGGGGCTCTGGAGCTCGCCACGGCGAAGCAGGAGGTGGAGGGGGCCGCCGTGGTCGATCTCCCCTCTGCCAAAAGGCAGAGGAAGAAGACGACCCTGCCCCTGGTGGGCTGGGCCTCCTCAGGCGACAGGTAAGGTTTTCTTTCTCTTCTTTCTTTTCTATTTTTGTTTCTGTTTTGCTAACTATTGTTTTGCTATTTATTTCAGCTCCAAAATGGTTGTAAAAACTATTTTAAACACACCTAATATTTGTTATAATATTCCCAACCATTTCCAAAGTTTTCAACATTTTTTAAAATTTAAAGTTTCTGTTTTCAAATTTAAAACTTGAAAGCAGTAGCTTTTGCATTTATTTAAAATGCTTAAAGTGTCAAGAAAATAGTTTTCTCCAATGCTCATTTACTTTCATGATTTATCAGAAAGTTTGAACTTTTCTTGAGGCCATTTTGGGTTCCTTGATTTTAACTAGTTTGAGATTTCCTTTGTTTAAAGAAGTGGCTATGGTTTGAGTTTTTCCCTCACCTCTTTCTTTGTTCTTGTTGGAAAATCTGAGATGCAAATGCAAAGAAGACATGAGCACAAGACTAACTTGCTTAAGGGTTAGGGATGTGACAACTCACCCCCACTCAAAAGAATCTCGTGCCGAGATTTAGAAGTCATCGGGAATAACGCAGGATATTCAAGTCGGAGACGATCCTCTCTTTCCCAAGTTGCCTCCTTTTCAGAATGATTTGACCATTGAACTTTAAGAAACTTGAGGTTTCGACGTCGAGTGGTACGCTTAGCTTGATCAAGAATACGCACGGGGTATTCTCGGTATGAAAGGTTATCTTGGAGATCAAGCGTTTCGTGGTCCACTTCACGGATAGGATCCAAAAAGCAACGCCTGAGTTGCGAGACGTGGAAAACATCATGAACCTTGGAAAGATGCGGAGGAAGTTCCAACTGGTAGGCAACTTCTCCTCGTTTGGCAAGAATGCGAAAAGGACCAATGTAACGAGGAGCCAATTTGCCCTTGATACCGAATCGATGGGTACCGTTCAAAGGTGTAACCCGAAGGTAAGCCTTCTCGTGAACTTCAAAGGTCACAGCCTTATGATGACGATCATATTGGCTCTTTTGACGAGACTGGGCTGTTTTCAACTTTTCACGAATAATGCGAACCTGCTCTTCTGCATCCTGGATCATATCCGGGCCAAAGAGTTGCCTCTCTCCGGTTTCTGACCAATTTAGAGGTGTTCGACATCTTCGTCCATAGAGAACGCCAAAAGGGGCTTTGCCCAAGCTTGATTGGTAACTATTGTTATAAGCGAATTCGGCGAATGGAAGGCACTTTTCCCAATTCATACCGAACGATATAACACAAGCTCGGAGCATATCTTCTAGGATTTCATTCACTCTTTCTACTTGACCACTTGATTGGGGATGGAAAGCAGTGCTCAAAGATAAGTGAGTCCCCATGGCATTTTGAAGCTTTCCCAGAAGCGAGAAGTAAAGATACTTCCACGGTCCGAGTTAATCTCGAGGGGAACACCATGAAGAGACACTATTCGGGAAATATATAACTCTGCTAGCTGGCTAGCTGTTATACTCCCACGAACGGGAAGAAAATGGGCCACTTTGGAAAGACGGTCAATGACCACAAAGATAGCATTATTCCCTTTCTTGGTCTTGGGAAATCCGGTAATGAAATCCATGCTAACTTTATCCCATTTCCATTCAGGAATAGCTAGAGGCTGAAGGGTGCCAGCAGGCCTTTGATGTTCTGCCTTAACTCGACGACAAACGTCGCGGTTAGCAACGAACTCAGCAATTTCTCTCTTCATCCTAGTCCACCAGAACCTCTGGCGTAGGTCCTGATACATCTTAGTACTGCCGGGATGAATGGTGAGAGGAGAATCATGAGCCTCCTTAAGGATTAACTGCCTTAGATGTGGGTTGTTAGGAACCACTAAACGATTCTGGAAGAACACAACACCTTGATCGTTCATGGAAAATTCTTTAGCGTTTCCGCTAAAAATATTCTCCTTGATCCGTGATATACCCTTGTCACGCTTTTGGCCAGCTATGATTTGATCCCTAAGAGTAGGCTTCGCCACCAGGGTAGAAAGGAATCCGTGAGGAACAATATGAAGATTTAACTTCCGAAAGTCCTCATAGAGATGTGGTTGACCTTGTTGTAGCATCAAATTGTTACAATAAGATTTACGACTTAGCGCATCGGCCATAACATTGGCCTTCCCCGGGGTGTAAGTTATCCCTAAGTCGTAATCCGAGATCAACTCAACCCACCGTCTTTCCCTGAGATTCAAATCCGGCTGGGTGAAAATATATTTCAGACTTTGGTGATCAGTGAATATTTGGCAACGATTACCCAGAAGGTAATGTCGCCAGGTTTTTAGTGCATGGACCATAGCTGCAAGCTCAAGGTCATGTGTGGGATAATTATCCTCATGTGGACGCAACTGTCGAGATGCGTATGCGATCACATGACGGTCTTGCATGAGAATGCAACCTAATCCTTGTCGCGAGGCGTCGCAATAGATAACAAAGTCCTTAGAAAAATCTGGTGGTAGCAACATAGGCGGGGAAGTCAGGCGTCTTTTCAGTTCCTGAAAACTATGCTCACACTGTGGTGTCCACTCGAACTTTTTATCTTTCTTGAGGAGTTCAGTTAGAGGCTTTGCAACCTTGGAGAAATTCTCGACGAAGCGGCGACAATAGCTCGCCAGACCAAGAAAACTCCTAACTTGCTTAACCGATTCAGGTTGAGTCCAATCAAGGACAGCTTGAACTCTCTTGGGATTGACAGCAATACCCTTACCAGAGATTACTTGTCCTAGATAGGTCACTTCTAGTTACCAGAATTCACATTTTGAAAACTTGGCATAAAGGCGATGCTCTCGAAGTTTCATCAATACCAGCCTTAGATGCTCGGCATGTTCTTGTTCATTCTTCGAGTAGATGAGGATATCATCGAGGTATACCACGACGAATTTATGCAAATACTCCATGAAGATTGAGTTCATGAGTCGAGAGAAGGTGGTTGGGGCATTGGTTAAACCGAAGGACATAACGGTGTACTCACATTGGCCATAACGAGTAACAAAAGCCGTTTTTGGAAAGTCCCCGTTCTTAATCTTGATTTGATGGTATCCCAACCTCTAATCCATTTTGGAGAAGACTGAGGATCCAGCGAGCTAATCGTACAGATCGTTGATCCTGGGGAGCGGATACTTGTTCTTTATGGTGACCAGATTAACTTGTCGGTAATCTACAACCATCCGATCCGTTCCGTCTTTCTTCTTGACGAAGAGGATGGGACAAGCCCAAGGAGAAGAGCTAGGACGAATGAAACCCTTATTCAAGGCCTCATCTAATTGCTTTTTAAGTTCGGCTAGCTCTAGGGGTGCCATCTTATATGGTCTTCTGGCTATTGGGACAGTTCCTGGAACAAGATCTATTACAAACTCTACATCTTTGTCAGGTGGAATTCCTGGCAGTTCCTCTGGAAAAACATCCGGGAAGTCACGGACTACCGGAATGTCTTCAAGTTCCGGAAGAGGGTTGGCATTTAGGGAATAGAGTTGGCATTTGGCAACTCGAGTGGAGACATTTACTATCTCACCCGAGGGATGGGTAAGCTGGACATTACTAGAATGAGTATCAATCTTGGCATAGTGAGCTGACATCCAGTCCATGCCCAAGATGATATTAATATCCGAAGATTTCAATGCTATCAATGAGGCTAGGAAAACTAGCCTATCTACTAGAATTTCATTGTCATAGGTTATCCTAGAGGTTTGCCATTTACTACCAGGGGTTTGGACAACCATTGGGATTGGCATATCACAAAAAGACATGTTATGCAACTGTGCATAACTTTCTGATATGAAGGAATGAGAAGACCCAGTGTCAAAGAGAACAGACGCTGGGTGATGATTAACAAGAAGCATACCCAACATGACGTCGGGATCCTCTGCAGCTTCTTCTGCTGACACATAGTTCACACGGCCACGTGCAGGAGTTGGCTTCACATAGTACGCTTTGCCCGACTTGGCCTGCCCGACGGACTTTCCGGGTTGCTTGGCACCCACATTCTGAGGACACTCAAGGAAATAGTGCCCTGGTTCTCCACACTTGTAGCATATCACTTGGTTGGCACGTGGTGCACCATTGCTAGCTGGACCACCATAAGCTTTTGCAGGAGGGTTGGCCTGATTCGTCTGAGGCGCCACGTAGGGTGGCCTCGGAGTGTATCTTGGCGGCAGAGAACTGTTTGGAACCCAAAGCCTGCATTTTGGAAACGCGGAACCAAAAGACGAGCCAAAGTCACGGGAGTTCTTCCTTGTGGCTTCGAAGTCAGTATGACCAGTCTCGGCACTGATCGCTTTGTTGACCAGGGCTTGAAAGCTTGCACACTCATGGAGGCGCATATCACGATGCAGCTCAGGGCTCAGACCCTTACGGAATCTTGTTTGCTTCTTGGCATCGGTAGACACCTCCTCTGTTGCATAGCGGGCGAGGTTACCGAACTCGCGGCTATAGGCATCCACAGACAACTTGCCCTGAGTGAAGGCACAGAACTCCTCTCTCTTTCTGTCCATCAGGCCCTCTGGAATATGGTGCAGATGAAAAGCTGCACTGAAGTCTGCCCATGTGGCCACTAGTTCAGCGGGACGCATAGCTTCAAAGTTCTCCCACCACAGATTGGCGGGTCCTTCCAGGAAATACGCCGCAAAGGTCACCTTGTCGGCCTCAGACACATTCGCAGAGCGAATCTTGCGTGAGATGCTGCACAACCAGTCATCAGCGTCGAGGGGATCGACGGAATGATGAAACTTTGGAGGATTCACCTTCATAAAGTCATTGAGGGACACTGCGGCATTGCTAGGCTGTCGAGCCGTATTCTGCTCAATACGCTCTAACAGTCGGTTGGTCTCTCTTTTATTTCTCTCTGCCTCAAGCATCACTTCCACCAGAGAAGGCGGGTGAGGCAGGTCTTCCTGCGACGCTTGACTACCCTCGCCTTGCTCATGAGTAGGGGCACGGTTCAACCTGGTGAACACCATCCTGACAAACAAACTCATAGCTTAGACCAACATCATATCAATACTAGCTATGGATTAAGAATGTACTGAACACACGGAATGCGGAAATGAATATCCGAACAGCATGGTAACAAGCAACTGCTATATGTACACCATGGTTCATACACACCCTTACATAGTTCAGTACAACCTTAACCGAAGAGCAAACTACTGAAATTATGAAACTACTCATGAGAGGCTCACAAGCTTCCTATACATTATTTATCTAGGCCTCCGGAATTCATTTCACATCACCGGCATACTTCACTAGTCACGCAGGACTGTGAACGTACGGCTACTACCATCCTATCCTTCCGCTCACAGCTCAGGCATCCGCATAGAACATCTCATAGAGATTACCTCCATGACTTGGTAGCTCAACTTGCGGATCAGGAAACACTCTAGCCTGAGATCCCTGGGATCCATAAGGACACGTATGTGGCCTTGGTCCCCTGACTGGTGGTAAGAGGGGTCCCTGAAGAGGTGTGACTCCTCCTATAGCTGGCCAGTCAACGTGAGCCGGAAGATGGGTCCTAACAGGCTTCAACATCTCCATCTCTCCATACCCTGTCTGGACTACCGGTGCCAGCTGCGTCAAAGCCGTCCACAGACGGGCACGGGTAGCATAAAGCTCCATACGGAGAGCACGAGCATCCCTGTCTCTGTTCTCTAGCATCTTAAAAGTGGACTGCAGTAGTGGATCCTCCATAGAAGAATCAAAATAGACTCCACTGAGGTATCCCTCTTCACCAGGCTGAGAGGCCGGAACATAGCAGAACTCTGAATTCTGCAGCAGTGCATGTCTCGCTCTCATAATGGTCAGCATTGAATAGGCAGCATCTTGTACTACCATGTCAACAGTGACTCCCAACCCATAGAACCAATGGATTGGCTCCTCAGCTCCAGGGTAGTCTGGAAATACCCTAACAGTGCAGATGTACTGGCTCTGGTTGAAGTCTCGGTACTGTTCCTCCACTGTGTACTCGGGGTACCAGCGGTAACCGCACACCGACATCACCCTGACCAGCATGGCCGTATGACCCGGCACATCAAGGCACCTGGTCAGACGTACCACCTAACGAGAAGGACGGCCAGGCATCTGTAATTAGAGAGTAATGCAAAAGCATTAGAGCTCTGAATGAAAAATTGGGCAGCATAACGGCTGTAAATGCTCAAAAACAAATTTTGAGACAACCCAAAATGGAATAGCGTAACCACTCAACTATCAAGTTCAACTCTCTGATGATCAAACTTACTTCCTGCTTCCTAGGAATAAAAGAAACCCAATATCTCTTGATCCGTAGTCCTATAAGCTACCGATCAGAAACACGAGCCTAGGAGAAGATGAGTAACCTAGTCCTTAATTCCCGCAGAAAAGACGAGGATGACCAGAATAGAATAACTTGAGAAGAGAACAAGAGTCTTACGTTCCCTTCCACAAACAATTCCCTTATATATAGCTCAAGAAATTCTAGACTCAACTTCGACCAGTTTGGCTTAGTAATCCTATAGTCAGTCTACCAACGCTGTCGGCACCCCGATCCTAAGCCATTGGAATCCAGCCTGTAACACATCGCATCCCTTTGTGGTCTCACGCACGGTTAACTCCATGGCTGCAGCCTTACCTTAGCCGGGACCGTTTGCATCTTTTGACTCACGTATGCGATAGTGTCGCTAGCAATCCAATGCCAAAGAACCCGGATCGACATGTCTAGTCATAAACCAAAGTGGCAGTACCGCACAAGGACATGCATACATGACCCAACAAAGCAGGTGTCGGTCATCAGCGAAGGTAGACGAGTCGTAGCAAGCTACAAGGACTCCATTACATCGCGTGACATTTCCCCAAAGGGGACAGACACAACAACTAAGAAGGACACATGCCGGTCAACCAATGTGTCCGGAGCAGTAGCGAACTACCAAGGCTCATTGGATCACAAAGGGGCATTTCCTCGTAAGGAGTGCTACTAAAGTTCACGACTAGGTAATCAAACCCCATACATATCAAGTACGACACACGTACGCGTGGCATACCGATATGTATAGATACATTGATGGCATCACAACATAACCATAAACATACAAGCTTTATTTAAGAGGCTCGGAAGAGCCACACACATAATATTACACATTAAGGGTCTCACGACCCATAATAGCAGTCATTCAGTTACAAGCCAGCGGAAGAGTTATAAACTGTCTGAGTATAGACAGGAGAACTAGAAGGCACATGGCCTGACTATACTACAGACCAACGTAGGGCCAGATCATAGATGGGACACCAGCTACTCGTCGTCGTCGATGTCTACGAAGAACCCTTCATTAGGGTCATTAGCAACCTCTGCAACAGGTAATAAGCAAACATGAGTACGAAGGTACTCAGCAAGACTTTAGGATAACTAACTACTCATGCAAGGTATCAAAAGGTATTGTGGGGTTTCATGCGGAAAGCCAGCATTTGACTCGTGGCTAGACAACTTGCATTTTTAAATAATTTTGACAACTTGATTTCTCGCACACGAGTCCACTAACACCACAACAATACACTTTCTTGGAATCATTCCGTCTCCGTACGGAAATGCCATCCACGACACTCACGCTTATCTTGGCAATTTTATGAGTAGCCATTTAAGTTATCTATGAACAACATATGTCTCCAAGTAGTCCATATCCGCGGACGCGGCTATTCGAATAGATCATAACCCTCCAGGGGTGTACTTCGTCACACACGCTCTCGCCACTTATCGCCATGTGCACGTCATGCACCTCGGCAACCTTCAAGCGGAAGCCCAGCGAGGGAGTCGGCCACGACCGTTAACCACACTAGTACCTAGTCCAGGTTTATCGCCTATCTGAGAGTAACCCGTACGGAAGTCCGGCCGGGGTTTCCGCCACGGCCTCAAACGATGTTCGCAGGGTTCCCAAGCCCACCATCCGGGTGCCACTTGGTACACCGTGCCACTGCCTACCGCATCAGAGCCCACCTCTGAGGTCAGCACCATGCACGGCCTCCAGCATTACTATAAAAACCAGAAACTACTTGCAACTCCTGGACCGAGTACTACGCGGTTAATAGGCAGAACGGGGTCATATTTCAGGGCCTAGCATGTGGTAGTATCTAGTCTTGGATTACATACACGGAACTCAGTTCCTAAGGACGGTTCCAATGAAACAATCCGCCATGTACTCCTACACAGCCTTTCACCGGTACCTTTACCAAATCAGGTTCAACACACAACCTCTAAGTACCGAACACATTCTCACAATTCTGTTCATCTCCCAGATGACAGACCATACACAACTCTAAGCATAGCATGAATAGCAGGATAAGGCACATCATAGCTCAGGCAACTACCAGGTATGCTAGGTTGCAAGGTTAGACTATTTACTGTGACAAGGTTAGGTCATGCAAAGGAAGTGGGTTCAACTAACGTGGCAAAAGAAGTTGTAGCATTTGATCCTAATGCAATAAATAAGTCCAGGAGCAAGAACATGAGAATTATCGGGATGATCAAAAGGGTTGCTTGCCTTGTTGCTCAGAGGAGGGACGATATCCGTCAGACGGATATTCGGTGGAATCCGGGGGTGCGGAGCCTACCGAAATAAATGGCAACATTCAATAACAATCATATGCGATCAAAATGATGCATGAGCATGGCATGAGAATGCAAGGTGATAAGTTATTATAATCAATATGTATTAGGTTTAGAGTTGATTTGAATCACATTCGAATATCAATTCAAACGAGGTAGTCTCGGATACCGGTTTAATTGATTCGACCTGATGCTCAGATCAACTTGACGTTAGCATGCATGATTTGTCATGTTAAGGTACTGATTTGTAATTAGCACAGTGTGTGATCATGGCATTCATAATGAAATTTGAATATTTTCCAAATTCCATTTAAAAAGTAATTATAAGAATTGAATTATTCCTTATTCTACATGTTAGGGTCGTGTAACTTTTTCAAACATGGTTGAAAAGAGCATATTCAGAATCCTTGAATTTTTCTGATACTTTTTCATATATAAATTATTTTCATTGGAGTTACAGATTAATTTCTATGATTTTTACAAGTTTTAGCAATTTCCTGGAATCATTTCTATACTGGAAATTCTCTTTATTGCATCAGCCTCACGTCAGCAGGTCAGCCGACCTGTTCAGGTCAAACCTGACATGGGGGACCCACTGGTCAGCCTCTGTGGGACTAATCCCGTGCTGACCAGTCCCTTAACTATGTTGACTTGGCCTTGGGCCCACTGTCAGCGAGTGATTAAGCCCCTAAGCTGCTGGGTTAACTTGGCCACGTCGGCCCCCACCGGAGTATGGCCGGCGGCGACCACGGGCACGGCGGAGGGCTCGCCGGAGAGAGCTAGACAGCGCATCGGCCGTCGGTTTTGGGTGCAGAAAGGAGCAACGGGTAGCTGGTGCAACGCCGAATCTAGCGGGGGCATCAGGGGAGGCTAGGGTCGCCGGGAGAGGCGCCGACGACGAGCCAAAGCGGCGGCCGAAGCTCGGCCTCCCGCAGTTGATGGCTCTAGGGCACGGGGAGGACAGCTGATGGGCTCATCACACTCCTGGAGGCTCCAGGAACTCGATCCCTAGCTCGAGCGCGTGGAACAGACACCACAGCGACGGCGACGACATGACCGGCGGCGAGGAGCTCTCGGCCTTGGTGGGGAACGGGGCTACGGTGCACGGAAGAGCGTGGGGTGAGAGGGGAAACGAAGACGAGCTCACGGCGGTTCCGATGGTGTTGTTGTAGGGCTCGGGGGTGTGCCGGAGGGAGCGAATCAACGGGAGAGGTCCGGCGGCCGGAGGTGGAAGACGATGGCGTTGGGGCGATGCAGAGCTTGAGGAGACTTCGGCTTCTGCAGGGATGACCAGACCGATGAGGCGGAGCTAACGGCGTTCTCAGCAAGAGGATGCTAAGGCTAGGGGCACGGGCAGCTCGAGCTTTGCTCGGCTCCAATGGCGGCAGACGGGGACGGAGAGATCCGGGAGGAGGGAGAGAGCTAACGCTGGGAATGGATAGAGTCGGCCTCGGGGAGGATAACCCCGTTGTCGCGCTATCCCGGGGGCTCTGGAGCTCGCCACGGCAAAGCAGGAGGTGGAGGGGGCCGCCGTGGTCGATCTCCCCTCTGCCAAAAGGCAGAGGAAGAAGACGACCCTGCCCCTGGTGGGCTGGGCCTCCTCAGGCGACACGTAAGGTTTTCTTTCTCTTCTTTCTTTTCTATTTTTGTTTCTGTTTTGCTAACTATTGTTTTGCTATTTATTTCAGCTCCAAAATGGTTGTAAAAACTATTTTAAACACACCTGAATATTTGTTATAATATTCCCAACCATTTCCAAAGTTTTCAACATTTTTGAAAATTTAAAGTTTCTGTTTTCAAATTTAAAACTTGAAACGAGTAGCTTTTGCATTTATTTAAAATGCTTAAAGTGTTAAGAAAATAGTTTTCTCCAATGCTCATTTACTTTCTTGATTTATCAGAAAGTTTGAACTTTTCTTGAGGCCATTTTGGGTTCATTGATTTTAACTAGTTTGAGATTTCGTTTGTTTAAAGAAGTGGCTATGGTTTTAGTTTTTCCCTCACCTCTTTCTTTGTTCTTGTTGGAAAATTTTAGATGCAAATGCAAAGAAGACATGAGCACAAGACTAACTTGCTTAAGGGTTAGGGATGTGACAGTTGATGAACAATGTGGAACTATATGTATATGTATATATGGATGAACAATATATGTGCAACTATATGTATGTATATATGGATGAAACTTTGTATGTGTTGGTTCTTTTGATATATGGGATGTACGTTGATGAACAAATGGCATTGATGAGCTTTATATGTATATCATATATGTGTTGTGACCTATTTATCATATATGTGCTGTGAATTATATGTATATGTGCTATGAAATAGAAAAAATAAACAAAAATGTGACAATATAGGCTCTTTGCCGTCTGGCAGCTGATTGCAAAGGCCTTTGCCCTCAGCTGGCCGACGGCA
The DNA here is from genome assembly GCF_904849725.1 of Hordeum vulgare subsp. vulgare. Lineage (NCBI taxonomy): Eukaryota > Viridiplantae > Streptophyta > Magnoliopsida > Poales > Poaceae > Hordeum > Hordeum vulgare. The sequence continues at coordinate 261,685,455 of NC_058519.1, read as the reverse complement.
ATGGTGCCACGTGGCGCCCAGCTGTGCAACCTGGGCAGTAGCAGCTGGTCATATAGTATCTTTGCCGTGTGCTTCCAGGGGGGCAGACGACAAAGAAGAGGGCACAGAGGAGGTGTGGAGGAGGTGGAGGCTGACAGCAAAGAAGAGGAGAGGGGAGGCAAACGACCTAGAAGAGGGGGGAGGCAGATAGCAAAGAAGAGGGGGGAGGCTGACGACAGAGAAGAGGGGGTAGGCAGACGGCAAAGCCTCTGTTAGCCCCTAACGGAGGCAACGCTTGTCGGCTGCCGTCTCGACCACTTTGCCGACTGCTCCTATGAAAAGCTGACGGCAAAGCTCTTTGCCGTCCGCTATGGGGAGACAGACGGCAAAGAAGCTACGATGCCGTCCTAGGCTGACGTAGAAATTTTGCCAGCCGTGAGATTCTTTGCCGTTTGTGATATTCTCTTTGCCGTCCGGGATTTACTCTTTGCAGTCTGTGATGGCAGACGGCAAAGAAGCTAATTCCTGTAGTGATTGTATATTCTAATCCTCTCATGTACATAAACTCTCTTTATGTTGGAATAAAAGAAAAGGCTGTGGGGTGATTCCCTACAGTAGCTGGTCAAAAATAATATGGTCTCTCTCAAGGAACCCTGCAATTAAGAAACAAGAAGTCTCTTGTATCCCCAACACACCTAATACAATGGTAAATTGTATAGGTGTAGAAGTTCAGCGAAGAGATGCTAAAATATGGGTGATAGGTGTGGCAAAGCAAGGTAATAAAAAGATGTAATAAAAATTACAGCAAGGTAGCAAGTGACAAAAGTGAGCATAAATGGTGTAACAATGGTGAGAAACAAGGGCTAGGCTTCATACTTTCACTAGTGGCAACTCCCAACAACATTAACATAGTCTAATCACATGATTTTCCCTCCAAAACGTGCAATGGTGACGTACTCAGAGGTCATTCCTTTGTGATCAAGAGAGGACGAGAATTATGTAGGGCTACAAAAGCACACCTCGGAGTTCGTAGTTCTCATCTATGGATTTCCCAATGTCACCGCGACCATTCAAAGAGAGTACCACAATCACCACAATGCATCTCAAGGATAGTCAAAGACAAGCACCAAGAGACTCTGAATCTTCAATCAATTCACAAAAGAGGAAATCACTCATGAAAATATTCTCGGGGATTATACTAGATAAGATCAAGTGAGTACACCAATCCAATACATAGTAGAAGGGGAAACATCATGGGATCACCCTAGGTTAACATAGCCTATGATCACAATTCAGATCAATTAATGGGAGAGAGAATTAACCACATAGCTATTGTAGAAGACCTTAGCCCCGAGGAGGAACTATTCCCGCTTCATGAAGGGAGGAAGCAACATCGATGGAGATGAATCTGGGGGCACTTCCCCGTCTCGGCAGGGTGCCGGCACAGGAATTCTGGTCCCTAGAAACTTGTTGGCAATGGCGGCGGAGATTGGAATTTCTTCTAGAGAAAAGGGTTTCGGAATCAGGGTTTCCTCCACGGGGGTAAAAATAGGAGCCAAGGTAGCGCACCAGAGGGGGTGGGCCCCACCTAGGCGGCCTCCTCGCGCGACCAGGGGGCAGGCCGTGCCACAAGGGCGCCTAGAGGCGTAGTAGCCCCCCTCTGGCCCTCCTTCGGCCATCTGGAGACTTCTGGAATGCTGATTTTTTTTAATATTTTGTGGAATTCTTCGGGCAATGTAAATATGGGTATAAACTTGTACTTCACAGGCATCAGCAGACAGAAACTGGCACTGGTGCAATGAGTTAGGAGGTTAGTCCAAATATGTTGAAAAAGGTATGAAAGCGTACAAAACACTTAGAAATATCACCCAAAACTTGCATGGAGCAAGCAGAGATTATAGATACGTTTGGGACGTATCATCCCCCAAGGGGGACCAACTCAGGTATGCGCTGCAAATCCACTTCGCTACTTCCAACAACATAGCCGAGTATGAGGCGCTAGTCCACGAGCTCCGACTCGCCCAAGAAATCAACATCCGACGCATCCTATGGTTCGGCGACTCGGACCTCATGGTGCGGCAGGTCTCGGGACAATGGGATGCCCGGGACGCCAACATGGCGATCCAGCTCCTCTTGGTGGGGTGTCTCAAGCGCCCGCCTCTCCTCCAGCTAGCGAGCCACCTCCTCGCATAGCCAGCCACACTCCACAGACATGTAGTCACGTTGCTGGCCGACTGTCACCAGTGGCCGTTGAAGGTTCTCCTCCTCGAGGGTTCATCCTGCACAAGGATACATTCACAATTTCCTTCCTAGAAGAAAAAGTAAGGACGATTGGATACTTACCATGTGCCTACTGCAGGTCCGCCTCCGTGGCGACCAGCCGGCCCTCGGCCTCGCGATTGAGGGCCAGAAGCCTGTTGTAGGTGATCACCTGGCGGTCATGAAGATCCTGCAGACAATAGGGTAATGAGAATATTCCGCCTAAAGACTCGACCGAACTGCCTAACAGCTGGCCCGATTCTTGGGGGCTACGACAAGTGGGTGTGCTAGCGCGCTCCCACTTGAAAGCAGCAAAGAGAAAGATGGTTCCTAAAGACTCGACCTAACTACCTCGCAGCCGACCCGAGTCTCAGGGGGTACACCTAGTGGGTGTGCTAGTACGCCCCCACTTGAAAGCAACAAAACACGAACAACAACAAAAATACAAGTTTCAATACTTACCGCCATGGACCGCTCCATGTGAGTTAGCCTGCCCAGTGCCATGTGCGCATCCAGCTTTGCCTACGCCTGGCAGTCTGCGAACTCGGACATGACCACGCGGACACGCCGGCGGCACTCCCGCTGGTGGCGTCGTTTGCCACCACCACGAAACTTGCGGACGGATCCGAGAGCCGGCCTCGGGTCCACTCCGAGTCAACTGCCCTGGCACCATGGCTAGGGCCTCCGTGCCGGACGACAGCGCGCCGCTCGTACGGCTGGCGGTGGGTCTCGATGGCGTCGATATGGAGCCAACCGGAGGAACCACTAGCGGATCCAGCGCTACGACGTTTGGGGCACCGCCGCCGCCTTCGAATCCTCCCCTCTCGACCTTGTCGTCACCCTGTCCTACAATGGGGGCCTCCACGAGTGGCACGTCCTCAGACGGGGCGCGCCGCTCTATTGCGACACGGGCGCGAACCTTGGCTGGCCCTCCCGTGCCCGATGACGACAGGACTGGGGCATCCCCCATTGACGCTTGATACGTATCCAAGGTATCTATAATTTTTTATTGTTCCATCCTGTTATAATATCATTTTATGATCATTTTATAGCATCTTTATATCATTTTTGGGACTAACCTATTTAAATAGTGCCTAGTGTGAGTTGATGTTTTTTGCTATTTTTTCCTTCACAGAAAATCGATAACAGATGAGGTTCAAATTCCACGAAACATTATGGAGAATTTTTTTTTGACCGGAAGGAAACTTGGGAGCCAAGTATGAGCAGCAGACGAGGCCCAGGGGGCACTAGACATCATGGCACGCTAGAGGTCCCTGGATGACCTAGTGTCTAGTGGGGCCCTCAGGCACCTCCTCCACCGCGTGTGATCTCTATAATTACTCCAATATTTAGAAAACCCTACAGGAGTCTTCGAAAAATCGATTCGGTTGTCGCATGTTCCAGAGCCACGAAATCCAATCTAGAGCCCGTTCCAGAGAGGAACACTATCACGGATGGGTTCACCATCCTCATTGGTGCTCCTGAGATGATGCTTGAGTAGTTCATATCAGACCTACACGTATGTAGGCAGTAGCTAGATGCCTTTCTCTCTTGTTTTGTTTCTTAATACAATGGTCTCTTGGAGATCCATATGATGTAACTCTTTCTTTTGTGGTGTGTTCGTTGGGATGAATTGTGAGTTTATGATTAGATCTATGGAAACATATTCATGCTTGATTACTATAGCCTCATATTTATCCTCCCATAGTTGGTTTTTGTCCGGCCAATTTGATCTTTAATCTTGCAATGGGAAGAGGTGGTTTGTGATGGGTTCAATTTTGCAGTGCTTAATCTAAGTGACAGAAAGAGACATGACATGCATGTATCATTGCTATCTAGGATAAAACGATGGGTTCTATTCCTACATGAATAGAACTTGTCTACATCATGTCATCGTTCTTAAGGCATTACTCCGTTTCTCCATGAACTCAATACACTAGATGCATGCTGGATAGAAATCGATGTGTCGAGTAATAGAAGTAGATGCAGGCAGAAGTCGGTCTACTTATATTGGACGTGATGCCTATATACATTATCATTGTCTTGAATATCATCATAATTATTTACTCTTCTATCAATTGCCCAATTGTAATTTGTCTAATGACCGTTTGCTATTTCTCGAGAGAAGCCACTAGTGAAACCTACGGCCCAGTTCTACTTCACATCATCTATTTGCATCTCTACTTTGCTATTTGCATTTCTACTTTATTTGTTCTTTTGTTTTCAGATATATGTTATCAAAAACCGCAACGATACCTTGATGCATTCTATTTTCTATCACTCTTATTTGCATCTATCAAGATAGTGATATGTGAGTTATGTGAGTTATGTTTATGAGCAATTATGCTCTAGTAAGAATATTGATGTTAAGGTTTGTGATTCCCTATGCATGCACATGAAGTCAATAATTATGCTATGGAATTACATCGTACTTGTGTTGCATTATTCGATCTTAGTTATGTTTAATGTTAACTTATGATGATTTTTGTTCCTTGCTTCTCAATCTATTTGCTAGCCTTTACTTGTGCTAAGCAAGGATACTGCTTGTGCATCCAAATCCTAAACCCAAAGTTGTGCCAGATGAGTCCATCATACCTACCTATTAGCAGTATTTCAACATCGTTCCAAGTAAATTTGCAAGTGCCAACTCTAATGTTCAAACTGAATTCTATTTTGTATATCCGTACCGCTCATGAAGCGACGAGGGGTGGTCGGTATCTTCCATGTTAAACAAGTTATTCTCAAGATGAGTTTTTATTCACTTATCATTGCACGAGAGTATGGTGGTAATAGGGATGCCTAGTCCCAAAAAGAAAATAAGTTATTTTATATTGCCAAATAATAAATTCCTTGGGTAGTGTTGGTATGCACGGTACCCGTGGATAGGCTAGCTATGGAATGTGAAATAATGGTGGAAAAAGGAATAAACTTTATTTTTAGGTGGAGAACCTCCTATAATTTGTTTAGCATGGAGGATATTGGAAACTCTTAGTCGTTCTCGTTGACAAGAAAAGCATGCCACCCTAAAGAACCATTATCTCTAAGCTTTTCACTTTTAGCTCTCGCACCTCTACAAATTTATGCAATTTTTATTTTTGAGTTTTAGTCCCCATCTTGTCTTATAAATCTCGAACTAAGGAACACAATTATCATACTTGAGCAATCGATGTAGTTAATATTTGAGTGTGTTGCATGAATGGATCAATGATAGAGCATGATGGGCTAGGGATAACGTTCTTTAGCGTTGATGTTTTTAAAGACTTGGTTGCTTGCTGATATGCTTGAGTATTGATATTTTCATGTCAAATTATAGACTATTGCTTTGCATCATCTAGAAGTCCATATGTCCATGCTAAAAGAAGAATAATATGATGAACATGTGAGGCAACACTCTACATCACAAATTCTGTTTTTATCATTTACCTACACGAGGACGAGCATGAATTAAGCTTTGGGATGTTGATACGTCTCCAATGTATCTATAATTTTAATTGTACCACGGTGTTATATTATCATTCTTGGATGTTTAATGATCATTTTATAGCAACTTTATATCATTTTGGGACTAACCTATTGACATAGTGCCTAGTGCTAGTTGTTGTTTGCTGTTTTTTCCTTCACAGAAAATCCATATCAAATGAGGTCCAATTTCCATGAAACTTTACTTAGATTTTTTTGGATCAGAAGGAAACTTGGGAGCCAAGAATGAGGAGCATACGAGGCGTAGGGGGCACTAGACATCAGGGCACACTAGAGGCCCTTGGCACGACCTGATGTCTGGAGGCGCCCTCGAGCACCTCCTCCACCGTCTGGGAGCTCTATAAATACCCTAATATTCAGAAAACCCAAGAGGAGTCGACAAGAAATCATTTCAACTGCCGCTAGTTCTAGAGCCAGGAAATCCAATATAGATCCTATTCCGGAGAGGAACACGATTACAGAGGGGTTCACCATCGTCATCGATGCTCTTTCGATGATGGGTGAGTAGTTCATATCAGACCAACGGGTCCGTAGGCAGTAGCTAGATGGTTTGTCTCTCATTTTGTTTCTCAATACAATGGTCTCTTGGAAGTCCATATGACGTAACTCTTTCTTTTGCGGTGTGTTTGTTGGAATCCGATGAATTATGAATTTATGATCATATCTATGAAGACATATTCATGCTTCATTATTATAGCCCCGTATTTATTCTCTGATATTTGGTTTTTGTGTGGCCACCTTGATCTTTTATCTTGCTATGGAAAGAGGTGCCTTGTGATGGGTTCGTTCTTGTAGTACTTAATCTCAGTGACGAAAAGAGACATGACACGCATGTATCATTGCTATCAGGGATAAAACAATGGGGTCTATTCCAACATGAATAGATCTTGACTACATCATGTCATTGTTCTTCAGCCATTACTGCATTTCTCCATTAACTCAATACATTAGATGCATGCTATACAACAGTCAATGTGTGGAGTAATAGAAGTAGATGCAGGCAGAAGTGGGTCTAGTTAGCTTCAACGCGATGCCTATATACATGATCATTGTCTTGAATATCGTCATAATTATTTGCTCTTCTATTAATTCCCCAAAAGTTATTTGTCTACCCATCGTTTGCTATTTCTCGACAGAAGCCACTAGTGAAACCTACGACCCCCGGGTCTACTTCACATCATCTATTAGCAATCTCTATTTTGCAATTTGCGTTTCTACTTTATTTGCTCTTTTGTATTCAGATCTATATTATCAAAAACCCCAAAAATACCTTGCTGCATTCTATTTGCTATCACTCTTATTTGCATCTATCAATCTGTCTGTACTTTAACCATGAGGGATTGACAACCCCTCCACGCATTGGGTTGCGAGGATTTTCTATTTGTGTGAAGGTGCAACTTACATAGTCTTGTGGATCTCCCTACTCGTCTGATACGTTGGTTTCTTAACTAAGGGAAATACTTGCCGTCGCTATTATACATCCCCCTTTAAGCTTGGAGGGAAACCAACACGTCTGCGAAGCGAAGCAACGCCCAGTCGTCCTCGCCCTCGACACGGCCTGCCACGGCCCCGGTCCTCCTCGTCGCATCCACCCACGGGCGGTGCTGCTCCTCCGACCAAGCCTGCTCGACGCTATCCTACTCCCGCCAGGCGGCACATTCCCTCTCCCCCTGGCACATCGCCTGCGCCATCGACGGGTCCTCCTGCCTCGACCATCGTTCCTAGGGCATGGCTGGCCCTATTCAACAGAAGGGGCATGATGAGAAAGAAGCAAAAAAAGGAAAACATGAAATTTGAAAGATCAATGAGAAGTGGCCTACCCAGCGGTCATGGGCAATCAACGCTTTCTTCCCGCCTCCCATGCGGCCGTTGTCCAGCTATGTCCCTTGCACGTGCTCGGCCTCCACCAATCCCTCGGGCACCGACTCGAGGCCCGTCTACCGGGTCCACCCTCCCACCTTGGGGGCGACATCCTCCATGGCTCCACGTCCACTACAGCATGGACTTATTCAACATCAAAGGCATCGTCATCCATCAAGTCCTGCAAGTGACGGGGAGAGGGGAACTCATGAGCTGGCTCGGGGTCGTCGACTCCCGACCCTTCGCCAGGGGCGTCCTCGCCCTCCGGCTCCCCGCCTACCAGCTCCTCATGCGCCAGCACATCGCTCGCCGGCACGTCGCCCACCGACACGTCACCCACCATCTTTTCGTTCGTCGGCTAGTTTCTTGTCGGCTCCACATCCTTGTGATCCTCCGACTCCTCGGCATCTGAGTCCTCCCGGTCAACCGCCGACAGACCATAGTTCCGCAACCCCACAAATAGCTAAGACCCGTCCAGGTCGCGGGTCATTCGTAGCCGGCGGTGGAAAAACAAGAATAAAAGAAGATGAAACACTACATACCTCGGGGGACAGATGCGTCCGGTTGTAAGGGGCCTTGCCCCAGTTCCACCCCACCTCCTCCATCTGGGCGGTGGAGATTAGGTTCACGTGCTGCATGATAGATCCCTAGTTCAACTCCTTTGTGGAGATCTGACATAGGTCATGGTGCCCCCCATGAAGCAGATGCGGTACAGGCGGCGCTGCAGCGGTAGGACCCGTCGTGCTATCATGGTGGTGATGAGGTCGATAGCCTTGAGGCCCTCCGTGCTGGTTAGCGCCCGGAGCCGATCGACCTCCTGGTTCTCCACCTCGACGGCTTGCTCTGGGATCTCCTCCCAATGCAGCTACACAATCGACGTCCGGTTGTGGAAGGGGGCAGGTTGATGAAGTCCAAATCCGGTTCCGTGTTCTTCACACAGAAGAACGAGTGCTGCCAATTCTTCACCGACTCCTGGAGCGGCAGCTTGGGAAGCCGGCTCCAGGCCGGACATAGATGAGGGCCGCCCCATAGGCGGTTATCTCCTTCGTCCCTCTCACCTTGTCTTCCACCGTCTGCTTCTTGAGATAGAAGAGGAGGTACCAGAGATCGAGGCATGGATCGATCCCAAGATACCCCTCGCACAACACGACGAAGACGGAGAGCTGCAAGATGGAGTTGGCCCCCAGGTTGTGGGGCTGCAGTCCGAATCTGGGGAGGAACCACCGGAAGAACGTGCTCGCCAGAAACCCGATCCCACGAACAAAATGCTCATAGAAGACCACCACCTTGCCGTCTTGGGGTGTGGGGACGCTCTCGGCCCCGGGCAGCTGCGCTCCACGAGGTGGTCCTCACCAATGTTACTAACGTCCCATGCCCCTGCTCCCCATTGGATGGCTCAGGGTGGTGTCAGGCGTGGCGGTAGCTAGGATGGCATTGTCGGCGTTCTGGGAATGGGGGTACCAAAACCTGCCTGCATGTGGCCCAGGGTTGGCCTGCTTCATCGACCAAAACCAACGGGCCCGGCGCCCCTCAAGGCTAGGCCCTCGCGAGGGTCCAAGCCTCGAGAGGAGGAGCGACTTCAAGACCCTCAGGAGGCCTCCTCAAGACACCTCTGGAGCGGCGGAGATACCGAGGCAAGGCCCGTCCTCAGGAGTCAAGGATAACTTGTGGGAAGGACAGGCGAGCAGCAGGCAGCAGGGTGGAGCAGTTTCCCCTTTAGTGCAAAGACGACAAGGACGTACCGGGGTTCCCAAGGCATCTTCCAAAGGTTTCCTTCCTAGTGTAACAAGGCCGTCGCCGCCCGCCAGCATGACGGGCGTCATCCCTCTACCCGGCCCTGTTGCGTTGACAATCACTTTGCACACGAAGACCACCTTTGGGCAAGGGGAGCATGTTCCCGTGTCCCCCTTCAAAATTTTCCATTGTGAGATCCCTTCCTACCGAACAATAAGGGAAGAGGACCGGGGCCGCCGCTATATATAGAGGGTAGGTCACTTCGTAGAAGGGGGACATATTCATTCACCCACGAGCACCACGCTAAGTGACCATCCTCCGGAGGCTCCTGAACACTGTACTAGTTCTTCCACCCTCCTCCAAGAGAGGCAACCCACCAAAGCAAGAGTAGGGTATTACGCTTCTCAGCGTCCCGAACCTGGGTAAACTCTTGTGTTTTGTGTCTTCCTCACCATCGAGTGAGTTCCTTGACATTCTCAGCAAGTAGCAAGCTAGGTGAGGCGAGCCAGCGGTCGACATCATGCGGGCCACGTCATGCCTAGCCTGCTTGGGCGTGGCCCACAGATGCAGGGGGCGGGCCCTGCCAACGCAGAGCCTCACGGGAAACATGATAGGAACGAGGCGAAGAAAACATACAAGCATTCAGTTATTACAAGCCTTGACAAGTTCATGATAATGCAAATGAGTTTGACGCCTCCAAGAGGCACGATGTGCATTGCAAGAAAAACACGGGGAGAAAAAAGGAGCAGCCGCCACCACCGGACGCCCCGTCTTCGGGCGCTTGTCGTTGATGTCAGAAGCGTCGCCTTCCTCGTCGTCGGCTTCGGCGGCATCTGGAGATGAAGTAGCGGCGACGTAGGCGAACCTCTTCACCAACGCCTCCACGGGGCCTTTGACCGCCTTCGCAGTGCCGTGGTGGGCCTCGGCGGGGACCGATAGGATCACGGAGCCGAGGTCAAATGCTTGCTCGCGAAGATGAAGGTGGCTGAAGATGCGTGTCGCGGCCACGAAGAGTACGTCGCGGCACTCGCTGTCCAAGATCTTGTCCACCTGGACGACGGTGTTCTCCAACGCCACGGCAAGCTCCGCTGCAAGCGCAGTGAAGCCGCCCTCTGGGTGGCCAGAGGCTCATCGAACTCGTCCCAACAAAGGGAGCGAAGCGCCGTGCGAAGCCGGAGCTCAACATCAGCGAAGCTGACCACCGCCGCGACTTTCTTCCTCTCAGCTGTGGCGAGGGCTTCCCCCTGAGCATCAAGGACGACCTTCCTCGAGGCGGGCTCGTTCTCTTGCTCAGCCAAGCACGCCAACTTGGCACCCAGGCGATTCTCCCTCTAGGATAACTCTTCTTCCCGGGGGGCGAGCTTGGCCCTGCGGGCCGCGGGTTCTTCCTCCCGAACGCGACGTAGCACGACTAGCCTGACTTGTTCCTCTTGGAGGATCTTTAGGTGAGCCTTCGCCCCTTCGTAGCGGCTGGCAGCTGCCGCGGCTTCCTCTAGCACCACCTTGCATGTAGCACGAGCGGCCTTGGCCTCCTCCTCGCCCTTCAACATCGCGACCGTGACCGTGGTCAGGGCCGTGAAGGCATAATTCAAGACGCCCTGGGTGAACACCAAGTCTTCAGAACCTCCTCCTGAGGATTCTTTAGTGCTGCCGCGGGCGGTGCCAATAGGGAGACATCATCGCGGAGGGCAGGGGCTCTAGATGATGCACAGAGATCACGAGCATTGGCGCGTCAGCCGGCTGAGGGCCCTCTAGGGTCTGTCCCTCAGATGACAGCGCCGCTGCGACCGCCTCAAGTTGCTTCAGGGGCTCGGCGATTACCAAGGCCTGGGAAGTCACCGCGCGAGCCTCCCCCACTCCATCATCTCACGCCGACGCGCTGGAGAGGGCCGAGTGTGCGTCAGGAGTCGCCTTTGGCTTGACGCTCATCTTCTTCCTCTTTCCCTCGGCGAGACGATGCTCATGGACATCAGAAAAAATAGGGAATCAGCCGAGCGCGGACTTCTGACGCACATGGCGTGCCAAGACAAGTGACTCGCTCTTCGGGGTCAATCCACCTTTTCCTCTTCAATGCCCCCGCACCGGCGGGAGCGACATGACCACCAATGGAGGGGGGAGAGCCCGGCGCCTCGGGCTTTCTGCCGGCGAAGGCGGGACGCGCCAAGGATGACCCAGCCTCGCACTTCTAGGGGCGGGCACACATGCGGTCCGCGTGGCGCGTGGGGCCGACGCGGACCCTCTGGAGGCCCTGTCCGGGCACGAGGGGGTCAACGCGGAGTCCTCGCCGGTGGCGTCATCATCTTCAAGCTCGCGTAGAAGGATAGCCTGCGACGGGGCCTGAAGGGGCGCTAGGCGCTATGCCAAGAATTCCTTCACTATCATCCCATCGGTTAGCCTCTTGGCCCTGATGTCACGGGAGAAGCGCTCCAAGACGGGCGCGACCCGAGGGTCGGAGAGCTTCACTGAGCTCCATGCGGAAGTCTTCTCCGGCAGCCCCTTCGGCTCCTCCAGTCGAGGGTTGGCGTCCTGGAGGCTCATAACAACCCAACACTGCCAGAAGTTCTCCATCTTCTTCCCAGCATTGCCACTCTGGGCCGCTACCGAGGAGACGCACGCCGACAAATGGGCGTCGTCGTGCAGGTGCAGGCTGAAGAAATGATGGAAGAGGGCTACTGAAGGTCGCACACCCACGAAGGCCTCACAGTAGAAGGAAAACACGGATAGAAGCAAGATGGAGTTGGGATGGAGATGAAGGGCTTGGATCCCGTAGTGATTCAGGATGGCGGTGAAGACTGAGGAGAAGGGCGGCACCAGCCCGACAAAGACAGTATGGAGAAAGAAGGGGTATTCCACCTTCGATGTGGGTTGCTTCTCTATGGCACCAGACCAGATCAGGGTCTGCCCGTGCTCATTGGACTCCGCTGCGGTCCATGGCAGCACGGGGGCGAGATCCACATCCTTGGAGAGGGCGCACTCGAGGAGTGGAGAAGCCGGGGCAGGACCTTGCGCCTAAGGTACCATCGCTGAACTAGCAAGGGAGCTACACGGTGTTGGATCTGGGAGACACCGGTTAGAATTGGAGACCAAGGAGGAAGAGCAAGTGCAGGAGAAGGGAAAGCAAAAATAGACCAACGCAGCGAGTAAGGTCCCTAACAATTCGAGTAAAGATAGAAGGCAAGGGGAACCCGACACCAGCCCCGTGGCATGCGCCAGACCTGGCCCACAGACGTTAAGGGCCCTGGCACTTCAGACGTCCATCAAGGCTTCTCGGGGAAGCCAGCCCATGCGCCCCTTGGGCCCGGGGGCTACTGTCGGCGTGCTCGGAATGAGGGTACCCAGACCTGCCTGCCTGTGGCCCAGGGTTGGCCCAATTCATCAACCAAATCCAACGGGCCCGACGCCCCTCAAGGCAAGGCCCTCACGAGGGTCCAAGCCTCTCGAGGAGGAGTGGCTTCAAGACCCACATGGGGCCTCCTCAAGACCCATCCGGAGCAGAGGAGATACAGAGGCAAGGCCCGTCCTCAGGCGTCAAGGATGATGTGTGAGAAGGACAGGCGAGCAGCACGCAACATGGCAGAGCAGTTTCCCCTTAGTGCAAAGAGGGCACGGACGTACCAGGGTTCCCAAGGCATCTTCCAAAGGTTTCCTTACTGGTGTAACAAGGCCGTCGCCGCCCGCCAGTAGGACGGGCATCATCCGTGTACCCAGTCCTGTTGCGCTGATAGTTGCTTTGCAGGCGAAGACCACCTTTCGCCAGGGGGAGCATGTTCCCCTGTCCCCCTTCAAAATTTTCCAGTGTGGCATCCCTTCCCGCCAAAATGATAAGGGAAGAGGACCGGAGCCGCCGCTATATATAAAGGGTAGGTCACTTCGTAAAAGGGGGATAGATTCATTCACCCACGAGCACCACACAGAGTCATCCAGCCTCTGGAGGCTCCTGAACACTATACTAGTTCTTCCAACCTCCTCCAAGAGAGGCAATCCAGCAAAGCAGGAGTAGGGTACTATGCTTCTCAGCGGCCCGAACCTAGGTAAACTGCTATGTTTTGTGTCTTCCTCAACATCGGGTGAGTTCCTTGCCATTCTCAACGAGTAGCGAGCTAGGTGAGGCGAGCTAGTGAGAGATCTTCGTACACGGCCCTGAGTTCGAATCTCAAGTGTTTTGCGGAGCCCAAAATCCGACAGGCATGGAGGTAGTTCGCCAGTAGGGGCGCTGGCCTCACCGGCGCCGGGTGACACTTGCGAGGCCCGGACTGCGCCCATTGTTTCTCTCTCTATCTGACAATGCGACGAAGACGATTGGTAGGGTCCAGCAAGGACGAAGTGCCTCGTCCGCACCCCCTCCCCTCCATTTAAACCCCCATGGGGTGAGTGAGGGAGTGGATCGATTGTGCATGATCTCTACTCCCCTACTTCGCGCGGGCGCATTATTGCGCTCGAGGAGGCAGAAAGGTGGCCTCCGAGGCCGCATCTGATCCCGCGAGCGGGCTGAGGCCGTTGCGGGGTAGGCCCAAGCTGCGGGCCCCATCCCATCCTCCATCTGGCTTGGATCGGCTGGCCTACAGCACACGATGTGTGGCGGCCCTGCTCCCCACCCCTAAGGCGCCACACTGTTCCATTCGACATTGACTGCTCGGCTCCCCGGGCCCGGCACACGGCACCTAAGCGCCGCCAACAAGTACTCTGGGGCACAAGCTCACAAGACACGTCGCTGCGAGCCGGCGGTACTCTTCGGCTTTGGGGACTACTGTCGGGGGGATAACCCTGGGGTAGCCTCATTTCCCTTCGTGCCCATTTTTCAAAAACATCAGGGCCGGCTCGGCCCCTCATGTACCGACTCTGGCCACCTCGACCGGCTCGCAACTTGAACTTCATCCCTTTGGCTCCGGGCGACCCCCCAGCCGTTGCGCCCTCCTCTTCACCGTCCCATATGACAAGACGTGACCGTCTCGACGGGAGGCGACACAGCCCCAAACCTCTCCATGGCGCCATATGCAAATGGCTACAGTGGAGCCGACCGTACTGCTGGCGAGTGCCGACTATGACTGGCGAGGCGACACTGTGGCTACATGGTGCTCATCATCACCAACTCTCTGACTCCGCCAACACGTGGCTACAAGGGAGTAGGTCATACCTCTGACCACGGGCGGGCGCGTTAAAAGCTTTGTGGGACACCACTTCAACAGGACTCCACACCCGGCGGGACCTACCCGCGACAAGATGACACCGGTGGTGGACCATCCAGTCGGCCACAGAGGCCGCCAACAGGGCCCCACCCGCACCATCCATGAATATTATAAGCCCGAGAGAATGTCCTATAAAGCCCTCCGGCCCTCCCCATTCAAAGGGGTCAGTCGATCAATCACTCACACACACTCACGTTGTCACGCCCAAGATGCGACCCTATCCTCATTTGGGCACGAGGGCCTCGACAGGGATAGGAGCGCATCTTGTTGTTTCGCAAGAATGGATATCGTTACAAGTACATGTACTGAAAAGAAGAGATTTATGGAATTGGCTTACACTCGCCACAGGCTACATCAGCGTCACATCAGTACAATTCATATAGTCATCATGAAGAAGAGCACGGTCCGACTCAGGACGAAAACAAACGAGAAAAGAACGACGTCCACCCTTGCTATCTGAGGCTTCCGGCCTGGAACCCATCCTAGATCGATGAAGAAGAAGAAGAAGAAGAAACTCTAAAACCACAATCATCGCGCTCACGTCATGAAATCACCTAACCTGTACCTACAACTGCTGTTGTAGTAATCTGTGAGCCATAGAGGACTCAGCAATCTCATTTCCAAAGGTATCAAGACTAGAAAAGCTTAATGGTTGAGATATGGTTAAGTGGTGAGGTTGCAGCAAGCGACTAAGCATTATATGAGGTGGCTAACTTACGAGTACAAGAATAAGAGGGAATGATCTAGTCATAACGGACGTGAATTAATGATGATAAAATGAATGATCCTGAACACCTACTTACGTCAAACATAACCCCAGCGTGTCCTCGATCAGAGAAGGAGCTCAAGTTTACGCACTAAGTTGGCATATTTTAATTACGCTTACTTCAAGTTATCTAGAATCGGATGTTAAACAAAGTTTCCACGTTGCCACATAACCGCAGGCAGGCTTTCTGAAAGATTTAGCCCTGCAGGGGTGTTCCAGCTAGTCCATCACAAACTACCACACGTTGCGATAGAATGAGCTCGATCAGGGAAACCCGGGATCTCCTCGGATTCCTATTGGAAAACGTCAACCTCGCGATAGCTCAAAGCATCCTCGGAATCCCTTGCACGAGACACTCGATAAAGGTAAAACAAGTCCACCAAGGCCGCCTGGCGTGTCGACGATCCCGATAGGTGCCGCATATCTCGTTCCCTGGACACGACGGATGTGCTACGTCTACGGTAACTAAAGTCTCGGGTTGCCTAGGTAGGCCGCACAATGCTCTAGTTTGGGACCAACACCATCAGCACTGCCCCCCTGTATTATGCTAAATTACTCCTCGGGTAGCGCTAACTCCCTATGTTTTTCAGTATTAACAGAATTATTATGTTGGGAAAATATAGTATCAAAGTTGGGCCTTGCCAAATACGAGCTTTATCCTAAAATGAGAATCTAGGGGGTCCCCATAACAACCCCAAACATGTTAGGAGCTCTCATTATGTAACATAACACCGGTAGCCGAAACTAAGGGGGCAAAGGTGGAACAAAACACCAGGCTAAAAAGGCCGAGCCTTCCACCTTTTACAAAGTATATAGGTGCATTAAATTAATTAGCAATTATATGGTGATATAACAAGGAACCCATGTTATCACATGGAAGCACTGCACCTGCAACTAGCAACGCTAACACATGGTTAAGCAAGCGGTAACATAGCCAATCAGTGGTTTGCTAGGTTGTGAACATGTTGAAGGTTTTCATGGCAATGTTGAGAGGCTGATTTTTAACAGGTGGTAGGCAGCGAGACATGGCGATAGAAACGATAAAACTAGCATGGCAATGATAGTAATGGTAACTAGGGAAATGGTCATCTTGCCTGAGATCCCGCTTGGAAGAAGAATGACTCCATGAAGCAGACAAATCGATGTAGTCGAACGGATCCTCATATTCTGACACGTCTACGGAACTCTATCAAGATGAAACAAGAATCAACATATTATATTCACCACACGATGTACAATACATATGATGCATGAGCGGTTTCATTTATGCACGGCATGACGTGGCAATTCGCAAAATCAAACACTACACAGTAAGTGAAGTTCAATATGCAACGAGTTGCATATCGACGAAACTCCACCTTTAATTATTTAGTTCACTTCCGATTATATACACGCAATATTAAATGTTGCTTAAACATGGCAGGAGGTGAAGCGTAATTAAGCTACCTATCTAGGCATTTTAAATGAGGTCGGAAACGACATATAGCATCTCCGAACTGACCTCATACGTTAATTTATAATTCTGTCCAGATCTGAACTAACATGTTTTAATGTTTTTTAAACATAAAAATAAATAGGTTCACGTGATTCTACGCAACGTTCCAATCAATTTACACATAGAGATCAAGGCAAACGGAGCTACGGTTCAAAAGATATGATCACCGCAAGATATGATGCCATGAATGCAATATGTATGCGAATAACAGCCACAAACATTCCAAACCAAGAAGGCAACAACATAATATGAAACTACACGATGTTCTAAGCAAGTTTCATATAGGACACAATCAAAACGGAGCAACGGTTAAACAAATATAAGCTACACAAGAAATAGTCATAATCTGCCAAAAACGGCAACATGGCATTTTCTACACCCCAAAACAACAAGCTGCACAAATCTAAAATGCTCAAACAAGGCATGACACAAAGGTATTCAAGATGCACTACAACATCCTACTAATAACATCAAACATGGCGGCATGGATTACTAGGAAAAGAACTCACAAAATGACATCTCAAACACAGTTTCAGACTTTGTGAAAATAACACTGTTGACAGTGCAGTTTTTGATCTGATGGCATATTTGCAGCAAGCTATATAATCTTAAGTACTACAAATAACTCCATTGCACGGACCACAAAGGATCTGTAGATCACTAGCAAAACACATGGCAAGATAGCAAGAAAATATAAGAGATTTCAGACTTCGAAATATTTCAGCATCTCCAAATCAACATTATTTGGTTGGCGACAAGCAAACAATACCTAAGCATGGATTTCTAAGGCAACCAAAAATACCAGGGGCTAGCTTACATATCCAAGGGCATATCTCTAGTACACAACTCATGCATATCACGCACGGAATAAATCCCACAAAATAAACAAAAGGGCATCACGGCAAAATATCATGCACGCAAACTTACTCGAAACACAAAACGAAATGCACAGTAAAATTCTACGGATTTTTCTATCCCGAAAACATATATAATATGTGGGGTTCGAAAAATAAAACTACCATCACACATATATGCGAGAATATGTTCTATACGCGACATATCAAACTATTGACATCTCCTACATGCAAAAAAAATGCAAGAAACTACTCTAAAATACATGGCAAAGGGTCACGAACATCGTGAACATTTTATCTATGGGATTTGAATAATCCGGACACGCATAAAAATATCTACGGAATATCTAAGATATTAGGAAAGAACGCAAATCTAGGCAACAGCGGGTCAAACTACTCCAAACATGCATGCAAGTTGCAAAATATTATTCTACGCGAAAAACTACACAATTTACATATATAAATCATCGGGATCCGACACACGGATAAAAATCTACTGGCGTTTTAAATAACTATATTTTCTGAAATAACTAAATTCGCGAAATTTTGAAAAAACTAAACGGGCCAAAACGAGGGGCGCAAGATACTACCTAGCGCCTAGTGCGAAAAAAATAGAGGCGACACGGGAGGTTTACCTCGGGCGGAGGCCCGGTCTGGAGAGGCTGCAGATGGGCTGAGGGGAGATGGGCCTGGCCTTGGCACGATCGGGAGGTACGCCGGGAGGAGGCCATGGGCCGGCGGGGCTGGCAGGCCAGCTCGGGCGCTGGGGGGCCAAGACCAGCTGCTGGGCCACATGGGGGCAAGGCCCACCACGGCCAGCGGGGGTGCTCGGGCAGCCTCATCATGTGGGATGTGGAACAGGCCGGGGGCGCGGCGTACTCCGGCGGCCGACGGAGGCGCGCCACACCTAGCCATGGGGAGACGACGAGGTCCTGGACAAGCGGCATGTGATCGGGCTCCCGATCTAGATCGGAGAGAAGCCAACAGAGGGCGGCGAGGATGCAGCGATTGTGGGTACCGGCGTGGAGACTGAGGGGCGTCGCGGCTCCGGCCCGGGCTGGTCGGAGCGGGCGAGGTCCGATCCGGGCCCCGGAAAGGCCGGAACTGGGCCTCGTGGGCTGCAACGCTGGGAGGGAGAGAGAGGCGACCAGGTGGCGGCTAGGGTTCGGTGGGGCGGCGCGGATCCTCAGGAACTACGGTTGGGTGTCCAAAATGCATGGGCGGGCCTATTTATAACAATGGGAAGGCTAGGTTCAACATTTTTTTGTCCCGGTTTCAACCGCGCAATCTAAATCGGACGGTCTCAAACACGAGGACGGGCTTAGTGGCTTTGTAGAGTAGGCTAGCCGGAGATGATAGGGAGAAACGGGTGACCCGACAACGATTTAAAAACACCGAAAAACATCCGACGAATACCCAAAGACGGTGCCGCTACGGTCGACCGTTTGGGTACCAGACGGACTCCGATTGCGACAAAAATTGGCACGCGGACTACCTACATTAAAATAAGACCGCACGCAAAGTTTCATCCCAATCCAAAAATTATTTTATACACATTTTCTGAAAATAAGGTTTGACGATGCCGTGGGCGCGTGCGAGTGTGGTCGGGCTCAAAACGGACAACGTCGAAAAACGGAGAGAACCGACAACTAATAACGGATGCAAGTTTTGAAAACTAGCGGGAACGGAATGCCGATGCAATGCGGATGATGCAAATGATGCGATGATGAATGTGACAGACAAACGAACCACACAACAACAACGGTATAAATAGGAATCTTCTGGAGCGTCGGTCTCGGGCTGTCACAACTCTCCTACACTACAAGAGGATCTCGACCCGAGATCCAAGAATGAAAGGGGAAGAAGAAGAGAAAGAGCAAGAGGTAAAACTTAATTGCTTCTTTGACAAACGAGTTAAACCAACAATCCTTGAAGGTTGCAAGAGATGAAGAATGATATGAGGAACAATCAAGAATTCAAAAAATAATCGGTAGCACTTCGGTAGGAAAAGGGGACAAAAATTCGATACGATAGGAGAACAAGACAAGATTCACAACAAACAACTAAATTGATAAGCAAGGGAGCAATATGACCTTGAAAATAGAAAATGATAGGTTGGAGAGAGCAACATCCGAGGGCCTCCGTTACAAAGAATGGAAACTATATATTGGAAAGAAAGAACAAAGAAGAAAATGAGAACTACTACCACAAGAATCCTGAAGAACACCTTGAGAATGAAGAGATCTTGAGGCGCCTAACTGAAACTGAATGAGGCACCAGAATAATTGAGAGACGAACGAAGAGACAACAATTGAGAAGAATTTGAGAATGAAAGCTGAAAGCTGAGAACGAAGAAGTCTTCTGAAATGATGGCCTTCGGAGGATCAAGAATGAAACAAATGTGAAATTCACCGGATAGAAAGAAAGGGATCACCCATGGTCGAAAACAAGTGAGAGGATAACACGAAGCTGAGATGACATCCTCAAGAGAATGGACCAAGATTTTAGAGAAACACTCCTTCAGTCTTCAAGCTGAAAATGATGAGGAGAACACCGCCAAGAATTACTGAGACACTCGAGAGATTATTAGAAGAGCCAGGAAAGATTCTGGGAAAGAACCTGTGGGTTATGTCCCACTCAAAGAAACCACCGTTGAAAAGATTGCTTAGAAGAGAGATATTGAACCGGTACAAAGAAAACTTGATGAGGTTAGCACCTCGAAATAATTGAAAGAATTGAAAACAAGAAACTTCTGAGATAAATTCAACGCTCTGGATAGAATATAGAGAAATGACAACAAGAAGACTTGATAAGAATTTTCAACATGGGAAAGAATTTAAAGGATGAAAAGGATATGATGAACACGGATAACTGAATTGAATTCATCGAAAAAGATAACAAGATTAAATAAAGATGAACACGAAGCTCCTTAGAATCATCACAATGAATCACCGGATAGGACACAGAAGAAAAGATAGCGGAAGAAACAATTAAAAGAAGACACTTGGATGAAAATTGAATCACTGAAGAAAAGGGTGGGGGGAGGGGAAATAAAAGACAACTTGGGACAGATGCGACAACTCCGGAAAGAAAAGAAAGATTGATCTTGCAAATATTGGAGAGAATTGAATTGACTTAAGAGAAGCACACCGGTTGGAAAAGAATTGACAAGACAACTTCAGTTGAAAGAATTGATAAGATAATTGATTGATCAAAAGAATTAGCGCTCTCATAAAAAATGAGAAGACCTCTGGGAAAGATGTGAATTCACCACTTGACATCGAAGCAACTCGAATTACCATACTCCAATAAAACAAAGGATGAGGCTTACGAAACAAGCCAGAAAAAGCTCATGAGAGAGATTCCGTCCGATATTTTCGTGGATGAGGCTCGCACAGGCTCTATCCTACAGTAGCCATCATGTGCAAGTCAGTGCACACGACATACGAAGCGTCCCTGAGTCGTAGCAAGCTACAAGTACTCTTTAAGACACAACGAGAACCACTGTAAAACGACCGTGAACAAATGAATCCACTAGATGTCGAACCACAAACTAACATCATGCATTTGTTGGAAGATTGTCCTATAAGTAACTACTTGAATTCCCACCTAAGAATTTCCTAAAATTCTGGTCATGCAATCTGGTCCATGGATACAAGGAGTAATATATCACTCAACTCCTATACTAACCCGTCTAGGGTATCACATCCGTCAACACATAACCAGAGATCTCGAAAAACTCATATATCTCAGATCCTCGTAATCACAATGATACTAAGTGTGGCGATACATCCGGATCTATCTGTACCAGTACAGGGGAAGCCCGAGTCCTCTCGCCACTACTAGTATTGAATAAATTTCGAACATCCTCCATCCTGAGATACTAAGAAATCTGAATGATAACGATGTGCGTGATCCTAAAAAAATTGGTTGAGAAGAGGAGTAGAATTAAAATTATTATGTCAAAATTCGTCACCAGAGCATAGAAGAGGAGAAAAAAGCAGCCTACCCTCCGATATATAACTAGACTCAAAGTAGTTTTCTACTAGACTCGACTCGGCCAAGTTCGATCAATCAAGGGGGCTCCTAGGTCGGTACTGCTATCATACCAACTTGTCACGCCCAAGATGCAACCCTATCCTTATTTTGGCACGAGGGCCTCGATAGGGATAGGAGCGCATCTCGTCGTTTCGCAAGAATGGATATCGTTACAAGTACATGTACTGAAAAGAAGAGATATATGGAATTGGCTTACACTTGGCACAGGCTACATCAAAGCCACATCAGTACAACTCATACAGTCAACATGAAGAAGAGCAGGTGCCGACTACGGAGGAAAACAAACGAGAAAAGAACAATGTCCACCCTTGCTAACCTAGGCTACCGGCCTGGAACCCATCCTAGATCGATGAAGAAGAAGAAGAAGAAACTCTAAAAGCACAATCATTGCGCTCACGTCAAAAAATCACCTTACCTATACATGCAACTGGTGTTGTACTAATCTGTGAGCCACAGAGGACTCAAAAATCTCATTTCCAAAGGTATCAAGACTAGAAAAGCTTAATGGTTGAGGTATGGTTAAGTGGTGAGGTTGTAGCAAGCGGCTAAGCATTATATGAGGTGGCTAACATACGAGTACAAGAATAAGAGGGAATGATCTATGCATAATGTACATGAATTAATGATGATCAAATGAATGATCCTGAACACCTACTTACGTCAAACGTAACCCCACCGTGTCCTCGATCGGAGAAGGAGCTCACGAAATAAAGAGTCATGGTTACACACTAAGTTGGCATATTTTAATTAAGCTTATTTCAAGTTATCTAGAACCGGATGTTAAACAAAGTTTCCAAGTTGCCACATAACCGCGGGCATGACTTTTCAAAAGATTTGAACCTACATGGGTGCTCCAAGTAGTCGATCACAAACTACCACACGCTCCGACGGAATGACGTCGATCAGGGAAACCCGTGATCTCTTCTGATTCCTATTGGAAAACCTGAACCTCGAGATAGCTCAAAGCATCCTCGGAATCCCTTGCACGAGATGCTCGATAAAGGTAAAACAAGTCCAGCAAGGGCGCCCTACGTGTCGACGAACCCGATAGGAGCCGCATATCTCGTTTGCGGGACACGATGGATGAGCTACACGTGCGGTAACTGAAGTCTGGGGTTGCCCAAGGTAGCCTGCACAGTGCTCTAGTTTGGGACAAACACCATCAGCACTGCGCCCCTATATTATGTTGAATTACTCCTCGATTAGGGCTAACTCCCTATGTTTTCAGTATTAACAGAAATATTATGTTGGGCAAATACAGTATCAAAGTTGGGCCTTGCCAGATGAGCTTTATCCTAAAACGAGAATCTAGGGGGTCCCCGTAACAACCTCAAGCATGTTAGGAGCGATCGTTAAAGAACATAACACCGGTAGCCGAAACTAAGTGGCAAAGGTGGAACAAACACGAGGCTAGAAAGGCCAAGCCTTCCACCTTTTACCAAGTATATAGGTGCATTAAATTAATTAGCAATTATATGGTGATATAACAAGGAACCCATGTTATCACATGGAAGCACTGCACCTGCAACTAGCAAAGCTAACACATGGTTAAGCAAGCGGTAACATAGCCAATCAGTGGTTTGCTAGGTTGTGAACAGGTTGAAGGTTTTCATGGCAATGTTGAGAGGCTGATATTTAGTAGGTGGTAGGCAGCGAGACATGGTGATAGAAACGATAAAGCTAGCATGGCAATGATGGTAATGGTATCTAGGGTAATGGTCATCTTGCCTGAGATCCCGCTTGGAAGAAGAATGACTCCGTGAAGCTAACGAATCGATGTAGTCGAACGGATCCTCACATTCCGACACGCTTGCGGAACTCTATCGAGACGAAGCAAAACGGAAACAAGAATCAACACACGATATTCACCACACGATGCACAACACATATGATGCATGAGCGGTTTCATTTATGCACGGTATGACATGGCAATTCACACAATCAAACACTGCAAATTAAGTGAAGTTCAATATGCAACGAGTTGCATATCGATGAAACTCCACCTTTAATTATTTAGTTCACTTCCGACTATTTACATGCAATATTAAATGTTGGTTAAACATGGCAGGAGGTGAAGCGTAATTAAGCTACCTATCTAGGCATTTTAAATGAGGTCGGAAACGACATATATCATCTCCGAACTGACCTCATACGTTAATTTATAATTCTGTCTAGATCTGAACTAACAAGTTTTAATGTTTGTTAAACAGAAAAATAAATAGGTTGACATGATTCTATGCAACGTTCCAATCAATTTAGACATAGAGATCAATGCAAACGGAGCTACGGTTCAACAGATATGATCACCGCAAGATATGATGGCATGAATGCAATATGTATGTGAATAACAGCCACAAACATTCCAAACCAAGAATGCAGCAAGATAATATGAAACTAGACGAGATTCTAAGCAAGTTTCATATAGGAAACGATGAAAACAGAGCAACGGTTCAACAAATACAAGCTACACAAGAAATAGTCATAATCAGCCAAAAACAGCAACATGGCATTTTCTACACCCCAAAACAACAAGCTACACAAATCTAAAATGCTCAAACAAGGCATGAGACAGAAGTAGTCAAGATGCACTACAACATCCTACTAATGACATCTAGCTTTGCTGCATGGATCACTAGGAAAAGAACTCACAAAATGGCATCTCACACACAGTTTCACACTTAGTGAAAAAAACACTCTTGACAGTGCAGTGTTTGATCTGAAGGCATATTGACACCAGTAAAGATACATTCTATAGGGCACAGAATGGCATGAAAATTTACAGCATGCTAGAGAATCTTAAGGACTACAAATAACTCCATTGCACAAACCTCATAGGACTTGTAGATCCCTAGCAAAACTCATGGCAAGACAATAAGAAAATATAACATATTTCAGACTTTGAAATATTTCAGCATCTCCAAATCAACATTATTTTCTAGCATGTTGGCGACAAGAAAACAACACCAAAACATGGATTTCTAAGGCAACCAAAAATACCAGGGGCTAGCATATATATCCAAGGGCATATCTCTAGTACACAACTCATGCATATCACACACGGAATAAATCCCACAAAATAAACAAAAGGGCATCACGACAAAATATCATGCACGCAAACTTACTCGAAAGACAAAAATAAATGCAGATTTAAAATATATAGATTTTCTACCACAAAAACATATATAATATGTGGGGTTCGAAAAATAAAACTAGCGTCACACATATATGCGAGAACATGTCCTATACGCGACATAGCAAACTATTGACATCTCCTACATGCAAAAAATGCAAGCAACTAATCTAAAATACATGGCAAAGGGTCACGAACATCGTGAACATTATATCTATGGGATTTGAACAATTCTGGCACGCACAAAAATATCTACGAAATATCTGACATATTAGGAAAACACGCAAATCTAGGCAACGACTGGTCAAACTACTCCAAACATGCATGCAAGTTGCAAAATATTATTCTACGCGAAAAACTACACAAGTAACAAGTATAAATCGCCGCGATCTCACACATGGATAAAAATCTACGGGCATTTTAAATATCTATATTTTCGAGAAATAACTAAATTCGTGAAATCTAAAAAAACTAAACGGGCCGAAACCAGGGGCGCAAGATACTACCTAGCGCCTAGTGCGAAAAAATAGAGGCGGCAGGGGAGGTTTACCTCGGGCCGAGGCCCGGTCTGGAGAGGCTGTAGATGGGCCGAGGGGGAGACGGGCCTGGCCTTGGCGCGCTGGAGAGGGAGGCCGGGGCGAGGCAATGGGCCGGCGGGGCTGGCAGGCCAGCTCGGGTGGTGGCACGCCTCGACCAGTGATACGTCTCCATCGTATCTACTTTTCCAAACTCTTTTGCCCTTGTTTTGGACTCTAATTTGCATGATTTCAATGGAACTAACCCGGACTGACGCTGTTTTTACCAGAATTGCCATGGTGTTGTTTCTGCGCAGAAATAAAATTATCGGAATGACTTGGAAATTTACGAGTATTTTTTGTGGAATATATAAAAAATACTGGCGCAAGAATTACGTGGAGGGACGGAGCGAGGTGCCCACAAGCCCAGGAGGCGCGGGCCCCCCTGGCCGCGCCTAGGGGGCTTGTGAGGCCCTCGGGGTTCCGTCGCCTCCAAATCCAGCTCTATTTAGTCTCTTTTTCCCAAAAAAATCAAGGAGAAGAGTTCATCGCGTTTAACGATACGGAGCCGCCGCCACCACCTGTTCTTCCTCTGGAGGGCAGGTCTGGAGTATGTTCTGGGTTCCGGAGTGGGGGAATCGACGCCTTCGTCATCATCAACGATCCTTCATCGCCAATTCCACGATGCTCTTCACCGTTCGTGAGTAATCTCATTGTAGGCTTGCTGGACGATGATGGGTTGGATGAGACCTATCATGTAATCAAGTTAGTTTTGATGGGGATTGGTCCCTAGTATCCATTATGTTTTGAGATTGATGTTGCTACCACTTTGCTATGCTTAATGCTTTTCATTAGGGCCTGATACATCTCCATCGTATCTATAATTTTTTTATTGTTTCATGCCAATATTCTACAACTTTCATATACTTTTGGCAACTTTTTATACTATTTTTGGGACTAACATATTGATTCAGGGCCCAGTGTGAGTTCCTGTTTGTTGCATGTTTTTTGTTTTGCAGATTATCCGTACCAAACGAAGTCCAAACACAATAAAAAACCTACGGTGATTTTTTTGGGAATATTTATGATTTTTGGGAAGAAAAATCTACGCGAAACGATGCCCGAGGAGGTCACAAAACCAGAAGGCGCGACCCCCCTAGGCTGCGGCAGGCAGGCTTGTGACCAATCCTAAGGCGGTTGGGGCCCTTCTTTCGCCGCAAAAAAGCAAATATCCGGAAGAAAGTCGTGTTAAAATTTCAGCCCAATCGGAGTTACGGATCTCCGGGAATTTAAGGAACGGTGAAAGGAAGAATCTCGGAGCGCAGAAACAGAAGGACACAGAGAGAGAGAGAGAGATCCAATCTCGGAAGGGATGTCGCCCCTCCGCCTCCATGCAGACCATGAACCAGAGGGGAAACTCTGCTCCCATCTAGGATGGAGGTCAAGGAAGAATAAGACGAAGGGGGGCTCTCTCCCCCTCTCCCCCGGTGGCGCCGGAACGCCGCCCGGGACATCATCGTGTGACGGCGATCTACACCAACACCTCCGTCATCTTCACCAACACCTCCATCACCTTCCCCCATCTATATTCAGCGGTCCACTCTCCCGCAACCCGCTGTACCCTCTACTTGAACATGGTGCTTTATGCTTCATATTATTATCCAATGATGTGTTGCCATCCTATGATGTCTGAGTAGATTTTCGTTGTCCTATCGGTGATTGATGAATTGCTATGATTGGTTTAATTTTCTTGTGGTTATGTTGCTATCCTTTGCTTCCCATAATATGAGCGCGCGCGTGGATCACACCATAGGGTTAGTAGTATGTTGATAGGACTACGTATTGGAGGGCAAGGGTGACAGAAGCTTCAACCTAGCATAGAAATTGATGCATACGGGATTGAAGGGGGACCAATATATCTTATTGCTATGGTTGGGTTTTACCTTAATGAACGTTAGTAGTTGCGGATGCTTGCTAATAGTTCCAATCATAAGTGCATAGAATTCCAAGTAAGGGATGATATGCTAGGAGTGGCCTCTCCCACATAAAACTTGCCATCGGTCTAGTAACGTAGTCAATTGCTTAGGGACAATTCTGCAACTCCTACCACCACTTCTCCACAGTCGTTAAAATAACATAATTGTTTCTTTATCTAACCAGCCCCTAGTTTTATTTACGTGTTCTTTCTTTTCTTGCAAACCTATCCTATCACACCTACAAAGTACTTCTAGTTTCATACCTGTTCTAGGTAAAGCGAACGTAAAGTGTGCGTAGAGTTGTATCGTTGGTCGATAGAACTTCAGGGAATATTTGTCCTACCTTTAGCTCCTCGTTGGGTTCGACACTCTTACTTATCGAGAAATGCTACAAGTGATCCCCTGTACTTGTGGGTTATCAAGACCTTTTTCTGGTGCCGTTGCCGGGGAGCAATAGCGTGGGGTGAATATTCTCGTTTGTGCTTGTTTGCTTTATCACTAAGTAGATTTATTTGCTGTTCTAAGTTGTTCTCTATCTTTAGTTATGGATATGGAACACAAAATACCAAAAAAATAGGTGTACTTGCTACTCATGGAGATGGGTAACCTCCTAAAACCCTCGATGCTCGTTATGTGGAAAATATTATACACTTCATTAATAATCCTGAGAAAACCCCATTAAATTATATAATGGGATACACGTTGGATCAACATGAATACTTTAGGGAATATGGATTGACTCAAAAAGGGAAACTATTATGGGATCAAATTCATATGATATTACTTGTTTCTCTAGGATGAAGGCTAAACACCTTCCCTTTTCTTGTAAATTTAATGCTAATGAAACCTTGGCTTCTTATGCTAATGGTATATATGATTAATATGATGTGGAACAAATATAATAGTTTATTGCTTTTATGGGTGCTTATGAAATTGAAGCTCTGTTTAAAAGGTGTGATGATAATGATGATGATGCTTACCGATCTGAAAATTTGGTTATGCTTCGTTATTGTTATACTAATTATGAATATAATGCCCATATTGATCGATTTATGGAGAAATTCTATGATGCCCAAGAAAACACTAATATTTTGCAGGAAACTATGGAAGAATAAAATGTTGAAACTATCAGCTCATTAGGTGAAAAAGATGACGAGGAGAGCGAAGAACAAAAGGAGGAAGAGAGGACTAGGTACCCGTGCCCAACTTCTAATGTGAGTAACTCTTCAACTCATACATTGTTTAATTCCCCTTCGTTCTTACCGAAGGATGAATGCTATGTTGGTTGCTATGATCCCTTGGATTCGTTTGAAATATCCCTTTTTGATGAACTTGATGCTTGATATGCTTGTGGCCATGATGCGAATATGAATGATGCTTTTGAAGATGAACTTGCTATAGTTCCTTATGCTAAACATGAAATTGTTGCTATCGCACCCACTTATGATAGTCCTATTATCTTTTTGAACACTCCCAACTACACTATATCGGAGAAGTTTGCTCTTATTAGGGATTACATAGATGGGTTGCTTTCTACTATTACACATGATGATTTTGGTGAATATAATATGCATGTGCTTGCTGCTCCTACTTGCAATTATTATGAGAGAAGAACTACATCTCCACCTCTCTATGTTTCCAATATGATAAAATTGCAAGAAACTGCTTATGCTATGTATTGGCCTTTACTTCATGTGCATGAATTGTTCTTTTATGACATGCTAATGCATAGGAAGGGAGTTAGACTTCGTCATTACATGATATATGATACCTTGTGCTCACTACTAAATTACAAATCATTGTTAATTAAAATTGGCTTTGATATACCTTGGGATTCGGGTGGATCTATTACTTGAGCACTTTATGCCTAGCTTAATGGCTTTAAAGAAAGCGCTGCCTGGGAGACAACCTGGAAGTTTTAGAGAGTCATTTATTTCCGTCGAGTGATTTCATATAGTTTGAAAACAAAAAAAATATAGAGGGGAACTTAAAACTTTTTCCAAAAGAGATGCGATTGAAAGGTGATGGATTGCGGAACTGAGGGTCGACCTTGAAGACTTGTGTTCATGCTCATGGAAACAATGTAGAATTTTTCATGGAAGTTTCTCGCAAAAATAATGTACAATTCCATTGTATTATAAAAATAATGTGCCAAGTAAAGCCTTTATGATTAGTTTGGGTGATAGTTGTTTGATCATGCAGAAAAAGATAGAAACTCTACACTCACGAAATCATTTCTTATTTCTATACAAAGAGTGTTATTGAGTTGATTCTTTTTGCTGCTGATTGACATACAAATTTCCTTAATTATCATAATTGTTTCAGAATTTTTGGAGTATCAGAAGTATGGTATAAGTTCAGATTACTAGAGACTATTCTGTTTCTGACACATTCTGTTTTCTTTGCATTGTTCTCTTATTTTGATGAATCTATGGGTAGTATCGGGGGGTATGAACCATGGTGAAGTTGGATTACAGTAGATGCTAATATGAATTTGGAATGAGTTCACAACAGTACTTAAAGTGGTGATTTACTTTATTATACTAACGGATCTCACGAAGGTTTTGTTGAGTTTTGTGTGATTGAAGTCTTCAAGTTTTGGGTGAGACCACGATGGATGAAGGAATAAGGAGAGGCAAGAGCCTAAGCTTGGGGATGCATGAGGAAACCCAAGGTAATATTCAAGGAAGACTCAAGCGTCTATGCTTGGGGATGCCCCGGAAGGCATCCCCTCTTTCGTCTACAATCTATTGGTAATTTTACTCGGAGCTATGTTTTTATTCCTCACATGATATTTGCAAATGCTTGGAGCCTCTTTTGTGTTTATTTTTCCTTTTTATTTTATGCACCATGCTAGTATGAGATAGTCTCTGGTGGCTTTATAGAATGCTTCATGTGCTTCACTTATATCATTTGAAGTTTGGATTGCATGTTTCCCTACACTTAGAAAACCGCCATTTGTAGAATGCTCTTTTGCTTCACTTATATTTGTTAGAGCGGGGAATATCTTTGGTTGAAAGAATTAAACTCTCATGCTTCACTTATACCTATTTAGAGAGTTAGCAGGAGTTGGTCATACACATGGTTAGACATAAAATCCTACATAAAACTTCGAGATCACTGAATATGATATGTTTGATTCCTTGCAATAGTTTTGCGACATGAAGATGTGATATTAGAGTCATGCTAGTGAGTAATTGTGTATTCGTTGAAATACTTGTGTTAAGGTTTGTGATTCCCGTAGCATGCACGTATGGTGAACCGTTATGTGACGAAGTCGGAGCATGATTTATTTATTGATTGTCATCCTTTGCGTAGAGGTCGGGATCGCGCGATGGTTAACTCCTACCAACCCTTCCCCTAGGAGCATGTGTGTAGTACCTTGTTTTGATGACTAATAGACTTTTGCAATAAGTATGTGAGTTCTTTATGAGTAATGTTGGGTCCATGGATTATACGCACTCTCACCCTTCCACCATTGCTAGCCTCTCTAGTACCGCGCAACTTTCACCGGTGCATTACACCCACCATATACCCTTCCTCAAAACAGCCACCATACCTACCTATTATGGCATTTCTATAGCCATTCCGAGATATATTGCCATGCAACTTCCATCGTTCCGTTTATTACGACATGCGCCATCATTGTCATATTGCTTTGCATGATTGTAAGATAGCTAGCATGATGTTATCATGGCTTGTCCATTTTTTGATGTCATTGCTACACTAGATCATTGCACATCCCGGTACCCCGCCGGCGACATTCATATAGAGTCATATTTTGTTCTAATTATCGAGTTGTAAGTAAATAAAAGTGTGACGATCATCATTATTAGAGCATTGTCCCATGTGAGGAAGTAATTAAAGAGGCCAATGAAGCCCAAATAAAAAAAAGAGGCCAAAGAAGCCCACCAAAAAAATAAGAAAAAAATGAGAGAAAAGAGAGAAGGGACAATGGTATTATCCTTTACCACACTTGTTCTTCAAAGTAGCACCATGATCTTCATGATAGAGAGTCTCCTACGTTATCACTTTCATATACTAGTGGGAAATTTTCATTATAGAACTTGGCTTGTATATTCCAATGATGGGCTTCCTCAAATTGCTCTAGGTCTTCGTGAGCAAGCGAGTTGGATGCACACCCACTAGTTTCTTTTTGAGCTTTCGTACACTTATAGCTCTTGTGCACATCTGTTGCATGGCAATCCCTACTCACTCAGATTGATATCTATTGATGGGCATCTCCATAGCCCGTTGATACGCCTAGTTGATGTGAGACTATCTCCTCCTTTTTGTCTTCTCCACCACCACCATATTCTATTCACCTATAGTGCTATGTCCATGGCTCACACTCATGTATTGCGTGAAAGTTGAAAAAGGTTGAGAACACTAATGTATGAAACAATTGCTTGGCTAAAACCGGGGTTGTGCATGATTTAAATACGTTGTGTGGGGAAGATGGAGCATAGCTAGACTATATGATTTTGTAAGGATATCTTTCTTTGGCCATGATATTTTGAGAAGACATGATTGGTTTGTTAGTATGCTTGAAATATTATTGTCTTTATGTCAAATGATAGACTATTGCTTCGAATCACTCGTGTTTTAGTATTCATGCCATGATTAGATTATATGATCAAGAATATGCTAGGTAGCATTCCACATCAAAAATTATCTTTTTTGTCAATTACCTACGCGAGGACAAGCAGGAATTAAGCTTGGGGATGCTGATACGTCACCATCGTATCTATTTTTTTGATTGTTTCATGCCAATATTCTACAACTTTCATATACTTTTGGCAACTTTTTATACTATTTTTGGACTAACATATTGATCCAATGCCCAGTGTCAGTTCCTGTTTGTTGCAAGTTTTTTGTTTCACAGATTATCCATAACAAACAAAGTCCAAACACAATAAAAGACCTACGGGGATTTTTTTGGAATATTTATGTTTTTGGGAAGAAGAATCTACGTGAAACGATGCCCGAGGAGGTCACAAGCCCAGAAGGCGCTGCCCCCCCTAGGCCGTGGCTGGCAGGCTTGTGACCAATACTTGTGGCGGTTGGGGCCCTTCTTTCGCCAAAAGAAAGCTAAGATCCGGAAGAAAATCGTGTCAACCTTTCAGCCCAATCGGAGTTACGGATCTCTGGGAATTTAAGAAACGGTGAAAGGCAGAATCTGGGAGCGCGGAAACAGAAGGACACAGAGAAAGATCCAATCTCAGAGGGGCTCTCGCACCTCCGCCGCCATGGACACCATGAACGAGAGGGGAAAACCTTCTCCCATCTAGGGAGGATCTCCAGGAAGAAGAAGAAGAAGGGGGGCCTCTCTCCCCCTCTCTCTCGGCGGCGCCAGAACGCCTCCCGGGACATCATCGTGTGACGGCGATCTACACCAACACCTCCGTCATCTTCACCAACACCTCCATCACCTTCCCCCATCTATATTCAGCGGTCCACTCTCCCGCAACCCGTTGTACCCTCTACTTGAACACGGTGCTTTATGCTTCATATTATTATCCAATGATGTGTTGCCATCCTATGATGTCTGAGTAGATTTTTGTTGTCCTATCGGTGATTGATGAATTGCTATGATTGGTTTAATTTGCTTGTGGTTATGTTGTTGTCCTTTGGTTCCCATCATATGAGTGCGCGCGTGGATCACACCATAGGGTTAGTAGTATGTTGATAGGACTATGTATTGGAGGGCAAGGGTGACAGAAGCTTCAACCTAGCATAGAAATTGATGCATACGAGATTGAAGGGGGACCAATATATCTTATTGCTATGGTTGGGTTTTACCTTAATGAACGTTAGTAGTTCCGGATGCTTGCTAATAGTTCCAATCATAAGTGCATAAAATTCCAAGTAAGGGATGACACGCTAGCAGTGGCCTCTGCCACATAAAACTTGATATAGGCCCAGTAACGTGGTTAATTGCTTAGGGACAATTCCGCAACTCCTACCACCACTTTTTCACACTCGTTACACTAACATAATTGTTTCTTTATCTAGCCAGCCCCTAGTTTTATTTATGTGTTCTTTCTTTTATTGCAAACCTATCCTATCACACCTACAAAGTACTTCTAGTTTCATACTTGTTCTAGGTAAAGAGAACGTAAAGTGTGCGCAGAGTTGTATCGGTGGTCGATAGAACTTGAGGGAATATTTGTCGTACCTTTAGCTCCTCGTTGGGTTCGACACTCTTACTTATCGAGAAAGGCTACAATTGATCCCCTATAATTGTGGGTTATCACGGCCCGAGTGCCATGATTTCATATCTGAACCTATTGTGTTTTCATCAATATATGTGTGTTCTTGATCCTATCTTGCAAGTTGTAGTCACCTACTATGTGTTATGACCCGGCAACCCTGGAGTGACAATAGCCGGAACCACTCCCAGAGATGACCATAGTATGAGGAGTTCATGTATTCACTATGTGCTAATGCTTTGTTCTGGTTCTCTATTAAAAGGAGAACCTTAATATTCCTTAGTTTCCATTAGGACCCCGCTGCCACGGGAGGGATGGACAATACATGCCATGCAAGTTCTTTTCCATAAGCACGTATGACTCTATACGGAATGCATGCCTACATTACATTGACGAACTGGAGCTAGTTACATATCTCCCCATGTTATAACTGTTACATGATGAATGTCATCTGGCATAATTATGCATCACCGATCCAATGCCTACGAGTTTTTCCTACTGGTCCTTGCTATGTTACTTTGCCGCTACTGTTGTCACTGCTGCTACTATTACCGCTACTGTTGTCACTGTTGTTACTGTTACCGTTGCTACCATTGCTATCACACTACTTTTCTACTGAAACTTTGTTGCAGATACTAAGTCTTCCAGGTGTGGTTGAATTGAGAACTCAACTACTAATACTCGAGAATGTTCTTTTGGTTCCCCTTGTGTCGAATCAGCAAATTTTGGTTGAATACTCTACCCTCGAAAACTGTTGCGATCCCCTATACTTGTGGGTTATCAACCAGCAGCTGAACCATGTGGGGACGAGGCCCACCACGGCCAGCGGGGGTGCTCGGGCAACATCATCATGCTCCTCCCACTGGACCGAGGCCACAGCGGCGGCTGGACTCCGGCAAGGCGGACGCAGACGGGATCTGGAACCGGCCAGGGGCGCGGCCTACTCCGGCGGTCGACGGCGGCATGCCACACAAAGCCATGACGAGAAGACGAGGTCCTGGACATGCGGCGGTTGATCGGGCTCCCGATCTAGAACGAAGAGAAGCTCGCGGCGGGCGGCGAGGCTGCAGTGATTACGGGCATCGGCATGGAGACCGAGGGGTGGCGGCATCCGGCGGATCGCCGGTGGTGACAGAGCACGGCGGTGGGGCGAGCCGGCTATGGTGAGCGAGTCACGGCTCCGGCAGGAGCTGGTCGGCGCGGGCGAGGTCCGATCCGGGCCCGGAAAGGGTCGGGCATGGGCCTGGCGGGCTGGGGTGCTGGGAGGGAGACAGAGAGAGGCGACCAGGTGGCGTCTAGGGCTAGGTGGGGCAGCGCAGATCCCGGGGAACTAGGGTTGGATGTCCAAAATGCATGGGAGGGCCTATTTATAACAATGGGAAGGCTAGGTTCAACAATTTTTCGTCCCGGTTTAATCCGCGCAATCCAAATCGGACGGTCTCGAATGCGGGGACGGTCTAAGTGGATGTGTAGAGTAGGCTAGGCGGAGATGAGAGTGAGAAACGGGCGACCAGACAACGATTTAAAAAACCCGAAAAACATCCTATGAATACCCGAAGACTGTGCCGCTAAGGTCGACCGTTCGGGTACGAGACGGACTCCAATTGCGTTGAAAATTGGCAGGCGGTCTACCTACATTAAAATAAGACCGCTGGCCAAGTTTCATCACAATCCAAGAATATTTTATTTGCATTTAAAAAAATAAGGTTTGATGATGCCGCGGGCGTGTGCGAGTGTGATCGGGATCAAAACGGACATCGATGAAAAATGGAGAGAACCGGCAACTAATAACGGATGCAAGTTTTTAAAATGAATGCGACAGACAAACGAACCACACAACGAGAACGGAATAAAAGGGGAATCTTCTGAAGCGTCGGTCTCGGGCTGTCAAACACGTAGAGAGGCAGGGAGAGCGAGCAACTCCTTCTTCCTCCTATAGCCATCAGCTTAAGGAGCACCATTCTAGTCTCCATCTACCACATAACCACTCTAATAGGACTTGGGGTGTTACCTCCCACGGAGGGCCCCGAACCTAGGTGCATCGTGTGTCACTGCCGTTTGTTCCCAATCCCGTTCCTGGAGTCCATCGGTGAACATTGGCCCTGACCACTCGAGATAAGCCACGCCATGGCATCTGTTGTGACAAAACGATGACAGTGTTGTTGTTATTAAACGATGACAATGTTGTGCACATTGGCCCCGACCACTCGAGATAAGCCTTTGTTACTAGTTTGCTTATGTTTAACTCGTGGAACAAAATTAGACAAGATAAATCATTTGGCTAGACAAAAAGAACTCTTCTTTCGAAGGTCATCATTGGTTGCTTTTAGAAACTCGTGCTCTTGCTCTAAATTTAGCTGCTCAAAACGTTTCTTCTCCTCAGTTATTTCAAGCTCTCTACGATCTTCTAGAGCAGATTCATGGGCTAAGTTCAGAGTGTTTAATTCTTTAGTTAGATGCTCAATGTGATGCCCAAGATGCGATCCTATACTTATTTTGGCACGAGGTCCTCGACAGGGATAGAAGCAGATCTCGTCGTTTTGCGAAAATGGATATCATTACAAGTACATGTAAAGAGATGAGTATACAGAATGGGCTTACACTCACCACAATCTACAACATATACAACACCATACAACAACATATTCAAACACCATTTAGAAGAGCAAGGTCCGACTATGGATGAAAACGAACAATAAAAGAACGACTTCCATCCTTGCTATCCCAAGCTGCCGGTCTAGAACCCATCCTAGATCGATGAAGAAGGAGAAGAAGAATAAACTCCAAAGAGAACAATCATCACACTCACGTACAATTATCTCTTTACTTGTACCTGCAACTATTGTTGTAGTAATATGTGAGCCACACGGACTCAATAATCTCATTTACAAATATATCAAGACTAGCAAAGCTTAATGTTTGAGGTATGGTTTAGTGGTGAGGCTGCAGCAAGCACTTAGCATTTATTGAGGTGCCTAACTTACAAGTACAAGAATAAAAGGGGGGATGATCTACGCATAAATGGATGTGACTAATGATGACCAAATTAATGATCCTGAACACCTACTTACTTCAAACATAACCCTAGCGTGTCCTCTTCCGTATGCAGAACTCCGTGAAGAGATACTCACGGTGACGCACACAGTTGGCATATCTTAATTTAATTTACTTCAAATTATCTAGAATAGGATGTTAAACAAAGGTTCCAAGTTGCCACATAACCTTGGGCACGACTTTCCGAAAGATTTAACCTTCAGGGGTGCTCCAACTAGTCCATCACAAACTACCACACGCTGCGACGGAATAACCTCGATCACGGAAAGCTCGCGATCTCCTCTGGTTCCTATTAGAAAACCTCAACCTCGAGATAGCCCAAAGTATCCTCGTAATCCCACGCACGAGACGCTCGATAAAGGTAAAATAAGTCCAGCAAGGCCTCCTGGCGTATCGACGATCCTGATAAGAGCCACGTATCTCATTCTCAGGACACAACGGTTAAGCTTGTGGGGACCCCGCCTTACGAGTCGAGATCGCCGTGCTCAGTGATCCCAAAGATCAATGCTCAGCGAACACAGATACCGAATAATAGAGTCTTACATCCAAATACCGATTATTACAACACAAGACCGGATGGTCAGGTTCACAAAGTAGGGCCTAAGGCCAAGTCACTCAAATACAACTAAAAGCGGAATTGTTAGGGCTAAGCGGGTGCCCATGCCATCGAACCTACACCGACAGGCATTCTGACTTGGAAGCGTCCTAGTTCGCAGGGGCGTCTCCGAAGACATACTCATCTCCAAACTCCGGTACTTCCATGTCTGGTCAATAACATAACCAGTGGCAAGCCAATGAGTACTTCGAATGTACTCGCAAACAGCCCATGATATGAACAATGAAAGTGAAGGATAACAATACATGCATCTTTGGTGGAACTTCTTTCCGTGGAATGATCATGAATATGAATTAAATTAAAGAATTGCTTTTGAAGAACAGGTTACACATATCAATATATCTGTCGAGGGCTGAACCATCCGGGTTCACCGTGTATGCAAGTCACCAAACTTGGTCATATTGTACTTTCATAATAACTCCTTTTTATCACCACTCACACACACTAGGTTTATGCGGAAATAACTAGACGTAGTTTAAGCAGGATTACCCAACTGTCCTTGACCGTGGACATGGCTAGTCGAATAGTTTTACACTCTGTAGAGGTAGTACGCTGGACCCACGAGATCCGGTAAACTTCCGTGTCATCCACGACTCGCGGTATATAACATACCCGAGGTAAGTACCCGATCAATGCATTTCCCCTGACGATACTAGACAAAGAGGTCCACTCGATTGGTACCCAGCCCACATGTTGTATGTCTTACGAGCACCGACTCTGGACAGTATCAAACATGCGGGGACCAACGGTGTGCCTGGAATTCATAAAATGGCATAGTCGTCTGATACGTCTCTAACGTATCTATAATTTTTGATGGTTTCATGCTATTATCTTGTCAAACTTTGGATGTTATGCATGCCTTTTATATATTTTTGGGGACTAACTTATTAACTCAGTGCCAAGTGCCAGTTCCTATTTTTCCATGTTTTTGACCCCCTTCAGAGGAGATTTTGAAACGGAGTCCAAACGGAAGAAAATCCCCTAAAATATTTTTCCGTAATGGAAGAAGATCGGGAATCTTCAGAGCCAAGGTAGGGGAGCCTCAGGGGCCCCACAAGCCCTCACCCCGCAGCCAGGGGGGAGGTCACGGCCCACAGGCTTGTGTGCCCCCTGGGCGCCCTCTGCCCTAGGGGTTGCGCCTATATATTCCCTAAAAATCTCAAAAAAAGTCATGAGATCGTCGAAAGTACTTTTCTGTCGCCGCAAGCTTCTGTCTCCGCAAGATCCCATCTGGGGCACGTTCTGGTGCCCTGTCGGAGGGTGGATTCGTATACGGAGGGCTTCTTCATCAACACCATGACCTCTCCGATGATGCGTGAGTAGTTCACCATAGACCTACGGGTCCATAGCTAGTAACTAGATGGCTTCTTCTCTCTCTTGGAACTTCAATACAAAGTTCTCCATGATCTTCATGGAGATCTATCCGATGTAATCTTCTTTTCCGGTGTGTTTGTCGAGATCCGATGAATTGTGGATTTATGATCAAATTATCTATGAATCTTATTTGAGTTTCTTCTGATCTCTCTTATGCATGATTTCATATCCTTGTAATTCTCTTCGAGTTGTGGGTTCTGTCTGGCCAACTAGTTCTATGATTCTTGCAATGGGAGAAGTGCTTGGTTTTGGTTTCATACCATGCGGTGACCTCACCCAGTGACAGAAGAGGTAGCGAGGCATGCATCATGTTGTTACCATGAAGGGTAAAAAGATTGGGTTTTCATCATTGGTTTGAGATTATCCCTCTACATCATGTCATCTTGCTTAAGGCGTTACTCTGAACTCAATACACTAGATGCATGCTGGATAGCGGTCGATGTGTGGAGTAATAGTAGTAGATGCAGAAAGTATCGGTCTACTTGTCTCGGACGTGATGCATATATGTATGATCATTGCCTTAGATATCGTCATGACTTTGGGCGGTTCTATCAATTGCTCGCCAGTAATGTTTTCACCCACCGTGATATTTTCTACTTTGAGAGAAGCCTCTAGTGAACACTATGGCCCCCGGGTCTACTCCACACCATATTTTCAGCCTTACACTTTTTACTTCGTTGCACTTTGCGCCTTCAGATCTCACTTTGCAAACAATCTTGAAGGTATTGACAACCCCTTTGAAGCGTTGGGTGCAAGCTTGTTTGTGTTTGCGCAGGTACTCTGGACATGACGAGACCCTCCTTCTGGATCGATACCTTGGTTCTCAAACTGGGGGAAATACTTACTGCTCATGTGCTGCATCACCCTTTCCTCTTCAAGGGAAAAAACCAACGCAAGCCGAGTCTCCGTCAACTTGTCAATTTCTGGCGCTGTTGTTTGAGAAGTAGCAGAAGGATTTCTGGCGTCGTTGCCGGGGAGGAAGATCAAGTCAAGAACTCAGCCAAGTAGGTGTCGCAAACTCATCTCTTGCATTTACTTTGTTTGTTAGTTGCCTCTCGTTTTCCTCTCCCCCATTTCACCAATTTGCCTTTTTCGTTTGCCTTTTCGTTCGCCCTTTTTCTCGCTTCCTCTTTGCCCGCTTGTCTGCCTGCTAAAACCCGTATGGCCCAACCAAGGGATTTTTATGCTCACTATGTGAAGTAAGAAGAGATTGAAACTAGTGTTAAAGGCTTCATGTCTACATAGTTTGAATACAACAGTTACTTTCGTAGAGAACTGTAGGAGCAAAATTCTTTTCTGGCTTTTATGAGTAGAGAAGTTGATGATATGGCCAAAGAATTCCTTGCGCTAAATTCTCAGTTCGCTCGTCTTGAAAAGTTGGTAGGCCGGATTTCTGATAAGCAGGCTACCTTAGTCAACAAAATGGCTGCTAAACCTGAAACTCGTGATGAGAATCACGAAGATCTTAAAGTGCTTGGTGTGACTCCCATTGAATCTTTGTTTTCTTGTGTCAAACCTAATGATTATGGGGCTGGATATGAATCCACTTTGGTTGAAAAGTGCCCCAATGATTCGGAGTCCATCTATCTTGATGCTAAAAGCATTGAAAGTGGAGTAGAGGATGTTAAAACTTTGAGTAGTAATGAAATTACTACCATGGATTTCAAGGAATTCAATTATGATAATTGCTCCTTGATTGAATGCATTTCTTTGATGCAATCCATGTTAAACTCTCCACAAGCTTATAGCCAAAACAAGGCCTTTACCGATCATATCGTCGAAGCTATGATAAAATCTCTTCAAGAGAAACTTGAATTGGAAGTCTCTATCCCTAGAAATCTTCATGATGAGTGGGAACCTACCATCAAAATCAAAATCAAAAACTATGAATGCAATGCTTTGTGTGATTTGGGTTCTAGTGTTTGTGCGATTCCAAAGTGTTTATGTGATGTTCTGGGTTTTAATGGGATTGAAGGGTGTTCTCTTAATTTGCATCTTGCTGATTCTACTGTGAAGAAACCCATGGGAAGGATCAATGATGTTCTTATTATTGCAAATAGGAACTATATACCCGTGGATTTCATTGTGCTTGTCATTGATTGCAATCCTACATGCTTTATTATTCTTGGTAGACCTTTCCTAAGGACTATCGGTGATATCATCGATATGAAGGAAGGGAATATTAGATTTCAATTTCCTTTAAGGAAGGGCCTGGAACACTTTCCTAGAAAGAAAATAAGATTGCCTTATGAATCCATGATGAGGACCACTTATGGTTTGAGCACCAAAGACGACGATATGTGATTCTATCGCTTTTATACCTAGCTAAGGGCGTTAAACAATAGCGCTTCTTGGGAGGCAACCCAATGAATTTATCTTTTTTCTTTCTATTTTGTTGCGTCCACACCATCACAATTCTGTTGTGATTGTTTTTTTGTGTGTTTTCTTTTGTGTTTGAACCAAGAAAAACCTTTATGGCTAGTCTTGGTAATCGTTGTTTGATCCTGCTGGAAAAAGATAAAAACTTTACACAGACGAGATGATTTTTCATTTTTATTCAGAAAGAGCTTTTGAGTTTATTATTTTTTATGCTGGGTGATATGCTTTTTTCCCAGGCCGTTGTAATTATTCACATTTGTTTAGATTCCAGAAGTATACGAAGTATACAGATTGCTACAGACTGGTCTGCTTTTGACAGATTCTGCTTTTGTTGAGTTGGTTGCTTGTTTTGATGAAACTATGGTTAGTATCGGGGGTAATAGCCATGTAAAAGTGAGAATACAGTAGCCCAACACCAATATAGATGGAATTAAAGTTTGCTACAGTACCAAAAGAAGTGGCAGTTTGTTTTCTTGTGCTAATGTTATCACGAGTTTCTGATTAAGTTTTGTGTTGTGAAGTTTTCAAGTTTTGGGTGATGTTCTCATGGACAAAGAGATAAGGAGTGAAAAGAGATCAACCTTGGGGATGCCCAAGGCATCCCAAGCCAAATTCAAGGACACCAAAAACCCTAAGCTTGGGGATGCCCCGGGAAGGCATCCCCTCTTTCATCTTCAATCCATCGGTAACATTACTTCGAGCTCTATTTTTATTCACCACATGATATGTGTTTTTCTTGGAGCGTCTTGTATCTTAGGAGTCTTTTCTTTTTTGTGTGTCACAATCATCCTTTCTGCACACCTTTTTGAGAGAGAGAGACATGCACTCATCGCGATTTTGCTAGAATGCTCATAGTGCTTCTCTTATATCTTTTGAGCTAGATAATTTTGCACTTTGTGCTTCACTTATATCTTTTAGAGCACGGCGGTGCGTGATTTGGTAGTTGGCTTATGCTATGAAAGTAGTCCCAAATGTGATAGGTACCCAAAGAGGATGCAAAAACCTCCATCTTCATGTGCATTGAATAGAAAGAGAAGTTTTGATTCCTCTCAAATAGTTTTGAGACGTGGATTTGGTAATATTAAGAGCTATATTAGTAGGGTGTTGTGAATCCAGAAATACTTGTGTTGAAGTTAGTGATTCCCGTAGCATGCACGTATGGTGAACCGCTATGTTAGGAAGTCGGAGCATAATTGATCAATTGATTGTCATCCTTTGTGTTGAGGTCGGGATCGCGCGATGGTTAACACCTACCAACCCTTCCCCTAGGAGTATGCGTTTAGCACTTTGTTTTGATTACTAATAAAAACTTTCGCAACAAGTACGTCAGTTCTTAATGACTAATGTGAGTCCATGGTATAGATGCACTTTCACCTTCCACTATTGCTAGCCTCTCTAGTGTCCTGCAATTCTCGTCGGTGCACAAACCCACCATATTCCTTCCTCAAAACAGCCACCATACCTACCTACTATGGCATTTTCATAGCCATTCCGAGATATATTGCCATGCAACTCCCACCGTTCCGTCTCATGACTTCTGCCGTCACTCTCATATTGCCATTGCATGATCGTAAGATAGCTAGCGAGATGTTTCAACGTCATACGCCATGCTAGATCGTTGCACATCCCGGTACACTGCCGGAGGCATTTCCTATGGAGTCATCATCATTGTGATTTTTGAGCTGTGAGTAAATAAAAGTGTGATGGTCATCATTATTAGAGCATTGTCCCATGTGAGGAAAAAAAGAGACCAAAGAGCCCAAAAACAAAAAAGAGAAAAAAAGAGGCCTAAGAGCCCAAATGAAAAAAAATGAGAGAAAAAGAGAGAAGGGACAATGTTACTATCTTTTTCCACACTTGTTCTTCATAATAGCACCATGTTCTTCATGATTGAGAGCTTCTTGCTTTGTCACTACCATATGCTAGTGGGAATCTTCATTATATAACTTGGCTTGTATATTCCAATGATGGGCTCAACATCTTCAACAGCACCATCTCATATCCAAACCCTAGTTCATCTCTTGTAACCAATCTCCGTCTCGCGACTCCGATTGGTACTTGTAAAGTTGCTAGTAGTGTTAATTATTCTTTGTAGTTGATGCTAGTTGGATTACTCGGTGGAAGATTATATGTTCAGATCCTTGATGCTATTCAATACCTCTCTGGTCATGAATAGAGTTATGCTTTGTGATTAGTCACTTTTGTTCCTGAGGACATGGGATAAGTCTTGCTATAAGTAGTCATGTGAATTTGGTATTAGTTCGATATTTTGATGCGCTGTATGTTGTCTCTCCTCTAGTGGTGTTAAGTGAACATCGACTACATAACACTTCACCATTATTTGGGCCTAGAGGAAGGCATTGGGAACTAATATGATGGGTTGCTAGAGTGACAGAAGGTAAAACCCTAGTTTATGCGTTGCTTCGTAAGGGGCTGATTTGGATCCACTAGTTTAATTCTATGGTTAGACTTTGTCTTAATTGTTCTTCCGTAGTTGCGGATGCTTGCGAGAGGGGTTAATCATAAGTGGGATGTTTGTCCAAGTAAGGGCAGCACCCAAGCACCGGTCCACCCACATATCAAACTATGCAAGTAGCGAACGCGAATCATATGAACATGATGAAAACTAGCTTGACAGAAATTCCCATGTGTCCTCGGGAGCGATTTACCTCCTATAAGAGTTTGTCCAGGCTTGTACCTTGATACAAAAGGGATTGGGCCATCTTTCTGCACCTTTGTTACTATTGTTACTTGCTACTTGCTACGAATCATCTTACCACACAACTATCTGTTACCTATAATTTCAGTGCTTGCAGAGAGTACCTTGCTGAAAACCACTTGTGAGTTTCTTCTGCTCCTTGTTGGGTTCGACACTCTTACTTATCAAAAGGACTACGATAGATCCCCTACACTTGTGGGTCATCAGCAACCCAGCACGAGTTCGAGGCCACTCGGCGCGAGTTCAACGGGGCCGATGGTCTCATGCCTGCTGCCCATAGGCCCAGCTGGATAGCGTACGTATGATGCCTTGGCAGCGCCATCGACCAGGAGTTGTCCGGGGATTGCCCCATCTACGACAATCCCGTCAAGAACATCCGAGTTGTGCAGGCCACCATCAGCGAGCTC
This sequence comes from Hordeum vulgare subsp. vulgare, assembly GCF_904849725.1. Taxonomy (NCBI): domain Eukaryota; kingdom Viridiplantae; phylum Streptophyta; class Magnoliopsida; order Poales; family Poaceae; genus Hordeum; species Hordeum vulgare. Next base: position 261,641,401 of record NC_058519.1, on the reverse strand, counting down.
GAAGGGCTCGAGGGTCCAGCCTGCGACGAGCAGGAGGAGCGCATTCGCGTCCTCATAGAGGCTGGCAACGCACATCAAGGCCGGTCGTCCTGCGAACCGACTAGCTCCCATTCAAGGACCTACAGCGACACCAACGAGCCCATAGTCGGCCGACAGGAAGACAAACCATGCATCTTGACCTGCCAACACCCACCACCATCGCGGCAACCGATAGGCGGGCAACCATGGCCGACGGGACCATTGACCGTCGGTTGTCGACAGCCGCTTGCGTGTGCCGGCTGGCCAGGGCGGCTGCCAGTCGGCACGAAGCGGCCGATGCGAGGAGCGCAACCGGAAGGCAGCGCCCCGCATGTCGGCATGCGATCAAATCGGTGTGCGCGAGCTATACGACTAGGACGTGTGTTTCTGCTTGGAGCGTCTCACCCAATCCCGCGCAGATGAGGAGGAAGGCACTGTCGGCCTGCCGTGTTTCGGGTCCCGCATTCTCAAGGAGCCTTTCCCCAAGGGCTTCACCCTGGCACGCGACACCCCAAGTACAATGGCTCAATCAAGCCCGAAGACTAGTTTACCGACGACACCATCGCCGTCGACAGCGCCGACGTCAACAAGCGCGAAGCAATATGCTATGCACCCTCATGCTGCTCAGCTCGGGCCGGACGTGGCTTAAGAGCCTGCTGGCTGGCACCATGAACGGTTGGCTGGACTTCCAGGAGGCATTTGTACGCAACTTCACCCGCACGTACAAACGCCCTGGGCGGCCCCGACAGCTCGCCCTGTGCGTACAAGGCCCGGCCGAGGCCCTCCGCGACTACCTCACGTGGTGGACTGAGCTTCACAACTCCTCGGAGGGTGTCCATGAAGTGCAGGCGATCCAATACTTCATCGGCGGCAGCCGAGACGGCACCCTGATACGTCTCCATCGTATCTACTTTTCCAAACTCTTTTGCCCTTGTTTTGGACTCTCATTTTCATGATTTGAATGGAACTAACTTGGACTGACGCTGTTTTCAGCAGAATTGCCTTGGTGTTATTTTTGTGCAGAAATCAAAGTTCTCCAAACGTCCTGAAAATTTATGGGGAGGAGTTTTGGAAAATAAGAAAAATATCTGCGCCAAGTTCCACCTCAGGGGGTGGGCCAGTGGGCCACAAGCCCTGGCTCCGCCACCACCCCCTGGTGGCGGTGGGCAGGCTTGTGGGGCCCACACGGCTCAGCCGCCCCCAACCTCAGGTCTATAAGTTCCCTTTCATCCCAGAAAAAAAGAGAAGTTTTCGTCGCGTTTTCGATACGGAGGCGCCGCCACCACCTGTTCTTCATCCGGAGGGCAGATCTGGAGTCCTTCTTGGGCTCTGGAGAGGGGAAATCGTCGCCATCGTCATCATCAACCTTCTTCCCTCTCCAATTCCATGAAGCTCTTCGTCGTTCGTGAGTAATCTATTCGTAGGCTCACTGGGTGATGATGAGTAGGATGACATCTATCATGTAATCGAGTTAGTTTTGATGGGGATTGATCCCTAGTATCCACTATGTTCTGAGATTGATGTTGCTACTACTTTTCCATGCTTAATGCTTGTCACTAGGGCCCGAGTGCCATGATTTCAGATCTGAAATTATTATGTTGCCACCAATATATGTGTGTTTTAGATCCGATCTTGCAAGTTGTAGTTACCTACTATGTGTTATGATCCGGCAACCCCGGAGTGACAATAACCGAAACCACTCCCGGTGATTACCATAGTTTGAGGAGTTCATGTGTTCACCAAGTGCTAATGCGTTGGTCTGGTTCTTTATTAAAAGGAGAACCTTAATATCCCGTAGTTTCCTTTTGGACCCCGCTGCCACGGGAGGGATGGACAATAGATGTCATGCAAGTCCTTTTCCCTAAGCACGTATGACAACACACGGAATACATGTCTGCATAACATTGACGAACGGGAGCTAGCAACATATCACTCCGTGTTATAGCCTACGAGTTTGTCCTACTGCTGTTACTTGTCTTGCTCTGCTGCTGCTGCTACTACTGTTGCTACTGCTGTTACTTGTCTTGCTCTGCTGCTGCTACTACTGTTGCTACTGCTGTTCCTTGTCTTGCTCTGCTCCTACTGTTGCTACTACTGTCGCTTGCTACTGTTGCTACTTGCTACTGCTGTCACTAATGTTGTTCCTTGCCCTGCTATTGCTCGTTACACTGCTACTACCTGTTACAATTTTGGTTCGCTGGTCGTTGACGGGAAGTGACAACTTCTGTCAACGAGGCAACCTGGCGCCATTGATACAATCGTTAGGAATAGTTTGCCGTCAACAGATCGTTTCTGACACCGTTGTTATCATATTACTTTGCTGTTACTACTGTGCTTGTAGATACTAATCTTTCAGGTGTGGTTGAATCTGACAAATTGAGTAATACTCGAGAGTATTCTCTCACCTCCTGCCTGGCAAACCAACAAATTGGGTCGAATACTCTACCCTCGAAAACAGCTGCGAACCCACGCACTGGTGGGCCATCAACAACATTTTTCTAGTTTCGTTGCCGGGGAGTGCTAGCAGCATTCTTCTGGTGCCGTTGCACAGGAAGGTTTGTTGTCATCAGCATTCGTCTAGCCATCGCCAGAGATTGTAATCATCATTTTTCTAGGGCCGTTGTCGGGGAGGTATTGCTATATTCTCTGAGTTACTTGGGATTTATATCTGCTGATCACTATGAAGAATCTGAAGGATCCAAAAACCAAAGTCTTGCCCTCAACTACGAGGGGAGGTAAGGAATTGCCATCTAGCTCTACACTTGATTCACCTTCACTTATGAGTAAGTTTGCGACATCACCTCCTGCTAGAAATCTTGATATGTCGCTTGTGCTTGATGATGCTTATGATGCTACTGCTAGAGATGCTATGCTTGATACTATGCCTGATACTGCTTTGCCTGATACTGCTAGAGATGCTATGCTTGATACTATGCCTGATGATACTATGCTTGATACTGCTAGAGATGCTATGCCTGATACTTCTTTGCGTGATGATGCTAGAGATGCTATTTTCCCTGATGATGCTATGCTTGATACTGCTAGAGATACTCCTTTGCCTAATGTTCCACTATTAGTGTTCCTTGATGCTCATATTGCTAGAGTTACTGCCAATGCTCGTGATGCTTCTGAAACTGCTGATACTATTGAGATAGAACCTGCTTTTGCTCCTGCTAGATCTAGCTCTCCTAGATATGAATTGCCTGATATACCTGAGGGTTACGTTATGGAGGGAGAGATAGCTGAGGATTTTCTTGCGTGTAAGGATGCCTATGATGCCGAGAAATTACTTCTCAAGTGGAAGGAAAAATCTCGGTAAGCTAGGATGAAAAATGACCCGAAGTTTGGCACTTCGCCTATCTTTGTCACCGATAAGGATTATGAATTCTCTGTCGACCCTGAGATAATCTCTCTAGACGAATCTGATCCTTCTCATGGTTATGAGTCTGATACGGTCATAGCCCATCTTGCCAAACTATCCGAAATAGCCAATCTTTTCACTAATGAGGAGAAGATCCGCCACTACTATATCCTTAAGCTGTTTCCTTTCTCTCTAAAGGTTGACGCTAAAGTCTAGTTCACCTCTCTTGCTCTTGGATGTGTGCGAAGTCCCCAGGAGATGGTCTATTACTTCTGTGAGAGATATTTCTGTGCCCATAAGAAGCAAGCTCCCTTGCAGGAAATATACAACTTTGCTCAACTCCAAGAAGAGAGTCTTCCACAAGCTTGGGGGAGGCTCGTCCAGCTACAAAATGCTTTGCTTGATCACCCTCTTAAGAAGAACGAGATACTTGATATCCTCTATAACGAACTTACCGATGCCTCTAGAGACCACCTAGATAGTTGTGCCGGTTGTGTTTTTAGGGAACGAACTGTAGAACAAGCTGAAACCCTACTGAATAACCTCTTGATCAACGATAATGCTTGGACTATTCCCGAACCACCTCCTAAGCCAACTCCTAAGAAAAGAGGTATTCTATTCCTCAGTCCCGAAGATATGCAAGAAGCCAAGAAATCTATGCAAGAGAAAGGCATTAGATCTGAAGATGTCAAAAATCTACCACCTATTGAAGAGATCCATGGTCTCGATAACCCGATACAGGTAGTAGAAGTGAATTCTCTGCGTAGGTTTGATGAGAGTGATATTCCTTTTGATAAACCTGCTAGCCTATGCTTTGATGAATTTGACAACTTTGTTGCCAAACAACAGAGTTTCAATGATTATGTTAGCAGACATTTGGAACAAGGTACTCGTATGCTTAGCCATTTAAGTGCTTGTGTAGACAGAAATGACAATGAACTAAAGCTTCTGAGTAAACATGCCTCTATGATTACTACTCATGTAGAACAAGTACTTAAAGCTCAGAATGACCTGCTCAATGAACTAAATGACAACTCTGTGAGAGTCATTACTAGAGGAGGCAAAATGAATCAGGAACCTTTGTATCCTGAAGGTCATCCTATGAGAATTGATCAAGATTCTCAAGGAATCAATGCTGATACACCTAGTCATCCTAAGGAGAAGAAGAAGGATGATAGAAACATGCATGCCAGTTCACCAAATACTGTCACACCTGAAGAACCTAATGATATCTCTGCGTCTGATGCAGAAACACAATCTGGTGATGAACATGAACCTGGTGACAATATGGACAGAGATGTTCATAATAATGCTCAACCAAGCTATGATGAGGACGTGGAGATGGAACTTACGGTTAATCCTGATAATCCACGACCTAAGAAGTACGACAAGAATGACTTCACTACTAGGAAGCATGGTAAAGAAAGGGAGCCATGGGTTCAGAGACCTATGCCCTTTCCTCCTAAGCCATCCAAGAAAAAGGATGATGAGGATTTTGAGCGCTTCGTTGAGATGATAAGACCCGTCTTTCTGCAGCTGCGGTTATTTGATATGCTCAAGATGTCTCCGTATGCCAAGTACATGAAAGATTGCAACAAAGGCAATGTCACTTTCCATGTCATCGGTAATGAGCACACAGTGCATTTTCCGAAGAAACGATATCAAGTACATTGCATCAATGCTATCGAAAAGACTTCATCGATTCTCATTTGGGACCTTCGAATGCCCTATTCCTCGTGTCAAGATGAAGTATGATTTGCTTGTTGGGGAGATACGTATCCCCATTGAGGTGACTTAGTGGCTATTCGAAAATTCTCCGTTCTCTCTTGCAATTCGAGAAGGTTTTGTCATAAGGACTTGATCAATCCCATTGACGGATTTCTTTCGATGACCATGAAACGGATGAATCAAAGAGTCACATACCTCTGTTTTGAGTTTTCCTTTTCTGTTGCTTAGAGGAAAAATGATAGAATTAGTTTAGTTTTTCCTGTTTTCTGTTTTAGCGTCCCGGAGAAAAATACCTCGAAAATAAAAGTTCTCCGATGGTCCTGAAAATTTAGTATTATTTTTTCTGGAATTTTCGAAAATTTCTAGGCCTGAGAGCTGGCCTGGGGGCCACACCAGTGGGCCACAAGCCCTGCGACCGCCACCTACCCCCTAGTGGCGGGGTGCAAGCTTGTGGGGCCCACAAGCACCCCCTCCACTCATTCTAGCTCCCAGCCTCTTATTCCACCTCCAGAAAAAATTGTTTCGCAGCTCAAAACCATGTTCTTGCTCATTTGGTTGTGATTTTCGATCTCCTTGCTCAAAGCACCATTCTCCGAATCGTTTTTGGGAAATTACTCCTTGGTAAGTGACTCCTCCATTGGTCCAATTAGTTTTTGCTCTAGTGCTTTATCCTTCGCGTATTCTTGCTACCTTGGTGACCCTGTTCTTGAGCTAGAAATGTTGATTTTAGTTGGCCCCAAGTAGTTTTAGCGTGTGATACGGTCTCTAGGCACTAGTAGGAGTAGTTGCTACAAGGTGTGGTGGGTCTTTATTCACTTTTCTCTTGAACTTCAAAAATTTCAGCATAAGGAAATTATGGTCAGGAGGAAGTTTCATGGTGGTTCCTCAAGTAAGTAGGGTCCTCGTCTCTCCTTTCGGGAGCCCGAACCTTTTCAACTAAGGGACACACCGGTACAACCATGTGAATGGCCTTCCGATGAATTCATGATTGAAGCAGGTTTCAAGGATGAGTTTGATGCACTTGTCCGCAATGCCGGGTTAGAAGAATTCCTCTCAGATAAATGTGAACAGTATGCTATGCTCACTGCCTCTTTCATGCATAGATTTATATTTTTAGCTGGTCGTGACTCATCCATACTGTTTGATCTGTACGATAAATCCTATATCGTGGATCTGGAGGATTTCAATAGGATTTGCAAGATACCCAATTGGGGTAGTGTTAATGATCCTCCTAAGTCTTCGGTCAGAGACTTTGTCTCCAGTATAACTGTTGGAGAAACCAGAGATATCACGCAAGACACCATAGGAAGCATCCATTTCCCTGCCTTGCACTACCTTGCCCTCTTCATAGGTAGATGCATTAACGGCAAGGGTGCACATTGTCACCTATGCGCTTCCGACCTTAGTATCCTTAAGAGCGCAGTAACAGGTGACAGGAGCTTCAATATGGGAGCTATTATAGCAAGGAGGCTGAATAAAAATGCCAGTGAGGGGGATTTCTTTGGTGGAGTTTATGTTACACGCTTAGCAAATTTTCTTGGGGTATCCATCCGTCCAAAAGACCCTCCTCTCCGTACAGCCTACCTTGATCGTGTCGCTCTAACACGCTACCAGTTCCTTGAGAGTGATCATGGATCCCTCCTATACCACTTTATATTTAACCGTCAGCGTGTTTTCCATATTACCCTTCCTTCTCCCGGTTTCTTTGACTTTCAGGTAAAACGAAGATACTACATAACCATAGGAGATGTAGAGGAGTATGAGAGGAAGGCGACGGCTGCTCGACTTCATGAGGCAGCTATTCAGACAGTGGCTTCAGCACTCCCATATAACACCCATTATGACATTGGGTTTCGCCAGGATCATCCATGGGAGTAGACCAAGCTAGGCCAAAAGCATAAGCTTGGGGGAGTACGTGTTCACACCGACTTTACATTCATGCTTATGCTTTCACTTTGTTAGCCGGTGTTTACACTTTTCCACTGTATTATCTATGCTAGTGTACTTTCGTTTTCTTGTTTTCTTGTTTTGTGTCCTTTTGAGAAAACCCAAAAAGATTTTTCTTTCTTCTTTTGCTTGTTGGGAGCTTTCCCATGTAAATAGTTTTCTTTTTCTTTGTGTCAAGGTAGAAGATATTGGTTACAATGTTTAGTGGTTCTTACATGCTTACCTGTTTAGCTTTGAATGGGCCATATTACTTTGTCTTCTCCTTTGTGTTTGCCTGCAGATTCAGCTTAGTCCAATGCGAATATTATCATTTTCATCGTTCGATCGTGGAAATGAAAGGCAACAATGATGATATATGATGAAGTGACTGAGACTGAAAAGCTGGTATGAACTCTATATATTTTGTTTTTGTAAATATGACTAGCTTGTCGACCCAGATTTAGCTTTGTTGTGAGAGAACCATGTTTGCAATGACAACTTAGAGATCATAGTTTCTGATGCCATGCTTATTTAGCTGAGAGCTTATAATGGTTTGTCTTGAATGCCAACATAGATTTTGAGATGACTATGTTGTAGTATGATAGGATGATATTCTCCTTTGAATGTTTCAAGTGGCTTGACTTGGCGCATGTTCATGCATGTAGTTGAAACAAAATAAACATAGCCTCTATGATGTTCGTGTTTATGGTGATTTATATCCTGTTCATGCTTGCATTCAATGTTAGTCAAACTCAATGCATCTTGATCACTGTTGTCGCTCTCTAGTTGGTCGCTTCCCAGTCTTTTGTTAGCCTTCACTTGTACTAAGCGGAATACTGCTTGTGCATCCACTTCCATAGAACCAAAAGTTTTTCCATGGGAGTCCACCATACCTACCTATTTGTGGTATCTACCTGCCATTCCAAGTAAATTTGCATGTGCCATTCTCTAAATCTTCAAGAAATAATCTGTTTTGCATGCCCGAACCGCTCATGTGTTGACAGAGGGCTATTGGTATCTTCCATGCTAGGAGTGTTATCCTCGACATGTGTTTATTCACAGTCATTCACGAGAAAGGGGCCGGTAATTGGAATGCCCATTTCCACACTTAAGTCGAAAACATAACTGTAAAACAAGACTCTGCCCGTATTGATGTTAGTATGGACGGTACCCGAGGATTCGGCTAGCCGTGGAGTGTGATTGATTGGTGCTGGGGGAGTTAAAACTTTACTTTTCTGTTTGGGAACCTCCTATAGCATGAGTAGCATGGAAGATATTGAGAACTCTTGGTCATTGCGTTGACAATGAAAGCATGCCACCCAAAATTATTATCTTTGTTTTCAAAGCTTGAGCTCTGGCACCTCTGCAAATCAATGCTTCCCTCTGCGAAGGGTCTGTCTATTTATTTTCCTGTCGACTCATCCTCCTCTTATATAAGCACCAATTAGAGAGCACCTCTGTCATTTTTATGCTTTTCTTTTGATTGATATTGAGTTTGACTATGACTGGATCTTAGTTTCTATGAATTACAATGTTTAGTCAGCCCTTGATCTTTGAAAGTGCTCTGCGTTTATGTTTTGCGGTCTCAGAAAGAGCTAGCGAGATACCACCTATTCATATTGCTTCATGCTTGTTTTGATTGAAGTGTTGGTATTTGGAACTCATTATTATTTGCTCGTTAGCTGATTATGCCATTGATATTAGTTTACCGTGAGACCTTTGTGTCATTTGCTTATGTAGTTAACTTGTGATCTTGCTAAAATTCTAGTTATGAGTTAGACATAGTTGCAACAACAAGATCGAACAGAGTTTGTCAAAGTTTTTCTTTCTCTCTCAGTTTGTCAACTGAGTTTCTTGAGGACAAGCAAGGTTTTAAGCTTGGGGAGTTGATACGTCTCCATCGTATCTAGTTTTCCAAATTCTTTTGCCCTTGTTTTGGACTCTAATTTGCATGATTTGAATGGAACTAACCTGGACTCACGCTGTTTTCAGCATAATTGCCTTGGTGTTATTTTTGTGCAGAAATCAAAGTTCTCCAAACGTCTTGAAAATTTACGGGGAGTAGTTTTGGAAAATAAGAAAAATATCTACGCCAAGTTCCACCTCAGGGGGTGGGCAGTGGGCCACAAGACCTGGCTCCGCCACCACCCCCCTGGTGGCGGTGGGCAGGTTTGTGGGGGCCCACACAGCTCTGCCGCCCCCAACCTCAGGTCTATAGGTTCCCTTTCATCCCAGAAAAAATAAAAAGAGAAGTTTTCGTCGCATTTTCGATACGGAGGCGCCGCCACCACCTGTTCTTCATCTGGAGGGCAGATTTGGAGTTTGTCTTGGGCTCCGGAGAGGGGAAATCGTCGCCATCGTCATCATTAACCTTCTTCCCTCTCCAATTCCATGAAGCTCTTCGTCGTTCGTGAGTAACCTATTTGTAGGCTCGCTGGGCGGTGATGAGTAGGATGAGATCTATCATGTAATCGAGTTAGTTTTGATGGGGATTGATCCCTAGTATCCACTATGTTCTGAGATTGATGTTGCTACTACTTTGCCATGCTTAATGCTTGTCACTAGGGCCCGAGTGCCATGATTTCAGATCTGAAATTATTATGTTGTCACCAATATATGTGTGTTTTAGATCCGATCTTGCAAGTTGTAGTTACCTACTATGTTTTATGATCCGGCAATCCCGCAGTGACAATGACCGGAACCACTCCCGGTGATGACCATAGTTTGAGGAGTTCATGTGTTCACCAAGTGCTAATGCGTTGGTCCGGTTCTTTATTAAGAGGAGAACCTTAGTATCCCGTAGTTTCCTTTTGGAACCCGCTACCACGTGAGGGATGGATAATAGATGTCATGCAAGTTCTTTTCCCTAAGCACGTATGACGACACACGGAATGCATGCCTACATCACATTGATGAACAGGAGCTAGCCACATATCTCTCCATGTTATAGTTGTTGCATGATGAATATCATCCAAACAAATCCCCAACCCATTGCCTACGAGTTTATCCTACTGCTGTTACTTGACTTGCTCTGCTGCTACTGCTACTACTGTTGCTACTGCTGTTACTTATCTTGCTCTGCTGCTGCTACTACTGTTGCTACTGCTGTTACTTGTCTTGCTTTGCTCCTACTGTTGCTACTACCGTCGCTTGCTACTGTTGCTACTTGCTACTGCTGTCACTACTGTTGTTCCTTGCCGCTGCTATTGCTCGTTACACTGCTACTACCTATTTCAATTTTGGTTCGCTGGTCGTTGACGGGAACTGACAACTTCCGTCAACGAGGCAACTTGGCGCCATTGATACAATCGTTAGGAATAGTCTGCCGTCAACAGATCGTTTCTGACACCGTTGTTATCATATTACTTTGTTGTTACTACTGTGCTTGCAGATACTAATCTTTCAGGTGTGGTTGAATCTGACAAATTCAGCTGCTAATACTCGAGAGTATTCTCTCACCTCCTTCCTGGCAAACCAACAAATTGGGTTGAATACTCTACCCTCGAAAACTGCGGCGAACCCATGCGCTGGTGGGCCATCAACAACATTCTTCTCGTTTCGTTGCCGGGGAGTGCTAGCAGCATTTTTCTGGTGCTGTTGCAGGGGAAGGTTTGTTGTCATCAGCATTCGTCTAGCCATCGCCAGAGATTGCAATCACACCCTCCTCAAGCATAAGATAATGCGCCGGGAACCCTCAACCCTCGCTCAGCTGACGGCCGTCGTCGACCACTACGTCATGGCTGAGTCTTCCATGAGGCTCCCCATGCTCGTCGACACGACCGACAAGCTGACCGTGCCCAAGCCAGCTACCACATCGGTAGTCGGACGATCCCAGCCGGATCAAGGCAAGCACAAGGTCGATGGGTCGGATGCCCGCCAGGGTACTCGGCAGATCGTCGCCGTCGAGGACACCCACATGACCGATGGACAAGGCTCCAGTCGGTGCCAGCACAACAATGAAGGCAAGCAGCCATGGTAGGCCAAGTACACCTTCGAGGTCATGCTCGACGGGCCCTCCAAGATCCACATTGGGGCTAAGCAGGCAACACACACAACTCGCGAGTGTAGCTGGTTCACAAAGATTGTGCGCGGCGAGGCTCTGCCGCCTGCGCCACCATCGTCGCTGCCGCCTTCCACCCCGGGAGCCGGCGGGGTCCATAATGAATACCCTCATCAGGATGCAACCTACGTCATCATAACCACCGAGCATGACGACAAGCACAGCCAGCGCAAGCGTGCGCTTGAGGTCAACGCCATTGTCCCGCCGGTCCCCCAATACATGCACTGGTCGGACAAGACCATCACTAGGTCCGCAAGGACCATCCGGTTGTGATGCTGATGCCAGGCGGCTATGCATTGGTTCTGGATCCCAACTTCGTCTCCCGACGTTGCACGTGCCACTTCAAGAGGGTGCTCGTCGACGACGGTAGCAACATCAACATCCTCTACCGCGACACCATGGAGAAGCTCGGCATTGTGGAGTCCGAGCTCCAGCCAACTCGGACGATGTTCCACGGCGTCATCCCCGGCCATTCTTGCTTGCCAGTTGGCACGGTCCGCCTGGACGTGTTGTTTGGATCACCGAAGATCTTTCGTTGCGAGCCGATCTGGTTCGACATCGTCAACCTCACCAGCTCCTACCAGCCTATCTTGGGCCGTAAATTCATGGAGGTCCCGCATTATGCCCATCTGAATATGAAGCTGCCAGGCCCGCACGGAATCATGATCGTCGCTGGCAATTACAAGAAGTCGACCAAGTGTGCTTTTGCCGGCTCCAAGCTGGGCGAGCCACTCGTCATCACCTAGGAGTGGCCATAGATCGACCGGCTTGTGGCCCTCGCATACGAGCCGGCGGCCATGCCCGAACCCAAGCTGAAGCAGCCGGCTGCGGAGGCCTAGCTCTAGCCGGCTGTGGAGCCCTAGTTTTAGCCAGCCATTGGCAAGGACACCAAGAAGATCCCTCTGGGCCCCGCTGACCCCACCGGCTTCAGCGACAAATAGGAAAACGACCTTGTCGACTTCCTTCGTGAGAATGAAGATATCTTTGCACGGTCCCCAAAAGATATGCCAGGGGCCCCGAGGAAGTTCACCTAGCACTTTATCCACGTCCGGCCAGACGCAAAACCGGTCAGGCAACCCCTAAACCGCTTCTCAGACGAGAAGCAGAAAACCATTGGCGAAGAAGGTGCCCAGCTACTAGCAGCCGACTTCATCATGGAAGTCTTCCACCCGACTGGTTGTCAAACCCCGTCCTCGTGCTGAAGAAGAATAAGACTTGGCGCATGTGTATCAACTACACGAGCCTAAACAAGGCATGCCCCAAGGATCCATTTGCTCCGCCCCATATCGATCAAGTGATCGACTCGACGGCCGGCTGCGAGCTGTAGTCCTTTTTGGACACAAATTCAGGCTACCACCAGATCAAGCTAAATCCAGCCGATTGGCTCAAAATAGCTTTCATTACACCCTTCAAGGCATTTTTCTATATTATGATGACGTCCGGGTTGAAAAATGTCGGTGCCACATTCTATCGTTGCATGCAATGATGCATCTACAGGCAGCTTAGCCACAACGTACACGTATACACATACGATCTTGTGATAAAAACCAAAGAAAGCTATACACCCTTGTGGACGATCTCAAGGAGATGTTCGCGAGCCTACGTGAGTTCTAGATCCGGCTGAACCCAGAAAAGTGTGTGTTCGGTGTACCAGTCGGCCAGCTCCTCGGTTTCCTTGTTTCCAAACGAGGGATCGAGGCGAACCCGGAGAAGTCTCGGGACATCGAGCGAATCACCCGGAGGACTAACCTGGCATGCTTCCAGGAGGTCAACGACTGCCTCGCCTTGCTCAGCCGCTTCATCAGGAGCCTGGGAGAGAAGGACCTCCCAGTCAACCGACTTCTCAAGAAGGCAGACATCTTCGTCTGGAGCGACAAAGCCGATGAGGCCATGCGCGACCTCAAGCAAGAACATACCACCGCACCGGTGCTAGCCGCATCGGCAGACAGAGAATCGATGTTGATCTACATCGCGACGACGTGCGCGTCGTCAGCGTCGTCATGGCCGTCGAGCGCTCGGAGCCAGGCCGAGCCCAACCGGTCCAGCGACCTCTCTACTACCTGAGCGAGGTGTTGTCCGCCTCCAAGCAAAACTACCTACACTATTAGAAGATGTGCTACGGTGTGTTCCTGGCTGCTTGGAAGCTCAAGCCCTACTTCCAGGAACAACCAGTCATAGTGGTAAGATCTGCTCCCCTTGGGGAGATCATGGGCAACAGCGACGCGGCCGGCCGTATCGCCAAGTGGGCTCTCCAGGTGGCCGACCATGACATCAAGTACGAGTCCCGTACCGCCATCAAGTCACAATCATTGGCGGACTTCCTCGTCGACTGGGCATAAAGAAAGTACCCGACGCCACCACCCTATTCCACCCATTGGCGCATGCACTTTGATGGCTCGAAGATGAACACTGGCCCCGAAGCCGGCATCGTTCTCTCCTCCCCCAAGGGGACCGGCTGCAGTATGTTCTGCAGATCTACTTCGCCATGTCAAACAACGTGGCGGAGTATGAGGTACTTGTTGGAATTATGCCCTAGAGGCAATAATAAATATAGTTCTTATTATAATTCCTGTATCAAGATAATCGTTTATTATCCATGCTATAATTGTATTGAATGAAGACTCATTTACATGTGTGGATACATAGACAAAACACCGTCCCTAGCAAGCATCTAGTTGGCTAGCCAGTTGATCAAAGATAGTCAGTGTCTTCTGATTATGAACAAGGTGTTGTTGCTTGATAACTGGATCACGTCATTGGGAGAATCACGTGATGGACTAGACCCAAACTAATAGACGTAGCATGTTGATCGTGTCATTTTGTTGCTACTGTTTTCTGTGTGTCAAGTATTTATTCCTATGACCATGAGATCATATAACTCACTGACACCGGAGGAATGCTTTGCGTGTATCAAACATCGCAACGTAACTGGGTGACTATAAAGATGCTCTACAGGTATCTCCGAAGGTGTTAGTCGAGTTAGTATGGATCAAGACTGGGATTTGTCACTCCGTGTGACGGAGAGTTATCTCGGGGCCCACTCGGTAATACAACATCACACACAAGCCTTGCAAGCAATGTGACTTAGTGTAAGTTGCGGGATCTTGTATTACGGAACGAGTAAAGAGAATTGCCGGTAAACGAGATTGAAATAGGTATGCGGATACTGACGATCAAATCTCGGGCAAGTAACATACCGAAGGACAACGGGAATGACATACGGGGTTATATGAATCCTTGGCACTGGTTCAAATGATAAGATCTTCGTAGAATATTATAGGATCCAATATGGGCATCGAGGTCCCGCTATTGGATATTGACCGAGGAGTCTCTCGGGTCATGTCTACATAGTTCTCGAACCCGCAGGGTCTGCACACTTAAGGTTCGACGTTGTTTTATGCGTATTTGAGTTATATGGTTGGTTACCGAATGTTGTTCGGAGTCCCGGATGAGATCACAGACATCACGAGGGTTTCCAGAATGGTCCGGAAATGAAGATTGATATATAGGATGACCTCATTTGATTACCGGAAGGTTTTCGGAGTTACCGGGAATGTACCGGGAATGACGAATGGGTTCCGGGAGTTCACCGGGGGGGGGAACCCACCCCGGGGAAGCCCATAGGCCTTGAGGGTGGCACACCAGCCCTTAGTGGGCTGGTGGGACAGCCCAAAAGGGCTCTATGCGCCAAGAAGAGAAAATCAAGAGAAAAGAAAAAAAAGAGGAGGTGGGAAGGAAGGGAAGGACTCCCTCCCACCAAACCAAGTCCAACTCGGTTTGGGGGGGGAGTCTTCCCCCCTTGGCTCGGCCGACCCCCTTGGGGCTCCTTGAGCCCCAAGGCAAGGTCCCCTCCCTCCGACCTATATATACGGAGGTTTTAGGGCTGATTTGAGACGACTTTTCCACGGCAGCCCGACCACATACCTCCACGGTTTTTCCTCTAGATCGCGTTTCTGCGGAGCTCGGGCGGAGCCCTACTGAGACAAGGTCATCACCAACCTCCGGAGCACCATCACGCTGCTGGAGAACTCTTCTACCTCTCCGTCTCTCTTGCTGGATCAAGAAGTCCGAGATCATCGTCGAGCTGTACGTGTGCTGAACGCAGAGGTGCCATCCGTTCGGTACTAGATCGTGGGACTGATCGCGGGATTGTTTGCGGGGCGGATCGAGGGAAATGAGGACGTTCCACTACATCAACCGCGTTCACTAACGCTTCTGCTGTACAATCTACAAGGGTACGTAGATCACTCATCCCCTCTCGTAGATGGACATCACCATGATAGGTCTTCGTGCGCGTAGGAATTTTTTTGTTTCCCATGCGACGTGCCCCAACAGTGGCATCATGAGCTAGGTTCATGCGTAGATGTCTTCTCGAGTAGAACACAAAAGTTATTGTGGGCGGTGATGTGCATTTTGCTTCCCTCCTTAGTCTTTTCTTGATTCCGCGGTATTGTTGGATTGAAGCGGCTTGGACCGACATTACTCGTACGCTTACGAGAGACTGGTTTCATCGTTACGAGTAAATCCGTTGCTCAAAGATGACTGGCAAGTGTCGGTTTCTCCAACTTTACTTGAATCGGATTTGACGGAGGAGGTCCTTGGATAAGGTTAAATAGCAACTCATATATCTCCGTTATGGTGTTTGCGTAAGTAAGATGCGATCCTACTAGATACCCATGGTCACCACGTAAAACATGCAACAACAAAATTAGAGGACGTCTAACTTGTTTTTGCAGGGTATGCTTGTGATGTGATATGGCCAACGATGTGATGTGATATATTGGATGTATGATATGATCATGTTGTAATAGAAAATATCGACTTGCACGCCGATGGTACGGCAACCGGCAGGAGCCATAGGGTTGTCTTTATACCAACGTTTGTGCTTGCAGATGCGTTTACTATTTTTCTAGGATGTAGCTTTAGTAGTAATAGCATGAGTAGAACGACAACCCCGATGGCAACACATTGATGGATGATCATGGTGTGGCGCCGGTGACAAGAAGATCGTGCCGGTGCTTTGGTGATGGAGATCAAGAAGCACGTGATGATGGCCATATCATGTCACTTATGAATTGCATGTGATGTTAATCCTTTTATGCACCTTATTTTGCTTAGAACGACGGTAGCATTATGAGGTGATCTCTCACTAAAATTTCAAGACAAGATTGTGTTCTCCCCGACTGTGCACCGTTGCTACAGTTCGTCGTTTCGAGACACCACGTGATGATCGGGTGTGATAGACTCAACGTTCACATACAACGGGTGCAAAACAGTTGCGCACACGGAACACTCGGGTTAAGCTTGACGAGCCTAGCATGTGCAGACATGGCCTCGGAACACATGAGACCGAAAGGTCGATCATGAATCATATTGATGATATGATTAGCATAGGGATGCTTACCACTGAAACTATACTCAACTCACGTGATGATCAGACTTGAGATAGTGTAGGTGGATCATGAACCACTCAAATGACTAGAGAGATGTACTTTTTGAGTGGGAGTTTAGCAAATAATTTGATTAAGTTAAACTCTAATTATCTTGAACATAGTCTAAGTCCACTTTGAATATATTTGTGTTGTAGATCATGGCTCACGCGACAGTCATCCTGAATTTTAATACGTTCCTAGAGAAAGCTAAGTTGAAAGATGATGGAAGCAACTTTGTAGACTGGGCTCGTAATCTTAAGCTAATCTTACAAGCTGGGAAGAAGGACTATGTCCTTAATGCTGCGCTAGGAGATGAACCACCCGCTACGGCTGATCAGGATGTTAAGAACGCTTGGTTAACACGTAAGGAGGACTACTCAATAGTTCAATGTGCAGTCTTGTATGGCTTAGAACCGGGACTTCAACGTCGCTTTGAGCGTCATGGAGCATTTGAGATGTTCCACGAGTTGAAGATTTTCTTTCAGAAGAACGCCCGGATCGAGAGGTATGAGACCTCCGATAAATTCTATGCTTGCAAGATGGAGGAAAACTCGTCTGTCAGTGAACATGTGCTCAAAATGTCTGGGTACTCAAACCGTCTAGCTAAGCTGGGGATTGAACTCCCGCAAGAGGCTATCACTGACAGAATCCTTCAATCACTGCCGCCAAGCTATAAAGGCTTTGTGTTGAACTAGAACATGCAAGGGATGAACAAGTCACCCGGCGAGTTGTTTGCGATGTTGAAAGTCGCAGAGTCTGAACTCCGTAAAGAGCATCAAGTTTTGATGGTGAATAAGACCACTAGTTTCAAGAGAAACGGCAATGGCAAGAAGGGTAATTCGAAGAAGAGCGGCAAGCCTGTTGCCAATCCACCAAAGAAACCCAAAGCTGTACCTAAGCCTGAAACGGAGTGTTACTATTGCAAGGGTATGGGTCACTGGAAGCGCAATTGCCCCAAGTATCTGGCAGATAAGAAGGCGGCCAAAGAAAAATCAGGTATATTTGATATACATGTTATTGATGTGTACTTAACCGGCTCTCGTAGTAGTGCCTGGGTATTCGATACCGGTTCTGTTGCTCATATTTGCAACTCGAAACAGGAACTGCGGAATAGACGAAGGCTGGCAAAACATGAAGTGACGATGCGCGTAGGAAATGGTTCCAAGGTTGATGCAATCGCCGTCGGCACAGTGTCACTTCAGTTACCGTCAAGATTAGCGATGAACTTAAATCATTGTTATTTAGTGCCTGCGTTGAGCATGAACATTATATCTGGATCTTGTTTATTGCGAGACGGTTACTCTTTTAAGTCAGAGAATAATGGTTGTTCTATTTCTATGAGTAACATCTTTTATGGTCATGCACCGAATGTGAGAGGATTGTTCATATTGAATCTTGATAGCGATACGCATATACATAACATTGAGACCAAAAGAGTTAGAGTTAACAATGATAGCACCATATTTTTGTGGCACTGCCGTTTAGGTCATATTGGTGTAAAGCGCATGAAGAAACTCCATGCTGATGGACTTTTGGAGTCACTTGATTTTGATTCACTTGACACGTGCGAACCATGCCTCATGGGCAAGATGACTAAGACTCCGTTCTCCGGAACAATGGAGCGTGCAAGTGACTTGTTGGAAATCATACATACCGATGTGTGTGGTCCGATGAGCGTAGAGGCGGATATCGTTATTTTCTCACCTTCACTGACGATTTAAGTAGATATGGTTATGTCTACTTGATGAAACACAAGTCTGAAACATTTGAAAAGTTCAACCAATTTCAGAGTGAAGTGGAAAATCATCATAACAAGAAGATCAAGTTCCTACGGTCTAATCGTGGGGGTGAATATATGAGTTTCGAGTTTGGTACTCACTTAAGACAATGTGGAATTGTTTCACAGTTAACACCGCCTGGAACACCACAGCGTAATGGTGTGTCCGAACGTCGTAATCGTACTCTATTAGAGCTGGTGCGATCTATGATGTCTCTTACTAATTTGCTGTTATCGTTTTGGGGTTATGCATTAGAAACAGCTGCATTCACTTTAAATACGGCACCATCAAAATCCGTTGAGACGACACCATACGAACTGTGGTATGGCAAAAGGCCAAAGTTGTCGTTTCTTAAAGTTTGGGGATGTGATGCTTATGTCAAAAAGCTTCAGCCTGAAAAGCTAGAACCCAAAGCGGAAAAGTGCGTCTTCATAGGTTACCCAAAAGAGACAGTTGGGTACACCTTCTATCTCAAATCCGAGGGCAAAGTGTTTGTTGCTAAAAACGGAGCTTTTCTCGAGAAGGAGTTTCTCTCGAGAGAATTGAGTGGGAGGAAGATAGAACTTGACGAGGTTGTCGAACCTCTCATCCCTCTGGATGGTGGCGCAGGGCAAGGGGAAACCTCTGTCATTGCAACGCCGGTTGAGGAGGAAGTTAATGATGATGATCATGAAACTCCAGTTCAAGTTTCTGTCGAACCACGCAGGTCGACGAGATCACGTGCTGCTCCAGAGTGGTACGGTAATCCCGTCTTATCAATCATGTTGTTAGACAACAACGAACCTGCAAATTCTGAAGAAGCAATGGTGGGCCCAGATTCCAACAAATGGCTAGAAGCCATGAAATCTGAGATAGGATCCATGTATGAGAACAAAGTGTGGACTTGGGAGGTACTACCTGAGGGTCGCAAGGCTATTCAGAACAAATGGATCTTTAAGAAGAAGACGGACGCTGACGGCAATGTGACCGTTTATAAGGCTCGACTTGTGGCAAAGGGTTTTTCACAAGTTAAAGGAATTGACTACGATGAGACATTCTCACCCGTAGCGATGCTTAAGTCCGTCAGAATCATGTTAGCAATAGCTGCATTTTTCGATTATGAAATCTGGCAGATGGATGTCAAAATGGCGTTCCTTAACGGTTTCCTTAAGGAAGAGTTGTATATGATACAACCCGAAGGTTTTGTCGATCCTAAGAATGCTAACAAGGTGTGCAAGCTCCAGCGATCCATTTATGGACTGGTGCAAGCATCTCAGAGTTGGAACAAACGCTTTGATGAGGTGATCAAAGCATTTGGGTTTATACAAGTGGTTGGAGAATCTTGTATTTACAAGAAAGTGAGTGGGAGCTCTGTGGCATTTCTAATATTGTATGTGGATGACATATTACTGATTGGAAACAACATAGAGTTTTTGGAGAGCATAAAGGATTACTTGAATAAAAGTTTCTCTATGAAGGACCAAGGAGAAGCTGCTTACATTCTAGGCATTAAGATCTATAGGGATAGGTCAAAACGCCTGATAGGACTTTCACAAAGCACATACCTTGATAAAGTTTTGAAGAGGTTCAAAATGGAACAGTCCAAGAAGGGGTTCTTGCCAGTTTTACAAGGTACGAGATTGAGTAAGACTCAGTGCCCAGCAACTGATGAAGATAGAGAGCATATGCGCTCCGTCCCCTAAGCTTCACCCATAGGTTCTATCATGTATGCAATGTTGTGCACTAGACCGGATGTTAGCCTGGCCATAAGTATGGCAGGTAGGTTCCAGAGTAATCCAGGAGTGGATCACTGGACAGCGGTCAAGAATATCCTGAAGTACCTCAAAAGGACTAAGGAGATGTTTCTCGTGTATGGAGGTGACAAAGAGCTCGCCGTAAAAGGTTACGTCGATTCAAGCTTTGACACAGATCCGGACGACTCTAAGTCGCAAACCGGATACGTATTTTTTCTTAATGGGGGTGCGGTAAGCTGGTGCAGTTCCAAGCAAAGCGTCGTAGCAGATTCTACATGTGAAGCGGAGTACAGGGCTGCCTCGGAGGCGGCTAAGGAGGGTGTCTGGATGAAGCAGTTCATGACGGATCTTGGAGTAGTACCAAGCGCACTGAATCCAATTACCTTGTTCTGTGACAACACGGGTGCCATTGCCTTAGCAATGGAACCACGGTTTCACAAGAAGACCAGACACATCAAACGACGCTTCAACCTCATCCGCGACTACGTCGAGGGAGAGGACGTAAATATATGCAAGGTGCACACGGATCTGAATGTAGCAGACCCGCTGACTAAACCTCTTCCACGGCCAAAGCATGATCAACACCAGAACTGTATGGGTGTTAGATTTATTACAATGTAATTCACATGATGATGTGAGGGCTAGATTATTGACTCTAGTGCAAGTGGGAGACTGTTGGAATTATGCCCTAGAGGCAATAATAAATATAGTTATTATTATAATTCCTGTATCAAGATAATCTTTTATTATCCATGCTATAATTGTATTGAATGAAGACTCATTTACATGTGTGGATACATAGACAAAACACCGTCCCTAGCAAGCCTCTAGTTGGCTAGCCAGTTGATCAAAGATAGTCAGTGTCTTCTGATTATGAACAAGGTGTTGTTGCTTGATAACTGGATCACGTCATTCGGAGAATCACGTGATGGGCTAGACCCAAACTAATAGACGTAGCATGTTGATCGTGTCATTTTGTTGCTACTGTTTTCTGTGTGTCAAGTATTTATTCCTATGACCATGAAATCATATAATTCACTGAAACCGGAGGAATGCTTTGTGTGTATCAAACGTCGCAACGTAACTGGGTGACTATAAAGATGCTCTACAGGTATCTCCGAAGCTGTTAGTTGAGTTAGTATGGATCAAGACTGGGATTTGTCACTCCGTGTGACGGAGAGGTATCTCGGGGCCCACTCGGTAATACAACATCACACACAAGCCTTGCAAGCAATGTGACTTAGTGTAAGTTGTGGGATCTTGTATTACAGAACGAGTAAAGAGACTTGCCGGTAAACGAGATTGAAATAGGTATGCGGATACTGACGATCAAATCTCGGGCAAGTAACATACCGAAGGACAAAAGGAATGACATACGGGGTTATATGAATCCTTGGCACTGAGGTTCAAACGATAAGATCTTCGTAGAATATGTAGGATCCAATATGGGCATCCAGGTCCCGCTATTGGATATTGACCGAGGAGTCTCTCGGGTCATGTCTACATAGTTCTCGAACCCGCAGGGTCTGCATACTTAAGGTTCGACGTTGTTTTATGCGTATTTGAGTTATATGGTTGGTTACCAAATGTTGTTCGGAGTCCCGGATGAGATCACAGACGTCACGAGGGTTTCCGGAATGGTCCGGAAACAAAGATTGATATATAGGATGACCTCATTTGATTACCGGAAGATTTTCGGAGTTACCGGGAATGTACCGGGAATGACGAATGGGTTCCGGGAGTTCACCGGGGGGGCAACCCACCCCGGGGAAGCCCATAGGCCTTGAGGGTGGCACACCAGCCCTTAGTGGGCTGGTGGGACAGCCCAAAAGGGCTCTATGCGCGAAGAAGAGAAAATCAAGAGAAAAACAAGTAGGGCTCGGTTTGGGGGGGAGTCCTTCCCCCCTTTGGCTCGGCCGACCCCCATGGGGCTCCTTGAGCCCCAAGGCAAGGTCCCCCCTCTCCCACCTATATATACGGAGGTTTTAGGGCTGATTTGAGATGACTTTTGCACGGCAGCCCGACCACATACCTCCACGGTTTTTCCTCTAGATCGCGTTTCTGCGGAGCTCGGGCGGAGCCCTGCTGAGACAAGGTCATCACCAACCTCCGGAGCACCGTCACGCTGCCGGAGAACTCTTCTACCTCTTCGTCTCTCTTGCTGGATCAAGAAGGCCGAGATCATCGTCGAGCTGTACGTGTGCTGAACGCGGAGGTGCCGTCCGTTCGGTACTAGATCGTGGGACTGTTCGCTGGATTGTTCGCGGGGCGGATCGAGGGACGTGAGGACGTTCCACTACATCAACCGCGTTCACTAACGCTTCTGTTGTACGATCTACAAGGGTACGTAGATCACTCATCCCCTCTCGTAGATGGACATCACCATGATAGGTCTTCGTGCGCATAGGAAATTTTTTGTTTCCCATGCACGTGCCCCAACAGTACTCACCCATGGAGATTGTCAAGGATATTGTCGTTCGATGCATCCTCTGATTCGTCGACTCCGACCTCGTGGTGTAGTTGGTCACTCATGAATGGGACGTCAGAGACGCAAACATGGTCAGCTACCGCCTCCTGGTCCAGCAGCTGACAGAAGGTTTCGAGGGATGTGAGTTCCACCACATCCTTCGAGCAAGCAATGAGGCCGCCGACACGCAAGCAAAGATTGACTCCACCCGGCAGCCCATGCCAGCTGGCGTGTCCTTGGGGCACGTGTGCAAGGCCTCCATCACAACTTCCCTAGAGTTCGAGTCCATCTTCATTCTGGCACACTCGGGGGATGCACAGTCGGTCCCGAATACTATCGAAGCCGACTCGGGGACTGCTGGCGCCCCACCGGCTGGGACTCTAGCCAGCTCGTTGCCTGCTCCAGCCAGCTCGGGGGTTGCCTACCCTCCCGTGGGGTCCCTCCCTCTCACTCGGGGACTACGACAACTGTCCAGCCGCCTGCCGCCCTCACCCGAACAGACCCAGCCATGACGGCCGTGCTAACGGTGTCACGGCCCCATCCTGGGTGCAACCTTTCCACTAGTACCTTGAAAGTGGCACCCTGCCTGCCAATGAGGTCGAGGCCCGACAGATACAAAGGCGTTCCGCCGCCTACACCATCATCAACAATGAGCTCGTCAAGCGTCGCATGTCTGGAGTTTTCCAGCGCTGCATCGAGGCGGATAAGGGCCGCAAGATCCTCCTCGACATCCACCAGGGCCAGTACGGCCACCATGGTGCCTCGCACTCCCTGGTGGCCAAGGCATTCTGCCACGGGTTCTACTGGCCGTCTGACCTAAAGGAGCTGGTCGACAAGTGCAACAACTGCCAGCACTTCAAGGCGCGCAGCCACCAACCGACTGCGGCTGTAGAAAACATCCCCCTTACATGTACGTTTGCCGTGTGGGGCCTAGACATGGTGGGTCCATTCAAAACTGCCCGGAGCGGCGTCACACATCTCCTGGTGGCCGTCGACAAATTCACAAAATGGACGGAGGCCAGGCCAATCAAGAAGCTTGAGGGTCCGACGGCTGTCATGTTCATCAAGGACCTGGCCGTCTACTATGGCCTCCCCAACAGCATGATCACCGAAAACGAAACCAATTTTGCCAAGGGCGCACTCGCCCGCTACTACAGCGAGCAAGGAATCCGGCTGGACCTCACGTCCGTGGCCCACCCGCAGTCAAACGCCGAGGTGGAGCGGGCAAACGAGCTCAGCCTGGCCAGCCTTAAGCCCAGTATGATTGAGCTGCTCGAGCACACGTCCCTCGTCTGGGTTGAGGAACTGTCAGTTGTGCTATGGAGCGTGCAAGCGACGTCCAACCGGTCGACCCGTTTCACCCCATTCTTCTTGGTGTATGGGGCCGAGGATATCATCCCCACCAACGTCGAGTTCGATTCACCTCGGGTCACCGTTTATACCGAGGCCGATGCCAAGGAGGCTACAGAAGATGCCGTCGACCTCCTCGAGGAGGCACGCAAGGTGGCGTTGTCCAGAACAACCATCTACCAGTAGTCCTTGCATTGTTACCATAGTCGGGGGGGGGGGGGTCAAGCCACTCTCATTCTGAGAGGGCGACGTTGTGCTCCTGTTGGCATTCTGGGAATGGGGGTACCCAGACTTGCCTACATGTGGCCCAGGGCTGGCCAACCTCATCGACCACCCGACCCCACTCAAGGCAAGGCCCTTGCGAGGGGCCAAGCCTCGCGAGGAGGAATAGCTTCAAGACCCACAGGGGGCTTCCTCAGGACCCCTCCGGAGTGGCAGAGATTCCGAGGAAAGAGCCAGCCTCAGGAGTCAAGGATGACGCGGGAAAGGACAGACCAGTAGCGGACAACAAGACGGAGCAGTTTCCGCTTTAGTGCAAAGGAGGCAAGGATGTACGACGGTGCCGAAGGAATCTCCCAAAGGTTTCCATTCTAGTGCAACAAGGCCAACACCGCTCGCTCGCACGACGGACGTCACCCCTGGACCTGTCCCTGCTATGCCGACAGCTTCTTTTGCAGGCGAAGACCACCTTTGGGGTAGGGGAGCATGTTCCCGTATTCCCCTTCAAAGATTGGACGTTGTGAGATCCCTTCCCGCTGAAACGATAAGGGAAGAGGACCTGGGCCACCACTATATATAGAGGATAGGTTACTTCATAGAGGGGGGTCCGATCTGATCGACCCGATCCACCCCGGTTCATTCATTGGCCCACTGGAACCACACATATGTCACCTAGCCTCCGGAGGCCCTCGAACACTGTACTAGTTCATCCACCAACCTCTCCGAGAGTCAATCCACCAAAGCAGGAGTAGGGTATTATGCTTCGCAATGGCCCGAACCTGGGTAAACTGCCGTGTTCTGTGTCCTTCTCACCATCGACTGAGTTCTTTGCCATCCCCTGCGAGTAGCGATCTAGGAGAGGTGAGCCATGAGAGATCTTTGTACACGCCCCTCTGTTCGAATCTTTAATGGTTTTGCGGAGCCCGAAATTCGACAGCTCTGGCTAATCCATCGGGCAGCTGGCCATCACAAGTTGTCCACCCCATGGGAGGGCCCATTCATCATCAGCAAAGCCCTGAGCAATAATCCCTACGTTCTGATCGACGTTCAAAAGGCAAGAAAGAACAATAAGGATGGCTCCGGCTCCGAGACAGAGCGGTCATGGAACGCAGAGCTCCTCTGCTCGTTTTATAGCTGAAAAGTGTATGTATGTATCCGCCCTACTTTCAATCAATGAACAACCGACACCCCTGAGCAAGACTCGGGGACTGCCTTTTCCATCCTAGCTATGGTCCAAATATTTCTTCTACACCAGCTACCCCCGAGTCGACTGAGCCGGCCCGGGGACTGCTTGCTCACCCGATCCCCACCCTAGTTCTGTAAAGTACCATAGCTCCTCATCCTCGACGACCTAACCCTAGCCGACTAGAGAGCAAAACTTTGCTGTCTAGCCGGCAGGTGCACAAGCAAAAGGGGGAAGAGTATATGGGAAATATTGACAAGTGGCGGACTGGGTCTAGCCGTAAAGTGTAGTCCTTTCAAAAAATCCAAATTGCAAAAATCCAAAGTACGAACACCCCGCCTCCGGCAGCCCATTCCTTGCCAGGCCATAGTCCGCAAGCCGGTTGGCTGGTAGGGAAAAAGGCAAAGGAGCGGGACACATGGGAAAAAAGGACCAAAGCAAGGAAAGATAGCAAACGAAAGGGCAGACGACAATAGGTCAAAACTAAAAGTGAAGCACTTATAAAAGGATAGCGGCAAAAGGCCGAGAGTACGTTACAATAAAACATAAACCCCCACTGGGTAGACTTGTCCATAGCAAACTCGAAGTATTAAGGAAAGCAGGTAAGATAATAGGCGGCTACAACAGCGCTGTCTCTCGGTCCGAGCCGGCGTGGTCGTCTGGCCCATCTAAACATCGAGGACCGTCAGCGCTCCCCAGCACGACTCCACCTCGCTAGTCGGCGACACATCCATGTTGCAAGTCGGTGACGCTCTGCCGTTCCCAGTGAGTGGCACCTCACCATCGTCGGAAGGTGCTGCATCCCTTGGGTGGAAGATTTGGTCGTGCCCCCGGCAGCCGTCTTTGTGGCTTCTTCTCCGCCTTCGGGCTCCTCTGAGCTGGACGCCACCTCTTCATTGCCAGCAATGATGGGAACGCCGTAGTCCTCCTCTGGGAGGGGCATGCCATCTTCAGGGAAGTAGGTATCTAGCGCGACATAGCTGGACAGCTCGTGGGCTCGGAAGCCGATGTCCTCCTCACGCTGCGCTAGGTATACGTGCGACGATGCCCTCAAGGTGGTCAGTTGGTCCAGGTTGATGCGTGAGTACCAGGAGAAGGCAAAGGTCTAGGTGATCCTGGAGCCGGCCATCGCAGCCAACGCCCTCCACGTGTCGAAGCCGTCCATGGAGTGCCCCATCCATGTCGCGACACGGCTCTCAGGAACCCCCTCTGCCAGGTCAGGCCAAAGGGCTTGAACAATGATGTGGCCCCCTCGAGGAGCCGATCCCAAAGGGCTCGAAGATAGTCCACACTGGCCTCGCAGGCATGCACCATCTCCTATGCTGACCAACCGGCGTCCTCGACTGGCTTGCAGCCGACTTGGCGCTCCTCTCCCTGACGTGCATCCATAGCGCGCTCTGCCCGCGCCTGCGTCTCTGGGAAGTGAGCTGGCCCATAGAAAGAGGATGAGAAAAAGGGGAAGGTCAACAAGACATGATAAGCAAAGTTAATGATGCTTACCAGCAAAGATGCCATCCAACCCGCGAAGAAGGCCAAGCGCGTCGACTGCCTCTCGATCCACTCTCTCCTTGAGCTCCATGGCTCGGCACGTCTCTTCCCCAAGCCAAGCCACCTAGGCCCGGAGGGTCGTTGCCGCCTCATCACTAGTAACAAACTCCTGCTGTGCCACCTCCTTCACCACCTTCTCCGCCTGAACCGCATAGGCGAGCCGCTCCACCTCTGCCCTCAATTTCACCATAGCCGCTCGTTCAGTGTTCAGGTCCTTCTCCAGCCGGTCATGCTCCCCGGCGATCTCGTCACACTTGCCCCGGAGATTGCAGAGCGACCGATGCAACTCCTCCAGCTCGGCCATGCGAATGGTTGCCGCTGCACAAAAGTCAAATAAGAAGCCGGCTAGACACAATGACATGATGTAGATACGATTTGGCCCGTCTATAGCGAAGCCGCGTAGCCGGCCCGAATCTCGGGGACTATGCCCAGAGAGTGCGCTCGCGCGCACCCACCAAAACAAGAAAACTTACCATTGGCCCCCTCTAGCTCGGCCGTCCGAGTCGGGAGTTCCGCGCAGGGCTTGAAGTAGAAGGCTTGGTGTAGCGGTAGATATCCGCCGCGTCGTGGAAGATCGACTCGCGCTTCACCTACTTTGTCTGAAAGGGAAGATCGAAAGAAGATAAGCTTTGGCCCGGCTGCCACAAAGCCGTGCAGCCGTACCGAATCTCGGGGACTACACCCAGTGGGTGCGCTGGCACGCACCCAACACCTAGCAAACAAAAAGAAAAAATAGGTGAAAGGCTTACGTGGAGCGCCTTCTCCAGCACTTTGAGGTTGGCCACCACCGACTAGGCGAAGGCGATCACCCCGCCGTTTGGCCATCACATTCGCGGCCCGCGACATTGCTACCACCTGATCGACGGTCGAGGAGCTTGCCCCGGTAGCTCGCGAGGCGCTATGCAGCTTCGCCCACTCGGCCGTCACCCGCGACAGCGAATGGGCCTGGCCGCCGCTGGCGATGCCTGCTGCCGGTGCTACCGAGGTCTCGTGCGCCACCGAAACGATGATGGTTCGTCCGTCTAGCCGGAAGCGTCGGCCTCGAGCCCAGTCTGTTGCCCAAGGTCGGATGCCGAATGGTCCAGCTCCTGCGCGGACGACTCCCCAATGGGCGGTGCCATCACATTAGCGAGCGACTCCAGGTTCGCCACCACACGCGTAGGCAAGGCCCCCGCATCAGGAGCCTTGGGGGCTGGTGGCGCTGCGGCATCACTAGCCGCCTTAGTCGAGGGGCCGCCGGCATCGGCTGCTGTAGCCGGTGCGGCCTTACGCTTCGCACTGCATTCCCTCTTGAGCCGCACCGTTGCCGCGTGCTCCGGCTCGAGCGACGCAACTTGCTTGGCCTCGAGGGACGATGCCTCCGCCTCCGGCAACAGAATGGCATCGCTTCAAATATAGAATAACGGGCCCGAGCTCAAATGCTATGCCGCAACAAAGAAAGAAAAGAGAGAGCACGAGCCTCGAAAGAAATATTACCCGATACCAAGGGGGATATCGTGGGGCCCACGCCAAGCCTCCTCCACATTGGTGGAGGGGCACTCGTCGGCAGAACCGTCGACCGGGTCTTTTTGGCGACCGGGGCGTCGGCCGAACCATCAGCCGGCCGCTTGTCGCGGCGGCGGTCTTCTACTGTCTGGCGATGGGCTGGCTAGGTGACAGCCAGTCGCCCTCCAGCCGGTAGCTCCACGCTCCTTCTGCAGTGTCAGCCCCGGGGTGGCCTTGTCATAGTAAGGGCCACCTCCAGCACTTGTAGCTCGTCGTCATCATCCGTCGAGTCCCTGATGGATTCTTTGGGGGGATGGCGCGACGTCCTTGCCATGTAGGCTGCCGCGCCGGCCGGCTAGTGTGGCTCGTCCACCTCGTCGCCCTCGTCCTCCTCGTCCTCTGCTGCCTCCTCCTCGTCTGACTCAGGGCTGTCAGGGCCATCCCCGTCTGACTAAAAGTCCTCGGCGTCGGACCCCTTCCGGTCCAAGTCGAAGTGCTCCGGGTTTGGGTTGTCCAGCGTGTTTTGAAGAACAAAGAGCTGAGGGGTATCGGAGCCACACGTCAAGTACTACCAATGAGAAAAGAAAAAGGGAACAACTCCAGTCGGCCGAAGACTTACCGCCAGTGCCTTTTTGCCGCGATGGAATGGCTCCAGGCCGAAGCTCCACTCCTCCTCATCTAGCTGAAAGTTGGTGATGTTGTTCACCCGGGCGGCCACCTTGTGCAGCGGCAACTCCACCGTCGACAGCCGGCTCGGCTCCTTGTGGTAGCTCATGTCGCACATCCCTTGCGGCCTCGCCTGCAGGGGCAGCACACGGCAGGAGACGAAGGCCGCCACCAGTTCCGGGACCAATAGCCCCATCGAAGCCACGAGCTACCGCATCCGACCGGTGATGGCCACTCGTCGTTGCACACGTCGAGGTCCCAGTGCACCCCAGGCGGCTGCTTGTCGGAGAAGGGCGGGAGATTGACCCAATCCCGCCCCAGGCCGATGCTGCGGATGTAGAAGAAGGTGCGCTACCACTTATTGGAGGATTACTTGAACTTCATCTTAGGAAGCAGCCGACCGACTCGTCTACACACCATTGGGACGCCGCTTGAGTACGGCACGTGGCGGTCCGTCTGGGCACGGCAATGAAAGAGGTTGCGGAAGAAGGACGGAAATGGTACGAAGCCCAGGTACGATTTGCTCAGCGTGGTGAAGCATGCGAGATACAAGATAGAGCTAGGCCCCAGATGATGCATCTGGAGCCCATAAAACTCGAGGAACTTCTGAAGAAAGATGCTTCCCGACTTCCCGAAGCCCACTAGAAAGTGCGTACCAAAGATGACGCGCTCGCTGAGGCGAGTCTCCGGCATGATCTCCTCTTAGAGGGCGCGGGCCTCGATGAGCTACTCGGACGGAAGGTTTGGCGTTCGTCGGAGGTACTCAATGTGCCCCTTGAGGCAATAACAGATCCCTACCATGAGCCAGAGAGAAACTTCGGCAGCTCGTTGGCCGCCTGCAGTGAGCTGAAGGAAAGAACGTGAGAGAGACGGCCAGGCAGCGGACCAACCGCGGCAAAGCGTGCGGGCGCAAGGAGGAAGGAAGGAGGCGGAGAGCAACTGTGCAAGAGCTCGAGGAATGCGGGAGTAAGGGGAAGCAATGGCGAAACCGGCCTCCCCCTTCCCCTTTTAAAAGCCCCTAGGAGACAGGGGGATGTGGGATCAATTGCGCCCACGAACCCCATGTACCCACGATACACGCGCATTAAACCACGCAGGGAACCCCAACCGACGGCCTGCGACCGCAGTAAATCCGTGCATGGGCCGAGGCACACCAGGTTGGGCATGTAGCATCGTCGCCTCGTGCTGGTAGTGGTGGGCCTGCTGTCTGC
Organism: Hordeum vulgare subsp. vulgare; assembly: GCF_904849725.1. NCBI lineage: Eukaryota > Viridiplantae > Streptophyta > Magnoliopsida > Poales > Poaceae > Hordeum > Hordeum vulgare. Next base: position 261,611,236 of record NC_058519.1, on the reverse strand, counting down.
AACAAACCTACACGTGGGGCGCCCCAGCCGGCACCAGAACCGAGGTGACATGATGGAGCCCGATCCACCACGGCGGCCAGCTGGTCGTGGCCGGCTGCGGCCTTAGCCGGCTGCTTCCTCCGACGACCAGAAGACACATCGCCGCCTGCCGGCCCTAGCCGGCCGACCAGCCTCGACAACTACTCCAGAGGTAGGGGTAAAACCGCTGGCCCCTTCGTCGAGAGGCCTCTAGACCCCAATGGTTTCGGGGGCTACTAATGTGGATATTACCCCTGGATATACCAAGAGCGGAGATTAGCCGTCTCCAAGACATTTGCGGGCCGCCTAGCCCCCCGAGCCGGCTGGCGATAGCCGGCCCCATTTGCAAATGTGTGTCTGGTCGACTGGCGATAGCCGGCCCACTTGACCAACGTGCACCAAGCCGGCTGGCGATAGCCGACCCACTCATCCATTGCGGGTCTGGCCGACTGGTGGGATTCGTCCTGCTAGCTGGCCCACCACCAGCCGGACGGCCAGCTTCCGTCCCATCCGGCCATACCTCCAGCCGGAAGACAAGAAAATACGAATGATGAAGAGGCTATCACGGTAGCAGTACAAACTGACATACTCGACGTGGTTGCGGCATGGTGATGAAAGGGTCAGCAAGGCTACAGGGCCCCTGTCACCACCGACTCTAACTGTGCGAGACAACCCCGTAGCCACGTTCCCCCTCACCTCCGCCCCGACGACTCGGTGCGTAAGCCATTGATGCACACGGCCGACATGGCCCACACCAGACAAGTCTCCACACTCGGCGGGCCCCGTAGCCAGTCACAGAGGCTGGCAACCGGCCCCCACCTCCTGTCCTACCCTTACTACTGTAAACCCTGGCTACACTATAAAGCCTCACTCTATCCTACGGAGAGAGGCAAGTCACAATGCGATACACACGAGAGGTTAAAACAGACACACTCATACTCGCACCCACGAGGGATACGCACTCGAAACACATAGAACACCGTTGAGGCATCGAGACCGACAGCCAGAGCTCCGTCTCCCTCCTCCTAAACAGCTCAAGGAGCACCATTTGTACTGTGATTCTCATATAGTCACATAGTAAGGACTAGCGGTTTTACCTCACGGGAGGGCCTTGAACCTGGGTATATCGGCGTCATGTGTGTTACGCCTACATCCGTTCCTAGACGTCGTCGGCGCCCATCGGCCCCAAATCATGACTTAAGCCACCCCTTGGCATCTGTCTCGGAAATACCATGACACGGTGTGTGTAAAAACAGCCAATGGTCGCCCTACATGGCACGACCCCGTATCAAGAGTGATAATTCAACTCCCGCCAATAGTAATGTGGGATCTCTGCTAGCATCGAACAAACTAATCAACAAAGCCCTTTCCCATATAGGAGTAGAGTGATTGTACATGTTAGGTTGGGAAGGTTGTCAAATCTTAAATCTAATTCGTTTCCAAAAGCACACACTCAACTTGCTTCAAAATGTCTTGGGTAAACATTTGTTTTCCATCTCAATGCATATCTGTTTTGGTACTAACGGATGGGGGCCCTTAGTCCCCCTAACCTAGCATGGGCAATAGTGGCCCCCAGGCCGACATCTCCTTGCCAGGGTCATCACATAGCCTAGAGGAAAATATGACCAAGGGTGTGGCGGAGCGCTAAGGCCCGCACTGTCCTCGACACGCATCTGCTTGTGGCGCCCGGAAAGCCCCCAGCCTTCCAAGCCGCAGCTCCACCTCACTAGTGGTAGGTATTTCCTACTACCACTAGCCTCAACATCAGCCTAGGTATCGACCGGGCAGGCAGACGGGCAGGGCTAACATAGACACGCGGGTGTGGCAATGGGCATGTCCGAGAAATGGTGACACCTATCTCGTAGCGTGGCAGCAATATAGAGAAGCTATTGGGCGAACGACACAGAGAGAGGCAATCCTTGCCGTGAGATATTGTCTGCGCGCCACCTCACGACGCATTTAATGTGCCTATCCAGTGCATGAGGGTTAGATATTTCCTACTACCACTCTGGAAAAGCAGTCACATCACCATAGTTCACACTGTACAACTTATAAAATGACCATTCTAGCCACTTTGGTAACCTATTGCCCTATAAAAGGAGGTCCATGGATCCCTTTACAAAGGTCGACACCCTGTTCAATCGCACGCGTAGCTGAGCCCTAGAGCATCATTGTCGGGCCACTGCGCTCTTGTGCCTATTTCCACGTAAATAACCATCACCGACAAGACGTAGGGTATTTTGCTCCCGAGCGGCCCGAACCTGTATAAATTCCCTCATGTGTGGTCTGGTTGAGTGATGTTGTGTGTGCACTAAAATACCCCTGCAGAATTGTAAAAGGGGCCTCCAGGGTCCCATAGATTGCCATGGGTCCGTTCCCCGGACAACTTTGGCATGCCAGGTAGGGGGAATTTCCACATCCGTACCTTCATCGACATCTCCACGTACCTCTCTCGGCACCAAAGGCGCCATAAATGACTAGGGGTGGCACAACGGCCGCCCCTTCAAATTCCAAGCTGACCGCGTCGGCCGCAATGGGCGACGAGGGCGAAGGTACTCACCAGGCACATCATGTCGGCTAGCAATACCAAAATACTGTGCGGACCTCCGCAAGCCATGGTCTAGACCCCACTATCGTGCTAGCACAAGCTGCTCCACCGACGGCGAGGGGTGACACCACCGCTGCGGCAGCTACTGTGGTGGCGTCTCCTAGACCTCCTCCACGACCCTCCATTGATGGCTAAGACCCGCGCCCACGGGACGATGACCTGGGTCATCATGCAGACAAAATCCCCGCACAAGGAACACAGAACTAAGTTCAGCCACCGCCCTAGTGAGGGCCTCCAGTGGGCAACGATGCGGGAGAGTTCTCCTTCTGGCACAGCCAGGAGTAAGATCGCTACCGGCGCCTCGGCCCGCCCGGTCCCCAAGACCGTGAGAGAAGCTCTATCACAGGCCGAGCTCCTCCTGAACTTTTTGCCTGCACCGGAGTTGATGGAGGACTAGAGGGTGACAATTCTGAGCCTGTTGTGCTTTGCCAACAAAGACAAGTTAGATGTGGCTGGTTCTTTGCTTGCGTGGCAGGCAACCCCTGCAGGGCCCACCACCAGGCATGGCATCGCAGGGCTCCCGTGATGCAGTCACACCCATGACAGCATCATTCCGCCTGCCTCCCGATGTGCAAGATGAGGTGTATCATGCCCGACAGACCCGCGACTCAAACACGATCAGCGTCAAGTCTTGAAGGACCAACACAGGGAGGATGCATGCACCACAATCGAGAGCTGGCATGAGACACACCACCAGTGTTATGGTCACGCGGACCCAACTCTCAACGAAACCATGCCCGGGGTGCCCGGTAACCTGCCTTACGAGACATGATGTCCGATGTTCACCCGTGTGTTGCCCCAAGTCTGCTCGCCTTCCAGCAAGGCCTTCAAGCCAGAACTGCTAGACAAATATGAGGACAACATCGAACCATCGGAGTTCCTTGCCATCTACACCATTGCGGTGGAGGATGGCGGGGGACAAGACGAGAAGGTTCTCGCCAACTACTTCATGTTGGTGCTCAATCCCAACATGAGGAGATTGTTGGTGAACTTGCCGGAGGGGCCCATCTCCACCTAGGCAGACTTGTGCAACCAGTTCGTTGGGGCCTACCATGGGGACCATGAGCTCCCACGATAGCCTAGCGATCTAAACGTCTTGCCTCAACGGGATGGCCAAGCTCTCCGTAAATACATCCAATGATTCTGCCGCGTGCAACATAATATCCCGGACATCCACCCCTCGATGGTGATTGCTGCGTTCCACAGGAACGTACGCACTCGCTGCATGCGCAAGGACATGAGCATCAACAAGGTGCGGGACATCATCGAGCTCTATGCCTTGGACGACAGGTGCACACAAGATGAAGAAGAGAGAAGGCTTTCGGGGGAAGAAGCTGGCACAGAAGTTGACTCCGACAACAATGAGGGCTTTCCGGCCTCCTAGAACAAGGGACGTAAGTGCAACAAGAAGCGCAAAGGGAAGACAGTGATGGCGGTCGAGAGTTCTGACAAGCCTAAAACCAGCAAGATGTTCAAGCCTGAGGGGGCTAGTAAGGATGTTGCCGCGTGCTCTGGGGATGATGAAGCTGCAACACGCGAGAAGACCAGCAAGCCATACTGCAAGATCCACCTCAACAAGGTCCATGACATCAATGAGTTCCACCAAATAGAACAAATTGCCGAGAAGCAGAAGCAAGATTACGATAGGCGCGACAAGGAGACTGACCGAGACGGTGAAGGAGGGTACAAAAAGAAAAACCGCGACGACTGAGGTGGCCGCTGCGGGAAGGCGAAACAGCAGAAGGAAAAGCCCGCCAGGAGCCGAGACAACCAATTGGGAAGTGATGATGAAGAGGATGGAGAGGAGTTCGATATACAAGAGTTCCAGAAGGCTATAGATGTTATGTGTGTTGACGGATGTGCATCTCTGCACTTCGCCTCACAAGCAACTTAAGCAATGGGTCCGCAAAATCAAAGCGAGAGAGCCACCGGTGTAATGAACGAGGCCTCTCAAGTGGTCCAACACTTCCATCATTTGTGACGCTGAGGACCACCCGGATCGCATCACTTCGGTCAGGTGCGTGTCGCTGTTTTCTCGACAACGGTGTGCAACCTTAGAGTAATGAAGATGTTGGTCGATAGTGGGACCAGTGTGAACTTGATATCTCCCGATGTGATCAAAAGGCTGCAAATCCCCGATTTAGATCTTAAACCCACAGGCTCCTTCCAAGGAGTGGACATGGGGAGGTTTCAGTCGAAGGGCAAGAGAACCCTTCCGGTCACATTCGGCAGCGGACTAAATTTCAGGATGGAGAAGGTCACCTTCAACATCGCTAAGATGGTGCTGCCGTATAACAGAATCCTGGGTCGTTCTGCTCTGGCCAAGTTCATGGCAGCGTCTCACCATGCCTACAACATGCTCAAGATGCCAGGGTCGATGAGCATCATCACCATCCAAGCAGACAAGAAAGACAAGGTCCTTTGCGTCGACAAGACCTAACGTGAGGGATTAGCAGCATCCGTCGACAAGACGCCCACTCCTGTCAAAAGCAAGACGAAGACCTCCGACAAGAGTCGTGACAAATCCGGGAAGAGCAACCCCACCCGTCAATGACTCACGTGAGTTTTCTACTGCCGAGGCAAGAGAAATAGAGTGACCGTACCCGAGACAAAGCAAATGGATGTGCGAGAGGACAAAGAGGGAGGTACTTTTACTATAAGTGCCACCCTTGACAACGAATAGGAAATCACTCTTGTCACCTTCTTGCGGGCAAATGTCGACGTGTTTGCGTAGCAACCGTCCGCCATTCCCAGCGTTTCCATCGAAGTGATTGAGCACCGCCTTGTTGTTTGTGCCCACTCATGCCATGTCAAGCAGAAGGTCCGGAAGCAAGCTTTGGAGCGATAAGAATTCATTGCCGAAGAAATCAAGAAATTGGAAGCATCAGGTCTAGTTAGAGGTGTGTTACACCCAACCTATTTGGCAAATGTCGTGGCGGTGCACAAGGCGAATGGGAAGTGGAGGTTTTGCATTGACTTCACACATGTCATCAAGGCTTGCCCGAAGTACCATTTTCCATTGCTACACATTGACCAAATCATGGACTGAACCGTCGATTGCGACCTGTTGTCATTCCTTGATGCCTACTCTATTTACCACCAGATCTTCATGGCCGAGGAGGAGGAAGAGAAGACATCCTTTATCACCCCTTGTAGTACATACTGCTTCAATCGCATGCCTTTCGGCCTGAAGAGTGCGGGCTCCACATCAGTGAGGATCGTCCAGATCAGGTTTGGACCACAGTTGCACAGAAATGTGGAGACCTACATGGACGACATCGTAGTCGAAACCAAGGACAAGGCCACGCTGGTCCTAGACCTGGAGGAGACCTTTGTTTACATGCGTAAGATTAACTTGAATCTCAACCCCGGCGAGAAGTGTGTGTTCAGGGTCCCATATGGTAATCTCCTTGGTCTCTTCATATGTCAGTGCGCGATAGAAACCCACCCCGTTAAGATTGAGGCCATCGAGCAAATAGGCCCTGAGACGCATAAAGGATGTCCGTCAGCTGGCAGGTTGTGTCGCTGCTTTGAGCCGATTCAGCTGCAAGTCCATGGAATGGGCCCGACCGTTCTTCAAAATCTTGACGAAGGCCGGACCCGTGACATGGACTCCAGAAGCGGAAGCAGCCCTACAAAACCTAAAGAAGCACCTATCCTAACCCCCGGTCGTAGTAGCTCCCAGACCAAAGGAGCATCTACTGTTGTACCCGGCAGCGACAAATCAGGTGGTGAGCACCACGCTAGTGGCACAGAGGGAGGTCGAGGGTGGCGAAACAATGACCGCTAGACCGACGACTGATAGTCCCAACTCAACGCCAATAAGCCATGAGCCCGACTCAGAAGCAGCACAGGAAGTGGAGCAACGGGTGACGCAGAAGAACAAGATGGTGCAACAGGTAGTATACTTTGTCAGCTCCCTCCTGCAAGGGGCCTGGGCGAGATATTCTGGGATCCAGAAATTCTTCTTGGCCTCCTCATGGCCTCCCATAAGCTGCGTCACTACTTCCAAGCACACCACATCATAGTTGTCACTCGTTTCCCACTACAGTGGATCCTGAGAAACCATGAGGCAATTGGGCGAATCACGAGTGGACCTTGGAACTTTCGTGTTTTGACTTGAACTTCGGGATCACAACAACCATCAAGATCCGAGCACCGGCAAAGTTCATTGCCGAATGGATGCCAACACGAGACGAAGAGATCTCGGAGACGACTCTTCACGGAAAGGAAATCCCCATGCATCGGTCATGTACTTTGACGGATCTTTTTTTCTGCAAGGCGCTGGTGGCAGAGTGCTACTCATAGCACCCACTCGGGAGCATCTCAAGTATGTGATCCAGATGCACTTCCCCAGGAAGTATCAACTAACAACACGGAGGAGTATGAAGGTTTTCTTGCCGAAATGTGAGTAGCAGCGCACTTAGGGATCAGAAAGCTGATAGTTTGAGGGGACTCACAAGGAGTATCATAGCCCCCTAATTGAAGCATATGTCGATGAAGTGAGGAAGTTGGAGGAGTGCTCCCATGGTCTACAGATGGAACACGTCCCAAGTACGGAGAACAACATTGCTGATGACTCGTCGAAGCAAGAAGCTCACATGTCGCCTATGGAACGAGGCACCTCTATGCTCCGACTCACTCAGCCATCAGTTACACCATCGGGGTGGCAAGCTAAGAAGATGAAGATCAGCGCCGTCGACTATTTCCCGTCAGAGCCGTGCGTGGCCACCAAGAAAGTTACTGGGGAGGATAAAGCACCCGATTTAGAGCGCCAAGCTCAATCAGGGCAAACATCCCTTACGTCGAACTAGTGCTCCCACGGCGGAAGAGACGCCTTTGGCCCTTGTCCTCGAGCCGAGGGCTCCAGCATGGGCGCAACAAATTGTCTGATACCTCCAGAAGGGAGACCTCCCCGAAGAACAAGAGGAATCCTAAAGAGTAGACCGATGGGCATGGACAACGACCTATATAGGCGGAGGCCTAACGGGGTGAAATTGAGGTGCATCATCCAGTAGGAAGGACAGTGGTTGTTGTCGCAAATACGTGAAGGGGTTTGTGGCTCCCACATGGGATCGCGAGCCCTTATCATGATGGTGTTTAGTAAACGCTTCTACTGGCCCACAAGTCTTCCAGACTCCCTGGCGGTGGTGGCAACGTGTGAAGTGTGCGAGTACCACTTGTGGGGACCCCGACATATAAGTCGTGATCACCGAATGCATGTTTACAGTGATCCCACAGATCAATACTCACTGAACACACATAAACTGAATAACAAGAGTCTGACATCCATACATAACGTCTAATACAAATATTGTCCATTAGGGCGAAGTCATTGCATAGATACAACCTCGAAGGACGACACACCAACACACAACTGCCATCTACCTTAACCTACTCGTATTCTGACTGGGAAGCATCCTAGATCGCATGTTTGTCAACGACGAACTCTTCTCCAAAACTCCATCTCTTCTATGCCTGGCCAATTAAATGACTAGTGGAAAGCAAATGTGTACTTTGAATGTACTCACAATCAACCCATGATGTGAACAAGGCAATAATGAAGTATGCTATTTTTATGGAAAGCAGGATTTTCCCTAGTACAATAACATGATCAAATTCTCGGGATACATGCATCATAATGCTTAGCGGTAACCTATGAACAGGTTACAGATATCAATATCAACTAAGGGTCAAACATTCAATGTTGACCCATCATGCTAAGTCATCCGGCTTAGCCCATCAACCCAACTGACACCATACCCACACATACGCACACCTGCGTATATGAAATCGCGTGGACATAGTTTAAGCAGCACAACCCAACTGTCCTTCACCGTGGACACAGCTATTCGAATAGTGTTACACTCTCAAGAGGTTGCATGCTATACTCACGAGACTCGGGGAACTTCCGTGTCATCCACGACCCATGGTATATAACATACCCGAGGTAAGCACCCGAACAATGCATTTCTCTTGGCAACACTAAACAAAGAGTCCACTCGTTGGTGCCATCCCTCATGATGCACATCATACGAGCCTCGCTCTAGATCGTACCATCCACGAGGGGACACTATGGTTTGCCCGGTGCCTATAAAAGTAGCTCATGGTCGCCCTACCTGGCACGGCCCCATCTCGAGAGTGGCCATGCAACTCCCGCCAATAGTAATGCAGGCTCTCTGCCAGCATCCACTAAGGTAATCAACAAAGCCCCTTCCCATAAGGGGTATCGTGGTCGCACATGTAAGGTTGGGACGGTCGACAAGTCATAAATCTAATCCCATTTTCAAAACCACACATACAACTTGCCCCGGTACTCCACTTCTTTATCAAGTGGTCACCTAGCTCGACACATCTCCCTCGCGCATTAGTGGCACCCGGCGAGGTTTTTGAATTATTTTTGAAACCATCTTTCCTTTTACCGTCCCATGCATGCACCCATCCCCACGTGTAGCATTACTCGCAACCTAACAACACCCACCCGCACAACCCTCATATATGTTAGGGTTATGCACCAGTGCAAGTGTCAAAAGGAACTACCGGAAACACCTCACCGAGGTAGTTACCGATCCAACATGGCCTTATTCATCGGAAATAAATGCTTCATATGACATGCACGAAAGTATTTGCTCAGACATGGTGAAGGGGATGCTTGCCTCGCTCAAATAGATATCCGCGGTCTTGGAGATATTCTTGTCCAAACCCTTTATCAGCAACGCAATCTAACGCCGCAATATAAGTGGGCAAAAATTAAGCAACCAACCAAACTAGGAAAATTTCAACTCAAAAAATGTCATATCATTTAAAAAATACTAGGGTGAGTAAAGGTCCTCTAAAAATTGTTGGATTTTATATTTAGGCTCTATAATTTGCAACATCTATCTCAAGAGAGTGCCAAATTACCCCAAACATGGTTTTCAAAATAATTCACTCCATATAACCTACTGCAAAAATTACACAAGAGGCACTCTAAAATACTATATAATAAAAGAAGATTTTAGGTGGGAAAATATTTCAATTTGAACAAGTATTTCATTCTATGGAATTTTTTAAAAGATAAGTTTAAAAGAAAAAGAAAAAGAACAACAACTCCTGGACCAAGGGCACCAGCAACTAGGCCGACGAGAGGCCATCCAGCCCAAGCGCGCCAGGCAGTCGCGTTGCGCCAGGCAGTCGCGTTGCGCAAAGCAGTCGCGCCGCGCCAAGTTGAAACCTGACGGGCAGGGTCGAGGGGGAAAAGAGAGAATGAGAGGCGGGGGAAAGGCACGAAAGGCTGACGGCTGGGTCCCACTTGTCCGGTCCGTCTTCAACCTCCCACCAGAGAGGGGGGAGGCTCAACGGCAGTGCTTGGGTCTATGGCGAGGCAAGGTAAAGGTGGAAATGGAACCACCATCGATCGACCGTTTGACGGGTGGAGGAGAGAGGAGTGAGGATGCAGCAAATCATCGGCGGTGAGGTCCCAAGGTGACGGCGATTCGGGAGGGTGGTTGCCGGAGCCGAAACGTACAAAAAAGGATAGGGAAGAAGGGAAAGAGCATTAGGAGGTTGCTGTGGATACAATGGAGGGAAAGAGAGGGCCAGGGGGGCACCGTACTCGAGGATCACCGGAATCCCGATGCGACGGATCCAGAGTTTAATCTTGGGCTTGGGGGCTTTCATAGAGGGGGGAGTGAGCTAGGAGCTTGATCGGGGGAAGTAGGAGGTCAAATAGGGAGAGAGAGGCCAGGGGTGGCCTTTTATATGGGGGGCATGGTCCACCGATAGCTGGTGCGTGAGCGAGGGAGTGGCGATGGCCACGGGAGGAAAGATGGATCGACAATGTGTCCACGGTCTTTGTGGACGTGGTTTAGTTCTGAATAAAGGAATGAGGGGAGCAAGGCTGGCTCCTGGAGTGTCGTGATGGCGAGCGCCACTTGAGTGCTTCGGGCATGCGCGGGCACACGTCGCTAGGGGGGAGAAGGGGGATACAAGGGGGATAGACGGGGCATGACATGGCGCAGGCACTGGTCGTCGAGGTGGTCAATGTTGGACAACATGTGGTGGCAAGGACAGGGCGGGGTTGGCCTCCCTCAGTGCGGGCGTGCACTTTGGCGCATCCAGTGCATAGTTTTGGCATGCCACAGCATGCTGGCACGCTGTGGCGCGTCCCCACTTTGTGTACTAGCCTCTGGGATCTTTGGGGCTGCTCATTGGATGCCTTGGAGCCGAGGAGAGAGGTGGTGGTCAAAGGGAGGGGAGAGATAATCTCTCACAGAGGTGAACCAGAAAAGAAATTTGAGATTTTGTCCTCCTCCTTTTGAACTAGAGCTAGAGCTCTCGGCTGCACATTAGGGGATGTACAGTAGAGTTGTGACAAAATTTTGTAGTGAAAGAAGATGGTGGAAGGGTGAAAGTGGATGTTTTACCAAATCACCATTAGGTGTTTGATGCTGGTTTGAGCAATATAAACCTCACAAACTGTAGTGACACTTAACAGGATTAAATGATGGGAAAAATTAGTAGGCTACACCAAGTTTGAGCTCATTTGAGAAAGGTTGACAATGTAGACAAGAAAAATCCTATAAATGGGCAGAATAAGTTTTCTGTGAACCAAGGTGGGCAAACCTACTCCCACAAATGCACAACTTGGTGTGGCACCCTTACTTAGGGGCTGGATCACTCTTCTAAAGTTTGAGAGCAATTGGGTAAACTTGGCTATGTAGAGTTGCTCAAATTTGGTTCTGGACAGGAAGGCTTTTGGGTTTAATAGGTGGACCAAATCAACTTTGATTAAGAAGAAACTTTGCAGTATCACCACAATCATCATGTGGGACTTGCTAGAATTTTCCTATGATTTATGGAGAATATTTCCTTTGGAAAATTTCAAAATCCCAAAATAGTCAAAAAGGATTTTTACGATTTTTGTCCAATATTTTGAACATGACTAGTGGTTGAAACTCTTATGTATGGAAAGCATATGTCCACCGAGTCTCTATAATTTTTCTCAATGTTTTATGAAGCAGGAAAATAAATTTTCCCTACGAAATACCATTTCTGGCCTTAGAATAAGGTCTTTAAATAAAATAGGAAAATAACTTTAAAATAATTATTTTTGGGGTTTTGGGAAGCCCTTTCGAATAATAGAACCCAGAAAAAATCCTAGGGTCCAACCCTTACTCCTAAGTTAGGGACACCTTATACAAATCCTAAATCACGGGTTTTCAAAACCAAAAATAAATAAATTCCTTTTTGTTGAAATAATATTATTTAAATACAGTTCCTGGTCCAATTGACATGGCATGCTAGTTTGGGTCAAGGAGAGGAGTTTTTATGGAGAAGAAATATGTTTGGGGATTAAAAGCACAACCAATCACATAAGCAAGAAGCAACCAAGTCAAACATCTCATGCACACAAAAGTTTTAATTGGGTCTAAATTTTCACAAGCAGAAGAGGTAAATGAGGTAGAAACATAGGGTGTGGCACCACGCCAAGCATGTACACCAACCAGCACAGGCCCTTCAAACCATACCGCTCTCATGGACTTTCTCAGTCTGGGGCCTCAACATTGTCGGACCCCTCCCTCATGCTACCGGAGGCTTCGAGTTCTTGTTCGTCGTTATTGACAAGTTCACGAAGTGGATCGAGGTGGACCTAATGAGAAAGGTGACGGGGCTGGCAGCAATCAAGTTCTTCAAAGGGATCGTTTGCCGTTTCTGGGTCCCAAACCGGATCATCACCTATAATGCCATGCAATTCACCAGCAACACTTTCATGCAATATTGCTAAGACATTGGGGTCAAGGTATGATTTTACTCCATTTCTCACCCCAAGAGCAACGGGCAAGTGGAGATGGTAAATGCTGAACTACTGTGAGGCCTCAAGACAATAACTTACGACAAGTTGCGCAACCACGGAAGGCGCTTGATTGACAAACTCCCGGCGGTTCTTCAGTTAGTCAGAACGACACCAAATTGAGCCACCGGTGAGAGCCCCTTCGCTCGAGTCTATGGGGCATAGGTGATTCTCCCTATGGAACTCACTTACGGGTCACCAAGAGTGCATGCCTTTGATGAGGATCAGCAAGAGTGGTTACGACATGATGATGCCACGCTCCTTGAGGAAGATCATCTCCAAGCCATGCTATGTGCTGCTAGGTACTAGCAGGCCATGCGCAGCTACCATAGCCGCAAAAGTGCATGCCAGCATTGTTAAGGAAGGTGACCTTATACTCCGACATATTCAGTCCATGAAGGGAGCAACCAAGTTGACGCCAAAGTGGGAAGGCCCTTACCTGGTGGTACGAGTTACCAGGCCTAGCGTAGTCCGCCTGGAGACTGAGGTTGGCACTCCAATGTTGAGCTTGTGGAATATCCAGCATCTTCGGAAGTTCTACCCGTAAGATGTGGTTGTTGGGCACCCTCACAACCACTTTTGTACAAGTATCGCAGCAATGCTTGTGATCCTTCGTACAAAGCTAGGTGAAGACCATGTACACAGTTAAATAAAGGCTAAAATTCTTGCAAACTCTTTCTGCTTAATTGCATATTTATGTTATATGTATCATGCGGATCGTTGCGGTAGACTATAGCCGACGTAGTAACATTGCCGAACCGCTAACAGCCTCTAGACATCCTATTTTCTCTTCTTCCTTTTTTTTCAAAGTAAAGTAGGAAACCCCGAGAAGGCGCTCCCAGCGTGCAAGTCATCTCGAGGAAAGGAACGGGGAGTAGGAGCGGCCGGAAGGACCAACGAATGTGTCCAAGGCTACTGCCCCACGGCAAGCAAACTGATGGGGGAAGGAAAAGATAAGTAAAACCTCTCCCTACTAACTAAACCATGACCATATGAGAAGACTTGCTCGCGGTTGAGCCCTTGCTAGACTCGTTGCGCACTAGGAGGGTCCCCCTTGGGTGACCGTGGCAAGGATGGTAGGTTACCCTTGACGGGCGTAGTGCTGTCAAGGGTGTGCTCGGGATCCATCCTTAGAAGCGCCCCATGACTCCCCGCTGATTTCGGTTGGTTTCCCTCCAAGCTTAAAGGGTGATGTAGCACATCGACGAAAAGTATTTCCTTTAGTTATGAAACCAAGGTATCAATCCAGTTGGAAGATCTGCAAGACTATGTAAGCAAAACATGCTCACAAATAGCAAATCCTCATAACCCAATGCGTGGAGGGGTTGTCAATCCCTCGTGGGTAAAGTAAGGAGAAAAACAAAATTTTTGATGTGGAATGTTTCCTCACATCTTCACCATATTATTTTTCTTTTTGGCATGGACATATGGACTTGTAGACGATTTAGTACAATAGTCTATGGTTTGACATGAAAATTTCAATACTCAAGCATATTAACAAGCAACCATGTCTTTCAAAATATCAATGCCAAAGAATGTTATCCCTAGGCCATTGCTACTGCAACAAAAGACCTTCCAATGGCGCTAGAAATAGGAGTGTTCACGGCACCAGGAATCCTTCTGCTACGGCTACGCCTTAAGGGACTTCCTAGGAAAATATGCAAAGGATTTCCCCCGTGGCCTTCGAGCCTTGCGTTGGTGTTACCTCGAAGCGGAAAGGGTGATGTAGCGAAGCGGTGGTAAGTATTTCCCTCAGTTTGAGAACCAAGGTATCGATCCAGTGAAGGAGTATCACAAGTGCTTGCACAAACACAAAAGGCTTGCTCCCAACGCAGTGAAGGGGTTCTCAATCCCTTATAGATTGTTCGCCAAGTGAGAACTAAAAGCAACAAAGTAACAGAGCAAAGTAAAAGCGAAAGTGGAAATGATAGGTGTGAATAGACCCGGGGGCCGTTGTGTTTACTAGTGGCTTCTCTCATGAAAGCAAGTAGACGGTGGGTGAACAAATTACTGTCGAGCAATTGATAGAACCACGCAAAGTCGTGACGTCATCTATGGCAATGATTATATCTATAGGCATCACGTCCAAAACAAGTAGACCGATACTTTCTGCATCTACTACTATTACTCCACACGTCGACCGCTATCCAGCATGCATCTAGTGTATTAAGTCCGGAAGAACAGAGTAACGCCTAAAGCAAGATGACATGATGTAGATGGACAATCTCATATCTACGACAGAGCCCACCTTGTTACCCTTGATGACAACTACATGATGTGTGCCTTGCTACCCCTACTGTCACTAGGAAAGGTCACCACACGGTATGAGCCCAAAACCAAGCACTTCTCCCATTGCAAGAATCATAGATCTAGTTGGCCAAACAAAACCCAAGACTCGGAGAGACTTACAAGGATATCAAATCATGCATATAAGAAATCAGCAAAGACTCAAATATATATCATAGATAATCTGATCACAAATCCACAATTCATCGGATCTCAACAAACACACCGCCAAAGACGATTACATCGGATAGATCTCCATGAAGATCATGGAGAACTTTGTATTGAAGATCCAAGAGAGAGAACAAGCCATCCAGCTACTAACAACGGACCCGTAGGTCTGAAGTGAACTACTCACGAGTCATTGGAGGGGCGATGATGTTGATGTAGAAGCCCTCCAACTCCAAAGTCCCCTCCAGCAGGGCACCTGGAAGGGTCTCCAGATGAGATCTCGCGGAAACGGAAGCTTGCGGCGGCGGAAAAGTATTTTCGTGGATCGCTTGATTTTTTGTTGTATTTTAGGGAATATATAGGCGAAGGAGTTAGGTTAGGGGGCGCCAGGGAGGCCACAAGCCTGCCATCGGCCACCCCCCTAGTGGTGGATGGGGGGCTTGTGGGCCCCCCTGTAGCCCTCCTGGCTTGGCCCTCAAGCCACCTGATCTTCTTCCGTTCGGGAAAAAATTAATTCAGGGATTTTATTCCGTTTGGACTCCGTTCCAAAATCAGATCTGAAAAGTCCCAAAAACACAGAAAAAGCAGGAACTCGCACTTGGCACTGAATTAATAAGCTAGTCCCAAAAAAGATATAAAAGGTACATAAAACATCCAAAGATGACAAGATAATAGCATGAAACCATCAAAAATTATAGATACGTTTGAGCCGTATCAAGCATCCCCAAGCTTAACTCCTGCTCGTCCTCGAGTAGGGAAGTGATAAAGAATGAGTTTTTGATGCTTTCATGCTACCTAGCATAGATGTCCATTGTAACTCCTCTTATGTGACGTGAATGTTCAGATCCATTAGATTCAAAACAATAGTTTTCTATTGACGTGGAAACAATAATAATTCAAGCAAACTAGCAAGGTAATCATGAACTTTCAAAATAACAAGGCCAAAAGAATTTTATCCCTACAAAAGCATATAGTCTGGCTATGCTCTATCATCGTTGCACAACGAATTTAAATCATGCACAACCCCGGTATTGGCGAAGTAATTGTTTCACACCTTTACTTTCTCAAACCTTTTCAACTCTCACGCAATACATGAGCGTGAGCCATGGTTTTAGCACTATAAGTGGTGTGGAGTGTGGTGGAGGTTGCAAGACAAAAAAAGGAGAAGATGATCACATTAACTAGGCATATCAATGAGCTGTGGAGATGCTCATCAATAGATATCAATGTGAGTGAGTAGGGATTGCCATACAAATGATGCACTAGAGCTAAGAGTATATGAAAGCTCTTAAAGAAAACTAGTGGGTGTGCATCCAACTTGCTTGCTCACGAAGACGTAAGGAAATTTTGAGGAAGCCTATCATTGGAATATACAAGCCAAGTTATATAATTAAAATTTCCCCCTAGCTATATGGTGGTGACAAAACAAGAGACTCTCAATCATGAAGATCATGGTGATTAATATGCACAAGTGTGGAAAGGTGGTAGCATTGTCCCTTCTCTCTTTTTCTCTGATATTTATTTTATTTTATTTTGGTGGGCTCTTTGGCCTCTTTTTATTATTTTTATTTTATTTTGGTGGGCATCTTTGGCCTCTTTTATTTCGTCACATGGGACAATGCTCCATCAATCATGATCATCACACTTTCAAGTCAAAACTTAGAGCAACGATGACTCTATATGGAATGCCTTCGATAGTGTACCGTGACAATGATCTAGCATGGCATAGACATTAATGGAAACATCATGCTAGCTATCTTACGATCATGCAATGTCAATGTAAACGTGGTGGAACATGTCATGGTGGTAGTTGCAGCGCAATATATCTCGGAATGACTTTTGAAAAAGCCATAGTAGGTAGGTATGGTGGTTGTTTTGAGGGAGGCTAATGGTGGGTTTTCTCAACCGGCGAAAGCTGCACGACACTAAGAATATAGTGATGGTGGAAGGTGAAAGTGCATCTAAACCATGGACTCAACATTAGTCATGAAGAACTCATATACTTGTTGCAAAATTTTATTAGTAATCGAAACAAAGCGTTCAACGCATACTCCTAGGGGAAGGGTTGGTAGGTATAAACTATCGTGCGATCCCGACTGCCACGCGTAGGATGACAATCAATAGACTAATCATGCTCATATTTCATCACATAGAGGTTCACCATACGTGCATGCTACGGGAATCACTAACTTCAACACAAGTATTTGTAGATCCACAACACCTTACTAGCATGACTTCAATATTACCAACTCAAAACTAATTGAGATGAATCACTACTGGAATCCAGTAATTTGCCATCAGCCAGTTCTTTGCCGTCTGCTGGCTGATGGCAAAGAAGCTCTTTGTCGTCAGCTGACCTAAAGCGGACTGTAAAGGGCTCACTGATGGTAAAAAGAATGTTCGTCGTCGGCCAGGGCTTTGCCGTCTGCCTGCGGATGGCAAAGAGACCTAGGGCAGACGGCAAAGAGGGCAGATGGGTCCCTCTAGACCTTGGGCCTGGCCAGGTCCAACAGACGGGCTCTTTGCCGTCCGCCTGGCCTTTGCCATCCGTCGTTGGGCCCTTTGACGTCCGGGGGCAGACGGCAAAGTTGACGTCCGTTATCCCCTAGCCCCTCGCTCCACTACCCCACTCTCCACTCTATCTCTCTCTCAACCGTCGTCCGCACCTCCCTCCTGCACCACCGGCGGTCGGCCACCCCTGCGCCGCCCCCTACACCGACCCCTGCGCCACCCCTTGCGCCACCCCCTGCGCCACCTCCTGCGCCGCCCCCTCACCTGCCCCACACCGCCGCCACCACTGCCCACCACCGCCGCCCCCTCACCTGCCCCACACCGCCGCCACCACTGCCCCCCACCGCCGCCCCCAGTGCCCCCCGCCGCCGCACAGCACCCCACCGCCGCCACCACTGCTCCCCGCCGCCACCACTGCCCCTCGCCGCCGCACTGCCCCCAGCGACGCCCCACTGCCCCGTCGCACCCGTCCTCCTCGCCGCCCCAGCCACCCCCGCCGGTGAGTCCCCCCATTTTTTTGTTTTTCCTTATTTTTATTTATGTTAAATTAGTTAGGTTAGTTTTTTAGTTTATTAGTTTAGTTAGGCTAGTTAGTTAGGTTGTTAAATTAGTTTAGTTTAGGTTCAGTTTTAGTTTAGGTTTAGTTAGGTTAGTTTCCTGTTTAGTAAAGGAGAAAAGGAGAAGAATAAGAAGGAGAAAGGAGAAGAAGAAGAAGGAGAAAGGAGAAGAAGAAGAAGGAGAAAGGAGAAGAAGAAGAAGGAGAAAGGAGAAGAAAAAAAATAAGAAGAAGAAGGAAAAGAAGAAGAAGGAAAAGGAAGGGAAGGAGAAGAAAGAGGAAGAAGAAGAAGAAGAAGAAGAAGAAGGAAAAGGAAGGGAAGGAGAAGAAGAAGAAGAAGAAGAAGGAAAAGGAAAGGAAAGAGAAGAAAGAAGAAGGAGAAGAAGAAGAAGGAGAAAGAAGAAGAAGAAGAAGAAGGAGAAAGGAGAAGAAAAAAATAAGAAGAAGAAGGAAAAGGAAGGGAAGGAGAAGAAAGAAGAAGAAGAAGAAGAAGAAGAAGAAAAATAGGAGAGGAAGAGAAGAATAAGAGGTAAAAGAAAATAATAATAATAATAATAATAATAATAATAATAATAATAATAATAAGAAGAAGAAGAAGAAGAGAAGATGAAAACAAGAAGAAGGAGAAGAAGAATAAGAGGAAAAAAAAATAAGAATAAGAAGAAGAAGAAGAAGAAGAAGAAGAAGACAAGAAGAAAAGAAGAAGAAGGAGAAGAAGAATAAGAGGAAAAAAGAAAAAAGAAAATAAGAATGAGAAGAAGAAGAAGAAGAAGAAGAAGAAGAGAAGAAAAGAAGAAGGAGAAGAACAATAATAGGAAAAAAGAAAAAAGAAAATAAGAATAATAATAAGAAGAAGAAGAATAAGAGGAAAAAAGAAAAAAGAAAATAAGAGTTAGGTCACATATTTTTTTATTATCTTATAAAAACATCATATTTGTGTTGATCGGGTGAATTTCAATGTGCAGTTGTTCGACGACCTCCACGTGTGTTGGACGAGCTCCGCCCCTACGTTTGTTGGTGAGCACAAATGACTTCTCCTCCTACCCCCTTAATTTGCTTTGTCCCGGTCTTCGTGCCGATGAAACTTGCTATCTATATATAGGTTTCCTCAATCATGAGTATGCGTGAGCAGTATGCGTCTCCCGTTCGAAAGGGCGACATCTATAAATATGCATGTCTTCGCATATTTATAACCGCCATACTTTCGAATTGTCCTACATTATCCATGGACAGCCCGAGTATGTGTAGATTGGGTTCGTTTTCCCGAATGCTGTGCTCTGGATCCGATGCGGAATTTTGTCAGTGCCTCCCCCGTTGTTCTCCGGATGCACATCCTCTCTGTTTATTGCGGTGACGTGTATCAGGAGAACAACGGGGAGGTGCTGCCGAAATTTTGCGTTGGATCCAAAGCAGAGCATGGGAAAACGAACCCAATCTACACATACTCGGGTGGGATTAGGACCTTTCTTTACCTATTAGCGTGTAGGTTTCCTGGACGTAATAAAAATAGCTAACCTGATTAACCGATGAATATAAATGCTAAATTATATATAAATATATTTCTTCTGTCTTTAGTAGCTACAAAAGAGGAGTGATCATGCGTGGATGTATACCGGTCACCCTAGTCAGAAAGAGATGATGAAAGAATGGTTTGTAAAAATAAAGGAATTTGTTAAAGCCGCATTCGCAAATGTCCAGGAAAGAAACTATTGCCCCTGTCCTGGATGCGACAACTATAAAAAGACGACAGAGGCTGTAATTATTAAACACCTGCAGAGGAGGGGTTTTAATCCTAATTATACGGTGTGGACATTTCATGGTGAGTCTATACAACGCACAAGAGCTGAGGTGGTCCGTCGTCGCACGGACGAGC
This sequence comes from Hordeum vulgare subsp. vulgare, assembly GCF_904849725.1. Lineage (NCBI taxonomy): Eukaryota > Viridiplantae > Streptophyta > Magnoliopsida > Poales > Poaceae > Hordeum > Hordeum vulgare. Next base: position 261,591,384 of record NC_058519.1, on the reverse strand, counting down.
ATGGTACCGGGATCGAAGACATGGTGCAAGACTTTGATGATGCTCGGGATTCGGAAGATAAGATGGAGGGATCCGCAAAGGCCTTTTATGAAATGTTGGAGTCTTCAAAACATCCTCTCCATGAGCACACTGAGCTCTGTCAGCTGGATTTAATTGCACAAGTAATGGCTCTGAAGGCTCAGTTCAACTTGGGAAGAGAATGCTATGACGCGATGATGACACTATTTGGACGTTTCCTACCCAAAGGCCATGTCATGCCTGCAAACCTGTACCAGTTGGACAAAATACTTCGTGTACTTAAGATGCCCTATGAGAAGATAGATGCATGTGAGAAAGGATGTGTCTTATTTAGGAAGGAGTATGCACACTTGGAATATTGTCCCAATTGCGAGTCTTGCAGGTATCTTGTGGTAGACAACGGTATGGGTGAGAAGAGGCAAACCAAAATCGTAGTTAGTGTTCTTCGGTATATGCCAATCGTACCAAGACGTCAACGTCTTTTCATGGTCGAAGAGACAGCCAGACAGATGACATGGCACAAATTGGGCAAAAGAACCGAACTAGATGCGGATGGGAATAAGATGATGGTACACACATTGGATGGGGAAGCGTGGAAACATTTCAATGGATTGCATCAGGATAAAGCAGCAGATCCAAGGAATCCTCGAGTCTGTGCCGCCACGAATGGTTTTAATCCCTTCGGCATGACGGCAACCCAATACAGTTGTTGGCCTGTATTTTTCATTCCACTCAATCTCCCCCACGGGCAGATTATGCAAAGAAAGAACATATTTCTGACGTTGATAATTCCAGGGCCCAATTATCCGGGGAAGAATATGAATGTGTACCTGCAACTGCTTAAGGATGAATTGGAAGAAGCTTGGGATAATGGGGTCAAGAGATACGATGCCGCTAGAAAAGAAAACTTCAAAATGCATGTGTGGTACATGTACTCTATGCATGACTTGCCAGCGTATGCGCTATTCTCTGGATGGTGTGTGCATGGAAGGTTCCCGTGCCCCCAATGCAAGGCAGCTCTTCAGTTTCATTGGTTGCAGGAGGGTCGGAAGTATTCGTGCTTTGACTTGCATAGACAGTTCCTGGATCCTGACCATTAGTTCAGAAAAGACAAGACGAACTTTACGAAAGGTAAAGTTGTCAAAAACTTGGCACCACCTGCGTTCACAGGCCAACAGATCCTCGATCAGTTAAACGCCCTCGAGCTTGATCTAGAGCGTCCAGGGTATTTCAAGGGGTATAATTCAAAACAGGCCTGGACTCACAAGCCATGCTTCTGGATTCTGCCTTACTTCAATACCTCCTTCTTCCACACAATATCGACATGATGCACACTGAAAAGAATATCGGAGAGGCTATTTTTGGTACATTGTTCGACATAGATGGGAAGACAAAGGATAATATTAAGGCTAGAGTCGATCAAGAGACACTATGTCATAGACCGTTACAAAACATGCGAGAAGGCAAAGGAAAGCAGAAGTGGTCGAAGCCAAAGGCCTGGTTCAATCTTGGAAGGTCAGCTATGAGGGAAATTATCTTGTGGGTCAAAATGCACTTGATGTTCCCCGATTGGTATGCAGTGAATCTAAAGAGGGGACCGAGTCTTGAAAAATTAAAAATCTTTGGTCTCAAGGGTCATGATTGGCACATATGGCTAGAGCGGGTAATGCTGGTGATGTTACGTGGCTTTATTCCTGAGGATGAATGGCTAGTACTAGCGGAGCTGAGCTATTTCTTTCGTGTTCTTTGTGCGAAAGAATTGTCGCTTGGCATGGTAGAATACATGGAGGAGTTTGCACCGGAGTTGTTGTGCAAGTTAGAGAAGATCTTTCCATCGGGCTTCTTTAATCCAATGCAGCATTTGATTTTACATCTACCGACCGAGGCAAGATTGGGTGGGCCCGTGCAAGATCGTTGGTGCTATGTAACTGAGAGGATGCAGACGACCCTTCGAGCTAAATGTAAAAATAAGCATAGAATTGAAGCATCGATGGCTGAGGCATTCATTACTAAGGAGGTGGCAAACTTTGTGACATCACACTATGAAGCCAAAAATAATGATTTGCATAATCCGAAGCCTCGGGACAATGATGCAGACCCTAAAAAGGTGGGTCCAACCTCAGCCTATTCAAAGGGAAGCTCGCACTAGCCGGTGCTTCGAAACCAATAACGTTGCATGTCGAAGAATTGGGGAACATTTCGTTGTATATCTTGAACAACCTAACAGATGTGCGACCGTACATCGAGTGAGTTCTCGGCACATTTTCCCGTAACTTCTAATTCATTTGAAGTGCTCTTATTCCCGGATATTTCAAACAGCCATTACGTCGTCAAATTCTCGGATGGAGCGGTGATCGAAAATGATTCCGTCGAAGAGTATGAGCTTCTGTCAAAGACACGAGGTGGCTATCCCGGTTTCATCTCTTGGTTCAAACAAACAGTAATTATCAATAATGGGCCATTTCATTCTTGGTCTAACTTGCGGCTAATGCAACAACCATTTCATATTAAACTTGTAGGCTAATTCAGAGTCTATGGACGCCGAATTGAGACAAGTCGCTAATGGTTTTGACTATAAGGTCCGTTCATTTGAGAAATACAACATCAACGGTTATATCTTTCGTACCTTTGGCAAAGAGCTATCTATGCCCGACCGGAAATCTACAAATTGTGGTGTGTCTTCTATCGGCGAAGGTGTTATCGAGTATTATCGAAGAGTTGAAGCAATTTATGAACTTCAATTCTATGGTGAAAACCCACCGAACGTCGTAGTCTTCAAATGTTATTGGTTCCAGCCGAAAAAGACTAGAAGGACTCATGAACATATAGGACTAGTCGAAATCAATCGAAACACCCATTTAGATGTTCCCGATGTCTATATTACGGCTCAACAGGCGACCCCAAGTTTTCTATCTATCGTGGGCATGCCAAACGGATAAGAATCTGGAAGGTTGGTATGTTGTTTATGAAGTGCCGCCACATGTCAGACCACCTGTCCCAAATGAACAGGATTATGAACCTCACATTAACCCAGACACATATGATGGAGAATTCTTCCAAGAAACACGTCTGTGCAAGAAACGTTTCAAGAACCGCCGTGCTTCACCCAAGAACATGGAAGTAGAGAGCGACAATGAATCCGACTCCAGCCCTAAGCCGGAACCAGAACACCTGGAACTCGTAGAGGTTACTGATGCGGATGACCTCTCAATGCTTCAACGATTAAAGGAAGGCCTTTCACGACTTCACGCCATTGAACCCGATGAGCACGTCATTCATGAAGACATGCGTGATAGTGATGATGATGATGCATTTATTGATGATGATTATTAGTTTGTAAGATACACAACTTAAATTATATATACTTTAATCTTTATTATTCATGTACATATTATTATTCATGTCAGTTATTCAATTTTTTTATGTTGTACTAATTTCTATTAATCTTTATCATGGCAAGTAACTAGGTGTAGAAAGATTGTGGGCGCTGGTCCAGATCGCTCGACAGGTTCTTCCCAGGTGCCCCGCACGAGGGGTGGTACTTCCCTTCGACCCCTATCTCTCCGTAGAGCCTTGGCAGACAGTCTGTCGACACCACCCGTGGGTTCTTCTTCGTCGGCGGCATTGCCCACTAGGAGAGGTGATGGCCGGGTAGGGAAGAAGGGGAAGGGTACAGGGAGAGGTGGTGGCCGCGGAAGATCCAGGAGGACTGTTGAGCCGTCCTCGCCACCACCACCAGCTCATTCACCCGAGCATAGGACTAGTATGGTCGACCCGTTTGCGGAGGAGGCTACGAGGACTCCGTTCCAGGAGCCTGTTGTTGACGGCCATTCGTCCCATGAGACTCCGGTCCACGAGCAGCCTCGGGTCGAGGTGCATTCATCCCAGGAGCACCCGGAGGAGACTACGGTTCCGGAAGCTTCACCCGACGTGGAGAGGCCCGGATGGGAGACCTGGCCGGATCGTGCCGAGTTGCCGGATTGGACCGAGGGTCCGGGTGGCTCAGGCGGTGGGGATGGCAGGGCTGAGCTTACGGATAGTGAGGGCGTTGTGGAGGTGGACGGGGCCACCGTGTACAAGCGTGGTACATGTCTCCCGGTCGCGCCGGCTACCCGCGAGCAGAGGTCGGTGATTAAACCCGAAGGAGATAGTCTTGGGGAACGTCGCATGGGAAACAAAAAATTTCCTACGCGCGCGAAGACCTATCATGGTCATGTCCAACTACGAGAGGGGATGAGTGATCTACGTACCCTTGTAGACCGTACAGAAGAAACGTTAGTGAACGTGGTTGATGTAGTGGAACATCCTCACGTCCCTCGATCCGCCCCGCGAACTATCCCGCGATCAATCCCACGATCTAGTGCCGAACGGACGGCACCTCCGCGTTCAGCACACGTACAGCTCGACGATGATCTCGGCCTTCTTGATCCAGCAAGAGAGACGGAGAGGTAGAATAGTTCTCCGACAGCGTGACGGCGCTCCGGAGGTTGGTGATGATCTCGCCTCACCAGGGCTCCGCCCGAGCTCCGCAGAAACGCGATCTAGAGGAAAAACCGTGGAGGTATGTGGTCGGGCTGCCGTGGAAAAGTCGTCTCAAATCAGCCCTAAAACCTCCGTATATATAGGTGGGAGAGGGGGGACCTTGCCTTGGGGCTCAAGGAGCCCCAAGGGGGTCGGCCGAGCCAAAGGGGGGAAGGACTCCCCCCCAAACCGAGCCCTACTTGGTTTGGTGGGTGGAGTCCTTCTTTCCTTTCCCACCCCTCCTTTTTTTTTCTTTTCTCTTTGATTTTTCTTCCAATGCGCATAGGGCCCTTTTGGGCTGTCCCACCAACCCACTAAAGGCTGGTGCACCACCCTCAAGGCCTATGGGCTTCCCCGGGGTGGGTTGCCCCCCCCGGGGAACTCCCGGAACCCATTCGTCATTCCCGGTACATTCCCGGTAACTCCGAAAACCTTCCGGTAATCAAATGAGGTCATCCTATATATCAATCTTCATTTCCGGACCATTCCGGAAACCCTAGTGACGTCCGTGATCTCATCCGGGACTCTGAACAACATTCGGTAACCAACCATATAACTCAAATACGCATAAAACAACGTCGAACCTTAAGTGTGCAGACCCTGCGGGTTCAAGAACTATGTAGACATGACCCGAGAGACTCCTCGGTCAATATCCAATAGCGGGACCTGGATGCCCATATTGGATCCTACATATTCTACGAAGATCTTATCGTTTGAACCTCAGTGCCAAGGATTCATATAATCCCGTATGTCATTTCCTTTGTCCTTCGGTATGTTACTTGCCCGAGATTCGATCGTCAGTATCCGCATACCTATTTCAATCTCGTTTACCGGCAAGTGTCTTTACTCGTTCCGTAATACAAGATCTCGCAACTTACAATAAGTTACATTGCTTGCAAGGCTTGTGTGTGATGTTGTATTACCGAGTGGACCCCGAGATACCTCTCCGTCACACGGAGTGACAAATCCCAGTCTTGATCCATACTAACTCAACGAACACCTTCGGAGATACCTGTGGAGCATCTTTATAGTCACCCAGTTACGTTGCGACGTTTGATACACACAAAGTATTCCTCCGGTATTAGTGAGTTATATGATCTCATGGTCATAGGAACAAATACTTGACACGCAGAAAACAGTAGCAACAAAATGACACGATCAACATGCTACGTCTATTAGTTTGGGTCTAGTCCATCACGTGATTCTCCTAATGACGTGATCCAGTTATCAAGCAACAACACCTTGTTCATAATCAGAAGACACTGACTATCTTTGATCAACTGGCTAGCCAACTAGAGGCTTGCTAGGGACAGTGTTTTGTCTATGTATCCACACATGTAAATGAGTCTTCATTCAATACAATTATAGCATGGATAATAAACGATTATCTTGATACAGGAATTATAATAATAACTATATTTATTATTGCCTCTAGAGCATAATTCCAACAGTCTCCCACTTGCACTAGAGTCAATAATCTAGCCCTCACATCATCATGCGAATTACATTGTAATAAATCTAACACCCATACAGTTTTGGTGTTGATCATGCTTTGGCCGTGGAAGAGGTTTAGTCAGCGGGTCTGCTACATTCAGATCCGTGTGCACTTTGCATATATTTACGTCCTCTTCTTCGACGTGGTCGCAGATGAGGTTGAACCGTCGTTTGATGTGTCTGGACTTCTTGTGAAACCGTGGTTCCTTTGCTAAGGCAATGGCACCCGTGTTGTCACAGAAGAAGGTTATTGGATTCAGTGCGCTTGGCACCACTCCAAGATCCGTCATGAACTGCTTCATCGAGACACCCTCCTTAGCCGCCTCTGAGGCAGCCATGTACTCCGCTTCACATGTAGAATCTGCTACGACGCTTTGCTTGGAACTGCACCAGCTTACCGCACTCCCATTAAGAATAAATACGTATCCGGTTTGCGACTTAGAGTCGTCCGGATCTGTGTCAAAGCTTGCATCGACGTAACCTTTTACGGCGAGCTCTTCGTCACCTCCATACACGAGAAACATCTCCTTAGTCCTTTTCAGGTACTTCAAGATATTCTTGACCGCTGTCCAGTGATCCACTCCTGGATTACTCTGGAACCTACCTGCCATACTTATGGCCAGGCTAACGTCCGGTCTAGTGCACAACATTGCATACATGATAGAACCTATGGCTGAAGCATAGGGGACGGAGCGCATATGCTCTCTATCTTCATCAGTTGCTGGGCATTGAGTCTTACTCAATCTCGTACCTTGTAAAACTGGCAAGAACCCCTTCTTGGACTGTTCCATTTTGAACCTCTTCAGAACTTTATCAAGGTATGTGCTTTGTGAAAGTCCTATCAGGCCTTTTGATCTATCCCTATAGATCTTAATGCCTAGAATGTAAGCAGCTTCTCCTAGGTCCTTCATAGAGAAACTTTTATTCAAGTAATCCTTTATGCTCCCCAAAACCTCTACGTTATTTCCAATCAGCAATATGTCATCCACATATAATATTAGAAACGCCACAGAGCTCCCACTCACTTTCTTGTAAATACAAGATTCTCCAACCACATGTATAAACCCAAATGCTTTGATCACCTCATCAAAGCGTTTGTTCCAACTCCGAGATGCTTGCACCAGTCCATAAATGGATCGCTGGAGCTTGCACACCTTGTTAGCATTTTTAGGATCGACAAAATCTTCGGGTTGCATCATATACAATTCTTCCTTAAGGGAACCGTTAAGGAACGCCGTTTTGACATCCATCTGCCAGATTTCATAATCGAAAAATGCAGCTATTGCTAACATGATTCTGACGTACTTAAGCATCGCTACGGGTGAGAATGTCTCATCGTAGTCAACTCCTTGAACTTGTGAAAAACCCTTTGCCACAAGTCGTGCTTTATGAACGGTCACATTGACGTCAGCGTCCGTCTTCCTCTTAAAGATCCATTTGTTCTGAATAGCCTTGCGGCCCTCAGGCAGTACCTCCGAAGTCCACACTTTGTTCTCATACATGGATCCTATCTCGGACTTCATGGCTTCTAGCCATTTGTTGGAATCTGGGTCCACCATTGCTTCTTCATAATTTGCAGGTTCATTGTTGTCCAACAACATGATTGATAAGACGGGATTACCGTACCACTCTGGAGCAACACGTGGTCTCGTCGACCTGCGTGGTTCGACAGAAACTTGAACCGGAGTTTCATGATCATCATCATTAAGTTCCTCCTCAACCGGCATCGCAACGAAAGAGGTTTCCCCTTTCCCTGCGCCACCATCCATAGGGATGAGAGGTTCGACAACCTCGTCAAGTTCTATCTTCCTCCCACTCAATTCTCTCGAGAGAAACTCCTTCTCAAGAAAAGCTCCGTTTTTAGCAACAAACACTTTGCCCTCGGATTTGAGATAGAAGGTGTACCCAACTATCTCTTTTGGGTAACCTATGAAGATGCACTTTTCCGCTTTGGGTTCCAGCTTTTCAGGCTGAAGCTTTTTGACATAAGCATCACATCCCCAAACTTTAAGAAACGACAACTTTGGCCTTTTGCCATACCACAGTTCGTATGGTGTCATCTCAAAGGATTTTGATGGTGCCCTATTTAAAGTGAATGCAGCTGTTTCTAATGCATAACCCCAAAACGATAATGGCAAATCGGTAAGTGACATCATAGATCGCACCATCTCTAATAAAGTACGATTACGACGTTCGGACACACCATTACGCTGTGGTGTTCCAGGCGGTGTCAACTGTGAAACAATTCCACATTGTCTTAAGTGAGCACCAAACTCGAAACTCACATATTCACCCCCACGATCAGATCGTAGGAACTTGATCTTCTTGTTATGATGATTTTCAACTTCACTCTGAAATTGCTTGAACTTTTCAAATGTTTCAGACTTGTGCTTCATTAAGTAGACATAACCATATCTACTCAAATCGTCAGTGAAGGTGAGAAAATAACGATATCAGCCGCGTGCCTCTACGCTCATCGGACCACACACATTGGTATGTATGATTTCCAACAAGTCACTTGCACGCTCCATTGTTCCGAAGAACGGAGTTTTAGTCATCTTGCCCATGAGGCATGGTTCGCACGTGTCAAGTGAATCAAAGTCAAGTGACTCCAAAAGTCCTTCGGCATGGAGTTTCTTCATGCGCTTTACACCAATATGACCTAAGCGGCAGTGCCAAAAAAATATGGCGCTATCATTGTTAACTCTAACTCTTTTGGTCTCAATGTTATGTATGTGGGTATCGCTATCAAGATTCAATATTTACAATCCTCTCACATTGGGTGCATGACCATAAAAGATGTTACTCATAGAAATAGAACAACCATTATTCTCTGACTTAAAAGAGTAACCGTCTCGCAATAAATAAGATCCAGATATAATGTTCAAGCTCAACGCAGGCACTAAATAACAATGATTCAAGTTCATAACTAATCCTGATGGTAACTGAAGTGAAACTGTGCCGACAGCGATTGCATCAACCTTGGAACCATTTCCTACGCGCATCGTCACTTCATCTTTCGCCAGCCTTCGTCTATTCCGCAGTTCCTGTTTCGAGTTGCAAATATGAGCAACAAAACCGGTATCGAATACCCAGGCACTACTACGAGAGCCGGTTAAGTACACATCAATAACATGTATATCAAATATACCTGATTTTTCTTTGGCCGCCTTCTTATCTGCCAGATACTTGGGGCAATTGCGCTTCCAGTGACCCATACCCTTGCAATAGTAACACTCTGTTTCAGGCTTAGGTCCAGCTTTGGGTTTCTTCGTCGGATTGGCAATAGGCTTGCCGCTCTTCTTTGAATTACTCTTCTTGCCTTTGCCGTTTCTCTTGAAACTAGTGGTCTTATTCACCATCAACACTTGATGCTCTTTACGGAGTTCAGACTCTGCGACTTTCAGCATCGCAAACAACTCACCGGGTGACTTGTTCATCCCTTGCATGTTGTAGTTCAACACAAAGCCTTTATAGCTTGGCGGCAGTGATTGAAGGATTCTGTCAGTGATAGCCTCTTGCGGGAGTTCAATCCCCAGCTCAGCTAGACGGTTTGAGTACCCAGACATTTTGAGCACATGTTCACTGACAGACGAGTTCTCCTCCATCTTGCAAGCATAGAATTTATCGGAGGTCTCATACCTCTCGATCCAGGCGTTCTTCTGAAAGATAACCTTCAACTCCTGGAACATCTCAAATGCTCCATGACGCTCAAAGCGACGTTGAAGTCCCGATTCTAAGCCATACAAGACTGCACATCGAACTACTGAGTAGTCCTCCTTACGTTCTAACCAAGCGTTCTTAACATCCTGATCAGCCGTAGCGGGTGGTTCATCTCCTAGCGCAGCATTAAGGACATAATCCTTCTTCCCAGCTTGTAAGATTAGCTTAAGATTACGAGCCCAGTCTACAAAGTTGCTTCCATCATCTTTCAACTTAGCTTTCTCTAGGAACGTATTAAAATTCAGGGTGACTGTCGCGTGAGCCATGATCTACAACACAAATATATTCAAAGTGGACTTAGACTATGTTCAAGATAATTAGAGTTTAACTTAATCAAATTATTCGCTAAACTCCCACTCAAAAAGTACTTCTCTCTAGTCATTTGAGTGGTTCATGATCCACTTTACACTAGCTCAAGTCCAATCGTCACGTGAGTTGAGTATAGTTTCAGTGGTAAGCATCCCTATGCTAATCATATCATCTATATGATTCATGATCGACCTTTCGGTCTCATGTGTTCCGAGGCCATGTCTGCACATGCTAGGCTCGTCAAGATTAACCCGAGTGTTCCGCGTGCGCAACTGTTTTGCACCCGTTGTATGTGAACGTTGAGTCTATCACACCCGATGATCACGTGGTGTCTCGAAACGACGAACTGTAGCAACGGTGCACAGTCGGGGAGAACACAATTTCGTCTTGAAATTTTAGTAAGAGATCACCTCATAATGCTACCGTCGTTCTAAGCAAAATAAGGTGCATAAAAGGATTAACATCACATGCAATTCATAAGTGACATGATATGGCCATCATCACGTGCTTCTTGATCTCCATCACCAAAGCACCGGCACGATATTCTTGTCACCGGCGCCACACCATGGTCTCCATCATTGTGTCGCCATCGGGGTTGTCGTGCTACTCATGCTATTACTACTAAAGCTACATCCTAGCAAAATAGTAAACGCATCTGCAAGCACAAACATTAGTATAAAGACAACCCTATGGCTCCTGCCGGTTGCCGTACCATCGACGTGCAAGTCGATATTATCTATTACAACATGATCATAGCATACATCCAATATATCACATCACATCGTTGGCCATATCACATCACAAGCATACCCTGCAAAAACAAGTTAGACGTCCTCTAATTTTGTTGTTGCATGTTTTACGTGGTGACCATGGGTATCTAGTAGGATCGCATCTTACTTACGCAAACACCACAACGGAGATATATGAGTTGCTATTTAACCTCATCCAAGGACCTCCTCGGTCAAATTCGATTCAACTAAAGTTGGAGAAACCGACACTTGCCAGTCATCTTTGAGCAACGGGGTTACTCATAGCGATGAAACCAGTCTCTCGTAAGCGTACGAGTAATGTCGGTCCAAGCCGCTTCAATCCAACAATACCGCGGATTCAAGAAAAGACTAAGGAGGGCAGCAAAACGCACATCACCGCCCACAAAACTTTTGTGTTCTACTCGAGAAGACATCTACGCATGAACCTAGCTCATGATGCCACTGTTGGGGAACGTCGCATGGGAAACAAAAATTTTCCTACGCGCACGAAGACCTATCATGGTGATGTCCATCTACGAGAGGGGATGAGTGATCTACGTACCCTTGTAGATTGTACAGCAGAAGCGTTAGTGAACGCGGTTGATGTAGTGGAACGTCCTCACGTCCCTCGATCCGCCCCGCGAACTATCCCGCGATCAGTCCCACGATCTAGTTCCGAATGGACGGCACCTCCGCGTTCAGCACACGTACAGCTCGACGATGATCTCGGCCTTCTTGATCCAGCAAGAGAGACGGAGAGGTAGAAGAGTTCTCCAGCAGCGCGACGGCGCTCCGGAGGTTGGTGATGATCTCGCCTCAGCAGGGTTCCGCCCGAGCTCCGCAGAAACGCGATCTAGAGGAAAAACCGTGGAGGTATGTGGTCGGGCTGCCGTGGAAAAGTCATCTCAAATCAGCCCTAAAACCTCCGTATATATAGGTGGGAGAGGGGGGACTTTTCCTTGGGGCTCAAGGAGCCCTAAGGGGGTCGGCCAAGCCAAAGGGGGGAAGGACTCCCCCCAAACCGAGTCCTACTTGGTTTGGTGGGTGGAGTCCTTCTTTCCTTTCCCACCTCCTCCTTTTTTTTCTCTCTTTGATTTTTCTTCCAGTGCGCATAGGGCCCTTTTGGGCTGTCCCACCAGCCCACTAAGGGCTGGTGCGCCACCCTCAAGGCCTATGGGCTTCCCCGGGGTGGGTTGCCCCCCCCCCCCCCCCCCCGGTGAACTCCCGGAACCCATTCGTCATTTTCGGTACATTCCCGGCAACTCCGAAAACCTTCCGGTAATCAAATGAGGTCATCCTATATATCAATCTTCGTTTCCGGACCATTCCAGAAACCCTCGTGACGTCCGTGATCTCATCCGGGACTCCGAACAACATTCGGTAACCAACCATATAACTCAAATACGCATAAAACAACGTCGAACCTTAAGTGTGCAGACCCTGCGGGTTCGAGAACTATGTAGACATGACCCGAGAGACTCCTCGGTCAATATCCAATAGCTGGACCTGGATACCCATATTGGATCCTACATATTCTACGAAGATCTTATCGTTTGAACCTCAGTGCCAAGGATTCATATAATCCCGTATGTCATTCCCTTTGTCCTTCAGTATGTTACTTGCCCGAGATTCGATCGTCAGTATCCGCATACCTATTTCAATCTCGTTTACCGGCAAGTCTCTTTACTCGTTCCGTAATACAAGATCCCGCAACTTACACAAAGTTACATTGCTTGCAAGGCTTGTGTGTGATGTTGTATTACCGAGTGGGCCCCGAGATACCTCTCCGTCACACGGAGTGACAAATCCCAGTCTTGATCCATACTAACTCAACGAACACCTTCGGAGATACCTGTAGAGCATCTTTATAGTCACCCAGTTACGTTGCGACGTTTCATACACACAAAGTATTCCTCCGGTGTTAGTGAGTTATATGATCTCATGGTCATAGGAACAAATACTTGACACGCAGAAAACAGTAGCAACAAAATGACACGATCAACATGCTACGTCTATTAGTTTGGGTCTAGTCCATCACGTGATTCTCCTAATGACGTGATCCAGTTATCAAGCAACCACACCTTGTTCATAATCAAAAGACACTGACTATCTTTGATCAACTGGCTAGCCAACTAGAGGCTTGCTAGGGACAGTGTTTTGTCTATGTATCCACACATGTAAATGAGTCTTCATTCAATACAATTATAGCATGGATAATAAACGATTATCTTGATACAGGAATTATAATAATAACTATATTTATTATTGTCTCTGGGGCATAATTCCAACAGATAGGTAAGTACATTTACTCTTTGTTTAGCTTTTCCTTCAAGTTTGTTCAAATATTTAATGCGTTGACCTTATCATACTGCAGGGGATGGGTACACCCTCTTGGAGTCCGCAGGCCGAACTCCGTCCTTGGTGTGCTTTGCCGGACAAATTTCCCGGGGTTTGTCACGTTGCCTGGTGAGGGTCAGGTTCCTACACTAGGATTTTCGTCGGAGCACTACCAGGCTGTGCAGGCCCCGCCGGAGGAGATTATAGATGGTGTCTTGTGCCACACGAGGGCCGAGATGGTGATCAAGAGCTTTTGGGTAAATTATCCTTTTACAGAATCTAAAATTAACAATATAGCTAATTATTGTACTAATTGGTGTTTTCACGTTTGATTGCAGACCTTCTATAGGTGTGAGGATGGATATGAGGAGGAGGCGGCCAGGGTTCTCGAGGCCGAGTGTAGGCGGTTACTACAGAACTTGCGCCACGAGGCTCGGCCGCAGGCTATTCGAGATTACTATGCCACGCGTGGTATCAAGAAGCAGAAGAAGGATTGCCGCGGAAAGTTTGTGAAGAAGGAGCAATACATGAAGGTAATTACCTATTCTTAAGTCCTTCTACGTAGTTTTCTTGATTTCATTCATAGGCGTAGCGCTGAAAATTCTTTCTAATAACTTATAGGTGCCTCCGAGATGGTGTGCGGATAAGATGGATTGTTGGGAGGCGTTGGTTGATGAGTGGTGCACAGGCAGCTGGCGAGCCGTCCACGAGAATGCGAAGGATCGGCGTAGCCAAATGGTTGGTGTGCCACATCATCAAGGCAGTGCCAACTTGTTCAGTTTGGACGAAACTGGGTATGTGATTTGCTTCATGATTCATGCAATTCATTCTTGATGTTAGTATTTTGTTCCTCTCTTTTAGGCGCATCACAATAAGACGGAGATACCACACTTGTACGACCTTTATGGCATGGCCCATACTGCCTCATACAAGAAGGCAAAGGCATTCTCTGAATCTGACCTGGATGATCCCAATAACTTCACCAACATATCATCCCACCAGAAGCTCGTGGCATACAGGGACGCGGGGAAGGCTACGAAAGGGGATGACTTTAACCCTAGCCAGGAACCTTTGGATCCAGGGCTGGTGATGATATCTGGTGGTGGGAGGCCCCATGCATCGATAGCCATTGGAGATGGGATAATACGTTGTCCACTCACTCTTCCGGAGATCAAGGCACGCCAGTCGAGCAGCTGTCCTGAGATAACGCATCGTCCATGGCTAGTCGAACTTGCCATCGAGGTCAGTTGTACGGACTAAGAACACTTTCATCCATTTCATTATGTGTGTCACCATAGATCATTACTGTGGTAACGAGGAATGGTGTTTCAGGCTGCTCTTCAGAAAGAGAGAGCGGCAAACCAGGCTGCTCTTGAGAACGAGAGATTGGCAAGCCAGGCTGCTCTTGATGAGAGGGACCAGACCACGACATGATTGATTGTAGAGGAGAGGGCCCGGAATGAGGCGGGTCAACGGGCCCTGTACGAGCTTTTTGTGGTATTTTTATTCACATTAGCCAAATCATGTGTGTAATGTCTGTTTCATTACTAACTAATACGACCCACGCTTCAGGGTCTGTGCGAGAAGAGCGGTCAAGTCCCTCCGCCGATGCCCGTCTTCTCTTGGATTGGCACGGTGAGTTTCATTATAAACTAGTATTAATAATTGAGTGTCATCATGCTAACTGAGACATTGCAAAATATCTTTTCTGTAGAATAACTCCCGAGCGGCATTGCATGACCCTTCTCCACGGCAACCGTCTCCAAACAAAGCCGCCGCGAGCAACCGTGGTGTTTCTCCTCCTTGATGACCACTATGGTAAGTTTCTCTTCTGCTCGTTCATATTATCCTTGCTTTAATTTCCCCAAAAATACATAATTAGCCCATTTAGCTCCAAAATGCCATAATAACCTCAAAATGGAATAAGAACCTTGGTTAGCTCATGAATATAATATACTTAGCTTGTTTTCCTCTAAAATGAGATAATTAGCCCATTTAGCTCCAAAAAGACATAATTAGGTAATTTAGCTCCAAGAAGAGGAGAAGAGGAGAAGAAACAGGAAAAATGAAAAGAAATAAGAAGAAGAAGAAGAGAAGAAGGAGAAGGAGGAGGAGGAGGAGAAGGAGGAGAAGGCCGAGGACCTTCTAGTCCTTCTCCTTCTCCTCCTTCTCCTCCTTCTCCTCCTTCTTGATTTCTTCTTCTTCTCCTCCTCCTCCTCTTTCTTCTCCTCTTTCATATTATCCTTGCTTTAATTTCCCCAAAAAGACATAATTAGCCCATTTAGCTCCAAAATGCCATAATAACCTCAAGATGGCATAAGAACCTTGGTTAGCTCATGAATATTATATACTTAGCTTGTTTTCCTCTAAAATGAGATAATTAGCCCATTTAGCTCCAAAAAGACATAATTAGGTAATTTAGCTCCAAGAAGAGGAGAAGAGGAGAAGAGGAGAAGAAATAGGAAAAATGAAAACAAAGAAGAAGAAGAAGAAGAAGAGAAGAAGGAGAAGGAGGAGGAGGAGGAGGAGGAGCAGGAGAAGAAGGCCAAGGACCTTCTAGTCCTTCTCCTTCTCCTCCTTCTTCTTTATTTCTTCTTCTTATCCTCCTCCTCCTATTTCTTCTCCTCTTTCATATTATCCTTGCTTTAATTTCCCCAGAAAGACATAATTAGCCCATTTAGCTCCAAAATGCCATAATAACCTCAAAATGGCATAAGAACCTTGGTTAGCTCATGAATATTATATACTTAGCTTGTTTTCCTCTAAAATGAGATAATTAGCCCATTTAGCTCCAAAAAGACATAATTAGGTAATTTAGCTCCAAGAAGAGGAGAAGAGGAGAAGAGGAGAAGAAATAGGAAAATTGAAAAGAAAGAATAAGAAGAAGAAGAGAAGAAGGAGAAGGGGAAGGAGGAGGAGGAGGCGGAGGAGAAGGCCAAGGACCTTCTAGTCCTTCTCCTCCTCCTCCTTATCCTCCTTCTCCTCCTTCTTGATTTCTTCTTCTTCTGCTCCTCCTCCTCTTTCTTCTCCTCTTTCATATTATCCTTGCTTTAATTTCCCCAAAAAGACATAATTAGCCCATTTAGCTCCAAAATGCCATAATAACCTCAAAATGGCATAAGAACCTTGGTTAGCTCATGAATATTATGTACTTAGCTTGTTTTCCTCTAAAATGAGATAATTAGCCCATTTAGGTCCAAGAAGACATAATTAGGTAATTTAGCTCCAAGAAGAGGATAAGAAATAGGAAAAATGAAAATAAAGAAAAAGAAGAAGAAGAGAAGAAGGAGAAGGAGGAGAAGGAGGAGGAGGAGAAGGAGGAGAAGGCCAAGGACCTTCTAGTCCTTCTCCTCCTCCTCCTTCTCCTCCTTCTCCTTCTTCCTCTTAATTTCTTCTTCTTCTCCTCCTCCACCTCTTTCTTCTCCTCTTTCATATTATCCTTGCTTTAATTTCCCCAACAATGACATAATTAGCCCATTTAGCTCCAAAATGCCAAAATAAGCTCAAAATGGCATAAGAACCTTGCTTAGCTCATGAATATTATATACTTAGCTTGTTTTCCTCTAAAATGGGATAATTAGCCCATTTAGCTCGAAAAATACATAGTTAGGTAATTTAGCTCCAACAAGAGGAGAAGAGGAGAAGAAATAGGAAAAATGAAAAGGAAGATGAAGAAGAAGAAGAAGAAGAAGAAGAGAAGAAGGAGGAGGAGGAGGAGGAGGAGAAGGCCAAGGACCTTCTAGTCCTTCTCCTCCTCCTCCTTCTCCTCCTTCTTGATTTCTTCTTCTTCTCCTCCTCATCCTCTTTATTCTCCTCTTTCATATTATCCTTGCTTTAATTTCCCCAACAATGATGTAATTATCCCATTTAGCTCCAAAATACCATAATAAGCTCAAAATGGCATAAGAACCTTGGTTAGCTCATGAATATTATATACTTAGCTTGTTTTCCTCTAAAATGGGATAATTAGCCCATTTAGCTCCAAAAAGACATAATTAGGTAATTTAGATCCAACAAGAGGACAAGAGGAGAAGAAATAGGAAAATTGAAAAGAAAGAAGAAGAAGAAGAAGAAGAAGAAGAAGAGAAGAAGGAGAAGAAGGAGGAGGAGGAGAAGGAGAAGGCCAAGGACCTTCTAGTCCTTCTCCTCCTCCTCCTTCTCCTCCTTCTCCTCCTTGTTCTTGATTTCTTCTTCTTCTCCTCCTCCTCCTCTTTCTTCTCCTCTTTCATATTATCCTTGCTTTAATTTCCCCAACAATGACATAATTAGCCCACTTAGGTCCAAAATGCCATAATAACCTCAAAATGGCATAAGAACCTTGGTTAGCTCATGAATATTATATACTTAGCTTGTTTTCCTAAAAAATGAGATAATTAGCCCATTTAGCTCCAAAAAGACATAATTAGGTAATTTAGCTCCAAGAAGAGGAGAAGAGGAGAATAAATAGAAAAATGAAAAGAAATATGAAGAAGAAGAAGAGAAGATGGAGAAGGAGGAGGAGGGGGAGGAGAAAGAGGAGAAGGCCAAGGACCTTCTAGTCCTTCTCCTCCTCCTCCTTCTCCTCCTTCTCCTCCTTCTTGATTTCTTCTTCTTCTCCTCCTCCTCATCTTTCTTCTCCTCTTTCATATTATCCTTGCTTTAATTTCCCCAAAAAGACATAATTAGCCCATTTAGTTCCAAAATGCCATAATAACCTCAAAATAGCATAAGCACCTTGGTTAGCTCATGAATATTATATACTTAGCTTCTTTTCCTCTAAAATGGGATAATTAGCCCATTTAGCTCCAAAAAGACATAATTAGGTAATTTAGCTCTAACAAGAGGAGAAGAGGAGAACAAATAGGAAAAATGAAAAGAAAGAAGAAGAAGAAGAAGAAGAAGAAGAGAAGGAGAAGGAGGAGGAGGAGGAGGAGAAGGAGAAGGCCAAGGACCTTCTAGTCCTTCTCTTCCTCGTCCTTCTCCTCCTTCTTCTTGATTTATTCTTCTTCTCCTCCTCCTCCTCTTTCTTCTCCTCTTTGATATTATCCTTGCTCTAATTTCGCCAACAATGACAAAATTAGCCCATTTAGCTCCAAAATACCATAATAAGCTCAAAATTGCATAAGAACCTTGGTTAGCTCATGCATATTATATACTTAGCTTGTTTTCCTCTAAAATGGAATAATTAACCCATTTAGCTCCAAAAAGACATAATTCGGTAATTTAGCTCCAACAAGAGGAGAAGAGGATAAGAAATATGCAAAATGAAAAGAAAGAAGAAGAAGAAGAAGAAGAAGAAGAGAAGAAGGAGAAGGAGGAGGAGGAGGAGGAGAAGGAGAAGGCCAAGGACCTTCTAGTCCTTCTCCTCGTCCTCCTTCTCCTCCTTTTCCTCCTTCTTCTTGATTTTTTCTTCTTCTCCTCCTCCTCCTCTTTCTTCTCCTCTTTCATATTATCCTTGCTTTAATTTCCCCAAAAAGACATAATTAGCCCATTTAGCTCCAAAATGCCATAATAACCTCAAAATGGCATAAGAACCTTGGTTAGCTCATGAATATTATGTACTTAGCTTGTTTTCCTCTAAAATGAGATAATTAGCCCATTTAGGTCCAAGAAGACATAATTAGGTAATTTAGCTCCAAGAAGAGGATAAGAAATAGGAAAAATGAAAATAAAGAAAAAGAAGAAGAAGAGAAGAAGGAGAAGGAGGAGAAGGAGGAGGAGGAGTAGGAGGAGGAGAAGGAGGAGAAGGCCAAGGACCTTCTAGTCCTTCTCCTCCTCCTCCTTCTCCTCCTTCTTGATTTCTTCTTCTTCTCCTCCTCATCCTCTTTCTTCTCCTCTTTCATATTATCCTTGCTTTAATTTCCCCAACAATGATGTAATTATCCCATTTAGCTCCAAAATACCATAATAAGCTCAAAATGGCATAAGAACCTTGGTTAGCTCATGAATATTATATACTTAGCTTGTTTTCCTCTAAAATGGGATAATTAGCCCATTTAGCTCCAAAAAGACATAATTAGGTAATTTAGATCCAACAAGAGGACAAGAGGAGAAGAAATAGGAAAATTGAAAAGAAAGAAGAAGAAGAAGAAGAAGAAGAAGAGAAGAAGGAGAAGAAGGAGGAGGAGGAGAAGGAGAAGGCCAAGGACCTTCTAGTCCTTCTCCTCCTCCTCCTTCTCCTCCTTCTCCTCCTTGTTCTTGATTTCTTCTTCTTCTCCTCCTCCTCCTCTTTCTTCTCCTCTTTCATATTATCCTTGCTTTAATTTCCCCAACAATGACATAATTAGCCCACTTAGGTCCAAAATGCCATAATAACCTCAAAATGGCATAAGAACCTTGGTTAGCTCATGAATATTATATACTTAGCTTGTTTTCCTAAAAAATGAGATAATTAGCCCATTTAGCTCCAAAAAGACATAATTAGGTAATTTAGCTCCAAGAAGAGGAGAAGAGGAGAATAAATAGAAAAATGAAAAGAAATATGAAGAAGAAGAAGAGAAGAAGGAGAAGGAGGAGGAGGGGGAGGAGAAAGAGGAGAAGGCCAAGGACCTTCTAGTCCTTCTCCTCCTCCTCCTTCTCCTCCTTCTCCTCCTTCTTGATTTCTTCTTCTTCTCCTCTTTCATATTATCCTTGCTTTAATTTCCCCAAAAAGACATAATTAGCCCATTTAGTTCCAAAATGCCATAATAACCTCAAAATAGCATAAGCACCTTGGTTAGCTCATGAATATTATATACTTAGCTTCTTTTCCTCAAAAATGGGATAATTAGCCCATTTAGCTCCAAAAAGACATAATTAGGTAATTTAGCTCTAACAAGAGGAGAAGAGGAGAACAAATAGGAAAAATGAAAAGAAAGAAGAAGAAGAAGAAGAAGAAGAAGAAGAAGAGAAGGAGAAGGAGGAGGAGGAGGAGGAGAAGGAGAAGGCCAAGGACCTTCTAGTCCTTCTCTTCCTCGTCCTTCTCCTCCTTCTTCTTGATTTATTCTTCTTCTCCTCCTCCTCCTCTTTCTTCTCCTCTTTGATATTATCCTTGCTCTAATTTCGCCAACAATGACAAAATTAGCCCATTTAGCTCCAAAATAACATAATAAGCTCAAAATTGCATAAGAACCTTGGTTAGCTCATGCATATTATATACCTAGCTTGTTTTCCTCTAAAATGGAATAATTAACCCATTTAGCTCCAAAAAGACATAATTCGGTAATTTAGCTCCAACAAGAGGAGAAGAGGATAAGAAATATGCAAAATTAAAAGAAAGAAGAAGAAGAAGAAGAAGAAGAAGAGAAGAAGGAGAAGGAGGAGGAGGAGGAGGAGAAGGAGAAGGCCAAGGACCTTCTAGTCCTTCTCCTCCTCCTCCTTCTCCTCCTTTTCCTCCTTCTTCTTGATTTTTTCTTCTTCTCCTCCTCCTCCTCTTTCTTCTCCTATTTCATATTATCCTTGATTTAATTTCCCCAACAATGACATAATTTGCCCATTTAGCTCCAAAATACCATAATAAGCTCAAAATGGCATAAGAACCTTGGTTAGTTCATGAATATTATATACTTAGCTTGTTTTCCTCTAAAATGGGACAATTAGCACATTTAACTCCAAAAAGACATAATTAGGTAATTTCGCTCCAACAAGAGGAGAAGAGGAGAAGAAATAGGCAAAATGAAAAGAAAGAAGAAGAAGAAGAAGAAGAGAAGAAGGAGAAGGAGGAGGAGGAGGAGGACGAGAAGGAAGGACCTTCTAGTCCTTCTCCTCCTTCTCCTCCTTCTTCTTGATTTCTTCTTCTTCTCCTCCTCCTCCTCTTTCTTCCCCTCTTTCATATTATCCTTGCTTTAATTAACCCATTTAGCTCCAAAATGCCATAATAAGCTAAAAATGGCATAAGAACCTTGGTTAGCTCATGAATATTATATTCTTAGCTTGTTTTCCGCTAAATGACATAATTAGCTGAAAAACATCATATTTTATTCTTCTTCTGACTTTCTTATTCACATTTTTGTAGATTGGATATACTACATGCATGGAAGCTGGCATTCATGGAGTTGAACAATATCGGTGGATGAACTTTATATGTATATCATCTAGTTTTCATTTGAGTTGATGAAGAATGTCGAACTATATGTATATGTATATATGGATAAACAGTGCAATACTTTGTATGTTGGTTCTTTCGATATATGGGGATGTACATTGATTTATATGTATATCATATATGTGTGGTGAATTATATATATGTGTTGGCAAGTATATGTGTGGTGAACTATATATCATTTATGTGTGGTGAATTATATAAATGTGATGTCAAATATATATATGTGGTGTGAAATAATATAAAACAAAAAAAACAGATACTATATGGGCTCTTTGCCGTCTGCCAGCTGATGGAAAAGACCTGTGCCATCAGCTGGCAGATGGCAAAGGTGCCACATGGCACCCAACTGTGCATCCTGGGGTGTCTATATAGGCTCTTTTTTCTGCCTCCAGGGTGGGCAGACGGCAAAGAAGAGGGCACAAAGGAGGGGGGGAGGAGGAGGCAGACGACAAAGAGTGGGGGGGAGGAGGAGGCAGACGACAAAGAGTGGGGGGGGAGGAGGAGGCAGACGACAAGGAATAAGGGTGAGGCAGACGACAAAGAATAAGGGGGACGCAGACGGCAAAGAATAAGGGGGAGGCAGACGGCAAAGCCTCCGTTAACCCCTAACGGAGGCAACGCCTGTCGGCTGCCGTCTCGAGCACTTTGCCGACTGCTCCTAAGGAAAGCTGACGGCAAAGAGTTTTGCCATCCGCTTTGGGGGGACAAATGGCAAAGAAGGTCCTATGCCGTCGTAGGCTGACGCAGAAATTTTGCCGGCCGTGAGACTCTTTGCCATCTATTGTTTTGTCTTTGCCGTCCGAGATTTAGTCTTTGCCGTCTGTGATGGCAGACGGCAAAGAAGCTGATTCCTGTAGTGAATCAAACTTTTCTAACTATTCAATGCACATGAAGGTGGAAGTTTTCGTATCCCTTTGGATAACTACCCCTTTTGAGACTAATTTCAGAGCATAGATGAACTACCAAGCCACGCACCGCTATGCTCTAAAAGATATAAGTGAAGTACATAGAGAAAAAGTATCTAGCTCAAAAGATATAAGTGAAGCACATGTGAGCTGAATTGTCTACCAAAAGATATAAGTGAAGCTCAACAAAATCACGGTGAGTGCATGTCTCTCTCTCTAGGTGTGCAGCAAGGATGATTGTGACACAACCAAAATAAAAGACTCCTGCGATACAAGACGCTCCAAGAAAAAACACATAACATGTGGTGAATAAAAATATAGCCCCAAGTAACGTTACCGATGGATTGAAGACAAAGAGAGGGGATGCCTTCCCGGGGCATTCCCAAGCTTAGCCTTTTACGACATCCTTGAATCTCTTGGGGTGCCTTGGGCATCCCCAAGATTGAGCTCTTGCCACTATTTATCTCTTTGTCCATAAGAACTTCACCCAAAACTTGAAAACTTCACAACACGGAACTTAAACAGAAACTTGTGATAACATTAGTATGAGAAAGCAAACCACCACTTCCTTAGGTACCGTAGCAAACTTAAATTCTACTTATGCTGATGTTGGGTTACTGTTATTTCAATCTTCCATGTCTAATACCCCCCGGTACTATCCATAGTATCATTAAAATAAGCAACCAACACAACAAAAACAGAATATGTTAACAGCAGACTAGTCTGTAGTAATCCGTATATTTCGTATACTTCTGTTACTTCACAAATTCTGAAACATTAGAAAGTCTGAAGAATTTGCGTAGAAATCAGAAGCAAAAAGAATCAACTCAAAAGCTCTTACAGAAAAACAATGAAAATTATTTTCATGAGCAGAAAGTTTCTGCCTTTTCCAGCATGACCAAATGATCATCCCCAAGACTAATCATAACGGTTTTGCTTGGCACAAACGCAAAAAGAAACACAAAAAACACAATCATAACAGAATTATGAAAGTGTGGAAAACACAAAACAGAAAGAAACAGGATAGATTCGTTGGGTTGCCTCCCAACAAGCGCTTTTGCTTGACGCCCTTAGCTAGGCAAAAGGTGATGGAATCACGTATAGTCATCTTTGGTGCTCAAACCATAAGTAGCCCTCATCATAGATTAATAAGACAATCTTATTTTGTTTCTAGGAACGTGCTCCATGCCCTTCTTTAAAGGAAATTGAAATCTAATATTTCCTTCCATCATATCGATGATAGCACCAATAGTCCTTAGGAAAGGTCTACCAAGAATAATGGGACATGATGGATTGCAATATATGTCAAGTACAATTAAATCCACGGGTACATAGTTCTTATTTGCAACAATAAGAACATCATCGATCCTTCCCATGGGTTTCTTGACAGTAGAATCCGCAAGATGCAAATTAAGAGAACACTCTTCAATCTCATGAAAACCAAGAATATCACATAAAGACTTTGGAATCGCGGAAACACTAGCACCCAAATCACACAAAGCATTGCACTCATAGTTTTTATCTTGATTTCGATACTAGGTTCCCACTCATCATGAAGTTTTCTAGGTATAGAGACTTCTAGTTCGAGCTTCTCTTCAAGATATTTCATCATAGCATCTACGATATGCGCGGTAAAGGCTTTGCTTTGGCTATAAGGATGTGGAGAGTTTGCAACAGATTGCATCAAAGAAATGCATTCAAACAAGGAGCAATTATCATAATTGAATTCCTTGAAATCCAAAGTGGGAGTTTCATTACTACCCAAAATTTTGATTTCTTCTACTCCACTCTCCACACCTTTATCATCAAAATAGGTGGACTCCGAATCATTGGGGCGTTTTTCAACCAAAGTGGATTCATATCCAGCCCCTCCATCAATAGGTTTGACACACGAAAACAAAGATTCAAGAGGAGACACACCAAGAAATTTAAGATCTTCGTGATTTGCATCACTAGAACGCACCCTTTTAAACCATTCATGCCTAGCACGAATTTGGGCGGTTCTTTCTTTGCTCTTATTCATGGAGACACACATAGATTTCAAAGTTTCGTCCAAGTTGATCTTGGGAGGAGCACATCTAACTTTCAAAGCATCAATATCACAAGACATCCTATCAACACTCTTAGCCAAATCGTCTATTTTGAGTAGTTTTTCCTCTATGGACGCATTGAAAATCTTTTTAGAGTTGATGAACTCTTTGATATTACTCTCTAAATCAGAGGGTAATTTGTTGTGATTTCCATAAATGTTGTTGTAGGAATTGCCATAGTTCTTAGAGGAGTTACTAGGAAAAGGCCTAGGAACATAGTGTCCTCTACAAGCATTGTTGTTGCCAAAATTGTTCCTACCAACAAAATTCACGTCCAAACTAGCGTTGCTACTCTCAATCAAAGAAGATAGTGGCATGTCATTAGGATCTACAGTAGCGTTTCTACTAGCAACCAAATTCATCAATAAGTCCATCTTAGCACTAAGCGATTTAATTTCTTCTATAGCGTGTACCTTTTTGCTAGCACGCTACTTTTCAGTGTGCCACTGAGAGTAGTTGGTCATGATATTGTCTAGGAGTTTTGTAGCGTCTCCTAACGTGATTTCCATGAATGTTCCACCTGAGGCGGAGTCCAAGATATTGCGAGAAGCGAAATTCAAGCCAACGTAAAATATTTGTATAATCATCCACAAACTCAAGCCATGAGCGGGACAATTCTTAATCATATGCTTCATCCTCTCCCAAGATTGTGCAACGTGTTCATGATCAAGTTGCTTGAAATTCATGATATCGTTACGTAGCGAGATCATCTTAGCCGGCGGAAAATACTTGGATATGTAAGCATCTTTGCACTTATCCCAAGAATCGATACTATTTTTAGGCAAAGAAGAAAACCAAGTTTTTGCGCGATCTCGGAACGAGAAACGAAAAAGCTTCAACTTAATCACGTCATTATCCACATCTCTTTTCTTTTGCACATCGCAAAGCTCAATGAAGGTATAGAGATGGGATGGGACATCTTCACTAGGAAGGCCAGAGAATTGCTCTTTCATAACAAGATTCAGCAAAGCTACATTGATTTCATACGATTCCGCACTAGTGGCGGGAGCAATCGGAGTACTAATAAAATCATTATTATTGGTACTCGAAAAGTCGCAAAGTTTGGTGTTTTCAGCCATGATGACTTCAACAAACAAACAAGCACACAAGCAAGCACGAAAACCGGCAAAGGAAAACGGCAAAAAGGCAAAAGGCAAAAGAAAACGGCAAAGGAGAATGGCAAATGAAAATGGCAAATGTGAAATGGGGGAGAGAAAAACGAGAGGCAACTAGCAAAAAAGTAAATGCAAGAGATGAGTTTGTGAGACCTACTTAGATCTCTCCTTCCCCGACAACGGCGCCAGAAATACTTCTGCTACTGCAACAAAAGACCTTCCAATGGCGCCAGAAATAGGAGTGTTGACAGCACCAGGAATCCTTCTGCTACGGCTACGCCTTCAGGGACTTCCTAGGCAAATAAGCAAAGGATTTCCCCCATGGCATTGGAGCCTTGCGTTGGTGTTCCCTCGAAGCGGAAAGGGTGATGTAGCGCAGCGGTGGTAATTATTTCCCTCAGTTTGAGAACCAAGGTATCGATCCAGTGAAGGAGTATCACAAGTGCCCGCACAAGCACAAAAAGCTTGCTCCCAACGATGTGAAGGGGTTGTCAATCCCTTATAGATTGTTTGCCAAGTGAGAACTGAAAGCAACAAAGTAACAAAGCAAAGTAAAAGCAAAAGTGGAAACGATAGGTGTGAATAGACCCGGGGGTCGTAGTGTTTACTAGTGGCTTCTCTCATGAAAGCAAGTAGATGGTGGGTGAACAAATTACTGTCG
This sequence comes from Hordeum vulgare subsp. vulgare, assembly GCF_904849725.1. Taxonomy (NCBI): domain Eukaryota; kingdom Viridiplantae; phylum Streptophyta; class Magnoliopsida; order Poales; family Poaceae; genus Hordeum; species Hordeum vulgare. Next base: position 261,565,400 of record NC_058519.1, on the reverse strand, counting down.
AGCAATTGAGAGAACCGCGCAAAGTCATGACGTCATCTATGGCAATGATTATATCTATAGGCATCACGTCCAAAACAAGTAGACCGATACTTTCTACATCTACTACTATTACTCCACACGTCGACCGCTATCCAGCATGCATCTAGTGTATTATGTCCGGAAGAACAGAGTAACGCCTTAAGCAAGATGACATGATGTATATGGACAATCTCATATCTACGACATAGCCCACCTTGTTACCCTTGATGGCAACTACACGATGTGTGCCTTGCTGCCCCTACTGTCACTGGGAAAGGTCACCACACGGTATGAACCCAAAACCAAGCACTTCTCCCATTGCAAGAATCATAGATATCAAATCATGCATATAAGAAATCAACAAAGTCTCAAATATATATCATAGATAATCTGATCACAAATCCACAATTCATCGGATCTCGACAAACACACCACCAAAGAGGATTACATTGGATAGATCTCCATGAAGATCATCGAGAACTTTGTATTGAAGATCCAAGAGAGAGAAGAAGCCATCTAGCTACTAACTACGGACCCGTAGGTTTGAAGTGAACTACTCACGAGTCATTGTCGGGGCGATGATGTTGATGTAGAAGCCCTCCAACTCCAAAGTCCCCTCCGGCAGGACACCGGGAAGGGTCTCCAGATGAGATCTCGCGGAAACGGAAGCTTGCAGCGGCGGAAAAGTATTTTCGTGGATCCCTTGATTTTTTCCTGTATTTTAGGGAATATGTAGGCAAAGGAGTTAGGCCAGGGGGGCGCCAGGGAGGCCACAAGCGTGCCATCCGCCGCCCCCTGGGGGCGGATGGGGGGCTTGTGGGCCCCCTATAGCCCTCCTGGCTTGGCCCTCAAGCCCCCTGATCTTCTTACGTTCGGGAAAAAATTAATTCGGGGATTTTATTCCGTTTGGACTCCGTTCCAAAATCAGATCTGAAAAAAGCCAAAAACACAGAAAAAACAGGAACTGGAACTTGGCACTGAATTAATAAGTTAGTCCCAAAAAATATATAAAAGGTACATAAAACATCCAAAGATGACAAGATAACAGCATGAAACCATCAAAAATTATAGATACGTTTGAGACGTATCAACCATCATGCTTCATCATTGATCCATTCATGCAACATACCCAAATATTAACTACATCCAATGTTCAAGTATGATAATGGTGTTCCTTAGTTGGTGCTTCATAAGAGAAGATGGAGACTCAAATTGGAAAATTAAAATTTTATAAAGTAGATATATAGGCCCTTCGCAGAGGCAAGCAAAGATTTGTATAGGTGCCACAACTCAAAATGAAAATTTAGAGATGAAATATTTTCGGTGGTATGCTTTTCCCGTCAACGAAAATGACTAAGAGTTTCCAATATCCTCCAGGCTAAACAAATTATAGGCGGTTCTCAAACCGAAAATAAAGTTTATTCCTTTTTCCACCATTCTTTCACACTCCACATCTAGCCGCATCCACGGGTACTGTCCATACCAACACTTTCCAAAGAATATATTATTTGACAACATAAAATAATTTTTATTTTCATTTTGGGACTAGGCATCCCCATTACCGCCATACTCTTGTGCAATGAGGAGCGAATAAACACTCATCTTGAGAATAACCTATTTAGCATGGAAGAAACCGGCCACCCCTCGCCATTTAATGAGCGGTACGAGCACACAAAACCGAAATTTATTTTGAACATTAGAGTTGGCACTTGCAAATTTACTTAGAACAACATTAAAATACCGCATATAGGTAGGTATGGTGGACTCATTCGGCAAAAATTTGGGTTTACGATTTGGATGCACAAGTAGTATTCCCGCTTAGTACAAGTGAAGGCTAGCAAATAGATTGAGAAGTGCCCAACTAAGGAAGAAAAACCATCATAAGCGAACATTAAAAATAACTAACACTGAATAATACAACACAAGTAGGATGTAATTTCATAGCATAAATATTGACTTCGTGTGTATGCATAGGGGATCACAATCCTTAACACTAATCGTCTTAATAACACATAATTACTCGTCAACATAACTCATATATCACTATCTTCATATCGCAAACCTATTGCAAAGAATCAAGTTTAACATGCAATGATCCACACGAAAGTTTTGATTATATCTTCCCTGGATATCTATCACTTTGGGACTAATTTCATTTAAATCAAATTGCAAGTGTAAAGAACAATCTCTCACACAAATATAAGTGAAGAACGAGAGCACAGGTTTCTTTAAAAAAATTAACTCTCAAAATAATATAAGTGAAGCAAGAAAGGATTTCGAAAAAAAATCTACTAACTCTAAAAATAATCTAAGTGAAGCGTAAGAGCAAATTTCTTCAAAATAACAGCACCATCATGCTCAAAAATATATAAGTGTAGCACTAGAGCACTTCGATGGCTCTAAAAAATTGAAGTGAAGCATAAAGAGCGATTCTAACAAATCATAGCATAATTTGGCTCTATCAAATGGGTGTGTCTAGCAAGGTTTATTATGAAAAGTTAATCAGCAATCAAATAATAGGCACATATAATACAAGACATTCCAAGCAAAACTCATAATATTTGGTGAATAAAAATATAGCTCCAAGTAAAAATACCGATGGTTATTAGAAGAAAGAGGGGATGCCTTCCGGGGCATCCCCATGCTTAGTTGATTGGTACACTTTGGATATTATCTTGGGGTGCCATGTGGCATGCCCAAGATTAGGATTTTATCACTCCTTATTCCTTCATCCATCGTGATCTCACCCAAAACATGAAAACTTCAATCACATAAAACTCAACAAAACTTTGGTGAGATCTGTTAGTATAAGAAAACCAAACTTTACTTTAGGTGCTGTTGAAAACCTATTACAATTTTGTTTTTTCATTATACCTACTGTATTTTAACTTTAACATGGCTGATACCCCCGATACAAACCATAGAATCATCAAAACAAGCACATAATCCAAAGAAAACAGAATCTGTCAAAAACAAAACAGTTTGTGAAGACTGGAAATTTACTCATAATTCTTTAACTGCACGAATTCTAGAAAATTAGGAAAACGTAGGGAATTTGGATATAAATGTTATGTAAAAAATTCAGACGCTTTTGATGCTTCTGTGATGTTTAGGATTTTTTCTAGTGGGAGCAAAAGTTTCTATTTTCAACGGGATTAAAGCAACCAACACGCCACATGATCCCAAAGGCTTTACTTGGCACAAAAACTAAATAGAACATAAAAACACAATCTTAACAATATAATAATTGTGAAAACACTCAAGAACATAAAGCAAAAGTTAAAGATTAAAATTTAATCATTGGGTTGCTTCCCAACAATCTTAATAGTAGAATAATTGTGAAAACACTCAAGACGGAGATGGAATGGGCCACCTTGGTCAGGTGATCGACAATGAACCAAATGGAATCATGTCCCCTGCTCGATTGGGGTAGACCCGTGATGAAGTCCATCCCGACCTTGTCCCACTTCCATTCGGACACTTGGCGAGGTTGCAGTAGTCCAGCGGGTTGCTGATGCTCAGCCTTGACACACTGGCATATGTCGCATTTGGCGACATAAGAGTCTATCTCCCTCTTCACGCCATGCCACGAGAACCTTGCCTTGAGGCCTTGGTACATCTTGTTTCCTCCATGGTGAATAGAATATGGAGTGTCGTGTGCTTATTCCAAGATCAGATTCTTGAGCTCAGATTTTTAGCGTACACAAATGTAACGACTAAGATGCGACCCTTTCCTATTTTGGGGGGAGGCCTCAAAAGGGAAAGGGGCGCATCTAAACGTTTCGCAAGCGAGGTAATCATAACATTACATAAGTGAAAGAGTGACATGTAGGGCATACACTTGCCATCTGATAAGAGTATAGCAATAAGCTTACAGACACACATTATTCAGACCATAGTTTAGTCCCGCTACGGACAACATGAAACAAGTAAAACTATGACATCCCGCATGTTGGCCCACGATCACGGCCACGACCTGAGTCGTCCGGATATTTCACGTACAGTCGGCCAAAGTCCTCATCGAACTCCCACTTTAGCTGGTTGTCATCAGGATCTCCTGCGTCGGGCGTACCTGTACCTGTTGGTGTTTGTAGTAATCTGTGAGCCACGGGGACTCAGCAATCGAATGACCTTGGTATCGAATCTAGCCAAGTTATTGGGTGAGGAAGATAAAGTGTTTGTGTTTGGAGCAACCTAAGCATATATGGTGGCTACCTTACGATGGTTAGACTAATCATATGGGGGTCTGCAGGTTGATCACTAAGTGATCCTGAACACCTACTTACGTCAAAGATACCCCCACCGTGTTCTCGATCGGAGAGCAATCTCCGAAAGAGACAGTCATGGCTACGCACACAGTTGGTAGTTTTATTAGAGTTACTTCAAGTTATCTAGAACCGGATGTTAACAAAATATCCAGATTTGCCGCATAACCGTGGGCACGGGTTTCCGAAAGATTAAACCCTGCAGGGGTGCTCCAACTAGTCCATCACAAACTACCACGGGCCGCAAAGTAGTCCTCTATCAAGAAACTCATGATCACGTCGGATTCCTTAGAGGAAAACCTCAACTTTGAGGAGACCCAAAGTTTCACCGGAATCCCTATACGCAAGATATATCGCTAAGGTAAGACAAATCTAGGAGGACCTCCCGTCGTGTCGACGACCCCGATAAGAGTCGCGTATCTCAGTCTCAGGACATGACGGATGAGCGATGGTTACCACGCGAAAACACCGAGTTGCCCCGGGAAGCGTTAATAAGCTGCTCTGGGTTGGACCAACACTCATGAGGAGTACTGGCCCGGGTTGTTGATTAAATCCTCGGGGTAGCTACTCCCTATGCAAATTATTGTTAGGTTATTAGCAGATTAAAAACCAATGTTGGGTCCTGCCAGACAAGCCTTAAGACTACACGATTTATCAATGGGGTCCCCATAACTACCCCGAACGTGTTAGGAGCGATCAATTATGGAATCAATGAAACTAAGGCGGCAACAATGGAACAAATCACCCGGCAAAAGGCTAGGCCTTCCATTATATACCAAGTGTATAGGTGCATTAATTAAATAGTAGTTTAATCATAATGGTATCAAAATACCCATGTTATCACATGGGACAGCTGACACCTACAACTAGCAAAGCTACTCGTTAGAGGTTGAGCAAGCCTAGTTAGCCAATCAACATTTGCTATGAGAGGGAGGTGTTTGGGGTTCATGGCAAAGATAGGTGGTATTTATATCAAGTGGTAGGCAGCGGGCATGTAACGAAGGAAATGTGATTCTAAGCACAACAAAGCTAGATACGGTGTCAAGGTCACGGTCATCTTGCGTGTGATGTCTTCAGCTTGGAACTGCTCTTGATCTTCCTGCACGTACTCTCCAGAATCCACGTACTCGCTGTCCGTTCCCGATGCTACCCATGATAAGATAACACCCAATGAACTTCGCAAAAACATAATGCAGCAACCAATATGATGCATTTGTGAAGAAGGAAGCATGTTGCACTATTCTAGTCACTCTCATATGCCTTTGTTGAGTTAATTGAATTCTGAACAGAACCTCATATTAAGTTATATTTACATGCATCAATATGGCATGACTATGTACATCACGAGAAAACGATGCAAAAACATATAAAGAACGTAGAGAACTGAGTCACGGTTCAACCGGAAACTACAAGACAAGTTTCAAAGGCCTACGGTTCAAATCAGCCACAAACACACTCTAATGGGCACCCACTGGTGTAACCAGGTTGCCACATGATCAAGCAACAGATTATAAGTGGGGTGGTGCATGGGAACACACCGCACCATCAACAATGCCCACACAAGCTTCAATACAATACAAACATACAATTTGTTTTCAAGAGCAACATAGCAGTTTGTCTACAAGATCTAAAGTAGCTACAACCCCCTAAATTACTCAAACAAGGCATGAAACTATTGCCATTCAAAAGCTCTACAACACTGTACAAGAAGCTAATGCCAAGGAATCACCCATGATTAGATCTATAGACACTAATTTGGACAAAATATCACAGTTTTTGGGAATTAGTGAAAATCATAGATTTTCACCAGCTGCTTTTGCTCTAAAGCATTTTGGCAGCCTACAAAATGATATCTACAGGAAGTGTATAAGCATGAAATTTAACAGGGAGCTAAACAAACATAAAATCTCACAAACATTAGTTTGTTTCATGAGCTAATTCCCAACACAGGAGCTAATTCACACAAGACAACACGGGAAGAAAGTAACTCTAGAATCCTAGACTTAGTGAAAATCACAGGGTTTCACAAATCTAACATTTTCAACCAAGTGTCCACTTTGACAAGGCATACTAGGTGCATACGAACCCTAGGTACAAATGAAAGTCCCATCCTGTAGAGGGGTTCACCCACTCACATTCCATCAAGGAATCATCCATAAAGGGCCAAAGCACCACCTAATGTAAAGCTCTAAACATGGCATCACATCAGAAAATAACAGTTTTATGAACTTGCTCTAAAGTGAAATTTGACCGCACCAATGGATTCCTGGGATGATTCTACCCCAAATCCATATATGATATACATGTACTTGCATGTAACAACAAAGACCAAAGCTAGCTCGAAAACTCACTAAGAATCCTATAAGCTACAAATGACTATCCTCACATGTGGAAACTATCACAATGATTTCATCTACACATGCACATACTTTGGGGACTCCGAATTACTAGTCGAGAATCGCCGTGCTTTGTGATCCCAGAGATCAATGCTCACCGAACACAGATACCGAATAAAAGATGCTTACATCCAAGTACCGATTATTACAACACATGACCGAATGGTCAAGTTCACAAGACAGAGCCTAAGGCCAAATCAATCAGATACACTAATAACGGAAAGCAAAGGGCTAAACGGGTGTCCATGCCATCAAGCCTACACGGACCGGCATTCTGACGTGGAAGCGTCGTAGTTCGGAGGGGCGTCTCTGAAGACATACTCATCACCAAACTCTAGTCCTTCCATGTGTGGTCAATAATATAACCAGTGGCAAGCCAATGAGTACTTTGAATGTACTCGCAAACGAAAGTGAAGGATAACAATATCATGCATCTTTAGTGTAACTCATTTGGGTGGAATGATCATGAATATGCATCAAGTTAAAGGATTACTTTTGAAGAACAGGTTACATATATCAATATATCCGTCGACGACTGAACCATCCGGGTTCATCCTATATGCCAAGTCACCGAACTTGGTCATATCATTGCTATCATAGCAACACCTTTCTCATCACCACACACACACACATTCAAACACACTTGGTTTATGCGGAAACAACTGGACGTAGTTTAAGCAGGATTACCCAACTATCCTTGACCGTGGACACGACTATTCGAATAGTTTACACTCTGGAGAGGTAGTACGCTGGACCCACGAGATCCGGGAAACTTCCGTGTCATCCACGACTCGCGGTATATCACATACCTGAGGTAAGTACCCGATCAATGCCTTTCCCCTGACCATACTAGACAAAGAGATCCACTCGAATGGTACCCAACCCACATATTGTATGTCTTATGAGCACCAACTCTGGATTGTACCAACCATGCGGGGACCAACGGTGTGACTGGAACTCATAAAAATGGCATAGTCGTCCTACCCGGCACGACCCCATCATGAGAGTGACCACACATCACTCCCGCCACTAGTAATGTGGCTCTTTGCTAGCACTGACCAGAGTAATTAACATAGCCCCGTCCCATATGGGGTAACGTGGTCGTACTGGTAAGGCTGGGACGGTCGACACATCATAAATCTATTCCCATTTCCGAAACCATACTCACACAAATACCGGGTGCATCACTTCACCAAAAGTGAGCACCTGACTCATCATCACCCTCGGGCATTAGTGGCACCCTACGGGGTTTAAGTAAACTCTTGCTTTATGTCAACAACATGCTCTCGATAATACTACTTCTATCTTTACTTGTCAACATGGTACTAGCATGACCCTCAAGGGGTAGAGTCAAGCTCAATGCAGGTGCTCCAGGGGAGCCTTCGGTAAAATCATATCAAATGATTACCGGCACTTATGATCATATGGAACGGAAATACTTGCTATTTTAACATGCAAAGTAACATATGCTCAATCATGGTCAAAGGGCTGCTTGCCTTGGTCAGCTAAGTATCCGGTGTCTTCGAGGTCTTCTGCTCTGATTCCCTCGTCACACGGATTTTTTATCGTCGATAAACAGTAAATAAGAAATAGCTCACATAGAAACAGACCAGAAAGTCATTTTAAAAATGTTCTTTATTACTCATAAATCTAAGGTATCATTTAAAAAATAATTGCCTTAGTCTTCCTTGAAGGAATATTTTTGAAATCACCAAACAGAAGCAAAACTATTTCAATTTAATCCTTTTTATTAATATAAAATAGAATAGTTGTTGGAAAATGCATTCAAACATATTATTAAATACTAAACTTTTTTAGAAGAATAATAGTGGAAGAATTATATTTTTATACTGGTTCAATGTTTTTATAAAAATCTTAGAAACCAGGGTTTCAAATTAAATGAAAAACAGGCTAACTCCCGGCCTGGCTCGGCCCAGAGCTGGGTTGGCCCATGGCCAGCCGACAGCCTGCCCAGGCACGCGCGCCGTTAGGTTTGAACTTGACATGCGGGGCCTTGTGGCCAGCGGCCGATGTCAGCACGGTGGAGGAGGCTGGGCCACCGACAGGTGGGGCACATCTGTCGGGGTCGTCTCCTACCTCCGGCCAGAGAGGAGGAGGAGGACGCCGACAATGTTGCCGACGCGCTCATGCCCCAACGAGCACAGGAATGGGTTCACCTTGCTATCGCCTACCTGCTGGTGGACGTGGCGGAGGAGTTTCGGGAGGTGGTCGAGGGGGTGGCTAGAGACACGGAAAAGCTCGGGCGAGTTGGGGGAAAGCTTCCTGGGATCGAAGGAGTTAGTTTGGTGGGTCGAGGGGCGCACGAGCCGTCGTGTAGCCGGAGATCGACCGGAGCTCCGAGGCAGAGGGGCCTCGGTCGATCTCGAGCACCGGGGCTCTGCTGGTTTGCTGTGGTGGCTAGGGAGGTACTAGTTATCGTGGTAAAGCTATTTGAGGGGTGCTGGAGCGAGGGCGAGCGCTATTTATAGGCCTGCGACGGTGAGCAGATTCGGGAGCGCCGGTGACTCACTGTGGTGCGCATGGGGGTGCAGAGAGAGGCTGGGGTCGAAACCACGGTCTCAGGACGTGGTTTTCGCCTTCCAGAACCATCAGCAGCAAAGAGAGAGAGGGGGGAGTCGAGCACTTGTGGCCGCGCGACCTTGGCCGGTTCTGGTGCGCGCAGGCACGCATCGCGCGAGCTCTAGCGTGGGAGAGGAGGGGCCCTCAGGCTTGCTCGATGCAGAAGGGTTGTCGGGGAAGAGGTTGGACATCTCGGGGGAGGCTGGAACTGGCCGAGGGCGTCGCCCCAACTCGGTGACTACTTCTAGCGCGCCTAAAGCACAGTTTTGGCATGCCACGGCATGCTGGTGCGCTTTGAGGCACTTTGGACGTGTCTAGCATGGCCTGGCAATATCTGGGGGTGTGTCTAGCCGTTTGGTTCTTGCGGGAGCTTCAGTTGGTCAAAGGAGGCAAGAAATACTGGTGCTGTCAGTCATGAACTGAGATCTAAATTGGGATTTTTGCCCTTTCCACTTTGATTTAGTGAGGGGCCAGTTCACTAGGGTTAGACACACGTGCTGGCCACTTAATCTATGAGTTTGAAGTGAAGGGGTTTGGTTTAGCTGTGGCTAAGGTGGATTTTTCCTATCTGTCAAAAGGTGTTCGACACTGGCTTAAGGGGGTTGCACCCCACCACTGGTGCTGCAACTTAATAGGTTTGGGTTTGGTGGTAAACCTTGGTGTCTCACCAAATTTGAGCTCCAAAGGACAAGTTTAGCTTTGTAAACTTGAAAACAGTCCAATATGACCAGATCTGTCCCTTCCAAAGGGAGTGTGGGCAAACTAAGTCCCACAAATCCCATTTTTGGTGTGGAGCCCTCATTTGAGGTATTAGGCAGTCCTGCAAAGTTTCAGCATCATTGGACAAACTTTGCTATGTAGAGTTGCTCTAACTTGATTCTGGACACACAGGGTTTGTGGGTTGTTTGGAGTCTTTGTTCACCTCTGATCAAGGAGAAACTTTATGTGGACACCAAACAATACTTAGGGATATCACTCAAATTTTCTAGGGATTAATTGAGAATATTTCCTTTGGAAATATTTCAAAATGCCAAAACAGACACGAATAGCTTTCATAGTTTTATTCAATAAATATAATATAAAACGGGGTTTAAAATCCTATATATGGAAAATATATGTCCTTATGATCCTCTCTAAATTTAATCAGATTTTGCTAAAGCAGAAAAGTATTTTTCCATGATGGGATACCAATTGTGGCCTTAGAAATGGACAGGTTATTTAATTAGGAAAATAATCACAAAAATAATTATTTTTGTGGTTTTGAAATATAAAGATAGGTAAAAATCAGATTACCAGATATGAGTAGAAGCACTGCTTGCTATCAAGGACATGTAGTGCAACTCAAGGTGGATTTACTTTGGTCAGAAATAAGCAAGGATTTTTTGAAATCAGTATAATACCAAAGACTTTTAGGGTTTTAAAACCTCACATGATCAAGCATACACGCATACAAGGTCAATCATGGCACTCTCATCATTAGTTTTGAAAAAGTTTTTAACAAGCTCAGAATTTCACAATACAGACAAGTGATAGCAAAAACAGGGTGTGACAGACCTATCCCCCTTACAACAATCTCATCCCCGAGATTCCTAAGCTAGGTGCTAAAAAGGTTTGGAAACTCAGATCGGAGATAGTCTTCACGCTCCCATGTAGCTTCGGCTTCGGTGTGGTTGCTCCATTGAACTTTGAAATGCTGTATATTACGACTCCTGGTGCATCTTTCTGCTTCATCCAGTATGCGAATGGGCCTCTCGCGGTAGGTGAGATCAGACTGAAGGTCAATGGCGTGGTGATCAATGTCCTTGTAAGGATCGGAACGACTTGGCGCTTGGATACACTTCCGAAGTTGTGACACGAGGAAAACGTTGTGCACACCCGAAAGTTCTGGGGGTAACTCCAACTGATAAGCGACCTCTCCGCGCCTTGCCGTGATCTTAAATGGCCCAATGAACATTGGAGCGAGTTTCCCCTTGACGTGGAAAAGCTTGGTTCCCTTGAGAGGTGTGACATGGAGGTATACTAGGTCTCCGAGATTGAACTCCACATCCCTGCGGGGAGAGTCCGCATAACTCTTTTGTCGTGACTTGGCTGCTTTTAGATTTTCTTGGACTAGTTGCACCTTCTCTTCTTCCCAGTGCAAAACTTCTGGTCCAAAAATTAGCTCATCTCCGGTTTCAGACTAGTGGAGCGGGGTGCGGCATTTCCATCCGTACAGTACTTCGAACCGGGCCATCTGGAGACTGGACTGGTAGCTGTTGTTGTACGAAAACTCAGCGAACAGTAGACAGTCTTCCCATTTGGCTCCGTGCGCTAGGACGCATGCGCGCAACATATCTTTGAGTTTCTGATTCACCCTTTCCGTATGTCCTCCCGTTTGCAGGTGGAAGGCGGTGCTAAAAGAGATCTTGGTACCGCGGGCCTCTTGAAGTTTCCTCCAACACCTTGAGGTGAACTGTGTGCCTCGGTCAGATACAATCCCCTTAGAAACTCCACGAAGGCTTACTATGCGCTCGATATAGAGACTAGCCAACTTGTTCCCGTCATAAGTGGTGTTGACAAGGATGAAATGGGCCAGTTTGGTCAAATGGTCGACAACAACCCATATCGAGTTATGGCCCTTGCTAGACCTTGGTAATCCAGTAAGAAAATCCATCCCTTCCTTGTCCCACTTCCATTCTGGCAGCTTGAGAGGTTGTAGCAGCCCTGCAGGTCGCTGATGCTCAACCTTAACTTGCTGACACACAATGCACCTGGCCACATACATCGCAATCTCCCTCTTCATGCCCTGCCACCAGAATCTTCCTCGGAGATCTTGATACATCTTGGTACCACCGGGGTGAATGGAGTAGGGTGTATCATGTGCTTCCCGCAGGTTTAAATCCTTGAGTTCAGCCTTGTTGGGTACGCATAAACATTTCCCAAACCACACCACTCCTTGATCATCCTCCAATAATCCTGGGGCCTTGCCTTCTTGAATCTTCTTCTTGATACCTTCAATGCTCTTGTGACCCTTCTGGGCTCCCTTGATGTGGTATTCCAGCGTGGGTTTGACTTCGAGGTTATCTAGGAATGTAGATTCCACTAGTTCCAACCCGAAGTTCTCCAATTCTTCATATAAGGCAGGTTGCCTTTCGTTAAGCATGACGTTTAAGGTGCTGGTCTTCCGCCTCAAGGCATTAGCCACTACGTTTGCCTTACCGGGGTGATATTGAATGTTGAGTTCGTAGTCCTTGATTAGCTCCAACCATCTCCGATGCCTCATATTCAATTCCCTTTGGGTGAAGATATACTTTAGACTCTTGTGGTCAGTGTATATTTCACATCGTTTCCCCAGAAGGTAATGTCGCCATGTCTTGAGAGCATGCACTACAGCTGCCAACTCGAGATCATGGGTGGCATAGTTCTCCTCATGCGGGCGCAGTTGCTGTGACAAGTATGCCATGACTCTGCCATCCTGCATTAGAACCCCACCTAGCCCGGTCCTTGATGCATCGCAATATATCACGAACTCCTTGCTGATATCTGGAGTGGCCAATACTGGGGTAATGGTTAGCCTCATCTTCAACTCTTGGAAGCTTGCTTCACATTCCGGCGTCGATTCGAACTTCTTGCCTTTCTTCAAGAGCTGAGTCATAGGTCGCGCGACGCGGGAGAATCCTTCTACGAACTTGCGGTAATAACCTGCGAGTCTGAGGAAGCTCCTAACTTTCTTCATGTCGATTGGCGATTCCCAGTTGGTTACCGTGGTAATTTTAGAGGGATCAACTGCCAATCCACTTGCTGTCATGGTATGACCCAGGAATCCAACTTCGTACCAAAACTGGCATTTGCTGAACTTCGCACACAGTTGGTGCTCTCGAACCTTTTCCAATACTAACCTCAAATGTTGCTCATGCTCTTCTTCAGACTTGGAAAAGATTAATATGTCATCAATGAATACGACGACAAACTTGTCCAGGTATTCCATGAAGACCTTATTCATGAGGTACATGAAGTACGCTGGGGCATTCGTCAATCCAAAGGATATGACCGTGCATTCGTACAGACCGTATTGGGTCACAAATGACGTCTTCGGTATGTCTTCGGGTCGAATCTTTAGTTGGTATTATCCAGATCGGAGGTCGATCTTGGATAATACCTTGGCTCCACTTAGTTGGTCGAACAAGTCTTCGCTCTCGGGGAGTGGGTACTTGTTCTTGATCGTGGCCTCATTGAGAGAACGGTAATCGACGCAAAGCCGGATTGTCCCATCCTTCTTGGACACGAAGAGAACAGGGGATCCCCAAGGTGACGCACTCGGACGAATAAACCCTTTCCAGAGTTGCTCATCCAGTTTCTTCTTCAACTCTGCTAGCTCTTCAGATCCCATCATGTAAGGCTTCTTATAGATAGGCCTTGATCCGGACATGAGTTTGATGATGAACTCGATGTCTCGGTCAGGAGGCATCCCCTGATAGGCTCTTAACTCATGGCACTCGGGAAAGACGTCCGGGTATTCACAGACTATTGGCACTTGGTCGAGTCCTTCCTGTGATAGGCTCTTAACTCATGGCACTCGAGCGGGTACTGGCTCAGAGACATACTTGACTTTGACCCCTTGGTCACTTGTCATGGTAATGGCCTTGTTAGCACAGTCCAAGATATTCTGATGCTTGGCCAACCAGTCCACGCTGAGGATTACTTCTAGGCCTTACGACTTAAGCACAATGAGATCCGCTGAGAAGCTCGTCCCATTGATAACTATCCCGACCTTCCTACACCCAAGGTTGGTCCTCAAAACTGCTCCTGGGGTTTGAATTGCCATATGCCCATGAAGCAGGGTAGGTTCTAGACCACACTTTTCCACAAACTTTTGCGTAACAAAATAATGTGAAGCACCACAATCAAACAATATTGTTGCTAGGGTAGAGTTGACGAGGAACGTACCCAGAATGCAGTCCCGATCTTCCTGTGCCTCTTCTGCAGAAATGTGATTAATCTGCCCCTTGTTGTGATACTGCTGATTGCGGGGAGCCTGGTTCCTGCCTCGTGCTCCTTGGCCTGGATTTGGCGCATTGGGGTACAGAGCATCGGGTTTCTTGTTGGGGCACTGCCTGGAATAGTGCCCTGTTTGTCCACACCCGAAACAGGTTACTTGTGCTGGAAGGTTGGTCTTGCCCCCACCGATGTTTGGCGGAGTGCTTGCTGGCTTGGCGTTGACTTGCTGCTGAGGTTGGTAATTTTGGCGAAATGTCGGATGCTTGTATTGTTGCTGCTGATAGTTGGGTCTTGCTGGGGCTGACTGCCATGGTCGTGGTTTCGAGCTAATCGGTCCTCCACTACCCATTAGCTTGTGCTTACGGGTGTCATCCATTGCATGAGGCTTATCTTCCAACATAAGAGCCTTATTAACCAGGTCACTGAAGGTCCGGAATTCACAAACAACCAGCTAATACTGGAGTGACTACTGCAGTCCTTCCATAAAGCGTTCCACTTTGGCACCCTCTGTGCTGACATCTTCACGTGCATATCTTGATAGGAGGTAGAACTTCTGCAAATACTCCTTGACAGATCCACTACCTTGCCTTAAGGCTCGGAATTCCCGCTTCTTAATGGTCATCATTCCTGGGGGAATGTGAGCGGCGCGGAATCCATCCTTGAACATTGCCCAAGTGATGACTTGCCCGGCTCGCATGATCCAAAATCCGTCCCACCAGGTTCTGGCTGTGCCTCCGAGACAGTGAGTTGCATAGAGGACTTTCTCATTGTCATCGGTGCACTTGACCAACACGAGAAGGTCTTCAATAGTGTGGATCCAGTCATCAGCATCCAAGGGTTCAGTCATCTACGTGAATATGGGTGGCGTAGTCCGCATAAACTTAGAGAGAGTTGAGCGACCGTTGCCATTCCTGTTCTGCGGCGGATGGTTCACCAAGGTTTGAGCCAGCTACCGGATAGCGGCATTGTTGGCTTGACGCTCTTCTCGAAGAGCCTTAAGGAACTCAGCCATGGTCAAGCTTTCAGGGGGAGATGGTGGCGGTGGAACATCGTCTTGCAGCACGTGGTGATCTCCCCCTTGAGCTTCCCCTCCGGTTCCCCGCTGCTGTCCTGAAGAGGCAGAGCCGGGGTTGCCGAAGGTGCTGTTGCGAGTTGCGTTCACCATCCTGTCAAGGAAGCAAACATGTCAATTTTTGCCAAACTGGTTGTACTCGAAAGGGATGACGTTCTAGTAAAGATGGGGTCTGGTGTCGTGCTAGTGTGCAGGATTTTTAATAAATGGTTTTGAAAACAACTACTGCATTAAATTTAGAACAAGTGATGTAGTCACTCACAAGCTGCATAAGGCAGAATGCAACTTGCATCCAACAGGTTCACACAACGTCCGAGGTCATAAAATCCTGATACAAGAACTCCTATGCTCGGAATCCTACGCTGCTAAGTGATCGACTACGTGGTCTCATAAGCTGGCTCTGTGGAATCTTCGTCTATTTGTTCCTCTCTATCTTCATCTTCATTAGTGCTTCCCTTCCTTGAGGGAGTAGGGGAAGGAAGCGGACCATCTTGATATCTCTTGGTTGGCGAGGTAGCGAAGAGTTCGGTGTACTCTTCTGCGGTTAAGCGACGACTCGGAAGAGGAACGGCCTAAAGCGGGGGTATTCCTCCTCGGAAAGCAAAGCCAGGTGATATTACATGTGCTCCTTCTTTCTTCACCTTGCGGTTCTTCATCTTCTCCATATGAAATAGGTCCTTGACTTGGTGCAGCTCTTGGCGGATCCTAGTCGACTCCTTGATGAAAAGATGCGTCAAGGTTTCTGAGGAGAGACTAAAGTAGGTCTGAAACCTTAATGGCATTCCGTCCTCGGATGAGGGGTTGAGTGTCCAACTCCCGTCTACCTTATCTTTAACGAAAGGTAGGTGACGTGTAGCTGGCTCGTCCGCCATCTCGGGAAGGATGTCGCGGAGTCGCACGAGTGCCTCTCGTGCTGCAGTCTCTACGATCAACATCAGGTCCTCCATCTGTGGCCCTTCAAAGAACCAGCTAGTTGGGGAGTCGTTAGCCTTCACTATCACGTCCACGTGATACTCCTTGGTGTCGGTGTTGACCCAGTGTTCATGGTAAAGGAAGAAGGCTGTGCGACGCACTTGACACATCTCGAGGCTATCACTCAAGAGCAGAGGAAAGCCCGTTTCTAGAAGCATCTTGGGTAAGGCGGCAATCTACAAGGTGTAGAGGAGAGGGTTAGAAATATGTAGTGGGTGCGGTTCTCTGATCAATCTTATGTGCACTAATCGTTTCGGCTATCGTCCATGCTACCTAAGGCTTCCTATAGTCAGGATTGCTCTGATACCAGCTCTGTGGGGACTCCGACTTATTAGTCGAGAATCTCCGTGCTCAGTGATCCCAGAGATCAATGCTCACCGAACACAGATACATAATAAAAGTCTTACATCCAAGTACCGATTATTACAACACATAACCGAAGGGTCAAGTTCACAAGACAGGGCCTAAGGCCAAATCATTTGGATACACTAATAGCGGAAAGCAAAGGGCTAAACGGGTGCCCATGCCATCAAGCCTACACCGACAGGCATTCTGACTTGGAAGCGTCCTAGTTCTCAAGGGCGTCTAAAACTAGTACTCATCCCCAACCTCCGGTCCTTCCATGTCTTGTCAATAACATAACCAGTGGCAAGCCAATGAGTACTTTGAATGTACTCGCAAACAGCCCATGATATAATCAACGAAAGTGAAGGATATCAATATCATGCATCTTTAGTGCAACTCATTTGGGTGGAATGATCATGAATATGCATCAAGTTAGAGGATTACAGTTGAAGAACAGGTTACAGATATCAATATATCCGTCGAGGGCTGAACCATCCGGGTTCACCCTATATGCCAAGTCACCGAACTTGGTCATATCATTGCTATCATAGCAACACCTTTCTCATCACCACACACACACACATTCACACACACTTCGTTTATGCGGAAACAACTGGACATAGTTTAAGCAGGATTACCCAACTGTCCTTGACCGTGGACACGACTATTCAAATAGTTTACACTCTGCAGAGGTAGTAAGCTGGACCCACGAGATCCGGGAAACTTCCTTGTCATCCATGACTCGCGGTATATCACATACCCGAGGTAAGTACCCGATCAATGCCTTTCCCCTAACGATACTAGAAAAAGAGATCCACTTGATTGGTACCCAGCCCACATGTTGTATGTCTTACGAGCACCAATTCTGGACTGTACCAACCATGGGTAGACCAACGGTGTGACTGGAACTCATAAAAATGGCATAGTCGTCCTACCCGGCATGACCCCATCACGAGAGTGACCACACATCACTCCCGCCACTAGTAATGTGTCTCTTTGCTAGCACCGACCAGAGTAATTAACATAGCCCCGTCCCATAAGGGGTAACGTCGTCGTACTGGTAAGTTTGGGATGGTCGACACATCATAAATCTATTCCCATTTTCAAAACCATACTCACACAAATACCGGGTGCATCACTTCACCAAAAGTGATCACCTAACTCATCATCACCCTCGGGCATTAGTGGCACCCAACGGGGTTTAAGTAAACCCTTGCTTTATGTCATCAACATGCTCATGATAATACTACTTCTATCTTTACTTGTCAACATGGTACTAGCATGACCCTCAAGGGGTAGAGTCATGCTCAATGCAGGTGCTCTAGGGGAGCCTTCGGTAAAATCATATCAAATGATTACCGGCACTTACAATCATATGCAATGGAAATACTTGCTATTTTAACATGCAAAGTAACATCTACTCAGTCTTGGTCAAAGGGCTGCTTGCCTTGGTCAGCTAATTATCCGGGGTCTTCGAGGTCTTCCGCTCCGATTCCTTCGTGACACGGATTTTCTATCATCGACAAAATAATAAATAAGAAATAGCTCACACAGAAACAGACCACAAAGCCATTTTAAAAATGTTCTTTATTACTGATAAATATAAGTTATCATTTTAAAAATAATTGCCTTAGTCTTCCTTGAAGGAATATTTTTGAAATCACCAAACAGAAGCAAAACTATTTCAATTTAATCCTTTTTATTAATATAAAATAGAATAGTTGTTGGAAAATTCATTCAAACATATTATTAAATACTACACATTTTTAGAATAATAAAAGTGGAAGAATTATATTTTTATACTGGTTAAATGTTTTTATAAAAATCTTAGAAACCAGGGTTTAAAATTAAAAGAAAAACATGCTAACTCCCGGCCTGGCTCGGCCCAGAGTTGGGCTGGCCCATGGCCAGTCGACAGCCTACCCACACCCGCGCGCCGTTAGGTTTGAACCTTACGCGCGGGGCCCTGTGGTCAGCGACCGAGGTCAGCGCGGGGAGGAGGCTGGGCCACCGACAGGTGGGGCACACCTGTCGGGGTCGTCTCCTACCTCCGGTCAGAAAGGAGGAGGAGGACGCCGACGAGGTTGCCGACGCGCTCATGCCCCAACGAGCACAGGAATGGGTTCACCTTGCTGTTGGCTACGTGCTAGTGGTCGAAACAACGATGGGGAGGGAGGGGTTCGCCGGCGATGAGGAGGCCGTGGCAGATGAGTTTCAGGAGGTGGTCGAGGGGGTGGCTAGAGACACGGAAAAGCTCGGCCGAGTTGGGGGAAAGCTTCCTAGGATCGAGGGGGTTAGTTTGCTGGGTTGAGGGGCGCAGGAGCCGTCGTGTAGCCAGAGATGGACCGGAGCTCCGAGGCGGAGGGGCCTTGGTCGATCTCGAGCACCGGGGCTCTGCTGGTTTGCTGGGGTGGCTAGGGAGGTACTAGTGATCGTGGTGAAGCTATCTGAGGGGTGCTGGATCGAGGGGGAGGGCTATTTATAGGCCCGCGATGGTGAGCAGATTCGGGAGCGCCGGTGATTCACCATGGCGCGCATGGGGGTGCAGAGAGAGCCTGGGGTCGAAACCACGGTCTCAGGACTTGGTTTTGGACTGCCCGAACCATCTGCAGCAGAGACAGAGAGGGGGGAGTCGAGCATTCGTGGCCGCGCAACCTTGGCCGGTTCTGGTGCGCGTGGGCACACGTCGCGCGAGTTCTAGCGTGGGAGAGGAGGGGCCCTGAGGCTTGCTCGACGCAGAAGGGTTGTCGGGGAAGAGGTTGGACATCTCGGGGGAGGCTAGAACTGGCCGAGGGCATCGCCCCCACCTCGGTGACTCCCTGTAGCACGGCGAGAGCGCAGTTTTGGCATGCCACGGCATGCTGGTGCGCTCGGAGGCACTTTGGACGTGTCTAGCATGTCCTGGCACTGGATGGGGCTGTGGCTAACCGTTTGGTTCTTGTGGGAGCTTCAGCTGGTCAAAGGAGGCAAGAAATACTGGTGTTGTCAGTCAAGAACTGAGATCTAAATTCGGATTTTTGGACTTTCCACTTTGAACCAGTGAGGGGCCAGTTGACTAGGTTTAGACACAGGTGCTGGCCACTTAATCTATGAGTTTGCAGCAAAGAGGTTTGGTTTAGCTGTGGCTAAGGTGGCTTTTTCCTATCTGTGAGAAGGTATTCGACAGTGGCTTAAGGGGGTTGCACCCCACCACTGGTGCTGGAACTTAACAGGTTTGGGTTTGGTGGTAAACCATGGAGTCTCACCAATTTTGAGCTCCAAAGGACAAGTTTAGCTTTGTAAACTTGAAAACACTCCAATATGACCAGATCTGTCCCTTCCAAAAGGAGTGTGGGAAAACTAAGTCTCACAAATCCCATTTTTGGTGTGGAACCCTCATTTGAGGTATTAGGCACTCCTGCAAAGTTTCATCATCATTGGACAAACTTTGCTATGTAGAGTTGCTCTAACTTGATTCTGGATAGACAATGTTTTTGGGTTATTTGGGGTCCTTATTAACATGTGATCAAGGAGAAACTTTATGTGGACAACCAACAAGGCTTAGGGATATCACTGAAATTTTCTAGGGATTTATTGAGAATATTTCCTTGGGAAATATTTCAAAATGCTAAAATAGACAGGAATTGCTTTCATAGTTTTGTTCAATAAATATAATATAAAATGGGGTTTAAAATCCTATGTATGGAAAATATATGTCCTTCTGATCCTCATTAAATTTAATCAGATATTTCTAAAGCAGAAAAGTATTTTTCCATGATGGAATACCAATTCTCGCCTTAGAAATGGACACGTTATTTAATTAGGAAAATAATCACAAAAATAATTATTTTTGTGGTTTTGAAATATAAATATAGGTAAAAATCAGATTACCAAATATGAGTAGGAGCACTGCTTGCTATCAAGGACATGTTGTGCAACTCAAGGTGGTTTTACTTTGGTCATAAATAAGAAAGCATTTTTGGAAATCAGTATATATAATACCAAAGACTTTTAGGGTTTCAAAACCTCACATGATCAAGCATACAAGCATACAATGTAAATCATGGCACTCTCATCATTAGTTTTGAAAAAGTTTTTAACAAGCTCGGAATTTCACAATACAGACAAGTGATAGCAAAAACAGGGTGTGACACATACACTAGGAAAAGAACAACCTATCTAGGTATAACATGGACTCACTAACATGCTCACACTAACATATAGAAATGTGGTCATCCACACACACACACACAGATGTGCAACACATACACACGCACATGTATATGTGGACTCACACCACACACACCTACACCTATACACACACAAGGGATTACTCACCCACATACACACATAGAAGAGTCACCCAACACATATATGTGGAGATACACACATGTATGTGTTTGTGCACACTTGCACAAGTGTGTGTGTGCAAACACATGCACACATCCACACATATCTCCACCTACACCCGAGGGGACTCGAACCCACGACGCTGGCGGAGGCGGCCGACTCTGTTGCCACTGCGCTAAGATAAGTGAACTTAATAGAGAGGGGGGTGGTGCTCTTTTGAGAAGCCCCCCTGCTCTACCTGCAACTAATGCGGCCGGAACAGGGGAGAACGCCGGCGGCTCTCAAGTGAGTAATCCCTACGGCGACTACCACGCGGGGAAGGAGGGAACCCCAGGGGTTCCATTCCCGGGGCTAGCTAACTGGGAGGAGCCCCACTGCGATGGCTCGACGGTGTGGCTATCCTACTGCGACGACGGTGACGGCAGAGGCCTACGACAAGGCTAAGCGCGACAGGAGGCTCTACACGCGGGGGAAGAAGAAGGAGGAGGTGCTGGCGCTCACCCTAACGCGACGAGGAGGAGGAACGGCTCGACGAAGAGGAAGAAGAGGCGAGGCGACGGCGACGCTCTGCTCCACTCCGTCCCTGACGAAGACGGTGAGGAGGGGCCAACAGAGGAGGGGATCCACCCTCCTAGTGCCGGGAATGGATGGAGAGAGGATCCATCATCCTCCCTGCGCTTGGACTTGATGTGGAGGCTCCGGCGACGAGGTGAGGGACAACGGTGAGGCTCTGGCGACGAGGTGAGGGACGCACGTCGATGGGGCTAAATAGGTGACGTGGCTGACGGCCTCGACCTCCGTGCTGCCACGGTGGCGAGCTCTCTCTCACACGCCCGACCCTTTCTGACGGAAAGAAGGGGAAAAGGGGCAAACGACGTCAGGAGGAAGAAGGGATGGGGAAGAGGCCGCGCTAGTGTAGAAAAGAGGCGAGGCCCAGGTGGAGAAGGAGTGAGCTGGCCCACGTGGGCTTCTCTGCCGCGTGGGCAACACAGGGAAAAGAAAAAAAGGTTTTTCCCTTTTAAATTAAAAGCCACAACCAAAATTGATAGGGGCTGAGGGATTTATGCCCTATTTAAATAAAATATAAACCAGAATTTTAGAACACAATAATTTACAACAAATCAGGAATTAATATGTTGTTTTTATTAAAAACCCCATGGACCTAAAGTCTAATATTGCAATGAGAGTTACCCCCTCAACCAGAATTAAATCCTCTAAATAAGTAACATTTTTAAAACAGGGCCAAGCAAAGTCCAACACACAAGTTGAAACAAACAAAGGAGAAGGGGTTTTAGCATTGTTTGAAAGCACCATAGTTTGGAAGCATTGTTTGAAAACATTGGTTTGAAAACACCACAACATCTCACCAAGCACAAGCAAGCTAGCACTACCATGATGGATCAACTAGCGACACCAGAATGAAAGCAATGCAATTGATGAGGATGACATGTTGCAAGAGGATGACATGAAACAAAGCCACACGAAATGATAGACCTTATATAACATCCAAAGCATGGTTCCACAAAAATTGGAAAGGATCCAAATATGGAAAGGAATACATCTGGGTTGTTACAAACTCTCCCACACTACAAGAAGATCTCGACCCGATATCCAGGACTGAAAGAACTCTGGAAATTCGGAACGGAGGTGATCCTCGCGCTCCCAAGTGGCCTCTTTCTCGGAATGATGTGACTATTGCACCTTGAAAAATTTGATTGACTTATTGCGGGTCTTGCGCTCAGTCGCCTCAAGAACTGCAACTGGATGCTCACGGTAGGATAGGTCGGGTTGAAGGTCGATATCTTGAAGATAAACTGTGCGCTTAGGAGCCTTCAAGCATCTCCGGAGCTGAGAGACATGAACCACGTGATGCACATTTGATAAGTTTGAAGGGAGCTCTAATTGATATGCAAGGTTGCCTCTCTTGCCAACAATTCTGAAAGGCCCAACAAAACAAGGAGCAAGCTTTCCTTTGATGTCGAAACATTGAGTGCCTTTCATAGGAGACACTTTTAGATAGACGAAGTCATCGAGCTGATAAGCCATGTCACGATGCTTGCTATCGTAGTAGCTCTTCTGACGGGACTATGCTGCTTTGAGATTATCCCGAATGACACGACACATTTCTTCTGCTTCAGCAATCATGTCATTCCCAAGAATCTGACGCTCACTAGTCTCTGACCAATTGAGCGGGGTACGGTACTTCCTGCCATAGAGAATCTCGAAGGGACCTTTGCCTGAACTTGCTTGATAGCTATTGTTATAAGAAAACTCAGCAAAAGGTAGGCAGTCTTCCCACTTCATGCTAAAGGAAATGACACATGCTCTTAGCATATCCTCGAGGACCTGATTGACTCTCTCAACTTTCCCCCTCGTCTGAGAATGGAAGGTTGTACTGAATCGAATCTTAGTACCCATGGCAGACTGAAATGAATCCCAGAACTTGGAAGTAAATATGCTTCCTCGATCCGAAGAAATCAGCATTGGAACACCATGCAATGAGACTACCCTTGACGTATACAGCTCCGCAAGCTGAGCTGTCGAGATAGACTCCTTGACTGGAAGGAAATGAGCGACTTTGCTCAACTTGTCAATGACGACAAAGATTGCATCGTTACCTTTCTTGGACTTCGGAAACCCGATGACGAAAACCATCTCAACATGGTCGAACTTCCACTCAGGAATGGGCAAGGGATGGAAAAGACCTGCTGGACATTGATTCTCTGCTTTCACTCTTTGACAGACATCACATTCATTTATGAACTGAGCAATCTCACACTTCATGCGAGTCCACCAGAAGGTCTGTTTCGGATCCTGATACATCTTGGAACTTCCTCGATGTATTGAGAGAAGAGAGTATTGAGCTTCTTCAATGATAACCATTTTGAGGTCCCCTTTCGGAACGACAAGGCGATCCTCAAAGAACAATGTATCTCTGGCATCAATACTGAAGCATTTATATTTGGGAACTCCCTTTTCCAAGACAATCTTAACTTTCTTCACCATTCCATCAAGAGGTTGAGCTTGTGGGACATGGTCTTCCAAGGTAGGGGAAATATGAAGATTAGCAAGAAATTCCTGAGGTACTAACTGAAGGTTGAGTTTTGTGAAAGAATCACAAAGATTAGGCTGGAGAGGCTTCAGAATGAGACTGTTGCAGTAAGCCTTCCTGCTCAAAGCATCTGCAACGACATTAGCTTTGCCTGGAGTGTACTCAACGCTCGGATTAAAATCTTAGAGCATTTCCACCCAACGAGTTTGCCGAAGATTGAGGTTAGGCTGGGTGAACATGTATTTGAGACTCTTACGATCGGTGAACACATCAACCTTTCTTTCCAACAAGAGGTGTCTCCAAGTCATTAGAGCATGTACCACTGCCGCCAACTCAATATCATGAGTGGGGTAATTCTTCTCACTTGGCTTCAACTGCCTCGATGTATAAGCTACCACTTTCTTTTCCAAGACCTTGAGGAGAGGCATCGCAGAACACTTGATAAGGTTTGGAATCATAAGGAGGAACCAAGACTGGAGTAGAAGTGAGCTTCTCTTTGAGTGTGTCGAAAGCCAACTGACACTGTCGAGACCAGACATACTTCACACCCTTCTGAAGAAGACTTGAGAGAGGCTTTGCAATCTTGGAGAAATTCTCAACGAATCTTCTGCAATAGCTTGCAAGCCCCAGAAAGCTTCAAAGCTGCTTCATATTTTGCAGAGGTTCCCACTCAACAATGGCCTGCACCTTCGACGGATCAACTTTCATACCCTTGGCAGAGATGATGTGCCCAAGGTATACAGCTTCCTTCAACCAGAACTCACATTTGGAAAACTTAGCAGATAACTTATGGTCTCTTAGCTTATCAAGCACAAGCCTGAGATGTTCTTCATGCTCTTCCTCAGTCTCCAACAAGACCAGAATATCATCAAGATACAACAAGATGAATTAATTCTTGAATGGGGAGAATATATAATTCAGCATCCGACAGAATGTCGGTTGAGCGTTAGCCAGACCGAAAGACATCATCATGTACTCATATGAGCCAAATCTTGTTCTGAAAGCAGTCTTTGGAATATCCTCTTCGCGAATGTGAATCTGATGATAACCCATCCTGAGATCAATCTTCGAGAAGATCTTAGCCCCTTTCAATTGCTCAAACAACTCATTGATGTTGGGAAGTGGATACTTGTTTTTGATCGTCTTCTTATTCAATGGATGGTAATCGACACAGAGTCGTTCCGTGCCATCGTTCTTCTTGACGAAAAGAACTCCACAACCCCAAGGAGATGAGCTTGGTCTGATCAGACCCAAACGCTCTTGCTCATCAAGTTGTTTCTTTAGCTCCTTCAGCTCTTCTCAACCCAGTTTGTACGACCGTTTACACACATGCTCAATACCCCGTTCAAGCTCAATTACGAACTGAACTTCTTGGTGCGGAGGCATTCCTGGTAGTTCTTCCGGAAAAACATCTTCATACTCGCAGACCACTGGGACTTGCGAAATTGGAGAGATCTCACCCTTCTCATTCAAGGAAAACGGACGGGCCGTATCATCACGCGCTGCAATGATAATCACGTCCTCCGAAGAATGATTTAGCTTCACTTATTTAGCTTCACAATCAATAGACGCCTTGTTCATAGCCAACCAATCCATTCCAAGGATCAAGTCAATTTCAGAGTTGGCAAGGACAATAGGAGAAGCCATAAAGGCATAATTACCCATCTTGACAGAGACATCCGGAACCATCATATGAGAACTCATACGCATTCCCACATAAACCACGTGGAAAGGACTATCCAAGTGAATTGCGGGAATGTGATGCTTAGAAATAAAAGGCCTTGAAATGAATGAATGCGATGCACCAGAATCAAATAAAACCTTAGCAGGAATATCATTAACTAAAAGATTACCCATAATCACGTCTTAGGTGTTCTCTGCTTCAGCTGCATTCACAATATTGACTCTCGCGGACCTGGGGGTGAACTTTACCATAGCATTGCTTGGAGGTTTCCCTGGAGGAGGGGGCGGAAGACGCAGCTGAGAGGTGCACTTGTTGGAGTAGTGACAAGTAACATCTGATAGCCGACGGAACTGCACCTGAGGATTCCCTTGCTTCTGCTAATGAAACCTCTGCTGGGAAGCTGAGTTGGGTGGGTGGGAAGAACAATGACCATATGACTTCTTGAACTGTTGAGTCCGCCGAGGAGGAGGAGGAGACACCTAGTATTTCTGCTGCTTCTGGACCACCTGAGTTGAGGGCGACGAGATGGACTCTCTGAAACGCTTCCTCGAATTCTCCACTCTGAGCAAAGTTGCCTCAGCCTTGAGAGCCAAGTTATAGAACTTATCAAACTCATCGTGATCGTGCAAGGCAAGGGCCAGTTGCAAGTCCTCTTTCACACCACCTCTGAACTGATAGATCTTGCTCTTCTGATCTGGAATGTCCTGCAAGGCATATCGAGCGAGCTCATGGAACTCGATGTTTTACTTGTACACAGAGGAACCACCTTGCTTCAAGCGTCTGAACTTCTCATACATCTCTTCCACAAAGCTAGACGGGATATAGTGAGACCTGAAATCTCTACAGAAATTGTCCCAACTAATCATTCTACCTCCCCTAGAGTCCTTCAACTGTTGCCCCTTAACTGATGCCTGCCCCTTGAGCTGAAACGTTGCAAACTTGACGAAGTCCTGTGGACGGACATTGCTGCACTCAAAGTGTTTGATCATGTCCCGAATCGAGTCCTCAGCGTCGAATGGCTGGTCACAAGACGTGAAGGACTTCGGCTGGTTCGCCAGGAATTGATTCAGAGATGCAAACTGATTACCACCATGGTTGGAATTGCCCTCCTGCTGATTGGTCCTCTCTTGCAACAACTCAATTAACATCTGGGAGTTAGCATTTGTTGCAGGCATCACCACTTGCCAAGCCTCTGCAGGAGGAGGCGGCGGCAGAGGAGGAGGCGGAGGAGGTGGTGGCAGAGCATCAGCACCCTCGCGACCCGGATTCTGGCGAGTTGGTGGAGCCATCCCGAAGACGGACAACACATTAGCCCACAGAATAACATTCAAGGTAAAGCTGAATCAATAGGCAGAAATATCTGAACAAGAATATTTAGCAATTGCACTCGAAAAAAATAGTAAGAATGCTTCCTCAAAGTGACTGTCGACGACATCTGATTAAAGACCACTTGCAAACCAAGTATGAGCTAGAACTGCTCGGAACAAACGTATGACAAAGATTCCATCTGATATCTTCGTGGATATGATCGCACGGGCTTGAATTTACAGTAGCCATCCTGTGCAAGGCAGTGCACACGACTTAGGAAGTGTCCCCGAGTCATAGGAAGCTACAAGGACTCTTTAAGACACAACGAGAACCGTTGTAAGACGACCGTGAACAAACATACCCACTGAATGTCGAATCCCAACCTCACATCATGCATCTGTAGGAAGATTGTCCTATAAGTCACTACCTGATATCCCACCTATGAATTCCCAAAATATCTGGTCATGTAATCTGGTACACGGAGACATGGAGTAATATGTCACACACTCCTATACTAACCCGTCTAGTGTATCACATCCGTCAACACATAACCAGAATATCGGACCTTCATCTAACACAGACCATCATAATCACAACGATACAAAGTGTGGCGATACATCCGGAACTCTCTACACCTGTACTGGGAAGCCGGACTCCTCTCGTCACTACTAGTATTAAAGTGATTACGAACATCCTCCGTCATGAGATACTAAGAAATCTTAATGATGGCGATGTGCACAAGAATCCCCTGGAGCTCAACTCCCCGGAAGACATCAAGTCAGACAGGAGGCACCAAGACAGAACTCCGTCACCTCGATATCATATAGATTTCCAAAATATCTACGTGAACCTAATTTTTTTTAGCAAGAACAGGAGTAGAATTAAGATTTCCTAAGTCGAGAACCTCACCAGAGCATAGACGAGGAGAAAAAAGAAACCTACTCTCTGATATAACTAAGACTCAAATCATTTTACTGGACTCGACTCGGCCAAGTTCGATCACACAAAGGCTCCTATGGTCGTAAGGCTCTTATTACGAACTAGCAATGACTAAGATGTGGCCCTTTCCTATTTTGGGGGCGAGGCCTCGAAAGGGAAAGGGGCGCATCTAAACGTTTTGCAAGCGAGATAATCATAACATTACATAACTGAAAGAGTGACAAGTAGGGCATACACTTGCCATCTCATAAGAGTATAGCGTTAAGCTTACAAACACACATTATTCAGAGCATAGTTTAATCCCTCTACGGACAACATGGAACAAGTAAAACTATGACATCCCGCATGCTGGCCCACGATCACGACCACGGCCTCGGTCCTCCGGATAGTTCACGTACAATCGGCCAGAGTCCTCATCGAACTCCCACTTGAGTCGGTTGTCAAAAGGATCTCATGCGTCGGACGTACCTGTACCTGTTGGTGTTTGTAGTAATCTGTGAGCCACCGGGACTCAGCAATCGAATGACTTTGGTATCGAATCGAGCCAATTTATTGGGTGAGGAGGGTTAAGTGTTTGGGTTTCCAGCAACCTAAGCATATATGGTGGCCACCTTACGATGGTCAGAGTATTCATATGGTGGTCTATGCGAGCGATCAAAGACTAGGTTGATCACTACGTGATCCTGAACACCTACTGACGTCAAACATAACCCCACCATGTTCTTGATCGGAGAGCAATCTCCGAACGAGACAGACACGGCTACGTACACAGTTGGCAGTTTTATTAGAATTACTTCAATTTATCTAGAACCAGATATTACCAAAATATCCACATTTGCCACATAACCGGGGGCACGGCTTTCCGAAAGATTAAACCATGGACGGGTGCTCCAATTAGTCCATCACAAACTGCCACGGGCCACAAAGTAAGCCTCTATCACGAAACTCGTGATCCCGTCGGGTTCCTTAGAGGAAAATCTCAACTTTAAGGAGACCCAAAGTTTCACCGGAATCCCTATACGCAAGATATATCGCTAAGGTAAGACAAATCTAGCAGGATCTCCCGTCGTGTCGACGACCCCGATAAGAGCCGCATATCTCAGTCTCAGGACACGATGGATGAGCGAGAGTTACCACGCCGAAACACCGAGTTGCCCCGGGAAGCGTTAATAAGCTGCTTTGGGTTGGACCAACACTCATGAGGAGCACTGGCCCGGGTTTTTGGTTAAATCCCCGGGGTAGCTATTCCCTATGCAAATTATTATTAGGTTATTAGCAGATTAAAAACCAATGTTGGGTCCTGCCAGACAAGCCTTAACACTACACGATTTATCAAGGGGGTCCCCATAACAACCCCGAACGTGTTAGGAGTGATCAGTTATGGAATCAAACACCGGTAACCGAAACTAAGGCGGTAACAATGGAAAAAATGACCCGGCAAAAGGCTAGGCCTTCCGTTATTTACCAAGTATATAGGTGCATTAATTAAATAGCAGTTTAATCATAATGATATCAAAATACCCATGTTATCACATGGGACAACTGGCACCTGCAACTAGCAAAGCTATTCATTAGTGGTTGAGCAAGCCTACTTAGCCAATCAACATTTGCTAGGAGAGGGAGCTGTTTGGGGTTGATGGCAAAGACAGGTGGCATTTATATCAAGTGGTAGGCAGCGAGCATGTAATGAAGGAAACATGATTCTAAGCATAACAAAGCTAGATACGGTGTCAAGGTCACCATCATCTTGCCTGTGATGTCTTCAGCTTGGAACCGCTCTTGATCTTCCTGCACGTACTCTCCAGAATCCACGTACTCGCTCTCCATTCCCGATGCTACCCATGATAAGATAACTGCCAATGAACTTCGGCAAAACATAATGCAACAACTAATATGATGCATGTGTGAAGAAGGAAGCATGTTGCACTATTCTAGTCACTCTCATATGCCTTAGTTGAGTTAATTGAATTCTAAACAGAACCTCATATTAAGTTATCTTGACATGTAGGAATATGGCATGAGCATGTAAATCACGAGAAAATGATGTAAAAACATATAAAGAACGTAGAGAACCGAGTCACGGTTCAACCGGAAACTGCAAGACAAGTTTCAAAGGCCTACGGTTCAAATCAGCCACAAACACACTCTAATGGGCACCCACTGGTGTAACCAGGTTGCCACATGATCAAGCAACAAATTATAAGTCGGGTGGTGCACGGGAACACACCACACCATCAACAATTCCCACACAAGCTTCAAAACAATACAAACATACATTTTGTTTTGAACAACAACATAGCAGTTTGTCTACAAGATCTAAAGTATCTACAACCCCATAAATTACTCAAACAAGGCATGAAACTGAAGCCATTAAAAAGCTCTACAACCCTGTAAAAGAAGCTAATGCCAAGGAATCACCCATGAAAAGATCTATAGACACTAACTTTGACAAAATATCACAGTTTTTGGGACTTAGTGAAAATCACAGATTTTCACCAGCAGCTTATGCGCTAAAGCATTTTGGTAGCCTCCAAAATGATATCTAGAGGAAGTATATAAGCATGAAATTAAACGAGGAGCTAAAAAATCATAAAATCTCACAAACATTAGTTTGTTGCATGGGCTAATTCCCAACACAGGAGCTAATTCACACAAGACAATAGGGGAAGAAAATAATTCCAGAATACCAGACTTAGTGAAAATAACAGGGTTCCATGAATCTGATATTTCCAGCCAAGTGTCCAATTTGACAGGGCACAATAGGTGCATACAAATCCCTAGGTACAAAATGAAAGTCCCATGCTGTAGAGGGGTTCACCCACTACCATTCCATCAAGGAATCACCCACAAAGGGCCAAAGCACCACCTAATGTAAAGCTCTAAACATGGCATCACATGAGAAAATAACAGTTTTATGAAGTTGCTCTAAAGAGAAATCTGACTGAACCAATGGATTCCTGGGACGATTCTACACCAAATCCATATAACATACATGGGTACTTGCATGTAACCACAAAGCCCAAAGCTTGCTTGAAAACTCACTAAAAATCCTATAAGCTACAAATGACTATCATCACATTTGGAAGCTATCACAATGGCTTCATCTACACATGCACATACACTAGGACAAGAAAAACCTATCTAGGCATAGCATGGACTCACTAACATGGTCACACTAACATATAGAAATGTGGTCAGCCACACACACACACACACACATGTGCAACACATACCCATGCGCATGTATATGTGGACTCACACCACACACACCTACACCTACACACACAAGGGATTACTCACCCACATACACACATAGAAGAGTCACCCAACACATATATGTGGAGATGCACACATGTATGTGTTTGTGCACACTTGCACAAGTGTGTGTGTGTGCAAACACATGCAGACATATCTCCACCTACACCTATCTACACACACATACACTACACTCTAGTGCAATCATGGGAGAAGAAAAAACATCAAGCACGACCCCGTGGTAGTAAAAATAACAACACAAAAAAATGACAACAAAAGAAAAAAATAAAAACAAAATACAAAAGGGGAGGATGTGGGGATCGAACCCAAAACCTCCCTGGTGCAACAACACACCCACACCACTGGGCTAGGCATTGGCTCTTACTAGAGACATGGCTTCAGGCTAGGTAAGCCCTCTCTTGCACTTACCTTACAAGTAGGCGAAATAAATGCAAAAGGGTTCCCGAGGGGACTCGGACTCGAACCCACGACGCCGGCGGAGGCGCCTGACTTTGTTGCCACTGAGCTAAGGTAAGTGAACTTAACAGAGAGGGGGTGGTGCTCTTTTGAGCAGCCGCCTAACGCGGCCGGAACAGGGGAGAACGCCGGCGGCTCTCCGGTGACTAATTTCTACGGCGACTACCGTGCGGGGAAGGAGGGAACCCCATGTGTTCCATTCCCGGGGCTAGCTCCCTAGGAGGAGACCCATTGTGACGGCTCGACGGCGCGGCTATCCTAATGCGACGGCGGCGAAGGCAGAGGCCTACGGCAAGGCTAAGCGTGACAAGAGGCTCTACGCACGGGGGAAGAAGAAGGAGGAGGTGCTGGCGCTCACCCTAACGCGACTAGAAGGAGGAACTACCCGACGAAGAGGAAGAAGAGGCGAGGCAAAGGCGACACTTTGTTCCGCTCCGTCCCTAATGAAGGGGCGAGGAGGGGTCGACAGAGGAGGGGATCCACCCTCCTAGCGCCGGGAATGGTTCGAGGGAGGATCCATCATCCTCCCTGCGCGCTTGGACGTGATGGGAAGGCACCGGCGACGAAGGGAGGGACGACAGCGAGGCGACGACGCTCTCTCTGAATCCCCCTCTCTCTCTGAATCTCTCTTTGAAACCTTACGTGCAGAGGGGGAAGAAGGAGGGAGAAGGACGTGGCGGCGGGGAGAGGGAACCCTAGAGGGGCACGCACGTCGAGGGTGCTAAATAGGATACGGGGCTGATGACCTCGATGTCCGTGATGCCACGGTGGCGAGCTCTCTCTCACATGCCCGACCCTTTCTGACGGAAAGAAGGGGAAAAGGGGCGAACGGCGTCAGGAGGAAGAAGGGACGGGGAAGAGGCCACGCTAGCGCAGAAAAGAGGCGAGGCCGAGGTGGGGAAGGAGTGTGCCAACCCACTTGGGCTTCTCTGGCGCCTGGGCAACACAGGGAAAAGAAAAAAAGGTTTTTCCCTTTTAAATTAAAAGCCACAACCAAAACTCTCAGAGGCAAGTAAAGGGGTTTTTCAAATAAATAAAAATAGATACGGGCTGAGGGATTTATGCCCTATTGAAATAAAATATAAACCATAATTTTAGAACACAAAAATTTACAACAAATCAGGAATTAATATGTTGTTTTTATTAAAAACCCATGGACCTAAAGTCTAATATAGCAATGAGAGTTACCCCATCAACCACAATTAAATCCTCTGAATAAATAACATTTTTAAAACAGGGCCAAGCAAAGTCCAACACACAAGTTGAAAAAAACAAAGGAGAAGGGGTTTTAGCATTGTTTGAAAGCACCATAGTTTGGAAGCATTGTTTGAAAACATTGTTTTGAAAAAACCACAACATCTCACTACTCACAAGCAAGCTAGCACTACCATGATTGATCAACTAGCAACACAAGAATGAAAGCAATGCAATTGATGAGGATGCCATGATTCAAGATGATGACATGAAATGAAGCCACACGAAATGATAGACTTTATATAACATCCAAAACATGGTTCCACAAAAATAGGAAAGGATCCAAATATGGAAAGGAATACATCTGGGTTGTTACAACAAATGCGGTCCCCAAACCAGACGACTCCCTGCTCGTCCATGGAGAATCGTGGGGACCTGCCATCCTTAATTTTCTTCTTTATACCTTCAATGCCCTCGTGTCCCTTCTGGGACTCCTTAATATTGTCCATCAATGTAGGCTTTGCTTCGAGGTTGACTAGGAATCCTGGTGCAACTAGCTCCAACCCGAAGTTCTCAAGTTCCTCATATAGGACATGTAGCCTTTCCTTGATCATAGCATTCAAGGTGCAAGCCTTTCTGCTCAATGCATATGCTACCACATTGGCCTTTCCTGGGTGGTATTGAATGCTGAGGTCATGATCTTTAGTCAACTCCAACTATCTCCACAGCCTCATGTTCAATTCCTTCTGAGTGAAAATATACTTCAAACTCTTGTGGTGTGTGTGTATCTCACATCGATTCCCGAGAAGGTAATGTGGCCATGTCTTCAAGGCATGAACCACTAACGCGATCTCAAGATCGTGAGTGGTGTAGTTCTCCCCATGAGGACGTAACTGTGGTGATAGATATACCACCACCCTACCTTCTTCCATAAGGACACCGCTGAGCCCGGTCCTTGATGCATCACAGTATATCACAAACTCCTTGTGAATATGAGGGGTGACTAGAATTGGGGATGTCGTCAACCTCTTCTTGAGGTCTTGGTAGCTTTCTTCGCACTTTGATGGCCACTCAAATTTTTTGTCCTTCTTCAAGAGTTGAGTCATGGTTCGGGCGATGCTTGAGAACCCTTCGAT
This sequence comes from Hordeum vulgare subsp. vulgare, assembly GCF_904849725.1. NCBI lineage: Eukaryota > Viridiplantae > Streptophyta > Magnoliopsida > Poales > Poaceae > Hordeum > Hordeum vulgare. The sequence goes on along the minus strand of NC_058519.1, from coordinate 261,531,401 downwards.
GAACTTGCGGCAGTACCATGCGAGCCCGAGGAAGCTTCTTACTTCCTTCACATTGGTTGGTGATTCCCACCTCATCACCGCTTCAATCTTGGTGGGACCAACTAACAATCCATCCGCCGTCATCACATGACCCAATAACCCAACTTCATGTTGCGAAAATTCGCATTTGCTAAACTTGGCATAAAGTTAGTGCTCTGGAAGTTTTTCTAGCACCATCCTCAAGTGTTTCTCATGCTCTTCTTTAGACTTGGAGAAGACGAGTATGTCGTCGATGAAGACAACAACAAACTTGTCTAGAAAATCCATTAAGACTTTGTTCATGAGGTACATGAAGTAGGCCAAGGCATTGGTTAACCCAAACAAAGTTGTGAGAATCACAATTCTACATCGGATCGGAGCTTCGTTGCTAGGATGGTGAAACGTAGATCATAACTATCAAGATCGTAGAAACTTAGATTCTATGAGCGAAATCATAGAATCGGAGGGGCTAGTTTGGATACGAGATCATAAGATTCTAAGATTTGAGTCGCCATTCTGACAACTTACCCAAAGGACATGAGTGTGTACTCATACATGCCATATCTGGTCAAGAATGCGGTCTTCGGGATATCCTCGGGGCTCAACTTCAACAAGTAATATCCGGACCTGGGATCGATCTTGGAGAACACCTTGGCACCGTTCAGTTGATCGAACAGGTCTTCAATATTGTGGAGCGAATACTTTTTCTTTATTGTGACTTCATTGAAAGAACGGTAATCCAAGAAGAGTCGGATGGTCTCGTCCTTCTTTGTCACAAATATAATATGGGATCCCCAAGGAGAGGAGCTAAGACGGATGAATCCTTTTCTAAGCTGCTCAGCCAGTTGCTCCTTTAGCTTAGCCAATTCTTCAAATCCCATCCAACAGGGCTTCTTATAGATGGGTCCGGCTCCGGGCAATAGCTCAATAATAAACTCAATGTCACGACGAGGTGGCATTCCAGGCGGTTCGTCAGGGAAGATGTGTGGGTACTCACATACACCGGTACTTGATCCATCTCAACGCCCGAAAGGCAATTAACCTAAGGGGCATGGCTGGAGGTTGAGTTGGAAACATACTTGACCTCGACACCTAGGTCATTGGTCATCGTGATAGCCATCTTGGCACAGTCCAACATACCCTAGTGCTTGGCTAACCAATCCATACCTAGGATCACGTCCAAGCCTTGCGACTTAAGGACGATGAGATGTGCTAAGAAGTCTACCCCATTAATGTTGACCCCAACTCCTCTACATCCTAGCTTGTTCCTCAATACTGCACCCAAGGTTTGTACCGTCATGTGACCATTCAGGAGTGTAGGCTTCAAGACACTCTGCAATGCAAACTTTTGGGTGACAAAAGAACGTGAAGCACCACAATCAAACAGAACTGTTGCTGGAGTTGAGTTGACAAGGAACATACCCAGTATGACATATGCATCCTCTTGGGCATCCTCTACGGAGATGTAATTCACACGAGCATTACTATTTTTGGGCGGGTTGCGAGGAGCTTGGCTCTTGGGTGGCGATTCGCGGCCTGGTCCCTGGTTTGGCGCATTGGAACGCGATGCATCTTGCTGCTTGTTGGGGCTCTCCTTCGAGATGTGTCCAGGTTGACCACACCCAAAGAAGGTGACCTGCCCAAAGTTGTTGGTCTTGCCGCCATTGTTGTTGTTGGGAGGGTTGTATTCCGGCTTGGAGCTAGCATACAGATGAGGCAGGTAGCTCGAACAAGGTGCGAAAGTCCTAAGGTGTTGAGGCTGATAGCTTGGCTTCGTCGGGGCTGATTTCCAGGGGCGAGTCTTCTGGTTTCTAGAACCACCGATGTTGATCAGCTTGCGTTTGAGTGTGCCCTTCATAGCACGGTGCTTATCTTCAAGCATGAGGGCCTTGTTCACCAGCTCGAAGAAGGTTCGGGAGTCATGGACAACAAGTTGATACTACATCGATTGTTGAAGCCCTTCTATGAAGCGTTCTATCTTGGCAGCCTCAGTGCTGACATCATCAGGTGGGTACCTTGTTAGGAGGTTGAACTTGTGCACGTACTCCTTAACTGAGCCACTTCCTTGCTTTGGTGCCAGAAACTCCCGCTTCTTGGTAGCCATTATGTGAGAGGGAATATGGGTAGTATGGAATCCTTGCGTAAATGCATCCTAGGTGATAACCCGCTCACCTTGCATGACCTTGAATCCATCCCACCAAGCTCTAGCGGTACCTCCAAGATCATGAAAGGCATAAAGAACCTTCTCACGGTCCTCATTGGAGTTGACTAGTGCAAGGAGGTCCTTGACGGTGCGGATCCAGTCATCAGCATCCAAAGGTTCGGTCGTATCGGTGAAGGTCGGGGGCGAAGATCTCATGAATTCCGACGCAATGGAGGGACCATTTCCATTCTAGCCCTACCGTGGGTTATTCACAAGGGTCTAAGCCATGTGCTGGATAGTGGCATTGTTAGCTTGGCGTTCCTCCCGGAGATCTTGGAGAAACCAAGCCATGGTCAGGTTCTCCGGAGGAGGCGGTGGCGGGGGAATATTGATTTGTGGATCCTCCAGGTGAGCTCCAGCTTGAGCACACCCACCGGCTCCTGGCTGCTGGCTAGAGTCGTCGGTGATGGGGTTGCCAAAACTACTGGTGCGAGTAGCAGTCACCATCCTGTTTGGAGAAGCCAAGTCAACAACTGGAATAGACTAAACAAATAACACAAGGAGAACGCGCCTAAATAGTAGGGGGTTGGTACGGTGGAGTGTGTCAAACAAAAGCGCCGAAAGACCCAACACATAACCGTAAAGTAAGATAAGCGATGTAGTCGCTTACATTCTGCCTAAGCCATACGTGATGGTTGTATCGAGACACAAACAGAAAGGCAAATAAAAAGCACACATGGTTTCATCTGAAATACATGGACTCGACTTCGCATCAGGGGTTCATAGATTGTCCTACCCTAGGAGTTCTCAGACTCAAAAGTGGAGTGCTCAGTCTCGTACTCACGCTCCTCTAGGTCTTCCTCCTGGTTATCATCTGTGTGGGCATCGTCACCTGTCGAGGGATTTGGGGAACGAGGAGGTCCATCCCAACGACGCGTTGCCGGTGGAGCGGTGAAGATGTCATGATACTCGTTTGCACTCATGCGATATTCTGAGTGGGGTTGTCCCTAGCTAGCGGTATTCCTCCCCTGTATGCGACAGAAGGTTGCCCCTCAGGGGCTCCATCCTTCTTGATCGTGCATGTCCTTGTCTTAGCTTGACGGAGTACTCACGAATATGGTGAAGTTCCTGGCGGAGCTTCTTTGACTCCTTGATCAGGTTGTGAGCTAGACTGTCGGTGGAGAGCATGAAGTAGGTGTGTAATCTGAGGAGTGCTCCTTCGTCCGGGGATGGGGTCAATGTCGAACTCCCGCCAACCTCATCCTTAATGAAAGGCAAGTGACGGGTAGCCGGTTCGTTGGCCATCTCACGAAGGATGTCATGAAGGTGGATGAGCGCCTTTTGCCCCGTTGTCTCGATTGCTTACACGAGAGTCTCCATCTACAATCCTTCAAAGAACCAACTAGTCTGTCACACCCTGTATTTGTACCACTTTGTCACATTATGGTTTACAAAATTTGTAACCAATTAAAACTTTTTTAGTTGTTGTGCCGACTGATTTGATTGCAACTTGCGTTTGTGCTTGATTGTCTTTTAATTCATCAAAACTATCTTCTCTCTAAAAACTCCTCTCCTTGACCCCAAACCTTTGCCCAATAATCATGCTGTGTGTATCGGACCAGAAACTATTCTTATAAAATATTATTTCAATAAAAATGCATTTGTTTATTTTTAGGGTTTCAAAATCCCTCAATTGGAATTTTCACTACAAGTCCTTAATTTAGGAGTGATGTTTTACCCCAAAGATCCACAAAGTAATTATATTAAAAGTTATTTTCCTATTTTACTTAAACACCGTTTTTTGAGGCAGAAAATGGTATTTCATAGAGGAAAAATATTTTCTTACCTTAAAATATTTGAGAAAAATTAGGGAAACTCAAAAGACATATTTTCCATATATATGAGTTTCAACAAGTGTTCGTGTTCAAAATATTGGGCAAAACCCCACAAAACCCTTTCTGCCTGTTCTAAGCTTTTCAAATACTTCCAAAGAAAATATTCTCAATAAATCACAAAACAATTCTAGTACGTCCGACATGTTATATGAGGTGACCCTGCAAAGTTTCATCCCCATCCAAGTTGATTTGGTTCACCTAAGAAACCCAAAACCATTCCTGTCCAGAACCAAATTTGAACAACTCTTCATTGCCAAGTTTGCCCTATTGCTCCCAAACTTTACATGAGTGATCGAACCCCCAAATAAGGGTGCCTCACCAACTAGTGCATTTGTGGGAGTTGGTTTACTCATCTTGCTTCACATAAATCTCATTCTCCCCATTTCTAGGGGTTTCCATGTCTACATTGCCAACCTTGCTCAAATGAGCTCAAACTTGGTGAATCCTACTAATTTTGCCTATCATTAAATCCTGCTCAGTCTCACTAAATTTGGTGAGGTTTATATTGCTCAAACCAGCATCAAACACCTTCTGGTGATTTGGTACAGCACCAACTTTTACCCCTTCCACCTTCTTCCTTCACTCCAAACTATTATCACAAGTCTGCTGTTCAACCCCACATGTGCAGCCGAGAGCCCCAGCTCTAATTCAATAGGAGGACGACAAAATCTTCAATTCCTTTTTTGGTTCGCCCCTGGCAGAGACTGCCTCTCCCTTTCCCTTTGACCTCCACTTCTCTCCTTGGCTCCAAAGCATCCAAGGAGCATCTCCAAAGCTCCCAGACACTAGTACACACGGTGGTGGTGCGCCAGAGCGCACCAGCATGGTGTGTCATGCAAAAACTACGCTCTGGATGCACTAGAGTGCATGACCGCACTAAGGGAGGCCAACCCCGGCCAGTCCTCGCCCCCACAAGCTGTCTGGCCTTGACCACCTCAAGGACCGGTGTCTACACCGCGTCGCGCCCCTCCTCTCTCATCTTCTCCTCTCCCTTGGCGGTACGTCCCTGCACCCACCCAAAGAGGTCAGGTGGCGCTCACCACCGCGACGCGCTAGGAGCCATCCTCGCTCCCCCTCATTCCCTTTTTAGGACATAAACCACACTCCTGAAGAACATGGCCTCATTCCTGAGCGTTCTTTCCTCCCCTAGCCATTGCCATAGACTCACCGACCCACCACCCTTTGGTGGACCGCGCCCCACATATAAAAAGTCCACTCAGGCCTCTCTCCTGCCCTATGAAACCTCTCTCCCCTCCAATCGACCGCCCCAACACCCCACTTGAGATCCCGATGCACCAGTGCTCGAGATCGACCGAGGCGCCGCTGCGTCGGAGCTTCGTCGACCTCGGGAAATAGGTCTGCTCCAGCACCCATTTCTCCTTCATCGTTACTGCAGCCAGCCCCAGCCACATATCCACCTCTCCCCGCTCTTTTTCCTTCGTAGGACATCCGCACCAACCACCTCCCGACGCCCTCCGCCGTGGCCTCCTTGCCATCGGCGACTCCGGCCACCTGGACCACTCCCTCGGTCTCGATCCGAACAGCGGAAGTGCGAGCAGTCCATTCGTGCACTCACCTTGCCTTGCCATCGATGTTGCTCACACCGGTGATCTCCTCCCCCTTCTATCCCGAGGTGCAAGACTATCCAGATATGGGGACGACACCTGTCGGCCTCTCCCTTTCTCTCTCTCCCTCTTCTAGTCGCTGATAGCAGGGCCCCGCGCATCAGTTTCAAAGTTGATGGCGCACGTGCCTCGCCTGGCTGGCTGGGCCGGCCGATCTGTTGGCTGAGTCTAGCTGAGGGTGTTGTGACCCTTTTCTTCTTTTATTTTCTGGCATTTGCCAAATATTCAATAGGGCAAAATAATCCTCCAAATCCAATTGTTTTTCCACCATAAATCTTGTAAAAATATGTAGTATTTACTAACACTACCTGTGTAATTTTTACAAAAAACTTATAGCCATAGTTTTATTTTTAAACCTAGTTTTAAGCATTTTTAGCTTTTTTCACTCCAAAACTAGGGACAAATATTTTTAGATGTGGAGTTAGTATTTTACGGAGTAGGGTAACATTTTACAAGTGAGCTTTGTGTTTTCTTTTTATTGTCATTCTTATTATTGTTATTACTATCGCGATGATACATCGCGTGGTTGATGAGGGAGTTGGACCCGAAGCATTCAAAGACCCCGGAGAATTCGTTGAACAAGGCAAGCAGCCCTTTGACCATTCCTAAGAAACTTGTATTTGCATGTCATATAGCACCTTAGTTAGGCATATATTCATGATGGATAGGAGACCCCCTTGTTGTGTTGTCCCCGAAGAACACCTCGTTGAAACCTGCCATTGGGCATGACCCTACCCCTATGAGGGTTGTGCATGTGGGATGTAGTTAGTTGCTAGTAGTTGGTACACAAAAAGGGATGGGAATATGCAGGGTGACGATAAAGAGAATAGTTACAAAGGCTTTTCAAAAAACCCGACGGGTGCCACTAATGCCCGAGGGTGATGGTTTTGAGATGGACGACCACTTGAGAAATAAGTGGTGTACCAAAAAAGGTTTTGTGTGTGTGGTTTCGAAAACGAGATTAGATTTAAGATTTGTCGACCGTCCCAACCTGACATGTGCGGCCTCGTGTAGGACTGGGCTTTGTTGATTACTTTGGTTGATTTTATCAGAGAGCCCGCATTACTAGTGATGAGAGTGGCATGGTCATTCTCGTGTCGAGGTCGTGCCAGATAGCGCGACCATGAGCTGTTTTTACGGGCACCGGGCACACCGTTGGTCCCTAGATGTATGATACGATATATAGCAAGGCTCATATGATGTACATCATGTGGGCTATGTACCAATTGAGAGTACTCTTTGTTTAGTGTTGCCAGGGGAAAGACATTGTTCGGGTGCTTACCTCGCGTATGTAATATACCGCGAGTCATGGATGACACGAAAGTTCCCCGAGTCTTGTGGGTACAACGCGCAACCTCTGGAGAGTGTAAAACCATTCAAATAGAAGTGTACACGGTCAAGGACAGCTGGGTAATCCTTCTTAAACTACGTCGAGTTGTCTCCGCATAAACTAAGAGTGTGTGTGTGGGGGGGGAGTATGAGCAAAATATAGTGATATGGGAAAGATGATGCTTGAGCTAAGTCAGATGACTTGGCATGATGGGTGGACATGGGATGTTTGACCCTCAACTGGTATTGATATCTATAACATGTTCAATGGGTTACCGTTATGCCTTGTGATGCATGTCGCCCAAGAATTTGATCATGTTGTTGCTGTAGGAAAACCCGCTTTCCGGAAAAACAACATACTAGTGTTATGTAATATTTCGTTATTGCCTTGTTACACAACATGGGTTGCTTGCGAGTACATTCAAAGTACTCGTTGGCTTGCCACTAGTTATTTAATTGGCAAGGCATGGAAGAACCAGAGTTTGAAGAAGAGTTCCTCGGGGACGAACATGCTATCTAGGACGCTTCCTAGTTAGAATGCGTGTAGGTTAAGGCAGACAGCATGGGTTCACTCTATCAACCAAGTTATCTGCATTTAGTTGTGTGTTGGTGTGTCGAGCTTTGAGGCCGTATCTATTTAATGACTTGGACCTAATGGCCCCTATTTGTATCAGATGTTATGTATGGATGTAGGACTCTTGTTATTCAGTATCTATGTGTTCCAAGAGCATTGATCTCTGGGATCACTATACACGTGCATTCAGTCATCACAACTTACAATTCAGGGTCCCCACAGAGCTGGTATCAGAGCCATTCTCACTGTAGGAAGCCTTACGTAGCATGGACGTTAGATGGGATGAAACCCCTCTCAAAAGCTACACCTAGCCTTTACACTTAGGATTTTTTGCATCCCACACCTCTTCCACTATACCATTCAAACCCCATTTACTAACACCTCTCCTTAAACCTTGTAGATGACCATCATACCCGAGAGCCTCCTAGAGTCCGACTTTCCCCTACTCCTGGAGGACAGCCTGGAGAAGTGTCGGGGTCCGCCGATCACCAGTTTTTCTATACCACGAGCACTGGGTCAATGCCACCATGAAGGAGTACCACATTTTTGTGGTCGTGAAGGAAAATGACTCCCAAACTAGTTGGTTCTTTGAAGGACCGCAGATGGAGACTGTGTTGTTAGCAGTCAAGACAGCGACGCGGAAGGCGCTCATCCACCTTCGCGACATCCTTCCTCAGATGACCAATGAACTGGCTACCCGTCACTTGCGTTTCGTTAACGATGAGGTGGGCGGGAATTGGACGTTGACCCCATCCCTAGAAGAAGGAGCAGCACTCAGATTCCATACCTAATTCATCCTCTCTGCCGGTAATCTAGCTCACAACGTTATCAAGGAGTAAGGAAAGCTCCATCACGAAATTCACGATATCCGTGAGCTACTCCGTCAAGCGAATACGAAGACACGCAAGATCTAGAAGGATGGAACCCTGATGACCCACAAGTATAGGGGATCTATCGTAGTCCTTTCGATCAGTAAGAGTGTCTAACCCAACGAGGAGCAGAAGGATCTGACAAGTGGTTTTCAGCAAGGTATTCTGTGCAAACACTAAAATTATCGGTAACAGATAGTTGTGTGATAAGATGATCCGCAGCAAGTAGCAAGTAGAAAAAGTAACAAAGGTGCAGCAAAGTGGCCCAATCCCTTTTGTAGCAAGGGACAAGCCTGGGCAAACTCTTATAGGAGGTAAAGCGATCCCGACTACACATGGGAATTTCTGTCAAGCTAGTTTTCATCATGTTCCTATGATTCACGTTCACTACTTTGATAGTTTGATATGTGGGTGGACCGGTGCTTGGGTGCTGATCTTACTTGGACAAACATCCCACTTATCATTAAGCCCTCTCGCAAGCATCCGCAACTACGAAAGAAGAATTAAGACAAAGTCTAACCATAACATTAAACTAGTGGATCCAAATCAACCCCTTACGAAGCAACACATAAACTAGGGTTTAAGCTTCTGTCACTCTAGCAACCCATCATCTACTTACCAATGCCTTCCTCTAGGCCCAAATAATGGTGAAGTGTTATGTATTCGACATTCACATAACACCACTAGAGGAAAAAGAACATACAACACATCAAAATATCCAACGAGTACCAAATTCACATGACTACTGATAGCAAGGCTTATCCCATGTCCTCAGGAACAAAATGACTACTCACAAAGCATAATAATATTCATGATCAGAGAGGTATTGAATAGTATCAAGGATCTGAACATATAATCTTACACCGGGTAATCCAACTAGCATCAACTACAAAGAGTAATTAACACTACTAGCAACCTTACAAGTAACAATCGGAGTCGCGAGACGGAGACTGGATACAAGAGATGAACTAGGGTTTGGAGATGAGATGGTGCTGATGAAGATGTTGATGGTGATGAGTCCCCTCCAATGAGAGGAGTGTTGGTGATGACGATAGCGACGATTTCCCCCTGCGGGGGGGGGGGGGGGAGTTTCCCCGGCACGACGACCCTGCCGGAGCTCTAGATTGGTTCTGCTCAAGTTGCGCCTCGTGGCGGCGGAGATTCCTCCCGAAAGCCTCCTCTTGATTTTTTTTTTGGAACGAAACCCTCCTTAGAGCAAAAGAGGATGACCAGAGGGCCAACTGGGAGCCCACAAGCCCCCTAGGTGCGGCCAGGGGGGTAGGCCGCTCCTAGGAGGCTTATGGCCTCTTGGTGGCTCCCTTGTGGTAATTCTTCCGCCCAGTATTTTCTATAAATTCCAAAATAAATCCTCGTTGATTTTCACGGCTTTTCGAGTTGCGTAGAACAGGTATCTCAAACTTGCTCCTTTTCAAGCCAGAATTCCAGCTACCGACATTCTCCCTCTTCATGTAAACCTTGCAAAATAAGAGAGAAAAGGCATAAGTATTGTACCATGAAGTGTAATAATAGACCATAAAGTGAGAAATATCAACATAAAAGCATGATGCAAAATGGACGTATCAACTCCCCCAAGCTTAGACTTCGCTTGCCCTCAAGCGAAAACCGAGATCAATAAATATGCCCACATGTTTAGAGAGAGAGGTGTCGACAAAACAAGATATGGACATGCAGGCATCATGATCATAGTTAGAACAGCAATATCATCATATAATCTCTTATGCTAGAGTGATAATTCCTTCACAAAGTAAAGTATGGATCAAGAACCTTAGTAAGAATTAACAACCAATAGCCTTTAGTCATTGAAGCAATTGCAATTTATCATAACATCGGAAAGAGTCAAATAAGAGCTTGTAAAGCAAATCAACATACTCAATCATCCTTTCGTCTTCTACAATTGCTACAACTCACGTGGTACTCATGAGATCAAAGTTTCAGTCGGACACAGAGAAAGATAAGGGCCTATAGTTTCGCCTCCCAACTGTTTACCTCAAGGGTAATGTCAACAACAATAATTCATGAAAACTTACTTCCAAGTTGACATACGAATATAGATCTTTCCCTAGCATATGACGTTAGCCAAGATAAAGGCGAAATAAGGAATTTTTGTAGATCACCATGACTCTTTCAAGGGCAAAAAGTAAAGGTACAAGATAGGCCCTTCGCAGAGGGAAGCAGAGGTTGTCATGCGCTTTTGAGGTTTGGATGTGTGTCCTCTTAGTGTGAAGGAACGTCACTTTATATTGCTTCCTGTGATAGAGAACTTTATTATGCACTGTGTCTCTTTTATGTCTTCCTCATCACAGGTTCGTACAAAGCTTATTTTCCACACTTAGATCATACATATTAAGGGAGCAATTTTTATTGCTTGCACCGATGACAACTTACTTTAGGGCCTTATTCAATCCATAGGTAGGTATGGTGGACTCTTATGGCAAAACTGGGTTGAAGGTTTATGGATGCACAAGTAGTATCTCTACTTGGTGCGGGAGTTTTGGCTGATAAGGGGTGGAAGCAATCGTCACATGCTAAGGGATTTCTAGTCATATAATCATTGTTCGGAACAAAGCACTCATAATTCATTATGTTGTCTTCCTTGTCCAACATCTATTTCTAAGCATGCAATAGTTTAGTGAGTGTTCACAATCATAGATGGTGCCCAAGATGATATATTTATATGTGAACCTCTCTTTCTTTATTACTTCCTATTAATTGCAGCAATGACCAAGGTCTATGTTTGTCCACCCACAACAAGTTTCAATCAATATTATTTTTATATATGAAGCCATCACTTCCCACAAGATCATTACATGATCTTTCATGCTTTTTTCTTTTATCATTCTTTTCTTTCAGATCATGGCATGAAGCTAGGCCCTTAACTGAAACACTCTTTATTATCTGACTCACGAACTTGAATACAACGGGGGTGACACAAAGCAAAAATCAAGCCTAAAATACTAAGGACTTTATTCTACGAGAGAAAGATAAAACCAAAAAGGATCGAACTAAGAAAATGTAAAGGCAAAAGATGTGATGGTGATACGATACCGGGGCAACTCCCCCAAGCTTGGCACAAGCCAAGGGGATTGCCCCTACCCGTGCTTAGTTGTCTTCCTTTGGAGTTGACGGTGGTGGAGTTGTTGCAACCTGGGTTTGATCCTCCGTCTTCCAAGGCATAGGTGCTCCATCATGGAAAGATGATCGAGTCTCTGGAATCCTCAAATGTGCAGCCAACCATATTGATTTAAATCTATACTCATACTCACAGTTTTGGTTCTGCAGGTCATAGATCTGGGCTTGGAGGTGATCAATTCTGTCATAGAGCCTGGAGAGGTGCTTCCCGATGTCATTGGCATCGATCTTGTGCATGTTGGTGAACTCCCTGATCATCATGTGGTTGGCGTTGAGTCCGCGTTCCACCATCCCTTGGCACTTGAATACTTGTTGCTCCATTGCTTCGAGCCTCGCCTCCATGCTTCCGGTCTTCTTGGGCCCCTCAACATCACGGATGTGCAGCACCCCCTCATGCATCTCGATAGATTGAGGGTGTTGCAGCACTCCCACGAGGTAGGGATTGATGACTTTCTCGAAGATCTTGTCCTTCGGAGCTATTGGGGAAGCCATAGCGATCTAGATCTGTCTGCACAAGAGGTTGAAACGAAAATAGAGGAAAATTGCGTGATACGAGGTTCAAACCTTTCGGGAGAATATATAATGATTTTTTCCCAACCAGAAGGAGTACTCCGCAAGAAAACGGAGTCCGGGAGGCACACGAGGTGGTCACAAGCCCCCCAGGCGCGGCCAGGGGGTGCCCCGCGCCTGGCAGGCTTGTAGCCTCCTCGTGCGCTTTTCGGACTACTTTAAATTTTTCTATTTTTCTAAAAATTCCAAAACAGAGAAAAAATTCTACTGGAAAAGTTTTGGAGTCGGTTTACTTACCGAATCACATACCTCTTTGTTTTTGGAGTGTGAAACAGGCTGATAAATATCCCTTATGTACTCCTCCGGAGTTATGGTATTGATAATATTGCTTTCAACATTTATGGGAGTACCTGAGATATAATTCTTGATTCTTTGCCCATTTACCACTCTCAGAAAATTACCTTCCGTGTTGTTGATCTTGATGGCACCCGAACGATATACTTCCTCAACAATGTAAGGACCTACCCATTTAGAGAGAAGCTTGCCTGCAAAACATCTTAAACGAGAATTATATAGCAAGACATAACCATCTACATTGAACTCACGTTTCTGTATCCTTTTATCATGCCACCTCTTAACCTTTTCTTTAAACAACTTGGCATTTCGATATGCCTGAGCTCTCCATTCATCAAGTGAGCTAATATCAAATAACCTCTTCTCACTAGCAAGTTTGAAATCCAAGTTGAGCTCTTTGATTGCCTAATAAGCCTTGTGCTCTAGCTCAAGAGGTAAATGACATGTTTTACCGTAAACCATTTTGTACGGAGATATGCTCATGGATTCTTATAAGCAGTTCTATAAGCCCACAGTGCATCATCGAGCTTCTTAGACCAATTCTTTCTAGACCTATTGACAGTCTTTCTATTACTTACCTCTACTTGACCACTGGAGTGAGGGTGATAGGGAGATGCAACTCTATGGTTGACATCATACTTAGCAAGCGTTCTATGGAAAGCACCATGAATAAAATGTGAACCACCATCAGTCATTAGATATCTAGGGACGCCAAATCTGGGGAAAATAACTTGTTTAAGCATCCTGGTAGAGGTGTTGTGATCAACACTACTAGTCGGGATAGCTTCTACCCACTTAATGACGTAATCAACATAAACTAGGATATGAGTATACCCGTTGGATTTTGGAAAAGGTCCCATATAATCAAAGCCCCAAACATCAAATGGTTCAATGACAAGTGAATAATTCATAGGCATTTCCTGACGTTTACCGATATTACCTATTCTTTGACATTCGTCACAAGACAAGAGAAACTTATGGGCATCCTTGAAGAGAGTGGGCCAATAGAAACCTGATTGCAATACCTTGTGTGTAGTTCTATCTCCCGCATAGTGTCCTCCGTAAGCCTTGGAGTGACACTTCTGTAGGATCTGTCCCTGTTCGTGTTTAGGTACACAACGTCTAATAACTCCATCTACTCCTTCCTTATAAAGGTGAGGATCATCCCAAAAGTAATGTCTCAAATCAAAGAAGAATTTCTTCTTTTGCTGGTATGTGAAACTAGGTGGTATATATTTGGCAACGATATAATTTGCATAATCAACATGCCATGGTGTACTACGTGAAGTATTGATGACATTCGGTTGTTCATCAGGAAAGCTATCATCAATAGGTTGTCGGTCATCAAGAACATTCTCCAACCTAGACAAGTTATCTGCTATGGGGTTCTCACCACCCTTCCTGTCGACAACATGCAAATCAAATTCTTGTAGCAAGAGAACCCATGTGATAAGTCTAGGTTTAGCGTCTTCCTTTCCATGAGGTACTTAATAGTAGCGTGATCAGTGTGTATAGTGACTTTGAAATCAACTATGTAAGATCTGAACTTTTCACGTGCAAACACGACTCCTAAAAGTTCCTTTTCAGTAGTAGCATAGTTTCTTTGGGCACTGTCTAGAGTTTTACTAGCATAGTGAATAACATTCAACTTCTTAGCAACTCTTTGTCCTGGAACAACACCAACAACATAATCACTAGCATCACACATGATTTCAAAAGGTAAGTTCCAATCAGGTGGTTGAACAATAGGCGCAGTTATCAAGGCCTTCTTAAGTATTTCGAAGGCTTCCTCACAATCATTGTCAAAAACAAAAGGAATATCCTTTTGCAAGAGATTGTTAAGAGGCCTAGAAATCTTAGAGAAATCTTTAATGAACCTTCTATAGAAACCAACATGACCAAGGAAACTTCTTATACCTTTGATATCTATGGGGCATGGCATTTCCTCGATCGCATCAACTTTAGCCTTATCGACTTCAATACCTCTTTCAGAAATTTTATGTCCTAAGATGATGCCTTCATTAACCATAAAGTGGCACTTCTCCCAATTTAAGACAAGGTTGGTATCTTTACATCTCTGCAAAACTTGATCAAGGTTGTTGAGGTAATCATCGAAAGAAGACCCGTAAACGGAGAAGTCATCCATGAAAACCTCAACAATCTTTTCACAAAAGTCAGAGAATATAGCCATCATACATCTTTGAAAGGTAGCAGGTGCATTACATAAGCCAAAAGGCATACGTATGTAAGCAAAGGTACCGAAAGGGCAGGTGAAAGTAGTTTTCTCCTGATCAGATTGTGCAACTGGTATTTGGGAGAAACAAGAATAACCATCTAGAAAGCAGAAGTGTGTGTGTTTAGACAGTCTTTCTAGCATTTGGTCGATAAAAGGCAAAGGGTAATCATCTTTCCTAGTGGCTTTATTCAATTTACTAAAGAGTTAAATGCATGCGCGGTCCTCAAAGTTTACGAGATGTGTCAAGTTGGTCCTAAATCTATGAACATGCACGTCTAGGTCCTAAATGTTACGTATGTGATTCATTCCATGTCCTTATTTGGTCTGACCAGCTTTGACCCATGCCACGTCACCACCGATATTTTCATGAAGCCCCCAAATCTGATTCAATACCGACCACGGTCCCGCTCCTCTCCAACCCCTCTCTTTGTCTATGGCGATTTGGGAGGCGACCGCCAGCAGTGGTGTTGCGTCTCCGGCGATACATAGCTGAGGCGGTCGCCCCGACACGGCGGATGCGTGAATGGCGCCCGCAAGCAAGGGGCCCTTGCTACAGCGACCCGACGATCCTCCACCGCGCTACGGTAAGAAACCTAACCCTATCGCAACCCCATCCCAAGTAGGTCGAATTAGCTGTTGATTTTGACTAGATTCATGATATTTAGGCCCACTTGACGAGCTCTTCACAGTACAAATAAACTATGGTGTATTCTTTTGTGGATTAGGCTCGTTCAAATCTTATGTCGATGGCAAAATTGCTCATTTTGATGGATGTGAAGCGGACACTTGGTCGCCTTTGTGGCTTAGGGCTTTTATGCAGCAACTAGGATATTCTGAGTCAGCAAATTATAGTTTGTACTGGCTGCTGCCTGGAAAGAACCTAGGTACAGGTCTTCGCATTGTCGACAGTGACACTAACACTCTAAGCATGATCGTTGTGGTTCCAAAGTTTCAGTTTTTCCAGTTGTTTGTCGACCACAAAGATATGGCATATCACAATGTACTGGATGGCATTCAACCTACCGGCACACCAAATCTTTCTTCAATGTTGAGCCCCAATTCTGCTACATGTAATGTGCAAAGTAGCAGTAGTAGGGTTCCACCAATGCAGCAGGAGAAGCAGCAACAGAATGTTGGGCATGAGCCTAGAAGAAGCGAGAGGAGACAAGCAGCAGAAGGAGAAGCTCCCATTGGCTTAGATAGTGGCAGTGAAGATAGTGATTGTGACTCGGACTGGGTTGACTCTGACAATGAGATTGGAGCAGATGATGATGATCTATTCAATGAGTGGGTGGATGAAAAATTTGATTAAAACAAAAATAAAAAATCCCAACTGGAGCAGGACAGTGACTGTGATACATATTTGGAGGAGCTGGAAGATTCTGACTTGAAACCTGCAGATTCAGGTGATGATGTTGTAGTAGTTGACAAGAAAGGAAAGAAGAAAGTAATGAAGAAAGTGAAGCTCAAAAGGTGGAGGCCAGAGAACACCAAGGAAGTGGAATTCCACATTGGCATGGTGTTTCTGTCTGTTGTTGAGCTCAGAGCTGCAATTCAAGAGTATATTATCAAGCAAAGGGTGCAGGTACACTACAAGAAGAATGATTTGCAGAGGGTCAGGGCCTGCTGTATGGGAGAGGGAAATTGTCCTTGGTACTTGCAAGTTTCTGAAAAACATTGTCTTATTCATTGCAAGTTCTTGATACATAGTGTGCGACATCGAAATAGATCACATTCTTGTAATAAACAACACCAAAGCAGTAACATTCATTGCAAGTTCCTGATACATAATCTACATAGCTACAGCCACATACAACATTATTGCAATCAACAACACCATAGAAGTAATCACAGTCCTACACAACACAATCAACTGACCCATCTTATTCAGACATTGTTCCATTATTGCGACGAACTTGACAACGCGGACACGGAACTAACGGCAGCGGTGAGCCGAGAGGTGCATGCCATTTGGGTCCTAAAGCTACTGGGAGCGGTGCAACCGACGAGGAAGCCTTCAATCTCTTGCCACCCGACGAGCTTCTGGGAGAGCTGAGGGAGAGCAAACCTAGGGACTGGGAAATAGGAAGACATAGTCTTATAAGGGTTTAGATGCAAATATACACGACCCAGACGAGAAAAGGACCTGGAATGAATTACTTACGTAACATTTAGGACCCAGACGTGCATTTTCATAGATTTGGGACCAACTTGACACATCTCGTAAACTTTGAGGACCGCGCATGCATTTAACTCTTTCCTAAAGTCGATCACCATCGTATAGCCAGTAATAATCCTCTGTGGGATCAATTCATCCTTATCATTAGGGACAACGGTAATACCTCCCTTCTTAAGGATGCAATGCATCAGACTCACCCAATCATTATGAGGAATAAGATAGATAATACCTGCTTCCAGGAGCTTTAGTATTTATTTTCTCACTACCTCTTTCATCTTAGGATTTAATCTCCGTTGATGATCAGCAACCGGTTTTGAATCAGGATCCGTTTTAATCTTGTGCTGGGATAGTGTGACTAATGCCCTTAAGATCATCAAGAGTATATCCGATAGTAGCAAGGTGCTTCCTCAGAGTTTTTAGTAACTTCTTTTCTTCATGCTTTGAGAGGCTAGCACTAACTATAACAGGATATATCTCTTTTTCATCAAGATAAGCATACTTAAGAGTATCAGGCAACTGTTTGAGCTCGAACACAGGATTACCCTTTGGTGGGGATGGATCTCCAAGCAGTTCAACAGGCAAATTATTCTTAAGGATAGGAAATTGTTCAAAGATAACTCTACCTATCTCATCCCTTTCATCCATATGCATATCATTTTCATGCTCAATCAAGTATTGCTCTAAAGGATCAGTAGGAGGCATGGCAATAGATGCTAGGGCAATAATTTCATCCTTACTAGGCAACTGTTTTTCATGAGGTTGTCTACCAAACTTGGAGGAATTGAACTCATGTGACACACCTTCAAAGCCAACAGTAACAGTTTGCTTCTCACAGTCAATATGAGCATTGACAGTATTGAGGAAGGGTCTGCCAAACATGATGGGACAAAATCTATCTTGTGTGGTAGCAAGAACGAGAAAATCAGTAGGATATTTCATTTTACCACAAAAGACTTCAACATCCCTAACAATTCCCAAAGGGCAGATATTATCTCTATTGGCAAGCTGAATAGCGACATCAAAAGGTTCCATCTCAACAGGTGCAATCTCGTCTTTAATTTCATCATATAAGGATTGAGGTATTGCACTAACACTAGCACCCACGTCACATAAACCATGATAACAATGGTCTCCTATCTTAACAGAAACAACCCGCGTGCCGACAACAGGCCTATGTTTGTCTCTAGCATGTGGTTTGGCAATTCTAGCGGCATCTTCACAGAAGTGAATATCATAACCATCAACATTCTCGGACAGGAGATCTTTGATAATAGCAATGCTAGGTTCAACTCTAATTTGCTCAGGGGGTGTAGGTGTTCTAATATAGCCCCTACATAAGACAGTTGAAACTTTAGAATGATCCTTTATCCTAACAGGGAATGGTGGTTTCTCAATGTAAGCACTGGGAACAATAGGATCATTATAAGCGATCACTTTCTCTTCAACTGGATTAGGTTTAACTACATTCACTTCAAAGGGAGGATGATATTTAAACCACTTCTATTTAGGGAGATCAATATGAGCAGCAAAGGATTCACACAATGAAGCTACTATCTCAGAGTCGAGTCCATATTTAGCGCTAACATCACAAAAAGTATTTGTTTCGACAAAGGATTTAACGCAATCAAACTTGAAATTCATACCTGACTCCTTACCTTCATCAAACTCCCAATCTACAGAGTTGCGTTTAATTCTTTCCAATAAATTCCATCTGAAGTCAACATCTCTCTTCATAAAAGAACCACTACAAGAACTGTCAAGCATGGTGCGATCATCATGAGAAAGCCGAGCATAGAAGTTCTGAATGATAATTTCTCTCAAGAGATCATGGTTGGGGCATGAATATAACATTGATTTCAGCCTCCCCCAAACTTGAGAGATGCTTTCTCTGTCACGAGGCCAAAAATTATAAATATAATTCCGATCACAATGTACTAGATGCATAGGATAAAACTTTTGATGAAATTCCAATTTCAACCGGTTGTAGTTCCATGATCTAGTATCATCACATAGCCTATACCATATCAATGCTTTAACCCTCGAAGATAAGGGAAAGACCTTCTTCTTGACCTCATCCCCGGGAAAACTTGCAAGCTTAAATAAACCACAAACTTCATCTACATAGATTAGATGCAAGTCGGGATGTGATGTTCCATCTCGTGTAAAAGGATTAGCCAGCAGTTTCTAAAGCATACCCGAAGGAAATTCATAGAAAATATTTTCAGTAGGTGCAGCAAGTTGAGGAGCAACTCCTTGTGCTTCCGTTCGAGGTGAAGATACCCCGAACAAGCTCCTCAAAGGATTAGTTTCCATAGTAACAAGTGACAATAAATTTCAGCACACTATATAAATGTTTCCTTACCAAATTCCACTTACCAAAGGCGCTTCACTCCCTGGCAACGGCGCCAGAAAAGAGTCTTGATGACGCACATGTATAGGGGATCTATCATAGTCCTTTTGATAAATAAGAGTGTCGAACCCAACGAGGAGCAGAAGGATCTTACAATTGGTTTTCAGCAAGGTATTCTCTGCAAGAACTAAAATTATCGGTAACAGATAGTTGTGTGATAAGATGATTCACAGCAAGTAGCAAGTAGTAAAAGTAACAAAGATGCAGCAAAGTGGCCCAATCCCTTTTGTAGGAAGGAAAAAGTCTGGACAAACTTTTATAGGACGTAAAGCGCTCCCGAGGACACATGGGAATTTCTGTCAAGCTAGTTTTCATCATGTTCATATGATTCATGTTCACTACTTTGATAGTTTGATACGTGGGTGGACCGGTGCTTGGGTACTGCCCTTACTTGGAAAAACATCCCACTTAGGATTAACCCCACTCGCAAGCATCCGCAACTACGAAAGAAGAATTAAGACAAAGTCTAACCATAGCATTAAACTAGTGGATCCAAATCAGCCCCTTACGAAGCAACGCATAAACTAGGGTTTAAGCTTCTGTCACTCTAGCAACCCATCGTCTACTTACCAATGCCTTCCTCTAGGCCCAAATAATGGTGAAGTGTTATGTAGTCGATGTTCAATAACACCACTAGAGGAAAAACAACATACAATGCATCAAAATATCGAACGAATACCAAATTCACATGACTACTTATAGCAAGACTTATCCCATGTCCTCAGGAAAAAAGTGACTACTCAAAAAGCATAATAATATTCATGACCAGAGAGGTATTTAATAGCATCAACGATCTGAACATATAATCTTCCACAGAGTAATCCAACTAGCATCAACTACAAAGAGTAATTAACACTACTAGCAACCTTACAAGTAACAATCGGAGTCGCGAGACGGAGATTGGTTACAAGAGATGAACTAGGGTTTGGAGATGAGATGGTGCTGATGAAGATGCTGATGGTGATCAGAACCCTACAATGACAGGAGTGTTGGTGATGACCATGGCGACAATTTCTCCCTACGGGAGGGAAGTTTCCCCGGCAGGACGACACTGCCGGAGCTATAGATTGGTTCTGCTCAAGTTCCGCCTCGTGGCGACGGCGATTCCTCCCGAAAGCCTCCTCTTGATTTTTTCTAGAAGGAAACCCTCCTTATAGCAAAAGAGGGGGACCAGAGGGCCAACTGGGAGCCCACAAGCCCCCTAGGCGTGGCCAGGGGGGTAGGCCACGCCTAGCAGGCTTGTGGCCCCCTGGTGGCTCCCCGCTGGTACTTCGTCCGCCCGGTATTTTTTATAAATTACAAAATAAATCCTCGTTTATTTTCACGGCTTTTGGAGTTGCGCAGAATATGTATCTCAAACTTGCTCCTTTTTAGTCCAGAATTCCAGCTGCCGACATTCTCCCTCTTCATGTAAACCTTGCAAAATAAGAGAGAAAAGGCATAAGTGTTGTACCGTGAAGTGTAATAACATCCCTAAAAGCATGTTGGCCTGTATCAAGAGGATTATTACGATGACAAGTGACCAAGGAGTCGAGGTCAAGTATATTTCCAACTCCGCCTCCGCTCAAGCCCCTCACACTAGAGGAATCAGCTTCTTTTCCGTCCGCCATAACAGACGGCAAAGAGGACTCCACCGACGGCATTGATTAATACACAGACGGCAAAGAGAACACCTATCTGCAAAGATTAGGCATCAGCTTACGACGGCATTGTAGCTTCTTTGTCGTCAACCTACCCTAAACGGACAGCAAAGTTGTTTGCCGTTAGTATCTGGCACCGAGCAGTCGGCAAATAATTTGAGACGGCAGCTTTCCCGTCAGTTAGGGCTAACGGAGGCTTTCCCGTCCGCCTCCCTCATCCCCTTTGTCGTCTGACTATTTCATCCCCTTTGCCGGCTGCCTCCCTCATCCCCTTTTCCCTCTGCTTCCCTCATCCCCTTTGCCGTCTGCCTCCCACATCTCTTTTGCCGTCTGCTCGCCCCACGTCTTTGCCGTCTGCTTCCCTGGGCAGCAGACGACAAAGAACCTATATGGCCAGCTGCTGCGCCCCCCCGCTCCCAGGGTGCACAGCTGGGTGCCATGTGGCACTTTTGTCGTCTGACAGCTGATGGCAAAGACCTTTGCCATCAGCTGGCAGACGACAAAGAGCCCATATAGCTTCTATTTTCTTTATTTTTTATTATTTCACAGCACATATATATATATATATATATATATATATATATTTCACAACACATATATGATATATATTTCACAACACATATATATAGTTCACCACACATATATGATATACATATAAAGTTCATCAATGTACATCCCATATATCGAAAGAACCAACATACAAAGTTTTACACTGTTCATCCATAGATACATATACATATAGTTCGACATTGTTCATCAACTCAAATGAAAACTAGAACTAATAAGGCACTCCATGAATTCTAGCTTCCATGCATGTAGTACATCCAGTCTGCAAAAATGTGAATAAGAAAGTCAGAAGAAGAGCAACATATGATGTTTTTGAGCTAATTATGTCATTTTAGAGGAAAACAAGCAAAGTATATAATATTCATGAGCTAACCAAGGTTCTTATGCCATTTTGAGGTTATTATGTCATTTTGGAGCCAAATGGGCTAATTATGTCATTCTTGGGGAAAATAAGGTAAGGAGAATATGAAAGAGGAGAAGAAAGAGGTGGAGGAGGAGAAGAAGAAGAAATCAAGAAGAAGGAGAAGAAGAAGGAGAATTAGAAGGAGGAGAAGGACGAGAAGGTCTTCTCCTCCTTCTCCTCCTTCTCCTTCTTCTCCTTCTTGTTCTCTTCTTCTTCTTCTTCTTCATTCTTTTCATTTTTCCTATTTCTTCTCCTCTTGTTGGAGCTAAATTATCTAATTATGTCTTTTTGGAGCTATATGGGCTAATTATGTCATTTTAGAGGAAAACGAGCTAAGAATATAATATTCATGAGTTAACCAAGGTTCTTATGCCATTTTGAGCTTATTATGTCATTTTGGAGCTAAATGGGCTAATTATGTCATTGTTGGGGAAAATAATGTAAGGAGAATAAGAAAGAGGAGGACGAGAAGAATAAGAAGAAATCAAGAAGAAGGAGAAGAAGAAGGAGAAGCAGGAGAAAAAGGAGAAGGTCTTCTCCTCCTTCTCCTTCTTCTCCTCCTTCTCCTACTCCTCCTTCTCCTCCTTCTTCTCTTCTTCTTCTTCTTCTTCCTTTTTTTCATTTTTCCTGTTTCTTCTCCTCTTCTCCTCTTCTTGGTGCTAAATTATCTAAGTATGTATTTTTGGAGCTAAATGGGCTAATTATGTCATCTTACAGGAAAACAAGCTAAGTTTATAATATTCATGAGCTAACCAAGTTTCTTATACCATTTTGATCTTATTATGTCATTTTTGGAGCTATATTAGTCATTTTAATGAGCTAACAAAGGTTCTTATGATGATTTTTCCTAACTAAGCTAATTATCTCATTAGCTAAGTATGTCTTTGTTGGGGAAAATAAGCTACGTAGAAGAAGAAAGAGAAGAAGCAAGAAGAGAAGAAGAAGGAGAAGAAAAAGCAGGAGGAGGACGAGGAGAAGGAGAAGGAGAAGGAGAAGAAGAAAAAAGAAGAAGAGAAGAAGAAGGAGAAGAGGGAGAAGAAGGAGGAGAGAAGAAGAATGAGAAGAACAAGGAGAAGGAATAGGTCATCTTAGAGCTACGTAAGCCTTATTATGTCATTTAGGAGTGAACTTAGCTAAGTATAGGCCATTTTTTATTAAATAGGCCATTTTGAGCTAACTAAGCTAATTATGTCATTTAGGTGGTAGCCAGGCTAATTATAGGTCATTTTGGAGCTAACTTGGGTAAAATTTGTTATTTTGGAGCTCACTATGCTTATTAAGCCATTTTGGAGCTAGCTAAGCTAATTAAAGAACATTGATTGGCTAAGTTAGGGGAATAGGTCATCTTGCAGCTACGTGAGCCTTATTATGTCATTTAGGAGAGAACTTAGCTAAGTATAGGTCATTTTTTATTAAATAGGCCATTTTGGAGCTAACTAAGCTAATTATGTAATTTAGGTGGTAGCCAAGCTAAGTAATGGTCATTTTGGAGCTAACTTGGGTAAAATGTGTCATTTTGGAGCTAACTATGCTTATTAAGACATTTTGCAGCTAGCTAAGCTAATTATAGGCCATTTAAAAGCTAAGTTTGGGGAATAGATCATCTTGGAGCTACGTAAGCCTTATTATGTCATTTAGGAGAGAACTTAGCTAAGTATAGGTCATTTTTATTAAATAGGCCATTTTGGAGCTAACTAAGCTAATTATGTCATTTAGGTGCTAGCCAAGCTAATTATAGGTCATCTTGGAGCTAACGTAGGTAAAATTTGTCATTTTGGAGCTAACTATGCTTATTAACCCATTTTGGACCTAGCTGAGCTAATTATAGGCCATTTAGTAGCTAAGTTAGGGGGAATAGGTCATCTTGGAGCTACGTAAGGCTAATTATGTCATTTTGGAGATAACTTAGCTAAGTATTGGTCATTTTTTATTAAATAGGCCATTTTGGAGCTAACTAAGCTAATTATGTGATTTAGGTGGTAGTCAAGCTAAGTATAGGTCATGTTGGAGATAACTTGGGTAAAATATGTTATTTTGGAGCTAACTATGCTTATTAAGCCATTTTGGAGCTAGCTAAGCTAATTATAGGCCTTTTAGTAGCTATGTTAGGGGGAATGGGTCATCTTGGAGCTACGTAAGGCTTATTATGCCATTTAGGAGAGAACTTAGCTAAGTATAGGTCATTTTTTATTAAATAGGCCATTTTGGAGCTAACTAAGCTAATTATGTCATTTAGGTGGTAGTCAAGCTAAGTATAGGTCATTTTGGAGCTAACTTGGGTAAAATATGTTAGTTTGGAGCTAACAATGCTTATTAAGCCATTTTGGTCCTAGCTAAGCTAATTATAGGCCATTTAATAGCTAAGTTAGGGGGAATAGGTCATCTTGGGGCTACGTAAGCCTTATTATGTCACTTAGGAGAGAACTTAGATAAGTATAGGTTATTTTTTATTAAACAGCCCATTTTGGAGCTAACTAAGCTAATTATGTTATTTAGATGGAAGCCTAGCTAACTATAGGTCATTTTGGAGCTAACTTGGGTAAAATAGGTCATTTCGGAGAAAACTATGCTTATTAAGCCATTTTCGAGCTAGCTAAGCTAATTATAGGCTATTTAATAGGCAAGTTAGGGGGAATAGGTCATCTTGGAGCTACGTAAGCCTTATTATGTCATTTAGGAGAGACCTTAGCTAAGTATAGGTCATTTTTAATTAAATAGGCCATTTTGGATATAACTAAGCTAATTATGTCATTTAGGTGGAAGCCTAGCTAACTATAGGTCATTTTGGAGCTAACTTGGGTACAATAGGTCATTTCAAAGCAAACTACGCTTATTAAGCCATTTTGGAGCTAGCTAAGCTAATTATAGGCCATTTAATAGCTAAGTTAGGGGCAATAGGTCATCTTGGATCTACCTAAGTCTTATTATGTCATTTTGGAGAGAACTTAGCTAGGTATTGGTAATTTTTATTAAATAGGCCATTTTGGAGGTAACTAAGCTAATTATGTCATTTAGGCGGAAGCCTAGCTAACTATAGGTCCTTGCGGAGCTAACTTGGGTAAAATAGGTCATTTCGGAGCAAACTATGCTTATTAAGCCATTTTGGAGCTAGCTAAGCTAATTATAGGCCATTTAATACCTAAGTTAGGGGGAATAGCTCATCTTGGATCTACATAAGCCTTATTATGTCTTTTAGGAGAGAACTTAGCTAAGTATAAGTCATTTTCTTATTAAATAGGTCATTTTGGAGCTAACTAAGCTAATTATGTCATTTAGGTGGAAGCCAATCTAACTATATGTCGTTTTGGAGCTAACTTGGGTAAAATATGTCATTTTAGAGGAGGAGGAGAAGAAGAAGAAGAAATCAAGAAGAAGGAGAAGGAGGAGAAGGTGGAGAAGGTGACCTCTCCTCCTTCTCCTTCTCCTCCTACTCGTCCTTCTCCTTCATCTTCTCTTCTTCTTCTTCTTTCTTCTTTTCATTTTTCATATTTCTTCTCCTCTTGTCCTCTTCTTGGAGCTAAATTATCTAATTATGTCAAAAATGAACTAGAAAAAACTTACCGTCGTGGTCATCAAGGAGGAGAAACACCAGGGTTGCTCACGGCGGCTTCGTTTGGAGACGGTTGCCCTGGAGAAGGACGATGCAGCTCGGGAGTTATTTTGCAGAAACAATATTTTGCAATGTCTCAGTTAGCATGATGACACTCAATTGTTAATACTAGTTTATAATTACCATTGAAATGAAACTCACCGTGCCAATCGCAGAGAAGACGGGCATCGGCATAGGGACTTGACCGTTCTTCTCGCACATACTCTCAAGAGTCGGTCGTGTTAGTTAGTAATGAAACAGACATTACACACATGATTTGGCTAATGTGAAAAAAACTTACCACAAAAAGCTCGTACAAGGCTCATTGACCCGCGTCATTCCGGGCCCTCTCCTCCTCAATCAATCGTGCCGTGGTCCCGTCCCTTTCCTCAAGAGCAGCCCGAAGAGCAGACTGGGTTGCCAATCTCTCTTTCTCAAGAGCAGCCTGGTTTGCCACTCTCTTTTTCTGAAGAGCAACCTGCAACACCATTCCTCGTTACCACAGTAATGATCGATGGTCACACACATAATGAAACGTATGAAAGTTTTCTGAGTCCATACAACTAACCTCGATGGCAAGATCGACTAGCCGTGGACGAGGCGTTATCTCAGGACACGAGCTCGACTAGCGCGCCTTGATCTTCGGGAGAGTGAGTGGACCATGTCTTATCCCATCTCCAATGGCTATCGAGCCATGGGGCCTCCCGCCACCAGATATCATCACCAGCTCTGGATCCAAAGGTTCCTGGCTCGGGTTAAAGTCCCCCCTTTCCTAGCCTTCCCCATGTCCCTGTATGTCACGAGCTTGTGGTGGGATGATATGTTGGTGAAGTTAATTGGATCATCCAGGTTAGACTCAGAGAATGCCTTCGCCTTCTTGTATGAGGCACTATGGGACATGCCATAAAGGTCGTACAAGTGTGGCATCTCCGTCTTATTGTGATGCGCCTAAAAGAGAGGAACAAAGTATTAGTAAGGGGCTCAAGATACCATGAAGAATGAATTGCATGAATCATGAAGCAAACCACATACCCTGTTTCATCCGAACTGATGTAATTTGGCATTGCCTTGATGGTGTGGCACACCAACCATTTTGCTATGTCGATCCTTCGCATTGTCGTGGACGGCTCGTTAGTTCCCTGTGCACCCCTCATCCACCAATGCCTCCCAACAATCCATCTTATCCACACACACCATCTCGGGGGCACCTATAAGTTATTAGAAAGAATTTTGAGCGCTATGACTATGAATCAAATCAAGAAAACTATGTAGAAGGCCTTAAGAATAGGTAATTCCCTTAATGTACTGCTCCTTCTTCAGATACTTTTTGCGGCACTACTTCTTCTGCTTCTTATTACCACGCGTGGCGTAGTAGTCTCGAATAGCCTGCGGCTGAGACTCGTGGCGTAAGTTCTGTAATAACTGCTTACACTCGGCCTCGAGAACCTTGGCTGCCTCCTCCTCTTATCCCTCCTCACACCAATAGAAGGTCTGCAATGAAACGAGACAACATCGATTAGTACAATAATTAGCTATATTGTTAATTTTAGATTGCGTAAAAGGATAATTTACCCAAAAGCTCTTGATCACCATCTCAGCCCTCGTGTGGCACAAGACACCATCTATAATTTCCTCGGGCGGGGCGTGCGCAGCCTGGTAGTGTTCCCAGAAAAATCCTAGTGTAGGAACCTGACCCTCACCAAGCAACGTGACAAATCTCGGAAAATTTGTCCGACAAAGCACACCAAGGACGTTGTTCGGCTTGCGGACTCCATGAGGGTGTGCCCATCCCCTGTAGTATGATAAGGTCAACGCATTAGATATTTGAATAACTTGAAGGAAAAAGCTACAGAAGTAGTAAATGTACTTACCTATCCCCTTCAGGCTTAATCACCGGCCTCTGCTCATGGGTAGCCGACACGACCGGGAGATGTTTACTACCACGCTTGTACACGGTAGCCCCGTCCACCTGCATGTCACCCTTACTATCCGTAAACTCATCCCCGCCATCAACAAAATAGCCACCCGGAGCCTCGGCCCAATCCGGCACCTCGGTCCAATTCGGCACCTCGGTCCGATCCGACCAGGCACCCCATCCACACCTCTCCACGTCAGCCGAAGCGTGTGTGGCAGGAGTCTCCCGGAACGTAGCCTCAGGAATAGGAGTCTCGTGGGCCGAAGGCACCTCGACCCGAGGCTGATCCTGGACCAGAGTCTCATGGGCCGAATGCCCGTACACCCAAGGCTCCTCCTCAAACGATTCCACCATAGTAGTCCTGTGCTCAGGTGAATGAGTTGGTGGTGGTGGCGAGGATGGCGCAACAGTCCGCATACCTCTTCCGCGGCCACCACCTCTCCATGTAACCTTCCCCTTCTTCCCTACCCGACCAACACCTCTCCGAGTGGGCAATGCCGCCAACAAAGAAGCACCCGCGGGTGGTGACGTCAGACTGTCTTCCAAGTCTCTATGGAGAGATAGGGGTGGAATGGAAGTACCACCCCTCGTGCACGCCGTCGAAGAAGAACCCGTCGAGCGATCTGGACCCGCGCCCACCATCTTTCAACACCTGTTGACCTGCCATGATAAAGATTAAAAGAAATTAGTACAACATAAAAAAATTGAATAACTGACATGAATAATAATATGTACATATATAATTTAAGTTGTGAATCTTAAAAACTGATAATCATCATCAATAAATGCATCATCATCATCACTATCATGCATGTCTTCATGAATCACGTGCTCATCGGGTTCAACGGCATGAACTTGAGGAAGGCCTTACTGTAATCGGTCAAGCATTGACACGTCATCCGCATCTGTAACCTCTTCTAGTTCCACCTATGCTAGTTCTGGCTCAGGGATGAAGTCAGATTCATTGTTGTTGTCTACTTCCATGTTCTGGGGTGAAGCACGGCGGTTCTTGAAACGTTTCTTGGAAAGTCGTGTTTCATGGAAGAATTCTCCATCATATGTCTCTGGGTTAATGTGAGGTTCATAATCATGTTCATTTGGGAGAGGTGGTCTATCATGTGGCGGCACTTCATAAACAACATACCAACCTTCGAGATTCCTATCAGTTTGGCATGCCCACGGTAGATAGAAAACTTGGGTCGCCTGTTGAGCCGTAATATAGACATCGGGAACATCTAAATGGGTTTTTGGACTAATTTCGACTAGTCCTATATGTTCACAAGTCCTTCTAGTCTCCTTCGGCTGGAACCAATAACATTTTAAGACTACGACGTTCGGTGGGTTCTCACCATAGAATTGAAGTTCACAAGTTGCTTCAACTCTTCCATAATACTCGATAACACCTTCGAAGATAGCAGAGACACCACAATTTGTAGATTTCCGGTCGGGCATAGATAGCTCTTTTCCAAAGGTACGAAAGAAATACCCGTTGATGTGGTATTTCTCAAATGAACGAACCTTATAGTCAAAACCATTAGCGGCTTGTCTCAATTCGACGTCCATAGACTCTGAATTAGCCTACAAGTTTAATCCAAAACGATTGTTGCATTAGCCGCAAGTTAGACCAAGAAATGAAATGGTCCACTATTGATAATTACCGTTTGTTTGAACCAAGAGATGAAACCGGGATAGCCGCCTCTTGTCTTTGCCAGAAGCTCATACTGTTCGACGGAATCATTTTCGATCACCACTCCAACCAAGAATTTGGTGACGGATCGGCTGTATGAAATATCCGGGAATAAGAGCAGTTCAAATGAATTAGAAGTTACGGGAAAATGATCCGAGAACATACTCAATGTACGGCCACACTTCTCTTAGGTTGTTGAAGATATACAAAAAAATGTTCCGCCATTCTTCGACATCCAACGTTATTGGTTTCGAAGCACCGGCTGGTGCGAGCTTCCCTTTGAATAGGCTGAGGTTGGACCCACCTTTTTTAGGGTCTCCATCATTGTGCCGAGGCTTCGGATTATGCAAGTGATGATTTTTGGCTTCGTAGTGTGCTGTCACAAAGTTTGCCACCTCCTCAGTAATGAATGCCTCAGCCATCGATGTTTCAATTCTACACTTATATTTACATTTAGCTCGAAGCGTCTTCTGCATCCTCTCAATTGGATAGCACCAACGATTTTGCACGGGCCCACCCAATCTTGCCTCGCTCGGTAGATGTAAAATCAAATGGCTGTAGTATGATAAGGTCAACGCATTAGATATTTGAATAAACTTGAAGGAAAAAGCTAAAACAAGTAGTAAATGTACTTACCTATCCCCTTCAGGCTTAATAACCGGCCTCTGCTCGCGGGTAGCCGACACGACCAGGAGATGTGTACTACCACACTTCTACACGGTGGCCCCGTCCACCTGCATGTCACCCTTACTATACGTAACCTCATCCCCGCCATCAACAAAATAGCCACCCGGAGCCTCGGTCCAATCCGACACCTCGGTCCAATTCGGCACCTCGGTCCGATCCGGCCAGGCACCCCATCCTGACCTCTCCACGCCAGCTGAAGTGTGTGTGGCAGGAGTCTCCCGGGACGTAGCCTCAAGAACCGGAGTCTCGTGGGCCGACGGCACCTCGATCCGAGGCTGATCCTGGACCGGAGTCTCATGGGCCGAATGCCCGTACACCCGAGGCTCCTCCTCAAACGATTCCACCATAGTAGTCCTGTGCTCGGGTGAATGAGTTGGTGGTGGTGGCGAGGATGGCGCAACAGTCCGCATACCTCTTCCGCGGCCACCACCTCTCCATGTAACCTTCCCCTTCTTCCCTACCCGACCAACACCTCTCCCAGTGGGCAATGCCGCCGACAAATTGAATAACTGACATGAATAATAATATGTACATATATAATTTAAGTTGTGAATCTTAAAAACTGATAATCATCATCAATAAATGCATCATCATCATCACTATCATGCATGTCTTCATGAATCACGTGCTCATCGGGTTCAACGACATGAACTTGAGGAAGGCCTTACTGTAATCGGTCAAGCATTGACACGTCATCCGCATCTGTAAACTCTTCTAGTTCCAGCTATGCTAGTTCCGGCTCAGGGGTGAAGTCAGATTCATTGTTGTTGTCTACTTCCATGTTCTGGGGTGAAGCACGGCGGTTCTTGAAACGTTTCTTAGAAAGACGTGTTTCATGGAAGAATTCTCCATCATATGTGTCTGGGTTAATGTGAGGTTCATAATCATGTTCATTTGGGAGAGGTGGTCTATCATGTGGCGGCACTTCATAAACAACAGACCAACCTTCGAGGTTCTTATCAGTTTGGCATGCCCACGGTAGATAGAAAACTTGGGTCGCCTGTTGAGCCGTAATATAGACATCGGGAACATCTAAATGGGTTTTTGGACTGATTTCGACTAGTCCTATATGTTCACGAGTCCTTCTAGTCTCCTTCGGCTGGAACCAATAACATTTTAAGACTACGACGTTCGGTGGGTTCTCACCATAGAATTGAGGTTCATAAATTGTTTCAACTCTTCCATAATACTCCATAACACCTTCGAAGATAGCAGAGACACCACAATTTTTAGATTTCCGGTCGGGCATAGATAGCTCTTTTCCAAAGGTACGAAAGAAATACCCGTTGATGTGGTATTTCTCAAATGAACGAACCTTATAGTCAAAACCATTAGCGGCTTGTCTCAATTCTACGTCCATAGACTCTGAATTAGCCTACAAGTTTAATACGAAATGATTGTTGCATTAGCCGCAAGTTAGACCAAGGAATGAAATGGTCCACTATTGATAATTACCGTTTGTTCGAACCAAGAGATGAAATGTACGGCCACACTTCTCTTAGGTTGTTGAAGATATACAACAAAATGTTCTGCCATTCTTCGACATCCAACGTTATTGGTTTTGAAGCACCGGCTGGTGCGAGCTTCCTTTTGAATAGGCTGAGGTTGGACCCACTTTTTTAGGGTCTCCATCATTGTGGCGAGGCTTCGGATTATGCAAGTGATGATTTTTGGCTTCGTAGTGTGCTGTCACAAAGTTTGCCACCTCCTCAGTAATGAATGCCTCAGCCATCGATGTTTCAATTCTACACTTATTTTTACATTTAGCTCGAAGCGTCTTCTGCATCCTCTCAATTGCATAGCACCAACGATTTTGCATGGGCCCACCCAATCTTGCCTCGGTCGGTAGATGTAAAATCAAATGTTGCATTCGATTAAAGAAGCCCGGCGGAAAAATATTCTCTAACTTGAAAAACAACTCCGGTGCAAACTCCTCCATGTCATCTACCATGCCAGGCGAAAATTCTTTCGCACAAAGAACACGGAAGAAATAGCTCAACTTCGCCAGTACTAGCCATTCATCCTCGGGAATAAACGACATAACATCACCGACATTACCCGCTCTAGCCATATGTGCCAATCATAACCAAAGATGTTTAATTTTTCTAGACTCCCTCCCTTCTTTAGATTCGCTGCATACCCACCGGGAAACATCAAGTGCATTTTGACCCACAAGATAATTTCCCTCATAGCTGGCCTTCCAAGATTGAACCAGGCCTTTGGCTTCGACCACTTCTGCTTTCCTTTGCCTTCTCGCATGTTTTGTAACGGTCTATGACATAGTGTCTCTTGATCAACTCTAGCCTTAGTATTATCCTTTGTCTTCCCATCTATGTCGAACAATGTACAAAAAATAGCATGTCCAATATTCATTTCAGTGTGCATCATGTCAATATTGTGTGGAAAAAGGAGGTCTTTCAAGTAAGGCAGATCCCAGAAGCATGGCTTGAGAGTCTAGGCGTGTTTTGAATTATACCCCTTGAAATAGCCTGGACGCTCTGGATCAGGCTCGAGGGCGTTTAACTGATCCAAGATTTGTTGGCCTGTCAACGCAGGTGGTGCCAAGTCTTTGACAACTTTACCTTTGGTAAAGTTCTTCTTGACTTTTCTGAACTAATGGTTAGGATCGAGGAAATGTCTATGCAAGTCAAAGCAAGAATACTTCCGACCCTCCTGCAACCAATGAAACTGAATAGATGCCTTGCATTTGGGGCACGGGAACCTTCCATGCACATACCATCCATAGAATAACGCATATGCCGATAAGTCATGCATAGAGTACATGTATCACACTTGCATTTTGAAATTTTGTTTTCTAGCGGCATCGTATGTCTTGCCCCATTATCCCAAGATTCTTCCAATTCATCCATAAGCAACTGCGGGTACACATTCATATTATTTCCCGGGTAATTGGGCCATGGAATTATCAATGTCAGAAATATATTCTTTCTTTGCATAATCTGCCCGGGGGGGGGGGGGGAGATTGAGTGGAATGACAAATACAGGCCAACAACTCTATTGGGTTGCCTTCATGCCAATGGGATTAAAACCATCCGTGGCCACGTAGACTCGAGGATTCGTTGGATTTGCCGTTTTATCCTGATGGAATCAATCTAAATGTTTCCACGCTTCCTCATCTTATTCCCATCCACATCTAGTTCGGTTCTTTTGCCCAATTTGTGCCATGTCATTTGTCTGGCTGTCTCTTCGACCATGAAAAGACATGAAGCCTTGTTACGGTTGGATATACCAAAGAACATTAACTGCGATTTTGTTCTGCCTCTTCTCACCCATACCGTTGTCTACGACAAGATACCTGCAAGACTAGCAATTGGGACAATAGTCCAAGTGTGCATACTCCTTCCTAAATAAGACACATCCTTTCTCACATGCATCTATCTTCCCATATGGTATCTTAAGTACATGAAGTATTTTGTCCGACTGGTACAGGTTTGCAGGAATGACATGGCCTTTGGGTAGGAAGCGTCCAAATAGTGTCATCACCGCGTCGTAGCATTCTCTTCCCAAGTTGAACGGAGCCTTCTGAGCCATTACTTGTGCAATTGCATCCAGCTGACAAACCTCAGTGTGCTCATGGAGAGGACGTTTTGAAGACTCCAACATTTCATAGAAGGCCTTTGTAGATTTCTCCATCAAAGTATTCCACCATGTCTTCGATCCTGGTACATTGCTCGTCGGTGCGGCGATGCACCACCTCAGCTCTGGTACGTTGTATATACTCACCATGAAATGTCCACACCATATAATTAGGCTTAAAACACCTCCTTAGCAGGTGTTTAATCATTACAGCCTCTATCGTCTTTTTATAGTGGCCGCATCCAGGATAGGGGCAATAGTTTCTTTCCTGGCCATTTGCAAACGCGGCTTTCACAAATTCCTTGGTTTTTAGAAACCATTCTTTCATCATCTCTTTCTGACTAGGGTGACCGGTATACATCCACGCACGATCACTCATCTTGCCTAGCTACTAAAGACACAAGAAATATATTTACATATAATTTAGCTTATATATTCATCAATTAATCAAGTTCGCCACTTTTACTACGTCCATGCAACCTACACGCTAATAGGTTAAGATAGGTCCTAATCCCACCCAAGTGTGTGTAGATTGGGTTCGTTTTCCCATGCTCTGCTCCGGATCCAATGCAAAATTTCGACAGCACCTCCGCGCTGTTCTCCTGATACACGTGTCTGCACTAAACAGAGAGGATATGTATCCGGAGAACAACAGTGAGGAACTGACTAAATTATGCATCGGATCTGGAACAAAGCATATGGGAAAACGAACCCAATCTACACATACTCGGGCTGTCCGTAGATACCATTGGACAATTCGAAAGAATCTTGGTTATAAATATAAGAAAATGCATGCATATTTATAACTATAACCTCTTCGAACGGGAGACCCATACTGGTCACACATACTGATAAATTAATTTAATTACCTAAATCTAGCAAGTTTCATCCGAAAACCGACCCATACTAAATGAAGGGGCGAGGAGGAGATGACATTTTTACTGACACACGAATGCTGGGGCGGAGCTCGTACAACGCATGGGAGGTCTTCACACAGATAACCTCACAGCAACGAGACAACTGTCACATGTAAATCCACCCGATCAACACAAATATGCTAATTATGTCTTTTTAGAGCTATATGGGCTAATTATGTCATTTTAGAGGAAAACAAGCTAAGAATATGATATTCATGAGATAACCATGGGATTTATGCCATTTTGAGCTTATTATGTCATTTTAGAGGATAATTAGCTAAGTTGTGAGCTAACCAAAGTTCTTATGAGGTTTTTACCCTAACTAAGCTAATTATGTCATTTTGGAGGATAATTAGCTAAGTATGTATTTGTTGGGGAAAATAAGCTACGTAGAATAAGAAGGAGAAGGAGAAGGAGGAGAAGGAGAAGGAGGAGGAGGAGAATGAGAAGGAGGAGGAGGAGAAGAAGAAGGAGAAGAAGAAGGAGAAGAAGCAGGAGAGAAGAAGGAGAAGAAGAAGGAGAAAAAGGAGGGAGAAGAAGAAGGAGAATAAGGCAGAGAGAAGAAGGAGAAGAAGGAGAAGGAGGGCTCCTTTTCCTCCTCGTTCTCCTTCTTTTTCTCTTCTTCTTCTCTTTTTCTTTTCATTTTTCCTCTTTCTTCTCCTCTTCTCCTCTTCTTCTTCTTCTCCTCCTCCTCCTCCTCGTCTTCTCCTCTTTCTTCTCCTCTTCTCCTCTTCTTCTTCTTCTTCTCCTCCTCCTCTTCTCCTCTTCTTCCTCCTCTTCTTCTTCTTCATCCTCTTATTTCTATTTCTATTTTTCTTTATCCACTCCTTCTACTTATTCTTATTTTCTTATTTTTTCTCTTCTTCTCCTTCTTCTTTTCTTCTTATTCTATTCTTCTCTTCTTCTCTTCTTCTTTTCTTCTTCACCTTCCTATTTTTTCTGCTCTTCTTCTTCTTCTCCTCCTTCTTTTTTTTCTTCTCCTCCTCCTCTTCTTCTTCTTCTTCTTCTTCTTCTTCTCCTCCTCCTCCTCCTCCTCTTCTTCTTCTCCTCTTCTCCTCCTCTTTTTCTTCTGCTTCTTCCTCTTCTTTCTATTAAGCTAACTAACTAGTGGCAGAAGGTCTTTATATGAAAAGCTAAGAACTAAATAACAACTACAATAACATCAACCACTACTACAACAACTACAATAAGAACAACTACTACAACAACAACAATAACAACAACAACTACTACAACAACAATAAAAAATTAACTTTGTAGTCATGATCTAATTCTAAAAAACTAAATAACAACAAGTTAATTTTCCCACTCGGGGGGTGTGGGGCTCACCGGCAGGGGTGGCTATGCGTCGTGGGCGGCAGGGCCGGGGGTGTTGGGGCGGTGGGGCGGCACCGGGGGTGTTGGGGATGCGGGGCGGCGCCAAGGGGCTGTGGGGCGCCGGGGGCGGTGGGGCGTCAGTGGCGGGGCTGTGGGGCACCGGGGTGGCGCCGGGGGCAGCGACGCGACGGTGGTGGCGGCGGTGGGCGTCGGGGGAGAGGAGTGGAAGAGAGTGGCCATTACACAGTAGTGAGAGAGAGAGGGCCATGGTGGTGGCGAGACGGCCGGTACAGAATACTAAGGCTTTGCCGTCTGCTGGCGGACGGCAAAGGGTCTAGACTCTTTGCTGTCTTCCTCCGGACTCTTTGCCGTCCGCGAGCAGATGGCAAAGAAGCGACTGTAGTTTGACCTAACACCCCCTCGGCCAGGTGGGCCCAGTCCAAAGCTTTGCTGTCTAGTGTCCTAATGTTTGCCGTTTGCGGCTCATGGCAAAGAAGTGACTGATGGCAAAGACATTTTATGCCATCAGCCAGTTCTTTGTCGTTTGCTTTGTGGCAGCTCACGGCAAAGATACTCTTTGCCATCAGCCAGCAGACGACAAAGATTTGGAAGACAGCAAAAAACTGAATTCCAGTAGTGTGAGGTTAATTTCCTTTCGAGGATTGAGTTGGACCAAGTGACCCTAGTATTTGACTACCCAGATGTCTTTCCTGACGAACTGCCCGGGATGCCTTCCGACCGAGAGATCAAGTTCATTATTGAATTAATTCCAGTATGAAGACCCATCTATAAGAAGCCTTATAGAATGGGGGACGAGGAATTGGCTGAGTTGAAGAAACAAGTGGCCGAGTAGCTCAGTAAAGGATTTATTCGCCCTAGTGCCTCTCCTTGGGGATCACGTGTTCTATTCGTGTCCTCTCCTCTGTGTAGACTACCGTTCCCTCAACGAAGCCATGATAAAGGACAAGTATCAACTCCCCAAGATTGAAGACATGTTCGATAAGTTGAATGGTGCCAAAGTGTTCTCCAAGATCAACCTTGGGTCTTGGTACTACCAACTAAAGATCAGACCCGAAGATATTCGGAAGACGGTATTTGTAACCAGATTTGGCCTCTACGTATGCACGGTCATGTCATTTGGGTTAATCAATGCCCCAGCCTACTTCATGTACCTCATGAGCAAAAATCTTTATGGACTATCTAGACAAGTTTTTCGTTGTCTTCATCGAAGACATAGTCATCTTCTGCAAGTCTGAAGAATATGATGAGCAACACTTGAGGATGGTGCTAGAAAAACTTCGAGAGCACCAACTTTATGCCAAGTTCACCACATGCGTACTTTGGCTACATGAAGTTAGGTTCTTGGGTCATGTGATGATGACAGATGGGATGTCAGTCGAACCCACCAAGATTGCATGAGTGATGAAGTTGGAATCACCATCCAATGTGAAGGAAGTCAGAAGATTCCTTGGACTCGCGGCATACTACCGCAAGTTCGTTGAAGGATTCTCAAGCATCGCCCGACCTATGAATCAACTCTTAAAGAAGGACAAAAAGTTCGAGTGGACGCCAAAGTGCGAAGAAAGGTTCCAAGAGCTCAAGAAGTAATTGAAGACAACCCCAATTCTGGCCACTAATACGTCCCAAACGTATCTATAATTTCTACTTCTTCCTTTAGGCGACTGATACGTCTCAAACTTACCTATAATTTTTGATGGTTTCATGATGTTATCTTGTCAACTTTGGATATTTTGTATACCTTTTATATCTTTTCTGGGACTAACTTATTAATTCAGTGACAAGTGCCAGTTCTTGTTTTTCTGTGTTTTTGACTCTTTTCAGATCTGATTTTGGAATGGAGTCCAAACGGAATAAAATCCCCGAAATAAATTTTTCAAAAACGGAAGAAGATCGGAGGACTTCAGGGCCAAGGCAGGGGGCCCACAGGGAGCCCACAAGCCCTGTTGCCGCGGCCAGGGGACCCGCGGCAACCAGGCTTGTGGCCTCCCTAGCGCTCCCCTGCACTAGCTCTTTGGCCTATAAATTCCCTAAAATCGCAGAAAAAATCAGGGCATCCAGGAAAACACTTTTCCGCCTCCGCAAGCTTCCATTTCCGCGAGATCTCATCTTGAGACCCTTCCCGGTGCCCTGCCGGAGGGGACTTTGGAGTTGGAGGGATTCTACGTCAACATCATCGCCACTCCAATGACTCGTGAGTAGTCCACTTCAGACCTACGGGTCCGTAGTTAGTAGCTAGATGGCTTTTTCTCTCTCTTGGATCTTCAATACAAAGTTCTCCATGATCTTCACGGAGATCTATCCAATGTAATCCTCTTTTGCAGTGTGTTTGTCGATATCCGATGAACTGTGGGTTTGTGATCACATTATCTATGAATTATATTTGAGTCTTTGCTGATTTCTTATATGCATGATTTGATATCCTCGTAAGTCTCTCCGAGTCTTGGGTTTTGTTTGGCCAACTAGATCTATGATTCTTGCAATGGGAGAAGTTCTTGGTTTTGGGTTCATACCGCGCGGTGACCTTTCCGAGTGACAGAAGGGGCAGCAAGGCACGCATCATGTTGTTTCCATCAAGGGTAACAAGATGGGCTTTCATCATAGATTTGAGATTGTCCATCTACCTCATGTCATCTTGCTTAAGGCGTTACTCTGTTCTTTTGAACTTAATACACTAGATGCATGCTGGATAGCGGTCGACGTGTGGAGTAATAGTAGTAGATACAGAAAGTATAGGTCTACTTGTTTTGGACGTGATGCCTATAGATATAATCATTCCCATAGATAACGTCACGACTTTGCGTGGTTCTATCAATTGCTCGACAGTAATTCGTTCACCCACCGTCTACTTGCTTTCATGAGAGAAGCCACTAGTGAACACTACGACCCTCGGGTCTATTCACAACTATCGTCTCCACTTTCAGTTTTACTTTGCTTTGTTTACTTTTTGCTTTCATTTCTCACTTTGCAAACAATCTATAATGGATTGACAACCCCTTCATAGCGTT
Source organism: Hordeum vulgare subsp. vulgare (assembly GCF_904849725.1). Lineage (NCBI taxonomy): Eukaryota > Viridiplantae > Streptophyta > Magnoliopsida > Poales > Poaceae > Hordeum > Hordeum vulgare. The sequence continues at coordinate 261,492,764 of NC_058519.1, read as the reverse complement.
GGGTGCAAGCTTTTTGTGTTTGTGCAGGTACTTGTGACTTGACGCGATCCTCCCACTGGATCGATACCTTGGTTCTCAAACCGAGGGAAATACTTACCGCCGTTGTGCAATATCACCCTTTCCTCTTTAAGGGAACACCAACGCAAGGCTCCAAGTCCGCGGGGAAATCCTTTGCATATTTGCCAAGGAAGTCCCTATAGGTGTAGCCCGTAGCAGCAGGATTCCTGGCGCCATTGCCAGGGAAGGTCTGTTGTCGCAGTAGAAAAAGGATTTCTGGCGCCGTTGCTGGGGAGGAGAGATCAAGTCAAGATCTATCCAAGTAGGTGTCACAAAATCATCTCTTGCATTTACCTTTTTTGCCAGTTGCCTCTCGTTTTCCTCTCCCCCAAGTAACGTTTTCCGTTTTCATTTGCCTTTCTCCTTTGCCGTTTTTATTTGCCTTTTGCCTTTCTCCTTTGCCCGTTTCACTCGCTTACTTCCTGCTTGTTTGTGTGTGGAATAGACAATCAATGGCTAGACCCACCACTCCAAAGATACCCCTGAGAACGAAGTTCTCAATTTCAAGCAGATTGAGGGAGAAAATTTCAAGGACGTTTGGTACAGGATTTGCAATGCTCAAAGTAGATCTACTCTTAAGCAATCCACTACCGTTCTTCTTCATAGTTTTTATGTTGTAATATCTCCTTGGAATAATTATATTCTTGATACCATCGTAGGCGGGAAATTTTTGCGGAGTCATACTGTAGACTCTTATGGAGCTATCATGAATTTGGTAGGCTCACCCCCGCTCATGGTTAATGGAACTTCCTTGACCTTGGAACACGTCATGCAAAGACTTGACGCTATTGAACACAAAATTGCCACAATTGAACATATTGAGGGTTTGGATAGAAGTATCCACAATCAAGTTACTCAGTACGGATCCAAAGTGGGAATGGTTTTGAAAATTTTAAGGGAGAAGGAACCTATTGGTAATGATTCCTCTAGAATTGGCAAACTAGAGGATGTCATAACCAACTTGGGTTCCGCTTTTGCCGCTGTGCAAAATACTCCAAATCTGACTCTCAAAAAGACAGTCAATTATGTTTTTGTTCCTAAAGCGAGTGGTGAGTCATCCAATAAAGATGAAGATCTTAAGATGACAAATGATCACACTACTTATGGTTTGAGCACCAAAGATGATTATACGTGATTCCATCACCTTTTGCATAGCTAAGGGCGTTAAACAATAGCGCTTGTTGGGAGGCAACCCAACGGATCTATCTTTTTTCTTTCTGTTTTGTGTTTTCCACACTTTCATAATTCTGTTATGACTGTGTTTTTTGTGTTTCTTTTGCGTTTGTACGAAGTAAAACCGTTATGATTAGTCTTGGGGATGATCGTTTGGTCATGCTGGAAAAGACAGAAACGTTCTGCTCATGAAAAGAATTTTCATTTTTGTTCTGTAAGAGCTTTTGAGTTGATTCTTTCTGCTGCAGATTGCTACGCAAATTCTTCGGACTGTCATAATTTTTCAAAATTTTTGAACTAACAGAAGAATACGAAGTATACAGATTGCTACAAACTTGTCTGATGTTAACAGATTATGTTTTTGTTGAGTTGGTTGCTTATTTTGATGAAACTATGGATAGTATCGGCGGGTATTAGCCATGGAAGATTGAAAATAAAGTAACCCAACATCAACATAAGTAGAATTTAAGTTTGCTACAGTACCTAAGGAAGTGGTGGTTTCCTTTCTTATACTAATGTTATCACGAGTTTCTGTTTAAGTTTCGTGTTGTGAAGTGTTCATGTTTTGGGTGAAGTTCTTATGGACAAAGAGATAAAGAGTGGCCAGAGCTCAAGCTTGGGGATGCCCAAGGCACCCCAAGTTTATTCAAGGATTCCCTAAAATCCTAAGCTTGGGGATGCCCCGGGAAGGCATCCCCTCTTTCGTCTTCAATCCATCGGTAACGTTACTTGGGGCTATATTTTTATTCACCAGATGTTATGTGTTTTGCTTGGAGCGTCTTGTATCGTAGGTGTCTTTTATTTTTGTTGTGTCACAATCTTCCTTGCTGCACACCTAGAGAGAGAGACGTGCACTCACCGTGATTTTGTCAAGCTTCACTTATATCCTTTGGTTAGACAATTCAGCTCACATGTGCTTCACTTATATCTTTTGAGCTAGTTGATCTTGCTCTATGTGCTTCACTTATATTCTTTAGAGCACGGAAGCACGTGGCTTGGTAGTTGATCTATGCTATGAAAGTAGTCTCAAAAGGGGTAGTTATCCAAAGGGATATGAAAACTTCCACCTTCATGTGCATTGAATAGTTAGAGAAGTTTGATTCATCTCAATTAGTTTTGAGCTGTGGTTATGGTAATATTGAAGTAATATTAGTAAAGTGTTGTGGATCTAGAAATACTTGTGTTGAAGTTAGTGATTCCTGTAGCATGCACATATGGTGAACCGCTATGTGATGAAGTCTGAGCATGATTAGTATATTGATTGTCATCCTTTGTGTGGCGGTCGGGATCGTGCGATGGTTTATACCTACCAACCCTTCCCCTAGGAGTATGCGTTGAATGCTTTGTTTCAATTACTACTAAAACTTCTGCAACAAGTATGTGAGTTCTTCATGACTAATGTTGAGTCCATTGTTTAGATGTACTTTCACCTTCCACCATCACTATCTTCCTTAGTGTCGCACAACTTTCGCCGGTGCACAAAACCCACCATTAGCCTCCCTCAAAAGAGCCAACATATCTACCTACTGTGGCTTTTTCAAAGCTATTCCGAGATATATTGCCATACAACTACCACCATGACATGTGCCACCACTTCTACATTGCCATTGCATGATCATAAGATAGCTAGCATGATGTTTGCCTTAATGTCTATGTCTTGCTAGATCATTGTCACGGTACACTACCGAAGGCATTCCATATAGAGTCATCATTGCTCTAAGTTTTGAGTTGTAAGTGTGATGATCATCATTGATGGAGCATTGTCCCATGCGAGGAAATAAAAGAGGCCAAAGATGCCCACCAAAATAAATAAATAAAAAGAGGCCAAAGAGCCCACCAAACAAATGAGAGAAAAATAGAGAAGGGACAATGCTACCTCCTTTCCACACTTGTGCGTATTTGTGACGCCCTCGGCTTAATCGTACGCTAAACATACACGCAAAATGCGTACGATCAAACCCAAGGACTCACGGGGAGATATCACAACACAACTCTAGACACAAATAAAATAACATCAGCTTCATATTACAAGCCAGGGGCCTCGAGGGCTAGAATACGAAAGCTCGAAAAGCACACGAGTCAGCGGAAGCAACAAATATCTGAGTACAGACATAAAACAACATGAGGGTGCCTTAGAGAAGGCTAGCACAAAAGATACAACGATCGAACGAGGCGAGGCCTCCTGCCTGGGAACCTCCTAACTACTCCTGATCATCAGCGGCCTCCACGTAGTAGTAAGCACCGTCGGGGTAGCAGTCGTCGGTGGCGGGGACCTCCATCTCCTGGGCTTCATCATCTGGTCGCAGCAAACGGACCAAGGGAACAAGGGGGGAGCAAAGCAGCGGTGAGTACTCATCCAAAGTACTCGCAAGTCTTACATCAGAACTATTCTAATAATGCATCAGTATCAAGGAAGGGGGTTATATGTGGACTGACTGCAGCGATGCGAGAATAGAGAGAGAAAGGCCTAGTCCTATCGAAGACTAGCATCTTCAGGGTCTTGCAGCAATAGACGAGAGTAGAACAGGGGGTAACACATTAATAGTCATATTGTTGCAGCAAAATTAAGGTGAGGTCACGCCTAAGGATCCTCCCTCGACTCCCTGCGAGGAAGCAATCCCGAGGCAAACTAATTCCAGTTAAGTAACAATTGTAGTTGTATAAGATCGGGGCACAACTCCAAGTCGTCCTGTAACCGTGGACACGGCTATCCGAATAGTTAATTTTCATCCCTGCAGGGGTGCACCACATGTCCCGTCACGCTCGATAACACTCTGGCCGGACATACTTTTCTGGGTCCTGCCCGGCCTCGGAATATCGACACGTCGCAGCCCCACCTAAGACTAATCAGAGAGGCCAGCCCGCCGGTCTAAATCCTAAGCACAAAGGGTTCATGGGCCCAGTTCCCCTTCACGCTCCTGCACGTGGCGTGGGCGGCCGACGTCAGTCCTAGCATCCCTTAATCACAAGCGCGATGCATCTCGGGACCACTCGGGCGCGCGCCGCTACACTGCTGGCATCTGAAAAGCTTCGGCTGATACCGCGACGTCGAGTACCCATAATTCTTCCCGCGTAGCCGGTTAGTGCGAAAAGGTCTCCGACCAACCCAGATCAAATACCCAAATCCATTAGCATTTTAATTAGGCCAGCAACACAGTCTCGCGGGAATCCACCCGTCTTACAACTAATCACCCATGATCCCAGTAACATGGTCGAGTAACTGTGTGGTCGTAACATCGGGGGAAATCCGAGGTATCACCCTCGTTGGATTCCGAACGATGTACCCGTCAAGGTGGGCTTAGAGGAATCACCCTCGGGGGTCCCACACTCGCGGGGTGGCACGACAGAGACGTCATCGGGAATGGTGAAAGAGGAATCACCCTCGATAACCACGACCGACTAGCTATACTACAGAGATATCATCAGGAGTACTTAGCGAGGTGTCACCCTCGGTACCCGATAGTATCCCTGTAGCGTCGTACAACGAAGGGGGGGTGAACGTGCTGTGTCGGGTCTGGCTCGTCGATCAGAGATCGAGAATTGAAAACAAGCGGGGCAACTGAACTACGGGGTCAGAGGGGATGACTGCTCCACCTATACTAAGCAGGTTAAAGGTACAGGACTGAAAGTAGCAGTTCATCAAAAACAGGCTATGCATCAGATATAGGAGCTAACTACAACAGTAGCAAAATACTAATGCAAGCAGTAGGAAGAAAAGACATAGGCGATATAGGAATGATCAAGGGGAATTTGCTTGCCTTGCTGCTCTGCGGCAAAGGGCTGATCGGCAGGGTCGTAGATGTACCCGGCAGCAGCGTCAGTCTCGGGGTCTACCGGTAAGAAGAGGGGGAGAAACAATAAATAATAGCACCGATGCAACACAAAGCATGACATGGAAATATGCAGGCTAGGCATGAGCTAACGCAGGAACATCCGTCATAGACGGGTCGGAAGAATACCTGACGATATTTTCCGGGTCTCGGGCTACTACCGGTTACACTGGAAACGATAGAAAAGTTCCATGTTTGCTATGCTAGGGACGCGTGACAGACGAACGGGCCGTGGATCCGGGTTCGTCTCGCTTTACTGATCAACTTTCATGTTGAAAATATTTTGATCTGACTTACGGATTATTTAATATTAATTTTTAAAGTTTTATTAATTATTTAAGAATTAAAAACAGATTTAAAAGATTTAGTAAAATCCTATTATGTCATCATCGCGATGTCAGGCTGACATCACATTTGACCGGTCAACTGACCAGCGGGTCCCGAACGTCATAGGCACAAGTTTTAGTTAAGATTAATTATTTATTAATCAGATTAATTCAACGAGGGACCCACGTGTCATACTCTAATTATGTTAATTAATTATTTTAACTAAATATCTATTTATTTATTTATTTAAGAAAGACATTATTTTTAATTATCGCGCGGGGCCTCCCTGTCATTGACAGCGGTGCATTGGCCCCACCGGTAAGTGGCCTAAGGTTATTTTCTCATTTATTTTTATTAGATACCTAACCGCTCAAATACCGTATTTCTCTAAATATCCAAATACACAAATACATACATAATACGGGCATCGAATACATACATACATACATACATACGACATTTAATACATCAATTGTTTTTATTTCTTTTTCTCTCAAAACACTCATCTCCCATCTCTCTGTTAACAGAGACAGAGAAGTTCCTTAGCTACTCCACCTAGAAGAACTCGAACTTCGAATCCTTCTACCGGAGTCCACCGTCGACGGATCGAGGCCCCGTTTGCCGGAACGGAACCGTGACGTCGAGGAGAACGGTAAGGTGGGAGGAGCCCGAGGAGGGGCTCACCGACGGTGACGTGACGGCCCGGTGAAGCCGGAGTTCGCACGTAGAAGACGGTGGAGACGGTGTGCCGGCGAGGAGGAACCGGTGAGGAGGGCCCCGGTGAGGAGAGGCCCCCGGAGGTGGAGCCGCCGACGGGGAGGGGCGGCCACCGTAGAGAGGGCCGCCGGAGAGGGACCTCCCGGAAGGGCCGGCCGCCGAGATGGGGGGGCCGAGGTGGCCGGCACCCCTGCCGGCGGGGTGGAGGCCGAGAGGTGGGGGGGGCGCCGGGAGAAGGAGGGGCCGTGGGAGGTGGCCGGCTGGGCCCCTTTTGGCCCAGCTGGGCCGGCTGGGGGGGGGGCTTTCTCTTTTTTTTTTTTTTTGATTTGTTTTCTATTTTGTTTTACCTTTTCCTTTTTCCCTTTTTTTTTTAATCCTTTCTTTCAGTTTTCTTTTCTTTCTTTTAGCATTATGATTTCTTTAATATTTTCTTCTTATATGTATATCCTTTTAATACTTGTAATGAACCGATAAGGTGCTTCCCATTGCTTTCAAATCATCGATCCGGACAGACGCGAATCCACGCGGGTCTGAGATGGGAATTCGATGACGTGGCATCATTAGCGGTGATCACTGTAGCTTAATTACAATTACTACTGTAGCAAAAGTCGAGGATGTCACAATTCTCCCCTACTAACAAGAATTCTCGTCCCGAGAATTAAGAGGTAGAGGGAAAGAGCCCGGGGTATTCATCACGAAGATGATCCTCGCGTTCCCAAGTGGCTTCATCTTCAGAGTGATTTGACCACTGCACCTTAAGGAACTTGGTGACCTTGCGACGAGTCTTACGTTCAGCTTGGTCGAGAATGCGGACCGGATGCTCTTTATAAGAGAGGTCTTGTTGTAGCTCAAGCATGTCGTGATCCACTGCTCGAATAGGGTCCTTGAAGCAGCGACGGAGCTGAGAAACATGGAAGACATCGTGAACCTGAGAAAGGTTCGCCGGCAGTTCCAATTGATAAGCCACTCTTCCACGCCTTTCGAGAACAGTGAAAGGACCAATATAACGAGGAGCTAACTTGCCCTTGATTCCGAAACGGTGTGCACCTCTCATTGGTGTGACACGAAGATAAGCCTTTTCGCCAGGTTGATAGACCATATCTTGATGATGACGGTCATACTGACTTTTCTGACGAGACTGAGCAGCCTTCAGATTCTCATGAATAATGCGGACTTGATCTTCGGCATGTTGAATAATATCCGGACCAAAGAGTGATCGTTCCCCAGTTTCTGACCAATTCAGAGGAGTTCGACACCTTCGCCCATACAATACTTCGAAAGGGGCCATCTTCAGACTAGCTTGATAGCTATTGTTGTACGAGAACTCGGCATACGGGAGAGATTCCTCCCATTTCTTACCGAAAGAAATGACACAAGCTCGAAGCATGTCCTCGAGAATTTGGTTGACTCGTTCAACTTGTCCCTGGGATTGAGGATGAAATGCAGTGCTGAAGGACAGATGAGTCCCCATAGCCTTCTGAAAACTTTCCCAGAATTTTGAAGTAAACAAGCTGCCACGGTCCGAACTGATTACCAACGGAATACCGTGAAGTGAAACAACTCTTGACATATAAAGATCTGCCAGCTGACTAGCATTAATCGTTTCTTTGACGGCCAGGAAATGTGCAACTTTGGACAGTCGATCAATGACGACAAGAATAGCATCATTACCTTTCTGAGACCTGGGAAAACCAGTGACGAAGTCCATTTCAACATGGTCCCATTTCCACTCGGGAATAGAGATAGGTTGCAGAGTTCCAGCAGGCTTTTGGTGTTCTGCTTTGATACGCCGGCATATATCACATTCTGCCACATAGCGTGCAATGTCTTGTTTCATATTGGGCCACCAGAATCTTTGCCGGATGTCTTGGTACATCTTGGTACTACCCGGGTGAATAGACAATGGTGTGTCATGAGCTTCTTCCATCACCTTCCCAGTCATCCTGAGATTTTCCTTCTTATTTGGAACGAATAGGCGACCCTTGAAATACAAGGCGCCACCTTCATCAACAGTGAAAAAGGAGGGTTTACCCTTTGCAATATAGCTCTTAATCCTGTCGACATCATCGTCAAAGTTCTGTATATTCTTTATGGAGCTCACAAGATCTGGTTCAACCACTAGGTTACTGAGGGAACCCTGATTAACAACACGAAGGTTCATCTTTTGATACTCTTCAGGGGGAGGAACAAGGTAACCCTGAGGAACAATGTGGAGGTTCAGCTTACGGAATTCCTCTTGCAGACGATCGTGAACCTCATGAACCTGGAGGTGGTTGCAGTATGACTTGCGACTTAAGGCATCAGCCATTACATTAGCCTTGCCAGGGGTATATGATATACTACAGTCAAAATCTGCTATACGCTCCATCCATCTTTGTTGACGCAGGTTCAGCTCCGGTTGAGTGAACAAGTACTTCAGACTTTGATGGTCGGTGTAGATTTCACAGCGATTACCGACAAGGTATTGTCGCCATTCCTTCAATGCATGAATGACTGCGGCAAGCTCGAGATCATGAACTGGGTAGTTCTCTTCATGAGCACGCAATTGACGTGAAGCATAAGCGATCACCTTGCGATCCTGCATTAGGACACAACCTATTCCTTGACGAGAAGCATCACAGTATATGACGAAATCCCTTTTCGTATCTGGAGGAGCAAGTACTGGAGCGGACGTCAGTTTGTCCTTGAGTGCCTGAAAACTTTCCTGACATTTATCAGTCCATTCATACTTAACACCTTTGTGAAGCAGGTTGGTTAAGGGCTTCGCAATCTTGGAGAAGTTCTCGACGAATCGACGGCAATAGCTGGCGAGTCCGAGAAAACTTCTGACTTGCTTGACATTCTTCGGGGGAGTCCAGTCAAGAATAGCTTGAATTCGTTCGGGGTTGACCGCAATACCATCCTTGGAAATCACATGACCAAGGTAAGTCACTTCGTCTAGCCAGAACTCACATTTGGAATACTTCGCATAGAGTTTATGCTCCCGAAGCTTATCCAGTACAAGACGAAGATGTTCAGCATGCTCTTCTTTGTTCTTTGAAAACACCAGAATATCATCCAGATATACCACGACAAATTTGTCGAGGTAGTCCATGAATATATAATTCATCAATCGAGAGAAAGTTGCCGGTGCATTGGTTAAGCCGAAGGACATGACGGTGTACTCGTATGATCCATATCGAGTAACAAAGGCGGTCTTTGGAATATCCTCCTTGCGAACACGGATCTGGTGGTATCCCAATCTCAAGTCGAGCTTAGAGAAAACGGTGGAACCAGCAAGTTGATCATACAAATCATTTATCCGAGGGAGAGGATATTTGTTTTGAATAGTGGCCTGGTTGATAGGACGATAGTCTTGAACCAATCGATTTGTCCCATCCTTCTTCTTAACAAAGAGAGAAGGTGCTCCCCAAGCAGAGGAACTCGGACGGATGAAACCCAGACGGAGCGAGTTGTCAATTTCTTGTTTAAGTTCAAGGAGTTCATGTGGTGGCATTTTATAAGGACGCTTGGCAATAGGAGTGGTACCGGGTACCAAGTCAATGACAAACTCGACAGCTCGAGCAGGGGGAATCCCCGGAAGTTCTTCTGGAAAGACATCTTGAAACTCTCGGACCACTGGAATGTTTTCAATCCCTTCAAGAGGCGACGCATTTAATGCATTCAAGGCATACAGCCGTGCCTCAGCATTACGGACGAGATGAGCATGGTAGCTTACTAGTTCATCTGAAGGGTGTAGGAGGTGGACGGTTTTGGTGGCACAAACGATCGATGCCGTATGAGCTTTCAACCAGTCCATCCCCAATATGAGATCAATGTTGGATGACTTTAGTAGGATGGGGTTGGCAAGGAATTCTAATCCTTCAATTTCAACTGGAACATGGGGGCAAACCACAGAGGTTCGACATTCGCCCCCAGGGGTGTTTACCACTATCGGGAGGTTCATCTCTTCGCTCCTAATGTCATGCATGTATGCAAAATTTTCCGACATAAAGGAATGCGATGCTCCTGTATCAAACAATACAGAAGCAGGTACTGAGTTAACGAGAAGTGTACCCATCACGGTAGCAGGCTGGTCTTGAGCTTGACCCATATCAATGTTGTTGGCCTGACCACGAACATAAGCAGGCTTAGCGTTGAAGTTGCGGTTCTGGTTGTTGCCACGGCAAGTTGCGGGAAGTGCCAGCTGATTCTGATTCTGCCTGCAGTCTCTAGCACGGTGACCTGGACGGCCACACTTGAAGCACAGCCCGTCCTCAGGACGGGATGGAGGAACTCGAGGTGGTGGAGCTGGAAGCCTCGGCTGCCTAGGTGGTGGAGGAGGCAGGCGAGGTGCAGCATAGGACGGCCTCGGAGTAGGAGCAGGTGCATGGTACATGTTGTTGGGGATCCAGATCTTCCGCTTCTGTGCAGATGAGCCCGAAGATGAGCCCATGTCACGGTTGCGCTTGCTGCTATCTTTGTATTCCTGCAGACCAGTCTCAACCTGAATAGCCTTGTTCACGAGGGTGGCGAAATCAGCATAGTCCTGAACGAGGAGTGTGAGCTTGATATCAGGGTGGAGGCCTTCACGGAACTTCTCCTGCCTGCGTGCATCAGTCGCAATGTCTTCTTCAGCATAGCGAGATAATTCCAGAAATTCCCGCTGATAAGCATCCACAGTCTTGTTGCCCTGGACTAAGTTGCGGAACTCACGCTTCTTCCGGTCCATGATTCCCTGGGGAATGTATCGAGCACGGAAAGCAGCCTTGAACTCTTCCCAAGTGATGATAGCTCCAACGGGCTGAGAGCGCCTGTGGCTGTCCCACCATTGAGCAGCAGGACCCTTCAGAAAGTAGGCGGCAAAGTTGACATAGCTCGCGAGGGGCACATTGGCAGACTCTAGCTCATAGGAAATGTCACGGAGCCAGTCATCAGCATCAAGAGGCTGAGTTGAGCTGCGGTAGATCGCAGGGTTGAGACGGCAGAAGTCTTGCAGTGTCACGCCTTGTGGTTGGTTCATGTTCGGCCTTTGGAACTGATCCATGAGCCCTTGCATAAACTGGCGGTTCAGCTCAAACTGTTGGATCATCCCCGCCATATACTCAGGAGGCGGGGGTGGTGCATCGTTGGTACGGCCACGCGGGCGGCCAGCCGGTCTAACCATCCTGTTAAATATTTAGCAGGGGTAGTTTAGCTTAAAGTAATTGAAAGGCATCGCACGCATTCATGAAGTAATCAAGCATAATGAAAGGGAAATGCGATAGATACTCCATAGTAGTTGAGTTCGACATAAAGACCCATACATAAGTTCGATTACAGACTAACGATTAAAAACTCGAAATTTGGCGATAGCCCGGACGCATTTGACGATACCCTAGACTCAGTAGGCGGCGCGCAGGCACGCGGTGGAAGAGTACCACAACGAGATGTAGCGATAAGGCTACATCAACGTCGGAGAGGACGATCGAATCCTGGTAGCTGGCGGTGATAGAAGGTAGGGACAGGACCCTGTGTCCCGTTGTGACTCTGATGAGGGTACCGCATCCAGTCGAGCAGCTGAGGTCCAAGTGCAGGGGTTCTACCCCCAACATCAGTCCACTCGAGAGCTGATGGTAGCTCTGTCCTGCTCGGCTCGCGGATGCGCATAGGTGGAACCCTCGGACAGTGTGATGGCTGCAGCTCTGTCAATGCGTCGTAAAGACGAGCACGCGTAGCATACAACTCCACAGTCAGAGCTCGGAAGGCACGATCCATTGCCTCAGTGTACTGCACCAGAATCCGCGCGTCGTACCGACGCGTCACGTAGGGGGCGCAGACAGCGACGTAGGAACGGTCGTTGCGCTCCCGAACGTCAGAAGCGTAGGCAGTGAGATCAGACCCAGTCTCATCCCCAGCAGGAGCATGCGGGATGTATCTGAAAGGGCTCTCCTCCAGGTGAGGGTACGCTCCACGGAGTCGGGTGATGGCGATGTAGGCCGCATCGTGGACGGCCATCTCGACCGACACTCCAATACCACAGAACACGTGGCGCTCGAGGGTCTCGCCGCCCCTCTGGTCGAAGATGCGAACCTCAGCCTGGTACTGGTACTGGTTGTACTCGCGGAAATCCTCGAACACAGTGTACTCGGGGTACCAGCGATATCCCAGCCTGGTCAGGAGATCGACCAAAATGGCCGGGAACCCAGTCGTCTCAGTGGCCTGTGTCAGGCGCACGTGCTGTCTTGCGGGACGCATCTGAAAATAAGATTGACGAATGTCAATGACAGTGTGTGTAATACATATTCAGGAGAAAAAGAGTAGATAGTCCAGCGCTCCGGATTGATGTGATTCGAGAACCTAATGTTAGAGTTAGTAAAATCTTTGACCCGAAAGAGAAGAGAAAGTAGAGCCCAGAGTATAGAAAAGGAGTAAAAGATACTAATACCACCCAATTGAGATGTGGGCCCGTAACCCACAACATCAGTGTTAGTAAAGTTTTTCAAACACTAGACTCAACTTCGGCCAAAGAGTTGGAAAGGGGGCTACCTACAGGCAGTTGGCTCTGATACCAACTTGTGACGCCCTCGGCTTAATCGTACGCTAAACATACACGCAAAATGCGTACGATCAAACCCAAGGACTCACGGGGAGATATCACAACACAACTCTAGACACAAATAAAATAACATCAGCTTCATATTACAAGCCAGGGGCCTCGAGGGCTAGAATACGAAAGCTCGAAAAGCACACGAGTCAGCGGAAGCAACAAATATCTGAGTACAGACATAAAACAACATGAGGGTGCCTTAGAGAAGGCTAGCACAAAAGATACAACGATCGAACGAGGCGAGGCCTCCTGCCTGGGAACCTCCTAACTACTCCTGATCATCAGCGGCCTCCACGTAGTAGTAAGCACCGTCGGGGTAGCAGTCGTCGGTGGCGGGGACCTCCATCTCCTGGGCTTCATCATCTGGTCGCAGCAAACGGACCAAGGGAACAAGGGGGGAGCAAAGCAGCGGTGAGTACTCATCCAAAGTACTCGCAAGTCTTACATCAGAACTATTCTAATAATGCATCAGTATCAAGGAAGGGGGTTATATGTGGACTGACTGCAGCGATGCGAGAATAGAGAGAGAAAGGCCTAGTCCTATCGAAGACTAGCATCTTCAGGGTCTTGCAGCAATAGACGAGAGTAGAACAGGGGGTAACACATTAATAGTCATATTGTTGCAGCAAAATTAAGGTGAGGTCACGCCTAAGGATCCTCCCTCGACTCCCTGCGAGGAAGCAATCCCGAGGCAAACTAATTCCAGTTAAGTAACAATTGTAGTTGTATAAGATCGGGGCACAACTCCAAGTCGTCCTGTAACCGTGGACACGGCTATCCGAATAGTTAATTTTCATCCCTGCAGGGGTGCACCACATGTCCCGTCACGCTCGATAACACTCTGGCCGGACATACTTTTCTGGGTCCTGCCCGGCCTCGGAATATCGACACGTCGCAGCCCCACCTAAGACTAATCAGAGAGGCCAGCCCGCCGGTCTAAATCCTAAGCACAAAGGGTTCATGGGCCCAGTTCCCCTTCACGCTCCTGCACGTGGCGTGGGCGGCCGACGTCAGTCCTAGCATCCCTTAATCACAAGCGCGATGCATCTCGGGACCACTCGGGCGCGCGCCGCTACACTGCTGGCATCTGAAAAGCTTCGGCTAATACCGCGACGTCGAGTACCCATAATTCTTCCCGCGTAGCCGGTTAGTGCGAAAAGGTCTCCGACCAACCCAGATCAAATACCCAAATCCATTAGCATTTTAATTAGGCCAGCAACACAGTCTCGCGGGAATCCACCCGTCTTACAACTAATCACCCATGATCCCAGTAACATGGTCGAGTAACTGTGTGGTCGTAACATCGGGGGAAATCCGAGGTATCACCCTCGTTGGATTCCGAACGATGTACCCGTCAAGGTGGGCTTAGAGGAATCACCCTCGGGGGTCCCACACTCGCGGGGTGGCACGACAGAGACGTCATCGGGAATGGTGAAAGAGGAATCACCCTCGATAACCACGACCGACTAGCTATACTACAGAGATATCATCAGGAGTACTTAGCGAGGTGTCACCCTCGGTACCCGATAGTATCCCTGTAGCGTCGTACAACGAAGGGGGGGTGAACGTGCTGTGTCGGGTCTGGCTCGTCGATCAGAGATCGAGAATTGAAAACAAGCGGGGCAACTGAACTACGGGGTCAGAGGGGATGACTGCTCCACCTATACTAAGCAGGTTAAAGGTACAGGACTGAAAGTAGCAGTTCATCAAAAACAGGCTATGCATCAGATATAGGAGCTAACTACAACAGTAGCAAAATACTAATGCAAGCAGTAGGAAGAAAAGACATAGGCGATATAGGAATGATCAAGGGGAATTTGCTTGCCTTGCTGCTCTGCGGCAAAGGGCTGATCGGCAGGGTCGTAGATGTACCCGGCAGCAGCGTCAGTCTCGGGGTCTACCGGTAAGAAGAGGGGGAGAAACAATAAATAATAGCACCGATGCAACACAAAGCATGACATGGAAATATGCAGGCTAGGCATGAGCTAACGCAGGAACATCCGTCATAGACGGGTCGGAAGAATACCTGACGATATTTTCCGGGTCTCGGGCTACTACCGGTTACACTGGAAACGATAGAAAAGTTCCATGTTTGCTATGCTAGGGACGCGTGACAGACGAACGGGCCGTGGATCCGGGTTCGTCTCGCTTTACTGATCAACTTTCATGTTGAAAATATTTTGATCTGACTTACGGATTATTTAATATTAATTTTTAAAGTTTTATTAATTATTTAAGAATTAAAAACAGATTTAAAAGATTTAGTAAAATCCTATTATGTCATCATCGCGATGTCAGGCTGACATCACATTTGACCGGTCAACTGACCAGCGGGTCCCGAACGTCATAGGCACAAGTTTTAGTTAAGATTAATTATTTATTAATCAGATTAATTCAACGAGGGACCCACGTGTCATACTCTAATTATGTTAATTAATTATTTTAACTAAATATCTATTTATTTATTTATTTAAGAAAGACATTATTTTTAATTATCGCGCGGGGCCTCCCTGTCATTGACAGCGGTGCATTGGCCCCACCGGTAAGTGGCCTAAGGTTATTTTCTCATTTATTTTTATTAGATACCTAACCGCTCAAATACCGTATTTCTCTAAATATCCAAATACACAAATACATACATAATACGGGCATCGAATACATACATACATACATACATACGACATTTAATACATCAATTGTTTTTATTTCTTTTTCTCTCAAAACACTCATCTCCCATCTCTCTGTTAACAGAGACACAGAAGTTCCTTAGCTACTCCACCTAGAAGAACTCGAACTTCGAATCCTTCTACCGGAGTCCACCGTCGACGGATCGAGGCCCCGTTTGCCGGAACGGAACCGTGACGTCGAGGAGAACGGTAAGGTGGGAGGAGCCCGAGGAGGGGCTCACCGACGGTGACGTGACGGCCCGGTGAAGCCGGAGTTCGCACGTAGAAGACGGTGGAGACGGTGTGCCGGCGAGGAGGAACCGGTGAGGAGGGCCCCGGTGAGGAGAGGCCCCCGGAGGTGGAGCCGCCGACGGGGAGGGGCGGCCACCGTAGAGAGGGCCGCCGGAGAGGGACCTCCCGGAAGGGCCGGCCGCCGAGATGGGGGGGCCGAGGTGGCCGGCACCCCTGCCGGCGGGGTGGAGGCCGAGAGGTGGGGGGGGCGCCGGGAGAAGGAGGGGCCGTGGGAGGTGGCCGGCTGGGCCCCTTTTGGCCCAGCTGGGCCGGCTGGGGGGGGGGCTTTCTCTTTTTTTTTTTTTTTGATTTGTTTTCTATTTTGTTTTACCTTTTCCTTTTTCCCTTTTTTTTTTAATCCTTTCTTTCAGTTTTCTTTTCTTTCTTTTAGCATTATGATTTCTTTAATATTTTCTTCTTATATGTATATCCTTTTAATACTTGTAATGAACCGATAAGGTGCTTCCCATTGCTTTCAAATCATCGATCCGGACAGACGCGAATCCACGCGGGTCTGAGATGGGAATTCGATGACGTGGCATCATTAGCGGTGATCACTGTAGCTTAATTACAATTACTACTGTAGCAAAAGTCGAGGATGTCACAGTATTAAGCACCATGATCTTCATGATTGAGAGTCCCTCGTTTTGTCACCACCATATAGCTAGTGGGAAATTTTCATTATATAACTTGGCTGATATATTCCAATGATAGGCTTCCTCAAATTTTCCTTAGGTCTTCGTGTGTAAGCAATTTGGATGCACACCCACTAGTTTTCTTTAAGAGCTTTCGCATACTCCTAGCTCTAGTGCATCAATTGTATGGCAATCCCTACTCATTCACGTTGTTATCTATTGATGAGCATCTCCATATCTCACTGATAAGCCTAGTCAATGTGACCTTCCTCTCCTTGTTTGCATTGCAACCTCCACCACACTCCATTCCACTTATAGTGCTAAAACCATGTTTCACGCTCATGTATTGCGTGAGAGTTGAAAAAGTTTGAGAAATTAAAGGTGTGAAATTAAAGTTTGAGAAATTTAAAGGTTGTGCATGATTTAAATTCGTTGTGCAAGGATGATAGAGCATAGCCAGACTATATGATTTTGTAGGGATAACTTTCTTTTGGACTTGTCATTTTTAAAGTTCATGATTATCTTGCTAGTTTGCTTGAAGTATTATTGTCTCCACGTCAATAGCAAACTATTGTTTTGAATCTAATGGATCTGAACATTCACGTCACATAAGAGGAGTTACAAAGGACATCTATGCTAGGTAGCATGAAAACATCAAAAATTCATTCTTTATCACTTCCCTACTCGAGGACGAGCAGGAGTTAAGCTTGGGGATGCTTGATACGTCTCAAATGTATCTATAATTTTTGATGGTTTCATGTTGTTATCTTGTCAACTTTGGATGTTTTGTATACCTTTTATATCTTTTTGGGACTAACTTATTAATTCAGTGCCAAGTGCCAGTTCCTGTTTTTTCTGTGTTTTTGACTCTTTTCAGATCTGATTTTGGAACAGAGTCCAAACAGAATAAAATCCCCGAAATAAATTTTTCCAGAACGGAAGAAGATCGGAGGACTTGAGGGCCAAGGAAGGGGGACCACAGGGAGCCCACAAGCCCTATTGCCGCGGCCAGGGGGCCCGCGGCAACCAGGCTTGTGGCCTCCCTCGCGCTCCCCTGCCCTAGCTCTTTGGCCTATAAAACACTTTTCCGCAGCAGCAAGCTTCCGTTTCTGCGAGATCTCATTTGGAGACCCTTCCCGATGCCCTGTCGGAGGGGACATTGGAGTTGGAGGGCTTCTACATCAACATCATCGCCTCTCCAATGACTCGTAAGTAGTCCACTTCAGACCTACGGGTCCGTAGTTAGTAGCTAGATGGCTTATTCTCTCTCTTGGATCTTCAATACAAAGTTCTCCATGATCTTCACGCAGATCTATCCGATGTAATCCTCTTTGGCGGTGTGTTTGTCGAGATCCGATGAACTTTGGATTTGTGATCAGATTATCTATGAATTATATTTGAGTCTTTGTTGATTTCTTATATGCATGATTTGATATCCTTGTAAGTCTCTCCGTGTCTTGGGTTTTGTTTGGCCAACTAGATCTATTATTCTTGCAATGGGAGAAGTGCTTGGTTTTGGGTTCATATCGTGCGGTGACCTTTCCCAGTGACAGAAGGGGCAGCAAGGCACGCATCATGTTGTTGCCATCAAGGGTAACAAGATGGGCTTTCATCATAGATTTGAGATTGTCCATCTACATCATGTCATCTTGCTTAAGGCGTTACTCTGTTCTTTTGAAGTTAATACACTAGATGCATGCTGGATAGCGGTTGACGTGTGGAGTAATAGTAGTAGATGCAGAAAGTATAGGTCTACTTGTTTTGGACGTGATGCCTATAGATATAATCATTCCCATAGATAACGTCACGACTTGGCGTGGTTCTATCAATTGCTCGACAGTAATTCGTTCACCCACCGTCTACTTGCTTTCATGAGAGAAGACACTAGTGAACACTACGGCCCTCGGGTCTATTCACAACTATCGTCTCCACTTTCAGTTTTACTTTGCTTTGTTTACTTTTTGCTTTCAGTTCTCACTTTGCAAACAATCTATAAGGGATTGACAACCCCTTCATAGCGTTGGGTGCAAGCTCTTTGTGTTTGTGTAGGTACTTGTGACTTGACGCGATCCTCCCACTGGATCGATACCTTGGTTCTCAAACTGAGGGAAATACTTACCGCCGTTGTGCAACATCACCCTTTCCTCTTCAAGGGAACACCAAGGCAAGGCTCCATGTCCGTGGGGAAATCCTTTGCATATTTGCCAAGGAAGTCCCTATAGGCGTAGCCCGTAGCAGCAGGATTCTTGGCGCCATTGCCACGGAAGGTGTGTTGTCGCAGAAGCAGTGACATTGTTATATGTTTGGCTACACTTTTATATCGTTTTACACATATTTGGACTAACCTACTAACTCAGTGCACCGAGTGCCGGTTTCTGTCTCCCGATATCTTTTTTGTAGGGGCTTTTACCCATATTTGCAAAACCCAAAAAATCCCGAGAAAATATATAAAAATCAGCGTGGGGGAAGCTTCCAGATCACCGAAGATGGGCGAGACGGGAGCTAGGGCTGCCCAGGCGGCCACCATGCGCGGCCTGCCCCTAGCCGCGCCCATAGGCCGCCTGTGTTGGCCCCACCTCCTTTGACGCCCTCCTTTGGCCTATATTAACCCCTCCGATCGAAAATCCATCCATCATATCCAAAATCATGAATTTCTCCATCGTTCCGCCGACGCAGCGCTTCTGAGATCGGGAGCGTTGGGAGACCTCTTCCCGGCACCCTGCGGAGGAAGGATTGACCTCCGGGAGCTTCTCCATTGCCATGGAGGCTTCCCATACATGCTGTGAGTAGTACTCCTTGGACCATGAGTCCATGACCAGTAGCTATGTGATGTCTTCTCTCCAATCTTGTGCTTCCATGATTAGTCCTTGTGAGCTGCCCTACATGATCAAGGCATCTATGTAATTTTCCTGCTATTGCTATGCTCGGTTTTCTAGGATCCGATGGATTATCATATTATGTTTGGATTGTGATGAGTTATATATTTTATTATCCTTTTATATTATGTTCTTTAGTGATTCATGCATGTTCTTACGTTTCTCTTTATTGCTTTGGCCGAGTAGTACATTGTAACTCCAAGTGGGAGCGTTATGCATGATTGTGGGTTGATGCCCCCTAATGTCTAGCTTGAGTGACAGAAACATGAGACTAGGGGATGTGTTGTTGCCACCAGGGAGGAAACAACGGTGCTTGTGACCATGGTTGCAAGGATTGTTTACCTTACGCATAGTTCGTTAATGCCGTTGTCCGTTGCTTTGAGTTTACACTTTTGGTGGGGCTCGCAACTTAATACCAGCGAGATGTCCTGGATAGATATCTCAAGGTGGATGATTAGTAAGTAGTTTATGAATAAACGGTCTACTTGTCTTGGCGTAGTGCCCATTACTATTGAGCCTCTAACTTTCAAGTAACATAATTAGCATTGCGGTGTGTTCATAATTCTATCAATTGCCCACCTGTAATTTGTTTACCCAAGCATAGTTGTTTATCATCTTTTGGGAGAGAGACATCACTAGTGTACATCATGTGACTCAGGTCCATATCATCACCATTCCTTACACCTCCATCATTTACAACTTTCATTTACTTTTCCGTTGCAATCACTATCACTATTTCCGCTTGTGTTTTGATCCTTTGCAAACTACAAGGCCGGAGAGATTGACAACCTCTCTGTACTCATTGGGAGAAAATTTATTTTTTGTGTGTGCAGGTCCACGTCTTCTGCTAGCGCCAGGGAGCAGGCGCCTAATTGTTGATCCTTGGAGTCCTCCTGGTTCGATAAACCTTACAATCTCCGTGTAGGGGAAACTTGCTGCTGACTACATCTCCACCTTCCACTTGGGGTAACGAACGAGGGGCGAGAAGTATATTCATCAACTCGTCATCAAGCAAGTTTCTGGCACCGTTGCCGTGGACTCTAGTCTTCAAGATAAGGGAGTTGCACGCTATCTTTTAACTTTGCTTTTTAGTCGTATTAGTTTACTTTCTAGTTTTTGCTTTAGAGTCTTATACCAAAAACCACAAAAAATTAGTTACTTTGCTTTGTTTAGTCAGTATGCGTAAGTCGTTTTCCTTTGGTGTTGCACCCAAAGGAGAGATTCTCACCTTCAAACAGAGGGTTGGAGACAGTTTGAAAGATGCTTCGTATGGAATTAAAAATTCTCAAGATAGAGCCACCAAGAAGCAATCCACCACAATTTTTCTTAGAAATTTTTATGTTGGTATTACTTCTTGGCATACGTTTGTTCTAGACGCAACAATAGGTGGGAATTTCTTGGAAGCTCCCGTTGGGGAGGCTCTTATCATTATGGAAAATCTTGTCGGAAACCCACCTATTGTTGACATAAAGGATGATATCACTTTAGCTAACATTATGAGTAAACTTGAGAAGATAGAGCTAGAGATGCCAAGCATGAGTAAAATAAATGAAGTAGATCATAGGATTCAAAGGAACTTAAATAGACTTGATAGCTCCATGCACAAAATTTATAAAATTTTGGACACCCTTAAATTCCATGATATGGATCCTTCTAGGATTGATAAGATCGAGGATATTATTGAAACTTTAGGAACTACTCTATCCTCCGTCAATAATAGAAATTTAGAAACCCCCGCATGTAAGGGACCTAAGTCCGTTCACGTACCCAAGGTTCCTCAACCCAAAACGAGTATACCTATTGCTAGGGATGTTGAAACTGTGAAGACCTTGGAAGAGATACCTCTCTTAAATAGAATTAGAAATGAAATTCCAATTGGTCTTACTACCTTTTCTTTTGTTCCTAGAAGTGTTGTCACTAAGCCTCACTTTGAGAGTCCTCTTAAGATTAGTTGTACTATTGAAGAGCTTTTTGATGATCTTTGTGATTGTCCAATTGATACAACTTGATCTTTTTGCATCATGCCTAGCTCAAAGGCATAAAAGAAAGCGCTTGTTGGGAGGAAACCAATTTTGTGTTTACTTTCAGTTTTAGTGATCTTGATGCTTGTTACTATTGTAGCAACATCATTGTATCTTGATTTTTAAGCTTTGTGCAAAGTTTTAGCCTCTGATTGCAAGAAAGTTCAAAAGTTGCGACATGCTGTCGACAAACAGATTCAGTCTGCTTGACGAAAAATTTGCCAAAAATGACCAGATCATCTTTTTGACACGAATTGTTTTGAAAGAATGCTCTATATAATTCTCTTTCTAGCATCTGTTCTGAGTTTTTTATTTGAGTTGCAGAAGTGCCCCAAAAAAATTATTTTCTACCTGATGTTCTGTTTTTCACAGATTCTGCCACGTTTTGCATTTTCATCATTTTGCATATCTTAAGCTTGCTTTTACTTTGCAAAAACATTTTGGCAATCGTGAGAAACAGTAGATTTTCATGAAAATCTTTATTTCCAGTAGGTATTGAATTATTTTATCATGGGTACTAACCACTCTAATCAGCTTATGATTAGTTTCGTATGAAGGGAGTTTTCAAGTATGCGATGGAAGATGATGAAAGAAGAACTAGGAGTGTCTAGCGCTCAAGCTTGGGGATGCCCCATGCACCCACAAGAAATATTAAAGGAGACTCAAGTGTCTAAGCTTGGGGATGCCCCCGTGCATCCCCTTCTCTATCAACAATCATCAATTCGTCCATCTCCATGCTATATTTTTATCACTTCATATGTTATGTGATATGCTTGGAGCGTCCCGCTCCTTACTTTTTAGTTTGTTTTAGTTTTGCTTGTTTTTCATAACAATTCGTAACCTATCCTTCCTTGTTTGGGAGAGAAACACGCTCCATTCCACTCTAGAACACAACATAGGTTTCCATGCTTATCTTTTTTTGTGTTCTCTATCTCTACATAGATGATGTCATGCTTAGCTCTTAGTTTTCATGCTATGTCTTTTTAAGAGCTTTTATTTAGGTTGCATTTGGAACTCTATTGAGTTATCATGCTTATCTTGTTTAGAGAGTTGGCTCGTTGCACTGAGTTGTGTGTCTTGCATGAGTAGGTAACTGAGGTTGCTATCTAAGTATAGTAGTAACTTGCAATAGTTTTGAGGTATTGGTTTCAGTAATTTTTGGACTATTGGTGCCAAGAAAATCCTATTAGTGATAGGTGTCATATTTTGGAAAATCCTTGTTTTTTTCCAAAACTAAAAATTAGTTGAGAACTCTAGCTACTAGATTCATCGCTAACCTCTAGAGGGGTTGGATTATATAGAGTACCCTCACGTTACCATGAGTCGAGGATGCGCAAGGATAACCAAACCCCCAAACACTCCTCCTCGGGGTACTTGCCTCTTTGTGAATTTCCTAACTATATATTGAGTTACCGATAATAAGTGCACGAGTTCTTCGGACTAATGTGCGTATTCGATTGTTGGCACTTCCACCATCTATATTTTGCTAGCTTCTTCGGTATCGTGTATTTCCCTTTCTCATCTCGAGAGTTGGTGCAAACTTCGCCGGTGCATCCAAACCCTTGGCATGATACGCTCTGTTTTCATAAGCCTCATTATATATTTCCTCAAAATAGCAACCATACCTACCTAGTAAGTCATTTCCATAGCCTTTCCGAGATACATTGACATGCAATGTCCACCATCTCATGACTTGATATTCATGTCATACATGCTTTTGCTTGATCGAGGATTCGCATGCTAGTTGGGCCTTGCCCTTATTCTTGCGGCATGACGCGCTAGTATTATTGCATATCCTGCTACATTGGTAGAGGCATACATTTGCATACATCATGATAGATTTCATTTGTTTTTATGTGAGTACTTTTTATAAAGTGTGATGATCTTCTATTTAATTATCGTAAAACATAGAGTGTTGCCCTTAAGTGAGGAAAAGATCCCAAAGAGGACAAATATCCACACTCGTACTCCATTGCTATATTTGTACTCCATAGAGATTATCTTCATGCATAACTATGTGGGGACCCATACACTATAAAACTTGGCTTGTATATTCCAATGATGAGCCTCCTCAAATGAGCTCTAGGTCTTCATGAGAAAGCAAGATGGATGCACCCCACTAGTTCCATTGGAGCGCTTACCTTAGCTCGTATGTGCATCGGTTGCATGGCAATCCCTACTCCTCACATCATATCTATCATTTGGCTTTCTCTCGCCTATGGTTGTCCTCATTGATGTGACCCTTTCACACCTTTTTGTCTTCCTTCCCCATCATTATTCTATTTGCCATCCTAAGTTCCAACATATCTTGCTTGTGCTCATCCATTGCATGAGTGCTCAAAGTCAAAAGGGAGACGATCATTTTGACTTGTGCCTGACTAGTGGTCTGGGGATGAGTCAAAATAAGATTCCGAAGGAGACCACGTGTGAAGTTTTAGTAGATTGAGTTCTTAATTAAAAAATATTTTTATGCTCTAAACCCATCTCCCACTTCTTGCACGCAAACACCATTTGGAGACATTCGAGTCACGGACATTGAGAGCTCTTGCACCTTTTTGTTCGTACTTTGCTAATTTCAATACTAAATATAGACTCTTGCTTCTTGTTGTCTTGAATTGAATTGCATATCTTACTTGCTTTACTTTGAAGTTCTTATATTTGTGTTAGCATGTCACCACAAAAATTATTTGTGTTAGCATTACGTACTCGAGGACGAGCAGGAATTAAGCTTGGGGATGTTGATACGTCCCAAACGTATCTATAATTTCTGCTTGTTCCATGATCTTTTGGGTGACATTGTTAGAGGTTTTGCTACACTTCTATATCTTTTTACAAATATTTGGACTAACCTACTAACTCAGTGCACCTAGTGCCAGTTTTTGTCTCCTGATGTCTTGTTTGCAGGGACTTTTACCCAAATTTCCAGAGCCGCAAAAATCCAAAGAAAATATGTAAAAATCAGCGTGACGGAAGTTTCCAGATCACCGAAGATGGTCCAGAGGGGAGCCAGGGGCTGTCGAGGCGGCTACCCTACGTGGCCTGGCCCCTTGCCGCGCTGACAAGTTGCCTGGGTGGGCCCAACCTTCTACGACGCCCTCCTTTGGCCTATACTTACCCCTCCGATCGGAAACCCTTCCATCATATCCAGAATCGCGAATTTCTCCATCATTCCACCACCGCAGCGCTTCCGAGATTGGGAGCATCAGGAGACCTCTTCCCGGCACCCTGCCGGAGGGAGGATTGACCTTCGGTAGCTTCTCCCCTGCCATGGACGCTTCTGTCCATGTCATGAGTAGTCCTCGTTGGACCGTGAGTCCATGAACAGTAGCTATGTGATGTCTTCTCTCCAATCTTGTGCTTCCATCATTAGCCCTTGTGAGCTGCCCTACATGATCAAGGCATCTATGTAATTGTCCTGCTATTGCTATGCTCGGTTTGCTGGGATCCGATGGATTATGAGATTATGTTCAGATTGTGATGAGTTATATATTTGATTATCCTTTTTATATTATGTTCTTTAGTGATTCATGCATGTTCTTTCGTTGCTCTTTATTGCTTTGGACAACTAGTAGAATGTAACTCCAAGATGGAGCGTTATGCATGATTTTGGGTTCATGCCCCCTGATGTCTAGCTTGAGTGACAGAAACATGAGACTAGGGGATGCGCTATTGCCACCAGGGAGAAAACAACGGTGCTTGTGACCACGGTTGTCCTGGTTTTGTCACAGCAGATGTCCTCATGAAAGGACTTAATGATGGAGCCATCACACCTTGGTGGCGACTAAAAGGGGGTGAGTGAAAGTGAGACTCAGATTTACCCAAGTTCGGCCCCTTGTGTGGAGGTAAAAGCCTACGTCCTGCTTTGTGTAGATTGATGATTGTGTCGATTACAAGGAGGGCGTAACTCGCCTGACCTAGATCTCGATGATTTCTAACTTGCCCTATCTTCCCCAGGGATTCGCCTTTATATACAGGTCGAGGCCCTAGGGTTTACAAGAGTCCTGGCTATGCTACAAATCGTAGCTTTCCCTATCTCTGAGTCGCTGTGCTTTCCAAGACTGGAAACCTCGTTGGCGGTCTATCCTCTGTATAGCTCCTGGACCGCCATCCGGCTCTTGGGCCAAGGCCTGTATTACCAATGAATGAGTCGCCCCTTTAGTGAACCGGACCAGCTAGGGCGGGTTACACCGCAGGTAATATCCCCAACATTAGGCCCCAGATTGTCTTGATTTTATTCACGCCAATAAACCTTCACTCATTTGGGGCGACTTGTATCACTCGTACCTTTTGACGGATGATAAGCCGCCACCCACCATGAATTGTTTGAGCCGCCATGCAGTCTTTGATGACATCACCTTATCCCTTCAATTTCAGGATTTTAATGCCGTAACCACCCAACGGGTCTTTTGCACCTCCTTACTTATCCTGAAAATCCAAGCGCCATCATTGCAAATTTTCAGTTTGTCGCCTCTATTCCCGCGCCTGCCGCCTCGATTCGAGCTCCGGTTCTTTAAATAGCCACAGGGGGAGTAGGGAACCGTCACCTACCCCCACTTCGGCTTCCTCGCGTCCTTCGTCTTCCTTGCGCCAGCGCCTTCGCTTCCTCGCCATTCCCCGAAGCTCCGTCGCCAGCCGCTGCAACCTAGGCGTCTCCGGTCCAGTCGAAGGCGTGAAGATCTCTGCATCCTTCTCCGGCATCGTCCTCCTCTCTTATGTAAATGCCTTTCTCCATTAGTGCTAGGCTGAGGATCCCATGTTCTTCTAGGTTTAGCTTCGGAATTCAACGAACGCTCCTCTGACTTTGGATCTGTTTAGCACGCTTGTAGTAGGTCCCTTGTAATAGCGAACCGCGTTAGTTTCATCGTATCTCTCGGCCATTTGTAGTTGTACTTCATAGATCTAGATGACATCCCTGCCGCATTCTTGTGTTCATAGCTTGTGCAGTTTTTGCCAAGTATTATCTTTTTGATTTAACCTAGCCGTAGATCCGTAATTCACTGCTCGTTCTTAGAAATGTTTTTATCCTCCTCCCGGGAATATCCCTAAGGAAAAAATCCTTTGAGAGTCGTTGCTCACCTTCTTCCACCACGACGAGTTAGATTATCACCATAGCTACGCCTTTTGTCTGTCAAGGGGCGAGTCATACAGCCTTTGTAGATATACCATAAATCGCTCAACTAGCGAGTTAGAATGCCTTCATATCCATACTTTTAGTCACCTAATTGCGAGTCATAAGGTCTTTACACACACATCGTAGATCTCCAACTGGCGAGTTACCATATTTCATGGTTCTCACTGAGCCACCTTGTTTCCTCCTTTTGTAGTCATGGTCATCGTCTCGAAATGCGATTGGTTACCAACCAACATTGATGACGCTACTATTGAGAAGTTTGTCAAGTCGGGTCATCTCGACAATAAGGAAGTTATCGGTTGGCGAACCACCGCAGGCGAGGTGATCCCCAACCCTGCTGAAGGGGAAATAGTCGTCTTCAATGATCATCTTGAACGAGGCTTCAAACCGCCCGGGTCAAAGTTCTTTAGAGACACTCTGCATTTCCTCAACGTTCATCCTCAAGACCTGGGACCCAACTCCATCAGTAATCTCTGCGAGTTTCAAGTATTTTGTGAGGTATACCAGCAAAGAGAGCCCAGAGTTCCATTATTTTGGAACTTCTTTCATCTGAATCGCCAGACCGAATTTTCCAACGGGCCCAATCATGAACTCGGAGGAGTCAACATCTAGAGGCGCCGTGAACGTGGGTTTCCATCTGTCCTTCTGCCCAGCCATCCCAAAGGCTGGGCCGAGTCTTGGTTTTACCTTCGGGACACTTCTCCTCCTGGTGAGAACCCACTTCCGGGTTATAGAGAAGATCGCCTGCCCATGGACTTCAAGCTCCCCGAGAAGCCTACAGACGAAGAAGAGTCGGAATTCATCCCTATCTTCTCCGAGTTGCGGTCACTAACCAATAACGGGCTCACCGGGATTGATCTATTCCATTGATGGGTGGAATGGAACATTCTTCCTCTGAGTCGCCGGGATGGTATGATGTGTGAATATGATGGCAGCGTGAACCATCCGCAATGCTTCCACCATAAAAAACTCCTAGAGAAGGACATTGTTGGGATAATCAAGAAGTTAACCGGCGAGTCTTTGGAAGACTGTGCCAAGATCGGGCTCAAGCCATTCTATTGCTCCAACCCGGCTCCACCGGTAACAATCCAAGCCGCCTTCCTTTACCTTTTAAATATACATGCCAGTGCTCCGGGTTTGAAATTTCATTCTATCCACCAGAAATGTGGTCCCTTTTGGCGAAGGGAACCAAAGGTGACTGCCCAAAAAACAACCAAGTCGCCACCGGAGAAGAAGAAGAAAACAAGCAAGGGCAAAGCCGCCGTCAAGGATTCATCCGTCGTTGGCGAATCACAAGCCGTCGAAGAACAGTCAGAGGTAAAAACTTATCCTTTACTTATCATCCTGATGTTCCGGCACATGCCTATGCCCTGTGCCTTTATGCGTAGGGTGATGACTATGAGAGCCAGGATGACGCGGTTGAGGTAATTTCTATTTCTTCCGACTCAACTTCCTCTTCACCTATGCCAGCTAGGCGGATTTGTGGGAAAGTTCCCATGTCTCACCCCGAATTCTTATGTGGACCCTGATTTCCTTTTGAAGAAGGCAAAATATACTCCCAAGCGTAAAACCCGGAGCCGCTCTGGTGACTTAATTTCCGGGTTGCCTGCAAAGACAACCGGTCGGAAGCGCACGAACGAGGTATGCTCTTGTTTAAACACACTCTCTTCCTTGTAGAAAATGTGATTCACAACTTCACTCTTTGAACTTTTATTCCTTCAGAATTCTCCTCCTTCATGTGGCGACTCAGCGATGTCAGCTCTTCCACCAATGATTCGTGTACAAGGGTGAGTTCTTTCGTTAACCCTTTCTCTTCCAAATAATGATATTTGCCCTAATTTTGATGCCTTCATCTGAGAGCTCAAGCAAAGAAGAGAAAGACTGGTGACTCATATTATGCTCCTAAGATGACTGAGGTCTTAGGCACGAGCACCTCTGTCCCAAAGCTTGAAGAGGATTAAGTGGTGGCTCATGATGTTCCTCTGGATGACATCCCTGACGTCCAGGATGACTCGCCGGGCATCTTAAAGGAAACCGCTAACAATGTTAACCCGCCGAGCCCTTCCAAGGTGACTGAGGATCCAGAGGTCGTCATTATCACTGGCACTGGCTACTCCAAACCTGCAGCAGCGGTGTTATCTAGACACACCTCAAAAGAATCTCATCTTCCACAGATCAAGATGTTAGTAAGTTGAAGATTCCTCATTATGAGAAGCTCGAATTTTACCAACTCTGCTCTGGCTTCGCAAGTCGCCTGGAGACGAGTTATGAAATGAATAAAAGCTTGATCCACATGATGAGAGTTAAACATGAGGTACGTTTATTATGTATTCTCTTCCACCCAATATCCTTCCAATAGACTAGTCGTGCTTGATGAAATAATTTTTGTTGCAATGTATGTTAGACCCGTATCTGTCCATAGCCCCCAAGGGTCGGCTTATCTTTTGAAAGATGTGTCGGGTTTTGTATATAGTCAAAATCTTGAACCTATAGCCCCAAGGGCCAGGTCATCTTTTGAAAGATGAGCCGGATCTTGTATTTAGAGAAAAACTTCAACCTGTAGCCCCCAAGGGCCAGATCATCTTTTGAAAGATGAGCCAGGTCTTTGTAGTTAAAGTTCAACTTCAACCTGTAGCCCCCAAGGGCCGGGTCATCTTTTGAAAGATGAATCGGGTCGTTGTAGTTAAACAAAAACTTCAACCTGTAGCCCCCAAGGGCCGAGTCATCTTTTGAAAGATGAGCCGGGTCTTGTAGTTAAAGAAAAACTTCAACCTGTAGCCCCCAAGGGCCAGGTCATCTTTTGAAAGCTGAGCCGGGTCTTTGTAGTTAAAGAAAAATCTTCAACCTGTAGCCCCCAAGGGCCGGGTCATCTTTTGAAAGATGAGCCGAGTCTTGTAGTTAAAGAAAAACTTCAACCTGTAGCCCCAAGGTCCGGGACATCTTTTGAAAGATGAGCCGAGTCTTTGTAGTTAAACAAAAATTGTCAACCTGTAGCCCCCAAGGGCCGGTTCTTCTTCTGAAAGATGAGCCGGGTCCTGTAGTTACAGAAAAACTTCAACCTGTAGTCCCCAAGGGCCGGGTCATTTTTTGAAAGATGAGTCGGGTCTTGTATTTTGTATGACTTCAAATAGAATCATACATTAGCCCCCAAGTGTCAGGAATATTGCTTGCAATAGTTTTGAGACTTGCCTCCCCAAATTTTGCTTTGTGGGAATCTGTGACCCACGGCGAGTCATCCCTGGCTGATTTGAAGAAAAATTTAGCAGAACATCAAAATGCTCGGTCTGAGTATGAGAAGAAGTATCAGGTGGTCCTGGCTGAAATAGAAAAAATGAAGGATGATCACCAGAATCTTGAAAAGAAGGCCAAAGCTGACAAAGCCGCCCTCCTGAAGCGGGCTGAGAAAGCAGAGGAGAAACTAAAAGCCGCCCAACAAGAGCTCTCCGGCTTGAAAAAGCACATCTCCAACATGACTCAAGCCATGTTTGGTAAGGATCAATTTCCTTCATAGAAAAAATCAGTCCAGTTTGCCAAGACTAACAACCACGGATTTATCCTTTGTAGGTACACGAGCGGCCAATCTCGAAGACGACTGCATGCTGAAACTAAAGGCAATGTATACCTTCACAGAGCAGTTGTATACGGGGAGTGTGCTGACGATAAAAGCAGTGATGGGAAACAAAGATCCAGTTAAGTCCATCAAGAGCATGCTTGGCTACATGTCTACGTTGCCTCCTCAAGTGGAGGAGCTGAAGAGATCAGCCGCCCGGAATGGAACCCTGAATACCTTAAGCCGGTGCCTGGCCTATGCTCCCGAGCTAAAACCAGAGGAGGTAGCTGCTGGCTATCCTGAAATGAAAGACGACGGGTCGGAGTTCACCGAAGATGACTACCATCGAGTGATCAAAGAGTCCCGCTTTGCGGCGACTCAACTAGCAGCCGGCTTGTATTTAAACAAATAACAAGCTGTGTATGATGATAATAACAAGAAGGTGACACCTCCATCGTACGAAACCACCAGCCTTACTCCTCGCGGGCCCAAGAATCCCTTTGACTTTGAAGCAGATCTATCAACCTTCCTTGACAATGAAGATGAGTTCGTTGCCTTGGCGAAGTGTAACTAGAAGCTGGGCGACTTACAAATTGAAGGTGGAGAAAGCTCGAGGCAAGGCGACCCGGAGGCAGCTCGAGTCTTCTTAAGATGTAACCATTGCTTTTCAAAAAACAATCTGATCTCTTCTTCGATTGGGTAACGATGCCCGACTTGGCCGTGTGAGCCATGTAATAGTTTATTAGGTTGTAGGAAAACATTCTTTCTCCCATGCCTTTTTCTCGACATTGCTGGATAATTTATGCTTTACGCGAATCGTGAATCGCATTTTACAATCCTTCTGCTTGATAAGCGAGGAAGTGTCATAGTTTGACATAAAAATCTACAATATGGGTGTCAGGAAAAAACACCACAAGCCGACTTAGTGAGTTATGGCAAAAGATAAACCAGCCCCCCTGGGTGATGGAAAATAATAGTTAAAAACGACCCAATGAGTCGCGGCGAGTTATGAACAAAGGCCGGCTCAATGAGTCGCGATGAGTTATACAAGGGTGATATGAAACCTTGTGGCCATGCCACCAAGGTATAAAATTCGTCGCCTCAATGAGCTGCGACAGGATAAGACGAGTTTGCAAAACACTAATGTTACCCCAAGAAGGCTTTTGCAACAGCCCATATTGTTTAGACCGGCTGATCCGGCGCGAGTCAAGCTTCAGTTAAGCAGGTTCAGTGAACCAATGGTTTCTCTTTTTTCCAAGTGTTTCTCCGGCGGATACCTTTTATGTTTTAACCAAGGCGAGTTCAGGGTCCAAATAACGATTGACTCGCCCAAAGTACATAGGTCCATGTGGCGACTTGCCCAACACATAGTCCAGTATAACCATTTGTAATGCGGTAATTTTTCGCTAGCCAAAAGGGTATTCAGGCTGAACTCAGTGAGTGGAAGCCCCCAAGTGACCTATCATTAGGGAAAAGTTAGACATAGTATTGCAAAAGCGTGTACGCTCTTACTGCAAAACGACTTGGGCACTTGTAGCCCCCAAGTAAGTCGGCTTAATTCTCAAAATCATATAAGGCGCCCATGTTTGAACCGTGCAACATGGCGAATGGTCCTCTTTGGCTTCTGAGTACCCAGTTTTGAAATAAGTGCAGCATGGCGACTTATGCTCTTTGGCACTGATAGCGTCCATGTTTGGACGACTCATAGAACTATAAAGACTCATGCTTTTCAGAAGATGAAACGACAAAGGACCCTGAAGTTCGTGGGTGCCGGCTTTATTGCTTTATCAAGAAAAGATTACAAGTTCTAAGATTTGTAAAAAAGAAAGGAGCCCATGGCTCTAGGTGTAGTAAGGCCGCAGGTGGGCTATATTCCAGGGGCGAGTTGTCTCAACCTCTGTAGTTAGCCGATCTGGGTGAAGATCCACCAAGTAGTATGAGCCGTTCCGAAGATTCTTGCTGATGACAAACGGTCCTTCCCATGGAGGTGATAGCTTATGCATACGAGTGTGATCCTGAATCAACCGGAGCACTAAGGCGCCCTCTTGAAAAGTCCGGCTCTTGACACGACGGCTGTGGTAACATCGCAAGTCTTGTTGATAGATCGCCGATCGTGACGCAGCCAAGTCACGCTCTTCCTCGAAAGCGTCCAACAAATCTTGTCGTGCCAACTCGTTGTCCTGTTCCACATAGGCGGCGACTCAAGGTGAATCGTGTCTGATGTCACTTGGCAACATCGCCTCTGCCCCATAGACCATAAAGAAAGGAGTAAAACCCGTGGAGCGGTTGGGAGTGGTCCTGATGCTTCATAATACTGAGGGCAACTCTTCCACCCAACAGCCTGGAGTACGTTCCAAAGGTACCATAAGTCGGGGCTTGATTCCCCGTAGTATTTCCTGATTCGCCCTTTCCGCGTGCCCATTAGACTGGGCATGTGCGACTACAGAAACGTCAAGCCGAATATGCTCTCGACCACAACACTTTTGCATTGCAACTTTCGATAGATTAGTACCATTATCAGTAATGATACTATGAGAATATCTAAATCGGAAAATCAATTTTTTCAAGAATTTCATAGCCGTATCTGCATCACAGCTACTAACGGGCTCTGCCTCGACCCACTTAGTAAATTTGTCAACCGCCACCAATAGGTGAGTCTTTTTATTGGACGACATCTTGAAAGGGCCAACCATGTCTAGTCCCCAGACTGCAAACGGCCAAGTGATTGGGATCATCCGCAACTCCTGAGCCGACACGTGCATCTGACGTCGGAATTTCTGGCAACCATCACATCGGTGAACTATCTCTTCCGCGTCTGCATGAGCCGTCAACCAATAAAACCCATGACTAAAGGGTTTAGAAACCAAGGATCATGACCCGACATGATGACCAAAGTCGCCTGCATGAATTTCATTGAGGATCATACATCCTTCCTCAGAAGAGACACACCTTTGAAATACCCCTGAGGTGCTTCGTTTGTGCAACTCGCCGTTGTGTATAACCATGGATTTGCATCGACAGATGATTTGGCAAGCCAATAACTCATCCGCGGGTAACTCACCTCGTGTGAGATATGCCATGTAGGGAATCGCCCAATTCGGACTAGCACGAAGAGCCGCCACAAGTTGAGACTCGGGGTCCGGCACCGCCAAGTCTTCCTCTGAAGGTGGCCTCACCGAAGGGTTATGTAATATGTCCAATAAGAGATTGGGAGGGACTGACTTACGATGTGAACCAAGATGGGAAAGGGCATCCGCTGCTTCACTGAGTCGCCGGTCGATGTGATCCACTTGATAAGCATGAAAGGGACCCGCTATATCCGACACAGCTCGCGTGTAAGCCGCCATCAAGGGATCTCTAGAATCCCAGGTGCTAGAAACCTCTTGTGCCACCATATCCGAGTCGCACAATGATACGTCTCCGTCGTATCTACTTTTCTGAACTCTTTTGCCCTTGTTTTGGACTCTAATTTGCATGATTTGAATGGAACTAACCCGTACTAACGCTGTTTTCAACAAAATTGCCTTCGTGTTGTTTTTGCGCAGAAATAAAAGTTCTCGGAATGACCTAAAAATTTACGGAGAATTTTTGTGGAATATATAAAAAATACTGGCGAAAGAATCAGCGGAGGAAGTGGAGCGTGGAGCCCACAAGCCCACCAGGCGCGGCACCACAGGCCGCGCCTCGCAGGCTTGTGGGGCCCACAACGCTCCACCGTCGATCCAATGCCTACGAGTCTTTTCCAACTCGTCCTTGTTACGTTACTTTGCTGCTACTACTGTCACTGCTGCTACTGTTACTCTGTTGTTACTGCTGTTACTTTGCTGCTACGGTTGTTACTTTGTTGCTAATTGTTACTGTTGCTACTGCTGCTATCATACTACTTTGCTACTGATACTTTGCTGCAGATACTAAATCTTTCAGGTGTGGTTGAATTGACAACTCAACTGCTAATACTTGAGAATATTCTTTGTCTTCCCCTTGAGTCGAATCAATATATTTGGGTCGAATACTCTACCCTCAAAAACTGTTGCGATCCCCTTTACTTGTGGGGTATCAAGACCTTTTTCTGGCGCCGTTGCCGGGGAAGCACATCTATATTATCTGAGTCACTTGGGTTTTACGTCTGCTGATCACTATGAGGAATCCGAGAGATCCAAGAACTAAAGTCTTGCCCTCAACTACGAGGACAGGTAAGGAACTGACATCTAGCTCTGCACTTGATTCACCCTCAGTTATGAGTAAGTTTGCGACACCACCTCCTGCTAGAAATCTTGATATGTCGCCTGTGCTTGGTGATGCTACTTCTGCTGCCCATGATGCTTATGATGATGCTATGCTTGATACTGCTTTTCCACTAGGTTCCCTTGATGCACAAATTGCTAGAGTTGCCGCTAGATGTGATGATACTTCTGAAACTGCTGATACTATTGAAGTAGAACCTGCTATTTTGCCTGCTACACTTGCTCTCCTAGATATGAATTGCCTGATATGCCTGAGTGTTATCTTATGGAGCGAGAGATAGCTGAGGATTTTCTTGCGTGTAAGGATAGTTATGATGTTGAGAAACTACTGCTCAGGTGGAAAGAAAAATCTTTGAACGCTAGGATGAAATACGACCCGAAATTTTCTACTTCGCCTATCTTTGTGACCGATAAGGATTATGAATTCTGTGTCGACCCTGACTTAATCACTCTGGTCGAATCTGATCCTTTTCACGATTATGAATCTGAAACGGTTGTAGCCCATCTTACCAAACTGCATGATATAGCCACCCTATTCACTAGTGAGGAAAAGATCCGCCACTACTATATCCTCAAGTTGTTTCCTTTCTCGCTAAAGGATGATGCTAAGACCTGGTTCACTTCTCTTGCTCCTTGTTGTGTGCGTTGCCGCCAGGATATGGGCTACTACTTCTCTGAAAACTATTGCCCTGCCCATAAGAAGCAAGCTGCCTTGCAGGAAATATACAACTTTGCTCAAGCTGAAGAAGAGAGTCTCCCACAAGCTTGGGGGAGGCTCATCCAGCTACTGAATGCTTTTTGATAGTAGAAGTACATTCTCTGCATAGGTTCGATGAGAGTGATATTCTTTTTGATAAACCTGCTAGCTTATGCTTGGATGAATTTGATAATTTTGTTGCCAAACAACAAAGTTTCAATGATTATGTTAGCAGACAATTTGAACAGAATGCTCGTATGCTTAGTCATTTAAGTGCTTGTGTGCACATAAACGTCAATGATCTTAAGTTGTTGAGTAAACATTCCTCTATGGTTACAACTCAGGTAGAACAAGTACTTAAGGCTCAAAATGACTTGCTCAATGTGTTGAATGACAATTCTGTCAGAGTCGTTACTAGAGGCGGTAGAATGACTCAGGAACCTTTCTATCCCGAGGGTCATCCAAAGAGAATTGAACAAGATTCTCAAGGAGTTAGCACTGATGCACCTAGTCATCCTAGAAAGAAGAAGAAAGATGATAGGAACTTGCATGCTAGGAACCCATATGCTGTTACCCCTGAGAGTCCAAATGATGCCTCTGTTTCTGATGCTGAAACACAATCTGGTGATGAACATGAGCCTAATGATAATATCGATAGTGATGTTCATGTTGATGCTCAACCTAGCAATGATAAGGATGTGGATATTGAAGTTGGTCTTGATAACCCACAACCTAAGGCTAGGAGATACGATAAGAATGACTTCACTGCTAGGAAGCATGGTAAAGAAAGGGAACCATGGGTTCCGAAGCCCATGCCCTTTCCTCCCAAACCATCCAAGAAAAACGATGATGAGGATTTTGAGCGCTTTGTTGAAATGATTAGACCTGTCTTTCTGCAAATGTGTTTGACAGATATGCTCAAAATGTCTCCCTATGCAAAGCACATGAAGGATATTGTGACTAATAAGAGGATGATACCTGAGGTTGAGATTTCCACCATGCTTGCTAAATATACCTTCAAGGGTGGAACTCCTAAGAAACTAGGTGATCTCGGAGTGCCCACTATACCTTGCTCCATTAAAGGCAACTACGTTAGAACTGCTTTATGTGACCTTGGAGACGGTGTTAGTGTTATGCCTCTCTCTCTTTATCGTAGACTTGAACTGGATAAGTTGACACCCACTGAAATCTCTCTGCAAATGGCTGACAAATCAACTGCTTTTCCTATCGGCATTTGTGAGGATGTGCCTGTTGTGGTTGCTAACGTCACTATCTTAACAGACTTTGTTATTCTGGATATTCCCAAGGATGATGCCATGGAGGTCATCCTTGGAATACCCTTTTTAAACACTGCAGGGGCTGTTATAGATTGCAACAAAGGCAATGTCACTTTCCGTGTCAACGGTAATGAGCATATGGTGCACTTTCTGAAGAAACAATATCGCGTACATTGCATCAATGCTATCAAAAAAACTTCATCGATTCTTATTACGAGCTTTGAATGCCCTATTCCTCCTGTTAAGATGAAGTATGATTTGCTTGTTGGGGAGATGCACATCCCCATTGAGGTTACCTAGTGACTATTCGAAAATTCTCCGTCTTCTTTTGCGATTCAAAAAGTTTGTCAAGGAGACTTGATCAACCTCATTGACGGATTTCTTTCGATGACCAAGAGATGGATGAATCGAGGAGTCACAAAACTCTGTTCCAAGATTTCAACTTCGGTTGCTTAGAAGAAAAATGATAGGTTTAGTTTAGTTTTCCATGTTTTCTGTTTTAGCGTCCCGTAGAAAAGTACCCCGAAAATAAAACTTCTCCAAACGTCCTGAAAATCAAGTATGATTTTTTCTGAAATTTTTGAAAAATACTGAGACGGAGAGCTAGTCAGGGGGCTGCACCAGTGGGCCACAAGCCTGGAGGCGCGAGCACCCCCTTGGCCGCGCCTACCTGGCTTGTGGGGCCCACGTGCACCCCATCCAATCATTCTAGCTCCCATCTACTTCTCCTACCTCCAGAAAAAATCGTTTCGCAGCTCAAACCCGTGTTCTTGCTCTTCTTGCTGGGATTTTCGATCTCCTTGTGCAAAGCACCATTCACCAAGCTGTTCTGGGGAAATTGCTCCTTGGTATGTGACTCCTCCATTGGTCCAATTAGTTTTTGCTCTAGTGCCTTATACATCGCGTATTTTTGCTGCCTTGGTGACCCTGTTCTTGAGCTTTGCATGCTAATTTTAGCTTGTCCCAAGTAGTTTTGATGCGTAATATGGCTTCTAGGCAGTTGTGGGAGTAGATGCTACGAGTTTAGTTGAGCCTTGTTCACTTTTTCTTTGGGTCACTGAAAATTTCAGAAGAGGAAGATGTTCAGGAGAAACTACCATGGTGGTTCCTCAATCAAGAGAGGTCCCCATCTTGCGATTCGGGAGCCGATCCTTACCAACCAAGGAACGCATAGGTACAACCATGTGAATGGCCTTTTGATGAATTCATGATTGAGGCATGTTTCAAAGACGAGTTTGATACACTTGTTCACAACGTCAGACTCTAAGAATTCATCTCCGATAAATGAGATTAGTATGTTGCTCTCACTGCCTCTTTTGTTCATAGATTCAAAATTTCAGTTGGTCGTGATACATCCGTACTGTTTGATCCCTATGACAAATCGTATACCATGGATTTAGAGGATTTCAATAGAATTTGCAAGATACCTATTTGGGGTAGTCTCAATGATCCTCCTAAATCTTCGGTTAGAGATTTTTTCTCTGGTATAACTGTTGCATAAACTAGAGCTATTATGGAGGCTACCATGGGGAGCATTCATTTTCCTGCCTTGCCTTACTTTGCCCTCTTCATAGGCAGATGCATTAATGGCAATATTCAGCATTGTCACCTCTGCGCACCAGACCTTAGTATTCTTAAGAGCGCAGTAACGGGTGATAGAAGTTTCAACATGGGAGCTATAATAGAAAGGAGGCTGAATAATAATGCTAATGAAGGGTATTTCTTTGGTGGGATCTATGACACTCGCATAGCAAATTTTCTTGGAGTACCCATCCGCGAGGGAGATCCCTCGCACCATACAGCTTTCCTTGACCGCGTCGCTTTGACACGCTACCAGTTCCTTGAGAGGGATGATGAATCCCTCCTATACCGTTTAATATTTAACAGGCATCGTGTTTTCCATATTACCCTTCCTGCTCCTGCCTTTTTTGACTTTCAGGTAAAACGGAGATATTACATAACCAGAGGAGAGGCAGAGGAGTATGAGAGGGAGGCAAAGGCTGCTCGTCTCCGTGAGGCAGCTATTCAGGCAATGGCTGCAGGCCTCCCGTATAACCCCCATTATGATTTTGGGTATCGCCGGGACCATCCATGGGAGTAGACCAACTTAGGCCAAAAGCCTAAGCTTGGGGGAGTACGTGTTTCTCACCGACTTTATATTCTTGCTTATGCTTTCACTTTGTTTGTCGGTGTTCACACTTTGCCACTGTATCATCCATGCTAGTTTATGTTATTTTTCCCATTTTCTTGTCGTGTGTCTGTCTAGTTTGAGAAAACCCAAAAAGATTTTCTTTTTCTTCTTTTGCTTGTTGGGGGCTTTCCCGTGTAAATAGTTTTGTTTTTCTTTGGGTCAAGGTAGAAGACCATGGTTACAATGTTTAGTGGCTCTCGCATGCATATCTATTTATCTGTTAAAGAGCCATATTACTTTGTCTTCTCCTTTGTGTTTGCTTGCAGATTCCAGTTTAGTCCAATGCATGAGCATGCTTATTACTGTTAACATCATTCAGTTGTGAAAGTGAAAGGCAATAATGACGATATATGATGAAGTGACTGAGCCTGGAAAAGCTGGTATGAACTCGATCTATTTTGTTTTTGTAAATATTACTAGCTCATCGCTCCTGATTCAGCTTTGTTGTGGGAGAAACGTGTTTGCAGTGACAACTTAGAGATCATAGTTTTTGATGCCATGCTTAATTAGCTAGGAGCTTATAATGGTTTGTCTTGAATGCCAACATGAATCTTGAGATGACTATGATGTAATATGATAGGATGGTATCCTCCTTTGAATGATTCAAGTGGCTTGACTTGGCGCATGTTTACGCATGTAGTTGAAACAAATCAACATAGCCTCTATGATATTCATGTTCATTGTGATTTATGTCCTACTCATGCTTGCACTCAATGTTAGGTAATCTCAATGCATTTTGATGACTGTTGTCGCTCTCTAGTTGGTCGCTTCCCAGTCTTTTGCTAGCCTTCACTTGTACTAAGCGGGAATACTGCTTGTGCATCCACTTCCATAAACCCAATGTTATTCCATATGAGTCCACCATACCTACCTATATGCGGTATCTACCTGCCGTTCCAAGTAAATTTGCATGTGCCACTCTCTAAACCTTCAAGAAATAATCTGTTTTGCATGCCCAAACCGCTCATGTGGTGACAGGGGGCTATCAATATCTTGCATGCTAGGCGTGTTGTCCTCGATATGTGTTTATTCACTATCATTCACGAGAAAGGGGTCGATAATTGGAATGCCTAGTTCCATGCTCAAATCGAAAAGATAATTGCAAACAAAACTCCCCCTGGATTGATGTTGGTATGGACGACACACGAGTATTCAGCTAGTCGTGGAGTGTGATTGATCGGTGGTGGGGGAGTCAAAACTTTATTTTTCTATTTGGGAACCGCCTATAGCATGTGTAGCGTGGAAGATGGTGAGAACTCTTGGTCATTGCATTGACAATGAAAGCATGCCACCCAAAATTATTATCACTGTTTTCAAAGCTTGAGCTCTGGCATCTCTGCGAATCAATGCTTCCCTCTGCGAAGGGCCTGTCTATTTATGTTCCTGTTGAGTCATCCTCTTCTTATAAAAGCACCAATTAGAGAGCACCTCTGTCATTTTTATGCTTTGCTTTTAATTGTGATTGAGTATGACTCTGACTGGATCTTCTTTGCCTTGAATTACATTGTTTAGTCAGCCCTTGGTCTTTGAAGGTGCTCTGCATTTATGTTTTGCGGTCTCAGAAAGAGCTAGTGAGATTCCATCTGTTCGTACTGCATCCTGATTGTTTTGATTGAAGTGTTGACCTTTGAAACTCTTTATTATTTGCTCGCTAGTTGATTATGCCATTGATATGAGTTTACCGTGAGACCTAGATATCATTTGCTTATGTGGTTAGCTTGAGATCTTGCTGAAATTCTGGTTATGAGTTAGACATAGTTGCAGCAACAAGATCAAATAGAGTTCGTAAAAGTTTTTCTGTTGTCTCTTTTAGTTTGTCAACTGAATTGCTTGAGGACAAGCAAGGCTTTAAGCTTGGGGGAGTTGATACGTCTCCGTCGTATCTACTTTTCCGAACTCTTTTGCCCTTGTTTTGGACTCTAATTTGCATGATTTGAATGGAACTAACCCGGACTAACGTTGTTTTCAGCAGAATTGCCATGGTGTTGTTTTTGTGCATAAATAAAAGTTCGCGGAATGACCTGAAATTTACGGATAATTTTTGTGGAATATATAAAACTCCTGGCGCAAGAATCAGCGGAGGAAGTGGAGTGTGGAGCCCACAAGCCCACCAGGCGCCCCCTCCCCCTGGCCATGTCTGGCAGGCTTGTGGGGCCCACAATGCTCCACCGCCTCCAATCTCAGCTCTATTTAGCCTCTTTCGTGCGGAAAAAAAATCAAGGAGAAGAGTTCATCGCGTTTTACGATATGGAGGCGCCGCCACCTCCTGTTCTTCCTCTAGAGGGAAGATGAGGAGTCCGTTCTGGGCTCCGGAGAGGGGAGATCGTCGCCATCGTTATCACCAACCTTCCTTCATCGCCAATTCCATGATGCTCTTCACCGTTCGTGAGTAATCTCATCGTAGGCTTGCTGGACGGTGATGGGTTGGATGAGATCTATCATGTAATCGAGTTAGTTTTGACGGGGATTGATCCCTAGTATCCACTATGTTAAGAGATTGATGTTGCTACTACTTTGCCATTCTTAATGCTTGTCACTAGGTCCTGAGTGCGATGATTTTAGATCTGAAACTATTATGTTGTTGCCAATATATGTGTGTTCTTGATCCTATCTTGCAAGTTGTAGTCACCTACTATTTGTTATGACCTGGCAACCCCGGAGTGACAATAGTCGGAACCACTCCAGGAGATGACCATAGCATGAGGAGTTCATGTATTCACCAAGTGTTAATGTGTTTGTCCGGTTCTTTATTAAAAGGAGAACCTTAATATCCCATAGTTTCCATTAGGACCCCGCTGCCACGGGAGGGATGGACAATAGATGTCATGCAAGTTCTTTTCCCTAAGCACGTATGACTACATACGGAATACATGCCTACATTATATTGACGAATTGGAGCTAGTTACATATCTCTCCGTGTTATAACTGTTACATGATGAATAGCATCCGGCATAATCATCCATCACCGATCCAATGCCTACGAGTCTTTTCCTACTGGTCCTTGCTACGTTAGTTTGCTGCTACTGCTGTCACTTCTGCTACGTATACTCTATTGCTACTCCTTTTACTTTGCTGCTACTGCTGTTACTTTGTTTCTACTGGTTACTGTTGCTAGTGCTGCTATCATACTTCTTTGCTACTGATACTTTGTTGTAGATACTAAATCTCTAAGGTGTGGTTGAATTGACAACTCAACTGCTAATACTTGAGAATATTCCTAGGCTTCCCCTTGAGTTGAATCAATAAATTTGGGTTGATTACTCTACCCTCGAAAACTGTTGTGATCCCCTATACTTGTGGATTATCACCCAAACATCTGAGTCACGTGCACCAGAGAGGGGGCGAGGCTCTCCGGTGGTGCTAGGGTCCACAACGAGGCGAGGTGAAGGTTGAAAGGGAACCACCGTTGACCCGCCATTTGATGGGTGGAGGAGGGAGGAGCGAGGATGCTACGTCTCCAACTTATCTATAATTTTTGATGGTTCCATGCTATTATCTTGTCAAACATTGGATGTTTTGTATGCCTTTTATATCTTTTTTGGGACTAACTTATTAACTCAGTGCCCAGTGTCAGTTCCTGTTTTTCCCGTATTTTTGACCCTTTTCAGAGGACGATTTTAAAAGGTGTCCAAACGGAATAAAACTTCCGAAAAGATTTTTTCCGGAACAGAAGATACGCACGAGACTTGAGAACCAAGGCAGGGGCGACCAGGGGACCCCACAATCCCCCTAGGCGCGGCGAGGGGGCCGCGCCTAGCAGGCTTGTGGCCCCCTGTGGCTCATCTTCCCTACCTCTTCCGCCTATAAATTCAGAAAAATTCCAAAACTGCACGAGAGATGCACGAAAATACTTTTCCGCCACCGCAAGCTTCTGTCTCCACAAGATCCCATCTGGGCATGTTCTGGTGCCCTGCCGGAGGGGGGTTCGAATACGGAGGGCTTCTTCATCAACACCATGAACTCTCCGGTGATGCGTTAGTAGTTCACCATAGACCTTCGGGTCCATAACTAGTAGCTATATGGCTTCTCCTCTCTTGGATCTTCAATACAAAGTTCTCCATGATCTTCATGGAGATCTATCCGATGTAATCTTCTTTGCTGTGTGTTTGTCGAGATCCGATGAATTGTGGATTTATGATCAGATTATCTATGAATCTTATTTGAGTTTCTTCTGATCTTATATGCATGATTTCATATCCTTGTAATTCTCTTATATGCATGATTTCGTATCCTTGTAATTCTCTTCGAGTTGTGGGTTTTGTTTGGCCAACTTGATCTATGATTCTTGCAATGGGAGAAGTGCTTGGTTTTGGGTTCATACCGTGCGATGACCTCTCCCAGTGATAGAAGGGGCAGCGAGGCACGCATCGTGTTGTTGCCATCAAGGGTAAAAAAGATGGGGTTTTCATCATTGGTTTGAGTTTATCCCTCTACATCATGTCATCTTGCTTAAGGAGTTACTCTGTTCGTCATGAACTCAATACACTAGATGCATGCTGGATAGCGGTCGATGTGTGGAGTAATAGTAGTAGATGCAGAAAGGATTGGTCTACTTGTCGCGGATGTGAAGCCTATATGTATGATCATTGCGTTAGATATCGTCATGACTTTGCGCGGTTCTATCAATTGCTCGACAGTAATTTGTTCACCCACCGTATTATTTGCTATTTTTAGAGAAGCCTATAGTGAACACTATGGCCCCCGGGTCTACTTCATACCATATTTTCAGCCTTACACTTTTACTTCGTTGCACTTTCCGCCTTCAGATCTCACTTTGCAATCAATCTTGAAGGGATTGACAACCCCTTTATAGCGTTGGGTGCAAGATCTTTTGTGTTTGTGCAGGTACTTTGGACTTGGCGCGATTCTCCTACTGGATTGCTACCTTGGTTCTCAAACTGAGGGAAATACTTACTGCTCCTGTGCTGCATCACCCTTTCCTCTGCAAGGGAAAAACTAACGCAAGCTTAAGAGCCAGCACAGGACACAGCGAAACACATGCAGCGAGGTCCTGAGGTGGCAGCGATTCGGGAGGGTGGTCACTGCAGTTGAAAGTTGTAGTTGTGGATACAATGGAGGGAAAGAAAGGGACGAAGAAGCACCATACTCGAGGATCACCGGAATCTCGATGTGGTGGATCCGGAGGTTGATCTCGGGCTTGGGGTCTACCGAAGAGGGGGGAGTGGGCTAGGAGCTCGATCGGGCGTAGTAGGAGGCAAAGAGGGGGAGAGAGAGAGGCTTGACTGGCCTTTTATAGGCGGGGCACAGTCTACCCAAAGGTGGTGCGCCAGCGAGGCCGTGGCGACGTCCAGAGGAGGAAAGAGGGCACGGGAATGTGTCCACGGTCTTTGTGGACGTGGTTTACGTCTGAATAAAGGAATAAGGGGAGCAGGGCTTGCTCCTAGCGTGTCGTGGTGGCGAGCTCCTTGTGACTGCTTCGGGCGGGCGTGGGCACACTTTGCGAGGGGGAGTAGAAGGGGAGATAGGATGGGCCGTACACGGCGCAGGCACCGTTCGTCGAGTTGGTCAAAGCTGGACAACCTGTGGGGGTGAGGACTAGCCGGTGCTATCCTCCATCAGTGGAGGTGTGCACTATGGCGCGTCCAGAGCGCAGTTTTGGCATGCCACGGCATGCTCGCAAGATCTGGCACGTCCCCACCGTGTCTACTAGCATCTGGGAGCTTTGGGCACG
The DNA here is from genome assembly GCF_904849725.1 of Hordeum vulgare subsp. vulgare. Classification (NCBI taxonomy): domain Eukaryota; kingdom Viridiplantae; phylum Streptophyta; class Magnoliopsida; order Poales; family Poaceae; genus Hordeum; species Hordeum vulgare. The sequence continues at coordinate 261,448,821 of NC_058519.1, read as the reverse complement.
TTCCTTGGATGCTTTGGAGCCGAGAAGAGAGGTGGTGGTCAAAGGGAGAGGGAGAGTGAGTCTCTGCAAGGTGTGAACTGGAAAATAAATTGGATTTGTCCTCCTCCTATTGAACTAGAGTTGGATCTATCGGATGTAGGTGAGGGGTTGTACAGTAGACTTGTGACAAAATTTTGGAGTAAAGGAAAAGGGCGGAAGGGGTGAAAGTGGTTGTTTTATCAAATCACCAGAAGGTGTTTGATGTTGGTTTGACCAAGATAAACCACACCAATTGTACTAAGACTTAACAGGATTAAATGATGGGAAAAATCAGTAGGACTCACCAACTTTGAGCTCAATTGAGCAAGGTTGACAATGTAGACAAGAAAAACCCTAAAAATGGTTAGAATCAGTTTTCTCCGAACCAAGGTGATCAAACCAACTTCCAGAAATGTACAACTTGGTGTGGCACCCTTACTTGGGGGCTGGATCACTACAGTTAAGTTTGATAGCAATTGGGTGAACTTGGCAATGTAGAGTTGCTCAAATTTGCTTCTGGAGAGGAAGGGTTTTGTGTGCAATAGGTGTACCAAATCAACTTGGATTGAGATGAAACTTTGCAGGATCACCTCACTCATCATGTGTGACCTGACAGAATTTTCCTGGGATATATGGAGAATATTTCCTTTGGAAATATTTCAAAATCCTAAAATAATTAGAAAGGGGTTTTAGAGGTTTTGTCCAATATTTTGAACATGACCAGGGGTTATTATGTGTGGAAAATATAAGTCCACTTAGTGTCTATAAATTTTCTAAATTTTTTATGAAGCATGCAAATAATTTTCCCTAGGCAATACCATTTCTAGCCTTAGAAAAAGGTGTTTAAATAAAATAGGAAAATAACTTTGAAATAATTATTTTTGTGGTTTTGGGAAGCATTTTGAATACTAGAACCCAAATAAAATCCTAGGGGCCCACCCTTCCTCCTAACTTACGGCACTTGTTATAAAAATCCTAACTCAATGGTTTTTGAAACCAAAACTGAATAAATGCCTTTTACTTGAAATAATATTTTGTAAAACTAGTTCCTAGTCCAATTCACATGGCATGCTCACGGGCAAGAGTTTGTGTCAAGGAGAGGAGTTTTTATGGAGAAGAAATAAGTTTGCGGATTAAAAGCACAACCAAACACATAAGCAAGAAGCAACCAAGTCGCACATCTCATGCACACAAAAGTTTTAACTGGTTCTAAATTTTCACAAGAAAAAGTGGTAAATGAGGTACAAACACTTGGTGTGACACCACACCAAGTAGATACACCAACCAACACAAGCCCTTCAAACAGTACCGTTCTCCTGGCCTTTCTCGGTCTAGGGGCTCGACATTGTCAGACACCTGCCCCATGCTACATGAGACTTCGAGTTCTTGTTCATCTCTATTGACTAGTTCACAAAGTGGATCGAGGTTGAGTGAATGAGAAAGGTGACGGGGCTGGCAACTGTCCAGTTCTTCAGAGGGATTGTTTGTCGTTTCGGGGTCCCAAACTGGATCATCACCCATAATGGCATGCAATTCACCAGTAACATTTTCATGCAATATTGCTAAGAAATTGGTGCCAAGGTATGATTTGCCTCCATTGCTCACCCCAAGAGCAACGGGCAAGTGGAGAAGGAAAATGCTGAACTGATGCGTGGCCTCAAGACAAGAACTTATGACAAGCTGCACAAGCACGAAAGGCGCTAGATTGACAAACTCCCGACAGTTTTTGGTTAGTCGTAACGAAACCAAATCGAGTCAGCGGTGAGACCCCCTTTGACCGGGTCTACGGGGTGGAGGCGATTCTCCCCATGGAACTCACGTACTGGTCGCCAAGAGTGCATGCCTTTGACGAGGACCACCAAGAGTGGTTACGGATGACGATGCCACGCTCCTCGAGGAAGATCATCTCCAGGCCATCCCGCATGCTTCTAGGTACCAGCAGGCCCTGCGCCACTACCATAGCCGGAAAGTTCATGCAAGGATTGTTCAGGAAGGCGACCTTGTCCTCCAACGAATTCACTCTCCGAATGAAGCAATCAAGTTGACACCAAAGTTGTAAGGCCCTTAACGGATGGTACGAGTCACTAGGCCTGGCACAGTACGCCTGGAGACTCATGGAATATCGAGCATCTTCGCAAGTGCTACCCGTAAGGCATGGTTGTTGGGCCCGTGGCAAGCACTTTTGTAGAAGTATCACAGCAATGCTTGTAATCCTAAGTACAAAGACAGGTGATGACCCTGTACTCAGTTAAAAAAAGGCTAAAATCCTTGCAAACTCTTTCTGCTTAATTGCATATTTACTTTATACGTATCATGCAGATCGTTGCGGTAGACTATAGGCGACGTAGAAACATTTCTGAAAAGCTAAGACTCTCTAGACATCCTATATTCTCTTCTTTATTTTTTTCAAAGGAAAGTAGGAAATCCCGGGAAGGTGCTCCCAATGTGCAAGTCATCTCGGGGGAAGGAAGGGGTAGTATTAGCGGGTGGAAGGACCCACAAATTTTTCCAAGGCCACCGGCAAGAAAACTGATGAGGGAAGGAAAAGATAAGTAAAACCTCTCGCTACTAACTAAATGAAGACCGTATGAGAAGACTTGATCGCGGATAAGCCCGTCCTAGACTCGTCGCGCACCAGGAGGGACCCCCCGGGTGACTATGGCAAGGATGGCAGGTTAGGCTTGAAGGGTGTAGTGCCCCTAAGGGTGTGCTCAGGATACATCCTTAGAAGCGCCCTGTGAATCCCTGTTGATTCACGTTGATTTCCCACCAAGATTAAAGGGTGATGTAACACACCGATGACAAGTATTTCCCTCAGTTATGAAACCAAGGTGTCAATCCAGTAGGAAGATCCACAAGACTATGTAAGCAGCCCCTGCACATAAATAGCAAATCCTTGCAACCCAACCCGTGGAGGGGTTGTCAATACCTCATGGGTAAAGTAAGGATAAAAACCGAATTTTTGATGTGGAATGTTGCTTCACATGTTCACAATGTTCTTTTTCTTTTTAGCATGGACATATGGACTTGTAGATGATTCAATACAATAGTCTATCGTTTGACATGAAAATTTGAATACTCAAGCATATTAACAAGGAACGAAGTCTTTCAAAAGATCAGTGCTAAAGAATGCTATCCCTAGGCCATCATGCTCCATCATTGATCCATTCATGCAACATACCCAAATATTAACTACATCCAATGCTCAAGTATGATAATGGTGTTCCTTAGTTGGTGCTTTATAAGATAAGATGGAGACCCAAATTCGAAATAAAAATTGCATAAAGTAGATAGATAGGCCCTTTGCAGAAGCAAGCAGGGATTTGTAGAGGTGCCACAGCTCAAATTGAAAAATTTAGAGATAAAATATTTTGGGTGGTATGTTTTTCAATATGCTCCATGCTAAACAAATTACACGCGGTTCCCAAACTGAAAAATAAAGTTTATTCCTTTTTCCACCATTCTTTCACACTGCACGGCTAGCCGCATCCACGGGTAACATCCATACCAACACTTACCAAGGAATATATTATTTGACAACATAAAATAATTTTTATTTGCTTTTTGGGATTGGGCATCCCTATTACCGCCATACTCTCGTGCAATGACAAGTGAATAAACATTCATCTTGAGAGTAACCTATTTAACATGGAAGATACCGCCCACCCCTCACCGCTTCATGAGCGGTACGGGCACCCCAAACATAAATTTGTTTTGAATATTAGAGTTGGCACTTGGAAATTTACTGCGAACAGCGTTGAAATATTGCATATAGGTAGGTATGGTGGACTCATTTGGCACAACTTTGGGTTTAGCAATTGGATCCACAAGCAGTATTCCTGCTTAGTACTAGTGAAGGCTACCAAATAGATTGAGAAGCGCCCAACCAAGGAACAAAAACCATCATAAGGGGACATTAAACATAACTTACACCGAGTAATGCAACACGAGTAGGATGTAATTTCAAAGCATAATTATTGCCTTGATATGTCGTATTTAGGACATATTCTAGCATATATGTGTGGCGTTAGTTTTATTTTGCAACCCCGCATAATATATATGTTTTCGGGGTACAAAATCCATAGAATTTGACTGTGCATTTAGTTTTGCCTTCATAGTAAGTTTTCGTGCATGATATTTTGCCATGTTACCCTTTTGTTTATTTTTGTGTGATTTATTTTGTGTGTATTAAGAATTAGTTTTGAACTAGATGTATGCCCTTGGATATGTAGGCTAGCCCCTGGTATTTTTAGTTGCTATAGAAATCCATGTTTGGGTGTTGTTTGTGTGATGCCAACATGCTAGGAAATAGTGCTGATTTGGAGATGCTGAAATATTTCTAAGTCTGAGATTTGTAATATTTTGTTGTTGTCTTGCCATGAGATTTGCTAGTGATCTACAGCTCCTTTGGGGTTTTTACAAGGGAGTTATTTGTAGTCTTTAAGATTCTCTAGAATACTGTAGAGTTTCATGCCATTCTCTACCCTGTAGCATATAGTTTTTCTGTCGTCAATATGCCTTCTGGTTGAAAACTGCACTGTCAAAACTATTATTTTCTCCAAGTCTGAAACTGTGTGCGAGATGCCATTTTGTTAGTTCTTTTACTAGTGATCCAGGCTTCCATGCTAGTTGTATTTAGTAGGCTGTTATTGTGCATATTGACTACTACTGCCTCATGTCTTGTTTGAGCATTTTAGAATTATGTAGCTTGTTATTTTGGGGTGTAGAAAATGCCTTGTTGCTGTTTTTCGCAGATTGTAGCTATTTCTTGCTTTGCTTGTAACGATTGAGCCATTGCTCCGTTTGGAACGAGTCATATATGAAACTTGCTTAGAATCTTGTGTAGTTCCATAATGTTTTTCTTTCTTCTTGGTTGGATTGCTTGTGGCTGTCATTCACATACATATTGCATTCTTGGCATCATATCTTGTGGTGATCATATCTTTTGAGCCGTAGCTCCATTTGCATTGATCTGTGTGTGTAAATTGATTGGAACAATGCGTAGAATCACATGAACCACTTTATTTTGCTGTTTAACAAATATTAAAACATGTTAGTTCAGATCTGGACAGAATTCTAATTTAACGTGTGGGGTCGTTTTGGAGATGCTATAAGTCATTTCCGACCTCATTTAAAATGCCTAGATAGGTAGCTTAATTACGCTTCACCTCCAACCATGGTGAACAACATTTAATACTGCCATGTACCTAATTGGGATGGACCTAAATAATTAAATGTGGAGTTTCGTCAATATGCAACTCGTTGCATATTGAGCTTCACTTAATGTGTAGTGCTTGATTGTTGTGAATTGCCATGTCTTGCATATTTTCAACTGATCATGCATCATATATGTATTGCATCATGTCGTGCATGTGTCATGGTGAATATCTGTGTTGATGGTTGTTTCCGGTTTGCTTCGTCTCGATAGAGTTCCGCAAGCGTGTCGAAACGTGAGGACCCGTTCGACTATGTTGGTTCGTCTGCTTCACGGAGTCGCTCTTCTTCCAAGCGGGATCTCTGGCAAGATGATCATTTCCCTAGATACCGTTACTATCATTGTCATGCTAGTTGTATCGTTTCTATCATGATGTTTCACTGCCTACCACCTGTTAAATATCAGCCTCCCAACATTGCCATGAAAACCTTCAACCTAATCACAACCTAGCAAACCACTATTTGGCTATGTTACCGCTTGCTTAACCATGTGTTAGCGTTGCTAGTTGCAGGTGTAGTTGCTGCCATTGATAACATGGGTTCCTTGTTATATCACCATATTAATGCTATTTAATTTAATGCACCTACATACTTGGTAAAAGGTGGAAGGCTCGGCTTTCTAGCCTAGTGTTTTGTTCCACATTTGTCGCCTTAGTTTCAGCTACTGGTGTTATGTTCCATAAATGAGCGCTCCTAACATGCTTGGGGTTGTTATGGGGACCCCCTTGATTTTTGTTTTGTCATAAAAATCATCTGGCAAGGCCCAACTTTGGTACTACATTTGCCTAATAACCTAATAAATTTGCATAGGGAATTTCCAGACACCATGGATAATTAATCAACCCCCCGGGCCAGTGCTCCGCATGAGTGTTGGTCCAACCTGTCAACCGCCGGTGGCTACCAGGGGAAAATCTGTGATTGGCCAACCAGAAGTTTGGACAATTGGCCTACGAGATACGTGGCTCCTATCGGGATCATCGACATGTCGAGCCGCCTTGCTCGACTTGTTTTACCTTTCTCGAGCGTCTTGTGTGAGGGATTCTGAGGATGCTTTGGGTTATCTCGAGGTTGAGGTTTTCCTTGATCGAGGTCATTCCGTTGCAGCGTGTCGTAGTTTGTGATGGACTAGTTGGAGCACACCTGTAGGGTTAAATCTTTCAAAAAGTCGTGCCCACAGTTATGTGGCAACGTGGAAACTTTGTTTAACATCCAGTTCTATATAACTAGAAGTTAACTTAATTAAAAGATGCCAACTGAGTGCGTAACCGTGAATGTCTCTTTCATGAGCTCCTTCTCCGATCGAGGACACGGTGGGGGTCATGTCTCACGTAAGTAGGTGTTCAGGATCATTCATTTGATCATCAGTATTTCATGTCTGCTATGCGTAGATCTTCCCCCTCTTTTATTGTTGTACTCATAAGTTAGCCACCTCAAATAAATGCTTAGTCGCTTGATGCAACCTCATCACTTAACCATGTCTCACCCATTAAGCTTTGCTAGTCTTCATACCTTTGGAAATGAGATTGTTGAGTCTCTGTGGCTCACATGTTACTACAACACCAGTTGCAGGTACAAGTAAGGTGATATTATGACGTGAGCGCAATGATTGTGCTTCTGGAGTTTCTTCTTTTTCATCATTGATCTAGTTTGGGTTCCAGGCCGACAGCCTAGGATAGCATGGATGGATGTCGTTATTTTATCATTTGTTTTCACCGGTAGACGGACCCTGCTCTTCTTCATGATGAGTGTATGTATTGTACTGATGTGACTCTGATGTACCTTGTGGCGAGTGTAAGACAACTCCTTATATGCATCTTTTCAGTACATGTACTTGTAAAAATATTCATTCTTGTGAAAAAACGAGATGCGTTCCTATTCATGGTCGAGGCCCTCGCGCCAAAATCAGAATAGGACCACATCTTGGGCGTTACAGCTTGGTTCACAGAAATATGATTCCGCCCATTTCTAGGGTTTTCCATGTCTACATTGTCAACCTTGCTCAAATGAGCTCAAACTTGGTGAATCCTACTAATTTTTCCCATCATTAAATGATGTTATGTCTCACGAAATTGGGTGAGGTTTATCTTGCTCAAACCAACATCAAACACCTTCTGGTGATTTGGTAAAACAACCACTTTCATACCTTCCACCTTCTTCCTTCACTCCAAAATTTTATCACAAGTCTCCTGTTCAACCCACATCTGCAGCCGAGAGCCCCATCTCTAATTCAATAGGAGGAGGGAAAAAACTTCAATTTCTCTTTTGGTTCACCCCTGGAAGAGACTACCTATGCCTTTCTCTTGGACCACCACTTCTCTCCTCGGCTCCAAAGCATGCAAGGAACATCTACAAGATCCCACACACTACTAGACACGACGGGGATGCGCGAGAGCGCACCAACATGTTGTGGCATGCCAAAATTGCGCTTTGGACGCGCCATGGTGCATGCCCGCACTAAGGGAGACCAGCCTCGACCAGTCCTCGCCCCCACAGGTTGTGTGGCCTTGACCACCTCAATGATTGGTGTGTTCCCCGCGTCGGGCCCCTCCTCTCTCCCCTTATCCTCCTCGTGGGGACGCATGCCCGCACCCGACCGAAGCAGTCAGGTGGTGCTCGCCACCATGACACGCCTGGAGCGAGCCCAACTCCCCCTCATTCCTTTTATCGGACATAAACCACGCCCACGTAGACCATGGACTCATTCCCGAGCCTTCTTTCCTCCCCTAGACGTTGACAGGGTCTCGCCGGTGCACCACCCTTTGGTGGACCACGCCTCGCCTATAAAGAGGCCACCGCGGCCTCTCTCCTCCCCTCTGGAACCTCTCTCCCCACCAATTGACTGCCCCAACACCCCACTTGAGCTCCCCGAGCACCAATGCTCGAGATCGACCAAGGCGCCGTCGCTTGTGGGCTTCGTCGGTCTCCGGACACAATCCCGCTCCGGACCCCATTTCTCCTACATCGTGGCCGCAACGAGCCACAACCACATCTCCACCTCTCCCCAAAGTCCTTTTCCTTCATTGGATGTCGGCACCATCCACCTCCCGACGCCTTCCGCTGCGGCCTCCTTGCCACCGATGACTCCAGCCACCCGGCCACTCCCTCGACCTCTATTCGAACGGCAGAAGTGTGAGGAGTCCGTTCCTGCGCTCACCTTCCCTCGTCATCAATGGAGCTGATGCTGGTGAGCTCCTCCCTCTTCGGTCCCAAGGTGGAAGACGATCCTGACATGAGGAACCCACCTGTCGGCCTCGGTCTCTTCCTCGCTCTCTCCCTCTTGCAATCGTTCACCACAGGGTCCCTCTTCCAGCCGGCCCAGCTGCTGGCTGAGTCTAGCCCATGGTGCTATGACCCTTTTTTTATTTTCTAGCATTTGCCAAATATTCCATACTGAAAAATAATCCTCCAAATCCAATTATTTTCCACCATAAATCTTGTAAAATTATGTAGTATTTAATAACACTACTTGTGTAATTTCTACAAAAAAAATTATACATAATTTTATTTTAAAATCTAGATTTAAGTATTTTTAGCCTGTGTTAAAATAGAGTTCAAAGTTTTTTTCATTCGAAAACCGGGGCCAAATATTTTTAGATGTGGAGATAGTATTTTACAGAGTGGGGTAACATTCGAGAAGTGAGCTTTGTGTTCTATTTTTATTTTGGTTCTTATTATTGTTATTACTATTACGACGATAGTTCACATGGTTGAGGAAGGAGTTGGACCCGAAGACTTTGGTGAAGAAGGCAAGAAACCCTTTGACCATGCCTAAGAAACTTTTATTTGCATGTCATATAACACCTTACTTATGCATATATTCATGATGGATCAGAGACCCCCTTATTAGGTTCTCCCCGAAGAACACCTTGTCTAAACCTGCACTTGGGCATGACGCTACCACCTATGAGGTTTGTGCATGTGGGGTGTAGTTAGTTGCTAGTAGTTTCTACGCAAAAAGGGATGGGAATATGCATGGTGATGATGAAGAGGATGTTTACAAAGTCTTTTAAAAAACCAAGACGGGTGCCACTAATGCCCGAGGGCGATGGTGTTGAGATGGATGACCACTTGAGAAAGAAGTGGTGTACCAAGAAAGGTTTTGCGTGTGTTGTTTCGGGAACGTGATTAGATTTAAAATTTGTCGACCGTCCCAACCTTATATGTGCGACCACGATACCCCTTATGAGACGAGGCTTTGTTGATTAGTTTGGTCGATGCTAGTAGAGAGTTTGCATTACTAGTGGCCAGAGTGGTGTGGTCACTCTCGTGACGGAGTTGTGCCAAGTAGGGCGACCATCAGCTGTTCTTACAGGCACCGGGCACACCGTTGGTCCCTGCATGGATGATACAATCTAGAGCAAGGCTTGTATGAAGTACATCATGTGGGTTGTGTATCAATCAAGTGGACTCTTTGTTTAGTGTCGCCAGGGGAAAGGCATTGTTTGGGTGCTTACCTCGGGTATGTGTACGGTGTAAGTCATGATCACCGAATGCACGTACCGAATGCACGTGTACAGTGATCCCACAGATCAATGCTCCCTGAATACATATATACTGAATAACAAGAGTATTGCATCCATGCATAATGTGTGATACAAATAGGAGCCATTAGGGCCATGTTATTACATAGATACAACCTCGAAGGCCGACACACTGATACGTCATTATATTATTGATTGATTCATGATTATGTTATTACTTGTTCTCAAATTATTTGTTTCTAGTGAACACTTGAACTTAGAAGGTGTCCTGGCATTTATTTTTTGCCCCACTCTTAAGGATAAGCGAAATACCACTTTGTTATGTTTTCTTTATCCTCGAAACAAACGTATAACTTTCAAGTGCATTATTATTCATGATCTTTGTTTGTGTTAATTTTCATGTTGCAACATGGTTTCTAAGTTTCATTGTTAGAATTATATCTATCATACCTATGTTTAGAGTGCTATGATCTCACCTTACAAATGCTTTTACAAATATGATGATCAAGATTATGTTGGTAGCATGTCACCTCAAAAATTATTATTTTTATCGCTTCACCTACTCGAGGACGAGTAGGAACAAAGCTTGGGGATGTTGATACGTCCAAAACGTATATATAATTTTTGATGGTTTCATGCTATTTTTATGCTTTTGATAATTGTTTTCATATTAAGTTTGTGATTTATTTGGACTAACCTATTAATAGTTTTAAAAGTGCACAATGTTCTTGTTTTACACTTTTATGTGTAGGAACTATCAAAAATAGAAGAGGATACCTTATTGGAGTTGAATTGGACTTTCCTGAAATCTGTGTAAAACTCTTTTTAAAGATAGCCACGTTACGGGTCGAAGACAGCCTCAAACGGAAATATCACAGAAGACAAAACTGTAGGGAATTTTATGTTAATAATTCTAGACATGCAATTCGGCCCATTTCGAGTTCGGACTCTACAGTAAAGCCCGTTTTCTTGGAGGACAAATATCTGATTACGGAATTACGGGAATCGGTGACGTGATTGAGTCCAACTCTTACAATATTTGATGGATTCGGCCAAGCCATGACTTTGGGACATCATTAGGGCTGATAGGGGTCCCTATGAATTTTCTAGAGGTGCCCAAGAGCCCTTAAATCAAAGGGGAATCCATCGGAGGGCCAAGGATGATCGTCCCAGCTCATATAGGGAGAGGAAAACCCTGATTTCTTGGCAGCCATCAAGAGCCACGAAATTTCCTCCTCCCAGGCAGCCGCCCTTGGGTGGAGAACCATCTCCATACCAGCACCATCTCCAAGGAAGATGGGGGGCCAAGGGCCGCCGCACCCAAGGGTCGTGGCCGCCGTCGGCCGCCGTCTCCTCTCCGGGCTGCACCTCTCCATCAACATCTTGCTCACCATGGCCATGTGTGACTAGTCTCCCTCAGGGCTGAGGGATCTACGTGTAGCTATGTGGTTAGCTCTCTCTTCCATGATGTGATCTTGATTGTGATCATAGGCTATGTTAGTCTAGGGTGATCCCATGATGTTTCCCCTTCTTCTATGTATTGGATTGATGTACTCACTTGATCTTATCTAGTATAATCTCCGATACCATGGTGACAGTGGTCTATTGGACATGGATTAGAAGAATATTTTCATAAGTGATTTTTTCTTTTGTGAATTGATTGAATATTGAGAGTCTCTTGGTGCTTGTCTTTGACTATCCTTGAGATATGTTGTGGTCATTGTGGTACTCTCTTTGGATGGTCGCAGTGACATTGGGAAATCAATAGATGAGAACTACAAACTCTGAGGTGTGCTTTTGTAGCCCCACATAATTCTCGTCCTCTCTTTATCACAAAGGAATAACCCCCGAGTACGTCTCCATTGCATGTTTTAGTGGAAATATCATGTGATTAAACTATGTTAATGTTGTTGGGAGTTGCCACTAGTGAAAGTACGAATCCTATGCCTTGTTTTCCACCATTGAACACCATTTACTTTCAGTTTTATTTCATGTTTCCTTGCTGCCATTTTTATTTCAGATTTCCATTGCCTTGTTTTACCATTCATATCACTTGCCTTTTAACATCTCTTCGCCGAACTAGTGCACCTATACAACGGACAATTGTATTAGGTGTGTTGGGGACACAAGAGACTTCTTGTATCTTAATTGCAGGGTTGCTTGAGAGAGACCATCTTTAACCTCTACTTCCCTGAGTTTGATAAACCTTAGATCATCCACTTGAGGGAAATTGATGCGGTCCTACAAACATCTGCGCTTCGAGGCCAAACATAGTCTCCAAGAATAAAAGCGTGCGTAGACATCAAGCTATTTCAGGCGCCGTTGCCGGGGAGGTGAGTGCTTGAAGGTATATATTTAGATCTTGGAATTAAACTTTTTCGTTTCTTGTTTTTATTTTCACTAGTTAGGCTTAATGAAAAACAACAAAAATATGAGAGAGCTTTATAAACTTTATCTTGAACTAGGACATGAAGTGTTTCTGAAGAAAATTAAAAAACCTATGGAACTTTATTATTTGCATAACAATTCTGATGGTGGCAATGTTATTAGTATGCTTCCTTCGAATATCAATATTACTAATGACATCGAAAGCTCTAAGCTTGGGGATAACGGGTTTGATGAACATGATATTTTTAGTTCCCCAACTTTTGAGGAGAAAATTTGCTTTGATGATACTATGCTTCCTATATATGATGATGATGAATGTGAGATTTTTAGTCGACCTACTATAGAGGATAAATTTTAATTATGATTATGATATGCCTCCAAAAAATGATGACTACCATGATGATAATGATTGCTTTACTCTCACTATACCTAATAAGAAAGATTTTGCTTATAAGAAGAGTAATGATACTTTTATGCTTTTGGATCATGGAAATAAAGCCTTATGTGATACTTATATTTTTGAGTTTATTCATTATCCCACTGAAAATTATTATGGGAAGGGAACATATGCTTATAGATATTCCAATAATATCAAGTTCCCTCTCTTTATGTTGAAGGTTTTAAAGTTGCACTTGTTTTGCCTTCCTATGCTTATTGCTTTGTGCTTCAATGAATTATCCTATTGAAGTATTCCCATGCATAGGAAGCATGTTAGACTTAAATGTGTTTGGTATTTTCTTCTTGATGCTCTCTTTTGTTCTACAACTCTTATTCCTATGAGAGCATCATTAAAATCTTAAGCATATCTTTATGGCTATAAAGAAAGAGCTCTAGGGAGACAACCCATGTTATCTTTACTTTTAGTTTTTACTTTGAGTTTTTCGTGGTCTTGATGTGTGTTAATACTGTAGCAACATCATTGTATCTTTATTTTTAAGCTTAGTGCCATGTTTTAGCCATCGATTACAAGAAAGTTCAAAAGTTGTCACATGCTGTCGAGAAATAGATTATGTCTGATTGACGGAAAAATTCACCAAAAATCACCAGATCATATTTTTGATCTGAATTTTGTTGACAATATGCTCTATACAATTGGATTTCTGGCGTATGTTCTGAGTTTTTGGATTTGAGTTGCATAAGTGCCCTGTAGAAATTATTTACTACCTGCTGGTCTGTTTTTCACAGATTCTGCCACATTTTGCGTTTTCATCGTTTTGCAAATCTTAAGCTTGCTTTTTCTTTGCAAAAACTTTTTGGCAATCTTTAAAAACAGTAGCTCGTCATGAAAATATTTATTTCCAGTGGAGAAAATATATTTTATTATGGGTACTAACCACTCTAATCAGCTTATGATGAGTTTTGTATGAAGGGAGTTTTCAAGTATACGATGGAAGATGATGAAAGAAGATCCAGGAGTGTCAAGCGCTCAAGCTTGGGGATGTCCCCATGCACCCCCAATAAATATTCAAGGAGACGCAAGCGTCTAAGCTTGGGGATGCCCCCGTGCATCCCCTTCTCCATCAACAATCATCAGTTCGTCCTTCTCCATACTATATTTTATCACTTCATATGTTATGTACTATGCTTGGAGCGTCCCGCTCTTTAAATTTTAGTTAGTTTTAGTTTTCCTTGCTGGTCATAAATAAGTTACATGCTATCATTCTTTTTTGGCATAGAGACACACTCCGTTATAATTGCTTAGAACACTCTGGTTTTCACTCTTATTGTTCTATGAGTGTTCACTTTTTGCTAGTACTGCGTTTAGCTCTTATTTTCCACTCATATTTTGTTTAGAGCTTGTTAGTTTGCTTCAGTTATATATGATTATATCTCTGGTATTTAATTAATATTATCTATGAGAGTTATTTCAAGAAAGTTGATTGGTGTTGGAGAAGAGTAAAATATTTCATGCTTATAGTGGTGCAATAGGAAGCTAGTTTAGACTGTGGCTTAGACTTTAACATGTCATGTTAGACATTATCTTAATTATATGCTTAGTAGTTATTAATGTAGCATGACTTGTCTCAAATATCTGAGAGTGCTTAATGTGCCATTGAAAGAATCATGTGTTGTTTTTATCATATCGAAGCATAATATTGTGGTATTCTCCTTTACTGCTTCATTTGGGTTGACTTCGCGCATGCTCACACAATGTTATGACTACAAAGCAATCACCTCTAGCCTCTATGATCATTTAGTTTTTGACATGTAATATTATTTATGCTTTGATTAATAAACTTTTTGTCGCTATGCATGATTATGGCCGTTATTGCTCTCTTAATTGGTCGCTCCCAGTCTCTTGCTAGCCTCCACCTGTACTGAGTATGAGCTCTACTTGTGCATCCAACTCCCAAAAAAAAGTTTGCCAAATGTGTCCACCATACGTACCTACATGTGGTATTTAACCGTCACTCCAAGTGAATTTCTCATGTGCTACCTTTAAAACTTTCAAAATTATTCCTGTTTTGTGCCTTGTTTTAGCTCATGAGGAAGTAGTAGATAATTCATGATCTTCTCATACTTGACAAGCTTTATCTTGGGTTTGCATGTCTAATCTGCGAACCCCTAATACGAGGAGGGACTGGCATGAGTGGGCCCAGCTCATAAAACATAATAGCAACAAACAAAACCTCCTTCACGCTTCGTTCATAAGAAATCGGAATAGTGAGAAACAAAGGAGACTAAGGGGATGTGATCGTCCCCACATTGGGAGTCATTCCTCAAAACATATATGGCATGACAAGTAGTGGGCTATCTGCTAGCATTCGTTGATGAATTATGCGCCTCCCAAAATCTTGTTTTACATTCTTATTGATTTCAAAAATCTCTAAAAGCTCTAGCACATTAGTAATCCCTGCTTCCCTCTGCGAAGGCCCTTTCTTTTACTTTTATGTCGAGTCTTCATCTTCTAACTTTATGCACCAATTAAGAGAGCATAGTTGTCATTATGAGTTTAATCTGCATAGTCCCAAAAAAATATTGATTGATTCATGATTATGTTATTACTTGTTCTCAAAATATTTGTATCTTGTCACCACTTGAACTTCGAAGGTGTCCTGGCATTTATGTTTCGCCCCACTCTTAAGGACAAGCGAAATACCACTTTGCTATGTTTTCTTTATGCTTGAAACAAACGTATAACTTTCAAGTGCATTATTATTCCTGATCTTTTGTTGGTGTTACTTTTCATGTTGCAACATGGTTGCTATGTTTCATTGTTAGAATTATATCCATCATGCCTATGTTTAGAGTGCTATGATCTCAGCTTACAAATTGTTTTACAAATATGATGATCCAGATTATGTTGGTAGCATGTCCCGTCAAAAATTATTTTGTTTTTATCGTTTCATCTACTAGAGGATGAGTAGGAACTAAGCTTGGGGATGTTGATACGTCCAAAACGTATCTATAATTTTTGATGGTTTCATGCTACTTTTATGCTTTTGATAATTGTTTTTATATTAATTTTATGATTTATTTGAACTAATCTATTAATAGGTGCCGAAGTGAACAATGTTTTTTTTACACTTTTATGTGTAGGAACTATCAAAAATAGAAGAGGAAACCTTGTTGGAGTTCAATTGGGACTTTCCTGAAATCTGTCTCAAACGCTTTTAAAATATTGCCACGTTATGCGTCGAAGAAAGCATCAAACGGAAATCCCACATAAGCAAAAAGGGTAGGGCATTTTATGGTGATAATTCTAGACATAAAATTCGGACCATTTGGAGTTCGGACGCTCCAGGAAATCCCGTTTTACTGGAGGACAAATATTTCATTGCGGGATTACGGAAATCGGTGACGTGATTGAGTCCAACTCTTACCATATTTGATGGATTCGGCCAAGCCACGACTTTGGGACCTCATTAGTGCTGAGAGGGGTCCTTAGGAAGGTTCTAGAGGTTCCCAAGAGCCCTTGGATGGAAGGGGCATCCATCGGAGTGCCAAGGATGATCGTCCGAGCTCATATAAGGAGAGGAAACCCCTGATTTCTGGGCAGCCACCAAGAGCCACGAAATTTCCTCCTCCCAGGTAGCCGCCTTGGGGTGGAGAACCACCTCCATACCAGCACCATCTCCAAAGAAGAAGGGGGGCCAAGGGCCGCCGCACCCAAGGGCCGTAGCGGCCGTCGTCTCTTTTCCGAGCTGCACCTCTCCGTCAACCTCTTGCTCACCATGGCCATGTGTGAGTAGTCTCCCACGGGGCTGAGTGCTCTACATGTAGTTATGTTGTTATCTCTCTCTCCCATGATGTGATCTTGATTGTCATTATAGGCTATGTTAATCTAGGGTGATCCCATGTTGTTTCCCCTTGATGTACTCACTTGATCTTATCTCGTATAATCTCCGAGACCATGGTGACAGCGGTCTATTGGACATGGATTAGAAGAATATGTTCATGAGTTATTTCCTCTTTTGTGAACTGCTTGAATATTGAGACTCTCTTGGTGCTTGTCATGGACTATCCTTGAGATATGTTGTGGTGATTGTTGTACTCTCTTTGGATGGTCGCGGTGACATTCGGAAATCCATAGATGAGAACTATGAACTCTGAGGTAGTCGTATATAATTCTCGTCCTCTCTTGATCACAAAGGAATGACCTCCGAGTACGTCTGCATTACATGTTTTAGTGGAAATATCATGTGATTAGACTATGTTAATGTTGTTGGGAGTTGCCACTAGTGAAAGTTTGAAGCCTAGGCCTTGTTTTCCACCATCGAACACCGTTTACTTTCTGTTTTGTTTCATTTTTTGTTGCTGCCATTTTTATTTCAGATTTACAATGCCTTGTTTTACCATCCATATCACTTTCCTTTTAATGTATCTTCGCCGAACAAGTGCACCTATACAACTAACAATTGTATTAGGTGTGTTGGGGACACAAGAGACTTCTTGTATCTTAATTGCAGGGTTTCTTGAGAGAGACCATCTTCAACCTCCACTTCCATGAGTTCGATAAACCTTAGGTCATCCACTTGAGGGAAATTGCTGCTGTCCTACAAACCTCTGCGCTTGGAGGCCCAACATAGTCTACAAGAATAGAAGCGTGCGTAGACATCACACACCAACACACAACTAATTGTGGATAACTTGGTTGATAGTGTGAACCCATGCCATCTGCCTTAACCTACACGCATTCTGATTGGGAAGCGTCCTAGATCGCATGTTCGTCCCCGACGAACTCTTGTCCAAACTCCAGCTCTTCCATGCCTGGCCAATTAAATAATCAGTGGCAAGCAAATGAGTACTTTGAATGTACTTTCAAGCAACCCATGATGCGAAACACGGCAATAATGAAGTATGACATAACACTAGTATGCTATTTTCGCAGAAAGCAGGATTTTCCCTAGTGCAATAACATGATCAAATTCTGGGGCGACATGATTCATAATGCTCAGCGGTAACCCAATGAATAGGTTACAGATATCAACATCAACTAAGGGTCGAACATCTCAAGTTCACCCATCATGCTAAGTCGTCCGTCTTAGCCCATCAATTCGACTGACACCATATCCACACATACACACGCTTGCTTATATGAAATCTCCTGGACATACACCACCCAACTGTCCTTGATCATGGACACGACTATTCTAATAGTTTTCCACTCTGGAGAGGTTGCGCGCTTTACCCACGAGACTAGGGGAACTTCCATGTCATCCACGACTTGCAGTATATAACATACCCGAGGAAAGCACCCAAACAATGCCTTTCTCTTAGCGACACTCAACAAAGAGTCCACTCGATGGTGCCATCCCTCATGATATACATCATACGAGCCTCGCTCTAGATCGTACTATCCAGGAGGGCACGCAACAGTGTGCTCGGTGCATGTAAAAACAGCTCATGGTCGCCCTACCTGGCATGACCCCGTCTCGAGAGTGGCCACATAACTTTGGCCACTAGTAATGTGGGCCCTCCGCTATCATCAACCATGGTAATAAAAAAAAGCCCCGTCCCATAAGCGGTATCATAGTCGCATATGCAAGGCTGGGACGGTCGACAAGTCTTAAATCTAATCCTGTTTTCAAAACCACACACACAACTTGCCCCGGTACTCCACTTCTATGTAAAGTTGTCACCTAGCTCGACACATCTCCCTCGGGGATTATTGGCACCCGACGGGGTTTTTGAAGAAGTTTTTGAAACCATCTTCCCTTTTACCGTCACCGTGCATGCACCCATCCCCATGCGTAGCATTACTAGAAACCTAACTACACTCACCCGCACAACCCTCATAGATGGTAGGGTTATGCCCAAGTGCAACTGTCAAAAGGAACTATCGAAAACCCCTCACGGAGGTAGTTATCGATCCAACATGGCCTTATGCATCGGAAATAAATGCTTCATATGACATGCACGAAAGTATTTTCTCATACATGGTCAAAGGGCGGCATGCCTTGCTAAAATAGGTCTCTGGGGTCTTCGAGGTCTTCTGGTCCAAACCTTTCATTAGAAATGCAATCTATCGTCGCAATATAAACGGGAAAAAATGAAGAACCCGACCAAAACAGGAAAATTATTCCACTCAGAATAATGTCACAACATTTTGTAAAATACTAGGGTGAACATAGGTCTTGTAAAAATTGTTGGCTGTTATTTTTAGGTTGTATAATTTGCAAGATCCATTTTAACACAATGCCAAATTACCGTAAACATGGTTTCAAAAGTGACTCACTACATTTAACCTACTCCAAAAATTACACAACAGGCACTCTAAATTAATATACAATAAAACAAGATTCTAGGTGGGGAATATTTGAATTTGGACAAGTATTTCATTCTGTCAAATTTTTGAAAAGATAGGTTTTGAAGAATAAAAAGAACAACAACTCCTAGGCTAGGGGCAGCCAGCAACTAGGCTGACCAGAGGCCAACCAGCCAAGGCGCGCCAGGCAGCCCACGCGTGCCAGGTTCAAACCTGAAGGACGGGGCACAGCGGCCAGAGAGAGAAAGCGAGGCGAGGGGAAGACACGTGAGGCTAACGGCTGGGTCCCACCAGTCTGGTCCATCTTCAACCTCCCGCCAGAGAGGGGGCGAGGCTCTCCGGTGGTGCTAGGGTCCACAACGAGGCGAGGTGAAGGTTGAAAGGGGACCACCGTTGACCCGCCATTCGATGGGTGGAGGCGGGAGGAGTGAGGACACAGCAAAACACCGGCGGCGAGGTCCTGAGGCAGCGGGCATTCGGGAGGGTGGTTGCTGGAGGTGAAAGCCGCAAAGAAAAGGATGTGGAAGAAGGGAAAGAGCATCAGGAGGCAGTTTTGGATACAATGGAGGGAAAGAGAGGGACATAGCGGCAGAATACTTGAGGATCACCGGAATCTCGATGTGGCGGATCCGGAGTTTGATCTCGGGCTTGGGGGCTTCTAGAGAGGGGGAGTGAGCTAGGAGCTCGATTGGGCGTAGTAGGAGGAAATAGGGGGAGAGAGAGGCTTGAGTGTCCTTTTATAGGCGGGGCACAGTCTACGGAAGGGTGGTGCGCCAGCGAGGTCGTCACGATGGCCAAAGGAGGAAAGAGGGCTCGGGAATGTCTCCACAGTCTTTGTGGACGTGGTTTAGGTCTGAATAAAGGAATGAGGGGAGCGGGGCTGGATCCTACTGTGTCGTGGTGGCGAGATCCTTGTGGCCGCTTCCGGCGAGCGCGGGAACACTTCGCGAGGGGGAGGAGAAGGGGAGATAGGATGGGCCCAACACGGGCGAGGACTTGCCGGGGCTGGCCTCCATCATTGGAGGTGTGCACTATGGCACGTCCAGAGAGGGTTGGGAGCTTTGGGAGCTTTGGGCATGCTCCTTGGATGCGTTGGAGCCGAGAAGAGAGGTGGTGGTCAAAGGGACAGGACAGTCAGTCTCTGTCAGGGGTGAACCGGAAAAGAATTTGGATTTGTGCTGCTCCTGTTGAACTAGAGCTGGATCTATCGGCTGTAGGTGAGGGGTTGTACAGTAGACTTCTGACAAAATTTTGGAGTAAGGGAAAAGGGCGGAAGGGGTTAAACTGGTTGTTTTACCAAATCACGAGAAGGTGTTTGATGCTGGTTTGACCAAGATAAACCTCACCAATTGTAGTAAGACTTAACATGATTAAATGATGGGAAAAATCAGTAGGATTCACCAACTTTGAGCTCATTTGAGCAAGTTTTACAATCTAGACAAGAAAAACCCTAGAAATAGGGAGAATCAGTTTGCTAAGAACCAAGGTGACAAAACCAACTCCCAGAAATGTACAACTTGGTGTGGCATCCTTACTTGGGGGCTGGATCACTACTGTTAAGTTTGAGAGAAATTGGTTGAACTTGGCAAGGTAGAGTTGCTCAAATTTGCTTCTGGAGAGGAAGGGTTTTGTGTTCAATAGGTGGACCAAATCAACTTGGATTGAGATGAAACTTTGCAGGATCATCACACTCATCATGTGTGACTTGACAGAAATTTCCTGGGATATATGGAGAATATTTCCTTTGGAAATATTTCAAAAGCAGGAAATAGTCAGAAAGGGGTTTTAGGGGTTTTGTCGAACATTCTGAACATGACCAGGGGTTATTATATATGGAAAATACAAGTCCACTGAGTTTCTATAAATTTTCTCAAATTTTTATGAAGGATGAAAATAATTTCTCCTAGGCAATACCATTTCTGGCCTTAGAAAAAGGAGTTTAAATAAAATAGGAAAATAACTTTCAAATAATTACTTTTGTGGATTTGGGAAGCCTTTTGAATAATAGAACCCAAATAAAATCATAGGGGCCCACCCTTCCTCCTAAGTTAGGGACTTGTTATACAAAACCTAACTTAAGGGTTTTTGAAACCAAAACTGAATAAATACCTTTTTGTTGAAATAATATTTTGTAAAACTAGTTCCTCGTCCAATTCAAATGGCATGCTCATTGGCAAGGGTTTGGGTCAATGAGAGGAGTTTTTATGGAGAAGAAATAAGTTTGGGGATTAAAAGCACAACCAATCACATAAGCAGGAAGCAACCAAGTCCAACATCTCGTGCACACAAAAGTTTTAATTGGTTCTAAATTTTTACAAGAAAAAGTGGTAAATGAGGTACAAACACTGGGTGTGACACCACGCCAAGTAGATAAACCAACCAGCATAAGCCCTTCAAATAGTACCACTCTCCCGACGTTTCCCGGTCTAGGGGCTCAACATTGTCGGACACCTCCCCCATGCTATCGGAGGCTTCGAGCTCTTGTTCGTCGCTATTGACAAGTTCACGAAGTGGATCGAGGTGGAGCGAATGAGAAAGGTGACGGGGCTGGCAGAAATCCAGTTCTTCATCGGGATTGTGTATCGTTTTGGGGTCCCAAACTGGATCATCACCCATAATAGCATGCAATTCACTAGTAACATTTTCATGCAATATTGCAAAGAAATTGATGCCAAGGTATGATTTGCCTCCATTGCTCACCCCAAGAGCAACGGGCAAGTGGAGTTGGAAAATGCCGACCTCATGCGATGCCTCAAGACAAGAACTTATGACAAGCTCACAAGCACGAAAGGCACTAGATTGACAAACTCCTGACGGTTCTTTGGTCGGTCATAACGAAACCAAATCGAGCCACCAGTGAGACCCCCTTCGACTGGTTCTACGGGGTGGAGGCGATTCTCCCCATGGAACTCACGTACGGGTCGCCAAGAGTGCATGCCTTTGACGAGGACCGGCAAGAGTGGTTATGGCATGACGATACCATGCTCCTCGAGGAAGATCATCTCGAGGCCATGTCGCATGCTTCTAGGTACCAGCAGGCCGTGCGCCGCTACCATAGCTGCAAAGTGCATGCAAGGATTGTTCTGGAAGGCGACCTTGTCCTCTAACGAATTCACTCTGTGAAGGGAGCAATCCAGTTGACACCAAAGTGGTAAGGCCCTTACCGGACGGTATGAGTCACTTGGCCTGGCGTAGTACGCCTGGAGACTCGTGGAATATTGAGCATCTTCACAAGTGCTACCTGTAAGGCATGGCTGTTGGGCCCGTGGCAAGCACTTATGTACAAGTATCGCAACAATGCTTGTAATCCTAAGTACAAAGCCAGGTGATGACCTTGTACTCAGTTAGATAAAGGCTAAAATCCTTGCAAACTCTTTCTGCTTAATTGCATATTTATGTTATACGTATCATGCGGATCGTTGCGGTAGACTATATGCGACGTAGAAGCATTGCCGAAAAGCTAAGACACTCTAGACATCCTATATTCTCTTCTTTATTTTGTTCAAAGGAAAGTAGAAAATCACGGGAAGGTGCTCCCAACGTGCAAGTCACCTCGGTGGAAGCAAGGGGGAGTAGGAGCGGGTGGAAGGACCCACAAATTTGTCCAAGGCTACCGCCCCGTGGCAAGAAAAAAGATGGGGGAACGAAAAGATAAGTAAAACCTCTTGCTACTAACTAAATCATGATCATATGAGAAGACTTGATCGCGGCTAAGCCTGTCCTAGACTCGTTAAGCACCAGGAGGGAACCCCTAGGTGACTATGGCAAGGATGGCAGGTTAGCCTTGAAGGGTGTAGTGCCCCAAGGGTGTGCTCGGTATCCATCCTTAGAAGCGCCCCGTGACTCCCTGTTGATTCGCGTTGGTTTCCCACCAAGCTTAAAGGGTGATGTAACACACCGATGACAAATATTTCCCTCAGTATTGAAACCAAGGTGTCAATCCAATAGGAAGATCCGCAAGACTATGTAAGCAGCACCTGCACATAAATAGCAAATCCTTGCAACCCAACCCGTGGAGGGGTTGGCAATCCCTCATGGGTAAAGTAAGGATAAAAACAGAATTTTTGATGTGGAATGTTGCTTCACATGTTCACAATATTATTTTTCTTTTTAGCATGGACATATGGACTTGTAGATGATTTAATACAATAGTCTATCGTTTGACATGAAAATTTCAATACTCAAGCATATCAACAAGGAACCAAGTCATTCAAAATATCAATGCTAAAGAATTCTATCCCTAGGCCATCATGCTCCATCATTGATCCATTCATGCAACATACCCACATATTAACTACATCCAATGCTCAAGTATGATAATGGTGTTCCTTAGTTGGTGATTTATAAGAGAAGATGGAGACCCAAATTCGAAATAAAAATTGCATAAAGTACATAGATAGGCCCTTCACGGAGGCAAGCAGGGATTTGGAGAGGTGCCACAGCTCAATATGAAAAATTTAGAGGTAAAGTATTTTGGGTGGTATGTTTTTCCCGTCAACGAAAATGACTAAGAGTTTTCAATATGCTCCATGCTAAACAAATTATAGGAGGTTCCCAAACTGAAAATAAAGTTTATTCCTTTTTCCACCATTCTTTCACACTACACGGCTAGCCGCATCCACGGGTACCATCCATACCAACACTTACCAAGGAATATATTATTTGACAACAAAAAATAATGTTTCTTTGCATTTTGGACTGGGAATCCCTATTAGCGCCATACTCTCGTGCAATGACTAGTGAATAAACACTCATCTTGAGAGTAACCTATTTAACATGGAAGATACCGCCCAACCCTTGCCGCTTCATGAGTGGTACGGGCACCCAAAACATAAATTTGTTTTGAAGATTAGAGTTGGCACTTGCAAATTTACTTCGAACAGCGTTGAAATACTGCATATAGGTAGGTATGGTGGCCTCATTTAGCATAACTTTGGGTTTAGGAATTGGATGCACAAGCAGTATTCCCGCTTAGTAAAAGTGAAGGCTACCAAATAGTTTGAGAAGCGCCAAACCAAGGAACAAAAACCATCATATGGGGACATTAAACATAACTAACACCAAATATTGCAACACGAGTAAGATGTAATTTCAAAGCATAATTATTGACTTCATCTGCATGCATCGGGAATCACACACCTTAACACCAATATTCTTACTAAAGCATACTTACTCATCAACATAATGCACGTATCACTATCTTCATATCGCAAAACTATTATAAAGAATCAAGTCTAACATCCAATGTTCTTCATGAATGTTTTTATTATATCTTCCCTGGATATCTATCACTTTGGGACTAATTTCATTTAAAGCAAATTGCAATTGCAAATAACAAGCTCTCAAACAAATATAAGTGAAGAACAAGAGCACAAGTCTCTTTAAAAATTAGAACTCTAAAAACAATATAAATGAAGAAATAGTGGATTTCTTCAAAATTTCTGCTAACTCTCAAAATAACCTAAGTGAAGCACGAGAGAAATATTCTTCAAAATAACTGCATCACCGTTCTCAAAAATATATAAGTGAATCACTAGAGCTATTCGATGGCTCTAAAAAATTTTAAGTGAAGCATAAAGAGTGATTCTAACAAATCATAGCATAATTTGGTTCAATCAAATGGGTGTGTACAGCAAGGTTTATTATGACAAATTAACCAGCAAAGAAAGAAAAGGCACATAGAATACATGATGCTCCAAGCAAAACTCATGATATGTGATGAATAAAAATATAGCTCCAAGTAAAATTACTGATGGTTGTTAGAAGAAAGAGGGGATGCCTTCTGGGTCCTCCCTAGGCTTATTTGCTTGGTACTCTTTGGATATTATCTTGGTGTTCCATGTGTCATCCCCAAGCTTAGGCTTTTATCACTCCTTATTCCTTCATCCATCGTGATATCACCCAAAACTTGAAAACTTCAATCACATTAAACTCAACAAAACTTTCATGAGATCCGTTAGTATAAGAAAACAAATCTTTACTTTAGGTGTTGTTGAAAATCTATTCCAATTTTTTTTCATTATACCTACTGTATTTTAACTTTACCATGGCTTATACCCCCCGATACAAACCATAGAATCATCAAAACAAGCACATAATGCAAAGAAAAAAGAATCTGTGAAAAACAGAAGAGTTTGTGAAGACTCGAATTTTACTCATAATTAGGTAACTCTAAAAATTCTGAAAATTTAGGAAATGTTAGGGAATATGTATATAAATGTTGTGTAAAACATTCACACACTTTTGACGCTTCTGTGATGTTTAGGATTTTTTTCTACTTGACGCAAAAGTTTATGTTTTCCAACAGGATTAAAGCAAGTAATACCCCACATGATCCCAAAGGCTTTACTTGGCACAAAAAATAAATAAAAAATTTAAAGACACAATTTTAACAGTAGAATAATTGTGAAAACACTTAAGAACAGAAAGCAATAGTGAACAATAAATTTTAATCATTGGGTTGCCTCCCAACAAGCTCTTTCTTTATAGCGATTAAGATAGGCTTGAGATTTTGTTGATGCTCACATGAAAGATTGTAGTTGAAACACAAAGAGAGCATCATGTAGCATAAGACAAACAAATTCAAGTCTAACATTCTTCATATGGATAGGCATCTGATAAACAAACAAACTATCAAGACAAACAATATCTAACATATGCATGGAAGAAGAAACAAACAACAATAATCACAACATGAAGAGAGATAATTTAATTACATGATTATTTCTATAACCATATTTCCCTCTCTCGCAACAATTACATGTAGGATCATATTAAAATAAAACAATATAACTATCACATAAAATTATTTCTTCATGATCCACATGCATAAAAGTCTTATAATCTTCCAAGGTAGTGGGATTAACATTAACTAAAGTCATGATCTCTCTAAACCAACTTTTGTCGGAAATTTCAAGAGATAGATAGTTCTTAGAAATATTGTGAATATTATTAACTAAATTTGACACTCTTCCAAACCCACTTTCAAAGCTACTGCAAACATTATTATCAATATCATATTCATCATGAGGATTAAGTAATTTTCAAGATAATAAGAAGCATGAGCCCAATCATGATCATTACAATGAGTAGTGGACATGACAAAATTGCCATCCCCAATCTTGTAGTTTTGCATAGTATTAGCACAATTGAGATTAATAGAATTTATAGTAACATCGTTGCAATCATGCTTCCCATTCAAGGAGATATCAAGAATCACTTTATAAATTTCTTCTTTTAATGCTTCATCACAATATTCATATTCATGATTTTGAAGCAAAACTTCACAAAAATAATCTAGAGCAATCAATTCACTAAAATTGGTTCAAGATAATTAGATCTTTTGAAAAGATAAGCAAGTGGATGAGGATTCAAATGTCTTTACTTTTCCTGTTTATTTTTCTGTTTTCGAGTGTTGACATGAAGGAAATAGAAGCAAGCAAACGTGAAAAGGGAAAATGGAGAGTAGGCAAATAAAAAAGCAAATATTTGTGAAGTGGCGGAGGGGAAAATGAGAGATAAATGGCAAATAATGTAATTGCAAGGTGCTGGGAGTTTATGTGTAGGAATCTGATAGATCTTGACTTGATCTTCCTGAGGAATGACGCGAGAAATCTTGACTCCCCGCTGATGTGCCTTGGTTTCCCTCCAAGATTAAAGGGTGATTTAGCACAGTGATGGCAAGTATTTCCCTCAGTTATGAAACCAAGGTGTCAATCCAGTAGCAATATCCGCAAGACTATGCAAGCGATACACGCACACAAAAAACAAATCCGTGCAACCCAACGCGGGTAAAGTAAAAGATTGATTGATAGATGCAAACAAAAGTGATAGCAAATAAAATGCAGCAAGGTACTTTTGGTTTTTGTGATAATATAGATCTGAAAATAAAAGAGAAGATAAAATAGAAACAACAATAGCAAAGTTGAGATTGCAAATAGATGATGTGAAATAGGCCCAGAGGCTATAGGTTTCACTAGTTTCTTTTCTCGAGACAACAGCAAATCGTGGGTAAAATATTTACTGTTAGGTAATTGATAGAACAGGGAAGATTATGATGATATCAGAGACAATTATCATGTATATAGGCATCACGTCCAAGACAAGTAGACCGACTTCTGCCTGCATCTATGTCGGGACCCCGATCCTAAGCCATAGGAATCTAGCCTGTAACCCATCGCATCCCTTTGTGGTCTCACACACGGTTAACTCCACGGCTGCAGCCTTACCTTAGCCGAGACAGTTTGCGTCTTTTGACTCACGTATGCGATAGTATCGCTAGCAATCCAATGTCAAAGAACCCGGATCGACATGTCTAGTCATAAACCAAAGTGGCAGTACCGCTCAAGGACAGGCATACATGACCCAACAAAGCAGGTGTCGGTCACCGGCGAATGTAGACGAGTCGTAGCAAGCTACAAGGACTCCATTACATCGCGTGACATTTCCCCAAAGGGGACAGACACAGCAGCTAAGAAGGACACATGCCAGTCAACCAATGTGTCCGGAGCAGTAGCGAACTACCAAGGCTCGTTGGAACACAAAGGGGCATTTCCTTGTAAGGAGTGCTACTAAAGTTCACGACTAGGTAATCGAACCCCATACATATCAAGTACGACACATGTACGCATGGCATACCGATATGTATAGATACATCGATGGCATCACAACATAACCATAATCATACAAGCTTTATTTAAGAGGCTCGGAAGAGCCACACACATAATATTACACATTAAGGGTTTCACGACCCATAATAGCAGTCATACAATACAAGCCAGCGGAAGAGTTATAAACTGTCTGGGTACAGACAGTGCAACTAGTAGGCACGTGGCCTGACTATACTACAGAGCCGACGTAGGGCCAGATCGTAGCTGGGACACCAGCTACTCGTCGTCGTCGATGTCTACGAAGAAACCTCCATTAGGGTCATTAGCAACCTCTGCAACATTTATTAAGCAAACATGAGTACGAAGGTACTCAACAAGACTTTAGGAGAACTAACTACTCATGCAAGGTATCAAAAGGTATTGTGCGGTTTCATGCGGAAAGCCAGCATTTGACTCGTGGCTAGACAACTTGCATTTTGAAATTAGTTTTGACAACTTGTTTTCTCGCACACGAGTCCACTAACACCACAACAATACACTATCGTGGAATCATTCCGTCTCCATACGGAAATGCCGTCCACGACACTCACGCTTATCTTGACAATTTTATGAGTAGCCATTGAAGTTATCTATGAACAACATATGTCTCCAAGTAGTCCTTATCCGCGGACGCGGCTATTCGAATAGATCATAACCCTGCAGGGGTGTACTTCGTCACACACGCTCCCGCCACTTATCGCCATGTGCACGTCATGCACCTCGGCAACCTTCAAGCGGAAGCCCAGCGAGGGAGTCGGCCACGACCGTTAACCACACTAATACCTAGTCCAGGTTTATCGCCTATCTGAGAGTAACCCGTACGGAAGTCCGGCCGAGGTTTCCGCCACGGCCTCAAACGATGTGCGCAGGGTTCCCAAGCCCACCATCCGGGTGCCACCTGGTACACCGTGCCACTGCCTACCGCATCACGGTCCACCTCTCAGGTCAGCACCATGCACGGCCTCCAGCATTACTATAAACACCAGAAACTACTTGCAACTCCTGGACCGAGTACTACGCGATTAATAGGCCGAGCGGGGTCATATTTCAGGGCCCAGCATGTGGTAGTATCTAGTCTTGGATTACATACACGGAACTCAGTTCCTAAGGACGGTTCCAATGAAACAACCCGCCATGTACTCCTACACAGCCTTTCACCGGTACCTTTACCAAATCAAGTTCAACACACAACCTTTGCTCACCAAACACATTCCACATTTCTGTTCATCTCCCAGATGACAGACCATACACAACTCTAAGCATAGCATGCATAGCAGGATAAGGCACATCATAGCTCAAGCAACTACCAGGTATGCTAGGTTGCAAGGTTTGGCTATTTACTGTGACAAGGTTAGGTCATGCAAAGGAAGTGGGTCCAACTATCGTGGCAAAAGCAGTTGAAGCATTTGACCTTAAATGCAATAAATAGGTGCAGGAGCAAGAACATGGGATTTATCGGGATGATCAAAAGGGTTGCTTGCCTTGTTGCTCAGAGGAGGAACGATATCCGTCAGACGGATATTCGGTGGAATCCGGGGGTGCGGAGCCTACCGAAATGAATGGCAACATTCAATAACAATCATATGCAATCAAAATGATGCATGAGCATGGCATGAGAATGCAAAGTGATAAGTTATTATAATCAAGATGTTTTAGGTTTAGAGTTGATTTGAATCACATTCGAATAGCAATTCAAACGGGTATTCTCGGATACCGGTTTAATTGATTCGACCTGATGCTCAGATCAACTTAATGTTAACATGCATGAAATGTCATGTTATGGTACTGATTTATATCTAGGGCAGTGTGTGATCATTGCATTTATAATGAAATTTGGATATTTTTGCAAATTCCATTTATAAAGTGATTAAAAGAATTGAATTATTCCTTATTTCACAAATTAGGGTCCTGTAACTTTTTCAAACATAGTTGAAAATAGCATCATCAGAATCCTTGAATTTTTCTGATACTTTTTCATATATAATTTATTTTCATTGGAGTTACAGATTAATTTCTATGATTTTTGCAATTTTTAGCAATTTCCTGAATTAGTTTTAAACTCGAAATTCCATTTATTGCATCAGGCTGACGTCAGCAGGTCAGCCGACCTGTTCAGGTCAAACCTGACAGGGGGGCCCCACTGGTCAGCCTCTCTGGGACTAATCCCGCGCTGACCATCCCTAACTGAGGTTTGACTTGGCCTTGGGCCCACTTGTCAGCGAGTGATTAAGTCACTAATCGGCTGGGTTAGCTTGCCACGTCGACCTCCACCGGCGGCGAGGACGTCCTCGCCGGCGGGGAGCGTCCGGCGACCACCAGCACGGCGGAGGGGCTCGGAAACGGCGCACACGGGGCCAAATGCTGCGCGGAGAGCACCAGAGGAACGGCACGTCTCCCGCAGCTTCATTTCTGCGCCTAGCCGGGGCTTATTTGGCCGAAGATGACGCCGTCGACGAGCTTGGCGGTGGCCAAGGCTCGGGCGTCATCGGGGTCTTTGCAACAGGGGGATCTATGCTCGGTTCTTAGCTGCTACAGCATCTACGCGTCGTCCTGGAGCTGTTGGTGCCATCGGAAGGACGAGCTGGACATCGGAGGGCTACCGGCGACGAGCGGCAGCGGCGATCCTCGTCGGGCTCCGGTGAAACTAGGGCTAGAGGAGGGGATCGACGGGGAAAACTTAGGGAAAACGACCGCATGCTCAAAGGGAGTGCAGAGCAGAGCTCAGACGGCTCGGGGAAGGCCTGGGGGCGACGACTCGACGGGAGAGGTCCAGCGGCCGGAGGTGGAAGAGGACGGCGTTGCGGGCATTGCAGGGCTCGAGGAAGCTTCGTCTTGTGTAGGGATGACCAGGGCGACGAGACGGAGCTAATGGCGTGCTCTGGGAGGGGTTCCTATGGCCACGGGCACGGCCAGCTCGAGCTCGAGCTCGTCTCTAATAGCGGCAGCAGGGAGAAGGAGGGGATCCGGGAGGAGGGGAAGAACCGAGGCGGGGAATGGATAGGGGAAGCTCTGGGAGCTTATCCCCGTCGTCGCCAGCACGAACCGGCGGCCAGGCAGGCATGCAGGTGCGTGGCCGCGCCGGAGGTGGCGGCGGCCACCTCCTGCTGCCTACTGGCGCGAGGGAGGGGACGAGCGGGGAGATGGGCCGGGCCTGGCTTGGGCGACAGGTAAGTCTTTTTCCATTTCCTCTGTTTTTGTTTTTCTGTTTTGCTATTTATTGCTTTGCTAATTATTTCAGCTCCAAAACAAAAAGTAAAAACATTTCCAAGGTTTTCAACATTTTTGGAAAATTATAGTTTCTGATTTCAATTTTTAAATTTGAAACCAATGGCTTTTGCATTTATTTAAAATGCTTAAAGTGTCAAGAAAATAGTTTTCTCCAATGCTCATTTACTTTCATGATTTATCAGAAAGTTTGAACATTTCTTGAGGCCATTTTGGGTTCATTGATTTGAACTAGTTTGAAATTTCCTTTAATTGAAATGGTGGCTAGGGTTTTGAGTTTTTCCTTTGCCACTTTGTTGTTTTTGTTGGAACTTCTTAGATGCAAATGTAAAGAAGACATGAGCACAATGCTATCTTGCTTAAGGGTTAGGGATGTGACAACTCACCCCCACTCAAAAGAATCTCGTCCCGAGATTTAGAAGTCGTCGGGAATAACGCAGGATATTCGAGTCGGAGACGATCTTCTCTTTCCCAAGTTGCCTCGATTTCAGAATGATTTGACCACTGAACTTTAAGAAACTTGAGGTTTCGACGTCGAGTGGTACGCTCAGCTTGATCAAGAATACGCACGGGCTATTCTCGGTAAGAAAGGTTATCTTGTAGATCTAGCGTTTCGTGGTCCACTTCACGGATAGGATCCGAAAAGCAACGCCTGAGTTGCGAGACGTGGAAAACATCATGAACCTTGGAAAGATGCGGAGGAAGTTCCAACTGGTAGGCAACTTCTCCTCGTTTGGCAAGAATGCGAAAAGGTCCAATGTAACGAGGAGCCAATTTGCCCTTGATACCGAATCGATGGGTACCCTTCAAAGGTGTAACCCGAAGGTAAGCCTTCTCGTCAACTTCAAAGGTCACAGCCTTATGATGACGATCATATTGGTTCTTTTGACGAGACTGGGCTGTTTTCAACTTTTCACGAATAATGCGAACCTGCTCTTCTGCATCCTGGATCATGTCCGGGCCAAAGAGTTGCCTCTCTCCGGTTTCTGACCAATTAAGAGGTGTTCGACATCTTCGTCCATAGAGAACTTCAAAAGGGGCTTTGCCCAAGCTTGATTGATAACTGTTGTTATAAGCGAATTCGGCGAATGGAAGACACTTCTCCCAATTCATACCGAACGATATAACACAAGCTCGGAGCATATCTTCTAGAATTTGATTCACTCTTTCTACTTGACCACTTGATTGGGGATGGAAAGCAGTGCTAAAAGATAAATGAGTCCCCATGGCATTCTGAAAACTTTCCCAGAAGCGAGAAGTAAAGATACTTCCACGGTCTGAGTTAATTTCCAGGGGAACACCATGAAGAGACACTATTCGAGAGATATATAACTCTGCTAGCTGGCTAGCTGTTATACTCTCACGAACAGGAAGAAAATGAGCCACTTTGGAAAGACGGTCAATGACCACAAAGATAGCATTATTTCCTTTCTTGGTCTTGGGAAATCCGGTAATGAAATCCATGCTAACTTTATCCCATTTCCATTCAGGAATAGCTAAAGGTTGAAGGGTGCCAGCAGGCCTTTGATGTTCTACCTTAACTCGACGACAAACATCACAGTTAGCAACGAACTCAGCAATTTCTCTCTTCATCCTAGTCCACCAGAACCTCTGGCGTAGGTCCTGATACATCTTAGTACTACCGGGATGAATGGTGAGAGGGGAATCATGAGCCTCCTTAAGGATTAACTTCCTTAGATGTGGGTTCTTAGGAACCACTAAACGATTCTGGAAGAACACCACACCTTGATCATTCATGGAAAATTCTTTAGCGTTTCCGCTAAAAATATTCTCCTTGATCCGTGATATACCCTTGTCACGCTTTTGGCCAGCTATAATTTGATCCTTAAGAGTAGGCTTCGCCACCAGGGTAGAAAGGAATCCTTGAGGAACAATATGAAGATTCAACTTCCGAAAGTCCTCATGGAGAAGTGGTTGACCTTGTTGTAGCATCAAATTGTTACAATAAGATTTACGACTTAGTGCATCGGCCATAACATTGGCCTTCCCCGGGGTGTAAGTTATCCCTAAGTCGTAATCCGAGATCAACTCAACCCACCGTCTTTGCCTGAGATTCAAATCCGGCTGGGTGAAGATATATTTCAGACTTTGGTGATCAGTGAATATTTCACAACGATTACCCAGAAGGTAATGTCGCCAGGTTTTTAGTGCATGGACCACAGCTGCAAGCTCAAGGTCATGTGTGGGATAATTATCCTCATATGGACGCAACTGTCGAGATGCGTATGTGATCACATGACGATCTTGCATGAGAATGCAACCTAATCCTTGTCGCGAGGCGTCGCAATAGATAACAAAGTCCTTAGAAAAATCTGGTGGTAGCAACACAGGTGCGGAAGTCAGGCGTCTTTTCAGTTATTGAAAACTATGCTCACACTGTGGTGTCCACTCGAACTTTTTATCCTTCTTGAGGAGTTCAGTCAGAGGCTTTGCAACCTTGGAGAAATTCTCGACG
The DNA here is from genome assembly GCF_904849725.1 of Hordeum vulgare subsp. vulgare. NCBI lineage: Eukaryota > Viridiplantae > Streptophyta > Magnoliopsida > Poales > Poaceae > Hordeum > Hordeum vulgare. The sequence goes on along the minus strand of NC_058519.1, from coordinate 261,415,662 downwards.
AAGCGGCGACAATAGCTCGCTAGACCAAGAAAACTCCTAACTTGCTTAACCGATTCAGGTTGAGTCCAATCAAGGACAGCTTGAACTCTCTCGGGATTGACAGCAATACCCTTACCAGAGATTACGTGGCCTAGATAGGTCACTTCTGGTAACCAGAATTCACATTTTGTAAATTTGGCATAAAGGCGATGCTCTCGAAGTTTCATCAATACCAGCCTTAGATGCTCGGCATGTTCTTGTTCATTCTTTGAGTAGATGAGAATATCATCGAGGTATACTACGACGAATTTATCCAAATACTCCATAAAGATTGAATTCATCAGCCGAGAGAAGGTGGCTGGGGCATTGGTTAAACCGAAGGACATAACGGTGTACTCATATTGACCATAACGAGTAACAAAGGCCGTTTTTGGAATGTCCCCGTTCTTAATCTTGATTTGATGGTATCCCAACCTCAAATCCATTTTGGAGAAGACTGAGGATCCAGCGAGTTGATCGTACACATCGTTGATCCTGGGGAGCGGATACTTGTTCTTTATGGTGACCAGGTTAACTGGTCGGTAATCTACAACCATCCGATCCGTTCCGTCTTTCTTCTTGACGAAGAGGACGGGACAAGCCCAAGGAGAAGATCTAGGACGAATGAAACCTTTGTTCAAGGCCTCATCTAATTGCTTCTTAAGTTCGGCTAGCTCTAGGGGTGCCATCTTATAAGGTCTTCTGGCTATTGGGACAGTTCCCGGAACAAGATCTATCACAAACTCTACATCTCTGTCAGGTGGAATTCCTGGCAGTTCCTCTGGAAAAACATCCGGGAAGTCACGGACTATCGGAATGTCTTCAAGTTCCGGAAGTGGGTTGGCATTTAGGAATAGAGCTGGCATTTGGCAACTCGAGTAGAGACATTTACTATCTCACCCGAGGGATGGGTAAGCTGGACATTTCTAGAGTGAGTATCAATCTTGGCATAGTGAGCTGACATCCAGTCCATGCCCAAGATGATATTAATATCCGAAGATTTCAAAGCTATCAATGAGGCTAGAAAAACTAGTCTGTCTACTAGAATCTCATTGTCATAGGTTATCCTAGAGGTTTGCCATTTACTACCAGGGGTTTGGACAACCAATGGGATTGGCATATCACAAAATGACATGTTATGCAACTGTGCATAACTTTCTGAAATGAAGGAATGAGAAGACCCAGTGTCAAAGAGAACGGACGTCGGGTGATGATTAACAAGAAGTGTACCCAGTATGACGTCGGGATCCTCTACAGCTTCTTCTGCTAACACATAGTTCACACGGCCACGTGCAGGAGTTGGCTTCACATAAAACACTTTGCCCGACTTGGCCTGCCCGACGGACTTTCCGGGTTGCTTGGCACCCACATTCTGAGGACACTCACGGGAATAATGCCCTGGTTCTCCACACTTGTAGCATATCACCTGGTTGGCACGTGGTGCAGCATTGCTAGCTGGACCACCATAAGCTTTTGATGGAGGGTTGGCCTGATTCGTCTGAGGCGCCACGTAGGATGGCTTCGGAGTGTATCTTGGCGGCAGAGAACTGTTTGGAACCCACAGCCTGCGTTTTTGAAACGCGGAACCAGAAGATGAGCCAAAGTCACGGGAGTGCTTCCTTGTGGCTTCGAAGTCAGTATGACCAGTCTCCGCACTGATCGCTTTGTTGACCAGGGCTTGAAAGCTTGCGCACTCATGGAGGCGCAGGTCTCGACGGAGCTCAGGGCTTAGACCCTTACGGAATCTTGCTTGCTTCTTGGTGTCAGTAGACACCTCCTCTGTTGCATAGCGGGCGAGGTTACCGAACTCGCGGCTATAGGCATCCACAGACAACTTGCCCTGAGTGAAGGCATAGAACTCCTCTCTCTTTCTGTCCATCAGGCCCTCTGGAATATGGTGCAGACGGAAAGCTACGCTGAAGTCTGCCCATGTGGCCACTGGTTCAGCGGGACGCATAGCTTCAAAATTGTCCCACCACAGATTGGCGGGTCCCTCCAGGAAATACGCCGCAAAGGTCACCTTGTCGGCCTCAGACACATTCGCAGAGCGAATCTTGCGCGAGATGCTGCACAACCAGTCATCAGCGTCGAGGGGATCGACGGAATGATGAAACTTTGGAGGATTCAGCTTCACAAAGTCATTGAGGGACACTGCAGCATTCCTAGGCTGACGAGCCGTATTCTGCTCAATACGCTCTAGCAGTCGGTTGGTCTCCCTTTTGTTTCTTTCTGCCTCAAGCATCACTTCTACCAGAGAAGGTGGGTGAGGCAGGTCTTCCTGCGACGCTTGACTACCCTCACCTTGCTCATGAGCAGGGGCACGGTTCAACCTGGTGAACACCATCCTGACAAACAACTCATAGCTTATACCAATATCATATCAATACTAACTATGGATTAAGAATGTACTGAACACACGGAATGCGGAAATGAATATCCGAACAACATGGTAACAAGCAACTGCTATATATACACCATGGTTCATACACACCCTTACATAGTTCAGTACAAACTTACTCGAAGAGGAAACTACTGAAATGGTGGAACTACTCATCACAGGCTTACAAGCTTCCTATACATTATTTATCTAGGCCTCCGGAATTTGTTTCACATTACTACCATACTCCACAAGTCACGCAGGACTGTGAACATACGGCTACTACCATACTATCCTTCCGCTCATAGCTCAGGCATCCGCATAGAACATCTCATAGAGATTACCTCCATGACCCGGAAGCTCAACCTGCGGATCAGGAAACACTCTAGCCTGAGATCCCTGGGATCCATAAGGACACGGATGTGGCCTTGGTCCCCTGACTGGTGGTAAGAGGGGTCCCCGAAGAGGTGTAACTCCTCCTATAGCTGGCCAGTCAACGTGGGCCGGAAGATGGTTCCTAACAGGGTTCAGCATCTCCATCTCTCCATACCCTGTCTGGACTACCGGTGCCAGCTGCGTCAAAGCTGTCCACAGACGGGCACGGGTAGCAGAAAGCTCCATGCGGAGAGCACGAGCATCCTTGTCTCTGTTCTCTAGCATCTCAACAGTGGACTGCAGAAGTGGGTCCTCCATAGAAGAATCAAAATAGACTCCACTGTGATATCCCTCTTCACCAGACTGAGAGGCCGGAACATAGCAGAACTCTGAATTCTGCAGCAGTGCATGTCTCGCTCTCATAATAGTCAGCATTGAATAGGCAGCATCCTGTACTGCCATGTCAACGGTGACCCCCAACCCATAGGACCAATGGATTGGCTTCTCCGCTCCAGGGTAATCTGGAAATACCCTAACAATGCAAATTTACTGGCTCTGGTTGAAGTCTCGGTACTGTTCCTCCACTGTGTACTCGGGGTACCAGCGGTAACCGCACACCGACATCACCCTGACCAGCATGGCCGTATGACCCGGCACATCAATGCACCTGGTCAGACGTACCACCTGACGAGAAGGACGGCCAGGCATATGTAATTAGAGAGTAATGCAAAAGCATTAGAGCTCTGAATGCAAAAAAAATTGGGCAGCATAACGGCTGTAAATGCTCAAAACAAATTTGAGACAACCCAAAGTGGAATAACGTAACCACTCAACTATCAAGTTCAACTCTCTGGTCACCAAACTTACTTCCTGCTTCCTAGGAATAAAAGAAACCCAATATCTCTCGACCCGTAGTCCTATAATCTACCGATCAGAAATACGAGCCTAGGAGAAGATGAGTAACCTAGTACTTAATTCCCGCAGAAAAGACGAGGATGACCAGAATAGAATATCTTGAGAAGAGAACAAGAGTGTTACGTTCCCTTCCACAAACAATTCCCTTATATATAACTAAGAAATTCTAGACACAACTTCGACCTGTTTGGCTTAGTAATCCTAAAGTCAGTCAGGCTCTGATACCAACGATGTCGGGACCTCGATCCTAAGCCATAGGAATCTAGCCTGTAACCCATCGCATCCCTTTGTGGTCTCACGCACGGTTAACTCCACGGCTGCAGCCTTACCTTAGCCAGGACCGTTTGCGTCTTTTGACTCACGTATGCGATAGTATCGCTAGCAATCCAATGTCAAAGAACCCGGATCGACATGTCTAGTCATAAACCAAAGTGGCAGTACCGCACAAGGACAGGCATACATGACCCAACAAAGCAGGTGTCGGTCACCGGCGAATGTAGACGAGTCGTAGCAAGCTACAAGTACTCCATTACATCGCGTGACATTTCCCCAAAGGGGACAGACACAGCAGCTAAGAAGGACACATGCCGGTCAACCAATGTGTCCGGAGCAGTAGCGATCTACCAAGGCTCGTTGGACCACAAAGGGGCATTTCCTTGTAAGGAGTGCTACTAAAGTTCACGACTAGTTAATCGAACCCCATACATATCAAGTACGACACACGTACGCATGGCATACCGATATGTATAGATACATCGATGGCATCACAACATAACCATAAACATACAAGCTTTATTTAAGAGGCTCGGAAGAGCCACACACATAATATTACACATTAAGGGTCTCACGACCCATAATAGTAGTCATACAATACAAGCCAGCGGAAGAGTTATAAACTGTCTGGGTACAGACAGGGCAACTAGTAGGCACGTGGCCTGACTATACTACAGAGCCGACGTAGGGCCAGATCGTAGCTGGGACACCAGCTACTCGTCGTCGTCGATGTCTACGAAGAACCCTCCATTAGGGTCATTAGCAACCTCTGCAACATTTATTAGGCAAACATGAGTACGAAGGTACTCAGCAAGACTTTAGGAGAACTAACTACTCATGCAAGGTATCAAAAGGTATTGTGGGGTTTCATGCGGAAAGCCAGCATTTGACTCGTGGCTAGACAACTTGCATTTTGAAATTAGTTTTGACAACTTGATTTCTCGCACACGAGTCCACTAACACCACAACAATACACTATCGTGGAATCATTCCGTCTCCATACGGAAATGCCGTCCACGACACTCACGCTTATCTTGACAATTTTATGAGTAGCCATTGAAGTTATCTATGAACAACATATGTCTCCAAGTAGTCCATATCCGCGGACGCGGCTATTCGAATAGATCATAACCCTGTAGGGGTGTACTTCGTCACACACGCTCCCGCCACTTATCGCCATGTGCACGTCATGCACCTCGGCAACCTTCAAGCGGAAGCCCAGCGAGGGAGTCGGCCACGACCGTTAACCACACTAGTACCTAGTCCAGGTTTATCGCCTATCTAAGAGTAACCCGTACGGAAATCCGGCCGAGGTTTCCGCCACGGCCTCAAACGATGTGCGCAGGGTTCCCAAGCCCAACATCCGGGTGCCACCTGGTACACCGTGCCACTATCTACCGCATCACGGTCCACCTCTCAGGTCAGCACCATGCACGGCCTCCAGCATTACTATAAACACCAGAAACTACTTGCAACTCCTGGACCGAGTACTACGCGATTAATAGGCCGAGCGGGGTCATATTTCAGGGCCCAGCATGTGGTAGTATCTAGTCTTGGATTACATACACGGAACTCAGTTCCTAAGGACGGTTCCAATGAAACAACCCGCCATGTACTCCTACACAGCCTTTCACCGGTACCTTTACCAAATCAAGTTCAACACACAACCTTTGCTCACCGAACACATTCCACATTTCTGTTCATCTCCCAGATGACAGACCATACACAACTCTAAGCATAGCATGCATAGCAGGATAAGGCACATCATAGCTCAAGCAACTACCAGGTATGCTAGGTTGCAAGGTTTGGCTATTTATTGTGACAAGGTTAGGTCATGCAAAGGAAGTGGGTCCAACTATCGTGGCAAAAGCAGTTGAAGCATTTGACCTTAAATGCAATAAATAGGTGCAGGAGCAAGAACATGGGATTTATCGGGATGATCAAAAGGGTTGCTTGCCTTGTTGCTCAGAGGAGGAACGATATCCGTCAGACGGATATTCGGTGGAATCCGGGGGTGCGGAGCCTACCGAAATGAATGGCAACATTCAATAACAATCATATGCAATCAAAATGATGCATGAGCATGGCATGAGAATGCAAAGTGATAAGTTATTATAATCAAGATGTTTTAGGTTTAGAGTTGATTTGAATCACATTCGAATAGCAATTCAAACGGGTATTCTCGGATACCGGTTTAATTGATTCGACCTGATGCTCAGATCAACTAAATGTTAACATGCATGAAATGTCATGTTATGGTACTGATTTATATCTAGGGCAGTGTGTGATCATTGCATTTATAATGAAATTTGGATATTTTTGCAAATTCCATTTATAAAGTGATTAAAAGAATTGAATTATTCCTTATTTCACAAATTAGGGTCCTGTAACTTTTTCATACATAGTTGAAAATAGCATAATCAGAATCCTTTAACTTTTCTGATACTTTTTCATATATAATTTATTTTCATTGGAGTTACAAATTAATTTCTATGATTTTTGCAATTTTTAGCAATTTCCTGAATTAGTTTTAAACTGGAAATTCCATTTATTGCATCAGGCTGACGTCAGCAGGTCAGCCGACCTGTTCAGGTCAAACCTGACAAGGGGGCCCCACTGGTCAGCCTCTCTGGGACTAATCCCGCGCTGACCATCCCTAACTGAGGTTTGACTTGGCCTTGGGCCCACTTGTCAGCGAGTGATTAAGTCACTAATCGGCTGGGTTAGCTTGCCACGTCGACCTCCACCGGCGGCGAGGTCGTCCTCGCCGGCGGGGAGCCTCCGGCGACCACCAGCACGGCGGAGGGGCTCGGAAACGGCGCACAGGGGGCCAAATGCTGCGCGGAGAGCACCAGAGGAACGACACGTCTCCCGCATCTTCATTTCTGCGCCTAGCCGGGGCTGATCTGGCCGGAGATGACGCCGGCGACGAGCTTGGCGGCGGCCAAGGCTCGGGCGTCATCGGGGTCTTTGCAACAGGGGGATCTACGCTCGGTTCTTAGCTGCTACAGCATCTACGCGTCGTCCTGGAGCTGTTGGTGCCATCGGAAGGACGAGCTGGACATCGGAGGGCTACCGGCGACGAGCGCCAGCGGCGATCCTCATCGGGCTCCGGTGAAACTAGGGCTAGAGGAGGGGATCGACGGGGAAAACTTAGGGAAAACGACCGCATGCTCACAGGGAGTGCAGAGCAGAGCTCAGACGGCTCGGGGAAGGCCTGGGGGCGACGAATCGACGGGAGAGGTCCGGCGGTCGGAGGTGGAAGAGGACGGCGTTGCGGGCGTTGCAAGGCTCGAGGAAGCTTCGGCTTCTGCAGGGATGACCAGGGCGACGAGACGGAGCTAATGGCGTGCTCTGGGAGGGGTTCCTATGGCCAGGGGCACGGCCAGCTCGAGCTCGAGCTCGGCTCTAATGGCGGCAGCAGGGAGAAGGAGGGGATCCGGGAGGAGGGGAAGAACCGAGGCGGGGAATGGATAGGGGAAGCTCTGGGGACCTTATCCCCGTCGTCGCCAGCGCGAACCGGCGGCCAGGCAGGCACGCAGGTGCGTGGCCGCGCCGGAGGAGGCGGCGGCCACCTCCTGCTGCCTACTCGCGCGAGGGAGGGGACGAGCGGGGAGATGGGCCGGGCCTGGCTTGGGCGATAGGTAAGTCTTTTTCCATTTCCTCTGTTTTTTTTTGTTTTGCTATTTATTGCTTTGCTAATTATTTCAGCTCCAAAACAAAAAGTAAAAACTATTTTAGACCTCCTGAGATATTTGTTATAATATCCCCACTCATTTCCAAGGTTTTCAACATTTTTGGAAAATTATAGTTTCTGATTTCAATTTTTAAATTTGAAACCAGTGGATTTTGCATTTATTTAAAATGCTTAAAGTGTCAAGAAAATAGTTTTCTTCAATGCTCATTTACTTTCATGATTTATCAGAAAGTTTGAACATTTCTTGAGGCCATTTTGGGTTCATTGATTTGAACTAGTTTGAAATTTCCTTTAATTGAAATGGTGGCTAGGGTTTTGAGTTTTTCCTTTGCCACTTTGTTGTTTTTGTTGAAACTTCTTAGATGCAAATGCAAAGAAGACATGAGCACAATGCTATCTTGCTTAAGGGATAGGGATGTGACAATCTAATTCTATTGCTCCACACATCAACCGCTATCCAGCATGCATCTAGTGTATTGAGTTCATGGAGAAAGGGAGTAATGCCTTAAAAACGATGACATGTTGTAGACAAGATCTATTCATATAGGAATAGATCCCATCGTTTTATCCTTGATAGCAATGGTACATGCGTGTCGTGTCTCTTTCTGTCACCGAAATTGAGCACCGCAAGATCGAACCCATCACAAAGCACCTCTTCCCATTGCAAGATAAAATATCAAGTTGGCCAAACAAAAACCAAATATCAGAGAATAAATATGAGGCTATTATAATCAAGCATGAGTATAATTTTGAAAAAATGATCATAAACTCACAATTCATCATATCCCATCAAACACACAACAAAAGAAAGAGTTGCATCAAATTGATCTCCAAGAGAACATTGTATTGAGAAGAAAAACGAGAGAGAAATCCATCTAGAAACTACCTACGGACTTGTAGGTCTAACATGAACTAGTCACGCATCATCGGAGGAGCATCAGTGAGGATGATGAACCCCTCAGTGATCGTGTTCCTCTCTGAAAGGGGCTCTAGATTGGATTTCGTGGCTTATGTTACTTGCGGCGGTTGAAACGATTTTTCGACGACTCCTCTACAATTTCTGGAATATTTGGGTATTTATAGAGCTCAGAGGTGGTGGAAGAGCCGTCCGAGGCCCCAACTAGCCACCAGGCCACGCTAGAGGCCCTGGGCGCGCCCTGGTGCCTAGTGGGCTGCCTTGGACTCCTCTGGTGATAATCCTTGGCTTCCAAGTTTCCTTCTCGTCCAAAAAATCTCCTTAAAGTTTTGTGGCTTTTGGAATTCATCTGATATGGATTTTCTACAAGGAAAAAATAGCAAAAAAACAGGAACTAGCACTACGCACTATGTCAATAGGTTAGTCCCAAAAAGTGATATAAAGTTGCTATAAAATGATCATAAAACATCCAAGATTGATAATATAACAACATGGAACAATAAGAAATTATAGATACGTTGGAGACGTATCTCCCCACGGCAAGATGACACTCCACGACAAGCGTTCCCGTTACGTGTTGTAAAGACAAAAGGGCACTCAGATACGACATTCAAGTTCAACATAAAAAAGAGGGAAATAAAAAGTCAAGCCATACCAGCAACACAGTAGTAATACCCAATGTTTTTAAATATTCTTTCAGGATTACATCGCGTATTGTTTAAAAGTCTAAAAAGAGTAGCCTCCCCAAGGTCAGGAATGGCAGTAGCGGCAGGGTCTAGTCAGAGTATGACTTGCTATAGCACCGCCACGGATGCTCGGGAGGAGATCTACCACTACGATGTGGCAGTTGATCCGAAAACGGCCCCACAGAAAGGGCCATGTTTTCTGGATCCCTCAGTGGCGCTGGTCGCGCTACTCGGAGTCATCACCCTCCTCCCTGAGGCTGAAGATACTGATGTCGTCATAGATGTTGCCGGAGGTATCGACGTTGCTTCCGCCCGAGCTCCCGACGCAACATTCCAAACAGACAACGCCCACCTCGAAGAACCTCACAAAAAGTGTGGTGGAGCCCTCGAAGCGAAAGTGGAGAAGATGCTCGGGGCCGATCACCAGGGAGTGGGCGGACGACTTCCACCCCCGCGCCAAGAACATGGAACTTCCAGGGTTGAGGTGGATCGCCGCCCATACGGGTCCGTTGCAGCAACCATCCGCCCGGAGCAACAAGCCGCGAGGTCGGCTGGCCTGCATGGCCCTGGCAAAACGGTCCAGGAGTCGTAGCCAACTCCAGCGCCCTCGGGAATTCACCATGAAGAACTCATATAACTCTTCCCCGCATGAATCCTCGCGTGGGCCTGCGGAGGAAGGGCACCGCCGCGACCATAGTGGATTGATGGGGCCACCGCCGCACGGCCCGAGGAGGCCATCCGCCTGCAAGAACTATAGCCGACCCCCACCGCCGTCAGCACGATGCTCATCGAATTCTGGGGGCTGCCCCTCCCAGCACCCGTGGAACTTCAGGCCCGTCCGTGGCCCCTCGCCATCTAAGGTGGAGGGGCACACTGAGGAGAAGACGAAGGAGGAAGATGGAAGAGCTAGGCAGTGGGGAGAAGCAGTGATACGTCCCCAACGTATCTATAATTTTTGATGGTTTCATGTTGTTATCTTGTCAAACATTGGATGTTTTATATGCCTTTTATATCTTTTTTGGGACTAACCTATTAATTCAGTGCCAAGTGCCAGTTCCTGTTCTTTCTGTGTTTTTGACCCTTGTTCAGGTGGAGTCCAAACGGAATAATTCTTTCGCGATGATTTTTATGGAAAATATCAAAAATACCGGAAGAAAAAGATACCGGAGAGGGGTCCCGAGGAAGCCACAAGCCCTATCGGCACCCCCCCTAGGCCGCACCAACCAAGCTTGTGGGCCCCTCAAGGGCCCACTTGACGCAACTCCACCGCCATCTGGTCCTATAAATCCAGAAACCTCTAGTAAGAAACCTAAATCGGCAGTTCCGCCGCCGCAAGCCTCTGTAGCCACCAACAACCAATTTGGAGCCCGTTCCGGCACCCTGTCGGAGGGGGAATCCATCTCCGGTGGCCATCTTCATCATCCCGGCGATCTCCATGACGAGGAGGGAGTAGTTCACCCTCGGGGCTGAGGGTATGTACCAGTAGCTATGTGTTTGATTTCTCTCTCTCGTGTTCTTGAGATGTCTTGATCTCGATGTACCGCGGGCTTTGCTATTATAGTTGGATCCTATGATGTTCTTCCGCCTCTCCCTTCTTGTAATGAATTGAGTTTCCCCTTTGAAGTTGTCTTATCGGATTGAGTCTTTGAGAACACTTGATGTATGTCTTGCACGTGTCTATCTGTGGTGATCAACTTGCGGGTTTGTGACATTGGGAACCTATGCATATGGGTTGGCACACGTTTGGATATTCACGTGAGTACTCGATGTATGTTTTGGTGATCAACTTGCGGGTTTCGTGACATTGGGAACCTATGCATATGGGTTGGCACACGTTTTGAAACTTCGGGGCACTCTTTGCAGTTCTATGTGTTGGTTGAATAGATGATTCTGAGATTGTGTGGTCCATATCGTATAATCATGCCCAGAGATACTTGAGGTGACAATGGAGTATCTAGGTGACATTAGGGTCTTGATTGATATGTATCTTAAGGTGTTATTCTAGTACCAACTCTATGATGGATCGAACGGAAAGAATAGCTTCGTGTTATTTTACTACGGACTCTTGAATAGATCGATGCGAAGGAATAACTTTGTGGTTATTTCGTACCTGACAATAATCTCTTCGTTTGTTCTCCGCTATTAGTGACTTTGGAGTGAATCTTTGTTGCATGTTGAGGGCTAGTTATATGATCCAATTGTGTTATTATTGTTGCGAGAACTTCACTAGTGAAAGTATGAACCCTAGGCCTTGTTTCCACGCATTGCAATACCGTTCGTGCTCACTTTTGTTACTAGTTACCTTGCTGTTTTTTTAATTGCAGATTACAAAAACCTATACCTACCATCCATATTGCACTTGTATCACGATCTCTTCGCCGAACTTGTGCACCTATACAATTTACCATTGTATTGGGTGTGTTGGGGACACAAGAGACTCTTTGTTATTTGGTTGCAGGGTTGCTTGAAAGAGACCATCTTCATCCTACGCCTCCCACGGATTGATAAACCTTAGGTCACCAACTTGAGGGAAAATTGCTACTGTCCTACAAACCTCTGCACTTGGAGGCCCAACAACGTCTACAAGGAGAAGGTTGCGTAGTAGACATCAAGCTCTTTTCTGGTGCCGTTGCCGGGGAGGTTAGCTCTTGAAGGTATATCTTTAGATCTTGCAATCGAATCTTGTTGTTTCTTGTTCTTTCTCTAGAGAACTACAAAAAAATGGAATTGAGGATGCCTCATATACTCCATCTTTTCAATGTCTTTCGTGAGCATGATGGGAAGGAAAATTGTGCTCAAGTGCTGAAAGAAGAAGTACATAGAATGCTTGGCATAGAATACGTGAATGATGAGCATGATTGCAATGTAGTTAGCACGAATTCTATGAATATCCATGATGTTAATTGCGATTGCACTATTCATGATGAAAATGTCTCCTATAAGCATGTTGATTTCGGTGGTATACATAGAGTTTGCAAATATATACCAAAAAGAGAAGATAGATTTTGCAAGGCGCATAAGTATTTAGAAATTAAGTGGTTGCATGTGAGGCTAGATGATTGTGCTGAAATATTTAATATTGATAGCCTTCCTTGTGAACTTTGCAATGAACATGGTCATTTAAATGTGCAATGCAAATTGTTTCATGATCAAATCGTTTCCAAAAATTGTGATGACTTGATTTCCCTTGCGTATCACAATGAACTTAGTTTGCTTCTGAGATATGAAGAAATGAAACGTATAACTAAGCACCTTCCAGATTGGGCTGTCATGAAAATGCTTGATTATGATCTAGAAGAAATTTATTTATATTGTGCGGTGAATTGCATGGAGAATCCTTATATTGCCAATTACCTAAAGGCAAGGAAACAAATAGGAGATAATGATAAGACTAACAAAGGGGAAGAGGTTTCCCAATACCCTCCTATTATTTCTTATGATGAATCAGGTAACGAGGAGGAGCTCTCTATTCAACCAACCTCTCCAAAAGGAAGCTTGGAAGAATTAAGTAAATCTTCACATGGGGTGAAGAAGGAGAAAAGAAGAAAAAGTGAAGGTAAAGAGGTATCTCTCCCAAATGGTATAAAAGTGGAGGATGACAATAATTGCTATACTCTTGGTGCTATTCATGCTATTAATGATGAGAGTGATTATGTCTATTATTTGCAAAAGCACAAGCTTGGGGATACCATGTTTGAGAATATATTTGCTACAATTAAAGTTTGTCCCAAGCTTGGGGATGCTTCGTTAAGTGAAGATGATCCTTTTAGTCCCCCCACTTTGAGTGATCAAATTTACTAAGACTTTTGCGTGCCTCCTATCTATCATGATTATTGCGAGGATACTTATGCTATAAAGAAGAGGGATGATAAAAAATTTCATACTCTCGAGTACCCCCTTGATAAACCTTGCTTTTTCAATGTGGAAACTATTTGTAGCATTCAAGTCCTTTACGATACTCCCACTACTATTCTTGAGAATAGATTTCCTTATGTGGGGAGTAGTAAAATTCCAATGCTTGTAGATCATGAAAAGAAAGCCTTAGGTGCTGGTTATATTGTTGAGTTCATTCATGATGCTACTCGGAATTACTATGATAGAGGATCATATGCTTCTACTTATTGCAATAGTATCAAGCTTCCTCTCCATATGTTGAAATTTTTGAACCTATGCTTGTTTTACCTTCCTATGCTAGTTGATTCTTGCTACAATAAATTGTTTGATCACAAAATCCCTATGCATAGGATGTGGGTTAGACTTAAATGTGCTATCCATTTGCTCCATGATGCTCTCGTTGTGTTTCAATCCTTACCTTTTATGTGAGCATCATTGAAATCAATGCCTAGCTAAGGGCATTAAACGATAGCGCTTGTTGGAAGGCAACCCAATGAAAAAAAAATCTTTGCTTTTTGCTTCCTGTTTTGTTTTCTCCACACCATCATAATTCTGCTATGATTGTGTCTTTTGTTTTTCTTTTTGTGTTTGTGCCAAACAAAACCGTTATGATTAGTCTTGGTGATGATTGTTTGATCATGCTGGAAAAAGACAGAAACTTTCTGCTCACGAAAAGCATTTTCATTTTTAATGTGTAAGATCTTTTGAGTTGATTCTTTTTTATTCTGATTTCTATGCAATATCTTCAAACTTCCATAATTTTTCAGATTTTTTGAAGTAACAGAAGTATGCGAAGTATACAGATTTCTACAGACTGGTCTGCTGTTAACACATTCTGTTTTTGTTGAGTTGGTTTCTTATTTTGATGAAACTATGGATAGTATCGGAGGGTACTAGCCATGGAAAAGTGAAAATACAGAAACCCAACACCAACATAAGTAGAATTTAAGTTTTCTACAGTACCTAAGGAAGTGGTGATTTGCTTTCTTATACTAATGATATCACGAGTTTCTGTTTATGTTTTGTGTTGTGAAGTTTTCAAGTTCTGGGTGAAGTTCTTATGGACAAAGAGATAAACAGTGGCAAGAGCTCAAGCTTGGGGATGCCTAAGGCACCCCAAGTTGATTCAAGGATGCCGAAAAAGCCTCATCTTGGGGATGCCCCGGGAAGGCATCCCCTCTTTTGTCTTCAATCCATCGGTAATGTTACTTGGAGCTATATTTTTATTCACCACATGATATGTGTTTTGCTTGGAGCGTCTTGTATCGTAGGAGTCTTTTATTTTTTGTTGTGCCACAATAATCCTTGCTGCACACCTAGAAAGAGAGACATGCACTCACCGTGATTTTGTCGAGCTTCACTTATATCCTTTGGTTAGACAATTCAGCTCACATGTGCTTCACTTATATCTTTTGAGCTAGTTGCTTTTGCTCTGTGTGCTTCACTTATATCTTTTAGAGCACAGTGGTTCGTGGCTTGGTAGTAGATCTATGCTTTTATAGTAGTCTCAAAAGGGGTAGTTATCCAAAGGGATATGAAAACTTCCACCTTCATGTGCATTGAATAGTTAGAGAAGTTTGATTCAACTCAATTAGTTTTGAGTTGTGGTTGTGGTAATATCGAAGTTATATTAGTATGGTGTTGTGGATCTAGAAATACTTGTGTTGAAGTTAGTGATTCCTGTAGCATGCACGTATGGTGAACCGCTATGTGATGAAGTATGAGCATGATTAGTCTATTGATTGTCATCATTTGTGTGGCGGTCGGCATCGCGCGATGGTTTATACCTACCAACCCTTTCCCTAGGAGTATGCGTTGAATGCTTTGTTTCGATTACTACTAAAAATTTTGCAACAATTATATGAGTTCTTCATGACTAATGTTGAGTCCATGGTTTATATGCACTTTCACCTTCCACCATCACTATCTTCTTTAGTGTCGTGCAACTTTCGCCGGTGCACAAAACCACCCATATAGCCTCCCTCAAAACAGCCACCATACCTACCTACTATGGCTTTTTCAAAGCTA
Source organism: Hordeum vulgare subsp. vulgare (assembly GCF_904849725.1). Lineage (NCBI taxonomy): Eukaryota > Viridiplantae > Streptophyta > Magnoliopsida > Poales > Poaceae > Hordeum > Hordeum vulgare. Next base: position 261,400,483 of record NC_058519.1, on the reverse strand, counting down.
TTCCGAGATATATTGCAATACGACTACCACCATGACATGTGCCACCACTTATACATTTCCATTGCATGATCATAAGATAGCTAGCGTGATGTTCCCATAGATGTCTATGCCATGCTAGATCATTGTCATGGTACACTACCGAAGGCATTTCATATAGAGTCATCATTGTTCTAAGTTTTGAGTTGTAAGTGTGATGATCATCATTGATGGAGCATTGTCCCATGTGACGAAATAAAAGAGGCTAAAGATACCCACCAAAATAAAAAAATAAAATAAAAGAGGCCAAAGAGCCCACAAAAAAAGAGAGAAAAAGAGAGAAGGGACAATGCTACCACCCTTCCACACTTGTGCTTATTAAGCACCATGATCTTCATGATTGAGAGTCTCTCATTTTGTCACCACCATATAGCTAGTTGGAAATTTTCATTATATAACTTGGCTTGTATATTCCAATGATGGGCTTCCTCAAAACTGCCTTAGGTCTTCGTGAGCAAGCAAGTTCGATGCACACCCACTAGTTTTCTTTAAGAGCTTTCACATACTCTTAGCTCTAGTGCATCATTTGTATGGAAATCCCTACTCATTCACGTTGATATCTATTGATGAGTATTTGCATAGCTCATTGATATGCCTAGTCAATGTGACCATCTTCTCCTTGTTTGCCTTGCAACCTCCACTACACTCCACACCACTTATAGTACTAAAACCATGGATCACGCTCATGTATTGCGTGAGAGTCGAAAAAGTTTGAGAAAGTAAAGGTGTGAAAACAATTACTTGGCCAATGTCGGGGTTGTGCATGATTTAAATTTGTTGTGCAAGGATGATATTGCATAGCCAGACTATATGATTTTGTAGGGATAACTTTCTTTTGGCCTTGTTATTTTGAAAGTTCATGATTACCTTGCTAGTTTGATTGAAGTATTATTGTCTCCACATCAATAGCAAACTATTGTTTTGAATCTAACGGATCTGAACATTCATGTCACATAGATATTTAAAGGCTCCAAAAATTCCTTTTATATTTTATTTAAATAGGTCATAATTCCTTATGACCAGGGGAATTTTTTTGTTTTATTTTTAGCTTCAACAGTGTTGCCAGTGCATTTGTTTTGCCTCTATTTGTTTTGTAAATAGAAAACCCCACTAGGTTTTATTTTCTCTATCTGGTGCCTTTGATTGGGATTTCTCCCACTAGCCGGCCCAACCTCCTCTCGCGCGCCAGCCTTTCCCTGTAGATGGTGTCTCCTTCATCTGTCGCCTTTCCGTCAGTCTTCTTCAGAGACAGCGCGCGAGAGAGGGACGCTGCCACGGACGTCGAGGCCGTGCGTCCCTCGCCTCCTCTTCCTCCTATAAAGAACCCTTGGCGTCCGTGCAGGGCATAGGGTTCCTCCAAGCCGCCGCCACTTCTTTCCCCATCTCCTCCTCGCTCTCCCTCGTCGGTAGCAGGAAAGAGAGCATCTCCTCCACCATGGCCGATACGTGAGAAGCTCCTCGCCGTCGCTGTTGTGCCCCTGCGTCCTCTCCAACCCTTCGGGGAGCACGCTGGACCTCCAGGGGACCCGTTCCCACACCTAGGAGGAGCAGATAGGGTCTGCTTCCCCTACTTCGACGACGACCTCCTTCCTCTCTGTCGAACTGCTCCGCCACGGCTTGTTCCACTTCTTCCTCTACCTCCTCTCCGGCAGGCACGACGTCTTCGTCAAGTGGGTGAGCTAGCATCTTCCTCCCCCTTCCCTGTCGCCAGATCGTGAGTAGGAACCCGTAGCCGTGTCGTGTTCTTCTCTCTGTCGCCGGCGCCGCCGCGCGTCGTGGAGCCGTAGCAGTAGGCCTTCCCGTGGCGTGTTTAGTGTAGAAATGGAACCCTGGGAGCCCCTTCTCCCTTCCATCGACGAGCCGCAGGTCAATTTTAAGTAGATCACCAGCGTGGTGCTTCCCCTGTTCCGGCCACCGTCGGGCAGAGGAAGGACCAGAGGCGTTGCTCAATAGAGTTTCCTCCTCTTCTCAGTTAAGATCCGTAGCAGCAGCGTAATGGTAGGGGTGTTTTGTTGCTTCAGGTGGTCGTGGGTTCGAAACCCCTCGCCGCCACCCCTTTTTGGTGTTTTATTCCAGTACATTAGCTTTAGAGTGGCATAGCCTGTATTACCACTCTCTTCTGTCGAGCCAGATGGTGTAGTGCAGTGGTGCTAGTTGCTGGTGGTGAACCAGGGGGTCTTGGGTTTGATTCCCCTCAAACCCTTTTATTTTTGTTGCCCATTTATTTTGCTGTTTTCATTTGTTTGCTATGTTAGTTGATGTGGTGTGCTAGGACAACAAGTGTGATATTATTTTTAGCCTCACAACCAGTATATTTTCCCTTGCTCTAGTTAGGTGCATGATTAGTTTGGAATGCTTATGTTTGTGAGCCAGTGCTTGTGTGTAAGGTGTATATGTGATGCAAGCTTGTGTGATATGCATGTGTAGGAGTTAGAGTTGATGAGTGTGTGTGTAGGTGATGCTAGGACTTGTGTGTGCAAGCATCTATATGCATGTGTGCTTGTGTGGTGCAAGCACCCAAAGATTGTGTAGGTGTATGTCAACATGTGCATGTGAGTGTGAGATTTCCATGTGGAGTTGTGTGTGTGTGTGCTTGTGTGTGTGTGTCACACACTTGCCCAAGGCATTGTGTGCCTTGATAAGCAGTTATGGCAAGCTTGTATGTGTAGGTGTAGGAATGCATGTTGTGAGTGTAAGTAAGTGTGAGTGTTTAACTAGCATTTGTAGGTGCTTGATATATGTGTGCTTGATGTATGTGTGCTTGATGTATGTGTGTGTGTGGTGGTGTGCTAAGGCACATGAACATGAGGTCTACCCCTCATGTACACCTATGGGTTGATGATAGTGTGCAAGTGCATGGGTAGGAGATGATCTAGTGAGCACCACATGTGATATAACACTATTTACCTCTATGTGATTCCATGTATATTTTATTCTTAGCTATGTGCCCATTTGTTCTATGCAAGTACCTATGTATTATATATGTTTTTGGGGTAGAATCATCCCAGGAATCCAATGGTGGAATCAGATTCCACTTTGGAACAGATTCTGGGAATGTCATATTTCTGTTTTGTTCAATATGGCAGTAGATGGTGAACCCATGGTGGTGTTGTTTCATGCTTAGGAGTTTACATGTGCATGTTGTGCCTAGTCAAAGTAGGCATGTGGCTAAAAATTTCAGCTTAGTGAAACTCTGTGATTTTCACTAAGTCTAAGAAACTATTGTTATTTTCTTCCCTTGTAGTTGTGCTTGCAAAAGTTCATGTGTTGGGAATCAGCCCTTGCCATCAACTAGAAAGTTGTAGCTTTTATGTTTGTCTAGCGCGCTATAAATTTTCATTATATTTGACTTCCTGTAGATATTGTTTTGGGTGCTCTCAAAATGCTTGAGAGCATAAACCGCTAGTGAGAATGTGAGAATTTCACTAAGTCCCTTAAAACTGATATTTTTGTTCAAGTTAGCAGCTGTAGATCTTTCTGTGTGTAACTCCTTTGTATTATTTTTTGCTCATGCGTGTAGAGATTTTGAATAGCTTCTGCCACATATCTTATTTGGCACACTTGGGTGGCTGTAGGTGCTATGCATGTAGCTCTCAAACTGCTATGTTGCTATTTAGGACAGAATGTATAGTTTTCATGTTTTAATGCTTGTGAGTGCACAGTTGATGCTGTGGTGAGATTGCTTGAACCACCCCATCCATACTTGTTTGTTTGTGATTTGGCAACCTGGGAATATCAGAAGTATGCCACTGGAGTGTGTTGTGATGGATTTGATCCTTAGGACTCAATTTCTTGTTTCGTTGTTTCCGGTTGATCCGTAGCTCCGTTCGTAACGTTCTTTATATGTAATTGCATCGTTTTCGCGTGATGCATCTGTTCATGTCATCTTCATCCATGTCAAGATATCTTAGAGTGCAGTTCTGGCCAGAAGTTTGTAGTTTCTTCTCATGCATGTGCAAGTGACTAGAATAGAGATGCATGTTCATTCACATCTCATGCATCATCTATTTGTTGCATCATGTGGTGCCGTTGTTCATTGGATGCTATTTTTATGTTGGGTAGCACCGAGATCGGAGAGCGAGTACATGGATCTGGGAAAGTACGTGCAGGACGAACAAGAGCAGTTCCAAGCTGAAGACATATCACAGGCAAGATGACATGACCTTGATACCATCTCTAGTCTTGTTGGCTTAGATTCACGTTTCCTTCGTCATATGATCGCTGCCTACCAATGAAATAATTGCCTCCTGATATTGCCATGAAACCCAAACACTTTCCCCTCCTAGCTAATATTGAATGGTTAAGTAGGCTTGCTCAGCTTCTAATGTTAGCGTTGTTAGTTGCAGGTGCAATTGTCTCTTGTGATAACATGAGTTTGATTTCATTATGTTAAATCTCTTATTTAATTAATGCACCTATATACTTGGTAAATAACGGAAGGCCTAGCCTCTTGCCGGGTGTTTTGTTCTGTTATTGCCGTCATAGTTTCCGGCTACCGATGTTTGATTCCATAACTGATCGCTCCTAACACGTTCGGGGTTGTTATGGGGACCCCATTGATAAATCGTGTAGTGTTAAGACTTGTCCGGCAGGACCCAACTTTGGTGTTAATTTGCTAATCACTTAATAATAATCTGCATAGGGAATAACTACCCCGAGGAATTAATCAACAACCCGGGCCAGTGCTCCTCATGAGTGTTGGTCCAAACTAGAGCAACGTGCGGGGCCATCCCGGGGCAAGTCGGGACATTTCTCTCGCCACTGTACGCTTCGCTTATCCTACGTGTCCTGAGACTGAGATACGCGGCTCTTATCAGGGTCGTCGAAACATCGGGAGGTCCTGCTAGTCTTGTCTTACCTTAGCGATATATCTTGCGTATCGGAATCCCGGTGAAGCTTTGGTTCTCCCCAGAGTTGAAGTTTTCCTCTAAGGAATCCGACGAGATCACGAGATTCGTGATAGAGGATTACTTTGCGGCCCGTGACCATTTTTGATGGACTAGTTGGAGCACCCCTGCAGGCTTTAATCTTTTGGAAAGTCGTGCTCGCGGTTATGTGGCAACTTGGAATATTTGTTAATATCCGGTTCTAGAGAACTTGAACTAATTCTAATAAAATTGCCAACCGTGTGCGTAACCGTGAGTGTCCCCTTCGAAGACCTCTCTTCGATCGGGAACACGGTGGGGTTATGTTTGACGTAAGTAGGTGTTCAGGATCACTTATTGATCAGCTAGTCTTCGTCCGCTAGTATAGACCACCATCATTAACTTGTTCTACGCAAGTTATCCACTATATGCTTAGGATGCTGCAACCTAAACAATGAACCTTCCTTACCAAATAACTTGACTAGTTCTGGCACCGAGTTCATAGATTGCTGAGTCCCCGTGGCTCACAAATTACTTCAACACACCAACAGGTACAGGTACGCCCGACACAGGTGATCCCGATGGCATGCAGCTGGCGTGGCAGTACGATGAGGAGAACGACCTCCTGTACGTGAACTATCCAGAGGACTGAGGCGTGGTCGTGATTGTGGGCAAGCATGCAGGGTAGCCTAGCCTTTTTTTCATGTTATGTAGTCCGTAGCGGAACTACCTTGTCTGAATAAATGTGTAATGTAAACTCTGATATTATCTATGAGATGGCAAACGATTCCCTATTTGTCATTCTATTATTATGTATGTGCTATGTTACCGTGCTTGCGAAACGCTTAGATGCGCTTCATTCCATTTTGGGGCCTCGTTCCCTAAATCAGAAAGAACCGCATCTTAGTCGTTACTACCTGTCCCGCAGCATGCCAACAAGATAGAGAAGTAGCTGCGTGGATAGCACAAAGAAATAGGCAATCCTTGCCGGGAGACACCATTCGCACTCCACCTCACGAGGCATTCAATACATCTGTCAAGTCCGTACGGGTTAGGTATTTCCAACTACAACTCTAAGAAAGCAGTTCCATCGCCACAATTCGCGTTGTACCACTAGTATAATGACCATGCTAGACATTGTGGTAACCCCTTTGTCCTATAAAGGAGGTCCACGGCAATCTTTACAAAGGTTGACATCGTGTTCAATCGCACGCCTAGGTGATCCCTCAAGCATCCTTGCCAAGCTACTGCGCTACTGTGCCTTTTTCCGCCCAATTAACTACCACCAACAGGACGTAGGGTGTTACGCTACCAAGCGGCCCGAACCTGTATAAATCCCTTCGTGCATGGTCTTGCCGACCGATGCTTTGTGTGCATTGAAACCCCCGTACTGAACCGTAAAAGGGGCCTCCAGGGTCCCATTGATTTTCGTTTGTCCGTCCCCCTGACATTATCCCCATCCCACTTGCATAGAAACTACTTAGCATCCTAACTACTTCCCACCCGCATAACCCGCATAGGAACGTAGGGTCATGCACGATGCTGTTATCAATGAGAAATGCATCGGAGACCAACCTAGCAAGGTTGTCACAAAATCATAGACATGATATTTCATGCAACAATCAAGGTACTACAATGCCATGCAAGAAATAGTTTCATCAAGATGGTCAAAGGGATACTTGCCTGGTTCAACAAAGTGTTTGATATCTTCACAAGCTTCTGGTACAACTCCGAGCACTCCGTCTACTTGGTCAACTATCGTCGGAAACAACCATAATAAGCCACCGAACAAGACATCAAACTAAAGTGTTCAAAATAGAAACTTTATTTTCTAGGATGTACGGTCATAAGAAAAATACCTTAAGTTGCTCTAATGGATTTACATCACGAGAGATTTTTGAATGGTGGGAATGAAGGGATTAATGATCCCATAAGAAGTCCATAGAAAATATTTTTATAAAAATGAGTGGAGGCACTCATTAAATAGGGCATGCTTTTAGGAGGAATTATAAAGTGGTTTCACTTGATTTGCAGTTAGGATAAATTTCCTATGAATTTACTAAGATGACTCGAATGCTAAAAGGAGTTATTTATTTGATCCAGCAGAGTCAATGCATGGTAAAAAAATTAACCATGGCTAGAAAAATATGGTATGTTATTTAGAGCACTTAGAAATTGGAATTACTCCATTTGGAGTTGATTTGGGTTTTCTAGGAATTTTGCAAGGTGGCTTTTGGGAGGCTCAAATTTGAATTGTTCAAAAACTTGTAGTGGAAAACTATGAAAGTTGCCCCAATTAATAGTTGGCATTTTTGGGCGAATGCAGAAATTTGAATCATGAAGTTTGGATGTCATATGAACTAATTATAAATTATTTTGTATCTAAGTAAAAAAAGAAAAGGGTAAAGAAATTACCTAGAAGGTCCTGAGCCACGCAATGAGTGCACCTCAGCGTGGCAGCGCACTTGGCCCGACATAGTTCCTCGCACGCCAACCAACGACCCACGTCGAAGGCACCCTTAATGAATACCCCACCTTCGGGTGATGGCAGCCTCCGGCCACTTCCGCTTGCACTTAATGGGCTAGGCCCACCCGTCAGTGGCTCAGCTTCGTCATCTGTCTAATAGGCGTGGCCCACTTGCTCACACGGCAGTTTCTTCCTCTTCCGAACTCACGCCTGTCCGAGGGGGAGAGATGCTCCTGACGGTGATTTCCGGAGCAATGCTCCGTCCCCGATGACGAAGGGAGATAGTAGGGTGCTCGGGTGCAGGCTTAAGTTGCAATGTTGGGGCGCACCATGGACAAAGGCCACGGGTGGCGCTCGAATGAGCCCTATCGGGGGAGGAGGAGGGCACGGGGGGATGGGCATGACGGTGTGCCGTGTAGAGGATGCCTAGGTAACCACGAAGGACACGATCCCACTGCCCTAGGTCGTCGTATGGATCACATTGGTCAAGCTCTAGTGCTGGGGGACATGACTGTTTGCTCTAGAGCGCGATCTCTACATGACATGGCATGCCACTTGTGTCTTGGGGACGGCCAAGCTTGTCCACTAGTATATGGGGCTTATGGACATGCTCGAGAAGCTAGGGGGATAAGGGTAGTAGGGGTAAGAAGAAGGAGAGGTAAAATGGTGTGGTTTTTGAATTTCCAGAGAGGAAATGTGGGGTTTTACCCCACCAATAATTGATCTATGGCCATGCAAAGATTACTGGAGGTAAATGGGCACTAGGAGGTGATGGGGTAAAAATCGGGATCTATGAGAATAGCAGAAGTGGTGAAAACAGTAACTTCATATACACACATGGCATGGTCATTTGGCAAAGATTTGGATCAAGAAGATATGGCTAGAGAGAGAGGGGGATTTTTGTGAATTTAAAACACAAACAAGCACACGAGAATTAGCAATCAAGTCAAGCATCAAGCAAACAAAAAGTTTTTGTTGGTCCTAATGTTCGAGCTATGTTAACTTAATAGTATAAGGCAAAACATGAGATGTGACACCGTATCATGTTCTTGGTTGTTTGACACGTAGGAAAATTTTAATTTGCATGTGATGCACCTATTGTAGAACCCAAGAGTTACCCTCCGTGGTTTGAAGTATCCATCAACGTGGACGTACGATAGCACCACCTATAGGAACCACACCAAAAATCTCTGTGTCAATCTTTGCGTTTGATTATCCTATCCCTACCCTCTATGTACATATGGATGTGTTTACTTTCTGCTAGTATACTCTTAGAATTGCATGTGTAGGATGTGCTTGAGTTTCCACAATTGCTAAAACTTTCCCACAACTAAAATTGGGAAAAGGCTAAGTTTTTATTTGGTCAAGTACTCTAATCACCCCCTCTAGACATACTTTGTATCCTACAAGTGGTATCAGAGCTTTGGTCTCCACTGCATTGGTTTCACAACCTAGAAGAGTATGGCGTCTAGTGAGGGAAATTAACACCGTATAGCTTCATATTTTGACGGTACAAACTTTGCTAGTTGGAAGCATCAAATGAAAATGCGTATTCCTGGTCATAACCCCCTCGTTTGGGCTGTCGTTCGTGTTGGAAGGGAACGAGATCGTGTAGCGACCACAGAAGAACTGAAGATGTTGCAATATAACGTTCAAGCATGCGACATTTTATTTAGCTGCCTATTCCCCGAAGAGTTCAACAAGATTAGAAATCTTGAGAATGTAGAGGAAATTGGGATACTTTGGTTGATATGCACGAAGGTATCGAATATGTCAGGGAATCTAAGTTGCATGTGCTAGAGAGTCAACTTGACAAGTTCGAGATGAAGGATGGTGAAGGAGTCGCTAACATGTAATCTAGGCTTGATCTTATCACAAATGGGATTCCCGGCCTACGAAGTGAACAGATGACCGAGAAATTCATCATCAAGAATATCCTTAGAGCCTTGGATGGAAAGTACAACATCGTTTGCACATGGATCCAAATGATGCCAAACTACAAAGTTCTCAAGCCAACGGAAGTCATTGGAAGGATTGTTGCTCATGAAATATCACTCAAAGAGAAAGAAGAGCTTCATAACAAGTTAAGACATGCATAACAAACTTCAAGTGAGACTCCCGCTACTTCAAATAACAACCTTGTTACCAATGAAGATATAAGCCTCATGGTAAAGAAATTCAACAAGTTCTACAAGAGAATAGGAAAGATAGAAGCTCCAACTCAAGATAGTCATGACCGTAATTGCTAAAATTGTGGAAGTCCCGAACACTACTCCAACGAGTGCACGTCCCCACCCCCCCATAAAATAAGAGAAGATCACCTAGAAGACGAAGATTAAGAGACGAGTCACCTCGAAGAGAGAGAAGGAGTAGAGAAGATCGTTATGAATGAAGACCTTCCCGGAGAAGCAAGGAATCAGAGAAGAAGGACAAGTACACCAAGAGCCACTCAAGAAGAAGACATCAAGATCAATTGGTGAATGGGTATCTAGCTTCGAATCCAACAACTAATCTGAGATAAGCTACTACTCCAACTTCGACTATAGTCAACATGAAGGCGCTGCCGGACTAGCACGTGTATCCTCCAATTCCTATGACATATTTGATTCACCAAATGAAGGATTTGAAAATTTCTTCATGGCTAAAGGCCCCAAGGCATCACACACTAAATAGTTTGACTTTAATAGTGATGAGGATTACTTACTTGGAGATGATGACTTGGTCCTTGATAAAACTACTAATGATAGGCAAAATGAACTGGATGATAATCATGCTAGTCAAGCTAAGTCATGTCATGATGATAAGAAGGAGATTAGGCATCTAAATAAATAATTAAACACTCTTAAGTTAGCCCATAAATATACTCTAGAAGATTATAGGGAGCTTGTAAGAACTCATGAGAAGCTACGCTTCGAAAAGCTAAATTTAGAGTAGGGCCTGAGTTTCTTAAAGCGATTAATGATGATCTTTGAAAGAAGGGTTCTTGTTATCTAGACAAACGATTACTCTAGTCTACTTTTGTTCCACTAGTTAAGTCTAAGCAAACTAGTAACAAAGGAAAAAAGTTCTCTTCATCTTGTAACAACAACACTAATGCAAAATCAAATGATGTTTTTTCTAGTAGCTCTATTGATTACACTAATGATTCTCTTAGCCAAGTTACACTTGAGAAAGAAAATAATTTAAAGAAAACAATTTATTGAAAGATATTTTAGAGAGAGGTGTCTTCAAGAGTCTTCTTGAAAGTAAGCAATTCGAGGCGATTGCACACAAGCAAGGAGGACACCGGACAAAACAAGGCATTGGCTAATTCAATGCCAATGGAGTTCAATGGGAAGAAGGTCAATACCCCAATCAGAAGTTTGTTCCCCAAAAGGAGAAGTATGATCCTACTCTCCCCAAGGGAACAAATTCTCAAGACAACCTTCCACCACAAGATCACAAGCTCAAGGGCAAGGACAAGCTTCCAGATGATATTGACTCATTTGAAGAAGAATCCCAAGCAATGGTCAAGTGGGTTCCCAAGGCCACCACTAGCTCTATTTCATCAAGTGCTACCTTAAAGGATCCCCATCAATTAGATGTCTATACCCAAGAATAAAAACTAGAGAAGTTCTTGAGGGGTGACTCCCTAACAAAATCAACTCCAACGCCATGCATTAGTTCAAGGAGTCACATATTCCATCCAAGGTAAGCAATGTACAAGAGAATTAATGTATCGATGGACATCATCTCGTATGTGCCTCACTCCATACCCATCGATATCCTTGTATTTGGTCCCTGTGTGGGACTAACCCATGTAGGTGAGAAGAGTATGAAACAACAAGGATTGCTCCCAACTCAATATGATGTTCATAAACTTGGAGCATCCACCACTACTACACCTACATGAAGGCTTCTATGACAAAACCCAAGGTTAGTTTGTCCCTCTTAGGGGGATGTCACGTCAAGGGGGATCTTTACTCTAAGACTTGACTCAAAGCATCTCAAAAGATGTGAACACATTGAAAGCTTTATGTAAAAGTGGTAACGCAACTTGTGCTGAAACGATGAACATTACATATGATCAATTATCTTTAATTGGCTCCTAAGTCAATTTACTCATAAATGGATGACTTCATAATCACCAAAGTGCTTGGTTGATACTAGAGTGGATGTGCATGCTTGTCATGTTTCATTTGACATCTTATTGTGTGAGCATGTTGGTACACAGATTTTTACCCATTCGAGGATATCCAATTGTTGTTATTTGGCGAATTATATATACAAGAATGACTAAGTACCCCCCCCCCCTTTAGCTATCTTTGTGTTCACGTCTCAAATTCTATTCATGCTTCATCACAAAATTTGAGCAAGCACTTTTTGTATGCTCTGTGTGAGGAGTACTCGGAGTTCCGTTTCGTCAAGAGCATACTTCCAAAATCTCCCATGTGCCTCTCGGTGTAACCAACTCTACAAACTCGGTTTCACAGAAGCACTAGGGTTGATCTAGTTTTTTTTAACCTCAGTACCACCGATTTTATAATATCAGCCTCACCAAGTTTCCTTGTCCTCTAGCAGTTAAGAAACTCGGTGGCACAGAAATTACAAAATCGGTGTCACGTGCAGCAGGTGGGTATATGTACCCGCAGACCTGAAATTGAAAAATTATTCAATCCCTTAGTCTCCCGCAACCCTCTGCTACCGCCGCTCGTGTCTTCACACTTCTTCCTCCCCTCCTATGCGCCCTCACCGCAGGATTTCATTGCCATCAACGACAATAATCTCTGCCGTCATCACCATCATTTAACCTTTAGTGGATTAGAGTAAGGTTTGGGCCCCTTGTGCTCTCCTTCCTTCAAATCTTGCGCATTAGGATTCGTTCACTCTTGCCAATGATTTAAGTCATCCATCCACAAAATAATTTCATTAGATTATCTAAACGAAGAAATCTAGTTTTAGAGCTCCGCCAAGTGCGTATCCATGTCATCGAGTGCAAACAAATTGGTCTGACCAATTTGGGTTTTAGGGTTTCTGAGAACTCTCTCAATGAGACCGAGCTGCCTTTCTTAGTGAAACTAAAAAGGTGACCAAGACTCTATTAAATGATAAAGTCAGTCTCGGATGCTCCAAAAATTAAAACTCATTGGAAATGAAACCCACTTTGCGGAATTCTGAAACTTAGATTTTGAGTTCACTTTATGCAAAATATCTGTGTTTGTTGATGCTGATCTTTTCATACTCTATTCATAGTGTCAGAGTTTCATCATGTTAGGCTTAGAGGACAGTGGCGATGATTTGAGAGAGCGAAGTGTTGATATTGATTCACGCACTAGTCTTGAGAGGAGCCAGTCAGACCCAGGCACCCCCAGTTCACATGGCTTTCCCAAGGCAACCACCAAGGCCATGAGAAAGCTAAATGCAGATGACGAGGATGAAGATTTCATCCCAGACGATGTATCTGCCAAGAAGAAGACTATGAGAAAGGAGTATGCCAACCTAGATACAGTGAGGGCCCCTGAGTCTGCTAACGGGGGAGCAAAACCCCTAGTTGCTCCTACCAACATCAAGCAAGCCAAGAAGCTAGGACAAAAGAGGCAGATGACTAGATTTGTTAAAGTAGTTGTTCAACCATCTACACGCGAGTACCCAGATGAATATTAATAAGAAGAATAAGATCCACCTAACCCACCTCTTTCCAAGCAGAGGAAACCGATGAAAGATGCTATGCCCAGCAAGCCAGCATCCAAAGCCAAGACATATGCTCCCAAGGCGAAGAAGGTTGTAGCCTCTAAGCCAAAGATCACTACTAGAGATATACCTGCAGCTGAGAAGAATAAGGGTTCTACTTCAAGAGATGCTGCTACATAGGAAGAAGAAATTGTTGTTTTGGGGAAGCTAGGATCACATCTACCAAAGCACAATGATGAACACCCTATAGATGAAAACATGAAGGAGAGGAAGTATCAAGGGCTCATGAAGTGGAGAGCAACTGATCCATACGCTGTCAGGAGGAGGACTACAATTAATGCTCACTTCCACACAAAGGAGCATCAAGTCTTTTATGAGACCTTCATGTCGGAGAAGAGTCCAGCTCTGAGTGACACGAGGTATGTAGATTGGGACTACATCAAAGAGAATGAATACTATTGCCCTCATGTGCATGAAACTTTTAGGGCCATAGAAATTGAGAGCTTTATTTGTAGAAAAATGAAAGCATGGAATGATAAGATGATCATGCAATTCTACTCGCCAACTCACTTCTATCCAAATGGTAGAATTTTGTGGATGACAGAAGGCACTAGATATCAATCCACGGTTGAAGAGTGGGATACCATCTTAGGAGACCCAAAGGTGCAGGAATGTGATCTGGACATTTATACCGAGGCCAAGATGAACCACAACTCCATGGCCAACTTGCATAACACAGTACCCAAGGAGTACTTGAAGTCCCACAAGCTAGGATGAGTCTAGTTTTTGCAAATAGGACTACCCACCACCAACACAATTATGAGATACACCTTGATGCCAAAATCAGGTGATAAAAAGATGATCAGGGGATACTCCATAAACATATTGCATCATGTAGATACTTTGAAAGCACATATGCTCCATTGGTGGTATTGCTAATTCATGACAACATACTTTGTCTCTTTGACTTACACTTTTACCTAGTATATTTCAGGTATAGTCCACAGAGAGCATTGGCTAAGGATTGTGTGGAGAAGCCCCAAGGAAGGAATGGAATAGGATTGACCAAGCTTCAGGCTAAACGACTCTACATTTTATATTTGTGAGAGATCACATTTGAGTCCATAGGAAAGCCAATACTATTAAAAGGGGGTGATGTATCTATGATGAATTGGTTGCTCAAGTGCTTAGAGATAGCTACCAAAACTACTCAGCCATTCTCCCACAAAATTCTCTGTCCAAACCCTAAACAACAAAATTGGTGACACCAATATTTTCCACTCGGCTTTACCGATTTTCCCCACACAAAACCTTTGCCAAACCCTAGAATCTCAGTACCACCAAATTCCACTTCGGTGCCACCGAAAATCACTGACCAACTTTCTGGTTTGTCATTTTCAAGAATTGGATTTTTCGAGGCAAGGAATTGGTGTCACTGAGATTTGGAAACTACCCTAGGTCACCATATCGGTACCACCGACATTTCTATATCGGTCTCACCAAGAATTCGAAAGTTGCCACATTTTTGGGAACTCGGTTCCACCGAGATTCATTTCAGTTCCAGCGAGTAGGGCAATAATGTTGTAACAGTTGGATTTTTGGAGGTGCCTATATATACCCATCCACCACCTCTCATTTGCATAGGAAGCACTCAGAACACACATACTCTTGCCATATTCATTTTTCCTAAGAGAGAGCCACCTACTCATGTGTTGAGATCAAGATATTCGAGTCAATCCATTTGAAACTTGGTCTCTAGCCTCCCCAAGTTGCTTTCAACACAATCAATCTCTTATACACATGCCAAATCTATGAGAGAGTGACCGAGTGTTGGGGAGAGTATGTTTTGAAGCACAAGAGCACGTAGTTCATCATTGTACCACATCTATTACCTTTTGGATAGTGGTGCCTCCTAGATTGGTTAGGTGTCACTTGGGAGCCTCCTACTTCGTGTTGTGGAGTTGAACCAAGAAGTTTGTAAGGGCAAGGACATCGCCTACTTTGTGAAGATCTACCCCGAGTGAGGCTAGTCCTGTGTATACATATGCCATTGTGGAATAGACAAGGCCGCTTCTTCATGGACCCCTTGTGGCTGGAGCCCTCGGCGGACACTCGCAGCTGTTACCCTCCATGGGTTGAAGTCTCCACCAACGTGCATGTATGATAGCACCGCCTGTCAGAACCACGCCAAAAATCACCGTGTCCATCTTTTTGTTTTGTCTTCATTTACTCCTTAATTACATGTACACTGTCTTTACTTTCCGTTGCCATATATGTTGACTAGCATGTTTAGGCTGCACTAGAATTTTTAGAATTCCTAAAATATGCCAACAATTAAAAATGGGAAAAGACAAGTTTTTTATTTATGAAAGTAGTCTATTCACCCCCGTCTAGATATCCCTTCTAGTGAGCTCGCAATTGGTATCAGAGCCTTGGTCTCCATGTCCTTGGTTTCATCACCATTGGAGGAAGATGGATGTGTGTAGTTTGGGGATGCTTAGTTGTAGAGTGCCTGTTCTCAATGGGGAGTAATATAGACAATGGAAAGATGAAATGCTTGCTATCTTTGATGGATTCCATTTGAGCAAACATGTTAAAAAGCCCTATGTGCCTCCCATTGATCCCTTGCTTCCTTCTCGTGATGATGAATTTAATATGCTTGGTAATCTTGAAACTGTTAATCTCATCATTAGGGGATTGCCAAGAAATGTGCTTAATCAAATGAAGAACTTTGAGTGTGCTTATATTTTGTGGAAAGATTTGGAGAAAAGATATCCCAACTACTCATTGAAAAATCTTGATACCATTTTCCAAAAATCTATTATTTCAAGAAATGAAGCCCAATGATCCTAAATTTTATAAATGTCTATTTAAGCTTCGTGACCTCACGCTTGCTAAAGGAGATGGCATTACCTCAGGCGCGCCATAGTATTCTCTCTTGATTTCAGAACCAGTCCTAATCTTCGTTCTTTAAATTTTCCCTCCAATTAGAGGTTTTTGAAAAATATTCTGGTACTTGAGTGCTTGCATCAAAACATTTCATTTCATTTGGTAAATGCAATGGAAACATTTTTATAATATTTTGCCAACTTTCACTCCTTAAAAAATGGATTTTTAATTCATTTAAGGATCTCATTTGCACTACAACTATTTGATATATTCATTTAAAAAATCGACAAAAAATTGTAGATGTCATGTGATGTCCGAGGATCACTTTTATGAAATTTTCCTGAACACTTGGTTGGTATTTTTCATATAATTTTATTTTGCTCCAATCCCCTTGGAATTTTTACTTCTTGTAGTAGCCCATACCAAACCTTCAAGTCAAGGATATTAGCCTCATTGCGATAGCTTACGCCCTTGCAACTAACCCCTAGAGTTTCGAACCAGAAATATACTATTGTCAAAATTGCACTAACAACTTTTTTCTTTACCAAAACTAACCTTCCCAACTTATTGTGCATCCAAAGAGACCTTGTTGTGGAACATTTGGTGTCCAGGAAAACCCCATAGATGGCATAGTTTTTAGTTTGCACTATGGACTAGCTCCAGTGACTAATACATCATATCCCGCAGCCATCCGTAGCGCTCTAATCTAGCCCTGTTAAGTTTCGTCGGCATTGGATCCCTTTGAAGGGTGCTAGAATTTTGTCAAGCACCTCGGGTGTGTGCCCAATGCGCGGCTAGAGCATGCGTTTTACACGTGCTGGCCAACGCGTCGCCACGCCCACCTGCCTTACACCCGTGACTTTTTAGAGTGTAGAGCCTGGCAGCTTTCCCCCCTGTTAGCATCGCTGATCCCCCCCTACGCACATGAGCCAT
Organism: Hordeum vulgare subsp. vulgare; assembly: GCF_904849725.1. Classification (NCBI taxonomy): domain Eukaryota; kingdom Viridiplantae; phylum Streptophyta; class Magnoliopsida; order Poales; family Poaceae; genus Hordeum; species Hordeum vulgare. The sequence continues at coordinate 261,383,623 of NC_058519.1, read as the reverse complement.
TGTTGTATCCACCTCGATAGCAGACCACCGACAGCATCAGCCCATGCCATGGCAGAGCCGCCCAAGTCCCCGCTGCTTGCCAGCTAGCCCCTGGAACAGAGCTGAGCTCGTCCGCTAGCACCGACCACCTCCTGCATTGCCATGTCTTCCCTCCACTGTCATGGTCGAGCCTCCGTGCTGATCCATAGGCAACGTGGGAGCCGACATCACCTACCTATATAAGGAGTCCTCGATGCTCTCTCGGTGGAATATGATCAGTCCTCACTCACTTAGTACCTCCCTAGAGCAACCATACCACCCGGGGAGCTCGTACCCGCTCGCTTCCGACCGAGGCACCCGCCATCGCCAACCAATCATCTCCGAGCAAACCAGAGCAACCCCGTCCCCATTCTTCCCACCAATAGCTTCACCGTGACCCCGTCTGTCCATTTCAGTTGCCATTTTTTTCCTAAGCGAGCCCGTGGTGGAAGTACCTTCTTCACCGGAGCCCCCCTCCGCCATGGATGAAGGGATGCTCACCCTCGAGCTATGCCACGCCCCTAACCACCTCAAATGGATGCGGAACCCCTTCCCAAAAATCTATGAATGAAGAGCACCCCGAGTGGTAACTTGTGTCGCTGGGAATCGCTGCTGGAGTTCAACTATGTTCCTGCGCAGACGCGCAGAAGGTGGGGGATAAACCCGACATGTGGTTCCCACCTGTCGGTGAGGCAACCTCTCCCTCGACCGACTGCTACGCTCGCACACTTTCCTACAAGGAGGCGTATTTCAGTGAGTACTTTTTCCTATTTAAGAGACGCTTTCTAAGTCAACTATATTCTTTCCGGTTTATCTTTTTTGAAACAGATGTTTGACCGAAGTGTGACTAGCTTTATCTTTTAAACTAAGACTCCAATTAACTCGATTCTTTATCCGTTGTTTCTCGAATTTCATCTTGATATTTTAGGATTTATTTCAAAATTTTACAAACAACACTTTAGTACTGTTTTTAATTGTATGTTGATTTGAATATGTTCAAAAATAGGAGTTTGGAGGGAAGATTAAAACTTGCAAAAAGTTTTGGTGTACACCTCAACTCTAGGCACCTTGAAGGCAAGCTTCCTGATTTCGGATATAATATTAGTTCTGTTTTATCATGTGGAGGTATAATCATGCATAAAAGTAAATGATGAGAATTTATTTCTGTTGCATTTGAGATGTGTGTGATAGCGGTCACTACCTTATGCCATACATGCTTACCGGAAGGGAACCAGGAGAAGTCTCTGTCTCGGGAAGACACAACTTTGGAGCTCACATCTCATTGGGACGAGGATGATCAGGGAGGCATGATGGGGTATGATAGGTGGTGTTTCTGTGTGGAATTGTAGAATATACCTGATGTGCTAATCATGCAGGGAAGATATTCACCTCTCGATTCGACCGTAGATCGAGTCTTGTTCGAGTAACCTCCCTTACTTGTTTCATACTACCACGTGTCCCCGTCGAAGGCAGGATAAGGTTTAGTAAGTCGTCGACCCCTTTCTGGCACACACCATACAGAGCAGGCATAGTGAAAGATACAAGTGGCCCCTGGTAGGCATGTCACTTGGTTTGGGGGCATGGGTATTTCGGTTGGACCAAAGGGGTTAGCACGCCGTATGCGCACGTTATAAATATTGTGATCACATGCTAGTGTAGATCTTAATCGTCCCACTTAGAGTTTTAACTTAACGAGTGTCGTGGGTGATTCTAGGCATCGGGAAGTTTGAAATGGTGCAGGCATGTGTGTTTTCAACTCAAATTCCATAATCGGAGTTAGTTAGCATCTCCGGTTGAGTAAACAAATACATTACTCGTGGGTAAAGAGTGCACCCTCTAGAGAGTTTTATGTCTATTCGGATAGCCGTTAACGACTACAGTCTGGGATAGGTCAAGTATCGATAAGTGACGGTCTTCGAAGGAAATTAACTTAACCATGAGAATAATCGTGAGATGTGGTGGATGATCATATTTATTATTTTATAATGGACTAACACTTTCTGGTTTTTATAAATGTTGAATATCCCTCGAACGGTCCTACCTCCTAGATATTCATTGTTATTATTTCATATAAGCCCTTTATGTGACGTTGCTCAGATGCCCGACTGTGGCATTTATTTTATTATTTCATATAAGCCCTTTATGTGGTGTCGCTCACACGCCCAACTATGGCATGTATTTCATGATTTCATATAAGCCCTTTATGTGGTGTCGCTCGGACGCACGACTACGACCATATTTTATTATCTCATATAAGCCCTTTATGCAGTGTCGCTCAGACGCCGCACTAAGGCATGCTTTATATCCTTATCCTTTCGAGGCGTCGCTTCAAACACCCGATCGGACTATTTCATGTTCTTAGAGAAATTCGGGAGGATTACTACCCGATGTTTTGTTCCAACTTTGCCAACTTAGTTTCGGCTACCAGTGTTATGTTCCATAATTGACCGCTCCTAACATGCTTGGGGTTGTTATGGGGACACCCTTGATAATTTGCCTTAGTTCAGAACTCGTCTGGCCAGGCCCTACTTTGGTACTACATTTGCCTAATAACTAATAAACCAACATAGGGAGTAACTAACCCCAAGTATAATTAATTAACAACCCGGGCCAGTGCTCCTCATGAGTGTTGGTCCAAAATGGGCTGCCTACGGGGCCGCCATGAGGAACCCGAGGAGATCACAAGTTTTCCGTGGTTGAGGTCATTCCGGCGCATCGTGTGGTCGTTTATGATGGACTAGTTGGAGCACCCCTGGAGGCTTAAATCTTTTGGAAAGTCGTGCCAGCGGTTATGTGGCAAACTTTGAAACTTTTTTTAAAATCCGGTTCTAGATAACTTGAAGTAAACTTAATTAAAATATGCCAACTGTGTGCGTAACCGTGACTCTCTCTTCTCGTGAGTTGTATATCCGGAAGAGGACACATTAGGGACATGTCTGACGTAAGTAGGTGTTCAGGATAACTTTGTGAACATTCTAGTTCACATATGTTATGCACAGATCATCCCCCTCTTATTCTTGTACTCGTTAGTTCGCTACCCAAATAAATGCTTAGTTGCTTGCTGCAGCCTCACCACTTAACCATACCTCACCCATTAAGCTTTACTAGTCTTGATACCTTTGGAAATGAGATTGCTGAGTCCTTGTGGCTCACAGATTACTACAACAACAGTTACAGGTACACGTAAAGAGTTAATTTGATGTGAGCATGATGATTGTTCTATTTGAAGGTTCTTCTTCTTCTTCTTCGTCGATCTAAGATGGGTTCCAGGTCAGTAGCCTGGGATAGCAAGGATGGACGTTGTTATTTTATCGTTTGGTTTCTACTATAATCGGACCCTTCTCTTCTTCATGGTGATTGAATATATATGTTGTATGGGTTGTTCATGATGTAGCTTGTGGCAAGTGTGTGCTAATTCCATATACTCATCTCTCATGTACATTTATTTGTAATGATATCCATTCTTGCGAAACGACGAGATGCACTTCTATCCCTGTCGAAGCCCTCGTGCCAAAATAAGGATAGGACTGCATCTTGGGTGTTACAATTGCCGCCCAATGTTCCATTTAATTTTCATTCATTGATTGCTCATTTCAACCTCGGTATGGATAAATTACCAGCTTTATGACGTGAACTTATGACTAACAGAATAACATTGAATTATTGCAAGTACATATTAACCACCTGCTATTTTATGGCTATTTTCACGATGGTTGCGAGCACATTCAAAGTACTCACTTGCTTTTCCCTGGCTATTGTTTTGGCCATATTGCTTGTTTCGAGAGGAGCATCACGACGACAGCCCCGGAACCTAGGAACCGAAGATAGCAATCGCATTAGATAGGAATTATCGAGGTCAGCTGTTCCTATGGTAAATGGAGTCGCATAGACGCTGGGGATCCCTAACCACTTCCGCCATCAACCACTAGAAACATTTTGTTGTACTCCATATGCCATCATGGCCTTGTACTTCAGATTTTTCTTTTGCTTGGATATTTGTATCAATGATTATGCACCAGCTAATAGTATTCCTGAGGCTAATATGCAAAAGGGTCATTTTGCTGGGAATTCAATATTCTAGAAAACCCGGCCATAACAGTATGTGACTTTTGGCGACAATTCCAAGGGTAAGGTACTTGGTCTTAGTAGGGTGGCTCTATCTCATGATAGTACCATTCAAAATGCCATGGTTGTTGAATCCTTTGGCTACAATCTTCTTTTCATATCTAGATTAGCGGATTTAGGTTTCAATGTGCTATTTATGGAAGTTGAATGCCAAATGTTCCATCACGATAATCATCACATGGTCTTTACAGGTTTAAATGGAGGCGACCTATAAATTGTCAATTTCACCAAAAACGCAAAACTCATACATGTCTACTGCAAAATATTCTAAAGGTTGGTTATAGCATAGAAGGCTAGGACTTGTTGGTATGCGTAATTGTAAGTGCATCTAGTGCCCTTAGTGATTTTGGTGGTTTGAAGACTTATAGGTTAAGTATCTAATGTGTTCATGAGTGTACACATGATCTATAAGTCGCTGAGGAGTTTGAGTTAAAATGATGAATACCGAGCCCTAAAAATGTATATCTTCTGCTGAAGAAATTGGTCTTATGCTGAAGACTTTAATCAAGAAGAAATTGCGATGAAATTTATATTCCTCATGAAGATACTGAAGATGAGGAACTCGGAGTGTCCTGAAGAAAATTAGTCCGAAGACTTTGAAGCTTGAAGATTTATTCTTTATGTTTCATTTTCTTTACTCTTGAGTCATAGGAACACCGTACTGTTAAAGGGGGTCAAGGTTACATTATGGAATAAATTTCCTCATGATGCTCAACCCAAGTCTAATCCTACAAAAGCCTCAAGTGAGGAATATGAGAGACATGAGGTCACTCACAGTTGAGATTCCCGACCGTTGCCGCGATTCGCGCCACCTCACCGATCTTATCCACACCACCGGTCAAAATATTTAAGGGCATTTATGTCAAATCATGTCGGGATGCTCCCAGGCTATAAATAACCGCTCCCCACAACCATTAGCTGGTTGGATGCTCCGCGAGAAACTGACCCTTCTCATTTAGAGCAACCCAAATTCCACACAGTCTTTGAGAGTAAATCATTAGTGAGGAAATACCCCAAACACCATACCACAAACCAAAAACCAAGTGATTGAGCATTACTGAAGAATTTGTTCATGTTTGGAACTGAAGCATATTACCTTTGAGGACTGTGCATCCTCTAGACGGTTAGGCGTCATGGTCTAGAGCAATCTAGCACTCAATTGTGGATCGTTGGGTGACCGAGTTTGTGAGGGTTTGGAAGTCTACCCTGAAGACTTACCACGAGTTGGGCATGGACTGTGTGTCCTTGGCTCAAGGAGAATACGGTAGGGACTGTGTGTCCCGGGATTGTGTGTCCTTTGGTTTCAATACCAAGCCGCTCCAAACAAGATGTACGACTATCATAGCAGTTGGAAGTGGGTCATCAACAACTGTCTTCACTGTGACACGGGTTCTATTCCTTCAAGTGTGTTAATTCCTCAATATTGTATGTTGAAGACTTTCATTGTCTCTGTTTGAAGAATTTGCTGAAGATTTCTCTGAATTTCCTCAACCTCAAACTCTTCAGACTAGTTAATCCTCACCTGCTTACTCTGTGTCTGCGTACTGTGCAAACTGTTTTTCATAATCCTCATCGAGAAAATTGCTGTTGTAATACTTTGCACTTCTGACCCTTTGTTGTTTCCGCTGCAAGTTATTCATCAGTGAAGAATTTACTCAAAAGGAATTTCCTCAGCGATGGAATTCCAAAAATCTCCTATTCACCCCCTCTAGTCGATATAACGCACTTTCAATTGGTATCAGAGCAAGGTACTCCCTTGTTCTATGTGATTTTGGTTTAACCACCTGGAGTTTTAGTTATGTAGACTGCAGGCATGATCAAGATTACTGCAGGATGTCTTACCTTCAAAGGAAAGGACTTTCCCTACTGGAAGACCAAGATGCAGATGCATCTTCAAGCTATTGACAAGGATCTCTGGTATATTGCGGAACATGACGTTCCCTCCATCGCTGCTACTGTCTGTGTGGCTGATGTGAAGAAATTGATGCAACTTGATTCTCAAGCGAAGAATATCATCTGTGGCCATCTGAGCAAAGGTTAGTATGGCAGAGTGAGTGGTTTGGTCTCACTAAAACAAATCTGGGATACGCTGCACAAAGTCAATGAAGGAATATCGACTCAGCGTGACTCTCGTGTTGATGTTCTTCGCAATCGCTTCAAGAGGCTTGACAATGAAAGCTGCCAAGATATCTTTGATTGCCACACTGACATCTCAAATGAACTGCGAGCACTCGGAGCTCGAGGCATTACTGACCATGAAGTTGTGAAGAAACTGCTAAGATCTTCGGATTCATCATTTGATACATTGGTTCTGATGATTCAAGAAAGATCAGACTACAAGATGCTTGATCCTACTGATATACTTGAAAGACTCAATACTCACGAATTCCAACAGGAAGAAAAGAGAGATCTGTATGGACCAAGCTTCTCTAGACCCCGTGCACTAAAGGCCAAAGCAATTTCCTCATCTGAAGAAGAAGACTCAGATTGCAGCATTGGTGATCCTGAAGAACTTGGACAGGACCTTGCAATGCTCGTGAGGAAATTCCAGAAGTTTACAAGACATGGCCAGTTTGGTAATTTCAAGAAGAGATATGAGGAAATCAGAATCATCATCTGAGGACTACAAGAAAAGAACCTACCACTTATGCAAGAAATCAGGTCACTATATTGCTCATTGTCCTTGCTGGGTGAAGGAATCAAAGAAGAAGAAATACAAGGATGAATGTTTTGATAACTCGAAGAAAAAGAAGAAATCTTCAAAATCCTCATCCTCAAAGTCCTCATCGCACAAGAACACTAGTTTCAGAAAGGCTCGGGCACTTATTGGCAAGGAAATGGATTCAGAGGAAGAACGTGAGGACTGTGATGAAGAGGAAGGTTCTGAAGAAGACTCACAGTCTGGTGCGGCTAGTCTTGCACTGGCTACCACATTCGTCAGCAAGTCAATCTTCAACCTTGAAGAAAATGACAATGCCATCTACACTGATGACTACGCTGATGAATTCGCTCCAACCTATTGCTTCATGGAAAAAGGTTCAAAGGTACCGAATGACACTTCCTCCTCTGATTCAAGTGACTATGAACCTGATGATTATAAAAAACCCAGTTATAGTAAACTTGCCAACATTGCAACTAAACAACAAACTGCCCTTGAAAAGCTTCAGAAACTACTAGACAAAAGCGATGACCTGTTGAATGATGAAATGAATCTTACCCAAATCCTCACTGAAGATATGAAAAGTCTTCAGTCTAGATTTGATAATCTTCAAGATCGTCATGGCACACTCTTGGATGATCATGAGAAACTTTCCTATGAATTACTTCAAAGGAAACTTGATCTTGAGAAGTTGAGGATGTCTCATGATGATCTTCGAACGGAAAATGATTCATTACTTGCTCAACAGATCAGTGCCGCTCAGGTTGAATTCATTCCACCATGTCTTAAATGCATCGAACGTGAAACTGCCAATTCTTCACTAGAATCATAAAATGCTTCTATTGCTACAGATTCTTCAACTGCCCATGTGCTCATGAAAATGCAGGGCTGAAGGAATTGTATGTGACATGCATGTACAAAAGTCTCAAAGGGCATCAAACCCTTTGCAATGTGCTCAAAAAGCAGATATTGAACAGGAACCCGAGGAAAGAAGGAATAGCTTTTCAAAGGAAACTGAACGCTGATGGATCATACTGGAAACGTCAGCAGTATCCCAAAACCTCATGGGTTGCTACTAAAGGACCTCCTGTTGATCCATCCAGTCTAACAGGCTTTGCATGTGAATTATCCTATTCCTCAGATGAGTCATTTAACTCCAACTATAAACTATTCAAAAATCAATCTCGTGAAGTATTTGCTCGATATGTTGGACCAAACTGCAGGAATGGACCACTAGTGAGGAAAATCTGGGTCCCCAAAAGCTATTTGGAAAATCTTCACATGAATGTCCTCATGACACCACCCATGAAGAATCTGAACCCCAGATCAAATTCCTCGGGTGGACGAAAGTCCTCAAGAGGATCAAACTCCTCAAGTGGTCAAAACTGTGCTCGTACTCGTGCTAATGCTTCTGATATGTGGGGAAATTACAAGGGCTATGAATATGAGCATTACTCCTCAAATCAATATGTTCATAAATTCTCAAAGAACTTCTCTGCCTATTCATTTGAGTACTCTAACCCTCTACTGTGAAGAGAAGTGCGTTAGCTTCAATGCCCCATTTCTCATATGGTGCTCGCAGGATGATGAACTATTTACCACCTGATGGGGTCATAGTCCTAGGGTAGGGTCATAGGCCTGCCTTGTAGGTCCAACCCAAGGACTACCCCTCTTAATGGATAAGACCCTTAGTCAGTTCCGACTGAACTAAGGAGTTCCCTCCATACAGTCGGTAACAGATCCTCGACCGTTCAATCGGAGATTAGCATTCGGAGTTTATCAAACTAACCGACTGGATTCCACTGTGTGCATCGTAACCCCCTGGAGGGAAACGGTCATACGTTTCCATGTGCCTTTATTAGCATTTAAGACGTACGTTACCTGTAACGTAGGCATTTATTCGCCACTACTCCACCCATGTGCACCGAACCGTTGTGGAGGGCAGCGCACTCTATATAAGCCACCCTCCCCCACTGGTGCAGGGGTTAGCAATTCACTATATTGGATATTCCACTCGACAACAAGCTCCTGAGCACTGAGACGTAGGGCTATTACCTCCACCGCAGAGGGGCCTGAACTCATACAACCTCACCGTAGCTAAGGCTCTGCCCATCCCTTTCATACCCTACACATCTACTGTCAGGCTTATACCCACGACAGTTGGCGCCCACCTTGGGGCAGGCGTCTAAGCGACTTCCGGCGAGTTTGCGACTACATCACTTCATCATGTCGTCCAGTGGAGATTCGAGCATGGGTCACGAGATCCTCTTCGGCGCTCTCACCTTCATCGTCGACGATTCGGCATGGCTTCGGAACGCCCCTCTCGACGTCGAGGCGCTTCCCCGCCGCGGGGCTACGCACTTCCGTGCCGGCGCCCGCGGCATTCTTATTCTCCAGCAGTCGGCTCCGGTGTTGACCTACACCGCCGACACGCGCCGCAACAAACGGTCCTGCCGTCTGCGGCTCAAGCGTTGGGTGCAACACGCCTAGGCGTGCCAAAACGCGTCTTCACAAGTGGTGGTTCTAGAGTCAGTTGTGGTTGCCTCGCCGTCCCAGCGCTCGGGCTCCGTTCTGACTGAGTTTCCTTCCGAGTATACGGGTCGCGGGCCTGCAGCAGAAGTACACATGGCCAATTCCCATGAAGATCCCCGTCAAGCTGGCCGGAATGAGCACGAGATCGGCGAAACGTCCGGCGCGCGTCGTCCGCCTCGCCGTTCTGCCAGTCGGCACACTCGGCGTAGCAACGTGGAGCTGTTCCGCACAACCCTCCTCAACTTGGCCGCGGCTGCCAAGATAGCCGATTCCCTTCAGCCGACTGATTCAGAGGCTGGCAGGGGGATCGAGCAAATCCGCGCCCTGTTGCACACAACGCAGCAGCAAAATTCGGCGGTCTCCCAGTCGCACAACAAGATCTACAATAGTTCTGTTCATGCAAATACGCAACGGTCAGTTCATAGCACTCGTTCTCATCAGCAACACAGAGGAGGCAGTCGTTCCATAAATCCCGAAGATCGTCGCCGTTCACGCACCCCTCCGCGGAGTGGGCCCTACGGGCCCCGACATCATGATGATCGGCATTCAGTCGGCGGCACTTACGACCCAAGGCCCGATGCGAGAGGGCATATCGCCCAGCGGAGGGTCGACAGAGGCCGAGCCCACCGCGATGGTTATGATATTGACCGTCCGAGTGGAAGAAGGACCATCGTTTCTGCTCCCGAGTGTTTCAGTCGAGCCATCCGTTCGGCTGACATCCCTCCCAACTTCCGATTGGCGACGGGAATTAGCAAGTTTACAGGAGAGTCCAAGCCAGAAACGTGGCTGGATGATTACCGAGTAGCACTCCAGATCGGAGGAGGAGACGACCATGTCGCTATGAAGCACCTCCCTCTAACGCTCGACGGCTCGGCACGAGCGTTGCTGAACCAGTTGGCCCCCTCAAGCATCTACAGCTGGGCGGATCTAGCCCGAGTGTTCATCAGGACCTTCGAAGGGACGTGCAAGCACCCTGCTGGCCTCATGGAACTCCAGCACTGCGTCCAGAAGCAGAATGAGCCCCTGCGTGATTTCATTCAGCGTTGGACAACCTTCTACCACACGGTAGAGAACGCCACATAGCATCAAGCAGTCTGCGCCTTCAAGGCAGGCGTGCGCTACAGAGATGTGTAACTGAAGTTTGGCCGAACAGGCGACATCTCCATGAGCAAGATGATGGAGATAGCAACACGCTATGCAAATGGAGAAGAAGAGGACCGCATCCAAAGCGGCAAACATAAAACAGTCGCCGATGGAGATGGGAATAACACTCGGAAGCAGAAGCAGAAAGCTCCATCTGCTCCGCAAGCAGAAGCTGCAGCCATAACCAATGCCAAGTTCAAGGGCAAAGGGAAGGCTCAGTTCACCCCCAAGAAGAAGTAGTTCAATAACCCCATCCTGGACCAACCATGTCCGGTTCATACGAAGATGGATGAAGAGGGCAACCCCATATATGCGAAGCATACCACTCGACAGTGTCGCCTCCTGATCCAGGGGTTCAGCTAAGGGCAACCGAGTGAGAAGGACAATGAACAGGATGAGGAGGATAAGGAGGGTCCGTTCCCCCACGTCCATGCAACACTGATGATTTTCGCTGACATTGAGAGCAAGAGTCGACTGAAGCTGGTGAACAGGGAGGTGAACATGGCCACCCCTACCAACCCCAAGTTCCTCAAATGGTCTCAGACTGCGATCACCTTTGACCAGTCGGACCATCCGGCACACGTACCCACCCCAGGAAGACAGGCTCTGGTCGTCGACCCGGTGGGGGAGGGACTCCGACTGCGCAAAGTCCTCATGGACGGCGGCAGTGGCTTGAACATCATGTACGCCGACACTCTCAAGGGGATGGGCATTCCGATGTCCAAACTCAGCGAGAGCAGCATGCAGTTCCATGGAGTCGTCCCTGGACGAAAGGCCAAGTCACTCGGCCAGATCGCGTTGGACGTCGTTTTCGGCTCCGACAAGAACTTTCGCAAGGAAAAGCTGACGTTCGAAGTGGTGGACTTCCAGAGCGCTTACCACGCAATTCTGGGCCGCCCAGCGTATGCGCGTTTCATTGCCCGTCCGTGTTACGTATACCTGAAGCTGAAGATGCCAGGCCCGAAAGGTGTGATCACCGCCGGAGAGTGTCTGCAGCAAGGATCAAGAATCGTCGACTAGCAGATGGCCGTCCTCGAGCTTGACGAGTACAAGAAAACAGTCGACCCCACTGACTTGATGCGTTCGAAGAAGCCAGCTTCGGAGTCTGCATTCCAGTCGGCGGGAGAGACGAAGAAGGTCAGCATCCACCCGACGGACGCCACTGCTGCCCCGACGAACATCTCCACCACCCTCGATCCTAAATAGGAAGCCGAGCTCACCCAATTCCTCCGTGAGAACTCGGACATCTTCGCATGGAAACCCTCTGACATGCCAGGTGCACCCAGGGAGTTGGCTGAGCACCGACTGCATGTGGATCCCACCGCTCGGCCTGTCCGAGAACACTTGCGTCGGTCCGCCGCGCACAAGAGGAAGGCAATCGGAGAAGAGGTGGCCAAGCTGTTGGCAGCCAACTTCATTAGCGATGTTCACCACTCCGAGTAGATCGCCAATGTTGTCATGGTGCCCAAGAAGGACAAGTCGCTCCGAATGTACATCGACTTCAAGCACCTCAATAAGGTCTGCCTGAAAGACCATTTTCCGCTCCCCCGCATCGATCAAATCGTCGATTCGACTGCGGGTTGCGAGCGTTTGTCATTTCTTGATGCCTACTCGGGCTATCATCAAATCCGTCCGTATGGCCCCGATGAATTAAAAACAGCCTTCATCAACCCATTCGGGTGCTTCTGCTACATCACTATGCCATTCGGTTTGAAGAATGCAGGAGCTACCTTTATGCGCATGATCCAAAAATGTCTCCTCGACCAGATCGGTCGGAATGTGGAGGCGTATATGGATGATATCGTAGTCAAGTCACACAAAGGTTTCGACCTGCTGACTGACTTGGCAGAAACATTCGCCAACCTTCGTAGGTACGATATCAAGCTCAACCCCTCCAAATGTTCATTCGGCGTTCCCAGCGGAAAGTTACTCTGTTTCTTCGTTTCCGAACGAGGGATCGATGTCAACCCCGAAAAGATCGGGACCATCGTCCGAATGGAGAGGCCAGTCAGAATAGACGATGTTCAACGGCTCACAGGTTGCCTAGCGGCTTTGAGGAGGTTCATCAGTCGACTCGGCGAGAAAGCAATTCCTCTTTATCGACTCATGAAGAAATCAGATACTTTCGAGTGGACAGACGAAGCCCGAGTCGCATTCGATGACCTCAAAGTCCTACTTTCCACCCAGCCGGTTCTTACTCCTCCGCTCAGTAAAGAGCCCCTTCTTCTGTATATCACGGCTACAAATCAAGTCGTCAGCACTGTTCTTACAATCGAACGAGAAGAAGAAGGCAAAGCATACAAAGTTCAGCGGCCAGTGTATTACATCTCCGAAGTCCTGACTCCTTCCAAGCAGAGGTATCCCCACTATCAAAAACTTATCTACGGGATTTACATGACTGCGAAGAAGGTGGCCCATTATTTCCAAGACCACTCGGTGTCTGTCGTTTCTAACGCTCCGTTGTCGGAAATCCTCCACAATCGAGACGCATCAGGCCGAGTGGCGAAGTGGGCAATGGAGATATTGTACTGCGATATCAAGTTCGAGGCCAAGAAAGCTATTAAGTCTCAAGCTCTAGCTGACTTCATAGCAGAATGGGTAGAACAACAGCAACCAACCCACATCTACTCGGCTCATTGGACAATGTTCTTCGATGGGTCCAAGATGTTGAATGGTTCCGGCGCTGGCGTTGTGATCATATCGCCAAAGAGCGACAAACTCAAGTATGTGCTGCAGATACACTTTGATTCCTCCAACAACGAGGCAGAGTATGAAGCTCTCCTCTACTGATTGCGCATGTCCATCTCACTCGGCGTCCGTCGCCTGATGGTCTACGGCGATTCTGATTTGGTGGTCAATCAAGTGATGAAGGAGTGGGACGTCAGGAAACCCACCATGACTACATACTGCAATGCGGTGAGGAAGCTCGAGAAGAAGTTTGAAGGTCTAGAACTCCACCATGTTCCGCGACTGAAGAACCAAGCAGTTGATGAGTTGGCAAAACTCAGATCCACTCGAAAACCAGTCCCGAGTGATGTCTGCCTCGAGCACCTCCACCTTCCCTCAGTCAAAGAAGATCCTTTCACAGAGGAACCAATACAACCAAAGAGCTCGACAGATCCGACTAAAGTTGACGTACCTGCTGTGGTTGATCTGATCATGGAGATTCTTGCTATCATCCCCGATTGGACTTTGCCGATCATTGCATATATCCTGAGGCAGGAATTACCAGAAGACGAAGTCCAGGCCAGGCAGATAGTCCGCAGGTCAAAGTCGTTCACTGTCATTGATGGCCAGTTGTACAAGGAAAGCATTTCAGGCGTTCTTCAACGATGCATCTCCCCAGAGGAGGGACAGTTAATCCTGGAAGATATTCACTTGGGAACCTGCGGTCATCACGCCTCTTCGAGAGCGATCGTTGCCAAAGCATTCAGAGCTGGTTTCTTCTGGTTGCAGGCAAACGAAATGGCTAAAGATATGGTCGACCGATGTGAAGGCTGTCAGTTCTACTCCAACAAGTCCCACAAGACAACATCTGCGTTGAAGACAATCCCTCTTGTGTGGCCGTTTGCAGTATGGGGATTAGATACAGTCGGTCCATTCAGGACAGGCCAAGGAGGATACACACATTTGTTGGTGGCAGTCGAATAGTTCACAAAATGGATTGAAGCCAAGCCCATCATAAAGCTCGACGCCCTAACAGCCATCAAGTTTGTCAGGGACATCATCTCCAGATTCGGTGTACCTCACAGCATAATCACGGACAACGGGACAAACTTTGATTCGGACAGATTCAAAGGTTTCTGTGCAAGCCAAGGTATCCGAGTGGATTTTGCTTCCGTGGCGAATCCTCAATCCAATGGACAAGCAGAGCGGGCGAATGGACTTATTCTGCAAGGTTTGAAGCCCCGACTCCTGCGAGAGGTGGGACATGCCACTGGTGCATGGGTCACCGGACTACCTTCAGTGCTTTGGGGTCTCCGCACAACCCCGAACAGATCTACCGGCCGATCACCGTTCTTCCTCGTTTACAGAGCAGAAGCAGTCCTTCCGAGTGACTTGCTTCACAATGCTCCACGAGTCGAACTCTTCTCCGAAACTGAAGCAGAACAAGCAAGGCAAGATGGAGTGGACCTTCTAGAGGAGGAGCGCGAGATGGCACTGACTCGCTCAACCATTTATCAACAAGATCTTTGCCACTTTCACGCACGCCACGTCAGGAGTCGCACGTTCCAAGAAAGCGACCTGGTGCTCCGAGTGGATCAGCAAAGACCTCACAAGTTGGCTCCTGCCTGGGAAGGACCCTTCATCAACTCCAAGGTGCTGAACAACGAAGCATACAGACTCTACAACATCGACAGGGATACAGACGAGCCGCGAGCATGGAACGGAGATCTCCTGAAGCGCTTCTACACGTGACCGTCGCCTGAAGCGATGTAAAGAACAAGTATTGATGAAATAATATAAAGCAGATTGAGCTTTTGCAGATTCAGAATTCTTCCGCGGTCACAGACTCCGGTCTCAAAAAAAAACTTAGCTGCGATCCAGAATCGCCTAAGTTCTAACTTTCTTCGAGTGTCCACTTAACGTCACACTCGGGGACTTAGCTGCGATCCAGAATCGCCTAAGTACTAACTTTCTCCGAGTGTGCACTAAACGTCGCACTCGGGGACTTAGCTGCGATCCGGAATCGCCTAAGTACTAACTTTCTCCGAGTGTGCACTAAACGTCGCACTTGGGGACTTAGCTGCGATCCAGAATTGCCTAAGTACTAACTTTCTCCGAGTGTGCACTAAACATCGCACTCGGAGACTTAGCTGCGATCTAGAATCGCCTAAGTACTAACTTTCTCCGAGTGTGCACTAAACGTCGCACTCGGGGACTTAGCTGCGATCCAGAATCGCCTAAGTACTAACTTTCTCCGAGTGTGCACTAAACGTCGCACTCGGGGACTTAGCTGTGATCCAGAATCGCCTAAGTACTAACTTTCTCCGAGTCTGCACTAAACGTCGCACTCGGGGACTTAGCTGCGATCCAGAATCGCCTAAGTACTAACTTTCTCCAAGTGTGGACTAAACGTCGCACTCGGTGACTTAGCTGCGATCCAGAATCGCCTAAGTACTAACTTCCTCCGAGTGTGCACTAAACGTCGCACTCGGCGACTTAGCTGCAATCCAGAATCGCCTAAGTACTAACTTTCTCCGAGTGTGCACTAAACGTCGCACTCGGGGACTTAGCTGCGATCCAGAATCGCCTAAGTACTAACTTTCTCCGAATGTGCACTAAACGTCGCACTCGGGGACTTAGTTGCGATCCAGAATCGCCTTAGTACTAACTTCCTCCGAGTGCGCACTGAACGTCGCACTCGGGGACTTAGCTGCGATCCAGAATCACCTAAGTAATAACTTTCTCCGAGCATGCACTGAACGTCGCACTCAGGGACTTAGCTGCGATCAAGAATCGCCTAAGTAATAACTTTCTCCGGGCGTGCACTACTCGTCACACTCGAAGACTTAACTACGATCAAGAATCGCTGAAATGGGAAAGCTTCCCGCGACTGTATCCTACAGATACACTCGGGGACTCAGCAGACCCTCATTGACGCTCATGTGGATGTCAAGACCACTGACGATTACATGAGTAGCATACCCTCATTGAGGCTCATGTGGATGTCAAGACAACTGAAAATTACATGAGTAACAACTCGCTCCGAGTGCAGCATGTCCGTCGCACTCGAAGACTTAGCCGCGATCATGAATCGCCTAAGTACTCTATTACCTTCGAGTGTATCCTACAGATCCACTCGGGGACTCAGTAGACCCTCATTGAGGCTCATGTGGATGTCAAGACAACTGAAAATTACATGAGTAGCAGACCCTCATTGAGGCTCATGTGGATGTCAAGACAACTGACATGGGTAACAACTCGCTCCGAGTGCGGCATATCTGTCGCACTCGAAGACTTAGCCGCAATCATGAATCGCCTAAGTACTCAATTACCCTCGAGTGTATCCTACAGATCCACTCGGTGACTTGGCAGACCCTCAGAGAGGTTCACACAGAAGTCAAGGAAATTGCCAATTACATGCTTCGCATGTTTGCCATTGGCTTAACCAAGAAACGCCAAACAAAACTCGAGCCAAAATTGCAACAGAGGAGCAAACGATTTGATTCAAATTCGAAGTTCACCTAAAGATGGTTCACTCGGTGCGGATCAAGCTTACCCGCACCGAACCAAGAATGTGACGGCCAATAGATGTGGCCAAGGTTTCTTACAACCAACACTCGGCATACCGAGGTAAAAGTTTTCTTACGCGTCGTCCGGATTGGCGCCACGACTGGAGGGCTCCACGAATGTGTCCAAGTCGATCCCGTCGGCGATGCGGGTGAAACTCTCAAGGAAGGTTTCCATGAAGTCTTTGAATCGAAGTTTCTTCGTGTTGGCGACCTTCAACGCTTTCAGCTTCTCCTCGCGCACCTCCTTGCAATGCACTCAGACCAGGGACAGAGCAACGTCTGCACCACAGCGAGCCGCAGATTTCTTCCATGACTGCACCCGGTTTGGGACCTCCTCCAGTCGAGTCATCAAGTTTTCCATCTCATGCCGCGACTCATCTTCCGGCCAAAGCTCCTTGTCAATCCGGCCGACGACTTCTCTCGGTCGACCGATGAAAGGACCAACTTTGCCCACGTGAATGTGCGCTGCGAGCAGATCTCGATTGGCGTCCTCGCCGAGTGGAATGTTCTCGCGAATCGACCGCTCCACGTCAGCTGCTTCACCTTCATCATCCATGCAAAAATCTGCAAACACAGGACAAGCAAACAATAAGCACCGAGTGTAACACACGTACCACAAGCACTCGGAAAAACAGGACTTACCACCCAGACGCGTCATCATCTGCCGAGCCCAGTCACTGACGTATTTCTCTAGCGCTATACACCGCTTGTTCAGCACATTCATTTGCCCCATCAGATCAGACCTTTGCGCCTTCATCTTCTCAACTTCAGCAGTCAGTGCCTTGTTCGCTTCACGAGCCTGCTCCAACGACTTCTCTCGTTCCACCAGAACCTCCTTCATACCAGCCATTGGAATCAGTGCCGCATCCAACTCACGGGCAAACTGAACCTTTTCCGCCCTAAGAGTCTCGTATGCTGTCCCCATCTCACAAGTTTTCTGCTAGCCTGCAACAAGAGGCGATCAGACAAATCCAACACTAAAAAGTCTAAGTTCTTCAGACCCCTGCCGACGCAAGCAGTCGGTAGCGGTCTCGGGGACTACACCCAGTGGTTTCACTGAGAGTGACCCCACTGGCATGAAACTCAAACAGGTCCGCCCTATTGAGATACATGACAACACCTATGCCTACAATGCTAATACTACCCTACCTGAGTAAAATTACTCTCGGGGACTCTTACAGTAGGTGCACTCCGAGTGCCCCAACTGTTAGCAGTCGACCATATTATTTACGGATCTGGCCAAGTCAAAGACAATATGCATAAAGACAACTGCTGGTGCAAGCACTCGACAGAAGTCTCGGAGACTACACCCACTGGGTTCACTCAGAGTGAACCCATTGCAAACATCATATGGTATCCGAGCACACCCAGTGGGTTACAAGAGAAAAGTAAATACTTACTAGCCCACTTACTCGGATATCGTCCCGCAGCTCCAAGCTCTGCTGGTACAAGGATGCGATTGAGTCGTACGCTTTCTTGGCTTCTCCCGCCATCAGCTCCGCCTACACCATGGCCCCCTTGGCCGCTCCCACCTGATCCTCTAGGAGGCGCTGGATGTTGAACTCGACATTCGACGGGCCTGGCATCGTTGGAAGCTCCTTGGGCATCCCAAGGCCCGGTCCAGTCGGTTCAGCAGCCACCAGCGCCTCCTCAGTTGGCGGCACATCTGCGGCGAGAGCAGTAACTGGCGGGACAGCCTCAAGAACAGGCTCCGCAGCTTGCTCAGGTCTCCCCTGGTCACCCTCATCCACATAAATCACCCTGCCAGA
Organism: Hordeum vulgare subsp. vulgare; assembly: GCF_904849725.1. Taxonomy (NCBI): domain Eukaryota; kingdom Viridiplantae; phylum Streptophyta; class Magnoliopsida; order Poales; family Poaceae; genus Hordeum; species Hordeum vulgare. The sequence continues at coordinate 261,365,141 of NC_058519.1, read as the reverse complement.
CCGAACGGCGCGAGATCTCAGAAAAAGAAAGGGGCAAGACCGAAGACAGAATTCGCGATGCGATAATATAAAACTTTCGGAATCGCTACAACGCACCTGGCTGGGACGAGACGACGTTGTCCACATCCATGGGATCATCCTCCTGGCGCGCCGGAGAGGTGGCAGAGGTGGCAACCCTGTCGAGTGAAATTCATTCGACCATCAAACAGGAGTTCAATCGAATATCAGAAGAAGAACAATGCACTTATTTTGAGGTGACGGGAACAGTGACCCTCATCCGCGGCAAAGCAGTCTGAGGTTTAGATCCGCTCGGTTTAGCCACCTTGGAAGGCTAACCCGCAGGCTTAGCAGCAACGTCCCTGGTCCTCTTGGTGCTCCGAGCACTCGGGACCACGGGAGCAGTGGGCGGAGCACTCGAGGATGCTGGAGGGGCCGAGGGAACTGTAGGTTCATGTCGGCGCTTGGTTCGGTGCTCCGGCAGCGGGGGCGGTGAGTCCTGCTCTGCGTCTTCCTCCTCCTCCTCACTAGACTCTTCCTCCGTTTCCCCGCTGTCGGAGACATAATCGGCGCTCTCCACGCTGCCCTCCTGGCTGCCCTCCTCCTCCTCCTCGACCAGGTTCCCGTTCGAGACAGGAGAAAACCAGTTGGTCCACTCCTGCATAGAATACAGTCGCCGACATCAGACGCCAGGCAGAGATTCAAGGAAGCAATAAAACTAAGACAGATACATGCACTCAACAAATGGTACTCACCTGGTTTGGAGGAGGATTGTCCGCGCAGAAAGCCCTCACTCGCCGAGACCCTCTGGGGTTCTCACAGGCGCCTGTGACATGGAGCACCCACGACGCCACCTTCTCCTCGGTCACGCCCAAGACGTTGGTCCGAGTGGAGTCTTCGGGCCCCGTGTAGTGCCACATGGCGTGGTCGCGAGCCTGCAGTGGTTGTATGCGCCAACCGAGGAAAATCTCCAGCAAATCTATGCCGATGACTCCCCTCCTGACGACATCTACGAGTGCGCTGACCAGAGGCTGGATGTCGACCTTCTCCGCCTTCGTGAGTGCAAGCTGCTTAGGCGGAGCGGGTCGACCTAAGCTAAAGGGAGGCAGCCCTGTCGTGCCATTCGGGCAGTCAATGTCCTGGCAATAGAACCACGTCGACTGCCAGTTCCTAACCGACTCACTCAGCTGAAGGTCAGGATAACTACTCCTACTCTTCTTCTGGAAACCTAAGCCTCCGCAGAGCTGGAGAAGGTGTGTCTTATCATCCGACTGGTGAAGTCGTTTGATAGTTTGGGATCTAGCAGAGAAAATATGTTTGAACAGCCCCCAATGGGGAGGACAACCGATGAAGCACTCGCAAAGGACTATGAAAGCAGAGAGATGAGCTATAGCATTCGGGGGAAAGTGGTGAAGCTGCGCCCTGGAGTAGTTCATAATGCCTTTGAAGAAAGGAAGCGGGGGCAGAGAGAAACCTCGATATACGTGGCTGAGCAGCAGGACGCGCTCCCCCTCCTAGGGCGCCGGCTCGATCTCATTCTCCGCCGGCAGCCTCCACGACTTGTGCACGATCATCCCGTGCTCCACCAGCTACAGTAGATCCCCTCCATCACCGTGGAGGGGAGGAAGTCCCCCTGGATCCACCACGCCGGCAACGCTCGCTGCCGCCGCTGAGCAGGAGCCGCCACCTTCCCCTTCTTCTTCTTCGCCTCCAGCTTGCTGGTCTGTCCCTTGGTCATGGCGGAAGCTGCGGGTCCACGAAGGAGAAGGAAAACGAGGAAGCTTGGGTGCGCAGGGGAAGGCGAGAGGAATGGAGCAAGCAAAGGCAAGAGATCCGGCGAGCGTAACGAGAAAACCCTCGCCACTGGGTTTAAGTAAGGTTCCGACTGTGTCACTGGCAGGTGGCCCCGAAACCTTATCCCCTGACCAACCGCGGCGATATGAGTGGAGAAGATGAAGGCGCGAGAATCGAGGCATCAGGCACTACTCGAGTGCGATGGCGTCATCCCCGCTGAGCGCGCGGTAACCGAAATTTGAGGATCCTGGAAAATCCGCCGCTGTTAGTTGACTGGTCGCGTCAAGAGATACCATGGAAGCACTCGGTTTCCGACAGTTTATTCCACAAAGAATTGCACTGGGATCGTTGGTCAGAAAAGATAAAATGGATCAAGGCAAGCAACGCCAAAGTCACATCCGTTCCAGTCGGATCCAAACTTCAAGCATCGCTTCGTCGTTCCAACCCCAATCCATTCGGGGACTAATGATGGGGTCATAGTCCTAGGGTAGGGTCATAAGCCTGCCTTGTAGGTCCAACCCAAGGACTACCCCTCATAAGGGATAAGACCCTTAGTCAGTTCCGACTGAACTAAGGAGTTCCCTCCATCCAGTTGGTAACATATCCTCGACCGTCCAGTCGGAGATTAGCATTCGGAGTTTATGAAACTAACTGACTGGATTCCACTCTGTGCATCGTAACCCCCCTGGAGGGAAACGGTCATACGTTTCCATGTGCCTTTATTAGCATTTAAGAAGAAACTTACCTGTAACGTAGGCATTTATTCGCCACTACTCCACCCTTGTGCACCGAACCTATGTGGAGGGCAGCGCACTCTATATAAGCCACCCTCCCCCACTGGTGCAGGAGTTAGCAATTCACTGTATTGGATATTCCACTCGACAACAATCTCCCTGAGCACTGAGACGTAGGGCTATTACCTCCACCGCAGAGGGGCCTGAACTCATACAACCTCGCCGTAGCTAAGGCTCTGCCCATCCCTTTCGTACCCTACACATCTACTGTCAGGCTTATACCCACGACACCACCCCTTCGGATGTGGGTGATGAAGAAATTGAACTAATCACTTCTTCAGGTCAGGTCACCAGATGAAAATCATCATCTGAAGAATTTGCTGGACACCTAAGGAAAATGCTTGATTGGACGCAAGCTAATGTTGATCAAATGATAACATTTCATACGTCCTCAAATTTACTGTTTATGATGAAATTCATATTTGATGAAATTGATATCACATTCTTCAAGTCTGAAGTATATGAGATAGTAAGCTGTACTAATTCATCTGCAGGATGACAAACCTAAGAGTACTGAGTGGGTTCTTGATAGTGGTTGCACACACCACATGACTAGTGACAAAAGCTTGCTGATGATTATGCCACTGACTCCATCACCACTGAAGCAAATCACTTATGCTGAGAAAGGTAAAAGCAAGGTATTGGGACTTGTTAAAGTGGCTACTTCCAAGGACAGACACATGGATAAAGTGATGCTTGTTGAATCCCTTAGGATTAACCTCATGTCAGTCTCAATGCTTTGTGATCTTGATATGGTTGTTATCTTTGGAAAAATATATATGTGTTGTCATCATGGAATCTGACAGATCCAAATTCTTCGAAGGTGTTTGGAGAGGAGATTTTTACATTGTTGATTTTCCAAAGGTCCTCAATCAACCACATGCCTACAAGAAAAAACCTCACAAGGCTCGCTATGGCATCGAAGACTTGGTCATGTAGGCATGAGGAATTTGCACACGCTGGCGAAGAAGAAACATGTCATAGGCATCGAATCAGTCCAATTCCTCAACGACCACCTCTGCGGTGCTTGTGAGTGTGAAAAAATGACCAGATCCAAGCACCCCTCGAAGACCATCATCACTACTACTCGACCGTTTGTATTGCTTCACATGGATCTATTTGGACCAAGTCATTATGCCACTCTAACAAATGCAACATCTTTATATGGCTTTGTCATAGTTGATGATTATTCTATATATACATGGGTGCGTATCATTCTGTATAAAACTGAAGTGCAGGAAGTCTTCAAACAATTTTTCTCAAGGGCCTCGACAAACTTCAACGTCAAAATCAAACACATCAGGAGTGATAATGAGACAGAATTCAAAAACACTGGTTTTGATGATTATCTTGATGAACTTGGTATTACTCACGGATTGTCTGCTCCTTATACTCCTCAAGAGAATGGCGTCATAGAAAGAAAGAACGGGACTCTGGTTGAGATGGCATGAACCATGCTTGAAGAATATCACACTCCTCGTTGTTTTTGGCTTGAAGCAATCAACACTGCTTGCCATATCATCAACAAGGTATATCTTCACAAATTCCTCAAGAAAACTTCATATGAACTCCTCACTGACAAGGAACCCAATGTAAGTTATTTCAAAGTCTTCGGTGCAAAATGCTGGATTAGAGATCTTCACCATAGCGCAAAATTTGCACCTAAAGCACAAGAAGGCTTTATGCTCGGTTACGGAAAGGACTCTCACACCTACAGAGTCTTCGACAACTATCACAATAAGGTTGTTGAAACTGTAGACGTGCGGTTCGATGAAACTAATTGCTGACAAAGTGAGCAATTCCATCCTGAACTAGATAAATTATCTCTTGAGGAAGCAATCAAGTTCAAAGCTAATGAAGACATTGTTCCTACTAAAGAAATTGCTGAAGAAAACATTCCCAGCACTAATGAAAATCAAGAAGATGCTCCTGAGGAAATTTCTCCAGAACAAATTCCTTAGCCCAGACGAAATCCTCAACCAACTCATCCGAGGATTGAAAATGAAGTAGAACTTGATAAAATCCTCGATGACATCAACGCGCCAAGTCCTCTCACTCGCTCAAAAGCTTCACACTTAGTTAACTTTTGTGGGCATTCTTCTTTTGTGTCTATCACAAAACCTTCAAAAGTCGTTGAGGCTCTCATGGAACCTGTGTGGATTCAAGCCATGCAAGATAAACTTCTTCAATTCAAGCTAAATGACGTGTGGGAGCTCATCAAACGACCAAACCCTCGCAAGCACAATATCATCGGCACCAAGTGGATTTTCCGAAACAAGCACGATGAGGATGGTCAAGTGGCGAGGAATAAGGCACGACTGGTAGCCCAAGGCTACACACAAGTTGAAGGAATTGATTTCGATGAAACTTTTGCACCAGTTGCTAGACTTGAAGTTATCTGAATTCTACTTGCTTATGCTAATCATCATAACATTACTTTATATCAAATGGATGTGAAAAGTGCATTCCTCAATGGTAAGCTTGAGGAAGAAGTATATGTTGCTCAGCCTCCAGGTTTTGAGGATCCGAAGAATCCAGATAAAGTCTTCAGACTCAAAAAGGCACTCTATGGCCTCAAGCAAGCCCCTCTGGCGTGGTATGATACATTGAAGGAATTCCTCATGAAGAAAGGCTTCAAACCTGGTTCACTCGATCCAACTCCTTTCACAAAATCCTATGACAATGAACTATTTGTGTGCCAAATATATGTCAATGATATCATATTTGGGTGTACTGGCAACCGTTACGGTGATGAATTTGCTTACATGATGAGTGAACAATATGAGATGTCTATGATGGGGGAGCTTAAATTCTTCTTAGGTCTTCAAATTCGTCAACAACGCAATAGCATCTTCATATCACAGGAGAAATACTTCAAGGATGTTCTGAGGAAATTTGACATGCATTAATGCAAAGATGCCAAGACTCCCATGCCGACCAACGGCCACCTCTGCATTGACGAAAATGGTAAAGATTTTGATCAACAGGTATATCGCTCGATGATTGGCTCTTTATTGTATCTATGTGCATCTAGGCCAGATATAATGCTCGTGTTTGCATGTGTGCATGTTTTCAAGCAAAATCTAAGGAACCACACCGTAAGGCTGTGAAACATATTCTTCAATACTCAGCTCACACACCAACACTAGGATTATGGTATCCCATGGGCTCAAATCTTCATCTTGTGGGATATTCTGATTCTGACTATGCTGGTGAACGTGTGGATCGCAAGTAAACCTCTGGCACTTGTCATTTCCTTGGAAAATCATAAGTCTGTTGGTCCTCAAAGAAGCAAACTGTGTTTCTCTCTCCACTGCCGAAGCTGAGTACATTGCTGTTGGATCCTGTTGTGTTCAATTGCTATGGATGAAGCAAACCCTCAAGGACTACGACATCAACATGAAGAATGTGCCTCTCTACTGCGACAATGAGAGTGCTATCAAGATTGCATACAACCCAGTACAACAATCAAAGACTAGGCACATCCAGATACGTCATCATTTTCTTCGGGACCATGTCCTCAAGGGCAATATCATCATCGACCATGCGAAGACTGACGATCAACTAGCAGATATTTGCACTAAGCCCTTCACTACAGGAATTAGCTTCTTTGCCATCTGCCATCACAGACAGCAAAGAGTAAATCCCGGATGGCAAAGAGAATATCACAGACGACAAAGAATCTCACGGCCGGCAAAATTTCTGCGTCAGCCTATGACTGCTTCGTAGCTTCTTTGCCGTCTGTCTCCCCAAAACGGACGACAAAGAGCTTTGCCGTCAGCTTTTCATAGGAGCAGTCGGCAAAGTGGTCAAGACGGCAGCCGACAGGCGTTGCCTCCATTAGGGGCTAACGGAGGCTTTTCCGTGTGCCTCCCCCCTCTTCTTTGTCGTCTGCCTCCCCCCTCTTCTTTGCCGTCTGCCTCCCCCCTCTTTTGTGTCGTCTGCCTCCCCTCTCCTCTTCTTTGCCGTCAGCCTCCACCTCCTCCACCCCTCCTCTGTGCCCTCTTCTTTGTTGTCTGCCCCCCTTGGAAGCAGACGGCAAAGATACTATATGGCCAGCTGCTACTGCCCAGGTTGCACAGCTGGGCGCCACGTGGCACCTTTGTCGTCGGCCAACTGACGGCAAAGAGCCTATATTGTCACATTTTTGTTTATTTTTTCTATTTCACAGCACATATACATATAATTCACAGCACATATATGATAAATAGGTCACAACACATATATGCTATACATATAAAGCTCATCAACGCCATTTGTTCACCAACTTACATCCCATATATCAAAAGAACCAACACATACAAAGTTTCATCCATATATACATACATATAGTTGCACATATATTGTTCATCCATATATACATATACATATAGTTCCACATTGTTCATCAACTCAAATAAAAACGGAAACTAAAGCACTCTAATGCCAGCTTCCATGCATGTAGTACATCCAATCTGCAAAAATGGGAATAAGAAAGTCAGAAGAAGAACAACAACAACATATATATGACAATTAAGCTAAATTGAAGAAGAAAAAGAAGAAGGAAGAAGAGAACATGGAGGAGGAGGAGGAGGAGGAGGGGAAGGGGAAGGAGAAGGAGAAGGATGAGGGGAAGAATAAAAAAGAAGAGAAGAAGAAGGAGAAGAAGGAGGAGAAGAAGGAGGAGAAGAAGGAGGAGAGAAGAAGAAGGAGAAGAAGGAGAAGAAGGAGGGCTCCTTCTCCTTCTTCTCATCCTTCTCCTTCTTCTTATCTTCTTCTCCTCCTCCTTCTTCTTCTTCTCCTTCTCCTCCTCCTTCTCTTCTTCTTCTCTTCTTTTCATTTCTCCTCATCTCCTCTTCTTGGAGCTAAATTAGCTAACTATGTCTTTTTGGAGCTAAATGGGCTAATTATGTCATTATAGAGGAAAACAAGCTAAGTATATAATATTAATGAGCTAACCAAGGTTATTATGCCATTTTGAGCTTCTAATGTCTTTTAAGAGCTAAATTGGCTAATTATGTCATTGTTGGGGAAATTAACGCAAGGAGAATATGAAAGAGGAGAAGAAAGAGGGGGAGGAGGAGAAGAAGAAGAAATAAAGAATAAGGAGGAGAAGGACTAGAAGGTCCTTGGCCTTCTCCTCCTTCTCCTCCTCCTCGTCCTCCTCCTCCTTCTTCTCTTCTTCTTCTTCTTCTTTCTTTTCATTTTTCCTATTCATTCTCCTCTTCTCCTCTTCTTGGTGCTAAATTATCTAACTATGTATTTTTGGAGCTAAATGGGCTAATTATCCCATTTTAGAGGAAAACAAGCTAAGTATATAATATTAATGAGCTAACCAAGGTTCTTATGCCATTTTGAGGTTATTATGGCATTTTGGAGCTAAATTGGCTAATTATGTCATTGTTGGGGAAATTAAGGCAAGGAGAATATGAAATAGGAGAAGAAAGAGGAGGAGGAGGAGGAGAAGAAGAAGAAATAAAGAAGGAGGAGGGGGAGGAGGAGAAGGACTAGAAGGTCCTTGGCCTTCTCCTCCTCCTCCTCCTCCTCCTCCTTCTCCTTCTTCTCTTCTTCTTCTTCTTCTTCTTTCTTTTCATTTTTCCTATTTCTTCTCCTCTTCTTGGAGCTAAATCAGCTAACTATGTCTTTTTGGAGCTAAATGGGCTAATTATCTCATTTTAGAGGAAAACAAGCTAAGTATATAATATTAATGAGCTAACCAAGGTTCTTATGCCATTTTGAGGTTATTATGGCATTTTGGAGCTAAATTGGCTAATTATGTCATTGTTGGGGAAATTAAGGCAAGGAGAATATGAAATAGGAGAAGAAAGAGGAGGAGGAGGAGGAGAAGAAGAAGAAATAAAGAAGGAGGAGGGGGAGGAGGAGAAGGACTAGAAGGTCCTTGGCCTTCTCCTCCTCCTCCTCCTCCTCCTCCTTCTCCTTCTTCTCTTCTTCTTCTTCTTCTTCTTTCTTTTCATTTTTCCTATTTCTTCTCCTCTTCTTGGAGCTAAATCAGCTAACTATGTCTTTTTGGAGCTAAATGGGCTAATTATCTCATTTTAGAGGAAAACAAGCTAAGTATATAATATTAATGAGCTAACCAAGGTTCTTATGCCATTTTGAGCTTATTATGGCATTTTGGAGCTAAATGGCCTAATTATGTCATTGTTGGGGAAATTAAGGCAAGGAGAATATGAAAGAGGAGAAGAAAGAGGAGTAGGAGGAGAAGAATAAGAAATAAAGAAGAATGAGGAGAAGGAGGAGGAGGAGGAGAAGGACTAGAAGGTCCTTGGCCTTCTCCTCCTTCTCCTCCTCCTCCTACTACTTCTTCTCTTCTTCTTCTTCTTCTTTCTTTTCATTTTTCCTATTTCTTCTCCTCTTCTCCTCTTCTTGGAGCTAAATTAGCTAACTATGTCTTTTTGGAGCTAAATGGGCTAATTATGTCATTGTTGGGGAAATTAAGGCAAGGAGAATATGAAAGAGGAGAAGAGAAACATACCGGAGTGGTCATCAAGGAGGAGAAACACCTGGAGAAGGGTCGTGCGATGCCGCTCGGGAGTTATTCTGCAGAATAGATATTTTGCAATGTCTCAGTTAGCATGATGACACTCAATTATTAATACTATTTTATAATGAAACTCAACATGCCAATCGAAGAGAAGACGGGCATCGGTGGAGGGACTTGACCGCTATTCTTGCATCGACCGTGAAGAGTGGGTCCTATTAGTTAGTAATGAAACAGACATTACACACATGATTTGGCTAATGTGAAAAAACTTACCACAAAAAGCTCGTACAGGGCCCGTTGACCCGCCTCATTCCGGGACCTCTCCTCCTCAATCAATTGTGTCGTGGTCTGGTCCCTCTCATCAAGAGCAACCTGACTTGCCAATCTCTCTTTCTCAAGAGCAACCTAGCTTGCCAATCTCTCTTTCTCAAGAGCAGCCTGGTCTGCCAATCTCTCTTTCTGAAGAGTAGCCTGAAACACCATTCCTCATTACCACAATAATGATCTATGGTGACACACATAATGAAATGGATCAAAGTGTTCTTAGTCTGTACAACTAACCTCGATGGCAAGATCGACTGGCCGTGGACGACGCATTATGTCAGGACAGCTGCTCGACTAGCGCGCCTTGATCTCTCGGAGAGTGAGTGGACAACGTATTATCCCATCTCCAATGGCTATCGAGCCATGGGGCCTCCCGCCACCAGATATCATCACCAGCTCTGGATCCAAAAGTTCCTAGCTAGGGTTTAAGGTATCCCCTTTGGTAGCCTTCCCCGCGTCCCTATATGCCACGAGCTTCTAGTGGGATGATATGTTGGTGAAATTATTGGGATCATCCACGTCAGACTTAGAGAAAGCCTTCGCCTTCTTGTACGAGGCAGTATGGGCCATGCCATAAAGGTCGTACAAGTGTGGCATCTCCGTCTTATTGTGATGCGCCTAAAAGAGAGGAACAAAATATTAGCATGAAGAATGAATTGCATGAATCATGAAGAAAATCACATACCCAGTTTCGTCTGAACTGAAGTAAGTTGGCGCTGCCTTGATGGTGTGGCACACCAACCATTTGGCTACGCCGATCCGTCGCATTCTCGTGGACGGCTTGCCAGCTGCCTGTGCACCACTCATCAACCAACGCCTCCCAACAATCCATCTTATCCGCACACCATCTCGGGGGCACCTGTATGTTATTAGAAAGAATTTTGAGCGCTACGCCTATGAATGAAATCAAGAAAACGACGTAGAAGGACTTAAGAATAGGTAATTACCTTCATGTATTGCTCCTTCTTCAGAAACTTTCCGCGGCAATCCTTCTTCTGCTTCTTAATACCACGCGTGGCGTAGTAATCTCAAATAGCCTGCGGCCAAGCCTCGTGGCGTAAGTTCTGTAGTAACCGCCTACACTCGGCCTCGAGAACCCTGGCCGCCTCCTCCTCATATCCATCCTCACACCTATAGAAGGTCTGCAATCAAACGTGAATACACCGATTAGTACAATAGTTAGCTATATTGTTAATTTTAGATTCTGTAAAAGGATAATTTACCCAAAAGCTCTTGATCACCATCTTGGCCCTCGTGTGGCACAAGACACCATTTATAATCTCCTCCGGCGGGGCCTGCGCAGCCTTGTAGTGCTCCTAGGAAAATCCTAGTGTAGGAACCTGACCCTCACCAGGCAACGTGACAAACCCCGGGAAATTTGTCCGGCGAAGCACACCAAGGACGGAGTTCGGCCTGCGGACTCCAAGAGGTTATACCCATCCCCTGCAGTATGATAAGGTCAATGCTTTAGATATTTGAACAAACTTGAAGGAAAAATCTAAAAAAAGAATAAATGTACTAACCTATCTCCTTTAGGTTTAATCACCGGCCTCTACTCGCGGGTAGCCGACACGACAGGGAGATGTGTACTACCACACTTGTACACGGTGGCCCCGTCCACCTGCACATCGCCCTCACTATCCGTAAGCTCATCCCTGCCATCCCCGCCCCTTGAGCCACCCGGACTCTCGGGCCAATCCGGCAACTCGGTCCAATCCGGCCAGGCCTCCCATCCGGGCCTCTCCACGTCGGGTGAAGCCTTCGGAACCGTAGTCTCGTGGGCCGAATGCACCTCGACCCGAGGCTGCTCCTAGACCGGAGTCTCATGGGACGAATGCCCGTCAACACCAAGCTCCTGGAACGGAGTCCCCGTAGCCTCCTCCGCAAACGGGTCGACCATAATAGTCCTATGCTCGGGTGAATGAGCTGGTGGTGGTGGCGAGGACGGCTCAGCAGTCCTCCTGGATCTTCCGTGGCCACCACCTCTCCCTGTACCCTTCCCCTGCTTCCCTACCCGACCAGCACCACTCCCAGTGGGCAATGCCGCCGACAAAGAAGAACCCACGGGTGGTGTCGACAGATTGTCTGCCAAGGCTCTAGGGAGAGTTAGGGGTGGAAGGGAAGTACCACCCCTCGTGCCGGGCGCGTGGGAAGAACCCGTCGAGCGATCTGGACCAGAGCCCACCATATTTCAACACCTGGTGACCAGCCATGATAAAGATTAAAAGAAATTAGTACAACATAAAAAAATTGAATAACTGGCATGAATAATAATATGTACATGAATAATAAAGATTAAAATATATATAATTTAAGTTGTGAATCTTACAAACTAATAATCATCATCAATAAATGCATCATCATCATCACTATCACGCATGTCTTCATGAATGACGTGCTCGTCGGGTTCAATGGCGTGAAGTTGTGAAAGGCCTTCCTTTAATCGTTTAAGCATTGACAGGTCCTCCGCATCAGTAACCTCTACGAGTTCGAGGTCTTCTGGTTCTGGCTCAAGGCTGGAGTCGGATTCATTGTCGCTGTCTACTTCCATGTTCTTGGGTGAAGCACGGCGGTTCTTGAAAAGTTTCTTGGAAAGACGTGTTTCTTGGAAGAATTCTCCATCATATGTGTCTGGGTTAATGTGAGGTTCATAATCCTGTTCATTTGGGAGAGGTGGTCTGACATGTGGCGGCACTTCATAAACAACATACTGACCTTCCAGATTCTTATCCGTTTGGCATGACCACGGTAGATAGAAAACTTGGGTCGCCTCTTGAGCCGTAATATAGACATCGGGAACATCTAAATGGGTGTTTGGATTGATTTCGGCTAGTCCTATATGTTCATGAGTCCTTCTAGTCTTCTTCGGCTAGAACCAATAACATTTGAAGACTACGACGTTCGGTGGGTTTTCACCATAGAATTGAAGTTCATAAATTGCTTAAACTCTTCCATAATACTCGATAACACCTTCGCCGATAGCAGAGACACCACAATTTGTAGATTTCCGGTCGGGCATAGATAGCTCTTTGCCAAAGGTACGAAAGAGATACCCGTTGATGTTGTATTTCTCAAATGAACGGACATTATAGTCAAAACCATTAGCGACTTGTCTCAACTGGGCGTCCATAGACTCTGAATTAGCCTACAAGTTTAATACGAAACGATTGTTCCATTAGCCGCAAGTTAGACCAAGAAATGAAATGGTCCATTATTGATAATTACCGTTTGTTCGAACCAATAGATGAAACCGGGATAGCCGCCTCCTGTCTTTGACAGAACCGCATACTCTTCGACGGAATCATTTTCGATCACCGCTCCATCCGAGAATTTGGCGATGTAATGGCTGTTTGAAATATCCAGGAATAAGAGTAGTTCAAATGAATTAGAAGTTATGGGAAAATGTGTCGAGAACTCACTCGATGTACGGCCGCACTTCTGTTAGGTTGTTGAAGATATACAACGAAATGTTCCGCCATTCTTCGACATCCAACGTTATTGGTTTCGAAGCACCGGCTGGTGCGAGCTTCCCTTTGAATACGCTGAGGTTGGACCCACCTTTTTTAGGGTCTGCATCATTGTGCCTAGGCTTCGGATTATGCAAATGATGATTTTTGGCTTCGCAGTGTGCTGTCACAAAGTTTGCCACCTCCTCAGTAATGAATGCCTCAGCCATCGATGCATCAATTCTACGCTTATTTTTACATTTAGCTCGAAGGGTCTTCTGCATCCTCTCAGTTGCATAGCACCAACGATCTTGCACGGGCCCACCCAATCCTGCCTCGATCGGTAGATGTAAAATCAAATGCTGCATTGGATTAAACAAGCCCGGTGGAAAGATCTTCTCTAACTTGCACAACAACTCTGGTCCAAACTCCTCCATGTCTTCTACCACGCCAGGCGACAATTCTTTCGCACAAAGAACACGGAAGAAATAGCTCAGCTCCGCCAGTACTGGCCATTCATCCTCAGGAATAAAGCCACATAACATCACCGGCATTACCCGCTCTAGCCATATGTGCCAATCATGACTCTTGAACCAAAGATTTTTAATTTTTCAAGACTCGCTCCCCTCTTTAGGTTCCCTGCATACCCATCGGGGAACATCAAGTGCAGTTTGACCAACAAGATAATTTCCCTCATAGTTGGCCTTCCAAGATTGAACCAGGCCTTTGGCTTCGACCACTTCTGCTTTCCTTTGCCTTCTCGCATGTTTTGTAACGGTCTATGACATAGTGTCTCTTGATCGACTCTAGCCTTAGTAGTATCCTTTGTCTTCCCATCTATGTCGAACAATGTACCAAAAATAGCCTCTCCGATATTATTTTCAGTGTGCATCATGTTGATATTGTTTGGAAGAAGGAGGTTTGTGAGTCCAGGCTTGTTTTGAATTATACCCCTTGAAATACCATGGACGCTCTGGATCAGGCTCGAGGGCGTTTAACTGATCCAAGATCTGTTGGCCTGTGAAAGCAGGTGGTGCCAAGTTTTTGACAACTTTACCTTTGGTAAAGTTCTTCTTGTCTTTTCTGAACTGATGGTCAGGATCCAGGAACTGTCTATGCAAGTGAAAGCAAGAATACTTCCGACCCTCCTACAACCAATGAAACTGAAGAGCTCCCTTGAGTTGGGGGCACGGGAACCTTCCATGCACACACCATCCAAAGAATAGCGCATATGCTGGCAAGTCATGCATAGAGTACGTGTACCACACATGCATTTTGAAGTTTTCTTTTCTAGCGGCATCGTATGTCTTGACCCCATTATCCCAAGGTTCTTCCAATTCATCCTTAAGCGGTTGCAGGTACACATTCATATTCTTCCCCGGATAATTGGGCCCTGGAATTCTCAACGTCAGAAATATGTTCTTTCTTTGCATAATCTCCCCGGGGGGGGAAATTGAGTGGAATGACAAATACAGGCCAACAACTGTATCGGATTGCCGTCATGCCGAAGGGATTAAAACCGTCCGTGGCGGCGCAGACTCGAGGATTCCTTGGATTTTCCGCTTACTCCTAATGCAATCCATCGAAATGTTTCCACGTTTCCCCATCCGACCTGTGTACCACCCTCTTATTCCCATCCGCATCTAGTTCGGTTCTTTTGCCCAATTTGTGCCATGTCATCTGTCTGGATGTCTCTTCGACCATGAAAAGACGTTGAAGTCTTGGTACGATTGGCATATACCGAAGAACACTAACTGCGATTTTGGTTTGCCTCTTCTCACCCATACCGTTGTCTACCACAAGATACCTGCAAGACTTGCAATTGGGACAATAGTCCAAATGTGCATACTCCTTCCTAAATAAGACACATCCTTTCTCACATGCATCTATCTTCTCATAGGGCATCTTAAGTACACGAAGTATTTTGTTCGACTGGTACAGGTTTGCAGGCATGACATGGCCTTTGGGTAGGAAGCATCCAAATAGTGTCATCATCGTGTCGTAGCATTCTCTTCCCAAGTTGAACTGAGCCCTCAGAGCCATTACTTGTGCAATTGCATCCAGTGTGCTCATGGAGAGGACGTTTTGAAGACTCCAACATTTCATAAAAGGCCTTTGCAGATTCCTCCATCTCATCTTCCGAATCCCGAGCATCATCAAAGTCTTGCACCATGTCTTCTATCCCGGTACCATGCTCGTCCATGCGACGACGGACCACCTCGGCTCTTGTGCGTTGTATAGACTCACCATGAAATTTCCACACCGTATAATTAGGCTTAAAACCCCTCCTCTTCAGGTGTTTAATCATTAGAGCCTCTGTCGTCTTTTCATAGTTGTCGCATCCAGGACAGGGGCAATAGTTTCTTTCCTGGCCATTTGGGAATGCGGCTTTCACAAATTCCTTTGTTTTTACAAACCATTCTTTCGTCATCTCTTCCTGACTAGGGTGATCGGTATACATCCATGCACGGTCACTCATCTTGCCTAGCTACTAAAGATAGAAGAAATATATTTATATATAATTTAGCATTTATATTCATCGGTTAATCAGGTTCGCCATTTTTATTACGTCCAGGCAACCTACACGCTAATAGGTAAAGATAGGTCCTAATCCCACCCGAGTATGTGTAGATTGGGTTCGTTTTCCCATGGTCTGCTCCGGATCCAACGCAAAATTTCGGCAGCATGTCCCCGCTGTTCTCCTGATACACGTCTCTGCAATAAACAGAGAGGACGTGCATCCAGAGAACAACAGGGAGGCACTGACGAAATTCCGCATCGGATCCAGTGCACAACATATGGGAAAACGAACCCAATCTACACATACTCGGGCTGTCGATGGATAATGTTGGACAATTCGAAAGGATGGCAGTTATAAATATACAAAGACATGCATATTTATAGATGTTGCCCTTTCGAACGGGAGACGCATACTGGTCACACATACTGATAAATTAATTTAATTACCTAAATCTAGAAAGTTTCATCCAGAAACCGAGCCAAAGTAACTGAAGGGGTGGGGAGGAGATGAAATTTGTACTGACCCACGAATGTAGGGGCGGAGCTCGTACAACGCACGGGCAGGTCTTCGCACAGCAGACCTGACAGCAACAAGTATCACATGTAAATCCAGCCGATCAACACAAATATTCTAATTATGTCATTTTAGAGGAAAACAAGTTAAGAATATAATATTCATGAGCTAACCAAGGTTTTTATGCCATTTTGTAGCTAAATGGGCTAATTATCTCATTGTTGGGGAAAATAAGGTCAGGAGAATAAGATAGAGGAGAAGAAAGAGGAGGAGGAGAAGAAGAAGAAGAAATCAAGAAGAAGGAGAAGGAGGAGGAGGAGAAGAAGGAGGAGGAGAAGGTATTATTCTTCTCTTCTTCTCTTCTTCTTCTCTTCTTCTTTTCTTCTTCTTTTCTTATTTTTGTCTTCTCCTCCTCCTCTTCTTCTTCTTCTTCTTCTTCTCCTCCTCCTCCTCCTACTCCTCTTCTTCTCCTCTTCTCGTCCTCCTCCTCCTCCTCTTCTCCTCTTCTCCTCCTCCACCTAACTAACCAAGCTAACTAACTAACCTAACTAAAACTACTAACCTAACTAAATCTACCACTAAAACTACTAACAATAACAACTACTAAAACTACTAAAAAATAATAAAACTACTAAAAAATAATGCGGGTGGGGGGTGGGGGTGGGGTGTGGGGGCTCACCGGGAGGGGCGGCTCTGGAGGGGCCGGGGTGTTGGGGGTGGCAGGGCGGCGCCGGGGGCGCCAGGGGCGCCAGGTGCGGCGGCGCGACGGTGGTGGGGAAGCGGTAGCGGGGGCGAGGTGGGGAGAAAGAGAGGGGCGGCGGCGGGGCGACAGGGGCGACAGGGGCGGCGGTGGGGGCGACACGGGCGGCGGCGGGGGCGACAAGGGCAGCGGCGCGACGGTGGTGGCGGCGGCGCAACGGTGGTGGCGGCAGCCGTAACAGAGAGAGGGGCGCGCGGGGTGGGGAGAGAGAGAGGGGCGCGCGGGGTAACCGTTATAGAGAGAGAGAGAGGGGCGGGGTGGGGGGAAGGAGCCGTTAACGGAGTTAGCGCGTTGCCGTCTGCCGACGGACGACAAAGAGTCTAGACTCTTTGTCGTCTGCCTCCGGACTCTTTGTCGTCCGCTAGCACACGGCAAAGGTCTGACTCCAGTTTGACCTAGCCACCCCGCGGTCATGTGGGCCCATCTATATCTTTGTCGTCTGCCTCCAGACTCTTTGCCGTCCGCTAGCAGATTGCAAATATGTGACAGATGGCAAAGACACTTTATGCCATCAGCCTGTGCTTTGCCATCTGTTTTGCTGAAGCTGACAGCAAAGACACTCTTTGCCATCAGCTAGGAGACGGCAAAGACTAGGCAGATGGCAAAAAACTGCTTTCCAGTAGTGCTTGGATGAGAAAAGGTTTTGCAAGTTGAGGTGTGAGCTAAATACTTTAGAGTCTTCAAATGTTTTGCGAAAACATGCACACATCCTAAAACTTATGCAAAATTGATGACTTAGATGTGCAACACACGAAGAATCGATCTACTTCAATCAATGAACAATATCACTCTTAGTGTGAAGAAATCAATGAATAATTTGGTTCTCACGGCCCTACGATAATTGTACGCGGCGCCTGAAATCATCATTCTTATACGGTGGGTAATGCCACTACCCAACTTTGAAAACCTTCAAGCTGCTTTTTCTTCAAAGTTGAAATATATCAACATGACGTTTTTTTACAAAATCCTAAATTTTTTCCAAGTCTTCAGAATCTTCAAAAAATTTGATGATTTTCATTTCCCTAGATATATATATATATATAGACTGAGATTTCAAAGTCCTCAACAGCATTCACTTATAGATATTTCTTCAATTTGATATTTCATCTAAGTGAACGTGATCGGACCCTACTCCCCTCTATGCTATACTCAACCCAGTCTATTCAATTCTTCATATGCGTTCTACTTGAAACTTTGTTCAAAATCCTCACTGTGTACTTGTCAGCTGAGGACTTTGCAACGAAATCCTCAAATCTTCAAAAATGAATTTTGTGACGTTACAAAGTAACTGAACCCACTTCCCACGCTAGGATAAGCATGATCTCCACTGCTTCTATCATGGGCTACACGTGTCGAGCAGAGATGAACCGGCAAGGGCAGTTCGGTCCTAAAGATTCGGTCGAACAGTTTTCCACCTGAGCTATAAATAAGTCCTTACCCCCTCATTTAAAACCCTTCGACCTCTCTTCATCTATCCGCTCGAGCTCAAACCTAGCGCCACTGCTAGCAATCTCGTCGTCAGTGAGGAACAGCTTCACTGCCTTGACCTCTCTGTCGCCAAACTCGCGCCGGAAGCGGAACATCTTCCTCCGTCGCCGCCGTAGTTGTCTTCTGTCGCCATGTTAGGGCGCAGCAGACTCGAATCGAAGAGCTTCTTACTCTTACTGCCTCTGTTCTTCGTGTTCGTCACACAAGTTAATTAAAATCTTATTTTACTGCCCCTTTTGATCTACTATTTCACCTTAGATACAGAAATCTATTTTTCCTCAGTGTCTGTCAGCAACGCACACTAAATTCCTCAAACACTTGATGAATTTCACTAAGCCACTAAAATTCTTCATGTGATTCCTCAATTGTGTAAATTCTCGAATCGGCACAACTCTGGAACCCAATATCAGAATTCTTAGTCAAATTCCTCAACCCACTAGTCAAATTCCTCAACTTCTAAAATTTCAATTTCTTCAAATCTGAGAACGCATATGACCTCTCCAAGTTCCTCGCACCTATACTCTCTTCACAGGTACAAAACGTGAGTTGATGAATATCTAGGTTCTCATCAACTTACCTCATTTGCAACGTTCCTCCAAGAAACTTTGCCAGGGTCATCAGAATCTCCAGGAGTGCAAATTCCTCAGCAAAAGCATCACTTGAAAAAATGGAAGATGACAGAAAGCAAAAGGGTGGCAACAAACTTGAACAGAACACTGCAGTTGATATTCCTGAGGATATATACACTGATTATTGCACGCAAGATGAGGAACCACATGGAAAAGAACCCATGCCGAAGCGGAAAATTAGGCATGAGAAAATAGAACGCAGGTGGATTAAGGAGTGGAAGGAATATCGGTTTGTCACTCCAAAGTAAGCGAAGAAATTCGCCCTCAAGCCACCATGCAAGAGGCCTCCTCTTGGTAATCAACAGGTTGCACATCCCTGAAGCATCAAAACAGTTGAGGATTATCCTGAGGAGAAAGACAAATACTTGTCTAAACTTCAGAAGAAAGCAGAAGTTGCAGTGAAGAAATTCGATGAGGAATCTGCTGCTGCCACTGCAGCCACCTCTTCTGCTACTGAAGCTTCTGGTATAGCCATTCCTCAAATGAAGACTGCGCCAAAGAAAGAAAAGGCCTCAGTACCTAAAGAGCAATTTCCTCAGAAGTATTAACCAACACCAAAACCTTCAAAAGCTACACATGCCTCAAAGCTTGAACAAAAGCAGATTTTCAAACATCAGCCTGCTCATTCTAGCTCCTTTGTGCCATCTGCCACGAGCTCAGTGACAAAGTCTTCACCAACACTGTTGAAGACTAAAAATGACTACTGGCAGAGGCATCAGGCCCAGTCCAAGCAAAGTCATCAACATACCCTGTGCATTAGAAGGTAGTGAGGAATTCGATGATGAAACTCTTCAAGCAATCATCAGAAACAAGCACGAACGAGTTGCACAAGCCTCAGGCAGCTCTATTCCTCTTCCCATGGACCCCAAGGTTTTGCTGGATTTCATCAATGTCCTGTATGAGGACCCAACCACTCCCACTGATGATTTGAAGTTTCCCCCTAGTCTCAGCCACATGGTTTCCACATTCATCAATGAGGCAAAATGGAAAGAGTAGCAAGCCAAGCAAGCAAGGCTGCAAAACTGAAGAAGGAGAAATTCCTCAGGCAGAATCTCCTCAATCTGATGCCTGAAGCTCTTGTCTCCACCCAGGCTGAACTAAAGACTTTGACTGAAAAGTACACGAATCTATCAGATCGTCAAAGTCTCAAGGTAAATTTCATCAAGTTCGCAACTAATGCAGTTGCTGAATACAACAAGAAGGTGGCGCCTCATGTGAAGTGTAAGTGCATCTAGTGCCCCTTAGTGATTTTGGTGGTTTGAAGACTTACAGGTTAAGTATCTAATGTGTTCATGAGTGCACACATGATCTATAAGTCGCTGAGGAGTTTGAAATATTCGATGAATATCGACCCCTAAAAATGTATATCTTCGGCTAAATAAATTGGTCTGAAGCTGAAGAATTGAATCGCGAAGAAATTGCGATGAAATTGATATTCCTCATGAAGATATTGATAATGAGGAATTTGGTGTGTCCTGAAGCAAATCAATCAGAAGAATTTGAAGCATGAAGATTTATCCTTTCTGTTTTATTTTCTTCAAACTTGAGTAATAGGAACACCATACTGTTAAAGGGGGTCGAGGTAACACTTCAGAATGAATTTCCTCATGATCCTCAACCCAAGCCTAATCCTACCAAAGCCTCAAGTGAGGAATATGAGAGACATAAGGACTGTCACAGTTGAGGGTCCCGACCGTTACCGCAATTCGCGCCACATCACTGATCTTATCCACACCAACAATCATATTATTTATGGGTATTAATGTCAAATCATGTCGGGATGCTCCCAAGCTATAAATAGCCGCCCCCACAAGAATTAGCTGGTTGGCTGCTCCGTTAGAAACTGACACTTGTCATAAGAGCAACCCAAAATACCAAACCACAAACCAAAAACCATCAGTGAGGAACTACCCAAAATACCAAACCATAAACCAAAAACCAAGTGATTGAGCATCACTGAAGAAGTTGTTCCTGTGTGGGACTGAAGACTTTTACCTTTAAGGACTGTGCATCCTCCAGACGGTTAGGCATCATGGTCTAGAGCAATCCAGCAGTCCATTGTGGATCACCAGGTGACCAAGTTTGTGAGGGTTTGGAAGTCTGCCCTGAAGACTTACCATGAGTGTTGGGATAGGACTGTGCGTTCTTAGCCCAAGGAGAATATGGTAGGGACTGTGTGTCTTTTGGTTTCAATACCAAGCCACTCCAAACCAGATGTACAACTGTCACAACAGTTGGAACTAGGTCATCAACCACTGTCTTCACTGTGAAACGGGTTCTATTTCTTCAACTCTTCCAATTCCTCATATTGTATGTTGAAGATTTTCATTGTCACTGTTTGAAGAATTTGCTGAAGACTTTCTCTGAAATTCCTCAACCCCAAATTCTTCACGCGAGTTATTCTTCACCTGTTTTCTCTGTGCGTGCATACTGTGCAAAGTGCTTTTCATATTCTTCACCTTGAAAACTGCTGTAGTGATACTTTGCACTCCTCGTCCTTTGCTGTTTCCGCTGCTAATTAGTAATAAGTGAAGAATTTCCTCAAAAAGACTTTCCTCAGTGATGAAATTGTAAAAATCTCCTATTCACCCCCCTCTAGTCGATATAACGCACATTCAATTGGTATCAGAGCAAGGTACTCCCTTGTTCTGTGTGATTTGGGTTTAACCACCTGGAGTTTTACTTATGTCGACTGCAGGCATGATCAAGGATACTGCAGGATGTCCTACTTTCGAGGGAAAGGACTTCCCGTTCTGGAAGACCAGGATGCAGATGCATCTACAAGCTATTGACAATGATCTCTGGTATATTGTGGAACATGGTGTCCCTAACATCACTACTACTGTCTCTGCCGCTGATGTGAAGAAATTCAACCAACTTGATTCTCAACCGAAGAATATCATATGTGGCAATGTGAGCAAAGGTCAGTATGGCAGAGTGAGTGCTTTGGGCTCAGCAAAACTTATCTGGGACAGGATGTCCAAAGTTAATGAAGGAGTATCAACCCAGCGTGATTCTCGTGTTGATGTTCTTCGCAATCTCTTCAATCGCCTCAAGAGGCTTGACAATGAAAGTTGCCAAGATACCTTTGATCGCCTCACTAACATATCAAGTGAACTGCAAGCACTGGAGCTCGAGACATTACTGATCATGAAGTTGTGAAGAAACTTCTAAGAACTTTGGAGTCTTCATTTGATACTTTAGTTCTGATGATTCAAGAAAGACCAGACTACAAGATGCTTGATCCTGCTGATATACTCGAAAGACTAAATACTCATGAATTCCAACAAGAAGAAAAGAGAGATCTATATGGACCAAGCTATTCTAGACCTTGTGCACTGTAGGCCAAAGCAATTTCGTCATATGAAGAAGAAGACTCGGATGGTAGCATTGGTGATCCTAAAGAATTTGGACAGGAGCTTGCAATGCTCATGAGGAAATTCTAGAAGTTTACAATACATGGCCAGTTTGGTAAATCTTCAAGAAGAGATATGAGGAAATCCGAATCTTCATCTGAGGACTACAAGAAAAGAACCTGCCACAAATGCAACAAATCAGGTCACTACATTGCTGATTCTCCTCGTTGGGGAAAGGAATCAAAGAATAAGAAATACAAGGATGAAAGTTCTGATGACTCGAAGAAAAAGAAGAAATCTTCAAAATCCTCACCCTCAAAGTCCTCATCGCACAAGAAGACTAGTTTCAGAAAGGCTCGGGCACTTATTGGCAAGGAAATGGATTCTGAGGCAGAATCCAAGGAATGTGATGAAGAGGAGGGTTCTTATGAAGACTCGGAATCTGGACAGGCTAGCCTTGCGCTTGCAACCACAGTCGTTAGCAAGTCAATCTTAAAACCTTGAAGAAAATGATAACACCATCGACACTGATGAATATGTTGATGACTTCGCTCCAACCTATTGCTTCATGCCAAAAGGTTCAAAGGTACCGAATGATGCTTCTTCCTTCGATTCAAGTGACTGTGAACCTGATGATTATAAAAAACCCAGTTACTGCAAACATGCTATCATTGCTACTAAACAACAAACTGCCCTAGAAAAGCTTCAGAAACTGCTAGACAGAAGCGATGATCTGTTGGATGATGAAATGAATCTTACCCAAATCCTCACTGAAGATGTGAAAAGTCTTCAGTCTAGATTTGATAATCTTCAAGATCGTCATGATACAGTCCTTGCTTATCATAAGAAACTTTCGTATGAATTTCTTCAAAGGAAACTTGATCTTGAGAAGCTGAGGATTTCTCATGATGATCTTCGCATGGAAAATGATTCATTACTAGCTCAACAGATCAGGGCTGCTCAGGATGAATTCATTCCTCCATGTCTTAAATGCATCGAACGTGAAACTGCTAATTCTTCACCATAATCATCAAATGCTTCTATTGCTACAAATTCGTCAACTGCTCCTGTAGTATCAAATTCCTCACTTGAGGAAACCACAAATGTCACTGATGAAAATGCAGGGATGAAGGAATTGTATGTCACAGGCATATACAAAAGTCTCAAAGGACACCAAACCCTTTACGATGTGCTCAAAATGAAGATCTTGAACAAGAACCCGAGGAAAGAAGGAATTGCCTTTGAGAGGAAATTGAATGCTGATGGATCATACTCGAAACCTGAGCAGTATCCCAAAACCTCATGGGTTGCTGTTAAAGGGCCTCCTTTTGATCCATCCAATCTAACTGCCTTTGCATGTGAATTATCCTATTCCTCAGACGTGTCATTTGACTCCAACTATAAACTGTTCAAAAATTAATCTGGTGAAGTATTTGCTCGATATGTTCGAACTAACTGCACGAATGGGCCTCCCCTGAGGAAAATCTGGGTTCTCAAAAGTTGCCTTGAAAATCTTCAGGTGAATGTCCTCATGACACCACCTATGAAGAATTTGAACCCAGATCAAATTCCTGAGGAGGACCAAAGTCTTCAAGAGGATCAAAATCCTCAATTGGACAAAACTATGCTCGTTCCCGTGCTAATGCTTCTAACATGCAGGGAAATTACAAGGAATATGAATATGAGCGTTATTCTTCAAATCATTATGTTCATAAATCCTCAAAGAAGTGTTTTGCATATTCATTTGAGTACTTTAACCCCCCTACTTTTAAGAGAAGTGCATTAGCTTAAATGCCCCCTTTCTCATATGGTGCTCGTAAGATAATGAATGCTTTACCACCCCTTCAGATGTGGGTGGTGAAGAAATTGAACTAATCACTTCTGCAGGTCAGGTCTCCAGATGAAAATCATCATCTAAAGAATTTGCTAGAGACCTGAGGAAAATGCTTGATAGGACGCAAGCTAATATTGATGAAATAAAAATATTTCACACGTACTCATAATTACTATTTATGATGAAATTCCTACCTGATGAAATTGATATCATATTCTTCAAGTCTGAAGCATATGAGATGGTAAGTTGTACTAATTCATCCGCAGGATGACAAACCCAAGAGCACTAAGTGGGTTCCTGATAGTGGTTGCACACATCACATGACTGGTGACAAAAGCTTGATGATGAATATTCCACTAACTCCATCACCCCTGAAACAAATCACTCATGCTGACAAAGGTAAAAGTAAGGTATTGGGACTTGGAAAGGTGGCTATTTCCAAGGACAGGCACATGGACCAAGTGATGCTTGTTGAATCCCTTGGGTTTAACCTCATGCCAGTCTCAATGCTTTGTGATCTCGATATGGTTGTTATCTTTGTAAGATATAGCTATGTTGTCATCATGGAATCTGACAGATCCGAGGTCTTCGAAGGTGTTTGAAGAGGGGATTTGTACATTGTTGATTTCTCTATAGGTCCTCAACCAGCCACTTGCTTACTAGCAAAAACCACAGAAGGGTGGCTATGTCATCGAAGACTTGGTCATGCAGGCATGAGGAATTTTCACACGCTCGCGAAGAAGAAGCGTGTCATCGGCATCGAATCATTCAAATTTCTCATTGACCACCTCTGCGGTACTTGTGAGTCTGGGAAAATGACCAGATCCAAGTACCCCTCGAAGACCATCATGACCACTACTCGTCCATTTGAATTGCTTAACATGGATCTATTTGGACCTACTCATTACGCCACTCTAACAAATGCATCATCTTTATATGGCTTTGTCATAGTTGATGATTATTCCAAATACACTTGGGTGCATATCATTTCGTATAAAATGATTTTCCTCAAGGGCCTTGATGAACTTCGGCGTCAAGATCAAACACAGCATTTTAAAAACACTGGTCTTGATAATTATCTTGATGAACTTGGTATTACTCATGAATTGTGTGCCCCTCATACTCCTCGATAGAATGGTGTCGTCGAAAGAAAGAATAGGACTCTGGTTGAGATGGCAAGAACCATGCTTGAAGAATATCAGACTCCTCATCGTATCTGGCCTGAAGCAATCAACACTGCATGGCATATCATCAACAGGGTATATCTTCACAAATTCCTCAAGAAAACCTCATATGAACTCCTCACTGACAAGAAACCCAATGTAAGTTATTTCAAAGACTTCGGTGCAAAATGCTGGATTAGAGATCTTTACCATAGCTCAAAGTTTGCACCTAAGGCACATGAGGGTTTTATGCTTGGTTATGGAAAGGACTCACACACCTACACAGTCTTCAACACCTATCACAGCAAGGTTGTTGAAACTGTAGATGTGCGGTTCGATGAAACTAATTCCTCGCAAAGAGAGCAATTGCCTCCCGATCCAGATAAACTGTCTCCTGAAAAAGCAATAAAGCTCAAAGCTACTAAAGGCATTGTTACCACTGAGGAAATTGATGAAGAAATCATTCCCAGCACCGAAGAAAATCAAGAAGATGCTCCTGAGGAAATTGCTCCAGAACCAATTCCTCAGCCCAGACGAAATCCTCAACCAGCTCATCCAAGGAATGCAAATGAAGTTGAACTTGACAAAATCCTCGATGACATCAATGCGCCAGGTCCTCACACTCGCTCAAAAGCTTCACACCTAGTTAACTTTTGTGGGCATTTTTCCTTTGTGTCTATGAGAGAACCTTCAAAAGTTGCTGAGGCTTTCATGGAACCGGAGTGGATTCAAGCCATGCAAGACGAACTTCTTCAATTCAAGCCGAATGACGTATGGCAGTTCATCAAACGACAGATCCCCGCAAGCACAATATCATCGGCACCAAGTGGATTTTCCGAAACAAGCAAGATGAGGATGGTCAAGTGGTGAGGAATAAGGAACGACTTGTAGCCCAAGGCTACACACAGGTTGAAGGAATTTATTTCGATGAAACTTTTGCACCTGTTGCTAGACTTGAAGCTATTCGAATACTACTTACTTATGCTAATCACCATAACATTATCTTATATCAGATGGATGTGAAAAGTGCATTCCTCAATGGTAAGCTTGAGGAAGAAGTATATGTTGCTCAGCCCCTAGGTTTTGAGGATCCAAATAATCCAGACAAAGTCTTCAAACAAAAAAAGGCTCTCTATGGTCTCAAGCAAGCCCCTAGGGCGTCGTACGATACATTGAAGGAATTCCTCATGAAGAAAGGCTTCAAACCTGGTTCACTCGATCCAACTCTTTTTAGTAAATCCTATGATAATGAACTATTTGTGTGCCAGATATATGTCGATGACATCATATTTGGCTATACTGACAAACAATACAGTGATGAATTTGCTTACAGATGACTGAAAAAATATCATATGTCTATGATGGGGGAGCTGAAATTCTTCTTAGGCCTTCAAATTCGTCAATAACGCAATGGGATCTTCATATCACAGGAGAAATACCTCAAGGATGTTCTGAGGAAATTCGACATGCATGAATGAAAATGTGCCAAGAGTCCCATGCCTACCAACGGCCACCGCTTCACTGACGAAAATGGTAAAGAATTCAATCAGCAGGTATATCGCTCCACGATTGGCTCTTTACTGTACTTGTGTGCGCCTAGGCCAGATATAATGCTTAGTGTTTGCTTGTGTGCACGTTTTCAAGCAAAACCGAAGGAATCACACTGTAAGGCTGTGAAGAATATTCTTCATCTTGTGGGATATTCTGATTCTGACTATGCTGGTGACCGTGTGGATCGCAAGTCAACCTGTGGTACATGTCATTTCCTTGGAAGATCACTAGTCTGCTGGTCCTCAAAGAAGCAGAACTGCATTTCTCTCTCCACTCCTGAAGTTGAGTACATTGCTGCTGGTTCATGTTGTTCTCAATTTCTATGGATGAAGCAAACCCTCAAGGACTACGACATCAACATGAAGAATGCGCCTCTCTACTGCGACAATGAGAGTGCAATCAAGATTTCATACAACCCAGTACATCACTCGAAGACTAAGCTCATCCAGATTCGTCATCATTTTCTTCGGGATCATGTCCTCAAGGGCAATATCATCATCGACCATGTGAAGACTAACGATCAACTAGCAGATACATTCACTAAGCCCTTGGATGAGAAAAGGTTTTGCAAGTTGCGGTGTGAGCTAAATATCTTATAATCTTAACACTTATGCAAAATTGATGACTTAGATGTGCAACACACGAAGAATCGATTTTCTTCAACCAATGAAGAATATCACTCTTAGTGTGAAGAAATTAACAAAGAAATTGATTCTCAGGGACCTACGACAATTGTACGCGGCGTCTGAAATCAATATTCTTATACGGTGGATCACGCCACCACCCAACTTGAAATTTGTCAAGTTGAATTTCATCAAAGCTGTTCTTCAATATTTTTTTTCTTCAACGATGAAATTCATCAACATGATGCTTTGTCACAAAATCCTCAAGTTTATGAAAATCTTCAAAAACACTTGATGATTTTAATTTGCCTAGATATATATACATACATACATATATATATATATATATAGACTGTGATTTCAAAGTCCTCAACAACATTCACTTATAGCTATTTATTCAACTTGATATTTCATCTAAGTGAATGTGATCGGACCCTACTTCCCCTCTATGCTATACTCACCCAGTCTATTCAATTCTTCATATGCGTTCTACTTGAAACTTTGTTCAAAATCCTCACTACGTCCTTGCCAGCTGATGATTTTGTAACAAAATCCTTAAAAAAAAGTTATTGTTACATAGTAACTGAACCCCACTTCCCACGATCAGATAAGCACGTTCTCCACCGCTTTAAACGGTTGCTACACGTGTCCTGTGGAGTAGAAAGGGCATGGGTAGTTCGGTCCGAAAGAATCGGGCAGACAGTTTTCACCTGAGCTATAAATATATCCTTACCCCCTCCGGTCAAAACTCTTCGTACTCTCTCGACCTCCTCTCCGCTATAGCAAAGCCCTAGCGCCACAGCTAGAAGTTTCGTCGCCGGCGAGGAAAAGCTTTACTTCCTCGACCTCTCCGTCGCCGAAATCACGCCGGAACCGGAACGTCTTCGTCCACCGCCGTCGCTGTCCTCTATTGCCAAATTAGGGTGCAGTGGACTCACACCGAAGAGCATCAACTACTGCTTCTTCCTCTGTTCTTTGTGCGCACTATATAGGGTAAATGAAACCCTATTTTTACACTCCCTTTCGATCTACTATTTTACCTTAGATTCGTGAAATCTGTTTTTCCTCAAGTGTCTATCAGTCTCTATTCATCAAACACTTCTTATTCCTCGACTGTTGATGAATTTCACTAAGCATCTAAAAGTCTTCACGAGATTCCTCAGTTGTGCAAATTTTGGAATCTGTACAACTCTGGAACCCAAGATCAGAGTGCTTAGACTAATTCCTCAACCCACTGGTCAAATTCCTCAACTTTAAAATTTTCATTTTCTTCAAATCTGAGAACGCATATGACTTCTTCAAATTCCTCGCAACTATACTATGTTCACAGGTATAAAAATGTCAGCTGATGAATATCTAGGTTCTCATAGACTTAACTCATTTGCAGCGTTTCTTGAAGAAAATCTGCAACTGTCATGAGACTGCTCAAGAGTTCAATTTCCTCATTAAAAGCCTCAGCTGAAGAAAATGGAAGATGAAAGGAAGCAAAAGGGTGGCAAGAAGCTTGAACAGAACACTGCCATCGATATCCCTGATGATATATACTTGGAATACTGCACACCAGATGAGCAAGAAGCAATGCCCAAGAGGAAAATAAGGCTTCAAAAGATAGAACGCCGGACGGCTAAGGAGTGGACAGAATACAGATTCGTCACTCCAAAGTACGCGAAGAAATTCGCTCTTAAGCCACCTGGCAAACGACCTCCTCTCGAGGATTATCAGGATGCCCATCCTTCAAGCCTCAAGACGATTGTTGACTATCCTAAGGAAAAGACAAAAAAATTGTCAAAGCTTCAGAAGCAAGCAGAAGCAGCTGTGAGGAAATTCAGTGAAGAATCTAATGTTGCTACTACCGCAGCCACCTCCTCTGCCGCTGAAACTTCTGGCACGGCAATTCCTCAAGTGAAGCTTGTGCCACACAAACCAAAGGCTTCAAAGTCTCAGGAGAAATTGCTTCAGAAGGTTGCACCTGCATTTGCACTAAAACCCTCAGCAACACTAAAGGCTTCAAAGCCTGAACACAAGCAGATTGTGAAGCAACTACCTACTGTCTCCAACTCCTCTGTTCCTTCTGCAACGAGCTCAGAGGCAAAGTCTTCACCAACACCAATGAAGACTAAGGTGACTGCTGGAAGAGGAACCAGACCCAGCCCAGGCAAAATCATCAAAGTCCCTTCTACATCAAAAGGCAGTGATGAATATGATTATGAGATTCTGCATGCAATCATCAGAAACAAGCAGGAGAGGGTTTCTCAAGCTTCAGGCAGCGCCATTCCTCTGGCCATGGACCCAAAATTCCTTTTGGACTACATAAGTGTATGGTATGATGACCCCAACACACCTATTGATGACTTGAAGCTTCCCCCACTCATCAGCCACATGGTGGCCACTTTCATCAACGAGGCCAAGTCGGAGGAGACGCAAGCCAAACAAGCAAAGGCTGCGAAGCTGAAGAAGGAGAAATTCCTCAGACAAAATCTCCTCAGCCTGACGCCTGATGCTATTTTTTCAACCTAGGCAGAATTGAAGACTTTGACAAACAAGTATACCAAGCTATCTGATCGTCAAAGTCTCGAGAACAATTTCATCAAGTTTGCTACCAACGCAGTTGATGATTACAACAACAGACTGCCCCGCCAGCAACACCACAGCAGCCTGAGATTGAGGAAGAACAACCTGCCCCTGCTGAGGAAATGCCTCAAGAAAGCCGTGCTCATGCACAGGCTATTGAGGAAATAGCCAAGGAAATTCCAGCTGATGCATCTAAGCCAGCTCATGAAACTGCTCAAGCTGATGTGTCTAAGCTAGCTGATGAATCTGCTCCAGCTAAAGAAACTGCTTCAGCTGAGGAAACTACCAGGACGGATACGACTCCACCTCCTGAAGAGAAAATGACTTCACCAAAATCTTCAAAGGCGAAGAAAATGACTCCGTCTGCATCATACGTGAAGAAAACCAGGGCTGTAGAAAAGGAAGATAAGGAAAGGAAAGCTTCCTCAACAGAAGAATCAACTAAGGCCAAGCGCCTCAAATCTCTTGATGAAAATGCTCCATTGGATCATGTGCCTCTCAAGATTGCTCCATCCTATGAAATGATTCCCTTCGAGAGCGAAGACAAGAAGCATCTGACAGATGAGGAAATGAAGAATGCTGAGTCTAAGGAACACACTTATGAGGAAATTCAAATAGATAGCAGCCCTCATAAATTCGTTCCTCCTGAAGAACCTGCTCAAGGATCAGCTCCAACAACTGATGAATTTGGCTCCTCCTCCAAGCAAACTCCTCAAGCTGAGGAAAACCAAGATGAAGATCCTCAACCTGAAGAAAATCCAAATCTTGAGCTAAATCCTCAACCTGAGGCTCAACATGAAGAGATTCCTCCTCCTAGGCAAAACCCTCAACCAGAGGCTCAGGCTGAAGAAAATCCTCACCCAGAGCAATTACAAAGACTACTCTTGTAGTTGTCAATCCGGAGACTGCCATGATTGTCTCTCCACAAGGAAAGAAGCAAAATCTTCAGCCTATGCAGCATCAGCCCTTCTCCAAGCGGCCAAAGTTTCAGAAAGAAGCATTGTGTGAAGAACTGATTGGCACTCCCTTGCAATAGATAGACGAATGCTGATTCTGTGACAACAGACTTTCCCCGACAATGGCGCCAGAAAAATGCTGCTAGCACTCTCCGGCAATCGAAACTAGAAGAATGTTGTTGACGGCCCACCAGCGCCTGGGTTCACAGCTGTTTTCGAGGGTAGAGTATTCGACCCAAATTTGTTGATTCGCCAATAGGAGGTGAGAGGATACTCTCGAGTATTAGCAGCTGAATTTGTCTGATTAAACCGCACATGAAAGATTAGTATCTGCAAGCAAAGTAGTAGCAGCAAAGTAACGAGTAATAGCAGTGGCAAGGAACAGCGGTAGTGACAGAAGTAGAAAGTAGCAACAGTAGTAGCAGCACAGCAAGACAAGAAATAGCAGCATCAACAGTAGTGAGAGTAGTAGCAACAGAGCAAGACAAGTAACAGCAGCAGTAGGACAAACTCGTAGGCAATGGGTTGGTTATTTGCTTGGATGATATTCATCATGCAACAGTTATAACACGGAGAGATATGTGGCTAGCTCTCGTTCGTCAATGTGATGTAGGCATGCATTCGGTGTATCGTCATACATGCTTAGGGAAAAGAACTTGCATGATATCCATTGTCCATCCCTCCCGTGGCAGCGGGGTCCAAAAGGAAACTACGGGATATTGAGGTTCTCCTTTTAATAAAGAACCGGACCAACGCATTAGCACTTGGTGAACACATGAACTCCTCAAACTATGGTCATCACCGGGAGTGGTTCCGGTTATTGTCACTCCGGGGTTGCCGGATCATAACACATAGTAGGTAACTACAACTTGTAAGATCGGAACTAAAACACACATATATTGGTGACAACATAATAATTTCAGATCTGAAATCATGGCACTCGGGCCCTAGTGACAAGCATTAAGCATGGAAAACTAGTAGCAACATCAATCTCAGAACATAGTGGATACTAGGGATCAATCCCCGTCAAAACTAACTCGATTACATGATAGATCTCATCCTACTCATCACCGCCCAGCGAGCCTACGAATAGATTACTCACGAACGACGAAGAGCTTCATGGAATTGGAGAGGGAAGAAGGTTGATGATGACAATGGCGACGATTTTCCCTCTCCGGAGCCCAAAACGGACTCCAGATCTGCCCTCCAAATGAAGAACAGGTTGTGGCGGCGGCTCCGTATCGCAAACGCGATGAAATCTTCTCTCTTGATTTTTTCTGGGACGAATGTGAACTTATAGAGCTGAGATTGGGGGCGTCGGAGCCACGTGGGCCCCACAAGCTTGCCATCTGCAACTAGGGGGGTGGCGGTGGTAGGGATTGTGGCCCACTGACCCACCCCCTCAGGTGGATCTTTGCGCAGGTATTTTTCATATTTTCCAAAAATAATCTCCGTAAATTTTCAGGACGTTTGGAGAACTTTGATTTCTGCACAAAAATAACACCAAGGCAATTCTGCTGAAAACAGCGTCAGTCCAGGTTAGTTCCATTCAAATCATGCAAATTAGAGTCCAAAACAAGGGCAAAAGAGTTTGGAAAAGTAGATACGATGGAGACGTATCAACTCCCCTAAGCTTGAAATCTTGCTTGTCCTCAAGCAACTCAGTTGACAAACTAAGAGAGAAAGAAAAACTTTGACAAACTCTGTTTGATCTTGTTGTTGAAACTATGTCTAACTCATAACCTGAATTTCAACAAGATCACAAGTTAACCACATAAGAAGGTGACACAAAGGTCTCACGGTAAACTAATATCAATGGCATAATCATCTAACGAGCAAATAATAATGAGTTTCAAATACCAACACTTCAATCAAAACAAGCATGAAGCAATATGAATAGGTGGTACCTCGCTAGCTCTTTCTGAGACCGCAAAACATAAATGCAGAGCACTTTCAAAGATCAAGGGCTGACTAAACATTGTAATTCATAGCAACGAATATCCAGTCATAGTCATACTCAATATCAATCAAAAGCAAAGCATAAAAATGACAGAGGTGCTCTCTAATTGGTGCTTATATAAGAGGAGGATGACTCGACAGGAAAATAAATAGACAGGCCCTTCACAGAGGGAAGCATTGATTTGAAGAGGTGCCAGAGCTCAAGCTTTGAAAACAAAGATAATAATTTTGGGTGGCATGCTTTCATTGTCAACGCAATGACCAAGAGTTCTCAATTTCTTCCATGCTACTCATGCTATAGGTAGTTCCCAAAAAGAAAAGTAAAGTTTTAACTCCCCCACCACCAATCAATCACACTCCACAGCTAGCCGAATCCTCGGGTACCGTCCATACTAACATCAATTCGGGGGGAGTCTTCTTTTACAGTTATGTTTTCGATTTAAGCGTGGAACTGGGCATTCCAATTACCATCCCCTTTCTCGTGAATGACAGTGAATAAACACATGTCGAGGATAACACTGCTAGCATTGAAGATACCAATAGCCCCCTGTCACCACATGAGCGGTTCGGGCATGCAAAACAGATTATTTCTTGAAGGTTTAGACAGTGGCACATGCAAATTTACTTGGAACGGCATGTAAATACCGCAAATAGGTAGGTATGGTGGACTCTCATGGAAAAACTTTTGGGTTTATGGAAGCGGATGCACAAGAAGTATTCCGCTTAGTACAAGTGAAGGCTAGCAAAAGACTGGGAAGCGACCAACTAGAGAGCGACAACAGTCATCAAGATGCAATGAGTTTGACTAACATTAAATGCAAGCATGAACAGGATATAAATCACCATGAACACGAACATCATAGAGGCTATGTTGATTTTGTTTCAACTACATGCATGAACATGGGCCAAGTCAAGCCACTTGAATCATTCAAAGGAGAATACCATCCTATCATACTACATAATAGTCATCTCAAAATCTATGTTGGCATTCAAGACAAACCATTATAAACTCTCAGCTAAATAAGCATGGCATCAGAAACTATGATCTCTAAGTTGTCATCGCAAACATGGTTCTCTCACAACAAGTCTGAATCTGGATCAAAAAGCTAGTCATATTTAAAAAAACAAAATAGATAGAGTTCATACCAGCTTTTCAGTCTCAGTCACTTCATCATATATCATCATTATTAGCTTTCATTTGCACGATCGAACGATGTGAACAATAATAAGAGTGCTCGTGCATTGGACTAAGCTGAATCTACAGGCAAACAGAAAGGAGAAGACAAACTAATATGGCTCTTTGAAAGCTAAACAGGTATGCATGCAAGAACCACTAAACATTGTAACCAATATCTTCTACCTTGACCCAAAGAAAAAGAAAACTATTTACACGGGAAAGCTCCCAACAAGCAAAAGAAGAAAGACAAATATTTTTGGGTTTTCTCAAAAGGTCACAAAACAAGAAACCAAAAACGAAAATAAACTAGCATGGATAATACAATGGCAAAGTGTGAACACCGGCTAACAAAGCATAAGCATGAATATAAAGTCGGTGAGAACACGTACTCCCCCAAGCTTAGGCTTTTGGCCTAGCTTGGTCTACTCCCAAGGATGGTCCTGGCGAAACCCAAAATCATAATCGGTGTTATACGGGAGTGTTGCAGCCACTGCCTGAATAGCTGCCTCACGAAGTCGAGCAGCCGTCGCCTCCCTCTCATACTCCCCTGCCTCTCCTATGGTTATGTAGTATCTTCGTTTTACCTGAAAGTCAAAGAAAGAAGGAGCAGGAAGGGTAATATGGAAAACACGTTGCCGGTCAAATATCAAGTGGTATAGGAGGGATCCATGATCTCTCTCAAGGAACTGGTAGCGTGTTAGTGCGAGACGATCAAGGTAGGCTGTACGGAGAGGAGGGTCTTCTGAACGGACGGATACTCCAAGAAAATTTGCTAAGCGTGTACCATAAACTCCACCAAAGAAATCCCCCTCACTGGCATTATTATTCAGCCTCCTTGCTATTATAGCTCCCATATTGAAGCTCCTGTCACCTGTTACTGCGCTCTTAGGGATACTAAGGTCGGAAGCGCATAGGTGACAATGTGCACCCTTGCCGTTAATGCACCTACCTATAAAGAGGCAAAGTAGTGCAAGGCAGGGAAATGGATGCTTCCTATGGTGGCTTGCGTGATATCTCTGGTTTCTCCAACAGTTATACTGGAGACAACGTCTCTGATCGAAGACTTAGAAGGATCATTAATACTACCCCCATCGGGTATCTTGCAGATCCTATTGAAATCCTCCAAATCCATGGCATAGGATTTATCGTACAGATAAAACAGTATGGATGAGTCACGGCCAACTGAAAATTTAAATCTACGCACGAAAGAGGCAGTGAGCATAGCATACTATTCACATTTTTCTGAGAGGAATTCTTCTAACCCAGCATTGCGGACAAGTGTATCAAACTCATCCTTGAAACCTGCTTCAATCATGAACTCATCGGAAGGCCATTCACATGGTTGTACCGGTGCGTTCCTTAGTTAAAAAGGTTCGGGCTCCCGAAAAGAAAGACGGGGACCCTTCTTACTTGAGGAACCACCATGAAACTTCCTCCTGAACATAATTTCCTTTTTGCTGAAATGTTCGAAGTTCAAGAGAAAATTGAATGAAGACCAACCACGCCTTGTAGCAACTACTCCTACTAGTGCCTAGAGACTGTATCACGCGCTAAAACTACTTGGGACTAGCTAAAATCAACATTTCTAGCTCAAGAACAGGGTCACCAAGGTGGCAAGAATATGCGAAGGATAAAGTACTAGAGCAAAAACTAATTGGACCAATGGAGGAGTCACTTACCAAGGAGTAATTTCCCCAAAACGGTTCGGAGAATGGTGCTTTGAGCAAGGAGATCAAAAATCACACCCAAATGAGCAAGAACACGAGTTTGGGCTGCGAAACATTTTTTTCTGGAGGTGGAAGAAGAGGATGGGAGCTGGAATGAGTGGAGGGGATCCCGGTGGGCCCTAGAAGCTTGCTAGCCTCCACCAGGGGGGTGGCGGTGGCAGGGCTTGTGGCCCACTGGTCTGGCCCCCAGGCCAGCTCTCAGGCCCAGTAATTTTCAAACTGTCCAGAAAAAATCATACTAAATTTTCAGGACCATCGGAGAACTTTTATTTTCGAGGTATTTTTCTCCGGGACGCTAATACAAAAAACAGGAAAAGCTAAACTAAATCTATCATTTTTCTTCTAAGCAACAGAAAATGAAAGCTCAAAACAGAGGTCTGTGACTCTTTAATTCACCCATTTCATGATCATCGAAAGAAATCCGTCAATGGGGTTGATCAAGTCCTCATGACAATTTCAAGAGAGAACGGAGAATTTTTGAATAGCCACTAAGTCACCTCAATGGCGATATGTATCTCCCCAACAAGCAAATCATACTTCATCTTGACACGAGGAATAGGGCATTCAACGCTCCCAATAAGAATCGATGAAGTCTTTTCGATAGCATTGATGCAATGTACTTGATATCGTTTCTTCAGAAAGTGCATTGTGTGCTCCTTACCGTTGAAATGGAACGTGACATTGCTTTTGTTGCAATCTATAACAGCCCCTGCCGTGTTTAAAAAGGGTCTTCCGAGGAAGACAGCCATGGCATCCTCCTCGGGACTATCCAAGATAACAAAGTCTGTTAAGATAGTGGTGTTAGCAACCACAACCGGCACATCGTCGCAAATGCCGATAGGGAAAGCAGTTGATTTGTCGGCCATTTGCAGAGAAATTTCAGTAGGTGTCAACTTATCCAATTCAAGTCTACGATAAAGAGAGAGCGGCATAACACTAACGCGGGCTCCAAGGTCACATAAGGCAGTTCTTACATAGTTTCCTTTAATGGAGCAAGGTATAGTGGGCACTCCGGGATCACCAAGTTTCTTAGGATTTCCAACTTTGAAAGTGTAGTTGGCAAGCATGGTGGAGATCTCAAGATCTGGTATCTTCCGTTTATTAGTCACGATATCTTTCATGTACTTGTCATACGGAGTCATCTTGAGCATATCAGTTAACCGCATCTGCAGAAAGATGGGTATTATCATCTCAACTAAGCGCTCAAAATCCTCATCATCCTTTTTCTTGGATGGCTTAGGAGGAAAGGGCATAGATCTCTGAACCCATGGCTCCCTTTCTTTACCATGCTTCCTAGCAGTGAAATCATTCTTATCATATTTCTTAGGTTGTGGGTTATCATGATTAACCGAAGGTTCAATCTCCACATCCTCATGATTGCTAGGTTGAGCATTATTATTAACATCACTATCCATATTGTCACCAGGTTCATGTTCATCACCAGATTGTGTTTCTGCATCAGACGCAGAAATATGATTAGGTTCTTCAGGTGTGATAGTATTTGGTGAACTGGCATGTAGGTTTCTTTCATCCTTCTTCTTCTCCTTATGATGACTGGGTGTATCAGCATTGATTCCTTGAGAATCTTGATCAATTCTCTTAGGATGACATTCAGTATAAAAAGGTTCCTGAGTCATTTTGCCTCCTCTAGTGATGACTCTGACACAATTGTCATTTAATTCGTTGAGTAGGCCATTCTGAGCTTTAAGTACTTGTTCTACCTGAGTAGTAATCATAGAGGCATGTTTACTCAGAAGCTTCAGATCATTGACATTTCTGTCTACACAAGCACTTAAATGTCTAAGCATATGAGTACTTTGTTCCAAATGTCTGCTAACATAATCATTGAAACTCTGTTGTTTGGCAACAAAGTTGTCAAATTCATCAAAGCATAGGCTAGCAGGTTTATCAAAAGGAATATCACTCTCATCAAACCTACGCAGAGAATTCACTTCTACTACCTGTATCGGGTTATCGAGACCATGGATCGCTTCGATAGGTGGTAGATTTTTGACATCTTCAGATCTAATGCCTTTCTCTTGCATAGACTTCTTGGCTTCTTCCATATCGTCGGGACTGAGGAATAGAATACCTCTTTTCTTCGGAGTTGGATTAGGAGGTGGTTCGGGAATAGTCCAAGCATTATCGTTTATCAAGATGTTATTCAATAGGGTCTCAGCTTGTTCTACAGTTTGTTCCCTAAAAACACAACCGACACAACTATCTAGGTGGTCTCTAGAGGCATCGGTGAGTCCGTTATAGAGGATATCAAGTATCTCGTTCTTTTTAAGAGGGTGAGGCAAAGCATTTTGTAGCTGGACGAGCCTCCCCCAAGCTTGTGGGAGACTCTCTTCTTGGAGTTCAGCAAAGTTGTATATTTCCTGCAAGACAGCTTGCTTCTTATGGGCAGGGAAATATTTCTCACAGAAGTAATAGACCATATCCTGGGGAGTACTCACACATCCAGGAGCAAGAGAGGTGAACCAGGCTTTAGCGTCATCCTTTAGAGAGAAAAGAAACAACTTAAGGATGTAGTAGTGGCGGATGTTCTCCTCATTAGTGAAAAGTGTGGCTATATCGTGTAGTTTGGCAAGATGGGCTACGACCGTCTCACACTCATTACCGTGAAAAGGATCAAATTCGATTAGAGAGATTATCTCAAGATCGACAGAGAATTCATAATCCTTATCGGTGATAAAGATAAGTAAAGTGGCAAACTTCGGGTCATATTTCATCCTAGCTTTTAGAGATTTTTCCTTCCACTTGAGAAGTAATTTCTCAGCGTCATAGGGATCCTTACATGCAGGAAAATACTCAGCTATCTCTCCCTCCATAACGTAACACTCAGGTATATCAGGAAATTCATATCTAGGACAGCAAGATCTAATAGGAGAAAAGCAGGTTCTATCTCAATAGTATCGGCAGTTTCAGAAGCATCACGAGCATTGGCAGTAACTCTAGCAATATGAGCATCAAGGAATACCCCTAGTGGAACATCAGGCAAAGTAGTATCTCTAGCAGTATCAAGCATAGCATCATCAGGAAAAATAGCATCTGTAGCATCATCATGCAAAGTAGTATCAGGCATA
Organism: Hordeum vulgare subsp. vulgare; assembly: GCF_904849725.1. Taxonomy (NCBI): domain Eukaryota; kingdom Viridiplantae; phylum Streptophyta; class Magnoliopsida; order Poales; family Poaceae; genus Hordeum; species Hordeum vulgare. The sequence goes on along the minus strand of NC_058519.1, from coordinate 261,326,385 downwards.
GAATCTCTAGCAGTATCAGGCATAGTATCAAGCATAGTATCATCAGGCATAGTATCAAGCATAGTATCAGCATAGCATCTCTAGAAGTAGCATCATAAGCATCATCAAGCACAGGCCACATATCAAGATTTCTAGCAGGAGGTGATGTCGCAAACTTACTCATAACTGAAGGTGAATCAAGTGCAGAGCTAGATGGCAGTTCCTTACCCCCCCCCCCCCCCTCGTAGTTGAGGGCAAGACTTTGGTTTTTGGATCCTTCAGATTCTTCATAGTGATCAGCAGATATAAATCCCAAGTGACTTAGAGAATATAGCAATACCTCCCCAGCAACGGCGCCATAAAAATGCTGATTGGCACTCTCTGGCAATAGCTAAACGAATGATGATTCTATTAGAACACACCGACCCGGCAACGGCGCCAGAAAAATGCTGCTAGCACTCTCAGGCAATCGAAACTAGAAGAATGTTGTTGACGGCCCACCAGTGCGTGCGTTCGCAGCAGTTTTCGAGGGTAGAGTATTCAATCCAAATTTGTTGATTCGCCAACAGGAGGTGAGAGGATACTCTCGAGTATTAGCAGCTGAATTTGTCTGATTCAACCGCACGTGAAAGATTAGTATCTGCAAGCAAAGTAGTAGCAGCAAAGTAACGAGTAATAGCAGTGGCGAGGAACAGCGGTACTCACAGCAGTAGCAAGTAGCAACAGTAGTAGCAGCAGAGCAAGACAAGTAACAGCAGCATCAATAGTAGTGAGAGCAGTAGCAACAGAGCAAGACAAGTAACAGCAGCAGTAGGACAAACTCGTAGGCAATGGGTCGGTGATTAGTTTGGATGATATTCATCATGCAACAGTTATAACACGGAGAGATATGTGGCTAGCTCCCGTTCCTCAATGTGTTGTAGGCATGCATTCCGTGTGTCGTCATACGTGCTTAGGGAAAAGAACTTGCATGACATCTATTGTCCATCCCTCCCGTGGCAGCGGGGTCCAAAAGGAAACTACGGGATATTAAGGTTCTCCTTTTAATAAAGAACTGGACCAACGCATTAGCACTTGGTGAACACATGAACTCCTCAAACTATGGTCATCACCGGGAGTGGTTCCGGTTATTGTCACTCCGTGGTTGCCGGATCATAACACATAGTAGGTAACTACAACTTGCAAGATCGGATCTAAAACACACATATATTGGTGACAACATAATAATTTCAGATCTGAAATCATGGCACTCGGGCCCTAGTGACAAGCATTAAGCATGGCAAAGTAGTAGCAACATCAATCTCAGAACATAGTGGATACTAGGGATCAATCCCCGTCAAAACTAACTCGATTACATGATAGATCTCATCCTACTCATCACCGCCCAGCGAGCCTACGAATAGATTACTCACGAAACATGAAGAGCTTCATCGAATTGGAGAGGGAAGAAGGTTGATGATGACGATGGCGACGATTTCCCCTCTTCGGAGCCCAAAATGGACTCCAGATCTGCCCTCCAGATGAAGAACAGGTTGTGGCGGCGCCTCCGTGTCGCAAACGAAATCTTCTCTCTAGATTTTTTCTGGGAGGAAAGTGAACTTATAGAGCTGAGATTGGGGGTGGCAGAGCCACGTGGGCCCCACAAGCTTGCCATCCGCCACCAGGGGGGTGGCGGTGGCAGGGCTTGTGGCCCACTGGCCCACACCCTCAGGTGGATATTTTTGCAGGTATTTTTCATATTTTCCAAAAATAATCTCCGTAAATTTTCCGGAAGTTTGGAGGACTTTGATTTCTGCAAAAAAATAACACCAAGTCAATTCTGCTGAAAACAGCGTCAGTCCAGGTTAGTTCCATTCAAATCATGCAAATTAGAGTCCAAAACAAGGGCAAAAGAGTTTGGAAAAGTAGATACGATGGATACGTATCAAGAACGCATGTATTTCATCGGAGAAAATCCCTATGACAAGACTTGCATCAGGCACATGTAGTTTTGGACAAGGACTCAGCTCAACTATTATGCATCTGTGCTTTGTGGAAGAAACAAGATATTTCAGCAAAGCCATATTCCTCATGTTGAGCTTGAAGAAATTCCTTGCTTCGCCCCAGTCCTCAATGTCCTTCATGAAGCAGGACAACTCCCACTTTGCTCTGATATCTGCGATTGGAACAGCGACATCGTTCTTCCATTCTATGCAACTCTGCATATCTCCAGAGATACAACAGATATCAACACTTGGGTGCTGGATTGGATGACACAGCACACACACTTCAAGGCCCCTGCAAATGAGCTGATGCGAGAACTTCTTGTGTCAATTCCTGCATAGCAGCCCGTGAAGATGTATGATGAATCGGAGCTACCCAATAAGCTCATGGAAGTCCTCATGAAGCCTTTGGCCCAGGACCAACCACCAAGAACAACTTTCCTGGTCCATGAACTGAAGTATGAACCCAGGACTGTTTATATAATCCTCTGCAGTGTCCTTCGTCCAATCAAGGGCCATGATGATGAAGAAGATGTTGTAGGCATCATGAAGAATATCCTCTTCAACATCATCCATGGCATCCCCATAAACCTTCACGATTTCTTCTTGAGGACTCTGGCTGACAATGCCATGTCACCGTTGGACTTGAAGATTTACGCTCCATGGATCATGAGATTCATCAGACGCAGGTCAGGCATCAACTATTATGCTGATTTCAATAATCACCTTGGATATATGCCTCCGATCAGTGTCAACAAGAAGACATTCGAGCCAGTTGAAGGAAAGGGCAAGTCTGTGATCGATGAAGGCAGTCGGCCCCTTGATGGCCAGTTTCATGAGCCAGATGCATATTCTTCATGGGATGATACTGAAACCCAGCCGCCAAGTCATGTTGCTCCAAGGGTGATGAATATGAGAGAGCTACTCATCAATCTTCATCAAAAGGTTGATCGCAATCACAAGTGGGTCAAACGCCAGTTTGGCGCCATTGTGAAAACCCTCAATGAGACTCAGAATGTAGTCCAGATTAATCATCACTATCTTCATCAGGTTTTTGATCACACCTAGGCCACACTGGCTCATTTGAAGATTCAGCTGAACTTGAAGAATTGGAGTTTACACAGGACTTCGACTGGTCATGGCCACCAAAGAAGAAATTCCGGCCAATTCCAGTTCCAGACCTTGAGCACAGTTCTTTTTCTTCATTCCGCACTGCAGAATCTGATGAAGAACAACTAGACACTACCACTGGTCCAAGGAGGAAGCCCGCTCACAAGAATCCTCACGCGTCTTCCTCAACTGCCAAGAAGTGAAGTCTTCAAGGGGCGTTAGTCCTCAGTTTTATCCCTTTTCGTCACTTGATGACAAAGGGGGAGAAATCTGAGAGTTAGTCTTCACGCGGGATATATTTTGGGGGCTTATGAACTTTATTAAGTTACAAACTCTTGGCTCTTTTGAAGTGTTTTAAGTAATGAGTTGTAACTTAAGCCCGATGGTACTCTGACGCTTTTGAACGTTTTTCTTCGCATGGTTATTCCTCAAAATATTAATGCACGCATGCTAGAATTTGTCAGATACCATTTCTCATCATGCATTATCAATTTATTCATACTATATGTCATATGTATGCATGATTTAGAAGACTCACGGAGAGATCTCCATGATATAAATCATCAATGTGCACTTGCTGTGAAAATAAAAATCCTCAAGATGTGCACATCTTCAGGGGGAGTCTCTGTGGATCTTGATTTCAAATTCTTCAAATGAGTATTTACACTTCATATTTTTATCCCCGTTGAAGACTTAACCTAATTGTCATCAACCACCAAAAGGGGGAGATTGTAAGTGCATCTAGTGCCCCTTAGTGATTTTGGTGGTTTGAAGCCTTATAGGTTAAGTATCTAATGTGTTCATGAGTGCACAGAGGATCTATAAGTTGCTGAGGAGTTTGAAATATTCAATGAATATCGACCCCTAAAAATGTATATCTTCGGCTGAAGAAATTGGTCTGAAGCTGAAGAACTGAATCGCGAAGAAATTGCGATGAAATTGATATTCCGCATGAAGATATTGAAAATGAGGAATTCAGTGTGTCCTGAAGAAAATCAATCTGAAGAATTTGAAGCATGAAGGTTTATCCTTTCTGTTTTATTTTCTTCACACTTGAGTAATAGGAACACCATACTGTTAAAGGGGGTCAAGGTAACACTTCGAAATGAATTTCCTCATGATGCTCAACCCAAGCCTAATCCTACAAAAGCCGCAAGTGAGGAATATGAGAGACATGAGGACTCTCACAGTTGAGGGTCCCGACCGTTATTGCAATTCACGCCACATCACTAATCTTATACACACCAACAGTCATATTATTTAAGGGCATTAATGTCATATCATGTCGGGATGCTCCGAGGCTATAAACTGACACTTGTCACAAGAGAAACCCAAATTATCTGGTTGGTTGCTCCGTTAGAAAATGACACTTGTCATAAGAGCAACCCAAATTCCTCAGAGTCTTCGAGAGTAATTCATCAGTGAGGAAATACCCAAAACACCAAACCACAAACCAAAAACCAAGTGATTGAGTATCACTGAAGAAGGTGTTCCAGTGTGGGACTGAAGCCTTTTACCTTTGAAGCCTGTGTATCCTCCAGACGATTAGGCGTCGTGGTCTAGAGCAATCCAGTAGTCAATTGTGGATCGCCAGGTAACCAAGTTTGTGAGGGTTTGGAAGTTTGCCCTGAAGACTTACCAGGAGTGTTGGGCGAGGACTGTGTGTTCTTATCCCAAGGAGAATACGGTAGGGACTATGTGTCTCGGGACTGTGTGTCTTTTGGTTTCAATACCTAGCCACTCCAAACCAGATGTACAACTGTCACAACAGTTGGAACTGGGTCATCAACCACTGTCTTCACTTTGAAACGGGTTCTATTTCTTCAACTCTTCCAATTCCTCATATTGTATATTGAAGATTTTCATTGTCACTGTTTGAAGATTTTGCTGAAGACTTTCTCTGAAATTCCTCAACCCCAAATTCCTCACGCGAGTTATTCTTCACCTGTTTTCTCTGTGCCTGCATAGTGTGCAAACTTCTTTTCATATTCTTCACCTTGAAAACTGTTGTAGTGATACTTTGCACTACTAATCCTTTGTTGTTTCCGCTGCTAGTTAGTCAACAATGAGGAATTTCCTTGAAAGGAATTTCCTGAGTGATGAAATTGTAAAAATCTCCGATTCACCCCCTCTAGTCGCTATAACGCACTTTCATGAAGCAAAAGCTAATTGAGTGCATCTATTCGGTTCAGCTAACCGAAGAAGATGAAGCTGATGAACCTGTTGTTGAGGAAATGCCTCAAGATACTCCAGCTGATGAATCTGCTCCAGCTGATGACAATGCTCCAGCTGAAGAAAATGCTTCCACTGAGGAAACGGTCAGGACTGAAACTGCACCAACTCCTGAAGAAAGAATTCCTTCACCTCAACCCTCAAAGGTGAAGAAGTTGGTTCCGTCTGCATCAGGAGTGAAGAAAACCAAGGCTGCTGAGAAAGAAGCAAAGAAACGAAAAGCTTCAATGACCTCAGGATCATCAGAGGCCAAGCGCCCAAAGGTCACTCAGACAGGGTCTTCAACTGCTCCAGTTGATGCTATACGCCTCTGAATGTAGCTCCATCCTATGCACTTGTTCCCTTCGGAATTGACTGTGTCATTTCTGAAGAAGATGAGGAAATGAAAGATGTTGAATCTAAAGAAATCATGGATAAGGAAATTCAAATTGATAATATTCCTCAGTCCTCCATTCCTCGAAAGACATCTAATGATTTTGATTGCACCATTCCTCTTTGCCGTGATGACTTCTGGGAAGATACAACCCAAGTCCCTCCGACTCCTGCTGCAACAGATATCCTCACAGGGTATGCTGGGAAGACCGCTATGATGAATCTGCTCAAGCTTTAGCTGCATCAACAGAAGATTTTGCCTCCTCCACGAAGCAAATTCTTCAACCTGAGGAAAATCCTCAAGCTGAGGAAAATCCTCAACCTGAGGAAAAAGGTCAAAATGAAGAAAATGCTCCTGCACCTAACACCAAAACTGTTATTGTTGTGGACAACATAGAAACAACAATGATAGTAGCTCCTCTTCAAGAACAGCAGCATAATCTTCAACCGTGGCAAAATCAACCTTTGTCATGGAGGCCAAAGTTTCAAAAGGAAGCTTTCTATGAAGAACGGATGTACTTCACTGGTGCACATCCATATGATAATCTTCACATCAGGCACAGGAAATTCTGGACAAGGACTCAGCTCAACTACAATGCTTCTGTGCTCTGTGGGAGAAACAAAATATTTTAGCACAACCATATTCCTCATGTTGACATGGAAGAAATTCTGTGCTTTATTCCAGTCCTCAATGTTCTTCATGAAGCTGGACTGCTACCTCTGTGCACTGACATAGGTGACTGGAATAGCGACATAATTCTTCAGTTTTACGCTACTTTGCATATCTCTGGAGACCCGAAGGATGTCAACACTTGGGTATTGTACTGGATGACTCAGCACACGCATTACAAAGCACCAGCCACTGAATTGCTTCGTGCACTTCCTGTCTCAATTCCCTCAGAAAATGATGTGCTGATGTATGATGAAAGGGAGTTGCCCAACAAACTTATGGAAGTCCTTATGAAGCCTTTGGCCAAGGATCAACCTCCAAGAACTACCTTTCTGGTTCAAGACTTCAAGTGTGAACCACGAACTGTCTACATGATCCTCTGCAATGTCATCGCTCCAATCAAAGGCCATGATGGTGAAGAAGATGTCGTAGGCATCATGAAGAATATCCTCTTCAACATCATCCATGGAATACCAATAAAATTTCACGACTTCTTCCTCAGGACTCTGGCTGATAATGCTCTGTCACCCTTCGACGTGAAGATTTATGCTCCTTGGATCATGAGATTCATCAGAAGCAGGTCAGGCATCAACTACCTTGCTGATTTTCCTAACCACATTGGGTATCTGCCACCTGCTAGAGTCATCAAGAAGACATTTGAGCCAGTTGAAGGCAAAGGAAAGTCTGTCATTGATGAAGGAAAAAGGCCCCTTGATGGCCAGTTCTATGAAGCAGAGTCATATTCCTCATATGATGACACTGCTACCCGAGATCAACCAAGCCATGTTGCCCCAAGAGTGATGAATAACAGAGAGCTACTCCTCAGTCTTCATCAGAAGGACGATCGTAATCACAATTGGGTAAAACGTCAATTACGTGCCATTGTGAAAACCCTCAACGCTACTCAGAATGTAGTGAAGAAAAATCACTCCTATCTTCATGAGGTGTTTGATCGTACCTGGGCCACCTTGGCTCATCTCAAGACTCAAGACGAACTTGATGAAATGGAGTTAACTCAGGACTTCGACTGGTCGTGGCCTCCCAAGAAGAAATTCAAGCCAATTCTAGTTCCAACCTTGAGGACAGTTCTTTTTCTTCATTTCGCACTTCAGAGTCTGATGAAGAACCAGAAGACACTGCTACTGGACCAAGGAATAAGCCCGTCGCCAAGAATCCTCACGCCTCTTCATCAGCCAAGAAGTGAAAGTCTTCATGGGGCGTTATTCCTCAGTTTTATCCCTTCTCGTCACTTGATGACAAAGGGTGAGAAATCTGAGTTAATCTTCACGTCGGATATAATTTGGGGCTTATGAACTTTATTAAGTTACAAACTGTTGGTTCTTCTGAAGTGTTTCATGTAATGAGTTGTAACTTAAGCCCGATGGTACTTTGACGCTTTTGAACGTTTTTATTCGCATGCCTATTCCTCAAAATATTAATGCACACATGCTGAAATTCGTCAGATACCATTTGTCATCATGCATTCTCAAATTCCTCATTTTATATGTCAAATGTATGCATGATTTACAAGATACAGGGGGAGATCTCCATGATATAAATCATCAATGTGCATTTGTTGTGAAAAGCAAATTCCCCAAAATGCACATCTTCCCAGGGAATCTCTCAGTATCTTGTTCTCAAATTCCTCAACTGAATATTTACACTTAATATTTTTATCCCCGTTGAAAACTTAACCTAATTGTCATCAACTGCCAAAAAGGGGGAGATTGTAAGTGCATCTAGTGCCCTTAGTGATTTTGGTGGTTTGAAGACTTATAGGTTAAGTATCTAATGTATTCATGAGTGTAAACAAGATCTATAAGTCGCTGAGGAGTTTGAGTGAAAACGATGAATATCGACCCCTAAAAATGTACATCTTCGGCTGAAGAAATTGGTCTTATGCTGAAGACTTTGATCGCGAAGAAATTGCTATGAAATTGATATTCCTCATGAAGATACTGAAGATGAGGAACTCGGTGTGTCCTGAAGAAAATCAGTCCGAAGACTTTGAAGCTTGACGATTTATTCTTTCTGTTTCATTTTATTCACTATTCAGTCATAGGAACACCATACTGTTAAAGGGGGTCGAGGTAACACTACAGAATGAATTTCCTCATGATGCTCAACCCAAGCCTAATCCTACAAAACCCTCAAGTGAGGAATATGAGATAGATGAGGACTCTCATAGTTGAGAGTCCCGACCGTTGCCGCGACTCGCGCCACCCCACCGATATTATCCACACCAACGGTCAAAATATTTAAGGGCATTTATGTCAAATCACGACGGGATGCTCCCAGGCTATAAATAGCCGCCCCCTACAACCATTAGCTGGTTGGCTGCTCCATGAGAAACTAACACCTCTCATTTAGAGCAACCCAAATTCCTCACAGTCTTCGAGAGTAAATCATCAGTGAGGAAATACCCCAAACACCATACCACAAACCAAAAACCAAGTGATTGAGCATCACTGAAGAATTTGTTCCTGTGTGGAACTAAAGCCTTTTACCTTTGAGGACTATGCATCCTCCACACCGTTAGGCGTCATGGTCTAGAGCAATCCAGCAGTCAATTGTGGATCACCGGGTGACCGAGTTTGTGAGTGTTTGGAAGTCTGCCCTGAAGACCTACCATGAGTGTTGGGCAAGGACTGTGTGTCCTTAGCTCAAGGAGAATAAGGTAGCGATTGTGTTTCCCGGGACTGTGTGTCCTTTGGTTTCAATACCAAGCCGCTCCAAACCAGGCGTACGACTGTCAAAGCAGTTGGAACTAGGTCATCAACAACTGTCTTCACTATGATACGGGTTCTATTTCTTCAACTCTTTCAATTCCTCAATATTATATGTTGAAGACTTTCATTGTCTTTGTTTAAAGAATTTGCTGAAGACTTTCTCTGAATTTCCTCAACCTCAAACTCTTCACATTAGTTAATCCTCACCTGCTTACTCTGTGTCTCCGTACTGTGCAAACTGTTTTTCATAATCCTCATCGAGAAAACTATTGTTGTAATACTTTGCACTTCTGATCCTTTGCTGTTTCCACTGCAAGTTATTCATCAGTGAGGAATTTCCTCAAAAGGAATTTCCTCAGCGATGAAATTCTAAAAATCTCCTATTCACCCCCTCTAGTCGATATAACGCACTTTCAGTAATCTTGACACGCTTATCAAAGGTGATGATATTCTTGGTGTTAAGGATGTTATCTTTGACAAAGATAGACTTTGTAGTGCTTGTCAACCAGGAAAATAAGTTGGTGGTATTCATCCCAGGAAGAACATCATGACTACTTGAAGGAACTGAATGGATCTCTTTGGGTCCCAATGCTTACAAGAGCCTCAGTGGAAATTCTTTTGGTCTAGTTATTATTGATGATTTTTCTTGATTTACGTGGGTGTTCTTTCTTGATGACAAGTCACAGATTCAAAAGTTCTTCAAACTTTGCTCGGAAATCCCAAAGTTAGTTTGAACTGAAGATCAAGAAGTTCGGAGCAACAATGGGTCAGAGTTCAAGAACACAAATGTGTATACTTTTCTTGACGAAGAAGGTATCTCACATGAGTTTTCAGCGACGTATACACCTCAAAAAATGGAGTTGTTGAGAGGAAGAACCAGACTCTCATAGAAATGGCTAGAATGATGCTTGACGAAAACAAGACACAATCACACTTTTGGGCAGAAGCGGTGGAAACAGCTTGTCATGCCACAAACCGACTCTACTTACACAACATTCTCGGTAAAACTGCAGATGAGCTACTCACCGGTAACAAACCGCAAGTTGGATACTTTTGAGTATTCGGATCTAAGTGCTACATTCTTGATAAGCATCATCGTTTTAAAATTTCTCCTAAATCTCATGAAGGTTTCCTACTTGGTTACGGATCAAACTATCACACTTACCATGTCTACAACAACTTCACTCAAAAACATGAAGATACAGTAGATGTGAAGTTTGATCAATCTAATGGTTCTCAAGTCAAACTATTGCCAAATGATGTAGGAGATAAGGAACCTTCAGAAGCCATCCAAGATCTACATATCGGCAAGATTCATCCCTTGGAGGTGAAGGATAGCACGTCATCAACAAAAGTGGAAGCTGCTACTTCACATCAAGGCGAACCACAAAATGACATGGAGGCAGCCACAAGTGGTACACCACATGATGAAGAGGAGCAAGAAGTAAATCATGGTGGTCCACCTCAACCTTCTTCACCACCACTTGAAGGAGATGACAACTTCAATGACAATGAAGAAGAAGATGATGATGAGTAAGCTCCACCATCCAACAGGAAAAAGTTGTCACGAATTCGAGCAAAAGTGGACAAGGATCATCCACTGAATCAAATCTTTGGTGAAATACAAACCAGGAGAATCACTCTCTCTAAAACTCGTTTAGCTAACATTTGTGATAATTACTCATTATCTCTAGCATTGAGCCTATGAAGGTAGAAGAAGCACTTCAAGACCCAGATCGGGTGACTGCCATGCAAGAAGAGCTATACAACTTCAAGAGGAATGAAGTTTGGACACTCATGGGAAATCCCAAGGACGAGCACAACATCATTGGTACAAAATGGGTGTTTTGTAACAAGCAAGATGAAGATGGTCAAGTTGTACGCAACAAGGCACGTCTCGTATCTCAAGGTTACAAGCAAGTCGAAGGTATGGAGTATGGTGAGACCTATGCCCCCGTTGCTAGACTTGAAGTCATTCGTATTCTTCTCGCTTATGCCAATCACCATGATATTACTCTTTACCAAATGGATATAAAAAGAGCTTTCTATGTGGTGAAATTTAGGAGGAAGTTTATGCCAAAAAACCTCGCGGCTTTGTGAACCCTAAGAAACTTAATCATGTTCACAATCTTCTTAAAGCTTTATATGGTCTTTAACAAGCCCCTCATGCTTGGTACAAATGCCTAACGAAGTTCCTTATTGAAAACGGTTTTGAGATTGGAAAAATTGACGCAACCTTACTCACTAAAAGAGTTAATGGGGAATTATTTGTGTGCCAAATATATGTGGATGATATTATATTTTTTTTCCACTAACCTAAATTTTAGTGAGAAGTTTGGAAGGTTGATCTCAGAGAAGTATGAGATGTCTATGATGTATGAGCTGAAATTATTCCTTGGCTTGCAAATCAAACAAACGAGAGAAGGTATATTTATATCTCAAAACAAGTACACCAAGGAATTAATCAAGAAGTTCAACATGCAAGAGTGTAAAGGTATGAAAAGTCCCATGACTACTAGTGGACATGTTGACCTTACCAAGGAGGACAAATTGGTTGTTCAAAAGGTTTACCGATCAACGATCGATTCATTGCTATATCTGTGTGCCTCTCGTCATGATATGATGTTGAGGTTTGAGTGTGTGCCCGATATCAAGCGACACCTAAGTATTGTCATCTAAAGGCTATGAAAATTATTGTGAGATACTTGATACATACACCAAACTTTGGCATATAGTATCCCAAGGGATCTACTTTTAATCTTGTTCACTATTCCGACACGGACTACGCCGGAGACAAGTTTGATAGAAAATCCACCTAGGGTACATGTAAATTTCTTGGGAGATCTCTTGTGTCTTGGTCATCCAAGAAACAAAAATAGGTATCTTTATCTACCGCTGAAGCGGAATACATTGCCGCGGGATCATGTTGTGTGCAATTACTATGGAGGACGCAAACTCTTAAGGATTATGGCATTCATGTGAAACATGTTCCATTGTTGTGTGACAATGGAAGTGCTATTAAAATTTCCCATAATCCCGTGTAACATTCTCAAACTAAACATATTCAAGTGTCACATCATTTCATTCGTGATCATGTTGGTAAAGGAGATATTAATCTCAAGCATGTTCGTGCCGATAAACAATTGGCTGATATCTTTAGCAAGCAACTTGATGAGAATGTGTTTTGTCATTTTAGGAGTGAGTAGTACTTCATTGATGCTTCAAACTTGATCTAGACTCACTCAAATGCATGCAAGGTCAAGAGCTTACTTGATTATTCCATGATGCTATTGATATGACACTATCTTATATCTTGGAAACCTATGCTCCCCTTTATTGCATCTAACCTTTTTGTAGGTTCTTGGAAGAACTACACTACACAAGATTGCCATCAACTCACATGAAAAGAAATATTTTCATGGCCAAGTATGACTAACTCTTTCTTTGGAGATGCAGGAAGAAGACAAGAAAATCATATCCTTGATAACTATTCGGTGAATAAAATTCACTCTTGTCATTTGGATATATTATGGACTTGCTTGCATGAATAAGCTATGTACATGAAAATTGAACCAAAATTACAAGGATGATCTTCATCAACATTGAGCATTCGTGACAAGTTCACCTACATGCCACATCATCAACATCATTCGAAGGTATGTACTCATATCATTGATATATCTTACTCCAAGTTATATGGTAAAGCAACTCAAGTGATATGAATACATGAAAATTCTTAATTTAAAAATGGTAATCCCATTTTGCGCTTAACAATGAGTATGACCTAAGGCCCCTCAAGTCAATATACTCTAATATAGGTGACCTAGTCACCGCCCAACATCTAGATGAAGATTATTGTATGGTTCATATTTTTTTGCATGCTTTCTTGGAACCATTCAATTCTCATCTATATTTATGTACATATTTCAAAACAAAAAATATATATTTTCTCTTTTCTTTTTCCAAACTTCTGGATATTTTCTGTCTATTTGAGTTGAGTAGTTGAATCTATCCTTGCAACTCGGTCTCTCTGATGTGGGATAATGAGTCCAACTGATTTCTCCTAGTATCCTAAGATCATTCTCGGTTCTACGGAACCACATTACCTTGGAGACTCGGAATTTTAGTACTACCTAAGATCATAGTGAATTTACTAGATTAATGCCAAAGGGGGGCGTATTCTTGTGATCACACAATTGTCAAGGGGGAGAAAACTTCAGTGATCCCACAATACAAGGGGGATAATCATCTAGGATCCGTAACTAAAAGGGGGAGAACTTTCAAGGAACACTTATCCATACAGAATGGGGGTGAAATATCAAGAAACCCTTATCAAATAAAGAAGAATCCAGGATCCGTTACTATAAGTGAGCCCTTGATACGTCTCCATCGTATCTACTTTGCCGAACTCTTTTTCCCTTTTTTGGACTCTAATTTGCATGATTTGAATGGAACTAACCCGGACTAACGCTGTTTTCAGCAGAATTGCCATGGTGTTGTTTTTGTGCAGAAATAAAAGTTCTCGGAATGACGTGAAAATTTCCAAAGAATGTTTATGGAATTAATGAAAAATACATGCGCAAAGATCCACCGGAGGGGGTGAGCCAGTGGGCCACAGGCCCAGACAACGTGGCCACCCCCAGGCCGCACCAACCAGGCTTGTGGGGCCCACAGAGCTCCACCACCTCCAAACTCAGCTCTATATATTCCTTTTCGCCCGGAAAAAATCAGGGAGAACGATTCATCGCGTTTTACGATACGGAGGCACCACCACATGTTGTTCTTCATCTGGAGTCCGTTCTGGGCTACGGAGAGGGGAAATCGTCGCTATCATCATCATCAACCTTCCTCCATCGCCAATTCCATGATGCTCTTCACCGTTCGTGAGTAATCTCATCGTAGGCTTGCTCGACGGTGATGAGTTGGATGAGATCTATCATGTAAGCAAGTTCGTTTTGACGGGGATTGATCCCTAGTATCCACTATGTTCTGAGATTGATGTTGCTACTACTTTGCCATGCTTAACGCTTGTCACTAGGGCCCGAGTGCCATGATTTCAGATCTGAACCTATCATGTTTTCACCAATATGTGTGTGCTTTAGATCCTATCTTGCTAGTTGTAGTCACCTACTATGTGTTATGACCCGGCAACCCCGAAGTGACAATAGCCAGAACCACTCCCGGAGATGACCATAGTATGAGGAGTTTATGTATTCACCAAGTGTTAATGCGTTGGTCCGGTTCTTTATTAAAAGGAGAACCTTAATATACCGTAGTTTCCATTAAGACCCCACTGCCATGGGAGGGATGGACAATAGATGTCATGCAAGTTCTTTTCCCTAAGCACGTATGACTACATACGGAATACATGCCTACATTAGATTGACGAACGGGAGCTAGTTACTTATCTCTCCGTATTATAGTTGTTGCATGATAAATCACATCTGGCATAATCATCCATCACCGATCCAATGCCTATGAGTCTTTTACTACTGGTCGTTGCTATGTTACTTTGCTGCTACTGCTGTCACTACTACTGTTACTTGCTACTTTGCTGTTACCTGCTGCAACACTCTTCTGGCGCCATTGATACAACAAGTCAGGAATAGTCTGCCATCAACAGACCTTTTTTTGGCACCGTTGCTATCATACCACTTTGCTACTGATACTTTTCTTGCAGACACTAATCTTTCAGGTGTGGTGTTGGGGAACGTCGCATGGGAAACAAAAAATTTCCTACGCGCACGAAGACCTATCATGGTGATGTCCATCTACGAGAGGGGATGTGTGATCTACGTACCCTTGTAGACCGTACAGCAGAAGCGTTAGTGAACGCGGTTGATGTAGTGGAACGTCCTCACGTCCCTCGATCCGCCCCGCGAACTATCCCGCGAACAGTCCCACGATCTAGTACCGAACGGACGGCACCTCCGCGTTCCGCACACGTACAGCTCGACGATGATCTCGGCCTTCTTGATCCAGCAAGAGAGACGGAGAGGTAGATGAGTTCTCCGGCAGCGTGACGGCGCTCCGGAGGTCGGTGGTGATCTAATCTCAGCAGGGCTCCGCCCGAGCTCCGCAGAAACGCGATCTAGAGGTAAAACTGTGGAGGTATGTGGTCGGGCTGCCGTGGCAAAAAGTTGTCTCAAATCAGCCCTAATACCTTAGTATATATAGGAGGGAGGGGGAGGGAAGAGGCAGCCTCAAACCCTCAAGGTTTGGCCGAAATTGGAGGTGGAGGAGTCCTACTCCAATCCTACTTGGAGTAGGATTCCACCTTCCCACTTGGAAACTCTTTCCACCTTGTGTTTTTTCCTTCTCAAACCTTATGGGCCTTAGTGGGAACATATTCCAGCCCACTAGGGGCTGGTTTATCTCTTCCCATATCCCATGAGACCCCTTGGGGCGTGACACCCCTCCCGATGGTCCCCGGCACCCCTCCCGGCACTCCCGGTACACTACCGATGAGCCCGAAACTTTTCCGGTGACCAAAACAGGACTTCCTATATATCAATATTTACCTCCGGACCATTCCGGAGCTCCTCGTGACGTCCTGGATCTCATTCGGGACTCCGAACAACATTCGGTAACCAACCATATAACTCAAATACGCATAAAACAACGTCGAACCTTAAGTGTGCAGACCCTGCGGGTTCGAGAACTATGTAGACATGACCCGAGAGACTCCTCGGTCAATATCCAATAGCAGGACCTGGATGCCCATATTGGATCCTACATATTCTATGAAGATCTTATCGTTTGAACCTTAGTGCCAAGGATTCATATAATCCCGTATGTCATTCCCTTTGTCCTTTGGTATGTTACTTGCCCGAGATTCGATCGTCGGCATCCGTATACCTATTTCAATCTCGTTTACCAGCAAGTCTCTTTACTCGTTTCGTAATAAAAGATCCCACAACTTACACTAAGTCACATTGCTTGCAAGGCTTGTGTGTGATGTTGTATTACCGAGTGGGCCCCGAGATACCTCTCCGTCATAAGGAGTGACAAATCCCAGTCTCGATCCATACTAACTTAACGAACACCTTCGGAGATACCTGTAGAGCATCTTTATAGTCACCCAGTTACGTTGCGACGTTTGATACACACAAAGTATTCCTCCGGTGTTAGTAAGTTATATGATCTCATGGTCATAGGAATAAATACTTGACACGCAGAAAACAGTAGCAACAAAATGACACGATCAACATGCTACGTCTATTAGTTTGGGTCTAGTCCATCACATGATTCTCCTAATGATGTGATCCCGTTATCAAGTGACAACACTTGCCTATGGCCAGGAAACCTTGACCCTCTTTGATCAACAAGCTAGTCAACTAGAGGCTTACTAGGGACAGTGTTTTGTCTATGTATCCACACAAGTATTGTGTTTCCAATCAATAAAATTATAGCATGGATAATAAACGATTATCATGAACAAAGAAATATAATAATAACTAATTATTATTGCCTCTAGGGCATATTTCCAATAGTCTCCCACTTGCACTAGAGTCAATAATCTAGTTCACATCACCATGTGATTCCAACGAATCCAACACCCATATAGTTCTGGGGTCTGGTCACGTCTTGCTCGTGAGAGAGGTTTTAGTCAACGGTTCTGAAACTTTCAGATCCGTGCGGTCTTTACAAATCTTAATGTCATCTTATAGATGCTGCTACTACGTGCTATTCGGAAATGCTCCAAATATCTACTCTACTATATGAATCCGTTTCACTACTCATAGTTAATCGGATTAGTGTCAAAGCTTGCATCGACGTAACCCTTTATGACGAACTCTTTAACCACCTCCATAATCGAGAAAAATTCCTTAGTCCATTAGTTACTAAGGATAAATTTTGACCGCTGCTAGTGATTCAATCATGGATCACTCTCTGTACCTCTCAACATACTTTGAGTCAAGGCACACATCAGTTGCGGTACACAGCATGGCATACTTTAGATTCTACGGCTAAGGCATAGAAGACGACCTTCGTCTATTCTCTTTATTCTGCCGGGGTCGGGTTTTGAGTCTTACTCAAATTCACACCTCACAACGCAACCAAGAACTCCTTCTTTGCTGATCTATTTTGAACTCCTTCAAAAAACTTGTCAAGGCATGTATCTTGTCGAAACTTCCATTAAGCACTTTCGATCTATCTCCATAGATCTTTGATGCTCAACGTTCAAGTAGCTCAATCCAGGTATTCCTTTGAAAACTCCTTTCAAAAAACCTTGTATGTTTTACAGAAATTCTACATTACTTCTGATCCACAATATGTCAACCACATATACTTATCAGAAATTCTATAGTGCTCCCACTCACTTCTTTGGAAATACAAGTTTCTCATAAACCTTGTACAAACCCAAAATCTTTGGTCATCTCATCAAAGTGTATATTCCAACTCCGAGATGCTTGCACTAGTCCATTGAAGGATCACTGGAGCTTGCATACTTGCTAGTATCTTTAGGATCGACAAAACCTTCTAGTTGTATCACATACAATGTTTGCTTAAGGAAACCGTCGAGAAAACAATGTTTTGACATCCTACGTGCAATATTTCATAAATAATGCATCAACAACTAACATAATTCTAACAGACCTTTAGCATCGCTAAGAGTGAGAAAGTCTCATCATAGTCAACTGTTTGATCTTGTCGAAAATATCTTTGCGACAAGTCGAGCTTTTTCTTAATAGTGACTTATCACCATCATCGTCTGTCTTCTTTTAAAGATCCATCTTTACTCAATAGTCTTATGACCATCATGTAGTTCTTTCAAAGTCTACACTTTGTTTTCATACATGGATCCTCTCTTGGATTTCATGACTTCCAGGCATTTGTCGGAATCTGGGCCCACCATTGCTTCTTCATAACTCGTAGGTTCACTGTTTCTCAACAACATGACCTCCAAGACACGGTTACCTTACCACTCTGTAGTAGTACGCGACCTTGTCAACCTACGAGGCTTGTAGTAACTTGATCCGATGCTCGATGATCACGATCATCAGCTTTCACTTCAATTGGTGTAGGCGCCACAGGAACAACTTCCTGCGCCCTGCTACACACTGGTTGAAGTGATGGTTCAATAACCTCATCAAGTTCTACCACCCTCCCACTCAATTCTTTCGAGAGAAACTTTTCCTCGAGAAAGGATCCGTTTCTAGAAACAAACGCTTTGCTTTCGGATCTGAGATAGGAGATGTACCCAACTTTCTTGGATATCCTATGAAGATGCATTTATCCGCTTTGGGTTCGAGCTTATCAGACTGAAACTTTTTCACATAAGTGTCGAAGCCCCAAACTTTCAAGAAACGACAGTTTAGATTTCTCTAAACCTCAGTCTATACTGTGTCATCTCAACGGAAATATGCGGTGCCCTATTTAAAGTGAGTGCGGTTGTCTCTAATGCATAACCCATAAACGATAGTGGTAATTCGATAAGAGACATCATAGTATGCACCATACCAAATAGTGCGTGGCTATGACGTTCAGGCACATCATCACACTATGATGTTCCAGGTGGCATGAACTGCGAAACAATTTCCACATTGTATTAACTGCGTACCGAAACTCGTAACTCAGATATTCATCTCCATGATCATATCGTAGACAGTTTATACTCTTGTTACGACGAACTTCACTCTGAAACAGAATTGAACTTTTCAACATTTCAGACTTGTGATTCATTAAGTAAATACCCCTGTATCTACTCAAATCGTCAGTGAAATAAGAACATAATGATATCCACTGCGTGCCTCAGCACCCATTGGACTGCATACATCAAAATGTATCACTTCCAACAAGTTACTTTCTTATTTCATCTTAATGAAAACAAGGCCTTGCTCATGTGGTATGATTTGCCTGTCACTAGTGATTCGAAATCAGGTGAGTACAAAGATCCATCAGCGTGGAGCCTCTTCATGCAATTTATACTAACATGACTCAAGCGGCAGTGCCACAAGTAAGTGGTACTATCATCATTAACTCGTATCTTTTGGCACCAATATCATGAACATGTGTAACACTACGATCGAGATTCAATAAACCATTGAAGGTGAATATTCAAGAAAATAGAGTAACCATTATTCTCTTTAAATGAATAATCGTATTGCAATAAACACGATCCAATCATGTTCATGCTTAACGCAAGCACCAAATAACAATTATTTAGGTTTAATACCAATCCCGATGGTAGAGGGAGTGTGCGGCGTTTCATCATATCAACCTTGGAAACACTTCCAACACGTATCGTCACCTCGCCTTTAGCTAGTCTCCGTTTATGCCGTAGCTTTCATTTCGTGTTACTAATCACTTAGCAACCGAACCGGTATCTAATACCCTCATGCTACTAGGAGTACTAGTAAAGTACACATCAACATCATGTATATCAAATACACTTCTTTCGACTTTTGCCAGCCTTCTTATCTACCAAGTATCTAGAGTTGCTCCGCCTCAGTGACTGTTCCCCTCATTACAGAAGCACTTAGTCTCGGGTTTGGGTTTAATCTTGGGTCTCTTCATTAGTGCAGCAACTGCTTTGCCGTTTCACGAAGTATCCCTTCTAGCCCTTGCCTTTCTTGAAACTTAGTGGTTTTACAAACCATCAACTATTGATGCTCCTTCTTGATTTCTACTTTCGCAGTGTCAAACATCGCGAATCGCTCAAGGATCATTGTATCTATCCTTGATATGTTATAGTTCATCACGAAGCTCTCAAAGCTTGGTGGCAGTGACTTTTGGAGAACCATCACTATCTCATCTGGAAGATTAACCCCCACTTGATTCAAGTGATTGTCGTACTCAGACAATCTGAGCACACGCTCAATGATTGAGCTTTTCTCCTTTACTTTGTGGACAAAGAATCTTGTTGGAGGTCTCGTACCTCTTAACAAGGGCACAGGTATGAAATCACAATTTCATCTCTTTAGAACATCACTTATGTTCCGTGACATTTTACAACGTTTTCGGCGCCTTGCTTCTAAGCCATTAAGTATTTTGCACTGAACTATCGTGTAGTCATCAGAAACGTGTATGTCGGATGTTCATAGCATCCACAGACGACGCTCGAGGTGCAGCACACTGAGTGGTGCATTAAGGACATAAGCCTTCTGCGCAGCAACGAGGACAATCCTCGGTTTTACAGACTTAGTCTGCAAAGTTTGCTACTATCAATTTTCAACTAAATTTTCTCTAGGAACATATAAAACAGTAGAGCTATAGCGCAAGCTACATCTTAATTCGCAAAGACCATTAGACTATTTTCATGACAATTAGTTCAATTAATCATATTACTTAAGAACTCCCACTCAAAAAGTACATCTCTCTAGTCATTTGAGTGGTACATGATCCAAATCCACTATCTCAAGTCCGATCATCACGTGAGTCGAGAATAGTTTCAGTGGTAAGCATCTCTATGCTAATCATATCAACTATACAATTCATGCTCGACCTTTCGGTCTCATGTGTTCCGAGGCCATGTCTGCACATGCTAGGCTCGTCAAGCTTAACCCGAGTATTCCGCGTGCGCAACTGTTTTGCACCCGTTGTATGTGAACGTTGAGTCTATCACACCCGATCATCACGTGGTGTCTCGAAACGACGAACTGTAGCAACGGTGCACAGTCGGGGAGAACACAATTTCGTCTTGAAATTTTAGTGAGAGATCACCTCATAATGCTACCGTCGTTCTAAGAAAAATAAGGTGCATAAAAGGATTAACATCACATGCAATTCATAACTGACATGATATGGCCATCATCACGCGCTTCTTGATCTCCATCACCAAAGCACCGGCACGATCTTCTTGTCACCGATGTCACACCATGATCTCCATCATCATGATCTCCATTAACGTGTCGCCATTGGGGTTGTCGTGCTACTCATGCTATTACTACTAAAGCTACATCCTAGCAAAATAGTAAACGCATCTGCAAGCACAAACGTTAGTTTAAAGACAACCCTATGGCTCCTGCCGGTTGCCGTACCATCGACGTGCAAGTCGATATTATCTATTACAACATGATCATCTCATACATCCAATATATCACATCACATCGTTGGCCATATCACATCACAAGCATACCCTGCAAAAACAAGTTAGACGTCCTCTAATTTTGTTGTTGCATGTTTTACGTGGTGACCATGGGTATCTAGTAGGATCGCATCTTACTTACGCAAACACCACAACGGAGATATATGAGTTGCTATTTAACCTCATCCAAGGACCTCCTCGGTCAAATCCGATTCAACTAAAGTTGGAGAAACCGACACTTGCCAGTCATCTTTGAGCAACGGGGTTACTCGTAGCGATGAAACCAGTCTCTCGTAAGCGTACGAGTAATGTCGGTCCAAGCCGCTTCAATCCAACAATACCGCGGAATCAAGAAAAGACTAAGGAGGGCAGCAAAACGCACATCACCTCCCACAAAAACTTTTGTGTTCTACTCGAGAACACATCTAGGCATGAACCTAGCTCATG
Source organism: Hordeum vulgare subsp. vulgare (assembly GCF_904849725.1). Classification (NCBI taxonomy): domain Eukaryota; kingdom Viridiplantae; phylum Streptophyta; class Magnoliopsida; order Poales; family Poaceae; genus Hordeum; species Hordeum vulgare. The sequence continues at coordinate 261,304,833 of NC_058519.1, read as the reverse complement.
ATGCCACTGTTGGAGAACGTCGCATGGGAAACAAAAAATTTCCTACGCGCACGAAGACCTATCATGGTGATGTCCATCTACGAGAGGGGATGTGTGATCTACGTACCCTTGTAGACCGTACAGCAGAAGCGTTAGTGAACGCGGTTGATGTAGTGGAACGTCCTCACGTCCCTCGATCCGCCCCGCGAACTATCCCGCGAACAGTCCCACGATCTAGTACCGAACGGACGGCACCTCCGCGTTCCGCACACGTACAGCTCGACGATGATCTCGGCCTTCTTGATCCAGCAAGAGAGACGGAGAGGTAGATGAGTTCTCCGGCAGCGTGACGGCGCTCCGGAGGTCGGTGGTGATCTAATCTCAGCAGGGCTCCGCCCGAGCTCCGCAGAAACGCGATCTAGAGGTAAAACCGTGGAGGTATGTGGTTGGGCTGCCGTGGCAAAAAGTTGTCTCAAATCAGCCCTAATACCTTAGTATATATAGGAGGGAGGGGGAGGGAAGAGGCAGCCTCAAACCCTCAAGGTTTGGCCGAAATTGGAGGTGGAGGAGTCCTACTCCAATCCTACTTGGAGTAGGATTCCACCTTCCCACTTGGAAACTCTTTCCACCTTGTGTTTTTTCCTTCTCAAACCTTATGGGCCTTAGTGGGAACTTATTCCAGCCCACTAGGGGCTGGTTTATCTCTTCCCATAGCCCATGAGACCCCTTGGGGAGTGACACCCCTCCCGATGGTCCCCGACACCCCTCCCAGCACTCCCGGTACACTACCGATGAGCCCGAAACTTTTCCGGTGACCAAAACAGGACTTCCTATATATCAATCTTTACCTCCGGACCATTCCGGAGCTCCTCGTGACGTCCTGGATCTCATTTGGGACTCCGAACAACATTCGGTAACCAACCATATAACTCAAATACGCATAAAACAACGTCGAACCTTAAGTGTGCAGACCCTGCGGGTTCGAGAACTATGTAGACATGACCCGAGAGACTCCTCGGTCAATATCCAATAGCGGGACCTGGATGCCCATATTGGATCCTACATATTCTACGAAGATCTTATCGTTTGAACCTTAGTGCCAAGGATTCATATAATCCCGTATGTCATTCCCTTTGTCCTTTGGTATGTTACTTGCCCGAGATTCGATCGTCAGCATCCGTATACCTATTTCAATCTCGTTTACCAGCAAGTCTCTTTACTCGTTTCGTAATACAAGATCCCGCAACTTACACTAAGTCACATTGCTTGCAAGGCTTGTGTGTGATGTTGTATTACCGAGTGGGCCCCGAGATACCTCTCCGTCATACGGAGTGACAAATCCCAGTCTCGATCCATACTAACTTAACGAAAACCTTCGGAGATACCTGTAGAGCATCTTTATAGTCACCCAGTTACGTTGCGACGTTTGATACACAGAAAGTATTCCTCCGGTGTTAGTAAGTTATATGATCTCATGGTCATAGGAATAAATACTTGACACGCAGAAAACAGTAGCAACAAAATGACACGATCAACATGCTACGTCTATTAGTTTGGGTCTAGTCCATCACATGATTCTCCTAATGATGTGATCCCGTTATCAAGTGACAACACTTGCCTATGGCCAGGAAACCTTGACCCTCTTTGATCAACAAGCTAGTCAACTAGAGGCTTACTAGGGACAGTGTTTTGTCTATGTATCCACACAAGTATTGTGTTTCCAATCAATACAATTATAGCATGGATAATAAACGATTATCATGAACAAAGAAATATAATAATAACTAATTAGTATTGCCTCTAGGGCATATTTCCAACATGTGGTTGAATTGACAATTCTGCTGCTAATACTTGAGAATATTCTTTCGCTTCCCCTTGAGTCGAATCAATAAATTTGGGTTGAATACTCTACCTCGAAAACTGTTGCGATCCCCTACACTTGTGGGTTATCAAGACTATTTTCTGGCGCCGTTGCTGGGGAGGCACAACTTTATTCTCTGAGTCACTTGGTATTTTCGTCTGCTGCTCGCTATGAGGAATCCGATAGACCCAAGAACTTAAGTCTTCCCTTCCACTACGAGGACAGCTAAGGAACTTCCATCTAGGTCTGCACTTGATTCACCTTCAGTTATGAGTAAGTTTGCGACATCACCTCCTGCTAGAAATCTTGATATGTCGCCCGTGCTTGATGATGCTACTTCTGCTGCCCATGATGCTTATGATGATGCGATGCTTGATAATCCTTTGCCTAATGATGCTATGCTTGATACTTCTTTGCCTCATGATGCTATGCCAAATACTGCGTTTCCACTAGGTGCATTCCTTGATGCACAAATTGCTAGAATTGTTGCTAGATGTGATGATACTTCTGAAACTGCTGATGCTATTGAAGTAGAACTTGCTATTTTGCATGCTAGAACTACTTCACCTGTTATGCTTGAACGTTATGTTATGGAGGGAGAGATAGTTGAGGATTTTCTTGCGTGTAAGGATATCTATGATTTTGAGAAATTATTGCGCAAGTGGAAAGAAAAATCTCTGAACGCTAGGATGAAATACGACCCGAAGTTTGCTACTTCGCCTATCTTTGTGACCAATAAGGATTATGAATTCTCTGTCGACCCTGAGCTAATCACTCTCGTTGAATCTGATCCTTTTCACGGTTATGAGTCTCAAACGATTGTAGCCCATCTTACCAAACTGCATGATATAGCCACCCTATTCACTAGTGAGGAAAAGATCCGCCACTAGTATATCCTCAAGTTGTTTACTTTCTCGCTAAAGGATGATGCTAAGACCTGGTTCACTTCTCTTGATCCTGGTTGTGTGCGTAGCCCCCAGGATATGGTCTACTACTTCTCTGAAAAATATTTCCCTGCCAATAAGAAGCAAGCTACCTTGCAGGAAATATACAACTTTGCTCAAGATGGAGAAGAGAGTCTCCCACAAGCTAGGGGGAGGCTCGTCCAGCTACTGAATGCTTTGCCTGATCACCCTCTTGAGAAGAATGAAATACTTGATATCTTCTTTAATGGACTTACCGATGCTTCCATAGACCACCTAGATAGTTGTGTTGGTTGTGTTTTAGGGAGCGAACCGTAGAACAAGCTGAGATCCTATTAAATAATATCTTGTGTAATGAGAATGCTTGGACTATTCCCGAACCACCTCCTAAGCCAACTACGAAGAAAAGAGGTATTCTATTCCTCAGTCCTGAAGATATGCGAGAAGCCAAGAAGTCTATGCGAGAGAAAGGCATTAAATCTGAAGATGTCAAAAATCTACCACCTATCGAAGAGATCCATGGTATCGATATGATAAACCTGCTAGCCTATGTCTGGATGAATTTGATAACTTTGTTGCCAAACAACAGAGTTTCAATGATTATGTTAGTAGACAATTGGAACATAATGCTCGTATGCTTAGTCATTTAAGTGCTTGTGTGGACAGAAATGTCAATGATCTTAAGATTCTGAGTAAACATGCCATTATGGTTACTACTCAAGTAGAACAAGTACTTAAGTCTCAAAATGACTTGCTCAATGAGTTGAATGACAATTCTTTCAGAGTCGTCACTAGAGGCGGTAGAATGACCCAGGAACCTTTGTATCCTGAGGGTCATCCGAAGAGAATTGAACAAGATTCTCAAGGAGTTAGCAGTGATGCACCTAGTCATCCTAGAAAGAAGAAGAAAGATGATAGGAACCTGCACACTAGCAACCCTGTTGCTGCTACACCTGAGAGTCCAAACGATGTCTCTGCCTCTGATGCTGAAACACAATATGGTGATGAACATGAGCCTAATCATAATATCAATAGTGATGTTCATGATGATGCTCAACCTAGCAATGATAAGGATGTGGAGATTGAACCTGTTGATCTTGATAACCCACAGCCTAAGAATAAGAGATACGATAAGAATGGCTTTGTTGCTAGGAAGCATGGTAAAGAAAGGGAACCATGGGTTCAGAAACCCATGCCCTTTCCTCCCAAACCATCCAAGAAAAAGGATGATGAGGAATTTGAGCGCTTCATTGAAATGATCAGACCTATCTTTCTGCAAATGCGTTTGACAGATATGCTAAAAATGTCTCCGTAAGCTAAGTACATGAAAGATATTGTGAGTAATAAGAGGAGGATACCTGAGGTTGAGATTTCCACCATGCTTGCTAATTATACCTTCAAGGGTGGAACTCCTAAGTAACTAGGTGATCCCGGTGTACCCACTATACCTTGCTCCATTGAAGGCAACTACGTTAGAACTGCTTTATGCGACCTTGGAGCCAGTGTTAGTGTTATGCCTCTCTCTCTTTATCGTAGACTTGAACTGGATAAGTTGACACCCACTGAAATCTCTCTACAAATGGCCGACAAATCAACTGCTTTCCCTACCGGCATTTGCGAGGATGTGCCTGTTGTGGTTGCCAACGTCACCATCTTAACAGACTTTGTTATTTTGGATATTCCCGAGGACGATGCCATGGCGGTAATCCTCGGAAAACCCTTTTTAAACACTAGAGGACTGTTATAGATTGCAACAAAGGCAATGTCACTTTCCATTTCAACGGTAATGAGCATACGGTGCACTTTCCAAAGAAACAATATCGAATACATTGCATCAATGCTATTGAAAAAACTTCATCAATTCTTATTGGGAGCTTTGAATGCCCTATTCCTCCTGTTAAGATGAAGTATGATTTGCTTATTGGGGAGATACACATCCCTATTGAGGTGACTTAGTGACTATTGAAAAATTCTCCGTTCTCTTTTGCGATTCGAAAAGGTTTGTCGAGGAGACTTGATCAACCTCATTGACGGATCTTCTTTCGATGACCATGAGATGGATGAATCGAGGAGTCACAAACCTCTGTTCCAAGCTTTCGCTTTAGGTTGCTTAGAAGAAAAATGATAGATTTAGTTTAGTTTTCCTTGTTTTCTGTTTTAGCGTCTGGTAGAAAAGTACCCCGAAAATAAAAGTTCTCCGAACGTCCTGAAAATCAAGTATGATTTTTTCTGGAATTTTTGAAAAATTCTGAGACAAAGAGCTTGTGTGGGGCTGCACCAGTGGGCCACGAGTCCTGATGGCGCGGGCGCCCCCCTGGCCGTGCCACCCAGGCTTGTGGGGCCCACGGGCACCCCCTCCACTCATTCTTGCTCTCATCTGGTTCTCCTACCTCCAGAAAAAATCGTTTCGCAGCTCAAACCCATGTTCTTGCTCCTCTTGCTGGGATTTTCGATCTCTTTGCTCAATGCACCATTCTCCCAATTGTTTTTGGAAATTACTCCTTGGTAAGTGACTCCTCCATTGGTCCAATTAGTTTTTGCTCTAGTGCCTTATACTTCGCATATTTTTGCTGCCTTGGTGACCATGTTCTTGAGCTTTGCATGCTAATTTTAGCTCGTCCCAAGTGGTTTTGATGCGTAATATGGCCTCTAGGCACTTGTGGGAGTAGTTGCTACGAGTTTTGTTGAGCGTTGTTCACTTTTCCTTTGGGTCACTGAAAATTTCAGAAAAGGAAGTTGTTCAGGAGAAACTTTCATGGTGGTTCCTCAAGCAAGAAAGGTCCCCATCTTGCGATTCGGGAGCCTGATCCTTACCAACCAAGGGACGTGTAGGTACAACCATGTGAATGGCCGTCTGATGAATTTATGATTGAGGCAGGTTTCAAAGATGAGTTTGATGCACTTGTTCGCAATGTCGTACTCGAAGAATTCTTCTGCGATAAATGTGAACAGTATGTTGCTCTCACTGCCTCTTTTGTTCGTAGATTCAAATTTTTAGTTGGCCGTGACACATCGGTACTGTTTGATCTCTATGACAAATCGTATACCGTGGATTTAGAGGATTTTAATAAAATTTGCAAAATACCTATCTGGGGTAGCCTCAATGATCCTCCTAAATCTTCGGTTAGAGATTTTTGCTCTGGTATTACTGTTGGAGAAACTAGAAACATTACGCAAGCTACCCTGGGGAGTATTCATTTTCCTGCCTTGCATTACTTTGCCCTCTTCATAGGCAGATGCATTAATGGCAAGATTGAGCATTGTCACCTCTGTGCATCCGACCTTAATATCCTTAAGAGCGCAGTAACGGGTGATAAAAGTTTCAACATGGGAGCTATAATAGCAAGGAGGCTGAATAAGAATGCTAATGAAGGGGATTTCTTTGGTGGGATCTATGCCACTCGCATAGCAAATTTTCTTGGAGTACCCATCCGCGAAGGAGATCCCCCGCTCCATACAGCTTTCCTTGACCGCGTCGCTTTGACACGCTACCAATTCCTTGAGAGGGATGATGAATCCCTCCTATGCCGTCTGATATTTAACCGGCATCATGTTTTCCATATTATCCTTCCTGCTCCTGCCTTTTTTGACTTTCAGGTAAAACGGAGATATTACATAACCCGAGGAGAGGCAGAGAAGTATGAGAGGGAGTCAAAGGCTGCTCGTCTCCGTGAGGCAGCTATTCAGGTAGTGGCTGCAGCGCTCCCGTATAACCCCCATTAAGATTTTGGGTTTCACCAGGACCATCCTTGGGAGTAGACCAACTAAGGCCAAAAGCCTAAGCTTGGGGGAGTACGTGTTCTCACCGACTTTGCATTCTTGCTTATGCTTTCACTTTGTTCGTCGGTGTTCACACTTTACCAGTGTATCATCCATGTTAGTTTATTTTATTTTTCTCATTTTCTTTTTGTGTGTCTGTCTAGTTTGAGAAAACCCAAAAATATTTTCTTTTTATTCTTTTGCATGTTGGGAGTTTTCCCGTGTAAATAGTTTTCTTTTTCTTTGGGTTAACGTAGAAGATATTGGTTACAATGTTTAGTGGCTCTTGCATGCATACCTGTTTAGCTTTGAAAGAGCCATATTACTTTGTCTTCTCCTTTGTGTTTGCCTGCAGATTCGAGCTTTAGTCCAATGAATGAGCACGCTTATTATTGCTCACATCGTTCGGTCGTGCAAGTGAAAGGCAATAATGACGATATATGATGAAGTGACTGAGCCTGGAAAAGCTGGTATGAACTCGATCTATTTTGTTTTTATAAATATGACTAGCTCATCATGCCTGATTCAGCTTTGTGAGAGAAACATGTTTCCAATGACAGCTTAGAGATCATAGTTGCTTATGCCATGCTTACTTATCTAGGAGCTTATAATGGTTTGTCTTGGATGCCCACATGAATTTGGAGATGGCTGTGTTGTAGTATGACAGGATGGTATCCTCCTTTGAATGTTTCAAGTGGCTTGACTTGGCGCATGTTCATGCATGTAGTTGAAACAAAATCAACATAGCCTCTATGATATTCATGTTCATGGTTATTTATGTCCTACTCATGCTTGCACTCAATGGTAGTTAACCTCAATGCATTTTCATGACTGTTGTCGCTCTCTAGTTGGTTGCTTCCCAGTATTTTGCTAGCCTTCACTTGTACTAAGAGGGAATACTGCTTGTGCAACCACTTACATAAACCCAAAGTTGTTCCATGTGAGTCCACCATACCTACCTATGTGCGGTATCTACCTATTTGCATGTGCCACTCTCTAAACCTTCAAAGAAATAATACGTTTGGCATGCCCGAACGCTCATGTGGTGACAGGGGGCTATCAGTATCTTCCATGCTAGGCGTGTTATCCTCGATATGTGTTTATTCACTATCATTCAAGAGAAAGGGGCCGGTAATTGGAATTCCTAGTTCCATGCTCAAATCGAAAAGATAATTGCAAACAAAACTCCCCCAGGATTGATGTTGGTATGGACGGTACCCGAGGATTCGCCTAGCCGTGGATTGTGATTGATTGGTGGTGGGGGAGTCAAAACTTTACTTTTCTATTTGGGAACCGCCAATAGCATGTGTAGCATGGAAGATGTTGAGAACTCTTAGTCATTGCGTTGACAATGAAAGCATGCCACCCAAAATTATTATCTCTGTTTCAAAAGCTTGTGCTCTGGCACCTCTGCAAATCAATGCTTCCCTCTGCGAAGGGCCTGTCTATTTATGTTCCTGTCGAGTCATCCTCCTCTTATAAAAGCACCAATTAGAGAGCACCTATGTCATTTTTATGCTTTGCTTTTAACTGTGTTGAGTATGACTGTGACTGAATCTTCTTTGCCATGAATTACAATGTTTAGTCAGCCCTTGGTCTTTGAAGGTGCTCTGCATTTATGTTTTGCGGTCTCAGAAAGAGCTAGCAAGATACCATCTGTTCGTACTGCTTCATGTTGTTTTTATTGAAGTGTTGACATTTAAGGCTTATTATTATTTGCTCGCTAGCTGATTATGCCATTTATATGAGTTTACCGTGAGACCTAGATGTCATTTGCTTATGTGGTTTGTTTGTGATCTTGGTGAAATTCTGGTTATGAGTTAGACATAGTTGCAACAACAAGATCAAATAGAGTTCGTCAAAGTTTTTCTTTTGTCTCTTTGAGTTTGTCAACTAAATTGCTTTAGGACAAGCAAGGCTTTAAGCTTGGGGAGTTGATACGTCTCCGTCGTATCTCCTTTTACGAACTCTTTTGCCCTTGTTTTGTACTCTAATTTGCATGATTTGAATGGAACTAACCCGGACTAACATTGTTTTCAACAGAATTGCCATGGTGTTGTTTTTGTGCAGAAATGAAAGTTCTCGAAATGACCTGAAAATTTATGGACATTTTTTCTGGAATTAATGAAAAATAACTGCGGAAAGATCCACCAGAGGGGGTGAGCCAGTGGGCCACAAGCCCAGACGGCGTGGCCACCCCCAGGCCGCACCAACCAGGCTTGTGGGGCCCACAGAGCTCCATCGCCTCCAAACTCAGCTCTATATATTCCGTTTCGCCCGGAAAAAAATCAGGGAGAAGGATTCATCGCGTTTTACGATACGGAGGCACCGCCACCTCCTGTTCTTCATGTGGAGGGCAGATCTGGAGTCCGTTCTGGGCTCCGGAGAGGGGAAATCGTCGCTATCGTCATCATCAACGTTCCTCCATCGCCAATTCCATGATGCTCTTCACTGTTTGTGAGCAATCTCATCGTAGGCTTGCTGCACGGTGATGAGTTGGATGAGATCTATCATGTAGTCGAGTTAGTTTTGACTGGGATTCATCCCTAGTATCCACTATGTTCTAAGATTGATGTTGCTACTACTTTTCCATGCTTAATGGTTGTCACTAGGGACCGAGTGCCATGATTTTAGATTTGAACCTATTATGTTGTCGCGAATATATGTGTGTTTTAGATCCTATCTTCTAAGTTGTAGTCACCTACTATGTGTTATGACCCGGCAACCCCGGAGTGACAATAGCCGGAACCACTCCCGGAGATGACCATAGTATGAGGAGTTCATGTATTCACTAAGAGTTAATGCGTTGGTCCGGTTCTTTATTAAAAGGAGAACCTTAATATCCCATAGTTTCCATTAGGACCCCACTGCCACGGGAGGGATGGACAATAGATGTCATGCAAGTTCTTTTCCCTAAGCACGTATGACTACATACAGAATAAATGCCTACATTAGATTGACGAACGGGAGCTAGTTACTTATCTCTCCGTGTTATAGTTGTTACATGATGAATTACATCTGGCATAATCATCCATCACCGATCGAATGCCTACGAGTCTTTTACTACTCGTCCTTGCTATGTTACTTTGGTGCTACTGTTGTCACTACTTCTGTTACTTGCGACTTTGTTGTTACCTGCTGCAACACTTTTCTAGCGCCATTGATACAACAAGTCAGGAATAGTCTGCCGTCAACAGACCTTTTTCTGGCACCGTTGCTATCATACCACTTTGCTACTGATACTTTGCTTGCAGACACTAATCTTTTAGGTGAGGTTGAATTGACAACTCAGCTGCTAATACTTGAGAATATTCTTTCACTTCCCCTTGAGTCGAATCAATAAATTTGGGTTGAGTACTCTACCCTCGAAAAATGTTGCGATCCCCTACACTTGTGGGTTATCAGCCCTTACCCGCTGACCTTTTTGGAAATTAATGCCAAAGGGGGAGATATATCAAATCTTCTAAATGCTTATACCTAAGGGGAGGTCTACCAAAGGGGAGATCTGCCAAAGGATTAGATATATCAAACCTTACATACTTACAGGGAGAGACACCATTAAAGGGGAGAGATATATAAAGTTTTATTGTCTACTTTGGATTGAACTTGTCTCACCCTACCTACTCCCAACATCTACATCCTATGATTCAGGGGGACAGGAAATATTACATATTCATTCTTAGGGGAGACAGTTCCAAATATTTTGTGAGACATATCTACCACCAAATCGAACTATCAATATGTCTTCCATATCTTCGTACTCTTCAATATCTTTGCATCTTTACAATAGAATAATATTTTGTTATCCAACATTTGTTTTCAAAAGTGTACTCCTACTACCTAGATGCTCAAGAACCACAAGGTAATTATATGTGTCATATCGTTGTTTAGGATGATCTCTTGTCTCTTGCACATATTGTTTGCAAGAGTGAGTCCTGAACGTGGAAATCTTTCATTCACATATGTTTGATGCATATATCAAGTATTCACATGACTTGTCCTGTCCTTTCTACTATGTGTGTGTTCATGCAGTACAAAGCAAACATCTCTTAAAAGGGAATTGCACACATTTAGGGGGAGCTTGTAATAGTCATGTATCTTCCAAAGTTGTCATCTTCTACTGCTTCTCTTTACTTGAAGCTTTAATTGTATGTTATCATCAGTTACCAAAAAGGGGGAGATTGAAAGCACATATGCTCCCTTGGTGGTTTTAATAATTCAATACAACATACATTGTCTCTTGGACTAACACTTTTACCTACTATATTTGAGGTGTAGTCCACAGAGAGCACTGGCTAAGGATTGTGTGGAGAAGCCACACGGAAGGAAAGGAATAGGATTGACCAAGCTTCAAGCTACAAGACTCTAAATTTTATATTGTGAGAAATCACATTTAAGTCCATAGGAAAGCCAATACTATTAAAAGTGGGTGAGGCATCTACGATGAATTTGTTGTTCAAGTGCTTAGAGATAGCCACCAATAATACTTAGCCATTCTCCCACAAAATTTTCTCTCCAGAGCCAAAACATAAAAAATGGTGCCACCAATATTTTCCACTCGTCTCTTGTAATGCCCAAGATGCAATCATATCCTTATTTTGGCTCGAGGGCCTCGACAGGAATAGAAGCGTGTCTCGTCATTTTGCAAGAATGTATATCGTTACAACTACATGTACAAAAGAGATGAGTATATGGAATTGGCTTACACTCGCCACAAGCTACATCATGAACATCTCAATACAACAATACATTCAAACATCATGTAGAAGAGCAGGGTCTGACAACAGACGAAAACGAAGGATAAAAGAATGAAGTCCATCCTTGCTATCCCAGGCTGCCGGATTGGAACCCATCCTAGATCTATAAAGGAGAATAAGAACAAAACTCCAAATATAGTAATCATCGTGCTCACGTCAAAATATCGCATTACCTATGCTTGCAACTGTTGTTGTAGTAATTCTTGAGCCACACGGACTCAGAAATCTCATTTCCAAAGGTATCGAGACTAGCAAACCTTAATGGGTGAGGTATGGTTAAGTGGTGAGGCTACAACAAGCACTAATTCTTTATTTGAGTGGCTAACTTCCGAGTACAAGAATAAGAGGGGTGATCTATGCATAAACAGACGTGAACTAGGAGTGATGATGAAGTGATCCTGAACACCTACTTATGTCAAACAAATCCCTACTATGTCCTCTCTCGTATTCAGAACTCACCAGAAGAGACGGTCACACTTACACACATAATTGGCATATTTTAATTGAGTTTACTTCAAGTTTGCTATGTCTCGGTGTTAAACCAAAAGTTTCCAAATTGCCACATAACCACAGGCATGGCTTTCTGAAAGATTTAACCTTGGAGGGGTGCACCAACTAGTCCATCACAAACTACCACAAGCAACCGTGGAGACAAAACCGCAACTTCTAGATAGCCCAAAATATCACCGATATCCTAGTGCACAAGACCTTCGATAAGAGTAAACCAAATCCAGCAAGACCGCCCGACGTGCCAACAATGCCGATAGGACACTACAAGAAATAAGGTCAATTATGACTCCCTATATTGGTCATTGATTCGTCATTGTTGTTGTTTATTGACCTTTTTTTGACCAAATTTACAAGGTCAACAGTTGGCCGTCAAGAATGAACAAACTTGACCTTTCTAAAATTTTGGTCATAGATCTCTATTGACCAAAATTTTGGTTTGGTCATTACCCATTTGTGTGAGCCACGTAGGATTTGACGTGGCTGTGCTGACATGGCATTGCTAGTGACGAAATGGAATCATTATAAGTTTCACAACCCAATTCAATAATCTAGTCAACATGGGCCTCCACCAATGCTATTTTATTATTAAAAATGTCTAAATTGTTTAGGCTGATGCATTTTTTTGCCAAAGGCATGTATATCTCAGGATAGACCCATTAAAAACAAGTACAAGATTGCAAATTAGTTGTATATATTTCATTTCGGTAGCACATCACATGAATTACAATACGTCATCCATCGACTCCTCTACACATAGAGGTTCAAGGCCCAACAAGTGCACAACAAAATAGTTCTACAAGTGCAGCAGGTGTACAGCAAAAGGGCCCAACAAGTGCATAATCACACATCAACATAGTTCGACAAAGATTGGATGAGAAGCACAAGTTTTTGTTGATCACACATAACATCAATGATAAACGAAGCTTCTTGTTCCCTCCTCCTGTCTTGTCCTCTACTTCTTCTGGGTGCTTTAGATCATCCTGGTAATTCAAATAATCAAACATAAGAAATCATACAAAATAATCAAATATTATAATGTACAAGTAATAAATAAATTAGAACTACTAGTCGTCAACCCGTGCAGTCTACTGCACCGGCTAGCTATTTTAGAAAAATCATACAGTACTTGAAGCCACTATTAGAATTTGCAAGCTGGTAGATTTAACAATATCAGTCATAGGGACAAGCTCAAATAAGCGGCTGTCCCTAGCATCATGCCATGAAAATAATCACAAACTTGTGAAAATACCTATACTGAATTCTCCAATATTAATTATTGATTATTGATGTACAAAGCAAAACAAGCGAATATAATTTCTTAGTGATGTGGATTAACATGGAAACTTGTTTGGTGCGATGCAATTATTTAGGGGCAAAACTTGTGCGCCAGCATTGCACCCAAAGAGTTCTCAAAAAACAGACTTCAAAAGTTTCTGCTTGACAGAATGCATGCAAATCATAGCAAGCACTAGTTGATATAATTATCACAAGCAGCCAAAGAAATCATAACAAGTACTAGTTGACAGAGTGCAAGCAAATCATAGCAAGCACATATTTCAGGCTTTCAGCAGATTGAGAAATCTTACCGTGCATCAATAACATCATCATGAATATAAAAGCTCCGGAAACCAATACAAAAGCAAGGCGGGCGGACTGTAAAAGAGGAATGGTACAAGTGAGAGATTTTTTCTATTGGGAAAATAGACGCAACCCGTCTCTGCATCCATTCTAGCCGTGTACCATACACAACTATTCCGGAGCTAAAGTGAGTATTAAGTGTCTCCAATCTTGTGCCTAGTAACAGCTCAACCCAAAGACCAGGTACATATCAAAAATATTGCACAGCTGACTTATCCTAGAATACTAAATAGACATTTCCATCTTCCAATGAACAACTTCACAATATGACAGGTAAGAACAGAAAGCAATAGTAAAATTGTACTCACCGCATAGCTCTCTACAAATGCTGCTTTTGCTGGAGGTGCCATGTCTCGACTAACAGATGTGATGTAACGTCCTTGAAGCAGATCCATGGCATCCTGTAAAGGACAACCAATAAATAGACATAAATAAATAATGAGGCACTTGCATCCTAGTTCAGTTTTTTTAATCGAAGTAAGTTCAACAAATGTTGCCTGCGTGTTGTCCGCTAGATTTTGGAAATCTAATTAGTTGCATTCGCACTATTCAATGAACGACTAAGTATCATTTTCTTAGGATTTTACAACCAGTGAGGACAAGTGGTGGCTGTCTGCGCCACTTTTGCAACCAAACTTTGCACATTATCTTTCAATACGGTCTTAATCCGAACCCCATCCCTCCTCACTGTGCAAAGCAATGAGCATAACTTGAGTGCTGCACAGCAAATTTAGACTGTTGCCGAACAGTCTAGTGGATATATATTGCCTTTCCTTCACAGATGACTAGATTCTAAAGTATTTTGCATGTGCATTCAGTTATCTACAATAACATTATGTCTGGCATGAGAGTATTAAGTATAATAATTAGAAAAGGCACAATCAGTACACTTAAGCACTATCTGCGGAGTTGGATTAATAATAGATAAATTTGTATTTCAATACTTGTATCTTCAATAATATTATTAGCAATGGAGTATTATACATTAATATTGAGAAAATGCATACATTTACAATATATTGAGAGAATCAGTAAATCAGTATAGTTAAGCATTATGTACATAGTTGAAATAATACATAAAATCGTACAGGAGTAGCTAAAACTGAATTAACAACCTTTCCGTCTTTTGATCCAATACCAGCAGAAGTTGGAATTGCATTCCAATTTGGCACTATATGTTCAATTTTAACTTCTTGCACTCATGATGTTCCTCGTATTTGCAATGCAGCTGCTCAGTGCTTCCTGAATGTCAACATATTTAAAGTAGGTAAAATCAAAATGTATGGACAGAGATAATAGAGATTGAATTATTATGGTGTTGTACAGTAAGTAAATGGAAAAATCCCACTGAAATAGAACGAAAATTATTATTTAGTCTGAAACAACATTACATGAATTTTGGATACGTACAGTTGTATCCAACACATTCGTACTAAAAGTTTGAGAACTAACTGAAACTCCCTGACAGCGTGTTTGGTTGGGGGAGTTGGAGGTAGGGAATGGGAGTTTAAGACTAATGAGACTAAAAATCTGTTGATTGGTTCAGGGACTTGGGATTTAATGAGGGAAGAGGAAGGGGAATTACTAGGGCCAACTCCCATCGATCTCTACCCTCGGGAGGCCTGGTAATTCAGCGAAGGAATGGGAGTTGATGTCTAAAAACATATTGTTATTGATTTTTTGGCCCACCTCCAGAAGAAAAAGAAGAAGAAAAACTACGAACAAACTAGCAAAATGCAAGCGGCACCATACTTTCTCCTCTAAACAAACCGGCCAACGCTAACTACTTCCTAATCTACGTCAAATAGGAGCACATCTCTAGTAACCTACCCGTCCTTTCTTTGTTCATGAGAATTATTCCCACAAATAATTCCCAGCTAATACCAAACGCTGAATTGGGACTAAATAGTCCACTACCCAAGTAAATCACTCGGCCAACTCCCTCTCACAAATTCCTAGTCCCTTTCCCATAAACTACCAAACACGTTGTGAGTATACCCCAACTATCCCACCCATTCATAGTATATTTTCAGATCCTGTGGATACATGGTTACCTCAAACTAGTTTAATTAATAAGACAAAAAAGTTGGTTGTAATTTCCTCAAAGACATAGCTGAAGTCCATAACGAGATTTGGGATCCAAGGAGCTGCACTAGTTTTGGGGATTATTTGCATCCAAACCACTGTTTTATAGATCAAATCTGGAGCCGGATTTGGGTATTCATAGAGCTGCACCAGATTTGGGGATTCGGAGATGCTAGGAACAGGAAACGGCAGAGTTTTGAGATTTAGGTCACGTACCTCCATGATGTCAGTGAACTACTTGAGTTGGGGTGGATTCTCAATGGTGGCATCGATGGAGACGTGGTGGAGGTGCGGGCCAAGCGCTGGTGTCGCAGGGTGATGTTCAGAACGGCGATGGGACGACGACATGGTGGCCGGCGGGTACAAATCCATGTCATAGAGAGCAGGTTGAGGCGCTCGGGTGACCTTGGAAGGAACTGGGCGGGGAGACGTGGAGGGATGGTGGTCGGAGTCCTCGATGTCATGGAGGGATTGGGTGGCGCAGAAGGAAGGGATAAGGAGATTCACGGGGATTGGATTTGGGTGTGCCGCACTGACGACCGCGAAAAGAGCGCTCCATGGCGGGGCGCGAAAAGATGCGCGGGGCTGAAAATTCTTCGCGCGCTCGGGTGGGACAAAAATTGTATTCATGTCGTTGCTTAGTCTGCCCACACGAATATTGGACATACCCCTGGCATGCAGGTTCGACCGACAACCCAATTGTTTTTCCTGTGGGCTAGTTGCGGGCCCGACAGCAAAATTAGGCGACCCATAGAAATATTACGGTTTCTCGTAGTGGTTCTCCCCTAAAACTCAAATTTGGTAGAACACAACAAACATTATACAAAACCCTTGTACTGTTGCTCGATCACACAATCGAGCATAACCGCTTTGATCACAGAATGAAAGCATTCATCAATTATTACTTATTTCCATAACATAGCACACATCAAATCCCCAGGGGGCCAAAAAATCAGCAGCGAGGGGCATGGGAATTCAGCCCTAAATCCACAAGAATAAATCCGCGACAACATGTGATCTGTAATTGGACCAAGGAACGCAAAACCACTTTTCCCCACCGACGAATTGTCGTGCCATACCAACGACGAGCTCCCCCGCGGCGATGCGGTTCACCACTGACTCCTCCTGTCGCCGGATGAGGGGCGACTCCACACCCCCTCCACCGCCGCGCAGCGCCGCATCGTCGACCTCCATGCCTGCCGCGCCGCGTCTAGAGACCGGGCGGAGGAGGTGGGGAATGGGGAGGCGGAGGCGGCGGAAGTTCCGTCGATTTTGGTATTCGGGCTGACGGGAGGATCGGGTGCCATAGATCATGGTGGAGAGAGCGATGGGGATCGCCAAGAGAGATAGGGTCATGGGTTTTCTGTCTTTCACTTTTTTCCTCTTTTCTTTTCACTTTGGGCAGCCAACCTATCACATGCGAGGCCACGGATCCCTCGCCAGAAACAGATCCTGGCCATAAACTCCTCCTACATCCGACGCTCCAAAACTCTTCCCTCATCCAACACACCTCTATCACTTTTTCTCTTCTTCTTTTTCAATCAGTAGCACTTAATGACCAATTTCTGCAATAGTATCATGACCTAATGGACGCAAAAGGTCATAACGTTATTGGCTTTGGACCCTCTTAGACTTGCCATGACTAAATTCGAAATTTTGGTCATGGATCAATGACCAATTAAACCACCGTCATTTTTTTATCATAATTGATCATTTTCTTGTAGTGGGAGCTGCGTATCTCGTTCTCAAGGCACAACCGGATGGGTCTAGCTACTAGTAAAACCAAACCTTGAGTTTCCTTGTGGTGTCCCCGCAGGGAGCCCATTTTGGACCAACACCATCAACACTGGCCCTGTATTATGTTGAATTAATCCTCGGGTTCATGACGCCCTACGCTTTACTAGCAGTGTTCAGTTTCATTATGTTGAACAAATATAGTACCAATGTTTGGCCTTGTCGGAAGAGTTTAATCCCAAAACTAAAATCAAGGGGGTCCCCATAACAACCCCAAGCATGTTAGTAGCGCTTAGTTATGGATCATAGCACCAGTACACAAGTAACTAGGGCGGCAAAGATGGAATGAAACACCAGGCTAGAAGCCCAAGCCTTCCACCTTTTACCAAGTATATATATATGTATTAATTAAATAGCAATAATATGGTGATATTCAAAATATTCATCTTGTCACATTGAAGCATCGGCACATGCAACTAGCAACTCTACAAGAATGCTAAGCAACCGGTAACATAGCCAAACAAGCGTTTGCTAGGATGTGGAGGGATTAGAGGCTTTTCATGGCAATGTTGGGAGGCTTGACATAACAGGTGGTACGCAGCAAGATATAGCGATAGAAATGATACAACTAGCATAGCAATGATAGTAGTGGTATCTAGGGAAATGACCATCTTCCCTGTGATCCTGCTTGGAAGAAGAACGCATCGGTGAAGTATACGAGCCACCATAGTCGAACGAATCCTCACACTCTCAAGAGGTTCGGAACTCTATCGAGAAGAAACAATTCGAAAACAAACAATGAGCACACAATAAATACCACAACATATGCATGACATGATGCACAAACGCATATGATGCATATCATGTTATTTATGCAAGGCATGACAATCACAACAATCAAATACTACATATTGAGTGAAGTTTAATATGCAACGAGTTGCATATTAATGAAAATCTATACTTGAACCATTTAATTCACTCTTGTTTATTTACACGACAATATTAAATGATGTTTCGCATGGCAAGAGGTGAAGCATAAATAAACTACCTATCAAGGCATTTTAAATGAGGCTGGAAACAACTTATATGATTTCCGAAGCGACCCCATATGTTAATTTCAAAATTGGTCCAGATCTGAACTAAACACGTTTTATATTTATTAAACAAAAAAATAAGGTGGACCTTGTGAATCTAAACGTCATTCTAGTCGATTTAGATAAATAGATCATCTAAAGCGGAGCTACGGTTTAAAAGATATGACCAACACAAGTTACTATGACATGAATGTAAAATGTATGCAAATGACACCCACAAACATTCCAAACCATCGGTGCAGAAAGATATTATGAAGCTACATGAGATCCTAAGCAAGTTTAACTGAGGCCGGAACAACGAATAACAATTCTGGAAAGTCCCCATATGAAAATTAAGATTTCGGTATTGTTCTGCCTATAACACAATTTTAGAGTTATTAAATAGCAAAATAAATGCCACCACGTTATTCTACAAATTTTTTTAGTCAAGTTGCATATATAAAACATTATAATCGAAGCTATGGTTAATTAGTTATAAATTAAACCAATTTAACATGGCATTTATGCGAATTAATACAAACAACAAGTTAAGCATTTTTAAACATGGATGAAAATACAATATTATTATACTACACAAAATTTGAGTCAAGTTTCATGTATAAAGTATTTTAATCCAATGCATGGTTGTTTAGTTCTTAGCATTGCAAGATGAGGGGTTTTTCTGTAAAACGACTATTCTGTCGATAATTTGGAAATTCAGAGGAGTGAAAAAAAACACTACTAGGCCAAATCTGGCGAGCGTAGATAACATAACATGCACACGGGCGAGGCATTTCGGGTTCTCACCACGGCTACTTGGGTCGGCCAAATTGGATCTTGGGGAGTGCATGGCCGGTTGGAGCAGAGAACGTGAGGTGGTCGATGCGGCTGTCCTGTGGCGAGGCCAAGCCCATGTGGGCGAAGGAGATGGTGGGCCAGCTCAGGCGGCGGCCCACATGGAGGGGCCTGGGCGGTCCCTACATGGGCACGTTAGGCCTCGGGGGGAGCAAGCCGGGTCGGGTGCATCGTTGTCCACCTGCTCGCTCCTTCCCGAGCAAGAGGCATGGTCGGTGGCGGTGGTGCTTGCCATGGCCGATGGCAAGGGGCATGGGGCGAGGGGAATGGAAGATCTGGCATTGGACCTCCCAGATCCACCCGTTCCCGAGGTGGAGGCGGTGCTCGGCGGCAAACTCCACATGGCAACATCCATGGAGTCAGGTCCTGTCTGTGGTGAAATTGGTTAGACAAGAGAGATGAAGAGAGAAGGAAGAAACAGGGGAGACACGGATGAGAGGTCGCGCCAGGGGGATGGTCTCAAGGGGTCGCTCCCGTCGGGGCTAGGTTGCTCGGGCCTGACGGGCTAGCGTCGGGCCTAGCAGGACCACGGTGGGAGGAGCTGGCTGACGGCTGTTAAGGGTTGGTTGTGCATGGATTTCGAGGATGATGCTAGGGAAACCATTTTTGGACGGGATGACTGTCTACATATAGCAAATGGGGCTAGTGTTAGGGGATTTGCTACATTTTTGGATCGTTTGATCTCAATCGGACGATCCGGAATCGGAGGGGGTTGGATGGGCTAAATTTGGGTTGTGTAGATGGCCTAGGCTCAGATGGAGGGATATTTGGCAGCCCATGACAAAGGTTTTACAAACCGAGAACGTCCGACGTTTGACCGACTATAGTGCCATTATAGGTTTAACGGTTCGCGTATTAAACGGACTCCGATTATGATGAAATTTGGCAGGCGGTCTATCTACACTATAATAAGACCACACGCCAACTTTCAACCCAATCCGAACAAGTTTTATATACACTTCTGAAAACAATATTTTCAATGTCGTGGGCGCGTGGGTCTGTGGTTGATCCCTAAATGGTCAACAACAAAAATGGAGAGAACCGGCAACTAATAACGGATGCAAGTTTTTAAAATTGTTGACAACGGAGTTCCGATGCAACGGAGATGATGCGCATGATGCGATGATGAACGCTACAACCACATTTTGTGCAACTCGATGCCAACGAGATTCATTTGGTTTCACCGAGTTGGGAAATAATGTTGTAACGGTTGGATTTTTGGAGATGCCTATATATACCCATCGACCGCCTCTCATTTGCAGAGGAAGCACTCAAAACACACATACACTTGCCGTATTCATTTTTCTCACAGAGAGCCACCTTATCATGTGTTGAGATCAAGATATTCCAATCCATTAATTTTAAACTTGGTCTCTAGCCTCCCCAAGTAGTTTCCACCATATTAATCTCTTCTACACATGCAAAATCTGTGAGAGAGTGATTAACTGTTAAGGAGAGTATCTTCTCAAGCACAAGAGCAAGGAGTTCATTGTCCTACCACATCTATTACCTTTTGGAGGGTGGTGCCTCCTAGATTGGTTAGGTGTCACTTAGGAGCCTCCTACTTCATGTTGTGGAGTTGAACCAGGAAGTTCGTAAGGGCAAGGAGATCGCCTACTTTGTTAAGATCTACCCCTAGTGAGGCTAGTCGTGTGTGGACATAAGACATGGTGGAATAGACAAGGACGCTACTTCATGGAAGCCTTATGGGTGTAGCCCTCCATGGACTCTTGTAGTCGTTACCCTCTGTGGGTTGAAGTCTCCACTAAAGTGGACGTACGATAGCACGACCTATCGGAACCACGCCAAAAATCACCATGTCCATCTTTGCGTTTGATCTTCCTAAACTTTACTTCTTACTTGCATGTGCAATGTCTTTACTTTCTGCTGCCATATATGTTGACTAGCATGTGTAGGGTGCACTAGACTTGTTAGAATTGCAAAATGGCTAACAATTAAAATTGGTAAAAGGCTAGGTTTTAATTTCTACAAGTACTCTATTCACCCCCTCTAGACATACCCTCTAGTGATCCCACACACTCACATCGGGATTAGGGTGATGGACTTGATTGTTGAGATAATCAGAAGGACTGCTGCTGACCAAAAGAGATCTTGTGGATACGCTCCCTATTTTCAGATGTGGATCAACTCCAAGGTTGGGAAGAACGTGTATCTACTTGATTGACAACACCTTCCACTCAAGCCAGAGTTCGAGGATAATGTTATGGTGATGGACCAAAGTCATCCCACTTCAGCTACTGCACAAGCTGAGTTAGAGGTTGAAGCCTAGGCAGAGGCAGCCAGAGCCTCTAATGCTCCAATGTTGTGAGTTGACTACTATAGTTCACCTATTAAAGCAGGAAGTTCATGCAGTGCTTACTCCCAGCTCCAGCAGTGATGATGATCATGGTACTTCTCTCCAGACATCCACTCAGTTTAGAACTCAAGATAGATATGTTGTCGTATCAGTTCTAGAGTCAAGACCTTCTTCATTAGCTCCAGCATCACCTCCATCAGCTCCTACACCTCCAGTGTCTACACCAACACCTTAGAGTACATCATCTGAAGCCTTCATCGACGCTCTCTTGTCGACTCGTTCAAAAACTACCGGAGGAGACCGCACCCAGAGCGACGGTTAGCACTATATCTTTGAAATTTTTGGTAACTTGTGGCCAAAGGGGGAGAAGTGTATAGATCATTAGGGCTTCGAGAGAGTGTGTGTTTCTTTTTCTTGCTCTCCTTGGTTTGTAAAAAAATTGGTTTATCTTTAGGATGGCTCAAATCTTGTTGTGATTGATCATAAGCCCTATGTTTTATGCTAATATTTCCTATCCTTAAGATATCTATGTGATGATCATTCACTCATTTATTGGTTTTATGTGCATTGTAATTCATTCACATCATTTATGCGCACCACCAATATGTATGTGACATGGAAGAGTAAACAATGATCCCAATCGATTGTGCATTTGCATTGAAACACAAATTTATAATAATGCACAAATTCAGGGGGAGCTCTTTCTTATCACATACTTCTCACAGCGACGATGCTACTCATTGATTATATTTTATGTCGTGGCTTTGATCTATAAGTTGTCATCTATTACCAAAAAGGGGGAGATTGAAATCACAACTTCTCACCAGGTGGTTTTGTTAATTAATCACAACATATATGTCATTGGAATAATGATTCTATCTAGTGCATTTCAAGAAAAGATCAATCATGAATTGGCTAAGGATCGCAAGGAGAACCCCTAGATTCAAGGAATATCTATTGGTAGCAAGTTTCAAGACTCTACATTTTACATTTTATGGGAAATCACAGTTGAGTCCATAGGAAAGCCAATACTATTAAAATAGGATTGTTTGTCTATGATGATCTGGTTGCTCAAGTGCTTAGAGTTTAGCCACCCAAATTACTAATGAAGTTTTCCCACAAATATTTTGTCCAAACCTCATAGTCAATTCGGTGCCACCAATACTTCCAAATCGGCCCTGCCGGGTTTTACCCTGTACAAAACCTATGCCAAACCCTAACATCTCGGTACCACCAAGTTTGGTTTCGGTGAGATCGAAAAACAGTGACCAACTCCATGGTTAGCGAGTTGCTAAAATTAGAATTTATGAGCTTTGAAAATTGTTGCCACCGAGTCTTGTAACTACCTAGGACAGCCAAAATCAGACCCTCCAAAATTCATATATCAGTCTCACCAAAAAGACTAAAGTTTCCACATTTTGCACTAGTCGTTGCAATTGAGTTTTTACTTCAGTTTCACCGAGTTAGGTAATAAACTTGTAAT
The DNA here is from genome assembly GCF_904849725.1 of Hordeum vulgare subsp. vulgare. Classification (NCBI taxonomy): domain Eukaryota; kingdom Viridiplantae; phylum Streptophyta; class Magnoliopsida; order Poales; family Poaceae; genus Hordeum; species Hordeum vulgare. The sequence goes on along the minus strand of NC_058519.1, from coordinate 261,281,859 downwards.
AGTTGGATTTTTTAACATGCCTATATATATAAGCCCTCCACCTACCTCTCATTCGCAAATGAAGTACTCAGAACGAACCAACACTTCCCCATCCATTTTTTGAGAGAGAGCAACCTACTCATGGGTTGAGATCAAGATATTCTGATCCTACCATATGAATCTTGATTTCTAGCCTCCCCAAGTTGCTTTCCATCCAATCAATCTCTTCTACCTAAGCCAAATCCGTGAGAGATTGACTGAGTCTTGAGGAGACTATCTTTTGAAGCACAAGAGCAAGTTGTTCATCATACTACCACATCTATTACCATTTGGAGAGTGGTGATAATCCCCAAGTGCAAGGAATCATCATAGCACTTTCCAAAGATGGAAGTGGTAAGTGTGGAATGTCGAACCCACAAGGGGCTAAAGGTAAGATCAATATTCTCACAAGTCCTATCTGCCAGTGATACGACTCTACATACACCGAACATTTGCTTCTATCTACTAACGAGAAATAAAACCGGGTTATGGCTGTAAAGCGGATATATTTGAATCATACTAGCAAAATGGCCCGTGCGTTGCCACGGAAAGAAAAAAACATAACCTCCAATGATGGTGATCATATTATGTTCACATATCATCGCTTGATTTAGAAATTTTGTGCACAAATGCAAGAATAATTTTCTTTTTTTAAATTTATTCACAAGTTGAAGCAATCCTTACATTTTCAAAAAATATATATCATGGTTGTCAAAAATCTTGGTAACTCAAAGATTTATTCTGAATTTCAAGATTTTTTTAGAGAACATACAATAATAATCCGATCCATCCAACAGTTAATTCTTAAAAATTCACACACGTATATTGTCACAAAGATTTAGAAGCATTAATGTTTAACTACATACATTAGATCTTTCGCGAACAATTTTACAAATATGGGAACAATTTTAAAATTGATAACATTTACTAAAAATCGTGAATATTTTTTATATTTCGAACGGGTTTAAATATTTTCTTTTGAATTGGCGACCAATTCCAGAAAGGACGAACATAATTTTTGATGTTGGAGGATTTTATTTTAAATTCACAAACATTTTTTGAAACGCATGAAGTTTTTCTAAATAAACAAACATTTTTATAAATTAGTAATATATTTATTAAATTCATGGACATTGTTTTGGAGTTTGCAAAAAAAATATAAAAATCCGGCGCTTTTTTGAATCCTATTTTAAATTCAAAATAAAAATTCTTCAGCATTTTAATTCAAAGTTCCTATTTCTTAATATGCAAAAGTTTTTGTAATTCTCAATTATTTAAATTATAAATAAACAAAAATGGAATGGAAAATTTTAAATAAAAAAAGAAACTATCAAAACAGGCATTAGCTATTTTTAAAATTTTAGGACATTTTTTAAAGGCATTAAAATATTTTGAATTAGAAAGCATTTTTTTAAATGCCTGTAATAATTTTTAATACATGGAATTGTATTTGATACCATGGACTTTTCTTATTGTACAAACATTTTTTCTAAAATTGCAAACATTTTAGTGTATATGGGAGCATTTTTTACAAAACTCCGAGCAGTTTTTGAAGTCGCAAATTTTTTAATTTTTTAAATATGTTGATTCATAATTTTCAGTTTATTGAAATTTTAAGGATTGTTTGAAGTTCTAATTTATTTAAAATAAAAAAATAAAATGGAACTGAAAATAAATAAATAAACGGAACTAAAAGCAGGATCCTGTGCATGGGCCGGCCCATACGGTGTGTTGGATATTCTCCCATCATGCAGAGCGTAATATAGGAGGTTTTTACATGGGCCGGCCCAGTCCAAGATTTTTCGCTTTGTGAAACGTTTTCTATTATTTACCGGTGGCATGGTGGGTAATTTATGCAAACTTTAGGAGTAATATTTAAGACGGACGACCAGAAACCGTATTTGCTTTATTATTAGGGAGAGATAGGAGAACTACAATATGAAAATAGTTGACGCACTAAATAGAGTTAGAATATATTACAATATATAACAAATAGCGAGTGTGTAATAATGATGGTTTGGTGTGCGGAATCATCCTAGGCAATTGATAACAAGATCGGTAATCATGTTTGCAATTTTATATAAGGGAGAGGCATGAGGTAACACACTTTTCGTACTTGGATCATACGAACTTATGTTCGGATCTCTAGCAAGCATCCGGAACTACTAGAAATCATTAAGGTAAACCAACCCGTAGCACTAAACCTCAAGTCCCCTTTACTCCCATATGTAAACAACCCCCTTACTCGGGTGTAAGCTTCTGTCACTCTAGGCGCCCACTATAAGCTAATCATGAACATATTGCAACACCCTCTAGCGTGAATCCGACACGTGTGCATCTCACAAAAGGAACCTTAGGATAACAACAAAATAAAACATAAACTCAAACCAATCAAGATCATCAATCATCCCAAAGGACAACATAGATCTACTCAAACATCATAGGATGGCAACAAAACATTGATCAATAATATGTGACATGAAACATCATGTTCAAGTAGGGGATTACAGCCGGGTGTGGGAGAGTGGACCTCTGAGAAGAGATGAGGAAGGTGATGAAGACGATGGTGCTAATTAAGAGGATCACCACAGCGATGGCTCCCCCAGTGGCACTCCAGCGCCACCGAAAGAGAGGGGGAGAGAGTCTCCCCCCTTAGGCTTCATCCTCCATGGCCTCTCCCCATCTATAGAGAGGTTCTCCCTCTGGTCCTTGGCTGCCATGGCTCCTGGATGGGTGAGAGCCCCTCCGAGATCTGATTTCTCTGTGTATTTCTCTCCTGTTTTCGCTGTTGTTTTCTAGCCCTTCACCGTTTCTGAAATATCTAGAGATCCAGAAGTACGATCAGGCAGAAATTTTGAGGGGAATTTTATCGCAAAAATATCTTTCTGGCAGCAAAAGAATGGTCCCAACCTACTTAAGGGGTGGACACAACTCATCATGGCGCGGCCACCCCCCTGTTTGTGCCATGTTGGGTCGTGAGAGCCTCGGGCATCATGCGAAGTTGATTCTTCTTCCCAAAATTGACATATATGCCAAAAAAGCTCTATAAATTTCTATCACCTTTGGAGTCGTTTGACACGGATTTTCTACGAAACAAAAAACACACAAAAAATAGGGACTGGCACTGCACACTTGTAAGTAAGTTAGTACCAATAATAATATAAAATGTTGCTAAAAGTATATGAAAGTTGTAGAGTATTGGCATGAATACTTCATAAATTATTGATACGTTGTAGACATATCAGCATCCCCAAGCTTAATTCCTGATCATCCTCGAGTAGGCAAATGATAAAATAAATAATTTATAAAGTGTGAATCCTAGCATAGTATATAAGTTTCACCAATGTTACTTCCAATCACTTTTTCTAGCATCATAAAACAACAACTCCTTTCTCATAGAACTTCTCATGGTCTAGTAACAAGGTAATCGCTTGTTATAGTATAGACAATAAACTTTCTTGAAAATAGGCAAACTATGTTTTTAGTCATCAAATAATTACAATTAATGATATTTTCAGGAAGGGTCTATGTAAGAGCTTAGATTTAGAAAATTCCACATACTCAACTATCATTTAGTCTTCCATGATTGGTGACACTCAATGAATATTTTTAGAACAAGTAGTTTGAATTAAAACATCGGAAGATAGGGGCTTAACGTTTCGTCTCCCAACTTATTTATCTGAGGGATAATGTCAATAATAATGAATCATGATCACCTATATCCAACTGTATATATGTCTTTGGATCTCTCCGCACCAAATGATGCTTGCCAACTAAAGAATTAATAGATTGGAATAGGGACGAACATTATTGACTGTTGCATAAAAGCAAAAGCAGAAACGTAAAAGAGAGGCCCTTCGAGAGGGAATCAGAGGTTGTCATGCACTTTTTATTTTTGGATGTGTGACGGGGGGATAACCCCGGGGTAGGCTCATCAAGCCTGCTCCTTTGCCTTCTGCATCGAAGGAAAAGCACAATTTTCTCTCTGGCCGGCTAGGAATCCCTTGCCGACTAGAGACGAGACGGCCGAAACCCTTTAGCCGGATAGGAAGCCCCTGCCGGCTAGAGGCGAGACGGATACCTCCCCCTAGCCGTCCAGGACGAGTCGGCCAACTAGGGACGAGGCGGCCGTTCCCAGGGCCGGCTTGCGAGGCCGCCGGCCGGCCAGGGAGCCCAAGTCACATCAGATCGTAGGTCATGATGAGACCCGACCATCAAAGCTGCGTACTCGTTAGCACGAGTACGGGTTTGGAGTGCACGGTAGGTACAGCGTTGGCGGCCATGTCGCTGACCTACCCCGGCTCCGATCCACCATCCTGCACAGTGTCGGCCCGTCAAACTCCCACTCCATTACCACACTCGGCGTGGGAACAGTGGAGACGGCCGTACTGGCGACCCGTGACGAATCTCACCAGACAACGCCAGACCTACAACACGTGTCCCGCGTCGGCTCTACGCGAGAGTCTCATTGGCTAGCCGGCAGGCCCCATAGCCAGATGGGACCTTGCAGCCGGCGGGCCACTCCAGCGACAAGACAAGACCCTTGTGGGCCCCCTGGCCAGTCGACGAGGCTGCCAGTCGGGTGGGTTCGTCTATAAAACCCCCCCGACCCCCTCCATGCAGAGGGTCGGTCAATCCTACATACACACACTCATACAGGAGAGGTAGACGCGAGCCAGCTGCTCCTTCTTCCTCCTCCGTAGAACAACTCTAGGAGCACAATGTAGCCTCACCAGTGCATTATACATTCCGGAAGGACTAGGGGTATTACCTCTAAGGAGAGCTCCGAACCTGGGTACATCGTGCGTTCCATGCTTGTACCAACCTCGTCCCCAGCGCCCGCCGGTGTCACTTCGGTTCCACCATCTTTAGCCTACCCATGGCGTATGTTGTGAGTAAACAACGACATTTGGCGCCCACTGTGGGGCATCGGCTGGATTTACGCACTGGGCGGGGCCCTTCACCAACACCGCCGGATGCCTCGCGTCCGGACCGATCAGCATGCCTATGCAGCCTGCCCTTGAGGAGGCTTCTGCGGTGTTGGTCGATATCCCAGTCCGTCACATGGATTCTGATGGGGAGTCTGACGACAAGTCACTCCCCAGCGTCGTCATCGTCGTTGTTGCGAACCTCAACGTTCTCTTCAGGGACTTGTGCCTCGATAATGGATCTCGCTACCCCGGCGAGGACATCGAGATCGACGCGTTATGCGCCAGCTTTAGTAGGCTCTCCCTCTGGGAGGTGCCTGCGCTTGATGAGTACCCCAGCTATGTGCTCGTCTTCGACGGTCCACCATCATCTGCGGGGTGTCTTGTCCCATATCACGTCGTTGTCGTCTCCAACCTCATGGAGATGATGGTCATTGGCGTCAGCACCAGCAAGACGCATGGCAAGGCATCAACAGATGCGGCTGATCCCGCAGCGGGATCAGGCGACACGCTTCATGCTGCCCTTGCCGGCTTGAAGACGCCCATTGTGACCTCCGCAAACCCTACCGACGGGTGGGCCTCGCTCCAGGAGGCTCGCAGGCAGATCTTGGAGGAGGGCATTGTCATCGCCGCGGCCAAACGGCAGAAGGAGGCCGCGTAGCGCGAGTATAACTCCTCTTACGGCGTCACTCCTGCTGCTGATGGCCCTAGCCGGCTCGACGCGTTCCGTGGCTGCGGTCGGGTCATTGCCGATATCCTAGTCGACAAGCAGCCCATCTATGATACTCCTGCGGCCAACTTGCGGGCTGCTCAGGAGGCCATGGCAAAAATGCCAAGTTTGGAAGGCGAGGAGTGCGTCCTTCAGGAGAAGCGGGTCAAGGATCCCCTTGACGCCGCAAATGAGCAACAGTCACTTCTTGACCCCGGAGTACGCCGTAACCCGAGCGGCCGTCATCATGCCGAGGGATCTTCCTCGTATTGCACTTCCGGCCAAAAGGCGAGGGCAGCCAATACAAGCGTTCTCTGTGCCAGAGCGAGCCGTCTTCAAGCCGGCGTCGTAGAGATGGTGGCTACGAGGCGGATTCGGTGTGTGAGGTTCCTCCTCCAAGGTATCGGGAGGGGGCAACGCCACAAGCTCCCGGGACACCCTTCCGATCACGGCCCCGATCGGCCCTCACGTTCCACGCAGCGACAACGATTCTCGTAGACGCCTCAACCTCCTGGCGTAGTCGGCTCTCCTAGAAGAGGACGGCCCCATCGGTCCAGCGTGCTTCGGCGCTCGTATCTGAGGGGAGCCGTTTCCTAGAGGCTTCACTCTCCCTCGGGACACTCCCAAGTACAGCGGCACAGCCAATCCGGAAGACTGGCTAATCGACTACACCACCGCAGTCGGCATTGCTCGGGGCATCAAGCGCATAGCTGTCCGCTACGTGCCTATCATGCTGGCCGGCTCGGACAGGACATGGCTTAACAGCCTTCCAGCCGACAGCGTCAACTCTTGGGTTGACTTCGCAGAGGCGTTCGTCCGCAACTTCACTGGCACCTACAAGCGCCCTGGCCGGCCTCGCGAGCTGGCCATGTGCGTCCAGAGGCCTGACGAACCCCTTCGCGACAATGTCACGCGTTGGACCGAGCTGCGCAACTCCTGCGAAGGAGTGCATGAGGTACAAGCCATTCAATACTTCATTGACGGCTGCCGAGACGGCACTCTACTCAAGCACAAGGTCATGTTCTCTGAGCCCACCTCTCTGGTAGTGCTCATGGCCAAGGCGGACAAGTATGCCACGGCCGACTCCGCAATGCGGGTCAAGGTCACCGCCTCAGACAAAATTGTCCCCACGTCGACTACTCCCAAGCCGGCTGGCGACAACCGAGGCGGCCAGAACAATAAGCGCAAGGCGGATCACCTTGATCCGTGCTCCACAAGCAAGCAGGTGGCTAGTATGGAGGAAGACGCGCCGGCTACTCAAGCCGGATCTCAGTGGCAGCGGACCGGCAAAAACAACTGGCAGCCCAAGCTCACCTTTGAGCAAATGCTCAACGCGCCATGCAAGATGCATACTAGGGCGAAGACGGCCACTCATACCCTCCAACAGTGTAGCTTTGCACAGCGACTGTCGCGAGGAGAGGGTCTGCCGGCTCCCTCAGGAGCAGCTGTTGCGCCTCGTGCTCCGGCTCCTGAGCCGGCTCCGCCTCCACCACCGCCGCCTCACAATGACGACCGTCTCCACAACGATTACCCTCATCAAGACGAAGCTTACATCATCTTCACCAGGGAGGGTGATGACAAGCACAACCAGCGACAACGCCGGCCTGAGGTGAATGCCACGGTCACCCGGTTCCCCAATTCATGCATTGGTGTGAAAAGCCAATTACGTGGAGCCGGGCTGACCATCCTGCGGTAATGCCAAACCCTGGCTCATACGCGCTCGTCCTCGACCCCCCTTTCGCCTCCAAGAGGCTCACCTCCGGGTTCTCCCGGGTGTTGGTTGATGGCGGCAGCAGCATAAACATCCTCTACCGCGACACTTTTCTCAAGCTTGGGCTAAAGGAGAAGGACCTCCTGCCGACTAGCACTGTCTTCCATGGCATCGTGCTGGGACAGTCCTGTTCGCCGATCGGCAAAATCCAGCTGGATGTCCTTTCCGGTGACAAGGCGCACTTCCGCCGAGAGCCAATATGGTTTGAGGTGGTGGACCTCAACAGCCATACCAGGTGCTGTTGGGCAGGTCGGCTCTGGCCAAATTCATGGCCATCCCCAACTACGCCTACCTCGAGATGAAGATGCCAGGACCAAAGGGCATCATCACCATTGCTGGCGACTACAAGAAGTCGCTCGAGTGCGCACAAGACAACAGCCGTCTGGCCGACGCCATGGTGATTGCTGAGGAGAAAAAGCAGATCGACCGGCTCATGGTTCAGGCTACCGAGCAGCCGACGATCCCTACTCCACCATCCCAGTCAGCCGGCGAGGGCTCATTCAAGCCGCCCAAAGAGACCAATCAAGTGCTACTCGACCCCGCGAACCCCAAGCAGTGCGTCACCATCGGTGCTAACCTCAGCACCAAATAGGAAGGCGAGCTCGTCGACTTCCTCCGTGAGAATCGAGACATCTTTGCATGGTCTCCAAAAGACATGCCAGGGGTTCCGAGGAAGTACGTCGATCGCAAGCTAGTGAAACAACCCTTGTGCCGCTTCGCCGAGGGGAAGCGGCACACTATTGGAGAAGAGATCGCCCAGCTGGTCGCAGCCGGTTTCACAATGGAGGTTTTCCACCCAGACTGGTTGGACAATCCAGTCCTGGTGCTGAAGAAGAACAACACATGGCGAATGTGTATCGACTACACGAGCCTGATAAAGGTGTGCCCGAAAGACCCTTTTGCCCTTCCCAAGATAGATCAAGTGATCGACTCCACAGCTGGCTGCGAATTGCTGTCCTTTCTGGACGCTTATTCAGACTACCATCAAATCAAGATGGATCTAGCTGATCGCCTAAAGACATCCTTCATCACGCCCTTCGGGGCCTACTCCTGCAGCACCATGACGTTCGGTCTGAAGAACGCTAGTGCCACGTTTCAGCGCTGCATGCAGCAATGGCTCCTGCCACAGATCGGCATGAACATCCATGTCTATGTGGATGACATCTTTGTCAAGACCAAGTAGCGGGAGACGTTCGCCAATCTGCGCGAGAACAAGATCCGGCTCAACTTGGAAAAATGCATCTTCGGGGTTCCAGGCGGCAAGCTCTTGGGGTTCTTCGTGTCCGCTCGTAGCATCGAAGAGAACCATGAGAAGATCGGAACCATCGAGCGGATGGTGAAGCCGGCTCGAATCCTTGACGTCCAGAAGTTCGCCGGCTGCCTGGCATCCCTTAGCCGGTTCGTCAGCCGTCTGGGCGAGAAGGCGCTTCCACTCTATCAACTAATGAAGAAAGGACCAAGTTCGAGTGAAATGACCAGGCGGACGAAGCCTTTCGCAACCTCAAGTGTGTCATCTGAAGCTTGCCAATCTTGGCAGCGCCGACTGAAAGGGAACCCATTCTCATATACATCGCAGCGACCACTCGTGTTGTTAGTGTGGTTCTGGTAGTAGAGCGCAAGGTACTGTTAGTGCAACACCCTATCTGTTACCTCAGCGAGGTCTTGTCCGCCTCCAAGCAAAACTACCCCCACTATTAAAAGATGTGTTATGGTGTTTACCTTGCTGCAAAAAAGCTGAAGCAATACTTCCAAGAGCATGACATCATTGTGATGAGCACTGCTCCACTTTCAGAAATCATGGGCAACCGTGATGTTACGGACCGGATTGCCAAGTGGTCCATCTCCAAGGCCGACCACGACATCCGCTACGAGCCGCGCACTGCCATCAAATCCCAAGTGGTAGCCGACTTCCTTGTCGATTGGGCTGAAACCCAATTCATGCTGCCGCCTCCAGACTCCACTTATTGGCGGATGCACTTCGACGGCTCGAAGATGCGAACTGGTATGGGAGCCGACATCGTCTTGACGTATCCGAAAGGAGACCAACTCAATTATGCTCTCCAGCTACACTTCACCGCCTCGAACAACGTCGCCGAGTACGAAGCACTTGCTCATGGCCTCCAGCTCGCCAGAGAGATTGGCATCCGGCGGATCCTTTGCTTTGGCGACTCGGATCTCATGGTGAAGCAAGTCTCTGGCGAATCGGATGCCAGGGACGCCAACATGGCGAGCTATCGCTTCCTCATCCAGCAGCTCAGCGGCCCTTTCGAGGGTTGTGAGTTTCATCATGTCCCCAGGGCGAACAACGAGGTGGCGATACCTTAGCCAAGATTGGCTCTACAAGGCAGGCAATTCCAGCCGATGTCTCCCTCGAGCAATTGCGCAAGCCATACATCAAGTCGTCTCCGGAGTCAGCATCGATATTTGTGCCGACAGATCCTTTAGTGCGAACGACGTCGGCTAGCCAGTTTCACCAGCTACAACTACTGTGCCGGCTACACTGGCTTTGCCGACTCCAACTGCTTCGCCGGTTACAACTGCTTCGTCGGCTTCAACAACAATTCTTGCTATGAGAAGCCTCAAATCTTGTCGGCTCGACACCAAGTGGGCGGCCATCATGGAGGTAGACGGCGTGTAGGCTCCCACAACAGCATCGGAGACAGAAAGTCTCGAGCATGCGAATACATCAACAAGCGCGGGGGCTGCGGAAGCCTCTGATACTCAAGTCGAGACAGAGCCAACTCCTATGTCGGCTTCATCGTGGGCTCAACCCATCTTGGCCTTCCTTCTTTGCGGAGGCAAGGCATATTCAGCGCCGATCAGGAGCCAACGCCATCATCAATCGCGAGCTGGTTCGGCGCAGCGTGACTGGCGTATTCCAGCATTGTGTCGAGTCTGAAAAGGGGCAGGAGATCCTCACAGACATACATCAGGGTGAGTGTGGACATCATGCCGCCTCTAGAATCCTGGTGTCCAAGGCATTCCGCCACGGATTCTACTGGCCCACGACCCTCGAGGAGGCCATGGACATGGTCAACAAGTGTGGAGGCTGCCAAGGCTTCAGCACGCAGATCCACATGACGGCTTTAGCCCTCAAAACCATCCCCCTGACATGGCCATTTGCCGTCTCGGGGTTGGATATGCTGGGGCCATTCAAGACCGATCGAGGCGGCATGACGCACCTCTTGGTGGTTGTTGAAAAATTTAATAAGTGGATTGAGGCTAGGCCCATAAAGAAGCTTGACGGCCCCACGGATATCAGGTTTATCAAGGACATCGCTGTCCGCTACGGTCTCCCGCACAGTATCATCACTGACAACGGCACGAACTTCGCCAAGGGTGCTCTGGCACTCTACTGCTCCAAGGAAGGCATTTGGTTCGTCTTGGCCTCGGTGGCACACCAACAATCCAACGGCCAGGTGGAAAGGGCCAACGGCCTGATCCTAACCGGCATCAAGACAAGATTGGTGGCACCACTTGTCAGGTCAGTCGTCTGTTGGATTGAGGAGCTGCTGGCTGTGTTGTGGTGCCTCCGCACCACGACGAACCGATCAACCGGCTTCACACCATTCTTTCTGGTATACCGGTCTGAGGCAATCATCCCCACCGATGTGGAGTTCGACTCGCCTCGGGTCACCTTATACAAAGAGACGGAGGCGAAAGAGGCAAGAGAAGATGGGGTCTATCTGTTCGAGGAGGCGTGTGATCTCGCCTTGAGCCGGACGGCCATATATCAACAGAAGCTGAGATACTATCACAGCAAGAAGATCAAGCCTCTCACCTTCAGAGAGGGGGACTTGGTTCTCAGAAGAATCCAGCGAACAGCCGGCCAGCACAAGCTCTCTTCCCCATGGGAGGGACCTTTCATCATCAGTCGGGCGTTGCACAACAATGCATATTATCTGATCAACGTACAGAAGCCAAGGAAGCCCAAGAGAGACGACTCCGGCCAAGAAACGGAGCATCCATGGAACGCGGCATTGCTTTGCCCGTTCTATTCCTAGAATGCAAGAGAGAGAAAAGAAAAGAGCATGTACATATGTATCTTCCTCCTTTTCGGGATTTTCAATGAATGCAATGGGTGTTTCAAGCCGATGCTTGAGACACACCTCTTTCATATTCATGGCAAGAGTTTTTCACTCTTTTGTGAGTCTCCTGGTCCGGCTCTACTAGCTCGGGGGCTCGCTAGCCATCCCGAACAATTTCCTTAGTTGTAGATGAGTGTATAGTGTACGTCGGGTCGAACCCTTGCTGTCTCGCACAAGCTACAGACCGGCTCCCGGCTGTCCGGCTAACGAGACGGTGGAGGGGAAAGTATGCTGCATGAAAAGCTTAAACTACAAAGAAGGCTACCGGCACGGGTCGGTTTTGATCATTTTCGATCTTATTCTCTGGTCGGCCTCTGTTGGCTCGCTTTCTAGTCTAAAAGTCTTGATGGCTTCGAAAAATCTAAGTACAAAAGTTGTCAAAAGTAGAAGCCTCGTCCTAGTCACAAACAGGCTCCCGGTTGTCGGGCTGGCGAGGCGGATGTTGGAGAGAACAAAGGAGTTGGATTGAAAGGAGTCAAACAGGAATCGAAAGACGAAAAAGAGAGTCAACAAGAATCGTGCTCACGGATTTAATGTAGAAAGGTATAGCATATATTACATTCAAAAGCATTCAAAGGCCCATGTCCGAAGTTCATTACAATAAGACACACCCAGTGGGTGGAACTATTGGACTAATGATAAAATGCAAACAAAAAACAAAAAGGACAAGCTAAGGGGCGGCGGGTCCGTGTGCGGCCCCGGCTGCGGCTCCTGAAGTGGTGGCTTCACCATCGCCGGCTACGCGTGAGGTGGGTGCACCGTCTCCACCTCGAGAGCCTTCGGCACCGTCCTTCGCGGTCGAGTCCGCGTAGGCCTCGCTGCTGGAGCCGGCAGCCTCCTCTTCAAGGGCCGCCTCGGCAGAACTGCCTTCGGCGTCATAAGGCTGAAGATGGAATAAGTCCTCATGTACCATGTTGCCATCTTCATCACGCTCCAGGCTGAACTCGTCCAAGGCGGCGAAAGAAGCAATGCCACTGGCCCTCACCTGCAGCTGATCCTTCACGGCATGCAGCTCCCCCTCTGAGCCAGCGTGCTGCGCTGCGAGCTTGCCCAAGTCCAGTTTTCGATACCAGAACATGGCCAAGCGAAGCGCCAGGTATGCATTAGCGCGTGCAGCTCACGCGCGCCAGGTGTCGAGGCACGCGCTGCCGTCTTCAAGTCAGCGGGACAGCCGACTCATTGACGCCGGCTCCATGGCGTCGGGCCACAGCACCCTCATCATCAACAAACCCGCGCTCTGGAGTCGCTCCCAAGAGTTGGCCAGTACGAGAAGGCGGGCCTTGACGCCGACGGCAATCTCCTCCATAGACCAGCCGGAGTCGGCATCCACCTCCTCACAAGCAGCACGACGCTCCTCGCGGCTGGTCTCCATGGCCGTTTCAGCCACTTCCCGTGTCCCAAGAAATATCCCTGGGATATGGGAAGTGGTGCGAACAAGAATAAGGGGGGAGGCCAACAAAAAAGAAAGATCAAGCCAAGGCGAAGAAAAACTTACGGTTGAAATGGATGTCGGTCTCGCGGGCCTCCTTCAAGGCCTTGCGCTCCCGTGTCGCGCTCTCTTGAGTCACGTGGGATAGCTCGCCTCGGAGGGCCTGGGCCGCCTCCGTCTCCTTCGCTAGTTGTGCCTGCATTCGGGTCAGGGCGGTCTCCTTCTCCTTCAGGGCAGCATCGTTGAGCTTCATCTTCTCGAGATGAGCCATCTTGAGGCGCTCCGTGTCGGTAGCATAGGAGGTGCCCTTCTTCTTAAGGGAGGCATGCAGCTGCTCCAGCTCTGCCAGATGGGCTGCCTCGCGATCTTTCTTCTCCGTATGGAGAAGAGCCAGATGCTGCTCGAGCTGCTTGTCCGCCTCCCGCAAGGCTTCTCGCTACGAGATGGCAGCATCGAGCCGACCCCGAAGATCGCCAACTTGGCCCTCAGCCGCCTGGATCTGGGCCCGCGGTACGTTATACGCCTGCACTTGGGCATCATGAAGCTCCTACGAACAAGAAAAATAGAGCAAGTAGTAAGATTCGGCCCGGCTAACTTTTAGCCAGCCCGATTCTCGGTGGCTACACCTAGTGGGTGCGCTTGCGCGCCCCCACTGAAAAAGAAAATATGAGCATAGCACAATGAGATTCGGCCCAGTTAATGCTTGGCCGGCCCGATTCTCGAGGGCTACACCTAGTGGGTGCGCTGGCGCGCCCCCACTGATTCAAGAGTAGGAAAGAAAAGGCCAAACCAAGGCAGAGAAGATGCAAAAGATCGAGGACTCACCCTGTGTAACGACTAAGATGCGGTCCTTTCCTATTTAGGGAACGAGGCCCCAATATGGAAAGAAGCGCATCTAAGCATTTCGCAAGCAAGATAAACATAGCACATACTTACATAAAGAATGACAAATAGGGAATCGTTTGCCATCTCACATAGATAATATCAGACTTACATCCACACATTTATTCAGACAAGGTAGTTCCGCTACGGACTACATAACATGAGAAAAAGGCTATGCTATCCCGCATGCTTGCCCACGATCACGACCACGGCATCAGTCTTCTGGATAGTTCACATACAGGCGGTCGTTCTCCTCATCGTACTGCCACTCCAGCTGCGTGCCATCGGGATCACCTGTGTCGGGCGTACGTGTACCTGTTGGGGTGTTGAAGTAATCTGTGAGCCACAGGGACTCAGCAAATCTATGACCTCGGTACCGAAACTAGTCAAGTTATTAGGTGAGGAAGGTTTAGTGTTTAGGTTGCAACATCCTAAGCATGTATGGTGGCTAACTTACGAAGAAAGTTATAGATGTGGTGGTCTACCCGAGTGGTCAAAAACTAGTTGACCACTAAGTGATCCTGAACACCTACTTACGTCAAACATAACCCCACCATTTCCCGATCAAAGAGAGGTCTTCGAAGGGGACAGTCACGGTTACGCACACTGTTGGCAGATTTTATTGGATTAAGTTCAAGTTATCTATAACTGGATGTTAACAAATATTCCAAGTTGCCACATAACCGCGGGCACAGCTTTCCTAAAGATTAAACCCTCCAAGGGTGCTCCAACTAGTCCCTCACAAACGGTCACGGGCCGCAAAGTAATCCTCTATCACGAATCTCGTGATCTCGTCACATTCCTTAGAGGAAAACCTCAACTCTGAGGAGAGCAAAGCTTTACCGGGATTCCTATACGCAAGATATATCGCTAAGGTAAGACAAGACTAGCAGGACCTCCAGGTGTGTCGACGACCCCGATAAGAGCCGCGTATCTCAGTCTCGGGACAACACCGTCTATGCATAGTGGACAATGACCAATGCCTCAAGTTTCCCCGAGGTGGTATTGCCGACTGCTAGGTGGGTGGACCAACACTCATGAGGAGCACTGGCCCGGGTTGTTGATTAAATCCAAGGGGTAGCTATTCCCTATGCAAATTATTATTAAGTGAATAGCAAATTAAAACCAATGTTCGGTCCTGCCGGACAAGTCATAACACTACAGGATTTATCAAGGGGGTCCCCATAACAACCGCAAACGTGTTAGGAGCGATCAGTTATGGAATCAAACACCGGTAGCCGGAAACTAAGGCGGTAATAATGGAACAAATCACCCGGCAAAAGCTAGGCCTTCCATCATTTACCAAGTATATAGGTGCATTAATTAAATAACAGATTTAAACATAATGATACCAAACTCATGTTATCACATGAGACAATTGCAGCTGCAACTAGCAACGCTAATATTAGAAGCTGAGCAAGCCTACTTAGCCATTCAATATTAGCTAGGAGGGGAAAGTGTTTGGCTTTCATGGCAAAATCAGGAGCCAATTATTTCAGTGCTAGGCAGCGAGCATATGACGAAGGAAACGTGAATCTAGGCATAACAAAGCTAGAGACGGTATCAAGGTCATGGTCATCTTGCCTGTGATATGTTCAGCTTGGAACTACTCTTGTTCGTCCTGCACCTAGTCTCCCGAATCCACGTAATCGCTATCCGATCCCGGTGCTACCCATATAAAAACAACAACCAATGAACAACAACACCACATGATGCAAGAAACACGTGATGCATGAGATGAGAATGTAGCATGCATCTCTATTCTAGTCACTTGCATATGCATGAGAAGAAAAGAAAAACTTCTACACAGAACTTCACTCTAAGCTATCTTGACATGCATGAAGATGACATGAACAGGTGCATCACGCGAAAACGATGCAAAAACATATAAATAACATTGAGAACGGAGCTACGAATCAACCGAAAACTACGAAAAAAGAAATGGAGTCCCACGAATAAAATCTACCACAAGCACTATCCAATGGCATACTTCTGGTATTCCCAGATTGCCACATGACCAAACAAACAAGTATAAATGGGGTGGTGCAAATAAACTCACCACACCACCAACTATGCACTCACAAGCATCAAAACAACAAAACTAAGCAATCAATCCTAAACATTAACATAGCAGTTTGAGAGCAACATGCAAAGCACCTACAGTCACCCAAATGTGCCAAAAATGATATGTGGCAAAAGCTATTCAAAAGCTCTACAAGCATGAGAAAAAAGATAATACAAAGGAGTTACACAAAGAAAGTTCTACAGGTGCTAACTTGGACGAAAATATAAGTTTTCAGGGACTTAGTAAAAATCTCAGATTCTCACCAGCTGTTTATGCTCTGAAGCATTTTCACAGCCCCCAAAACAATATCTACAGGAAGTGAAATGGAATGAAAATTGACAAAGAGCTAGACAAACACAAAAGCTACAACTCTCTAGTTGATTGCAAGGGCTGATTCCCAACACATGAACTTTTGCAACCACAACTACAAGGCAAGAAAATAACATCCGTTTCTCAAACTTAGTGAAAATCACAGATTTTCACTAAACTGACAATTTCAGCCACATGCCTACTTTGACAAGACACAACTTGCACATACGAACTCTTAAGCATAAAACAAAACCACCATGTTGTAGAGGGGTTCACCCACAACTGCCATAACAAGGAATCACCCTCTTAGGCTCATCATATCACATGGAACCAAGCTCTAAACAAAGCATCAAACAGAAAAATGACTTTTCCAGAAAGTGTTCCAAAGGGAAATCTGATTCCACCAATGGAATCCTGGGATGATTCTACCCCGAAAACATATATAATACCTAGGTACTTGCATAGAACAAATAGGCACAAGCTAAGATGAAAAACTACATGGAATCACAAGATGCAAATAGTGATATATCACATGTGTTACACACTAGCTCATCACCTACACATGCATTCGCACACACTCACAACTCCAATGGTGACATGAGGGTTTAGACCTCATGTATGTGTGCCATAGCACATCACCATACACGCACACATACCTCAAGCATACACACACTCACATACATTCACTCACATCAACTACCACTATTTCACACACATACATGCTTGCAACACAAGAGCTCACTAAGACAATACCATGCCTTGGGAATGTGGGTGTCACCACACACATGCACACACACACACACACACAACTCCACATGCTAGCGAGCTCACCCTCACACATGCATGAACAATCTACATCAACACAAGCACTTGGGTGCTTGCACCACACAAGCACACACCTCACATATATCAACTACACAACCTACTAGCAAAATAAACAAAGATGAAACCCTACTGAATGTGAGGTATAAGCACCTACACATGCTAGCAAATAACAAAGATGCAAACCCACACATACTCACATACATCTCTAGGGCACATGATCTCATGCTCACAAGCACACCACACCATACCCACATGCACACAAACATGTATCACACACACTCTAGAAACTAGTGAGGGAAAAATCTAAACAAAACAAAAACCTACTAACTTGCTGCCCAAGAACAAGGTAAGGAGCAGCAAACATGGAAAACAGTAACAAGCACATAAAAAAAAGGGGGGCAGAGGGACTCGAACCCAAGTGCTCCCTGGTAGAGCACAAACACGCTACCACTGCGCTACACCATTTGGCTCGACAGAGAGGGGAGAGGAAGCAGGATATGCTTGCCCCTGATGCTACTGTGCCCGAAAACAATGTAACACAAAGAGGGGCGCTGCGGGGACTTGAACCCACGACATGCGCTAGGTAAAACACACTTCTACCGCTGTGCTGCGTTATCGAAGGTTAACAGAGAGGGGGCTCTGCTCATTTGAGCAACCCCCTTTGGATCTATCACTACCCGACGGTGGCCGGAATAGGGGAGGGTCACCGCCGGCGACACGCTATAAATTGGCCAATTGCTCGTTGCTGGAAGGGAGAAGGACCTCCCACGGTTCTGTTCCAACACTAAACGCGTGAGGGGATACAGTACAACTACTCGGCAACGAGCACGGCGGTGCCGGTGGCAGGCAACCTACGGCGGCAATGCGACGGCCCTACACGCGAGATCTTGCTACCGGGGAAGGGGAGGTGTGCATCCGCTCACCTACTGGTCGAAGAGGACACGCCTGATGGAGAGGAAGCAGGGGACATCGTGGAAGAAGGGGAAGCAGGGGTGGTCGTCGGAGCGGAAGAAGGACGTCCTCGGAGTAGGGGAAGCAAGGGCGTTCGTCGCTTCCTTCATGCTGGGATGGAACCTCCTGAGGTCCCTCGTGCTCCTGGGCTGCTCGGAGGTGACGGAGATGCACGGCAACAACGGCGACGAGCTCTTCATGGATCGGCCATGGCGGAGGAGGAGCTCGTCCCGCCTGTTGTCGATCTGGGGAGAGGGAGGAGGAAGGGGAAAGGAGTGGCGGCACTTGAAGGAACCCTAGACCACTGCCCGGAAGCCAAGGAATTAAATAGGGGGCGAGGGAGGTCGCCTCGACGTCCATGAGCACGGCGTCGCTCTCTGTCTCGCTGTCTCTAAAGAAACTGACGGAAAGGTGGGGGAAGAAGAAGACGCCATCTACACGAGAGGAAAGGGAGTGGGCTGCGCGCGAGGAGGAGCTAGTGGGCCAGCGAGGAGGAGGAGGCTCGCTCGGAGGCGCCAGGTAAGAAAAATAAAAACCCACTGGGTTTTTCTATTTAAAACAAAACATAGATAAAATAAAAACACACAGGCCACACTGTTGATTCTAAAATAAAGCAAAAAATGCCCCTGGTCATAAGTGAATTATGACCTATTTAAATAAATGAAAAGGGAATTTTTGGAGCATTTAAATATTTACAAAACAAAATTAATTAAACTGTTTTGTGAATATTTACCCCTCTCAAACATAGATTTGAAACACTTTAAACCTAGCATCACATCCATCACAAGTCACTCTAAAATATAAACATTTTTGAATCAGGGAAATGGCAAGTAAAATTGGAGCTTTGAGAAATAGAGAAGGGGTGTGTTTTGAAACCTATTGGAAAACTAACATAGAAGCACCCCACTTTTAAATACCCCACTCCACATCACATCACATCACATCACATCCATGGATTCACAATAACCACAAAGACAAAGAAGGCAAAAGATATGGATGCATGCATGCAAAGGGAAACAAGACAAGGTAAGCATCACATGAAATAACACATGCATATCTCACAAGGCACTCACAAGATGGACCCACATGCAAGAAGGTTCCAAATATGGCAAGTTACACTTTGGGGCATTACACCCTGGTTCGTTCCTCAATGCGTTGCAGGTCGAACTTGGCCACCAGGGCCACCTGCTTCACCTTGTCACGGCTCTTGGAGAACAATGATACCAGATCCGGGACACCGCTGAGCTCGGCGCCTGGGGGTAGTGATGCACGCTCAGCATTGGCCATGCGCCAGGTCCTCATGGGCTGGCTCCCGGTGATGGGGCCGGCTCCTGGGGCGCCGGGCCGCGGTTGACCACGACGATAGTGTCGTCTCTAGGTGGTGGGTTGGTGGTCGGCTCCCTGGATGTTCCGGCCGGTGACGTCTCCGTAGCCGGGGGTGGATTGGTCGTCGTCGGCGCCTCCATTGTCGCCTCCAGCGCCTCCATGGTCATCTCTGGCGCACCGTCTACATCAGCTTCAGGCGTGTCGGGGATCACCTCGAGGTCCACTGGTGTGGAGGCAGCCGACTTGGTAGATTTGGCCGGCTCGGCCCCCTAGGCGCGCTTCGGAGCCGCCTCGCTAGCTGGCTCCTCCACGCGTGCTCGCTTGGCGGGGTCGTGCTTGGTCTTCGACAGTTTCTCCTTGGCGGGCTTAGATTGGCCTGCGGCCGTCTTGTGATCCGCCGTTTCCCAGCGAAGGGTGGACTCGTCGTCCAACGCCTTCTTGGCAGAATCAGCAGCTGCCCAGGCAGCTCGCTCGGCGGTGGAGGTGGTTTCCTCCTCCTGATCTTCGGCGTCCCTGCCAAGTACTATTTGAGGAATCTATCATCACACAAGAAATGAAAAGGAGATAACAAAGGACTCTTACCCTGCCACGACAGGCACCCGCTTCCTACCGGCGCCGGCACAATGCTTCTTGGCGCCGCCTCCTCGTCCTTCGGCTGGAGGTCCCGTTGTGGCACGCTTGGGGCGGCTTGGATGTGGCGGCCGCCTTGCCCTTGTTCCTGGCCACCTCGCCAGGCGCAACCGTCACACCAGCATTGCGGTGGCCCCGTGTCAAGGGAGGGCTGGTGACTTCCTCCAGATCCTCTAGATCCTCCCTGAAGGCTGCATCATGCGGAGTAAGCGGAGTCTTGTCATCATTCGTCCAGTCAAGAAGGGGGCTATAGGTGCTCACCAGGCGGCTGGGAGCCCTCCGACTCGAGTGCTTTGTGACATCCTCAGCTTTTGTTACAGTGTTGGATGTAATTAAGCTATAGTAAATCTGTGCAATGAATGCCATGTCATCATAAATTATATTGTGATCTCGTGTTAGTTGAAGCTGAGTCAAAATTCGAAGTTTAAAAATAAATGAAACGGGAAAAGTTTTATAATGTTTAAAACAAAAATTGTCGGGGAAGTTATTCAAAATTCCCTAATAATTTTAGAAGTGAACAGGGCTTTTTCAAGATTGTTTATAATCACTATATATTTAAAACAAAAGCTATATAAAAATAATAATTAAAAAAACAAAAAGGAAATCCCCCACACCGCAACCCTAACCCACCCTCCAGCGCTCCCTTTCTCCGTGTAGCCGCCGCCACCCACCCCACAGCGCCCCTCGCACCCCCACCTCTCCCTCGCTGCCTCGCCTCACGAGAGCTCCTCCTCCCGATCTCCACACCACCTCGCTACCGCCCCAGAACCATCCCTGGGCCAGATCCACCTCGCCCCCATCTCCCTCTCCTCCCAGCGCTCCCCCCCAGCGCTGGCCCGGTCCCCATCGCCCATCCCCAACCTCCCGATCGCCCATGCCGCCCCAACGTCGCCACAACCCACCCCGCCGGCCGGAGCTCCCTCACACCGGCGGCCCCTCCCCCCGACCTTCACCTCTGCGGGGACTCCTCCTCCAACATCGCCACCACCACCGGGAACTCGTCCTCGCCGGAACAGCGCCGACTCCCCGTGCACTCCGGCTACTCCGGGCCTTCCCGTCAACGCCGGTGAGCTCCGGGCCCCGGCCATCCTCTCCTCCTCCCTCTCCCAGTTCCATTCCAGCGATCACTGGCGCGTCCCGACGCCGTTGAGCTCCAGGAGGTGGAGGTGGAATTTCTCTTTCTGTGTTGAAAGAGAGTTAACAGAGAGAGATGTTCAGAAAGAGAGAGGTTCGAGATGAGAGAAAGAAGAAAACGAAAGATGAAATATGTATTATGAATTTATTATACGTATGTATGTATCATGTATGTATGTGTGTATGTATTGGTATATATGCATGTATGTAAAACAAAATACATTATGTGTATGAATGTGCGTATGTGTGTTTTGTGCGTATGTGGCCAATGCCACTTACCGGTGGGGCCAACACCCCCACTCCCACTAAGAGGGAGGCCCCACACGCATTGTTAAAATATAAAAATAAAATATATGTTTTTATTAAATAAATAAATAAATAGATAATTAAATATACTATTTAATTAATTAGTTAATTAAGTGAATAGATTAATTAGATAATATGTTAATTAGGATAATTAATTTAACCTATTAGAGTATGACACGTGGGTCCCCCACTAATTTAATTTGATAAATTACTATTTAATCTTACTTTAAAACTTGTGTCTATGACAAATGGGACCCACTGGTCAGTTGACAGTCAACTGCTGATGTCAGGATGACATCATGCTGATGTCATAATAGCATTTAATTAAATTAATTAAATCTGTTTTGAATTCCTAATTATTGAATAAAACTTTAAAAATTAATATTAAATAAACTGTAAGAGACATCAAAATATTTTCAACATGAAAGTTGATCAACAGAACTAGACGAACCCAGATACACGGTCCATTTGTGTGTTACGCGTCTCTAGCATAGCAAACGTGGAACTTTTCCATTGTTTTCAGTCTGACTAGTAGTAGCCCGAGACCTGGGAAATATCATGTGATATTTTCCCGACCCATTGCTAGCTCTTGAGCTTGCGTTGGTTTTTCCCTTGAAAAGGAAAGGGTGATGCAGCAAAGTAGCGGTAAGTATTTTCCTCAGTTTGAGAACCAAGGTATCAATCCAGTAGGAGTATCAAGATGAGTCACCAATGTACCTGCGCAAAAACAAACAAACTTCCACCCAACGTGAAAAAGGGGTTGTCAATCCCTTCACGATTATTTACAAGGTGAGATCTGAAGGTGAAAAGTGCAACAAAGTAATTTTGTAGATCTGAATATAGGATGTGAAGTAGACCTGGGGGCCATAGTGTTCACTAGAGGCTTCTCTCATGATAGAAAGTATTATGGTGGGTGAACGAATTACTGTCGAGCAATTGGTAGAATCGTGCAAAGTCATGATGATATCTAAGGTGATAATCATACATATAGGCAGCACGTCCGAGACAAGTAGACCAATACTTTGTGCATCTACTACTATTACTCCACACATCGACCGCTATCCAGCATGCATCTAGTGTATTGAGTTCATAACAAACAGAGTAACGCCTTAAGCAAGATGACATGATGTAGAGGGATAAATTCATGCAATATGATATAAACCCCATCTTTTTACCCTTGATGGCAACAACACGATGCGTGCCTCGCTTAAACTTCTGTCACTAGGTGAGGACACTGCACGGTATGAACCCAAAACCAAGCACTTCTCCCGTTGCAAGAATTATAGATCAAGTTGGCCAAACGAAACCCATAACTCGAAGAGAATTACAAGGATACAAAATCAACCATATAAGAGATCAGAGGAGAGTCAAATAATATTCATAGATAATCTGATCATAAATCCACAATTCATCGGATCTCGACAAACACACCGCAAAAGAAAGTTACATCTAATTGATCTCCATGAAGATCATGGAGAACTTTGTATTGAATATCCAAGAGAGAGAAGAAGCCATCTAGCTACTAGCTATGGACCCGAAGGTCTGTGGTGAACTACTCATGCATCATCGGAGAGGCAATGGTGTTGATGAAGAAGCCCTCCCTGTCTGAATCCCCCTCCGGCAGGGCACCCGAACGGTCCCCAAATGGGATCTTGCGGAGATAGAAGCTTGCGGCGGCGGAAAAGTATTTTTGTGGCTCTCTTCTTTGGTTTCGGTATTTTAGAGAATTTATAGGGGAAAGAGGTAGGGCAAAGGAGCCACGTGGGGCCCACAAGCCTGCCAGGCGCCCCCCCAGGCCGCGGCTAGGCGGCTTCTGATCTCCCCCGAGGTCTCCTGCCTTGGTTCTCAAGTCCCGTGCGTATCTTCTGTTATGGAAAAAATCATCCCACAGGTTTTATTCTGTTTGGACTCCGTTTTATATTCTTCTCTGAAAAAGGTCAAAAACACGGAAAAAACAGAAACTGGCACTTGGCACTGAGTTAATAGGTTAGTCCCAAAAATATCATAATCATGCATACAAAACATCCAAAGGTGATAAGATAATAGCATGGAACCATCAAAAATTATAGATACGTTGGAGACGTATCAAGCATCCCCAAGCTTAACTCATTCTCGTACTCGAGTAGGAAAGTGATAAAGACCAATTTTTTGATGTGGAATGCTACCTATCATATTTGTTCTTTGTAACTTCTTTCTTGTGGCATGAATATTCAGATCGGTAAGATTCAAAACAATAGTTTACTGTTGATATGAAAACAATAATACTTCAAGCATTCTAGCAAAGTAATCATGAACTTTTGAAATAACAAGGCCAAAGAAAGTTATCCCTACAAAATCATATAGTCTGGCTATGCTCCATCATCCCCACACAACGAATTTAAATCATGCACAACCCCGGTATTGTGCAAGTGATTGTTTTCGCACTCTTACTTTCTCAAACTTTTTCAATTCTCACGCAATACATGAGAATGAGGCATGGATATAGCACTATAGGTGGAATAGAGTGTGGTGGAGGTTGTGAGGCAAAAAGGAGGAGATGGTCACGTTGACTCGGCGTATCAATGGGCTATGGAGATGCCCATCAATAGATATCAATGTGATTGAGTAGGGATTGCCATGCAATGAATGCACTAGAGCAATAAGTGTGTGAAAACTCAAAAATAAAACTAGTGGGTGTGCACCCAACTTTCTTGCTCACGAAGACCTAGGGCAATTTTTAGTTAGCCCATCATTGGAATATACACGCCAAGTTATATAATGAAAATTCCCACTAGTATATGGAAGTGACAAAACAAGAGACTCTCTATCATGAAGAACATGGTGCTATTTTGAAGCACAATTGTGGAAAAAGATAGTAGCATTGTCCCTTCTCCCTTGTTCTCTCATTTTTTTTTGTTTGGGCTCTTTGGCCTCTTTTTTTCATTTTTTCGGTGGGCATCTTAAGCCTCCTTTTTTCCTCACAAAGGGACAATGCTCTATAATGATGATCATCACACTTTTATTTACTTAAAACTCAATAGTTAGAACAATGATGACTCTATAGGAAATGCCTCCGGTAGTGTACCGGGATGTGCAACGATCTAGCTTAGCGTATGACGTTGAAACATCTCGCTAGCTATCTTATGATCATGCAATGGAAAAATAAAAATGACGGCACATGTCATGAGATGGAACGGTGGGAGTTGCATGGCAATATATCTCAAAATGGCTATGAAAATGACATAATAGGTAGGTATGGTGGTTGTTTCGAGGAAGGTATATGCTGGGTTCGTGCACCGGCGAAAGTTGCGCGGCACTAGAGAGGCTAGCAATGGTGGAAGGTGAGAGTGCATCTATACCATGGACTCACATTATTCATGAAGAACTCATATACTTATTGCGAAAGTTTTATTAGTAATCAAAACAAAGTGCTAAACGCATGCTACTAGGGGAAGGGTTGGTAGGTGTTAACCATCGCGCGATCCCGACCGCCACACAAAGGATGACAATCAATAAATCAATTATGCTCCGACTTCCTAACATAGTGGTTCACCATACATGCATGCTATGGGAATCACGAACTTCAACACAAGTATTTCTAGATTCACAACACCCAACTAACATAACTCTAGTATGACCATATCCATATCTCAAAACTAATTGTGAGGAATCAAACTTCTCTTACTAACCAATGCACTTGAATATGGAAGTTTTTATTATATCCTCTTTGGATGCCTATCATATTTAGGACTAATTTCATAGCACACGCCAATTACCAAGTTACTTAGAGACAGCACTCTGAAAAAGATATAAGTGAAGATCGAGAGTTTTTATTTCTCCAAAATTTGACACCTCCGTGCTCTAAAAAGATATAAGTGGATCACTAGAGCAAAGTTATCTAGCTCAAACGATATAAGTGAAGCACATGCGAGCGAAATTGCCTAACTCAAAAGATATAAGTGAAGATCCATGAGTATTCTAGCAAAGTCACGATGAGTGCATGTCCCTCTCAAAAAGGTGTGAAGCAAGGATGATTGTGACAAAACAAAAAGCAAAGACTCCTATAATACACGACGCTCCAAGCAAAACACATATCATGTGGTGTATAAAAATATAGCTCCGAGTAACGATATTGGTGGATTGAAGACGAAAGAGGTGATGCCTTCCCGGGGCATCCCCAAGCTTAGGCTTTTTGGTGTCCTTGAATTTGGCTTGGGATGACATGGGCATCCCCAAGCTTAATCTCTTTCCACTATTTGTTCCATTGTCCATGAGAACATCACCCAAAACTTGAAAACTTCACAACACAAAACTTAAACAAAAACTCATGATATCATTAGCATAAGAACACAAACCACCAACTCTTAAGGTACTGTAGTAAACTTGATTTCTATTTAGATTGATGTTATATTACTGTATTCTCACTTTTCAATGGCTAGTACCCCCGATACAAACCATAGTTTCATCAAAATAAGCAATCAACACAACAAAAATCAGAATTTGTCAAAAACAGACCAGTCTGTAGCAATATGTATACTTCGTATACCTGTGTTATCCCAAAAATTCTGAACAATTATGACAATTAGGGAAATTTGCATATTAACCAGCAGCAAAAAGAATCAACTCAAAAGCTCTTTCTGGATAGGAATTAAAAATACTTTCATGAGCAGAAAGTTACTGTCTTTTTCAGCATGACTAAACAACTATCACCAAAACTAATCATAAAGGTTCTACTTGGCACAAACACAAACATAAACATAAAAAACACAATCATAACAGAATTATGATGGTGTGGACACAACCAAACAGAAAGCAAAAAGAAAAAATAAATTCATTGGGTTGCATCCCAACAAGCGCTTTTCTTTAAAGCCTTTTAGCTAGGCATTGATAATGCAATGACGCTCACATAAAAGATAGCAATCGGACACGAAGAGAGCATCATGAAACATGTGACAAAAATATCTAAGTCTAACATACTTTCTATGCATAGGCATTTTATTGGAAAACAAATTATCAAGACAAGCAATAACTACCATATGCAAGGAAGAAGAAAGAGACAATATCAATCTCAACATAACGAGAGGTAATTTAGTAACAGGAAAGTTACTACCACAATATTTTCCTCTCTCATAATAATTACATGTGGGATCATATTCAAATTCAACAATATAGCTATCACATAGGGTATTCTTTTCATGATAAACATGCATGCAAAGTTGACACTCTTCAAAAATAGTGGGATTATCATCAACTAAAGTCATGACTTCTCCAAACCCACTTTCAATATTATTGCAAATATCATATTCATAATGAGGCTTAAACAAATTTTCAAGATCATAAGAAAAATTATCACCCCAATCACGATCATTGCACCAAGTAGTGGACATAGCAAAACTAGCATCCCCAAGCTTAGGGTTTTGCATATTTTTAGCATGATTGCCATTAATAGAATTCATAGTGAAACCATTGCAATCATGCTTTTCATTCAAGGAGCCCTCATGAATCACTTCATAAATTTATTCATGACAATTTTCAGATTCATGCATCTCAAGCAAAACTTCATAAAGATAATTTAGTGCACAAAACTCACTAGCAATTGGATCAACATAATTGGATCTCTTAAAGAGATTATCAAGTGGATGAGGATCCATATCAATAGATTTTCAGCAAGCGAAGATGCAAGCATATTGAAGGCACATAGCACACAAGCAAAGGAAAGGCAAACAATAAAGGCAAACATTTTTGTAAATTTTGTTATTTCACAAGTGGGGGGAGAGGAAAACGAGAGGCAAAAGGCAAATAATGTAAATGCAAGAGATGAGTTTGCGATAGTTACTTGGATATGGTTCACTTTGAATACTCCCCAGCAACGGCGCCAGAAATTCTTCTTGCTACCTCTTCAGCTTGCATTGGTTTTCCCCTTGAAGAGGAAAGGGTGATGCAGCAAAGTAGCGATAAGTATTTCCCTCAGTTTGAGAACCAAGGTATCAATCCACTAGGAGTATGAAGATGAGGCACCAATGTACCTGCGCGAAAACAAACAAACTTGCACCCAACGCTATAAAGGGGTTGTGAATCCCTTCACGAATATTTGCAAGGTGAGATCTGAAGGTGAAAAGTGCAACAAAGTAATTTTGTATATCTGAATATAGGATGTGAAGTAGACCTGTGGGCCATAGTGTTCACTAGAGGCTTCTCTCATGATAGCAAGTATTACGGTGGGTGAACGAATTACTGTCGAGCAATTGATAGAATCGCACAAAGTCATGATGATATATTTGGCAATGATCATACATATAGGCATCACGTCCGAGACAAGTAGACCGATACTTTCTGCATCTACTACTATTACTCCACACATCGACTGCTATCCAGCATGCATCTAGTGTATTAAGTTCATAACAAACAGAGTAACGCCTTAAGCAAGATGACATGATGTAGAGGGATAAATTCATGCAATATGATATAAACCCCATATTTTTACCCTTGATGTGAACAACACGATGCGTGCCTCGCTACCCCTTCTGTCACTAGGTGAGGACACTGCACGGTATGAACCCAAAACCAAGCACTTCTCCCATGGCAAGAATTATAGATCAAGTTGGCCAAACGAAACCCATAACTCGAAGAGAATTACAAGGATACGAAATCATGCCTATAAGAGGTCAGAGGAGACTCAAATAATATTCATAGATAATCTGATTATAAATCCACAATTCATCGGATCTCGACAAACAAACCGCAAAAGAAAGTTACATCAGATAGATCTCCATGAAGATCATGGAGAACTTTGTATTGAAGATCCAAGAGAGAGAAGTAGCCATCTAGCTACTAGCTATGGACCCGAAGTTCTGTGGTGAACTACTCATGCATCATCGGAGAGGCAATGGTGTTGATGATAAAGCCCTCCGTGTCCGAATCCCCCTCCGGCAGAGCACCAGAATGGTCCCCAAATGGGATCTTGCGGATACACAAGCTTGCGGCGGCGGAGAAGTATTTTCGTGGCTCTCTTCTTTGGTTTTGGGATTTTAGAGAATTTATAGGCGGAAGAGGTAGGGAAAAGCAGCCACGTGGGGCCCACAAGCCTGCCAGGCGCGGCCCCCCAGGCCGCGGCTAGGGGCTTGTGATCTCCCCCGAGGTCTCCTCCCTTGGTTCTCAAGTCCCGTGCGTATCTTCTGTTATGAAAAAATCATCCCCCGGGTTTTATTCCGTTTCGACTCCGTTTAATATTCTTCTCTGAAAAAGGTCAAAAACACGAAAGAAAACAAAAACTGGCACTTGGCACTAAGTTAATAGGTTACTCCCAAAAAAATCATAATCATGCATACAAAACATCCAAAGTTGACAAGATAATAGCATGGAACCATAAAAAATTATAGATACATTGGAGACGTATCACCCATCTATGACGGATGTTACTGCGTTAGCTCATGCCTAGCGTGCATATTGCCATGTCATGCTTAGTGTTGCACCTGTTGCTATTATTTATTGTTTCTCCCCCCCTCTTCTTACCGGTAGACCCCGAGACTGACGCTGTTGCCGGGTACACCTACCGTCCTGACGACCAGCCCTTTGCCGCAGAGCAACAAGGCAAGCAAACCTCCCTTGATCACCCCTATATCGCCTATGTCTTGCTTCCTCCTGCTTGCATTAGAATTTTTCTACTTTTTGTAGTTACCTCCTATATCTGATGCATAGCCTATTTTTGATGAACTGCTACTTTCAGTACCGCACTTTAAACTGTTTAGTATAGGTGGAACAGTCATCCCCTGACCCCGTAGCCTAGTTGCCCCGCTTTGTTTTCAAGTCTCGATCCCTGATCGACGAGCCAGACCCGACACAACACTTACACCCCCCAGTTGTGCGACGCTACAAAGATACTATCTGGTACCGAGGGTGACACCTCGCAAGTACTCCTGATGATATCTCTCTAGTACAGCTAGTTGGTCGTGGTTATCGAGGGTGATTCCTCTTTCACCATTCCCGACAGTGCCTCTGTCATGCACCCATCAAGTGTGGGACCCTCTAGGGTGATTCCTGTAAGTCCACCTTGATGGATTACATCATTCGGAATCCAAGGAGGGTGATACCTCACATTCTCCCGATGTTACAACCACACAGTTACTTGACCATGTTACTGGGATCTTTGATGAATAGATGTTAGGTGGGTGGATTCCCGCGTGTTTGTGTCGATGACTAAATTAAAAGGATAATGGATTTGGGTATTTGATCTGGGTTGGTCGGAAGGCCTTATTACGCACTAACCATCTGCGTGGGAAGAATTATGGGTACTCGATGTCGCGGTATCAGCCGAAGCTCTTCAGACGTCAGCGATGTAGCGGCGCGCGCCCGAGTGGTCCCGAGATGCATCGCCCTTGTATTAAGGGGTTCCAGGACTGACATCGGCCGCCCTCGCATCGTGCCGGAGCACGGAGGTCAAGTGGGCCCACCACCCCTTTGTGCTTAGGAGTTAGACTGGCGGGCTGGCCTTTCTGCTGAGCTTAGGTGGGGCTGCGACGTGTCGATATTCCAAGGCCAGGCATGACCCAGAAAAGTGTGCCTGGCCACAGTGTTATCGAGCGTGTCGGGGAATATGTTGTGCACCCTCCAGGGAAGAACTTATCCATTCGAATAGTCGTGTCCACGGTTACAGGACGACTTATCTATTCGAATACTACTACAATTGTTACTTAACTGGATTTAGTTGCCCCAGGATTGCTTCCTCGCAGGGAGTCGAGGGAGGATCTCTGGGTGTGACCTCATATTAATATTTCTGCAAAAATATGACTATTAATTCTGTTATACCTGTTCTACTCTCGTCTATTGCTGCAAGACCCTGAAGATGCTAGTCTTCGATAGGACTAGGCGTTCTCTCTCTTTTCTCGCATTGCTGCAGTCAGTCCACATATAACCACCCCTTCTTTGATACTTATGCATACTTAACTTAGTTCTGGTGTAAGACTTGCGAGTACTTTGGATGAGTACTCACTGTTGCTTTGCTCCCCGTTTTCCCCTTGATCCGTTGCTGCGACCAGATGTTGGAGCCCAGGAGATGGAGGTTCACGCCGACGATGACTGCTACCCCGACGGTGCCTACTACTACGTGGAGGCCGCTGAAGACCAGGAGTAGTTAGGAGGTTCCCAGGCAGGAGGCCTCGCCTCATTCGATCATTGTATCTTTTGTGCTAGCCTTCTCTAAGGCACCCCAATATTTATGTCTGTACTCAGATATTGTTGCTTCTGCTGAATCGTGTGTTTATCGAGCTTCCGTATTCTAGCCCTCAAGGCCCCTCGCTTGTAATATGAAGCTGATATTGTTTTATTGATGTCTAGAGTTGTGTTGTGATATCTTCCCATGAGTCCTTGAGTTTGATCGTACGCATTTGCGTGTATGATTAGCGTACGATTAAATCGAGGGCATCACAAGTTGGTGTCGGAGCCGACTGCCTGTAGGTAGCCCCCTTTCCAACTCCTTGGCCGAAGTTGAGTCTAGTGTTTGAAAAACTTTGCTAACACTGATGTTGTGTCTTACGGGCCTGATAACCCACAAGTATAGGGGATCGCAACAGTTTTCGAGAGTACAGTATTCAACCCAAATTTGTTGATTCGACACAAGGGGAAGAAAAATAATATTCTCGAGTATTAGCAGTTGAGTTGTCAATTAAACCACACCTAAAAGACTTAGTATCTGCAGCAAAGTATCAGTAGTGTGATAGCAACAGTAGCAACGGTAACAGTAGCAATAGTGTCAGCAGTAGCAGTAACAGTAGCAGGAGTGACACCAGTAGTAGTGAGAGTAGCAGCAGTGACAGTAGTAGCGGCAAAGTAACGTACGAAGGACCAGTAGGAAAAGCTCGTTGGCCTTGGGTCAGTGATGGATAATTATGTCGGATGACATTCATCATGCAACAGTTATAACATGGGGAGATATGTACCTAGCTCTAGTTCGTCAATGCAATGTAGGCATGCATTCCGTATATAGTCATACGTGCTTGGGGAAAAGAACTTGTATGACATCTATTGTCCATCCCTCCCGTGGCAGCGGGGTCCTAATGGAAACTACGGGATATTAAGGTTCTCCTTTTAATAGAGAATCGTAACAAAGCATTATCACTTAGTGAATACATGAACTCCTCATACTATGGTCATCTCCGGGAGTGGTTCCGGCTATTGTCACTCCGGGGTTGCTGGGTCATAACACAAACTAGGTGAGTACAACTTGCAAGATAGGATCAAGAACACACATATATTGACGAGAACATAATAGGTTCAGATCTGAAATCATGGCACTCGGGCCCTAGTGACAAGCATTAAGATGGCAAAGTAGTAGCAACATCCAACCCATCATCGTCCAGCAAGCCTACGATGAGATTACTCACGAAAGGTGAAGAGCATCATAGAATTGGCGATTCCATGATACTCTTCATCGTTCGTGAGTAATCTCATCGTAGGCTTGCTGGACGGTGATGAGTTGGATGAGATCTATCAGGTAATCGAGCTAGTTCTTGACGAGTTAGTACTACTTGGCTATGCTTAATGCTTGTCACTAGGGACCGAGTGCCATTATTTCAGATCTGAACCTATTATGCTGTCGCTAATATATGTGTGTTTTAGATCCTATCTTGCAAGTAGTAGTCACCTACTATGTGTTATGACCCAGCAACCCCGGAGTGACAATAGCCGGAACCACTCCCGGAGATGACCATAGTATGAGGAGTTCATGTATTCACCAAGTGTTAATGCGTTGGTCCGGTTCTTTATTAAAAGGAGAACCTTAATATCCCATAGTTTCCATTAGGACCCCGCTGCCATGAGAGGGATGGACAATAGATGTCATGCAAGTTCTTTACCCTAAGCACGTATGACTACATACGGAATACATGCCTACATTAGATTGATGAACGGGAGCTAGCCACATATCTCTCTGTGTTAT
The DNA here is from genome assembly GCF_904849725.1 of Hordeum vulgare subsp. vulgare. Taxonomy (NCBI): domain Eukaryota; kingdom Viridiplantae; phylum Streptophyta; class Magnoliopsida; order Poales; family Poaceae; genus Hordeum; species Hordeum vulgare. Next base: position 261,249,576 of record NC_058519.1, on the reverse strand, counting down.
AGCGGTTACATGATGAATCACATCCGTCACACTCATCCATCACCGATCCACTGCCTACGAGTCTTTTACTTCTGGTCCTCGCTATGTTACTTTGCCTAGGCTTGTCCCTTGCTACAAGAGGGATTGGGCCACTTTGCTACTATTGTTACTTGTTACTTTGTTGCTGCTGCTACTACTGTTCCTTGCTACCCCGCTGTTACTTTTTGCAAGACTTTGTTGGCGCCGTTGCCGAGGCTAGGTAAGCGGTATTAACATCTCGTCAACCAAGGCTTTTTCTGGCACTGTTGCTATCATACTACCTTGCTACTGATACTTTGCTTGCAGACACTAATCTTTCACGGGTGGTTGAATTGACAACTCAGCTACTAATACTTGAGAATATTCTTTAGCTTCCCCTTGTGAGCGAATCAATCAATTTGGGTTGAATACTCTACCCTCGAATACTGCTGCGATCCCATACGCTTGTGGGACATCAAGGCTTTTTCTGGTGCGGTTGCTGGGGAGGCACAGCTATATTCTCTGAGTCACTTGGGATTGACGTCTGCTGATCACTATGAGGAATCCGAAAGATCCAAGAACTAAAATCCTACCTTCCACTATGACGAGAGGTAAGGAACTGCCATCTAGCTCTGCACTTGATTCACCTTCAGTTTTGAGTAAGTTTGCGACTTCGCCTCCTGCTAGAAATCTTAATATGTCTCCTATGCTTGATGATGCTATGCTTGATACTATGCCTGATGATGCTATGCTTGATACTATGCTTGATGATGCTATGCTTGATACTGCTTTGCTACTTGGTGCCCTTGATGCACATATTGCTAGAGTTGCTACTAGATGTGATGATACTTCTAAAACTGTTGATACTATTGAAGTAGAACCTGCTACTATGCCTGAATTGCCTGTTATGCCTGATACGCGCTATGTTATGGAGGGAGAGATAGCTGAGGACTTTCTTGCGTGTAAGGATAGCTACGATGTTGAGAAACTTCTGCGCAAGTGGAAAGAAAAATCGCTGAACGCTAGGATGAAATACGACCCGAAGTTTGCTAGTTCGCCTATCTTTATGACCGATAAGGTTATGAATTCTCTGTTGACCCTGAGTTAATTACTATGGTGAATCTGATCCTTTTCACGGTTATGAGTCTGAAACAGTTGTAGCTCATCTTACCAAACTGCACGATATAGCCACCCTATTCACTAGTGAGGAAAAGATCCGCCACTACTATATGCTCAAGCTGTTTCCTTTCTCGCTAAAGGATGATGCTAAGACCTGGTTCACTTCTCTTGCTCCTGGATGTGTGCGTAGCCCCGAGCATATGGTCTACTACTTCTCTGAAAAATATTTCCCTGCCCATAAGAAGCAAGCTGCCTTGCAGGAAATATAAAACTTTGCTCAAGCCGAAGAAGAGAGTCTCCCACAAGCTTGGGGGAGGCTTGTCCAGCTACTGAATGCTTTGCCTGATCACCCTCTTGAGAAGAATGAAATACTTGATATCTTCTATAATGGACTTAACGATGCTTCCAAAGACCACCTAGATAGTTGTGCCGGTAGTGTTTTTAGGGAACGAACTGTAGAACAAGCTGAGATTCTGTTGAACAACATCTTGTGCAATGAGAATGCTTGGACTATTGCCGAACCACCTCCTAAGCCAACTCTGAAGAAAAGAGGTATTCTATCGCTCGGTCTAGAAGGTATGCAAGAAGCTAAGAAATCTATGCGAGAGAAATGCATTAAATCTGAAGATGTCAAAAATCTACCACCTATCGAAGAGATCCATGGTCTCGATAACCCGATACAGGTAGTAGATGTAAATTCTCTGCGTAGGTTTGATGAGAGTGATATTCCTTTTGATAAACCTGCTAGCTTATGCATGGATGAATTTGATAACTTTGTTGCCAAACAACAGAGTTTCAATGATTATGTTAGCAGACAATTGGAAAAGAATGCTCGTATGCTTAGTCATTTAAGTGCTTGTGGGGACAGAAATGTCAACGATCTTAAACTTCTGAGTAAACATGCCTCTATGGTTACTACTCAGGTAGAACAAGTACTTAAAGCTCAAAATGACTTGCTCAAAGTGTTGAATGACAATTCCGTCAGAGTCTTTACTAGAGGCGGTAGAATGACCCAACAACCTCTGTATCATGAGGGTCATCCGAAGAGAATTGAACAAGATTCTCAAGGAGTTAGCACTAATGCACCTAGTCATCCTAGAAAGAAGAAGAAAGATGATAGGAACCTGCATGCTAGCAACCCTGCTGCTGCTACACCTGAGAGTCCAAACGATGCCTCTGTCTCTGATGCTGAAACACAATCTGGTGATGAACATGAGCCTAATGATGATATCAATAGTGATGTTCATGTTGATGCTCAACCTAGCGCTGATAAGGATGTGGAGATTGTACCTAGTTTTGATCTTGATAAGCCACAGCCTAAGACTAGAAGATACGATAAGAATGACTTCGCTGCTAGGAAGCACGGTAAAGAAAGGGAACCGTGGGTTCAAAAACCTATGCCCTTTCCTCCCAAACCATTCAATAAAAAGGATGATGAAGATTTTGAGCGCTTCATTGTAATGATCAGACGTGTCTTTCTGCAAATGCGTTTGACAGATATGCTCAAAATGTCTCCGTATGCTAAGTACATGAAAGATATTGTGACTAATAAGAGGAGGATACCTGATCTTGAGATCTCCACCATGCTTGCTAACTATACCTTCAAGGGTGAAACTCCTAAGAAACTAGGTGATCCTGGTGTGCCCACTATACCTTGCTCCATTAAAGGCAACTACGTTAGAACTGCGTTGTGCGACCTTGATGCCGGTGTTAGTGTTATGCCTCTCTCTCTTTATCGTAGACTTGAACTGGATAAGTTGACACCCATTGAAATATCTTTGCAAATGGCCGACAAATCAACTGTTTTCCCTATCGGCATTTGAGAGGATGTGCGTGTTGTGGTTGCTAACACCACTATCTTAATAGACTTTGTTATCTTGGATATTCTCGAGGACGATGCCATGGTTGTCATCCTCGGAAGACCCTTTTTAAACACGGCAGGGGCTGTTATAGATTGCAACAAAGGCAATGTCACTTTCCATGTCAACGGTAATGAGCATACGGTGCACTTTCCGAAGAAACAATATCGAGTACATTGCATCAATGCTATCGAAAAAACTTCAGGAATTCTTATCAGGAGCTTTGAATGCCCTATTCCTCGTGTCAAGATGAAGTATGATTTGCTTGTTGGGGAGATACACATCCCCATTGAGGTGACCTAGTGACTATTCAAAAATTCTCCGTTCTCTTTTGCGATTCAAAAGGGTTTGTCAAAGAGGCTTGATCAACCTCACTGACGGATTTCTTTCGATGACCATGAGATGGATGAATCGAGGAGTCACAAACCTCTGTTTTAAGCTTTCACCTTCGGTTGCTTAGAAGAAAAATGATAGATTTAGTTTAGTTTTCCATGTTTCCTGTCTTTGCGTCCGGTGGAAAAGTACCCCGAAAATAAAAGTTCTCCGAACGCTGTGAAAATCAAGTATGATTTTTTCTGGAATATTTGAAAAATATTCGGACAAAGAGTCTGTCTGGGGGCCACACTAGTGGGCCACAAGCCCCAGGGGCGCGGACAACCCCCTGGCCACGCCACCCAGGCTTGTGGGGCCCACAGGCACCGCCTCCACTCATTCTTGCTCCCATCTACTTCTCCTACCTCCAGAAAAAATCGTTTCGCAGCTCAAACCCGTGTTCTTGCTCCTCTTACTGGGATTTTCGATCTCTTTGCTCAAATCACCATTCTCTGAACTGTTTTGGGGAAATTACTCCTTGGTAAGTGACTCCTCCATTGGTCCAATTAGTTTTTGCTCTAGTGCCTTATACTCCGCGTATTTTTGCTGCCTTGGTGACCATGTTCTTGAGCTTTGTATGCTGATTCTAGCTGGTCCTAAGTAGTTTTGATGCGTAATATGTCCTCTAGGCACTTGTTGGAGTAGTTTCTACTAGTTTAATTGAACCTTGTTCACCTTTCCTTTGGGTCACTGAAAATTTCAGAAAAAGGAAGATGTTCAGGAGAAACTTTCATGGTGGTTCCTCAAGCAAGAGAGGTCCCCGTCTTGCAATTCGGGAGCCTGATCCTTACCAACCTAGGGACGCGCAGGTACAACCATGTGAATGGCCTTCTAATGAACTTATGATTGAGGCAGGTTTCAAAGATGAGTTTGATGCACTTGTTTGCAACGTCGGACTCGAAGAATTCATCCCCGATAAATGTGAACAGTACGTTGCTCTCACTGCCTCTTTTGTTCATAGATTCAAATTTTTAGCTTGCCGTGAGCCATAGGTACTGTTTGATCTCTATGATAAATCGTATACCATGGATTTAGAGGATTTTAATAAAATTTGCAAAATACCTATCTGGAGTAGCCTCAATGATCCTCCTAAATCTTCGGTTAGAGATTTTTGCTCTGGTATTACTGTTGGAGAAACTAGAGACATTACGCAAGCTACCATGGGGAGTATTCATTTTCCTGCCTTGCATTACTTTGCCCTCTTCATAGGCAGATGCATTAATGGAAAGATTGAGCATTGTCACCTCTGCGCACCCGACCTTAGTATCCTTAAGAGCGTAGTGATGGGTGACAAAAGCTTCAACATGGGAGCTATTATAGCAAGGAGGCTGAATAAGAATGCTATTGATGGGGATTTCTTTGGTGGGATCTATGCCACTCGCATAGAAAATTCTCTTGGAATACCCATCCGCGAAGGAGATTCCCCGCTCCATACAGCTTTCCTTGACCAAGTCGCCATGACACGCTACCAGTTTCTTGAGAGGGATGATGAATCCCTCCTATACTGATTGATATTTAACCAGCAACGTGTTTTCCATATTACCATTCCTGCTCCTGCTTTCTTTGACTTTCAGGTAAAACAAAGATATTACATAACCAGAGGAGAGGTAGAGGAGTATGAGAGGGGGGCGAAGGCTACTCGTCTCCGTGAGGTAGCTATTCAGGCAGTGGCTGCAGCTCTCCCGTATAACCCCGATTATGATTTTGGGTTTCGCCAGGACCATCCTTGGGAGTAGACCAACTTGGGTCAAAAGCCTAAGCTTGGGGGAGTATGTGTTCTCACCGACTTTACATTCTTGCTTATGCTTTCACTTTGTTAGCCGGTGTTCACACTTTGCCACCGTATCATCATGCTAGTTTATTTTCTTTTTCTCGTTTTCTTTTCGTGTGTGTGTCTAGTTTGAGAAAGACCAAAAAGATTTTATTTTCTTCTTTTGCTTGTTGGGAGCTTTCAAGTGTAAATAGTTTTCTTTTTCTTTGGGTCAAGGTAGAAGATATTGGTTACAATGTTTAGTGGCTCTTGCATGCATACCTGTTTAGCTTTCAAAGAGCCATATTACATTGTCTTATCCTTTGTGTTTGCCTGAAGATTCCAGCTTTAGTCCAATGCATGAGCACGCTTATTATTGTTCACAACGTTCGGTCGTGCAAGTGAAAGGCAATAATGACAATATATGATGAAGTGACTGAGCCTGGAAAAGCTGGTATGAACTCGATCTATTTTGTTTTTGTAAATATGACTAGCTCATCATGCCTGATTCAGCTTTGTTGTGAGAGAAACATGTTTGCAATGACAACTTAGAGATCATAGTTGCTTATGCCATGCTTACTTAGCTAGGAGCTTATAATGGTTTGTCTTGGATGCCCACATGAATGTTGAGATGACTATGATGTAGTATGATAGGATGGTATCCTCCTTTGCATGTTTCAAGTGGTTTGACTTGGCACATGGTCACGCATGTAGTTGAAACAAAATCAACATAGCCTCTATGATGTTCATTTTCATGGTTATTTATGTCCTACTCATGCTTGCACTCAATGTTAGTTAATCTCAATGCATTTTCATGACTGTTGTCGCTCTCTAGTTGGTCGCTTCCCAGTCTTTTGCTAGCCTTGACTTGTACTAAGGGGAATACTGCTTGTGCATCCACCTCCATAAACCCAAAGTTGTGTCATATGAGTCCACCATACCTACCTATGTGCGGTATCTACCTATCGTTCCAAGTAAATTTGCATGTGCCACTCTCTAAACCTTCAAGAAATAATCTGTTTTGCATGCTCGAACCTCTCATGTGGTGACAGGGGGCTATTAGTATCTTCCATGCTAGGCGTGTTATCCTTGATATGTGTTTATTCACTATAATTCACGAGAAAGGGGTCGGTAATTGGAATTCCCAGTTCCATGCTCAAATCGAAAAGATAATTGCAAACAAAACTCCCCCAGGATTGATGTTGGTATGGACGGTACCCGAGGATTCTGCTAGCCGTGGAGTGTGATTGATTGGTGGTGGGGGAGTCGAAACTTTACTTTTCTGTTTGGGAGCCGCCTATAGCATGTGTAGCGTGGAAGATGCTGAGAACTCCTCGTCATTGCGTTGACAATGAAAGCATGCCACCCAAAATTATTATCTCTATTTTCAAAGCTTGAGCTCTGGCACCTCTGCAAATCAATGCTTCCCGCTGCGAAGGGCCTGTCGATTTATGTTCCTGTTGAGTCATCCTCTTCTTACAAAAGAACCATTTAGAGAGCACCTCTGTCATTTTTATGCTTTGCTTTTAACTGTGTTGAGTATGACTATGACTGGATCTTCATTGCCATGAATTACAATGTTTAGTTAGCCCTTGGTCTTTTAAGGTGCTCTGCATTTATGTTTTGTGGTCTGAGAAAGAGCTAGCGAGATACCATCTATTCGTACTGCTTCATCTTGTTTCGATTGAAGTGTTGACATTTGAGGCTTATTATTATTTGCTCGCTAGTTGATTATGCCATTGATATGAGTTTACCGTGAGACCTAGATGTCATTTTCTTATGTGGTTTGATTGTGATCTTGCTGAAATTATGGTTGTGAGTCAGACATGGTTGCAACAACAAGATCAAACAGAGTTCGTCAAAGTTTTTCTTTTGTCTCTCTCAGTTTGTCAACTCAGTGGCTTGAGGACAAGCAAGGCTTTATGCTTGGGGGAGTTGATACGTCTCCGTCGTATCTACTTTTCTGAACTCTTTTGCCCTTGTTTTGGAATCTAATTTGCATGATTTGAATGGAACTAACCCGGACTGACGCTGTTTTCAGCAGAATCGCCATGGTGTTGTTTTTGTGCAGAAATAAAGGTTCTCGGAACGTACTGAAAATTTACGGAGATTTTTTCTGGAATAAAAGAAAAATACCTGCGCAAAGATCCACCGGAGGGGGCATGCCAATGGGCCACAGGCCCACAAGCCGCGGCCACCCCCCTAGGCCGCGCTGTGCAGGCTTTTGGGCCCCACGTGGCACCACCGCCCCAAATCTCAGCTCTATATCTTCCGTTTCACCTGGAAAAAAATCAGAGAGAAGGTTTCATCGCGTTTTGCGATACGGGAGGCGCCGCCACATCCTGTTCTTCATCTGGAGGGCAGATCTGGAGTCCCTTTCAGCTTCGGAGATGGGAAATCGTCATCATCAACCTTTCTCCATCAACAATTCCATGATGCTCTTTATCGTTCATGAGTAATCTCATCGTAGGCTTGCTGGAAGGTGATGAGTTGGATGAGATCTATCATGTAATTGAGTTAGTTCTTGACGGGAATTGATCCCTAGTATCCACTATGTTCTAGATTGATGTTGCTACAATTGGCTATGCTTAATGCTTGTCACTAGGGCCCAAGTCCCATGATTTCAGATCTGAACCTATTATGTTGTCGCCAATATATGTGTGTTTTACATCCTATCTTGCAAGTTGAAGTTACCTACTATGTGTTATGACCCGGCAACCCCGGAGTGACAATAGCCGGAACCACTCCCGGAGATGACCATAGTATGAGGAGTTCATGTATTCACCAAGTGTTAATGAGTTGGTCCGGTTCTTTATTAAAAGGAGAACCTTAATATCCCGTAGTTTCCATTAGGAGCCCGCTGCCACGGGAGGGATGGACAATAGATGTCATGCAAGTTCTTTTCCCTAAGCATGTATGACTACATATGGAATACATTCCTACATTAGATTGATGAACGGGAGCTAGCCACATATCTCTCCGTGTTATAGCTGTTACATGATGAATCACATCTGTCACACTCATCCATCACCGATACACTGCCTACGTGTCTTTTACTTCTGGTCCTCGCTATGTTACTTTTCCTAGGCTTGTCCCTCGCTACAAGAGGGATTGGGCCACTTTGCTACTATTGTTACTTGTTACTTTGCTACTGTTGCTACTACTGTTCCTTGCTACCCCGCTGTTACTTGTTGCAAGACTTTGTTGGCGCCGTTGCCGAGGCTAGGTAAGCGGTATTAACATCTCGTCAACCAAGGCTTTTTCTGGCACTGTTGATATCATACTACCTTGCTACTGATACTTTGCTTGCAGACACTAATCTTTCAGGGGTGGTTGAATTGACAACTCAGCTACTAATACTTGAGAATATTCTTTAGCTTCCCCTTGTGAGCGAATCAATAAATGGGTTAAATACTCTACCCTCGAAAACAGCTGTGATCCCATACGCTTGTGGGACATCAATGGCGGCGCCTCCGTATCGTAAAACGCGATGAACTCTTCTCCTTGATTATTTTCGGACGAAAGGGATTAAATAGAGCTGGAGTTGGAGGCGGCGGAGCCCCGAGGGCCCGACAAGCCTGCTAGGACCGGCCAGGGGGGCGCGCCTCATGGGCTTGTGGGCTCCTCGCTCCACTCCTCTGGTTGATTCCTGCGCCTGTATTTTTTATATATTCCACAAAAAATCCTCGTAAATTTCCAGGTCATTCCGAGAAATTTTATTTCTGTGGAAAATAACACCATGGCAATTCTGCTGAAAACAGCGTTAGTCCGGGTTAGTTCCATTCGAATCATGCAAATTAGAGTCCAAAACAAGGGCAAAAGAGTTTGGAAAAGTAGATACGACGGAGACGTTCAACTCCCCCAAGCTTAAAGCCTTGCTTGTCCTCAAGCAATTCAGTTGACAAACTGAAAGAGACAAAACAAAAAAAAATTACGAACGCTCTTTGATCTTGTTGTTGCAATTATGTCTAACTCATATTCAGAACTTCAGCAAGATCATAAGCAAACCACATAAGCAATGACATTTAGGTCTCAAGATGTACTCATATCAATGGCATAATCAACTAGCGAGCAATAATAATAAGTTTCAAACGCCAACACTTTAATCAACACAATCATGAAGCAATATGAACAGATGGTATTTCACTAGCTCTTTCTAAGACCGCAAAACATAAATGCAGAGCACCTTCAAAGACCAAGGGCTGACTGAACATTGTGATTCATGGCAAAGAAGATCCAGTCACAGTCATACTCAATAACAATTAAAAGAAAAGCATAAAAATGAAAGAGGTGCTCTCTAATTGGTGCTTTTATAAGAAGAGGATGACTCAACAGAAACATAAATAGATAGTCCATTCGCAGAGGGAAGCATTGATTTGTAGAGGTGCCGGAGCTCAAGCTTCGAAAACAGAGATAAATAATTTTGGGTGGCATGCTTTCATTGTCAACGCAATGACCAACAGTTTTAACCATCTTCCATGCTACACATACTATAGGCGGTTCCCAAACAAAAAAGTAAAGTTTTGACTCCCCCACCAACGATCAATCACACTCCACGACTAGACGAATACTCGGGTGTCGTCCATACCAACATCAATCCAGGGGGAGTTTTGTTTGCAATTATCTTTTCGATTTGAGCATGGAACTGGGCATTCCAATTACCGGCCCCTTTCTCTTGAGTGATAGTTAATAAACACATATTGAGGATAACACGCCTAGCATGGAAGATACTGATCGCCCCTTGCCACCACATGAGCGGTTCGGGCATGCAAAACAGATTATTTCTTGAAGGTTTAGAGAGTGGCACATGCAAATTTACTTGGAACGGCAGGTAGATACCGCATATAGGTAGGTATGGTGGACTCATATGGTACAACCTTGGGTTTATGGAAGTGGATGCACAAGTAGTATTCCCGCTTAGTACATGTCAAAGCTAGCAAAAGACTGGGAAGCGACCAACTAGAGAGCGACAACAGTCATCAATATGCATAGAGATTAACCAACATTGAGTGCAAGCATGAGTAGGACATAAATCACCATAAACATGAATATCATAGAGGCTATGATGATTTTGTTTCAACTACATGTGTGAACATGCGCCAAGTGAACATGAATATTCAAAGGAGGATACCATCCTATCATATTACATCATAATCATCTTGAAATTCATGTTGGCATCCAAGACAAACCATTATAAGGTCCTAGCTAATTAAGCATGGAATCAGAAACTATAATCTCTAAGTTGTCATTGCAAACATGTTTCTCTCACAACAAAGCTGAATCAGGAACGATGAGCTAGTCATATTTACAAAAACAAAATAGATCGAGTTCATACCAGCTTTTCTAGGCTCAGTCACTTCATCATATATCGTCATTATTGCCTTTCACTTGCGCGACCGAATGATGTGAACAATAATAAGAGTGTTCGTGCATTGGACTATGCTGGAATCTGCGAGCAAACACAAAGGAGAAGACAAAGTAATATGGCTCTTTGACAGATAAACAGATATGCATGCGAGAGCCACTAAACATTGTAACCATGGTCTTCCACCTTGACCCAAAGAAAAAGAAAACTATTTTCACGGGAAAGCTCCCAACAATCAAAAGAAGAACAGGAAATCTTTTTGGGGTTTCTCAAACTAGACAAACACACTAGAAGAAAACAAAAAGAAAATAAACTAGCACGGATGATAAAGTGGCAAGGTGTGAACACCGACTAACAAAGTGAAAGCGTAAGCATGAATATAAAGTCGGTGAGAAACACGTACTCCCCCAAGCTTAGGATTTTGGCCTAAGTTGGTCTACTCCCATGGCTGGTCCAGGCGATATCCAAAATCATAATGGGGGTTGTACGGGAGTGTGGCAACTACCGCCTGAATAGCTTCCTCACGGAGGCGAGCAACCTTTGCCTCCCTCTCATAGTCCTCTGCCTCTCCTCTGGTTATGTAAAATCTCCATTTTACCTAAAAGTCAAAGAAGGTAGGAGCTAGAAGGGTAATATGGAAAACACGTTGTCGGTTAAATATTAACCGGTGTAGGAGGGATTCATTATCCCTCTCAAGGAACTGATAGCGTGTCATAGCGGCGCGATCAAGGAAAGTTGTATGGAATGGGGGATGTCCTTCGCGGATGGGTACTCCAAGAAAATTTGCTATGTGAGTGGCATAGATCCCACCAAAAAATCCCCTTCATTAGCATTATTATTTAGCCTCCTCGCGATTATAGCTCCCAAGTTGAAACTTCTATCACCCGTTACTACGCTCTTAAGAATACTAAGGTCAGGTGCGTAGAGGTGACAATGCTCAATCTTGCCGTTAATGCATCTACCTATGAAGAGGGCAGCGTAATGCAAGGCAGGAAAATGAATGCTCCCCATGGTAGCCTGCGTAATATCTCTAGTTTCTCCAACAGTTATACTAGAGATAAAATCTCTAACCGAAGACTTAGGAGGATCATTGAGACTACCCCAATCAGGTATCTTGCAAATTCTATTGAAATCCTCTAAATCCATGGTATACGATTTGTCATATAGATCAAACAGTATGGATGTGTCACGGCCAGCTGAAAATTTGAATCTACGAACAAAAGAGGCAGTGAGAGCAGTATACTGTTCACATTTATCAGAGATGAATTCTTCGAGCCCGGCGTTGTGAACAAATATATCAAACTCGTCTTTGAAACCTGCATCAATCATGAATTCATGAGAAGGCCATTCACATGCTTGTACCTGTGCGTTCCTCGGTTGGTAAGGATCGGGCTCCCGAATCGCGAGACGGGGACCCTTCTTGCTTGAGGAACCACCATGATAGTTTCTCCTCAACATCTTCCATTTTCTGAAAATTTCTGAATTTTTTGGTGACTCAGAGGAAAAGTGAACAAGGCTCAAAGAAACTCATGGCAACTACTCCTACAAAGTGCCTAGAGGCCATATCACGCATCAAAACTACTTGGGACCAGCTAAAATTAGCATGCAAAGCTCAAGAACAGGGTCACCAAGGCAGAAAAAATACGCAACGACTAAGGCACTAGAGCAAAAACTAATTGGAGCAATGGAGGAGTCACATACCAAGGAACAATTTCCCCAAAATAGTTTGGTGAATGGGGCTTTGCACAAGGAGATCGAAAATGAAAGCAAGAAGAGCAAGAACGCATGTTTGAGCTGTAGAATGAATTTTTCTAGATGTAGGAGAAGGAGATGGGAGCTGGAATAAGTGGAGGGGGGACACGTGGGCCCCACAAGCCTGGTAGGCATGGCCAGGGGGTGCTCGCGCCTCCTGGGCTTGTGGACCACTCGTGCATCCCCCTGACTATCTCTCCGTCTCAGAATTTTTCAAAAATTCGAGAAAAAATCATACTTGATTTTCATGGCATTTGAATAACATTTATTTTCGGGACACTTTTCTACGGGACGCAAGAAGCAGAAAACAAGGAAAACTAAAGCTAAATCTATCATTTTTCTTCTAAGCAACCGATGGTAAAGGTTTGGAACAGAGGATTGTGACTCTCAGATTCATCCATCTCATGTTCATCAAAAGAAATCTGTCAATGAGGTTGATCAAGTGTCCTTGACAAACTTTTTTTTTTGAATCGCATGAAACGGGAGATTTTTCGAATAGTCACTAGGTTACCTCAATAGGGATGTGCATATCCCCAACAAGCAAATCATACTTCATCTTAACAATAGGTATAGGGCATTCAAAGCTCCCAATAAGAATCGATGAATTTTTTTAATAGCATTGATGCAATGTACTCGATATTGTTTCTTCGGAAAGTGCACCGTATGCTCATTACCATTGACATGGAAATTGACATTGCCTTTGTTGCAATCAATAACAGCCCCTGAAGTGTTTCAAAAGGTTCTTCCAAGGATGACCGCCATGGCATCATCCTCGGGAATATCCAGAATAACAAAGTCCGTTAATATAGTAATGGTAGCAACCACAACAGGCATATCCTCGCAAATGCCGATAGGGAAAGTATTTGATTTGTTGTCCATTTGCAGAGAGATTTCAGTGGGTGTCAACTTGTCCAATTCAAGTCTATAATAAAGCGAGAGAGGTATAACACTAACACCGGCTCCAAGATCGCATAAAGCAGTTCTAACGTAGTTGCCTTTAATGGAGAAAGGTATAGTGGGCACTCCGGGATCACCTAGTTTCTTAGGAGTTCCACCCTTGAAGGTGTAATTGGCAAGCATGGTGGAAATCTCAACCTGAGGTATCCTCCTCTTATTAGTAACGATATCCTTCATGTACTTAGCATAAGAAGACATTTTGAGCATATCTATCAAACGCATTTGCACAAAGACAGGTCTAATCATTTCAACAAAGCGCTCAAAATCCTCATAATCCTTTTTCTTGGATGGTTTGGGAGGAAAGGGCATGGGTTTCTGAACCCATGGTTCCCTTTCTTTACCATGCTTCCTAGCAATGAAATCGTTCTTATCGTATCTCCTATTCCTAGGTTGTGGGTTATCAAGATCAACTGGTTCAATCTCCACATCTTATCATTGCTAGGTTGAGCATCAACATGAACATCACTATCGATATTATCACTAGGATCATGTTCATCACCAGATTGTGTTTCGGCATCAGAAACAGAGATATCATTTGGATTCTCAGGTGTAATAGCATCAAGATTGCTAGCATGCATGTTCCTATCATCTTTATTTTTCTTTCTAGGATGACTAGGTGCATCGGTGCTAACTCCTTGAGAATCTTGTTCAATTCTCTTAGGATGACCCTCAGGATACAAAGGATCCTGGGTCATTCTACCGCCTCTAGTGACGACTCTATCAGAATTGTCATTCAACTCATTGAGCAAGCAATTTTGAGCCTACTTGTTCTACCTGAGTGGTGACCATAGAGGCATGTTTACTCAAAAGCTTAAGGTCATTGACATTTCTTTCCACACAAGCACTTAAGTGACTAAGCATACGAGCACTCTGTTCCAATTGTCTTCTAACATAATCATTGAAACTCTGTTGTTTGGCAACAAAGTTCTCAAATTCATCAGGCATAAGTTGCGAGGCTTATTAAAAGGAATATCACTCTCATTGAATCTACGAAAAGAATTTACCTCTACTACCTCTGTCGGGTTATCAAGACCATGGATCTCTTCAATAGGTGGTAGATTTTTGACATCTTCAGATTTAATGCCTTTCTCTTTCATAGATTTGTTAGCTTCTTGCATATCTTCAGGACTGAGGAATAGAATACCTCTTTTCTTTAGAGTTGGCTTCGGAGGTGGTTCGGGAATAGTCCAAGCATTCTCATTGCACAAGATTTTATTCAATAGGATCTCAGCTTGTTCCACAGTTCGTTCCATGAAAACACAACCGGCACAACTATCTAGGTGGTCCCTAGAAGTATCGGTTAGTCCATTATAGAATATATCAAGTATTTCATGCTTCTCAAGAGGGTGATCAAGCAAAGCATTCAGTAACTGGACAAGCCTCCCCGAAGCTTGTGGGATACTCTCTTCTTCAACTTGCAGAAAGTTGTATATTTCCTATAAGACATCTTGTTTCTTATGGGCAGGAAAATAATTTTCAGATAAGTAGTAGATCATATCCTTGGGACTACACACACAACCACGAGCAAGAGAAGTGAACCAAGTCTTACCATCATCCTTTAGCGAGAAAGGAAACAGCTTAAGGATATAGTAGTGGAGGATCTTTTCCTCACTCGTGAATAGGGTGGCTATATTGTGCAGCTTAGTAAGATGTGCTACAACTGTTTCAAACTCATAACCATGAAAAGGATCAGATTCGACCAAAGTGATTAACTCAGGGTCGGCAGAGAATTCATAATCCTTATCGGTCACAAAGATAGGTGAAGTAGCAAACTTCGGATCGTATTTCATCCTAGCGTTCAAAGATTTTTCTTTCCACTTGCGCAGTAATTTCTCAAGATCATAGCTATCCTTGCAAGAAATAAAGTCCTCAGCTATCTCTCCCTCCATAACATAACCCTCGGGTATATCAGGCAATTCATATCTGGTAGAGCTAGTTCTAACAGGTGAAATAGCAGGTTCTACTTCAATAATCTCAGCAGTTTCAGAAGATTATCACATTCAGCAGCAACTCTAGAAATTTGTGCATCAAGGAATGCACCTAGTGGCAAAGGAGTATCAAGCAAAGCATCATCACAAGTATCATGGATAGCAGAAGTAGCATCATCAAGCACAGGCGACACATCAAAATTTCTAGCAGGAGGTGGTGTCGCAAACTTACTCATAACTGAAGGTGAATCAAGTGTAGACCTAGATGGCAGTTCCTTACCTGTCCTCGTAGTTGAGGGCAAGACTTTAGTTTTTGGATCTCTCGGATTCCTCATAGTGATCAACAGACGTAAATCCCAAGTGACTCAGAGAATAGAGCTAGGCTTCCCCGGCAACGGAGCTAGAAAATAGTCTTGATAACCCACAAGTATAGTGGATCGCAACAGTTTTTGAGGGTAGAGTATTCAACCCAAATTTGTTAATTCGACACAAGGGGAAGCAAAAGAATATTCTCGAGTATTAGTAGTTGAGTTGTCAATTCAACCACACCTGAAATACTTAGTATCTGCAGCAAAGTATCAGTAGAAAAGTAGTGTGATAGCAACAGTAGCAACGGTAACAGTAGCAATAGTGTCAGCAGTAGGAGTAACAGTAGCAGGAGTGACACCAGTAGCAATGACAGTAGCAGTAGTGACAGAAGTATCGGCAAAGTGATGTACCAAGGACCAGTAGGAAAAGCTCGTAGGCATTGGATCGGTGATGGATAATTATGTCGGTTGACATTCATCATGCAACAGTTATAACATGGGGAGATATGTAACTAGCTCCAATTCGTCAATGTAATGTAGGCATGCATTCCGTATATAGTCATACGTGCTTAAGGAAAAGAACTTGTATGATATCTATTGTTAATCCCACCCGTGGCAGCGGGGTCCTAATGGAAACTACGGGATATTAAGGTTATCCTTTTAATAAAGAACAGGAACAAAGCATTAGCACTTAGTGAATACATGAACTCCTCATACTATGGTCATCTCTGCGAGTGGTTCCGGCTATTGTCACTCCGGGGTTGCCGGGTCATAACACATAGTAGGTGACTACAACTTGTAAGATAGGATCAAGAACACACATATATTGACGAGAACATAATAGGTTCAGATCTGAAATCATGGCACTCGGGCCCTAGTGACAGGCATTAAGCATGGAAAAGTAGTAGCAACATCAATCTCAGAACATAGTGGATACTACAGATCAATCCCCATCAAAACTAACTCGATTACATGATAGATCTCCTCCGACCCATCACCGTCCAGCAAGGCTACGATGAGATTAGTCACGAACGGTGAAGAGCATCATGGAATTGGCCATGAAGGAAGGTTGGTGATGATGATGGCGACGATCTCCCCTCTCTCGAGCCCAGAACGGACTCCAGATCTGCCCTCTAGAGGAAGAACAGGTGGTGGTGGCGCCTCCGTATCGTAAAACGCGATGAACTCTTCTCCTTGATTTTTATCTCGGACGAAAGGGACTAAATAGAGCTGGAGTTGGAGGCGGCGGAGCCCCTAGGGGCCCACAAGCGTCCTAGGCTCGGCCAGGGGGGCCGCGCCTCATGGGCTTGTGGGCTCCTCGCTCCACTCCTACGGTTGATTCTTGCGCCAGTATTTTTATATATTCCACAAAAAATCATCGTAAATTTCCAGGTCATTCCGAGAACTTTTATTTCTGCGCAAAAACAATATCATGGCAATTCTGCTGAAAACAGCGTTAGTCCGGGTTAGTTCCATTCAAATCATGCAAATTAGAGTCCAAAACAAGGGCAAAAGAGTTTGGAAAAGTATATACGACGGAGACGTATCAGGGCCCACATCTCAATTGGGTGGTATTAGTATCTTTTACTCCTTTTCTATACTCTGGGTTCTACTCTCTCTTCTCTTTCGTGTTAAAGATTTTACTAACTCTAACATTAGGTTCTCGTAATCACATCGACCCAGAGCGCTGGACTATCTACTCTTTTCTTCTGAATATATATTACACACACTGTCATTTGACATCCATCAATCTTATTTTCAGATGCGTCCCGCAAGACAGCACGTACGCCTGACACAGGCCACTGAGACGACTGGGTTCCCAGCCTTTTTGGTCGACCTCCTGACCAGGCTGGTATATCGCTGGTACCCCGAGTACACTGTGTACGAGGACTTCCGCGAGTACAACCAGTACCAGTACCAGGCTGAGGTTCGCATCTTCGACCAGATGGGCGGCTCCACCCTCGAGCGCCACATCTTCTGCGGTATTAGAGTGTCGGTCGAGACGACCGTCCATGATGCGGCCTACATCGCTATCACCCGTCTCCGTGGAGCGTACCCTCACCTGGAGGAGAGTGCTTTCGGATACATCCTGCATGCTCCTGCTAGGGATGAGACTGGGTCTGATCTCACTACCTACACTGCTAGCGTTCGGGAGTGCAATGACCGGTCCTACGTCGTTGTCTGCGCCCCTTACATGATGCGTCACTACGATGCGCGGGTTCTGGTGCAGTACACTGAGGCACTGGATCGTGCTTTTCGAGCCCTGACTGTGGAGTTGTACGCTACGCGTGCTCGTCTTTACAATTCATTGACAAAGCTGCGTCAAGCACATCACCCGAGCGTTCCCCCTGTGCACATCCGCGAGCCGAGCAGGACAGAGCTACCATTAGGTCTTGAGTGGACTGATGTTGGGGGTAGAACCCCTGCACTTGGACCTCAGCTCCTTGAGTGGATGCGGTAGCCTCACCAGAGTCACCACAGGACACAGGGTCGTGTTCCTACCTTCTATCACCGCCAGCTACCAGGATTTGTTCGTTCTCTCCGACGTTGATGTAGCCTTATCACTATATCTTGTTGTGGTACTCTTCCACCGTGTGCCTACGTGCCGCCTAGTGAGTCCAGGGTATCGTCTAATGCGTCCAGGTTGTCGCCAAATTTCGAAATTGTAATCAATGGTGTGTAATCGAACTTATGTATGGGTCTGTATGTCAAACTCAACTACTATGAAGTATCTATCACATTTCCCTTTCATCATGCTTGATTACTTCATGAAGGCTTTTGATGCCTTTGCAATTACTATAAGCTAAACTACCCCTGTTAAATATTTAGCAGGATGGTTGGACCAGATGGCCGCCCACGTGGCCCCGCGAACGATGCACCACCCCCGCCTCCTGAGTATATGGCGGGGATGATCCAACAGTTTGAGCTGAACCGCCAGTTTATGCAAGGGCTCATGGATAAGTTCCAAAGGCCGAATGAACCAACAACAAGGCGTGACACTGCAAGACTTCTGCCGCCTCAACCCTACGATCTACCGCAGCTCAACTCAGCCTCCTGATGCTGATGACTGGCTCTGTGACATTGCTTATGAGCTAGAGTGTGCCAATGTGCCCTTGGCGAGCTATGTCAACTTTGCCGCCAACTTCCTGAAGGGTCCCGCTGCTCAATGGTGGGATAGTCACAGGCACTCTCAGCATGTTGGAACTTTCATCACTTGGACGGAGTTCAAGGCTGCTTTCCATGCTTGCTACATTCCACGGGGAATCATGGACCGAAAGAAGCGTGAGTTCTGCAACCTTGTCCTGGGCAACAAGACTGTGGATGCTTATAAGCGGGAATTTCTGGACTTATCTCGATATGCTGAAGAAGACATTGCAACTGATGCACGCAAGCAGGAGAAATTCCGTGAGGGCCTTCACCCTGATATCAAGCTGGCACTCCTCGCTCAGGACTATGCTGATTTCGCCACCCTGGTGAACAAGGCTATTCAGGTTGAGACTGGTCTGCGGGAATACAAGGATATCAGCAAGCGCAACCGTGACATGGGCTCATCTTAGGGCTCATCTGAACAGAAGCGAAATATCTGGATTCCCAACAACATGTACCATGCACCTGCTCCTGCTCCGAGGCCGTCCTATGCTGTACCTCGCCTGCCTCCTCCACCACCTAGGAAGCCGAGGCTTCTAGCTTAACGGCCTCAAGTCCCTCCTTCCCGTCCTGAGGATGGGCTCTGCTTCAAGTGTGGCCGTGCAGGTCACCGTGCTATAGACTGCAGGCAGAATCTGAATCAACTGGCACTTCCCTCAACTGGCAGTGGCAACAACCAGAACCGCAACTACAATGCTAAGTCTGCTTATGTTTGTGATCCGGCCAATAACATTGATATGGGTCAAGCTCAAGACCAGCCTGCTACCGTGATGGGTACACTTCTCGTTAACTCAATAACTCCTTCTGTATTGTTTGATACAGGAGCATCGCATTCTTTTATGTCAGAAAATTTTGCATTCATGCATGGCATTAAGTACGAAGAGATGAACGTCCCAATAGTGGTAAGCACCCCCTCGGGCGAATGCCGACCCTCCATGGTCTGCCCCAATGTCCCCATTGAAATTGAAGGATTGGAATTCCTTGCCGCTCCTATGTTATTGAGTTCTTCCAACATTGATCTCATACTGGGGATGGACTGGTTGAAAGCTCATACGACATTGATCGTTTGTGTCACCAAGGCCATCCACCTCCTACACCCTTCAGATGAATTAATAAGCTACCATGCTCATCTCGTCCGAGATGCTGGGGCACGGCTATATGCCTTGAATGCATTAAATGTGTAGCCTCTTGAAGGGATTGAAAACATTCCAGTGGTCCAAGAATTCCAAGATGTCTTTCGAGAAGAACTTCCGGGAATTCCCCATGCTCGAGCTGTCGAGTTTGTCATTGACTTGGTACCTGGTACCACTCCTATTGCCAGGCGTCCTTATAGAATGCCACCACATGAACTTGTTGAACTTAAGCAAGAAATTGACAACTTGCTTCGTTTGGGTTTCATTCGTCTGAGTTCCTCTGCTTGGGGAGGACCTTCTCTCTTTGTTAAGAAGAAGGATGGGACAAATCGATTGGTTCAAGACTATCGTCCTATCAACCTGGCCACTATTCGAAACAAATATCCTCTCCCTCGAATAAATGATCTGTATGATCAACTTGCTGGTTCCACCGTTTTCTCTAAGCTCTACTTGAGGTTGGGATACCACCAGATCCTTGTTCACAAAGACCGCCTTTGTTACTCGTTATGGATCATACGAGTACACCGTCATGTCCTTCGGCTTAACCAATGCACCGGCAACCTTCTCTCGATTGATGAATTATATATTCATGGACTACCTCGACAAATTCGGCGTGGTATATCTGGATGATATTCTGGTATTTTCAAAGAATAAAGAAGAGCATGCTAAACATCTTCGTCTTGTACTGGATAAGCTTCGGAGCATAAACTTTATGCAAAGTATTCCAAATGTGAATTCTGGCTGGACGAAGTGACATACCTTGGTCATGTGATTTCCAAGGATGGAATTGCAGTCAACCTCGAACTAATTCAAGCTATTCTTGACTGGACTCCCACGAAGAATGTCAAGCAAGTCAGAAGTTTTCTCGGACTCGCCAGCTATTGTCGTCGATTCGTCGAGAACTTCTCCAAGATTGCGAAGCCCTTAACCAATCTGCTTCACAAAGGTGTTAAGTATGAGTGGACTGATAAATGTCAGGAAAGTTTCCAGGCACTCAAGGACAAACTGACATCCGCTCCAGTACTTTCTCCTCTGGATACAAAAAGGGATTTCGTCATATATTGTGACGCTTCTCGTCACGGAATAGGCTGTATCCTGATGCAGGATCGCAAGGTGACTACTTATGCCTCACGTCAGCTGCGTTCTCATGAAGAGAACTACCCAGTTCATGATCTCAAGCTTGCCGCAGTTATTGGTGCACTAAAAGAATGGCGACAATACCTTGTCGGTAATCGCTGTGAAATCGACACCGACCATCAAAGTCTGAAGTACTTGTTCACTCAACCGGAGCTGAATCTACGTCAACAAAGATGGATGGAGCATATAGCAGATTTTGACTGTAGTATATCATATACCCCCGGCAAGGCTAACGTAATGGTTGATGCCTTTATTCGCAAGTCATACTGCAACCACCTCCAGGTTCATAAGGTTCGCGATCGTCTGCAAGAGGAATTCCGTAAGCTGAACCTCCATATTGTTCCTCGGGGTTACCTTGTTCCCCCTCCTCAAGAGTATCGAAAAATGAACCTTCGTGTTGTTAATCAGGGTTCCCTCAGTAACCTGGTTGTTGAACCAGATCTTGTGAGCACCATCAAGAATCTGCAATGCTTTGACGGTGATGTCAATAGGATTAAAAGCTATATTACGAAGGGTAAACCCTCCTTTTCACTGTTGCTCAAGATGGCGCCTTGTACTTCAAGGGTCGCATATTCGTCCCAAATAAGAAGGAAAATCTCAGAATGACCGGTGAGGTGATGAAAGAAGCACACGACACACCATTGTCTATTCACTCAAGTAGAACCAAGATGTACCAAGACATCCGGCAAAGCTTCTGGTGCCCTAATATGAAACAAGACATTGCATGCTATGTGGCATAATGTGATATTTGCCGGCGTATCAAAGCAGAACATCAAAAGCCTGTTGGAACTCTGCAACCTATTTCTATTCCTGAGTGGAAATGGGACCATGTTGAAATGGACTTTGTCACTGGTTTCCCCAAATCTCAGAAAGGTAATGATGCTATTCTTGTCGTCATTGACCGACTGTCCAAAGTTGCACATTTCTTGGCCCTCAAAGAAACAACTAATGCTAGTCAGCTGGCATATCTTTATATGTCAAGAGTTGTTTCACTTCATGGTATTCCATTGATAATCAGCTCGGACCGTGGCAGCTTGTTCACTTCAAAATTCTGGGAAAGTTTTCAGAAGGCTATGGGGACTCATCTGTCCTTCAGCACGACATTTCATCCTCAATCCCAAGGACATTTTGAACGAGTCAACCAAATTCTCGAGGACATGCTTCGAGCTTGTATCATTTCTTTTCGTAAGAAATGGGGGGAATCTCTCCCGTATGCCGAGTTCTCCTACAACAATAGCTATCAAGCTAGTCTGAAGATGGCCCCTTTCGAAGTATTGTATGGACGAAGGTGTCGAACTCCTCCTAATTGGTGAGAAACTGCGGAACGATCACTCTTCGGTTCGTATATTATTCAACATGCCAAAGATCAAGTCCGCATTATTCATGAGAATCTAAAGGCTGCTCAGTCTCGTTAGAAGAGTCAGTATGACCATCATCATCAAGATATGGTCTATCAACCTGGCGAAAAGGCTTATCTTTGTGTCACACCAATGAGAGGTGCACATCATTTTGGCATCAAGGGCAAGTTAGCTCCTCGCTATATTGGTCATTTCACTATTCTCAAGTTCACGATGTCTTCCATGTTTCTCAGCTCCGCCGCTGCTTCAAGGATCCCATTCGAGCAGTGGATCATGATATGCTTGAGCTGCAACAAGAACTCTCTTATAAAGAGTATCCGGTCCGCATTCTCGACCAAGCTGAACGTAAGACTCGTCGCAAAGTCACCAAGTTCCTTAAAGTGCAGTGGTCAAATCATTCTGAAGATGAAGCCACTTGGGAACGCGAGGATCATCTTCGTGATGAATACCTGATACGTCTCAAACGTATCTATAATTTTTTATGGTTTCATGTTGTTATCTTGTCATCTTTGGATGTTTTATGTACCTTTTATATCTTTTTTTGGGACTAACTTATTAATTCAGTGCCAAGTGCCAGTTCCTGTTTTTCTTTGTTTTTGGCTCTTTCCAGATCTGATTTTGGAATGGAGTCCAACCGGAATAAAATCCCCGAAATAATTTTTTTCCCGAACGGAAGAAGATCAGGGGGCTTGAGGGCCAAGCCAGGAGAGCTACAGGGGGCCCACAAGCCGTGTAGCCACCACGAGGGGGGTGGCGGCTAGGAGGCTTGTGGCCTCCCTGGCGCCCCTCTGACCTAGCTCCTTCGCCTATATATTCCCTAAAATACAGAAAAAAAATGAGGGAATCCACGAAAACACTTTTCCGCCGCCGCAAACTTCCGTTTCCGTGAGATCTCATCTGGAGTCCCTTCCATGTGCCCTGCCGAAGGGGACTCTGGAGTTGGAGGGCTTCTACATCAACATCATCGCCCCTCCAATGACTCGTGAGTAGTTCACTTCCAACCTACGGGTCCGTAGTTAGTAGCTAGATGGCTTCTTCTCCCTCTTGGATATTCAATACAAAGTTCTCCATGATCTTCATGGAGATCTATCCGATGTAATCCTCTTTGGCGGTGTGTTTTTCGAGATCCGATGAATTGTGGATTTGTGATCAGATTATCTATGATATATATTTGAGTCTTTGCTGATTTCTTATATGCATGATTTTATATCCTTGTAAGTATCTCCGAGTCTTGGGATTTGTTTGGCCAACTAGATCTATGATTCTTGCAATAGGAGAAGTGCTTGGTTTTTGCTTTTTACCGTGTGGTGACCTTTCCCACTGCGAGTAGGGGCATCAAGGCACACATCGTGTAGTTGCCATCAAGGGTAACAAGTTGCGCTTTGTCGTAGATATGAGATTGTCCATCTACATCATGTCATCTTGCTTAAAGCGTTACTCTATTCTTTTGGACTTAATACACTAGATACATGATGGATAGCGGTCGACGTGTGGAGTAATAGTAGTAGATGCAGAAAGTATCTGTCTACTTGTTTTTGATGTGATGCCTATAGATATAATCATTGCCATAGATGACGTCACGACTTTGCGCGGTTCTATCAATTGCTCGACAGTAATTTGTTCACCCACCGTCTATTTGCTTTCATGAGAGAAGCCACTAGTGAACACTATGGCCCCCGGGTCTATTCACACCTATCGTTTCCACTTTTGCTTTTACTTTGCTTTGTTACTTTGTTGCTTTCAGTTCTCACTTGGCGAATAATCTATAAGGGATTGACAACCCCTTCATAGCGTTGGGAGCAAGCTTTTTGTGTTTGTGCAGATACTTGTGATACTCCTTCACTGGATCGATACCTTGGTTCTCAAACTGAGGGAAATACTTACCACCGCTGCACTACATCACCCTTTCCGCTTCGAGGGAACACCAACGCAAGGCTCCAAGGCCATGAGGGAAATCCTTTGCATATTTTCCTAGGAAGTCCCTTAAGGCGTAGCCATAGCAGAAGGATTCCTGGTGCCGCTGCTGAGGAGTATCAAGACAAGAACAGTCTCCTGTCAGCATGTTTCTGGCACCGTTGGAAGGTCTTTTGTTGCAGTAGCAATACCCCGAGCTCTTTCCTTCTACCTCTTAATTTTCCGGACGAGAATTCTTATTAGTAGGGGAGAGTCGGATGTAATTAAGCTATAGTAAATCTATGAAATGAATGCCACGTCATCATAAATTATACCGTTGATCTCGTGTTAGTTGAAACCGAGTTAAAATTTGAAGTTTAAAAATAAATCAAACGGGAAAAGTTTTATAATGTTTAAAATAAAAATTGTGGGGGAAGTTATTAAAAATTTCGTAATGAATTATAAAAGTGAACAGGGATTTTTAAAGATTATTTATAATCACTATATATTTAAAACAGAAGCTATATAAAAAAAGTAATTTAAAAAAACAAAAAGAAAAAAAAACCTGGCCAACTCGGCCAAGTGGCCCAGCTGGCCACTATCTCGGCCCACCTTGTGGGTGGGGTATAAATCCCCCACACCGCAACCCTAACCCACCCTCCAGCGCTCCCTTTCCCCGTGGAGCCACCGCCACCCACCCCACAGCGCCCATCGCACCCCCACCTCTCCCTCGCTGCCTCTCCTCGTGAGAGTTCCTCCTCCCGACCCCACCCCACCTCGCTACTGCCCCAGATCCCTCCCTGGCCCAGATCCACCTCGCCCCCATCTCCTTCTCCTCCCAGTGCTCCCCCAGCGCTCGCCAGGTCCCCATCGCCTATCTCCAACCTCCCGATCGCCCATGCCGCCCCAACGTCGCCACAACCCACCCCGTCGGCCGGAGCTCCCTCACACCGGCGGCCCCTCCCTCCGGTGGCCACCTCGCCTCCTTCGGGTCGGATCCGTCCGGCACCAGCCTTCACCTCGGCCGGGAATCCTCCTCCAACGTCGCACCACCACCGGGAACTCCTCACCGGAACCGCGCCGACTCCCCGTGCACTCCCGCTACTCCGGGCCTTCCCGTCAACGTTGGTTACCTCCGGGCCCCGGCCATCCTCTCGTCCTCCCTCTCCCGGTTCCATTCCGGTGATCACCGCCGCGTCACGGCGCCGTTGAGCTACGGGAGGTGGAGGTGGAGTTTCTCTTTCTCTGTTGAAAGAGAGTTAACAAAGAGAGATGTTCAGAAAGAGAGAGGTTGGAGATGAGAGAAAGAAGAAAACAAAAGATGAAATTTGTATTATGAATGTATTATGTGTGTATGTATTAGTTATATATGCATGTATGTAAAAAAGAATACATTATGTGTATGTGTGTTTTGTGCGTATGTGGCCAATGCCACTTAAACGTGGGGCCAACACCCCCACTCCCAGTGACAGGGAGGCCCCACACGCATTGTTAAAATATAAAAATAAAATATCTGTTTTTATTAAATAAATAAATAAAAAGATAATTAAATATATTATTTAATTAATTAGTTAATTAAGTGAATGGATTAATTAGCTAATCTGTTAATTAGGATAATTAATTTATCCTATTAGAGTATGACACGTGGGTCCCCCACTAATTTAATCTGATTAATTAATATTTAATCTTAATTAAAAACTTGTGTCTATGACACATGGGACCCACTTGTCAGTTGACAGTCAACTGCTGATGTTAGTATGACATCATGCTGGTGTCATAATAGCATTAAATTAAATTAATTAAATCTGTTCTTATTTCCTAATTATTGAATAAAACTTTAAAAATTAATATTAAATAAAGCGTAAGTCAGATCAAAATATTTTCGACGTGAAAGTTGATCGGCAGAATGAGACGAACCCGGATACACGGTCCATTTGTCTCTCACGCGTCCCTAGCATAGCAAACGTGGAACTTTTCCATCGTTTTCACTGTGACCAGTAGTAGCCCGAGACCCGGGAAATATCATCTGATATTTTCCCGACCCGTCTATGACGAATGTTACTGCATTAGCTCATCCCTAGCCGGCATATTGCCATGTCATGCTTAGTGTTGCACCGGTTGCTATTATTTATTGTTTCTCCCCCTCTTCTTACCGGTAGACCCCGAGACTGACGCTCGTGCCGGGTACACCTACCCTCCTGACGACCAGCCCTTTGCCGCAGAGCAACACGGCAAGCAAACCTCCCTTCATCACCCCTATATCGCCCATGTCTTCCTTCCTCCTGCTTGGATAGAATTTTTCTACTGTTGTAGTTAGCTCCTATATCTGATGCATAGCATATTTTTGATGAACTGCTACTTTCAGTACCGCACTTTAAACTGTTTAGGATAGGTGGAACAGTCATCCCCCCTGACCCCGTTGTCCAGTTCCTCGCTTTATTTTCAAGTCTCGATCCCTGATCGACGAGCCAGACCCGACAAAGCACTTACACCCCCCCCCCAGTTGTGCGACGCTACAGAGATACTATCGGGTACCGAGGGGGACACCTCGCGAAGTACTCGTGATGATATCTCTGTAGTACATCTAGTCGGTCATGGTTATCGAGGGTGATTCCTTTTTCACCATTCTCGACGATGCCTCTGTCGTGCACCCCTCAAGTGTGGGACCCTCGAGGGTGATTCCTCTAGGTCCACCTTGACGGATTACATCGTTCGGAATCCAAGGAGGGTGATACCTCGGATTCCCCCGATGTTACAACCACACAGTTACTTGACTATGTTACTGGGATCTTTGATGAATAGATGTTAGGCGGGTGGATTCCACGTGTTTGTGTCGATGACTTAATTAAAAGGATAATGGATTTGGGTATTTGATCTGGGTTGGTTGGAAGGCCTTATTACGCACTAACCGTTTGTGTGGGAGAATTATGGGTACTCGACATCGCGGTATCAGCCGAAGCTCGTCAGACGTCAGTGATGTAGGGCACATGCCCGAGTGGTCCCGAGATGCATCACTCTTGTATTAAGGGGTTCTAGGACTGACATCGGCCGCCCTCGCATCGTGCAGGAGCGCGGAGGGCAAGTGGGCCACTACCCCTTTGTGCTTAGGAGTTAGACCGGCGGGCTGGCCTCTCTGATGAGCTTAGGTGGGGCTGCGACGCGTCGATATTCCGAGGCCCGGCATGACCCACAAAAGTGTGTTCGGCCAGAATGTTATCGAGCGAGTCGGGGAATATGTTGTGCACCCCTGCAGGGAAGAACTTATCTATTCGAATAGCCGTGTCCAAGGTTATAGGACGACTTGGAGTTGTGCCCTGATCTTATACTACTACAATTGCTACTTAACTGGATTTAGTTGCCCCGGAATTGCTTCCTTGCAGGGAGTCGAGGGTGGATCTCTGGGCGTGACCTCATATTAACATTGCTGCAACAATATGACTATTAATTGTGTTACACCTGTTCTACTCTCGTGTATCTCTGCAAGACCTTGAAGATGCTAGTCTTTGATAGGACTAGGCAATCTCTCTCTTTTCTCGCATTGTTGCAGTCAGTCCACATATAACCACCCCTTCTTTGATATTGATGCATACTTAGTTTAGTTCTGATGTAAGACTTGCGAGTACTTTGGCTGAGTACTCACCGTTGCTTTGCTCCCCCTTTGCCCCTTGATCTGTTGCTCCGACCTGATGATGGAGCCCAGGAGATGGAGGTTCCCGCCGATGACGACTGCTCCCCCAACGGTGCCTACTGCTACGTGGAGACCGCTGAAGACCAGGAGTAGTTAGGAGGTTCCCGGGAGGAGGCCTCGCCTTGTTTGATCGTTGTATCTTTTGTGCTAGCCTTCTCTAAGGCACCCCATGTTTTATGTACGTACTCAGATATTGTTGCTTCCGCTGACTCGTGTGTTTATCGAGCTTCCGTATTCTAGCCCTCAAGGCCCCTGGCTTGTAATAAGAAGCTGATATTGTTTTATTTGTGTCTAGAGTTGTGTTGTGATGTCTTCCCGTGAGTCCTTGAGTTTGATCGTATGCATTTGCGTGTATGATTAGCGTACGATTAAATCGGGGGCGTCAACCGCTTCCTCCAAACCTTCGAAGACGGCGGCCCGTGGCTCTATCACCCCCTCATCCTCAATTTCCGAGGGGTTCGACGTCTCCACGTCGGCGACTAGCGGGTCAAGAACTTGCAGGCTCTCGAACAGCTAAGCAATGGAGTCGGCAGCCGGCTCAAAAGAAAGAACAGCAAGTTGAAAGATAAGTAAAACAAGATTTGGGAAGGTACTTAACACTTGGGCCGGATGGGCTCGGTCGTAAGGGGCCATTCCCCATTCCCAACCTCCACCTTTGTCCATGTTGGCGGAGGAGATCAGGTTCAGATTCTAAGTGACCGCGTCAGCTCGGAAGTTCTTGGTGGAGAGCCAGCAGGTGTCACATCGGCCGCCCATCTGACAAATCAGATACGGCCGCCTCTGCAGAGGCAGGATCCAGCGGGTCATCATGGTGGTGAGCAGGTCGCGGCCCAGGAGGCCGCGGGTCTTCATGGTCTCGAGGTAAGCGCATATCTGCGCCACCTTGGTCATCGGCTTCGGATACGAATCTTTCCAGTTCCTCTTTGCCGTCGTAGGAGCGATGGCGAAGGGGGCAGGTTTAGGCCATCGTGGGAGGGGTCGACATTCTTCAAATAGAAGAATACCCTCTACCACATTTTGATGGAGTCCTGTAGCGGCATCTTGGGGAAGCCCGACGTCGTCCGATGATGCACCAGTGTCGCGCCGCACGGGGTCATTGTGCGTGGGCCCTTGAGCTTCGCTGCCTCGGCCTTGTCCATTTTCACGGACTGCTACTTGAAGAAAAACAGCTTTTGCCATAGGTCGAGGCGGGGCTCAATCCCCAGGAAGCCTTCGCACAAGACGATGAAGGAGGCAGGTTTAAGAATGGCGTTGGCCGCCAGATTGTGCGGCTACAGGCCGAAGAAGATGAGGAAGTTGGCGAAGAAGTTGCTTGTCGGGAGCCCGAAGCCTCGGTAGAAGTGTTCTACGAACACGACTACCTCTCCCTCCTTCGGTGTTGGGGTGGCTTTGGCTCCGGGCGCCCGCACCGCCACAAGAGATGCAGGAGGAAGCATGCGGCGATGGCGGAGCGCCTCAATGTGGCCGTCGCAGATGTCGCTGCTTAGCCATGCGCTGTTGTGCTGTCCCTTCTTAGGGGCACTTCTCGACATGGCGGTGGACGATGAAAGCTGGGGCGCCCCTGGATGCGGATGATGGCGGCGATGGCTTGCACGACGACGAAGACGAAGCCAAGCTTCTTCTTTCTCTGGGCTCACGGAAGGAAGGGGCGCAAGTGCGGGGTGAGAGGGGGGCGAATGGCCTCCTCAGTGCTCCCGCACCCCATATAAACCCCCATGATGGATCGTGGGGAGGGGATCCAGTGCGCACGACGCACACCTCCCCAGATTATTACGGGCACATTAACGCCTCCTGAAACCCAACCGTCGCGGAGTGAATCCGCAAAGGATACGTCGTGCGGGGGCCAAGGGGGCGTCGTGGCGGGATCCAGAGTTCAGGCCCAGTCCCGTCAATCTGATCGAATCATCATCATGTCAAGCCAGGGCCTGGCACGTGGCGCAAACTGCGCAACTCGTGGCGAAGGTGAGGCGTTCCTTGGAAGCCAGCTAGCTTCGGAGCCGGCACCTCTCATCGCACGCGACTAAAGGAGATCAACAGCAAACAAATCAAGCTGGCGAGGCCTCCCGCTCCGAGGCGGCGGGCCTCCCCTGCTTCGGGGACTACTTACGGGGGGATAACCCCGGGGTAGGCTCATCAAGCCCTCTCCTTTGCCTTCTACATCAAAGGAAAAGCACAACTCTCTCTCTGGCCGGCTAGGAAGCACTTTCCGGCTAGAGACGAGACGGCCGAAACCCTTTGGCCGGCAAGGAAGCCCCTACCGGCTAGAGGCGCGACGGCTACCTCCCCCTGGCTGTCCAGGACGAGCCGGTCGGCTAGGGACGAGTCGGCCATTCCCAAGGCCGGCTAGTGAGGCTGCTGGCCGGCCAGGGAGCCTAAGTCACATCAGATCGTAGGTCATGACGAGACCCTACGATCAAAGTTGCGTACTCGTCAGCACGAGTACAGGTTCGGAGCGCACGGAAGGTACAACGTCGACGGCCATGCCACGGACCTACCCCAGCTCGGATCCATCATCCTGCATAGTTTCGGCCCGTCAAACTCCCACTCCATTACCACACTCGGGGTGGGAACAGTGGAGACGGCCGTACTGGTGGCCCATTACAAATCTCACCACACGATGCTAGACGTACAACACATGTCCCGTGTCGGCTCTATGCGAGAGCCTCATTGGCTAGGCTGCGGGCCCCATAGCTAGATGGGACCTTGCAGCCGGCGGGCCCCATAGCTAGATGGGACCTTGCAGCCGGCGGGCCCCTCCAGCGACAAGACAAGACCCTTGTGGGCCCCCTGTCGAGCCGACGAGGCTGCCAGCCGGGCCCCACTCATGTACTTTTATCGTTATTGTAGGTCAGTGGGTTCGTCTACAAAACCCTCCGACGCCCTCCATGTAGAGGGTCGGTCAATCCTTCATACACACACTCGTACAGGAGAGGTAGACGCGAGCCGGCTGCTCTTTCTTCCTCCTTCGTAGAACAGCTCTAGGAGCACATTGTAGCATCACCAGTGCATTGTACATTCCGACAGGACTAGGGGTATAATCTCTACGGAGAGCCCCGAACCTGGATACATCGTGCGTTCCATGCTTGTACCAACCTCGTCCCCAGCGCCCGTTGGTGTTACTTCGGTTCCCACCATCTTTAGCCTACCCTTGGCCTATGTTGTGAGTAAACACCGACAATGTGCAATCTCTTATAATGGAATGTCACATTATATTGCCCCTTGTGATAGAAACTTTATTATGCAGTCCATCGCTTTTATTTCTTTGCCATCACAACATTGTAGAAAGCTTATTTCCCCTTACAATAAATGATCATACATGTTTAGGATCAATTTTTATTGCCTTGTACACCACTGGCAACTTACTTGAAGGATCTTATTCAATCCATAGGTAGGTACGGTGGACTCTCATGGCAAGAACGTAGGTTTAAGGGTTACGGATGCACAAGTAGTATCTCTCCTTAGTGCAAATTTTTGGGCTAGCAGAAGATCCTAAGAAAGCACCACATGTTAGAGGACCCATGACAATATAACTACTATGTGAATATGAGCAAACATAACCATTAGGTTGTCTTCCTTGTACAACTTCAACTACTTGATCAAGTTTGAAAATAATAAATGGGTGCTCGCAATCATAGTAGATTTCCAAGATAGTATATTTATATGTGAAATATATCTTCCTTCAATATTCCTTCATGATTTGTTCAAGTGACCAATAATATGTTTGCTAACCGCCAATAAATTTTATTTCTTACACTCTTAGTATGTGAAGTCACTACTCCCCATGGGACAAGCATATGAAGCATATATAATTTCACATTTCATGAAATTTAATTCATTCAACACTTCCTCTTAGGATATAAGTGAAGCACAAGAGTGATCATCAAACTACTCTCAACAAGATATAAGTGAAGTTCGTAGAGCATTCTTCAATGAATTTAGAAAGACCCATATCCAATCTAAAAATATATAAGTGAAGCACATTAAGCATTTTATAAAGCCATACTCAAAAGATTTAAGTGAAGCACATGAAGCATTATATAAATCAACCAAGGATTTTCTCATACGAGCATGGTGCATAGAATAAAAGGGAATAGTTAACACAAAATATGATCCAAGAATAGCACATGTGAATGAATGAAAACTTAGGATCAACAATGGCTAACCGATAATTGTTGACGAAGAGAGGTGGGATGCGTAGCATCCCCAAGCGTAGATGATTTTAACTTCTTGTATTATTTACTTGGGGTGCCTTTCTCATCCCCAAGCTTGATATTTTGTTTCCTGTTCAATCCACTCATATCCCGGTTTCACCTAAGTATCAAAAGCTTCATCCACACAAAACTTGAGAAGAACTCGTGAGATAGGTTAGTACGCATAAGAATAAATCTACACTTCGTGTACTGCCAAGACAAGTTGCGTAATAAGTTTAAAACATTAGGTATTGTATACTATATTTTCCACAATTTATATCTACCAATATAATCCATCAAAACTCTAGGCTAAGTAGATAACAAAACTATGACAGCAATGTGTCCAAACAGAATAGTCTGTAGAAGTTAATTTAAATGGTGTACTTCGGTATGTGCAAAAGTCCTGAAAATTTAGGAAAAGCTAAAGAATTGGTATGAAAGTACTGTATAAAAGTTTCTGAAACTTTCCACGTTCCAGTAGAATCTCATAATTCAAATACTACAGAAAAATTTTATGTTTTTATAAGAACACCTCACACATGCAATTCAAGCATTCTAAAGGCAATTCTTGGAACTTTTTATTGAAAACAAGATTATATGTAACAGGAAGAAAATACCAACAAAATAAAATGACGCTCTGAGCAAAACACATATTATGTGACGAATAAAAATATAGCTCCAAGTAAGAAATACTGATAGTGTTGAAGGCGAAAGAGGGGATGCCTTCTGGGGCATCCCCAAGCGTAGATGCTTGAGTCTTCCTTAGTTATTACCTTGGGGTGCCTTGGGTATACCCAAGCTTAGGTTCTTTCTGGTCCTTATTCTCCGCATATCAATATCTCACCCAAAACTTGAAAACTCAATCGCACAAAACTTAACACAAACCTCATGAGATCCGTTACTATAATAGGCAAATCATAAACTTTAGGTACTGTTATAAATTGATTCATATTTAGTTATTGCATAAGGTATTGTTTTCTAACTTCTCCATGGATTGTACCCCCCAATACAATCCATAGCATCATTAAAATAAGCAAACTATGCAAGCAAAAACATAATCTGTCTAAAATGAAACAATCTATATTGATCAGCACAAACACCATATTTATGGAACTCAAAAAAATTCTGAAAAAATTAGGAAAACCTCGGGAATTTTCATATTTATACTGTGCAAAATAATTCATATCAAAAAGACGTTCCAGTAAAATCACGGAAATTCTGTACTGGACATGAAAGTTTGTGTTTTTGCACCATATCAAATCTACTCATCATCCAAATCACCCCAAAGTCTTTACTTGGCACATTATTGAAATAGAAGACACAAAATATGATTATTAAAGTATCTTAACCATTTTAGCATACAAAAACGGAAAGGATAAGTGTTGGGTTGTCTCCCAACAAGCGCTTTTCTTTAAAGCCTTTTAGTTAGGCATGGTCATTTCAATAATGCTCACATAAGGATAGTTGATGAAACATGCAAAAGAGCATCATCAATATTCTGACAAGCATGTTATATTTATGGTACAGTGGTATATACAAGGGGGTAATTATTTTTATGAGAAACTTCCATGAAGTTCTGTATGAGAAACTTCCATGAAGTTCTGTATGAGAAACTTCCATGAAAAATTCTACATTGTTATCATGAGCATGAACACAAGTGTTCAAGGTTGACCCTCACTTCTCCAATGCATAGCTTCCCAATCGCTTCTCTTATAAAATGCAAGTAATTTTTAGTGTTTTTAATTTTTTATTTGTTTCACCCACAAGTAAAGAAAGAAAACAATAAAATATAAACAAAATAAAACAAAATGTACTTAGTGATAGAAGCAAACAAGCATACACAAAAATATTAATCCCATGCTATTGTTCCCTGACAACAGCCCCACAAAAGAGCTTGATAATCCCCAAGTGCAAGGAATCTTCATAGCACTTTCCAAAGATGGATGTTGTAAGTATGTAATGTCGAACCCACAAGGAGCTAAAGGTAAGGTCAAAATTCTCTCAACTCCTATCTGCCACTTATATGACTATACATACATCAAACGTTTGCTTCTATCTAGTAATGAGAAATAAAACTGCGTTGGGGTATAAGTAAGATAGCTTTGCATGATATTCGAGAACCAAAATATGAAAATAGTTGCTGCACTAAATAGACATAGAATATATTACAATATATTACAAATAGCGAGTGTGGAATAATGATTGGGTGTAAAAGTCTTTCCAGCCCCTCTTCAAATTGACAAATTATCGTAAATTCAGCTTGAAGCGGGTAAAACTTGAACTACACCTGCCTCATAGTTTACTATTTATTTTTGCAAAAATTATTTTTTGGTACACAAGTGTCTATTTAACCAGAGGTACCCCAAAAGATTCACAATATTCGACCACTAGCTATGAACGGTCATGCCGACAAATTTGACCACATTTTGAAATCGGCATAAGAAATTCAAAAAATCGAAAAAATGAGAAACCTTTGCATTCTTTAATTATATGTGACCGATTTTCCAGGAAAAATAACCAACATGAAATATGGAAAATTTCTTGAAAAAGTGTTCTCAAAATTGAGCTATCATGTGTAAAGATTCGTGGCTTCCAAGCCAAATGACCAATGTTATGGCCACAATCGTGGCATAGTTTGTTCAATTGGTGTCATATTGTACACAAGGGTGCATCATGGAATGCAAGACAATGTTGCCGAAGAGATTTTTCAATTTCTTTGTATAAAAAATCACTATTTTCTAAGTGCTGAGAATGGATTTTTTTAAGAACCTACCAAATATTTGTTGCAAAATTGGATTACTTCATTTAAAAAAATATTAATGTATATTTAATGTACAATTGATAAAATGGTTGGGTGCCAAAGTCTTTCCATCCTCTTATCAAATTGAGAAAATATCACCGATTTAGTTGGAAGTCGGTAAAATTTTGAATTGAAGTTTCTTCAGCATTTACTATTTAGTTTTTGCAAAAAACATTGTTGCATACAAAAGTATCTATTTCATGAGAGATACAATGAAAAATTCACAATAATCAACCACTAGCTACGAACGATCATGCCGACATATTTGACTCTATTTTGAAGCTGGCATAAGAAATAAAAAATCTAAAAAATTAAAATGGCCATATGAGACAACTATCATTAGACCTTGCTCCATAAACGATGAAATTGGTCTTTTGAATCACCTAAGTCTGACTTACGGTTGCAAAGTTATGATTGTCCATTCGTTGGAGAGAAAACAAATAAAAACTTGTCCATTTTTATTCTTAATGAGGACTGATACGTCTCCATCGTATCTACTTTTCCAAACTCTTTTGCCCTTGTTTTGGACTCTAATTTGCATTATTTGAATGGAACTAACCCGGACTGACGTTGTTTTCAGCAGAATTGCCATGGTGTTTTTTTTTTGGAGAAATGAAAGTTCTCGGAACGTCATGAAAATTTACGGAGAATTTTTCTAGAAAATATGAAAAATACCCGCGCAAAGATCCACCGGAGGGGATGGGCCAATGGGCCACAAGCCATGTTGCCACAGCCACCCCCCCCCCCCCGCGCGCCCCCTGGCCGCGACAACCAAGCTTGTGGGGCCCACGTGGCTCTGCCGCCCCCAAACTCACCTCTATCAATTCACTTTCGCCTAGAAAAAATCAGAAGATAAGATTTCGTCGCGTTCGTGATATGGAGGCGCCGCCACATCCTGTTCTTCATCTGGAGGACAGATCTGGAATCCGTTTTGGGCTCCGGAGAGGGGAAATCATCGCCATCATCATCATCAACCGTATTCCCTCTCCAATTCCATGAAGCTCTTCATCGTTCGTGAGTAATCTATTCGTAGGCTCGCTGGGCGGTGATGAGTAGGATGAGATCTATCATGTAATCGAGTTAGTTTTGAAGGGGATTGATCCCTAGTATCCACTATGTTCTGAGATTGATGTTGCTACTACTTTGCCATGCTTAATGCTTGTCACTAGAGCCCGAGTGCCATGATTTCAGATATGAAATTATTATGTTGTCACCAATATATGTGTGTTTTAGATCTGATCTTGCAAGTTGTAGTTACCTACTATGTGTTACGACCCGGCAACCCCGGAGTGACAGTAACCGGAACCACTCCCGGTGATGACCATAGTTTGAGGAGTTCATGTGTTCACCATGAGCTAATGCGTTGTTCCGGTTCTTTATGAAAAGGAGAACCTTAATATCCTGTAGTATCTTTTTTGGACCCCGCTGCCACAGGAGGGATGGACAATAGATGTCATGCAATTTCTTTTCCCTAAGCACGTATGACTACACACGGAATGCATGCCTACATCACATTGATGAACGGGAGCTAGACACATATCTCTCGGTGTTATAACTGTTGCATGATGAATATCATACAAACGAATCATCGACCCATTGCCTACGAGTTTGTCCCACTGCTGCTGTTACTTGCACTGCTGCTACTACTGTTACTACTGTTGCTGCTATTGATACTTGCTACTGTTGCTACTTGCTACTGCTGTCACTACGGCTGTTCCTTGCCACTGCTGTTACTCATTACACTACTGCTACCTGCTACAATACTTGTTCGCTCGACGTTGACGGGAAAAGACTATTTCCGTCTACGAGCAACTTCTAGTGCCATTGATTCGACAGTTAGGAATAGTCTGTCGTCAATAGATTGTTTCTGACACCGTTGTTATCATCCTACTTTGCTACTGATACTTTGCTTGCGGATAATAATCTTTCAGGTGTGGTTGAATCTGACACATTCAGCTGCTAATACTGGAGAGTATCCTCTCACCTCCTGCATGGCGAACCAACAAATTTGGGTTGAATACTCTACCCTCGAAAACTGCCGCGAACCCACGCGTTGGTGGGCCATTGCAAGACAATTGCTAATTGTTCAGCAACTGGGAGCAGTTCTGGCTCTGTTGTCGCGAAGGCATCAAGTCAGGGACACGTCAACAACATTCTTCTAGTGTCATTGCTGGGGACTGCCGTTACCAGCATTTTTCTGGCGTCGTTGCCGGGGAGGTATTGCTGTATTCTCTGAGTCACTTGGGATTTATATCTGCTGATCACTATGAAGAATCCAAAGGATCCAAAAACCAAAGTCGTGCCCTCAACTACGAGGGGAGGTAAGGAACTGCCATCTAGCTCTGCACTTGATTCACCTTCAGTTATGAGTAAGTTTGTGACATCACCTCCTGCTAGAAATCTTGATATGCCGCCTGTGCTTGATGATGCTTATGATGCTACTATGCTTGATGCTACTATGCCTGATACTGCTAAAGATGTTATGCCTGATACTGCTAGAGATGATATGCCTGATGATGCTAGAGATGCTATTTTGCCTGATGATGCTATGCTTGATACTGCTAGACAAACTACTTTGCGTGATGTGCCACTAGGGGTATTCCTTGATGCTCATATTGCTAGAGTTACTGCCAATGCTCGTGATGCTTCTGAAACTGTCGATACTATCGAGATAGAACATGCTTTTGATCCTACTAGATCTAGCTCTCCTAGATATGAATTGCCTGATATACCTGAGGGTTACATTATGGAGGGAGGGATAGCTGAGGATTTTCTTGCGTGTAAGGATGTCTATGACGCTGAGAAATTACTTCTCAAGTGGAAGGAAAAATCTCTGAAAACTAGGATGAAATACGACCCGAAGTTTGCCACTTCACCTATCTTTATCACCGATAAGGATTATGAATTCTATGTCGATCCTGAGATAATCTCTCTAATCGAATCTGGTCCTTTCCACGGTTACGAGTCTGAGACGGTCGTAGCCCATCTTACCAAACTACACGATATAGCCACCCTTTTCACTAGTGAGGAGAAGATCCGCCACTACTATTCCTTAAGTTGTTTCCTTTCTCTCTAAAGGATGATGCTAAAGCCTGGTTCACTTCTCTTGCTCCAGGATGTGTGAGTAGTCCCCAGGATATGGTCTATTACTTCTGTGAGAAATATTTCCCTGCCCATAAGAAGCAAGCTGCCTTGCAGGAAATATACAACTTTGCTCAACTCAAAGAAGAGAGTCTCCCACAAGCTTGGGGGAGGCTCGTCCAGCTACAGAATGATTTGCCTGATCACCCTCTTAAGAAGAACGGGATACTTGCTATCTTCTATAACGGACTTACCGATGCCTCTAAAGACCACCTAGACAGTTGTGCCGGTTGTGTTTTTAGGGAACGAACTGTAGAACAAGTTGAGACTCTACTGAATAACATCTTGATCAACGATAATGCTTGGACTATTCCTGAACCACCTCCTAAGCCAACTCCAAAGAAAAGAGGTATTCTATTCCTCAGTCCCGAAGATATGAAAGAAGCCAAGAAATCTATGCAAGAGAAAGGCATTAGATATGAAGATGTCAAAAATCTACCACCTATCGAAGAGATCCATGGTCTCGATAACCCGATAGAGGTAGTAGAAGTGAATTCTCTGCGTAGGTTTGATGAGAGTGATATTCCTTTTAATAAACCTGCTAGCCTATGCTTTGATGAATTTGACAACTTTGTTGCCAAACAACAGAGTTTCAATGATTATGTTAGCAGACATTTGGAACAAAGTACTCGTATGCTTAGTCATTTAAGTGCTTGTGTAGATAGAAATGTCAATTATCTGAAGCTTCTGAGCAAACATGCCTCTATGATTACTACTCAGGTAGAACAAGTACTTAAAGCTCAGAATGAGCTGCTCAATGAATTAAATGACAACTATGTCAGATTCATTACTAGAAGAGGCAAAATGACTCAGGAACCTTTGTATCCTGAAGGTCATCCTAAGAGAATTGATCAAGATTCTCAAGGAATTAATGCAGATGCACCCAGTCATCCTAAGGAGAATAAGAAGGATGATAGAAACATGCATGTTAGTTCACCAAATACTGTCACACCTGAAGAACCAAATGATACTTCTGCGTCTGATGCAGAAACACAATCTGGTGATGAACATGAACCTGGTGACAATGTGGACAGCGATGTTCATAATGATGCTCAACCTAGCAATGATAAGGATGTGGAGATTGAACCTATGGTTAATCCTGATAACCCACAACCTAAGAGATACGATAAGAACGACCTCGCTGCTAGGAAGCATGGTAAAGAAAGGGAGCCATGGGTTCAGAGACCTATGCCCTTTCCTCCTAAGCCATCCAAGAAAAAGGATGATGAGGATTTTGAGCGCTTTATTGAAATAATAAGACCCGTCTTTCTGCAGATGCGGTTAGTTGATATGCTCAAAACGTCTCCGTATGCCAAGTACATGAAAGATATCGGGACCAATAAATGGAAGATACCAGATCTTGAGATCTCCACCATGCTTGCCAGTTACACTTTCAAAGGTGGAACTCCTAAGAAACTTGGTGATCGCGGAGTCGCCACTATACCTTGCTCCATTAAAGGAAACTACGTAAGAACTGCCTTATGTGACCTTGGAGCCGGAGTTAGTGTTATGCCTCTCTCCCTCTATCATAGACTTGAACTGGATAAGTTGACACCCACTGAAATCTCTCTGCAAATGGCCGACAAATCAACTGCTTTCCATGTTGGCATTTGCGAGGATGTGCCTGTTGTGGTTGCTAACACCACTATCTTAACAGACTTTGTTATCTTGGATATTCCCGAGGATGATGCCATGGCTGTCATCCTCGAAAGACCCTTTTTTAAACACTGGAGGGGCTGTTATAGATTGCAATGAAGGCAATGTCACTTTCCATGTCAACGGTAATGAGCATACCGTGCACTTTCCAAAGAAACGATATCAAGTACATTGCATCAATGCTATCGAAAAAACTTCATCGATTCTTATTGGGAGCTTTGAATGCCCTATTCCTCGTGTCAAGATGAAGTATGATTTGCTTGTTGGGGAGATTCATATCCCCATTGAGTTAACTTAGTGGCTATTCGAAAATTCTCCGTTCTCTTTTGCGATTCGAGAAAGTTTTGTCATAAGGATTTGATCAACCCCATTGACGGATTTCTTTTGATGACCTTGAAATGGATGAATCAAAGAGTCACATACCTATGTTTTAAGCTTTCACTTTCTATTGCATAGAAGAAAAATGATAGGTTTAGTTTAGTTTTTCCAGTTTTCTGTTTGAGCGTCCCGGAGGAAATACCCCGAAAATAAAAGTTCTCCGATGGTCCTGAAAATCTAGTATGTTTTTCTCTAGAATATTTGAAAAATAATGGGACTGAGAGAGGGCCTGGGGGCCACCCTAGTGGGCCACTAGCCCTGTCACCGCGGCCACCCCTTGGCCACGCCAAGCAAGCTTGTGGGGCCCACGGGGGGCCCTTCCACTCATTCTAGCTCCCATCCTCTTCTTCTTCCTCCAAAAAAATTGTTTCGCAGCTCAAAACCGCGTTCTTGATCATTTGGTTGTGATTTTCGATCTCCTTGCTCAA
Source organism: Hordeum vulgare subsp. vulgare (assembly GCF_904849725.1). Lineage (NCBI taxonomy): Eukaryota > Viridiplantae > Streptophyta > Magnoliopsida > Poales > Poaceae > Hordeum > Hordeum vulgare. The sequence continues at coordinate 261,209,220 of NC_058519.1, read as the reverse complement.
AGCATCATTCTCCGAACCGTTTTGGGAAAATTTCTCCTTCGTTAGTGACTCCTCCATTGGTACAATTAATTTTTTCTCTAGTGCTTTATCCTTCGCGTATTCTTGTTACCTTGGTGACCCTGTTCTTGAGCTTGAAATGTTGATTTTAGCTGGTCCCAAGTAATTTTAGCGCGTGATACGGTCTCTAGGCACTAGTAGGAGTAGTTTCTACAAGGTGTGGTTGGTCTTTATTCACTTTTCTCTTGAACTTCAAAATTTCAGCAAAAAGGAATTATGTTCAGGAGGAAGTTTCATGGTGGTTCCTCAAGTAAGAAGGGTCCCCGTCTTTCTATTCGGGAGCCCGATCCTTATCAACTAAGGGACGCACCGGTACAACCATGTGAATGGCCTTCTGATGAGTTCATGATCGAAGCAGGCTTCAAGGATGAGTTTGATACACTTGTCTGCAATGCCGGGTTAGAAGAATTCCTCTCAGATAAATGTGAACAGTATGCTATGCTCACAGCCTCTTTCGTGCGTAGATTTAAATTTTCAGTTGGCCGTGACTCATCCATACTGTTTGATTTGTATGATAAATCCTATGCCATGGATTTGGAGGATTTCAATAGGATTTGCAAAATACCCAATGGGGGTAATCTTAAAGATCCTGCTAAATCTTCGGTTAGAGATTTTTTTTCTCTAGTATATCTTTTGGAGAAACTAGAGACATCACGCAAGCTACCATAGGAAGCATTCATTTCCCTGCCTGGCACTACTTTCCCATGTTCATAGGTAGATGCATTAATGGTAAGGTTGAGCATTATCACCTGTGCGCATCCGACCTTAGTATCCTTAAGAGCGCGGTTACGGGTGACAAAAGCTTCAACATGGGGTCTATTATAGCAAGGAGGCTGAATAAGAATGCTATTGAGGGAGATTTCTTTGGCGGCATCTATGCCACTCGCATAGCAAATTTTCTTGGAGTACCCATCCGCGCAGGAGATCCCCTGCTCCATACAGCTTTCCTTGACCGCATCGCTTTGACACGCTACCAGTTTCTTCAGAGGGATGATGAATCCCTCCTATACCGATTGATATTTAACCGGCAGTGTGGCTTCCATATTGCCCTTCTTGCTCCTACTTTCTTTGACTTTCAGGTAAAACGGAGATACTACATAACCATAGGAGAGGCAGAGCAGTATGAGAGGGAGGCGACGGCTGCTCGTCTTCGTGAGGCAGCTATTCAGGCGATGGCTGTAGCACTCCCGTATAAACCAGTTATGATTTTGGGTTTTGCTCACTAGGGCCCGAGTGCCATGATTTCAGATATGAAATTATTATGTTGTCACCAATATATGTGTGTTTTAGATCCGATCTTGCAAGTTGTAGTTACCTACTATGTGTTACGACCCGACAACCCCAGAGTGACAGTAACCGGAACCACTCCCGGTGATGACCATAGTTTGAGGAGTTCATGTGTTCACCAAGAGCTAATGCGTTGTTCCGGTTCTTTATGAAAAGGAGAACCTTAATATCCAGTAGTATCTTTTTTGGACCCCGCTACCACGGGAGGGATGGACAATAGATGTCATGCAAGTTCTTTTCCCTAAGCACGTATGACTACACACGGAATGCATGCCTACATCACATTGATGAACGGGAGCTAGACACATATCTCTCGGTGTTATAACTGTTGCATGATGAATATCATACAAACGAATCACCGACCCATTGCCTACGAGTTTGTCCCATTGCTACTGTTACTTGCACTGCTGCTACTACTGTTACTACTGTTGCTGCTATTGATACTTGCTACTGTTGCGACTTGCTACTGCTGTGACTACGGCTGTTCCTTGCCACTGCTGTTACTCATTACACTACTGCTACCTGCTACAATACTTGTTCGCTCGACGTTGACGGGAAAAGACTATTTCCGTCTACGAGCAACTTCTGGTGCCATTGATTCGACAGTTAGGAATAGTCTGTCGTCAATAGATTGTTTCTGACACCGTTGTTATCATCCTACTTTGCTACTGATACTTTGCTTGCGGATACTAATCTTTCAGGTGTGGTTGAATCCGACACATTCAGCTGCTAATACTGGAGAGTATCCTCTCACCTCCTGCATGGCGAACCAACAAATTTGGGTTGAATACTCTACCCTCGAAAACTGCCGCGAACCCACGCGTTGGTGGGCCATTGCAAAACAATTGCTAATTGTTCAGCAACTGGGAGCAGTTCTGGCTCTGTTGTCGCGAAGGCATCAAGTCAGGGACACGTCAACAACATTCTTCTAGTGTCATTGTTGGGGACTGCCGTTACCAGCATTTTTCTGGCGTCGTTGCCGGGGAGGTATCGCTGTATTCTCTGAGTCACTTGGGATTTATATTTGCTAATCACTATGAAGAATCCGAAGGCTCCAAAAACCAAAGTCGTGCCCTCAACTACGAGGGGAGGTAAGGAACTGGCATCTAGCTCTGCACTTGATTCACCTTCAGTTATGAGTAAGTTTGTGACATCACCTCCTGCTAGAAATCTTGATATGCCGCCTATGCTTGATGATGCTTATGATGCTACTATGCTTGATGCTACTATGCCTGATACTGCTAAAGATGTTATGCCTGATACTGCTAGAGATGATATGCCTGATGATGCTAGAGATGCTATTTTGCCTGATGATGCTATGCTTGATACTGCTAGACAAACTACTTTGCGTGATGTGCCACTAGGGGTATTCCTTGATGCTCATATTGCTAGAGTTACTGCCAATGCTCGTGATGCTTCTGAAACTGTCGATACTATCGAGATAGAACCTGCTTTTGCTCCTGCTAGATCTATCTCTCCTAGATATGAATTGCCTGATATACCTGAGGGTTACATTATGGAGGGAGGGATAGCTGAGGATTTTCTTGCGTGTAAGGATGTCTATGACGCTGAGAAATTACTTCTCAAGTGGAAGGAAAAATCTCTGAAAACTAGGATGAAATACGACCCTAAGTTTGCCACTTCACCTATCTTTATCACCGATAAGGATTATGAATTCTATGTCGATCCTGAGATAATCTCTCTAATTGAATCTGGTCCTTTCCACGGTTACGAGTCTGAGACGGTCGTAGCCCATCTTACCAAACTACACGATATAGCCACCCTTTTCACTAGTGAGGAGAAGATCCGCCACTACTATTCCTTAAGTTGTTTCCTTTCTCTCTAAAGGATGATGCTAAAGCCTGATTCACTTCTCTTGCTCCAGGATGTGTGAGTAGTCCCCAGGATATGGTCTATTACTTCTGTGAGAAATATTTCCCTGCCCATAAGAAGCAAGCTGCCTTGCAAGAAATATACAACTTTGCTCAACTCAAAGAAGAGAGTCTCCCACAAGCTTGGGGGAGGCTCGTCCAGCTACAGAATGATTTGCCTGATCACCCTCTTAAGAAGAACGAGATACTTGCTATCTTCTATAACGGACTTACCGATGCCTCTAAATACCACCTAGACAGTTGTGCCGGTTGTGTTTTTAGGGAACGAACTGTAGAACAAGTTGAGACTCTACTGAATAACATCTTGATCAACGATAATGCTTGGACTATTCCTGAACCACCTCCTAAGCCAACTCCAAAGAAAAGAGGTATTCTATTCCTCAGTCCCGAAGATATGAAAGAAGCCAAGAAATCTATGCAAGAGAAAGGCATTAGATATGAAGATGTCAAAAATCTACCACCTATCGAAGAGATCCATGGTCTCGATAACCCGATAGAGGTAGTAGAAGTGAATTCTCTGCGTAGGTTTGATGAGAGTGATATTCCTTTTAATAAACCTGCTAGCCTATGCTTTGATGAATTTGACAACTTTGTTGCCAAACAACAGAGTTTCAATGATTATGTTAGCAGACATTTGGAACAAAGTACTCGTATGCTTAGTCATTTAAGTGCTTGTGTAGATAGAAATGTCAATGATCTGAAGCTTCTGAGCAAACATGCCTCTATGATTACTACTCAGGTAGAACAAGTACTTAAAGCTCAGAATGAGCTGCTCAATGAATTAAATGACAACTATGTCAGAGTCATTACTAGAAGAGGCAAAATGACTCAGGAACCTTTGTATCCTGAAGGTCATCCTAAGAGAATTGATCAAGATTCTCAAGGAATTAATGCAGATGCACCCAGTCATCCTAAGGAGAATAAGAAGGATGATAGAAACATGCATGTTAGTTCACCAAATACTGTCACACCTGAAGAACCAAATGATACTTCTGCGTCTGATGCAGAAACACAATCTGGTGATGAACATGAACCTGGTGACAATGTGGACAGCGATGTTCATAATGATGCTCAACCTAGCAATGATAAGGATGTGGAGATTGAACCTACGGTTAATCCTGATAACCCACAACCTAAGAGATACGATAAGAACGACTTCGCTGCTAGGAAGCATGCTAAAGAAAGGGAGCCATGGGTTCAGAGACCTATGCCCTTTCCTCCTAAGCCATCCAAGAAAAAGGATGATGAGGATTTTGAGCGCTTTTTGAAATAATAAGACCCGTCTTTCTGCAGATGCGGTTAGTTGATATGCTCAAAACGTCTCCGTATGCCAAGTACATGAAAGATATCGGGACCAATAAATGGAAGATACCAGATCTTGAGATCTCCACCATGCTTGCCAGTTACACTTTCAAAGGTGGAACTCCTAAGAAACTTGGTGATCGCGGAGTCCCCACTATACCTTGCTCCATTAAAGGAAACTACGTAAGAACTGCCTTATGTGACCTTGGAGACGGAGTTAGTGTTATGCCTCTCTCCCTCTATCATAGACTTGAACTGGATAAGTTGACACCCACTGAAATCTCTCTGCCAATGGCCGACAAATCAACTGCTTTCCCTGTTGGCATTTGCGAGGATGTGCCTGTTGTGGTTGCTAACACCACTATCTTAACAGACTTTGTTATCTTGGATATTCCCGAGGATGATGACATGGCTGTCATCCTCGGAAGACCCTTTTTTAAACAATGGAGGGGCTGTTATAGATTGCAATGAAGGCAATGTCACTTTCCATGTCAACGGTAATGAGCATACCGTGCACTTTCCGAAGAAACAATATCAAGTACATTGCATCAATGCTATCGAAAAAACTTCATCGATTCTTATTGGGAGCTTTGAATGCCCTATTCCTCGTGTCAAGATGAAGTATGATTTGCTTTTTGGGGAGATTCATATCCCCATTGAGTTAACTTAGTGGCTATTCGAAAATTCTCCGTTTTCTTTTGCGATTCGAGAAAGTTTTGTCATAAGGATTTGATCAACCCCATTGATGGATTTCTTTTGATGACCTTGAAATGGATGAATCAAAGAGTCACATACCTCTGTTTTAAGCTTTCACTTTCTGTTGCTTAGAAGAAAAATGATAGGTTTAGTTTAGTTTTTCCAGTTTTCTGTTTGAGCGTCCCGGAGAAAATACCCCGAAAATAAAAGTTCTCCGATGGTCCTGAAAATCTAGTATGTTTTTCTCTGGAATATTTGAAAAATAATGGGACTGAGAGATGGCCTGGGGGCCACCCTAGTGGGCCACAAGCCCTGTCACCGCGGCCACCCCCTGGCCACGCCAAGCAAGCTTGTGGGTCCCACGGGGGCCCCCTCCACTCATTATGTCTGCCATCCTCTTCTTCTTCCTCCAAAAGAAATTTTTTCGCAGCTCAAACCCGCGTTCTTGCTCATTTCGTTGTGATTTTCGATCTCCTTGCTCAAAGCATCATTCTCCGAACCGTTTTGGGAAAATTTATCCTTGGTTAGTGACTCCTCCATTGGTACAATCAATTTTTTCTCTAGTGCTTTATCCTTCGCATATTCTTGCTACCTTGGTGACCCTGTTCTTGAGCTTGAAATGTTGATTTTAGCTGTTCCCAAGTAATTTTAGCGCGTGATACGGTCTCTAGGCACTAGTAGGAGTAGTTGCTACAAGGTGTGGTTGGTCTTTATTCACTTTTCTCTTGAACTTCAAAATTTCAGCAAAAAGAAATTATGTTCAGGAGGAAGTTTCATGGTGGTTCCTCAAGTAAGAAGGGTCCCCGTCTTTCTATTCGGGAGCCCGATCCTTATCAACTAAGGGACGCACCGGTACAACCATGTGAATGGCCTTCTGATGAGTTCATGATCGAAGCAGGCTTCAAGGATGAGTTTGATACACTTGTCTGCAATGCCGGGTTAGAAGAATTCCTCTCAGATAAATGTGAACAGTATGCTATGCTCACAGCCTCTTTCGTGCGTAGATTTAAATTTTCAGTTGGCCGTGACTCATCCATACTGTTTGATTTGTATGATAAATCCTATGCCATGGATTTGGAGGATTTCAATAGGATTTGCAAAATACCCAATGGGGGTAATCTTAAAGATCCTGCTAAATCTTCGGTTAGAGATTTTTTTTTCTCTAGTATATCTTTTGGAGAAACTAGAGACATCACGCAAGCTACCATAGGAAGCATTCATTTCCCTGCCTGGCACTACTTTGCCATGTTCATAGGTAGATGCATTAACAGTAAGGTTGAACATTACCACCTGTGCGCATCCGACCTTAGTATCCTTAATAGCGCGGTTACGGGTGACAAAAGCTTCAACATGGGATCTATTATAGCAAGGAGGCTGAATAAGAATGCTATTGAGGGAGATTTCTTTGGCGGCATCTATGCCACTCGCATAGCAAATTTTCTTGGAGTACCCATCTGCGCAGGAGATCCCCTGCTCCATACAGCTTTCCTTGACCGCGTCGCTTTGACACGCTACCAGTTTCTTCAGAGGGAAGATGTATCCCTCCTATACCGATTGATATTTAACCGGCAGCGTGGCTTCCATATTGCCCTTCTTGCTCCTGCTTTCTTTGACTTTCAAGTAAAACGGAGATACTACATAACCATAGGAGAGGCAGAGCAGTATGAGAGGGAGGCGACGGCTTCTCGTCTTCGTGAGGCAGCTATTCAGGCGATGGCTGTAGCGCTCCCGTATAAACCAGTTATGATTTTGGGTTTCGCCAGGACCGTCGTTGGGAGTAGACCAAGCTAGGACAAAAGCTTAAGCTTGGGGGTGTACGTGTTCTCACCGACCTTACATTCATGCTTATGCTTTTACTTTGTTCGTCGGTGTTTACACTTTGCCACTGTATTATCCATGCTAGTTTATTTTTGTTTTCTTGTTTTGTGTCCTTTTGAGAAAACCCAAACATATTTTATTTTCTTCTTTTGCTTGTTGGGAGCTTTCCCGTGTAAATAGTTTTCTTTTTCTTTGGGTCAAGGTAGGAGATATTGGTTACAATGTTTAGTGGCTTTTGCATGCATACCTGTTTAGCTTTCAAAGAGCCATATTACTTTGTCTTCTCCTTTGTGTTTGCCTGCAGATTCACCTTAGTCCATTCCACGAGCACGCTTATTATTGTTCACATCGTTTGATCGTGCAAGTGAAAGGCAATAATGATGATATATGATGAAGTGAGTGAGACAGGAAAAGCTGGTATGAAGTCTATCTATTTTGTTTTTGTAAATATGACTAGCTTGTCGTCCCAGATTCAGCTTTGTTGTGAGAGAACCATGTTTGCAATGACAACTTAGAGATCATAGTTTCTGATGCCATGCTTATTTAGCTAGGAGCTTATAATGGTTTGTCTTGAATGCCAACGTAGATTTTGAGATGACTATGATGTAGTATGATAGGATGGTATTCTCCTTTGAATGATTCAAGTGGCTTGACTTGGCGCATGTTCATGCATGTAGTTGAAACAAAATCAACATAGCCTCTATGATGTTCGTGTTCATGGTGATTTATATCCTATTCATGCTTGCACTCCATGTTAGTCAAACTCATTGCATCTTGATGACTGTTGTCGCTCTCTAGTTGGTCGCTTCCCAGTCTTTTGCTAGCCTTCACTTGTACTAAGCGGAATACTGCTTGTGCATCCACTTCCATAAAGCCAAAAGTTTTTCCATGAGAGTCCACCATACCTACCTATGTGCGGTATTTACCTGCCGTTCCAAGTAAATTTGCATGTGACATTCTCTAAACCTTCAAGAAATAATCTGTTTTGCATGCCCGAACCGCTCATGTGGTGACAGGAGGCTATTGGTATCTTCCATGTTAGGCGTGTTATCCTCGACATGTGTTTATTCAATGTCATTCACGAGAAAGCGGCCCGTAATTGGAATGCCCAATTCCACGCTTAAATCGAAAACATAACTCTAAAACAAGACTCCCCTCGGATTGATGTTAGTATGGACGGTACTCGAGGATTCGGCTAGCCGTGGAGTGTGATTGATTGGTGGTGGGGGAGTTAAAACTTTACTTTTCTGTTTGGGAACCGCCTATAGCATGAATAGGGCGGAAGATATTGAGAACTCTTGGTCATTGCGTTGATAATGAAAGCATGCCTCCCAAAATTATTATCTCTGTTTTCAAAGATTGAGCTCTGGCACCTCTGCAAATCAATGCTTCCCTCTGCGAAGGGCCTGTCTATTTATTTTCCTGTTGAGTCATCCTCTTCTCATATAAGCACCAATTAGAGAGCACCTCTGTCATTTTTATGCTTTCCTTTTGATTGATATTGAGTATGACTATGACTGGATCTTCGTTGCTATGAATTACAATGTTTAGTCAGCCCTTGATCTTTGAAAGTGATCTGCATTTATGGTTTGCGGTCTCATAAAGAGCTAGCGAGATACCTCCTATTAATATTGCTTCATGCTTGTTTTGATTGAATTGTTGGTATCTGAAACTCATTATTATTTGCTCGCTAGCCGATTATGCCATTGATATTAGTTTACCCTGAGACCTTTGTGTCACTTGCTTATGCGGTTAACTTGTGATCTTGCTGAAATTCTGGTTATGAGTTAGACATAGTTGCAACAACAAGATCAAACAGAGTTTGTCAAAGTTTTTCTTTCTCTTTCAGTTTTCAACTGAATTGCTTGAGGACAAGCAAGGTTTTAAGCTTGGGGGAGTTGATACGTCTCCATCGTATCTACTTTTCCAAACTCTTTTGCCCTTGTTTTGGACTCTAATTTGCATGATTTGAATGGAACTAACCCGGACTGACGTTGTTTTCAGCAGAATTGTCATGGTGTTGTTTTTGTGCAGAAATGAAAGTTCTCGGAACATCCTGAAAATTTACGGAGAATTTTTCTGGAAAATATGAAAAATACCTGCGCAAAGATCCACCGGAGGGGATGGGCTAGTGGGCCACAAGCCATGTTGCCGCGGCCACCCCCCTGGCCGCGGCAACCAAGCTTGTGGGGCCCGCGTGGCTCTGCCGCCCCCAAACTCAGCTCTATAAATTCACTTTCGCCCAGAAAAAAATCAGAAGAGAAGATTTCGTTGTGTTTGCGATACGGAGGCGCCGCCACATCCTGTTCTTCATCTGGAGGACAGATCTGGAGTCCGTTTTGGGCTCCGGAGAGGGGAAATCGTCGCCATCGTCATCATCAACCTTCTTCCCTCTCCAATTCCGTGAAGCTCTTCATCATTCGTGAGTAATCTATTCATAGGCTCGCTGGGCGGTGATGAGTAGGATGAGATCTATCATATAATCGAGTTAGTTTTGATGGGGATTGATCCCTAGTATCCACTATGTTCTAAGAATGATGTTTCTACTACTTTGACCATGCTTAATGCTTATCATTAGGGCCCGAGTGCCATGATTTCAGATCTGAAATTATTATGTTGTCACCAATATATGTGTGTTTTAGATCTGATCTTGCAAGTTGTAGTTACCTACTATGTGTTATGACCCGGCAACCCCGGAGTGACAATAACCGGAACCACTCCCGGTGATGACCATAGTTTGAGGAGTTCATGTGTTCACCAAGTGCTAATGCGTTGTTCCGGTTGTTTATTAAAAGGAGAACCTTAATATCCTGTAGTATCCTTTTGGACCCCACTGCCACGGGAGGGATGTACAATAGATTTCATGCAAGTTCTTTTCCCTAAGCATGTATGACTACACACGGAATGCATACCTACATCACATTGACGAACGGGAGCTAGCCACATATCTCTCCGTGTTATATCTGTTGCATGATGAATATCATCCAAATGAATCACCGACCCATTGCCTACGAGTTTGTCCCACTGCTGTTCTTACTTGCTCTGCTGCTACTGTTGTTACTACTGTTGCTGCTATTGATACTTGCTACTGTTGTTACTTGCTACTGTTGATACTTGCTGCTGCTGTCACTACTGTTGTTCCTTGCCACTATTGTTACTCGTTACACTGCTGCTACTGATACGTCTCAAACGTATCTATAATTTCTGATGGTTTCATGTTGTTATCTTGTCATCTTTGGAGGTTTTATGTACCTTTTATATCTTTTTTGGGACTAACTTATTAATTCAGTGCCAAGTGCCAGTTCCTGTTTTTTCCGTGTTTCTGGCTCTCTTGAGATCTGATTTTGGAACGGATTCCAAAAGCAATAAAATCCCCGAAATGATTTTTTCCCGAACGGAAGAAGATCAGGGGGTTTGTGGGCCAAGCCAGGAGGGCTCCAGGGAGCCCACAAGCCCCCACTCCGGCACCAGAGGGCAGACTTTGTGGCATCCCTGGCGCCCCCTGACCTAGATCTTGCGCCTATATATTCCCTAAAAATCATAAAAAAAAACAAGGGATCCAAGAAAATACTTTTCCGCCGCCGCAAGCTTCCGTTTCCGCGAGATCTCATCTGGACACCCTTCCCGATGCCCTGCCGGAGGGGACTTTGGAGTTGGAGGGCTTCTTCATCATCATCATCGCCCCTCCAATGACTCGTGAGTAGTTCACTTCAGACCTTCGGGTCCGTAGTTAGTAGCTAGATGGCTTCTTCTCTCTCTTGGATCTTCAATACAAAGTTCTCCATGATCTTCATGGAGATCTATCCGATGTAATCCTCTTTGGCGGTGTGTTTGTCGAGATCCGAGGAATTGTGGATTTGTGATCAGATTATCTATGATATATATTTGAGTCTTTGCTGATTTCTTATATGCATGATTTGATATTCTTGTAAGTCTCTCTGAGTCTTGGGTTTTGTTTGGCCAACTAGATCTATGATTCTTGCAATGGGAGAAGTGCTTGGTTTTGGGTTCTTACCGTGTGGTGACCTTTCCCAGTGACAGTAGGGGCAGCAAGGCACACATCGTGTAGTTGCCATCAAGGGTAACAAGGTGGGCTCTGTCGTAGATATGAGATTGTCCATCTACATCATGTCATCTTGCTTAAGGCGTTACTCTGTTCTTTTGGACTTAATACACTAGATGCATGCTGGATAGCAGCCGACGTGTGGAGTAATAGTAGTAGATGCAGAAAGTATAGGTCTGCTTGTTTTGGACGTGATGCCTATAGATATAATCCTTGCCATAGATGACGTCACGACTTTGCGCGGTTCTATCAATTGCTCGACAGTAATTTGTTCACCCACCATCTACTTGCTTTCATGAGAGAAGCCACTAGTAAACACTACGACCCCCGGGTCTATTCACATCTATCATTTCACTTTCGCTTTTACTTTGCTTTGTTACTTTGTTGCTTTCAGTTCTCACTTGGAAAACAATCTATAAGGGATTGACAACCCCTTCATAGCGTTGGGAGCAAGCTTTTTGTGTTTGTGCAGGCTCTTGTGATACTCCTTCACTAGATCGATACCTTGGTTCTCAAACTGAGGGAAATACTTACCACCGCTACGCTACATCACCCTTTCCGCTTCGAGGGAACACCAACGCAAGGCTCCAAGGCTACGGGGGAAATCCTTTGCATATTTGCCTAGGAAGTCCGTTAAGGCGTAGTCGTAGCAGATGGATTCCTGGTGCCGTCGACACACCTATTTATGGCGCCATTGGAAGGTCTTTTGTTGCAGTAGCAGAAGTATTTCTGGCGCCGTTGCTGGGGAAGGAGAGATCTATCCAAGTAGGTCTCACAAACTCATCTCTTGCATTTACTTTTTTGCCATTTCCTCTCATTTTCCTCTCCCCCACTTCACAATTTTCCGTTTTCATTTGCCTTTCTCCTTTGCCTTTTTCGTTCCCCCTTTTCTCTCGCTTGCTTTCTATTTGCTTGTGTGCTATGTGCCTTCATTATGCTTGCATCTTCTCTTGCTGAAAATCTATTGATATGGATCCTCATCCACTAGCTAATCTCTTTAAGAGACCCACTTATGTGGAACGAATTGCTAGTGAGTTGAGTGCACTTGACTATCTTTATGGATTTTTGCTTGAGATGCTTGAATCTGAAAATTGTGAGGAAGAAATTTATGAAGTGATTCACAAGGGCTCCTTGGATGAAAAGCATGATTGCAATGGTTTCACTATAAATTCTATTAGTAACAATCATGCTAAAAATATGCAAAACCCTAAGCTTGGGGATGCTAGTTTTTATTTGTCCACTACTTGTTGCAATAATCATGATTGGGGTGATGATCTTTCTTATTATCTTGAAAATTTGTTCAAGCCTCATGATGATTATGATATTTGCTACAATATTGAAAATAGTATTGGAGAAGTCATAACTTTATTTGATGATAATCCCACTATTTTTGAAGAGCGTCAACTTTCCATGCATGTGGATCATGAAAAGAATATGATCCCACATGTAATTTCTATGAGAGAGGAAAATATTGTGGTAGAAACTTTCAAGTTACCAATTTACCTCTCGTTATGTGGAGATTGCTATTGTCTCTTTCTTCTTCCTTGCATATGGAAACTATTGGTTGTCTTGACAATCTGTTTTCCTATAAAATGCCTATGTATAGGAAGTATGTTAGACTTAGATGTGGTTTTCACATGCTTTAGGATGCTCTCGTTGTGCTTCAATTCTTGTCTTTTGTGAGAGCATCATTGAATGCCTAGCTAAGGGCATTAAACAAAAGCGCTTGTTGGGAGGCAACCCAACGAATCTATCCTTTTTATTTCTGTTTTGTGTTTTCCACACTTCCATAATTTTGTTATGGTTGTGTGTTTTTTGTTTCTTTTTGCGTTTGTGCCAAGCAAAACCGTTATGATTAGTCTTGGGGATGATCGTTTGGTCATGCTGGAAAAGACAGAAACTTTCTGCTCACCAAAATAATTTTCATTTTTTTATGTAAGAGCTTTTGAGTTGATTCTTTTTGCTGCTGATTTCTACGCAAATTCTTCTGACTGTCGTAACTATTCAGAATTTTTGATGTACGTAAAGTATACGAAATATACAGATTGCTACAGACTGGTCTGCTGGTAACAGATTCTGTTTTTGTTGTGTTGGTTGCTTATTTCGATGAAACTATGGATGGTATCGGGGGGTATTAGCCATGGAAGATTGAAAATACAGTAACCCAACATCAGCATAAGTAGAATTTAAGTTTTCTACAGAACCTAAGGAAGTGGTGGTTTGCTTTCTCATACTAATGTTATCACGAGTTTCTGTTTAACTTTCGTGTTGTGAAGTTTTCAAGTTTTGGGTGAAGTTCTTATGGACAAAGAGATAAAGAGTGGCAAGAGCTCAAGCTTGGGGATGCCCAAGGTACCCCAAGAGATTCAAGGATGTTGTAAAAGCCTAAGCTTGGGGATGCCCCGGGAAGGCATCCCCTCTCTCGTCTTCAATCCATGGGTAACGTTACTTGGGGCTATATTTTTATTCACCACATGTTATGTGTTTTTGCTTGGAGCGTCTTGTATCGTAGGAGTCTTTTATTTTTGTTGTGTCACAATCATACTTGCTGCACACCTGGAGAGAGAGACATGCACTCACCGTGATTTTGTCGAGCTTCACTTATATCTTTTGGTAGACAATTGAACTCACATCTGCTTCACTTATATCTTTTGAGCTAGATACTTTTGCTCTATGTGCTTCACTTATATCTTTTAGAGCGCAGCGGTGCGTGGCTTGGTAGTTGATCTATGCTTGAAAGTAGTCTCAAAAGGGGTAGTTATCCAAAAGGATACGAAAACTTCCACCTTCATGTGCATTGAATAGTTAGAGAAGTTTGACTCATCTCAATTAGTTTTGAGTTGTGGTTTTGGTAATATTGAAGTTATGCTAGTAAGGTGTTGTGGATCTAGAAATACTTGTGTTGAAGTTAGTGATTCCCGTAGCATGCACGTATGGTGAACCGCTATGTGATCAAATCTGAGCATGATTAGTCTATTGATTGTCATCCTTTGCGTGGCGGTCGGGATCGCGCGATGGTTTATACCTACCAACCCTTCCCCTAGGAGTATGCGTTGAATGCTTTGTTTCGATTACTAATAAAACTTTTGCAACAAGTATATGAGTTCTTCATGACTAATGTTGAGTCCATGGTTTAGATGCACTTGCACCTTCCACCATCACTATCTTCTTAGTGTCGTGCAACTTTCGCCGGTGCACAAAACCCACCATTAGCCTCCCTCAAAACAGCCACCATACCTACCTCCTATGGCTTTTTCAAAGTCATTCCGAGATATATTGCCATGCAACCACCACCATGACATGTGCCATCACATCTACATTGCCATTGCATGATCGTAAGATAGCTAGCATGATGTTTCCGTTAAATGTCTATGCCATGCTATATCATTGCCACGGTACACTACCGAAGGCATTCCATATAGAGTCATAGTTGCTCTAAGTTTTGAGTTGAAAGTGTGATGATCATCATAACATTGTCCCATGTGAGGAAATAAAAGAGGCCAAAGAAGCCCACCAAAAAAAAGAAAAAAAAGAGGCCAAAGAGCCCACCAAAAAAATAAAAAAAAATGAGAGAAAAAGAGAGAAGGGACAATGCTAACACTTTTTCCACACTTGTGCATATTGAGCACCATGATCTTCATGATTGAGAGTCTCTCGTTTTGTCTCCACCATATAGCTAGTGGGAAATTTTCATTATATAACTTGGCTTGTATATTCCAATGATAGGCTTCCTCAAAATTGCCTTAGGTCTTCGTGAGCAAGCAAGTTGGATGCACACCCACTAGTTTTCTTAAAGAGCTTTCACATACTCTTTGCTCTAGTGCATCATTTGTATGGCAAACCCTACTCATTCACATTGATATCTATTGATGAGCAACTCCACAGCTCATTGATATGTCTAGTTAATGTGACCATCTTCTCCTTGTTTTGTCTTGCAACCTCCACCACACTCCACACCATCTATAGTGCTATAACCATGGCTGACGCTCATGTATTGCGTGAGAGTTCGAAAGGTTTGAGAAAATAAAGGTGTGAAACAATTACTTGGCCAATACCGGGGTTGTCCATGATTTAAATTCGTTGTGCAATGATGATAGAGCATAACCAGACTATATGCTTTTCTGGGGATAACTTTCTTTTGGCCTGGTTATTTTGGAAATTCATGATTACCTTGCTAGTTTGCTTGAATTATTATTGTTTCCACGTCAATAGCAAACTATTGTTTTGAATATAATGGATCTGAAAATTCACGTCACATAAGAGGAGTTACAAAGGACATCTATGCTAGGTAGCATGAAAGCATCAAAAATTCATTCTTTATCACTTCCCTACTCGAGGACGAGCAGGAGTTAAGCTTGGGGATGCTTGATACATCTCAAACGTATCTATAATTTTTTATGGTTTCATGCTGTTATCTTGTCATCTTTGGTTGTTTTATGTACCTTTTATATCTATTTTGGGACTAACTTATTAATTCAGTGCCAAGTGCCACTTCCTGTTTTTTCTGTGTTTTTGGCTCTTTTCATATCTGATTTTGGAACGGAGTCCAAACAGAATAAAATCCCCGAAATGTTTTTTTCCCGAACGGAAGAAGATCAGGGGGATTGTGGGCCAAGCCAGGAGGGCTCCTGGGACCCCAACAAGCCCCCACTCCGCCACCAGGAGGTGGCGGTGGGCAAGCTCGTGGAATCCCTAGCGCCCCCCTGACCTAGATCTTGCGCCTATATATTCCCTAAAAATCAGAAAAAAAATCAAGGGATCCACGAAAATACTTTTCCACCGCCGCAAGCTTCCGTTTCCGCTAGATCTCATCTAGAGACCCTTCCCGGTGCCCTGCCGGAGGGGACTTTGGAGTTGGAGGGCTTCTTCATCATCATCATCGCCCCTCCAATGACTCGTGAGTAGTTCACTTCAGACCTATGGGTCCGTAGTTAGTTGCTACATGGCTTCTTCTCTCTCTTGGATCTTCAATACAAAGTTCTCCATGATCTTCATGGAGATCTATCCGATGTAATCTTCTTTGGCGGTGTGTTTGTGGAGATCCGATGAATTGTGGATTTGTGATCAGATTATCTATGATATATATTTGAGTCTTTGCTGATTTCTAATATGCATGATTTGATATCCTTGTAAGTCTCTCCGAGTCTTGGGTTTTGTTTGGCCAACTAGATCTATGATTCTTGCAATGGGAGAAGTGCTTGGTTTTGGGTTCTTACCGTGTGGTGACCTTTCCCAGTGACAGTAGGGGCAGCAAGGCACACATCGTGTAGTTTCCATCAAGGGTAACAAGGTGGGCTCTGTCATAGATATGAGATTGTCCATCTACATCATGTCATCTTGCTTAAGTTGTTACTTTGTTCTTTTGGACTTAATACACTAGATGCATGATGGATAGCGGTCGACATGTGGAGTAATAGTAGTAGATGCAGAAAGTATCGGTCTACTTGTTTTGGACATGATGCCTATAGATATAATCATTGCCATAGATGACGTCACGACTTTGCGCGGTTCTATCAATTGCTCGACAGTAATTTGTTCACCCACCGTCTACTTGCTTTCATGAGAGAAGCCACTAGTAAACACTATGGCCCCCAGGTCTATTCACATCTATCGTTTCTCTTTCGCTTTTACTTTGCTTTGTTACTTTGTTTCTTTCAGTTCTCACTTGGCAAAGAATCTATAAGGGATTGACAACCCCTTCACAGCGTTGGGAGCAAGCTTTTTGTGTTTGTGCAGGCTCTTGTGATATTCCTTCACTGGATCGATACCTTGGTTCTCTAACTGAGGGAAATACTTACCACCGCTATGCTACATCACCCTTTCTGCTTTGAGGGAACACCAACGCAACGCTCCAAGGCCACGGGGGAAATCCTTTGCATATTTGCCTAGGAAGTCCCTTAAGGCATAGCCGTAGAAGAAGGATTCCTGGTGTCGTCGACACACCTATTTCTGGCGCCATTGGAAGGTCTTTTGTTGCAGTAGCAGCTACCTGCTACAATACTTGTTCGCTCGACATTACCGGGAAAAGACTATTTCCGTCTACGGGCAACTTCTGGCGCCATTGATACGATAGTTAGGAATAGTCTGCTGTCAACAGATCGTTTCTGACACTGTTGTTATCATCGTACTTTGCTACTGATACTTTGCTTGCAGATACTAATCTTTCAGGTGTGGTTGAATCTGACACATTCAACTGCTAATACTCGAGAGTATCCTCTCACCTCCTGCCTCACGAACCAACAAATTTGGGTTGAATACTCTACCCTCGAAAACTGCCGCGAACCCACGCGCTGGTGGGCCATTGCAATACAATTGCTAATTGTTGAGCAACTCGGAGCTGTTCTGGCTCTGTTGTCGCGAAGGCATCAAGTCAGGGACATGTCAACAACATTCTTCTAGTGTCGTTGTCGGGGACTGCCGTTAGCAGTGACCATCCAGAAGATAGCCTTTTAAACTTCTGAAGCCGTAGTATTTTCCGCTTTGCCTAAAAGAAAGTGTAATATCCATTGTATCCTTCCACTTAAGGCTTTGTTTGGTTAATCCCTGTCCTATGGGGATTCGAGGGGATTTGGGGGAATTTGACTTGCATGGGATTCAATCCCCTTCAATCCCTACCAAACCCTCTCCTAATCCCTGTCAACCGAACGCAGCCTAAACGGACCGACGAGCCCCTATCGTCACTTGTAGACACTTACACATGAGGCCCACCTTATCTATCTATCTCTACTTTGTGTCTTCTTCCTCTTGACCAGGGCACTGGTGGGATTCGATTGTTGCTCTTGCCGATGAATGGCAATGCAACAAAGGTAGTCGGGTACCATGGCGGGGTTGTAGTGCCCTGACCCGCTAACCGGTCCTACATGCGTACACTTGAGGCAACCGGGGCCCCAGGACGATGCAATTCACGCCATTCACGCCGTCTCTGTAGGACATCATTGATATCGATTCGGCCCCTCCAGGCTGCCCTCGAGGCCAGTGACTGTCCGCCCGGAACCACTACAATCGCGTCTCTGATTCCTTGCTATTTGCATTGTCCAATGTGTCATCTAGCTCTGTTTCCTTCCATGACCACGGCTTGTTGGCGCCGTCGCGTAGCAATGGTTGTGTTTCCTTCCATGACCAGGGCTCGTTGGCGCCGTCGCGTAGCCCGCCATTGCTACCCCCCTTGCTTGACCTAAACAAGGATGCAACCGAGCAGATGGAGATCCCAGGAGGTCGTATAGCTCCTCATCACTCCTGCTAGTGCCCTGTAGCATTGTTGTTGTCGCACCCATGCCATGGCCGCCACCAGATCTTGCTGCCAGCCATGTTTCCAGCCACCCCCGCGACAAAAACCATCACCACACATGCGTGCGATCACGAACTCCATGCAAAACAAATCTGTGCGGCAAACGGATGCTGGAGCAGCTATTCCGATGAGCAAACGCCAGTACCAAAGGTCACCAAGGTTCACATGCGAGCTAACCACATCATTATATGCTAATTACTTGCTTATATTAGTTTTGAGCCTATGAGAGTTGGGGCCCACCACTTAATTTACTCCAGGTTAATTGCTAGTTAAATATTAGGGCATTACTGGGCATTGGCGCGTCGGCCCGAACGCTCGCGCCTGTCGCAGCGCGGCCGTCAGATCCGCGGGCGCACCGTTAGATCTATCCATGCAGCAAAAAAATTTGATGCACCAAATTTCGGCTACGATGCAGCAAATTTCGTCCACGGTTGCCACAAAAATATGGTTGTAGCAAAAAAATATCAACATGGTCATAGGAAAAAAACAACGCGGATGATGCGTGGTAGCAAAACAAAATGTGAGTTGTAGCAAAAACAATCCGGTGAACTCAAGTTGCAACTCTGACGAACGTGTATGCAAATTTTTTAGTGAACGGTTGCAGCAAAAAATGATACCGGTTGTAGCAAAAATTAACACGGTTGTAGCAAAAATTAAAACACCTGTTGTAGCAAAAAATCCAGCGAACTCGACTTGCAACCAAACGTGGATGCAATTTTTTAATGGACAATTTGTAACAAATGGAAAAGGCTTGTAGCAAATTTAACCACGATTGTGGCAAATCTGCACTAAAAAAATGTTGCATGCCAGGACTAGCCACCGCACGGGCCGCGCACGACCAGCCGTACGGTTCGGCCGGCGTGCCGTCTCGAAGTGTTTCCCTAAATGGGTCCCCATGTGTAACTCACCAAGCGGTAATAGTCCTGCCCTAAAATAACAAATAGAGACTTCATAATCTAAATTCCATGTCACAAGACACGTAGGAAAATTGCTTAGGTGTCTGTTGAGTCACTACTTTATAACTAAAAAATATTGCTATTACAATTATACAACGATTTAAATTGTTCATAAACGACAAGAAATAACATTGTAAATCATCTTCATAAATTTAGAACCATTTTGTATAAGGATATTATTACATTTCTCACCAAACTGTTATGATTTAAGATTTGGACCCTCCGAAATAGCTAACGACCAATTGATTCTAAATGATAGTAGATTTACGACCAATTCACCCATGGTCACAAAGAGAAGGTCACAAGTTGAAAATTTTCTTTTAATGTGATCTATGCACCATATTCGCACCAGGCTAAGCATATCCTTCTTTCTTAGTAGTGTATTTGGCCCGAGCTTTCTCTTCACTATGAGGAGATGTTATCAGATTTTCTGTTGATATATATTGTCTCTTACGTTTCATAGTTGTGGTGAAACTCCTCCATGCAAAAGGCAGCTTTGCAATCATGCATCCAACGACATATTTATCGAGTAGGTCACACTAATGGAGTTCTAGTCCATTTACAATGCATTGTATATCACGAGTTTGTTCAAATATAGGACGATCATTTACCATCTTGTATCATGGAAGCTCTCTAAGTTGCACTGAACTCAACATTCAGTGTGTCACATAGTGTCTTGGCATGTACGGATCACATAGACGGTCATCAAGAACATCGAGAATGCATCTCAAAAAGATAGTACTGGCTTCCTAGAATCTACTCTATATTCATTCAAAATTCCCTCTAGCATGCTAGTACTAATGTGGAAATCTTTCATAGTAGTAAGTCAGAGCATGGACTTCATCTACGACCTCTTAAAGTGCATACCCGTAAACTTATCCGAACGCAATGCACGGAGTCGATCTTCTTCCAAGCGGGATCTCACGCAAGATAACCATTTCCCCAAATAGCATTACTATCATTGCCATGCTAGTTTTACCGTTTCTATCGTTATTTTCTCTTTGCCTACCACCTGTTAAATGTCATCCTCCGAACATTGCCATGAAAAGCTTCAACCTATTCACAACCTAGCAAACCACTGTTTGGCTATGTTCCCGCTTGCTTAACCATGTGTTAGCGTTGCTAGTTGCAGGTGCAGTTGCTTCCATGTGCTAACATGGGTTCCTTGATATATCACCCTATTAGTTGCTATTAATTTAATGCACCTATATACTTGGTAAAAGGTGGAAGGCTCGGCCTTTCTAGCCTGGTGTTTTGTTCCACCTTTGCCCCCTTAGTTTCGGCTACCGGTGTTATATTCCATAATTGAGCGCTCCTAACACGGTCGGGGTTGTTATGGGTACCCCCTTGATAATTTGTTTTAGATTAAAGCTGGTCTGGCAAGGCCCAACATTGGTTCTACATTTGCCCTACATAATAGTTCTGTTAATATTGAAATGCATAGGGAGTTAGCGCTACCCGAGGAGTAATTCTACATAATACAGGGGGCGCCAGTGCTGATGGTGTTGGTCCCAAACAGAGCAACTTATTAACGCTACCCGGGGCAACTCGGAGTTTGGCGTGGTAACCATCGCTCATCCGGTGTGCCCTGAGAACGAGATACGCGGATCCTATCGGGATTGTCGGCATGTCGGGCGGCCTTGCTGGATTAGTTTTACCTTTGATGAAATATCTTGTGCATCAGGATTCCGGTGATGCTTTGGGTAATCTCAGAGTTGAGGTTTTCCACTAAGGAGTCCGACGAGATCGCGAGCTTCATGATCAAGGATTTCTATGCGGCTTGTGGTAATTTGTGATGGACTGGTTGGAGCACCCCTGCAGGGTTAAATCTTTCGGAAAGCCGTGCCCGCGGTTATGTGGCAACATGGAAACTTTGTTTAACACTGGTTCTAGACAACTTGAAGTTAACTTAATTAAAACTTGCCAACTGAGTGCGTAACCGTGACTGTCTCTTTCGCGAGTTCCTTCTCCGATCGAGAACACGGTGGGGTTATGTCTGACTTAGGTAGGTGTTGAGGATCATTCATTTGATCAACAGTAGTTCACGTCTGTTATGCGTAGATCGTCTCCCTCTTATTCTTGTACTCGTAAGTTAGCCACCTCATATATTGCTTAGTCGCTTGCTACAGCCTCACCACTTAACCAACCCTCACCTATTAAGCTTTGCTAGTCTTGGTACCTTAGGAAATGCGATTGCTGAGTCCCGTGTGGCTCACAGTTTAGTACAACACCAGTTGCAGGTACAGGTAAATGTTATTTGACGCGAGCGCGTTGATTGTTCATTTGGAGTTGCTTCTTCTTCTTCTTCATCGATCTAGGATGGGTTCCAGGCCGGCAGCCTGGGATAGCAAGGATGGACATCGTTATTTTTTCTCGTTTGTTTTCATCCGTAGTCAGACCCTGCTCTTCTTCATGATGTTTAAATATTGTATTGAGGTAACTCTGATGTAGCTTGTGGCGAGTGTAAGCCAATTCTATATATCTCTTCCTTTCAGTACATGCACTTGTAGCGGTATCCATTCTTGCGAAACGACAAGATGCGCTTCTATCCCTGACGAGGCCCTCGTGCCAAATTGAGGATAGGGTCGCATCTTGGGCGTTACAAGTTGGCTTACACTCGCCACAACCTACATCATTAGTATCTCAATTCAACAATACATTCAATCACCATATGAAAGAGCAGCGTCCGACTATGGACGAAATAAAATAATAAAAATGACATTCGTGCTTGCTAATCCCGGGCTGCCGGCCTCGAACCCATCCTATGATTGATGAAAAAGAAGAGGAAGAACTCCAAATCCGATAAGCATCGCTCTCACATCAAAGCATCGTTTAATTTGCACCCGCAACTGTTGTTGTAGTAATTTGTGACCCACGGGGACTCAACAATCTCATTTCCAGGTGTGTGAAGACTAGCAAAACTTAATGGGTGGGATATGGTTAAGTGGTGAGGCTGCATCAAGCGCTAAGCGTTTGTTTGAGTGGCTAACTATGAGTACAAGAATAAGATGAGTGATCTATTCTTAAACAAATGCGAACTGTTGATGATCAAGAAGTGACCCTAAACACCTACTTACCAGTCAAACATAACCCACCATGTTCCCTTCTTGGTTCAAACCTGAGAAGAAGAGATGATCATGGTTACATACATGATTGGTGTATTTTATCTGAGTTTACTTCAAGTTTGCTATGACCGGGTGTTAAGAAAATTTCCAAGTTGGGCACGGCTCTTAGAAAGATTTAGCCCTATAGGGGTGCTCCAACTCATCAATCACAAACTAGCCACAAGTCGCTTTGGAAAACCTCAACCTCGAGATCTGCCAAGGTATCCTTGGAATCCTAGTGCACAAGACGTTCGAGAAAAGTAAAACAAATCCAGCAAGGCTTCCCGATGAGCCAGATTTGCATCTAGAGTCGTGTGCTCCGTATCTACGAGCATCATCCGTCTATGCAAAGTGGACAGTAGCTAGAAAATGCCTCGAGTTTCCCTGAAGTGGCATCTCTGACTGCTAGGTAGGTGGACAAACACTCACGAGGAGCACTGATGTGGGAACCCCGAACCATAAGTCGCGTTCACAGAATGCACGTGTACAGTGATCCTAGAGATCAATGCTCACTGAACACATAGAAGCTGAACAACAAGAGTATTACATCCATTCATACCGTCTGATACAAATAAATACCATCGCGGCCAAGAGCACATAGATAGGCCACAGAGGCCAAACATCAAACACAACTAGGAGCAAAAATATTAAACGAAAGCGTGAACCCATGCCATCCGCGTTAACCCTACATGCATTCTGACTGGGAAGCATACTAGTTCGCATTTTCGTCTCCAACAAACTCTTCATCATACTCTTGTTCTTCCATGTGTGGCCAATTAAATAACATGTGGCAAGCCAATGAGTACTTTGAATGTACTCGCAAGCAACCCATATTTGAAACGAGGTAATAACAATGCATGATATAGCACTAATAGGTAAGTTGCAAAAGGCTAATTTGAAGTGCAATGACATGATCAATATCTTATGAAGGCATGCACCTTGAGGTAACTGATATCCATATGAACAAGTTACATATATCAGTATAAACAGTGGTAGAACATCTTATGTTCCATCATCATTTCATGTCATTCGACTTTGCTCAAATATCCTCCTTCTCACACCCCCACACACATAGTTTTGTAACAATGGATGTAGACCAAGAGCGGTCATCCAACTGTCCTTGATCGTGGACACGGCTATTCGAATAGTTTTACACCGTGTAGAGGCTGTACACTTTACCCACAAGACTCGGATAACTTCCGTGTCAATCCACGACTCGCAGTATTTTCCATACCCGAGGTAAGTACCCGAACAATGCCTTTCCCATGATGATATTAACAAAGAGTCCATTCGTTGGTGCTATCCCCCGTGATGTACATCACAAGTAACATACACGAGGGCATGCAACGGTCTGCCCGGTGTTTGTGAAAAAACCTATGGTCATCCATTCCTGCATGCCCCAGTATCGAGGATGACTGCGTCACTCCCGCCACTAGTAATGTGGGCTCTCATCTAGTACTGACAACAATAATCAACAAACCCCCGTCCCATAAGGGGTATCTTGGTTGTACATGTAAGGTTGGAGTAATGGTTGCAACTTAACCAATTCGTTTCTGAAAACTACACACTTACTTGCCTCGATGCACCACTTCTTTCTCAAGTGGTCATCTAGATCAACAACATCTCCCTCGGGCATTCGTGGCACCCGACAGGGTTTTCGAAAAGTCTTTGGAAACACCGCTATTTCCAATAGAATGCATAATCCCGTCACATTTGCGTAGCAACTACATAGCATCCTAACTACTTCCCACCCGCACAACCCTCATAGGAAGGTAGGGTCATGCTTAGTGCAAGTAGCAACGAGGAGTTATCAGAGACAACCCACTAGGTGGTCACCAATTCAACGTGATTCAAATGCAACGAGGTAAAGTGCCATATGACATGCATAAAAATGGTTTCAAGTCATGCTCAAGGGGTTGCTTGCCTGGTTCAACAAAGTCTCTGGGGTCTTCAAAGTCTTCTGGTCCAACTCCTTCATCACCAACGCAATCTGTCATCACGATAAAACTAGGCAAAAAATAAGACCATGGCAAAGCAAGGAAAATATAACACTTAGAAAAATGTCAACTCAATTTTGTAAAATACTAGGGTGACTATTAGTGCTGCAAATATTTAGTCTCTCCTTTTGTAATACAAAAAGTGGAAAATGCATTTAAACATGGACGTTTATTATTTAAAACTAGGTTTTGAAGATGAACAATGTGTAAAACTTTCTTCAAAAATTGCACAAGTGGCATCATTAAATAGCCTATGATATTACAAGAACTTAGAAGGCCGAATTTTTGATTTTGGACCGTTATTCTTTTCTGTTTAATTTTTGGAAAACCACTGAAAAGGGAAAAAGTCTCTGTGCCTTTAGGCGATAAGTAGCTAGTGGAGCCGGCCCAGCCAGCAAATCTGGCCCGAGAAAGCAGGCGCACGCATCCGCCACGGTTCAAACCTGACAGGCGGGGCCTAGAAAACAGAGAGATAGAGATAGAGAGGGGAGGTGAGAGAGAGAGATGGGAGACTGATGCATGGGCCTCCAGTAGGTCTTCATCAACCTCCAACCAGGGAGGTGACAGTGCACATGAGCGGCGCTCCGGGGCACGGTGAGGAAAGGCGGGTGCAGAGATGGGCTTAGGAGATCACCGTTGTTCTTGTGGAGACCGGGGGAGCTACAGAGGTGGCCGGAGTTGCCGGCGACGAGGATCCTGCAGTGGAGGATCTATAGAGGTGACCTTGAGCTCGATGGTTTTGACTGCCAAACACAAGGGAGGGGCGGGGGTAAGCATTAGAGCAGTGAGGGGAGTCTAGAGGAAGAAGAAACAAAGCTGGAGGGGCTCTATAGCTCGAGATCGATGGCGGCCTGAGGCGGCAGAGCTCCGGCTCGATCTCGAGCTTAGGAAGCTTGGCGGAGGAAATGGGGTTGCCGGCGGTCGATTAGGAGGTGCAGAGAGGGGCCGGAGGGGAAGATAGGGATCGAGAAGGCTTTATATAGCCAGTCCACGATCCACCATGGGTGTGGCTGACGAAGCTGGCCGTAGATGCAATGCAGGCCACGGGAGGGGGCACGGGCATTTCTCCGGTGATCCTTAGGGTGGTATACGACCTAAGGGAGGGGGAGAAAAGGCGCCAATGCATGTGCATGCGAGCTAATGCATTGGCCGAACTGGGCGGCATGGCACATGCTACACAAGCCACCATAGGGGGACAGAGGAGGGGGCGAGGGCTTGGCGCGACGAGGACATCGACTCTCTGTTCACGGCGCGTGTGGGGGACTCGAGGTCGACGGACGCGCGAGGACAAACCTCTAGAGTATGGCTGCGTGCTCCAGAGCACAGTTTTGGTCAGCATGTCAGGGCGTTTGGCATGCGCTAGCACCCTGGTCGTGTCCTTTAGTGTCTGGAATCTGCACGGAGGATTAAACAAAGAGAATGATGCCTAGCATGCCAGTGCATCAACCACAAGTGGGAGAGGGCAGAGAGAAAGAGGGGGAGATGGGCTGTCCACAGAGGTAAATGGATAATTTCACCCCTCCATGATTGAGTTGCTGCCCCGGGTGTCCTACTCGAGGTTCAAGGGGTACTCGAGATGCTGTGGTAAAAAAGTTGGGATCAAGGGGAATGGTATAAGAGGTCAAAACAGTAATTTTTAGATTCCGCCAGAAGGTGTTTGATGGGGTTCTATTCAAGTAAATGGAGTCTATTTGCCATGAGACTTAACATGATCAAATTGTGGGAATAATTAAGCTTGATCACCAAGTTTGAGCTCATTTGAAGAAAGCTACCAATGTAAACATGGTAAATCCTAGAAATCAACAGAATCGGGTTTCTGTAGCTCTAGTCATGCAAAACTATTCCCCCTAGTGCACCACTTGGTGTGGAGGCATTATTTGGTGATTAGAGCATTCCAAAAAGTTTGGGATAAATTAGAAAAACTTTGCAATGTAGAGTTGCTCAAATTTGATTCTGGACAAAGAGGGTTTTGGAATATTTTGGTGGGCCAAATCAATTTGGATTGAGATGAAACTTGGCAAGATCATCACCCATATCATGTGTGACTTGCTATAATTTTTCTGGAATTATTTGAGAATATTTCTTATAGAAACTTCAAAAGCTTGAAATAGGAAGAAAGGGTTTTGAGGGGTTTTGTCCAATATTTTGAATGTGACCATGTGTTGTGACTCTTATGTATGGAAAATATATGTCATGTGAGTTTCCCTAAATTTTCTCCCATATTTTGGATGCATTAAAATAATTTTCCCCTATAAAATACCATTTCTGGCCTTATAAAAGGTATTTAAATAAAATAGGAAAATAGTTTTGAAAATAATAATTTTGTGGTTTTGGGAAGTCGTTTAGATAATAGGATCAACTCAAATCTTTGGGGCAAACCATCTACCTAATTTGAGGACTTGTAGTACTAACCTCAATCCAAGGGGTTTTGGAAACTTAAATTAAAGCAAACATTTTTTATAAAAATAATATTTCATAGAAACAGTTTTAGGTCCTATACACATGGCGTGGTAATTGTGAAAGGACTTGGACCAAGAAGTTGAGACCACACAAGAAAACAAGCAAATAGCAACTGCTACTGCAACAAAAGACCTTCCAACGGCGCCAGAAACAAGCGTACTGACGGGAGACTATTCTTGTCTTGATACTTCTCAGCAACGGCACCAGGAATCCTTCTGCTATGGCTACGCCTTTAGGGACTTCCTAGGAAAATATGCAAAGGATTTCCCCCGAGGCCTTGGAGCCTTGCGTTGGTGTTCCCTCGAAGCGGAAAGGGTGATGCAGCACAGCGGCGGTAAGTATTTCCCTCAGTTTTGAGAACCAAGGTATCGATCCAGTGAAGGAATATCACAAGTACCTACACAAACACAAAGAGCTTTCTCCAACGCTATGAAGGGGTTGTCAATCCCTTATAGATTGTTTGCCAAGTGAGAACTGAAAGCAACAAAGTAACAAAGCAAAGTAAAAGCGAAAGTGGAAACGATAGGTGTGAATAGAACCAGGGGCCGTAGTGTTCACTAGTGGCTTCTCTCATGAAAGCAAGTAGACGGTGGGTGAACGAATTACTGTCGAGCAATTGATAGAACCGCGCAAAGTCGTGACTTTATCTATGGCAATGATTATATCTATAGGCATCACGTCCAAAACAAGTAGATCGATACTTTCTGCATCTACTACTATTACTCCACACGTCGACCGCTATCCAGCATGCATCTAGTGTATTAAGTCCAAAGAACAGAGTAACGCCTTAAGCAAGATGGCATGATGTAGATGGACAATCTCATATCTACGATAAAAGCCCATCTTGTTAGCCTTATGGCAACAACATGATGCGTGCCTTTCTGCCCTTTCTGTCACTGGGAAAGGTCACCACACGGTATGAACCCAAAACCAAGCACTTCGCCCATTGCAAGAATCATAGATCTAGTTGGCCAAACAAAACCCAAGACTCGGAGAGACTTACAAGGATATCAAATCATGCATATAAGAAATCTGCAAAGACTAAAATATATATCATAGATAATCTGATCACAAATCCACAATTCATCGGATCTCGACAAACACACCGCCAAAGAAGATTACATCGGATAGATCTCCATGAAGATCATGGAGAACTTTGTATTGAAGATCCAAGAGAGAGAAGAAGCCATCTAGCTACTAACTACGGACCCGTAGGTCTGAAGTGAACTACTCACGAGTCATTGGAGGGGCGACGATGTTGATGAAGAAGCCTTCCAACTCCAAAGTCCCCTCCGGCAGGGCACCGGGAAGGGTCTCCAGATGAGATCTCGCGGAAACGGAAGCCTATGGCGGCGGAAAAGTGTTTTCGTGGAGGCCCTAATTTTTTCTGGATTTTTATGGAATTTATAGGCCAAAGACCTAGGGCAGGGGAGCACGAGGGGGGCCACAAGCTTGGTTTCCGCGGCCTCCCCCCTGGCCGCGGCAACAGGGCTTGTGGGCTCCCTGTGGGCCCACTTGCTTGGCCCTCAAGCCTCCCGATCTTCTTCCCTTCTGTAAAAAATAATTTTGGGGATTTTATTCCGTTTGGACTCCGTTCCAAAATCAGATCTGAAAAGAGTCAAAAACACAGAAAAAATAGGAACTGGCACTGAGTTAATAAGTTAGTCCCAAAAAAGATATAAAAGGTAAACAAAACATCCAAAGTTGACAAGAGAACAACGTGAAACTATCAAAAATTATAGATACGTTTGAGACGTATCAAGCATCCCCAAGCTTAACTCCTGCTCGTCCTCGAGCAGGGAAGTGATAAAGAATGAATTTTCGATGCTTTCATGCTACCTAGCATAGATGTCCTTTGTAACTCCTCTTATGGGACGTGAATGTTCAGATCCATTAGATTCAAAACAATAGTTTTCTATTGACGTGGAAACAATAATACTTAAAGAAAACTAGCAAAGTAATTATGAACTTTCAAAATAACAAGGCCAAAAGAAAGTTATCCCTACAAAATCATATAGTCTGGCTATGCTCTGTCCTCATTGCACAACTAATTTAAATCATGCACAACCCCGGTATTGGCCAAGTAATTGTTTTCACACCTTTACTTTCTCAAATGTTTTCAACTCTCACGCAATACATGAGCGTGAGCCATGGTTTTAGCACTATAAGTGGTGTGGAGTGTGGTGGAGGTTGCAAGACAAAAAAGGAGAAGATGGTCACATTAACTAGGCATATCAATGAGTTGTGGAGATGCTCATCAATTGATGTCAATGTGAATGAGTAGGGATTGCCATACAAATGATGCACTAGAGCTAAGAGTATGTGAAAGCTCTTAAAGAAAACTAGTGGGTGTGCATCCAACTTGCTTGCTCACGAAGACCTAAGGCAATTTTGAGGAAGCCTATCATTGGAATATACAAGCCAAGTTATATAATGAAAATTTCCCACTAGCTATATGGTGGTGACAAAACAAGAGACTCTCAATCATGAATATCATGGTGCTTAATATGCACAAGTGTGGAAAGGTGGTAGCATTGTCCCTTCTCTCTTTTTCTCTCTTTTTTTTGGATGGCTCTTTGGCCTCTTTTTTTTATTTTATTTTTATTTTGGTGGGCATCTTTGGCCTCTTTTATTTCCTCACATGGGTCAATGCTCCATCAATGATGGTCATCACACTTACAACTCAAAACTTAGAGCAACGATGACTCTATATGGAATGCCTTCGGTAGTGTACCGTGACAATGATCTAGCATGGCATGGACATTAATGGAAACATCATGCTAGCTATCTTACGATCATGCAATGGCAATGTAGACATGGTGGCACATGTCATGTTGGTAGTTGCATGGCAATATATCCCAGAATGACTTTGAAAAATCCATAGTAGGTAGGTATGGTGGCTGTTTTGAGGGAGGCTAATGGTGGGTTTTGTGCACCGGCGCAAGTTGCACGGCACTAAAGAAGATAGTGATGGTGGAAGGTGAAAGTGCATCTAAACCATGGACTCAACATTAGTCATGAAGAACTCATATACTTGTTGCAAAAGTTTTAGTAGTAATCGAAACAAAGCATTCAACGCATACTCCTAGGGGAAGGGTTGGTAGGTATAAACCATCGCGCGATCCCGACCGCCACACAAAGGATGACAATCAATAGACTAATCATGCTCAGACTTCATCACATAGCGGTTCACCATACGTGCATTCTACGGGAATCACTAACTTCAACACAAGTACTTCTAGATCCACAACACCTTAGTAATATAACTTCAATATTACCATAACCACAACTCAAAACTAGTTGAGATGAATCAAACTTCTCTAACTATTCAATGCACACGAAGGTGGAATTTTCCGTATCCCTTTGGATAAACTACCCCTTTTGAGACTACTTTCAAAGAATAGATCAACTACCAAGCCACGCACCGCCATGCTCTAAAAGGTATAAGTTAAGCACATAGAGCAAAAGCATCTAGCTCAAAAGATATAAGTGAAGCACATGTGAGCGGAATTGTCTACCAAAGGATATAAGTGAAGCTCGACAAAATCACGGTGAGTGCATGTCTCTCTCTCTAGGTGTGCAACATGGATGATTGTGACACAACAAAAATAAAAGACTCCTATGATCCAAGATGCTCCAAGAAAAACACATAACATGTGGTGAATAAAAATATTGCCCCAAGTAACGTTACCGATGGATTGAAGACGAAAGAGGGGATGCCTTCCCGGGGCATCCCCAAGCTTAGGCTTTTACGGCATCCTTGAATCATCTTGGGGTGCCTTGGGCATCCCCAATCATGAGATCTTGCCACTCTTTATCTTTTTGTCCATAAGAACTTCACCCAAAACTTGAAAACTTCACAACACGAAACTTAAACAGAAACTCGTGATAACATTAGTATAAGAAAGCAAACCACCACTTCCTTAGGTACTGTAGCAAACTTAAATTCTACTTATGTTGATGTTGGGTTACTGTATTTTCAATCTTCCATGGCTAATACCCCCCAATACTATCCATAGTTTCATCAAAATAAGCAGCCAACACAACAAAAACACAATCTGTTAACAGTAGACCAGTCTATAGCAATCTGTATACTTCGTATACTTCTGGTACTTCAAAAATTCTGAACAATTACAACAGTGTGAAGAATTTCCATAGCAATCATCAGAAGAAAGAATCAACTCGAAATCTCTTACATAAAAAAATGAAAATTCTTTTCGTGAGCAGAAAGTTTCTGTCTTTTCGAGCATGACCAAACGATCATCCCCAAGACTAATCATAACGGTTTTGCTTGGCACAAACGCAAAAAGAAACACAAAAAACACAATCATAAAAGAATTATGAAATTTTGGAAAACACAAAACAGAAAGAAAAAGGATAGATTCCTTGGGTTGCCTCCCAACAAGCGCTATTGTTTAACGCCCTTAGCTAGGCATAAGGTGATGGAATCACGTATAGTCATCCTTAGTTCTCAAACCATAAGTAGCCCTCATCATAGATTCATAAGGCAATCTTATTTTCTTTCTAGGAAAATTCTCCATGCCCTTCTTTAGGGGAAATTGAAATCTTATATTCCCTTCCTCCATATCTATGATAGCACCAAGAGTTCTTAGGAAAGGTCTACCAAGAATAATGGGACATGAAGGATTGCAATGTATGTCAAGTACAATGAAATCCACGAGTACATAGTTCTTATTTGCAACAAAAAGAACATCATCGATCCTTCCCATGGGTTTCTTGACAGTACAATCGGCAAGATGCAAATTAAGAGAACACTCTTCAATCTCATGAAAACCAAGAATATCACATAAAGACTTTGGAATCGCGGAAACACTAGCACCCAAATCAAACAAAGCATTGCACTCATAGTTTTTGATCTTGATTTTGATAGTAGGTTCCCACTCATCATGAAGTTTTCTAGGTATAGAGACTTCTAGTTCGAGCTTCTCTTCAAGAGATTTCATCATAGCATCTATGCGCGGTAAAGGCTTTGCTTTGGCTATAAGCATATGGAGAGTTTGCAATGGATTGCATCAAAGAAATGCATTCAAACAAGGAGCAACTATCATAATTGAATTCCTTGAAATCGAAAGTGGGAGTTTCATTACTAACCAAAATTTTGATTTTTTCTACTCCACTCTCCACACCTATATCATCAAGATAGGTGGACTCCGAATCATTGGGGCATTTTTTAACCAAAGTGGATTCATATCCAGCCCTTCATCAATAGGTTTGACACGCGAAAACAAAGATTCAAGAGGAGTCACACCAAGCACTTTAAGATCTTCGTGATTTGCATCACTAGAACGCACCCTTTTAAACCATTCATGCCTAGCGCAAATTTGGGCGGTTCTTTCTTTGCTCTCATTCATGGAGACACGCATAGCTTTCAAAGTTTCATCCAAGTTGACCTTGGGAGGAGCACATCTAACTTTAAAAGCATCTATATCACAAGACATCCTATCAACGCTCTTAGCCAAATCGTCAATTTTGAGTAGTTTTTCCTCTATGGACGCATTGAAAATCTTTTGAGAGTTGATGAACTCTGTGATATTACTCTCTAAATCAGAGGGTAATTTGTTGTGATTTCCTTAAGCGTTGTCGTAGGAATTGCCATAATTATTAGAGGAGTTACTAGGAAAAGGGCCGAGGAACATAGTTTCCTCTAAAAGCATTGTTGTTGCCAAAATTGTTCAAACCAACAAAATTAACGTCCAAACTAGCGTTGCTACTCTCAATCAAGGAAGATAGTGGCATGTCATTAGGATCTAAAGGAGCGTTTCTACTAGCAACCAAATTCATCAACTCGTCCATCTTAGCACTAAGCAAGTTAATTTCTTCTATAACGTGTACATTTTTGCTAGCAGGTGACCTTTCAATGTACCACTGAGAGTAGTTGGTCATGATATTGTCTAGGAATTTTGTAGCGTCTCCTAACGTGATTTCCATGAACATTCCACCTGAGGCGGAGTCCAAGATATTTCGAGAAGCGGAATTCAAACCAGTGTAAAAGATTTGTATAATCATTCATAAACTCAAGCCATGAGCGGGACAATTTCTAATCATTAACTTCATCCTCTCCCAAGATTGTGCAACGTGTTCATGATCAAGTTGCTTGAAATTCATGATATCGTTACATAAGGAGATAATCTTAGTCGGCGGAGAACTACTTGGATATGTAAGCATCTTTGCACTTATCCCAAGAATCGATACTATTTTTAGGCAAATAAGAAAACCAATTTTTTGCACGATCTCGCAACGAGAAAGGAAAAAAGCTTCAACTTAATCACGTCATTATCCACATCTCTTTTATTTTTCATATCGCAAAGCTCAATGAAGGTATTGAAATGGGATGCCGCATCTTCACTAGGAAGGCCAGAGAATTGCTCTTTCATAACAAGGTTCAACAAAGCTGCGTTGATTTCATACGATTCCGCACTAGTGGCGGGAGAAATCGGAGTACTAATAAAATCATTATTATTGGTACTCGAGAAGTCGCAAAATTTGGTGTTTTCAGCCATGATGACTTAAACAAACAAACAAGCACACAAGCAAGCAAGAAAACCGGCAAAGGAAAACGGCAAAGGGCAAAAGAAAGCGGCAAAGGAAAACGGCAAAAAGGCCAAAGAAAAAGGCAAAGGAGAAAGGCAAATGAGAAGTGGGGGAGAGGAAAACGAGAGGCAACTGGCAAAAAAGTAAATGCAAGAGATGAGTTTGTGAGACCTACTTGGATAGATCTCTCCTTCCCCGGCAACGGCGACAAAAATACTTCTGCTACTGCAACAAAAGACCTTCCAACGGCGCCAGAAACAAGTGTGCTGATGGGAGACTATTCTTGTCTTGATACTCCTCAGCAACGGCACCAGGAATCCTTCTGCTATGGCTACGCATTTAGGGACTTCCTGGGGAAATATGCAAAGGATTTCCCCGTTGCCTTGGAGCCTTGCATTGGTGTTCCCTTGAAGCGGAAAGGGTGATGCAGCACAGCGGCGGTAAGTATTTCCCTCACTTTTGAGAACCAAGGTATCGATCCACTTAAGGAATATCACAAGTACCTGCACAAACACAAAGAGCTTGCTCCCAACGCTATGAAGTGGTTGTCGATCCCTTATAGATTGTTTGACAAGTGAGAACTGAAAGCAACAAAGTAACAAAGCAAAGTAAAAGCGAAAGTGGAAATGATAGGTGTGAATAGACCCAGGGGCCGTAGTGTTCACTAGTGGCTTCTCTCATGACAGCAAGTAGACGGTGGGTGAATCAATTACTGTCGAGCAATTGATAGAACCGCGCAAAGTCGAGACGTTATCTATGGCAATGATTATATCTATAGGCATCACGTCCAAAACAAGTAGACCGATACTTTCTGCATCTACTACTATTACTCCACACGTCGACCGTTATCCAGCATGCATCTAGTGTATTAAGTCCAAAGAACAGAGTAACACCTTAAGCAAGATGACATGTTGTAGATGGACAATCTCATATCTACGATAAAAGACCATCTTGTTACCCTTGATGGCAACAACACGATGCGTGCCTTGCTGCCCTTTCTGTCACTAGGAAAGACCACCACACGGTATGAACCCAAAACCAAGCACTTCTCCCATTGCAAGACTCATAGATCTAGTTGGCCAAACAAAACCCAATACTCGGAGAGACTTACAAGGATATCAAATCATGCATATAAGAAATCAGCAAAGACTCAAATGTATATCATAGATAATCTGATCACAAATCCACAATTCCTCGGATCTCGACAAACACACCGCCAAAGAGGATTACATCGGATAGATCTCCATGAAGATCATGGAGAACTTTGTATTGAAGATCCAAGAGAGAGAAGAAGCCATCTAGCTACTAACTACGGACCCGTAGGTCTGAAGTGAACTACTCACGAGTCATTGGAGGGGCTATGATGTTGATGAAGAAGCCCTCCAACTCCAAAGTCCCCTCCGGCAGGGCACCGGGAAGGGTCTCCAGATGAGATCTCACGGAAACGGAAGCCTGCGGCGGCGGAAAAGTGTTTTCGTGGACGCGCTGATTTTTTCTGGATTTTTAGGGAATTTATAGGCCAAAGACCTAGGGCAGGGGAGCGCCAGGGGGGGCACAAGCTTGGTTGCCGCGGCCTCCCCCCTGGCCGCGACAACAGGGCTTGTGGGCTCCCGGTGGGCCCACTTGCTTGGCCCTCAAGCCTCCCGATCTTCTTCCGTTCTGGAAAAAATCATTTTGGGGATTTTATTCCGTCTGGACTCCGTTCCAAAATCAGATCTGAAAAGAGTCAAAAACACAGGAACTGGCACTTGGCACTGAGTTAATAAGTTAGTCCCAAAAAAGATATAAAAGGTAAACAAAACATCCAAAGTTGACAAGATAAGAGCGTGAAACCATCAAAAATTATAGATACGTTTGAGACGTATCAGCGACCAATTGAAGCATCACTTAGCACACAAAAGTTCTCATTGGTCCTAATGTTTTGAGCTATGTTGACTTAGTGAGGAGAAGCAAAACACAGGGTGTGACAGACCTACCCTGCTTACAAGAATCTTGTCCCCGAGATTCCTAGTCTAGGCATTGAAGATGTTTAGAAATTCAGATTTGAGGTAGTCTTCATGTTCCCTTGTCGCTCCTTCTTCGACGTGATTGCTCTAGTGGGCCTTGAAGTACTTGATGATACATCTTCAAGTGCATCATTGGCTCCTTCTTGAGGGTGAACAGGGTTTTTTCAATATGCTAGGCTTGACTAAAGGTCAATGGTTTTGTGAACAAGGTTCAGGAAAAGGTATGTCTTGCATGTGCATCCCAAAGTTAGAATATGTGGCAAAACAGTGTGTGTGTGCGTGCTGGTCCTAGGGTTACCTGCATTGGTTAATGACATCTAGATGTCTCATGTTAGAATAGAAGTGTCAAGGTTTTGGTGTAGCTTCCCGTTGATGGGGATGTCCTTGACTTCCCTAAAGCAGGTGTTCTTCAGTCGTAGGTGGTCTTCGACCTTGAGAGTGTTGAAGCGTGTCAACATAGGCTTTTCGTCGAGATCTTCTGCTTCAGTAAGTTGCCTAGGTATGTTCCTCATTCATCTTCGTACATCTTTCTTTGTCATCATAGATGCATGTTTCCAGCGTGTCTTCGAGTGCTTTCTATTGTAGGATCTTCGTAGCCATTTGTGGAGAATTTTGGGTTGAGTCTCGTCCCCTAGACTAAGCTTAGAGACTCGATGTATACCACGAGTTCTAGCACCTATGAAAGTTTTTTTGAGGGGACCTGACATGAGCTGGCTATCCAAAAGTATAGACCAGCTATCCAATCCCCAAGGTCTAAGGCTTAGCAAGTGGGGGTGAACCACCTTTGACAGGGGAATCACCATGATCCAGTCAGGACTCACGTACTTGATTGAACCAAAAAGGGGCGCTCTTTAATTTCTCTTGATGTCAAAAGGCTTCATCGTACTTGAACGTTGATGCTTCTTGAGATAGTCTGGCTGATGAACCTGGTAGATGAGTGATGGTTGTCTTATCTTGCTTGTTCTTCATCAAGCTTCCAACCATATTGGCTTTTCATCTTACTTGGGTAATATTGTCTTCTGCTTCTTGGAGGTGATGCGAGGAGTGCACTTGTTCAAGGTAAAACCTTACACTTGAGAAGAATGGCAATCAGTGCTTCTAGGGGATTCTACAAATAGGAGTAAGGTATTCCAACTCTTATTGGGTAAATAAGTATGTCATCCATGAGGACAACAACACATTTCTCCAAGCATCACATAAGCACATTTCCCAAGGATTTATGAGAGGAGCGGGGATTTGATGCGAATGATCACTTGTCCAGGGGTTTGTGGTCCAACATAATCTAATTCTTCATGTATACCTTCCTCATGGACACGATTGGTGGTGGTCAAGGTGGAGTATTGGCCATAGGCTAATGACTTAGAGCCGAGGCCTATGGTCATACTACGACCATTTTATGGCTTGGTAAAGCTTCGGATTTCAAGGAGCTTAGGATGTGAGTGAAAATCTATCACCTTATCCTTGAGAACAATTCTTAGATGCCAATAGTCCTACCAATTTCTCCAAACAGAATCATCCAATATCACTTAGGGTATTCAACTCCAAGGTTTGAGAGAAGGACTAAACCAAAATCTCATAAGTACAATATAGTCAACTCACATGTATCCCTATGTAAAAATCCTCGAGAGCATACAAGTTGCTAAGCTTGAATATAATTCTATAAATCCAACTGCTCGACTAACCTATCCAAGATCTAAGGTAGTGCACATATTTGGTAAGGAAACACGTAACATAGCAACCTAAGAACTCGTTTCCTTCCTATTAATCCCATAAGTGGTCCTTAGATGCCATCGATCATTACATGATCCACTACTCCTACAAATCCAATATCTATCAAGTTCTACATAGTTTGCTAGAGTTCCTATAATCCAAAAATCATTGGAAGGACTATTATCATAGTATATCCACAAACTTCGAGTCTCATGACCAACTAAACTCCAAGATCCATCTTATATAGATCCTTAAATCAATTCTGACAGCTCCAATTTTTCTATATTATCGTCCACCGAGAAACATGATATCAAGATGAAGATCATTGGACAAAATAGAAATTACTTTGAACCATGTAATCTTTCTTAACACCAACACTCTATTAAGATTGCCTATTTAAATCCAAATTTCGTGTCCAACGAGAAATCCTACTCGTTCCTCCAAGTCATTACCGCAACATCATAAATCCACGTCCATTACTTGTCAAAGTCAATTATCATACCACCCAGGACTTTGACTCGTGATCACTATTGTTCCACCAAATCCAATTTACTAAAAGGAGAAGCAAGCTATGCTACTCTATCAACTTTTATCCACCAAGTTTACCCGTCATGATGAAAATCCCGTAATCCTCCAAAGGGGGTTAGCTACATCCTCAAGACATTTATTGTAGTTATACCAAATCATTTGCATATTAATGACATATTCTCAAAAAATCTCTTTTATGGCATCAATGTTCCGGAGCTAGCTCAAGAATGAAGGTGTTTGTTTACCATGATCACTAGTTCCATAATAATTCAACTGGTAAACAAGGGTTATTGAAGCTCAACAGGTGCTCTTGCAAACCCGTGTATTAAATATGTGGTGATAAGTTTTAGCTGGGTAGTTTGTGAGGTCTAGGTTGGTCTAGGGAGGAGTCTCTAATCTTGAGGAAAAAGCATAGTTCTTCCAGGTTGCACTTGGTTGAGTATGTTGTAGTCAAGTTATTTAGTGCTAGTTGTCCATCAAGGTGGATCCTTGGTGCATCTTGTCTTGGTGGTCTTCAATTGACGAGATAGGGAAGGGGGAAAGTAGCATAGAGGGTAGTGCCTGAGGGCACTACAACTAAACAGACTTTAAGTAACACAATCATGTAATAGATTGGAAAATGTGTGACAAGGGAAATTACTGTAACACTTCATTTTGTGTCCAACGACAGGCAGTAACACCTACTGTGTAAGGCCACAAATGTGTTGTAGTGATATAATTATAGTAACATATAAATATGTGTTGGTTATATGTGTTACATAGATTTTTTTCATGGTAAAATATAAATATGTGTTAGTGAAATGTGTTACATAGTTCAACGTAATAATACATAATCATGGTTGATGCATAGTTTTACAGAATCTATTAAGGGGAACTTGAAAATTTGTCGAGCGGCGGTCGAGCGAAATCATCATAGCAAGGTGCCGATGACGACTATGAGAGGACAACCTCACAGAAGTAGGCCTCGGGAAGGATTGTAGTCAAGGAGGCCAGAAGAAGCATCAGGATTTCGCCTGAGGTGGAGATCGAGCAATGGCGGTAGCCAATCGAAGGCAGAGAAGACAAAAACCATGTCATTGATTTGTAGCAGCTTGACGCCATTCCTTTAAGAGGGACGAAGAGGGTGACGAGGCGGATCTACAGTGCTCTCGGTGGTATCTTGCCACAATGACGATGAATGCCGACCTCGACGACCTTCTCTGGAGCACAAACTCCAGAGGCCTAAGAGAGAGGACGTGTGAGGAGTGGATAGTGCTTCCTGAGACAAGGCTGTTGTCGCAAGGGATAAGGCTGAGACGGTCCAAACTGACAACAACGCATGATACAACGGTGGTGGCGATTCCTTCTAGCGAGAATGCTTGTACGTGCACGTACACGGGATCTAGAATGCTTGTACGCGCATGTACACATGATCTAGCGGAAGCACATCAATTATTATTGGAAGTTGGCTCGTGCACCTAGTAAATGGAGTGGGTCAAATACACACGCAGAACTACATAGCCGCTGCACAACACCCACACAACAAGACCGAACATGAAGTCCTGCTCCTAGTCGGTGTGTCCGTGCTTGACGTTATCGCGCGTCTTGTTGAATTCGCCGATGGTCGCGCGATCCACCAAACACCTGAGCAACGGTGTCTCGCAGGATGCGCGAGGTGTCTCTCGCAATGGCAAAGCCAGCTATATGGCAAGGCTTGGCAGCTGCCACACCTAACATTTAAGAAAAATGTGCTAGTACACCTACTTACTAGACATCCATCTCATACTACAAGTACATAGCTGGTGGTGATGATGATGTAAACCTCCACCGAACAAAAAAATGAGTACATGCAGGATAAACCAATACGTTACTTAAATTTGGTTTTTAGTTGTATTTGCAGAACACAAAGTGATATATATATAATAGTCTAGAGAGTTTTTGGACATTTGCATTTTGCACGCTTTTCTCCTTTATAAGCTCCGTCACACCTGGAAATTATTTCTGCATTCACCACTCCTCACTCCCCTTCTCCCGATGGCCATAACAGGAGGAAGGGGAAGTCACACGCCTCACCAGACAGGGAGCCGCAGTGTCTGGTTCTCCGCGTGATTTTCCGTCTTGTGGCGCCCTCCACCAGACAATGCAGTTGTGCCTTCCTCTAGCATCTTTGCTCTAGTGTGTCCCCAAGGCTCCTCTGCTATTATTCTTCTCCAAGCTCTCCATGGTTTCTTCTCCATCACCTACACTTGCTACATCTATAACTTGAAAATTGACTAGGACTAATCTCTGAATCTCGCTCTTCTCTTATTACTGTGAACCTTTGTTGGAAATGGATATAATAGTAGTTAAATTTCTATGAGACAACTTGTGAGTTGCTAGTGAACTTGATCTGATGCATGAGATGTGTGTGATGGCCGAATCCACTACTCTATGCTAGTGTTTATTTGCATGTTTGATTAACTATAAAATCACCAAAAGACACGTTGAATCACAAACGGAAAGTTTGGTTCACAAAAACAAAGAATAAAATGTTGAATCAGGCAATCAGCCATCCAGGTTTATTTTCAAACTTACGTACACTTGGTTTATCAGATAGTAAATCTAACATAATACTTCTTCAACCAAAATGCATCTATTTACAATGACAATCTATCAACTGACATAGATGAAACTTAAGTCCACTGGAATTTTCTGAAATGTTCCAAGCTTCATTTTGAAGAGCAAAAACAATGCAAACATATAAAAGCCTGCTAAAAGAACACATCGCTTCATCCATCACTTAGAACAATCCTTCTAATCTTCACTTGCAAAATTTCCTAAGAAGGAAGATTCAATGAAGTGCATGAGAAAAACTTCATAAAAAATGAAAAGAGTGAGGTTAAATTCAATAGATATATGGACACTTGGCATTTTATGGTAGCACATGGGAAAGTGAAAATTAAAAAAGAAAAATAAAAGTTGGATTTATATGTTCAGTGGAAGACCACATTCTTTAGAATTTTCTAAGGCTATAAGCTCAGCCAATGATCTGCAAGAATATACAATGGTTCTTAGGGCCAGTTCTTTTGGTGGCTTTTTTGAGCTTCTAGAATAAGCTGCCCCTACCCAGCTTATTCTAACAGCCCTACGAAAAATATATTTTTAGAAGCCTACTAGTCAACTCTTAATTAGTAGACTTCTAAATAAATAAATTTTATTCGGCTTCTAGAATAAGCTGGGTAGGGGGTAGCTTATTCTAGAAGCCAACAAAAGAACTCGCGCTTAGTGTCGAGCAAACTCGGGTTTGAGTACACGTAAAACTACAGTGTATGTATAATCATGAAAATGTTGCTCGAGCAGAAAAATGCCTTTATATGATCTACCTCCACTATTCTTCATCGTTCAAAGCATTATCAATAGCATCCACAATTGTTCCCTCAGTATACGATCTTACCCAATGTTGATCTTTCCTTTTATTTTAAACATATCCGTGAGGTGAGAAACATGGAATGCCTCAGTGTCTATGTCTTGTGTGCATTCATCATTTCTAGTGTCACATCTATCTCTATTGTAGTTCATTCTACATCATCACTGACCAACATGGGT
Source organism: Hordeum vulgare subsp. vulgare (assembly GCF_904849725.1). Taxonomy (NCBI): domain Eukaryota; kingdom Viridiplantae; phylum Streptophyta; class Magnoliopsida; order Poales; family Poaceae; genus Hordeum; species Hordeum vulgare. The sequence goes on along the minus strand of NC_058519.1, from coordinate 261,167,940 downwards.
TCAGTTCGTCTTCTTGATAAAACACTTGATCGACTTGGTTAGGCAAAATAAAAGGTTTATGTTCAATCGTATCTCCTTTTGTGCATCAAATGTGAGAAGTTAACAAGTGTGTAGGTATAGTTGTCTTTTTTATACTTCCTTTTTCAGAAACATGAACCCATTCACACTTAAATAAATCCGTCGAAAATTGTCTTAAACAGACTTTGTCTTTATTGCAACAACAGAAGATAGATTGTTCGGATGGACTAGCAGTAGTAGTTTACTTCTGCAAGGGTCCTAGTTAGAAATAAAAAGAGAAGCACATCAGCAAGCTATGAAGCTCCGACTCTCAAACCTGATCAGGCTCTCGCTTCGATGTCCAGGTTTTTAAAATCTATTACTAATAGATACTCCAATTAGTAGATAGACAAATTGTAATAAAATACAGAGTAAACAGCAACTAGAAATATACTAGAAATTAGCAAGCACAACATCTAGATATACGCAACTAGCAATTAGCAACTCCAATCGGACAACGAAGAAAACGTGAATAGCAACTCCAATCGGACAATGAAGATAACATAAATAGCAACATCGTTCATCAGATACACTAATAATCTCTAGTTTCTTTCCCTAATCCCTCTTATTCTAGTAGTTCACAAATTTCACATGTTGACATAGCACATAAAGATTCTTCTATACAATAGAAGAATTGGTAAACGGAGAGGAGAAGAGAGATTTCGTATTACCAGCGTCCTCGTCAGGAGCGGAGGGACACTACTGAAATTCAGAAATTTGCCGTCTGCCACGGCGGACGGCAAAGGGGGGAACCACGGACGACAAAGGCTTTGTTGTCGGTCAGCACAAGGCAAACTAGACGGTGAAAAAAATCCGGTGAAGAGGTTCTTTGCCGTCTGCTTTTGTAAAGCGGACGGCAAAGAATCTTTGCCATGAGGGGGCAGACAGCAAATTAACTGGGACGGCATATACTGCAACTGCCCCGTTAAGTGTTAACGGCAGGCGTCCTCTCCTTGCCGTCTGCCGTCCCCCCCTTTGCCATGTGGGGGGCAGACGGCAAAGAGGGGAGAGAGGGGGGGCTGATTCACCCCTCTGTCGTCTTCCCACCCCCCTTTGCCATGTGGGGGCAGACGGCAAAGAGGGGGGAGAGAGGGGCAGATTCCCCCCTTTGCCGTCTGCCTAAACCCCTTTGCCATGTGGGGGCAGACAGCAAAGAGGGGAATCTGCCCCATTTTAATTTATTTTTTATTATATCCAGCATTTTTAACAATAATCAGGATATATATATATTTGACATAAATAAATTTCTTTTCGTACTCATAACCATATTAGAATAACTATCATCCATAGTGCATACATATTATGCAAGTTGCATCCGTACCAAACCATATATTACACCAGTTTCATCCACATGCATACAAAGTTTCATATATATCCATATACTACAATGGTTTCAATACAAGCCATGGTACAAGAAATCATCTTCAAGCATTCCATCAATATAATCCAAGCTTCCCGTGAACCGAAGGTAATCTGCAAAATGACAAATAAGAAAGTTAGAAGAATAATACTAGATGAAGAAGTGTATATATAGGTTATTTCGGAGAGAAATTAGCTAAGTATAGACCATTTAGGCGCTAACTAAGCCAATTATCTCATTTAGGTGGAAACCTAGCTAACTATAGGTCGTTTCGGAGCTAACTTGGGTAAAATAGGTCATTCCGGAGCAAACTATGCTTAATAAGCCATTTTGGATCTAACTAGGCTAATTATAGGCCATTTAATACCTAAGTTATGGGGAATAGGTCATCTTGCATCTACGTAAGCCTTATTATGTCATTTAGGAGAGAAATTAGCTAATTGTAGGTCATTTTTTATTAAATAGGTCATTTTGGAGCTAACTAAGCTAATTATGTCATTTCGTAGGATAATTAGACAATTTAGCCTTCCTTGGATGAGTCTAAGCTACGTAGAAGAAGAGAAAGAGAAGAAGAACTAAAAGAAGGAGGAGGAGGAGGAGGAGAAGGAGAAGGAAGAGGAGAAGAAGAAGAAAAGAAGAAGGAGAAGGAGAAGGAGGAAGCAGGAGGAAGAAGAAGGAGAAGGAGGAGCTCCTTCTCCTTCTTATCCTCCTTCTTCTCCTTCTTCTTATCCTCCTCCTTCGCCTTCTTCTTCTTCTCTTCTTCTTCTTCTTCCTTGCTTTCATTTTTCCTCTTTCTTCTCCTCTTGTCCCCTTCTTCGGGCTAAATTGGCTAAGAATGGCTTTTTGGAGCTAATTATGTCATTTCAAGGATAATTAGCTAAGTATAGGTCATGTTTTATTAAATAGACCATTTAGGAGCTAACTAAGCTAATTATGTCACCTAGGTGGAACCCTAGCTAACTATAGGTTATTTCGGAGCTAACTTGGGTAAAATAGGTCATTCCGGAGCAAACTATGCTTATTACGCCATTTTGGATCTAGCTAGGCTAATTATAGGCCATTTAATACCTAAGTTAGGGGGAATAGGTCATCTTGCAGCTACGTAAGCCTTATTATGTCATTTAGGAGAGAACTTAGCTAACTGTAGGTCATTTTTTATTAAATAGGTCATTTTGGAGCTAACTAAGCTAATTATGTCATTTCGTAGGATAATTAGCCAATTTAGCCTTTCTTGGATGAGTCTAAGCTACGTAGAAGAAGATAAAGAGAAGAAGAAGTAAAAGAAGGAGGAGGAGGAGCAGGAGAAGGATAAGGAAGAGGACAAGAAGAAGAAAAGAAGAAGGACAAGGAGAAGGAGCTCCTTCTCCTTCTTCTCCTTCTTCTTATCCTCCTCCCTCTCCTTCTTCTTCTTCTCCTCTTCTTCTTCTTCCTTCCTTTCATTTTTCCTCTTTCTTCTCCTCTTGTCCCCTTCTTCGGGCTAAATTGGCTTGGAATGCCTTTTTGGAGCTAATTATGTCATTTCGATTATAATGAGCTAAGTATAGGTCATGTTTTATTAAATAGACCATTTAGGAGCTAACTAAGCTAATTATGTCGTCTAGGTGGAACCCTAGCTAACTATACGTCGTTTCGGAGCTCACTTGGGTAAAATAGGTCATTCCGGAGCAAACTATGCTTATTAAGCCATTTTGGATCTAGCTAGGCAAATTATAGGCCATTTAATACCTAAGTTAGGGGGAATAGGTCATCTTGCAGCTACATAGGATAATTAGCCAATTTAGCCTTTCTTGGAGCTAACTAAGCTAATTATGTCATTTAGATGGAAGTCTAGCTACTTTTTATTAAAACACTAGAAATAACATACCATTATCGTCATCACAGCGGTGAAGCACGGTGGCTCTAGCTTGTTTCACCTGGAGAAGGCTGCCCTGGAGAAGGCTCGACTGTAGAAGGGTCGTGCGATGCATTTCGGGAGATATTCTGCACCAAACATCGTTTGCAATGTGTAGTTAGCATGACGACACTCTTAAGATCACTGCACTGAAATGAAACTCACCGTCCCCGCCACGTTAATGACTCGCATCGGCGGAGGGACTTGGTCGTTCTTCTTGCACATAGACTGTACATTTGGTTTCGACAAGTCAAACTTTTTATTTATTAATGAAACGGACATTCAAATGCAAGATTTGAAATAACATGAAGAAGAAACTTACCACGAAGAGCTCGTATATGGCCATGTTAGACGCATCTTTTCGTGCCCTCTCCGCCTCCACCAATGCAGTCGTCCTCTCCTCCGGCTCCCTAATTTACTTATCCTTCTCCTCCATAGCCGCCTGCATTGCCTCTCTCCCTTTCTGAATAGCAGCCTGCAACACGACTCATTGTTAGCAATGTAATCATATTGGTTCCAACGCACAACACAATGCAGAAAGATAGTTGAGTCCATTAAACTAATCTCGATGGCGAGCTCGACTGGCCGTGGACGACGTGTTATCTCCGGACAAGAGCTCGTTTGGCGTGCCTTTATCTGCCGGAGAGTGCTAGGACAACGTATAAGGTCGTCTCCAATGGCGATCGAGCCATGGGGCCTCCCGTTGCCAGCTATCATCACCAGCTCTGGATTAATAGGCCCCTCGCTCGGGTTAAAGTCCTCCCCTTTCCTCGCCTTCCCGTGATCTCTGTACTTCACGAGCTTGTGATGGGAGGAGATGTTGGTGAAGTTTTCTGGATGCTCGAGGTCAAACTCAGAGAATGCCTTGACCTTCTTGTACGAGGCAGTATGGGCCATCGCATACAGGTCGTACATCTGTGGCGCCTCCGTCTTATTGTGAAGCGCCTAAAAGAGAGAGAGAGGAAAATTGTATTAGTAAAGGGCTCAAGATAGCATTAAGAATGAATTGCATGAGGCATGAAGAAAACCACATACCCAGTTCTTGCCAAATTGGATTAAGTTGACGCTCCCTTGATGGTGTGGCACGCCAACCATTTTGCCACGCCTCTCCTTGGCATTGTTGTGGCTGGCCTCCCACGTTTCAGAGCACCACTGATCCACCAAGGCCTCCCAACAATCCATCTTATCCACACACCATCTCGGGGGCACCTAAGTTAATAAAGAGAAATTTGAGCGCGTAAGAACCAAATCAAGGAAACCTTAATAATATATAATTGCCTTCATGTAATGCTCCTTCTCCATCTTAGCATCACGGCACTTCGCCTTGTCAAGCCTAATACGCCGCGTGGCATAGTAGTCTCGAACAGCCTGCACCCGAGCCTCGTGCCGAAAGTTTTGAAGTAGGCGGCGACATTCGGTTTGGATAACCTTTGTCGCGTCCTCCTCGTATCCCTCCTCACACCTGTAGTAGGTCTGCAAACGAGACAACACCGATTAGTACAGTAAATAGCTATGGTTGATTTATAATTGTGTGAAGGAGAAATTACCTAGAACTTTTGGATCACCATGTCCGCCCTCGTGTCGCACAAAACACCGTCGATCTCCACCTCCGGCGGGGCCGGGGCACCCAAGTGGTGCTCCCAGGTCATTCCTACCTCTCGCTCCCGACCGGGAAACGTAACAAACCCTGGGAAGTTTTTACGGCAAAGAACACTAAGGACACTGTTGGGCTTGCGGACAAATTAAAGCCAAAACATTAGATATTTGAGAAAATGCGAAGGAAAAAGGTTAAATAAGAGTAAATTAACTTACTTGTCCCCATTTGGCCTAATCGACCACCTCTGCTCGGAATGAAGCCTCTAGGACACGAGTCTCGTGGGTCGAAGGCTCGTTGACCTGAGGCTCGTCGACCGAGGCTCGTGAACCGGAGACCATGTAGCCTCCACCTCAGATGAATCCACCCTAGAAGTCATGTGCTCAGGTGAATCAGCTTGGGCTGGTGGCGGAGACCGTGTAGCCGCCACCTCAGAAGGCATGGCAGCCACCGCCCTACCTCTCCCGCAGCCACGTGTACCTTTAGTACAACATAAATACCAACATGAGTAATAAAAGTTATATAAATACCAATATGCATACAACATGAGTACAACATAAATACCAACAAGAATACAACATGTACCTTTAGTACCTCTCGGCTTCGCAGGGGGTCGACCTCCTCTCACGGGGGGTGCTCCTTGCATAGTAGAGAGCCACACTCTCCGAAGAGGCGAGGCAGGAATGGAAGTACCCATCCCATCACCCGCCGACGAAGAAGGAGCCGCGGAGTGCTTTCGACCCTTTCCCACCATCTTTCAACACCTGTCATGACAAAGAGTAAATGAAATTAGTACAACATAAATACCAATAGGACTAATAAAATGTATATAATTTAAGTGTATCATCGTCATAAATACCAACATGACTAATAAAAATTGAATACCTAACATGAACTCAAAATTTATATATAGTATAATAGTTGAATACCTGACATGAACTAATAACAATCATGCTCGTCTATATATGCTTCGGGGTCAATAAATGCATCATGATGATCACTATCATCAATAAATGCATCATCATCATCACTATCACGAAGAACATGTGGAAGGTCACCATTATGTAACCAGTCAAGAAGTGATAGGTCATCCGCAGCAGTAACCTCTTCTTCTTCCAGCTATTCATGTTCGGGCTCAGGGGTTAAGACGGATTCACTATCGCTGTCTACTTCAATGTTCTGGGGTGAAGTAGAGCGGTTCTTGAAACGTTTCTTGGACATACGTGTTTCTTGGAAGAATTCTCCTTCATATGTGTCTGGGTTAATGTGAGGTTCGTAATCCTCTTCATTAAGGGTAGGTGGTCTAAAATGTGGTGGCACTTCATAAACGACATCCCAACCTTTGAGATTTGGATCAGTTTGGCACGCCCACGGTAGATAGAAAACTTGTGTCGCCTGTTGAGCCGTAATATAGACATCGGGACATTCTATAACCCCTATTGTACATACAGTTTCCATAGTTGAAATACAGAAAATGGCTGTGGGGGGTTTTCCCTACAGTAGCCGGTCAAAAAAAAATATAGACATCGGGAACATCTAAGTGGGTGTTTTGGTTGATTTCGACTAGTCCTATATGTTCATGAGTCCTTCTAGTCTCCCTTGGCTCAAACCAATAACATTTGAAGACTACGACGGTCGGTGGGTTTTCACCATAGAATAGAAGTTCATAAATTGCTTCAACTCTTCCATAATACTCGGTGTCTCCTTCTCCGATAGCAGAGACAGAACAATTTGTAGACTTTAGGTCGGGCATAGATAGCTCTTTGCCAAAGGTACGAAAGTGATACCCGTTGATGTTGTATTTGTCAAATGAACGGACCTTATAGTCAAAACCATTAGCGACTTGTCTCAACTCGGCGTCCATAGACTCTGCATCAGCCTACAAGTTTAATATGAAAGAATGGATGCATTAGCCACAAATTAGACCAAGAAATCAAATGGGCCCTTAATGGTAATTAATTACCCTTTGTTTGAACCAAGAGATGAAACCGGGACAGTCACCTCCATGCATTGCGAGAAGCTCATACTCTTCGACGGAATCCCTTTCGATGACCGCTCCATCCGAGAATTCGGCGATGTATCGACTATATCATATATCCGGGAATAAGAGTAGTTCAAAGCAATTAGAAGTTGCGTAACAATAAATTACCGAGAACTTACTCGATGTACGGCCGCACTTCTGTTAGGTTGGTGAAGATATACAATGAAATGGTCCGCCATTCTTCGACATCCAACGATTTCCCTTTTGAAGCACAGGATGGTACGAGCTTACCTTTGAATAGGCTGAGGTTGGATCGAACTTTTTTTCGATCGCCATCATTGTACCGAGTCTTCGGGTTATGCAAATGATGATTTTTGGCTTCGTAGTGTGCTGTCACGAAGTTTGCCGCCTCCTCAGTAATGAATGCCTCGGCCATCGATGCTTCAGTTCTACGTTTATTTTTACACTTAGCTCAAAGCGTCTTCTGCATCCTCTCAGTTGAGTAGCACCATCGATTTTGAACGGGCCCCCCCATTCTTGCCTCGGTCGGGAGATGCAAAATCAAATGTTGCATTGGATTAAAGAAGCCCGGTGGAAAGATCTTTTCTAATTTGCAGATCAACTCCGGCGCCAACTCTTCCATTTCATCTAGCACGTCAGGCGATAGTTCTTCACACAAAAATAACAGAAGAAATAGCTCAGCTCTGCCAGTACTAGCCATTCATCCTCAGGGATAAAGCCACGCAACATCACCGGCTTTACCCGCTCAATCCATATGTGCCAATCATGACTCTTGAGCCCAAATATTTTTCAATTTCTCAAGACTCACTCCCCTCTTTAGATTCGCAGCATACCCATCGGGGAACATCAACCGCATTTTCACCCACAATAGCATTTCCCTCATAGTTGGCCTTTCAAGATTGAACCATGCCTTTGGCTTCGCTATGCTTTGCTTTCCTTTCCGTTGTCACAAGTTTTGCAACGGTCTATCACATAGAGCCTCCAGGTCGATTCTAGCCTTAGGATTATCTTCTGACTTCCCCTCTATGCCGAACAATGTACCAAAAATGGCCTCCGCAACATTCTTTTCAGTGTGCATCACGTCAATGTTGTGTGGGCAATGGAGGTCTTTGAAGTAAGACACATCCCATAAGCATGACTTGTGAGTCCAGGCGTGTTTCGTATTATACCCTTTGAAGTATCCTGGACGCAACGGATCAGGCTCGAGAGCGTTTAAATGATCAAGGGACTGTTGGCCTGTCAACGCAACTGGTGCAGTGTTTTTGACAACTCTAACTTTGATGAAATTCTTCTTGTCTTTTCTGAACTTATGGTCAGGATCCAGGAATTGTCTATGCATGTCGAAGCAAGAATACTTGCGACCAGCCTGCAGCCAACGGAACTGAAGAGCTGCCTTGCATGTGTTGCACGGGAACCATCCATGCACACACCAGCCAGCAAATAGCGCAAACGCCGGATAATCATGCTTCGAGGACATGTACCACACATGCATTTTGAAATTTGTTTTGGTAGCCGCGTCGTAGGTCTTGATCCCATTATCCCAGGGTTCTTGCAACTCATCCTTAAGCGGCTGGATGTACACATTCATATTCTTCCCCGGATAGTTGGGCCCTGGAATTATCAACGTCAGGAAAATGTTCTTTCTTTTCATAATCTCTCCGGGTGGCAAATTTAGTGGAATAACAAATACAGGCCAACAAATGTATTGTGCTGTCGTCATACCATACACATTGAACCCATCCGTGCTGATGGCAACTCTAGGTTGCCTTGGATCTTCCGATTTATCCTTATGTAACGCATCGAAGTGCCTCCACGCAAAACTATCTGAAGTGTGTACTAGCATCTTGTTCCCATCCGCATCTAGTTCGGTTATTTTTCCCAATTTGTGCCATGTCATCTGTCTGGTCGTCTCTTCGACCATGAAAAGACGTTGAAGTCTTGGTACGATTGGCAGATACCGAAGAACACTAATGGGGATTTTGGTCTGATTCTTCTCACCCATGCCATTGTCTACCACAATATACCTGGAAGAATTGCAAATGGGGCAATAGTTTAAGGTCGTATACTCAAGCCTAAATAAGGCACATCCATTCTCACAGGCATGTATCTTCTCATAGGGCATCTTAAGTACACGGAGGATTTTCTCTGACTGGTACAGGTTTGCAGGCAGTACATGGCCTTTGGGTAGAAAGCGTCCAAATATCGTCATCTACGCGTCGTAGCATTCTCTGCCTAGGTTGAATTGAGCCTTCAGAGTCATTACTTGCGCGATGGCATCCAGCTGACAAAGCTCAGTCTGCTCGTGGAGAGGACGTTTTGAAGACTCCAACATTTCATAGATGGCCTTTGCAGATTCCTCCATCTCATCGTCCAAATCCCGAGCATCATCAAAGTCTTGCACCATGTCTTCAATCCCGGTACCATGCTCGTCGGTGCGACGACGAATCACCTCAGCTCTGGCACATTGGTCAGACTCACCATGAAAAGTCCACACCGTATAATTAGGCGTAAAACCCCAGTTCTACAGGTGTTTACCCATTTCAAACTCTGTTTGCTTTTTCCAGTTTGTCGCAGTTGGGACAGGGGCACCATGTTTTTTGCTGGCCATTTGCAAATGCGGCTCTCACAAACCCCCTGGTTTTTAATAACCATTCATGGGTCATGTCTTTCTGACTAGGGTGACCAGTGTACATCCAAGCAAGATCACTCATGTTACCTAGCTACCTATGGGGGAACAAGAAATAAATATATAATTCATCATCTATATTCATACGCTAATCAAGTTTGTTAGTTTTATTACGTCCATGCAACCTACACGCTAATAGGTAAAGATAGGTCCTAATCCCAGCCGAGTATGTGTAGACTGGGTTCGTTTTCCCATGCTCTGCTCCAGATGCGACGCAAAATTTCGGCAGCACCTCCCTGCTGTTCTCCTGATACACGTCTCGGCAATAAGCAGAGAGGATGTGTACCCGGAGAACAACAGGGGAGGCACTGACGAAATTCCGCATCGGATCTGGAGCACAGCATACAGGAAAACAAACCCAATCTACACATACTCGGGTTGTCCATGGATAATGTTGGACAATTCGAAAGGATGGCGGTTATAAATATGCAAAGAAATGCATATTTATAGATGTCACCCTTTCGAACGAGAGACGCATACTGGTCACGCATACTCATGATTGAAGAAACCTATAGCTAGCAAGTTTCATCGGCATGAAGACCGGGACAGAGCAAATTAAGGGGGTAGGAGGAGAAGTCATTTGTGCTCACCAACAAACGCAAGGGCGGAGCTCGTCCAACGCACGTGGAGGTCGTCGAACAACTGCACATTGAAATGCACACGATCAACACAAATACGATGTTTTTATAATTAACATAATCGGAAAATATGTGACCTAACTCAGAATTTACAAAACTATGACCTCGTGGGCCTTTGGAAGGTCGAAAAGCACCTTCTTGTTCAAAAGAAGGCACAAGAGGTGTCGGGGGTCGGGGCTTAGTGGCGTCGGGAGTCAGTGCCGTCGTGGGTCGGTGTTGTCGGGTGTCGGTGGTCGGGAGTCGGGTTAAATGCGTCGATGGTCGGGGGTCAGTGTCGTCGGGGGTCGAGGGTCACTAGCGTCGGGCGTTGGGGTCTTTTCAATCAACAAGAGGCCAAAGAGGTGTCGGGGGCCCGGGGTTGGGGGTTAGTGTCGTCGGGGGTCGGGGGTAGGGGGTCGGGGGTCGAGGGTCAGTGGCGTCGGGGGTCGGGGGTCGGGGGTCAGTGGTGTCGGGCGTCAGGGGTCGGGAGTCGGGGGTCGGGGATCGGGGGTCAGTGGTGTCACGCGTCGGGAGTTGGGGGTCGGGGGTCAGTGGTGTCGGGCGTCGGGGGTCGGGAGTCGGGTGTCAGTAGCGTCGGGGGTCAGGGTTCGAGGGTCGGGGGTTGGTGGCGTCGGGCGTCGAGGGTTGGTGGCGCCGGGCATCGGGGGTCGGAAGTCGGGTATCGGGGGTCAGTGGTGTCGGGTGTCGGGGGTCGGAAGTCGGGTGTCAGTGGCGTCGGGGGTCGGGGGTCGGGGGTCGAGGGTCCGGGGTTGGTGGCGTCGGGCCTCGGGGGTTGGTGGCGTCGGACATCGGGGGTCGTGGGCGGGGGGTCGGGGTCGGGGTCCTTTTCTTTCTTCTTCTCCTCTCTCCTCTTTTTCTTCTTCTTCTTCTTCTTCTTCTTCTTCTTCTTCTTTTCTCTCCTCTTCTTCTTCTTCTTCTTCTTCTTCTTCTTCTTCTTCTTCTTCTTCTTCTTTTCTCTCCTCTTCCTCTTCCTCTTCCTCTTCTTCTTCTTCTTCTTCTTCTTCTTCTTCTTCTTTCTCCTCCTCCTCCTCCTCTTCTAACAGTAACCTAATTAACACTAAACTAATAGTAACCTAATTAACCTAAACTAACAATAACCTAATTAACATTAAACTAATAGTAATATAATTAACCAAAACTAACATTAACCTAATTAACACTTAGAGTAACCTAAACTAACAGATGCACTAAAATTAAAAAAAAGAAAAAGAAAAGGAACTCACCAGGGAAGTTGCCGCGGGAGGGGTGTGGCCGCGGGGAGGGGGTGGCCACAGGGAGGGGTGTGGCCGCCGGGTGGGGTGTGGCCGCGGGGAGGGGGTGGCCGCAGGGAGGGGTCGCCGCGGGGAGGGGTGTGGCCGCGGGGAGGGCGTGGCCGCGGGGAGGGGCCGGGGTGGCCGCGGGGAGGGGAGCGCCGCGGGGAGGGGGTCGCCGTTGGGAGCGAGGCGGGGCGGCGGCGGCGGCGAGTGACAGTGAGCACGAGGGGGAGAGAGAGACAGTACTGTGGGGCCGGGGGGAGAGACAGACAGTGAGCGCGAGGGGGAGAAGACGGCCGTTACATGGTCGGCCCCTTTGCCGTCCGCCCCCCGACGGCAAAGGGCCCCACGGCAGAAGGCAAAGGCTGACCCATTGCAAAGTTAGCCTTCCGTCGGACACGTCACGCATGGGACCCACCCGTGCTCTTTGTCGTCTGCCCTTGCTCCCTTTGTCGTCCGCTGGCAGACGGCAAAGATCCGACACATGGAAAATAGTATTTTTGCCATTAGTCAGCCCTTTGTCGTCCGCCTTGTGCCAACTGACGGCAAAGAGCTTCTTTACCATCAGCCAGCAGACGACAAAGACATGGCTGACGACAAAGAACTGGATTCCAGTAGATGGAGACGACCGTCAGTCTTCCTGGTTGGTTAGTCGTCCTATAAGGAGTGTGGAGAGGAGGAAGGCCAACGACAGGATGGCTGGAGTAGCTGGACCTGCACCGGATGGATGCTGGAGACCAAGCAACGGCGATGGCATCCCCTAGATGGCTGGGGTCGCTTGACCAGCGTGCAATAGCGGTGTCGCGGTCATACGGGGAGGGGCCGGCATGTTGGTACAAGGCTCCTCGTTGCGCGGGGCGGCGGCAGAAGGGGCGGTTGCCCCAGATGTTGGAAGCAGCCGCCGAAGGGGGATAATGGATGGGTTTCCATTGTTTCGGGCTAGAGCCCTAATTTATTCACATTTTTTTACTAAATTCTTTTGCAGCAACTGAAAATAAATCTAACGATTGGATTCTGTGGAAACACCTATTCAACAGTTTCTACGAGGTTCAAGTGCTTTTTTGGTTTTCTTTAAAAAATATATAATTGTGTGGACGGTCCATGGAGCTAAGTGAACTTCCCACGTCATCGATTCTGGTTCTTCTAGTCTAACATCCGGTCCGTGTCCTTGAAAAAACTATGGTCCAATGTAATGGTGGGGTGGATGCGATGTCCCATACCCCCATTCGCTACGTATCTCCTCGTCATGGACTCGGTTAATCGATGTAAAGTCAACCAGTTAATATCATGGGCAGAATTATAATTGTTCTATTTAACCAACCATCAAGATTATAGATTTTCTTTTACTGGTCCGACTACAAGTACGGTCAATAGTTTAAACCGTGGGTACTGCTGGTATCCCCTCCCCTTATTCTTTGTCGGCATAGAAGTGAAAGGAAGGAGGATACTAGATTAATGTGACAACTTCTTGAACATATCGTTACAACACCGTCGGCGGTCAGTTGTAGCTAATGCATATCATTGTCGCTACTTTGTAGCACCACGGCACGCGCTCTCACCACCGATCAAAAGTCATCGGCACCGTTGGTCACAACATGCTCCTGGCCTGCCATAACTTCCGGTATTGCCAGTCGTAGGTTTCTCCCACATTGTTTATAACTTACATGGTAGTCATGTGGGATGATGCGATCTTGGTCAAAGTGGCCAATGAGGAGCGAGATCAATAGAATAAACTACCATGTTTTTCGTTTAAAGAACCATCGAGGTCCCATGTTTCTTTGTTTATTATGACTTCAAGTACGGTCAATTTTCTTAAACCATCCGTGCAACTCATATCCCTTCCCCTTATTCCGTGTCACCATGGAGGTGGAAGGAAGGAGGAGACTAGATTGATGTGCCATCTCGGAGTTGTTACAACGCCATCGATAGTAGGTCACAGCTGATCACACATATCGGTGTTGCTACTTTATAGCACCACCCCATGCGCTCTCTCATCGATAGCGGCCGAACCGGTGGGTGCTCGGCTAGATGTGGGCAGATCTGAGACCCAATTTATTTAGCGTTTTCATGTTAATTGGAGGGAAAACTAAGCACGAAAGTTAGATATTTTTTACAAGGAAAATTAATTTTCATTATCGAGTACTCGAGGGAAATTTCCATCTACCTATTGATACGTCTCCGTCGTATCTACTTTTCCAAACTCTTTTTCCCTTGTTTTGTACTCTAATTTTCATAATTTGCATGGAACTAACCCGGACTAACGCTATTTTCAACAGAATTGCCATGGTGTTGTTTTTGTGCAGAAATAAAAGTTCTTGGAATGTCCTGAAAATTTACGGAGAATTTTTCTGGAATAAAAGAAAAATACCTGCACAAAGATCCACCGGAGGGGGCGTGCTAGTGGGCCACAAGCCCCTGGGCCGCGGCCACCACCCTAGGTTGCGCCGTGAGGGCTTGTTGGGCCCACGTGGCACCACCGCCCCCAAACTCAGCTCTATTTATTCCGTCTCACCTAGAAAAAAAATCAGAGAGAAGGTTTCATCACGTTTTACGATAGGGAGGCGCTGCCACCTCCTGTTCTTCATTTGGAGGGCAGATCTAGAATCCGTTCCGGGCTCCGGAGAGGGGAAATCGTTGCCATCGTCATCATCAACCTTCCTCCATCGACAATTCCATGATGCTCTTCACCGTTCGTGAGTAATCTCATCGTAGGCTTGTTGGACGGTGATGAGTTGGATGAGATCTATCATGTAATCGAGTTAGTTTTGACGGGGATTGATCCCTAGTATGCACTATGTTCTAGATTGATGTTGCTACTACTTGGCTATGCTTAATGCTTGTCACTAGGGCCCGAGTGCCATGATTTCAGATATGAACCTATTATGTTGTCGCCAATATATGTGTGTTTTAGATCCTATCTTGCAAGTTGTAGTCACCTACTATGTGTTATGACCCGGCAATCCCGGAGTTACAATAGCCGGAACCACTCCCCGAGATGACCATAGTATGAGGAGTTCATGTATTCACCAAGTGTTAATGTGTTGGTCGGTTCTTTATTAAAAGGAGAACCTTAATATCCTGTAGTTTCCATTAGGACCCCGCTGCCACTGGAGGGATGGACAATCGATGTCATGCAAGTTCTTTTCCCTAAGCACGTATGACTATATACGGAATACATGCCTACATTAGATTGACGGACGGGAGCTAGTTACTTATCTCTCCATGTTATAGCTGTTACATGATGAATCACATCCGGTATACTCATCCATCACCGATCCCCAGCCTACGAGTCTTTCACTACTGGTCCTTGCTACGTTACTTTGCTGCTACTGCTGTCGCTACTACTGTTACTCTGCTGTTACTACTTCTGCTGCTACTGATGGTCCTTGCTACTACTGTCACTACTGTTGCTACTTTGTTGTTACTTGTTGCAAGACTTTTCTGGATCCATTGTCGCGGAAGAATAGTCCCCCGTCCACGTGCTATTTACTGGCGCCATTGATACAACAGTTACGAATAGTCTGCCGTCAACAGATCTTTTTCTGACATCGTTGCTATCATACTACTTTGCTACTGATACTTTGCTTGCAGACACTAATCTTTCAGGTGTGGTTGAAATTGACAAACTCAGTTGCTAATACTTGAGAATGTTCTTTCGCTTCCGTTTTTGTCGAATCAATAAATTTGGGTTGAATACTCTACCCTCGAAAACTGTTGCGATCCCCTATACTTGTGGCTTATTAAGACATTTTTCTGGCACCGTTGCCGGCAAGGCACAGCTATATTCTCTGAGTCACTTGGGATTGACGTCTGCTGATCACTATGAGGAATCCGAAAGATCCAAGAAATAAAATCTTGCCTTCCACTACGAGGAGAGGTAAGGAACTGCCATCTAGCTCTGCACTTGATTCACCTTAGGTTATGAGTAAGTTTGCGACTTCGCCTCCTGCTAGAAATCTTGATATGTCGCCTGTGCTTGATGATGCTATGCTTGATACTATACCTGATGATGATATGCTTGATACTATGCCTGATGATGCTATGCTTGATACTTCTTTGCCGCTAGGTGCCCTTGATGCACAAATTGCTAGAGTTGTTGCTACACGTGATGATATTTCTGAAACTGCTAATATTGTTGAAGTAGAACCTGCTACTATGCCTGTTATGCGTGAGCGCTATGTTATGGAGGGAGAGATAACTGAGGACTTTTTTGCGTGTAAGGATAGCTATGATGTTGAGAAACTATTGCGCAATTGGAAAGAAAAATCTTTGAACGCTAGGATGAAATACGACCCGAAGTTTGCCACTTCGCCTATCTTTGTGACCGATAAGGATTGTGAATTCTCTGTCGACCCTGAGTTAATCACTCTGGTCGAATATGATCCTTTTCACGGTTATGAGTCTGAAACAGTTGTAGCCTATCTTACCAAACTGCACGATATAGCCACCCTATTCACTAGTGAGGAAAAGATCCGCCACTACTATATCCTCAAGCTATTTCCTTTCTCGCTAAAGGATGATGCTAAAACTTGGTTCACTTCTCTTGCTCCTGGTTGTGTACGTAGCCCCCAGGATATGGTCTACTACTTCTCTGAAAAATATTTCCCTGCCCATAAGAAGCAAGCTGCCTTGCAGGAAATATACAACTTTGCTCAAGTTGAAGAAGAGAGTCTCGCACAAGCTTGGGGGAGGCTCATCCAGCTACTGAATGCTTTGCTTGATCACCCTCTTGAGAAGAATAAAATACTGTATATCTTCTATAATGGACTTGCCAATGCTTCCAAAGACCACCTAGATAGTTGTGCTGGTTGTGTTTTTAGGGAACGAACTGTAGAACAAGCTGAGATTCTACTGAATAACATCTTGTGCAATGAGAATGCTAGGACTATTCCCGAACCACCTCCTAAGCCAACTCCAAAGAAAAGAGGTATTCTATTCCTCAGTCCTGAAGATATGCAAGAAGCCAAGAAATCTATGTGAGAGAAAGGCATTAAATTTGAAGATGCCAAAAATCTACCACCTATCGGAGAGATCCATGGTCTCGATAACCCGATACAGGTAGTAGACGTAAATTCTCTGTGTAGGTTTGATGAGAGTGATATTCCTTTTGATAAACCTGCTAGCTTATGCATGGATGAATTTGATAACTTTGTTGTCAAACAACAAAGTTTCAATGATTATGTTAGCAGACAATTGGAAAAGAATGCTCGTATGCTTAGTCATTTAAGTGCTTGTGTGGACAGAAATGTCAATGATCTTAAGCTTCTCAGTAAACATGCCTCTATGGTTACTACTCAGGTAGAACAAGTACTTAAAGCTTAGAATGACTTGCTCAATGAGTTGAATGAAAATTCCGTCAGAGTTGTTACTAGAGGCGGTAGAATGACCCAGGAACCTTTGTATCCTGAGGGTCATCCGGAGAGAATTGAACAAGATTCTCAAGGAGTTAGCACTAGCAACCCTATTGCTGCTACACCTGAGAGTCCAAATGATGCCTCTGTCTCTGATGCTGAAACACAATCTGGTGATGAACATGAGCCTAATGATAATATCAATAGTAATGTTCATGAAGATGCTCAACCTAGCAATATTAAGGATGTGGAGATTGAACCTGTTGATCTTGATAACCCACAGCCTAAGACTAAGAGATACGATAAGAATGACTTCACTGCTAGGAAGCATGGTAAAGAAAGGGAGCCATGGGTTCAGAAACCTATGCCCTTTCATCCCAAAACATCCAAGAAAAAGGATGATGAGGATTTTGACCGATTCGTTGAAATGATCAGACCTGTCTTTCTGCAAATGCGTTTGACAGATATGCTCAAAATGTGTGTGTATGCTAAGTACATGAAAGATATTGTGACTAATAAGAGGAGGATACCTGACGTTGAGATTTCCACCATGCTGGCTAATTATACCTTCAAGGGTGGAAGTCCTAAGAAACTAGGTGATCCCGGTGTGCCCACTATACCTTACTCCATTAAAGGCAACAACATTAGAACTGCGTTATGCGACCTTGGAGCCAGTGTTAGTGTTATGCCTCTCTCTCTTTATCATAGACTTGAAATGGATAAGTTGACACCCACTGAAATCTCTCTGCAAATGGCCGACAAATCAACTGCTTTCCCTATCGCCATTTGCGAGGATGTGCCTGTTGTGGTTGCTAACGTCACTATCTTAACAGACTTTGTTATTCTGGATATCCCTGAGGACGATGCCATGGCGGTCATCCTCAGAAGATCCTTTTTGAACACTGCAGGGGCTGTTATAGATTGCAACAAAGGCAATGTCACTTTCCATGTCAACGGTAATGAGCATACGGTGCACTTTCCGAAGAAACAATATCAAGTACATTGCATCAATGCTATCGAAAAAACTTCATCGATTCTTATTGGGAGCTTTGAATGCCCTATTCCTCGTGTCAAGATGAAGTATGATTTGCTTGTTGGGGAGATACACATCCTCATTGAGGTGACCTAGTGACTATTCGGAAATTCTCCGTTCTCTTTTGCGATTCGAAAAGGTTTGTCGAGGAGACTTGATCAACCTCATTGACGGATTTTCTTTCGATGACCATGAGATGGTTGAATAGAGGAGTCACAAACCTCTGTTCCAAGCTTTCACCTTCGGTTGCTTAGAAGAAAAATGATAGGTTTAGTTTACTTTTCCCTGTTTTCTGTTTTAGCGTCCAGTAGAAAAGTACCCCGAAAATAAAAGTTCTCCGAACGTCGTTAAAATCTAGTGTGATTTTTTCTGGACTTTTTGAAAAATTCTGAGACGAAGAGCTTGTCTGGGGGCTGCACCAGTGGGCCACAAGACCTTGGGGCGCGGGCACCCCCCTGGCCGCGCCACCCAGGCTTGTGGGGACCACAGGCACCCCCGCCAATCATTCTTGCTCTCATCTGGTTCTCCTACCTCCAGAAAAAATCGTTTCGCAGCTCAAACCCGTGTTCTTGCTGCTCTTGCTGGGATTTTCGATCTCTTTGCTCAAATCACCATTCTCCGAACTGTTTCGGGGAAATTACTCCATGGTAAGTGACTCCTCCATTGGTCCAATTAGTTTTTGCTCTAATGCCTTATACTCCGCATATTTTTGCTACCTTGGTGACCATGTTCTTGAGCTTTGCATGCTGATTCTAGCTGGTCCCAAGTAGTTTTGATACGTATTATGTCCTCTAGGCACTTGTGGGAGTAGTCGCTACGAGTTTTGTTGAGCCTTGTTCACTTTTCCTTAGAATCGCTAAAAATTTCAGAAAATTTTCAGAGATAAGGGAAAAGATGAGGAGGTTCTTAAGAGGCTCTTCAAGACGTGACCCCAAGGATGATGGGAGTGAGAAGAAGCCCAAGTATTTGGTCCCTCGAGTCGCAGAAGTTCAAGCGTGCGAGTGGCCAAGCGACGTGTTCTTACGCGCCGCTGGAATTTATGAGGACTTTTATCACTTGGTGGTGAACGCATGCCTTACCGCCTTCGTTGAAGATAAGTGTCCGCAATACCTCCTCCTCACTAATATCTTCGTACAAAGCTTTAACTTCTATCCGAGGAAGAATCCTCCTATGGTTGAGTTCAAACTTTATGATATCCCCCAGCGCATGTCACTCCAGGATTTTTGCAATGTTTGCAAATTGCCTTTTGTTCGGGATATTCATGAACCTCGTCCACGGGACTTGGAAGCTTTCATCGGTACTATTGTTGTAGGAGAGGAGAGAGGAGTGTCTTGCGCTAGAGCTGCTAGCATTCATTTTCCCGTGCTTCGGTACTTCTCATTATTTGTGGGAAAATGTTTGGTTGGCCGTGGGAAGGCTGGGTCACTTAGTTCCCCAGATCATGCGGTCTTGCGCGAAGCCCTTTATAACGATAAAACTTATAGCTTGGGCGCTATAGTAGCTCAACGGTTGAACCTGAACCATTCTAAAGGTGTTGTCTATGGAGGTATCTATGCTACTCGTCTTGCTAGACACTTTGAGATATCCATTAGACTGGAGGAGGAAGAAGAGGTTCTTCTTCCCGAGAGATATCTAGATTATGATAGCATGGTTTGCCATGACTTTCTTGATAGAGATATAAATAGAAGGACGATTTATAACCTGGTGTTTAGTCAGGGTACTCGTGAGACTATTACTTTTCCTGCTCCTTCTTTGTTCAATCTTCATGCAGGCAGGTACATTATTATGCCCTCAGACATCTACGCATATTGGGGCCTAGCCCAACCACAGGTGCCCGTGCCCGAGCCGCCAGTCGAGTACTAGACGCCAGTATATCAGTGGGAGCCAGATGAGCTCACACAGCAGTGGCATCCTCAGTCCACTCCGGAGTACCCCGGAGCTGGTTATTTCCCTCCGTGGGAGTAGACCAACTTAGGCCAAAAGCCTAAGCTTGGGGGAGTACGTGTTCTCACCGACTTTACATTCTTTCTTATGATTTCACTTTGTTCGTCGGTGTTCACACTTTGCCATTGTATCATCCATGCTAGTTTATTTTATTTTTCTCGTTTTCTTTTTGTGTGTCTGTCTAGTTTGAGAAAAACCAAAAATATTTTCTTTTTCTTCTTTTTCTTGTTGGGAGATTTCCCGTGTAGAAAGTTTTCTTTTTCTTTGGGTCAAGGTAGGAGATATTGGTTACAATGTTTAGTGGCTCTCGCATGCATACTAGTTTAGCTGTCAAAGAGCCATATTACTTTGTCTTCTCCTTTGTGTTTGCCTGCAGATTCCAGCTTTAGTCCAATGCACGAGCACGCTTATTATTGTTCACATCATTCGGTCGTGCAAGTCAAAGGAAATATTGACGATATATGATGAAGTGACTGAGCCTGGAAAAGCTGGTATGAACTCGATCTATTTTGTTTTTGTAGATATGACTAGCTCATCATGCCTGATTCAGCTTTTTTGTGAGAGAAACATGTTTGCAATGACAACTTAGATATCATAGTTGGTTATTCCATGCTTACATAGCTAGGAGCTTATAATGGTTTGTCTTGGATGCCCACATGAATGTTGAGATAATTGTGTTGTAGTATGATAGGATGGTATCTTCCTTTGAATGATTCAAGTGGCTTGACTTGGCGCATGTTCACGCATGTAGTTGAAACAAAATCAACATAGCCTCTATGATGTCCATGTTCTTGGTGATTTATGTCCTACTCATGCTTGCACTCAATGTTAGTTAATATCAATGCATTTTGATGACTGTTGTCGCTCTCTAGTTGGTCGCTTCCCAGTCTTTTGCTAGCCTTCACTTGTACTAAGCGGGAATACTGTTCGTGCATCCACTCCCATAAACCCAAAGTTGTGCCATATGAGTCCACCATACCTACCTATGTCCGGTATCTACCTGCCGTTCCAAGTAAATTTGCATGTGCCACTCTCTAAACCTTCAAGAAATAATCTGTTTTGCATGCCCGAACCGCTCATGTGGTGACAGGGGGCTATTGGTATCTTCCATGCTAGGCGTGTTATCCTCGATATGTGTTTATTCACTATCATTCACGAGAAAGGGGCCGGTAATTGGAATTCCCAGTTCCTTGCTCAAATCAAAAAGATAATTGCAAACAAAACTCCCCCATGATTGATGTTGGTATGGACGGTACCCGAGGATTAGGCTAGCCGTGGATTGTGATTGATTGGTGGTGGGGGAGTCAAAACTTTACTTTTCTCTTTGGGAACCGCCTATAGCATGTCTAGCGTGGAAGATGTTGAGAACTCTTAGTCATTGCGTTGACAATGAAAGCATGCCACCCAAAATTATTATCTCTGTTTTCAAAGCTTGAGCTCTGGCACCTCTGGAAATCAATGCTCCCCTCTGCGAAGGGCCTGTCTACTTATGTTCCTGTTGAGTCATCCTCCTCTTTTAAAAATCACCAATTAGAGAGCACCTCTGTCATTTTTATGCTTTGCTTTTAACTGTGTTGGGTATGACTGTGAATGGATCTTCATTGCCTTGAATTAGAATGTTTAGTTAGACCTTGGTCTTTGAAAGTGCTCTGCATTTATGTTTTCTGGTCTCAGAAAGAGCTAGCGAGATACCATCTCTTCTTACTGCTTCATGTTGTTTTGGTTGAAGTGTTCACATTTGAGACTTATTATTATTTGCTCGCTAGCTAATTATGCCATTGATATGAGTTTACCGTGAGACCTAGATGTCATTCGCTTATGTGGTTTGCTTGTGATCTTCCTGAAATTCTGGTTATGAGTTAGACATAGTTGCAACAACAAGATCAAACAGAGTTCGTCAAAGTTTTTCTTTTGTCTCTTTCAGTTTGTCAACTGAATTGCTTGAGGACAAGCAAGGCTTTAAGCTTGGGGGAGTTGATACGTCTCCGTCGTATCTACTTTTCCGAACTTTTTGCCCTTGTTTTGGACTCTAATTTGCATGATTTGAATGGAACTAACCCGGACTAACGTTGTTTTCAGCAGAATTCCCATGGTGTTGTTTTTGTGCAAAAATAGAAGTTCTCGGAATTTCCTGAAAATTTACGTAGAATTTTTCTGGAATAAAAGAAAAATACCTGCGCAAAGATCCACCAGAGGGGGGGAGCCAGTGGGCCACAAGCCCGTGGGCCACAAGCCCGTGGGCCGCGGCCACCCCCTAGGTCGTGCCGTGAGGGCTTGTGGGGCCCACGTGGCACCACCGCCCCCAAACTCAGTTCTATATATCCCGTCTCGCCCGGAAAAAAATCAGAGAGAAGGTTTCATCGCGTTTTACGATACGGAGGCGCCGCCACCTCCTGTTGTTCATCTGGAGGGCAGATCTGGATTCCGTTCGGGGCTCCGGAGAGGGGAAATCGTCGCCATCGTCATCATCAACCTTCCTCCATCGACAATTCCATGATGCTCTTCACCGTTCGTGAGTAATCTCATCGTAGGCTTGCTGGACGGTGATGAGTTGGATGAGATCTATCATGTAATCGAGTTAGTTTTGACGGGGATTGATCCCTAGTATCCACTATGTTCTAGATTGATGTTGCTACTACTTGGCTATGCTTAATACTTGTCACTAGGGCCCGAGTGCCATGATTTCAGATATGAACCTATTATGTTGTCGCCAATATATCTGTGTTTTAGATCCTGTCTTGCAAGTTGTAGTCACCTACTATGTGTTATGACCCGCCAACCCCGGAGTGACAATAGTCGAAACCACTCCCGGAGATGACCATAGTATGAGGAGTTCATGTATTCACCAAGTGTTAATGTGTTGGTCCGGTTCTTTATTAAAAGGAGAACCTTAATATCCCGTAGTTTCCATTAGGACCCCGCTGCCACAGGAGGGATGGACAATAGATGTCATGCAAGTTCTTTTCCCTAAGCACGTATGACTACATACGGAATACATGCCTACATTAGATTGACGAACGAGAGCTAGTTACTTATCTCTCCGTGTTATAGCTGTTACATGACGAATCACATCCGGTATACTCATCCATCACTGATCCACTTCCTACGAGTCTTTCACTACTGGTCATTGCTATGTTACTTTGCTACTACTGCGGTCGCTACTGTTGTTACTACTATTGCTGCTACTGTTGTTCCTTGCTACTGCTGTCACTACTGTTGCTACTTTGCTGTTACTTGTTGCAAGAATTTTCTGGAGCCGTTGCCGGGGAAGAATAGTCCCCCGTCCACGTGCTATTTACTGGCGCCATTGATACAACAGTTAGGAATAGTCTGCCGTCAACATATCTTTTTCTGACACAGTTGCTATCATACTACTTTGCTACTGATACTTTGCTTGCAGACACTAATCTTTCAGGTGTGGTTGAAATTGACAAACTCAGCTGCTAATACTTTGCTTCCCTTTGTGACGAATCAATAAATTTGGGTTGAATACTCTACCCTCGAAAACTGTTGCGATCCCCTATACTCGTGGGTTATCACCTATTTTTATCCAAGGAAAACCAGAAGGAAATTGTTTTGGGAGAAAGGGACAGTGTTACATATATTTATTTGTTTGGCATGGAAATTTCCCAAAGTGTGTTTTTATCATGGAAAAATATAGTATATTTAATATTTTACTTATTATTGATTGAAAGGGAAATTAGATATATAAAAATAGTAATGATTTCATAAATTTATTTACGGAACATGTGCTAAATAACCTATAACACGGAAATTAGATATGCGTGAGCTGTGACCGACCGCCGACGGTGTTTTAACGACATATACGAAAGGTTGGCACATCAATCTAGTCTGCTCTTTTATTCCACATCCATGGCAACAAAGCATAAGACGAGGGTATCCCATCTACACCAATGGTTTAAAAAGGAGACCCTACTTGCAGTCATACCAAAAAAGGAAACTTGCAACCTCGATGGTTGGTTAAAGATAAACATTGTAACTCAACCTACCTATATCGCTCCTGATCGATCGCGTCAACCAAGATCGTGTCATCCCCACACGATTGGCCATGAAAGCTACGACATGTGTGGGAGAAATCTATGAATGCCTGAGGAGCATGTCGTCACGAGCGAGGCCGGCGTCTTTTAATCGATGAGAGAGCTCATGGGGTGGTGCTATAAAGTAGCAACAACGATATGCGTGATCAGCTGTGACCTACTATCAATGGTGTTGTAACGACTCCGAGATGGCACGTCAATCTACTCTCGTCCTTCCTTCCACCTCCATGGTGACACGGAATAAGGGGAGGGGATATGAGTGTAATGCCCCAAGTGTAGGACTTTCCCTTTTTGTAACCTTTCATGTGGGACCACCTTGACTTTGTCATGAGAGTTTCTATGCATGTATGGTTTCATGTGTCACCTTCTATTTTTCTTTTGCATGCATGCATCCATGCCATACCATCCTTGCCATACCTTATGATTCTATGTCATGTTATGATTGCATGTGATCTTGATAGGTGTGATGTTGTGGTATTGTATTATCTTGTGTGATGCATGTGATGTTGGTGTGTGATGGGTAGAAGTGAGAACTAGGTAATTTCAAAGCTCTTTGCTATTTCAAACCCTTTTCCTTTCCTTTTATCTCATGTTCAAAATTCCATCTTCCCAAAAGTTCTTCTAAAATGTCTTGTGTTTAGGGATTAAGGTCAGTGTGTAGTTGTGCTAGTTTGGTGAATTTTGAGAGTGATTTATACACGTGGCAATGACACAAAACAGTAAACTTAATGCTGTTTTGTAAAATATTTGCCTACTCTAAAAATCTTTTTCTTATTTTTTTAATTTAGGTCATATTTTTCTATGACCAAGGGATTTTCCTTTTAAGTTTATTCCCACCAGATTATTTGTTTTATTTCTTTTCCTTCTGGTGTTTCTTTTATTTGGGAAAGGCCACTGGGGCCTTTCTTATACTAGTCGCCCGTGGGCTTCCTTCCACTTTGCTGGCCCAGCTGCTCTCCCTCCCGGCGCTAGGAGCCCACGCCAGCAGCCCCCTCCTTCCTGACGCCGTCACTCCTCCCCGCGCATTTTCCTTTCCGTCAGAACGAGAGAGAGAGAGGGGAGTTGTCGCCGTGAGCAGCAACGTCGAGGTCCCCCTTTTAAGCGCGTTGGCGTCCGTGCCCTCTTCCCTCATCTAGGGTTCCTCCTTCCCTCCCATCTCGCGCTGCCACCATCTCGCTCCCCATCTCTCTCCCCCTCTTCTCTGTCAGGTAAGGCAGTGGTAGGAGTAGCACAGAAGAGCAGAAGGCCATCGCCGGCGACCGTCGCGCCCCCGCCTCCGTTCGCCGCCGTCGCCATGTCCGGGTGCTCGGGGTGGATCCCTGCGATCCATTCCCGGCGCTAGAGGCCCCGGAGATCGGCCACATCGACGACCCCGAGCCCGTCAAGGACGTGCCCGCGGTGTCTCCTTCCTCTCCTTCGGTTCTGCAGTGCAAGAACTTCTTCGTCGACGGCCTTCTTCCCCTCCGGCGCTCCTCCTTCCCGATCGGCGCCCCTCTTCTCCCCAAGGTGAGGATCATCGCCCCTTGCCTCCTCCTCCTCGGTTCGGTCAAGATCCGAAGCAGGGTTCTACGTTTCTCTCTATTGCCGTTCGTCAGGGAGTAGTGAGTTATGCGTGTGCGTAGTGCCGTAGGTAGGTTGTTGTTGTTGTTTGGTAGAGGTAGGAGGAGGAGCTCGCCTCCACCCAGCGCGATGAGCCGCTGCGGCAGAGGGCGTGCGCCTTCTTCTCTGTCGCCAGACTTCTGTCCGGCAGGACCCAAGGCAGCAGGTGTTGCGTGTGTTTCACTTTTTCAGAGCGACTGGTAGGCTCGTAGCAGTAGAAGTGGATCTCCCCCCTCGTGCCAGCAGCGACGCGGACGGGGTGCTTCCCCGTCGACGTTGGAGTGAGAAGATGGGTCTGCGTATGTGCCTGCTGTGTCTCTGTTGAGTAAGGTAGATCAGAGGGCAGATCAGCTCGAGAGTATCCCTTCATTTTCTTTTCTCGCGCATACCTGTTCAGACTTCGATCCGTAGTGCAGTGGTACAGAGTGTTTGTGCCTGATGAGAGGGCGCGGGTTCGATCCCCCCCTCGGCCTCTTTTTATTTTGCTATTTCTTTGCACAGTGACCAGTGAATCAGCTTACTCTGTTTCTTTCCTCTATCCTGTCAACTAGATGACAGTGGTGTAGTGGTTTGTTGCTGTTGCTGGAACGAGAGATTCTGGGTTCGATTCCCAGGAGCCTCTGTTTCTTTTTTTTGCTTTCTTTTCTTTTTCTGCCTATTCTATTTTCTGTTTCTCCAACACTTATACAAAGTGGCATTTAGTTCTGCTATTTTTTTCTGTTTAGCTAGCTCTTAAACATAGTGGTGCTTTAGTTCTGTTTCTGCTAGTATAGTTAGGGCAGATTTAATTGTGTGTGTTTTGCACTCTAGTGTGTGATAGAGGATATTGATAGCCTTGTGAAACTTATGGTGATTGCACCTTTGTGATGTGAAGTTACCCTTGATAGGAGTTGGTGCTATTGTTTTGGTTACTTGCAAGTGTTGTGTTTTAAGGTGTGGAAGTTGCTCTAGTTAATCATGTATAGCCCCTTCTTTTGAGCTTTAGTGTGGTCTAAGTTGTTCTTGTAGTTTTAATTGCTTGCATAGATTTATTGGGGTGTGGATGCCTCCCCCTCACCACAGGTATTTGAGGTGATGTGATTCACTAGGTGGCTAGCTATGATAGCATGTCAAGGTGGAGCTTACTAGTTAAGCTAGGGTAGATTGTTGTGGGGGTTGCACCTTGAGGATGACATGACTCCTAGGGTGATCCTAGCAATGCATGTGAGAGTGTGCACCATCACATGCCCATATGTAAGGATGTGCAAACTCTCTTGTTAGCATAGGATTTATATTTTGTTGTGCTTGATGCTAGTGTTAGTGTGATATATGTGTGGGTGTTGTTGATGTGCATGACACAAACATGGGGTTCAAACCCCCATGTAACTTTGTCATTGTGCACATGAAACTCAACCTATGTGATTGCCTTCTTAGAAGAGATACCTTATGGAGTCGCATTTTCAGTTTTGTGGGAAGTTTGGTCTTTGATTCCATGGTATAGATGGAGCCCAAGGGCATGGGGTTTTGTGTGATAATAGAAGGGGTTTGTGATCAACACCATAGTGGTGTCAATTACCTCTTGGTGACATGTGTGTGCAAACTATGCCTAGACAAAGTGGGCATGTGGCTGGAAAATTCCAGATTTTTGAACTCTGAAAATTTCACTAAGTCTGGGATGCTGGAAACATTTTCTTCCCCTGTAGACGAGAATGTGCTGGTCATTCTGTTGCGAACTGGCCTTGGTTCAGTGCTAGTATTTTGAA
This sequence comes from Hordeum vulgare subsp. vulgare, assembly GCF_904849725.1. NCBI lineage: Eukaryota > Viridiplantae > Streptophyta > Magnoliopsida > Poales > Poaceae > Hordeum > Hordeum vulgare. The sequence goes on along the minus strand of NC_058519.1, from coordinate 261,140,732 downwards.
CCTGGTATGTTTTTTAAGCTTCCTGTCAATTCTCAAGTCATTTGGAGTCCAGTAGCTTGTTTTTTGATTGCTGTCAAAAAGCTTCAGAACAGAAACAGAAACTCAGGTGCAGGAATTTTCACTAAGTCCCTGAGATCTGATGGTTTTGGGAACGTTTGTGGCCTTGTATCTTCTAGAGTTTAATTCCTTTTGCTGTGATTCTTGCTGGTGCTTGTAGTGTTCTTGGTTGGCAACAGCCACATATATTATTTGTCATGTTTGAAGACCTGTAGCTATGTTGCATGTTGCTCCCAAACAGCTAAGATGCAGAAACTGGCAGATTATGTAGTTTTGCCATTTTGTTCAAGGTTTGTCCTTAATTGTTGTTGTGGTGTTCTACCTTGTTCCATTTCATTCATGTTGGGTTATTACATGTCTTGGCTACCTGGGAATACCAGATTTTTGCCAATTGTGTGTGTGGTGTTGAATCTTTCACGTAGAGCTTCATATCTTGTTTCGTTGATTCCCGTTGATCCGTAGCTCCGTTTGCAATGTTCCTTATATGTTTTTGCACCGTTTTTATGAGATCCATCTGTTCATGTCATTCTCATGCATGTAAAAATAGCTTAGTGCACAGTTCTGTCCAGAAACTTGTTGTAGTTTATTTTGCTTGTGCTAGTGATAGAAATAGTGGTGCATGGTCAACTTTCATCTCATGCATCATGTGATTGTTGCATTTTGAGGTGCTGCTGTTCATTGGCTGTTATTCTTATGTTGGGTAGCACCGGGAGCGAAGAACGAATACATGGAGTCAGGAGAGTACGTGCAGGACGATCCAGAACCATTCCAAGCTGAGGATATCACAAGCAAGATGATATGACCTTGATTCCATCTCTAGACTTGTTATGTTAGTTTTGATTTCATGTCATATTGCTCGCTGCCTACCACTGAAATTAAATTGCCTCTTCATATGCCATGAGCCCAAACACCGTACTCTTTCCTAGCAAACTTGTATGGCTAGGTAGGCTTGCTCAGCTACTAATGTTAGCATTGTTAGTTGCAGGTGTTTAAAACTCATGTGATGACCTGAGCTTGATATCATTATATTAAATTCTGTTATTTAATTAATGCACCTATATATTTGGTAAATGACGGGAGGCCTAGCCTTTTGCCGGGTGCTTTGTTTCGTTATTGCCGCCTTAGTTACCGGTTACCGGTGTTTGATTCCATAATGATCGCTCCTAACACGTTCGGGGTTGTTATGGGGACCCCCTTGATAAATCGCGTAGTGCTAAGGCTTGTCCGGCAGGACCCAATATTGGTGTTAATTTGCTAATAACTTAATAATAATCTGCATAGGGAGTAGCTACCCCGATGATCTTTAATCAACAACCCGGGCCAGTGCTCCTCATGAGTGTTGGTCCAAACTGGGCAGACTATGGGGCCACCACAGGGCAACCTGAGGTTTTGTATACCTGTAGTGTGACTCATCCGGCGTGTCCTGAGACTGAGATACGCGGCTTTTATCAGGGTCGTCAACACGTCGGGAGGTCCCGCTAGCCTTGCCTTACCTTAGCGGTATATCTTGCATATAGGAATCCCAGTGAAGCTTTGGTTTTCCCCAGAGTTGAGGTTTTCCTCTAAGGAATCCGACGAGATCACGAGATTCGTGATAGAGGATGCCTTTGCAGCCTGTGTTCGTTTGTGATGGACTAGTTGGAGCACCCCTGTAGGGTTTAATCTTTCGGAAAGCCGTGCCCGCGGTTATGTGGCAACTTGGAATATTTTGTTAACATCCGGTATTAGAAAACTTAAACATAATCTAATAAAAAACTGCCAACTGTGTGCGTAACCGTGACTGTCCCTTCGAAGATCTCTCTTCGATTGGGAACACGGTGGGGGCATGAATGCCGTAGGTAGGTGTTCAGGATCACTTTCTGATCAAGTAATCCCGACCGTTAGCGTAGACCACCTTCACTTCTCTTTTGCGTAAGTTAGCCACTTATTCAATCATAGGATGCAGCAGCCTGATACACATCATCCCTACCTTACCCAATAACATGACTAGTTCTGGCACCAAGGTCTTAGATTGATGAGTCCCCGTGGCTCATGGATTCCTCCGAAACTCCCAGCAGGTACAGGTACCCTAGAGGCAGACGATCCCGATGGCACCCAGCTGGCGTGGCAGTACGACGAGGAGACAGACCGCCTTTACGTGAACTATCCAGAGGACTGAGCCGTGGTCGTGATCGTGGGCCTGCAGCGGGTAGCATAGCATTTTCCTTGTTTTGTAGTCCGTACCGGAACTACCTTGTTTGTATCTGCGTTGTACTCTGTATTATTAATAAGAAGATAGTTGAATCCCAAATTGTCTACTGTAATTATTATTTTTGTGCTATGTTTACTTGCTTGCGAAACGCTTAGATGCGCTTCTTTCCTATTCGGGGGCCTCGACCCCCAGATCGGAAAGGACCGCATCTTGGTCGTTACAATGAGTTGCACGCATGGTTTAAGAAAATTGACCGTACTTGAAGTCGTAATAGAAAAAGAAACATGGGACCTTGATGGTTCTTTAAATGAAAAACATGGTAGTTTATTCGATTGATCTCGCTCCTGATTGGCCACTTCGACCAAGATCGCATCATCCCACATGACTTCCATGTAAGCTATAAACGATGTGGGAGAAACCTACGACTGGCAATACCGGAAGTTATGGCAGGCCGGGAGCATGTTGTGACCAACGGTGCCGATGACTTTTGATCGGTGGTGAGAGCGCATGCCGTGGTGGTACAAAGTAGCGACAATGATATGCGTCAGCTACAACTGATCGCCGACGGTGTTGTAACGATATGTTCAAGAAGATGTCACATTAATCTAGCATCCTCCTTCCTTTCACTTCTATGCCGAAAGAGAATAAGGGGAGGGGATACCATCAGTACCCACAGTTTAAACTATTGACCATACTTGTAGTCGGACCAGTAAAAGAAAATCTATAATCTTGATGGTTGGTTAAAGAGAACAATTATAATTCTGCCCATGATATTAACCAGTTGACTTTACATCGATCAACCGAGTACATGAACAGGAGACACACATCGAATGCGGGTATGGGACATCGCAACCACCCCACCATTACATTGTACCATAGTTTTTTCAAGTACATGGACCAAATGTTGGATTAGAAAAACAAGAATCGATGACGTGGGAAGTTGACTTAGCTCCATGGACCATCCACGCAATCATGAATTTTTTTTTAAAGAAAACAATAAAAACGCTTGAACCTCGTAGAAACTGTTGATTAGGTGTTTCCAGAGAATCCAATCGTTAGATTTATTTTAAATTGCTGCTAAATAATTTAGTAAAAAATAATGTGCATAAATTAGGGCTCTGTTCCAAAACCGTGGAAATCCTCCATTATCCCCCTTCGACGGCCGCTTCCAACATCTGGCCAACCGCCCCTTCCGCCGCCGCCCTTGACCGGCACGGCCATGCCGCCCCGCGCAACAAGGAGCCCAGTACCAACACATCGGCGCCTCCCCGTATGACCGCGGCACCACTACTGCACGTTGGTCCAGCGACCCCAGTCGTCGAGGGCATGCCATCGTTGCTGCTTGGTCTCTAGCTTCGAGCTGGAGCAGGTCCATCTACTCCAGCCATCCCGCTGTTGGCCTCCCTCCTCTCCAGACTCCTTACAGGACGACTAACCAAGCAGGAAGACTAACGGTCATCTCCCTCCGCTCCTGACCAGGATGCTGGTAATACGAAATCTCTCTTCTCCTCTCCGTTTACCAATTCTTCTATTGGATAGAAGAATCTTTATGTGATATGTCAACATGTGAAATTTGTGAACTACTAGAATTAGAGGGATTAGGGAAAGAAACTAGAGATTATTAGTGTATCTGATGAATGATGCTGCTGTTCACGTTGTCTTCATTGTCAGATTGGAGCTGTTGTTCACGTTGTCTTCATTGTCCGATTGGAGCTGCTGATAGCTAATTGCATATATCTGGATGTTGTGCTTGCTAATTTCTATTATATTTCTAGTTGCTGTTTACTCTGTGTTTCATTACAATTTGTCTATCTACTGATTGGAGTATCTATTAGTAGTAGGTTTTAAAAACCTGGACATCGAACCGAGAGCCTGATCACGTTTGAGAGTCGTAGCTTCATAGCTTGTTGATGTGCTTCTCTTTTAAGTTCTAACTAGGATCCTTGTAGAAGTAAACTACTACTGCTAGTCCATCGGAACAATCTATCTTCTGTTGTTGCAATAAAGACAAAGTCTGTTTAAGACAATTTTCGATGGATTTATTTTAGTGTGAATGGGTTGATGTTTGTGAAAAAGGAAGTATAAAAAGGACAACTATACCTACACACTTGTTAACTTCTCACATTTGATGCACAAAAGGAGATACGATTGAACATAAACCTTTTATTTTGCCTAACCAAGCCGATCAAGTGTTTTATCTAGAAGAGGAACTGAACCCATGTTGGTCAGTGATGATGCAGAATGAACTACAATAGAGATAGATGTGACACTGGAAATGATGAATGCACACAAGACGTAGACGCTGAGGCATTCTATGTTTCTCACCTCACGGATATGTTTAAAAGAAAAGGAAAGATCAACATTGGGTAACATCCTATATTGAGGGAACAACTGTGGATGCTATTGATAATGCTTTGAACGATGAAGAAGAGTGGAGGTAGATCATATAAACGCATTTTTCTGTTCGAGCAGCAATTTTGATGATTATATATACACTGTAGTTTTACCTGTACTCAAACCTGAGTTTGCTCGACACTAAGAACCATTGTATATCCTTGCAGATCGTTGGCTGAGCGTACAGTCTTAGAAAATTCTAAAGAATGTGGTCTTCCACTTAACATATAAACCCAACTTTTAGTTTTCTTTTTTAATTTTAACTTTGTCATGTGCTACGGTAAAGAGCCAAGTGTCCATATATCTATTGAATTTAACCTGACTCTTTTCACTTTTTATCAACTTTTTCTCATGCACTTCATTAAATCTTCCTTTTTAGGAAATTTTGCAAGTGGAGATTAGAAGGATTGTTCTAACTGATGGATGAAGCAATATGTTCTTTTAGCAGGCTTTTATATATTTGCATTGTTTTTGCTTTTCAAAATGAAGCTTGGAACATGTCAGAAAATTCCAGTGGACTTAAGTTTCATCTATGACAGTTGACAGATTGTCATTGGAAATAGATACATTTTGGTTGAAGTATTATGTTAGATTTACTATCTGATAAACTAAGTGTACGTAAGTTTGAAATTAAACCTGGATGGCTGATTGCCTGATTCAACATTTTATTCTTTGTTGTTGTGAACTAACCTTTGTGTTTGTGATTCAACGTGTCTTTTTGGTGATTTTATAGTTAATCAAACAGGCAAATAAACACTAGCATAGAATAGAGGATTCAGCCATCAAACACATCTCATGCATCAGATCAAGTTCGCTAGTAACTCACAAATTGTCTCATAGAAATTTAACTACTATTATCTCCATTTCCAGCAAACGTTCACAGTAATAAGAGAAGAGCGAGATTCAGAGATTAGTTCTAGTCAATTTTCAAGTTATAGATGTAGCAGGTGTAGGTGATGGAGAAGAAACTATGCAGAGCTTGGAGAAGAATAGTAGAAGAGGAGCCTTGGGACACACGAGCAAAGATGTTAGAGGAAGGCACAACTGCATTGTTTGGTGGAGGGCGCCACAAGACAGAAACTCACGCGGAGAACCAGACACTGCAGCTCCCTGTCTGGTGAGGCGTGTGACTTCCCCTTCCTCCTGTTATGGCCGTCAGGAGAAGGAGAGCGAGCAGTGGCGAATGTAGAAATAATTTCCAGGTGTGGCGGAGCTTATAAAGGAGAAAAGCATGCAAAATGCAAATGTCCAAAAACTCTCTAGACTATTATATATATAGCACTTTGTGTTCTGCAAATACAACTAATATCCAAATTTAAGTAACGTATTGGATTATCCTGCATGTACTCAATTTTTTCTTCGGTGGAGGTTTAAATCATCATCACCACCAGCTATGTACTTGTAGTATGAGATGGATGTCTAGCAAGTAGGTGTACTAGCACATTTTGCTTAAATGTTAGGTGTGGAAGCTGCCAAGCCTTGCCAGATAGCTGGCTTTGCCACTGAGAGAGAGACCTCGCGAATCCCGCGAGACGCCGTTGCTCAGGTGTTTGGTGGATCGCGCGACCATCGGCGAATTCAACAAGACGCGCGATAACGTCAAGCACGGCCACATCGGCTAGGAGCAGGACTTCATGCTTGGTCGTGTCGTGCGGGTGTTGTGCAGCGGCTATGTAGTTCTGCGTGTGTATTTGACCCACTCCATTTGCTAGGTGCACGAGCCAACTTCCAATAAAAATCGATGTGCTTCCGCTAGATCCTATGTACATGCGCGTACAAGCATTCTAGATCATGTGTACAAGCATTCTAGATCATGTGTACGTGTGCGTACGTACAAGCATTCTGGCTAGAAGGAATCGCCACCACCCGCTGTATCAGGCATTGTTGTTAGTCTGGACCGCCTCAGCCTTATCCCTTGCGACAGCAGCCTTGTCTCAGGAAGCACTATCCACTCCTCACACGTCCTCTCTCTTAGGCCTCTCGAGCTCGTGCTCTAGAGAAGGTCGTCGAGGTGTCCGTTCATCGTCATTGTGGCAAGAGACCACCGCGAGCACTGTAGATCCGCCTCGTCGCCCTCTTCATCCCTCTTGAAGGAATGGGGTCAGCCGCTACAAATCAATGACATGGTTTTTGTCTTCTCCACCTTCGATTGGCTACCGCCATCGCTCGATCTCCACCGCAGGCGAAATCCTGATGCTTCTTCTGGCCTCCTGGACTACAAGCCTTCCCGAGGCCTACTTCAGTGAGGTTGTCCTCTCATAGTCGTCGTCGGCACCTCGCTATGATGATTTCACTCGACCGCCGCTCGACAAATTTTCAAGTTCCCCTTATAATAGAGTGTTAAACTATGCATCACCCATGATTATGTATTATTAATTGTAATGGATACGTCTCCAACGTATCTATAATTTTTTATGGTTTAATGCTATTATCTTGTCAACTTTGGATGTTTTATATGCATGAATATGCTATTTTATATCTTTTTTGGGACTAACCTATTAACTCAGTGCCAAGTGCAAGTTTCTGTTTTTTCCGTGTTTTTGACCTTTTTCAGAGAAGAATATTAAACGAAGTTCAAATGAAATAAAACTTGTGGGGTGATTTTTTCCATAACAGAAGATACGCACGGGACTTGAGAAACAAGGAAGGAGACCTCGTGGGAGGTCACAAGCCCCTTAGGCGCGCCCTAGGGGGGGCGCCTGGCAGGCTTGTGGGCCCCACGTGCCTCCTTTGCCCTACCTCTTTTGCCTATAAATTCTCTAAAATCCCAAACCAAAGAAGGGAGACACGAAAATACTTTTCCGCCGCCGCAAGCTTCTGTCTCCGCAAGATCCCATCTGATGACCATTTTGGTGCCCTGCCGGAGGGGGATTTGGACACGGAGGGCTTCTTCATCAACACCATTGCCTCTCCGATGATGCGTGAGTAGCTCACCACAGACCTTCGGGTCCATAGCTAGTAGCTAGATGGCTTCTTCTCTCTCTTGGATCTTCAATACAAAGTTCTCCATGATCTTCATGGAGATCTATTCGATGTAACTTTCTTATGAGGTGTGTTTGTCGAGATCTGATGAATTGTGGATTTATGATCAGATTATCTATGAATATTATTTGAGTCTCCTCTGATCTCCTATATGCATGATTTTGTATCCTTGTAATTCTTTTCGAGTTATGGGTTTCGTTTGGCCAACTTGATCTATAATTCTTGCAATGGGAGAAGTGATTGGTTTTGGGTTCATACCGTGCGGTGTCCTCACCCAGTGATAGAAAGGGTAGCGAAGCACGCATCATGTTGTTGCCATCAAGGGTAAAAAGATGGGGTTTATATCATATTGCATGAATTTATCCCTCTACATCATGTTATCTTGCTTAAGGCGTTACTTTGTTTGTTATGAACTCAATACACTAGATGCATGCTGGATAGCGGTCGATGTGTGGAGTAATAGTAGTAGATGCTGAAAGTATAGGTCTACTTGTCTCGGACGTGATGCCTATATGTATGATCATTGCCTTAGATATCGTCATGACTTTGCGTGATTCTATCAATTGGTCGACAGTAATTCGTTCACCCACCGTAATACTTGCTATCATGAGAGAAGCCTCTAGTGAACACTATGGCCCCGGGTCTACTTCACATCCTATATTCAGATCTACAAAATTACTTTGTTGCACTTTTCACCTTCAGATCTCACCTTGTAAATAATCGTGAAGGGATTGACAACCCCTTTTTCACGTTGGGTGGAAGTTTGTTTGTTTTTGCGCACGTACATTGGTGCCTCATCTTGATACTCCTACTCGATTGATACCTTGGTTCTCAAACTGAGGGAAATACTTATCGCTACTGTGCTGCATCACCCTTTCCTCTTCAAAGGAAAAACCAACGCAAGCTCAAAAGGTAGCAAGAAGGATTTCTGGCGCCGTTTCCGGGGAGTATTCAAAGTGAAGCATATCCAAGTAACTATCGCAAACTCATCTCTTGCATTTACATTATTTGCCTTTTGCCTCTCGTTTTCCTCTCCCCCACTTCTAAAAAACAAAAATTAAAAAAATATTTGCCTTTTTCGTTCTTCTTCTGTTCGCCTTTTATTGCTATGTTTGCTTGTGTTGCCATGTGCCTTCTATTTGCTTGCATCTTCGCTTGCTAGAAATCTATTGATATGGATCCTCATCCACTTGCTAATCTTTTCAAAATACCAAATTATGATGAACAATTTGCTAGTGAGTTGAGTGCACTCGACTATCTCTATGGAGTTTTGTTTGAAAATCATGAATCTGAAAATTCTGATGAAGTGTTGAAATAAGAAAATTATAAAGTGGTTCATGATATCTGCTTGAATGAAAAACATGATTGCCATGTTGTTAGTATGAATTCTCTGAATATCTATGATGCTAATGATATGCAAAACCACAAGCTTGGGGATGCTATGCCTGATGAAGATGATATTTTTTGTTTCCCAAGTTTTGGTGATGACCCTTATGCTATAATTGATCATGAAAAGAATGCTTTGTGCGATAGTTATATTGTAAGATTCCTTCATGATGTTACTGAAAATTACTATGAAAGAGTAACATATGCTTTTACATATTGCAATAATAGCAAGCTTCCTCTCTATGTGTTGAACGTTTTGAAGTTATGCTTGTTTTGCCCTCCTATGCTAGTTAATTCTTGTTCTCATAAATTGTTTGCTCACAAAATGCCTATGCATAGGAAGTATGTTAGACTTAGATGTGATTTTCACATGCTTTATGATGCTCTCGTTGTGCTTCAATTCTTGTCTTTTGTGTGAGCATCATTGAATTATCAATGCCTAGCTAAAAGGGCGTTAAAGGATAGCGCTTGTTGGGAGGCAACCCAATAAATAGATTTATTTTTGCTTTTTACTTTCTGTTTTGTTGATTCCACACCATCATGATTCTGTTATTATTGTTTTTTATGTTTTAATTAGTGTTTGTGCCAAGTAGAACCTTTATGATTAGTTTTGGTGATAGTTGTTTAATCATGCTAAAAAAAGGCAGAAACTTTGTGCTCCCGAAATTATTTTTAGTTCCTATCCAGAAAGATATTTTGAGTTGATTCTTTTTGCTACTGATTGATATTAAAATTCCCCTAATTGTCATAATTGTTCAGAATTTTTGGGATAGCAGAGGTATACTAAATATACAGATTGGTCTGTTTTTGATAGATTCTGTTTTTGTTGTGTTGATTACTTATTTTGATGAAACTATGGTTAGAATCGGGGGGTACAAGCCATGGAGAAGTGATAATACAGTAATATAACATAAATATAAATGGAAATCAAGTTTACTAGAGTACCTAAAAAGTTGGTGGTTTGTTTTCTTATGCTAATGATCACAAGTTTCAGTTTAAGTTTTGTGTTGTGAAGTTTTCAAGTTTTGGATGATGCTCTTATGGACAATGGAATAAAGAGTGGAAAGAGCTTAAGCTTGGTGATACCCAAGACATCCCAAGCCAAATCCAAGGAAACCAAAAAGCCTAAGTTTGGTGATGCCCCGGGAGGCATCCCCTCTTTCGTCTTCAATCCATCGGTAACGTTACTTGGAGCTATATTTTTATTCACCACATGATATGTGTTTTGCTTGGAGCGTCGTGTATTATAGGAGTCTTTGCTTTTTGTTTTGTCACAATCATCCTTGATTCACACCTTTTTGAGAGGGACATGCGCTCATCGTGAAATTGTTAGAATACTCAATGAGCTTCACTTATATCTTTTGAGTTAGGCAATTTAGCTCGCATGTGCTTCACTTATATCTTTTGAGCTAGATAATTTTGCTCTAGTGCTTCACTTAAATCTTTGTAGAGCACGACGGTGTCATATTTTGTAGAAATAAAAACTCTCGATCTTCACTTATACCATTTTGAGAGTGCTCTCTCTAAGTAACTTGGTAATTGGCGTGTGCTATGAAATTAGTCCTAAAGATGATAGGCATCCAAAGAGGATATAATAAAAACTTTCATATTCAAGTGCATTGATTAGTAAGAGAAGTTTGATTCCTCACAATTAGTTTTGAGATATGGATATGGTAATATTAGAGTCGTGTTAGTAGGGTGTTGTGAATCTAGAAATACTTGTGTTGAGGTTAGTGATTCTTGTAGCATGCACGTATGGTGAACCGTTATGTTAGGAAGTCGGAGCATAATTGATTTATTGATTGTCATCCTTTGTGTGGCGGTCAGGATCGTGCGGTGGTTAACACCTACCAACCCTTCCCCTAGGAGTATGCGTTTAGCACTTTGTTTCGATTACTAATAAAACTTTCGCAATAAGTATATGAGTTCTTCATGACTAATGTGAGTCCATGGTATAGATGCACCCTCACCTTCCACCACTGCTAGCCTCTCTAGTGCCGCGTAACTTTCGTCGGTGCACAAACCCACCATATACCTTCCTCAAAACAACCACTATACCTACCTACTATGGCATTTGCATAGCCATTCCGAGATATATTGCCATGCAACTTCCACCGTTCCGTCTCATGACATGTGCCATCACTTTCATATTGCCATTACATGATCATAAGATAGCTAGCGAGATGTTTCAACGTCATACGCTAAGCTAGATCGTTGCACATCCCGGTACACTACCGGAGGCATTTCATATAGAGTCATTATTGTTCTAAGTATTGAGTTGTAAGTAAATAAAAGTGTGATGATCATCATTATTAGAGCATTGTCCCATGTGAGGAAAAAAAGAGAGGACAAAGATGCCCACCAAAAAAATGAAATGAAAAAGAACAGAGGCCAAAGAGCCCGAACAAAAAAATGAGAGAAAAAGAGAGAAGGGACAATGCTACTATCTTTTTCCACACGTGTGCTTCAAAATAGCACTTGTCACTTTCACATACTAGTGGGAATTTTCATTATATAACTTGGCTTGTATATTCCAATGATGGGCTTCCTCAAAATTGCCCTAGCTCTTCATGAGCAAGCAAGTTGGGTGCACACCCACTAGTTTTCTTTTTTGAGCTTTCACACACTTATAGCTCTAGTGCATCCGTTGCATGGCAATCCCTACTCATTCACATTGATATATATTGATGGGCATCTCCATAGCCCATTGATACGCCGAGTCGATGTGACCATCTCCTCCTTTTTGCCTCACAACCTCCACCACACTCTATTCCACCTATAGTGTTATATCCATGGCTCACGCTCATGTATTGCGTGAGAGTAAAAAAAGTTTGAGAAATTAAGATTGCGAAAAAAATTACTTGGACAATACCGGGGTTGTGCATGACTTAAACTCGTTGTGTGGGGATGATGGATCATAGCCACACTATATGATTTTGTAGGGATAACTTCCTTTGGCCTTGTTATTTCAAAAGTTCATGATCACTTAGCTAGTATGCTTGAAGTATTATTGTTTTCATGTCTCCAACGTATCTATAATTTTTTATGGTTTCATGCTATAATCTTGTCAACTTTGGATGTTTTATATGCATGAATATGCTATTTTATATCTTTTTTGGGACTAACCTATTAACTCAGAGTCAAGTGCTAGTTTATATTTTTTCGGTGTTTTTGACGTTTTTCAGAGAAGAATATTAAACGGAGTCCAAACGGAATAAAACCCGCGGGGTGATTTTTTTCCACAACAGAAGATACGTAGGGGACTTGAGAACCAAGGCAAGAGACCTCGTGGGAGGTCACAACCCCCTAGGCGCTCCCTAGGGGGGCGCGCCTGGCAGGCTTGTGGGCCCCACGTGCCTACTTTGCCCTACCTCTTTCACATATAAATTCTCTAAAATCCCGAAAGCAAAGAATAGAGCCACGAAAATACTTTTCCGCCGCCGCAAGCTTCTGTCTCCGCAAGATCCCATCTGGGGACCGTTCTGGTGCCCTGCCGGAGGGGGATTCAGACACGGAGGGCTTCTTCATCAACACCATTGCCTCTCTGATGACGCGTGAGTAGTTCACCACAGACCTTCAGGTCCATAGCTAGTAGCTAAATGGCTTCTTCTCTCTCTTGGATCTTCAATAAAAAGTTCTCCATGATCTTCATGGAGATCTATTCGATGTAACTTTCTTTTGCGGTGTGTTTGTCGAGATCCGATGAATTGTGGATTTATGATAAGATTATTTATGATTATTATTTGAGTCTCCTCTGATCTCTTATATGCATGATTTCGTATCCTTGTAATTCTCTTCGAGTTATGGGTTTCGTTTGGCCAACTTGATCTATAATTATTCCAATGGGAGAAGTGCTTGGTTTTGGGTTCATACCGTGCGATGTCCTCACCCAGTGACAGAAAGGGTAGCGAGGCACGCATCATGTTGTTGCCATCAAGGGTAAAAAGATGGGGTTCATATCATATTGCATGAATTTATCCCTCTACATCATGTCATCTTGGTTTAAGGCGTTACTCTGTTCGTCATGAACTCAATACACTAGATGCATGCTGGATAGCGGTCGATATGTGGAGTAATAGTAGTAGATGCAGAAAGTATCGGTCTACTTGTATCGGACGTGATGCCTATATGTATGATCATTGCCTTAGATATCGTCATGACTTTGCGCGATTCTATCAATTGCTCGACAGTAATTCGTTCACCCACCATAATACTTGCTATCATGAGAGAAGCCTCTAGTGAACACTATGGCCCCTGGGTCTACTTCATATCCTATATTCAGATCTACAAAATTACTTTGTTGCACTTTTCACCTTCAGATCTCACCTTGCAAATAATTGTGAAGGGATTGACAACCCCTTTTTCGCGTTGGGTGCAAGTTTGTTTGTTTTTGTGCAGGTACATTGGTGCCTCATCTTGATACTCCTATTGGATTGTTACCTTGGTTCTCAAACTAAGGGAAATACTTATCTCTACTGTGCTGCATCACCCTTTCCTCTTGAAGGGAAAAACCAACGCAAGCTCAAGAGGTAGCAGTAACACATTTCACTAACACATATTTGTATGTTACCATGAAAAAATCTATGTAACACATCTGACCAACACATATTTATATGTTACTATAATTATATCACTACAACACATTTTTAGGCCTTACACAGTAGGTGTTACTGCCTGTCGTTGGACACAAAATGAAGTGTTACAGTAATTTCCCTTGTCACACATTTTTCAATCTCTTACGTGATTGTGTTACATAAAGTCTGTTTTGTTGTAGTGAGATCAAGGCTCACTGAACACACATAAGCTAAATAACAAGAGTCTTACATCCACACATACCGTCTGATACAAATAAAGACCATTACGACCAAGTATTACATAGACAGGGCCAAGAGGACAAACATCAAACACAACTAGCAATAGAAATCTTGAAAGAAAGCATGAACCCATGCCATTTGCCTTGACCCTACAGGAATTCTAACTGGGAAGCACCCTAGTTTGCATGTTCGTCCCCAAAGAACTCTTCATCATATGCATGTTCTTCCATGCATGGCCAATTAAATAACTAGTGGAAAGCCAATGAGTACTTTGAATGTACTCGCAAGCAACCTATGTTAGGAACGAGGTAATAACAATGCATGATATATCACTAGTAGGTAAGTTGCATAAACCTAATTTTAAGTACACTGACATGATCAATATCTTATGAAGGCATGCATCTTCAGGTAACCGATATCCATATGAACAAGTTACAAATATCAATGTAAATAGGGGTAGAACATCTCATGTTCCATCATCATGTCAAGTCATTCGACTTAGCTCAAATATCATATTTCTCACACCCACACACATAGTTTTGTAACAATGGACACAACCCAAGAGGGGTCATCCAACTATCCTTGACCATGGACGTGGCTATTCGAAAAGTTTTACACTTTGTAGAGGATGTACACTTTACCCACAAGACTCGTGTAACATCCTTGTCAATCCACGACTTGCAGTATTTTCCATACCCAACGTAAGTACCCGAACAATTCCTTTCCCATGATGATACTAACAAAGAGTCCACTCGTTGGTGTCATCCCTCGTGGTGTACATCACAAGTATCATCCATGAGGGCACACGACGGTGTGCTCGGTGTTTGTGAAAACATCCCATGGTCGTCCTTTCTGGCGCGACCCCATATCGAGAGTGACTACATCACTCCCACCACTATTAATGCGAGCTATTAGCTAGTACCGACCACAGTAATCAACAAAGCCCCGTCCCATAATGGGTATCGTGGTCCTAGATGTAAGGTTAGAGTAACCGCCGCAACTTAAAACAATCCGTTTTCGAAAATGACACACTCACTTGCCTATGTACACCATTTATTTCTCAAGTGGTCATGTAGCTCGACACAATCTCCCTCGGGCATTAGTGGCACCCAACGGGGTTTTCGAAAAGTCTTTGAAAACATCATTGTTTCCAATACCATGCATAATCCCATCCCATTTGCATAGCAACTACATAACATCCTAAGTACTTCCCACCCGCACAACCCTCATAGGAAGGTAGGGTCATGCTCAGTGCAAGTATCAACGAGGAATTATGGGAGAAAACCCACTAGGTGGTCACCGATTGAACAAGATTCAAATGCAACGAAGTAATGTGCCATATGACATGCACAAAAAAGGTTTCCATACATTGTCAAGGGGTTGCTTGCCTCACTCAACAAAGTCTGCAGGGTATTCAAAGTCTTCTGGCCCAACTCCTTCATCAACAACGCAATATATTTTCACAATAATAACAGGCAAAAATAAGACCACAACAAAACAGGGAAACTATAACGCTGAGAACAATGTTAACTCAATTTTGTAAAATACTAGGGTGACTATTAGTGCTGCAAAATTTCTAATATCTGGTTTTGAAATACGAAAAGTGGTGAAAAGCATTTAAACATGGACTTTTATTATTTAAAACAAGGTTTTAAATATGAACAGTGTATAAAATTTTCTTCAAAAATTGCACAAGTGGCATCATTATATAACCTAGGATATTACAAGAATTTAGAAGGTGGAATTTTTTATTTTGGACCATTATTATTTTTTGTAGAATTTTTGGAATACCTTAGAAAAATAACAGGGAAAAGGATGTGTGCCTTTTGGGCCAGCTGTGGCTAGCCGAGCCGGCCCAGCTAGCGAATCAGGCCCGAGCGAGCCAAGCACACACTCCCGTCAGGGTTCAAACCCGGGCGGTGGGGCCAAGCCGCGCGAGAGAGGGGGAGGTGAGAGAGAGATGGGAGGCCTACGCATGGTCCCCCATGGTGTCTTCGTCAACCTGTAGCACGGGTGGTGGCCGTGTTCACCGACGACGCTCCTAGGCACCACGAGGAATGGCGGATGCAGGGATGGGCTCGGGAGGTCGCTGCTATTCACGTGGAGGTCGAGGGAGCTGCTGACGTGGCCGGAGTCGCCTAGATGAGGAGCTCGCGGTGGAGGAGCTATGGAGGAGCTCGAAGTCAACGGTTCCGACAGCCAAACACAAGGGAGAGGCGTGGGAATGCATCAGAGGAGTGAGGGGGTATAGAGGAAGGAGAAACGAAGCCGGAGGGACTCTCTACATCGAGATCGTCAGTCACCCGAGGCGATCGATCTCAGGAAGCGTGGCGGAGGAAATGGGGTTGCCGCCGCTCGATTAGGAGGTGGGGAGAGGGGTCGGAGGGAAAGAGAGGGCTCGGGAAGCCTTTATATAGCCAGTCCATGGTCCACTGTGGGCGTGACCACCGGAGCTGGCCATAGAGGCGATGGAGGCTACGAGAGGGGGCACGGGCGAGTCTGCGATGCTCGTGGGTGTGGTCTACGACCAAAGGAAGTGGGAGAAAGAGCGGGGATGCATGCGCGTGCAAGGCCATGCATTGGCAGAACGGGGCGGCATTAGCACATGCTGTAGAAGACACTAGAGGGGGAGAGAGGAGAGCGAGGGCTTGGCACAACGCGCGCGTTGAGAGTGTGATCGTATCGCGCGTGGGGGACTCGTGGTCGATGGACACACGAGTTCAAACCTCTGGAGCGTGGTTGAGCAACCCAGAGCATGGTTTTGGCTGGCATGCCAGGGCCTTTGATGTGCCCTAGCACCCTGGCCGTGTCATTTACTGTCTGGAAGCTGCAGGAAGGAGTAAAGAAATAGAATAATTCCTAGGATGCCCATGGATCGACCACAAGTGGGAAAGGGAAAAGATAAATAGGGGGACATGGGCTGTCCAGAGAGGTAAATGGAGAATTTCACCCCTCCATGATTGAGCGGCTGTCCTAGGTGACCTACTAGAGGTGCAAGGGGTACTCGAGATGATGTGGTCAAAAGTTGGGATCAAGGGGAATGGTATAAGAGGTCCAAAGAGTAACTTTTAGATTCTATCAAAAGGTGTTTGATGGAGTTTTGGGCAAGTAAATAGAGTCTACTTTCCATGAGGCTTAACAGGATCAAATTGTGGGAATAATTAAGCTTTATCACAAATTATGAGCTCATTTGAAGAAAGCTACATATGTAAACTTAGTTAACCCTAGAAATCAACAAAATCAGGTTTCTATAGATCTAGTCATGCAAAAATGTTCCCCTAATTCACCACTTGGTGTGGAGGCATTATTTGGTTATTAGAGCATGCCCAAAAGTTTGGGATCAATTGGGAAAACTTCACAATGTAGATTCGCTCAAATTTGATTCTAGACAAAGAGCGTTTTGGAACATTTTGGTGGGCCAAATCAATTTGGATTGAGATGAAACTTGTCAAGATCATCACATATATAATGTATGACTTTCTAGAATTTTTCTGGAATTATCTGAGAATATTTCTTATAAAAATATTTCACAATCTTGAAATAGGCAGAAAGGGTTTTGAGGGGTTTTATCCAATATTTTGAACATGGCCATGTGTTTAGACTCTTATGTATGGAAAATATATGTCAACTCAGTTTCCCTAAATTTTCTCAATTTTTTTAAAGCATTACAATAATTATTTCCTATAAAATACGTTTTCTAGCCTTAGAAAAAGTATTTAAATAAAATAGGAAAATGGCTTTTAAAATAATAATGTTGTGGTTTTGGGAAGTATTTTTGATAATAGGATCCAATTAAAATCTTTGGGGAAAACCATCCATTCTAATTTGAGGACCTGTAGTACAAACCTGAATCCCGGGGCTTTTGGAAAATTAAATTAAAGAAAATATTTTTGGTCAAAATAATATTTAATAAAATTAGTTTTAGGTCCTATACACATTGTATGGTCATTGAGCAATGACTTGGAGAAACAAGTTGAGCCTTGAGAGGAGGAGATTTTTTGTGATGTAAACCCCACACAAGCAAACAAGCAAATAACAATCAATTCAAGCACCACTAAGCACACAAAAGTTTTAATTGGTCCTAAGAGGCAAAATACAGGGTGTGACAGACGGGCTTGGGGGTTGATTAATTATCCACGTGGTGATCAATTCCCTATGCAAATTTTAGTTGTTATTAAGGAAATAGTACCTATGTTGGGCCATGCGAGAAGAGTTTTATCCCAAAAAGAAAATCAAGGGAGTCCCTATAACAACCCCAAACATGTTAGGAGTGCCAAATATGGAACATAACACCGGTACACAAATAACCAGGGCGGAAAAGGTGGAACAAAACACCGAGCAAAAGGCCAAGCCTTCCACCTTTCACCTAGTATATATGTACATTAAATTAAATAGCAATAATATTTTGATATCCCAAGATATCCATGTTATCAATGGAACAACCTGCACCTAGAACTAGCAACTCTATGAGAAGGGTTGAGCAAGCGGTAACATAGCCAAACAATGGTTTGCTGAGATGTGGAGGGGTTAGAGGCTATCAATGGTAATGTTCAGAGGCTTGACATTAAAGTGGTAGGTAACGAGACAAAACGATAGACGCGAGACAACTAGCATAGGAATGATAGTAGTGGCATCCACGGAAATTGTCAACTTTCCTCAGATCCCGCTTGGAAGAAGAAGGAATCCGTGAAGTACACGAACCAACGCAGTCAAACGAATCCTCACACTATGGAGCAGTTTCGCAACTCTATCAAGAAGAAACAATTCAAAAACAAACACTCAACACACGATAAAAACCACACCATATTCATGACATGATGCACAATCAAATATGATGCATGTTCATTTAGTTATGCAAGACATGGCAAAGCACAACAATCAACCTCTACACATTAAGTGAAGCTCAATATGCAACGAGTGGCATATTGATGAAACTCCATATTTGAATTACTTAGTTCACTCCATTTAGGTACACGACAATATTAAATGATATTAAACATGGCAAGAGGTGAAGCATAATGAAACTACACTATCTAGGTATTTTAAATGAGGTCGGAAACAACATATAGCATTTTCGAAACGACCCCATATGTTAATTTCGAAATTGGTCCATAATGAACTAACCATATTTTTTATTTATTAAATAGGAAAATAAAGTGCACCAAGTGATTCTACTCATCATTCTAGGCGATTTACATATATAGAATATTCAGAATGGAGTTGCGGCCTAAAAGATATGGCCAACACGAGATGAATATGCCAAGAACGCAAAATTCATGCAAACAATGCCCACAATCATATTAAATCATGAATGTGACAAGATATTATGAAACTACATGAAATTCTAGGCAAGTCACGTATATGGCATGTTCAAAACGGAGCAACGGTTCAACATTTACAATCAACTCAAGTTCTAGCTATAATCTGTCCAAAATAGCAAAATGGCATTTTTGCACACATCAAAACAACAAGCTACAAAGTCTAAAATGCACAAACAAGACATGGGGCCGTAGTTGACATGATGAACAGTAATTCATCTCACGTGAGAAAAAAAATTAGGAGCATGAATCAATAGGAAATGAGCTCGCAAGATGGCTACTTGAACATAGTTTAAGACTTAGTTAAAACAACGGTTTTTAACGTAGCAGTTTTAACGTAGCAAGAAAAACATATGCTACAGGACTTATAATGCCATGAAAATCTACAGCATGATAGTGGGCATGATGCATACAAATAATTCCATAGGAGCATCATCAACATATGCACAGAGGCATGGCTAGCGTCAACACAACATTGCAATATGAAGAAAACTGATTCTTAGACTTAGTAAAAATAAGAATGTGCAAGAGCAGCAGGTTTTTAACAGATTAACATGTTTGAAATCATAAACAAGTATGATGCAAAACATATATATGGAAACTAATGGAACAATATGATAGACCATAACATGCTTAGCATAACATTCCATGGGTGCAACACCAAAGGAGTTGTAGATCAATGGCAACTCACATGGCAAAACAACAACAAAATATAACAGTTTGACACTTAGAACTATTTTGACATCTCAAAACAACAACATTGAGTAAGCATCTTCACAGGATGAAAACTACAGCTAAACATGAAATTCATGGCATG
Source organism: Hordeum vulgare subsp. vulgare (assembly GCF_904849725.1). Taxonomy (NCBI): domain Eukaryota; kingdom Viridiplantae; phylum Streptophyta; class Magnoliopsida; order Poales; family Poaceae; genus Hordeum; species Hordeum vulgare. Next base: position 261,120,773 of record NC_058519.1, on the reverse strand, counting down.
GCAAACATATTAACCGCAAGTAGACATGGCATATTACAAATTACTTAATTGGTACAAGTTCAAAAGAGGCATGGATTGCTTAATACGAGCTTCGCAAAACTAAACTTAACGCTAAGAGGTTAACATTTTTAACACAAAGGCCACTTGAGAGAATTAAACAAACATGCTATAGATGTTTTACAAAGCAAACACAGGCATGGCATCAGAGTAGACATCACATAGAATAAATCCTGTGAAGGAATCACATGCAAAATACCTACGGTTTTGATGCAACCATCACACAAGTTTAAATAAAATATCAAAAAAATCAGATTACGATGAGATGCAATTTGACAACAGGTTTTATATAATCTGGATTAATCCTAAGATGCATGCAAAGCACAACTAGTAGATCATTTTTAATATAAAGTTTATATAATTCGGAGCTACAATTATTTAGATACGAATTAAACCGTTTTCGCATGACATTTATGCAAATTACATGCAAACAACAAGTTAAACATTTATAACAAGCATGAAAGTGGCATATTGTGAAACTACACAAAATTCTGAACATTTTACATATTTAAATCATTTTAATCTGATGCATGGTTTGAGAATTATTAGATGCACAATCATTTGGGACTTTTCTGCAAATCTGTAATTCAGTGGATAATTGATAAATTCGTTCTGCAAAAAAAGTAACATGGGCCGAATGTGAACAGAATCCTACTAGAGACTAGGCACAAGATAGCAAAATCGCGCATTTGTGCTCGATAGGGGAGTGGCAAGGTTTGATAAGATAGAATGAACTTGAAAATAGGACACAACACTCCGGTTAAATGGATAAGCAAGGAAGTAACACAATCTTAACAAAAATGAGATGATGGGTCGAAGAGGGAAACCTCCAGAAAAAGAGAATGATCAAAACACATTAAGGTTGAAAAGGATAAGATTATGACGTTCCAAGGTTTAGATGAAGCTTTGCGGCGATATACTTGGCAAAACTTGGAACTTCGAAAAAGAAAAGATGAACAACTTAGGGTGTGTTTGGTTGTTGTCATGGAGAGGAATGTCACGGGTCGAACCCGTTCCCATGCCACGTTCCAGCGTTTGGTTTAGCAAGCAGAACAGAACCCACTCATTCCACTTTTGGGAATATTCCATCTAGATCCGGAATGTGCCAATACCACCAAATTGACGGAATCACGCGGAACCATTCTCTCCCTCGACCGACTCCTTCCTCTTGTCCTGCACAGCAGCACAGGTGCACCGTCGGCCTCTCCCTCCCTTCCCTGCGCCGCCGGCGTCTTCCTCCCTTCTTCCCTGCGCCGTCGGCCCTCTTCCTCCCTCCATTCCCTGCGTCGCCGGCCCACTTCCTCCCTCCCTCCCTCTGCCGCACCGCCGTAAACCTCGAACTGCTGCTCCGTCGTGCTGTGCCGCCATTCCGGCGCCACCTCTCCCTCTCCGGCGCCGCCTCTCCCCCTCCGGCGCACCTCTCCCTCTCCGGTGCCGCCGCTCACGCGCCGCCTCTCCCCCTCCGACGTCGCCTCTCCCTCTCCGGCGCCGCCTCTCCCATTCCGGCGCCGCCTCTCCCCTTCCGGCGTCGCCTCTCCCCCTCCGGCGCCGCCTCTCCCCCTCCGGCGCCGCCTCTCCCTCTCCGGCGTCGATGCAGATCTCCGTGGGCTGAAGGTGGATCACCACAGGCATATCTCCGTGGACTGAAATGGAGCCGTTCCACTACACCTAATTGCCAACCAAACATAGGAACGGAATCAACCCATTCCAGTGGAACGGAATGTCATGGAACGATGGCATTCCATTCTACTTCGTTCTTCAACCAAACACACCCTTAGAGTCGACAATTAGACATCATGAAAAACTCTGGAAAGGAATTGAAATCACCTTGATAAACAAGAATAAGAATTATGTTATGCTTATCGTTCATCAAGTTAAATTCATGACAAGCAAGAGATTTGGCATACGACTTATTCCTCTTGAAAAAGTTGAAGAGAAAAGGCACGAACTTGAAGAAATATTGGATGAAACATTGGTTACAATTTGAAACAAAAGGGGGAATGCTACAAATGAATGGAAATACATATGAACAAAGAGATCATGGTCCGCTTAGCAGAAAACTTCAAAAATGCACCAGAATATCTCAGATTTGAATGAAGAGACAAAAATTGAGAAGAATTTGAGAACGAAAGCAGAAAGCTGAGAACAAAGAAATCTTGTGAAATGATGGCCTTCAAAGTGTCTAGAAATTAACAAAACACTGAAATGCTCTGCATTGATATGGAAGGAAATACTCAGGATCAAAAATGATTTGAGTGGATAGCAGGAATCTAAAACCATGAATCTCTCAGAGAAAGATAAGATTTAAGAGAAACTCTTCTTTGGCCTTAAAAATTGAGAATGATGGCTAGACACATTATCAAGAATTACTAAGACACTCCGGAACAATGAATAAGGTAAGGTTGGCCAATGATAAAAATGATTTTAAACCAATCTTGGAGAAGGATGTGATTGATGAGATTCATTCTTACATCACAATGAAAGAATCCGAGGATATCTCCGGAAAAGATTATAAGAGCTAGGTAAGATAATGGGATAAACCTGTGAGTTATGGGCCCACTCAAATCAAAACACCGACAAAATGATTGCTTAGGAAGAGAGATAGTATTGGTACAAATGATAACTTGATGAGGTGAGACCCTCAAAATAATTCAAGAGGATATGAATGGAAATTTAAGTCTTCTGATATATGTTACCACTCTGGATAGAACAAAGAGAGATGACTAAACAAGAGAGGTTTGGATACGAATTTCCAACATGGAAAATCATTTAATGAATGGAAAAGATATGATGAACATGGAGAGTAAAAATTGAATCCACCGGAGAAGAAAATGAGTGAGAAGAACAGCTAACTTGAAACTCCTAAGAATCTTCACAATGAATTACCAGATACAATAGGGAAGAAAATGTAGTGAAATGTAACGTCTAAGATGCTGCTCTTTCCTTATTTGGGGAAGAGGCCTCAAAAGGGGAAAGGGGCGGATCTAAGCATTTCACAAGAATGGTAAACATTGCAATACATACAAGAGGGATGAGTATAAGATTTGGCTTACACTCGCCACAAGTTAAGTTACAAGATACACACAACATTTATTCAAATCATTTAGAAGGCAGGTTCCGACTACGGATAAGATAAATGACAAAAGAAATGTTCCCGCCTCACTAGGACCACGATCACGACCAAGGATCTCTAGTAATCGGATACGTCACGTACAGCCAGCCACTTTCCTCGTCAAACTCCCACTTCAGCTGTGTATCCTCGGAAGCATCTATATCTAGAGTACCTGTACCTGTGGGTGGTTGTAGTAATCTGTGAGCTACAAGGACTCAACAATCTCATCACCATGGCAGCGAATCTGACTAAGTAATTGGGTAAGGTCGGGGTATGTGTTTGAGTTTGCAGCAACCTAAGCATTTATGGTGGCTAACTTACGTTGAACAAGAATTAAAGGTATGGTGGTCTACGCATGACGTTCTTTAACTAAGAATAATCACTAAGTGATCCTGAACACCTACTTACGTCAGTCATAACCCCACCGTGTTATTGATCAGAGGGAACTCTGAAGGAAACAGTCACGGTTATGTACACAGTTGGCATGTTTTAATTAAGTTACTTCAAGTTTTCTAGAACCGGATGTTAACAAAGTTTCCATATTTGCCACATAACCGCAGGAATGGCTTTCCGAATGATTTCACCCTGTAGGGGTACTCCAACTAATCCATCACAAATTACCACAGGCCGCATAGAAATCCTTGATCACGAAACTTGCGATCTCGTCAGACCCCTTAGTGGAAAACCACAACTCTGAGAAAGTCTCAAAATCTCACTGGAATCCCGATGCACAAGATATATCGTTAAGGTAAGACAAGTCTAGCAAGACCACCCGACGTGTTGACGAACCCGATAAGAGCCGCGTATCTCGTTCTCATGATACGACGGATGAGCACTACGTACAGTGGCCGTATAGAAATCCCCGAATTGCCCCTGGTGGCCCCGCAAGTGGATCTAGTTTGGACCAACACTCATGAGGAGCATTGTCCCGGGTTGTTGATTAAGTTCCTCGGAGTAGCTATTCCCTATGATTTTTATTAAGTTGTTAGCAAATTTAACACCAAAGTTGGGTCTTGCCAGACAAGCCTTAATAATAAACGATTTACCAAGGGGGTCCCCATAACAACCCCGAACGTGTTAGGAGCGTTTAGTTATGGAATAAAACACCGATAGCCGAAACTAAGGCGGCAAAATCGGAACAAATTACCTAACAAAAGGCCAGGCCTTTTACCAAGTATATTGGTGCATTAATTAAATAGCATTTAAATAAGATGATAACCAAATTGCCCATGTTATCACATGGACCAGCTTGCACCTGCAACTAGCAATTCTATCAAGTGGTTGAGCAAGCGATATCTTAGCCAAAAATATTTGGTAGGAGGGGAAGGCTTAGAGGTTTCATGGAAATGTCTGGAGACTTAATATCAGGTTGTAGGAAGCGGCGACTAACGATGGAAACGATTCAACTAGGCATAACAAAGCTAGAAACGATGCCAAGGTCACGATCATCTTGCCTGTGAGATCTTCAGACTGGAACTGCTCTTGAACTTCCTGAACGTACTCAACATAATCCTCGAACTCATTCTTAGATCCCGATTCTACCCAAAAGAAATGAACAACCAATAAACACGAGCGAGTGACAATGCTACAAGCAATATGATGCATGTGTGGCATGAAAGGAAGCATGACATTTCTACACTAGTCATCTTTCATGCATTACTTGAGTTATTACTATTCTAGACAGAACCTCTAGTTAACTTATTTAGACATGCATGATCATGGACGTAATGTATTCAACACGCGAAGACAGTACAAAAACATATAAAGAACGTTGAGAACCGAGTTACGTAGCTCCCGAAAACTACAAAACAAGATACGAGGGACTACAGAGACATGACAACAAAATACCAGTAGCTATGGGCATCCACTTGGCATTCCAAGGTCACCACTGGAATAAGCATAAAATTCTAGGTGGAATAGAGCTAAATAACACAAAAATCCATCAAGCATAGCTCACACAAAGCCCAAAACAATATCCCACACAATCTCTCCACTAATAGCATATTACCACTTTACTCACATAAATTAAAGTATCTACAGCCAATACTAAGGCATGAAATTCGATAGGGCTGTAGAGAAACAAAAATTCAAGAAACCACTAGTTCATTTCTTGGGCCAAAACCCCATAGAAAACTTAATAGGAATAAATCTACATGGCATGAAAATAATAGCACAAACTCAGACTTAGTGAAAATCTCAGATTTTCACTTTCTGCCATTTTCAACAAAGTGGCAACTTTGACAGGGAAATAAAATACGATGCAAAGTCCTATGAACAAACTAGAGGCATCAAGATGTATAGGGGTTCAACCACTACATTTCATGCCATTGGTGCAACCATCAAAGGTCAACACATTCATGGAAACCATGCTCACAAGAGGGGAAGAAACTAATGGTTCCAACACTTAGAAATATTTCTAGCTACCCGAACAACAATGTTTTCACCCCTTTAAAACAGAAAAGGAACCACTAATTCATAAGAGTAACATGCTAGACAAAAATACCACGCCCTAGTAAACATAAAAAAGCTAGAACTTTCATGGTGGTACATACTTCATAGCATGCACATAAATAATACTACAAAAATAACAAAATGCCACCTCATCGCAAAATGACATATTTTCCAACTTGCTCAAAAGTAAAATCTAATGCCACCATTGGATTTCTTGGATTTTTCTACCCCAAATCCATATATCACACTCATATACTTGCATGTATAAATCTGCTACAAATCATAAAAGAACAATCCCTAAGAATCCAACAAAACTTAAAAGTCACATCACGTCCGATTTGGTATATTCCAAATATGGCATATTCCACTTATGGACTTATTCCAAAAATGGAATTAACACACAAACAGAATAAAGATAAAAAAATCTAATTGACAAGGGGCCCCACTGGTCATAGGCACGAGGGGCCCTAGTGCATGACACGTGGGCCTTGTGGCCAACTACAGCAAGCATCAGAAAAATGCATCAGAAAAAATAGCATAAGAGAAGTGGGGGTAGAACCCTGCACCTGTCTGATCCCCACACTAGCCAATACCATTGGGATAAGCCCAGTTAGCTAAACTAACACGGAAAGGAAGCGACAAAAACTACCTATGTAGGCTAGTGCAACGGAGGGAAAAAAATCCTTGACCTATTAGGTACTGCCCTAATAGGGGAGCCAAACAAGGAAAACAGGCAGTACGCTACTAGCACTCAAAGGAAAACCGAAATTAAAAGGAGGGCGCGGGGTATCGAACCCTCGACCTCGTGGTCATTGCGCTGCGCTCGAACAAGAAGGCAAGGTGTGGTGGATCTGTCCAAGGAGGGGTCCACCCTAGACGATATGCAAAAAGGGGCGCCTTCTCTATTTAACATAGAGGCGCGGGCAACGAACTGTCGGTGCACTCGCGTTCACACACACGCCGACGGCTACGCGGGCTCTACAACTACGGCTACGCGCTATGCTACGCTACACTGGAACACATAGCATCTACTCTACGCATGCATGCATGCATGCAGCTATGCACGCGCGTGCAACCCCGTGGCTCCGCTACGCGGCCACCGATGCAACTCCGGCTGCAATGCCACGCTAGCGCGCGCGACGGCTACGGACAGAGAGGGAAAGCGGACGAGTAGCGCTCACCCAGGGTGCAGAGGAGAAGGGCTCCGACGATGGAGAGGAACAGTGCGTCGACGTTGAGCTGTTGCAGAAGAGGTCGCTAGAGGTGAGGAAAGTCGGACATCGAGGTGGTCAACCTTGGTGTCTGATCTTCGCGGGAATGGATCTCCCTTGGCATCCGCGTCCTCCTGGTACAGTCGGGGAAGAAGAGGGGCGACGCTACGCCGGCAATGAGCTGGAGTAGGGGCTGTCCATGGCGATGGTGGTGGTGCTCGGGGGCTCGCCTCGATGGTGCTAGGTGGGAGAGGAGGAGGGAAATGGCAAGACTAGGGTTAGGGAGGCTGTTTTGTTGCATATAAGGCTTGACACACGACCTCTTGGCCATCTCATCGAAGCAAAGATGGATCGGCGGTGGTTATGGAGGTCGTATAGGGGATGACGTCGAAAGGAGGAAGAGAGGGTCGCGTTGGTGGGCTCTGGGCCGGAAGCAACATGACATGGGCTTGGTTACTCTCCCTCTCCGCGTCAAACGTTTTGCAAAAAAAATGAAAGGGTGTTTTGAATAATTACACAGGCTAAAATAAAAAGGGTTTTGATAAGACAAAAATATCTTTGGTCTTCTAAAATTTTGCCACTATTTATAAAAATAAGTAGGGCATTTTAGAAGAACAAAAATATTTTTCTCTTATTTAAAAATGGGGCTCTGTTTTCTTTAAAACTAAAAAGGAAATAAATCCAAACAAGAGGGTGTTGCACTCCACAATTAATAAGAAGATTTTTAGAAGGGGAACATCTTTATTGGGGCAAAAACTATAACTTATAAATCTGCCTCTTATATCATTGGAAAGGAGGGAGTTTTGAAACTATGGTGCAACAAGGGGTTTTAAGGTGGATCTTGCTGCAACCAACCACATTGCAAACACCCAGGCATCTCCACACATAGCACTCACACTTCATACCAAGGTCCAACACAAGCAACATAAGACAAGAACAAAATGAAATGATGCTATGCATGATGCCATGATGCCATGATGCACAACAGGTGAAGCCAAACATAAACTCTTTATTCAAATCCAACATGCCACAGTAGGAAGGTTTCCATACAAGGAAATATATTACAAGAGGGGGGAGGTATTTCATTGAGGCTGTTAAAACTCTCCCACACTACCAGAAGATCTCCACCTGAGATCTAGGACTAGAAGAACTCTGGTTACTCGGAGCATATGAGGTCCTCACGTTCCCAAGTGGCATCTTTGTCAGAATGATGTGACCATTGAACTTTGAGGAACTTGATTGACTTATTGTGGGTCTTGCGCTCAGTCTCTGCAAGAATTGCTATATGATGCTCCTGGTAGGACAGGTCGGGATGGAGATCAATATACTGGAGATCAACTATGCGCTCGTGTGTCTTCAAGCATCTCCGGAGCGGAGAGACGTGAAACACATCATGCACATTGGAGAAATTGGATGGAAGCTCTAACTGATATGCAAGATCACCTCTCTTGCCAACAACTTTGAAAGGACCAACAAAGCGAGGAGCAAGCTTTCCTTTGATGCCGAAGCACTAAGTTCCCTTCATGGGAGACACTTTGAGATACGCAAAATCATCGAGCTAAAAAGTCATGTCATGATGTTTGCTATCGTAGTAGCTCTTCTGACGGGACTAAGCTGCTTTTAGATTATCTCGAATGACACGACACATTTCTTCTGCTTCAACTATCATGTCGTTCCCAAGAATCTGACGCTCACCAGTCTCAGACCAATTGAGCGGGGTACGACACTTCCTGCCATATAGAATCTCGAATGAAGCCTTGCCTGAGCTTCTTGAAAGATGTTGTTGGATGAGAACTCAACAAACGGGAGGCAATATTCCCACTTCATACCAAAAGAAATCACACACGCTATGAGCATATCTTCAAGGATTTGATTAACTCTCTCAACTTGACCACTTGTGTGACGATGGAAAGTTGTACTGAAACAGATCTTAGTATCCATCGCAGTCTGAAAGGAATCCCAGAACTTGGAAGAAAAGATGCTTCCATGATCTGATGAAATGGTCATAGGAATACCATGCAAAGATACTATCCTTGACGTATATAGCTCTGCAAACCGAGATGCCGAGATAGATTCTTTGACCGGAAGGAAATCAGCAACTTCGGTCAACTTGTCGATGACGAGTAAGATGGCATCATTGCCTCTCTTGGACTTGCAAAATCCAGTGACAAAATCCATTTCCAGATGATCGAATTTCCACTTGGGTATGGGCAAGGGATGAAGGAGGCTTGTTGGACGTTGATGCTCCGCCTTCACTCTGCGACACCCATGACACTCGTTCACGAGCTGAGCAATTTCACGTTTCATGCGAGTCCACCAGAAGGTCTACTTTATATCTTGATAAATTTTGGAGCTTCTTGGATGTATCGAGAGGAGGGAGTTATGGGATTCATCCATAATAACTTTCCTGAGCTCTGCCATCGAAGAACAAGGTATCTCTGTCATCAAGGTGGTCCTCGAAGAACAAGGTATCTCGCGTGCACACACACGCCTGCAGCTACGCGGGCTCTACCACTACGTCTACACACTACGCTATGCTACACTGGAACATACAACATCTACGCTATGCATGCACGCATGCATGCAGCTGTGCACACGCGTGCAACCGAGCGGCTCCGCTACTTGGCCACCGGTGCAATTCCGACTGCAATGCCATGCTAGCGCGCGCGGCGGCTATGGACAGATAGGGGAAGCAAAGGAGGCGCGCTCACCCAGGGTGCAGAGGAGAAGGGCTCCCGTGATGGAGAGGAGCGGTGTGTCGATGTCGAGCTACTGCAGAATAGGTTGCCAGGGTGAAGAAGAGCCGGTCGTCATGGACGTCGAGGTTGTCGACCTTGGCGTCGGATCTTCGCGGGAATGGAACTCCCTTGGCGTCCGCGTCCTCCTAGTGCAGTCGGGGAAGAAGAGGGGCGACGCTACACCGGCGACGAGCTAGAGCAGGGGCTGTCCATTGCGAGGCTGGTGGTGCTCAGGGGCTCGCCCCGATGGTGCTAGGTGGGAGAGGAGGAGGGAAATGGCGAGGCTAGGGTTAGGGAGGCCGCGGTGCTGCATATAAGGCTCGAGACACGACATCTTGGCCGTCTCATCGAAGCAAAGATGGATCTACGGTGGCTACGGAGGTCGTACAGGGGCTGACGTCGAAAGGAGGAAGAGAGGGTCACGCTGGTGGGCTTTGAGCTGAAAGCAACATGACATGGGCCTGGTTACTCTCCCTCTGTGCGTCAAACGTTTTGCAAAAAAAAAATGACACGGGCTTTTGAATAATTACGGAGGCTAAAAGAAAAACGGTGTTGATAAGATAAAAAAATATGTTTCGTCTTCTAAAATCTTGCCACTATTTACAAAAATAAGTAGGGCATTTTAGAGGAGAAAAAATAAATTCCTCTTATTTAGAAATGGGGCTCTCTTTTAATTAAAACCAAAAGGGAAATAAATCCAAACAAGAGGGTGTTGCACTTCACAATTAATAAGAGGATTTTTAGAAGGGGAGGAACATCTTTATTGGGGAAAAACAGTAACTTATAAATGTGCCTCTAATATAATTGGAAAGGAGGGAGTTTTGGAACTATGGTGCAACAAGGGGTTTTGAGGTGGATTTTGTTGCACCCAACCACATCGCAAACACCATGGCACATCCACACATAGCACTCAAACTTCATACCAAGGTGCAACACAAGCAACACAAGACAAGAACAAAATGAAATGATGCTATGCATGATGCCATAATGCACAAGAGATGAAGACAAACTTAAATTCTTTATTCAAATCCAGCATGCCACCATAGGAAGGTTGCCATGCAAGGAAAGATATTACAAGAATGGGAAGGTATTGCATTGGGTCTGTTACACGAAAGCATCACATGAATTAAAATGGAAGAAAATTTACTCGTTGAAGAAAAAGGGCGGGAGGGTGGGATAATATAAAATAAACTTAGATACATGAAAAGAGCTCTAGAAAGAAATATAAGGATTGATCTTGCAAACATTAGAAAAGACTGAAATATCTTGAAGAGAAGTACACCGATTGGAAAAGAATTGACATGACAATTTGGTTGAGAAAAAGGATTAGTAATCCCGTCGAAATATGAGAACACCACTTAGAAAAGATATGAAATCACGATTTGACATCGAAGCCACTCGAATTACCATATTCCAACAAAACAAAGGATGAGGCTCGCAAAAAAAGCCAAAAACAAATACATAATCCATTTTGCATTCGTTGCCAAGATAATCCTAGGAAACAACTTGAATTCGCACGTGAGAACTCCCAAAATATTCCGGTTATGCAACTAAGTCCACAAATACAAGGAGGAAAACCTCACACAACTACTAACATGATACTACGCTCCAAAGTAACACATCCACCAGCACATAAACAAAGGTCTCGGAAACTCATCTACTTCAGACCCTCGTAATAACAATGATACTAAACGTGGTAGTACATCTGGATGCTCTCCCTAGTAATGGGTGACGCAAAACTCCTCTCGCCACAAATAGTATTGACGCAATTTCAAACATCCTCGTCCTGAGATACTAAGGAAACTGAACGGTAACAATGTGTCAAGAACCCCCTAGAGCACTACTCCCCAAAAACAGGAGGCACCAAGTATAGAAGTACATCGCATCGACATCATAGAGGTTCCAAAATACCCGAGTGATTCTAAAAAATTGAGTAAGCAGAAGGGTCAAATTAAAATTCCTATGTCATGATTCCTGAGAAAAAATAGAAGAGGAGTAAAAACAATACTACCCTCCGATATATGATCGATGAAGAAGAAGAACTCCAAATCAAACAAGCATCGCTCTCACATCAAAGCATCACTTAACATGTGCATGCAACTATTGTTGTAGTAATTTGTGAGCCACTTGGACTAAAAAATCTCATTTCCAGGCGTATCAAGACTAGCAAAACTTCATGGGTGAGATATGGTTAAGTGGTGAGGCTACAACAAGCTCTAAGCATTTCTTTGAGTGGCTAACTTACAAGTACAAGAATAAGATGAGTGATCTACGCATAAAAGAACATGAACTATTAATGATCAAAAAGTGATCCTGAACACCTACTTACCTGTCAAACATAACCCCACCATGTTCTTGGTTCAAACCTCAGAAACACAGACAATCATGGTTACACACACGATTTGTATTTTATGTGATTTTACATCAGGTCTGCTATGTCCGGGTGTTAAACAAATTTCCAGGTTGTCACCTAACCGTTGGCACGACTCTTAGAACGATTTAACCCTATAGGGGTGCTCCAACTCATCCATCACAAACTAGCTACAAGGCGCTCTCAAAAACCTCAACCTCGAGATGTCCCAAGGTATCCTTGAAATCCGAGTGCACAAGACATTCAAGAAAGGTAAAACAAATCCAGCAAGGCCTCCCGGTGCGCTAGATACGCATATAGAGCCATGTTCTCTCTATCTATGCAAAGTGAGCGAGTTAGATAACGCCTCGAGTTGCCCCGAGGTAGCACCACCGACTGCTAGGTAGGTGGACCAACACTCATGAGGAGCACTGACCCGAGAGCGGGGTGTGACATCCCCGGATTAGGCTACAATAATCACATACTAATGGTGCCACGTTATCAATATTAACTTGGCCAAATTGCCACTTGATAAAAATCAAAGCCATTTTCAACTTTAAAAATAAAGTCAAGTTGTTATCACTTCGAACATAAAAACCAAAATGTTCCTAATGTTTGAAATAAGACATAGTTAACTATGGTGGAGAAACCTTCATTTTATAAAATATTTAAGTGCCTTCAAAGCATTTAAAATAGTACCAAAGGCATTATTAATTACTTTTCTAGGTTATGAAAAATTCGAAGTACTTCAAATATCCCTCAAACATTTCATGACAGTGTCTAGAATTTCCATGTAATTAATGGTCGAAGTGCCATATTTTACAAATCATTTGATTTAATAATCATAGCAAAACAGAAAACAAATAAAAAGAGAAAACAAAAGAGGAAACATGCGCTGTGCACTCGGCTCTAGTGCTACAGTGCACCGCAGCCCAGTCCACGAGCAGCCTTTCCCCTACCTCACCCTACAGGAGGCAGGGGTGAACCGTGGCAATCATCGAGCCGCCATGGCCATGGATGGCCTCCACGTCCTCCCCCGTGGCCTATAATTACATCCAACCGAAATCCTAGCCCTCACTCGTCTGATCCCCTCTCGTTCCCCATCGAGGCCCCTCCCCTCTGGCTCGAATTCGAGCTCGCGAGCTCACTCGGTCACCGCTGACTCGCCCTTGTTGACGCGTCCAACGGCCTCTCCGGCGTGCGGGAGCACTCCCTGGAGTTTCGCCGCGTTCGTCCGCATCCATTCCGAGCCTTAGAGCAGGGCGAGGAGCTATGTTCTTCGTCCAGCCGTCATCATCTCGCCGTCGCTGCCGTCTTTCCGATCCACCCTGCGCCTCCCCAAGCACGTCACCAGAACCACGGTGAGCTCCTCTACCGATTCCCCCTCGTCCCCTTCGATTCGTCCCCGTTTGTCGCCGTCCTCGAGGTCGGCCGTACTCGTCCTTTCCCGCATCCATGGTGCACGCGCGAGCCTGCTCTTGGCCATGTCCTCCCTCGCGCCCCTGGCCGCGCCTGGCCGCGTCCGACTACGCGCCCGCTGCCCCCGTTCTGAGCTGCTCCTCATAGCCTGCAACTGTTGTTACTACTTGCAGCTGCTGCTCAATTTATTGCTGCTGTTGCTGCATGTGTTGTTGATGCTGCTGCATTGCCGGCCAAATCCGTCCTTGCTGGACGCCTCCGCTTGGCCACCACTGTGTGTCGTCATCGCCACCGACGCTGCTTTCCCTCACCGGCCCGCGCGGCCTTCTGGCCACAGCCACCCGCACCCCGAGCGTCGTGCGTTCCCATCCTCTAGCCCCGTGGGGTTGAGGGCTAATCCCCTCCCACTAACTCTAACCCGCCCCCCATGACAGGTGGGGCCCCCCACTAAAAACTGTTAAAAATCATAAGTATATAAAAATATTTATTTAATTAGAGTATGAGTTAATTACCCTAATTAATTTTAAGTTAGTCATCAGCATATGACAAGGGGACCCACCCCTATTGACCAGTCAACTTTGAGTGGTCCACTAGGACCCGCTCGACCCACATGTCAACCCTTGTTGCACCTCTGGGTGCACTGCACCGAGTGCACCCAATATTTTTAGCATTTATTTTTCAGTTAATAATAAATCCAGAATTACAAAATATTATTAAATCTTTGGCAATTCATAGAAAATAAACCATAAGTCGGATGAAAATATTTTATACATGAAAGTTGTTGAGAAAAATCCCACGAATCCGAATACGCAATCCGTCCGTCTATGGTATGCTCCTAGCATAGCGAACATGGAACTTTTCCATTTGTTTCGCTTGATCGGTAGTAGCGGGAGATCCGAGAAATATCGTCAGATATTTTCCCGATCCGTCTATAACGTTTAGTGTTGCTTAGTGCATGATACGTCCATTTTGCATCATGCTTTTATGTTGATATTTATCGCTTTATGGGCTGTTATTACACTTCACGGTACAATACTTATGCATTTTGTCTGTTATTTTATAAGGTTTACATGAAGAGGGAGAATGCGGACAGCTGAAATTCTGGTCTGAAAAGGAGAAAGTTTGAGATACCTATTCTGCGCAACTCCAAAAGCCGTGAAAATCAACGGAGAATTATTTTGGGTTTTATGAAAAATAGTGGGTGGAAGAAGTATCAGAGAGGAGCCACCAGGAGGCCACAAGCCTGCCAGGCCCGGCCTACCCCCTGGCCGGGCCTGGGTGGCTTGTGGGCCCCCTATTGCCCCTCCGGCGCTCATCTTTTGCTATATGGAGGGTTTCGTCCCAGAAAATATCATAAGGAAGCTTTCGGGAGGAGCCGCCGCCGCCATGAGGCGGAACTTGAGCAGAACCAATCTAGAGCTCCGACAGGGCTGTCCTACCGGGGAAATTTCCCTCCCGGAGAGGGAAATTGTCGTCATCGTCATCACCAACACTCCTCTCATCGGAGGGGACTCGTCACCATCAACATCTTCATCAGCACCATCTCCTCTCCAAACCCTAGTTCATCTCTTGTAACCAATCTCCGTCTCGCGACTCCGATTGATACTTGTAAGGTTGCTAGTAGTGTTAATTACTCTTTGTAGTTGATGCTAGTTGGATTACTCGGTGGAAGATTATATGTTCAGATCTTTGATGCTACTCATTACCTCTCTGGTCATGAATATAATTATGCTTTGTGAGTATTCACTTTTGTTTCCGAGGACATGGGATAAGTCTTGCTATAAGTAGTCATGTGAATTTGGTATTCGTTCGATATTTTGATGTGTTGTATGTTGTTCTTCCTCTAGTGGTGTTGTGTGAACGTCGACTACATAACACTTCACCATTATTTGGGCCTACAGGAAGGCATTGAAAAGTAATAAGTAGATTATGGGTTGCTAGAGTGACAGAAGCTTAAACCCTAGTTTATGCGTTGCTTCGTAAGAGGCTGATTTGGATCCACTAGTTTAATGCTATGGCCAAACTTGTCTTAATTCTTCTTTCGTAGTTGCAGACACTTGCGAGAGGGGTTAATCATAAGTGGGATGATTGTCAAAGTAGCGAACGCGAATCATATGAGCATGATGAAAACTAGCTTGACAGAGATTCCCATGTGTCCTCGGGAGCGCTTTACCTCCTATAAGAGTTTGTCTAGGCTTGTCCCTTGCTACAAAAGGGATTGGGCCATCTTGCTGCACCTTTGTTACTATTGCTACTTGCTACTTACTACTTGCTACGAATCATCTTATCACACTACTATCTGTTACCGATAATTTCAGTGCTTGCAGAGAATACCTTGTTGAAAACCACTTGTCAGTTTCTTTTGCTCCTCGTTGGGTTCGACACTCTTACTTATCGAAAGGACTACGATAGATCCCCTACACTTGTGGGTCATCAAGACTCTTTTCTGGTGCCGTTGCCGGGGAGTGAAGCGCCTTTGGTAAGTGGAATTTGGTAAGGAAACATTTATGTAGTGTGCTGAAATTTATTGCCACTTGTCACTATGGAAACTAATCCTTTCAGGAACTTGTTCGGGGTATCTTCACCTCGAACGGAAGCACAAGGAGTTGCTCCTCAACCTGTTGCACCTACTGAAAATATTTTTTATGAAATTCCTTCGGGTATGTTAGAGAAACTGTTGGCTAATCCTTTTACACGAGATGGAACATCACATCCCGACTTGCATCTAATCCATGTAGATGAAGTTTGTGGTTTATTTAAGCTTGCAGGTTTGCCCGAGGATGAGGTCAAGAAGAAGGTATTTCCCTTATCTTTGGGGCATAAGGCATTGACATGGTATAGGCTATGTGATGATACTGGATCATGGAACTACAACCGATTGAAATTGGAATTTCATCAAATGTTTTATCCTATGCATCTAGTACATCGTGATCGGAATTATATTTATAATTTTTGGCTTCATGATAGAGAAAGCATCGCTCAAGATTGGGTGAGTCTTAATTAAATGTTATATTCATGCCCCAACCATGATCTCTCGAGAGAAATTATTATTCAGAACTTCTATGCTCGGCTTTCTCATGATAATCGCACCATGTTGGACACTTCTTGTACCGGTTCTTTTATGAAGAGAGATATTGACTTCAAACGGAATTTATTGGAAAGAACTAAACGCAACTCTGAAGATTGGGAGTTTGATGGAGGTAAGGAGTCAGGTATGAATCTCAAGTTTGATTGCGTGAAATCCTTTGTCGAAACAAATACTTTTTGTGATTTTAGCGCCAAATATGGACTAGACTCTGAGATAGTAGCTTCATTGTGTGAATCGTTTGCTGCTCATATTGATCTCCCTAAAGAGAAGTGGTTTAAATATCATCCTCCCTTAGAAGTAAATATAGTTAAACCCAACCCAGTTGAAGAGGAAGTCATTGCTTATAATGATCCTATTGTTCCTAGTGCTTACATTAAGAAACCACCTTTCCCTGTTAGAATAAATGATCATTCTAAAGCTTCAACTGTGATACGTAGGGGCTACATTAGAACACCTACACCCCCCTAAGCAAATTAGAGTTGAACCTATCATTGCTATTATCAAAGATCTCCTGTTCGACAATATTGATGGGCATGATATTCACTTCTGTGAAGATGCTGCTAAAATTGCTAAACCTCATACTAGACACAAACATAGGCCTGTTGTTGGCATGCCTGTTGTTTCTGTTAAGATAGGAGATCATTGTTATCATGGTTTATGTGACGTGGGTGCTAGTGTTCGTGCAATGCCTCAATCTTTATATAATGAAATTAAAGACGAGATTGCACCTGTCGAGATGGAACCTATTGATGTCATTATTCAGCTGGCCAATAGAGATACTATCTACCCTTTGGGAATTGTTAGAGATGTTGAAGTCTTGTGTGGTAAAACTAAGTATCCTGCTGATTTTCTCGTCCTTGCTACCACACAAGATAGCTTTTGTCCCATCATATTTGGCAGACCTTTCCTCAACACTGTCAATGCTCATATTAACTCTGAGAAGCAAACTGTCACTGTTGGCTTCGAAGGTGTGTCACATGAGTTCAACTTCTCCAAGTTTGGTAGACAACCTCGTGAAAAAGAGTTGTCTAGTAAGGATGAAATTATTTCCCTAGCTTCTATTGCTATGCCTCCTACTGAACCTTTGGAGAAATACTTGCTTGAGCATGAAAATGATATGCATATGGATGAAAGGAATGAGAAAGATAGAGTTATCTTTGAACAACATCCTATCCTTAAGAATAATTTGCCTGTTGAATTGCTTGGAGATCCTCCCCCACCAAAGGGTGATCCTGTGTTCGAGCTTAAACAGTTGCCTGATACTCTTAAGTATGCTTATCTTGATGAAAAAGAGACATATCATGTTATTATTAGTGCTAGCCTTTCAGAGCATGAAGAAAAGAAATTATTGAAAACTCCGAGGAAGCACCATGCTACTATTGGATATACTCTTGATGATCTTAAGGGCATTAGTCCCATTCTATGCCAGCACAAAATTAAATCTGATCCTGATTCCAAACCAGTTGTTGATCATCAACGGAGATTAAATCCTAATATGAAAGAGGTAGTAAGAAAAGAAATACTAAAGCTCCTGGATGCAGGTATTATCTATCATGTTGCTCATAGTGATTGGGTAAGTCCGGTGCATTGCGTCCCTAAGAAGGGAGGTATTACCGTTGTCCCTAATGACAAAGATGAATTGATCCCACAAAGGATTATTACTGGCTATAGGATGGTAATTGATTTTAGGAAATTGAATAAGGCCACTAGGAAAAATCATTACCCTTTGCCTTTTATTGACCAAATGCTAGAAAGATTGTCCAAGCACACACACTTCTGCTTTCTAGATGGTGATTTTGATTTCTCCCAAATACCTGTTGCACAATCTGATCAGGAGAAAACCACTTTTACCTGCCCTTTCGGTACCTTTGCTTACAGACGTATGCCTTTTGGCTTATGTAATGCACCTGCTACCTTTCAAAGATGTATGATGGCTATATTCTCTGACTTTTGTGACAAGATTGTTGAGGTTTTCATGGATGACTTCTCTGTTTACGGGTCTTCTTTTGATGATTCCCTTAGCAACCTTAATGAGTTTTGTAGAGATGTAAAGATACCAACCTTGTCTTGAATTGGGAGAGGTGCCACTTTATGGTTAATGAAGGCATCATCTTAGGACATAAAATTTCTGAAAGAGGTATTGAAGTGGATAAGGCTAAGGTTGATGCGATCGAGAAAATGCCATGTCCCACAGACATTAAAGGTATAAGAAGTTTCCTTGGTCATGCTGGTTTTTATAGAAGGTTCATTAAAGACTTCTCTAAGATTTCTAGGCCTCTTACCAATCTCTTGCAAAAGGATATTCCTTTTGTTTTTGACGATGATTGTGAGGAAGCCTTCAAAATACTTAAGAAGGCCTTGATAACTGCACCTATTGTTCAACCACCTGATTGGAACATACCTTTTGAAATTATGTGTGATGCGGGTGATTATGCTGTAGGTGCTGTTCTAGGACAAAGAGTTGATAAGAAGTTGAATGTTATTCACTATGCTAGTAAAACTCTACACAGTGCCCAAAGAAACTATGCTACTAGTGAAAAGGAATTTTTAGGTGTCGTGTTTGCATGTGAAAAGTTCAGGTCTTACATTGTTGATTCCAAGGTGACTATTCACACTGATCATGCTGCTATTAAGTATCTTATGGAAAAGATAGATGCTAAACCTAGACTTATCAGACGGGTTCTCTTGCTACAAGAATTTGATTTGCATATTGTTGATAGGAAGGGTGCTGAGAACCCCGTAGTAGATAACTTGTCTAGGTTGGAGAATGTTCATGATGACCCACAACCTATTAATGATAGCTTTCCTGATGAGCAATTAAATGTCATCAATGCTTCACGTAGTACACCATGGTATGCTGATTATGCAAATTATATCGTTGCCAAATATATACCACCTAGTTTCACATACAAGCAAAAGAAGAAATTCTTCTTCGATTTGATCCTCACCTTTATAAAGAAGGAGTAGATGGTGTTATTAGACGTTGTGTACCTGAGTATGAACAGGGATAGATCCTACAAAAGTGTCACTCCGAGGCTTACGGAGGACACCATGCGGGAGATAAAACTGCACACAAGGTATTGCAATCAGGTTTCTATTGGCCCACTCTCTTCAAGGATGCCGTAAGTTTGTCTTGTCTTGTGACGAATGTCAAAGAATAGGTAATATCAGTAAACATCAGGAAATGCCCATGAATTACTCACTTGTCATTGAACCATTTGATGTTTGGGGTTTTGATTGTATGGGACCTTTTCCAAAATCCAACGGGTATAATCATATCCTAGTTGCTGTTGATTACGTTACTAAGTGGGTAGAAGCTATCCCAACTAGTAGTGCTGATCACAACACCTCTATTAGGATGCTTAAAGAAGTTATTTTTCCTAGATTTGGAGTACCTAGATATCTAATGACCGATGGTGGTTCACATTTCATTCATGGCGCTTTCAGTAAAACGCTTGCTAAGTATGATGTCAACCGTAGAATTGTGTCGCCCTATCATCCTCAGTCCAGTGGTCAAGTAGAGCTAAGTAATAAAGAGATCAAACTAATTCTGCAAAAGACTGTTAATAGGTCTAGAAAGAATTGGTAAAGAAGCTTGATCATGCACTGTGTGCTTATAGAACTGCTTATAAGAATCGCATGGGCATGTCTCCGTACAAAATGGTTTACGGTAAAGCATGTCATTTACCTCTTGAGCTAGAGCATAAGTGTTATTGGGCAATCAAAGAGCTCAACTTTGATTTCAAACTTGCTGGTGAGAAGAGGTTATTTGACATTAGCTCACTCGATGAATGGAGAGCTCAGGCATATGAAAATGCCAAGTTGTTCAAAGAAAAAGTTAAGAGGTGGCATGATAAAAGGATACAAAAACGTGAATTCAATGTAGGTGATTATGTCTTGCTATACAATTCTCGTTTAAGATTTTTTGGAGGCAAGCTTCTCTCCAAATGGGAAGGTCCTTAGATTGTTGACGAAGTATATCGTTCCGGTGCCATAAAGATCAAAAACACGGAAGGTAATTTTCCGAGAGTTGTAAATGGGCAAAGAATCAAGCACTATATCTCACATACTCCCGTAAATGTTGAAAGCATTATTATTAATACCATAACTCCGGAGGAGTACATAAGGGGTATTTATCATCCTGTTTCAGACTCGAAAAACGAAGAGGTATGTGATTCAGAAAGTAAACCGACTCCAAAACTTTTCCAGTAGCAATTTTCCTCCGTTTTGGAATTTTTAGAAAAATAGAAAAATTTAAAGCAGTCCGGAAAGCGCACGAGGAGGCGACAAGCCTGCCAGGCCCGACCTACCCCCGTGGCCGGGCCTGAGTGGCTTGTGGGCACCTCGTGTGCCTCCCGGACTCCGCTTTCTTGCGGAGTACTCCTTTTGGTCGGGAAAAAATCATTATATATTCTCCCAAAAGGTCTGACCCCCGTATCACGCAAATATCCTCTGTTTTCGTTTCGAGCCTGTTTCTGCCGCAAATTTAGGGCAAGGATGTCATCTCAGGAATCGGTCATGGAGAACGATCTCCCTCCGGTCTATGAAGAAGTAAATGTTGATCTGAAAAGAATGGAGGTCATGGAGGCCAAGGAAAGTCTGCTTGAAGAAACTAACGACAAAACCAAGGAGGAGAATCTGGCATTGGACGAAGGGTAGTCTGTGCTCAACAAGGAAGAAGCTGAGGAAGAGGATTTTCTTCAACCCTACCTTCACCTTTTACCTCCTTCCTTGATCGAAGTCTTGAGGTTATGTGAAATAACTCGTGTTCGTAATACTTATCTCACCCGTGAAGTTGTTTTGCTAGAGAAACATATCACATATGCCAAGGTATAAATCAAAGATTGATGGCCATCCTGGAATCAAAAGACAGGACAACTCCACCACCATCACCTTCGAAGGAAGACAACTGAGCACGGGTATGGGCAATCCCCTTGGCTTGTTCCAAGCTTGGGGGAGTTCCCCGGTATCGTATCACCTTTACATCTTTTGCTTTTACCTTTTTCTTAGTTCGATCCTTTTTGTTTTTATCTTTTTCTAGTAGAATAAAGTTTTTAGTATGTTCTAGGCTTGAGTTTTGCTTTGTGTCACCCCCGATGTAATCGAGCTCGTGAGTCATATAATAAAGAGTGCTTTAGGTAAGGGCCTTGCTTCATGCCATGATCTAAAAGAAAGAATGATAAAAGAACAAAAGCATGAAAGATCATGTATTGATCTTATGGGAAGTGATGAATTCACATATAAGAAGAATGTTGATTGAAGCTTGTTGCGGGTGGACAAATGTAGACCTTGGTCATTTTGCAATTAATAAGAAGTAATAAAGAAGGAGAAGTTCACATATAAATATATCATCTTTGACACCGTCTATGATTGTGAACACTCATTAAACTATTACATGCTTAGAATTAGATGTTGGACAAGGAAGACAACATAATGAATTGTGTTTGCTTGGTTCCGAACAATGTTATATGACTAGAGATCCCTTAGCATGTGACGCTTGCTTCCACCTCATATCAGCCAAAACTTCCGCAGTAAGTACAGATACTACTTGTGCATCCATAAACCTTCAACCCAGTTTTGCCATGAGAGTCCACCATACCTACCTATGGTTTGAAGAATATCCTTCAAGTAAGTTGTCACCGGTGCAAGCAATAAAAATTGCTCCCTAAATATGTATGATCTATTAGTGTGTGGAAAATAAGCTTTCTACGAACTTGTGATGAGGAAGACATAAAAGCGACGGACTGCATAATAAAGTTCTTTATCACATGAGGCAATATAAAGTGATGTTCCTTCACACTAAGAGGCCACACATCCAAACCTCAAAAGTGCATGACAACCTCTGCTTCCCTCTGTGAAGGGCCTATCTTGTACCTTTACTTTTTGTCCCTAAAAGAGTCATGGTGATCAACACCAATTCCTTATTTCACCTTTATCTGGGCTAACGTCATGTGCTAGGGAAAGATCTATATTCTTATGTCAACGTGGAAGTAAGTACTCATGAATTATTATTGTTGACATTACCCTTGAGGTAAGTAGTTGGGAGGCGAAACTATAAGCCCCTATCTTCCTGTGTGTCCAACTGAAACTTTGATCTCATGAGTACCGCGTGAGTTTTAGCAATTGTAGGAGACGAAAGGATGATTGAGTATGTGTATTTGCTTTCCAAGCTCTTATTTGACTCCTTCCGATGTTATGATAAATTGCAATTGCTTCAATGACTAAAGGCTAGTGGTTGTTAATTCTCAATAAGGTTCTTGATCCATACTTTACTTTGTGAAGGAATTATCACTTTAGCATAAGAGATTATATGATGATATTGTTGTTCTAATTATGATAATGATGCCTGCATGTCCGTATCTTGTTTTGTTGACACCTCTTTCTCTAAACATGTGGGCATATTTGTTGATCTCAGCTTCTGCTTGAGGACAAGCGAGTTCTAAGCTTGGGGGAGTTGATACGTTCATTTTGCATCATGCTTTTATGTTGATATTTATCGCTTTATGGGCTGTTATTACACTTCACGGTACAATACTTATGCCTTTTCTCTCTTATTTTATAAGGTTTACATGAAGAGGGAGAATGCCGGCAGCTGGAATTCTGGTTTGAAAAGGAGCAAGTTTGAGATACCTATTCTGCGCAAATCGAAAAGCCGTGAAAATCAACGGGGAATTATTTGGGATTTTATGAAAAATACTGGGCGGAAGAAGTACCAGAGGGGCGCCACCAGGAGGCCACAAGCCTGCCAGGCCCGGCCTACCCCCTTCGCCGGGCCTGGGTGGCTTGTGGGCCCCTTGTTGCCCCTCTGGCGCTCATCTTTTGCTATATGGAGGGTTTCTTCCTAGAAAATATCATAAGGAAGCTTTCGGGAGGAGCCGCCGCCGCCACGAGGCGGAACTTGAGCAGAACCAATCTAGAGCTCCGGCAGGGCTGTCCTCCCGGGGAAATTTCCCTCCCGGAGGGGGAAATCGTCGCCATCGTCATCACCAACACTCCTCTCATCGGAGGGGACTCCTCACCATCGACATCTTCATCAGCACCATATCCTCTCCAAACCCTAGTTCATCTCTTGTAACCAATCTTCGTCTCGTGACTCCGATTGGTACTTGTAAGGTTGCTAGTAGTGTTAATTACTCTTCGTAGTTGATGCTAGTTGGATTACTTGGTGGAAGATTGTATGTTCAGATCTTTGATGCTACTCATTACCTCTCTGGTCATGAATATAATTATGCTTTGTGAGTAGTCACTTTTGTTCCTGAGGACATGGGATAAGTCTTGCTATAAGTAGTCATGTGAATTTGGTATTTGTTTGATATTTTGATCTGTTGTATGTTGTTATTCCTCTAGTGGTGTTATGTGGACGTCGACTACATAATACTTCTCCATTATTTGGACCTAGAGGAGGGCATTGGGAAGTAATAAGTAGATGATGGGTTGCTAGAGTGACAGAAGCTTAAACCCTAGTTTATGCGTTGCTTCGTAAGGGGCTGATTTGGATCCACTAGTTTAATGTTATGGTTAGACTTGTCTTCATTCTTCTTTCGTAGTTGCGGACGCCTGCGAGAGGGGTTAATCATAAGTGGGATGTTTGGCCAAGTAAGGGCAGCACCCAAGCACTGGTCCACCTACATATCAAACTATCAAAGTTGCGAACGCGTATCATATGAGCATGATGAAAACTAGCTTGACAGAAATTCCCATGTGTCCTCGGGAGCGCTTTACCTCCTATAAGAGTTTGTCCAGGCTTCTCCCTTGCTACAGAAGGGATTGGGCCATCTTTTTGCACCTTTGTTACTATTGCTACTTGCTACTTCCTACTTGCTACGGATCATGTATCACACTACTATCGGTTACCGATAATTTCAGTGCTTGCAAAGAATACCTTGCTGAAAACCACTTGTCAGTTCCTTCTGCTCCTCGTTGGGTTCGACACTCTTACTTATCGGAATGACTACGATAGATCCCCTACACTTGTGGGTCATCAGTGCATGCCTAACCCTACATATAGCTATGCCATGCTTTGTGATGCTTTTGATTGCTCTGTTATTTATTGTGTTTCCCCTATGTTGCTTCCTTTTGTCGAGGATCCGTATGTGCCCGCACAGCAACAAGGCAAGCAAACCCCCTTGATCATTCCTATATCACCTATTCTTTCTCCCTCCTGCTTGCATTAGAATTTTGTTACTATTGTAGTTAGCTCCTATATCTGATGCATAGCCTAATTTTGATGAACTACTACATTATTCTACTGCACCTGAAAACTGTTTAGTATAGGTGGAGCAGTCATCCCCTCCAACCCTTAGTCCAGTTTCCCCGCTTTATCATCAAGTCTCGATCCCTTGTCGACGAGCCAAGACCCAACACAGAACTCACACCCCCCTTAGTTGTACGACGTTGCAGAGCTACTATCGGGTGCCCAGGTTGACACCTCGTGAAGTACTCATGATGTTATCTCTGTAGTACAGCTAGTCGATCGTGGTTATCGAGGGTGATTCCTCCTTCACCACTCTCGACGATGACTCTGTCGTGCAACCCCTCAAGTGTGAGACCCGCGAGGGTGATTCCTCTAAGTCCACCTTGATGGTTACATTGTTTGGAATCCAACGAGGGTGATACCTCGGATCCCCCTGATGTTACAACCACACAGTTACTTGACCATGTTACTAGGAACATTGATGAATAAATGTTAGGCGGGTGGATTCTCGCGTGGATGTGTCGAAATTTAATTAAAATGTTAATGGATTTGGGTATTTGATCTGGGTTGGTTGGAGACCTTATTTCGCACTAACCGTCTACGTGGGAGGAGTTATGGGTTCTCGGCGTCGTGGTATCAGCCGTACCTCTTCACACGTCGGCAATAGAGCGGTGCACAACCGAGTGGTCCGGATAGGCATCGCGCTTGTAATAAAGGGTGCTAGGACTGACCTCGGCCGTCCATGCATCGTGCAGGAGTGCAAAGGGTGATGGGCCCATGAACCCTGTGCACTTAGGATTTAGACCGGTGGGTTGGCCTCTTTGTTGAGTCTAGGTGGGGCTGGGACGTGTCGATGTTCCGAGGTCGGGCATGACCCAGGAAAGTGTGTACGGCTAGAGTTTATCAAGCGTGACGGGGAATATGTTGTGCACCCTTGCAGGGAAGAACTTATCTGTTCGAATAGTCGTGTCCACGGTTACAGGACGACTTGAAGTTGTGCCCCGATCTTATACAACTACAACTGTTACTTAATTGGAATGTTGCTCCGGGATTGCTTCCTCGCAGGGAGTCAAGGAAGAATCTCTGGGTGTGACCTCATATTAATATTGCTGCAACAATATGACTTTAACTCTGTTACCTGTTCTACTCTTGTCTATTGCTGCAAGACCCCTGAAGATGCTAGTCTTTGATAGGACTAGGCCTTCTCTCTCTATTTGTCGCATTTCTGCAGTCAGTCCACATATAACCCCTTCCTTTGATACTGATGCATACTTAGCATGGTTCTGATGTCAGTCTTGCAAGTACTTTGGATGAGTACTGACCGTTGCTTTGCCCCCCTTTCCCCCCTTGATCCATTGCTGCGACCAGATGATGGAGCCCACGAGATGGAGTATCCCGCCGACGACGACTGCTACCCCGACGCTGCCTACTACTACATGGAAGCCGCTCAAGACCAGGAGTAGTTTAGGAGGTTCCCAAGCAGGAGGCCTCGCCTCATTCGATCGTTGTATCTTTTGTGCTAGCCTTGTCTAAGGCACCTCATGTTTTATATTTGTACTCAGATATTTGTTGCTTCCGTGGACTCGTGTGTTTATTGAGCTTTTGTATCCTAGCCCTCGAGGCCCCTGGCTTGTAATATGAAGCTTGTATGTTTTATTTGTGTCTAGAATTGTGTTGTGATATCTTCCCGTGAGTCCATGAGCTTGGTCGTACGCATTTGCGTGTATGATTAGTGCACGATGAAAGCGAGGGCGTCACACGGGGGTGATTAATTATCCACAGGGCGATCAATGCCCTATACAAATTTTAGTTGTCATTAAGCAAATAGTACCAATGTTGGGCCGTGCCAGAAGAGTTTTATCCCAAAGTGAAAATGAAGGGGTCCCCATAAGAACCCCAAGAATGTTAGGAGCACTCAATATAGAACATAACACTGGTACACAAGTAAATGGGGCGGCAAAGGTCAAACAAAATAGTGAGCAAAAGGCTAAGCCTTCCACCTTTCACCAAGTATCTGTGTAAATTAAATTAAATAGCAGTAATATTGTGAGATCCCAAGATATCCATGTTATCACACGAAACAACCTGCACATGCAACTAGCAATGCTATAAGAAGGGCTAAGCAAGCGGTAACATTGCCAAATAATGGTTTGCTAGGATGTCGATGGGTTAAAGGCTTTTCATGACATTATTAGGAGGCTTGACATTAAAGTGGTAGGTAACGAGACATAATCATATAATCAAGACAAGTAGCATAGCAATTATAGTAGTGGTATCCACAGAAATGGTCATCTTGCCTGAGATCCCGCTTGGAAGAAGAACGAATATGTGAAGTCGACGAACCAACGTAGTCGAACAAATCCTCACACTCTAAAGCGGTTTTGCAACTCTATCAAGAAGAAACAATTTGAAAACTAACAACCAACAGACAATAAACACCACAACATATTCATGACATGATGCACAATCAAATATGATGCATGTCCATTTAATTATGCACGACATGGCAAAGCATAACAATCAGCTTACAGACGTTAAGTGAAGCTCAATATGCAACAAGTTGCATATTGATGAAACTCCATATTTGAATTACTTAGTTCACTTCCATTTAGGTACACGGCAATATTAAATGTTATTAAACATGGCAAGAGGTCAAGCATAATGAAACTACACTATCTAGGCATTTTAAATGAGGTCGGAAACAACATATAGCATTCTGTAACGACCCATATGTTAATTTTGAAATTGGTCCAGATCTCAACTAACCATATTTATTATTTATTAAATAGGAAAATAAAGTGCACCAAGTGATTCTTCTCATCATTCTAGGCGATTTACATAGATAGAACATTCAAAATGGAGCTATAGCCTAAAAGATATGGCGAACACAAGATGAATATGCCATGAATGCAAAATGCATGCAAACAACACCCACAAAGATATTAAATCATGAGTTCAACAAGATATTATGAAACTACATGCAATTCTAGGAAATTTTCATATATGGCACGTTTAAAACGGAGTAACGGTTTAACATTTACAATCAACTCAAGTTCTAGCTATAATCTAGCCAAAACAGCAACATGGCATTTTTGCACACATCAAAACAACAAGCTAGAGGAATCTAAAATGTGCAAACAAGATATTGGGCAGTAGTTGACATGATGCACAGTAATTCATGTCACATGAGAAAATTGTTTAGGAGCATGGATCAATAGGAAATGAGCTCACAAGGTGGTTACTTGAACATAGTCTAAGACTTAGTGAAAATAACAGGTTTTAACAGAGCAATTTTATTTTGAAGGCATATTGGCAGCAAGAAAACATATGCAACAAGATTTATAAAGGCATGAAAATCTACAACATGATAGTGGGCATTATGCCTACAAATAAGTTCATAGGAGCATCATCAAAATGTGCACAAAGACATGCCTAGCATCAACACAACATGGCAATGTGAAAAAAACATATTCTCAGACTTAGTGAAAATAACAGGGTGCAAGAGCACCAGGTTTTTAACATACTGAAATGTTTGACAACAAAAATAACTATGATGCAAAACATATATATGGAAATTAGTGGCACAATATGATAGACCAGAACATGCTTAACTAAACACTCTATGGGGGCAACACCAAACGAGTTGTAGATCAATATAAACTCACTTGGCAAAACAGCAACAAAATATAACAGTTTCAAACATAGAATTATTTTAACATCTCAAAACAACAACATTGAGTAAGCATGTTCCTAGGATGAAAACTATAGCTATACATGAAATTCATGGCATGGAAAACATACTAACAACAAGTAAACATGGCATACTACACATTAATTACTTCATTGGCACAAGTTTAAAAGAGGCATGAATTGCTTAATACGAGCTTTGCAAAATGGAACTTAACATTAAAAGATTAAAACTTTTAACAAAAAGGCCACTTGGGAGCAAGAAACAAACACGCTACAAATGTTCTACATAGCAACCAGAGGCATGGCATCACACTAGACATCACATAGAACAAATCCCATGAAGGAATCACATGCACAAGAGCTACGATTTAGAAGCAATCATCCACACAAGTTTGAACAATATATCAACTTTTCTAGATTACGATGAGATGCGCTTTACAAGGTATTATACCATCTAGATGAATCCTAACATGCAAGCAAATGCTACAAACATGTAGAGCACAACTAGTAGATCATTTTTAATATAAAGTTCATATAATTTGGAGCTACAGTTATTTATATATGAATTAAACTATTTTCGCATGGAATTTATGTAAATTAAATGAAAACAGCAAGTTAAACATTTTTAACAAGCATCAAAGTTCAATATTGTGAAACTACACAAAACTCTAAACATTTTACATATTTAAATCATTTTAGTCCGATGCACAGTTTGAGAGTTATTAAATGCTT
This sequence comes from Hordeum vulgare subsp. vulgare, assembly GCF_904849725.1. Classification (NCBI taxonomy): domain Eukaryota; kingdom Viridiplantae; phylum Streptophyta; class Magnoliopsida; order Poales; family Poaceae; genus Hordeum; species Hordeum vulgare. The sequence continues at coordinate 261,091,731 of NC_058519.1, read as the reverse complement.
GAACATGCGGGACATTTCTGCAAATTTGTAATTCACTGGATAATTGGTAAATTCATTCTGCAAAAGAACGTAATGTGGGCCAAATTTGGACAAAAGCCAGGATCAAAGGGAGCAACCTTTGTTACAAAAGAATGATCAGAATAAATGAAGGTTGAAAAGGATAATATTATGACCTTGCGAGGTTCAGATGAAGCTTCACGATGAGATACTTGATAAATCTTGGAACCTCGAAAAAGAAAAGATAAGCAACATAGAATCAATAATTATATATCATGAACAACTCCGAAAATGAATTGAAATCAAATTAATAAACAAGAATAATAATTATGTTATGCTTATCCTTCGTCAAGTTAAATTGATGACAAGCAACGGATTTGTCATACGACTTATTCCTCTTGCAAAGATTGAAGAGAAAAAGCACTAACTTGAAGAAGTGTTGGATGAAACACCTGTTAAAATTTGAAACAAAAGAGGGAATAATTCAAATGAATGGAGATACATGATAACGAAAAGGTCATGATCCGCCTAGCACAAAACTTCAACAAGGCACTGCAATAGCTGAGATATGAATGAAGAGACATTAAGAAGAATTTGAGAATGAAAGCTGAAAGCTAAGAATGAAGAAATCTTGTGAAATGATGGCCTTCGGATGGTCTAGAAATGAACACAACACTAAAATGCTCCAGATTGATATGGAAGGAAATACTCATGATCGAAAACGATTTGAGAGGGTAGCACGAAGCTGAAACCATGAATCTCCGAGAAAAAAGATAAGATTTAAGAGAAACTCTTATTTCGCCTTCAAAACTGAGAATAACGGCAAGACCCATCACTAAGAATTAAGCAAAGACACTAGAACAATGAATAAGGAAAGGTTGGCCAACGATGAAAATGATTTGAAAGCAATCTTGGAGATGGAATATGACTGATGAGATTCATTCTTACGTCACACTGAAAGAATTCAAGGACATCTCTGAAAAAGATTATAAGAGCCATCTAAGATCCTGGGAAAAAGATGTGGGTTATAGTCCCGCTTAAAGGAAAACATTGATCAAGTGATTGCTTAGCGAGATAGATTGCACCAGTACAAATGAAAACTTAATGAGCTGAGACACACGAAATAATTTAAGAGTATATGAATGGAAATGAAAGTCTTTTGTGATATCTTGCCACTCTAGATAGAACAAAGAGAGATGACTAAACAAGAGAGGCTTGGATAATAATTTCCAACATGGAAAAGCATTTAATGTATGAAAAATATATGATAAACATGGAGGTGTAGAATCGAATATATCGGAGAAGGAAACGAGAGAGAAGAACTACTAACTTCAAACTCCTAGGAATCTTCACAATGAATCACCGTATACAATATGGAAGAAAACATAGTGAAAGCATCACATGAATTCAAAGGCACTTGGACGACAATTTACTCATTCAAGAAAAAGGGTAGGAGGGTGGGGAAAATAAAGAAAACTTAGATAGATGAAAAGAACTCCGGAAAGAAATATGAGGATTGATCTTGCAAATATTGGAAAATATTGAAATATCTTGATGAGAAGCACACCGATTGGAAAGGAATTAACATGATAATTTGGTTGAGCAAAAGGATTAGCACTCTCGCTGAAATATGAGAACACCAATTAGAGAAGATATGAAATCACCATTTGACATCGAAGCCACACAAATTAGCATAGTCCAACAAACAAAGGATGATGCTTGCAGAAAAATCCATAAACGAATACATAACCCATTATGCATTTTTTGCAAAGATAATCCTAGGTAACTACTTGAATTCCCACCTGAGAACTCCGAAATCTTTCGGTCATGCAATCAGGTCCATGGATACAAGGAGAAAAAACTCACATAACTCCTAACATGATACTACGGTCCAATGTAACACGTATGTCAACACATAACTAGAGGTCTCGAAACTCATCTACATGAGACACTCGTAATCACAACAATACTAAACATGGTAGTACATGCGGATGCTCTCCCTATTACTGGGTGACGCCAAACTCCTCTCACCACAAATACTATTGAAGCAATTTCAAACACCCTCGTCGTGAGATACTAAGGATTTTGAACGATAACAATGTGTCAAGAACCCCATCAGCTCTACTATTTGGAAACAGGAGGCACCAAGTACAAAATTCTGTCACATCGACATAATAGAGGTTTCAAAATAACCTATTTTTGAGTAAGAAGATGGGTCGAATTAAAAATCCTACATCAGATTTCTCACCAGTGCATAGAAGAGGAGTAAAAAGAATCCTACTCTCCGATATATAACTAGACTCAAAATAGTTTTTTCACTAGACTTGACTCGTCCAAGTTTGATCAATCAACGGGGCTCCTAGATCGGTACTGGCTCTAATACCAACTTGTAAATCCTAATATGAGGTATTCTCCTTCTTTTGGCCCGAGGGCCTCGATGGGGATAGAAACGCATCTCGTCATTTCACAAGAATTGATATCGTTACAAGTACATGTAAAGAGGAGATGAGTATATGGAGTCGGCTTACACACGCCACAAGATAAATCATGATCATCTAAATACAACAATATATTCAATCACCATATGAAAGGGTCCGGCTATGGATGAAATCAAATGATAAAAATGACATCCATCCTTGCTAATCCCAGGCTTCTAGTCTGGAACCCATCCTATGATCGATGAATAAGAAGAAGAAGAACTCCAAATCAAACAAGCATCGCTCTCACGTCTAAGCATCGCTTAACTTGTACCTGCAACTGTTGTCCAAGTAATTTGTGAGCCACGTGGAATCAATGATCTCATTTCCACGTGTATCAAGACTAGCAGAACTTAATGGGTGTGATATGGTTATGTGGTGAGGCTGCATCTAGCGTTAAGCATTTGTTTGAGTGGATAACTTACGAGTACATGAATAAGATGAGTGATCTATGCATAAACAAACATGAACTATTAATGATCAAGAAGTGATCCTGAACACCTACTTACCAGTCAAACATAACCCCACCATGTTCTCTTCTTGGTTCAAACCTAAGAAGAATAGACAATCATGGTTACACACATGATTGGTGTATTTTATTTGAGTTTACTACAAGTTTCCTATGACCAGGTGTTAAACAAATTTCCAAGTTCTCACATAACCGTGGGCATGGCTCTCAGATAGATTTAACCCCGTAGGGGTGCTCCAACCCATCCATCAAAAATTAGCCACAAGCTGCTCTAGAAAACCTCAACCTCAAGATTACCCAAGGTATCCTCGAAATGAGAGTGCAAAAGACATTCGAGAAAGGTAAAAAAAATCCATCAAGGCCTCCAGGTGAGCCGGATCTGCATATAGAGCCGTGTGCTCTCTATCTACGACCATCATCTATCTATGTAAAGTGGACGGTAGCCAGAAAATGCCTCGAGTTGCCCTGAGGTGGCACCGGCGACTGCTAGGTAGGTGGACCAACTCTCATGAGGAGCACTGGCCCGGGGGTTGATTAATTATCCACAAGGTGATCAATGCCCGATGCAAGTTTTAGTTGTTATTAAAAAATAGTACCAATGTTGGGCCTTGTCGGAAGAGTTTTATTCCAAAACAAAAATCAAGGGAGTCCCCATAACAACCCCAAGCATGTTAGGAGTGCTCAATATGGAACATAACACCGGTACACAAGTAACTAGGGTGGCAAAGGTGGAACAAAACACCAAGGAAAAGGCCAAGCCTTCCACCTTTCACCAAGTATATATGTGAATTAAATTAAATAGCAATAAAATTGTGATATCCCAAGATATCTAAGTTATCACATGGAACAACCCGGACCTGCAACTGGCAAATCTATAGAAAGGGTTAAGTAAGCGGTAACATAGCCAAACAATGGTTTGCTGGGATGTGGAGGGGTTAGAGACTTTTCATGGCAATGTTGGGAGGCTTTACATTTAAGTGGTAGATAAGTAGACATAACGATAGAAGTGAAACAACTATCATAGGAATGATAGTAGTGGTATCTAGAGAAATGGTAAGCTTGCCTAAGATACTGCTTGAAAGAAGAACGAATCTGTGAAGTAAACGAACCAATGTAGTCGAACAAATCATCACACTTCAAAGCGGTTTCAAAACTCTATCGAGAATAAAAAAAATCCAGAAATAAACAATCAACGCATGATAAACACCACAATATATTCATAGCGTGATGTACAATAAAATATGATGCATATCCATTTAGTTATGCACGACATGGCACATCACAACAATCAACTTCAACACATTAAGTGAAGCTCAATATGCAACGAGTTGCGTATTGATGAAACTTCATATTTGAATTACTTAGTTCACTCCCATTTATGTACATGACAACATTAAATGTTTTTAGCATGGCAAGAGGTGGACATCAATGAAACTACACTATCTAGGCATTTTAAATGAGCTCGGAAACAACATATACCATTTTCGAAACGACCCCATGTGTTAATTTTGAAATTGATCCAGATCTGAACTAACCATATTTTATATATATTAACATGAAATAAAGTTCACCAAGTGATTCTACTCATCATTCTAGGCGATTTACATATATAGAACATTCAAAACGGAGCTACGACCTAAAAGATATGGCCAACACAAGATGAATATTCCATGAATGCAAAATGCCTGCAAACAACACCCACAAACATGGTAAATCATGAATTCAACTAGATATTATGAAACTACATGAAATTCTAGGCATGTTTCATATATGCCATGTTCAAAACGGAGCAATGATTGAACATTTACAATCAACTCAAGTTTTAGCTATAATCTGTCCAAAACAACAACATGGCATTTTTGCACACATCAAAAGAGCAAGCTAGATGAATAAAAAATGCACAAACAAGACATGCAGAGTAGTTGACATGATGCACAATAATTCATCTCACATGAGCAAAGTGTTTATGAGCATTGATCAACAGGAAATGAGCACACAAGATGGCTACTTGAACACACTTTAAGGCTTAGTGAAAATAACAGGTTTTAATAGAGGAGTTTTATTTTGAAGGCATATTGTCCACAAGAAAAACCTATGCTACATGACTTATAATGACATGAAAATCTACAGCATGATAATGGGCTATGCACTACAAATAATTTTGCAGGAGCATCATCAAAATATGCACAAATACATGGCTAGCATCAACACAACATGGCAATTTGAAGAAAAGAGATTCTCAGACTTAGTGAAAATAAGAGGGTGCAAGAGTAGCAGGTTTTTAACAAATTGGCACGTTTGACACCAGAAATAACTATGATGCAAAACATATATATGGAAACTAATGTCACAATATGATAGACCACGACAGGCTTAACAAAATGCTCCATGAGGGCAACGCCAAAGGAGTTGTAGATCAATGGCAACTCACGTGGCAAAATATCAACAAAATATAATAGTTTCAGACTTAGAATTATTTTGACATCTCAAAGTAGCAACATTGAGTCAGCATTTTCACAGGATAAAACTACAACTAAACATGAAATTCATGGCATGGCAAACATAATAACAACAAGTAGACGTGGCATACTACAAATTACTTCATTGCCACAAGTTTAAAAGAGGCATGTATTGCTTAATACGAGCTTCACAAAACGGAACTGGACGTTAACAGATTAACAGTTTTAACATGAAGGCCACTTGAGAGCAAGAAACAAACATGCTATAGATGTTCTACATAACAGCCGGAGGCATGGCATCATAATAGACATCATATAGAACAAATCCCATTAAGGAATCATATGCTAAATAGCTATAGTTTAGATGCAATCCTCCACACAAGTTTGAATAACATATCAAATTTTGTAGATTATGATGAGATACACTTTTACAACAGGTATTATACCATCTAGATGAATCCTAGCATGCATGCAAATGCCACAAACATGTAGAACTCAAAAAGTAGATCATTTGTAATATAAAGCTTATATAATTCGGAGGTACGATTATTCAGATATGAATTAAACCGTTTTTGCATGGCATTTATGAAAATTACATGAAAACAACAAGTTAAACATTTTTAATAAGGATGAAAGTGGCATATTGTGAAACTACAATAAATTCTAAACATTTTACATATTTAAACTATTTTAATCCGATGCATAGTTTGTGGGTTATTAAATGCTTGAACATGAGGGTCTTTTTTGCAAATATGTTATTCACTAGATAATTGGTAAATTTGTTCTACAAAAAAAACATAACGTTGGCCGAATTTGGATAGAAGCCTACTAGCAACTGGGCGCAACATAGCAAAATCACGCATATGTGTTCGATAGGGGAGTGGCGCTCACCACATGGCCAGTGGACCGGCTTGGAGGCACGGGGCAGGCCACGAGTTGGGCCTCGTGCGGCGCGTCTAGTGCTGGGCCATGACGCAGCCAGACCTTGGGGGCGCGGCATAGTCGTGGCTCTGTCGAGCACGTGGCTGGGCCGCATGGCTAGGATGCTCGAACACTCACCGGGTCAACAAGCGGCGTAGGTGCGCTCGATCCCATCATACTCCTTGTGCAGGAGATCGGCCAAGAGGAGGCGGGGCACGAATTCCACTGAGGTGGGGACGTCCAATGACGATGAGGTGCGGGAACGACTGGATCTAGCGGTCGGAAACAAGATCCGAACGACGGGGAGGTTGAGGAGGGCGGATCCGGCATGATGGACCTTAAGCACGGTTCCCATGGCGGTCGTGGGTCCCTGTAGGCAAGAGAGAGGGAGAGGGATCTCAGAGAGAAAGATAGTGGCGGGAGAGAGAAAGAAGAGGGTAGGGTGATGGGGTGCACTCGTGGATCAGGCGACTCTGATCGCCGGCGGTCGCATCTCCCATGGCCCGCAGCGCGGGGCTGGGTTGATGGGTTTTAGGTGTCTCGCCGGCTAGCCGGACACGTAGTGAAGCCTGTGGGGTGTGGCGGCACATGGTAGTGCTGGAGGCTCCATCAAAAGTGCAGGCTCTGAGGTCGAATCTAGACCACTAATTTTGGATCTGAGAGCTAAAAAATGATAGGGTTGGAGTGGGTTTCGGGATTGGATGAGGTACAACTTGAAGGTAGGGTTTGGCAAGGGTGGCTATAGTTTTGTCAAGGGGAAACCGTAGCGAGTGATGGGAGTTCTCTCCATGGTGGTCTATATATATAGGGAATTGACTATGATGGGTTGGATCTTGTCCGCCCGATTGCGATCAGTTGTTCATTAACGAAGGGGTAGTCTAGGTGGGTTGTTTAGTTGGACTAGACTGAGATGAGATGGAAGATGGCAGCCCGACAACAAGTTTTAAAATCAAAAGCATCCGACGAATAAATCGGCTATAGTGTCGCTATAAATTTAACGGTTGGGTATCAAACAGACTACGAATGCAACGAAATTTGGCACGCGTTGTACCTACAATAAAATAAGACCGCACGCCAATTTATATCCCAGTCCAAGAAAGTATTATACGTACTTTTAAAAATCATATTTTACCGATGGAACTGGCACGTGCGTATGTGGTTGGTCTCGAAATGGTCAACGACGAGAACGGAGAGAACCGACAAATATGGACGGATGCAAGTTTTGAAAACCAACGACAACAAAGTGTCCATGCTATGCAGATGATGTTAATGACGCGATGATGAATACGACAAACACGTGAAACACATGGCAAAACTCGAAATAACTTGGAAGGCATCTGCCGTGTCGGTCTCGTACTAACTAGATGTGTCCAACAGAGTCTAACCCTCTTCAAAGTAGCCCGACCCTATCAAGGAGGCTACTGTGGCCCGTGTGCAGTTGGGTACGTGAACCCAATGTCCACGGTACGACACCAAGCCCATTATTTTAACACATATTGTGTTCACAACTTAATAGCGCTTGTGTTCCCGTTTTTCCTTCTAGCTAACGAACATATACGATACTGGGATCGGGAGACTTTCCAGAAGCAATTACCACCACAAGTTGGTATTTGTGGTGGGCGAGTAGGAAAGAAGTGCATGATGAAAAGATGTCCATCGGGTGTAACCGAATTGGGGTTAACTCGCTCTGCTGGTGAAAACTAGCCATGCCATGAACAAGATCATACGAGGTTTCTTACGGTGCAATAAGCCCCAAGCAAATGATGGGAATTGCCGTGTAGCTTGGGAGACGAACTGCATGCCCAAATGGGTAGGTGGTTTGGGCATTCCAAATCTTGCATGGTTAAGTGTGGTCTCGCAAGCAAGATGGCCATGGCTACAACGATGGACCAACAAAGTTCGTGGAAAGAGTTCACCATCGTTGTTCCGAAAGCATCATTGACCTTGGGCACTACCGCCACCAGGGCAATAGTAGGGGATGGGAATCTGATCCTGTTTTTGTAGAATAATCTGATACTCGTATGGGAGGATCGTTCTATAAATTGGTTCCACCTAAAGAAGATTGTGCCACTATTTAATGATATTATCTCTTCGCATGCAAGGAAATCATGATCGCTCGATGACTCTATCATGTAAGGTTCCTTGGAAGTCATGTTAGAACAAACATGGTCCTCGAGGCTCTCTAGCAGTACTTCAATCTATGGCAAAGAGTGCAAGGGGTCATGCTTCAGGAAGACATCAACAATGTGATATCCTCGTCATGGGAGGGCGACAACAAGTTCTCAGTCACATCAAGGTATGCTCTAAAGTTTGTTGGAAGGCAGGTGGCTACCTGATACGTCTCAAACGTATCTATAATTTTTTAAGGTTTCATGCTGTTATCTTGTCAACTTTGGATGTTTTATGTACCTTTTATATCTTTTTTGGGACTAACTTATTAATTCAGTGCCAAGTGCCAGTTCCTGTTTTTCTGTGTTTTTGACTCTTTTCAGAATGGAGTCCAAACGGAATAAAATCCCCGAAATAAATTTTTCCAGAACAGAAGAAGATCGGGGGACTTGAGGGCCAAGGCAGGAGCGCCATAGGGGGCCCACAAACCTTGTAGCCGCCACCAGGGGGGCCGGCGGCTACCAGGCTTGTGGCCCCGTGGAGCTCCCCTGCCCTAGCTCTTTCGCCTATAAATTCCCTAAAATCCCAGAAAAAATGAGGGCATCCACGAAAACACTTTTCCGCCGCCGCAAGCTTCCGTTTCCGCGAGATCTCATCTGGAGACCCTTCCCAGTGCCCTGCTGCAGGGGACTTTGGAGTTGGTGGGCTTCTACATCAACATCATCGCCTCTCCAATGACTCGTGAGTAGTCCACTTCAGACCTACGGGTCCGTAGTCAGTAGCTAGATGGCTTCTTCTCTCTCTTGGATCTTCAATACAAAGTTCTCCATGATCTTCATGGAGATCTATCCGATGTAATCTTCTTTGCCGGTGTGTTTGTCGAGATTCGATGAATTGTGGATTTGTGATCAGATTATCTATGAATTATATTTGAGTCTTTGCTGATTTCTTATATGCATGATTTGATATCATTGTAAGTCTCTCCGAGTCTTGGGTTTTGTTTGGCCAACTAGATCTATGATTCTTGCAATGGGAGAAGTGCTTGGTTTTGGGTTCATACCGTGTGGTGACCTTTCCCAGTGACAGAAGGGGCAGCAAGGCACACATCATGTTGTTGCCATCAAGGGTAACAAGATGGGCTTTTATCATAGATATGAGATTGTCCATCTACAACATGTCATATTGCTTAAGGCGTTACTCTGTTCTTATGAACTTAACACACTAGATGCATGCTGGATAGCGGTCGACGTGTGGAGTAATAGTAGTATATGCAGAAAGTATCGGTCTACTTGTTTTGGACGTGATGCCTATAGATATAATCATTGCCATAGATAACGTCATGACTTTGCGCGGTTCTATCAATTGCTCGAAAGTAATTCGTCCACCCACCGTCTACTTGCTTTCATGAGAGAAGCCACTAGTGAACACTACGGCCCCCGGGTCTATTCACAACTATCATCTCCACTTTCACTTTTACTTTGCTTTGTTTACTTTTTGCTTTTAGTTCTCACTTTGCGAACAATCTATAAGGGATTGACAACCCTTTCATAGCGTTGGATGCAAACTCTTTGTGTTTGTGCATGTACTTGTGACTCGACGCGAGCCTCCCACTGGATCGATACCTTGGTTCTCAAACTGACGGAAATACTTACCGCCGCTGTGCTACATCACCCTTTCCTCTTCAAAGGAACACCAACGCAAGGCTCAAAGGCCACGGGGAAATCCTTTGCATATTTGGCAAGGAAGTCCCTAAAGGCGTAGCCCGTAGCAGCAGGATTCCTGGCGCCGTTGTCAGGGAAAGTCTGTTGTCGCAGTAGCAGTAGGGTTTCTAGCGCCGTTGCCGGGGAGGAGGATCGCTTGCCGAGGAGATCAATACAAGAATAATCTCCCGTCAACACGCCTATTTCTGGCGCGGGGAAGAGAGATCATGTCAAGATCTATCTAAGTAGGTGTCACAAACTCATCTCTTGCATTTACCTTTTTTGCCAGTTGCCTCTCGTTTTCCTCTCTCCCACTTCACATTTGCCGTTTTCATTTGCCTTTCTCCTTTGCCTTTTTTGGTTTTCCTTTTTTTCGTTTGCCTTTTTCGTTCGCCCTTTTCTCTTGCTTGCTTTCTGTTCGCTTGTGTGCCATGTGCCTTCAATATGCTTGCATCTTCGCTTGCTGAAAATCTAGTGATATGGACCCTCACCCACTTGCTAATCTCTTTAAATCCACTTATGTGGAATCAATTGCTAGTAAGTTGAGTGCACTTGACTTTCTTTATGGAGTTTTGCTTGAGATGCGTGAATCTGAAAATTGTGAGGAAGAAATTTATGAAGTGATTCACGAGGGCTCCTTGGATGAAAAGGATGATTGCAATGGTTTCACTATAAATTCTATTAGTGACAATCATGCTAAAAATATGCAAAACCCTAAGCTTGGGGATGCTAGTTTTTCTTTGTCCACTACTTGTTGCAATGATCATGAGTTGGGCGACGATTTTTCTTATGATCTTGAAAATTTGTTTAAGCCTCATGATGAATATGATGTTTGCAATATTATTGAAAGTGGGTTTGAAGTCATGAATTTAGTTGATGATAATCCCACTATTTCTGAAGAGCATCAACTTTGCATGCATGTGGATCATGAAAAGAATATCCTATGGGATAGCTATATTGTTGAATTTGATTATGATCCCACATGTAATTGCTATGAGAGAGGAAAATATTGTGGTAGAAACTTTCATGTTACCAAATTACCTCTCGTTATGTTGAGATTGCTATTATCTCTTTCTTCTTCCTTGCATATGGAAACTATTGGTTGTCTTGACAATCTATTTTCCTCTAAAATGCCTATGCATAGGAAGTATGTTAGAGTTAGATGTGATTTTCACATGCTTTATGACGCTCTCGTTGTGCTTCAATTCTTGTCTTTTGTGTGAGCATCATTGATTTATCAATGCCTAGCTAAGGGCGTTAAACAATAGCGCTTGTTGGGAGGCAACCCAACGAATCTATCCTTTTTCCTTATGTTTTGTGTTTTCCACACTTTCATAATTCTATTATGATTGTGTTTTTTGTGTTTCTTTTTGCGTTTGTGCCTAGTGAAACCGTTATGATTAGTCTTGGGGATGATCGTTTGCTCATGCTGGAAAAGACAGAAACTTTCTACTCATGAAAAGATTTTTTTTTCTGCAAGAGCTTTTGAGTTGATTCTTTTTGCTGCTGATTGCTACGCAAATTCTTCATACTTTCGTAATTTTTCAGAAATTTTGAAGTAACAGAAGTATACGAAGTATACAGATTGCTATAGAATGGTCTGCTTCTTAACAGATTCTGTTTTTGTTGAGTTGGTTGCTTATTTTGATGAAACTATGGATACTATCGGGGGTATTAGCCATGGAAGATTGAAAATACAGTAACCCAACATCAACATAAGTAGAATTTAAGTTTGCTACATTACCTAAGGAAGTGGTGGTTTGGTTTCTTATACTAATGATATCACGAGTTTCTGTTTAAGTTTCGTGTTGTGAAGTTTTCAAGTTTTGGGTAAAGTTCTTATGGACAAGGAGATAAAGAGCGGCAAGAGCTCAAGCTTGGGGATGCCCAAGGCACCCCAAGTTGATTCAAGGATGCCGTAAAAGCCTAAGCTTGGGGATGCCCCGGGAAGGCATCCCCTCTTTCGTCTTCAATCCATCGGTAACATTACTTGGGGCTATATTTTTATTCACCACATGTTATGTGTTTTGCTTGGAGCGTCTTGTATCGTAGGAGTCTTTTATTTTTGTTGTGTAACAATCTTCCTTGCTTCACACCTAGAGAGAGAGACATGCACTCACCGTGATTTTGTCGAGCTTCACTTATATCCTTTGGTTAGACAATTCAGCTCACATGTGCTTCCCTTATATCTTTTGAGCTAGTTGATTTTGCTCTATGTTCTTCACTTATATATTTTAGAGCGCGGAAGCACGTGGCTTGGTTGTTTATCTATGCTATGATAGTAGTCTCAAAAGGGGTAGTTATCCAAAGAGATATGAAAACTTCCACCTTCATGTGCATTGAATAGTTAGAGAAGTTTGATTCCTCTCAATTAGTTGTGGTTGTGGTAATATTTAAGTCATGTTAGTATGGTGTTGTGGATCTAGAAATACTTTTGTTGAAGTTAGTGATTCCCGTAGCATGCACGTATGGTGAACCGCTATGTGATGAAGTCTGAGCATGATTAGTCTATTGATTGTCATCCTTTGTGTGGCGGTCGGGATCGCGCGATGGTTTATACCTACCAACCCTTCCCCTAGGAGTATGCGTTGAATGCTTTGTTTCGATTACTACTAGAACTTTCGCAACAAGTATATGAGTTCTTCATGACTAATGTTGAGTCCATGGTTTAGATGCACTTTCACCTTCCACCATCACTATCTTCTTTAGTGCCGTGCAACTTTCGCCGGTGCACAAAACCCACCATTAGCCTCCCTCAAAACAGCCACCGTACCTACCTACTATGGCTTTTTCAAATCCATTTCGAGATATATTGCCATGCAACTACCACCATGACATGTGCCACAGCTTCTACATTGCCATTGCATGATCATAAGATAGCTAGCATGATGTTTCCATTAATATCTATGCCATGCTAGATCATTGTCACGGTACACTACCGAAGGCATTCCATATAGAGTCATCATTGCTCTAAGTTTTGAGTTATAAGTGTGATGATCATCATTGATGGAGCATTGTCCCATGTGAGGAAATAAAAGTGGCCAAATATGCCCACCAATATATATATATATATATATATATATATATATATATATATATATACACATGAGCGTGAGCCATGGTTTTAGCACTATAAGTGAAATGGAGTGTGGTGGAGGTTGCAAGACAAACAAGGAGAACATGATCACATTAACTAGGCATATCAATGACCTATGGAGATGCTCATCAATAGATATCAATGTGAATGAGTAGGGATTGCCATACAAATGATGCACTAGAGCTAAGAGTATTGTGAAAGCTCTTAAAGAAAACTAGTGGGTGTGCATCCAACTTGCTTGCTCATGAAGACCTAAGGCAAATTTGAGGAAGCCTACATTTGAATATACAAGCAAGTTATATAATGAAAATTACCACTAGCTATATGGTGGTGACAAAACGAGAGACTCTCAATCATGAAGATCATGGTGCTTAATAAGCACAAGTGTGGAAGGATAGTAGCATTGTCCCTTCTCTCTTTTTCTCTCATTTTTTGGTGGGCTCTTTGGCCTCTTTATATATATATATTGCGTGAGAGTTGAAAAAGTTTCAGAAAGTAAAGGTGTGAAAACAATTACTTGGACAATACCGGGGTTGTGCATGATATAAATTTGTTGTGCAAGGATGATAGAGCTTAGCTAGACTATATGATTTTGTAGGGATAACTTTCTTTTGGCCTCATTATTTTGAAAGTTCATGATTACCTTGCTAGTTTGCTTAAAGTACTATTGTCTCCACATCAATAGAAAACTATTGTTTTGAATCTAATGGATCTGAACATTCACGTCACATAAGAGGAGTTACAAAGGACATCTACGCTAGGTAGCATGAAAGCATCAATAATTCATTCTTTATCACTTCCCTACTCGAGGACGAGCAGGAGTTAAGCTTGGGGATGCTTGATACGTCTCAAACGTATCTATAATTTTTGATGGTTTCATGTTGTTATCTTGCCAACTTTGGATGTTTTACGTACCTTTTATATCTTTTTTAGGACTAACTTATTAATTCAGTGCCAAGTGCGAGTTCCTATTTTTTCTGTGTTTTTGACTCTTTTCAGATCTGATTTTGGAACGGATTCCAAACGGAATAAAATCCCCGATATAAATTTTTCCAGAACAGAAGAAGATCGGGGGACTTGAGGGCCAAGGCAGGAGCGCCACAGGGGGGCCACAAGCCCTGTAGCCGCCACCAGGGGGGCCGGCGGCTACCAGGCTTGTGCCCCCCTGGAGCTCCCCTGCCCTAGCTCTTTCACCTATAAATTGCCTGAAATCCTAGAAAAAATCAGGGCATCCACGAAAACACTTTTCCGCCGCTGCAAGATTCCGTTTCCGCGAGATCTCATCTGGAGACCCTTCCTGGTGCCCTGCCGGCGGGGACTTTGGAGTTGGAGGGCTTCTACATCAACATCATCGCCTCTCAAATGACTCGTGAGTAGTCCACTTCAGACCTACGGATCCGTAGTTAGTAGCTAGATGGCTTCTTCTCTCTCTTGGATCTTCAATACAAAGTTCTCCATGATCTTCATGGAGATCTATCCGATGTAATCCTCTTTGGCGGTGTGTTTGTCGAGATCCGATGAATTGTGGATTTGTGATCAGATTATCTATGAATTATATTTGAGTCTTTGCTGATTTCTTATATGCATGATTTGATATCCTTGTAAGTCTCTCCGAGTCTTGGGTTTTGTTTGGCCAACTAGATCTATGATTCTTGCAATGGGAGAAGTGCTTGGTTTTGGGTTCATACCATGTGGTGACCTTTCCCAGTGACAGAAGGGGCAGCAAGGCACGCATCATGTTGTTGCCATCAAGGGTAATGGGATGGGCTTTTATCATAGATATTAGATTGTCCATCTACGTCATGTCATCTTGCTTAAGGCATTACTCTGTTCTTATGAACTTAATACACTAGATGCATGCTGGATAGCGGTCGACGTGTGGAGTAATAATAGTAGATGCAGAAAGTACCGGTCTACTTGTTTTGGACGTGATGCCTATAGATATAATCATTGCCATAGATAACTTCACGGCTTTGCGCGGTTCTATCAATTGCTCGACAATAATTCGTTCACCCACCGTCTACTTGCTTAAATGAGAGAAGCCACTAGTGATCACTATGACCCCTGGGTCTATTCATAACTATCGTCTCCACTTTCACTTTTACTTTGCTTTGTTACTTTTTGCTTTCAGTTCTCACTTTGCGAACAATCTACAAGGGATTGACAACCCCTTCATAGCGTTGGATGCAAGCTCTTTGTCTTTGTGCAGGTACTTGTGACTCGACGCGAGCCTCCCACTGGATCGGTACCTTGGTTCTCAAACCGAGGGAAATACTTACCGCCGCTGTGCTACATCACCCTTTCCTCTTAAAGGGAACACCAACGCAAGGCTCCAAGGCCGCGGGGAAATCCTTTGCATATTTCCCAAGTAAGTCCCTAAAGGCGTAGCCCGTAGCAGCAGGATTCCTGGCGCCGTTGTCAGGGAAGGTCTGTTGTCGCAGTAGCACTACCACACTAGTAGAAAAAGGGCCTTTAGCCCCGGTTCACGAACCGGGACTAATCAACCGGGACTAATGCTAGCCCCGGTTTGGCCCTGAACCAGGGCTAATGGCCTTCCACGTGGCGGGGCTGGGAGCGAGGCGGGAGGGGTATTAGTCCCGGTTCGTATTACGAAGCGGAGCTATTTCTTTGTTGTCTTTTTGGAGAAATTTTTGGTTTAGGGTTTTGCACCAAATTGGATGGGGCTATTTTGCTGCCCCCTATTTTCCCATTTATTTGTTTTGGGGATTTTTTTAATTTTTGTTTTGCCCTAAATTGGATGGTACATACACAACAATAAAGAAACAACTATATTGCACATTGTCACGAATATATTACACCATCTCATCCGTCGTTCTTTGTCGAACATATTTATAAAATGTAGACACGAGTTACATGCACATATATGCATCTTTTTTACACTATATCATTTCATATCATTTCCGTCGAATGGGAATAGTATTCTCCCTTGACATCTAGGACCTCTGCATCTAAGGATCCGACAATTTCCTCTTGAATTGCTCGTACACGTTCCTGTGGTAGAAGACCGCCCCGCAACCATTCGATCTAATTTAAAGAATGGCTCAATGTATATATCAATGAAACTGAACACAATTCACGGTAATAAAATAAAGCTGTGAGTATTGTTTACCGTACTTCGATTTTTTATGTTCCGGGTTTTGCCCTTCTGATGGGTCGTGTGCCGAATGAACTCCCAAACATAGTATCCACATAAATTGTTCCCGTGGTCTTGGCTCAAGCACTTTACGAGAACAGAGTTCAATCAAAAACATAATCAAGAATTATAATGGTATTGAAACTAGAATAAAGAGATGCGCGGATCTAGCTAGTAGTTACTTACATCTATTTGTTTAAATGTAAGCTCTCGCTTCCAATCACCTCGAGCCTTGGCGGTGAACCGTTTCCAAGCCCTGCCAAGAAAAGGAAAT
Source organism: Hordeum vulgare subsp. vulgare (assembly GCF_904849725.1). Taxonomy (NCBI): domain Eukaryota; kingdom Viridiplantae; phylum Streptophyta; class Magnoliopsida; order Poales; family Poaceae; genus Hordeum; species Hordeum vulgare. Next base: position 261,075,074 of record NC_058519.1, on the reverse strand, counting down.
GAATAAACGAGTTCTATATTAATTCCTTGCTATCAGGAAATGAATGAGAAGTTGCGGATATAGTGCCATAATGATTGAAATTACCTCTGGAGGCATTCCTGCATGTTCGCCCATTCAACGAGGGATGTGCGTTTCGGGTCCATGACTATTACTTGTCCCTCGTGAGGTACAATGATTAACAAAATAAAGTAGAACCTGCACGCGCATAACGAGTCAATCATATGTACACTTATAATAACATCGAGTAAACGAAAATAGAATATGTGTATAGTAACACTCACTTGAAGTCGTAAGGAAATAATATTTCCCTTTTGGTACTGCAAAACCTTAACTCTTGTACCAAGTTATTCTCTATCTCGCGGGATTTGTTGTGATACTTTGGTGATGATTGTAATATGGGTCAATGAACCCAATGTCATAGATTTGTCCTCTTTTGCATTCGAGAATCTTCATTCTGCAAAATTAATATAGTGATGAGTAAGATTATACATGCATGAATGAGATGAGTAAGACTTAATGACATAAATTAATAATACTGACAAACAATAGGCACTGATGATAGATTTGTCAAGGGCGTCTTGTTTGTATAACATAAATAATTCGTTGAATTCAATCATGTGCATGCCTCGTACGGTCCTGAAATGCTCGTCTTCATATGCAACGCAGATCCAGTTTTGCTGTTTAGTACATGCTTGCATGTACCGGTCATGCAATCTTCGCATTTTTGTTGGTAGCTCATTGACTAACTCAGGATTGACCAGAGGAGCCCCATACCGGTATGTGTATACTACGTCAGTGAATACCTCCAAATGGTTTAAGTACTCATCAATAGACATGCCTTGAGCCTTGGCCGCTTCTCCGTATTGTGCAAGAAATTCCAGATCGATGTCAGCTGTTTCATCATTCCTCTACTGGACTGCAGCTCCACTCGAGCAGACATTTGTATCGGAATACACTTTGAGCGGGGGGCATGATTGGTTTTTCTCTTGTCCGAGCTAGGCAACTGATTTCCCGCTGGACGTACTACTCTTCAACCGCTGCTTTTTTGCCTGAGCCGACTTGGTAATAGAGCATTCATAGTCTGCTGGCAACGGTGGCGGGGATCTGCAAGGTTTTTCAGCATTTTCACGCATGCGACATGTTCTTTTGGGGTGTCCGGGAACTCTGGCTCTTTTGGTTTCTTCTTGTTAGCCACTTGAGCCTTCCACTATTCATGATGGGCGTCTGCCCTCTTAATATTGTCCTCTCCAGTATAGTCCCAAGGTATCTTCTCCGTATTCTTATGAGGTACTTTTGGGAGGGGCGACAACTTACATTTTGGTGATCGGATCCCCTTTCTGCCGCCACTATTAGTGTGGGTACGTTTCCGCTTTTTGCTCCGATCCTCAGTGGATGGAGACGGCTGACGGGACGGTGGAGACGGCTGATGCGGCAGTGGAGATGGCTGCGCTAGAGACTGGAGAGGCGGCGAAGACGACGGTTGCGCTAGAGATTGGTGAGGTGGCGAAGACGACGGTTGCGTTGGAGACTTGTGAGGTGGAGGCGAAGAAGGATTGCTGCTATGAGGAGTCGGTGGCCTTGGCGTCCAATTTGGAAGCAAGATGTCCTCCTTTGGCCATACAACGGTTTGTTTCTTGACTTCTCCAAGTTGAGTCAAATCCCTATCTTCACCTGCAGGGTGGTCGAGCTTCAGCTCCTCATAATATTTCATCACTTCATCCACCGCGATGACAACGTACCCTTGCGGAAGCGGAGAGCAATGCCAAGTTGGATTACGTCCAATTGGTATGGCCATGCCGACCGCCACCGTCAACCTTAAGTTAGCAAGTTTCACCTTTAGCTGACAAGGTGTGCTCTCTGTGATATCATCCACTGGGTAGCGACGAGGAGGATCCGTCGTCAGTTCATCATCACCCTCATCCTGGAGCTGCGTAGAAGCGACACTGCTTTTCCGATTCGATGCAGCTTCTATCATGAGCCGCTGAGATTGTCCGCCACCTTGTTGTCTGTCGATTTGATCCTGTTGTAGCCGCTTTACTACTTCTTCTAGATTATGCAGCCGGTCTGCCTCAACCGATTTATCATGTGCCTCCTTTTCCTTTATCGGGAAATCTCTTCCTTTCCTCGGAGAATGCAAGAATCCACGGCGGGGAGCCTAGTAAGCCTCGTGCTCGCCCTTTGAGTTCCTTATTCCCAAGGGCGCGTGTGAGCTCGTCGTTCTATCTATTCGGTAAGAACCGTCCCTCTTCAACATCCTGTACTTCACTTCTAATCTCCTTGATTGGTAGGGGATTATCTTTGTGTCTTTAGTTATATATTGCCTTCCCTTCTGCGTCCAACAAGCCCCCATGCTCGTAAAACGAGTTTCTTGCCCGTTCGAGCCATTTAAAGGGCTCTGGAGTGATATTTTTGTCCAGAAATGATGCCTCAAGTTCTTCCCACTTAGCCATCTTACCGTTGTAGCCACCAGGCCCCATAATATGGTGGTACTTCTTCATACCTGCATTCGTCTTATTTGTTGCTGACTTTTTGAATGCGTCCTCCGATTTCTTGTACGCCACAAATTCGACCCAGTAGTCTTTAATCTTCTCATAGTCGTGATCGAAATATGGAGTCTTATCTTTCAAGATAAAATCCTGGTGCAATCTTTTTTCCAGCCCCTGAATAGATCGACCATCTTCTTAAGAGCCCACTCCTTGACTTTTTTCTCTAGGGCCTCTTTTCGCCTATTCATTTCCTCCTCATTTGGCTCCTCCTCATCTGGATCGATATCTCGCGCCGGCAGGGTGAAATGAAGCATGAGCTATTGATGACCCACAAGTGTAGGGGATCTATCGTAGTCCTTTCGATAAGTATGAGTGTCGAACCCAACGAGGAGCAGAAGGAACTGACAAGTGGTTTTCAGCAAGGTATTCTCTGCAGGCACTGAAATTATCGGTAATAGATAGTTGTGTGATACGATAATTCGTAGCGAGTAGCAAGTCACAATAGTAACAAAGGTGCAGCAAGATGGCCCAATCCCTTTTGTAGCAAGGGACAAGCCTGGACAAACTCTTATATGAGGTAAAGCGCTCTCGAGGACACATAGGAATTTCTGCAGGCTAGTTTTCATCATATTCATATGATTCACGTTCACTACTTTGATAGTTTGATATGTGGGTGGACCAGTGTTTGGGTGATGCCCTTACTTGGACAAACATCGCACTTATGATTAACCCCTCTTGCAAGCATCCTAAACTACAAAAGAAGAATTAAGACAAAGTCTAACCACAGCATTAAACTAGTGGATCCAAATCAGCCCCTTACGAAGAAATGCATAAACTAGGGTTTAAGCTTCTGTCACTCTAGCAACCCATAATCTACTTACTATTTCCCAATGCCTTCCTCTAGGCCCAAGTAATGGTGAAGTGATATGTAGTTGACATTCACATAACACCACTAGAGGAAATACAACATACAACGCATCAAAATATTGAAGGAATACCAAATTCACATGACTACTTATAGCAAGACTTATCCCATGTCCTCAGGAACAAACGTAACTACTCACAAAGCATAATTATGTTCATGACCAGAGAGGTATTGAATAGCATTAAGGATCTGAACATATGATCTTCCACCGAGTAATCCAACTAGCATCAACTACAAAGAGTAATTAACACTACTAGCAACCTTACAAGTACCAATCGGAGTAGCGAGACGGAGATTGGTTACAAGAGATGAACTAGGGTTTGGAGATGAGATGGTGCTGATGAAGATGTTGATGCAGATGAGTCCCCTCCGATGAGAGGAGTGTTGGTGATGACGATGTCGACGATTTCCCCCTCCGGGAGGGAAGTTTCCCCAGCAGGACGGCCCTGCCGGAGCTCTAGATCGGTTCTGCTCAAGTTCGGCTTCGTGGCGGCGGCGTCTCTTCCCAAAAGCCTTCTCTTGATTTTTTTCTGGAATGAAACCCTCTTTATAGCATAAGATGGGAGCCGGAGAGGCAACAGGGGCCCACAAGCCACCTAGGCGTGGACAGGGGGGTAGACTGCGCCTCGCCGGCTTGTGGCCTCCTGGTAGCTCCCCTCCTGTACTTCTTCCGCCCAGTATTTTTTATTAAATCCAAAATAATTCCTTGTTTATTTTCATGTCTTTTGGAGTTGCGCACAATAGGTATCTCAAACTTGCTCCTTTTTTAGACCAGAACTCCAGCTGCCGACATTCTCCCTCTTCATGTAAACCTTATAAAATAAGAGAGAAACGGCATAAGTATTGTATCGTAAAGTGTAATAACAGCCCATAAATCGATAAATATCAACATAAAAGCATGATGCAAAATGGACGTATCAACTCCCACAAGCTTAGACCTCGCTTGTCCTCAAGCAGAAGCCGAGATCAATAAATATGCCCACATGTTTAGAGATAGAGGTGTCGATAAAACAAAATACGGACATACATGCATCATGATCATATTTAGAACAACGATATCATCATATAATCTCTAATGCTAACGTGATAATTCCTTTACAAAGTAAAGTATTGATCAAGAGCCTTATTGAGAATTAACAACCAATAGCCTTTAGTCATTGAAGCAATTGCAATTTATCATAACATCGGAAAGAGTCAAATAAGTGCTTGTAAAGAAAATCCACATACTCAGTCATCCTTTCGTCTTCTACAATTGCTAAAACTCACGTGGTACTCATGAGATCAAAGTTTCAGTTGGACACACAGAAAGATAGGGGCTTACAGTTTCGCCTCCCAACTATTTACCTCAAGGGTAATGTCAACAATAATAATTCATGAATACTTACTTCCAAGTTGACATATGAATATAGATCTTTCCCTAGCACATGACGCTTGCCAAGATAATGGCGAAATAAGGAATTGGTATCGATCACCATGACTCTTTTAAGGATAAAAAGTAAAGGTACAAGATAGGCCCTTCGCAGAGGGAAGCAGAGGTTGTCATCCGCTTTGAGGTTTGGATGTGTGACCTCTTAGTGTGGAGGAACGTCACTTTATATTGCCTCATGTGATAAAGAACTTTATTATGTAGTCTGTCGCTTTTATGTCTTCCTCATCACAGGTTCGTACAAAGCTTATTTTCCACACGGTAATAGATCATACATATTTAGGGAGAAATTTTTAATGCTTGCACCGATGACAACTTACTTTAGGGATCTTATTCAATCCATAGGTAGGTATGGTGGACTCTCATGGCAAAACTGGGTTGAAGGTTTATGGATGCACAAGTAGTATTTCTACTTAGTGCGGAAGTTTTGGCTGATATGAGATGGAAGAAATCGTCATATGCTAAGGTATCTCTAGTCATATAACATTGTTCGGAACCAAGCAAACATAATTCATTATGTTGTCTTCCTTGTCCAACATCTACTTCTAAGCATGTAATAGTTTAATGAGTGTTCACAATCATAGACGATGTCAAAGATGATATATTTATATGTGAACCTCTCCTTCTTTATTACATCCTATTAATTGCAACAATGACCAAGGTCTACGTTTGTCGACCCACAACAGGTCTCAATCAACATTTTTTTATATGTGAAGCCATCACTTCCCATAAGATCATTACATGATCATTCATGCTTTTGTTCTTTTATTATTCTTTTCTTTAGATCATGGCATGAAGCAAGGCCCTTAACTAAAACACTCTTTATTATATGACTCACGAACTCGATTACATTGGGGATAACACAAAGCAAAACTCAAGCCTAGATCATACTAAGAACTTTATTCTACTAGAAAAACATAAAACCAAAAAGGATCGAACTAAGAAAAAGGTAAAGGCAAAAGATGTGATGGTGATACGATACCGGGGCAACTCCCCCAAGCTTGGCATAAGCCAAGGGGAGTGCCCATACCCGGGCTTAATTGTCTTCCTTCGAAGGTGATGGTCGTGGAGTTGTTGTAGAGTCCTTGAACTTGTTTAATTTCCTCTTGAGCACAAAATTCTGCTCCTTCAGATCGTTAATTTCCTCTTCAAGCCTCAACACCCTTTGGCATAATTCTTGCTTACTCTCCTGCAAAAGACGAGAAGGGGTAAACAAAATCTTAGGCTTCTTCCTTGAGTCAGGGAGGCTCGACTTCTTGAACTCCACATGTGCATTTCCAGATTGGGTAGAGGAGCATCCTCATCATCGGAACTTGTTCCTTCCTTCCCCTTGGGATCATAATCTTCTTCCTCATCAGTGGTACATCCATAATGATCCAAGTCCCCATAGACCTTGGGGTTAGAAAGGTAATCGGCCACATAGCTCTCCTCCTCTGAATCTTGAGAAGATATCTTGCCCTAAATTTGCTGCTGAAACAGGCTCGAAATGAAAATAGAGGATATTTGTGTGATACGAGGGTCAGACCTTTCGGGAGAATATATAATGATTTTTTCCCAACCAAAAGGAGTATTCCACCAGAAAACGGAGTCTGGGAAACACACGAGGTGCCCACAAGCCACCCAGGCGCAACCAGGGGGGTAGGTCACGCCTGGCAGGCTTGTCGCCTCCTCATGCACTTTCCGGACTACTTTTAATTTTTCTATTTTTCTAAAACTTCCAAAACGGAGAAAAAATGCTACTGGAAAAGTTTCGGAGTTGGTTTACTTGCCGAATCACATACCTATTCGTTTTTGGAGTCTGAAACAGGCTGATAAATATCACTTATGTACTCCTCCGGAGTTATGGTATTAATAATATTCCTTTCAACATTTATGGGAGTACCTGAGATATAATGCTTGATTCTTTGCCCATTTACAACTCTCGGAAAATTCCCTTCCGTGTTGTTGATTTTGATGGCACCGGAACGATACGCTTCTTTGACAATGTAAGGACCTTCCCATTTAGAGAGAAGCTTGCCTGCAAAAAATCTTAAACGAGAATTGTATAGCAAGACATAATCACCTACATTGAACTCACGTTTTTGTATCCTTTTATCATGCCACCTCTTAACTTTTTCTTTAAACAACTTGGCATTTTCATATGCCTGAGTTCTCCATTCATCAAGAGAGCTCATATCAAATAACCTCTTCTCACCAGCAAGTTTGAAATCAAAGTTGAGCTCTTTGATTGCCCAATAAGCCTTATGCTTTAGCTCAAGAGGTAAATGACATGCTTTACCGTAAACCATTTTGTACGGAGACATGCCCATGGGATTCTTATAAGCAGTTCTATAAGCCCACATTGCATCATCAAGCTTCATAGACCTATTCTTTCTAGACCTATTAACAGTCTTTTGCGGAATTAGTTTAATTTATCTATTACTTAGCTCTACTTGACCACTGGACTGAGGATGATAGGGAGATGCAATTCTATGGTTGACATCATACTTTGCAAGCGTTTTACGGAAAGCACCATGAATAAAATGTGAACCACCATCAATCATTAAATATCTAGGGACTTCAAATCTAGGGAAAATAACTTCTTTAAGCATCCTAATAGAGGTGTTGTGATCAGCACTACTAGTTGGGATAGCTTCTACCCACTTAGTAACGTAATCAACAAAAACTAGAATATGAGTATACCTATTAGACTTTGGAAAAGGTCCCATATAATCAAAACCCCAAACATCAAATGGTTCAATGACAAGTGAATAATTCATAGGCATTTCCTGATGTTTACTGATATTACCTATTCTTTGACATTCATCACAAGACAAGACAAACTTACGGGCATCCTTGAAGAGGGTAGGCCAATAGAAACCGGATTGCAATACCTTGTGTGCAGTTCTATCTCCCGCATGGTGTCCTCCGTAAGCCTGAGAGTGACACTTCTGTAGGATTTGTCCCTGTTCATGCTCAGGTACACAACATCTAATAACACCATCTACTCCTTCTTTATAAAGGTGAGGATCATCCCAAAAGTAATGTCTCAAATCTAAGAAGAATTTCTTCTTTTGTTGGTATGTGAAACTAGGTGGTATATATTTAGCAACAATATAATTTGCATACTCAGCATACCAAGATGTACTACGTGAAGCATTGATGACATTCAATTGCTCATCAGGAAATCTATCATCAATAGGTTGTCGGTCATCAAGAACATTCTCCAACCTAAACAAGTTATCTGCTACGGGGTTCTCAGGACCCTTCCTATCAACAACATGCAAATCAAATTCTTGTAGCAAGAGAGCCCATCTGATAAGTCTAGGTTTAGCATCTTTCTTTTCCATGAGATACTTAATAGCAGCATGATCAGTGTGAATAGTAACCTTAGAATCAACAATATAAGATCTGAACTTTTCACATGCAAACACGACTGCTAAAAATTCCTTTTCAGTAGTAGCATAGTTTCTTTGGGCACTGTCTAGAGTTTTACTAGCATAGTGAATAACATTCAATTTCTTATCAACTCTTTTTCCTAGAACATCACCAACAACATAATCACTAGCATCACACATAATTTCAAAAGGTAGGTTCCAATCAGGTGGTTGAACTATAGGTGCAGTTATCAAGGCCTTCTTAATTATTTCAAATGCTTCTTCACAATCATCATCAAAAACAAATGGAGTATCCTTTTGCAAGAGATTGGTAAGAGGCCTAGAAATCTTAGAGAAGTCTTTAATGAACCTGCTATAGAAACCAACATGACCAAGGGAACTTCTTATACCTTTAATGTCTGTAGGGCATGGCATTTTCTCGATCGCATCAACATTAGCCTTATCGACTTCAATACCTCTTTCAGAAATTTGATGTCCTAAGACGATGCCTTCATTAACCATAAAGTGGCACTTCTCCCAATTCAAGACAAGGTTGGTATCTTTACATCTCTGCAAAACTCGATCAAGGTTGCTGAGGCAATCATCAAAAGAAGACTCGTAAACGGAGAAATCATCCATGAATACCTCAACAATCTTTTCACAAAAGTCAGAGAATATAGCCATCATACATCTTTGAAAAGTAGCATGTGCATTACATAATCCAAAAGGCATACGTCTATAAGCAAAGGTACATAAAGGGCAGGTAAAAGTGGTTTTCTACTGATCAGATTGTGCAACCGGTATTTGGGAGAAACCAGAATAACCATCTAGAAAGCAGAAGTGTGTGTGTTTAGACAATCTTTCTAGCATTTGGTCAATAAAAGGCAAAGGGTAATGATCTTTCCCAGTGGCTTTATTCAATTTCCTAAAATCAATTACCATCCTATAGCCAGTAACAATTCTCTGTGGGATCAATTCATCTTTATCATTAGGGACAACGGTAATGCCTCCCTTCTTAGGGACGCAATGCACCGGACTTACCCAATCACTATGAGCAGCAGGATAGATAATACCTGCTTCCAGGAGCTTGAGTATTTCTTTTCTTACTACTTCTTTCATCTTAGGATTTAATCTCCATTGATGATCGGCAACTGGTTTGGAATCAGGATCGATTTTAATTTTCTGCTGGCATAGAGTGGGACTAATGCCCTTAAGATCATCAAGAGTATATCCAATAGCAGCAGGGTGCTTCCTCAGAGTTTTCAATAATTTCTTTTCTTCATGCTCTGAAAGGCTAGCACTAATAATAACAGGATATATCTCTTTTTCATCAAGATAAGCATACTTAAGAGTATCAGGTAACTGTTTAAGCTCAAACACAGGATCACCCTTTGGTGGGGGTGGATCTCCAAGTAGTTCAACAGGCAAATTATTCTTAAGGATAGGATGTTGTTCAAAGATAACTCTATCTATCTCATCCCTTTCATCCATATGCATATCATTTTCATGCTCAAGCAAGTATTGCTCTAAAGGATCAGTAGGAGGCACGACAATAGAAGCTAGGGCAATAATTTCATCCTTACTAGACAATTCTTTTTCATGAGGTTGTCTACCAAATTTGGAGAAATTGAATTCGTGCGACACACCTTCAAAGCCAAAAGTGACAGTTTGCTTCTCACAATCAATATGAGCATTCAAAGTATTGAGGAAAGGTCTGCCAAATATCATGGGACGAAAGCTATCTTGTGTGGTAGCAAGAACGAGAAAATCAGTAGGATACTTAGTTTTACCACAGAAGACTTCAACATCTCTAACAATTCCCAAAGGGCAGATAGTATCTCTATTGGCAAGCTGAATAGTAACATCAATATGTTCCATCTCGAGAGGTGCAATCTCGTCTTTAATTTCATCATATAAAGATCGAGGTATTGCACTAACACTAGCACCCACGTCACATAAACCATGATAAAAATGATCTCCTATCTTAACAGAAACAACAGGCATGCCAACAACAGGCCTATGTTTGTCTCTAACATGAGGTTTAGCAATTCTAGCAGCATCTTCACAGAAGTGAATAACATGCCCATCAACATTGTCGGACGGGAGATCTTTGATAATAGAAATGCTAGGTTCAACTTTAATTTGCTCAGGGGTGTAGGTGTTCTAATGTAGCCCTTACGTATCATAGTTGAAGCTTTAGCATGATCCTTTATTCTAACAGGGAAAGGTGGTTTCTCAATGTAAGCATTAGGGACAATAGGATCATTAAAAGCAATGACTTTCTCTTCAACTGGATTGGGTTTAACTACATTGACTTCAATGGGAGGATGATAATTTAAACCACTTCTCTTTAGGGAGATTAATATGAGCAACAAATTATTCACGTAATGAAGCTACTATCTCAGAGTCAAGTCCATGTTTAGTGTTAAAATCACAAAAAGTATTTGTTTCAACAAAGGACCTAACACAATCGAACTTAAGATTCATACCTGACTCCTTGCCTTCATCAAACTCCCAATCTTCAGAGTTGCATTTAATTGTTTCCAATAAATTCCATTTGAAGTCAATATCTCTCTTCATAAAAGAACCGGTACAAGAAGTGTCAGGCATGGTGCGATTATCATGAGAAAGCCGAGCATAAAAGTTCTGAATAATAATTTCTCTCGAGAGCTCATGGTTGGGGCATGAATATAACATTGCCTTAAGCCTCCCCCGAGCTTGAGCGATGCTTTCTCTATGACGAGGCTAAAAATTATAAATATAATTCTGATCACGATGTACTAGATGCATAGAACAAACTTTTGATGAAATTCCAATTTCATACGGTTGTAGTTCCATGATCCAGTATCATCACATAGACTATACCATGTCAATGCCTTATCCCCCAAATATATGGGAAATACCTTCTTCTTGACCTCATCCTCGGGAAAACCTGCAAGCATAAATAAACCACAAACTTCATCTACATAGATTAGATGCAAGTCGGAATGTGATGTTCCATCTCGTGTAAAAGGATTAGCCAACAGTTTCTCTAGCATACCCGAAGGAATTTCATAACAAATATTTTCAGTAGGTGCAGCAGGTTGAGGAGCAACTCCTTGTGCTTCCGTTTGAGGTGAAGATACCCCGAACAAGCTCCTCAAAGACTTAGTTTCCATAGTGAGAAGTGACAATAAATTTCAGCACACTATATAAATGTTTCCTTACCAAATTCCACTTACCAAAGGCGCTTCACTCCCCGACAACGGCGCCAGGAAAGAGTCTTGATGACCCAGAAGTGTAGGGGATCTATCGTAGTCCTTTTGATAAGTAAGAGTGTCAAACCCAACGAGGAGCAGAAGGAACTGACAAGTGGTTTCCAGCAAGGTGTTCTTTGCAGTCACTGAAATTATCGGTAACTGATAGTTGTGTGATAAAATAATTCGTAGCGAGTAGCAAGTAACACTAGTAACAAAGGTGCAGTAAGATGGCCCAATCCCTTTTGTAGCAAGGGACAATCCTGGACAAACTCTTATATGAGGTAAATCGCTCCCGAGGACACATAGGAATTTCTGTCAAGCTAGTTTTCATCATGTTCATATGATTCACGTTCGCTACTTTGATAGTTTGATATGTGGGTGGACCGGTGCTTGGGTGCTGCCCTTACTTGGACAAACATCGCACTTATGATTAACCCCTCTCGCAAGCATCCGCAACTACGAAAGAAGAATTAAGACAAAGTCTAACCATAGCATTAAACTAGTGGATCCAAATCAGCCCCTTACGAAGCAACACATAAACTAGGGTTTAAGCTTCTGCCACTCTAGCAACCCATCATCTACTTATTACTTCCCAATGCCTTCCTGTAGGCCCAAGTAATGGTGAAGTGTTATGTAGTCGACATTCACATAAAACCACTAGAGGGAAGACAACATACAACGCATCAAAATATCGAACGAATACCAAATTCACATGACTACTTATAGCAAGACTTATCCCATGTCCTCAGGAACAAACGTAACTAATCACCAAGCATAATTATGTTCATGACCAGAGAGGTATTGAATAGCATTAAGGATCTGAACATATGATCTTCCACTGAGTAATCCAACTAGCATCAACTACAAAGAGTAATTAACACTACTAGCAACCTTACAAGTACAAATCAAAGTCGCGAGACGGAGATTGGTTACAAGATATGAACTAGGTTTTGGAGATGAGATGGTGCTGATGAAGTTGTTGATGGAGATGAGTCCCCTCCGATGAGAGGAGTGTTGGTGATGACGATGACGACAATTCCCCCTCCTGGAGGTAAGTTTCGCCGGAAGGACGGCCCTCCGGAGCTCTAGATTGGTTCTTCTCAAGTTCCACCTCGTGGCGGCGGCGTCTCTTCCCGAAAGCATTCTCTTGATTTTTTTTTTCTGGAACGAAACCCTCCTTATAGCAGAAGATGGGAGCCGGAGGGACAACAGGGGGCCCACAAGCCACCCAGGCGTGGCCAGGGGGGTAGGCCGCGCCTGGCAGGCTTGTGGCCTCCTGGTGGCTCCCCTCCGGTACTTCTTCCGCCTAGTATTTTTAATAAAAGCCAAAATAATCCCTCGTTGATTTTCAAGGCTTTTGGAGTTGCGTAGAATAGGTATCTCAAACTTGCTCCTTTTTCAGACCAGAATTCCAGCTGCCGGCATTCTCCATCTTCATGTAAACCTTATAAAATAAGAGAGAAAAGGCATACATATTGTACCGTAAAGTGTAATAACAGCCCATAAAGCGATAAATATCAACATAAAAGCATGATGCAAAATGGACGTATCAGCTTTCTCCAAAGGTTTTCTTTGGCTGCTGTGCCGACATATGGGACTCCTTCCTCCCTTGGGTTAATCCATTCTCGAGTGGTGATAGGGATGTGGTCCCTAACAACGACTCCGCATGCCTTCACAAACTTCTGCTTTACATCTGTGGAAGCAATTGGTTGCCCGGCATTTGAGACTATTTCAACCCTGTATCTCTCACCGCCATCCAGCTTCTTGGTTGGCCCGCGTATCGTCCGTACTGAAGATTTTCTCCATCCGGAGGGCTAAAAGAAAGAGCGTTAATATATGTATATAGATAGCAGAGGATTAATTTATTAATATATATATATATATATATATAGCAAAGGGTGCAAGGGGTCACGCTTCAGGAAGACATGGATGATGTGATATCCTTGTCATGGGAGGGCGACAACATGTTCTCAGTCACATCAACGTATGCTCTAAAGTTTGTTGGAAGGGAGGTGGCTACCACACTAGTTGAAAAAGGGCCTTTAGCCCCGGTTCGGTTGGGCCATTAGTCCCGGTTCGCGAACCGGGACTAATCAACCGGGACTAATGCTAGCCCCGGTATGGCCCCGAACCGGGGCTAATGGCCTTTCACGTGGTGGGGCTCGGAGCGAGGGGGGAGGGGTATTAGTCCCGATTTGTATTACGAACCAGGGCTATTTCTTCGCTTTTTTTTGGAGCAATTTTTGGTTTAGTGTTTTGCACTAAATTGGATGTGGCTATTTTGCTGCCTCCTATTTTCCCATTTATTTGTTTTGGGCATTTTTAAATTTTTGTTTTGAACTAAATTGGATGGTACATACACAACAATAATGGAACAACTATATTGCACATCGTCACGAATATATTACACCATCTCATCCGTCGTGCTTTGTCAAACATATTTATAAAATGTAGACATGAGTTACATGCACATATATGCATCTTTTTTACACTATATCATTTCAAATCATTTCCGTCCAATGGGAATTGTATTCTCCCTTGACATTTAGGACCTCTTCATCTAAGAATCCGGCAATTTCTTCTTGAATTGCTCGTACATGTTCCTGTGGTAGAAGACCGTCCCGAAACCGTTCGTTCTAATTTAAAGAATGGGTCAATATATATATCAATGAAACCGAACACAATTCATGGTAATAAAATAAAGTTGTGAGTATTGTTTATCGTACTTCAATTTTTTTGATGTCCCGGGTTTTGCCCTTCTGATGGATCGTCTGGCGAATGAACTCGCAAACATAGTATCCACATAAATTGTTCCCGTGTTCCTGCCTCAAGCACTTTACGAGAACATAGTTCAATAAAAAACATAAGCAAGAATTATAATGGTATTGAAACTAGAATAGAGAGATGCGTGGATCTAGGTAGTAATACTTACATCTATTTGCTTGAATGTAAGCTCTGGCTTCCAATCACCTCGAGCCTTGGCGATGAACCGTTTCCAAGCCCTGCCAAGAAAAGGAAATGAATAAAGGAGTTCTATATTAATTCCTTGCTATCAGGAAATGAATGAGAGGTTGCCGATATATGAGACTCCTTCCTCCCATGGCTTAATCCATTCTTGAGTGGTGATAGGGATGTGGTCCCTAACAACAACTCCACATACCTTCACAAACTTCAGCTTTACATCTGTGGGAGCAATTGGTTGCCCGACATTTGAGATTGTTTCAATCCCGTATCTCTCACCGTCATCCAGCTTCCTGGTTGGGCCTCGTTTTGTCCGTACTGAAGGTTTGCTCAATCCGGAGGGCTAAAAGAAAGAGCGTTAATATATGTATATAGACAGACGAGGATTAATTTATATATATATATATATATATATATATATATATATATATATGCACCTCGCCGGAACGGTCGGTTTCTCCCTCGTCGGCTTCTTCCTCATTGGAGCCGCCGATTCCTCCCTCGCCCGAGGCGTGGGCGTCTACCTCACCGGAGCTTCTACCTCGTGTGTTGAGAGACTCATCTCCCTCGCCGGACTCGTTCAGAAAATGATTTGTGACATCGACATCGCGAACTAAAATATCATCCCCGCGGATGACACCATGCATCACATTTCCTGATATTCGTCTCTGTCGTGTATTGGATCCATAGTATCTACAAATTAATTAAACATCACCGAATAATCCACTTACTTAATGCATCATCGAATAATCCACTTAATATTATCGAGTATATAATCTAGAATACATAAATAATACATCTCTCTAATACAGTAATACATCGAATATGATATAACTGATCAACCAACAAAGAGCCGTCGCTGTACTGAGGCGCGGGCGGTGGACACCCAAAGAGCAGGGACCATCACCGGATCATAGCTCGGGTGAGATCCCTGAAGAACCTGCCAGCTACTGGAGAACCTGACATCCAACTCCTCCATGTACCGACGGACGTGCACATCCTCATCCCTCACACGGCGACGTACGTGCTCCTCGGGGGCCGGCAACCTAGGCACCGAAAGTGCCCCCCGCGACCGCCACCAAAGAAGCTCCGGGTCGACGACGGGAGCCTGGTTCCTCACCAAGCTATGCACCGTGTAAGGTAACTCCTCCCAGTGCCAGCCCGGCGGAGCCCAGTCCCGCACATGCTAGCGCCAATCAAGCAGGTGGCCGCCACCGAGTCGACGACGAGGATGCGGGCCGGGCATCGTATGTCCTACTATTGAAATTCCTACTATTTAATAAACTTTTCTAAACTTGTACAACCTCTGTTCCAATAAGAACTTTTAAAGATTTCATCAGAGAACTACATACGGAGCAAAATGAGTGAATCTATACTCTAAAATATGTCTAACGGATTCCCTTAACCTTAATTTAAGTGATATATATTATGATATTGTATAAAGTTTTTATTATATGAATGTAACTAAACTTGACTTTTAATTATGCACTTTTTTAACACTAACAATATTTTGAGAAATCAAATGAATGTAACTAAACTTGACTTTTAATTATGCACTTTTTTAATATTTTGTTATATTTTTAAAATATACAACTTTTTTATTCGTTAGGTTTTGAATCCAAATTCCGTGAACATTTTATTACATTGTTTTATCTTATTAAAATTCCAAATTTTTTTTGAATCATCTACAAATATCACTTAAACTTTGTGGCATATTTGAATATCACTTAAACTTCGTGGCATATTTGAATATCACTTAAACTACAATTCTATAAATATTCATGGGATTCACCAAATATTCTACAAATTGAATCATCTGCATATATACACTACAAATATTTTACAATCTACAACAAAATTCACCAATGTACCATATCTACAAAT
Organism: Hordeum vulgare subsp. vulgare; assembly: GCF_904849725.1. Lineage (NCBI taxonomy): Eukaryota > Viridiplantae > Streptophyta > Magnoliopsida > Poales > Poaceae > Hordeum > Hordeum vulgare. Next base: position 261,058,797 of record NC_058519.1, on the reverse strand, counting down.
ATTCTATAAGTAATCTATACGAATATCACTTAAACTTGCATATTTTTGACGATCCATCGAGAGTATGCTCATCGGCGGCAGGGAGGAGGAAGCCGGAGGGAGGGAGGAGTGCGCGCGGCACCGGTGTTCGACGGGGAGGAGGGCTCGAGGCAGAGGCGGCACTGGCGACGGGGAAGAGGGCGACTTCGAGGAGGAGAGCAGCGACGGCGGCAGGGAGGAGGGAGACGACAAGGAGGAGCGCTGCGACGACGACGACGTCGGGGAAGAGTCATGCAGCTTGGCGGAGTCGAGGGTTTGTCCGTCGCGGGGAGGAAGAAGATCGAAATTGGCGATTTGGACATAAAAAATTTCCAACTCCCTTTTATATAGGCGGAGTATTAGTTCTGGTTCGTGGATGGAACCGGGACAAAAGACCCCCTTTAGTCCCGGGTCGAGCCACGACCCGGGGGTAAAGGCAGTTTTTCGGCAGGCGGAGGGGCGGGAAGCGAGGGCCTTTAGTCCTGTGTCGTGGCTCGACCCAGAACTAAAGGGTCTCTTTAGTCCCGGTTCGAGCCACGACCTGGGACTAAAGACCTGGGGCTGGCGGCAGTTCAAAGTTTAGTCCCACCTCGCTTGTCGAGAGGAGTTGCGACTAGTTTATAAGCTCCGCTGCCCAAGCTTATCGGGCTCCTCTCTAAAGCAGGCTTACGGGTCTAAACGCACTCTAAATTTAAAAATTGAAAATATATGAGAAATTAAAGACAAAATATATTTTCAAAAAAATCCGTTATTTTTGTTTTGTTCTTTGCTTTTTTTTCTACTTACACCTAAATACTTACAACTAAATATTTAGTTTTCAAATTTGAATTATTTGAAATTTGTGAATAACTTTACTTTCATTTTCTATTATGAAAGATTTTTTTCTCTTCTATTTTAGTTTTCTATTAAAGATTTTAACCAAAAAACTTTATGAAAATTCTTTCGAGTTGATCTTTTTTTAGTTAATGTTTTACTTGATTCTTTTTAACAAATAAGCACTTTGATAATTTTAGTTGATTTTTTTTAATTCATTCATTTTAGTTAATGTTTTAGTTGATTGTTTTTAGTTGGATCTTTTTTTGTTTTCTATTAAATATTTTAACTAATTTTCAACAATTTCTGACTTCATTTGGTATTTTCCGTGCATTTACTTATTTTTTTAGCTAATTGACCCTGAAATTGAAAAGCACTACAAATGAACTCTAAAAATATTGAAAGTTGGCATGGTATCATCATTTCACCCACATAGCATGTGATAAAAAGTTGAGAGGGTTACGACAAAAGCTGGATGCACTTTGTGTACAAAACGGACGATCTCTCTCGAAGTATGAGGGTTTTGAACGAGAACTCATCTGTTACAAAAGGGATTTCATTTTTTTCGAACTTATTTGAACTCCATAATTTTTGTGTGTTCAAAATGCACCATTCAAAGGCACATCACAAATTTTCAACAATTTCTGACTTTATTTGGTATTTTTCGTGCATTTACTTATTTTTTTGAGCTAGTTGACCCTGAAATTGAAAAGCACTACAAATGAACTTTGAAAAAGTTGAAAGTTTGCATGGTATCATCATTTCACCCACATAGAATGTGCCAAAAAGTTTAGAGGGTTACGACAAAAAGTGGATGCACTTCGTGTACAAAACGGACAATCTCTCTCGAAGTATCAGGGTTTCGAACGAGAACTTATCTGTTACAAAGAGATTTCATTTTTTGAACTTATTTGAACTCCATACTATTTGTGTGTCCAAAATGCACCATTCAAAGGCACATCACAAATTTTCAAAAATTTATGACTTCATTTGGTATTTTCCGTGCATTTACTACTTTTTTGAGCTAGTTGACCCTGAAATTGAAAAGCACTCCAAATGAACTCTAAAAATGTTGAAAGTTGGCATGGTATCATAATTTCTCCCATATAGCATGTGCTAAAAAGTTGAGAGGGTTACGACAAAAATTGGATGCACTTCGTGTACAAAATGGACAATCTCTCTTGAAGTATGAGGGTTTCGAACGAGAACTCATTTGTTACAAAAGGGATTTCTTTTTTTTGAACTTATTTGAACTCCATACTTTTTGCGTGTTCAAAATGCACCATTCAAAGGCACACCACAATTTTTCAACAATTTCTGACTTCATTTGGTATTTTCCGTGCATTTACTTAATTGTTTTGTTAGGCTAGGGTGCAAACAAGCCCAAGAGCATGCGCACCATCCTAACCCTGGTGCTATGGGAGCTTTGGAAACATCCTCACCCTCGCTTGACGTGATCATTAAGAAGACAGTGCCAGAGGGGAGTGTGTGGCATCACCTTGGTTTACTTAAGGGTACGACATAACGGCGGAGCTACTATGGTGGGCGAGAACCGAGTAGTCCTAGATTATTTTTCTTCTTCTGGTAGATGTGGGAGCTAGAGCTCATAATGTACTACTCCCTTTGTTCCTAAATACTTTTTTTGGGAGAACTATAGTAGTTCTCTCCAACAACAAGTATTGTGGTACATAGGGGGTAGTTTCAATGTAACATGTATCATGTACTTGGGCTCTTTGCCCATCCCTTTCTATACAATATGATATGAATGCTCGTATGTATTCGAGAAAAATATGGAGCTAAATAAAACCATGGGTAATGGTGGACGATCTTCAAGTGTGGATGATGCAGATTTGAATGACTGTTGCCATTTGCCACGTGAATTTCCACATGTTCTGTTGAGCATAGTCCGAGAGAAGCAAATATTGTTGCTCATGACCAAGCTTGTATGGTACAAGTGCTGAATGTGTCGGTCTGATGCTTGATCCTCCAAATCAGATTGTAAACTCTCTTGTAAATGATATAGTACTCCCGGTATACCTAAATAATTGTAGTTGGAAGAACTAGTCTAATTCTCCCCAGCTATAGTTATTTAGGTATAGAAAAAAGTAACAAATATTACCATCAAGCATCAACTTTATTATGTTTCTCCCTTTGAGACAACTCGCACGGATGGCTCCGGAGGAGAAAACCCTAGCCCCGCAAGCCCATCCTCCCTCCGATTCCCTTGCCACCGCCGACGGCGGTGGTGGCAGCGCCCAACCATCGAAGATAGCAGGCGAGAGCGGCGCGCCCCGATAGACCTCCCACACGCATGGGAATGACACGTGCAGCGCGGTGGGGCTGTTCTGGAGGAGTGGCGCGCGACGAAGTGCATGTGGTTATTGGAAGCATGGTATTGAGCTAGCAGGGGAGGTGTCGGAGTGCGACATTTTTCTTGGTGGTGTCGGCGTGGCAGGCGGGTGGATGTGGCTTCACCGGGCCATGGTGACGGAGGCCGAGTGGATCTTGGCCAAGAGTGACGGTCGGGAGACATTGTGATACTTGGGAGAGCGGTGTGTGATGTGTTGACACAAACATGGAAGAAGGCGTCGACACCATGGGAGATGGATGGGGTGTGCAGGCCATATCTGGGCCGGTGTTTGAAAGCACAATTGCACCCTAAGGTGATTTTGGTAATTAATAACAACATATGTGGCACTAATGATTCTATCCAAGTATATTTGAAGGATCAAAAGTATGTATAGAGGGGGGGTAATTAGACTACTTGACAAGATAATTTTTTGCCTTTTCCCAATTTTAGTTGGGAGGCAGCTATGGCAGTTATAGCAAGTCAAGTACACCCTACACATGCAGTTCTAAGAGTGTAGCAGAGCAAAGTAGAACATTTAAGTGTAAAGTAAAGGACTAAGATAGGGAGATCAAACGCATGATGTTGACATGACAATTTTTGGCATGGTTCCGATAGGTGGCGCTATCGTACGTCCATGTTAGTGGAGACTTCAACCCACAGAGGGTAACGACTGAGATAGTCCACGGAGGGCTCCACCCACGAAGGGTCCACAAAGAAGCGGCCTTGTCTATTCCACCATGGCTTCCATCCATGGAGGACTAGCCTTCCTCATGGTAGATCTTCATGAAGTAGTCGATCTCCTTGCCCTTACAAACATCTTTGTTCAACTCCACAACACGAAGTAGGAGGCTCCCAAGCGACACCTAGCCAATCTAGGAGGCACCACCCTCCAAAAGTTATTAGATGTGGTAGATCAATGAACTCCTTGCTCTTGTGCTTCTAAAGATAGAATATGCATGGGTAGGAGAGGTTGATTTGGTGGAAAGTAGTTTGGGGAGGCTAGAGATCAAAATTCAACTGAGTTGAGTGGAATATCTTGGTCTCAACACATGAGTAGGTGGTTCTCTGTGAGAAAAGGATCTGGATATGAAGCGTGTGTTCTGAGTGCTTCTCCCACGAATGATAGGTAGGTGAAGGGGTATATATAGGCCGCATGCAAAATCCAACCGTTACACACAAAGTGACAAGCTCGATGACACCGAAGTTGAATACTCGATGGTACCGATTAGCACAAAGGTGTGAAGTTTTGAATCTCGGTGAGACCGATATATGAAACACGATGGCACTGAAAAGGTGGCTAACGGTCAGATGGACAAACTCGGTGGCACTGATACTCAAACTCGAAAATTACGATTTTGTGTACCGAGGCACCCGAAAGTTGGTAACCCAAACTCAGTAGCACCGATATGGATTTGGTTGCACCGATTTGGTGGCAGTGGCTAGGGTTTCTGTCTGAGGTCAAACTCGATGGGTCCGAAATATGAAAGTTGGTGACACCAAATTTGTGTATGTGTATTTTGACAGAATGGTTATGTGGGAAAAATGACTGAGTATTTTGGTGGCTAACTTAGAGCATTTGAGCAATCGGTTCATTTTACTACCTCACCCCCTTTTAATAGTATTGGCTTTCCTATGAAATCAAATGTGATTTCTCACAAATAGAAAATGAAGAATCTTCTAGCTTAAAGCTTGAGCCAATATTATTTCTTTGTTGCATCCACATGCATCTCCACATAAACCTTTAGCCAAAGCATCATTTGAACTTTTGTGATAATACTTGAAAACTGCATATGTTGTGATCAACTATCAAATACACCCTAGGGAGCAATTGTGCTTTCAATCTCCCCCTTTTTGGTAATTTATGACAACATATAGATGAAAGCTTCGAGAAAAGATATAATCAATGATTATCATCGACGCTTTGAGAAGTATGTGAAAAGAAAGAGCTCCCCCTAAATTTGCGCATTATTTAAAACTTACGTTTGAATGCAAATGCACAATCAATTAGGATCATGGGTTACCCTTGCATGTCACATACATCTTGGTGGTGCGTAAATAAGATAAGAATGAATAGTAAGCACATGACACCAACAATATAAGTGAGTGATCATCACATGGATAGCTAAAACATAGTAAAGTAGCATAACACACGATAAAGTGTATGATCACACACAAGATAAGGTCATCCAAACGATCAAAGTTTAGAAACCAAACAAGAGAAAATAAAAACAAAAGATCTCTCTCACACGAAGTCCATGATCTATACATTTCCCCCCTTTGGCAAAAAGTTACCAAAAAATTCAAAAATTATAGAACTACTCATCTCTATGGGCAGCTGATGATGGGGTCGACAGATGAGCGTCTGTGAAGTCTTCTGCAGAATGTCCGGGAGCTAGAGGAGTGAATACTGGAGGTGCCTGAGTTGATGCTGGAGGTGGAGCTGAAGGTGTAGATGCTTGAGATGATGAAGTCTATCGTGTCTCAGGAGCAGGTACATCAGCAGATCCAGGCTTGGTGATAAACTGAGTGGTAGTGCAAGGCGGTGACTCTTCATCATCATCATCATCATCATCACTGTCATCATCATCATCTGAGTGAGGAACTTGCACTGAGTCAATTTCATGTGGAAGCTGTTTGACTAATGTGTTCAATTCCGTGACCTTCACATCCATGTCATGAAATTTTGTGTCCACTAGCCTCTTCTGGTTTTGCAGAATCTTCTTCTCCATGCCTTGGACAGAGCTTACTAGAAATGCCATTTGCTCAGCTTGAGACCTGAGCTGTGGAACTGGTGGTGGCCTATTTCTAGCAGCCTCAGCTTCTGCTGCCTCTACTGCCAATCTGGTTGCAGCAGAACTTGGATCATTGTCATCCATCACCACTTCATTGTCTTCAACCTCTGGTTGAAGAGGTAGATGGGGACGATCAAGTAGATATACATGCTTGCCTAGCTTGGCATTGATAAGCATCTGAATGTATGGGGCATATCCACATGATCTATTTTGATCAGTAGCAATCCTTTGGATAGCCTCTACTTTCAAATCCATCACTCTCAAACTGGTGTGAGTGTCCAAGTGGTGCACAAATTTGATGGAGTGTCCTTAGATCATCCTCTCATCACCTTATTTATGCATCAAGGCGTATCTCAGAATAGTGTTAGTTGTGGGTATTCCTGCTTGCAAGAAGTAAACTGAGCCCATCTTGTGACTAGCCAAATAATCATGAGGAATTGTCTTGTACATATTGTCCATGGAGTTGTGACTCTTCCTTGCATAAAAATACACATCAACATCACTTTGTTTTTGCTTAGGGGAACCAATGATAGTGGCCCACTCATGGATTGGTGACTCATATCGGTGACCATCCATCATCCAGACAATGGAACCATCTCCAGAAAAATGATTAGTCGAGTAGAATTGCATGATCAGCTCATCATTCCATGGGGTCATCTCCTTTCCAACAAAATCTTCCATGTCCACAGACTTGAAGTTGTCTTGAACATGAGGAAAGTAGTCTTAATTGGCTTTGATATAAGCCCAGTCAACAAATCTCATATCACTGACAATTGGGGATTTATCAAGTAAGATGGCCTCATAGGAATCTTGTTGTTCCTTGGTATGAAACCTTGAGTCAACATCAGTTCTCCTTCAGACAACATATGGGTCAGCGGCTCTCCACTTCCTTAGACCTACATCCTTTCTCTTCTTCATGTCTTCAGCTATAGGATGAGCATCATTATGAATTGGTAGATGTGGTATGAGCTTCCTGAGAATGGTTACATCCTCATCATATTGTTCCTCTGCAGCAGGGGCATTGGAAGCAGGGCATTTCGTCTTAGGAGTTGTAGGAATGTCCTTTATAGTCTTCCGGTGAGCTACAAACTTCTTGTCCTTAGGAGGCTTTGAAGCAGACTTCTTGGTCGTAGCATCAGCCATGAGCTTCTTCTTGGGAGGAGATGGAATCTCATCTTCTTCTTCAGCAGCTTCTTTAGGGTCTTCAAACATGGAAGTTTGTCTTCCAACAACACGAACTACCCTATTCCTTGCTCTTTTCGTACCAGTTTTCTTAGGAGCATGATCAGTGGAAGGTGATGTGCTTTTCCTCACATAGTCAGGTGCTCTCAGATCAGCAGCACTAGCAGATATCTTCCTGACAACTTTCTTTGGAGGATCCTTTGGAGGAGCTGAAGATTCCTCTCGCACAAAGTCTGAGTCCTCATCATTAGAATTCCGTTTCTTCCTCTACCTCGTGGCTGCCTTGGGCAAGCCATGGTAGCTATAGGAACCTGGGTCAAAGTCAGACTTCCCTGGACTAGTGCGTGAGCTCAACTCAACACTCGGTTCCCTAAAATCATTCTGACTGTCTTGTGAACCACACATCTCTGACAAGCAAGCAGAACCTCGGCAGCAAGCAGCAAATCCTGTGAAGCAGATATAGGAAAGACAGAAGGTTTGAGCATCACAAAATTGAGATGTTTTCAAAAATTTGAACAAAGAAATCCTTAATTTTAACTTTCTACAGAACACATTTCGGTAGCACCGATATCGAACTTTTGGAGTAACCGAGACACATGAAACCCTTAATAGAAACTAGGTCATCACTTTCGGTGGGACCGAAAAGGACAACTTGGTTTCACTGAGTTCATTCTCAGGAACCCTAGGTACAAAATCGGTAGCACCGAGTTTTGCAACTCGGAGGCACCGAGATGGGGTGTGCGGATAGCTACCCTAAAAAAATTCTCGTCCGCTAATCTATTGAAGTTTCTGGTGGATGGAGAGGTTTGCAGATGGCGGATTATGGATAAAACTTCCCAATGCATGAGAATTTGATGGAGGAACCTAGAGGAGTGTCCGTACCATACCCTAATTTGGCGGTGGTCCGGCTACAATGGAGAAGGCGGTGAAGAATTCATCGACGACGGTGATTCCTAGCGGCGGAGATGCACCGGGAGTCAAGGGCGACAATTAGGTGTCGAGTAGGCAGCGTAGGGTTTGGGACGAAACGGTTTTGACGAACTAAAATCAAAGATTCAGTCTGCTGGATTTTATACCCTTTTGATGTCGGTGTCACCGAGATTACGAAATTGGTGTCACCGAGTTCCTCTACTGTCAGTTGACAAGGAAACTCGGTGTAACCGAGTTTGTGATTTTGGTGGTACCGAGATGAAAAATCCTAGATCAACTCTGGAATTTGGTGGAACCGAGTTTGTGGAGGTTGTTTCACCGAGTGCATTTTCAGAGAGGTTTTGGAGGTCAGACATTGATGATACGGAAATCTGAGTGCTTCTTCACATAGAGGGATGACAAGTGCTTCTTCAAGTTTGTGATGAAGCATGAATAGAACTTGAGATGAGATAGCATAGATATCTAGAGAAGGGTCCTAGGAATTCTTGTCCATCCAATTGGCAAAATATAAATCAAAAGCCAAATAACAACAATTGGATGTCCTCGAATGAGCAAACACATGCACACAAACATGCTCACACAATAGGAATGATAGAGAAAATAGGGTGAACATGCACAAACATCCTAGCAGCTATCAAGCACATGGGAGATGACAAAGTCATCTATATATGAGTATATTGACCTAGGAGCCTATTAAGAATACTTGGTCATAGGTCATACTCATCGTTAAGCACAAGTGGGTTACCACTTTTACGTAAGCATTAATGTGTTCATATCCTTAGGAGATGCTTATACTCAAAATTTAGAGTAAAGCTCCCCGTTGATATGACATCCCCCCTTAAAAGGGACAAACTAACCTTGGGTTTTGTCGTCGAAGACTTCAAGTAGGTGAAGTACTGGTGGATGCTTAATGTTGATGAAGATCATCTTGAGTTGGTAGCAATCCTTGTTGTTTCTTACTCTTCTCACCTATATAGGTTAGTCCCAAAGCAAAAGGAACATATGCAAGAATATCCATGGACATGAATTGAAACACGAATGGGATGATGTCCAAAGATGCATTAGTTACCTTGCCCATTGCTTACCTTTGAGGGAGTGTGTGACTCCCTGAACTAATGCATATGGCTAAGGTTGATTGCATATAGTTCTTGTCAAAATGAATAAGAATAAATTTTATTTGCAAAGCCACCCCTCAAGAACTCTCTAGTTCTTGCTCTTGGGAATCCACATCAACTTGATGGGGATCCTTAGAGATGTCGTCGCACTAGTTCAGGTAGAGGAAGAAGTGTCGCTCGGAATCCACTTGACCTTTACTTGGGGTTCTTCTTCATAAAGGTCAATGCCATCTTGAAGATTTCCCTTGCCATTGTGGTATTGTGGTGGAAGGTCATCTTGTGAGGTTGTTCCCTTGGAAGGAGTAGCATCATACTTATCCTCTTAAGGAACAAACTTAGGAATGGGATATGGACCTTCTTCCCAATCATCTTCGTTGACGTTGAAGTAGCCAATACCTTGTTTCTTCCGATGTCCTCCTTGCTTGCGTACAATTTCCTCAAAAATTTTAGTTCTGGCAAGACTCTTGAAGACACATCTCTCTATAATCACTTTTAGTAAATCATTTTCTTGCTCAAGAGTAACTTGGCTAAGAGAATCATTAGTGGAATCAAGAGCTACTAGCAACAGTATTAGGTTTAGCTTTAGCATTGTTGTTACTATATGAAGAAACTTTCTTGCCGTTTTTACTAGTGTTCTTAGATTTAACTTGTGGAACAATAGTAGACAAGAGAAATCATTTGGCTAGATAAGAAGAAATCTTTTTTCTAAGATCATCATTGATTTCTTTTAGGAACTCATGCTCTTGCCCCAAATTGAGCTCTCAAAGCGTAGCTTCTCATGAGTTCTTGCAAGATCTCTATGATCTTCTAGAGTAGTTTCATGAGATAACTTAAGACTGTTTAATTCTTGAGTTAGTCGTTCAATTTCTTTGTTATTGTCATCATGTGATTTCTCTTGACAAGCATGTAATTAGCAAGTTCATTTTCACTGCAATCACCAGTTTTATCAAAGAGCAAGTCATCTTCTCCTAATAAGTCATCCTCGTCACTATTAAAATCAAGATACTCGGGGTGTGATACCTTGGGGCCTTTAGCCATGAAGCAGTTTCCAAACCCCTCATTTGGTGAATCAAATAAGTCATAGGAGTTGGAGGAAACAAGTGCAATGCCTGCAACACCTTCATCTTGACTACAGTCGGAGTTGGAGTGATAACTTCTCTCAGAGTGGTTGTCAGACTCGAAGCCGGAAACCCATTCACCAAGATGAGCTTGATGTGTTCTTATTGATCTTCTCTTGCTGTATTTGTCCCTCTTCTCCAATTCCTTGCCTCTTCGTGAGTGTCTTCGTTCATAACGATCTTCTCTACCCCTTCTCTCTGTGTGAGGTGACTCATCTCTTGATCTTCGTCTTCGAGGTGACTCTTCTCTTTGTTTGTAGAGAGTTGAGAACTCAATGGAGTAGTGTCCCGGCTTCCCATAGTTGTAGCAGTTTCGGTCACGACTAGACGAATGCTTCTCATCATATCTTGAGTTTGAGCTCTTCTCTTTGCGTCTACTCTTGTAGAACTTGTTGAATATTCTGACCATGAGGCTTATCTCTTCATTAGTGACAAGATTGTCATTTGAAGTAGAGGGAGCATCACATGAAGCTTTGTAAACACCACTTGACTTGTTGCGCAACTCATCTTTGTCCTTGAGTGACATCTCATGAGCGACAATCCTACCAGTGACTTTAGTTGGCTTGAGATCCTTATAGTTTGGCATCATTTGGAACAATGTGCACACTGTGTCATACTTCCCATCAGGAGCTCTAAGTATCTTCTTGATGATGAATTTGTTAGTCATAACTTCACTTCCTAGCTCGACAATCTCATTGGTGATGAAAGCTAGCCTGGAGCACATTTCAGCGACACCTTCACCATCCTTCATCTTGAACTTGTCAAGCTGAATTTGAAGCACATCCAACTTAGATTCTCTGACATAATCAATACCTTCGTGCATATCGATCAAAGTATCCCAAATATCTTTTGCATTCTCAAGGAGGCTGATTTTGTTGAATTCTTCGGGGCAGAGACAATTGAAGATGATTTCGCATGCTTGGGCATTAAGTTGCAACATTTTTAGTTCATCAGGTGTCGCATCACGATCCGGTTCACACCGTTCTTTGAAGAAATGACCTTGCACACCAACACGAATAACAGCCCAAACATGAGGATTAAAGCCAAGTATATGCATTTTCATCTTATGCTTCCAACTAGCGAAATTAGAGCCATCAAAGTAAGGACCTCTATGATGATAATTTCCCTCACTAGACGCCATAGTCTCCGAGGTTGTGAAACTAATGCAATGGAGACCAAATATCTGATACCACTTGTAGGATCATAAGTATGTCTAGAGTGGTGGTGATTAGACTAATTGATAAGATAAAAAATTTGCCTTTTCCCAATTTTAGTTGGGAGGCAGCTATGGTAGTTATAACAAGTCAAGTACACCCTACACATGCAATTCTAAGAGTGTAGCAGCAGAAAGTAAAACATGCAAGTGTCAAGGAAAGGAGTAAGGTAGGGAGATCAAACACATGAGGTTGACACGACGATAGGTGGCGCTATCGTACGTCCATGTTATTGGAGACTTCAACCCACGGAGGGTAACGGCTGCGATAATCCATGGAGGGCTCCACCCACGAAGGGTCAACAAAGAAACAACCTTTTCTATTCCACCACGGCTTCCGTCCACGGAGGACTAGCCTTACTCACGATAGATATTCACGAACTAGGCAATCTCCTTGCCCATACAAACATCTTGGTTCAACTCCACAACACGACGTAGGAGGCTCTCAAGCGACACCTAACCAATCTATGAGGCACCACCCTCCAAAAGGTAATAGATCTAGTATATATCAATGAAATCCTTTCTATTGTGCTTCTAAAGTTAGTCTCCTCAACATAAAATCACTCTCTCACATAATATGCATGGGTAGGAGAGGTTGATTTGGTGCAAAGCTGTTTGGGGAGGCTAGAGATCAAGATTCAAATGATTTGAGTGGAATATCTTGGTCTCAACACAAGAGTAGGTGGTTCTCTCTTATAAAATGGATCTGGTTATGAAGTGTGTGTTCTGAGTGCTTCTCCCACGAATGAGAGGTGGGTGAGGGGCATATATAGGCAACAGCCAAAATCCAACCGTTACACACAAAGTGGCAAACTCGGTGACACCAAAGTTGAAAACGCGGTGGTACCGGTTAGCAGAGAGGTGTGAACTTTTGAATCTCGATGAGACCGATATATGAAACTCGGTGGCACCGAAAAGGTGGCTAATGGTCGGATGGCCAAACTCTGTGGCACCGATACTCAAACTCGGAAATTCCTATTTTGTGTAGAGAGGCACCTGAAATTTGGTCACCCAAACTCGGTATCACTAATATGGATTCGGTTGCACCGATTTGGTGGCAGTGGCTAGGGTTTCTGTATGAGGTCAAACTCTGTGGGTCCGAAATAGGAAAGTTGGTGACAACAAATTTGTGTATGTGGTTTTTGACAGAATGGTTATGTGGGAAAAATGACTGAGTATTTTGGTGGCTAACTTAGAGCACTTGAGCAACAAATTCATTTTCTAACTCACCCCCTTTTAATAGTATTGGCTTTCCTATGGACTTAAATGTGGTTTCTCACAAATATAAAATGAAGAGTCTTCTAGCTTGAAGCTTGAGCCAATATTATTTCTTTCTTGGATCAAGGGGCATCTCTACATAAAACTTTAGCCAAAGCATCTTTTGAACTTTTCTTAAATAGACTTGAAAAACATATTAGTGAAATGATGCATATGTTGTGATCAATTATCAAAACCACCATAGGGAGCAATTGTGCTTTCAATATTTCAGAAAAGTTCAAAGATGCATTGGTTAAAGGATTGTGAGGAGAAGCCCCTTGATGCAACGAACATAATAGGATTGGCCAAGCTTCAAGATACAGGACTCTACGATTTATATTTGTGAGAAATCACATTTGAATCCATAGGAAATACAATACTATTAAAAGGGCGTGAGGTATCTATGATGAATTGGTTGGTCAAGTGCTTAGAGATAGCCACGAAAAATACTGAGCCATTCTCCCACAAAATTCTCTGTCCAAAGCCTAAACATCAAAATCGGTGCCACCAACAATTTCCACTCAACTCTACCGATTTTTCCAAAGATAGAACCTATCCCAAACCCTAGAAACTCGTGCCACCCACTTTCACTTTGATGGCACAAAAAATCAGTGAGCAACTATTTTGTTTGTCCATTTCAAGAATCAGAATTTCTGAGTTCTGAAATTGGTCCCACCGAGATTTCGAAATTGGCGTAGGTCATCGTATCGGTACCATCGAGATTCCTATATTGGTCACACTGAGAATTCGAAAGTTGCCACATTTAGTGAAACTCGGTACCATCAAGATTCAGTTCGGTGTCACCGAGTTGGACAACAATGTTTTAACGGTTGCATTTTTGGAGATGCCTATATATATATCCCTCCATTAGCTCTCATTCAGAGAGGAAGCACCCAGAACACACACACTTGCCATATCCATTTTTCTGAGAGAGAGCCACCTACTCATATGTTGGGATCAAGATATTCCAATCCATCCACAAGGAACTTGATATCTTGCCTCTCCAAGTTGCTTTCCACCCAATCAATATATTCTACCCATGGCAAATCTGTGAGAGAGTGATTGAGTGTTGAGGAAACTATATTTTGAAGCACAAGAGCAAGGAGTTCGTCATTCTACCGCATCTATTACCTTTTGGAGGGTGGCCCTCTTAGATTGGTCAGGTGTTGCTCGGGAGCCTCCTACTTCGTGTTGTGGAGTTTAACCAAGAAGATTGTAAGGGCAAGGAGATCACCTACTTCGTGAAGATCTACCCCAAGTGAGGTTAGTCCTGTTTGAACGTAAGCCATGGTGGAATAGACAAGGCCGCTTCTTCATGGACCCCTTGCGGGTGGATCCCTCTGTGGCCTCTCAGAGCCGTTACCCTCTGTGGGTTGAAATCTCCACTAACATGGTCGTACGATAGCACCACCTATAGGAACCACACCAAAAATCATTGTGTCAACCTTTGCGATTGATCTTCCTAACCCTTCCCTCTACTTACACTTGCATGTCTTTACTTTCTGTTGCAATACTCTTAGATATCACGTGTAGGGTGTTCTTGACTCATTACAACTGCTAAAACTGGCCCACAACTAAAATTGGGAAAATGTTAAGTTTTTATTTGGTCAAGTAGTCTAATCACCGTCCCTCTAAACATACTTAGGATCCTACAAGTGCTATCATAGCATTGGTCTCCATTGCATTGGCTTCACAACCTAGGAGAGTATGGCATCTAGTGAGGGAAACTACCTACGTAGAGGTCCATATTTTGATGGTACAGACTTTGCTACTTTGAAGCATAAGATGGGAATACATATTCTTGGTCATAACCCTGCTGTTTGGGTTGTTGTTCATGTTGGATTGCAAGGTGATTTCCTTGGGTATGGAAAGGAACTGGATCATGAAGCGACAGTGGAAGAATTGAAGATGTTCCAATACAATGCTCAAGCATGCGACATTCTATTCAACTACGTGTGCCCCGAAGAATTCAACAACATCAGCCACCTTGAGAATGCCAAGAAAATTTGGGAAACTTTGATTGATATGCACGAAGGTACTCAATCCGTTAGGGAATCTAAGTTGGATGTGTTACAAACTCATCTTGACAAGTTCAAGATCATGGATGCGGAAGGAGGCACTAATATGTACTCTAGGCTAGCTATCATCACAAATGAGATTGTCGGCTTAGGAAGCGAGGAGATGACCGACAAATTAATCATCAACAATATACTTAGAGCATTGGACGGAAAGTACGACACCGCATGCACATTGATGCAAATGATGCCAAACTACAAGGATCTCAAGCCAACGAAAATCATTTGAAGGATTGTTCCTCATGAAATATCACTCAAGTACAAAGAAGAGCTGCACAACAAGTCAAGAGGTGCTTACAAAGCTTCAAGTGATGCTCCCGCTACTTCAAATGACAACCATGTCACTATTGAAGAGATAAGCCTCATGGTCAGGAAATTCAACAAGTTCTACAAGAGTAGAGGCAAAGAGAGAAGCTCTAGCTCAAGATATGAATAGAAGCGTTCATCCAGTCATGACAGAAACTGATACAATTGTGGAAAGCCCACTACTCCAATCAGTGCTCGGCTCCCACAAACAAAGAGAAGAGTCACCTAGAAGACGAACCTCAAGAGAAGAGTCACCTCACATAGAGAGATGGAGTAGAGAAGATTGTTATGAAAGAAGACTCTCCAGGAGAAGTAAGGAATCAGAGAAGAAGGACAAGTACACCAAGATATACTCAAGAAGAAGACATAAAGATCATGTTGGTGAATGCGTATCCGGACCCGAGTCTGACAACCAATCCGAGAGAAGCTACCACTCCAAATCCGACAATAGTCAAGATAAAGGTGTTGCCGGCATTGCATTCGTATCCTCCAACTCCTATAACATATTTGATTCACCAAATGAAGGGATTGGGAGCTGCTTCATGGCAAAAGGCCCCAAGGTATCACACCCCGAGTACTTTGACATAAATAGTGATGATGATGACTTGGTTGGAGAAGATGACTTGCTCTATGATAAAACTAGTGATAATGATGAAAATGAACTTGATCATAATCATGCTAGTTAAGAGAAGTCGTATGATGATGATAAGAAAGAGATTGAATGACTAACTAAAGAATTAAGCACTCTTAATTTAGATCATGAATCTACTCTAGAAGATCATAGAGAGCTTGCAAGAACTCATGAGAAGTTACGCTTCGAGAAGCTAAATTTAGATCAAGAGCATGAGTTTCTAAAAGCAATCAATGATGATCTTCGAAAGAAGAGTTCTTCTTATCTAGCGAAACGATTACTCTTGCCTACTTTTGTTCCACAAGTTAAACATAAGCATACTAGTAACAAAGGCAAGAAAGTTTCTTCATCTAGTAACAACAATTCTAATGTTAAATCAAACGATGTTGTTTCTAGTAGATCTCTTGATTCCACTATTGATTCTCTTATCCAAGTTACACTTGAGCAAGAGAATGATGTATTGAAAGGAATTATACAGAGAGAGAGATGTCTTCAAGAGTCTTGCTGGGAGTAAGAAATTAAAGGAAATTGTGCGCGACCAAGGAGGACATCGGAAGAAGCAAGGTGTTGGCTACTTCGAAGCCAATGGAGTTGAATGGGAAGAAGGTCAATTTCCCATCCTGAAGATTGTTCCCCAAAATGAGAAATATGACCCTGCTCTCCCCAAGGGTACAAGCTCTCAAGATGACCTTCCACCACAAGACCACAAGGGCACAGACAAGCTTCAAGAGGAGATTGACTCATTTGAGAAGAACCCCAAGCCAAGGTCAAGTGGATTCCCATGACCACTACCAGCTCTACTTCATCTAGTGCTACCACAACTCCAAGGATCCCCATCAAGTTTATGTGGGTCCCCAAGAAGAAGTAGAGAAATTCTTGAGGGGTGACTCCACCAATGAAATTCACTCTTATTCATTTTGGGAAGAACTATATGCAATCAACTCCAACCCTATACATTAATTCAAGGAGTCACACATTTCCTCAAATATAAGCAAGGGATAAGGTAATTAATGTATCATTGGACGTCATCTCACATGTATTTCACTCCATGTCCATAGATATCCTTGTATTTGTTCCTTGTGTTTTGGGACTAACCCATGCAGGTGAGAAGAGTAAGAAACAACAAGGATTTCTCCCAACTCAAGATGATCTTCATCAACAATGAGCATCCACCACTACTACACCTACATGAAGTCTTCTATGAGAAAACCCAAGGTTAGTTTATCCCTCTTATGGGTGATGTGACATCAAGGGGGATATTTACTCTAAGACTTGAGTATAAACATCTCTTAAGATGTGAACACATTGAAAGATTTATGTAAAAGTGGCAACCCACTTATGCTTAAACAATGAGTATGACCTATGATCAAGTATTCTTGCTTGGCTCCTAAGTTAGTATGCTCATATATAGATGACTTTGTCATTTCCAGAGTGCTTGGTATATACTAGAGTGGTTGTGCATGTTTGCCATGTTTTATTTGACATCTTATTGTGTGAGCATGTTGGTATGCATATTTTTGCTCATTGGAGGATATCCAATTTTTGTTATTTGGCTTTCTATTTTTATTTGGAAAATTGGATATAGAAGAATGCTTAAGTACCCCTCTCTAGCTATCTATGCTTTCTCATCTCAAATTTTGTTCATGGTACATCACAAAATTTGAGCAAGCACTTTAGGGACACTCTATGTGAGGAGCACTCGTTGATCCGTCTCGACAAGGGATGACTTCCAAAACCTCCCAAGTGCATTTTGATGTGACCAACTCCAAAACCTCGGTCCCATCGGTGCCTATGGTTGATTTGGATTTTCTATCTCACTACCACCGATATAATGTTCTAGGCCTCACCAAGTTTAACTGTCACCTGACAGTTATGGAACTCGATGGCACCCGAAAACTCCAATTCGGTGTCACTGACAGTAGGGGATATAAATATCCAGTGGACCCGACGTTTCAAATACTTCCTCAAACTTCGCCTTCTGCACCTCCTCGCTGTCGAGCCCTCGTCCCCAGGACATTGCACCCTCATTGCACGAGTTCCCACCGCAGACGGGAATCCCATCTGCCGATGTCGCCGTTGCGAGACCTTCACCAAGTTAGGATAAGTTTTTCGCCCTCTTTGCGCTCCCAAATCCAAATCCTGTGAAAATAGGTTTACTCCATCTTCAGTACATGATTGTAATGTTCCTATCGAGAAGAAGATTCCATCGGATTAGACAACAAAGTAATTTTTAGGGATAACCGTCCGCAAAACCGAACCTTGGTGTCAACAAGTCAGAAAAATCAACCTCACCGATTTTATTTTGGTGTTGTTGAGAACAATCTCGGTGAAACTGAGTTACTCTTTTCAGTGAAACTAAAAAGTGTGCCAAGTTTCTGTTGAGGAGGTTGTCTATCTCGGTGGTTCCAAAATATTTGAATCGGTGGAACCATAACCCCTTTTGGAGAAAGTTAAACTTAAGATTTTTAAGTTCAAACTTTTGAAAACATCTGTGTTTTGTGATGCTCATCCAGTCTTGGACTTATACTTCTATTCACAGGGTCACCTTGTTTACTTGGTTGCTTGTTAGTATCTTAGTTTCAGATGATAGCCAGAATATTTCGAGAGAGCCCATTGTGAAAATGGACTCAGGCACTAGCCCTGAGAGCACAACTTCTGACCTAGGTACTCCAAGCTCCCATGATATGCCCAAGGCAGCTACCACGTCGAGGAAGAAGCTTAATTCTGATGAGCAGGATGCTGACTTCATTTTCTAGAAGGAAGCATTCCCTAAAAGCAAAAGGAGAGGGTAACAGTCAAGAAAACTATGAGAAAGGAGTATGCTAGGTCTGATCCTATGAGTTCTCCATAGACAACTCAGAAAGGGATGAAACTAATCCTTGAGAACCCCTCTTCCTAGCAGGCTAAGAAGCCAAGGCAGAAGAGGGCCATGAAGAGAGTTGTCCATGTTGTTGGAATGCCAACGTCCATGTATGAAGATCCAACAGAAGCCGCTGGGGAATAAGAGGAAGAGGAAAATGCCAATCCACCTCCTTCGAAGAAGAAGAAGCTTATGGCAGATGCTAAGCCAAGCAGGTCTGCACACAAGGCAAAGCCTTCTGTTCCTAAATCTAAGAAGCTAATAGCTTCCAAGAAGACTACCAGGGACATACCTGCAGCAGAGAAGAACATGGGCTCTGCATCCAGAGATGCTGCTGCAAAGGAGGAACTAGATCTATCTATGTTGAGGAATTTGATAACACATTTGTCATTGTACAATGATGCTCATCTAGTTGCTGAGGACATGAAGAAGAGAAGGAATCAAGGTCTGGGACACTGGAGAACTGTAGATCCCTATCCTATTAGGAGGAGAACAACTATTGATCCTTGTTTTCACACCAAGGAGCAACAAGATTTCTATGAAACACTGTTATTGGACAAGAGTCCTGCAGTGAGTGTCATGAGATATGTGGACTCGGACTACATCAAGAAACCTGAGGTTCTCTTCCCTCATGTGAGAGAAAATTCCAGGTCTATTGACATAGAAGATTTTTTTGGCAGAGAAATGACTGCGTGGAATGATGAGATGATCATGAAATTCTACTCCACTACACTCTTTTATCCAGATGGTAGGATTGTATGGGTGACTGAAGGTCATAGATATGAGTCAACTTGGGAGGAGTGGGATACGATCATTGGTGCCCCAAAGACCCAAGAGAGTGACTTCGATGTGTACTCAGAGTCCAAGATGAATGAAAACAATATGGCTAACATTTACAATCCAATGCCCCACCAGTATCTGAAGACTCACAAGTTTGGCTCTGTATACTTTCTACAAGCAAGAATACCAACTACAAACACCATTATGAGGTACACCATGATGCACAAATCAGGAGATGATAAGATGATCAGAGGGTATTCCATCAATATGATACACCATGTTGATTCTCACACAAGGATTAAAGTGATGGATCTGATAGTTTAGACAGTTAGGAGGATAGTTTCTTATCAAAAGAGATCATGTGGATATGCTCCATACATTCAGATGCTCATCAATGAAAAGATTGGAAGCAAGCATATCAACTTGATCGTGCACACCTGCCACTTCAGCCAGAGTCCAAAGATAACGAGGTAGTGATGGACCCCTAGCCATCCTAGCTCAGGTACAGCTCATCAACAAGCAAAGGCAGCACTAGAGGCACAGGCAGTCAGAGGAGCTCCAGCACCACAACTCAGATCTAGAGAGGAGGAGATCTCATTTCTTGTCAGCACCAACCAAGGGGTGGAGAAGAATATTTCCGAGATTCTCGTGAACCAAAAGAGCCTTGAGAGGATCGTTGAGAATAACTTCCATGACTTGGGTATCAAAGTAACGGAGTTGGCTACCAGAGTTGAATAGCGGAAGCATGAAGATAATGAAGTGCATACACCTCACTCCAGTAGTGATGATGAGGATGATACGTCTCTTCGTACAACAACTCAGTTCAAGAATCAGACTAGGTCTGCAGCTATGCCAGTTCTGGAAGCTAGACTAACTTCATCAGCTCAAGCATCAGCGCCTTCAGCTCCTTCAGCTACACCAATTCCTGCACCTACAGTGTCAACACCTCCACCTCAGAGGACATCCAGTGAAGCCTTCGTTGACACTCACCTGTCGACTCCATAAACTGCTACCGGAGGAGATCGAGCCAAGAGTGACGCTTAGCTCTAGACCATTGAACTTTTTGGTAACTTGTTGCCAAAGGGGGAGAAGTGTATATATCGTTAGGGCTTTGATAGAGAGAGAGAGAGTCTTGCTTTTATTGCGCTCTTTTGGTTTTTTCAAAACATTTGGTGTCTTGGATGTCTCAAACTTCGTTCTTCTTTATGTTTGATCATATGCTATGATTGTTGATGCTACTATGTTATATATGTGTGATATCTACATGATGATCATTCACTCATTTTTTTGGTGCTATGTGCATTACTATTCATTCATATCATTTACGCGCACCACCAAGATGTATGTGACATGGAAGAGTGACCCATGACCCTAATCGATTGTGCATTTGCATTCAAACATAAATTCAAAATAATGCACAAATTAAGGGGTGCTCTTGCATTTCACATACTTCTCAAAGCGACGATGCTAACCATTGATTATATCTGTAACACCCTGTTTTCAACTCTCCTGACTGATTTGACTTCCAAAAATTAGGACCAATTAATTTTTTTGTGAATGCTTGTGATGCTTGAAGTGACTATTGTTTGCTTGCTTGCTTCTATGCTTGTGTTTGATTCTCAATAATTCCTGTTACTCTCCAGACTCACCTCTTTAGCCCAAAACTCCTGCTAATGATCATGCCATGTGTTTCGGAGCAGAAACTATTTTTTTACCAAATATTACTTTCACCAAAAAGCATTTCTTTTAATTAATCTTTCAAAACCGCTAAGATGGGATTTGTACTACAAGTCCTCAAATTAGGGAATTTATTTTGCAACATTTATTTTATTTAAAACCCACTATCAAAATGGATTCCCAAAACCACAATATTATTATTTGAAAAGTTATTTTACTATTTTATTTGAATGCCTTCCTGTGAGGCGAGAAATGGTCTCTTATGATGGAAAGTTAATTTTATCGGTTTCAAAATATTTGAGAAAATTTAGGGAAACTCAGTGGACATATATATTTCATATATATGAATTTCAACACATGGTCATGTTCAAAATATTGGGCAAAACCCTTCCTGCCTATTCAACTTTTAGAATATTTATATAAGAAGTATTCTCCATAAATTGCACTAAAATTCTAGCATGTCACATATGATACATGTGATGATCTTGCCAAGTTTCATCTCAATCCAAGTCAATTTGATCCTCCTAATTACTCTAAAACCCTATCTGCTCGGATCTAAATTTGAGCAACTCTACATTTCCAAGTGTCTCCAATTGTGCTCAAATTTGGTAGACATGTTCTGATACTCCAATAATGCATCCACACCAAGTGGTGCATCAAGGAGAATAGAAGAACTTGTCCCAAGCCCCTCAAAACCCTCTCTGTTGATTTCTGACTTTAGGAAACTTTACATTATAAAGTTTCTCCAATTGACCCCAAATATTTTGGGCATGCCTTAATGCTCAAATAATGCCCGACACCAAATATTTGATTTGTGGGAATTGATTTGAATAGGTTTGTAAGCAGAAGGCCATTTCTGCCCATATGATGGGTTTTCCCAGTCTACATTGGAAACCTGTGTTCAAGCTTATTTTCATCCATTATTTGATCCTGTTAAGTTTCATATCAATTGAAGTCCATCTGGTAGTCCTGACACTTATCAAACACCGTGTGTGCACTCACCAAAAGAGCTACTTTGGCCCCTTCCACATTTACCCTTGATCTTAAACTTTTACCATAGCCTCCCTTAGTTACCTTTTTACTATAGTAGACTTGCCATGACCCATGGTTAATTATTGGAGAGAGACCCCTTGTAGCTACCTCTCATTTTTACCCTTGGATCACCATTTTTACCCCTCTTGCCCCACCTCTGCTTAAGTTAATGGCTCCACCTCTTTCCAGAAGGTCCCTAGCATCCCAAGGCATCATTACAAACCAAGATATGGCATGCTCATGTGGGGGAAAATGAGCAGCACATTTACAAGTTGATTTCTGGTTGAAATATAGCTTTGTACAGGAAGTACTAGCTACCCACCTCTGCCTGAGCTCAAGCTTGGCATTGTTGTAATCCTTCCATGTTTAAGACTGTTAGACAAGGTTTCACCTCAATTCCCTTTATGTGAAAACCACTTTTGCCAACCCCTAGTTTCCTGTTGCAAACTTAACCACAGTCAAAACCCCACCTACCCTACTCCATATGCAACCAAACTTCTCCATGAGCCTCCTGAATCCATGCCTTGAACTAAAGACATATTTGACTGGTCAAATTATCAGTCTAGGCACAGGTGGCCGAGGTGACCACCACCCGGACCTACAATAAGGGTGCTCGGCACCTTGTTTTGTTTCTTCAAGGCGTATCCAGTCAAAGCGCGCCACCAAGCCCCCTTGACCAGTCAAGCCACTTCCCGGTATTAGCTAGCCTCCAAGCTCCGTCTGGGGTGTGTGGCATCCATGCAGAGGGAGCTCCCGAGCTCTCACTCCCTTTCCCTCTATTATCTCTTCTCCCTAGAGCCACAGCTGCCCTCCATCTCTCCCCCTCTTCCTAGTGCACCTACAGAGCTCTCCCTTGAGTTCCCCTCTCCTCCTTCTCCCATGGCCACCGCAACGTCGCCTCGGCCACGCTCGATTTTGGGCTCTCCCTGCCCCTCCTCTCTCCTTGGCTTCACAGCAGCGCCCTGCCAGTGCCCAAGCTCCTCCCCCGGGCTCCTTTTCCTCCACCCGGTAGCTGGAGTCCCCCAGCCGCGGCCAACCACTTGCAACTTCTGCCACATCCACGGCCAACCACCTGCAACTGCTGCCACAGCCGTGGCCCCTCTCCCCCCGATGCTCGCCGATGGAGCTAGCATCCTCAAAGGGATGCGGCCTTTGCCCCACGACCGTCATTGGCCGGCAGTCACCGGAACTTGCCGGAGCCACCGGGACGAGCTCTCGTGTGGCTCTGCTCTCTCTCCTCTGCCCTCATTTTCTTCAGGCGAGAGGTAAGGGAAGGGCCTGCCATCGGGGCCCGTCTGTAAGTGGCTAAGGCCCCGGCCCCCTGGGTTAAGTGGATGCTCCTTCAGTTGCAGGCCACCTCCCCGCATGTGAGACGCATTCCGAGGAATGCGCCTGGCTAGCTCGCATGGTTGGGCCGGCCCATATGCCTATCGGCTACATAAGCACATATTAGCTCCAGGGTAAAGCCCCCCTTTCTCACCTTATTCTTTTTCAGAAACTTCGAAAATCTATATTAAAATCATATGAGCTCCAAATTTGATGATTCAAAATCCTGTAGGTTCCTAAAAGCAAGGGCTATCCAAAGATGTGCTTTGAAATTTTTTCGAAGCAACTTCTCTGTTATATTATTATTTAAATACATATTTTAATACTCCTAGGCCCACCTTTCAAATTTCCTATAGCATTCAAATCAACTCCAAGTGGAGTGATTCAAAATTCCAGATTCTTCTAATATCATCATGTTTTTAGAGCCTTAGTCGACATTTTTATCTCTCATTATTCTGTTGCATTAAATAAATAGTCTCCTATTGTTATTTATCCAATATTAGAAAATCCCATGAAACAACTTCCTAAATATTTATAAAATTATACTATGTTAAATGGGTGCCTCCACTCACTTTTATCATGATATTTTCTGTAGGCTTCTATTAAGATCACCTATTCTTCCTTTCATCCATTCGAAAATCCTTGATGGTCCAAATCTCCTATATCAAGCTTCAGGTATTTTTCCTATGACCAGAGAGGTCGAAGAAAAATAAAACTTCCATTTATATAGCACTTTTACTTCTGCTTGTTGTGTGGGTTACTGTGATTGTTTCCGACGATAGTTGACGGAATAGATGGAGTACTCGAAGTTGGACTGGAAAACCCCGAAGACCCCGAATACTTAGCTGATTAAGGCAAGCAGCCCTTTGACCATGTGTGAGCAAATACTATAATGCATGCTAGTAGAGCAAATATTTCCGTTGCATGTGATCATAAGTATTCGGTAAATCATTGATATGATGTTACCGATGGCTCCTCCGGAGCACTTGCATTTTGAGCATGATCCTACCACCTATGAGGGTCACGCTAATATCATGTTGACAAGTAGAACTAAGCATAGTAGAAGCATGAGAATGATGATGGTAAATATCAAAGGTTTATGAAAACCCCGTCGGGTGCAACTAATGCCCGAGGGTGATGATGAGTTAGGTGGCCACTTTTGGAGAAGTGGTGCACCGGGTGTATTTTGGCATGAGTGGTTTCAGAAATGGGAATAGATTTATGATGTGTCGACCATCCGAACATTACATGTGCGACCATGTTACCCCTTTATGGGATGGGGCTTCCTTGATTACTCTAGTCCATGGTAGCAAATTTCCACATTACTAGTGGCGGGAGTGATATGTGGTCACTCTCGTGACGGGGTCGTGCCACGTAAGGCGACTATGCCGTTTTTACATGTTCCGGGCGCATACCTCGGGTATGTTTTATAGCACGAGTCGTGGATGACATGGAAGTTTCCCAGATCTTGTGGGTTCAACGTACAACCTCTGCAGAGTGTAAAACTATTCGAATAGACGTGTCCACGGTCAAGGACAGTTGGGTGGTGGTGCTTAAACTACGTCCAGTCGTTTCTGCATAAACCAAGTGTATGTGTGTGTGTGTGTGTGTTAATGGTGTGATCTGAAAGAGTTGATATGACCAAGTTTGGTGACTTGGCATATTTGGTGAACCCGGAGTATTCAACCCACATCACATATGTTGATATCTGTAACCTGTTCTTCTGAATACCATCGTCTAGATTATGTTGCACATCCATCTATGATTATGTGGTTTACACTTAAGATGCTATCCACCAATAGTGCATAGTACTTGTTACCATACCAACTGCATTATCCATATCATGGGCTGTTTGCGAGTACATTCAAAGTACTCATTGGCTTGCAACTAGTTATTTCGTTGACTAGGTATGAGAGAACAGCATATGGTGAAGAGTAACTTGGTGACGTTCCTGCGAGCTAGGACGCTTCCCAGTCAAAATGCATGAAGGTTAAGGCTAATGGCATGGATTCAAGCTTTCAACCAATATTTCAGCTATTGGTCCAGTTTGGAGTGTTGGCCCTCAAGGCCATATATATGTAAGACTTGACCGCGATGGTCATTTATTGTATCAAACGGTATGTATGGATGCAAGACTCTGGTTATTCAGTTTTTGTATGTTCGGTGAGCATTGATCTCTGGGATCACTTAGCACGTTCATCCGGCGATCTCGACCCGTAAGTTGGGGTCCCCACAGAGCTGGTATTAGAGGCATCCTGACCATAGGAAGCCCTTAGTTAGCATGGACGTTAGTTCGGACAAACTGCTTTCCAGACCTTTCAAAATTACTTGGAAAACGTGTATCTTCTCACCTCTCCTAAATTTTCAAAGGAAGCAAGGTTTTTGCCTTAGCACTTCCACTCTTACTTTCTTGACACTCCTCGTATGCTTCTTCAAAATGTGCAAATGGCCGCTAGCACCCTTATGCTTGACCACGGATTACCCAAAAATCCCCGTGGGCAACTTGGAAGGAAGCAACCCTTACGAGCAATCACCCATGTACTTGGAGGACAATGATGACAACAGTACGACTAGATGACACCAAACGAAGTACCTCCATGAGGAACAAGGACATCGAGACCCAGAAGATGGCGACAGCCTCGACACTGTTCTGGAGTGATGCAATCTTCACCTACAATGATCAGGACATAATATGTGCAAGACTATGATCTGCATCGCTAATAGAGCGACCCTGTCAACGTTAAGGTTGTGTCGACCACCACTGGTGGATGAGAACCTCGCCATTTGGTCGGCCTCACCCTAGTGAGCAGGAAAACAGTTCTCTTCATCCCCTGCTCTAGGTGTCGATATCGTGATCAACGTGACTGACAGGTCGGAACTCTATCATGCCCTGCTAATGTCATTGCATAAAAGTTCGCCCACTTGAAACTTTCGAAGCCTCAGAAGAGAATAAGACAATGACAAGCTTGCGAAGACCACATAAGACCCTGCAACGACGGCCAGGAAGAACCACCTTCGTCGGCGACTCGCCACACGAGAAGTCATCAAGAATTCCTTCAACTCAACCCGAGTTGTTTCGACAAACAATAACAAGACGCACGGAAACACCATGAGAAGACCCTGAAGACTTAGTGGACTCGTCTCCGGAGCACGAAGCAAGCACGACTGTCGAGTCTGAGAACCCTAGGGTAGGATGAGTCATACATCCCTTATGCCAAGGCGAGTCCGTGAAATGATTCGGATCGAACCATGTTGTGTGTTGCCTATTTTTGTTGTTTGTGCTTTGATAATGGTTGGACTTTTGCTCTAGGCCACAAGCATGCGGTTATATCGCCTGCCTCATCTTGATGTTGAGTTGACTTTTCCAACACTTATTTGATTGCACTTGCATTATAGCACCCCTTAGGCACTCTCCTCTGACCCTCTCGACAACTAAAGACCAGCAAGACAAGATGCACCAGGGATCCACTTCGATAGACAACCGACACTGAAGACACTGACCGTGCCAAGATTAACCACATGCAACCATAGGAGTTATGCCTCCCTCAAGATTAGAAACCCTTCCTAGCCCAGACTAACCTCCGTAAGCCTTTTCAGCTCAAATTTTTGGTCACGTGTCTAAAACACGGATTTGCAAGAACACGTGTCGAGCCCCAATAAAACCCCTGTTTAGCACCGGGTTCTTTAAGGGATGAGTGATCATACTGAACGAGAATCCTTCATTCTTAAGCTAGCACCATAACCCTGATGCCATGAGTAGGACCGTTCTTGGATTTAAGATTACTAGACTATGGTTTGTTGTGGTGATGATGTGTATCTTGAGGAAATAGCTAGACTATCCTGGTGGATCATGAGACTCTTATAAAGGTAGGTGAATTTGGTGGAACAATATTGATATAGTAGCATAACCTACATGTTCCTGGAGTAAGTTTGGATTCAGTAGGAATTTTTTTGATCACGAGCAATAATCCTTGGTGGTATAATTGACATTATCAAGTAGCTGACATGGTTTGATGATTTTACCATGATGACTTGGAGTAGCAAGTAAAAGATCTTGTTGGATTTTAGTTTCTGATTTAAATAGGTAACCTTAATGGAGTATTAATGATGTATAAGGCCACATGGTTTGGAGTAAATTGGATTTAGCCCAATGATCTCGATCATGATACCATGTTTCTCGATGGATAACAAGTAGAAGTAATTGGAGTTGTCAAATTGATTTATGAACTTGTATAAGCATGGCCTTGGAGATTAGTTGGCCATGATATTGGGAGTTGGTGAGTATACTGTGATGTAATCCTTGCAGTAATATGTGAGTCATGAGGACTCTAGGTGATCATGTAGAACCCCACCAATATTGGATTTGTACAGTGATGGGTCCAGTGATGATCGACTGGATTGATGGACCACTTGATCGGATTCGTAGAAAGGAAACCAGATCTTGGATTGGAATACTACGTATTTTATTATTATAGAAATGCAGTACATTGTCCATTGGATGATCTAGCCGGACATTTGAATTTGTAGCATCCCAGTTCAAGCTTAGCAGCTTGTATGCTTCCCCGAGGTTCCCGCATAGGGACACATGTGCAATGTATCTTGTATTATACTTGTGGTGTTTGGGTTTAGTCCTTCCCTCAACCCCGGAGTTGACTAGGATAAGAAGCATGGAGTTTACTTATGTGAGATGGTATCTTTGATGAAATAGGGTGATTTTTGTCCAGAGTAAGAAGTCAGATTATTGGCATCTAAGGAATGTGCTTAGAGATAAAATGATAACTGTTCACTCACATCCTAAGTTCCTTGAGACCCCAAAGGTTCACGAAGCCATAAGGTGGTTGGATTACAACCATAAGAAACGACTCTAAGTAGTTGGGATATGGCCAGTACTCCGCCCGACCACCACCCATCGTGTCTATGACGAACATGGGAATGGAGGACCAGGTCATATTGGACCAAAAAACCCTCGGCCAGTGACCGCCCATAGCGAGTCCCCACTCCTGGTGGGACCCCGACTTACGAGTCGAGATCGCCGAATGATCATGCTCAGTGATCCCAGAGATCAATGCTCATCGAACACACATGTGCTGATTAATAAGAGTCTTACATCCAAGTACCGAAATATTACAACACATGACCAGGAAGGTCAAGTTCACAAGGTAGGGCCTATAAGGCCAAATCACAGTGATACAACTAGTCGCATAAATCTTAGGTCTAAGCGGGTGCCCATGCCATCAACCTACACCAACATGCATTCTGGCTGGGAAGCGTTCTAGTTCGCTGGGCCGTCTCCGATGACGTACTCTTCTCCAAACTCTGGTCCTTCCATGTATGGTCAATAATATAACCTGTGGCAAGCCAATGAGTACTTTGAATGTACTCGCAAACAGCCCATGATATGAACAATGCAATTGGTATGGTAACAAGTAATATGAAGTATTGGTGGATAGCAGCTTAACTGTAAATAAACACGATCATGGATGGATGTGCACCATAAGCTAGATGGTATTTAGAAGAACAGGTTACAAATATCTACATATCTGTTATGGGCTGAACATTTCGGGTTCACCCGATATGCCAAGTCACCAAACTTGGTCATATCAACTCCTTCTTAGATAACACAGTTAAACACACACACACACACTTGTTTTATGCGGAAACGACTGGACGTAGTTTAAGAAGCACCACCCAACTATCCTTGACTGTGGACACGGCTATTCAAATAGTTTTACACTCTACAGAGGTTGTACGTTGTACCCATGAGATCCGGGAAACTTCCGTGTCATCCATGACTCGCAGTATATAAAATACCCGAGGTAAGTACCTGATCAATGCCTTTCACCTGACGATACTAGACAAAGAAGTCCACTCGATTGGTACCCAGCCCACATGATGTATGTCTTACGAGCACCGACTCTGGACATTATCATCCATGCGGGGACCAACGGTGTGCCCAAAACACGTAAAAACGGCATAGTCGCCCTACCTGGCCCGACCCCGTCATGAGAGTGACCACACATCACTCCCGCCACTAGTAATGTGGCTCTTTGCTAGCACCAACCAGAGTAATCAATAAAGCCCCGTCCTATAAAGGGGCAACATGGTCGCACATGTAAGATTGGGACGGTCGACACATCATAAATCTAATCCCATTTCTGAAACCACTCACACCAAAACACACCTGGTGCACCACTTCTCCAAAAGTGGCCACGTAACTCATCATCACCCTCGGGCATTAGTGGAAGCCGATGGGGTTTTCATAAACCTTTGATTTATACCATCATCATGCTCATGCTTCTACTATGTTTATCTCTACTTGTCTACATGATATTAGCGTGACCCTCATAGGTGGTAGGATCATGCTCAAAATTCAAGTGCTCCGGAGGAGCCATCGGTAACATCACTTCAATGATTTATCGAATCTTTTATGATCACATGCAATGGAAATATTTGCTTTACTAACATTCAATATAACATATGCTCAGACATGGTCAAAGGGCTGCTTGCCTTGATCAGTTAAGTATCCAGGGTCTTCGGGGTCTTCAAGTCCAATTCCTTCGTCAAACGTGGTTTCTATTGTCGTAATAAATAAAAAGCAATAAGTAGCTCACTCAAAAACAGATCACAAAGTCACTTTAAAGATGTTGTTTAATTCTAATAAATACATATTGTTATTTTAAAAATATTTGTCTCTCGTTTTAGGGAAAGGATTATTTTAAAATCAATTTAACAAAGCAAAACTATTCCAAATAGACTTTTTAATTATTATAAAAAAGAAAGGTTGTCTCAAAAATTGTTCAAAAGGCTCTATTAAATACTACTCATTTATAGAAGAATTACGGTGGAAGATTAATAAAAATATATTGAATAATTATTTTTATAAAAATATTTCAAAAGCAGATTTAACAGAAAAAGAAAAGAGGTTGCGGCTGAGGCCTCGCTTGGCCCGAGGCTTGGGCCGGCCCAGCTATCCAGCCAGCCAGCCCAGGCGCGCGTGCAGCTAGGTTCAAACCTGACACGCGGGCCCCTGCGGTCATTGGCAGAGACGAGAGAGAGGGGGAGACAGGTGCCACCGACAGGTGGCCCCACCTGTTGGGGTCGTCTTCCACCTGGGGACAGAGAGGAGGTGAGGCTCGTCGGCGTTGCTACCGACGGCCTCGAGCCCAACAAAGGGCAGAAATGGAACCAGCCTACTGTTGCCTACCTGCTGATGGTCGAGAGGTCGACGGGGAGGCCCTGCTTCACCGACAACGAAGTGTTACGACGGAGCAGTTTCGGACGGTCGCTGAAATGGGTGCTACGGGCATGGATAAGCTCGGGGAGGTGATACGGAAGCTCCCTGAGGTTGCTAGGAACCCATAGGAGGTGAAAGGAGCACCAGAGCTGCCCTGTAGTCCGAGATCGACGGAGCTCCGAAGCAGCGGGGCCTCGGTCGATCTCGAGCACAGGAGCTCGCTGTGCTCAAATGGAGAGGCTCGGAGTGGAATTCAGGCTCTAGAAAGGTGGGATGAAGGTGTTGGAAACATGAGGAGGCCCTATTTATAGGCTCCCGACAGTGTACCGAGCCGGTGGCGCTGGTGGTTTCACCGCAGCTCTCAGGAGGAGCAGTGAGCCTTCGGGGTCGAAACCACGGTGTGCGGACGTGGTTTAGGACCCGCGTGACCCACTGAGGGGGAGAGAGAGCGAGGAGGACCGTGCACGCGTGGCCACGATCTTCTGGTGGATCCGGCGCACGTGGGCATGCATTGCTCCGGTCAACAGAGCGAGGGAGGAGGGGCCCTGGAGCTGCCCTAATGCAGAGAGGTGGCCGGGGACATGAAATGGCAATAGGGGGAGGCTTGAACCGACCGGGTGGCCACCTTAGCTTCGGGTGTGCCCAACATCATGCCCAGAGCGTAGTTTTGGCATGCAACAACATGCTGGCGCCCTCTGGGCGCCTTGGCCTTGTCTGGGCTATCCTTGGGCTTGGCTTGAAGATGCCTAGCCGTTTGGGAGCCGAGGGCTCACTATTGCCCATGGGAGGAGAGGAAAGAAGAGATTCCAGTGCTAGACCAGAAATTAGAATGAGGATTTTGGGGCTTTCTACTTGGATTCAAAGAGGGGCCACTGTCCTGCAGTTGGGGAGTGGTGCTGGCTACTTGGTCAAAGAGTATGGATGGAAGAGCTTAAGTGTGGAGTGGGGTAGGAGCTGTTTTGCTATTATGGCAGTAGGTGTTCGCCAGGTGTTTGGGGTAGCAACACCTCACCACTGGTGGCGAGAGTTAACATGATTAACTTGGGTGCAAAAATAAGATACTCCACCAAATTTGAGCTTCATTGGATGAGTTTGGCAATGCAAACTATAAATCACCTCCCAAATAGCAGATTTGTCCCTTCCAAAGGAAGTGTGGGTAGATTACCTCGAGCAAATACCATTTTTGGGAGAGAGAGTCCTCATTTGGGGTGTTGAACACTCCTGCAAAGTTTCATCCCATTTGGATAAACTTTGCAATGTAGAGATGTTTCAACTTGGTTCTGGACAGAAATGGTTTTAGAATTATTTTGTGAACCAGACCGCCTTGGAAGGAGGTGAAACTTGGTGTGGCCACTAAATATTGCTTGGGAAGGTTGCTGGAATTTTATGGGATTTTATTAGAAATATTTCCTTTGGAAATATTCCAAAAGATGAAAACAGACAGAATATGTATTAAAGGATTTACTCCAATATTTTAAATATAAATAGGGGTTGAAAATATTATGTATGGAAAATATATTTCCTCTAAGTATCTCCAAATTTTCTCAGATTTTTCTAAGGGAGAAAAGTATTTTTCTTTATAGGAATATAATTTCTGGCCTCAAAATGGACATGCAAATAAAATAGGGAAATAATTCATAAAATAATTATATTATTCTTTTGGTGAGCTAAAATAGTTTTAAAACCAGTTTACCATCTTTGGGTGAAAGCACTCCCTTGCTGCCAAGGACTTGTAGTGCAACCCAAAGCAGGGTTTTGAAATAGTCAGAAATAAGAAAAAATATTTTGAGAATATTTAGGTTATGAAAAATATGGTTCTGATATTACACAATCAAGCATACAAGCATACGATGACAACCATGGAACTCGCAGCATTGGTTTTTGAAAAGTTTTAGTAAACTCGGATTTTTGAACTAGAGTAAAAGTGAAGTGAAAACAAGGTGTGACAACTCTCTTCACGTGTCTCATAAGCAGTACGCTTATGTGATGCTTGGGAAAGTATGTTGTTATCCTCACGGATGACATACTTATTCGCCCAATAAGAGGATGAACACCTTAGCCCTATTTGGAAGGACCCCAAGAACGCCGATCGCTATGCCCCTCGAGAGCAAGGTGTTATCTCGAGAAGGTGGGCTTCTCTTAGCAACCTCAAGACATCGGAAATCTATCCTACCCAAGACAAGACGAAGAACCTCCATGGTTGGGAGACCACGACGATGAAGAAGAAGCAATAGAAGTCGATCACCGATCTTGCGCCGACTTCATCAATAATGTCAAGAAGCCTCGATGATTCAAGCCAAAGAAACCTTTGGACAAGCGAGAGAAATCAGAGAGCCTCTTCTTGGTCCATATCAAGGACGAGAGTTCTAATTGGATCATGGTGAAAACCTTCTAAAGGTGATTCACCTGCTTGCCGAGCCGCACACCTTGGGAGTGGATGACTGGTATATACTCTTGGGTAGCCAGCTCATCCAGAACCCCTCGCGGACCTTCCGGGATGGTAGGACCTGTTCTGGACTCTAAGTCTCTGAACTTAGACTCATGGGCGAGACCAACCTAGACACTTTTGCGAGAAACATTCGAAGACCACATCAACACCCTCGAGGATGAAGACAACGTACTACCCTAGCTTGCCTGCCTTAAGGGAGTCAAGGACTTCCCCGTCAGCAGGCAGCTACGCGAAGACCTCAACAGTACGATCTAGCACGAGATATCTAGATGTCACTAACCGCTTGAGCAGCCCAAGGACCAGAACCCAGACACATTATCTTGCCACGTATTCCGACTTTGGAATGCACTTACAAGCCAGAACCTTGCACGGGCATAGTGCACCAAGCCCCTAACCCTCGGTCAAGCCTAACTTATTGCCAGAACCCGCTCATGGTCAGGCAAGGACGTGCAGAGCATTCGAAGTAGTATCATCAAGCACCTCAAGACCCTCAAGAGCAACATGGGGACATTAAGACTACCTCTGACTCGAGATTTTGTATCTCTCCAACCCCTAGCCTAGAAATCTGAGGGACGAGATTTTCTTAAGGGGGTAAGGTGTGTAACACCCTGCTTTTAACTCTCTTTACTAATTTGACTTTTTCCAAAAATTAGGAAAAATTAAAAATTTTGTGAATGCTTGTGATGCTTGAAGTGACTATTGTTTGCTTGCTTGCTTGTATGCTTGTGGTTGGTTCTCAATAATTCCTGTTACTCTCCACACTCACCTCTTTAGCCAAAAACTCCTGCCTAATGATCATGCCATGTGTTTAGGACCAGAAACTATTTTTACCAAATATTATTTTCACCAAAAAGCATTTCTTTGAATTAAGCTTTCAAAACCCCTCACATGGGATTCGTAGTACAAGTCCTCAAATTAGGGAATTTATTTTGCACCAATTATTTTATTTAAAACCCATTATCAAAATGGCTTCCGAAAACCACAATATTATTATTTTAAAAGTTATTTTACTATTTAATTTAATTGCCTTCCTGTGAGGCCAGAAATGGTCTCTTATTAAGGAAAGTTATTTTTATTGCTTCAAAATATTTGAGAAAATTTAGGGAAACTTAGTGGACATATATATTTCATATATATGAGTTTCAACACATGGTCATGTTCAAAATATTGGGCAAACCCCTTCAAAACCCTTCCTTCCTATTTCAACTTTTGGAATATTTCTATAAGAAATATTCTCCATAAATTCCACTAAAATTCTAGCATGTCACATATGAGACATGTGATGATCTTGCAAAGTTTCATCTCAATCCATGTTGATTTGATCCCCCTAATTATTCTAAAACCCTATCTGTCCAGATCCAAATTTGAGCAACTCTACATTGCCACGTGTCTCTAATATGAGACATGTTCAGATACTCCAATAAAGAATCCACACCAAGTGGTGAATCAAGGAGAATAGAAGAACTTGTCCCATGCCCCTCAAAACCCTCTCTGTTGATTTCTGACTTTGGCAAACTTTACATTATAAAGTTTCTCCAATTGACCCCAAACTTTTTGGGCATGCCTTAATGCTGAAATAATGCCCCCACACCAGATATTGGATTTGTGTGAATTGATTTGAGTAGCTTTTAAAGCTGAAGGCCATTTCTGGCCATATCATGGGTTTTCCAAGTCTACATTGGAAACCTTGTCCACCAAATCCCAAATTTGGTGTCTAAGCTTATTTTCATCCATTATTTGATCATGTTAAGTTTCATATCAATTGAAGTCCATCTGGTAGCCCTGACACTTATCAAACACCTTGTGTGCACTCACCAAAATAGCTACTTTGGTCCCTTCCACATTTACCCTTGAGCTCAAACTTTTACCACAGCCTCCCCTAGTTACCTTTTTACTCCAGTAGCCTTGCCATGGCCCCTGGTCAATTATTGGAGAGAGACCCCTTGTAGCTACCTCCTATTTTTAACCTTGGATCACCATTTTTACCCCTAAATGCATGCCCTAAACTAAAGGCATATTTGAATGGTCAAATTATCAGTCTAGGCACAGGTGGTCGTGGTGACCACCACCCTGACCTGCAATAAGGGTGCCCTGCACCTTGTCTTCTTTCTCCAGAGCGTATCCAACCGTTGCATCATGTCTTAGCGCGCCACCTTGCCCCCCTTGACCAGTCAAGCCACTTCTCGGCATCAGCTAACCTCCAAGCTTCGTCTGGGGTGCGTGGCATCCATGCACAGGGAGCTCCCGAGCTCTCT
The DNA here is from genome assembly GCF_904849725.1 of Hordeum vulgare subsp. vulgare. Lineage (NCBI taxonomy): Eukaryota > Viridiplantae > Streptophyta > Magnoliopsida > Poales > Poaceae > Hordeum > Hordeum vulgare. The sequence goes on along the minus strand of NC_058519.1, from coordinate 261,023,384 downwards.
CTCTCTCTCTCCCTTGCCCTCCCTTATCTCTTCTCCCTCGAGCCACAGCTGCCCTGCATCTCTCCCCTCTCCCTAGTGCACCTACAGAGCTCTCCCTTGAGCTCCCCTCTACTCCTTCTCCCATGGACACCACAACGTCGCCTCGGCCCCACTCGATTTGGGGCTCTCCCTGCCCCGTCCTCTCTCCTTGGCTTCGCCGCAGCGCCCTGCCACTGCCCAAGCTCCTCCCCCGGGCTCCATTTCCTCCTCCTGGCAACCGGAGTCCCTCAGCTGTGGCCAACCTCCTGCAAACGCTGCGACAGCCGTGGCACCTCTCCCCCCGACACTCCCCGGTGGAGCTAGCATCCTCGGAGGGATGCGGTCTTCTCCCCGCGGTCGTCGGTGGTCGGGCAGTCACCCGAACCAGCCGGAGCGACCAGGACAAGCTCTCGCTTGGCTCTGCTCTCTATCCTCTGCCCTCATGTGCTTCAGGCGAGATGTAGGGGAAGGGCCTGCCATGGGGGCCCGCCTGTAAGTGGCTAAGGCCCCGGGCCCCCTGGGTTAAGTGGTCGCGCCTTCGGTTGGAGGCCGCCTCCTCGCATGGGAGACACATTCCGGGGAATGCGCCTTCGGCGTGGCCGCTCCGCTGGCTAGCTCACGCGGTTGGGCCGGCCCATCTTCCTATTCGCCGCCTCAGCGCACTTAGCTCCAGGGTAAAGCCCCCCTTTTTCAGCTTATTCTTTTTCAGAAACTTCAAAAAACTATGTTAAAATTGTATGATCTCAAAATTTGATGATTCAAAATCCTACAGGTTCCTAAAATCAAGGGCTATCCAAAGATGCGCTCTTCACATTTTTTCAAGCAACTTCTTTGTTATGTTATTATTCCAATATTGATTTGAATACTCCTAGCCCCATCTTTCAAATTTCCTATAGCATTCAAATAAACTCCAAGTGGAGTGATTCAAAATTCCAGAGTCTTCTAATATCATATCCTATTTTTAGAGCGTTAGTCAACATTTTTATCAGACATTACTCTGTTGCATTAAATAAATAGCCTCCTCTTTCTATTTATCCAATATTAGAAAATCCCTAGAATATTCACCTCAACCCCAAATCCCACGATACAACTTGCAATATATTTCTAAAATTATACTGTGTTAAATGAGTGCCTCCACTCATTTTTATCATGATATTTTCCGTAGGGTTCTGTTAAGATCACCTATTCTTCCTTTTATCCATTCAAAAATCCTTGATTGTCCAAATCTCCTATATCAAGCTTCAGGTATTTTTCTTATGACCAGAGAGGTCCAAGAAAAATAAAACTTCCATTTTATATAATACTTTTACTTCTGCTTGTTGTGTGGCTTACTGTGATTGTTTCCGACGGTAGTTGACGGAGTAGATGGAGTATTCGGAGTTGGACCGAAAGACCCCGAAGACCACGGATACTTAGCTGATCAAGGAAAGCAGCCCTTTGACCATGTGTGAGAAAATACTATATTGCATGCTAGTAGAGCAAATATTTCCGTTGCATGTGCTCATATGTATTCGGTAAATCATCAATCTGATGTTACCGATGGCTCCTCCGGAGCACTTGCATTTTGAGCATGATCCTACCACCTATGAGGGTTACGCTAATATCATGTTGACGAGTAGAACTAAGCATAGTAGAAGCATGATCATGATGATGGTAAATATCAAAGGTTTATGAAAACCCCGTCGAGTGCCACTAATGCCCGAGGGTGATGATGAGTTAGGTGGCCACTTTTGGAGAAGTGGTGCACTGGGTGTATTTTGGTGTGAGTGGTTTCGGAAATGAGAATAGATTGATGATGTGTCAACCGTCCCAACCTTACATGTGCGACCACGTTACCCCTTTATGGGATGGGGCTTTGTTGATTACTCTAGTCGGTGCTAGCAAAGAGCCACATTCCTAGTGGCGGGAGTGATATGTGGTCACTCTCGTGACAGAGTCATGCTAGGTAGGGCGATTATGCCGTTTTTACGTGTTCCGGGCACACCATTAGTCCCTGCATGGATGGTACTGTCCAGAGTCGATGCTCGTAAGACGTACATCATGTGGGCTAGGTACCAATCGAGTTGACCTCTTTGTCTAGTATTGTCAGGGGAAAGGCATTGATCGGGTACTTACCTCGGGTATGTTATATACCACGAGTCGTGGATGACACGGAAGTTTCCCAAATCTCGTGGGTATAGCATACAGCCTGTGCGGAGTGTAAAACTATTCGAATAGCCGTGTCCACGGTCAAGGACAGTTGGGTGGTGCTGCTTAAAATACGTCCAGTCTTTTTCGCATAAACCAAGTGTGTGTGTGTGTGTGTGTTAATGGTGTTATCTGAAAGATTTGATATGTCCAAGTTTGGTGACTTGCCATATCGAGGGAACCTGGAGTGTTCAGCCCACATCAGATATTTTGATATATGTAACATGTTCTTCTAAATACCATCTAGATTATGTTGCACATCCATCTATGATCATGTGGTTTACAGTTAAGCTGCTATCCACCAATAGTGGGTAGTACTTGTTATCATACCAACTGCATTATCCATATCATGGGCTGTTTGCGAGTACATTCAAAGTACTCATTGGCTTGTTTAAGTGCATCTAGTGCCCTTAGTGATTTTGGTGGTTTGAAGACTTATAGGTTAAGTGACTAATGTGTTTATAAGTATACATAGGTTCTATAAGTCGCTGAGGAGTTTGAGTTATACGATGAATATCGACCCCTAAAAATGTATGTCTGCGGCTGAAGATTTTGGTCTTACCTTGAAGACTTTGATTGCGAAGAAATTGCGATGAAGTTGATATTCCTCATGAAGATATTGATGATGAGGAATTTGGTGGTTCCTGAAGAATTAATGTGGGAGGACTTTGAAGCGTGAAGATTTATTCTTTCTGTTTCATTTTCTTTACTCTGGAGTCATAGGAACACTGTACTGTTAAAGGGGCTGAAGTAATACTATGGAATGAATTTCCTCATGATGCTCAACCCAACCCTAAACCTACAAAGCCTCAAGTGAGGAATATGAGAGACATGAGGACCTTCAGAGTTGAAAGTTCCAACCGTTGCCGCAACACGCGCCATCTCACTGATCTTATCCACACCAACGGTCACATTGTTTAAGGGCATTTATGTCAAATAATGTCGGGATGCTCCCAGGCTATAAATAGTCGCCCCCCACAACCACTAGCTGGTTGGCTGCTGTGAGAAGAACTGACACTTGTCATTTAGAGCAACCCAAATTCCTTAGAGTCTTCGAGAGTAAATCATCAAGTGAGGAAATACCCCAAACACCAAACCACAAACCAAAAACCAAGTGATTGAGCATCACTGAAGAATTTGTTCCTGTGTGGAACTGAAGCTTTTTACCTTTGAGGACTGTGCATCCTCCAGACGGTTAGGCGTCATGGTCTAGAGCATCCAGCAGCCAAATGTCGATCGCCGGGTGACCGAGTTTGTGAGGGTTTGGAAGTCTTCCCTGAAGACTTACCACAAGAGTTGGGCAAGGACTGTGTGTCCTTAGCTCAAGGAGAATACGGTAGGGACTGTGTGTCCCGAGACTGTGTGTCCCGGGACTGTGTGTCTTTTGGTTTCAATACCAAGCCGCTCCAAACCAGACGTACGACTGTCACAGCAGTTGCAACTGGGTCATCAACAACTGTCTTCATCGTGACTCGGGTTCTATTTCTTCAACTCTTTCAATTCCTCAATATTGTATGTTGAAGACTTTCATTGTCACTGTTTGGAGAATTTGCTGAAGACTTTCACTCAATTTCCTCAACCTCAAATTCTTCATACCAGTTAATCTTCACCTGCTTATTATGTACCTGCGTATTGCGCTAACCGATTCTCATAATCTTCACCAAGCAATCTGCTGTAGTAGTCTTTGCACTTCTGATCCTGTGCTATTTCCGCTGCACGTAATTCATCATTGAGGAATTTCCTCAGCGATGAAATTCTAAAAATCGCCTATTCACCCCCTATAGTCGATATAACACACTTTCAATTGGTATAAGAGCAAGGTACTCCCTTGTTCTGTGTGATTTTTGTTTAACCACGTGGAGTTTTAGTTATGCCGACTACAGGTATGATCAAGGTTACTACAGGATGTCCTACCTTCAAAGGAAAGGACTTTCCCTACTGGAAGACCAAGATGCAGATACATCTTCAGGATATTGACAATGATCTCTGGTACATTCTGGAACATTGTATTCCCTCCATCGCTGCTACTGTCTCTGCCGCTGATGTGAAGAAATTCAAGCAACTTGATTCTCAAGCGAAGAATATCATCTGTGCCCATCTGAGCAAAGGTCAGTATGGCAGAGTGAGTGCTTTGGGCACAACTAAGGTTATCTTGGATAAGTTGTCCAAAGTCAATGAACGAATTTCAGCTCAGCGTGACTCTCGTGTTGATGTTCTTTGCAATCTCTTCAATCGCTTCAAGAGGCTTGACAATGAAAGCTGCCAACATACCTTTGATCGCCTCATTGACATCTCAAATGAACTGCAAGCACTGGGAGCTCGAGACATCACTGACCATGAAGTTGTGAAGAAACTGCTAAGATCTCTCGATCCATCATTGATACACTGGTCCTGATGATTCAAGAAAGAGGAGACTATAAGATGCTTGATCCTGCTGATATACTTGAAAGACTCAATACTCATGAATTCCAACAGGAAGAAAAGAGAGATCTATATGGACCAAGCTACTCAAGACCTTGTCTGCTGAAGGCCAAAGCAATTTCCTCATCCGAAGAAGAAGACTCAGATTGCAACATTGGTGATCCTGAATAACTTGGGCAGGAGCTTGCAATGCTCGTGAGGAAATTCCTTAAGTTTACAAGGCATGGCCAGTTTGGTAAATCTTCAAGAAGAGATATGAGGAAATTAGAATATTCATCTCAGGACTACAAGAAAAGAACTTGCCACAAATGCAAGAAATCTGGTCACTACATTGCTGATTGTACTCGCTGGGTGAAGGAATCAAAGAAGAAGAAATACAAGGATGAAAGTTCTGATGACTCGAAGAAAAAGAAGAAATCTTCAAAATACTCATCCTCCAAGTCCTCATTGCATAAGAAGACTAGCTTCAGAAAGGCTCGGGCACTCATTGGCAAGGAAATGGATTCTGAGGAAGAATCTAAGGAATGTGATGAAGAGGAAGGTTCTGAAGAAGACTCAGATTCTGGTGTGGCAAGTCGTGCACTGGCTACCACATTCGTCAGCAAGTCAATCTTCAACCTTGAAGAAAATGACAATGCTATCTACACTTATGACTATGCTGATGACTTCGCTCCAACCTATTGCTTCATGGCAAAAGGTTCAAAGGTACCGAATGACACTTCCTCCTCTGATTTAAGTGACTGTGAACCCGATGATTATAAAAAACCCAGTTACAGTAAACTTGCCAACATTGCAACTAAACAACAAAGTGCCATTGAAAAGCTTCAAAAACTGCTAGACAGAAGCGATGATCTGTTGAATGATGAAATGAATCGTACTCAAATCCTCACTTAAGATGTGAAAAGTCTTCAGTCTAGATTTGATAGTCTTCAAGATTGTTATGAACATTCTTGGTTGATCATGAGAAACTTTCCTATCAATTTCTTCAAAGGAAACTTAATCTTGAGAAGTTGAAGATGTCTCATGATGATCTCGGAATGGAAAATGATTCATTGCTTGCTCAACAGATCAGTGCCGCTCAGGTTGAATTCACTCCACCATGTCTCAAATGCATCGAGCATGAAACTACCAATTCTTCACCAGAATCATCAAATGCTTCTATTGCTACAAATTCTTCAGGTGCTCTTGTGGTATCAAATTCCTCACTTGAGGAAACCACAAGTGTTACTGAAGAAAATGCAGGGCTGAAGGAATTGTATGTGGCAGACATGTACAAAAGTCTCAAAGGGCATCAAGCCTGTTGCGATGTGCTCAAAAAGCAGATTTTGAACAGGAACCCAAGGAAAGAAGGAATTGCCTTCGAGAGAAAATTGAATTCTGATGGATCATACTGGAAACCTGAGCAGTACCCCAAAACCTCATGGGTTGCTACTAAAGGTCCCTCTGTTGATGCATCTACTCTTATAGGCTTTACATGTAAATTATCCTATTCCTTAGATGAGTCATTTGACTCCAACTATAAACTGTTCAAAAATCAATCTGGTGAAGTATTTGCTCGATATGTTGGAACTAAATGCAGGAATGGACCACCCGTGAGGAAAATCTGGGTCCCCAAAAGTTGGTTGGAAAATCATCAGGTGAATGTCCTAAAGACAACACCTGTGAAGAACCTGAACCCCAGATCAAATTCCTCAAGTGGACCAAAGTCTTCAAGATGATCAAAATCCTCAATTGGTCAAAACTATGCTCGTACTCGTGCTAGTGCTTCTGATATGCAGGGAAATTACAGGGGATATGAATATGAGCATTATACCTCAAATCATTATGTTCATAAATCCTCAAAGAACTTCTCAGCCTATTCATTTGAGTACTCTAACCCCCCTACTGTGAAAAGATGTGCATTAGCTTCAATGCCCCCCTTCTCATATGGTGCTCATAGGATGATGAACTCTTTGCCACCCCTTCAGATGTGGGTGGTGAAGAATTTGAACTAATCACCTCTCCAGGTCAGGTCTCCAGATGAAAATCATCATATGAAGAATTTGGTGGAGACCTGAGGAAAATGCTTGATTGGACGCTATCTAAAATTGATGAAATGATAACAATTCACACGTCCTCAAATTTACTATTTATGATGAAATCCCTATCTGATGGAATTGAAATCATATTCTTCAAGTCTGAAGCATATGAGATGGTAAGTTATACTAATTCATTTGCAGGATGACAAACCCAAGAGTACTGAGTGAATTCTTGATAGTGGTTGCACAAACCACATGACTAGTCATAAGAGCTTGCTGATGAATATGCCACTGACTCCATCACCTGTGAAGCAAATCACTTATGCTGACAAAGGTAAAAGCAAGGTATTGGGACTTGGCAAAGTAGCTATTTCCAAGGACAGGCACATGGACAAAGTAATGCTTGTCTAATCCCATGGGTTTAACCTCATGTCAGTCTCAATGCTTTGTGATCTTGATATGGTTGTTATCTTTGGAAAATATAGATGTGTAGTCATCATGGAATCTGACAGATCCAAAGTCTTCGAAGGCTTTAGGAGAGGAGATTTGTACATTTTTGATTTCTCCACAGGTCCTTAGCCAGCCACATGCTTACTAGCAAAAACCTTAGAAGGCTGGCTATGGCATCGAAGACTTGGTCATACAGGCATGAGGAATTTGCACACGCTGGTGAAGAAGAAGCATGTCATTGGTATCGAATTAGTCAAATTCCTCAAGGACCACATCTACGGTGCTTGTGACTCTCGAGAAATGACCAAATCCAGACACCCCTGAAAGACTATTATGACTACCACTCCTCCATTTGAATTGCTTCACATGGATATGTTTGGACCTACTCATTATGCTACTCTAACCAATGCATCATCCTTATATGGCTTTGTCATCGTTGATGACTATTCTCGATATACTTGGGTACATATCATTCTGTATAAAACTGAAGTGCAGGAAGTCTTCAAACGATTTTCCTCAAGGGCCTCGACGAACTTCGACATCAAGATCAAACACATCAGGAGTGATAATGGGACAGAATTCAAAAACATTGGCCTTGATGATTATCGTGATGAACTTGGTATTACTCACAAATTATCTGCTCCTTATACTCCTCAACAGAATGGCGTCGTTGAACGCAATAACAGGACTCTAGTTGAAATGGCACGAACTATGCTTGAAGAATATCAGACTCCTCGTCGTTTCTGGCTTAAGTAATCAACACTGCTTTCCACATCATCAACAGGGTATATCTTCACAAATTCCTCAAGAAAACCTCATTTGAACTCCTCACTGATAAGAAACCCAATGTAAGTTACTTCAAAGTCTTCGGTACAAAATGCTGGATTAGAGATCCTCACCATAGCTAAAAATTTGCACCTAAAGCACATGAGGGTTATATGCTTGGTTACGGAAATGACTCGCACACCTACAAACTCTTCAACACCAATCACAATAAGGTTGTTGAAACTATAGATGTGCGGTTCGATGAAACTAATGGCTCGCAAAGAGAGTAATTGCCTCTTGTGCCAGATAAATTATCTCATGAGGAAGTAATCAAGTTCAAAGCTGCTGAAGACATTGTTGCTACTGATGAAATTGCTGAAGAAATCGTCCCCAGCACTGATGAAATTCAAGAAGGTTTACCTAAGGAAATTACTCCAGATCAAATTCCTCAGCCCAGACAAAATTCTGAACCAGCGCATCCAAGGATTGCAGATGAAGTAGAACTTGACAAAATCCTCGATGACATCAATGCGCTAGGTCCTCTCACTCGCTCAAAAGCTTCACATTTAGTTAACTTTTGTGGGCATTCCTCTTTTGTGTCTATCACATAACCCTCAAAAGTTGTTGAAGCTTTCATGGAACCTGAGTGAATTTAAGCCATGCAAGATGAACTTCTTCAATTCAAGCTAAATGACTTATGGGAACTCGTCAAACGACTAGATCCTCCCAAGCACAATATCATCGGCACCAAGTGAATTTTCGAAAACTAGCAAGGTTGAAGGAATTGATTTTGATGAAACTTTTGCACATGTTGCTAGACTTGAAGCTATTCGAATACTTCTTGCTTATGCTAATCATCATAACATTACTTTAGCTGATCTCTGTCGCCAAGTTAGGGCGCGGAAGATCTGAACCGAAGAGCTTCTCTCTTTTACTGCTTCAGTTCTTCGTGTTCTTCTCTTAGGGTAATTAAAATCCTATTTTACTGCCTTTGTTGATCTATTATTTCTTTTTAGACTCACGAAATCTGTTTTTCCTCAGTGTGTCTGTCAGGCTTGTACACTCATTCCTCAAACACTTGATGAATTTCACTAAGCCACTCAAATTCTTCATGAGATTCCTTAATTGTGTAAATTTTTGAATCTGCACAACTCTGGAACCCAAGATCAGAATGATAGTCAAATTCCTCAACCCACTATTCAAATTCCTCAACCCACTCGTCAAATTCTTCAACTACTAATTTTTTTTCAATATCTTCAAATCTGAGAACGCATATGACCTCTCCAAATTCTTCGCACCTATACTCTGTTCACAGGTAGAAAATGTCACCTGATGAATCACTAGGTTCTCATCTACTTAACTCATTTGTAGCATTTCTCGAAGAAACTTTACCTGTGTCATCAGAATCTGCAACAGTTCATATTCCTCAGAAAAAGCCTCAGTTGAAGAAAATGAAGGATGGCCGAAAGCAGAAGGGGGGAAAGAAGCTTGAACATAACACAACTTTTGAAATACCTGAAGATATATACGCTGACTACTGCACTCCTGATTAGGAAATTCATGGCAAAGAAACCATGGCCAAGTGCAAGATAAGGCTTCCGAAAATCGAACGCGACTGGGCTAAGGAGTGGTAGGAGTACAGATATGTTACTCCTAACTATGCGAAGAAATTCACCCTCAAGTCACCTTGCAAGAGTCCTCCTCAGGGTGACCAACAAGCTGCACATCCCTCAAGCGTAGAAACCATTGAGGATTATCCTGATGAGAAGAGCAAATATATGTCTAAGCTACAGAAGAAGGCAGAAACAGCCGTGAAGAAATTCAATGATGACTCTGCTGCTGCACGAACTGCCGCCACCTCTTCACCTGCTGAGGCCTCTGCTACAACCATTCCTCAGAAGAAGACTGTGCCGAAGAAACCCAAAGCCTCAGTGCCAAAAGAGCAAATGCCTCAGAAGGCTGCACCAGTGGCAAAATCTTCAACAACACCACAGTCTTCACAACCTCAACACAAGCAACTCATTATGCATCAGCCTACTCAATCAAGTTCCTCAGTGTCATCTGCCACGAGCTCTGCCACAAAGTCTTCACCACCTTTGTTGAAGACTAAAATGACTGCTGGAAGAGGCATTAGGCCAAGTCCGAGCAAAGTCATCAATGTTCCTTCTACATCAGAAGGAAGTGAAGAATTTGATGAGGAGACTCTTCAAGCTATCATCAGAAACAAGCAGGAACGAGTTGCTCAACCCTCAGGCAGCTCCATTCCTCTTGCCATGGACCTGAAGGTTTTGCTGGATTTCATCGACCTCTCGTATGAAGATCCAAACACTCCTAGTGATGACTTAAAGCTTCCCCCTGGTGTAAGCCACATGATAGAAACTTTAATCAATGAGGCAGAGTGGAAAGAACAGCAAGCCAAGCAAGCAAATGCTGCTAAACTCAAAAATGAGAAATTCCTCAAGCAAAATCTCCTCAAGTTGACGCCTGAAGCACTTGTATCAACTCAGGATCAACTTAGAAACCCTGAAAGATAAGTACACAAGTCTATCTAATCATCAAGGTGTCAAGGTGAATTTCATCAAGGCTGCAACAACTGCAGTTGATGAATACAACAAGAGAACGGCTCCTCCCATGCAGCAAAAGCCACCTCAGTCTACCTACACTGTTCAGCTGACAGAGGAAGATGAAACTGATGAACCAGTTGCTCAGGAAATGCCTCAAGATATTCCAGCTGAAGAAACTGCTCCAGCTGAACAAAATGCTCCAGCTGATGAAACTGTCAGGCCTGACACTGCACCAGTGCCTGAAGAAAGTGTTCCTTCACCGCAACGATCAAAGGTTAAGAAAGTCATTCCGTCTGCATCAAACGTGAAGAAGACCAAAGCTGCTGAGAAAGAAGCAAAAAAGATGAAAGCTTCAATGACCTCAGAAACCTCAGAGGCTAAACGCCAGAAGGTCACTCACTTAGAGTCTTCAACTGCCCCGGTGGATGCTACTCCTCTGAATGTAGCTCCATCTTACTTGATCATTCCCTTCGGAGTTGACTATGTCATTCCTGAAGATGATGAAGAAATGGAGGATGTTGAAGATGAAGAAATCATGGATGAGGAAATACTGATTGACGATATTCCTCAGTCCACCATTCCTTCAAAAACCTCTGAAGAACGAGTTGGTGATGATGAAACTGGTTGCAACACTCCAGTGATTCATGATGATTTCTGGGAAGAGACTCAACCTCGCTCACCGAGGTCAACTCAAATTCCTCTGACTCCCGCTACAACAGAAATCCTCACAGGTTCTAATGGGAAACCTTTTCGTGAGGAATCTGCTCAAGAATTAGCTGCATCGGCTAAAGACAATGCAGCAACAAATACTGGACCTGCCTCCTCCAACAAGCAAATTCCTCAAGCTGAGGAAAATCCTCAATCTAAAGAAAATGCTCCTGCCCCAAACACTAAAACTACTATTGTTGTGGTAAACACAGAAACAACAATGATAGTGGCTCCTCCCCAAGAACAACAACATAATCTTCAACCGCAGCAGAATTAGCCTTTCTCCAAAAGGCCAAAGTTTCAAAAGGAGGCATTCTATGAAGAACGCATGTACTTTACTGGTGAGAATCCATATGATCAGCTTCCCATCAGGCAGAGGAAGTTTTGGACTAGGAACCAACTAAACTATTATGCTTCAGTGCTCTGTGGGAGAAACAAGATATTGCAACACAAACATATTCCTCACTGTGATACGGAGGAAATACCTTCCTTTGCTCCAGTCCTCAACGTTCTTCACGAAGCTGGATTACTGCCTTTCTGCACTGACATAGGCGACTGGAACACTGACATCATTCTTCAGTTCTACGCCACTCTGCACATCTTTGGCGACCCAAAGGATGTCAACACTTGGCTTTTGGATTGGATGACTCAGCACACGCACTACAAAGCACCTGCCATTGAATTGCTTCGAGCTTTTCCAATCTCAATTCCCTCAGAGGATGGAGTGCTGATGTATGGTGAACGTGAACTGCCCAACAGACTGATGGAAGTCCTCATGAAGCCTTTGGCCAAGGACCAACCTCCAGGGACTTGCTTTCTGGTACAAGACTTGAAGTATGAACAAAGAACAGTCTACACAATCTTGTCCAATGTCATTGCTCCTATCAAAGGGCACGATGATGAAGAAGATGTCGTAGGAATCATGAAGAATATCCTTTTCAATGTCATCCATGGCATACCAATGAACCTTCATTATTTCTTCTTGAGGACTTTGGTTGATAATGCCCTGTCGCCTTTTGAAATGAAGATTTATGCACCGTGGATCATGAGATTCATCAAAAACAGGTCAAGCATCAACTACCAAGCTGATTTTCCGAATCACGTTCGATATCTGCCGCCAATCAGAGTCATCAAGATATCGTTTGAGCTAGTTGAAGGCAAAGGCAAATCTGTGATTGATGAAGGAAATCAGCCCTTTGATGGCCAGCTTCGCAAAGCAGACTCATATTCTTCATATGATGACACTGCTACCCAAGATCCACCAAGCCCAACTGCCCCAAGAGTGATGAATAACAGAGAGCTACTTCTCAGTCTTCATCAGAAGGTCGATCACAATCACAAGTGGGTTAAATGTCAGTTCAGTGCCATTGTGAAAACCCTCAACGAAACTCAGAATGTAGTGAAGAAAAATCACTATTATCTTCATGAGGTGTTTGATCGAACCTGGGCCACCTTGGCTCATCTGAAGACTCAAGAGGAACTTGAGGAATTGGAGTTTACTCAAGACTTCGACTGGTCGTGGCCTCCCAAGAAGAAATCCAAGCCAATTTGAGTTCCTGACTTGGTGGACAGCTCATTTTCTTCATTCCGCACTTCTGAGTCAGATGAAGAACCAGAAGACACTGCAACTGTTCCAAGGAAGAAGCATGTCACCAAGAATCCTCACACCTCTTCCTCAGCCAAGAAGTGCATTTCTTCAAAAGAAGTTAGTCCTCAGTTCTGTCCCTTTTTGTCACTTGATGACAAAGGGGGAGAAATCTGAGAGTTAGTCTTCAAACAAGATCTATTTTGGGGCTTATAAACATTATTAAGTTACAAACTCTTGGTTCTTCTGAGGTGTTTTGATGTAATGAGTTGTAACTTAAGCCCGATGGTGCTCTGACAGTTTTGAACGTTTTTCTTCGCATGCTCATTCCTCAAAATCTATTAATGCAGGCATGCTGAAATTCGTCACACACCACTTTTCATCATTCATTTTCAATTCCTCATATTATATGTCAAATGTATGCATGATTTACAAGATACATGGGGAGGTCTCCATGATATAAATCATCAATGTGCATCTGTTGTACAAAGCAAATTCCTCAAAATATGCACATCTTCACGAGGAGTCTCTCGGTATCTTGATTTCAAATTCCTCAAACTCAGTTTTTACACTTCATATATTTATCCCCATTGAAAACTTAACCTAATTGTCATCAACCACCAAAAAGGGGGAGATTGTAAGTGCACCTAGTGCCCTAAGTGATTTTGGTGGTTTGAAGACTTATAGGTTAAGTGACTAATGTGTTTATAAGTGTACATCAGCTCTATAAGTCGCTGAGGAGTTTGAGTTATACGATGAATATAGACCCCTAAAAATGTATGTCTTCAACTGAAGATTTTGGTCTTACCTTGAAGACTTTGATCGCGAAGAAATTGCGATGAAATTGATATTCCTCATGAAGACATTGATGATGAGGAATTTGGTGGTTCCTGAAGAAATACTGTCTGAGATATTGATGATATTCCTCATGATTTATTCTTTCTGTTTCATTTTCTTTACTATTGAGTCATAGGAACACCGTACTGTTAAAGGGGGTCGAATTAATACTACAGAATGAATTTACTCATGATGCTCAACCCAAAGCTAAACCTACAAAAGCTTCAAGTGAGGAATATGAGAGCCATGAGGACTTTCACAGTTGAAAGTTCTGACCGTTGCCGTGACACGCGCCATCTCACTAATCTTATCCACACCAACGGTCACATTATTTAAGGGCATTTATGTCAAATCATGTCGGGATGCTACCAGGCTATAAATAGCCTCCCCCACAACCACTAGCTTGTTGGCTGCTCCGAGAGAAACTGACACTTGTCATTTAGAGCAACCCAAATTCCTCAGAGTCTTCGAGAGTAAATCATCAAGTGAGAAAATACCCCCAAACACCAAACCACAAACGAAAAACCAAGTGATTGAGCATCACTGAACAATTTGTTCATGTGTGGAACTGAAGCTTTGTACCTTCGAGGATTGTGCATCCTCCAGACGGTTAGGCGTCATGGTCTAGAGCATCCAACAGCCAATTGTGGATCACCGGGTGACCGAGTTTGTGAGGGTTTGGAAGTCTTCCCTGAAGACTTACCACAAGAGTTGGGCGAGGACTGTGTGTCCTTAGCTCAAGGAGAATACGATAGGGACTGTGTGTCTCGGGACTGTGTGTCTTTTGGTTTCAATACCAAGCCGCTCCAAACCAGACGTACGACTGTCTTCATCGTGACTCGGGTTCTATTTCTTCAACTCTTTCAATTCCTCAATATTGTATGTTGAAGACTTTCATCGTCACTGTTTGAAGAATTTGCTGAAGACATTCACTGAATTTCCTCAACCTCAAATTCTTCATACTAGTTAATCTTCACCTGCTTATTCTGTACATGCGTATTGGGCAAACCGATTCTCATAATCTTCACCAAGCAATCTTCTGTAGTAGTCTTTGCACTTCTGATCCTGTGCTCTTTCAGCTGGACGTAATTCACCATTGAGAAATTTCCTCACAAGGAATTTCCTCAGCGATGAAATTCTAAAAATCGCCTATTCACCCCCTCTAGTCGATATAACGCACTTTCAGCTCGCCACTGGTTATTTTATAGACCAGGTATGAGAGAACATGATATGGTGAAGGGTAACTTGGTGACGTTACTGCGAGCTAGGACGCTTCCCAGTCAGAATGCGTGAAGGTTAAGGCTGATGGAATGGGTTCACTCTTTCGGCCAATATTTCCGCTATTGGTCCAGTTTGGAGTGTTGGCCCTCAAGGCCCTATATATGTAAGACCTGACCGCATGGGTCATTTATTGTATCAAACGATATGTATGGATGTAAGACTCTTGTTATTCAGTTTTTGTGTGTTCTGTGAGCATTGATCCCTGGGATCACTGAGCACGTTCATTCGGCGATCTCGAACCGTAAGTCGGGGTCCCCACAATATCTTTTGTCGAAGCTTTGATCTATATGTTGTCATCAATTACCAAAAAGGGGGAGATTGAAAGCAAAATTGGTCCCTAAGGTGGTTTTGGTAATTAATAACAATATATGTGTCATTGAACTAATGATTCTATCCAAGTATATTTCACAAAAGTTCAAAGATGCATTGGCTACAGGATTGTGAGGAGAAACCCCATGATACAAGGAAAAGAATAGGATTGGCCAAGATTCAAGATACAGGAGTCTATATTTTATATTTGTGAGAAATCACATTTGAGTCCATAGAAAGCTAACACTATTAAAAGGGGTTGAGGTATCCATGATGAATTGATTGCTCAAGTTCTTAGAGATAGCTACCAAAAGTACTGAGCCATTCTCCCACAAAATTCTTTTTCCAAAGCCTAAACATCAAAATCGGTGCCACCAACAATTTCCACTCGGCCCTACCTGATTTTCCGCAGACAGAACCTATGCCGGTCCCTAGAATCTCGGTACCACCAACTTTCACTATGGTGCCACCGAAAATCAGTGACCAACTTTCCGGTCTGCAGATTTCAAGAATTGAAATTTCCGAGTTTTGAAATCGGTCTTATCAAGATTTGGAAGCCGCCCTAGGTCACCATATCGGTACCACCAATATTCCTATATCGTTCCCATCGAGAATTCGAGGATTGCCACATTTAGTGCAACTCGGTACCACCGAGATTCATGTCGGTGTCACCGAGTTGGCAAATATTCTTGTAACAGTTGGACTTTTGGAGATGCCTATATATACCCCTCCACTACCTCTCATTCGCAGAGGAAGCACTCAGAACACACCCACACAGACTTTGCATATCCATTTTTTCTAAGGGAGAGCAACCTACTCATGTGTTGAGATTAAGATATTCCAATCCATCCACTATAAACTTGATCTCTAGCCTCCCTAAGTTGATTTCCTCCCAATCAATCTCTTCTACCCATGTCATGTCTGTGAGAGGGTTATTGAGTGTCGAGGAGACTATCTTTTGAAGCACAAGAGCAAGGATTTCATCGTTCTACCACATCTATTACCTTTTGAAGGGTGGTGCCTCCTAGATTCGTTAGGTGTCACTTGGGAGCCTTCTACTTCGCGTTGTGGAGTTGAACCAAAAAAATTATAAGGGCAAGGAGATCACCTACTGATACGTCTCAAACGTATCTATAATTTTTGATGGTTTCACGCTGTTATCTTGCCTTCTTTGGTTGTTTTATATACCTTTTATATCTCTTTTGGGACTAACTTATTAATTCAGTGCCAAGTGCCAGTTCCTGTTTTTTCCGTGTTTTTGACTCTTTTGAGATCTGATTTTGGAACGGAGTCCAAACGAAAAAAAAACCTTGAAATGATTTTTTCCCGAACGGAAGAAGACCGGGGGGCCTTTGGGTCAGGCCAAGTGGGCTTCAGGGAGCCCACAAGCCCCCACTCCGCCACCAGGGGGAGGCGGCGGTGGGCAGGCTTGTGGCCTCCCTGGCCGCCCCCTGACCTAGGTCTTTGGCCTATAAATTCCCAAATATTCTGCAAAAAATCTGGGGAGCCCCGAAAATACTTTTCCGCCGCCGCAAGCTACCGTTTCCGTGAGATCTCATCTGGAGACCCTTCCCGGTGCCCTGCCGGAGGGGACTTTGGAGTTGGAGGGCTTCTTCATCATCATCATCGCCCCTCCAATGACTCGTGAGTAGTTCACTTCAGACCTAAATGTCCGTAGTTAGTAGCTAGATGGCTTCTTCTCTCTCTTGGATCTTCAATACAAAGTACACCATGATCTTCATGGAGATCTATCCGATGTAATCTTCTTTGGCGGTGTGTTTGTCGAGATCCGATGAATTGTGGATTTGTGATCAGATTATCTATGATATATATTTGAGTTTTTGCTGATTTCTTATATGCATGATTTGATATCCTTGTAAGTCTCTCCGAGTCTTGGGTTTTATTTGGCCAACTAGATCTATGATTCTTGCAATGGGAGAAGTGCTTGGTTTTGGGTTCTGCCATGTGGTGACCTTTCCCAGTGACAGTAGGGGCAGCAAGGCACACATCAAGTAGTTGCCATCAAGGGTAAAAAGATGGGGTTTTTATCATTGGTTTGAGATTATCCCTCTACATCATGTCATCTTGCTTAAGGCATTACTCTGTTCTTATGGACTTAATACACTAGATGCATGCTGGATAGCGGTCGACGTGTGGAGTAATAGTAGTAGATGCAGAAAGTATCGGTCTACTTGATTTGGACGTGATGCCTATAGATATAATCATTGCATAGATATCGTCACGACTTTGCGCGGTTCTATCAATTGCTCGACAGTAATTTGTTCACCCCCCATCTACTTGCTTTCATGAGAGAAACCACTAGTAAACACTACGGCCCCCGGGTCTATTCACATCCATCGTTTACATCTCCGCTGTTACTTTGCTTTGTTACTTTGTTGCTTTCAGTTCTCACTTGGCAAAAAAATTATAAGGGATTGACAACCCCTTCATAGCGTTGGGAGCAAGTTTTTGTGTTTGTGCAGGATCTTGAGATACTCCTCCACTGGATTGATACCTTGGTTCTCAAACTGAGGGAAATACTTCCCACTGCTACGCTACATCACCCTTTCCGCTTCGAGGGAACACCAACGCAAGCCTCCAAGGCCACGGGGAAAATCCTTTGCATACTTGCCTAGGAAGTCCCTTAAGGCGGAGCCGCAGCAGAAAGATCAAGCCAAGTATTCTCCCGTCGACGTGCCTATTTCGGGCACCGTTGGAAGGTCTTTTGTTGCAGTAGCAGAAGTATTTTTGGCGCATTTTCCAGGGATACACAGCAACCATCAGAAGTATTTCTGGCGCCGTTGCCGGGGAGGAGAAATCAAGATCTATCCAAGTAGGTCTCACAAACTCTTCTCTTGCATTTACTTTTGTTGCCAGTTGCCTCTTGTTTTCCTCTCCCCCACTTCACATTTGCCATTTTCATTTGCCTTTCTCCTTCGCCGTTTTCTTTCGCCTTTGCCGGTTTTCTTGCTTTCTTGTGTGCTTGTTTGTTTGTTGAAGACATCATGTCTGAAAAGACCAAACTTTGCGACTTCTCCAGCACTAATAATAATGATTTTATTAGTACTCCGATTGCTCCCGCCACTAGTGCAGAATCGTATGAAATCAACACAGCTTTGCTGAATCTTTTTATGAAATAGCAATTATCTGGCCTTCCTAGTGAAGATGTTGCATGCCATCTCAATACCTTCATTGAGCTTTGTGATATGCAAAAGAAAAGATATGTGGATAATGACGTGATTAAGTTGAAACTTTTTCCTTTCTCGTTGCGAGATCGCGCGAAAACTTGGTTTTCTTCTTTGCCTAAAAATAGTATCGATTCTTGGGATAAGTGCAAAGATGCTTACATATCCAAGTATTTTCCGCCGGCTAAGATCATCTCCTTACGTAATGATATCATGAATTTCAAGCAACTTGATCATGAACACGTTGCACAATCTTGGGAGAGGATGAAGCTTATGATTAGAAATTGTCCCGCTCATGGCTTGAGTTTGTGGATGATTATACAAATCTTTTACGCTGGCTGGAATTTCGCTTCTCACAATATCTTGGACTCCGCCTCAGGTGGAACATTCATGGAAATCACGTTAGGAGACGCTACAAAACTCCTAGACAATATCATGGCCAACTACTCTAAGTGGCACACTGAAAGGTCGCCTGCTAGCAAAAAGGTGCACGCTATAGAAGAGATTAACTCGCTTAGTGCTAAGATGGACGAGTTGATGAATTTGGTTGCTAGTAGAAATGCTACCGTAGATCCTAATGACATGCCACTATCTTCTTTGATTTAAAGTAGCAACGCTAGTTTGGACATGAATTTCGTTGGTAGGAAGAATTTTGGCAACAACAATGCTTTTAGAGGAAACTATGTTCCTAGGCCTTTTCCTAGTAACTCCTCTAACAATTATGGCAATTCCTACAACAACACTTATGGAAATCACAACAAATTACCCTCTGATTTAGAGAGTAATATCAAAGAGTTCATCAACTCTCAAAAGATTTTCAATGCGTCCATAGAGGAAAAACTAGTCAAAATAGTCGATTTGGCTAAGAGCGTTGATAGGATGTCTTGTGATATTCATGCTTTGAAAGTTAGATGCGCTCCTCCCAAGGTCAACTTAGATGAAACTTTGAAAGCTATGCGTATCTCAATGAATGAGACGAAAGAAAGAACCGCCCAAATTCGCGCTAGACATGAATGGTTTAAAAGGGTGCGTTCTAGTGATGCAAATCACGAAGATCTTAAAGTGCTTGGTGTGTCTCCTCTTGAATCTTTGTTTTCGCGTGTCAAACCTACTTATGGAGGGGCTGGATATGAATCCACTTTGGTTGAAAAACGCCCCAATTATTCAGAGTCCACCTATCTTGATGATAAAGGTGTGGAGAGTGGAGTAGAGGAAGTAAAATTTTTGGGTAGTAATGAAACTCCCACTTTGGATTTCAAGGAATTCAATTATGATAATTGCCCTTGTTTGAATGCATTTCTTTGATGCAATCCATTGCAAACTCTCCACATGCTTATAGCCAAAGCAAAGCCTTTACCGCGCATATCGTAGATGCTATGATGAAATCTCTTCAAGAGAAGCTCGAACTAGAAGTCTCTATACCTAGAAAACTTCATGATGAGTGGGAACCTACTATCAAAATCAAGATTAAAAACCGTGAGTGCAATTCTTTGTGTGATTTGCGTGCTAGTGTTTCCGCGATTCCAAAGTCTTTATGTGATATTCTTGGTTTTCATGAGATTGAAGAGTGTTCTCTTAATTTGCATCTTGCGGATTCTACTGTCAAGAAACCCATGGGGAGGATAGATTATGTTCTTATTGTTGCAAATAAGAACTATGTACCCGTGGATTTCATTGTACTTGACATAGATTGCAATCCTTCATGTCCCATTATTCTTGGTAGACCTTTCCTCAGGACTATTGGTGCTATAATCGATATGAAGGAAGGGAATATTAGATTTCAATTTCCTTTAAAGAAGGGCATGGAGCACTTTCCTAGAAAGAAAATAAGGTTGCCTTATGAATCTTTGATGAGGGCTACCTATGGTTTGAGCACCAAAGATGACTATACGTGATTCCATCACTTTCGCCGAGCTAAGGGCGTTAAACAAAAGCGCTTGTTGGGAGGCAACCCAACAAATTTATCCTTTTTCTTTCTGTTTTGTGTTTTCCACACTTTCATAATACTGTTATGATTGTGTTTTTTGTGTTTCCTTTTGCGTTTGTGCCAAGCAAAACCGTTATGATTAGTCTTGGGGATGATCGTTTGGTCATGCTGGAAAAGACAGAAACTTTTTGCTCACCAAAAGAATTTCTTTTCTGTAAAATCTTTTGAGTTGATTCTTTCTGATGCTGATTTATACGCAAATTCTTCAGACTTTCGTAAAGTTTCAGAATTTTTGAAGTATTAGAGGTATACGAAATATACATATTGCTACAGACTGGTCTGCTGTTAACAGATTCTGTTTTTGTTGTGTTGGTTGCTTATTTTGATGAAACTATGTATAGTATCGGGGGGTATTAGCCATGGAAGATTTAAAGTACAGTAACCCAACATCAGCACAAGTAGAATTTAAGTTTGCTACAGTACCTAAGGAAGTGGTGGTTTGCTTTCTTGTACTAATGTTATCACGAGTTTCTGTTTAAGTTTCGTGTTGTGAAGTATTCAAGTTTTCGTTGAAGTTCTTATGGACAAAGAGATAAAGAGTGGCAAGAGCTCAAGCTTGCGGATGCCCAAGGCACCCCAAGAGATTCAAGGATGCCATAAAAGCCTAAGCTTGGGGATGCCCTGGGAAGGCATCCCCTCTCTCGTCTTCAAATCCATCGGTAACGTTACTTGGGGCTATATTTTTATTCACCACATGTTATGTGTTTTTGCTTGGAGCGTCTTGTATCGTAGGAGTCTTTTATTTTTGTTGTGTCACAATCATCCTTGCTGCACACCTAGAGAGAGAGACATGCACACACCGTGATTTTGTCGAGCTTCACTTATATCTTTTGGTAGACAATTCAGCTCACATGTGCTTCACTTATATCTTTTGAGCTAGATACTTTTGCTCTATGTGCTTCACTTATATCTTTTAGAGCACAGCGGTGCATGGCTTGGTAGTTGATCTAGGCTTTGAAAGTAGTCTCAAAAGGGGTAGTTATCCAAAGGGATATGAAAACTTCCACCTTCATGTGCATTGAATAGTTAGAGAAGTTTGATTCATGTCAATTAGTTTTGAGTTGTGGTTATGGTAATATTGAAGTCATGCTAGTAAGGTGTTGTGGATCTAGAAATACTTGTGTTGAAGTTAGTGATTCCCGTAGCATGCACGTATGGTGAACCGCTATGTGATGAAATCTGAGCATGATTAGTATATTGATTGTCATCCTTTGCGTGGCGGTCGGGATCGCGCGATGGTTTATATCTACCAACCCTTCCCCTAGGAGTATGCGTTGAATGCTTTGTTTCGATTACTAATAAAACTTTTGCAACAAGTATATGAGTTCTTGATGGCTAATGTTGAGTCCATGGTTTAGATGCACTTTCACCTTCCACCATCACTATCTTCTTAGTGCCGTGCAACTTTCGCCGGTGCACAAAACCCACCATTAGCCTCCCTCAAAACAGCCACCATACCTACCTACTATGGCTTTTTCAAAGTCATTACGAAATATATTGCCATGCAACTACCACCATGACATGTGCCACCACGTCTACATTGCGATTGCACGATCGTAAGATAGCTAGCATGAGATTTCCATTGATTTCTATGCCATGCTAGATCATTGCCACGGTACACTACCGAAGGCATTCCATATAGAGTCATCGTTACTCTAAGTTTTGAGTTGAAAGTGTGATGATCATCATTAATGGAGCATTGTCCCATGTGAGGAAATAAAAGAGGCCAAAGAAGCCCACCAAAATAAATAAATAAATAAAAGAGGCCAAAAGAGCCCACCAAAATAAAAAAATGAGAGAAAAAGAGAGAAGGGACAATGCTACCACTTTTTCCACACTTGTGAATATTAAGCACCATGATCTTCATGATTGAGAGTCTCTCGTTTTGTCACCACCATATAGCTAGTGGGAAATTTTCATTATATAACTTGGCTTGTATATTCCTATGATAGGCTTCCTCAAAATTGCCTTAGGTCTTCATGAGCAAGCAAGTTGGATGCACACCCACTAGTTTTATTTAAGAGCTTTCACATACTCGTAGCTCTAGTGCATCAATTGTTTGGCAATCCCTACTCATTCACATTGATATCTATTGATGAGCATCTCCACATCTCATTGATATGCCTAGTTAATGTGACTATCTTCTCCTTTTTGTCTTGCAACCTCCACTACATTCCACACCATCTATAGTGTTATAACCATGGCTCACGCTCATGTAATGCATGAGAGTTGAAAAGGTTTGAGAAAGTAAAGGTGTGAAACAATTACTTGGCCAATACCGGGGTTGTGCATGATTTAAATTCGTTGTGCAATGATGATAGAGCATAGCCAGACTATATGCTTTTGTAGGGATAACTTTCTTTTGGCCTTGTTATTTTGAAAGTTCATGATTACTTTGCTAGTTTGCTTGAATTATTATTGTTTCCACGTCAATAGCAAACTATTGTTTTGAATCTAATGGATCTGAACATTCACATCACATAAGAGGAATTACAAAGGACACCTATTCTAGGTAGCATGAAAGCATCAAAAACTCATTCTTATCACTTCCCTACTTGAGGACAAGCAGGAGTTAAGCTTGGGGATGCTTGATACGTCTCAAACATATCTATAATTTTTGATGGTTTCACGTTGTTATCTTGTCTTCTTTGGTTGTCTTATGTACCTTTTATATCTCTTTTGGGACTAACTTATTAATTCACTGCCAAGTGTGAGTTCCTGTTTTTTCCGTGTTTTTGACTCTTTTAAGATCTGATTTTGGAACGGAGTCCAAACGGAAGAAAAACCCCGAAATGATTTTTTCCCAAACGGAAGAAGATCGGGGGGGCTTTGGGCCAGGCCAGGTGGGCTCCAGGGAGCCCACAAGCCCCAGTCCGCCATCAGGGGGGAGGCGGCGGTGGGTAGGCTTGTGGCCTCCCTCGCCGCCCCTGACCTAGGTCTTTGGCCTATAAATTCCCAAATATTTCGCAAAAAATCAGGGGAGCCTCGAAAATACTTTTCCGCCGCCGCAAGCTTCCGTTTCCGCGAGATCTCATCTAGAGACCCTTCCCGACGCCCTGTCGGAGGGGACTTTGGAGTTGGAGGGCTTCTTCATCATCATCATCGCCCCTCCAATGACTCGTGAGTAGTTCACTTCAGACCTACGGGTCCGTAGTTAGTAGCTAGATGGATTTTTCTCTCTCTTGGATCATCAATACAAAGTTCTCCATGATCTTCATGGAGATCTATCCGATGTAATCTTCTTTGGCGGTGTGTTTGTCGAGATCTGATGAATTTTGGATTTGTGATCAGATTATCTATGATATATATTTGAGTGTTTGCTGATTTCTTATATGCATGATTTGATATCCTTGTAAGTCTCTCCGAGTCTTGGGTTTTATTTGGCCAACTAGATCTATGATTCTTGCGATGGGAGAAGTGTTTGGTTTTGGGTTCTGCCGTGTGGTGACCGTTCCGAGTGACAGTAGGGGCAGCAAGGCACACATCAAGTAGTTGTCATCAAGGGTAAAAAGATGGGGTTTTTATCATTGGTTTGAGATTATCCCTCTACATTATGTCATCTTGCTTAAGGCGTTACTCTGTTCTTATGGACTTAATACACTAGATGCATGCTGCATAGCGGTCGACATGTGGAGTAATAGTAGTAGATGTAGAAATTATCGGTCTACTTGTTTTGGACGTGATGCATATAGATATAACCATTGCATAGATATCGTCGCGACTTTGCGCGGTTCTATCAATTGCTCGACAGTAATTTGTTCACCCACTGTCTACTTACTTTCATGAGAGAAGCCACTAGTAAACACTACGGCCCCCGGGTCTATTCACATCCATCGTTTACATCTCCGCTTTTACTTTGCTTTTTTACTTTGTTGCTTTCAGTTCTCACTTGGCAAACAATCTATAAGGGATTGACAACCCCTTCATAGCGTCGGGAGCAAGTTTTTGTCACTACAACAGGATAGAGCTTTTGTAACACGATGTTATGTTACGTCAGACCCAAAATTGTGTTACTAAGTCATATAGTAACACATTTTAAAATGTGTTCCATTAGACCGTGTTACTAAAGGGTGTCCTATGTCACATATTATAAGGGTTACCATATATTAAAAATTGTGTTACTATTATGTTGTAGTAACATGTATATTATGTGTTACTAGAAGACCCCGGTAACACATTTTTATAACTATTGTAACACCCAGAGTAACTTGTTATGTGTAGACATTGAACATTATGGTAACATGTTTCTATACCTATAGTAACACAAGTTGTAACATAATATCAAGTACCATAACATTATTATTTATAATTGCCAACAACCTAGTAACACATTTTGTGACTTCGGTAACACCATCAGTAACACTACTATATTAGTATGACAACATAATTAATATATTTTGTTTTTAAGTATTAACCACAAAATTAGGTACCCAATTTATAGATTTATTTAATAAAATATCTACAATTGATCAATTAGTTGATTATTTTATTTTGATGCTTCGCACCATTAAAATGATAGAGAAACTGAAGCACGATACATACACAAATTGAAAATATCAAGATATTCAATATGAATATACAACATACACAAATAGAAAATATCAAGATATTCAATATGAATATACAACAGTGTAGGATACATATGCATTACAATAAACAAATACCAATATTATTGGTCCAACAACATATCATTCATATAATTGGACTACAGAGAAGATGTCTATGGAGAATATAACACCACAGCATTTGCACAATTCAAACAAAGAAAAAAAATCTTCTACATGTTATTACATTTTTTTCCATCTCTCAATGTAAACTACGTTATTTCTAAATAAAACTTTCTAATTGTATTTGCTTCTTGATCCGACCAGAGAATTCAGCCGCAACTCGATAATCCTTCTTTTGAATCTGTAAATGAAAATTGGACCTTACGGTTATGTGATTAATTGTACAGAAACATAATTTTGGAATATGAAAGAAAAGACTTTAACTTACAAAAGGTCAACGCCAGGCAATTAAGTATCCTGAAGCAAAAGCATCACCAATCAGAAACTTCGACTTCCCTTACTATTGACAAAAAAATTAGTGTTAGAGCAGATCAAAGCAAAGCGTCAGCATACTATTGACAAATCAGGAGGAGAGCATCTGTGTTGTGTTGTACGTGCATGCTTGTTCCTATGGGCATGTGTGTGTGCACGCGCATGCTTGCTAGTACCTAACCAAAGTACTTGCAAGAAGTTTTCTAACAGTAGACACTATGACACTTGCTTGAACCTCTAGTATGGAACCAAACATCAATATATGTGTCGTGATGAAGCTTTCGAAACACTACCTCATCTACATCCAAGCTCTACTAAAAAGTTCTTGCATCATTTCTTGACGAAGTCTGCAGGTATATATTACGCATTATACCTTTAGAAAAAAAGTAGGACAATAAACAACAACATAGAATGTCCACAATTGATTAATATATATATTATCATTTCACAGAATAGATTAATATTTTCAGTTTGATGGAACAAAAGTTTTATCACCAAAGCATTGTCTACTACTCCTATCAAACTCGCATATCAAAGCACAACATGAAGCTTTAGTGATAATTACTAAAAGCGTTGTGTGGTGAAATTTTTGCTTGCTCGGACAACCTGCCGACATACATAGATGTTTTCGTGCTGTGTAAATCATCTGGGGAAGGAATGAAATTGACAAAAGTTAATTACCATGCTTAGGATACTTTGACATAATAATGGATTAAGATTTTGATTCATCCCTACCCTAAAAAATATTTTGATTCATGACCGAATGCTCTAAATAGTTCAGTACGTTGATTATGTACCTCTCCTAGTGATCTGACAGCTTGCACAACACATGATATTTCTTTGTGAGTCGTGAGCACAGCCCAGTAAAGAACACTAAAACCTCACCTTGATCTAAAATATATGTGCTAGGCTATGTTGGATCTATGATACTTACATTCCAAAAAGATATGTGCTAGGCTACGCTGAATTTGTGATACTCACTTTCCTGAAATATATGTGCTAGGCTAGGCCGAATCTGTCCCAGGTTATCATCACTAGACGACCTAGAAAGAAACATAGGACGACGATTTGCACTAAATCAATTGTGTGCCTAATTAATCTATTTCTGAAATTACTAATTGACTGGGAACAGCAAATGGCCAAACAACAATCATTCATGGGTATTGGGTAGAAAGCAGCAGCAACGCAAGCATTCATGGGTATTGGGTAGGGAACTTACATGATATGTGTGTTGCTCGGCACATAAAGCTAGTGGTTCTTGGCTTTTTTCCAAAAATCTGCAAGAGATGGTGAACAAGCAGGAAATGGAACTAGAGATGGGGAATTTCGTTGATAGGCACTCGTTTTTAGTTGCCAAAGTCTGCGAAATAATAGGATACATCAAGTGGTTAGTTCCAAAGGCTCGCAAGTACGTTGCTAAGCTCAAACTACATAACATCACCTCAAGAAGCTTTTTTGTGTAAGAGCCTGAATTAGATGATGATATTCATCAACCATCACACCCTTACAACCGGTAAGAACAGGTTCTTGCAGATAAAGAAGGCAATCCAATGATAAATAAAGAGTGAAAAACTAATGGTTTCCTTTGTGCAAACAAACCAAAAACGTAATCATCATAGTATACAACTAGGAGATCGAAATCACATTGGCATAATAGTGGATACTAGATCAAAATCACAACATATTATTTAGTACAAAGTTCAATTTCCTACATTTTGTTGAAACTGAGGCACTAAACGACAATGTTGCACACTTACATGGCAATAACATCAAAGGGGGAATGCCTAGTTGGTAGAGAAATTACAATTTATTAGACCTCATACAACAATGTGCTTAAGATCAAAATATGTGAATTGCATTAATAAGATGCCACTATCTATTATATAGAATCAAAGTGCCACTTTTATAACAAGAGAAGGTTAATCTACTTGCAATGTGTCCATAGATACATTCACAATCATGTAAAATTCAACAACTCTTGCTGAGTTTCTCTCGTTGTTGTTCATGTCAAACTATTTTTGGACTAACTCTTTTTTACCGATTAGAAAGTAATCAAATTAATAATAACTACTTCATAGTTCCAAAATAATGTCACATGATTATCCACAAGTAGTATATTGATCTCCTGAATATACAGATTTATAGTGGGACAAACATATCTGATATCTCTCTACACTCTAGAGTGATAAGGCATTGACAATCTGTAATATCGGCAATTCTTCATGGAAGCACGAGTTCTGGCACAGGAGTAAAACTATAGAGTGAGGGAGACCTGTTGGAGAGAAGGAGGGGGTACGTTGTCGAGTAGATCCGGTGGTCGTCCGACTACCATCTGGGGCAGGGCAAGGTCACCATGGGTCGCGCGTCGCCGTCGTCCTTGTTGGTGCGGCCCTGGTCGGTGCTGCCGTCATTACCATGTTGGAGGTATGTGAGGGGGAAGAAGAGGGGCCACGACAGGGCAGTGCCGCGTGGGGCACGACTGGGCGGTGGGGCACACGACAGTGCGGTGGTCAGGCCTGGCGGTGGTTATGCAGGGGAGACGGTGAGACGTAGGGGAGGCGGGGCGGCGATGGGGAGACGGGCTGTGAGGGGACACGACAGTCGGGTAGGGAGCACGACGGGGCGGCTTGGATGCGGACGACGGTGGGGAACGACAGGATGGTGGTGAGCACATCTGGATCTTGGATAGGAGATGCTTCGAGAGAAGGGGGATTTGGGCTTCTTGAAATCTGGAGGCGGAGGAATTTGAGCGGGGGAAAGAGACCTAATTGACCAAAATATTGCCACGTACGCGTGGTTTTTCGCTGTTTATGTGCCATCTATCGTTGGAAGTGGGCCCAACTACAAAAAAATAGAAAAGTAGGGCGCGAGCCATCAAACTAAGTAGCGCAAGACAACCAAAGTTTTTTCCTTGTGAAAATGATCCAAATCTATTACCAAAATTCACCGAAGTAAAAAGTGTCTCAAATATAATAAAAATTACATCAAGATTCCTAGACAATCGAACGGTCGCTACCACCGTCAAAACGAGCCATCGACAAGCAGTTGTTGTCGCTCCCCTACTCGAGCTAGCTTGGCCTTGTCGATAACAGCAGGGAAGTCTTTATGCACGTGCTCCTAAGGACCTGTGGCATGGAGATGTAATTGATGTCATTGAACTCTTGAATAGATTTGAAGCACCTGACACCAAATTTCACCACATGGCGAGAAAACCTAACATCACCATCAGAAGGAGGTGGCGTCAATCTACACTGGAGCTCCGTCGACTATCTAGATGGACGAACTCAAGAAGGATCGCATCTAAAAGACAAAGTGAAAGAAGAAGCATCGACATCCGCCCGAGCGCCCCACCTACGAGGGCTAAAAAACTAGCCTAGACTACTAATTGGAGTGGAGGCACCGGGATTTCCCTGCTCGGCACCAACCATCAGAGCAGCAAGCAAAGGGGAGGTGAATCCATGGGCTTGCTGACGAAGTTTACATGGAGAGTTCACCCTATCCGTCAAGTGGCAGGGGAGAGAGTAACCCTTAATTGGTTTTCAACTTGATAGAATATTCTCTCTGGCTTTGAGGAGTAGAAGCTAGTGATAATCATTTGGGAGGTTGTCGATGACAACATATTGGTGTTGTTTTGTTTTTAACAACTGAATGATGTGGTTTGTTTTTTAGACATTGTGGCGTCTGACAATAAACTTGCTTAGGAGTTGAAAGCAAACTCATGCCATGCACTTGTCTATTCATTTTTTCCCCTCTAACACACTTCATGCAGGGTCTTTCCATGCGACTCTTCCATTGATATTTTGTGTCAACTCTGGTCACTGAGTTATTAAACCTTTCATTCGTTCCCAAAGAATCATGCATATACTACGGGTAAAAATGGGAACTAGGCACCCGTTGGACGCTTCCATACTAATCATAGTGTTCGTGCTATAACCTTCCTATCAGGTCCATGTAAGCAAAGACATCGACTTGTGAGGATTGTAAAAGTATAAAAATGTTTCAGTCTTCGGGACAGAGCAGGAGGTCGACGATGTCGTTGCAGGAGAGAAATACGTTGGCAACGTCGTGACGGAAGAGGAGGGCGCGGGCAATGCCTTGGAGGGAAGGGGAGGCAGCGGAGACAGGCTTCGTCGTGGTGTGGAGGAGAGATGGCTGGGGCAACACCATGATGGGGGTAGGAGGATGCGAGCGATGCCATTTTTCCGACATGGGGAATATATTAATATCATGGAGATATCAAGCGAGCAACCCCATGGATGAAAGGAAAGGTAACAAGGACAGACTTTATCGTGGCATGAAGCAGAGGCAACGCCATGGAGGAAGGGAGGAAGCAGGTGATGCCATGAAGGGGAAGGAATGTGTTACGGATAAGAGTATTCCTCGTCTTGTACACTCATAGACAAACCCCATTAAAATATTTAACTACGGGTGTCATACACTAGGTTAGCGGTGCGATGTGTAGGGATGGTCGAAAGAAGATGACCAATTTACCGAAGAAAAATCTTAAACATAAACTGGCACATGATCTGACAACCAGGAGGTACTTGATTTACTTTGTTATGGTCGACCGACTCTTAGTATCGACCTTGGTTAAATGTTTTGAACCATCAACACTACTAAACCAGAAAAAAACATAGTTTAAAAAAATCAGATCAGACCAATGGTTTGACCCAAAAAAAACCCTAAATCGATGACCTTAGCGCGGTTGGTTAAGCTCTACAGACCTTTCATGCCATCAAACCGTGAAAAGCCGGTGGAACTGAGAGATTACAAAGAAAACCGGCTAATCGCCCGGTTTGCACAGAACCAAGCGGTTCAATGTCGATTCCCAAATCACTGTAATTATAGTATATTTTCTGTGAAAAAATCCCCTCCCGTTCCCCCAAATTAGTCCTGCCTTATCCCTTTTTCTGCCGCCGTCCTGCGCGGGTTCCCCGCTGGCGGCTGGCCGCACCTTACCACCCACGTCCGACCATCCTCCGCCCAAGTAGATAGGAAGAAGCGAGGAGGGACGTATCCGACTGCGGCACCTAGGAGAGGTGGACCAGGGGAGACGCATCTCCCCGGCAAGCACGGGAATACTGCTGTGATTCAAACAGGGTGACGGGCCGCCGGCGGCGCCGCCCGAGTACACAGCCTACATCGCCCACGGTCGGCGCTCAGTTTCACGCCCATCGCCACCGGCGACCTCTCGGGAAACGGCCAGACGGTGGGAGTTTAGGACACCACTGCCGATGCGGCCATAACCTGGGCTTCTCCTTATCCACATCCCGGCGGTTGGCTCTGCTTCTTCTCCAGTGATCGTTGCAATATCTACCTCTAGATACCTAGGCAGGTGAGGTATGTCGCTGTCCATTTATTCCATTAATCCATTCTCCCCTGTTCCGGCTTTTTATCATGAATACGCAGATTTAGATTAGGTGATGTGGTACTTTGATCGTTTGATGACGAGTACTCTAATTACTGTGATTGTGTGATCCTGATACTGTATTTTGTTTCCTCGAAGTTTAATGTTTGAGACTTGGAGCTTTATAGCTTATTGTTGATACTGGTTTGTGACTTGGATTGCAAATATGTGTCTCGTAGCTTGTTGCTGCTGTTGGAGCACTAAACACTTGGTCTTGGACATCATAGCCACCCCACCATTACCTTGGACGCTACTTCAAATCCTGGCGGCACAAAATTTTAGTGGAAACACAAGGTAACAAATCTTGCAACCTGGATGTGATGGTTTTATTTGTTTATTCTGTTATCCCTTGATTAGGGAACCTGATACTTTTTGGAATCAACTGAAAAGAAATATAAGATTCTGTTATCTATTGGCTTGATTCTATTATCACCATATTAGTTGATGAGAATCCTCTTAAACCACGTCTCCTTGTCAAGTTCTGAAACTTATTTATCACTCCCACTTTAGAACGGAACCTCGTTGCCAAGTGGCAACTGATTCATAGTAAATTGCCCTCTGACACCCAATAGAATAGGTTGTTGTTGTTTTTTTATTTCACCAATGAGCTATTTTAAAACAGGCAAATATCAGTGACAAAATTAATGCAAAAATATGCCCTTAGACCGATGTGGCATGCATGTAACATAGTTAACTGCTCGACAAGAATTGAGCCAATCGAACGTCTATAGACGACAAAGCGCCATGGGGGCTCGTAGGTCACCCAATTACTGGTTCTTAATTTCCTGGCCCCCTTGTGTTTCTTTCTAGCTTGTGCAGTTATGCATATATGTGCTCAATCATACATGTCATCTCTACCATAAAGCACCAAGTTCACATTATATTATAATTACCATCCACATATGATTTAGTTTAACTTCTTCTGATTTGTAATGAACTTCTAGTTGAATCCTTTATTGAATCTTATTTTTTAGGAAATTTGCAAGTGGGGATTAGAAATATTATTCTAAACTGAATGAAGAAGCTATGCACCTTTTTTGTGAACTTTTATAGGCTTGCATAGTTTTTGCTCTTCGACAATGAACCTTGTAAAATTTCAAAAAATTCTTACTAAGATAATTAAGCTTCATGTATGACAGATTTTCATTAGGAATAGATACTTCTTTTGTCAAAGAAGTACCATGTCAGATTTACCATCTTGTAAAATCAACTGCGATGGGGCGTTCCCTGCACCTGAGGGCACTAGTGGTGGTGGCTGGGGCTTCGTCATACAACACTTGCCAGGAGATGTGAGAGGCTCTGGAACGGGGCGCCTTCGACATGTAGCAAGTGCTCTTCAAGCGGAAGCGAGGGCATGCAGTGCTGCTTTGCAAGCGGCCTCCTGACGGGGTATGAAAAATGTGGAGGTCGAGTCTAATTACCAGACACTGATAAAAGCGCTCCAATGTTCAGTTTATGACAGGGCACCAGAAGGAATTTTATTCACAGAGATTTGGGACTTCGCTCGTCTAAGTTTCAGTGCTTGCATGTTTTCTACTGCCCCCAAGGCATGTAATAACTTGGTGCACGCTCTTGCAGCTTTTGGTGCCTCTCAACAGGCAGACCTACATCTGTGGTTAGAGGACCTGCCTGACAAGGTACTTGTTCAACGGGACAGCGCTTTGGCTACGGAGTATGGAAAAGTACTGTACTAGACTACCAATTAGTGCTTGATTGATGCTATAGTTGTATGATTGTACAGTTCAGAACTTAAGCTCTCGTTCATTAGTGGTCTTGCGCTCCTTCGTGAGTACTGATCTCAAATATTCAAATTTTTATGGTCATTTTAAAGTTGTGCATTTGGCATGTGTGATTGTCGAGTCATCCAGAACTTTGCGTAAAATATGGTTGATATGATATCCATTGCAACTATACCGAAATAGTTTGGTATTTAGTTTACCAACCAAATGGTATTGTTTTTCATACCATATTGACCAAAGAATGTAAACCGGATTTACTAGGGAAAAACTATTGATACAAAGATATGTTGCACATGGAACCGGATTTTCTAGGGAAAAGGTATTGATACAAAGATATGTTGCACATGGGCCCTGTGTCAGGGTGTTGGTGATTGTTTTTTGTTTTTCTTATTTCTCCCAATAACAGAGCTTGTAACACTATGTATGGATGCATGGTTATGTGTTACTATCACTAAAGTTTGTAACACATCTACACCAACACATATTTAGATGTTACTGTAATAATAGTGATGTAACACAATGTCCCAACACATGAAGTATGTGTTACTAACAGTCGTTCCACACAAATGATGTGTTACTGTAGTTTTAGTTGTAACATCTTTTTCTATGTGTTACATTATTGTGTTACTTAAAGTATGTTTTGTTGTAGTGGTGTTTGTGCAGGATCTTGAGATACTCCTCCACTGGATTGATACCTTGGTTCTCAAACTAAGGGAAATACTTCCCACCGCTATGCTACATCACCCTTTCCGCTTCGAGGGAACACCAACGCAAGGCTCCAAGGCCACGGGGGAAATCCTTTTCATACTTGCCTAGGAAGTCCCTTAAGGCGTAGCCGTAGCATAAAGATCAAGCCAAGTATTCTCCCGTCGACGTGCCTATTTCTGGCACCGTTGGAAGGTCTTTTGTTGCTGTAGCAGAAGTATTTCTGGCGCATTTGCCAGGGATACACAGTAAGCATCACCTACTTCGTGAAGATCTAACCCGAGTGAGGCTAGTCTTGTGTAGACATAATCCATGGTGGAATAGACAAGGCCGCTTCTTCATGGACCCCTTGTGGTTGGAGCCCTCCATGGACTCTTGCAATCGTTACCCTCCGTTGTTCGAAGTCTCCACTAACATGGACGTACGATAGCACCACCTATCGAAACCACATCAAAAATTGATGTGTTAACCTTTGCGTTTGATCTTCCTATCCCTACCCTCTACTTATATTTGCATGTCATTACTTTCTGTTGTTATACTCTTAGATATGCATGTTTAGGGTGTGCTTGACTTGCTACAACTGCTAAAACTAGCCCACAACTAAAATTTGGAAAAGGCTAAGTTTTTATTTGGTCAAGTAGTCTAATCACCCCTGTCTAGACATCTAATGTGTTGCCACGGTGGGTGCTAGTGTTGGTGTCACATGGGGCCAGAGTGAGTCTCAGCGCGCTCGCCCTGCTCTCACGTGGTTGGTCTTCATTCGCTAGTACCTGCAGTTCGTCATAGATAGCTGCATGGAGCGGCGCATCCAATATGTGTGTCAAGGGGGTCTCCGCGTGTGAGTTCCAGTGTCATGGTTGTTGTGTGGTTGTCTGCCAAATATGGTGTGACTAGGTGTTTCTTGCGGTGCTAACAATTTCTAGCCTTGCGGGAGTTGGAGAAGGTTCGAAGCTACAACTTTGTCCGTGCAGGAGGTGGAAGATGGGATTTTGTGCCCTCGGTTGTGACGGGTGTCGGTGTTCCGCGATGTTATGGACTCGATGGTGACATTATGGCCCCGCCCAAGCCATGTTGGTTTCACCTCGAACATAGATTGTGGCTCTAGTCCGGTCGGAGGTGTGTGACATTATGGATGAATATAGTGCCCGTCTTCAATTGGTGATGGTGGTTCCCCTCGTTGGAGGCGTTATGGAGGTGTGTCGGCATCTCCCCTTCTTGTTTGGGTTATGTCTCCGGGCAAAAGACTAGGTCAATGCCGGATTGGCTATGGCGGTGTCTTGGCGATATCACTTTGTTGGGAGCTTCGCTTGTGGAGAGTCAGCTTGGGGTATTTGTGTTGTGATTCTCCGATGCTCGTCGCTGGCCCATTTTGATTTGCGCTACGTAGGCAACTATCAGTGAATCCAAGATGATGGATTTCTGAGGATAAACCGAGTGTCGCCATCTACTTGTTGACTCCTCTTAGACATTAAGGATGGTTGGTGCATTGGCAAGCAAAGTCAAGTTTAAGATATTGCCCTTCAAGTTGACAGGTACTTTCGAGGATTGATGATTGGTTTTAGGCATGCCACTTTACGATTAGTACGAGTGTGGGCCTCATACTACACTTGTTGTCCGCATCAAGTTATAGTTTCTTATACTCGTCTTCTATCTTTTATAAAATTATGGTACGTCATGTGCATATATTCTTGATAGAAAAACAAATGTTACCATCGAATGAAGAGAAGGGGCTTTTATGTAAAAAGCATACATGATCCACAACCTCCAAATAATTTTTTACAATGAAAATAGTTTTCGTTTAACCACTCGACCCAACAATATCAGTGGCTACTAGAAAAGAAACAGATTCCGGCACAAACTCACCCCAAACAACACGGGCCTCCGCCAACCTATAACCATAGTTTGCAAGAACATGCGCTACACTATTACACATACGACGACATTGCTAAAAATGAAACCACTCAAAAGACATAAAACAACAACTCCTTGATTCTCTAATCAGGATCCCAATCTCCGACTGATTGGAATCTCCACTCTTTAGCGCCTTAATAAGATTCAGGGAGTCTAATTCCACCAAGACTCAATGCACACCAATACCAGCTGATCCCTCTAGAGCAGCTTAACATTATTAAACTTCCCAGCTCCGACCGCTATGACATCTCCTAGTTCAGATTGCACCACATAGTGTGGTGTTCCGATCGGGAGTTTTAGGGATCGAAGGGATAACTTGGAGAAGGGGATGAGGAACACACGAAGGGAGATGAGGAACAGACAAAGGGAGATGAGATAACTAAAGAAAGGGGTGGGAATGTTTACATCATTCAGTTACAGCCTGCCTGGAGCTCCACGACTCGTCTCCTATATAAACACACATACACCACACTCCTACAGGTGGGTCCTGATAGATTTGCTTTGGATTGAGTAGGCAAGGAAATGACGATAATGGGCGTAGGAGATGGCAGATTACCTTATCCTTGGCTCAATGTGCTCGATGTGCCTGCTCAAGTGGCCATGGCAGAGGGGGCGATGATGGTGATGACAGAGAGCGGTGAGGTGGTGGCGGTGCTTCCCGTGAGCACTGGGCTAACCCTAGATCAGAAGGGGATGTCGGTGGGGTGACTGGCGGCGCGGTTAACCTCGTACTGCATGCCTCGGCCCCTAGATCTTTATGTAGCGCAGGTCATAGGGGCCCACCAACCATGGTTTGGTTGGGCGCCCCCGATCAGCGACGATGCAAGGGGTCCGGTGGGCCGTTGGGACCACACGGGAAAGAGATCATCCTACCATTCTCCCCCTTGATTTCAACTTTTCTTTTAACTTTATACTTTACTGGTTTCATCACTGATTAGTACATAGAGCATGTTTCATCGTCACAGCTCAATTGCCGATAGAATCAGACAGCTACAACATACTTCTCTGTTTTGAAACGAATGTTGTTACTTTTGGGCCTCTCATGATCCAGGAATCATAGGATTCCCCTTAAACCCATGCCGTCTAAGTGTTCCTTCAACACATTTGTTTGTAAGCCTTTCATTAGCGGATCCGCAAGCATATCCTTTGTCCTTATATGCTCAAGACTTATAGCGTGATCCTCGATTTTGTCTTTTACAACATAATACTTTATATCTATTGTTTTGGTAGCATTACTCGACTTGTTGTAGTGAGCATAGAATACTATGGGCTGGTTGTCACAGTACATCTTTAGTGGTTTGTGAATACAATGTTCCACTTTCAAGTATAAATTTCTTTAATAATATCACGTGCCCAGTGGCTTCAAAACATGCTATAAACTCCGCTTGCATCATGAACGATGGAACTATGGACTGTTTCGAGCTTTTCCACGAAATAGCCCCTCCAGGGAGAGTGAAGACGTATCCTGGCGTGGATTTTATATCATCTCTGTCCCTCGCAAAATCTGCGTCTAAATACCCTTTTATCTCTAGGGAATCAGATCTTCTATATTTTAGCATCACGTCCTTTGTGCCTTGCGCATAACGCAATGCTTTCTTTACCATCTTCCAATTCTCTATTCCTGGATTCTCTTTTTATCTACCGAGTACCCTGGTGATAAAGGCTAAGTCAGGGCGAGTGCACACTTGTGCATACTGTAAACTTCCAACAGACGAAGTATATGGCACTGCTTTCATTTGATCGAGCTCGTACTGGTTCTTGGGACATTGGTATTTCCCAAAACTATCGCCCTTGACTATAGACTCAGGTGTGGCCTTACTCGCATGCATATTATACCTTTTTAGAAACTTTTCTAAATATGCTTTCTACGATAGTCCTAAGACTCGATTTTTCCTATCTTGATGAATTTCAATGCCCAAAACATCTGAACCATTACCAAGATCTTTCATTTCAAAGTTTTAGGACAAAAACTTCTTTCTTTCTTGTAGTAGACTAACACCATTGCTAGCAAGCAAGATATCATCCACATAAAAGATTAGAAAAATGTATTTCCCATTTTTGAACTTTGCATAAATGCAGATATCCTCAACATTCTCTTTAAATCCAGAACTTTTAATTCTATCATTAAACTTCAGATACCACTGTCTATTGTCTTGCCTTAGTCCATAAATGGATTTCTTCAAGTGGCATCCCATATCTTCCTTGCCTTCTATGATAAACCCTTGGGTTGTTTCATGTAGACATTTTCTTCCAAAACTCCATTTGGAAATGTCGTCTTTACATCCATTTGATGCAACTCTAAATCAAAATGTGCAACTAATGCCATTACGATTCTCAAGGAATCCTTACATGAGACTGGGGAAAAAGTCTCATTGTAATATATCCCTTTTCTTTGTGTAAATCCCTTTGCCACAAGTCATTTTTTGTACTTTTCTATGTTCCCATTAGAGTCATAGTTAATTTTGTAGACCCATTTACAACCTATTGTTTTGGCTCCTTTAGGAATAATTTCTAAGTCCCAAACATTGTTGGAACTCATCGAGTTCATCTCACCTTTCATTTCCTCTAGCCACTTTGATGAGTGAGGGCTTCTCATACCTTGTTCATATGAAGTGGGATCACCTTCCATATCAACCAATTTTGTGTTATAAACTTTATAATCACTAGAAATAGATGATCCTCTAGTTCTGTTAGACCTTCTAAGTGCCTCATTCGTTGGCACATTATGTGCCTCAACTTCTAGCACATCTTCTAAAAATGGCTACTGCACCTCCCTTTCATGTTCAACAACAGGTTCAGTTGAATCCTAAAGGATAGGTTCCGGGTCTTCTCCCATAGTTGTCATGGCTGGAGTCACAACAGGTAGTGAGAAAAATGGCCCTTGAATCACCGGATTAGGTGCATCCACCCTCTTCTCCTCAAGATCAATTTTCCGAGCTACCATGCTCCCCCTCATCATTTCGTCCTCTAAGAAGATTGCATGTCTTGTTTCTACAAACTTTGTGTATCTTTCGAGACAGTACAAATGAAAACCCTTTGATCTATCACGATAGCCAATGAAGTGGCAACTTACTGTTTTGGGATCTAACTTTGCAATGTTTGGATTAAACATTTTGGCCTCAGCTGGGCACCCCCACACCTTGAAGTGTTGCAAGGATGGCACTTTTCCTGTCCACAGCTCGTACGGTGTTCTGGGCACCGACTTTCTTGGTACTCTATTGGGAATATGAATGGTGGTTTTAAGTGCCTCCATCCATAATCCCAATGGCAAGTTGGAGTAACTAATCATGTTGCATACCATATCCATAAGAGTACGTTACGCCTTTCAGCTACTCCATTTTGTTGACGCTCGCCCGGCATCGAATACTGGGCTACTATGCCTGTCTCCTGCAAGAACTTTGCAAAAGGTCCAGGGACTT
This sequence comes from Hordeum vulgare subsp. vulgare, assembly GCF_904849725.1. Taxonomy (NCBI): domain Eukaryota; kingdom Viridiplantae; phylum Streptophyta; class Magnoliopsida; order Poales; family Poaceae; genus Hordeum; species Hordeum vulgare. The sequence continues at coordinate 260,984,849 of NC_058519.1, read as the reverse complement.
GGCCATATGGAGTGTGCCGACCGTAGTACCCCCCCATGATCAGATCTCACTATATTTATTCTTTTGTCAAGCTAATTTTCAACTTTAGCTTTGAATATTTTAAATTTATCCAATGCTTCATTTCTTTCTTCGATTGGATAAATATAACCAAATCGGGAGTAATCATCTATGAAAGTTATGAACGAGTCATAGCCATCCACACTTTTCACAGGAAATGGTCCACAAATGTCAGTGTGAATGGTTTCTAGTGTTCATGTGCTTCGGTTTGCACCCTTTCTTATTTGTTTTACATAATTTCCTTTAATTCAATCAATGCATCATTCTAAGTCTGAGAACTCTAGTGGAGGAAGAATTTCACTTTTAGTTAGTCTTTCTATTCTCCCCTTCAAAATATGGCCCAAGCGATAATGCCATAATTTTGATGAGTCGTGAGTTCTCTTTATTTCCCTTTGTTCTTTGTTTGACGCGGAAACGTGCTCATTTACATTACACACATAATGTACTTTTTCACGAAGTGATAATAAATAAAGTTCATTGTGAAGTAAAGCATCACCCACATAAGCGTTATTAAACCATATGGCACACTTGCCATGTCCAAAATAACATTCATAATGGTCTTTATCCAAACATGAAAGACTAATCAAATTTTTGTGACATGAAGGAACATATAAAACGTCTGTAAGAAAAATCTTGAATCCATCAACTAACTCTAGGAAGATGTTGCCGACAGCTTCAACTTCTGCTTAAACTCCATTTGTGACTTCAATGCTTCTTTCGCTTCTTTACATAGTCCTCATCGAATGTTATCCCTGTAATGAATTTGCAACATGAATAGTTGCACCTGAGTCAACAAACCGAGTAGATTTCGAAAACTATGTATAGAGGGATTCATTAACAAAGGAAACAATGTTGTTACCTCTCTTTGTCATTATTGACCTTAACCAATCAGGGCAATTTTTCTTGTAATGCCCACTCTTCTTGCATTGGAGGCAGGTGTCTTTGTCCACTAGAAAAGACTTCTGCTGATGCTGATAGTGCATGGAATATTTTCCATGTGGCTTTGAAGGGGAACCATTGCTATTGTGATTGAAGTTCCTTTTCTTATCCTTCGCATAGTTCAGAGAACCACCATGTGAGGTTTTAAGTCCCTCCACTTCTTGAACACAGATGGCTATGGTCTTTTCTATGTCCCACTTTTCAGGCGACGTGTTGTAGTTGACAATAAAAGTTTCAAACTCTTTTTGGCAATGAAGCCATAACTAGGTGAACAAGGAGCGCAAGCTTGAGCTCCAAGTCCAAATCCATGGGTTTCAGCTTAGCTGGCATGTTGCTCATCCTCAGGATGTGCTCTCTTATGCCATGTCCACTGCATGTGTACTTTTCTACCACCAGTTATTTTAGACATGGAGTGGCATAAATCATTGAAGAACTAGTGAACTGGCTCTTTATCCTTTCGAGGAACTCCCATGCAAAAGCACACTCTGGAATTGAGCCCGCAATAGCTTTCTCAATCGTGTTTTTTATAAAGGCCATACACTTTTTGTTGGCGATGTGCCACGTTGTCGAGGGTGTATGACATCTCCAATGGAGCATAATCCCTCCTCTTTTTATCCCATGCAGCATCATCATCAACTATCTCTCTGACTGGCTCTATAGGTCCAACCGGCTATGGAGTGTCCACAACCGAGTCCACCTCAGCACAGACAAAGGCCATATCGACTTTCTTTCTCCATTCACAGTAGTTGTCACCTGTGAGGGTCGGAATCTCCTTGATCCAGCTCATCAACTAAAACCCTCCTGAAAAACGACAATGAAATGAGATCGTGGCAACAATTGCATGCATTAATCCAACGTTGGTAAAAAAAACATGCAATCGTTTATGCAATTAAATCTATATTACCATTGGGCAAAAGTCGAAATAGATGCATCCTTTTACAATAATAACGAACCATCATCATGTTATTAACAACTTAGGTCATAAAATAACAGAATCATAATTATTTCAATAATTAATTTAACATACTCTTACAAAATTAATTCCACTTTAAACTTTTATTTACTTATAAAAGAGCATTTATATTCATTTGTAGTGGAAAAACATGAATATAAAATTCATAAACTTTTATACTATTTCTTTTCTTTTATTTCTATCACTTTTTTATTTTCTATCCAAATTTTTGTTGGATTAAATTTGAATATAAATGTTATATTAAAATCTGCCCAAAAACTGGAAAAAAATAAAATATATAAAAGGAAAAATGGCCTGGGCTCTCTATGCCGAAACTGGTCCAGATACCCACCGTCCAAGCTTGCTCCCACGCGACTCCAGGCCTGGCATGCCGGTTCTGCCGACCCACTACCCTCGGCCCAATGGCACAACTGGCCGAGCTGGCCTACAGCGAGGTTTAGGGTTTCAATCGGGGCTGTCCGTCCGATCGGACGGTCGCCCATGGCTTTCGTTGCGATCAAAACGTAGCCACAAGAGAACCCCTCGCCGATTTCCTCCCGACAGCGCCGCTCTCCTCTCTTTGTGCCGAAACGTTGTCCATGTTCGACGGTGGGGAGAAGCCTTGCCGGCCGCCAGTGCCGGCGGCGAGCCATAGCACCGCGCGAGCTCCTCTTCCCCTTCTCTCATTTTCTCCCTCCCTTGTGTCCTCTTTCCCGCAGACGGCGGAGAGAGGGGCAGAGCGAGGCCGCCTGCGACGGCGGCGAGAGCCACCGCGACGCGCCTGACCACCTTCTCTCTATCCACCTTTTCTCCCTCCCCCACCTCTCCGGTGATTGCCCCAACCGATTTATGCCAGAGAAACGAGTGGAGCTATCTGTGCTCCCCTTCGCTCCAGCGGTCGGCGAGCCATACTACGGCGCCCTCTCCGTCCCCTTTGCCGGCATGCGTGAGCACCTCGAGGGTGAACGCGCCACCATCAAACGGCTCGGTGGGTTTGCCCTTTACTCCTCTCGGGGTTGGTTCTTCGTCCAATACCTCGGCTTACCGATGCGCGTCGAGATCGAGAGGATTAGTGCGGCCTTGCAGCAGTGCACTTTGCCGGCGAGCCGAAGGCCTTCTACCGGTGAGATCGTTTCCCTTTCTCCGTTAGGGTTCTTTTGGGAGAATTTCTTTTCTTTCATTAAACTGAAAATCCTAACCGTACTGAGTCTGATAGCATTGATAGACTTGCTTTGGATCGGGTAGGCTAGGAATTGACGGTAATGGGTGTAGGATATGGTGGATTACCTTCTCCTTGGCTTGATGTGCTCGATGTGCCCACTCTAGTTGCCATGGCAGAGGGGGCAACGGTGGTGACAGCAGAGAGCGGTGAGGTGTCGGCGGTGCTTCCTGTGAGCATTCGCTAACCATAGTCAGAAGGGATGTCGGTGAGGTGACTGATGGCGCGGTTAACCTTGTACTGCGTGGCCCGGCCCCCACCTCTTTATATAGCGCAGGTCATAGGGGCCCACCAACCATGGTTTGGTTGGGCGCCCCCGATCAGGGCACGATGCAAGGGGTCCGATGGGCCATTGGTCCCACACGGGAAAGAGATCATCCTAACAGGTCCCACCCATGATACATCTCATAGGCGTACTGCAATTGACCAGTCTGCATCGACATCATCTTTGCTCGCCGGTAGAGCCGATGACTCGATATCCGCCGAATCTGAGGAAGGTGTGACATTGCCCCCCACTTGAGCTTGCTCATAGTCCCATAGTGTAGCTTTCTGAAATCTGTTCATAACGACGTAGTAATCCTCCCAAGTAGCACACTCTGCAGGAACATGTGCCCATTGAATAAGAACCTCAGGTGCTGCTGCATTACCCTTGCGTACCATCCAACGATCAAGGATGGCAACATGAACTGGAGCTACTGTTGTCAAATCCGGCACAACAGGAATATCCGCGTACACATGAGCCAGTGAACGATTTTAGTGGGGACACAGAAAGAGTAGGTATACCTGAGCCGAAACTGGAAGTTGGAGTTTGTAAGCAACAACACCAATACGCTCTAGAATAGTATATCGACAAAAATACTTATATGACAATTTGGGATATGGTCGATTAACCATTGTCTACTCAGCATAAGGTTGGAGTTTCAGGAGAACTTGATCCCCTAGTTGGAACTAACGGTCAGTCCTATTGTTGTCTGCATAACTCTTCATGCGTTGTTGGTCTCTCATCAACTAAGCACGCAAAAGTTCAGTTTGTGCGTTGTAGTCGATGATGACAGTGGTTGTTGGTGATTCATTCGACACAGAAGGTTGGGCATCCCTCCAAAGTTTGGGGCATTGTGATACAAGGCTTGAAAGGGTGAGCACTAAAGAGCAGTATGGAAGCTGGAGTTGTACCAAAACTCTGCCATAGATAACCAACGACGCCAATGACGCGAATTGTCTTGTACAACACAACAAAGATACTGCTCCAAGCATAGATTTACTCATTCACTCTGACCATCTGTTTATGGGTGATAGGCCATGCTGTAATGGAGCTCGGTACCCATAGATTTTAACAAGATTATCCAAAACTTACTAGTAAAGATTTTATAACGATCATAGATAATGGTCGTGGGAACCCCATGTAACTTAACCATATTATCCATGAAAACTTTGGTCACTCATGTTGCTGTGAAAGGGTGATGTAAGGGGAGAAAATGCGCATACTTGGGCAGGCGATCAACTACCACCAATATAGATTTTGCACCTTCTGAAATGGGCAAGCCCTCTATAAAATCCATGGTTAGTTCAGTCCCCGGACTATCAGGGAGTGGCAATGGTTGCACAAGACCAGCTGGTTTTGTATTGATTTTTTTAGAAAAGGAGGTTCAACCCCCGACCTCTTTATCAATCGATGCATACAACCATTTTTATTAATTATTACACGATCGTCTGACAATATCATACATCAAGCCTCCCGAAGTTACCACTGACACATACAAACATGATAATGTTGAGTGCTCTTACTCTCCATATCAAAAACCATTATCATCAATGATCCATCCTATAACGTATCGGAACAACAAATGTGTAGCAAGCCTAAAGCATATACCACTTGCACAAGTTTAAGAAGCCGCCATCATCGTCGAACCACTATCCCATCTTCAGGAGAGAGATCCGTACCACCCTTGCCAGTCCGTCCATCCGTCGATGCCACCACGGTGCCCAATGGCTCCACCGTCTTGCGCTAGTCCATCCTGACATGAAGGCTTTAGAAGATCTGTCATGCTAGCACCTACCGAGCAGACATGACACAACGTAGCACGTGTCACCCAGACATGACTTGACATCTCCACTGAAGCTCCGATCAAGACGAAGCCGCTCCAGTGCCTTCCTGTGTCATCCAGCGCTACTCCAGAAACGATGCTCCCTAGAGAGACACGATACCGTAGTGATGCCATCATATGATCTAGAAGACTAGATCCTAGGGTTTCCCTGGGAGCATCACGAGTGGGTCAACATTAGTTACACGACGATGCCTTCATCAAGGTAACGATGCGAACGCCGCCCTCGGCTCGGTTCTCACCGGCAACTATGTCTTCCCGGCTCACAGCCGGGACTAGATGACGGATCGCGAGATCCAACCACCCAGCCTCACGAAGACCACTTCTGAAGGAGGAGATGACCGCCACTGCCGGCTGCACCGGCCAGAATAGATCTGATCAAAAGCCGCCGAGCAATCCACCAGGCCTTCCACGCCGCTGCTGATATAAAACTGGATGACGCATCGCCGCAGCATAGGCTGTCGCCCCCACCCGAGCCGAGCTAGCCGCTGCACGCCGCTTCCTGTGACCGGCTAGCCCGACGTGCGTGTAGCCCCCATCGCCCGAGTCAGGGCCCGCCACCGCCGTCGTCGACGGAACCATCGCCGTCCCTCCGCAAATCGGCCATGCCTTTGTACGTGTAGGGGCCCCACACCACCCCTAGGACATGAGAGAGAGGGATGCCTCCGCCACCGCCGTCGGCCCTCGAGCCTTCCTCGGTGGCATCCCCCAACAGCGACGGAGGGAGGGGAGGAGGGAGCACGCGCGCCCCAGGCGTCTTGGGTTTGGCCGCTGCCCAAATCGCGCTAGCGGGGGAGACGTGGGGGCCAAGTCCCATCCCTTGAGCTATGTCATAGTCTACCGGTTTTGTATTGGTGTGTTTGGCTTGTTGGCACACCAAACATTGATGGATATAGTTCTTGACAACAGCCTTGAGACCTGGCTAATAGTATAGCTGTTTCAACCTTTGGTATGTAGCCTGAATGCATGAATGACCTCCCACTGCAGTATCATGATGTGCTGCTATCAAGTTAGTTTGTTGTGGAACGTTTTGACCAATACATTCTACCTTTGTAAGTATTGAGGCCTTCTTCAGTGTATAACCTTTAGCATTTGGAGATTGAATGGCTAGTTCCTGCAATAGCTAAGTGGCCACTACATCAGTAACATAAGAATTGGAAACCTCTTGGACCCAATCAGGTTGTAGTGTAGAAATGGCCTGAAGTTCCAACAAATGTCCAACTCTAGAAAAATGAATCAGCTGCACCATTTTCAATGTCCTTTCTGTACTTGATGTGAAATTGTACACCCACAAGATTGGCCATTACCTTGCTCTTCAAATAGGTAATCAAAATTTGGTCTCCTAGATGGGAGAGACTCTTGTGGTGTGTGACTACTTGAAATGGGCCTCGCTGTAAATAAGGGCGCCAATTATCCACATACATAATCATAGCAAGGAACTATTTTTCTTAGATGGACAACTTGCAATTAAGAATCCCCAAAGCCTTGCTCATATAGGCAATGGGGTGACTTTTGTGCATTAAGACTGCCACCACTCCAGTGTCACAAGCGTTAGTTTCAACAGTGAAGGGCTCTGTGAAATTTGGTAAAGCCAAGACAGTTGTGTGAGACATGGCTTGTTTCCGAGCAAGGAAAGCTTGTGTTGCTTGTTCATGCCAGTAGAAACCCCTTTTTGTAAGCAACTGTTACAACATTTTATCAATCAAAATGTAATGTTTGACAAATTTACGATAGTAACCTGTCATACCAAGGAAGCCTCATAATTCAGTTGTTATCCTACGAATTGGCCACTACTCCATCACCATACTTTTCTCGGGATATGTTGCAACATGTGAATCAAAGATAACACAACCCAAATACTGAATGCTGGTTTGCCCAAAAGCACACTTTGAGACCTTAGCAAACGATTGGGCCTGACGGAGTGTGTCCAACAACAGACACAAATGCTCTAATTGCTCTTCTGAGGACGAGCTATATACCAATATATCATCTAGGAAAACAATCACAAACTTGCGGAGGAATTTCCTAAATAGGATATTCATGATGCATTGAAAAATGGCCGGCGCATTTGTTAAGCCAAATGGAATAACCATAATTGGAAGTGGCCATGATGATTTTTGAAAGTCGTCTTCCCTTCATCGTGTGGCCACATACGAATTTGATGATATCCCGCACGTAAATCCAGTTTGAAAAATTTTAGTGCCAGCCAACTCATCAAGAAACACATCAACCACTTGTAAGGGAACTTATTCTTCACAGTAAAGGAATTTAGGGGACAATAATCAACGCAAAATCACCAAGTGACCTCCTTCTTCTGAACTAACTGCACTGGAGAGGCGAAAGCGCTCATGCTCGCCTGAATCACCCTTGTGTCCAACATTTCTGAGACTTGACATTTGATCTCATCCTTTTGTAATGGAGAGTATCGGTAGGGACGACTGAGTAAGGGTATGTATGGTGGATCTATAACTCTCATGCACGAAATTTGAGTAGTGAAGGCGATTACAAGCTGATACATGAATTGGGAAATGGTGGAAGAAGAACACTAGCCGTCGCCGGTCCATTGCCAGATCCTTCTTGGATACCAGGCCGATGGAGTCGGCCCGCTTAAGTAGCCTTCACTGCTCGACCGGTCTGGTGCATCCACTCTGGGCCGGTGTAGCATGGGTTGCTCTTGCGCACATGGCCCAGTCGCACACAGATCGCCTCCGTCCCACTGCCACGTGCGGTCGCGTAGTCAGGGCCCTTGACATCCTCTCCTTCTTCGGGAGAGGTTTGTCCCCAAGCCTTAGCATTGGGAAACCTGGCTTACAACGTTGTTTTGTCTTCCGAGGTGATGTCGAGAGCTTTAGTGGACCACTTCACTTGCATTTGTTCTTGCATCGCGTAATTCTTCTCATGCCATCTTTATTGGAGTACTGCCATTGGTACGGCCAACTCCTCCCTGGATGATGGCAGTGCATCGGAGATCTGTGTTCTCGGGAGTAGATCTTGGTAAATTTGCGAGACGTGGAAGACCGGGTGCATTATTGCTTGTGGAGGAAGCTCGATCTTGTAGGCGACATCGGTGACCTTGGCAATGATGGTGAAGGGGTTGTAGAACTTGTAAGAAAGCTTGTGGTTGGCTCCTCGGGCGATGAATGTCTGGATATATGGCTGCATTTTGAGGAAGACACAGCCTCCTAATTGGAATTGCCGGAACTAGCGCTTCTTGTTTGCTTGGTTCTTCATGAGTTTCCTTGCGCGATGTAGTTGTTGCTGGATCACGTGTGCAAGGTTGCGCGCTCCTCGTGCCATGATTGCAGTGTGGGCACCATGCAAGAGGTAGTCGCTGTGATTCCCCAATGTCTTGGCTCGTGTTCGAACATGGCCTTGAAGGGTGTCATCTTGATCGCCAAGTGGTGGGACGAGTTGTACCAGAACTGTGCCAATGACACCTAGAAGCTCTAGCGCATGGGGAAGGCCTGAACAAAACATCGCAGGTAGGTTTCGATGCATTGGTTGGCGCGTTCCATTTGGACGTTAGTCTGAGGATGGTCTACCTTGCTCATGTGCAACTATGTACCTGCATATTTGAACAACACTTGCCAAAAATGGCTGGTAAAATCTGGTCACGGTCTGAAACAAACGCTCCTGGGAATCAATGCAGTATATACAATTGTTGCATGTATAGTAGAGCCACCTTTGAAGCCGTGTAGGTATGTGTCAGTTGCAGGAAATGAGTGAAGCGTGTGCGCTTGTCGACAACCATGAGGAGGTAGTTAAACTATCCAGATTGTGGCAGCCCATCCACGAAATCCATGGTGCTGAGATCTCATGACTCATTAGGGATGGGTAGAGGCATCACTAGGCCGAGGGATGCAGCACAATCAGGTTTGTCTTGCTGACATACCTGGCAGAAGTGGACGTACTTTTGGACATGCGCCTCCATCTTTGGCCAGGCGAAAAGTCAACGAATGTGTGGGTATGTCACAGGGAATCCCGAGTGACCTCCCATGGCACTGTCATGGAATGCAACAATGATGCTGGAATGCAACAATGATGCATTGCTGCATCGTTCTTGATACTCTGAGCCATATCATGTTGCGGAAACACATCAGGTCTGGTTGTAGCTTTAATCACTATTTTGGGTCTTCGCGGATTGCCATCTGCTCAAGGAGACGTTGTGCTTGCGGGTTGATGTTATAACTGCTGACCACCTCCTCGATCCACATAGGTTTGCACGAGCCGATGTTGTGCAAGTGTTCAGAAGTGTTAGCGTAGGAGAAGGCATCGGTTTTTTTGTTGTCGCTCCCTTTCTTGTAACGGATGGAGAACTGTAGTCCGAGGAGCTTTGTGAACGCCTTCTGTTGCCATGGTGTGGTGAGGCGCTGCTCGTTGAGATGAATGAGACTGCGTTGGTATGTTTGGATGATGAACTTTGCATGTTGTAGGAAGGGGCACTGCTGGTCCACCACGACAATCACCGCCACGTACTCCTCGTACGAAGAGATGCCCTGGTAGCATGGGCTGAGGGCCTTTCTCATGTAAGCTATCGGGTGTGAGGCAGTCCAGGATTGAGGGCTCCTCAGGTGGTCATTCTGTTCTTCGTGGGCTGACCTAATGGGCCACATTGATGAAGACTGGATTGCATGATGATCTACTAAATAAGTAGGAAAGCTCTAAAGGCTTGCGTGTCATCTAAGTTGTGTAGGCTAGATTGGCATGTTTACCCTTGGCTGAGGTCAGTTGCATGTAACCCTAGGGACCCCTGGTGTCTATATAAACCAAGGGTTTTCATCCGTATATGCAGGTTGATTGATCTAGGGTTTAGCTCGTACAATATCGAGGTAGATCAACTCTATAATTCACATACTCCATCATGATAATAGAGAAGGATGTAGAGTTTTACCTCCTCAAGAGGGCACGAACCTGGGTAAAACATCGTCCCCTTTGTCTCCTGCAACCCATCGATCCATGGTCCACAGTTTGGGACCCCATACCCGAGATCTACCGGTTTTGACACTCACATTGGTGCTTTCATTGAGAGTTCCACTATGGGATCGCCGGAGGGACTAATGTCCCGCTTAATCGTAAGTGATCGAATCAGCAACGGGAACATCTTCGTCCCCGGGCAGGTTCTCACGTTCGGCAGCTTCACGTTGTGCGCCGACCCGACCGATTGTCTTGGCCAGATTGGATGTCTCATCCCCGATCAGGAGATAGGGTTCAGGAACTTCGAATTCTCCATGAACTCCCGGGGAAATCTTCTCCCTGCTAAGGTCACGGTTTCGACTGATGAGTTCCAAAATCCCGAAGCCTTGACTTCGGGTCTTTTGTCCGACCACGACCTCGGTTCCCTCCTCGAAGAGTTGGTTCCGAGACAAGACCCAACCGCTACGCCCGGACAACTGCAGACGGACATGGCCGAATTCACTTCCCTCGCGGAAGCCGCGGACGTCATTTCCGAAGACCATCAAGAGATCGATCTCGACAGCCTCTCGATTTTAAACGAGGCGCTCGCCCAGATCCGATCGTTGAAAATCGTGGATGGACCAGACCCGAACTATACTCGGATCGGTACGATGGCGGATTACGAAGACTTTTTCGACCCACCCACCACCCACTTGATTGCCATCGTCGAAGACTTAACCAACGTACTGGACTATGCCTCCGATGAGGTCGAGGACATGGATTACGTGGCTGACGACCCCACCCCTGTAAACACTAGGCAATGGACTTCCATCTCCACCTACAACGTCTACATGGTGGACTCACCCCCATTCTACAAAAGAACGATAAGTTCAAGGACAGTCCATCAAAGGGTTGAAAGAAACGCAAACAATCTAAGGCGAACAAGGGAAGGGGGACCTTACAGGGAACCGGGGAGAACACGACCAAACAGGACACCAATAAACTTCGAGCTCCGGAGCAACCACCCATGATCCGAACAAGCCCGAGGGCCAGTCCGATCCCGACGACCTGGACGATGACAACTATCTCACGCCTGACAATATAGAGGACATCGTGGAGGCCAATAAGTTCACAGTTCCTGAAGACCTTGAAGGCCAGGATCGATTCAGGCACCTGCATCCTTTAGGCAAAACAACGACGGATTCTGCCGAGGAAGAAACCATCAACAACAGATGGACAAAAGTACTGGCAGCTGCTACTTGTTCAGCTTGCGTTAGTTTTCCCGTGAAGAGGAAAGAGTGATGCAGCAAAGTAGATAAGTATTTCCCTCAGTTTGTTGAGAACCAAGGTATCAATCCATTAGGAGGAAACAAGCAAGGCCCCAATCTTAGCACCTACACAAACAATCAAACACCTGTACCCAACGCTAAAAAGGGGTTGAAAATCCCTTCACGGTTATTTGCCAGGATGAGATTAGATAGAGATAGATATAAAAGATTGCTAGAACTCAAAGTAAAACAAAAGTAAATAAATGGCAGCAATATATTTTTTGTATGTTTGGTTTATAGATCTCAAAGTATAATATGGAAAATAGACCCCGGGGCCATAGGTTTCACTAGAGGCTTCTCTCATGAAGAAAAATAATACGGCGGGTGAACAAATCACTATCGAGCAATTGATAGAAAAGCGAATAATTATGAAGATATCCAAGGCAATGATTATGCAGATAGGCATCACGTCTGTGTCAAGTAGACCGAAACAATTCTGCATCTACTACTATTACTCCACACATCGACTGACTCCTACCTGCATCTAGAGTATTAAGTTCATGAAGAACAAAGTAACGCATTAGGTAAGATGACATGATCTAGAGGGATAAACTCAAGCAATATGATGAAAACCCCATAGTTTTATCCTTGACGACAACAATGCAATACGTGCCTCGCTACCCCTACTTTGTCACTGGGTGAGGACACCGCAAGATTGAACCCAAAACTAAGCACTTCTCCCATTGCAGGAATTACCAATCTAGTTGGCCAAACCAAACTAATAACTCGAAGTGAGTTGCTAAGATATGAAATCATGCATATAAGAAATCAGAGAAGATTCAAATAATATTCATAGATAATCTGAACATAAACCCACAATTCATTGGATCTCGACAAACACACCGCAAAAGAGTTTTACATTGGATAGATCTCCATGAAGATCATGAAGAACATGGTATTGAAGAACAAAGAGAGAGAAGAAGCAATCTAGCTACTAGCTATGGACCCGTAGGTCTATGGTGAACTACTCACGCATCATCGGAGGGGCAATGGAGTTGATGTAGATGACCTCCGTGATCGATTCCCGCTCTGGCAGATTTCACGGGAACAGAGGCTCCCGGTGGCAGAGAATTATTTTTTTGTGTTGTTTGGGTATTAGGGAATATTTGGGAACTTATAGGTCGAAGATTAGGGTTAGGAGGCCTGCAGGGGGCCCACAAACCAGGGCGCCCCCCTAGGGCGCGCCCTGTAGGCTTGTCGTCTCCCGGCAGGTCTCCTGCCCCCTTCTCCAAGTCTGGCAGGTTTCTTTTGGTCCAAGACATATCATTCTGGAGATTTTATTCCATTTGGACTCTGTTTAGTATTCCTTATCTACAATACTAAAAAACATGGAAAAAACAGAAACTGACACTAGGCTCTAGGTCAATAGGTTAGTCCCAAAAATAATATAAAAAGCATATTAATGCATATGAAACATCCAAAACAGGTAATATAGTAGCATGGAACAATTATAAAAATTATAGATACGTTGGAGACGTATAAAACGTCCCCAAGCTTAATTCCTACTCGTCCTTGAGTAGGTAAATGATAAAAACAGAATTTTTGATCTGGAATGCTACCTAACATATTTATCCATGTAATATTCTTTATTGTGGCATGAATATTCAGTTCCATAAGATTCAAAACAAAAGTCTAATATTGACATAAAAACAATAATACTTCAAGCATACTAACAAGGCAATTGTGTCCTTTCGAAATAACATGGTCTTAGAAAGTTATCCCTACAAAATCATATGGTCTGGCTATGCTCCATCTTCCCCACACAAAGTATCTAAATCATGCACAACCCCAATGAAAGTCAAACAATTGTGTCACACTTTTTATGTTCTCAAACCTTTTCAACTCTCATGCAATACATGAGCGTGAGCCATGGATATAGCACTATAGGTGAAATAGAATATGGTGGAGGTTGCAAGATAAAAAAGGAGAAGATAGCCTCACATCAACTAGGCGTATCAACGGGCTATGGAGATGCCCATCAATAGATATCAATGTGAGTGAGTAGGGATTGCCATGTAACAAATGCACTAGAGCTATAAGTGTATGAAAGTTCAAAAATAAAACTAATTGCTTCTGCAAAAGATGAAATTCCACTCGTTATATGAAAGTGACGAAATAGGAGACTCTCTATGAAGAACATGGTGCTACTTTGAAGCACAAGTGTGGAAAATATAGTAGCATTGTCCCTTCTCTCTTTCTCTCTTTGTTTTCTTTTTTCTTTTTTTCTTTTTTTGGTGGGCATCTTTGGCCTCTTTTATTTCTTTGTAATGTCCGGAGACTCATCCCAACTTGTGAGGGAATCATAGCTTCCATCATCCTTTTCTCAGATGGGACAATGCTCTAATAATGCAAATCATCACACTTTTACTTACAACTTAAATATTATAACTCGATATCTAGAACAAAATATGACTCTATAAGCAATATGGAATTGATGGTGCGTGTCATAAAAAACAGGAAGGTGGTGTTGCATGGCAATATATCTCGGAATGGCTATGAAAATTCCATAATAGGTAGATATGGTGGCTGTTTTGAGGAAAGTATATGGTGGCTGTTTTGAAAAAGGTGGGTTTAATGTACCGGCGAAAGTTGCGCGGTACTAGAGAGGCTAGCAAAGGTGGAACGGTGAGAGTGCGTATAATCCATGAACTCAACATTAGTCATAAAGATCTCACATACTTATTGCAAAAGCCTATTAGTTATCGAAGCAAAGTACTAGATGCATGCTCCTAGGGAAAGGGTTGGTAGGAGTTAACCATCGCGCGATCCCAACCTCCACACAAAGGTTGACAATCATTAAAAAAATCATGCTCCGACTTCATCACATAACGGTTCACCATACGTGCATGCTAGGGGAATCACAAGCCTTAACACAGGTATTTCTTCCAATTCACAATTACTTACTAGCATGACTCTCATATTACCATCTTCATATCTCAAAACTATATGCAAGGCATCAAACTTCTCATCATATTCAATGCACTTAATATGGAAGTTTTTAATATATCCGTCTTGGAGGCCCATTATATTAGGACTGAATTCATAACCTAAACCAATTACCATGTTGTTTAAAGACTCCCAAAATAATAGAAGTGAGGTACGAGAGTTTAATACTTTCTATAAAATAAAACACCACCGCGCTCTAAATGATATAAGTGAAGCACTAGAGCAACATTGCCTAGCTCAAAAGATATAAGTGAAGCACATAGAGTATTCTAACAAACTGACGATTCAGCGTGTCTCGTTCAAAAGATTTGTGCAGCAAGGATGATTGTGGCAAACTAAAAAGTAAAGACTCATATCATACAAGACGTTCCAAGAAAAACACATATCATACTAAAGTTTCTGTTTTTCAACAAAATCAAATCACAAACACTGTAGACCATCCGAAAGGTCTTACTTGGATCAAACACTAACTAAAACAAGAAAACACAATTGTTATAGAGGTTATAATGTGTGCAGCACTCAAAAACAGAAGCAAAAATAATAGCTTAAAAATAAAATTGGGTTGCCTCCAACAAGCACTATTGTTTAATGCGCGTAGCCCGGCATAACGCATAGATCTAGGTATTGTCATCTTTGGTACTAACAATTTTTGTGAGGGACTTCTCTAATCCGGGGGGCTCTTTCTTCTTCCCTGGGTTTGTAGGGGAAGAAACCATATTATTTTCCAAAATATCAAAACGCTAATTGCAAAGGGTAATCAAAGTATTCAAACAGTTGAGGTTTCCACTAATATGTTTAAGGGGTTCATGATATTGTTGTAACTCGACTAAGTGCTTATGTAAGATGCTCAATTTGTCGAGAATTTGAACTCCCTCTTCTGAGAAATTAAACACCTTTTTTTGTGGAGGAACTCCCAAAAACCCTTCCAAAACTTCATAAGCAGTGTTTTTATTTAATTCGATAAAATTCCCTTTTGAGGCGAAATCTAAGAGTTCTCTATGATGTAAAGCCAATCCAATGTAAAAATTTCTGAGCAAAACCTTTGCATCTCCTTTTAGGTTGGAGATACGATAAGATTCCATTAGCCTATACCAGACATCTTTCAAATTTTTCATTTGTTTTTGTTTGAAGTATAGAACTTCAAAAATCTAGTGACAAAGGGGAAGTTGTCGGTGTTCCTCGATTGGGGGTACCCAGACCTGCCTGCCTATGGCCTAGGGAAGGCCCGCTTTACCGGAGCGACGGAACAAGTCAGCCACGAAGGGAAGCCCATTGTGAGGAGCCCCGCCTCACGAGGAGGAGGAGCATCAAGACCCGCACGGGGCTTCCTCGGGACCCTCTGGAACGGTGGATATTCTGAGGCAGGGCCAACCCTCAGGAGTCAAGGGTGACGCCAGCGAAGGACAGGCGAGGAGCAGAAGGTAGGACGGGACAGTTTTCCCCTTTGTGCAAAGAAGGCGGGGGCCACATGCTTCCCAAAGGTATCCCCCAAAGGTTTCCCTTCTGGTGCAACAAGGCCGCAGTCTCCCGCCAGTAGTGCAAACGTCACCCACGGGCTCGTCTCTGCGGGGCGGACAGTTACTTTGCAGGCGAATGCCATCTTTGGGCAGGGGAGCATGTTCCCCTGTCACCCTTCAAAATTGGCCGCTATGGGACCCTTCCCACCAAAGCTATGAGGGAAGAGGACCCGGGCCTCCGCTATAAATAGAGAGGGTAGGAAACTCTAGCAAAGGGTGGATTCGGGAAATAGAGCATCACACTTAGTTACTCAGCCTCCGGAGTCTCAAGAACGCTGTACTCACTCACCCATCACCTCCGGGAGAGGCAATCCACCAAAAGCAGGAGTAGGATTTTACGCTTCGCAGCGGCCCAAACCTGGGTAAACTGTTGAGTCCTGTGTTCCCCTCGGCATTGAGTGAGTCCTTCATCGTTTCCACCGAGTGGTGAGTTAGGCGAGGCGAAGGAGGGGAGATCCTCGTACACGCCCCAGGGTTCGAATCCTTAGGGTTTTACGGAGCCTGAAATCCGACATTTGGCGTGCCACGTAGGGGCGTGTCGAAGTTTCCTCCAAGCTCCATCGTCACCAAGCTCCACGGCTCAGATGGCTGACGCTCGCCGGGTACGCGCGGAACGCCGCGCCACCCGCATCGCCCAGACCACGCTCGTCGGTGCTGCCAGTGCGTGTCGGCCGCCGTCACCCGTGGTGAACGCTGCCACCGGCCCTGAAGCTCAATAGCAACAGGGCTCCTCCCAACCTCCGACCGAGCATGTCGACGGCCGCACCGCCACACCCTCGCTCGTCACGCCTTCGGGGTCAGCATCTCGCGCTCGGCCAGAGGTCGCCCATGGCCGCCGTGCACTTGCCATGTCCACCGAGCTGCTTCGTTACCGGCCCGCTCCAGACCGCCACGACGACTGGCTTCATCACATCAAGGAACTCATCACTGTCACTGGTGCCTCAGCGGCACTCTCCTGCTAGCTCTGGCCCCAACCGTCTCTGAAGAAAAACAAGGAGCAAGACGCGTCGCCCCGCCTCCGCGGCATGTGGCGGACCCCGATCCCGGGTAGGAAGCACGACCCCACACTCGGCCTCGTGAACCCAGGGCGAGGCCCGGGGATGAAGCAAGCTGCCAGATGATCCCCAGGCCTTGCGCCAATGCGTGCGCACCCCTAGCAATGCAGATCTCATGCCCGGAGCGTGCCCTGCTCGAGGCAGACCCTGTGGAACAACGAGACCCAGCAGCCCTCACACATATTGTACCCGTTGGACCAGTGGGGTGCTTCGCCATCACCCCCGACCTCTACCCGGTCATATTTCCCTGCAACTTCTAGCCCGACCTGGCCCCACGTTACGATGGCATCCAAGACCAGGTGGATTTCCTGCAACTCCACATGCCGAGCATCAAGGCGGCGGGAGGAGGGGACAACATCATGGCGTGCTGGTTCCCGATGGCGCTCAAGGGCGGCGCGCTCACATGGCTCCTGAACCTCACGAAGGCGTCCATCACCTAGTGGGACGGCCTGTGTGAGTGTTTCATCGCCAAGTTCCAGGGCACCCGCGACCGCGCTCCCACCGTGAACGACCTGCGGCGCGTCAAGCAACAGGAGGGAGAGACCTTGCAGAAGTTCACACAATGTTTCACTGTCATGCGCCTCAAGATCCCCAAGGCGTTGGATGAGGATGTCATCTTGGCTTTCTCCGACGGAGTCATCAACCTCAAGATGAAGGAAGAGCTTGCCATGAACGATGAAATGAGCACTGCGCTGGGGATGTTCAACTTGGCAAGCAAGTGCGCCAAGGCAGAATAACGACGCATGTCGCTCCTTGGGCCCCAGGCGGCGGACCCAGAAGAGAAGAAAGCCAAAGCCAAGGAGGTGAAGCGCAAGGCCCCATCGGTGTTAGCCTCCTAGCCTGAAGCGAAGCATACCCGAGGGGGAGAGCGCCCAACTGGAGGAGGGCCAACGTGCATCTTCCATGGCACCAGTGGCCATGACACCTTTGAGTGTCAAGAACCATGTTTGGTTCGTGCCGAACACTTCAACGGGCGCCCCAGCTGGTTCGACAGAAGCCCTGTATGGAGGAGGCCACAATGGGGGTCGCTGGGATGACCGTGAGCCGCGTCAGGGGTGGCATAACCAGCCTCAGGAGGACCCCTGGTGCGGTCAGCTTCCGGAGGACCGCTGGCATGATAATCTTCAGGAGGGGCAGCGACGTGGCCAACCGCGTGAGGCTCGCCCTCGGGAGGTCAGGCTGCCCCCGCAGCCTAGGAGAAGGGATGAAGACATACAAGACGACGTGGCAGTGGTCTTCCAGGAGGCTAGGGTAGTGGCTTCCATCCTGAGCGACGCCCAGACCCCAGCCTACAACCGCGCCTTCAAGAAGTTCTCCCGGGAGGTGAATGCCACCCTCCCGAGGCCTAAAGCGATCCGTCCCCTCAACTTGTCCTAGACAACCATTGCTTTTGATCGAAGCGACCAGCTCAGGTGCTCGTTCATGGCCGGCAGGCTACCAATGATGTGCACCCCAACTATCAGCAATGTCCTCGTCACCAAGGCCCTCATTGACAGTGGAGCTCGGCTCAGGGTCCTTACAGTCGAGACCTTCGAGAAGCTTCAGCTGCCATATGAGTAGCTCATGCTGACCAAGCCCTTCTCGGAGGTCACAGAGGGATCCACCGTACCCATTGGGCAAGTGCACGTGCCAGTCACCTTTGGCTAGCGCCAGAACTATCACACCAAGGTCATCGTCTTTGACGTCGCGCACATACATCTGCCATACAACGCCATCCTCAGGTACCCAGCGCTTGCCAAGTTCATGGCAGTGGTCCACCATGGATACAATGTCCTCGAGATGTCGGGGAGCGGCGGCGTCGTCACCATTCCCTGTCACGTGAAGGATGTCGTCTGTGCACTTGAGCGAGCGTACCGCGCGGCGGCGGCGGAACGCTCACACGACAAAGACGATGAGCTGCCTCGCGAACACCCGCGCAAGAAGAAGGAGCTCCTCCCCGCGCAGTGCCCCAGGGCTTCGGGCTCCGTGCTCGGGGACGGAGCCCTGCCCCCCATCGCGTAGGGATGCGCTCTCCATGCCCCTCTTGGGTCAGGGTTGGGGGCTCTCACCGGGGAGGCCCCTACCCTGATCAGTGAGATGGAGGCGGTGTCTGAGCATATCTCGAGGGCGCACTTCGGAGCACATACAACCAGCTCTTGCGAGTCCGTCATCAGAGAAATCCGAGAACTTCATGAGGCCCAGACCATGCGACACGGTGACTGCCCCGCTCCACACATCGCAGTCGCCGTCATCGGCACGGTTGACCCACCCCGCATCTGCATCAATGCATCCGCAACTAACACAACTACGGTGCACGACCCCTTCTGTCCTATGCAGATTGGCTACCCATGGGAGTACCTGGGCACCCGCGCCTTCATGCCCTTCGAGCTGAGGAACACGGCTGCAACTTACCAGAGGCTCCAGCAGGCCATGCTCGTACCCCGCCTGCTGGGACGCCGTGAGGAGGAGGAGGAGATGCTCGGGCCAAGCGAAGGCCCCGAGCCTCGGGGGGCGGCAGACCCGTGAGGGTCGCGATCGCAGAGGCAGGAGATCAAGCGACAACGGAGCCTCCGACACTTCAGCAGCTCGGCCGCCAGGTGACTTTTTGTTGGCCGCTGCCAGGTAACCTTTCAGTTCGCCCAATCCGTAGGTAACCCCAGGGCGATGCGTCCTACCTCAGCTCCAAACTTTTCCCGGGTACTACTTTCGTTTATGCATCATTTGGTTTTTCAATAGCACCTACTTGGCATCCTAACGTTCTTCCTTGGTTATATTGTCGGGCGATCGGCCCCCCACTTGGGGGCTCCGGTCAAAGTTTGTTCGTGCAGGTGTGCATCCTCCCTCCTAAAGAAGAACAAGTCAGCAGGGTTTACCAATGACCCAAAGCAAGTCAATTCAGTCCACCAATGACTCGGGGGTAGGGACACTCGCGAGGCCATAGCGTCCTCGCGATGTCTCATATACACCCCCACCGTGATACTCTCGCATAATAACGAGCCGAGGCTATATATGCCCAGGGCCCATAGAGGACGCAGAGGGGTCCATCTCATGCCTAGTGGCAGTCCTACGCTCCACGCTGGGGAGAAGATCAGGCCCCAATGCCTCGGGGGTAGGGACACTCGCGAGGCCATAGCGTCATCGCGACCTCCCATATACACCCCCACCCTGACACTCTCACGTAATAACGAGCCGAGGCTGTATACACCCAGGGCCCCCCGAGGACACAGAGGGGTCCACCCTACGCCTAGTAGAAGACCTATGCTCCACGCTGGGTACAGACATGGGCAACCAATATAGTCTGCCAATGACTACGTCCCCAGCTGGCACCAATATAGCCCGCCAATGCCTACGCCCGCGGCCATCAAGGGGATCAGCAAAGTCCATCTGCGACTTCGCCCACATCCAGCGTGTGGGCAAACAACTGAAGGTACGGAGCCACTCGCACGTCAAGAGGGACCCCTGAGCATCGCGACTCAGGGGCCTAACTGCGCTTGTAACCCCTTCCCCCTTTGGGTCGTCCTTGGACGGTTCAATTGCGGGAAGGTACACGCGGGTCGGGCCCTACCGATGTAGAACCCAGTGTGCTCGACAAATCGCTTTGAATCCCTCAAGAAGAACGCTGGAGGCATTCATACGTCAAGGGGGACTCCTGAGCATCGTGACTCAGGAGCCTAAATTGCGCTCGTTGCCCCTTTCCCTTTTGAGTTGTCCCTTTCCGGTCGGTTCAAACGCGGGGAGGTATGCGCGGGGCAGGCCCTGCAGACGCAATTGCGGGGAGGTACGAGCGGGGCGGGCCCTACCGATGAAGGAGTTCGAGAGTCTCATACCATCGGTTTCTTACGAAGAGCATTGGAGTCGCTTGCACGTCAAGGGGGACCCCTGGGTATCGCGACTCAGGGGCCTAACTGCGCTCGTAGCCCCTCCCCCCTTTGGGCCGTCCTTGGTTTCCGGTCGGTTCAATTGCGGGGAGGTGCGCGCGGGGCGGGCCCTGCCGATGCAGAGTGGTGAAGGTGTTCTAAGTTTCGAAATCTTTGCCATGTTCTCCTCATGGGAGCAGCTCGCGCGTCAAGGGGGACTCCTGTGCATTGTGACTCGGGAAACTAATTGCTCTAGTAGCCCCTTCCCCCTTTGGGCCGTCCTTGGTTTCTGGTCGGTTCAATCACGGGAAGGTCCGCGCGGGGCGGGCCCTACTGACATAGAGTAACACGGCAAACATGATAGGAAAAAGGCGAGGAAAACACTCAAGCATTCAATTATTATAGACCATGACCACGTTCATAAAAATGCAAATAAGTTTAACGCCTCCACGAGGCACGATGTGCATTGCATGGAAATGACAGGTGCAGTAGGTCAGGAGGAGCCGCCGCCGGTCACCGCCTCCGCAGGGGGCTGGTCCTCAACATCGGAGGCATCGTCTCCCCCGTCGTCGCCTTCAGCGGTACCTGGAGACGAGGGGGCGCGACGTGTGTAAACTTTATCACCAGCGCCTCCACAGGAGCCTTCACCGACTCCGCGGCGCATTCACGGGCCCCGGAAGGGACCGACACCACCACGGAGTTCAGATTGAACCCGGGGTCACGAAGATGAAGGTGGCTGAAGACACGAGTAGCGGCCGCCAAAAAGAGTTCGCGACACTCTCTCTCCAAGATCTTGTCCATCTGCGTGACGGCAGCCTCCAGCGCCGCGACGAGCCCATTTGCGAGCACCGCGAAGCCTTCCTCCGGGGTAGCGAGAAGCTCGTCAAACCCGCCCGAGAGAGGTAGAGGATCGCCTTGCGAAGCCCAAGCTCGATGTCAGGGAAGCGATCCAACTCGGAGGCCTTCTTTTCCTCGGCCGCGACGAGGGCTTTCTCCCGGGCCTCAAGGAGAGCCTCCTTCATGGTGGCGTCCTTCTCCCGGGACAGCTTCCTCTTCCGGGCGGCAAGCTTGGCCTCGCGGGCCTTGAGTTGCTCCTCCTTCGAGCGGCGTTGCTCGACCAACTTGGCATGTTCCCCTTGGAGGGCGCTCAGGTGGGATCCCACCTCTTCGCAGCGCTCGACGGCTGCCATGGCCTCTTCCCGACCTTCCTCATCTCGACTGTGACATCATTCATGGTTGTGAAGGCCACGTGCATTACGCCCCACGGAAGCCCTGAGGCCTTCAAGACTCCCTCCTAAAAAAGCGCTCCAACACAGGGCAGCCGAGGATCGGAGAGCTTCGCCGAGCTCCACGCAGAGGTCTTCTCTGGCAACCCCTTCGGCTCTTCCAATCGGGGGTTGGCATCCTTGAGACACATGAGGACCCAGCGGTGCCTGAAGTTCTCCACCTTCTTCCTGGACTTCAAGAGCATGTTGCCCCTCTGGGCCGCCATGAAGGAAACGCACGCCAACAAGTGAGCACCGTCGTGCAGGTGCAGGCTGAAGAAGTGACGGAGGAGGGCAACCGAAGGCTGCACGCCAACAAAAGCCTCCCAGTAGAAGGCAAAGACTGACAGAAGCAAGATGGAGTTGGGTTGGAGATGAAGGGCTTGGATCCCATAATGGTCCAAAACAGCGGCGAAGAGTCGAGAGGAAGGCGGCACCAGCCGAGCATAAATACTATGAAGGAAGAAGGGGTACACCGCCCCAGTCGCGGTCCACTCCTCTACGGCTCCAGGCCAAATCAGGGTTCGCTCATGCTCACTGGACTCAGCCGCGGTCCATGGGAGCACTATGACGAGATCCGCCTCCTTGGAGAGGGTGCAATCCAGGAGTGGAGAAGCCGGGGCCAGGCCATGCACCTCTGGCCTGTGCTTACCGGCGGGCGCCATTGCTGGACTGACGAAGAACTATGCGGCACTGGATCTAGGAGGAGCCGATCGGAGTACAAGGCTTAAGAAGAAACACGAGTGTGGAAGATGGAAGGAAATAAGGCACCGAAGCTACAAGCAGGGCACCTAATAAAGGGGGGCAGAGATAGAGGACAAGGAGGACCAGACACCATCCGCGTGTTGCGCGCCGGCCTGGCCCACAGGCGTTTGAGGGCCCACGACATCTCATGCTGCCCTTCAAGGCTCCGCCCTCATGCGAACCCGAGCACACCGCAAGCCCGAGGGCTACTATCGGCATTCTGGGATTGGGGGTACCCAGACCTCCCTATCTAGGGCCTAGGGCGGGCCCGCTTCACCGGAGCGATGGAACAAGTCAGGCACGGCTTAAGGGAAGGCCCTCGTGAGGAGCCCCGCCTCACGAGGAGGAGGAGCGTCAAGACCCGCACGGGGCTTCCTCGGGACCCCTCCGGAACGGCGGATATTCCAAGGCAGGGCCAACCCTCAGGAGCCAAGGGTCACGCCAGCGAAGGACAGGCGAGCAGCAGAAGGCAGGACGACACAGTTTCCCCTTTGGTGCGAAGAAGGCGGGGGCGCACATGCTTCCCAAAGTCATCCCCAAAGGTTTCCCTTCTGGTGCAACAAAGCCGCAGTGGCCCGCCAGTAGGGCAAACATCACCCACGGGCCCGTCTCTGCGGGGTGGACACTTACTTTGCAGGCGAAGACCATATTTGGGCACGGGAGCATGTTCCCCTGTCCCCCTTCAAAATTGACCGATGTGGGATCCCTTCCCGCCGAAGCTATGAGGGAAGAGGACTCGGGCCTCCGCTATAAATAGAGAAGGTACGATACTCGAGCAAAGGGTGGATTCGGGAAATAGAGCATCACACTTAGTCACTCAGCCTTCGGAGGCTCAAGAACGATGTACTCACTCACCCATCACCTCCATGAGAGGCAATCCACCAAAAGCAGCAGTAGGGGTTTAAGCTTCGCAGCGGCCCGAACCTGGGTAAACTATTGAGTCCTGTGTTCCTCTCACCATCGAGTGAGTCCTTCATCGTTTCTACCGAGTAGTGAGTGAGGCGAGGCAAAGCAGGGGAGATCCTCTTTCACGCCCCAGGGTTCGAATCCTTAGGGTTTTGCGGAGCCCGAAATCCGAGATAAGTGGTGAAGCTAGTCATAGAAACGAGTAAGAGATCCGGAAGGAGAGAGGCTTACGAAAAAGGGCGAATAAAAAGGCAAATCTGTTTGGTATTTTCTGAAAATCATTTTAGAAGTGGGGGAGAGGAAAACGAGAGGCAAATGGAAAATAAAGTAAATGCAAGAGATGAGTTTGTGATGGGTACTTGGTAGTTTGATATTGCTACGTATCCTCCCCGGCAACGGCGCCAGAAATCCTTCTTGCTACTTCTTGAGCTTGCGTTGGTTTTCCCTTGAAGAGGAAAGGGTGATGCAGCAAAGTAGATACATATTTCCCTCGGTTTGTTGAGAACCAAGGAATCAATCTAGTAGGAGGAACAATCAAGACCCCGATCTTATAACCTACACAAACAATCAAACATTTGCACCCAACGCTAAAAAGGGGTTGTCAATCCCTTCACGGTCATTTGCAAGCATGAGATATGATAGAGATAGATATAAAAGATTGCTAGAACTATAAGTAAAACAAAAGTAAATAAATGGCAACAATATATTTTTGGTATTTTTGGTTTATGGATCTGAAATTATAATATGGAAAATAGACCCGGGGGCCATAGATTTCACCAGAGGCCTCTCTCATGAAGGAAAATAATATGGTGGGTGAACAAATTACTGTCGAGCAATTGATAGAAAAGTGAATAAATATGAAGATATCCAAGGCAATGATTATGCATATAGGCATCACGTCCGTGTCGAGTAGACCAAAACAATTTTGCATCTACTATTATTACTCCACACATCGACCGACTCCTGCGTGCATCTAGAGTATTAAGTTCATGAAGAACAAAGTAACGCATTAGGTAAGATGACATGATGTAGAGGGATAAACTCAAGCAATATGATGAAAACTCCATCTTTTTATCCTCGATGGCAACAACCCAATATGTGCCTCGCTACCCCTACTTTGTCACTAGGTGAGCAAACCGCAAGGTTGAACCCAAAACTAAGCACTTCTCCCATTGCAAAAATTACCAATCTAGTTGGCCAAACCATACCAATAACTCGAAGAGACTTGCTAAGATATGAAATAATGCATATAAGAATTCAGAGAAGATTGAAATAATATTAATAGATAATCTTAACATAAACCCAGAATTCATCGGATCTCGACAAACACACCGCAAAAGAGTATTACATCGGATAGATCTCCATGAAGATCATGAAGAACATGGTATTGAAGAACAAAGAGAGAGAAGAAGCCATCTAGCTACTAGCTATGGACCCATAGGTCTGTGGTGAACTACTCACGCATCATCGGAGGGGCAATGGAGTTGATGTCGATGCTCTCCGTGATCGATTGCCCCTCCGGTAGATTACCGAAAAAGGCTCCTAGATTGGATCCCACGGGAATAGAGGCTCCCAGCGTCGGAAAAGTATTTTTTGGTGTCGTTTGGTATTGGGCGAATATTTGGGAATTTATAGGACGAAGATTAGGGTTAGGAGGCCTACAGGGGGCCCACAAGCTAGCCCCCCTAGGGCGCGCCCTGCATGCTTGTCGTCTCCCGGCAGGTCTCCTGCCCCCGCAGGTTTCTTCTGGTCCAAGAAAAATCATTCCGGGGATTTTATTCCGTTTGGACTCCGTTTAATATTCCTTATCTACAATACTCAAAAACATGGAAAAACAGAAACTGGTACTAGGCTCGAGGTTAATAGGTTTGTCCCAAAAATAATATAAAATAGCATATTAATGCATATAAAACATCCAAGACACATAATATAATAGCATCGAACAATCAAAAATTATAGATACGTTGGAGACGTATGAGCAGCCGAAGAAGGATATGGCAACGAGTGGCCGGCTCAAAACAAAAGCTACCCACATCGGCGCCTGCTACCCCAGTTCGATGACGAGGCCCCAAAACTCGTGTCCCCCAGGGGCACACAGTACGACAAGACGAATCTTCCACCTCGAGGGTGCGACAAAGCGGCCAGAGAAGACAAGTATAGACCCGAGCCTCCCCGCGGGAAAGGAAACGAGCATGCGTAGCCCAAGGGCAAACACGACCTCCTTCACGATCTAGACAACAGAACAGGTCCTAACAGATCCATTTAGGTATCCAGAAGGCACTCTCCCACTCGATGGGATGGAGGCCAACATCGGTGCACCTACAACTACAGAGATCGGGAATCATACCGGGCACAACCAATAGTTGATCTCCGGCACCGTATAGCCCGGTTCAGAGGTGTCGCTCACCCATTGTGCTTCACATATGAGGTCATGCACCACCAATTCTAGGAAGGGTTTAAACCCCTAAACATAGATCAATACGACGGGACTAGAGACCCCACCGTGTGGATAGAAGACTTACTTATCCACATCCATATGGCCAAAGGAGACGACCTCCACGCCATCAAGTACCTGCCCCTAAATCTAAAAGGGCAAGCACGACACTGGCTAAACAGCTTACCAGAAGAATCTATCGGAAGTTGGGAAGAGCTCCAGAAAGCCTTCTTGTCTAATTTTTCAGGGAACCTATGCCCGACCCCCGGACTCCTCCGATTTCAGCAACGTCATCCAAAAGGTGGATGAGTCATCCACAGAATTCTGGAATAGGTTCTCACCAAGAAGAACCAGATAGTGGACTACCCGGATGCCGAAGTAATAGCCTCATTCAGGCATAACATTCGAGACACATGGCTGGCTCGCCAGCTTAGCCAGGACAGACCAAGAACAATGTATGCTCTCACTTTCCTCATGACCCGCTTTTGCACAGGAGATGACAATTGTCTAGCTCGGCGCAACCATAATGCGGGCGACTCGGGAACTTCTAAAGTTTGGGATGGGAACCGGAAGCCACGGTGAAACAAAAGCAAATGTCATCATCATAGCGGTGACGCCGATCACACGGCTGTCAATGCCGGCTTCTGCAGTTCAAAATCTGGACAGCGGAAGAAGCCCATCAAAGGGAACAGGGATGGGCCAACTCCATTAGATAAAATTATGGAGAGGCCATGCTAGATCCACAACACCCAAAACAAGCCTGCCACCCACACCAACCGCAACTGTTGGGTGTTTAAGCAAGCCGGCAAGCTAGCAGCCAAAGAACAAAGCAATAGACAGCGAAGCAAGGACGATGAAAAGCCCTGCTGTCTGAACATTGGGGGCCAGAAACAGTTCCCCCAGAAGTGAAATCCGTGAACATGATATATGTCACTCACATACCAAAGAAGGAAAGGAAGCAAGTCCTTCAGGAGGTCTACGCCGTAAATCCCACAGTCTCGAAAATTAACCCATGGTCGGCTTGCCCGTTTCCTTCGATTGTAGAGATCACCCGACCAACATCCATCACGGAGGGTCGGCCGCCCTTGTCCTAGATCCCATCATAGATGGGTATCACCTCACTAGAGTCCTTATGGACGGAGGAAGTAGCCTTAATCTGATTTACGCAGATACAATGAAAAAGATGGGCATAGACCCATCATGAATCAAACCCAGCAACACTACCTTTAAAGGAGTGATCCCACGTGTCGAAGCCCGCTTTATGGGCAAGGTAGCACTAGAGGTTGTGTTCGGCTTACCCGACAATTTCCGCAGCAAAGACTTAATCTTTGATATCGTCCCTTTCCACAGCAAGCACCACACTCTACTTGGCTGCACACCATTCGCCCGCTTCAATGTTTTACCACATTACGCTTACCTAAATCTCAAGATGCCTAGACCCAGATATGTTATCACCATCAAATGCAATACGGGGTGATCTCTCCAGACTAAGGAACACACAACGACCTTAGTAGATAAATGCCAATACAACTCCAAAGCATCAAGCAACAAGCCGGCCATCGAGGCGAGGCAAGAAGGAAAGCGAGCCCGAGCTCAACCAGAACCCCCCGAAAGCGTCTCCGGCCCAACACAAATAGGGATACGCTCCCCACGGCACCGCCCGATCACCCGTCAGGTATGTCCCTCAAGATACCATGCGCAGCTGTGGGGATCCACACCCATGGAGCATATGTTCGGCTCAATTGAACTATGGATCACAAGTCTTTACACATAAGCACAAGATGTCATTAAGGATCTCTCGAGCGTCAAGCTCACTGTAGCACGACAGCGTTTGAAGACCCCCTATTCAAGGTCTGCCTGCTGACAACAAAACAACCTTTGTAGGATACTACCGCTCCTCCCTAAGAAGCATAGGAGAAACCGCGTAGGTGGAAGCACGACCAACGTCAAGTGGCACATGATAAGCCATGGAGAAAAGGTCACCTTGAAATATATCGACCCGAATAATAGTTCCTTGTAACAGTTGCCTCGGTGCCCTAAATTATAATAAATATTATTCATATACCTTTTTTTACAACATCTTTCCATTTATATGCATTTTTGCTCATCGGCGTCGAAGGGTAGATTTGTTTAATAAGTATCGAGTGCCATCGGTTAATTGACCGGGGGCTTGGATAAATACCACCCCGAGAACCATCTCGTCACTACCTTTTTTTAGTGTTTGGTTTCTTAAATATTGCTTTATATGCATCAATTTCGAATTATGTCTTGGGTCAATTGTTGGTTTGCCCCGCTCCTGTGCTTACCCCCTTATCTTCCGCTAGTTCAGCTAAAGGAGTAAAGGGAGGACCATTGCGATTGTATTCCCAGCTGACCTGGCTAAAAATACCTCAGTGGAGAAAGCCGAAAATTGATTGTCATAAAAAGCGAGAACCGGTCTGCAATTCAAGTTAAAAACAAAGGACCCATGGAGGATTTGCTCCCTATTATAGAGGTTTATACCTTTACTAACCTAGTCGTAACCATTTGAAAAATTAGGTTCATCCGACAACCACAAAAAACTGGGGGCCAGCCTTGGTATTCAATCTCCTATGGCTAAGTGAAAGCACTAAAGTCGAATAATCCGTTTTCCTCATTTCCTTCATTCACTACTGCCTTCGAGCACCGTTACATCGGCTAAGGGTCACAGTGCGAAGGTCAAAACACCCTTTCTAGCCACTACATGGGGGCTGAAGTCGACGACTAGAAACTTACAAATTAAAGGGCCAAAAGAGGAGTCAAAAAACAATTCTAAGTGCATTTACATCGGACGATTTTTCATAGTAAAAGATTATTCCAAGGCACGATACAACATCCTTACTCATAAATTACATCTTTAGGGCATTGGGTTTCCATCACCTGAGCACCCTCCATCGCGACAAAGAAATAGAGCTCTGGCCGCCTATGCTCTTTTCCAAGGGGCGAAATGCGCGGATGCCATTGTCAGGGGCTTCACTCCTAGCCAATGCATCATTATCATCGCAAAGGCCATCCGATCTCCCTCTATAGAGACAGAGTGCTTCAAGACTTTGAGACGAGGCGCGACGTCATACAATTTCTTCACTAAGCCGAAGTAGCTACCCGGTAGAGGCTAAGTAAGCCATAGCCGGACGCAGAGGTCCTTCATGGCCGACTGTGCCATCTTGTGCATCTCCATAAGCTGCTTCATTTGATTGACAAGAAGGGGTTTGGATTCGGGAGCTTCAAACTACACCCAGAAAAGCCTCTGCTAGGTGCCCCGTCGTGGACCGCGTAGTGCTTGGCCGCGTCTGCCGCACTCCACGGGAGGTCCGTAAAGGCTCGTGGGGAACACCATAGCCATATAAGAAAGGCAAATCTGTTTCCACCAAAGGCACTTTGCGGTAAGTATGGCTTACCATCCGCAATCTTCTTGACCTGGCGCACTTCTCCCTTGAAGAAGCGCCTCTCCACCCACTCAAATTTAAGCATGGAGGACAGCTTGGAGAGCTCGGATGCCTGTTCCTCGAACTTTTGCTCTAAGGCCTCATTCTATGCAGTCGCATCCTGTAGCTCTTGCTACACTTCGGCCACTCTAGCCTAGTACATGTCGCTCTCAATCTTCAGGAAGTCCAGCTAAGTGGTAGTTTTCTCTACCACCATCTTCCGAGCAGCGGCCACCTGCTTGGCCTTCTCCAATTCAGCCCGGAGTTTCTCTAACTCGAGGTCCATGGCTGCTAACATAATCGGAATCATGATGTCATGTATAAACGCTATACAAAACAAAATCATCCACGTACTATAAAATTATCACTGGCATGCGTTAGCTTACCTTGCTTCTCATCTAGTCGATTATTAAAGCGGCTAAGCTCCTCACCAAAAACTTGGAGTTTCTGGTTGAGCTCGGCCAGTTCTAGGGCGTTGGTAGCCACAACCGAGGACAAGGCTTGCAACAATCAGATAAGTTTTTATAAGCTTCCATGTCAACGACAGTTGGTTATTTGGCCAAACAACCATACCGAGCTATAATAGTTCATGGGTCCCCCGAAACGATTTTGCCCAAAGTTGGTAAATTGTCTCGAGCCACGGGCAATCTTATCAACTCACCCATGGATCTGGTGGGGGCTATCATACCTATAAGGCATATAAAAACATTATAAATAAAAATAAACACTAATTGTTTTACCTCGAAGTATGTCAGCAAACTACTGAAGGCTCCCTTTAGTCCGCTATCAATAGACTAATTGCTTTGAAGAATCACACCCGTATGGGTGCGATGTTCATGAGTGATGGACGCACCAGTTAGTGCCTCCGCCATCCTTGTGGGCCATTCGAGTGCAGCCTGTCTCAACACAGGCGGCGTTGAAGGCAACGGTGAAGACGTCGGGGGAGGAGAACTCCTTGGAGCTATATCCAGAATAAGTTCGGACGAGCCCAAGTCCCCTTTTTCCCTCATTAAGGGGGATCAACTTCCTGGGTTTCGGTGACCGTGGCATGAACCTCGGTGGGGACCTGTGAGTCTTCGGTGACCGAGGCACGAACTTCGGCCGGGGCCTCCAAATCTTCGGCGGCCGCAGGGTCTACTTCGGCCATCAGCACCTCATCCCGCATGTTTGGAGGGGCATGGCGGGACATCACCTCTGCAGGCTCGTTTGACAGATGGAGAGTAGTGTGGGATGCATTCCCGTTCTTTGCCAGTTCGGCTAGTAGCTAACCCCCCCCCCAAGACTTGATCCGTAGGAAAATCTCAGGCAGGGATGCATTAGAAAAAAGAGCATGTACGGTTAACAAATAAAGCTCAACATAATTCATCAAATACAAGTCGGATTCTGTACATTTGGGTCAGGGCTTGATCGCGGGGGTCCTCCTCGGAACCCTCTCAAAGGCCTGGAAGTCTTCTTCGAAATCCGGGCTATCGTCAGGAAGAACTAGCTTGCCTCTACAAGGTTTCTTTGGGGCCTGGGGAGGCAAGCCCTCCTTGGCGTCCTGCGGCGCTGACCTTTTTCTGGTTTGGAGGGAATATTCCCCCCTCCACCCTCCTATTCCTCCTTCTCATAGACGGAAGAGGCATGGGTCTCTCCGGACTTCGTACATGGAGGACCCCTTGAACGGGGAGCCTCGCAGGTCTCGTTCTTCTTCTCCTCCTTTTTATCTGGCGCCATGTACGGCGCCACCACCAGCATTGCGGTTTGCAATTGTGACCTAGGATCCTCGCGCATGGGGTTGGGCCATCTATTCTCTTAGCCCTTTTCATCCAGCCCCGTGGAGATGATGGGGGACAAAAATGAGATCAGTGGTAAAGTGAAAAGTTGTAATAACAAGAGGATTGGTCATACCTCCAAAGGGGGTTTAGGGACGTCCAAGCCGACGTCTTCTTACTTGACTGGCCACTCTTGTTGGGGTTTAAATAACACCTTCCACAACTTCTCAAGGGTGATGTGGTAGAACTATTTTACAACACCGGGGTCACCGGGCTTGTGGGACCATATTGGAGTATCCTGACGCTGGCAGGGAAGGATGCGGCGATGGAGCATAACTTGCACCACGTCGGTCAGATCGACGTTTTTGCTTCCCCATCTACTCAACGCGCTTTTAGGGCTAACCCCCAATCGAGGCCCCTTTTCACCAAGGTGGTTAGCCTGTCAGGGGGTCCTGGTCTAAACTCGGCGGGAGCCAGCCAGCTTGCTTCCGGAGGCTTGGTGATATAGAACCATTCCTTCTGCCATGCTTTGATGGTGTCGATGAAGGTGCCTTCCGACCATTCTACTCGGGGAAGCTTGTTGATCATTTCTCTGCCACAGTAAGCGTGTTGGCCGCTAACTGGTTTTGACTTGACATTGAAGGTCTTAAGCCATAAATAGAAGTGTGGGTGAACCCGTAGGAAGGCCTCGCACACGATGATAAAAGAGGAAATGTGCATGAAGGAGTTTGGGGGAAGATCATGAAAATCTAACCCGTAGTAGAACATTAGACCCACGACGAATGGGTGGAGTGGGAAACCAAGTCCCTGTACGAAGTGGGGAACGAACACCAATCTTTCAATTGGCCTTGGGGTGGTCACCACCTAACCTTCTCTAGCGCACGGTGAGAGATATCCGATGATAGATAGTTGACCTCCTTGAGCTCCTCGATGTCCTTGTCAGATATGCACGAGACCTTCCGTTTGTCGTGGGAACCTGATCCGGCCATGGGTGGGATTGGGGGAGGATGGAGGGAGAGGACAAAAAGAAAAACAAATCTAAGATCTTGGAAGCCAGGATGGCAGAAGGTCGAGCCGGGAATGCGTGTGGCTACTCTGTTCTTTTTTTCTTTTTATGGGGAGCACTGGGCTAAGGTGTAACAACTAAAATGCGACCCTTTCCTTATCTGGGGGCGAGGCCTCAAAAGGGGAAAGAGATGCATCTATGTGTTTCGCAAACAAGATAATCATAGCAATATAAATAACTAAAAGAGTGACAAGTAGGGCATACACTTTCCATCTGTTAAATTACATAGTCATACAGTCATACATTATTCAAAACATGGTATGGTCCGTCTACGGACAAGATAAAAGGAAAAAGCTATGATATCCCGCATGCTAGGCCCACGATCACCATTAGGGCCTCTAGTCCTCATTGAACTCCCACTTCAACTAGTTGTTGTCGGGAACTCCTGCATCTGGGGTACCTATACATGTGGGTGTTTGTAGTAAACCGTTAGCCACGAGGACTCAACTGTCTCATGGCCTTGGTATCGAGTCTAACTAAGTTTAATGGGTGAGATAGGTTAAGTGTTTGAGTTTGCTACATCCTAAGCATATATGGTGGCTATCTTACGATAAACAAAATTAACATATGGTGGACTACGTAAGAGGGTCGAAGACTAGGTTGATCACTAAGTGATCCTGAACACCTACTTACGTCATTCATAACCCCACCGTGTTATCGGTCAGAGAAGGAGCTCTGAAAGAGACAGTCACGGTTACACACTCAGTTGGCAAGTTTTATTAGAATTACATTAAGTTGTCTAGAACCGGATATTAACAAAATATCCATGTTTGCCACATAATCGCGGTCACGGCTTTCCGAAAGTTTAAACCCTGCAGGGGTGCTCCAACTAGTCCATCAAAAATCACCACAGGCCGCAAAATAATCCTCTACCACGAAACTCATGATCTAGTCAGGTTCCTTAGAGGAAAACCTCATCTCTGGGAAGACCCAAAGTCTCACCAGAATTCCAATGCGCAAGATATATCGCTAAGGTAAGACAAGTCGGACAAGACCTCCCGACGTGTCGATGATCCCGATAGGAGTCGCGTATCTCGTTCTCAGGACACGATGGATGAGCACTACATAAAGTGGCCGCATAGACATCCCCCGAGCTGCCCCGGGTGGCCCCGCAAGTGGCTCTGGTTTGTACCAACGCTCATGAGGAGCACTGGCCCGGGGGGTTGATTAGATTCCTCGGGGTAGCTATTCCCTATGCATTTTTATCGTTAAGTTATTAGCAAATTAACACCAAATTCGGGTCCTGCCAGACAAGTCTTAACACTTTACAATTTATCGAGGGGGTACCCATAACAACCCCGAACGTGTTAGGAGCGCTCAGTATGGAATAAAACACCGATAGCCGAAACTAAGGCGGCAACAACGGAACAAATCACCCGACAAAAGGCTAGGCCTTCCGTTATTTACCAAGTATATAGGTGCATTAATTAAATAGCAATTGAATATGATGATATCAAATTGCTCATGTTATTACATGGACCAGCTCGCACATGCAACTAGCAACTCTAACAATTAGTGGTTGAGCAAGCCTTACTTAGGCAAACAATATTTGCTAGGAGGGGAGGTGTTTGAGGTTTCATGGCAATGTTTGATGGCCTATATATCATGTGGTAGGCAACGGAGATGTAACGAAGGAACGTAACACTAAGCAAAACAAAGCTAGAAACGGTGTCAAGGTCACGATCATCTTGCCTGTGATTTCTTCAGACTAGAACTGATCTTGTTCTTCCTGCGCGAAATCTCCGGACTCCTTGAACTCGTTTCCAGCCCCGGTAACTACCCAAAAGAAACAAACATCTAATGAACAACAGCAACAAATGATGCAACATACGATGATGCATGTATGCACTGCTCCAAACAAGCACATAAAATAGGGGCCTTTCTATGGGAATGGTCAGAATTAGAAACCAACAACACCCACTCACATGCACAAGATCACAACCACACATCACCACAT
This sequence comes from Hordeum vulgare subsp. vulgare, assembly GCF_904849725.1. Lineage (NCBI taxonomy): Eukaryota > Viridiplantae > Streptophyta > Magnoliopsida > Poales > Poaceae > Hordeum > Hordeum vulgare. Next base: position 260,950,436 of record NC_058519.1, on the reverse strand, counting down.
GATCATCAAGGTGACACAACACACAAGATCAAACAACCAAGGCAAAAGAAAAACGAAATAAGATATGCATGAAGCATGAGATGCACATGAAATGACAATGCCACAAGCCTCACATTCATACCATTACCTCAACATACTTGCCAAACAAGGAAAGGATTACAAAAGGGGAAGGAAAAGCACTTGGGCTGCTACAACTCTCCCACACTACAAGATGATCTCGACCCAAGATCTAGGACTAGAAGAACTTCGGAAATTCGGAACGGAGGTGGTCCTCGCGCTCCCAAGTGGCTTCTTTGACTGAGTGATGTGGCCATTGCACTTTGAGGAACTTGATTGACTTATTGCGGGTCTTGCGCTCAGTATCCTCAAGTATTGCTATTGGATGCTCATGGTAGGATAGGTCGGGCTGGAGGTCGATATCCTAGATATCAATTGTGCGCTCGCGAGTCTTGAAGCATCTCCGGAGCTGAGAGACGTGAAACACATCATGCACATTTGAGAAGTTGGATGGAAGCTCTAGCTGATATGCAAGATTGCCTCTCTTGCCAACAATTCTGGAATGACCAACAAAATGAGGAGCAAGCTTCCCTTTAATGCTGAAGCAATGAGTGCCCTTCATGGGAGACACTTTGAGATACATAAAATCATCGAGCGGAAAAGTCATGTCACGATGCTTGCTATCGTAGTAGCTCTTCTGATGGGACTGCAATGCTTTGAGATTATCCCGAATGACACGGCACATTTCTTCTGCTTCAGCAATCATGTCATTCCCAAGAATCTGATGCTCACAAATCTCTGACCAATTGAGCGGGGTACGACACTTTCTGCCATATAGAATCTCAAATGGAGCCTTTCCTGAGCTTGCCTGAAAGTTGTTGTTGTATGAGAACTCGGCAAATGGTAGGAAATCTTCCCACTTCATGCCAAAAGAAATCACACAGGCTCTAAGCATATCTTCAAGGATCTGATTGACTCTCTCAAGTTGCTCACTTGTCTGAGGATGGAAAGATGTACTGAATCGAATCTTAGTACCCATCGCAGACTAAAATGAATCCCAGAACTTGGAAGTAAAGATGCTTCCACGATCTGAAGAAACGAGCATAGGAACGCCGTGCAACGAGACTATCCTTGATGTATACAACTCTGCCAGCTAAGCTGCCGAGATAGACTCTTTGATCGGTAGGAAATGAGGAACCTTGGTCAACTTGTCGATGGCGACGAAGATGTCATCGTTGCCTTTCTTGGACTTCGGAAATCCAGTGACAAAATCCATCTCAACATGATCGAATTTCCACTCGGGTATACGCAAGGGATGCAGAAGACCTGCTGGATGTTGATGCTCCACCTTCACTCTGCAACACACATCACACTCGTTCACGAACTAAGCAATCTCACGTTTCATGCGAGTCCAGCAGAAGGTCTGCTTCAGATCCTGATACATTTTGGAACTTCCTGGATGTATCGAGAGAAGGGAATTATGGGCTTCATCCATGATAACCTTCCTGAGCTCCCCTTTCATAACAACGAGGCGGTCCTTGAAGAACAAGGCATTCCTGTCATCAACACGGAAGCACTTATATTTGGGAATGCTCTTTGCCAAGCCAATCTTAACTTTCTTCCCATAGCATCAAGAAGTTGAGCTTGTCGGACTTGGTCTTCCAAGGTAGGAGAAATCTGGAGATTAGCAAGAAATCCCTGAGGTACTAACTGAAGGTTGAGCTTCCTGAAAGATTCACAGAGATCAGGCTGGAGAGGCTTCAGAATGAGACTGTTGCAGTAAGCCTTTCTGCTTAAAGCATCTGCAATGAAATTAGCTTTGCCTGGAGTGTAGTCAACGCTCGGATTATTATCTTGGATCATTTCCACCCAACGAGTTTGCCGAAGATTGAGACTAGGCTGGGTGAAGATGTATTTGAGACTCTTGTGATCGGTGTAGCACTACTGGAATTCCAATATTTGCCGTCCGCCAAAGCTTTGCCGTCAGCCAGCGGACGGCGAAGAACCTCTTTACCGTGTGTTGGCAAAAAAGAGACGGTAAAGAGGGGGCTGATGGCAAAATAAATATTTGCCATCAGCCACCTCTTTGCCGTCTGCTGACAGACGGCAAAGGTAGGGATGGCCGACGGCAAAGCTGTCCCACCCCACCCCTCCTCTCTCCCCATCCCACCCCGGCCCCACCCACCCCTTTGCCGTCTGCCTAAGTAGCTTTGCCGTCCGTGGCGGACGGCAAAGGGGATCAGCTCCAGACGACAAAGTAGATGGCCCCCCGAATAGTTAACGGTCGCCGCGCGCCTCCCTCTCTCCTCTCTCCCACGCGCTCTCTCTCTCTCCCACGCACGCCCTGCGCCCCCTCCTGCGGGCCTCCTCCTCCTCCCTGCGCCCCCACCGCCGCCGACGCCCCACCGCTGCCGCCGCCGCACTGCCGCCGCCTCCCCCCCACCTCCCCACCTACACACCCCACCGCCGCCCTGCGCCCCCCCTCCTGCGGCCCTCCTCCTCCTCGGTGAGTCCTTTTTTCCTTTTTTCGTTTAATTCATTAATTAGGTTAGTTAGGTTAGTTGTTAATTACCTATTGTTAGTTAGGTTAGTTAGGTTAGTTGTTAGTGGTTACGTACTGGTAATTAGGTTAGTTAGGTTACTTGTTAGTTGTTAGTGGTAATTAGGTTAGTTGTTAGTGGTATTACCCCTCGAGCTAGGTTAGTTGTTAGGTTAGTTGTTAATTACCTACTGTGTGTTAGGTTAGTTGTTAGGTTTGTAGTTGACCGTGTAGAGCCCTCCGGTCGCCGCCTATGCTTGCACTGGCCACAACGTTGAGGATATTACAACAGCTCGCAATAGTAGTTTTCGCACCGACACGACATCTCGACGACACCCCTGACACCCGTCACGATGCCCCGAAACCCCGACACGACGCCCCGACACGACATCTCGACGACACCCCTGACACCCGACACGATGCCCCGAAACCCCGACACGACGCCCCGACGACACCCCGGCATGAAATATTTTTTGATGGAACCTGGAAAGTTTTATAAAGTAGTATAGGTAACCTGGAAAGTTTTATAGGTAACCTAGAAAGTTTTATAGGTAACCTAGAAAGTTTTATAGGTAACCTCGACCCCCGACCCCCGACCCCCGACAACACTCACCCTCGACCCCCGACCCCCTACCCCGACCCCCGACGCCTGCGCCGTGGTGGCCGGTAGCGACTGTTGGGGCAGCCCCCCCTGCGGCGCGGTGGTGGCCGGCCACACCGACCAGGGAGTGCCCACGGCGTGGTAGTGCTGCAGCAGCAGCTGCGGCGGCAGTGGCGGCGCCCCTCCGTGGAGTGGCTGGAAGGCCGGGGTGGCCCACGGCAGCGACGGCGGCCCGTAGGTAGTGGGGGCGACGCTCGGCGGCGGGGGTTGGGTCCCAGCGGGGCGGTGGTGGTGGTTTGCGGCAGTGGGGCGGTGGTGGTGTTGAGATGGCGCCGTCGCGGCTAGGGTTAGGTGTGGCGGAGGCTAGGGTTCCGGCTCCTTGGAGAGCCGGGCAACAGAAGATAATATCTATATATTTTAATATTTATTATTCATGTACATATTATTATTCATGTCAGTCATTCAATTTTTTTATGTTGTACTAATTTCTTTTAATCTTTATCATGGCAGGTGTTGAAAGATGGTGGGCGCGGGTCCAGAGCGCTCGACGGGTTCTTCCCAGGCGCCCCGCACGAGGGGTGGTACTTCCCTTCCACCCCTATCTCTCCGTAGAGCCTTGGCAGACAGTCTTTCGACACCAGCCGGGGGTTCTTCTTCGTCGGCGGCATTGCCCGCTGGTAGAGGTGCTGGTCGGGTAGGGAAGAAGGGGAAGGGTACAGGGAGAGGTGGTGGCCGCGGAAGATCCAGGAGGACTGTTGAGCCGTCCTCGCCACCACCACCAGCTCATTCACCCGAGCATAGGACTAGTATGGTCGACCCGTTTGCGGAGGAGGCTACGGGGACTCCGGTCCAGGAGCCTGGTGTTCACGGGCATTCGTCCCATGAGACTCCGGCCCAGGAGCAGCCTCGGGTCGAGGTGCATTCGGCCCAGGAGCAGCCGGAGGAGACTACGGTTCCGGAGGCTTCACCCGACGTGGAGAGGTCCGGATGGGAGCCTTGGCCGGATCGTACCGAGTTGCCGGATTGGACCGAGGGTCCGGGTGGCTCAGGGTGCGGGGATGGCGGGGATGAGCTTACGGATAGCGAGGGCGATGTGCAGGTGGACGGGGCCCTGGCTACCGTGTACAAGCGTGGTAGTACACGTCTCCCGGTCGCCCCGGCTACCCGCGAGCAGAGGCCGGTGATAAAACCTGAAGGAGATAAGTAAGTACATTTACCCTTTTTTTAGCTTTTGCCTTCAAGTTTGTTCAAATATCTAATGCGCTGACCTTATCATACTGCAGGGGATGGGTACACCCTCTTGGAGTCCGCGGGCCAAACTCCGTCCTTGGTGTGCTTTGCCGGAAAAATTTCCCGGGGTTTGTCACGTTGCCTGGTGAGGGTCAGGTTCCTACACTAGGATTTACCTGGGAGCACTACCAGGCTGCGCAGGCCCCGCCGGAGGAGATTATAGATGGTGTCTTGTGCCACACGAGGGCCGAGATGGTGATCAGGAGCTTTTGGGTAAATTATCCTTTTACAGAATGTAAAATTAAGCATATACCTCATTATTGTACTAATCTGTGTTTTCACGTTTGATTGCAGACCTTCTATTGGTGTGAGGATGGATCTGAGGAGGCGGCGGCCAGGGTTCTCGAGGTCGAGTGTAGGCGGTTACTACAGAACTTGCGCCACGAGGCTCGGCCGCAGGCTATTCGAGATTACTACGCCACGCGTGGTATTAAGAAGGAGAAGAAGGATTGCCGCGGAAAGTTTCTGAAGAAGGAGCAATACATGAAGGTAATTACCTATTCTTAAGTCCTTCTACGTAGTTTTCTTGATTTCATTCATAGGCGTAGCGCTGAAAATTCTTTCTAATAACTTACAGGTGCCCCCGAGATGGTGTGCGGATAAGATGGATTGTTGGGAGGCGTTGGTTGATGAGTGGTGCACAGGCAGCTGGCGAGCCGTCCACGATAATGCGAAGGATCGGCGTAGCCAAATGGTTGGTGTGCCACACCATCAAGGCAGCGCCAACTTACTTCAGTTTGGACGAAACTGGGTATGTGATTTGCTTCATGATTCATGCAATTCATTCTTATGCTAATATTTTGTTCCTCTCTTTTAGGCGCATCACAATAAGACTAAGATGCCACACTTGTACGACGTTTATGGCATGGCCCATACTGCCTCGTACAAGAAGGCGAAGGCATTCTCTGAGTCTGACCTGGATGATCCCAGTAACTTCACCAACATATCATCCCACCAGAAGCTCGTGGCATACAGGGACGCGGGGAAGGCTACGAAAGGGGATGACTTTAACCCTAGACAGGAACCTTTGGATCCAGAGCTGGTGATGATATCTGGTGGCGGGAGGCCCCATGGCTCGATAGCCATTGGAGATGGGATAATACGTTATCCACTCACTCTTCTGGAGATCAAGGCACGCCAGTCGAGCAACTGTCCTGAGATAACGCGTCGTCCACGGCCAGTTGAACTTGCCATCGAGGTTAGTTGTACGGACTAAGAACACTTTCATCCATTTCATTATGTGTGTCACCATAGATCATTACTGTGTTAACGAGGAATGGTTTTTCAGGATGCTCTTCAGAAAGAGAGAGAAGCAAACCAGGATACTCTTGAGAAAGAGAGATTGGCAAGCCAGGCTGCTCTTGATGAGAGGGACCAGAGCACGGCACGATTGCTTGAGGAGGAGAGGGCCCGGAATGAGGCGGGTCAACGGGCCCTGTACGAGCTTTTTGTGGTATGTTTTTTTCACATTAGCCAAATCATGTGTGTAATGTCTGTTTCAATACTAACTAATATGACCCACTCTTCAGGGTCTGTGTGAGAAGAGCGGTCAAGTCCCTCCGCCGATGCCCGTCTTCTCTTCGATTGGCACGGTGAGTTTCATTATAAACTAGTATTAATAATTGAGTGTCATCATGCTAACTGAGACATTGCAAAATATCTTTTCTGCAGAATAACTCCCGAGCGGCATCGCACGACCCTTCTCCACGGCAACCGTCTCCAAACGAAGCCGGCGCGAGCAACCGTGGTGTTTCTCCTCCTTGATGACCACTACAGTAAGTTTCTCCTCCAAACTTAGCTTGTTTTCCTCTAAAATGAGATAATTAGCCAATTTAGCTCCAAGAAGACATAATTAGGTAATTTAGCTCAAAAAAGACATAATTTGGTAATTTAGCTCAAAAAAGACATAAAGAGGAGGAGGAGGAGGCCAAGGCCAATTTGGCGTCCCAGCCGCCAGAATGTCATCGTGAGGGCGTCGAAGTCCCGGATATGCCTGGCGCGTGGCATGCCAGGGCTTGGAATCGGTCGGCGTAGTCCTGGACCGTTGAGGTAAACGGTAAGCGGCTGAGGGGTTCAACTCTGCTATAACGGGCCTACCTAGGTGACGACGGAGTTCAACTCTGTTGGCTTCATGTCCTTGGGTCGTGGGTGGAAGTCGTTCACCCTTGCCCAGGATTTGCAGGAAGGGCACGTCCTCCGCTTAAAGTTTGATGGGGCAGCCTCGCTCTTCATGAAGGCCTTCGAGAGCACCAGCGACAGCAGCCCTTCCGGCACCGATGGCAGCGACAGCTCCTCCGTTGGCGGAGTGGGGGCGACAGCGACTCCGAAGGCTCCTCGGGCGCCCATGTCAAGGAGGAGGAGGGTTGTGACTAAGCGTGCGTGACACCAGCGTTGAGATTCCTGGCGGTAGTGCCTCGAGCCAGATATTCTTTATGGGTGGCCAACCCATGAGCCATCCCCCGAGTGTGACGCCCAAGGCAATATAACAAACATGGGTGGCCAACCCATGAGCCAGAGCTCGATCACTTAGATTCCTCGATGCTGCAAGGACAAGTCCCGACACAGATGTCGTGTCTAACCCCCACCACGGAACCATCCCACGGCAGTTGCGGGGGCACGCTAGCCCCCTGCAATGGTGAGACAACATAGCTTAAGTTTTAGACAAATGACACCATCTCAAGTGAAGGTTAATCGAGTATGTTACATATCCAGGAAACACCCACCTGGGGCGATGCAAAATACAGGGAATTTCTTGATTCGAACAACCATAAAAGTCACTTGAACGCCAGGCTGCCACGAGTGCGTGAGGCCGCTTGACGTCCCATGTCGTGGGGGTCTACCCCTCTGGTGGGGGACGGTTGGCACGTGAGGCTTCATGAGCCTACGGGGTCCCGACGCTTCACGAGGCGTGCATGGCCAACACACCTTGCAGCTTGTTGATCTCCTGTGCGGTGAACTCATGCGCCCTTGGCGCTTGGCTCCACAGTCCCAGCTCATGGGGCACATGCCAAGGTGCACCTCCACGGGGTCCCTGGGTGCTCCTCATCACACCGACCAAGCCATGAGGTTCTATGAGGGAGCTCCCAAGCCCGGCCTAACGAGAGCGCTTGGCGCGACCTCCTATACCAGAGGGAGGCGGGCGCTGACATGAGCCTGTGATACCAGCATTTGCAATGACACCCTTCCCCTTGTGGGTCGTGGTTGTGGTGGCAGGGCAGCGCTTCCCTAGGGCGCGTGCCGCGAGGCCACCCGCTCCGAGCATCTTCTTGAGGCAAACTTCCCTTCATTGTTGTGGAGACCACCTTCACACCCGACAATGCCAGCAATGCGGTTCCGGTGCCGGATGGTGTGCTCACTATGGGTAAACGGTAAACTTCCTATTGAACAGAAGTATCCAGCAGCGCCACGCCAAAGTGACTTCTGAAGTGCTATGGACGGGACGAAATCAGGCCTTACTCACCAAGTGGTGGTATAAGCTTCATTGCGGATGAAAACAAGTCCTTTTGTGCGGAGCTACAAAAGGAAGTTCAAGCTCAAGAAATCCTCTCAATAGGGATTGGGCAAGCAAGTTGTTTGTTTATTAGATCTTACACGGTTGTGAGACGGGACGTCAAGTCAACCAAGTACGTGTGTGTTCATAGTGTCCCCGGCATGTTAGGGAATATCCAGATTAGTCTTCAACTAGAGAAAGGATAGGAATATCCTTTGCTGAGTTTTCTTCTCCAACGGATGTAGCGGTAAAAGATTATATCATTTTCACGGTCTAGTTACGTCTTTCCTCTCCCTATCTAAAGAGCACTATTAACATAGACCCTCTCCTGACTCTCTATCATTTTCAGAAAGTAGAAGATCCGATCTCGTCTGTTGAATTGATCAGAAATATGGTCATATCTTCGTTATCCCAATAGTAAACCTTCTTACTTCTCTTCGCATATCGAAAGACGCAAAAGATCTATTATTAGCTTATATATAAGTTGTCGAAGGTCCGTAAAAGCCTTGATGAGGAGAAGATGATATTGGAGTTGGATGTTGCCGAGGTGCGTGACGATCACAAGATCAAGATGAATGCAATGCACTTGAAGATTAGAAACATTAGAAAATATGCCATAATAAGCTCCTCCTCTTTCTTCTTCTTCTCCTCCTCCTCCTCCTCCTTCTTCTTGATTTCTTCTTCTTCTCCTCTTCCTCCTCTTTCTTCTTCTTCTCCTCCTCTTTCTTCTTCTTCTTCTTCTACCATAATAAGCTCAAAATGAAAAGAAAGAAGAAGAAGAGATGAAGAAGAAGAGAAGAAGGAGAAGGAGGAGGAGGAGGAGGAGGAGGAGAAGGCCAAGGACCTTCTATCCTTCTCCTCCTCCTCTTTCTTCTCCTCTTTCATATTATCCTTGCTTTAATTAACCCAACAATGACATAGTTAGCCCATTTAGCTCCAAAATACCGTAATAAGCTCAAAATGGCATAAGAACCTTGGTTAGCTCATGAATATTATATACTTAGCTTCTTTTCCTCTAAAAGGACATAATTGGAATATTTAGCTCAAAAAAGACATAATTAGGTAATTTAGCTCCAACAAGAGGAGAAGAGGAGAAGAAATAGGCAAAATGAAAAGAAAGAAGAAGAAGAGATGAAGAAGAAGAGAAGACGGAGGAGGAGGAGGAGGAGGAGGAGGAGGAGAAGGGGAGGAGGAGGAGGAGAAGGAGGAGGAGGAGAAGGCCTATCCTTCTCCTCCTCCTCCTCCTCCTCCTCCTTCTTCTTCTTGATTTCTTCTTCTTCTCCTCTTCCTCCTCTTTCTTCTTCTTCTCCTCCTCCTGTTTCTCCTCCTCCCCCTCTTTCTTCTTCTTCTCTTCCTCCTCTTTCTTCTCCTCCTCTTTCTTCTTCTTCTCTTCCTCCTCTTTCTCCTCCTCCTCCTCTTTCTTCTTCTTCTCCTCCTCCTCTTTCTTCTTCTTCTTCTCCTCCTCTTTCTCCTCCTCCTCTTTCTTCTTCTCCTCTTCCTCCTCTTTCTTCTTCTTCTCCTCTTCCTCCTCTTTCTTCTTCTTCTTGATTTATTCTTCTTCTTCTAACATAATAAGCTCAAAATGAAAATAAAGAAGAAGAAGATACGAAGAAGAAGAGAAGAAGGAGGAGGAGGAGGAGGAGGAGGAGGAGGAGGAGGAGAAGGCCCCTGGCCTTCTCCTCCTCCTCCTCCTCCTCCTTCTTGATTTCTTCTTCTTCTCCTCTTCCTCCTCTTTCTTCTTCTTCTCCTCCTCTTTCTACTTCTTCTTCTACATAACAAGCTCAAAATGAAAAGAAAGAAGAAGAAGAGATGAAGAAGAAGAGAAGAAGGAGAAGGAGGAGGAGGAGGAGGAGGAGGAGGAGGAGGAGGAGAAGGCCAAGGCCCTTCTATCCTTCTCCTCCTCCTCTTTCTTCTCCTCTTTCATATTATCCTTGCTTGAATTAACCCAACAATGACATAGTTAGCCCATTTAGCTCCAAAATACCGTAATCAGCTCAAAATGGCATAAGAACCTTGGTTAGCTCATGAATATTATATACTTAGCTTCTTTTCCTCTAAAAGGACATAATTGGAATATTTAGCTCAAAAAAGACATAATTAGGTAATTTAGCTCCAACAAGAGGAGAAGAGGAGAAGAAATAGGCAAAATGAAAAGAAAGAAGAAGAAGAGATGAAGAATAAGAGAAGAAGAAGGAGGAGGAGGAGGAGGAGGAGGAGGAGAAGGGAGGAGGAGGAGGAGAAGGAGGAGGAGGAGAAGGCCTATCCTTCTCCTCCTCCTTCTTCTTCTTGATTTCTTCTTCTTCTCCTCTTCCCCCTCTTTCTTCTTCTTCTCCTCCTCCTCTTTCTCCTCCTCCCCCTCTTTCTTCTTCTTCTCTTCCTCCTCTTTCTTCTCCTCCTCTTTCTTCTTCTTCTCTTCCTCCTCTTTCTCCTCCTCCTCCTCTTTCTTCTTCTTCTCCTCCTCCTCTTTCTTCTTCTTCTTCTCCTCCTCTTTCTCCTCCTCCTCTTTCTTCTTCTCCTCTTCCTCCTATTTTTTCTTCTTCTCCTCTTCCTCCTCTTTCTTCTTCTTCTTGATTTCTTCTTCTTCTTCTAACATAATAAGCTCAAAATGAAAAGAAAGAAGAAGAAGATACGAAGAAGAAGAGAAGAAGGAGGAGGAGGAGGAGGAGGAGGAGGAGGAGGAGAAGGCCCCTGGCCTTCTCCTCCTCCTCCTCCTCCTCCTTCTTGATTTCTTCTTCTTCTCCTCTTCCTCCTCTTTCTTCTTATTCTCCTCCTCTTTCTACTTCTTCTTCTACATAATAAGCTCAAAATGAAAAGAAAGAAGAAGAAGAGATGAAGAAGAAGAGAAGAAGGAGAAGGAGGAGGAGGAGGAGGAGGAGGAGGAGGAGGAGGAGGAGAAGGCCAAGGCCCTTCTATCCTTCTCCTCCTCCTCTTTCTTCTCCTCTTTCATATTATCCTTGCTTTAATTAACCCAACAATGACATAGTTAGCCCATTTAGCTCCAAAATACCGTAATAAGCTCAAAATTGCATAAGAACCTTGGTTAGCTCATGAATATTATATACTTAGCTTCTTTTCCTCTAAAAGGACATAATTGGAATATTTAGCTCAAAAAGACATAATTAGGTAATTTAGCTCCAACAAGAGGAGAAGAGGAGAAGAAATAGGCAAAATGAAAAGAAAGAAGAAGAAGAGATGAAGAAGAAGAGAAGAAGGAGGAGGAGGAGGAGGAGGAGGAGGAGAAGGGAGGAGGAGGAGGAGAAGGAGGAGGAGGAGAAGGCCTATCCTTCTCCTCATCCTCCTTCTTCTTCTTGATTTCTTATTCTTCTCCTCTTCCTCCTCTTTCTTCTTCTTCTCCTCCTCCCTCTTTCTCCTCCTCCTCCTCTTTCTTCTTCTTCTCTTCCTCTTTCTTCTTCTTCTCTTCCTCCTCTTTCTCCTCCTCCTCCTCTTTCTTCTTATTCTTCTCCTCCTCTTTCTTCTTCTTCTTCTCCTCCTCTTTCTCCTCCTCCTCTTTCTCCTCCTCCTCTTTCTCCTCCTCCTCTTTCTTCTTCTCCTCTTCCTCCTCTTTCTTGTTCTTCTTGATTTCTTCTTCTTCTTCTACCATAATAAGCTCAAAATGAAAAGAAAGAAGAAGAAGACATGAAGAAGAAGATAAGAAGGAGGAGGAGGAGGAGGAGGAGAAGGCCCTTGGCCTCCTCCTCCTCCTCCTCCTCCTCCTCCGCCTCCTCCTTCTTCTTGATTTCTTCTTCTTCTCATCTTCCTCCTCTTTCTTCTTATTCTCCTCCTCTTTCTTCTTCTTCTTCTATTGAACAGAAGTATCCAGCAGCGCCACGCCAAAGTGACTTCTGAAGTGCTATGGACGGGACGAAATCAGGCCTTACTCACCAAGTGGTGGTATAAGCTTCATTGCGGATGAAAACAAGTCCTTTTGTGCGGAGCTACAAAAGGAAGTTCAAGCTCAAGAAATCCTCTCAATAGGGATTGGGCAAGCAAGTTGTTTGTTTATTAGATCTTACACGGTTGTGAGACGGGACGTCAAGTCAACCAAGTACGTGTGTGTTCATAGTGTCCCCGGCATGTTAGGGAATATCCAGATTAGTCTTCAACTAGAGAAAGGATAGGAATATCCTTTGCTGAGTTTTCTTCTCCAGCGGATGTAGCGGTAAAAGATTATATCATTTTCACGGTCTAGTTACGTCTTTCCTCTCCCTATCTAAAGAGCACTATTAACATAGACCCTCTCCTGACTCTCTATCATTTTCAGAAAGTAGAAGATCCGATCTCGTCTGTTGAATTGATCAGAAATATGGTCATATCTTCGTTATACCAATAGTAAACCTTCTTACTTCTCTTCGCATATCGAAAGACGCAAAAGATCTATTATTAGCTTATATATAAGTTGTCGAAGGTCCGTAAAAGCCTTGATGAGGAGAAGATGATATTGGAGTTGGATGTTGCCGAGGTGCGTGACGATCACAAGATCAAGATGAATGCAATGCACTTGAAGATTAGAAACATTAGAAAATATGCCATAATAAGCTCCTCCTCTTTCTTCTTCTTCTCCTCCTCCTCCTCCTCCTTCTTCTTGATTTCTTCTTCTTCTCCTCTTCCTCCTCTTTCTTCTTCTTCTCCTCCTCTTTCTTCTTCTTCTTCTTCTACCATAATAAGCTCAAAATGAAAAGAAAGAAGAAGAAGAGATGAAGAAGAAGAGAATAAGGAGAAGGAGGAGGAGGAGGAGGAGGAGGAGGAGAAGGCCAAGGACCTTCTATCCTTCTCCTCCTCCTCTTTCTTCTCCTCTTTCATATTATCCTTGCTTTAATTAACCCAACAATGACATAGTTAGCCCATTTAGCTCCAAAATACCGTAATAAGCTCAAAATGGCATAAGAACCTTGGTTAGCTCATGAATATTATATACTTAGCTTCTTTTCCTCTAAAAGGACATAATTGGAATATTTAGCTCAAAAAAGACATAATTAGGTAATTTAGCTCCAACAAGAGGAGAAGAGGAGAAGAAATAGGCAAAATGAAAAGAAAGAAGAAGAAGAGATGAAGAAGAAGAGAAGACGGAGGAGGAGGAGGAGGAGGAGGAGGAGGAGAAGGGAGGAGGGAGGAGGAGAAGGAGGAGGAGGAGAAGGCCTATCCTTCTCCTCCTCCTCCTCCTCCTCCTTCTTCTTCTTGATTTCTTCTTCTTCTCCTCTTCCTCCTCTTTCTTCTTCTTCTCCTCCTCCTGTTTCTCCTCCTCCCCCTCTTTCTTCTTCTTCTCTTCCTCCTCTTTCTTCTCCTCCTCTTTCTTCTTCTTCTCTTCCTCCTCTTTCTCCTCCTCCTCCTCTTTCTTCTTCTTCTCCTCCTCCTCTTTCTTCTTCTTCTTCTCCTCCTCTTTCTCCTCCTCCTCTTTCTTCTTCTCCTCTTCCTCCTCTTTCTTCTTCTTCTCCTCTTCCTCCTCTTTCTTCTTCTTCTTGATTTCTTCTTCTTCTTCTTCTACCATAATAAGCTCAAAATTAAAAGAAAGAAGAAGAAGATATGAAGAAGAAGAGAAGAAGAAGGAGGAGGAGGAGGAGGAGGAGGAGGAGAAGGCCCCTGGCCTTCTCCTCCTCCTCCTCCTCCTCCTCCTCCTCCTCCTCCTTCTTCTTGATTTCTTCTTCTTCTCCTCTTCCTCCTCTTTCTTCTTCTTCTCCTCCTCTTTCTTCTTCTTCTTCTTCTTCTACATAATAAGCTCAAAATGAAAAGAAAGAAGAAGAAGATATGAAGAAGAAGAGAAGAAGGAGAAGGAGGAGGAGGAGGAGGAGAAGGCCAAGGACCTTCTATCCTTCTCCTCCTCCTCTTTCTTCTCCTCTTTCATATTATCCTTGCTTTAATTAACCCAACAATGACATAGTTAGCCCATTTAGCTCCAAAATACCGTAATAAGCTCAAAATGGCATAAGAACCTTGGTTAGCTCATGAATATTATATACTTAGCTTCTTTTCCTCTAAAAGGACATAATTGGAATATTTAGCTCAAAAAAGACATAACTAGGTAATTTAGCTCCAACAAGAGGAGAAGAGGAGAAGAAATAGGCAAAATGAAAAGAAAGAAGAAGAAGAAGAGAAGAAGGAGGAGGAGGAGGAGGAGGAGAAGGGAGGAGGAGGAGGAGAAGGAGGAGGAGGAGAAGGCCTATCCTTCTCCTCCTCCTCCTCCTCCTCCTTCTTCTTCTTGATTTCTTCTTCTTCTCCTCTTCCTCCCCTTTCTTCTTCTTCTCCTCCTCCTCTTTCTCCTCCTCCCCCTCTTTCTTCTTCTTCTCTTCCTCCTCTTTCTTCTCCTCCTCTTTCTTCTTCTTCTCTTCCTCCTCTTTCTCCTCCTCCTCCTCTTTCTTCTTCTTCTCCTCCTCCTCTTTATTCTTCTTCTCCTCCTCCTCTTTCTTCTTCTTCTTCTCCTCCTCTTTCTCCTCCTCCTCTTTCTTCTTCTCCTCTTCCTCCTCTTTCTTCTTCTTCTCCTCTTCCTCCTCTTTCTTCTTCTTCTTGATTTCTTCTTCTTCTTCTACCATAATAAGCTCAAAATGAAAAGAAAGAAGAAGAAGATATGAAGAAGAAGAGAAGAAGAAGGAGGAGGAGGAGGAGGAGAAGGTCCCTGGCCTTCTCCTCCTCCTCCTCCTCCTCCTACTCCTTCTTCTTGATTTCTTCTTCTTGTCCTTTTCCTCATCTTTCTTCTTCTTCTCATCCTCTTTCTTCTTCTTATTCTACATAATAAGCTCAAAATGAAAAGAAAGAAGAAGAAGAGATGAAGAAGAAGAGAAGAAGGAGAAGGAGGAGGAGGAGGAGGAGGAGGAGGATAAGGCCAAGGACCTTCTATCCTTCTCCTCCTCCTCTTTCTTCTCCTCTTTCATATTATCCTTGCTTTAATTAACCCAACAATGACATAGTTAGCCCATTTAGCTCCAAAATACCGTAATAAGCTCAAAATGGCATAAGAACCTTGGTTAGCTCATGAATATTATATACTTAGCTTCTTTTCCTCTAAAAGGACATAATTGGAATATTTAGCTCAAAAAAGACATAATTAGGTAATTTAGCTCCAACAAGAGGAGAAGAGGAGAAGAAATAGGCAAAATGAAAAGAAAGAAGAAGAAGAGATGAAGAATAAGAGAAGAAGAAGGAGGAGGAGGAGGAGGAGGAGGAGGAGAAGGGAGGAGGAGGAGGAGAAGGAGGAGGAGGAGAAGGCCTATCCTTCTCCTCCTCCTTCTTCTTCTTGATTTCTTCTTCTTCTCCTCTTCCCCCTCTTTCTTCTTCTTCTCCTCCTCCTCTTTCTCCTCCTCCCCCTCTTTCTTCTTCTTCTCTTCCTCCTCTTTCTTCTCCTCCTCTTTCTTCTTCTTCTCTTCCTCCTCTTTCTCCTCCTCCTCCTCTTTCTTCTTCTTCTCCTCCTCCTCTTTCTTCTTCTTCTTCTCCTCCTCTTTCTCCTCCTCCTCTTTCTTCTTCTCCTCTTCCTCCTATTTTTTCTTCTTCTCCTCTTCCTCCTCTTTCTTCTTCTTCTTGATTTCTTCTTCTTCTTCTAACATAATAAGCTCAAAATGAAAAGAAAGAAGAAGAAGATACGAAGAAGAAGAGAAGAAGGAGGAGGAGGAGGAGGAGGAGGAGGAGGAGAAGGCCCCTGGCCTTCTCCTCCTCCTCCTCCTCCTCCTTCTTGATTTCTTCTTCTTCTCCTCTTCCTCCTCTTTCTTCTTCTTCTCCTCCTCTTTCTACTTCTTCTTCTACATAATAAGCTCAAAATGAAAAGAAAGAAGAAGAAGAGATGAAGAAGAAGAGAAGAAGGAGAAGGAGGAGGAGGAGGAGGAGGAGGAGGAGGAGGAGGAGAAGGCCAAGGCCCTTCTATCCTTCTCCTCCTCCTCTTTCTTCTCCTCTTTCATATTATCCTTGCTTTAATTAACCCAACAATGACATAGTTAGCCCATTTAGCTCCAAAATACCGTAATAAGCTCAAAATGGCATAAGAACCTTGGTTAGCTCATGAATATTATATACTTAGCTTCTTTTCCTCTAAAAGGACATAATTGGAATATTTATCTCAAAAAGACATAATTAGGTAATTTAGCTCCAACAAGAGGAGAAGAGGAGAAGAAATAGGCAAAATGAAAAGAAAGAAGAAGAAGAGATGAAGAAGAAGAGAAGAAGGAGGAGGAGGAGGAGGAGGAGGAGGAGAAGGGAGGAGGAGGAGGAGAAGGAGGAGGAGGAGAAGGCCTATCCTTCTCCTCCTCCTCCTTCTTCTTCTTGATTTCTTATTCTTCTCCTCTTCCTCCTCTTTCTTCTTCTTCTCCTCCTCCTCTTTCTCCTCCTCCTCCTCTTTCTTCTTCTTCTCTTCCTCTTTCTTCTTCTTCTCTTCCTCCTCTTTCTCCTCCTCCTCCTCTTTCTTCTTATTCTTCTCCTCCTCTTTCTTCTTCTTCTTCTCCTCCTCTTTCTCCTCCTCCTCTTTCTTCTTCTCCTCTTCCTCCTCTTTCTTGTTCTTCTTGATTTCTTCTTCTTCTTCTACCATAATAAGCTCAAAATGAAAAGAAAGAAGAAGAAGACATGAAGAAGAAGATAAGAAGGAGGAGGAGGAGGAGGAGGAGAAGGCCCCTGGCCTCCTCCTCCTCCTCCTCCTCCTCCTCCTCCGCCTCCTCCTTCTTCTTGATTTCTTCTTCTTCTCATCTTCCTCCTCTTTCTTCTTATTCTCCTCCTCTTTCTTCTTCTTCTTCTACCATAATAAGCTCAAAATGAAAAGAAAGAAGAAGAAGAGATGAAGAAGAAGAGAATAAGGAGAAGGAGGAGGAGGAGGAGGAGGAGAAGGGAGGGGGAGGAGGAGGAGGAGGAGGAGAAGGCCAAGGACCTTCTATCCTTCTCCTCCTCCTCCTTCTCCTCCTCCTCCTCCTTCTTGATTTCTTATTCTTCTCCTCCTCCTCCTCTTTCTTCTCCTCTTTCATATTATCCTTGCTCTAATTAACCCAACAATGACATAGTTAGCCCATTTAGCTCCAAAATACCGTAATAAGCTCAAAATGGCATAAGAACCTTGGTTAGCTCATGAATATTATATACTTAGCTTCTTTTCCTCTAAAATGACATAATTGGAATATTTAGCTCAAAAAGAAGGAGAAGGAAGAAGAAGAGGAAGAAGAGAAGAAGAATAGAAGGAGAAGGAGAAGAAGAAGGAGGAGGAGGAGGAGAAGAAGAAGGAGGAGGAGAAGAAGAGAAGAAGGAGAAGGAAGGAGGAGAAGAAGAAGAAGGAGAAGGAGAAGGAGCCCTCCTTCTTCTCCTTCTTCTTCTCTCCTTCTTCTCCTCCTTCTTCTCCTTCTTCTTCTCTTCTTTTTTCTTCTTCTCCTCCTCCTTCTCCTTCTCCTTCCCCTTCCCCTCCTCCTCCTCCTCCTCCTCCTTCTTGTTTTTCTTCTCCTTGTTCTCTTATTGCTTCTTCTCTTTCTTCTTCAATTTAGCTTATTTGTCATATATGTTGTTGTTCTTCTTGAACTTACTTTCTTATTCCCATTTTGCAGATTGGATGTACTACATGCATGGAAGCTGGCGTTGGAGTGCTTTAGTTTCCTTTTTTATTTGAGTCGATGAACAATGTGTTGGTTCTTTGTATGTGTTGATGAACAATATATGTGGAACTATATGTATATATATATGGATGAAACTTTGTATATGTTGGTTTCTTTCGATATATGGATGTCCATTGATGAACAAATGACATTGGTGAACTTTATATGTATATCATATATGTGTTGTGAACTATATATCATATATGTGCTATGAATTATATATATTATTGCTGTGAAATAACATAAAATAAACAAAACAGTGACAATATGGGCTCTTTGCCGTCTGCTGGCTGATGGCAAAGGCCTTTGCCATCAGCCAGCAGACGGCAAAGGTGCCACATGGCACCCAGCTGTGCTTCCTGGGCACCCATACAGGCTCTTTGCCGTCTGCTGCTGGGGGGGCGGACGGCAAAGAAGAGGGCACAGAGGGAGGGGCAGGAGTGGAGAGAGGGGGAGGGGAGGACACGGCAGACGACAAAGATTGACCACCAGGCAGACGGCAAAGATTGACCACCAGGCAGACGGCAAAGAGCCTCCGTTAACCCCTAACGGAGGCAACGCCTCTCGGCTGTCGTCTCAAGCTCTTTGGCGACTGCTCCTCAGGGAAGCGGACGGCAAAGAGCTTTGCCGTCCGCTTTGAGGGGGCTGACGGCAAAGAATGTCCTATGCCGTCGTAGGCTGACGCAGAAAATTTGCCGGCCGTGACAATCTTTGCCGTCTGTGGTACGTTCTTTGCCGTCCAGGTATTTGTCTTTGCCGTCTGTGATGGCAGACGTCAAAGAAGGTGATTCCTGTAGTGTAGACCTCAACGTGTCCGCCCAACAAGAGATGTCTCCAAGTCATCAGAGCATGTACCACTCCCGCCAACTCAGGATCATGAGTGGGGTAATTCTTGTCACATGGCTTCAACTGCTTCGAGGTATAAGCTACCACTTTCTTCTCTTGCATCAGAACTGCACCAAGACCTTGAAGAGAGGCATCACAGAACACTTGATAAGACATGGAATCATTAGGTGGAGTCAAGACTGGAGTAGAAGTGAGCTTCTCTTTGAGTGTGTCGAAGGCCAACTGACACTCTGGAGACCATACAAATTTCACACTCTTCTAAAGAAGACTTGAGAGAGGCTTAGCAATCTTGGAGAAATTCTCAACGAATCTTGTGCAATAGCTTGCAAGCCCGAGAAAGCTTCGAAGCTGCTTCACATTCTGAGTAGCTTCCCACTCAACAATGGCCTGAACCTTTGACGGATCAACTCTGATGCCCTCAGCAGAGATGATGTGCCCAAGGTACACAACTTCTTTCAACCAGAACTCACATTTAGAAAACTTAGCATAGAACTTATGCTCTCTTAGCTTACCAAGCACAAGCCGGAGATGTTCTTCATGCTCTTCCACAGTTTCAGAAAAGACCAGAATGTCATCAAGATACAACAAGACAAATTCATTCTTGAATGGGGAGAAGATATAATTCATCATCCGACAGAAGGTTGGTGGAGCATTTGCGAGACCAAAAGACATCACTGTGTACTCATACGAGCCAAAGCTTCTCCTAAAGGCAGTCTTGGGAATGTCTTCTTTACGAATGTGAATCTGACGATAGCCCATCCTGAGATCAAGCTTAGAGAAGATCTTAGCCCCTTTCGATTGCTCGAACAATTCATTGATGTTGGTAAGTGGATACTTGTTTTTGATCGTCTTCTTATTCAATGGGCGATAATCGACACAGAGTCGGTCCGTACCATCCTTCTTCTTGACAAAAATAACTCCACAACCCAAAGGATATGAGCTTGGTATGATCAGTCCCAGATGCTCTTGCTCATGAAGCTGCTTCTTCAACTCTTTCAGCTCTTCTGGACCCAATTTATACGGCTGCTTGGATACTGGTTCAGTTCCTGGTTCAAGCTCAATTACGAACTCAACTACCCGGTGCGGAGGCATTCCTCGCAGTTCTTTTGGAAAGACGTCTTCATACTCACAGACCACTGGGACTTGAGAAATTGGAGAGATCTCACCCTTCTCATTCAAGGAAAACAGACGGACCGTGTCATCACGCGCAACGAAGATAATCACGTCCTCCAAAGGATGAGTTAGCTTGACTTCTTTAGCTTGACAATCAAGAAATGCCTTGTTCATTGCCAACCAATCCATCCCAAGTATCAAAACAATATCAGACTTGCCAAGGACAATTGGAGAAGCCGCGAAGGAATAGCCACCCATCTTGACAGAGACATCAGGAACAAATCCATTCGAAGTCATTTGCATTCCCGGGAAATGATTTTTAATGGCCTAGGGGTGTCTTCTGTCACAAGATCATGCTTTGAAACAAAAGGCCTTGAAATGAATGAATGTGATGCACCAGAATCTAATAAAACCATTGCAGGAAAATCATTAACCAAAATATTACCCGTTATCACATTTCAGGAGTTCTCTGCTTCTGCTGCATTCACCATATTGACTCTCGCAGACTTGGGATTGAACTTCACCATTGCATTGCCATTGTGGCTTCACTGGAGGAGGCGGCGGAAGACGTTGATGAGTGGTGCACTTGTTGGAGTAGTGACCCTTCTGCCCACACTTGTGACAAGTCACCTCTGACAGTGGACAGAATTGCACTTGAGGATTCCCTTGCTTCTTCTGTTGAAACCTCTGCTGGAAAGCTGGTTCGGGTGGGTGGGAAGAACCACGACCACGTAATTGCTTCCGGACCACCTGAGTTGAGGACGAGGAACTGGAATCTCTGAAACGCTTCCTTGAATTCTCCACTTTGAGCAAAGCTGTTTCAGCCCTGAGAGACAAGTTGTAGAACATATCAAACTCATCGGGATCATGCAAGGCAAGGGCCAACTACAAGTCTTCCTTCATATTACCTCTGAACTGATAAATCTTGCTCTTTTGATCTGGAATGTCCTGTTTAGCATACCAAGCCAGCTCATGGAACTCGACATTGTACTTGTACACAGAAGATCCTCCTTGCTTCAAGCGTATGAACTTCTCAGGCATCTCTTCCACGAAGCTAGACAGAATATAATGAGCCCTGAAATCCCTGCAGAAATCATCCCAGCTGATCATTTTGTCGCCTCTGGAGTCCCTCAACTGTTGCCACCATTCTGCCGCTTGACCCTTGAGCTAAAAAGTTGCAAACTTGACGAAGTCCTCTGGTCGCACATTACTGGACTCGAAGTGCTTGTTCATGTCACTAACCCAGTCATCAGCATTGAATGGATGGTCACAAGACGTGAAGGACTTCGGCTGGTTCGCCAGGATTTGATTCAGAGTTGCAAACTGATGACCACCATGGTTGAAATTGCGTTGCTGCTGAGTATTCCTCTCTTGCAACAACTGAAGTAACATCTAAGTTTTAGCATTTGTTGCAGCCATCACCGCTTGCCATGCCTCTAGGGGAGGAGGCGGCGGAGGAGGGGGTGGTGGAGGATCCGCACCCTCACGACTGGGATTCTGGCGAGTTGGTGGACCATCCTGGAGACGGACAACACGCTAGACAAGAGATTAACATTCAAAGATTAAGTTGAATCAATAGACAGAAATATCTGAACAAGAATACTTAGCAATTGCATTTGAACAATAATTAGTAAGAATGCTTCCTCAAGGTAACTACTCACAAGATATGATTAAAAGCTACTCGCAAACCAAGTATGATCTAGGATTGCTCGGAACAAATATATGACAGAGATTCCATCTGATATCTTCATGGATATGATCGCACGGGCTTGATCCTACAGTAGCCATCATGTACAAGGTAGTGCACACGACGTACGAAGCGTCCCCGAGTTGTAGCAAGCTACAAGGACTCTTTAAGACACAACGAGAACCGCTGTAAGATGACGTGAACAAATGGATCTACTGAATGTCGAATCCCAACCTCACATCATGCATATGTTGGAAGATTGTCCTATAAGTAACTACCCGAGTTCCCACCTAAAAACTCCCGAAATTTCTGGTCATGCAATCTGGTCCACGGATACAAGGAGTAATATATCACTCAACTCCTATACTAACCCATCAAGTGTATCACATCCGTCAACACATAACCAAAATCTCGGAACTTGATCCATCTCACACCCTCGTAATGACAACGATACTAAGTGTGGCGATACATCCGGAACTATCTACACCAGTACTGGGGAAGCCGGACTCCTCTCGTTACTACCAGTATTGAAGCAATTTCGAGCATCCTCCACCCTGAGATACTAAGAAATCTGAATGATAGCGATGTGCTTGAGAATCCCCTGGAGCTCAACTCCCCGGAAGAAATCAAGTCACACAGAGCGCACCAAGACTGAACTCCGTCACATCGATATCATATAGATTCCAAAAATATCCGCGTGATCCTAGAAAAATTTGAGCGAGAAGAGGAGTAGAATCAAAATTTCCGAAGTCATGAACCTCGCCAAAGCATAGAAGAGGAGAAAAAGGAAACCTACTCTCTGATATAACTAAGACTTAAAATAGTTTTTGCTAGATTCAACTCGGCCAAGTTCGATCACACAAAGGCTCCTATGGTCGTAAGGCTCTGATACCAACTTGTAACGACTAAGATGCAACCGTTTCCTTATCTGGGGACGAGGCCTCAAAAGGGGCAAGATGCGCATCTACGCATTTCGCAAACAAGGTAATCATAGCAATATAAATAACTGAAAGAGTGACAAGTAGGACATACAGTTGCCATCTGTTAAAGTACATAGTCATACAATCATACATTATTCAAAACATGGTATGGTCCGTCTACGGACAAGATAAACGGAAAAAGCTATGATATCCCGCATGCTAGGCCCACGATCACGACCACGACCTCTAGTCCTCCGGATAAGTCATGTACAGCCTGCCACTGTCCTCATCAAACTCCAACTTCAGCTGGCTATCATCGGGAACTCCTGCATTAGGGGTACCTGTAACTGTGGGTGTTTGTAGTAAACCATGAGCCACGAGGACTCATCAATCTCATGACCTTGGTATCAAGTATAACTAAGTTAAATGGGTGATATAGGTTAAGTGTTTGAGTTTCTAGCATCCTAAGCATATATGGTGGCTATATTACGATAAACTTAATTAACTTATGGTGGACTACGTAAGACGGTCGAAAACTAGGTTGACCACTAAGTGATCCTGAACACCTACTTACGTCATTCATAACCCCACCGTGTTCTCGATCAGAGAAGGAGCTCTGAAAGAGACAGTCACGGTTACACACTCAGTTGGCAAGTTTTATTAGAATTACT
Organism: Hordeum vulgare subsp. vulgare; assembly: GCF_904849725.1. Lineage (NCBI taxonomy): Eukaryota > Viridiplantae > Streptophyta > Magnoliopsida > Poales > Poaceae > Hordeum > Hordeum vulgare. The sequence continues at coordinate 260,927,737 of NC_058519.1, read as the reverse complement.
TTAAGTTGTCTAGAACCGGATGTTAACAAAATATCCATGTTTGCCACATAACCGCGGGCACTGCTTTCCGAAAGTTTAAACCCTGCAGGGGTGCTCACAACTAGTCCATCACAAATTACCACAGGCCGCAAAGTAATCCTCTACCACGAAACTCGTGATCTCGTCGGATTCCTTAGAGGAAAACCTCAACTCTGAGAAGACCCAAAGTCTCACCGGAATCCCAATGCGCAAGATATATCGCTAAGGTAAGACAAGTCTGGCAAGACCTCCAGACGTGTCTACGATCCCGATGGGAGCCGCGTATCTCGTTCTCAGGACACGACGGATGAGCAGTACATACAATGGCCGGATAGACATCCCCGGAGTTGCCCCGGGTGGCCCTGCAAGTGGCTCTCGTTTGGACCAACGCTCATGAGGAGCATTGGCATTCCCTATGCATTTTTATCATTAAGTTATTATCAAATTAACACCAAATTTGGGTCCTGCCAGACAAGTATTAACACTTTATGATTTATCGAGGGGGTCCCCATAACAACCCCGAACGTGTTAGCAGCGCTCAATATGGAATAAAACACCGATAGCCAAAACTAAGGTGGCAACAACGGAACAAATCACCCGATAAAAGGGTATGCCTTCCGTTATTTACCAAGTATATAGGTGCATTAATTGAATAGCAATTGAATATGATGATATCAAATTGCCCATGTTATCACATGGACCAGCTGGCACCTGCAACTAGCAACGCTATGAGTTAGTGGTTGAGCAAGCCTAACTTAGCCAAACATTATTTTCTAGGAGGGGAGGTGTATGAGGTTTCATGGAAATATTTGATGGCCTATATATCATGTGGTAGGTAGTGGAGATGCAACGAAGTAAACGTAACTCTAACCAAAACAAACCTAGAAACGGTGTAAAGGTCACGATCATCTTGCCTGTGATTTCTTCAGACTGGAACTGATCTTGTTAATCCTGCACGAACTCTCCGGACTCCAGGAACTCATTTCCGGCCCCCGTAACTACCCAAAAGAAATAGACATCTAATAAACACTAGCAACAAATGATGCAACAGACGATGATGCATGTATGCAGTCCTCCAAACAAGCACATAAAAAACCGTACATCGATAAAACTATTTCCACCTCACCACAAGGGTCTTTCTATGGGAATGCTCAGCATCAGAAACCAACAGCACCCACTCACATGCACAAGATCACAACCACACATCACCACATGATCATCAAGGTGGCACAACACACAAGATCAAACAACCAAGGCAAAAGGAAAAAAGATACAAGATATGCATGAAGCATGAGATGCACATGAAATGACAATGCCACAAGCCTCACATCCATACCATTTCCTCAACATAGTTGCCAAACAAGGAAAGGATTACAAAAGGGGAAGGAAAAACACTTGGGCTGCTACATAAGGATTCCCGTCTATTATGTCGTTGGCTCGGCCACTTCCCGAAACGATCGTGCGAGTAAACACATGTGGGATTACCCAGACCATTACCCATATCCCCTTAAATGCGGGGCACAATCTCCACGATTGATAAGATATTCCTATGAGAAAACGTTGTTGAACCGCAAATCGAGTTTTTGTCAAAACTGACTATTGCGAACTTTCGTCAGAAAGATTGTCAGTTGAGGGACTATTCACACTCGGGCCTTTTTGGCCTTCTGATTAATTGGAGCCTGTTGCAAAGGCATGATATCACCAAAGAGTCGAGTTTGAAACCAGCCGAACATGAGGGGAAATCGCCTCGCAAGCAGATTACTCTGAAGTTGTCAAAGATCATTTACATCGGCATTGGATGCTAGTTCGGGGGCTACTAAGAGAATCCTAGATTAAGGGGTGCTCAGGTGGTCGGAACGTTGTTTGTGGGCCGACCTAATGGGCCAGATTGATGAAGACTGGACTGCATGACGATCTCGTAAACAAGTAGGAAAGCTCTAAAGGCTAGCATGTCATCGAAGTTGCGTAGGCTATATTGGCATGTTTACCCCTGGATGAGGTCGGTTGCATGTAACCCTAGGGACCCCTGGTGTCTATATATAACAGAAGTTTTCATCCATATTGGCAGGTTGATTCGTCTAAGGTTTAGCTCATACGATCTTGAGGTAGATCAACTCTATAATCCTCATACTCCGTCAATATCATTGAAGTTGCCCGGACCTGGGTAAAACACCGCCGCTTTGTCTCCTCCAACAAATCGATCCAAGGTCCACAGTTCGGGACCCCTACCCGCGATCCACCAGTTTGACACCGACATGGTGCCCTCCTTGTTGTAAGATCGTTGTTATCCCTTTGTTGCTGGCGTCGGTCTCGATGATGAACGGTTCGGAGAAATCTGGCAATGCGAGCACCGAGCCCTCGATTAGCTGTTGCTTGAGAATCTAGAACACTGTCTTGGTCGTCTGGGTCTAGACGAAGGGTGCCATTTTCTTGAGAGGGTTGAAAAGTGGACAAGCTAGGACACCAAAGTTCTTGACAAAACTGGTAGTGTTGGGGATATCACCTACGGTATGACCCGCCCTATTAGGCCGGGTCATGTAAACGGCGACTCTACATTCACGATCGAGATAAGCCTTGGCCCAAGGTCTGAGATGCGCCAGGAGAACTTCACAAGGGGCCGCTAGGGCCCATGAGCTGGATGGCGGTTCAAGTTAAGAGAGAAGATAAGTCGCCAAGGAGGTTTCCTAGCTTGGAAGACACGACCACTTAGAGGTATGGAGAGCTATGGTTTGTAACGTGGCCAGGACTTTGTAAATTCTAGGGCCTCGACCTGTATATAAAGGCGTGTCTCTAGGACAGATAAGTTAAGTTAGAATCCATCGAGAACTAGGTCACGCGAGTTACGCCCTCCTTGTAATCGAATCCACCATCAATGTACACAAAGCAGGACGTAGGATTTTACATCCACCGGAGGGGCCGAACCTGGGTAAACCTGAGTCTCGCTTCCGCTCACCCTCTTTGAGTCGCCAACAAGGTGTGATGGCACCATCACTAAGTCCTTTCACGAGGCATCTGCCGTGAAAAAACCACGACAGTTGGCGCCTACCGTGGGGCTTGCGCACGGTGGAGGTGAGTTCTCAAAGGGATCCCTTCCATGGTTAGGAATCTACGCGCTCGGCATCATGATGAAGAGCCTCCGCGGGAGGTACTACATCGACAACTCTTAGTGGGGGACTGAGGCCGATTCAATCGAATCTGGATACAGGGTCTCCTTCGGCAAGAATCACATCTTCATTGGCAAGATTGGGGCTCCCGTACCTGAGCTGGACACCTTCACCGACATGGTCGAGCCGGCCCGGTGAGCCCATCCCACCAAACATCAGGTCAGGAAACGCCATGCTTTCTTTGGTTTTATGCAAGGAACCGACCTACTGGACGAGCCGGTGATCCAGGACATCACCCGTGTCAACTCAGATGACGAGTCGTCCATAGGCGACACAAATTAAATCTACCCTCTCCACGAAGGACAGCTCGGGGGCTTGCCCGAGCAGTAATCTCCGAGGATGTTGAAGGTCCCCACCGTCAAGTCGCCATCTACATGGAGGGAGCAGCGCCCCCTCAGCCAAACGCGGCCGGTAACAACGAAGCCAGCGGATCGGGGAAGACTCTGGCTCAAGCTATGGCGGATCTGGTAGCAGAGATGGCCAAACTCATGGCGATCACTGTGACGGCGGAGAACCAGGAAGAATTCAACGCCGAGTTAACAAAACAAAGGGAATAGATGGCCAAAATCCAGCGCAACATAGAACGACAAGCCGCCAGGATGGCAACACAGGGGGCCCAGATCACCATGGAGACAGAACGACTGAATGCTGAGGGATGGCGGCTTGAGCAACAACAGCGCGCCTCTGATGCAATTCACCAGAGAAGGCATCGCAACCATCTCCCGGCCGATTTAAACCCAACTCGACTCTTTGACAGTCCACATACCCCTGGGATGGAGCCCAACCGGCCATGGCAAGTCGCCTCGCGGGGTGATCCAGCTCAGCCGCCGCCCAACCCACAGGTGCCTCGGCCGGTGGTGGCTCATGCGCCCTGCTTCCAGACACCACGGGGTCAGTTCTCAAACCCCGTTGACAACATGTTAGCAGCAACCCGCAACCTTGAATCTCTCCCCATTCACGGAAACTCTCTGGCAGAGGTAGAGGCAAGGAACGCCATTGAGATGCTGAAAACAACGGTAGTCCAACAGGTGCAATACTTATATAGCCGCGGGCAGCTACACTCAACGCCCCAGACAAGTCGCACCAGGAGTTGTCATGATGACCCGCCCACAGTGTCCAGCGAACGACGACGGCTACCACAGATCAATCCTCCCAGAATACCCGACACACAGGCTCAAGAACTCGTGGATGCGGCACGAGCCGCTCGCCTCATGGAGATGGCGGCCGCGGCAGGTCAAGGTTACCCGGCTTATGCCTTGCCTTCCCCCGCACGGGCCGAGGCAGGTGGCGGCAATATTGGGATACCTTGTCTAGCACCCGCCCTCCGCAATGAGCGTATGCTGAAAGATTTCAAAGGCCCACATAAAGTCCCCAATTACACGCCGGATCTAGAGCCAGGGGCATGGATTGAAAGCTACGAGCTTCTGATGGATATGCTCGATGTGAGTGATGCGGTGTGCGCAAAGTATTTCACAATGATGCTTGAAATGACAATGCGCACTTGGCTGAAGAACCTGCCGCCCAACTCCATCAACACCTGGGCCGAGTGGAAGGAACGCTTTGTCAAAAATTTCAGAGGGACTTGCAAACGCCCGATGACCATCGTCGACTTACAACACTATGTCCAGCGCCCAGATGAGTCGGCTCACCACTCGACGCAGCGAGTCGCAGAAGTAATCCATTCGTTAGATGGCATCTCGGCGGCTCAGACCATGCTGATCTTGGAGAAAAACTGTCACTACGAGCCTTTGGTGTTGAAGCTTGGGCGACTCAAACGTAAGGTGCCAGACATGGGGGAATTGATGGACACTCTGACTAGGTATGCCGAATCAGATGATACCAAAGACCCTGGGGAGGATGATGACAAAGTCAGCACCGCCAGGAGGGGCGAGTCATCCAAAGGCCACCCTCAGTTCCAGGGGCGAGGCAACCACAACCCCATGGGACAAGGGAAAAGGAGGCAGCAGGAAGGCGTCACCGATTTCGTTGCCAATACTAACGTTGGGAATGGGAACTAGCGTCAGAAGAAAAGGGAATTTAGCGGGAAAAAGCCACGCAACTATCATGAGATGCTCAAGGGCCCTGCCCAAAACACGCTACCTCGAAAGGTACGTCTACCCACTCTTGGGAAGATTGTTATGTGATGCAGGAGTTCCGTGAAGAAGCACTCAAACACGGGCAAGGAGGCAACCATGGCGGACACCAGGATCAATTTGGTGCGGGCAACTCACACAGAAACCTGTTCGGTGGTTTTCCTAACCCGGGCCCGTAGGGTGGGTCACAGGCTAATGTCGGGCAGTATCAGGTCAAGAACAGTCAGCAATATAATGTGCAGGGTGTTTTTCAGCAGCAACCTCCACAAGGCGGCTCCCAGCAGCAGAATGACAACAGCGGCTTCCATAATAATCTTAAGCAGTTAAATAGCGGGCAATATCATGTGTTCACCACCAGTACTTGCAAAAGGGACCAAAAGGTGAGGCACAAAGCCTTCAGCGTTATCGAGCCAGCGCTCCCTAGATACCTCAACTAGTCTGAGAAACCCATTGTTTGGAGTAGGGAAGATCACCCGCCCCGGGTTGATAACCCTGGCGACTTAGCTTTGGTCGTGGCACCCCAGGTTGGGGGCTATACCCTCTCCAAGGTCCTTATGGATGGAGGCAACAGCATCAACATCTTATATTTCGATACTTTTCAACGGATGAATTTCTCGGAGGGCGATTTGATTCCATCCTCCACGGTCTTCCACGGTATTGTCCCAGGTAAGTCGACGTACCCTGTTGGACGAATCAAGCTTCATGTGGCATTTGGCACAGAGTCTAACTACAGGAGCGAGTCCCTCATGTTTGAGGTGGTCAAGATCAAGAGTCCTTACCACGCGCTTTTCGATCGGCCGGCTTACGCTCGTTTCATGGCCCGCCCATTCTATGTCTACCTTAAGCTCAAGATGTTGGGCCGTAAAGGAACTATCACGATCAACGGAGACCGGAAGATAGCTCGAGAATGCAAGGAGGGAGACGCAGCTTATGCGGAGTCTACTTGCGCAGCTGAGGAACTCAAGTTTCATTAGGCTAATATTGACCCGGTGGATATGACACCGCTCAAAAAGCCCACAATCGATTCAGAGCCGCCCCTCAAGTTTAAGCCGACAGATGACACAAAGTTGGTAGATTTCGTGCCCGGCGACTCCTCCAAGCAATTCACCATTGGGATGGGTTTGTATCCCAAATAGGAAAGCACGCTCATCGAATTCATCCGTGAGAATCGGGACATCTTCACACGGAACCTTCTGACATGCCGGGTGTACCGAGAGAGTTCGCTGAGCACCACCTTAACATTGACCCTAAGATGAAGCCGGTTCGGGAGTCTTTGTTGGTTTAACGAAGAGAGGCGTAAAGCGATTGGGGAAGAAGTCGCCCGGGTTTTGGCCGCAGGATTCATTATCGAGGTTTTTCATCCCGAGTGGTTGGCCAATCCGGTTCTGGTACTTAAGAAGAATGGTACCTTCCGCATGTGCATTGACTACACCGACCTCAATAGTGCCTTCCCAAAGGATCCTTTCGCCCTCCCTCGTATTGATCAAATCATTGACTCTACGTCGGGTTGCGAGCGACAGTGTTTCCTGGATGCTTACTCAGGGTATCACCAGATCAAGATGGCTTTGGAGGATCAGGAGAAGACGGCGTTTATAACTCCCTTTGGAGCCTTTTGCTATTTGTCTATGCTGTTCGGGCTCAAGAGCACGGGGGCGAGTTATCAACCCTGCATCCAGAATTGCGTGCACAGTCAAATTGGGTGCAATGTTCATGCCTATGTTGACGACATAGTGGTAAAATCCCAGAAGAAAGAGTCACTCTTGGAGGACCTCAAGGCGACCTTTGACAATTTCCGTGTGTATCAGATGAGGCTTAACCCGGCCAAGTGTGTTTTCGGCATTCCTGCAGGAAACTTATTGGGTTTCTTGGTGTCACAACGAGGCATTGAGGCTAACCCGGACAAAATCAAAGCAATTACTTCACTTGGCAAGCCGGCCAATGTCAACCAAGTTCAACGCATGGCGCATCGTATTGCGGCTCTAAGTCGTTTCATAAGTCGCCTTGGGGAGAAGGTCATCCCTCTTTATCAGCTGCTCAAGAAAACTAACCGTTTTGTATGGACGAATGAAGCCGATGAAGCTTTCGAGGCCTTGAAGAAACAACTGGCTGAGCCGCCCGTATTAGTTGCTCCAATTAATAAAGAGCCTATGCTCCTATACATTGCTGCCAACTCTAAAGTAGTAAGCGTAGCAGTGGTCGTCTAGCGCAAGGAAGAAGGGAAGGAATACCCGATTCAAAGGTCGGTCTACTTTTTCAGCGAAGTCCTAACCCTTTCCAAACAGCGTTACCCACACTAGCAGAAGTTGGTTTTTGGGATCTTCATGGCGAGTCGGAAATTAAAGCACTATTTTCAGGAGCATCCAATCAAGGTAGTCAGTTCTGCGCCGCTTAGTGACATTATACAAAATCGTGAAGCAACTGGGCGGATTGCTAAGTGGGCTATTGAGCTTGGTCCCCATCATGTGAAATATACCCTCGCACAACCATTAAGTCTCAGGCCTTAGTGGATTTCATCAACGATTGGACCGAGTTGCAAATTCCAGAAGACAGACCACACCACACGTATTGGACTATCCATTTTGATGGGGCTAGGCAGCTGGAGGGCTCGGGGGCTGCCGTGGTATTGACCTCACCTCAGGGTGACAAGTTTTGCTATGTCCTCCGACTCATGTTCCCGTGTACCAATAATGCGGCGGAATACGAGGCTTTGCTCCATGGGCTTAGAATCGCCAAAGAGATGAATCTTAGTCGAGTCAGATGCTTGGGAGACTCAGATCTAGTGGCACAACAAGTCTCTGGCACATGGGATTCCAGAGACCCTCTAATGGCCCCTTATAGGCGTGTCGTGTTAGACGTGGCAGGTCACTTTCGTGGTTATCAGGTTGATCATATTGATCGTCGACTGAACGAGGCAGCTGATGCCCTTTCGCGACTCGCATCACAGCGTAAGCCCGTTGCCCCTAATGTCTCTTTGGATGTATTGCATAACCCGTCAGTAAAATTGCCTTCAGAGGAGGATTTAGCGGTTCCTGACCCTGAGTCTCAACTTGTGGCGGCTCTCCGTGCTACCCCGGATTGATCGGTCGCTTACATGGTGTATCTAGCGCCAGGCGAGTTACCTACTGATGAGTTGCTGGCTCGCCAAAGGTACAAAAAGGCGATTTGCACAAGCGAAGCAATTATGGAATCTTTCAAAGGCGTGTCTCATCTGAGAAAGGGTGTCCAATTCTTAACGAGATACACGCAGGCGATTGTGCTCATCACGCTGGGTCGCGCTCTTTGGTGTCCAAAGCCTTTAGGCATGGGTTTTACTGGTTGACAGCCCATGCAGATGCTGAGGACATAGTACGCAGATGTGATGGATGCCAAAAATTTGGGGGTCAGATGCATGTGTCGAGTTAGGCATTTCGGATGATCCCAATTACATGGCATTTTGCGGTCTGGGGACTGCACATGGTTGGCCCCTTCAAGATGTCATCTAATAAAAAGACTCACCTATTGGTGGTAGTTGACAAGTTCACCAAGTGGATTGAAGCAGAGCGGGTCAGCAGTTGCGATACAGACACGGTTATCAAGTTCCTCAAGAAGTTGATTTTCCGCTTCGGGTATCCTCATAATATTATTACTGATAATGGTACTAATCTATCCAAAGGCGCCATGCAAGAATTTTGCGCGAAAGAGCACATCCGGCTTGATGTTTCTGCAGTTGCACACCCCCAATCTTACGGACAGGCGGAGAGGGAAAATCAAGAAATATTGCGGGGGATCAAGCCCTGGCTTATGGTACCTCTTGAACGTACTCCAGGATGTTGGGTTGAAGAGTTGCCTTCGGTTTTATGGAGCATCAGGACCACACCTAATCGATCTACTGGTTACACGCCCTTTTTCTTGGTCTATGGAGCTGAGGCGGTGTTACCAAGTGACATCAGGCACGACTCGCCACGATTCGCCGCTTATGTAGAGCAAGACAACACGTTGGCGCATCAAGATTCGTTGGACGCCCTGGAGGAGGAACGCTACTTGGTAGCATCACGATCGGCGATTTATCAACAAGACTTGCGACGCTATCATAGCCGCTGAGTCAAAAGCCGAGTCTTTCAGGAGGGCGACTTAGTGCTCCGGTTTATTCAGGATCATTCTGGTATGCATAAGTTATCCCCTCCGTGTGAAGGACCTTTTGTCGTCAGCAAGACTCTTCACAATGGTTCCTACTACCAGGTGGATCTTCGCCCAGATAGGCCAACAACGGAGGTTGAGATAACTCGGCCGTGGAACATTGCCCACTTACGGCCTTACTATACTTAGAGCCACTGGCTCCAAATCTGTGTACATAATTTAGTCATTCTAATCTCTTTTCATATATATAAAGCAATAAAGTCGGCGCCCACGAACTTCGGGGTTTGTGCCGTTTTAGCTTCTTGAAAGCATGAGTCTTTATTGTTTCATAAGTCGTCCAAGCATGGACGCTATCAGCATCAAAGAGCATAATTCACCATGCTGCACTTATTTCAAAATTGGATGTTCGTATGCCAAAGAGGACCAAAGTTGCCACGTTGCACGGTTCAAACATAGGCACCCTATATGGTTTTGAGAATTAAGCCGACTTACTTGGGGGCTACTAGTTCCCAAGTCGTTTTACAGTAAGAGCGTACACACTTCTGTAATCCCATGTCCGCATTTTCCCTAATCATAGGTAACTGGGGGCTTCTGCTCATGGTGTTCAGCCTGAATACCCTCTTGGCTAGCGAAAAATTAACGCATTACAATGGTTATACTAGACTGTGTGTTTAGCGACTCGCCCTATGGTCCCATGTACTCTTGGCGAGTCAATTCGCTTTTTTGACCCTGAACTTGCCTAGGTTAAAACATGAAGGGTGCTAGCGGGAGCCGGCACATGGAAAATAGACAAACCATGGGTTCACTGAACCTGCTTCAGTGAAGCTTGACTCGCACCTGATCAGCCGGTCTAAACAACTCAAGTTGTTGCAAAAGCCTTCCTGGGGTAGCACTAGAGTCTTGCTAACTCGTCCTACCCTATCGTGACTCATTGAGCCAACGAACTTTATGGTTACAAAGTATCTTTGTAGCATAGCCCAAGAGTTTCATAAAAACTCCATTATAAACCGTCGCGACTCACTGAGCCGGCTTATTGTTTTTTCTCTGATAAACAGGGAAAGAGTTTGTCCTGGTCAAACATGGCAAAGCACTTGGCAAGGCGATTCAGATTAATAAAGGGTGAGACTTCAACGCTGTCACAAGGTACAATTATAATACTGTTTTCAAAATTCTAGACTATTACATGGCTCATAAGGCCATACCAGGAGACATAACCCAGCCGCAGAGGATAAAAGTGATCTCCGCGGGTGATCTTCATGTCAGTCTTGACTCAAGCCGCCTCCGGGTTATCCTGCCTCGAGCTTTCGCCATCTTCGATTTGTAAGTCGCCCAATTTCCCATTGCAATTGGTCAAGGCGTGGAACTCGTCCTCATCAGTCAAAATGTTGGACAGATCGGCATCAGAGTCAAAAGGATGCTGACGGCGCTGCGGAATCAGGACGGTGATTTCATACGAAGGAGGAGTAACCCGTTTGCTGTGCTCATCATAAGACGCGTGATATTTTCCTAAATCCAGGTCGGCTGCTAGTTGAGTCGCCGCAAAGCGAGATTCTTTTACACAGCGGTGGTAATCCTCTTCGGTGAAATCTGACCCGTCGTCTTTCAGGTCTGGAAATCCCCTAGTTACTTCTTGCGGTGTAAGATCTGGTGCATAGGCCAAGCACCGGCTTAGGCTAGTTAGTGCTCCTTTGCGGGCGTCTCACCTCTTCAGCTCCTCTATCTGGGGTGGCAGTGTTGACAAACAGTCCGGCATATGCTTGATGGATTTTACGGGCTCCTTGTTGCCCATGACGGTCTTCATGGTCATCACACCACCAGTGTACAAATGCTCCGTCAAAGTATAGATCTCCTTCAGCTTCAAATACAATCATTCTGTAGGGTGGCGGCTCGAGGACCTGCAGGAAAGAAGTAGGATCATAAGTTGTTGCAAGGTCGTACAATACACTTTCAGAAGGAAGTAATTGATACTTACCAAACACAGCCTAGACCATCTTTGAGATGTGATGTGTCAATCCGGAGAGCTCTTGCACGGCGGCTTTCAGTTTTTCTTCGGCTTGTTCCGCTCTTTTCGAAACGAGAGCTTGCTCAGCATGGGCCTTGTCTTCAAATTTTTTGTGCTCTGCCTTCATTTTTTCCATGTCGGCTAGAGCAAGGCGAATCTTCTCTTCAAACTTAGCTCTAGCATCCCACTGCTCTGCCAGGCTTTGTTTCAAGCCGTCCACAGTTGAGTCGGCCCGACACTTGGTGGTTAATGTCTGATTCAGTTTTTCTAAGGTAATACCTTCAAGCAAGACTCGTATCATCTTTACAAAGATGACCAGGCCCTTGGGGGCTACAAGTTGAAGCTTTTCATCAAGTATAAGTTAAAGACCCGGGTGATCTTTAAAAAGATGACTCGGCCCTTGGGGGCTATAGGCTAAAGCTCTTGTTCAAATACAAACTACAGACCCGACTCATCTTTAAAAAGATGACCCAGCCCTTGGGGGCTACAGGTTGAAGCTTTTCTTCAGGTTATAAACTAAAAGACCTGGCTCATCTTTAAAAAGATGACCCGACCCTTGGGGGCTACTATTTGCATCTTTTCTTCAGGTTATAAACTAAAAGACCCGGCTCATCTTTAAAAAGATGACCCGACCATTGGGGGCTACACGTTGAAGTTCTTCTTCCAAGTTATAAATTAAAGACCCGACTCATCTTTACAAAGATGACCCGGCCCTTGGGGGCTACACGTTAAAAGATTGCACAAACACACGATTCGTCATGGATGATTCGTCCTTTGGAGGGATAATGGGAGGACATGTCAAGAAGGTTAAAAGGTATCATACATCATGTTTTATTCGCATCATGTTGGCCAAGCTCTTTTCCATCTCATGGCTTGTCCCCAGGCGGCTCACAAAACCAGAGTATATTTCATCAAACTCCAATTTTTCATAATTTGGGAGCTTCAGCTTGGTGATATCTTTATCTGCAAGGACTTGGGCATATTTTGGTGCGTGTTTGGTTAAAACCGTGGTTGAAGGCTTAGAATAGCCGGTACCAGTCATGACGATTGAATCAGGGTCTTCAGGCGCCTTATGAGGACTGGGCGCGTTGATGTCTTCAGTTACTTCCTTTTGAGGGGTTGGAAGGTTGACGCGGATGTCAGGGAAATCATGAAAGATATCATCATGAGTCTCAACTGGTTCTTCTTGAGCCTTTGGATGGAGGTACTCATGCGAAACACTTCAGTCGCTTTGGGAGCAGAAGACGACTCGCCGGTTTTTCTCTTTTTTGCTTGAGCCCTAAGGAATGATGGTACCAATGTTAAAACAGAAATATCGACACCTGAAGAAATGTGTTAATAAAGGAACTTACCCCTGAAGACGAATCAATGGGGGAAGATTTGAGACAATTGAGTCGCCAGATGAAGAAGGTGAAACCTGTCGGGTGAAGAATTCAAAGATTGGGTAAGTCACGAGAATAGCTTGCACAAGAAGAAAATGATGTTTACAACAATGTACCTCACTTTGTCGTTTGCAACCGGCTGTTTTCTTGGGCAAGCCGGACAATAGGTCCCCAGAGTGGCTTCGAGTATGACGCTTGGGCGTAAAACTCGCCTTCTTCAAAAGGAAATTTGGAACGAGATAAGCATCCAGGTGAGACAGGGGAACTTTCCTACAGATTCGCCTGGGCGGCTTGGGAGGAAAAGAATTTGAGTCGGAAGAAATGGAAATTACCTCGACATCTTCATCTTGGCTCTCAAGGTCATCATCCTACAAACATAGGTAGCAAAGCATGAGTACAAGTCAAATGAAAGCAATAAAGACAAGGGAGCATTTACCTCTGATTGTTCTTCAGTGGCCCGAGACTCGCCAATGACGGATGACTCCTTTGCAGTGGCCTTGCCTTTGTTTTTCTTCTTCTTCGGGACGGGTTGGATCATTTTCTTGACGACTGTCTTAGGCCTTCGGGTCCAAAAGTCTGAATCCCTCTGATTGACATGATTAAAGGCTCAGAACAGAAATAGGTATGAGTACATTAAAAATCTAGAAGGGCGACTTGGGATGTTTTACCTATGGAGCTGGGCTAAAAATGCAGAAAGGTTTAAGCCCGGTTTAGGAGCAATTCTCAACTGGCTCACCACTTAGCTTCTTTATAATTTCGACAATGTCTTCTTCTTCAAGCCTAACGTTATAAAACCATGGGGGTGGTTTAAGTCGACATTGTACTCACATATCAAGCCATTCCGGCGGCTCAAAGGCATGATTCTCCACTCCACCCAACAGCGGATCAAATCGATCCCAGTAAGACCGTTGATAGTAAGCGCCCCGAGATTTGCGAAGATAGGGACAAACATAGCTTCTTCTTCTTCATTCTTTTCAGGCAACTTGAAATCCATGGGCAGACGTTCCTCCATGAAGCGTGGTAAGGGGTTCTCATTGGGTGGAGAAGTGTCGCGACCGTAGAACCAAGTCTTTGCCCAGCCCTTGAGATGACTGGGCAATGTAACAGAAGAAAACATGCATTCTCGTCATCGCTGGATGTTAACTCCACCAAGCTCTAGGCAGGACCCGTTAGCAAACTCGGTCTGGAGGTTCAGATAAAAGAACTTCCTAAACAAAACTACAATGGGCTCTATTTGCAGGTAAGCTTCGCAGAACACTTGGAATTGACAAAGGTTGCTGATAGAGTTTGGCCGTAAGTCTTGGGGATGGAGATTGAAGAAATGCAAGGCGTCCCTGAAGAACTTTGAGCCGGGCGGCGTGAAGCCTCGCTCAAGGTGATCATCAAAAACAACTACTTCCCCTTTGGCGGGTTGTGGAATTTTCTCCCCAGAGGTGGTTCGCCAGCCGATTGCTTCCTTGGACGCAAGATTGCCCACTTCCACAAATTTTGCAAGATAGGCGCCGTTGACTTCTATGGGCAACCAGTTGCATTTGGAGATGGAACCCATGATTGCAAAGTTTAAGAAGAGGGGACGGAGATCTTCATAAGAGGGATTGGCGGGTTGTGAGGACCTACGGAATGGTAACTTGCTAGCCAACAGCTGATAACTTGTCTAAGAGGGAGTTGTGACTCGCCACAGCATTGAGGGCGGGTTGTGACTCTAAAAATTTCCTTAGGATATTCCTAATCCAGGACAAACATGTTTACAATGCCAAGAGATAATTTACAGATCTACGGGTAATTCTATTGAGGAAAATAACACTTGGCGAAATTCAGGAGCTAAGAACACAAAACACTATGGAAGCAGTGTCTTGTAGAACAATGGGGAAAATAAATTTCCTAAGGATTGTGACAGGACTACCACAGTTTATTGCCAAAAGGAAAGATCTAAGGGTCGTACCTATATGGGTCAAGGGTGTGACGAGCTGACATTCATGGAGTTTTGGTGCTATCCAAGAACTATGGAGGTTCAAGGTCTAGGTCTATTGGAGAAGGGGAAGTTACCTGCAGAGGGAAGACGACGACGGAAGAAGGCCGCAGAGGTTCACGCGGGAGATCGCGCCTTCGATCAGCTCGAGAAGCGGTTGGTCCGCAGCAGAGGTTCGGCGACGGCACGCTATTCGTGACGCGAGCTCGAGTAAGAATACGTAGCAGAGGATATGGAATAGAGGTAGGTGGGGATGCCCCCTCCCCCCATGCGGCTATTTAAAGACCTAGGACATAATCGAAACGGCAGGCATGGGAATAGAGGAGCTACATTGAAAACCAAAAATGATGGCGCCTAGATTTTCGGGATGACAGGATAAGACAAAAGATCCGTTGGGATCGATGTCATCAAGATCCCAGGAATAGTGGAGAAAATGACATCACCAACAAAGGGACTGGCGAGTCAGACAATTCATAAGTGTTGGTGGCTCGTCACTTATTTAAGAAATGTTAGGGATCGTGTATGGGTCGCCAAATACAAGCGTGAAGGTTTATTGGCGTGAACAAATTCAAGTCAATATGGGGCCTAATGTTGGGGATATTACCTACGGTATGACCCGCCCTATTAGGCCGGCTCAGGTAAATGGCCACTCTACATTCACGATTGAGATAAGCCTTGGCCCAGGGTCTGAGATGCGCTAGGAGACCTTGACAAGGGGATGCCAGGGCCCATGAGTTGGATGGTGGTTCAAGATTAAGAGAGAAGATAAGTCGCCAAGGAGGTTTCCTAGCTTGGAAATCATGGCGACTTAGAGATATGGAAATCTTATAAACCCTAGGGCCTCGACCTGTATATAAAGGTGAGTCTCTTGGGTAGATAAGTTAAGTTAGAATCCATCGAGAGCTAGGTTAGGTGAGTTACGCCCTCCTTGTAATCGAATCCACCATCAATATACACAAAGCAAGACGTAGGCTTTTACCTCCATCGGAGGGGCCGAACCTGGGTAAACCTGAGTCTCGCTTCTGCTCACCCTCTTTGAGTCACCACCAAGGTGCGATGGCTCCATCACTAAGTCCTTTCACGAGGACATCTACGTGACAAAACCACGACAGGTATTATCCCGTCAGGCCCAAGCAGCTGCGTACTGCCTTGACGTTGGTTGGGGTTGTCCATTGTGCTATTCCTTAGATCTTGGTTTGTTCTGTGGCGACACCTTGGTTGCTGATCATGTGGCCCAGGTACGAGGGGCAATGCTTCCCGAACAAACACATGGAGAGCTTCACTTGTCAATATTCTTTGCGAAGCAGTGTCAGCACTTCCCAGAGATCATGCGTGTGTTCCTTTAGGGTCTTGCTGAACACCATGATGTCGTTGAAGAATACTAAGACGAACTCTCGTAGCAGGGGGTGGAGTGTTGTGTTCATGGCGCCCAGAAATGGGACGGTGCTCCGGCGAGGCCGAATGACACCACCCTGAACTCGAAGTGTCCCTAATGCATTTGGAACACAGTCTTGTACTCCTCTTCCTTAGCAAGGCAGATCTGGTGATAAAAAGCACGAAGATCGAGTTTGGAGAGAAGAATCGCGCCATGGAGCTCGTCTAGGAGCTCTTCGGTCACTAGTATGGGGTACTTCTTGATGCATGTGAGCGTGTTGAGCTGCCTGTAGTCGATGCAGAGGCGTCATGTCCTATCCTTCTTCTTGACCAGGATGACCGGAGAGGCGAAGGGACTGGTGCTTCGCTGGATGATGCCGGTGCGGAGTAGTTCGGTGACTTGGGCGTTGATTTCATCCTTCAGGTCTGGCTTGTGCCGATACAGTCGTATGTTGACCGGGTGGGTGCCAGGGATGAGAGGGATGTGGTGGTCGCACGTGCGTTGTGGAGGTAGGTTGACGGGCTCCCGGAAGACGTTGTCCAACTCGTCGAGGACGCGCTGGATGTGGACCAAAGGTGGAGTAGCGATGTCATTCTCCGTAGTGAACGCGAACACATGCACGGTGTGAGTGACCATGTCACAGGAGCAGAGACCTTGGAGTTTCAGGGCATTGATGATGATTAAAGTCGAGGAAGAATCATCATGCCGATGAAGCGAGATCATGCCATCGGGTGTGGGGATCTCGATGAGCTTTGCACGCGAGTCCATTGTCATTGGGTTGTGCTCCTCGAGCCAGTCCATGCCTAGATGTTGGAAATATGCCCTAGAGGCAATAATAAATTAGTTATTATTATATTTCCTTATTTATAATAATCGTTTATTATCCATGCTAGAATTGTATTGATTGGAAACTCAAGTACATGTGTGGATACATAGACAATACACTGTCCCTAGAGAGCCTCTAGTTGACTAGTTCGTTGATCAAAGATGGTCAAGGTTTCCGGGCCATAGGCAAGTTTTGTCACTTGATAACGGGATCACATCATTAGGAGAATCATGTGATGGACAAGACCCAAACTATGAACGTAGCATATTGATCGTGTCGTTTTATTGTTATTGTTTTCTGCGTGTCAAGTATTTGTTCCTATGACCATGAGATCATATAACTCACTGGCACCGGAGGAATATCTTGTGTTTATCAAACGTCGCAACATAAGTGGGTGACTATAAAGGTGCTCTATAGGTATCTCCGAAGGTGTCCGTTGAGTTAATATGGATCAAGAATGGGATTTGTCACTCCGTGTGTCGGAGAGGTATCTCGGGGCCCACTCGGTAATACAACATTACACACAAGCCTTGCAAGTAATGTGACTAAGTGTAAGTCACGGGATCTTGTATTACGGAACAAGTAAAGAGACTTGTCGGTAACGAGATTGAAATAGGTATGCGGATACCGACGATCAAATCTCGGGCAAGTAACATGCCGAAGGACAAAGGGAATGACATACGGGATTATAAGAATCCTTGACACTCAGGTTCAACCGATAAGATCTTCGGATAATATGTAGGATCCAATATGGGCATCCAGGTCCCGCTATTGGATATTGACCGAGGAGTGTCTTGATACATCCATTTTGCATCATGCTTTCATGTTGATATTTATCGCTTCTTGGGCTGTTATTTCACTTCACGGTACAATTCTTATGCCTTTTCTCTCTTAGTTTGCAAGGTTTACATGAAGAGGGAGAATGCCGGCAACTGGAATTCTGGCCTGAAAGTGGAGCAAAGTTGAGATACCTATTATGCGCAACTCCAAACGCCGTAAAAATCAACGAGGATTTTTTTCCGGATTTATAACAAATACTCGGCCGAAGAAGCGCCAGAGGGGAGCCAGGGGTTGGCCACAAGCCTGCACGGCGCGACCACCCCCCCAGGCCGCACCATTAGGGCTTGTGGGCAACCTGCTGGCCCACTTTCCCCCTCTTCTGCTATATGAAGGGTTTCGTCTGGAAAAAATCAGGGAGGAGCTTTTTCGTGGATTCGCCGCCGCCACGAGGCGAAACTTGAGCAGAACCAATCTAGAGCTCCGACAGGACGATCCTGCCGGGGAAACTTCCCTCCCGGAGGGGGAAATCATCGCCATCGTCATCACCAACACTCCTCACATCGGAGGGGACTCGTCACCATCGACATCTTCATCAGCACCATCTCATCTCAACCCTAGTTCATCACTTGTAACCAATCTCCGTCTCGCGACTCCGATTGGTACTTGTAAGGTTGCTAGTAGTGTTGATTACTCTTTGCAATTGATGCTAGTTGGATTAATTGGTGGAAGAGTTTATGTTCAGATCCTTGATGCTAGTTATTACCTCTCTGGTCATGAATATGACTATGCTTTGTGAGTAGTTACTGTTGTTCCTGAGGACATGGGATAAGTCATGCTAATAGTAGTCATGTGAATTTGGTATGCGTTCGGTAATTTGATATGTTGTATGTTGTTTTTCCTCTAGTGGTGTTATGTGAATGTCGACTACATAACACTTTACCATTATTTGGGCCTAGAGGAAGGCATTGGGAAGTAGTAAGTAGATGATGGGTTGCTAGAGTGACAGAAGCTTAAACCCTAGTTTATGTGTTGCTTCGTAAGGACCTGATTTGGATCCACTAGTTTAATGCTATGGTTAGACTTTGTCTTAATTCTTGCTTCATAGTTGCGGATGCTTGCGAGAGGGGTTAATCATAAGTGGGATGCTTGTACAAGTAAGGTCAGTACCCAAGCGCCGGTCCACCCACATATCAAACTATCAAAGAAACGAACGCGAATCATATGAACATGATGAAAATTAGCATGACAGAAATTCCCGTGTGTCCTCGGGAGCGTTTTTCCTCCTATAAGACTTTTTCCAGGGTTGTCCTTTGCTACAAAAGGGATTGGGCCACTTTTCTGCACCGTTGCTACTTTTTTTACCTGTTGCTTGCTACGAATCATCTCACCACACCATCACTTGTTACCGACAATTTTAGTGCTTGCACATATTTCCTTGTTGAAAACCACTTGTCAGATCCTTCTGCTTCTCGTTGAGTTCGACACTCTTACTTATCGAAAGGACTATGATTGATCCCCTATACTTGTTGGTCATCAAGACTCTTTTCTGGCGCCGTTGCCGGGGAGTGAAGCGCCTTTGGTAAGTGGAACTTGGTAAGGAAACATTCATATATTGTGCTGAAATTTGTTGTCACTTGTCACTATGGATACTAATCCTTTGAGGGGCTTGTTCGGGGTATCCTCACCTCGAACGGAAGCACAAGTAGTTGCTCCTCAAGCTGCTGCACCTACTGAAAATATTTGCTTTGAATTTCTTCGGGTATGCTTGAGAAACTGCTGGCTAATCCTTTTACAGGAGATGTAACATCACATCCAAAATTGCATCTGATCTATGTAGATGAAGTTTGTGGTTTATTTAAGCTTGCAGGTTTGCCCGATGATGAGGTCAAGAAGACGGTCTTTCCTTTATCTTTGAAGGACAAGGCGTTGACATGGTATAAGCTATGCGATGATACTGGACCATGGGACTACAATCGGTTGAAATTGGAATTTCATCAAAAGTTTTATCCTATGCATTTACTACATCGTGATCGGAATTATATTTATAATTTTTGGCCTCGTGACAAAGAAAGCATCTCTCAAGCTTGGGGGAGGCTTAAATCAATGCTATATTCATGCCCCAATCATGAGCTCTCGAGAGAACTTATCATTGAGAACTTCTATGCTCGGCTTTCTCATGATGATCGCACCATGCTTGACACTTCTTGTACCAGTTCTTTTATGAAGAGAGATATTGACTTCAAATGGAATTTATTGGAGAGAATTAAACATAACTCTGAAGATTGCGAGCTTGAAGAAGGTAAGGAGTCAGGTATGAATTTCACGTTTGATTGCGTTAAATCCTTCGTTGAGACAAATACTTTTTGTGACTTTAGCGCTAAGTATGGACTTGACTCTGAGATAGTAGCTTCATTGTGTGAATCTTTTGCTGCTCATATTGATCTCCCCCAAGAGAAGTGGTTCAAATATCATCCTCCTTTAGAAGTCAATGTAGTTAAACCCACTCCAGTTGAAGAGAAAGTCATTGCCTATAATGATCCTGTTGTTCCCAGTGCTTACATTGAGAAACCACCTTTCCCTGTTAGGATAAAGGATCATTCTAAAGCTTCAACTGTGATACGTAGAGTCTATATTCGAACACCTACACCCCCTGAGCAAATTAGAGTTGAACCTAGCATTTCTATTATCAAAGATCTTCTCTCCGATGATGTTGAGGGACATGATATTCACTTATGTGAAGATGCTACTAGAATTGCTAAACCTCACGCTAGAGACAAACATAGGCCTCGTGTTGGCATGCCTATGGTTTCTATTAAGATAGGAGATCATTGTTATCATGGTTTATGTCACGTGGGTGCTAGCGTTAGTGCAATACCTCAATCCTTATACAATGAAATCAAAGATGAGATTGCACCTGTTGAGTTAGAGCCTATTGATGTCACTATTCAGCTTGCCAATACAGATACTATCTGCCTTGTGGGAATTGTTAGTGATGTTGAAATCTTGTGTGGTAAAACAAAGTATCCTGCCGGTTTCCTCGTTCTTGTTACCGCACAAGCTAGCTTTTGTCCCATCATATTTGGTAGACCTTTTCTCAATACCGTCAATGCTCATATTGACTGTGAGAAGCAAACTGTCAGTGTTGGCTTTGAAGGTGTGTCACATGAGTTCAATTTCTCCAAGTTTGGTAGACGTCCTCATGAAAAGGATTTGCCTAGTAAGGATGATATACTTGCTTGAGCATGAAAATGATATGCATATGGATGAAAGGGATGAAATAGATAGAGTTGTCTTAGAACTATATCATATCCTTAAGAATAACTTACCTGTTGAACTGCTTGGGGATCCACCCCTACCAAAAGGTGATCCTGTGTTCGAGCTTAAAAAGTTGCCAGATACTCTTAAGTATGCTTATCTTGATGAAAAAGAGATATATACTGTCATAATTAGTGCTAGCCTCTCAGAGCATGAAGAAAGGAAGTTGCTAAAAACTCTGAGGAAGCACCGTGCTGCTATTGGGTATACTCTTTATGATCTTAAGGGCATTAGTCCCACTCTATGCCAGTACAGGATTAAAACCGATCCTGATTTCAAATGAGATGCTGATCATCAAAGGAGATTGAATCCTAAGATGAAAGATGTAGTAAGAAAAGAAATACTAAAGCTCCTGGAAGCGGGTATTATCTATCTTGTTGCTCATAGCGATTGGGTGAGTCCGGTGCATTGCGTCCCTAAGAAGGGAGGCATTACCGTTGTCCCTAATGATAAGGATGAATTGATCCCACAGAGGATTATTACTGGCTATAGGATGGTGATCGATTTTAGGAAATTGAATAAAGGCACTCGGAAAGATTATTACCCTCTGCCTTTTATCGACCAAATGCTAGAAAGACTGTCTAAACACACACACTTCTTCTTTCTAAATGGTTATTCTGGTTTCTCCCAAATACCAGTTGCACAATCTGATCTGGAGAAAACCACTTTCACCTGCCCTTTCGGTACCTTTGCCTATAGACGTATGCCTTTCGGCTTATGTAATGCACCCGCCACCTTTCAAAGATGTATGATGGCTATATTCTCTGACTTTTGTGAAAAGATTGTCGAGGTTTTCATGGATGACTTTTCCGTTTACGGGTCTTCATTTGATGATTGCCTCAGGAACCTTGATCGAGTCTTACAGAGATGTAAAGACACCAACCTTGTCTTGAATTGGGAGAAGTGCCACTTTATGGTTAATGAAGGCATCGTCTTAGGACATAAAATTTCTGAAAGAGGTATTGAAGTCGGTAAGGCTAAGGTTGATGCAATCGAGAAAATGCCATATCCCACAGATATCAAAGGTATAAGAAGTTTCCTTGGTCATGCTGGTTTCTATAGAAGGTTCATTAAAGACTTCTCTAAGATTTCTAGGCCTCTTACCAATCTCTTGCAAAAGGATATTCCTTCTTTTTATGATGATTGTGAGGAAGCCTTCGAAATACTTAAGAGGGATTTGATAACTGCACCTATTGTTCAACCACCTGATTGGAACTTACCTTTTGAGATCAAGTGTGACGCTAGTGATTATGCTGTTGGTGTTGTTCTAGGGCAAAGAGTCGATAAGAAGTTGAATGTTATTCACTATGCTAGTAAAACTCTAGACAGTGCCAAGAGAAACTATGCTACTACGGAGAAGGAATTTTTAGCAGTCGTGTTTGCATGTGAAAAGTTCAGGTCTTACGTAGTTGATTCCAAAGTCACTATTCACACTGATCATGCTGCTATTAAGTACCTCATGGAGAAGAAAGACGCTAAACCTAGACTTATCAGATGGGTTCACTTTCTACAAGCATTTGATTTGCATGTTGTCGACCGACATGGTGCTGATAACCCAGTAGCAGATAACTTGTCTAGGTTGGAGAATGTTCTCGATGACCCACAACCTATTGATGATAGCTTTCCTGATGAGAAATTGAATGTCATCAATGCTTCACGTAGTGCATCGTGGTATGCTCATTATGCAAACTATATCGTTGCCAAATACATACCACCTAGTTTCACGTACCAGCAAAATAAGAAATTCTTCTTTGACTTGAGACATTACTTTTGGGATGATCCTCACCTTTATAAGGAAGGAGTAGATGGTGTTATTAGACGTTGTGTACCTGAACATGAACAGGGACAGATCCTACAGAAGTGTCACTCCGAGGCCTACGGAGGACACCATGCGGGAGATAGAAGTGCACACAAGGTATTGCAATCAGGTTTCTATTGGCCTACTCTCTTCAAGGATGCCCGTATGTTTGTCTTGTCTTGTGACGAATGTCAAAGAATAGGTAATATTAGCAAACGTCAGGAAATGCCAATGAACTATTCACTTGTCATTGAACCATTTGTTGTCTGGGGCTTGGATTATATGGGACCTTTTCCAAAATCCGACGGATATACTCATATCCAAGTTGCTGTTGATAACGTCACTAAGTGGGTAGAAGCTATCCCCACTAGTAGTGCTGATCACAACACCTCTATCACGATGCTGAAAGAAGTATCTTCCCTAGATTTGGAGTCCCTAGATATCTAATGACCGACGGTGGTTCACACTTCATTCATGGTGCTTTCCGTAAAACGATTGCTAAGTACGATGTCAACCATAGAATTGTGTCTCCCTATCACCCTCAGTCCAGTGGTCAAGTAGAGCTAAGTAATAGAGAGATTAAACTGATTCTGCAGAAGACTGTCAACAGGTCTAGAAAGAATTGGTCTAAGAAGCTCGATGATGCACTGTGGGCTTATAGAACTGCCTATAAGAATCCCATGGGCATGTCTCCGTACAAAATGGTGTACGGTAAAGCATGTCATTTACCTCTTGAGCTAGAGCATAAAGCTTATTGGGCAATCAAAGAGCTCAACGTTGATTTCAAACTTGCCGGTGAGAAGAGGTTATTTGATATTAGCTCGCTTGATGAGTGGAGAACTCAGGCATATGAGAATGCCAAGCTGTTCAAAGAGAAGGTTAAGAGGTGGCATGATAAGAGGATACAAAAGCGTGAGTTCAATGTAGGTGATTATGTCTTGCTATATAACTCTCGTTTAAGATTCTTTGCAGGCAAGCTTCTCTCTAAATGGGAAGGTCCCTATGTTGTTGAGGAGCCTGCACGGCGCGGGCCCACCCCCTGGCCGCGTCGTGAGGGCTTGTGGCCACCTCGTGCGTCTCGAGGACTCCGTTTTCGTGCAACGCACTCCTTCTGGTCTGAAAAAATGGTTATATATGCTCCCGTTTGGTCTGACCCCTGCATCACGCAGATTTCCTATGTTTTTCGTTTCGGGCCTATTTCTGTTGCAGATCTAGATCGCTATGACTTTCCCAAAAGCTCCGAAGGACAAGATCTTCGAGAAGGTCATCAATCCCTACCTCACGGGAATCCAGCAACACCCTCAATCTATCGAGATGCATGAGGGGACGTTGCACATCTGTGACGTTGAGGGGCCTAAGAAGACTGGAAGCGTGGAGACGAGGCTCGAAGCAGTGGAGCAACTAGTCTTCAGGTGCCAAGGGAAAGTGGAGCGTGGACTCAATGCCAAACACATGATGATCACGGAGTTCACCAACAAGCACAGGATTGATGCCAATGACATTGAGAAGCACCTCTCCAGGCTCTATGACAGGATTGATCAACTCTAGGCCCAGATCTACGACCTGCAGAACCAAAACTATGAGTATGAGTATAGATTTAAATCAATACGGTTGGCTGCAGATTTGAGGATTCCGGAGACTCGTTCATCTTTCCATGATGGAGCACCTATGCCTTGGAAGACGGAGGATCAAACTCATGTCGCAACAACACCACCATCACCACCAAAGGAAGACAACTAAACACGGGTATGGGCAATCCCCTTGGCTTGTGCCAAGCTTGGGGGAGTTGCCCCGGTATCGTATCACCATCACATCTTTTGCCTTTACCTTTGTTTTAGTTTTCCTTTTAAGTTTTCTCTTTCTCTAATAGATTAAAAGTCTTAGTGTTTTAGTGTTGAGTTCTGCTTTGTGTCACCCCCGATGTATTCGGGATCGTGAGCCATATAATAAAGAGTGTCTTAGTTGAAGGGCTTTGCCTCTTGCCATGATCAAAAGAGTGATAATAGAACAAAAGCATGAAAGATCATGTAGTGATCTTATGGGAAGTGATGGCTTCACATATAAAAAGAATGATGATTGAAACTTGTTGAGGGTAGGCAAACTTAGACCTTGGTCATTGTTGCAATTAATAGGAAGTGATAAAGAAGGAGAGGTTCACATATAAATATTTCATCTCTCCCACCACCTATGTTTGTGAACACTCACTAAACTATTGCATGCCTAGAAGTAGATGTTGGACAAGGAAGACAACATAATGAATTGTGTTTGCTGGGCTCCGAACAATGTTATATGATTAGAGATCCCTTAGCATGTGACGATTGCTTCCACCTCCAATTAGCCAAAACCTCCCGCACCAAGTAAGGATACTACTTGTGCATCCATAAACCTTCAAACCAGTTTTGCCATGAGTGTCTACCATACCTACCTATGGATTGAATAAGATCCCTCAAGTAAGTTGTCATCGGTGCAAGCAATAAAAATTGCTCTCTAATATGTATGATCTATTAGTGTGTGGAAAATAAGCTTTGTACGAACCTGTGATGAGGAAGACATAAAAGCGATAGACTGCATAATAAAGTTCTTTATCACAGGAGGCAATATAAAGTGACGTTCCTATGCACTAAGAGGACACGTATCCAAACCTCAAAAGCGCATGACAACCTCTGCTTCCCTCTGCGAAGGGCCTATCTTGTACCTTTACTTTTTCCCTTGAAAGAGTCATGGTGATCTTCACCAATTCCCTATCTCGCCTTTATCTTGGCTAACATCATATGCTTGGGAAAGATCTATATTCATATGTCAACTTGGAGGTAAGTATTCATGAATTATTATTGTTGACATTACCCTTGAGGTAAGCAGTTGGGAGGAAAAACTGGAAGCCCCTATCTTTCTCTATGTCCAGCTGAAACTTTGATCTCATGAATACCACGTGAGTTGTAGCAATTGTAGAGAACGAAAGAATGATTGAGTTGTTACTAAAGGATATCGGTTGTTACTTCTCGGTAAGGTTCTTGATCCATGCTTTACTTTGTGAAGGAGTTATCACTTTAGCATGAGAGATTATATGTTGGTATTGTTGTTCTGATCATGATCATGATGCATGCATGTTCGTATCTTGTTTTGTCGACACCTCTCTCCCTAAACATGTGGACATATTTATTGAGCTAGGCTTTCGCTTGAGGACAAGCAAGGTCTAAGCTTGGGGGAGTTGATACGTCCATTTTGCATCATGCTTTCATGTTGATATTTATCGCTTCTTGGGGTATTATTTCACTTCATGGTACAATTCTTATGCCTTTTCTCTCTTATTTTGCAAGGTTTACATGAAGAGGGAGAATGCCGACAACTGGAATTCTGGCCTGAAAGTGGAGCAAAGTTGAGATACCTATTCTGCGCAACTCCAAACGCCGTCAAAATCAACAAGAATTTTTTTCCGGATTTATAAAAAATACTAGACCGAAGAAGCGCCAGAGGGGCGCGAGGGGTTGGCCACAAGCCTGCACGGCGCGGCCACCCCCCCAGGTCGCGCCATGAGGGATTGTGGGCAACCTGCTGGCCCACTTGCCCCCTTCTTCTGCTATATGATGGGTTTTGTCTGAAAAAATCAGGGAAGAGATTTTTCGTGGATTCGCCGCCGCCACGAGGCGGAACTTGAGCAGAACCAATCTAGAGCTCTGGTAGGACGATCCTGCCGGGGAAACTTCCCTCCCGGAGGGGGAAATCGTCGCCATCGTCATCACTAACACTCCTCTCATCGGAGGGGACTCGTCACCATCAACATATTCATCAACACCATCTCATCTCCAAACCCTAGTTCATCACTTGTCATCAATCTCCCTCTCGCGACTCCGATTGGTACTTGTAAGGTTGCTAGTAGTGTTGATTACTCTTTATAGTTCATGCTAGTTGGATTACTTGGTGGAACAGTTTATGTTCAGATCCTTGATGCTACTCATTACCTCTCTGGTCATGAATATGATTATGCTTTGTGAGTAGTTACTTTTGTTCCTGAGGACATGGAATAAGTCATGCTAATAGTAGTCATGTGAATTTGGTATTCGTTCGGTAATTTGATATGTTGTATGTTGTTTTTTCTCTAGTGGTATTATGTGAACGTCGACTACGTAACACTTCACCATTATTTGGGCCTAGAGGAAGGCATTGGGAAGTAGTAAGTAGATGATGGGTTGCTAGAGTGACAGAAGCTTAAACCCTAGTTTATGCGTTGCTTCGTAAGGGGCTGATTTGGATCCACTAGTTTAATGCTATGGTTAGACTTTGTCTTAATTCTTCTTTCGTAGTTGCGGATGCTTGCGAGAGGGGTTAATCATAAGTGGGATGCTTGTCCAACTAAGGTCAGTACCCAAGCACTGGTCCGCCCACATATCAAACTATCAAAGTAACGAACGCGAATTATATGAACATGATGAAAACTAGCATGATAGAAATTCCCGTGTGTCCTCGGGATCGTTTTTCCTCCTATAAGGCTTTGTCCAGGCTTTTCCCTTGCTACAAAATGGATTGGGACACTTTGCTGCACCGTTGCTACTTTTGTTACTTGTTGCTTGCTACGAATCATCTCACCACACCATCACTTGTTACCGAGAATTTCAGTGCTTGCGTATATTCCCTTGTTGAAAACCACTTGTCAGATCCTTCTGCTCCTCGTTGGGTTCGACACTCTTACTTATAGAAAGGACTACGATTGATCCCCTATACTTGTGGGTCATCAAGAATATTTTCTGGCGCCGTTGCCGGGGAGTGAAGCGCCTTTGGTAAGTGGAACTTGGTAAGGAAACATTCATATAGTGTGCTGAAATTTGTTGCCACTTGTCACTATGGATACTAATCCTTTGAGGGGCTTGTTCGTGGTATCTTCACCTCAAATGGAAGCACAAATAGTTTCTCCTCAACCTGCTGCACCTACTGAAAATATTTTCCTTGAATTTCCTTCGGGTATGCTTGAGAATCTGCTGGCTAATCCTTTTACAGGAGATGGAACATCACATCCAGACTTGCATCTGATCTATGTAGATGAAGTTTGTGGTTTATTTAAGCTTGCAGCTTTGCCCGAGGATGAGGTCAAGAAGAAGGTCTTTCCTTTATCTTTGAAGGATAGGGCGTTGACATGGTATAAGCTATGTGATGATACTGGATCATGGGACTACAATCGGTTGAAATTGGAATTTCATCAAAAGTTTTATCGTATGCATTTAGTACATCGTGATCGGAATTATATTTATAATTTTTGGCCTCGTGATAGAGAAAGCATCGCTCAAGCTTGGGGGAGGCTTAAATCAATGCTATATTCATGCCCCAATCATGAGCTCTCGAGAGAACTTATCATTCAGAACTTCTATGCTCGGCTTTCTCATGATGATCGCACCATGCTTGACACTTCTTGTACCAGTTCTTTTATGAAGAGAGATATTGACTTCAAATGGAATTTATTGGAGAGAATTAAACGCAACTCTGAAGATTGGGAGCTTGAAGAAGGTAAGGAGTCAGGTATGAATTTCACGTTTGATTGTGTTAAATCCTTTGCTGAGACAAATACTTTTTGTGACTTTAGCGCTAAGTATGGACTTGACTGCGAGATAGTAGCTTCATTGTGTGAATCTTTGCTGCTCATATTGATCTCTCCAAAGAGAAGTGGTTCAAATGTCATCCTCCTTTAGAAGTCAATGTAGTTAAACCCACTCCAGTTGAAGAGAAAGTCATTGCCTATAATGATCATGTTGTTCCATGTGCTTACATTGAGAAACCACCTTTCCCTGTTAGGATAAAGGATCATTCTAAAGCTTCAACTGTGATACGTAGAGGCTATATTAGAACACCTACACCCCCTGAGCAAACTAGAGTTGAACCTAGAATTGCTATTATCAAAGATCTTCTGTTCGAATATGTTGAGGGACATGATATTCACTTATGTGAAGATGCTGCTAGAATTGCTAAACCTCACGTTAGAGACAAACATAGGCCTATTGTTGGCATGCCTGTGGTTTCTGTTAAGATAGGAGATCATTGTTATCATGGTTTATGTGACGTGGGTGCTAGTGTTAGTGCAATACCTCAATCCTTGTACGATGAAATCAAAGATGAGATTGCACCTGTTGAGATAGAGCCTATTGAAATCAAAGATGAGATTGCACTTGTTGGTTGCTACGAATCATCTCACCACACCATCACTTGTTACCGACAATTTCAGTGCTTGGATATATTTCTTTGCTGAAAACCACTTGTCAGATCCTTCTGCTCCTCGTTAGGTTCGACACTATTACTTATCAAAAGGACTACGATTGATCCCCTATACTTGTGGGTCATCATGTCTCGGGTCATGTCTGCATAGTTCTCGAACCCACAGGGTCTGCACACTTAAGGTTCGGTGACGTTTCGGTATAGTTGAGTTATAGGTGTTGGTAACCGAAAGTTGTTCGGAGTCCCAGATGAGATCCACGATGTCATGAGGAGCTCCGGAATGGTCCGGAGGTAAAGATTGATATATAGGAAGTCCTATTTTGGTCACCGGAAAAGTTTTGGGCTCATCAGTAGTGTACCAGGAGTGTCGGGAGGGATGCCGGGGACCATCGGGAGGGGTGTCACGCCCCAAGGGGTCTCATGGGCTATGGGAAGAGATAAACCAGCCCCTAGTGGGCTGGAATAAGTTCCCACTAAGGCCTATAAGGTTTGAGAAGGAAAAAACACAAGGTGGAAAGAGTTTCCAAGTGGGAAGGTGGTATCCTACTCCAAGTAGGATTGGAGTAGGACTCCTCCACCTCCAATTTTGGCCAAACCTTGAGGGTTTGAGGCTTACACCTCCCCTCCCTCCCTCCTATATATACTGGAGGTATTGAGGGTTTTCGAGACACAAGTTTGCCACGTGCTGCTCGACCCTATACCAGGCAGTTTTTCCTCTAGATCGTATTTCCGTGGAGCTTAGGCGAAGCCTTGCCGCAGTAGATCATCACCACCACCGGCGCTCCATCATGCTGCCGGAGAACTCTTCTACCTCTCCGCCCCCTCCTGCTGGATCAAGAAGGTGGAGATCGTCATCGAGCTGTACGTGTGCTGAACGCGGAGGTGCCTTCCGTTCGGCACTAGATCGGGAAGGATCGTGATGAAGTTCGCGGGACGCATCGTGATGAAGTTCCCGGGATGGATCGTGATGAAGTTCGCAGGACGGATCGTGATGAGATAGTATGACTACGGCGATCTGAATCACAGAAACGTTCAACTACATCAACTGCGTTATATACGCTTCCGCTTAGCGACCTACAAGCGTACGTAGATCCAATCTCCCTCTTGTAGATGGACATCACCATGATAGGTCTTCGTGTGCGTCGGAATTTTTTTGTTTCCCATGCAACATTCCCGAATAGTGGCATCATGAGCTAGGTTCATGTGTAGATGTTATCTCGAGTAGAACACAAAGGTTTTTGTGGACGGTGATGTTCGATTTGCTGCCCTCCTTAGTCTTTTCTCGATTCAGCGGTATTGTTGGATTGAAGCGGCCCGGACCGACATTATTCGTACGCTTACGAAAGACTGGTTTCATCGATTGACATGCAACCTCGTTGCATAAAGATGACTGTCGGGTGTTGGTTTCTTCAACTTTAGTTGAATTGGTTTTGACCGAGGCGGTCCTTGGAGAGGTTAAATCGCAATTTGCACATCTCTGTTGTGGTGTTTGTGTAAGTAAGATGCGATCCACTACATACCCATAGCAGCCACGTAAAACATGCAACAAAAAATTAGAGGACATCTAACTTGTTTTTGCAATGTATGCTTGTGATATAATATGGCCAATGACGTGATATGATATATTGGACGTATGAGATGATCATGTTGTAATAGTTAATATCGACTTGCGCGTCGATTGTACGACAACCGGCAGGAGCCATAGGGTTGTCTTTAAACTAACGTTTGTGTTTGCAGATGCATTTACTATATTTCTAGGACGTAGCTGTAGTAGTAATAGCCTAAGTAGCACGGCAACCCCGATGGCGACACGTTGATGGCGATCATGGTGTGGCGCAGTGACAAGAAGATCATGCCGGTGCTTTGGTGATGGAGATCAAGAAGCACATGATGATGGCCATATCATGTCACTTATGAATTGCATGTGATGTTAATCTTTTTATGCACCTTATTTTGCTTAAAACGACGGTAGCATTATGAGGTCATCTCTCACTAAAATTTCAAGACGAAATTGTGTTCTCCCCGACTGTGCAGCGTTGAAACAGTTCGTCTTTTCGAGACACCACGTGATGATCGAGTGTGATAGACTCAACGTTCGCATACAATGGGTGCAAAACAGTTGCACACGCGGAACACTAGGGTTAAACTTGACGAGCCTAGCATGTGTAGACATGGCCTCAGAACACATGAGACCGAAAGGTTGAGCATGAATCGTATAGGTTATATGATTAGCATAGAGATGCTTACCACTGAAACTATTCTCAACTCACGTGATGCTCGGACTTGAGATAGTGGATTTGGATCATGTACCACTCAAATGACTAGAGAGATGTACTTTTTGAGTGGGATTTCTTAAGTAATATGATTAAATGAACTAATTATCATGAACATAGTCTAATGGTCTTTGTGAATTACGATGTAGCTTGTGCTATAGCTCTACTGTTTTTATATGTTCCTAGAGAAAATTTAGTTGAAAGTTGATAGTAGCAACTTTGCGGACTGAGTCCGTAAAACTGAGGATTGTCCTCATTGCCGCACAGAAGTCTTATGTCCTTAATGAACCACTCGGTGTGATGCACCTCAAGCGTCGTATGTGGATGTTGCGAACATCTGACATACACGTTTTTGATGACTACGTGATAGTTCAGTGCGCAATACTTAATGGCTTAGAAGCAAGGCGCCAAAGACGTTTTGAAAACATTGCGAAACATAAGAGATGTTCTAAGAGATGAAATTGAGATTTCATGCTTGTGCCATTGTTGAGAGGTATAAGACCACCGACAAGATTCTTTGCCTACAAAGTAAAGGAGAAAAGCTCGAATCGTTGAGCATGTTCTCAGATTGTCTGAGTACAACAATCGCTTGAATCAAGTGGGAGTTAATCTTCCAGATGAGATAGTGATGGTTCTCCAAAGTCATTGCCACTAAGTTGCTTGAGTTTCGTGATGAACTATAACATATCAAGGATAGATATGATGATCCTTGAATGATTCGCAATGTTTGACACTGCGGAAGTAGAAATCAAGAAGGAGCATCAATTGTTGATGGTTAGTAAAACCACTAGTTCAAGAAGGGCAAGGGCTAGAAGGGATACTTCATGGAACGGCAAACTAGTTGCTGCTCTAATGAAGAAACCCAAGATTGAACCCAAACCCGAGACTAAGTGCTTCTGTTATGAGGGGAACAACCACTAGGGCGGAGCTTCCCTATATACTTGGTAGATAAGAAGTTTGGCAAAGTCGACAGAAGTATATTTGATATACATGATAGTGATGTGTGCTTTACTGGTACTCATAGTAGCACGAGAGTATTGGATATTGGTTCGGTTGCTAAGTGATTAGTAACTCGAAATGAAAGCTACGGTATAAACGGAGACTAGCTAAAGGCGAGGTGATGATACGTGTTGGAAGTATTTCCAAGGTTGATGTGATCAAACATCGCACGCTCCCTCTATCATCGGGATTGGTGGTAAACCTACATCATTGTTATTTTGTGTTTACGTTGAGCATGAGCATGATTGGATCGTGTTTATTGTAATACGATTATTCATTTGAAGAGAATAATAATTATTCTATTTGCTTGAATAATTACCCTCAATGGTTTATTGAATCTGGATCGTAGTGTTACACATGTTCATAATATTTGTGCCAAAAGATACAACGTAGTAATGATAGTACCACTTAGTTGTGGCACTGCCACTTGAGTCATGTTGGTATAAAATGCATGAAGAAGCTCCATGCTAATGAATCTTTCTACTCACTCATTTTTGAAACATTTGAGACATGCAATTGGATTGTTTGGACTCACTTGATCTTGAATCACATGAGACATGCAAATCATGCCACATGAAACAAGAGAGTAACTTGTTGGGAGTAATGCATTTTTTATGTGTTCAAGTCCAATGAGTACTAAGGCACGCAGTGGATATTGTTATGTTCTTACTTCACTGACGATTTGAGTAGATACATGAGTATTTACTTGATGAATCACATGTCTGGAATGTTGAAAAGTTCAAAGTTGTTTCAGAGTGAAGATCGTCGTGACTAAACTGTCTACGATATGATCATAGAGATGAATATCTGAGTTGCGAGTTTTTGGTACATAGTTGAGACAATGTGGAAATTGTTTCACAGTTTACGCCACCTAGAACACCATAGTGTGATGGTGTGTCCGGACGTCATAGCCACACCCTATTTTGATATGGTGCATACTATGATGTCTCTTATTAAATTACCACTATCGTTTATGGGTTATGCATTAGAGACAAGCCGCATTCACTTTAAATAAATAGGGCACCGCGTATTTCCGTTGAGATGACACGGTATAGACTATGGTTTGGAGAAACCTAAGCTGTCTTTTCTTGAAAGTTTAGGGCTGCGACGCTTATGTGAAAAAAGTTTCAGTCTGATAAGCTCGAACCTAAAGTGAATAAATGCATCTTCATAGGATATCCAAAACAGTTGGATACATCTCCTATCTCAGATCCGGGAGCAAAGTATTTGTTTCTAGAAACGGGTCCTTTCTCGAGGAAAGGTTTCTCTCGAAAGAATTGAGTGGGAGGGTGGTGGAACTTGATGAGGTTGGTGAACCGTCACTTCGACCAGTGTGTAGCAGGGTGCAGGAAGATGTTCCTGTGGCGCCTACACCAATTGAAGTGGAAGCTGATGATGGTGATCATTAGAGCTTCGGATCAAGTTAGTACAAACCTCGTAGGTCAACAAGGTCGCCTACTGCTGCAGAATGATACAGTAACCCTATCTTGGAGGTCATGTTGTTGAACAACAATGAACCTATGGGCTATGGATAAGCGATGGTGGGCCCGGATTCCGACAAATGGCTAGAGTTCATGAAATCCGAGAGAGGATCCATGTATGAAAACAAAGTGTAGACTTTGGAAGAACCACTTGATGGTCGTAGGACTATTGAGTAAAGATGGATCATTAATAGAAAGATAGACGATGATGGTGATAAGTCACTATTTAGAAAAGCTCGACTTGTCGCAAAGATGTTTCCGACAAGATCAAATAGTTGACTATGATGAGACTTTCTCACTCGTAGCGAGGCGAAAAGTCTTTTAGAATTATGTTACTAGTTGCTGCATTATTTATGAAATATTGCACATAGGATGTCAAAACATTGTTTTCTCGATGGTTTCCTTGAAGAAAGATTGTATGTGATACAACCAAAAGGTTTTGTCGATCCTAAGGATAATAACAAGTATGCAAGCTCCAACAATCCTTTTATGAACTGGTGCAAGCATCTCGGAGTTGGAATATACGCTTTGATGTGATGATCAAAGCTTTTAGGTTTGTACAAGGTTTATGAGAAACTTGTATTTCCAAAGAAGTGAGTGGGAGCACTATAGTATCTCTGATAAAGTACATGTGGTTGACATATTGTTGATCGGAAGTAATGTAGAATTTCTGTAAAGCATAAAGGTTGTTTAAAAGGGGTTTTTTCAAAGGAAGACCTGGATAGAGCTACTTGAACATTGAGCATCAAGATTTATGGAGATAGATCAAAATGCTAAGCAGAACTTTCAAATGAAATGCATGTCTTGACAAGTTTTTGAAGGAGTTCAAAATAGATCAGCAAAGAAAGAGTTCTTGGATGTGTTGTAAGGTGTGAATTTGAGTAAAGTCTCAAAAGCCCGACCACGGCAGAAGAAAGAGAAAGGACGAAGGTCGTCCCCTATGCCTTAGCCATAGACTCTACAGTATGCCATGCTGTGTACCGCACCTGATGTGTGCCCAAAAGTCTATTAAGAGGTGCACAGAGTGATCCATGATTGAATCACTGAACAACGTTCAAAGTTATCCTTAATAACTAATATACTAAGGATTTTATTATTATTATGGAGGTGGTTAAAGAGTTCGTCATCAAGGGTTACGTTGATGCAAGCTTTGATACTAATTCGAATAACTATGAGTAGTGAAACGGATTCGTATAGTAGAGCTGATATTTGGAGTATTTCTGAATAGCACGTAGTAGCAGCATCTATAAGATGACATAAAGATTTGTAAAGAACACACGGATCTGAAAGATTCAGAACCGTTGACTAAAACCTCTCTCACGAGCAAGATGTTATCAGACCCCAGAACTATATGGGTGTTGGATTCGTTAAAATCAGATGGTGACGTGAACTAGATTATTGACTCTAGTGCAAGTGGGAGACTGTTGAAAATATGCCCTAGAGGCAATTATAAATTAGTTATTATTATATTTCCTTGTTCATAATAATCGTTTATTATCCATGCTAGAATTGTATTGATTGGAAACTCAAGTACATGTGTGGATACATAGACAACACACTGTCCCTAGTGAGCCTCTAGTTGACTAGTTCGTTGATCAAAGATGGTCAAGGTTTCCTGGCCATAGGCAAGTGTTGTCACTTGATAACAGGATCACATCATTAGAGAATCATGTGATGGACAAGACCCAAACTATGAGCGTAGCATATTGATCGTGTCGTTTCATTGCTATTGTTTACTGCGTGTCAAGTATTTGTTCCTATGACCATGAGATCATATAACTCACTGGCACCGGAGGAATACCTTGTGTGCATCAAACGTCGCAACGTCACTGTGTGACTATAAAGGTTCTCTACAGGTACCTCCGAAGGTGTCCGTTGAGTTAGTATGGATCGAGACTGGGATGTTTCACTCCGTGTGACGGAGAGGTATCTCGGAGCCCACTCGATAATACAACATCACTCACAAGCCTTGCAAGCAATGTGACTAAGTGTAAGTCACGGGATCTTGTATTACTGAATGAGTAAAGAGGCTTGTTGGTAACGAGATTGAAATAGGTATGCGGGTACCGACGATCAAATCTCGGGCAAGTAACATACCGAAGGACAAAGGGAATGACATACGGGATTATATGAATTCTTGACACTGAGGTTCAACCGATAAGATCTTCGGAGAATATGTAGGAACCAATATGGGCATCCAGGTCCCGCTATTGGATATTGACCGAGGAGTGTCTCGGGTCATGTCTGCATAGTTCTCGAACCCGCAGGGTCTGCACACTTAAGGTTCGGTGACGTTTCGGTATATTTGAGTTATAGGTGTTGGTAACCGAAAGTTGTTGGAGTCCCAGATGAGA
Source organism: Hordeum vulgare subsp. vulgare (assembly GCF_904849725.1). NCBI lineage: Eukaryota > Viridiplantae > Streptophyta > Magnoliopsida > Poales > Poaceae > Hordeum > Hordeum vulgare. The sequence continues at coordinate 260,891,594 of NC_058519.1, read as the reverse complement.
TCCAGGATGTCACGAGGAGCTCCGGAATGGTCCGGAGGCTAAGATTGATATATAGGAAGTCATGTTTTGGTCACGAGAAAAGTTTCGGGCTCATCGGTAGTGTACCAGGAGTGCCGGGAGGGGTGCCGGGGACCATCGGGAGGGGTGTCACGCCCAAAGGGGTCTCATGGGCTTTGGGAAGAGATTAACCAGCCCCTAGTGGACTGGAATAAGTTTGCACTAAGTACCATAAGGTTTGAGAAGGAAAAAACACAAGGTGGAAAGAGTTTCCAAGTGGGAAGGTGGAATCCTACTCCAAGTAGGATTGGAGTAGGACTCCTCCACCTCCAATTTCGGCCAAACCTTGAGGGTTTGAGGCTGCCTCCTCCCCTCCCTCCCTCCTATATATACTAGAGATGTTTAGGGTTTTTGAGACACAACTTTGTCACGTGCTGCTCGACACTATACCACGCAGTTTATCCTCTAGATCGAATTTCTGCGGAGCTTAGGCGAAGCCCTGTCGGAGTAGATCAGGACCACCACCGGCGCGCCATCACGCTGCTGGAGAACTCTTCTACCTCTCCGCCCCCTCTTGCTGGATCAAGAAGGTGGAGATCGTCATCGAGCTGTACGTTTGCTGAACCCGGAGGTGCCGTCCGTTTTGCACTAGATCGGGAAGGATCGTGATGAAGTTCGCGGAACGCATCGTGATGAAGTTCGCGGGACGTATCGTGATGAAGTTCGCGGGATGGATCGTGATGAAGTTCGTGGGAAGGATCGTGATGAGATAGTACGACTACAGTGATCTGAATCGCAGAAACGTTCCACTACATCAACCGCGTTATATACACTTCCGCTTAGTGATCTACAACGGTACATATATCCAATCTCCCTCTCGTAGATGATCATCACCATGATAGGTCTTCGTGCGCGTAGGAAATTTTTTTGTTTCCCATACGACGTTCCCCAACACTAGAATGGCGTCGAAGATGCCGAGGGGAAGCACCTTCATGTCGGTGGTGAACTTGTGTTCGTGCAAACACCATGTGTAGTTTGGGACGCTGCTGGAGCACATGAGTTCCTCGTCGTCCGCCACGCATACTTTGTACCCCCATGGTAGAGGTTGGATGCAAGTGATGTTGGTGGCGAATCGTTCGTTGATGAACGACATGGTGCTGCTAGGGTTAATCAGCATTAGCATCTCACGCCCTTGAATCCAAGCGCGGAGTTGGAACACGCATGGCGACATGACATCGGTCAAGGCTGATCGAGAGATCGCCATGACAACACCCGGGGGTGGCTCGTGCTCCAGACTGGCACCTTGGTCCTCTAGGTAGTCAATGTCGAACAACTCCAAGAACTCTTCAACAACGTGGAGTTGGAAATATGGGGGGCAGGTGTGGTCGTGCCCCCATCATTCTCCGCACTAGAAGCAGAGGTCTCTTGCTCTTCTGTAGTCCCGAACAGTTTTGACCTTGGAGGCTTCCGCTCTTGCCGCATCCATTCCACGCCGGTCGATCGCCACGATGAGTGGTGTCACCCACGGGGGTGGAGGTGGTAGTGGTAGTGGTAGCGCATTGGGTGCGCGAGTTGCGGTGTCAGGAGGGCGCACTGTTGGTTGGTGTGGTCCATCCATGCGACCACCATCATTGAATTCTTCCTGGAGCAGGGCCAGCACAAACACCATCTCGAGATCCGGTGGTCATTACACCATGACCATCGTGTGGATGTTCGGTCGCAACCCGTCCACAAAACGAGTAAGAAAATAGAAGGGGTGAATTGTATCTTTATGTGAGATCAAATGATTGGTAATAAGTTCAAATATCCCTATGAAATCAGCTACTATGGTCGTTTGCCGCACAGAATAAAATTGGCCGATCAGCATCTGGGCTAATAGCGCCCGAAGCAAGTGCACGACATCACTGCGAAGGACTCCTAAGTGAATTCCCCTAACTTCTTCTAGACAGCTTGCAGCGAGAGAGCGTCCGGGCCCAAAAAATTCAGGGCAGCAACGGGCACCAGAACGTATCGTTTATGTCAAACATGTAGAAGTACTGCTCGCACATGGTCTTTCACAGATTGGGGCTCTCCCCAGAGAACTATGTGAAAAAATCAAAGGGTGTTCTTGGACGAGGCCTGCAAGCATTTGGCTAGCATGCGCGAACAGGGAGGGTAAGATAGTGGGGGTGGGAGTTTGATCCGACCCTTGGCCCGGAGTGGTGGTGGTATCTGGAATCACACCGTCGATGTCCATCGTTGGATCGTGAAGACGTTGTGGTCACTTGACACGCGAGATGCCTCTGCCGCACCATAGGCAGCGCGAGGTATCGTGTTGTGAGTCGCTGGTGGCGGCGCCGTAGGGTTAGGCGCTGGAGCGTCCTCGCCTTGAGACTAATTGGGGACGAGCTGCGCTCGACCGCATCGCCCAGATCGGCTACGCGCCACTCGAGATCGGGCCGCCAAGTTGCCAAATCATCGAGGCAGACGGTGACCGACATCAGGGCCATGCTGTTTACCTTCATTGTGGAGGACAACTTGTCGAGGTAGGTCTTGGCGGCCGGATCCATGTGCTCTAGTTGCAGCCGAGCTTGATGGGGACTGCACATTTCCATGAACTGCGCCAGAGCACACGACGGTGGGTGGTGGTGACATGTGATATCAGATGTAAGGGTAGTGATGGTGGATCTATCACTCTCATGCACAAATTCGATTAGCAATGGCGATTACAAGCTGATACACAAATGGGGAAATGATGGAAGAAGAACACTAGCCGTCGTCGGTCCATTGCATGATCCTTCGCGGATACACTAGCTGATGGAGTCGACCCACTTAAGTTGCCTTCGCTACTGGGTCGGTTTGGTGCACCCACTATGAGCTGGTGTAGCGTGGGTTGCTATTGCGCACACAGCCTAGTCGTGTGCCAGTCGCCTCCATCCCACTGCCAGGTGGTGTCGAGTAGTCAGGGGCCTTGACAGACTATTGGTTGGATTGGCTTCTGGTTCCAAAGATATGGCATGATCCAGAGCACGATGTGGTGGCAAGTTAGTGGGTTTGTCAAATACATCATGATATTCCTGAACTAAAGCCTTCATGTTCGATGGCAATTTGTCCTCGGCAGGTTTTGTTATCTGTTTTAACGAATCAATAACCGCAAGTGCCCATACTTCATTACCAGAAATCCATTTATTCAACTGTTCCAGGCACATTTCGTGAATTGTCTCTTGGGGTTTAGCAAGTACACCCTGTAGTGTAATAGATTTTTCCAAATAATCGAATGTCAACGTCTTCTGACGCCAGTGGCATATTATAGGACTGAACTGCTCCAGCGGATAGATCTCTTCATCCACTGAGCCTCCTCCTCCAGTAATCCTAGCCGCCGCCTCCATCCACTGAGCCACCGCCTCCTCCCGTAACCCTAGCCGCCGCCTTCCATCGCCCCCGAGGGCGACCAGGGGGTAACCCTAGCCACCGCCATCGGTCCTCCCTCGCTCCTCCTTCATCCTCGCCGCCGCCAGCAGCGCCGCCGGATGAAGCCTGGCCGGGAGGGGCGGCGGCCAGGATCCTCTCCCCTTCACGCGACATGGCTGGCGCGGGACGACCGTTCCTGAGGAGACGCCGGACTAGCGCGCGGTGCGGCGGCGCTGCATGTGGATCCTAGCGGCGGCGTGGGGAGCGCGTCGATGACTGGGGTTCGTTCTTGCGGTGCGGTGTGGCGGCTGCGAGAGGGGAAATACATGGCGGTCGCGTGCGTCGTCAAGTTCGGGTCATTTCCTTCTGGATCCGGCGCCCGGACGCTGTCGGCCATCGCAGGGTGGTGGTACTCATCACTGTTCAGATTGGATCATCATGGATCCAGATACCGGCGGTGGGCTTCTCTCCTCGGTTTCCTGCGTTGCCGGCGTGGCCGCGGATGAAGCTGGTGGAGGAGATTCAGATAAGGGGAAACCCATTGGTCGGCCCTCGTCGGCCGCGCGGAGAACGATGCTCAAGGGCGCCGTTTTTCTTCCTGGAGACGTCGGTCTACGTCTTCTCCTCCACTTCCTACCTCACCGCCTCTCGGGTGAAAACCCTAACTCTGGTGGGCGGTGGCGGCGTCCTTGACGCCGTGACCTTGCTGAAGGCGTCGCCTTGAGGGCTGAGTGGTGGTGGGCACTATGTGGGTCCTGGACAATTGCTGGTGGTGGGCACTACTTCGGGGGAAACCCTAAGATCTGACTTTCTGTTGGAAATATGCCCTAGAGGCAATAATAAAATGGTTATTATCATATTTCTTTGTTCATGATAATCGTCTATTGTTCATGCTATAATTGTATTAACAGGAAACAGTAATACATGTGTGAATAAATAGATCACAATGTGTCCCTAGCAAGCCTCTAGTTGGCTAGCTCGTTGATCAATGGATGATCATGGTTTACTGGTCATGGACATTAGACATCACTGATAAGGGGATCACGTCATTGGGAGAATGATGTGATGGACAAGACCCAATCCTAAGCATAGCACTAGATCGTGTTGTTCGTATGCTAAAGATTTTCTAATGTCAAGTATCTTTTCCTTCGACCGTGAGATTGTGCAAATCCCGGATACCGTAGGAGTGCTTTGGGTGTATCAAACGTCACAACATAACTGGGTGACTATAAAGGTGCACTACGGGTATCTCCGAAAGTGTCTGTTGGGTTGGTACGAATCGAGATCGGGATTTGTCACTCCGTGTGACAAAGAGGTATCTCTGGGCCCACTCGGTAGAACATCATCATGAGCTCAATGTGACTAAGGAGTTAGTCACAAGATGACGTGCTACTGAACGAGTAAAGAGACTTACCAGTAACGAGATTGAACAAGGTATAGGTATACCGACGATCGAATCTCGGGCAAGTACTATACCGTCAGACAAAGGGAATTGTATACGGGATTGATTGAATCCTTGACATCGTGGTTCATCCGATGAGATCATCGTGGAACATGTCGGAGCCACCATGGGTATGCAGACTCCGTTGATGGTTATTGGCCGGAGAGATGTCTCGGTCATGTCTACATGCCTCCCGAACCCGTAGGGTCTACACACTTAAGGTTCGTTGACACTAGGGTTATAGGGAGTTGTTATACGAGTTTACCGAAGGTTGTTCGGAGTCCTGGATGAGACCCCGGACGTCACGAGGAGCTCCGGAATGGTCCGGAGGTAAAGATTGATATATAGGATGGATGGGTTTGGACGCCGGAAATGTTTCGGGCACCAACGGCAAAGTGTCGGGACCACCAGAAGGGTTCCGGAGGCCCACCGGGAGAGGCCACCAACCCCAGGAGGCTACATGAGCCAAGTGTGAGAGGTAACCAGGCCCTGGGTGGGCTGGTGCACCCCCACACCCAGCCTATGGCGCCTAAGAGGGGAAAGGTGGGAACCCTAGCGCACGTGGGCCTAAGGCCCACCAGGGGGTGCGCCACCCCCTCCTCCCCTCCTGGTCACCACCCCCTTAGGGTGGGAAACCCTAAAGGGGGCGCCACCCTCCCTCCCCCTATATATAGCGGGGGTTTTGGCCATTCGAGACATGGAATTCCATCTCTCTCTCGGCGTAGCCCTCCTCTTCTTCTTCCTCCTCTCCCACGGTGCTTGGCGAAGCCCTGCCGAGAGACCTCGTCTCTCCATCGACACCATGCCATCGTGCTACCGGAGATCTTCCCCAACCTCTCCCTCCTCCTTACTGGATCAAGGTGCGGGAGACGTCACCGGGCTGCACGTGTGTTGAACGCGGATGTGCCGTGGTTCGGTATTAGATCGGAATCACACCGCGATCTAAATCGCCGCGAGTACGACTCCATCAACCGCGTTTTAGCAACGCTTCCGCTTAGCGATCATCAAAGGTATGAAGATCCACTCATCCCTCTCTCATTGCTGGTCTCTCCATAAGAAAATCTGAATATGGCGTAGGAATTTTTTTGATTTTTGCTACGTTACCCAACACTTTCCAGATCGGACGATGGCGGTACTGCGGTGCCGTTTCTCTCTTGGGAGCATCATTTGTGGAGCAGCGCTGGATGACAGAGACAGGAGATGGAGCGGCTTCGTCTGACCCGAAGATTTGGTGGAACTATCAAGTCATGTGTGGCCGACAAGTGCTACGCTGAGTCATGCCTGGTGGAGTCATGCCTGGTTGGTAGGTGCTACGCACGACAGTTCTTCCAGAATCTTTGTGTCTGGACGAATGAGCGCAGGGCGGTGGCGCTGTTTGGCGCCGTGGTGGCATCGATCATCTTGCACGGAGCTTTCGATGGAGATGTCAAGTCATGCATGGCTGACAAGTGCTACGTTGTGTCATGTCTGGTCGGCAGGTGCTACGCACGATAGATCTTCCAGAATCTTCGTGTCTGGACTGACGAGCCGTGGTGTCGACGACGGATGGACGGAATGGCAAGGATGATACAAATCTCTCTCCTGAAGATGGGTTAGCGGCCTGGTGATGATGTCCGCATTTAAAACGTGTGCATGTAGTGTACGTTTTAGGTCTGTTGCATCGGTTGTGGGTTCCGATACGTTATGTGGATGTATCAGTGACGGCACCGGTTTTAGATATGGGAGTGAGAGCACTTCATATTATTGAGTTTTGTATGTGTGAGTGGTGGCTTCGGACGGTTTGATGTAATTTCTTGTTAGACCTATGTTGCATAATGAATAAAAACGGCCGTATGCATCGATTGATGCACAGGCGGGGGGTTTGAACCTCCTTTTCCAAAAAAAACTGCTCCAGCTAGTCCATGCCTAAGATGGCATCATAGGCCCCCAAGCTCCAACACCCTCATGTCAGTGACAAATGTAGAACCTTATGTCCACCATTGTAAACCCTGTACATGAGCATTAGATGACAAAATTTCAAAATTTGCTACCTTAACTAAAACGGCTGGAACTGACTGAACATTACACCCAGCATGCCGGGCAAAACTCTTATTCACAAATGTGTGTGTGCTGCCAGTGTCGAAAAGCAAGAGCATCACCTAGTTGCCCACCAGAGCATGAATGTGAACTGTTTCCAATGCTTCCGTTCCTGCAAGAGCATGCACAGAAAGATAATAGGAAGTAACAGGCACCGTTGTTTCCTCCAAGAGATCCAAGGCAACCACTGGATCATCAGAAAAAACTTCATTGGATTCTCCAACTTCAGAAGTGACTAGCTGACCTGGTCGCTTGCATTGATGTTCCTTGGAATACTTATCTCCACATTTGAAACAAAGACCATTGGCACGCCGAAAATCACGTATCTGGCGCTCTATGTTAAAATCATCATTGCCCTGATGTCAAGAGAATTATGGGCGAGCTAGGGATAGTGCCGGTGTCATACCTGCTACATGTGGTCGTGGATGCTTTGTCGGCCCTGCTAGACGATTTCTAGGCCTTATGTGCTCCACTTCCTCTTCCTGAATCTTTGCCAAAGTGTAGCTCAAGTGACACTAGTAGGAGTGTGCAGTCTCACAGGTCCTCGAAGATCGTCCCGCAGTCTGAAAATAAACTAGGTGGCGAACCAACGAGTGCTCATCACGGGATCCAGGAAAAACAGATGGTACATACATTCTTTCAATTGGACCTCGTATTGAGTGACTAATGTAGGCTGTTTTAACTAAAGGAGTTTGGTCATCTGACGAGAAAATCGGCTACTTTATATTTTCAAGATGAGGCTTCGCAAAGTTGCCACTTTCAAGATTGGCTTTGACTATCGCATTCATCCTGCCCAAAGTCAGTCACCACGGTGCCACCGAGCTCGTCCCAAGTTTGACGGCGGTGCAGTCGCTTATATGCGTGAAACCATATCGCGGTTAATCCGTCCAAATACAGAGTATCAGTACTGACCCAATCGTAAATAGGAACTCGATACATCTCAAAATAGGTCAAGCGCTGACCAATCCAGAGCAGGGGCATCTCACCGTTGAACGCAGAAAATCATGACGCGGTTGACACAGCCGGTACTCCTCCTGATCTGGTTGGGCGTGGAGGGTGGGCTGCACATCCTGCACATGTGGTGAGGACAGCACAGTGTGAAATCCGGACGGCTGCTGTTGAGGATCTCCAAGCAGCGGTGGGTGGTTGTTGACGAGAAGTGACACTCTGTTGCCCATGTTTGTAGGAGGTAGAGCGGTCACCTGACGCGTAGGGATGGCAATGGTACCCATTACCGACGTACCCTGCGGATAAAAACCCTATTAGGGTAAGGATATGGGACAAAAACTTACCCATGAGTATATAAATAGGAAAAACCTAAAACTCATCGGGTAGAGCGGGTACGGGTATGTGATCATATAACCCATAGTCATATACCCATGTACGCATATAAAATCTATGTAAACTCAAAATTATCTCTACAATCTACACTATGTCAATAATTTATGAATTGAAAGTGTATGCCTATGTGTTGTTGTTTATGACTATATGATGTTGTTTTATAAGTATGTGTTGTAGGTATAATCTATCTTTGTAAAATATACGATACAATGCATTTTATAACTATAAGTTGTTTAAATTGATGTTTGCAAATATGGATAATTTTGCCCGCGGGTACCCGTCTACCCTATCGGGTAACGGGTATGGGAAAAAACTGTACCCGTTGACGGGTATGTGTAAGGGTGATGGGTAATATCAGACGGGGCGGGTAAGGGTATGGGAAGGCTCCACCCGTACCCATACCCTGTGGGTGCCATCCCTACTGACGCGGCGCGGACGACAACGATGGGGTCGATTTGTCGGTGTCGTTAACGTTGTACGGTCCTCGGGCTGGCGTACCCAGGCCCGCCCGCCTGTGTCCCAGGGCACGGCGCATGTTGGGGACTTGGGAGTGCTCCCTATCAAGGTCTAGTAATGCGACCCTCGCGAGGCCTCCTCCTTACGAGGTGTAGATCATCGAAGGTTGCCAGGGATCGACAAAGCTCCCCTCGAGGCTATTCGCTCTGAGGTCCACGTCGAGAAGCCCCGTCGTGACGCCGCCCATGCGGGGCCGACTTAACAAAGGCAGCCAGGTAGGGTTGCATCACCCTGCATCCTTACATGGATAACGTGAGCCACGCACAACGACGGCAGGGTCGGTGTGAGCATGCACGGACAGAGAAGCTTTCCCTTTCGTGCTAAGGGAGCAGAGCCAGCCCGCGGGTTCCCAAATCAACCCCAAAGGTTTCCTAATTGGCGCATGAGGACCAAGGCTGGAAGATTGACAGGACGAAGGTCACCCCCAAGCCAACCAGTGTGTCACGACGAAGAGCTTTAGCGGACGAAGACCACCTTTGTCAGAGTAGGCTGCAACTTTGTCCCCTTTCAAAATGGTTGTTGTGGCAACCCTTCCCACCAAGTGTGTGTGTTGGGGGGAAGAGTACCAGGGCCTATATAAGAGGGAGGTATGGCTTCCGTATCAAGGGGACATTGACTCCATCAGGGCAAGAACCCAACTTTACTCGCTCTGTGCCACAAGCAATCCACACAAGCAGGAGTAGAGTTTTACACCGCAAGGTGGCCTAAACCTAGGTATACTGGGCGTGTGTTATAGTTAATTTCCTTAGTTCGAGCCGCCGGAGAGTTGTTGTGAGGTTGGGAGGTAGAATAGGGAAGGAGAGCGAGCGCACGCCATTGTTCGAACCTTTCTCGATCTGCGGAGCCCTTATTCTAACATTTGGCGCGCCAGGTATTGGTTCACAGCGTTCTTCAACTCCAGTTTTGGCCCTAGCTTTACCGACCCCATGGCCGATGCTCGCCATGTATGCGTTGAGCACAGAGTGGCCCGGGTCGTCGTGACCGCCCCTGCTAGACCTGGCTCCTGTCTTCACTCCGCCGGGCCGAGGCCTGACCCCGCCGCCCTCAAGCAACACACTTCCTCCATGCACCCCTCCGTGCAGCGGGAGGGACGCGCCGCCTCGGCTTCCTCCTCCCACGCCTGTCTCGAACTGGTGAATCTGCAAGTGACGCTTTTCATGGCGCGCGAGCTGCTTTGCTATCGCCCGACAAATACCAGCTATGATGCATGGCTGGGCCTCATCACCGAGTTCATTATCATTTCCGGAGAGGCCCAGGCGCCCTCTCGCTCGCTCTACCCCCTCCATCCCACGATGGAATGGAGGTTCAGGGAGCACCGCCGCCTCCTCACAGGCGCGGTGACCAGGCTGAGCCCCGACGCGACGCAAGCCCCGACAACCCGCTTGACGAACCACCCTCACATGCCCAAGAAGAAGATAGATGCTAGATTGTCCGCCACGAGGCTCTGCTTGACGTGCGCGCCTGGATCAGGTCTTTCAGGATGTCTCAGCAGTTGGACGCCAAAACCAAGTCGTCCTTGCGCGTGGCGGCCCCTCAAGCACCGTGGGTTGCCTAGTCTTCACTCGTGAGATGTGCAGGGTGGTTTGACCGGCCAGACTCAAGCCTGAGTTGCCTCAACGCTATGATGGTTGGCTCGACCCCATGGAGTTTCTCTAACTCTACGCCCTGAGCCTCGAAGCGGCGGGCGGCAACGACAAGGTATGGGGAACTAGCTTTCGATGGCCCTCAAGGACGACGCACGGTCTTGGCTCTTGAACCTACTCGAGGAGTCGGTCTCTTTTTGAAGTGACCTCTGCGAGCTATTCATCCCCAACTTCAAGGGCACACACGACCATCCCATCTCTGTCAATGACATGCGCCGTGTGAAGTAGCGCCTGGGGAGACTCTCTGCATGTACATCGAGTTGTTCAGCCAGGTGCGCAACAAGATCCCACGTGCCACGGACGAGGCAATCATCATGGCATTCATGTAACGTCCAAGATGCGACTCTTTCCTTATTTGAGGGCGATGCCTCAAAAGAGGAAAGGGGCGCATCTAATCGTTTTGCAAGAATGGTAAACATTGCAATACATACAACAGGGATGAGTAATAAGATTTGGCTTACACTCGCCACCAATTTAAGTACAAGATTCACACAACATTTATTCAAATCATTTGGAAGGCAGGGTCCGACTAGAGACAAGATAAACGACAAAAGCAATGTTCCCGCCTCTCTAGGCCCACGAACATGACCAAGGACCTCTAGTCATCGGGGTACGCCACGTACACCCGGCCACTGTCCTCATCAAACTCCCACTTGAGTTGGGTATCCTTGAAAGCATCTGTATCTGCGACACATGTACCTATGGGGTGGTTGTAGTAATCTGTGAGCCACAAGGACTCAGCAATCCCATGACCATGGTATCGAATCTAACTAAGTTATTGTGTAGGAATGGGGTATGTGTTTGAGTTTGTAGCAGTACCTATGCATTTATGGTGGCTAAATTTCAAAGAACATAAAGTAATTTGAGTGGTCTACGCATAACGGTCGTGACTAAGCTTAATCACTAAGTGATCCTGAACACCTACTTATGTCAGACATAACCCCACCGTGTTCTCGATCATAGAAGGAGCTCTGAAGGAAAGAATCACGATTATGCACACAATTGACATGTTTTAATTAAGTTACTTCAAGTTATCTAGAACTGGATGCTAACAAAGTTTCCATGTTTGCCACATAACCGCGGACACGACTTTTCAAAAGATTAAACCCTGCAGGGTTTCTCCAACAAGTCCATCTCAAACTACCACATGCTGCATAGAAAGCCTCGATCACAAAACTCGTGATCTCGTCGGATTCCTTAGTGGAAAACCTCAACTCTAAGATAACCCAAAGCATCACCGGAATCCCAATGCACAAGATATATCATTAAGGTAAGACAAGTCCAGCAAGACCACCCGACGTGGCGATGACCCCGATAAGAGCCGCGTATCTGAGTGTCAGGACACGCCGGATAAGCGATGCGTACAGTGGCGTGATAGAAATCATCGAAGTTGCTCTGGGTTGGCCACACACAATCCTCTAGTTTGGACCAACACTCATGAGGAGCACTGGCCCGGGGGTTGATTAAATTTCCTCGGGGTAGCTATTCCCTATGCTTTAGTTATTAAGTTGTTAGCAAATATAGTACCCAAGTTGGGTCTTTGCAGACAAGTCTTAGACTAAACGATTTACCAAGCGGGTCCCCATAACAACCCCGAACGTGTTAGGAGCGCTGAGTTATGGAATAAAACACCGGTAGCCAAAACTAAGGTGACAAAAGTGGAACAAATCACCTAGAGAATGCCCGGGCGTTCCGCCTTTTGCCATGTATATCATTTCAAATAAGATGATAATCAATGGACCAGCTTGCACCTGCAACTAGCAATTCTATCAAGTGGTTGAGCAAGCGCTATCTTAGCCAAAAAATATTTGCTAGGAGGTGAAGGGTTAGAGGTTTCATGGCAATGTGTGGAGGCTTAATTATCAGGTGGTAGGCAGTGGTGAATAACGATGGAAACGATTCAACTAGGCATAACAAACCTAGAAACGGTGTCAATGTCACGATCATCTTGCGTGTGATATCTTCAGACTTGAACTGCCCTTGATCTTCCTAAACATACTCAACAGAATCCTCGAGCTCATTCTCAGCACCCCTTGCTACCCAAAGAAATAAGCATCCAATAAAAACCAGCAAGTGATAATGCAACAAATAATATGGTGCATGTGTGGCACAAACTTCAAAGCATGCACAAAAACAATCCAACAAAAATGACAAAATGCCACCTCATCACAAAATGACACTTTGGTAAATTTGCTCAAAAGTGAAATCCAATTTTTTTTGCTCAAAAATGAATACTCCACTTATATATTGGATTCCTTGGTTTTTCAACCCCAAAATCATATATCACACTGGTATATTTCTATGGACAAAACGGTCACAAAATAGAAATAAAAATACACTCTAAAACCTATTTGACTTATGAGTCAAATCATAGACAGAAATGGAACCTGCCAGATTTGGCAATATCCATACTTGGACATATTCCACATATGGAATATCCACACACACAAAAAAGAAGAATAATATAATAAAATGAATATGACAGGGCTCCGACTGGTCATAGGCACCAGGGCCCCTTAGTGCATAACATTTGGGCCCTGTGGCCCACTGTCAGCCACTGGCTGCTACAGTAAACAGAACACACAGTAAAATAAAAGTGGTAGAGAGGGGACTCGAACCCATCACCTCACTGCCCATAGCACAGCAACCCGCCACTGGGCTAGCTGGGCTGAGCTGACTATACATGTAAGTTAATAGAGATATCTCTCTACTCCCCTAGCACGACAGAAGGCAACCAACACAAAACAAAAAAAGGGGAAAGAGGGGGGTCGAAACCACAACCTCCTCTTATACAACACACAAGAGATACCACTGGGCTACGCATGCACATCTGCTAGAACATAGGAAGTTAACACACATATGCCTTGTCTGCTCCCTGGTACACCAGAAGTAAAACAAGAATTAAAAGGGGGGTTTTGCGCACGGGGCGAATCAAACCCGTGTCTGCGGCTGCGGTGTGTGGCTCGGTTGCCACTCGGATAGGTAGGGGTTGCTAGCCAGAGGCGGATGTACTGAGGTTAACATCTCCTCGACCCCCTCTGCCTCTCAGCGATAGAGAGGCTCATCGACGGCAATGATGCCACGCCGAGGTTGCAAATGATCGAGATGGACCTAGAGGGGGGGTGAATAGGTACAGTTCCAAATTTTAATAGTTACTTACAATTTTAGGCAATGGTGTGGAATATGAGAGTGAGCCTAATAATTGCAAAGACAAAGAGTAAGTTATTTAGAGTAAAGTAAGGCAACCGGTAAACTATAATCAAATGCAAGTACGTAATAAGGATTAACACAAGTAGAGAGTTAGGGTTAGGGATAACCAAAACTCCAAGAGAGACGAGGATGTATCCTGGTGTTCACTTCCTTGGAGGGAAGCTACGTCACCGTTAGAGGGGCGGATGTTACCACGAAGGCACACCAACGCCACGAAGGCTCACCCTATTCTCCCTTTGAGACAACACCACGAAGGCGTTTCTCAACCACTAGTGGTAAGCCTTGAGGTGGCTTCCAAACCTACACAAACTTTTCGGGGGTAATCACAAAGGTTTGATTCCTCTCCGAAGACTCCTACCGCCTAGGAGTCTCCAACCTCCAAGAGTAACAAGATCATGGGGATTGCTCAAAACTTTCTCAAATCAGAAATCGCTTTGGTGGAGAGGAGGAGAAGGAGACAATCTATCTTTGGATTGGAACAACACTCAAAGGGGCTCACAAATGCTCTTGGGATCTAAGTTTGGGTGTAGGAAAGAGTGAGTGAGGAAGAAGGTGTTCTTGTAAGTGTTCTTGCTGTGTTCGACCCCCTCTCACGAAGTGAGAGGGGGTATATATAGTGGGGAGACTAAAAGAACCGTTGGGTTCACTTAAGTCTGACAGTGGTCGGATGTCCGACGGTTTCTGGACGTCCGACAGGCGTCGGACGACCGAAGGAGTGTTCATATCAGTTTGCCACAGTGTAGTCGAACAGGGACCTGACGTCCGAAGAGAAGGTCGGATGTCCGAGAGTTCAGCTCTGTTCAAGGGCACCGGATTTCCAAAAGTGGTCGGACGTCCGGCACTCGGACGACAGGGTGAGGCCGGAAGTCCGAGTTGTTTGATTCTGGTGCAAGGTTCCGGTTTTCTGAAGTGGTTGGGCGTCCGGACCTCGGACGTCCGAGACTTTGGCTCTGGTATAAGGTTCCGGATTTCCGAAGTGGTCGGGCGTCCGGCCCTCGGACGTCCGGAGGAAGCCGAATGTCCGAGGCATTGGTTCTGTTTTGGGATCAAAGCAGAGCAGTGGAGATGTGGTATGAGCAGAAAAGTAGAGATGTAGTTTGAGCAAGTTCATCGCAAAACCCGTGATCCCCTCTTAATAGTGCGGGATCCCTATACTCAAGAATAGTAAATTAAAGCATAGGCTACATCATCTTTTCTCAATCCCGAGCCTTCTTGACATATAAGTCCCGATCTTCTCAAGCCACCTTGGCACATAATTCTCGATCTACTAAGAGTACTTTAAAATCCATCCTGAGATACACTCAACAAATAAGATTAGTTTCCTATGTATGTGTTGTCATTAACACCAAAACTCGATTAAGGGCATGACTGCAATTTCAATCTTCCCCTTTTTGGTAGTTGATGACAACATATACATAGCTCTCAAAAGATTTAACATACATTTAGCTTTGGAGAGGTTTGGTATGGAGCTCCCCCTTAGTATGTGCACAGTAAAAATAACGGAGCTCCCCCTTAATGTGTGTATCGAAGATATCATGTGACTTAGTACAGATAATAGATCATCATATGGTAACCGATCATCATATGAAGTAATAGAAAAAAACATAATAACATATGATGATATCATAGCAATCACGACATTCATAGGTAGCCATACATAGTGCATCACATTCGTTTATCCATTACATTATTCAAACATGCAAATTGAGTTCAAAAGCTAAAACTCCAAAGACTAAAACTAGAATACGTTACTCCCCCTTTGGCATCAAGTACCGAAAAGGGAGGCACCAGAAACATCAACCATGCTGAGAGATCATCAGCACCATCATCCTCATGCTCAGGCAAGCCACTGCCACCATCCTCGTCAAGAAAATCAGCCCACTCAGGACCAGATGGGACGCCAAAATCAGAAGGTGGAATAGCAGGAATAGCCTCATCGTCACTGATATCAAGAGTGCCCGAGTCTCTCAGACGAGCCTTGAGGGCATTCTTGGAGGAGATCAAGCGCGAAACCACATCATGGTTCTGAGCGCACTGGAAGGAGAACGCCTTCATCATGGCAGAATAGGCTTTGCCAATGAATTTGGCAAAGCGACTGAGAGGGGCAGAGCTGGATGAAGGAGTGTCTGACCGGGAAGCAGCACGACGAGTGGAGGTGGATGGGATTTTCCTAGGAGCATAGTCATCCGCCATATGAGTGGGGATGACCCACTTGTGGTGCGTGTGAGTAGGAGCAAGGGGGAAAGCAGCAATAAAGTTGATGAAAGCCTGGATGAAGGGGGCATGAGGGAAGGCTCGCTTGTATTGAAGACTAGCGAACCGAATCTCATGCCACAAAAAATGAGGCACATTTAGCTTGCGCTTGGGAAAATCATGCAAGTGTGACATGATATCAATGCAGTAGCCGCTGCAGGTTCCCCTGTCTCCCATCTTGGGGTAGATGGTGCGGATAAGGCATTGAAAAATGATAAAGTATGGAGACCGCCAAATAGACACTTGGTTGAGATCTTTCTGGTTAGGGTCACTTTTGTGAATTTTGAAACCGGTGTCGGGAAAACCCAGAGCGGCAACAAACTCCGCATAAGCAGCCCTAAACTCCGTATCAGAGGTCATCCAGCTAATGGAGTCATCAGAATGGAAGTAACAAGTGGCATAGAATTGGTGGATGGCACCACTGTTAAAATCACACTTAAAGGCAAGGGGAGCAGCTAGCCCCGAGGACTCAAGAAGCTCAATGGCACCCGGATATTTCGTCGGGTGAGTGCGGATGTGCTCAACGTCAATGCAATGATGAACTAAAATACCTTTAGGAACAATGACTGTAGAGAAAAGATCCGCTTGGACATTTGTGCGAAACCGTGAATCCAGAGAAACACGTTCAACATCGAATTGATTGACATCTCTATGGAAAGTAAAATAGGCGGATTTTGGTTTTTTGGTGAAGTCCGTGACTTCCCGACCCAAGGAGGGAGAAGGCTCTAAGGACATACGGCGAGCATCACCTGCTGGCTGTTCAGGAGGAGGTGGTGGCATATATGAGGGCCTGCGAGTCCCCGGCTTCGGCATAGTCTTCCGAACGGCAACATATTCTGCACGTTCCTCCGCTACAAGCTCATCCTCAAAGTCGGAACCATCAGACGAGGAGCTGGGCTGTGGAGGAGGACGCCGAGCGAGCCGTTTGAAGGGACGGCGTGGTACATCGGTGTCATCCGACCCTGTTCCAGGAGCGGCACGAGCGGATGAGCCAGCAGAGTTCTGCCGGGCAGTGTGCTTAATCTTGGGCATGATTGGAAAGCCTACAGGATTGGAAACCCAATGGGGAACGGTCACGGTCAAGACACATGAACGAACACATGAACTTGTGAGAAGGGGAACCAATCAAGGGGGAAACCGAGATTTACCCGTAGATCGGAAGGAGAAAGAGATGGAATCAGCCAAGGGTATGGCTGGAAGAAGGATCCCGCGGAGGAAAAGGGCAACTGGAGGAAGAAATCATGGGGTACACCTCCTATGGCGGCTGGCGGCGGCTGTGGAGGGAGAGGGAGAGGGCGCGTGGTGGCTAGGGCAAGGCCCAGCCCGCGCCCCTCTATTTATATAGGATCCTGATGCGTCAGACGTCCGGAGGGCATTAGCCTTCGGACGACCGACAAGTGTCGGACGACCGGAGTATGTCAGCCGTCAAACTTCCGAGACGCGTCGGACGACCGAGAGGGAAGTAGGCATAGGCAATTTCTGGGATCTTGATGATGAGGTGATTTGACATGGTTTATCACAAGGGACACCCAACAGTGTTGCCTATACGAACTATATATACTACTTGTGGGAGGTAGTTGATTTATGCATATTGTAGGGTTAAAACAAAAAGTATGATGTGAGTGCTAGTGTCTCCCCATAAATGCATGCCGACATCAAGACAAGAACATAATGTGAGTGTGTGCATGTGTACAGGATTTCAAGTTATGTTATCAAGCTCCATGATACCAAGTTCACGCCTAAGTTGACAAAATCTTGCTACGCATAGAGGCTTGGTGAAGATGTCAGTGAGCTGCATGTCAGTACCAACATGAGCAATATCAATGTCACCCTTTTGCACATGGTCTCTCAAGAAATTGTACCTAATATCAATGTGTTTTGTGAGAGGGTGATCAATGGGGTTCTCAGAGATCTTGATGGCACTTTCATTATCACAGAGAAGAGGCACGTGTTGATAGGTGATGCCATAATCCTTTAGGGTTTGCCTCATCCATAGCAGTTGAGTTGCATAGCTTGCGGCTGCAATATATTCGGCCTCGGCCGTGGAGAGAGAAACACAATTCTTCTTTTTCGAGGACCAACTTACCAAGGAACGTCCAAGAAACTGACATGCACCGGAAGTGGATTTCCGTCCCACTTTGTCATCAGCCCAATCTGCATCGGAGTACCCAATGAGATCGAACTTTGCATCCTTAGGGTACCATAGGCCTAACTTTGGTGTGTGAACAAGGTATCTAAGAATATGCTTAACCGTCGTATGATGGCTTTCCCTAGGGGAAGCTTGAAATCTAGCACATATGCCTACACTTAACATGATGTCCGGTCTAGATGCACAAAGAGAAAGCAACGAACCAATCATAGAGCGCTAAGTAGATGGGTCAAAAGGAATACCGTTGGTGTCTTCATTTAGAACAACATCTGTGGCCATAGATGTCTTCATTGGTTTAGCATTTGTCATATCAAATTTTTCTAGAATGTCCTTGAGGTACTTAGTTTGAGACAAGAAAATTTCTTCTTGAAATTGTTGTATTTGAAACCCAAGAAATGACTTCAAGTCCATGTTGAGTGACATCTCAAAGGTCTTGGTCATGGAGGCCGCAAACTTCTTGCATAAATGGATGTTAGGAGAACCAAAAATGATGTCATCCACATAGATTTGGCATAAGATCAAATCACCGTTTTCCCTCTTAGTAAAAAGAGTGGGATCGATCACCCCTCTCACAAAGCCATCATCGAGTAAGAAGTTCTTAAGATGATCGTACCAAGCACGGGGTGCTTGTTTGAGGCCATACAAAGCCTTGTGAAGTTTGTACACATGGTCTTTGTGATTGGGGTCAACAAACCCAGGTGGTTGTGATACATATACCTCTTCTTGTTGAGGACCGTTATGGAAAGCACTTTTCACATCCATTTTATGCAAAGTAAAACCATTGAAAGCAGCATAGGCCAATAGAATGCGAATGGATTCAAGACGAGCAACAGGGGCGAAAGTCTCACCAAAGTCCAAACCTTCAACTTGGGAGTACCCCTGTGCTACTAACCTTGCCTTGTTGCGGAGGACAGTCCCATTCTCATCTTCCTTCTTCTTGAAGATCCATTTAGTTCCAATGACATTGTGTTCCTTAGTTGGTCGTTCTACCAATGACCATACTTCGTTGTGTTTAAAACTGTTTAACTCTTCTTGCATAGCAAGGAGCCAGTCATTGTCACACAATGCATCCTGAACCCTGTGTGGCAGTGTACTAGAGACAAACGAAAAGTGAGCACAAAAGTTTGTTAATTGTTTACGAGTCACTCTACCTTCCGACACACCAGTGAGGATTTGATCAACATCAACACGACCGGCCACACGTGGCATGATGGAGGTCAGGGTTTCACGAGGTTCGACTTTGTTTCCATCATCAACGTCCTCAACATATGGATCATTAACATGCGGTGGAAGATATTCCTCTTCGCATTGCACCTGTTGAGGTTCATCATCAACCATATCCATACTTTGGTCTTGCTCTTGAAGGTCAAATTGTTCTTGAGTGTGATTAGGGTGAGAGACATGTTCTCCCACTTGATCCTGAACAACTGACATGATATGTGTGCTAGTATCTTGTGGAGGTACGGGCAGTGAACTGTCTTGAGGATGAGAAATACTCTCATCATCTTCATCATCATCATGGGGTTCTTGTTCCATGGGAAGAAGTGCACCTACACCCATGTTCAAGATATCTTGCGAGGAATCTTCTTCACCTGCATCACTTAGATCAACTTGCTCCCCATGGGAGTGGTTAAATTCATCAAACGTCATGTCACAGGTTTCTATAACACATCCACTGGATGTGTTGTAGACTCTGTAGGCGTGAGAGTTTGATCCATAGCCAACAAAATTCCCTTCAGTTGTTTTGGATTGAAATTTTCCTAACAGGTCCCGTTTGTTGAGGATGAAACACTTGCATCCAAATACACGAAAGTACTTGACATTGGGCTTGTTCCCGGTTAGGAGCTCATATGGAGTCTTTTCTAATATTGGTCGAAGGAAAAGCCAGTTTGATGCATGACATGCTGTGTTGACAGCCTCAGCCCAAAAACTATGTGGTGACTTGTATTCGTCTAACATGGACCTTGCCATTTCCACAAGTGTCCGGTTCTTCCTCTCTGCTACACCATTTTGCTGAGGGGTGTAAGGTGCGGAGTACTGATGTTCAATTCCGTCATCACTGAGAAATTCTTCTAGGGTGTAATTCTTGAACTCGGAGCCATTATCACTTCTTATTGCCTTGATGGCCTTGTCAAACTTGCGCTGGACTTGTTTCATAAAATCAATGAAGGTGATCTTCCTCTCGTCCTTGGACTTGAGAAAGAATACCCATGTGTATCTTGAGTAATCATCAACAATGACTAGTCCATACTTTTTCCCACCAAGACTAGCCCATGAAGGAGGCCCAAAAAGATCCACATGAAGGAGCTCTAAAGGCCTTGAGGTGGATACAATATTCTTGGGTGGGTGTTTTGATTGATGTTGCTTCCCAGCTATGCATGCACTACACACACGATCTTTCTTAAAAGACACATTGGTTAGTCCAAGGATGTTATTGCCTTTTAAGAGATTTTGAAGATTTCTCATGCCGACATGGGCGAGCCGGCGATGCCACAGCCATCCCATGTCAGCCTTGGCCATCAGACAAGTTGTATGGAAAGTTCTCTCTTTCGAGAAATCAACCGTGTAAAGGTTGCCATCCAACTCACCAACAAAGGCCACATCGAGAGTGTCTCTCTTAAATACTTTCACATCCGTTAGTCCAAATAGTGTGTCATAACCAACGGAAGCCAATTGGCGAACTGAAAGCAAATGATATTGAAGAGATTGGACAAGCATGGCATTTGCAAGAGACATGTCATTAGTGATTGCCACCTTGACCAACCCAATTACCTGCCCTTTCGACCCTCCTCCGAATACAATGCTCATGTATGGTCGAATGACTTGCATGAAGTCATAGAGCAAGTTACTATCTCCGGTCATATGATTGGCGCATCTACTGTCGATCAACCATTTGACTCCTCCGGAGAAAACGACATGTACATGAATTAAGACTTGGTTTGAGGTGCCCATTTCATCATGGGGCCTCTCACATTAGTTACAAGGGTCTTAGGGACCCAAATAGCATAAAACCGGAATGCATTACGGGGACCAACGAATTTAGCATAAACCTCTCCTTCCTTTGATTTGCGAAGTACATAGGATGGAGGCATGAACTCTGTTGTCTTGTTGAGAGTGGGCAAACTCCTAGTGGCCGACCCACTCACAACCTTACCTTTCTCCTTGTGTCCCTCTCGTACAAATATTTCTTTAAGCGGGGTGGTGCACTTGAGAGGAGGTACACTTTTCTTGGTGGTGCTTGGATTAAACCCAAGCCCTTCCTTGGCAAAGACTTCATTGTGTTGACTTAAGATCTCATTGAGAGTCTTTTGTCCTTGTGCACATGTCATCAGATCTCTATCTAGCTATGCCTTTAGCGAATAGTTTTCCTCAAGAATAGATGCCAGTTCAATACTAGAGTTAGCAGTGCAGGTATCAACATTAATAATAGGTGAGGAGTAATCCTTAGCTAGAGTCTCAAGGTAAGTAACCTTGAGTGCCTCAAAGCTCTTTGTAAGAACAGTGAGTTTCTCTTCCTTGTCCCTGAGAGACAAGGATATGCGCTCACAGTCCTTAGAAAGAGAAGCATGAGAATTCACAAGCCGGTTTTTATCATTTAATAACTCTTTGCACACAGATCCAGCCTTTTTCAAGGAGGCAGATCGTTAGCATGTTTATGAAGGTTTTCACCAACTTTTGAGCATAATGCATCATTTTGTGCTTCCTCATACAGGACTTTCTGCTCAAAGATTTCATTCCTTTCCTTCTCATCAGTGACAAGGGTTTCGAGTTCCTTGATGGTATTGGTGTGCTTACTCACCATTTCCATAAGTATGCGAAACATAGTGAGCTTCTTTCCTTTAAGAGAGCACATAAACTTGTTTATTTTGTCAAACATAGGATGATCTAAGTCATTGTCCTCATAGTGATCCTCCACATCAAGGTACTCATCAGATGAGGTAGAAACTAGACTGAAGGAGTTTAAACGTGGAGTTACCTTAAGCTTATCATGGGAGCTTTGGTCTTCCTCATCTTCTATGGCAGCCTTTGCCATCAAACACTTGTGGGCGTTACCCTTGTAGTCTTTCATATAGTTTTAGTGAACAACATCGCCACTTTGTTGACGAGCCTCAAGGTGTTTTGTGTATCCTGAGCTACCCCGGCAACCCCACCAACGTCTTTTGGATCTGATTCTTCTTGTGCAATCATTGCTCTTCCATCTCTCCTCTTGAGCTTGGAGTTCATAGGGTTTGGCAATTTCTTCTTTACAAAGATCTTCGGAAACCTTGGTTTATCTTCTCTCTTCTCATAAGGGCAGTCATTGGAGAAGTGGTTGGTTTCCTCACAATTATAGCATTTTCTTAGTTTCTTCTTTGGGAATCTTCCCTTGAATTTTCCTGCATTGAACTTCTTTACAAAGAGAGAAATGTCCTCATAAGATGGGCTTTCATCAGAGTCAGCATCATCACTATCATCGTAGTCTTCATCACCCTCTTCTTCTTCACTTTCTTCTTCGTCACATTCATGCTTGGCTTTCAAAGCTAGATTGATCTTTGATGTTGAAGTACCATGCATGGCAAGGTGCTTTGTTGCATTTACCTTTGACTCTTCAAATAATTGGAAAGTGGGTATGATGTCATCTGGGGTCATTTCTTTGAACCCATGGTGCTGCCTTATGTCCCATACCATTTGATGGTGGTACGGAGCAAGGGCATGGAGTAACTTGTCCATGAGAAATCTCTTGGTCAGGTTGAAACCATCTTGCATCTCGTCACAGTCACATGACTCAATGTCTGCGGCGAGAGTCATGAGCCGTTCTATCAGTTGCTTGGGGGATTCACCCTTTTCCATACAGAAGTTCTGCAATTGCCCCTTGGCAATTTCATATTGAGCAAGCCGGAGAGTGGAGGTACCGGTCTTGGCCCTTATAATGCTATCCCACAGTTCCTTGGCGCTTGTGATATGTATGTACGGTCTCCGTTGCTTGTCATTCATTCCTTTTCTTATGCACATGATCGCAGTGTCATTCAGATGCTTGTCATAAGTTTCTCTGGGAGTGAGGCACCTTGGATCTATAGAGTGGTAGCCATGCTCGAGGATGTCCAACATCTCATCATTGGCGTACCTAAGATGATCCTGCATACCAACTCTCCATAAAGAAAAATCGGAATTGTCATCAAGCAAAGTAGGTTTTCCTCCAGGATTGGACTTGGGTTTCTCAACTTGAGATCTAGCATAAAGCCATGGCACACTGGTTTGGTTATTGCCTCGAGGTTGTTGGCCAAATGAAGAACCGGGCACATTTTTCCCTGAGGCCCTCGGAGACGTGGCTGTCCCCGTGGTTAATGACGCCAGTCTCATTTGGACCAAGGCCTCAAGTGCAGCATCATGCTCCTCTTTTTGCTTGGCAAGGGACCGTTCCAGGTCCTCAGAGGTGAAGGGCCTGACTTTTGTGGAAGTCCCGTCCTTTTGCACTTGAGCTGCAGTAATGGGAGTCCCGTCCATCTTGCTCTAGGGCGGTTAAGCCACAAGAATAGAGCACGAGGCTCTGATACCAATTGAAAAGGATCGAGATGGACCTAGAGGGGGGGGTGAATAGGTACAGTACCAATTTTAATAGTTACATAGCAATTTTAGGCAATGGTGCAGAATATGAGAGTGAGCCTAATAATTGCAAAGACAAAGAGTAAGCTATTTAGAGTAAAGTAAGGCAACCGGTAAACTATAATCAAATGCAAGTACATAATAAGGAATAACACAAGTAGAGAGTTAGGGTTAGGGATAAACAAAACTTCAAGAGAGACGAGGATGTATCCCAGTGTTCACTTCCTTGGAGGGAAGCTACGTCACCGTTAGAGGGGCGGATATTACCACGAAGGCACACCAACGCCACGAAGGCTCACCCTATTCTCCCTTTGAGACAACACCACGAAGGCATTTATCAACCACTAGTGGTAAGCCTTGAGGTGCCTTCCAAACCTTCACAAACTTTTCGGGGGTAATCACAAAGGTTTGATTCCTCTCCGAAGACTCCTACCGCCTAGGAGTCTCCAACCTCCAAGAGTAACAAGATCACGGGGATTGCTCAAAACTTGCTCAAATCACAAATCGCTTTGGTGGAGAGGAGGAGAAGGAGATGAACTATCTTTTGATTGGAAAAACACTCAAAGGGGCTCACAAATGCTCTTGGGATCTAAGTTTGGGTGTAGGCAAGAGTGAGTGAGGAAGAAGGTGTTCTTGTAAGTGTTCTTGCTGTGTTGGACCCCCTCTCACGAAGTGGGAGGGGGGTATATATAGTGGGGAGACTAAAATAACCGTTGGGGTCACTTAGGTCTGACAGTGGTCGGACGTCCGACGGTTTCCGGACGTCCGACACGCGTCGGACGACCGAAGGAGTGTTCATATCAATTTGCCACTTTGTAGTTGAACACGGACCGGCTTCCGAAGAGAAGGTCAGATGTCCGAGAGTTCTGCTTTGTTCAAGGGCACCGGATTTCCGAAAGTGGTCGGACGTCCGGCCCTTGGACGACAGGCTGAGGCCGGAAGTTCGAGTTATTTGATTCTGGTGCAAGGTTCCGGTTTTCCGAAGTGGTCGGGCGTCCGGCCCTCGGACGTCCGGAGGGAGCCGTATGTCCGAGACTTTGGCTCTAGTATAAGGTTCCGGATTTCCGAAGTGGTCGGGCGTCCGGCCCTCGGACGTCCGGAGGAAGCCAGATGTCCAAGGCATTGGTTCTGTTTTGGGATCAAAGCAGAGCAGTGGAGATATGGTATGAGCTGAAAAGTAGAGATGTAGTTTCAGCAAGTTCATCGCAAAACCCGTGACCCCCTCTTAATAGTGCGGGGATCCCTATACTCAAGAATAGTAAATTAAAGGATAGGCTACATCATCTTTTCTCAATCCGCAGCCTTCTTGACATATAAGTCCCGATTTTCTCAAGCCACCTTGGAACATAATTCGCGATCTACTAAGAGTACTTTAAAATCCATCCTGAGATACACTCAACAAATAAGATTAGTTTCCTATGTATGTGTTGTCATTAACACCAAAACTCGATTAAGGGCATGACTGCACTTTCGGAGGTGCTGCCGCGGGGCTATTACTGGATCTACAACCCATCTACGCTGGGGGGATCTACATGCCATATCTGCTGCTGCTGCTATAGTGCTTCTACTAGCACGGCTACTACAGCTGCTTTTGCCTCTCCTGCTGCGACAGAACCATGACGAGAGTGATGTGCCAAGTCGACGACGGCTATCTAACGCAACAGAGGCAATCCAAAAGGGGGCGGGGTAGCAGCTTACAGAGGGGTGCAAACGTCGTGGATCAGACCATGACAACAATGGGGATGACAGCGCACGCGCAGGTGATCAGCTTCGGCTTGCCGGAGGGGAAGAAGAAAGGGGTAACGACGCTAGCTTGAGGGAGAGGTTCTCAGCGCACCCTTTGTGCAGAAATGGATCTGCCTGCGCCTGGCGCAACTCCTTATTCCCAAGGTGTCGACGGAGGAGCACCCTAGCACGGCGACAACGGCGATCTCCTCTCGGCCATGGCGCTGCTCACATCGAAACATAGGAAGAAGGAGGGGAGAA
Organism: Hordeum vulgare subsp. vulgare; assembly: GCF_904849725.1. NCBI lineage: Eukaryota > Viridiplantae > Streptophyta > Magnoliopsida > Poales > Poaceae > Hordeum > Hordeum vulgare. The sequence continues at coordinate 260,866,009 of NC_058519.1, read as the reverse complement.
GTGGCTGGCGGTGTCTTGGAGGAACCCTAGCAGGGTGCGGACGCTGAGGGCTTTAAATAGTCAGGGCGACCCGCTTCCTCCCGCCACCTGGCCATGCTGGGGGCCGCTGCTCGCCCTCTCTGTGAGGAGGAGCTAGAAAAGAGGGAGGAGGACGATGTGATGTGGGTCACTCGCAGGTGGGGCTGCGGCTTGCCAAGTTGGGAAAGAGCGCGCGAGGTTGCGGGCAGAGCTTGGCTGGGCTAGCGAGGAGAAGGGAGAGGAGGCCCAGGTGGGCTTCCACAGCTGCTGGTTCATCTCCAAAACCCAGAGGGATTTTCTCCTTTTAAATTAAAAAGAAACAAATAAATACTAAGGCCCCTGTTTGAAAAGTGCTTGAGAAAAAGAAAAAATATCTTTGAGGTCAAAAAATTGGCCTCAATTTTATAAAATAGGTTTGTGGGGACCTCGACATACGAGTTGAGATCGCTAATGAGCATGCTCAGTGATCCCACAGATCAATGCTCACCGAACACACATATACTGAATATTAAGTGTCTTACATCTAACATACCGAAATGGTACATCAAAGGACCAACAAGGTCAAGTTCACATAGGTAGGGCCTATAAGGCCAAATCACACCGATACATCTACTAGCGGAAATCTTCGGGCTAAGCGGGTGCCCATGCCATCATCCGACACCAACATGCATTCTGACTCGGAAGCATCCTACTTTGCAAGTCCGTCTCGGATGACGTATTCTTCTACAAACTCCGGTCCTTCCATGTCTGCTCAATAACATAACCAGTGGCAAGCGAGTGAGTACTTTGAATGTACTCGCAAACAGCCCATGATATGGATAATGCAGTATGTACGATAGCAAGTAATATGCAGTATTGGTGGATAACAACTTGTTTGTAAATAAGCATGATCATAGATGGATGTACAACATAAGATAGATGGTATTTAGGAGAACAGGTCACAGATATCAACATAACTGTACGCTGTACCCACGGGACCTGGGAAAGTTCCGTGTCATCCACGACTGGCGGTATATATCATACCCGAGGTAAGTGCCCGATCAATGCCTTGCCCCTGACGATACTAGATAAAGAGTTCCACTCGATTAGTACCCAACCCACATGATGTACGTGTGACGAGCACCAACTCTGGACAGTATCATCCATGCGGGGACCAACGGTGTGCCCGGAACACGTAAAAACGACATAGTCGTCCTCACTTGCACGACCCCGTCACGAGAGTGCCACACATCACTCCTGCCACTAGTAATGTGGCTCTTTGCTAGCACCGACCAAAGTAATCAACAAATCCCCGTCCCATAAAGGGGTAATGTGGTCGAACATATAAGGTTGGGACCGTCGACACATCATAAACCTAATCCCATTTCTGAAACCACTCACACCAAAATATTTCCGGGTGCACCACTTCTCCACAAGTGGTCAGCTAACTCATCATTACCCTCGGGCATTAGTGGCACCCGACGGGGTTTTCATAAACCTTTGATATATACCATCATCATGCTCGTGCTTCTACTATGCTTAGAATCTACTTGTCAACATGATATTAGTGTGACCCTCATAGGTGGTAGGATCATGCTCAAATGCAATGGCTCCGGAGGAGCCATCGGTAACATCATATCGATGGTTTACCGAATATTCATGATCATATGCAACGGGAATAATTGCTCTACTTAGCATGCAACTAATTTTTTGCTCAAACATGGTCAAAGGGCTACTTGCCTTGATCAGCTAAGTATTCGAGGTCTTCCAGTCCAACTCCTTCATCAAACATGGTATCTATCATCATAGTAAATAATAAAATAATAAGCAGCTCACTCAAAAACAGACCATAAAGTCACTTTAAAAATGTTGCCCTATTCTGTTAAATCTACATTACTATTTTGAAAATATTTTCCTCTGGTTTTGGTGAACAGATTATTTTGAAAATCATTTTAATAGAAGCTAAAGTATTCAAAATGGTCTTTTTAATTATTCCTATACAAAAATGTTGTGTTAAAAATTTGTGCAATGGCTCTATTAAATACTACTCATATTTAGAAGAATTATGGTGAAAAAATAATCATATTATAGTGGATAACAAATCCTACAAAGATCATTTGAAACAAGATTTAACAAAAAAATAAAAAGGGATTTTAGCCCAGGCCTGGCTCGGCCTGTGGCCCAGGCGCATCGTTGCGAGGTTCAAACCTCACGTGCGGGCCCTTACGATCAGCGGCAGAGAGGAGAGAGGGGGAGAGAGAAGAGCCACCTACAGGTGGGGCACACGTGTCGGTGTCCTCTTCCACCTCTGGACGCACGCCGGTAGCGATACCGACGCCCTCGAGCCCCAACGACGGCGGGAATGGAACCAATACATTGTCGCCTACCTTCTGGTGGTAGAGGGGACGACGGGGAGGCCCTGGTTCACCGACGACGAGGTGGTTGCGGCGGCGCCGATTCGGGAGGTGGATGTAGTGGGTGCTACGGGCAGGGATTAGCTCGGGGAAGTGGGGAGAAAGCTTCCTGAGCTCACTTTGGTCACGGAGGAGGAGAGAGGAGCGTCGGAGCTGTCCTGTAGCCCAAGATCGACGGAGCTCCGAAGCGCTGGGTCCACGGTCGATCTCGAGCACCGGAGCTCGCTGTGCTTGAATGGAGTGGCTAGGGGTTCAATCTAGGCTCCACAGGAGTGGGATGAGGGTGCTGGAGTGAGGGGAGGCCTATTTATAGGCCCTCGATGGTGCATCGTGCGGGAAGCGTCGGTGGTTTCACCGTGGCTCGTAGGATGGGCAATGAGACCTCAGGGGTCGAAACCACGGTATTGCGGACGTGGTTTAGGACCCCTGTCACTCACTGAGAGGGAGAGAGAGCGAGGAGGAGCGTGCATGTGTGCCGCGGTCTTCTGGCCAAATCTGGCGCGTGTGGGCACACGTCTTCAACAGAGTGAGGGAGGAGGGGCCCTGAGGATGCCCATATGTAGGAGGGTTGTCGGGGACGCGAAAGGGCAACGGGGGGAGGCCTGAACCGGCTGGGGCTGGCCACCTTTGCCCCGGGTGCACCATGCAACGTGCCCAGAGCGCAGTTTTGGCATGCCACAACATGCTGGCGTGCTCTGGGGGCCTTGGCCGTGTCTGGTGTGTCCTGGGGCTGGGTTGGAAGATCCTTAGCCGTTTGAGAGCCGAGAGACTCATTCCTAGTCAAGGGAAGTGATTGAAGGGGTGATGCCAGACTTGAACGAGAAATTAGGATTGGGTTTTTAGATATTCTGCTTGGAATGAAGGAGGGGCCACTCATTTGCAGATGGGAAGTTGTGCTGGCTGTTTTCTCTATGAGTTTGGAGGAAAGTTTATGGGTGTGGAGTGAGGTTGGAGTTGTTTTACTAGTCTAGCAAAAGGTGTTCGATAGGTTTTTGGGGTAGCTACACATCACCACTGGTTCTGTGTGGTTTGATGCAAAAGTAGGATGCTCCACCAAATTTGAGCTTCATCGGACAAGTTTGGCAATACAAACTTGAAATCACCCCCAAATGGGCAGATATGTCCCTTCCAAAGACAATGTGGGTAGATTACCCCCTGCAAATCCTATTTTTGGCAGAGACTCCTCCTTTGGGGTGCTGAACACTCCTGCAAAGTTTCAAGCCATTTGGATAAACTTTGCTATGTAGAGTTGTTTCAACTTGATTCTAGACAAAGAGGGTTTTAGGATTACTTGGTGAACCAACCCACCTTGGAATGAGGTGAAACTTGGCATGGCCACCAAATATAGCTTGGAAAGGTTGCTAAAATTTTCTAGGAATTTATTGGAAATATATCAAAAGGTTAAAACACACAGAGTTGGTTTTCAAGGGTTTGCTCAAATATTTTGAATATAAATACACTACAAGAAAACATATTTTAAGTAACACAATCATGTAACATACTGAAAAATGTGTTACAAGTGAAATTGTTGTAACACATCATTTTGTGTCCAACGACAGGCAGTAACACAAACTATATAAGACCTCAAAATGTGTTACATCAATATTACCGCTGTAACATATAATTATGTGTTGATCGAATGTGTTACATAGGTTTTGATATGGTAACATATAAATATGTGTTACTCAAATGTGTTACGTGTTAGTATGACATAAGCATGGCTGATATATAGTGTTACATGCTCTATTATTTATAGGGGGGCTAGAAAACCTAGAATCAACTTCATACATAGATCACAAATACCTTTGACACATAGGGCCCATGTGTCAATATGATTTTTTATAAATATGTTCTTATCTTGGTAAATAGTTTCGCATTGTTTGGTAATATGGTATGAAAAAACAATACAGTTTGGTTGGTAAATACCACACTATTTTTGGTACAGTTGCAGTGTATTGACCATATTTTTATGTGAACTTTAGGATGACTCGGTGACCATAAATGTGAAATGCACACTTTGAAATGATCATATGAAATTTAGTATTCGATGTCAATACTCACAAAAAGGAGTGGAATACCAACAACACACGAGAGCTGAAATTTGGGCACCATTTTAAGAACTGGACCGGCGGTCTAACCGGAAAAAAGAAGGAACCAAGGCCTCGTCCGGGTTTTTAAGGTGTGTCGGTCTTTCAACGAAAAAATGGCAAGTTATTAAAAATTGTGTTTCTTCAATGAATTAAAAAAATCATGTGAAACTAGGAATCAGACCATTGACCTTGAACCGCCGCATGGCCAACGACCCAATACTAACTGGGTTCGATTTTTGTGATCGGTCGAGGGTGAACTAGAAAGTCATGCAATTTTTCAAAAGAAAATTACCTCAAAAAGTATTCAAAAGAAAAAATTGTCACGCGACCCATCACACACCTCAGCGGCAACATTTGGCAGGTCGCGCGAGGCCTCGCTCTCCTTTTCCTCGCATTAGGCGTCAGGCGGGATGGAACAAGAGATCGAGAGAAGGTTTCCTCGAAAACAAAAATAGATCAAGAGAAAGGATCAAAGGGATAGGAGATCATCAGATCGATGGGAAGTTGTTCAGAGAGATCGACGGTAAGATAGAAAAGGATGGGAAGGTCACGCGCCTCACGACACATTGAGCCGCGGTGTCTGGTTCTCTGCGTGAGTCTTTTTTTATTTACTTCCACACTTAGTACAGCTAATCGATTAGGCCATGCATTTTTTAAAGGATGTCAAGCGAGTCTGTGATTAGATAACTAAAAGATTAGCATAGATAATAGATTGCACCAACGTCGCTCTCAAGAGGCATGAGTAGCAGAACAATCTCTGACCAGCAACTTCAAAGCACACATATACTTTGAAAGAAAAGAAGCCACCGGAAATCCATTTTGGCTCTCAGGTCCAGATGCACCTGAAATCTTGACTGCTCACTTTTCTCATGATGTGTGTTCTTTCATGTATTGTCAAACGTATTCACGGACATCTCCCTTTTTTGGAACAATTATATGACCCACGTCTAAGCAGCGTTAAATTCGGTATGGCCGTTTGCTAAACGTTTGGCGCAGACGGAGCCCAGACGACCGTGTGCTGTTTCAACTACATGCGCACCCATCCAATGAGAAACCATAGTTTATTGATACACACCTACCTTCAGCTTCTACATCTTTCCAGCACTGATCATCAGCTTCTACATGTTTCGAGTACTAACGAGTTCAGTTTAATCAAATAAGTATTCCAATAATACACATCACCATTTCTAACTTAATACTAAAACTAATCATGGTCTACATCAATGAAAAAAAAAATAAACTCATTTTACATCTCCACAGCTCATTTCCTAATTTGTCTAACTAGTTCTGTTCTATATCAGCCACTCGGACAAAACAATTGATATGCCTGAATTGCAGTCGTTTTCTCACCAAGAGGATTTGTGCAAGTGATTTTTTCTATGGCTTGTCAGACTACAATTGCTGCATCTTGCCTCTTTTCTCGGTTAATTAGGTAAATCACCGTGCTGATGACAAGTTGTTTTGTGTCCCTGGCATTAGCAAATGTTGCAATCCTTTCTCCATACATGAAAAATTATGAACTAGGATGCTTACGGAGCAATTTGGGGCCATAACCTCCAACCAGTTCATCAATTTGGGGCCATACTACCAAATAAAAATACTACTGCCTGAGCAGTTTTTCTGATTCCTATAATTCACTGCCCAGCTATTATGCCAAACTGCTGGTACAGAAACAGTTTACAACACTTCCTCGCCCAGCTCAAGTTTCAGCAATCACCTCATAGAGCACTGGATAATGATGATGATCTGCCGCTCTTGTTAAATCCTGGGGATCATCATTAATAGATGGGTCAGAAGAAATTGAAAAGGAATAAAAAACAGAAAATTGGGTTTATCTATATCTATACTATTATATAGTGTACCGGTTTGAAACTTTTAAACTTCAAGACCACAAATCAACCCCAGCTGTTGATATAGTCCATCCAATGGTTGAAAATGTTGGGATTCGCATCAATAGTACACGCTATAGTAGCAGCAACAATACTGCTGCCTTCCAGAACTTAGCTAGATTGTTCCAATTCATATACGTAGTACTTAGCTAGATTGTTCCAATTCATATACGTAGTACTTAGCTAGATTGTTCTGTAAACCCATTTAGATGGATTTGGGGTTTCAGGTTCTATCATTGGAGGTTCACAAAAAAAATCTTGCACTAACTGACGCATGTATTCCTCACTTTGTCTAGGAGAAAGCAATAGCTCCTTTATAGATTTTAATTCCATCAATATACTGTGTAACAAAAAGATATTCAGTTTCTGCTCTGAGTGACAAGGGACAAAACTAACATGTATTCCTATAATTCCTTAAACAGACTTATTAAGCCATATTACTAATTAAAACTCCAATCAATAGATAAAAAAATTGTAAGGAGACCGAGGGGCGAGGCGAGGGAGGCAGGAGAGGGCCGGCCTGGCCGCCTGAGCCGGACCGAGGGACGAGGCGAGGGAGGCTGAATCAGGGGAGGGAGCTAGCAGCTAGGTTAGGGAAATGGGGTCGATTGAATCGGGACAGTCTTGTCATGTGCGTGTCTCGTGTCATATGTTTGATAAATTCCTATCATGTCCGGTCAAACTACACCATCGTTTCCGTGCATTTTTTTGCATGGCTGACAAATCTTACTCCCTCCGTTCCTAAATATAAGTCTTTCTAGAGATTCCACTAGTAGACTAGATACGGATGTATATAGACATACTTTAGAGTGTAGATTCATTCATTTTGCTCCGTATGTGGACTCCTAGTGAAATCTCTTAAAAGACTTATATTTAGGAACGGAGGGAGTACTTTGGAAGCTCATGGCTTAACATGGAAACTAACGATGGATTAGATCTTGTGTTAATTAGCCATAATTTAAGGGAGTTTATAGACAACTCCAACCAGCCGACCCAAAGGGACGACGGTTTTGTCTATTTTTTGTCCGTTTCGGTCGGCCGTTCGCTCCGTTAATGATTTTAGTCAACCGGCGGACGAAAAGCGGACATGCGTCCGTTTAGGTCGGCGTGTTGGGTTGATTTTTCTGTCGACCCCGGTTTAAACGGACGCGAGCGGACGAAATGGTAAATCACAATTAATCTAAATCGAAACTAACTGACGTGAGGCTCCTTGCTTCGGACCTTAAAATGTGTTTTTAAAGTATTTTTTTAAAGTATATAAATGGTAAAAAAAAGAAAGCGAAAAAACCATGAAAAAACCAGGAAACAGGCAGGTGCTTCCCGTGCGCTTGGACCGGCCCATATGCGCCCTCGTTCTGTGAGTCGGAAGGCTCGACTTACTGGACACGAGACATAGCGATGACCATCGCGGAAAGGGCAATTGTGTGTGATAGTGGAAGCAAAGGCGGCGACGGAAGGGACGAAAGTAGATGAACATCCACCGGTTCGGGATAAACCCGTAAATTATTCACATGGATTGTGTAGACGATGCATGGAGCTTAGTCTAACTGTAGGTTATTGGTTCTGGTTTTTCCAACCATGTGGTCAGTCAAGGTCCTTTTTCTAAACTCAGGTCCACGGAGAGATGGTTGCCATGACCCATAATCGTGACAGCTGCCTAGCTTCCGTCCATGAACTCGGTTGACGGATGCAAAGTCAACCGACTTACCTCCTCGACTGAATTAGATTGTTTTTTCTTTAACAAACCATGAAGGTTGCATGTTTATTTGGTCAACTGCAAATACGGTTATTGTTTTAATCTATGGGTGTAATTAGTATCATCTTTCCTTATTCACTATCGCCATGTAGGTGGAAGGAAGGAGGGGACCGGTTTGATGTGCCAACCTCCCATATATGTCGTTGTAGCACCGTCGACGCTCAGCCACACCTCATCGCCACTTTGTAGAACCACTGCATTTGCTCTTACCACCCATCGAAAGTCGTTGGCCTTGTGGTCTCGGCTTTCTCCCATGCCAGTCGTAGCTTACGTGGGTAGTCTTGTGGGAATGAAGCGGTCTTGTTCGAGGTGACCGATCTGAAGTGAGATCAATCGGCCAAATTATAATGTTTTTCTTTAACCAACCATCTAGGTAGGATGTTCTCATTTTTTTGGTCTTGTTGTAATCATGATCAGTTTTTAGACCATGGGTGTACTTGGTCTCCTATTCATTAATTCTCCGCCGCTGTGGAAGGGGACTGGTCGATGTGCCAAGCTCTCATATCTATCATGATAGCACCATCGGTAGCCAGTCGTACCCGACAGATATCCTCGTCGCCATTTTCTAGCACCACCTCATGTGCTCTTAGCATCCATCAAAAGTCGTCGACCTCATGGTCGTAACTTTCTTCTATGTTGGCCTTTTGGTCGCACCTTTCTTCCATGCCACTCTCAGATCGGTCAGTCGAGTTTTTTGAACCAACGTACGAGGACGCAAGTTTTATTTTTGTGATATGATCGGTTTTTTGAACCGTGGGTGTTGCATGCCGGTCATATTTTCAGTGGAAAGGTGTCTACGAATTACGTGATATTGGTCGAGATGACTAATCATGAGCGAGATTTGTCAGCCGGTCGTCGTTGTTCATGACAACACCATTGTGCTGCGTTCATCATCCAATGTTCGTACGCGACAAGCTCTATGCTTTTTGTATCAACTAGTTATCCAAGGAAAATCACGTTATAGGTTATTTAGCACATTTTATCTAATTTCTCTTTCAATCAATGTCCGTACACGACAAGCTCGATGCTTTTGTAAATTCATTACTATTTAATATATCTAATTTATCTTTCAATCAATAATAAATAAAATATAAAATATACTTTATTTTTCAATGTCAACAACACTTTACGGGAAAAGAATCCCTCTAATTCTCCTTGGATAAATAAAATAGATCCAATTTTCCCTCCAGCTTTCCATGTCCCATTGCACAAAAATTCTACCTTTCGCCTATTTTCCCTCCAATTAACTAAAAAGCGCTATATAAACTGTGTCTCAAATCCATCCACAATCAGCGCTCAGGGCGGCCGCCACCTGCGCAACGCCCCTCCCACCCCCGCCTCAACCGACGCATCGGGGCCGCTTCCTCGATCTGCGTGAAAGGCGCGGCAGAGGAGGCGAACAGAGGCGCGGCAGAGGAGGCGAACAGAGGCGCGGGAGCTCCCGGCGACGCAGGTCAGATCCTCTCCGCCATCCTCCTCATTCATTCCTTCAGGCGGTTCCACCCCGCTCCCTCACCTTCCAAGGCTGGCTGCCGCCCATGGCCATCGCACATGTCCGCCATCTGATAGCGGAAGCACCACCCCCTCCTTCCTCATTGGATTTGACGACAGCAGTGTGTACTGTAGATGCAGGGGTGGTAGTCATACCCTATCCCATGATCTGTTTTTTCATTTGTTGAACGGTGGCAGTGTACTGTATATGCCTAATTGTCGTACCTAATTGTGTGATCAGCCCATACATAGACAAATAATTAGGTCAATTCTGGATGTACTCTCCTCGTTGATGCTGTAGTGTGTACTCTGCTCGAGATTCTGGATGCAGCCGATCTAGTGCAACAGTTTTGCCTGTGTAAATTAAACCATTAGATCAAATGACTGAAATTAGGATCAGAGAAAATGCTTAATACTTGCACCATCGCAAAAGTTCTAGTAGTAGCTTCCTCACAAAATTATCAATGACAAATTTCAGCAAATCCTCCGCCCAACATGAATATCCACGTGCTTTCATATAGGTCAAAGTGGAAAATGGAGGTAGCCACATGCTTGACTTCAGTACATTAAATTTACTTCTACACATATATTCTCCGAAATCTATAAAATGGTTACTGCATAAACAATCTTAAGACCTTTTCGGATTATGCTACATGTAAATGGATAAAATATGTTCAACATTAAGTAAATAATCTGGTTAAAGGTTACAACATCTGGGTTGCAAAGAGAGATTTCATAAGACCTTTTCGGAAGTAATCTCACCAGCTCCTTAATTACTGGAAGCAACCTAGAATTCTGTTGGTATGGCAGCTACTGATTTCTTTGCTGAAGTGAGAACATCGATACCTTTTTGGAGTAATTATGTTTCTTTTGAAGAATTTTTATTTTTCCTGTACTAATTATTTCTGGCTGTACCGATGCAAGCTTTTTTGAGTTCCTTTGATTGACATGTTAATATATATCTAGGATGGCGAGGGACATGTTGGCCATATACCTGCACTATGAAGATGCAAATTAGGAAACCAAAATTTTACAAAGATACATGATGAGGCGTGATGTCTCGTATTATGACTTAATCTTGATGATCAAGGAAGTTGGCTTTCAGGAAATTGTTTTTCTGTATTATGTGAAAAAAATTCGTCTAGGCAGCCCCTACTTTGTTCACATGTATGATCAAAGTCATGTAATGAAGATGTTGTCTGACCCTGAGATTGTGAAAGATGTCCATCTGTATATCTTTATTGTAATGCATATGTATCATACACTTGTATATTCTTAATCAGTATCTTCATATTTAGGATTTCTATATGTGTTGTGCTTCTATTTTTGTACCATTTTGATGTTGCCGACATAGTGATAAAATGATCAACCACTTGTGCAATTGCATCAATTTTATTAAATAAATTTATATTCCATAAAAGAGGTACTGAATTTTGTGATTAATAATAAAAAATACACCAATTATGTTACCATATTGATATAGTAGTGTTACTATAGTTACAAAATTTTGTTACTATAGTATTTAACAACTATACATTATAGTGTTACGATAGTCCGATATTGTGTTACTAGTTGATGTGTACCGCTTGTGTTACTAGAGTTAAAAAACATGTTACCACCAATGTTGTATGTTTGTGAAAATGTGTTACTCTGGGTGTTACTATAACTACAAAAATGTGTTACGAGTGTGTTTGGTAACACATAATATGCATGTTACTATACTATAATTGTAACACTATTTTTAACATATGGTAACAATTACTATGTGTAACAGTCGACATCACTTAGTAACACAGGCTAATGGAACACATTTCAAATTGTGTTACTCTCTGACCTAGTAACACACTTTTGGGCCTGTAGTAACACAAGACGGTGTTACCAAAGGTCCGTCCCGTTGTAGTGATAGGGGTTGAAAATCTTATGTATGAAAAATATATGTCCTCTAAGTATCTCCAAATTTTCTCGGATTTTTCTAAGGCACAAAGTAATTTTTCATATAGAAATATCATTTCTGGCCTCATAAATGGACATGCATATAAAATAGGAAAATATTTTGAAAAATAATATTTTATGATTTTGAAGAGTTGAAATAGTTCTAAAACCACATTACCATATTTGGTTAAAGGCACTCCCTTATTATCAGGGACTTGTAGTGCGAACCCAAAGCAAGGTTTTAAAATAGTCAACATAATAAAAAGAATCTTTGGGAATAATCATGTTATAAAAATATGGTTTTTGAATCCACTCATTCAAGCATACATACACACAATGACAATGATGGCACTCACAACATTTGTTTGAATTTTTTTTAATAAACTCAGATTTTGAAACTACAGTTGAAGTGTGGTAAAAACAGGGTGTGACAGACCTATCCCCCTAACAAGAATCTTGTCCCCAAGATTCCTAAGCTGGTGCTAAAAAGGTGCGGAAATTCGGATGGGAGATAGTCTTCACGCTCCCATGTTGCTTCTGCTTCTATGTGGTTGCTCCACTAAACCTTGAAATCCTTCGTCCAAGATGCGGATCGACCTCTCACGATAAGTGAGATCTGATTGGAGGTCCATGGCTTGACGGTCAATGTCCTTATAAAAATCTGGACGGTTCGGTGCTTACAAACACTTCCGAAGTTGTGACACGTGGAAGACCTTGTGTACACCCGAAAGTTCTGGAGGTAGCTCCAACTGATAATCAACTTCTCCATGCCTTACCGTAATCTTAAAAGGTCCAATGAACCTTGGAGCAAGTTTCTCTTTAATGTTGAAACGCTTGGTTCCCTTGAGCGGTGTGACGCGGAGGTACACCTGGTCTCCGGGATTGAACTCCACGTCTCTGCGGTGAGAATCCGCATAGCCCTTCTATCGCAACTTGTCCGCTTTCAAGTTTTCCCGGACAAGTTTCACTTTGACTTCTACTTCACGAAGGATTTCCGGTCCGAAAATCAATCCTTCGCCGGTCTCGGACTAGTTGAGCGGGGTACGACACTTCCGTCTGTATAGCACTTCAAATGGGGCCATCTGGAGACTGGACTGGTAGCTGTTGTTGTATGAGAACTTAGCGAATGGCAGACAGTCTTCCCATTTGGTCCCATCTGCCAAGACACAACCACGGAGCATATCTTCAAGTATCTGGTTCACTCTCTCCGTCTATCCGCCCGTTTGTGGGTGGAAGGCGGTGCTGAAAGAGAGCTTGGTGCCGAGGGCCTCTAGGTACCTCTTCTAGAACCTTGAGGTGAATTGCGTGCCTCGGTCAGATACAATTTCTTTGGGAACTCCATGGAGGCTCGCAATACACTGGTTATACAGGCTAGCCAATTGGCTACCATCATAAGTGGTGTTGAGTGGAAGGAAATGTGCTACCTTGGTAAGGTGGTCGACAATGACCCATATGGAATTGTGTCGTTTTCTTGATCTGGACAGATCGGTGATGAAGTCCACGCCGACTTTGTCCCACTTCCATTCGGACACTTGGAGATGTTGTAGCAATCCAGCAGGTCGTTGGTGCTCAGCCTTGACTCGCTAGCACACGTCGCACTTGGCGATATTGGACGCTATTTTCCTCTTCATGCCATGCCACCAAAATCTTCCTCGGAGGTCGTGATACATCTTGGTGCCACCAGGGTGAATAGAGTAGGGTGTGTCATGAGCTTCCTGCAGGATCAAGTCCTTGAGTTCCGCCTTGTTGGGTACGCATAAACGTTTCCCAAACCACACTACTCCTTGTTCATGCACCGAGAATTCTGGGGCCATGCCTTCCTGGATCTTCTTCTTGATGCCTTTGATGCTTTTGTGCCCCTTCTGGGCTTCCTTGGAGTCGTCTGCCAGAGTGGGTCTAACTTCGAGGTTAGTTAGGAATCCTGGTTCAACAAGCTCTAACCCGAATCTTTCCATCTCTTCATATAAGGCGGGTAGAATTCCCTTGAGCATAACATTCAAGGTGCTGGCCTTCCATCTTAAGGCATCCGCCACCACATTAGCCATACCGGGGTAGTATTGAATGCTGAGGTCGTAATCTTTGAATAGCTCCAACCATCTTGGCTGCCTCATATTCAATTCCCTTTGAGTAAAGATATACTTTAGACTCTTGTGGTCGGTGTATATTTCACATCGCTTCCCTAGAAGGTAATGTCGCCATGTCTTTAGGGCATGCACTACGACTGCCAAGTCGAGATCATGTGTGGCGTAGTTTTCCTCATGCGGGTGCAGTTGCCGTGACAGGTATGCCATGACCTTGCCGTCATGCATTAGGACTCCACCGAACCTTGTTCTTGAGGCATCACAATATATCACAAATTCCTTGCTGATATCTGGAGTAACCAATACCGGGGCGGTAGTCAATCTTTTCTTCAACTCCTCGAAGCATTCTTCGCACTCCAGCGTCCATTTGAACTTCTTGCCCTTCTTCGAGAGCTCATTCATTGGTCGAGCGATGCGGGAGAATCCTTCTACGAATCCTTCCCGCGAGTCCGAGGAAGCTTCTGACTTCCTTCACATCGATTGGCGATTCCCAGTTGGTCATCATGGTAATATTGGAGGGATCGACCGCCAATCCATTTGGTGTCATGGTATGACCCAAGAATCCAACTTCGTCCAAGATGCGGATCGGCCTCTCACGATAATTGAGATATGGTTGGAGGTTGATGGCTTGATGGTCAATGTCCTTATAAAGATCTGGAGGGTTCGGCGCTTGAAGACACTTCCAAAGTTGTGACACGTGGAAGACGTTGTGCACACCCGAAAGTTCCGGAGGTAGCTCCAACTGTTAAGCAACTTTTCCACGCCTTGCTGCTACTACGACAACAGACTTTCCCTGACAACGGCGCCAGGAATCTTGCTGCTACGGGCTACGCCTTTAGGGACTTCCTTGGCAAATATGCAAAGGATTTCCCCGCGGCCTTGGAGCCTTGCGTTGCTGTTCGCTTGAAGAGGAAAGGGTGATGTAGCACAGCGGCGGTAAGTATTTCCCTCAGTTTGAGAACCAAGGTATCGATCCAGTGGGAGGATCACGTCGAGTCACAAGTACCTGCACAAACACAAAGAGCTTGCACCTAGCACTATGAAGGGGTTGTAAATCACTTCTAGATTGTTTGCAAAGTGAGAACTGAAAGCAAAAAGTAAACAAAGCAAAGTAAAAGTGAAAGTGGAGACGATAGTTGTGAATAGACCCGGGGGCCGTAGTGTTCACTAGTGGCTTCTCTCATGAAAGCAAGTAGACGGTGGTGAACGAATTACTGTCGAGCAATTGATAGAACCGCGCAAAGTCGTGACGTTATATATGGCAATGATTATATCTATAGGCATCACGTACAAAACAAGTAGACCGATACTTTCTGCATCTACTACTATTACTCCGCACGCCGACCGCTATCCAGCATGCATCTAGTGTATTAAGTTCATAAGAATAGAGTAATGCCTTAAGCAAGATAACATGATGTAGATGGACAGTCTCATATCTATGATAAAATCCCATCTTGTTACCCTTGATGGTAACAACACGATGCGTCCCTTGCTGCCCCTTCTGTCACTGGGAAAGGTCACCACACGGTATGAACCCAAAACCAAGCACTTCTCCCATTGCAAGAATCATAGATCTAGTTGACCAAACAAAACCCAAGACTCGGAGAGACTTACAAGGATATCAAATCATGCATATAAGAAATCAGCAAAGACTCAAATATAATTCATAGATAATCTGATCACAAAACCACAATTCATCGGATCTCGACAAACACACCGCCCAAGAGCATTACATCGGATAGATATCCATGAAGATCATGGAGAACTTTGTATTGAAGATCCAAGAGAGAGAAGAAGCCATCTAGCTACTAACTATGGACCCGTAGGTCTGAAGTGGACTACTCACGAGTCATTGGAGAGGCGATGATGTTGATGTAGAAGCCCTCCAACTCCAAAGTCCCCTCTGGCAGTGCACCAGGAGGGTCTCCAGATGAGATCTCGCGGAAACGGAAGCTTGCGGCGGTGGAAAAGTGTTTTCGTGGATGCCTTGATTTTTTCTGGGATTTTACGGAATTTATAGGCGAAAGAGCTAGGGCAGGGGAGCTCCGGGGGGCCACAAGCCTGGTAGCCGCCGCCCCCTTCGTGGCGGCTACAAGGCTTGCGGGCCCCTTGTGGCGCTCCTGCCTTGGCCCTCAAGTCCCCCGATCTTCTTCTGTTCTGGAAAAATTTATTTCGGGGATTTTATTCCGTTTGGACTCCATTCCAAAATCATATCTGAAAAGAGTCAAAAACACAGAAAAAACAGGAACTGGCACTTGGCACTAAATTAATAAGTTAGTCCCAAAAAAGATATAAAAGGTACATAAAACATCCAAAGTTGACAACATAACAGCATGAAACCATAAAAAATTATAGATACGTTTGAGACGTATCACTTGCCGTAATCTTAAAAGGTCCAATGAACCTTGGATCAAGTTTCCCTTTAACGTGGAAATGCTTGGTTCCCTTGAGGGGTGTGACGCGGAGGTACACCTGGTCTCCGGGATTAAACTCCACTTCTCTGCGGTGAGAATCCATATAGCTCTTGTGTCGCGACTTGGCCGCTCTCAAGTTTTCTCAGACAAGTTGCACTTTGACTTCTACTTCACGAAGGACTTCTGGTCGAAAAACAATCTTTCACCGGTCTCAGACCAGTTTAGCGGGGTACGACACTTCCGTCTGTATAGCACTTCAAATGGGGCCATCTGGAGACTGGACTGGTAGTTGTTGTTGTATGAGAACTCAGCAAACGGCAGACAGTCTTTGCATTTGTTCCCATGTGCCAAGACACAAGCACGGAGCATATCTTCAAGTATATGGTTCACTCTCTCCGTCTGTCCGTCCGTTTGTGGATGGAAGGCGATGCTTAAAGAGAGCTTGGTGCTGAGGGCCTCTTGGAACTTCTTCCAGAACCTTGAGGTGTACTATGTGCCTCGGTCGGATAAAATTTCTTTGGGAACTCCATGGAGGCTCACAATACGATGGATATACAAGCTAGCCAATTGGCTACCATCATAAGTTATGCTGACTGGAATGAAATGGGCCACCTTGGTGAGGTGGTCAACAATGACCCATATGGAATTGTGCCCTTTGCTTGATCTAGGCAGATCAGTGATGAAGTCCATGCCGACTTTGTCCCTCTTCCATTCGGGCACTTAGAGAGGTTGTAGCAATCTAGTAGGTCGTTCGTGCTCAGCCTTGACTCGCTGGCACACGTCGCACTTGGTGATATAGGATGCTATTTCCCTCTTTATGCCATGCCACTAGAATCTTCGGAGGTCCTGATACATCTTGGTGCCACCGGGGTGAATAGAGTAAGGTGTGTCATTAGCTTCCTGCAGGATCAAGTCCTTGACTTCCGCCTTGTTGGGTACGCATAAACGTTTCCCAAACCACACTACTCCTTGTTCATCCACCGAGAATTCTAGGGCCTTGCCTTCCTGGATCTTCTTCTTGATGCCTTCGATACTTTTGTGCCCCTTCTGGGCTTTCTTGATGTCATTTGCCAGAGTGGGTGTGACTTCAAGGTTAGCTAGGAATCCTGGTTCAACTAGCTCCAACCCGAAGCTTTCCATCTATTCACATAACGCGGGTAACCTTTCCTTGAGCATAACATTCAAGGTGTTGGCCTTCTGGCTTAAGGCATCGGCCACCACATTGGCCTTACCGGGGTGTTATTGAATGTTGAGGTCGTAGTCTTTAATTAGCTCAAACCATCTTCGCTGCCTCATATTCAATTCCCTTTGAGTAAAGATATACTTTAGACTCTTGTGGTCGGTGTATATTTCACATCGCTTCCCTAGAAGGTTATGTCGCCATGTCTTCAGGGCATGCACTACGGCTGCCAAGTCGAGATCATGTGTGGCGTAGTTTTCCTCATGCGGGCCTACTTGTCGTAGGACTCCACCGAGCCCGGTTCTTGAGGCATCACAATATATCACAAATTCCTTGCTGATATCTGGAGTAGCCAATACCGGGGCGATAGTCAATCTTTGCTTCAACTCCTGGAAGCTTTCTTCACACTCCAGTGTCCTTTCGAACTTCTTGGCCTTCTTCAAGGGCTCAGTCATTGGTCGAGCGATGCGGGAGAATCCTTCTACGAACTTGCGGTAGTATCCCGCGAGTCCGAGGAAGCTTCTGACTTCCTTCACATCGATTGGTGATTCCCAGTTGGTCATCGTGGTAATTTTGGAGGGATCGACCGCCAATCCATTTGCTGTCATGGTATGACCCAAGAATCCACCTTCATGTAGCCAAAATTTGCATTTGCTAAACTTGGCATAAAGCTTGTGCTCTCGATGCTTTTCTAACACGAACCTCAAGTATTTCTCATGCTCTTCTTCAGACTTGGAGAAGATTAATATGTCATCGATGAAGATGACGACAAAATTGTGCAAGTATTCCATGAATACTTTGTTCATGAGGTACATGAAGTATGCTGAGGCATTTGTCAACCCAAATGACTTGACTGTGCACTCGTATGGACCGTACCGGGTCACGAATGCAATCTTAGGTATGTCTTTGGGTCGAATCTTCAATTGGTAATATCCAGATCGAAGATCGATCTTGGAAAATACCTTGGCTCCATTTAGCTGGTCAAATAGGTCTTCAATCTTGGGGAGTGGATACTTGTTCTTGATTGTGACTTTGTTGAGAGAACGGTAATCAACGCAGAGTCTGATGGTCCCATCCTTCTTAGACACGAACATAATAGGTGATCCCCAAGGTGATGCACTCGGACGGATGAACCCCTTTCTAAGTTGCTCATCCAACTGCTTTTTCAGCTCTGCCAGCTCTTGGGATCCCATCCTGTAAGGCTTCTTATAGATAGGCGTTGATCCGGGCATGAGCTCAATGATGAACTCAATGTCTCGGTCAGGAGGCAGCCCTGGCAGCTCATCAGGAAAGACGTCCGGGTACTCACAAACTATTGACACTTGGTCCAACTCTTTTCCCGATAGGCACTCTACCTGAGGGACTTGAGTGGATGTAGGCTCAGGGACATACTTGACTTTGACCCCTTGGTCGCTTGTCATGGTAATAACCCTTTTGGCATAGCCCAATATTCTCTGGTGCTTGGCCAACCAATCCATTCCAAGGTTCAAGTCCAAGCCTGGAGACTTAATGACGATGAGATCTTTGTGAAGATTATCCCATTAGTATTGATCCGGACTCCTCTACATCCTAGGTTGGTCCTTAGCACTGGTCCCAGGGTATGTACTGCCATGTGCCCATTAAGGAGGGTAGGATTCCAACCACATTTTTCCGCAAACTTCCGAGTAACAAAAGAATGCGAAGCATCACAATCAAACAATACTGTTCTTGGGGCGGAGTTGACGAGGAACGTACCCAGAATGCAGTCCGGGTCTTCGTGTGCTTCTTCTGCGGAGATGTGATTAATACGTCCCCTGTTGTGGTACTGCTGGTTATAGGGAGCTTGGTTCCTGCCTCGGGCTCCTTGACCTTGTCCTTGATTAGGCGCATTGGGGTGTGGTGCATCGGGCTTCTTGTTGGGGCACTGCATGGAGTAGTGCCCAGTCTGACCAAATCCAAATGAGGTAACCTGCCCTAGGATGTTGGGCTTGACTCCACTTTTATTGGGCGGGTTGATTGCTGGCTTGGTGTTGACTTGCTGCTGGGGCTGGTAGTTCTGGCAGAACGTTGGTGCCTTGTACTGTTGTTGCTGATATTTGGGTCTTGCTGGGGCTGACTGCCATGGACGTGGCTTTGGGTTACTGGGTCCTCCACTATCCATCAGCTTGCGCTTACGGGTATCATCCATTGCACGGTGTTTATCCTCCTACATGAGGGCCTTGTTTACCAGATCGCAGAAGGTCCGGCATTCACAGACAACCAGCTGATACTGAAGTGACGGATGTAGTCCTTCCATAAAGCGTTCCACCTTTGCGGCTTCAGTGTTGACGTCTTCCGGTGCATATCTTGACAGGAGGTTACACTTCTGCAGAAACTCCTTGACGGTTCCACTGCCTTGCCTCAAGTCTCTGAATTCCCGCTTCTTGATAGTCATCATTCTAGGAGGAATGTGAGCAGCGCGGAATCCTTCCTTGAAGACTGCCGAAGTGATAGCTTGCCCTTCGCGCATGATCTGGAACCCGTCCCACCAAGCTCTGGCCGTGCCTTCGAGACAGTGAGAAGGATAAAGGACTTTTTCGCGATCATCGGTGCACTTGACCAGGGCGAGGAGGTCTTCGATAGTGCGGATCCAGTCATCGGGACCAATGGTTCAGTTGTCTCCGTGAATATAGGAGGCGTAGTCCTCATAAACTCACACGCAGTAGAGCGACTGTTGCCATTTCCGTTTTGCGGTGGATTGTTCATTAAGACTTGAGCCAGGTATTGGTTGGCGGCATTTTTGGCCTGACGTTCCTCTCGGAGAGCTTGGAGGAACCGAGCCACAGTTAGGCTTTCCGGAGGAGGCGGTGGCACGGGAATATCGCCTTGCTGCTGCTCGAGGTGATCTCCAACTTCAGTGTTTCCACCGGTTCCCTGCTGCTAGCCAAAGGTGTCAGAGCTGGGGTTGCCGAAGGTGCTGGTGCGTGTTGAAATCATCATCCAATCAGGGGAGCAGACAGGTCAATATGCCAAAATGGTTGGGGAATCGTGAGGGATGAAGCTCCTAAATAAGGGGTTTTTGGTACTATGTTAGTGTGCGAGTTGAACAAAGTTTTTGGGAAATCTAATGCATTAAAACAAGTGATGTAGTCACTTACAAGCTGCCTATGGTAGAAATGTAGCTTGCATCATACGTGATCACACAACACTCATGGTTCTCATGAACCGATACACGGAATCAACTACGCATGGGAAGACTCCTAATTTCCTAAGACATTCCTCTAAGCGGCGGACTGCTCGGTATCGTATGCATGCTCGGTAGGATCTTCTTCTTCATCCTCATCGGTTCCTTCCGACTTCAGAGGTGTGGGAGACGGGAGCGGTCCATCACGGTGTCTCTTTGTTGGCGTAGCGGTGAGAACCTTGGTGTATTCTTCCACAGTCAGACGGCGACTCTGAATAGGGGTGGCCTGGAGCGGTGGTATCCTTCCTCGGAAGGTAATGGTTGACTGCCCTCCGGGTGCTCCTTCCTTCTTGACCTTGCGGGTCTTCATCTTTTCCAAGCAAAGTAGGTCCTTTACTTGGCGTAGTTCTTGGTGAAGCGTCACAGACTCCTTGATCAGAAGGTGAGTCAAGGTGTCGGCGGAGAGGCTGAAGTAGGTATGAAACCTGAGTGGCGTTTCGTCCTCCGAGGATGGGTTAAGTGTCCAGCTCCTGTGAAATCCGTCCTTAATAAAAGGCACGTGACGAGTAGCCGGCTCGTTAGCCATCTTGGGAAGGAGGTCGCGGAGACGCATGAGCGCCTCTCGTGCGGCTGTCTCCAGTGCCAACATCAGATTCTCCATCTGTGTTCCTTCAAAGAACCAACTAGTTGGGGAGCCGTTGGCCTTCACTATCACATCCACGTGATATTCTTTTGTGTCGGTGTTGATCCAGTGCTCGTTGTAAAGAAAACTGGGCGTGCAACGTACTTGACCCTTCTCGAGTCTATCTCCGAAGAGTAGGGGAAAGACCGTCTCCAGAAGCATCTGAGGTACAGCGGCCATCTACAAGGTTGTAGGAGAGGGTTAGAAATTTTTGTGGGGGTAGAAAATCTCAAGTGTAAGGGCTGAGTGCACTACTCGTCTCGGTTATCGTCCATGCTACCTAAGGATTCCTACAGTCAGGATGGCTCTGATACCAGCTCTGTGGGGATCCTGACTTGCGAGTCAAGATCGCCGAATGCACATGCTAAGTGATCCCGGAGATCAATGCTCACCGAACACACAGATACTAAATATTAAGAGTCTTACATACAACATACCAAAATGATACATCATATGACCAACAAGGTCAAGTTCACATAGGTAGGGCCTATAAGGCCAAATCACACTGATACATCTACTAGCGGAAATCTTGGGGCTAAGAGGGTGCCCATGCCATCGGTCTACGAAAACACGCATTCTCACTGCGAAGCATCCTATTTCGCAAGTCCGTCTTCGATGACGTATTCTTCTCCAAACTCTGGTACTTCCATGTCTGGTCAACAACATAACCAATGGCAAGCAGTGAGCACTTTGAATGTACTCCCAAACAGCCCATGATATGGATAATGCAGTATGTATGATAACAAGTAATATGCAGTATTGGTGGATAGCAACATGTTTGTAAATAAACATGATCATAGATGGATGTACAACATAAGCTACATGGTATTTAGGAGAACGGGTCACAGATATCAACATAACTGTTAAGGGATGAACACTCCTGTTCACCCGATATGCGAAGTCACCAAACTTGGTCATATCAACTCTTTCACTTAACTCCTTGAACACACACCCACACACACACACACTTGGCTTATGCGGAAAAGACTGGACATAGTTTAAGCAGCACCACCCAACTGTCCTTGACCATGGACACGACTATTCGAATAGTCTTACACTCTGCAAACGTTGTATGCTGCACCACGACTTCTGGGAAACTCCCGTGTCATCCACGACTTGCGGTATATATCATACCCGAGGTAAGTACCCGATCAATGCCTTTCCCCTGACGATACTAGACAAAGATTTCCACTCGATTGGTACCCAACCCACATGATGTACGTCTTACGAGCACCTACTCTGGACAACATCATACATGCGGGGACCAATGGTGTGCCCGGAACACGTAAAAACGACATAGTCGTCCTACCTGGCACGACGCCGTCACGAGAGTGACCACACATCACTCCCGCCACTTGTAATGTCGCTCTTTGCTAGCACCAACCAAAGTAATCAACAAAGCCCCATCCCATGAACGGGTAACGTGGTCGCATATGTAAGGTTGGGACGGTCGACACATCATAAATCAAATCCCATTTCCGAAACCACTCACACCAAAATATTTCCCGGTGCACCACTTCTCCACAAGTTGTCACCTAACTCATCATCACCCTCGGGCATTAGTGGCACCCCACGGGGTTTTCATAAACCTTTGATATATACCATCATCATGCTCATGCTTCTATTATGCTTAGCATCTACTTGTGAACATGATATTAGCATGACCCTCATAGATGGTAGGATCATGCTCAAATGCAAGGGCTCCGGAGGAGCCATCGGTAACATCATATTGATGTTTTACCGAATATTCATGATCATATGCAACGGGAATGATTGCTCTACTTGGCATGCAAATAATATTTTGCTAAAACATGGTCAAAGGGCTGCTTGCCTTGATCAGCTAAGTATCCCGGGTCTTCGGGGGTTTTCGAGTCCAACTCCTTCATCAAACATGGTATCTATCGTCGTAGTAAATAATAAATTAATAAGTAGCTTACTCAAAAACAGAGCACAAACTCACTTTAAAATGTTGCCCTATTCTGTTAAATCTACATTACTATTTTGAAAATATTTGCCTCTAGTTTTGGTGAAAAAATCATTTTAAGAGAAGCTAAAGTATTCAAAATGGACTTTTTAATTATTGCTATACAGAAAAATTGTCTTAAAAATTTGTGCAATGGCTCTATTAAATACTACTCATTTTCATAAGGAATATGGTGGAAAAAAATATTATATTGGATAACAAATCCTACTAAAATCATTTGAAACAGGATTAAACATCAAAAGAAAAAAAGGGGTTTTAGCCCAGGCGTGGCTCGGCCTATGGCTTGGCCGTCCCAGCTGACCAGCCAGCCAGCTAGCCCAAGCGCGCGCGCTGCCAGGTTCAAACCTGACGCGCGGGCCCCTGCGGTTAGCGACACACAGGAGAGAGGGGGGAGAGAGAAGAGCCACCAACAGGTGGGGCACACTTGTCGGGGTCGTCTTCCACCTCTGGACAGAGGGGAGGGGAGGGAATGGAACCAACACGTCGTTGCCTAACTGTTGGTGGTCGAGGGGACGACGGGGAGGCCTTGGTTCAGCGGCTACGAGGTGGCTGCGGCGGAGCCGATTCCGGAGGTCGATGAAGTGGGTGCTACGGGCAGGGATTAGCTCGGGGAAGTGGGGGGAAACCTTCCTGAGCTCACCATGGTCACGGAGGAGGAGAGACGAGCGTCGGAGCTGGCCTGTAGCCTGATACGTCCATATTGCATCATGTTTTCATGTTGATATTTATCGCTTCTTGGGCTGTTATTTCACTTCACGGTAAAACTCTTATGCCTTTTCTCTCTTATTTTGCAAGGTTTACATGAAGAGGGAGAATGCCGGCAACTGGAATTCTCGCCTGAAAGTGGAGCAAGTTTGAGATACCTATTCTGCGCAACTCCAAACGCCGTAAAAATCAACGAGGATTTTTTTCCGGATTTATAAAAAATACTGGGCCGAAGAAGCGCTAGAGGGGCCCTAGTGGTTGGCCACAAGCCTGCACGGCGCGGCCACCCCCCCAGGCCGCGCCATGAGGGCTTGTGGGCAACCTGCTGGCCTACTTGCCTCCTCTTCTGCTATATGAAGTGTTTCGTCTGACAAAAAATCAGAGAGGAGCTTTTTCGTGGATTCTCCGCCGCCATGAGGCGGAACTTGAGCAGAACCAATCTAGAGCTCTGGCACGACGATCCTGCCGGGGAAACTTCCCTCCCAGAGGGGGAAATCGTTGCCATCGTCATCAACAACACTCCTCTCATCGGAGGGGACTCGTCACCATCAACATCTTCATCAGCACCATCTCATCTCCAAACCCTAGTTCATCACTTGTAACCAATCTCCGTCTCGCGACTCCAATTGGTACTTGTAAGGTTGCTAGTAGTGTTGATTACTCTTTGTAGTTGCTGCTAGTTGGATTATTTGGTGGCAGATTTTAAGTTCACATCCTTGATGCTACTCATTACCTCTCTGGTCATGAATATGCTTATGCTTTGTGAGTAGTTACTTTTGTTCCTGAGGACATGGGATAAGTCATGCTAATAGTAGTCATGTAAATTTGGTATTCGTTCGGTAATTTGATATGTTGTATGTTGTTTTTCCTCCAGTGGTGTTATGTGAATGTCGACTACATAACACTTCACCATTATTTGGGCCTAGAGGAAGGCATTGGGAAGTATCAAGTAGATTATGGGTTGCTAGAGTGCCAGAAGCTTAAACCCTAGTTTATGCGTTACTTCGTAAGGGGCTGATTTGGATCCACTTGTTTAATGCTATGGTTAGACTATGTCTTAATTCTTCTTTCGTAGTTGCGGATGCTTGCGAGAGGGTTTAATTATAAGTGGGATGCTTGTCCAAGTAAGGGCAGTACCCAAGCGCCGGTCCACCCACATATCAAACTATCAAAGTAACGAATGCGAATCATATGAACATGATGAAACTAGCATGACAGAAATTCACGTGTCTCCTCGGGAGCGTTTTTCCTCCTATAAGACTTTGTCCAGGCTTGTCCCTTGCTACAAAAGGGATTGGGCCACTTTGCTGCACCGTTGCTACTTTTGTTACTTGTTGCTTGCTAAGAATCATCTCACTACACGATCACTTGTTATCGACAAATTCAGTGCTTGCAGATTTTTCCTTGCTGAAAACCACTTGTCAGATCCTTCTGCTCCTCGTTGGGTTTGACACTCTTACTTATCAAAATGACTACGATTGATCCCCTATACTTGTGGGTCATTAAGACTCTTTTCTGGCGCCGTTGCCAGGGAGTGAAGCGCCTTTGGTAAGTGGAACTTGGTAAGGAAACATTCATATAGTGTGCTGAAATTTATTGTCACTTGTCACTATGGATACTAATCCTTTGAGGGGCTTGTTCGGGGTATCTTCACCTCGAACGGAAGAACAAAGAGTTGCTCCTCAACCTGCAGCACCTACTGAAAATATTTTCTTTGAATTTCCTTCGGGTATGCTTGAGAAATTGCTGGCTAATCCTTTTACAGGAGATGGAACATCACTTCCAGACTTGCATCTAATCCATGTAGTTGAAGTTAGTGGTTTATTTAAGCTTGCAGGTTTTCCCTAGGATGAGGTCAAGAAGAAGGTCTTTCCTTTATCTTTGAAGGATAAGGCGTTGACATGGTATAGGTTATGTGATGATACTGGATCATGGGACTACAATCGGTTGAAATTGGAATTTCATCAAAAGTTTTATCTATGCATTTAGTACATCGTGATCGGAATTATATTTATAATTTTTGGCCTCGTGACAGATAAAGCATCGCTCAAGCTTGGGGGAGGCTTGAATCAATTCTATATTCATGCCCCAATCATGAGCTCTCAAGAGATATTATCATTCAGAACTTCTATGCTCGGCTTTCTCATGATAATCGTACCATGCTTGACACTTCTTGTACCGGTTCTTTTATGAAGAGAGATATTGACTTCAAATGGAATTTATTGGAGAGAATTAAACGCAACTCTAAATATTGGGAGCTTGAAGAAGGTAAGGAGTCAGGTATGAGTTTCACGTTTGATTCCGTTAAATCCTTTGTTGAGACAAGTACTTTTTGTGACTTTAGCGCTAAGTATGGACTTGACTCTGAGATAGTAGCTTCATTGTGTGAATCCGTTGCTACCCATATTGATCTCCCCAATGAGAAGTGGTTTAAATATCATCCTCCTTTAGATGTCAATGTAGTTAAACCCACTCTAGTTGAAGAGAAAGTCATTGCCTATAATGATCTTGTGGTTCCCAGTGCTTACATTGAGAAACCACCTTTTCCTGTTAGAATAAAGAATCATTCTAAAGCTTCAACTGTGATACGTAGAGGCTACATTAGAACACCTACACCCCCTGAGAAAATTAGAGTTGAACCTAGCGTTGCTATCATCAAAGATCTTCTGTTCGACGGTGTTGAGGGACATAATATTCACTTCTGTGAAGATGCTGCTAGAATTGCTAAACCTCATGTTAGAGACAAACATAGGCCTGTTGTTGGTATGCATGTCGTTTCTGTTAAGATAGGAGATCATTGTTATCATGATTTATGTGACGTGGGTGCTAGTGTTAGTGCAATACCTCAATCCTTATACGATGAAATCAAAGATGATATTGCACCCGTTGAGATAGAACTTATAGATGTCACTATTCAGCTTGCCAATAGAGAAACTATCTGCCCTGTAGGAATTCTTAGGGATATTGAAGTATTGTGTGGTAAAACGAAGTATCCTGCTGATTTCCTCGTTCTTGCTACCGCACAAGATGGCTTTTGTCCCATCATATTTGGTAGACCTTTCCTCAATACCGTCAATGCTCATATTGATTGTGAGAAACAAACTGTAACTGTTGGCTTTGAAGGTGTGTCACATGAGTTCAATTTCTCCAAGTTTGGTAGAAAGCCTCATGAAAAGAAGTTGCCTAGTAAGGATGAAACTATTGCCTTAGCTTCTATTGCTGTGCCTCCTACTGATCCCTTAGAGCAATACTTGCTTGATCATGAAAATGATATGCATATGGATGAAAGGGATGAGATAGATAGAGTTGTCTTAGAACAATAACCTATCCTTAAGAATAACTTGCATGTTGAACTGCTTGGGGATCCACCCCCACCAAAGGGTGATCCTGTGTTCGAGCTTAAACAGTTGCCGGATACTCTTAAGTATGCTTATCTAGATGAAAAAGAGATATATCCTGTTATTATTAGTGCTAGCCTCTCAGAGCATGAAGAAAATAAGTTGCTAAAAACTCTGAGGAAGCACCGTGTTGCTATTGGATATACTCTTGATGACCTTAAGGGCATTAGTCCTACTCTATGCCAGCACAAGATTAAAACCGATCCTAATTTCAAACCAGTTGCTGATCATCAAAGGGGATTGAATCCTAAGATGAAAGAAGTAGTAAGAAAAGAAGAAGGTATCATCTATCCTGTTGCTCATAGAGATTGGGTGAGTCCAGTGCATTGCGTCCCTAAGAAGGGAGGCATTACCGTTGTCCCTAATGATAAGGACGAATTGATCCCACAGAGGATTGTTACTGGCTATAGGATGGTGATCGATTTTAGGAAACTGAATAAAGCCACTAGGAAAGATCATTACCCTTTGCCTTTTATCAACCAAATGCTAGAAAGGCTGTCCAAACACACACACACTTCTGCTTTCTAGACGGTTATTCTAGTTTCTCCCAAATACCAGTTGCACAATCTGATCAGGAGAAAACCACTTTCACGTGTCCTTTCGGTACCTTTGCTTATAGACGTATGCCTTTTGGCTTATGCAATGCACCTGCCACCTTTCAAAGATGTATGATGGCTATATTCTCGGACTTTTGTGAAAATATTGTTGAGGTTTTCATGGATGACTTCTCCGTTTACGGGTCTTCTTTTGAAGATTGCCTCAACAACCTTGATCGAGTCTTACAGAGATGTAAAGACACCAATCTTGTCTTGAACTGGGACAAGTGCCACTTTATGGTTAATGAAGGCATCGTCTTAGGACATAAAATTTCCGAAAGAGGTATTGAAGTCGATAAGGCTAAGGTTGATGCAATTGAGAAAATGCCATACCCCACAGATATCAAAGGTATAAGAAGTTTCCTTG
Source organism: Hordeum vulgare subsp. vulgare (assembly GCF_904849725.1). Taxonomy (NCBI): domain Eukaryota; kingdom Viridiplantae; phylum Streptophyta; class Magnoliopsida; order Poales; family Poaceae; genus Hordeum; species Hordeum vulgare. The sequence goes on along the minus strand of NC_058519.1, from coordinate 260,837,891 downwards.
GCCATGCTGGTTTCTATAGAAGGTTCATTAAATCATGTTGATTTCTCTAAGATTTCTAGGCCTCTTACCAATCTCTTGCAAAAGGATATTCCTTTTGTTTTTGATGATGATTGTGAGGAAGCCTTCCAAATACTTAAGAGGGTTGTTCAACCACCTGATTGGAACCTACCTTTTTAAATCATGTGTGACGCTAGTGATTATGATGTTGGTGTTGTTCTAGGGCAAAGAGTTGATAAGAAGTTGAATGTTATTCACTACGCTAGTAAAACTCTAGACAGTGCCCAGAGAAACTATGCTACTACGGAGAAGGAATTTTTAACAGTCATGTTTGCATGTGAAAAGTTCAGGTCTTACATAGTTGATTCCAAAGTCACTATTCACACTGATCATGCTGCTATTAATTACCTCATGGAGAAGAAGGACGCTAAACCTTGACTTATCAGATGGGTTCTCTTGCTACAAGAATTTGATTTGCACATTGTCGACAGAAAGGGTGCTGATAACCCAGTAGCAGATAACTTGTCTAGGTTGGAGAATGTTCTTAATGACCCACAACTTATTGATGATAGGTTTCCCAATGAGAAATTGAATGTCATCAATGCTTCATATAGTGCACCGTGGTATGCTGATTATGCAAACTATATCGTTGCCAAATACATACCACCTAGTTTCACATACCAGCAAAAGAAGAAATTCTTCTTTGACTTGAGACACTACTTTTGGGATGATCCTCACCTTTATAAGGAAGGAGTAGATGGTGTTATTAGACGTTGTGTACCTGAACATGAACAGGGACAGATCCTACAGAAGTGTCACTCCGAGGCCTACGGAGGACACCATGTGGGAGATAGAACAACACACAAGGTATTGCAATCAGGTTTTTATTGGCCCACTCTCTTCAAGGATGCCCGTAAGTTTGTTTTGTCTTGTGACGAATGTCAAAGAATAGGTAATATTAGCAAACGTCAGGAAATGCCGATGAACTATTCACTTGTCATTGAACCATTTGATGTCTGGGGCTTAGATTATATGGGACCTTTTCCAAAATCCAACGGGTATACTCATATCCTAGTTGCTGTTGATTACGTCAATAAGTGGGTAGAAGCTATCCCCACTAGTAGTGCTGATCACAACACCTCTATCAGAATGCTGAAAGAAGTTATCTTCCCTAGATTTGGAGTCCTAGATATCTAATGACCAATGGTGGTTCACACTTCATTCATGGCGCTTTCCGTAAAACGCTTCCAAAGTACGATGTCAACCATAGAATTGCGTCTCCCTACCATCCTCTGTCCAGTGGTCAAGTAGACCTAAGCAATAGAGAGATTAAACTAATTCTGCAAAAGACTGTCAACAGGTCAAGAAAGAATTGGTCTAAGAAGCTCGATGATGCACTGTGGGCTTATAGAACTGCCTAAAAGAATCCCATGGGCATGTCTCCTACAAAATGGTGTACGGTAAAGCATGTCATTTACCTCTTGAGCTAGAACATAAAGCTTATTGGGCAATCAAAGAGCTCAACTTTGATTTCAAACTTGCCGGTGAGAAGAGGTTATTTGATATTAGCTCGCTTGATGAGTGGAGAACTCAAGCATATGAGAATGCCAAGTTGTTCAAAGAGAAGGTTAAGAGGTGGCATGATAAGAGGATACAAAAGCGTGAGTTCAATGTAGGTGATTATGTCTTGCTATATAACTCTCGTTTAAGATTCTCTGCAGGCAAGCTTCTCTCTAAATGGGAAGGTCCCTATGTTGTTGAGGAAGTATATCGTTCCGGTGCTATCAAGATCAACAACACGGAAGGTAATTGTCCGAGTGTGGTAAATGGGCAGAGAATCAAGCAATATATCTCAGGTACTCCCATAAATGTTGAAAGCAATATTATCAATACCATAACTCCGGAAGAATACCTAAGGGACAATTATGAGCTTGTTTTAGACTCCAAAAACGAAGAGGTATGTGATTCGGTAAGAAAACACAGTCCAAAACTTTTCCAGTAGGAATTTTTCTCCGTTTTGGAATTTTTGAAAAAATACAAAAAATGGAAGTAGTCCGGAAAGTGCGCGAGGAGGCGACAAGCCTGCACAGCGCGGGCCCACCCCCTGGCCGTGCCGTGAGGGCTTTTGGCCACCTCGTGCGCCTCCCGAACTCTGTTTTCATGTAGGGTAACCCTTCTGGTCTGGAAAAAATCATTATATATAATTTCGTTTGGTCGGACCCCTGCATCACGCAGATTTCCTTTGTTTTTCGTTTCGAGTCTGTTTCTGTTGCAGATCTAGATCGCTATGACTTCCCCAAAAGCTCCGAAGGACAAGATCTTTGAGAAGGTCATCAATCCCTACCTCACGAGAGTGCTGCAACACCCTCAATCTATCAAGATGCGTGAGGGGATGTCGCACATCCGTGATGTTGAGGGGCCTAAGAAGACCGGAAGCATGGAGACGAGGCTCGAAGCAATGGAGCAACAAGTCTTCAAGTGCCAAGGGATGGTGGAGCGTGGACTCAATGCCATCCACATGATGATCACGGAGTTCACCAACAAGCATAGGATTGATGCCAATGACATTGGGAAGCATCTCTCCAGGCTCTATGACAGGATTGATCAACTCCAGGCCCAGATCTATGACCTGTAGAACCAAAACTGTGAGTATGAGTATAGATTTAAATCAATACGGTTGGCTGCAGATTTGAGGATTCCGGAGACTGGTTCATCTTTCCATGATGGAGCACCTATGCCTTGGAAGACGGAGGATCAACCTCATGTTGCAACAACTCCACCATCACCACCAAAGGAAGACAACTGAGCATTGGTATGGGGAATCCCCTTGGCTTGTGCCAAGCTTGGGGGAGTTGCCCCGGTATCGTATCACCATCACATCTTTTGCCTTTACCTTTGTTTTAAATTTTCCTTTTCAGTTTTCTCTTTCTCTAGTAGAATAAAAATCTTAGTGTTTTAGTCTTGCGTTTTTACTTTGTGTCACCCCGGATGTATTCGAGCTCGTGAGCCATATAATAAATAGTGTTTTAGTTGAAGGGCTTTGCCTCTTGCCATGATCAAAAGAGTGAGAATAGAACAAAAGCATGAAAGATCATGTAATGATCTTATGGGAAGTGATGGCTTCACATATAAAAAGAATGAGCATTGAAACTTGTTGAGGGTAGGCAAATGTAGACCTTGGTCATTGTTGCAATTAAAAGGAAGTGATAAGGAAGGAGAGGTTCACATATAAATATATCATCTCTGACAACATCTATGGTTGTGAACACTCACTAAACTATTACATGCCTAGAAGGAGATGTTGGACAAGGATGACAACATAATGAATTGTGTTTGCTTGGCTCCGAACAATGTTATATGATTAGAGATCCCTTCCCATGTGACGATTGCTTCCACCTCACATTAACCAAACCTCCCGCACTAAGTAGATATACTACTTGTGCATCCATAAACCGTCAACCTAGTTTTGCCATGAGAGTCCACCATACCTACCTATGGATTGAATAAGATCCCTCAAGTAAGTTGTCATCGGTGCAAGCAATAAAAAATGCTCTCTAATATGTATGATCTATTAGTGTGTGGAAAATTAGCTTTGTACAAACCTGTGATGAGGAAGACATAAAAGCGACAGACTACATAATAAAGTTCTGTATCATAGGAGGCAATATAAAGTGACGTTCCTCCGCACTAAGAGGACACGCACCCAAACCTCAAAAGCACATGACAACCTCTGCTTCCCTCGGCGAAGGGCCTATCTTGTACCTTTACTTTTTGCCCTTGAAAGAGTCGTGGTGATCTTCACCAATTCCTTATCTCGCCTTTATCTTGGTTAATGTCATATGCTTGGGAAAGATCTATATTCATATGTTAACTTGGAAGTAAGTATTCATGAATTATTATTGTTGACATTACCCTTGAGGTAAGCAGTTGGGAGGCAAAACTGTAAGCCCCTATTTTTCTCTGTGTCCAGCTCAAACTTTGATCTCATGAGTACCACGTGAGTTGTAGCAATTGTAGAGAACGAAAGAATGATTGAGTATGTGGATTTGCTTTACAAGCTCTTATTTGACTCTTTCTGATGTTGTGATAAATTGCAATTGCTTCAATGACTAAAGGCTATCGGTTATTACTTCTTGGTAAGGTTCTGGATTCATGCTTTACTTTGTGAAGGAATTATCACTTTAGCATGAGAGATTATGTGTTGGTATTGCTCTTTTGATCATGATCATGATTCATGCCTGTTCGTATCTTGTTTTGTCGACACCTCTCTCCCTAAACATGTGTACATATTTATTGAGCTAGGCTTTCGCTTGAGGACGAGCGAGGTCTAAGCTTGGTGGGAGTTGATCCGTCCATTTTGCATCATGTTTTCATGTTGATATTTATCGCTTCTTGGGCTATTATTTCACTTCACGGTACAATTCTTATGCCTTTTCTCTCTTATTTTGCAAGGTTTACATGAAGAGGGAGAATGCCGGCAACTGGAATTCTGGCCTGAAAGTGGAGCAAGTTTGAGATACCTATTCTGCGCAACTCCAAACGCCGTAAAAATCAACGAGGATTTTTTTCCGGATTTATAAAAAATACTGGCCGAAGAAGCGCCAGAGGGGCGCCAGGGGTTGGCCACAAGCCTGCACGGCGCGGCCACACCCCAGGCCGCGCCATGAGGACTTGTGGGCAACCTGCTGGCCCACTTGCCCCCCTCTTCTGTTATATGAAGGGTTTTGTCTACAAAAAAAAATCAGAGAGGAGCTTTTTCGTGGATTCGCCGCCGCCACGAGGCAGAACTTGAGCAGAACCAATCTAGAGCTCCGGCAGGACGATCCTGCCGGGGAAACTTCCCTCCCAGAGGGGGAAATCGTCGCCATAGTCATCACCAACACTCCTCTCATCGGAGGGGACTCGTCACCATCAACATCTTCATCAGCAACATCTCATCTCCAAACCCTAGTTCATCACTTGTAACCAATCTACGTCTCGCGACTCCGATTGATACTTGTAAGGTTGCTAGTAGTGTTGATTACTCTTTGTAGTTGATGCTAGTTGGATTATTTGGTGGAATAGTTTATATTCAGATCCTTGATGCTACTCATTACCTCTCTGGTCATGAATATGATTATGCTTTGTGAGTAGTTACTTTTGTTCCTGAGGACATGGGATAAGTCATGCTAATAGTAGTGATGTGAATTTGGTATTCGTTCGGTAATTTGATATGTTGTATGTTGTTTTTCCTCTAGTGGTGTTATGTGAACGTTGACTACATAACACTTCACCATTATTTGGGCCTAGAGGAAGGCATTGGGAAGTAGTAAGTAGATGATGGGTTGCTAGAGTGACAGGAGCTTATACCCTAGTTTATGCGTTACTTCGTAAGGGGCTGATTTGGATCCATTAGTTTAATGCTATGGTTAGACTTTGTCTTAATTCTTCTTTCGTACTTGCGGATGCTTGCGAGAGGGGTTAATCATAGGTGGGATGCTTGTCCAAGTAAGGGCAGTAACCAAGCGCCGGTCCACCCACATATCAAACTATCAAAGTAACGAACGTGAATCATATGAACATGATGAAACTAGCATGAAAAAAATTCCCGTGTGTCCTAGGGAGCGTTTTTCCACCTACAAGACTTTGTCCAGGCTTGTCCCTTTCTACAAAAGGGATTGGGCCACTTTGCTGCACCGTTGCTACTTTTGTTACTTGTTGCTTGCTACGAATCATCTCACTACACAATCACTTGTTACCGACAATTTCAGTGCTTGCAGATTTTTCCTTGCTGAAAACCACTTGTCAGATCCTTCTGCTCCTCGTTGGGTTCGACACTCTTACTTATCAAAAGGACTACGATTGAGCCCCTATACTTGTGGGTCATCATGGGCCGAGATCGACGGAGCTCCGAAGCGGCGGGGCCTCGGTCGATCTCGAGCACCGGAGCTTGCTGTGCTCGAATGGAGTGGCTAGGGGTTCAATCTAGGCTCCACATGAGTGGGATGAGGGTCTTGGAGCGAGGGGAGGCCTATTTATAGGCCCTTGACGGTGCACCGTGCGGGAAGCGTTGGTGGTTTTACCATGGCTCGTAGGAGGGGCAGTGAGAGCTCGGGGTCAAAACCACGGTATTGCGGCATGGTTTAGGACCTCTGTGACTCACTGAGAGGGAGAGGGAGCGAGGAGGAGCGTGCATGCGTGGCCGCGGTCTTCTGGCCGAACCTGGCGCATACGGACACCCGTCGCTCCGGTCAACAGAGCGAGGGAGGAGGGGCCCTGAGGCTGCCCTGATGCAGGAGGGTTGTCGGGCACGCGAAAGGGCAATGGGGGGAGGCTTGAACCGGCCGGGGGTGGCCACCTTTGCCTCGGGTGCGCCCTGCATCATGCCTAGAGCGCAGTTTTTGCATGCCATGACATGCTGGCGTGCTTTGGGGCGCCTTGGTCGTGTCTGGCGTGTCCTGGGCTGGGTTGGAAGATCCTTAGTCGTTTGAGAGCCGAGAGACCCCCTGCTGGTCAAGGGAAGTGATTAAAGGGGTGATGCCAGACTTGAACCAGAAATTATAATGCGGTTTTTGGCTCTTTTGCTAGGAATCAAGGAGGGGCCACTCATCTGCAGACCGGGAGTGGTGCTGGCTGTTTGGTCTATGAGTTTGGAGGAAAGTGTATGGGTGTGGAGTGAGGTAGGAGCTGTTTTACTAATCTGGCAGAAGGTCTTCGACACGTGTTTGGGGTAGCTGCACTTCACCATTGGTGATTAAAGTTAACATGATTAAGTTTGATGCAACAATAGGATGCTCCACCAAATTTGAGCTTCATTGAACAAGTTTGGCAATGCAAACTTGAAATCACCCCCAAATGGGCAGATCTGTCCCTTCCAAAGAAAATGTGGGTAGATTACCCCCCGCAAATCCCATTTTTGACAGAGACTCATCATTTGGGGTGTTGAACACTCCTGCAACATTTCAAGCCATTTGGATAAACTTTTCTATCTAGAGATGTTTCAACTTGATTCTGGACAAAGAGGGTTTTAGGATTATTTGGTGAACCAACCCACCTTGGAATGATGTGAAACCTGGCATGGCCACCAAATATAACTTAGGAAGGTTGCCTAAATTTTCTAGGCATTTATCAAAAATGTTTACTTTGGAAATATTTCAAAAGGTTAAAACAGAAAGAGTTGGTTTTCAAGGGTATGCTCAAATATTTTGAATATAAATATGGGTTGAAAATCTTATGTATGGAAATATATGTCGTGTGAGTATCTCCAAATTTTCCTAGATTTTTCTAAGGTAGAAAAGTAATTTTCCATATAGAAATATCATTTCTGGCCTGAGAAATGGACATGGATATAAAATAGGAAAATATTTTGAAAAATAATTATTTTATGATTTTGAAGAGTTAAAATAGTTCTACAACCATATTACCATGTTTGGGTAAAGGCACTCCCTTGTTATCAGGGACTTGTAGTGCAAACCCAAAGCAAGGTTTTAAAATAGTCAAAATAAGAAAAATAATCTTTGGGAATAATCATGCTATAAAAATATGGTTTTTCAGTCCACTTATTCAAGCATACATACACACAATGAAAATCATGGCACTCACAACATTTGTTTTGATTTTTTTTAGTAAACTCTGATTTTGAAACTAAGTTGAAGTGTGGTAAAAACAGGGTGTGACAAGGTTTCGCGATTTTTAGTGCAAATAAAGTAAATGGCTAAAATTACCAAAAGGCTCTGTTTTGAAACAAAACCAACAGTATTAAGCCCCACATAAACTAAGTAGCACTTGCAAAAAATCAACAAGAATATTTAGGTGAGATCCAACATTTTCTAAACGAGCGAAACAGAAACTTTTATCACAACTCACAATAATTGGGAAGAGAAGGGGTTTTGCAATTTTTGGAGAAACAAGGTTTTGAGAGAAGGATAGTTGGATCCCATCACACATTCAAACACATCACACAAGGCTCCTGGCACTCTTCACATACCAATAACTAAGATGCAACACAAAACACATGATGAGATGATATGATGCCATGATGCAACAAGTGAAGAAGCCAAACTTAAACTCTATTCAACTCCACAACCAAAATGGAAGGTGTCATACATGGGAAGGTTACATAAAAGGGAAGGGGTGCACTGGGGCTGTTACAACTATCCCACACTACAAGAGTATCTCGGCCCGAGATATAGGACTGGAAGAACTCTGGGAATTTGGAACGGAGAAGGTCCTCGTGTTCCCAAGTGGCTTCCTTGTTAGAATGATGAGACCATCGAACTTTGAGGAACTTGATAGACTTTTGCGCGCATTGCATTCAGTCTCTTCAAGAAATGCTACTTGATGCTCATGCTAGGAGAGGTCTGGCTGGAGATCAATGTCTTGGAGGTCAACTGTTCGCTCGGGGGTCTTGAAACACCTCCGAAGCTGAGTTATGTGAAACACATCATGCACATTGTAGAAATTGGATGGAAGCTCTAGCTGATAAGCAAGATCACCTCTCTTACCAACAAATTTGAAAGGACCAACGAAGCGAGGAGCAAGCTTTCCTTTGATGCCAAAATGCTGAGTGTCCTTCATGCGAGACACTTTGAGATACACAAAATCATTGAGCTGAAAAGTCATGTCACGATGCTTTCTATCGTAGTAGCTGTTCTAATGGGACTGAGCTGCTTTGAGATTACCCCGAATGACACGACACATTTCTTCTGCTTCAGCGATCATGTCATTCCCAAGAATCTGCCGCTCACCAGTCTCAGACCAATTGAGCGGGGTACGACACTTCCTGCCATATAGAATCTTGAATGGGGCCTTGCCTGAAATTGCTTGAAAGCTGTTGTTGTATGAGAACTCGGAAAACGGGAGACAGTATTCCCACTTCATTCCAAAAGAAATCACACAAGCTCTGAGCATATCTTAAAGGATTTGATTGACTCTCTCCACTTGACCACTTCTGTGAGGATGGAAGGTTGTACTGAAATGGATCTTAGTACCCATCGCAGTCTCAAAGGAATCCCAGAACATGGAAGTAAAGATGCTTCCACGGTTTGAAGAAATGAGCATTGGGACACCGTGCAAAGAGACTATCCATGACGTGTACAACTCCGCAAGCTGAGCTGCCAAGATAGATTATTTGACCGGAAGGAAATGAGCAACTTTGGCCAACTTGTCGATGACGACAAAGATGGCATTGTTGCCCCTCTTGTACTTCGGAAACCCAGTGACAAAATCCATTTCCACATGATCAAATTTCCACTTGGGTATGGGCAAAGGATGGAGGAGACCTCCTGGATGTTGATGTTCCACCTTCACTCTACGACACACATCAAACTTGTTCACGAACTGAGCAATTTCACGTTTCATGCGAGTCCACCAGAAGGTCTGCTTCAGATCTTGATACATCTTCGAGCTTCCTGGATGTATTGAGAGGATGGGATTACGGGCTTCATCCATGATAACTTTCTTGAGGTCTCCTTTCAGAACGACAAGGCGTTCCTTGAAGAACAAGGTATCTCTGTCATCAACACGGAAGAACTTATATTTTGGAATGCTCTTTGCCAAGCCAATCTTAACTTTCTTCACCATAGCATCAAGAAGTTGAGCTTGGCGGAGTTGGTCTTCCAAGGTAGGATAAATATGGATATTTGCAAGAAATCCCTGAGGTACTATCTGAAGGTTGAGTTTCCTGATAGATTCGCGAAGATTAGGTTGGATTGTCTTCATAATGAGACTGTTGTAGTAAGCCTTTCTGCTCAAAGCATCTGCAATGACATTTGCTTTTCCTAGAGTAAAGTCAATGCTTGGATTATAATCTCGGATCATTTCCACCCAACGAGTTTGCCGAAGATTGAGACTAGGTTGAGTGAAGATGTATTTCAGACTTTTGTGATCGGTGTAGACTTCAACTTGTCCTCCAAACAAGAGGTGTCTCCACGTCATCAAAGCATGGACCACTGCCGCCAACTCAAGATCATGAGTGGGATAGTTTTTCTCACTTGGCTTCAACTACATCGAGGTATAAGCTACCACTTTATTCTCTTGCATCAGAACTGCACCAAGACCTTGGAGAGAGGCATCACAGAATACTTGGAAAGGCTTGGAATCATCAGGAGGAGTCAATACTTGAGTTGAGGTGAACTTCTCCTTGAGTGTATTAAATGCCAAGTCACACTCTGGAGTCCAGACATATTTCACGCTCTTCTGAAGAAGGTTGGACAGAGGCTTCACAATCTTGGAGAAGTCCTCAACGAACCTTCTGCAATATCTTGCAAGCCCGAGAAAGCTTCGAAGCTGCTTCACATTCTGAGGAGGTTCCCACTGAACAATGGCCTTGACCTTCTCAGGGTCAACCTTGATTCCCTCGGTAGAGATGATGTGTCCAAGGTACACCACTTCCTTGAACCAGAATTCACATTTTGAAAACTTGGCATAAAACTTATGCTCTCTTAGCTTATCAAGCACAAGCAGGAGATGTTCTTCATGCTCTTCGTCACTTCCAGAAAAGACCAGAATGTCATCAAGATACACCAAGATAAATTCCTTCTTGAATGGAGAGAAGATATAATTCATCATCCGTGAGAAAGTTGGAGGAGCATTGGCAAGACCAAAACACATCACTGTGTACTCATAGGAGCCAAAGCTTGTCCTGAAAGCAGTCTTGGGAATATCTTCTTCGCGAATGTGGGCATAATGATAGCCCATCCTATGATCAAGCTTAGAGAAAATATTGGCCCCTTTCAATTAATCGAACAATTCATTGATGTTGGGAATTTGATACTTGTTCCTGATTGTCTTCTTATTCAATGGACGGTAATCCACATAGAGTTGGTCCATGCCATCCTTCTTCTTGACAAATAGAATGCCACAACCCCAAGGGGAAGAACTTGGTCTGATTAGACCCAGACGTTCTTGCTCATCAAGATGCTTCTTCAACGCTTTCAACTCTTCGGGAACAAGTTTATACGAACATTTGCAGACCGGTTCATTTCCAGGTTTGAGTTCAATTACAAACTCAACAGGCCGGTGAGGAGGCATTCCTGGCAATTATTCTGTAAAGACATCTTCATACACACACACAACCGGAACTTGAGAAATGAGTGAGATTTCATCCTTCTCATTGAGGGAAAAGAGACGGATTGTATCATCGCGAACAGAGAAAATGATCACGTCCTCCGAAGGATGAGTCAACTTGACTTATTTGGCTTCAGAATCGACAAAAGCCTTGTTCATCACCAGAAAATCCATGCCAAGGATCATATCAATATCCGTGTTTCCAAGCACAATTGGAGAAGCCGGAAAGGAATAGTTGTCCATCTTGACAGTAACATCTGGAACCACCTTGTTGCCGCTCATGAGAGAGCCGAGTGAAACAACACGCAAGGCTTTGCTCAAATACTCAAATCCAAAATCATGCTTGGAGAAGAACATTCTAGACATGAATGAATGCGATGCACCGGTGTCAAATAAAATCTTTGTAGGAATAGAATCAACTGAGAGGTTACCCATGATCACATCTGAGGAGTTCTCTGCTTGAGCTGCATTCACCATGTTCACCTTTGCTGGTCTAGGATTAAACTTCACCATAGCATAGCCTGGAGGCTTGATTGGAGGAGGAGGCGGAATACATTCCTGATTCGTACACTTGTTCGAGTAGTGACACTTCTGACCACACTTATCACAAGTTACCTATGACAGAAAACAGAATTGAGCTTGAGGATTTCCTGACTTCTGTTGCTAAAACTTCTGCTTGAAAGATGGGTTGGGTGGGTGGGAAAAACCACGACCACCAGACTGCTTGAACTGCTAAGGCTGCCAAGGAGGAGAAACACAATATTTCTTATAACGACTAAGATGCGTCCCTTTCCTTATTTGGGGTGAGGCCTCAAAAGGGGAAAGGGGAGCATCTACGCATTTCACAAATGGGATAATCATCGCAATACATAATTAAATATTAACAAGTAGGGCATACACTTGCCATCTGTTAAGAATATATCATATAGCTTACAGACACACATTATTCAGAGTAGCAGCAAGTCCAGCTACGGACTTAAACAGAAAAACAGATGATCTATCACATCCCGTAAGCTAGCCCATGATCACGACCACGGCCTCAGTCTTCCGGATAGTTCACATACAGACGGCCAGAGTCCTCATCAAACTCCCACTTCAGCTGGTTGTCATCAGGATCTCCCGTGTCGGGCGTACCTGTACCTGTTAGGGTTTGTAGTAATCTGTGAGCCATGGGGACTCAGCAATCTAATGACCTTGGTACTGAATCTAGTCAAGTTATTAGGTGAGGAAGGTTTAGTGTATTGGTTTGCAGCAACCTAAGCATATATGGTGGCTAACTTACGATGATCAGGGTAATTTATATGGTGGTCTACGCAAGCGATCCAAGACTAGATGATCGCTAACTAATCCGAAACACCTACTTATGTCAAACATAACCCCACCATGTTCCTGATCGAAGAGTGGTCTTCGAAGGAGACAATCACGGTTACGCACACAGTTGGCAGTTTTATTACAGTTACTTTAAGTTGTCTAGAACCGGATGTTAACAAAATATCCACATTTGCCACATAACTGCGGGCACGGCTTTCCGAAAGATTAAACCCTGTAGGGGTGCTCCAACTAGTCCATCACAGACTGCCACGGGCCGCAAAGTAATCCTCTATCACGAATCTCATGATCTCGTCGGATTCCTTAGAGGAAAACCTCAACTTTGAGGAGACCCAAAGTTTCACCGGGATTCCTATACGCAAGATATATCGCTAAGGTAAGAAAAATCTAGCAGGACCTCCCGTCATGTCGACAACCTCGATAAGAGACGCGTATCTCAGTCTCAGGACACGACGGATGAGCGATGGTTACCACGCCAAAACACCGAGTTGCCCCGGGGAGCGTAATAAGCTGCTCTGGGTTGGACCAACACTCATGAGGAGCACTGGCCCGGGTTGTTGATTAAATCCTTGGGGTTGCTATTCCCTATGCAAATTATTATTAGGTGATTAGCAGATTAAAACCAATGTTGGTCCTTCCGGACAAGCCTTAAGACTACACGATTTATCAAGGGGGTCCCCATAATAACCCTGAACGTGTTAGGAGTGATAAGTTATGGAATCAAACACCGGTAACCGAAACTAAGGTGGCAATAACGGAACAAATCACCCGGCAAAAGGCTAGGCCTTCCATCATTTACCAAGTATATAGGTGCATTAATTAAATAGCAGTTTAAACATAATGATATCAATATACTCATGTTATCACATGAGACAGCTGGCACCTGCAACTAGCAAAGCTACTCATCAGAGGTTGAGCAAGCCTACTTAGCCAAACAACTTTGCTAGGAGAGGGAGGTGTTTGGGTTCATGGCAAAGACAGGTGGCATTATATCAAGTGGTAGGCAGCGAGCATGTATCAAAGGAAACGTGATTCTAAGCATAACAAAGCTAGATACGGTATCATGGTCACGGTCATCTTGCATGTGATGTCTTCAGCTTGGAACTGCTCTTGATCTTCCTGCACGTACTCTCCAGAATCCACGTACTCGCTCTCCGTTCCCGATGCTACCCAAGATAAGATAACAGCCAATGAACACCAACAGAACATAATGGAACAAGCAATATGATGCATGTGTGAAGAAGGAAGCATGCATCACTATTCTAGTCACTTTCATATGCATTAGTTTAGTTAATTAAATTCTGGACAGAACCTCATATTAAGTTATCTTGACATGCATGAAGATTGCATGAACATGTGCATCACGAGAAAACGATGGAAAAGCATATAAAGAACGTAGAGAACGGAGCTACGGATCAACCGAAAACTACAAAACAAGTTATGGAGACCTACGGTTCAAATCAGCCACAAACACACTCCAATGGCACTCTCCTGGTGTTACCACGTTTCCACATGATCAAGCAACCAAATATAAGTCGGGTGGTGCATGGGAACACACCACACCATCAACAATGCCCACACAAGCTTCAAATCAACAAAAACATGCAATCTGTTTTCAACAACATCATAGCGGTTTGTCTACAATATTTAAAGTATCTACATCCATCTAAATGAGCCAAACAAGATATGAGGCAAAAGCCATCCAAAAGCTCTACAAACCTGAACAAGAAGTTAATACAAAGGAGTCACCCATGAGCAGATCTATGGACACAAACTTGGACAATATATTACAGATTCTGGGACTTAGTGAAAATCACAGATTTTCACCGACTTTTTATGCTCTGAAGCATTTTGGCAGCCTCCAAAATGATATCTACAGGAAGTGAATAAGCATGAAATTTAACAGGGAGCTACACAAACACAAAAGCTCACAAACTTTAGTTTGTTGCATCGGCTGATTCCAACACGTTAGCTAATTCAACAAGACAACACGGGAAGAAAATAACATCACATTCCCAGACTTAGTGAAAATCACAAGGTTTCACAAATCTGGCTGTTTCAGCCAAGTGTCAACTTTGACAAGGCACAATAGGTGCATACAAATTCCTAAGAACAAAACAAATACCACATGATGTAGGGGGGTTCACCCACTACCACTACATCAAGGATTCATCCTCAAAGGGTCAAGGCACCACCTAATACAAAGCACTAAACATGGCATCATGACAGGAAATAACAGTTTTATGAAGTTGCTCTAAAGTGAAATCTGATTGCACCAATGGATTCCTGGGATGATTCTACCCCAAAATCATATGTAATACATGGGTACTTGCATGTAACATCAAGGCACAAAGCTAGCTCGAAAACTACCACCTAGAATCCAATATGCTAAATATGCATAACATCACATGTAAAAATAGCACATGTAGCCACATCTAGACCTACACATGCACACACACAGCCCCACACACCACTACATCAATCCATAGTGGCAAGCATGAGGGGTTAGGCCCTCATGCACTAGTGCATATGCACACTTACACACACACACATGCATGAGCACACACATTCACATACATGTGCTCACACACACACACTACAAGAATGGCGCAACATGGGGGTTAGGCCCTCTTGCACATGTGCATATGTGCACCCACATGCACACACACACACACACTCACATGTGTGCACACATTCACTCATGTGCACACACACACATACACACTACTGCACACACCACCTCTCATGCACACACACATTACACCCTAGTGCCACACATGCACTCTAGGCATTAAACGAACTATACACCCCCTGTTTTTACAAGAAACAAACAGCACATTGCAGCAAAGGAAAAGAAAAGGAAAAAATAGCACCAATAAAAAAAGGGGAGCCCCTGGGTTTCGAAGTCACTACCTCCTGCTCCCCTACTCACATGTGCACCACTGGGCTACCGCGTGGTAGCTGCACTATCAGAGGGGGAGAATCCCTCTTATGCAGACTCTGCTTGGCATCGACAACAAAGGGGAAAAAACCCCAGATTTAAAAGGGGGGCGCTGGGGCTCGAACCCTAGACCTTCCCGAAGCAACAACACGCACATCACCACTGGGCTAGGCATTCGACACTTAACAGAGAGGGGGGAGTTGCTCTTTTGAGCATCCCCCTCTGCTCCTACTGCAGACCAGCGGCGGCAGGAACACGGGAGGTCCTCCGGCGACACTCCGGCGAACTAAGCCGAACGACTACTACGGCTCGGTATCCTGGGTGTACGGGAGCTCCATTCCCGTGCCAACCGCGGCAGGAGGAGGCCCACGACAGCGGCGCGGCGGAGCAATTATTTACGACGACGGCGACAACTATGTCGACCAGAGTTCTACGCCGAGGAGAAGAGGATGGAGGAGGAAGAGAGATGCTCACCCTGGTGTGCTCGGAGGCGCTCGTGCTACCGAGGAGAGGAAGAAGGGGAAGATGGCATGCGGCGACCCGACGCTCCGCTCCGGCGAGCTCGTTGTGGAGGCGGCGCCAGGGAGGGGGAACAACCCCACTAGCGAGGGGAATGGAACGGGGGGAGAACCCCCATCCTCGTTGACACCTTGGACGCCGCGGGGAAGGCCGCCGACGATGAGGAGGACACGGGATCGACGGCGCACCGCTCTGTGAACCTCACCTTTCTCTCTAAACTTACCTGACGAGGAAGAATATGGAGGGAGAAGAAGGCGCTGGCGGCGGAGGAGAAGGAAGGGAGGAACCCTAGGAGGAGGGGCACGCACGCCGAGGGGTTAGATAGGGCCTCGACGTCCGTGAGGGCATGGCGTCGTGAGCTCTCTCTCTGGCGACGAGCCTCTCTAACGGAAAGGAGGGGGAAAAGGGACGACGTCAGGGAGGAAGAGGAACGCCGAGCGGGCTGCGCGCGGGGAAAAGGAGGAAAAGGGCAAGCCCAAGTAAGAGGAGGGAGCCAGCCCACCTGGGCCTGTGTGGAAAGAAACAAAAGGTTTTACTCCTTTTAAATAAATACACTCAAACAAAAATGCCCATAGCCACACAGGGGTTTGAGGAAAATAAAATAAAAATGCTTAGGGCATAAGGGAATTATGCCCTATTTAAATAAAATATAAAACTCATTTTTGGAGCAACTAGATTAAATTCAAAACAGAATTTAATATGTTGTTTTGTTAATAAAAACCCTATATGACTTAAGTTTTAAAACCCCAAGACAACACCCCTTCAAACACAAGATAAAACACTAAATGACCAAGATTTTTAAAACACGTTTAAACCAAGTTAATTCATGAGTTCAAAAATTAATAGAGAAGGGGTTTTTGAAACCTTGTTTGAAACACCATTGTTTTGAAAACACCACAACATCAACACAACATACTAGCATTCATAAACACATGAGACTCATGATGATCAAGCAACATCAACACAATGGGATTGCCATGAATGCAATGAATGGCATGATGCAAGATGAAGACACAAAACAAAGCCACATGAAATGATAACTCCTATAACATCCACAACATGGTACTCCAAAATAGGAAAGGTTCCCCAAAATGGCAAGGGTTACATCTGGGGCATTACAAACTCTCCCACACTACAAGAAGATCTCGACCCGAGATCTAGGACTGAAAGAACTCTGGAAATTCGAAACGGAGATGATCCTCGCGCTCCCAAGTGGCCTCTTTATCGGAATGATGTGACCATCGGATCTTGAGAAACTTGATTGACTTATTGCGGGTCTTGCGCTCAGTCGTCTCAAGAACTACAACTGGATGCTCACGGTAGGATAGGTCGGGTTGAAGGTCGATATCCTGAAGATAAACTGTGTGCTCAGGAGTCTTGAAGCATCTCCGAAGCTGAGAGACATGAAACACGTCATGCACATTTGCGAAGTTTGAAGGGAGCTCTAATTGATATGCAAGGTAGCCTCTCTTGCCAACAATTCTAAAAGGCCCAACAAAACAAGGAGCGAACTTGCCTTTGATACCAAAACGCTGAGTGCCCTTCATAGGAGACACTTTAAGATAGACGAAGTCATCGAGCTCATAAGACATGTCATGATGCTTGCTAACATAGTAGCTCTTCTGATGGGACTGTGCTACTTTGAGATTATCCTGAATGACATGACACATCTCTTTTGCTTCTTCAATCATGTCATTCCCAAGAATCTAACGCTCACCGGTTTCTGACCAGTTGAGCGGGGTACGTCACTTCCTGCCGTGGAGAATCTCAAACGGACCTTTGCCTGAACTTGCCTGATAGTTGTTGTTATATGAAAACTCAGCAAAAGGTAGGAAATCTTCCCACTTCATGTCAAAGGAACACTGTGCAATGAGACTATCCTCGAAGTGTACAACTCCGCAAGCTGAGCTGCCGAGATAGAGTCCTTGACTGGAAGGAAATGAGTGACTTTGCTCAACTTGTCGATGACGACGAAGATGGCATCGTTACCCTTCTTGGACTTCAGAAACCCGGTGACGTAATCCATCTCAATATGGTCAAACTTCCACTCGGGAATGGGCAATGGATGCAAAAGACCTGCTGGACGTTGATGCTCTGCTTTCACCATTCCACATACATCACATTCATTTACGAACTGAGCAATTTCATGCTTCATGCGAGTCCACCAGAAGGTCTGTTTCAAATCCTGATACATCTTGGAACTTCCTGGATGTATCGAGAGAAGAGAGTTATGAGCTTCTTCCATGATAACCTTTTGAGATCCCTTTTCGGAACGAGGACAATACGATCCTCAAACAACAATGTATCTCTGGTATCAACACTGACGCACTTATATTTGGGAACTCCCTTTACCAAGCCAATCCTAACTTTCTTCACCATTGCATCAAGAAGTTGAGCTTGTCGGACCTGGTCTTCCATGGTAGGAGAAATCTGAAGATTAGCAAGAAATCCCTGAGGTACTAACTTAAGGTTGAGCTTTCTGAAAGATTCACAAAGGTCAGGCTGGAGAGGCTTCAGAATGAGACTGTTGCAGTAAGCCTTCCTGCTCAAGGCTTCTGCGACGACATTAGCTTTGCCTGGAGTGTAATCAACGCTCGGATTAATATCTTGGAGCATTTCCACCCAACGAGTTTGCCAAAGTTTGAGGTTAGGCTGGGTGAAGATGTACTTGAAACTCTTGTGATCGGTGAACACTTCAACCTTTCTCTCCAACAAGAGCTGTCTCCAAGTCATCAGAGCATGTACCACTGCCGCCAACTCAAGATCTTGAGTGGGGTAATTCTTCTCACTTGGTTCAACTGCCTCAAGGTATAAGCTACCACTTTCTTGTCTTGCATCAACACTGCACCAAGACCTGGAAGAGAGGCGTCGCAGAACACTTGATAAGGTTTGGAGTCATCAGGAGGAACCAAGACTGGAGTAGAAGTGAGCTTCTCTTTGAGTGTGTCGAAAGCCAACTGACACTGGAGACCAGACATACTTCACACCCTTCTGAAGAAGCCTTGAGAGAGGCTTAGCAATCTTGGAGAAATTCTCAACGAATCTTCTACAATAGCTTACAAGCCTGAGAAAGCTTCGAAGTTGCTTCACATTTTGCGGAGGTTCCCACTCAACAATGGTCCGCACCCTCGACGGATCAACTTTGATGCCCTCGGCAGATATGATGTGCCCAAGGTAGACAACTTCTTTCAACCAGAACTCACATTTGGAAAACTTAGCATAGAACTTATGCTCTCTTAGCTTATCAAGCACAAGCCTGAGATGTTCCTCATGCTCTTCCTCAGTTTTCGAAAAGACCAGAATATCATCAAGATACAACAAGACGAATTCATTCTTGAATGGGGAGAAGATATAATTCATCATTCGACAGAAGGTCGGTGGAGCATTGGCTAGGCCGAAAGACATCATCGTGTACTCATACGAGCCAAAGCTTGTTCTGAATGTAGTCTTTGGAATGTCCTCTTCGCGAATGTGAATCTGATGATAACCCATCCTGAGATCAAGCTTCGAGAAGATCTTAGCCCCTTACAATTGCTCAAACAGCTCATTGATGTTAGGAAGTGGATACTTGTTTTTGATCGTCTTCTTATTCAATGGACGGTAACCGACACAGAGTCGTTCCGTTCCATCCTTCTTCTTGACGAAAAGAACTCCACGGCCCCAAGGAGATGAGCTTGGTCTGATCAGACCCAGACCCTCTTGCTAATCAAGTTGTTTCTTCAGGTCCTTCAGCTCTTCTGGACCCAGTTTGTACGACCACTTGCACACTGGCTTAGTACCCGGTTCAAGCTCAGTTACGAACTCAATTGCTCGATACGGAGGCACTCCTGGCAGTTCTTCCAGAAAAACATCTTCATATTCGCAGACCACTGGGACTTGCGAAATTGGAGAGATCTCACCCTTCCCATTCAAGGAAAACAGACGGACCGTGTCATCACGCACTGCGAAGATAATCGCGTCCTCTGAAGAATGAGTTAGCTTTACTTCTTTAGCTTCACAATCAATAGATGCCTTGTTCATAGCCAACCAATACATCACAAGGATCAAATTAATATCAGAGTTGCCAAGGACAATAGGAGAAGCCAGAAAAGCATAATTACCCATCTTGACAGAAACATCCCGAACCATCATATGAGAACTCATACGCATTCCCGGAGAAACCACGCGGAAAGAACTATCCAAGTGAATTGCAGGAATGTCATGCTTAGCAATGAAAGGCCTTGAAATGAATGAATGCGATGCACCGGAATGAAATAAAACCTTAGCAGGAATATCATTAACTGAGATATTACCCATAATCACGTCTGAGGAGTTCTCTGCTTCAGCTGCATTCACCATATTGACTCTCGCACACCTGGGGTTAAACTTCACTATAGCATTGCTTGGAGGCTTCCCTCGAGGAGGAGGCGGAAGACGCAGCTGAGAGGTGCACTTGTTGGCATAGTGACCCTTCTGCCCACACTTGTGACAAGTAACCTCTGTCGGCTGACGGAACTGCACCTTAGGATTTTCTTGCTTTTGCTGCTGAAACCTCTGCAGGAAAACTGGGTTGGGTGGGTGGGAAGAACCACGACCACCTGATTGCTTGAATTACTGAGTATGCCGAGGAGGAGGAGGAGGAGACACCCAGTATTTCTGCTGCTTCGGAACCACCTGAGTTGAGGGCGATGAACTGGACTCTCTGAAACGCTTCATCGAATTCTCCACCCTGAGCAAAGCTGCCACAGCCATGAGAGCCAAGTTATAGAACTTATCAAACTCGTCGGGATCATGCAAGGCGAGGGCGAGATGCAAGTCCTCTCTCAGACGACCTCTGAACTGATAGATCTTGCTCTTCTGATCTGGAATGTCCTGCAAGGCATATCGAGCCAGCTCATGGAACTCGACGTTGTACTTGTACATAGAGGAACCACCTTGCTTCTAGCGTCTGAACTTCTCACGCATCACTTCCAAGAAGCTAGACGGGATATGGTGGGACCTGAAATCTCTGCAGAACTCATCCCAACTGATCAATCTACCACACCTAGAGTCCTTCAACTGCTGCCACGAAACTGTTGCTTGCCCCTTGAGCTGAAATGTTGCAAACTTGATGAAGTCCTCTGGATGGACATTGCTGCACTCAAACTTCTTGTTCATGTCTCGAATCCATTCCTCGGCGTCAAACGGCCGATCACACGATGTGAAGGTCTTCGGCTGGTTCATCAGGAATTGATTCAGCGATGCATAGTGATTACCACCATGGTTGAAATTTCCCTGCTGCTGATTTGTCCTATCTTGCAACAGCTGGATTAACATCTGGGTGTTAGCATTTGTTGCAGCCATCACTGCTTGCCAAGCCTCTATAGGACGCGGCGGCAGCGGAGGTGGCGCAGGGAGTGGTGGCGCAACATCAGTGCCCTCGCGACCGAGTTGGTGGAGCCATCCTGAAGACGGAAAATACATTAGACCAGAGAATAATATTCAAGGTAAAGATGGATCAAAAGGCAGGAATATCTAAACAAGAATATTAGCAATTGGACTCGAAAAAAATAGTAAGAATGCTTCCTCAAAGTGACTGTCGACAAAATCTAATTAAGACCACTTGCAAACCAAGTATGAGCTAGAACTGCTCAGAACAAACGTATGACAGAGATTCATCCGATATCTTCGTGGATATGATTGCACGGGCTCGAATTTACAGTAGCCATCCTGTGCAAGGAAGTGCACACGACTTACGAAGCATCCCAGAGTCGTAGCAAGCTACAAGGACTCCTTAAAACACAACGAGAACCGATGTAAGACGACCGTGAACAAACGTACCCACTGAATGTCGAATCCCAACCTCACATCATGCACCTGTAGGAATATTGTCCTATAAGTCACTACTTGCTATCCCACCTATGAATTCCCGAAATATCTGGTCATGCAATCTGGTACATAGATACAAGGAGTAATATGTCACACAACTCCTATACTAACCCGTCCAGTGTATCACATCCCTCAACACATAACCAGAATCTCGGACCTTCATCTACTATAGACCCTCGTAATCACAACGATACAAAGTGTGGCGATACATCCGGAACTCTCTCAACAGTACTGGGGAAGCCGGACTCCTCTTATCACAACTAGTATTGAAGAAATTATGAACATCCTTCGTCCTCAGATACTAAGAAATCTGAATGATGGCGATGTGCACAAGAATCCCCTAGAGCTCAACTCCCCGGGAGAAACCAAGTCACACAGGAGGCACCAAGACAGAACTCCGTCTCATCGATATCATATAGATTTCAAAATACCCGCGTGATCCTAATTTTTTTTAGCGAGAAGAGGAGTAGAATTAGGATTTCCTAAGTCGAGAACCTCACCAAAGCATAGAAGAGGAGAAAAAAGAAACCTACTCTCCTATATAACTAAGACTCAAAACATTTTACTAGAATCGACTTGGCCAAGTTCGATCACACAAAGGCTCCTATGGTCGTAAGGCTCTAATACCAACTTGTAACGACTAAGGTGCGGCCATTTCCTTATTTGGGGAGAGGCCTCAAAAGGGGAAAGGGGCGCATCTACGCGTTTCGCAAACGGGATAATTTTCACAATACATAATTAAAGATTAACAAGTAGGGCATACATGTGACATCCTCGACTTTTGCTACACTGATGATTGTAATTAAGCGACAGTGATCCCGCGCTAATGATGCCACGTAATCGTGGATTATATCAATGTTCTCATGTTGGTTGAAACCGAATCAAAATTCGAGCTTTGAGATTAAGTCAAACGAGAAAAGAATTCGGTTGTTGAGATAAAAATGTCACGGGAGTTATAAAGATTCCCTAGCGGATTATAATATTAAATCGGGGACTTTTGAAATTATTGATAATCCCAATATATTTAAGAGAGGAGTTTTAAATAAAACAAATAAAAGAAATCTAGCAAATGAAAAGAAATAAATAAAGGGAAGAATTAAAAGTATATATAATAAATTATAAAATAAAGTAAATAGAATTGAATAATAAAAAGAATTAGAATGAATAATAAAAACAAAGTATTCAAAAAAACAAAAAAAGGAAAAGAACCCCCCACACCCCCTGGCCCAACTCGGCCTAGAGGCCCAGCCGGCTACGAAACCAGCCCACCGCGGCCAAACCCTAGCTAACTCCCCTCGCACTCCCCCCTCCGTCCCCCTTGCACTCCCCCCACCGCCGCCACCGAGGCTCCCGCCTCGATCCCGCCACCAACCGCTCGCCCGGGGCCCCCTCTCCCCCCACCGACGCCTCCCCTACGACCCCCCCACGTGTCCCCAACCGGGCGCTCCCTCTCGGGCCCCTCCCCACGATCCCCTGCCTCCCTCTCGGTCCTATCCCCCCAAGAGCTCCTGCAGCCCCAGCCGATCCCCCCACCTACCATCGAGCCTCCCTCCCACCGGTACATCTTCCTCCCCCATCGGTCTCCCTCCTAGGGACCGATCCAACTCGCCCCCCTTCCCTGCGCTCCTCCCACAGGGACTGAGCCCCACCTCGTCTCCCACCTCGCCTCCCGATCCCCCCGAGGCAACAGACCTCCAGATCGGCCCCTTGGGCGACCGAAGCCCCCACCCCTTCTCTCGGTAGTCCACCCCCCACCGGCCAGCTCCAAACCCGCCGGCCGACCGAGCCCTCCCAGATCCCCCCCCACGTCGACCGAGCCCTACCAGTTCCCCCGTCGGCCGACCACCCCATCTCCCGTCGGCCCCTTCCTCCCGCTCGGTCCAGGAGGGACCGGGCAGGGAGACCCCCTCCTCCTCGTCACGCCGGTTGTCCACCTCCGGGAGGCCTCTCCGGCAACGACCGTCCTCACCGCCACCGCCACCACCGTCACCGCTTCGTCTTCATCCTCGCCATCACCTGTGCCTCACGAGAACTCCGGCTTCATCGGGCCTTCTCGTCAACGTCGATGAGCCCCTCCTCGGGCTCCTCCCGTCATCTCCTTCTTCGCGCCGTCCCGGTTCTGTTCCGGCAAACGGCGTTCTGATCCGACACCGTTAGGTTCGTGTAGGTGATCGTGGAGATATGTCCCTCTCTGTGTGGTGCTGAGTTCTGTGTTAAACACAGAGGTTGGAGTGGTGAGATGTGAGAAAGAAATAATAAAAAGAAATGTTGTATTGCCTATGTATGTATGTATGTATAAATGACGTACGTATGTTGTATGTATGAGATGCACGATGTATGTATTTGCATATATAGGTATATGGAGAATACGTTAATTGTTTGGATATGTATGTGTGAGTAAAAATGTGTATTTGGCCTAAAGCCACTTACCGGTGGGGCGAACGCACCCCGCTGTCTATGACACGGAGGCCCCACAACCTCTTTTAAAGAAAAGTGAAAATTAAAATATAAAAATAAAAATAATGTTTTTATTAAATAAGTAAATATATATATTATTTAATTAATTAATTGAATAATTAGAATAATTAGAGTATGACACGTGGGTCCCCCAATAAATTAATCTGATTAATTAATATTTAATCTTATTTAAAACTTGTGCCTATGACGTTCGGGACCCACTCGTTAGTTGACCAGTCAACTGTTGATGTCAGCATGACATCATGCTGATGTCATAATTGATTTTATTTAAATTAATTAAATCTTTTTTTAATTCCTAAATAATTAATAAAACTTTAAAAATTAATATAAAATAATTCGTAAGTCAGATTAAAATATTTTCAACATGAAAGTTGATCAACAAAATGAGACGAACCCGGATACACGGTCCATTCGTTTGTCACGCGTCCCTAGTATAGCAAACGTGCAACATTTCCATCATTTCCACTCTGATCGGTAGTAGCCCGAGACCCAGAAAATATCGTCAGATATCCTTCCGACCCGTCTATGACGGATGTTGCTGCGTTAGCACATCTCTAGCCTGCATCTTGCCATGTCATGCATTGTGCTACACCGTTGCTATTATTTATTGTTTCTTCCCCCTCTTCTTACCGGTAGACCCCGAGACTGTCGCTGCTGCCGGGTACATCTACGACCCTGCCGATCAGTCCTTTGCCGCAGAGCAGCAAGGCAAGCAAACCCCCCTTGATCATTCCTATATCGCCTATGTCTTTCTTCCTACTGCTTGCATTAGTATTTTTGCTACTGTTGTAGTTAGCTCATATATCTGATGCATAACCTATTTTTTATGAACCGCTACTTTCAGTCTTGTACCTTTAATATGCTTAGTATAGGTGGAGCAGTCATCCCCTCTGACCCCATAGTCCAGTTGCCCCGCTTGTTTTCAAATCTCGATCCCTGATCGACGAGACAGACCCGACAGAGCACATACACCCCCCTTAGTTGTACGACACTATAGGGATACTATCGGGTACCGAGGGTGACAACTCGCTAAGTACTCCTGATGATATCTCTGTAGTATAGCTAGTCGGTCGTGGTTATCGAGGGTGATTCCTCTTTCACCATTCCCGACAATGCCTCTGTCGTACAACCCCTCAAGTGTGGGACCCCCGATGGTGATTCCTCTAAGCCTGCCTTGACGGATACATCGTTCGGAATCAAACGAGGGTGATACCTCGGATTCCCCCCGATGTTACAACCACACAGTTACTCGACCATGATACTGGGATCATTTGTTATTAGTTGTAAGACATGTGGATTCCCACGAGACTGTGTTGATGGCCTAATTAAAATGTTAATGGATTTGGGTATTTGATCTCGGTTGGTCGGAGACCTTTTCGCACTAACTGGTCTGTCTCAACCGCACCTGAAAGTTTTATTAATATGTCAGATTCAACCACACCTGAAAGATTAGTATCTGCAAGCAAAGAGTCAGCAGCAAAGTAGTATGATAACAACGGTGTCAGAAACGATCTGTTGACGGCAAACTATTCCTAACTGTCGTATCAATGGCGCCAGAAGTTGCCCGTGGACAGAAAATATTCTTTCCCGTCAACGGCACAAGAAAAAGTATTGTAGCAGGTAGCAGCAGTGTAATGAGTAATAACAGTGGCAAGGAACAGCAGTAGCAAGTAGCAACAGTAGCAAGCAGAAGTAGCAAGCAACAGTAGCAGCAGAGCAAGACAAGTAACAGTAGTAGCAGCAGAGCAAGGCAAGTAACAGCAGTAGCAGCACAGCAAGACAAGTAACAGCAGTATTAGGACAAACTCGTAGGCAATGGGTCGGTGATTTGTTTAGATGATATTCATCATGCAACAGTTATAACACGGAGATATATGTGGCTAGCTCCCATTCGTCAATGTGATGTAGGCATGCATTCCGTGTGTCGTCATACGTGCTTAGGGAAAAGACCTTGCATGACATCTATTGTCCATCCCTCCCGTGGCAGCGGGGTCCAAAAGTAAACTATGGGATATTAAGGTTCTCCTTTTAATAAAGAACCGGAACAACGCATTAGCACTTGGTGAACACATGAACTCCTCAAACTATGGTCATCACCGGGAGTGGTTCCGGTTATTGTCACTCCGGGTATGTCGGATCATAACACATAGTAGGTAACTACAACTTCCAAGATCGGATCTAAAGCACACATATATTGGTGACAACATAATAATTTCAGATCTGAAATCATGGCACTCGGGCCCTAGTGAAAAGCATTAAGCATGGCAAACTAGTAGCAACATCAATCTCAGAACATAGTGGATACTAGGGATCAATCCCCATCGAAACTAACTCAATTACATGATAGATCTCATCCTACTCATCACCGCCCAGCGAGCTTACGAATAGATTACTCACGAACGACGAAGAGCTTCATGGAATTGGAGAGGGAAGAAGGTTGATGATGACGATGGCGACGATTTCCCCTCTCCGGAGCCCAAAACGGACTCCAGATCTGCCCTCCAGATGAAGAATAGGTTGTGGCGGCGCATCCGTATCGCAAACGCGACGAAATCTTCTCTTTTTATTTTTTCTGGGACGAAAGTGAATTTATAGAGCTGAGATTGGGGGCGGCAGAGCCACGTGGGCCCCACAAGCTTGCCATCCACCACCAGGGGGCGGAGGCTACAGGGCTTGTGGCCCACTAGCCCACCCCCTCACGTGGATCTTTGCGCAGGTATTTTTCATATTTTCGAAAAATAATCTCCGTAAATTTTCAGGACGTTTGGAGAACTTTCATTTCTGCACAAAAACAACACCAAGGCAATTCGGCTGAAAACAACATCAGTCTAGGTTAGTTCCTTTCAAATCATGCAAATTAGACTCCAAAACAAGGGCAAAAGAGTTTGGAAAAGTAGATACGATGGAGACGTATGAACTCCCCCAAGCTTAAAACCTTGCTTGTCCTCAAGCAACTCAGTTGACAAACTGAGTGAGAAAGAAAACCTTTGACAAACTCTGTTTGATCTTGTTGTTGCAACTATGTCTAACTCATAACCAGAATTTCAGCAAGATCACAAGTTAACCACATAAGAATGTGACACAAAGGTCTCACGATAAACTAATATCAATGGCATAATCAGCTAATGAGCAAATAATAATGAGTTTCAAATACCAACACTTCAATCAAAACAAGCATGAAGCAATATGAATAGGTGGTATCTCGCTAGCTCTTTCTGATACCGCAAAACATAAATGCACAGCACTTTCAAAGATCAAGGGCTGACTAAACAATGTAATTCATAGCAACGAAGATCCAGTCATAGTCATACTCAATATCAATGAAAAGCAAAGCATAAAAATGACAGAGGTGCTCTCTAATTGGTGCTTATATAAGAACATGATGATTCGACAGGAAAATAAATAGACAGGCCCTTCGCAGAGGGAAGCATTGATTTGCAAAGGTGCCAGAGCTCAAGCTTTGAAAATAGAGATAATAATTTTGGGTGGCATGCTTTCATTGTCAGCACAATGACCAAGAGTTCTCAATATCTTCCATGCTACTCATGCTATAGGCAGTTCCCAAACCGAAAAGTAAAGTTTTAACTCCCCCACCACCAATCAATCACACACCACGGCTAGCCGAATCCTCGGGTACCGTCCATACTAACATCAATCCAGGGGGAGTCTTGTTTTACAGTTATGTTTTTTATTTAAGCGTGGAACTGGGCATTCCAATTACCGGCCCCTTTCTCGTGAATGACAGTGGATAAACACATGTCGAGGATAACACTCCTAGCATGGAAGATACCAATAGCCCCCTGTCACCACATGACCGGTTCGGGCATGCAAAACAGATCATTTCTTGAAGGTTTAGAGAGTGGCACATGCAAATTTACTTGGAACGGCAGGTAGATACCGCAAATAGGTAGGTATGGTGGACTCTCATGGAAAAACTTTTGCGTTTATGGAAGTGGATGCACAAGCAGTATTCCGCTTAGTACAAGTGAAGGCTAGCAAAAGACTCGGAAGCGACCAACTAGAGAGCGACAACAGTCATCAAGATGCAATGAGTTTGACTAACATTAAATGCAAGCATGAACATGATATAAATCACCATGAACACAAACATCATAGAGGCTATGTTGATTTTGTTTCAACTACATGCATGAACATGCGCCTAGTCAAGCCACTTGAATCATTCAAAGGAGAATACCATCCTATAATACTACATCATAGTCATCTCAAAATCTATGTTGGCATTCAAGACAAACCATTATAAACTCTCAGCTAAATAAGCATGGCATCAGAAACTATGATCTCTAACTTGTCATTGCAAACATGGTTCTCTCACAACAAAGATGAATCTGTTTTGACAAGCTAGTCATATTTACAAAAACAAAATAGATAGAGTTCAGACCAGCTTTTCAGTCTCAGTCACTTCATCATATATCATCATTGTTGCCTTTCATTTTCACGATCGAACGATGTGAACACTAATAAGAGTACTCGTGCAATGGACTAAGCTGAATCTGCAGGCAAACACAAAGGAGAAGACAAAGTAATATGGCTCTTTGAAAGCTAAATAGGTATGCATGCAAGAACCACTAACCATTGTAACCAATATATTCTACCTTGACCCAAATAAAAAGAAAACTATTTACACGGGAAAGCTCCCAACAAGCAAAAGAAGAAAGAAAAATGTTTTTGGGTTTTCTCAAAAGGACACAAAACAAGAAGACAAAAACGAAAATAAACTAGCATGGATAATATAGTGGCAAAGTATGAACATCGGCAAACAAAGTGAAAGCATAAGCATGAATGTAAAGTCGCTGAGAACACGTACTCCCCCAAGCTTAGGCTTTTGGCCTAGCTTGGTCTACTCCCATGGTGGCAAATAACCAGCTCCAGGATACTCCGGAGCAGACTGTGGATGCCACAGCTGTGTGAGCTCCTCTGGATCCCACTGATAAACTGGCGTCTGGTACTCGACTGGCCGCTCGGGCACCGGCGCCTATGGTTGGGCCAAGCCCCAATATGCGTAGATGTCCGAGGGCATAATAGTGTACCTGCATGCATGAAGATCGAACAAAGAAGGAGCAGGCAAAGTAATAGTCTCTCGAGTAACCTGACTAAATACCAGGTTATAGATCATTCGTCTACTAGCATCTCTATCCAGAAAATCATGGCGAACCATGCTATCAAAATCCAGATATTTCTCAGGGAGAAGCACCTCTCCTTCCTCCCCGAGTCTAATGGGTATCTCAAAGTGTCTGGCAAGACGGGTAGCATAGATACCTCCATAGACGACACCCTTGGAACGGTTGGTGTTCAACCGCTGGGCCACTATAGCACCTAGGTTGTAAGTCTTATCGTTATAAAGGCCTTCGCACAAAACCGCAAGGTCTGGAGAACTAAGTGATCCAGCCTCCCCACGGCCAATCAAACATTTTCCCACAAATACTAAGAAGTACCGAAGCACAGGAAAATGTATGCTAGCAATTCTAGCAGGAGACACTCCTCTCTCCGCTCCAACAACAATAGTACCAATGAAATCCTCCAAGTCCCGTGGACGAGGGTCACGGATATCCCCAACATAAGGTAATTTGCATACATTGCAAAAATCATGTATTGTCATGCACTGGGGAACATCGTATATCATGAACTCAACCATGGGAGGATTCCTCCTCGGATAAAAGTTGAAGCTTTGAACGAAATTATTGGTGAGGAGGAGGTATTGTGAGCACTTATCTGCAACGACCGCAGTAAGACCTGCGTTGTCCACCAAGTAATAAAAGTCTTCATAAAGCCCAACGGCGCGCAAAAATTCATCACTTGTCCACTCGCACACTCGAACTTTTGTGACTTGAGGGACTACGTACTTGGGGTGGTTCTTCTCATCCTCCTTGGGGTTACGGCTTGAAGATCCTCTCATGAACTTCCTCATCTTTTCCTTTTTCTAGCTCTGAAAAATTCTGAAATTTTTAGAGACTTCGAAAGAAAAGTGAATAAAGATTAACCCAACTTGTAGCAACTTCTCCTACTAGTGCCTAGAGACCGTATCACGCGCTAAAACTACTTGGGACCAGCTAAAATCAACATTTCTAGCTCAAGAACTGGGTCACCAAGGTAGCAAGAATACGTGAAGGATAAAGCACTACAGCAAAAACTAATTGGACCAATGGAGGAGTCACTTACCAAGGAGTAATTTCCTAAAACGGTTCGGAGAATGGTGCTTTGAGCAAGGAGATCGAAAATCACAACCAACAGAGCAAGAACACTGGTTTGAGTTGCGAAACAATTTTTTCTGGAGGAAGAAGAAGAGGATGGGAGCTGGAATGAGTGGAGGGGGTCCCTGTGGGCCCCACAAGCTTGCTAGCCGCCACCAGGGGGGTGGCGGTGGAAGGGCTTGTGGCCCACTGGTCAGGCCTCCAGGCCAGCTCTCAAGCCCAATAATTTCCAAATATTCTAGAAAAAATCATACTAAATTTTCAGGACCATTGGAGAACTTTTATTTTCAACGTATTTTTCTCCGGGACGCTAAAACAGAAAACAAGAAAACTAAACTAAATCTATCATTTTTCTTCTAAGCAACAGAAAATGAAAGCTCAAAACAGAGGTGTGTGACTCTTTGATTCATCCATTTCATGGTCATCGAAAGAAATCCATCAATGGGGTTGATCAAGTCCTCATGACAAAACCTTTTCGAATGGCAAGAGAGAACGGAGAATTTTCGAATAGCCACTAAGTCACCTCAATGGGGATATGTATCTCCCCAACAAGCAAATAATACTTCATCTTGAAACGAGGAATAGGGCATTCAAAGCTCCCAATAAGAATCGATGAAGTCTTTTCGATAGCATTGATGCAATGTACATGATATCGTTTCTTCGGAAAGTGCACTGTGTGATCATTACCGTTGACATGGAAAGTGACAGTGCCTTTGTTGCAATCTATAACAGCCCCTGCAGTGTTTAAAAAGAGTCTTCCGAGGATGACAGCCATGGCATCGTCCTTGGGACTATCCAAGATAAAAAAGTTTGTTAAGATAGTGGTGTTAGCAACCACAACAGGCACATCCTCACAAATGCCGATAGGGAAAGCAGTTGATTTGTTGGCCATTTGCAGAGAAATTTCAGTGGGTGTCAACTTATCCAATTCAAGTCTACGATAAAGAGAGAGTGGCATAACACTAACACCGGCTCCAAGGTCACATAAGGCAGTTCTTATGTAGTTTCCTTTAATGGAGCAAGGTATAGTGGGCACTCCGGGATCACCAAGTTTCTTAGGAGTTCCACCTTTGAAAGTGTAGTTGGCAAGCATGGTGGAGATCTCAAGATCTGGTATCTTCCGTTTATTAGTCACGATATCTTTCATGTACTTGGCATACGGAGACATCTTGAGCACATGAGTTAACCGCATCTGCAGAAAGATGGGTCTTATCATCTCAACGAAGCGCTCAAAATCCTCATCATCTTTTTTCTTGGATGGCTTAGGAGGAAAGGGCATAGATCTCTGAACCCATGGCTCCCTTTCTTTACCATGCTTCCTAGCACTAAAGTCATTCTTATCGTATCTCTTAGGTTGTGGGTTATCAGGATTAACCGTAGGTTCAATCTCCACATCCTCATCATTTCTAGGTTGAGCATTATTATGAACATCACTGTCCACATTGTCACCAGGTTCATGTTCATCAGCAAATTGTGTTTCTGTATCAGACGCAGAAATATCATTAGGTTCTTCAGGTGTGACAGTATTTGGTGAAGTAGCATGTAGGTTTCTATCATCCTTCTTCTTCTCCTTATGATGACTAGGTGTATCAGCATTGATTCCTTGAGAATCTTGATCAATTCTCTTAGGATGACCTTCAGGATACAAAGGTTCCTGAGTCATTTTGCCTCCTCTAGTAATGACTCTGATAGAGTTGTAATTTAATTCATTGAGAAAGTCATTCTGAGCTTTAAGTACTTGTTCTACCTGAGTAGTAATCATAGAGGCATGTTTACTCAGAAGCTTCAGAACATTGACATTTCTGTCTACACAAGCACTTAAATGGCTAAGCGTACGAGTACTTTGTTCCAAATGTCTGCTAACATAATCATTGAAACTCTGTTGTTTGGCAACAATGTTGTCAAATTCATCAAAGCATAAGCTAGCAGGTTTGTGAAAAGGAATATCACTCTCATCAAACCTACGCAGAGAATTCACTTCTACTACCTGTATCGGGTTATCGAGACCATGGATCTCTTCAATAGGTGGTAGATTTTTTACATCTTCACATCTAATGCCTTTCTCTTGCATAGATTTCTTGGCTTCTTGCATATCTTCGGGACTAAGGAATAGAATACCTCTTTTCTTTGGAGTTCGCTTAGGAGGTGGTTCGGGAATAGTCCAAGCATTATCGTTGATCAAGATGTTATTCAGTAGGGTCTCAGCTTGTTCTACAGTTCGTTCCCTAAAAACACAACCGACACAACTATCTAGGTGGTCTCTAGAGGCATCAGTAAGTCCGTTATAAAAGATATCAAGTATCTCGTTCTTCTTAAGAGGGTGATCGGGCAAAGCATTTTGTAGTTGGACGAGCCTCCCCCAAGCTTGTGGAGACTCTCTTCTTGGAGTTGAGCAAATTTGTATATTTCCTGCAAGGCATCTTGCTTCTTATGGGCAGGGAAATATTTCTCACAGAAGTAATAGACCATATCCTGGGGACTACTCACACATCCAAGAGCAAGAGAGGTGAACCAGGCTTTAGCGTCATCCTTTAGAGAGAAAGGAAACAGCTTAAGGATGTAGTAGTGGCGGATCTTCTCCTCACTAGTGAAAAGGGTGGCTATATCGTGTAGTTTGGTAAGATGGGCTACGACCGTCTCGGACTCATAACCGTGAAAAGGATTAGATTCGACTAGAGAGATTATCTCCGGATCGACAGAGAATTCATAATCCTTATCGGTGATAAAGATAGGTGTAGTGGCAAACTTCGGGCCGTATTTCATCCTAGCTTTCAGAGCTTTTTCCTTCCACTTGAGAAGTAATTTCTCAACGTCATAGGCATCCTTACACGCAAGAAAATCCTCAGCTATCTCTCCCTCCATAATGTAACCCTCAGGTATATCACGCAATTCATATCTAAGAGAGATAGATCTAACAGGAGCAAAAGCAGGTTCTATCTCAATAGTATCGGCAGTAACTGAAGCATCACGAGCATTGGCAGTAACTCTAGCAATATGAGCATCAAGGAACACCCCTAGTGGAACATCAGGCAAAGTAGTATCTCTAGCAGTATCAAGCATAGCATCATCAGGCATAATAGCATCTCAAGCATCATCAGGCATAGCATCTCTAGCATCATCAGGCAAAGCAGTATCAAGCATAACATCTCTAGCAGTATCAAGCAGAGCATCATCAGGCATAGTATCAAGCATAGCATCTCTAGCAGTATCAAGCATATCATCATCAGGCATAGTATCAAGCATAGCATCTCTAGCAGTAACATCATAAGCATCATCAAGCACAGGCGACATATCAAGATTTCTAGTAGGAGGTGATGTCGCAAACTTACTCATAACTGAAGGTGAATCAAGTGCAGAGCTAGATGGCAATTCCTTACCTCCCCTCGTAGTTGAGGGCAAGGCTTTGGTTTTTGGATCCTTCAGATTCTTCATAGTGATCAGCAGATATAAATCCCAAGTTACTCAGAGAATATAGCAATACCTCCCCGACAACGGCGCCGGAAAATGCTGACTCTGTGATAGCAGACCTTCCCCTGCAACGGCACCAGAAGAATGCTGCTAGCACTCTCCAGTAATCGAAACTATAAGAATGTTGTGGACGGCCCACCATCGCATGGGATCGTAGCAGTTTTCGAGGGTAGAGTATTCGACCCAAATTTGTTGATAGGCCAGGCAGGAGGTGAGAGAATACTCTCGAGTATTAGCAGCTGAATATGTCAGATTCAACCACACCTGAAAGATTAGTATCTGCAAGCAAAGAGTCAGCAGCAAAGTAGTATGATAACAACGGTGTCAGAAACGATCTGTTGACGGCAGACTATTCCTAACTATCGTATCAATGGCGCCAGAAGTTGCCCGTGGACGGAAAATACTCTTTCCCGTCAACGTCACGAGAAAAAGTATTGTAGCAGGTAGCAGCAGTGTAACGAGTAATAGAAGTGGCAAGGAACAGCAGTAGTGACAGCAGTAGCAAGTAGCAAGAGTAGCAGCAGAGCAAGACAAGTAACATCAGTAGCAGCAGAGCAAGACAAGTAACATCAGTAGCAGTAGAGCAAGACAAGTAACAACAGTAGTAGGACAAACTCATAGGCAATGGGTCAGTGATTTGTTTGGATGATATTCATCATGCAACAGTTATAACATGGAGAGATATGTGGCTAGCTCTCGTTCCTTAATGTGATGTAGGCATGCATTCCGTGTGTCGTCATACGTGCTTAGGGAAAAGAACTTGCATGACATCTATTGTGCATCCCTCCCGTGGCAGCGGGGTCCAAAAGGAAACTATGGGATATTAAGGTTCTTCTTTTAATAAAGAACCGGACCAACGCATTAGCACTTGGTGAACACATGAACTCCTCAAACTATGGTCATCACCGGGAGTGGTTCCAGTTATTGTCACTCCGGGGTTGCCGGATCATAACACATAGTAGGTAACTACAACATGCAAGATCGGATCTAAAACACAGATATATCGGTGACAACATAATAATTTCAGATCTGAAATCATGGCACTCGGGCCCTAGTGAAAAGCATTAAGCATGGCAAAGTAGTAGCAACATCAATCTCAGAACATAGTGGATACTAGGGATCAATCCCCATCAAAACTAACTCGATTACATGATAGATCTCATCCTACTCATCACCGCCCAGTGAGCCTACGAATAGATTACTCATGAACGAGGAAGAGCTTCATGGAATTGGAAAGGGAAGAAGGTTGATCATGACGATGGCGACGATTTCCCCTCTCCGGAGCCCAAAACGGACTCCAGATCTGCCCTCCAGATGAAGAACAGGTTGTGGCGGCGCCTTCGTATCGCAAACGCGACGAAATCTTCTCTTTTTCTTTTTTCTGGGACGAAAGTGAATTTATAGAGCTGAGATTGGGGGCGGCAGAGCCACGTGGGCCCCACAAGCTTGCCATCCGCCACCAGGGGGGTGGCGGCTACAGGGCTTGTGGCCCACTAGCCCACCCCCTCAGCATGATCTTTGCGCAGGTATTTTTCATATTTTCCAAAAATTATCTCCGTAAATTTTCAGGACGTTTGGAGAACTTCCATTTCTGCACAAAAACAACACCAAGGCAATTCTGCTGAAAACATCGTTAGTCCAGGTTAGTTCCTTTCAAATCACGCAAATTAGAGTCCAAAACAAGGGCAAAAGAGTTTGGAAAATTAGATACGATGGAGACATATCACACCCCTGCAGGGATCAAAATTAAATATTAGAATAGCCGTGTCCACGGTTACAGGACGACTTGGAGTTGTGCCCTGATCTTATACAACTACAATTGTTACTTAACTGGATCATTAGTTGCCTCGGGATTGCTTCCTCATAGGGAGTCGAGGGTGGATCTCTAGGCGTGACCTCACTTCAATATTGCTGCAACAATATGACTATTAATGTTTTGCCCTTGTTCTACTGTCGTCTATTGCTGGAAGACCTTGAAAATGCTAGTCCTTGATAGGAGTAGGCCTTCTCTCTCTATTCCCGCATAGCTGCAGTCAGTCCACATATAATCACCCCCTTCTTTGTTACTGATGCATACTTAGAATAGTTCCGATGTAAGACTTGCGAGTACTTTGGATGAGTACTCACCGCTGCTTTGCTCCCCCTTGTCCCCTTGATCCGTTTGCTGCGACCAGATGATGGAGCCTAGGAGTTGGAGGCCTCTGTCGACGATGACAGCTACACCGACGGTGCCTACTACTACGTGGAGGCCGCTGATGATCAGGAGTAGTTAGGAGGTTCCCAGGCAGCAGGCCTCGCCTCGTTCGATCGTTGTATCTTTTGTGCTAGCCTTCTCTAAGGCACCCCATGTTTTATGTCTGTACTCAGATATTGTTGCTTCCGCTGACTCGTGTGTTTATCGAGCTTCTGTATTCTAGCCCTCGAGGCCCCTAGCTTGTAATATGGAGCTTGTATTATTTTATTTGTGTCTAGAGTTGTGTTGTGGTATCTTCCCGTGATTCCTTGGGTTTGATCATACGCATTTGCGTGTATGATTAGCATACGATAAAACCAAGGTAGTCACAATACACTAGCCATCTGTACCTGTTGGGTTTGATCCCACTTCAGCTGGTTGTCATCAGGATCTCCCGCGTCGGGCGTACCTGTACCTGTTGGGGTCTGTAGTAATCTGTGAGCCATGGGGACTCAACAATCTAATGACCTGTGTACTGAATCTAGTCAAGTTATTAGGTGAGGAAGGTTTAGTGTATGGGTTTGCAGCAACCTAAGCATATATGGTGGCTAACTTACGATGATCAGAGTAATTTATATGGTGGTCTACGCGAGCGATCGAAGACTAGATGATCGCTAAGTGATCTTGAACACCTACTTACGTCAAACATAACCGCACCGTGTTCCCGATCTAAGAGTGGCCTTCGAAGGAGACAATCATGGTTACGCACACAGTTGGCAGTTTTATTAGAGTTACTTCAAGTTGTCTAGAATCGGATGTTAACAAAATATCCACATTTGCCACATAACCATAGGCACGACTTTCCAAAAGATTAAACCCTGCAGGGGTGCTCCAACTAGTCCATCACAAACTGCCACGGGCCGCAAAGTAATCCTCTATCAAAAATCTCATGATCTCGTCGGATTCCTTAGAGGAAAACCTCAACTTTGAGGAGACCCAAAGTTTCACCGGGATTCCTATACGCAAGATATATCGCTAAGGTAAGACAAATCTAGCAGGACCTCCCATCGTGTCGACGACCCCAATAAGAGCCACGTATCTCAGTCTCAGGACACGACAGATGAGCGATGGTTACCACGCCAAAACACCGAGTTGCCCCGGGGAGCGTAATAAGCTGCTCTGGGTTGGACCAACACTCATGAGGAGCACTGGCCCGGGTTGTTAATTAAATCCTCGAGGTAGCTATTCCCTATGCAAATTATTATTAAGTTATTAGCAGATTAAAACCAATATTGGTCCTGTCGGACAAGCCTTAACACTACACGATTTATCAAGGGGGTCCCATAACAACCCCGAACGTGTTAGGAGCGATCAGTTACGGAATCAAACTCCGGTAACCTAAACTAAGGCAGCAATAACGGAACAAATCACCCGGCAGAAGGCTATGTCTTCCGTCATTTACCAAGTATATAGGTGCATTAATTAAATAGAAGTTTAAACATAATGATATAAATATACTCATGTTATCACATGAGACAGCTGGCACCTGCAACTAGCAAAGCTACTCATCAGAGGTTGAGCAAGCCTACTTAGCCAAACAACATTTGCTAGGAGAGGGAGGTGTTTGGTTTCATGGCAAAGACAGGTGGTATTATATCAAGTGGTAGGCAGCGAGCATGTATAGAAGGAAACGTGATTCTAAGCATAACAAAGCTAGATACGGTATCAAGGTCACGGTCATCTTGCCTGTGATGTCTTCAGCTTGGAACTGCTCTTGATCTTCCTGCACGTACTCTCCGGAATCCACGTACTCGCTCTCCGATCCTGATGCTACCCAAGATAAGATAACAACCAATGAACACCAACACAACATAATGCAACAAGCAATATGATGCATGTGTGAAGAAGGAAGTATGCATCACTATTCTAGTCACTTTGATATGCATTAGTTGAGTTAATTAAATTCTGGACAGAACCTCATATTAAGTTATCTTTACATGCATGAAGATGGAATGAACCTGTGTGTCACGAGAAAACATTGCAAAAGCATATAAAGAACGTAGAGAACGGAGCTACGGATCAACCGGAAACTACGAAACAAGTTATGGAGACCTACGGTTCAAATCATCCACAAACACACTCCAATGGCACTCTCCTGGTGTTACCAGGTTGCCACATGATCAAGCAACCAAATATAAGTGGGTTGGTGCATGGGAACACACCACACCATCAACAATGCCCACACAAGTTTCAAATCAACAAAAACATGCAATCTGTTTTCAACAACATCATAGCAGTTTGTCTACAATACTTAAAGTATCTACATCCATCTAAATGAGCCAAACAAGATATGAGGCAGAAGCCATCCAAAAGCTCTAACACCCTAAACAAGAAGTTAATACAAAGGAGTCACCCATGAGCAGATCTATGGACACAAACTTGGAAAAAGTATTACAGATTCTGGGACAGTAAAAATCACAGATTTTCACCAGCTTCTTATGCTCTGAAGCATTTTGGCAGCCTCCAAAATGATATCTACAGGAAGTGAATAAGCATGAAATTTAACAGGGAGCTAGACAAACACAAAAGCTCACAAACTTTAGTTTGTTGCATGGGCTGATTCCCAACACAGGAGCTAATTGAACCAAGACAACAGGGGAAGAAAATAACATCACATTCCCAGATTAGTGAAAATCACAAGGTTTCACAAACCTGTCAGTTTCAGCCAAGTGTCAACTTTGACAAGGCACAATAGGTGCATACAAATTCCTAAGAACAAAACAAATACCACATGATGTAGGGGGGTTCACCCACTACCACTACATCAAGGATTCATCCTCAAAGGGTCAAGGCACTACCTAATACAAAGCACTAAACATGGCATCATGACAGGAAATAACAGTTTTATGAAGTTGCTCTAAAGTGAAATCTGATTGCACCAACGGATTCCTCGGATGATTCTACCCCAAAATTATATGTAATACATGGGTACTTGCATGTAACATCAAGGCACAAAGCTAGCTCGAAAACTACCACCTAGAATCCAATATGCTAAATATGAATAACATCACATGTAAAAATAGCACATGTAGCCACATCTACACCTACACATGCACACACACAGCCCCACAAACCACTACATCACTCCATAGTGGCAAGCATGAGGGGTTAGGCCCTCATGCACAAGTGCATATGCACACTTACACACACACACACATGCATGAGCACACACATTCACATACATGTGCTCACACACAAACTACAAGAATGGTGCAACATGGGGGTTAGGCCCTCTTGCACATGTGCCCACATGCACACACACACACACTCACATGTGTGCACACATTCACTCATGTGCACACACACACACATACACACTAGTGCACACACCACCTCTCATGCACACACACATTACACCCTAGTGCCACACATGCACTCTAGGCATTAAAAGAAATATACACCCCCTGTTTTTACAAGAAATAGACAACAAATTGATGCAAAAGAAAAGGAAAGAAAAAAAAATAGCACCAATGAAAAAAGGGGAGCCCCTGGGTTTCAAACCCACTACCTCCTGCTCCGCTACTCACATGTGCACCACTGGGCTACCATGTGGTAGCTGCACTATCAGAGGGGGAGAATCCCTCTTATGCAGACTGTGCCTAGCATGGACAGCAAAGGGAAAAAAACCCAGATTTAAAAGGGGGGCGCTGGGGCTCGAACCCCAGACCTGCCCGAAGCAACAAGAGGCACATCGACACTAGGCTAGGCATTTGACACTTAACAGAGAGGGGGGAGTTGCTCTTTTGAGCACCCCCCTATGCTCCAACTACAGACCAGTGGCGGCCGGAACAGGGGAGTTCCTCCGGCGACACTCCGGCGAACTAAACTGAACGGCTGCTATGGCTCGGTATCCTGGATCTACGGGAGCTCCATTCCCGTGCCAACCGCGGCAGGAGGAGGCCCACAACGGTGGCGCACGGGGGCAATTATTTATGGAGACGGTGGCGACAGCTACGACGACCAGAGATCTACGCCGAGGAGAAGAGGATGGAGGAGGAAGAGAGCTGCTCACCCTGGTGTGCTCGGAGGTGCGCTTGCTACCAAGGAGAGGAAGAAGGGGAAGATGGTCTGCGGCGACCCGACGCTCTGCTCCGGCGAGCTCGTCGTGGAGGAGGCGCGAGGGAGGGGGAACAACCCCACTAGTGAGGGGAATGGAATGGGGGGAGAACCTCCATCCTCGTGGACGCCTTGGACACCGCGGGGAAGGCCGCCGGCGACGAGGAGGACGCAGGATCGACGGTGCACCGCTCTTTGAACCTCACCTTTCTCTCTGAACTTACCCGACGAGGAAGAATATGGAGGGAGAAGAAGGCGCTTGCTGCGGAGGAGAAGGAAGGGGGGGAACCCTAGGAGGAGGGGCACGCATGCCAAGGGGTTATATAGGGAGTCGACATCCATGAGGGCACGGCGTCGTGAGCTCTCTCTCTCTGGCGACGAGCCTCTCTGACGGAAAGGAGGGGGGAAAGGGACGGCGTCAGGGAGGAAGAGGAACGCCGAGCGGGCTACGCACGGGGAAAAGGAGGAAAAGGGCAAGCCCAGGTAAGAAGAGGGAGCCAGCCCACCTGGGCCTCTCTGGAAAGAAAAAAAAAGTTTTACTCCTTTTAAATAAACACACTCAAACAAAAATGCCCATAGCCACAGAGGGGTTTGAGGAAAATAAGATAAAAATGCTTAGGGCATAAGGGACTTATGCCCTATTTAAATAAAATATAAAACTTATTTTTGGAGCAACTAGATTAAATTCAAAACCGAATTTAATATGTTGTTTCGTTAATAAAAACCCTATATGACTTAAGTTTTAAAACCCCAAGACAACACCCCTTCAAACACAAGATAAAACACTAAATGACCAACATTTTTAAAACAGGTTTAAACCAAGTTAATTCATGAGTTAAAAATTAATAGAGAAGGGGTTTTTGAAACATTGTTTGAAACACCATTCTTTTGAAAACACCACAACATCAACACAACATACTAGCATTCATAAACACATGAGACTCATGATGATCAAGCAACATCAAGAAAATGGGATTGCCATGAATGCGATGAATGCCATGATGCAAGATGAAGACACAAAACAAAGCCACATGGAACGATAACTCGTATAACATCCACAACATGGTACTCCAAAATAGGAAAGGTTCCCAAAAATGGCAAGGGTTACATCTGGGGCATTACATTGCCACTGCTTCGGAACCACCTGAGTTGGGGAAGAGGAACTAGAGTCTCTGAAATGCTTCCTTGAGTTCTCAACTTTGAGCAAGGCTGATTTAGCCCTGAGAGCCAAGTTATATATCTCGTTGAACTCAAGAGGATCGTGCAAGGCAAGGGACAACTGTAGATCTTCTTTCGGACCACTACGAAACTGATAAATCTTGATCTTCTGATCTGGAACATCTTGCTTTGCATAAAGGGCAAGATTTTGGAACTCAATGTTGTACTTGTACACAAATAAATTCCCTTGCTTCAAGTGCGTGAACTTCTCATGCATCTCCTCCACGAAGCTCGCAGGAATATAATGAGCCCTAAAATCCGTGCAAAAATCATCCCACCTAATCACTCTGTCGCCTCCGGAATCCCTCAATTGTTTGCACCCTTCTGCTTCTTGCCCCTTGAGCTGGAAGGTCGCAAACTTGACGGAGTCCTCACGTCTGACATTACTGCACTCAAAGTGTTTGTTCATGTCACGAATCCAGTCATCCGCACCGAACTGCTGCTCATAAGAGGTGAAGGACTTTGGCTGATTTGCTAGAAATTGATTCAGGGTTGCAAACTGCTGACACCATTGTTGGAATTGCCCTGCTGGCCTTGAGTTCTTTCTTGCAACAGCTGGAGCAACATTTAAGTGTTTGCATTGGTCGCAGTTATCACAGCTTGACATGCCTCATGAGGAGGAGGCGGAGGGGGTGGTGGAGGGTTTGACTGCTCACCCTCATGACCCGGATTCTGGCGAGTTGGTGGAGCCATCCTGGAGACGGACAACAACATTACACAGGAGATGAAAATTTAAAGATGAAACTGAATCAATGGACAGAAATATCTAAACAAGAATTCTTAGCAATGCACTCGAACTAGAATTAGTAAGAATGCTTCCACAAAATTACTGTCGACAACATGTGATTCAAAAGCCACTTGCAATCTTCAAGTATGAGCTAGAATTGCTCCAAACAAATGTATATTTCCAACATACATCTGATGAAAGAATTCCTAAGTTACTAATGGAATTCCCACCTAAGAACTCCCAAAATTTTTGGTCATGCAATCGGGTCCATGGATACAAGGAGTAAAATTCATCAGTCAACCTCTAGCAATAACACTAACCCGTCCAGTGTATCACATCCATCAACACATAACCAAAAATCCGAAACTCATCTATCTCACACCCTCGAAAACACAATGATACTAAGTATGGCAGTACATCCGAACGCTCTCCACCAGTACTAGGGATGCCGGACTCCTCTCGCCACTACTAGTATTGAAGCAATTTCAAACATCCTCCGTCCTAAGATACTAAGAAATCTAAATGATAATGATGTGCTCAAGAATCACCTGGAGCTCAACTCCCTGGAAGAAATCAAGTCAGACAAGAGGCACCAAGACAGAACTCCGTCACATCGGTCTCATATAGATTCCAAAATATCCGTGTGATCCTAAAAAACTTTGAGCGAGAAAAGGAGTAGAATGAAAATTTCCTAAGCCGTGAACCTAACCAGAGCATGGAAGAGGAGAAAAAAGAAACCTACAATCTGATATAACTAAGACTCAAAATAGTTTTTCACTAGACTCAACTCGGCCAAGTTCGATCAACCGAAGGCTCCTACAGTCATAAGGCTCTGATTACCAACTTGTAACGTCCAAGATGCGGCTCTTTCCTTATTTGGGGGCAAGGCCTCAAAAGGGGAAAGGGCTCATCTAAGCATTTCGCAAGAACGGTAAACATTGCAATACATACAACAGGGATGAGTAATAATATTTGGCTTACACTCGCCACAATTTGAAGTACAAGATTCACACAAAATTTATTCAAATCATTCAGAAGGCACGGTCTAACTACGATAAATGACAAAAGCAATGTTCCCGCCTCGCTAGGCCCACGATCACGACCAAGGACCTCTAGTCATCGGGGTACGTCACATACAGCCGGCCACTGTCCTCGTCAAATTCCCACTTTAGCTGGGTATCCTCGAAAGCATCTGTATCTGCGGCACCTGTACCTGTGGGGTGGTTGTACTAATTTGTGAGACACAAGGACTCGGCAATGCCATGACCATGATATCGAATCTAACTAAGTTATTGGGTAAGGATGGGGTATGTGTTTGAGTTTGCAGCAACACCTAAGCATTTATGGTGGCTAACTTACGAAGAAAATAAAGTAATCTGAGTGGTCTACGCATAACGGTCGTGACTAAGCATAATCACTAAGTGATCGTGAACACCTACCTACGTCAGACATAACCCCGCCGTGTTCTCGATCAGAGAAGGAGCTCTCAAGGAAACAGTCATGGTTATGCACATAGTTGGCAGGTTTTAATTAAGTTAGTTCAAGTTATCTAGAACCGGATGTTAACAAAGTTTCCATGTTTGGCAGATAACCATGGGCACGGATTTTCGAAAGATTTAACCCTGCAGGGGTGCTCCAACTAGTCCATCACAAACTATCATAGGCTGCATAGAAAG
This sequence comes from Hordeum vulgare subsp. vulgare, assembly GCF_904849725.1. Taxonomy (NCBI): domain Eukaryota; kingdom Viridiplantae; phylum Streptophyta; class Magnoliopsida; order Poales; family Poaceae; genus Hordeum; species Hordeum vulgare. The sequence goes on along the minus strand of NC_058519.1, from coordinate 260,794,147 downwards.
CCTCGATCACGAAACTTGTGATCTAGTCGGATTCCTTAGTGGAAAACCTCAACTGCGCGATAACCCAACGCATCACGGGAATCCCAATGCACAAGATATATCGTTAAGGTAAGACAAGTACAGCAAGACCACCCGACGTGGTGATGACCCCGATAAGAGTCGCGTATCTCAGTGTCAGGACACGTCGGATAAGCACGAGTACGGTGGCGTGATAAAAATCACGCAAGTTGCCCTGTGTTGGCCCCGCACAGTGCTCTAGTTTGGACCAACACTCATGAGGAGCACTGGCCCGGGGGTTGATTAACTTTCCTCGGGGTAGCTATTCCCTATGCTTTAATTATTAAGTTGTTAGCAAATATAATACCAAAGTTGGGTCTTGCCAGACAAGTCTTGGCCTAAACCATTTACCAAGGGGTTCACCATAACAACCCCGAACGTGTTAGGAGCGCTCAGTTATGGAAGAAAATACAGGTAGCCTAAACTAAGGTGGCAAAAGCGGAACAAATCACCTAGCAAAAGGCCAGGCCTTCCGCATTTTTCCAAGTATATAGGTGCATTAATTAAATATCATTTCAAATAAGATGATAATCAATTTGCCTATGTTATCACATGGACTAGCTTGCACCTGCAACTAGCAATTCTATCAAGTGGTCGAACAAGCGCTAACTTAGCCAAAAAATATTTGCTAGGAGCTGAAGGGTTACAGGTTTCATGGAAATGTTTGGAGGCTTAATTATTAGGTGGTAGAAATTGGTGAATAACGATGGAAATGATTCAACTAGGCATAACAAAGCTAGAAACGGTGTTAAGGTCACGGTCATCTTTCCTGTGATATCTTCACACTTGAACTGCCCATGATCTTCTTGAACGTACTTAATGGAATCCTCGAGCTCGTTCTTAGCGCCAGTTGCTACCCAAGGAAATAAGCATCCAATAAACACCAGCAAGTGATAATGCAACAAACAATATGATTCATGTGTGGCACAAACTTCAAAGCATGCACAAAAACAGTCCTACAAAAATGACAAAATGCCACCTAATCACAAAATGGCACTTTTGCAAATTTCCTCAAAATTGAAATTCAATGCCACCATTGGATTCCTTGGGTTTTTCTACCCCAAAATCATATATCACACTCGTATATTTCTATGGAGAAAACTACCACAAAACAGAAATGAAACTACACTCTAAAACCTATTTGACTTATGGGTGAAATCACAAACATAAATGGAACCTGCTAGATTTAGTAAAATCCATATTTGGGCATATTCCACATATGGAATATCCACACACAAAAACAATAAAATAATAATACAATATAATGAATATGATAGGGGGTCCCACTAGTCATAGACACAAGGGACCCCTGAGTGCATGACATGTGTGCCCTGTGGCCCAGTGTGAAAGGATCGATATGGTTGACTAGAGGGGTGAATAGGCAACTACCAATTTTTAGATCTTCTTAACAAGTTAGAGAAAGCAACACAAAGGTTCTCTAAATTCACTACTAGGTGAGCAGCCTATATGATGCTAACTACCATGATAACTAGTGCAAGCAAGAAATACACAACAACAATAATATACACAAAGTAAAGGTAAGAGATAACCGCAAGTGGAACCGATAAAGACGAGGATGTGTTACCGAAGTTCCTTCCCTTTGACAGGAAGTACGTCTCTGTTGGAGTGGTGTGGAGGCACAATTATCCCCAATAAGCCACTAGGTCCACCGAATTCTCCTCACGCCCTGACACAATGCCAGGTGTCGTGATTCCACTATTGGTGCCCTTTAAAGCGGCAACTGGACCTTTACAAACAAGGTTGAGGCTATCTCCACACAATGCTCGGAGGCTCCCAACAAGACCACGGAGATTCACCACAATGTATATGGCTCCGAGGTGACCTCAACCGTCTAGGGTGCTCAAACACGCAAGAGTAACAAGATCCGCAAGGGATTAGTGGGGGAATCAAATATCTCTTGGTGGAAGTGTAGATCTTGGCCTTCTCAACCAATCCCTAGGAAATCAACAAGTTTGATTGGCTAGGGAGAGAGATCGGCCACTAATGAGCTTAGGAGCAACAATGGAATCTTGGAAAGTAAAAGGTAGGGTTCTTGGAGTGGAAGAACCCTTTATATAGTGAGGGAACACATCCAACCGTTAACCCCACTTACAACACTCGCAACACGGTACTACCGTTTACTACCGCTTGGTAGGGAGCGGTACTACCTCTTGCCCCAACGGTACTACCACTAGGCCTGGAGTGGTACTACCGCTTTGTAGGCACATAGCCACGGTAGTAAAAACACTACTACCAGACCACCACCGCTGGAAAAGTATTCGCAAAAAGTCCGACAAAGTACAACCGCTCAGAGAGAGAGGTACTACCGTCCGATGCGGTACTACCGCCCATCCGGAGCGTACTACCGCTGGACCATTTTGCACAGACAGGGAGAGAACGTGTGGGAGCTCCATTGCTGCAAGGAAAAGGTGGTGTAAAGAAAAAGTGTGCTTGTGTGTGTTGATTCCACCCAAACCTTTCCGACGCGACCCCCTCTTAATAGTACGACTTTCCTACGACTCAAAACCACCAAAGAGAACCGTAGAATCCATCATGCTTCAAAACCACCGAGGGGTGACGAATATTCTTGTGCCTTGTCATATAATATCTGAAATGCTCAATGCACACGATTAGTCCGCAGAGGTACTGTCATCAATCACCAAAATCACTTAGGACGAAATCCGCCCTAACAATCTCCCCCTTTTGGTGAATTGATGACAACACCGGATTTGCACAAAAGGGAACATAATGAAGACATATGCAAACCCAATGTCTATGAATTAGAGAATGGCTCCCCCTCGATGTGTGCATGATTAAAGTAGTGCTATGAATAGCAAGGCACACAATCCAAGGGAAAACACTCCCCTAGAAATCATAGACGGATACTCCTTGCAATGCCCTGATACAACGCTGAGTAAGGAAGGAAGGTATAGCATGTGAGCATAAAGATAAGAGCACAAGATAAATGAACTCATAGGCTAAGCATATAGAGAGATAATAGAGATAGTATAAGGATAGCATATGTCTCACACCATATGACTAAGAGTTTTCACGCACAAGATGAATTATCTGACAAGATAAAACCAGCCAAGTTCAGTAAAGAAAGACTCAGGAAATACGAAAACCAAAGCAAATCGCTACACTCTCTCCCCCTTTGGCATCAGGACACCAAAAAAGAAGAGAGGACGCGTACGACACAGGCGGTAGCTCAGGCATCAGACTCCTCATCAGATTCCTCCGTAGCCTCCGGATCAGTCTCCTCCTCAGCTTCCTCATCACACTCCTCCTGATCAGACTCAGCCCACTCGAAGTCTCTCGCCTGCATCTAATCAGCCTCTGGAGTGATGATCTCCTCAGATTCGCTCGAGAAGTGTACCTCAAGCTTCCTCATGATACGCTTATCCCTCTGACAGCTCTCCTTCTGGGCCACATGAGTCAGATACTGCCCCTTCACGTGCATGAAAAATAAGGTCCTCATCTGGTCCTTCAGCTTCTTGGCCCAAGATGGCTCAGCAGAAGAACAGGTATGTGTGGGAGGGCTTCACTCATCCTCCGCAGCAGCAGGCTCCTCCTCATTCTCCATGCGTTCAGCGGTACGTGAAATGGAGGTGTTGGCCCACTTGTTTTTCACGCAGCTTGATGGGCTCATGGCTGATACACCCAGTGGCAACAAGGAAGGGCACACGATGAAAAGATCAGACCACTATATCTTGATGAAGTAGTACAGGTAAGGCCCATAGATGGGAACCTTATGGTTGTATATTGTCATCTGAAGGTCGCAAAACATCACATTAGGCACATCGAGTGGGCCAGAATGCTTTGTACGTCCCTTCTCACACATAAGGAGCATGTCCACCAAATAATAATATACTTGGTCTTTGTTGCCAACCCGAGGGAACAGAGTGTTGCAAGTGTACCACCAGGGTTGGCATGAGGGCGCAAACCAACAGGTTTATGCAGCCCCTCATCACGGACATGCAGAAGCTTCATGAACTCAACCCAAGAGCCAGACATCTTTTCGCCATTAGTCATCCAGGTCATAGTACGATCCACATCAGAATGGAAGTGGACAATGACATAGAATTGTGCCACTATCTCTCGATCGAAGTCATAGTGAAAGATGATGAGGTCCTCAATACCCAGCTGATGTATCATATGCAGGGCCTCTCCAAAATATTCGCGATCCCTCTGGAGATGGTTAAGATCAATCCACTGCACCGAGACATAGTTTTTCTTCCGAGTCTGGACGACATCTTGATAGATCAGGCATTGCTGCTTGGACCACAACAGCTCACAACCCCTGAGCTAAGCCATCTCCGTGACATAAGGGTTGCACTTTCGGAGATTCACAAACTCTTTAAGAGGCATAATGTCATAGTCAATGTTGGCCTCCTTGTCCTTCGATGCAATCCGCTTTATATTGCACTTCGGGGGATTGGAACCTTCTGGGACGTTAGAGTTGCAGAACCTCTTGGACTGGGTGACAAGAACCGGGTTTGAGCGACTAGAGCCACCACCTGTAACACACAACACAAACATGCGAAAACGACAAACATAAGTCACGGCAAAGTCCAGAACACAGGAGAAAAATCAGATGGAACAAATTTAGATCATGCATACAAGGCACAACGGTAGTACCGCTCGTTGTTGTGGGGACCCCGACTTACGAGTCGAGTTCGCCGAATGAACATGCTTAGTGCTCCTAGAGATCAATGCTCACCGAAGACACAGAAACTGAATAACAAGAGTCTTACATCTATACATACCGTTTGATACAATAAATGACCATTGCGGTCAAGTCTTACATATATAGGGCGTTGATGGCCAACACAGCAAACCTGACCAATAGCGGAAATATTGGTCCTAAGCATGAACCCATGCCATCAGCCTTAACCTACAGGCATTCTGACTGGGAAGCGTCCTAGCTCGCAAGAACATCACCAAGTTACTCTTCACCATATCCTGTTCTCTCATACCTGGTCAATGAAATAATGAGTGGCAAGCCAATGAGTACTTTGAATGTACTCGCAAACAGCCCATGATATGGATAATGCAGTTCGTATGGTAACAAGTAATATGTAGTATTGCTGGATAGAAGCTTAACTGTAAGTAAACATGATGATAGATGGATGTGCAACATAAGCTAGATCGTATTTAGAAGAACATGTTACAGATATCAATATATCTGTCAAGGGCTGAACACTCCGGGTTCACCCGATATGCCAAGTCACCAAACTTGGTCATATCAACTCTTTCTCAGGTAACACCATTAAACACACACACGGTTACACAATCTTGGTTTATGCGGAAATGACTGGATGTAGTGTAAGCAGGATTACCCAACTGTCATTGACCGTGGATACGGCTATTCGAATAGTTTTACACTCTGCAGAGGTTGTATGTTGTACCCATGAGATCCGGGAAACTTCCATGTCATCCACGACTCGCGGTATATAACATACCCGAGGTAAGTACCCGATCAATGTTTTTCCCCTGGCAATACTAGACAACGAGGTCCACTCGATTGGTACCCAGCCCACATGATGTACGTCTTGCGAGCACCGACTCTAGATAGTATCATCCATGTGGTGACCAACGGTGTGCCCGTAACACGTAAAAACGGCATAGTCGTCCTATCTAGCACGACCCCGTCACAAGAGTGACCACACATCATTCCCGCCACTAGTAATGTGGCTCTTTGCTAGCACCGACCAGAGTAATCACCAAAGCCTCGTCCCATAAAGGGGCAACGTGGTCGCACATGTAAGGTTGGGACGGTCGACACATCATAAATCTATTACCATTTCCGAAACCACTCACACGAAAATACCCGGTGCACCACTTCTCTAAAAGTGGCCACCTATCTCATCATCACCCTCGGGCATTAGTGGCATCCGACGGGAGTTTTCATAAACCATTGATATTTACCATCAGCATGCTCATGCTTCTACTACACTTAGCTCTACTTGTCAAAATGATATTACCGTGACCCTCATAGGTGGTAGGATCATGCTCAGAATGCAAGTGCTCCGGAGGAGCCATCGGTAACATCATATCGATGATTTACCGATTACTTATGATCACATGCAACGGAAATATTTGTTCTACTTAGCATGCAATATAACATTTGTTCAACATGGTCAAAGGGCTGCTTGCCTTTGCTCACATAAGTTCTCGGGTTCTTCGAGGTCTTTCGTTCTAATGTCGAGTACTCCATCTACTCCGCCAACTACCATCGAAAACAACCACGGTAAGCCACACAACAAGCAGAAACGAAAGTGCTACATAAATAGGAGTTATATTTTTCTTGGACCTCCCTGGTCGTAAGAAAAATACCTAAAGCTTGCTATAGGAGGTTTGGACCATCAGGGTTTTTGAATGGATGAAAGGAGGAATAGGTGGTCCTTGAAGAAGCCTATAAAAATATTTTGATAAAAATGAGTGGAGGCACTCATTTAACAGATCATGAATTTAGAAACATTTATGAAGTTGTTTCACTGGATTCAGAGTTGAAATGAATATTCTAGGAATTTTTTAACATGGAATAAATAGAAAAAGGGAGCTATTTATTTAATGCAATAGAAGCACGCCAGATAAAAATGTTGACTAATGCTTCAAAAATATGGCATGATATTAGAAGACTCTAGAATTTGGAATTACTCCATTTGGAGTTGATTTGAATGCTATAGGAATTAGTCCATTTTAATCATAAGTGGGACAAGAGGGGTAAAAATGGTGATCCAAGGGTAAAAATGAGAATAGTTACATGGAGTCTCTCTCCAATAATTGACAAGAGGCCATGGAAAAGCTACTGGAGGTAAAATGTAAGTATATAGAGTTGTGGTAGAAATTTGAGATCAAGGGTAAAAGTGGAAGGGGCCAAATGAGCAAATTTGGTGAATGCACACAAGGTATTTGATGGGTGTCAGGGCAACCAGATGGACTTCAATTGATATGAATTTAACATGATCAAATAATAGATGAAAATAAGCTTGGACACCAAATTTGGGATTTGGTGGATAAGGTTTCCAAAGTAGAATTGGGAAACCCATGAAATGGGCATAAATGGCTTTCTACTTTCAAAACTATTCAAATCAATTCCCACAAATCCAATATTTGGTGTGGGACATTATTTGAGCATTAAATCATGCCCAAAAAGTTTGGGGTCAATTATAGAAACTTTATAATGTAAAGTTTGCCAAAGTCAGAAATCAACAGAGAGGGTTTTGAGGGGCTTGGGAAAAGTTCTTCTATTATCCATGATGCACCACTTGGTGTGGATGCATTATTGGAGTATTAGAACATGTCTACCAAATTTAAGCACAATTGGAGATACTTGACAATGTAGAGTTGCTCAAATTTGGATCTTGACCCAGAGGGTTTTAGAATAATTAGGGGAATAAAATCAACTTGGATTGACATGAAACTTGGCAAGATCATCACATATATCATAGGTGACATGCTGGAATTTTACACGAATTAATTGTTAATATTTCTTATGGAAATACTCCAAAAGCTTGAAATAGGCAGGATGGGTTTTGAAGGGGTTTGCCCAATATTTTGAACATGACCATGTTTTGAAACTCATACATATGGAATATATATGTCGACCGAGTTTCCCTAAATTTTATAAAATATTTTGAAAGCAATAAAAATAACTTTCCTTCATAAGAGACCATTTATGGCTTCACAGGAAGGCATTTAAATGAAATAGTAAAATACATTTTAAAATAATAATATTGTGGTTTTGGGAAGACATTTTGATAATGGGTTTTAAATAAAATAATTGGTGAAAAATAAATTCCCTAATTTGAGGACTTTTAGTACAAATCGCCCGTGAGGGGTTTTGAAAGCTTAATTGAGATAAATGCTTTTTGGTGAAAATAATATTTGGTAAAAATAGTTTCTTGTCCTAAACACATGGCATGATCATTGGGCATGAGTTTTGGGATAAGGAGGTGAGTCTGGAGAGTAACAGGAATTATTGAGAATCAAACACAAGCATACAAGCAAGCAAGCAAACAACAGTCACTTCAAGCATCACAAGCATTAAGAAATTTTTTGAATTGGTCCTAATTTTTGGGAAAAGTCAAATCAGTCAGGAGAGTTAAAAACAGGGTGTTATAGGTTAGGTGCTGGAGGGATACAAAATCTTGAGTAGGAGGTAGTCTTCATGTCCACATGTTGCTTCTATGGGTCTTGAGGTGCTTGGAGATACAACTTTGAATGCTCTACACATCCTTTCCTGACCGTGAGCGGGTTCTGGCAATAAGTTAGGCTTGATCGAGGGTCGAGGTCTTGGTGAACTAAGCCCGTGCAAGGTTCTGGCTTGCAAGTGCATTCCAAAGTCGGAGTACGAGGAAAGATAATGTGTCTGGGTTCTGGTCCTGGGCTGCTTATGGCGGGTAGTGACATCTAGATATCTCATGTTAGAATGTATGGTAAAGGTCTTCACGTAGCTCCCTACTGACAGGGAAGCCCTTGACTCCCTTAAGGCAGGCAACTATTGTCGCAAGTGGTCTTCATCCTCGAGGGTGTTGAAGTGGTCTTTGAAGGCTTCTCCTGAAGGGACTGGGTCGGATCTCTCCCATGAGTCTAAGCTCGGAGACTCAGTGTTCAGAACAGCTCCTACCATCTCAGAGGGTTTGCGAGGGGTTCTGGATGAGCTGGCTACCCAAGAGTATAGGCCAGTCATCCACTCCCAAGCTCTGCGGCTCCGCAAGCGGGTGAATCACCTTTAGCAGGTTTTCACCATGATCCAATTAGGACTCTCGTCCTTGATTTGGACCAGGAAGAGGCTCTCTGATTTCCCTTGTTGTCCAAAGGCCTCATCGTCTCGAATCGTCGAGGCTTGTTGACATCGTTGATGTAGTCGGTGCAGGATCGGTGGTTGCCTTCTTCTTCTTCTTCTTCATTGTTGTGTTTTCCCAACCATGGCGGTTATTCATCTTGTCTTGGGTAGGATAGACTTTTGATGTCTTGAGGTTGCTTCTAGAAGCCTACCTTCTCGAGATAACACTCTACCCTCGAGAGGCATAGCGATCGGCGTTCCCGGGGCTCATCAAAATATGACTAAGGTGTTCTTCCTCTTATTGTGTCATCCATGAGGATGACAACATATTTTCCCCAAGCATGACATAAGCACAGTGCTCATGAGATAGGTGAGGAGAACGGGGGCTTGCTATGGGTGGCGCTGGCCGAGGGGTTTGTGGTCCAACATGACCTGGTCCTTCATGCCCATGTTCGTCATAGACACGATGGGTGGTGGTCGTGCGGAGTACTGGCCATATACCAACGACTTAGAGTTGTTTTCTATGGTCGTAATCCGACCACCTTATGGCTGGGTGAAGCTTTAGGGTCTCAAGGAACTTAGGACTTGGGTTAACAGTTATCATCTTATCTCTAAGCACATTCCTTAGATGCAAATAGTCTGACCTCTAACTCGGGACGACATCACCCTATCTCATCAAAGATACCATCTCACATGGGTCAACTCCATACCACTCATGCTAGTCAACACGAGGGTTGAGGAAAGAACTAAACCCAAACACTACAAGTATGGTGTAGCTATGATGCACATGCATTCCTATGCAAGAACCTTGGGGAGGCATACAAGCTCCTAAGCTTGAATTTAAGACACCACAAATCCAAATGTCCCGCCAGATCATCCAATGGACAGGGTACTACATTTCTATATTAAGGAAGCACATAGTATACCTATCCAAGATCTTGCTTCCTTTCTACGAATCCGATCAAGTGGTCCATCAATCCGGTCGATCATCACTGGACTCATCACTCCTTCAAATCCAATATCGTTGGGGTTCTACAGGATCACTTAGAGTCTTGATAATTCACATATTATTGCCAGAACTGCATCGTAGTGTATCCTCCAACTTCCAATATCATGGCCAACTATTCTCCAAGGCCATGCTTATACAGGTTCGTAAGTTATTTCTACAACTCCAATTACTTCTACCCGTTGTCCACCGAGAATCATGGTATCATGATCGAGATCATCGGGCTAAATCCAATTTACGCCGAACCATATGGTCTCTGTCATCATCGATACTCTATTAAGACTGCCTATTTCAATCCAAAACTCAAGCCCAATAAGAACTCTTACTCGATACTCCAAGTCATTACGGTAAAATCATCAAACCATGTCATCTACTTGATAAAGTCAATTGTACCACGAAGAATTATCGTACGTGATCATAATCATCCTACTGAATCCAATCTTACTCCAGGAATATATAGGTTGTGCTACTATATCAACATTGTTCCAGCAAATTTACCTACCATTATAAGGGTCTTACGATCCACCAGGATAGTCTAGCTATATCCTCAAGATACATATCATCACAACAATCCATAGTCTAATATTCTTATATCCGAGAACGGTCCTACTTATGGCATTAGGGTTATGGTGCTAGCTTAAGAATGAAGGATGCTCGCCCACCGTGATCACTCGTTCCATAAAGAACCTGGTGCTAAGCGGGGGTTTTATCGGGGCTCGATGGGCGTTTTGGCAAAGCCGTGTGTTAGACACGTGACCCGAAATTTGAGCCGGAAGGCTTGTGGAGGTTAGGATGGGCTAGGAAGGGTTTCCAATCTTGATGGAAAGCATAACTCCTACGGTTTGCGTGTGGTTAAGCATGGTATAGTTAGTGTCTTAAGTGTCAGTTGTCCGTCGAAGTGGATCCCTAGTGCATCTTGTCTTGCTGGTCTCTAGTTGTCGAGAAGGGTGAGAGAGAGGGATAGAGAGAGAGCAGCACAGAGGAGAGTGCCTAAGGGGTGCTATAGTGCAAGAGCAATCAAACAAGTGTTGGAAAGTCAACTCACACATCAAGATAAGACGGGTGATATAACCGCGTGCTTGTTGCCTAGAGAAAAAGCCTGACTTATATCAAGGGACAAACAACAAAAACAAACAACACACAACATGGTTCCATTTGAACCATTTCACGGACTCGACTTCGCATAGGGAATTCATGACTCATCCTACCCTAGGGGTTCTCGGACTTGACAGTCGTGCTTGCTTCGTGCTCCGGACAGGAGTCCGCTCAATCTTCTCGGTCTTCTTACGGTGTTGCCATGCATCTTGTTGTTGATTGCTGAAACGATTCGGGGTGAGCTGAAAAGAGTTCGTGATGACTTCTCGTCTGGTGAGTTGCCGACGAAGGTGGTTCCTCATGGCTGTCGTTGACAGGATCTTCTGTTGTCTTCGTAATCTTGTCATTGTCTTCTTTCCTTCCAAGGCGTCGAGAGTTCCACGTGGACAACCGTTATGCGATGACATGAGCAAGGCATGATAGAGTTCCGACCCGTCAGTCACATTGATCGCAATATCGACACCTAGAGCGGGCGATGAAGAGAACTGTTTTCCTGCTCACTAAGCTGAGGCGGACCATATGGCGAGGTTCTCACCCACTGGTGATGGCCGACAAAACATTGATAATGAGAGGTTGATTTATCCACTATGCATATCATGGTCTCGCATATCTTATGTACTGGTCATCATAGGTAAGGTTGCATCACTCTGGGACAGTGTGGAGGGTGTCGCCATCTTCTAGGTCTCGATGTCCTCATTCCTTATGGAGGTACTTCTGTTGGTGTCGTATGGTCGTAGCATTGTCATCCTTGTCTTCCATGTATGTGGGTGATTGCTTGGAAATGTTGCTTTCTTCCAAGTTGCCCACGAGGATTTTAAGTAATCCGGTGGTCACATGGCATAAGGGTGCTAGCGACCATTTGCAAGTTTTGAAAAAGGAGATGAGAAGTGTCAGAGAATAGGGGTGGAAATCGCAAGGTAAACCTTGCTTCCTTTGAAGATTTAGGAGAGGTGACAGATATATAGGTTTTGGAAGTACTTTTAAATGGTCTAGAAAATAGCTTTGTCCTAACTAACATCTGTGCTAACTCAGGGCTTCCTACAGTCAGGATGGCTCTGATACCAGCTCTGTGGGGACCTCGACTTAAGAGTCGAGCCGAATGAACATGCTCAGTGATACCAGAGATCAATGCTCACAGAACACACAGAAACTGAATAACAAGAGTCTTACATCCATACATACCATTTGAATCAGTAAATGACTATTGCGGTCAAGTCTTACATATATAGGGCCTTGAGGGCCAACACAGAAAACCTGATCGATAGCGGAAATATTGGTCCCATGCGTGAACCCATGCTATCAGGCTTAACCTACAGGCATTCTGACTGGGAAGCATCCTAGCTCGCAAGAACGTCACCAAGTTACTCTTCACCATATCATGTTCTCTAATACCTGGTCAATGAAATAACCAATGGCAAGCCAATGAGTACTTTGAATGTACTCGCAAACAACAAATGATATGGATAATGCAGTTGGTATGGTAACAAGTAATATGTAGTATTGGCGGATAGCATCTTAACTATAAATAAACTTGAACATAGATGGATGTGCAACATAAGCTAGAGGGTATTTAGAAGAACAGGTTACACATATCAATATATCCGTCAAGGGCTGAACATTTCGGGTTCACCCGATATGCCAAGTCACCAAACTTGGACATATCAACTCTTTCTCAAATAACACCATTAAACACACACACACTTACACACTCTTGGTTTATGCAGAAATGATTGGACGTAGTTTAAGGAGGATTACCCAACAATCCTTGACCATGGACACGGCTATTCGAATAGTTTTACACTCTGCAGAGGTTGTACGTTGTACTCACGAGATACGGGAAACTTCTGTGCGATCCACAACTCGTGGTATATAACATACCCGATGTAAGTACCCCATCAATGCCTTTCCCCTGACAATACTAGACAAAGAGGTCCACTCGGTTGGTACCCATCCCACATGATGTATGTCTTACGAGCACCAACTTGGGACAGTATCATCCATGCGGGGACCAACGGTGTGCCCGAAACACGTATAAATGACATAGTCATCCTACCTGGCACGACCCCGTCACGAGACTGACCACACATCACTCCCGCCACTAGTAATGTGGCTCTTTGCTAGCACCAACCAGAGTAATCAACAAAGCCCCGTCCCATAAAGGGGCAACATGGTCGCACATGTAACATTGGGACGGTCGACACATCATAAATCTATTCCCATTTCCGAAACCACTCACACTAAAATACCCGGTGCACCACTTCTCCAAAAGTGGCCACCTATCTCATCATCATCCTCGGGTATTAGTTGCACCCGATGGGAGTTTTCATAAACCTTTGATATTTACCATCATCATGCTCATGCTTCTACTACGCTTAGCTCTACTTGTCAACATGATATTAGCATGACCCTCATAGGTGCTAGGATAATGCTCAAAATGCAAGAGGTCTCGAGGAGCCATCGGTAATATCATATCGATGATTTACCGATTACTTATGATCACATGCAACGGAAATATTTGTTCTACTTAGTATGCAATATAACATTTGTTCAACATGGTCAAAGGGCTGCTTGCCTTTGCTCACATAAGTTCTCGGGGTCTTCAAGGTCTTCCGGTCCAAGTCCGAGTACTCCGTCTACTTCGCCAACTATCGTCAGAAACGACCACGGTAAGCCACACAGCAAGCAGAAATAAAAGTGCTACATAAATAGGAGTTATATTTTTCTTGGACCTCTCTGGTCATAATAAAAATAGCTGAAGCTTGCTATAGGAGGTTTGGACCATTAGGGATTTTTGAATGGATGAAAGGAGGAATAGGTGGTACTTGAAGAAGCCTATAGAAAATATTATGATAAAAATGAGTGGAGGCAATCATTTCACATATCATGAATTTAGAAACATTTAGGAAGTTGTTTCACTGGATTCGTAGTTGAAATGAATATTCTAGGGATTTTATAACATGGAATAAATAGCAAAAGGGAGCTATTTATTTAATGCAACAGAAGCATGCCAGATAAAAATGTTGACTAATGCTTCAAAAATAGGGCATGATATTAGAAGACTCTGGAATTTGGAATTACTCCACTTGGAGTTGATTTGAATGCTATAGGAATTTACAAAGTGGGGCTTAAAATATCCAGATTTGGATTTAGATAAAAACACCACATAAAGTTCCTCTAGAAAAATGTGTCGTGCACATATTTGGATGGATCTTGAATTTAGGAACCTGTAGAAATTTGAATCATCAGATTTGGAGCAAGAATGAATTTACTAAGGATTTTACAAGTTTCAGATAAAATTAAAAGGTGGAAATTGAGGGGGGGTTACCCTGCGCTCTTGGCGTTAGATAGTCCTTCGGGCCGGTCCAGCCACTTGCATGCGCTAGCAGCGCCAACAGCGAAGGCGCCCAGGCGAAAATACGACTACGAAAGGGGGAGGTGCAACGCGCCAAACGCGCCTCCACTTAACCTGACCGACGGGCCCGGTCGACGGCCTAGAGGCTCACCAGTGGGGTCACCGGCCCCACTTGCAAGCCCTTCTTCCTCCTCGCGTGCTCCCACGTGCCCCGATAGAGGAGGGGAGGCCCGACGGACCGGCGGCGCTTCATGGCGGCTCAGACCGCCCCCGGCAAGGCCTCGGCCACCGGAGCGCTCGGGGAAGAGCCCCGCACCCAACCAGGGGTCTCCCCCATAGAGGAGCGCTGGAAAAAGGGGCCCCTGGCCGCGGTGAAGGCTGACGATGGCGGCCCTCGGGATGGCGCCACGGCCACCAGAAGAAGGAGGAGAGGGGAGGGAGGACGCGGCGGAGGATGGGGTGTCCCTGGAGAGGGAGAAGGAGGCCGGGGAGAGGCTGTAGTGGTCCAATTTAAGAGGAGACCGGCGGGAGCGCATTCGTCCACGGGGCAGAAATGGGGCACGGGAGAAAAAATCGGGGCGTTTGGAGGTTTGAAGGAGGTAGAGGGACCTAGGAGGGGAAGTAGGGACTCGAGGAGGCTCTAAGTGGGGGAGCAGGAGCCGATAAGGATCTCGGAGCTCTCTGGTGCTCTCAGGGCATGGCGGCCACGCGTTCCTGAGCCACCATGGAGTCTTGATAACGTCGTGGAGGGGGTCAAAGGTGGAGGAGGGGATGCTCTAGCGCGCTGGGGCACACTACAGCTGCAGGGCATGAGCTGTAAGACAAAGAAATGGTGCAGAGCACCATTACTGCATGTTGCTAGCGTGGTCACCATGGCCACGCGTGTCCAAAGTGCCCTTATGACCCGTCAAAGGTGTCTTTAGCTGAGGGCACGCATGCAGGAAGATGACTCTGGAGTTTGGTTTCATATGGGGCTGATTTGAATTGGTTTTGGCTGCGGGTAAGATTCCTGAAGGAAACTTGGGGCTGGCAAAGGTGATTTTCACAGGGGGAAACTTGGAGAAAATCATTGTCTGGCATTATTAGCTATGCAAGGACTACAACACTGCCAAGTTTGAGCTCAAGCAAATGAGGGTAGCTAGCACTTGCTGTACAAAGCTACAATTCAGCCAGAAATCAACTTGTAGATGTGTTGCTCATTTTTCCTACATGAGCATGCCATCTCTTGGTTTGAAATGATGCATTGACATATTAGAGATGCCTTGGAAGAATGTGGGGACTTTGTCTTAAGCATAAGTGGGACAAGAGGGGTAAAAATGGTGATCCAAGGGTAAAAATTAAAATATTTACATGGAGTCTCTCTCCAATAATTGACCAGAGGCCATGGAAAAGCTATTGGAGGTAAAATGTAACTATATAGAGTTGTCGTAGAAATTTGAGATCAAGGGTAAAAGTGGAAGTGGTCAAAGGAGCCCATTTGGTGAGTGCACACAAGGTGTTTGATGGGTGTCAGGGCAAGCAGATGGACTTCAATTGATATGAAACTTAACAGGATCAAATAATAGAAGAAAATAAGCTTGGACACCAAATTTGGGATTTGGTGCAGAAGGTTACCAATGTAGACTTGGAAAACCCATGAAATGGGTAGAAATGGCTTTCTGCTTACAAAACTATTCAAATCAATTGCTACAAATCCAATATTTGGTGTGGGGCATTATTTGAGCAATAAATCATGCCCAAAAAGTTTGGGGTCAATTAGAGAAACTTTATAATGTAAAGTTTCCCAAAGTCACAAATCAACAAGTTCTTCTATTCTCCATGATGCACCACTTGGTGTGGATACATTATTGGAGTATTAGAACATGTCTACCAAATTTGAGCTCAATTGGAGATACATGACAATGTAGAGTTGCTCAAATTTGGATCTGGGCATAGAGGGTTTTAAAATAATTAGAGAAATCAAATCAACTTAGATTGAGATGAAACTTGGTAAGATCATCACATATATCATAGGTGACATGCTGGAATTTTACAGGAATTAATTGAGAATATTTCTAATATTTCTTATAGAAATATCCCAAAACCTTGAAATAGGCAGGAAGGGTTTTGAAGGGGTTTGCCCAATATTTTGAACATGACCATGTGTTGAAACTCATACATATGGAATATATATGTCCACTTAGTTTCCCTAAATTTATTAAATATTTTGAAAGTAATAAAAATAACTTTTCTTCATAAGAAACCATTTCTGGCCACACAGGAAGGCATTTAAATAAAATAGTAAAATATCTTTTAAAATAATAATATTGTGGTTTTGGGAAGCCATTTTGATAATGGGTTTTAAGTAAAATAATTGTTGTAAAATAAATTCCCTAGTTTGAGGACTTATAGTACAAATCCCACCTTAGGGGTTTTGAAAGCTTAATTGATAGAAATGCTTTTTGGTGAAAATAATATTTGGTAAAAATAGTTTCTGGTCCTAAACACATGGCATGATCATTAGGCACGAGTTTAGGGATAAGGAGGTGAGTCTGGAGAGTAACAAGAATTATTGTGAACCAAACACAAGCAATCAAGCAAACAAGAGTCACTTGAAGCATCACAAACATTCGCAAAAAAATTAATTGGTCCTAATTTTTGGGAAAAGTAAAATCTGTCAGGAGAGTTGAAAACAGGTTGTTACAGTTGTAGAGCGGTACAACCGCCCCACGAGTGGTAGTACCGCCCCACGAGCGGTAGTACCGCGTGGTTACAGATCTCACAGAGCAGAATACAGATCTAACAACGGTGCTACATATTTAATACAACCGGAGACCCAAACTATGCATCATTTATTCAACTAAACACAATGGAACACTCCCAAGAGCTCTCCTCCCATCCATGTAAGAGACAAAATCATGCCATAACAATGGAGGCAATACACCAAGCCCCTAACCCTAGAACCAAGAAAACCAAATCAAGAGAAGGAGGATAGGGGCAGTACCGGGATCCATGGCACAAGGAGGAGGAAGGGAGTAATCCCTTCAACGGGTACGGAAGGGGAAGGGTTTGGGAGGGAGATCTCCTTCGTTGAGATTTGAGAGAAAGAGAGAGAGCTCCTCGGGAGAGGAAAAAGATGGGGCAGAAAAACTGCCTCCTCTCCTTAAATACCCCCTAGGGCATGGGCAGGGTGGTAGTACCGCATCGGCCATCGCGGTAGTACCGCTTGCGTCGGTAGTACCATTCCCCCTGAGGCGGTACAAACACTGAAGGCGGTAGTACCGCTGTCAGAGCGGTAGTACGGCTCCTGATAGCGGTAGTATCGCTGACAGAGCGGTAGTACCGTGCCAGAAAAATACAGAAAAATTCCAGAAATTGCCAAAACTGCGAGAAATCACTATGGACACATACCAGACAATATTAGAATAGAAACTCAAACAAAATATACTTGCTGGTATTGTCATAACCCTCTTTTGCAGGAAGGGGCGGTGGCCGGAGCCACCTATGTTTGAGACAAATGGTATGACACCGAGAAGAATTATCCTTGGGTTCATGACCAAAGCTCATCTTTTAAGCATAAGTGACATCAATAATGGCTAATGTGAAAGCCTTGATCGATTTATGCATAATGGGGGGAGGGAAAGTTCATTGGTTGAACAACACTCCCCTATGTCCATGCCTACACCTAGAGCAAGATATAATGCACAGTGAGGTGCAGAGTGCCTAGTTTCAATCCGCATTACTTGAATCAATGATATTTAGCTCATGCCTTAACTCTCGGAACCTTGCTTCATCTAGGGGCTTAGTGAATTTATCTGCAAGTTTCTCTTGAGTGTTGATGAATTTGACCTCAATATCTCCATGCTTGATATGCTCGCGGATGAAGTGATGACGAATATCAATATGCTTGGTTTTGCTATGTTGCACCGGATTGAGGGAAATCTTGATAGCACTTTGATTGTCACATAGAAGAGGCACTTTGTCACAAGTGACACCGTAATCCTTTAAAGTTTGCCTCATGCATAGTAACTGTGCACAACAACTTGCAGATGCAACATACTCAGGCTCGGTGGAAGACAGTGAGATACATTTTTGCTTCTTTGAAGACCAACTTGCCAGCGAATGACCAATAAATTGACATCCTCCAGACGTTGACTTCCTCACCACACAGTCTCCTGCCCAATCTGAGTCAGAATAGCCAACTAGATTGAAACTTGCTCCTTTGGGATACGATAGGCCAAAGTTTGGGGTATGAGCCAAATATCGAAAGATTCGTTTAACAGCCGCAAAGTGGCTTTATTTTGGTGCAGATTGAAACCGTGCACAAATCCCTACACTCAACATGATATCCGGTTTAGATACACAAAGGTAAAAAGGGATCCAATCATGGAGCAATATACCTTTTGATCCACTGCTTTACCATCGGGATCATTGTCAAGCTTGCATTTGGTTGGCATGGGAAATTTGACCGGCTTGATGTCCTCTAGCTCGAACCTCTTGAGCATGTCTTCGGTGTACTTGGCTTGTTTGATGAAGGTTCCTTCTAAGCCTTGTTTAATCTCGAATCTAAGGAAGAACTTCAGCTCACCCATCATTGACATCTCCAATTTCTCGGTCATTAGTGCAGCAAATTCTTCATTGAAAGATTCGTTAGGGGAACAAAAAATGATATCATCAACATATAGTTGGCATATGAACAAATCCCCTTTGACCTTTTTGGTAAAAAGGGTGGGATCGATCTTCCCAATTTCAAACCCACGATCTTGCAACAACTCGGTAAGGTACTCATACCACGCATGTGGGGCTTGTTTAAGGCCATAGAGGGCCTTGTTGAGTTTGTATACATGATTGGGGACCTTGGGATGTTCGAACCCCAAGGGTTGTTTGACATATACCAACTCATTTAAGGGACCATTAAGAAATGTACTCTTCACATCCATTTGTTGTAATTTGAAATCATGATGAGAGGCAAATGCAAGCAGCATGTGAATAGATTCAAGACGAGCAACGGGGTCAAAGGTTTCACCATAGTCGATACACTCGACTTGGGAGTAGCCTTCAGCCAGCAGTCTTGCCTTGTTTCGAACCACAATCCCATTGACGTCCTTCTTGTTTTTGAAGATCCATTTGGTCCCAATGACATTATGTTCCTCCTTTGGTCTTGGCACTAATTTCCAAACTTGATTGCGCGCGAAGTTGTTCAGTTCTTCATGCATGACCATAAGCCAATCGTCTTCATCGAGCGCTTCCTGTAACTGTGGATGCTCACAGTAATTTGAAATTTGTTGACGAGTGGATTCTCCCGTTTTTAAGCTTCCAAGCACATTCTTCATAAGGTGTGATTTGACCCTTAGCTTGGATGCTATCTTGGCTGCGCGACGCTCCACGAGCTCCGCGCTAGTTAATTGAGGAGCATCAACTTGATCACGTTGTTTGGCCTTGTCATTGGTTTTTGATCCTGCCTTGGCACCGCGACCCCTTTTAGGTGCCGCAGTAGGAAATTGAGGAGCAACCACCTGATCAACTTGATTTTTGTCATGAGCAAGCTCACTGGTTTGTTCTTTATCTTGTGGCTGCTCTTGATCTTGATCTTGTGGCTGCACTTGATCTTGATGTTGAGCAGATTCGGAACCTTGTGTTAGAACTTGGACATCATTTGGTGAATCACCATATTTGTGTGGTTGATCTCGTCCTTGTCCATGTTCATCTGGTTGAAGGTCTTCACTTTGTTCATCGGAAGCATGTGGGGCTAGGGAGGGTGATGGCTCCACTTGAGTAGAGCATTGTCCTTCTCCTTCAGCCACAAGGGGTTCCTCAATGGGGAGTATTTGACCAATCCCCATTCTTCTTATGGCTTGGGGAGGAATTTCATCACCTACATCACAAAGACCACTTTGCTCCACTTGGGAGCCATTATTTTCATCAAACTCCACGTTACACGTCTCCTCAATGAGTCTGGTGGACTTGTTGAGGACATGGTAAGCATGAGAGTTTGTAGCATAACCAACAAATATGCCCTCTTGAGCTCTAGAATAAAATTTAGCTAAACGCGTGCCTTTCTTGATAATGAAACACTTACACCCTAATACCCTGAAGTACTTGAGGTTGGGCTTGTTTCTGGTGAGGATCTGATATGGAGTCTTGTTCAAGCCTTTGTGGATATAGTGCCGACTGGATGCATGACATGTTGCGTTGATGGCTTCGGCCCAAAAGTTGTACGGAAATTTGAATTCCGCCATCATTTTTCTTGCCGTGTCCATCAACGTCCGGTTCTTCCTCTATGCCACACCATTTTGTTGAGGGGTGTATGGTGTTGAATATTGATGCTTGATCCCCCCATCACTAAGAAACTCATCCAGGGTGTAGTTCTTGAACTCGGTGCCGTTGTCACTTCTAATCATCAAAATCTTTGCTTCATGTTGACGTTGAGCTTCATTAGCAAAGTTGAAGACGATCTGTTGAGTCTCACTCTTCCTCTTGAAGAAATATACCAAAGTGTATCTTGAGTAATCATAAACAATCACCAAGCAGTACTTTCTGCCCCCAAGACAATCAAAAGATGGAGGACGAAAGAAATCCATATGAAGGAGCTCTAAGGGCCTCTTGGTGTAAATGAGAGTCGTGGGACGATGAGCAGTCTCATGAATCTTCCCTTCAATACAAGCACTGCAAGCACGATCTGTGGGAAAACTCACATTTGTTTGTCCATGAACATGGTCCCCTTTGAGAAGACTTTGCAAAGATCTCATATTGACATGGGCTAGTCGGCGATGCCAAAACCAGCCCACATCAACTTTAGCCATTAGACAAGTCGCAGTCTTAGTGGGTCGGTGTGAAAAGTTCACCACATAGAGACCATTTTCGACATATCCAACATAGGCTACTTTAAGAGTCTTGCTCCACAAAAGGGCCACGATATCAAGATTAAAGAATGTGGCAAAGCCCATAATTGCAAGTTGACGAACAGAAAGTAAATTGTAAGCAAGGGACTCAAGAAGCATGACCTGCTCAATAGATAAATCTTGACAGATGACCACCTTACCAAATCCCAGTACCTTAGACGTTGAAGCATCAGCAAATTGTACATGGGTGGGCATAGTTTGGGTAGGATGCACGTCCACCACCAAGTCCTTGCTTCCGGTCATATGATTTGTTGCTCCACTATCGAGCAACCATGACACCCCACCGGAAGCAAACTCCTGCAATAGATCATGGCTTGGTTTTAGGTACCCATTCTTGAATGGGTCCTTTGATGTTAGAAACAAGGGTCTTAGGAACCCAAATAGCCGATTCAATGGACTCATAATAAGAACCAAGAAATCTGGCATAGACATGCCCATCACCAGCATGGCATAAAACATAAGAAGGATTAAATTTGTCGGCTGTGTTGGTAGGGATGGTTTTTCCCTTCTTGGGATTACCATCCCCTACCTTGTTCTTGTTCTCCTTCTAAGTCGCCTCACCCTCTTTGACAAAAATGTCCTTGAGAGTAAGCGATCGCTTGTTCCTGTTCTTCCTTTTTCTTTTCGACTTGGATGTAAGTACAAGTCCCTCCTTTCCTACAACTTCCTTTTGATTACTCAAAAGGTCGTTTAGGTTCTTCTCGCATTGGATGCATGACACAAGGCCCTTCTCAAGTTGATCCTTCAACTTAGAATTTTCCTCCACAAGATGTACATGGTCACAACAAGGGTTAGTTGCACAAGCATTATCAATTAAAACAAAAGGAGGACAGGTAGAGATCTCTCTAGTAAGCTTTGCTTGGAGTTGATCATGAGACTCCTTCAGTGAGAAATGTGCACCTTTCAAGACCTTGTGGGCCTTGTCAAGTGTATCAAAATATCCCTTGAGTCTTTCATGGACAACCCCAAGTGAAGCCTTTTCAGACTTAAGCACATGGGTAAGGACAATTGCGTGATCTAGCTCTTTTTGTAATTTAGCACAATCATCATTGTGTGATTCCTCAATAGCCAAACAAAGACTGCGCTCTTCTTCTAGAGCAATAGATAATTCAGGAATCTTATCGGCATAGTCACGACTATGTCCTTGCATCTCGGAGATAGTCTCCTCATAAGACTCAATGAGGTCATTAGCCTCACCCAGTTGTTCCAAAAGAGCAACAAAATGCTTCTTGGATTCTCCTTTGATTTTACACAGAAATTTGTCAAAATCATGCTCATTAAGTTCCACAGCATCACTATCATCAAAATAGTTTAACAATGAAGGAGAAGTAGTGATGGTGGTCTTAATGTTCGGTGTTACCTGATCGATACCTTTGGCCATAAGGCACTTGGCGATGTGGTTGTCGTTGGGGGCGCCGAAGAGAGACACCTTGGGAGAGTAGGTGGCAATGGCTACAGTAGTCGTTGCAACCGTATCATCATCGTCATCATCAGAGGTGTACTCTTCAAGTGCCACCATAGCTTTTGGATGGGGTTTCTTGACAAAGTTGTTCTTTTTTGGGAAAAACTTGGCTTTGTCTTTGCGAATGAGATTTCCACCGTTGTCGTCCCTCTTCTCATAAGGACAATCTGTCACAAAGTGACTCACATTGCCGCAGTTATAGCATGTCCTCGCACGCTGCTTGGTCTTGGACCCACTCGAGTTATTCTTGGAGAAGTTGGGCCTTGAATTTCTCTTGTTGCCCCAGAATTTCCTTGACGCAGGAGCCATGTGCTCGTGATAAGCATACTTAGTGTCTTCAGGGAAGCCATCCTCTTCCTCTTCCTTTTCTTCATCAGAAACAACCTTGGCTTTTAAGGCAAGGTTGGGTGAAGCTGTCTTTGACCGAATGCGAGCAAGAGCATTATCAACATTCTTATTCATGATACCCATTGCAATGAATTCATCCAACACTTCACCGAAGGACAAGGTGTGAAAATCCGGCCGTTGATGAATGACAGATGACATGGCTTGGTTGAATGGCATGATGGCCTTGAGAAACTTGCGCTTGATACATGTGTCATCCACATCCTTGCTCCCGTGATCTTGGAGAGCAATAGCAAGAGCAGTCACCCTTCTATAGATATCTCGAGGGTCCTCATCTTCCTTCATCACAAACTCATCGGCCTCATCAACAACCACTTCATAGTTGGACCATTGAATGCTTGAGCTTCCCTTGTACAAAACCATGATGTGCTCCCAACATTCCTTGGTACGAGTGAAAGGATGCAAGTGAGGAAGATCTTCAGGACGCACCGCATACTAAAGAATAAACAATGCGGAATAATTATATTGATTTTCCGCTTCTTCTCTTGGCGTGAGGTTCCGTGGGCCATGCGGGTAGAATCCATACTCAATGATTCTCCGTAAATTTGTTTAGATGTGATTCAAATGAGACTTAATGCAAAACACCAAGTTAGAAAACTCCCCCTTAACAAGCTTAAGTGGAGGACCAAGATTATTAATATGAAGTGTAGGAACCAATCCTCCATATATAGACCGGGGGAGGTGGAACCGACGCAAAGGTTCATGCCCCATTCTTGTTGACAGGGGAAGAAGGTTGCATACCTTTAGCCGCTTCCTTGGTGGGATGGGCCTCCGATTCGGTGTTAGTAGGTTTAACCACCAACGCCGGTTCGGGAGAATTTTTCAACCCCTCAAGCAACTCTTTAAACATGTACTTGACTTTGTTCGTCAAGGACGACATGAGGGAGGCCATGGCCTCATTCAAGTCGTCCCTTGTGATCGTATTCAAGGCCACGGCCTCGGGTGGTCCACTGACTCCCTCTTCATCGTCAACAATACTCTTCGTGTGGTGAAACCCTTAATATAGAGACGTGGCTCTAATGCCAATTGAAAGGATCGATATGGTTGACTAGAGGGGGGGTGAATAGGCAACTACCATTTTTTAGCTCTTCTTAACAAGTTAGAGAAAGCAACACAAAGATACTCTAAATTAACTACTAGGTGAGCAACCTATATGATGCTAACTACCATGACAACTAGTGCAAGCAAGAAATACACAACAACAATAATATACACGAAGTAAATGTAAGAGATAACCGTAAGTGGAACCGATGAACACGAGGATATGTTACCGAAGTTCCTTCCCTTTGACAGGAAGTACGTCTCCATTGGAGCGGTGTGGAGGCACAATGCTACCCAATAAGCCACTAGGGCCACCGTATTCTCCTCATGCCCTCACACAATGCGAGGTGTCATGATTCCACAATTGGTGCCCTTGAACGCGGCGACCGTACCTTTACAAACAAGGTTAGGGCTATCTCCACACAATGCTTGGAGGCTCCCAACAAGACCACGGAGCTTCACCACAATGGATATGGCTCTGAGGTGACCTCAACCGTCTAGGGTTTTAAAACACCCAAGAGTAAGAAGATCCGTAAGGGATTAGTGGGGGAATCTAATATCTCTTGGTGGAAGTGTACATCTTGGCCTTCTCAACCAATTCCTAGGAAATCAACAAGTTTGATTGTCTAGGGAGAGAGATCGGGCACTAAGGAGCTTAGGAGCAAGAATGGAGTCTTGGAACATAAAAGGTAGGGTTATTGGAGTGGAAGAACCCTTTATATAGTGAGGGAACAGACCCAACCGTTACCCCCACTTACACCACCCGCAGCATGGTACTACCGCTTGGGGTAGCGGTACTACCGCTGCCCCTAGCGGTACTACCGCTTGGTTGGGAGCGGTACTACCGCTAGCCCCAGCGGTACTACTGCTAGGGCTGGAGTAGTACTAACGCTTGGTAGGCACATAGCCACGATAGTAAAAAACACTACTACCGGGCCTACCACCGCTGGAAAAGTATTCGCAAAAAGTCCGATGAAGTACAACCGCACAGAGAGAGAGGTACTACCGTCCGAAGCGGTACTACCGCCCATTCAGAGCGGTACTACCGCTGGAGCTTTTTGCAGAGACAGTGAGAGAACATGTGGGAGCTCCATTGCTGCAAGGAAAAGGTGGTGTAAAGAAAAAGTGTGCGTGTGTCTGTTGATTCCACCCAAACCTTTCTGACGCGGATCCCCTCTTAATAGTACGGCTTTCCTACGACTCAAAACCACCAAGGAGAACCGTAGAATCCACCATGCTTCAGAACCACCGAGGTGCGATGAACCGTATTGTGCCTTTCCATGTATTATCTGAAATGCTCAATGCACACGATTAGTCTGCAGAGGTACTGTCATCAATCACCAAAATAACTTAGGGGAAATATCCCATAACATACTGTCAGCCAGTGACTTCTAGAGTAAACAGAACACACAATAAAATCAAAGGGGCAGAGGGGGACTCGAACCCAGCACCTCACTGCCCAACATAGCAACCCACCACTGGGCTAGCTGGGCTCAGCTGACAATACACGGGAGTTAACAGAGATCTGTCTCTACTCCCCTAGCACAAGAGAAGGTAATCAACACAAAACCAAAAAAAGGGGAAAAGGTGGTGTAAAGAAAAAGTGTGCGTGTGTCTGTTGATTCCACCCAAACCTTTCTGACGCGGATCCCCTCTTAATAGTACGGCTTTCCTACGACTCAAAACCACCAAGGAGAACCGTAGAATCCACCATGCTTCAGAACCACCGAGGTGCGATGAACCGTATTGTGCCTTTCCCTATATTATCTGAAATGCTCAATGCACACGATTAGTCTGCAGAGGTACTGTCATCAATCACCAAAATAACTTAGGGGAAATATCCCATAACATACTGTCAGCCAGTGACTTCTAGAGTAAACAGAACACACAATAAAATCAAAGGGGCAGAGGGGGACTCGAACCCAGCACCTCACTGCCCAACACAGCAACCCACCACTGGGCTAGCTGGGCTCAGCTGACAATACACGGGAGTTAACAGAGATCTGTCTCCACCCAAACCTTTCTGACGCGGATCCCCTCTTAATAGTACGGCTTTCCTACGACTCAAAACCACCAAGGAGAACCGTAGAATCCACCATGCTTCAGAACCACCGAGGTGCGATGAACCGTATTGTGCCTTTCCCTATATTATCTGAAATGCTCAATGCACACGATTAGTCTGCAGAGGTACTGTCATCAATCACCAAAATAACTTAGGGGAAATATCCCATAACATACTGTGAGCCAGTGACTTCTAGAGTAAACAGAACACACAATAAAATCAGAGGGGCAGAGGGGGACTCAAACCCATCACCTCACTGCCCAACACAGCAACCCACCACTGGGCTAGCTGGGCTCAGCTGACAATACACGGGAGTTAACAGAGATCTGTCTCTACTCCCCTAGCACAAGAGAAGGTAATCAACACAAAACCAAAAAAAGAGGGGAAAGAGGGTGTTCGAACCCACAACCTCCTCTTATACAAGAAACAAGAGCTACCACTGGGCTACGCATGCACATATACTAGAACAGAGGAAGTTAACACACATATGCCTTGTCTGCTCCCTGGTACACCAGAAGTAAAACAAGAATTAAAGGGGGGTTTTGCATGCGTGGGGAATCGAACCCGTCTCTACGGCTGCGGTGTGTGGCTTGGTTGCCACTGGGATAGGTAGGGGTTGCTGGCCAGAGGGGGGATGCAGTGAGGTTAACATCTCCTCGACCCCCTGTGCCTCTCTGTGGCAAAGAGGCTCGCCGGCGGCAATGATGCCACGGCGACACGCTACTGTGGGGCTGCTGCTGGATCTGCAACGCATATATGTAGGGGGATCTACATGTCGCATCTGATGTTGCTGTAGTGCTGCTACTAGCACTGTTGCTGCACCTGCTGCTACCTCCGCTGCTACGATAGAAACACGACGATGGTGATGTGCGAAGGCGACGACGGCTATCTAACACAACAGAGGCGATCCAAAAGGGGGTGTGGGGTGGCTGCTTATAGAGGGGTGCGGACGTCGTGGATGAGACGACGACAACGACAGGGATGACGGCGCGCGTGCACGTGATCAGCTTCGGCTTGCCAAAGGGGAAGAAGAAAGGAGCGACGATGCTAGCTTGACAGAGAGTTTCCCGGCACGCCCTCTATGTGGAAATGGATCCGTGTGACCCCGGCGCAGCTCCTGGTGCCCGACGTGTCGACGGAGGAGCACCCTAGTGCAGCGGCAACGGCGATCTCCTATTGGCCATGGTGTTGCTCACATCGAAACAAAGGCGGAAGGAGGGAGGAGAAGTGGCTGGCAGCGGCTTGGAGGAACCCTAGCGGGGTGCGGATGACGAGGGCTTTAAATAGCCAGCGCGACGTGCTTCCTCCCGCCACTGTGGCCATGGCGGGGGCCACCGCTCGCCCTCTCTATGAGGAGGAGCTAGAAAGGAGGGACGAGGACAACACGGTACGGATCACTGGCAGTTGGGGTTGCGGCTTGCCAATCTGGAATGGATCGCACGAGGCTGCTGGCAGAGCTGGGCTGGGCTGGCGAGGAGAAGGGAGAGGAGGCCTAGGTGGGCTTCCACAGCTGCTGCTGCATCTCCAAAACACAAAGGGTTTTTCTCCTTCTAAAATAAAATAGAAACAAATAAATACTAAGCCCCCTCTTTGAAAAGAGTTTGAGAAAAGAAATATATATTTGAACTCACAAAATTGGCCTCCATTTTATAAAATAGGTTTGGGGATTTTTACGGAAAATAAAATAAATGGATAAAATTACCAAAAGGCTCTGTTCATAAATAAAAACAACAGGATTAAGCCCCACATAAACTAAGTAGCACTTGCAAAAAATCAACCAGAATATTTAGAACAGATCCAACATTTTTAAAAGAGCAAAACAGAAACTTTTATCACATCACACAATAATTGGGAAGAGAAGGGGTTTTGCAATTTTTGGAGAAACAAGGTTTTGAGAGAATGATAGTTGGATCCCATCACACATTCAAACACATCACACAAGCCTCATGGCACTCTTCACATACCAACAATTAAGATGCAACACAAAACACATGATGAGATGATTTGATGCCATGAATCAACAAGTGAAGAAGCCAAACTTAAAATCTATTCAACTCCGCAACGAAAATGGAAGGTGTCATAGATGAGAAGGTTACATAAAAGGGAAGGGGTGGACTGGGGCTATTATAGTTCACCAACGGCGCCAAGGACCTCAAGATGTGCGAAAAGCTCGCCATCAATGACAACCTCGGCTTGGCCATGGAGTTGTTCAACCTCGCCGACAAGTGCGCCAAGGCAGAGGAGGGCCGCCTGTTCGCCCACGACAACTCTGACAACGCGTCCGACGACAAGGCCAATGCCAAGGAGGTCAAGCGCAAAGGACCCGTCGTGCTTGCGGCTGAACTCGAGCAGAAGCGCGGTCGTGAGCGGGGAATGCCCGAGAAGGACCGTTGCCCATTCTGCATCTATCATGATGTATACACCACAACACCGAAGACTGTCACAAGCTCAAGGTCCTCCGAGACGAGCGAGTTGTCCAGCGGCCGGAGCACAATAGTCGCGGTGCTGGCCGCAGCGGCGGCAGGTGGGACGGTTGCAACGGCAACCCTCATCCGAGATCATACGAGCAACCTCGCGAGAGTAGCTAGCACGATCATCCTTGTGAGGTGTGCCCTCGGGACAACGCGGTGCTCCCTCCGCTGCCGCCACCTCCAAGGAGGAACGATGAGGACCAACGCGACGAGGAGGCCGGGGCCTATCAAGAGCCTCACGCGGTGGCTTGCATTTTGGTGGAGCTCATGTCCCCACATCGAACCCCTAGTTCAGGCAGCTCTCTTGCGAGGTGAACGCCGCCCTGCCAAGGCTAGGGGCTGCGAAGGCTCTCAAGTGGTCCCAATACTCCATCACCTTTGACACCAGGGACAACCTCAAGTCTGCGGGCGCCGCGGTCATGCTCCCCATGATGTGCTCTCCCACCATCAGCAACATAGGGGTCACCAAGACTCTCATCAATGGAGGGGCATGCCTCAACAGGCTCTCGGTCGAAACCTTCGACACACTCTAGGTGCCTTACAACTAGTTGATGCCAACTTGGCCCTTCTCTAGGGTGACCGATGGATCCACCACTCCGCTGGGGCAGGTCCGCCTTCCGGTCACCTTCGGCACGCGCGACAACTATCACACTGAGCTCATCGACTTCGACGTAGTGCACATTGGCCTCCCATACAATGCCATCTCGGGCTACCCAGCGCTGGCCAAGTTCATGGCGGCGACCGACCATGGCTACAACGTCTTAAGGATGCCGGGTTGCGGTGCTATAATCACCGTCACCTATGACAAAACGGACGTTGTTTGCTCCCTCGAGCGCGCCTACAAGGCCGCCGCAGCGGAGTGCTCCGATGATGCTAGGGACGACGTGCCTCACGAGGTCGCACCCACGAGGAAGAAGCAGTCGCTGCCTGCCTCTGGCTCCGCCAAGGCAAAGGGTTCGGTGACTGAGGCCAGGGCCGCAAGCCTCATGCATGCTGCGGGTGACTCCCCCCTTCTGTCATAGGAAGGCGCACCCAGCACCTCCCTCGGGTCGGGCTCGGGGGCTTCTGCTACGGCAACAAACAACAGTGCCAGAGATTGACACGTTGACGGAGACTGGGCTTGCGTTGGTTTTTCCCTTGAAGAGGAAAGGGTGATGCAACACAGGAGGAGTAAGTATTTCCCTCAGTTTGAGAACCAGGCTATCAATCCAATTGGAGAATCTCGTCAAGTCCAGAGTACCTGCGCAAACACAAAAGAGCTTGCACCCAACGCTATAAAGGGGTTGTCAATCCCTTCAAGATTGATTGCAAAGTGAGATCTCAAGGCGGAAAGTGCAACGAAGTAAAAGAGCAAGACTGAAAATATGGTGTGAAGTAGACCCGGGGGGGCATAGTGTTTACTAGAGGCTTCTCTCAAAATAGAAAATATTACGGTGGGTGAACAAATTACTATCGAGCAATTGATAGAACCGCGCAAAGTCATGACGATATCTAAGGCAATGATCATACATATAGGCATCACGTCCGAGACAAGTAGACCGATACTTTCTACATCTACTACTATTACTCCACACATCGACCGCTATCCAGCATGCATCTAGTGTATTGAGTTCATGACGAACAGAGTAACGCCTTAAGAAAGATGACATGATGTAGAGGGATAATCTCAAAATAATCATGAAACCCCCATCTTTTTACCCTTGATGGCAACAACACGATGCGTGCCTCGCTACCCCTTCTATCAATGGGTGAGGTCACCGCACGATATGAACCCAAAACCAAGCACTTTTCCCATTGCAAGAATCATAAATCGAGCTGGCCAAACAAAACCCACAACTAGAAGAGAATTACAAGGATATGAAATCATGCATAAGAGAGATCAGAAGAAACTCAAATAAGATTCATAGATAATCTGATCATAAATCCACAATTCATCGGATGTCGACAAACACACCACAAAAGAAGATACATCGGATAGATCTCCATGAAGATCATGGAGAACTTTGTATTGAAGATCCAAGAGAGAGAAGAAGCCATCTAGCTACTAGCTATGGACCCGTAGGTCTATGGTGAACTACTCACCAATCATCGAATAGGTCATGGTGTTGATGAAGAAGCCCTCCGTATCTGAATCCCCCTCCGGCAGGGCACCAGAACGTGCCCCAGATGGGAACTTGCGGAGACAGAAGCTTGCGGCGGCGGAAAAGTACTTTCGATGATCTCCTGATTTTTTCTGGAATTGTTGGGAATATATAGGCGAAAGACCTAGGGTAAAGGTGGACCAAGGAGCCCAAAAGCCTGGGAAGCGCGCCCCCTCGCCATGGCTAGCGGGCTTGTGGGGTCCCTGGTGGCCCCCTGCCTTGGTTCTCAAGTTCCCCGATCTTCTTCTGTTTCGGAGAAATCTTTTTGGAAGTTTTGTTCTGTTTGGACTCCATTTAAAATCCTCCTTTGAAAAGGGTCAAAAACATGGAAATAACAATAACTGGCACTTGGCACTGATTTAATAAATTAGTCCCAAAAAAGATATAAAAGGCATACAAAACATCCAAAGTTTGACAAGATAATAGCATGAAACCATCAAAAATTATAGATACGTTGGAGACGTATCAACCACCCCCAAGCTTAATTCCTGCTCGTCCTCGAGTAGGGACGTGATAAAGACTGAATTTTTGATGTGGAATGCTACAAAGCATAGTTGTCCTTTGTAACTTATTTCGTGTGACATGAATGTTCAGATCCGTAAGATTCAAAACAATAGTTTGCTATTGACATGAAAACAGTAATACTTCACCCAAACTAGCAAGGTAATCATGAACTTTCAAAATAACAAGGCCAAGGAAATTTATCCCTACAAAATCATATGGTCTTTCTATGCTCCATCATCCTCACACAACTAATTCAAATCATGCACAACCCCGGTATTGGCCAAGTAATTGTTTTCACACTCTTACTTTCTCAAACTTTTTATAACTATCACGGAATACATGAGCGTGAGCCATGGATATAGCACTATAGGTGGAATAGAGTGTGGTGGTGGTTATGAGACAAAAAAGGAGGAGATGGTCACATTGACTCGGCGTATCAAAGGGCTATGGAGATGCCCATTAATAGATATCAATGTGCATGAGTAGGGATTGACGTACAAAGGATGCACTAGAGCTATAAGTATGTGAAAGCTCAAAAGGAGAACTAGTGGGTGTGCATCCAACTTGCTTTCTCACGAAGACCTAGGGCAATTTGAGGAAGCCCATCATTGGAATATACAAGCCAAGTTATATAATAAAGATTCCCACTAGCATATAGTGGTGATGAAACGAGAGGCTGTCAATCATGAAGAACATGGTGCTATTATGAAGCACAAGTGTGGAAAAAGATAGTAGCATTGTCCCTTCTCTCTTTTTCTCTGTCCTTTTTTGTGTGGGCTCTTGGGCCTCTTTTTTTATTTGAGCTCTTTGGCCTCCCTTTTTCTATTTTTTTTATTTCCTCACATGGGACAATGCTCTAATAATGATGATAATCACACTTTTATTTACTCACAACTCAAAGCTTAGAACGATGATGACTCTATAGGAAATGCCTCCGACAGTGTACCGGGATGCAACGATCTAGCTTATGATCATGCAATGGCAATATGATATTGATGGAACAAGTCATGAGATGGAACAGTGGGAGTTGCATGGCAATATATCTCGGAATGGCTATGAAAATGTAATAGTAGGTAGGTAAGGTGGCTGTTTTGAGGAAGGCATATGGTGGGTTTGTGCACCGGCGAAAGTTGCACGGCACTAGAGAGGCTAGCAATGGTGGAAGGTGAAAGTGCATCTATACCATGGACTCACATTAGTCATGAAAAACTCACATACTTGTTGTGAAAGTTTTTATTAGTAATCGAAACAAAGTGCTAAACGCATACTCCTAGGGGAAGGGTTGGTAGGTGTAAACCATCGCGCGAACCCGACCTCAACACAAAGGATGACAATCAATAGATCAATTATGCTCCGACTTCCTAACATAGAGGTTCACCATACGTGCATGCTACGGGAATCACTAACTTCAACACAAGTATTTCTAGATTCATAACACCCTACTAACATAACTCTTAATATTACCAAATCCATGTCTCAAAACTAATTGAGAGGAATCAAGACTTCTCTTTCTACTCAACGAACATGAAGATGGAGGTTTTTGTATCCTCTTTGGGTACCTATCACCTTTGGGACTACTTTCATAGCATAAGCCAACTACCAAGTCACGCACCGCCGTGCTCTAAAAGATCTAAGTGAAGCACATAGAGCAAAATTATCTTGCTCAAAAGATATAATTGAAGCACGATGAGAATTCTAGCAAAACCACGATGAGTGCATGTCTCTGTCTAAAAAAGGTGTGCAGAAAGGATGATTGTGACACAACAAAAAGAAAAGACTCCTATGATACAAGATGATCCAAGCAAAACACATATCATGTGGTGAATAAAAATATAGCTCCAAGTAATGTTACCAATGGATTGAAGACGAAAGAGGGGATGCCTTCCCGGGGCATCCCCAAGCTTAGGCTTTTTGGTGTCCTTGAATTTGGCTTGGGGTGCCTTGGGCATCCTCAAGCTTGAGCTCTTTCCAGTCTTTATCCCTTTGTCCATGAGAACATCACCCAAAACTTGAAAACTTCACAACACAAAACTTAAACAGAAACTCGTGATATCATTAGCATAAGAAAACAAACTACCACCTCTTTAGGTACTGTAGCAATCTTGATTTCTATTTATATTGGTGTTAGATTACTGTATTCTCACTTTTCCATGTCTAGTACCCCCCGATACTATCCATAGTTTCATCAAAACAAGGAACCAACTCAACAAAAACAGAATCTGTCAAAAACAGACCAGTCTGTAGCAATCTGTATACTTCGTATACTTCTGGTACCTCAAAAATTGTGAAAACTTACGACTGCCTGGGCAAAACGCATATCAACCAGAAGCAGAACGGATCAACTCAAACGCTCTTTCTGAGTAAAAATGAAAAATAATCTCGTGAGCGAAAAGTTTCTGTCTATTTCCAGCAGGATCAAACAACCATCACTAAGACTAGTCATAAAGGTTTTGCTTGGCTCAAAAACAAAAAGAAGAACAAAATACACTATCATAACAGAATTATGATGTTGTGGACGCAACAAAACAGAAAGAAAAAGAAATAAATTCATTGGGTTGCCTCCCAACAAGCGCTATTGTTTAACGCCCTTAGCTAGGCATAAGGCGATAGAATCACGTATCGTCGTCTTTGGTGCTCAAACCATAAGTAGCCCTCATCATGGATTCATAAGGTAATCTTATTTTCTTTCTAGGAAAGTGCTCCATGCCCTTCTTTAAAGGAAAATTAAATCCAATATTTCCTTCCTTCATATCGATGATAGCACCGATAGTCCTTAGGAAAGGTCTACCAAGAATAATAGGGCATGTAGGATTGCAATCAATGTCAAGCACAATGAAATCCACGGGTACATAGTTCCTATTTGCAATAATAAGAACATCATTGATCCTTCCCATGGTTTCTTGACAGTAGAATCCGCAATATGCAAATTCAGAGAACACTCTTCAATCTCATTAAAACTGAGAACATCACATAAAGACTTTGGAATCACGGAAACACTAGCACCCAAATCACACAAAGCATTGCATTCATTGTTTTTGATTTTGATTTTGATAGTAGGTTCCCACTCATCATGAAGATTTCTAGGGATAGAGACTTCCAATTCAAGTTTCTCTTCAAGAGATTTTATCATAGCTTCGACGATATGATCGGTAAAGGCCTTGTTTTGGCTATAAGTGTGTGGAGAGTTTAGCATGGATTGCATCAAGGAAATGCATTCAATCAAGGAGAAACTATCATAATTGAATTCCTCAAAACCCAAAGTAGTAATTTCATTACTACTCAAAGTTTTCATATCTTCTACTCCACTTTCAATGCTTTTAGCATCAAGATAGATGGACTCCGAATCATTCGGGCGTTTTTCAACCAAAGTGTATTCATATCCAGCCCCATAATCATTAGGTTTGACACAAGAAAACAAAGATTCAATGGGAGTCACACCAAGCACTTTAAGATCTTCGTGATTCTTATCACGAGAACACGCCTTTTTAAGCCATTCATTTCTAGCACGAATTTGGGCGGTTCTTTCTTTGCTCTCACTCATGGAAACACGCATAGCTTTCAATGTTTCATCCATATTGATCTTGGGAGGAGCACATCTAACTTTCAAAGCATCAATATCACTAGACATTCTATCAACGCTCTTAACCAAATCGTCAATTTTGAGTAGTTTTTTCTCTATGGATGCATTGAAAATCTTTTGTGAGTTGATAAACTCTTTGATATTACTCTCTAGATCAGAGGGTAATCTATTGTAATTTCCATGAGTATTCTTGTAGCATTTGCCAAAGTTATTAGAGGGGTTACTAGGAAAAGGCCTAGGAACATAGTTTCCTCTAAAAGCATTGTTGTTGCCAAAATTATTCCGACCAACAAAATTAACGTCCAAGCTAGTGTTGCTACTCTCAATCAAGGAAGACAAGGGCATCTCATTAGGATCTAAAGAGGACTTATAATAGCAACAAATTCATTAACTCATCCATCTTAGCATTTAACGAGTTAATTTCTTCTATAGCGTGTACATTTTTACTAGTAGGTGACCTTTTAGTGTGCCACTGAGTGTAGTTCGTCATGATATTTTCTAGGAGTTTTGTTGCTTCTCCTAATGTGATTTCCATGAACGTTCCACCTGAGGCGGAGTCCAAGATATTTGTAGAAGCGAACTTTAAGCCAGCGTAAAAGATTTGTATAATCATCCAAAGACTCAAACCATGAGCGGGACAATTTCTAATCATCAATTTCATTCTCTCCCAAGATTGTGCAACATGTTCATGATCAAGTTGCTTAAAATTCATGATATCATTACAGAGAGAGATAATCTTAGCTAGCGGAAAATACTTGGATATATAAGCATCAATACTATTTTTGGGCAAAGACGAAAACCAAGTTTTTGCTCGATCTCGCAACGAGAAAGGAAAAAGATTAAACTTAATCACATCATTATCCACATCTTTATTCTTTTGCATATCGCAAAGCTCTATGAAGGTATTAAGATGGGAGTCGGCATCTTCACTAGGAAGGCCGAAAAATTGCTCTTTCATAACAAGATTCAGCAAAGCGGCATTGATTTCGTATGACTCCGCACTAGTGGCGGGAGCAATCGGAGTACTAATAAAATCATTATTATTAGTATTCAAGAAGTCACAAAGTTTGGTGTTTTCAGTCATGGTGACTTCGGCAAGAAACCAAGCAAACAAGCGAACAAAGAGCAAGCGAGAGAAAAGGGCGAACGAGAAGGCAAACGAAAAAAGGCAAACAAAGAAAAGGGCAAATATTTTTGTAATTTTTTGTTTTTCAGAAGTGGGGGAGAGGAAAACGAGAGGCAAAAAAGTAAATGCAAGAGATGAGTTTGCGACACTTACTTGGATGAGTTCTTGACTTGATCCTCCCCGGCAACGGCGCCAGAAATTCTTCTGCTACGGCAACAAACAACAGCGCCAGAGACTGACACGTTGACGGAGACTCGGCTTGCGTTGGTTTTTCCCTTGAAGAGGAAAGGGTGATGCAGCACAGGATCAGTAAGTATTTCCCTCAGTTTGAGAACCAAGGTATCAATCCAGTGGGAGAATCTCGTCAAGTCCAGAGTACCTGCGCAAACACAAAAGAGCTTGCACCCAACTCTATAAAGGGGTTGTCAATCCCTTCAAGATTGATTCCAAAGTGAGATCTGAAGGTGGAAAGTGCAACGAAGTAAATGAGTAAGGCTGAAAATATGGTGTGAAGTAGACCCGGGAGCCATAGTGTTCACTAGAGGCTTCTCTCAAAATAGCGAATACTACGGTGGGTGAACAAATTACTGTTGAGCAATTGATAGAACCGCGCAAACTCATGACGATATCTAAGGCAATGATCATACATATATGCATCACGTTTGAGACAACTAGACCGATACTTTCTGCATCTACTACTATTACTCGACACATCGACTGCTATCCAGCATGCATCTAGTGTATTGAGTTCATGACAAACAGAGTAACGCCTTAAGCAAGATGACATGATGTAGAGGGATCATCTCAAACCAATGATGAAAAACCCATCATTTTACCCTTGATGGCAACAAGACTATGCGTGCCTCACTACCCCTTCTGTCACTGGGTGAGGTCACCGCATGGTATGAACCCAAAACCAAGCACTTCTCCCATTGCAAGAATCATAGATCAAGCTGGCCAAACAAAACCCACAACTCGAAGAGAATTACAAGGATATGAAATCATGCATAAGAGAGATCAGAAGAAACTCAAATAAGATTCATAGATAATCTGATCATAAATCCACAATTCATCGGATGTCGACAAACACACCACAAAAGAAGATACATCGGATAGATCTCCATGAAGATCATGGAGAACTTTGTATTGAAGATCCAAGAGAGAGAAGAAGCCATCTAGCTACTAGCTATGGACCCGTAGGTCTATGGTGAACTACTCACTCATCATCGAATAGGTCATGGTGTTGATGAAGAAGCCCTCCGTATCCGAATCCCCCTCCGGCAGGGCACCAGAATGTGCCCCTGATGGGAACTTGCGGAGACAGAAGCTTGCGGTGGCGGAAAAGTACTTTCGATGATCTCCGGATTTTTTCTGGAATTTTTGGGAATATATAGGCGAAAGTCCTAGGTCAGAGGTGGCCCAGGGAGCCCACAAGCCTGGGAGGCACGGGCCCCCTGGCCGCAGCTTGGGGGCTTGTGGGGTTCCTGGTGGCCCCCTGCCTTGGTTCTCAAGTTCCTCGATCTTCTTCTGTTTCGGAAAAAATCTTTTTGGAAGTTTCGTTCCGTTTGGACTCTGCTTAAAATCCTCCTCTGAAAAGGGTCAAAAACATGGAAAAAACAGGAACTGGCACTTGGCATTGAGTTAATAAGTTAGTCCTAAAAAAGATATAAAAGGCATACAAAACATCCAAAATTTGACAAGATAATAGCATGAAACCATAAAAAATTATAGATACGTTGGAGTCGTATCAGCTTCCACCTCGAAAGCATCTGACTTGGACGCTACATCGATAGAGCTGCTCGAGCACTACATGGAGGCACGCCTCAACGCACACCCTCACGATCGAGGGGTACGACACCGGACACCATGGGCACGGAATTCATCGCCCAGGAAATCGGCAAGCTATGGAAGGCACGTGCCATGCATGGCGATCGTCACCCGGAGTGCCTCGTCAGGAGGATCGCCGCTCTGGGGAGAACCAGTGAGGTGTGAATGTGCGTCGACATTGCGGGCCTCAATGGGGTCGCCTCCCAAAGCTCCTTCTGGCCTTCGCGCGTGGGCCTAGGCTGAGGCGCCGCCACCGACCGTGTTCACATGCCCTTCGGCTTGGAGAACACCGGTACTAACTTCCAAAGGTTGGAACAGCTCGCAATGGAGCCTAGCGTGGAATCAAGACCTCGCGAGCCCCCAAAGTTGCGGGAGGCAGCTGAACCCTGACGGACCAGCCACGACGCGTTTCGTCAAGCAACCCGGAGATCCCTCGACAACACAATTGCGAAGTGAATTATTGTTTCGTTCGACATCGAGACCACCCTTTGGGCTGCATTATCCTTAGGTGAGAGGGACCGCCCTCATGAAATTCTTGCTTTTGGTTATGTGGTAAACCCTATTATTTCCCTTCAAAGCTTGTGTCGTTCGCTTGGAATGCATCACTGCTGGTTTGGTGCTTCGTCGCCTCGGGCGCCATGCAGCGGGTGATTTTCGCCTGATCATTCCATGAAGGAACCTGGCATGGCATCTGTGCACGGGTTCATCCCGGCAGTGTCGCAAAACCCGAGTGTCTGATCTCTGTTTAAAGGGCTTACCCCATACGCGTCACCTCCTGGTGTCCTTGGTGCCAAGCCCCTTCATGTAGTTGCCTCATGACGATCACTCAACGCGTGTCGCCCCCATGTCACAGGTTCTGTAAGTGCACTGATGCGCAAAGAAGGAGGCGCAACCCACCCGATGACGGAGACTAGGAGCTCCTGAGCGTTGTGCTTGGGGTATCCGACACCTCTATAATTGTCGCCCGTGACACTCCAACGTAATAATGAGTTTGGGGGTGTACACGCCTCGGAGCCTCGTAAGTGGAAGCCCACAACGAGCCGCGTCGTGGCCTCGCTGGAGTGCTCCCGCCCACGCCCAAGTGGAAGTCCCCATGGTCCATGTTGGCGGAATTACTGTCAAACCGCAACTATGCACATGCCCAAGTGGAAGCCCCATGCATCACGCTGGGGAGGATCGTCAGAGCTCCATGCTCGCCAGCTTCCCCTTGTACCTCGCGCGAGCGGG
The DNA here is from genome assembly GCF_904849725.1 of Hordeum vulgare subsp. vulgare. Classification (NCBI taxonomy): domain Eukaryota; kingdom Viridiplantae; phylum Streptophyta; class Magnoliopsida; order Poales; family Poaceae; genus Hordeum; species Hordeum vulgare. Next base: position 260,755,119 of record NC_058519.1, on the reverse strand, counting down.
GGGCTGGACACGGTGTATGTGTTCGGGTATGTCTCACGGGCTTACCCCCGTGCACGACACCCAAGTGTAAGACGGCAGGCGCACGACGCTCTTACCAATTCGTCCGTGTGAGATCCACTTGTGCGTCAGGGGGTTCTTAAGCATCGCATCTCAGGAACCTTTACTAGTCATGTAACCCTCACCCCTAATGTTCTAGTGGCGACTGACGTATGCGCAGGGTTGGGCCCTGTCAGCGCAGAGTACAAAGGATCTCAACACGGAATGCGAGATGCTTGCGCGTCAATGGAGGGGGAGGTTCTTGAGCATCGCGTCTCGAGAACCTTCACTAGTCTTGTAGCCCCTCACCCTCTGGCGTTCCAGTGGCGGATGAGGTACGTGCAGGGCTGGGCCCTGCCGATGCAGAGCCCAAAGGCTCCCGACGATGAGTAGAAAGGCTCTCAATACGGAATTTGAGTTGCTTGTGTGTCAAGGGGGGTCCTTGAGCATCGCGTCTCAGGAACCTTCACTAGTCCTGTACCCTCTCACCCCGTGGCGTTCCAATGGCGGTTGAGATATGCGCAGGGTTGGGCCGTGCCAACGCAGAGCACAAAGGCTCACAACGGTGAATGCAAAGGCACTCAAGCGACCCGCTAGTGCGTCAATAGGGGATCTCGAGCATCGCATCTCAGGAACCTTCACTAGTCCTATAGCCTCTCACCCCATGGCGTTCCAGTGGTGGCTGAGATACACGTAGGGCTCGTCCCTGCGGACGCAGAGCACAAAGGCAAGCAAGAGAGAAACCGAGTGTGGGAAACAAAATTACGGATCCCGAACAATTATTACAAAGTTCAGATTGTTCCATACAATAGCATTGTCATCTCACGCCTTCTCGAGGCAAGAGAAATCTATTTCAGGACGATGACAGGGAGCTCCTCGCCGAGCTCCTTGTCATCGCCACGGAAGAACTTCCCCGGCAACGTGTTCATGTGAACCTCCATGGTGGCCGCCAAGTTTCCACAAGATTCCTCGGGCATCGGCCCCATCACCTTCTCAAACTTGAAGCGGGGATCACGAAGGAGGAGATGGCTGAAGGCACGGGTCGCCACCAGGAGAAGAGGTCGCGGCATCCTCCTAGAGGATGTCGTCCACCTTCTTTGCCACGCTCTCGGGCTCCTTCATGAGCTCAGAGGAAAGCTCGGCGTGCCTAGCATCTTGGGGGATGAGGGGAGGCTCGACCTCCAACCCACAAATAGAGCTCACGGCCTGGAGGGCCCTGAGTTCCACATAGGAGAACATGACACGGTCCACTGCCACCTTCGAATCGGCTGCTGCGTGAATATCCTCCTCCTAGGCAGTCAGCTTGGCGTTGTCCTTGGAGAGTCGCTTGGCGTGGGTGTCTTGGGACTTCTTCACCTCGCGTTGTAGCACCTCCAGGCGCCCGCGCTCCACAACCCGTTCGACCTCCACTTTCGCGAGCTCGGAGTCGCGGTCTACAAGCTTCGCCTTGCGGGACCTGACATCCTTCTCCTGTAGCTGGAGATGTTGCGTCTCCTCAACCCACTCCTAAAGCGCCTTCAAGCTAGCTTGTGTTTCTTCGCAATGCTTGGTGAGCGTTTCCTTCTCCGCAAGCGCACTCGCACGAGCGTCCTTCGCCTCGGCGGCCACCCTATGGCCCTTCGCATGGACGGCCTCGGCCTTGTCATGGGCCTCTTTGGCAGAGGCATCAAGTTGGCGCCACCTTGCGGCCAACCCTGCGCACTCCACGGCCAAACACGCCTTGGCATCCCGGAAATCCACTTCGAGCTGGGCGAGCATGTCCCAAGCATCAAACAGGGGCCCATGCTTGAGCAACATGTCCTGGCCCACCAGAGCAAGGGCCTCCTGTCATGGTTTAGTCACGACAGATGTCCTCGTGCAAGGACTTAGGTGTGAGGCCATGGCAACCATGTGGCGGCTTGAGAGACGCGAGTTTACCTAGGTTCGGCCCCTCCGATGGAGGTAAAAGCCTACGTCCTGCTTGTGTTTCATTGATGTAGATGATGATCTCGATTACAAGGGTGCAGACTCGGCACCTCTAATCTCGTGGGTGTCTAATCTGTCTATCTTATTATTTGCCTTGTCTAGACCTAAGTTGTGAATCTCCTCCCTCTTGGGGCGCCTTACCCCTCCTTATATAGGTGGAAGGGGTAGGTTTATATGTAGAGTCCTACTAGGAGTAGGAATAGGACTAGTCTCTCTTGAATCATAATCCGGGTCTTGTTTCCTTCTTGTGGGAGTCTTTCCTCTTCTTGGGCCTTCTCTTGTCAGTCGGCCCTCCTGGCCTCTCTATGAGTCGCCTTATGCCAGAGTGTATGTCGGGCCTTGGGCCTTCGTCATTTGTCTCAGTCGCCTACGGGGTAATCTATGAGCCACCCGCTAGGTTACTGCTCAGTCGTCGGTGAGTCGCCAAGTCCTTGGCGGGTCATACTTCAAGCCGGGTTACACTGCGGGGCATATCCCCGACATTAGCCCTGTGGTTAGCTTGAATTTATTCATGGTAAGCTCCTGAAATAAGAATAATAAATATGTTAAGGGACCGGCTTGCTCCCGTGGCCGGCTTGATTTACTGAAGTGGCTCCTTGAAAAATCCGGGTTTCTTCTGCATAGTAATGACCATCTTCACAATCATTTTGTAGGTACGTGTCCTTTGCAATAAAATATATATGCCTTTGAGTCGGCCTCCAATGCTTTGTCTTGATGTAAATTTGGGAAATAAGAAACCCACATAATGTTGAACCGGCTTCTCTTGCTTTGGCGGGTTATAATTGATAATGGCGGGTCATGATTGTTGGTAACGCCCCGTAAAACAATTGAACTCCAATTGACTTGATCAAACTATTGGGGATAAAGAAATCCATGTAATGCTGAACCGGTCTTTCAATGCTTCAACTAGATAAAAATATGTTGAGCCGGTCTTGATCATAATTGACATCTTGAAAGTACTCTTCAATTATTTGATATACCCATATTACCTGTAGCCCCCAAGCTCCAAGTTTAGTAGCTCATGATGACTTGGAGATTTGCAATAATATCTTTGACCATCTAGCCCCGAGTGCCGGGTTGTCTTGCCTGCAGCAGCCTAGGACTTGTAATCATCTTATACTGATAAAGCTTCAGCTGGTGTAGCCTCCAAGAGCTGGCTCATCAGTGTGTGATGGGCCGGGTCTTAAATTTGGACCACATGATCTGTGAAACAACTGAGTGTTATAGCCCCCAAGTGTCGGGTTGTCTTGCCTGCAGCAACCTGGGACTTTAGAAATTATGATCTGAATAGTCTAGCCCCCAAGTGACGGGTCGATTGCTTGCGGCGACTCGGTACTTCCATGTTCTTCCCCTTTGAAAATAAAACATCATATGATGTAGCCACCAAGGGCCGGGTCATTATGCAATATTGAGCAGGGACTTTGTAGATCTGAGTATGTAAATTTGAGCGGAAATGTGTAGCCCCCAAGGGCCGGGTCATTATAAAAATGATGAACCAGTTCTTCCTTGAATCCATACTTGAATAAAGAGCGACCTGTAGCCCCCAGTGCCGGCTTATCTCCTGGAAATAGCCGGGTCTGTTGATGATGTGATGATTTGAAAGAGCAGTTTGCATTAGCCCCGAAGTGTCATGGTGTGTGCTTGCAGCGACATGGGACTTTCATACTTTGATGTAATCTTGATTTGAATAATGTAGCCCCCAAGTGTCGGGTCGTGTGCCTCCAGCGACTCGGGACTATTACTCGAATTGTGGAATAAAATCATATCCACTCTATGAGCTGATGATGCCTTTGTGATAAAAGAAATCCTTGACCATGGTTTGCAATGTAACCCGACAAATATATCCTTGAGAAATCCATATGTTTCAGAAAACCATAAGTGTTGTAGTTTACTACAGAGCACAAGTTGAAGAAATCCAAGGGCCGGTCAATTAGATGACTCGGCATTATATGTGATAGGGCGGCTCTTCGACAATAGTCAATTCTTCCGAACTGGCTTAAAAAACCCCAATCATTTAACACTGGTTATGATAAACCATGATGAAAGTCCAGCCAAATTGGCTATTCAAAGATTTATTTGCACCTGCAAGAATTTATGCTTTGACCCGGTTTGAAGACCGGCAATATATGTATGTATGATGCATGATGCAACGCAAGATGATGCATGTATATGACAAAATAGTACTGGTTTATGAGACTTGAATCTTACTTCAATGAAACTAGCTTGATAGCCACTGGTTTATCCTTCCTCTCTCTAAGACGACACTCACGACCAATCGATGTTTTAACCTGCAAGTCGGGGCCAAATGGATGACTTATCGAGAGTACACGGGGTTCGGAGTAGCATCATGCAGACACGCAGGTTTAACCAAGTTTCAAAGAAGGCGGCTTAATAGCCCATGGAATATCCTCGCTTTTTGTAAGCCTGCACTCACGACCAATCGATGTTTTAACCTGGATAGTTCAGGGTCCAACTGGATTGACATATCGAGAGTACACGGGGTTCAGAGTAGCATCATGCAGACAGGCATGTTTGACCAAGAAGGCGGCTTACTCGCAAATGGAGTATCCTCGCTCTGTGTAAGCCGGCACTCACGACCACTCGATATTTTAACCTGGATAAGTTCACGGTCCAACTGGATTGACTTATCGGAGTACACGGGGTTCGGAGTAGCATCATGCAGACATGAAGGTTTAACCATAAATTCTTGCCATTAAGTCGGACACCCATGTTTGAACTGCGCATCATGGCGACTCGTCCTCTTGAGCGACTTTAAAATGCCTGCCAATGAAGCAGGGCACCCATGTTTGAATGGCACATCATGGCGACTCGTCCTCTTGGGCGACTTTAAAATGCCTGCCAATGAGGAAATGGCCCTCGGGGCCGGGTTATCTTGCCTGTAATGACCCGATGTTCTTAAATTATTCAGCCTCATTGGATCTAGCGAGCCATGTATGTGTATCCCTCGAGTCTTAAGTCGACTCATAGAGGCGGCTTGAGAGTCTTCATACTTGACTGTGGAATAAGCTCGCGGAGAAATATACTAGTTCCCACTCCATCTCCGAGATATAAAGCCACCTATTGTAAAGAAGAATTCTCTTGACATGTTGATGTAGATTGGACCATGGGGACGACGGCTTGCGCACGTCTGTTGGGCGGCCTATTATAAGTGAGCACTGCACGATATGTTGATGTCGTCCGGACCGCGAGGGCGGCATCTTGCATCCGACTATTGGGCGGCTCGTACAGGCGAGCATGCCCCGACGGGTTGAGTTGAATGTGAGAACTGTCTCACGATTTGATATGGACGTGAGAATCGGTCCCGACATTCTAAGCCGTCTTGGTCGCACGGACGTAAGAGTTGGCCGCGTCATCGTAAGCCGGCGTGGATGGCGAGTCATCCGCATCGGATTAATGTAGATCATACTGCAGGGGCGGCGGCTCGCACACTTCCGTTGAAAGATGTGGCTTGGACGGACGCTGGCGCGTGATAATATTGGTGCGAGCTCCATATCCAGAATATTAGACCACCTTTGTAGGGAGCATTTTGTCCTGCGCAGAAAAATAATACAGACAAAGTAATTGTTCTTAAAAATAAAAATTATACTGATGGAATAAATAAGGTGGATAGCACCTGGTATATTTCACGGATGAACGCAAAAAAGCTTCTGACATATGTGGTAAAAACTAGGCCGCGGGGGCGACGGTTTGCGTGTTTTCGTTGGGCGACTCAAACGAGCAGGCGTGTCACCGGCGTGTAATCTGGTACGGATGCTAACCGGCCCTGGCGTTGTATTCTCGTGTGGACGCGCGAGTCGGCCACGCCATTGTAAGCCGACGTGAACGCATGAGCCAACCGCGGCGTTGTAAGTTGGTGCGGACGCACGAGGCAGCTGCGGCGATGTTAACGTCGTCCGGGCTCCATGCACACAATATAACCCTACTTTATACCTAATAATTATACTGCATAAAATATATTGCAGTGAAGAGTAATTGTCCTCGGATAAATAATGCGTATTGAAAAAAGTAGATAGAGAGGATAGCACCTGATAATTTTTGTTGATGAAAACACTGATGATTCGTACGCAAACGCTTGATACTTCCAGACATAGCTTGGACGCGAGCTTACTATCCATTGATATTTTTTGTTCCAGATAGGAGACGAATGTGGCCGGAGTTTGTCCAAGCCGTTTGTTAATAACTGTAGGTGAAGGGTTTTATGGATTTGTCTGTATGATCGTTTCCCTTAATGAGAACCGCTAGGCATCAGACTATTGATGTCTAGCATTCTATCAGACCAGTAGGGAGGCGTCGGATTGGATCTCATGCACTCGTTGGATAAGCAAGGCACCTTCTGCTGAGTGAACCCAAAATTGAAACTAATTAATGCTGATTATCCTTGATTCCGGTGCTGGATTTTAGCAGGTTGTTTGCTAGCCTTTTTTAACGCATGGTATATGTAGCTTGCTTCCATATAAATCGATGCTTCCCACACATAAATCGGTATTTTTTTGGATTTCTTTCTCCATACTTCAAAATCTGCGGTATTTGAAACGTTGCATGTTTGCCACCGGATGTATCTGATGCAATTCATGTTCTATTAATAGTGGAAGTATATCGATTCATTTTGCTTCTATCGACCGACTAGCAATTTTGCTTCTGTATCAACTGTATATTATTCCAATTTGTCCAACATGAAAATTTATTTTGCATCGTCTAAGCTCAATGCCGACACCTTTCTTCCAACAAATGGACGCTTCCATCAATCATCTTTTTTTATCATTATTACATACTCTTTGAAACAAATTAAATTGAAACTTGTCCTCTAAATCTTGTATATGCATCGAAAAATAGGAATTTGCCTCGACCAAATTTGGAATTCTCATCCACCATATTTGGAATTTGCATCCAAATAAATGAGTATTTGCATCCTTAGAATTTGTTATCTGAAACATATTTTCTACCATTATTACACACTCCTACAAACAAATTAAATGGGAACTTATTTTCTAAAGAATCTGGTATCTGAAACCAAAAAAATAGGAAACTGTTTCCAAAGAATTTGGAATTTGCATCCAAAGAAATGAGTATTTGCATCGATAGGATTTGGAATCTGAATAGAAATAATTCAGAATTTGCTTTCTCGCAACAAAAATGATGCCTTGCTTCGAGAGATATAATGATATATACTGCTTCCAAATCATTATGATACTATTTCCATAGACTAGAAGAATTGCTTCCATACAAATATAGATATGTTTCTATTAAAAAGAAAAAGAAAAACTATATCAAATAACATTCGGAGCCTTCCATGCTGGTGATCATGTGTCTTCGCTAAACATATAATTTCCTTCTGTGATGCGGTAAGTAAGCTCCACACCACCATCTACCGTGCTGACACGCACTAGAATCGAAAGTTTGAGGACCTTGTCCCTTGCAGTGTTACCATGCAGACTTATGTGATGCTTCTTCCTAACTTCTTATGTGCTTCCTGCAACCAGAGTACATAAGCATGTGACGGAGTTAGAAAACTCTGATGAACAAATCCAAGAGATGGAGAAGAAAGAACTCAAGAACTGCAATACCTTCGATTTCAAGACAAAGCGCTTGCAATTGTGTGTGTGTGGGGGGGGGGTGGGGGGGCTTGCTCCGCTGCAGGTTCTTCAACCAACTGGTGCTAGTTCGGCAGCGGATTCAGAAGATGGCGCACCTTATTTGACATGGCAAAGCACGAATCGTAGATGCGGATGAGGATCGATCCATGCCAGAATGGAGCACCAGCGTTGTCACCCGGGGGTCGCATCGGTGTACCAGACGATGCCGTTTGGAGAAGCAGCGGACGGAGCTGGTCAGCGGGGCGTTTGTGCTACTCAACGTTGGGGAGAGCAGAAAGCAGCTGCATGCGAGGCGGGGTAGAAGTAAATCCGAGCGAGGCACTCCGGTTGGCGAGCTAGACGAGCTCGAGCCGGTGCATTTGCAAGTGGAATATAGGAGAGATTAAAGAAGAGATTAGCGAGAGGTTTTCAGCGGGGCTGCATGTAGTTAATTCCCTGTCGATGTTTTTTTTACAAAAGAAACACAGTTTGTGGCGTTGGATTTTAATCGAATGGATGGCGTTTTTATGGTCTGATGTTGGACTTGTATCAGACCATAGATAACAAGCGTTTCCCTTAATAGTATAGCCAACTGCTGGCTATAAGCCATTTTAGAGTCCATCTTGTAGCTAGCTTGTACAATAGTTAGCTATAAAAAAGTACTGCTTTTATCATATATGACCCACCTTTCATTCTCACAAAGCATCTAGGAGCACATGCTAGAGCTGACTCTTCACGAAAAGTCTGCTTTCCTTCTATCTCATCCAACTCAGTAAAAATATAATATTTTAATCCTTACAATATGCTGATTGTACCTTATTGTACTTTCTCTTAGTGCTGATCCAATCTTGATAACTGTGCCAAAATAAACAGCGTGGTGTCGCTCCTTTCCTCTTTAATAATTGATCTAATCTCAATAGAATTTGGAACTAATCTGATCTCAGTTGAATTGACGTGGACGGAGTATTATATCTCTTCGATAGCTACTGGCCGATGAATGCTACGGCTGTGTACCTTGGGTGAAACAAATCACTTGCTTGTTGTGAGGGTCGGATCTGGTAGAAATCAAACCACCACACGTCTCCGCCTGGGTGTATATTGCGACAATACTTCTTTTCCTTGGGGGTAGCAACGACCTTGGGGGAGCAGCCACTCAGCGGATCGGTCGGTCCTTGGGACTTGGAACTGTACGAGCGGCAACAGAACCTGGCTGCTTGAACGACTAGGGCACGGCAACGAGAACGAACAATGGGATTCGTCTCGATCTCTGAAAAATCAGTCTTCAAACTTGATCTCAACACGGACGGGATTGGCGAGACGGTCAGCTGTCGTATTGTGTCAAACTTCGGCCGGTCGCAGGACACGGTGGTAGCGCACACGAAGCTTTCGATCTCATTCTCGTATACGCCGCTCTGTGTCTTGGTTGATGACATAGATCCTTCTAAGTCGACTCTTCTTTATGTCGCGAGTTGCGAGCTTCTCCATCCTTAAAAATATCCCTCCAAGAACACAATATCATCGTGCGATCAGCCCCATGATGAACGTCAACTGTCGTCATTTTGTCACGGCAGATGTTCTCATGCAAGGACTTAGGTGTGAGGCCATCGCAACCATGTGGCGGCTTGAGAGGGATTGGTCGGAATCGAGAGACGCGAGTTTACCCAGGTTCGGCCCCTCCGATGGAGGTAAAAGCCTACGTCATGCTTGTGTTTCATTGATGAAGATGATGATCTCGATTACAAGGGTGCAGACTCGATACCTCTAATCTCGTGGGTGTCTAATCGTTCTATTTCATGATTTGTCTTGTATAGACCTAAGTTGTGAATCTCCTCCCTCTTTGGGCGCCTTACCCTCCTTATATAGGTCGAAGGGGTAGGTTTACATTTAAAATCCTACTAGGAGTAGGAATATGACTAGTCTCTCTTGAATTCTAATCCGGGTCTTGTTTCCTTCTTGTGGGAGTCTTTCCTCTTCTTGGGCCTTCTCTTGTGAGTCGGCCCTCCTGGCCTCTCTACGAGCCGCCTTATGCCAGATTCTACGCCGGGCCTTGGTCCTTCGTCATTTGTCTGAGTCGCCTACGGGGTAATCTATGAGCCACCCACTAGGTTATTGCTCAGTCGCCGGTGAGTCGCCAAGTCCTTGGTGGGTCATACTTCAAGACGGGTTACCCTGCAGGGTATATCCCCGACACCTCCCGAGGGTCCGTCGTCCCGGTGCCACCCGTTGCCGTAACTACAGCGACCCCGACGCACTCCGCTTGAGGCACAGGGGGCTCTGGGTTCTCCCCCACATCTGGCATCTGCAACGCACTTGCGGAGGCTATCGCATCAACCTCTGGGGCCCCGAGGGCAGCCGCGGCCATGAAAGATGGCGTCGGGGCTGGACCGCCATGGCCTTGGGTGGTGGTGCTGGGTATTGGGCCATTGCGACCTCGACGCTCACGCACCCTCACCACTCAGAGGGGACAGTTGGAGTTGCAGTGGCACCCGTACACCCGAGCACGACACCTGGCCAGCGCAAGCTACCTCCACGCCCGCCGGGACACTAACCGAGGGATGAATGCGCCGTCGAAAAACACGTGTCACCTTTGCCCCAATGGTGGCCCTCTTATTCTTCTCCTCGGTGCCACCGGGGCGTGATACGTCCATTTTGCATCATGCTTTCATGTTGATATTTATCGCTTTTGGGGCTCTTATTACACTTCACGGTACAATACTTATGCCTTTTCTCTCTTATTTTGCAAGGTTTACGTGAAGAGGGAGAATGCCGGCAGCTGGAATTCTGGCCTGAAAAAGGAGCAAGTTTGAGATACCTATTCTGCGCAACTCCAAAAGCCGTGAAAATCAAAGTGGTTTTTTTTTCGGATTTATAAAAAATATTGGGCCGAAGAAGTGCCACAAGGGCGCCAGCACGAGGCCACAAGCCTGCTAGGCGCGGCCTACCCCCCTGGTCGCGCCTAGTGGGCTTGTGAGCTCCCTGCTAGCCCACTGGCCCCCTATTTTGCTACAAGAAGGGTTTCGGTCTGGAAAAAAATCAAGAGGAGGTTTTTCGGAGGATTCACCGCCGCCACGAGGCGGAACTTGAGCAGAACCAATCTAGAGCTCCGACAGGACGATCCTGCCGGGAAAACTTCCCTCCCGGAGGCGGAAATCGTCGCCATCGTCATGACCAACACTGCTCTCATCGGAGGTGACTCGTCACCATCAACATCTTCATCAGCACCATCTCATCTCCAAAGCCTGGTTCATCTCTTGTAACCAATCTCCGTCTCACGACTCCGATTGGTACTTGTAAGGTTGCTAGTAGTGTTAATTACTCTTTGTAGTTGATACTAGTTGGATTACTTGGTGGAAGAGTTTATGTTCAGATCTTTGATGCTACTCATTACCTCTCTGGTCACGAATATGATTATGCTTTGTGAGTAGTTACTTTCGTTCCTGAGGACATGGGATAAGTCTTGCTATAAGTAGTCATGTGAATTTAGTATTCGTTCGATAATTTGATGTGTTGTATGTTGTTTCTCCTCTAGTGGTGTTATGTGAACGTCGACTACATAACACTTCACCATTATTTGGGCCAAGAGGAAGACATTGGAAAGTAGTAAGTAGATGATGGGTTGCTAGAGTGACAGAACCTTAAACCCTAGTTTATGCGTTGCTTCATAAGGGGCTGATTTGGATCCACTAGTTTAATGCTATGGTTAGACTTTGTCTTAATTCTTCTTTCGTAGTTGCGGATGCTTGCGAGAGGGGTTAATCATAAGTGGGATGCTTGTCCAAGTAAGGGCAGTACCCAAGCGCCGGTCCACCCACATGTCAAACTATCAAAGTAACGAATGCGAATCATATGAACATGAAGAAAACTAGCTTGACAGAAATTCCCATGTGTCCTCGGGAGCGTTTTACCTCCTATAAGACTTTGTCCAGGCTTGTCCCTTGCTACAAAAGGGATTGGGCCATTTTTCTGCACCGTTGTTACTTTTGTTACTTGCTAATTTCTACGAATCATCTCACCACACAACTACTTGTTACCGATAATTTCAGTGCTTGCACATATTACCTTGCTGAAAACCACTTATCAGATCCTTCTGCTCCTCGTTGGGTTCGACACTCTTACTTATCGAAAGGACTACGATAGATCCCATATACTTGTGGGTCATCGAGACTCTTTTCTGGCGCCGTTTCCGGGGAGTGAAGCGCCTTTGGTAAGTGGAAATTGGTAAGGAAACATTTATATAGTGTGCTGAAATTTATTGTCACTTGTCACTATGGAAACTAATCCTTTGAGGGGCTTGTTTGGGGTATCTTCACCTCGAACGGAAGCACAAAGAGTTGCTCCTCAACCTGCTGCACCTACTGAAAATATTTGCTATGAATTTCCTTCGGGTATGCTGTGGAAACTGCTGGCTAATCCTTTGACAGGTAATGGAACATCACATCCAGAGTTGCATCTAATCTATGTAGATGAAGTTTGTGGTTTATTTAAGCTTGCAGGTTTGCCCCAGGATGAGGTCAAGAAGAAGGTCTTCCCCTTATCTTTGAGGGATAAGGTGTTGGCATGGTATAGGCTATGTGATGATACTGGATCATGGAACTACAATCGGTTGAAATTGGAATTTCATCAAAAGTTTTATCCTATGCATCTAGTACATCATCATCGGAATTATATTTATAATTTTTGGCCTCATGACAGAGAAAGCATCGCTCAAGCTTGGGGGAGGCTTTAATCAATGTTATATTCATGCCCCGACCATGAGCTCTCGAGAGAAATTATCATTCAGAACTTATATGCTCAGCTTTCTCATGATGATCGCACCATGCTTGACACTTCTTGTACCGGTTCTTTTATGAAGAGATATATTGACTTCAGATGGAATTTATTGGAAAGAATTAAACGCAACTCTGAAGATTGGGAGCTTGATGAAGGTAAGGAGTCAGGTATGAATTTCATGTTTGACTGCGTTAAATCCTTTGTTGAAACAAATACCTTTTGTGATTTTAGCGCTAAGTATGGACTTGACTCTGAGATACTAGCTTCATTGTCTGAATCATTTGCTGCTTATATTGATCTCCCCAAAGAGAAGTGGTTTAAATATCATCCTCCCTTAGAAGTCAATGTAGTTAAACCCAATCCAGTTGAAGAGAAATTCATTGCCTATAATGATACTATTGTTCCTAGTGCTTACATTGAGAAACTAGCTTTCCCTGTTAGGATAAAGGATCATTCTAAAGATTCAACTGTGATACGTAGAGGCTACATTAGAACACCTACACCCCCTGAACAAATTAGAGTTGAACCTAGAATTGCTATTATCAAAGATCTCTTGTCCGACAATGTTGATGGCCATGATATTCACTTCTGTGAAGATGCTGCTAGAATTGCTAAACCACACGCTAGAGACAAAAATAGGCCTGTTGTTGGAACGCCTGTTGTTTCTGTGAAGATAGGAGATCATTGTTATCATTCTTTATGTGACGTGAGAGCTAGTGTTAGTGCAATACCTCAACCCTTATATGATGAAATCAAAGACGAGATTGCACCTGTTGAGATAGAGCCTATTGATGTCACTATTCAGCTTGCCAATAGAGATACTATCTGCCATGTGGGAATTGTTAGGGATGTTGAAGTCTTGTGTGGTAAAACGAAGTATCCTGCTGATTTCCTCGTTCTTGCTACCACCCAAGATAGCTTTTGTCCCATCATATTTGGTAGACCTTTTCTCAATACTGTCAATGCACATATTGAATGTGAGAAACAAACTGTCACTATTGGCTTTGAAGGTGTGTCACATGAGTTCAATTTCTCCAAGTTTGGTAGACAACCTCATGAAAAAGAGTTGCCTAGTAAGGATGAAACTATTGCCCTAGCTTCTATTGATGTGCCTCCTACTGATCCTTTAGAGCAGTACTTGCTTGAGCATGAAAATGATATGCATATGGATGAAAGAGATGAGATAGATAGAGTTTTCTTAGAACAATATCCTGTCCTTAAGATTAACTTGCCTATTGAACTGCTTGGGGATCCACCCCCACCAAAAGGTGATCATGTGTTCGAGCTAAAACAGTTGCCTGATACTCTTAAGTATGCTTATCTTGATGAAAAAGAGATATATCCTATCATAATTAGTGCTAGCCTCTCAGAGCATGAAGAAAAGAAGTTACTAAAAACTCTAAGGAAGCACCGTGCTATTATTGGATATACTCTTGATGATCTTAAGGGCATTAGTCCCACTCTATGCCAGCACAAGATTAAAACTAATCTTGATTCCAAACCAGTTGCTGATCATCAACGGAGATTAAATCCTAAGATGAAAGATGTAGTAAGGAAAGAAATACTAAAGCTCCTGGAAGCGGGTATTATCTATCCTGTTTTCTCATAGTGATTGGGTGAGTCTGGTGCATTGCGTCCCTACGAAGTTAGGTATTACCGTTGTCCCTAATGATAAGGATGAATTGATCCCACAAAGGATTATTACTGGCTATAGGATGGTGATCGATTTTAGGAAATTGAATAAGGCCACTAGGAAAGATCATTACCCTTTGCCTTTTATCGACCAAATGCTAGAAAGACTATCTAAACACACACACTTCTCCTTTCTAGATATTTTTTGGTTTCTCCCAAATACCAGTTGCACAATCTGATCAGCAGAAAACCACTTTCACCTGCCCTTTCGGTACCTTTGCTTATAGACGTATGCCTTTTGGCTTATGTAATGCACCTCCCACCTTTCAAATATGTATGATGGCTATATTCTCTGACTTTTGTGAAAAGATTTCCGAGGTTTTCATGGATGACTTCTCCGTCTACAGGTCTTCTTTTGATGATTGCCTCGGCAACCTTGATTGGGTCTTGCAGAGATGTAATGACACCAATCTTGTCTTGAATTGGGAGAAGTGCCACTTTATGGTTAATGAAGGCATCGTCTTAGGACATAAAATTTATGAAAGAGGTATTGAACTCGATAAGGCTAAGGTTGATGCAATCGAGAAAATGCCATACCCCACAGATATCAAAGGTATACGAAGTTTCCTTGGTCATGTTGGTTTCTATAGAAGGTTCATTAAAGACTTCTCTAAGATTTCTAGGCCTCTTACCAATCTCTTGCAAAAGGATATTCCTTTTCTTTTTGACGATGATTGTGAGGAAGCCTTCGAAATACTTAAGAAGGCCTTTATAACTGCACCTATTGTTCAACCACCTGATTGGAACATGCCTTTTGAAATCATGTGTGATGCTAGTGATTATGCTGTTGGTGCTGTCCTAGGGCAAAGAGTTGATAAGAAGTTGAATGTTATTCACTATGCTAGTAAAACTCTAGACAGTGCCCAAAGAAACTATGCTACTACGGAAAATGAATTTTTAGCAGTCGTGTTTGCATGTGAAAAGTTCAGGTCTTACATAGTTGATTCCAAAGTCACTATTCACACTGATCACGCTGCTATTACGTACCTAATGGAGAAGAAAGATGATAAACCTAGACTTATCAGATGGGTTCTCTTGCTACAAGAATTTGATTTGCACGTTGTCGACAGGAAGGGTGCTGATAACCCCGTAGAAGATAACTTGTCTAGGTTGGAAAACGTTCTTGATGACCCACAACCTATTGATGATAGCTTTCCTGATGAGCAATTGAATGTCATCAATGCTTCATGTAGTGCACCGTGGTATGCTGATTATGCAAACTATATCGTTGCCAAATATATACCACCTAGTTTCACTTACCAGCAAAAGAGAAATTCTTCTTTGACTTGAGACATTACTTTTGGGATGATCCTCACCTTTATAAGGAAGGAGTAGATGGTGTTATTAGAGGTTGTCTACCTGAACATGAACAGGGGCAGATCCTACAGAAGTGTCACTCCGAGGCCTATGGAGGACACCATGCGGGAGATAGAACTACACACAAGGTATTGCAATCTGGTTTCTATTGGCCCACTCTCTTCAAGGATGCCCGTAAGTTTGTCTGGTCTTGTGACGAATGTCAAAGAATAGGTAATATCGGTAAACGTCAGGAAATGCTTATGAATTATTCACTTGTCATTGAACCATTTGATGTCTGGGGTTTGATTATATGGGACCTTTTCCAAAATCCAACGGGTATACTCATATCCTAGTTGCTGTTGATTACGTCACTAAGTGGGTAGAAGCTATCCCCACTAGTAGTGTTGATCACAACACATCTATCAGGATGCTTAAAGAAGTTATTTTCCCTAGATTTGGAGTCCCTAGATATCTAATGACCGACGGTGGTTCAAATTTCATTCATGGTGCTTTCCGTAAAACGCTTGCTAAGTACGATGTCAACCATAGAATTGCGTCTCCCTATCACCCTCAGTCCAGTGGTCAAGTAGAGCTAAGCAATAGAGAGATTAAACTAATTCTGCAAAAGACTGTCAATATGTCTAGAAAGAATTGGTCTAAGAAGCTCGATGATGCACTGTGGGCTTATAGAACTACCTATAAGAATCCCATGGGCATGTCTCCGTACAAAATGGTGTACGGTAAAGCATGCCATTTACCTCTCGAGCTAGAGCATAAATATTATTGGGCAATCAAAGATCTCAACTTTGATTTCAAACGTGCTGGTGAGAAGAGGTTATTTGATATTAGCTCGCTTGATGAATGGAGAACTCAGGCATATGAAAATGCCAAGTTGTTCAAAGAAAAGGTTAAGAGATGGCATGATAAAAGGATACAAAAGCGTGAGTTCAATGTAGGTTATTATGTCTTGCTATATAATTCTCGTTTAAGATTTTTTGTAGGCAAGCTTCTCTCTAAATGGGAAGGTCCCTGTATCATTGAGGAAGTATACTGTTCTGGTGCTATCAAGATCAACAACACGGAAGGTAATTGTCCGAGAGTGGTAAATGGCCATAGAATCAAGAATTATATCTCAGGTACTCCCATAAATGTTGAAAGCAATATTATCAATACCATAACTCCGGAGGAGTACCTAAGGGATATTTACCAGCCTTTTTCACACTCCGAAAATTAAGAGGTATGTGATTTGGTAAGTAAACAGACTTCAAAACTTTTCCAGTAGGAATTTTTCTCCGTTTTGGAATATTTGGAAAAATAGAAAATTTTGAAGTACTCCGGAAAGCGCACGAGGAGGCGACAAGCCTGCCAGGCGCGGGCCACCCCCTGGCCGCACCTGGGGGGCTTGTGGCCACCTCGTGTGCCTCTCGGACTCCGTTTTCTTGTGGAGTACTCCTTCTGGTCGGAAAAAAAATCATTATATATTCTCCCATAAGGTCTGACCCTCGTATCACGTGAATTTCCTCTGTTTTCGTTTCGAGCCTGTTTTCTGACGCAGATATAGGGCAAGATGTCGTCTCAGGAATCTGTGGGGGAGAACAATCTCCCTCAACTCTATGGAGAAGTAAATGCTGACCTAAAAAGAATGGAGGTCATGGAGCCTAAGGAAAGGCTACCTAAAGAAACCAAGGGCAAAACTAAGAAGGAGAATCCGGCGTGGGACGAAGGGCAATCTGTGTTCAACAAGGAAGAATTTGAAGAAGTGGATTTCCTTCAACCCTATCTCCACCTACTGTCTCCATCCTTGATTGAACTCTTGAGGTTTTGTGAAACAACTCGTGCTCGCAATACTTATCTCTCTCGTGAAGTTGTTTTGCTGGAGAAACATATCACAAATCTCCAAGGTATAAATCAAAGATTGATGGCCCTCTTGGAATCAAAGGACAAAACAACTCCACCACCATCACCACCAAAGGAAGACAAGTGAGCATGGGTATGGGGAATCCCCTTGGCTTGTGCCAAGCTTGGGGGAGTTGCCCCGGTATCGTATCACCATCACATCTTTTGCCTTTACCTTTGTTTTAGTTTGTTCCTTTTTAGTTTTCTCTTTCTCTAGTAGAATAAAGGTCTTAGTGTTTTAGGCTTGAGTTTTGCTTTGTGTCACCCCCGATGTACTTGAGCTCGTGAGCCATATAATAAAGAGTGTCTTAGTTAAGGGCCTTGTCTCATGCCATGATCAAGAGAATGAGAAAAGAACAAAAGCATGAAAGATTATGTAATGATCTTATGGGAAGTGATGGCTTCACATATAAAAAGAATGTTGATTGAAACTTGCTGAGGGTAGACAAACGTAGACCTTGGTCATTGTTGCAATTAATAGGAAGTGATAAAGAAGGAGAGGTTCACATATAAATATATCATCTTTGACACCACCTATGATTGTGAACACTCACTACACTATTACATGCTTAGAAGTAGATGTTGGACAAGGAAGACAAAATAATGAATTGTGTTTGCTTGGTTCCGAACAATGTTATATGACTAGAGATCCCTTAGCATGTGACGATTGCTTCCACCTCATATTAGCCAAAACTCCCGCACTAAGTAGAGATACTACTTGTGCAACCATAAACCTTCAACCCAGTTTTGCCATGAGAGTCCACCATACCTATCTATGGAATGAATAAGATCCCTCAAGTAAGTTTTCATCGGTGCAAGCAATGAAAATTGCTCCCTAATGTGTATGATCTATTAGTGTGGAAAATAAGCTTTGTACGAACCTGTGATGAGGAAGACACAAAAGCGATAGACTGCATAATAAAGTTCTTTATCACAGGAGGCAATATAAAGTGACGTTCCTCCGCACTAAGAGGACACGCATACAAACCTCAAAAGCGCATGACAACCTCTGTTTCCCTCTGCGAAGGGCCTATCTTGTACCTTTACTTTTTGCCCTTGAAAGAGTCATGGTGATCTTCACCAATTCCTTGTTTCACCTTTATCTTGGCTAACGTCATATGCTAGGGAAAGATCTATATTCATATATCAACTTGGAGGTAAGCATTCATGAATTATTATGGTTGACATTACCCTTGAGGTAAATGGTTGGGAGGTGAAACTATAAGCCCCTATCTTACTCTGTGTCCAGCTGAAACTTTGATCTCATGAGTACCACGTGAGTTGTAGCAATTGTAGAGAACGAAAATTTGATTGAGTATGTGGATTTGCTTTACAAGCTCTTATTTGACTCTTTCTGATGTTGTGATAAATTGCAATTGCTTCAACGACTAAAGGCTATCGGTTGTTAATTCTCGGTAAGGTTCTTTATCCATGCTTTACTTTGTGAAGGAATTGTCACTTTAGCATACAAGATGATATGATGATATTGTTGTTTTGACAATGATCATGATGCCTGCATGTTCGTATCTTGTTTTGTCGACACCTCTCTCTCTAAACATGTGGGCATATTTATTGATCTCGGTTTTCGCTTGAGGACAAGCGAGGTCTAAGCTTGGGGAGTTGATACGTCCATTTTGCATCATGCTTTCATGTTGATATTTATCGCTTTTTGGGCTGTTATTACACTTCATGGTACAATACTTATGCATTTTCTCTCTTATTTTGCAAGGTTTACATGAAGAGGGAGAATGCCGATAGCTGGAATTCTGGCCTGAAAAAGGAGCAAGTTTGAGATACCTATTATGCGCAACTCCAAAAGCCGTGAAAATCAACGTGGATTTTTTTGGGATTTATAAAAAATACTGGGCCGAAGAAGTGCCAGAGGGGCGCCAGTAGGAGGCTACAAGCCTGCTAGGCATGGCCTACCCCCTGGCCGCGCCTAGGGGGCTTGTGAGCTCCCTGCTGGCCCACTGCCCCCCCTCTTTTGCTACAATAAGGGTTTTGGTGTGGAAAAAATCAAGAGAAGGCTTTTCGGAGGATTCGCCGCCGCCACGAGGCGAAACTTGAGCAGAACCAATCTAGAGCTCCGGCATGACGATCCTGCCGGGGAAACTTCCCTCCCGGAGGGGGAAATCGTCTCCATCGTCATCACCAACACTCCTCTCATCGGAGGGGACTCGTCACCACCAACATCTTCATCAGCACCATCTCATCTCCAAACCCTAGTTCATCTCTTGTAACCAATCTCCGTCTCGCGACTCCGATTAGTACTTGTAAGGTTGCTAGTAGTGTTAATTACTCTTTGTAGTTGATGCTAGTTGGATTACTTAGTGGAAGGGTTTATGTTCAGATCTTTGATGCTACTCATTACCTCTCTGGTAATGAATATGATTATGCTTTGTGAGTAGTTACTTTCGTTCCTGAGGACATGGGATAAGTCTTACTATAAGTAGTCATGTGAATTTGGTATTCCTTCGATAATTTGATGTGTTGTATGTTGTTTTTCCTCTTGTGGTGTTATGTGAACGTTGACTACATAACGCTTCACCATTATTTGGGCCTAGAGGAAGGCATTGGGAAGTAGTAAGTAGATGATGGATTGCTAGAGTGACAAAAGCTTAAACCCTAGTTTATGCGTTGCTTCGTAAGGGGCTGATTTGGATCCACTAGTTTAATGCTATGGTTAGACTTTGTCTTAATTCTTCTTTCGTAGTTGTGGATGCTTGCGAGAGGGGTTAATCATAAGTGGGATGCTTGTCCAAGTAAGGGCAGTACCCAAGCGCCAGTCCAACCACATATCAAACTATCAAAGTAACGAACGCGAATCATATGAACATGATGAAAACTAGCTTGACAGAAATTCCCATGTGTCCTCTGGAGCGTTTTAGCTCCTATAAGACTTTGTCCAGGCTTGTCCCTTGCTACAAAAAGGATTGGGCCACTTTGCTGCACCGTTGTTACTTTTGTTACTTGCTACTTGCTATGAATCATCTCACCACACAACTACTTGTTACCGATAATTTCAGTGCTTGCAGATATTACCTTGCTGAAAACCACTTGTGAGATCCTTCTGCTCCTCGTTGGGTTCGACACTCTTACTTATCGAAAGGACTATGATAGATCCCCTACACTTGGGGGTCATCAGGGCGCTTGCACCGAAGAAGGGTTGGCCTGAGTAAACCAATCACGGGTGAATAGCATGAGGATGGAGTAAGGTACTTAATCGTCCCTCGCGGCCCATTTCCTCTTCTTCTTGATGGCAGGCGGCATGCTGTTACTTATCAAGCTTGCGTTGGTTTTTCACTTGAAGAGGAAAGGTTGATGCAGCAAAGTAGGAATAAGTATTTCCCTCAGTTTGAGAACCAAGGTATCAATCCAGTAGGAGTATCAAGATGAGGCACCAATGAACCTGCGCAAAAACAAACAAACTTGCACCCAACGTGATAAAGGGGTTGTCAATCCCTTCACGGTTATTTGCAAGGTGAGATCTGACAGAGATGAAAGGTAAATAGGTAAAGGTCCAGCAAAGTATTTTTGGTATTTTTGTATGTAGATCTGAATATATGATGTGTAAAATAGGCCAGGGGGCCATAGTGTTCACTAGAGGCTTCTCTCATGATAGCAAGTATTATGGTGGGTGAACGAATTATTGTCGAGCAATTGATAGAATCATGCAAATTCATGATGATATCTAAGGCAATGATCATACATATAGGCATCACGTCCGAGACAAGTAGACCGATACTGTCTACATCTACTACTATTACTCCACACATCGACCGCTATCTAGCATGCATCTAGTGTATTATGTTCATAACAAACGGAGTAACGCCTTAAGCAAGATGACATGATGTAGAGGTATAAATTCATGCAATATGATATAAACCCCATCTTTTTACCCTTGATGGCAACAACACAACGGGTGCCTCCCTACCCCTTCTGTCACTAGGTGAGGACACCGCACGGTATGAACCCAAAACCAAGCACTTCTCCCATTGCAAGAATTATAGATCAAGTTGGCCAAACGAAACCCATAACTCGAAGAGAATTACAAGGATACGAAATCATGCATATAAGAAATCAGAGGAGACTCATATAATATTCATAGATAATCTGATCATAAATCCACAATTCATCGGATCTCGACAAACGCATGGCAAAAGAAAGTTATATCGGATAGATCTCCATGAAGATCATGGAGAACTTTGTATTGAAGATACAAGAGATTGAAGAAGCCATCTAGCTACTAGCTATGGACCCGAAGGTCTGTGGTGAACTACTCATGCATCATCGGAGAGGCAATGGTGTTGATGAAGAAGCCCTTCGTGTCCGTATCCCTCTCCGGTAGGGAACCACAATGGTCCTCAGATGGGATCTCGCGGGGACAGAAGTTTGCGGCGGCGGAACTCCCGATCTAGGTTTCTCTTTGGGGGTTTATGTATTTGTAGGAATTTATGGCGGTTGAATTACGTCAGTTGGGCCCACGAGGAGGTCACTAGCCTGCTAGGCCCTCCCCGGGGGTAGGGCGTGCCTACCGGGCTCGTGACTCACATGGCTCTTCTGGCCTTCTTCCAATGCTTTGGAGGTCTCTTTTGGTCCAAAAAATAACATCGCGAAAGTTTTATTCCCTTTGGACTTCGTTTGATATTCTTGTCTGAAAAAGGTCAAAAACAAGGAAAAAACAGAAACTGGCACTAGGCACTAAGTTAATAGGTTAGTCCCAAAAATGATATAAAATGGCATATAAATGCACATAAGACATCCCAAGTTGATAATATAATAGCATGGAACAATCAAAAGTTATAGATACGTTGGAGACGTATTAAGCATCCCCAAGCTTAACTCCTGCTCGTCCTCGAGTAGGGAAGTGATAAAGACCAAAATTTTGATGTGGAATACTACCTAACATATTCGTTCTTTGTAACTTCTTTATTGTGGCAAGAATGTTCAGATCCGTAAGATTCAAAACAATAGTTTAATATTGTCAATAAAACAATAATACTTCAAGCATACTAGCAAAGTAATCATGAACTTTTGAAATAACAAGGCCAAAGAAAGTTATCCCTACAAAATCATATAGTCTGGCTATGCTCCATCATCCCCAGACAACGAATTTAAATCATGCACAACCCCGGTATTGGCCAAGTAATTGTTTTCACACTCTTACTTTCTCAACTTTTTCAACTCTCACGCAATACATGAGCGTGAGCCATGGATATAGCACTATAGGTGGAATAGAGCGTGGTGGAGGTTGTGAGGGAAAAATGAGGAGATGGTCACATCGACTCGGCATATCAATGGGCAATGGAGATGCCCATCAATAGATATCAATGTGAATGAGTAGGGATAGCCATGCAACGGATGCACTAGAGCTATAAGTGTATGAAAGCTCAAAAATAAAACTAGTGGGTGTGCACCCAACTTGCTTGCTCACGAAGACCTAGGGCAATTTTGAGGAAGCCCGTCATTGGAATATACAAGCCAAGTTATATTATGAGAATTCCCACTAGTATATGAAAGTGACAACATATGAGACTCTCTATCATGAAGATCATGGTGCTACTTTGAAGCACAAGTGTGGTAAAGGATAGTAGCATTGTCCCTTCTCTCTTTTGCTCTCATCATTTTTTGGGCTCTTTGGCCTCTTTTTTTTTATTTCCTCAGATGGGACAATGCTCTAATAATGATGATCACCACACTTTTATTTACTTACAACTCAATACTTAGAACAATAATGACTCTATATGAAATGCCTCCGGCAGTGTACAGGGATGTGCAACGATCTAGCTTAGCGTATGAAGTTGAAACATCTCGCTAGCTATCTTATGATCATGCAATGGCAAAATTAAAATGACGGTCATGTCATGAGACGGAACGGTGGAAGTTCCATGGCAATATATCTCAGAATGGCTATGAAAATGTCATAATAGGTAGGTATGGTGGCTGTTTTGAGGAAGGCATATGGTGGGTTTGTGCACCGGCGAAAGTTGAGCGACACTAGATAGGCTAGCAATGGTGGTAGGTGAAAGTGCATCTATACCATGGACTCACGTTTGTCATGAAGAACTCATATACTTATTGCGAAAGTTTTATTAGTAATCAAAACAAAGTGCTAAACGCATACTCCTAGGGGAAGGGTTGGTAGGTGTTAACCATCGCGCGATCCCGACCGCCACACGAAGGATGACAATCAATAAATTAATTATGCTCCGACTTCCTAACATAGCGGTTCACCATACGTGCATGCTATGGGAATCACTAACCTCAACAAAAGTATTTCTAGGTTCACAACACCCTACTAACATGACTCTAATATTACCATATCCATATCTCAAAACTAATTGCGAGGAATCGAACTTCTCTTACTAATCAATGCACTTGAATATGAAAGTTTTTATTATATCCTCTTTGGATGCCTATCATATTTAGGACTAATTTCATAGCACACGCCAATTACGAAGTTACTTAGAGAGAGCACTCTCAAAATGATATAAGTGAAGATCGAGAGTTTTTATTTCTACAAAATATGACACCGCCGTGATCTAAAAATATTTAAGTGAAGCACTAGAGCAAAATCATATAGCTCAAAAGATATAAGTGAAGCTCATGGGAGCAAAATTATCTAGCTCAAAAGATATAAGTGAAGCACATGCGAGCTAAATTGCCTAACTCAAAAGATATAAGTGAAGCTCATTGAGTATTCGAACAAATTCACGATGAGTGCATGTCCCTCTCAAAGAGGTGTGAAGCAAGGATGATTGTGACAAAACAAAAGGCAAAGACTCCTATAATACACGACGCTCCAAGCAAAACACATATCATGTGGTAAATAAAAATATAGCTCCAAGTAACGTTACCGATGGATTGAAGACGAAAGAGGGGATGCCTTCCCGGGGCTTTTTGGTGTCCTTGAATTTGTCTTGGGATGAATTGGGCATCCCCAAGCTCAAGCTATTTCCACTCTTTGTTCCATTGTTCATAAGAACATCACCCAAAACTTGAAAACTTCACAACACAAAACTTAAACAGAGACTCGTGATATCATTAGCATAAGAAAACAAACCACCAACTGTTTAGGTACTATAGTAAACTTGATTTCCATTTAGATTGATGTTATATTACTGTATTCTCACTTCTCCATGGCTCGTACCCCCCGATACTAACCATAGTTTCATCAAAATAAGCAATCAACACAACAAAAACAGAATCTGTCAAAAATAGACCAGTCTGTAGAAATCTGTATATTTGGTATACCTGTGCTATCCCAAAAATTCTGAAACATTATGAAAATTAGTGAAATTTGTATATAAATCCACATAAAAAAGAATCAACTCAAAATCTCTTTCTGGATAGGAATTAAAAATGATTTCGTGAGCACAAAGTTTCTGTCTTTTTCAGTATGAGTAAACAACTATCACCAAAACTAATCATAAAGGTTCTACTTGGCACAAACACTAATTAAAACATAAAAACACTACCATAACAGAATCATGATGGTGTGGACAGGAAATAAAAATATTGGGTTGCCTCCAACAAGCGATTTTCTTTAAAGCCTTTTAGCTAGGCATTGATAATTCAATGATGCTCACCTAAAGAGACGAAGAGAGCATCATGAAACATGTGAAAAACATATCTAAGTATAACATACTTCCTATGCATAGGCATTTTATAGGAAAACTAATTTTCAAGACAAGCAATAACTACCATATGCAAGGAAAAAGAAAGAGACAATATCAATCTCAACATAACGGGAGGTGATTTAGTGATATGAAAATTTCTACAACCATATTTTCCTCTCTCATAATAATTACATGTGGGATCATATTCAAATTCAACAATATAACTGTCACATAGGATATTCTATTCAAGATCCACATGTATGCAAACTTGACACTCTTTATTATTGAAATCTTTATTATAAATATCATATTCATCATGAGGCTTTAACAAATTTTCAAGATCATAAGAAAAATCATCACCCCAATCATGATCATTGCAACAAGTAGTGGACATAGCAAAACTAGCATCTCCAAGCTTAGGGTTTTGAATATTTTTAGCATGATTGACATTAATTGAATTTATAGTGAAACCAGTGCAATCATGCTTTTCATTCAAGGAGCCCTCATGAATCACTTCATAAATTTCTTCATCACAATTTTTAGATTCACGCATCTCAAGCAAAACTTCATAAAGATAATCTAGTGCATAAAACTCACTAGCAATTGGTTAAACATAATTGGATATCTTAAAGAGATTAGCAAGTGGGTGAGGATCCATAAGTTTGTTATTTCTGTTATTTGAGTGCCAACACCATCATGCAAAGAAAATGAGCAAGCAAACTAAGTAAGACATAAAGGCAAACGAAAAAGGCAAATATTTTTGTAAATTTTGTTTTTTAGAAGTGGGGGAGAGGAAAACGAGAGGCAAAAGGCAAATAATGTAAATGCAAGAGATGAGTTTGCGATAGGTACTTGGTAGATATGCTTGACTTGAAATCCCCGGAAACGGCGCCAGAAATTCTTCTTGCTACTTCTCGAGCTTGCGTTGTTTTTTCCCTTGAAGAGGAAAGGGTGAGGCAGCAAAGTAGAAATAAGTATTTCCCTCAGTTTAAGAACCAAGTTATCAATCGAGTAGGAGTATCAAGATGAGGCACCAATGAACCTGCGCAAAAACAAACAAACTTGCACCCAACGCGATAAAGGGGTTGTCAATCCCTTCACGGTTATTTGCAAGGTGAGATCTGACAGAGATGAAAGGTAAATAGGTAAAGGTGCAGCAAAGTATTTTTGGTATTTTTGTATGTAGATCTGAATATATGATGTGTAAAATAGACCCGGGGGCCGTAGTGTTCACAAGAGGCTTCTCTCATGGTATCAAGTATTACGGTGGGTGAACGAATTATTGTCGAGCAATTGATAGAATCTCGCAAAGTCATGACGATATCTAAGGCAATGATCATACATATAGGCATCACGTCCGTGACAAGTAGGCCGATACTGTCTGCATCTACTAACATTACTCCACACATCGACCGCTATCCAGCATGCATCTAGTGTATTAAGTTCATAACAAACAGAGTAACGCCTTAAGCAAGATGACATGATGTAGAGGGATAAATTCATGCAATATGATATAAACCCCATCTTTTTAACCTTGATGGCAACAACATGATGCGTGCCTCGCTACCCCTTCTGTCACTAGGTGATTACACCGCACGGTATGAACCCAAAACCAAGAACTTCTCCCATTGCAAGAATTATAGATCAAGTTGGCCAAACGAAACCCATAACTCGAAGAGAATTTCAAGGATACGAAATCAGAGAAACTCAAATAATATTCATAGATAATATGATCATAAATCCTCAATTCATCGGATCTCGACAAACACACCGCAAAAAGAAAGTTACATCGGATAGATCTCCATGAAGATCAAGGAGAACTTTGTATTGAAGATCCAAGGGAGAGAAGAAGCCATCTAGGTACTAGCTATTGACCCGAAGGTCTGTGGTGAACTACTCACGCATCATCGGAGAGGCAATGGTGTTGATGAAGAAGCCCTCCATGTCCGAGTCCCCCTTTGGCAGGGCACCAGAACGGTCCCCAGATGGGATCTCGCGGAGACAGGAGCTTCCGGTGGCGGAACTCCCGATCTAGGTTTCTTTTTGGGGGTTTCTATATTTATAGGAATTTATGGCGGTGGAATTACGTCAGTTGGGCCCATGAGGAGATCACGAGCCTGCTAGGCCCTCGGGGGGGGGGGGGGGGGGGTAGGGCGCACCTACCGGGCTCGTGACTCCCTCGTGGCTCTTCTGGCCTTCTTCCAAAGCTTCGGGGGTCTCTTTTGGTCCAAAAAATATCATCGCGAAAGTTTTATTTCATTTGGACTCCGTTTGATATTCCTGTCTAAAAAAGTTAAAAAACAAGGAAAAAACAGAAACTGGCACTAGCCACTGAGTTAATAGGTTAGTCCCAAAAATGATATAAAATGACATATAAATGCACATAAGACATCTCAAGTTGATAATATAATAGCATGGAACAATCAAAAATTACAGATACGTTGGAGACGTATCAGGCATCCCCAAGCTTAACTCCTGCACATCCTCGAGTACGGAAATGATAAAGACCGGATTTTTGATGTGGAATGCTACCTAACATATTCGTTCTTTGTAACTTCTGTATTGTGGAAAAATATTCAGATCCATAAGATTCAAAACAATAGTTTAATATTGTCAAGAAAACAATAATACTTCAAGCATACTAGCAAAGTAATCATGAACTTTTGAAATAACAAGGCCAAAGAAAATTATCCCTACAAAATCATACAGTCTGGCTATGCTCCATCATCCCCACACGCCGATCATCTGCGACAACATCGTCCCGGAAGCTACGCAAGGATGGATGGAGATTGGCGACGGAATCTGGCCGGCGTCCTCTAACGCTTCCATCACCTTTGAGTCATGGTCATTGTCGTCCTCACTCGAGGACGACACCACGATGAAGGAGCGCGTGTGCGACCCGACGAGCCCCCACTCGTCGAAGACAGGCATCTCCGCGACCAGTCCCTCCACATCATCTTAGGCATACAATGGCAACATGGCATGCGGAGGGTCCTCGGGGTTGGACTTAAGCAGAGCCCCCAAGGCCCCATCCAGCTCGTCACGCGTCTGGCCACCGACATGTAGGTGCGTTGGTTCCCTCTCACCAGTGAACTCCCACAGGGGGCGCAACTGCGCCTGAAGCGGGCCTCAACAAGAGCAGCGATATGATCCAAGACAGGCTCCACCCTCGAGTCAGTGAGCTTCTTGTGGCTCCACCCGGAGGTCTGCTCGGACGGACCCGTGAGGGTCGCCACGAGAAGACTCTCCCGGCAGACGTCCATAAAGACAAAGTGGTATCGGTAGCCTTCCACCTTCTCCCCGGCCTTCAGGTGAGTGCCCGTGCCCGCAACATCAACGAAGGAGATGCACGCGCAGCGCTGACTCGAGGTGGTGAACCGCAAGCTAAAGAAATGGCGAAAGTGCGCCACCGAGGGCCTCATGCCCATGAAAGCCTTGATGTAAAAGGCGAAGATAGCCAGGAGGAGGACGGAGTTGGGCTGAAGGTGTAGGGCATGGATTTGATAACGGGAAAGGATTGTGTAGAAGAAATTGGAGAACAGCGAGACCAGCCCGACATAGATGTTGTGGAGGAAGAAGGGGTAGGCGGTCTTCACTAGGCCTGGTGCAGAGGAAGAAGATGCAGAAATATTGGTGTGGAAAGAAGGTGAGTAATGATGGCTCCACCTCGCGTGCCCAATTTATGTCAGTCGAGGCAGATGCCAAAGCGTTGTGGAAAGGCGGGGCGCGCCCCGCGCCCCTTCGTTTGCCACGCGTTCTGCCTGGCCAGCGGGCGGTGAGAGCCCACACCATTTTGCCCTCTGATTGGCCGGGTCATACATGTCGCAGGCTCTAGGGCTACTGTCGGGGTCCTCGGACTAGGGGTACCCAGGCCCGCCTGCCTGTGATCCAGGGCCCGACGCGTGTTGTGGGCGTGGGAGTGCTCCCCGCCAAGGCCTAGGAATCAAACCCTCGTGAGGTGGAGATCATCGAAGGTTGCCGCGGACCGGCAGAGTTCCCCTCAAGGCCATTCCCTGAGGTCCGCGTCAGGAAGCCACCTCCTAACACCACCCTCATGGGGCGGACTTAACAAGGGCAGCCAGGCAGGGTCACGTGATCCTGCATCCTCACATGGGTGATGTGAGCCACGCAGGACGACGCTAGGGTCGGTGCCAGCAGGCACGAACATAGATGCTTTCCCCTTTCATGCTAAGGGAGTAGATGTAACGCCCAAGATGCGATCCTATCCTCAATTTGGCACTAGGGCCTCGTCAGGGATAGAAGCGCATCTCGTCGTTTCGCAAGAATGGATATCGTTACAAGTACATGTACTAAAAAGATGAGATACATAGAATTGGCTTACACTCGCCACAAGCTACATCAGAGTCACAACAGTACAATGCATAATCATCATGAAGAAGAGAAGGGTCTGACTACGGACGAAAACAAATGAGAAAAGAAGAACGACATCCATCCTTGCTATCCCAGGCTGCCGGTCTGGATCCCATCCTAGATCGATGAAGAAGAAGACGAAGAAGCAACTCCAAATGACAATCAACGTGCTCGCTTCAAATAACCTTTACCTGTACCTGCGACTGGTGTTGTAGCAATCTGTGAGCCACAGGGGACTCATCAATCTCATTTCCAAAGGTATCAAGACTAGCAAAGCTTAATGGGTGAGGTAAGGTTAAATGGTGAGGTTGCAGGAGCGGCTAAGCATATATTCGGTGGCTATACTTACGAGTACAAGAAATAAGAGGGGGAAGATCTACGCATAGAGGACGTGACTACTGATGATCAAATGAATGATCCTGAACACCTACATACGTCAAACATAACCCCACCATGTCCTCGATCGGAGAAGGAACTCACGAAAGTGACAGTCACGGTTACGCACTCAATTGGCATATTTTAATTGAATTAACTTCAAGTTGTCTAGAACCAGTGTTAAACAAAGTTTCCACGTTACCACATAACAGCGGGCACGACTTTCCAAAAAGATTTACCCTGCAGGGGTGCTCCAACTAGTCCATCACAAATTACCACAAGCCGCATAGAAATCCTCGATCACGAAGCTCGCAATCTCGTCGGACTCCTTAGTGGAAAACCTCAACTCTGAGATTACCCAAAGCATCACCGGAATCCCGATGCACAAGATATCTCGTCAAAGGTAAACCTAATCTAGGAAGGCCACCCAGTGTGTCGACGAACCCAATAGGAGCCGTGTATCTCGTTCTCAGGACACAACATCTATGCATAGTGGACGGTAGACAAACCTCGAGTTGCCCCGAGGTGGCACCGCCAACTGCTAGGTGGGTGGACCAACACTAATGAGGAGCCCTGGCCCGGGGGTTGATTAATTACTCCGCGGGTGCCGGTGGGTCCCTATGCAATTTTATTAGTTATTAGGCAAATGTAGTACCAAAGTTGGGCCTTGCCAGACCAGCTTTAATCTTAAACGAATTATCAAGGGGGTCCCCATAACAACCCCGATTGTGTTAGGAGCGCTCATTTATGGAACATAACACCGGTAGCCGAAACTAAGGGGGCAAAGGTGGAAGAAAACACCAGGCTAGAAAGGCCGAGCCTTCCACATTTTACCAAGTATATATGTCCATTAAATTAAATAACATTTAATATGGTGATATAACAAGGAACCCATGTTATCACATGGAAGCAACTGCACCTGCAACTAGCAACGCTAACACATGGTTAAGCAAGCAGTATCATAGCCAATCAGTGGTTTGCTAGGTTGTGAACAGGTTGAAGGTTTTCATGGCATTGTTGAGAGGCTGATATTTAACACGTGGTAGGCAACGAGACATAGCGACAGAAATGATAATACTAGCATGGCAATGATAGTAATGGTATCTGGGGAAATGGTCATCTTCCCTGAGATCCCGCTTGGAAGAAGAATGACTTCATGAAGCAAACGAACCGACGTAGTCGAATGGATCCTCACATTCCGACACGCTTGTGGAACTCTATCGAGACGGAGCAAACCGGAAACAAGCATCAACACAGATGATCACCACGGCAAATGCATGACATGATGCACACCCTAATATGATGCATGTCCAGTTCAATTATACAAGGCATGGCATGGCAATTCACATCAGGCAAACACTACACATTAAGTGGAGTTCGATAAGCAACGAGTTGCATATCGACAAAACTCCACATTCAATTATTTAGTTCACTCCCGTTTATTTACACGGCAATATTAAATGTTGTTACACATGGCAAGAAGTGAAGCAGGTGATTCTACATGTCATCCTAGTCGGTTAACACGTGGAACATTGAACGGAGCTACGGTTACAAGAAACATGCAACACAGGAAAATATGCCATGAATGTGACATGCATGCGAGTTCATAACATCACAGGCAAGAAGAGTATGAAGAAGTGTCGCCATGGCGAACGAAAGGGAACCATGGCGGCAAAAAGGAAACGATGCCATGGCAAAGTTCCGATCTCGAAAACTCGAGGAGATACCGGTGCCAACGAATAGGGAGCGCGTGCGTGTCATGCCACATAATGATGGGGTGATCCCGTTTACCGGGTTCCCATTTGTCGGGGGCACAGCAAAAGAGGGACAACGTGCAATAGGCAACATATAAGGCGCAAGCACATGGTTCAACTCATACATCACATGCATATGGTCCACGGGTATCGTCCCAACGGTAATACCTTTGAAGCGTGCGTTCGGGCGGATCGGGTCGTTGCGGTGTAGGTGAACATGGGTCGTCATGGACATCGTGGAATTAGCAGTTCCCGCAAACTTGAAGACGGTCGTAGAGGTTCGGGTCTAGCTAGGCTTCCGTCCATGCATTCGATCTCGACGTAACCGAGGGGTACTGGTCTCATGCAGAGAACTTGACGTGCTCCACAACAAAACTTCCCACAAGGCTTCGGGCAAACAATTTCCAAAGGACAAAATGAACTGGTTGCAACCCTCGACAGTGAACTTGCGCAGATGTGCTCACGGGAGCCGTGATGGAACTTGGGCAGGGGCCAGCGAAATAACGGAGGCGATGAACTTGAGGTGAGCAGAGAGAGGGGCTCGCCAGCGAGCAGGGCAAGGAGGCGCATGCATAGAGGATGCACGAAGGCGTGCGAGCTCTCGAGCTCCTACTGGCGGGTATTGTGTAGCAGCAGCTCGAGGCGAGGGGAACAGAGAGGCGGCGCTCAGGTCGGCCATGACCAGCGGCTGCAAGAGCTTCCAGTGGCTGCAAGACCTCAATGCCATGAAGGAGCGGTGGTGGAGGACTAGTAGTAGGGCGCAACAACGACTACAACGAAGCGGCGGCGCCATAGATGCAAGCAAACGAGGGGGAGGAGGAGGCATGGCGAGGCGAAGGAATCAGAGGGGGCAGCGACGACCTGGCTGCCTAGCTGGAGCGACAACGACGGGTCTGGCTGACAGCGGGCCGTGCACGGCGATGGCGTGCTTGTCTTCGGCAGGGAGGCGGCGGCGAGCTCCTTGCGGCAGGGCGACGCAGTGGCGGCGCTGCGCTCCATCGCGGGGCAGAGCTCAGCGGGAGGAGGCGAGGTCGAGGGGTTCGTGGATGGGGGGCTCTCTTGGCCAGGGCAAGGAGAGGAGATTGAGGGAAGGAAGAGGGATCAGGCTAGGTAGTGCTATGCAAGTGTTCCCTGGTGACGGCGCTAGGAGGATGGAGTCAGGGATCGAGCTAGCTCTCCGTGTCGCTAGGGATGGAGGGAGCCCGGTTGGGCCTTGGGCCGGCTGGGTTGGTCTCACTCTCTTTCTCTCTTATAAAAAAATGGAAAGGCTTCGCGAGAAATAAAACTAAAGCTGAAATAGAAGAATAATGCCAGAGGAAAAGGAAAAGGAAATAAACAAAATAGAAATACTTTTGGGCTCCTTAAAACATGCTCCAACTTAAAAAAAATAGATAGGACATTTTTGAAGAATAAAAATAAAACCCTTCTATATAAAATTAGGCGTTGGTTTTAAATAAAACAAAGGAAAAAATATAAAGTTAAAACCAAAGGGTTGCCCCAAATAATAAGAATATTTTTAAAAGAGGAGGAACATTTTTTTGTTTAGGCAAAACGAGAAACTAGGATTGCCTCAAAAGAATTAGGAGGGGAGAGAAGAGTTCCTATTGCACTAGAGATTTAAAACACTTGAAGCACTCACAATTCAAACCACACGCCACGCAAAAGATGATGCAAGATGCCATGATGCACACTAAATGAAGACACAATTGGGATCAACAACGAATTCATTAACAACACAATGTTGCCAAACAAGGAAATAATAACAAAAGGGGGAAGAGTTGCATTGGGGCTGTCACAGTAGAGCTAGCCCGTGGGTTCCCAAAGCAACCCCCAAAGGTTTCCTAATAGGTGCAAGAGGACCAAGGTTGGGGGCTCGGCAGGATGGAGGTCACACCCGAGCCCACCAGTGTGTCATGACGAAGAGCTTTGGCACGCAAAGACCATCTTTGTCAGGGTAGGTTGCAGCCCTGTCCCCTTTCAAAATGGCCGTTGTGGCAACCCTTCCCTCAAGTGTGTGTTTTGGGGGGAAGAGGACCAGGGCTTGTATAAGAGGGACGTCCCTCCTTCATAGCAAGGGGACATCGACTCCATGAGGGAAAGAACCCACCTTGTATTTGATGTCCCCAACAAGCAATCCACACAAGCAGGAGTAGGGTTTTACACCGAAAGGTGGCCTGAACCTAGGTAAACTATGCGTGTGTTCTAGTTCATCGTCCTTAGTTCGAGCCGCCGTAGAGTCGCCGTGAGTTTTAGAGGAAGAACCTTTCTGGGTAGGGAGCAAGCGCACCCCAGTGTTCAAACCTTTCTGGGTCTGCAGAGCCCCAATTCCGACAAACTCGGCGCTTGATATGGTCCATCTCATCGCCAAACTCCTCTACCTACTTGCGCACACGAGTGACCTCCTCACAAATGGTCTTGACATTGATATTTGTGGTGGTGAAGCGGATCAGGATCTAGTCCAATGTCGCATGCGCCTTCTCCGTCGTACCCAACAAAATTTAAGTCTACGGTGAGGGCTTCATGGTCTTTGACGACACCATCGTGGCTCTCCTGAATCGAATCCAACCACGCTAAGGATTTATTTTCCTGACGAGCCAAAGAATATCTAAGCACCTTTCACGGTGGAATTTTACAGATTGATCTTGGATCATGTGCACGAGCATAATTTGATGGATTGATATTGGATTGTAAGCGCGAGAGAAGCAATCAGAGGCTTAGATTACCAATCTGCGGTGTCCCAATCTTGAGTTCTAGGGATCGAAGGGATAACTTGGAGAAGGGGATGATGAACAAACGAAGGGATATGAGATAACTAAAGAAAGGGGTGAGAATGTTGACATCATTCAATTACAACCTGCCTGGAGCTCCACGACTCATCTCCTATATAAACACACACACGCACATTGCACACTTACAGGTGGACTCCACCCATGCTACAAGTCATAGGCATACCAGGATTGACTAATCTACATCCATGTCATCTTCTCTCGCTAGTGGAGCGGGCAACAAGATGTCAGCCGAATCGGAGAAAGCGTAACACATAGCCATATGCACCATCTCACCTCTCCTCATGGAAAGCGACATCAAAGTAGATCTTTAGAGCAACCCCAATGCACTGACTGATATGTCTCCAACGTATCTATATTTTTTGATTGTTCCATGCTAGTATATTATCATTCTTGGATGTTTTAAGATCATTTTATAGCAACTTTATATCATTTTTTGGGACTAACCTATTGTTACGGTGCCTAGTGCCAGTTGTTGTTTTTTACTAATTTTTTCCTTCACAGAAAATCAATATCAGATGAAGTCCAAATGCCGCAAAAGCTTATGGGGATTTTTTTGGACCAGAAGAAAACTTGGTAGCCAAGGATGATCACTATAGGAGGCCCAGGCGGCCCACTATACACCAGGGCACACCAAGGGCCCCTGGAATGGCCTAGTGTCTAGTGGGGGCCTTGGGAGCCTCCTCTGCCGCCTCTGAGCTCTATAAATAACCCGATATTCTAAAAACCCTATAGGAGTCGACAAAAAATCGTCTCAGCCACCACAAGTTCTAGAAGCTATGAAATCCAATCTAGAGACTATTTCGGACAGGAACACGATCACAGAGGGGTTCATCATCCTCATTGGTGCTCCTTCGATGATGCGTGAGTAGTTCATATCAGACCTACGGGTCCGTAGGCAGTAACTAGATGGCTTTCTCTCTTGTTTTGCTTCTCAATACAATGGTCTCTTGGAGATCCATATGATGTAACTCATTCTTTTGCGGTGTGTATATTAGGATCCAATGAATTATGAGTCTATGATCAGATTTATGAAATCATATTCATGCTTGATTATGATAGCCTTGTATTTCATCTATGATATTTGGTTTTTGTATGGCCAACTTGATATTTTATCTTGCAATGGGAAGAGGTGCTTTGTGATGGATTCGATCTTGTGATGCTCAATCTCAGTGACACAAAGAGACATGACACACATGTATCGTTGCTAACCAGGATAAAACGATGGAGTCCATTCCTACATGAATATATCTTGTCTACATCATGTCATCGTTCTTAAGGCATTACTTTGTTTCTCCATGAACTCAATACACTAGATGCATGATGGATAGCAGTCGATGTGTGCAGTAATAGAAGTAGAAGCAGGCAGAAGTCGGTCTACAGTCCTCGACGTGATACCTATATACATGATCATTGTCTTGGATATCGTCATAATTATTTGCTATTCCATCAATTGTCCAACAGTAATTTTTCTACCCACCGTTTGCTATTTTCTCGAGAGAAGCCACTAGTGAAACCTACGGGCCCGGGTCTATTTTACATCATCTATTTGCAATCTCTACTTTGACATTATCGTTTCTATTTTATTTGTTGTTTTAATTTCAGATCTATATTATCAAAAAACCCGAAATACCTTGTTGCCTTTTATTTTCCATCACTTTATTTGCATCTATCAATCTATCTTTACTTTACCCACGAGGGACCGACAACCCCTACAAGTGTTGGGTTGCGAGGATTTGTTATTTGTGTGCACGTACCACTTACATAGTCTAGTGATCTTCCTACTGTATTGATACCTTGGTTTCGTAACTGAGGGAAATACTTGTCGTCGATGTGCGACATCACCCTTTAAGCTTGGTGGGAAACCAACGCAAGTCAGCGGGGAGTCAAGATTTCTGACGCAGTTGCCGGGGACGATCAAGTCAAGATCTATCAGGTTCCTACACACAACTCTCATCTCCTTGCAACTACATTATTTGCCATTTGCCTCTTATTTTCCTCTCCCCCACTTCACAAAAAATGCCTTTTATTTGCCTTCTTTACGTTTGTTGTTTTCTTGCCGGATCTCTTTCTTGTTTTCGTAGTCACGATGACTCAAGAAAACACTAAGTTGTGTGATTTTTTCAATACCAATAACTATGATTTTATTAGCACCCCGATTGCTCCTCCCGCCACTAGTGCGGAGTCTTATGATATGAATGCCGCTTTGATGAATCTTGTTATGAAGGAGCAGTTTTCTTGTACTCCTAATGAGGATGTCACATCCCATCTAAACACTTCCGTAGAATTGTGTGATATGCAAAAGAAAAAAGATGTGGACAATGATATTGTCAAGTTGAAATTATTTCCGTTCTCTTTGCATGATCGTGCTAAAATTTGGTTTTCTTCTTTGCCAAGAAATAGTATCGATTCTTGGAATAGGTGCAAAGATGCTTTTATCACAAAGTATTATCCTCCCGCGAAAAGTATTGCTTTTGGAAATCATATTATGAATTTTAAACAACTTGAGCATGAGCATGTTGACTAATCTTGGGAAAGGTTGAAATTGGTGATAAGAAATTGCCCAACTCATGGTTTGAATTTGTAGATGATCATACAATTTTTGTGTGGGATTGAATTTTGTTTCTAGAAATATTTTAGATTCCATCTTGGGTGGTACTTTTATGTAAATTATTTTGGGCGATACTACTATATTTCTTGATAAATGGGATACTGAAAGAGCTCCTACTAGTAAAAAAGTTAATTATTGAAGAAATTAATGATTTTAGTGATAAAGTTGATGCTCTTATGAAATTGGTTGCTAGTAAGCATGCTCCTAGTGATCCTAATGATAGGACTTTGTGTACTTTGATTGAGCAAAATAATGATCCCGTAGATGTGAATTTTGTCCTGCGAAACAACTTTAACAATAATGCTTATAGGAACAATTTTAATCCTAGGCCGTATCCTGGAAGTTCTTAAAATAATTATGGTAATTACTATGATAATTCTCATAATAATAATGCAACGATACCATCTCATATTAAGAGTAATATTAAGGAATTTCTCAATGCGCAAAAAGCTTTCAATACTACGATAGGATAAAAGTTGAATAAGATTGATGATATGTTTATGAGCATTGATAGAATATCTTATGATGTATGCAACCTCAAGAATATTTTTTCTCCTAAGGTTGATATTCATGAATAAATTAAATATTTATATGTTTCCATAGATAAAAGTAAGAAAAGAACCTCTATGCTTAGAGCTAAAATGGAATTTCTAGAAAGAGCGTTTCCTCATAGATTTCATAAAAACGATGAAGAGATTAAAATGATTGGTGTTTCTTCTATTTATTCCCTGTTTCATAATGTTAAAATTAATGATGAGGTAATTGTAGAATAGTCAACTTTATCTAGAGTGCCTTCCCATGATTTGGATGGTGAAAATCCTATTGAAAAATTGAGAAAGGTGGGATTGAAGAGGTCAAAACTTTAGCTAGGGATAGCATTCTTTAGCGTTTGTATTTTGGAAGACTTGGTTTCTTGTTGATATGCTTGAGTATTGAAATTTTCATGTCAAACTATAGAATATTGTTTTGAATCATCTACAAGTCCATATGTCCATGCTAAAAAGAAAAAGAATGTGATGAACATGTTAGGCAGCATTCCACATCAAAATTTCTATTTTAATCATTTACCTACTCGAGGACAAGAAGGAATTAAGCTTTGGGTGATGATACATCTCCAACATATCTATAAGTTTTTATTGTTCCATGTTGTTATATTATCATTATTGGATGTTCTAAGATCATCTTATAGTAACTGTATATCATTTTTTGGGACTAACCTATTGACATAGTGCCTAGTTCTAGTTGTTTTTTTCACTATTTTTTTCCATTGCAGAAAATCAATATCAGATGAAGTACAAATGCAACGAAACTTCACGGACACTTTTTCGGACCAGAAGGAAAGTTGGGAGCCAAGTATGATCACCAGAGGAGGCCCATGAGAACCACTAGAGACCACAGTGCGCCTAGGGCCGCTGGCGCGGCCTGGTGTCTAGTGGGGGCCTCGGGCATCTCCTCTGTCGCCTGTGAGCTCTATAAATACCCTATAATTCCAAAAACCCTATAGGAGTCGACAAAAAATCGTTTCAGTCACCGCAAGTTACAGAAGTCATGAAATTCAATCTAGAGCCCGTTTCGAAGAGGAACATGATCATGGGGGGTTCATCATCCTCATTGGTGCACCTTCGGTGATGCATGAGTAGTTCATATCAGACCTACAGGTCCGTAGGCATTAGCTAGATGGTTTTCTCGCTCATTTTTGTTCTCAATAAAATGGTCTCTTGAAGATCCATATGATTAACTCATTCTTTTGCGGTGTGCTTGTTGTGATCCGATGAATTGTGAGTTTATGATCGGATCTATGAAATGATATTCATGCTTGATTATTGTAGCCTCATATTTCTTCTGTCATAATTGGTTTTTGTCTGGACAACTTGATCTTTTATCTTGCAATGGGAAGAGGTGCTTTGTGATGGGTTCGATCTTGCGGTGCTCCATCTCAGTGAAAGAAAGACACATGACATACGTGTATCGTTGCTATCAAGGATAAAACGATGGGGTATATTCGTACATGAATTGTAACACCCTGTGTTTAGCCTTCCTTACTAATTAGCTTATTTCAAAATTGGGACCAATTTAAAAAATTTGTGAATGCTTGTGATGCTTGTAGTGACTATTGTTTGCCTACTTGCTTGTGTGCATGTGATTGCTCCGCAATAATTCTTGCTATTCTCCAACTCACCTCCTTATTCCATGATCTCTTGCTTAATGATCATGCCATGTGTTTAGGACCAGCAACTATTTTTTACCAAATATTAGTTTCATCAAAAAGCACTTCTTTGAATTAAACTTTCAGAGACGTGAGATGAGATTTGTACTACAAGTCCTCAAATTAGGGAACTTATTTTGCACCAATTACTTTATTGAAAACCTATTATCAAAATGTCTTCCAAAAACCACAATATTATTATTTTAAAAGTTATTTTATTATTTTATTTAAATGCCTTTCTGTGAGGCCAGAAATGGTCTCTTATGAAGGAAAGTTATTTTTATTGCTTTCAAAATATTTAAGAAAAATTAGGGAAACTGAGTGGATATATTTATTCCATATATATGAGCTTCAACACATGATCATGTTCAAAATATTGGGAAAAACCCCTCCAAAACCCTTCCTGCCTATTTCAATCTTTTGGAATATTTCTATAAGAAATATTCTCAATAAATTCCAGTAAAATTCCAGCATGTCACCTATGATATGCTTGATGATCTTGCCAAGTTTCATCTCAATCCAAGTTGATTTGACTCCCCTAATTATTATAAAACCCTTTCTATCCAGATTCAAATTTGAGCAACTCTGTATTGTGTAGTGTCTCCAATTGTGCTCAAATTTGGTGGACATGTTCTAATACTCTAATAATGCATCCACGCCAAGTGGTGCATCTAGGAGAATAGAAGAACTTGTCCTAAGACCCTCAAAACCCCCTCTGTTGATTTTTGACTTTGGGAAACTTTACATTACAAAGTTTCTCCAATTGACATCAAACTTTTTGTGCATGCCTTAATGCTCAAATCATGCCCCTACACCAAATATTGGATTTTTGGGAATTGATTTGAATATTTTTGTAAGCACAAGGCCATTTCTGCCCATTTCATGGGGTTTCCAAGTCTACATTGGAAAACTTCTGTAGCAAATCCCAAATTTGGTGTACAGGCTTATTTTCATCGATTATTTGATCCTGTTAAGTTTCATAGCAATTGGAATCCATCTGGTAGCCTAACCACAAATCAAACACCTTGTGTGCACTCACTAAATTGGCTTCTTCGACCCCTTCCACCTTTACCCTTGATCTCAACTTTCTACCACAGCTATCTCTAGTCACATTTTATCTCCAATAACATCCCCATGGCCACTGGTCAATTATTGGAGAGAGACCCTATGTAACAATCTCTCATTTTACCCTTGGCAGCACTGTTTTACCTCTCTTCCCATACTTCTGCTTAACCCAAAACCCCAATTATTTCCAGAGCATCTCTAGTATGCCAATGCTTCATTTCAAACCAAGAGATGGCATGCTCATGTGGAGTACATAAGCAGCACATCCTCAAGTGGATTTATCGCTGAAAGGTAGCTTTGTACAGCAAGTGCTAGCTACAATTCTTTGCTTGAGCTGAAATTATGCATTGGTGTAGTCCTTCCATACCTGATGCTCCACGACATGCTTTCACCTCCCATCTCTGCATGTGATAACCACTTTTACCAACCCCTAGTTTCCTGCTGGAATGTTTACCTCAGTCAAACCCATTTCAAATCAACTCCACTAGAGACCAAACTCCTCCCTCATTTCCAAGATAGCATGCCCCACCTCCCAGACAACTTTGACTGGTCATTAGGGCCCTGTTTGCACATGTGGCCTTGGTGACAGCCACCCTGGACTGCAATATGGGTGCTCTGCACCTTCTTGCTTTCCTCCTGGCCATTTCTTCCCGAACCAACTTGTCTAAGCATGTCTTAGCATCTTGTTTTGACCGTTCCAAGCATCTCCATCCACCAGCTAGCCTCCAAACTCCTCTTGTGGTGCGTGGCGTCCATGCACACGGAGCTCCAGAGAGCCCCGAGCTCTCTCTCTTCCTCCTCCTCTCTTATCTCCTCTCCCCGAGCCTCTCTGGCTCACACTTAGCTCCTCCTCCCTCCTAGCAACCTCCTGAGCTCCTCCCTTCTCTCTCCAAGCTCCCTCCTCCTCCTTCCCTGCCATGGCCGAAACTCCACGGCGACCACCGCTGGAGCCCGAGCTAGCCAGCCATTCCCTCTCGCCTCTAGCCTCACCAGGAGCTACCCAGGCCACCACAGCTCCTCCCCACTCACCCTCTTCAGCCGAAGCTGACCCCACCGCGACGAAGATTCCAAGCGCCTCGGAGCTCCCCGGCGAAGGAAGTCCAATCAGGCGGACGGGCCTCCTCGCCCCGAGCACGCCGGTGGCCGGAGCGGTGTTAGGGACGCCCGGAGCCGCCAGGGCCTACGCCGGGCGCTGCATCGCCCCCGCCTCCCCTGCATCTCCCTGTCGAGCATGAGGTTGAGGATGATCCTGACGGGCGGGCCCCGCCTGTCAGTGACCATCCGCGAGGCCCACGCGGGATAAGTGGAGACGAGCTCCTCTGGTAGCCGTTTCCGCATGCGGGAAGCGTACTAGGAAATTACACCTTCAGCGTGGCTGCTTTGCTGGCCAGCTCGCGCGGCTGGGCCGGCCCATCTGCTTGCTGTCGCCCTGAGCGCAGCATAGCTCCTAGGCAAAATCCCTTTTCTGCATTTTTCCTTTTGCCAGAAACATGTAAATTCCATCAAAAAATCATGTTTACTCCAAATTGCTTGATTCAAATTTCTACACGTTCCTAAATTCAAGCTCTATCCACATATGTGCTTTGCACAATTTTCCAAGAAGATTTTCTGTAGTGTTATTCTACAAATCCAAATCTAGATACGATTGTCCCACCTTTCAAAAATCCTATAGGTTCCAAATCAACTCCAAATGGAGATATTCCAAATTCGAGAGACTCCTGGAATATTGTTCTAAATTCATAACTTTATTCAACATTTTTCTTACCATATATCTGCTTCCATAAATAAATAGCTCCCTTTTTGGTATTTATCCAGTATTATAAAATCTCTAGAATATTCATATAAACTCTAAATCCAGTGAAACAACTTCCTAAATATTTCTAAAATCATGCTCAGTTTGTTGAGTACCTCCACTCATTTTAATAGAATGATTTCTGTAGGCTTGTTCAATAATCACCTATTCCTCCTTTCAAACATTCAAAGTCCTTGGTGATTCAAATCTCCTATGGAAGGCTTCAGGTATTTTTCTGATGACCACGGAGGTCCAAGAAAAATAAAACTTCTATTTATAGGGCACTTTTGTTTCTGCTTGCTGTGTGGCTTACCGTGGTTGTTTCCTACGATAGTTGACGGGTAGACGGAGTACTCGGGGTGGAGCGGAAGACCTCGAAGACCCGAGGACTTCTGTGAGCAAAGGCAAGCAACCCTTTGACCATGACTGAGCATATGCTACTTTGCATGATTAAAATAGCAAGTATTTCCGTTGCATATGATCATAAGTGTTGGTAATCATTTGATATGATTTTACCGATGGTTCCCCTGAGCACATGCATTGAGCTTGACCCTACCCTCGAGGGTCATGCTAATATCATGTTGACAAGTAAAGTTAGAAGTAGTATTATCATGAGCATGTTGATGACACAGATCAAAGAGTTTGTGAAAACCCCGTCGGGTGCCACTAATGCCCAAGGGTGATGATGAGTTAGGTGGTCACTTTTGGTGAAGTGATGCACCCGGTATTTGTGTGAGTATGGTTTCGGAAATGGGATTAGATTTATGATGTGTCGACCGTCCCAACCTTACCAGTACGACCACGTTACCCCTTATGGGACGGGGCTATGTTGATTACTTTGGTCGGTGCTAGCAAAGAGCCGCATTACTAGTGGCGGGAGTGATGTGTGGTCACTCTCGTGATGGGGTCGTGCCAGTTAGGATGACTATGCCATTTTTATGAGTTCCAGTCACACCGTTGGTCCCCGCATGGTTGGTACTGTCCAGAGTCGATGCTCATAAGACGTACAACATGTGGGCTGGGTACATATCAAGGGGACCTCTTTGTCTAGTATCGTCAGGGGAAAGGCATTGATCGGGTACTTACCTCGGGTATGTTATATATCGTGAGTTGTGGATGAAACGGAAGTTTCCCGGATCTCGTGGGTCCAGCGTATTACCTCTACAGAGTGTAAAACTATTTGAATAGTTGTGTCCATGGTCAAAGATAGTTGGGTAATCCTGCTTAAACTACGTCCAGCTATTTCCGCATAAACCAAGTGTGTGTTTGTGTGTGGTGATTGAAGGTGTTCTTATGAAAGTAATATATGACCAACTTAGGAGACTTGTCTTCTAGGGTGAGCCCGGATGGCTCAGCCCTCGGCAGATATATTGATATTTGTAACCTGTTCTTCAAAAGTAATTCTTTAACTTGATGCATATTCATGATCATTTCACAAAGATGAGTCACCATAGGTGCATGATATTGTTATCCTTCACTTTCATTGTTCATATCATGGGATGTTTGCGAGTACAATCAAAAGTACTCATTGGCTTGCCACTGGTTATTTCATTGACCAGGTATGAAAGAACATGATATGGTGAAGATTAACTTGGTGACGTTCTTGCGAGCTAGAACGCTTCCCAGTCAGAATGCTTGTAAGTTAAGGCTGATGGCATGGGTTCACGCTTTCAACCAATAATTCCGCTATTGGTCCAATTTGGTGTGTTGGCCTTTAAGGCCCTATATATGTAAGACTCGACCGCAATGGTTATTGATGTCTACTACGCGACCTTCTCCTTCTAGACGTTGTTGGGCCTCCAAGTGCAGAGGTTTGTAGGACAGTAGAAATTTTCCCTCAAGTGGGTGACCTAAGGTTTACCAATCCGCGGGAGGCGTAGGATGAAGATGGTCTCTCTCAAGCAACCCTGCAACCAAATAACAAAGAGTCTCTTGTGTCCCCAACACACCCAATACAATGGTAAGTTGTATAGGTGCACTAGTTCGGCGAAGAGATGGTGATACAAGTGCAATATGGATGGTAGATATAGGTTTTTGTGATCTGAAATTACGAAAATAGCAAGGTAACTAGTAACAAAAGTGAGCACGAACGGTATTGCAATGCGTGGAAACAAGGCCTAGGGTTCATACTTTCACTAGTGATGTTCTCTCAATAATGATAACATAATTGGATCATATAACTAGCCCTCAACATGCAACAAAGATTCACTCCAAAGTCACTAATAGCGGAGAACAAACGAAGAGATTATTGTCGGGTACGAAACCACCACAAAGTTATTCTTTCTGATCAATCTATTCAAGAGTCTGTAGTAAAATAACACGAAGCTATTCTTTCCGTTCGATCCATCATAGAGTTCGTACTAGAATAACACCTTAAGACACATATCAACCAAAACCCTAATGTCACCTAGATACTCCATTGTCACCTCAAGTATCCGTGGGCATGGTTATACGATATGCATCACACAATCTCAGAATCATCTATTCAACCAACACATAGAACTTCAAAGAGTGCCCCGTAGTTTCTACATACATAGAGTACTCACATGAATATCCAAACGTGTGCCAACCCATATGCATAGGTTCCCAATGTCACAAACCCGCAAGTTGATCACCATAGATAGACACGTGCAAGACATACATCAAGTGTTCTCAAAGACTCAATCCGATAAGATAACTTCAAAGGGGAAACTCAATTCATTACAAGAAGGGAGCGGGGGAAGAACATCATAAGATCCAACTATAGTAGCAAAGCCCGCGGTACATCAAGATCAAGACATCTCAAGAACACGAGAGAGAGAGAGATCAAACACATAGCTACTGGTACATACCCTCAGCCCCGAGGGAGAACTACTCCCTCCTCGTCATGGAGATCGCGGGATGATGAAGATGGCCATCGGAGATGGATTCCCCCTCCAGCAGGGTGCCGGAACGGGCTCCAGATTGGTTTTTGGTGGCTACAGAGACTTGCGGCGGGGGAACTCCCGAT
This sequence comes from Hordeum vulgare subsp. vulgare, assembly GCF_904849725.1. Classification (NCBI taxonomy): domain Eukaryota; kingdom Viridiplantae; phylum Streptophyta; class Magnoliopsida; order Poales; family Poaceae; genus Hordeum; species Hordeum vulgare. The sequence goes on along the minus strand of NC_058519.1, from coordinate 260,710,299 downwards.
CTAGGTTTCTATTTGGGGGTTTATGTATCTATAGTAATTTATGGCGGTGGAATTACGTCTGTTGGGCCCACGAGGAAGTCACAAGCCTAGTAGGTGCGGCCTAGGGGGGGTCGCACCTCCCGGGCTTGTGACTCCCTCGTGGCTCTTCTTTCCTTCTACCAAACCTTCGGGGGTCTGTTTTGGTCCAAAAAGACCATCGCAAAGTTTTATTCCATTTGGAATCCGTTTGAAAAAGGGTCAAAAACACGGAAAAAACAGAAATTGGCACTTGGCACTGAGTTAATAGGTTAGTCCCAAAAAGATATAAAATAGCATATTCATGTATATAAAACATCCAAAGTTGACAAGATAATAGCATGGAACCATAAAAAATTATAGATACATTGGAGACGTATCAAGCATCCCCAAGCTTAACTCATGCTCGTCCTCGAGTAGGGAAGTGATAAAGACTGAATTTTTTATGTGGAATGCTACCTAGAATATTTGTCCTTTGTAACTTCTTTCTGGTGGCATGAATGTTCGAATCCGTAAGATTCAAAACAATAGTTTACTATTGACATGGAAACAATAATACTTCAAGAAAACTAGCAAACTAATCATGAACTTTTGAAATAACAAGGCCAAAGAAAGTTATCCCTACAAAATCATATAGTCTGGCTATGCTCCATCATCCCCACACAACTAATTTAAATCATGCACAACCCCGGTATTGGCCAAGTAATTGTTTTTGCATTCTTACTTTCTCAAACCTTTTTCAACTCTCATGCAATACATGAGCGTGAGCCATGGATATAGCACTATAGGTGGAATAGAGTGTGGTGGAGGTTGAGAGACAAAAAGGAGGAGATGGTCACATTGACTCGGTGTATCAAAGGACTTATGGAGATGCCCATTAATTTATATCAATGTGAAAGAGTAGGGATTACCATGCAATGGATGCACTTAGAGCTATAAGTATGTGATAGCTCAAAAGGAGAACTAGTGGGTGTGCATCCAACTTGCTTGCTCACGAAGACCTATGTCAATTTTGAGGAAGCCCATCATTGGAATATACAAGCCAAGTTATATAATGAAGATTCCCACTAGCCTATGGTGGTGACAAAACAAGAGACTCTCAATCATGAAGAACATGGTGCTATTATGAAGCACAAGTGTGGAAAACATAGTAGCATTGTCCCTTCTCTCTTTTTCTCTCCCTTTTTTTTGTTTGGGCACTTTGGCCTCTTTCCATATCTCTTTTTTTTTGTGTGGGAAACTTTGGCCTCTTTTTTTTATGTCCTCACATGGGACAATGCTCTAATAATGATGATCATCACACTTTAATTTACTCAAAGCTCAATGCTTAGAACAATGATGACTCTATAGGAAATGCCTTCGACAGTGTACCGGGATGTGCAACGATCTAGCTTGGCGTATGACTCGCTAGCTATCTTACGATCATCCAATGGAAATATGAAAGTGACGGCACAATTCATGGGATGGAACGGTGGGAGTTGCATGGCAATATATCTCGGAATGGCTATGAAAATACCATAATAGGTAGGTATGGTGGCTGTTTTGAGAAAGGCATATGGTGGGTTTGTGCACCGGCGAAAGTTGCGCGGCACTAGAGAGACTAGCAATGGTGAAAGGTGAAAGTGCATCTATACCATGGACTCACATTAGTCATGAAGAACTCATATACTTATTGCAAAAGTTTTTATTAGTAATCAAAACAAAGTGCTAAACGCATACTCCTAGGGGAAGAGTTGGTAGGTTTTAACCATCGCGCGATCCCTACCGCCACACAAAGGATGACAATCAATAAATTAATTGTGCTCCGACTTCCTAACATAGCGGTTCACCATACGTGCATGCTATACGGATCACTAAGCTCAACACAAGTATTTCTAGATTAACAACACCCTACTAGCATAACTCTAATATTACCATATCCATATGTCAAAACCAATTGAGAGGAATCAAACTTCTCTTACTAATCAATGCACATGAATATGAAGGTTTTTATCCTCTTTGGATGCCTATCATATTAGGACTAGATTCATAACCTAAGCAAGGTACCATGCTGTTGAAGACTCTCAAAATTATATAAGTGAAGCACGAGAGTTCAACTAGTTCTATAAAATAGAACCATTGCAATGCTTTTCAAAGATATAAGTGAAGCACTAGAGCAAAAGACAAACTACTCCAAAAGATATAAGTGAAGCTCAATGAGTAGTTGAACAACTATTTAGCTATCTGGAGACTCTCCCATCTAATAATTTCAGATCCTAAGTACCTTATTCAAACAAAATAAAATGACACTCCAAGAAAAACACATATCATGTGGTGAATAAAAATATAGCCCCAAGTAAAGTTACGATGGATTGAAGACGAAAGAGGGGATGCCTTCCCGAGGCATCCCCAAGCTTAGGCTCTTTGGTGTCCTTGAATATGGCTTTGGGGTGCCTTGGGCATCCCCAAGCTTAGGCTCTTGCCACTCCTTGTTCCATAGTCCATCGAAACTCTACCCAAAACTTGAAAACTTCACAACACAAAACTTAATGGAACTTCGTGAGATGGGTTAGTATGATAACAAGCAAATCATTCACTTGGGTACTGTCAAAACAAGACTCGTAATTATTTTCACACAATGCCTACTATATCTTACTATTTGCACAACTTATATTACTCAATATAATATATGGAAACACCAAAATAAGAAAACTATGCATTGAAAATAGAATCTATCAAAAACAAAAGAGTCTATAATGATCTGTATACTTCGTATACTTCGGGTATCTCAAAAATTCTGAAAACTTACGACAGTTTCGAAAAATTGGAGTATCAACACGCAACAAAATGAATCAACTCAAAAGCTCTTTCTGGATAAAAATGAAAACTTATTTCATGAGTGAAAAGTTTCTGTCTTTTTCCAGCAAGATCAAAAAACCATCACCAAAACTAGTCATAAAGGTTTTACTTGGCTCAAACACAAAAAGAAACACAAAAAACACAATCATAACAGAATTATGATGGTGTGGATGCAACGAAACAGAAAGCAAAAATAAATTCATTGGGTTGCCTCCCAACAAGCGCTATTGTTTAACGCCCTTAGCTAGGCATGATGATTTCAATGATGCTCACATAAAAGATAAGGATTGAAACATAATGGAAGAATCATGGAGCATATGGCTAGCACATTTAAGTCTAACCCACTTCCTATGCATAGGGATTTTGTGAACAAACAACTTATTGGAGCAAGAATCATCTAGCATAGGAAGGCAAAACAAGCATAGCTTCAAAAATTTCAACACATAGAGGGGAAACTTCATATTGTTGCCATATCTAGAAGCATATGATCCTCTCTCATAATATTTTTCAGTAGCATCATGAATGAATTCAACAATATAACCAGCACCTAAATCATTCTTTTCATGATCTACAAGCATAGAAATTTTTATAATCTCCACATAAGAAAATTTATTCTCAAGAATAGTAGTGGGAGTATCGTAAAAGACTTGAGCACTACAAATTGTGTCCACAATGAAAAAGCAAGGTTTAGCAAAGGGGTTCTCGAGAGTATGACAATTTTTATCATCCCTCTTCTTTATAGCATAAGTATCCTCACAATAATCATCATAGATAGGGGGCATGCTTTCATCAAAATGATTTTGATCATTCAAAGTGGAAGAACTAAAAAGATCATCTTCATCAAATATAGCATCCCCAAGCTTGTGGCTTTGCATATCATTAGCATCATGGGTATTCAAAGAATTCATGCTAACAACATTGCAATCATGCTCATCATTCACATATTCTATGCCAAGCATTCTATGTAATTCTTCTTTCAGCACTTGAGCACAATTTTCCTTCCCATCATGCTCACGAAAGACATTGAAAAGATGGAGCATATGAGGCATCCTCGATTCCTTTTTTTTGTTTTCTAGAGAAAGAACAAGAAACAAAAAGATTCGATTGCAAGATCTAAAGATATACCTTCAAGCTCTAACCTCCCCGCCAACGGCGCCACAAAAGAGCTTGATGTCTACTACGCGATCTTCTCCTTGTAGAGGATGTTGGGCCTCCAAGTGCAGAGGTTTGTAGGACAGTAGCAATTTTCCCTCAAGTGGGTGACCTAAGGTTTATCAATCCGCGGGAGGCGTAGGATGAAGATGGTCTCTCTCAAGCAACCCTGCAACCAAATAACAGAGAGTCTCTTATGTCCCCAACACACCCAATACAATGGTAAGTTGTATAGGTGCACTAGTTCGGCGAAGAGATGGTGATACAAGTGCAATATGGATGGTAGATATAAGTTTTTGTAATCTGAAATTACAAAAACAGAAAGGTAACTAGTAACAAAAGTGAGCAACGAACGGTATTGCAATGCGTGGAAACAAGGCCTAGGGTTCATACTTTCACTAGTGATGTTCTCTCAACAATGATAACATAATTGGATCATATAACTAGCCCTCAACATGCAACAAAGAGTCACTCCAAAGTCACTAGTAGCGCAGAACAAACGAAGAGATTATTGTCGGGTACGAAACCACCACAAAGTTATTCTTTCTGATCAATCTATTCAAGAGTCCGTAGTAAAATAACATGAAGCTATTCTTTCCGTTCGATCCATCATAGAGTGTGTACTAGAATAACACCTTAAGACACATATCAACCAAAACCCTAATGTCACCTAGATACTCCATTGTCACCTCAAGTATCCGTGGGCATGGTTATACGATATGCATCACACAATCTCAGAAACATCTATTCAACCAACACAAAGAACTTCAAAGAGTGCCCCGAAGTTTCTACCGGAGAGTCAAAACGTGTGCCAACCCATATCCATAGGTTCACAATGTCACGAAACCTGCAAGTTGATCACCAAAACATACATCGAGTACTCACATGAATATCCAAATGTGTGCCAACCCATATGCATAGGTTCGCAATGTCACAAACCCGCAAGTTGATCACCACAGATAGACACGTGCAAGACATACATCAAGTGTTCTCAAAGACTAAATCCGATAAGATAACTTCAAAGGGGAAACTCAATTCATTACAAGAAGGAAGAGGGGGAAGAACATCATAAGATCCAACTATAGTAGCAAAGCCCGCGGTACATCGAGATCAAGACATCTCAAGAACACGAGAGAGAGATCAAACACATAGCTACTGGTACATACCCTCAGCCCCGAGGGATAACTACTCCCTCCTCATCATGGAGATCGCCGGGATGATGAAGATGGCCACCGGAGATGGATTCCCCCTCCGGCAGGGTGCCAGAACAGGCTCCAGATTGGTTTCTGGTGGCTACAGAGGCTTGCGGCGGCGGAACTCCCGATCTAGGTTTATTTTTGGGTGTTTCTATATTTATAGGAATTTATGGCAGTGGAATTACGTCTGTTGGGCCCACGAGGAGGTCACAAGCCTGGAAGGTGCGGCCTAGGGGGGGTCGCACCTCCCGGGCTTGTGCCTCCCTCGTGGCTCTCTTGGTGTCACACCCTGTTTTTGCTATCATCTGTCTGTGTTGTAAAATTCTGAGCTTGTTAGAAATTTTTCAAAACTAATGTTGTGAGTGCCATGATTGACATTGTATGCTTGTATGATTGATCATGTGATGTTTAAAACCCTAAAACCCGTTCGGTATTTTTCTGATTTTCAAAAACCTTTGGTAACCAAAGTAAACCACCTTGAGTTGCACTACATGTCCTTGATAGCAAGCAGTGCTTCCACTCATATTTGGTAATCTGATTTTTACCTATCTTTATATTTCAAAACCACAAAAGTAATTATTTTTGTGATTATTTTCCCAATTAAATAACCTGTCCATTTCTAAGGTCAGAATTGGTATTCCATCATGGAAAAATACTTTTTTGCTTTGGAAAAATCTGATTAAATTTAGAGATGATCAGAAGGACATATATTTTCCATACATAGGATTTTAAACCCCATTTTATATTATATTTATTGATTAAAACTATAAAAGCTATTTTTGTCTGTTTTGGCATTTTGAAATATTTCCAAAGGAAATATTCTCAATAAATTGCTAGAAAATTCCAGTGATGCCCCTAAGCCTTGTTTGTTGTACACATAAAGTTTCAACTTGATCAAAGGTGGATAGGGACCCCAAATAACCCTAAAACCGTGTCTGTCCACAATCAAGTTAGAGCAACTCTACATAGCAAAGTTTGCCCAATGGAGCTAAAACTTTGCATGAGTGCCTAATACCTCAAATGAGGGTTCTGCACCAAAAATGGGAATTGTAGGACTTAGTTTCCCCCACACTCCCTTTGGAAGGAACAGATCTGGTCATATTGGAGTTCTTTGAACTTTACAAAGCTAAACTTATCCATTGGAGCTCAAATTTGGTGGAACTCCATGGTTTATCCCTAAAACCAAACATGTTAAATCTCAGCACCAATGGTGGGGTGCAACCCCCTGTGACCACTGTCGAACACCTTCTGAAAGAGAGGAAAAAGCCACCTTACACTACTGGAATCTGCTGGTTTGCCAACAGCCAGAGCTGACGGCAAAGAACAGTTTAACTGATGGCAAAGGCTTTGCCGTCAGTGAGCTGTCGGCAAAGGTGCCAGCCAAGATTTTATCGGCAATCACCTTCTTTGCCGACAGCCGGAGCTCCACCGACGGCAAAGACTTTGCCATCAGCTTTGTGGCACGGGCTGACGGCAAAGTGCAGTGGCGGCAACGGCGCAGGCCGAGCTCCGTTAGAAGGTTAACGGCAGGCTTTGCCCACAGCCGTAGAAAAGCTGACGGCAAAGCCTGTCCTCTTTGCCCACAGCCGCAGCAAAGCTGAAGGCAAAGCCGAAACCCCTAGGCCCCCTAGGTCCCCTCTTTGCCCACAGCCGTAGCAGAGCTGACGGCAAAGCCGAAACCCCTGGGCCTTGGCCGCCTCTTTGCCAACAGTTGGAGCCCAGCTGATGGCAAAGCCGAGAATTTGGTATTGCGAGGATACACAGGCTGCCGCCACGTGTCTTCTTTGCCGTCAGTCCACCAATGGCAAAGCCTTTGCCGTCAGTGAGCTGTAGGCAAAGACCCTCTTTGCTTTTTTTCATATTTGTTTTCTGTTAATTCCCTGCATTTGCAAAACATAGATACAAACAGCAACATATATATATTGAATCTGCCCCTAAACAGCACCACAAGTGCATCACAAAGTGCAAACGGCACAACACAAGTGCAAACAACACGAATATATGTCATTAAAGTGCAAACAAGATCACAAAGTATTACAAAGCATCACAAGTGCATCCACAAATACAATTGCATTACAAAGTTCATCTAGGACTACACAAGTGCATTACAAAGTCTCGAGCATCCATCCATATGCCATGCTGCTTTATCAAAATCTGCATAATGAGAAAGAATTTAGAAGAAGAATACAATAAGAAAGAAGTTATCTAAATTAAGCTAAGCAATTAGAAGAAGAAGTGGAAGAAGAACAAGAAGAACAAGAAGAAGAAGTGGAAGAAGTGGAAGAAGAAGAAGAACAAGATAGAGAAAAAGAAAGAAGAGAAGTTATCTTTTTCTCCTCTTTCTTCTTCTCTTATTTCTTCATCTCTTGTTTGTTCTTCTCTTCTGGTTTCTTTTAAAACTTTCTAAACTAATTATGTCATTTTTGAGCTCTAATATCAACTAGAATTTACTAAGCTAACTAAACCATGGCTAATATCAACTAGAATTTACTAAGCTAACTAATGCCTGGCATAATCTAAGTTGATCTAAACAATAAGAAGAATAAGAAGGAGAGGAATAACTTACCAAATGCCAGGAAACGAAGGAGAAGCTGCATCTCCGTTGGTCGCTGGGTTGCTAGGGCTCTCACCAGGAGAAGTAAAGGGATCGTGGGATTCAACTCTTGAATGATGCTGCAACAAGGCAAGAGTTAAAATATGTGGTTAGCACGGCAACGGACAATGGTATAAGACCGTGCAAGGTTGGTCATTGAAAGGGAACTCACCGTTCCCACCGGAGAAGGCATCGGCGGAGGGGGCGGCAAACCTTGCTTCTCACACATAGCCTGCAAATTAGTTTTTGAGGAGTCAAAGAAATAGCCTTGTTGCGTCTCACACATGGCCTTGCTTCTCACACAACTGACTTACCGCAACGAAGTCGTGCATGGCCTTCGCATGGGCATTATTGCGTGCCCTCTTCTCGTCAAGCAACCTCTGCGTATTCCGGTCCCTCTCCTCCAACAAGAGCCTGGTGGCCTCCCTCTCCTTCATAAGTGCGGCCTGCAACCACTCCTCAAAAGGAATTTTCATCATTCATCCAGGGACAAAAGAACGAAAGAACTAATGAAGAAAACTAACCTCGATGGCAAGATCAACTGGCTTCGCGTGTTGCCGTATTGCAGGAGCGGAGCTCGTTTGCCTCGACTTGATCTGAGATAGAGTCTCAGTGATAGGGACGAAGCCATCACACATGGCCAGCGTGCCATGACTCTTACCGCCACCAGAGATCATTAACGCCTCTGGATCGATAGGATTCTGGCTCGGGTCAAAGTCAGGCCCGCGCAGCTGTTTGACCACCTCAGAATAAGACGTCATCTTGCTGTAGGCGGACAGGCTTGTGTACGCCGACGGCCCGTCCCCCTCAGAATATGCCTTCGCCGTCTTGTACGAGCCCTTATGGGCCATGCTAAACGCGGCGTATCCCTCAGGCTCGGGCTGGTTATTGTGTTTGGCCTACACGAAAAGACAAAGAATTAGTACAACAAAAATCATGAACGAACGAATTATTGGTGAAACAAAACAAGGCACACATACCCATTTTTTGGCGTATTGCTTGATGTTGGCATTGCCTTGGTGGTGTGGCACACCAACCAATTGGGCACGACGGTCCTTGGCCATAGTGTGGGTGCTCAACCAAGCCTCAGTGCACCACCTGTCCGCTATCATCTCCCAACAATCCATCTTATCGGCCAACCATCTCGAGGGCACCTATGAATGTAAGTTAATGAAGAATGAAACTAAGTATTATAACTAAATAGACCTAACTAGCCCTAAGAATTGATCTTTGGAATGTACATACCTCCATGTACTCGGTCTTATCAAGGAAAATCTTTCGACATTCAGTCTTTGTCTTCGGCTCCCCTTGCTTGGCGTACCAATCTCGAACAGCCTGAACACGCATTTCGTGCCTCGTGTTATTCAATAAACTCTTGCACTCTTTCACGAGGTTCTTCTTGGCCGCCTCCTCCGTCCCCTCCTCGACCCTAAAGTGACTCTGCAATTATGCGAAATAAATGCACAGATGAATAGTGAAATGATTTGGAAGGAAATAACAATATATAACATTGTATACTTTTTATTGGGTAAAATAATAGTTACCCAAAAATCAGCCAACACCTTGTCGGCCACGCTCACGCAAACAACACCATTGACATGTGTGTTTTCCGGGAGCAGAGCGGCTTGGTAGTGCTCCCAGTTGAGTCCTGGCTCGGGAACCATACCCTCACCGGGCAACTGCACTATCCCGGGGAAGTGCTCCCTAAGTAAAGCACCAAGGAGGCAGTTTGGATTCCGGGTATTCTGCGGGTAATCCCACCCCCTACATAATGATAAGGCAAAGACATTAGCTACTTGGTGAAATATAATGATATAAGGTACACAATATATATCAACTTACTTCTCGCCTTCTGGCTTAATTAACGGCATGTGCTGCAAGTCTAATCAGTCTGGAACTCCTGTCATACCATGTTGGTAGACCGACATGCTGGCAGCCCCCTCAGCCTCCGCCTCAGCACCCTCCGCCTCAGCCTACGCCTCAGCACCCTCCGCCTCAGCCTCCGCCTCAGCACCCTCCGCCTCAGCCCCCTGCATCGGTGTCTCCTCCTGGACGGTAGGATCCCGCATCGGCGACACCCTCGTTTGCAAGGGTGAAGTGGCCGAGGGTGGTGGCGACTGGCTCCTATCATGCAGCCTCCCTCTCCCACGACCACGTCCTCTGCCTCTCTTCTTTCCTACGCCTCTCCCACGGGGCTCCTCGGCAAAGCTCTGCAACAAAGTTCTTCGTAGCTGCCTAGGTGCTATCCTCAACTTATCCCCGCCTGCCATGTCTCACCACCTGTAACGATAAATAGTTAAATAATTAGTACAAATTCAAGGACAATAATTAAGTGAACAATAATAAATACAAGAATAATTCAACTAATAATTGAATAATTAAACAACAATGTTTGGAAGCATACAAAGTACTAATAGTCTGGATCATCTGTCTCTTCTCCATGGTCAATTGAAGCAAAATCATCATCAGTATCACACGTGTCGTCATGACTGATATCGTCATCGGGTTCAAGGACATCATGTGGAAGGCCTTTTTGTAACCGATCAAGCATTGATAGCTCATCGGCATTGGTAACTTCTTCTACTTCCACTTCTTCCTCATCATCACGTGAGTCTTGTTCCTCCGTGTTCAGGGTGGACGTAGAGCAGTTTCGGGTACGACGTCTGACACCACGTGATTCTTGGAAAAATTCTCCATCATATGTTATTGGGTCAATTTGAGGTTCATAATCGTCTTCATTTGGGGGAGGTGGTCTAAGATGTGGCGGCACATCGAACACGACATACCAACCTTCTAGGTTCTTAACACTTTGACGACAGTATGGCAGATAGAAAACTTGGGTGGCCTGTTGAGCCACAATATAGGCATCGACACCGCTTAACTGCCTGTCTTGTCGAATTTCGACAATCCGAAGATGTTCATGAGTCCGTCTTGTCTTAGTAGGATCGAACCAATGACATTTGAACACAACAACGTTCAGAGGATTTTCACCATAATAATGAAGTTCGTAGACTTCTTCAAGTCTTCCATAATACTCGACACCTCCTTCGCCTATAGCAGAGACACTAGAATTGTTTGTTTTTCGACCGGGCATTGAAAGCTCTTTGCTAGCAGTACGAAAGCGATACCCGTTGATGGCGTACTTCTGAAATGTACGGACCTTAAAGTCAAAACCATTAGCTATTTGTCTCAATTCATCGTCGACTTGCTCATCTGAATTAGCCTAGAAGTTAAGAAAAGATAGAGTTTGGTGTGTTACTCATGAGTAATAGCAACAAAGGAAATCACTTATTATATATAAGGGAGATACCGTTTTTTGAACCAAGAGATGAAACCGGGATAGCCGCCTCCTGTCTTTTCAAGAAGTTCATACTCGAGAATGGATTCTTTCTCGATTGCAACACCATTCGAGAATTGTTCGACATATCGACTGTATCAATTAATAATAGTTGTTAGACACAAAACTTGTTAAAAGTTGCAAAACAATGTACAGAGCGCTTACTCGATGTATGGCCGAACTTCTGTTAAATTGTTCAATATATACATCGTTAGTGTGCGCCACTCCTCGACGCACAGCAACTTTGGTTTTCCCACACTAGAAGGTGCGAGCTTCCCTTTGAAAAGGCTGAGATTGGATTCACGTCGTTTGGGGTCGCCTAGATTGTACCGAGGCTTTGGATTATGCAAGCTGTGCATAGTGGCATCATAGTGTGCTGTTACGAAATTTGCCGCCTCCTCGGTAATGAACGCCTCGGCCATCGATGCTTCAATTCTACGTTTATTTTGACATTTTCCTCGAAGTGTCTTCTGCATTCTTTCAGTTGCGTAGCACCAACGATTTTGCACAGGGCCACCCAATCTTGCCTCGGTTGGGAGATGCAAAATCATGTGTTGCATCGGATTAAAGAAGCCCGGTGGAAAAATCTTCTCTAACTTGCAGAGCAACTGAGGCGCCAACTCTTCCATGTCATCTATCAAGGCACGCGACAACTCTTTAGCACAAAGAACACGGAAGAAATAGCTCAACTCGGCCAATACTAGCCATTCAGCCTCGGGGATATAGCCACGCAACATCACCGGCATTATCCCCTCAAGCCATATGTGCCAATCATGACTCTTGAGCCCAAAAAATTTCATTTTTTCAATGCTCGCTCCCCTCGCTAGATTCGCAGCATACCCATCGGGGAACAACAACTATTTTTGCACCCACAAGAGGATTTCCCTTATTGCTCCCTTCTCAAGATTGTACCAGGCAGGTGGTTTGGACCAATTTTTTCTTCCTTTCGGTTGTCGCATGTTTAGTGATGGCCTATCACACAGAGTCTCCTCGTCAACTCTAGCCTTTGTATTATCTTTGCCCTTATGAGTGCCAAAAAATGTGCCAAGAAGGGCCTCGGCGATATTCTGTTCAGTGTGCATCATGTCAATGTTGTGTGGAAGTAAGAGGTCTTCGAAGTAGGGGAGATCCTAGATGCATGGCTTGTGGGTCGAGGCGTGTTCCTCATTATAACCCAAGAAATACCCTGGACGGTTTGGATCAGGCTCCATAGATTTTAACTGTTCATTAATTTGTGCCCCCGTCAACGCAGGTGGTGCAGAGTGTTTGGCAACTTTACCTTTCATGAAATTCTTCTTGTCTTTTCTGAATGGATGGTCCATAGGCAAGAACTGTCTATGCAAGTCAAAGCAGGAATACTTCCCACCCGCCGGCAACCAATGAAACTTAAGAGCTGCCTTGCATTGTGGACATGGGAACCTTCCATGCACACACCAGGAAACGAAAAGTGCAAATGCTGGCAGATCATGCAACGAGTATTGGTACCAAACATACATTTGAAAGTTCTCTTTCTTAGCTGCATCGTATGTATTGACCCCATTCACCCAAGCTTCTTTCAAGTCATCCATCAGCGGTTGCATGTACACACTCATATTCTTCCCCGGGTATTTTGGCCCTGGAACTATCAACGTCAGAAATATGTGCTTTCTTTGCATAATGGATGATGGTGGAAGATTGAGGGGAATGACAAATACAGGCCAGCAACTATATTGGGTAGCCGTCATACCAAAAGGATTGAACCCATCGAGGCTGATGGCGATTCGACAATTCCTTGGTTCTTTAGCTTTTTCCTTATGTATACTATCGAATGCCTTCCATGTGTCACCATCTGAAGGGTGTACCATCATCGGAACTCCGTGTTCATCTAATTCTTTCCTAATTCCATGTTTGTGCCATGTCATCTGTTTTGCTGTTTCTTCGAGCATGTAAAGTCGTTGAAGTCTTGGTAGGATCGACAGATACCGTAGGACACTCACGGGGATTTTGCTCTGCTTCTTCTCACATTCACCGTTTTCTACCTCAACATATCTGGAGGACTTGCAAAATGGACAATATGTTTCCTCCGCATACTCTTTCCTAAATAAGGCACATCCCTTCTCACAAGCATGTATCTGCTCATACGGCATCTTGAGTGCACTAAGGATTTTGTTTGACTCATATAGGTTTGAAGGCATAATATGACCTTCTGGTAGAAAGCGCCCAAATAGGGTCATCACTGAGTCAAACAGATCTCTTCCAATGTTGAACAGGGCTTTCAGAGCCATTACTTGTGCGATGGCATCTAGCTGAGAAATCTTAGTGTGCTCGTGAAGAGGACGTTTTGAAGACTCCAACATGGCATAGAAGGCTTTTGCGGATTCCTCCATCTCTTCGTCCTTGTTCCGAGCATCATCAATGTCATTCACCATGTCTTCAATCCCTGTACCATGATCATCGGTGCGCCGACGCAACACCTCGTCTCTGTTACGTTGGGCCGACTCACCATGAAATGTCCACAAGGTATAGCCGGGAGTAAAACCACGCATCTGCAGGTGTTTACCCATTACATCCTTTGTCTGTCGCGAATAATGCTTGCACTTATTGCAGGGGCACCATGTTTTTCGCCGGCCTTTAGAAAACGCCGTTTCCACGAATTCATAGGTTTTGCTCAACCATTCATCGGTCATATCTCTCTGACTATGGTGACCGGTGTACATCCATTCACGATCAGTCATTCTGGCAAGCTAGCTACATAGTATCCACATATAAAACAATATAAAATATCAATTCATCAAGTATATTAAATTAATTATGGCCATTTTTTAATCATGGTTAATACATTGGGATGCACGGCATGCACACCTACCAGCTACTAGGTAAAGATGGGTCCTAATCCCACCCGAGTATGTGTAGATTGGGTCATTTCCCACTGCTCTGCTCCCGACCCAACTTAAAATTTCGGCCGCACCTCCCCGCTGTTCTCCTGATAGACGTCTCCGCAACTAACCGAGAGGACGTGTACCCGGAGAACAACAAGGAGGAGCTGTCGAAACTCTGCATGGGATCCGGAGCAAAGCATGGGAAACGACCCAATCGACACATACCCGGGCTGTCCATGGATAACGTTGGACAATTCGAAAGAATCACCGTTATAAATATGCAAATGCATGCATATTTATGACAGGAACCCTTTCGAACGGGAGACGCATATTGGTTACGCAACACCTTTGCATTTTAATACTAAAAATACCTAGCTAGATAGTGTCATCAGCACGAAGGCCGGAACAGAGCAAAATAAAGGGGGTGGAGGAGGAGTTAACAAATGTGCTTACTTTCGAATGCAGGGGAGGTCGTCGAAAACCAGTCCCTCGTGGAGAAGCTACTGCACATTTAAATGCACTCAATCAACACAAATACGCACTCGCGGTAATTAATCTAACTAATACTAACATCTATCATTTAAATGCATTTTTCTAAAACTCTGAATCTCCATATCTTTACATGCGAAATACTTAAATTTCACTGCTAAATTGTGATCTTCGGGGGCATAATTCATAGAGTTCTCCAAAACTACTTTGAGTGTGATGCATTCAGGTTTGTTGTGTAGAGCTAATATTACTTCCCCTATTTTGTAGATTAATAAAGTTCTTCGAGTAATCTATACTTATTCTAATTAGGGGCTCCCAAGAAATTCCTACATTAATTAGAAATTAGGAGCCGTTAATCTGGTGGGACCAAGTTATTACGGTGTAGATTACTCTATATAATATGAAGTTTGCAATATATATTATGTTATTTTTATACTATGGAAATACCAGATATTTCCAATTCAATCTCTCACATATCCGTTTTTGTCAGTTACGCATCCCTCACGTATCTCTATCTCAAAAAATAATATCTCTAACGTATCTCTCTCTCTCTCTTAACATATAGTCCAAGTTTTTTACAACTGCACCACGTTCTACTTTGCAGAGTTGTATTGCCTAGTTTGGTACCTTATGTTAGCATGGAATTTAGAAGCTCAGACGAGGCTTGGTCATATTGGCTTAGCTACGGTGGGCAGAAAGGCTTTGAGGTTAGGAAAAGGTATACAAACAAAAGTTCAGCCGATGGCAAGGTTACATCATGTAAATTTGTTTGTGCAAATGAGGGTCAGCGAGCACAAGACAAAAGGGATCATTTGACAAAGTGCCCTCGAGCTGAAACTAGAACCAATTGTGAAGTGCACATGAATCTTAAAATGGACCGGAAGAAGGGAAATCTCAAAGTGTCGGAGCTGGTTTTGGAACACAACCACACACTACACCTAGCAGAAACCTTACACTTAATGGTGTCCCAAAGAAAAATTTCAGAGTTACAAGCTTTTGAAATTGCAACAGCAGATGATGCAGGAATTTCAGAGTTACAAGCTTTTCGATAAGAAGCACACGGCTAGGAAAAGGAGAGAAAACAAAGCTACATCACAGTTGGGTGAAGAGGTATGTTGCTAAAAAATACAGTGCTTTCGGTGTTATAATTATGTACATTAGTTCTCACAGCCTCTAATTTTCTTTCACAATAAGATACAAGAGACGGGGGGAGTGGCAGGTGGTGGTGGTTCAGAAGTTGCAAATGATAGAGTTTATAGGGATAATGCCAAGGAGCCTGAAGGTTACAAGACCAACCTTAGCTTCACTCAGTTGTTGATGGTATAACCTTGCTCATGTAGTTTAAAAATCTAGAATGATCCCAACTAGAGATGGCAAAATCTTGCTCATACGTTATTCTTATTTATTTAATTTTCAGGGGCCAATTACTGATGATGTTTTCACTGGGTCATGGTGAAGTACTGTTGTTTTTCGAAAATGAATCAGAGTGCAAACAAGCATGGGTGGGCAAGTTCAGTTCTGGACAACACTCGGCAGAGATATATTACTTTGTTTTGGCATATATTTTGTTCAATGCACCTGCAAGTTATATATGCAAGGCCTCTGTTCAAGTAACACTTTTTGTGATAATTGTACAGTCAACATTTAAATGAAGCATCGTGACTTGCTTGTCTTTGTAGTCATCTAAATTTGGCATTTGGCTTTGTCTCTGTTGTTGTTGCTTCTCTGCTTGTTCTGTACAACTAAAAATGATAAACATTACGGCAACAAAGTGTCCCTAGACAAGCTAAAAATTCAGCAAGACCACAACTATGGAAACTAACATGGTTGTCAGTCAACTAAATAAAAACCAGCACAATCGACATTATGTCGTAGGTCATGCAGCTGGGTTGCTAACAGCAGCCTTGGCCATGTCTTGAGCTACTGATTCTACTAGTAATTATTGGCTGTAGCTGCATCGGGACAAGAAAATGTATTGTAGAGGTGCAGGACGGCGCGGACGGACCTGGCGAGGACGGACCAGCGGGAGGGAGAGGCCCCGCGCTTCGGGCGGGGGGCGGCGGGGGCCGGGGCGTGCGGCGCCTCGTCTTCCGGCGGCTGGCGGCGGGGGGCGGCGGGGGCCCGAGCCAGAGGAGGAGGAGGGGACTCCGGCGGCGTCGGGCGGGGGGCGGCGGGGGAGGAGGAGGGGACTCCAGTGGAGTCGGGCGGGGGGGCGGCGGGGGCCGGAGCGGGCGGCGCCTCGTTGTCCGGCGGCTGGCGGCGGGCACGCGTCCGGGCGGAGCGGCGAGGGCCCGAGCCGGAGGGGGCGGCGCAGGGTGGCGCGGGGCGGGCGAGGGGCGGCGCGGGCGGGGCGGCGCAGGGCGGGGCGGCGCAGTGCGGGGGAGAGCAGTATGCGTGGGAGGGTGAGAGAGAGAACGGTGAGAGAGAGAGAAGAGGTAGGCACGGGGGGGGGATAAGGCAGTTTTCTTTTTCTTTGCCCTCAGCCAGCTGTCGGCAAAGACAGCCGTTAGTCTTTGCCCTTAGCTGGCTGTCGGCAAAGAGAGCCCCTGTTTTTTTTTTCTGGTCGAGGCGGCGATTGTGTTAGCCCCTATGCCGTCAGCCTTTCTATGCCGACAGCTTTTTTGTCCTTTGCCGTCAGCTGGCTACCGGCTTAGATAAAGCGGACGGCAGAGATTTTATTTGCCGTCAGCCCCTCCTATGCCGTCAGCTTTTATGTTGGCTGAGGGCAAAGTCTCTTTGCCGTCAGCCCCGTGAAATTGCTGACGGCAAAGCTTAAAGCTGTCGGCAAACTAGCAGATTCCAGTAGTGTTAGCCACATCTAAACCAAACTCCTTTGCTTCAAACTTTTAGATTAAGTAGCCAGCACCAGTAGCTAACCCACTCAACTAGCCCCTCACTGGTTCAAAGTGGAAAGGCCAAAAACCCCAATTTAGACATCAGTTCATGATTGACAGCACCAGTATTTCTTGCCTCCTTTGACCAGCCAAAGCTCCCACTAGAACCAAACGGCTAGCCACACCCCCAGCAAGTGCCAGGACATGCTAGACACGTCCAAAGTGCCCCAGAGCGCACCAGCATGACGCGGCATGCCAAAGCTGCGCTCTGGGCGCGCTACAGGCAGTATCCGAGGTGGGGGCGACACCCTCGGCTAGTTTTAGCCTCCCCCGAGATGTCCAACCTCCTCCCTGACAGCCCCTCTGCGTCGAGCCACACTCAGGGCCCCTCCTCTCTCGCGCAAGAGCTCGCGTGATGCGTGCCCGCACGCTCCAGATTCGGCCAAGCTTGCACGGCCACGAATGCAGCTCTCCTCTCTCTCTCTCTGCAGCACACGGTTCGGGCAGTCCAATACCACGTCCTGAGACCGTGGTTTCAACCCCAACGTCTCACTGCACCCCCATGCGCGCCGCGGTGAGTCACCGGCGCAACCGAGTCTGCTCACCATCGTGGGCCTATAAATAGCCCTCCCCCTCGCTCCAGCACCCCTCAGATAGCTTTGCCGCGTCCACTAGCACCTCCCTAGCCACCCCAGCAACCCAGCAGATCCCCGGTGCTCGAGATCAACCGAGGCCCCTCCGCCTCGGAGCTCCGGTCGATCTCCGGCTACACGACGGCTCCTACGCCCCTCAACCCCCCAAACTGACCCCTTGACCCGAGGAAGCTTTCCCCCAACTCGCCCGAGCTTTCCCGTGTCTCTAGCAACCTCCTCGACCACTTCCTGAAAACCCTCCGCCATGGCCTCCTCGTCGCCGGCGAACCCCTGCCTCCCAGTCGTTGTTTCGACCACCAGCAGGTAGGCGACAGCCAGGCGAACCCATTCCCATGCTCATTGGAGCCTGAGCACGTCGGCAGCCACGTCGGCGTCCTCCACCTCCTCTCTTGATGGAGGTAGAAGACGACCCCGACAGGTGTGCCTCACCTGTCGGTGGCCCAGCCTCCTCCCCCGCGCTGGCTTCGGCCTCTGACCGCAGGGCCCCGCGCGTCAGGTTCAAACCTGACGGCGCATGCGCGTGGGCAGGCCGTCGGCTAGCCATGGGCCAACCCTGCTCTGGGCCGAGCCAGGCCAGGAGTTGGCCTATGTTTTTCTTTTATTTTTAAAACCTGTATTTCTAAGATTTTTATAAAAACATTTAACCAGTGTAAATATATAATTCTTCCACAGTTATTTTTCTAAAAATGTGTAGTATTTAATGATATGCTTAGATGAATTTTTCCAGCAACTAATCTATTTTGCAATATTAAAAAGGACTAAAATGGAATAGTTTTGCTTCTCCTTGGTTGTTTTCAAACATATTCCTTCAAGGAAAATTTAGGCAAGTATTTTTAAAATGATATCTTAGATTTATCAGAAATAGGGGACATTTTTAAAATGACTTTGTGGACTGTTTCTATCTGAGCTATTTCTTATATTTGGTTTTATCGACGATAGAAAACCCATGTTACGAGGGAATCGGAGCGGAAGACCTCGAAGACCCCGGATACTTAGCTGACGAAGGCAAGCAGCCCTCTGACCATGACTGAGCATATATTACTTTGCATGTTATAATAGCAAGTATTTCCGTTGCATATGATCATAAGTGTCGGTAATCATTTGATTGGATTTTACCGAAGGCTCCTCCGGAGTATTCGCATTGAGCTTGACTCTACCCCTTAGGGTCATGCTAATACCATTTTGACAAGTAAAGGTAGAAGTAGTATCATCGTGAGCATGTTGTTGTCACAAAACAAGAGTTTATGAAAACCCCGTCGGGTGCAACTAATGCCCGAGGTTGATGATGAGTTAGGTGGTCACTTTTCGTGAAGTGATGCACTCGGTATTTGTGTGAGTAAGGTTTCGGAAATGGGATTAGATTTATGATGTGTCGACTGTCCCAACCTTACCAGTACGACCACGTTACCCCTTATGGGACGGGGCTATGTTAATTACTCTAGTCGGTGCTAGCAAGGAGCCACATTACCAGTGGTGGGAGTGATTGTAGTCACTCTCGTGATGGGGTCGTGCCGGGTAGGACGACTATGCCATTTTTATGAGTTCCAGTCACATCATTGGTCCTTGCATGGTCGATACGGTCTAGAGTTGGTGCTCGTAAGACGTACGACATGTGGGCTGGGTACCAATCGAGTGGACCTCTTTGTCTAGTATCGTCAGATGAAAGGCATTGATCGGGTACTTACCTCGGGTATGTGATATATCGCGAGTCGTGGATGACACGGAAGTTTCCCGGATCTCGTGGGTCCAGCGTACTACTTGTGCAGAGTGTAAACTATTCGAATAGTCGTGTCCACGGTCAAGGACGGTTGGGTAATCCTGCTTAAACTACGTCTTGAAATTTCCGCATAAACCAAGTGGGCGTGAGTGAGTGTGTGTGGTGTTAAAAAGGTGTTGTTATGACCAAGTTCGGTGACTTGGCATATAGGGTAAACCCGGATGGTTTAGCCCTCAACTGATATATCGAGGATATGACCAAGTTTGGTGACTTGGCATAGAGGGTGAACTCGGATGGTTCAACCCTTAGCAGATATGTTGATAATTGTAACCTGTTCTTCAAAAGTAATTCTTTAACTTGTTGCATATTCATGATCATTCCACCCCGATGAGTTATACTAGAAGATGCATGATATTGATATCCTTCACTTTCATTGTTCATATCATGCGCTGTTTGGTGAGTACATTCGAAGTACTCATTGGCTTGCCACTGGTTATGTTATTGACCAGACATGGAAGGACCGGAGTTTGGAGATGAGTACGTCTTCGGCGACACCCCTGCGAACTAGGACGCTTCCGAGTCAGAATGCATGTCGGTGTAGGCTTGATGGCATGGGCACCCGCTTAGCCCTGTATTTCCGCTATTAGTGTATTCGTGTGATTTGGCCTTAGGCCCTGTCGTGTGAACTTGACCCTTCGGTCACGTGTTTGTAATAATCGGTACTTGGATGTAAGACTCATTATTCAGTATCTGTGTTCGGTGAGCATTGATCTCTTGGATCACTGAGCACGGCGATTCTCGACTAGTAAGTCGGGGTCCCCACAGAGCTGGTATTAGAGCCATCCTGACTATAGGCAGCCTTAGGTAGCATGGACGATAGCCGGACAATTGTGCACCTAGAGTGACCCGAGAACCGCACCCACTATATATTTCTAACCCTCTCCTCTACACCTTGTAGATGGCCGCCATACCCGAGACGCTTTTGGAAATGGGCTTTCTTCTGCTTTTGAGTGATAGCCTCTAGAAGTGTCAAGTGCGTCGCACGCCCGTCTTTCTCTACCACGAACACTGGGTCAACGCCGACACTAAGGAGTATCATGTGGACGTGATAGTGAAGGCTAATGACTCCCCAACTAGCTGGTTCTTTGAAGGGCCGCAAATGGAGGATCTGATGTTGGCTGTGGAGACTGCAGCACGAGAGGCGCTCGTGCGACTCCGCGACATCCTTCCTGAGATAGCAAACGAACCCACTACTTGTCACTTACCTTTTGTTAAGGATAAGATAGACGGAAGCTGGACACTCAACCCCTCATTTGAGGACGGGATGCCATTAAGGTTTCAGACCTACTTCAGCCTCTCCTCAGACACCTTGACGCATCTCTTGATCAAGGAGTCAACTAGGATTTGCCAAGAGCTGTACCAAGTTAAGGACCTATATCGTATGGAGAAGATGAAGAACAGCAAGGTGAAGAAAGAAGGACCGCCTGTGATATCACCTGGTTTTGCTTTCCGAGGAGGAATACCCCCACTGCAGGCAGTTCCTCTTCAGAGTCGACGCTTAACCGCAGAAGAGTACACTGAGCTTTTGGCTACCTCACCAACCAAGAGACGTCGAGATGGTTCACTCCCTTCCCCTACGCCTTCGAGGAAAGGAAGCACTAATGAAGATGAAGACAGAGATGAACATGAAGACGAAGATCCCACAGAGCCGGCTTATGAGACCGCGTAGTCGATCGCGTAGTAGCGTAGGATGTACCGAGCGTAGAAATTCTTGTATTAGGATTTTATGACCCAGATGTTGTGTGAACCTGTTGGATGGGAGTTGCATTCTGCCTTGAGCAGCGTGTGAGCGACTACATCGCTTGCTTTTAAATTAATGCAGTAGTTTCTTTCAAAAACCTTGTCATAAAACTTTGCACACTAGCACACCAGACCCCCCCTCCTTATTAGAACGTCATACCTTTCGAGTGCAACCAGTTTAGCAGAATTTGACCTGTCTACTCCCTGACACGATGGTGAATGCAACTCGAAACAGCGCTTTTGGCAACCCTGGCTCTGCCTCTTCAGGACAGCAGCAGGGAACCGGAGGGGAAGCTCAAGCTCGAGATCGCCATGTGCTGCAAGACGATGTTTCTCCGCCACCGCATCCCCTTGAAAGCTTGACCATGGCTCAGTTCCTTCAAGCTCTTCGGGAGGAGCGCCAAGCCAACAATGTCGCTATACAGCAGCTGGCTCAAACCTTGGTGAACCACCCGCCGTAGAACGGGAATGGCAACGGTCGCTTAAATCTCTCTGAGTTTATGAGGACTACGCCACCCATATTCACGGAGACGACTGAGCCCTTGGATGTCGATGATTGGATCCACACTATCGAAGACCTTCTCGCGTTGGTCAAGTGCACTGACGACAACGAGAAAGTTCTCTATGCAACCCATTGTCTCGGAGGCACAGCCAGAGCTTGGTGGGATGGATTTCAGATCATGCGAGCCGGGAAAGTCATCACTTGGGCCGTGTTCAAGGATGGATTCTGTGCCGCTCACATTCCTCCGAGGATGATGACCATTAAGAAGCGGGAATTCCAAGCCTTAAGGCAAGGTAGTGGATCCGTCAAGAAATATTTGCATAAGTTCAACCTTCTATCAAGGTATGCACCTGAAGATGTCAGCACTGAGGCTGCCAAAGTGGAGCGCTTTATGGAAGGACGGCAGCAATCACTCCAGTATCAACTGGTTCTTTGTGAATGTCGGACCTTCAGTGACCTGGTTAATAAGGCTCTTATGTTGGAAGACAAGCGTCGTGCAATGGACGACACCCGTAAGCGCAAGCTAATGGGTAGTGGAGGACCGGTCAACTCAAAACCACGACCATGGCAGTCAGCCCCAGCAAGACCCAACTATCAGTAGCAGCAGTACAAGCACCCAACATTTCGCAAGAATTACCAACCTCAGCAAGTCAGCATCAAGCCAGCAAGCACACCACCAAACAACGACGGAAGCAAGACCAATCTTCCAGCGCAAGTTACCTGTTTCGGGTGTGGACAACCAGGGCACTATTCCCGGCAGTGCCCCAATAAGAAACCCGATGTTCCGTGCCCCAATGCGCCAAATCCAGGCCAAGGAGCACCAGGTAGGAACCAGGCTCCCCGCAATTAGCAGTACCACAACAAGGGGCGGATTAATCATATTTCTGGGGAAGAGGCACGGGAAGACCCGGACTGCATTCTGGGTACGTTCCTCGTCAACTCTACCCCAGCAACAGTATTGTTTGATTGTGGTGCTTCGCATTCCTTTGTTACACAAAAGTTTGCGGAAAAGTGTGGACTAGAACCTACCTTGCTTCGTGGGCATATGGCAATTCAGACCCCGGGAGCAGTTTTGAGAACCAACCTAGGGTGTAGGAAGGTTGAGATAGTTATCAATGGGACGAGCTTCTCAGCAGACCCCATTGTGCTTAAGTCACAAGGCCTAGAAGTAATCCTCGGTATGGACTGGTTGGCCAAGCATCAGAGTATCTTGGACTGTGCTAACAGGGTCATTACCATGACAAGTGACCAAGGGGTCAAAGTCAAGTATGTCTCTGAGCCAGTACCCACTCGAGTTCCACGAGTTAACAGCCTATCACAGGAAGGACTCGACTGAGTGCCAATAGTCTGTGAATACCCGGATGTCTTTCCTGATGAGCTACCAGGGATGCCTCCTGACCGAGACATCGATTTCATCATCAAACTCAGGCCCGGATCAAGGCCTATCTATAAGAAGCCTTACAGGATGGGATTCGAAGAGCTAGCGGAACTGAAGAAGCAACTGGATGAGCAACTCAGGAAAGGATTCATTCGTCCAAGTGTGTCACCTTGGGGATCGCCTGTTCTCTTCGTGCCCAAGAAGGATGGGACAATCCAACTTTGTGTCGATTACCGTTCACTCCATGAGGTCACAATCAAGAACAAGTATCCACTCCCCAAGATTGAAGAATTGTTCGACCAGCTTAATGGAGCAAAGGTATTCTCCAAGATCGACCTCCGATCTGGATATTACCAACTAAAGATTCGACCCGAAGACATTCCGAAAACGGAAATTGTGACCCGGTACGGTCTGTACGAATGCACTGTCATGTCCTTCGGATTGACGAATGCCCCAGCTTACTTCATGTACCTCATGAATAAGGTCTTCATGGAATATTTGGACAAGTTTGTCATCGTATTGATCGACGACATATTAATTTTTCCAAGTCTGAAGAAGAGCATGAGCAACACTTGAGGTTAGTATTGGAAAAGCTTCGAGAGCACCAACTGTATGCCAAGTTCAGCAAGTGCCAGTTTTGGCTGAACGAAGTTGGATTCCTAGGTCATACCATGACGTAAAGTGGATTGGCAGTTGATCCCTCTAAGATTACCACGGTAACCAACTGGGAATCGCCAATCGACGTGAAGGAAGTCAGGAGTTTTCTCGGACTCGCAGGGTATTACCGCAAGTTCATAGAAGGATTCTCCCGCATCGCGCGACCTATGACTCAGCTCCTGAAGAAAGGCAAGAAGTTCTAATGGACCCCATAATGTGAGGCAAGCTTCCAAGAGGTGAAGAAGAGGCTAACCACCGCCCCGGTATTGGCCACTCCAAATATCAGCAAGGAGTTCGTGATGTATTGTGATGCCTCCAGGACCGGGCTAGGTCGGGTTCTAATGTAGAATGGCAGGATCGTGGCATACTTGTTGTGGCAACTGCGCCCGCATGAGGAGAATTATGCCACCCATGATCTAGAGTTGGCAACAGTAGTGCATGCCCTGAAGACATGGCGACATTACCTTCTGGGGAAGCGATGTGAAATATCCACCGACCACAAGAGCCTGAAGTATATTTTCACCCAAAGGGAATTGAACATGAGGCAATGGAGATGGTTGGAGTTAATTAAACACTACGACCTCAGCCTTCAATATCACCCCGGTAAGGCAAATGTAGTGGCTGATGCCTTGAGTCGGAAGACTAGCACCTTGAACGTCAAGCTCAAGGAATGGCAGCCCACCTTATACGAAGAATTGGAGAATTTCGGATTGGAACTGGTGGAACCAGGATTCCTGGATAATCTCGAGATCAAACCAACACTGGAAGACGATGTCAAGGAGGCCCCGAAGGGTCACAAGAGTATCAAAGGTATCAAGAAGAAGATTCCAGAAGGCAAGGCCCCAGGATTCTTGGTGGATGATCAAGGAGTGGTGTGGTTTGGGAAACGTTTATGCATACCCAACAAGGCCGAGCTCAAGATGCACCCTACTCCATTCACCCCGGTGGTACCAAGATGTATCAAGATCTCCGAGAAAGATTCTAGTGGCACGGCATGAAGAGGGAAATCGCGTCGTATGTGGCCAGGTGTGATGTGTGTCAGCAAGTTAAGGCTGAGCATCAGCGACCTGCAGGACTGCTACAACCTCTCCAGGTGCCGGAGTGGAAGTTGGACAAGGTATGGATGGATTTCATTACCGGTCTACCAAGGTCTAGTAAGGGACATAACTCGATATGGGTTGTTGTCGGCCATTTGACCAAGGTGGCCCATTTCATCCCTGTCAACACCACTTATGACGGGAACAAGTTGGTCAGTCTCTATATCAGCGCATAGTAAGCCTTCACGGAGTTCGCAAGGAGATTGTATCTGACCGAGGCATGCAGTTCACCTCAAGGTTTTGGAGGAAACTTTAGGAAGCCCTCGGTACCAAGCTCTCTTTCAGCACCGCCTTCCACCCGCAGACGGGAGGACGGACGGAAAGGGTGAATCAGATACTCGAAGATATTCTTCGCGCATGCGTCCTAGCGCATGGAGCCAAATGGGAAGACTGTCTGCCGTTCGCTGAGTTGTCATACAACAACAGCTACCAGTATAGTCTCCAGATGGCCCCGTTCGAAGTGTTGTACGGACGGAAATGCCGCACCCCACTCAACTGGTCAGGAACCGGAGATGGGCTGATTTTCGGACTAGAAGTTTTGCACCAAGCAGAAGAGAACATGCAACTAGTCCAGGAAAATCTAAAAGCAGCCAAGTCGCAACAAAAGAGTTATGCGGACTCTCGCTGTAGGAATGTGGAGTTCATTACCAGAGATCTGGTGTACCTCCGAGTCACACCTCTCAAGGGAGCCAAGCGTTTCCACGTTAAGGGGAAACTCTCTCCAAGGTTCATTGGGCCATTCAAGATCACGACAAGGCGTGGCGAGGTCGCTTATCAGTTGGAGTTACCTCCGGAGCTTTCGGTGTGCACAACGTTTTCCACGTGTCACAGCTTCGGAAGTGCCTCCAGACGCCAAGGCGTTCCGATCCTTATAAGGACATTGATCACCAGGCCATTGACCTTCAGTCTCATCTCACCTATTGCGAGAGGCCAATCCGCATTCTGGATGAAGTAGAGCGATGCACTAGAAGCCGCACGATCAAGTATTTCAAGGTTCAATGGAGCAACCACACCGAAGCCGAAGCTACATGGGAGCGAGAAGACTATCTCCGATCTGAGTTTCCACACCTTTTTAGCACCTAGCTTAGCAATCTCGGGGATGAGATTCTTGTAAGGGGGATAGGTCTGTCACACCCTGTTTTTGCTATCACCTGTCTGTGTTGTAAAATTCTGAGCTTGTTAAAACTTTTTCAAAACTAATGTTGTGAGTGCCATGATTGACATTGTATGCTTGTATGATTGATCATGTGAAGTTTAAAACCCTAAAACCCTTTTGGTATTTTTCTGATTTTCAAAAACCTTTGGTAACCAAAGTAAACCACCTTGAGTTGCACTACATGTCCTTGATAGCAAGCACTGCTTCCACTCA
Source organism: Hordeum vulgare subsp. vulgare (assembly GCF_904849725.1). NCBI lineage: Eukaryota > Viridiplantae > Streptophyta > Magnoliopsida > Poales > Poaceae > Hordeum > Hordeum vulgare. The sequence continues at coordinate 260,683,814 of NC_058519.1, read as the reverse complement.
TATTTGGTAATCTGATTTTTACCTATCTTTATATTTAAAAACCACGAAAATAATTATTTTTGTGAGTACTTCCCCAATTAAATAACGTGTCCATTTCTAAGGTCAGAATTAGTATTCCAACATGGAAAAATACTTTTCTGCTTTGGAAAAATCTGATTAAATTTAGAGATGATGAGAAGGACATATATTTTCCATACATAGGATTTTAAACCCCATTTTATATTATATTTATTGATTAAAACTATAAAAGCTATTTCTGTCTGTTTTCGCATTTTGAAATATTTCCAAAGGAAATATTCTCAATAAATTCCTAGAAAATTCCAGTGATGACCCTAAGCCTTGTTTGGTGTCCAGAATCAAGTTAGAGCAACTCTACATAGCAAAGTTTGCCCAATGGAGCTGAAACTTTACAGCAGTGCCTAATACCTCAAATGAGGGTTCTCGACCAAAAATGGGATTTGTGCGACTTAGTTTGCCCACACTCCCTTTGGAAGGAACAAATCTGGTCATATTGGAGTGATTTCAAGTTTACGAAGCTCAACTTATCCATTGGAGCTCAAATTTGGTGGAACTCCATGGTTTATCCCTAAAACCAAACCTGTTAAGTCTCAGCACCAGTGGTGGGGTGCAACCCCGTGTGACCATTGTCAAACACCTTCTGACAGAGAGGAAAAAGCCACCTTAGCCACAAGTAAACCAAACTCCTTTGCTTCAAACTCTTAGATTAAGTAGCTAGCACCAGTAGCTAACCCAGTCAACAGGCCCCTCACTGGTTCAAAGTGGAAAGGCCAAAAACCCCAATTTAGATATCAGTTCATGATTGACAGCACCAATATTTCTTGCCTCCTTTGACCAGCCAAAGCTCCCACTAGAACCAAACGGCTAGCCACACCCCCAGCAAGTGCCAGGACATGCTAGACACGTCCAAAGTGCCCCAGAGCGCACCAACATGCCGTGGCATGCCAAAACTGTGCTCTGGGCGCGCTACAGGGAGTATCCGAGGTGGGGGCGAGGCCCTCGGCTAGTTCCAGCGTCCCACGAGATGTCCAACCTCCTCCCCGACAGCCCCTCTGCGTCGGGCCAGCCTCAGGGCCCCTCCTCTCTCGCGCAAGAGCTCGCGCGACGCGTGCCCGCGCGCTCGAGATTCGGCCAAGCTTGCGCGGCCACGAATGCAGCTCTCCTCTCTCTCTCTGCAGCAGACGGTTCGGGTAGTCCAATACCACGTCCTGAGACCGTGGTTTCAACCCCAACGTCTCTCTGCACCCCCATGCGCGCCGCGGTGAGTCACCGGCGCACCCGAGTCTGCTCACCGTCATGGGCCTATAAATAGCCCTCCCCCTCGCTCCAGTACCGCTCAGATAGCTTCGCCGCGTCCACTAGCACCTCCCTAGCCACCCCAGCAACCTAGCAGAGCCCCGGTGCTCGAGATCGACCGAGGCCCCTCCACCTCGGAGCTCCGGTCGATCGCCGGCTACACGACGGCTCCTGCGCCCCTCAACCCCTCCCCTCCCCCCCCAAACTGACCCCCTTGACCCCAGGAAGCTTTCCCCCAACTCGCCCGAGCTTTCCCGTGTCTCTAGCAACCTCCTCGACCACTTCCCGAAAACCCTCCGCCACCGCCTCCTCGTCGCCGGTGAACCCCTGCCTCCCCGTCATTGTTTCGACCACCAGCAGGTAGGCGACGGTCAGGCGAACCCATTCCCGTGCTCATTGGAGCTTGAGCACGTCGGCAGCCACGTCGGCGTCCTCCTCCTCCTCACTGGCTGGAGGTAGGAGACTACCCCGACAGGTGTGCCCCACCTGTCGGTGGCCCAGCCTCCTCCCTCGCGCTGGCTTCGGCCACTGACGGCAGGGCAGCGCGCGCCTAGGCAGGCCGTCGGCTGGCCATGGGCCAGCCCAGCTCTGGGCCGAGCCAGGCCAGGAGCTGACCTGTGTTTTTCTTTTATTTTTAAAACCTGGATTTCTAAGATTATTATAAAAACATTTAGCCAGTGTAAAAATATAATTCTTCCATTGTTATTTTTCTAAAAATGTGTAGTATTTAATGATATGCTTAGATGAATTTTTCCAGCAACTAATCTATTTTGCAATATTAAAAAGGACTAAAATGGAATAGTTTTGCTTCTGCTTGGTTGTTTTCAAAAATATTCCTTCAAGGAAAATTTAGGCAAGTATTTTTAAAATGATATCTTAGATTTATCAGAAATAGGGGACATTTTGAAAATGACTTTGTGGACTGTTTCTGTGTGAGCTATTTCTTATTTGATATGATTTTCTAGTTGTTTTCTAAAATGGTTTTATCGACGATAGAAAACCCGTGTGATGAGGGAATCAAAGCGGAAGACCTCGAAGATCCCGGATACTTAGCTGACCAAGGCAAGCAGCCCTTTGACCATGAATGAGCATATATTACTTTGCATGTTATAATAGCAAGTATTTCCATTGCATATGATCATAAGTGCCGGTAATCATTTGATATGATTTTACCAAAGGCTCCTCCGGAGTATTTGCATTGAGCTTGACTCTACCCCTTAGGGTCATGCTAATACCATGTTGACAAGTAAAGGTAGAAGTAGTATCATCATGAGCATGTTGTTGTCACAAAACAAGAGTTTATGAAAACCCCGTCGGGTGCCACTAATGCCCGAGGGTGATGATGAGTTAGGTGGTCACTTTTGGTGAAGTGATGCACCCGGTATTTGTGTGAGTAAGGTTTCGGAAATGGGATTAGATTTATGATGTGTTGACCCTCCCAACCTTACCAGTACGACCACGTTACCCTTTATGGGACGGGGCTATGTTAATTACTCTGGTCGGTGCTAGCAAAGAGCCACATTACCAGTGGCGGGAGTGATTGTACTCACTCTCGTGATGTGGTCGTGCCGGGTAGGACGACTATGCCATTTTTATGAGTTCCAGTCACACCGTTGCTCCCCGCATGGTCGGTACGGTCCAGAGTTGGTGCTCGTAAGACGTACGACATGTGGGCTGGGTACCAATCGAGTGGACCTCTTTGTCTAGTATCGTCAGGGGAAAGGCATTGATCGGGTACTTACCTTGGGTAAGTGATATACCGCGAGTCGTGGATGACACTGAAGTTTCCCGGATCTCGTGGGTCCAGCGTACTACCTCTGCAGAGTGTAAACTATTCGAATAGCCGTGTCCACGGTCAAGGACAGTTGGGTAATCCTGCTTAAACTACGTCCTGATATTTCCGCATAAACCAAGTGGGCGTGAGTGAGTGTGTGTGGTGTTAAAAAGGTGTTGTTATGAAAGTAATAATATGACCAAGTTCGGTGACTTGGCATATAGGGTAAACTCGAATGGTTTAGCCCTCAACTGATATATCGAGGATATGACCAAGTTTGGTGACTTGGCATAGAGGGTGAACTCGGATGGTTCAGCCCTTAGCAGATATGTTGATACCTGTAACCTGTTCTTCAAAAGTAATTCTTTAACTTGGTGCATATTCATGATCATTCCACCCCGATGAGTTATACTAGAAGATGCATGATATTGTTATCCTTCACTTTCATTGTTCATATCATGGGCTGTTTTGCGAGTACATTCGAAGTACTCATTGGCTTGCCACTGGTTATGTTATTGACCAGACATGGAAGGACCGGAGTTTGGAGATGAGTACGTCTTCGGCGACACCCCTGCGAACTTGGATGCTTCCGAGTTAGAATGCATGTCGGCGTAGGCTTGATGGCATGGGCACCCTCTTAGCCGTGTATTTCTGCTATTAGTGTATTTGTGTGATTTGGCCTTAGGCCCTGTTGTGTGAACTTGACCCTTCGGTCACGTGTTGTAATAATCGGTACTTGGATGTAAGACTCTTTATTCAGTATCTGTGTTCGGTGAGCATTGATCTCTGGGATCACTGGGCACGGCGATTCTCGACTAGTAAGTCGGGGTCCCCACATCTAGCCTTCTTCCAAACCTTCGGGGGTCTCTTTTGGTCCAAAAAAATCATCGCAAAATTTTCTTCCATTTGGACTCCGTATGAAAAAGGGTCAAAAACACGGAAAAAAAAGAAACTGGCACTTGGCACTGAGTTAATAGGTTAGTCCCAAAAAAGATATAAAATAACATATTCATGTATATAAAACATCCAAAGTTGACAAGATAATAGCATGGAACCATCAAAAATTATAGATACGTTGGAGACATATCAGTTATTTATTGTATCAAACGGTATGTATGGATGTAAGACTCTTATTATTCATTTTATGTGTGTTCGGTGAGCATTGATCTCTGGGATCACTGAGCACGATCATTTGATGATCTCGATTCGTAAGTCGGGGTCTCCACAGAGCTGGTATCAGAGCCATCCTGACTATAGGAAGCCTTAGTTAGCACGGACGTTAGTTAGGATAAAACTGCTTTCCAGATCCTTCAAAATACTTACAAAACCTATATATTTTCTCGACTCTCCTAAATCTTCAAGGAAGGTGAAGGTTATACTTTAGCCTCCCACTCTTATTTTCTTGACACTCCTCGTCTACTTTTCAAAACTTGCAAATGGTTGCTAGTACCTTATGCCCTCTAACCACGGGATAAATTGAAATCCTCGTGGGCAGCCTAGAAGGAAGTAACCTTTCCAGGCAAACACCTGTGCTGAAGGACAAAGATGACAACACTACGACCAGACGACACCAACAGAAGTACCTCCATGAGGAACAAGGACAACGAGGCTTAGAAGATGGTGACACCATGGGCACTGATCCAGAGTGATGCTACTTTCACCTACGATGATCTGGACGTAATATAAGCAAGCCATGATCTGCATCACTAATAGAGCGACCCTGTCAATTATAAGGATTGTGTCGACCACCACCGGTGGATGAGAACCTCTCCATTTGGTCCGCCTCACCTTAGTGAGCAGGAGAACGATTCTCTTCATCCCCCGCTCTAGGTGTCGATATTGCAATTAGTATGATTGACATATCAGAACTCTATCATGTCTTGCAAATATCGATGCATGAAGATGTCCACTTGAGACTCTCGAAGCCTCAGAAGACAAGAACGTGATGACAGGATCATGAAGACAATAGAAGACCCTATCACTGACAGCAATGAAGAACTACCTTCGTCGGCAACTCCCCAGATGAGAAGTCATCAAGGATCCCTTCAAGTCAACCCTAGAAGTTCGGCGAGCAACACCAAGAGATGTGGCAACACCATGAGAATGTCCAGAAGACTTAGCGGACTCCTCTCTGAGGCACGAAGCAAGTACGATTGTCGATTCCAAGAACCTAGGTTAGGATGAGTCGTGAATCCCCTATGCGAAGTTGAGTCCGTGAAATAGTTCGGATGGACCATGTTGTGTGTTGCTTGTTTTTGTTGTTTGTGCTTTGATATAAGTCGCACTTTTGCTTAGGCAACAAGCATGCGATTATATCACTTGTCTTGTTTTGATGTTCAAAACGATTTTTGACACTTGTTCAAGTTGACCTTGCAATGCTTGTTGATTGCGCTATAACCCTTAGACACTCCCCTCTATGGTACTCTCTCTCCTTCACCCCTCTCGACAACTGAAGACAGCAAGACAGGATGCACCAAGGATCCACTTCGAAGGACGACTGACACCGAAGACACTGACCGTGCTATGCTTAACCGCATGTAATCGTAGTAGTGATGTTTTTTCCTCAAGATTGGAAGAACCTCACTAGACCATACTAACTTCCACAGGCCTTTCCGGCTCAAGTATTATGGTCGTGTGTCTAGTACACGGACTTGCGAGAACACCTGTAGGTCCCCAATAAACCCCGGTTAGCGCCGGGTTCCTTATGCAACGAGTGATTGCAGTGAACAAGTATCCTTCAATCTTAATATAGCACCATAACCCTGATGTTATGAGAAAGACCGTTCTTGGATACGAGAGTGTTAGGCAAAAATTGATGGTAGTTGTCTTGAAGATATAGCTAGACTATCTTGGTGGATCAAGACCCTTATAAAGGTAGACGAACTTGGTGGAACAGGTTGATATAGTGGCATAACCTACATATTCCTGGAGCAAAATTGGCTTTATTAGGATGATTATGATCGCGAACAACAATATTCTTGGTGGTATACATGACTTTAGCAAGTAGTTGGCATGATTTGATGCCTTTACCATAATGGCTTGGAGTATCAAGTAGACTTCTTATTGGACTTGAAACTTGGATTTAAATAGGTAATCTTAATAGGGCATCGAGGATGACAGAGACCACATGGTTCGGAGTAAATTAGATTTAGTCGATAATCTTGATCGTGATACCATGTCTCTCGCTGGATAGTGAGAGTGTATACTTGGAGTTGTCAAATTGATTTACAACCTATGTGGTTTGGCCTTGGATATTAGAATGTCATGATTATTGAAGTTGGTGGACATACTATGACGTAATCCTTGAAGTAATATGCGAATTAGGAAGACTCTAAAGAGATTATGTAGAACCCCGTCAATATTGGATTTATAGGACTGATAGGTCCAGTGATGATTGATCGTATTGATTGATCACTTGATCGGATTCGTAGAAAGGGGACGAGATATTGGATTGGTATACTATGTGTTTTCTTAATATAGTAATGCAGTACCCTGTCCATTGGATGACTTAGATGGACATTTGGATTTGTTGTGTCTTGAATTCAAGCTTAGGAGCTTGTATGCCTCCCCGAGGTCCTTGCATAAGAACGCATGTGCAATGTATGATACTTTTATTGTTTGGGTTAGTTCTTCCCTCAACTGTGGAGTTGACTAGCATGAGCGGTGTGGAGTTGACCATGTGGGATGGTATCTTTGATGAGATGAGGTGATGTCGTTCCAAGATTAGAGGTCGAATTACTGGCATCTAAGGAATGTGCTTAGAGATAAGATGATAACTGTTCACCCACATCCTAAGTTCCTTGAGACCCTAAACTTCACCGAGCCAGGATAGGCGGATTACGACCGTAGAAATCGACTCTAAATCGTTGGAATATGGCCAGTGCCGCCCATAGCAAGTCCCGTTCTCCTCACCAAACTCATGAGCACCGTGCTTATGTCATATTTGGGGAAAGTATGTTGTCATCCTAACTGATGACATACTTATTCACCCAGTAAGAGGACGAGTGCCTCAGTCCTGTTTAGATGGGCCACAGACACCGCAGAATGCAACCCTCCGGCAACCGAAGACAGTCTCCGCAAGCATGGTGAAGCATCTTCATGATCAAGGAGCCTCGGCAACACAGAATAAACGACACATTTTACTGCAACTCCAACGTCGACTACGCCGACCACGACATGAAAGACAGTAAGACCAGTAAGGACAGACACACCGGGAGCAACCTCCACCCGGACCACGACTGCGTTCACGGCCACACACCACATCAACACCTAACCACTTGCCACTATAGCACACCTCGGTTCCTTCGTAAGAAGAAACCGCACGGACACCACTAGCACACTAACACCACACGTACGCCGAGCAGATGCCTAATCGTCATGAACCCTGCCACCGCGGAGAGCTGCCGTGCAGGCGGCAGCATCATGGCGATCATCATGGACGATCGCCCAGTATAGCATCGAGACCCCGACCAGCAACGCCACCATCCCAGACACGAAGATGATGAGCCATCCCGGGGTCTCGTCCGCCATTGGCATCCCTCCTCGAGCACCTGCAAGGAGAAGAAGAAGGAAGAGGATCGGAGCAGCAGCAAGGAGAAAGGCCGGGTGGGAGAACGAGAAGGACTCCCTAGCCAATTTATAGCCAGGCTCGGAGAGCCACTAGCCAGTCCACCAGCCCCGCTTGCTGCTCAGCCGTCGGTGTTCGCTGGGAATCCCATAGCAGTGTCGACATGCCCAGTCCCGCGAGGCGAGTGCTCGCTGCGTCCGTAGTTGGCTCACCGCACACCACCACAGGGCGGCCCCGGACACCGTACGCCCTAGACACCGCAAGTGGAGGCAGCACATGGAAGTCACCCAGGAAAGAAGAATCAGAGGAAGAAAAAGAGGTTGACGACGGTCCCTGGGCCCACTTGTGAGCCGGAGTAGGTACCGAGCACCAGGTACGACTAACAACCAGGTATTGCAATTTTCCCTTTCTCCAACATCCTCGTAGAACGTAGATGCACCAATAAGTGGCACTCTTGAGGTGACCACGCCGGACTGTGTATGTAGATTATTGCTACCGGTCAATCCTGCTGCATAGCAGGAGCAGACCCATGTTTCCACCTTAGCAAATCTCGGGGATGAGCTTTTCTTAAGGGGGTAAGGTCTGTAACACCCTGTGTTTAGCCTTCCTGACTAATTAGCTTATTTAAAAATTAGGACCAATTTAAAAAAATTGTGAATGCTTGTGATGCTTGAAGTGACTATTGTTTGCCTGCTTGCTTGTGTGCATGTGATTGCTCCCCAATAATTCTTGCTATTCTCCAACTCACCTCCTTATTCCATGATCTCTTGCCTAATGATCATGACATGTGTTTAGGACCAGCAACTATTTTTACCAAATATTAGTTTCACCAAAAAGCATTTCTTTGAAATAAACTTTCAGACCCGTGAGATGAGATTTGTACTACAAGTCCTCAAATTAGGGAACTTATTTTGCACCAATTACTTTATTTAAAACCTATTATCAAAATGTCTTCCAAAAACCACAATATTATTATTTTAAAAGTTACTTTATTATTTTATTTAAATGCCTTTCTGTGAGGCCAGAAATGGTCTCTTGTGAAGGAAACTTATTTTTATTGCTTTCAAAATATTTAAGAAAATTTAGGTAAACTCAGTGGATATATTTATTCCATATATATGAGCTTCAACACATGGTCATGTTCAAAATATTGGGCAAAACCCTTCCTGCCTATTTCAATCTTTTGGAATATTTCTATAAGAAATATTCTCAATAAATTCCAGTAAAATTTCAGCATGTCACCTATGATATGCTTGATGATCTTGCCAGGTTTCATCTCAATCCAAGTTGATTTGACTCCCCTTATTATTATAAAACCCTTTCTGTCCAGATTCAAATTTGAGCAACTCTGCATTGTGTGGTGTCTCCAATTGTGCTCAAATTTGGTGGACATGTTCTAATACTCCAATAATGCATCCACACCAAGTGGTGCATCTAGGAGAATAGAAGAACTTGTCCTAAGACCCTCAAAACCCCCTCTGTTGATTTCTGACTTTGGGAAACTTTACATTACAAAGTTTCTCCAATTGACCCCAAACTTTTTGTGCATGCCTTAATGCTCAAATCATGCCCCTACACCAAATATTAGATTTGTGGGAATTGATTTGAATAGTTTTGTAAGCAGAAGGCCATTTGTGCCCATTTCATGGGTTTTCCAAGTCTATATTGGAAAACTTCTCTAGCAAATCCTAAATTTGGTGTACAAGCTTATTTTCATCTATTATTTGATCCTGTTAAGTTTCATAGCCATTGGAATCCATCTGGTAGCCTAACCACAGATCAAACACCTTGTGTGCACTTACTAAATTGGCTTCTTAGACCCCTTCCACCTTTACCCTTGAGCTCAACTTTCTACCACGGCTATCTCTAGTCACATTTTACCTGCAGTAACATCTGCATGGCCACTGGTCAAATATTGGAGAGAGACCCTATGTAACTATCTCTGATTTTACCCATGGGAGAACTGATTTACCTCTCTTCCCATAATTCTGCTTAACCCAAAACCCCCGAATTCTTTCCAGAACATCTCTAGTATGCCTATGCTTCATTTCAAACCAAGAGATGGCATGCTCATGTGGAGTAAATGAGCAGCACATACTCAAGTGGATTTATGGCTGAAAGGTAGCTTTGTACAGCAAGTGCTAGCTACACTTCTTTGCTTGAGCTGAAATTATGCATTGGTGTAGTACTTCCATACCTGATGCTCCAAGACATGGTTTCACCTCCCATCTCTGCCTATGAAAACCACTTTTACCAGGCTCTAGTTTCCTGCTGGAATATTTACCTCAGTCAAACCCATTTCAAATCAACTCCACTAGAGACCAAACTCTTCCCTCATCTTCCAGATAGCATGCCCCACCTCCCAGACAACTTTGACTGGTCATTAGGGTCATGTTGGCATAGGTAGCCTTGGTGACCACCACCCTGGACTGCAATATGGGTGCTCTGCACCTTCTTGCTTTCCTCCTAGCCATTTCTTGCAGAACCAACTTTTCTAAGCATGTCTTAGCATCTTGTTTTGATCGTTCCAAGCATCTCCATCCACCAGCTAGCCTCCAAACTCCTCCTGTGGTGCGTGGCGTCCATGCACAGGGAGCTCCAGAGTGCCCCAAGCTCTCTCTTCCTCCTCCTCTCTTATCTCCTCTCCCCGAGCCTCTCTGGCTCATACTTAGCTCCTCCTCCCTCCCAGCAACCTCCTGAGCTCCTCCCCTTCTCTCTCCAAGCTCCCTCCTCTTCCTGCCCTGCCATGGCCGAAACTCCCCGGCGGCCTCCGCTCAAGCCCGAGCTAGCGAACCATTCCCTCTCGCCTCTAGCCTCACCCGGAGTTACCCAGGCCACCGCAGCTCATGCCCACTCCCCCTCCTTCCTCTAAGGTGGCCGAGGCACCTTCCCCCTCTTCAATCAAATCTGACCCCGCCGCGACGAAGATTCCGCTCGCCTCGGAGCTCCCCGGCGAAGGAAAGCCAATCAGGCATACGGGCCTCCTCGCCCCGCGCGCGCCGGTGGCCGGAGCGGCGTCAGGGACAGCCGGAGCTGCCACGGCCTATACCGGGCGCTGCACTGCCCCCGCCTCCCCTGCATCTCCCTATCGAGCAGGAGGTTGAGGATGATCGTGACGGACCGGCCCCGCCTGTCAGTGACCAGCCGCGAGGCCCACGCGAGATAAGTCGAGACGAGCTCCTGTGGTAGCCGTTTTCGCATGCGGGAAGCGTACTGGGAAATTACGCCTTCGGGGTGGTTGCTTCGCTCGCGAGCTCGCGCGACTGGGCCGACCCATCTGCTTGCTATCGCCGTAAACGCAGCATAGATCCTAGGCAAAATCCCTTTTCTGCATTTTTCCTTTTGCCAGAAACTTGTAAATTCCATCAAAAAATCATTTTTAGTCAAAATTACTGTAGGCTTCTTCAATAATCACCTATTCCTCCTTCCATCCATTCAAAATCCTTGGTGATTCAAATCTCCTATGGAAGGCTTCACGTATTTTTTTGATGACGAGGGAGGTCCAAGAAAAATAAAACTTCTATTTATAGGGCACTTTTGTTTCTGCTTGTTGTGTGGCTTACCATGGTTGTTTCCTACTGATAGTTGACGGGTAGACGGAGTACTCGGGGTGGAGCGGAAGACCTCGAAGACCCGAGGACTTCTATGAGCAAGGACAAGCAGCCCTTTGACCATGACTAAGCATATGTTACTTTGCATGATTAAAATAGCAAGTATTTCCGTTGCATATGATCGTAAGTGTCGGTAATCATTTGATATGATTTTACCGATGGCTCCCCGGAGCACATGCATTGAGCTTGACCCTACCCCTTGAGGGTCATGCTAATATGATGTTGACAAGTAAAGTTAGAAGTAGTATTGTCATGAGCATGTTGATGACACAAATCAAAGAGTTTATGAAAACCCCGTCGGGTGCCACTAATGCCCGAGGGTTATGATGAGTTAGGTGGTCACTTTTGGTGAAGTGATGCACCCGGTATTTGTGTGAGTATGGTTTCAGAAATGGGATTAGATTTATGATGTGTCGACCACCCCAACCTTACCAGTACGACCACGTTACCCCTTATGGGACGGGGCTATGTTGATTACTTTGGTCGGTGCTAGCAAAGAGCCACATTACTAGTGGCGGGAGTGATGTGTGGTCACTCTCATGATGGGTCGTGCCAGGTAGGACGACTATGCCATTTTAATGAGTTCCAGTCACACCGTTGGTCCCTGCATGGTTGGTACTGTCCAGAGTCAGTGCTCGTAAGACGTACAACATATGGGCTGGGTACCAATCGAGTGGACCTCTTTGTCTAGTATCGCCGGGGGGAAGGCATTGATCGGGTACTTACCTCGGGTATGTTATATACCGCGAGTCGTGGATGACACGAAAGTTTCCCGGATCTCGTGGGTCCAGCCTACTACATCTGCAGAGTGTAAAACTATTCCGGTAGCCGTGTCAACGGTCAAGGACAGTTTGGTAATCCTGCTTAAACTATGTCCAGCTATGTCCGCATAAACCAAGTGTGTGTGTGTGTGTGGTGATTGAAGGTGTTGTTATGAAAGTAATATATGACCAAGTTTGGAGACTTTTCTTATAGGGTGAGCCCGGATGGCTCAGCCCTCGGTAGATATATTGATATATGTAACCTGTTCTTCAAAAGTAATTCTTTAACTTGATGCATATTCATGATCATTTAACCAAGATGAGTCACCATAGGTGCATGATACTGTTATCCTTCACTTCCATTGTTCGTATCATGGGCTATTTGCGAGTACAATCAAAATTACTCATTGGCTTGCCACTAGTTATTTCATTGACCAGGTATGAAAGAACAGGATATGGTGAAGATTAACTTGGTGACGTTCTTGCGACCTAGGACGCTTCCTAGTCAGAATTCCTGTAGGTTAAGGCTGATGGCATGGGTTCACGCTTTCAACCAATAATTCCGGTATTGGTCCAATTTGGTGTGTTGGCCTTTAAGTCCCTATATATGTAAGACCCGACCACAATGGTTATTTATTGTATCAAACGGTATGTATGGATGTAAGACTCTTATTATACAGTTTCTGTGTGTTCGGTGAGCATTGATCTCTGGGATCACTCAGCACGATCATTTGACGATCTTGATTCGTAAGTCGGGGTCCCCACATGAGTAGATCTTGTCTACATCATGTCATCGTTCTTTAGGTATTACCCCATTTCTCCATGAACTCCATACACTAGATGCATACTGGATAGCAGTCGATGTGTGGAGTAATAGAAGTTGATGCGGGTAGAAGTCCGTATACTTGTGTTGGACGTGATGCCTATATACATGATCATTGTCTTGGATATCATCATAATTATTTGCTCTTCTATCAGTTACCCAACAGTAATATGTCAACCTACCATTTGTTTTTCTCGAGAGAAGCCACTAGTGAAACCTATGGCCCCCGAGTCAATTTCACATCATCTATTTGCAATCTGTACTTTGTTGTTCGCGTTTCTATTTTATTTGCTATTTTATTATTGAGATCTATATTATAAAAAAACCAACAATATCTTGTTGTGTTTTATTTTCCATCACTTTTATTTGCATCTATCAATCTATCTTTACTTTACCCATGATGGATTGACAACCCATACACGCGTTGGGTTGCGAGGATTTGTTATTTTTGTGTAGGAACCGATTACATAGTCTTGCGGATCTTCCTACTAGATTGATACCTTGGTTTCATAACTGAGCGAAGTACTTGTCGTCTCTATGCTACATCACGCTTTAAGCTTGGAGGGAAGCCAACGCAAATTAGCGGGGAGTCACCGATTGATACGTCTCCATCGCATCTATAATTTTTGATTGTTCCATGCCAATATTATACAACTTTCATATATTTTTGGGAAGATTTTGTATGATTTATTGGACTAAAATATTGATCCAGTGCCATGTGCCAGTTCCTGTTTGTTCCATGTTTTTTGTTTCACAGAACATCCATATCAAACAAAGTCCAAACACGATAAAAAAATCACAAAGAATTATTTTGGAATATATGTAATTTTTGGGAGGTGGAATCAACGTAAACGGAGGCCCACGGCCTCCACTACACACCAGGTTGCGCGTGGTCCCCCTGGCGCGGGGTGGTGTCTACTGGGCACCCCTTAAGTCGGTTTGGGCTCTTCTTGGCCCGCACAAAAGCTAATTTATGGATTAAAATCCCCAAAAATTTGAGTGCAATCGGAGTTACAGATCTCTGGGAATTTAAGAAACGGTGAAGGGCTCAAAAACAGGAACGCGGAATAGAAGAGAACACATAGGGACATCCAACCTTGGAGGGGCTCCCGCCCCTCCACTGCCATGGAGGCCATGGACCAAAGGGTGAAATCTCCTCCCACCTAGGGGGGGCCAAGGAAGAAGAAGGATGGGGGCTCTCCCCTTCTCTCCCGGTAGCCCTAGAGTGTCGTCGAAGCAAGGAGCATGATGGCGATCTACATCAACAATCTTGCCGCCGTCAACTCCAACTCTCTCCCCCTCTATGCAGAGGCACAACATCTCTTTTCCTGCTGTTAATCTCTACTTAAACATGGTGCTCAACACTACATACTATTTCTCAATGATATGTGGTTATACTATGATGTTTGAGTAGATCCATTTTGTCCTATGGGTTAATTGTGATACGCTGTTATTGATATGAGTTGTGTGTTGATATGGTGTTGTCCTAAGGTGCCTTCCGTTATGCGCACACGTGAAGGATACACGCTGGAGGGTTTGCAATATGTTCATGATTCGCTTATAGTGGGTGGTGAGAGTGACCGAAACTTACACTAGAGTAAGGGAGTTGTGCGCGTATGGGAGTAAAGAGGACTTGATGTTTAATGATATGGTTGGGTCTACCTTAATGATTTCTAGTATTTGCGGACGCCTGTTAGAGTTCCAATCATAAGTGCATATGATCCAAGTACGGAAAGTGTGTTAGCGTATGCCTCACCCTCATTGCACATCATAAGTATCTATCACGTTATATTCAATTGCCTATGGACAATCTTTTTCTTGCGCTACACAAAAAGATTTCTACTAAACAACCCCTACTTTTATTTACGTGCTCTTTATTTTCTTGCAAAGTACTTAGAGTTGTATCGATGGTCCATAGAACTCGAGGGAAAAAAATTCTACCTTTAGCTCCTTGTTGGGTTCGACGCTCTTACTTATCGAAAAAGGCTACAAACGATCCCCTGCACTTGTAGGCTATCACCGACTCAAATGGATAGCCCTTTTGTCTGTTTTTTGTCTGTTTGGATCGGCCGCCCGCTTCACGTCATCCCAGTTTAAGATTTGGGTCGGCGATGCGCTCAACGTCCGCGACCCATATTTGCCGGCATGGCCGGCTAGCTGTCCTTTTTCAACAAATATGCACACTTTTTGCATTATTTTACAAGCAGACCTATAAAAAATAGCATAGTTTCACAAGAAAATAAAGCACAGTTTTCAAATAAATAATATAGTGTTACAAACCGAATAAAAATTAAATTGTCTCAAATACATATGAAAAAGATACATTTAGTGGTTGCCAACATGAGCCCACATATGCTAAACCAAATTATTTTGCAGATGCATGTGAGTTTCCCAATCACGCATTTCATAATGAAATTGGATGAACTATTCAAATGTTGCCATTCCTCCATGCCCAGGCACAACATATCCACCCTGGAACTGAAACCCTTGATCGTAGATACATTTCATATGCTCATCTTCTATGATCATATTGTGCATAATCAAGCAAGTTGTCATCACATCCCACAGCTTCTTGGTGCTCCAAGTCCTAGCAGGGTACTGAGTGATGCCCCATCAAGATTGTAAAACACCAAAGGCATGCTCGACGTCCTTCCTAGCACTATCTTGCTCTTGGTAAAATCTATCCTCTTTTCTCCGATAGGGTCAGAGATTGTCTTCACAATAGTGGTCCATTGAGGATAGATACCGTCACCCATGTAGTATCCTTTGTCGTAGTTGTGGTCGCTGATCATAACATTCACCGGTGGGCTGTTGTATTCCACAAGCCTTGAAAACACTGGCGAGCGCTGAAGCACGTTGATATCATTATGTCATCCGGCCATGCCAAAAAAAGAGTGCCATATCCAGAGATCTTGTGAGGCCACGACCTCAAGTATGACAATGCATGCCGTGACTGTTCGGGAACGTTGCATGGTAAACAAAAAAATTCCTACGCACACGAAGACCTATCATGATGATGTCCATCTACGAGAGGAGATTTGGATCTACATACCCTTGTAGATCGCACATCAGGAAGCATTAAGGAACGCGGTTTATGTAGTGGAACGTCTTCATGTCCCTCGAACCGTCCCACGAACCGTCCCGCGATCCGTCCCACGATCCGTTCTGATCTAGTGCCGAACGGACGGCACCTCAACGTTCAGCACACATACAGCTCGACGATGATCTCGGCCTTCTTGATCCAGCAAGCAAGACGGAGAAGTAGATGAGTTCTCCGGCAGCGTGACGGCGCTCCGGTGGTAGTGATGATCTACTCCTGCAGGGCTCCGCCCGAGCTCCGCAGAAATTCGATCTAGAGGTAGAACTATTTGGTCTAGGGTTGAGTCGCACGTGGCAAAAGTTGTCTGAAATCAGCCCTAAAACACCACTATATATAGGAGAGAGGGGGAGGGCTAGCCTTGAGGGCCAAGGCCCTCAAGGGTGCACCGGCGCTAGGAGGAGGAGGAGGACTCCTCCAATTCGGTTTTGGGAAGGAGGAGTCCTCCTCTTCCTTCCCACCTCCCTCTTTCCCTTTTTCTTTTATTTTCCTTTGGTATTTTCTTATGTGGAGCCATGGGCCCCTTGGGATGACTCCACCAGCCCACTAAGGACTTGTGGCGCGACCCTAGTGCCTTGGGATCAATCTCGGGTGGGTTGGCCCCTCCCGGTGAACTCTCGGAACCCATTCGTCACCCCCGGTACACTGCTAAAATTGCTCGAAACTTTCCGGTGACCAAATGAAACCATCCTATATATCAATCTTTGCTTCTGGACCATTCTGGAAACCCTCGTGACGTCCATGATCTCATCCGGTACTCCGAACAACATTCGGTAACCACACATATAACTCAACTATACTAAAACATCGTCGAACCTGAAGTGTGCAGACCCTGCGGGTTCGAGAACTATGTAGACATGCCTCGAGGCACTCCTCGGTCAATATCCAATAGCGGGACCTGGATGCCCATATTGGATCCTACATATTCTCCGAAGATCTTATCGGTTGAACCTCAGTGTCAAGGATTCATATAATCATGTATGTCATTCCCTTTGTCCTTTGGTATGTTACTTGCCCGAGATTTGATCGTCGGTATCCGCATACCTATTTCAATCTCGTTACCGGCAAATCTCTTTACTCGTTCTGTAATACAAGATCCCGCGACTTACACTTAGTCACATTGCTTGCAAGGCTTGTGTGTGATGTTGTATTACCGAGTGGGCCCCAAGATACCTCTCTGTCACACAGAGCGACAAATCCCAGTTTTAATCCATACAAACTCAACAGACACCTTTGGGGATACCTGTAGAGCACCTTTATAGTCACCCATTTACGTTGTGACGTTTGATGCACACAATGTATTCCTCCGGTGCCCGTGAGTTATATGATCTCATGGTCATTGGAACAAATACTTGACACGCAGAAAACAATAGCAATAAAACGACACGATCAATATGTTATGTTCATAGTTTGGGTCTAGTCCAGCACATGATTCTCCTAATGATGTGATCCAGTTATCAAGTGACAACACTTGCATATAGCCAGAAAACCTTGACTATCATTGATCAACTGGCTGGCCAACTAGAGGCTTGCTAGGGACATTGTTTTGTCTATG
Source organism: Hordeum vulgare subsp. vulgare (assembly GCF_904849725.1). Lineage (NCBI taxonomy): Eukaryota > Viridiplantae > Streptophyta > Magnoliopsida > Poales > Poaceae > Hordeum > Hordeum vulgare. The sequence continues at coordinate 260,666,312 of NC_058519.1, read as the reverse complement.
TATCCACACATGTATCTATGTCTTCATTCAATACAATTATAGCATGGATAATAAATGATTATCTTTAAACAGGAAATATAATAATAACTATTTATCATTGCCTCTAGGGCATATGTCCAACAGTGACATGGCCCTTATACTGCTCTTGCCAAGCGGTAGGGCAATTCTTCCACTCATAGTGCATGTAGTCTATGCTGCCAAGTGTTAGAGCATATTTGTCCATATGTGGTTTTGGTAATTGATGACAATCCCTATGGACTAATGGTTGCCTTGAGTTATATTTGAAGGATTTGTCGATATGCACTTCTTGAAGTCCATGTATTGGTTTCAAGGAGTTTATATGATGACCAAGGTGGTATTCAAGGTTTTATAAAAAGATTGGTCATAAATACGCAAGGTTGATCAAGACTAAGTCAAAGAGTGAATCAAGTTGATCAACACACAAAGTGCACAAGATGTACCAAGAAGGATCAAGTGATCCCATGGTACGGTAAGCATTGTCTATTATGCTTTGTGTACTAACCCACGGTCTTCGTGAGAGTTCAATGTTGGATTAGGTGTGTTTCCATGAGCTTGCGTCAAGAAGAAGATCTCATTCAACCCATGGAAGATTGCGGTCTGCAAGTTCAAGTGCAGCATCACGAAGAGATCATGCTTGAAGCTTGTCGTCCATTGTGGTGGCAATGGGTTTGTGAAGAATGTGTTGAAGAGTGGCTCACCCATAGTGGAGTATGGGGAGAAATCTACTAGTCTTCATCAAGCCAGTGTAATCGAGAAAGTTGGTCCATCTTGAGGAGGACAACATAATCATCATCTAGCTCAAGTGCACTACGCACAAGGAAAAGGTTTGTCCTAGGTAAGTTTTCTATTTTACCAGTCTTAGTGTGTTAGTTGGGAGACCATGTTATAGGATAGAATGTCGTACTATCATGGGGTATCTCAAGTGAGTAGCTTGATCATATCGTTTGTTGAGACCTAAAACCATTGCAATCTTGGCATCATCACCTTTCTTGGTTATTGGTTGGTTTTTCTCTATGTGGGTTTTTGAGCTTATGATCATCATCATGACAAGTTGTAGTTCATTGAAAACAGAGTTCATGTGCATCTTCTATGATGTTTTCAATGTTGGAGTTTTTACCGGTTCTTCATTCACAGAGGTCGCTGTTTGGGTAGTACTTGTCGTGTGCTATCCAACAAGCTTGAGTTTGCTCAATTGAGAGCTCATATACGAAAGTTATGGCACTTATAGTGACACGGCAGTTTTTCTCTCTGAAGTGGAAGTACCACTGCGGTGGAAGTGGTAGTACCGCTCGGGCGGTACTACCGCTCTCTAGTACTGCTGCTACTACTACTTATATAAGCTCTATGGCATCTTCGGCACCTTTGCCAATTTTGAGCGGAAGTGCCGCTTGGGGATGAGCGGTACTACCACCCTCCCCTTCCGACCTCTCTTCCGCTTAGTTTTTCTCTCTCATGCCTTCGATGATTTTGATCATTTTGAGCGGAAGTACCGCTGGCACTAGATCGGTGGTACTGCTCCAACCAAAGTATTGCTGAGCCAAGTGGTAGTACCTCTTGTGCACAACTTGTGCACATAACAGCTGGATTTGGGAAGACCTATTTAAGGGGTCTTCTTCCCCAATGATTTTCCATCACTTGAGCTCATGTTCTTCCCTCATTGTTGACCTTCTTCGAGATTGCTAACTCTCAATCCCTCATATGATTCTTGCTAGTTCTTGAGGGAAAAGAGAGAGGAGATCTAGATCCACATTTCCACCAATCACTTTCTCCTCTGGGTGAGGGGAACCCCTTGGATCTTGATCTTTGAGTTCTTTGTGAGCTCCTTGTTCTTCCACTCATATTTCTCCATAGCTTTTGTTGTTGTGCAGGGATTTGAGTGTGAGGGACTTGACCACTTCGTGTGTTCTTTCCATTGCATTTGTTGCATTTGTTTGAGTTCTCTACGGTGATACATGGAAGCGAAAAGTTGAGAAGCTTATTACTCTTGGGTGCTTGGTACCCCATAGCTTGTTCTTTTTGGGTGCTTTGGCGTACTAGAAGCTTGGTGGTTTCCCAGAGCTCAATCATTGTGGTGTAAAGCTCCGGGCAAGTGTCGGGGTCTCCAATTTGGTTGTGGAGATTGCCTCGAGCATTTGAGGTCACCTCGGAGCCACAGTACATTGTTGTGAAGCTTCATGGTGTTGCTGGGAGCCTCCAATTAAATTGTGGAGATTGCCTCAACCTTGTTTGTATGGGTTCGATGACCACCCTCAAGGGTCCCTTAGTGGAATCACAACATCTTGCATTGTGCGATGGCGTGAGGAGAATACTATGGCCTTAGTGGCTTTTTGGGGAGAATTGTGCCTCCACACCGATCCAAATGGAGATTAGTATCCGCAATGGTGTGAGCTTAGGTATACATGATCGTCTCCACATGCCTCGGTTATCTATTACCTGAGCCCTTTACTTATGCACTTTACATTGTGATAGCCATATTGTTTCACGTTATATATCTTGATATCACTTTGTTGTTTATCTTGCTTAGCATAAGTTGTTGGTGCACATAGGTGAGCCTAGTTGTTTTAGGTTTTGTGCTTGACAAATTAAACGTTAGTTTTATTCCACATTTTTCTAGCCTAAACCATAATTACTTTCAAGCTCCTATTCCCCCCCCTCTAGGCGACATCCACGTCCTTTCACCAAGCATCCCTGGGAAGCCTATGACGCCCCCGATTTGATCGTACGCTAATCATGCACACAAATGTGTACGACCAAGATCAAGGACTCACGGGAAGATATCACAACACACCTCTAAACATAAATAAAAGACATACAAGCTTCATATTACAATCTAGGGGCCTCGAGGGCTCGAATACATAAGCGTGGAAACACATGCGTCAGCGGAAGCGAAGATATCTGAGTACAGACATAAGAAACAAGTTTATGCCTTATAGATGGGTAGCACAAAGGATACATAGATCGAAAGATCCAAGGCCTCCTACCTAGGAACCTCCTGAAGTACTCCTGGTCGTTAGTGGCCTCCACGTAGTAGTAGGCACCGCGGGGTAGTAGTAGTCATCGTCGAGATACGCCAGCTCCTCGGCTCCATCATCTAGTTGCTACAATCATATCAATGGAAAAAAAGGGAGCAAAGCAACGGTGAGTACTCATCCAAAGTACTCGCAAGACTAGCAACAGAACTATGCTAAGTTCTGCATCAGTATTAAAGGTATTGGGTATGTGGATTGACTGCAGCAATGCGAGAATAGAGAGAATGAACTAGTCCTATCAAACACTATTATCTTCAGTGTCTTGTAGCATTAGAAGTGAGTAGAGCAGTAACACAATTATATAGTCATATTGTTGCAGCAAATTTAATTAATTCATGCTGAGAAATTCTTCCTCGACTCCCTGCAAGAAAGCAAACTCGGAGCCAAACATTCTAGTTAAGTCACGGTTCTGGTTGTATTAGATAGGGATACAATTTCAAGTCGTCATGTTACCGTGGACACAGCTATTCGAATAGATAAATTTCATCCCTGCAGGGGTGCACCACGGTACCCAACACGCTCGATAAACTCTGGCCGGACACACTTTCTTAGGTCATGCCCGTCTTCGGAATATCGACACATCACTACCCTACCTACGATCAACAGAGAGGCCAGCCCGCCGGTCTAAATCCTAAGCGCATAGGGGCCATGGGCCCATCACTCATTGCACTCCTACACGATGTGCGGGCGGCCAAGATCAGTACCAGAACCTCTAATACAAGATCAATGCTTATGCGTACCACTCGGGCATGCGCCACTCCATTGCTGATGTCTGAAGAGTTTCGACTGATACTACGACGTTGAGTACCCGTAACTTCTCCCACATGAAGGTTTGTGCGAAAGAGGTCATCGACCAACTCAGATCAAATACTGAAACCCCATTTGCACTTTAATTAACACTACAACAACGATGAGAAATGCATGATATGTGGTCCCGTCGCCCCGTCTCAAGGATGTGTGGCTAGGGCGAAGAATGCCTGGACACGCCTCGTCACATCCACGCAGGTATCCACCCGCAACACACCACATCTTGTTCCCTATAGTAAGGTCAAGTAACCGTGTGGTTGTAACATCAGAGGGATCCGAGGTATCACCCTTGGTGCATTCTGAACGATGTAACCGTCAAGGTGACTAGGGAGGAATCACCTTTGATGGTCAATGCTTGAGGGGTTGTACGACAAAGTCGTTATCGGAAGTCATGAAGGAGGAATCACCCTCCGTGCACCACCCTAGTTAACTACAATACAAAGCTAACATCAGGAGTTTGTAAGGAGGTGTCACCCCCGGTACTCAACAGTAGTTGTGCAGCATCGTACAACAAGGGGGTGTGAGTGATGTGACGGGTCTTGGCTCGTTGATCAGTAGATCGAGACTTCGATGATAAAGCGGGGGCAACTGGGACTAAGGGGATTAATGGGGATAACTAAGACACCTATAGTAAGCATTCGATATTCAGTAGAGTATAATAGCAGTTTAAAAAAACAAGATATCCATTAGAATAGGAGCTATCTACAACAGTAGCAAAATCTAATGCAAGCATGAGGGACAAAGAATGGGCGATATAGGGATGATCAAGGGGGGTTGCTTGCCTTGTTGCTCTGCTGCAAAGGGATGGTCGTCACGAGGGTAGTCGTACCCCGCAGAAGCGTCATCATCGGCGTGTAACGAGAAGAGGAGGAGACACAATAAATAACAGCAAGCACGTGCATCACTATGCATGACATGGGAACATGCAATGTTAGTCATGAGCTAACACAGTATTACACATCATGGATGGATCAAGAAAATATCTGACGATAATTCCCGGGTCTCTCGCTACTATCGGATAAATGAAACCGATGTAAAAGTTCCATATTCTATATGCTAGGGGAACATGACACACAAATGGATAGCGTATACGGGTTTGTCTCGTTTTTCTTATCAACTTTCATGTACAAATTATTTTTGTCTGAGTTACGGATTATTTTATATTAATTTTTAAAGTTTTATTATTATTCTGAAATTAAATATATTTATTTTAAATAAGAAATGCAATTATGACATCAACATGACATCATGCTGACATCATCAGTCAACGGTAAGGTTTGGGTGATCAAACTGACCAGTGGGTCCCACATGTCATACTTGTTAATTAACTAACAAAATTAATTAAATAGATTAGGTTTAATTATTCTAATTAATTATTACAATTAATTATTCTAATTAATTAGGGAGGTTAATCAGAAGTTATTTAGGATGACTAATTACTTACTAATTAAATAATTAACTAATTAATTAAATATTTAAATATTATTTTTCTAGTTTTTACTTAAAATTCTCATGGGGGTGGGCCCCTACTGGCTCGGGCCGAGGGGGACCTGCAAGGCGAGGAGTCGCCGTCGGTTTGGGTGGAGAGAGGGAGTGAGGGGGAGTGGGGTGGGAACCGACTAGGTTAGTGGGGTGAGGGGTTTTATACCCGAGGGGGTGACGGGATGGGCTCGATGGGCCGGCCAGTGGGAAGGGGGCTGGGCCGAGGCCCCTCGAGGGAATTTTCTTTTATTCATTTTTACCTTTTATTATCCTATTACCTTTATTTGTTTTCTCTTTATCAATTTATTTTAGGGAGTAAATTCTTTTGTAAAAATATGCCACTTTTGGCCTAACATTCATTCATCAATTTATTACACTATCACAAAAATGTTTGGGAACTATTTAGAATTTATTTGTAATTGATTGAAGTAAAAGGGCATTTAATAATGTACTGGTGTGTGTTAATATCTATTTTGAGGCAATGGAAGGCGTGATAAAGTATGGTTTCATATTTTATAATTGTCATGTGAATATTTGCAATCCAACCATGATTTTTATTTACAGGTTTGACAAAAGTTTAAATCCATATTTCAAATGAATTTGAATTGCAAATTAAAATGATTTTCTATTTGAAGGTTCACACATGGATTAGCAACATGGATTAGCTTAATTCCATAGGTTTACTGTAGCTTAATTACAATGATCATTGTACCATAATCCGGGGATGTCACAACTCTCCCCTACGACAAGAAATTCTCGTCCGTAGAATTAAGAGGTAGGAGGAATAAAGCTTGGGCTACTCATTATGAAGACAATCCTCTCGTTTCCAAGTGGCTTCATCTTCAGAATGATTTGACTACTATACTTTAAGGAACTTGGTGACCTTTCGATGAGTCCGACGTTCAGTCTGATCGAGAATGCATACTAGATGCTCTTTATAAGAGAGGTCTTGTTGCTGCTCAAGCATATCATGATCCACTACTTGGATAGGATCACTGAAACAGCTGCACAGGTGAGACACATAGAAGAAATCGTGAACCTAAGAAAGATTCGACGGTAACTCCAATTGATAATCCACTTTTCCATGTCATTCTAGATCGGTGAACAAACCAATACAGTGAGGAGCTAGCTTTCCCTTGATCCCAAAATGATGTGCATCTCTCATTGTTGTGACTCGAAGATAAGCCTTTTCGCCAGGTTGATAGACCATATCGTGATGATGACGGTCATACTGACTTTTCTCACAAGACTGGGCAGCCTTGAGATGCTCATGAATAATGCAGACTTGATTTTTGGCATGTTGGACAATATCCGGACCGGAGAGTGATCGCTCCCCAGTTTCTGACCAATTTAGAGGAGTTCGACACCTTCGTCCATACAAAACTTCAAAGGGGGCATCTTCAGACTAGCTTGATAGCTGTTGTTGTAAGAGAACTCGGCGTACGAGAGAGATTCCTCCCATTTCTTACCGAAAGAAATGACACAAGCTTGAAGCATGTCTTCGAGAATTTGGTTGACTCGTTGAACTTGACCTTGAGATTGAGGGTGAAATGTCGTGCTAAAGGATAGAAGAGTTCCCATAGGTTTCTGGATACTTTCCTAGAATTTTGAAGTGAACAAGCTGCCATGGTCTGAGCTGATTACCAAGAGAATACCGTGGAGCGAGACAATTGTGGACATATATAGATCTGCCAGCTGGCAAGCAGTGATTGTTCCTTTGACGGCCAGAAAATGTGCAACTTTGGACAAGCAGTTAATGACGACCAAAATAGCATCATTAGCTTTCTGCGATCTGGGAAAACCATTGACAAAGTCCAATTCAACATGGTCCTATTCCCATTCAGAAATAGAGATAGGTCGTAGAGTTCCAGTAAGCCTTTGATGTTCGGCTTTGATCCGATAGCAAATATCACATTCTACAACATACCATGCAATGTCTTGTTTCATATTTGACCACCAGAATCTTTGACGGGTGTCTTGGTACATCTTGGTACATCCAGGATGAATAGATAGAGGCGTATCAGGAGCTTCTTTCATCAACTTTGCAGTCATATTCAGGTTTTTCCTCTTACTTGGAACAAATAGGCGACTCGTGAATTACAAGGTGCCATCATCAGCAATAGTGAAGCAAGAGGGTTTTCCTTCTACCAGATAACATTTAATTCTGTCAACATCATCATCATATAGTTAAATAGTTTTGATATGGTCCATGAGATCTGATTCAGCAACCAGGTTACTAAGGAATCCTTGATTAACAACAACATAGAGGTTCATCCTGGGGAACTCTTCAGGAGGGGGAACAAGATAACCCTGATGAACAATATGGAGGTTCAGCTTACTAAATTCTTCTTGACCCTTATGAACCTGGAGGTGGTTGCAATACAACTTGCGGTTCAAGGCAACAACTATTACATTAGCCTTGCCAGGTGTATAAGATATATCCAAGTTAAAATTTTTTATGTGGTCCATCCATCTCTGTGTGACGGAGGTTTGGATCCTGCTGAGTAAACAGGTACTTCAAACTTTGGTGATCGGCGAAGATCTTACAATGATTACCAAGAAGGTAATGCCGCCACTCTTTCATTGCATGTACTACTGCAGCAAGTTCCAGATCATGAACTGGATAGTTCTCTTCATGAGCATGCAACTCATGAGAAGCATAAATGATCACTTTGCTCTTGCATTAGGACACTGCCTATTCCTTGATAAGAAGTGACACAATATATGATGAAATCCTTTTAGTAACCAGAGGAGCAAGTATTGGAGCAGTTGTCAGTTTGTCCTTGAGTGCCTGGAAACTTTCCTGATATTTATCTATCCGCTCATACGTAACACCTTTGTGAAGTAGATTGGTTAAGGGCTTTGCAATCTTGGAGAAGTTCTTGACAAATCGGCGGCAATAGTTGGCGAGTCTGAGAAATGTTTTGACTTGCTTGACATTATTCGTGGGAGTCCAGTCAAGGATAGCTTGAACTCGTTCGGGGTTTACCACAATACCATCCTTGGAGATCACATGACCAAGATAAGTCACTTCATCCAGCCAGAATTCACACTTTGAATATTTTGCATAAACTTAATGCTCCTGAAGCTTTTCCAGTACAAGACAAAGATGTTCGGCATGTTCTTATTTATTCTTTGAATATACCAGCATATCATCTAGATAAACCACGACAAATTTGTCGAGGTAGTCCATGAAGATATAATTCATCAAAGGAGAGAAGGTTGTCGAGGCATTGGTTAAGCCAGAGGACATGACGGTGTACTCGTATGATCCATATCAAGTAATGAAGGCTGTTTTCGGGATATCCTCTTCGGGAACATGGATCTGGTGGTAACCCAACCTCAAGTCAAACATAGAGAACACTGGGAAACCAACAAGTTGATCATACACATCATTTATCCGAGGAAGAGGATATTTGTTTTGAACAGTGGCCTGATTGATAGGGCGGTAATCTTGAAGCAAACGATTTGTTCCATCCTTCTTCTTAACAAACATAGAATGTGCTCCACAAGCATAGGAAATTGGATGGATTACACCCAGGCGAAGCGAATTGTCAATTTCTTCCTTAAGTTCAAGGAGTTGATGTGGTGGCATCTTATAAGGACGCTTGGCGATAGGGGTGCTACCGGGAACCAAGTCGATGACAAACTCGACAACTCTAGCAGGGGGGTCCATGGAAGTTCTTCTAGAAGGACATCTTGGAATTCCCGGGCAATTGGAATGTTCTCGATCTCCTCAAGAGGTGACGCATTTAACGCGTTCAAGGAATAGAGCGGCGCTTCAGCATTTCGAACGAGATGAGCATGGTAGCTTACTATTTCATTTGTAGGGTGTAGGACGTGGTCAGTTTTGGTGGCGCAAATGATTTAAGTCGTGTGAGCTTTCAACCAGTCCATTCCCGGAATGTGGTCAATATTGGAAGACTTCAGCAATATGGGAGCGACAAGGAATTCCAATCCTTCTATTTCGACAGGAAATTGGGACAAACCACATAGGTTCAACATTGGCCCGCGGGGGTGTTTACCACTATCCGAATATTTATCTCTTCGCTTCTAATGTCATGCATGTATGCAAAATTTTCTCACATAAAAGAATGTGGTGCTCCTGTGTCAAACAATACAAAAGTTGGTACTAAGTTAACGAGAAGTTTACCCATTACGGTAGCAGGCTGGTCTTGAGCTTGACCCATTTCAATGTTGTTGGCCTAACCACAAACATAAGCAGGCTTTGCATTGTTGTTGTGATTCTAATTATTGCCACTGCTAGTTGAGGGAGTGCGAGCTGATTCAGATTTTGCCTACACTGTCTAGCACGATGACCTGGATGGCCACACTTGAACCACAGTCCGTCCTCGGGGCGGGAAGGAGGAGCTCGTGGTAATGAAGCTGGAAGCCTCGGCTGCCTAGGTGGTGGAGGAAGCAGACGAGTTACAACATAAGATGGCCTTGGAGGAGGAGCAAGTGCATGGTACATGTTGTGGGGGAATCCAGATCTTCTGCTTCCGTGCAGATGAGACCGAAGATGAGCCCATGTGATGATTACACTTGCTGTCATCCTTGTATTCCTACAAATCAGTTTCAACCTCAATGGCCTTGTTCACCAAGGTGGCGAAATTAGGATAGTCCTGAAAAAGGAGTGTTAGCTTGATGTCAAGGTGGAGGCCATTACGAAAATTCTCCTATCTGCAAGCATTAGTTGCAATGTCTTCTTCAGCATAGCAGGATAAGCCCAAAAATTTCCGCTAATAAGCATCCATAGTCTTGTTGCGATGGACAAGGTTGCGGAACTCACGCTTCTTCCGGTCCATGATTCCCTAAGGAATGTAGAGGGCGCGGAAAGTAGCTTGGAACTCCGTCCAAGTGATGATGGTTCCAGCAGGCTGAGAACGCTTGTGACTGTCCCACCATTGAGTAGCAGGACCCTTCAGGAAGTAAGCCGCAAATTTGGCATAGCTTTCCATGGGTACATTGACAAACTCCAGCTCATAAGCGATGTCACGGAGCCAGTCATCGGCATCGAGGGGCTGAGTCGAGCTACAGTAAATTGCACGGTTGAGGCGGCAAAACTCTTGTAGTGTCACGCCTTGCTGCTGGTTCATGTTTGGCCTTGGGAACTGGTCCATGAGCCCTTGCATAAACTAGCAGTTTAGTTCAAACTATTGGATCATCCCAGCCATATATTCAGGGGGATGGGGTCGTGGATTGTTGGCGGCACCATTCTGGCGGCCAGCTGGTATAACCATCCTACTAAAGTTTAATAGGGGTGGTTTAGAATAATGTAATTGCAGAGGTATGGAATCATTCATGAAGTAATCAAGCATAATGAAAGGAAAATGCGATAGATACTTCATAGTAGCCAAGTTTGACATACGGATCCATGCATAAGTTAGATTACATACCACCGAATACTAGTTCGAAATTAGGCAATAACCTGGACTCACTAGGCGGCATGCAGGCACGCGGTGGAGGGATACAGCAACGAGACATAGCAATAATGCTACATCAACATAGGAGGCAACGACTGAAACCGGGTAACTGACAATGACCCCGATAGAAGAACCTAGGAGCAGGATTCTGCATCTCGTTATTACTGATGTGCAGGTACTGGTCCCAAAGGGGGAGCGCACGTCCACACAAAGGAGTACGACCTCCAACTGCACACCACTCAAGGCCTGGTGGTAGCTCTGTCCTGCACGGGTAGAGGATGTACTCACGATGGATCCTTGCAGTGACTGTCGGTGGCAATTGTGTCATTGCGTCATAAAGACGGGTACACGTGGCATACAACTCAACAGTCAGAGCTCGGAAGGCACGATCCAGCGCCTCAGTGTACTAAACCAGCACATGTGGGTCGTAGCAATGACTCACGTAGGAGGTACGGACAACAACGTAGGATCGATCGTTATGCTCCCGCACGAAAGCATTGTAGGAAGTGAGATCGGATCCAGTCTCATCCCCAACGGGAGCATACAGGGTATATCTGGATGAAGTCTCCTCCAAGTGAGGGTGTGCTCCATGGAGGCGGGTGATAGCGATATAGACAGCATCATGGATGGACATATCAATCGTCACCCCAACATCGCAGAACGTGTGTAGCTCATTGGTGGAAATGTCCTCCAGTTCGTAGATGCCAACCTCAGCCTAGTACCGCTCCTAGTTGAGCTCGTGGAAATCCTTGTACACAGTGTACTCGGGGTGCCAATGATATCCCAGCCTGGTCAAGAGGTCGACCGGAATGGTCGAGAACCCAGTCTCATCGACAGCCATAGTCAGGCGTACGACATGTCTTGTGGGACGCATCTGAAAAGGAAGGTTCAAGAATGTCAAATGATAGTGTGTGCAATATACTTTCAAAAGAATAGCAGTAGATAATCCAGCACTCCGGGTTGATGTGATTATGAGAACCTAATATTATAGTTAGCAAAATCTTTAACTTGAGAGAGGAGAGAGATTAGAACCTAAAGTATAGAAAAGGAGTAAAATATACTAATACCACCCGATTGAGGTGTGGGCCGTAAGCCACACAACCTAAAGTATAGAAAACTATTACTTCGTGTGTTGCACATCTAAGTCATCAATTTTGCATAAGTGTTAGGATTTGTGTCCTTTCATAGAACATTAGAAGATTCTAAGATATTTAGCTCACACCGCAACTTGCAAAATCTCTTTTCATCCAAGGTCTTAGTGCAGTATCTTCTAGTTGTTCTTCAGTCTTCACGTGGTAGAGGAAGATGTTGCCCTTGAGTACATGATCATGAATAAAGTGATGACAAATCTAGATGTTCTTGTTCTTCGAGTGTTGTACTAAGTTCTTTGTAATCTTCAATGCACTCTTGTTGTTGCAGTAGAGTGGTACATTCTTCACATTGATGCCATAGTCCTTGACGGTTTGGTTCATCCACACTAGTTGAGCACAACACGAACTAGCAGCAATATAATCAGCTTTAGTAGTGGAACGTGACATGCAGTTTTGTTTCTTCGAGGACCAACATACTAAGGATCGTCCGAGGAAATGGCATGTGTGTGATGTTGAATTGCGATCCACATGGTCACGAGCATAGTCAGAGTCCGAATATCCAATGAGATGAAGTTTTGAGCCCTTAGGGTGCCATAATACAAGCGTTGGTGTGTGAGCTAGATATTGAAGAATGTGCTTCACAACCTTATGGTGTGATTCCTTCGGTGTTGCTTGAAAACGGGCATACATGCAAACACTAAGCATAATATCTGGCCTAGATGTACATAGGTACAATAATGAGCCAAACATGGAGCCATATATCTTCTGATCATAATCTTTACCATTTTTGTGAGTGTAGAGGTGGACATTTGTAGGCATTGTAATCTTGACGCCTTTGTAGTCTTGCATGCTGAATTTCTTCAGGACATCCTTGAGGTATTTCTCTTGAGAGATGAAGATTCCATTGCGTTGCTGACGAATTTGAACACTTAGGAAGATTTTCAACCCACCCCCCATCATAGACATTTGATATTCTTCACCCATCGTATAGCCAAATTCATCACTTTAACATTTGTCAGTACAACCAAAGATAATATCGTCTCCATATATTTGGCACACGAACAATTCATTGTCATAGGATTTTGTGGAAAGTGTTGGGTCGAGTGAACTGGGTTTGAAGGCTTTCTTCATGAGGAATTCCTTCAACGTGTCATACCATGCCCGAGGGGCCTGCTTGAGGCCCTAGAGATCCTTTTTGAGTTTGAATACTTTGTTAGGATTCTTTGGGTCTTCAAAAACTGGGGGCTGAGCAACATATACTTCTTCCTCAAGCTTATCATTGATGAATGCACTTTTCACATCCATTTGATATAGGGTCATATTGTGATGGTTAGCATCAGCAAGCAATATACAAATAGCATCAAGTCTAGCAATAGGTGCAAAACTATCATCAAAGTCAATTCCCTCAACCTATGTGTAGCCTTGTGCTACAAGTCGGGCCTTATTCCTCACTACCTGACCATCTTCGTCTTGCTTGTTTCGGTAGATCCACTTGGTACCGATGATATTTCGATTGCAAGGATCAGGCCGCCTGACAAGTTCCCACACATTGTTAAGCTTGAATTGATGTAGTTCCTCTTGCATTGCTTGAATCCACTCATGCTCCATAAAGGCTTCATCAACCTTTTAGGGTTCTGTGATAGACAGAGAGGAAGAGTGCCCACAAAAGTTATTTAAATTTGAAGCTTTTGAGAGAGTGAGGGGACCTGGTGCATTGATGTCATGGAGGATTTTGTCAATTTGCACTTCATTTGCAACCCTTGGATGCGTAGGTTGATGACTTTGTTGGGGTTGAGGAATTTGATCAGCAACAATTTCCTTAGGTGCACGCACACGATTTTGTTTGTTGTTTGGGAAGACTTCTTCAATAGGTAGACGCTTTCAGTGGGTATGATATCTTCAGTAGCCTTGAACCTAATGGATTCCTCGGGAGGCATTTCATCTAGCACATGAGGCATGTGCCCTCTTTGCGAGCCGTTAGTTCCATCGGACCGCACATCTATAGTTTCAACAACTTTGTTATGGTAGTTGTTAAAGACTCTATAGGTATATGAGTCCTTTCCATAATTAAGCATAAAACCATCATGTTCTTCCGGTGCAAATTTAGAACTGTGGTAAGGATCTCTGATCCAACATCTTGCAACGAAGACTTTGAAATAACTTACATTTGGTTTCTTATCAGTGAGGAGTTCATATGAGGTCTTCTTGAGGAATTTGTGAATATATACCCTGTTGATGGTGTAGCACGCACTGTTGATTGCCTCAGGCCGGCAATGACGAGAGGTCTGATATTCTTCAAGCATAGTGCAAGCCATCTCAACAAGAGTCCTATTCTTGCGCTCCACAACGCCATTGTGCTGAGGAGTATATGGGGTAGATAGCTCATGAATAATACCAAGTTCATCAAGATAATCATCAAGACCAGTGTTTTTGAAATCAATCCCATTATCACTCCTGATGTGCTTGATCTTGACATCGAAGTTCGTTGAGGCCCTTGAGGAAAATCGTTTGAAGACCTCCTACACTTCAGTTTTGTAACACATAATATGCGCCCAAGTGTAACGTGAATAATCATCAACAATGACAAAGCCATATAGATATGTTGCATTGATTAGTGTGACATAATGAGTAGGTCCAAAGAGGTCCATGTGAAGCAATTCAAAAGGATGAGTGTTAGTCATGATAGCCTTCGAGGAGTGCTTGGATCTAGACATATTTCGAGACTCACAAGCCCCAATAGATGATACTTGAGGAATTTGACACCCTCGATGCCAATGACATACTTCTTCTTCACGAGAGTATGCAGGATCCTCATGCCAAGATGACCAAGTCGTCGATGCCATAGCCAACCCTCTAAGGCTCTCGCAATTAGACACATGGACGACTGTGGACCTGTAGAGAAATCAACAATATACAATTCTCCTCTTCTAAAGCCTTCGAAGACTTTGGATTTGTCAGATTCCATGATGACTATGCAACGATATTTGCCAAAGATGACAATCATATCAAGATCACAAAGCATTCAGACTGACATGAGGTTGAACCCAAGGGATTCAACAAGCATGACTTTGTCCACGTGTCGGTCCTTCGAGATAGCAACCTTACCAAGACCCAATACCTTGCTTTTTTCCTTTGTCTTGAGGATGCTCATCAATAGACACTTGTCACCACTCATGTGATTAGTACATCCACTGTTAAGAACCCACTCGGTGGCTTTAGGGGTGTCATCCTACAGATGAATTAGTACGGCTTACCATCTCATATGCTTCAGAGTGAATGATATGATATCAAATTCACCAGCCATGAATTTCATCAAACAGTGTACAGTTAAGATAACATGAGGACGTTTGAAATGATTATCATTTCATCATGATTGGCTTGCGTCCTTTTAAGCATTTCCTCGGGTCTCTAGAAAATTCTTCAGACGATTAAGTTCGTGTGGAGACCTGAAGTGCATAAATGATCAGTTCAATTTCTTCACCACCCACATCTCAAGGGGTGGCAAAGAGTTCATCGTTGTGCGAGCACCATACAAAAACTTAGGCATTGAAGCTAATACACTTCGTTTCACAACAGGGGGTTAGAGTACTCGAATGCACATGCAGAGAAATTCTTTGAGGATTTATGAACATAATGATTTGAGGAATAATACACATATTCATGACCCTTGTAGTTTCCCTACATTCCAGAAGCATTAGCATGAGTATGAGCAAAATTTTGACCATATAAGGAATTTGATCCTCATGAAGACTTTGGTCCACTTGTGGAATTTGATCTAGGGTTCCGGTTCTTCACGTGTGGTGTCATGAGGAAATTCACCGGAAGACTTTCCAAGCTGCTTCTCAAAACCAAGATTGTTCTCAAGGGTGGTCCATTCCTGCAGTTAGTTCCAACATATCTAGCAAATACTTCACCATTCTAATTTTGAAGGGTTTATAGATGGAAACAAGTGACTCGTCAGAGGAATATGAAGGTTCACATGCAAAGCTAGATAATGTGGACGGATCTACACGAGGTCCTTCCACAGCAACACATGAGGTTTTGGGATATTGCTCAGGTTTCTAGTATGATCCATCGGCATTCAATTTCCTACCAAATACAATACCCTCTTTCCTAGAGTTTTTGTTCAAAATCTGCTTTTTGAGCACATCACAAAGGGTTTGATGCCCTTTGAGACTTTTTTATATGCCTGTCACATACAATTCCTTGAAACCTACATTTTCATTAGTGGAATTTGTGGGTTCCTCAAGTGACAAATTTGTGACCACGGATATAGTTGAAGAATTTGCAGCAATAGAAGCATTTGAACTTTAAGGTGATGATTTAGCAGTTTCACGTTCGATGCATTTCATGCATGGTGGAATGAATTCTTCCTGAGCGGAACTGATGCGTTGAACAAGCAAAGAATCGTTTTCACTTTGAAGATCATCATGAGACGCTCTCAGTTTCTCAAGATCTTGATTTCTTTGAAGAAGTTCATAAGAAAGCTTCTCATGATCAGCCAAGAGAGTGTCATGATGTTCTTGAAGACTATCAAATTTAGACTGAAGACTTTGAATATCATGACTCAGAATTTGAGTCTGATCTATTTCCTCGTTCAAAAGTTCATCGCTTTTGTGTAGCAGTTTTGAATCTTTTCAAGAGCATTATGTTGCTTAGTGGCAATATTAGCAAGTTTTTAGTAACTAGGCTTTTGATAATCATCAGGTTCATTGTCACTTGAGTTAGAAGAGGAAGTGTGTTTGGGTACCTTGGCACCTTTTTCCATGAAGCAATAGGTGGGAGCAAAGTCGTCATCGCAGTCATCATTGTTGTTGACGTAGTCATTTTCTTAGGGGTTGCAAATAGACTTGTTGGCGAATGTGGTAGCAAGGGCTAGACTTGCCATAGCAGACTCCGACTCGTCCTAAGATCGTTCATCTTCATCAAATTATTTAGATTCTTCTGCAGAATCCATTTCCTTACCAAAAAGAGCCCGAGAATTTCTGAAAATGTTGTTCTTATGCGATGAGGACTTTGATGATGATGATTTTGAAGATTTCTTCTTTTTCTTCGAGTCATCAGAACCAACGTATTGAATGAGGAATCAAGAGATCTCAACAGTTTCTTCACCACCTCATGGTCGGTGATTTCAATGGCCCCAAGAGCTTGTAGCTCATTGGAGATATCAGTGAGGTGATCAAAGATGTGCTGACAATTTTCATTATCAAGTCTTCTGAAGCGGTTGAAGAGATTGCGAAGAACATCAACCCTATAGTCACATTGGGCAGAGACTCCCTCGTTGACTTTGGACAACCTGTCCCAGATGAGCTTCGCATATTCCAAAGCACTCACTCTATCATACTGACCTTTGCTCAGATGGCCACAGATGATATTGTTTGCTTCATAGTCGAGTTGCTTGAATATCTTCACATCAGCAGCTGAAAGTGTGTTATATCGACAAGGGGGATGAATATGTGATTTTTATGAATTCATCACTAAGGAAATTCCTTGTGAGGAAATTCCTTAGTCACGAACTGTGTGCAGCGGATTAAGTACTCAAGCAAGTGTGCAAAACCGCAATAGCACATTCTTCAGAGTAAAAAGAAACATTTGGCTTGCCCAAGTAGCGTGTTCAGGGTATGCATGTGAGGAACAAGTGAAGTGAAGAATTTGGGGTGAGGAAATTGTGGAAGTATTCAGTCAAATTCTTCAAACAGTAACGATCAATTTCATAAACATACAACTGAGGAAATGAAAGGGTTGAGGAAATAGAACCAGGTACTTGATTAAGATAGTGGTTTGATGACCCAGTTCCAACTGTTGTGAAAGTCGTACGTCTCGTTTGGAGTGGCTTGGTATTTAAACCAAAGGACACATAGTCCTTACCGTATTCCCCTTAAGTTAAGGACACACAGTCCTCGCCAAACACTTGTGGTAAGCCTTCACGGCAGACTTCCAAACCATCACAAACTCAGTCACCCGACGATCCACAATTGACTCCTCGCTACTCTAGACCATGACGCCTAACCGTCTAGAGGATGCACAATCCTCAAAGGTAACAAGCGTAGGTTCCACATAGTAAAAATCTCTTCAGTGATGCTCAATCACTTTGGGATTTTGGAGTTTTGGTTTGGGTGTTTGGGGTTTTTCCTCACTGATGATTTTCTCCCAAAGTCTTCGAGGAATGGGTTGATCTCAAATGACAAGTGTGAGTTTCTCTCATGGAGCAGCCAACCAGCTAGTGGTTATGGGGGCGGCTATTTATAGCCTGGGAGCAATCCCGACATGATTTGACATAAATGCACCAATGATATGACCATTATGTGGATAAGGTTGGGGACAACTGGGGCGCGGCGCAACAACGATCGGAACGTTTAAACTGTCAAAGTCGTCATATCACTCCTTAGTTGGAACAAATTCCTCGGAGACCAGAAGATCTTTGTCTCTGTCGCCAAAGAATTTTACTAAACTATAAAATATTTCCAAAGGCTTCACCCAAAGGATTTGTATGTGTAGGCTTTGATATGAGCATCACTTGGAAACTTTTTCTTAGTTTTACCTCAACCCCTTTAACAATACGAACGTCCTATGGCTCAAAATATAGGAAATGAAACTAAGAAAAAAAAAAGTCTTTGCACTTCAAAGTCCTCGCATCAATTTCTTCACGGGCACACCAATTTCCGCACTTTCAAAGTGTTTGAGGAAATACCAAAGTCATACATTTTTAGGGGTTGATATTCTTCGAATAACTCATACTCCTCAGCGACTTATAGATCATGTGTACAATTATAAACACATTAGTCTCTTAACCTATAATTCTTCAATACACCAAAATCACTAAGGGGCATTAGATGCACTTACAATCTTCCCCTTTTTGGCGATTGATGACAAATAGGTTAAGTTTTCAATGGGGATAATAATATAAAGTGTAAGTACAGTGTTTGAGGAATTTGACAACAAGATATAGAGAAACTCCCCCTGAAGATGTGCATATTTTAGGAATTTGACTGCAAGATATAGAGAAATTCACATTAAGGATTTATACCATGGAGATCTCCCCCTATATCTTGTAATCCATGCAAGCATTTAATATATATCATGAGGAAATTGAAATGCATGATGGAAAGTGGTGCCTGATGAATATCAGTATGCGTGCATTAATCAACATGAGGAATAAGCATGCGAATAAAAACGGTAAAAAGTGTCAGACCACCACCGGGCATAAGTTTACAACTCATACAACCAAACACTTCAGAAGAACAAGAGTTGCAACTTAAAAAAATAGTTCAAAAGCCCATAAAGTAGACCCGCTTCAAGACTAACTCGGATTTCTCCACCTTTGTCATCAAGTGACTAAAAGGGACCAAACTGAGAACTAACACCTGTGAAGAATATCATCTTGTTGGTGGAGGAGGAGTGCCAGCGTTCTTGGGGTTGTTCATTCCAGCTGTGTCGTCAAGATCTTCAGCTTCATTAGTTGTGCGCAATGAAGAATATGAACTTGCCACCAAATGAGGAACTGGAACTTTCTTGAATTTCTTCTTGGGCGGCCAGGACCAATCAAAATCTTGCTGAAATTCTATTTCAGTGAGTTCCTCAGAAATCTTGAGTTGAGATAGAATGGCCCATGTGCGGTCGAAGATCTCATGAAGGTAATAGTGATGTTTCTTCACTGCATTTTGTGTTGCATTTATATCACGCACAATGGCTCCAAACTGACGCTTTACCGACTTGTGATTGTGATCAACCTTTTGATGAAGACTAAGCAGAAGCTCAGTGTCAGTCATCACACGCGGGGCAGATTCGTGAGGGGCTTTAGCTTTTGTAGCTGAGTCTTGTGATGCAGTGTCATCATTTGTGTACTAGGAAGCAGCCTTGTGAAATTGACCATCAAGGGGCCAAGATCCCTCATCTATCCCTTGTGATTTTCCCTTGCCTCCAATCAGCTTGAAGGATTTCTTGATGACTTCAAGTGGAGGGAAATAGCTGAGGTGATTCTGAAAATCACCTTGTAAGGAATTGAAGATCTGGCCCTGATGAATTTCATAATCCATGGCGCATAAGGCTTCAGATCGAAAGGTGATAGAGCATTGTTGGCTAAAGTCCTCATGAAGAAATCATGAAGATTTATTGGGATCCCATGGATGATATTGAATAGCAAATTCTTCATGATTCCCAAACGTATTCCTCTTCAGAGTTGTGGCCCTTGATGGGATTGAGGGTTTTGGTCAAGATGTGGTATACTGTCCTGGGCACATACAGTAATTCCTTGACGAGGAATGTGGTTCTTAGTGGCTTGACAGGAGCCAAAGGCTTCATCAGCACTTGCATATGGTAATTCGGCAGTTTAGTTTCATCATACATGCATCTGGCTCCTTTTGAGGGAATTGGAATTGGGACTGCATGAAGTAATTCCATGGCAGGAGCTGTGTAATGAGTGTCTTTAGTCATCCAGTCCAGAACCCACGTGTTAACATCTAATGCATCACCTAAGATATGCAAAGTAGCATAAATTGAAGAATGATTTCTTCATTCCACTCACAGATGTCCATGCAGAATGGCAGTAGTCCAGCTTCAAACAGAACACGGAGGACTCTCTCAAAGAAAGGAATGTTTTCCATATCTGCATGAGGAATTTGCTCATGCTGAAAAATCTTGTTCTTGTCAAAGAATACAACACCATAGTATTTCAGTTGAGTAGTGGTCCAGAATCTCTTGCGCCTTATCCTTGGAGATTCAAATGGATTTGTGCCGATGAAATAGTGATGTTCATCGAAGAATCTCTCCTTCTGAAATTTTGGTCTCTTTGTACCACTGTAAGGCTGAAGAGTCTTGGGTTGAAGATTAGGCTTGCAATGGCCCACAAGTCTTTGGAGATCTTTAGTCTGAAGAATTTGAGCCACGACAACTACAGGCTGAGGATTTTCAACATGAGGTTCAGAGGCAATGTCCTCACTTTGTGGAGGAGCATTTTGAGCATTTTCTTCAATCATACTTTTGTTAGTGTGAGAATATGCTGTGTAGATTCATCAATTTCTGGTGCAGTAGTTTCCATAGTGGTTGTTTGATTCACAGTTGCTTCAGCTGATGCAGCTGATTTATTCTCCGGGATAGACTTCATCAGAGTGTTTTTGTCATCAGACCGTGTATGAATTTCTTCAATAACTGCATGGGACTGAGGAATTTGTGGAAGTGGAGTTGTCATTGGTGAGTTGGGATGAGCTTCTCCCTAGTATTCATCATTGATGACAGGTGTTGTGCTGCCAATGTCCACTTCCTCATATTTTTCTTCATAGCGAGTCTTTGTTCTCTTCTCAATCGGAAGAGATGAATCTTGAGGAATTGAAGGTTTTAGTTGCTTCAGTTTCTTCATCAACCTGCTCTCTCGAAGAAGCAGATCGAGTATCCTCTATTTCTTCATCCCTTCTGGGATGACGTGTTCGACACCAAATGGCACCACTTGGTAAGAGGGTATCATGCTGATAGGAGTGGCATCAATAGGAGCAGTTGAAGAACTTGTAAAAGTCCTCAAGCATTTTTCTTATGAGGACTCTGAACTTGTTGAAGCCTTTCTCTTCTTAGTTGCTTCCTTTTCAGCAGCCTTCGTTTTCTTCACTTCTGATGTAGAAGGAAGTTTCACTTTATTCACTTTTGAAGAGTTTGGTGCCAGAACAGATACTTCAGGTACGGGTAATGTAGTCGTGCTGGCAGTAGAAGTTTCTTTAGGCACACCGATTTCTTCAGCTAGACTGGCATGTTCGTTAGGTGCAGGTCCGTCAGGCACATTATTTTCTTCATCCTTGTCAGAGTCCTCACGCAGTTCAAAAGTGTAGCTGGCCTGAGGAATCTGTGCTTATGTTGAGGCTACAACCCTTTTGTTGTGGTGTGTAATGACCTTTGCACCCTTCCAGTCCGCATGAAAGCGACTGTATTCTTCACTCGGGTTTTTGATCTTAGTTTGTGTGGAGACGATCCCATCAGGGGTCAAAGACAGAATGTTTTTCTTCAGAAAATCTTCTTTCTCAGTCTGTGCTTTTCTACCTTGTTTAGCCTTCTGAGTCTTCCATTTTTCTTCACTGGTAAAGGCCATCAGTATATGACTCGACCTAGGTGGAAGCTTCAAGTCATCAATGAGTGTTTCAGGATCTATGTACCAGAGATCAATGAAGTCTAACACCACATTTGGATCCAACATGAGGGGAATGTTGGTTCCTTTGGCCTGTGCAACCCTTTCTTTCTTGTTTCTGATGATTGCAGCAAGTACTTCATCATCAACTTCTTCTTCTTCTTCCTGTGATCCAATGGGAACATTGAGGACTATCTCGGTTGGGCTAGGCCTTTTTCCTCGCCGAGCAGACATCTTTTTCTTCATGGTTGCACTTGAAGAAGCATGTGCAGAGCTAGAAGTAGAGGGTCCTGAGGGAATTGAAGTCCCCATTGGACGCTGACTTGTCTCTAGTTGCACTGGCAGTGAGGACTGTGTGGTAGTTGCTGAAGACTTCGCTACCAAATTTGGAGTTGAGTGAGGAATTTTCTCTGAGGAATAAGCAGTTGAGGACTTTGGCTTTATAGTTGATTTCTTCAACATAGCTCTCTTTGGAGCAGGTTCAGTACCAGAGGCCTTAGCAGCAGAGGAGGAGGCAGCAACAGCAAATTCCTCATTGAACCTCTTCACGACATGTCTTGCAACCTTATGCAATTTTTCTTGTTGCTTTTCCCATTATTCAAGATAGTCTTCACCAGTGGCTAGGCTTGTGGGATCAGCTTATTGATTACCCAGAGGAGTTCTTGGGCATGGAGGCTTGAGAGCAAATTTCTTCATAAATTTTGGAGTCACATACCTATACCCCTTCCATTCCCTGGCCCGTCTCCTCTCAATTTTCTACTAGCACATTTTGCGCTTTTCTTTTGTCTCCTTCCCATAAATTTCTTCATCAGGGTTGCAGTATTCATCATATATGTCTTCACGTATTTCAAAGGCAGTGTTGGTATCAGCCTTCTTTCCACCCTTCTACTGTTTCTTCTCATCAGCCATTTTCTTCACCTAAGGAATATGAAATTTTGAGGAATCTGATGAGGTATGCAAATTTTCTTTTAGAAATGCTGCAAATGAGTTAAGTCAATCAGAACCTAGTGATTCGTCGGCAGACATTTTGTACATGTGAATAGAGTATAGTTGCAAAGAATTTGAACAGGTCATATGCCTTCTGAGAAGATTTTCAAAAATGACTCAAGTTGAGGAAATTGACCCATACTTTATTTGAGAAATTTTTCTAAGTGTTCTTGCCTTGGGTTCCATAGTTGTGTAGATCCGACAATTCACACAATTGAGGAATCTCTTGAAGAATTGAGTAACTTGGTGAAATTTATCAAGTCTTCTAGACATGGATGTGTTCATCTCATGAATTTGCTGAGGAATAACACTTCTTGAAAATCTTATGGAAACACAAAGATCTATAAGGGAAGTAGAATTAGATTTTAATTACCCTATCTGAAGAACACGAAGAACATGACGAACTGTAGAAGGTGAAATAGAAGCTCGTCAGTTTAGATCTTCAGCGCCCTAACTTGGCGGCTGAAGACAGATATGGCGGCGGAGGAGGAAGGAGATACAAGACCAACGTGACTACGACGATGATGAGGTTGAGGTAGTGAAGCTCTTCCTCACTGGTGACGATGATTTCAAGTGGCGGTGCTAGGTCTGGGCTTCGAGTGCTCAGAAGTGAAAACGAGAGGAAGAAAGTGACTGAGGGGTGAGAGTGGGGTATTTATAGCCCAGGTGAAAACGGTCCGGCCCAAAGTTTTTGTACCAGATTGTCCCTGGCCCTTCCTCTCCGCTCAACATGTGGCAGTCACGTATTAAGCGGTGGAGTTAGTGGAGATCATGTAGATCGTGCTTATCCAATCGTGGATAATGGGTGCGGTTTGAGCGGTAACGGTCGAAACAAAATTAAAATAAATTGAGGACTTTTGTTCGCAAATTCTTCAGATGACAAGGACTCAGTGAAGACTTTGAAAGAGTTTCAACTAGAACGCATACAAAGAATTTGAGAACATACTCGGTTGAGCTTAGCATGGAGGGGGAATGGGTCCGATCACATTCACTTAGAAGAAAAATGTAACATGAACACTTAGCAATAAGTGAATGATGTTGAGGACTTTGAGAGCTCGCAAATATATATATATATATATATATATATATATATATATATATATTTATAGTCAATAAAAACACGGTTTGAAAAGTTTGAAGAATTTCAATTTATTTTGAGGAATTTGCAAATTTTGAGGAATTTGAAAATCTGAAGAATTTGAAGATTTGAAGAATTTACAAAAATATCAACTTTGACGAATTACAACTTGAAAGAATTTCAAATTTGGTTGGTGGCATGACCCACCGTATAAGAATGATGATTTCAGGCACCGGGTACAATTATCGTAGGATCCTGAGTATCAAATTCTTCATTAATTTCTTCACACTTAGAGTATTATTCCTCATTGGTTGAAGAAAAGAATTACTTCGTGTGTTGCACATCTAAGTCATCAATTTTTCATAAGTGAAAGGATGTGTGTCCTTTCACAGAACAATCAAACATTCTAAGATATTTAGCTCACACCGCAACTTGCAAAATCTCTTCTCATCCAAAGGCTTAGTGAAGATGTCTACCAGTTGTTCTTCAGTCTTCACGTGGTCAAGGAAGATGTTTCCCTTGAGTACATGATCACAAAGAAAATGATGACGAATCTAGATGTTCTTGTTCTTCGAGTATTGTACTGGGTTGTTTGCAATCTTGATTGCAATCTCATTGTCGCACTAGAGTGGCACATTCTTCATGTTGATGGTATAGTCCTTGAGGGTTTGCTTCATCCACAGCAATTGAGCACATCATGAACGAGCAGCAATGTACTCAGCTTTAGAAGTGGAGAGTGACACACGGTTCTACTTCTTTGAGGACCAACACACTAAGGATCATCCAAGGAAATGGCAGGTTCCTGATGTTTACTTGCGATCCACACGACACCACCATAGTTAGAGTCAGAATATCCAATGAGATGAAGATTTGATCCCTTGCGGTACCATAATCCAAGCGTTGGTGTGTGATCTAGTTATCAAAAAATATGTTTCACGGCCTTATGGTGTGATTCCTTCAGCGTTGCTTGGAAACGGGCACACATGCAAACACTAAGAATAATATCTGGCCTAGATGCACATACGTACAATAAAGAGCCAATCTGACCTAGAGGTGGCCATTGGTAGGCATGGGAATTTTGACGCCTTTGCAGTCATGCATGACGAATTTCTTCAGTACATCCTTGAGGTATTTCTCTTGAGAAATGGAGATGTTGTTGCGTTGTTGACGAATTTGTAGACCTAGGAAGAATTTCAGCTCCCCCATCATGGACATTTGATATTCTTCACCCATCATATAGGCAAATTTGTCACTATAATGTTTGTCAGTACAGCCAAAGATAATATCATCTACATATATCTGGCACACAAGTAGTTCACTCTCATAGGATTTTGTGAAAAGACTAGAAGCAAGTGAACCGGGTTTGAAGCTTTTCTTCATGAGGAAGTCCTTCAGTGTGTCATACCACACCCGAGGGGCTTGCTTGAGGTCATAGAGAGCCTTGTTGAGTCTGAAGGCTTTCTCAGGATGCGTTGGGTCTTCAAACCTGGGGGTTGAGCAACATATAATTCTTCCACGAGCTTACCATTGAGGAATGCACTTTGCACAACCAATGAGACAACGTAATATTGTGATGGTTAGCATAAGTAAGCAATTTACGAATAGCTTCAAGTCTAGCAACAGGTGCAAAAGTTTCATCAAAGTCAATTCCTTCAACCTGTGTGTAGCCTTGAGCTGCAAGTCGTGCCTTGTTCCTCACTACCTGACCATCTTCATCTTTCTTGTTTCGGTAGATCCACTTGGTACCGATGACATTGTTCTTGCGAGGATCAGGCCGCTTTACGAGTTCCCACATATTGTTAGGCTTGAATTGATGAAGTTCTTCTTGCATTGCTTGAATCCACTCAGGTTCCATGAAGGCTTCATCAACCTTTGAGGGTTATGTGATAGACACGAAAGAAGAGTGCCCACAAAAGTTAATTAAATGTGAAGCTTTTGAGCGAGTGAGGGGACCTAGCGCATTGATGTCATCGAGGATTTTGTCAATTCGCACTTCATTTGTGATCCTTGGATGCGCGTGTTGAAGACTTTGATTGGGTTGAGGAATTAGACCAGGAGCAATTTCCTCTGGTGCACCAGCCCGAATTTCTTTGTTGTTTGGGATGACTTCTTCAATAGGCGGTTGTTCTTCAGTACGAATGGTATCTTTAGTAGCCTTGAACCTAATTGATTCCTTAGGAGGCATTTCATCTAGCACAGGAGGGAGGTGCTCTCTTTGCGAGCCATTAGTTTCATCGAACCGGACATATACAGTTTAGACAACTTTGTTGTGGTAGTTGTTGAAGACTCTGTTGGTGTGCGAGTCCTTTCCGTAACCAAGCATAAAACCCTCATGTGCTTTTGGTGCAAATTTTGAACAGTGGTGAGGATCTCTAATCCAGCATCTTGCACCCGAAGACTTTGAAATAACTTACATTGGGTTTCTTGTTAGTGAGGAGTTCATATGAGATCTTTTTGAGGAATTTGTGAAGATATACCGTGTTGATGATGTGGTAGGCAGTGTTGATTGCCTCAGGCTAGAGACGACGAGGAGTCTAATATTCTTCAAGCATAGTGTCTGCCATTTTAACCAAAGTCATGTTCTTGTACTCCACGATGCCATTCTGTTGAGGAGTATCGGGGGGAGACAGCTCATGAGTAATACCAAGTTCATCAAGATGGTCATCAAGACCTATGTTCTTGAACACTATCCCATTATCACTCCTGATGTGCTTGATCTTTACACCGGAGTTCGTCGCGTACCTTGAGAAAAATCGTTTGAAGACTTCCTGCACTTCGATTTTGTAAAGGATAATATGCACCCAATTCAAGTATAATGAGAATAATCATCAAGGATGACGAGGCCATATAGGATGTTGCATTGGTTAGATTAGCATAATGAGTAGGTCCAAAGTGGTCCATGTGAAGCAATTCAAAAGGATGAGTGGTGGTCATGATTGTCTTTGAGGGGTGCTTGGATCTGGTCATATTTCCAGACTCACAAGCCCCACACAGATGATCCTTGAGGAATTTTACACCTTCGATGCCAATGACATGCTTCTTCTTCGCTAGTGTGTGTAGATTCCGCATGACTGCATGACCAAGTTGTCTATGACATAGCCAGTCCTCTCAGGCTTTTGCAAGTAAACACGTAGCCGGCTGTGGACGTGTAGAGAAATCAACAATGTACAAGTCTCCTCTCCTAAAGCCTTTGAAGACTTTGGATTTGTCTGGTTCCATGATGACTACGCGTCGATATTTGCCGAAGATGACAATCATATCAAGATCACAAAGCATTGAGACAGACATGAGGTTAAACCCAAGGGATTCGACAAGCATTATTATTATTTCGATCCTTGGATATAGCACCATACTGAGGCCCAGTACCTTGCTTTTTTTTCCTTTGTCTGCATAGGTGATATGCTTCAGCGGTGATGGAGTCAGTGGGATGTTCATCAATAAAATCTTGTCACCAGTCATGTGATTTGTACATCCACTTTCAAGAACCCACTCTATGTTTTTGGGGTTGTCATACTCCAAATGAATTAGTACTGCTTACCACCTCATATGCTTCAGAGTGAAGAATATGATATCAATTTCATCAGACTTGAATTTCATCAAATAGAGTTAAAATAATATGAGGACGTGTGAAATGATAATCATTTCATCATGTTCAGATTGCGTCCATTCAAACATTTTCTCAGGTCTCCAGCAAATTCTTCACATGATCAGGTTCATGTGGAGAGCTGACCTGCAGAAGAGATTAATTCAATTTCTTCACCACCCACATCTGAAGGGGTGACAAAGAGTTCTTCATCTTAGGAGCACCATAAGAGAATTGTGGCACTGAATCTAATGCACTTCATTTGACACGAGGGGGTTAGAATACTCAAATGAATATGCACAGAAATTCTTTGAGGACTTATGAACATAGTGATTTGAGGAATAGTGCACATATTCATGTCCCTTGTAGTTTCCTTGCATATCAGAAGCATTCGTGCTAGTACGAGCAGATTGTTGACCATATGAGGAATTTGATCCCCGTAAAAACTTTGGTCCACGTGAAAATTTTGATCTAGGGTTCGCATTCTTCACGGGTGGTGTCATGACGACATTCACCTGAAGACTTTCCAAGCTGCTTTTGGGAACCCAGATTTTCCTCAAGGGTGTTCCATTCCTGCAGTTAGTTACAACATATCTAGTAAACACTTCACCATTCTAATTTTTGAACAACTTATAGTTGGAGTCAAGTGACTCATCACAGAAATATGAAATTTCACATGCAAAGCCTGATAAAGTAGATGGATCAACACGAGGTCCTTTTGAAGCAACCCATGAGGTTTTGGGATACTCCTCGGGTTTCCACTATGACCCATCAACATTCAATTTCCTCTCAAAAACAATACCCTCTTTCCTAGGGTTTCTGTTTAGAATCTTCTTTTTGAGCACATCGCAAAGATTTTGGTGCCCTTTGAGGGTTTTGTAAATGCTTGTCACATACAATACCTTCAGCCCTGCATTTTCGTCAGTGACATTTGTAGTTTCCTCAGGTGAGGAATTTGTAACCACATGTACAGTTGAAGAATTAGTAGCAATAGAAGCATTTGAAGTTTCACGTGAAGAATTAACATATTCGCGTTCTATGCCTTTTAGGCATGATGGAATGAATTCTTCCCGAGTGGTACTCACTTGTTGAGCAAGCAAAGAATCATTTTCACTTCGAAGATCATCATGAGACGCCCTTAGTTTCTCAAGATCTTGATTTCTATGAAAAAATCATAAGAAAGTTTTTCATGATCAGCCAACAGGGTGCCATGATTATTCTGGAAACTATTAAACCTAGAATGAAGACTTTTAACATCATGAGTCAAGATTTGAATCTAATTCATTTCCTCATTCAACATGTCATCACTTTTGTCTAGCAGTTTCTGATGCTTTTTAAGAGCAGTTTGTTGCTTAGTGACAATATGGGCAAGCTTGTAGTAGTTGGGTTTTTGATAGTCATCAGGTTCACATTCACTAGAGTCAGAAGAGGAAGTGTGGTTGGGTACCTTGGAACCTTTTTCCAAGAAGTAATAAGTGAGAGAAAAGTCATCGTCACACTCATTAGTATTGTTGACGTTGTCATTTTCTTCGAGGTCGACGATGGACTTGCTGACGAATGTGTTAGCAAGGTCTAAGCTTGCCACACCAGACTCTGACTCCTCTTCAGATCCTTGCTCTTCATCACATTCTTCGGATTCTTCCTC
Organism: Hordeum vulgare subsp. vulgare; assembly: GCF_904849725.1. Classification (NCBI taxonomy): domain Eukaryota; kingdom Viridiplantae; phylum Streptophyta; class Magnoliopsida; order Poales; family Poaceae; genus Hordeum; species Hordeum vulgare. The sequence goes on along the minus strand of NC_058519.1, from coordinate 260,637,055 downwards.
AGAATACATTTCCTTGCCAATAAGATCCCGAGCCTTTCTGAAACTGTTCTTCTTGTGCGATGAGGACTTTGATGATTCTTCTTTTTCTTTGAGTCATCACAACGATCATCCTTGTATTTCTTCTTCTTTGATTCCTTCACCCAGCGAGGACAATCAGCAATGCAATGACCAGACTTCTTGCATTTATGGCAGGTTCTTTTCTTGTAATGCTCACATGAAGATTCTTATTTCCTCATATCTCTTCTTGAATACTTTATGAACTGGTCTCATCTCAAAAACTTCTAGAATTTCCTCACGAGCATGGCATGTTCGTGACCAAGTTCTTTAGGATCACCAATACTGCAATCATAGTCTTCTTCTTTAGATGAGGAAACAACTTTTGCCTTCAGCGCACGAGGTCTTCCATAGATAAGTCCATCTCTCTTCTCAGCTTGTTGGAATTCATGAGTATTGAGTCTCTCAAGGATATCAGCAGGATCTAGCAACTTCTAGTCTCTTCGATTTTGAATCACCAGAACCAGTGTATTGAATGAAGAATCAAGAGACCTCAGCAGTTTCTTCACCAACTTATGGTCAGTGATGTCTCTGGCTCCAAGAGCATGTAGCTCATTGGATATATTAGTGAGGCAATTGAAGGTTTGCTAACAGCTCTCATTATCAAGTCTCTTTAAGCGGTTAAAGTGATCGCGAAGAACATCAACTCGCGAGTCACATTGAGTACACTCCTTCATTAACTTTGGACACCCTTTCCCAGATAATATTTGCACAGCCCAAACCACTCATTGTGCCATATTGACCTTTTCTCACATGGCCATAGATGATATTCTTCGCTTAAGAACCGAGTTTCTTGAATCTCTTCACATCAACAATGACGATTGTTGCAGTGACAGAGGGAACACCACTTTCCACAACTACCACAGATCATTGTCAATTGCTTCAAGGTGCATGCGCATCTTGTTCTTCCAGTAGGGGTAGTGTAACACCCTGATTTTTCAAACTTTTTATTTTCAAAATATTTTGGAGTTTCACTTGCAAATTGGTGGATTTTCAAATTTCTCTCAAGCAAGTTGGATTGTGAGTCTCTGATTTCTTGTCACAAGCAACCCAAAACCTTTTGCCTCTTGCCAAAACCTTCCTTTGAATAATTTGCAATATTTAAATCTTTCAAATAATTCTTTTTCTATTTTGGGAAATTATGGTATCACCAAGGGTTGTGAAACAACCTATAGTTGGGATAAGCTATTGACCCCAAAAAAATTCCTCATGTTCTCAGTATCATATGATTTCAAAATCTTCAAAAACATTTCATTGCCCAATTAAATTTTTTGGCTAGAATAATTATTTCTTTTCTGGCCATAATTGTCACTTTGTGAAGCAACCCTATTTTTCATGTTTTAGAAAATTCCCAATAAATTCCCTTAGCTCCAAGGGATCATATTTAGTTCAAATATGTAAAAACATCTGATGGTCCAGTACAAGTTTTGAGCAGGAAAACTGTGCTAAGTTTGTGTTAAAACTGAACCTTTGTGAAGGAAGTGCTAGCTAGGGATGCACCAATGATCTGAAAATTTTGGACATGTGTGCACTACTAAATAACACTCCGCCACCAAGTTTCACCATTAGCAGGGCTTACATGTGAGTGCCATGAGCTCATTTGCGTTCTGGACCAGAAAGATGATTTACAAAGGAAATATATTCATTTGATCTTCAAATCCTTTCAAACTTTGCTAGTTTTTAGTCTTTCCTATGCTGATTAACCCAGACATGCTAGCTTGCCCTAACCCTAACCCATTTGAGCTCTAGATCCTCCCCAAGTTTGCAGGTAGAAGCTGTAGTTGATGCTACACTTCACAGGAGTGTGTCACTGGTCGAATTAGTGATGGATGGTGACTGGTAAGAGTACGATGGATGCAATGGACAAGGTCCCCGTGCTTGCGTGGCCTTGTGGCAGCCGTAGCCATGGTGACCACGGTACTGGCATGCCACAGCGCGCGCTCTATGCAGCCCCTGTGGCAGCCGAGCCGCTCGTGCCGTCATTCGCTGCCCCTCCTTGTCCGTAGTGTCGAGGGTGTTCCTGGGAGCCGCGTGGCACCTCCAGAAGGCCCTGGGTCACCGGAGAAGGTCGCCGCCGCTCCCTGCCAACCTCCTCCACGGACCGAACAGTTGGCTCCGGCCACTGTGGTCGTCCGCGAGCCCTTAATGGCGTAGGAGGCGTCCCATCGACGCTCTGCCCTCCTCCATCACCTCAGGTCGCTCCTCGACGGCCAGCTCACCCACTGCTCCAGTGGCCGAGCTTATCCTCGCCGCTTTGGGAGAGATCGGCCACGCTCGTCGCCGACCTATTTAAGGGTCGCCCCGACCCCTTCGAGCTCTCCATCCCCATCCTGCAGCCTCCAATTGGCCCCCCAAAGAGCGAGCCGAGGTCAAGAGGCCCTCTGGCCTCGAATCATCGCCGGAGCTCCGCCGCTTGCAGCCCCACCATCGCCAGCTCCAACCACCCTTCGCAGAGCCCTCTCCACCACTCCATCGAGCTCAGGGCTTCCCCCTGGTGCTCCCAGACCCCTCGCCCGAGCCAATTGCCGCCAGAACCACCATCTCATACGACCACCCGAAGCCGCCGTCGCCGGAGAAGAAGGGGACGACGCCGTCCGTCCATCTCTCATCGCGCTCTAGGTACATGTGTGTTCGTCGTAGACCAGCCATTCCATTCCTCCTATTCCCAGGCATCGTCGTCGTCTCTAGCGCCGGCGACCATCGCCGGAGAGCCACTGCGTCCTTGTCTCCTTCTCCCTCTCTCTGTTTAAAAGAGGTCGGCCCCACCTGCCAGTGGCTGAGGCCCTCGGCCGAAGTGGTAAGAGGAGGCGCCCCCTCCACTTTACGTCTTCGACGTGGCCTCTGTCAGGTTCTTTTTCTTTTTATTTATTTTCAGATTTGACCAACAACTTTGACCATTTGTATCTTTTTATTCTTAAGTCCAAATCACTTGATTCTTTCTGCATTGAGTTGGTACTGATCCCCTCTATTTTCTGGTAAAGTTTGGTATTTTTCTTACACTCATTGAATTTCTGATTAATAAAAAGGTGTTATATGACTTTTTCCTTTCTTTTGCTATTTCAAATATATTTTAAAAGGGAACTTTGTAGACCAAGAGTGTTTGAACAACCCCACTGATCAAGGCAAGCCATTATATCCATGTGGTGTAGTATTGCATAAGCAGAGCATATTTTCATGCATTATGTTCACTTACTTTGCTATAAAATAAATGCCTAATAAATTATCAAATAAGAATATGTGCTTACTGTTATAAATCACTATGTTTACATTAACTTAGTGGTTGATCTTGAGTTACCTGTCCGGGCATAAACGTACAACCACATCTTGCCGATATGGGACGGTCGTGACTTGAGATGATCATGTGATATTTCACCGGTACCTCCAAAGATATAGGGTTAAGCACATGCTACCTTGGCCTGGTAGGCGGTGATAACCCTGTGAGCCCAGTTGAGTTGAGTTGGGCCCGTCCCTAGTTGGGACAATTCAGTTTGGCCACGACGGTGGCAGGTGTCATGAGGACACAGGGCCACCCAGGGCAAGACTCCGGTGGAGAGTGATTGCAGGTGGTATGATGAGAGAGTCACGGGTCAGGAAAGTCCCGTTGGAGTAATGTTGGTCCACCCGAATGGGATTACGAGGTCAGTGCTCCATAGTGTGTGTAAAGTGGGCAACCTCTGCAGAGTGTCAAACCTATTTGAATAGCCGTGTCCATGGTAATGGACAGCCCGACCAGACCTCAGTAAATGGTCAACCATGTTAATATTAGTAATGATGGAAGAACTCTTCAAATGAGTGGAGATGCTTGATGAGTATCCTGGTGGTTGTGAGACAACCCCGGGCATGAGTAAGTTGATAATCAGTATAGCCAGTGGTATTATTTATAATTTGTTGCCATGCTATTGTTTGCTGCATTACTTGGTTATTGTGAGATTGCGAGTACATTCCAAGTACTCGCCTGGCGTATCATGCCAGATGCAAAAGCCAAGGATGGAGGTCCTGATGGTCCGTACTAGGAAGTGTCCACAGAAGTGTCCCTGTGTATGGAGTTGCCGCTATGTTCTGCTACGTTGTAGAAGTACTTAGTAGTCTCGAGGCCCCACTATGTTTCATAAAAATGTAGATAATGTTGCAGCACCAAGGGTGCCTTTGGCCTCGCCATCTTTGTAATATATGTACTTATAACCTTATGTTATCAATAAAGTCAGCTCAGTTCTAGCCCAAGTTGTTGAGTGTTTCCACAAGACATGATCTTTGGGTTGGAAACACTGGTAATCAGGTTCTTTGAATCGGGGTGCCACAACACTTGGTATCAGAGCCACGCTGACTGTAGGACACCCTCGTAGCCGTGTTAGCATGACGAGTAGTATAGGGTCGTGAGTATGCATTTGCTTGCTGCATTTTGAGTGATGTATTTCATTGTTGCATGGCATGCATCATGATTCATTGTTTTACTAACCTTTGGCTTTCTGAGTGTAGATGGCACCAGTTCCGTATCATTTTCAGTATGAGCCTGCACCATCCTCCTTCCCATCACTGCTTTGGAACATCTGGTTTCGACTATACCCTCACGGCGAGGAACCAGTGTACTAGGTGTTTCGGAGCAGCTTGCTGAGTCCTTGTACGAGTTCCATGCTCAGGCTTACATGGTTGCCAGCTCGGATATTGGTAGATATTCTCGCTCTACTAAGGGCGGAACGACTTCTACTCCAGAGATGGCAATCCAGTTTGCTGCAGTGGAGGCTCTCACTGACTTGTGCTACCACGAGGTCGAGATGCAGACTCATCTAGGTTTCTTCCACTACCCCACCATGTCGCCTTCGACAGGGTGAGTCATTTTTGCTCCTATAGACCCGGCATGTGATCGTGTGACTGTTGTGCTGTCTCGTTACGTGAGCGCCAGCTATCGTACGATTGTATCCCTGGCTGAGGAGCTATCCCGTCTCCGGGCGGCACTTGTTATCGCAACTGCAGTGCCACCCCCACCCCAGTCTTCTCCTCCACCCCCATGTGCACCACCAGTTCCACCACCACCTGGATTCTATATTCCAGTTAGCTCTTCAGTGCCGCCAGGCACTTCGTCTAGCAGCCGACGTGAGACTCCTTATGAGTGGGCCTCACTCCTTGCCACTCCTGCTGCTCCGATGCTGAGGCATCATGCTCCTTCTTCCTCGGAAGCAGGACCGTCTCGTCAGCGTCGCCGTGTGGCATTTGCTCCGGAGAATGAGGTCAACATCATCAGTTCAGACTCCGACTCAGGATCATACAATGAGGAGTCAGAGGTCTTCAAGTGTTTGTGCCATCCGCACCACTAGAGTCGAGGTTGGAGTTACTAAGCATGCACCTTTTCATATGTCAACTGCCGTATGAGCAGTCTAGTCATGATATTTCCCCTACTAGCTTGCCATGAGTAATGTTGAGTTGTATTGTATAATTATGTTATTTGCTTATTCGCTTTTCCATGAGAACTCTTTCCTAGTGTTGCATGACCATGATTTTCCCTTATGGATGTTGCTCATCGATTCGGTATTTTGCAATGGGAACAATAATTTAGGATCAAAGGAAGTTGTAGCCAAGGCGGCGATGGAACCCCTATATGTCGATCCGCCAGACAAGCAGGTCAACAACCAGAAAACCTACCACCTCCACGACCCCAGGCACCAAATACTGAGCAGATCATGAGGATGTTTGAGGAAAAGAGGAATCAAGATCTTATGGAATTTCTGAGAAGCATGCAGGCTATGGTAAGCCAGAATAACAACAACGGGGCATGTTCCAAGTTGTCAGACTTTCAGCGCACTAAGACTCCCAATTTTGGCCAAGCCGTGGATCCAATTGAAGCCGATGACTGGCTAAGGACTATGGAGAAGAAACTAGACATAGCCCGTTGCGATGAAGCAGACAAGGTTCCTTTTGCCACTCACTACTTAGAAGGGCCAACAGCTATATGGTGGGATAACAGAAAGGCAACATGGCCCTGTGGAGAAGAGATTACATGGGAAAGATTCAAGGAAGCATTCTGCAAATATCACATCCCTACCGGTATAATGAAGGTGAAGCAAAGAGAATTCCTTGCTCTTACAGACGGAGGCATGACAGTAGCTGAGTATCTGAACAAGTTCAACAATCTGGCATGATACTCTACCCATGACGTATCCACCGAGGAAAGGAAAATAGACCGCTTCATAGGAGATCTGAATCATACTCTCCTTTGTCAGCTCTGTATGATGGACTTTCCAGACTTACAGACTCTTATGAATAAAGCCTTCATAGCCGAACGAGAGCTTAAGACCGAGTACGATGACCGCAAGAGGAAGTTTGAACCCAAGAAGGACAACAAGGAACAGATTGCACAGAAGCCATGTACCTGGAAACCAAACACCACCGTCTACAAGCCTACCTGTAACAATAGTAACAAACCAACAAGACAGTGAGCCAGAACAAGGCCTTCGGCAAACAGCCAATACTACAGGATTGTCACCGCAATAACACCTGTTTCACTTGCGGCCAAACTGGACACTATGCAAAGCAGTGCCCCACCAATAACGGAAAACCATCCTCTGACATCAAGCCGCAGGTCAACACCATTGGACGCCGCCCTAACCCTAAATATAATCAAGGATGTGTCTACCACATCTCTGCCGAAGAAGCGTGTGAAGCTCCAGAAGTCGTTATTGGTATGTTCCCTGTTAACAACATACCCGCAGTAGTTTTATTTGATTCAGGGGTTTCCCACTCATTTATTTCGAGGAGTTTTGCCACTGTGCACAAATTTTCCCCTTCGTTGTTGGATAAGATCATGGTGGTACAATCCCCTGGCTCTGTGCTCAGAACAAATCTCATATACCGAGATCTGGAAATACGGACACAAGGAGCTACATTTCCAGCTGCACTGATTGTTATCGAATCCTCAGGATTAGATGTGATACTCGGAATGGACTGGTTGACACCCCATCAAGTGTGCATCAACTGTGCCACCAGAATTGTGATGCTCGTTAATCTGGCTGGACAAACCGTCCAATTTCTTGCCAACAAGATGAAGTCAAGGAAAGGAATGGCATACCAAGCAAGTGTCACGGAAATGAACTTGATTCCGGTGGTATGCGAATTTCCGGACGTGTTCCCCAAGGAATTACCAGGAATGCCACCTGACCGGGAGTTGGAGTTCACGATTGAATTAGTCCACGGTACTGCCCCAATTTACAAGAAATACTATCATATGCCAGGTCCCGAGTTGGCAGAGCTAAAGAAGCAATTGGACGAATTACTGCAAAAAGGATACATCCATCCAAGCATCTCCCCATGGGGATCACCAGTACTGTTTGTGAAGAAGAAGGATGGAAGTTTGACAATGTGCGTAGACTATCGTCAACTAGATGAGGTCACTATTAAAAATAAGTACCCGCTCCCACGCATTGATGACTTATTCGACCAGTCGAGTGCAGCACGAGTATTCTCCAAAATTGACCTCAGGACTAGGTATCATCAGCTAAAAATTAGGAAGGAAGATATACCTAAGATAGTGTTCACCACCCGATATGGCATGTATGAGTTTACGGTCATGTCATTCGGACTAACAAATGCTCCCTACTATTTCATGAGCATGATGAACAAGTTCTTCATGGATTTCCTAAACAACTTTGTGGTGGTGTTCATTGATGATATCCTGGTATATTCTAAGGATGAAGAAGAGAACAAGCGACACCTCTGTGCTGTCTTGGAAAGATTGAGATTCCATCAACTGTATGCCAAGTTCATTAAATGCGAATTCGGGCTAAAAGAAGTGGGAATTTTGGGACACATCCTGTCAGAACAAGGTGTGGCCGTCGACCCCAGTAAGGTAACATCAGTATTAAACTGGAAGACATCAGCCTCGGTGACCGAAGTCCGTGGCTTCCTGGGATTGGCAGGCTACTACCGATGATTCATAGAAGGCTTCTCCAAGATAGCTAAGCCGTTGACGGAATTGCTCAAGAAAAATCAGAGATTCGTCTGGACAACAGAATGCGAAAGTAGTTTCCTGGAACTGAAGACAAGACTAACGACCGCACCTGTCCTAGTCCTCCCGGACATTCACAAGAGTTTTGACATTTACTGTGATGCTTCCCGACGAGGAATCAGCTGTGTGCTGATGCAGGAAGGAAAGGTTGTAGCATACGCATCTCGGCAGCTACGACCGTATGAAGAGAACTACCCCACGCATGACTTGGAGCTAGCAACCGTGGTTCATGCCTTGAAAAGTTGGAGGCATTACCTTATTGGACAATGATGTGAAATATACACAGACCACAAAAGTCTTAAGTACATTTTTACCCAACCAGATCTGAATCTCAGGCAATGACGATGGCTTGAACTAGTCAAGGACTATGACCTTGGGATCAATTATCATCCGGGAAAAGCCAATGTGGTTGCAGACGCTCTTAGTAGAAATCCAATCACGGTAAATGCATTAATGGGAAGTATGCATCCGAGACCGCAAGAAGAATTCGCTAGTCTCAACATGATATTATGCGATCCAACTACTCCAGAGACCCTGGAAATTACCCCCACCCTCATAGAAGAGATCAAGAAAGCTCAAGGATCAGATGAGGAAATCAGGAAGATCAAAGAGTTGTTGCCGGAAGGGAAGGACAAATCCTTCCGAGTGGATGACTGATGACCCACAAGTGTAGGGGATCAATCGTAGTCCTTTCGATAAGTAAGAGTGTCGAACCCAACGAGGAGCAGAAGGATCTGACAAGTGGTTTTCAGCAAGGTAAAATATGCAGGCACTGAAATTGTCGGTGACAAGTGATTGTGTGGTGATATGATTCGTAGCAAGCAACAAGTAGAAAAAGTAGCAACGATGCAGCAAAGTATCCCAATCCCTTTTGTAGCAAGGGACATGCCTGGACAAAGTCTTATAGGAGGAAAAACGCTCCCGAGGACACACGGGAATTTCTGTCATGCTAGTTTTCATCATGTTCATATGATTCACGTTCGTTACTTTGATAGTTTGATATGTGGGTGGACCGGCGCTTGGGTACTGCCCTTACTTGGACAAGCATCCCACTTATGATTAACCCCTCTCGCAAGCATCCACAACTACGAAAGAAGAATTAAGACAAAGTCTAACCATAGCATTAAACAAGTGGATCCAAATCGGCCCCTTACGAAGCAACACATAAACTAGGGTTTAAGCTTCTGTCACTCTAGCAACCCATAATCTACTTACTACTTCCCAATGCCTTCCTCTAGGCCCAAATAATGGTGAAGTGTTATGTATTCGACGTTCACATAACACCACTAGAGGAAAAACAACATACAACACATCAAAATATCGAACGAATACCAAATTCACATGACTACTATTAGCATGACTTATCCCATGTCCTCAGGAACAAAAGTAACTACTCACAAAGCATAATCATATTCATGACCAGAGAGGTAATGAGTAGCATCAAGGATCTGAACATAAACTCTTCCACCAAGTAATCCAACTAGCATCAACTACAAAGAGTAATTAACACTACTAGCAACCTTACAAGTACCAATCGGAGTCGCGAGACGGAAATTGGTTACAAGTGATGAACTAGGGTTTGGAGATGAGATGGTGTGGATGAAGATGTTGATGGTGAAGAGTCCCCTCCGATGAGAGGAGTGTTGGTGATGACGATGGCGACGATTTCCCCCTCCGGGATGGAAGTTTCCCCGGCAGGATCGTCCTGCCGGAGCTCTAGATTGGTTCTGCTCAAGTTCCGCCTCGTGGCGGCGGCGAATCCACGAAAAAGCTCCTCCTTTATTATTTTTCTGGACGAAACCCTTCATATAGCAGAAGAGGGGGGGCTGTGGGCCAGCAGGCTGCCCACAAGCCCCCTGGGCACGGCCAGGGGGGTGGCCATGCCAAGCAGGCTTGTGGCCACCTGCTGGCGCCCCTCTGGCGCTTCTTCGGCCCAGTATTTTTATAAATCCGGACAAAAATCTTCGTTGATTTTTACGGCGTTTGGAGTTGCGCAGAATAGGTATCTCAACTTTGCTCCTTTTTCAGGCCAGAATTCCAGCTGCCGGCATTCTCCCTCTTCATGTAAACCTTGCAAAATAAGAGAGAAAAGGCATAAGTATTGTACCGTGAAGTGAAATAACAGCCTGATACGTCTCCAACGTATCTATAATTTTTTATGGTTTCATGCTATTATCTTGTCAAACTTTGGATGTTTTGCATGCCTTTTATATATTTTTTGGGACTAACTTATTAACTTAGTGCCAAGAGCCAGTTCCTGTTTTTTCCATGTTTTTGACCCCTTTCAGAGGAGGATTTTGAACGGAGTCCAAACGGAATGAAACTGCCAAAAAGATTTTTTCTGGAACAGAAAAAGATTAGGGAGCCAGAGAATCAGGCCAGGGGGCCACTAGGGGCCCCACAAGCCCTCATGGCGAGGCCGGGGGGTCGCGGCCCCCTGGCTTGTGGGCTCCCTGAGGCTCCTTTTCCCTAGGTTTTGCGCCTATATATTCCCTAAAATTCCATAAAAATCAGGAGATCGTCGAAAGTACTTTTCCGTCGCCGCACGCTTCTGTCTCTGCAAGATCCCATCTGGGGCATGTTCTGGTGCCCTGCCGGAGGGGGGATTCGGATACGGAGGACTTCTTCATCAACACCATGACCTCTCCGGTGATGCGTGAGTAGTTCATCATAGACTTACGGGTCCATAGCTAGTATCTAGATGGCTTCTTCTCTCTCTTGGATCTTCAATACAAAGTTCTCCATGATCCTCATGGGGATCTATCCGATGTAATCTTCTTTTGCGGTGTGTTTGTCGAGATCCGATGAATTGTGGATTTCTGATCAAATTATCTATGAATCTTATTTGAGTTTCTTCTGATCTCTCTTATGCATGATTTCATATCCTTGTAATTCTCTTCGAGTTGTGGGTTTTGTTTGGCCAACTAGATCTATGATTCTTTCAATGGGAGAAGTTCTTGGTTTTGGGTTCATACCATGCGGTGACCTCACCCAGTGACAGAAGGGGTAGCGAGGCACGCATCGTGTTGTTGCCATCAAGGGTAAAAAGATGGAGTTTTCATCATTGGTTTGAGATTATCCCTCTACATCATGTCATCTTGCTTAAGGCGCTACTCTGTTCGTCATGAACTCAATACACTAGATGCATGCTGGATAGCGGTCGATGTGTGGAGTAATAGTAGTAGATGTAGAAAGTATCGGTCTACTTGTCTCGGACGTGATGCCTATATGTATGATCATTGCCTTAGATATTGTCATGACTTTGCGCGGTTCTATCAATTTCTCGACAGTAATTTATTCACCCATTGTGATATTTTCTATTTTGAGAGAAGCCTCTAGTGAACACTATGGCCCCCGGGTCTACTCCACACCATATTTTCAGCCTTACACTTTTTACTTCGTTGCACTTTCCGCCTTCAGATCTCACTTTGCAATCAATCTTGAAGGGATTGACAACCCCTTTATAGCGTTGGGTGCAAGCTCTTTTGTGTTTGCGCAGGTACTCTGGACTTAACGAGATTCTCCTACTAAATTGATACCTTGGTTCTCAAATTCAGGGAAATACTTACTGCTCCTATGCTGCATCACCCTTTCCTCTTCATGGGAAAAACCGACGCAAACAAGAGAAGTAGCAAAAAGAATTCCTGGCATTGCCGGGGAAGGACTTTTGTTGCCGTAGCAGAAGAATTTCTGGCGCCGTTGCCGGGGAGGATCAAGTCAAGAAGTCTTCCAAGTAGGTGTCGCAAACTCATCTCTTGCATTTACTTTGTTTGCCAGTTGCCTCTCGTTTTCCTCTCCCCCACTTCACAATTTTCCTTTTTCGTTTGCCTTTTTCGTTTTCCTTTTCGTTCGCCCTTTTCACTCGCTTGCTTTCTGTTCGGCTATGTGGGATAGTCTACCTGTCCTCATGGCTAGATCCACCACTTCGAACGATACTCCCGAGAGCGAAGTTCTCAATTTCAAACAAATTGAGGAAGAAAACTTAAAGGACGCTTGGTATAGGATTTGCAATGCTCAGAGTAGATATACTCATAAGCAATCCACTACTGTCCTACTTCGCAGTTTTTTTTAAGTTTCCCGCCTGTTACGCAATTGAAGATGGGAATGGTTTTGAAAAATTTAAAGGAGAAGGAACCCACAGTTAACGAAAAACTAGGTCATGATTCCGCTAGGATTGGCAAACTAGAGGATGTTATAACCAACTTGGGTTCCGCTTTTGCCGCTGTGTAGAATACTCCAAACTTTTCCCACAATAAGGTCACCAAGTCTGTTTTTGTTCCCGAAAATAGTGGTGAATCATCTAGAAAGAAAGATTAAAACCGTAAGATGATAAGTGATCACGCTACTTATGGTTTGAGCACCAAAGACGACGATACGTGATTCTATCGCTTTTATGCCTAGCTAAGGGCGTTAAACAATAGCGCATGTTGTAAGGCAACCCAATGAATTTATCTTTTTCTTTCTATTTTGTTGTGTCCACACCATTATAATTATGTTTTGGTTGTGTTTTTTGTGTTTCTTCTTGTGTCTGAGCCAAGCAAAACCTTTATGACTAGTCTTGGTGATGGTTGTTTGATCCTGCTGGAAAAAGACAGAATTTTTTTGCTCACGAGATGATTTTTAATTTTTATTCAGAAAGATCTTTTGAGTTGATTCTTTTTGCTTCTGGTTTATATGCCTTTTCCCAGGAGTCGTAATGTTTCAGAATTTTTGAGGTACCAGAAGTATACGAAGTATACAGATTGCTACAGACTGGTCTGTTTTTGACAGATTCTGTTTTTGTTGAGTTGGTTGCTTGTTTTGATGAAATTATGGTTAGTATCGGGGGGTACTAGCCATGGAAAAGTGAGAATACAGTAGACCAACACCAATATAGATATAATTCAAGTTTTCTACAGTACCAAAAGAGGTGGTAGTTTGTTTTCTTGTGCTAATGTTATCACGAGTTTCTGTTTAAGTTTTGTGTTGTGAAGTTTTCAAGTATTGGGTGATGTTCCCATGGACAAAGAGATAAGGAGTGGAAAGAGCTCAAGCTTGGGGATGCCCAAGGCATCCCAAGCCAAATTCAAGGACGCCAAAAAGGCTAAGCTTGGGGATGCCCCGGGAAGGCATCCCCTCTTTCGTCTTCAATCCTTCGGTAACATTACTTGGAGTTATATTTTTATTCACCACATGGTATGTGTTTTGCTTGGAGCGTCTTGTATCGTAGGAGTCTTTTCTTTTTGTTGTGTCACAATCATCCTTTCTGCACACCTTTTTGAGAGAGAGAGATGCACTCATCGTGATTTTGCTAGAATGCTCATAGTGCTTCACTTATATCTTTTGAGCTAGATAATTTTGCTCTATGTGCTTCACTTAGATCTTTTAGAGCACGGAGGTGCGTGACTTGGTAGTTAGCTTATGCTATGAAAGTAGTCCCAAAGGTGATAGGTACCCAAAGAGGATGCAAAAAAAACGCCATCTTCATGTGCATTGAGTAGAAAGAGAAGTTTTGATTCCTCTCAATTAGTTTTGAGATGTGGATTCGGTAATATTAAGAGCTATGTTAGTGGCACTTCTCCTAAGACTTCAATACCTCTTTCAGAAATTTTATTTCCTAAGACGATGCCTTCATTAACCATAAAGTGGCACTTCTCCCAATTCAAGACAAGGTTGGTGTCTTTACATATCTGTAAGACTCGATCAAGGTTGCTGAGGCAATCATCAAAAGAAGACCCGTAAACGGAAAAGTCATCCATGAAAACCTCGACAATCTTTTCACAAAAGTCAGAGAATATAGCCATCATACATCTTTAAAAGGTGGCAGGTGCATTACATAAGCCAAAAGGCATACGTCTATAAGCAAAGGTACCGAAAGGGCAGGTGAAAGTAGTTTTCTCCTAATCAGATTGTGCAACTGGTATTTGGGAGAAACCAGAATAACCGTCTAGAAAGCAAAAGTGTGTGTGTTTAGACAGACTTTCTAGCATTTGGTCGATAAAAGGCAAAGGGTAATGATCTTTCCTAGTGGCTTTATTCAATTTCCTAAAATCGATCACCATCCTATAGCCAGTAATAATCCTCTATGGGATCAATTCATCCTTATCTTTAGGGACAACGGTAATGCCTCCCTTCTTAGGGACGCAGTGCATCGGACTTACCCAATCACTATGAGAAACAGGATAGATAATACCCACTTCCAGGAGCTTTAGTATTTATTTTCTTACTACTTCTTTCATATTAGGATTCAATCTCCTTTGATGATCAGCAACTGGTTTGAAATCAGGATCGGTTTTAATCTTGTGCTGGCATAGAGTAGGACTAATGCCCTTAAGATCATCAAGAGTATATCCAATAGCAGCACGGTTCTTCCTCGGAGTTTTTAGCAACTTCTTTTCTTCATGCTCTGAGAGGCTAGCACTAATTATGACAGGATATATCTCTTTTTCATCAAGATAAGCAAACTTAAGAGTATCTGGCAACTGTTTAAGCTCGAACACGGGATCACCCTTTGGTGGGGGTGGATCCCCAAGCAGTTCAACAGGCAAGTTATTCTTAAGGATAGGATATTGTTATAAGACAACTCTATCTATCTCATCCCTTTCATCCATATGCATATTATTTTTATGCTCAAGCAAGTATTGCTCTAAGGGACCAGTAGGAGGCATGGCAATAGAAGCTAAGGTAATAGTTTCATCCTTACTAGGCAACTCCTTTTCATGAGGTTGTCTACCAAACTTGGAAAAATTGAACTCATGTGGCACACCTTCAAAGCCAACAGTGACAGTTTTCTTCTCACAGTCAATATGAGCATTGACGGTATTGAGAAAAGGTCTGCCAAATATGATGGGAAAAAAGCTATCTTGTGCAGTAGCAAGAACGAGGAAATCAGCAGGATACTTCATTTTACCACACAAGACTTCAACATCCCTAACAATTCCTATAGGGCAGACAGTATATCCATTGGCAAGCTGAATAGTGACATCAATTGGCTCTATCTCAACAGGTGCAATCTCGTCTTTAATTTCATCATATAAGGATTGAGGTATTGCACTAACACTAGCACCCACGTCACATAAACCATGATAGCAATGATCTCCTATATTAACAGAAACAACAGGCGTGCCAACAATAGGCCTATGTTTGTCTCTAGCGTGAGGTTTAGCAATTCTAGCAGCATCTTCACAGAAGTGAATATTATGTCCCTCAACATCGTCGGACAGAAGATCTTTGATAATAGCAATACTAGGTTCAACTCTAATTTGCTCAGGGGGTGTAGGTGTTCTAATATAGCCTCTACGTATCATAGTTGAAGCTTTAGAATGATCCTTTATCCTAGCAGGGAAAGGTGGTTTCTCAATGTAAGCACTGGGAACCACATGATCATTATAGGCAATGACTTTCTAAGGGCGTTAAACAATAGCGCTTGTTGTAAGGCAACCCAATGAATTTATCTTTTTCTTTCTATTTTGTTGTGTCCACACCATTATAATTATGTTTTGGTTGTGTTTTTTGTGTTTCTTCTTGTGTCTGAGCCAAGCAAAACCTTTATGACTAGTCTTGGTGATGGTTGTTTGATCCTGCTGGAAAAAGACAGAATTTTTTTGCTCACGAGATGATTTTTAATTTTTATTCAGAAAGATCTTTTGAGTTGATTCTTTTTGCTTCTGGTTTATATGCCTTTTTCCAAGCAGTCGTAATGTTTTAGAATTTTTGAGGTACCAGAAGTATACGAAGTATACAGATTGCTACAGACTGGTCTGTTTTTGACAGATTCTGTTTTTGTTGAGTTGGTTGCTTGTTTTGATGAAACTATGGTTAGTATTGGGGGGTACTAGCCATGGAAAAGTGAGAATACAGTAGCCCAACACCAATATAGATATAATTCAAGTTTTCTACAGTACCAAAAGAGGTGGTAGTTTGTTTTCTTGTGCTAATGTTATCACGAGTTTCTGTTTAAGTTTTGTGTTGTGAAGTTTTCAAGTATTGGGTGATGTTCCCATGAACAAAGAGATAAGGATTGGAAAGAGCTCAAGCTTGGGGATGCCCAAGGCATCCCAAGCCAAATTCAAGGACGCCAAAAAGGCTAAGCTTGGGGATGCCCCGGGAAGGCATCCCCTCTTTCGTCTTCAATCCTTCGGTAACATTACTTGGAGATATATTTTTATTCACCACATGGTATGTGTTTTGCTTGGAGCGTTTTGTATCGTGGGAGTCTTTTATTTTTGTTGTGTCACAATCATCCTTTCTGCACACCTTTTTGAGAGAGAGAGAGATGCACTCATCGTGATTTTGCTAGAATGCTCATAGTGCTTCACTTATATCTTTTGAGCTAGATAATTTTGCTCTATGTGCTTCACTTAGATCTTTTAGAGCACGGAGGTGCGTGACTTGGTAGTTAGCTTATGCTATGAAAGTAGTCCCAAAGGTGATAGGTACCCAAAGAGGATGCAAAAAAAACGCCATCTTCATGTGCATTGAGTAGAAAGAGAAGTTTTGATTCCTCTCAATTAGTTTTGAGATGTGGATTCGGTAATATTAAGAGCTATGTTAGTAGGGTGTTGTGAATCTAAAAATACTTGTGCTGAAGTTAGTGATTCCCGTAGCATGCACGTATGGTGAACCGCTATGTTAGGAAGTCGGAGCATAATTGATCTATTGATTTTCATCCTTTGTGTTGAGGTCGGGATCGCGCGATGGTTAACACCTACCAACCCTTCCCCTAGGAGTATGCGTTTAGCACTTTGTTTCGATTACTAATAAAATCTTCCGCAACAAGTATGTGAGTTATTCATGACTAATGTGAGTCCATGGTATAGATGCACTTTCACCTTTCACCATTGCTAGCCTCTCTAGTGCCGCGCAATTCTCGCCGGTACACAAACCCACCATAGGCCTTCCACAAAACAGCCAACATACCTACCTACTATGGCATTTTCATAGCCATTCCGCGATATATTGCCATGCAACTCCCACCGTTCCATCTCATGACTTGTGTCGTCACTCTCATATTGCCATTGCATGATCATAATATAGCTAGCGAGATGTTTTCAACGGCATACGCCATGCTAGATCGTTGCACATCCCGGTACACTGCCGGAGGCATTTCCTATAGTCATCATCAGCTTTGAGATGTGAGTAAATAGAACTGTAATGATCATCATTATTACAGCATTGTCCCATGTGAGGAAATAAAAAAAGGAGGCCAAAGAGCCCAAATAAAAAAAGAGAAAAAAGAGGTCCAAGTGCCCAAATAAAAAAACAGAGAGAGAGAAAAAGAGAGAAGGGACAATGCTACTATCTTTTTCCACACTTGTGCTTCATAATAGCACCATGTTCTTCATGATTGAGAGCTTCTTGATTTGTCACTACCTTATGCTAGTGGGAATCTTCATTATATAACTTGGCTTGTATATTCCAATGACGGGCTTCCTCAAACTTGCCCTAGGTATTCGTGAGCAAGCAAATTGGATGCACACCCACTAGTCCTCCTTTTGAGCTTTCACATACTTATAGCTCTAGTGCATCTCTTGTATGGCAATCCCTACTCATTCACATTGATATATATTGATGGGCATCTCCATAGCCTTTTGATACGCCGAGTCAATGTGACCATCTCCTCCTTTTTGTCTCACAACCACCACCACACTCTATTCCACCTATAGTGCTATAGCCATGGCTCACGCTCATGTATTGCGTGATAGTTATAAAAAGTTTGAGAAAGTAAGAGTGTGAAAACAATTACTTGGCCAATACCGGGGTTGTGCATGATTTACATTAGTTGTGTGAGGATGATGGAGCATAGCCAGACTATATGATTTTGTAGGGATAACTTTCCTTGGCCTTGTTATTTTGAAAGTTCATGATTACTTTGCTAGTTTGCTTGAAGTATTATTGTTTTCATGTCAATAGCAAACTTTTGTTGCGAATCTTACGGATCTGAACATTCATGTCACGTGAAAGAAGTTGCAAAGGACAACTATGCTAGGTAGCATTCCACATCAAAAATTCAGTCTTTATCACTTCCCTACTCGAGGACGAACAGGAGTTAAGTTTGGGGATGCTTGATACGTCTCCAACGTATCTATAATTTTTGATGGTTTCATGCTATCATCTTGTCAAATTTTGGATGTTTTGCATGCCGTTTATATATTTTTTGGGACTAACTTATTAACTCAGTGCCAAGAGCCAGTTCCTGTTTTTTCCATGTTTTTGACCCCTTTCAGAGGAGGATTTTGAACGGAGTCCAAACGGAATGAAACTGCCAAAAAGAATTTTTTTCGGAACAGAAAAAGATCGGGGAGCCGGAGAATCAGGGCAGGGGCCACCAGGGACCCCACAAGCCCTCATGGCGCGGCCAGGGGGCCGCGGCCCCCTGGCTTGTGGGCTCCCTGAGGCTCCTTTGCCCTAGGTTTTGCGCCTATATATTCCCTAAAATTTCATTAAAAATCAGGAGATCATCGAAAGTACTTTTCCGCCGCCGCAAGCTTCTGTCTCCGAAAGATCCCATCTGGAGCATGTTCTGGTGCCCTATCGGAGGGGGGATTCGGATACCGAGGGCTTCTTCATCAACACCATGACCTCTCCGATGATGCATGAGTAGTTCACCATAGACCTACGGGTCCATAGCTAGTAGCTAGATGGCTTCTTCTCTCTCTTGGATCTTCAATACAAAGTTCTCCATGATCCTCATGGAGATCTATCCGATGTAATCTTCTTTTGCGGTGTGTTTGTCGAGATCCGATGAATTGTGGATTTATGATCAGATTATCTATGAATCTTATTTGAGTTCCTTCTGATCTCTCTTATGCATGATTTCATATCCTTGTAATTCTCTTCGAGTTGTGGGTTTTGTTTGGCCAACTAGATTTATGATTCTTGCAATGGGAGAAGTGCTTGATTTTGGGTTCATACCGTGCGGTGACCTCACCCAGTGACAGAAGGGGTAGCGAGGCACGCATCGTGTTGTTGCCATCAAGGGTAAAAAGATGGGGTTTTCATCATTGGTTTGAGATTATCCCTCTACATCATGTCATCTTGTTTAAGGCGTTACTCTGTTCGTCATGAACTCAATACACTAGATGCATGCTGGATAGCGGTCGATGTGTGGAGTAATAGTAGTAGATGCAGAAAGTATCGGTCTACTTGTCTCGGACGTGATGCCTATATGTATGATCATTGCCTTAGATATTGTCATGACTTTGCGCAGTTCTATCAATTGCTCGACAGTAATTTCTTCACCCACCGTGATATTTGCTATTTTGAGAGAAGCCTCTAGTGAACACTATGGCCCCCGGGTCTACTCCACACCATATTTTCAGCCTTACACTTTTTACTTTGTTGCACTTTTCGCCTTCAGATCTCACTTTGCAATCAATCTTGAAGGGATTGACAACCCCTTTATAGTGTTGGGTGCAAGCTCTTTTGTGTTTGCGCAGGTACTCTGGACTTGACAAGATTCTCCTACTGGATTGATACCTTGGTTCTCAAACTGAGGGAAATACTTACTGCTCGTGTGCTGCATCACCCTTTCCTCTTCAAGGGAAAAATCGACGCAAACAAGAGAAGTAGCAAGAAGAATTCCTGGCGTTGTCGGGAAAGGACTTTTGTTGCCGTAGCACAGCCCAAGAAGCGATAAATATCGACATGAAAACATGATGCAAAATGGACGTATCAACTCCCCCAAGCTTAGACCTCGCTTGTCCTCAAGCGAAAGCCTAGCTCAATATATATGTCCACATGTTTAGGGAGAGAGGTGTCGACAAAACAAGATACGAACATTCATGCATCATGATCATGATCAGAACAGCCATACCGACATATAATCTCTCATGCTAAAGTGATAATTCCTTCACAAAGTAAAGCATGGATCAAGAACCTTACCGAGAAGTAACAACCGATAGCCTTTAGTCATTGAAGCAATTGCAATTTATCACAACATCAGAAAGAGTCAAATAAGAGCTTGTAAAGCAAATCCACATACTCAATCATTCTTTTGTTCTCTACAATTGCTACAACTCACGTGGTACTCATAAGATCAAAGTTTCAGCTGGACACGGAAAAAGATAGGGGCTTACAGTTTTGCCCCCAACTGCTTACCTCAAGGGTAATGTCAACAATAGTAATTCATGAATACTTACTTCCAAGTTGACATATGAATATAGATATTTCCCAAGCATATGACGTTAGCCAAGATAAAAGCGAAATAAGGAATTGGTGAAGATCACCATGACTCTTTCAAGGGCAAAAAGTAAAGGTGCAAGATAGGCTCTTCGCAGAGGGAAGCAGAGGTTGTCATGCACTTTTGAGGTTTGTATGTGTGTCCTCCTAGTGCGGAGGAACGTCACTTTATATTGCCTCATGTGATAAAGAACTTTATTATGCAGTCAGTCGCTTTTATGTCTTCCTCATCACAGCTTCGTACAAAGCTTATTTTCCACACACTAATAGATCATACATATTAGAGAGCAATTTTTATTGCTTGCACCGATGACAACTTACTTGAGGGATCTTATTCATTCCATAGGTAGGTATGGTGGACTCACATGGAAAAACGGGGTTGATGGTTTATGGATGCACAAGTAGTATCTCTACTTAGTGCGGGAGGTTTGGCTAATGTGAGGTGGAATCAATCGTCACATGCTAAGGGATCTCTAATCATATAACATTGTTCGGAGCCAAGCAAACACAATTCATTATGTTGTATTCCTTGTCCAACATCTACTTCTAGGCATGCAATAGTTTAGTGAGTGTTGACAATCATAGATGGTGTCAGAGATGATATATTTATATGTGAACCTCTCCTTCTTTATCACTTCCTATTAATTGCAACAATGAACAAGGTCTACGTTTGTCTACCCTCAACAAGTCTCAATCATCATTCTTTTTATATGTGAAGCCATCACTTCCCATAAGATCATTACATGATCTTTCATGCTTTTTTTCTATTCTCACTCTTTTGATCATGGCAAGAGGCAAAGCCCTTCAACTAAGACACTCTTTATTATATGGATCACGAGCTCGAATACATCGGGGGTGACACAAAGCAACACTCAAGACTAAAACACTAAGACTTTTAATCTACAAGAGAAAGAGAAAGATGAAAAGGAAAACTAAAACAAAGGTAAAGGCAAAAGATGTGATGGTGATACGATACCGAGGCAACTCCCCCAAGCTTGGCACAAGCCAAGGGGATTGCCCATACCCATGTTTAGTTGTCTTCCTTTGGTGGTGATGGTGGAGGAGTTGTTGCAATCTTTGACTCCAAGAGGGCCATTAATCTTTGATTTATACCTTGGAGGTCTGCAATATGTTTTTCCAGCAAAACAACTTAATGAGTGAGACAAGTATTGCGAGCCCGAGTTGTTTCACAAAACCTCAAGAGTTCAATCAAGGATGGATACAGTAGGTGGAGGTAGGGTTGGAGGAAATCCACTTCCTCAACTTCTTCCCTGTTGAGCACAGATTGCACTTCGTCCCACGCCTGATTCCTCTCCTTGGTTTTGCCCTTGGTTTCTTTAGGTAGCCTTTCCTTAGCCTCCATGACCTCCATCCTTTTCAGATCAGCACTTACTTCTCCATAAACTTGAGGGAGATTGTTCTCCCCCACAGATTCCTGAGACAACATCTTGCTCTAAATCTGCGGCACAAAACAGGCTCGAAATGAAAAACAGAGGAAATCTGCGTGATGCAGGGGTCAGACCAAACGGGAGTATATATAATGATTTTTTCCACACCAGAAGGAGTAGCCCGCACGAAAACGGAGTCCGGGAGGCGCACGAGGTGGCCACAAGCCCTCCCGGCGCGGCCAGGGGGTGGGCCCGCGCCGGGCAGGCTTGTCGCCTCCTCGCGCACTTTCTGGACTACTTCCAAATTTTGTATTTTTTCAAAAATTCCAAAACGGAGAAAATTTCCTACTGGAAAAGTTTTGGACTCTGCTTTCTTACCGAATCACATGCCTCTTTGTTTTCGGAGTCTGAAACAGGGTGATAAATATCCCTTAGGTATTCTTCCGGAGTTATGGTATTGATAATATTGCTTTCAAAATTTATGGGAGTACCTGATATATAATTCTTGATTCTCTGCCCATTTACCACTCTCGGACAATTACCTTCCGTGTTGTTGATCTTGATAGCACCGGAACGATATACTTCCTCAACAACATAGGGACCTTCCCATTTAGAGAGAAGCTTGGGTGCAAAGAATCTTAAACGAGAGTTATATAGCAAGACATAATCACCTACATTGAACTCACACTTTTGTATCCTCTTATCATGCCACCTCTTAACCTTTTCTTTGAACAACTTGGCATTCTCATATGCCTGAGTTCTCCATTCATCAAGCGAGCTAATATCAAATAACCTCTTCTCACCGGCAAGTTTGAAATCAAAGTTGAGCTCTTTGATTGCCCAATAAGCTTTATGCTCTAGCTCAATAGGTAAATGACATGCTTTACCGTACACCATTTTGTACGAAGACATGCCCATGAGATTCTTATAGGAAGTTATATAAGCCCACAGTGCATCATCGAGCTTCTTAGACCAATTCTTTCTAGACCTGTTGACAGTCTTTTGCAGAATTAGTTTAATCTCTCTATTGCTTAGCTCTACTTGACCACTGGACTGAGGGTGGTAGGGAGACGCAATTATATGGTTGACATCGTACTTAGCAAGTGTTTTACGGAAAGCACCGTGAATGAAATGTGAACCACCGTCGGTAATTAGATATCTAGGGACTCCAAATCTAGGGAAAATAACTTCTTTAAGCATCCTGATAGAAGTGTTGTTATCAACACTACTAGTGGGGATAGCTTCTACCCACTTAGTGACATAATCAACAGTAACTAGGATATGAGTATACCCGTTGGACTTTGGAAAAGGTCCCATATAATCAAAGCCCCAAACATCAAATGGTTCAATGACAAGTGAATAGTTCATAGGCATTTCCTGACGTTTGCTAATATTACCTATTCGTTGACATTCGTCACAAGACAAGGCAAACTTACGGGCATCCTTGAAGAGAGTGGGCCAATAGAAACCTGATTACAATACCTTGTGTGCAGTTATATCTCCCGCATGGTGTCCTCCGTAGGCCTCGGAGTGACACTTCTGTAGGATCTGTCCATGTTCATGTTCAGGTACACAACGTCTAATAACACCATCCACTCCTTCCTTATAAAGGTGAGGATCACCCCAAAAGTAGTGTCTCAAGTCAAAGAAGAATTTCTTCTTTTGCTGGTACGTGAAACTAGGTGGTATGTATTTGGCAACGATATAGTTTGCATAATCAGCATACCACGGGGCACTACGTGAAGCATTGATGACATTCAGTTGATCATCGGGAAAGCTATCATCAATAGGTTGTGGGTCATCAAGGACGTTCTCCAACCTAGACAAGTTATCTGCTAGTGGGTTATCAGCACCCTTCCTGTCAACAACGTGCAAATCAAATTCTTGTAGCAAGAGAACCCATCTGATAAGTATAGGTTTAGCGTCCTTCTTCTCCATGAGGTACTTAATAGTAGCATGATCAGTGTGAATAGTGACATTGGAATCAACTATGTAAAACCTGAACTTTTCACATGCAAACACGACTACTAAAAATTCTTTCTCCGTAGTAGCATAGTTTCTCTGGGCACTATCTAGAGTTTTAGTAGCGTAGTGAATAACATTCAACTTCTTATCGACTCTTTGCCCTAGAACAGCACCAATAGCATAATCACTAACATCACACATGATTTCAAAAGGTAAGTTCCAATCAGGTGGTTGAACAATAGGTGCAGTTATCAAAGCCCTCTTAAGTATTTCGAAGGCTTCCTCACAATCATTGTCAAAAACAAAAGGAATATCCTTTTGCAAGAGATTGGTAAGAGGCCTAGAAATCTTAGAGAAGGCTTTAATGAACCTTCTATAGAAACCAGCATGACCAAGGAAACTTCTTATACCTTTGATATATGTGGGGTGTGGCATTTTCTCGATTGCATCAACCTTAGCTTTATCGACTTCAATACCTCTTTCAGAAATTTTATTTCCTAAGACGATGCCTTCATTAACCATAAAGTGGCACTTCTCCCAATTCAAGACAAGGTTGGTGTCTTTACATATCTGTAAGACTCGATCAAGGTTGCTGAGGCAATCATCAAAAGAAGACCCGTAAACGGAAAAGTCATCCATGAAAACCTCGACAATCTTTTCACAAAAGTCAGAGAATATAGCCATCATACATCTTTAAAAGGTGGCAGGTGCATTACATAAGCCAAAAGGCATACGTCTATAAGCAAAGTTACCGAAAGGGCAGGTGAAAGTAGTTTTCTCCTAATCAGATTGTGCAACTGGTATTTGGGAGAAACCAGAATAACCGTCTAGAAAGCAAAAGTGTGTGTGTTTAGACAGACTTTCTAGCATTTGGTCGATAAAAGGCAAAGGGTAATGATCTTTCCTAGTGGCTTTATTCAATTTCCTAAAATCGATCACCATCCTATAGCCAGTAATAATCCTCTATGGGATCAATTCATCCTTATCTTTAGGGACAACGGTAATGCCTCCCTTCTTAGGGACGCAGTGCATCGGACTTACCCAATCACTATGAGAAACAGGATAGATAATACCCACTTCCAGGAGCTTTAGTATTTATTTTCTTACTACTTCTTTCATATTAGGATTCAATCTCCTTTGATGATCAGCAACTGGTTTGAAATCAGGATCGGTTTTAATCTTGTGCTGGCATAGAGTAGGACTAATGCCCTTAAGATCATCAAGAGTATATCCAATAGCAGCACGGTTCTTCCTCGGAGTTTTTAGCAACTTCTTTTCTTCATGCTCTGAGAGGCTAGCACTAATTATGACAGGATATATCTCTTTTTCATCAAGATAAGCAAACTTAAGAGTATCTGGCAACTGTTTAAGCTCGAACACGGGATCACCCTTTGGTGGGGGTGGATCCCCAAGCAGTTCAACAGGCAAGTTATTCTTAAGGATAGGATATTGTTATAAGACAACTCTATCTATCTCATCCCTTTCATCCATATGCATATTATTTTCATGCTCAAGCAAGTATTTCTCTAAGGGATCAGTAGGAGGCATGGCAATAGAAGCTAAGGTAATAGTTTCATCCTTACTAGGCAACTCCTTTTCATGAGGTTGTCTACCAAACTTGGAAAAATTGAACTCATGTGGCACACCTTCAAAGCCAACAGTGACAGTTTTCTTCTCACAGTCAATATGAGCATTGACGGTATTGAGAAAAGGTCTGCCAAATATGATGGGACAAAAGCTATCTTGTGCAGTAGCAAGAACGAGGAAATCAGCAGGATACTTCATTTTACCACACAAGACTTCAACATCCCTAACAATTCCTATAGGGCAGACAGTATATCCATTGGCAAGCTGAATAGTGACATCAATCGGCTCTATCTCAACAGGTGCAATCTCGTCTTTAATTTCATCATATAAGGATTGAGGTATTGCACTAACACTAGCACCCACGTCACATAAACCATGATAGCAATGATCTCCTATCTTAACAGAAACAACAGGCGTGCCAACAATAGGCCTATGTTTGTCTCTAGCGTGAGGTTTAGCAATTCTAGCAGCATCTTCACAGAAGTGAATATTATGTCCCTCAACATCGTCGGACAGAAGATCTTTGATAATAGCAATACTAGGTTCAACTCTAATTTGCTCAGGGGGTGTAGGTGTTCTAATATAGCCTCTACGTATCACAGTTGAAGCTTTAGAATGATCCTTTATCCTAGCAGGGAAAGGTGGTTTCTCAATGTAAGCACTGGGAACCACATGATCATTATAGGCAATGACTTTCTCTTCAACTGGAGTGGGTTTAACTACATTGACTTCTAAAGGAGGATGATATTTAAACCACTTCTCTTTGGGGAGATCAATATGAGCAACAAAGGATTCACACAGTGAAGCTACTATCTCAGAATCAAGTCCATACTTAGCGCTAAAGTCACAAAAAGTATTTGTCTCAAAAAAAGATTTAACGCAATCAAACGTGAAATTCATACCTGACTCCTTACCTTCTTCAAGCTCCCAATCTTCAGAGTTGCGTTTAATTGTCTCCAATAAATTCCATTTTAAGTCAATATCTCTCTTCGTAAAAGAACTGGTACAAGAAGTGTCGAGCATGGTACGATCATCATGAGAAAGCTGAGCATAGAAGTTCTGAGTGACAATTTCTCTTGAGAGCTCATGATTGGGGCATGAATATAGCATTAATTTAAGCCACCCAAGCTTGAGCGATGCTTTCTCTGTCACGAGGCCAAAAATTATAAATATAATTCCGATCACGATGTACTAAATGCATAGGATAAAACTTTTGATGAAATTCCAATTTCAACCAATTGTAGTCCCATGATCCAGTATCATCACATAGCCTATACCATGTCAACGCCTTATCCTTCAAAGATAAAGGAAAGACCTTCTTCTTGACCTCATCCTCGGGCAAACCTGCAAGCTTAAATAAACCACAAACTTCATCTACATGGATTAGATGCAAGTGTGGATGTGATGTTCCATCTCCTGTAAAAGGATTAAGCCAACAATTTCTCAAGCATACCCGAAGGAAATTCAAAGCAAATATTTTCAGTAGGTGCAGCAGGTTGAGGAGAAACTCTTTGTGCTTTTGTTCGTGGTGAAGATACCCCGAACAAGCCCCTCAAAGGATTAGTATCCATAGTGACAAGTGACAACAAATTTCAGCACACTATATGAATGTTTCCTTAGCAAGTTCCACTTACCAAAGGCGCTTCACTCCCCGGCAACGGCGCCAGAAAAGAGTCTTGATGACCCACAAGTATAGGGTATCAATCGTAGTCCTTTTGATAAGTAAGAGTGTCGAACCCAACGAGGGGCAGAAGGATCTCACAAGTGGTTTTCAGCAAGGTAAAATCTGCAAGCACTGAAATTGTCGGTGAAAAGTGATTGTGTGGTGAGATGATTCATAGCAAGCAACAAGTAACAAAAGTAGCAATGGTGCAGCAAAGTGGCCCAATCCCTTTTGTAGCAAGGGACAAGCCTGGACAAAGTCTTATAGGAGGAAAAACGCTCCCAAGGACACACGGGAATTTCTGTCATGCTAGTTTTGATCATGTTCATATGATTCGCGTTCGTTACTTTGATATTTGATATGTGGGTGGAACGGCACTTGGGTACTTCCCTTACTTGGACAAGCAACCCACTTATGATTAACCCCTCTTGCAAGCATCCGCAACTACGAAAGAAGAATTAAGACAAAGTCTAACCATAGCATTAAACTAGTGGATCCAAATCAGCCCCTTACGAAGCAACACATAAACTAGGGTTTAAGCTTTTGTCACTCTAGCAACCCATCATATACTTACTACTTCCCAATGCTCTCCTCTAGGCCCAAATAATGGTGAAGTGTTATGTAGTCGACGTTCACATAACACCACTAGAGGAAAAACAACATACAACACATCAAAATATCGAACGAATACCAAATTCACATGACTACTATTAGCATGACTTATCCCATGTCCTCAGGAACAAAAGTAACTACTCGCAAAGCATAAACATATTCATGACCAGAGAGGTAATGAGTAGCATCAAGGATCTGAACATAAACTCTTCCACCAAGTAATCCAACTAGCATCAACTACAAAGAGTAATTAACACTACTAGCAACCTTACAAGTACCAATCGGAGTCGCGAGATGGAGATTGGTTACAAGTGATGAACTAGGGCTTGGAGATGAGATGGTGCTGATGAAGATGTTGATGGTGACGAGTACCCTCCGATGAGAGGAGTGTTGGTGATGACGATGGCGACGATTTACCCCTCCGCGAGGGAAGTTTCCCCAGCAGGATCGTCCTGCCGGAGCTCTAGATTGGTTCTGCTCAAGTTCCGCCTCGTGGCGGCGGCGAATCCACGGAAAAGCACCTCCTTTATTTTTTTCTAGACGAAACCCTTCATATAGAGAAGAGGGGGCCAGTGGGCCAGCAGGCTGCCCACAATCCCCCTGGGCGCGGCCAGGGGGTGACCGCGCCAAGCACGCTTGTGGCCACCTGCTGGCGCCCCTCTGGTGCTTCTTCGGCCTAGTATTTTTTATAAATCCGGAAAAAAAATCCTCGTTGATTTTTACAGCGTTTGGAGTTGCGCAGAATAGGCATCTCAACTTTGCTCCTTTTTCAGGCCAGAATTCCAGCTGCCGGCATTCTCCCTCTTCATGTAAACCTTGCAAAATAAGAGAGAAAAGGCATAAGTATTGTACCCTGAAGTGAAATAACAGCCCAAGAAGCGATAAATATCGACATGAAAACATGATGCAAAATGGAAGTATCAATGACCAAGGCATCTTATGGTTCGAGAGACGGATATGCGTCCCCGACTAGGGATGGCAATGGGTACCTATTAGCCATATACCCATTTACCCTTATAAAATCTATGTAAACTCAAAATTATCTCTACAATCTACACTATGCCAATAATTTGTGAACTGAAAGTGTATGCCTATGTGTTATTATTTATGACTATATGATGTTGTTTTATAAGAATGTGTTGTAGTTATAATCTATCTTTGTAAACTATATGATACAATGAAGTTTATAACTATAAGTTGTTTAAATTGATGTTTTGCAAATATGGGTAATTTTACCCGCGGGTACCCGTCTACCCGTCGGGTAACGGGTATGGGAAAAAATTGTACCCGTTGACGGGTATGAGTAAGGGTGATGGGTAATCTGAGACGGGACGGGTAAGGGTATGGGGAGGCTCCACCCGTACCCATACCCTGCGGGTGCCATCCCTATCACCGACCAGGATAGCCTGAGACAGCAAATACTGAGAGAAGCGCATGATTTCGCATATTCTATTCATCCAGGAGGTACGAAGATGTACCAAGATCTAAGAAAGACATTTTGGTGGTCAGGAATGCGAAGGGATATAGCCTATTATGTCGCGTGTTGTGATATATGCAACAAGTTTAAGGCGGAACACCAAAAGCCCGCTAGGTTACTACAACCTTTACTGGTTCCCCAGTGGAAATGGGACGACATATGCATGGACTTGATTGTCAAACTACCCAACTCGATAAGGGGCAATGATGCTATCTGGGTCATTGTGGATATGCTCACTAAAGTAGGCCACTTTATTCCGGTAAAGACCACTTTCAACGCCGACCAACTGGCACAGTTATACATGTCCCAGATAGTAAGCCTCCATGGAGTACCCAAATCGATCACCTCAGATAGAGGCTCTTTATTCACCTCGGCATTCTAGCTACGACTACATCAAGCTTTGGGAACCATGCTGAAACACACCACGACATACCATCCTCAGACCGATGGACAGACAGAAAGAGTGAACCAAATATTGGAGGACATGCTTCGATCATGTGCTCTCACCCATGGACCCAAATGGGAAGACAGCCTACCCTATGCAGAATTTTCTTACAACAATAGCTATCAGACAAGTCTGGAGATGTCACCATTTGGGGCATTATATGGAAGAAAGTGTCGTACCCCTTTGAACTGGTCCCAAACAGGAGATAGTCACATCTTGGGAATAGACTTGATGCTGGAGGCAGAGAAACAGGTCAAAGACATTCAGGAATACCTTCAAGCAGCCAAGTCCCGTCAAAAAAGATATTATGATCCAAAGCACCGGGAAGTGACCTTTGAACCAGGAGAATATGCTTACCTCCGAGTAACCCCCATGAGAGGAGTAAAAAGGTTTCGCACACAGGGAAAGCTCGCACCAAGTTATATCGGTCCCTTTCTAGTGATCGCGACAAGAGGCAGAGTCGCCTATCAGTTAGAATTACCGCCCGAATTGTCAGATGTGCACGATGTCTTTCACATCTCACAACTAAGAAAGTGTATTGCACCGCCAATTAAGCAGGAAGATATGAGTGAACTAGAATTGGCTAAGGATTTGACCTATGAGGAGAAACATGTCAGAATCTTGAATGAGATGGAAAGAACTACCAGGAGTAAGGTGCTCAAGTTTTATAAGGTACTATGGGAACACCATACCGACGAAGAGGCCACCTGGGAAAGAGAAGATTTCTTGAGATCCGCATACCCATACTTGTTCCCTGAGCAACCGAATCTCGAGGACGAGATTCATCCTAAGGCGGGTAGGTTTGTAACACCCTGATTTTTCAAACTTTTTCTTTTCAAAATATTTTGGAGTTTCACTTGCAAATTGGTGGATTTTCAAATTTCTCTCAAGCAAGTTGGATTGTGAGTCCCTGATTTCTTGTCACAAGTGACACAAAACCTTTTGCCTCTTGCCAAAACCTTCCCTAGAATAATTTGCAATATTTAAATCTTTCAAATAATTCTTTTTCTATTTTGGGGAATTATGGTATCACCATGGGTTGTGAAGCAACTTATAGTTTGGATAAGATATTGACCCCAAAACTTTTTCCTCATGTTCTCAGTATCATATGTTTTCAAAATCTTTAAAAACATTTCATTGCCCAATGCAAAATTTTGGCTAGAATAATTATTTATTTTCTGGCCAGAATTGTCACTTTGTGAAGCAACCCTATTTTTCCTATTTTAGAAAATTCCCAATAAATTCCCTTAGCTCCAAGGAATCATATTTAGTTCAAACCCCCCCACAAGTTTTGAGCAGGAAAACTCTGCTGAGTTTCTGTTAAAACTGAATCTTTGTGAAGGAAGTGCTAGCTAGGGATGCACCAATGATCTGAAAATATTTGGACATGTGTGCACTACTAAATGACACTCCCCCACCAACTTTCACTGTTAGCAGGCCTTGCATGTGAGTGCCATGAGCTCATCTGCATTCTGGACCAGAAAATGATTTACAAAGGAACTATATTCATTTGATCTTCAAATCCTTTTAGACTGTGCCGGTTTGTAGTCTTTCCTATGCTGATTAACCCAGACATGCTAGCTTGTCCTAACCCTAACCCATTTGAGCTCTAGATCCTCCCCAAGTTTGCAGGCAGAAGCTGTAGTTGATGCTACACTTCGCAAGAGTGTGTGACTGGTCGAACTAGTGATGGATGGTGACTGGTAAGAGTACGGTCGATGCAATGGACAAGGTCCCCGGGCTTGCGTTGCCTTGTGGCAGCCCTAGCCATGGTGACCATGGTACTAGCATGCCATAGCGCGCGCTCTGTGCAGCCCATGTGGCAGCCAAGCCGCTCGTGCCGTCATTCGCTGCCCCTCCTTGTCTGTAGTGTCGAGGGCGTTCCTGGTAGTCGCGTGGCACCTCTAGAAGGCCCTGGGTCTCCGGAGAAGGTCGCCGCCGCTCCCTTCCAAGCTCCTCCACGTACCAAACAGTCGGCTCCGGCCATTCTGGTCGTCCGCGAGCCCTTGATGGCGTAGGAGGCATCCCATCGACGCTCTGCCCTCCTCCATCACCTTAGGTCGCTCCGCGACGGCCAGCTCACCCCCCGTGCTCCAGTGGCCGAGCTTATCTTCGCCGCTTCGGGAGAGATCTGTTGCGCTCGTCGCCGCCCTATTTAAGGGTCGCCCCGACCGCTTCAAGCTCTCCATCCCCATCCTGCAGCCTCCAATTGGCCCCCCGAAGAGCGAGCCAAGGCCAAGAGGCCCTCTGGCCTCGAATCATCGCCCGAGCTCCGCCGCTTGCAGCCCCACTGTCGCCAGCTCTAACCACCCTCGCCAGAGCCCTCTCCACCACTCCATCGACCTCAGGGATTCCCCCTGGTGCTGGCCCGAGCCAATTGCCACCAGAACCACCGTCTCCGACCACCACCTGAAGCCGCCGTCGCCGGAGAAGAAGGGGACGATGTCGTCCGTCCATCTCTCGTTGCGCTGCGGGTACGTGTGTGTTCGTCGTAGACCAGTCGTTCCATTCCTCCTATTCCCAGGCATCGTCGTCGTCTCTAGCATCGGCGACTGTCGCCGGAGAGCCGCCGCGTCCCTGTCTCCTTCTCCCTCTCTCTATTTAAAAGAGGCCGGCCCCACCTACCAGTGGCTGAGGCCTGCGGCCGAAGCGGTAAGTGGAGGCGCCCCCTCCACTTTACGTCTTCGATGTGGCCTCTGTCAGGTTCTTTTCCTTTTTATTTATTTTCAGATTTGACCATCAACTTTGACCATTTGTATCTTTTTATTCTTAAGTCCAAATCACTTGATTCTTTTTGCATTGAGTTGGTACTGATCCCCTCTATTTTCTGCTAAAGTTTGGTATTTTTCTTACACTCAAAGAATTTTTGATTAATAAAAAGGTGTTATATGACTTTTTCCTTTCTTTTGCTATTTCAAATATATTTCAAAAGGGAACTTTGAAGACCAGGAGTGTTTGAACAACCCCACTGATCAAGGCAAGCCATTATATCCATGTGGTGTAGTATTGCATAAGAATAGCATATTTTCATGCATTATGTTCACTTACTTTGCTATAAAATAAATGCCTAATAAATTATCAAAAAAGAATATGTGCTTACTGTTATAAATCACTATGTTTACAATAAATTAGTGGTTGATCTTGAGTCACATGTTCAGGCATAACCGTACAACCACATCTTGCCGATATGGGACGGACGTGACTTGAGCTGATCATGTGATCTTTCACCCGTACCTCCAAAAAGGGAGGGTCATGCACGTGTGCTACCTTGGCCCGGTAGGAGGTGATAACCCTGTGAGCCCAGTTGAGTTGAGTTGGGTACATCCCTAGTTGGGACAGTTCAGTTTGGCCATGACGGTGGCAGGTGTCTTGAGGACACAGGGCCACCCAGGGCAAGACTTCGGGGGAGAGTGATTGCCGGTGGTACGATGAGAGAGTCACGGGTCAGGCAAGTCCCATTGGAGTAATGTTGGTCCACCCGAATGCGAGTACATTCCAAGTACTCACTTGGCGTATCATGCCAGATGTAGGAGAAGCCGAGGACGGAGGTCCTGATGGTCCGTACTACGAAGTGTCCACAAGAGTGCCCCTGTGTATGGAGTTGCCGCTATGTTCCGCTACGTCGTAGAAGTACATAGTAGTCTCGAGGCCCCACTATGTTTCATAAATAATGTAGATAATGTTGCAGCACCAAGGGTGCCTTTGGCCTCGCCATCTTTGTAATATATGTACTTGTAACCTTATGCTATCAATAAAGTCAGCTCAGTTCTGTTCCAAGTTGTTGAGTGTTTCCAAAAGACATGATCTCTGGCTTGAAAACACTGGTAACCTGGTTCAATCGGGGTGCCATAGGTAGTCCATCCCTTCGAAGGTAGGACAGCTCGCAGTGACCTTGATCATACGTGCGGTCGACATAACTAAAACTCAAGGTGGTTAAACCAAAATCACACAGAACAAGGGAGTACCTTGCTCTGATACCAATTGAAAGTATGTTATATTGACAAGAGGGGGTGAATAGGCGATTTTTATGAATTCATCTCTAAGAAAATTCTTTGTGAGGAAATTCCTCAGTCACGAACTGCATGCAGCGGATTAAGTACTCAGGAAAGTGGGCAAAACAGCAATAGCATAGTCTTTAGAGTAAAATGAAACATTTGGTTTGCAAAAGTAGCATGTTCAGGATATGTGGGTGAGGAAAAAGTGAAGTGGAGAATTTAGGGTGAGCAAATTGCGAAAGTCTTCAGTCAAATTCTTTAAACGGTAATGATCAATTTCATCAACATACAACTGAGGAAATGAAAGGGTTGAGGAACTGAACTAGGTACTCGATGAAGACAGTGGTTTGATGACCTAGATCCAACTGTTGTGACAGTCGTACGTCTGGTTTGGAGCGGCTTGGTGTTTAAACCAGAGGACACACAACCCCAGGACACAAAGTCCTTACCGTATTCTCTTGAGCTAAGGACACACAATATTTGCCCAACACTCATGGTAAGTCTTTAGGGCATACTTCCAGACCCTCACAAACTCGGTCACCCGACGATCCACAGTTGACTCCTAGATGCTCTAGACCATGACGCCTAACCGTCTGGAGGATGTATAGTCCTCAGAGGTAACAACCATTGATTCCGCACAGGAACAATCTCTTTAGTGATTCTCAATCACTTTGGGGTTTTGGGGTTTTGGTTTGGGTGTTTGGGGTTTTTCCTCACTGATGATTTTCTCACAAAGTCTTCTAGGAATGGGTTGCTCTCAAATGACAAGTGTTAGTTTCTCTTGCGGAGCAGCCAACCAGCTAGTGGTTATGGGGGCGGCTATTTATAGCCTCGGAGCAATCCAACATGATTTGACATAAATACCCCAATGATATGACCGTTATGTGGATAAGGTTGGGGACAGCTGGCGCGCGGCGCAGCAACGGTCAGAACGTTTCAACTATGAAAGTCCTCATGTCACTCATGTTTCTCACGGGTAGTAAATTCGCACTGGCAAAAACCTAACTCCTCGGATAGAGAAAATTCCTCAGAGACCAGAAGATCTTCGTCTCTGTCACTAAAGAATTTGACTAAAGTGTAAAAGATTTCCAAAGGATTCACTCGAAGGATTTGTATGTGTAAGCTTTGAGATGTCATCACTTGGAAACTTTTCCTTAGTTTTACTTCGACTCCATTTAACAGTATTGTGGTCACTACTAGAATTTATAATTTTGCCGTCTGCCATGGCTGACGGCAAAGGGGGGAACAACCGAAGGCAAAGGATTTCCCGTCGGTCAGCAGACGGAAAAGTAGACGGCAAAAAAAATCCGGTGAAGAGGTTCTTTGCCGTCTGCTTTTTTAAAGCGGACAACAAAGAATCTTTGCCATGAGGGGGCAGACGGCAAATTAAATGGGACGGCAGATACACCAACGGTCCCATTAAGTGTTAACGCAGGCCTCCTCTCTTTGTCGTCTGCCCTCCCCCCCCCCTTTTCCATGAGGGGGCTGACGGCAAGGGGGGAACTAAGCCCCTCTCTCTCCCCTCTTTTTCGTCTGCCATCCCCCCTTTGCCATGTCGGCGCACAGGATAAAGGGGGGAACAAAGCCCCTCTCTCTCCCCTCTTTGTCGTCTGCCCTTCCCCCCTTTGCCATGTGGGGGCATACGGCAAAGGGGGGAACCAAGCCCCTCTCTCTCCCCTCTTTGTCGTCTGCCATCCCCCCCTTTGCCATGTGGGGGCAGACGGCAAAGCGGGAACCAGCCCCTTTTTATTTTATTTATTATTATATCCAGCATTTTTCACAATAATCAGGATACATATATATATTTGACAAAAATAAATTAGTTTCCGTACTCATAACCATATTAAAATAACTTTCATCCATAGTACATACATATTATGCAAGTTCCATCCGTACCAAACCATATATTACACCAGTTTCATCCACATGCATACAAAGTTTCATATATATCCATATACTACAATAGTTTCAATACAAGCTTCTGTGAATCCATGGTACAAGAAATCATCTTCAAGCATTCCATCAATATAATCCAAGCTTCCCGTGAAGTGAATGTAATCTGCAAAATGACAAATAAGAAAGTTAGAAGAATAATACTAGATGAAGAAGTATATAGGTTATTTCGGAGAGAAATTAGCTAAGTACAGGCCATTTAATAGCTAAGTTAGGTGGAATAGGTCATCTTGGAGCTACATAGGCTTATTATGTCATTTAGGAGAGAACTTAGCTAAGTATAGGTCATTCTAGAGCTAACTTGGATAAAATATGTCATTTTGTAGCCAACTATGATTTTAATCCATTTTGACCTTATTATGTCATTTTGGAGCTAAATTAGTCATTTTAATGAGCTAACCAAGGTTCTTATGATGTTTTTACCTAACTATGCTAATTATGCCATTTTGGAGGATAATTAGCTAAGTATGTCTTTGTTGGGGAAAATAACCTACGTAGAAGAAGAAAGAGAAGAAGCAAGAAGAGAAGAAGAAGGACAATAAAAAGAAGAAGAAGAAGAAGGAGGAGGAGGAGAAGGAGGAGGATATGGAGAACGAAGAGGAGAAGAAGAAGAAAAGAAGAAGGACAAAAAGAAGGAGAAGGAGCTTCTCTCCTCCTTCTCCTTCTCCTTCTTCTTCCTCCTTCTCCTTCTTCTTCTCTTCTTCTTCTTCCTTCTTTTCATTTTTCCTCTTTCTTCTCCTCTTGTCCCCTTCTTTAGGCTAAATTAGATAAGAATGCCTTTTTGGAGCTAATTATGTCATTTCGAGGATAATTAGCTAAGTATAGGTCATGTTTTATTAAATAGACCATTTTGGAGCTAACTAAGCTAATTATGTCATTTAGGTGGAAGCCTAGCTAACTATAGGTCATTTCGGATCTACTTTGGTAAAATATGTCATTCCGGAGCAAACTATGCTTATTAAGCCATTTTGGATCTAGCTAAGCTAATTATAGCCATTTAATACCTAAGTTAGGGGGAATAGCTCATCTTGCACCTACGTAAGCCTTATTATCTCATTTAGGAGAGAACTTAGCGAACTATAGGTCATTTTTTATTAAATAAGTCATTTTGGAGCTAACTAAGCTAATTATGTCATTTAGGTGGAAGCCTAGCTAACTATAGGTTGTTTCGGAGCTCATTTCTGTTAAATATGTCATTTTGGAGCTAACTATGCTTATTAAGCCATATTGGAGCTAAATTGGCTAATTATATCATTTAGGTGGAAGCCAAGCTAAGTATATAATATTCTCGAGCTAACCAACGTTCTTATGCCATTTTGATCTTATTATTTCATTTTTTAGCTAACTTGGTCATTTTAATGAGCTAACCAAGGTTCTTATGATGTTTTCACCTAACTAAGCTAATTATGTCATTTTGTAGGATAATTAGCCAATTTAGTCTTTGTTGGATGAGTCTAAGCTACGTAGAAGAAGAGAAAGAGAAGAAGCAAGAAGAGAACAAGAAGTAAAAGAAGAAGAAGAAGAAGGAGGAGGAGGAGGAGGAGAAGGAGAAGAAGAAGAAAAGAAGAAGGAGAAGGAGAAGGAGGAAGAAGGAGGAAGAAGAAGGAGAAGGAGGAGCTCCTTCTCCTTCTTCTCCTCCTTCTTGTCCTTCTTCTTGTCCTTCTTCTCTTCTTCTTCTTCTCTTCTTCATCTTCTTCCTTCTTTTCATTTTTTTTCTTTCTTCTCCTCTTGTCCCCTTCTTCGGGCTAAATTAGCTAAGAATGCCTTTTTGGAGCCAATTATGTCATTTCGAGGATAATTAGCTAAGTACAAGTCATGTTTTATTAAATAGACCATTTTGGAGCTAACTAAGCTAATTATGTCATTTAGGTGGAAGCCAAGCTAACTATAGGTCATTTCGGATCTACTTGGGTAAAATATGTCATTCCGGAGCAAACAATGCTTATTAAGCCATTTTGGATCTAGCTAAGCTAATTATAGGCCATTTAATACCTAAGTTAGGGGGAATAGGTCATCTTGCAGCTACGTAAGCCTTATTATGTCATTTAGGATAGAACTTAGCTAACTATAGGTCATTTTTTAGTAAATAGATCATTTTGGAGCTAACTAAGCTAATTATTTCATTTAGGTGGAAGCCTAGCTAACGATAGGTCATTTCGGAGCTCACTTGGGTTAAATATGTCATTTTGGAGCTAACTATGCTTATTAAGCCATATTGGAGCTAAATTGGCTAATTATATCATTTAGGTGGAAGACAAGCTAAGTATATAATATTCATGAGCTAACCAAGGTTCTTGTGCCATTTTGAGCTTATTATTTCATTTTTTAACTAAATTGGTCATTTTAATGAGCTAACCAAGGTTCTTATGATGTTTTCACCTACCTAAGCTAATTATGTCATTTTGAAGGATAATTAGCCAATTTAGTCTTTGTTGGATGAGTCTAAGCTACGTAGAAGAAGAGGAAGAGAAGAAGCAAAAAGAGAAGAAGAAGTTAAAGAAGGAGGAGGAGGAGGAGGAGGAGAAGGAGAAGGAAGAGGAGAAGAAGAAGAAAAGAAGAAGGAGAAGGATAAGGAGGAAGAAGGAGGAAGAAGAAGGAGAAGGAGGAGCTCCTTCTCCTTCTTCAACTCCTTCTTCTCCTCCTTCTTGTCCTTCTTCTTCTCTTCTTCTTCTTCTCTTCTTCTTCTTCTTCCTTCTTTTCATTTTTCCTCTTTCTTCTCCTCTTGTCCCCTTCTTCGGGCTAAATTAGCTAAGAATGCCTTTTTGGAGCTCATTATGTTATTTCGAGGATAATTAGCTAAGTATAGGCACTGTTTTATTAAATAGACTATTTTCGAGCTAAATAAGCTAATTATGTCATTTAGGTGGAAGCCTAGCTAACTATAGGTCATTCGGAGCTACTTGGGTAAAATATGTCATTCCGGAGCAAACTATGCTTATTAAGCCATTTTGGATCTAGCAAAGCTAATTATAGGCCTATTAATACCTAAGTTAGGGGAATAGGTCATGTGGCAGCTACGTAAACTTTATTATGTCATTTAGGAGAGAACTAGCTAACTATAGGTCATTTTTTATTAAATAGGTCATTTTGGAGCTAACTAGGCTAATTATGTCATTTAGGTGGAAG
The DNA here is from genome assembly GCF_904849725.1 of Hordeum vulgare subsp. vulgare. Taxonomy (NCBI): domain Eukaryota; kingdom Viridiplantae; phylum Streptophyta; class Magnoliopsida; order Poales; family Poaceae; genus Hordeum; species Hordeum vulgare. The sequence continues at coordinate 260,598,635 of NC_058519.1, read as the reverse complement.
CCTAGCTAACGATAGGTCGTTTCGGAGCTCAATTGGGTTAAATATGTAATTTTGGAGCTAACTATGCTTATTAAGCCATATTGGAGCTAAATTGGCTAATTATATCATTTAGGTGGAAGACAAGCTAAGTATATAATATTCATGAGCTAACCAAGGTTCTTATGCCATTTTGAGCTTATAATTTCATTTTTTAGCTAAATTGGTCATTTTAATGAGCTAACCAAGGTTCTTATGATCTTTTCACCTAACTAAGCTAATTATGTCATTTTATAGGATAATTAGCCAATTTAGTCTTTGTTGGATGAGTCTAAGCTACGTAGAAGAAGAAAAGAGAAGAAGCAAGAAGAGAAGAAGAAGTAAAAGAAGAAGGAGGAGGAGGAGAAGGAGAAGGAAGAGGAGAAGAAGAAGAAAAGAAGAAGGAGAATGAGAAGGAGGAAGAAGGAGGAAGAAGAAGGAGAAGGAGGAGGTCATTCTCCTTCTTCTCCTCCTTCTTCTTGTCCTTCTTCTTCTCTTCTTCTTCTTGCTTCTTTTCACTTTTCCTCTTTCTTCTCCTCTTGTCCCCTTCTTTGGGCTAAATTATCTAAGACTGCCTTTTTGGAGCTAATTATGTAATTTCGAGGATAATTAGCTAAGTATAGGTCATGTTTTATTAAATAGACCATTTTGGAGCTAACTAAGCTAATTATGTCATTTAGGTGGAAGCCTAGCTAACTATAGGTCCTTCCGGAGCTACTTGGGTAAAATATGTCATTCTGGAGCAAACTATGCTTATTAAGCAATTTTGGATCTAGCTAAGCTAATTATAGGCCATTTAATACCTAAGTTATGGGGGATAGGTCATCTTGCAGCTACGTAAGCCTTATTATGTCATTTAGGAGAGAACTTAGCTAACTATAGGTCATTTTTTATTAAATATGTCATTTTGGAGCTAACTAAGCTAATTCTGTCATTTAGGTGGAAGCCTAGTTAACTATAGGTCCTATTGGAGCTCACTTGGGTTAAATATGTCATTTGGGAGCTAACTATGCTTATTAAGCCATATTGGAGCTAAATTGGATAATTATATTATTTAGGTGGAAGCCAAGCTAAGTATATAATATTCATGAGTTAACCAAGGTTCTTATGCCATTTTAATGAGCTAACCAAGGTTCTTATGATGTTTTCACCTAGCTAAGCTAATTATGTCATTTTGTAGGATAATTAGCCAATTTAGTCTTTGTTGGATGAGTCTAAGCTACGTAGAAGAAGAGAAAGAGAAGAAGAAGTAAAAGAAGAAGGAGGAGGAGGAGGAGGAGGAGGAGGAGGAGAAGGAAAAGGAGAAGAAGAAGAAAATAAAAAGGAGAAGGAGAAGGAGGAAGAAGGAGGAAGAAGAAGGAGAAGGAGGAGCTCCTTCTCCTTCTTCTCCTCCTTCTTTTCCTTCTTTTTGTCCTTCTTCTTCTCTTCTTCTTCTTTTCTTCTTCTTCTTCTTCCTTCTTATCATTTTTCCTCTTTCTTCTCCTCTTGTCCCCTTCTTCGGGCTAAATTAGCTAAGAATGCCTTTTTGGAGCTAATTATGTCATTTCGAGGATAATTAGCTAAGTATAGGTCATGTTTTATTAAATAGACCATTTTGGAGCTAACTAAGCTAATTATGTCATTTAGGTGGAAGCCAAGCTAACTATAGGTCATTTCGGAGCAACTTGGGTAATATATGTCATTCCGGAGCAAACTATGCTTATTAAGCCATTTTGGATCTAGCTAAGCTAATTATAGGCCATTTAAGACCTAAGTTAGGGGGAATAGGTCATCTTGCAGCTACGTAAGCCTTATTATGTCATTTAGGAGAGAACTTAGCTAGGTCATTTTTTATTAAATAGGTCATTTTGGAGCTAACTAAGCTAATTATGTCATTTAGGTGGAAGCCTAGCTAACTATAGGTCGATTCGGAGCTCATTTGTGTTAAATATGTCATTTTGGAGCTAACTATGCTTATTAAGCCATATTGGAGCTAAATTGGCTAATTATATTATTTAGGTGGAAGCCAAGCTAAGTATATAATTTTCATGAGCTAACCAAGGTTCTTATGCCATTTTGAGCTTATTATTTCATTTTTTAGCTGAATTGGTCATTTTAATTTGCTAACCAAGGTTCTTATGACGTTTTCACCTACCTAAGCTAATTATGTCATTTTGTAGGATAATTAGCCAATTTAGTCTTTGTTGGATGAGTCTAAACTACGTAGATGAAGAGAAAGAGAAGAAGCAAGAAGACAAGAGGAAGTAAAAGAAGAAGGAGGAGGAGGAGGAGAAGGAGAAGGAGATGGAAGAGGAGAAGAAAAAAAGAAGAAGGAGATGTATAAGGAGGAAGAAGGAGGAAGAAGAAGGAGATGGAGGAGCTCCTTCTCCTTCTTCTCCTCCTTCTTCTCCTTCTTCTTGTCCTTCTTCTTCTCTTCTTCTTCTTCTTCCTTCTTTTCATTTTTCCTCTTTCTTCTCCTCTTGTCCCCTTCTTCGGGCTAAATTAGCTAAGAATGCCTTTTTGGAGCTAATTATGTCATTTCGAGAATAATTAGCTAAGTATAGGTCATGTTTTATTAAATAGACTATTTTGGAGCTAACTAAGCTAATTATGTCATTTAGGTGGAAGCCTAGCTAACTATAGGTCATTTCGGAGCTACTTGGGTAAAATATGTCATTCCGGAGCAAACTATGTTTATTAAGCCATTTTGGATCTAGCTAAGCTAATTATAGGCCTATTAATACCTAAGTTAGGGGGAATAGGCCAGCTTGCAGCTACGTAAGCCTTATTATGTCATTTAGGAGAGAGCTTAGCTAACTATAGGTCATTTTTTGTTAAATAGGTCATTTTGGAGCTAACTAAGCTAATTATGCCATTTAGGTGGAAGCCTAGCTAACGATAGGTCATTTCGGAGCTCACTTGGGTTAAATATGTCATTTTGGAGCTAACTATGCTTATTAAGCCATATTGGAGCTAAATTGGCTAATTATATCATTTAGGTGGAAGCCAAGCTAAGTATATAATATTCATAAGCTAACCAAGGTTCTTATGCCATTTTGAGCTATTATTTCATTTTTAGCTAAATTGGTCATTTTAATGAGCTAACCAAGGTTCTTATGATGTTTTCACCTAACTAAGCTAATTATGTCATTTTGTAGGATAATTAGCCAATTTAGTCTTTGTTGGATGAGTCTAAGCTACGTAGAAGAAGATAAAGTGAAGAAGCAAGAAGAGAAGAAGAAGTAAAAGAAGAAGAAGGAGGAGGAGGAGGAGGAGGAGGAGAAGGAGAAGGAAGACGAGAAGAAGAAGAAAAGAAGAAGGAGAAGGAGGAAGAAGAAGCAGAAGGAGGAGCTCCTTCTCCTTCTTCTCCTCCTTCTTCTCCTTCTTCTTGTCCTTCTTCTTCTCTTCTTCTTCTTCTCTTCTTCTTCTCTTCTTCTTCTTCTTCCTTCCTTTCATTTTTCCTCTTTCTTCTCCTCTTGTCCCCTTCTTCGGGCTAAATTAGCTAAGACTGCCTTTTTGGAGCTAATTATGTCATTTCGAGGATAATTAGCTAAGTATAGGTCATCTTTTATTAAATAGACCATTTTCGAGCTAACTAAGCTAATTATGTCATTTAGGTGGAAGCCTAGCTAACTATAGGTCATTCCTAAGCTACTTGGTTAAAATATGTCATTCCGGAGCAAACTATGCTTATTAAGCAATTTTGGATCTAGCTAATCTAATTATAGGCCATTTAATACCTAACTTAGGGGGAATAGGTCATCTTGGAGATACGTAAGCCTTATTATGTCATTTAGGAGAGAACTTAGCTAACTATAGGTTATTCTTTATTAAATAGGTCATTTTGGAGCTAACTAAGCTAATTATATCATTTAGGTGGAAGCCTAGCTAACTATAGGTCGTTTCGGAGCTCACTTGGGTTAAATATGTCATTTGGGAGCTAACTATGCTTATTAAGCCATATTGGAGCTAAATTGGCTAATTATATCATTTAGGTGGAAGCCAAGCTAAGTATATAATATTCATGAGCTAACCAAGGTTCTTATGCTATTTTGAGCTTATTATTTCTTTTTTTAGCTAACTTGGTCATTTTAATGAGCTACCAAGGTTCTTATGATGTTTTCACCTAACTAAGCTAATTATGTCATTTTGTAGGATAATTAGCCAATTTAGTCTTTGTTGGATGAGTCTAAGCTACGTAGAAGAAGAGAAAGATAAGAAGCAAGAAGAGAAGAAGAAGTAAAAGAAGAAGGAGGAGGAGGAGGAGGAGGAGAAGGAGAAGGAAGAGGAGAAGAAGAAGAAGAAAAAGAACGAGAATGAGAAGGAGGAAGAAGAAGGAGAAGGAGGAGCTCCTTCTCCTTCTTCTCCTCCTTCTTCTCCTTCTTCTTGTCCTTCTTCTTCTCTTCTTCTTCTTCTTCCTTCTTTTCATTTTTCCTCTTTCTTCTCCTCTTGTCCCCTTCTTCGGGCTAAATTAGCTAAGAATGCCTTTTTGGAGCTAATTATGTCATTTCGAGGATAATTAGGTGAGTATAGGCATTGTTTTATTAAATAGACTATTTTGGAGCTAAATAAGCTAATTATGTCATTTAGGTGGAAGCCTAGCTAACTATAGGTCATTTCGGAGCTACTTGGGTAAAATATGCCATTCCGGAGCAAATTATGCTTATGAAGCAATTTTGGATCTAGCTAAGCTAATTATAGGCCATTTAATACCTAAGTTAGGGGGAATAGGTCATCTTGCAGCTACCTAAGCCTTATTATCTCATTTAGGAGAAAACTTAGCTAACTATAGGTTATTCTTTATTAAATAGGTCATTTTGGAGCTAACTAATCTAATTATGTCATTTAGGTGGAAGCCTAGCTAACTATAGGTCGTTTCGGAGCTCACTTGGGTTAAATATGTCATTTGGGAGCTAACTATGCTTATTAAGCCATATTGGAGCTAAATTGGCTAATTATATCATTTAGGTGGAAGCCAAGCTAAGTATATAATATTCATGAGCTAACCAAGGTTCTTATGCCATTTTGAGCTTACTATTTCATTTTTTAGCTAACTTGGTCATTTTAATGAGCTAACAAAGGTTCTTATGATGTTTTCACCTAACTAAGCTAATTATGTCATTTTGCAGGATAATTAGCCAATTTAGTCTTTGTTGGATGAGTCTAAGCTACGTAGAAGAATAAAAAGAGAAGAAGCAAGAAGAGAAGAAGAAGTAAAAGAAGGAGGAGGAGGAGGAGGAGGCGAAAAAGGAGAAGGAAGAGGAGGAGGAGGAGAAGGAGAAGGAAGAGGAGAAGAAGAAGAAAAGAAGAAGGAGTATGAGAAGGAGGAAGAAGAAGGAGAAGGAGGAGCTCCTTCTCCTTCTTCTCCTCCTTCTTCTCCTCCTTCTTCTCCTTCTTCTTGTCCTTCTTCTTCTCTTCTTCTTCTTCTTCCTTCTTTTCATTTTTCCTCTTTCTTCTCCTCTTGTCCCCTTCTTCGGGCTAAATTAGCTAAGAATGCCTTTTTGGAGCTAATTATGTCATTTCGTGGATAATTAGCTAAGTATAGGTCATGTTTTATTAAATAGACCATTTTGGAGCTAACTAAGCTAATTATGTCATTTAGATGGAAGCCTAGATAACTATAGGTCATTTCGGAGCTAACTTGGGTAAAATATGTCATTCCGGAGCAAACTATGCTTATTAAGCCATTTTGGATCTAGCTAAGCTAATTATAGGCCATTTAATACCTAAGTTAGAGGGAATAGGTCATCTTCGAGCTACCTAAGCCTTATTATGTCATTTAGGAGAGAACTTAGCTAAGTATATGTATTTTTAATTAAAACACTAGAAATAACATACCATTATCGTCATCACGACGGTGAAGCACGGTGTTTTGGGTTGTTTCACCTGGAGAAGGCTGCCTTTAAGAAGGCTCCACAGTAGAAGGGTCGTGCGATGCGTTTCGGGAGATATTCTGCACCAAACATCGTTTGCAATGTGTCGTTAGCATGAGGACACTCTTAAAATCACTTCACTGAAATGAAACTCACCGTCCCCGCCATGTTAATGACTTGCATCGGCAAAGGGACTTGGCCGGTCTTCTCGCACATAGACTGTACATTTGGTTTCGACAAGTCAAACTTTTTATTTATTAATGAAACGGACATTAAAATGCAAGATTTGAAATAACATGAAGAAGAAACTTACCACGAAGAGCTCATATATGGCCCTGTTAGACGCATCATTCCGTGCCATCTCCGCCTCCACCAATGCAGTTGTCCTCTCCTCCAGCTCCCTCATCTCCTTATCCTTCTCCGCCATAGCCGCCGGCATTGCCTCTCTCTCTTTCAGAATAGCAGCCTGCAACACAACTCATTGTTAGCACTGTAATCATATTGGTTCCAACGCACAACATAATGCGGAAAGATAGTTGAGTCCATTAAACTAACCTCGACGGCGAGCTCGACTAGCCGTGGACGAGCTGCTATCTCCGGACAGGAGCTCGTTTGGCGTGCCCTTATCTGCCGGAGAGTGCTAGGACAACGTATAAGGCCGTCTCCAATGGCGATCGAGCCATGGGGCCTCCCGTTGCGAGCTATCATCACCAGCTCTGGATCAATAGGCCCCTCGCTCGGGTTAAAGTCCTCCCCTTTCCTCGCCTTCCTGTGATCTCTGTACTTCACGAGCTTATGGTGAGAGGAGATGTTGGTGAAGTTTTCTGGATGCTCGAGGTCAGACTCAGAGAATGCCTTGACCTTCTTGTACGAGGCAGTATGGGCCATCGCATACAGGTCGTACATCTGTGGCACCTCCGTCTTATTGTGACGCGCCTAAAAGAGAGAGAGGAAAATTGTATTAGTAAAGGGCTCAAGATAGCATTAAGAATGAATTGCATGAGGCATGAAGCAAACCACATACCCAGTTCTTGCCAAATTGGATTAAGTTGACGCTCCCTTGATGGTGTGGCACACCAACCATTTTGCCATGCCTCTCCTTGGCATTGTTGTGGCTGGCCTCCCACGTTTCGGAGCACCACTGATCCACCAAGGCCTCCCAAAAATCCATCTTATCCACACACCATCTCGGGGTCACCTAAGTTAATAAAGAGAAATTTGAGTGCGTAAGAACCAAATCAAGGAAACTAACTACAAAGCCTTAATAATATGTAATTACCTTCATGTAATGCTCCTTCTCCATCTTAGAATCACGGCACTTCGCCTTGTCCTTCCTAATACGCCGCGTGGCATAGTAGTCTCGAACAGCCTGCACCCGAGCCTCGTGCCGAAAGTTTTGAAGTAGGCGGGGACATTCGGTTTCGATAACCTTTGTCGCGTCCTCCTCGTATCCCTCCTCACACGTGTAGTAGGCCTGCAAACGAGACAACACCGATTAGTACAATAACTATCTATGTTTGATTTATAATTGTGTGAAGGAGAAATTACCCAGAACTGTCGGATCACCATGTCAGCCCTCGTGTAGCACAAAACACCATCGATCTCCACCTCCGGCGGGGCCGGGGCACCCAAGTAGTGCTCCCAGGTCATTCCTACCTCTCGCTCCCGACCGGGCAACGTAACAAACCCTGGGAAGTTTTTACGGCAAAGCACACCAAGGACGCTGTTGGGCTTGCGGACACCCTTGGCAACAATCCAACCCCTACGGTATGACAAATTAAAGCCAAAACATTAGATATTCGAGAAAACGTGAAGGCCAAAGGTTAAATAAGAGTAAATTAACTTACTTGTCCCCATTTGGCATAATCGACCACCTCTGCTCGGAGGTCGCCGGCACGAGCGAGAGCCCCGAACTACCACGCTGGTAGATGGTAGCCCCCTCACCCAGCTCCTCGTCGCTACCAGCATGGCCACTTGGCTCAGCCCAGGTATCCCACTGGGTCTCTGGGGACGTACCCTCGTCCCTGCTTTGCTCCGGAGTCGCCTGGAACGAAGCCTCTGGGACACGAGTCTCGTGGGTCGAAGGCTCATCGACCTGAGGCTCGTCGACCCAAGGCTCGTGAACCGGAGACCGTGTAGCCTCCACCTTAGACGAATCCACCCTAGAAGTCCTATGCTCAAGTGAATCAGCTTGGGGTGGTAGCGGAGACCGTGTAGCCTCCACCTCAAAAGGCGTGGCAGCCACCGCCCTACCTCTCCCGCGGCCACGTGTACCTTTAGTACAACATAAATACCAACATGAGTAATAAAATGTATATAAATACCAATATGCATACAACATGAGTACAACATAAATACCAACATGAATACAACGTGTACCTTTAGTACCTCTCGGCTTCGCGGGGGGTCGACCTCCTCTCACGGGGGGCGCTCCTTGCATAGTAGAGAGCAACACTCTCCGAAGAGGCGAGGTAGGAATGGAAGTACCCATCCCATCACCCGCCGATGAAGAAGGAGCCACGGAGTGCTTTCGACCATTTCCCACCATCTTTCAACACCTGCCATGACAAAGAGTAAATGAAATTAGTACAACATAAATACCAACATGAGTAATAAAATGTATATAATTTAAGTGTATCATCGTCATAAATACCAACATGACTAATAAAAATTGAATACCTAAAATGAACTCAAAATTTATATATAGTATAATAGTTGAATACCTGACATGAACTAATAACAATCGTGCTCGTCTATATATGCTTCGAGGTCAATAAATGCATCATGATCATCACTATCATCAATAAATGCATCATCATCATCACTATCAGGAAGAACATGTGGAAGGCCACCATTATGTAATCGGTCAAGAAGTGACAGGTCATCCGCAGCAGTTACCTCTTCTTCTTCCAGCTCTTCCTGTTTGGGCTCAGGGGTTAAGACGGATTCACTCTCGCTGTCTACTTCAATGTTCTGGGGTGAAGTAGAGCAGTTCTTGAAACGTTTCTTGGACATACGTGTTTCTTGGAAGAATTCTCCTTCATATGTGTCTAGGTTAATGTGAGGTTCGTAATACTCTTCATTGAGGGTAGGTGGTCTAAAATGTGGTGGCACTTCATAAACGACATCCCAACCTTTGAGATTTGGATCAGTTTGGCAGGCCCACGGTAGACAGAAAACTTGTGTCGCCTGTTGAGCCGTAATATAGACATCGGGAACATCTAAGTGGATGTTTTGGTTGATTTCGACTAGTCCTATATGTTCATGAGTCCTTCTAGTCTCCCTCGGCTCAAACCAATAACATTTGAAGACTATGACGGTCGGTGGGTTTTCACCATAGAATAGAAGTTCATAAATTGCTTCAACTCTTCCATAATACTCGGTGCCTCTTTCGCCGATAGCAGAGATAGAACAATTTGTAGTCTTCAGGTCAGGCATAGATAGCTCTTTGCCAAAGGTACGAAAGTGATACCCGTTGATGTTGTATTTATCAAATGAACGGACCTTATAGTCAAAACCATTAGCGACTTGTCTCAACTCGGCGTCCATAGACTCTGCATCAGCCTACAAGTTTAATACGAAAGAATGGATGCATTAGCCGCAAATTAGACCAAGAAATCAAATGGGCCCTTAATGGTAATTAATTACCCTTTGTTTGAACCAAGAGATGAAACCGGGATAGCCGCCTCCATGCTTTGCGAGAAGCTCATACTCTTTGACGGAATCCTTTTCGATGACCGCTCCATCTGAGAATTCGGTGACGTAGCGACTATATCAAATATCCGGGAATAAGAGTAGTTCAAAGCAATTAGAAGTTGCGGAACAATAATTTACCGAGAACTTACTCGATCTACGGCCGCACTTCTGTTAGGTTGGTTTAGATATACAATGAAATGGTCTGCCATTCTTCGACATCCAACGATTTCCCTTTCGAAGCACCGGATGGTGCGAGCTTACCTTTGAATAGTTTGAGGTTGGATCGAACTTTTTTTGGATCGCCATCGTTGTACCGAGGCTTCGGTTTATGCAAATGATGATTTTTGGCTTTGTAGTGTGTTGTCACGAAGTTTGCCGCCTCCTCAGTAATGAATGCCTCGGCCATCGATGCTTCAATTCTACGTTTATTTTTACACTTAGCTCGAAGCATCTTCTGCATCCTCTCAGTTGAGTAGCACCATCGATTTTGAACGCCCCCCCTCCCATTCTTGCCTCGGTCGGGAGATGCAAAATCAAATGTTGCATTGGATTAAAGAAGCCTGGTGGAAAGATCTTTTCTAATTTGCAGATCAACTCCGCCGCCAACTCTTCCATTTCATCTAGCACGCCAGGCGATAGTTCTTTCGCACAAAGAGAACGGAGGAAATAGCTCAGCTCTGCCAGTACTAGCCATTCATCCTCAGGGATAAAGCCACGCAACATCACCGGCATTACCCGCTCAATCCATATGTGCCAATCATGACTCTTGAGACCAAATATTTTCAATTTCTCAAGACTCGCTCCCCTCTTTAGATTCGCAGCATACCCATCGGGGAACATCAACCGCATTTTCACCCACAATAGTATTTCCCTCATAGCTGGCCTTTCAAGATTGAACCATGCCTTTGGCTTCGCTGTGCTTTGCTTTCCTTTCCGTTGTCGCAAGTTTTGCAACGGTCTATCAAATAGAGCCTCCAGGTCGATTCTAGCCTTAGGATTATCTTTTGACTTCCCCTCTATGCCGAACAATGTACCAAAAATGGACTCCGCAATATTCTTTTCAGTGTGCATCACGTCGATGTTGTGTGGGCAAAGGAGGTCTTTGAAGTAAGGCAGATCCCATAAGCATGACTTGTGAGTCCAGGCGTGTTCCGTATTATACCCTTTGAAGTATCCTGGACGCAAAGGATCAGGATTGAGAGCGTTTAATTGATCAAGGGTCTGTTGTCCTGTCAACGCAATTGGTCCAGTGTTTTTGACAACTCTACCTTTGATGAAATTCTTCTTGTCTTTTCTGAACTTATGGTCAGGATCCAGGAATTGTCTATGCATGTCGAAGCAAGAATACTTGCGACCAGCCTGCAGCCAACGGAACTGAAGAGCTGCCTTGCATGTGGTGCACGAGAAACTTCCATGCACACACCAGCCAGCGAATAGCGCAAACGCCGGATAATCATGCGTCGAGTATATGTACCACACATGCATTTTGAAATTTGTTTTGGTAGCCGCGTCGTAGGTATTGATCCCATTATCCCAAGCTTCTTGCAACTCATCCTTAAGCGGCTGCATGTACACATTCATATTCTTCCCTGGATAGTTGGGCCCTGGAATTATCAACGTTAGGAAAATGTTCTTTCTTTTCATAATCTCTCCGGGTGGCAAATTTAGTGGAATAACAAATACAGGCCAACAACTGTATTGTGCTACCGTCATAGCATAACATTGAACCCATCAGTGTTGATGGCAACTCTAGGTTGCCTTGGATCTTCTGATTTATCCTTATGTAATGCATCGAAGTGCCTCCACGCAAAACCATCTGAAGTGTGTACCAGCATCTTGTTCCCATCCGCATCTAGTTCGGTTCTTTTGCCCAATTTGTGCCATGTCATCTGTCTGGCCGTCTCTTTGACCATGAAAAGACGTTGAAGTCTTACGATTGGCAGATATCGAAGAACACTAATGGGGATTTTGGTCTGATTCTTCTCACCCATACCGTTGTCTACCACAATATACCTGGAAGAATTGCAAATGGGGCAATAGTTCAAGGCCGCATACTCAAGCCTAAATAAGGCACATCCATTCTCACAGGCATGTATCTTCTCATAGGGCATCTTAAGTACATGGAGGATTTTCTCTGACTGGTACAGGTTTGCAAGCAGTACATGGCCTTTGGGTAGAAAGCGTCCAAATATCGTCATCATCGCGTCGTAGCATTCTCTGCCTAGGTTGAATTGAGCCTTCAGAGCCATTACTTGCGCGATGGCATCCAGCTGACAAAGCTCAGTCTTCTCATGGAGAGGACGTTTTGAAGACTCCAACATTTCATAGAAGGCCTTTGTAGATTCCTCCATCTCATCATCCGAATCCCGAGCATCATCAAAGTCTTGCACCATGTCTTCAATCCCGGTGCCATGCTCGTCGGTGCGACGACGAATCACCTCAGCTATAGCACGTTGGTCAGACTCACCATGAAAAGTCCACACCGTATAATTCGGCATAAAACCCCACTTCTGCAGGTGTTTACCCATTTCAAACTTTGTCTGCTTTTTCCAGTTGTCGTAGTTGGGATAGGGGCACCATGTTTTTTGCTGGCCATTTTCAAATGCGGCTCTCACAAACCCCCTGGTTTTTGTTAACCATTCATGGGTCATGTCTTTCTGACTAGGGTGACCAGTGTACATCCAAGCACGATCACTCATGTTGCCTAGCTACCTATGGGGGCACAAGAAATAAATATATAATTCATCATCTATATTCATACACTAATCAAGTTTGTCAGTTTTATTACGTCCATGCAACCTACACGCTAATAGGTAAAGATAGGTCCTAATCCCACCCGAGTATGTGTAGATTGGGTTCGTTTTCCCATGCTCTGCTCCAGATGCAACGCAGAATTTCGGCAGCACCTCCCCACTGTTCTCCTGATACACGTCTCACCAATAAGCAGAGAGGATGTGTACCCGGAGAACAACAGGGAGGCACTGACGAAATTCTGCATCGGATCCAGAGCACAGCATACGGGAAAACGAACCCAATCTACACATACTCGGGTTGTCCATGGATAATGTTGGACAATTCGAAAGGATGTCGGTTATAAATATGCAAAGAAATGCATATTTATAGATGTCGCCCTTTCGAACGGGAGACGCATATTGGTCACGCATACTCATGATTGAAGAAACCTATAGCTAGCAAGTTTCATCGGCACGAAGACCGGGACAGAGCAAATTAAGGGGGTAGGAGGAGAAGTCATTTGTGCTCACCAACAAACGCAAGGGCGGAGCTCGTCCAACGCACGTGGAGGTCATCGAACAACTGCACATTTAAATTCACACGATCAACACAAATATGATGTTTTTATAATTAACATAACTATGTGACCTAACTCATAACTATGTGGGTCAGTGACGTCGGGGGTCGAGGGTCACTGGCGTCGGGGGTTGGGGTCTTTTCGGTCAACAAGAGGCCGAAAAGGTGTCGGGGGTCGGGAGTTGGGGGTCAGTGGCGTCGGGGGTCGGGGTAGGGGGTCGGGGGTCAAGGGTGAGTGGCGTCGGGGGTCGGGGTCGGGGTCGAGGGTTAGTGGCGTCGGGGGTCGGGGGTCAGGGGTTCACGTACTACGACATCTCCTCCAACCTCATCACCTGCCTGACCGGCCCGCTCGGGGAGAGCACCGCCGCCGCCGCCGCCATCAACGCCTGGTGCGGCACCGCGTCCATGCTGCCGCTGCTCGGCGCCGCCGTCGCTGACTCGTGGCTCGGCCGCTACCGCACCATCGTCACCTCCTCCATGCTATACATCACGGTCAGCCAACTCTGCACAACGCCCCTTGATTCGTTTCCTTCGTCGACGTCAACCACAACTTTCTTCCTTCTGGTCAACCAACTTTTCTGTGGATCTTTTCGGTAGCGTTTGGTTGAACTATAACGAGTTTACTGGTCCAAGAAATCTCGCACGAGTGGTGCATGGCATCGTATAGTATTAGTAGTAGTAGTATTTTTGTTGAGAATATTATGGTTGACAGGGATGTTTCAAAATTTCATTGTTTTGTCGGTGGAAGCACACACACACCACAACATAGTGCATCCCACGTTGTTGTGCTCATGAATCAGCTGGACCGGGTCGATCTTTTTTTTGGGAGGGTACCGGGTCGATCTTCGAAGATAGAATAATCTGCTCAACCCTAAACCTTTTTCTTTTCTAATGACACCACTTTTTTATGATCAGGAACAGTGGGTGAAGGGAAGGTGGAGGGGGCGCCGAGCCTGGGACGTACTAGGAAACCCCTCCCCCAGGTCTAGACAAAGCTAAGACAAGAATTTTGGGACGGGGGGAGTAGTTGATAAGAGATTGCACTAGGAAAGGGTGGGAGTTAATCAGAGTCAAGTATGCTCAGACTATGAAAATCAAGTTCTAGTCGGTTAAAATCTGGTATCAGGCAATGTTACAAAGCAAGTCACCATGCTGTACTTTGATCTTCTCAAAGAATAGCCTCCCCAAAGAGTCCACTCAATTTTATGGTCGGAAAATGCATGATAGTAACAAATAATGAAGAATCATGAAGTTAGTTGGGGGTACTGGATAAACTGAGGAGTGTAGGATTTTCTGCACTTCGAAGTACCATGCATTTGGAGAAGTTAACACCAGACTAATGTAGAGCAAGGGAAGTAAATAAACTGTAGAGTGGATGGAACTAAAAGTAAATTGTCTCCTGGAATAAAGCATAATAAAGTTGATCAAGAATTCTGTATGAACACATGCTTGTGCTGATACAGCACATATCCATACAACATGGACCTTTTTAATACTGAATATAGTATGGTCACCTCCATCATCGTTTAGTATGGATTCGATCTAACACATTACTACTTAATACTACCTCCGTCCGGTCGGAGCAATGGATGTATCTAGATGTATTTTAATTCTAGATACATCTAATTTTATCAATTTCTCCGAGAAGCGATAAGTATTTCTGGACGCGGGGAGTAGATCTGAAGTTAATGGAGGAACACCATTGATTTTCCTTTCAAATATGTGTAGCAACCAATGGGAGAATGGAATAAAAGATAAATCATTGGCATTACAATACTCTTGGACATGAATTCTTAAGAGCAGGGGCTGCCTTACTATGAAAAATTCAAACTTTTACTGATTTTTGATAAAAACTAGTGCTAGTACGCATCCTTCAACTGCACTAATTTGATTATAATAAGACAAGAGGTGAAGAGGAGTAGCTCGTACGGCGGCAGGTCGAGGAGGAGGACGGTTGTGACGGTCGTCGGGGAGTCGAGGAGGCGCGACGCGGCGTCCTTGGGCCGGAGCAGCGGGACGACGGGGCGGCGCGGCGCGGCCTCCTTGGGCCGGAGCAGCGGGACGGCGGGGCGGCATGGCGCGGCCTCCTTGGACCGGAGCAACGGGATGACGGGGCGGCGCGGCGTGGCCTCCTTGGGCCGGAGCAGTGGGAGGTCAACGCGGAGCACCTGGTGCCGGACGGCGGGATTCGAGGAGCGGAGTTGAGGCGGAAACCTAGGGGTGACCGGCGGAGCTCATCGGCAGGCGGCGCAGGGCGCAGATGCACAGTATTGGTGGTCGCGTATGTGGGAAGCGGCGGTTGGAGGGGGCAGGCGTTAGTGTGGTTGGTGGGCCGCCCCCTTTGCCGTCCGCCGTGCTCCCAGGCAGACGGCAAAGGAGCCACAGGTAGACGGCAAAGGGGCAAGGTGGGGGAGGCATCGGGTGGGGACAGCCGTTAGTGTGGTTAGCGGGCTGATGTCCCACAAGCGTATGGGATCGCAACAGTTTTCGAGGGTAGAGTATTCAACCCAAATTTATTGATTCGCTCACAAGGGGAAGCTAAAGGATATTCTCAAGTATTAGCAGCTGAGTTGTCAATTCAACCACACCTGAAAGATTAGTGTCTGCAAGCAAAGTATCAGTAGCAAGGTAGTATGATAGCAACGACACGAGAGAAAAGGTTTGACAATCCCAGCAATGGCGCCAGAAAAGGCACGTTGACGGGAGACAATTCTTGAGACTATTGCTATACTTCCCTGGCAACGGCGCCAGGAAGAGCCTTGTTGACGGGATGTTAGCGCCAACAAAGTCTTGCAACAAGTAACAGCGGAGTAGCAAGGAACAGCAGTAGCAGCAGCAAAGTAACAAGTAACAGCAGTAGCGACAGCAGCAGCAAAGTAACAGCAGTAGTGACAACAGCAAAGTGGCCCAATCCCTCTTGTAGCAAGGGAAAAACCTAGGCAAAGTAACGTAGCGAGGACCAGTAGTAAAAGACTCGTAGGGAGTGGGTCGGTGATGGATGAGTGTGACGGATGTGATTCATCATGTAACAGCTATAACACGGAGAGATATGTGGCTAGCTCCCGTTCATCAATCTAATGTAGGCATGTATTCCGTATGTAGTCATACGTGCTTAGGGAAAATAACTTGCATGACATCTATTGTCCATCCCTCCCGTGGCAGCGGGGTCCTAATGGAAACTATGGGATATTAAGGTTCTCCTTTTAATAAAGAAGCGGACCAACGCATTAACACGTGGTGAATACATGAACTCCTCATACTATGGTCATCTCTGGGAGTGGTTCTGGCTATTGTCACTCCGGGGTTGCCGGGTCATAACACATAGTAGGTGACTACAACTTGCAAGATAGGATCTAAAACACACATATATTGGCGACAACATAATAGGTTCAGATCTGAAATCATGGCGCTCGGGCCCTAGTGACAAGCATTAAGCATAGCCAAGTAGTAGCAACATCAATCTAGAACATAGTGGATACTAGGGATCAATCCCCGTCAAAAACTAACTCGATTACATGATAGATCTCATCCAAATCATCACCGTCCATCAAGCCTACAATGATATTACTGACAAACGATGAAGAGCATCATGGAATTGTCGATGGAGAAAGGTTGATGATGACGATGGCGACGATTTCCCCTCTCCCAAGCCTGAAACGGACTCCAGATCTGCCCTCCAGATGAAGAACAGGATGTGGCAGCGCCTCCGTATCGCAAAACGCGATGAAACCTTCTCTCTGATTTTTTTTCCAGGCGAAACGGAAGATATAGGACTGAGATTGGGGGCGGTGGTGCCACGTGGGCCCCACAAGCCTGCATGGCGCGGCCTAGGGGTTGGATGCACCGTGTGGGCTTGTGGCCCACTGGCACACCCCCTCACTTGGATCTTTGCGCAGTTATTTTTCTTTTATTCCAAAAAATATCTCCGTAAATTTTCAGGACGTTCCGAGAAATTTCATTTCTGCACAAAAACAACACCATGGCAATTCTGCTAAAAACAGCGTCAGTCCGGGTTAGTTCCATTCAAATCATGCAAATTAGAGTCCAAAACAAGGGCAAAAGAGTTCGGAAAAGTAGATACGACGAAGACGTATCATGGGTCGTCGTCCCCTTTGTCGTCCGCCGTGCTCCCAGGCAGACGGCAAAGGGGCGGGGTGGGTGGGGGTGGGGTTTCGGCCGTTTTGGGGGGCTTTGTCGTCTGCCCACCCTTTGCCGTCTGCATAGGGCTTCTTTGTCGTCCACGGGCGGACGACAAAGAGGTGGCCGACGGCAAATTAAACCTTTGCCATCAGCCACCTCTTTGCCGTCAGCACTGTGACAGCTGACGGCAAAGAGTACCTTTGTCATGCGTCAGCAGACGGCAAAGGCAAGGCAGACGGCAAAATTTTGAATTCCAGTAGTGGGTCCTATGAGTCAAAATACAGGAAATGAAACTATGAAAACAAAAGTATTCACGCTTCAAAGTCCTCGCATCAATTTCTTCACGGACACACCAATTTCCTCACTTTTAAAGTCTTCGAGGAAATACCAAAGTCTTCAACGGAAGACATACATTTTTTGGGGTCGATATTCTTCGAATAACTGAAACTTCTCACCGACTTACAAAGCATGTGTACACTCATAAGCACATTAGTCTCTTAACATATAAGTCTTCAATATGCCAAAGTCACTAAGGGGCACTAGATACGTGCGGTCAACATAACTAAAACTCTAGGTGGTTAAGCCAAAATCACACAGAACAAGGGAGTACCTTGCTCTGATACCAATTAAGTGCGTTATATCGAATAGAGGGGGTGAATAGGCATTTTTTATGCATTCATCACTTAGGAATTTCCTTGTGAGGAAATTGCTAAGTAACAAACTACTTGTAGCGAAATAAGTACGCAGGTGTAAACTTAACATGGCCAAAGCATGGTCATTATAATGGAATGAAACAAACACTTAGCGTGAGTAGCGTGAGCAGGATAAGCAGGGAAAGAACGAGTGGGGTGAAGAATTTGAGATGAGAAAATTGAGAAAGTTTTCAGTCAAATTCTTCAAGCAGTAACGATCAATTTCATCAACACATAAATGAGGAAATAGAAGGGTTGAGGAAATAGAACCAGGCACTCGGTGAAGACAGTGATTTGATGACCTGGTTCCAACTCCTGCGATAGTCGTACGTATGGTTTGGAGCGGCTTGGAATTTAAACCAAAGGATACACACTCCCATGACACTTAGTCCTCACCGTATTCTCCTTGAGCTAAGGACACACAGTCCTTCCCCAACACTCATGATAAGTCTTCACGACATACTTCCAAGCTCTCACAAACTCGGTCACTCGGCAATCCACAATTTGTTGTTGGATGCTCTAGAACATTGATGCCTAACTGAATGGAAGATGCACAGTTTTCAAAGGTAACAAGCGCCGGTTCCACAAAAGAACATTCTCTTCTGTGATGCTCAATCACTTTGGGTTTTTGGGTTTTGCTTTGAGTGTTTGGGTTTTTCTCACTCATGATTTACTCTCAAAGTCTCTAGAGGATGGGATACTCTCAGATAACAAATGTCAAGTTCTCTCTCAGAGAAGCCAACCAGCTAGTGGTTATGGGGGCGGCTATTTATAACCGAGGTGCAATCCCGACATAATTTGACATAAATGCCCCAATGATATGACCGTTATGTGGATAAGGTTTGGGGACAGTTGGTGTGCGATGCAGCTACAGTCGGAACTTTCAAGCTGTGAAAGTCCTCATGTCTCTCATGTTCCTCACTTGTAGGCAATTCGCACACGTGAAATCCTAACTTCCCAGCTAGAGCAATTTCCCCAGAGACCGGAAGATCTTCTTCTCTTTCATTGAACAAATCGGCTAAACTATAAAAGATTTCCAAAGGCTTCACTCGAAGGATTAGGATGTGTAGGCTTTGAGATGAGCATCACTTGAAAAAATTTCCTTAGTTTTACCTCGACCCCTTTAATAGTATGGTGTTCCTATGACTAAAAAGAACGAAATAAAACTATGAAAACAAAAGTATTCATGCTTCAAAGTCCTCGCTTCAATATCCTCAAGGACACACCAATTTCCTCACTTTTAATATATTCATGAAAGTATCAAAGTCTTTAGTTGAAGACATTCATTTTTAGGGGTCGATATTTTTCGGATAACTCAAACTCCTCAACGAATTATAGAGCATGTGTACACTCACAATCACATTAGTCTCTTAACTTATAAGTCTTCAATACACCAAAATCACTAAGGGGCACTAGATGCGCGTACAATAACCAACAAGCAGGCTGTATCTTGAGGAGTCGACTCTCTCAAGTACTCAGGGCCGAACACAGCAATCCCAGCCTTGCAGAACTTGTACATGGACTATAGACATGTAGACTCGCTCATATAGACATACTCATCAATGAGACCATCGGACACTCCGTATGCAAGCATCCGGATGACTGCAGTGCCTTTCTGATAAGATGAGAAGCCAATCTTTCCAAGGACGTCCTCTTTGCACTCGAAATAGTTATCTTATCTGACCACCCCCTCTCTAATACGGTTGAAAACATGCCTAGCCATATAGAAATGCCGTCGGAATTTCTGATGTTTGAACAACGGATTGGTTGTGTTAAAATAGTCCTTCCAAAGAAGGAAATGACCGCTCTATCGGATACGATTCAATGCCGGAAGGTGTCCCGAAATTTAGCCACGAAACAACTACCACTGACTATTAAGGTGGTGATGAACCAACTCGGCAACCAAGATCTCCTCATCATCATCAAATGAGGAATCGTCGGAATCGCAAAGGAAATTGTGGAAAAAAACTCATCGGCGGAGTCCATTTTGTACCTTGACAAACTGTCGAACAGCTTGCGGGCATCGTCGAAGGAGCTGGTCGGCGAAGAGACGCGCGCCTCACTTGGACCAGGTGGTTGGCCTGCAGAATTCCCGACGGCTGCGACGGTTGTGACGGCGAGGCGGCGACATTGGGAAGGGGGGTCGGCACCGACAAATGGGCGAAAACGTCGACGCGACGGAGGCGGGGCGAGGGTTTGCTGTCGATATGGGTGGGAGAGGATGACCAATGTGCCACCGACTAACGGGTGAGGAAAAGCAGTACACACGCACCGCGTGCGTCTGTCTCGTGTCCGCGTCAACGCAAATGAGACTAAAAATGGATCGGAAATGGGTTGTACGCGAATGAAAAGCGAACGCGTGTCCGTTTGAATCGACGTGTTGGACCAACTTTTTTATCCGCCGTGACCCAAACAGACAGGCATGAACGAAATGGACGGACATGTTGGAGTTGCTCTTACGAAATCAGCACACGGGCGCTCCCATCTCTGAAGTCTGAACGCCACTGCTAGGGCCTTGATTAGTCTTCGGTACCTTTATAAACTCCTGCAAATGCCGACGAATAAATGAAATACACTCCCTGTGCCGATTTCATCTTCTCTCCTGCATTCACTTTATTACGCATCGTCTACCAGTTCCACAACATGCATACCGTGTTTCGGAAATCTGAACTAAGTTGGCAAATAGCTTCGACCGTGGTTCCAGCCGAGGGTTGTGTAATAAGATTTAGCCTGATCGCTTCCAGCTCCAAACCTCGTCATACTCACTTGACAAATTTGCACTTACAAACAGATGGCCCCCATCCTCGTCAAACCTCCAAATCGACATGCTTTCGTTTTATATTCAAACTTCCAAAACGCTGAACAGGAAACAATTAGGCCCCGCTTAGTTGGTTGTTTTGGGCCTCAATACATTTGTAAAATATACCTTTATAAGAAAAATACGGATGGGCCTCTCATAGGTGCTTGGTATGTCGTTTTTAGGCCGTAACATTACGGCTGGTTTTCTAGTTTACACGTGTAATAGGCCCGTATCCGATACACACCACAGCCCGTCGTTTTTTCCCACCTCTCCTCTCGGTGGAAATCTAGATCGAGGGCGCCACCTCTCCTCTTGCTCGAAACAGATCGAGGGCTGCACCGTCGGGGGCACCGGCGCCGATGTCCGCGAGGCGCGACGAAGCAATGACGACGAGGCTAGGCACGACGACAACGACGACTCGCTCCTGACCTCGACGAAGACTCGCTCGTGACGAAGACTCCCTCCTCCAACCGCGATGGCGACTCCAACCGCGACGGCGACTCCCTCCCCCTCCTCCAGGGCCTCCTCTGCTCCGTCGAAGGTATCTTCCTTCCTCTTCTGCCCTCCTCTTCTGCTCCTTCTCCATGTCCCTTCCGGTAGTTGCCTTGCAATAGTAAAAGCCGGCGGCGGGGTGCTCTTTCTTGCAGTAGTAAAAACCGGTGGCGGGGTGCTCCTCCTTGAAGTAGTAAAAGCTCAGGTGTCTAGGATAGTTACAAATTCATGAATTGATGAATGGATGAATGGATTAATGGATGCTAATTTACATGTCACCTTGGTTCACTTTTGGCCAATTGTTAGCATTCTGTTATGTGGCACCTTGGTTCAGTTTCAGCCAATTGTTAGCATTCAGGTTCGGCCATTTGGCAAGGAACTAATGCGCTAGTGCTCCTTTTATTTCCATTGTCATAACATAGAATATATACACTATTATATTTACTTTGAAGGAGAGTTGAGGTATTTATTTTGTAATCTCTTCTCGCTAGATAATGGATACGAGTAACCATGATGATGGATATGAGCCACGTATTGATTCCGAAGAGGAGGAGGAGGAGATGATGTTTCTTGTCTTCCCAACATTATATTGTAAATCTTCTAAGAGAGAGAAAATTCCAATGCACACATCCGTTCTTACGGGAGCTAAGTATATCCGAGAAATATTGGATGGCCACCCTCAACAATGCCTTGATATTCTTAGGATGGAATCCCACATTTTCCAAGCTCTATGTGACCATCTTAGATCCAGAAATCTTCTACGAAATTCAAAAGGAGTCGGCGTTGAAGAGCAACTAGGGATGTTTATGTACATGCTTTCCAGGGATGCGGGTTATCGTACGTTGACTGGTAGGTTTCAGCATAGTCCGGAAACGGTGCATAGACATATCGATGAATGCGTCAACGCTAAGAGATCATTGGCATTTGAATTTATCAAGCATGGTTCGCTAGATACTCATTGGCAAATATCAACAAATCCTCAGTTTTGGCCTTTCTTTGAGGTACACGCCATCCCTTGGTATGTACTTTAGGAATATATATATCTTCCCTTAGTATCACATATAGTAATCATAACTTGTTTAATGCAGAACTGCCTAGGGGCAATAGATGGGACTCATGTTCGCATGACCACAGCATCCAATGAGGCTGCTCCATACAGGAATAGAAAGGGGACCCTCTCCCAAAATGTGATGGTCGCCTCTCACTTCGATCTCAACTTTGTTTATGTGTCAGCTGGTTGGGAGGGTCTGCCTCAGATGCTAGAGTACTGAAATCTGCCATTCAATCGGGTTTTGATGTACCTCCGGCCAAGTACTATTTGGTTGATGGAGGATGCGCAAACACACCACAGTTTCTAGCTCCGTACAGTGGAGTTCGTTATCATCTACAAGATTTTGGTAGAGGTGGTCCTTGTCCAAAGAACCCGAAAGAACTTTTCAATCTAAGGCATGCCCGCCTACGGAACCATATAGAGCGCATGATTGGTGTGTGAAAAATGTGATTTCCTATTTTAAAAGTTGGCACGCATTACCGAATTGACACTCAAGTCAAAATTCCTATGGCGGCAGTAGTATTTCACAACATAATCCGGATTCAGAGAGGTGATGAACAATGGCTAGATACACAACAAATGCAAATTGATCCTCTTCTATTTGTCACTCTTCCTGATGGAGATGACAGACCTTGACATGTGACTACATCCTCAAGCAATCAAAGGGACCTTGGTAATTCTATGAGATATGAAATTGCCAACTGGATGTGGGCGGACTATCAAAGAACTCTAATAGAAAGATCGTCACGGAGATCTGTTGGCTAATAATTTTAGTTTTTATTTCTATCAAAGTAATTTATTGTAATGATGTGGAATTTGAGATACAATATGACATTTGAGTTATGTTATTAGGATCGGTCTTATATATTAGCAACGTTTGAGTTATGTTAATGTTTCATTTCATATTACTTAATGCGATTTTGCATTTTCAGATTTTTATATTTCTTAATGTGATGTGGGATTTTCATTTTCTCATGTTGCTTAATGTGATCATATTCTTGTGTTGATTTATTGCTAAAGTTACATTGTCATAGGTTCAATATGACGCAAAATAGGGCTAAGTGGACAGCAAGATATGAGAAACGTCTTGTGGAGATACTTACAAAGTACAATCTATCTCATTACCGTGGCCAAAATGGCTGGACTACTGAAGGATGGAATCAAGTTGTCAAAGAATTGAATAATTTATATCCAGAGGCAAGGTTTACCAAGGATCAGGTCCAGGATAAGGAAGCTCAGTTGACGAAGCACTACAAAAATATCAAGTCCATAGTCAACCGCTCTGGAATATCGTGGAATGATGTTGCATGTGTGATTAACACAACACCTGAAAAATGAGAGGAGATCATTGCCATAAGTTTTTATTCCTTCTAACTACTGATCCCCTTGTAGTGCATGAACTTTTATGTGCCTATGCATGATCTCCTCAACCTTTCTATTGATTATATAGGAGGATTCAAAGCTCAAAATGTATGAAGGAAAGAGTTTCCCCTTGTATAAGGGATTGGGTGTGCTCTATGAAGGGCGCATTGCTCAAGGAAGACATTGTCTCACATCAAGGAAGCCTCCGATTGTCACAAAATCAGGTAGCAACTTTGGAGCAAAGGAGAAGGTGGTTGCCAGCACCAGCAAGAAAAATACAAGAGATCGAAGTGATGACATCATGAGGACTCCTTCGATAATTGACATCAATGATACTCCTGCATTGGATGATGTGGATGAAAGAGAAAACAGTGTCCGTGACAAGGAATAATTTGGCAGTGAAGATGCTGATGGAGATAAACCACAAATAACTGAATCAAGTGCCAAAGGAAGGAAACCGAAAAAACAGAAAAGTGCCACATATGTACAGCGCCTTGAAGATTCAATGATGGCGTATGTGAATTTCAAGAAAGAGCAAGCTACCAAGAAGGAGAAAGTGTCACAGCAAGGAAAACAACCCTCAATTACAGAATGCTTAGAGATCTTGAATGACATGGAAGATGTGCCCGAGGGGTGAATTTTTTTGCCTCTGATGTTTTCAAAGATGCAGAAAACCATGAGATTTTCCTGGGTTACAACTCAAGATTGCGGGGTATGTGGTTAAAGAAGGAAGTCAACAAGATCAGTCCTCAGCCTCCTCCTTGTAAGTCCCATAAATCTTGGTTTTCTGTATTTATTCTCCCCACTAAAGATAAGTTTGCAAGGCTTATTTGAGTGAGTATTCCTTTGCAGCTCGGTTTTCATCTTGCGATATTCCTTCAATCAATCTGGTGCTCTCATCATAGCTATTGTCCTTGCTCCCTCCCCTCCCAAAGATTCATTACAACATCTTGCTAGCTAGATCATCATCGTGTATATATTTTTTCTCCTTTTTCAAATACCTGCAAAATCTTTCGGACATAGATATATAGTTGCTTTAATATCAATTTTTGTTTGTTTGGTAATGGTCGTGCACCATTCATATAAAAAAGTGCTTACAGAGACATAAAGGGAGACTGATATGAGTTAATTTGGAGTATCCGCCATCCAATTAAAGGACGTAAAAAATAGCTAACATGTGTGTTTCTGATCACCACAGTCTACAGGTTTGGTAGTAAGAACACTATTAATATTGATAAAACCCAATAAAAGACGGGGTGAAAAATGCTTAAGTTTACACGTGTGTTGCCTGATCACCACAGTTTACAGGTTTCCTAGTAAAAAACTGCTAATAACAACAAATCCGACAAAAAAAAAGGTAACGTAATATGCCGAAGTCAGCTTAACAATCGTTCTGTTTTTTATAATGGCGTCCATGAGAACGTTTCCTCTGAAATGTTCAGAATGTAGGGGTGGTCTGCGGGTTTATTACGAGGAAATGCTTAGACTTTTTCGACGAAATGCTCTCTGAGTTAGAGCAGATATATTGGTCTGTATGTGCCATCGTGCCCATATATCAGACCCATGTGCATCTACATGTCAATCTGCGCGCCATTGGGGTCGCAGTCAATAACCTGATCTGATTCTGATCCGTCCATGTCGTCATTGTGGAAGTTTTTTTTTAAAGGAGGATATATTAATATGCCAAAGTTTCTTGTTCTTTTAGGCTACTATACTATGTTATGATAATTTGATTTGTTCAGTCCTTTTCTTTGTTTACATTACCTTTTCTAGCACACTTTTTTTACTTATTAATCAGACCATAAAATACATTCAGCCCTGTTCAGCACAGACAAACTAAGTCCAAATCCTCCATGTTACAGTGTGTGGTTTTAAATATACATTGATCACTTTGTTCAACTTAGAATTATGTTTCTGCATTGATCACTTTGTTTGGTTTGCTTTTATTTTTGTTAGATCTTTTATCCTCTCTGGATGATTGTTTTATTTTTTGCATCTACTGGATTTGGGGCAACAGAGCTTTTATCCTCTCTGGATGATTGTTTGGTTAGCTTTTATTTTTTGTTAGATCTTTCCCCCTCAAATTTGTTTGTTTGTTTGTTTTTAACACTGTCTCATTCCTCTTGTTTCTTTAGGAACATCATACACAAAGAAATCATGGATCTATATCTGTTGCAGTGTATGGCGATCATGACAAGCCTGCTCTTGTTACTTATCCAAATGTTGCTCTTGTTAGTTATCCAAATATTGCTCTTGTTACCTATCCAGATGCTCTTTACTAGCCTGATCAGATATGTCTTGTTTTTAAGGATTACTCTTCTGCCCTGAAGCTGCTTCACTGCTTGAACAATTGCCAAGGATTAATCTTCATGAAATAATTTATGTCTAAATGCACAATGATTGAACAATTGCCGACTCCTAACTTTGGTTATGTAGCAGCGAACGAGACAAGATAAGTATGCCTCAATAAATTTGTAATTTAAATTGTTGATTTTGAGCACTATAAATTATAGGAACTATCTTCAGGTGCTATTATATAAATAAAAAAATAGCTCATTTTATACAAAGTGCAGTCTGTGCTGTTTTCAAGTATGTATATGCCTATTTGAAAATTTGTGTTGTAAAAGTGCATTCTGTGTTGCTAAAATTTGTTGAAAGTTGATGCTTTTGAAAGCCTGAGCTGGGCTATGGCAGCCAGGTTAGAGGGGTGGAAGAAAAACAACATTCCAAGCGATGGCTGGGATGGAAATACAACCCTGTGGCATGTATTTAGTTGGAGACTGGTATAATACATGTGTAAAATGTTACAAGGATGACAGAAAAACAACATTCCAAACACAGCCTTAGAGATTATGTACACGAGTTCCGACCACTTGCATACAAGATTGAGTATATATAACCCTGATGTGCACAAGCACTGCCTGCACTTCACATATTATGTACATGAGCTACGAAGCATTGTGTCATCTAGTTTAACCGATCATCTACTATTGATATTTTTCATTATTTTACCCTCATGTGCCCGCCGGCACAAATGCTTAATTTAGCTTAGCCGATCACAGCTCTGTAAACAGAAAATTTTGAGGCTGCTAGTTTATCCGTTGGCTTCCTCTGCAACTTTAACTCAATAGTTCTCGCCCAAAAAAAAAACTTCAACTCAATTGATATTCAGCGGGTCACAGTGATTTATACTTCTCAATAAGATTGGACGCGTGGAGACGAGACGTGGGTGTTATGGTGCACCCCAGGCTCCGGAGGTAGGATATCTGTACAGAGGATATAGCTCCTTAAAATCAACATGGTATAAAACAATACGAGACGTACATTGATTGGGGAACATAATGGATCTTAGAGAGAACAACTAGACAAAAGCCAAAGGCAGGTATTATATGTATCTGACTGACCTGCTTAGGTGTAGGCTCTGAAGAACCCATGGAGTTCTCTATCCTCTGCTTCTGGAAATGTTCCTGAAAGTGAAAGAGAACCATCAAAGTAAGGATCTTCTCAATGTCAAAGTTAACATAACCAGCCTTGCTCGTATAAAAAGAAAATCCAACTTGTTTGCAACAGAGGATGATTCAGGACTTGCCTGTCTCTCTCTCATCAAATGGCTTCGCTTGTCGATAGGAATTTGTTCCCACTTGATAACCTGAGTCACGGCATTTAGTTAAGAATTTACCAGAGTTTGCTGCCAATAAACCAAACAGTGACTTAACTCACATATTCTGCGTAACCAAGCGCTTCATCGTCGCTTAACAATGACTTCAGCTTGCACAAGACATCCTGGAGAGCAACTTGCAGGTCAACTTCTCAGGGTAAAAGCTCTCATTGAAAAGAGCATGTAAAAAGCAAATATCATTGATTAGCTATGCAGCAAAACTGTAGGTGATGATCCAACCAGCATGAAAGTAATGACTGGGAACGATGGAGCTGCGAGATGGAAGGAGAAAAGGGTGAAGTCACCTTGCGCTTGTACCCTTTACCACGCAGGCGTTCATCGATCACAAATTTGATCTGAAAGGATAAAAACAGTGCCAATGATAAGGTTCAGAATGAGCATGTCGCCATTCTCAAATAGCAAAACTGTCATATGAAAAGACATAACATCAATTCTGCCTGCTGACAACACTAACTTCATTCAGTTCCCCAGAACACCAGCGTATTAATTGTGTGCATTATATTTTTCTTCTAAAAAATAAACAAGATGATATTTGCAGATTCCGTCACTGCTAATATAACTTTTCCGACAATTGGCATGTGTGGTGTGACACCTTTCTTATGTACACTTAAGAACTCAGTACCTTATCAAGCAGTCTCTTTGGAATTTGAAATGCCTGCTTCTTCGCCCAATGATGAAATATATGTGAGACTACTGCTCGATCATCAATTTCGAACCTGTACAAAGAATGAACTCAAAGAAGCAAGGAAACAAAAACAAGCAAACATGCAGTAGCATAGCAAAGTATGTACATTAGTATGTTTGCTAATATAACAGAAACCGTGCAGAAAAAAATAACATAGCATTCACCAATATTATTAGAAACAGAAAAGAAAAAAAAACTAAACAGGAAATGGAAAATCGAAATACAATGCTTTACCTCTTCAAGAAATCATTAGCAAGGCATGACTGCATCGGTTCAGGGTAAGGTGAAGTTTCATTCAGATTTGCAATAGGCTTTTCAGTTGACGTCTCTCCTTCAGCGTGATCAAATGAAATGTCTCCAGAAGGCTGCCCATGATATTTTATTGCAGCCCCCTCACCCTACAAGTTATCAAAACAAGAGAAAGAATAATGCTAAAATTCCACTGACATAATGATGGGTTACATGTATATACTGCCCCTATAAAAGCACGAAAGGACAGATCCAAATCACCATCTGGACGGTCTAATCACAAAATCTAAAGGTCTAAAACCTCCTAATGTTGAGCGTTAACGACGTCGAGCGCGCTAACGAAACGCTAATCCCATCGATCCAAACAACCCCGGTACCGCTTTGTCTCTCTCCCCACTCCGCACGATATCTGTGTGGCCGCTGCCAACTGTTCGAACGCGCCGGAGACGCCAACCGCCGCTTCTTCTCTTCCCTGTTAATCCTCTCAGCCGCACCCCGTCACACCCGCCGCTCGTCGATCCTCCGGACTCTGACGGAGCCTGAAAGCCATTAGGCTGGCGGAAGCAGTGTTAGGTAGTATTAGTATTGGTCTAGGAGTCCTATTAGGCTATGTTTCCTTTCCTTGTAACTCAAGTCATGTGTAATATATATATATATATGCCCCATGGGCTATGTAATAGAGATAAGTTGCTTTCATAACATGGCATTAGAGCCTACGTTTAGGTGTCCCGACATCACAACTCGTCCTTACAATCCACTAGTTTTTTTTTCTCGATCGGCCTGTTCTTCTCTAGTCGACCCCGTCTTTCGCCGTCGTTCCCCTATCTGGTGGGCCGCCGCTTCTCCACGACACGGGCACCCCTGTGAAAGCCGCATGGGCGCATCGACTGCTTGCCCAGCTGCTTCAGCGTGGGCACCTGCTACCAGCTCCTCTCTTTGTGCAGCCGTTATGCCGCGCTGCCCGTATGCGCATACCCAGGGGTTCCTGCTGCTATGCGGTGCTCCTCTTGGCCGCCACTGCCTCTGTCGGCACGTGCTGCATGCTCCCTTGGCCGCAGCGTGTGCTGCTCTGCTCTCGCACGTCCATCTGCGTGCTACTGCTGTTCCTGCTGCCCTTTGCTGCTTTGTGTCTTGCTACCTGCTGTGTTGGTTGCTCTACTGTGACTCCTCTTGTGACCTTCGCACATGATGATTATCTCTCCACATCAACTATTCTCATTGCCCGGTGATTTTCAACGGTGGTCGTTTCGTCAACTTCGTCTCACGCATGCACCTTCCTTCGGTGTTGTGTGCTCTTCCGCTGCCATTGCCTCTAGTCTACTATGTGTTTTCTAGTTTTCTTTGTTTTCCGCTGCGTTCACCAAGTCCGTTGATATTTTCTGTTTCTCATGTCATGCAAGTTCATCATACCTTTGTCCATTATCCTTCTCTGGTCCTGATTCTTTCTATACAACTTTTGTGGCCTACTTCCCCATATTGTTTTCAATAGGATTTTCTGGACTCTTTTTGCATTGTCGATATACGCCCATTGTGTCTTAGCCGCCGAGCTTCTTTTGCCGTCGTTTGCCACGGGCTATGATTTTCTACGCAATGCTTTATTCTCTTGATGTGCCATATTCCTTGGCAACCCATCTTCTTTTGATACTTCTCTTGTATGGTGTCTTCCTCTGATGTACCATCTCTTCGTTATTCCCTTTGGCTTGACTCGACAGGTTTTGAAGACTCATGTTACGACGACACTCTCAATACGCAGGTTTGGATTATCATTTTTTTCTAGTATTACACTTCTTCAAATGCAATGCTATTGCATACGCTTTGCATTTGAGAGGGGGCGTTAGGAAGTGTTAGTATTGGTCTAGGAATCATATTAGGCTATGTTTCCTTTCCTTGTACCAGTCATGTATAAAATATATAGGCCCCATGGGCTATGTAATAAAGATAAGGTGCTTACATAACAAGCAGCACGCCCCCCACACACGCCCCGATTCTCCGGACTCTGACGGACGCCGAAGCCGGAGGAAGCCACACGCCTACCTGGGGATTGCGACGGCCGTAGCCGCCGAAGGAAGCCGCCGCCCTCGAGCCCTGCCAACCAAGGGTTGCGCCAGCCCCCCGTCGATTTTCCGCTCGGCAGGGGGCCCGCACACCCCTGACGCCGGCCGGGAATGCCAACACAGACACCTTACTCCCTGGGGTTGCTGGCTGCTGCCGACGCCATCTGTGTGAAACATCTTGTTCTCTCTTTTCTCTTCATCTATACAAGATTCAGTTGCAATTCAGCACAATGTTCATCTATACCATATTCAGTACAAGCTTCAGTACAAACTGCATGAGTCTCAATTTCTTCAGAGAATAGCAATAACGGACCCTCTTCATCCCTCAAAGCCTCTTCTGATTCTGTCCATTTCTTCAGGGAATTCTAGGGGGCCGTGGACCTGTGGTTATCGTATATTGGTTCGCAGATTCTCCACCTGACAATAGCTCATCTCTTAGTTCTGTAATTTCTTAGATTTGATGGCCCTAAAAGTATGTGTATTAGGATTGAAGATGCATGAGGCATCCCTGGGGAATGGAGATGAATGAGGAAGTACAGAGATAGTGAGAGATGAAATCCGAACCTGGTAGATCATTATATATTTTGTTCATAAAATTGTGTTAGGAAATATGCAACTTGTATTTCCAGGAGGCCATAGGCCAGTATATATACATGTACAGGTGTGTAATATGCAGAAAACCCCTTATACAATAGGGTAAATACACAAGGTTACATGGCTACATATATAGTACTCAAACACCCCCCCCCCCCCCTCAACTCATGATGGATTAACAACACTGAGTTTGGAGAGATAGAAGCCATGCTATGCTCTAGTCTGGGCCTTCGTCAGAAAATCTGCCAACTGTAACTCGGAAAGCACATACTGAAGAGCAATAACCTGACCTTGCACACCTGCACGCACATAGAAAGCATCAACACCAATATGCTTGGTGAGCTCATGCTTCACAAGATCGCGTGCAATGCTAATAGCACCTGTACGGTCTCATAAGAGCAGAGTAGGTGTAGTGACAGAAACACCAAAATTCTAAAGTAACCACCGTAACCAAGTCACCTCTGTCGTCAAAAGAGCCATAGCTCGCATCTCAGCCTCTGCACTCAAACGGGAAACTGCGGTATGTTTCTTCGTCTTCCAGGCAAATGAGAGAACTACCAAGAAAAACACAATAAGCAGAAAGTGAACGGCGATCTGAAGGATCACTAGCCCACGTAGCATCCGAATAGGCCTAAAGCTGTAAAGAACTGGAGCGAGGAAAGAATAGACGGTGAGAGATCGTGCCCCGAAGATATCGGAGAACACGAAGGAGGTGACTAGTGAACCGAGGTGGGGGCGGAGACAAACTGACTCAAACTAACTCACAATATGAATCGGATAAGAGATATTCGGACGAGTGACAGCCAGATAGACAAAACTGCCAACAAGATGACGATAACGCGTCGGGTCAGGCAGGGGGTCACCATCAGTATCACGGAGGTGAACATTGAGCTCTATGGGAGTCTTAACAATGCGCTCGTCAGTAAGAGCAGCACAAGCAAGAAGATCCTGGATATACTTTTCCTGGGATATAAAAAAGACATCAGAGGTAGAAGAGACTTCAATCGCAAGAAAGTAGCGAAGAGGTCCAAGATCGAACATCAGAAACTACTCACTAAGACGGGCCTTTACAAAGGCAATATACTCGGGGTCGTCACAAGTGATGATCATGTCATCAACATAGAGAAGAAGAAGAGTCCGACCATGAGGAGAAAGGTGGACAAACAATGCCGGATCATGAACACATGCTGAAAAACCAGCGGCAGTCACCACAGAGCAAAACGTCCAAACCAGGCGCGGGGGGCTTCCTTAAGGCCATAGAAAGAGCGACGAAGACGCCATACCATGCCATCAGGTACAGAATACCCAGGTGGTGGTTGCATGTACACCTCCTCACGCAGCTCAGCATTAAGAAAGGCATTCTTAACATCATGCTGAGATACGGACCAGTGGCGTGCAGAGGCCATGGCAAAAATGTACGAATAGTGGTCATATGGGCCACAGGAGCAAAAGTCTCGTCGTAATCATGACCATGCTCCTGCTGAAAGCCACGAGCCACAAGACGAGCTTTGTAACGCTCAAGAGAACCATCGGAGCGAGTCTTAACCTTGTAGACCCACTTACAAGTGATGGCACGGACACCGGGAGGAAGAGAAACAAGATCCCATGTACCAGTGCGTTCAAGAGCAGCAATCTCCTCTGCCATCGCAAACTGCCATTCAGGATGAACAACAGCCTCACGATAAAAAGTCGGCTCAAGAACAGCTGCACCAGCGGTGGAAAATCCAAGGCGATCAACAGGCGGACGAGGACGAGGACGCAAGCCATAGGTAGGCTGAGACGAGGAGGACGACACATCTGCAGAGGCATCCACATTACATGAACGATGAGTGAAATACTAAGGAAAAGATGGAAGAATACAAGGAGGAATCGCCAAGGTAGAATCAGGGGGTGGAGACAAAGAAGTCACCGGAGATGAAGGTGCAGAATCCGATGACATGCTAGGTGAGGAGACTGTAGGAGATGGTGGCGGCAAATCGGCAAGAGATGGAGAGGCAGGGGTAGCAAAACGAATAGACAAAGGCTCGATGGGGGTGATAGATGTGTCAAGAAAAGTGAGAAAAGAGATATCCTCCACTGAAAAAGTCGAGGAAGATGGGCACGGGTAGAAGGGACGAGACTCATCAAAAGTCACATCCCGAGAAATACGCATCCGACGACCGATAGGATCCCAACAATGGTAGCCCTTATGCTCATCACTATAGCCTAAGAAGACATACTCAACAGACTGAGCGGTCAGTTTGGTGCGTTCGCGAGGGGCAAGAAGAACATAGCAAACACAACCAAACAAACGAAGCGTGAATAATCGGGAGAACGATCAAAAAGACGCTCGAAAGGAACACCACCTTGCAAAGCAGTGGACGACTAAAGATTAATGAGATAGGTGGAAGTGGAGACAACCTCGGCCCAAAAGTGAGGCGGAAGAGAGGCAGCGATCATCATCGCACGAGCCGTCTCAAGAAGGTGACGATGCTTGCGCTCAGCCACGCCATTCTGAGCATGAGCACCAGGACGAGAAAACTGAGCAAGGGTACCCTGCTCATCAAGAAATTCACACAACATCTTGGAGATATACTCTCCAGCAGAGTTAGCACGAAACACTCGAATAGGCGAAGAGAACTGAGTGTGAACCATGGCAGCAAAACGCTTATAGATAGATAAGACCTCACTACGAGAGGACATGAAATATATCCACGTATGTCGAGACAAATCATCTATAAAGATAATATAGTAGCGATGGCATCGAAGAAAAAGGGAGCTGGACCCCAAACATCAGAGTGAACAGGGTCAAAAGGACGCTGAGACACAGTCTTGCTATGAGGATAAGGTAACTGAACCTGTTTACCAAGTCGACAACCCTGACAGTCTAAAGACACACCGCCAGAGACGGATCCAAGAAGACCACGCCGAACTAAGGGTGAGAGACGAGAGCCACATAAGTGACCAAGCCGATGATGCCACTGCTGAAAAGAGCTGGTAGACAAGGCAGCAGAGGTGGAGAGACTAGCAGTTGTGGCAGAGGATGGAAGGTGAAGCCAGTCAAGCTCCCAGAGACCCTGAGAGTCACGGTGCCGGGGGCCAGCACCAAGAAGAGCACCAGTGTAACGGTCCAGAACTGAACATGAGTCAAAGTCAAGAATGACCCTGCAACCAGAGTCAACAATCTGACCACCAGAAATGAGCTGCATGGTAAGCCGAGGAACATGAGCAATATCGGGAACATGAAAAGATGCAGTGCTAAGAGTGCCTTGGCCAGTAACCGGGAGAGAAGTACCATCAACATTAAGAACATGAACAGGAGAATCGAGAGGTCGCGTAGATGACAGGGTTGATGAATCATGAGTCATATGAAAAGATGCTCCAGAGGGGATGTACCTGCTTGTGTAGAAGGTGGTCTCACAATGCTAGAAGAGTCCGTAGCAGAACCAACAGACCATGTCGATGAAGAATCGGAAGATGGAGCTATCAGGCATCAAAATTGCCCAATCTCGGGCTCAGTCAGGGGCGCAAGGGCGCAACTGAAGATGTCGATGTAGACGCACCCGACAATAGAGAGTCGGAGGCAATCAGCAGGGCGCAAAGTCGCGCAATCTCGTCCTCGGTGAAGTACACAGCTGAAGTAGTGGCACGAGGAGAGAAGCGACCACCACCACCTGTGGAAGCCGCTAAAGATGGTTGTGTAGCATGATCAGTATCGTCAGCAAAGGCCGATGGAGAAGACGAGTCCGTGTGCAGACAAGCACCAAGCGCCAAGGTAAGACGCATGGACGAAGTGCAGTCCATGGAGTCATAGGCACCAGGACAATCGGCGAAAGTCGCGAGAGGTGTCGGGGAAGAGCGACATGCACCGATGAAAGTCGTGAGAGGAGTCGGTGTAGAGCGACAATCACCATATGTGTAGCTCGTAGGAGGTGCAGCAGAAGAGCTACCAGCACAGCCGTCGGGAGTCACCGGGAAGCAAGAGACTGCAACGTTGCGTGCTGGTGTAGACATTTTTTCTTTTTTCTTTTTTTTTTCAAAGAAACTAAAAGCAGACCAGGACCAAGCCTCGATCTGGCAGAAATACCTGCTCGTGCGCGCAGGGCTGGAGGCTGCTCGATCTGGAGGCTGATCGAACGCACGCACGTGGGCAGGGCTGGAGGCTGCTCGATCAGTAGCAAAACAACTGGACCCGTTGACCGGGGCGTTCCTGCGTGAGACGGAGCCGGAGAGCAGCGATCTGATCCAGAGGCGACCAATAGCAGCGGCCGACGGCAGGAAGCAGCGGCCGGCGGCGGCTCTATCCAGAGGCGTGCCCGACGGGATCCAAGGATGGCCGACTCAATTGGAAGCAAACAGGTGTTGCAGTCGACTTGATCTAGAGTCCTTGAAGCTGGCGGATCATGTGTCCTTCGATCTGAATTGATTCGTGGATGGGAGGTCGTGGACGAGCGGAATAAGCAGCGGCAGGTGATGCGACCTTCGGGAGAACGCGGCGCCAGGGTTCTACGGAGCAAGGTTGACCTGCGGTGGAGAAGGCACCGGAGAGCAGCACCGTCCAGAGAAGAAAGACGGCGGCTGCGTGGACGGAAGATTGGATCGAGAGCACGAGTTGCGCGTGCTAATAAAAAACCCTAAGGCTCTAATACCATGTTAGGAAATATGCAACTTGTATTTCCAGGAGGCCATAGGCCAGTATATATACATGTACAGGTGTGTAATATGCAGAAAACCCCTTATACAATAGGGTAAATACGAAAAGTTACATGGCTACATATATAGTACTCTAACAAATTGTATATCTCCCTTTCTGATCTTTTTTGTTTCTAATTTGGTGGGAAGGGATCCTGGTCCAAGAAAGATGTTATGAAGTGGTATGTCAAACCAAAAGCTAACGCTTCCATTCAAATTGTGCAGTTTGGAAGGTATTACAAATTAAGTACAAACTATTGACTTCAGACTATCCCTTTTTAGCCTTGGATTATCGAGTTTGCCTTCTTTTAATTATTTTGTCCCTTTACATACATGGTTTCATTACCAAAATCAGGGAGGAGCTTGGTGGTGGAGGGATCAAGGAGGAGTACAGCTGGTGGAGAGTTAGAACAGTGTCGGTCATTGTTTTGACGTGCTCTGCCTTCAGGTCCTCTCCCGGCGATGTCATGCACCACCAAGAACCCCTCATTCGCTCATCGCCATTGTTGGGTTTGTTTAGCTTTTTGCATGATAATTGTTTGATTACTTATACATGGAGTATTAGGTTGCGTTTTCTGCAAAGATGTTGATATGAAAGCCTTTTTCTGGTACATGTGGTTCATTGTGCTTTTAAGATCTTATAAAGACTTCTAGCATTTTATCCTCATGATTAACCAACTATTGAGGAGTCGTGCATATCTTTATAAAAAAAAATTGGATTACATTCATGATTCAGATGTTGTTCTACCATGTTCTATTATATGCATCAAACGTTGACTAGCACCGTCTTCACTACTTCCACCTATCCCTTTTGTTACCTTCTCCAGGTTAGGTTGATCCCCAATTCTCTCTTCCAGTTTATCCCCACATTATTCTTGGGC
This sequence comes from Hordeum vulgare subsp. vulgare, assembly GCF_904849725.1. Classification (NCBI taxonomy): domain Eukaryota; kingdom Viridiplantae; phylum Streptophyta; class Magnoliopsida; order Poales; family Poaceae; genus Hordeum; species Hordeum vulgare. Next base: position 260,562,413 of record NC_058519.1, on the reverse strand, counting down.
AATTGTTAAGTTAGTGGTTGTGCTTTGCTCTAAGTTCTTATAAGGTTACACGATGTGGGTTCATTTAGTCGGCGAGGTGGATTCAAGAAACAAGTATCTAATCCATTCATTTACATCATTGCTTAGAAAATTGTCCTAGCCAACCTGAATTCCCACCAAACATTTAGATATTGCAGTGCTGTCTCCTGAGGTACATAATCATCTAGCATGGTTCCTTTCCTTAATCTCTGTGTGGTTCATTACTCGATTTTCCTACTGAAAGATCTTATAGTCATGGTCATATTATGCTTTTCGCAGCCACCAAAACTGGAAATAACAGCAAGAAATTTTGGTGACCTTGAGTGCTTCCTACCATGGTGTGGAATCTTATTGTTATATTTCTATAAAACTCTATCCCATTGGATTTGAGAAATAGACTCCCGCATAGCCGTCAGCACCCTCTCTGCTGCAATCCAGCGACGACTGATCAGTTCGTGTCCTGCATCAGCTACTCGGCATCCCTAGAAATTTTGTAACCCAGCTTAGGGAGCAGAAAAGCTGAATGTGTATTGTGATTTTTAGGAGACTTTCTCATCGGCTATGCATGTATTGTCTTCATGTGTTGTTTGTTTCCTCTCATAAGTTAAATAGTATATTGCTGTTGTATTTTTATTAAGAAGTGGGTATGACAGAGTAGCCAAGTAGTTAATCATTTGTCTTGTCTTGGAAGAAATACATGTACTATGTTTATATGATTGAGCCAGTCCCTAACTTGTAGTTGAATTCAACATGGTTTGTTAGATACTATATTTTCTGAAAAGGTGTCAGACAAAGAATTTGATTTGTTTTGTTAAGCTAGCTCCCTTACATGTGTAATTTATGTCATCTCACGCCATCACAGTCTCTGTTTCGTTAAATGAGGTGATACTGTTGCCCAAAACGGCGTGACCAGCATCATGAGTCAGTGCGTCATTTAGTTTGCCAAAGTGCAGGGAGTTCGCACCTTAAACATCATGTTTCGTTAACCTGAGTTAGAGAAGCAAAAAGAGAAACTTAAATAGCTTGGTGCAAAACTGCAAATGTGCTCACAGAAAGAAGAATGTCACCTGTATTTCACACCGTATCGTCAGTCTTCTGTCTACTTGCCAATCCATTCATGCCATATACTCATTTGCCGTAATTTCAATGTTTTGCATCTTAATTTATTTGCATAATTTTCTACCATCTATTGGAAAAATAGACGGGCACGGATAATGTGAAAGGCACTGCCGCCCTGTTCCTGGGCTCAGTTCCGCCCTCATTGATCTGAAAGTGGATGTCCTCCAGGTTAGTCTGTCTGATGCCCCGCAATGTTCAACGAATTGCTTCTAAGAGGGGAGGCTGTCATTTGTCTTACAGGGATGGGATGGGAGAAACAGATAAGGACAGGCAATTTCTGCGGGAGCAGCAGTAGACCTTGCACCTGGACACCCTCCCCTTCTCCCAAGTAACATCACTGAATCCCATGCTCTACAAAAATTTGGACTTTTTTTGGGAACTTCATCTGATTTTCGGTCGCTCTTGGGAGTTTTTGTTCACTACCCTGAATCCAATCATGTTAGTGTGTGGGATTTTCAGTAGAAGAGTAGCTTCAGAGATGGCTCTTCTTGGCGCCGCTATCTCTTGTGTGGATGTCCTTGTCGTGCCCATGTCAGTGCAAGACACAATGCATGAGACTAATGTTATCGGGTACTCCACATTGACTGGTTATTAACTGCTATGTCTTTTCGTTTATTCCTAAACAAATGGGACATTAGAAAGTGTGCTGTCTAAATTTGGCTCATGCCATACAAAAAATTATTTAGATTTTTTCTCCAGAAAAGAGAGTATTCAAATTGGTTAGGTAGAAACATATTATTAAATTTATCTGGTTTATTTTTGTTTCTTTCAGGCTTCAATCTTGAAACAAATTGTTCAAAGAAAGAAAGATTCACATTGAGATCAATCTTGAAACAAGTAGTATTAGTCGAGACGCGCGTTGCACGTACACGCTTACTAGTTGTTAGGAAAGCAACTTATCTGAATTGAAGGCCCAAGGGGCATATATATATTACACATGACTTGAGGTTCAAGGAAAGTAAACATCTCTACTATTAAAGGGGGATGTGCCGTCGTGATGGTTCAACCAGAGCGATGGTTCGACCTCTCGATCCCACCTCCCCACTTCCTCCCGCTAGCATTTCCACCGATTTTTTTCATCCCTTCATAAACCAGGCGAGTAAATAACCACACCAAACGGTTCATTACAAAAAAACCGTTCGTTCCCACGTGCGATCGCCCTGCCACGCACTGCCTCTCCCATCCAAACCCGTCAAAACGCAAAAAAAAAACGCACAACCCACGAACGCACCTGCTTCCCCCCACGCTCTCACGATCCCCCCCGACGGGAACCCTAGCCGCCGCCACGCGCAGCCACCGTCGTGGCCTCCACTCCACCGCCGGCGCCGCCTCCCCTCCTTTCCCCTTCTCCCGCCGGCGACGAGCCCCTAGCTAGCTAGCTCGGACTAGTCCGGCTGCGAGAGGCCACCGGCGGCATGGCTGCGTGCAATGCGAGCGCTCTACTCGGATCTGTCCGAATCCTGTCGCCACGCCCGTCCCGCTCGCCGTGGCCGCTGATCGTGAGCGTTGGCTGTGGCTGCGTCCCTCCCCAAACGGCGGCGATGATGGAGGGAGCCGCCGGCGCCGGCCAGCCCCTCCCGCCGCGCCGGACCGGGCATCGGCTTGGAGGCCCCTCGGGGCTGCCGCCGTTGCGGGAGGCGTCCGCGGTCGTGCGGGCTGGGGACCGAGCGGCGGGTTCCGGCGCGGGATCTGAGCCGCCGTCGATGGATTTCTCGCATCATGGGTTCGTTTTTCTTTGGATCCGGTACGGTCCCCATCTCTCTCTCTCTCGCACAAGCTCTCTCTCTCTCGATGCGTGCGTGCGCGCAGTTCACACCACTAGACCCAAACCCTAAACCAAATCAGGGGAGCTCTCGTTGCCGGATCGCTGGCCTATCGTCCGGATGTCCGCCGCGTCAGTTCCCCACAGCTACGGTGCCCCCAGCCACCGTCGTTCCGTTGCCTTGGATTCGGCTGTGCGCGTGGGCTGGGAACCGTTCTCTATGATATGTTTGTTCCATCACATTAGCATACACCGTCTTTATTTCTTGAAGATATATGTGTGCCACACGTATAACTGCACGCATCAAAACGTATCTTTGAGCTAATGTAACCAGGTTTTGGTCTATGTCATTTACGTACAGACATATGACACAACTTGAGTTGATTCAATATAATGTTGCATCTTGCTTTTTTCCTCTATGGGACTAGATACGAGTGATCAACCTCTCCAGTAATCCCCAGCAACTGAGACAGGGTTTCTTTGGTGTAAACTAATTGTCCCCATTTCTTGTCCTGCAGGGTGTTGGTATTTCTTAAAAGGTGAGCTCCTTCCCTATGGGTTTTCCTTATGACAACTAAGGATATTCTACGAACGGATTTTCTCATGCCAAAGTCATTCATCAAAGTGGTGGGAAGCTCTCAAAATGATTGCTAGAAGCCTAGGTCATATTGTGGAATTATTACTTTTTGAAGTGAAATATGTTAAACTGGTCTTCTTTTTGCTGCATATAATAATCCTAAAGGAAATCAACATGCACTAATTGTTCAGATTCCTAAGGTTGCAGGTTCATTGCCGATTTTCTTTTACTCCCAGTGTGCTCCCTCCTTCCTACTAGGTCACCCTGAGATGACGCTACATACTCCTTTTGTTGTAATACAACTACCAGTGGTTTCATATTCATGATTCTTACTTTCTATAATATTGGTTTCCCAATGGCAGAATATGCTTCTGGAGTAATGTGAATTGTTGCTTGTGTTACTCAGTGCCTTCAATGCTTGGTTCATCACCAAGGGGGTCATTTGCACAATTTCATCTTTGCAGTTTCAGTTGTTGCTGCTCTACAAGAATTTCAACTGGTAAGATATAACTTCACTACATTAAGCGAGTGACATGTGGATCTATTTTGTGCTTTGTATTTATGAGTTAATGCACAATATGCTTCTGGCAACGTGCAACATTTCAGAGGTCTATTCTTTGCTTAGTTCTTTTGGCGAATATTCGTATGCTCGACTGATGGTCAAGGCATCAATTTGAAAATTATTATCTTATCCTATTTTGCTGATGCATGCGATGTTAGAACTAGCACTTTTTCTTTTAATAGAAAATGTGTAGGGTAGTAATAAGATTTTTTTTAGGAATGTAAAACTAATAAGCATATTAATCTAGCATGGCAGCTATAGCACCTAAATACAAAATCATTCTTCCACCAAACCAACTATTGAATGCTTATTAGTAGTACTTTCAAATTTTCTAAATTGGTATGCTAGGAATTTATATAGCATTCACATCGTTGTTCTAATAATACACGCATAGTTGTGTGACAAATATTTTACTTCAGGTTTGCCAAGTTGGAGACGGGTCCTAATTGATTGTTTCTGCATTAGATGATTTCAACGTGCTATTTTTACTTTTAAAAAGGAATGCTTGCCTGCACATTACCCTTTCTGATCATGTTTTCATTGCACAATTGGACCATGCATGCGCAGGGAGCGCGGAACTCCTGTAGTGAGTGAGAACTGGATAGTCGATAGCATTCAGAAGAAGGAAGCCCAGCCATTGGCTGCTTATGATATTGTATCGGATGTTGTTCCGGAGGGCAGAGGACTGCCGCTGGACAAGCTTGATCCAAGCGAGGAGGCCATCGAGACTTTGGCGGCAGAGGTAATCAGTTGCCTTTAACTTATCTCTACTATTAAAGCAGGATCGAACATCGTGATGGTTTGACCTGGCAGCGATGGTTCGACCTCTCGTTCGCTCCCCACCTCCTGCCGCTAGCACTTCCACCGATTTTTTTCCATCCCGCCGTAAATCAGGCGATTAAATAAAGAAAAGAACCGGGTCACTAAAAAAAAGACCCTAATTGTATCTCAACCCATGTACGAGATTCATCCAACAACCACAACCCACTCACGCACCTCCCACGTCCCCATCTGCCCCAACTCCCTTGCCCAACCGCCATGCCCCCCTCTCGCGTTGCCCTCGGCAGGGACGCCGGACCCATCGCGATGGCACCTCCCTGCCGTCACCGGCGACCGGGACGACTGCGCCAGCGAGCGCCGCGCGTCCAACGCCTTCTCGCAGGACTCGGCGGCGCTAGCGGTGGCGGCCGCGCACGCGTCCGCGCCCAATACGCCGGCGCACGTTATGGTGCCACTGGTCCTGGCCGGGCTGGCCTACAAGCGGCGGCCCCGACCCCGGCGGTGGAGCCGCTGGGTGCCGAGGTGGAGCGGAAGATGGTGCTCGCTAAGGCCGCAGGTGGTGAGCGGCCCTCGTCGTCCTCCGCTCCGGTGGCAGCAGAGGGTCATGGAGAAACGGGTGCTGGCGGTGCCGGGGAATCTAACGCCGGTGTCGAGCAAGGCGGAGAAGTGGCCGGAGAGGCCGGGGTTCGGGACCATCGGGAGGAGGTGCCGCGTCCGCGCCAACCATTGTCGTAAGATTATCTTTGAACCCGCTACGCTGCATGCTTTTCGTTCCATTGTCATAAATAATCTGTGCATTTTTTCGATCGAGATGCATCATCAAGTGGATTGAATTCGTCATAAGTTGTATTTTGAACCATCATCAAGTGGATCTGGATCAAAAGATATATAGGACCAAACACATGTTGATGTCAAAAGCTAATCCAACTGTTAGTAAAATAAACAAACAGATAGCTAGGCAACTTATATTGACAAATTTAATGTAAAAATTTAGGTTTGCCTTTTGAACCATGCAAATTTTGAGGTTTTATCTTCAAATTTAAGTCTCTGAATATATAATTTCTGCAAGCACATGATCATCATGGTTAATGTTTAGTGTGATAATCATGCATCTTCCTGATGGGCAGGTGGCGATAGATCCGGAAACTAGGTCTCGTGGATGGAACAGATCAATAATCAACCAACTCATTAAACTGTACAAGGAACACTTGGACGGTAGGCTGCCTGTCTATGATGGAAGGAAGAGCATGTATACCGCTGGTGCACTGCCATTCAAGAACAAAGTATTCGTCGTGAAACTTGCTAATACCGCAAAAGGGAATCAACGGTACCACGAAAACATTTCAGCTTTCCTTTTGGTAATAAATCTTCTTGTTCATGTAATGATTTTTAGAGTACTGGTTCTTGTCTTTTAGCGAGGAGGAATGCGAGGTGACTGTAAAGCTTGCTTCAAATCTGGATATGTACAGCCTTCGACAGTTTTTGGCTGGTAGAAACAGAGAGTTGCCGCAAGACACAATCCAAGCTCTCTATATCGCCTTGAGGGAGTGCCCAACAGCAAAGTAATCCATTTAACGTTCTTGATGTGGAGCAAAAAAGTTCATAGTCTGAGTTCCCCTGTTTTCTTTCCATATATTTGTAATTCCAAATTTTCTTTGTCTTATTTAAATTGAAACAGGTATGTATCGATCTCTAGATCGTTCTTCTCTTAGTCATTTGGACATGGTGGCGCAATTGGCAACGGTGTTGAATGCTGGAGGGGTTATTACCAAAGCCTTCGCCTCACACAGATGGGTTTGTCACTAAATATCGGTGCGGTTGTACCTAAATGTGGTCTCCTGACCTGAAAACTCCCGTGTTCCACTGTTTTTAGACTCCTATAAAAGGTTACTGATCTATGGTGAGTTTGGGTAAAAGGTTATACTGTCTTTGTCTTTATAACACTGAAAAGAAATTCCACAATTACATTTGCCAATTTAATAGAATTCGTTTGAGCTCAACAAGGAGGAATGCCCCCCGGGGAGTGTTGATATTGAGCTAGGTTTGCAAGGCGATGTATCAGGTACCGCACATCCAGGTTTGGATGGCTTCTTCGAACAGGTGCATCCTTTTCCTTTTCTGTATTTTCGAGTCTCTTTCCGTGTGAACATAGCCGGTAGAATTCATGTGGCATGATTTTCTTCTTGTGAGTTGAACTCTGTGTTATTATGACATACAGGTCAGGGAGATTGAGAAGTTGCTTGAGACGTTGGCAAAACTACTCAAGGATCTTCAGGTGAGTAAATAGCACCAAATTGGAGTTGTTCAATTTACCTAACTTCAAATATTAGGGTCTACTATATGAGTTTGGACCAACAAACCTCAGTAGTACTGTACGTCACAGTTTGTGGCTTTCTATACTGTCAAGTGTCACATATGGCCATATGCATATACGATGGCAATCAAGTGTTGTTTCCTTTAAATTCAGAGTGTGCCGGTTTCCATCGTAACAAGAATGCAAATAAGTTGATCTTTAAATAATGTTATTTGTCCCCCAAATCAGTTTAATTGAATGGTTATTTGAACAATCATGACATCCATCTCTCTAACAGTCTTAGATCTTTATGTAGAACTCAAATGAGGAATCAAAAGTTGTCACTAAGGCATCAACTATGAATGGTACCATGTGAAATTTTCATTGTTTTCTTCAAACATGACAGGGCAAACATTTTATTCCCTTTATCCACTTTTTTCCAATATGTTCCTTTTTACCGAATTACTGATATCAAAAGGCGCATGGAGAAGGATGTTAACAAAGTGACAAAGGTTGCACGGCTCACAAAATCAAAACTACAGCAATTGAATAAAGAAGTGAGTTAATTTGCGCCATTGTAACTTGCAAGATGCATATGCTTTAACAGTGATAGTAGATGACAACACGTTTGAGTTCTAAGGATCTTCACTTTTATTTGTCATTGACTCAATGGAGACATGTCTCTACCGGCACAAGTTTATGAGGTTTACTTCCTGTAGGGATTAAATATTTATTTCTCTGCAAGCTTTTTTTTGTATTTCCACAAAAGTCATCTCTAGATCAACTATCTATGTGGCTATATTTATATGTAGTCGTGGGTAATCTTAATCATTTTCCTTTGTTGACATTACTCTCTTGTAAATTTCTTCAGATATGTTGCCCATAATTCAAGCTTTGTAGAAGGCCAAATCTTTCTATATGGCCTCACCAAACTTTATTATTCTGTATTGAACATTGCAGGTGAGGATGAAAGCTTATTCGGTAGACTATTTGGTACAAAATGTGTTCGGCCTTGCTGTGAGAATCACAGAGAGACAATCATCACTAGGATCAGTGCTCCTCGATCCGCCACCACCCCCAAACACCTCTGCCTGCAGCCGCTGCCCTCCTCTTCCGCCTCTTTCGCCTCATGGTCGCGGGAAACGCCCGTCTTCGTCGCGCCTCCTCGATCCGCACGGACAGGCGCGTGCTCCGGCAGCGAGTGGAGGGGCTGCGTCGCGGTGGTGGGGAGCAACAGGTCCGTGCCCATGACTGGACCAACGGGGCCGAGGGCGGGGGCAGCGGCGGCAGGTATTGATTCTTGGGGTCGTCAGGGATGGTGTGATTGAAGAAGGAGAAGATGGTGGAGGGAGGAAGGGAAGAGGAGGGGGAGGCTGCGAGCCTGCGATGGGAGACGTTGGTGATGCCCACTTGACGTTGGTCTCCTTCTCAACGTTGGTAAGAACCCTTGATTGATGCAGATCTTAAGTTTGTTTTATGTGGCTGCTGGTTTATAATCTGGGCAGTGCAAATTATTTTTGGTTGGCGATGACATCCCTATGCTCCTTATCTTACTCGTCACCATTGCTGTTGATTATTTCTCTTTTTGTTCTTTTCTGTTATCTAATATAAGGAGTAATAGATATTCTGAACATCCAAAGGACAAAGGAGAATACCATCCCTGATTAAACATTGGTTTTGTTTGAGATATAATGTTTCTATCTGAATGTTGTTCCATACAACTAATCATTATTTTAGTTTGGGAGATTAAACCCAAATTAATTTATGCAATGAATTAGAAATATCACGATGCACATTAATTGTCTACTTAAATTCCATAAATAGAGACTGAAGTTGCTGTAGGAGGCGGCGACTGTCACTTTAGAGCACGATGGCAGTACACGGTGCAGCGCACGTGTAGCACCTTTGGTTCTTGGTGTGAATTATGGAGATGGTGCCCCAGCGACGCGTGTAGGACACGGGAGATGAGCATGGCATTCTCAAGTGGCAGCTCCGGGTCTTTGGCAGCACCATGATCAGCAAGGTGGTCTTCTCATACTCATATGTCTGTATGATTCTGCACTTCATGCCATCAGCACCAACTTTCTTTCATGCAATGGTCTGGGTTGGTTTATAATGTCCAAGGTTTATAATGTAATCCTTTTCCCTGGCCATGGTCGGGAGTTCATAATGTAATCCTTTTCTTATCCTTCCACACCATGCAGCTTGGACAGGCATTGAGCACGCGCCCTGATATATTGCCCATCGCATATTTGTCAAGAGCTCTCAAAGCTGCAGGTATCATCTCATCGTGCATTACATAGTTTCACTTGATCGACAACCAAGCGTTTAAGAATATAATCTTTTTGCACTGGAATGACAAGGTCAGGGATTAGAGATGGAGATAAGGTTCTGGAATCAAGGCATCAATATATGGCCACTGAAAAGTTTTGATCCTAAAATGACAATAGCCCAATGAGATTTTCTATAATTAACATCACTAAATTCGGAATCTGAAAGCTAAGAACTTGTTGTACGGTGTACTATATTTTATTCTTCTTTCTTTTATCTATTGATGATTTCATTTCACTGTGTTTGCTGACAACAATCTCATTAGGATCAAATACCACCATTTCCTACTCGTAATGCAATCAGGACCATCGAATATGAACTGGGCTCCCGAATGTCTGATCTATTTGCTGATATCAGTCCAGAGCCAATTGCAGCAGCATCACTGGGGCAAGTATACAAAGGTTAGTTGTATCTGATTAGGATTTGGCTATTTTCGTATGATCATCCTTGTTCTCATTTATTTTATTTTGCTTCCTTTAGCATACATTTCAGACCTGTGTTCTCCAAATTGAAATGCATGCATTTCATATTTCAAGTCATGCAGCTCGTCTACACTCTGGAGAGCTTGTCGCAATCAAAGTTCAGAGGCCTGGAATGGCACCCTTGCTCCCTCGATGCACTTCTATTCAATATGATTGGAGGACAGCTAAAACGATTTGCTAAGGCCCGCAAAGATTTATTGGTAGATGTTAATGAAATTGTATTTTCTTCATTCTTATCTTCACTGATTATTATAATTTTGTCCAAGTTGTTTTTTCAGATTACTTTCACACATATTAAATATAGTGTTTGTCTCGCTATGGATTCCGCCCACTTCAATGTGTTGTATAAAATTCAGTGCTTTATATTGTTTCTCACTTTGAATTCTGTCACTTCAATATGACGGATAAAATTCACATATGTTTTTTCTCAGAACACATTTATGGTGGATTGTCTTTGGATTATCTGTATAATTCTAGGAACTGGAAAATTGTAGAACTTTTAGGATTATATTATATATTTTCTCCCTTAAGCATAATGTAATCCGATTAGTTTATGATAGAATAATCTGATTATATTATGATAGAATAATACACTTGTACAGTTAAAATGCTTTGTTTGGATACCGATTAGTAACAATACACTGACAAAATGAAAATGAAAATGCTTTGTCGCCTGTTTGCAAGCAGGAAAATAGTTCACACACAGAGATTCTTTCTGGCAATCCGCACTTAGTATGTCATTTTGGTTGCTGAATATGATACTCGTAGCCCATCAAAAAATGAGAGATACAAAATAAATATTATTTTAAATCAATAAATATAGTATATTTGTAGAAGCACAAGATCCAAAATGACAGTAAGAAGAGACATGAAGAAGTTGAGATATTACTTTGTCTTCTTGCAAGTAGCCTATGGTTGCGAAGAAAACGATAATTGTCATGGGGAAAGAAGCGGGAGAAAATCAATTTATCCATGACGACCACCTACCATCATGTCAATAAATTTGTGAACTCGAACAATTATTTAATAGTTATGTTTTTTTGCTCCCGTGGCAACGCACGGGTATTAAACTAGTAGACTAATAAGGACTCCTAGACTAATACTAATACTTCCTAACCCCCCCCCCCCTCAAATGCAAAGCGTATGCAATAGCATTGCATTTGAAGAAGTGTAATACTAAAAAAAATGATAATCCAAATCCGCGTCTTGAGAGTGTCGTCGTAGCATGAAGAGTTTTCAAAACTTGTCGAGTCGCCGAAGGAGATAACGAAGAGATGGCACATCAGAGGTAGACACCGCATCACTTGAAGATACAAGATAAGTATCAAGAGAAGATGGGTTGTCAAAAGAAGATGGCACATCAAGAGAATAAAACATTGTGCAGAAAATCATAGTCCACGACAACCGTCGGCGAAAGAAGCTCGGCGGATAAGGCACGATGGACGTAGATCGACAATGCAAAAGAAGTCCAGAAAATCCTATAGAAAACAACAAGGGCAAATAGGCCATAAAAGTTGCATAGAAAGGATCAGGACCAGAGAAAGGATGACGGACTAAGGTATGGTGGACTCGTATGGCATGAGAAAACACAAAATATCAACGGATTTGGTGGACGCAGCGGAAAACAAGGAAGCTAAAAGCTAGGAAGCATACACGACACAAAGATGCAAAATCCATCGTGTATGCATAAGACATTGTACTCTTTTTTTTTACTTTTTTTAAGCACGTAAGCAGCTAGCAACTTATCTGTATTGAAGGCCCAAGGGGCATATATATATTACACATGACTTGAGGTGCAAGGAAAGTAAACATAGACTAATAAGGACTCCTAGACTAATACTAATAGACTAATAAGGACTCCTAGACTAATACTAATACTTCCTAACACTAGTAACTAGCAAAAGACCCGTGTGTTGCAACAGGAGAAAACACCAGCTATCACATTAAATGGGGCAGCGTTTAAATAGGGTCCTAGTTAAAACAAGGTCCACCTCCAATTCCATTTGACATTTCTCCACCGCGAGAGATTCTCGTCTGCCATAGGTTTCCCATTGGTATGCCCAGGGTCGGTTCAATTAGTGCGTATTCATCTAGTGTTATTTTAGTTGATGGTTAGATTAATTTCTTGCTCATCCTCTACATTTTAGGGAAATACATGTATGCAAGATAAACTTGGGTTCCACGGGATTAAATTTTAGGAATAAGAGTAACCACACCGTAATTAGTAATTAAGCTTTCTAAGTTCCAACGCAAAAAAAAAGCCTTCTAAGTTGCAACTCCTCAGAATGTGGGCCCTTCTATGTCGAGACACGGTCCGTGGCTGACCTCGATCTATTTGTCCCACTTATCTTTTCATCGCCTCACGAATTTTTCGAGACACGCCCCGCAGCTAACCTCGATCTATTTGTCCCACTAATCTTTTTATCACCTCACAAGTTTTGGCCATCCAAGCCGCCGATTTAATCAGGCCTATTTCTCCCCTTGCTTTCATCATGCCTCACGAATCATAAATAGCCAACTAAATGTGTGCATGTGCGCCAATTTTATCGGGATCTATTTCTCCTCTTAATAATTGTTAATCTTCATGCACTAGCCAACGCAACCAAAAGTCCGAACTGATGGAAAGGCTAGTGCAATCCACATATATTGTAACATCCCCTCTCACGTGTGACAGGGATGACAAGTCAACACGTGCAACCGACAGAGAGCGACGGCGCGTGAAACTCATGTATGACTCAAGATGCCTCTACGTGGACACAAAGGAGATTACCAGCAATTTTTTAATAAATTGCGATAGCCAGGACTTGAACTCAAGACCTTAGCTCTGATACCATGTTAATCTTCATGCACTAGCCAACGCAACCAAAAGTCCGAACTGATGGAAAGGGCTAGTGCAATCCACATATACTGTAACAATAATATCATGCCCCATGGATCATAAATAGCCAACTAATGTGTGTGTCTCACTCATTCCCCTGGTTGATTCTCGAGAAGGCTAGTTCCGGTCTCAGGCACTCAATTCTTTTCCTTCCTTAGCTTGTATTAATAGGAGGACCAACATGATATAGCACACGTTCCAACCTAGCTTAGTTGACCACCACCGGAAGTGTTAGATGGGAGGTCACAGGTTCAATCGCTCAGGGCAGCAAGTATTTTTTGTAATTTCATAGCCCAGTAAAGCTAAGGATCAAGGCCCAGTGAAGCGGCCCAGTAAAGCGAGCAACGGACGAAGGAGTGACTCCATCGAGACCAATATAAAAAGGTCTGGCTTCTAAGTGTTTTTTTTGGCAAACCTCGTTTATAACCAATATAAAAGGCCATCTTCCCTTCCTTTCTCAAACAATACATTAGATAGGTGGGCTGGTGCGTGCGTGTGGGCTCATTCTATGAGGACGGGGTTCGAGTCCTTTGTAACGCAATTTATTTTTTCAGGCTTCAAGAAAACGGAACGCATATTTTACGTGAAACACACGACCGACGTACGAAAACCAGGACGACGTACGAAACGGGCCAAAGGGCCAAAAAGAAGTGAAGAAACAATCCTCCTTTTAATAGTAGGTATAGATATGACTGCGGATGAAACAACTGAGCAGGACTAATAATGACTTTATGCTGCTCTAGCGGATTATATGATTGAACACAGATCAATAGGGGATGGAGCTAATATTTAGCTTCAGGCAGAGATAAAAATAGATCAAAAAATGGTTTGACACTAGTGCTCACCTGTATGTCGAGAAGGTGACCTGGAATCTCTCTCAGGAAACGTGAAGGTGGCAGCAGCTAGAAACCAATAGTTTGTCAGAAAAAGCTAGATGGAGTATGCAGATAAGGATAAAAGATAAATGTCAGCTACCTGGCGATGAGAGTCAATTGTGACATGCAAGATGTACAATTTCTTCCGAGCTCGTGTCATTGCAACATAGAATAGCCTCCTCTCCTCCTGTAATTATAGCCAAGTTGATGAGCACAAAGAACATATGAGGAACAAATAATAGGTATTGAGCAAACCTCCAATGTGCATCCAGCTTCTTTCACAGTGCCATTGTACTCATGCAGCAAGGGGATTTCTGAATCATTTACCTGAACAAATGCAAGGATTGGCACGAAAATGTCGACTTAAAAAACTTAATAGAATTACTGATTAGCATATATTAAACAGAAACAAGAAAAACACTATCAAAGCATGGTATTAAGATTCATCAGTGGTCTACAGGAAACAGAAACATGTGAGGGAAGTTTCACAAGAAAATAAAACTTTTTGTGTTACGCCGAAACTGTTCAATTGAGAGAATGAGAGTTCAACCATTGAACTCGGTGACTCTTGATGATACCACTGGGCCTTCTGTGCGACGATCAGCCCTACTTGTATCCCAATTGAGGTGTGGAGAGGCCTCGGAGGCATAGCGATAGTATGGCTAACGAAGCTTTTCAACCTCATTTTTCAGGCAAACAAGATGCCAGAACAATGAAGGCGGAGCATATTAATACCAATCTTCAAAAACAAGGGGGATGTTCAAAGTTGTACTAGTTACCGTGGAATTAAGCTGATGAGCCATACAACGAAGCTATGGGAGAGAGCCATACAAGCGTGACCAAAAATCAGTTTGGTTTCATGTCTGGGAGGTCAACCATGGAAGCCATTTTCTTGGTACAATAACGTATGCAGAGATACGGGAAGCAAAAGAAAAGGGCCTGCATATGGTGTTCGTTAACTTGGAGAAGGCCAGTGATAACATACCAGGAAATATCATGTGGTGGGCTCTGGAGCAAGGGCGGAGCTAGGCTAATGCAAGTATGCAATGCATACCCAATTTTTTTGCAAAAAAGAAATCAGTATATAAGCTCCTATATGCCTTTATATAACACATGGCAAACTTTTTGTACGTACAGAGAAGAGAAACGAAGAAGTGAACGATTCCAGCGGCACTTGGGCCAACATTGGGCTGCCACGTTTCTAGTTAGCGCTACGGGGCCTTATCCTTGGGCTTAATGATGCCGCTGGCTGATTGACGTAGCCTACTAGGACTAGGAGAGACTGCTCGGCCAGGAACGTGTCGCCTTAGGTCCTTCGATTCAACACGCCGTTGTGTTGCGCCTCCGCTCGCGATCTAGTTCTCAAGAAACTGCTGGCGGTCTGGCGGCTGGCGCACACCGCCGCGCGCCCGCGCCCCATGCCCGCATCCGCCATCAGCAGTGTTGCCGATCTCCCCGCACCTGTTCGCTGCTTAGCCTGCAATTGAGAAACAGCGGCTGCGGCAGCACCGGCGCACACACATCAGGCACAGATTCGTCTGATTGCTTTTTCCGAGTCAGTGAGTAATCTTGATTTCTCCGATTTGTTAGTTAAGAAGAGATGATTATTTTCACTCTCTAATTTTGTTTTGTTTAACCTATTATAGAATCCAGTTAATTTTGAATGCGTTTTGCATTGGCTTGCTATAAAACTTGCGAAGCAGTGCAGGAAAAAAAGGTGAATTTCATGCATATAAATTTCTGGATTATGAATATTTGAATTTTGTGACACTGTCCACCATGCCAGTATGCCGCCATCACTATCTAACATATTTTTTGTATAGTTGTGAAATATGAAGAACAAGCAGGGCGGTGATTTGACGCGTTTGTGGGACAGAGCTGCTTCAAAGGCGCCGAAGATAAGTCGACATCAACACCTACATCGGTATCTATCGATGTTGAAAACCAAGATCAAGATCAAAAATGTTTGTGACCCACCTTCCAATGAGCTACATTTGGCACTAGTGCAGACAGGTAATAACAGTTGCATGGAATGGAACCGAAGATAGGTTCGCCAGATGTAGAAGATGAAGAATTTGATGATAAAGGAGTGTATGTACTTGAGCCTGATCCCGGGAAGAGGGTTCCCATCATGAACTATGACTTCAGTGATCAAGACTTGGTGAGAAGGAGATACATTGCAATGGGGGCTTGTCAACCAAAGAAATATGAATTCAAAACAACAAAAATTGGAGGTAATAACCGTCGCTTTTCAGCTCATTGGTTTGACACATGAGAATGGCTTGAGTGTAGTGTTGAACTAGATGCAGTGTTTTGCCTTGTTAGCTACTTGTTGAAGGATAAAACTAAACATAAAGGTGGTGATGCTTTTGTGAAAGGAGGGTTTGGAAATTGAAACATGATGAAAAATAGGTGTGAAAAACATTATGGTTCTCTCACTAGTGCTGATTATGAAGCTCAAGAGAAATACGATTTGTTATTAAGCCCGATGCATCAATTAGGGAGTCTATTGCTTCAACTTCCAAACAAGCCAAGTCTCGGCATATTTCTCAACTAGGTTATTCTATTTACTGTCTGAGATTTCTTTTGAAGCAAGGCTTGGCTTTTCGTGGTGATGATGAAGGTGAAGAATCACTTAACAAGGGGAATTTTCTTGAGCTTTGAAATCATCTAGAAGGAAAGTTTGGAGATGTTGACAAAGTGGTTCTAAAAAATGCTCCAAAGAACTCTAAATTGACATCCCATGATATACAGTTAGAACTCATCAATTGTTGTGCTAAGGAGACAACTAGTCTCATCATGAAAGATCTCGGTGAAGAATATTTTGCCATACTTGCCGATGAATCTAGTGATGTGTACGAACGGGAAGAATTGGCTCTTTCATTGCGTTATGTTGACAAAATTGGATGGCCATTTGAGAGATTTCTTGGAATTGTCCATGTTGAGGACACTACCTCTTTGACACTTAAAAAGGCAATTGAGAAACTATTGATGGACAATGAGTTTTTCTATAATGCATGGATCGACGGGGGCAGCAACATGAAGGGTAAGGCTAATGGTTTGAAGAAATTAATTATAGATGAGTCTCCATCTGCTTATTATGTTCATTGCTTTGCCCATCAACTTCAGTTAACTCTTCTTGTTGTTGCTAAAGAGAATGGTAATCGCTTTTCGTTCTTTCAACAACTTTCATATCTGTTGAATGTTCTGGGTTTGTCTTGCAAAAATATACAAATGTTTCGAGAAGCTCAAGCTGATTATCTCATTGAAGCATTGCAATTGGATGAAATTGAAACCGGCAAAGGGCAAAACCAGGAGATGGGTTTGGGAAGACCACGTGAAACCTGTTGGGGATCCCACTCTAAAACCGTGTCACATGTTCTTTCTTTGTACCCTTCAATCCAAAAAAATCTCAAAAAGATTGGAAAAGAGTATAATAGTGTTGAGGGTATTGGAGCTCAAACTATATTGAGATCATTTGAGTTTATTTTCATGTTGCACTTAATGGAAGAACTATTTAGGTAAATAGATGGCTTGAACCATGCTTTGCAAAGGAGGGATCAATATATTGTGAATGTTATTGATCTAATTTCTCTCACTAAGCAACAATTATTGAATTTGCGAGAAGATAGTGGGTGGGCATTATTTCTAGAAAATGCCAAGTCTTTCTGTCTGAAGCATAAGATCAAAATGCCTGACATGGATGGATTCTACAAGTCAACTCAGAGATCTAATAAGTTCTTCAAGAAAGTAAAGAATCTCCATCACTTTCGTATTGGTATGTTCACTTTCGTATTGGTATGTTTTTGGGTCTCATTGATAGGCAACTTCAAGAACTCAACAATAGGTTTGATGAGGTAAACACAGAATTACTTGTATGTATGGCATCATTCAATCCCGTTGATTCATTTGCAGCTTATGATCAAGAGAAGTTGGTCAAGCTTGCCCACTTTTATCCGAAGGATTTCTCAAAGACGAAAATACTGAAACTTCTTTATGAATCGTCGATGTTTATTGCTGATATGCATAGAGATGAAAGACTAGAAAGGTGAAAAATATTGCCCAACTTTCAGCCAAACTTGTTGAGACAAAGAAGAAAATATCATATGCCATTGTTTACAAGCTTCTCAAGTTGGTGTTAATTCTCCAGGTAGCAACTACTAGTGTTGAGAGGGTCTTCTCTTCGATGAATTATGTGAAGAATAAGTTAAGAGCCAAAATGAGGGAGCAATATTTAAATGATTGCTTGGTTACTTTTCTTGAGCGTAAATTCTTCATGCAAGTAAAGGAAGACACCATCATTTCTCGCTTCCAAAAGGGTGATCATATAGTTAAATTTTGATTCTCCTTGTTGCAATGTGACTGAATTATTGGATACACTGTTGCTACAAATAATAATTTATAGTTTCATTGTTATTATTATGAATTTTTCTATTTCTTACAATGTCTTGAAGCAATTGTTTTACCGCGCATAACCATGTCGGAATCCTGGCTCCGCCGCTGCTCTGGAGAAACATAAAGTCAACAAAATACATTACCCTCATCAAGGACATGTACGATAATATTGTGGCAAGTGGTCAAACAAGGGATGGTGACATTGATGACTTCCCGATTAAAATAGGACTGCATCAAGAGTCAGCTTTGAGCCTTATCTTTTTTGCTTTGGTGATGATGGATGAGGTCACCAGGGATATACAAGGAGATATTCCATAGTGTATGCTCTTTGCGAATGATGAGGTGCTAGTCGATGATAGTCGGACGGGGTTAACAAAAAGTTAGAGCTATGGAGGCAAACCTTAGAATCGGAAGGTTTTAGGCTTAGTAGAACTGAACTAAAACCAAGTACATGAGGTGCGGTTTCAGTACTACTAGGCGCGAGGAGGTTAGCCATGATGGGCAGGTGATACCTCATAAGAACACCTTTCATTATTTGGGTGTTGAAGGATAGTGATATCAACGGAGATATGAGCAATGGAATAAAAGCCGGATGGATGAAGTGGCGCCAAGCTTGCATTTTTTATGATGAGAGAGCGCCACAAAAGCTAAAAGGTAGGTTCTATAGGACGACGATTCGACCTGTAATGTTGTATGAAGCTGAGTGTTTGTTGGCTAAAAGGTGACATGTTCAACGGTTAGGTATAGCGGAGATGTGCATGTTGAGATCAATGTGTGGCCACACAAGAAAGGACCGGGTCCGAAATGATGATATACGCGATAGAGTTGGGGTAGCACCGGTTGAAGAGAAGCTTGTCCAACATCGTCTGAGATGGTTTGAGCATATTCATCACAGGCCTCCAGAAGCTCCAGTGCATAGCGGACGGCTAAGGGCCAGTTCGTTTGAGGTCCAGCTTATGCATAAGCTACGATGGGAATAAGCTTCACAAAAGCTGTCGTGGAAATAAGTAATGAGAAAAAGCCATCCGGTTCTTTTGTCTACCTTATTTTCCCAGTTCTACGGTGAAAAGTCTGTTAGAGTTATAATATAAGTCATGTACCCTTTTGTATTTATCCCAATATATAAGGGGTTTCCTGCATATAGTCCATCACCTGTACATGTATATATATCGGCCTATGGCCTCATGGGAATACAAGTTGCTTATTCCTAACATGGTATTAGAGCCTAGGTTTTCTTAGCACGCGCAACTCGTGCTCCTCTCGATCTAATTCCTCGTGCAGCCGCCGCCGCTCCCGTCTCTTCTTCCCTGCTGGCTTTTTCTACCACTGGAGGGAGCCCCTGCTGCATCGATCTCACCCCCGTCCTGACCGCTGCTTCGATCAGATCTTGTCCCCACTCTACACCTTCATCTCCCGTGACTTCTTCGTCGCCACTCCCCGATTCTAAATTGGCGATTCCTCCTTCCATTGTTCCATCTTTTCCTCAGTGTTACACTCGTCGTTCACGTTCTGTGGATGCCTCTGTGGATGTGTCGTCATCCTCGTCTCAGCCTACTTATGGCTTGCGTTTTCGTCCTCGTCCGCCTGTTGATCGCTTTGGATTTTCCACCGCTGGTGCTGCTGTTCTTGAGCCGACTACTTATCATCAGGCTGTTGTTCATCCTGAATGGCAGTTTGTGATGGCAGAGGAGATTGCTGCTCTTGAACGCACTGGTACGTGGGATCTTGTTTCCCTTCCTCCCGGAGTCCGTCCCATCACTTGTAAGTGGGTCTACAAGGTTAAGACTCGCTCCGATGGTTCTCTTGAGCGTCACAAAGCTCGTCTTGTAGCTCGTGGTTTTCAGCAGGAGCATGGTCGTGATTGTTATATTTGTGTCGAATATTATGTACGCAAGGGGTTACGTGGACTTGGAGTTGTAATTGGTGTGGATAGGTACGAGTCGTGTAGGAGTCGGACACGTTGTATCCTAGGCCTCTTATATATCGAGGGGCACCACACGTTGTAACCCATGACGATCGGATAGCAATAGGTACGCGGGGGAGCCGGCGACTTGTGCCGGCGCCTGGGC
The DNA here is from genome assembly GCF_904849725.1 of Hordeum vulgare subsp. vulgare. Lineage (NCBI taxonomy): Eukaryota > Viridiplantae > Streptophyta > Magnoliopsida > Poales > Poaceae > Hordeum > Hordeum vulgare. The sequence continues at coordinate 260,542,272 of NC_058519.1, read as the reverse complement.
GGCCGGTGTTGCGGTATCTTGGGGAGGAGCGCCCGTAGTCATGCCCCGGGGATGTAGCCATATCGGTGAACCTCGTTAACAAATATCATGCCTCGGTGTGTCGTCTATGATCTTGCATTAGCGTTTTATTCTAACAAGTGGTATCATGAGCAAGGTTGCGAGAAGGCTATGCGGAAGATCATCTGGAGGTACGAGGATCATGCTTGACGGGTGCCAGGGAACGTCCGATTGGCGCAAGGTGGAGCATGGCGGCGATCGCGGATGCGGTCGGTGGTGTCGGACACTTCAGGTAGGAGGCCTGGACCGTTCGATGAGCTGCGGTCGGTAAGGATCGGCTAGACGTGGCGATCGGACCGGCGTAGTGGCTGTTGAAGACGTTGCGGAGGCGACGGATTCGGCTCGCGATCAGACCGGCGACCAGACGTGGGGACGACCGGATAGATTGGAGTGTGAGAGCATCAAGATGATGCGCTCGGTGTTGTACAAAGGCGGCGGCGCGGCACTGCGGACGGATTGTGTCGGCAACGCGGGTGGCCAGGGTACGACACGGTTCGTGCATGGATGTTGCGTGAGGTGGCGACTGTTGCGGCAGGTTGACGTGCGGCGAGTACGTGAAACAGGGCTGTTACAGATCGCTGGCGAAAACCCAAGATCAGAGACGGAAGCTGTCGTCGGATACATCGGCTATTTTTTCGAAGGCGAGCGGAATCGAGAGAAGGAAAGTCAGGATTCAGTTGCTGGTATACGCGAGACGGCCGCTGGGTCTCATTGGAGGCGTGTGGCAACCGGTCTTGGCAGCAGCGCGACAAAGGTCAAGGCAGCAGGTTTCATCGGACAGGTGCAGCACAAGGAAGGAAATCGTACTGGCGTAGGAGTCCAATGGATTAAACATGTACGCAGCCAGCTGACACAGGGAGCTAGTGCATGCGTGTGCATGTTGGATTAGGGGCAAACCTATCGCTGGATATGTTTAAAAAATAAAAGAAAGGACGTGTGCATGCATGAGTCCGTGAGAGACTTGGTTTGGCAAGGTTGGCATATCGTGACGGACTTGGATTGGCTTTCCGCTGACGAGAGAAAAAGGCAAGGCCGGGTAATCCAGCGGTAATAAAAGGCTGGGACGATAGGGCAGCAAACACACCAGAAAATAGTCTGCAGTTAAGGAAAAAGGTGGAGCAATTGGTTTCGACGGAGAGCAGATTCATCTGCGCGTTGGCGAAGCTTCACGCTGATTTTCTGAAGGGCGGACAAGGGTCGGTGCGGGTCAAATTTCTTGGTAGATCGCGTATTGCAGCGTGGCTTCAGACGAAGAATTTGGGATCGGAGATCTTTTTCGTGAGGAAGTCGCAGAGGCAAGCAAGGGCGGTCAGACCGGCGGCAACAGGTCGGTTAGATCGCGGCTCGGCATGGCGCCGGGGTTCACCAGATTTGAGGTGGAGAAATTCGATGGCACGGGTAACTTCGGTCTATGGCAGACAAGAGTCAAGGATCTTCTGGCGCAGCAGGGAATCTTGAAGGGTTTGCAGGAGACGAAGCCGGCCAAGGTTGACGATGACACGTGGGAGGATATGCAAGTGCGGGCAGCCGCCAACATACGGTTGTGCCTTGCAGACCAGGTCATGTATCATGTCATGGATGAAGATTCTCCTAAGGAAATTTGGGACAAGTTGGCAAGTCGTTATATGTCCAAGTCAGCGACCAATAAGCTGTATTTGAAGCAAAAATTCTATGGGCTGAAGATGCAGGAGGGGTCAGATCTTGTGGAGCATGTGAACACCTTTAATCAGTTGGTCACGGATCTAGCACGGCTGGATGTGAAGATTGAGGACGAGGACAAGGCACTACTTCTTCTTGTTTCGTTGCCACCGTCCTATGAGCATTTGGTCATTACGTTGACACATGGAAAGACAACCGTCAATAATGAGGAAATCACGGCAGCATTGCTTGGACATGAGTTGAGGAAGCAAAAGAATGCTGCTGAAAGGGATAGTACTCAAGGTTTGGGGTTGGCAGTTAAAGGTAATCATCTCAGAAAGGGACAAGAGGCGGAGAAGAAAAAGAAGAAAAAGGTGCAGTGCTACAAGTGCAAGGAATGGGGACATATAAAGAGGGAATGCCCAGAGCTGAAGGGTGAGGCTAGTGCTAACCTGTCTACTAATGGTGGTGACTCAGACAGCAGTAGTGATGCTCTCGTAGTATCAGACAGACGGTCAACTAAAACTGAAGCGTGGATGTTGGATTCAGCTTGCTCTTTTCATGCGACGCCCAACAGGGAGTGGTTCTCTTCGTACAAGTCTGGTGAGTTTGGTTTCGCCTATGTGGGCGATAACACTGGTTATCGTGTTGCTGGAATAGGTGACGTCAAAATCAAGATGTTTGACGGAGTTGAGCGGATGCTTCGGGGAGTCAGGTATGTGCCAGGGCTAAGGAGGAATCTAATTTCGCTTGGTGTTCTTCATGATGGTGGTATGGAATTCCGTTGTGATCGGGATAAGAAGACCATGGAAATCATAGAAGATGGGATGACCGTGATGATAGGAGAGAGGACGGCTTCGCATCTTTACAAGTTGCAAGGGAGCACTATTGCAGGTGGAGTCATGAAGAGTGGAGCTGCAGGAGTAGCAGTGGAGTCTCAGGGTGGCGGCGGGTTAGACCCGTCGGGTAGCTCTAAGTAAGCTACAAAGAAGACAACTCAACTTCGGAGTACATGGAGGCTCGATGCATGGACGACTTCTAGGTGGTGGAGAATATTCGCCAAGGTGGAGTTTGTTATATTTGTGTCGAATATTATGTACGCAAGGGGTTACGTGGACTTGGAGTTGTAATTGGTGTGGATAGGTACGAGTCGTGTAGGAGTCGGACACGTTGTATCCTAGGCCTCTTATATATCGAGGGGCACCACACGTTGTAACCCATGACGATCGGATAGCAATAGGTACGCGGGGGAGCCGGCGACTTGTGCCGGCGCCTGGGCGGCCGGTGTTGCGGTATCTTGGGGAGGAGCGCCCGTAGTCATGCCCCGGGGATGTAGCCATATCGATGAACCTCGTTAACAAATATCGTGCCTCGGTGTGTCGTCTATGATCTTGCATTAGCGTTTTATTCTAACAGTGATTATGACGAGACGTTTGCTCATGTGGCTCATATGACCACAGTTCGTACACTTCTTGCCGTGGCCTCTACACGCCACTGGTCTCTCTCAGCTTGATGTTAAGAATGCTTTTCTTAATGGTGAGCTGCGTGAGGAGGTGTACATGCAGCCACCACCTGTGTAGTCTGTTCCTGATGGCATGGTATGTCGTCTTCGTCGCTCTCTCTATGGCCTTAAGCAAGCCCCTCGCGCCTGGTTTGAGCGTTTTGCCTCTGTGGTGACTGCCGCTGGTTTTTCACCCAGTGTTCACGATCCAGCATTGTTTATTCACCTTTCTCCTCGTGGTCGGACTCTTCTTCTTCTCTATGTTGATGACATGGTCATCACTGGGGATGACCCCGAGTATATTGTCTTTGTCAAGGCCCGCCTTAGTGAGCAGTTCCTTATGTCTGATCTTGGACCTCTTCGCTACTTTCTTGGGATTGAAGTCTCTTCTACCTCTTTCTTTATATCCCAGGAAAAGTATATCCAGGAACTTCTTGCTCGTGCTGCTCTTACTGATGAGCGTATTGTTGAGACTCCTATGGAGCTCAATGTTCACCTCTCTGCTACTGATGGTGATCCCCTACCTGAACCGACGCGTTATCGTCATCTTATTGGCAGTCTTGTTTATCTGGCTGTCACTCGTCCGGATATCTCTTATTTGGTTCATATTCTAAGTCAGTTCGTCTCTGCTCCCACATCGGTTCACTATAGTCATCTCCTCCGTGTTCTCCGATATCTTCGGGGCACGATCTCTCACCGTCTATTCTTTCCTCGCTCCAGTTCTTTACAGCTTCAGGCCTATTCGGATGCTACGTGGGCTAGTGATCCTTCAGATCGCCGTTCACTTTCTGCTTACTGTGTTTTGTGTTTTTCTTGGTGGTTCTCTCATTGCCTGGAAGACGAAGAAACAGATTGCAGTTTCCCGTTCGAGTGCAGAGGTTGAGTTGCGAGTGATGGCTCTTTTGACGGCAGAGGTGACTTGGTTACGGTGGTTACTTCAGGATTTTGGTGTTTCTGTCACTACACCGACTCTGCTCTTATCTGAGAGGACAGGTGCTATTAGCATTGTACACGATCCTGTGAAGCATGAGCTCACCAAGCATATTGGTGTTGATGCTTTCTATGTGCGCGCTGCTGTGCAGGATCAGGTTGTTGCTCTTCAGTATGTGCCTTCCGAGTTACAGTTGACGGATTTCCTGACGAAGGCCCAGACTAGAGCACAACATGGCTTTTATCTCTCCAAACTCAGTGTTGTTCATCCACCATGAGTTTGAGGGGGGGTGTTAGAGTTATAATATGAGTCATTTACCCTTTTGTATTTATCCCAATATATAAGGGGTTTCCTGCATATAGTCCATCACCTGTACATGTATATATATCGGCCTATGGCCTCATGGGAATACAAGTTGCTTATTCCTAACAAAGTCTACAATACCCCAGCGGTGGCGGCGTGTGGAGCTAGGGCCGCGCCCGAGTCGGAGGAGCAGCGTCGGCTGGAGGAGCAGTGCCGACGGCTGAAGGAGCAGCGGCAGCGGCTGGAGGAGCTGGGGTTGCGCCCGAGTCGGAGGAGCAATGCCGGCTGGAGGAGCAGCGGCGGAGGCTGGAGGAGCAACAACGACGGCTGGAGGAGCTGGGGCCGCACCGGAGTGGGTCGCCGGAGGGGCCGGACCGGGCCAGGAGCTCGCGAGGAGGAAGGGGGCGTCGGGCTCGAGATGAGGAAGGAAGTGGGGTGTGGGGCTCGGGCCGAGGGAGGGTTCGAGGCCGCAGGATCTGGCGTGGGATCTGGCGACGGCGGTGGCGGCCGAACCCTAGAGGAGAGGGAAGAGGGGTCGAGTGCGCGGGCTCGGGAGGAGACTGGTCGAGTCGAGTGCGGTGGCATTTTCGACGTAATAACATCAAACAACAGGGGCAGTATGTTATACCCTTGCGCTGTAAGTGAATAAGCTGCGGGAAGCCACTCCACCCCAGCTTTTTTCATTGTGAAGGAGAGGAAGGTGAAAATAAGCTCAAGTGGCTTCTCAAAAAAGAGTTCTTTTGCACTTCTAGCTTATTTTGACAATAAGCTCAAATAAGCTGCAAAAGAACCGGCCCTAAAGCGTGTTGAGAATGTTAAGAGAGGTCGAGGTAGCCCGAACTTGACATGGGAGGAGTCCCTAAAGAGAGATCTAAAGGATTGGAATACCACCAAAGAACTAGCCATGGAGAAGGATGTGTGGAAGCTAGCTATCCATGTGCCAGACCCATGAGTTGGTTGCGAGATCTTATAGGTTTCAGCTCTACCCTACCCCAACTTGTTTGGGACTAAAGGCTTTGTTGTTATTACCAAGCTGATATCTTAGGGCGTTGCCAATATCCTTCCGACAAAATTGCTCTCAATCGCCATAGAACAAGCAAAAGTTTCAATAATTAATGATTGATGACATTGGCATATCTCGTGACAATATAGTAACGACAATCACTCAATTATTGGATAGCATTTGGCATGCGTTGAGAGCACTCCACAACTTAGCGGAAAGGTTGGAAATTATGATCTAGAAATCAAATGTCGGGTTACAACCTAAACTTCCTACAAAAATACAAACATCACCATTTCAGTTAGCCCTTGCATGATATTAGCCATATACTCCATCCATTCCTTCATATAAGTCTTTTTAGAGATTCCACTAAAAACTACATACAGATGTATATAGACATACTTTAGAGTGTAGATTTACTCATTTTACTCCGTATGTAGTCCATAGTGAAATCTCTAAAAAGACTTATATTTAGGAACGGAGGGAGTACATGTGAGTATGTGACTAACATGCCATGCAAAGATGCATTTGTGTTTTTATGTAACCGCTTTTAAAAATTACAGAAAATACCTGCACGATGAACACAACATCCCACTCTAAACCTTTTGACTGCAAATGAAAAGGGGAGATCGTCACATTAATTGTATCGCACAACTACTAAATGCCACACCAGACGCCATTATTTGTATTTATCTAGAAAAGAAAGAACCTGATGAATAGTTGTTAATGTGATGGAGTTCTTATTTTCCTCCTTCCGGGATCTAAAATTTTCTGTTTCCCTCAAAGAAATGTAATCAATGAAGGCTTTAAGTGTAGCAGTGCAGCCTTTCTCCTCAGTCTGGCTTGCACCCCCTGAACTAGAAAAGTGTGTTGACAAGAAATCAGACACATCATCCATTAAAAACTGAAGTACCTACAAATTAATACAATGTCAATGTCACCTTTGTATATAAGGAAAGAGAGTTAAGACAAATCATTAAAGCAATAATATCATATTTCTATCGAACAATCAAATACTACCTCTGTAGCAAAATATAAGATGTTTTTCCAGTTTAAATTGAACTGCAAAAACGTCTTATATTTTGGTATGGAGGGAGTACTAAGTAAGGAATCAAGTACAAGTACAAAGAGATACAACAAGGACCTATATGCATATCTACACTTAGTCCCTAGGTCTGGGACTCTGGGTGCAGCGTTTACGCAACGGGTTAGAGCATCTCTAGCAGATCCCATATAGCCCGTCCCGTAAAAATCGGTTTGGAGGAGACCACAAAACGTTTTTTCGCATTTTTACAATATGCCTTTTGTTCTAACAGAATCGATCCCTTAAAAATGTTTCATGATCCGTAATTGAACAAAGGACATATACTCTCTCCTTTTCGGTTTATAAGGCATATCTAGTGTGTCTTAAGTCAAACCCTTTATGTTTGACCAAGTTAATAGACAATAGTGTCAACACTCAACATCTATAATACCAAATAATACACGACGAAAACATATTTCATGATGAATCTACTGATATTGATTTGGTATTGTAAATGTTGCTATTTTTCTACAAACTTGATCATGTTAGGAATATGCAACTTGTATTCCCATGAGGCCATAGGCCGACATATATATACATGTACAGGTGTGGACTATATGCAGAAAACCCCTTACACAATGGGATAAATACAAAAGGATACATGGCTATATTATATATACTCTAACACCCCCCTCAAACTCACTCTAAGAGATCAAACTTAGAAGGATTTAAATTAAGACGAACTAGATATCTATACCTACTAATAAAGTAAGAATTGTTTCTTACCCCTTAAATTTTCGTCCGTTTCGTCTGTCCACCGTTTTTACCATCGTTCGAGCGTCTGTTTCAATCGACCCCGAGACAGGTGAAGCGAACGAACCATGAGCTAGCCCAGCGAATAAGGCCAGCCTATCCCCGTTAAGGTTGCTGGCGGCCCTAGAGGCAAAATATCTTCTTGTGAGGGGTATTGAACTCTGACACCTCCCGTCAAATACGTAATGTCAAAGCCAACTGAGCTACATCACGCCACGAGTTAAATAGTCTCACCTCGCTCTTTTATATCCAATCAATCTCATTTATATGTCTCTAATCCCTGCTAGATATCAAGAAGCCTTCTGTTGAGATCGAGAGGGAGAGCAGTACCCTCAGACTGCTCAAGCTAAATCTGGCAACTCACGTGTGTTCCTCTCCCGTGTGTGTGTGTGCGGCGGCTGAGCTAGGAATGGGATGGTTGGGTGCCTCCTTCTAGGTCAGTCCCTCTACATGGGCTTGGGTCCTAAGAGACAAGAGGATGCGTTGGGCCCATACCGGTTCAACACTCCCCCTCAAGATGGATGGTAGATATCTATCATTCCCATCTTGTCACATGCCAAGTTACAGTCCTTTGTTCCCAGTCTCTTTGTCAAACAATCTGCAAACTGTTGCCCAGAGCTAACAAGAGTAAGAGCAACTCCAACAGGCGCGCTATCTAAGCGGCGCGGTGGAAAAATAGCGATTTTAGCACGTGCGCACCCGCGTCGGGCGGTCCAGCAGACGCGCTAAAGTCGCGCGCGCTGAAAAAGCGATTGCGCGCACGAAGCAAAACACCATCCCGCGCTGGTTATTTCAGGCGCCCGCTCCCACGCGCGCAACAAAGAAATCGCACGCACAACACAACTCCCTCTCCCACCGCCCAGCCTGTGCCCCGCCCCGCGTCTCCACCGGAGAAATCGCCCGATGGAGCGCGTCAACGGCATCCCCTCACCCCTCCCTAGACCCGCGACCCCTCCCCCGCTGCCGCCAGCGTCACAAATCCTAGCGCCAGGCTAAGCTCAGCCGCCGCCGACGCCACTCCTCCAAGTTGCGCCCGCCGCCGACGCCGCTCCTCCAAGTTGCGCCCACGCACGCAGCTTGTTCATGGCGCCACGGCCGACCGCGTTGGGTGCCGTCGCGCCGTCGCCCGCCGTCAAGCCACGGGCCCCCGTCTCCAAGCGATCGAATGCGGCAACCACGGCGGCGGAGATGACGTCCCCAAAGAAGAGGGCAACAGACGGGCTAGTAATAAGCGGACGAATAGAAACTTGCAAGGCATCCAGCCACGGCTCCACCGACTGCGTCGGAGAGCTCATAATTTGATGCGCCAGTGCCCGCCGCGGACAAGGTGCTTGATGAAATGCCCACAAGGTACGATTTTGCCTCTTTTTTTATTGTTGTTGTTTTACATAAAAATGGATAGCTTGTATGTCATTCTACATGCTTTGTAGTTTCCATAATGACACATATATGTCAACTATGGGTGTTGGCTCCAACAATTCTCATTGGTCTCAAACAATGAAGTGCATGGAGATGATCATGATTATGAGATGAATGAGGATGGTGAGGGTATCGTTGAGGCACCAAAAGGAAGAGCGGGCAACTATACCACCGACAAAGATATCTTGCTATGCAATGCATGGTTGGTTGTGTCCATGGATGCAACCATTAGAGGGGACAAAAGTAGAGATACATATTGGGACCAGATGAAGGAGCACTTTGATGAGCGAAACAAAAGTGGGATTGAGCGAACCAATAGATCTATTCGCTCATGATGGTCGACAATTGATACATCTCCACCGTATCTATAATTTTTTATTATTCCATGATGATATATTTGTTAGGAAGTATTAGTATTAGTCTAGGAGTCTTTATTAGTCTATGTTTACTTTCCTTGCACCTCAAGTCATGTGTAATATATATATGCCCCTTGGGTCTTCAATACAGATAAGTTGCTTTCCTAACATGGTATCAGAGCAGCAAGCTGAGTAGCACACGGACAGCAGCAAAACGCATGCAGCACGTGCAGCTGGAGCAAGATGTCGGGCGACAGAGCTTGGTGAAGAGAGTCGGAGCCTCGGAGGTCGCATGCTGGTGGTCGGCAAGACGCCCCTCGGCTGAACAGAGCAGCAGCAGTGGGGACACACACATCGGCAGAGGAGCAGCAACGGCTGCAGCTAAGCATGCAGGGGAGCAACTGGCGGGAGGCACGAGCTGGACGGAGCTTCTATGGGAGAGCACAACCATGGGCTATTACAAGCTAGGGGCAGCGGCGGACGATGCGTCCTGGAAAACAGGGGGTTGACTTCCAGCAGAAAACAAAGAAAACTAGAAAACACACACTAGATTAGGGATGATGGCAGCGGAAGAGAAAATTACGATGGAGAGGCCAAAACAGCAGTGTAGCAAAAGGCCAAGTGCCCACATACACAATAGGATCATCACGCGTACACACAATCAGACCCAATTGGAAAGAGAAGCACCCGCTAATCAGAGCTTAGGTTATTTTTTTCGGGCGCCGCAACTCGCCCTCCCGATCCAATCTCGCGCGTCGCCGCTGCTTTTCTTGCGTGGTCGCCGCTGCTTTCTCAGGGTGCAGCCATCTGGTCAACCGCTGCAGCCCTCGTGCGGATCCGCTCGCAGGACGACCCAACAGCCCGGTTTCCTCTGGTTCGAGTCGCTCTCCATCTCGAACTCGCTCGAGCTGGCCCCCCTCTGGATCGAACTCTCTCGAGCCGCACCCCTCTGGAATCGCGTGCAACTCGTGCAGATCCAATTTCGCGCCACCACCAACCTCCTCTCGCCGGACGCTGCCTCCCCTCGCGATGGCACCATCTTCCTCTGGTCGTCTCGCGCTGCTCTCCCTCCTTCACGCGCCCTGCCCTGGTCCTTCCAGATCAGGAGATTGGGCCGCCCCAATCAAGGCTGCCTCCAGATCGGGCTGGTTCTGCACCCTGCAGAGCCAGATACCGGATTGGCTCGGTCAACGCCGTCACGCTGGATCTCATCGCCCTGAAGATCATCACCGCCCCAGTCAACGTCGACCCCGTGCAGGTCTCCCATGCGAGCCTGTGCTCCCGCTGGCTGCTCTCCAAGTTTGTCGCCGGGGCGATCGGCCCTCCCGCAAAGGCCGTCGCTGTCGCGTGATGACCAGCGAGTCATCAGTCGCTGCTCTCTGAACATGTGTTCCCGTGTGCAGCCGCTTCTCACTCGCGTGCGTCAACTCGTGCAGCCGTACATGCGTGTTGCTCTCCTCCTGCTATCATGTGTTGCTTGCTTACATGCTTGTTGGCTCTTTTCTATAAGCAACCACTGCTGCTCACATGCTGATGCTTGCTATCGCATCTAGTTTCGTATATGCTTTTCGGGTTTTTTTTCCGCTGCGTCCACCAAATCCGTTGATATTTTATGTTTTCTCATGCCATGCGAGTCCACCATACCTTAGTCCGTCAGCCTTTCTCCGGTCCTGATCCTTTCTATGCAACTTTTATGGCCTATTTGCCCTTGTTGTTTTCTATAGAATTTTCTGGACTTCTTTTGCATTGTCGATCTACGTCCATCGTGCCTTATCCGCCAAGCTTCTTTCGCCGACGGTTGTCGTGGACTATGATTTTCTGCACAATGTTTTTTTCTCTTGATGTGCCATCTTGACAACCCATCTTCTCTTGATACTTATGTTGTATCTTCAAGTGATGCGGTGTCTTCCTCTGATGTGCCATCTCTTCGGTGTCTTCCGCTGATGTGTCATCTCTTTTTGACAACCCATCTTCTTTTGATACTTATCTTGTATCTTCAAGTGATGCGGTGTCTACCTCTGATGTGCCATCTCTTCGTTCTCTCCTTCGGCGACTCGACAAGTTTTGAAGACTCTTCATGCTACGAAGACACTCTCAAGACGCGGATTTGGATTATCATTGTTTTTTAGTATTACACTTCTTCAAATGTAATGCTATTGCATACGCTTTGCATTTGAGGAGGGGGGTGTTAGGAAGTATTAGTATTAGTCTAGGAGTCCTTATTAGTCTATGTTTACTTTCCTTGCACCTCAAGTCATGTGTAATATATATATGCCCCTTGGGCCTTCAATACAGATAAGTTGCTTTCCTAACAATATTATCATTCTAGTATGCTTTTGGGGTATTTATTTATCATTTTATATTATTTTTTAGCACTAACCTATTGACCCAGCGCCAGTTGCTGTTTTCTGAGTGTTTTTCACTTTGCAGGTTTTCCATACCAAACGAGGTCCAATTGCCCTGAATGTTTCTGGTGATTTTTTCTGGACCAAAAGAAGACCAACGAGCATCGGAAGAAGGTTGGAGGCCTCACGAGGGGCCCACAAGCTATCAGGGCGCGACCGGGGGGGGGGGGTGCGGCCTGATAGCTTGTGCCCCCCTCGTGGCCCTCCCGACTCCATTCTTCGGCTTATAAATTCTTATTTACCCTAAAAACACCAGAGGGAGTCCCGAAACACTTTTACGCCGCCACAAGTCTTTGTTCCGACGGGAGGCCATCTGAAGCTCCATTCCAGCACCCTGCCGGAGGGGGGATCAATCACAGAGGGCCTCTTCATCAACCTTGCTGCCCTCACGATGATGTGTGAGTCAGTTCACCACAGACCTACGGGTCCATAGTCAGTAACTAGATGACAATCTCTCTCTTTGATCTTCAATACAATGATCATCGCATCTTCGCTTTGATCCATATGATGTAATTCCTTTTGTGCGGTGCGTTTGTTGGGATCTGATGAATTGTGGGTTTATGTTCAGATTATTAATGATAAATATTTGAGTCACCTCTGAATACTTATATGATTCTTATGTGCATGATTATGATAGCTTCGTAATTCTCTCCGATCTATTGAAATAGTTTGGCAAACTAGATCGGTATTTCTTCGGTGAGAGAGGTGCGTTGTGGTAGGTTCAACCTGGTGAGTTTCTATATCCCAGTGACAGAAGGGGACAAGATGCGTCTGTGTTGCTGCTACAAGGATAAAACGGTGGGGTTTATTCATGTTGCTTGAGTTACTTTGTCTACATCATGTCATCTTACCCCATGCATTACTTCGTTCGTCATGAACTTAATACGTAGAGAGGCAAGCATAGAAGCGCTCCTGAAGTGAAGTAATAGTAATAGGTGCAGGCAGGAGTCGGCCTATTAGTTTATGGACGTGATGTCTATATACACATACACATGATCATTGCCGTGGATATCGCGTAACCATCCGCTTTTCTGTCAATTGCCCAACAATAATTTGTTTACCCACTGTATGCTATTTTTCCATGAGAGATGCCCTTAGGGAAAGCTATGGCCCCCGGGTCTATTCACAACATATTAATAAAACCTTCGTTACCTTGTTGTTATTGTTAGGAAGTATTAGTATTAGTCTAGGAGTCCTTATTAGTCTATTAGTATTAGTCTAGGAGTCCTTATTAGTCTATGTTTACTTTCCTTGCACCTAAGTCATGTGTAATATATATATGCCCCTTGGGCCTTCAATATAGATAAGTTGCTTATTCCTAACATGGTATTAGAGGTAGGTTAATTTTTTTGCACGCTGCAACTCGTGTGATTGATCCTTCTCTCCTACTCCCGATCGAAGTCTGTCCTCGATCTCCTTCTCCTCCCCGTCCAGCTGCCGTCTCAAAGCCTGCTCCGGATCGGCTGCAGGTTCCTTCCACGGAGGCGCTGCAGGTCCGCTCCAGATCGCTGTTGCCCCGTCTCGATCCAGTCCCGCGAGGCACCAGGCCGAGGCGCTGCAGGTCCGCCCCACCCGGTCCCGCGAGGCACCAGGCCGAGGCGCTGTAGGTCCGCTCCACCCGGTCCCGCGAGGCACCAGGCCGAGGCGCTGCAGGCAGGTCCGATCCCGCGAGGCACCAGGCCGAGGCGCTGCAGGCAGGTCCGCTCCACCCGATCCAATCTTGGATCAGCTTCCCCGACTGCTGTCTACAGGGATCGCTCCACCTACCGCCGTGTTGTACGGGATCGCTCCACCAACCTTGACCAGGATCTCTCCACCTACCTGGACCAGGATCTCGCGGTTCCCACCCCAGCCGACGTGGTTTCTGCCCTCGAGAACGATCGGCTCGTTCTCTCTGTTGTCGACGTGGTTTCCCATCCCGTTGACTAATTTCCTTTCCTAAAAAAAATGTCTACTGCATCTGGCTATGTTGCTGTCCCTCGTTGTTCGGTGATCTTCGATGGTACTAACTACACCGAGTTCACTGGCTTCATGCGCATTCACATGTGTGGCATCCGTCTCTGGGGAGTTCTCTCTGGCGAGGTTTGTTGTCCGCCACGTCTGGTTCCTCCCATGGCTCCTACTCCGCCGACCCCACCGGCTCTCCCTACGGATGCTCCTCAGGCCACAAAGGATGCGGCTAAGCTTGATGATGAGGCCGCTGGGAGTGCTTATGATGAGAAGGTCTTGGCTTATGAGGAGGCTCTTCAGGTGTATCACGGTGCTCTGCCCGCTTACACCTAGTGGCTTGATGATGATGCTCGTGCTGCAGTTGTTCTCACTGCTAGTGTTCTGCCTCAGTTTGCCTCTGAGTATTTGGGCCTTCCTACTGCCTTTGAGATGTGGACTCGCCTTCGTCAGCGCTATGCACCCTCTGGTGATGCCTTATACCTCTCCGTGGTTCGTCAGGAGCATGCTCTTCAGCAGGGTGACTCTAATGTTGATGACTTCTATGCACAGAGTTTTGCTATCTCGCGCCAGCTCGATTCTCTCCGTACCGCTGGTTGTCGTACTTGCCCCTGTTGCCAGGCTGTCCAAACCAACTTGGAGTTTCATCGCGTCTACGAGTTCCTGTCTCGGCTCCGTAAGGAGTTTAAGCCTCGGCGTGCTCAGTTGTTTGCTCGTGGCCGTATTTCTCTCATGGAGGCGCTTTCTGAGATTCGTGCTGAGGAGACTCGCTTACGTGGTGCTGGTTTGCTGGAGTTTCCCTCGGTGCTCGCTGCTCGTGCTACTTCTACACCCCCTGCTGCACCGACCCCTTCTCACTCGAGTGCTCCGCCACTCTTGCCCACTCCTTCTGGAGGCTCAGGTCGCCCCCGTCCACATTGTGGCTACTGCAACAAAGATGGTCATATTGAGTCCCACTGCTACACGAAAAAGAACCACTTGCGCCAGGCGCAATCATCATCTACAGATACTTCGTCATCTACCTCGACAGCTTCAGCCATCGCTTTGACTGAGCAGGATATTCTGCGACTTAAGCGTCTGCTCGCTGCTTCAGGTTCTTCCTCGACGGGTACTGCTGGTATTCTGTCTCAGGCTTCCTGCACTGAGCAACCACCTCATACACAGTCAGGACCGTCTGACGCACACTCTGGTTGGAATTGGCCTTCGCCGCCATGATTTCATTTTTTCTCTTCCGCTGCCATCATCTCTAATCTAGTGTGTGTTTTCTAGTTTTCTTTGTTTTCCGCTGCGTCCACCAAATCCGTTGATATTTTGTGTTTTCTCATGCCATGCGAGTCCACCATACCTTAGTCCTTCGGCCTTTTTCCGGTCCTCATCCTTTCTATGCAACTTTTGTGGCCTACTTGCCCTTGTTGTTTTCTATAGGATTTTTTGGACTTCTTTTGCATTGTCGATCTACGTCCATCGTGCCTTATCCGCCGAGCTTTCACCGACGGTTGTCGTGGACTATGATTTTCCGTGCAATGCTTTATTCTCTTGATGTGCCATCTTCTTTTGACAACCCATCTTCTCTTGATACTTATGTTGTATCTTCAAGTAATGCGGTGTCTTCCTCTGATGTGCCATCTCTTCGGTGTTTTCCTCTTGATGTGCAATCTTCTTTTGACAACCCATCTTCTCTTGATACTTATCTTGTATCTTCAAGTGATGCGGTGTCTACCTCTGATGTGCCATCTCTTCGTTCTCTCCTTCGGCGACTCGACAAGTTTTGAAGACTCTTCATGCTACAACGACACTCTCAAGACGCGGATTTGGATTATCATTGTTTTTTAGTATTACACTTCTTCAAATGCAATGCTATTGCATACGCTTTGCATTTGAGGGGGGGTGTTAGGAAGTATTAGTATTAGTCTAGGAGTCCTTATTAGTCTATTAGTATTAGTCTAGGAGTCCTTATTAGTCTATTAGTATTAGTCTAGGAGTCCTTATTAGTCTATGTTTACTTTCCTTGCACCTCAAGTCATGTGTAATATATATATGCCCCTTGGGCCTTCAATATAGATAAGTTGCTTATTCCTAACAGTTATTTACTTGTTTTTATTTTATCTTACTATCTACAATTATCTACACAAGCGGTCTGACCCTTCCCCGGACCCTGCACAAGCGGAAGCTACATGCACCGGGCTGTCCTTTTTTTATCTACAATTATCTACACACCTCACTTGCTTGCAAATAACAAGACAAGAGGATTGACAACCCTCTTGCCCACGTTGGGTGCAAGTTGTTTGTTCTTTTGTGTGCAGCCGCTGAAGACGATTGTGGTTGATATTCCTATTGGTTCGATAAACCTTGGTTTCATAACTAAGGGAAACACGTACCCACTTTGTGCTGCGATAACCCGTTCCTCTTCACGAAAAACCCAACGCAGATCACGAGTATCAATAATCAACAAAGATTGTCAATGGTGGGCGGCGGCAATGAAGTGAGTTGACATGATAAACCCAAGTGGCACTAATGATAGAGATAGGGTAAGTGAAATTTCTTTACGTTCCATGTTCATGCTTGTTTGGTGTTCCAAGTGCTAACTTGTCTTTTGTTTGTAGCTCACTATTACACAAAACCTATTTCGAGGAGAGGAGAAGAAAGGCAAGAAACGCAAGATCAAGAAAGGGAGAGCATTTGTGTTGGCCCATTGCTACGAAGTAATGATGTAGAGAAATGGAAGCCCCGTGATGACCAAGAGAAAAGCATGGGAACTATTGATTTGGATCTTGATGAGGAGGCATCAAGTGATGATGGCAAGAGAAGCCCTACACCAAACTCGATTGCCTACTCCAAGCCAAAAAGACCAAATGGAAGTAAGAAAGATGCAAAAGAAAAGAAGAAGAGGAGAGGAGATGATGAGTTAACGACTGCTATGGATGCTCTTTTGGATGCAAGAAAGGAAGCAACCGAGGTGAGGAGGATGGCAAGGAGCCAAGATGCGGTGGCCGAGGAGAGGAGGTTGGCGGCCAAGGAAAGGAGGTGGTGACCGAGGAGAGGAAGGTGGCATTGGAGAAGAAATTGACCATGGAGGAGCGAGCTAGATTATTGGAATGGGAGAAGCACTTGTTCTTCATGAACACATTTTCCTTCGATGATAGGCAAAAGGAGTTCATCAATCTTTCCCATAATGAAGTCTTGGCCCAAAAAAGATCCATGGGCATGGGAGGCTTCGGAGGTATGGGAGGCTTCGGAGGCATGGGAGCTACCATGGGAGGATTGGGAACAAGTACGGGGGGCTTCAGAGGCATGGGAGGCATGGGTGGCTTCGGAGCTACCATGGGAGGCATGGGAGCATCTATGGAAGGCATTGGTGGTTTCGGAGCTACCATGGGAGGCATGGGTTTTGGTTCTCTCATAGGAGGCATGGGAGCTCCTCCGAGTGACATGGGTGCACACATGGCTTCCGGTATGCCGGACATAGCTTCGCCGCCTTTGCATGATGTCGTTGGAGATGGTCTCATGGATGGACACATGGCTCACAACGAGGACGACGAATCGTCTTTGTCCTCGGGCGAAGAAGAGGACGAAGAAGAGGAGGAAGAATATGAGGCATGATTGTCCATATGCCATTTCTTTGTGTGTGAACTTCATATTTGTCATGACCCTCGTTGGATGACTTTGAACTATGTCATGCAATTAAATTATGTTGTGTTGCTCGAATGCAAAAATGTTTTACGTTTGAAATATTTCATAGCGTTTGGCTGCTCATGCACGCTGCATTTTGCAGCGCCTGCTGGAGCGGCAATGCCGCACCCCATTTTGCGGCGGCTGCTAGAGCGGGCACCTTGTTGCGCGCTAAAAAAGGGCATTTCAACGCTCCAAAACAATTTTAGCGCGCCGCTTCGTAGCACGCCTGTCGGAGATGCTCTAAGGCTGATGATCACGGCATCAAGTTTCTCCTTAATAAAGAAGCGATCAATGTCCACATGCTTTGTCCTATCATGTTGAACTGGGTTATTAGCTATGGCTATAGCTGACTGATTGTCAGACCACACCTACAAGGGTCCCTCCCTCAGAAGTTTCAACTCGCTCAGTAGGTACTACATCTAGAGCATCTCACACAACCCTTGAGATAATGCTTTATACTCAGCTTCTGTTGTTGACCTAGACACAACCGGCTGTTTCTTGCTTCTCCATGACACCAAATTTCCTCCCACAAACACGTACCGAGAAGTTGAACTTGACAATTGGCCCAGTCAGAGTCACTATAGCCATCCACCTCAAGATGTCCACTCTTCCCAAACCACAACCGTTCACCCAGAGTCCCCTTAAAGTATCTCAGGATTCTATTCACAATATCAAGATGCCCACTCCTTGATTCATGTATGTATCTGCCACCCCCATAGCATACGTAATGTCGGGCCTGGTATGACACAAGTACAACAACCTCCTAACCAATTTCTGATAATCTTCCTTATTCACAAGCTCTCCTAATTGTGTTGTCACTTGGTGATTTTGTTCAATCGAAGTAGAGGCAGTACGACATCCCATCATGCCCATGTCACTCAAGAGATCCAAGGTGTATTTTCGTTGGCACAAAGAGATTCCCTTCTATGTCTGAGTCACTTCAATGCCAAGGAAGTATTTTAGGTTACCCAAATCCTTTACCTCAAAACTCCTTGCTCAAACAGCCCTTCAATCTCTTTATTTTCTCCTTATCATCTCCAGTGATGATAATGTCATCCATATAAACAACAAGAATGGTGATCTTCCGATGAGAGTGCTTGTAGAACATCGTGTGGTCACCGTTACACTGACCATACCCCATACCACGGACAGCACGTCTGAACCTATCAAACCATGCCCTTGGTGATTGCTTCAGTCCATACAAGGATTTCTTCAGCATGCATACTTTCCCCGTAGTCTTTGAGGTACCAAAACCTGGTGGTATCTCCATGTACACTTCTTCCTGCAACTCACCATGCAAGAAGGCATTCTCGACATCTAATTGATGCAACTTCTACCCAAAGTTTGCAGCACAGGAGACAATATCCTTACTGTATTCATCTTTACCACGGGAGCAAACGTCTCATCATAGTCAATTCCATAAGTTTGACTATATGCTCTGGCAACCAATCTGGCCTTATACCGTTCCACCTTCCCTTCAGGATTATGCTTCACTATATAGATCCACTTACAACTCACTTCTTTCTTTTCTGTCGGCAATGTGGTGAGCACGCATGTCTCGTTTTTCTCGGTGCTTCCAACTCTTCTATCATCGCTTCACGGCACTTCGGATCTTGTTTTGCAGCCTTCCAATCCTTTGAAATTGACACAGTTTGAAGGGAAGCAACAAAGGCCTTATATGAGGGTGACAAAGCCTTATAAGACACAAAATTGCCAATATCAAGATCATCACAAGCATCATCCTTTGGTAGAGCCTTCCTTGCTACTTCACACTTTCTTGTCGCTTCACGTGTAGCCTTTCGCAATGCAATGGGCACCTCCACTGTGTGAGATGAGCTTGTCTCACTGTCTTGCTGCTCCCCTTGCACTCTTGCCTCACTGCCTTGCTGCTCCCCTGCACTTTTGCCACATTGCCTTGCTGCTCCCCTTGCACGTGTGGTCGCCATCGAGAGTACACCATGGTGTTCGTCTGCCATCAATCCCGAACATGAACCCGAAGAGCACCAATCTTAAGTGTATCGACAGTTGGCTCAACATGAACCTGCACATCATCATCAGTGAGAATACTAACCGGAATTGTTCCCACTATTGATTGGACCTGAACTTGCACATCATTATCAGTGTTATTGCCCATGGAATCACCCTGAGTACGAGACACATCCTTCTCCCCCTCTTACCATCTTGCACATGATGTAGGTGGTCAAGCTCTGCAAACAGCAGACTGAGATCAGTCAGCGCACCATTGTATGGCTCAGACTCCCTGAAGGTAACATCCATACTCACAAACCTACGCTTTTCAAAGGGACACCAACATTTATACCCCTGTTGACTAGAAGAGTATCCCCGAAAGACACACTTCAGTGCTCGAGGATCAAGCTTTCCAACAGATGGTCGGCGATCACGAACAAAGCAAGTACTGCCAAACAGCTTTTGGGAAACAACAAACTTGTTATCTCCACGAGCATCTCGCACGGAGAATTCATACCTAGTATCGTGGAAGGTGTCCGGTTGATCAGGTATGTGGCTATCATAACTGCTTCATCCCATAAGAACTTACGCACATTCATGGTAAACATTAACGACCGAGCAACCTCACAAATATGACGATTCTTCCTTTCGGCCACTCCATTATGAGGTGGGGTGTCCTGACATGAAGTTTGATGAAGAATCCCTTGGTTAGCCATGAAAGCCCCAAAAATATTGTTCACATACTCTGTACCATTGTCAGTCGTGAGCACCTTGACCTGCACCTGAAATTGGTTCTTTACAAGAGCATGGAAGTTCTGAAAACAACTAAACGCCTCATCCTTGTGACGCATCAAGTAAATCCAAGTCATATGAGAATAGCAGTCAATAAAGGTAGCAAAATACTTCTTTCCATTCATTGGCACTACTAGGCTAGTCCATACAGCCGAATGAATGAGCATAAAAGGAGATATGCTCCTAAGTCCCTTACTTGCATATGAGGCTCGTGTGTGTTTTGCATATTCGCAAGCATCACATGTCAACTTGCCCTTGCCTATTCCACACATAACATCTAGAAATATTCTACTCATCTTATCAAAAGATACATGATCCATCCTATAGTGATGGATCATATCAAAAGATACATGATCCCTTGCTTCTCCTTGTCCTCCATGGTCGCAGCACACACCAAGTCTGGTTGCACCTCCTGGCCCATGTACCAGAGCCCCCTATGACTGGTGTCAGTCCCAACCGTCTGGCTCATCTAGCACTCCTGAATCAAGCAAGCGAACTTGTCAAGAATCACGCGACAGTCTATTTGATCAATGAGAGCACTGGAAGAGATCAATGAGAGCACCGAAAGAGACCAAATTGATAGGAAAAGTTCGCACATGTAAAACTGGCGATAAGGAGATGGTTGAAGTGCATTTGACTGTGCCAACCCCTACGACAGGCTGATTTGTACCATCGGCGGTTTGTATAGTGCACTTGTGGGTAGGAGCATGCTTATGGTAAGACTCAAGCACACAGGAATTACCCCCAACATGCTTAGATGCTCCAGAGTTTAGGACCCACTCTGAAGCACTCTCATTAGGAGTAAGAAATGCCTTCGTCGGATTACCTTCATCAGTGGAGGCCCACTGAGCAAAGTCTCCATAGGCAATCTCATCAACTCCCTCGCCCTGTGACGTCCCAGTGTCCCTTTCAATTACCATATGCACCCTCTGACCCGCTGAGTAGCCACCTCTGCCCCTAGAAAGTTGACCCCCTGAGCTCCCTAGGTATCCACCTCTGCCTCTGCCAGTTCCCCTCTGTTGTATCCCCTACCTCTACCATGAGTTGGACATTCCCTCTTCCAATGACCTACCTCCCCATAGATATGACATTTGTTGGGATCCCCTCACTCCATGCGCTCAGCGACTGCAAATGTCGAAGCCGACACAGCCTTCAGTCTGCATGCTCAAGAGATAGCCTCACCTCCTCTTGAGACATTGCTGCTATAGTTTCCTCAATAGTTGGCAGGAGAGGTTGGTACAACAGGGATGCCCCCTGCCATAAAAGCAGCCTCTGAGTCCTTCCAACAGTTTCAGCACACGATTGCATGCAATCCACTTGCGCCCTGACTCGATGCAAGCCGCATCATAAAGTTCTAGAGGATCACAGTTATTCTGCTCCGCCCATAGAGTCTGCAGCTCTACCATATAGGCCATCACTGACATGTCGTCACCTTAGCGCAGCCGGATGATCTTCCCCTCAGTCTGAGCAATTAGCACGAAATTACCCTTGCCTGAGTATTGGGTGGATAGAGTCTTCCATATCTCGGCGGATGTGGATAGTCCCTTCATAGAGCGTCCAATGGAGGACATCACTGAGTTCAACAACCAGCCAACGAGCACAGAGTTTATGACCTTCCACCTCTTTCCCACTGCGGTAGTCTTGTCTCTTGGTTCATCAACCACACCCAATAAGTGCCCATCAAGTTCCTTCTGTTCCACAACCAGCAATGCCTCCTGGACCAACTCAAATAATTTGTGGCCCCCTCCAGCTTCATTCTAGGGGTGACATTACGAACTTCTGAGCCACTTCCTATCGAGGAATGATGGCCCCAGAGTTGGAGTCTGCGAGGATCTTGGGAAGCTTCTCGAAAGCCTCAGCTAGAGCATTTGGTTCACCCATCTCCGATCTGGTAATCAGCAACAGCAAGCCTCAGCAACACAGCCCTACAGCTGCACAGTCCTCCCTTTTCTCCCTGGCTATAAGCAGCACGCCAGCACCCAGCAACAACAACAGCAGTGTTCCCCCCTTCACCTTCAGCAATCAGCAGCAGCTCACACCTCCTGACTAGCAGCAACGACAGCCTCTTCCTCCTTCCTCTGCAAACAGCAGTAGTGAGCACAGCAAACCAGCACTAGCCACCAGCATACAGCAGTGAGAGCACAGCAGCTCAACAGAGCACGCAGCAGCAACAGCACACAGCACCTCCCCTTCCCTCTCCCCCTCAGCAGCACCAGCTGCTGCGACCTACTCCTTGGGCAAACAGCAGCAGCAACTGCCCCAGATGCAGTTCCCCTTCTTCCTCCTCTCGAAACGCAGCAGAACAGAGATGGAGAAGAGGTCCGGGGCAGCAAGAACCAGCCCCACCCATCGCCCGTCCTCCGCGCAGCCTCTCTGCACAAGAGGCTCGCTCTTGATCCACGCCGACGCCTTGCGGGCCCCGCCGCCTCGCCAGCCGCCGTCGTCGTCGTCACCTCAGGCCCCGCCGTACCTGGCCTCTGATACCATGTTGAGATCGAGAGGGAGAGCAGTACCTTCAGACTGCTCGAGCTAAGTCTGGCAACTCGTGTGAGTTCCTCTCCCGTGTGTGTGCGTGTGTGTGGCGGCTCAGCTGGGAACGGGATGGTTGGGTGCCTCCTTAGGTCAGTACCTCTACATGGGCTTGGGCCCTAAGAGACAAGAGGATGGCTTAACCCATACCGGTTCAACACCTTCTCAGAGATCGCAAGGATAAATGAGGAAAGAAGGAGAGGCTAATTAGTGATTACACGAGAAGGAAAGAGGGGCATTAATTACATGAGAAATAGAAGGAAAGAGAGGCTAAACGGATTCATGAGACAGGCATGCATCCAGGATAATTTGAGGAGACGACGTGACAGAAATAAGGAAGGGAGGAAAGAGAGCATAATCTTTCCATATATGCGCTGCTGCATATTATCATTTAAGGACGAAAAATAAAAATAAGGAAGGAGGAAAGGAGAGGCTAATCATATATGCGCTGCTCATTTAAGGATGAAGAATAAGGGAGGAAAGGAGAGGCTAAGCTACCGGATTAATTCAAGCTGCACGTTGCCACATGCCCACATCTGTTTTTGCTGCTGATCTAACTGAAGTTTGGTGTTTGTTTGTGTCCTTCGCGGACTGGTACTACTACAACGAACCGGAAAGAAACAAACACCAGTCCAATTAGGATTAGCAATACCATGAGATTAATTTATATGGCATTCCCCATGGTTTTGCAGGTTCATACGCAAGGTGTTGCACTTGGTATATCACTGGTTATGACAAATTTTAGTCACTACAATGAACTCAAAGTTGAGCAAGACAAGATGTTTTAATTTGATGGTGAACTTATGTCTTCGAAGAGAGGCAGATTGTGTATACTGATAATTAGGGTGACGATCGATGGGAGTACGCCCCATGGGAGTAAACTACCTTGGTGCTTTCTTTGATATACATGCAGCAAAAATCCCCTTCCTATTACTTTTACATTGTTTTTTTAGCAGAGAATTCTACAGCATAGTGTGCAGGATATATTTTTTTACACCAAGAAAAACATCCAGAAGATAAATTCGAAATCATCATCTACCCCGAGGAAGGACGAATATTCCATGGAGGGTCATGACGCATGATCAGTGATGAAAGCGTTTAAGAAGAATAGCCATTAATCATTTGTTGAAATGAAACAAGAGTAATTGTTTAGTCTTTTGTCTAATTCAAGAATCAGCTTGGGAAGAGAGTCGTGTGACTGCGCGAATGGAATTGCCCGAGAGTAATTAATATGCATCAGTTCCATACGAAAACATTGACTCCCGGCACCAGGATAGAAACGAAGTTTGCTTCAGATTGTGTAGTGTGGTTTCACAAATCATGTGCTAGGATGTGAGAGTGCACGCAGGTTTGAGATCACGCCATGAGGTTTTGGTTTGAATTTAAACTGGTGCTTATCCACTTGATAACCCTTTAAGTGCATGTGAGTATTGTTAGAGTACTATTTATGTAGCCATGTAGCCTTGCGTATTTACCCCGTGATGAACTCCAGCTCGAAGGGCTACAACTTGATGTTTCATTTAGCGACACGGAAGGTGGCGTTCGGGCTCCGCAGGACCTGCTCCAGCGGGTAGGAGATCACTCTGACTGGGTGCCCCTGGAAGTAGTGACGCTGCTTCCTAGAGGACATGAGGAGTGCCGGTAGGAGCTTCTGCTGCATCGCTCGCGTGCGTCTCGCAGCACCGTTTGACGAAGTAGACTAGGTGCTCGACGAGGCGCGTGACCGTGGTGTCCAAGTCGTGCTTACCAGGGAGCTCAGGCAGCGGCACCGCGGCGGCCTCTGGAGGCGGGACTCCAAAGGCCTCCTGAGGAGGTCACTCGATAGGCACCAGCAGAGCCTTGAGAGGGCCAAGCGATGCCTTCGTGGGGGTGGCATCTGCAGGCGCGAACTTGGCGGGCTTCTTCTTGACGCAGGCTCGCTCCTCCTGCTCCACCACAAGGGTCGCGCTGGCCATTTAGGGGTGGCCACCAGGTACCGTAGCAGGCGCTCACGAGGGCGCGGGGCGACCATGACGGGAGGGCTCGTGAGGTACCTCTTGAGGTCATCGAAGGCAGCGTCGGCCTCTGGGGTCCACTTGAAGGGGCCGGACCTCTTCATGAGCTTGAAGAACGGTAGAGCCCGCTCGCCGAACTTGTATATGAAACGACGGAGCGAGGCCATGCAACCCGCCAGGCGCTGCATCTCCTTGAGGCTACGTGGCGGACGCATTTGCTCGATGGCATTGATCTTCTCAAGGTTAGCCTCGATGTCGCGATGGGAGACCAAGAAGCCCAGGAGCTTCCCAGAAGGGACACCGAAGACGTACTTGGCAGGGTTGAGTTTAAGGTTGACATTGCGCAGGTTGGCAAAAGTTCTCCCGGGTCCTCGATGAGGGTACGCGCCTCGCGCGTTTTGATGACGATGTCGTCGACGTATGCCTCCGCATTTCTCCCCATCTGGCACCGAAGGTAGATGCGCAGCAGCCTCTGAAAGGTGGCCCTGCATTCTTCAGGCCAAAGGGCACGCACACGTAGCAGAACACCCCACAAGGGGTGATGAAGGCGGTTTTCTCCTCATCCTCCCTTGCCATCTTGATCTGATGATAGCCTGAGAAGGCATCCAGGAAGCAGAGCAGATCGCACCCTGAAGTGGAGTCTACTATCTGGTCAATCTTTGGGGCAGGCCTTGTTGAGGTTCGTGAAGTCGACGCGCATAGGCTTGCCGCCATGCGGCTTGGCAACGACAAAGGGGTTGGCTATATACTCTGGGTGGTGTACTTCGCGGATGACTCCGGCGTCTTGGAGCTTCTCAACCTCCTGAACGACGAAGTCTTGCTTCTCGGTCGCCTGGCGCCGTACCTTCTGCTTGACGGGGCGCGTTTTAGGGCACATCGTCAAGTGGTGCTCGATCACTTCCCTTGGTACGCCGAACATGTCCGAAGCCGTCCAAGCGAACATATCGGTGTTCGCCCGAAGGAAGGCCACGAGCGCGCTCTCCTGCACGGGGGGAGGGCCGCTACCGATGGTGAGGAAGGGGTCCGCATGGTTCCCATCCAACAACACTTTCTTTGTTTTGGCCCGCTCATGGGAGAACAAAAGCTTCTTCCTCGCGGGCGCCGGCTCGGCAGGCTCAGGGGCATCCTCCTCGGCCGGGATATGGTGGCGGCCGCCTTGTAGACGCGTGCGAGGGGGCGCGTCTCGTCCTTCTCATCGCAACGGACACTGAGTGTGCTGCTGCACCCGGGCATCTTGATGAGGCCGTAGGCATGGTGGGTCCTAGCCATGAACTTGGAGAGCGTCGGGTAGTCCAAGATAGCGTCATAGGGCAGGTGATGTGAGCGACATCGAAGAAGATGAACTCCGTGCGGTAATTCTTACGAGTGCCGGAGGTGACGGGGAGGCGCACCTGCCCCAAGGGCAGGGCGGAGCCGCGAGTGACGCCCAAGAAGGGTCTGGTGGGCATCGCTCGTAGGACACCTGGAGCGTCTCGAAAGTCTCCACCGAGAGCTCGTTGAGGCATGCGCCGCCGTCGATGAGCATCCTGGCGACGGCCACACCGTTGATGGTGGGAGTGCACAGCAGATGGACAACACCCACACCTAGTGGACTTGGGGTGATCACTGGCGTCGAAGGCGACGGGGGACCTCCACTTCAGGCGGCCGGCGAACTTGGGCGCCGGCAGTGCCGCGTTCGCCTCCGTGAGAAACGCTTGAGGTGGCAGCTGGACGAAGGGGTCTGGGCCCCGTCGAGGATGCAGGCGACCCTGCAGCGCCCTGGGGGACATGACTGACGATTCGGCGGCGTCGGTCATGGACGAACCGTGGGTTAGCTCTGAGGCGCACGTCGCGCGGCACCATCCGACTGTGTCGCGGGCCAAAGGAGGAGAAGCGGTGCGTCCGGGTCGCTCGGGGCATGACGGTGAAGCGGACAAGGAGCAAGGGGGCGCCTGGCCACCGCGTGCGGCGGAGATAAGCTCAGGAACGCGCTCAAGCCAGGCGTCACGACCGTCCCTGGCGGGGCGACAGCGCAGCAGCCCCTGAGCCATGAGCAATGCAGCGTGCGAAGCAGGGGGGCTGCGAGTTGCAGGCATGGAGGAAGTAACGGAGCGGCCAAGCGCCTGCCTGTCCACCGACGGGTGGACGAAGGAGGCCACCTGATCCCCAACGGGCACAGTGGCGGAATGAGAGCACCGTCCCGGGGCACCTCGAGCGGCGGGCGGTGTGTGGACCCTGGCGATAGCTCGACGCGCAGCGTGCTCCCGGCGAGCGGAGGCGTCATCCATGTCGATGTTGACGTTGAGGTCGAAGGCGCGAAGACGACAAGTCCCCCCTACCTGACGCGCCAAATATCGGAGTCTGGGATCTGCGTCCAACAAACTCACGGAAGAACTAGGGTTCGAACACTGGAGGGCTTTGCTTGGCAACCTACGACATGACGACAACTACGGCGAGGTCAACGACGAGCTCACTTAATCTCACGGGACACGACGGAGGTATCCTATTCCTGATGGCATGGTATTACATCTCAGTCGCTCTCTCTATGGCCTTAAGCAAAGCCCCTCGCGCCTGGTTTGAGCGTTTTGCCTCAGTGGTGACTGCCGTTGGTTTTTCAGCAAGTGCTCATGATCCAGCGTTGTTTGTCCACCTTTCCCCTTATGGTCGGACTCTTCTTCTTCTCTATGTCAATGACATGATCATCACTGGCGATGCCCCCGAGTATATTGCCTTTGTATAGGCCGGTCTTATTGAGCAGTTTCTTATGTCTAATCTTGGACCTCTTCGCTACTTTCTTGGGATTGAAGTCTCTTCTACCTCTGATGGCTTTTTTATATCCCAGGAAAAGTATATAGAGGATCTTCTTGCTCGTGCTGCTCTTATTGATGAGCGCATTGTTGAGACTCCCATGGCGCTCAATGTTCACCTCCGTGATACTGATGGTGACACCTTGTCTTATCCGACGCGTTATCGTCATCTTGTCGAGAGTCTTGTCTATCTAGCCGTCACGCGTCCAGATATCTCTTATCCGGTGCATATTCTGAGTCAATTTGACTCTGCTCCCACTTCCGTTCACACTAGTCACCTCCTTTGTATTCTTCGATATTTTCGGGGCACGATCTCTCGTCATCTGTTCTTTCCTCGTTCTAGTTCTTTACAGCTTCAATCCTATTCGGATGCTACGTGGGCTAGTGATTCTTCAGATCGTCGTTCGCTTTCTGCTTACTGTGTTTTTCTTGGTGGTTCTCTCATTGCCTGGAAGACGAAGAAACAGACTGCAGTATCCCGCTCGAGTGTAGAGGCTGAGTTGCGAGCTATGGCTCTTTTGACAACAGAGGTGACTTGGCTACGGTGGTTACTTCAGGATTTTGGTGTTTCTGTCACTACACCTACTCTACTATTGTCTGACGGTAGAGGTGCTATTAGCATTGCATGCGATCATGTCAAGCATGAGCTCACCAAGCGTATTGGTGTTGATGCTTTCTATGTGTGCGCTGGTGTGCAGGATCAGAATATTGCTCTTCAGTATGTGCCTTCGAGTTACAATTGGGGGATTTCTTTACGAAGGCCCAAACTAGACCACATCATGGCTTCTATCTCTCCAAACTCGGTGATGTTTATCCACCATGAGTTTGAGGGGGTGTTAGAGTACTATTTATGTAGCCATGTAGCCTTTCATATCTACCCCGTTGTATAAGAGGTTTTCTGCATATCGTACACCTGTACATGTATATATACTGGCCTACGGCCTCATGGGAATACAAGTTGCATATTCCTAACAAGTACTATAACCCAACCAAACATGACAATGCTGGCCACCTGTACATGCTGAATCATTACCTTAGATATTGTTAGGTTTTCCTGAATCTTTAGCTTCCTGTTTGTCTACTTTCATGTCTACCTCTACACACTTAACAGTTTTTTGAACCCTTTTATTTAGGAGATAACAAGACACCATTTACTACTTTAGTTAGTGCAGATGGAAAGATGCGGAAAAAATAATCTGGTAATACATTATTTACTACCACAGTTAGCACAGAGGGAAAGCTAGGGTAGGAAATAGAGGGCTTAGTTGCTATTCTATCTGATTAGGTGCTTTGCTGCAAGTTATCACTTGGTGCAGAAGGATAGCTAGGCAAGGAAACTTCAGAGTTCACCAAGGCAAAGACTCATTTGAAATAAAATTTTGTACATGTAGAATGATGTTGTTTACAGATGCCTAATTACTCGGTATGCTATATTCATCTTTAGCTGTACTACAAGTATTTGCTTATTTCTTTACTTCATTCCGGTTGATTTGGGATTTTCAATGAGGAACAAAATGCATATCATGCTCAATCTCCATTTGTGCATGCTCTTATATATGCTAGAGCTAGGATGATTCAAAATGATTTTCATCTCGGTGCACAACATCAAAAATTAAGTCTCAGGACAATCAACACATAAAACATTAAGAGCATCAAATAGTATGAACTTACAGATCTGATGTCATTGTCTTCATTTAACAATTTACCACCATCATTATCAATAACTGCACGTTTTTCGAGGAGATATTGCTGCCAAAGAAATGAAAATTATTAAAATAACCATCTTGAAAAGAAAGAAAGCGTTGATGTAGATATATAGGATCAGTAGGGACTAGAGGCACACCAAATCAGCCTCAAGGTTTGGTAAAAAGCATATATGCGATAAGGCAATGTGTGCCGAAACCATGTATCAATTTCACAGCTTCCTACTGTAGATTTAATTTGCAACAGGAAACTAGCATGATCCGACCGTAGAACACGTGGCAAACAGTGATATCAGATTCTACGTTATGGTTATATGTTTACAATGACAAGCACATGACACTTTTCCAGCTGGATGTTTCCCCCTATGAATAAGGTTGGATTAGGAGGTTACAATTGTTCCTAATTTAATACCCCCCCCCCCCCCAAATTGTGCACTAAAGATGATCAACAAGTGCGAGCACACAGTTCACGATTCCATTAGATGATAGGATCACATAAAGTCATGCACCAACTGCATGTACAAATTCACACTGATATGGAGTAACACTGTTGCTTCAAAAGCACTTTTTCTATTCATACTGCTCCCAGATCATTTTTAAAAACAAGGTTTAAAATTGCAGTTTTCGCAGGTCACAGTAAAACTAGTGAAAACAATCGTCAATTCAAACACTAGAATATAAGAAATAATGAATATGCCTATCAGATAGCATCTAGGGTTCAAAAACGCTATAGCGCGGTCATAGCTAGCTATTTGAAACCTTGTAAAAAAAGGTGATAAAACACCAAAACAGAGAGTAAATCTTTTTGGATGCAATTGTAACAAGTAACTGAACCTGAGGTAGCATATTTCCTGCAGAGGAAATGATAGCTGAAACTGATTGTTCCTGAGACACAAAAATGAAGACAACTAATTATCAGTAAGGCTTTGCTGCAGGTTCAATGAGTGATGCTTTCATCTGTGTTAGCATGTACGTATGAAAAGAATCAGATCATTATCAGGGCACAGCACATACAAAGGTATCTATCATGAAATAGTAAATTCAGACACATAGCCTTGTGTTTTTTCCCAAAAAAGTGGTTGCTACCTCTTACGAATTTACGATATGAGGGTTAATATTTGTAATTAAGAAGATGGCTACTGTTTTAGAGGTGACCTTGATTAGTGCGATGTTGCATTAGCAGTCAGTTAAAAAGGATGTAGCTCTTGAGAAACTAACCACAAGATCAGTTTAAGTGTTCACTTGTTAAGCTTCATGCACTAGCCAATGCAACCAAAAGTACGAACTGATAAAAAGGGTTAGGCAATCAACATATACACTTCAACACCCCCTCTCACGTGTGACACGGAAAGTCAACACATGGACAGACTCAGAGGTATGGCTTAAGAGGCATATACGTGGACACATAGGGGGCGGCAGCAATTTTTGAATAAACTGCAAAAGACAGGACTTGAACTCAAGACCTTGGGCTCTTATACCATGTTAAGCTTCATGCACTAGCCAACGCAATCAAAAGTCCAAAGTGATGGAAAGGGCTAGGCAATCCACATATACACTTCAACACCCCCTCTCACATGTGAGGCGGAAAGTCAACACGTGGACAGACTCAAACTCTCAGAGGTATGGCTGAAGAGGCCAATACGTGAACAAAGGGGGGCAGCGGCAATTTTTTGGATAAATTGCAATTTTTTTGATACACTTCAACAATTATAAATAATGTTGTGCGGAAGTTTGTTCACTGCCGACTGTCAACAGAGAAAGCATGCATTGCGCTAATGACGTAAGTTTACTAAGTTGTGGGTGATGTGCACAAGTTATAATAATCCACTCCTCTTACCTGTAAATACTAAATACACAGGCAAAAGAAGTTCTTGAAATTGGTGGCACATGTTCATTCCGTACATGTTCACCTTTTTATAGTCAGCTATTTCTTTTACAGAAAATTTTGTAGATGTGGAACGTTGCAGATATATCATACACTGAGATGCATCCTATGTTATGAAGAAATGTACAGTACTGTGGAGTAAAATATTGTACAGTACCCTCTCAACAAATTTTGATAGGCTATACAAGGTCGATAAAACCTTACGCCCTTGAGTAATCTGGGCCCTGCAGCCAACAAAATGACACACTCTGAATACAGGAACGTTTAGTAGATTCATGAGCATGGCATAACAATAAAGAAACACACTGACAAGATAAAGTTTCCAAACTAAGAATGAAATACAATTACTGTTATAAATAAGCGGCAGTTGTGTAGCTCAAAGCACAAGCAACATCGGTCCTACACTCATACCTTTTATGTACATATGCAATAATGGTGCCCATGTAAAAGATGGTGTAAACAGTCTTCAATTAGCTTGAATCTTGGAAATAAAGCTATCAAATCCTGGAATGTATCACCTTAATACATGATTTCTTTCGTTCACAAGTTGTCTTCCAAAGGAAGATATTTTCTTTAAGAAGGAAATGAAAATAATCGGATTATTTCAAAACATATGTAAAATGGTCAAGTTGGATCTGTAATGACTACATCCTACGCTTAGTGTCAAGCGCTTTAGCCACAAACTGCCTGTAAATAGCAGTGCGAGAGAAATAACAATACCTGGGGCGAATTTATGGTGTTTAAGAACAACAAGTTAACAGGGAGAATCTAACAACCTTTTGAAGGTCCCCGAGACCTTTGCACTGAAGATGTCAGTAGCAGCTGATATGAAGCTACACTTTCTAGCCAACGAAATCTTTTCCACGTGATCTATAATCTGCAAGTAAAATTGCAACAATTATCACACATATGGAAATTTCAAAAATGGAAAAAAGGTATAACATGCAAAAAATAGAGTCTCGTAACACTTGAACCTTCTTTTTTTCTTCCTTGTCACCAGGCAAAAGGATCTTTAAGGCCTGACGCCATGGGCCATCGTCACAACCAGGTAATGTGGTTCTAAGTATTGCCATAATAGCTTTGATAACCTGGAATAGTTGCATGCTAAAGCACTGAGGCAACTCAGATCACATACAGGGTTGTTCGCATATTATTCCTAAGTGAATTATGGGTGCACTAAAGTATGGTCATTCGTTTATTATTAAGTGGAACAAAGTTATGCAAAATTTGGTGATGCATAAAAAAAGATTTGGCATGATTGATTTCTCAAACAGTCTAGATATGGCTGACGTTGACCGAACTCACATATCTATAAAAAAGTAAGTACATAAAAAACAAATAATGGTGTTAGCTTCATAGCATCAAGATCTAACAATAGATTATAACATATATTCTCAGAGGGGTGCTTCCCTACTGGTTCCTTCAAAAGGAATTGAAAAATTAACAAAAGCTAGTTTGTAACCCATAAGAAATTTCCAAGATCCCAAATGTTACGCAACTAATGACTGTAGAATTAACCGCACAGAAGAAAAGAGAGATAATGAGAAATTGCTGCTTTGCAATGAGTCTCAAGATTAAACTAAATTGAACTACCTTTTTCCGGTAGAAAGCCACACCATGAACATTAAAGGGTATTTTCCTGTTGCGGAATGACACTTGGAATGCTTTGCCAGTTATCTGTGTATAAGAAAATTAGACCACAAGCATGACCAAATGTGCTTTTCAACAATGCAGGGTTCAAAAACTCTCAACCTGTCTTCGATATAGGACAGCAATTTTACCAAAGTCGCGACCTTCAGCTGAACTAGATGTAGTTTCAATGATTTTGTCAATGACAAACGCACATTGTGAATCTTCACTATGGCACTCCTTAACAGTGATCTAAGTAATATTAAATCAATAAGCAACTGACGGGATGGGAGAACAAACGAAGCGGTTCAGTTGGGCTTCGATGACTCTATGAGTATACCTTACTTCCAGAAGGGTTGTCTGTCTCAACAAGTTTATGATGACACCGGTTAGTGTTGTTGCGAATAAGGGCTGTTGCTGCTTCAACAATTGCCCGTGTAGAGCGGTAGTTCTTGTTTAACCTGATCTGCAGTAATCGGCAAGGCAAACTACTTAACAGATATCACGAAGAAAATCTAACACCTAAGACAGTTAGAAAGTGCCCACAGAGACATCACAGTTACCTCTTTATGATTTGGAAAGTCTCTACGAAATGAATCAAAGCCAGAAACATCGGCACCATTGAAACTGAAGATGGACTGATACAAGAGAAAAAGAAGTTGAAAATAGTATATGTATGGCAGCTGAAAGCAAAAATGGCATCTCGAAACCATAAGTTCTTAAATTCTTGGATGATGAAGTGGATCAAATTTGTATACCTGATCTTCATCACCAACAATGGTTATATGATTGTGAGAAGCTAGAAGTTTCAGAAGAAAATATTGCATAGCACTGGTATCCTGAAACTCATCAACTACTATTGCCTGACATGTGGTTTGGCACTCTTTGTATACTGCATAGGCAAGGAAGACAGATATCTTAATCAACAGCTCATCAAAGCAGCTGATATTGTGAGATCAGAAATGAAACTACCTTCAGGAAACTTCGTGAGAAGAGTTATGGATGAGTTAATAAAATCATGATAATCAAGAGCATTACAAGACACTAGTATTTCATTGTAGTGCCGAAGAATCGAAGCCTGCTCAAAACATCACGAAGTAAAGGTCAATGTGATTATACAACAAAGTGGATAACAATGATTTATACTCAGAGGAGAGCTTACTCCTGTCAAATCCCCCTTCTTTTCATATTCTTCGGGAGTTTGTCCTGAAGATTTCGCCTGTAAATGAAGATGCAACATTTGGTGAGTAGTAACAATAAAACCCAACTGCACAAAAGATCTGCTCAGTAACATAACAACCTACAGTATGGATACATGATTATTTCCCAGAAAGATTTCTTCATATTACTGACTCGCTCACAGTTTGAATCTAGTACAAATGTGATAGAGACCCTAGTAGTTGTTAGGAAGTATTAGTATTAGTCTAGGAGTCCTCATTAGTCTATTAGTATTAGTCTAGGAGTCCTTATTAGTCTATGTTTACTTTCCTTCACCTCAAGTCTTGTGTAATATATATATGCCCCTTGGACCTTCAATAAACATAAGTTGCTTTCCTAGCAGTAGTAAGCTCAAGAATTGTCTGAACCAAAATGCCTTGGACAAACAAAATCCTTAGCCATGAGCCCATGACTACCCGTCTAGCACGTGAAGTGAGATATATTCCATACACAGCTCAGCTAAATATGATCCAGATTTAGCATGTGGTCACACCTATGGTTTTGTGAGGCGCCTTCAAGGCTTCAACCAGTATTATAGTTACTCAAAGTTTTCACATCATTTTTGGGATCTAGTAATTGTCAAAATTATTAATAAGACGTTTGTTATTGTGTCCTAATTGATTGCTTCTAAAGTGTGTTGAAGTGTATATGTAGATTGCCTAGCCCTTTCAATCAGTTCAGACTTTTGGTTGCGTTGGCTTGTGCATGAAGCTTAACATGGTATGAGAGTCTAAGGTCTTGAGTTCAAGTCTTGTCTTTCGGAATCAACACGTGAATAGACTCAAAAGGTATGGCTCAGGAGGCCTATGCGTGGAGACCGAGGGGGGCAGCAGCAGTTTTTTGATAAATTATGAAAGCCAGGACTTGAACTCAAGACCTTAAACTCTGATACCATGTTAAGCTTCACGCACTAGCCAACGCAACTAATGGAAAGAACAACATTTTTTGGACAAATTGCGGAAGTCACGACTTGAACTCAATACCTTGGTCTCTGATACCATGTTAAGCTTCATGCACTAGCCAACGCAACCAAAAGTCTGAACTGATGGAAAGAGCTAGGCAATCCACATATACACTTCAACATCCAAAAGTCTGAACTGATGGAAAGAGCTAGGCAATCCACATATACACTTCAACAAAGTGATTGTTCGGAGTTAGTTTTGTATGTCAAGTGTATTGTACAAAATCCTTGTATTTTTGTTTTCTACTATATGCGAACTTTGTATACTTTATCTTGAATTAGTTCAGGCGTCTCAACAAGACTAGGAATAATCCACTACTGTGTGTGATTTTGTAAGCCTTTAGAACAAAATCTGCACAGCATGCTGAAGCAGTTCCTTCAATGTTATGCGCTGTGGATTTGTGCAGAAGGTGGCAGGCAAAAAACTTATATATATACAAGGAGAATCTGGACAACATTTTGGGTAGATGCGAAGTTCTCGTGCGGCTTGTCAGGACCCGACTAAAGATCCCTGTAACATTCAGTGTCTGCAGCAGTATTTGAACTTCCAGCCGTAACGCTTCGCTGGGTTATGTGGCCCTGGATCGCGTCCATCTTCGATCAGACGGTTCCCCCCATCGCGCACGTCGCTGTTGGCTTTCCGGCACCGGCTACAGGAACGCCGGCCACCATTTTTACCACCTCGTTTTACCTCACTTTGTAAAGCTATAAGCCACCTGTGAGCAGACTTGATTTAGGGTTTCCCCCTTTTGCGCCGCCAAAGTTCCTGGCCGGCTTAGATTCCTCTGCCATGTACTAAAACCCCATGAATTCTCCCATGAAATCAAGCTAGTTGCAGAGCGAATTTGGTTCCATGTGCTGATAGATAACCTTCAGACTCCTCTAGGTCTGACAAGTGGTAATCAGAGCAAGGTTCTTCTCCTCGGCGACACGAGATCTGGTGCCGAGATGGAGTTGGAGGAGCTGTAAACTCCTCCCTCTCTCACCGGTGACTAATGGCGGCGGTGAACTCCGGCGGCGTAGTGGTGGCGGTGCAAAATTCGGTACAGGTTTGGTGCAGGAAGTGGTTGCACTGACACACCGTCTCTATGGTAAAATCCCACCCTCCCTCCCAGATCCGCTGTACTTCCAGAGGCGTGGCATTGGCGGCGGTGCTGGCGGCGGTAGGATCAACAGCAAAGGTCGGGTTGCAGCTCAGGCTGTGGTAAAATTCCACCCTTTCTGCCTGAAGATCTCCAACAGAGGGTCGCTCGGCTCTCAGCCTATTATAAAACCCCTTCTGTTCCCCTCTGGCCAAGATGACAGGCCTGGCGGATTCAACTTCCTCTGATCGTCTCAAATGGCAGTCCTTACAACTGAATGTCAAAATCCTGCAACAGAACAGGGAAACGGACAAGCATGACTTTGAAGTCTTCCGAGAGCATTTCACGACCAATTTCCAGTCTTTGCAGGAGACTCTGGGGGAGATGCAAGGAACTCTGAGCAACTTCATCACAGGCTTCCCTAAACCCAGAGAAGACCCACCCAACCCCCAAGAAGTGGCACAGGCCGATATATATACATGTACAGGTGTGGACTATATGCAGGAAACCCCTTATAGAATGGGATAAGTACGAAGGGGTACATGGCTATATTATATATACTCTAACACCCCCCCCCCTCAAACTCATGGTGGATGAACAACACTGAGTTTGGAGAGATAGAAGCCATGTTGCGCCCTAGTCTAGGCCTTCGTCTGTAACTCGGAAGGCACATACCGAAGAGCAATAATCTGATCCTGCACACCAGCACGCACATAGAAAGCATCAACATCAATGTGCTTGGTGAGCTCATGCTTCACAGGATCGCGCGCAATGCTGATAGCACATGTACTGTCAGATAAGAGCGGAGCAGGTGTAGTGACAGAAACACCAAAATCCTTAAGTAACCACCGTAACCAAGTCACCTCTGCCGTCAAAAGAACCATCGCTCGCAACTCAGCCTCTGCACTCCAACGTGAAACTGGGGTCTGTTTCTTCGTCTTCCAGGCAATGAGAGAACCACCAAGAAAAACACAGTAAGCAGAAAGTGAACGGCGATCTGAAGGATCACTAGCCCACGTAGCATACGAATAGGCCTGAAGCTGTAAAGAACTGGAGCGAGGAAAGAATAGACGGTGAGAGATTGTGCCCCTAAGAAATCGGAGAACACGAAGGAGGTGACTATAGTGAACCGAGGTGGGAACGGAGACAAACTGACTCACAATATGAACCGGATAAGAGATATTCGGACGAGTGACAGCTAGATAGACAAGACTGCCAACAAGATCACGATAACGCGTCGGGTCAGGCAAGGGGTCACCATCAGTATCACGGAGGTGAACATTGAGCTCCATGGGAGTCTCAACAATGCGCTCGTCACGAGCAAGAAGATCCTGGGTATACTTTTCCTGGGATATAAAAATGCTATCAGAGGTAGAAGAGACTTCAATCCCAAGAAAGTAGCGAAGAGGTCCAAGATCGGACATAAGAAACTGCTCACAAAGACGGGCCTTTAGAAAGGCAATATACTCGGGGTGGTCACAAGTGATGATCATGTCATCAACATATAGAAGAAGAAGAGTCTGACCACGAGGAGAAAGGTGGACAAACAATGCCGGATCATGGACACTTGCTGAAAAACCAGCGGCAGTCACCACAGAGGCAAAACGTCCAAACCAGGCACGGAGGGCTTCCTTAAGGCCATAGAAAGAGCGACGAAGACGACATACCATGTCATCAGGTACAGAATGCCCAGGTGGTGGTTGCATGTACACCTCACGCAGCTCACCATTAAGAAAGGCATTCTTGACATCAAGCTGAGATACAGACCAGTGGCGTGCAGAGGCCACGGTAAGAAGTGTACGAATAGTGGTCATATGGGCCACAAGAGCAAAAGTCTCGTCGTAATCACGACCATGCTCCTGCTGAAAACCACGAGCCACAAGACGAGCTTTATAACGCTCAAGAGAACCATCGGAGCGAATCTTAACCTTGTAGACCCACTTACAAGTGATGGGACGGACACCGGGGGGAAGGGAAACAAGATCCCATTTACCAGTGCGTGCAAGAGCAGCAATCTCCTCTGCCATCGCAAACTGCCATTCAGGATGAACAACAGCCTGACGATAGGAAGTCGGCTCAAGAACAGCAGCACCAGCGGTGGGAAATCCAAGGCGATCAACACGCGGACGATGACAAGAACGCAAACCATCGGTAGGCTGAGACGAGGATGACGACACATCCGCAGAGGCATCCACATGACGTGAACGACGAGTGTAACACTGAGGAAAAGATGGAACAATGCAAGGAGGGATCGCCAAGGTAGAATCGGGGGGTGAAGACGAAGAAGTCACCGAAGATGAAGGTGAAGAATCCGGTGACATGCTAGGGGAGGAAACCGTGGGAGATGGTGGTGGCAAATCGGCAAGAGGTGGAGAAGCAGAGGTAGCGGAACGAATAGACAAAGGCTCGATGGAGGTGATAGGTGTGTCAAGAAAAGTGAGGAAAGAGATATCCTTCAATGAAAAGGACGAGGAAGATGGGCGCGGGTAGAAGGGACGAGACTCATCAAAAGTCACATCCCGAGAGATACGCATCCGACGACCGATAGGATCCCAACAACGATAGCCCTTATGCTCATCACTATAGCCTAAGAAGACACACTCAACAGACTGAGCGGTCAGTTTGGTGCGTTCTCAAGAGGCAAGAAGAACATAGCAAACACAACCAAACAAGCTAAGCATCGAATAATCGGGAGAACGATCAAAAAGACGCTCGAAAGGAACACCACCCTGTAGAGCAGCAGAAGGTCGTAGATTGATGAGATAGGTGGAGGTGGAGACGGCCTCAGCCCAAAAATGAGGCGGGAGAGAGGCAGCAATCATCAATGCACGAGCCGTCTCAAGAAGGTGACGATGCTTGCGCTCAGCCACGCCATTCTGAGAGTGAGCCCCAGGACAAGAGAATTGAGAAAGAGTCCTTGCTCAGCAAAAACACCACGCGACATCTTAGAAATATACTCGCCAGCGGAGTCAGCACGAAACACACGAATGGGCGAAGAGAACTGAGTGTGAACCATGGCAGCAAAACGCTTATAAATAGGCAACACCTCACTACGAGAAGTCATAAAATGAAGCCATGTGTAACGAGAGAAATCATCTATGAAAATAATATAGTAGCGATGACCCCCTTTCGAAGTGAAGGGAGCCGGACCCCATACATCAGAATGGACTAAATCAAAAGGACGCTTAGACATTGACTCACTATGTGAATATAGTAACTGAATCTGTTTGCCAAGACGACAACCCTGACATTCTAAAGAGACATCTTCTGAGACAGACCCCGGAAGACCTCGACAAACTAAAGACGACAAACGAGAACCACAAAGATGACCAAGTCGATGCTGCCACTGCTGGAAGGAACCGGTAGCGGAGGCGACAGAAGCGGAGGAACTGGCGATAGTGGTGGTAGCGGAAGGAACATGAAGCCAGTCTAACTCCCAAAGACCCTAAGAATCACGGCGACGAGGGCCAGCCCCAACCAAAGTGTGCGTGTGACGGTCCTGGACAGAACAAGAGTCAACGTCAAGGATGTCGCGAGAACCAGAATCAGTAAGTTGACCAACAGAAAACAGATTCATGGTAAGTCGAGAAACATGAGCAACATCAGGGACAGAATAAGAAGGAACTGCCTCTACTAGCAACAGAAAGAGGAGTACCATCGGTAGTGAGGACATGAACAGGAAAATCAAGCGATCGAAGAGAGGACAAAGTGAAAGAATGAGAAGACATATGAAAAGAAGCTCCAGAGTCCAGAACCCATGGGGATGTACCTGACTGTGTAGAAGGTGGTTGCTCAGTGCGGGAAGCATCAGTCACAGAACCAGCAGTACCCGCCGAGGAAGAACCTGAAGCAGCGAGTAGACGCTTAAGTCTTAGAATATCCTGCTCAGTCAAAGTGGTGGCTGAAGATGTCGAGGTGGTAGACAAAGTCCCTGAAGATGATGATCGCGCCTTATGCAGGTGTTTTTTCTTCTGGAAGCAATGAGACTCGACATGACCATCCAGGTTGCAGTAGCCGCAATGTGGACGGGGGCGGTCCGAGTCGCCAGGAGGAGTGGGCAAGAGTGGCGGAGCACTCGAGCGAGAAAGAGTCGGTGCAGCATGTGGAGTAGTGGGAGCTTGAGCAGCGAGCACAGAGGGAACCTCTAGTAAACCGGCGCCACGTAAGCGAGTCTCCACAGCACGAATCTCAGAAAGCGCCTCCATGAGAGAAATACGGCCACGAGCAAACAACTGAGCACGCCGGGGCTCAAACTCCTTACGGAGCCGAGACAAGAACTCGTAGACA
The DNA here is from genome assembly GCF_904849725.1 of Hordeum vulgare subsp. vulgare. Classification (NCBI taxonomy): domain Eukaryota; kingdom Viridiplantae; phylum Streptophyta; class Magnoliopsida; order Poales; family Poaceae; genus Hordeum; species Hordeum vulgare. Next base: position 260,502,372 of record NC_058519.1, on the reverse strand, counting down.
CGATGAAACTCCAAATTGGCCTGCACAGCCTAGCAACACGGGCAAGTACGACAACCAGCACTGCGGAGAGAATCAAGCTGACGGGAGATAGCAGAACTCTGTGCATAAAAATGATCAACTGTGGAGTCACCCTGCTGAAGAGCATGCTCCTAACGGACCACAGTGAGGTATAAGAGCATCACTAGTAGTACCCTCAAACCCTCAAACCAGTTTTAAGGGTTGAGAATTTGCATTTTTTTTGGCACTTTTAAGGGTTGAAAAACAGGGGCAAAGACTAGAACCCTCAAACCCAACCCTTATAACAAAAACAAGGGCAAAAACAGGAGAGCTCGGGGCGGCGCGGCGGCGAGGAGAGCTCGAGGAGGCCTGGGGTCGGCCTGCCTCTGGCTGCGGGAGGCGGCGGGCGGCCTGGTGCGGGAGGCGGCGGGCGGCCGGGGGGCGGCAGGCGGCCTGGTGCGGGAGGTGGTGGGCGGCCGGGGGACGGGACGCGGTGGCTGGGGGAGGTCGAGGGGCGGGGCGCGGCGGCTGGGGGCGTGGCGCGGCGGCGGTAGCGCGGCTCGGCCGGAATGCCGGCGGGCGGGCGGTCGGAATGGCGGCGGCGGTTGGGGACGAGGAAAAGTCCCTCCCGCGCGACGATGGAACGGTTTGAGGGTTGGGTAGTTTTCTCTCCCCAACCCTCACTTCTACAGGTTGGGAGGGAGTTTGAGGGTTTGAGGGTTAAGGGGTTCTAGTCTACGTGTTTTTTGCTCGCAAACCGTAAAAAAGCAGTTATTTTTAAGGATTTGAGGGTTTGAGGGTACTACTAGAGATGCTCTAAGGCATCACTAGAGGGCTCATAGCGCTGACGAAGACAGGTCCACATCTCAAATACAGTAGGAAGGCCCAGAAACTCAGAGGCAAACTGAGGCAGAACACTAACAGAGAGAACAACGGCCTCATCAGCAAGCTTAGCTTAGCTGCTCATCATAAGTATGAACAGAGGCCTCATCAGCAAGCTTAGTTGCATCCTTCGCAGCCTGATTAGCATCCGCAGGAAGAACCGGTGGCGTCGGCGGAGTGGGGGCCACAGGAGGAACCGAACGTGGCGGACAACGGACCTCGCCGGAAAGAACGCCCCATAGACGGATGCCACGCATGTGAATGCGCATGAAGCCAATGAACTTGGTGTAGTTAGTACCATCAAAAATCACCGGACAACGAGGAACAGGAGCATAGCCCGATGCAGCAGCCATTTTTTTTAATCAACAGCCCTCAGCAGCAGTAGCGAACAGAGAGTCACGGGAACCAGCAGCAGTTGACCACGGGATCTAGCGATAGGAGACCACTAGACCCAGCTTGACCACGGCAGAAGGAGTCCGGCTTGGCGGAACCAGAACTAGCAGGGGTTGACCAGGAGACCACGAGATCCAAAACCAACAACAGGGCTTGGCGGCGGCGGCAGTCGGTGTGGACGGCGGCGGCTGCTTGGCGACTTGGCAACAGGAGCGGGCGAGATTCGGCGAGGGCGCGGACTGGTGGCGGTGTGTCGACGTGATCCGACTAGGGCGGCGAACGAGGAACTGGTGGCTGCGAACAGGGTGACGAAATCCAGCGGGATTGTGGCGACGAGATCCAGCGGGGTTGTGGCGACGGGATCGGGTTGCTCTCCTTATGACGAGAGCCCGAGATTGAGCGCACCTGGCCTCGAGTTCCAGCGGGACTCGGGCATGGGATCGAGCAGAACTCGGGAAGAAGAGACAGCGGCGGCTGTGCAGAAGATTGGATCGGGAAGAACACGAGTTGCGCGTGCAAAAAAGAACCTAGGCTCTAATACCATGTTAGGAATATGCAACTTGTATTCCCATGAGGCCATAGGCCGATATATATACATGTACAGGTGTGGACTATATGCAGGAAACCCCTTATACAATGGGATAAGTACGACGGGGTATATGGCTATATTATATATACTCTAACATAGTTAAGCCAGCTAAATACAACATCCCTGAATTTGATGGCATAGGCACTGATTCCTGGATACAGACTATTGAGCTCTACTTTGAAGCTGCAAGAACACCTTTGGAACAGAAAACTGAAATTGCAGTTACCTATCTCAAGGACCCAGCAACTGAATGGTGGAGAGGGACTGGCATTACTACCAACACACTACCTTGGTACAGGTTTTGCAGACTGTTGGGGGACAGATTTGCTGAAACTTCTATTTGTGATAATGTCAGATTATTCCATGCTCTCACTCAAACAGGATCTGTCAATGAGTATGTCCTCAAATTTGAACAAGCTATGAACTTAATGAGGAGAGACAATCCTGCCCTACCACAAGACTATTACAAATCCAATTTCATCTCTGGCTTGCAGGACAACATACAACACCATGTCCAGTGCTATGAACCTGCAGATTTGCAAAAGGCTATATGGCTAGCAAGAAGAATTGAACAGGCACAACCACAAAGAAAGATTGCTCAACCTGCCACTACTTTCACACAAGTAAGAAAACAGTTGCAGTTTGACCCAGGAAAGCAAGGCCCCACCAACACAGCCACTATAATCCAACAAGCAAGAGTAAAAGGGATTTGTTATAAATGCAATGAGCCTTGGTTCCCTGGCCATAAAAAGATATGTAAACTGGCAAACCAAGCCCAAATTCAAGCCTTACAAGATGCTTGTCCAGATGATGTTGCGTTGGTTTACTACACTGAAGTCACAGAGGAAGCTGATGCCCCCCTCCTGTTGATGGTGATGATACACCACTGCAAATCTCCATGCATACTCTTATGGGCATGAGATCAACTAGAAAGCTCAGTTTCACAGTCATAGTAATGTTGGGAAACACTCCAGCTACTGCACTAATTGATAGTGGCAGTACTGCTACATTCATCACTCCCAAGATTGCTACTCTGGCACATTGTGCTCTCACACCAACCAAAACAAGACAGGTGATAGTAGCAAATGGAGAAACACTCTGGTCTGAATTTATTGCTCTGCAAACACCTTTCTCCCTCCAAGGAACCCAGTTCTCAACTGACTTCAGAGTCCTACAACTTCAAGGCTATGATGTAATATTGGGGGCAGACTGGATGGCCTCTTTCAGCCCGGTAGAGCTAGACTTTGATGAAATGCAGGTAAAAATCACATTGAAAAATGGGGAGAAGAAAATCTTCAAGGATGAAAGCTTACCCACTGTTGTTGTCCAAGAAATGGATACTGAGGAAGCATTCACAGTTGAACCTATTTGTGGAGTTGTTCTCCTAAACAGAATATCTGTGCAGGAACCAGTAGAAAATGTTGTACTAGAACAAGTCCAGCAGATATTAACAAGTACTCTCCTGTTTTCAGTACTCCAACAGCTCTCCCTCTAAAAAGAGCTATAGACCATGTCATCACCTTCACCCCTCAAGCTAAAATCATTAATCAAAGACCTTACAGACTTCCCCACCATCAGAAAGATGCTATGGAAAGCATCATCAAGGATATGATCAAATCTAAGGTCATTAGAGACAACACTAGTCCCTATTCTTCCCCTGCTCTCCTGGTCAAGAAAAAGGACATGACCTGGAGATTGGTTAATGATTTCAGAAAAATCAATGAGCAAACTGTTAAAAACAAATACCCAATCCCTGCCATAGAAGACCTCCTGGATGAATTAAAGGAAGCTACTGTGTTTTCCAAGCTGGATCTGAGAAGTTGCTACCACCATATCAGAATGCAAGAAGACATTGGCAAAACTGCTTTCAGTACCCATTGTGGCCATTATTAATACTTCGTAATGCCCTTTGGATTGACAAATGCCCTTGCCACATTCCAGCAACTCATGAATACTATCCTGGCACCATATCTTAGAAAATTTGTGCTGGTTTTCTTTGATAACATACTGATTTACAACAGGAATTTAAAAGAGCATCTTGAACACTTACAGCTGGTCCTGGATGCCCTCCATTCAAACCAGCTCTATGCTAAGCTCAGTAAGTGCACTTTTGCACAACCTCAGGTAGAGTATTTGGGGCATGTCATCAGAGGAGATGGAGTTGCTACTGGCCCCACAAAAATTGAGGCAATAGTCCAATGGCCAACTCCTGAAAATGTCACCCACCTGAGAAGCTTCCTTGGTCTCACTGGTTATTACAGAAGATTCATCCAAAACTATGGGTATATTTGCAAACCCTTATTTCAGTCCCTGAATAAAGACAATTTCAAGTGGGAACATGAACAAATGGATGCTTTCAACACACTGAAAAACAAAATGACCCAACCACCTGTCCTTGCCCTCCCTGATTTTTTCCCAACCCTTCATCTTAGAAACAGATGCTTGTGCTTATGCCATTGGGGTTGTGCTTATGCAGGAAGCCAGACCTCTCTCCTACTTAAGCAAAACTATTGGCCCCAAAGCAGTTGTTATGTCCACTTATGACAAAGAGGCTATGGCCATCATTGAAGCTTTGAAACATTGGAAGCACTATTTTGCTGCATCCTCCTTGATTATAAGAACTGATCAGCAGAGTTTGAAGTATATTCAGGAACAGAAACTCACAGAAGGGATTCAACACAAATTACTCATTAAGTTGTTGGGGTACAATTTCAAAATTGAATACAAGCAAGGAAAGAACAACAAGGTTGTTGATGCTCTCTCTAGAGTAAAATACAAGCTCCACTCATTGGTTGCAAGTCAAGCGAAACCATTATGGATATATGAAGTAATATCTAGCTATGCACAAGACCAGAGATGCAAAGACCTCTCCAACTTGCAACCTCTGCAACTGCCATCCCAAATTATGTACTTCAACAGGGCATCATCAGGTACAAGAAGAGAATTGTCATTGGCAAAGACAATAATCTCAGAACTAAGCTAGTAGCTGCCCTACACAACTCTGAATTGGGTGGCCATTCTGGACACAGGGCTACATATGAGAGACTTAAACTCCTCTTCCATTGACCTGGGATGAAACAATTCATTGTACATTACATCAAGCAGTGCCCAACATGTCAAATCAACAAACCTGAACACTGCAAATACCCTGGATTACTGCAACCCCTTCAAGTCCCTGATTTTGCTTGGTGTCACATAAGCATGGATTTTATTGGAGGGCTACCCACCTCCCAAAACAAGGACATGGTTCTTGTTGTGGTTGACAGATTCACAAAGTATGGGCGTTTCATTGCAATGAAACACCCAATTACTGTCAGCACTGTAGCAACAGCTTTTACTGAAAACATCTTCAAACTGCATGGCATGCCCTCAGTTATTGTTACTGGCAGAGACAGAATCTTCACAAGCCACCTCTGGCAAGAGCTTTTCAAGAAATTGGGCATCAAACTGCAAGTGAGTACTTCCTACCACCCTCAATCAGATGGCCAAACTGAAAGAGTTAATCAGTGTTTGAAGAACTATCTCAGATGCATGGCTTTCTTACAACCAAAGAAGTGGATGACCTGCCTTCCCCTAGCTGAATGGTGGTGCAACACCAGCTACCACGCATCATTGAAAATCACCCCTTTTCAAGCACTTTACAACGGACCACCCAACATGCTTTCTGAAGCTGCTCTGTACCCTGCTTAGCAGGCTCAGGAATTCTCTTCTATCCTCATTGCAGAGCAAATTGCAGCCCAGATCAAGGCAAATCTTCTAAAAGCACATGAAAGGATGACGCACTATGCTGACAAGAAAAGGTCTAAAAGATCACTGGCTGTGGGGGATATGGTCTACCTCAAACTGCAACCATACAGGCGTACTACCCTTAGTGTTCACGGATGCTTAAAGCTACACTCAAAGTACTATGGCCCATTTCGAATCATTCAGAAAATTAGCCTGATGGCCTACAAACTTCTATTGCCAGACCATTGCAAGCTTCATCCAACATTCCATGTCAGTCAACTAAAGAAACATCTGGGTCCTCAGGCCATCCCAAACCCAAACCTACCACTACTACACGAGGACGGTACTATTCTGCTCGAATCAGAGAAACTGTTGGAATGAAAACTAATCCCCAGGACAAAGGGAGGTATACAAATCCCAATTGTCCTCTGGCTCATAAAATGGTCTAATCTCGACGAAAAGGATGACATATGGGAGGATGCCACCTTCATACACAAAGTATTCCCCACATTTCAGCCCTGAAGAAAGGTCTGGAGTCGATCGGGGGGAGTTATCAGGACCCAACTAAAGATGCCTGTAACATTCAGTGTCTGCATGAGTATTTGAACTTCCAGCCTTGGCGCGAACTTTCTCCAGCCGTCCATCTTTGATCCAAAGTGTCTGCAGCAGTATTTGAACTTCCAGCTGTTGGCGCGAACCTTCTCCAGACGTCCATCTTCGATCCAACGCTCCACAAACGGCCATACCGCTTCGCTGAGTTATGTGGCCCTGGATCGCGTCCACCTTCAATCGGACGGTTCCCCCCATCGCGCGCGTCGCTGTTGGCTTTCCGGCACCGGCTACAGGAACGCCGGCCACCATTTTTACCACCTCGTTTTACCTCACTTTGTAAGGCTATAAAGCCATGATTCCAGCTCGCCTGTGAGCAGACTTGATTCAGGGTTTCCCCATTTTGCGCCGCCAGTGTTCCTGGCCGGCTTAGGTTCCTCTGCCATGTACTAAAACCCCATGAAATCGAACTAGTTGCAGAGCGAATTTGGTTCCATAATAACCTTCAAACTCCTCTGGGTCTGACACGGCTTTACAATAATTTTGCAGGAACAAAATGTTGTAGCGACTGCCCAACCCTTCACAGAGCTTCAAGTGCACCAAAACAAAAAGGAAATAGAAACTATAAAATGATAGTGATGAATCTTCAAAAGTAGAAGGCACCTGTGTAACAAACTTCAACCACTTCTTAGCTTTGTCTTTAAAGGAATTTTTAATGTCTCCATCACACTGCTTAACTGCATCTCCTAAACCATCACTTTTGCCATGCTCCAACAGGCGTTCTGCCTCAACAATGGCCCTCCTCTGTTGCCCATGGCCATATATTATGAATTCAGATGTACGGCCTAGCCTTCAAAGGAATGGTGTAGAAAAGTTAGTTCTTCAAAAACAAATGAAAAAATAAGCCAAGACCAAATATCTAAAGGTTCATAACAACTTGTAGACTTAATAAACTGCAAGAAAGAGAAAGTGTATCGAAATGAGAATATAAAACACAAACAAGAAAATTATCATATTAGCAAATATGACATAGCATTGCACATACTTTTCCACTAACAACCTTGTGAGACATTAAATTACAATTAGAGATGATTGTAAGAGGTAGTTTAGTGCATCTCTGATATCTAGTTCATGGTTACACTTACTACAGTTGAAAAGAGTCATCATAAGTAAATATTGACTTATAAGTAAAATAGAGGATAATATATTTTTTCGGCTTCATTTTATACAGGTTTATCCCATTCAGTTACTTCATAATTAATTCAATATCTGATAACAGAAAATACATATTAATTCAATATCTGATAACAGAAAATACATACTTTTCAGCATGGGTCCTGCAAAGCTGCAAGCAGAAGGAGTGAAATGTGCTTATTATGATCTCTTTGGCAACTGCCTTCCCGACCACTGCCCCTATCCGGTCCCTCATTTCTGAGGCAGCAGCAGTTGTGAATGTCATAGCAAGGATGTTTGATGGTGAAATTCCCTGGTCGTACAATAAATGGAGAAATGTGACTATGTGACCTTCAAATATCACTGCATGCTAATTTTGTAGTTAACATATCAAAGAACGCACCCTACCTCTTTCAGCAATGTGAGAACCCTACCAACCATTGTAGAAGTCTTGAGTCATGCCAATTACAAAGAAAGTCAATATAGACAAAAGTGTGGAAAGGATCACAAGATAAGAGGTCTATGGAGCTCAGTTAAAGAGTGTCATCTTATTATGTTTAAGTCACAGCATAACTAATGAAACTGTGTGCAGATAAAAGACATAACTCAGACCATCTTAAAAATGTAAATCTAAGGACTGCACTTACATCATTTTCTTGAACACTACATTAGTGCGCCAGAAGAAGTTTGTGATTACGATATAAAATTACTTAAACAGGCAAACAAATAAGAGTGTAACATATGAGTAAATTGCTTTCGGTTCTTCTACAACTGTCCCGAAGGATATAGGCCATTGTCTTGGGAATAAATGGTGCAACCTTTGCGCAGAATTTCTTCTACTACAATTGGTGCACATTTTTAGGTGTGAGTTCAAGCAACAAGAATATCCATGGGATATGTTTTACTTTCTAGGTAGGATTTCCGTCGTAATGGGTCAGATCATGTTAGTTCTGATTTCATTTGGAATCAATAATTAATTGCATCAAAATATCAGCTATAACACCCTTGGAAAATAATATCAGCTATAACATTCTTGGGAAAATAATATCAGCCATAAGAACAGAAGATATGAACTTATTATATACTCATCTGATACTGATAATCTTATTCTTCTTAAACCATCTTAGTAAAAAATGTAAATCACGAAAACAATTGGTGTCATTGGACACAAGCAACAGAAATTATTGGTCTTAGTTGACTTTTTGGACATCGAATTTGGGAAAACCAATTATGTGGAAAGAGTTAATCACATTATAATTATACATATCCACTGTAATGAGGAGTAAGACATAGTACCCAGAAACACGAAATGCATATACAATATATCCAAATTAAGACAAAAAATGTACCTTTCCACTTCCTGGACCTGCAACGATCATTAACGGAACAGCTACATCACTACATGAAGCCTCCCTCTGCTTGTCATTTAGGGAGTGCAAATACTCATAGTACTTCCTTGGGGCACACCCTTCATTTTCCTCCATTTCTAGTCCCATCTCCCCAGACTCCTTGCCCTTGGCAGTAGACATGGCATCAACCTCCCCCAAGAATGCATCAACAACCTTAATATCTCCAAGAGAAGAGGCATCAAATAAACTGGTTTAGTTATTTGATTACAGACCAAACCTACTCAATTCCTTCCAAGATTAAGGAAGCAATAATTCCATGATGCCCCAAAACTGTAGAACTTTCCCTTGTCTAAATTTAAGAAGCAAAGTTATACCTCTCCTCCCTCCTCCGCAATGGAAATTACTGGAGGGAAATCAACATATAATGCTACTGAGCCATCTTCTACGTACACCTCCTCTATCTCATCCTGGTTAATTGCCGAAGATGTGGCATAGTGCTCCTGGTTCATCTCAGAAGATATGGCATGGTGCTCCTTGCTGATGGCATTAACTTCCCAGAAAGTGTCCTCCAACTGAATTTCTCTCAAAAGAAACAACATGATAAGCTCCTTTGCAATTAACGCCTGCCTAGTTCATTTCTAATTTCACAAAACCAAGAGTGTTCATCACCAGATCGAACTAACAGAACAATAGCACTTTGTAGAATTTTCCAAAGTTTCCTCACCAGATCAATAAAAGCAGAAGACACCCATGCCCCATGGATATTCACATACCTTAACACTGTCATCTGCGATGGATATAGCTGGCAGAAGCGAATCATCACCACAGGACAGCACCAAGCTTTCCTCTTCCATCATCTCCTTCAGCTCCTCATCCTGGCGCTTGGCAGCAGGCTGAGCATCACACTCCTCAAAGATGTCATATGCCTCCTTCCAGAATGCATCATCAAGCTAAATTCAATCCAAAAGAGAGAATAATAAAGTAAGCGCCGTATGGAAATTACCACTTAGGCAGTCCTAATTAGTAAGAATAGCACATCAAGAACAAATTATCCTCGAATTGAGTCAGCATTTCCTTTCGTCGATTCTTATCTCTCCCAAGCAAATCAATCTTTTGCATAGACGAATTTGGTAATGCCTTGGCTCTCCCTATTCTATTTCCAATTTCGAAACAACTTAGAAGAGACCAAAGGTATACCGTTCCGCACTCTGGTACGGCGTGGATTGCTGCCGCTACAACGACCGGCCCTCGATCCACCGTCAAATCTTTCTCCCTGCCCTTATCCTTCCAGGCCATGGACCGCGAGTGCTCCTCGCAGATGGCGTCCACCTCAAGCAAGAACGCCTCGTCCATGTCGTCGTCCTCCAGAAGCAACCCGCAAGACTTGGGCCCCTTGGGGAGGGGAGTGATGTACCCGTGGTCGATGCCCTCCACGCCGCCTGCGGGTCCGGGCTGCTGCAGGGCGTTGACCGTAACATCGGCGAGCGGCTGGCGGGGCGGCGGGCATGGAGACTGCAGCGGCCGCTTGCAGGGGAGCAGTCGGGAGGGGTTGGAAGAGCCGCCGTAGTGGGGCGGAGCAGGATAAATGTTTTCCTTCCAGCGCGACATGGCCGCCGTCGAGATCGCCGACGGCGAGGGTTTAGTTATTTGGGGCGGCGGTGACGGGATTTGGGGGACAGAGGATGCAACCGGTGTTTGGTAGGCTGCATCAGGTCCGGTCAGTCCCGCGTGGAAAGACTTTCTTTTTTAAAATGGAAAAGCTTTATTCCATTACACATTCGGTCCAGCTAAATGGCTGGCAACCGCATCAGCTATAAAGTTTGATACATTTGACAGCCACATGCAGACTCCTCGTTCAACTAAACTCGCATGACACGACGCTAATTTATGAACAGCTACTCCCTCCGTTTCTAAATATAAGTCTTTTAAGATATTTTATTAGTAGTCTACATACGAAGCAAAATGAGTGAATCTATACTCTGAAGTATGTCTATATACATCCGTATGTAGTCTCCTAATGAAACCTTTTTAAAGACTTATATTTAGGAACGGAGGGAGTACATTGCACGACCTCAAACAGCATATAATGAAAATAGGCTGAAAATAATACGCCAATTTGTATTTTGCTTCACAGAACAGACTACCATGGACTAAATTATCATAGTCATTGTCAGTGACAGCTTGCTTCAGCACCAGTGCGTCTGTTTCGAAAATAACATTCCTGCATCCCAGCTCGCTTGCTCTCTCAAGAGCATGCAACAGGGCTATTATTTTTGCTTGAATTGTCTCATATAGTCTATAGAGTCTCCCTGCCCCTGCTGCTTCTACTCCTCCTTTAGAGTTTCTGATGATGAAACTCCATCCTCACGGTCCCTGTCTCCTTTGTGAAAGTTGCATCTATATCTTCAAATAGTTTTCCTTCAGAGGTTTCCAGCAACTATCTTTGGGTGTTGTTGTTTTAGTGCATTTCCTCTTATATAGCTCATTGTATTCTCTTTCGTGAATTTCTAGAGATTCTATGATTTCATTCATGCTTCTTATTGCCTCCCCTTTATTAGCTTTGTTTCTCTCGTGCCACCAAAGCCACATGAGTATGCTTACTCGTGCACCCTTTTGTCGATCAAGCTTATATATTTGAATAAGCACATTTTTCGGACTACAACAATCACTAAGATTTTGTTGTATGTCTTTCATCTGAGCCGCTCTCCAGACGTGCTTTATTGATTTACAATTGAAAAAAATGTGCCCACCATCCTCACGAGTACGTAAACGTATTGGGCACCGTAGATCAACTTTAACTCCTCGCGGAATTAGTTTTTGTCTCATCGAAAGACTATTCCTCGCCATTCTCCATAAGAAGTGCAGGATTTTAGCTGGTAGAGGAAGCCTCTACACTTTCTCCCACTCGAAGGGTATATATTCAGTTTTTGTTCCAGATGCAAAAGCCCCACCATGAAAGGCCCTCCTTGAGTCTGATTCAATCGCCACTCGATAAGCTGATTTCACATAAAATAAACCCCTCTTATCAAAGTGCCACGCAAGCCGGTCCTCGTTGCCTTCACTAATTGGTATTTGCAATATTTGTTCTGCATCTTTTTCATTGAAGGTTTGTTTTACCAGATCCTCATCCCAATCTCCTTCTACTGGGTTAATCAGGTGTGAGACTTTCCAAAGGATGTTATTCCTTCTTTGAGGAGTAGTTGGTTTTCTACTTTGACCTCGAGGAATCCAAGGGTCTTTCCATATGTTCACATTCTCACCATTGCCTATTCTCCAGATTAGCCCTTCTCTTAGCAGTTTGACCCCTTTGAGGACGCCTCTCCATGAATAAGACATGTCATCCTTTTGCATTGCTCTAATAATCTGACCAGATGGGTAATATTTAGCAGATAGAACTCTCGAACAAAGGGAGTTGGGTGCATTTGCTAACCTCCAAGCTTGCTTTGCCAACGTGGCCTTGTTAAATACATGGAGGTCTCTGAAACCTAGCCCTCCTTCAATTTTTGGCAATATCATCCACTTCCAACTAACCCAATGAATTTTGTTTTCCTTATCCATATTACTCCACCAGTACCTACATATCATCCCACTAATATGGTCACATAATGTCTTGGTGAGATCAAAACATGTCATTGCATCCGTTGTTGGAAATATGCCCTAGAGGCAATAATAAATTTGTTATTATTATATTTCCTTGTTCAAGATAATCGTTTATTATCCATGCTAGAATTGTACTGAATGGAAACTCAGATACATGTGTGGATACATAGACAACACACTGTCCCTAGTAAGCCTCTAGTTGACTAGCTCGTTGATCAAAGATGGTCAAGGTTTCCTGACCATAGAAAAGTGTTGTCACTTGATAACGAGATCACATCATTAGGAGAATGATGTGATGGACAAGACCCCCAACTATGAACGTAGCATATGATCGTGTGAGTTTATTGCTACTGTTTTCTGCATGTCAATGTATCTGTTCCTATGACCATGAGATCATGCAACTCTCGGACACCGGAGGAATACCTTGTGTTCTTCAAACGTCGCAACGTTACTGGGTGACTATAAAGGTGCTCTCTGGGTATCTCCGAAGGTGTCTGTTGGGTTGGCATGGATCAAGACTGGGATTTGTCACTCCATGTGACGGAGAGCTATCTCGAGGCCCACTCGGTAATACAACATCACAACAGCCTTGCAAGCAATGTGACTAAGGAGTAAGTCACGGGATCTTGTATTACGGAACGAGTAAAGAGACTTGTCGGCAACGAGATTGAACTAGGTATGGAGATACCGACGATCGAATCTCGGGCAAGTAACATACCGAAGGACAAAGGGAACAACATACGAGATTAACTGAATCCTTGACATAGAGGTTCAACCGATAGAGATCTTCGTAGAATATGTAGGAGCGAATATGGGCATCCAGGTCCCGCTATTGGTTATTGACCGGAGAATGTCTCAAGTCATGTCTACGTAGTTCTCGAACCCGTAGGGTTTGCACACTTAAGGTTCGGTGACGCTTTGGTATTACTGAGTTATGTGTGTTGGTAACCGAAAGTTGTTCGGAGTCCCGGATGAGATCCCAGACGTCACGAGGAGCTCCGGAATGGTCCGCAGGTAAATATTGATATATGGGAAGTCCTATTTTGGTCACCGAAAAAGTTTCGGGTACTTCGATAGTGTACCGGGAGTGCCGGGAGGGTACCGGGGACCATCGGGAGGGGTGTCACGCCCCGAAGGGCCTCATGGGCTGTCGGAGGAGACAAACCAGCCCCTGGTGGGCTGGCCTAAGGCCCTACTAAGGCCCATGAGGTTTGAGAAGGAAAAAACCCAAAGGTGGAAGAGGAGGAAAGGGTTTTCAAGTGGAGAGGAGGAATCCTACTCCTAGTAGGATTGGAGTAGGACTCCTCCACCTCCAATTTCGGCCAAACCTTGAGGGTTTGAGGCTGCCTCCTTGTAATGCCCAAGCTGCGACCCTATCCTTAATTTGGCACGAGGGCCTCGTCAGGGATAGAAGTGCATCTCGTCGTTTCGCAAGAATGGATATCGTTACAAGTACATGTACTGAAAAGATGAGATATATGGAATTGGCTTACACTCGCCACAAGCTACATCAGAGTCACATCAGTACATACATAAACATCACGAAGAAGAGCAGGGTCCCACTACAGACGAAAACAAACGAGAAAAGAACGACGTCCATCCTTGCTATCCCAGGCCGCCGGCCTGGAACCCATCCTAGATTGATGATGAAGAAGAAGAAACTCCAAATGAACAATCAACGCGCTTGCGTCAAGTAACCTTTACATGTACCTGCAGCTGGTGTTGTAGTAAGCTGTGAGCCATAGGGGACTCAGCAATCTCATTTCCAAAGGTATCAAGACTAGCAAAGCTTGATGGGTGAGGTATGGTTAAGTGGTGAGGCTGCAACATGCGACTAAGCATTATATGAGGTGGCTAACTTACGAGTACAAGAATAAAGAGAGGGATGATCTACGCATAGTGGACGTGAACTAAAGATGATCAAAGGAATGATCCTGAACACCTACTTACGTCAAACATAACCCCACCGTGTTCTCGATCGGAGAAGGAACTCACGAAAGAGACAGTCACGGTTACGCACTCAGTTGGCAAGTTTTAATTAAGTTAACTTTAATTTGTCTAGAACCAGTGTTAAACAAAGTTTCCACGTCGCCACATAACCGCGGGCACGGCTTTTCGAAAGATTTAACCCTGCAGGGGTGCTCCAACTAGTCCATCACAAATTACCACAAGCCGCATAGAAATCCTCGATCACAAAACTCGCGATCTTGTCGGATTCCTTAGTGGAAAACCTCAACTCTGATATTACCCAAAGCTTCACCGGAATCCCGATGCACAAGATATTTCGTAAAAGGTAAAACTATTCCAGCAAGGCCGCCCGACGTGTCGACGAACCCGATAGGAGCCACGTATCTCGTTCTCAGGACACGACGGATGGGTCATACTAGGAGTATACCAAACCTCGAGTTGCCCCGCGATGGCCCCGTAGTCTGCCAATTTGGACCAACACTCATGCGGAGCACTGGCCCGGGGGTTGATTAATTATCCTCGGGGTCCGGAATGTCCCTATGCAATTTTCATTAGGTTATTAGGCAAATGTAAAAGCAAAGTTGGGCCTTGCGAGACCAGTCTTAATCTAAAACGGATTATCAAGGGGGTCCCCATAACAACCCCGATCGTGTTAGGAGCGCTCAATTATGGAACATAACACCGGTAGCCGAAACTAAGGGGGCAAAGGTGGAACTAAACACCAGGCTAGAAAGGTCGAGCCTTCCACCTTTTACCAAGTATATAGGTGCATTAAATTAAATAGCATTAATAGGGTGATATAACAAGGAACCCATGTTATCACATGGAAGCAACTGCACCTGCAACTAGCAACGCTAACACATGGTTAAGCAAGCGGTAACGTAGCCAATCAGTGGTTTGCTAGATTGTGAACAGGTTGAAGGTTTTCATGGCAGTGTTGAGAGGCTCACATTTAACAGGTGGTAGGCAGCGAGACAATAACGACATAATCGAAATAACTAGCATGGCAATGATAGTAATGGTATATGGGGAAATGGTCATCTTGCCTGAGATCCCACTTGGAAGAAGAATGACTCCGTGAAGCAGACGAACCGATGTAGTCGAACGGATCCTCACTCTCCGAAGCGGTCGGAACTCTATCGATACGAAGAAACCGAAAACAAGAATCAACACACAATATTCACCACACGATGCACAACACATATGATGCATGAACAGTTGAATATATGCAAGACATGGCATGGCAATTCACAACAACCAAACACTACACATTAAGTGAAGTTCAATATGCCACGAGTTGCATATTGACGAAACTCCATATACGAATAATTAACTTCTGTCCCGATTATTTACACGACAATATTGAATGTGGTTAAATATGGCAGAGGTGAAGCGTAAGTAATCTACCTATCTAGGCATTTTAAATGAGGTCGAAAATGACATATAGCATCTCCGAGATGACCTCATGTGTTAATTTATAATTCTATCCAGATATGAACTAACACTTTTAAATATTTGTTAAACAGCAAAATAAATAGGTTCATGTGATTCTACGCGTCGTTCCAATCATACACATAGAGAACATCTCCAACGGAGCTACGGTTCAAAAGACACGAACACCGCAAGATATGATGGCATGAATGCAATATGTGTGCAACAACAGTCACAAGCATTCCAAAACATACAAACAACAAGGTAATATGAAACTACACTAGATTCTGAGCAAGTTTCATGTAGAACACGATCAAAACGGAGCAACGGTTCAACTAATACGAGCTAAACAAGAAATAGACATAATCTGCCAAAATCAACCACATAGCATTTTCTACACCCTCGAACAACTAGCTACACAAATCCAAAATGCTCAAACAAGGATGAGATAGTAGAGGGCAAGATGCACTACAACATACTACTAATAACATCTAGCATGGAAGCATGCACCGCTAGGAAAAGAACTCACAAAAGGGCATCTCACACACAGTTTCAGACTTAGTGAAAATATCAGTTTATAACAGTGCAGTTTTCGACCTGAAGGCATATTGACAGCAGCAAAACTATATGCTACACGGTACAAAATGGCATGAAAATTGACAGCATGCTAGACAATCTTAAGGACTACAACTAACTCCATTGCACCAACCTCGAAAGAGCTATAGATCACCAAATAAATTCATGGGAAGACAACAACAAAATATAACAGATTTCAGACTTAGAAATATTTCAGCATCTCCAAACCAACACTATTTCCTAGCATGTTGGCAACAAGCGAACCACACCTAAACATGGATTTTCATTGCAACCAAAATTACCAGAGGCTAGCCTACACATCCAAGGGCGTATCTCTAGTTGACAACTCATTCATATCGTGCACGGATTAAATCCCATAAAATAAACAAAAGGGCAACATGTCAAAATTTCGCGCACACTAACTTGCTCAAAAGCTAAAACTAAATGCACAGTTAAATTCTATGGATTTTTCTACCCCGGAATCATATATAATATGAGGGGTTGCAAAAATAAAAATAACGTCACACATATATGCGAGAATATGTTCTAAACACGATATAACAAACTAGCACTGGAACCTACATGCAAAAATGCAAACAACTACTCTAAAATAAATGGCAAAAGGTCCCTAAAATCATGAGCGTTTCATCTACGGGGTTTGAGCAATCCGCACACGCATGGAGGCCCGGCGCGTTGTTCTGCTCGCTCCCGAGCGCGACACGGGCGGCAGCGGTAGGATTTGGCGCGGGGTGGCCCGGCTGCGGGCTGGTGGATCCAGGGCGGCGCGGGGGGAATGGAGGCGGTTGCCGCCGGCGGAGGCGCAGGCAGGGAGGCCTCAAGGACGACCGGGGCTTCGGGGCGGGCCAGGATCGACGGATCCAGAGGCGGGGCTCCCGTTCCCGAGGGTGGCGGCGCAGCGAGGCATGGTCGACAGGATCCAAGGCAGCGGCGCGACGAGGCATGGCCGGCTGGAGGCGCTCGGGCAGGAGGAGGGAGCCGGCTGGGGGCTAGGGCAGAGCGGCGGCGGCGGGGATCCGGGCCGGAGCAGGCCTGCTGCAGGCCTGGCGGGCCCGGCGGCTGAGGAGGGAGACAAGGAGGTGGAGGTGGTGGCTAGGGTTAGGTGGGCACGAAAAACGAGGGAGAGAGAGGGTTTGGTGCCTAAAATGGCATGGGGCTCTATTTATAAGAATGGGGTCTAGGTTTAGCAGAATTTCGCCCCGGTTTCAACCGCGCGATCTAAATCGAACGATTTCGAATGTGGGGATGGCTAAGTGGCTGTGTAGAGTGGCTAGCCGGAGATGAGAGGGAGAACGGGCACCCGGCAACGTGATTTTAAAACACCAAAAAACGTCCGACGATAGACCGAATACGGTGCCGCTATGGTCGGCTGTTCGGGTACCAGACGGACTCTGATTGCGACGAAAATTGGCACGCGGCCTACCTATATCTAAATAAGATCGCACGCCAAGTTTCAACCTGATTAGAGGAAGTTTTATACACACTTTTGAAAACAAGGATTTGATGATGCCGCGGGCGCGTGCGTGTGTGGTCGGGCTCAACCGGTCAACAACAAACATGAAGAGAACCGGCAAGTAATAACGGATGCAAGTTTTGAAAACTGGCGGCAACGGGATGCTGATGCAATGCGGATGATGCGCATGATGTGATGATGATGTGACAAATAAAAATAATCACACGACGAAAACGGAATAAAAGGGGAATCTTCTGGAACATCGGTCTCGGGCTGTCACACTCCTCCTCTCCCTCCCTCCTATATATACTAGAGGAATTAGAGGCAGCACTAACCCTAATTGCCACGTGCTCCCTCTACTTCTCTCTAGATCCGTTTCTCCTCTAGTCTATTTCGGCAGTGCTTTGGCGAAGCCCTGCTGGATTAGTTCACCACCACCACCACCACGCCGCCGTGCTGGATAACTCATATACCTCTCCGACCCTCTTGCTGGATCAAGAAGGCGGGTATCGTCATCGAGCTGTACGTGTGCTGAACTCGGAGGTGCCGTCCATTCGGCACTAGATCGAGATGGATTGTGGAACGGATCATGATGAGATCGCGGGACGGGCTGCGATTTGGATCGCAAAGATGTTCCACTACATCAACCGCATTATATACGCTTCCGCTTAGCGATCTACAAGGGTATGTAGATCCACTCTCCCATCTCGTAGATGATCATCACCATGGATAGGTATTGCGTGCGCGTAGGAAATTTTTTGTTTGCCATGCGACGTTCCCCAACATCCGTTTGATTATCCTGCGGAATTTGGGGCACAAAAATTAGGATGAAACCGATGTTTCGTAGGTTACAATCTAATTGTAGGTCTGGGTTAGCTATTAAAAAACTATTGAATTGGCTTTTTTGTGAGCCAAGCACGTTCGAGCCACGTGTGGCGAATGCCTGCATGCTTGTGGAAGCATGGGAGACGATGTGACGCCTCGTAAATTCTCATGCTCCCTCCCATCATCTCCATCGCTAGTTCACACACATTACCTCTCTCTCCCCTCGTCGCCATTCGGTTTCTCCAATGGGAACACCACCGTCTCGCCACGCCCCACCCACTTCAGTCATTGTCGGCGGCTATCCCATCCAAGAGAGGTGGGTTGCCGTCGTATCCTCGCTCGGAGAAGATCTTGTGGCGTCAATTTGTGCTCCCACCCCTTTCTGCACCATGTCGGACCCTCGGCCCAATGAAAAGTCGCTCGCTCGCCGGAGCCGGAGGTCTTCATCTTGGACTAAACTGTTGGAAATATGCCCTAGAGGCAATAATAAATTAGTTATTATTATATTTCTTTGTTCATGATAATCGTTTATTATCCATGCTATAATTGTATTGATTGGAAACACAATACTTGTGTGGATACATAGACAAAACACTGTCCCTAGTAAGCCTCTAGTTGACTAGCTCGTTGATCAAAGATGGCCAAGGTTTCCTGGCCATAGGCAAGTGTTGTTACTTGATAACGGGATCACATCATTAGGAGAATCATGTGATGGACTAGACCCAAACTAATAGACGTAGCATGTTGATCGTGTCATTTTGTTGCTACTGTTTTCTGCGTGTCAAGTATTTGTTCCTATGACCATGAGATCATATAACTCACTGACACCGGAGGAATGCTTTGTGTGTATCAAACGTCGCAACGTAACTGGGTGACTATAAAGATGCTCTACTGGTATCTCCGAAGGTGTTAGTTGAGTTAGTATGGATCGAGACTGGGATTTGTCACTCCGTGTGACGGAGAGGTATCTCGGGGCCCACTCGGTAATACAACATCACACACAAGCCTTGCAAGCAATGTGACTTAATGTAAGTTGCGGGATCTTGTATTACGGAACGAGTAAAGAGACTTGCCGGTAAACGAGATTGAAATAGGTATGCGGATACTGGCGATCGAATCTCGGGCAAGTAACATACCGAAGGACAAAGGGAATGACATACGGGATTATATGAATCCTTGGCACTGAGGTTCAAACGATAAGATCTTCATAGAATATGTAGGATCCAATATGGGCATCCAGGTCCCGCTATTGGATATTGACCGAGGAGTCTCTCGGGTCATGTCTACATAGTTCTCAAACCCGCAGGGTCTGCACACTTAAGGTTCGACGTTGTTTTATGCGTATTTGAGTTATATGGTTGGTTACCGAATGTTGTTCGGAGTCCCGGATGAGATCACGGACGTCACGAGGGTTTCCGGAATGGTCTGGAAATGAAGATTTATATATAGGATGACCTCATTTGATTACCGGAAGGTTTTCGGAGTTACCGGGAATGTACCGGGAATGAGGAATGGGTTCCGGGTGTTCACCGGGGGGGGGGGGGGGCAACCCACCCCGGGGAAGCCCATAGGCCTTGGGGGTGGCACACCAGCCCTTAGTGGGCTGGTGGGACAGTCCAAGAAGGCCCTATGCGCCATAGGAAGAAAATCAAAGAGAAAAGAAAAAAAGGAGGAGGTGGGAAAGGAAAGAAGGACTCTACCCACCAAACCAAGTAGGACTCGGTTTTGGGGGGGAGACCTTCCCCCTTGGCTCGGCCGACCCCCTTGGGGCTCCTTGAGCCCCAAGGCAAGGCTCCCCCTCTCCCACCTATATATACGTAGGTTTTAGGGCTGATTTGAGACGATTTTTCCACGGCAGCCCGACCACATACCGCCACGGTTTTTCCTCTAGATCGCGTTTCCGCGGAGCTCGGGCGGAGCCGTGCTGAGACAAGATCATCACCAACCTCCGGAGCGCCGTCACGCTGCCGGAGAACTCTTCTACCTCTCCGTCTCTCTTGCTGGATCAAGAAGGCCGAGATCATCGTCGAGCTGTACGTGTGCTGAACGCGGAGGTGCCGTCCGTTCGGCACTAGATCGTGGGACTGATCGCGGGACGGTTCGCGGGGCGGATCGAGGGACGTGAGGATGTTTCACTACATCAACCGCGTTCACTAACGCTTCTGCTGTACGATCTACAAGGGTACGTAGATCACGCATCCCCTCTCGTAGATGGACATCACCATGATAGGTCTTCATGCGCGTAGGAAAAGTTTTGTTTCCCATGCGACGTTCCCCAACAGTGGCATCATGAGCTAGGTTCATGCGTAGATGTCTTCTCGAGTAGAACACAAAAGTTTTTGTGGGCGGTGATGTGCGTTTTGCTGCCCTCCTTAGTCTTTTCTTGATTCCGCGGTATTGTTGGATTGAAGCGGCTTGGACCGACATTACTCGTACGCTTACGAGAGACTGGTTTCATCGCTACGAGTAACCCCGTTGCTTAAAGATGACTGGCAAGTGTCAGTTTCTCCAACTTTAGTTGAATCGGATTTGACCGAGGAGGTCCTTGGATGAGGTTAAATAGCAATTCATATATCTCCATTGTGGTGTTTGCGTAAGTAAGATGCGATCGTACTAGATACCCATGGTCACCACGTAAAACATGCAACAACAAAATTAGAGGACGTCTAACTTGTTTTTGCAGGGTATGCTTGTGATGTGATATGGCCAATGATGTGATGTGATATATTGGATGTATGAGATGATCATGTTGTAATAGTTAATATCGACTTGCACCTCGATGGTATGGCAACCGGCAGGAGCCATAGGGTTGTCTTTAAACTAACGTTTGTGCTTGCAGATGCGTTACTATATTGCTAGGACGTAGCTTTAGTAGTAATAGCATGAGTAGCACGACAACCACGATGGCGACACGTTGATGGAGATCATGATGATGGAGATCATGGTGTGACGCCGGTGACAAGAAGATCGTGCCGGTGCTTTGGTGATGGAGATCAAGAAGCGCATGATGATGGACATATCATGTCACTTATGAATTGCATGTGATGTTAATCCTTTTTGCACCTTATCTTGCTTAGAACGACGGTAGCATTATGAGGTGATCTCTCACTAAAATTTCAAGACGAAATTGTGTTCTCCTCGACTGTGCACCGTTGCGATAGTTCTTCGTTTCGAGACACCACGTGATGATCGGGTGTGATAGACTCAACGTTCACATACAACGGGTGCAAAACAGTTGCACACGCAGAACACTCGGGTTAAGCTTGACGAGCCTAGCATGTGCAGACATGGCCTCGGAACACATGAGACCGAAAGGTCGAGCATGAATCGTATAGTTGATATGATTAGCATAGAGATGCTTACCACTGAAACTATTCTCGACTCACGTGATGAACGGACTTGAGATAGTGGATTCAGATCATGTACCACTCAAATGACTAGAGAGATGTACTTTTTGAGTGGGAGTTCTTAATGTTGGAAATATGCCCTAGAGGCAATAATAATTAGTTATTATTATATTTCTTTGTTCATGATAATCGTTTATTATCCATGCTATAATTGTATTGATTGGAAACACAATACTTGTGTGGATACATAGACAAAAAACTGTCCCTAGTAAGCCTCTAGTTGACTAGCTCGTTGATCAAAGATGGTCAAGGTTTCCTGGCCATAGGCAAGTGTTGTTACTTGATAACGGGATCACATCATGAGGAGAATCATGTGATGGACTAGACCCAAACTAATAGACGTAGCATGTTGATCGTGTCATTTTGTTGCTACTGTTTTCTGCGTGTCAAGTATTTGTTCCTATGACCATGAGATCATATAACTCACGGACACCGGAGGAATGCTTTGTGTGTATCAAACGTCGCAACGTAACTGGGTGACTATAAAGATGCTCTACAGGTATCTCCGAAGGTGTTCGTTGAGTTAGTATGGATTGAGACTGGGATTTGTCACTCCGTGTGACGGAGAGGTATCTCGGGGCCCACTCGGTAATACAACATCACACACAAGCCTTGCAAGCAATGTGACTTAGTGTAAGTTACGGGATCTTGTATTACGGAACGAGTAAAGAGACTTGCCGGTAAACGAGATTGAAATTGGTATGCGGATACTGACGATCGAATCTCGGGCAAGTAACATACCGAAGGACAAAGGGAAGGACATACAGGATTATCTGAATCCTTGGCACTGAGGTTCAAACGATAAGATCTTCGTAGAATATGTAGGATCCAATATGGGCATCCAGGTCCCGCTATTGGATATTGACCGAGGAGTCTCTCGGGTCATGTCTACAAAGTTCTCGAACCCGCAGGGTCTGCACACTTAAGATTCGACGTTGTTTTATGCGTATTTGAGTTATATGGTTGGTTACCAAATGTTGTTCGGAGTCCCTGATGAGATCACGGATGTCACGAGGGTTTCCGGAATGGTCCAGAAACGAAGATTGATATATAGGATGACCTCATTTGATTACCGGAAGGTTTTCGGAGTTACCGGGAATGTACCGGGAATGACGAATGGGTTCTGGGAGTTCACCGGGGGGGGGGGGGGGGCAACCCACCCCGGGGAAGCCCATAGGCATTGAGGATGGCGCATCAGCCCTTAGTGGGCTGGTGGGACAACCCAAAAGAGCCCTATGCGCATTGGAAGAAAAATCAAAGAGAAAAGGAAAAAAAAGAAGGAGGTGGGAAAGGGAAGAAGGACTCCACCTTCCAAACCAAGTAGAATTCGGTTTGGGAGGGGGAGACCTTCCCCCTTAGGTTCGGCCGACCCCTTGGGAGTCCTTGGACCCCAAGGCAAGGCTCCCCCCTCCTCCTCCTATATATAGTGGGGTTTTAGGGCTGATTTGAGACAACTTTTGCCACGGCAGCCCGACCACATATCTCCACGGTTTTACCTCTAGATCGCGTTTCTGCGGAGCTCGGGCGGAGCCCTGCTGAGATAAGATCACCACCAACCTCCGGAGCGCCGTCACGCTGCCGGAGAACTCTTCTACCTCTCTGTCTCTCTTGCTGGATCAAGAAGGCCGAGATCATCGTCGAGCTGTACGTGTGCTGAACACGGAGGTGCCGTCCGTTCGGCACTAGATCGTGGGACTGATCGCGGGACGGTTCGCGGGGCGGATCGAGGGACGTGAGGATGTTCCACTACATCAACCGCGTTCACTAACACTTCTGCTGTACGGTCTACAAGGGTACGTAGATCACACATCCCCTCTCGTAGATGGACATCACCATGATAGGTCTTCGTGCGCGTAGGAATTTTTTTATTTCCCATGCGACGTTCCCCAACACTTAAGTAATATGATTAATTGAACTAATTATCATGAACATAGTCTAATGGTCTTTGTGAATTATGATGTAGCTTGCGCTATAGCTCTACTGTTTTTATATGATCCTAGAGAAAATTTAGTTGAAAGTTGATAGTAGCAAACTTTGCAGACTGAGTCTGTAAAACCGAGGATTGTCCTCGTTGCTGCGCAGAAGGCTTATGTCCTTAATGCACCACTTGGTGTGCTGCACCTCGAGCGTCATCTGTGGATGCTGTGAACATCCGACATACACGTTTCTGATGACTACACGATAGTTCAGTGCAAAATACTTAATGGCTTAGAAGCAAGGCAGCGAAGACGTTTTGAAACGTCACGGAACATAAGTGATGTTCTAAAGAGATGAAATTGTGATTTCATGCTCGTGCCCTTGTTGAGAGGTACGAGACCTCCAACAAGATTCTTTGTCCACAGAGTAAAGGATAAAAGCTCAATCGTTGAGCGTGTGCTCAGATTGTCTGAGTACGACAATCACTTGAATCAAGTGGGAGTTAATCTTCCAGATGAGATAGTGATGGTTCTCCAAAGTCACTGCTACCAAGCTGTGAGAGCTTCGTGATGAATTATAACATATCAAGGATAGATACAATGATCCTTGAGCGATACGCGATGTTTGACACTGCGAAAGTAGAAATCAAGAAGGAGCATCAATAGTTGATGGTTTGTAAAACCACTAAGTTTCAAGAAAGGCAAGGGCTAGAAGGGATACTTCGTGAAACGGCAAAACAGTTGCTGCACTAATGAAGAGACCCAAGATTAAACCCAAATCCGAGACTAAGTGCTTCTGTAATGAGGGGAATAGTCACTGAGGCGGAGCAACTCTAGATACTTGGTAGATAAGAAGGCTGGCAAAAGTCGAAAGAAGTATATTTGATATACATGATGTTGATGTGTACTTTACTAGTACTCCTAGTAGCATGAGGGTATTGGATACCGGTTCGGTTGCTAAGTGATTAGTAACACGAAATGAAAGCTATGGCATAAACGGAGACTAGCTAAAGGCGAGGTGACGATACGTGTTGGAAGTGTTTCCAAGGTTGATATGATCAAACGTCGCACGCTCCCTCTACCATCGGGATTGGTGTTAAACCTAAATAATTGTTATTTGGTTCTTGCGTTAAGCATGAACATGATTGAATCGTGTTTATTGCAATACGATTATTCATTTAAAGAGAATAATGGTTACTCTATTTTCTTGAATAATCACCTTCAATGGTTTATTGAATCTCGATCGTAGTGTTACACATGTTCATGATATTGGTGCCAAAAGATACGAGGTGATGATGATAGTACCACTTACTTGTGGCACTGCCGCTTGAGTCATGTTGGTATAAATTGCATGAAGAGGCTCCATGCTGATGGATCTTTATACTCACTTGATTTTGAATCACTAGTGACATGCAAATCATACCACATGAGCAAGGCCTTGTTTTCATTGAGATGAAATAAGATAGTAACTTGTTGGAAGTGATACATTTTGATGTATGCAGTCCAATGGGTGCTGAGGCACGCACTGCATATCATTATGTTCTTACTTCAATGACGATCTGAGTAGATACTAGAGTATTTGCTTAATGAATCACAAGTCTGAAATATTGAAAAGTTCAATTCTGTTTCGGAGTGAAGTTCGTCGTAACAAGAGGATAAACTGTCTACGATATGATCATAGAAATGAATATCTGAGTTACGAGTTTTGGTACGAAGTTAAGACAATGTGGAAATTGTTTCGCGGTTCATGCCACCTAGAACATCGTAGTGTGATGATGTGTGTGAACGTCATAGCCACACACTATTTGGTATGGTGCATGCTATGATGTCTCTTATCGAATTACCACTATCGTTTATGGGTTAAGCATTAGAGACAACCGCATTCACTTTAAATAGGGCACCACGTATTTCCGTTGAGATGACACAGTATAGACTGAGGTTTAGAGAAATCTAAACTGTCATTTCTTGAAAGTTTGGGGTTTCGACACTTATGTGAAAAAGTTTCAATCTGATAAACTCGAACCCAAAGCGGATAAATGCATCTTCATGGGATATCCAAGACAGTTGGGTACATCTCCTATCTCAGATCCGAAAGCAAAATGTTTGTTTCTAAAACGGATCCTTTCTCGAGGAAAGGTTTCTCTCGAAAGAATTGAGTGGGAGGGTGGTAGAACTTGATGAGGTTATTGAACCATCACTTCAACCAGTGTGTAGCAGGGCGCAGGAAGTTGTTCCTGTGGCGCCTATACCGATTGAAGTGAAAGCTGAGGATGGTGATCATCGAGCATCGGATCAAGTTACTACAAGCCTCGTAGGTTGACAAGGTCGCGTACTACTGCAGAGTGGTAGGTTAACCGTGTCTTGGAGGTCATGTTGTTGAGCAACAATGAACCTACGAGTTATGGAGAAAGCAATGGTGGGCCCAGATTCCGACAAATGGCTGGAAGCCATGAAATCCGAGAGAGGATCCATGTATGAAAACAAAGTGTAGACTTTCGAAGAACTACTTGATGGTCATAGGACTATTGAGTAAAGATGGATATTTAAAAGGAAGACAGACGATGATAGTGATAAGTCACTATTAAGAAAAGCTCGACTTGTCGCAAAGATGTTTCCGACAAGATCAAACAGTTGATATGATGAGACTTTCTCACTCGTAGCGATGCTAAAAGTCTGTTAGAATTATGTTAGTAGTTGCTGCATTATTTTTGAAATATTGCATGTAGGATGTCAAAACATTGTTTCCTCGACGGTTTCCTTGAGCAAACATTGTATGAGATACAACCATGATGTTTTGTCGATCCTAAAGATACTAGCAAATATGCAAACTCCAGCGATCCTTCAATGGACTGGTGCAAGCATCTCGGAGTTGGAATATACACTTTGATGAGATGATCAAAGATTTTGGGTTTGTACAAGGTTTATGGGAAACTTGCATTTCCAAAGAAGTGAGTGGGAGCACTATAGAATTTCTGATAAGTATATGTGGTTGACATATTGCGGATCAGAAGTAATGTAGAATTTCTGTAAAGCATACAAGGTTGTTTGAAAGGAGTTTTCAAAGGAATACCTGGATTGAGTTACTTGAACGTTGAGCATCAAAGATCTATGGAGATAGATTGAAAGCGCTTAATGGAAGTTTCAACAAGATGCATGCCTTGACAAGTTTTGAAGGAGTTCAAAATAGATCAGCAAAGAAGGAGTTCTTGGTTGCTTGTAAGGTGTGAATTTGAGTAAGACTCAAAACCCGACCACGGCAGAATAAAGAGAATAGACGAAGGTCGTCTTCTATGCCTTAGCCGTAGACTCTAAAGTATGCCATGCTGAGTACCGCACCTGATGTGTGCCTTGCAGCAAATCTATTGAGAGGTACAGAGAGTGATCCATGATTGAATCACTAGCAGCGGTCAAAATTTATCCTTAGTAACTGATGGACTAAGGAATTTTTCTCGATTATGGAGGTGGTTAAAGAGTTCGTCGTAAAGGGTTACGTCGATGTAAGCTTTGACACTAATCCGAACAACTATGAGTAGTGAAACGGATTCGTATAGTAGAGTAGATATTTGGAGTATTTCCGAATAGCACATAGTAGGAGCATCTATAAGATGACATAAAGATTTGTAAAGAACACACGGATCTGAAAAATTTCAGAACCGTTGACTAAAACCTCTTTCATGAGCAAGACGTGATCAGACCCCATAACTATATGGGTGTTGGATTCGTTGGAATCACATGGTGATGTGAACTAGATTATTGACTCTAGTGCAAGTGGGAGACTGTTGGAAATATGCCCTAGAGGCAATAATAAATTAGTTATTATTATATTTCTTTGTTCATGATAATCGTTTATTATCCATGCTATAATTGTATTGATTGGAAACACAATACTTGTGTGGATACATAGACAAAACACTGTCCCTAGTAAGCCTCTAGTTGACTAGCTCGTTGATCAAAGATGGCCAAGGTTTCCTGGCCATAGGCAAGTGTTGTTACTTGATAACGGGATCACATCATTAGGAGAATCATGTGATGGACTAGACCCAAACTAATAGACGTAGCATGTTGATCGTGTCATTTTGTTGCTACTGATTTCTGCATGTCAAGTATTTGTTCCTATGACCATGAGATCATATAACTCACTGACACCGGAGGAATGCTTTGTGTGTATCAAACGTCGCAACGTAACTGGGTGACTATAAAGATGCTCTACTGGTATCTCCGAAGGTGTTAGTTGAGTTAGTATGGATCGAGACTGGGATTTGTCACTCCGTGTGACGGAGAGGTATCTCGGGGCCCACTCGGTAATACAACATCACACACAAGCCTTGCAAGCAATGTGACTTAATGTAAGTTGCGGGATCTTGTATTACGGAACGAGTAAAGAGACTTGCCGGTAAACGAGATTGAAATAGGTATGCGGATACTGACGATCGAATCTCGGGCAAGTAACATACCGAAGGACAAAGGGAATGACATACAGGATCATATGAATCCTTGGCACTGAGGTTCAAACGATAAGATCTTCGTAGAATATGTAGGATCCAATATGGGCATCCAGGTCCCGCTATTGGATATTGACCGAGGAGTCTCTCGGGTCATGTCTACATGGTTCTCGAACCCGCAGGGCTGCACACTTAAGGTTCGACGTTGTTTTATGCGTATTTGAGTTATATGGTTGGTTACCGAATGTTGTTCGGAGTCCCGGATGAGATCACGGACGTCACGAGGGTTTCCGGAATGGTCTGGAAACGAAGATTGATATATAGGATGACCTCATTTGATTACCGGAAGGTTTTCGGAGTTACCGGGAATGTACCGGGAATGACGAATGGGTTCCGGGTGTTCACCGGGGGGGGGGGGGGGGGCAACCCACCCCGGGGAAGCCCATAGGCCTTGGGGGTGGCACACCAGCCCTTAGTGGGCTGGTGGGACAGCCCAAGAAGGCCCTATGCGCCATAGGAAGAAAATCAAAGAGAAAAGAAAAAAAAGGAGGAGGTGGGAAAGGAAAGAAGGACTCCACCCACCAAACCAAGTAGGACTCGGTTTGGGGGGGGGAGACCTTCCCCCCTTGGCTCGGCCAACCCCCTTGGGGCTCCTTGAGCCCCAAGGCAAGGCTCCCCCTCTCCCACCTATATATACGGAGGTTTTAGGGCTGATTTGAGACGATTTTTCCACGGCAGCCCGACCACATACCTCCACGGTTTTTCCTCTAGATCGCGTTTCCACGGAGCTCGGGCGGAGCCCTGCTGAGACAAGATCATCACCAACCTCCGGAGCGCCGTCACGCTGCCGGAGAACTCTTCTACTCTCCGTCTCTCTTGCTGGATCAAGAAGGACGAGATCATCGTCGAGCTGTACGTGTGCTGAACGCAGAGGTGCCGTCCGTTCGGCACTAGATCGTGGGACTGATCGCGGGACGGTTCGCGGGGCGGATCGAGGGATGTGAGGACGTTCCACTACATCAACCACGTTCACTAACGCTTCTGTTGTACGGTCTACAAGGGTACGTAGATCACACATCCCCTCTCGTAGATGGACATCACCATGATAGGTCTTCGTGCGCGTAGGAAATTTTTTGTTTCCCATGCGACGTTCCCCAACATAAACCACTTCGGTGATTCAACACCCATCAGCTCTGTCCTTTGTCGGTCCCACTTATGGGGGTATTTTTACCCCTGTAAGAGGGTTTCTCATCCGCATCCCATGCAAGGGGAGGAAAGCTCCAGGGCGTTAGGCTCATCTTCGAGCCGGCGCGCGATGAGGTCCACGACCCTGGGCCCTGGAACGGTCGGTGTTTTTTGGCAGCGACTACAGCGATGACGCACAAAATATAGGGGATAAATGGAAGTCATGAAGGAAATGGCAAGTGGTTTTCAGCAAAGTGATTCGTGCAAGCACTAAGAGTAGCAGTAAGAGATAGTTATGTAGTAGTGTAATTTGTGACAAGTAACAATTGTAACAAAGGTGCAGCAAGGTGGCATAATCCTTTTCATAGGAAAAGGACAAGCCTGAAAGTTCTCTTATATAAAGTAAAGCGTTCTCGAGGACACATGAAAATTGTTGTCTGGTCACGTTCATCTACTACCCCTATAAAAGGACGAAAGGACATATCCAAGTTAAAATCTGGACCGTCTAATCACATCATTAAGGGCCTAAATACATTGTTAATGAAATGTCTTTGTTAACGAACAAAACGATAACCCACCACCCCACCACCTCATGCATGTCTTCCCCCCCCCACCCAACCCTGCTCCCGCCCACACGCGCTATAACAGCCCAGATGTATTCCTTTCCATATTTGGATCCTTTCCTATTTTGTGGAACCATGCTTTGGATGTTTATAAAGTTATCATTTCATGTGGCTTCATTTCATGTCATCATCTTACATCATGGCATCCTCATCAATTGCATTGCTTTCATTCTTGTGTTTCTAGTTGATCCATCATGGTAGTGCTAGCTTGCTTGTGAGTGGTGAGATGTTGTGGTGTTTTCAAACCAATGTTTTCAAACAATGCTTCCAAACTATGGTGCTTTCAAACAATGCTAAAACCCCTTATCCTTTGTTTATTTCAACTTGTGTGTTGGACTTTCCTTGGCCCTGTTTTGAAAATGTTATTTATTTAGATGATTTAATTGTGGTTGAGGGGGTAACTCTCATTGCAATATTAGACTTTAGGTTCATGTTTTTTTAATAAAAACAGCATTATAATTCCTATTTTGTGTATAATTTAATTGTTCCAAAAATCTGTGTTGTATTTTATTTAAATAGGGCATAAATCCCTCAGCCCCTATCTATTTTTATTTTTCTAAAAAACCCTCTACTTGGCTCTGTGAGTTTTTGGTTGTGGCTCTTATTTTAAAAGGAAAACCCCTTTTATTTTTTCCTTCATATCTAACCAGGCGCAAGAGAAGCCCAGGTGGGTCGGCTCCCTCCTCTCCACCTGGGCCTCGCCTCTTTTCCTCGCTAGCGCGGCCTCTTCCCCGTCCCTTCTTCCTCCTGACGTCGTTCGCCCATTTTCCCCTTCTTTCCGTCAGAGAGGGTCGGGCGTGTGAGAGTAGGCTTGCCACCACGGCATCACGGACGTCGAGGCCGTCGGCCCCATCGCCTATTTAGCCTCCTCGACGTGTGTGCCCCTCTAGGGTTCCCTCTCCCCTCTGCCACCTCCTTCTCCCTCCTTCTTCCCCCTCTACAGGTAAGGTTTCAGAGAGAGAGAGAGAGAGAGAGAGAGAGAGAGAGAGAGAGAGAGAGAGAGAGAGAGAGAGGAGTTCAGAGAGAGAGAGTCGCCGCCTCGACGTCGTCCCTCCCCTAGTCGTCGGTGCTTCCTCGTCAAGTCCAAGCGCACAGGGAGGATGATGGATCCTCCCTCGATCCATTCCCGACGCTAGTAGGGTGGATCCCCTCCTCTGTCGGCCCCTCCTCCTCGTCGTCGTCACGGACGGAGCGGAGCAGAGCCGTCGCCGTCGCCTCGCCTCTTCTTCCTCTTTGTCGGGTTGTTCCTCCTCCTCCTCGCGTTAGGGTGAGCGCCAGCACATCCTCCTTCTTCCCCCACGCATAGAGCCTCCTGTGGCACTTAGCTTCGTCGTAGGCCTGTGCCATCGCCACCGTCGCAGTAGGATAGTCGCGCCGTCGAGCCGTCGTAGTGGGGCTCCTCCGAGGGAGCTAGCCTGAGGAATGGAACCCCTGGGGTTCCCTCCTTCCCCGCATGGTAGTCACCGTATAGATTAGTCACCGGAGAGCCACCGGCGTTCTCCCCTGTTCCGGCCGCGTTAGATGCAGGTAGAGTAGAGGGGGCTGCTCAAAAGAGCAACACCCCCCTTCTCTGTTAAGTTCAGCTAGCGTAGCGCAGTCGCAATAGAACCGGGCGCGTGCGCGTGCGTCGCGGGTTCGATCCCCAGGGCGCCTTCTTTTTGCTTTTATTTACCTAGATCCTGTGCAGTGCCAGAGAGAGCTAACCTTGCATATGGCCCTCTCTCTCGTAAGCCTCGAAGTCCTAGCCTAGTGGTGTGTCTCTGGTGGTTGTACCAGGGGTTGTGGGTTCGATCCCCGCACCCTCCCCTTTTGTTTTTGATTTTTATTTTTTTTCTTTTGCTGTCATTTGTTTTGTGTTGCTTCATTTTACTACAAGGGCATGTGCTTGATGGTTTCTTTTCTTTTCCCATGTTGCACTAGAGTGTAGTGCTTGTGTGTGTAGATAGGTGTAGGTGGAGAGGTGTGTGCATGTGTGTATGTGTTTGCACACACACACACTTGTGCAAGTGTGCACAAACACATACATGTGTGCATCTCCATATATATGTGTTGGGTGACTCTTCTATGTGTGTATGTGGGTGAGTAATCCCTTGTGTGTGTAGGTGTAGGTGTGTGTGGTGTGAGTCCACATATACATGTGCATGTGTATGTGTTGCACATGTGTGTGAGTGTGTGGATGACGACATTTCTATATGTTAGCGTGACCATGTTAGTGAGTCCATGCTATACCTAGATAGTTTGTTCTTGTCCTAGTGTATGTGCATGTGTAGGTGATGCCATTGTGATAGTTTCTACATGTGAGTATAGTCATTTGTAGCTTATAGGATTCCTTGTGATTTTTCAAGCTAGCTTTGTGCTTTGTTGTTACATGCAAGTACCCATGTATGATATATGAATTTGGGGTAGAATCGTCCCAGGAATCCATTGGTGCAGTCAGATTTCACTTCAGAGCAACTTCATAAAACTGTTATTTTCTGATGTGATGCCATGTTTAGAGCTTTACATTAGGTGGTGCTTTGGCCCTTTGGGGTGTTGGAATTATGCCCTAGAGGCAATAATAAATATAGTTATTATAATAATTCCTGTATCAAGATAATCGTTTATTATCCATGCTATAATTGTATTGAATGAAGACTCATTTACATGTGTGGATACATAGACAAAACACCGTCCCTAGCAAGCCTCTAGTTGGCTAGCCAGTTGATCAAAGATAGTCAGTGTCTTCTGATTATGAACAAGGTGTTGTTGCTTGATAACTGGATCACGTCATTAGGAGAATCACGTGATGGACTAGACCCAAACTAATAGACGTAGCATGTTGATCGTGTCATTTTGTTGCTACTGTTTTCTGCGTGTCAAGTATTTATTCCTATGACCATGAGATCATATAACTCACTGACTCGGAGGAATGCTTTGTGTGTATCAAACGTCGCAACGTAACTCGGTGACTATAAAGATGCTCTACAGGTATCTCCGAAGGTGTTAGTTGAGTTAGTATGGATCAAGACTGGGATTTGTCACTCCGTGTGACGGAGAGGTATCTCGGGGCCCACTCGGTAATACAACATCACACACAAGCCTTGCAAGCAATGTAACTTAGTGTAAGTTGCGGGATCTTGTATTACGGAACGAGTAAAGAGACTTGCCGGTAAACGAGATTGAAATAGGTATGCGGATACTGGCGATCGAATCTCGGGCAAGTAACATACCGAAGGACAAAGGGAATGACATACGGGATTATATGAATCCTTGGCACTGAGGTTCAAACGATAAGATCTTCGTAGAATATGTAGGATCCAATATGGGCATCCAGGTCCCGCTATTGGATATTGACCGAGGAGTCTCTCGGGTCATGTCTACATAGTTCTCGAACCCGCAGGGTCTGCACACTTAAGGTTCGACGTTGTTTTATGCGTATTTGAGTTATATGGTTGGTTACCGAATGTTGTTCGGAGTACCGGATGAGATCACGAACGTCACGAGGGTTTCCGGAATAGTCCGGAAACGAAGATTGATATATAGGATGACCTCATTTGATTACCGGAAGGTTTTCGGAGTTACCGGGAATGTATCGGGAATGACGAATGGGTTCCGGGAGTTCACCGGGGGGGGGGGGGCAACCCACCCCGGGGAAGCCCATAAGCCATAAGGGTGGCGCACCAGCCCTTAGTGGGCTGGTGGTACAGCCCAAAAGGGCCCTATGCGCCATAGAGATAAAAATCAAAGAGAAAGAAAAAAAAGGGGAGGTGGGAAGGAAGGGAAGGACTCCCACCCACCAAACCAAGTCCAACTCGGTTTGGGGGGGGAGCCTTCCCCCCTTTGACTCGGCCGACCCCCTTGGGGCTCCTTGAGCCCCAAGGCAAGGTCCCCTCCCTCCCACCTATATATACGGAGGTTTTAGGGCTGATTTGAGACGACTTTTCCACGGCAGCCCGACCACATACCTCCACGGTTTTTCCTCTAGATCGCGTTTCTGTGGAGCTCGGGCGGAGCCCTGCTGAGACAAGGTCATCACCAACCTCTGGAGCGCCGTCACGCTGCCGGCGAACTCTTCTACCTTTCCGTCTCTCTTGCTGGATCAAGAAGGCCGAGATCATCGTCGAGCTGTACGTGTGCTGAACGCGGAGGTGCCGTCCGTTCGGTACTAGACCGTGGGACTGATCGCGGGATTGTTCGCGGGGCGGATCGAGGGACGTGAGGACGTTCCACTACATCAACCGCGTTCACTAACGCTTCTGCTGTACGATCTACAAGGGTACGTAGATCACTCATCCGCTCTTGTAGATGGACATCACCATGATAGGTCTTCGTGCGCATAGGAAATTTTTTGTTTCCCATGCGACGTTCCCCAACAGTGGCATCATGAGCTAGGTTCATGCGTAGATGTCTTCTCGAGTAGAACACAAAATTTTTTGTGGGCGGTGATGTGCGTTTTGCTACCCTCCTTAGTCTTTTCTTGATTCCGCGGTATTGTTGGATTGAGGCGGCTTGGACCGACATTACTCGTACGCTTACGAGAGACTGGTTTCATCGTTACGAGTAACTCCGTTGCTCAAAGATGACTGGCAAGTGTCGGTTTCTCCAACTTTAGTTGAATCGGATTTGACCGAGGAGGTCCTTGGATGAGGTTAAATAGCAACTCATATATCTCCGTTGTGGTGTTTGCGTAAGTAAGATGCGATCCTACTAGATACCCTTGGTCACCACGTAAAACATGCAACAACAAAATTAGAGGATGTCTAACTTGTTTTTGCAGGGTATGCTTGTGATGTGATATGGCCAACGATGTGATGTGATATATTGGATGTATGAGATGATCATGTTGTAATAGAAATATCGACTTGCACGTCGATGGTACGGCAACCGGCAGGAGCCATAGGGTTGTCTTTATACTAACGTTTGTGCTTGCAGATGCGTTTACTATTTTGCTAGGATGTAGCTTTAGTAGTAATAGCATGAGTAGCACGACAACCCCGATGGCAACACGTTGATGGAGATCATGGCGTGGCGCCGGTGACAAGAAGGTCGTGCCGGTGCTTTGGTGATGAAGATCAAGAAGCACGTTATGATGGCCATATCATGTCACTTATGAATTGCATGTGATGTTAATCCTTTTATGCACCTTATTTTGCTTAGAACGACGGTAGCATTATGAGGTGATCTCTCACTAAAATTTCAAGACGAAATTGTGTTCTCCCCGACTGTGCACCGTTGCTACAGTTCGTCGTTTCGAGACACCACGTGATGATCGGGTGTGATAGACTCAACGTTCACATACAACGGGCGCAAAACAGTTGCGCACGCGGAACACTCGGGTTAAGCTTGACGAGCCTAGCATGTGCAGACATGGCCTCAGAACACATGAGACCGAAAGGTCGATCATGAATCATATAGATGATATGATTAGCATGGGGATGCTTACCAGTGAAACTATACTCAACTCACGTGATGATCAGACTTGAGCTAGTGTAAGTGGATCATGAACCATTCAAATGACTAGAGAGATGTACTTTTTGAGTGGGAGTTTAGCGAATAATTTGATTAAGTTAAACTCTAATTATCTTGAACATAGTCTAAGTCCACTTTGAATATATTTGTGTTGTAGATCATGGCTCACGCGACAGTCATCCTGAATTTTAAGGGTGGCGCACCCCGGGGAAGCCCATAGGCCATAAGGGTGGCGCACCAGCCCTTAGTGGGCTGGTGGGACAGCCCAAAAGGGCCCTATGCGCCATAGAGATAAAAATCAAAGAAAAAAAGGGGAGGTGGGAAGGAAGGGGAGGACTCCCACCCACCAAACCAAGTCCAACTCGGTTTGGGGGGGAGCCTTCCCCCCTTGGACTCGGCCGCCCCCCTTGGGGCGGCAAGGTCCCCTCCCTCCCACCTATATATACGGAGGTTTTAGGGCTGATTTGAGACGACTTTTCCACGGCAGCCCGACCACATACCTCCACGGTTTTTCCTCTAGATCGCGTTTCTGCGGAGCTCGGGCGGAGCCCTGCTGAGACAAGGTCATCACCAACCTCCGGAGCGCCGTCACGCTGCCGAAGAACTCTTCTACCTTTCCGTCTCTCTTGCTGGATCAAGAAGGCTGAGATCATCGTCGAGCTGTACGTGTGCTGAACGCGGAGGTGCCGTCCGTTCGGTACTAGACCGTGGGACTGATCGCGGGATTGTTCACGGGGCGGATCGAGGGACATGAGGACGTTCCACTACATCAACCGCGTTCACTAACGCTTCTGCTGTACGATCTACAAGGGTACGTAGATCACTCATCCCCTCTTGTAGATGGACATCACCATGATAGGTCTTCGTGCGCATAGGAAATTTTTTGTTTCCCATGCGACGTTCCCCAACATGGGGGTGATTCCTTGATGGAATTGTAGTGGGTGAACCCCTCTAGAGCATGTGACTTTCGTTTTGTACCTAGGGACTTGTATGCACCTATTTTCCCTGTCAAAGTGGACACTTGGCTGAAACTGTCATATTTGTGAAACCTTGTGATTTTCACTAAGTCTGGGATTCTGGAGTTATTTTCTTCCCCTGTTGTCTTGTGTGAATTAGCTCCTGTGTTGGGAATTAGCCCATGCAACAAACTAATGTTTGTGAGATTTTATGTTTGTTTAGATCCCTGTTAAATTTCATGCTTATACACTTCCTGTAGATATCATTTTGAAGGCTGCCAAAATGCTTCAGAGCATAAGCAGCTAGTGAAAATCTGTGATTTTCACTAAGTCCCAAAAACTATGATATTTTGTCCAAGTTAGTGTCTATAGATCTGCTCATGGGTCATTCCTTTGCATTAGCTTCTTATACAAGGTTGTAGAGCTTTTGGATGGCTTTTGTCTCAGGTCTTGTTTGATTCATTTAGAAGGTTGTAGCTGCTTTAAATCTTGTAGACAAACTGCTATGTTGTTGTTGAAAACAGATTGTATGTTTGTATTGTTTTGAAGCTTGTATGGGATTGTTGATGGTGTGGTGTGTTTCCATGCACCAACCCACTTATAATTTGTTGCTTGATCATGTGGCAACCTGGTTACACCAGGGAGTGCCCATTAGAGTGTGGTGGTGGCTGTTTTGACCTGTAGGCCTTTGTAACTTGTTTTGTAGTTTCTGGTTGATCCGTGACTCTGTTCTCTACGTTCTTTATATGTTTTTGCATCGTTTTCTCATGATGCACATGTTCATGCCATATTCATGCATGTCAAGATAACTTAATATGAGGTTCTGTCTAGAATTCAATTAACTCAACTAATGCATATGAAAGTGACTAGAATAGTGATGCATGCTTCCTTCTTCACACATGCATCATATTGATTGTTGCACTATGTCTTGTCGGTGTTCATTGGCTGTTATCTTATCTTGGGTAGCATCGGGAACGGAGAGCGAGTACGTGGATTCTGGAGAGTACGTGCAGGAAGAACAGGAGCAGTTCCAAGCTGAAGACATCACACACAAGATGACCATGACCTTGACACCGTATCTAGCTTTGTTATGCTTAGAATCACGTTTCCTTCGTTACATGCTCGCTGCATACCACTTGATATAAATGCCACCTGTCTTTGCCATGAACCTCAAACACCTCCCTATCCTAGCAAATGTTGTTTGGATAAGTAGGCTTGCTCAACCTCTAATGAGTAGCTTTGCTAGTTGCAGGTGCCAGCTGTCCCATGTGATAATATGGGTATTTTTATATCATTAAGTTAAACTGCTATTTAATTAATGCACCTATATACTTGGTAAATAACGGAAGGCCTAGCCTTTTGCTGGGTGATTTGTTCCGTTGTTGCCGCCTTAGTTTCGGCTACTGGTGTTTGATTCCATAACTGATCGCTCCTAACACGTTCGGGGTTGTTATGGGGACCCCTTGGTAAATCGTGTAGTGTTAAGGCTCGTCTGGCAGGACCCAACATTGGTTTTAATCTGCTAATAACCTAATAATAATTTGCATAGGGAATAGCTACCCCGAGGATTTAATCAACAACCCGGGCCAGTGCTCCTCATGAGTATTGGTCCAAACTAGAGTCGTGTGCGGGGCCAACCCGGGGCAACTCAGGAGATGTCTATCACGCCACTGTATGCTGTGCTCATCCGTCGTGTCCTGAGAACGAGATACGCGGCTCCTATCGGGTTCGTCGACACGTCGGGAGGTCCTGCTAGATTTGTCTTACCTTAGCGATATATCTTGCGTATAGGGATTCCGGTGAAACTTTGGGTCTCCTCAAACTTGAGGTTTTCCTCTAAGGAATTCGACGAGATCACTTTGGGTCTCCCATGCCGCCGGCCATCCCAGCCCCGCCCCTCACCTGCCGCCCCCACGCTGTCAGCCACCCAGCCCCTGTCCCCCCCGTCGGCCATCCCAGCCCGCGTGCTGCCCAACCATGTCACCGCCCAGCCACGCCGCCCCGCAACCCATCCCCGCCGGCGGCAAGGAGAATACACGGCGGCACGGTCAGAGCCCTCTTGTCGTTCAGGTTGACCACTCCCTCCCCTCATATTGTGATTTTGTCAAATATTGTGTATTTATCTTTTTGTCAAACCTGAATGCAGATCAGCAAACAATACTGGAATGCACATCATCAAACAAATGTAGGTTGATCTTTCTGAATGTGTCTTGCGGCACAATGCTACAGTTGTCCATCACTGACCCGTGTCTATGCTCAAATGTTGTTCTTCCTTTGTCCCTAGTGACCTACTATCCATATGAGGTGTGATCCAATTCATGTTTGGGTGAAAAATTGATTGTGGGAGAGGGTTTTTTCATTGTTTTCACCCTTCATAATTAAGTAAACAGACAGTAAAATGCTTGTTATTTAATGAGTTATCGAGCAATAAATGCTGGCTAATGTTCAAGCATTCAAATCTATGTCATGTGTATTTGCAAGTGTCTTCGATTTGCCTTTTATTAAGCATATCTAGTTTTTTCTTTATCTAACACAACGTTATTGTAACAACCCGGAACCGATGCTCTAGATGATTCCCATTTTATTCTATTGTCCTTGTGTGATTTATTTGGTTGTCGCATTCATCATCGCATCATGCGCATCATCCGCATTGCATCGGCACTCAGTTGCCGTCATTTTTCAAAACTTGCATCTGTTATGAGTTGTCGGTTCTCTTTGTTTCGTCGTTGATCGTTTCGAGACCAACCACACACACGCGCGCCCGCGACATCATTGAAATATTATTTTGAAAAGTGTGTATAAAACTTTCTCAGAATGATATGCAAGTTGGTGTCGGTCTTATTTAGATGTAGGTAGGCCGCCTGCCAAATTTCGTCGCATTCGAAGTCCGTTTGATACCCAAACCGTTCAGACGTCTTTGGTGTTTAAAAATATTGTTGCCGAGCTGCCCGTTTTCCCTCTCTTCTATGCCTAACCCCTCTACACAGTGCACATGCCCTATGCACAACCTAGCCCGAAAACCCCACCAGAACCCGAAACATGCGGTCATGACCGCTGGGTTTGGATCGACCCCGTAATACCCCAAACCACATCGGTTTGTCAATTGGACTCCCTAACCTAATTTTTCCGACTGTTCGATCTAAATCGGAGGGTCCTAACCCTAACCTATCTTGCTATATATATACCAACTTCTAGCCTAACCCTAAAATCTAGGAGTCTTGTCCCAACCCGCCGCCGCCAGCCTCTTCTCTCTCGGGATCCATCCCCAGCCAACCGCATCCATCCTCCTCATCCCGTGCGCGTCCAACCCCAAGGAGAGGATCTCCTCGAGCCCCTCACCTCCGTGACCGTACCTGCTCCTCGCCCCAACCAGGTCTATGAGCAGCAGCTCCGTGCCTCTTGTCCCATATGTCCTCTCCTTGTGCTAGCATGCCGTCATCGGCACGATTCTTTGGAGGAACTACACCATGGCCATGAGCCCTTCAAGCCATTGCTTGGCACCGCACCTCCCCAAG
The DNA here is from genome assembly GCF_904849725.1 of Hordeum vulgare subsp. vulgare. Lineage (NCBI taxonomy): Eukaryota > Viridiplantae > Streptophyta > Magnoliopsida > Poales > Poaceae > Hordeum > Hordeum vulgare. The sequence continues at coordinate 260,462,351 of NC_058519.1, read as the reverse complement.
TTCCTCGTTCCAAACGTCGTTCTGGTCGGCGAGCCTTGTGACCTCACCCCCGCTTGCCGAAGCCAGTCCGCCGCAACATGCTCCTCCCCACCGGCCTGCCTGTGCCCCACTCCTACAGCGCGCCCGAGCCGCACCTCGACCCGTTGTCACCCTGCCGCCGGCCCTCGCAATCACCAGTCGACCCTGCTCCTCGTGCTCCTCTGCATTTGAGCTGCAGCTCCACTGCTGATCCGGGTCGCCCCGTGACCCTGCTCCTTCTTCCTCTCTCTCCTTGTCATCTTGCTCCCTCCCCCTACTTCCTCTCTGATTCACTCTCTCACTTCTTCTTTCTTCACGTAACAGGAGATGCCATGGCCCCATCGGCCATTTCCATGCAAGTCCAGTCGCATTCGTGCCTGGATCAACGTGGATCTCCTCCGCGCCTCCCCGCCATCAAGCCACCAGAGTTCCCTTGTCGTGGTCGTCTACCTCTTCTTGTTCATGCGGGGGAGCGAGGTGAAGGACGAGCCACGTGCTCGCCGCCTCGTGGGCAACCAACCATGCTTCTCGCTCATTGTGGGCCTCACCCACAGGCGCACTCGGTCAGCCTGCCAAGCCGCCGACCCACTTACTTGCTCCGGTCTCGGGCCTTGGCCGAGTTGGTGAGCCCCAACACCCGACCCCCTCTATTGCGCGCCCTATGCAACGTTTTGGTAACCTGCGCCAACTCGCTCACTACAAAATTGGCCCGTAATTATTTTTTTCCATGTTGTGCGATTTTCCAATTATTCGAGAATTTGCTAATTATAGTTTATTGCATCATTTTAAAATGCTCATATCTATTAAACTGTGCATCATGTGTAAAAACCATAGATATGTAAAATGTTTAGAATTTTCATGTAATTTCACAATATGCCACTTTTGTCCATGTTAAAAATGTTTAAACTTGTTGTTTAATTATATTTGTGTAGATGTCATGTTAAAATGATTTAATTCATAGCAAATTAACCGTGCATCGAATTTAAAAACTTCATACATGAAAAAGCTTAGAATTTTGTGTAGATTTGCATTATCCAACTTTCATGCATGTTTAAAAATGTGTATCATGTTGGTTGCATTTAATTTGCGTTTATGCCATGGTAAGACGGTTTTTGTCATAATTAATTAATTGTAGCTCCGATTGAAATGATCCACACATGTAATTTGGCTAGAAAAATGTGGAGAATAACATGGTAATATTTATTTTCCTGTTTAACAACTCTAAAATTGTGTTACAGGCAGAACAATATCGAATCTTAATTTGCATGTGGGGACTTTCCGGAATTGTTATTCGTTGTTCCAGCCTCATTTAGAATTGCCTATAATTTTAGATAGTTTCATAATATCTTGTTGCATCCATGATTAACATGTTGTGTGTGTCATTTGCATGCATTTTGCATTGGTGGCATATCATCTTCTCTTGTTCATATCTTTTAAACCATAGCTCCGTTTTAAATGATCTATATATGTAAATTGACTAGAACAACGTGTAGAATCACATGGTCCACCTTATTTTGCTATTTAATAAATATAAAGTGTGTTTAGTATGGATCTGGACCAATTTCAAAATTAACATATGGGGTCATTTCGGAAATGCTATGTGTTGTTACCGACCTCATTTAAAATGCCTAGATTGTGTAGTTTATTTATGCTTCACCTCTTGCCATGTTTAACAACATTTAAACTTGTCGTGTACATAAACGGGAGTGAACTTAGTAATTCAAATGTGAGATTTCGCCAATATGCAACTCGTTGCGTATTGAGCTTTATTTAATGTGTAGGAGTTGATTATTGTATTTTGCCATACCATGCATAATTAATTGAACATGCATCATATTCGTTTGCGCATCATGTCATGCATATGTTATGGTGCTTATTGTGTGTTGATTGTTGATACGTCCATTTTGCATCATGCTTTTATACCAATATTTATTGCATTATGGGTTGTTAATACACATTATGGTATAATACTTATGCCTTTTCTCTCTTATTTTACAAGGTTTACATGAAGTGGGAGAATGCCGGCAGCTGGAATTCTGGACTGGAAAATGAGCGAATCTGAGAGACCTATTATGCACAGCTCCAAAAATCCTGAAAAGTTACGGAGAATTGTTTTAGAATATATAAAAAATAATGGGCGAAAGAAATACTAGAGGGGACCCACCAGGAGGTCACAAGCCAGGGGGCACGACCTACCCTCTAGCCACGCCCTGCAGGCTCGTGGGCCCCCTGACAGGCCTCCGATGCCCATCTTTTGCTATATGAAGGGTTTTGACCTGGAAAAAATAATATAAGAGCTTTCGGGATGCAGCGCTGCCGTCTCGAGGCGGAACTTCGACAGAACCAATCTAGAGCTCCGGTGGAGCTATTCCGCCGGGGAAACTTCCCTCTCGAAGGGGGAAATCAAAGCCATCGTCATTAGCAATGATCCTCTCATCGAGAGGGGGTCCATCTCCATCAACATCTTCATCAACACCATCTCCTCTCCAAACCCTAGTTCATCTCTTGTATCCGATCTTTGTCTCAAAACCTCAGATTGGTACCTGTGGGTTGCTAATAGTGTTGATTACTCCTTCTAGTTGATGCTAGTTGGTTTATTTGATGTAATATCATATGTTCAGATCCTTAATGATTATTAACACTCCTCTGAATATGAACATGAATATGCTTTGTGGGTAGTTACGTTTGTTCCTCAAGACATGCGATAAGTCTTGTTATAAGTAATCATGTGAATTTGGTATTCGTTTGATATTTTGATAAGATATATGTTGTCTCTCCTCTAGTGATGTCATGTGAACGTCGACTACATGACACTTCACCATTATTTGGGCCTAGAGGAAGGTATTGGGAAGTAATAAGTAGATGATGGGTTGCTAGAGTGACAGAAGCTTAAACCCTAGTTTATGCGTTTCTTCGTAAGGCGCTGATTTGGATCCATAGGTTTAATGCTATGGTTAGATTTATCTTAATTCTTCTTTCATAGTTGCGGATACTTGCGAGAGAGGTTAATCATATGTGGGATGTTTGTCCAAGTAAGGGCAGCACCCAAGCACCGGCCCACCCAGATATCAAATTATCAAAGTAACGAACGCGAATCATATGAGCATGATGAAAACTAGCTTGACATAAATTCCCATGTGTCCTCGGGAGCACTTTTCTTTATATAGGAGTTTGTCCAGGCTTGTCCTTTGCTACAAAAAGTATTTGTCCACCTTTCTGCACCTTTGTTACAATTGTTACTTGTCACCCATTACGAATTACCTCATCACAAAACTACCTGTTACCGATAATTTCAGTGCTTGCACAGAATACCTTACTGAAAACCGCTTGTCATTTCCTTCTGCTCCTCGTTGGGTTCGACACTCTTACTTATCGAAAGGACTATGATAGATCCCCTACACGTGTGGGTCATCAAGGCTCTTTTCTGGAGCCGTTGTCAGGGAGTGAAGCTCCTTTGGTAAGTGGAACTTGGTAAGGGAAAAATTACCGGGGCTTGTCATTATGGAAAATAATCCTTTGAGGGGCTTGTTCGAGGTATCTTCACCCTGAACGGAAGAAGAAAGAGATGCTCCTCAACCTGCTGCATCTACTGGAAATATTTATTATGAAATTCCTTCGGGTAAAGTGCCAACTAATCATTATGCAGGAGATGGAACACTACATCCTGATTTGCACCTAATCTATGTAGATGAAGTTTGTTGATTATTTAAGCTTGCAGGTCTGTCCGAGGACGATGTCAAGAAGAAGGTCTTTCCTTTATCTTTGAAGGAAAAGGTGTTGACATGGTATAGGCTATGTGATGATATTGGATCATAGAACTACAACCGATTGAAATTGGAATTTCATCAGAAGTTTTATAATATGCATCTGGTTCATCGTGATGAGAATTATATTTATAATTTTTAGCCTCGTGAAGGAGAAAGAATCACTCAAGCTTGGGGAGGCTTAAGTCAATGTTATATTCATTCCCCAATCATGATCTCCCAAGAGAAATTATTATTCAGAAATTTTATGCTCGGCTCTCTCGTAATGATCAATCCATGCTCGACACTTCTTGTGTTGGTTCCTTTATGAAGAAAAATATTGAATTCAAATGGGTCTTATTGGAAAGAATTAAACGCAACTCTGATGATTGGTAACTCGACGAAGGTAATGAGTCAAGTATAAGCCTTAAGTTTGATTGTGTTAAATCCTTTGTAGACACCGATGCTTTTCGTGATTTTAGCACTAAATATGGACTTGACTATGAGGTAGTAGCTTCATTTTGTGAATCTTTTGCTACTCGTGTTGATCTCCCCAAGGAGAAGTGGTTTAAATATAATCCTCCCATTGAAGTGAAAGTGGTAGAACCTATTAAAGTTGAAGAAGAAACTACTATTTATAATGTTGATCCTGTTATTCCTACTGCTTATATTGAGAAACCACCCTTTCCTGTTAGGATAAAGGAACATGCTAAAGCTTCAACTGTGATTCGTAAGAGTTGTGCTAGAACACCGATACCTCCTGAGAAAATTAAAGTAGAACCTAATATTGCTATGGTTAAAGATCTCTTGGTTGATAATTTTGATGGGCATGTCATTCACTTCTGTGATGAAGCCGCTAGAATTACTAGACTTGATACTAAGGGTAAACTTACACCTATTGTTGGCGTGCCTCTTGTTTCTGTTAAAATAGGAGATCATGGTTATCATGGCTTATGTGATGTGGGTGCTAGTGTCAGTGCAATTCCCTTTACCTTATACCAAGAAATTATAAATGATATTGCACGAGCCAAATTAGACAAAATTGATGTTACTATCAAGCTTGCTAATAGAGATACTATTTCACCAATTGAGATTGTTAGAGATGTTGAAGTCTTGTGTGGGAAAATAAAGTATCCTGCTGATTTTCTTGTTCTTGGTTCCCCACAAGGTGATTTTTGTCCCATTATATTCGGTAGACCCTTCTTGAATACCGTTAATGCTAAGATTGATTGTGAAAAAGAAACAGTTACTGTAAGTTTTGGGGATGCATCTCATGAGTTCAGTTTCTCTAGATTTTGTAGACAACCCCATGACAAAGAATTGCCTAGTAAAGATGAAATTACGGTCTCGCTTCTATCACTGTGCCTCCTACCAATCCCTTAGAATGATATTTGCTAGACCATGAAAATGATACGTATATGAATGAAATGAATGAAATATATAAGATTTTCTTTGATCAGCAGCCTATTGTGAAACACAATATGCCAGTTGAAATACTCCGAGATCCTCCTCCACCTAAGGGTGATCCCGTGTTTGAGCTTAAACAAGTACCTCATACTCTGAAGTATGCTTATATTGATGAAAATGAGATATATCCTGTTATTATTAGTGCTAACATTTCAAAGCATGAAGATAAGAGATTATTGAAAACTTTGAGGAAGCACCGTGCCGCTATTGGATATACTCTTGATGATCTTAAGGGCATTAGTCCCACTCTATGTCAGCACAAAATCGATATGGAGCCTGATGCTAAACCAGTTGTTGATCACCAACGACGATTAAATCCTAAAATGAAGGAAGTGGTAAGAAATGAAATACTAAATCTTCTGGAGGCACGTATAATTTATCCTATTGCTGATAGTAGATGAGTTAGTCCCATTCATTGTGTCCCTAAAAAGGGAGGTATTGCCGTTGTTCGTAATGATAAAGATGAATTGATCCCGCAAAGAATTGTTACGGGATATAGAATGGCAATTGATTTCAGGAAATTTAATAAGGCTACTAGGAAAGATCATTACCCGCTACCTTTTATTGATCAAATGCTAGAAAGACTATCCAAACATACACATTTTTGCTTTCTAGCTGGTTACTCTGGCTTCTCTCAAATACGTGTGTCAAAAGAGGATCAAGAGAAGACCACTTTTATTTGCCCTTTCGCTACCTTTGCTTATAGACATATGCCTTTTGGTTTATGCAATGCACCTGCTACCTTTCAAAGATGTATGATGGCTATATTCTTTGATTTTTGTGAAAAGATTGTTGAGGTTTTCATGGACGATTTTTCCATTTACGGAACTTCTTTTGATGATTGCTTGAGCAACCTTGATCGAGTTCTACAGAGATGTGAAGAAACTAATCTTGTCTTGAATTGGGAGAAGTGCCACTTTATGGTTAATGAAGGCATTGTCTTGGGACACAAAATCTCCGAAAGAGGTATTGAAGTTGACAAAGCTAAAGTTGATGCTATTGAAAAAATGTCGTGTCCAACAGATATTAAAGGTATAAGAAGTTTCCTTGGTCATGTTGGTTTCTATAGGTGATTTATTAAAGACTTCTCTATAATTTCTAAGACTCTGACTAATCTTTTGCAAAAGGATGTTCCATTCGTTTTTTATGATGATTGTGTAGAAGCATTTGAAATTCTTAAGAAAGCCTTGATCACTGCACCTATTGTTCAACCACCTGATTGGAACCTACCCTTTGAAATTATGTGTGATGCTAGTGATTATGCTATTGGTGTTGTTCTAGGACAAAGAGTTGATAAGAAATTAAATGTCATCCATTACGCTAGCAAAACTCTAGACAGTGCTCAAAGAAACTACGCTACCACTGAAAAAGAATTTTTAGCAGTTGTATTTGCTTGCGATAAGTTTAAACCTTATATTGTTGATTCCAAAGTAATTGTTCACACTGATCACACTGCTATTAATCACCTTATGGAAAAGAAAATGTTAAACCTAGACTTATTAGATGGGTCCTTCCGCTACAAGAATTTGATTTGCATATTATTGATAGAAGGGCACTCATAACCCCGTAGTAGATAAGTTGTCTAGATTAGAGAATGTTCTTGATGACCCACTACCTATTGATGACAGCTTCCTTGATGAACAATAAGCTATCATAAATGCTTCACGCAATGCTCCTTGGTATGCTGATTATGCTAACTACATTGTTGCTAAATTTATACCGCCTAGCTCCACATACCAACAAAAGAAAAAGTTCTTCTATGATTTAAGACATTACTTTTGGGACGATCCACACCTTTATAAAGAAGGAGTAGATGGTATTATTAGACATTGTGTACCTGAGCATGAACAGGGACATATCCTATACAAGTGTCACTCCAAGGCCTACGGAGGACATCACGCTGGAGATAGAACTGCACACAAGGTATTACAATCCAGTTTTTATTGGCCTACTCTCTTCAAGGATGCTCGTAAGCTTGTCTTGTCTTGTGATGAATGTCAATGAATTGGTAATATTAGTAGACGTCAGGAAATGTCTATGAATTACTCTCTAGTTATTGAACCATTTGATGTTTGGGATTTTGATTATATGGGACCTTTTCCAAAGTCCAACTGGTATACTCATATTCTAGTTGTTGTTGATTATGTTACTAAGTGGGTAGAAGCTATTCCAACTAGTAGTGCTGATCATAACACTTCTACTAAAATGCTGAAAGAAGTTATTTTCCCTATATTTGGAGTCCCTAGATATTTAATGACTGATGGTGGTTCACACTTTATTCATGGTGCTTTCCGTAAATTGCTTGCTAGGTATGATGTTAATCATAGAATTGCATCTCCTTATCATCCTTAGTCTAGTGGGCAAGTAGAATTGAGCAATAGAGAAATTAAATTGATCTTGCAAAATACTGTTAATAGATCTAGAAAGAATTGGTCTAAGAAACTTGACGATGCATTATGGGCTTATAGAACCGCTTACAAAAACCCTATGGGTATGTCTCCTTATAAAATGTTTTATGGTAAAGCATGTCACTTACCTCTAGAGCTAGAACATAAAACTTATTGGGAAATTAAAGATCTCAACTATGATTTCAGACTTGCTGGTGGAAAGAGGTTATTTGGCATTAGCTCACTTGATGAATGGAGAACCCATGCCTATGAGAATGCCAAGTTGTTTAGAGAAAAGGTTAAGAGATGGCATGATAGAAGGATACAAAAGCGTGAATTCAATGTAGGTGATCATGTCTTGCTATACAACTCTCGTTTAAGATTTTTTGCAGGAAAACTTCTCTCTAAATGGGAAGAGCCTTACATTATCGAGGAAGTATATCGCTCCGGTGCCATCAAGATCAACAACGCCAAAGGCACAAATCCGAAGGTGGTAAATGGGCAAAGAATCAAACATTATATCTGAGGTACTCCCATAAATGTTGAAACTAATATTATCAATACCATAACTTTGGTAGAGTACATTAGGGAGACCTATCATAACGCCTCGGACCCCAAAAAGGAATAGGTATGTGCTACGGGAAGCAAACCGACTCCAAAACATTTTCAATGGCAATTTTTACCAGTTTTGGAATATTTAAAAAATTAAGAAAATTTAAAGCAGTCCAAAGCGTGCACGAGGAGGCGACAAGCCAGGGGGCGCGGCCTACCCCCCTGGCCGCGCCGTGCAGGCTTGTGGCCACCCCGTGCACCCTCTGGACTTCGTTTTCTTGTGATATTCCTTCGGGTCGACAAAAATTCATTATATAATCTCCCTAAGGTTTTTACCTTCGTATCTCGACAATATCTCCTCTTTTCGTTTTGAGTTGTTTCTGCAGCAGATTCGAAACAATATGTCTTTGCAAGATTCTGTTGAGGAGAATCGTGTCTTTCACCACTTCGGGCAGGTCGCGGAGGAAAAGGTGGAAGGTGACTTAAAAAGGATAGATGCTACGTTGCAAGACCAAGAAGTTACCTCTCGTTTGCAACCTAAAGCAATGATGGAAGAACTTGAGAGCTCGGCAATTCCGAATTCGGTTATCCCTCCCAATGCCAAATTTATTACTTTTGAAAATATGAAAAAGAGTGTTGTCCCCCCCCCCCCCCCCCGCAGCAATGGAACATCCATGGGTTATGGGAGCTCTAACTATCAACGAAAAACTTTGCAAGGAAATAATGGATCTCAGATGGCTAAAAAATAAGCTTGAGGAGGAGAATCACATCGTGAGGGGCATCGTCGCCAAGAATATAACACCACCACCTTTGAAGAAGGACAACTGAACACATGGGTATGGGCACTCCTCCTGGCTTGTGCCAAGCTTGGGGGAGGTGCCCCGGAATCGCATCACCATCACACCTTTTATTTGTTTTTCATTTTTCTTCGTTCGATCCTTTTAGTTATATCTTGATCTAGTAGAATAAAGTTTTAGTGTGATCTAGTTTTGATTTTTCTTTTTGTTCCCCCTATGTAAGCAAGTCTAAGAGTTATATAATAAAGAGTAGTTCTGAGTTGAGGGCTTTGCTTGCTTGCTAAGATTTAGAGAAAAAGAAATAGAAAAAGGTATAGAATAAAAGCAAAAGAGCATACCTAATGATCTTATGGGGAGTGCTGACTTCACATATAAAAAGTATGTCGATTGAAATTTGTTGTGAGTTGACAAACAAAGCTATTGGTCATTGTTGCAATTAAAAGGAAGCAAAAAAAGAAAGAGAGGTTCACATATAAATATATTATATTAGAAATCTTTTGTGATTGTGAGCACTCATTAAAATATCATATGCTAAAAGGTTGATGTTGGACAAGGAAGACAACATAATGAGTTATGTTTGCTTATTTCTGAATAGAAGTTATATGGTTGTAGATCCTTCAACATGTGTCACTTGCTTCCACCTCATATTAGCCAGAAACTCGTGCACCAAGTAGAAATACTACTTGTGCATCCAAAAACCTTTAACCCAGTTTTGCCTTGAGAGTCCACCATACCTACATATGGATTGAATAAGATCCTTCAAGTAAGTTGTCATCGGTGCAAGAAATAAAAATTTCTCTTTAAATATGTATGGTTTGTTAGTGCGAGGAAAATAAACTTTATACGAACTTGTGATATAGAAGAAATAAAAGCAAGAAACTACATAATAAAGTTCTTTATCACTTGGGGCAATATAAAGTGACATTATTTTGCATTAAGAGATTGTGCATCCAACTATAAAAGTGCCTGACAACCTCTCCTTCCCTCTACAAAGGGCCTATCTGTTACCTTTATTTTCTAGTACTTACCTTTATGTAAGAGTCGTGGTGATCTTCACCAATTCCTTTATTTCGCCTTTATCTTTTGGCAAGCGTCATGTGTTGGGAAATGATCTAGACAAATATATCCACTCGGATGTGGGCGATCATGAGTTATTATTGTTGACATTACCCTTGAGGTAAACAGTTGGGAGGCAAAACTATAAGCCCATATCTTTCTTTGTGTCCAATTGAAGCTTTGACCTCATAGTCACCGAGTGAGTGTTAGTGTTAGGGAATATTTTGTCCTAAGTGATTTTGGTGATTGATGACAACACCTCTACGGACTAATCGTGTGCATTGAGCATTTCAGATAATACATCGCATGGCACAAGATGATTCGTCGCCCCTCGGTGTTTTTGAAGCATGGTGTTTTCTATGGTTCCTCTTGGTGGTTTTGAGTTGTAAGAAATCCGTAATATTAAGAGGGGGTTCGCGTAAGAAAGGTTTGGGTGGAATCAACTCACACACCTACATTTTTTCTTTCCACCACCTCTTCTGTGCACCAATGGAGCTCCCGCATGTTCTCTTCTTTCATCTACAAAAGGTCCAGCGGTAGTACCGCTCCAGCTGAGCGGTAGTACCGCTCGCTGAGCAGTAGTACCGCTCCAGTTGAGCGGTAGTACCGCTTGGGGACGGTAGTACCTCCCTCTCTGAGTGGTTGTACTTTGTTGGAATTTTTGCGAGTACTTTTCTAGCGGTGGTAGGCTCGGTAGTAGTATTTTTACTACCCTGGCTATGAGCCTACCAAGCGGTAGTACCGCTTCTCGTCTAGCGGTAGTACCGCTCGGGCTTGCGGTAGTACCGCTCCCCCAAGCGGTAGTACCGCTAGGGGCAGCGGTAGTACCGCTTCCTCAAAGCGGTAGTACCGTGCTGAGCATGTTGTTAGTGGGGGTAACATTTGGGTTTGTCCCCCCACTATATAAAGGGTTATTCTACTTCAAGAACCCTACCTTTGACCCTCCAATACTCCATTGTTGCTCCCTAAGCTCATATGTGCCCGATCTCTCTCCCTAGCCAATCAAACTTTTTGATTTCCTAGGGATTGGTTGAGAAGTCCAAGATCTACACTTCCACCAAGAGAAAATTGATTCCCCCCACTAATCCTGTGCGGATCTTTTTACTCTTGGGTGTTTGAGCACCCTAGACGGTTGAGGTCACCTCGGAGCCACATTCCATCGTGGTGAAGCTCCGTGGTCTTGTTGGGAGCCTGCAACTTTGTGTGGAGATAGCCCCAACCTTGTTTGTAAAGGTTCGACCGCCGCCTTCAAGGGCACCTATAGTGGAATCACGACACCTTGCATTGTGTGAGGGCATGAGGAGAATACGGTGGCCCTGGTGTCTTATTGGGGAGCATTGTGCCTCCACACAGCTCCAACGGAGATATACTTCCTTTCAAAGGGAAGGAACTTCGGTAACACATCCTCGTCTTCATCGGTTCCACTTGCGGTTATTTCTTTCCTTTACATTGTGTATGCTATTATTGTAGAGTATTTCTTACTTGATTTACTGGTCATAGTAGGTAGCATCATATAGGTTGCTCACCTAGTTATTATTTTAGAGAACCTTTATGTTGCTAACCCTAACTTGTTAAGAAAAGCTAAAAATTGGTAGTTGCCTATTCACCCCCTCTAGTCAACCATATCGATCCTTTCAATTGGTATCAGAGCCACGTCTCTTTATTAAGGGTTTCACCACCCGAAGAGTACGGCTGACGATGAGGAGGGAGTCCATGGACCACCCGAGGACGTGGCCTTGAATTTGGTCACAAGGGACGACTTGAATGCGACTATGGTCAACCTCAGGACGTCCTTAACGAACAAAGTCAAGACCATATTTAAAGAGTTGCTTGAGGGGATTAAAAGTTCTCCCGAACTGGCGTTCGTGGTTAAACCTACCAACTTGGAATCAGATGCCAATTCCTCCAAGGAAGCGGCTAAAGGTATGCAACCTTCTTCCCCTCTCGACAATAATGGGACTGGAACCTTTGCCTTGGTTCCACCTCCCCCGGTCTATGGAGGACCGGTTCCTACACCGCGTATCAATAATCTTGGTACTCATCCTAAGCTTGTTAAGGGTGAGTTTGCTAACTGGGTGTTTTGCATTAAGTCTCATTTGAATCACAGATCAACAAACTTATGGAGAATCATTGAGCAAGGCTACTATCCGCATGACCCAAGCAATCTCACTCCAAGAGAAGAAGCGGACAATCAATATAATCACTCCACATTATTCATTCTCTAGTCCGCAGTGCCTCGTGAAGATCTTCCTCACTTGCGCCCCTTCACTCGGGCTAAGGACTGTTGGGAGCACATCAGGGTGATGTACAAGGGAAGCTCAAGCATTCAACGGTCCAACTATGAAGTGGTTCTTGATGAGGACGATGAGTTTGTGATGAAGGAAGATGAGGACCCTCGAGATCTCCGTCGATGGATGAGTGCTATTGTTGTTTCCCTCAAGGATCATGGAAGCAAGGATGTGGATGACACATGGATCAAGCGCAAGTTTCTCAAGGCCATCATGCCATTCAACAAAATCATGTCTTCCGTCATTCGCCAACGACCAAATTTCCACTCCTTGTCCTCCAGTGAAGTGTTGGATGAATTCATTGCGATGACTATCATGAACAAGACTGCTGATAATGCTCTTGCTCGTGTTCGGTCAAAGACAACTTCACCCAACCTTGCCTTAAAAGCCAAGGCTGTTTCTGAAGAAGAAGAAGAGGAAGAGGAAGAGGAAGATGACAACTACCCTGAAGACACTAAGTATGCCTATCATGAGCACATGGCTCTTGCGTCAAGGCAATTGTGGGGCAACAAGAGAAACGCAATACCCAATTTCTCCAAGAATAACTCAAGTGGGTCCAAGACCAAGCAGCGTGTGAGGACATGTTATAACTGCGGCAATGTGAGTCACTTCATGGAATATTGTCGCTATGAGAAGAAGGAAGACAACGGTGGCAAGCTCATTCGCAAAGACAAAGCCAAGTCTTTCCCAAACAAGAACAACTTTGTCAAGAAACCCCATCCAAAGGGTATTGTGACACTTGAAGAGTACACCTCCGATGATGATGATGATGATACGGTGGCTACAGCTACTGTAGCCATTGCCACCTCCTCTCCCAAGGTGTCTCTCTTCGGCGCCCCCAACGATAACCGCATCGCCAAGTGCCTTATGGCCAAAGGTATTGATCAGGAGTTTGCTTCCGGTGGGGTGTCATGGTTGCTCGATAGTGGAGCAACAAATCATATGACCGGAAGCAAGGACTTAGTGGTGGACGTGCATCCTACCCCATCTATGCCCACCCATGTCCAATTTGCTGATGCTTCAACGTCCAAGGTATTGGGATTTGGTAAGGTGGTCATCTCTCAAGATTTATCTATTGAGAAGGTCATGCTTGTTGAGTCTCTTGCTTACAATTTACTTTCTGTTCGTCAACTTGCAATTATGGGATTTTCCACTTTCTTTAATCTTCATACCGTGGTCCTTTTGTCTAGCAAGACTCTTAAAGTACCCTATGTTGGATATGTCAAAATCTATGTCGTGAACTTTTCACAGCGAGCCACTAAGACTGCGACTTGTCTAATGGTAAAGGTGATGTGGGCTGGCTTTGGCATCGCCGACTAGCTCATGTCAATATGAGATCTTTGCAAAGTCTCCTCAAAGGGGACCATGTTCATGGACTAAAGAATGTGAGTTTTGCCAGAGATCGTGCTTGCAGTGCTTGTATTGAAGGGAAGATTCCTGAGACTGCTCATCGTCCCATGACTCTCATTTACACTAAGAGGCCCTTGGAGCTCCTTCATATGGATCTCTTTGGTCCTCCATCTTTTGATAGTCTTGGGGGCAGAAAGTACTGCTTAGTGATTGTTGATGATTACTCAAGATACACCTGGGTATATTTCTTCAAGAGGAAGAGTGAGACTCAACAAACCGTCATCAACTTTGCTAATGAAGCTCAACGTCAACTTGAAGAAAAGATTTTGATGATTAGAAGTGATAACGGCACCAAGTTCAAAAACCACACCTTTGATGAGGTTCTTAGTGATGAGGGGATCAAGCATCAATATTCAGCACCATACACCCCGCTATCCCACAAACAATAGCGCCAGAAGTTGACACGTTGACAGAGGCTGGGCTTGCGTTGGTTCTTCCCTTGAAGAGGAAAGGGTGATGCAGCACAGGAGCAGTAAGTATTTCCCTCAGTTTGAGAACCAAGGTATCGATCCAGAAGGAGGGTCTCGTCAAGTCCAGAGTACCTGCGCAAACACAAACAAGCTTGCACCCAACGCTTCAAACGGGTTGTCAATCCCTTCAAGATTGTTTGCAAAGTGAGATCTGAAGGCGAAAAGTGCAACGAAGTAAAAAGTGTAAGGCTGAAAATATGGTGTGGAGTAGACCCCGGGGGCCATAGTGTTCACTAGAGGCTTCTCTCAAAATAGCAAGTATCACGGTGGGTGAACAAATTACTGTCGAGCAATTGATAGAACCGCGCAAAGTCATGACGATATGTAAGGCAATGATCATACATATAGGCATCACGTCCGAGACAAGTAGACCGATACTTTCTGCATCTACTACTATTACTCCACACATCGACCGCTATCCAGCATGCATGTAGTGTATTGAGTTCATGACGAACAGAGTAATGCTTTGAGCAAGATGACATGATGTAGAGGGCTAATCTCATACCAATGATGAAAAACCCATCTTTTTACCCTTGATGACAACAACACAATGCGTGCCTCGATACCCCTTCTGTCACTGGGTGAGGTCACCGCACGATATGAACCCAAAACCAAGAACTTCTCCCATTGCAAGAATCATAGATCTAGTTGGCCAGACAAAACCCACAACTTGAAGATAATTACAAGGATATAAAATCATGCATAAGAGAGATCAGAAGAAACTCAAATAAGATTCATAGATAATCTGATCATAAATCCACAATTCATCGGAACTCAACAAACACACCGCAAAAGAAGATTACATCGGATAGATCTCCATGAAGATCATGGAGAACTTTGTATTGAAGATCCAAGAGAGAGAAGAAGTCATCTAGTTACTAGCTATGGACCCGTAGGTCTATGGTGAACTACTCACGCATCATCGGAGAGGTCATGGTGTTGATGAAGAAGCCCTCCGTGTCCGAATCCCCCCTCCGGCAGGGCACCATGACGTGCCCCAGATGGGATCTTGCGGAGACAGAAGCTTGTGGCGGCAGAAAAGCGATTGCGATGATCACTTGATTTTTTCTGGAATTTATGGGATTATATAGGCAAAAGACCTAGGTCAGGGGACCTCCACGGGGCCCACAAGCCTGGATGGCGTGGCCCCCCTGGCCGCGGGATGGGGGCTTGTGGGGCCCTTGGGGCTCCCCTGCCTTGGCTCCCATGTTCTCCGATCTTCTTCCGTTCCAAAAAAATCTTTTCGGGGATTTTCTTCCGTTTGGACTCCGTTTCAAAATCTCCTCTGAAAGGGGTCAAAAACATGGAAAAAACAGGAACTGACACTTGGCACTGAGTTAATAATTTAGTCCCAAAAAAATGTATAAAAGGCATGCAAAACATCCAAAGTTTGAAAAGATAATAGCATGAAACCATCAAAAAATATAGATACGTTGGAGACGTATCAAGCATCCCCAAGCTTAACTCCTGCTCGTCCTTGAGTAGGGAAGTGATAAAGAATGAATTTTTGATGTGGAATGCTACCTAGCATAGTTGTCCTTTGCAACTTATTTCACGTGACATGAATGTTCAAATCCGTAAGATTCAAAACAATAGTTTGCTATTGACATGAAAATAGTAATACTTCAAGCAAACTAGCAAAGTAATCATGAACTTTCAAAATAAAAAGCCAAAGAAAGTTATCCCTACAAAATCATATAGTCTGGCTATGCTCCATCATCCTCACACAACTAATGTAAATCATGCACAACCCCGGAATTGGCCAAGTAATTGTTTTCACACTCTTACTTTCTCAAACCTTTTATAACTATCACGCAATACATGAGCGCGAGCCATGGATATAACACTATAGGTGGAATAGAGTGTGGTGGTGGTTGTGAGACAAAAGGGAGGAGATGGTCACATTGACTCGGTGTATCAATAGACTATGTAGATGCCCATTAATAGATATCAATGTGAATGAGTAGGTATTGCCATACAAGAGATGGACTAGAGCTATAAGTATGTGAAATATCAAGAGGAGAACTAGTGGGTGTGCATCCAACTTGCTTGCTCACGAAGACCTATGGCAATTTTGAGGAAGCCCATCATTGGAATATACAAGCCAAGTTATATAACGAAGATTCCCACTAGCATATGGGAGTGACAAAGCAAGAAGCTCTCAATCATGAAGAACATGGTGCTAACATGAAGCACAAGTGTGGAAAAAGATAGTAGCATTGTCCCTTCTCTCTTTTTCTCTTTTTTTCATTTGGGCTCTTAGGCCTCTTTTTTTCTTTTCTTTTCTCTCATTTTTTTTTGTTTTTGGGCTCTTTGGCCTCTTTTTATTTTTTTATTTCCTCACATGGTACAATGCTCTAATAATGATGATCATCACACTTTTATTTACTCACAGCTCGAAGATCACAATGATGATGACTCCATAGGAAATGCCTCCGGCAGTGTCCCGGGATGTGCAACGATCTAGCATGGCGTATGACGTTGAAACATCTCGTTAGCTATCTTACGATCATGCAATGGCAACATGAGAGTGACGACATAAGTCATGAGACGGAACGGTGGGAGTTGCATGGCAATATATCTCGGAATGGCTATGAAAATGCCATAGTAGGTAGGTATGGTGGCTGTTTTGAGGAAGGAATTTCGTGGGTTTGTGCACCGGCGAGAATTGCGCGACACTAGAGAGGCTAGCAATGGTGGAAGGTGAAAGTGCGTATAATCCATGGACTCAACATTAGTCATGAAGAACTCACATACTTATTGCGAAAGTTTTTATTAGTAATCGAAACAAAGTGCTAAACACATACTCCGAGGGGAAGGGTTGGTAGGTGTAAACCATCACGCGATCCCGACCTCAACACAAAGGATGACAATCAATAGATCAATTGTGCTCCGACTTCCTAACATAGCGGTTCACCATACGTGCATGCTACGGGAATCACTAACTTCAACACAAGTATTTCTAGATTCACAACACCCTACTAACAAAACTCTCAATATTACCGAATCCACGTCTCAAAACTAATTGAGAGGAATCAAAACTTCTCTTACTACTCAATGCACATGAAGATGGAGGTTTTTGCATCCTCTTTGGGTACCTAGCACATTTGGGACTACTTTCATAGCATAAGCCAACTACCAAGTCATGCACCGCCGTGCTGTAAAGATACAAGTGAAGCACAAGAGCAAAAGTATCTAGCTCAAAAGATATAAGTGAAGCACTAGAGCAAAAGTATATAGCTCAAAAGATATAAGTGAATCACTATGAGCATTCTAGCAAAATCACGATGAGTGCATGTCTCTCTCTCTCAAAAAGGTGCGCAGCAAGGATGATTGTGACACAACAAAAATAAAAGACTCCTAAGATACAAGACGCTCCAAGCAAAACACATATCATGTGGTGAATAAAAATATAGCTCCAAGTAATGTTACCGATGGATTGAAGACGAAAGAGGGGATGCCTTCCCGGGGCATCCCCAAGCTTAGGCTTTTTGGTGTCCTTGAATTTGGCTTGGGATTCCTTGGGAATATCCAAGCTTGAGATCTTTCCACTCCTTATCTCTTTGTCGATGAGAACATCACCCAAAACTTGAAAACTTCACAACACACAACTTAAACATAAACTTGTGATAACATTAGTACAAGAAAACAAACTACCACTTCTTTTGGTACTGTAGAAAACTTGAATTCCATCTATATTGATGATGGGTTACTGTATTCTCACTTTTCCATGGCTAGTACCCCCCGATACTAACCATAGTTTCATCAAAACAAGCAACCAACTCAACAAAAAAAGAATCTGTCAAAAACAGACCCGTCTGTAGCAATCTGTATACTTTGTATACTTCTAGTACCTCAAAAATTCTGAAAAATTACGACGGCCTAGGAAAAAAGCCTATCAATCAGCAGCAAAAAGATTCAACTCAAAATCTCTTTCTGAATAAAAATGAAAAATCATCTCGTGAGCGAAAAGTTTTTTTCTTTTTCCAGCAAGATCAAACAACCATTACCAAGACTAGTCATAAAGGCTTTGCTTGGCTCAAACACAAAAAGAAACACAAAAAACACAATCACAACAGAATTATGAAAGTGTGGACGCAACAAAACAGAAAGAAAAAGATAAATTCATTGGGTTGCCTCCCAACAAGCGCTATTGTTTAACGCCCTTAGCTAGGCATTGAAGCGATAGAATCACGTATCGTCGTCTTTGGTGCTCAAACCATAAGTGGCCCTCATCATGGATGCATAAGGAAATATTATTTTCTTTATAGGAAAGTGTTCCATGCCCTTCCTTAAAGGAAATTGAAATCTAATATTCCCTTCCTTCATATCGATGATAGCACCGATAGTCCTTAGGAAAGGTCTACCAAGAATAATAGGGCAAGTAGGATTGCAATCAATGTCAAGCACAATGAAATCCACGGGTACATAGTTCCTATTTGCAACAATAAGAACATCATTGATCCTTCCCATGGGTTTCTTGACAGTAGAATCATCAAGATGCAAATTAAGAGAACACTCTTCAATCTCATTAAAACCCAGAATATCACATAAAGACTTTGGAATCGCAGAAACACTAGCACCCAAATCACACAAGGCATTGCACTCATAGTTTTTGATTTTGTTTTTGATGGTAGGTTCCCACTCATCATGAAGCTTTCTAGGGATAGAGAATTCCAATTCAAGTTTCTCTTCAAGAGCTTTTATCATAGCTTCGACGATATGACCGGTAAAGGCTTTGTTTTGGCTATAAGCGTGTGGAGAGTTCAACATGGATTGCATCAAGGAAATGCATTCAATCAACGAGCAACTATCATAATTGAATTCCTTGAAATCCATGGTAGTAATTTCATTACTACTCAAAGTTTTAATGTCTTCTACCCCACTTTTAATGCTTTTAGCATCAAGATAGATGGACTCCGAATCTTTGGGGCACTTTTCAACCAAAGTGGATTCATATCCAGCCCCATAATCATTAGGTTTGACACAAGAAAACAAAGATTCAATAGGAGTGACACCAAGCACTTTAAGATCTTCGTGATTCTTGTCACGAGAACACGCCTTTTTAAGCCATTCATGTCTAGCACGAATTTGGGCGGTTCTTTCTTGGCTCTCAATCATGGAAACACGCATAGCTTTCAAAGTTTCATCCATGTTGATTTTGGGAGGAGCACATCTAACTTTCAAAGCATCAACATCACAAGAAATCCTATCCACGCTCTTAGCCAAATCATCAATTTTGAGTAGTTTTTCCTCTATGGACGCATTGAAAATCTTTTGAGAGTTCATGAACTCTTTGATATTACTCTCTAGATCAGAGGGTAATCTATTGTAATTTCCATGAGTATTGTTGTAGGAGTTGCCAAAGTTATTAGAGGAGTTACTAGGAAAAGGCCTAGGAACATAGTTTCCTCTAAAGGCATTGTTGTTGCCAAAGTTATTCCTACCAAAAAAATTAACGTCCAAGTTAGCGTTGCTACGCTCAATCAAAGAAGACAAAGGCATTTCATTAGGATCCAAAGGAGCACTTCTACTAGCAACCAAATTCATTAACGCATCCATCTTAGCACTTAACGAGTTAATTTCTTCTATATCGCGTACCTTCTTACTAGTAGGTGACCTTTCAGTGTGCCACTGAGAGTAGTTTGTCATGATGTTGTCTAAGAGCTTTGTGGCTTCTCCTAACGTGATTTCGATGAACGTAGGCGGAGTCCAAGATATTTCGAGAAGCGAAATTCAAGCCAACATAAAAGATTTGGATAATCATCCAAAGACTCAAGCCATGAGCGGGACAATTTCTAATCATTAATTTCATTCTCTCCCAAGCTTGTGCAACATGTTCATGATAAAGTTTCTTGAAATTCATGATATCATTACGGAGAGAGATGATCTTAGCCGGCGGAAAATACTTGGATATATAAGCATCTTTGCACTTATCCCAAGAATCGATACTATTTTGGGCAAAGAAGAAAACCAAGTTTTTGCGCGATATCGCAACGAGAAAGTCAAAAGCTTCAATTTAATCACGTCATTATCCACATATTTTTTCTTTTGTATATCGCAAAGCTCAATGAAGGTATTGAGATGGGATGCGGCATCTACACTAGGAAGGTCAGAGAATTGCTCTTTCATAACAAGATTCAGCAAATCGGCATTGATTTCGTATGACTCCGCACTAGTGGCGGGAGCAATCGGAGTAATAATAAAATCATTATTATTAGTATTCGAGAAGTCACAAAGTTTGGTGTTTTCGTTCATGGTGACTTCAGCAAGCAAGCAAGCACACAAGCAAACAAAAAGGAGGCGAGAAAAAGGGCGAACGAAAAGGCGAACGAAAAAGGCAAATTGGTGAAGTGGGGGAGAGGAAAATGAGCGGCAACTGGCAAACAATGTAAATGCAAGAGATGAGTTTGTGACACCTACTTGGATGAGTTCTTGACTTGATCTTCCTCCCCGACAACGATGCCATAAATTCTTCTGCTATCCCACAGACAACAGCGCTAGAAGTTGACGCGTTGACAGAGGCTGGACTTGCGTTGGTTCTTCCCTTGAAGAGGAAAGGGTGATGCAACACAGGAGCAGTAAGTATTTCCCTCAGTTTGAGAACCAAGGTATCGATCCATAAGGAGGGTCTCGTCAAGTCCAGAGTACCTGTGCAAACACAAACAAGGTTGCACCCAACGCTTCAAAGAGGTTGTCAATCCCTTCAAGATTGTTTGCAAAGTGAGATCTGAAGGCGGAAAGTGCAACGAAGTAAAAAGTGTAAGGCTGAAAATATGGAGTGGAGTAGACCCTGGGGGCCATAGTGTTCACTAGAGGCTTCTCTCAAAATAGCAAGTATCACGGTGGGTGAACAAATTACTGTCGAGCAATTGATAGAACCGCGCAAAGTCATGACGATATGTAAGGTAATGATCATGCATATAGGCATCACGTCCGAGACATGTAGACCGATACTTTCTGCATCTACTACTATTACTCCACACATCAACCGCTATCTAGCATGCATCTAGTGTATTGAGTTCATGACGAACAGAGTAACGCTTTAAGCAAGATGACATGATGTAGAGGTATAATCTCAAACCAATGATGAAAACCCCACCTGTTTACCCTTGATGGCAACAACAAGATGCGTGCCTCGCTACCCCTTCTGTCACTGGGTGAGGTCACCGCACGGTATGAACCCAAAACCAAGCACTTCTTCCATTGCAAGAATCATAGATCTAGTTGGCCAGACAAAAACCACAACTCGAAGAGAATTACAAGGATATGAAATCATGCATAAGAGAGATCAGAAGAAACTCAAATAAGATTCATAGATAATCTGATCATAAATATACAATTCATCGGATCTCGACAAACACACCGCAAAAGAAGATTACATCGGATAGATCTCCATGAAGATCGTGGAGAACTTTGTATTGAAGATCCAAGAGAGAAGAAGCCATCTAGTTACTAGCTATGGACCCATAGGTCTATGGTGAACTACTCACACATCATTGGAGAGGTCATGGTGTTGATGAAGAAGCCCACCGTGTCCTAATCCCCCCTCCGGCTGGGCACCAGAACGTGCCCCAGATGGGATCTTGCGGAGACAGAAGCTTGCGGCGGCGGAAAAGCGATTGTGATGATCTCTTGATTTTTTCTGGAATTTATGGGATTATATAGGCGAAAGACCTAGGTCAGGGGACCTCCAGGGGGCCCACAATCCTGGATGGCGCGCCCCCTGGCCGCGGGGTGGGGGCTTGCGGGGCCCCTGGGGCTCCCCTGCCTTGGCTCCCAAGTTCTCCGATCTTCTTCCGTTCCAAAAAAAAAATCTTTTCGAGGATTTTCTTCCGTTTGGACTCCGTTTCAAAATCTCCTATGAAAGGGGTCAAAAACATGGAAAAAACAGGAACTGACACTTGGCACTGAGTTAATAAGTTAGTCCCAAAAAAATATATAAAAGGCATGCAAAACATCCAAAGTTTGACAAGATAATAGCATGAAAGCATAAAAAATTATAGATACGTTGGAGACGTATCACACCCCTCAACAAAATGGTGTGGCGGAGAGGAAGAACTGGACGTTGATGGATGCGGTAAGAACAATAATGGCGGAATTCAAATCTCCTTACAACTTTTGGGCCAAAGCCATCAACATAGAATGTCATTCATCCAATCGGCTCTATATCCGCAAAGGCTTGAACAAGACTCCATATGAGATTCTCACCGGAAACAAACCCAACCTCAAGTACTTCAGGGTATTCGGGTGTAAGTGTTTCATTCTCAAGAAAGGTGCACGTTTAGCTAAATTTGATTCTAGAGCTCAAGAGGGCATTTTTGTTGGTTATGCTACAAACTCTCATGCTTACCGTGTCCTCAACAAGTCCACCGGGCTCATTGAGGAGACGTGTAACATGGAGTTTGATGAAAATAATGGCTCCCAAGTGGAGCAAAGTGGTCTTTGTGATGTAGGTGATGAAATTCCTCCCCAAGCCACAAGAAGAATGGGGATTGGTCAAATACTCCCCATTGAGGAACCCCTTCTGGCCGAAGGAGAAGGACATTGCTCTACTTAAGTGGAGCCATCGCCCTCGCTAGCCCCACACGCTTCCGATGAACAAAGTGAAGACCCTCAACCAGCTGAACAGGATCAAGGGCAAGATCAACCACACGAAGATGGTGATGCACCACATGATGTCCAAGTTCTTACACAAGGTTCCGAATCTGCTCAAGACCAAGATCAAGTGCAGCCACGAGATCCAGATCAAGAGCAGCCGCAAGATCAACAACAAACCAGTGAGCCTGCTCAAGACGAAAATCAAGTTGTTGCTCCCCAATTAACAAGCGCGGAACTCTTGGAGCGTCGTGCAGCCAAGATAGAATCCAAGTTGAGAGTCAAATCACATCTCATGAAGAATATGCTTAGAAGCTTAAAAAGGGGAGTATCCACTCGTCAAGAAATTTTAAATTATTGTGAGCATCACGAATTTGTTTCGTATTGTGAACCTCAACAGGTTCAGGAAGCACTCGATGATGAGGATTGGCTTATGGACATGCATGAAGAACAGAACAACTTCGAGCATAATCAAGTCTAGGAATTAGTGCCAAGACCAAAGGAGGAACATAATGTCATTAGGAAAGATTGGTGGCTCAAGGCCACTCCCAAGTCGAGGGTATCGACTACGGTAAAACCTTTGCCCCTGTTGCTCGTCTAGAATCTATTCGCATGCTGCGTGCATTTGCATCTCATCATGATTTCAAATTACAACAAATGGATGTGAAAAGTGCTTTTCTTAATGGTCCTTTAAATGAGTTGGTATATGTCAAACAACCCCCGAGATTCGAACATCCCAAGCTCCCCAATCATGTATACAAACTTAATAAGGCACTCTATGGCCTTAAACAAGCCCCTCGTGCGTGGTATGAGTACCTTACCGAGTTGTTGCAAGATCGTGGGTCTAAAATTGGGAAGATTGATCCCACTCTTTTTACCAAGAAGGTCAAAGGGGATTTGTTCATATGCCAACTATATGTTGATGATATCGTTTTTGGTTCCCCTAACGAATCTTTCAATGAAGAATTTGCTGCACTAATGACCGAGAAATTTGAGATGTCAATGATGGGTGAGTTGAAGTTCTTCCTTGGGTTCGAGATTAAACAAGGTTTAGAAGGAACCTTTATCAAACAAGCCAAGTACACCCAAGACACGCTCAAGAGGTTCGAGCTAGAGGACGTTAAGCCGGTCAAGTTTGCCATGCCAACCAGATGCAAGTTTGACAGTGATCCCAATGGTAAAGCAGTGGATCAAAAGGTATATCGCTCCAAGATCGGATCCCTTCTTTACCTTTGTGCATCTAGACTAGATATCATGTTGAGTGTAGGGATTTGTGCACGGTTTCAATCTGCACCAAAGGAAAGCCATTTTATGGCTATCAAATGAATCTTCCAATATTTGGCTCATACCCCAAACTTTGGCCTATGGTATCCCAAAGGAGAAAGCTTCAACCTAGTGGGTTATTCTGACTCAGATTGGGCGGGAGACTGTGTGGAGAGGAAGTCAACTTCTGGAGGATGTCAATTTCTTGGTCGTTCATTGGTAAGTTGGTCTTCAAGGAAGCAGAACTGTGTCTCATTGTCTTCCACCGAAGCTGGGTATGTTGCAGCTGCGAGTTGTTGCGCACAGTTGGTATGGATGAGGCAAACTTTAAAGGATTACGGTGTCACTTGTGACAAAGTGCCTCTTCTATGTGACAATCAAAGTGCTATCAAGATTTCCCTCAATCCGGTGCAACATAGCAAGACCAAGCACATTGATATTCGTCATCACTTCATTCGTGAGCATACCAAGCGTGGTGATATTGAGGTTCACTTCATCAACACTGAAGAGCAACTTGCAGATATTTTCACTAAGTGCCTAGATGAAGCAAGGTTCCGAGAGTTAAGGCATGAGCTAAAAATCATTGATTCAAGTAATGTGGATTGAAACTAGGCATTCTCCACCTCATTCCGCATTATATCTAGTTCTAGGTGTAGGAATGGACATAGGGGGAGTGTTGTTCTCTCAATGAACTTTCCCTCCCCCCATTATGCATAAATCGATCAAGTCTTTCACATTGGCCATTATTGATGGCACTTGTGATTCAAATATGAGCTTTGGTCATGAACCCAAGGATAATTCTTGGCGGTGTCATACCTTTTGTCTCAAACATAGGTGGCTACGGCCACCGCCTCCTCTCTCCCGGTAAAGGAGGGTTATAATATTGCCAGTTAGTATATTTTGCTTGTGTTTTTACTCCGGTACTGACTGGTATGTGTCCGTAGTACTTTCTCGCAGTTCTGGCAATTTCTGGAATTTTTCTGTATGTTCTGGAGCGGTACTACCACTAGGGGGAAGCGGTACTACCACCAGGGGGAGAGGTACTACCTTTGAGTAGGGTTAGAGTCTGTACCTCCTCACGGGGAGCGATACTACCGCCTCATGTGGTACTACCGTGATGATCCGAGCGGTACTACCGCCATGACTCGAGCGGTACTACCGCTATGACAAGAGCGGTACTACCGTGGCAAGCGGTACTACCGCTATGCCCGAGCGGTACTACCGCCCTGCCCTTGCCCTAGGGGGTATATAAAGAGAGGGGGCAGTTTTCTCTGCCCCATTTGTTTCTCTTTCGTGGAGCTCTCCCTCACTATCTCGAGTTCCCCCAGATTTGATCTTCCTCCGCGGCGCTTCTCCTCCCATACCAGTTGGAGGGATTGCCCCCCTTCCTCCTCCGTGTGCCATAGACTCCGGTACTGCCCATATCCTCCTTAAGTTGTGTTGATGTTCTTGGTTCTAGGGTTAGGGGCTAGATGTATTGGCTTCATTGTTTTGGCATGATTTTGTCTCGTACATGGATAGGAGGAGAGATATTGGGAAATGCCTCAATATGCTTTGTTGCATAGGATCTGTCCCTTATGGTCTTAAATCTGCAGCATAGTGGTTAGATCCATATTTTGTTCTTCCAGATCTATAATCACGCGGTATTACCGCCCTGCCCGAGCAGTACTACCGCTCGCGGAGCGGTACTACTGCCCCAACCGAGCGATACTACCGCTTGTGCACAAATTGTTGTCTATGCATGATCCTACTAGGTTCCATCTGTGTTTTCTCCTGTGTTCTGGATGTTGCCATGACTTATTTTTGTCCTTTTTGCGTGTTTGTATTGCGTGTCTCAGGTGGTGTCTCTCGTCGTTCCAATCTAGTTCGCAACACCAAGTCCAAGAGGTACCGCAACCCTGACGAACCGGAAGGTTCCAATCCTCTGAAGCGCAATATCAAGAAGACTGCATCGAAGGACAAGGAGACCAACATTGACTATGACACTATGCCTCTCAAGGAGTATGTGCGGCGCCAAAAGCACAATCCTTATGTCACTTAGAGGGATCAGTTTAAGGGTGGTGAGGTGTTCTGGTCCAAGCAGCAACTCCTGATATATCAAGATGTCGTCCTGACTCACAAGAAAATCTATGTTCCGGTGCAGTGGATTGATCTCAATCATCTCTAGAGGGATCCTGCATATTTTGGAGTGGCCCTGAATATGATACAACAACTCGGTATTGAGAACCGCATCACCTTTTGATGTGACTTCGATCCTGAGGTAGTGGCTCAATTCTATGTCACTTTCCACTTTCATGCTGATGTGGATCGTACTATGACTTGGATGACTCATGGAGAGAAGATGTCTGGCTCTTGGGTTGAGTTCATGAAGCTTCTGAATCTCCGTGACGAGGGGCTGCAACAACCTGTTGGCTTGCACCCTCATGCCAACCCCGGTCCTACCCCCAAGGAGAAGCTGATGCCCTTTTATCTCTGGAAGAATGTGCTCCTCACCTTCTTGGATGTCATGCATAGGATCTTCCGCAACATTCTATTCCTGCGGGTTGGCAACAAAGACCAAGTTCATTCTTATCTGGTGGACATGCTCCTTATGTGTGAGGAGGGACGGGCGAAGGACACTGGGCGACTTGATGTGTCTAATGTGTTGTTCTCCGAGCTTCAGATGGCCATATTCAACTGTAAGGTTCCCATCTATAGGCCTTACCTGTACTTCTTCATCAAGACCAAGTGGGCTGAGTCTTTTCCTCACGTGCACTTTCGTGCTGCCCTTGGGTGTTTCAGCCATGATCCCATCAAGCTGCGCCAGAAAGACAAGTGGGACAACACCTCCACTTCACGTACTTCTGAACGCATGGAGACTGAGGAGGCTGCTGCTGCTGAGGATGAGGGCGGCCCTGCCACACATATCCGTTATTCTGCTGAGCCTTCTTGGGCCAAGAAGCTGAAGGACCAGATGAGGACCTAATTTTGCATGCAAGCGAAAGGATAGTATCTGACTCATGTGGCCTGGAAGGAGAGCCGTTAGAGGGATAATCACATTATGAGGACGCTTTATGTGCACTTCTCGAGCGGATCTGAAGATGTCATCACTCTAGAGGCTGCGTGGATGCAGGCATGAGACTTCTAGTGGGCTAGGTCTAACTAGGAGGAGCCTGATGAGGAAGATGAGGCAGGGACTGATCAGGGAGATAAGGAAGATGAGGATGCTACGGTGGAATCTGATGGCTGAGCTACCACCTGTGTTGTTTGCGTCCTCTCTACCTTTTTGGTGTCCTGATGCCAAAGGGGGAGAGAGTTAGGGATTTGTTTCTGTCTTTTTTCATATTTTTGGTTTCTTTGCTGAACTTGGATGGTTTTAGCTTGTCGGATATTTTATCATGTGTGTGAAGACTCTTAGTCACATGGTTTGAGACATATGCTATCCCTATCCCTATATTATCGTTATTATTTCTCTATATGCTTAGCCTGTGAGGTCATTCATCTTGTGCCTTTATCTTTTTACTCACATACTATACCTTGCTTTTTACTCAAGTGTTGTATTAGTTCATTGCAAGGAGTATCCGTCTATGATTTCTAGGGGAGTGCTTCCCCTTGTATTGTGTGCCTTGTTGTTCATAGCACTACTTTAAACATGCACACATCTAGGGGGAGCCAGTCTCTAACTCATAGACCTTGGGTTTGCCCATGTCTTCATTTTATCATTATATCTTTTGTGCAAATCCGGTGTTGTCATCAATCCACCAAAAAGTGGGAGATTGTTAGGGCATATTTTGTCCTAAGTGATTTTGGTGATTGATGACAGCACCTCTGCGGACTAATCGTGTGCACTTAGCATTTCATATAATACATCGCATGGCACAAGATGATTCGTCGCCCCTCGGTGTTTTTGAAGCACGGTGTTTTCTATGGTTCCTCTTGGTGGTTTTGAGTCGTAAGAAAGCCGTACTATTAAGAGGGGGTCCGCGTCAGAAAGGTTTGGGTGGAATCAACTCACACACGCGCACTTTTTCTTTCCACCACCTCTTTTGTGCAGCAATGGAGCTCCCGCATGTTCTCTTCTTTCATGTGCAAAAGGTCCAGCGGTAGTACCGCTCCAGTTGAGCGGTAGTACCGCTTGGGGATGGTAGTACCCCCCTCCCTGAGCGGTTGTACTTCGTCGGACTTTTTGCGAGTACTTTTCCAGCGGTGGTAGGCTCGGTACTAGTATTTTTACTACCATGGCTATGAGCCTACCAAGCGGTAGTACCGCTTCTGGTCTAGCGGTAGTACCGCTCGGGCTTGCGGTAGTACCACTCCCCCAAGCGGTAGTACCGCTAGGGGCAGCAGTAGTACCACTTCCTCAAAGTGGTAGTACCATGCTAAGCGTGCTGTTAGTGGGGGTAATGGTTGGGTTTGTTCCCCCACTATATAAAGGGTTATTCTACTTCAAGAACCCTACCTTTGACCCTCCAAGACTACATTGTTGCTCCCTAAGCTCATATGTGCACGATCTCTCTCCCTAGCCAATCAAACTTGTTGATTTCCTAAGGATTGGTTGAGAAGGCCAAGATCTACACTTCCACCAAGAGAAAATTGATTCCCCTCACTAATCCCTTGCGGATCTTGTTACTCTTGGGTGTTTGAGCACCCTAGACGGTTGAGGTCACCTTGGAGCCACATTCCATCGTGGTGAAGCTCCGTGGTCTTGTTGGGAGCCTCCAAGCTTTGTGTGGAGATAGCCCCAACCTTGTTTGTAAAGGCTCGGTCGCCGCCTTCAAGGGCACCTATAGTGGAATCACGACACCTTGCATTGTGTGAGGGCGTGGGGAGAATACGGTGGCCCTAGTGGCTTATTGGGGAGCATTGTGCCTCCACACTACTCCAACGTAGACGTACTTCCTTTCAAAGGGAAGGAACTTCGGTAACACATCCTTGTCTTCATCGGTTCCACTTGCGGTTATCTCTTACCTTTACATTGTGTATGCTATTGTTGTAGAGTATTTCTTACTTGATTTAGTGGTCATAGTAGGTAGCATCATATAGGTTGCTTACCTAGTTATTATTTTAGAGAACCTTTATGTTGCTAACCCTAACTTGTTAAGAAAAGCTAAAAATTGGTAGTTGCCTATTCACCCCCCTCTAGTCAACTATATCGATCCTTTCAGTTAGAAATTATCAAAGAACATAAGATGATTGAGTATGTGGATTTGCCTTACAAGCTCTTATATTGGCTCTTTCCTACGTTGCGATAAATTGGAATTGCTTCAATGGCTGAAATCATAGTTTGTTAGTTCTCAATAGAATTTTTGATTCATATTTTGCCTTGTGAATGAATTGTTACTCTAGTAAAATATATTATATGTCATTATGTTTTGCTATTCTAAAGATAATCACGATGCCTTCATGTCCGTATTTTATTTTATCAACACCTCTATCCCTAAACATGTGGGCATATTTATTGATCTCGGCTTTCGCTTGAGGACAAGCGAGGTCTAAGCTTGGGGGAGTTGATACGTCCATTTTGCATCATGCTTTTATATCAATATTTATTGCATTATGGGCTGTTAATACACATTATGGTACAATACTTATGACTTTTATGTCTTATTTTACAAGATTTACATGAAGAGGGAGAATGCCGGCAACTGGAATTCTGGACTGGAAAAGGAGCAAACCGGAGAGACCTATTCTGCACAGCTCAAAAAGTCCTAAAAATTTACAGAGAATTGTTTTGGAATATATAAAAAATAATGGGTGAAATAAATACCGGAGGGGGCCCACCGGGAGGTCACAGCAAGGGGGCGCGACCTACCCCCTGGCCGCGTCCTACAGGCTTCTGGGCCCCCTGGCAGGCTGCCGGTGCGCATCTTCTGCTATATGAAGGGTTTTGACGTGGAAAAAATCATATCAGAGCTTTCGGGACGCAGCGCTGCCGTCTCGAGGCAGAACTTCGACATAACCAATCTAGAGCTCCGGTGGAGCTATTCCACCGAGGAAACTTCCCTCCCGGAGGGGGAAATCAAAGCCATCGTCATCATCAACGATCCTCTCATCGAGAGGGGGTCCATATCCATCAACATCTTCATCAACACCATCTCCTCTCCAAACCCTAGTTCATCTCCTGTATCCGATCTTTGTCTCAAAACATCATATTGGTACGTGTGGGTTGCTATTAGCGTTGATTACTCCTTGTAGTTGATGCTAGTTGGTTTATTTGGTGGAATATCATATTTTCATATCCTTAATGATTATTAAGACTCCTGTGATTATGAACATGAATATGATCTGTGAGTATTTACGTTTGTTCCTGAGGACATGAGATAAGTCTTGTTATAAGTAATCATGTGAATTTGGTATTCGTTCGATATTTTGATAAGATATATGTTGTCTCTCCTCTAGTGGTGTCATGTGAACGTCGACTACATGACACTTCACCATTATTTGGGCCTAGAGGAAGGCATTGGGAAGTAATAAGTAGATGATGGGTTGCTAGAGTGACAAAAGCTTAAACCCTAGTTTATGTGTTGCTTCGTAAGGGGCTGATTTGGATCCATAGGTTTAATGCTATGGTTAGATTTATCTTAATTCTTCTTTAGTAGTTGTGGATGCTTGCGAGAGAGGTTAATCATAAGTGGGATGTTTGTCCAAGTAAGGGCAGCACCCAAGCATCAGTCCACCCACATATCAAATTATCAAAGTAACGAACGCGAATCATATGAGCATGATGAAAACTAGCTTGACATAAATTCCCATGTGTCCTCGGGAGCAGTTTTCTTTATATAGGAGTTTGTCGAGGCTTGTCCTTTGCTACAAAAAGTATTTGTCCACCTTTCTGCACCTTTGTTACAATTGTTACTTGTCACCCGTTACGAATTACCTCATCACAAAACTACCTGTTACCGATAATTTCAGTGCTTGCATAGAATACCTTACTGAAAACTGCTTGTCATTTCCTTCTGCTCCTCGTTGGGTTCGACACTCTTACTTATCGAAAGGACTATGATAGAGCCCCTACACTTGTGGGTCATCAATTGTTCTTTCTGAATTGTTTATTCTCCATAGAGTTCCAAACCATTTCAGATTTAGGATTCGTTCGACTATGTTGGTTCATCTGCTTCACAAATTCATTCTTCTTCCAAGCAGAATCACAGGCAAGATGACCATTTACCTAGATATCATTACTATCATTACCATGCTAGTTGTCTCATTTCCTTCGCTCTGTCTTCCTGCCTACCACTTGAATGTCAGCCTCCCAACATTGCCATGAAAATCCTCTACACCTTTCACAACCCAACAAACCTTGTTTGGCTATGTTACCGCTTACTCAGCCTTCTTATAGCATTGCTAGTTGCAGGTGCAGTTGCTTCCATGTGAAAACATGGTTTCCTTGTTATATCACCTTATTACTGCTAATTAATTTAATGCACCTATATACTTGGTAAAAGGTGGAAGGCTTGCCCTTCTAGCCTGGTGTTTTGTTCCATCTTTTCCACCCTATTTACTTGTGTACCGGTGTGATGTTCCATAATTGAGCGCTCCTAACATGCTCGGGGTTGTTATAGGGACCCCTAGATTTTGATTTTGGGATAAAACTCATCTGGCAAGGCCCAGCATTGGTACTATTCTTGCCCAACATAATAGTACTAAACATCGTTATTAAACATAGGGCGTCATGAACCCTAGGAGTAATTCAACATAATAAAGGGGGCCAATGATGATGGTGTTGGTCCCAAACAGAGCCACTTGCGGGGCCACCCGGGGCAACTCGAGGGATTTCTATCCGCCCATCGTACGTACTACTCATCCGTCGTGTCCTGAGAACGAGATACGCGGATCCTATCGGGATCGTCAACACGTGAGGCGGCCTAGATGGATTTGTTTTAGCTTTCTTGAACATCTTGTTTGAGGGATTCCGAGGATACTTTGGGCTATCTCGAGGTTGAGGTTTTCCACCAGGAATCCCAGCAGATCATAGGTTTTCCGCGGTCGAGGTTTCTGACGCAGCTTGTGGTAGTTTGTGATGGACCCCTGCAGGATTAAATCTTTTTGAAAGCCGTGCATGTGGTTATGTTGCAACTTGGAACCTTCGTTTAACACCTGGTCATAGAAAACTTTAAGTAAACTTAATTAAGATATGCCAACTCTGTGCGTAACCGTGACTCTCTCTTCTCATGAGTTCTGCATTCGGAAGAGGACACGATGGGGTTCTGTTTGACGTAAGTAGGTGTTCAGGATCACTTCGTGATTGTTATTAGTTCACGTCCATTATGCGCAGATCACCCCCTCTTATTCTTGTACTTGTAAGTTAGCCACTCAAATAAATGCTTAGTTGCTTGTTGCAGCCTCAGCACTTAGCCATACCTCACCCATTAAGCTTGCTCGCCTTGATACCTTTCGAAATGAGATTGGTGAGTCCATGTGGCTCACAGATTACTACAACAATAGTTACATGTACAGGTAAAGCGATACTTTGACATGAGCGCGATGATTGTGCTATTTGGAGTTTCTTCTTCTTCTTCTTATTCATTATCATCATCTAGGATGGGTTCCAGGCCGACAACCTGGGATATCAAGGATGGACGTCATTCTTTTATCGTTTGTTTTCATCCGTAGTCGGACCCTGCTCTTCTCCATGGTGATTGTATATATTGTTGTATTGTGTTGTTCATGTTGTAGCTTGTGGCAAGTGTAACCAATTCCACATACTCATCTCTTCTGTACATGTACTTGTAACAATATCCATTCTTGCAAAACGATGAGATGCGCTTCTATCCGTGTCAAGGCCCTCGAGCCAAAATAAGGATAGGATCACATCTAGGGTGTTACAATTATGTTCTTAGTTAGCTAACCTTGGCTGAAAGGAAGATAAACGAGATGATAGTTTAGGTGTATGATACATAAATAAAATGATTGAATGTTCATGAATGATGATCAGTGATTACTTACAGCATAGCCATTCTCTTGTTAGTTCAGTTGTTTCTCTCTTGAAGTGCTTTCAATGTTGTCAGGACCCATCACAATTATTGTTTTGATTTTCTTATTCACAATTGACGGTTATCAGGTTATAGTATTCTAGCAGCCTCATTACCGTGCAAATTTTGTCGAGTCAACATTCAATGCTCTTCGAGGACCAAGTAAAAGGTTGTCTTCTTATCCTGCTTGTTAGAAAATAATCCTCGTAGGAAGTACCAGTGAATATAATTAACATGTAAAAAGATATACAATTGAAGTCACTAACCCATTTGATGGTATCAACCTTTTAACTATCAGATAACGATCTATACATTTTCAAATATCAGAAGTATTTAATGAAATATGGTTGAACATTTTTACACATATATTTCTTTGTCATTTATGTTGTGAATGATGTTACTAGTTACTAGAGTTTGTATTTTGTATTGTTCCTTGTCGTGTCTCCCCAGTCCTTCCTCATAATTTCTATCATTTATTTTTGTTGTATAGGTGCCACCATTGTTGTCTCCTACGATGGGCGCTATTTCTCAAAAGATGTTTGTTCATGCGATTTGCGATAAACTACTCCCTGCTTTTCAAAATAACCGAACATAAATTAAACTTCATTAAGTTTCACCAAGTCTGTATAATACTGTATCAACATCCACAACATCAAATTTACTTCATTAGTTTCATTATGAAATGTATTTTTCATATTATCTATATTTTGACATCCTAGATTTTTTTCAGATTTTTTCTATAATGTTTGACTTGGAAGAATTGTAGACCTTCAATTGTTTTGGAATTGGGGGAGGGGGTATTCACTATTTCACACCCCTACTCCTCATGTACTTTTTGCTAACCCCATCTTGTTGAATATGTATAGTTTCATGGTAGCTGTTGCACGTTTCCACGTGCTTATTGTAGTTTCTCTTTCTTGTTCTTAAAAATATGTTGGCCAAAATTTAGCCTATTGGGTGTTAAAAACTTGAATAACAAATCACGTGTTTTAATCCCGTATAGGTGTGACTTGTATTACTGTTAGGACATATACATTTCATTTCAATTGAATGACCGTTAGAAGTTGATATTATTTTCCTTGTTATAGATCATTGCAAAAATTGTTGCTTCTAATGGAGTAAGATGTGTCTGGGTTGGACAAGACAGTCTCTTGTCAACTCCAGCTGTAGCTGCGATCACCGTGAAAGAATTTATGTAGATGTAAGTATTGTGTCTTCCAATTTGGCAAGTGTGCATGCATTGCATCATGTCCTTTATAAACCATTGTTGTAGCTGAACGACTAAAGTAGTTTTGCATAAGTGGATCATGTATCTAGAAACATAACATATACTCCATCCGTTCACAAATATAATATGTTTTGGGTATTTCAATATGGACTACAAACGGGCTGAAATAAGTGAACAAACACACTAAAATGTCTCTATATACATTCGATTTATAAAGATATTAGAACATCTTATATTTGTGAACGGAGGCAGTAGTATATTGTTTGGTAGTGACATGATATAGTGCCCACGTGCAAGGATATCTGAGTTCGAACCTCTTAACCCACACATTGTATTAAATTGTTCACTAGTTACGAACTAATCCTATTGATCCCAGCTGTCAGGTAATGGTGGTAAATGGAAGATGAAGCATTATCACTAAATGAAATGTTTTATATGAACAAACATAATATAATTATTTTATCGTGTGCCTCTTTTTGTCATGACAAAGTATCCGCATATTGATTTATTGACATGGCGAACTACACGACGCAAAGGCTACCGGTGCCTTCATTTTAACACTAAGCCACAACCCAGGTGGTTCAACCGAGGTAACATGCTTAGAAAGTTAGGGTGTTCACTGTTACCGTCTCTAGAAAATCACGTCCATTCGTGTTCTTTGTAAATCAACACCTTTTATTGGACTTTCCAGGACTTTGGAATCGAATACAACATGGAGAATAGTGGACCTGCCCCTGAGTCTGTTAGCGATAATGTCACATCCCTGGTATTCCCTGTTAGGGTTTAGTAACTTGTGCTCATATCTTCTTTCATTGCATTTAAGAAATGGAAATAACTCCAAAGAAGTGATGAAATCCAAAGAGAAACCCTAGCCACCTTTTATTCAAAACAATTCCAAAAATTGCAAAATTGATGAATCCAAAATGGCCCTCATAAAAGTTCAACATTTCTGATAAATGTTGGAAACAAAATATTAGAGATGAAACTTATTTTCAAACTATCTTTGGAAATTTAAAATTAAGTTAAAAGCTACTGAAATCAATTATATATTTGATTTCAAATAATTCAAGTTTCCAAAAATGTTGAAAACTTTGAGTAGTTGGAAATATTCCAACTAACACTCTAGTATTTTTCAAACTATTTTAGGAATAGTTTGGAGCCAAAAATAAAACAAAACAAATGTCCGAAAGAATAAACAGAAAACAGAAAAGAAGAAAAATGGGAAAGACCTATCTAGAGCTCACCTGAAGCCCAGCCCACCTTAGCCCGTCGTCTTCCTCCCGCCAGTCGGAGCAGGAGGTGGCCGTCACGTTCCCCGGCGCGCCCACGCAGCTGCGTGCTGCTACTGCAACAAAAGACCTTCCAATGGCGCCAGAAATAGGCACGTCGACGGGAGAATACTTGGCTTGATCTTTCTGCTGCGGCTACGCCTTAAGGGACTTCCTAGGCAAGTATGCAAAGGATTTCCCCCGTGGCCTTGGAGCCTTGCGTTGGTGTTCCCTCGAAGCGGAAAGGGTGATGCAGCGTAGCGGTGGTAAGTATTTCCCTCAGTTTGAGAACCAAGGTATCAATCCAGTGGAGGAGTATCTCAAGATCCTGCACAAACACAAAAGCTTGCTCCCAACGCTATGAAGGGGTTGTCAATCCCTTATAGATTGTTTGCCAAGTCAGAACTGAAAGCAACAAAGTAACAAAGCAAAGTAAAAGCGTATGTGTAAATGATGGATGTGAATAGACCCGGGGGCCGTAGTGTTTACTAGTGGCTTCTCTCATGAAAGCTCTCATGAAAGCAAGTAGACGGTGGGTGAACAAATTACTGTCGAGAAATTGATAGAACCGCGCAAAGTCATGACGATATCTAGGCAATGATTATATCTATAGGCATCACGTCCAAAACAAGTAGACCGATCCTTTCTACATCTACTACTATTACTCCACACGTCGACCGCTATCCAGCATGCATCTAGTGTATTAAGTCCATAAGAACAGAGTAACGCCTTAAGCAAGATGACATGATGTAGAGGGATAATCTCAAACCAATGATAAAACCCCCATCTTTTTACCCTTGATGGCAACTACTTGATGTGTGCCTTGCTGCCCCTACTGTCACTGGGAAAGGTCACCACATGGTAGAACCCAAAACCAAGCACTTCTCCCATTGCAAGAATCATAGATCTAGTTGGCCAAACAAAACCCAAGACTCGGAGAGACTTACAAGGATATCAAATCATGCATATAAGAAATCAGCAAAGACTCAAATATATAACATAGATAATCTGATCACAAATCCACAATTCATCGGATCTCGACAAACACACCGCCAAAGAAGATTACATGGGATAGATCTCCATGAAGGTCATGGAGAACTTTGTATTGAAGATCCAAGAGAGAGAAGAAGCCATCTAGCTACTAACTACAGACCCGTAGGTCTGAAGTGAACTACTCACGAGTCATTGGAGGGGCGATGATGATGATGATGAAGAAGCCCTCCAACTCCAAAGTCCCCTCCGGCAGGGCGCCGGGAAGGGTCTCTAGATGAGATCTCACGGAAACGGAAGCTTGCGGCGGCGGAAAAGTATTTTTGAGGCTCCCCTGATTTTTTGCTGAATATTTGGGAGTATATAGGCCAAGGATCTAGGTCAGGGGGTGGCCAGGGAGGCCACAAGCCCTCACACCGCCGCCTCCCCTGGTGGCGGAGTGGGAGCTTGTGGGCTCCGTGGAGCCCACCCGGCTTGGCCTAGAGGCCCCCTGATCTTCTTCCGTTCGGGAAAAAATCATTTCGGGGTTTTTATTCCGTTTGGACTCCGTTCCAAAATCAGATCTGAAAATAGTCAAAAACACAGAAAAAACAGGAACTGGCACTTGGCACTGAATTAATAAGTTAGTCCCAAAAAAGATATAAAAGGTACATAAAACATCCAAAGAAGACAAGATAACAGCATGAAACCATCAAAAATTATAGATATGTTTGAGACGTATCACGTATCTGCCTGGCCGCCGCGTTGCTCTGGTACGAACGGGGATAAGCTCCCCGAGGCCTCCTTGTGCTCATCCCCTCCTCATTCCCCCTGTTCTCTCTCTGTCTCTCTCTCTCTCGACCGCCATGATCGAAGCTTGAGCTCGAGCTCGCCATCGCTCCTGCCCCTCTCCCTCTCTCGTGAGCCGTGCAACAGCTTTGCCGTGATCCCCTGAAGCTCTCCAGCTAGTCGCGCGACGCCGAGAAGCTCTGAAACACCGTGAAGCCATCGTCTTCTTCCTCGGGTCACCGGAGCTCGCCGCCGTCGTTCTCCCTCCTCAGGCCATCCCCGCGCCCACTTTCGACGCCTCTGCGCTCCCCGTGAGCTCAGGGTCCTTTCCCCTAAGTTTCCCCCCTTGATCCCTTCCTCTAGACCCCGATTCCACCGGAGCCCGACGAGATCCGCCGGGGGACCTCGTCGCCGGTAGCTCTCCGGTGATCGGCTGGTCCATCTGAGGCCACCAATGGCTTTAGTGCGTCGCGTAGGTGCTCTAGGAGCTAATCCTCGCTCTTTTGCCTTCGGTTTCGTCGATCCCGAGTTAGCCCGAGCTTCGACCGCCGCCAAGCTCATCGCCGACGTCATCTCCAGCCATCTTAGCCTCGGGTCTTTGCAGAAATGGAACTGCGACTGTGTGCTGGATCATTTGGTGCCTATCGCCGTGCTTTTGGTCGTCAGAGATGCATTCCCGAGCCCCTCCGCCGTTCTGGTGGTCGCCGGAGGCTCACCGCCGGCAAGATCGACCTCGCCGCCGGTGGATCTGACCCCCCTGAGCCTATGACAGGTGGGGCCAGCCCCTGGTTAATTAAGTTTAGTAAAAATAAAAATAATTTATTGAATTAACCTAAACAGACACTGACATGTGGGTCCAACCCTAATAATTAGCTAATTAAGTTTAATTTAAACTAA
This sequence comes from Hordeum vulgare subsp. vulgare, assembly GCF_904849725.1. Classification (NCBI taxonomy): domain Eukaryota; kingdom Viridiplantae; phylum Streptophyta; class Magnoliopsida; order Poales; family Poaceae; genus Hordeum; species Hordeum vulgare. The sequence continues at coordinate 260,424,200 of NC_058519.1, read as the reverse complement.
AAACTGGCCAGAGTCACTAACTAGTGGGTCCCACTAGTCAGGTTTGACTTTCAACGGCCAGTTGGACCTCCTAATGTCATGCTGATGCAATAAAGACTTTTCTGTTTAAAAATAATTCCAGATTAAGTTGAAAACTTTGGAAATTCATAGAAAATTGAATATAGCTCCAAATTGGACAAATAATATATGTAAATGGATCAGGAAAATTCAAGGAATCCAATGGTTCTATTTTCATGCATGAAAAACAAAGTTATGAAACAACATTAGGTCAAATCAATTAAAAGAATTTGATAAATTTTAATTCAAATGATACTTGAATTTTGATTTCAAATCAAGATCACCCCAAAGGGTTCTGTTAGTCATCTCAAACCATGCTACATTGCATTTCATGCATCATTTTGTTGCATATGTTTGATATTGATTGACTGTTTTTATTCCGGTAAGCTCCGCCCCTTTGTATACGTCTGATTATCTGACTGACGGATATCACCCCTCTGCTGAGCAACAAGGCAAGCAACCATTTTTATCATCCCGATAAATCCCATGTTCTCGCTCCTGCTCTTATCTATTGCACTAGGTCAAAATGCTTTCAATGCTTTTACCATGTTAGTTGAACCCACTTCCTTTGCATGACCTGTCCTTGTCACAGTAAATAGCTGAACCTTGCAACCTAGCATACCTGGTAGATGCTTGAGCCATGATGTGCCTTATCCTGCTATGCGTGCTATGCTTAGAATTGTGTATGGTTTGTCATCTGGGTGATGAACATAATTGTGAGAATGTGTTCAGTAAGTGAGGGTTGTGTGTTGAACCTGATTTGGTAAAGGTATCGGTGAAAGGCTGTGTAGGAGTACATGGCGGGTTGTTTCATTGGAGCCATCCTTAGGAACTGAGTTCCGTGTATGTAATCCAAGACTAGATACTACCACACGTTGGGATACTTAATTGACCCTCTCGACATATTAATCGCCTAGTACTCGGTCCAGGAGTTGCAAGTATTTTCTAGTGTTTATAGTCATGCTGGAGGCCGTGCGTAGCGCTGACCTTAGAGGTGGGCTATGATGCGGTAGGGAGTGGCACGGTGTACCAAGTGGCACCCAGATGGTGGGCTTGGGAACCCTGTGCACATCATTTGGGGCCGTGGCGGAAACCTCGGCCGGACTTCCATGCGGGTTACCCTCAGATAGGCGATAAACCTGGACTAAGTATTAGCATGGTTAACGGTCGTGGCCGACTCCCTCGCTGGGCTTCCGCTTGAAGGTTGCCGAGGTGCATGACGTGCACATGGCGATAAGTGGGGAGAGCGTGTGTGAAGAAGTACACCCCTGTAGGGTTATGATCTATTCGAATAGCCGCGTCCGCGGATATGGACTACTTGGAAACATATGTTGTTCATAGATAACTATAATGGCTACTCATAAAATTGTCAAGATAAGCGTGAGTGTCGTGGACGACATTTCCATAGGGATACAGAATGATTCCACGATGGAGTATTGTTGTGGTGTTAGTGGACTCGTGTGCGAGAAACATAGTTGTCAAAACTATTTAAAAATGCAAGTTGTCTAGCCAAGAGTCAAATGCTGGCTTTGTGCATGAAACCTCACAACTCCTTGTTGATACATTGCATGAGTAGATGGTTTATCCTAAAGTCTTGGTGAGTACTTTTGTACTCACGTTTGCTTAATAATTCTTGCAGAGGTTGTTAATGACCCTAATGGAGGGTTCTACCTAGACATCAACGACGACGAGTAGCTGGTATCCCAGCTACGATCTGGCCCTAGGATGGGTCTGTAGATAGTTAGGCCATGTGCCTTTATCTTTCCATCTGTCTGTACTCAGACAGTTTTAAACCTTCCGCAGGCTTGTTAGAATTGTGTGTATGACTTGTGATGATGGGTCGTGAGACCCCTACCTTGTAATATTATGTGTGAGGCTCTTCCCAGCCTTTTAAATAAAGTTTGTATGTTTATGGTTATGTTGTGATGCCATCGATGTATCTATACATATCGGTATGCCATGCGTATGTGTGTTGTACTTGATATGTATGGGGTTCGAATACCTAGTCATATGCCTTAGTAGCACTCCTTACGGGGAAATGCCCCTTTGTGATTCCATCGAGCCATGGTAGTTCGCTACTGCTCCGGACACATTGGTTGACCGACATGTGTCCTTCTTAGCTGTTGTGTCTGTCCCTTTGGGAAATGTCACGCGTATGTAATGGAGTCCTTGTAGCTTGCTACGACTCGTCTACATTCGCTGATGACCGACACCTGCTTTGCTGGGTCATGTATGCCTGTCCCTGTACGAAACTGCCACTTTAGTTTATGACTAGACATGTCGATCCGGGTTCTTTGACATTGGATTGCTAGCAACACGAACACATACGCGAGTCAAAAGGCGCAAATGGTCCCGGCTAAGGTAAGGCTGCAGCCGTGGGAATAACCGTGCGTGAGACCGAAAAGAGATGCGATGTGTTATAGGCTGGATTCCTATGGCTTAGGATTGGGGTCCCGACATCGTTGGTATCAGAGCCTGACTGACTGTAGGATTACTAAGCCAAACTGGTCGAAGTTGAGTCTAGAATTGCTTTAGCTATACATAAGGGAATTGTTTGTGGAAGGGAACGTAAGACTCTTGCTTCTCTTCTCAATTTATTCTATTCTGGTCATCCTCGTATTTTCTGCAGGGATTGAGGACTAGGTTACTTATCTTTCTCTTAGGCTCGTGTTTCCGATCGGTAGATTATAGGACAACGAGTCGAGAGTTACTTCGGGTTTCTTTTATTCCAAGGAAAAGAAAGTAAGTTTTGAGTACCATGGAATTGAACTTGGTAGTTGAGTGGATGCGCTATTCTATTTTATGGGTTGTCTCAAAATTGTTTTTGAGCATTTACTGCCGTCTTGCTGCCCAATTTTGTTTTCAGAGCTCTAATGCTTTTGCATTACTCTCTATTTTCAGATGTCTGGCCGTCCTTCTCGTCAGGTGGTCCGTCTGACTAGGTGCATTGATGTGCCAGGTCATTCGGCCATGCTTGTCAGGATGATGTCAGTATCCGGTTAGCGCTGGTACCCACAGTACACAGTGGAGGAGCAGTACCGGGATTTTAATCAGAGTCAGTACGTCTGCACTGTTAGGGTATTCCCAGATTACCCTGGAGCTGAGGAGCCGATCCATTGGTCTTATGGATTGGGGGCCACTGTTGACATGGCAGTACAAGATGCTGCCTATTCAATGCTGACCATCATGAGGGCTAGACATGCAGTGCTACAGAATTCAGAGTTCTGCTATGTTCCTGCCTCTCAGCCAGGTGAAGAAGGATACCTCAGTGGAGTCTACTTTGATTCCTCTATGGAGGATCCGCTGCTATAGTCCACTGCTGAGATGCTAGAGAATAGAGACAGGGATGCTCGTGCCCTTCATATGGAGCTCTATGCTACACGTGCCTGTCTGTGGACAGCTTTGACACAGCTGGCACCTGTAGTCCAGACAGGGTATGGAGATATGGAGATGCTGAACCCTGTTAGGACCCATCTTCTGGCTCATGTTGACTGGCCTGCTATAGGAGGAGTCACCCCTCTTCGGGGACCTCTACTACCACCAGTCAGGGGACCAAGGCCACACCCGTGTCCTTACGGATCCCAGGGGTCTCAGGCTGGAGTATTTCCTAATCTGCAGGTTGAGCTCACAGGCCATGGAGGCAATATTTATGAGATGTTCTATGCGGATGCCTGAACCCGTGAGTGGAAGGATAGTATGGTAGTAGTTATACTTCCACAGTCCGGTGTGTCTTGTGGAGTATGCTTGTGTTGTGAGATGAATGCCAGAGGCATAGATAAATAATGTATAGGAAGCTTGGAAAGCCTCTGATGAGTAGTTTCATGTTTTCAGTAGTTTGCTCTTCGGTTAAGGTTGTACTGAACTATGTAATGGTGTGTATGAACCATGGTGTATATATAGCAGTTGCTTGTTACCAAGTTGTTCGGATGTTCATTTCCGCATTCCATGTGTTCAGTGCATTCTTAATCCATAGTTAGTGTTGATGTTGATATTGGTCTAAGCTGTGAGTTTGTTTGTCAGGATGGTGTTCACCAGGTTGAACCGTGCCCCTGCTCATGAGCAAGGAGAGGGTAGTCAAGCATCGGAGGAGGAACTGCCTCACCGGCCCTCTCTGGCGGAAGTTATGCTTGAAGCAGAGAGAAACAAAAGGGAGACCAACTGTCTGTTAGAGTGTATTGAGAAAAATACGGCTCGTTAGCCTAGGAATGATGCAGTGTCCCTCAATGACTTTGTGAAGCTGAATCCTCCAAAGTTCCATCACTCCGTCAATCCCCTCGACGCTGATGATTGGTTGTGCAGTATATCGCGCAAGATTCGCTCTGCAAATGTTTCTGAGGCCGACAAGGTGACCTTTGCGGCGTACTTTCTGGAAGGACCCACCAATCTGTGGTGGGAGAACTTTAAAGCTATGCGTCCTGCCGGACCAGCAGCCACATGGGAAGACTTTAGTGTAGCCTTCCGTCTGCACCATATTCTAGAGGGCCTGATGGACAGAAAGAGAGAGGAGTTCTGTGCATTCACCCAGGGAAAGTTGACCGTGGATGCCTATAGCCGCGAGTTCGGTAACCTCACCCGCTATGCAACTGAAGAGGTGTCAACTGACGTCAAGAAGCAAGCAAGATTCCGTTAGGGTCTGAGCCCTAAACTTTGTCGTGATTTGCGCCTCCACGAATGTGCAAGCTTTCAAGCTCTTGTCAACAAGGCGATCAGTGCCAAGACTGGTCATACCGACTATGAAGCCACAAAAAAGCACTCCCGTGACTCTGGCTCGTCATCTAGTTCTCCGTTCCCGAAACGCAGGTTGTGGGTTCCAAATAGTTCTCTGCCGCCAAGATATACCCCAAGGCCATCCTATGGGGCACCTCAGTCGAATCAGACCAACTCTCGAGCAAAAACCTATGGTGGTCCAGCTAGCAATGCTGCACCACGTGCTAATCAGGTGATCTGCTACAAGTGTGGAGAACCAGGGCACTATTCCCGAGAGTGTCCTCAGAATATGGGTGCCAAGCAACCCGGAAAGTCCGTTGGGCAAGGCAAGTCGGGCAGAGCTTACAATGTGAAGCTAACTCCTGCACGTGGCCGTGTGAACTATGTTTCAGCAGAAAAAGCTACACAGGATCCCGACGTCATTTTGGGTACGCTCCTTGTTAATCATCACCCAGCGTCTGTTCCTTTTGACACTGGGTCATCTCATTCCTTCATTTCAGAAAGTTATGCAAAGTTGCATAACATGTCTTTCTCTGATATGCCAATCCCATTGGTTGTCCAAACCCCTGGTAGTAAGTGGCAAACCTCCAGGATAACCTATGACAATGAAATTCTAGTAGACAGGCTAGTTTTTCTAGCATCTTTGATAGCCCTGAAATCTTCGGATATCAATATCATCTTGGGTATGGACTGGATGTCAGCTCATTACGCCAAGATTGATACTCATTCTAGAAATGTTCAGCTTACCCATCCCTCGGGTGAGATAGTCAATGTCTCTACTCGAATTGCCAAATGCCAACTCTATTCCCTCAATGCCAACCCTCTTCCGGAACTTGAAGACATTCCGGTAGTCCGTGACTTCCCGGATGTTTTTCGAGAGGAACTGCTAGGAATTCCACCTAACAGAGATGTAGAGTTTGTGATAGACCTTGTTCCGGGAACCGTTCCAATAGCCAGAAGACCATATAAGATGGCACCCGTGGAGCTAGCCGAACTTAAGAAGAAACTAGATGAGGCCTTGAATAAAGGTTTCATTCGTCCTAGCTCTTCTCCTTGGGCTTGTCCCGTCCTCTTCATCAAGAAGAAAGACGAAACAGATCGGATGGTTGTAAATTATCGACCAGTTAACCTGGTCACCATAAAGAACAAGTATCCGCTCCCCAGGATCAACGATCTGTATGATCAGCTCGCTGGATCCTTAGTCTTCTCAAAAATGGATTTGAGGTTGGGTTACCATCAAATCAAGATCAAGAACGGGGACATTCCAAAATAGGCTTTTGTCACTCTTTATGGCCAATACGAGTACACCGTCATGTCCTTCGGTTTAACCAATGCCCCAGCCACCTTCTCTCGCTTGATGAATTCAATCTTCATGGAGTATTTGGATAAATTCGTCGTAGTATACCTTGATGATATTCTCATCTACTCGAAGAACGAACAAGAACATGCCAAGCATCTAAGGCTGGTATTGATGAAACTTCGAGAGCATCGCCTTTATGCCAAGTTTTCAAAATGTGAATTTTGGTTACCAGAAGTGACCAATCTAGGCCACGTAATCTCTGGCAAGGGCATTGCTGTTAATCCCAAGAGAGTTCAAGCCGTCCTTGATTGGACTCAACCTGAATCGGTTAAGCAAGTTAGGAGTTTTCTTGGTCTAGCGAGCTACTGTCGCTGCTTTGTCGAGAATTTCTCCAAGTTTGCAAAGCCTCTAACTGAACTCCTCAAGAAAGATAAAAAGTTCGAGTGGACACCACCGTGTGAGCAAAGTTTTCAGGAACTGAAAAGACGCCTGACTTCCGCACCTGTGTTGCTACCACCAGATTTCTGTAAGGACTTTGTTATCTACTGCGACGCCTCGCAACAAGGATTAGGTTGCATTCTCATGCAGGATCGCCATGTGATTGCATACGCATCTCGACAGTTGCGTCCACATGAGGATAATTATCCCACACATGATCTTGAGCTTGCAGCAGTAGTCCATGCACTTAAAACCTGGCGACATTACCTTCTTGGTCATTGTTGTCAAATATTCACTGATCACCAAAGTCTGAAATATATCTTCACCCAGCCGGATTTGAATCTCACGCAAAGACGGTGGGTTGAGTTGATCATGGATTACGACTTAGGGATAACTTACACCCCGGGGAAGGCCAATGTTATGGCTGATGCACTAAGTCGTAAGTCTTATTGTAACAATCTGATGCTACAACGAGGTCAACCACGTCTCTATGAGGAATTTCGGAAGTTAAATCTTCACATTGTTCCTCAAGGATTCCTTTCTACCCTGGTGGCGAAGCCTACTCTTAGGGATCAAGTCATAGCCGTGCAGGCATATGATAAGGGTATATCCCGAATCAAGGAGAATATTGCTAGCGGAAACGCTAAGGATTTCTCTATCAATGAGCAAGGTGTTGTGTTCTTTCAGAACCCTCTAGTGGTTCCTAAGAGCAAACGTCTGCGGCAATTGATCCTTAAGGAGGCTCATGATTCTCCTCTCACCATTCATCCTGGTAGTACTAAGATGTATTAGGACCTACGCCAGAGGTTTTGGTGGACTAGGATGAAGAGAGAAATTGCTGAGTTCGTTGCTAACTCCGACGTTTGTCATCGAGTTAAGGCAGAACATCAAAGGCCTCCTGGCACCCTTCAACCTTTAGCTATTCCTGAATGGAAATGGGATAAAGTCAGTATGGATTTCATCACCGGATTTCCCAAGACCAAGAAAGGAAATAATGCTATCTTTGTGGTCATTGACCGTCTTTCCAAAGTAGCTCATTTTCTTCCAGTTCATGAGAGTATAACAGCTAGCCAGCTAGCAGAGTTATATCTTTCTCGAATAGTGTCTCTTCATGGTGTTCCTCTGGAGATTAACTTAGACCGTGGAAGTATCTTTACTTCTCGCTTCTGGGAGAGTTTTCAGAATGCCATGGGGACTCACTTATCTTTTAGCACTGCTTTCCATCCTCAATCAAGTGGTCAAGTAGAAAGAGTGAATCAAGTTCTAGAAGATATGCTCCGAGCTTGTCTTATATCGTTTGGTATGAATTGGGAGAAGTGCCTTCCAATCGCCGAGTTCGCTTATAACAATAGTTATCAATCAAGCTTGGGCAAAGCTCCTTTTGAAGTTCTCTATGGACGAAGGTGTCAAACACCTCTTAATTGGTCAGAAACCGCAGAGAGGCAACTTTTTGGTCCGGACATGATCCAGGATGAAGAAGAGCAAGTTCGCATTATTCGTGAAAAGTTGAAAACAGCCCAGTCTCGTCAAAAGAGCCAATATGATCGTCATCATAAGGCTGTGACCTTTGAAGTTGACGAGAAGGCTTACCTTCGGGTTACAGCTTTGAAGGGTACCCATCGGTTCGGTATCAAGGGCAAGTTGGCTCCTCGTTACATTGGTCCTTTTCGCATTCTTGCCAAATGAGGAGAAGTTGCCTACCAATAGGAACTTCCACCGCATCTTTCCAAGGTTCATGATGTATTCCACATCTAGGAACTCATGCGTTGCTTTTCGGATCCTATCCATGAAGTGGACCAAGAAACGCTTGATCTCCAAGATAACCTTTCATACCGAGAATACCCTATGGGTATTCTTGATCAAGCTGAGCGTACCACTCGACGTCGAAACCTCAAGTTTCTTAAAGTTCAATGGGCAAATCATTCTGAAAAGGAGGCAACATGGGAAAGAGAGGATCGTCTCGGACTTGAGTATCCCGCGCTATTCCCGACGACTTCCAAATCTCGGGAGGATATTCTTTTGAGTGGGGGTGAGTTGCCACATCCCTGGTATTCCCTGTTAGGATTTAGTAACTTGTGCTCATATCTTATTTCATTGCATTTAAGAAATGGAAATAACTCCGAAGAAGTGATGAAATCCAAAGCAAAACCCTAGCCACCTTTTATTCAAAAGAATTCCAAAAATTGCAAAAATGAATGAATCCAAAATGGCCTTCATAAAAGTTCAACATTTCTGATAAATGTTGGAAACAAAATATCAGAGATGAAACTTATTTTCAAACTATCTTTGGCAATTTAAAATTAAGTTAAAAGCTATTGAAATCAATTATATATTTGATTTCAAATAATTCAAAGTTTCCAAAAATGTTGAAAACTTTATGAGTGGTTGGAAATATTCCAACTAACACTCTAGTATTTTTCAAACTATTTTAGGAATAGTTTGGAGCCAAAAATAAAACAAAACAAATGTCAGAAAGAATAAACAGAAAACAGAAAAGAAGAAAAATGGAAAAGACATATCTAGCATCACCTGAAGCCCAGCCCACCTTAGCCTGTCGTCTTCCTCCTGCCAGTCGGAGCAGGAGGTGGCCACCGCGTTCCCCGGTGTGCCCACGCAGATGCGTGCCTGCCTGGCCGCCACGTCGCGCTGGCATGAACGGGGATAAGCTCCCCGAGGCCTCCCCGTGCTCATCCCCTCCTCATTCCCCCTGTTCTCTCTCTCTCTCTCTCTCTCTCTCTCGGCCGCCATGACCGAAGCTTGAGCTCGAGCTCGCCGTTGCTCCTGCCCCTCTCCCTCTCTCTTGAGCCGCGCAACAGCTTCGCCGTGATCCCCTGAAGCTCTCCAGCTAGTCGTGCGACGCCGAGAAGCTCTGAATCGCCGTGATGCCATCATCTTCTTCCTCGGGTCACCGGAGCTCGCCGCCGTCGTTCCCCCTGTTCTCTCTCTCTCTCTCTCTCGGCCGCCATGACCGAAGCTTGAGCTCGAGCTCGCCGTTGCTCCTGCCCCTCTCCCTCTCTCTTGAGCCGCGCAACAGCTTCGCCGTGATCCCCTGAAGCTCTCCAGCTAGTCGTGCGACGCCGAGAAGCTCTGAATCGCCGTGATGCCATCATCTTCTTCCTCGGGTCACCGGAGCTCGCCGCCGTCGTTCTCCCTCCTGAGGCCATTCCCGCGCCCACTCTCGACGCCTCTACACTCCCCGTGAGCTCAGGGTCCTTTGCCCTAAGTTTTTCCCCTCGATCCCTTCCTCTAGACCCCGATTCCACCGAAGCCCGACGAGATCTGCCGCGGGACCTCGTCGCCGGTAGCTCTCCGGTGATCGGCTGGTCCATCTGAGGCCACCAATGGCTTTAGTGCATCGCGTAGGTGCTCTAGGAGCTAAGCCTCGCTGATTTTGCCTTTGGTTTCGTCGATCCCGACTTAGCCCAAGCTTCGGCCGCCGCCAAGCTCGTCGTCAGCGTCATCTCCGACCATCTTAGCCTCGGGTCTTTGCAGAAATGGAATTGCGCCTGTGTGCTGGACCATTTGGTGCCCTCCGCCGTGCTTTTGGTCATCGGAGATGCATTCCCGAGCCCCTCCGCCGTTCTGGTGATCGCCGGAGGCTCACCGCCAGCAAGATCGACCTCGCCGCCGGTGGATCTGACCCCCCTGAGCCTATGACAGGTGGGGCCAGCCCCCTGGTTAATTAAGTTTAGTAAAAAAATAATAATTTATTTAATTAACCTAAACAGACACTGACATGTGGGTCCAACCCGGATAATTAGCTAATTAAGTTTAATTTAAACTAAAAACTGGCGATAGTCACTGACCAGTGGGTCCGACTCGTGAGGTTTGACTTTCAACTGCCAGTTGGACCTGCTTATGTCATGCTGATGCAATAAAGACTTTTCTGTTTAAAAATAATTCCAGATTAAGTTCAAAACTTTGGAAATTCATATAAAATTGAATATAACCCCAAATTTGACAAATAATATATGTAAATGGATCAAGAAAATTCAAAGAATCCAATGGTTCTATTTTCATGCATGAAAAACAAAGTTATGAAATAGCATCAGGTCAAATCACTTCAAAGAATTTGATAAATTATAATTCAAATGATATTTGAATTATGATTTCAAATCAAGATCACCCAAAAGGGTTCTTTTAGTCATCTCAAACATTGCTACATTGCATTTCATGCATCATTTTGTTGCATATGTTTGATATTGATTGATTGTTGTTATTCCGGTAGGCTCCGCCCCTCCGGATACGTCTGATTATCCCACTGACGGATATCACCCCTCTGCTGAGCAACAAGGCAAGCAACCATTTTGATCATCCCGATAAATCCCATGTTCTCGCTCCTGCTGTTATCTATTGCACTAGGTCAAAATGCTTTCAATGCTTTTACCACGTTAGTTGAACCCACTTGCTTTGCATGACCTGTCCTTGTCACAGTAAATAGCTGAACCTTGCAACCTAGCATACCTGGTAGATGCTTGAGCCATGATGTGCCTTATCCTGCTATGCATGCTTGCTTAGAGTTGTGTATGGTCTGTCATCTGGGTGATGAACAGAATTGTGAGAATGTGTTCAGTAAGTGAGGGTTATCTGTTGAACCTGATTTGGTAAAGGTACCGGTGAAAGGCTGTGTAGGAGTACATGGTGGGTTGTTTCATTGGAACCGTCCTTAGGAACTGAGTTCCGTGTATGTAATCCAAGACTAGATACTACCACACGTTGGGATACTTAATTGACCCTCTCGACTTATTAATCGCCTAGTAATCGGTCTAGGAGTTGCAATTAGTTTATGGTGTTTATAGTCATGCTGGAGGCCGTGCGTAGTGCTGACCTTAGAGGTGGGCTATGATGTGGTAGGTAGTGGCACGGTGTACCAAGTGGCACCCGGATGGTGGGCTTGGGAACCCTGCGCACATTGTTTGGGGCCGTGGCGGAAACCTTGACCGGACTTTCGTGTGGGTTACCCTCAGATAGGCGATAAACCTGGACTAAGTATTAGCGTGGTTAACGGTCGTGGCCGACTCCCTCACTGGGCTTCCGCTTGAAGATTGCCGAGGTGCATGACGTGCACATGGCGATAAGTGGCGAGAGCGTGTGTGAAGAAGTACACCCCTGTAGGGTTATGATCTATTCGAATAGCCGCATCCGCGGATATGGACTACTTGGAAACATATGTTGTTCGTAGATAACTATAATGGCTACTCATAAAATTGTCAAGATAAGCGTGAGTGTCGTGGACGACATTTCCATAGGGAGACGGAATGATTCCACGATGGAGTATTGTTGTGGTTTTAGTGGACTCGTGTGCGACAAACATAGTTGTCAAAACTATTTAAGAATGCAAGTTGTCTAGCCAAGAGTCAAATGCTGGCTTTCTGCATGAAACCCCACAACTCCTTGTTGATACATTGCATGAGTAGATAGTTTATCCTAAAGTCTTGCTGAGTACTTTTGTACTCACGTTTGCTTAATAATTCTTGCAGAGGTTGTTAATGACCCTAATGGAGGGTTCTACCTAGACATCAACGACGACGAGTAGCTGGTATCCCAGCTACGATCTGGCCCTAGGATGGGTCTGTAGATAGTTAGGCCATGTGCCTTTATCTTTCCATCTGTCTGTACTCAGACAGTTTTAAACCTTCCGCAGGCTTGTTAGAATTGTGTGTATGACTTGTGATGATGGGTCGTGAGACCCCTACCTTGTAATATTATGTGTGAGGCTCTTCCCAGCCTTTTAAATAAAGTTTGTATGTTTATGGTTATGTTGTGATGCCATCGATGTATCTATACATATCGGTATGCCATGCGTATGTGTGTTGTACTTGATATGTATGGGGTTCGAATACCTAGTCATATGCCTTAGTAGCACTCCTTACGGGGAAATGCCCCTTTGTGATTCCATCGAGCCATGGTAGTTCGCTACTGCTCCGGACACATTGGTTGACCGACATGTGTCCTTCTTAGCTGTTGTGTCTGTCCCTTTGGGAAATGTCACGCGTATGTAATGGAGTCCTTGTAGCTTGCTACGAATCGTCTACATTCGTTGATGACCGACACCTGCTTTGCTGGGTTATGTATGCCTGTCCCTGTACGGAACTTCCACTTTAGTTTATGACTAGACATGTCGATCTGAGTTCTTTGACATTGGATTGCTAGCAACACGAACGCATACGCGAGTCAAAAGGCGCAAACGGTCCCGGCTAAGGTAAGGCTGCAGCCGTGGGAATAACCGTGCGTGAGACCTCAAAGAGATGCCATGTGTTACAGGCTGGATTCCTATGGCTTAGGATCGGGGTCCCGACAGATAAGATCTTCTCTAACAAAAAGACAATTACTGAATACCTCATTGCGGAGGACCTTCGAGATGTAAGATTTGGTGCCTGCTTGTATTTTGTTCTCTCAGTGCTCCTTTTGATTCCAAGGTAGTGGAATCTCCATTTACTCCTATGTGTTCCCACATTGATTTATTAACTAGAAAACATTATTTGTATTTTTATTCTATGGCAACGGACAGATCATCAACTAGTTATTGGGGAACATTTGACTTTATGTAACACGTAGATTGGGCATTTCCTGATTATTACTTGCTCTTCTTCTTGCGGCCTCGTATGAAGTTAGAGACGAGGGGATGTTGTTGTGATCATTCGAAATTGTTCAAACTTGAGGTGCCCAGGCTTGTGCTAATTGAATCTTTTACTTTCCGTCATAGCAAATTTTGTTGTAAGTGCAAAATTTGGGGAGATGTGAGGATCATTTTGTGGCACTGGTTCCTATGATATTTCACAAGAAATCTTGAAGCCAAGATGTATCTGATTTCAACATAAATGAATGGTGTTATAGAAGTTAATATGGATGTCTGTTCGGTACTACTTATCTGGATGAACATCATCTAGGTCCTTGGCCACTTTTATATAAAATTGGTGACCTATTACTCTACTATGGAGTTTGATCAGAAAAGTTTGAACCTTTAGCCATTGATTACCCGAAAGGCCAAAATTGGCCGTGAAGCCGCAAAACTCAATTCATATAAATATTTGGCAACAATAAGAAGCATTTCCATACCTCAGTTTTTTAAATTGCTAGTCCTTTTCACCTTGCTATGTGAAATGTGTCATCTTGATGCTAATTCTGTGGAGTAGAACTACCACAAGTCAAGGCGATATTAAAATCACTCTTGAGTTAGCTCAAGAACAAGGTATATCTGACCTGATTATTTCACACTTATGAATATTGGGTGGTATGGTGTTATGATTATTCTGGTACTTACCCAAATTTTGTTGATGGCAAGTGGAATTTAGATTTTGGTACTTGATTTGTTTTTGTTTATGTTGCCTTTTTTGACCTCTTAGTGTAATGAAGGCAAGAAATATTTTCTAGAGCATAGTGTGCCATGCTAGAATAGAGGAACAATCTTGGGCAAAAGTTGGCAATAAGTTGGTCTTTTAGCTTCCCCGCAGTAGTAGTTGTTGAAATTGATGTTTGTAAAAAGTGGGTAGATCATGAGGTCATGTCCTGGCTACTGCCATATTTTGGTAACAGGGCCTTGATGACGAGATGATGTATATACTTCTCGCACCTCGTTGGTTACCCCAAGTGGAAGGTTGAGATGTAGTGATCAGCAAGTTTTCCCTCACACGGGAACTGTAAGGTTTATCGAACCAGGAGGACTCCTAGGATCAACAAGTAGGTGTCTTCCACCCTGGAGCTAGCAGAAGACGTGGACCTGCAAACACACAAATAACTTTGCTCCCAACGAGTACATATAGGTTGTCAATCTCTCCGGCCTTGTAGTTTGCAAAGGATCAAAACACAAGCGGAAAGGTAATAGTGATTGCAATGAAAAAGGAAATGAAAGCGGTAAATGATGGAGGTGTAAACAATGATGGTCATATGGACCGGAGTCACATGATGTTCACTAGTGATGTCTCTCTCCCAAAAAAGATAAACAACTATGCTAGGGTAAACAAATCACAGTTGGGCAATTAACAGAATTATGAACGCACCGCAATGCTAATTATGCTACTTGATAGTTAGAGGTTCAATAGTAATGGGCAGTACGCCAAGACAAGTAGATCGTTTATTCATCAACATCTACTTACTAATCATCTACCTTGAGATATCTATCCAGAACATCTCGCCGGTATTAAGTTGTGAGCCCCAACCAAAATGTAAACTCAAAGCAACGGACAATTGCGTTAACGAACTACGCGTAAGGTAAACAATACTTGAAAACTCCCTTCATACGAAACTCATAGTAAGCTGATTACAGTGGTTAGTACCCTTAATAAAAGAATTCATTAACTGCTGGAAATAAAGATTTTCATGAAAATATACTACTTCTCATGATGCCAAAAGGTTTTTGCGAATAAAAAGTAAGCTTAGGATTTGCAACACAATGGAAACGCAAAACATGGCAGAATCTGTGAAAAACAGAACATCAGGTAGTAAATAATTTATTCGGGGCACTTCTGCAACTCAAGTTAAAAAACTCAGAACAGATGCCAGAAAGGAAATTATATATATCATGCATTCGAAAAAATTCAGATCAAAAAGATGATCACCTGATTTTTGGCAAATTTTTCCGTCAGGCAAACAAAATCTGTTTTTGGAGAGCATGTCACGACTTTTGAACTTTCTTGCAATCGGAGGCTATAAATTGGCACAAAGCTTAAAAATAAAGATACAATGATGTTTCTACAGTAGTAACAAACATCGAGACCACTAAAACTTGAAGTAAAAACAAATTGGGTTGCCTCCCAACAAGCGTTTTCTTTTATGCCTTTGAGCTAGGCATAATGCAAGAAGATCAAGTTGTATCAATTGAACCATCATCAAAGAGCTCTTCAATAATACAACTAGTCTTAAGAGGACTCTCAAAGAGAGGCTTAGTGGCAACACTTCTAGGAGCAAAAGCAAAGGTAGTAAGACCAATTGGAATTTCATTTCTAATTCTATTTAAGAGAGGTATCTTTTCCAAGGTCTTCACAGTTTCAACACCCTTAGCAATAGGTATACTCGTTTTGGGTTGAGGAACCTTGGGTACGTTAACGAACCTAGGCCCCTTCCTTGCGGGGGTTTCTACCTTTTTATTCTTGATGGAGGATAGAGTAGTTCCTAAAGTTTCAAAAATACCTTCGATCTTATCAATCCTAGAAGGATCCACATCAAGGGATTTAAGGGTCTCCAAAGTTTTGTAAATTTTGTTCATGGAGCTATCAAGTCTATTTAAGTTCCCTTGAATCCTACGATCTACTTCATTAATTTTACTCATGCTTGGCATCTCTAGATATATCTTCTCAAGTTTACTCATAACATGAGAGAAAGTGATATCATCCTTTATGTCAACAATAGGTGGGATTCCGACAAGGTTTTCCATAATGTTAAGAGCCTCCCCAATGGGAGCTTCCAAGAAATTCCCTCCTATTGCTGTGTCTAGAACAAACCTATGCCAAGAAGTAATACCAACATAAAAATTTCTAATAAGAATAGTGGTGGATTGCTTCTTGGTGGCTCTATCTTGAGAATTTTTAATTCTATACCAAGCATCTTTCAAACTTTCTCCAACCCTTTGTTTGAAGGTGAGAATCTCTCCTTTGGGTGCAACACTAGAGGCAAAGGATTTAGACATACTGACTAGACAAAGCAAAGTAACTAATTTTTTGTGGTTTTTGGTATAGGACTCTAAAGCAAAAACTAAAAAGCAAACTAACAAGACTAAAAAGCAAAGGTAAAGGATAGCATGCAACTCCCCTATCTTGAAGACTGGAGTCCCCGGCAACGGCGCTAGAAAACTTTGCTTGATGACGATGTGATGTATATACTTCTCGCACCTCGTTGGTTACCCCAAGTGGAAGGTTGAGATGTAGTTAGCAGCTAGTTTTCCCTCACATGGGAACTGTAAGGTTTATCGAACCAGGAAGACTCATAGGATCAACAAGTAGGTTTCTTCCACCCTGGCGCTAGCAGAAGACGTGGACCTGCACACACATAAGTAACTTTGCTCCCAATGAGTATAGTTAGGTAGTCAATCTCTCCGGCCTTGTAGTTTGCAAAGGATCAAAACACAAGCGGGAAGGTAATAGTGGTTGCAACGGAAAAGTAAATGAAAGCGGTAAATGATGGAGGTGTAAACAATGATGGTGATATGGACCGGAGTCACATGATGTTCACTAGTGATGTCTCTCTCCCAAAAGATGACAAACAAATATGCTAGGGGTAAACAAATCACAGTTGGGCAATTGATAGAATTATGAACGCACCGCAATGCTAATTATGCTACTTGATAGTTAGAGGTTCAATAGTAATGGGCAGTACGCCAAGACAAGTAGACCATTTATTCATCAACATCTACTTACTAATCACCCATCTTGAGATATCTATCCAGAACATCTCGCTGGTATTAAGTTGCGAGCCCCACCCAAAGTGTAAACTCAAAGCAACAGACAAGTGCATTAACGAACTATGCGTAAGGTAAACAATCCTTGCAACCATGGTCACAAGCACCGTTGTTTTCTCCCTGGTGGCAACAACACATCCCCTAGTCTCATGTTTCTGTCACTCAAACTAGACATCGAGGGGCATGAACCCACAATCATGCATAAAGCTCCCTCTTGGAGTTACAATCTACTACTCGGCCAAAGCAATAAATAGCAACGGAGAACATGCATGAATCACTAAGGAACGTAATATAAAAGGATAGTCAAACATATAACTCATAACAATCTGAACATAATCTCATAATCCATCGGATCGCAACAAATTGAGCATAGAAATAGCAAGAGAATTACATAGATGCCTTGATCATGTACGACAGCTCACAAGGACTAACCATTGAAGCAAAAGATTGGAGAGAAGACATCACATAGCTACTGATCATGGACCCATGGTCTAAGGAGGACTACACACGACACATCCATGAAGCATCCATGGCGGTGGAGAAGCTCCCAGAGGTCAATCCTCCCTCCGGCACGTGATACATCTCCAACGTATCTATAATTTTTGATGGTTTCATGCTATTATCTTATCAAACTTTGGATGTTTTGCATGCCTTTTATATATTTTTTGGGACTAACTTATTAACTGAGTGCCAAGTGCGAGTTCCTGTTTTTTTCCATGTTTTTGACCCCTTTCAGAGGAGATTTTGAAACGGAGTCCAAACGGAAGAAAATCCCAGAAAAGATTTTTTCCAGAACGGAAGAAGATCGGGAAGCTTGAGAGCCAAGGCAGGGGAGCCTCAGGGGCCCCACAAGCCCCCACCCCGCGGCCAGGGGGGTAGGCCGTGGCCCACAGGCTTGTGGGCCCCCTGAGCGCCCCCTGACCTAGGGGTTGTGCCTATAAATTCCCTAAAAACACCAAAAAAACCAGGAGATCATCGAAATTACTTTTTCGCCGCCGCAATCTTCTGTCTCTGCAAGATCCCATCTGGGGCACGTTCCGGTGCCCTGCCAGATGGGGGATTCAGACCCGGAGGGCTTCGACATCAACACCATGACCTCTCCGATGATGCGTGAGTAGTTCACCATAGACCTACGGGTCCATAGCTAGTAGCTAGATGGCTTCTTCTCTCTCTTGGATCTTCAATACATAGTTCTCCATGATCTTCATGGAGATCTATCCGATGTAATCTTCTTTTGCGGTGTGTTTGTCGAGATCCAATGAATTGTGTATTTATGATCAGATTAGCTATGAATCTTATTTGAGTTTCTTCTAATCTCTCTTATGCATGATTTCATATCCTTGTAATTCTCTTCGAGTTGTGGGTTTTGTTTGACCAACTAGATCTATGATTCTTGCAATGGGAGAAGTGCTTGGTTTTGGGTTCATACCGTGCGGTGACCTCACCCAGTGACAGAAGGGGTAGCGAGGCACGCATCGTGTTGTTTCCATCAAGGGTAAAAAGATGGGGTTTTCATCATTGGTTTGAGATTATCCCTCTACATCATGTCATCTTGCTTAAGGCATTACTATGTTCGTCATGAACTCAATACACTAGATGCATGCTGGATAGCGGTCGATGTGTGGAGTAATAATTTTAGATGCAGAAATCATCTCTCACATTTACTTTGTTTGCCAGTTGCCTCAAGTTTTCCTCTCCCCCACTTCACCAATTTGCCTTTTTCGTTTGCCTTTTCGTTCACCCTTTTTATCGCCTGCTCTTTGTTGCTTGTGTGCTTGCTTGCTTGCTGAAGTCACCACGAACGAAAACACCAAACTCTGTGACTTCTCGAATACTAATAATAATGATTTTTTAGTACTCCGATTGCTCCCGCCACTAGTGCGGAGTCATACGAAATCAATGCCGCTTTGCTGAATCTTGTTATGAAAGAGCAATTTTCTGGCCTTCCTAGTGAAGATGCCGCATCCATCTCAATACCTTCATCGAGCTTTGTGATATGCAAAAGAAAAAAGATGTGGATAATGACGTGATTAAATTGAAGCTTTTTTCCTTTCTCGTTGCGAGATCGCGCAAAAACTTGGTTTTCTTCTTTGCCCCAAAATAGTATCGATTCTTGGGATAAGTGCAAAGATGCTTATATATCCAAGTATTTTCCGCCGGCTAAGATCATCTCTCTCCGTAATGATATCATGAATTTCAAGCAACTTGATCATGAACATGTTGCACAATCTTGGGAGAGAATGAAATTGATGATTAGAAATTGTCCCGCTCATGGCTTGAGTCGTTGGATGATTATTCAAATATTTTACGCTGGCTTGAATTTCGCTTCTAGAAATATCTTGGACTCCGCCTCAGGTGGAACATTCATGGAAATCACGTTAGGGGAATCCACAAAGCTCTTAGACAACATCATGACGAACTACTCTTAGTGGCACACTGAAAGGTCACCTACTAGTAAGAAGGTACACGCTATAGAAAAAATTAACTCGTTGAGTGCTAAGATGGACGAGTTAATGAATTTGGTTGCTAGTAGAAGTGCTCCCTTGGACCCTAATGATATGCCCTTGTCTTGTTTGATTGAGAGTAGCAAAACTAGCTTGGACGTTAATTTTGTTGGTAGGAATAACTTTGGCAACAACAAAGCTTTTAGAGAAAACTATGTTCCTAGGCCTTTTCCTAGTAACTCCTCTAATAACTTCGGAAACTCCTACAACAATACCCATGGAAATTACAATAGATTATCCTCTGATCTAGAGAGTAATATCAAAGAGTTCATCAACTCTCAAAATATTTTCAATGCGTCCATAGAGGAAAAACTACTCAAAATTGCCGATTTGGCTAAGAGCGTTGATAGAATTTCTTGTGATATTGATGCTTTGAAAGTTAGATGTGATCCTCCCAAAATCAACATGGATGAAACTTTGAAAGCTATGCGTGTTTCCATGATGGAGATCCAAGAAAGAACTGCCCAAATTCATGCTAGACAAGAATGGCTTAAAAAGGCGTGTTCTCGTGATGAGAATCACGAAGATCTTAAAGTGCTTCGTGTGACTCCCATTGAATCTTTGTTTTCTTGTGTCAAACCTAATGATTATGGGGCTGGATATGAATCCACTTTGGTTGAAAAGTGCCCCAATGATTCGGAGTCCATCTATCTTGATGCTAAAAGCATTAAAAGTGGAGTAGAAGATGTTAAAACTTTGAGTACTAATGAAATTACTACCGTGGATTTCAAGGAATTCAATTATGATAGTTGCTCCTTGATTGAATTCATTTACGTGATGCAATCCATGTTGAACTCTCCACACGCTTATAGCCAAAACAAGGCCTTTACCGATCATATCGTCGAAGCTATGGTAAAATCTCTTGAAGAGAAACTTGAATTGGAAGTCTCTATCCCTAGAAAGCTTCATGATGAGTGGGAACCTACCATCAAAATCAAAATCAAAAACTATGAGTGCAATGCTTTGTGTGATTTGGGTGCTAGTGTTTTTGCGATTCCAAAGTCTTTATGTGATGTTCTGGGTTTTAATGAGATTGAAGAGTGTTCTCTTAATTTTCATCTTGGTGATTCTACTGGCAAGAAACCCATGGGAAGGATCAATGATGTTCTTATTATTGCAAATAGTAACTATGTACCCGTGGATTTCATTGTGTTTGACATTGATTGCAATCCTACATGCCCTATTATTCTTGGTAGACCTTTCCTAAGGACTATCGGTGCTATCATCGATATGAAGGAAGGGAATATTAGATTTCAATTTCCTTTAAGGAAGGGCATGGAACACTTTCCTAGAAAGAAAATAAGATTGCCTTATGAATCCATGATGAGGCCACTTATGGTTTGAACACCAAAGACGACGATACGTGATTCTATTGCTTTTATGCCTAGCTAAGGGCGTTAAACAATAGCGCTTGTTGGGAGGCAACCCAATGAATTTATATTTTTGTTTCTGTTTTGTTGCGTCCACACTTTCATAATTCTGTTGTTATTGTGTTTTTTTGTGTTTCTTTTTGTGTTTGAGCCAAGAAAAGCCTTTATGACTAGTCTTGGTAATGGTTGTTTGATCCTACTGGAAAAAGATTAAAACTTTTCGCTCACGAGATGATTTTTCATTTTTATTCAGAAAGAGCTTTTGAGTTGATTCTTTTTGCTGCTGGTTTATATGCTTTTTTCCCAGGCCGTCGTAATTTTTCAGATTTTTTGAGGTCCAGAAGTATACAAAGTATACAGATTGCTACATACTGGAATGTTTTTGACAGATTCTGTTTTTTGTTGAGTTGGTTGCTTGTTTTGATGAAACTATGGTTAGTATCGGGGGGTACTAGCCATGGAAAAGTGAGAATACAGTATCCCAACACCAATATAGATGGAATTCAAGTTTGCTACAGTACCAAAAGAAGTGGTAGTTTGTTTGCTTGTGCTAATGTTATCACGAGTTTCTGTTTAAGTTTTGTGTTTTGAAGTTTTCAAGTTTTGGGTGATGTTCTCATGGACGATGAGATAAGGAGTGGAAAGAGCTCAAGATCGGGGATTCCAAAGGCATCCCAAGACAAATTCAAGGACACCAAAAAGTCTAAGCTTGGCGATGCCACGGGAAGGCATCCCCTCTTTCGTCTTCAATCCATCGGTAAAATTACTTGGAGCTATATTTTTATTCACCACATGATATGTGTTTTTGCTTGGATCGTCTTGTATCGTAGGAGTCTTCTCCTTTTGTTGTGTCACAATCATCCTTGATGCACACCTTTTTTTGAGAGAGAGAGAGACATGCACTCATCGTGATTTTGCTAGAATGCTCATAGTGCTTCACTTATATCTTTTGAGCTAGATACTTTTGCTCTTTGTGCTTCACTTATATATTTTAGAGCACGACGGTGCGTGATTTGGTAGTTATCTTATGCTATGAAAGTAGTCCCAAAAGTGATAGATACCCAAAGAGGATGCAAAAACCTCCATCTTCATGTGCATTGAGTAGAAAGAGAAGTTTTGATTCCTCTCAAATAGCTTTGAGACATGGATTTGGTAATATTAAGGGTTATGTTAGTAGGGTGTTGTGAATCTAGAAATACTTGTGTTGAAGTTAGTGATTCCTGTAGCATGCAAGTATGGTGAACCGCTATGTTAGGAAGTCGGAGCATAATTGATCTATTGGTTGTCATCCTTTGTGTTGAGGTCGGGATCGCGCGGTGGTTAAGACCTACCAACCCTTCCACTAGGAGTATGCGTTTAGCACTTTGTTTCGATTACTAATAAAAACTTTCGAAACAAGTATGTGAGTTCTTCATGAGTAATGTGTGTTGGAATTATGCCCTAGAGGCAATAATAAATACAGTTATTATTATAATTCTGTATCAAGATAATCGTTTATTATCCATGCTATAATTGTATTGAATGAAGACTTATATACATGTGTGGATACATAGACAAAACACTGTCCCTAGCAAGCCTCTAGTTGGCTAGCCAGTTGATCAAAGATAGTCAGGGTCTTCTGATTATGAACAAGGTGTTGTTGCTTGATAATTGGATCACGTCATTAGGAGAATCACGTGACGGACTAGACCCAAACTAATAGACGTAACATATTGATCGTGTCATTTTGTTGCTACTGTTTTCTGCGTGTCAAGTATTTGTTCCTATGACCATGAGATCATATAACTCACTGACACTGGAGGAATGCTTTGTGTGTATCAAACGTCGCAACGTAACTGGGTGATTATAAAGATGCTCTACAGGTATCTCCGAAGGTGTTCGTTGAGTTAGTATGGATCGAGACTGGGATTTTTCACTCCGTGTGACGGAGAGGTATCTCGGGGCCCACTCGGTAATACAACATCACACACAAGCCTTGCAAGCAATGTGACTTAGTGTAAGTTGCGGGATCTTGTATTATGGAACGATTAAAGAGACTTGCCGGTAAACGAGATTGAAATAGGTATGCGGATACTGACGATCGAATCTCGGGCAAGTAACATACCGAAGGACAAAGGGAATGACATACGGGATTATATGAATCCTTGGCACTGAGGTTCAAACGATAAGATCTTGATAGAATATGTGGGATCCAATATGGGCATCCAGGTCCCGCTATTGGATATTGACCGAGGAGTCACTCGGGTCATGTCTACATAGTTCTCGAACCCGCAGGGTCTGCACACTTAAGGTTCGACGTTGTTTTATGCGTATTTGAGTTATATGGTTGGTTACCGAATGTTGTTCGGAGTCCCGGATGAGATCATGGATATCACGAGGGTTTCCGAAATGGTCCGGAAATGAAGATTGATATATAGGATGACCTCATTTGATTACCGGAAGGTTTTCGGAGTTACCGGGAATGTACCGGGAATGACGAATGGGTTCCGGGGGGGGGGGGGGGGGGGGGGGGAACCCACCCCGGGGAAGCCCATAGGCCTTGGGGGTGGTGCACCAGCCCTTAGTGGGCTGGTGGGACAGCCCAAGAAGGCCCTATGCGCCATAGGAAGAAAATCAAAGAGAAAAGAAAAAAAAAGGAGGAGGTGGGAAAAAGGGGAAGGACTCCTCCTTCCAAACCTAGTTGGATTCGGTTTGGAAGGGGAGGACTCCCCCCTTGGCTCGGCCGACCCCCTTGGGGGTCCTTGGACCCCAAGGCAAAGCTCCCCCTCTTCCCCCTATATATACGGAGGTTTTAGGGATGATCTGAGACAACTTTGCCACGGCAGCCCGACCACATATCTCCACGGTTTTACCTCTAGATCGCATTTCTGCGGAGCTCGGGCGGAGCCTTGCTGAGATTAGATCACCACCAACCTCCGGAGCGCCATCACGCTGTCGGAGAACTCATCTACCCCTCCGTATCTCTTGCTGGATCAAGAAGGCCGAGATCATCGTCGAGCTGTACGTGTGCTGAACGCGGAGGTGCCGTTCGTTCAGCACTAGATCGTGGGACTGATCGCGGGACGGTTCGCGGGGCGGATCGAGGGACGTGAGGACGTTCCACTACATCAACCATGTTCACTAACGCTTCTGCTGTGCGATCTACAAGGGTACGTAGATCGAATATCCCCTCTCGTAGATGGACATCACCATGATAGGTCTTCGTGCGCGTAGGATTTTTTTTGTTTCCCATGCGATGTTCCCCAATAGTGGCATCATGAGCTAGGTTCATGCGTAGATGTCTTCTCGAGTAGAACACAAAAGTTTTTATGGGCGGTGATGTGCACTTTGCTGCCCTCCTTAGTCTTTTATTGATTACGCGGTATTGTTGGATTGAAGCGGCTTGGACCGACATTACTCGTACGCTTACGAGAGACAAGTTTCATCGCTACGAGTAACCCCGTTGCTCAAAGATGACTGGCAAGTGTCAGTTTCTCCAACTTTAGTTGAATCAGATTTGACCGAGGAGGTCCTTGTATAAGGTTAAATAGCAATTCATATATCTCCATTGTGGTGTTTGCGTAAGTAAGATGCGATCCTACTAGATACCCATGGTCACTACGTAAAACATGCAACAACAAAATTAGAGGACGTCTAACTTGTTTTTGCAGGGTATGCTTGTGATGTGATATGGCCAACGATGTGATGTGATATACTGGACGTATGAGATGATCATGTTGTAATAGATAATATCGAGTTGCACGTCGAAGGTACGACAACCGGCAGGAGCCATAGGGTTGTCTTTAAACTAACGTTTGTGCTTGCAGATGTGTTTACTATTTTGCTAGGATGTAGCTTTAGTAGTAATAGCATGAGTAGCACGACAACCCCGATGGCGACACGTTGATGGAGATCATGGTGTGGCGCCGGTGACAAGAAGATCGTGTCGGTGCTTTGGTGATGGAGATCAAGGAGCACGTGATGATGGCCATATCATGTCACTTATGAATTGCATGTGATGTTAATCCTTTTATGCACCTTATTTTGCTTAGAACGACGGTAGCATTATGAGGTGATCTCTCACTAAAATTTCAAGACGAAATTGTGTTCTCCCCGACTGTGCACCATTGCTACAGTTCGTCGTTTCGAGACACCACGTGATGATCGGGTGTGATAGACTCAACATTCACATACAACGGGTGCAAAACAGTTGCACACGCGGAACACTCGGGTTAAGCTTGACGAGCCTAGCATGTGCAGACATGGCCTCGGAACACATGAGACCGAAAGGTCGATCATGAATCATATAGATGATATGATTAGCATAGGGATGCTTACCACTGAAACTATACTCAACTCACGCGATGATCGGACTTGAGCTAGTGTAAGTGGATCATGAACCACTCAAATGACTAGAGAGATGTACTTTTTGAGTGGGAGTTTAGCGAGTAATTTGATTAAGTTAAACTCTAATTATCTTGAACATAGTCTAAGTCCACTTTGAATATATTTGTGTTGTAGATCATGGCTCACGCGACAGTCACCTTGAATTTTAATACGTTCCTAGAGAAAGCTAAGTTGAAAGATGATGGAAGCAACTTTGTAGACTGGGCTCGTAATCTTAAGCTAATCTTACAAGCTGGGAAGAAGGATTATGTCCTTAATGCCGCGCTAGGAGATGAACCACCCGCTACGGCTGACCAGGATGTTAAGAACGCTTGGTTAACACGTAAGGAGGACTACTCAGTAGTTCAATGTGCAGTCTTGTATGGCTTAGAACCGGGACTTCAACGTCGCTTTGAGCGTCATGGAGCATTTGAGATGTTCCAGGATTTGAAGTTCATCTTTCAGAAGAACGCCCGGATCGAGAGGTACGAGACCTCCGATAAATTCTATGCTTGCAAGATGGAGGAGAACTCGTCTGTCAGTGAACATGTGCTCAAAATGTCTGGGTACTCAAACCGTTTAGCTGAGCTGGGGATTGAACTTCCGCAAGAGGCTATCACTGACAGAATCCTTCAATCACTGCCGCCAAGCTATAAAGGCTTTGTGTTGAACTACAACATGCAAGGGATGAACAAGTCACCCGGCGAGTTGTTTGCGATGCTGAAAGTCGCAGAGTCTGAACTCCGTAAAGAGCATCAAGTGTTGATGGTGAATAAGACCACTAGTTTCAAGAGAAACGACAAAGGCAAGAAGGGTAATTCAAAGAAGAGCGGCAAGCCTGTTGCCAATCCGATGAAGAAACCCAAAGCTGGACCTAAGCCTGAAACAGAGTGTTACTATTGCAAGGGTATGGGTCACTGGAAGCCCAACTACCCCAAGTATCTGGCTGATAAGAAGTCTGCCAAAGAAAAATCAGGTATATTTGATATACATGTTATTGATGTGTACTTAACCGGCTCTCGTAGTAGTGCCTGGGTATTCGATACCGGTTCTGTTGCTCATATTTGCAACTCGAAACAGGAACTGCGGAATAGACGAAGGCTGGCGAAAGATGAAGTGACGATGCGCGTAGGAAATGGTTCCAAGGTTGATGCAATCACCGTGGGCACAGTTTCACTTCAGTTACCATCAGGATTAGTTATGAACTTGAATCATTGTTATTTAGTGCCTACGTTGAGCATGAACATTATATCTGGATCTTGTTTAGTGCGAGACGGTTACTCTTTTAAGTCAGAGAATAATGGTTGTTCTATTTCTATGAGTAACATCTTTTATGGTCATGCACCCAATGTGAGAGGATTGTTCATATTGAATCTTGATAGTGATACACACATACATAACATTGAGACCAAAAGAGTTAGAGTTAACAATGATAGCACCATATTTTTGTGGCACTGCCGCTTAGGTCATATTGGTGTAAAGCGCATGAAGAAACTCCATGCCGATGGACTTTTGGAGTCACTTGACTTTGATTCACTTGACACGTGCGAACCATGCCTCATGGGCAAGATGACTAAAACTCCGTTCTCTGGAACAATGGAGCATGCAAGTGACTTGTTGGAAATCATACATACCGATGTGTGCGGTCCGATGAGCGTAGAGGCACGTGGCGGATATCGTTATTTTCTCACCTTCAGTGACGATTTGAGTAGATATGGTTATATCTACTTAATGAAGCACAAGTTTGAAACATTTGAAAAGTTCAAGCAATTTCAGAGTGAAGTTGAAAATCATCGTAACAAGAAGATCAAGTTCCTACGGTCTGATCGTGGGGGTGAATATCTGAGTTTCGAGTTTGGTGCTCACTTAAGACAATGTGGAATTGTTTCGCAGTTGACACCGCCTGGAACACCACAACGTAATGGTGTGTCCGAACGTCGTAATCGTACTTTATTAGAGATGGTGCGATCTATGATGTCTCTTACCGATTTGCCGTTATCGTTTTGGGGTTATGCATTAGGCACAGCTGCATTCACTTTAAATAGGGCACCATCAAAATCCGTTGAGACGACACCATACGAAATGTGGTATGGCAAAAGGCCAAAGTTGTTGTTTCTTAAAGTTTGGGGATGTGATGCTTATGTCAAAAAGCTTCAGCCTGAAAAGCTGGAACCCAAAGCGGAAAAGTGCATCTTCATAGGTTACCCAAAAGAGACAGTTGGGTACACCTTCTATCTCAAATCCGAGGGCAAAGTGTTTGTTGCTAAAAACGGAGCTTTTCTCGAGAAGGAGTTTCTCTCGAGAGAATTGAGTGGGAGGAAGATAGAACTTGATGAGGTTGTCGAACCTCTCATTCCTCTAGATGGTGGCGCAGGGCAAGGGGAAACCTGTGTCATCGCGACGCCGATTGAGAAGGAAGTTAATGATGATGATCATGAAACTCCGGTTCAAGTTCTTGTCGAACCACGCAGGTCGACGAGACCACGTGCTGCTCCAGTGTGGTATGGTAATCCGGTCATGTCAATCATGTTGTTAGACAACAATGAACCTGCAAATTATGAAGAAGCAATGGTGGGCCCAGATTCCAACAAATGGCTAGAGGCCATGAAGTCCGAGATAGGATCCATGTACGAGAACAAAGTATGGACTTTGGAAGTACTACCTGAGGGCCGCAAGGCTATTCAGAACAAATGGATCATTAAGAAGAAGACGGACGCTGACGGCAATGTGACCGTTTATAAAGCTCGACTTGTGGTAAAGGGTTTTTCACAAGTTCAAGGAGTTGACTACGATGAGACATTCTCACCCGTGGCGATGCTTAAATCCATCAGAATCATGTTAGCAATAGCTGCATTTTTCGATTATGAAATCTGGCAGATGGATGTCAAAACGGTGTTCCTTAATGGTTTCCTTAAGGAAGAGTTGTATATGATGCAACCCGAAGGTTTTGTCGATCCTAAGAATGCTAACAAGGTGTGCAAGCTCCAGCGATCCATTTATGGGCTGGTGCAAGCATCTCGGAGTTGGAACAAACGCTTTGATGAGGTGATCAAAGCATTTGGGTTTATACAAGTGGTTGGAGAATCTTGTATTTACAAGAAAGTGAGTGGGAGCTCTGTGGAATTTCTAATATTATATGTGGATGACATATTGCTGATTGGAAACAACGTAGAGTTTTTGGAGAGCATAAAGGATTACTTGAATAAAAGTTTCTCTATGAAGGACCTAGGAGAAGCTGCTTACATTCTAGGCATTAAGATCTACAGGGATAGATCGAAACGCCTGATAGGACTTTCACAAAGCACATACCTTGATAAAGTTTTGAAGAGGTTCAAAATGGAACAGTCCAAGAAAGGGTTCTTGCCAGTTTTACAAGGTACGAGATTGAGTAAGACTCAGTGCCCAGCAACTGATGAGGATAGAGAGCATATGAGGACCGTCCCCTATGCTTCAGCCATAGGTTCTATCATGTATGCAATGCTGTGCACTAGACCGGACGTTAGCTTGGCCATAAGTATGGCAGGCAGGTTCCAGAGTAATCCAGGAGTGGATCACTGGACGGCGGTCAAGAATATCTTGAAGTACCTGAAAAGGACTAAGGAGATGTTTCTCGTGTATGGAGGTGACGAAGAGCTCGCCGTAAAGGGTTACGTCGACGCAAGCTTTGACACAGATCCGGACGACTCTAAGTCACAGACCGGATACGTATTTATTCTTAATGGGGGTGCGGTAAGCTGGTGCAGTTCCAAGCAAAGCGTTGTAGCAGATTCTAAATGTGAAGCGGAGTACATGGCTGCCTCGGAGGTGGCTAAGGAGGGTGTCTGGATGAAGCAGTTCATGATGGATCTTGGAGTAGTGCCAAGCGCACTGAATCCAATAACCTTGTTCTGTGACAACACGGGTGCCATTGCCCTAGCAAAGGAACCACGGTTTCACAAGAAGTCCAGACACATGAAACGACGCTTCAACCTCATCCGCGACTACGTCGAAGGGGAGGACGTAAACATATGCAAAGTGCACACGTATCTGAATGTAGCAGACCCGCTGACTAAACCTCTTCCACGGGCAAAGCATGATCAACACCAGAACTGTATGGGTGTTAGATTTATTACAATGTAATTCGCATGATGATGTGAGGGCTAGATTATTGACTCTAGTGCAAGTGGGAGACTGTTGGAATTATGCCCTAGAAGCAATAATAAATATAGTTATTATTATAATTCCTGTATCAAGATAATCGTTTATTATCCATGCTATAATTGTATTGAATGAAGACTTATATACATGTGTGGATACATAGACAAAACACTGTCCCTAGCAAGCCTCTAGTTGGCTAGCCAGTTGATCAAAGATAGTCAGGGTCTTCTGATTATGAACAAGGTGTTGTTGCTTGATAACTAGATCACGTCATTAGGAGAATCACGTGATGGACTAGACCCAAACTAATAGACGTAGCATATTGATCGTGTCATTTTGTTGCTACTGTTTTCTGCATGTCAAGTATTTGTTCCTATGACCATGAGATCATATAACTCATTGACACCGGAGGAATGCTTTGTGTGTATCAAACGTTGCAACGTAACTGGGTGACTATAAAGATGCTCTACAGGTATCTCCGAAGGTGTTCGTTGAGTTAGTATGGATCGAGACTGGGATTTGTCACTCCGTGTGACGGAGAGGTATCTCGGGGCCCACTTGGTAATACAACATCACACACAAGCCTTGCAAGCAATGTGAATTAGTGTAAGTTGTGGGATCTTATATTACGGAACGAGTAAAGAGACTTGCCGGTAAACGAGATTGAAATAGGTATGCGGATACTGACGATCGAATCTCGGGCAAGTAACATACCGAAGGACAAAGGGAATGACATACGGGATTATATGAATCCTTGCCACTGAGGTTCAAACGATAATATCTTCGTAGAATATGTGGGATCCAATATGGGCATCCAGGTCCCGCTATTGGATATTGACCGAGGAGTCACTCGGGTCATGTCTACATAGTTCTCGAACCCGCAGGGTCTGCACACTTAAGGTTCGACGTTGTTTTATGCGTATTTGAGTTATATGGTTGGTTACCGAATGTTGTTCGGAGTCCCGGATGAGATCACGGACGTCACGAGGGTTTCCGGAATGGTACGGAAATGAAGATTGAGATATAGGATGACCTCATTTGATTACCGGAAGGTTTTCGGAGTTACCGGGAATGACGAATGGGTTCTGGGTGTTCACCGGGGGGGGGGGGGGGCAACCCACCCCGGGGAAGCCCATAGGCCTTGGGGGTGGCGCACCAGCCCTTAGTGGGCTGGTGGGACAGCCCAAGAAGGCCCTATGCGCAATAGGAAGAAAATCAAAGAGAAAAGAAAAAAAGGAGGAGGTGGGAAAAAGGGGAAGGACTCCTCCTTCCGAACCTAGTTGGATTCGGTTTGGAAGGGGAGGACTCCCCCCCTTGGCTCGGCCGACTCCCTTGGGGTCCTTGGACCCCAAGGCAAGGCTCCCCCTCTTCCCCCTATATATACGGAGGTTTTAGGGCTGATTTGAGACAACTTTGCCACGGCAGCCCGACCACATATCTCCACGGTTTTACCTCTAGATCGCGTTTCTGCGGAGCTCGGGCGGAGCCCTGCTGAGATTAGATCACCACCAACCTCCGGAGCACCGTCACGCTGTCGGAGAACTCATCTACCTCTCCATCTCTCTTGTTGGATCAAGAAGGCCGAGATCATCGTCGAGCTGTACGTGTGCTGAACGTGGAGGTGCCGTCCGTTCGGCACTAGATCGTGGGACTGATCGCGGGATGGTTCACGGGGTGGATCGAGGGACGTGAGGACGTTCCACTACATCAACCGCGTTCACTAACGCTTCTGCTGTGCAATCTACAAGGGTACGTAGATCGAATATCCCCTCTCGTAGATGGACATCACCATGATAGGTCTTCGTGCGCGTAGGAATTTGTTTCCCATGCGACGTTCCCCAACAATGTGAGCCCATGGTATAGATGCACTTTCACCTTCCACCATTGCTAGCCTCTTTAGTTCCGCGCTATTCTCGCTGGTGCACAAAACCCACCAAATTCCTTCCTCAAAACAGCCACCATATCTACCTACTATGGCATTTTCATAGCCATTCTGAGATATATTGCCATGCAACTCCCACCGTTCTGTCTCATGATTTGCACCGTCACTCTCATATTGCCATTGCATGATCGTAAGATAGCTAGCGAGATGTTTCAACGTCATACGCCATGCTAGATCGTTGCACATCCCGGTACACCGTCGGAGGCATTTCCTATGGAGTCATCATCGTTGTGATCTTTGAGCTATGAGTAAAAAAAAGTGTGATGATCATCATTATTAGAGCATTGTCCCATGTGAAAAAAGAGAGGCCAAAGAGCCAAAAAACAAAAACAAGAGAAAAGAAAAGAGAAGAAAAGAAAAAAGAGGCCTAAGAGCCCAAATGAAAAAAGAGAGAGAAAAAGAGAGAAGGGACAATGCTACTATCTTTTTCCACACTTGTGCTTCATGATAGCACCATGTTCTTCATGATTGAAAGCTTCTTGCTTTGTCACTACCATATGCTAGTGGGAATCTTCATTATATAACTTGGCTTGTATATTCCAATGATGGGCTTCCTCAAAATTGCCCTAGGTCTTCGTGAGCAAGCAAGTTGGATGCACACCCACTAGTTTTCTTTTTGAGCTTTCACATACTTATAGCTCTAGTGCATCTCTTGTATGGCAATCCCTACTCATTCACATTGATATCTATTAGTGGGCATCTCCATAGCCCTTTGATATGCCGAGTCAATGTGACCATCTCCTCCCTTTTTGTCTCACAACCACCACCACACTCTATTCCACCTATAGTGCTATATCCATGGCCCGCGCTCATGTATTGCGTGATAGTTATAAGAAGTTTGAGAAAGTAAGAGTGCGAAAACAATTACTTGGCCAATACCGGGGTTGTGCATGATTTACATTAGTTGTGTGAGGATGATGGAGCATAGCCAGACTATATGATTTTGTAGGGATAACTTCCTTTCGCCTTGTTATTTTGAAAGTTCATGATTACTTTGCTAGTTTGCTTGAAGTATTAGTGTTTTCATGTCAATAACAAACTATTGTTTTGAATCTTACGGATCTGAACATTCATGTCACGTGAAATAAGTTGCAAAGGACAACTATGCTAGGTAGCATTCCACATCAAAAATTCGTTCTTTATCACTTCCCTACTCGAGGACGAGCAGGAGTTAAGCTTGGGGATGCTTGATACGTCTCCAATGTATCTATAATTTTTGATGGTTTCATGCTATTATCTTGTCAAACTTTGGATGTTTTGCATGCCTTTTATATATTTTTTGGGACTAACTTATTAACTAAGTGCCAAGTGTCAGTTCCTGTTTTTTCCATGTTTTTGACCCCTTCCAGAGGAGATTTTGAAACGGAGTCCAAACGGAAGAAAATTCCCGATAAGATTTTTTTCGGAACGGAAGAAGACCGGGAAGCTTGAGAGCCAAGGCACGGGAGCCTCAGGGGCCCCACAAGCCCCCACCCTGCGGCCAGGGGTGTAGGCCGCGACCCACACGCTTGTGGGTCCCCTGAGCGCCCCCTGACCTAGGGGTTGCGCCTATAAATTCCCTAAAAACACCAAAAAAATCAGGAGATCATCGAAATTACTTCTCCGCCGCCGCAAGCTTCTGTCTCTGCAAGATCCCATCCGGGGCACGTTCTGGTGCCCTGCCGAAGGGGGGATTCGGACATGGAGGGCTTCTTCATCAACACCATGACCTCTCCGATGATGCGTGAGTAGTTCACCATAGACCTACGGGTCCATAGCTAGTAGCTAGATGGCTTCTTCTCTCTCTTGGATCTTCGATACAAAGTTCTCCATGATCTTCATGGAG
This sequence comes from Hordeum vulgare subsp. vulgare, assembly GCF_904849725.1. Taxonomy (NCBI): domain Eukaryota; kingdom Viridiplantae; phylum Streptophyta; class Magnoliopsida; order Poales; family Poaceae; genus Hordeum; species Hordeum vulgare. The sequence goes on along the minus strand of NC_058519.1, from coordinate 260,391,162 downwards.
ATCTATCCGATGTAATCATCTTTTGCGGTGTGTTTGTAGAGATCCGATGAATTGTGGATTTTGATCAGGTTATCTATGAATCTTTTTGGAGTTTCTTCTAATATCTCTTATGCATAATTTCATATCCTTGTAATTCTCTTCAAGTTGTGGGTTTTGTTTGACCAACTAGATCTATGATTCTTGCAATGGGAGAAGTGCTTGGTTTTGGGTTCATACCATGCGGTGACCTCACCCAGTGGCAGAAGGGGTAGCGAGGCACGCATCATGTAGTTGCCATCAAGGGTAAAAATATGGGGTTTTCATCATTGGTTTGAGATTATCCCTCTACATCATGTCATCTTGCTTAAGGCGTTACTCTGTTCGTCATGAACTCAATACACTAGATGCATGCTGGATAGCGGTCGATATGTGGAGTAATAATAGTAGATGCAGAAAGGATCGGTCTACTTGTCTCGGACGTGATGCCTATATGTATGATCATTGCCTTAGATATCGTCAGGACTTTGTGCGGTTCTATCAATTGCTCGAGAGTAATTTGTTCACCCACCGTGATATTTGCTATTATGAGAGAAGCCTCTCGTGAACACTATGGCCCCCAGGGTCTACTCCACACCATATTTTCAGCCTTACACTTTTTACTTCGTTGCACTTTCCGCCTTCAGATCTCACTTTGCAAACAATCTTGAAGGGATTGACAACCCCTTTGAAGCGTTGGGTGCAAGCTTGTTTGTGTTTGAGCAGGTACTTTGGACTTGACGAGGCCCTCCTTCTGGATCGATACCTTGGTTCTCAAACTAAGGGAAATACTTATTGCTCCTCTGCTGCATCACCCTTTCCTCTTCAAGGGAAAACCGACGCAAACCAGAGAAGTAACAAGAAGAATTCCTAGCGCCAAGGAAGGACTTTTGTTGCCGCAGCAGCAGGGTGCCGGGAAGAGGTCTCCTGACGCTCTCGATCTCGGAAGCGCTGCGGCGGCTGAACGATAGAGAAATTTGCGATTCTGGAAGTTGTGGAAGGGTTTCCTCTCGGAGGACTAAATATAGGCCAAAGTAGGGCACCGTAGGAGGTGGGGCCCACCCAGGCGGCCTCCTGGCGCGGCCTAGGGCATGGTCGCGCCAGCAAGTCGCCTGGGAAGCCCCTGGCCCCCCTCTGGCCCATCTTCGGTGATGTGGAAGCTTCAGTTTCGCTGATTTTTTATATATTTTTCCTGGAATTTTTCGGGCTTCGGAAAATTGGGTAAAAGCCCGTGCAAAATAGACATCAGCAAACAGAAACTGGCACTGGGTGCACTGAGTTAATAGGTTAGTCCAAATATGTGTAAAATGATATAAAAGTGTAGCAAAACATATAACAATGTCATCCAAAAGATTATGGAACAAGCAGAAATTATAGATACGTTTGGGACGTATCAGGCTTGAAGTAAAATGTTGTCATCAGAAATTTATAAATTTGACATTTATTTCAAGTCTGCATTACTAGATATCATTTGTGTAAATCATTTGCTATTTACTCAGAATGCATGTTCCAGGTACCAACGAACCAAATGGAAAAAAATCTTGGTGGAATCCTAAAGTGTTCAGTGACTTTACATTTCAGCTTTGTATCACGAATGAGAATAGCTAAAATTTGAAGCAATAGTAGTGATAGCTTATGCTGCCAATAATGGGAAAATATGGATATAGATGATTAGGTTAGTCATATCTGGTGAGACCAATTTAAGGCCATATTTTTATCTCATATAGTAGTAGATAATATTTTTAATGACATATTTGTCCCAATGTATCCGTAAGAACATGCTTCTGAATTACAATGACATTTTTTTATCAATGTCTCTATACATGAGTTTGTTCTTCCGCAGTAATGCACGGGCACCTCTAAATGTTTTGCTCTTAGAAATGCATCTCTTACATGCTCATGCTAATGCAATGCCTCTTTGATTGTCTATCAAGCTACAAAAATTTACCTGCCAAACATTAATTTTTTCAGTTGTTAATACTAAATATGATACCACTACCATTTTGCACAAATGTTCTTCTAAAAGGAAAACCAATATGAAAGGTCATCTAAGTTCATACATAGTATTGGAAATAATATTGTGAAGGAAGTCAAGCAAGTTTCTGTTGGGGAAAAAGGTTTCAAAACTTTTTACTCCTTATGTCATTCAAAAGACAAGTGTGTTTACTGAAATTATGTTATAGTATTATTACTTATTTTGGAGAAGGGCATGCTTAGTGATGCATCATATGCTTAACATGAGTTGAATGTAGAAGATTTCAGTTTACCAGTTGTTCAAAAGAATACTGACTATAGTTGTCTTCGACAGTCATGACCTTTCATCGGCATGTGTAAATTACAGAAAACAAGTGGAGGCAGCAACCCTTTGTACATACCTTCTCATATACTCATCATAGCACTTGTGTGTGTGTGTGGGCGTGTCCTTGTATAGAATGTTGATGATGATTTAAATAAATTGGTTTTCTTAAAAGTACATTATGAATTATAAATTATGCACTTCCTATCAAATTTCAAGATAGTTATTGTATAACTGGATGAGAATTTACGTGGTTGAAATGGTATCAAAAAGTTTCTTACATTATGTTATGTTTAATTACAATATATGTTGGAAAAGTCGTGTGTTGCACATTCGTGCTTATTATTCATGTTTAGTTGATTCGCATTTGGTATTTTGATAATCCTATATACCAAAGATATCCATCCCCACTACCTAATTATCTCCACATGGAGGCTATACACCTCAGCCATGCAGCCACATTAGCACACCTGATGCTTTTTTGTTTGAGGTCCATGCATGATATGTCTCAAACGTATCTATAATTTTTGATGGTTTCACGCTGTTATCTTGCCTTCTTTGTATGTTTTATGTATCTTCTTATATCTTTTTGGGACTAACTTACTAATTCTGTGCCAAGTGCCAGTTCGTGTTTTTTCCATGTTTTTTACTCTTTTCAGATCTGATTTTGGAACGGAGTCCAAATGGAATAAAAACCCTGAAATGATTTTTTCCCGAACGAAAGAAGACCAGGGAGCCTTTGGGCCAAGCTAGGTGGGCTCCAGGGAGCCCACAAGCTCCTACCACGCCACCAGGGGGAGGCGGCGGTGGGCAAGCTTGTGGCCTCCCTGGCCGCCCCCTGACCTAGGTCTTGCACCTATATATTCCCAAATATTCCGCAAAAAATCAGGGGAGCCTCGAAAATACTTTTCCGCCACCGCAAGCTTCCATTTCCGCGAGATCTCATCTGGAGACCCTTCCCGGCACCCTGCCAGAGGGGACTTTGGAGTTGGAGGGCTACTTCATCGTCATCATCGCCCCTCCAATGACTCGTGAGTAGTTCACTTCAGACCTACGGGTCCGTAGTTAGTAGCTAGATGGATTCTTCTCTCTCTTGGATCTTCAATACAAAGTTCTCAATGATATTCATGGAGATCTATCCAATGTAATCTTCTTTGGCGGTGTGTTTGTCGAGATCTGATGAATTGTGGACTTGTGATCAGATTATCTATGATATATATTTGAGTCTTTGTTGATTTCTTATATGCAAGATTTGATATCCTTGTAAGTCTCTCCGAGTCTTGGGTTTTGTTTGGCCAACTAGATCTATGATTCTTGCAATGGGAGAAGTGCTTGGTTTTGGGTTCTACCATGTGGTGACCTTTCCCAGTGACAGTAGGGGCAGCAAGGCACACATCAAGCAGTTGCCATCAAGGGTAAAAAGATGGGGTTTTTATCATTGGTTTGAGATTATCCCTCTACATCATGTCATCTTGCTTAAGGCGTTACTCTGTTCTTTTGGACTTAATACACTAGATGCATGCTGGATAGCGGTCGACGTGTGGAGTAATACTAGTAGATGCAGAAAGTATCGGTCTACTTGTTTCGGACGTGATGCCTATAGAAATAATCATTGCATAGATATCGTCACGACTCTGCACAGTTCTATCAATTGCTCGACAGTAATTTGTTCACCCACCGTCTACTTGCTTTCATGAGAGAAGCCACTAGTAAACACTACGGCCCCCGGGTCTATTCACATCCATCGTTTACAACTCCACTTTTACTTTGCTTTGTTACTTTGTTGCTTTCAGTTCTCACTTGGCAAACAATCTATAAGGGATTGACAACCCCTTCATAGCGTTGGGTGCAAGCTTTTGTGTTTGTGCAGGATCTTGAGATACTCTTCCGCCGGATTGATACCTTGGTTCTCAAACTGAGGGAAATACTTACCGTCGCTATGCTACATCACCCTTTCCGCTTCGAGGGAACACCAACGCAAGGCTCCAAGGCCACGGGGGAAATCCTTTGCATACTTGCCTAGGAAGTCCCTTAAGGCGTAGCCGTAGCTGAAGGATTCCTTTTGCCGTCGACACAACTACTTCCTGGCACCATTGTCGGGGATCTTTTTGAGGTAGCAGAAGTATTTCTGGCGCCGTTGCAAGGGATACACAGCAGAACAATCAGAAGTATTTCTGGCGCCGTTGCCGGGGAGGAGAAATCAAGATCTATCCAAGTAGGTCTCATAAACTCTTCTCTTGCATTTACTTTTGTTGCCAGTTGCCTCTCGTTTTCCTTTCCCCCACTTCACATTGGCTGCTTTCATCCGCCTTTCGCCTTTCTCCTTCGTTGTTTCCTTTTGCTTTTTGCCTTTCCCTTTCGCCGCCTGCTCCTAGGTTTGTTCATGAGAGATTCTTCCTCATGGCCAAACCAAACTATTTCAGAAAATTGGAAGAGATTGAAACTAATGTCAAAGGTTTCATGTCTTCACAGTTTGACCAAAATAGTTACTTCCGTAGGGAATTAAAAGAGCAAAATTCCTTTTTGGTCTGCTTGAATAAAGAGGTCGATGATATGGCCAATGATTTCCTTGCACTCAGTTCCCAGTTTGCTCATCTTGAAAAATTGGTGGGCCAAATTTCTGACAAGCATGCCACCTTAGTCAATAAGATGGCAGCTAAACCTGAAATTACTGATGCAAATCACGAAGATCTTAAAGTGCTTGGTGTGTCTCCTCTTGAATCTTTGTTTTAGTGTGTCAAACCTACATATGGAGGGGCTGGATATGAATCCACTTTGGTTGAAAAACGCCTCGATGATTCGGAGTCCACCTATCTTGATGATAAACGTGTGGAGAGTGGAGTAGAAGAAGTCAAAATTTTGGGTAGTAATGAAACTCCCACTTTGGATTTCAAGGAATTCAATTATGATAATTGCTCCTTGTTTGAATGCATTTCTTTGATGCAATCCATTGCAAACTCTCCACATGCTTATAGCCAAAGCAAAGCCTTTACCACACATATCGTAGATGCTATGATGAAATCTCTTGAAGAGAAGCTCGAACTAGAAGTCTCGATACCTAGAAAACTTCATGATGAGTGGGAACCTACTATCAAAATCAAGATTAAAAACTATTAGTGCAATGCTTTGTGTGATTTGGGTGCTAGTGTTTCCGCGATTCCAAAGTCTTTATGTAATATTCTTGGTTTTCATGAGATTGAAGAGTGTTCTCTTAATTTTCATCTTGCGGATTCTACTGTCAAGAAGCCCATGGGGAGGATCGATGATGTTCTTATTGTTGCAAATAAGAACTATGTACCCGTGGATTTCATTGTACTTGACATAGATTGCAATCCTTCATGTCCCATTATTCTTGGTAGATCTTTCCTAAGGACTATTGGTGCTATCATTGATATGAAGGAAGGGAATATTAGATTTCAATTTCCCTTAAAGAAGGGCATGGAGCACTTTCCTAGAAATAAAATAAGATTGCCTTATGAATCTATGAGGAGGGCTACCTATGGTTTGAGCACCAAAGATGACTATACGTGATTCCATCACTTTCGCCTAGCTAAGGGCGTTAAACAAAAGCGCTTGTTGGGAGGCAACCCAACGAATCTATCCTTTTTCTTTCTGTTTTGTGTTTTCCACACTTTCATAATTCTGTTATGATTGTGTCTTTTGTGTTTCTTTTTGCGTTTGTGCCAAGCAAAACCGTTATGATTAGTCTTGAGGATGATCGTTTGGTCCTGCGGGGAAAGACATAAACTTTCTGCTCACGAAAAGAGCTTTTTTTTGTAAGAGATTTTGAGTTGATTTTTTTTGCTCCTGATTGCTACGCAAATTCTTCAGACTGTCGTAATTTTTCAGAATTTTGGAAGTACCAGAGGTATACAAAACATACAGATTGCTACAGACTGGTCTGCTGTTAACAGATTCTGTTTTTGTTGTGTTGGTTGCTTATTTTGATGAAACTATGGATAGTATCGGGGGTATATGAATGGAAGATTGAAAGTACAGTAACCCAACATCAGCACAAGTAGAATTTTAGTTTGCTACAGTACCTAAGGAAGTGGTGGTTTGCTTTCTTGTACTAATGTTATCACGAGTTTCTGTTTAAGTTTCGTGTTGTGAAGTTTTCAAGTTTTGGGTGAAGTTCTTATGGACAAAAAGATAAAGAGTGGCAAGAGCTCAAGCTTGGGGATGCCCAAGGCACCCCAAGAGATTCAAGAATGCCGTAAAAGCCTACGCTTGGGGATGCCCCGGGAAGGCATCCCCTCTCTCGTCTTCAGTCCATCGGTAACACTACTTGGGGCTATATATTTATTCACCACATGTTATGTGTTTTTGCTTGGAGCGTCTTGTATCGTAGGAGTCTTCTATTTTTGTTGTGACACAATCATCCTTGCTGCACACCTAGAGAGAGAGACATGCACACACCATGATTTTGTCGAGCTTCACTTATATCTTTTGGTAGACAATTCAGCTCACATGTGCTTCACTTATATCTTTTGAGCTAGATACTTTTGCTCTATGTGCTTCACTTATATCTTTTAGAGCACAGCAGTGCGTGTCTTGGTAGTTGATCTATGCTTTGAAAGTAGTCTCAAAAGGGGTAGTTATCCAAAGGGATACGAAAACTTCCACCTTCATGTGCATTGAATAGTTAGAGAAGTTTGATTCCTCTCAATTAGTTTTGAGATATGGTTGTGGTATTATTGAAGTTATGCTAGTAAGGTGTTGTGGATTTAGAAATACTTGTGTTGAAGTTAGTGATTCCCGTAGCATGCACGTATGGTGAACCTCTACGTGATGAAATTTGTGCATGATTAGTATATTGATTGTCATCCTTTGCGTGGCGGTCGGGATCGCGCGATGGTTTATACCTACCGACACTTCCCCAAGGAGTATGCGTTGAATGCTTTGTTTCGATTACTAATAAAACTTTTGCAACAAGTATATGGGTTCTTCACGACTAATGTTGACTCCATGGTTTAGATGCACTTTCACCTTTCACCATCACTATCTTCTTAGTGCCGTGCAACTTTCGCCGGTGCACAAAACCCACCATTAGCCTCCCTCAAAACAGCCACCATACCTACCTACTATGGCTTTTTCAAAGTCATTCCGAGATATATTGCCATGCAACTACCACCATGACATGTGCCACCACGTCTACATTTCCATTGCATGATCGCAAGATAGCTAGCATGATGTTTCCATTGATGTCTATGCCATGCTAGATCGTTGCCACGATACACTACCGAAGGCATTCCATATAGAGTCATAATTGCTCTAAGTTTTGAGTTGAAAGTGTGATGATCATCATTATTGGAGCATTATACCATGTGAAGAAATAAAAGAGGCAAAAGAAGCCCATAAAAAAGAGGCCAAAGAGCCCACCAAAATTTAAAAAAAGAGAGAAAAAGAGAGAAGGGACAATGCTACCACATTTTCCACACTTGTGCATATTGAGCACCATGATCTTCATGATTGAGAGTCTCTCGTTTTGTCACCACCATATAGCTAGTGGGAAATTCTCATTATATAACTTGGCTTGTATATTCCAATGATAGGCTTCCTCAAAATTGCCTTAGGTCTTCGTGAGCAAGCAAGTTGGATGCACACCAACTAGTTTTGTTTAAGAGCTTTCACATACTTGTAGCTCTAGTGCATCATTTGTATGACAATCCCTAGTCATTCACATTGATATCTATTGATGAGCATCTCCACATCTCATTTATATGCCTAGTTAATGTGACTATCTTCTCCTTTTTGTCTTGCAACCCCCACCACATTCCACACCATCTATAGTGCTATAACCATGGCTCACGCTCATGTATTGCGTGAGAGTTGAAAATGTTTGAGAAAGTAAAGGTGTGAAACAATTACTTGGCCAATACCGGGGTTGTGCATGATTTAAATTCGTTGTGGAATGATGATAGAGCATGGCCAGACTATATGCTTTTATAGGGATAACTTTCTTTTGGCCTTGTTATTTTGAAAGTTCATGATTACTTTGCTAGTTTGCTTGAAATATTATTGTTTCCACGTCAATAGAAAACTATTGTTTTGAATCTAATGGATCTGAACATTCACGTCACATAAGAGGAATTACAAAGGACACCTACGCGAGGTAGCATGAAAGCATCAAAAATTCATTCTTATCACTTCCCTACTCGAGGACGAACAAGAGTTAAGCTTGGGGATGCTTGATACGTCTCAAACGTATCTATAATTTTTGATGGTTTCACGTTGTTATCTTGCCTTCTTTGTATGTTTTATGTATCTTCTTATATCTTTTTGGGACTAACTTATTAATTCAGTGCCAAGTGCCAGTTCCTGTTTTTTCCGTGTTTTTGACACTTTTCATATCTGATTTTGGAACGGAGTCCAAACAGAATAAAAACCCCGAAATGATTTTTTCCCGAACGAAAGAAAACCAGGGAGCCTTTGGGTCAAGCCAGGTGGGCTCCAGGGAGCCCACAAGCTCCCACCATGCCACCGGGGGGGGGGGGGGAGGCGGCGGTGGGCGAGCTTGTAGCCTCCCTGGCCGCCCCTGACCTAGGTCTTGCGCCTATATATTCCCAAATATTCCGCAAAAAATCAGGGGAGCCTCGAAAATACTTTTCCGCTGCCGCAAGCTTCCGTTTCCGCGAGATCTCATCTGGAGACCCTTCCCGGCACCCTGCCGGAGGGGACTTTGGAGTTGGAGGGCTACTTCATCATCATCATCGCCCCTCCAATGACTCGTGAGTAGTTCACTTCAGACCTACGGGTCCGTAGTTAGTAGCTAGATGACTTCTTCTCTCTATTGGATCTTCAATACAAAGTTCTCCATGATATTCATGGATATCTATCCGATGTAATCTTCTTTGGCGGTGTGTTTGTCGAGATCCGATGAATTGTGGACTTGTGATCAGATTATCTATGATATATATTTGAGTCTTTGCTGATTTCTTATATGCATGATTTGATATCCTTGTAAGTCTCTCCGAGTCTTGGGTTTTGTTTGGCCAACTAGATCTATGATTCTTGCAATGGGAGAAGTGCTTGGTTTTGGGTTCTGCCATGTGGTGACCTTTCCCAGTGATAGTAGGGGCAGCAAGGCACACATCAAGCATTTTCCATCAAGGGTAAAAAGATGGGGTTTTTATCATTGGTTTGAGATTATCCCTCTACATCATGTCATCTTTCTTAAGGCGTTACTCTGTTCTTTTGGACTTAATACACTAGATGCATGCTGGATAGCGGTCGACGTGTGGAGTAATAGTAGTAGATGCAGAAAGTATCGGTCTACTTGTTTCGGACGTGATGCCTATAGAAATAATCATTGCATAGATATCGTCACGACTCTGCACAGTTCTATCAATTGCTCGACAGTAATTTGTTCACCCACCGTCTACTTGCTTTCATGAGAGAAGCCACTAGTAAACACTACGGCCCCCGGGTCTATTCACATCCATCGTTTACAACTCCGCTTTTACTTTGCTTTGTTACTTTGTTGCTTTCAGTTCTCACTTGGCAAACAATCTATAAGGGATTGACAACCCCTTCATAGCGTTGGGTGCAAGCTTTTGTGTTTGTGCAGGATCTTGAGATGCTCTTCCGCCGGATTGATACCTTGGTTCTCAAACTGAGGGAAATACTTACCGTCGCTGTGCTACATCACCCTTTCCACTTCGAGGGAACACCAACGCAAGGCTCCAAGGCCATGGGGGAAATCCTTTGCATACTTGCCTAGGAAGTCCCTTAAGGCGTAGCCGTAGCTGAAGGATTCCTGGTGCCGTCGACACAACTACTTCTTGGCACCGTTGCCGGGGATCTTTTTGAGGTAGCAGAGGTATTTCTGGCGCCGTTGCAAGGGATACACAGTAGAACAATCAATGCACCACATCATCTCAAAATTTAAATGCTAAAAAAATCACATCATGCCTTTTCCAGCCACCTCCATCACGCACTGTAGGAATCCTTGCGAATTAATTTCCCATCCATTAGTTTCTATCTTTAGATCCTATTCATCTTCTCCACCGAATATTGGAAGTTGATGTAGAGCATACCATGGTCATCCTCGTGGATCCATCATCAACACCTCAAACTCCATTTTGTCCCATGACAAGATCCGGTGCATGTGCCATTGAAACCAAGGTGACATCTCACCTTAGTAAATTTTCCTTTGATACTCTTGGCACTTGGATACTACCTCAAGTGAAAACCCTATGCATGCTTAGGTACCATGAGGACAACCTCGGAGACACTCGGAATGAAGGGCAAGCAATCATGGAGAAGGACGCGAAGGCAGATGAAGAAGATTGCCAAAGTAAGGGTACAACACCTTCCAGGGCCCACACATCTGGCCCACGGCTCAGACATCCAATCCTTGGATCTCCTGCCATTGCCAAGGAAGAACTGTTCGACCTACAGCGGCCTGACATCTGGCCTTAACCTAGAAAATCCGACCCAGAAATGCCACAAACCGAAGCTCTGTGACCTGGTTGAGCCCGAACATCTAGCCAAAATGCTCGGACATTCGCCCCCCACGTGAAGCCCCTGACATCTGGCCCTTGGCCTGGACATCTAGCCCCTATGCGGGCAGACACAGGCCTAAGGCCATGTACCTCTCTTCCTCTCCCTTATTACGTCTAGTACTATATAAAGGACCCTCCCTCCTATTTTTAGGGTTAGCAACGTGTAGGCTCATAAACTAGTTGAGCATTGCTCCTTCCACTTCCTCTCTAATGGAGTTGAGAACCTCTATGTGAGAATATCCTAGTGGGTGTCAATGCCCCTATATAGGGAAGATCCCATGGGATATTAAGGCCCCTCTTCCGGTGTAGAAGACTATCCGTTACTTGTGTCCTTTTGTTGAACTTGGATCTACGTATCTCGTGTGTTTCTATGGATCTAGTGGATGTGTGATCGGGAATCGTTATTGAGAGTTTGTGTTTTCTCTTTGTTTTTCTTCCTTTTCCCCCTCCAAGCGTGAAAGGATCGACCCCCATGGGTTTGCCCCTTATCACATTGGTATCATGAGCCACGTTTATTCACACTTTGGAGTCCCATCATCCACTTTATAGCCAATTTTTGTTTTGATTTGAACTAATTTCAGAAATTATCACAAAAATAGCCATACCAAAATTTCATGGATTTGTTGGATTTGAGGAGATTTTATTGATTCGAATTCGTGGATTTCATTGTAGACAAGTGGATCTAGCTTTCCCCCCATCATCCCCATCATTTTCCTCCGCCAAATTGCCCCAATTTTGCTGAATTATTTTAGTTCATCCACAGTTTCGTGGGATCTCCAAATCAGTTGTGGATCGAGAGGCCCGGACATCCAACGTGACCCCCGAAAATCCGGCCCGCCGGACATCCGGCCCCAAGACGAGGACATTTGGCCTGACATAGGATAGACATGCATTGTTTTCTCCAATTTTCGTTGATTTTCACCATTTTCTTTCGCAACTTTCACCAATTCTTCGGGAACCTTTTGCATTTGAGATTTTGAGTCACAATCTTGCCACTTCCTAAGGTGTCTTGGTTAATTAGGAGTGGTTCTACACCAACATGGCCGATCATCATCGCCCCGAACAGTCGCCGACTAACTCATTGTTGACACCTCACCGTAAGCAAGTGCATTAACCGCGATGACACTTTTGATTATTCCCTTGCCATTGAATTGTTACCCCGAGCCTATTTTCCTTATTCTCCTATCGATACTAGCCATTAAGTATTGTCGTGCTACGCTACTTGTGCACTTTAGTGATACATACTCCGCATAGCTTCAATTGCGTGCATATATCATAGTATCATCTCTTGTGTTACAATAGTACTCATACATAATTGCTATCTTGGTGTGCACGTCCCACATCATGACCATACTAAATATCATTACTAAAAGAAAGAGAAGCAAAGCTTTTAAGCGAAAAGAGGAAGTGCAATAGCATCTCCAAATTGCATATCATACTTTATCATCTTGGATCACTTGAGTGAGTGACATCGTGCCACATACATACATATCAAAAGTAGGGAATAGAAAGACTACACGTTTTGTTTCTTATAGGTTGTGCACAAGCTCGTATCACACCCATTTGAGCAATTGTGCTAACGTCTCTCTAGTGTTATGCAACACGAGCTTTCCGTGGATTCCACATTTTGTGCTCATTCCTTGGTTGCACGACCCCACTTATCTACTCGTGTTTGTGTATTTCCATGTATACTAATTGTTATTGATCTATTTTGTCTTCCTTTCGAATTTGCGAATCTCTTTCAACATTACTGATTCTATATACGAATTGCTTGAATTTTTGTGCCACCATCCTAACCAAGCTACTCCATCAGCCTTATTTTTGTAGGTGTGAGTGTTGGGGAACATTGCATGGGAAACAAAAAATTTGCTACGCACACATAACATCTATCCATGGCGATGACCATCTACGAGAGGAGAGATCGGATCCACATACCCTTCTAGATCGCAAAGCGGAAGCGTATATAACGTGGTTGATGTAGTCAAACATCTTCACGATCCAAATCGCAGTCCGTCCTGTGATATCATCATGATCCGTCCCGCGATCCCATCACGATCCATCCCGATCTAGTGCCGAACGGAAGGCACCTTCGTGTTCAGCACACGTACAACTCGATGACGATCTCTACCCTTGATCCAACAATAGGGGTGAAGAGTTAGATGAGTTCTTCGAGAACCTAACGGCGTGGCGGCGATGGTGGTGGAGCTGATCCGGCAGGGCTTCGTCGTGCACTGCCGAATCTAATCTAGAGGAAGAACGAACTAGAGGGAGGGAGAGGGGCTGCGCCTTCAATTTTGTGTTGGCTGCCCTCTCTCCCCTCTAGTATATATAGGAGGGAAGGGGAAGGGGTGGCGCCCTAGGGTTTCCCCTAGGGTTGGCCGGCCGCACCGAAGAGGAGGAGGAGTCCTCCTCCAAGTGGGATTGGTGGAGGCGCTAGGAGGACTCCTCCTCCTAGTCGAACTCCTTCCTTTCTCCACTATTTCGGCTGCATAGGCCCATGAAGCTGGCCGCCCAGCCCACTACGGGATGGTGCGTCACCTCTTAAGCCTATGTGGCCCACCGGGGTGGTTGGCCCCTCCCGATGAACCCCCGGAACCCATTTGTCACTCCCGGTACACTACGAGAAATGCCCGAAACTTTTCCGGAACCCAAATACCCTCTTCCTATATATCAATTTTCGTCTCCGGACCATTCCGAAACTCCTCGTGACGTCCGGGGTCTCATCGGGGACTCCGAAGAATCTTAGGTCACGAACATACATAACTCATCTATACCGAAACACCACGGAACCTTAAGTGTGCAGACCATGCGGGTTCGAGAACTATGCACACATGACCGAGACACTCTCCGGTCAATAACCAACAGCGGGACCTGGATGCCCATATTGGTTCCTACATATTCTATGAAGATCTTTATTGGTCGAACCTTTGTGTCAACGATTCAGTTAATCCCGGATAGTATTCCCTTTGTCCATCGGTATGTTACTTGCCCAAGATTTGATTGTCGGTATCTCTATACCTAGTTCAATATCATCACCGGCAAGTCTATTTCCTCGTTCCGTAATACAAAATCCTGTGACTAACTCATTAATCACATTGCTTGCAAGGCTTGTTGTGATGTTGCATTACCGAGTGGGCCCCGATATACCTCTCCGTCACACGGAGTGACAAATCCTAGTCTTGATCCATGCCAACCCAACAAACACATTCGGAGATACGTGTAGAGCACCTTTATAGTCACCCAGTTACATCGTGATGTTTGATACACACAAGGTATTCCTCCGGTGTCCGGGAGTTGCATGATCTCATGGTTATAGGAATAAATACTTGACATGCAGAAAACAGTAGCAATAAGTTAACACGATCATATGCTACGTTTATAGTTTGGGTCTTGTCCATCACATTATTCTCCTAATAATGTGATCCCGTTATCAAATGACAACTCATTTCTATGGTTAGGAAACCTTGACCATCTTTGATCAACGAGCTAGTTCTTAGAGGCTCACTAGGGACAGTGTTATGTCTATGTACCCACACATGTATTTGAGTTTCCAATCAATACAATTCTAGCATGGATAAGAAACGATTATCTTGAACAAGGAAATATAATAAAACTAACTTATTATTGCCTCTAGGGCATATTTCCAATAGTCTCCCACTTGCACTAGACTCAATAATCTAGTTCACATCACTATGTGATTCACACCCAATAAGTTCCGGGGTTTAATCATGTTTGCTTGTGAGAGAGGTTTTTAGTCAATGGGTTTGAACCTTTCAGATCCGTGTGTGCTTTTACAAATCTTAATGTCATCCTGTAGATGCTGCTACCACGTGCCATTTGGAACTATTCCAAATGACTGCTCCACTATACGAATCCGGTTTGCTACTCCGAGTCATCGAGATTGGTGTCAAAGCTTGCATCGATGTAACCCTTTCGACAAACTCTTTTATCACCTCCATAATCGAGAAAAAGAAAATCCTTAGTCCACTAGTTACTAAGGATAAATTTGACCGCTGTTCAGTGATTCATTCCTGGAGCACTCTTTGTACCCTTTGACAAACTCATGGCAAGGCACACATCAGGTGCGGTAGGCAACATGGCATACTATAGAGCCTATGACTAAGGCATAGGGGACAACCTTTCGTCCTTCCTCTTTCTTCTGCTTTGGTCGGGCTTTAAGTCTTACTCAAGTTCACACCTTATGACATAGCCAAGAACTCCTTCTTTGACCGATCTATTTTGAACTCCTTCAAAATCTTGACACAGTATGCATTCATTGAAAGTTTTATCAAGCGTTTTGATGTATCTCTATAGATCTTGATGCTTAGTGTTCAAGTAGCTTGAACCAGGTTTTCCTTTCAAAAACACCTTTCAAACAACCCTATATGCTTTCCAGAAATTCTGCATCATTTTCGATCAATAATATGTCAACTAAATATACTTATCAAAAATTCTATAGTGCTCCCACTCACTTTCTTGTAAATACAAGTTTCTCATAAACTTTGTATAAACCCAAAAGCTTTGATCATCTCATCATAGCATATATTCCAACACCGAGATGCTTGCTCCAGTCCATAGAAGGATCGCTGGAGCTTGCATACTTGTCAGCATCCTTAGGATCGACAAAACCTTCTGGCTGTATCACATACAATGTTTCCTCAAGAAAATCGCCGAGGAAACAATGTTTTGACATCCATCAACGAGATTTCATTATTGTAAAATGCAGCAACTGTAACATAATTCCAATAGATTTCAGCATCGCTACGGGTGAGAAAGTCTTCACATAGTCAACTCTTTGAACTTGTCAGAAACTCTTTGTTTCAATTCGAGCTTTCTAAATGGTGACATTCACCATCATCGTCTGTCTTTCTTTTAAAGATCCACTTCTACTTAATGGCCTTACAACCATCAAGTAGATCTTCCAAAGTCCACACTTTGTTTTCATACATGGATCCTATCTCGGATTTCATGGCCTCCAACCGTTTGTCAGAATCCGGGCCGACCATCGCTTCTCCATAGCTCGTAGGTTCATTGTTGTCCAGCAACATGACCTCCAAGACAGGATTACCGTACCACTCTGGAGCAGTACATGTCCTTGTCGACCAACGAGGTTTGGTGGTGACTTGATCTCAAGCTTCATGATCACCATCATCAGCTTCGACTTCAACTGGTGTAGGCACCACGCGAACAATTTCCTGCGCCCTTCTACACTTTGTTTGAAGTGACGGTTCAACAACCTCATCAAGTTCCACCATCCTCCTACTCAATTTTTCGAGAGAAACTCTTTCTCGAGAAAGGATCCGTTTTCAGCAACAAACACTTTGCTTTTGGATCTGAGATAGGAGGTGTACCCAACTGTTTTGGGTATGCTATGAAGATGCATTTATCCGCTTTGGGTTCGAGCTTATCAGGCTAAAGCCTTTTGACATAAGCATCGTAGCCCCAAACTTTAAGAAACAATATCTTAGGTTTCTCCAAACCATAGTTCATATAGTGTCATCTCAACAGAACTACGTGGTGCCCTATTAAAGTGAATGTGGTTGTCTCTAATGCATAACCCCAAAACATTAGTGGTAATTCAATAAGAGACATCATAGTATGCACCATATCTAATAGGGCGCGACTATGATGTACGGACACACGATCACACTATGATGTTCCAGGTGGCATGAGTTGTGAAACAATTTCCACATTGTCTTAAATGTATGCCAAACTCGCAACTCAGATATTCATCCCTACGATCACATCATAGACATTTCATCCTCTTGTCACGACGATGTTCAACTTCACTCTGAAACTGCTTGAACTTTTCAATAATTCAGACTTGTGATTCATCAAGTAAATACACGTGTATCTACTCAAATCATATGTGAAGTAAGAACATAATGATATCCACTGCGTGCGTCAGCACTCATTGGACTGTACACATCAAAATGTATTATTTCCAATTAGTCACTTTCTCGTTCCATCTCACTTGAAAACGAGGCCTTCAGTCATCTCGCCCATGTGGCATGATTTGCATGTCTCAAGTGATTCAAAATCAAGTGAGTCCAAACGATTCATGTGCATGGAGTTTCTTCATGCGTTTACACCAATAGGCATGTTTCGCATGTCTCAAACGGAAAATTGAGTGAGTCCAAAGATCCATCAGCATGGAGCTTCTTCATGCATTTTTATACCAATATGACTCAAGCGACGGTGCCACAAGTGGTACTATCATTACTACTTTCTATCCTTTGGCATCAATATTATGAACATGTGTCCCACTACTATCGGGATTCAATAAACCATTCATATTAGGTGCATGACCATTGAAGGTTTTATTCAAGTAAATAGAGTAACCATTATTCTCTTTAAATGAATAACCATATTGCAATAAACACGATCCAATCATGTTCATGCTCAACGCAAACACCAATCAATATTTAGGTTTAACACTAATCTCGAAGGTAGAGAGAGTGTGCGATGGTGATCACATCAACCTTGGAAACACTTCCAACACACATCGTCACCTCGCTTTTAGCTATTCTCCATTTATTCCATAGCTTTTATTTTGAGTTACTAACATTTAGCAACTGAACCGGTATCTAATAGACATGTGCTACTACGAGTACTAGTAAAGTACACATCAACGACACGTATATCCAATATACTTTTGTTGACGTTGCCAGCCTTCTTATCTACCAAGTGTCTAGGGCAGTTCCGCCTCAGTGATCATTCCCCTCATCATAGAAGCACTTAGTCTTGGGTTTGGGTTCAACCATGGGTTTCTTCATTGAGTGACAACTGACTTGTCATCCTCGAAGTTTCCCTTCATTCACTTTGCCCTTCTTGAAACTAGTGGTTTTAGGAACCATCAACACTTGATGCTCCTGCTTGATTTCTACCTTCGTGGTGTCAAACATCGCGAATAGCTCAAGGATCATCATCTCTATCCCTGATATGTTATAGTTCATCACGAAGCTCAATAGCTTTGTGGTAGTGACTTTTGGAGAATTATGTCAATCACTATCTTATGTGGAAGATCAACTCCCACTCGATTCAAGCGATTGTAGCACCCAGACAATCTGAGCACATGCTCAACAATTGAGATTTTCTCCCTTACTTTACAGGCAAATAATCTTGTTGGAGGTCACATACCTCTCAATACGGGCACGAGCTTGAAATCCTAATTTCAGCTCTTGGAATATCTCATATGTTCTGTCACGTTCAAAACGTCTTGGAACACACATTTTGTTCTCTTGCGTAGCTGCGCAGGCGCTTTGGTGCTTTGTGCGTGAGGCTCTGGGACCGGAGTGGGAGGCTCACGATCTTGTAGAATTTTTGCAGGTAAGGGCCACTCAGGTTGGCCATAAGCGCCGATTGTGCTGGCTTGTTTTTGCAGCTATGATGTGGACTCTTTGGACTACTCGCAATAAAATGGTGATTGAGCACGTGTTCCAGCGGCGTGCCTCTGACTCGTTCTTCAAATTTCTTGCCTTCTTGCATCTCTCGAATCCGCTCGTTAGGCCCCGATACCGTGACCGACTTCAGCTGTATTTGGACGCACTGCTGACGTCCGCCCGACGGCTCTCCGTCCGTTCGCCTGCTTCTTAGCTTGCCCCTATGGTGGCCTTTTATTTTTCCTCCCCTTTCACTTGGGCATGATTGTGCTATGGCCCCAACAATTTTCTTTTTCTTCACTATGTTGGGTTGTGGTTGTTTAGATGCTGGAATATTTGCTTTATCTATAAAGCAGGGCGAAAGCCTGTTTCGAGAGAACGTCTTGGACGCCTCAATTCTTAGCCATAAAGCATGACACACTGAACTATCACATTGCCATCAAAAACGTGTATGTCAGATGTTCGCAACATCCACAGACGATGCTCGGGGGGGGGGGGGGGGTAGCACACCAAGCAGTGCATTAAGGACATAATCCTTGTGTGCAACAATGAGGACAACCCTCAGTTTACGGACCTAGTCCGCATAATTTCTACTATCATCTTTCAACTAAACCTGGGCATAGTCCGGGCCAGGCCGGGTTTTGGGCCGGGCTTTAAAAAGCTCGAACAGGAAAACTCAGGCCCGGGCCCGGCCCGTCCCGGCTGCCGGGCCTAACAAATCGGGCCCGGACCCGTCCCGAACATGCAAAGCCCAGTAAAGCCCGACAGGCCCGACCCGATCTAGGCTTAAAAAATACGTTTTGCAAGCCCGAGCCCGGCCTGGTCTGCTCTCCGGGCTTACTTTTCAGGCCCGAGTCCGGCCCGATGGCACGATCAGGCCTGGCCCGGCCCGGGATTTTCGGGCCGGCCGGGTCGGGCTTCCCATGCCCAAATGTACTTTAACTTAATTTTCTCTAGGAACATATCAAAACAAACAAGGGAGCTACAATGCAGGCTAATTATCTACACCATATTTCGCAAAGACATTTTGACTATGTTCATGATAATGAGTTCAATTAATCATATTACTTAAGAACTCCCACTAAAATTGAAATTCCTCTAGTCATTCGAGTGATACATGATCCAAATCCACCAACTCAAGTCTGATCATCACGTGAGTTGAGTTGGCTTCAATGGTGAACATCTCTATGTTGATCATATCTACTATATGACTCATGTTCGACCTTTCGGCCTCGTGTGTTCCGAGGCCATGTCTGTACATGCTAGGATCATCAAGTTTAACCCGAGTGTTTCGCGCGTGCAAAATTGTCTTACACCTGTTGTATGTGAACGTAGAGTATATCACACCCAATCATCACATGGTGTCTCGAAACGACGAACTTTTGCAATGGTGCACACTCGGGGAGAACACAATTTTAGCTTGAAATTTTAGTGAGGGATCACCTTATAATGCTACCATCGTCCTAAGCAAAACAAGGTGCATAAAAAGGATTAACATCACATGCAAATCTTAAGTGACATGATATGGCCACGAACTTGTGCTTTTTGATCTCCATCTTCAAAGCACCGGCATGATCTCCATCGTCACCGGCACTACACCATGATGTCCATCATCATGATCTCCATCATTGTGCTACCATCGAGGTTGTCGTGCCAACTATGTTGTTACTACTAAAGCTACTGAACTAGCGATAAAGTAAAGCATCTGCAAGCGCCAAAATAAATTAAGGACAACCCTATGGCTCCTGCCGGTTACTGTAGCATCGGCATGCAAGTCGATATTTAACTATTACAACACGATCATGTCATACATCAAATATATCACATCATGTCGTTGGCCATATCACATCACATGCATATCCTGCAAAAACAAGTTAGACATCCTCTAATTTGTTGTTGCATGTTTTATGTGGCTGCTATGGGTATCTAGCAAGAACGATTCTTACCTACGCAAAACCACAAGATGATACACAAGTTGCTATTTAACCTTCTCCAAGGTCCGCCTGTGTCAAATCCGATTGAACTAGAGTAGGAGAAATAGACACCCGCCAACCATCTTTATGAAACAGGTTGCATGTTAGTCGATGGAATTGGTCTCTCGTAAGAGTACGAGTAAGGTTGGTCCAGGCCGCTTCATCCAACAATACCGCCGAATCAATGAAAGGCTAAGGAAGGAAGCAATCTGAATATCAACACCCACAAACTCCTTTGAGTTCTACTCGAGAGGTCATCTACACATAGACCTAGCTCATGATGCCACTGTTGGGGAATGTTGAATGGGAAACAAAAAATTTCCTACGCATACATAAGATCTATCCATGGTGATGACCATCTACGAGAGAAGAGATCGGATCCACATACCCTTGTAGATCGCTAAGCGAAAGCATATATAACGCGGTTGATGTAGTCGAACATCTTCATGATCTAAATTGCAGTCCATCCTGCGATCTCATCATGATCAGTCCCGCGATCCCATCATGATCCATCCCGATCTAGTGCCAAATGGACGGCACCTTCGCGTTCAGCACACGTACAACTCGATGACGAGCTCCACCTTCTTGATCTAGAAAGAGGGGGTGAAGAGGTAGCTCGGATCTCCGACAGCCTAATGGTGTGGCGGCGATGGTGGTGAAGTTGATCCGGCAGGGCTTCGCCGTGCACTTTCGAACCTAATCTAGAGGAAGAATGAACTAGAGGGAGGGAGAGGGGCTGCACCTTCAGTTGTGTGTTGGCTGCCCTCTCTCCCCTCTAGTATATATAGGAGGGAGGGGAAGGGGTGGCGCCCTAGGGTTTCCGCTAGGTTTGGACGGTCACACCCAAGAGGAGGAGGAGTCCTCCTCCAAGTGGGATCGGTGGAGGCGCTAGGAGGACCCCTCCTCCTAGTCGAATTCCTTCCTTTCTACACTATTTCGGCTGCATAGGCCCATGAGGCTGGCCGCCCAGCTCACTAGGGGCTGGTGTGCCTCCTCTTAGGCCTATGTGGCCTACCAGGGTGGTTGGCCCCTCCCGGTGAACCCCCAGAACCCATTCATCACTCCCGGTACACTACCGGAAATGCCCAAAACTTTTCTAGAACCCAAATACCCTCTTCCTATATATCAATGTTCGTATTTGGACCATTCTGGAACACCTTGTGACGTCCGGGATATCATCCGAGACTCCGAACAACCTTCGGTCACCAACATACATAACTCATCTATACTGAAACATCACCGAACCTTAAGTGTGCACACCGTGGGGTTCGAGAACTATGCCGACATGACCGAGACACTCTCCGGTCAATAACCAATAGCGGGACCTGGATGACCATATTGTCTTCTATATATTCTACGAAGATCTTTATCGGCTGAACCTCTATGTCAAGGATTCAGTTAATCCCGTATAGTATTCCCTTTGTCCATCGGTATGTTACTTGCCGAAGATTCGATTGTCGGTATCTCTATACCTAGTTCGCTCTCATTACCAGCAACTCTCTTTACTCGTTCTGTAATACAAAATCCCATGACTAACTCTTTAGTCACATTGCTTGCAAGGCTTGTTGTGACGTTGTATTACCGAGTGAGCCCCGAGATACCTCTATGTCACACGGAGTGACATATCCTAGTCTTGATCCATGCCAATCCAACAGACACCTTCGGAGATACCTGTGGAGAACCTTTATAGTCACCGAGTTATGTTGTGACGTTTGATAGAAACAAGGTATTCCTCTGGTGTTTGGGAGTTGCATGATCTCATGGTCATAGGAACATATACTTGACATGCAGAAAACTGTAGCAATAAACTGTCACAATCATATGCTACGTTCATAGTTTGGGTCTTATCCATCACATTATTCTTCTAATGATGTGATCCCGTTATCAAATGACAATTCATGTCTATGGTGAGGAAACCTTGACCATCTACGATACAGTGTGTTGCCTATTTACCCACACATGTATTTGAGTTTCCAATCAGTACAATTCTAGCATGAATCATAAACGATTATCATGAACAAGGAAATATAATAATAAATTATCTATTATTGCCTCTAGGGCATATTTACAATAGTGAGAAGGACGATCTCCTATACCAATTCTACTATTTCCATATTTGCACATTGAGTGATCTTTGATCCTTTTCAACTTTTCGAATGGTAATTGGTATTGTCTTATCATTCTTCCACTTATATCTACTTGAGTTCTATGGATAAGTCAACCATGTAAAACCCTAAATTTGAGGAGAAAGACAACGATGCGAACAACTACATCTCCAAGTTGTACTTCTTTGGTGCACAAAAAGCTATGCGCCAAGCACAAGATGTCTTGAAGGACCACATTGAGCAACTCACCACTAACTTGCGTGAGCCCAGGTGCGCACACGGGACTACCTCGACGAAAAGCTATCAACCCAAATGTACAAGATGCACGTCTTGCTGGTGAACTGCGCGTCTTAAAGCTCTACTTAGACGTGGCGGCGCCACTCAAGTCGCCACTCACCCGAGTAATCTTTCGGTGCAAGTCCACCTCGAGCTCAACATCACCAACGTGACGACCGTCACGACCACCAAGAGTCAGACAATCCTTTCCATGGCAATGGATTGCAAGATGAGCTTCGCGAGTGTGACCAACCTCACCAACAAGAAAATGAAGCTTTGGAACAAGAATGTCTAGAAAAATGACGTGAAGAAGAACGTCGACACGAGGAACAAGCGCTTGAAGCACAACGTGCCCTCTATGATGCAACATATGCTTTGCAGTAACGGAACCGCCAAGCGCACGAAGAACATGACGCACTAAAACGAGAACGCCAAAAAGAAGCCGAGCGCCTAGAGGAGCACCAAGAACAGTGGAATAGGGTGCGAGGACCTCGCCAATGCCTTCAAGCACACCACGTTGAGTTAAATGATGAAGAAGCACCAAGGCAAGATCAACGCCAACGCGACAACAACACTGACAACCCTCCTGCAAGACAAGGGCATCGTTAACCAAATCACAATGAATAACAATGCTTCGACAAGCTCAAATTCACCATGCCTAACTTTCCGGAAGCAATGATCCCGAAGACTATCTCTCATGGGCACTCAAGGTTGACAAGATCTTCCGTCTACATTACTTCGAAGAAGAAAATAAGATTGCCATGGCTCGCCTTGAATTCCAAGACTACGTTCTAATTTGGTGGGAACAAGCATTGAGAAAATTACAGAAAAGGGTGAACCTCCCATCACCACTTGGGCCCAAATGAAGGACCACATGCGAGCTCGCTTCGTGCCAATCCACTGCAACCGCGATCTCTTCAAGAAGCTACAACTCCTCAAGAAGGCACCAAGTCGGTAGAAGAATATTACCAAGATATGGAAATGGCCATGATCTGAGCCAATGTCAAGGAAGATGATGAGCAAACAATGGCGTGCTTCTTGAATGGTCTCAATTACCAAGTCAAGAAGATTGTTGATTTCCAACCCTACTCCAACTTACTCGAGCTAGTGCATCAAGCAACCAAGGCAGAACACCAAGTGCAAGATGAATACAAGGAAGGCTGTCAGAATCACGATTTTGAATTGGATCGGAGCTTCGATGATAGGATCGCAAATCGTAGAATCTTCACTATTAGGATCGTAGAAACATAGATTCCATTAACTAAAATCATAGAATCAAGTGGGTCAATTTAGGTCATAAAGTTGTAGAATCAAATATCATAATCGCGATTCTGACAACCTTGTCAACAAGTACTCCAAGTTCTCTTCCAAGACCTATGGCTCAAGTACACAAGATTCTTCGACTACAATGCCTTAGACTACGAAAACTCCAACGACTAAACATGACAAGTCAACTTACAAGGACATGACAACTTTATCAAGTTGCCCTCCTACTACAAGTAATTACAAGCTAAGAGCTTCATCCTCGATACCAACACCGAATGCTACCGCTAAATCAAGCTCAATCAAGTGCTTCACAAGCCAAGGCCGAGGCCACAAGTCATTCAAATTTCCAACAAGACACACAATGATCCTTAAAGCGATGGCACCTATAACTGATGACAATGAGATGGAAGCTTTGGAAAATGTGGCGATGCATAACAAGTCAATGAAGATGAAGATGCACATTTATTATGACAACAATCTGAGACCCACTCTCGTTATTTCTGAGGTTTTGACTCTTCAACAACAAGAATACAAGGACCAATGTTGCCACATCTTCCATACCTAGGCTGGAATCTAGGGAAAATCCATCAAGGTGATCATCGATGACGGAAGTTGTCACAATTTGGCAAGTGATGACCTTTGTCCCAAGCTACAATTGGTCAAGAAGAAACATCCACGCCCCTACAAGGTCCACTGGCTTAGTGATTCTGGCACCCTCCAAGTTGACCACATTGTGCAAGTATCCTTCAAGATAGGAGCATATGCAAGTATCCAACACAATCTTTTCCTTCGACTATGAAGACTTTGGAGTGTGATGTGGTTCCTACGTCTGTTAGCCATCTCCTCCTTGGGAGACCTTGTCAATCTGACCGAGGTGTCATATCCACAACAGTCAAACCAATCACTATAACTTTGCAATGAAGGGAAATGAATATGTACTTCGACCAATGTCTCCATGTCAAGTGGCCGCCGATAAGCAAGCTAGCGGAGATAAAAGTGAGAGAGTGATCCACCTAAAAGAGAGTGAGTGCCACAAGCCAAATTTGAGTGACTCCATGATGAGGGACAAGAAAGATGTAGTTCTTTTAGCCACCAAACAAGACTTCAGGGATGTGAGTGAGAGCCCATTGAGTGTTCTTCACTTTGTCCTTGTTTGCAAAGATGAAGTCATACAGACTAATGCTTCCCAACATCTACCTCTTGTGTTGTCTCATTTGCTGCAGGAATTCCAAGACGTTTTTCCCGATGAGCTACCTTTCGGATTACCCCCAAAACGAGGGATAGAACACCGCATCGACTTCATACCCGACACACTACTTCCTAACAAGGCACAATACCATGTCAACCCCGACAAGAGATACAAAGGCAAGTAC
Source organism: Hordeum vulgare subsp. vulgare (assembly GCF_904849725.1). Classification (NCBI taxonomy): domain Eukaryota; kingdom Viridiplantae; phylum Streptophyta; class Magnoliopsida; order Poales; family Poaceae; genus Hordeum; species Hordeum vulgare. The sequence continues at coordinate 260,365,969 of NC_058519.1, read as the reverse complement.
AAAAACTCCTAGATAAAGGGCATGCATGCGAGAGCTTCAGTCCTTGTGCGGCAATCCCTATGGACTAATAGTTGCCTTGAGTTATATTTGAAGGATTTGTCCATAGTCATTTCTTGAAGTCCATTTGTTGGTTTCAAGGAGTTTATGTGATGACCAAGGTGGTATTCAAGGGTTTATCCAAAGATTGGCCATGCGAGAGTTGATCTTATTGTAAGCATGTCCTAAAGAATAAGATGGTGTGAACATTCATGGTTACCCTCAAGACATCATCTTTATGAAGAGATTATAAGATACAAGGTTGATCAAGACTAAGGCAAAGAGTGATTCAAGTAAATCAACACACAAAGCATAGAATATGTACCATGTGGGATCAAGTGCTCTCATGGTATGGTAAGTATTGTCCATTACGCTTTGTGTACTAACTCATGATATTTGTGAGTGTTCCTTGTGGGGTTAGGTATATTTGCATGGGCTTGCATCAAGAGGAAGATCCCATACAACCCATGGAGGATGAGATCAAGTGAGGATCGTCATCAAGGTTGCGGGGTGCAAGTTCAAGTGTAGCATCATGAAGAAATCACATGCCTAAAGCTTGCCATCCATTATGGCGATAATGGCTTGTGAAGATGTGCTGAAGAGTGGCTCACCCATTGTGGATTATGGGGGAGCAATCTACTAGTCTTCATCGAGCCAATGTAATCAAGAAATGTGGTCCATCTTGAGGATGAAAATATTGTCATCGTCTAGCTCAAGTGGACTATACGCAAGGCAAATGTTTTCCCTTGATAGGTTTTCTATTTTACCGGTCTCATGGTGGTACTTGGGAGATCGGGTTATAGGATCGATTGTCGTACTACCAAGGGAGGATCTTAAGTGAGTAGCTTGATCACATCGTTCGTTGAGATCTCAAACAATTTACATCCTTGCATCATCTTTATTGCTTCTTGTTTGGCTTTTCTCTTTGGTAGTTTTGGAGTTTATGGTCTTCATCATTATAAGCTCAAGCTCATCGAAAACAGTTTTCATATATATCATATTTGTGTTTTCGGTGTTGGAGATTTTGTTGGATAATTCTTGGGAAGGTCATCGTCCTTATCCTATTGGCATTTATTCTCCATTGCTTGATAGTACTTGTCACATCCCTGACCCCTTAAGCAAGTTAGCTTTGTGCTCATGTTTTCTTTCCATTGCATCTAGGAAATTCTCAACAAGAACAAAGTAAGTGGTGAAGGAAAATTCAACAAACCCTAGCCACTTCTCAAATTAAAGGAAATTCAAACTAGTTAAAATCAATGAACCCAAAATGGCCTCAAGAAAATTTCAATCTTTCTGATAAATCAAGAAAGTAAATAAGAAATGAAGAAAACCTTTTTCTTGACACTTTAAGCATTTTAAATAAATGCAAAAAAGCTACTGGTTTCAAGTTTTAAATTTGAAATCAGAAACTTTAAACTTTCAAAAATGTTTAAAACTTTGGGAATGGTTGGAAATATTCCAACAAATATTCTGGTGTATTTAAAATAGTTTTTACAAACTATTTGGGAGCTGAAATAAATAGCAAGTAAATGAAATAGCAAAACAGAAACAAATCAGAAAGAAAATGAGAAAAAACTTACCTGACGCTCACCTGGCCCGGCCCATCTGCTCCTCTCGTCTTCCTCCTCGCCAGTAGGAGCAGGAGGTGGCCGCCGCGTCGCCGCGCGCCTCCACGTAGCTCCCTGGCTGCCTGGCCGCCGCTTCGCGCTGGCAAGCACGGGGATAACCTCCCATAGCTCGTAGCTATCCGTTCCCCAGCTCATTCTCCCCCTCTGCCTCGTTTCTTTCTGCCGCCACTGGAGCCCGAGCAGAGCTTGAGCTCGCCGTCGTTCTAGCCTACCCTTCTCCCTCCTGAGCCGCGCAATAGGTCCGCCGCAACTCCCTGAAGCTTTCTAGCCACGAGCCCGACGCCGAGACGTAGTGAAACGCCGAGACGCAGTCGTCTTCTTCCTCGGGTCACCGAAGCTCGTCGCCGGCGTTCTTCCTCTCCAGGCCGTCCCCGAGCAAGCTAGCGCCACCACTGCACTCCTCGTGAGCTTGCACATCTTTCCCCTAAGATCTCCCCGTCGATCCCCTCCTCTAGGCCTAGATCCATCGGAGCCCGACGAGATCTGCCGCGGGAGCTCGTCGCCGGTAGCCCTCCGGTGATCAGCTCGTCCTTCTGAGGCCACCAGCAGCTTCAGGCCGTCGCGTAGATGCCGTAGGAGCTAAGTCCCGTGCGTAACTCCCTCTGTATCGAAGACCCCGATGACGCCCGAACCTTGGCCGCCGCCAAGCTCGTCGCCGGCGTCATCTCCGGCCAGATCAGTCCCAGCCAAATGCAAAAATGAACCCGCGGGAGAAGTGCCGTTCCTCTGGTGCTCTCCGCGCCGAGTTTGGCCCCCTGTGCGCCGTTTCCGAGCCCCTCCGACGTACTGGTGCTCGCCGGAGGCTCCCCGCCGGCGAGGACGACCTCGCCGCTGGTGGATCTCAGCTGGCCTGAGCCACTAACGTGTGGGGCCAGCCTTTGGGAGTTTAGAAATAATAAAAATAAAATCAAATAATTTGAAAAGTCACTCACATGTGGGTCCAGTGAGATTAATTAGCTAATTAAGTTTAATTTTAATCTAAAACTGACCAGAGACACTGACCAGTGGGTCCCACTGGTCAGGTTTGACTTTCAACGGCCAGTTGGACCTGCTGATGTCATGCTGATGCAGTAAAGGGATTTTCCAGTATAAGAATAATTCCAGAAATGTTTAAAACTTCAAAAATTCATAGACATTAATCTGTAACTCCAATGAAAATAATTTATATATGAAAAAGTATCAGAAAAATTCAAGGAATCTGAATATGTCATTTTCAAACATGTTTGAAAATGTTATAGAACCCAAACATGTAGATTAATGAATAAGTCAATTCTGATAAATACTTTATAAATGGATTATGGAAAATATTTAAATTTCACTATGTTTGACATGATCAAATACTGTCCTAATTACAAACCAGCAACCTAACATGTCATTCCATGCATGTTAACATCAAGTTGATCTGAGCATCAGGTCGAATCAATTAAAATGGTATCCGAGAATACCTCGTTTGAAGTGATATTTGAATTTGATTCAAATCAACTTCAAACCTAATACATGTTAGTTATAATAGTATATCACCTTGCATTCTCATGCCATGCTCATGCATCATCTTGATTGCATATGCTTGATATTGATTGATGTCATTCCTTTCGGTAGGCTCCGCTCCCCCGGATTCCACCGAATATCCGTCTGACGGATATTGTCACTCCTCTGAGCAACAAGGCAAGCAACCATTTTGATCATTCCGATAAATCCCATGTTCTTGCTCCTGCACTTACTTATTGCATTAGGATCAAATGCTTCAAATGCTTTTGCCACGTTAGTTGAACCCACTTCCTTTGCATGACCTATCCTTGTCACAGTAAATAGCTGAACCTTGCAACCTAGCATACCTGGTAGTTTCTTGAGCCGTGATGTGCCTTATCCTGCTATGCATGTTATGCTTAGAGTTTTGTATGGTTTGTCATCTGGGAGATGAACAGAATTGTGAGAATGTGTTCGGTAAGCAAAGGTTGTGTGTTGAACCTGATTTGGTAAAGGTACCGGTGAAAGGCTGTGTAGGAGTACATGGCGGGTTGTTTCATTGGAACCGTCCTTAGGAACTGAGTTCCGTGTATGTAATCCAAGACTAGATACTACCACACGTTGGGATACTTAATTGACCCTCTCGACTTATTAATCGCTTCGTGCTCGGTCCAGGAGTTGCAAGTAGTTTCTGGTGTTTATAGTCATGCTGGAGGCCGTGCATAGCGCTGACCTGAGAGGTGGGCTGTGATGCGGTAGGCAGTGGCACGGTGTACCAAGTGGCACCCGGATGGTGGGCTTGGGAACCCTGCGCACATCGTTTGGGGCCGTGGCGGAAACCTCGGCCGAACTTCCGTGCGGGTTACCATCAGATAGGCGATAAACCTGGACTAGGTACTAGTGTGGTTAACGGTCGTGGCCGACTCCCTCGCTAGGCTTCCGCTTGAAGGTTGCCGAGGTGCATGACGTGCACATGGCGATAACTGGCGAGAGCGTGTGTGACGAAGTACACCCCTGCAGGGGTATGATCTATTCGAATAGCCGCGTCCGCGGATATGGACTACTTGGAGACATATGTTGTTCATAGATAACTTCAATGGCTACTCATAAAATTGTCAAGATAAGCGTGAGTGTCGTGGATGGCAATTCCATATGGAGACGGAATGACTCCACGATGGTGTATTGATTGTGGTCTTAGTGGACTCGTGTGCGAGAAATCAAGTTGTCAAAATTACCTTAAAAATGCAAGTTATCTAGCGACGAGTGAAAAGCCGGCTTTCCGCATAAAACCCCACCATACCTTGTTGATACATTGCATGAGTAGTTAGTTATCCTAAAGTCTTGCTGAGTACCTCCGTACTCATGTTTGTTTAATAAATGTTGCAGAGGTTGCTAATGACCCTAACGGAGGGTTCTTCATAGACATCGACGACGACGAGTAGCTGGTGTCCCAGCTACGATCTGGCCCTAGGTTGGGTCTGTAGTTTAGTCAGGCCATGTGCCTTCTAGTTGCACCTGTCTGTACTCAGATAGTTTTAAACTCTTCCGCTGGCTTGTAACTGAATGACTGCTATTATGGGTCGTGAGACCCTTACTGTGTAATATTATGTGTGGGGCTCTTCCGAGCCTCTTAAATAAAGCTTGTATGTTTATGGTTATATGTTGTGATGGCATCGATGTATCTATACATATCGGTATGCCATGCGTACGTGTGTCGTACTTGATATATATGGGGTTCGATTACCTAGTCGTGAATTTTAGTAGCACTCCTTACAGGGAAATGTCCCTTTGTGATCCAACGAGCCATGGTAGCTCGCTACTGCTCCGGACACATTGGTTGACCGGCATGTGTCCTTCTTAGCTGCTGTGTCTGTCCCCTTTGGGGAAATGTCACGCGACGTAATGGAGTCCTTGTAGCTTGCTACGACTCGTCTACACTCGCTGGTGACCGACGCCTGCTTTGTTGGGTCATGTATGCCCGTCCTTGTGCGGTACTGCCACTTTGGTTTATACTAGACTTGTCGATCCAGGTTCTTTGACATTGGAATGCTAGCGACACTATTGCATACGTGAGTCAAAAGACGCAAACGGTCCCGGCTAAGGTAAGGCTGCAGCCGTGGAGTTAACCGTGCGTGAGACCGCAAAGGGATGCGATGTGTTAGAGGCTGGATTCCTATGGCTTAGGATCGGGGTCCCGACAGCGTTGGTATCAGAGCCTGACTGACTGTAGGACTACTAAGCCAAACTGGTCGAAGTTGAGTCTAGAATTGCTTTAGTTATATATAAGGGAATTGTTTGTGGAAGGGAACGTAAGACTCTAGTTCTCTTCTCAAGTCATTCTATTCTGGTCATCCTCGTCTTTTCTACGGGAATTAAGGACTAGGTTACTTATCTTCTTCTAGGCTCGTGTTTCTGATTGGTAGATTATAGGACTGCGAGTCAAGAGATATTGGGTTTCTTCCATTCCTAGGAAAAAGGAAGTAAGTTTGATGATCAGAGAGTTGAACTTGATAGTTGAGTGGATACGCTATTCCATTTTGGGTTGTCTCAAAATTTGTTTTGAGCATTTACAGCCGTTATGCTGCCCAATTTCGCATTCGGAGCGCTAATGCTTTTGCATTACTCTCTATTTACAGATGCCTGGCCATCCTTCTCGTCAGGTGGTACGTCTGACTAGGTGCATTGATGTACCAGGTCATACGGCCATGCTGGTCAGGATGATGTCGGTGTGCGGTTACCGCTGGTACCCCGAGTACACAGTGGAGGAACAGTACCGAGACTTCAACCAGAGCCAGTACATCTGCACTGTTAGGGTATTTCTAGACTACCCTGGAGCTGAGGAGCCAATCCATTGGACCTATGGGTTGGGAGTCACTGTTGACATGGCAGTACATGATGCTGCCTATTCAATGCTGACCATTATGAGAGCGAGACATGCACTGCTGCAGAATTCAGAGTTCTGCTATGTTCCGGCCTCTCAGCCTGGTGAAGAGGGATACCTCAGCGGAGTCTATTTTGATTCTTCTATGGAGGATCCACTACTGCAGTGCACTGTTGAGATGCTAGAGAATAGAGACATGGATGCTCGTGCTCTCCGCATGGAGCTTTATGCTACCCGTGACCGTCTGTGGACGGTTTGACGCAGCTGGCACCGGTAGTCCAGACAGGGTACGGAGATATGGAGATGCTGAACCCTGTTAGGACCCATCTTCCGGCCGACGTTGACTGGCCAGCTATAGGAGGAGTCACTCCTCTTCGGGGACCCCTCTTACCACCAGTTAGGGGACCAAGGCCACATCTGTGTCCTTATGGATCCCAGGGATCTCAGGCTAGAGTGTTTCCTGATCCGCAGGTTGAGCTTCCAGGTCATGGGGGTAATCTCTATGACATGTTCTATGCGGATGCCTGAGCTGTGAGCGGAAGGATAGTATGATAGTAGCCGTACGTTCACAGTCCTGCGTGACTTGTGAAGTATGCCTCTGATGTGAAATGAATTCCGGAGGCCTAGATAAATAATGTATAGGAAGCTTGTAAGCCTGTGATGAGTAGTTTCATAATTTCAGTAGTTTGCTCTTCGGTTAAGGTTGTACTGAACTATGTAAGGGTGTGTATGAACCATGGTGTATATATAGAAGTTGCTTGTTACCATGTTGTTCGGATATTCATTTCCGCCTTCCGTGTGTTCAGTACATTCTTAATCCATAGCTAGTATTGATATGATATTGGTCTAAGCTGTGAGTTTGTTTGTCAGGATGGTGTTCACCAGGTTGAACCGTGCCCCTGGTCATGAGCAAGGCGAGGGTAGTCAAGCGTCGCAGGAAGACCTGCCTCACCCGCCCTCTCTGGCGGAAGTTATGCTTGAGGCAGAGAGAAACAAAAGGGAGACCAACCGACTGTTAGAGCGTATTGAGCAGAATACGGCTCGTCAGCCTAGGAATGCTGCAGTGTCCCTCAACGACTTTGTGAAGTTGAATCCTCCAAAGTTTCATCATTCCGTCGATCCCCTCGACGCTGATGACTGGTTGTGCAACATCGCACGCAAGATTCGCTCTACGAATGTTTCTGAGGCTGACAAGGTGACCTTTGCGGCGTATTTCCTGGAAGGACTCGCCAATCTGTGGTGGGAGAACTTTGAAGCTATGCGTCCCGCTGAACTAGCAGCCACATGGGCAGACTTCAGTGCAGCCTTTCGTCTGCACCATATTCCAGAGGGCCTGATGGACAGAAAGAGAGAGGAGTTATGTGCTTTCACCCAGGGCAAGTTGACCGTGGATGCCTATAGCCGCGAGTTCGGTAACCTCGCCCGCTATGCAACAGAGGAGGTGTCTACTGACGTCAAGAAGCAAGCAAGATTCCATAAGGGTCTGAGCCCTGAGCTTCGTCGTGATCTGCGTCTCCACGAGTGTGCAAGCTTTCAAGCCCTGGTCAACAAGGCGATCAGTGCCGAGACTGGTCATACTGAGTTTGAAGCCACAAGGAAGCACTCCCGTGAATTTGGCTCGTCTTCTGGTTCCACGTTCCCAAAACGCAGGTTGTGGGTTCCGAACAGTTCTCTGCCGCCAAGATACACTCCGAGGCCATCCTACGTGGCGCCTCAGATGAATCAGACCAACCCTCCAGCAAAAACCTATGGTAGTCCAGCTAGCAATGTTGCACCACGTGCCAACCAAGTGATATGCTACAAGTGTGGAGAACCAGGGCACTACTCCCGTGAGTGTCCTCACAATGTGGGTGCCAAGCAACCCGGAAAGTCCGTCGGGCAAGGCAAGTCGGGCAAAGCTTACTATGTGAAGCCAACTCCTGCACGTGGCCGTGTGAACTATGTCTCAGCAGAAGAAGCTACAGAGGATCCCGACGTCATACTGGGTACGCTTCTTGTTAATCATCACCCAACGTCTGTTCTCTTTGACACTGGGTCTTCTCATTCCTTCATTTCAGAAAGTTATGCACAATTGCATAACATGTCTTTTTGTGATATGCCAATTCCATTGGTTGTCCAAACTCCTGGTAGTAAATGGCAAACCTCTAGGATAACCTATGACAATGAAATTCTAGTAGACATGCTAGTTTTTCTAGCCTCATTGATAGCCTTGAAATCTTCGGATATTAATATCATCTTGGGTATGGACTGGATGTCAGCTCACTATGCCAAGATTGATACTCATTCTAGAAATGTCCAGCTTACCCATCCCTCGGGTGAGATAGTAAATGTCTCTACTCGAGTTGCCAAATGCCAACTCTATTCCCTAAATGCCAACCCTCTTCCGAAACTTGAAGATATTCCGGTAGTCCGTGACTTCCCGGATGTTTTTCCAGAGGAACTGCCAGGAATTCCACCTGAGAGAGATGTAGAGTTTGTGATAGATCTTGTTCCGGGAACCGTCCTAATAGCCAGAAGACCATATAAGATGGCACCCCTGGAGCTAGCCGAACTTAAGAAGCAACTATATGAGGCCTTGAATAAAGGTTTCATTCGTCCTAGCTCTTCTCCTTGGGCTTGCCCCGTCCTCTTCGTCAAGAAGAAAGACGAAACGGATCGGATGGTTGTAGATTACCGACCAGTCAATCTGGTCACCATAAAGAACAAGTATCCGCTCCCCAGGATCAACGACCTATACGATCAGCTCGCTGGATCCTCAGTCTTCTCCAAAATGGATTTGAGGTTGGGATACCATCAAATCAAGATCAAGAACGGGGACATTCTAAAAACGGCTTTTGTTACTCGTTATGGCCAATACGAGTACACCGTCATGTCCTTCGGTTTAACCAATGCCCCAGCCACTTTCTCTCGTTTGATGAATTCAATCTTCATGGAGTATTTGGATAAATTTGTCGTGGTATACCTCGATGATATTCTCATCTACTCGAAGAACGAACAAGAACATGTCGAGCATCTAAGGCTGGTATTGATGAAACTTCGAGAGCATCGCCTTTATTTCAAGTTTTCAAAATGTGAATTTTGGTTACCAGAAGTGACCTATCTAGGTCACGTAATCTCTGGTAAGGGTATTGCTGTCAATCCCAAGAGAGTTCAAGCTGTCCTTGATTGGACTCAACCTGAATCGGTTAAGCAAGTTAGGAGTTTTCTTGGTCTAGCGAGCTATTGTCGCCGCTTTGTCGAGAATTTCTCCAAGCTTGCAAAGCCTCTAACTGAACTCCTCAAGAAGGATAAAAAGTTCGAGTGGACACCACAGTGTGAGCATAGTTTTCAAGAACTGAAAAGACGCCTGACTTCCGCACCTGTGTTGCTACCACCAGATTTTTCTAAGGACTTTGTTATCTATTGCGACGCCTCGTGACAAGGATTAGGTTGCATTCTCATGCAAGATCTTCATGTGATCGCATACGCATCTCGACAGTTGCGTCCACATGAGGATAATTATCCCACACATGACCTTGAGCTTGCAGCTGTGGTCCATGCACTAAAAACCTGGCGACATTACCTTCTGGGTAATCGTTGCGAAATATTCACTGATCACCAAAGTCTGAAATATATCGTCACCCAGCCGGATTTGAATCTCAGGCAAAGACGGTGGGTTGAGTTGATCTCGGACTACGACTTAGGGATAACTTACACCCCGGGGAAGGCCAATGTTATGGCCGATGCACTAAGTCGTAAATCTTATTGTAACAATTTGATGCTACAACAAGGTCAACCACATCTCTATGAGGACTTTTGGAAGTTGAATCTTCATATTGTTCCTCAAGGATTCCTTTCTACCCTGGTGGCGAAGCCTACTCTTAAGGATCAAATCATAGCCATGCAGGCTTATGATAAGGGTATATCCCGGATCAAGGAGAATATTGCTAGCGGTAACGCTAGGGATTTCTCCATCGATGAGAAAGGTGTTGTGTTCTTTCAGAACCGTTTAGTGGTTCCTAAGAGCAAACGTCTACGGCAATTGATCCTTAAGGAGGCTCAAGATTCTCCTCTCACCATTCATCCCAGTAGTACTAACATGTATCAGGACCTACGCCAGAGGTTCTGGTGGACTAGGATGAAGAGAGAAATTGCTGAGTTCGTTGCCAACTGCGACATTTGTCGTCGAGTTAAGGCAGAACATCAAAGGCCTGCTGGCACCCTTCAACCTCTAGCTATTCCTGAGTGGAAATGGGATAAAGTTAGTATGGATTTCATTCCGGATTTCCCAAGACCAAGAAAGGAAATAATGCTATCTTTGTGGTCATTGACCGTCTTTCCAAAGTGGCTCATTTTCTTCCCGTTCGTGAGAGTATAACAGCTAGCCAGCTAGCAGAGTTATATGTCTCTCGAATAGTGTCTCTTCATGGTGTTCCCTTGGAGATTAACTCGGACCGTGGGAGTATCTTTACTTCTCGATTCTGGGAATGTTTTTAGAATGCCATGGGGACTCACTTATCTTTTAGCACTGCTTGTTGGGGAACGTCGCAAGGGAAACAAAAATTTTCCTACGCGCACGAAGACCTATCATGGTGATGTCCATCTACGAGAGGGGATGAGTGATCTACGTACCCTTGTAGATCGTACAGCAGAAGCGATTAGAGATCGCGGTTGATGTAGTGGAACGTCCTCACGTCCCTCGATCCGCCCCGCGAACAATCCCGCGATCAGTCCCACGATCTAGTACCGAACGGACGGCACCTCCGCGTTCAGCACACGTACAGCTCGACGATGATCTCGGCCTTCTTGATCCAGCAAGAGAGACAGAGAGGTAGAAGAGTTCTCCGGCAGCGTGACGGCGCTCCGGAGGTTGGTGATGATCTTGCCTCAGCAGGGCTCCGCCCGAGCTCCGCAAAAACACGATCTAGAGGAAAAACTATGGAGGTATGTGGTCGGGCAGCCGTGAGAAAGTCGTCTCAAATCTGCCCTAAAAGCCCCATATATATAGGAGGAGGGAGGGAGACCTTGCCTTGGGGTCCAAGGGAACCCCAAGGGGTCGGCCGAGCCAGGGGGGAGGACTCTCCCCCCCCAAACCGAGTCCTACTTGGTTTGGTGGGAGGGAGTCCTTCCCCCTTCCCACCTCTCCCTCTTTTTTTTTTCTTTCCTTTGATATTTTCTCTTCCTTGGCGCATAGGATTTGGTGGGCTGTCCCACCAGCCCACTAAGGGCTGGTGTGACCCCCCCAAATACCTATGGGCTTCCCCGGAGTGGGCTGCCCCCCTCCGGTGAACCCCCGGAACCCATTCGTCATTCCCGGTACATTCCCGGTAACTCCGAAAACCTTCCGGTAATCAAATGAGGTCATCCTATATATCAATCTTCGTTTCCGGACCATTCCGGAAACCCTCGTGACGTCCGTGATCTCATCCGGGACTCCGAACAACATTCGGTAACCAACCATATAACTCAAATACGCATAAAACAACGTCGAACCTTAAGTGTGCAGACCCTGCGGGTTCGAGAACTATGTAGACATGACCCGAGAGACTCCTCGGTCAATATCCAATAGCGGGACCTGGATGCCCATATTGGATCCTACATATTCTACGAAGATCTTATCATTTGAACCTCAGTGCCAAGGATTCGTATAATCCCGTATGTCATTCCCTTTGTCCTTCGGTATGTTACTTGCCCGAGATTCGATCGTCAGTATCCGCATACCTATTTCAATCTCGTTTACCAGCAAGTCTCTTTACTCGTTTCGTAATACAAGATCCCGCAACTTACACTAAGTTGCATTGCTTGCAAGGCTTGTGTGCGATGTTGTATTACCGAGTGGGCCCCGAGATACCTCTCCGTCACACGGAGTGACAAATCCCAGTCTTGATCCATACTAACTCAACTAACACCTTCGGAGATACCTGTAGAGCATCTTTATAGTCACCCAGTTACGTTGCGACGTTTGATACACACAAAGCATTCCTCCGGTGTCAGTGAGTTATATGATCTCATGGTCATAGGAATAAATACTTGACACGCAGAAAACAGTAGCAACAAAATGACACGATCAACATGCTACGTCTATTAGTTTGGGTCTAGTCCATCACGTGATTCTCCCAATGACGTGATCCAGTTATCAAGCAACAACACCTTGTTCATAATCAGAAGACACTGACTATCATCGATCAACTGGCTAGCCAACTAGAGGCATGCTAGGGACGGTGTTTTGTCTATGTATCCACACATGTAAATGAGTCTTCATTCAATACAATTATAGCATGGATAATAAACTATTATCTTGATACAGGAATTATAATAATAACTATACATTTATTATTGCCTCTAGGGCATAATTCCAACACTGCTTTCCATCCCCAATCGAGTGGTCAAGTAGAAAGAGTGAATCAAATCCTAGAAGATATGCTCCGAGCTTGTGTTATATCGTTCGGTATGAACTGGGAGAAGTGCCTTCCATTCGCCGAATTCGCTTATAACAATAGTTATCAATCAAGCTTTGGCAAAGCTCCTTTTGAAGTTCTCTATGGACGAAGATGTCGAACACCTCTTAATTGGTCAGAAACCGGAGAGAGGCAACTCTTTGGCCCGGACATGATCCAGGATGCAGGAGAGCAGGTTCGCATTATTCGTGAAAAGTTGAAAACAGCCCAGTCTCGTCCAAAGAGCCAATATGATCGTCATCATAAGGCTGTGACCTTTGAAGTTGACGAGAAGGCTTACCTTCGGGTTACACCTTTGAAGGGTACCCATCGATTTGGTATCAAGGGCAAGTTGGCTCCTCGTTACATTGGTCCTTTTCGCATTCTTGCCAAACGAGGAGAAGTTGCCTACCAGTTGGAACTTCCTCCGCATGTTTCCAAGGTTCATGATGTCTTCCACGTCTCGCAACTCAGGCGTTGCTTTTCGGATCCTATCCGTGAAGTGGACCACGAAACGCTTGATCTCCAAGATAACCTTTCATACCGAGAATACCCCGTGCTTATTCTTGATCAAGCTGAGCGTACCACTCGACGTCGAAACCTCAAGTTTCTTAAAGTTCAATGGTCAAATCATTCTGAAAAGGAGGCAACTTGGGAAAGAGAGGATCGTCTCTGACTTGAGTATCCTGCGTTATTCCCGACGACTTCTAAATCTCGGGACGAGATTCTTTTGAGTGGGGGTGAGTTGTCACATCCCCGACCCCTTAAGCAAGTTAGCTTTGTGCTCATGTTTTATTTGCATTGCATCTAGGAAATTCTCAACAAGAACAAAGTAAGTGGTGAAGGAAAATTCAACAAACCCTAGCCACTTCTCAAATTAAAGGAAATTCAAACTAGTTAAAATCAATGAACCCAAAATGGCCTCAAGAAAAGTTCAATCTTTCTGATAAATCATGAAAGTAAATAAGCAATGAAGAAAACCTTTTTCTTGACACTTTAAGCATTTTAAATAAATGCAAAAAGCTATTGGTTTCAAGTTTTAAATTTGAAATCAGAAACTTTAAACTTTCAAAAATGTTGAAAACTTTGGGAATGGTTGGAAATATTCCAACAAATATTCTGGTGTATTTAAAATAGTTTTTACAAACTATTTGGGAGCTGAAATAAATAGCAAGTAAATGAAATAGCAAAACAGAAACAAATCAGAAAGAAAATGAGAAAAACCTTACCTGACGCTCACCTGGCCCGGCCCATCTGCTCCTGTCGTCTTCCTCCTCGCCAGTAGGAGCAGGAGGTGACCGCCGCGTCGCCGCGCGCCTCCACGCAGCTCCCCGGCTGCCTGGCCGCCGCTTCGCGCTGGCAAGCACGGGGATAACCTCCCCGAGCTCGTAGCTATCCGTTCCCCAGCTCATTCTCCCCCTCTGCCTCATTTCTTTCTGCTGCCATTGGAGCCCGAGCAGAGCTCGAGCTCGCCGTCGTTCTAGCCTACCCTTCTCCCTCCTGAGCCGTGCAATAGGTCCGCTGCAACTCCCTGAAGCTTTCTAGCCACGAGCCCGACGCCGAGACGCAATGAAACGACGAGACGCAGTCGTCTTCTTCCTCGGGTCACCGAAGCTCGTCGCCAGCGTTCTTCCTCTCCAGGCCGTCCCCGAGCAAGCTAGCGCCACCACTGCACTCCTCGTGAGCTTGCGCATCTTTCCCCTAAGATCTCCCCGTCGATCCCCTCCTCTAGGCCTAGTTCCATCTGAGCCCGACGAGATCTGCCGCGGGAGCTCGTCGCCGGTAGCCCTCCGGTGCTCAGCTCGTCCTTCTGAGGCCACCAGCAGCTTCAGGCCGTCGCGTAGATGCCGTAGGAGCTAAGTCCCGTGCGTAACTCCCTCTGTATCGAAGACCCCGATGACGCCCGAACCTTGGCCGCCGCCAAGCTCGTCGCCGGCGTCATCTCCGGCCAGATCAGCCCCAGCCAAATGCAAAAATGAACCCGCGGGAGAAGTGTCGTTCCTCTGGTGCTCTCCGCGCCGAGTTTGGCCCTCTGTGCGCCGTTTCCGAGCCCCTCCGACGTACTGGTGCTCGCCGGAGGCTCCCCGCCAGCGAGGACGACCTCGCCGCAGGTGGATCTCAGCTGGCCTGAGCCACTGACGTGTGGGGCCAGCCTCTGGGAGTTTAGAAATAATAAAAATAAAATCAAATAATTTCATAAGTCACTGACATGTGGGTCCAGTGAGATTAATTAGCTAATTAAGTCTAATTTTAATCTAAAACTGACCAGAGACACTGACCAGTGGGTCCGACTGGTCAGGTTTGACTTTCAACGGCCAGTTGGACCTGCTGATGTCATGCTGATGTAGTAAAGGGATTTTCCAGTATAAGAATAATTTCAGAAATGTTTAAAACTTCAAAAATTCATAGAAACTAATCTGTAATTCCAATGAAAATAATTTATATATGAAAAAGTATCATAAAAATTCAAAGAATCTGAATATGTCATTTTCAAACATGTTTGAAAATGTTACAGAACCCAAACATGTAGATTAATGAATAAGTCAATTCTTATAAATACTTTATAAATGGATTATGGAAAATATTTAAATTTCACTATGTTTGACATGATCAAATACTGTCCTAATTACAAACCAGCAACCTAACATGTCATTCCATGCATGTTAACATCAAGTTGATCTGAGCGTCAGGTCGAATCAATTAAAATGGTATCCGAGAATACCTCATTTGAAGTGATATTTGAATTTGATTCAAATCAACTTCAAACCTAATACATGTTAGTTTTTATAGTATATCACCTTGCATTCTCATGCCATGCTCATGCATCATCTTGATTGCATATGCTTGATACTGATTGATGTCATTCCTTTCGGTAGGCTCCGCTCCCCCGGATTCCACCGAATATCCGTCTGACGGATATTGTCACTCCTCTGATCAACAAGGCAAGCAACCATTTTGATCATTCCCAAAAATCCCATGTTCTTGCTCCTGCACTTACTTATTGCATTAGGATCAAATGCTTCAAATGCTTTTGCCACGTTAGTTGAACCCACTTCCTTTGCATGATCTATCCTTGTCACAGTAAATAGCTGAACCTTGCAACCTAGCATACCTGGTAGTTGCTTGAGCCGTGATGTGCCTTATCCTGCTATGCATGCTATGCTTAGAGTTGTGTATGGTCTGTCATCTGGGAGATGAACAGAATTTTGAGAATGTGTTAGGTAAGCAAAGGTTGTGTGTTGAACCTGATTTGGTAAAGGTACCGGTGAAAGGCTGTGTAGGAGTACATGGCGGGTTGTTTCATTGGAACCGTCCTTAGGAACTGAGTTCCGTGTATGTAATCCAAGACTAGATAGTACCACACGTTGGGATACTTAATTGACCCTCTTGACTTATTAATCTCTTAGTGCTTGGTCCAGAAGTTGCAAGTAGTTTCTGGTGTTTATAGACATGCTGGAGGCCGTGCATAGCGCTGACCTGAGAGGTGGGCTGTGATGCGGTAGGCAGTGGCACGGTGTACCAAGTGGCACCCGGATGGTGCGCTTGGGAACCCTGCGCACATCGTTTGGGGCCGTGGCGGAAACCTCGGCCGGACTTCCGTGCGGGTTACCCTCAGATAGGCGATAAACCTGGACTAGGTACTAGTGTGGTTAACGGTCGTGGCCGACTCCCTCGCTAGGCTTACGCTTGAAGGTTGCCGAGGTGCATGATGTGCACATGGCCATAAGTGGCGAGAGCGTGTGTGACGAAGTACACCCCTGTAGGGTTATGATCTATTCGAATAGCCGCGTCCGCGGATATGGACTACTTGGAGACATATGTTGTTCATAGATAACTTCAATGGCTACTCATAAAATTGTCAAGATAAACGTGAGTGTCGTGGACGGCAATTCCGTATGGAGACGGAATGACTCCACGATGGTGTATTGATTGTGGTGTTAGTGGACTCGTGTGCGAGAAATCAAGTTGTCAAAATTACCTTAAAAATGCAAGTTGTCTAGCCACGAGTCAAATGCTGGCTTTCCGGATAAAACCCCACCATACCTTGTTGATACATTGCATGAGTAGTTAGTTATCCTAAAGTCTTGTTGAGTACCTCCGTACTCATGTTTGTTTAATAAATGTTGCAGAGGTTGCTAATGACTCTAACGGAGGGTTCTTCATAGACATCGACGACGACGAGTAGCTGGTGTCCCAGCTACGATCTGGCCCTAGGTTGGGTCTGTAGTATAGGCAGGCCATGTGCCTTCTAGTTGCACCTGTCTGTACTCAGACAGTTTTGAACTCTTTCGCTGGCTTGTAACTGAATGACTGCTATTATGGGTCGTGAGACCCTTACTGTGTAATATTATGTGTGGGGCTCTTCCGAGCCTCTTAAATAAAGCTTGTATGTTTATGGTTATGTTGTGATGCCATCGATGTATCTATACATATCAGTATGCCATGCGTACATGTGTCGTACTTGATATATATGGGGTTCGATTTCCTAGTCATGAATTTTAGTAGCACTCCTTACAGTAAAATTCCCCTTTGTGATCCAATGAGCCATGGTAGCTCGCTACTGCTCCGGACACATTGGTTGACCGGCATGTGTCCTTCTTAGCTGTTGTGTCTGTCCCCTTTGGGGAAATGTCACGCGATGTAATGGAGTCCTTGTAGCTTGCTACGACTCGTCTACACTCGCTGGTGACCGACGCCTGCTTTGTTGGGTCATGTATGCATGTCCTTGTGCGGTACTGCGACTTTGGTTTATGACTAGACTTGTCGATCCGGGTTCTTTGACATTGGAATGCAAGCGACACTATTGCATACATGAGTCAAAAGACGAAAACAGTCCCGGCTAAGGTAAGGCTGCAGCCGTGGAGTTAACCGTGCGTGAGACCGCAAAGGGATGCGATGTGTTACAGGCTGGATTCCTATGGCTTAGGATCGGGTTCCCGACAGTACTTGTCATCGTCTATGCAACAAGCTTTAGTTTGCTCATTTCAGAGTCCATACGTGAAAGTTATGGCGGTTTCGGTTTTGCTTGGGCTGAAGTGCTGCATTATATGGTAGTACCTCTCCCCCGAATGGTAGTACCTCTTAGGTGGTCCTTCCGCTCCCTTCTACCTTAACACTTCCGCTTATTTACACCTCTTTCGGTTGCGAGTGGTAGTACCTCTCAAGCGGTACTACCTCTCCCCGGAGTGGTACTACCTCTCAAGCAACACTACTTCTCAAGCGGTACTACCTCTCCCTGAGGGGTAGCACCTCTCTGGCAGAACTACCACTCATGTTTTTGTCTTGTTGGGCTTTTTTGACCGTGCTAAGTGGTAGTACCGCTTGAGCATGACTTGTGGGCATACCTGTTGGATTTAGAGGGGCCTATTTCAGGGGGGCCTTCTTCCCCAATGGTCCCTTGATACTTGTGATCTGCATTGGGTTTTCCATAAAGAGAAACGAGTAATTACAGCACAATCCGAGTGAGTATTTCCCTCACTTAAGAAACCAAGACTTGTCGAACCAATACGAATATCAATCCTCGACCGTCTTCAGCGGCTGGACAGACAAGATCAAAAAACTTGCAACCTACGCTCGCAAGAGGGTTATCAATCCCCTTGATCTCGTTATTTGCAAGCAAGTGAGGTGTTTAGATAACTATAGATAATTTTAAATTGAAAATAAAATAAAAGACAAATAAAGGCAGCAAGGTAAATATAACTTTTGTATATATATAAGTGAATAGACCCGGGGGCCATAGTGTTCCCTAATGGCATCTCTCATGAAAGCAACATAGAGTGGGTAAACAAATTACTATTGGACAATTGACAGAAAATTGGATAGTTATGCGATGTTCAAGGCAATGATCATGTGTGTATATGAATCACGTCTATAAGAAATTAGGGCCACCCATGCCTGCACCTACTACTATTGCTTCACTTCAAGAGTGCTTCTATGCTTGCCTCTCTACGTATTAAGTGCATGAGAAACAAAATAATTCTTGGACAATGATGACATGATCTAGACAAAGTAAACTCAATCAATATGAATAAACCCCATCGTTTTATCCTTAGTAACAACAACACAGAGATGTATCTTGTCCCCTTCAGTCATTGGGATATAGAAACCCATCAGGTTGAACCCACTACAACTCACCCTCTCACTGAAGAACTATCAATCTACCTGGCCAAAGAAATTCAATTGATCAGAGAGATTTATGAAGCTATGATGATCACGCAATTAAGAATCATAATAATCAGAGGTGACTCAAATACTTTTCATGAATAATCTGAACGTAAACCCACAATTCATTGGATCCCAACAAATGCACCATACAAAAGTTTTACATCACATGAATCAAAGTGAAGATGCGATGATGATTGTATTGAAGATCAAGAGAGAGAGATTGCCATCCAGATACTAACTATGGACCCGTAGGTTTGTGGTGAACTACTCACACATCATCAGAGGGCACCAAGGTTGATGAAAAGGCCCTCCATGATCGACCCCCAGCATAGTGCCGGAATGGAGCTCTAGATGGGATCATTGTGGAACAGAGATTTGCGGCGGTGTAAAAAGTGTTCCATGGATCTTTAGGGTTTCTGGAATATTTGGGAATTTATAAGCGAGATAACGAAGGTAGAGCCACCAGGGAGGGACAAGCCATCAGGGCGCGCCAACCCCCCTGGTCACGCCCTGTTGGCTTGCGCCTCCCTCGTGTGACCTCCATTATTCCCCCAAGGCTTCTAGGTTTTATTGTGGTCCAAAAAAACATAAAAAAAGTTTCGTCGCAATTGGACTTCGTTTGGTACTGTAAACATGAAAACTAAAAAACACGCAGAAAACAACAACTCGCACGAGGCACTGGGTCAATAGGTTAGTGCTCAAAAATAATATAAATTGGTAAATTATTACTCAAAAAGTATTCTAGAATGATAATATAATATCATGGAACAATAAAAAATTATAGATACGTTGGATAAATATCAACCATGCCCAAGCTTAATTCCTGCTCGTCCTCGAGTATGTAAATGATAAAAATAGAATTTTTGATGTGGCATGCTACCCAATATGTAATCTTTTTCATGCAGGCTCATTGAGAAACGATGAATTAACAAATTTCAACATAGTAATATTTGTAAGCACAAGTAACAAAATCATGAATCTCTCAAAGTATACTATCCTAAAAAAATGTTTACCCCCATTCATATCATCATATATATTAGCAAGGAATGGTCGCGTCTTCATCACATTAATACAAATGTCAAGCACCACGATATCAAAGTCACGCAATTGGATCATACTTTTTCAATGTGCATCAATTTTTTATTCTTCATGCAATACATGAGCGTGAACCATGGACATATCATAAAGGACCAAAATATGGTGGTAGATTCCAAAGGGTAAAGAAGTGAAGAAGATAGTCTCACATAAACTAGGTATGCTGACAAGCTATAGAGTTGCCCATCAGTAGATGTCAATGCAAGGATTAGGGATTGCCATGCAAATGATGCACTAGAGCTATAAGTGTATGAACGCTCAACTGAAGCTAAGTGGGATGTGCATCCAACTTGCGTGCTCATGAAGACCTCGGGAATTTGAGGAAGCCCATCATCAGAATATACAAGACAAATTATAATAATGAAAAAGTGATTCCCACTAGCATATGAAAATGACATAACATGAGACTCTCTATATGAAGAACAAGGTGCCACTTTAAGGCATAAGTGTGGTAAAGGATAGTAGCAAATTCCCTTCTCTCCTGTTCTCTCATTTTTATATTATGGTGGGCTCATTTATCCTCCCCCATTTTTATTTACTCATTGGGACAATGCTCTAATAATGATGATCATTTCACTTTTATTTACTTACAACTCAATGAAAACTCGATATGAAGAACTATGAAGCAATATGAATCAATATGAATGCCTCTGGGTGTGTACTAGGATGGGAAATGATCTAGTGTGCCATGTATCAGCACTATGATGAACGATGGCTTTGCCACAAATACCATGTCAACTCTATGTGATGATGCAAAGAAATATGATGATGAACGAACTAGTCATATGATGTAACGGTGTTTGCATGGCAATATATCTCGGAATGGCTATGGTAATGCCATAATAGGTAGGTATGGTGTATTTTTTAGGGAAGATAAAAGAAGGCTTATGTGTGATAGAGCGTGTCATGCCACGGGGTTTGGACGCACCGGCAAAGTTTGCACCGATCCTAGAGGTGAGAATGGGCAATGCAGTGTACCGAAGAAGCTTACAAAATATGAGGAGGTGAGATTCCGTATGTCCATGGTTTCACATTAGTCATGAAGAAATCATATACTTATTGCAAAGTTTTATTATGAATCAAATCACTACTCACATGCCCCGAGGGAGGGGGTTGGGAGGAGTCCACCATCGCGCGCCTCCGAACCAAGATAACACTAGGATTTTAACGAGGAATAGAAATGCTCACACACCCCACCATGCCTTTTTAATATTCATACAAACTATAAATTAACAACTCTTTATATCGATACTTCTACAAATCAACAATTATGCACTCACACCTTTTTCATATTACCACATCAATATCATTAATCCACAATTTCTCTTTCTCTCCTACATGATGGTTTTGATTATCACTCATTGAATAGCTATTATTTCTGGACTAGCCTTATGACCCACGTAAATTACTGTTACTATTCATTAACTCCCAAAAAAATATAAGTGAAGAATGAGAGTGCAAATATTTCTCTAAAATATATACGCCACCATGCTCAAAAAGATATAAGTGAAGTACTTGAGCAAGTCCTAAGCTCAAAAGATAATAATGAAGCACATAGAGTTTTTAAAAGTGCATTATATCGACTAGAGGGGGGGGGGGGTGAATAGGCGAGTTTTCTAAATTCTTCACCGAGTAAATTCCTTGTGAGGAATGTCCTCAACCACGAACTGAGTGCAGCGGAATAAGTATTCAGGCAAGTCTGCAAAACATCAATAGCATAGTCTTCAGAGTGAAATGAAACATTCGGCTTGCAAAAGTAGCATGTTGTGGATATGCAGGT
Source organism: Hordeum vulgare subsp. vulgare (assembly GCF_904849725.1). Classification (NCBI taxonomy): domain Eukaryota; kingdom Viridiplantae; phylum Streptophyta; class Magnoliopsida; order Poales; family Poaceae; genus Hordeum; species Hordeum vulgare. The sequence continues at coordinate 260,344,501 of NC_058519.1, read as the reverse complement.
GAAGAAAAAGTGAAGTGAAGAATTTGGGGTGATGAAATTGTGAAATTCTTCAGCCAAATTCTTCAAACAGTAATGATCAAAGTCATCAACATACAACTAAGGAAATCAAAGGGTTGAGGAATTAGAACTAGGTACTCGGTGAAGATAGTGGTTGATGACCCATTTGCAATTGGTGTCATAGTCGTATGTCTGGTTTGGAGCGGCTTGGTATTTAAACCAAAGGACACACAATCCCAAGACACATAGTCCATACCATATTCTCCTTAAGCTAAAGACACATAACCCTCGCCCAACACTCCTGGTAAGTCTTCAGGGCAGACTTCCTGTAACATCCCAAATCTTGGAATGTTAATATAGTTATTATATTGTTTGTTTGTATGCTTGAGTGATTGAAACTTGAGTGAAATTTGAAACTTTTCAAAAACTTTTGAATGAGAGGGAATAAAATGACTTTCCCCTTCTCCGGGAAAATCAAATTCATCCAATTAAAAGAAATGAGAGAAGATGACATGACTTCTTCAACTATAAAGAATTTGAACGGAGTTTTGCATTTGAATTCTTTCAAACATTTGCCCTTGCTTCTTTATTTTTCTTCCCCGAGAAATACCCTGACAAAATTCTTGCACCCAAGAAAGAGCGGAGGAAAATGAGCCTCCAAAATGTGAGGTATTTCTGAAATATTTTGAGCCAAGAAAAACCCAAGTTTTATGGAGAAATTAATTGCCAAAAAGAAAATAAAGCCTTAGGGATTTTTCTGAAAAAACATTTTTTAAAAAGTTTTTATTTTGGTTTCGGAAAAATGATAATCAATTAGGAAATATTTTTCTGACCGATTTGGTATATAATACCCCATATAAATCTTTTTATTTTGTTCCCTTTTATTATTTTCCCTTGCTGTTTAAAAAAAACAAATCGGGGGTGAGATTCCCCATCGCTGGGAGAGTCCCTGGCAAACCGCCACCAGCCCCCAGCGCACCCCCCACTTCTTTTTTTCTTTTTTTCTTTCCTTTCTTTCTTTCTTTCCTTTCCTCTTCTTCTTACTTCCGTCTTTTTTTCTCCCGTGCCTTTCCTTTCCAGCGCCACTACCCCCATCCATGGCGCACCTCCTCCCATCCCCTGAATCACGAGATCCTCCCCCGATCTCGCCTCCCCCTTCCTTCCCCCACGCCCCCACGGCCCCTATATAAGACGCCACCCAGCCCCCCTCGGCCCCTCCTCCCCATGCCGCCTCGCCCAACAACTGCCTCGCCGGAGAAGCTCTAGAGAAAAAAACGCCCCGCCACCCTGCGCCACCGCTCGCCTCCCCGCCCTAACCGACGCCACCACGAGATCCCCCTCGTTCCCCGCAACCCATTTTTGCCCCTAGCCCGAGCCCTCGTCGCCTCATCACCACCCTCGCCACCTCGCCGGAGTTGGAGCCGGCCAAAGCTACTAGAGCCATCCCCGCCCCCTGCCGCATCACCGAACCGCCCCTCCGCCGCCACCAATCGACGGAGGAGTTTCCCCGCAACATCCCCGTCACCACCGCCGCCGCCGGAGACCGCCGGAGGACCCTCACCGCCGACCGCACCTTCTCTGCCTCACCGGAGAAGAAGCACCAGCAACTCCCCAAAGTGAGCACCCCCACCCCCTGGTAGCCGTCGGATCTAAACGAACGCATCAGATTAGATATCACGTACCCCTTCGGTCTTTTAATTAAAAACCGAACGGTTTTCTTCACTTAATATTAGCCAGGGAGATTTTGTTTATGTTGCGGCCGTTCGTCAGTTAGTCACCGCAGCACACACACCCTGACCAATCAGAAGATGCCACGTGGACCCCCTGCTCACAAATCAGTTTTTTCTTTTTTCTGTTTTAATTCCAAAACAGAGAAAGTTCCAATCTTGTTTTAATCATAACTTTTGATCTACAGATCCAATGAGGTTGATTATTTCTCCAGTAGATCACAATTTTTCTGTACTTTTTAAAAACCTATAATTTGTCTATGTTTAAAATTTTCAAATTTGAATTAGATCAAATTTAGTTTAATCCTTGTTTTGCTTATTCCAGGAGTTTAAAAATAGCTTCTAATTTGATTATTTTTTCTACTGATCACTAGTGATCTTAGTTATCAGTGGTAAAAGTTTCAGAATTAGTTGAGTATTTTAGCTCATTGTTTCTTGTGAAACTATTTCTGTTTCACCTCTTTTAGGATTATGGCTATTTCCTTTTCTATAATTGTTTTTAAATTATTATTTTTTATATTTCAGAAAGATTATGTTTTGTTTGTGTTAGTTACCAGTAGGTTTGCAACAAGTTTTGATTTTGATTTTTATATGTTATCATGAAATCAATTCTAGTTCCCTAATAACTTGCAATTGGTTTCTCCAATATTTCAAATCCCGTTTGGAAATACTTTCAAAAAGTTTTGTGAAAAATACTCTATTTTATCTTAGTTAAAATTTATATCTTAGTTCCCTGTTATTATTTTCCGTTGGACAAAAACTATTTAGTGTTTGAGGTAGTAGAAGACTCCCTAGTCTTATTTGAAGTTTCCTTTGGATTCCTATTCGCTCGCTCTTTTGTTTTGATTGCTAGAATGATTGCTAGTATGAGTGCTTATGTGAATGATATGTTTGTTATATAAATTTCATCGGAGAGTGACGAGTAGTCTATCAAGTTATTTCTCGAGAAATTCTTCTTCGTCAACATCGCCAGGCAAGTCATTTGACCATATATCACCTATGTTTTATGCATCGTAGTTCTACCATCCTATGCCCAATTGCATGCTGAGTAGGTACTTGGAAATTATGGTTACATATTGTAGTATCATGTGGTATGCACCCAACAACCCCGTTACTTGGCCCGGGACGACAAATTTCATATTGCTATGCTTGAGTAGACGGGATTCTGGTTGAGAGTTTATCACGAGTGATGCGAGGATACTTTAATAACCAAGACAGGTTAAGTCAAGACTTTTCAAGAGCTCATGATGCAATGCAACTCTGGGTGAAGGACGGTTGATCGGCTCCTTGGAGAAACCAGTGGATGACTCGGGATGCTGGAGACGGCCATGACATCTTGTGGAAAGCTTCACCTAGGCTCAAAGAGACGGACGGATATTTTCAAGACCCAAGGCTTACCTGCACAGCCACATGTCATTATGGGCTCTGGCTTGGTTGGACAACGCGGCGATGCTGGACCGGCGGTGCTAGCAGATGTAGAAGAATGGTAGGATTTGATGGGCACCGACAGGGATTCAGAGGGACCCGTTAAAAGACCATGTTTTGATCATCCGGTCTTCAAACACCCTGAAGTGCGAGGACATACACGGAGGCGATCAAATCTTGTGGGGAACGTGTGCAAAACTCTGCAGAGTACTCAAACCTAATCGATTTGCCGTGTCCACGGTCATGGACAACTTGAGCCAAAGGAACTGAAGTTATCTTAAATTCTCAACACAAATAATAATATTGATGTGGGAATTATTGATAACATTGGTACGAGAATTGGTTGGTGGAACCATCTCGTTAATAACCAACAATGTAGTAACATTTTTCTTTTAGCCCTCTCTTGATGTAGGAGAAAACTTGCTTTTCGCTAAAAACTTATAGCCCCAACTGCCATATATGCATATAGTATAGATGATATTTTCCCCCCTCTCATATGTGACTTGCCGGCATATTCAATATGCCGACCTACATGGCTGCAACATCTTATGTTGCAGATATTTTTCTTCGACGAGTAAGAGTACGATTCAAGGTTACGGTCTACACTCAACTTGCCGTTGGTGTTTATTGGGACTCCACTCCCTTGACTGCTTCCGCTGAGATATTTAAGGTATATATCAGTTTTACGCTATTTACATGTGATTGCACTTTGATAAATACATTGATGTACTGTGTGTGCCAGCATACTGATCCAGGGATGGCACAGAAACACAGAGGCTTGACTCGTTTTGAGTCGGGTCGCTACAGAAATGGTATCATAGCACATGTTGACTGTAGGACATGACCCTAGAAACTGGAAACATCTTAGGATAGGATCTCTAAAAAAATCTTATTCTCGAGAACACCTTTCACTTCTCATCTCTTCTAATTTCATCAAACATTCTCTCCCACCTCAAATAGTTAGACAATGCCCTTTTCCCTTTGACCACTTGAAGGATCAACCGACTCCCACTTCAAAGTAAAGAGGATTTCATCATGCAGTTGAAGCTACACCAATTGAAGACTCTCAAGACCCGAAGAACTCGAAGACCCCGAAACGTTCCAATGTTTATTAGAAGTCCAAACCCCAATTATATACCCACGTTAGTTACGATGATTTGTGAGCCGTCATTGGTGTGTGTTTTCCGACGGCCACAAATAAAACCTGTTCGCAAAAAAAAATATTGTTTGTATTGTGTGTATCTCCCTCCCTCTCTTACCCGTCTCATCCCCAAAACCCCAACCCTACTAGATGGAGTATGAAGCTGGACTTGTAGTCTGTGGACGAATGACCCAGCTGGAGGCTGAAATATGGATTCAGAACATGGAGAACCACTTCGGGAGCAACTTGATCCCAAGGAAGTATGAAGTGAAACACGCTCTCCAGTAGTTTACCCAAAGTGCTGCTATCTGGTGGAAAATGCACCATGCCATACAAGGATTTAGTGGAGCAGAAACTTGGGACGAATTCAAGAACACTCTGTTAAGATCCCGACTTATTCAGAAGTGCTATGACAATCCGAAGGAGAAGACTTGTCCATGCAAGATCTGTGGAGAAATAGGACGCACCCAGGAAGAACACAAGGATGGATGCACTCATTTTGAAGAAAATCACCCGGCTGAGGAGTGCCCAAGTAGTCAGGTGACTTGTTTCCTTTGTGAAGGAACCACCACTACCCAGCTCAGTGTCACATTTACCACAAGGTGCAACAAGTTGTCAAGCAGCAGAAAAATGCAGTGAAGGAAACCCTCAAGAAGAAGATTCTAGAAGAACCTGTGATGATTGAAAATATAGAAGACCCTGATGAACAAGGTCTGACCAGATTTTTCTCCAATGCATGCTACTCATGTGGAGGAGAAGGACATTATTCACAGGATTGCACTAAGGGAAGCCAAGAGTATTTGGGAAACTTCCCGACGGAAAAAGTGGAGATTGATCCACTTGAAATAGAAGAACTGGCCAAAATAAAGGAGTCCGAAAAGAAGAAAAAGTACCCACGGAAGAGCCAAATCTGTGTAGATATAGACCTGAGTCATGTCAGATGTTACAAGTGTATGGAATTTGGCCACGACAAATACATGTGCTCAGGAAGGAAGTCGGAAACCCAAGGAGCAAAGGCAAACACTAAGACGCCTCGAGACTTGTCAGAACTCATTTGCTTTCGTTGCAAGGAAGCAGGACATTTTGCTAGCGATTGTCCACAAAGGAAGAAAGCTAAAAAGGAGTAGTTTAGTTTTGACCGCGACAATTAGTGTAATCTGAAGAACTCTTGTTTTTCATGAGATCATGGAGTGAAAATTTTTGTAACAGAAGTCCCTAATATTGTAATAACATCATGAATAAATGGAATTTATTGTCTCATGATTGCCTATGTTGAAACTGTATGCGTTGTTTCTCTACGAGCAAAGATCTCTGAACATTTATGAGGATAAGAGGAAATATGGTCTATGCAGGCATGAGTATAATTCAATTTTAGTGTGGTAGTAATCGGTAAACCCATAGGATCCACTGAGTAGGAATGTACCATGATTACCAAGGAGACACATACATTCCTCTGAGTACCTATTTACTGACACCTGCAGATGACAACTCTCTACGAGTCATTCCTCAAGGGCCCAGAAACGATCATGACCTTGACCAGTGATCATGATTACCCAAAAATCCTGAAGGACATGATGAAGCACATTCATCTTGAAGGAGATGCAGTCTACAAAGGCTACCCATTCATGGAAAGTGGAGTAGAACTTTGGTATGTGGAAGTACACCTCCATCCTGTGAAAGGAGTTTGTCCAAAGACTACGGGGCAATACTTTTTCATTTCACATGTACCACGAGCAACCTTCTTTGATGCTGTTCGTGAAGCTGCCATGGAAGCCATACGTCAGATTGGAGAAATACTTGAAGCAAGACTCCGTCATACCCAAGAATACCTGAGTGAAGTGCATGCGGAGATGATGGAGATGAAGGTAATGGCCACCATGATGAAGCAAAAGATGGATGATTTCAAGGAGCACATCGGAAAGTTTGAGTGGAACTAAAGTACCTCCAAGAGAGGCAGATGAATAAAGTTTGCACAAATGCTCGACCATACCGAACAATGTGGATGGCAGCATTGTAATAGAGTACTTTTGAATTGAAGTTTTTGAGAAGAAATTAAGGATGTAATAAGTGATTGATTATGAAATGAATATGATTTATGGAAGAAGCTATGATGGATCAGCAAATGTTTTCTTAGGAGCATACGAAAACCTGAGAGTTGTGAAGAAACGATAGATGTTTGTTCAGCTTGCAGAATCATTGGATTTATCCGAACTTCGTTCGTGGACAAGAGAAATTCTGCAATGCGTGTGAGGATGCCCAAGTGTTAGAATACGAGATTCACTAAGCCTTATACAAGGTAATGATTTTAGTGCGACATGGCTTGGCCACCATGATGACTTACTATTATCGTTCTCTTGCTATTCGGAATGGTAAATCTGAGAGACTTACCCATAGTGAGAGACGACGTTCTTTGAAGCTTTTATTTAAGCCTTAGAATGGTATGATGAAAGCCCCATGTACATGGCATTTGTTGTCACGCATAGGAAACTTTACGGTGAGGATGAAGACAAGACCCCTCTCTCTGCAGGATAACCACAAATGGTAGACCAAAATGAGAACCATCGATATGTTATTTAGAATTGGCCACGCGTTAAAGAAGACCCAGTAACGGAAGAAGCTTATATCCACAGAGGAACCCTCGATTTTGATGGAAATGTTATGAAAATAACGGGAGAGCATCACCAAAGGACTTAATATGAAGACTGTGCGATGTCAGTTGCCAAAACCGCAGAGGATTGTTAAAATCTTAAGGGAGCAGTATCTCTCATTTTAAGTGTGGTAGCATCCCACCTTGCCGGAAGTTGGATTTGCTAGAAGACCCCCAAACCCTACCCTTTCTTTCTAGCCTCTTCGAATCTCGAGGACGAGATTCATTCTATGTGTGGTAGGTTTGGAACATCCCAAATCTTGGAATGTTAATATAATTATTATATTGTTTGTTTGTATGCTTGAGTGATTGAAACTTGAGTGAAATTTGAAGCTTTTCAAAAACTTTTGAGTGAGAGGGAATAAAATGACTTTCCCCTTCTCTGGTAAAAGCAAATTCATCCAATTAAAAGCAATGAGAGAAGATGACATGACTTCTTCAACTATAAAGAATTTGAACGGAGTTTTGCATTTGAATTCTTTCAAACATTTGCCCTTGCTTCTTTATTTTTCTTCCCCGAGAAATACCCCGACAAAATTCTTGCACACAAGAAAGAGCGGAGGAAAATGACCCTCCAAAATGTGAGGCATTTCTGAAATATTTTGAGCCAAGAAAAACCCAAGTTTTATGGAGAAATTAATTGCCAAAAAGAAAATAAAGCCTTAGGGATTTTTCTGAAAAAAAAATTAAAAAGTTTTTATTTTGGTTTTGGAAAAATGATAATCAATTAGGAAATATTTTTCTGATCGATTTGGTATATAATACCCCATATAAATCTTTTTATTTTGTTCCCTTTTATTATTTTCCCTTCCTGTTTAAAAAAAACAAAAAAACAAAAACAAATCGGGGGCCAGATTCCCCATTGCTGGGAGAGTCCTTGGCAAACCGCCACCAGCCCGCCAGCGCACCCCCCACTTCTTTTTTCTTTTTTTCTTTCCTTTCTTTCTTTCCTTTCCTCTTGTTCTTCCTTCCTTCTTTCTTTCTCCCGTGCCTTTCCTTCCCAGCGCCACTGCCCCCATCCATGGCGCACCTCGTGCCATCCCCTAGATCACGGGATCTTCCCCCGATCTCGCCTCCCCCTTCCTTCCCCCACGCCCCCTCGGCCCCTATATAAGCCACCGCCCCAGCCCCCCTCCCCCGTTGGCCCCTCCTCCCCACGCCGCCTCGCCCAGCCACTGCCTCGCCGGAGAAGCTCCAGAGAAAAAACGCCCCGCCACCCTGCGCCACCGCTCGCCTCCCCACCCCAACCGACGCCACCACGAGATCCCCCTCGTTCCCCGCAACCCATTTTTGCCCCTAGCCCGAGCCCTCGTCGCCTCATCACCACCCTCTCCACCTCGCCGGAGTTGGAGCCGGGCAAAGCTACTGGAGACATCCCCGCCCCCTGCCGCATCACCGAACCGCCCCTCCGCCGCCACCAATCGACGGAGGAGTTTCCCCGCAACATCCCTGTCACCACCGCCACCGCCGGAGACCGCCGGAGGACCCTCACCGCCGACCGCACCTTCTTTGCCTCGCCGGAGAAGAAGCACCAGCAACTCCCCACGGTGAGCACCCCCCACCACCTGGTAGCCGTCGGATCTAAACGAACGCATTAGATTAGATATCACGTACCCCTTCGGTCTTTTAATTAAAAATCGAACGGTTTTCTTCACTTAATATTAGCCAGGGAGATTTTGTTTACGTTGCGGCCGTTCGTCCGTTAGTCACCGCAGCACACACACCCTGACCAATCAGAAGATGCCACGTGGACCCCCTGTTCACAAATCAGTTTTTTCTTTTTTCTGTTTTAATTCGAAAGCAAAGAAAGTTCCAATCTTGTTTTAATCATAAATTTTGATCTAGAGATCCAATGAGGTTGATTATTTTTCCAATTATTCACAACTTGTCTGTAGTTTTTAAAAAACATATAATTTGTCTATGTTTGAAATTTTAAAATTTGAATTAGATCAGATTCTTTTTGCTACTGATCGCTAGTGGTCTTAGTTATCAGTGGTAAAAATTTCAGAATTAGTTGAGTATTTTAGATCATTGTTTCTTGTGAAACAATTTCTGTTTCACCTCTTTTAGGATTATGGCTATTTCCTTTTCTATAATTGTTTTTAAATTATTTTCTTTTATATTTCAGAAAGATTATGTTTTGTTTCTGTTAGTTACCAGTAGGTTTGCAACAAGTTTTGATTTTGATTTTTATATGTTATCATGAAATCAATTCTAGTTCCCTAATAACTTGCAATTGGTTTCTCCACTGTTTCAAATCCGTTTGGAAATACTTTCAAAAAGTTTTGTGAAAAATACTCTATTTTATCTTAGTTAAAATTTATATCTTAGTTCCCTGTTATTATTTCCATTGGACAAAAACTATTTAGTGTTTGATGTAGTAGAAGACTCCCTAGTCTTATTGAAGTTTCCTTTGGATTCCTATTCGCTCTCTCTTTTGTTTTGATTGCTAGAATGATTGCTAGTATGCGTGCTTATGTGAATGATATGTTTGTTATATAGATTTCATCGGAGAGTGACGAGTAGTCTATCAAGTTATTTCTCGAGAAATTCTTCTTCGTCAACATCGCCAGGCAAGTCATTTGACCATGTATCACCTATGTTTTATGCATCGTAGTTCTACCATCCTATGCCCAATTGCATGCTGAGTAGGTACTTGGAAATTATGGTTACATATTGTAGTATCATGTGGTATGCACCCAACAACCCCGTTACTTGGCCCGGGACGACAAATTTCATATTGCTATGCTTGAGTAGACGGGATTCTGGTTGAGAGTTTATCACGAGTGATGCGAGGATACTTTAATAACCAAGACCGGTTAAGTCAAGACTTTTCAAGACCTCATGATGCAATGCAACTCTGGGTGAAGGACGGTTGATCGGCTCCCTGGAGAAACCAGTGGATGACGCGGGATGCTGGAGACGGCCATGACATCTTGCGGAAAGCTTCACCCAGACTCAAAGAGACGGACGGATATTTTCAAGACCCAAGGCTTACCTGCATAGCCACAAGTCATTATGGGCTCTGGCTTGGTTGGACAACGCGGCGACTCTGGACAGGCAGTTCTAGCAGATGTAGAAGAACGGTAGGATTGGATGGGCACCGACAGGGATTCAGAGGGACCCGTTGAAAGACCATGTTTTGATCATCCGGTATTCAAACACCCTGAAGTGCGAGGACATACACGGAGGCGATCAAATCTTGTGCGGAACGTGTGCAAAACTCTGCAGAGTACTCAAACCTAATCGATTAGCCGTGTCCACGGTCATGGACAACTTGAGCCAAAGGAACTGAAGTTATCTGAAATTCTCAACACAAATAATAATATTGATGTGGGAATTATTGATAACATGGGTACGAGAATTGGTTGGTGGAACCATCTCGTTAACAACCAACAATGTAGTAACATTTTGCTTTTAGCCCTCTCTTGATGTAGGAGAAAACTTGCTTTTCGCTAAAATCTTATAGCCCCACCTACCATATATGCATATAGTATAGATGACATTTTTCCCACTCTCATATGTGACTTGCCGGCATATTCAATATGCTGACCTACACGGCTGCAATGTCTTATGTTGCAGATATTTTTCTTCGACGAGTAAGAGTACGATTCAGGGTTACGGTCTACACTCAACTTGCCGTTGGTGTTTATTGGGACTCCACTCCCTTGACTGCTTCCGCTGAGATATTTAAGGTATATATCAGTTTTACGCTATTTACATGTGATTGCACTTTGATAAATACATTGATGTACTGTGTGTGCCAGCATACTGATCCAGGGATGGCACAGAAACACAGAGGCTTGACTCGTTTCGAGTCAGGTCGCTACACTTCCAAACCCTCAAAAACTCGGTTACCTTGCGATCCACAATTCACTGTTGGATGCTCTAGACCATGATGCCTAACCTTCTCGTGGATGCACAGTCCTGAAAGGTAACAAGCGTCGGTTGCACACACGAACAGTCTGTTCAGTGATGCTCAATCACTTCGGGGTTTTGGGGTTTTTGTTTGGGTGTTTCGGGTTTTTCTTCACTAATGAATATCTCTCAAAGTCTTTGAGGAATGGGTTGCTCTCAAAGGACAAGTGTCAGTTTCTCTCATGGAGCATCCAACCAACTAGTGGTTATGGGCGGCGGCTATTTATATCCGGGGAGCAATCCCAACATGAATTGACATAAATGCCCGAATGATATGACAGTTATGTGGATAAGGTTAGGGATAGCTCACGCACGACGCAACAATGGTCGGAATGTTTCAACTGTGAAAGTCCTTATGTTACTCATGTTACTCACTGGTAGGTAATTCACACTAACGGAAATCCTAACTCCTCACATAGAGAAAATTCCTCAGAGACAAGAAGATCTTCATCTCTGTTAGTGAAGAATTTGACTAAACTGTTGAAGAGTTCCAAAGGCTTCACTTGAAGGGTTTGTATGTGTAGGCTTAGAGATGATCATCACTTGGAAACTTTTTCTTAGTTTTACCTCGACCCCCTTTAACATTACGGTGGTCCTATGATATAGAATGCACAAAATGAAACTACGAAAACAAAAGTCTTCATGCTTCAAAGTCCTCGCATCAAGTTGTTCACAGACGCACCAATTTTCACACTTTCAAAGTCTTCAAGGAAATACCAAAGTCTTCACCTGAAGACATACATTTTTAGGGGTCGATATCCTTCGAATAACTCAAACTCTTCAGCGACTTATAGATCATGTGTACACTCACAAACACATTTGTCTCTTAACCTATAAGTCTTCAACACACCAAAATCACTAAGAGGCACTAGATGCACTTACAATTTCCCCCTTTTTGGCGATTGATGACAAATAGGTTAATTTTTCAATGATATAATAATATGAAGTGTAAGTTCAAAGTTTGAGGAATATGAATGCAAAATATAGAGAAACACCCCTGAAGATGTGCATCTTTGAGGAATTTGCTTTGAACTTCAATTGCACATTGAGGATTTATACTATGGAGAGCTCCCCCTATATCTTGTAATCCAAGCAAGTATTTGACATATATCATAAGGAAATTGAAATGCATGATGGAAAGTGGAGTCTGGCGAATTTCAGCATGCATGCATTATTCAACATGAGGAATAAGCATGCACGGAAAAATGGTTCAAAATTGTCAGACCACCACCGGGCATAAGTTTACAACTCATACAACCAAACACTTTCAAAAGCCCATAAGGTAGACCCGCTTGAAGCCTAACTCAGATTTCTCCCTCTTTGTCATCAACTGATGAAAAGGGACAAATTGAGGACTAACACCCCTAAAGAACATCAACTTGCTGGTGGAGGAGGAGCACTAGCGTTGTTGGGGTCGTTCGTCGTAGCTGTGTTGTCAAGATCTTCAACTTCATCAGTTGTGAGCTTTGAAGAATATGAGCTGGCCACCAAGTGAGGAATTGGAATTTTCTTGAACTTCCTCTTGGGCAGCTAGGACCAATCACTAGAACTCCATTTCATTGAGTTTCTCAAAGGTCTTGAGGTGAGAGAGAATGGCGCATGTGAGGTCGAAGATCTCATGAAGATAATAATGATGTTTCTTTACAGCATTTTGTGTTGCAATGAGATCATGCACAATGGCACCAAACTGACGCTTTACCCACTTGTGGGTGTGATCAACCTTTTGATGAAGACTAAGCAAGAGGTCATGGTCAATCATCAGATGCGGTGCAGATTCGCGAGTGGCTTTACCTCTTGCAGCTGAGTCTTGAGATGCAGTGTCATCATCAGTGGGGTAGGACACAACTTTGTGAAATTGGCCATCAAGGGGCCGAGATCCTTCATCAATCACAAATTTGCCTTTGTCCTCAATCAGCTCGAAGGATTTCTTGACGACTTCAAGTGGAGGCAAGTAGCTGAGGTGATTCTGAAAATCTGCCTTCTAAGGAATTGAAGATCTAGCCCTCATGAATTTCATAATCCATGATGCATAAGGCTTCAGATCAAAAGGTAACAGAGTATTATTGGCCAAAGTCCTAATGAAGAAATTGTGAAAATTTATTGGAAACCCATGGATGGTATTGAATAGAAAATTCTTCATGATTCCCACAACATCTTCTTCTTTAGAGTTATGGCCCTTGATTGGACTGATGGTTTTGGTAAAAATGCGATAAACTGTCCTTGGAACGTAGAGAAATTCCTTGACGAGGAATGTGGTTCTTAGCAGGAGGCTTCATCAACACTTGCATCATGTGATTGGGCAGTTCAATTTCTTCATAGATGCATCTCGCTCCTTCTGAGGGAATTGGAACTGGGACTGCACGAAGTAATTCCGTCGCAGGAGATTTGTAATGGGTGTTTTCAGTTATCCAGTCCAAATCCCAAGTGTTGACATTTGATACTTCACCTGAGATGTGCAAGGTAGCATGGAATTGGAGGATGATTTCCTCATTAAAGTCACAGATGTCCATGCAGAATGGCAGTAGTCCAACATCAAAAAGAACGTGAAGGACTTGAGCAAAGCAAGGAGTGTTCTCCATATCTGCATGAGGAATTTGCCGATGCTGAAATGCTTTGTTCTTGTTGAAGAGTACATCACCATAGTAGTGCAGCTGAGTAGTGGTCCAGAGTCTGTTGCGCCTTATGTTTGGAGATTCAAATAGATTTGTGCAGATGAAATAGTGATGTTCATCGAAGAATCTCGCCTTGTCAAATTTTGGCCTTTTTGTTGGTGTAAGGCTAAAGAGTCTTGGGTTGAAGACTTGGCTTGAAATGGCCCACAAGTCTTTGAAGATCTTCAGTCTGAGGAATATTCGCCATGGCCACTTCAAACCGAGAATTATCAACTTGAGGTTCAGAGGCAGTGTCTTCACTCTGAGGAACATGCTCTTTAGCCACACTTTTCTCAGTGTGAGGAATATGCTGCATAGATTCATCAATTTCTCGTGCAACAGTATCCTTAGTGGTTGTTTGATTGTTAGTGTCTTCACATAATGCAACTAATTCAGTCTTCGGGGTGGACTTCATCAGAGTGTTCTTGTCTTCAGACCCTGTATGAATTACTTCATTGGTTGCAGGGGATTGAGGAACTTGAGGAAGTGGAGTTGTCAATGGTGAGTTGGGATGAGCCTCTTCCCAGTACTCGTCACTAATCACTGGTGTTGTGCTGCTAATGTCCACTTATTTATCTTTTTCTTCATCTCCCGCAAATGTCTTCTTCTCTGGCTATGGAGATGAGGCTTGAGGAATTGAAGGATTTGTTCTGCTTCAATTTCGTCATCAAGTGGTTCCATGGAGGCAAGAGATTGAGTATCTTCCATTTCTTCATCCCCTTCTGGGATGATGTATTTGACACCAAATGACACCAAAATGTAAGACGGTGTCGTGCTAATAGGGATGGCGTCAATTGGTGTTGTTGAGGAACTTGTCAAAGTCCTCAAGCGTTTTGCTTCTCAGGACTCTGAGCTCGTTGAAGCCTTTCTCTTCTTTGCTGCTTCCTTTTCATCAGCCTTTGTTTTCTTCACTTCTGATGCAGAAGGAAGCTTCACTTTCTTCACTTGTGAAGATTTTTGTGTCAGAGCAGAATCTTTAGGCACGGCTGATGTAGTCGTCCTCATAGTAACAGTTTCTTCAAGTGCATCCATTTCTTCAGCTCCCCTCATAGGTTCGCCAGTTGCATGAATTTCTTCATCCCTGTCAGAGTCGTGAGGTAGTTCAACAATGTAGCTAGCCTGAATAATTGGATGTTGCACTGAGGCTGCAACCTGTTTGTTGTGATCATTGATGACTTTGTATGCAATATTGACGAATGTGACTTTTGCGCCCTTCGAGTCTGCATGAAAGCGACAATATTCTTCACTTAGGTTTTTGATCTTAGTTTGAGTGGTAAGGAGCTCATCAGGGGTTATAATTAGAATGTTTTTCTTGAGAAATCTCTCTTTCCGAGCCTGTGCTTTTCTGGCTTGTTTGGCCTTTTGAACCTTCCATTTTTCTCATTGATGAAGCCAGTCAGCATATGACTTGGTCCAGGTGGAAGCTTCAAGTCGTCAATAAGTGTTTGAGGATTTTGATACGAGCGATCTATGAATCCCAGTATCACCTTTGGATCCATCATGAGGGGAATGGTAGTGCCTTTGGCCTGTGGGACCCTTTCTTGCTTCTTTCAGATGATAACAACAAGTACTTCATTATCAAATTCTTCGTCTTCTTCTCATCCAAAAGGAAGACTAAGGACTTTTCTAGGGCTGAGCCTTTTTCCTCGCCCAACTGTCATCTTGTTCTTCATGTTTGCACTTGAAGAAGGTGTTGAGCCAGAAGCAGAGAGCCTTGAGGGAATTGAAGTCCCCATTGGATTCTGACATGTAGTCAGCTTCATTGGCGGTGAGGACTGTGTGGCAGCAGCTAAGGACTTTGCTGCCACCTTAGGAGCTAACTGAATTTGCCGCGAGGGATTTGCAGCTGAGGACTTGGGCTTGGCAACTGACTTCTTCAACAGAGCTCACTTTGGAGCAGTTTCAGTACCATAAGCCTCGGCAGCAGAGGAGGAGGCAGCAGCAACTTCAGCAGTAGATTCCTCATTAAATCTATTCACGACCTATTTTGCAATGTTGTGCAGTTTGTCATGTTGCTTTGCCCATTCTTCAGGATAGTCCTCAATAGTGGCAAGGTTTGTGGGATCCTCAACTTGTTGGTTTCCCAGAGGAAGCCTTTTGCATGGAGGCTTTAGGGCGAATTTCTTCATGTATTTAGGAATCACATACCTGTACTCCTTCCATTCTTTGGCCCATCCCCTCTCAATTTCCTGCAAGCATGTTTTCCGCTTTTCCTTTGTTTCTTTTCCATAAAATGCTTCATGAGGGGTGCAATATTCATCATAGACGCCGTGAGGTATCTCAAAAGCAGTGTTGGTATCAGCCTTCTTTCCACTCTTCCGTTTCTTCTCATCAGCCATTTTCTTCACTTGAGGACTATGAACTTTTGGGGAATCTGATGAGGTATACAATTTTTCTTCAAGAAATGCTCCAAATGAGTTAAGTTCATGAGAACCTAGTGATTCTTCAAAATACATTTTGTACGTGTGAACATAGTATAGGTGCGAATAATTTGAAGAGGTCATATGCGTTCTCAAAAGATTTTCAAAATGACTCAAGTTGAGGAAATTTACCAATACTGTTTTTGATGGATTTTGCTACGTGTTCTTGTCTTGGGTTCCATAGTTGCGCCAATCCGAGAAATTACACAATTGAGGAATCTCTTGAAGAATTGAGTAACTTAGTGAATTTTTTCAAGTGTTCTAGACATAGAAGTGTTCATGTGATGAATTTGCTCAGTAATAACACTTTTTGAATATTTGATGGAGCCACGAAGATATACAAGGGTAGTAAAATTAGATTTTAGTTACCCTGGTTGAAGAACACAAAGAACACGACAAACTGTAGATAGTGAAACAAAAGCTCGTTTGTTCAGATCTTCAATGCCCTAACTCAGCGGCTGAAGACAGCTACGGTGGTGGCAGAGGTAGGAGATCCGCGACCGGTGTGAGTACGGTGATGACGAGGCCAAGGTAGTGAAACTCTTCCTCACCGGGAACGATGATTTACAATGGCAGCACTAGGTCTGGCTTCAAGCAGTGAGAAGTTGAAATGAGAAGAAGAAGTGACTTAGGGCAGAGTGGGGTATTTATAGCCCAGGTGAAAACGGTCCGGCCCAAATTTTTTGGACCAAATTGGCCGTGGCCCTTCCTCTCCACTTGACACATGGCACTCACATAATAAGCGATGGAGATAGTGGAGATTGTGCAGATCGTGCTTACCTAATCGTGGGTAGTGGGTGCGGTTTGAGCGGTAACGGGTGAATTTTTTTGAAATAAATTTTGAGGTATTTGTTCACAAATTGTTAAGCTGACAAGGATTCATTGAAGACTTTGAACGAGTTTCAAATAGAACACATATGAAGAATTTGGGAACATACTAGGTTGAGCTTAGCACAGTGGGGGAACGGGCCCGTCACATTCATTTAGAGGAAAAACGAAACATGAACACTTAGGAATAAGTGAATGCTGTTGAGGACTTTGAAAGCTCACAAATAAGTATATAGTCAATGAAGAACACATTTTTAAAAGTTTGAATAATTTGAACTTTTGAGGAATTTGAAAAAACTATTTTTTTTAAAGATTTGAAGAATTTACAAAAATCTCAACTTTGTAGAATTTCAAATTGGGTTGGTGGCGTGACCCACCGTATAAGAATGATGATCTCACGCACCGCGTACAATTGTTGTAGGGTCTTGAGAATCAAATTCTTCATTAATTTCTTCACACTAAGAGTGTTATTCTTCATTGGTTGAAGAAAAACGTTACTTCATGTGTTCACATCGAAGTCATCAATTTTGCATAAGTGTTAGAATGTATGTCCTTTCACAGAACATTCAAATGTTTTAAGATACTTAGCTCACACTGCAACTTGCAATGTCTCTTTTCATCCAAGGACTTAGTGAAGATATCTACTAGTTGTCCTTCAGTTTTCATGCGGTCGATGATGATGTTGGCCTTGAGTACATGCTCACGAAGAAAATGATGATGACTCTGGATGTTCTTGGTCTTCGAGTGTTGTACTGGGTTGTATGGAATCTTGATTGTACCGCCATTGTTGTAGTAGAGTGGCACATTCTTTATGTTGATGTCGTAGTCCTTGAGGATTTGCTTCATCCACAATAGTTGAGCATAACACAAACCAACAAAAATATACTCAGCTTCAGAAGTGGAAAGTGACACACAATTCTGCTTCTTTGAGGACCAACAGACTAAGGATCGTCCGAGGAAATGGCAGGTGCATGATGTTGAGTTGCGATCCACGTGGTCACTAGCATAGTCAGAGCCAGAATATCCAACGAGATGAATATTTGAGCCCTTGGGGTACCATAATCCAAGCTTTGGTGTGTGAGATAAATGTCGAAGAATATGCTTCACGGCCTTATGGTGTGATTCCTTCGGTGTTGCTTTGAAATGGGCACACATGCAAACACAAAGCATAATACCAAGCCAGGATGCATATAGGTACAATAAGGAGCCAATCATAGAGCGATTTACGTGTTGATCAAAATCTTTACCATTTTTGTCAGTGCAGAGGTGTCCGTTGGTAGGCATGGAAATTTTGACACCTTTGCATTCATTGATGCCGAATTTGTTCAGGACATCCTTGAGCTATTTCTCTTGAGAAACGAAGATGTCGCTGCGTTGTTGACGAATTTGAAGCCCTAGGAAGAATTTCAGCTCCCCCATCATGGACATTTGATATTCTTCACCGACCATGTAGGCAAATTCGTCACTGTAACGTTTGTTAGTACAACTAAAGATGATATCGTCCACATATACTTGGCACACAAATAGTTCATTATCACAGGATTTTGTGAAAAGAGTTGGGTCGAGTGAACTGGGTTAGAAGCCTTTCTTCACCAGGAATTCCCTCAATGTGTCATACCACGACCGAGGAGCTTGCTTGAGGCCATTGAGAGCCTTGTTGAGTATGAAGACTTTGTAAGGTATGATATCTTCAGTAACCTTAAGCTTGATAGCTTCCTCGGGAGGCAATTTATATGGCACAGGAGACAGGTGCTCTCTTTGCGAGCCATTAGCTTCGTCGAACCACACATCTACAGTTTTAATAACCTTATTATGGTAGTTGTTGAAGACCCTGTAGGTGTGTGATTCCTTTCCGTAACCAAGCATAAAACTATCATGTGCTTTTAGTGCAAATTTGAGCTCTGGTGAGAATCTCTAATCTAGCATCTTGCACCAAAGACTTTGAAATAACTTACATTTGGTTTCCTGTCAATGAGGAGTTCCTATGACGTCTACTTGAGGAATTTGTGAACATATACCCTATTGATGATGTGGTAGGCAATGTTGATTGACTCAGGCCACAAGCGACGAGGAGTGTGATATTCTGCAAGCATAGTCCACGCCACCTCAACTAGAGTCATGTTCTTGCACTCCACGACGCCATTCTCTCGAGGAGTATAAGGGGCAGACAACTCATGAGTAATACCAAGTTCATCAAGATAGTCATGAAGACCAGTTTTCTTCTACTCTGTACCATTGTCACTCCTGATGTACTTGACGCCAAAGTTCGCCGAGGCCCTTCAGGAAAATTGTTTGAAAGCTTCATGCAGTTCAGTTTTGTAAAACATAATTTGCACCCAAGTATAACGAGAATAGTCATCAACGATGACAAAGCCATATAGTGATGCTGCATTGGTTAGAGTAGAATAATGAGTAGGTCCAAAGAGGTCCTTGTGAAGCAATTTAGAAGGACGAGTGGTGGTCATGATAGTCTTTGACGGGTGCTTGTATCTGGTCATCTTTCATGACTTACAAGCCCCGCAGAGACGATCCTTGAGTAATTTGACACTTTCTTTCCCAGTGTGTGTAGATTCCTCATGCCTGCATGACCAAGTCGTCGATGCCATAACCAGCACTCTGAGGTTTTTGCAAGTAGACACGTGGCCGTCTATAGACCTGTAGAGAAATAAAAATTGTACAAGTCCCCTCTCCTAAAGCCTTCAAAGACTTTGGATTTGTTAGCTTCCATGATAACTACACATCAATATTTTCCAAAGATAACAATCATATCAATATCATGAAGCATTGACAATGACATGAGGTTAAACCCAAGGGATTCGACAAGCATGACTTTGTCCATGTGCTTGTCCTTAGAAATAGCCACCTTACGAGTCCCAATACCTTGCTTTTACCTTTGTTTGCATGGGTGATATGCTTGAGTGGTGATGGAGTCAGTGTGATATTCATCAGTAAACTCTTGTCATTAGTCATGTGATTTGTACACCCACTATCAAGAACACACTCTGTGGTTTTGGGTTTGTAATAGTGCAGATGAATTAGTACTGCTTACCATCTCATATGCTTCAGAGTGAAGAATATGATATAAAATTCGTCACACTTGAATTCCATCATATAGAAAGTAGAATTAATACATAATGAGGACATGTGAAACGATAAACATTTCATTAGGATTAGTTTCTATCCTAACAAGCAATTCCTCACGTCTCCAGCAAATTCTTCGGATGATGATATTCATTTGCAAACCTGACCTGCGGAAGTGATTAGTTCAATTTCTTCACCACCCACATCTGAAGGGATGGCAAAGCGTTCATCATCCTGCGAGCACCATAAGAGAATAGAGGCATTTAAGCTAATGCACTTTGTTTGACAAGAGGGGGGTTAGAGTACCCAAATGAATATGCAGAGAAGTTCTTCGAGGACTTATGAATATAGTGATTTGAGGAATAGTGCAGATATTCATGTCCATTGTAGTTTCCGTGCATATCAGAAGCATTAGTGCGAGTACGAGCAGAGTTTTGACCATATGAGGAGTTTGATCCTCGTGAAGACTTTGGTCCACTTGAGAACTTTTGTCTGGGGTTCCTGTTCTTCACTGGTGGTGTCATGGGGACATTCACGTGAAGACTTTCCAACTTGCTTTTGGGAACACAGATTTTCCTCAAGGGCGGTCCATTCCCATAGTTAGTTCCAACATATCTAGCAAATACTTCACCATTCTGATTTTTGAACAGTTTATAGTTTGATTCAAGTGACTCATTAGAGTAATATGAAGTTTCACATGCAAAGCCTGATAGAGTAGATGGATCGACAACAGGTCCTTATGTAGAAATCCATGAGGTTTTGGGATACTGCTCATGTTTCTAGTATGACCCATTAACGTTCAATTTCCTCTCAAATGCAATACCCTCTTTCCTACGGTTTCTGTTCAGAATCTGCTTTTTGATCACATCGCATAGGGTTCGATGCCCTTTGAGGCTTTTGTAAATGCCCGTCACATACAATTCCCTCAACCCTGTATTTTCGTTAGTGACATTTGTGGTTTCCTCAAGTGAGGACTTTGTAACCACAAATACAATTGAAGAATTTGTAGCCATAGAAGCATTTGAAGTTTTAGGTGAAGAATTAGCAGATTCGCACTCGATGCATTTCAAGCAAGGTGGAATGAATTCTTCCCGAGCTTTACTGATCTGTCGAGCAAGCAAAGAATCATTTTCAATGCAAAGATCATCATGAGACGCCCTTAATTTCTCAAGATCCGGCTTTCTTTGAATAAATTCATAAGAAAGCTTCTCATGATCGGCCAAGAGGGTGACATAACGATCCTGAAGACTACCAAACCTAGACTGAAGATTGTTGACACCCGATTTTAGCATGATGCAAAATACAGTAGATATGGACTCAAACAAGAAGGTTTTTTATACGAGAAAGTTCATATTGCCGAATGAAACAACCTTGATGTTTAGGCCATCGCCATTCAACATCATTTCGAGGGCCAAATTACACTTGGAATGTCATGATTGAATGTTCTGAG
The DNA here is from genome assembly GCF_904849725.1 of Hordeum vulgare subsp. vulgare. NCBI lineage: Eukaryota > Viridiplantae > Streptophyta > Magnoliopsida > Poales > Poaceae > Hordeum > Hordeum vulgare. The sequence continues at coordinate 260,323,216 of NC_058519.1, read as the reverse complement.
TGACTTGTTGGTCGATTACGCTTAGAAGACAACCTCGGATGAAGGAATGCTCTACATGGATTATCTTCGTCTCGTCGAATCGGTCGATTTTGATACATGAATTGTCTAAATCCGAGGGCGTATGCAGCCTGCAGAGGCGAAACGAGTTCATGCTGTATTTTCATTCGGGAAATCCGAGTGAAAAGCTTATCATCCGAGTGAAAATATAGCTATCCGAGTGAAGGCTTGATGACCGAGTGAAAAGGTTTCCAAATGCTAGTGGAGCTTCAATCAAGGAGTCCACATCATGGCCCCAAATCCGAGTGAATCAACCAGAAGGTAAAGATTGGCTTGTATGGTCATCTAGATGGCCTCGGATGGAAAAGTTTTCAACGTGAAAGTTGTTTGTAACGTCAATATGGTCAACTTTGCTTTTAAGGCCATTATCATATGAGGTAGTACACGGCCTGCAGGAACGCTACAACACCGTACGGTCCAGTCCGCTATAAGACCGAGGCAGATTCAAAGTTAAAGATGACCTTGTGAAATATTCGAGATGGCTTTATTTGGGACAGTGATAAACATACGGATTGTTGGCCCCATTGAGACACACAAAATTGGTGTTTGGACCGTCTCCATCAAAGGTCATATGCAGATTCCATGGCCCACGCAAGGAGCAAGACAGAAGATTGGGCCAGATTTTGGCTGAATCCGAATTATACTAGAATTAGGACTTTAGGACGTGATGTGCTGTAATTTTCTTGTAAGGGAAGCCTAGATGAGTCCTTTGCTTGTACTCGAAGTCCAGTCGCCTCTTATATATATTGGAGGTGACGGCCGATTGAAAGAACACACAATCAAAACATTAATATACTACTTTTTCATCTACGTTCTATCTCTCCATCGTATTTTATCTCTCATTCTTTGTTGTTCCTTAAGTTTGAGAGCTATGAATCCCGAGGCTTTAGGGGCGTGCGAATCGACCTAGGGAAGCCCATAGCCTCCGCACTCCCTGACGGAGTCCCTCCCGATTGTGTGGGGTCTCGGGTCCTCAAAAGCATCTGCTGACTATCTTGCGTATCGCGCTGTCGGTCGGGTCTCCTTCGACGTGAGTTGCGGTGCATCACCCCCAATGTTGAGGGTACACATGACTTGTTCGTGTGTCAACACACTTTTGGCGACTCCGCTGGGGACGAAAGATCAACCATTATCATCAACCATCATGCCTGATCTGCCCAACCCATCTGAGGTAAACGCCGATAATAATCATTAAGCCCAAGCTTGATGAGCCATCGGCCAATCATCGTCAAGCCTATGAGGAGTACAAGAAGGCACGCGAGTAGAAAAAGTTGCAGGAGTTCCTTGCAAACTTCAAGAAGGATCACCAAGGCAATATCACTCCAATTGGAGAAATCAAGTCGCCTCCTGTTCAAGCCGAGAAGGTTAAACCCCTTGTGAGTACTACCTTTTCTCCTGAGCAACGGACTGAGATTGAGAGTCATTTTGCCGATGGTAACAATCTGGTCTATCAATCTTTTTTGGAAAATACTGCTGCTCAGAAAAATATGCCTCAGTCATCTCCTCATAATGTTGGTATGGCGAGTAGTGAAGAAAACCCTAATCTGTCTTTACCTATTGCATCGGCACCTATCATGCCGATGAATTATTATCCTGCTCAAACAAACCAAATTGTGGCTGCACCCACTAGTCCTATCATGAGCATACCAAGTTCGGTGGCAACACCGGGACAAGCGATATCTATAGGTCCATATGTTGCTAGGCGATTGTCGAACTATGGTTCGACATATATACCACAGTTCCTAACTGCCGCTAGTTATCCTACTCCTCCTATGCCACTGCAGCAAACTTCATCATCCACTAAGGACGATGCTCTAGCTAATTTCAGAGAGGAGATGACTAAAATGCTTCAACAAAACTTTGGTGTTGAATTACCTAGGAGTCGGATTTATCAAAAACCGTATCCTGAGTACTTCGATGCAATAGAGTGCCCTCCTAGATATAAAATCCCAGATTTTGTTAAATTTAATGGAGAAGGCACGAAAACCACATGGGAGCATGTTAGTCAATACTTAGCCGAGTTAGGTGAAGCAGGTTCACTGAATGAGTTGAAAGTGCGTTTGTTTCCTTTGTCCTTGACTGGTACTGCATTTTCACGGGTTTCTTCCTTACCACATGGCTCTATCCATGTGTGGTCGTAGCTAGAGCAGAAATTTCATGATCATTTTTATAGTGGCGACAATGAACTTAAGTTATCGCATATTACTTCGGTTAAACAGAAGCTTGATGAATCGGTCTCCAATTACGTCAAGAGATTTAGAGATACAAAAAACCGATGTTATAGTTTGGTGATAACCGAGAGACACTTACCAGATCTTGTGCTTAACGGTTTGAAAACTCACATAAGAGAAAAGCTAGAAGGCTATGAATTTTTAAGTATCAACCAAGTATTGCAAAGGGCTTTGGCTCAAGAAAGCCGAAGTAAAGATCTTAAAGAAGTGCATATATATAAAACTGATCGTCCAAAGGTAAATATGGTTGAATATGATAGTGACCACTCGGACGATGAGGGTGACATCTATGCTACTGAATTTGTTTGTCCATCGAAGACCAAACCATTTACTTGCAATGATCTGAAACCGATTCATAAGAATCGTGATGAAGAGATGAAGTTCACCTTTAACATTGCTAAGTGTGAAAAATATTTGATGCTTTGCTACAAGCTAAGATTATCGAATATCTCATACTTCACCGCCGTTTGAAGAGTTGAAACGGCGTGCTTATTGAAAGTATCATAATTCTTTTTCTCATGCTACTAATGATTGCAATGTTTGTCAACGACATAAACAATCGGCCATTAACGACGGACGATTGAACTTTTCTGAGATACAAGTTGATAAACAGCCTTTTCCTATGAACACCATAGATTTGGAGGGGAAGAAACTACTCATTCGGCCGGAGGTAGCCGAATCTGCTAATAAGTCCAATGTTGTCATAGGGGAGCCTAGGAAAAGCAAGGAGGGCGACAAGGTGTTGGGGAGACAAGTTATACTTGACCAACAACCCGGTGGCAAGGAGATAATTAAGATCACTGTCAGTAATCCTACACTTGGGGGCAACCACAAATACAAGGGAACACTCATGTCAAGTTTTTTAAGCCCAAGAGCCCAGAACTTGGCAGGCGGAAGATGAATGAAGGAAAGATACATTGTAAGTGGATCAAGCCAACTTTTGACATGTTACTGTCCAAGTATGCCAATCAATCGGCCTGTTCTAGCTCTAATCGGTCATCGTACCTGAAGCGACCAAAGTCACCATCAGCTGATATGTTCTATCGGTATGCAAAACCGACTGGATTGAGGGTACCGTTTCTACAAGGACAATGACGGCCTGTTTGGGATCGACTTGGATGCTCATGTGAAACCCGAATGAATATTGGTGTCCATCGCTCAGTTGGTCAAAATATGCCACCGAGTGGAAATTATCCGAGTGTAAAAATGCACCCAGATGAAAGTTATCTGAATGAAAGAATATGGCCGAGTGAATTCTACTCAGTTGAACGTCTGAGTGGATTTCATCCGAGTAAAAGGGTGCGCCCGAGTGAAAATTTTGTAGGCCAGAATAGTCAACAAGAGTGGCGTGTCAAGCTGCCAAGTGCTGTAGCAGTGGAGTCAAGAAAAGGCATGGAAAAAGTCAATACCGACTCACTCATCTTGGGAGACAAAACATTCACCATACAACAGCCGACTATGCACACCAATCCAACTGAGCCGATACTCGCCATTGCGCCAAAGCATTCGGCTAATGATCATGAGGCAAGTACTAGCCAAGCCAAGTCACGAGATCCTAGATACACTCAACCGAAGTGGTGTCCTCCAGGGCTAATGAAAATACTAAAGAGAAAATTACAGAGGTTAAGGAATCAAGAGATGACAGAACGAGAGGCCGAGAAACAAAGAGATAAATTGTTCAACAATACTCGGCCCATGGCGCCTACAAAACAAGTATGGCAGCCTAAACCAATGCAAGATGTAGCGCCTTCTACACCTATCACAGCAAAACCTACACCACTGGCGGAGGACGATGCAGCCGCTACTACATCGTTCACTTCACCTTTTACTAGTTCTTCACTTGGAGATATTTCGGAGTCAGTGGACATGCTTGGGGATGGAGATGATGTTTTGGACTATGAGCTTACACTAGTTCATGAAGGTATGAATATCAATATGGTATACTATCTACCCGCAGAGTTTCGTGCCGTGGATGAAGAAGGGGAGGTGACTCAATTGGATTTTGGCCCAAAAAATGCAATATTCGAGAAGCCAAAAGAACCAGTGACGCACTTGAAACCATTGTATCTCAGAGGTCATATCAGTGGATCACCACTCACTCGGATGCTTGTTGATGGTGGTGTTGTGGTGAATCTCATGCCCTATTCGGTCTTCAAGAAATTGGGTTTGCCCGATGACGAATTAATCAAGGCCAATATGGTGCCCAATGGGTTTGAAGGCGAAGAGAAAACTGAAGCCAAAGGTGTGATGTACGTGGAGCTTACAGTAGGAAGCAAAACTTTGTCTACTTCATACTTTGTCGCCGAGGTGCAGGGTAATTACAACGTGTTTTTAGGTCGCGATTGGGTTCATGCAAACCAGTGCGTGCCATCTACTATGCACCAATTCTTAATTCAGTGGGTTGACGATGAAGTGGAAGTCATTCATGCGGATAATTCGGCTTGTGTTGCTTTGGCCGATGCATTAGTGGATTGGCAACATTCCAATGTTACTTGCTTGATAGGGCGCGACCTATCAGAGTTTGATTTTCTCAGCGCTTCAAAGAGTGGTTTTGTGCTAGTTTCTTTAAAGCCGTTTGGAGGCAATTGACTCCAAGGTATGATATGTTTAAATGGATTCTAATTCCGGGTGGTTGCGAAAACATCTTGCGAAATATCGGTCTAGCGAGAACAATATGTATGAATCTATAGAAGAGTTAAATGACATGGATAAATCAGGATAAGGTTTTAAGTCGGCCGATCCATTAGAAGAGACAGATATAGGAGATGGTTCAGTCACTCGGCTAACTTTTGTAAAGAAAAATTTGAGAGCCGATCGTAAAGCTGAGTTGATCGGGCTATTGAAAGAATATGTTTGTTGCTTTGAATGGGAATATCATGAGATACCAGGTTTAAGCTGAGAGCTAGTAGAGCATCGGTTACCTATAAAGGACGGCTTTAGACCTTACAAACAATCGGCCAGAAAGTTTAATCCAAGAATGTATGATCGAATCAAGGAGGACATCAGTCGTCTACTGAAAGCTAACTTTATTAGACCTTGCAGGTATGGTGAGTGGATTTCTAACATTGTACCAGTGGAGAAAAAGGGGTCGGGCAAGTTAAGAGTGTGCATTGATTTCAGAGATTTAAATGGAGCTACACCAAAAGACGAGTATCCCATGCCAATAGCCGACATGCTTATTAATGATGCTTCTCGACATAAGGTTATCAACTTTCTTGATGGTAGTGCGGGTTACAATCAAATTTTTATGGCCGAAGAGGACATGTCCAAGACAGCATTTCGTTGCCCTAGTTTCCTTGGTCTATTCGAGTGGACGGTGATGACGTTCGGGTTAAAAAATGCTGGTGCCACATATGAAATGGCTATGAATTCAATTTTCCATGATTTACTTGGTATTATACTTGAAGTCTATATTGATGATATTGTTGTCAAATTGGATGCTTTTAGATCTCATTTAGTCGATTTGCGTTTGGCATTCGAAAGAATGAAAAAATACAGACTGAAGATGAATCCTTTGAAGTGTGCATTCGGCGTGTCGGCTGGAAAGTTTTTGGATTTTATTATTCATGAGCATGGCGTAGAAATTGATCCCAAAAAGATAGAAGCTATACAAAAAGTGGAGGCTCCAACATGCAAGAGAGATATGCAAAAATTCCTTGGCAAGGTCAATTATTTGAGAAGGTTCATAACTAATTTGTCACGGAAGGTTGATGCATTCACTCTTATCCTTCGGTTAAAGAATGATGTTGATTTTACTTGGGGGGCAAAACAGCAAGAGGCATTCGACATGATCAAGACTTATTTGAGCACTCCTCCGGTGATGAAAGCACCCAAATATAAAGAGCCCTTTAGGCTTTACATTGCGGCAGAGGAAGGTGTTATTGGTGTTGTTTTGACTCAAGAGACCGAAGGAAAAGAACATGCTATTACATATTTGAGTCGGCGTTTATTAGACGCCTAGACAAGGTACACCTTTATTGAAAAATTATGCCTTTGTTTATATTACGCTTGCACAAAACTAAGATCTTACTTAGTGTCAAGTGCTTGCATAATAGCTTGTCAAACCGATGTCATTCAGTATATGTTGCATAGGCCAATTCTTAGTGGTAGAACTGGAAAGTGGGCTTATGCTTTGATTGAATATGATTTGGCCTATGAATCTTTAAAATCCATGAAAGGCCAAATAGTTGCTGATTTCATTGTTGAGCATCGGATTAATGACAAACATGATGTTGATGTAAACATTGTCTCGGTAGTACCGTGGAGTTTATATTTGGATGGTTCAGTTTGTAGCAATGGCCAAGGTGTTGGTATTGTTTATATATCTCCCCATGGTGCTGTTTTTGAAGCCTCGTGTCGATTACAGTATTTTTGCACAAATAATCAAGCCGAATATGAAGCACTCTTATTCGGCCTAGAAATGTTGATAGCTGTAGGCGCTACACATATTGAGGCTTTTATTGATTCCTTATTAGAGGTACAACAAATATCCAGAGTTTTTCAATGTATTGATGAATCACATAATATTTATCTTGACAAATGTCTAGATATAATTTCTGCTTTGGATTATTTTAGCATTGCTCATATATCTAGATATGACAATTGGAGAGCGAATGATTTGGCACAACAAGCATCCGGCTATCATGTTGATCATGGCATATTTCATATTTCTAAAAAGCCGATGTATACCTTTGCGAGTATGAGAGAGGCCGAACTAGAACATACAACTTCGGCCACTAACAAAAAATCTAGTACAAATGAAAATCTAGACTGGAGGAAGCCCATTATTGATTACTTGTGTGATCCGAGTGAAAGGGTGAACAGGGTTGTTCGGCGTATAGCTTTCAAATATGAGATGAGGGATAATGAACTTTATCACCGAACAGTTGATGATATTCTTTTGAAGTGCTTGGACGAAGACCAAGCTAGAATTGCTATGGGATAGGTACATGAAGGTATTTATGGAACTCATGTGTCGGCTCCCAATATGAAGTGGTTGTTGCGATGTCCTGGGTTTTACTGGACGACGATGATTAAAGATTACTTCATGTATTATAAAGGATGTGAAGCTTGTCCAAAATTTGGTGATATTCAGTTGGCTCCTGCTGCTATCTTACATCCTATTATCAACCCGTGGCCTTTTAGAGGATGGGGTTTATACTTCATTGGGCAAATTCATCCATCTTCTTCAAAGGGGCATCGATTCGTGTTGGTGGCAACCGATTATTTCACTAAACCATCTGAAGCAGTACCTCTCAAGAACATGACGCATCCGGAGGTAATTCAATTCATAACCGAACACATTATTCATAGGTTCGTCATTCCTCAGACGTTAAGTACCGATCAAGGTTCGTCTTTCATGTCACATGAAGTTAGAGAATTTTCCGAATCGTACAACATAAAGTTGCTCAATTTGTCTCCGTATTATGCCCAAGCTAATGGACAATGTGAGTCTAGCAACAAAATATTGATTAAACTCATCAAGAAGAAGTGAGGATAATCCAAGAAAGTGGCATGAGTTGTTGTCTGAGGCTTTGTGGGCACATAGAATCTCAAGGCATGGTGCTACAAAGGTGACTCCGTATGAGCTAGTATACGGCCAAGAGGTTGTTTTACCAGTAGAAGTAAATTTGAGTGCTTTGAGAATAGCCAAATAAAATGATTTATCGGCCGTGGACTTTTATGATTTGATGATGGACACTATTGATGAAGTTGTGGATAAACGTTTGGCTGCATTAAAATCCATGGAGAAGGACAAGTTGAGGGTAGCGAGAGCTCACAACAAAAAGGTTAGGTTGAAGAATTTTCAAGTTGGCGATCTTGTGTGGAAAGTAATTCTGCCGATTGGTTCTAGTGATAGAAAATTTGGGAAGTGGTCTCTAAACTAGGAAGGTCCTTTTAGGATTGCAAGAATAGTTCCTGGGAATTCATATTTGGTGGAATCCATACAAGGAGTATTATTGCCTCGAGCTCTCAATGGCAAATATGTGAAGAAGTACCACCCGAGTGTATGGCAAGAAGCCTAATTAGGCAATAAACGATATATGATTATCACCCTTAGCATAAATATGGACGATATATAATTATCGCCCTGATAAATATAGATGGCCAATGGAGTGTTGACATCGTCCTTAAAACAAATGTAGTGCAAATTATTTTTCGGCATGCAAGTTTTGCCAAAAAACACGGGGCATGTGTTGAGACCTGATTTTGGCACGATGCAAATAGCAGTAGAGATGGACTCAATCAAGAAGATTTTTTATACGAGAAATTTCATATTGCCGAGTAAAACAAACTTGATGTTTAGGCCATCGCCATTCAGCATCATTTCGAGGGACAAATTACACTTGGATTGTCATGATTGGATGTTCTGAGTGCCTTTTTGTTCGATTACGTTTAGAAGACAACCTCAGATGAAGGAATGCTCTATATGGATTATCTTCGTCTCGTCGAAGCAGTCGATTTCGATATATGAATTGTCTAAATCCGAGGTCGTATGCAGCCTGCAGAGGCGAAACGAGTTCAGGCTGTATTTTCATTCGGGAAATCCGAGTGAAAAACTTATCCTCCGAGTGCAAATATAGCTATCCGAGTGAAGGCTTGATGATCGAGTGAAAATGTTTCGAAATGCGAGTGGAGCTTTGGTCAATGAGTCCAGATACATGAATTCCGAGTGGAAAATCACTTGACCGACTAAAGGCTCCAAATCCGAGTGAATCAACCAGAAGGTAATGATTGTCCCGTATGGTCGTCTAGATAGCCTCACATGGAAAAGTGTTCAACATGAAAGTTGTTTGTCACGTCGAGATGATAAACTTTGTTTTTAATGCCATTATCATCTGAGTTAGTACACGGCCCGCAGGAATGCTACAACACTCGGACGGTCCAGTCCGCTACATGACCGAGGCTGATTCAAAGTTAAAGATGACCTCGTGGAATATTAGAGATAGCTTCATTTGGGGAAGTGATCAACATACAGATTGTTGGACTCATCGGGGCAAACAAAATTGGTGTTTGGACCGTCTACATCGGAGGTGATATGCAGATTTCACGGCCCACGCAAGAAGCAAGACACAAGATTGGGCCAGATTTGGGCTGAATCCGAATTAGACTAGAATTAGGACTCTAGGAGGTGATGTGCTTTGATTTTCTTGTAATGAAAGCCTAGATGAGTCCTTTGCTTGTACGGGAAGTCCAGACGCCTCTTATATATATTGGAGGTGATGGCCGATTGAAAGAACACATAATCGAAACATCAATATACTACTTTGTCATCTACATTTTATGTCACATCCCTGACACCTTAAGCAAGTTAGTCTTGTGCTCATGTCTTCTTTGCATTTGCATCTAAGAATTTTCAACAAGATCAAAGAAAGAGGTGAATAAAAAAACTCAAAACCCTAGCCACTACTTTAAATAAAGGAAATCTCAAACTAGTTAAAATCAATGAATCCAAAATGGCCTCAAGAAAAGTTCAAACTTTCTGATAAATCATGAAAGTAAATGAGCAATGAAGAAAACATTTTTCTTGACACTTCAAGATTTTAAATTAATGCAAAACGCTACTGGTTTCAAGTTTTAAATTTGAAATCAGAAACTTTAAATTTTCAAAAATGTTAAAAACTTTGGAAATTGTTGGAAACATTCCAACAAATTTTCAGGTGTGTTTAAAATAGTTTTTACAAACCATTTTGGAGCTGAAATAAATAGCAAAACGATAGTTAGCAAAACAGAAAAAAAAATAGAAAAGAAATAAGAGAAAGAAATGACTTACCTCTATTTGTCGCCGGCCCAGCCCACCAGGGGCATGGCTGTCTTCTTCCTCCTGCCAGGAGGAGAAGCAGTTGCGTGCCGACGCGCCGGCGAGCGCGGCCACGTTCCCTCGACACCTCCTGCTTGCCCGAGCCACACAGACGGCGGGGATGAGTACCCCGTGCACGTCTCTCCCTTCTACACCCATCTCTGGCTCCCCTCCATCTCTCTCTCGCCCTCTCCCACCATGGCCGAGCCTGCTTGTCGCCGCCGATCATCGTAGCCGTGGCCACGAGCCCCCTCCAGCCCAGCTGCTGTGCCCCAAAGCCCCGCCATGCTCCTCCTCGTCCCCTGGAAGAAGGAATCAAGCCCGGAGGCCCCCTGTCATCGCCTCGCCGCCATCTTCTCCACCTCCGGCCGCCGGACCTCTTCCGTCGATTCGCTCCCTCCGGCGCACCCCCGAGCCCTACAACAACACCATCGGAACCGCCGTGAGCTCGTCATCATTTCCCCTCTCACCGCACGCTCTTCCGCGCACCGTAGCCCCGTTCCCCACCAAGGTCGAGAGCTCCTCGCCGCCTGTCATGTCGTCGCCGTCGCTGTGGTGTCTCTTCCACGCGCTCGAGCTAGGGATCGAGCTCCTGGAGCCGCCACGAATGTGATGAGCCCATCAGCTGCCCTCCCCGTGCCCTGGAGCCATCACCCGCGGAAGGCCGAGCTTCGACCGCCGCTTCGGCTCGTCGCCGGCGCCTCTCCCGGCGACCCTAGCTTCTCCTGATGCCCCTGCCAGATCGGCTGCTTCGCCAGCATCCCGTAGCTACAAACCACGCTCGATTTGGTGCCGTGTAGCGCTGTTTAGGTCGTCTCCGGCGAGCCCTCCGCCGCGGGCTTGGTCGCCGGCGACCACCCTCCGGTGGGCGTCGACGTGGCCGACCATTAGGGCGTAATTATCCTTCCCTCAGTCACTGCCAGAGGGCCCCACGCCTGGTCAAACCCCAATTAGGGGCTGGTCAGCGCGGGGTTAGCCCCTGGGTCACTGACCAGTGGACCCCACTGGTCAGGTTTGACCTGGCCCAGGCGCAGTTGACGTGCTGACGTCAGTAGTGATGCAATATTAGTATTTCTGTTTATACAATAAATCTAGGAAATTGCTAAAACTTGTAAAAATCATAGAAATTAAAATATAACTCGGATGAAAATAATTTATATATGAAAAAGTATGAGAAAAATCCAAGGAATCTGATTATGGCATTTTCATGCATGTTTGAAAAAGTTACAGAACCCAAACATGTAGATTAATGAATAAGTCAATTCTTATAATTACTTTATAAATGGAATTTGGAAAATATTCAAATTTCATTATGAATGACATGATCACACACTATCCTAATTACAAATCAGTACCTTAACATGACATCTCGTGCATGTTAATATCAAGTTGATCTGAGCATCAGGTCGAATCAATTAAATCGGTATCCGAGAATACCTCGTTTGAATTGATATTTGAGTGTGATTCAAATCAACTCTAAACCTAATACATGTTGATTATATTAGTTTATCACCTTGCATTCTCATGCCATGCTCATGCATCATCTTGCTTGCATATGATTGTTATTGATTGTTGCCATTCATTTCGGTAGGCTCCGCACCCCCGGATTCCACCGAATATTCGTCTGACGGATATTGTCCCTCCTCTGAGCAACAAGGCAAGCAACCATTTTGATCATCCCGATAAATCCTATATTCTTGCTCCTGCACTTATTTATTGCATTAGGATCAAATGCTTCAACTGCTTTTGCCACGTTAGTTGAACCCACTTCCTTTGCATGACCTAACCTTGTCACAGTAAATAGCCGAACCTTGCAACCTAGCATACCTGGTAGTTGCTTGAGCCATGATGTGCCTTATCCTGCTATGCATGATATGCTTAGAGTTGTGTATGGTCTGTCATCTGGGAGATGAACAGAATTGTGAGAATGCGTTCGGTAAGCAAAGGTTGTGTGTTGAATCTGATTTGGTAAAGGTACTGGTGAAAGGCCGTGTAGGAGTACATGGCGGGTTGTTTCACTGGAACCATCCTTAGGAACTGAGTTCCGTGTATGTAATCCAAGACTAGTTACTACCACATGCTGGGCCCTGAAATATGACCCCGCTCGGCCTATTAATCGCTTAGTACTCGGTCCAGGAGTTGCAAGTAGTTTCTGGTGTTTATAGTCATGCTGGAGGCCGTGCATGGTGCTGACCTGAGAGGTGGGCCGTGATGCGGTAGGCAGTGGCACGGTGTACCAAGTGGCACCCGGATGGTGGGCTTGGGAACCCTGCGCACATCGTTTGAGGCCGTGGCGGAAACCTCGGCCGGACTTCCGTACGGGTTACTCTTAGATAAGCGATAAACATGGACTAGGAAGTAGTGTGGTTAACGGTCGTGGCCGACTCCCTCGCTGGGCTTCCGCTTGAAGGTTGCCGAGGTGCATGACGTGCACATGGAGATAAGTGGCGAAAGCGTGTGTGACGAAGTACACCCCTGCAGGGTTATGATCTATTCGAATAGCCGCGTCCGCGGATATGGACTACTTGGAGACATATGTTGTTCATAGATAACTTCAATGACTACTCATAAAATTATCAAGATAAGCGTGAGTGTCGTGGACGGCATTTCCGTATGGAGACGGAATGATTCCACGATAGTGTATTGTTGTGGTGTTAGTGGACTCGTGTGCGAGAAATCAAGTTGTCAAAATTATTTAAAAATGCAAGTTGTCTAGCCACGAGTCAAATGCTGGCTTTCCGCATGAAACCCCACAATACCCTTTTGATACCTTGCATGTGTAGTTAGTTATCCTAAAGTCTTGCTGAGTACCTTCATACTCATGTTTGCTTAATAAATGTTGCAGAGGTTGCTAATGACCCTAATGGAGGGTTCTTCGTAGACATCGACGACGACGAGTAGCTGGTGTCCCAGCTACGATCTGGCCCTACGTTGGATCTATAGTATAGTCAGGCCATGTGCCTTCTAGTTGCCCTCTCTGTACTCAGACAGTTTAAACTCTTCCGCTGGCTTGTAACTGAATGACTGCTATTGTGGGTCGTGAGACCCTTAATGTGTAATATTATGTGTGTGGCTCTTCTGAGCCTACTAAATAAAGCTTGTATGTTTATGGTTATGTTGTGATGCCATCGATGTATCTATATATATCGGTATGCCATGCGTACGTGTGTCGTACCTGATATGTATGGGGTTCGATTACCTAGTCGTGAACTTTAGTAGCACTCCTTACAAGGAAATGCCCCTTTGTGGTCCAACGAGCCTTGGTAGTTCGCTACTGCTCCGGACACATTGGTTGACCGGCATGTGTCCTTCTTAGCTGTTGTGTCTGTCCCCTTTGGGGAAATGTCACGTGATGTAATGGAGTCCTTGTAGCTTGCTACGACTCGTCTACATTCGCTGTTGACCGACACCGGCTTTGTTGGGTCATGTATGCCTGTCCTTGTGCGGTACTGCCACTTTGGTTTATGACTAGACATGTCGATCCGGGTTCTTTGACATTGGAATGCTAGCGACACTATTGCATACGTGAGTCAAAAGACGCAAACGCTCCCGGCTAAGGTAAGGCTACAGTTGTGGAGTTAACCGTGCGTGAGACCGCAAAGGGATGCGATGTGTTACGGGCTGGATTCCTATGGCTTAGGATCGGGGTCCCGACAGCGTTGGTATCAGAGCCTGACTGACTATAGGATTACTAAGCCAAACTGGTCGAAGTTGAGTCTAGAATTGCTTTAGTTATATATAAGGGAATTGTTTGTGGAAGGGAACGTAAGAATCTTGTTCTCTTCTCAAGTGATTCTATTCAGGTCATCCTCGTCTTTTCTGCGGGAATTAAGGACTAGGTTACTCATCTTCTTCTAGGCTCGTGTTTCTGATCGGTAGATTATAGGACTACGGGTCAAGAGATATTGGGTTTCTGTCATCCCTTGGAAAAAGGAAGTAAGTTTGATGATCAGAGAGTTGATCTTGATAGTTGAGTGGTTACGCTATTCCATTTTGGGTTGTCCCAAAATTTGTTGTTGAGCATTTACAGCTGTTATGCTGCCCATATTTGCATTCGGAGCTCTAATGCTTTTGCATTACTCTCTATTTACAGATGCCTGGCCGTCCTTCTCATCAGGTGGTACATCTGACCAGGTGCATTGATGTGCCGGGTCATACGGCCATGCTGGTCAGGGTGATGTCGGTGCGCGGTTACCGCTGGTACCCCGAGTACACAGTGGAGGAACAGTACCGAGACTTCAACCAGAGCCAGTACATCTGCAATGTTAGGGTATTTCCAGACTACCCTGGAGCTAACAAGCCAATCCATTGGTCCTATGGGTTGGGGGTCACCGTTGACATGGCAGTACAGGATGTTGCCTATTCAATGCTGACCATTATGAGAGCGAGACATGCACTGCTGCAGAATTCAGAGTTCTGCTATGTTCCGGCCTCTCAGTCTGGTGAAGAGGGATACCTCAGTGGAGTCTATTTTGATTCTTCTATGGAGGATCCACTACTGCAGTCCACTGTTGAGATGCTAGAGAACAGAGACAGGGATGCTTGTGCTCTCCGCATGGAGCTTTATGCTACCCGTGCCCGTCTGTGGACGGCTTTGACGCAGCTGGCACCGGTAGTCCAGAGAGGGTATGGAGAGATGGAGATGTTGAACCCTGTTAGGAACCATCTTCCGGCTCACGTTGACTGGCTAGCTATAGGAGGAGTCACACCTCTTCGGGGACTCCTCTTACCACCAGTCAGGGGACCAAGGCCACATCCGTGTCCTTATGGATCTCAGGGATCTCAGGCTAGAGTGTTTCCTGATCCGCAGGTTGAGCTTCCAGGTCATGGAGGTAATCTCTATGAGATGTTCTATGCGGATGCCTGAGCTGTGAGCGGAAGGATAGTATGGTAGTAGCCGTACGTTCACAGTCCTGCGTGACTTGTGAAGTATGCCTGTGATGTGAAATGAATTCCGGAGGCCTAGATAAATAATGTATAGGAAGCCTGTAAGCCTCTGATGAGTAGTGTCATAATCTCAGTAGTTTGCTCTTCGGTTAAGGTTGTACTGAACTATGTAAGGGTGTGTATGAACCATGGTGTATATATAGCAGTTGCTTGTTACCATGCTATTCGGATATTCATTTCCGCATTCCGTGCGTCCAGTACATTCTTAATCCATAGCTAGTATTGATATGATATTGGTCTAAGCTGTGAGTTTGTTTGTCAGGATGGTGTTCACCAGGTTGAACCGTGCCCCTGCTCATGAGCAAGGCGAGGGTAGTCAAGCGTCGCAGGAAGACCTGCCTCACCCGCCTTCTCTGGTGGAAGTGATGCTTGAGGCAGAGAGAAACAAAAGGGAGACCAACCGACTGCTAGAGCGTATTGAGCAGAATACGGCTCGTCAGCCTAGGAATGTTGCAGTGTCCCTCAACGACTTTGTGAAGCTGAATCCTCCAAAGTTCCATCATTCCGTCGATCCCCTCGACGCTGATGAGTGGCTGTGCAGCATCTCACGCAAGATTCGCTCTGCGAATGTGTCTGAGGCCGACAAGGTGACCTTTGCGGCGTATTTCCTGGAAGGACCCGCCAATCTGTGGTGGGAGAACTTTGAAGCTATGCGTCCCGTTGAACCAGTAGCCACATGGGCAGACTTCAGTGCAGCTTTTCGTCCGCACCATATTCCAGAGGGCCTGATGGACAGAAAGAGAGAGGAGTTATGTGCCTTCACTCAGGGCAAGTTGTCTGTGGATGCCTATAGACGCGAGTTCAGTAACCTCGCCCGCTATGCAACAGAGGAGGTGTCTACTGACGCCAAGAAGCAAGCAAGATTCCGTAAGGGTCTGAGCCCTGAGCTTCGTCGTGATCTGCGCCTCCATGAGTGTGCAAGCTTTCAAGCCCTGGTCAACAAAGCGATCAGTGCCGAGACTGGTCATACTGACTTCGAAGCCACAAGGAAGCACTCCCGTGACTTTGGCTCGTCTTCTGGTTCCGCGTTTCCAAAACGCAGGTTGTGGGTTCCGAACAGTTCTCTGCCGCCAAGATATACTCCGAGGCCATCCTACGTGGCGCCTCAGACGAATCAGGCCAACCCTCCAGCAAAAGCTTATGGTGGTCCAGCTAGCAATGCTTCACCACGTGCCAATCAAGTGATATGCTACAAGTGTGGAGAACCAGGGCACTATTCCCGTGAGTGTCCTCAGAATGTGGGTGCCAAGCAACCCGGAAAGTCCGTCGGGCAAGCCAAGTCGGGCAAAGCTTACTATGTGAAGCCAACTCCTGCACGTGGTCGTGTGAACTATGTGTCAGCAGAAGAAGCTGCAGACGATCCCGACGTCATGCTGGGTACGCTTCTTGTTAATCATCACCCAGCGTCCGTTCTCTTTGACACTGGGTCTTCTCATTCCTTCATCTCAGAAAGTTATGCACAGTTGCATAACATGTCTTTTTGTGATATGCCAATCCCATTGGTTGTCCACACCCCTGGTAGTAAATGGCAAACCTCTAGGATAACCTATGACAATGAAATTCTAGTAGACAGGCTAGTTTTTCTAGCCTCATTGATAGCCTTGAAATCTTCGGATATTAATATCATCTTGGGCATGGACTGGATGTCAGCTCACTATGCCAAGATTGATACCCATTCTAGAAATGTCCAGCTTACCCATCCCTCGGGGAAGATAGTAAATGTCTCTACTCTAGTTGCCAAATGCCAACTCTATTCCCTAAATGCCAGCCCTCTTCCGGAACTTGAAGACATTCCGGTAGTCCGTGACTTCCCGGATGTCTTTCCAGAGGAACTGCCAGGATTTCCACCTGACAGAGATGTAGAGTTTGTGATAGATCTTGTTCCGGGAACTGTCCCAATAGCCAGAAGACCATATAAGATGGCACCCCTGGAGCTAGTCGAACTTAAGAAGCAACTAGATGAGGCCTTGAACAAAGGTTTCATTCGTCCTAGCTCTTCTCCTTGGGCTTGCCTCGTCCTCTTCGTCAAGAAGAAAGACGGAACGGATCGGATGGTTGTAGATTACCGACCAGTTAATCTGGTCACCATAAAGAACAAGTATCCGCTCCCCAGGATCAACGATCTGTACGATCATCTCGCTGGATCCTCAGGCTTCTCCAAAATGGATTTGAGGTTGGGATACCATCAAATCAAGATTAAGAACGGGGACATTCCAAAAACGGCTTTTGTTACTCGTTATGGCCAATACGAGTACACCGTCATGTCCTTCGGTTTGACCAATGCCCCAGCCACCGTCTCTCGACCGATGAATTCAATCTTCATGGAGTATTTGGATAAATTCGTCGTGGTATACCTCGATGATATTCTCATCTACTCGAAGGATGAACAAGAACATGCCGAGCATCTAAGGCTGGTATTGATGAAACTTCAAGAGCATCGCCTTTATGCCAAGTTTTCAAAATGTGAATTTTGGTTACCAGAAGTGACCTATCTGGGTCACGTAATCTCTGGTAAGGGTATTGCTGTCATTCCCGAGAGAGTTCAAGCTGTCCTTGATTGGACTCAACCTGAATCGGTTAAGCAAGTTAGGAGTTTTCTTGGTCTAGCGAGCTATTGTCGCCGCTTCGTCGAGAATTTCTCCAAGGTTGCAAAGCCTCTAACTGAACTCCTCAAGAAGGATAAAAAGTTCGAGTAGACACCATAGTGCGAGCATAGTTTTCAGGAACTGAAAAGACGCCTGACTTCCGCACCTATGTTGCTACCACCAGATTTTTCTAAGGATTTTGTTATCTATTGCGACGCCTCGCGACAAGGATTAGGTTGCATTCTCATGCAAGATCGTCATGTGATCACATACGCATCTCGACAGTTGCGTCCAAATGAGGATAATTATCCCACACATGACCTTGAGCTTGCAGCTGTGGTCCATGCACTAAAAACCTGGCGACATTACCTTTTGGGTAATCGTTGCGAAATATTCACTGATCACCAAAGTTTGAAATATATCTTCACCCAACCGGATTTGAATCTCAGGCAAAGACGGTGGGTTGAGTTGATCTCGGATTACGACTTAGGGATAACTTACACCCCGGGGAAGGCCAATGTTATGGCCGATGCACTAAGTCGTAAATCTTATTGTAACAATTTGATGCTACAACAAGGTCAACGACATCTCCATGACGACTTTCGGAAGTTGAATCTTCATATTGTTCCTCAAGGATTCCTTTCTACCCTGGTGGCGAAGCCTACTCTTAAGGATCAAATTATAGCTGGCCAAAAGCGTGACAAGGGTATATCACGGATCAAGGAGAATATTTTTAGAGGAAACGCTAAAGAATTTTTCATGAACAATCAAGGTGTTGTGTTCTTCCAGAATCTTCTAGTGGTTCCTAAGAACCCACATCTAAGGCAGTTAATCCTTAAGGAGGCTCATGATTCTCCTTTCACCATTCATCCCGGTAGTACTAAGATGTATCAGGACCTACGCCAGAGGTTCTGGTGGACTAGGATGAAGAGAGAAATTGCTGAGTTCGTTGCTAACTGCGACGTTTGTCGTCGAGTTAAGGCAGAACATCAAAGGTCTGCTGGCACCCTTCAACCTCTAGCTATTCCTGAATGGAAATGGGATAAAGTTAGCATGAATTTCATTACCGGATTTCCCAAGACCAAGAAAGGAAATAATGCTATCTTTGTGGTCATTGACCGTCTTTCCAAAGTGGCTCATTTTCTTCCCGTTCGTGAGAGTATAACAGCTAGCCAGCTAGCAGAGTTATATATCTCCCGAATAGTGTCTCTTCATGGTGTTCCCCTAGAGATTAACTCGGACCGTGGAAGTATCTTTAATTCTCGCTTCTGGGAAAGTTTTCAGAATGCCATGGGGACTCACCTATCTTTTAGCACTGCTTTCCATCCCCAATCAATTGGTCAAGTAGAAAGAGTGAATCAAATCCTAGAAGATATGCTCCGAGCTTGTGTTATATCGTTCGGTATGAATTCGGAGAAGTGTCTTCCATTCGCCGAATTCGCTTATAACAATAGTTACCAATCAAGCTTGGGCAAAGCCCCTTTTGAAGTTCTCTATGGACGAAGATGTCGAACACCTCTGAATTGGTCAGAAACCAGAGAGAGGCAACTTTTTGGCCCGTATATGATCCAGGATGCAGAAGAGCAGGTTCGCATCATTCGTGAAAAGTTGAAAACAGCCCAGTCTCCTCAAAAGAGCCAATATGATCGTCATCATAAGGCTGTGACCTTTGAAGTTGACGAGAAGGCTTACCTTCGGGTTACACCTTTGAAGGGTACCCATCGATTCGGTATCAAGGGCAAGTTGGCTCCTCGTTACATTGGTCCTTTTCGCATTCTTGCCAAACGAGGAGAAGTTGCCTACCAGTTGGAACTTCCTCCGCATCTTTCCAAGTATCATGATGTCTTCCACGTCTCGCAACTCAGGCGTTGCTTTTCGGACCCTATCCGTGAAGTGGACCACGAAACGCTTGATCTCCAAGATAACCTTTCATACCGAGAATACCCCGTGCGTATTCTTGATCAAGCTGAGCGTACCACTCGACGTCGAAACCTCAAGTTTCTTAAAGTTCAATGGTCAAATCATTCTGAAAAGGAGATAACTTGGGAAAGAGAGGATCGTCTCCGACTTGAGTATCCTACGTTATTCCCGACGACTTCTAAATCTCGGGACGAGATTCCTTTGAGTGGGGGTGAGTTGTCACATCCCTGACACCTTATGCAAGTTAGTCTTGTGCTCATGTCTTCTTTGCATTTGCATCTAAGAATTTTCAACAAGATCAAAGAAAGAGGTGAAGAAAAAAACTCAAAACCCTAGCCACTACTTTAAATAAAGGAAATCTCAAACTAGTTAAAATCAATGAATCCAAATGGCCTCAAGAAAAGTTCAAACTTTCTGATAAATCATGAAAGTAAATGAGCAATGAAGAAAACATTTTTCTTAACACTTCAACATTTTAAATTAATGCAAAAAGCTACTGGTTTCAAGTTTTAAATTTGAAATCAGAAACTTTAAATTTTCAAAAATGTTAAAAACTTTGGAAATGGTTGGAAATATTCCAACAAATTTTCAGGTGTGTTTAAAATAGTTTTTACAAACCATTTTGGAGCTGAAATAAATAGCAAAACAATAGCTAGCAAAACAGAAACAAAATAGAAAAGAAATAAGAGAAAGAAATGACTTACCTCTATTTGTCGCCGGCCCAGCCCACCACGGGCACGGCTGTCTTCTTCCTCCTGCCAGGAGGAGAAGCAGCTGCGTGCCGACGCGCCGGCGAGCGCGGCCACGTTCCCTGGCCACCTCCTGCTTGCCCGAGCCACGCAGACGGCGGGATGAGTACCCCGTGCACGTCTCTCCCTTCTCCACCCATCTCTGGCTCCCCTCCATCTCTCTCTCGCCCTCTCCCACCATGGCCGAGCCTGCTTGTCGCCGCCGATCGTCGTAGCCGTGGCCACGAGCCCCCTCCAACCCAGCTGTTGTGCCCCAAAGCTCCGCCGTGCTCCTCCTCGTCCCTTGGAAGAAGGAATCATGCCCGGAGGCCCCCTGTCATCGCCTCGCCGCCATCTTCTCCACCTCCGGCCGCCGGACCTCTTCCATCGATTCGCTCCCTCCGGCGCACCCCGAGCCCTACAACAACACCATCGGAACCGCCGTGAGCTCGTCATCATTTCCCCTCTCACCGCACGCTCTTCCGCGCACCGTAGCCCCGTTCCCCACCAAGGCCGAGAGCTCCTCGCCGCCTGTCATGTCGTCGCCGTCGCTGTGGTGTCTCTTCCACGCGCTCGAGCTAGGGATCGAGCTCCTGGAGCCGCCACAAATGTGATGAGCCCATCAGCTGCCCTCCCCGTGCCCTGGAGCCATCACCCGCGGAAGGCCGAACTTCGGCCGCCGCTTCGGCTTGTCGCTGGCGCCTCTCCCGGCGACCCTAGCTTCTCCTGATGCCCCTGCCAGATCGGCTGCTTCGCCAGCGTCCCGTAGCTACAAACCGCGCTCGATTTGGTGCCGTGTAGCGCCGTTTAGGTCATCTCCGGCGAGCCCTCCGCCGCAGGCTTGGTCGCCGGCGACCACCCTCCGGTGGGCGTCGACGTGGCCGACCATTAGGGCGTAATTATCCTTCCCTCAGTCACTGCCAGAGGGCCCCACGCCTGGTCAAACCCCAATTAGGGGCTGGTCAGCGCGGGGTTAGCCCCTGGGTCACTGACCAGTGGACCCCACTGGTCAGGTTTGACCTGGCCCAGGCGCAGTTGACCTGCTGACGTCAGTAGTGATGCAATATTAGTATTTCTGTTTGTAAAATAAATCCAGGAAATTGCTAAAACTTGTAAAAATCATAGAAATTAAAATATAACTCGGATGAAAATAATTTATATATGAAAAAGTATCAGAAAAATCCAAGGAATCTGATTATGGTATTTTCATCCATGTTTGAGAAAGTTACAGAACCCAAACATGTAGATTAATGAATAAGTCAATTCTTATAATTACTTTATAAATGGAATTTGGAAAATATTCAAATTTCATTATGAATGACATGATCACACAGTGTCCTAATTACAAATCAGTACCTTAACATGACATCTCGTGCATGTTAATATCAAGTTGATCTGAGCATCAGGTCGAATCAATTAAATCGGTATCCGAGAATACCTCGTTTGAATTGATATTTGAGTGTGATTCAAATCAACTCTAAACCTAATACATGTTGATTATATTAGTTATCACCTTGCATTCTCATGCCATGCTCATGCATCATCTTGCTTGCATATGATTGTTATTGATTGTTGCCATTCATTTCGGTAGGCTCCGCACCCCCGGATTCCACCGAATATCCGTCTGACGGATATTGTCCCTCCTCTGAGCAACAAGGCAAGCAACCATTTTGATCATCCCGATAAATCCTATATTCCTGCTCCTGCACTTATTTATTGCATTAGGATCAAATGCTTCAACTGCTTTTGCCACGTTAGTTGAACCCACTTCCTTTGCATGACCTAACCTTGTCACAGTAAATAGCCGAACCTTGCAACCTAGCATACCTGGTAGTTGCTTGAGCCATGATGTGCCTTATCCTGCTATGCATGCTATATTTAGAGTTGTGTATGGTCTGTCATCTGGGAGATGAACAGAATTGTGAGAATGCGTTCGGTAAGCAAAGGTTGTGTGTTGAATCTGATTTGGTAAAGGTACCGGTGAAAGGTTGTGTAGGAGTACATGGCGGGTTGTTTCATTGGAACCGTCCTTAGGAACTGAGTTCCGTGTATGTAATCCAAGACTAGTTACTACCACATGCTGGGCCCTGAAATATGACCCCGCTCGGCCTATTAATCGCTTAGTATTCGGTCCACGAGTTGCAAGTAGTTTCTGGTGTTTATAGTCATGCTGGAGGCCGTGCATGGTGTTGACCTGAGAGGTGGGCCGTGATGCGGTAGGCAGTGGCACGGTGTACCAAGTGGCACCCGGATAGTGGGCTTGGGAACCCTGCGCACATCGTTTGAGGCCGTGGCGGAAACCTCGGCCGGACTTCCGTACGGGTTACTCTCAGATAGGCGATAAACCTGGACTAGGAACTAGTGTGGTTAACGGTCGTGGCCGACTCCCTCGCTGGGCTTCCGCTTGAAGGTTGCCGAGGTGCATGACGTGCACATGGCGATAAGTGGCGAGAGCGTGTGTGACGAAGTACACCCCTGTAGGGTTATGATCTATTCGAATAGCCGCGTCCGCGGATATGGACTACTTGGAGACATATGTTGTTCATCGATAACTTCAATGGCTACTCATAAAATTATCAAGATAAGCGTGAGTGTCGTGGACGGCATTTCCGTATGGAGACGGAATGATTCCACGATAGTGTATTGTTGTGGTGTTAGTGGACTCGTGTGCGAGAAATCAAGTTGTCAAAATTATTTAAAAATGCAAGTTGTCTAGCCACGAGTCAAATGCTGGCTTTCCGCATGAAACCCCACAATACCCTTTTGATACCTTGCATGAGTAGTTAGTTCTCCTAGAGTCTTGCTGAGTACCTTCGTGCTCATGTTTGCTTAATAAATGTTGCAGAGGTTGCTAATGACCCTAATGGAGGGTTCTTTGTAGACATCGACGACGACGAGTAGCTGGTGTCCCAGCTACGATCTGGCCCTACGTTGGATCTGTAGTATAGTCAGGCCATGTGCCTTCTAGTTGCCCTGTCTGTACTCAGACAGTTTAAACTCTTCCGCTGGCTTGTAACTGAATGACTGCTATTATGGGTCGTGAGACCCTTAATGTGTAATATTATGTGAGTGGCTCCTCTGAGCCTACTAAATAAAGCTTGTATGTTTATGGTTATGTTGTGATGCCATCGATGTATCTATACATATCGGTATGCCATGCGTACGTGTGTCGTTCCTGATATGTATGGGGTTCGATTACCTAGTCGTGAACTTTAGTAGCACTCCTTACAAGGAAATGCCCCTTTGTGATCCAACGAGCCTTGGTAGTTCGCTACTGCTCCGGACACATTGGTTGACCGGCATGTGTCCTTCTTAGCTGCTGTGTTTGTCCCCTTTGGGGAAATGTCACGCGATGTAATGGAGTCCTTGTAGCTTGCTACGACTCGTCTACATTCGCTGTTGACCGACACCGGCTTTATTGGGTCATGTATGCCTGTCCTTGTGCGGTACTGCCACTTTGGTTTATGAGTAGACATGTCGATCCGGGTTCTTTGACATTGGAATGCTAGTGACACTATTGCATACGTGAGTCAAAATACGCAAACGGTCCCGGCTAAGGTAAGGCTGCAGTCGTGGAGTTAACAGTGCGTGAGACCGCAACGGGATGCGATGTGTTACGGGCTGGATTCCTATGGCTTAGGATCGGGGTCCCGACATTTTATCTCTCCATCGTATTTTATCTATCGTTCTTTGTTTTTCCTTAAGTTTGAGAGCTGAGAATACCGAGGCTCTAGGGGCGAGCGAATCGACCTAGGGTAGCCCATAGATGACACACTCCCTAACAGGGTCCCTCCCGGGTGTGTGGGGTTTTGGGTCCTCAAAAGCATCCGCTGACTGTGTTGCGTATCGCGCTGTCGATCGGGTCTCCTTCGACGTGAGTAGCAGTGCATCTCCCCCGGCGTCGATGGTACACGTGACGTCTTTGTGTGTCAACAAACAATTTTGATATCACCAGTCAAGATTTAAGTTTGATCCATTTCCTCATTCAACAGGTCATCGCTTTTGTCTAGCAGTTTCTGAAGCTTTTCAATAGCAGTTTGTTGCTTAGTGGCAATATTTGCAAGCTTGTAGTAACTAGGTTTTTTATAGTCATCTGGTTCACAGTCACCAGAGTTAGAAGAGGAAGTGTGGCTGGGTACCTTTGAAACTTTTGCCATGAAGCAATAGGTGGGAGCAAAGTAGTCGTCACAGTCATCAGTGTTGTTGACGTTGTCATTTTCTTCGAGTTCGAAGATGGACTTGCTCACGAATGTGGTGGCAAGGGCTAGGCTTGCCACACCAGACTCTGACTCCTCTTTAGAACCTTCCTCTTCATCACATTCTTCACATTCTTCCTCAGAATCCATTTCCTTGCCAATAAGAGCATGCGCCTTTCTGAAGCTGTTCTTCTTGTGCGATGAGGACTTTGAAGATCTCTTCTCTTTCTTTGAGTCATCACAATTGTCATCCTTGTATTTCTTCTTCTTTGATTTCTCCACCCAGCGAGGACAATCAACAATATAGTGACCAGACTTCTTGCATTTATGGCAGGCTCTCTTCTTGTAGTCCTGAGATGAAGATTTTGATTTGCTCATATCTCTTCTTGAAGAATTTCCGAACTGGCCTCTTCTTGAGAACTTCTGGAATTCCCTCACGAGCATGGCAAGTTCCTGACCAAGTTCTTCACGATCATCGAGGCTGCAATCCGAGTCTTCTTCTTCAGATGAGGAAAAAACCTTTGCCTTCAGCGCACGAGGTCTTCCATAGCTTGATCCATAAAGGTCTCTTTTCTCAGCTTGTTGGAATTCATGAGTATCGAGTCTCTCAAGAATATCAGCAAGATCTAGTGCCTTGTAGTCTCTTTGTTCTTGAATCATCACAACCAGTGTATCGAATGAAGAATCAAGAGATCTCAGTATTCTCTTCACCACCTCATGGTCAGTGATGTCTCTGGATCCAAGAGCCTGTAGTTCATTGGAGATATCAGTGAGGTGATCGAAGGTTTCCTGGTAGCTTTCGTTATCAAGTCTTTTGAAGTGGTTGAAGAGATTGCGAAGAACATCAACTCGAGAGTCATTTTGAGTGGACGCTTTGTTGACCTTGGACAACCTTTCCCTGATCTACTTTGCACAACCCAATGAACTCACTTTGCCATACTGGCCTTTTCTCAGATGGCCACAGATGATATTTTTCGCTTCAGAGTCGAATTCTTGAATCTGTTCACATAAGCAACATTGATAGTTTGAGTCATAGTGGGAACACCTCTTTCCACAATATACCATAGATTGTTTTCAATTGCTTCAAGGTGCATGCGCATCTTCTTCTTCCAGCAGGGGAAGTCCTTCCCTTTGAAGGTAGGACAACCCGTAGTGACCTTGATAATACTTGCGGTCGACATAACTAAAACTCCAGGTGGTTAAACCAAAATCACACAGAACAAGGGACTACCTTGCTCTAATAGCAATTAAAAGTGCATTATATCGACTAAGGGGGGGTGAATAGGCGATTTTTATAAATTCGTGACTGAGGAAATCCTTGTGACGAAAGTACTGAGTCACGAACTGAGTGCAGCAGAATAAGTACTCACGCAAGTGTGTAAAAGAGCAATATCATAGTCTTCAGAGTGAAATGAAACATTCGGTTTGCAGAAGTAGGGTGTTCAGGATATGCAGGTGAAGAACAAGTGAAGTGAATAATTCGGGGTGAGGAAATTGTGAAAGTCTTCAGCCAAATTCTTCAAACAGTAATGATCTAAGCCATTAACATACAACTAAAGAAATGAAAGGGTTGAGGAATTAGAACCACGTACTCGATGAACATAGTGGTTGATGACCCAGTTCCAACTATTGTGACACTCGTACGTATGGTTTGGAGTGGCTTGGTATTTAAACCAAAGGACACACAGTCCGAGGGCACACAATCCTTATTGTATTTTCCTTGGGCTAAGGACACACAGTCCTCGCCCAACACTTGTGGTAAGACTTCAAGGCAGACTTCCAAACCCTCACAAACTCGGTCACCCGATGATCCACAATTCATTGCTATATGCTCTAGACCATGAAGCCTAACCGTTTGGAGTATGCACAGTCCTCAAAGGTAACAAGCGTATATTCAACACATGAACAATCTCTTCAGTGATGCTCAATCACTTTGGGGGTTTTGGGTTTTGGTTTGGGTGTTTGGGGTTTTTCCTCACTGATGAATTTATCTCAAAGTCTTTGAGGAATGGGTTGCTCTCAAATGACAAGTGTCGGTTTCTCTCACGGAGCAGCCAACCAACTAGTGGTTATAGGGGGCGGCTATTTATAGTCGGGGAGCAATCCCGACATGAATTGACATAAATTCCCTAATGATATGACTGTTATGTGGATAAGGTTAGGGACAACTGGTGCACGGCGCAGCAATGGTAAAAACGTTTCAACTGTGAAAGTCCTCATGTCACTCATGTTCCTCACTGGTAAGTAATTTGCACTAACGAAAAACCTAACTCCCGAGTTAGAGAAAATTCCTTAGTGACTAAAAGATCTTCGTCTCTATTACTAAAGAATTTGACTAAACTGTTGAAGATTTCCAAAGGCTTCACTCGAAGGGTTTGTATGTCTAGGCTTAAAGATGCGCATCACTTGGAAACTTTTCCTTAGTTTTACCTCAACCCCGTTTAACAGCTTGGTGGTCCTATGACACATAATGCGGAAAATGAAACTGCGAAAATGGAAGTCTTCACGCTTCAAAGTCCTCGCATCAATTTCTTCACGAAATCACCAATTTCCTCACTTTCAAAGTCATCGAGGAAATACCAAAGTCTTCAGACGAAGACACATATTTTTAGGGGTCGATATTCTTCGAAGAACTCAAACTCCTCAGTGACTTATAGATCCTGTGTGCACTCACAAACACATTAGTCTCTTAACGTATAAGTCTTCAATACACCAAAATCACTAAGGGGCATTAGATGCACTTACAGTTTTCTAGCTAATCATGATGAAAGTGTGTGTCTCTCTCAAATAGGTGTATCCAGCAAATGATAATTGTGGAAAACTAAAAATAAAAGAAAACAAAAGAAAATGACGCTCCAAGCAAAACTCATATCATGTGACAAATAAAAATGTAGCCCCAAGTGACATACCGATGGATTGAGACGAAAGAGGGGATGACTTCGGGGCATCCCCAAGCTTAGACGCTTGAGTCTTCCTATAATATTATGGTCTTGGGGTTCCTTGGGAATCCCCAAGCTTAGGCTCTTGCTTCTCCTTATTCGTTTGTCCATCGTGGTAACACCCAAAACTTGAAATCTTCAGTCACACAAAACTCGACAAAACTTCATGAGATCCGTAAGTATAAATATCAAATACTTTAGGTACTATTATAAACTGATTCATATTTCATTATTTCATAATAGGTACTCTATTTTAACTTCGCCATGGCTTATACCCCCGACAGAATCCATAGCATCATCAAAACATGCAAACTATGCAAGCGAAAACAAAATCTATCTAAAACAGAACAGTGTGAAGTGATCTATAAAGAACCTATACTTTTGTAAATCCAAAACTCCTGGAAAATTAGGAAGACCTAAGGAATTTGTAGAAAAACACCATGTTAAAAATTCGGATTAAAAAGACATTCTAGTAAAATCACAGATATTCTGGACTGGACGTCAAAGTTTCTGTTTTTGCACTGTATCAATTCTACTTATCATACAAGTCACCCCAAAGCCTTTACTTGGCACCAACACTAAATTAAACATAAAAACACAATCATTATAGAGACAATAATCATGTTATCTAAAAATAAAGGAAATTATTGGGTTGTCTCCCAACAAGCTCTTTCTTTATTTACATTAGGATAGGCTAGTAATAATTATGATGCACTTATGAAAGATAATAATGGAAACATAAAGAGAGCATCATGTGGCATGTGAAAAACACATTTAAGTCTAAAATACATCCAATTCATAGGCATTTTATGAGTAAGAAAATTATCAAGACAAGAAGTATCTAGCCTATGCATGTAGGAAGAATGAAGCAATAATAATTTTAACAGAAAGACAAGTAAGAGACTAACATGAAAATCTTAACCATATTTTCCTCTCTCCTTATAATTACATGTAGGATAATTTTAAAATTCAACAATATAGCTCTCATATGGAATATTATATCCATGATACATATGCACAAAAGTTTTACAATATTCCAAGGTAGTGGGATCAACAATAACTAAAGTAATAGCCTCTCCAAACACACTTTCAATATTATTGCAAACATTATAATCCATAACATATTCATAGTGGGGCTTAAATAAATTCAAGATCAAAATAAACATCATCACCCCAATCATGATCATTGCAATAAGAATTGTACATAACAAAATTATGATCCCCAAGCTTGTAGCTTTGCATATTGCTAGCACAGTTGGCATTAATAGAATTTAGTAACATCATTGCAATCATGCTTTTTGGGTGCAATAGCAATAATTTCATTTTCAACATAAGGAACTATAACAAGTTCATCTCCATAAGTAAAGTTAATATTGGCACCGTGGCCATAAGGATAGCAAGCATCACGTTCATCAAGAGGGGATTTTTCAATTGAATCAATGGAATCATAATTTTCTTCCAACGTAGCACACATTCTCTCAATAAATTCTTTATGAAAGCACAATTGATACCTAAGGTGGTTTTGGTAACTAATCACAACATATGTATCATTGAACTAATGATATTATCCAAGTATATTTCAGAAAAATTCAAAGATGCATTGGACAAAGGATTGTGAGGAGAAACCCCTTGATGCAAGGAAAGTAATAGGATTGGCTCAAGCTTCAAGCAAAAGGACTCAACATTTTACATTTGTGAGAAATCACTTTTGAGTCCATAGGAAAGCCAATACTGTAAAAATGGGGTGAGATATTATGATGAATTGGTTTCTCAAGTGCTTAGAGATAGCCACCAAAAATATTGACTCATTCTCCCAAAAATATCTCCGACACAAGCCAAACCAGCAAAATCGGTCCCACCAACTTTTATCACTCGGCACTACAGGTTTTTCCACTCACAGATCCTTTGCCAAACCCTAATCTCTTGGTACCACCAAGTTTCACATCGGTGCCACCGAAATCATGTGAACAACTTTTTGTTGAGAAAATTCCAAGAATAATTTTTTTCGAGATTGGAATCGGTCTCACTGAGATTTGGAATCTGGTCTAGGTCATTGTATCGATACCACCTAGATTCATATATCGGTCTAATAACCCACAAGTATAGGGGATCACAACAGTTTTTGAGGGTAGAGTATTCAACTCAAATTTATTGATTCGACACAAGGGGAGCCAAAGAATACTCTCGAGTATTAGCAGTTGAGTTGTCAATTCAACCACACCTGAAAGACTTAGTATCTGCAGCAAAGTTTTAGTACCAAAGTAGTATGATAGTAACGGTAGCGGCGGTAACAGTAGCAGTAGTAATTTGTATAATAAGTGTGACAGCAGTAGCGGTAAAGTAACTTAGCAAGGATCAGTATGGGAAAAGCTCATAGGCATTGGATCGGTGATGGATAATTATGTCGGATGGCATTCATCATGTAACAGTTATAACATAGGGTGATATGTAACTAGCTCCAGTTCATCAATGTAATGTAGGCATGTATTTTGTATTTAGTCATACATGCTTATGGAAAAGAACTTGCATGACATCTTTTGTCCTACCCTCCCGTGGCAGCGGGGTCCTAATGGAAACTAAGGGATATTAAGGTCTCCTTTTAATAGAGAATCGGAACAAAGCATTAGCACATGGTGAATACATGTGATCCTCATACTATGGTCATCTCTGGGAGTGGTTCCGGCTATTGTCACTCCGGGGTTGCCGGGTCATAACACATAGTAGGTGACTACAACTTGCAAGATAGGATCAAGAACACACATATTTTGATGAAAACATAATAGGTTCAGATCTGAAATCAGGGCACTCGGGCCCTAGTGACAAGCATTAAGCATAGCAAAGTAGTAGCAACATCAATCTTAGAACATAGTGGATAGTAGGGATCAAACCCCATCAAAACTAACTCAATTACATGATAGATCTCATCCAACCCATCGCCGTCCAGCAAGCCTACGATAAGATTATGCGGGACCCCGATTCTAAGCCATAGGAATCTAGCCTGTAACCCATCGCATCCCTTTGTGGTCTCACGCACGGTTAACTCCACGGCTGCAGCCTTACCTTAGCCGGGACCATTTGCGTATTTTGACTCACGTATGCGATAGTATCGCTAGCAATCCAATGTCAAAGAACCCGGATCGACATGTCTAGTCATAAACCAAAGTGGCAGTACCGCACAAGGACAGGCATACATGACCCAACAAAGGGGCAGTAGCGAACTACCAAGGCTCGTTGGACCACAAAGGGGCATTTCCTTGTAAGGAGTGCTACTAAAGTTCACGACTAGGTAATCGAACCCCATACATATCAAGTACGACACACGTACGCATGGCATACCTATATGTATAGATACATCGATGGCATCACAACATAACCATAAACATACAAGCTTTATTTAAGAGGCTCGGAAGAGCCACACACATAATATTACACATTAAGGGTCTCACGACCCATAATAGCAGTCATACAATACAAGCCAGCGGAAGAGTTATAAACTGTCTGGGTACAGACAGGGCAACTAGTAGGCACGTGGCCTGACTATACTACAGCGCCGACGTAGGGCCAGATCGTAGCTGGGACACCAGCTACTCGTCGTCGTCGATGTCTACGAAGAACCCTCCATTAGGGTCATTAGCAACCTCTGCAACATTTATTAAGCAAACATGAGTACGAAGGTACTCAGCAAGACTTTAGGAGAACTAACTACTCATGCAAGGTATCAAAAGGTATTGTGGGGTTTCATGCGGAAAGCCAACATTTGACTCGTGGCTAGACAACTTGCATTTTGAAATTAGTTTTGACAACTTGATTTCTCGCACACGAGTCCACTAACACCACAACAATACACTATCGTGGAATCATTTTGTCTCCATACAGAAATGCCGTCCACGACACTCACGATTATCTTCACAATTTTATGAGTAGCCATTGAAGTTATCTATGAACAACATATGTCTCCAAGTAGTCCATATCCGCGGACGCGGCTATTCGAATAGATCATAACCCTGCAGGGGTGTACTTCGTCACACACGCTCCCGCCACTTATCGCCATGTGCACGTCATGCACCTCGGCAACCTTCAAGCGGAAGCCCAGCGAGGGAGTCGGCCACGACCGTTAACCACACTAGTACCTAGTCCAGGTTTATCGCCTATCTGAGAGTAACCCGTACGGAAGTCCGGCCGAGGTTTCCGCCACGGCCTCAAACGATGTGCGCAGGGTTCCCAAGCCCACCATCCGGGTGCCACCTGGTACACCGTGCCACTGCCTACCGCATCACGGTCCACCTCTCAGGTCAGCACCATGCACGGCCTCCAGCATTACTATAAACACCAGAAACTACTTGCAACTCCTGGACCGAGTACTACGCGATTAATAGGCCGAGCGGGGTCATATTTCAGGGCCCAGCATGTGGTAGTATCTAGTCTTGGATTACATACATGGAACTCAGTTCTGTTGCAGGGCTCAGTCTCCAATGAAACAACTCGCCATGTACTCCTACACAGCCTTTCACCGGTACCTTTACCAAATCAAGTTCAACACACGACCTTTGCTCACCGAACACATTCCACATTTCTGTTCATCTCCCAGATGACAGACCATACACAACTCTAAATATAGCATGCATAGCAGGATAAGGCACATCATAGCTCAAGCAACTACCAGGTATGCTAGGTTGCAAGGTTTGGCTATTTACTGTGACAAGGTTAGGTCATGCAAAGGAAGTGGGTCCAACTATCGTGGCAAAAGCAGTTGAAGCATTTGACCTTAAATGCAATAAATAGGTGCAGGAGCAAGAACATGGGATTTATTGGGATGATCAAAAGGGTTGCTTGCCTTGTTGCTCAGAGGAGGAACGATATCCGTCAGACGGATATTCGGTGGAATCCGGGGGTGCGGAGCCTACCGAAATGAATGGCAACATTCAATAACAATCATATGCAATCAAAATGATGCATGAGCATGGCATGAGAATGCAAAGTGATAAGTTATTATAATCAAGATGTTTTAGGTTTAGAGTTGATTTGAATCACATTCGAATAGCAATTCAAACGGGTATTCTCGGATACCGGTTTAATTGATTCGACCTGATGCTCAGATCAACTTAATGTTAACATGCATGAAATGTCATGTTATGGTACTGATTTATATCTAGGGCAGTGTGTGATCATTGCATTTATAATGAAATTTGGATATTTTTGCAAATTCCATTTATAAAGTGATTAAAAGAATTGAATTATTCCTTATTTCACAAATTAGGGTCCTGTAACTTTTTCAAACATAGTTGAAAATAGCATAATCAGAATCCTTGAATTTTTCTGATACTTTTTCATATATAATTTATTTTCATTGGAGTTACAGATTAATTTCTATGATTTTTGCAATTTTTTGCAATTTCCTGAATTAGTTTTAAACTCGAAATTCCATTTATTGCATCAGGCTGACGTCAGCAGGTCAGCCGACCTGTTCAGGTCAAACCTGACAGTGGGGCCCACTGGTCAACCTCTCTGGGACTAATCCCGCGCTGACCAGCCCTAACTGAGGTTTGACTTGGCCTTGGGCCCACTTGTCAGCGAGTGATTAAGTCACTAATCGGCTGGGTTAGCTTGCCACGTCGACCTCCACCGGCGTCGAGGTCGTCCTCGCCGGCGGGGAGCCTCCGGTGACCACCAGCACGGCGGAGGGGCTCGGAAACGGCGCACAGGGGGCCAAATGCTGCGCGGAGAGCACCATAGGAACGACACGTCTCCCGCAGCTTCATTTATGCGCCTAGCCGGGGCTGATCTGGCCGGAGATGACGCCGGCGACGAGCTTGGCGGCGGCCAAGGCTTGGGCGTCATCGGGGTCTTTGCAACAGGGGGATCTACGCTCGGTTCTTAGCTGCTACAGCATCTACGCGTCGTCCTGGAGCTGTTGGTGCCATCGGAAGGACGAGCTGGACATCAGAGGGCTACCGGCGACGAGCGACAGCGGCAATCCTCGTCGGGCTCCGGTGAAACTAGGGCTAGAGAAGGGGATCAACGGGGAAAACTTAGGGAAAACGACCGCATGCTCACAGGGAGGGCAGAGCAGAGCTCAGACGGCTCGGGGAAGGCCTGGGGGCGACGAATCGACGGGAGAGGTCCGG
The DNA here is from genome assembly GCF_904849725.1 of Hordeum vulgare subsp. vulgare. Taxonomy (NCBI): domain Eukaryota; kingdom Viridiplantae; phylum Streptophyta; class Magnoliopsida; order Poales; family Poaceae; genus Hordeum; species Hordeum vulgare. Next base: position 260,289,687 of record NC_058519.1, on the reverse strand, counting down.
CGGCCGGAGGTGGAAGACGACGGCGTTGCGGGCGTTGCAGGGCTCGAGGATGCTTCAGCTTCTGCAGGGATGACCAGGGCGACGAGACGGAGCTAATGGCGTGCTCTGGGAGAGGTTCCTATGGCCAGGGGCATGGCCAGCTCGAGCTCGAGCTCGGCTCTAATGGCGGCAGCAGGGAGAAGGAGGGGATCCGGGAGGAGGGGAAGAACCGAGGCGGGGAATGGATAGGGGAAGCTCTGGGGAGCTTATCCCCGTCGTCGCCAGCGCGAACCGGCGGCCAGGCAGGCACGCAGGTGCGTGGCCGCGCCGGAGGAGGCGGCGGCCACCTCCTGCTGCCTACTGGCGCGAGGGAGGGGACGAGCGGGGAGATGGGCCGGGCCTGGCTTGGGCGACAGGTAAGTCTTTTTCCATTTCCTCTGTTTTTGTTTTTCTGTTTTGCTATTTATTGCTTTGCTAATTATTTCTGCTCCAAAACAAAACGTAAAAACTATTTTAGACCTCCTGAAATATTTGTTATAATATCCCCACTCATTTCCAAGGTTTTCAACATTTTTGGAAAATTATAGTTTCTGATTTCAATTTTTAAATTTGAAACCAGTGGCTTTTGCATTTATTTAAAATGCTTAAAGTGTCAAGAAAATAGTTTTCTCCAATGCTCATTTACTTTCATGATTTATCAGAAAGTTTGAACATTTCTTGAGGCCATTTTGGGTTCATTGATTTGAACTAGTTTGAAATTTCCTTTAATTGAAATGGTGGCTAGGGTTTTGAGTTTTTCCTTTGCCACTTTGTTGTTTTTGTTGAAACTTCTTAGATGCAAATGCAAAGAAGACATGAGCACAATGCTATCTTGCTTAAGGGTTAGGGATGTGACAACTCACCCCCACTCAAAAGAATCTCATCCCGAGATTTAGAAGTCGTCGGGAATAACGCAGGATATTCGAGTCGGAGACGATCCTCTCTTTCCCAAGTTGCCTCCTTTTCAGAATGATTTGACCACTGAACTTTAATAAACTTGAGGTTTCGACGTCGAGTGGTACGCTCAGCTTGATCAAGAATACGCATGGGGTATTCTCGGTAAGAAAAGTTATCTTGTAGATCAAGCGTTTCGTGGTCCACTTCACGGATAGGATCCGAAAAGCAACGCCTGAGTTGCGAGACGTGGAAAACATCATGAACCTTGGAAATATGCGGAGGAAGTTCCAACTGGTAGGCAACTTCTCCTCGTTTGGAAAGAATGCGAAAAGGTCCAATGTAACGAGGAGCCAATTTGCCCTTGATACCGAATCGATGGGTACCCTTCAAAGGTGTAACCCGAAGGTAAGCCTTCTCGTCAACTTCAAAGGTCACAGCCTTATGATGACGATCATATTGGCTCTTTTGACGAGACTGGGCTGTTTTCAACTTTTCACGAATAATGCGAACCTGCTCTTCTGCATCCTGGATCATGTCCGGGCCAAAGAGTTGCCTCTCTCCGGTTTCTGACCAATTAAGAGGTGTTCGACATCTTCGTCCATAGAGAACTTCAAAAGGGGCTTTGCCAAAGCTTGATTGATAACTGTTGTTATAAGCGAATTCGGCGAATGGAAGACACTTCTCCCAATTCATACCGAACGATATAACACAAGCTCGGAGCATATCTTCTAGAATTTGATTCACTCTTTCTACTTGACCACTTGATTGGGGATGGAAAGCAGTGCTAAAAGATAAATGAGTCCCCATGGCATTCTGAAAACTTTCCCAGAAGCGAGAAGTAAAGATACTTCCACGGTCCGAGTTAATTTCCAGGGGAACACCATGAAGAGACACTATTCGAGAGATATATAACTCTGCTAGCTGGCTAGCTGTTATACTCTCACGAACAGGAAGAAAATGAGCCACTTTGGAAAGACGGTCAATGACCACAAAGATAGCATTATTTCCTTTCTTGGTCTTGGGAAATCCGGTAATGAAATCCATGCTAACTTTATCCCATTTCCATTCAGGAATAGCTAAAGGTTGAAGGGTGCCAGCAGGCCTCTGATGTTCTGCCTTAACTCGACAACAAACATCGCAGTTAGCAACGAACTCAGCAATTTCTCTCTTCATCCTAGTCCACCAGAACCTCTGGCATAGGTCCTGATACATCTTAGTACTACCGGGATGAATGGTGAGAGGGGAATCATGAGCCTCCTTAAGGATTAACTGCCTTAGATGTGGGTTCTTAGGAACCACTAAACGATTCTGGAAGAACACCACACCTTGATCATTCATGGAAAATTCTTTAGCGTTTCCGCTAAAAATATTCTCCTTGATCCGTGATATACCCTTGTCACGCTTTTGGCCAGCTATAATTTGATCCTTAAGAGTAGGCTTCGCCACCAGGGTAGAAAGGAATCCTTGAGGAACAATATGAAGATTCAACTTCCGAAAGTCCTCATGGAGAAGTGGTTGACCTTGTTGTAGCATCAAATTGTTATAATAAGATTTACGACTTAGTGCATCGGCCATAACATTGGCCTTCCCCGGGGTGTAAGTTATCCCTAAGTCGTAATCCGAGATCAACTCAACCCACCGTCTTTGCCTGAGATTCAAATCCGGCTGGGTGAAGATATATTTCAGACTTTGGTGATCAGTGAATATTTCGCAACGATTACCCAGAAGGTAATGTCGCCAGGTTTTTAGTGCATGGACCACAGCTGCAAGCTCAAGGTCATGTGTGGGATAATTATCCTCATGCGGACGCAACTGTCGAGATGCGTATGCGATCACATGACGATCTTGCATGAGAATGCAACCTAATCCTTGTCGCGAGGCGTCGCAATAGATAACAAAGTCCTTAGAAAAATCTGGTGGTAGCAACACAGGTGCGGAAGTCAGGCGTCTTTTCAGTTCCTGAAAACTATGCTCACACTGTGGTGTCCACTCGAACTTTTTATCCTTCTTGAGGAGTTCAGTCAGAGGCTTTGCAACCTTGGAGAAATTCTCGACGAAGCGGCGACAATAGCTCGCTAGACCAAGAAAACTCCTAACTTGCTTAACCGATTCAGGTTGAGTCCAATCAAGGACAGCTTGAACTCTCTAGGGATTGACAGCAATACCCTTACCAGAGATTACGTGGCCTAGATAGGTCACTTCTGGTAACCAGAATTCACTTTTTGAAAATTTGGCATAAAGGCGATGCTCTCGAAGTTTCATCAATACCAGCCTTAGATGCTCGGCATGTTCTTGTTCATTCTTTGAGTAGATGAGAATATCATCGAGGTATACTACGACGAATTTATCCAAATACTCCATAAAGATTGAATTCATCAGCCGAGAGAAGGTGGCTGGGGCATTGGTTAAACCGAAGGACATAACGGTGTACTCATATTGACCATAACGAGTAACAAAGGCCGTTTTTGGAATGTCCCCGTTCTTAATCTTGATTTGATGGTATCCGAACCTCAAATCCATTTTGGAGAAGACTGAGGATCCAACGAGCTGATCATACAGATCGTTGATCCTGGGGAGCGGATACTTGTTCTTTATGGTGACCAGGTTAACTGGTCGGTAATCTACAACCATCCGATCCGTTCCGTCTTTCTTCTTGACGAAGAGGACGGGACAAGCCCAAGGAGAAGAGCTAGGACGAATGAAACCTTTGTTCAAGGCCTCATCTAATTGCTTCTTAAGTTCGGCTAGCTCTAGGGGTGCCATCTTATAAGGTCTTCTGGCTATTGGGACAGTTCCCGGAACAAGATCTATCACAAACTCTACATCTCTGTCAGGTGGAATTCCTGGCAGTTCCTCTGGAAAAACATCCGGGAAGTCACGGACTATCGGAATGTCTTCATGTTCCGGAAGTGGGTTGGCATTTAGGGAATAGAGCTGGCATTTGGCAACTCGAGTATAGACATTTACTATCTCACCCGAGGGATGGGTAAGCTGGACATTTCTAGAGTGAGTATCAATCTTGGCATAGTGAGCTGACATCCAGTCCATGCCCAAGATGATATTAATATCCGAAGATTTCAGTGCTATCAATGAGGCTAGAAAAACTAGCATGTCTACTAGAATCTCATTGTCATAGGTTATCCTAGAGGTTTGCCATTTACTACCAGGGGTTTGAACAACCAATGGGATTGGCATATCACAAAATGACATGTTATGCAACTGTGCATAACTTTCTGAAATGAAGGAATGAGAAGACCCAGTGTCAAAGAGAACGGACGCTGGGTGATGATTAACAAGAAGCGTACCCAGTATGATGTCGGGATCCTCTGCAGCTTCTTCTGCTAACACATAGTTCACACGGCCACGTGCAGGAGTTGGCTTCACATAAAACGCTTTGCCCGACTTGGCCTGCCCGACGGACTTTCCGGGTTGCTTGGCACCCACATTCTGAGGACACTCACGGGAATAATGCCCTGGTTCTCCACACTTGTAGCATATCACCTGGTTGGCACGTGGTGCAGCATTGCTAGCTGGACCACCATAAGCTTTTGATGGAGGGTTGGCCTGATTCGTCTGAGGCGCCACGTAGGATGGCTTCGGAGTGTATCTTGGCGGCAGAGAACTGTTTGGAACCCACAACCTGCGTTTTTGAAACGCGGAACCAGAAGATGAGCCAAAGTCACGGGAGTGCTTCCTTGTGGCTTCGAAGTCAGTATGACCAGTCTCGGCACTGATCGCCTTGTTGACCAGGGCTTGAAAGCTTGCACACTCATGGAGGCGCAGGTCTCGACGGATCTCAGGGCTCAGACCCTTACGGAATCTTGCTTGCTTCTTGGCGTCAGTAGACACCTCCTTTGTTGCATAGCGGGCGAGGTTACCGAACTCGCGGCTATAGGCATCCACAGACAACTTGCCCTGAGTGAAGGCACAGAACTCCTCTCTCTTTCTGTCCATCAGGCCCTCTGGAATATGGTGCAGACGAAAAGCTACGCTGAAGTCTGCCCATGTGGCCACTGGTTCAGCGGGACGCATAGCTTCAAAATTCTCCCACCACAGATTGGCGGGTCCCTCCAGGAAATACGCCGCAAAGGTCACCTTGTCGGCCTCAGACACATTCGCAGAGCGAATCTTGCGCGAGATGCTGCACAACCAGTCATCAGCGTCGAGGGGATCGACGGAATGATGAAACTTTGGAGGATTCAGCTTCACAAAGTCATTGAGGGACACTGCAGCATTCCTAGGCTGTCGCGCCGTATTCTGCTCAATACACTCTAGCAGTCGGTTGGTCTCCCTTTTGTTTCTTTCTGCCTCAAGCATCACTTCTGCCAGAGAAGGTGGGTGAGGCAGGTCTTCCTGCGACGCTTGACTACCCTCACCTTGCTCATGAGCAGGGGCACGGTTCAACCTGGTGAACACCATCCTGACAAACAAACTCATAGCTTAGACCAATATCATATCAATACTAACTATGGATTAAGAATGTACTGAACACACGGAATGCGGAAATGAATATCCGAACAACATGGTAACAAGCAACTGCTATATATACACCATGGTTCATACACACCCTTACGTAGTTCAGTACAAACTTACTCGAAGAGCAAACTACTGAAATGGTGGAACTACTCATCAGAGGCTTACAAGCTTCCTATACATTATTTATCTAGGCCTCCGGAATTCGTTTCACATTACTACCATACTCCACAAGTCACGCAGGACTGTGAACATACGGTTACTACCATACTATCCTTCCGCTCACAGCTCAGGCATCCGCATAGAACATCTCATAGAGATTACCTCCATGACCTGGAAGTTCAACCTTCGTATCAGGAAACACTCTAGCCTGAGATCCCTGGGATCCATAAGGACACGGATGTGGCCTTGGTCCCCTGACTGGTGGTAAGAGCGGTCCCCGAAGAGGTGTGACTCCTCCTATAGCTGGCCAGTCAACGTGAGCCGGAAGATGGGTCCTAACAGGGTTCAGCATCTCCATCTCTCCATACCCTGTCTGGAGTACCGGTGCCAGCTGCGTCAAAGTTGTCCACAGACGGGCACGGGTAGCATAAAGCTCCATGCGGAGAGCACGAGCATCCTTGTCTCTGTTCTCTAGCATCTCAACAGTGCACTGCAGAAGTGGACCCTCCATAGAAGAATCAAAATAGACTCCACTGAGGTATCCCTCTTCACCAGACTGAGAGGCCGAAACATAGCAGAACTCTGAATTCTGCAGCAGTGCATGTCTCGCTCTCATAATAGTCAGCATTGAATAGGCAGCATATTGTACTGCCATGTCAACAGTGACTCCCAACCCATAGGACCAATGGATTGGCTTCTCCGCTCCAGGGTAGTCTGGAAATACCCTAACAGTGCAGATGTACTGGCTCTGGTTGAAGTCTCGGTACTGTTCCTCTACCGTGTACTCGGGGTACCAGCGGTAACCGCACACCGACATCACCCTGACCAGCATGGCCGTATGACCCGGCACATCAATGCACCTGGTCAGATGTACCACCTGACGAGAAGGACGGCCAGACATCTGTAAATAGAGAGTAATGCAAAAGCATTAGAGCTCTGAATGCAAAAATTGGGCAGCATAACGGCTGTAAATGCTCAAAACAAATTTGAGACAACCCAAAGTGGAATAACGTAACCACTCAACTATCAGATTCAACTCTCTGGTCACCAAACTTACTTCCTGCTTCCTAGGAATAAAGAAACCCAATATCTCTCGACCCGTAGTCCTATAATCTACCGATCAGAAATACGAGCCTAGGAGAAGATGAGTAACCTAGTCCTTAATTCCCGTAGAAAAGACGAGGATGACCAGAATAGAATAACTTGAGAAGAGAACAAGAATCTTACGTTCCCTTCCACAAACAATTCCCTTATATATAACTAAAGCAATTCTAGACTCAACTTTGACTAGTTTGGCTTAGTAATCCTACAGTCAGTCAGGCTCTGATACCAACGCTGTCGGGACCCCGATCCTAAGCCATAGGAATCTAGCCTATAACCCATCGCATCCCTTTGTGGTCTCACGCACGGTTAACTCCACGGCTGCAGCCTTACCTTAGCCGGGACCGTTTGCGTCTTTTGACTCACGTATGCGATAGTATCGCTAGCAATCCAATGTCAAAGAACCCGGATCGACATGTCAAGTCATAAACCAAAGTGGCAGTACCGCACAAGGACAAGCATACATGACCCAACAAAGCAGGTGTCGGTCACCGGCGAATGTAGACGAGTCGTAGCAAGCTACAAGGACTCCATTACATCCGTGACATTTCCCCAAAGGGGACAGACACAGCAGCTAAGAAGGACACATGCCGGTCAACCAATGTGTCCGGAGCAGTAGCGAACTACCAAGGCTCGTTGGACCACAAAGGGGCATTTCCTTGTAAGGAGTGCTACTAAATTTTACAACTAGGTAATCGAACCCCATACATATCAAGTACAACACACGTACGCATGGCATACCGATATGTATAGATACATCGATGGCATCACAACATAACCATAAACATACAAGCTTTATTTAAGAGGCTCGGAAGAGCCACACACATAATATTACACATTAAGGGTCTCACGACCCACAATAGCAGTCATACAATACAAGCCAGCAGAAGAGTTATAAACTGTCTGAGTACAGACAGGGCAACTAGTAGGCACGTGGCCTGACTATACTACAGAGCCGACGTAGGGCCAGATCGTAGCTGGGACACCAGCTACTCGTCGTCGTCGATGTCTACGAAGAACCCTCCATTAGGGTCATTAGCAACCTCTGCAACATTTATTAAGCAAACATGAGCACGAAGGTACTCAGCAAGACTCTAGGAGAACTAACTACTCATGCAAGGTATCAAAAGGTATTGTGGGGTTTCATGCGGAAAGCCAGCATTTGACTCATGGCTAGACAACTTGCATTTTGAAATTAGTTTTGACAACTTGATTTCTCGCACACGAGTCCACTAACACCACAACAATACACTATCGTGGAATCATTCCGTCTCCATACGGAAATGCCGTCCACGACACTCACGCTTATCTTGACAATTTTATGAGTAGCCATTGAAGTTATCTATGAACAACATATGTCTCCAAGTAGTCCATATCCGCGGACGCGGCTATTCGAATAGATCATAACCCTACAGGGGTGTACTTCGTCACACACGCTCCCGCCACTTATCGCCATGTGCACGTCATGCACCTCGGCAACCTTCAAGCGGAAGCCCAGCGAGGGAGTCGGCCACGACCGTTAACCACACTAGTACCTAGTCCAGGTTTATCGCCTATCTGAGAGTAACCCGTACGGAAGTCCGGCCGAGGTTTCCGCCACGGCCTCAAACGATGTGCGCAGGGTTCCCAAGCCCACCATCCGGGTGCCCCTTGGTACACCGTGCCACTGCCTACCGCATCACGGTCCACCTCTCAGGTCAGCACCATGCACGGCCTCCAGCATTACTATAAACACCAGAAACTACTTGCAACTCCTGGACCGAGTACTACGTGATTAATAGGCCGAGCGGGGTCATATTTCAGGGCCCAGCATGCGGTAGTATCAAGTCTTGGATTACATACACGGAACTCAGTTCCTAAGGACGGTTCCAATGAAACAACCCGCCATGTACTCCTACACAGCCTTTCACCGGTACCTTTACCAAATCAAGTTCAACACACGACCTTTGCTCACGGAACACATTCCACATTTCTGTTCATCTCCCAGATGACAGACCATACACAACTCTAAGCATAGCATGCATAGCAGGATAAGGCACATCATAGCTCAAGCAACTACCAGGTATGCTAGGTTGCAAGGTTCGGCTATTTACTGTGACAAGGTTAGGTCATGCAAAGGAAGTGGGTCCAACTATCGTGGCAAAAGCAGTTGAAGCATTTGATCCTAATGCAATAAATAGGTGCAGGAGCAAGAACATAGGAGTTATCGTGATGATTAAAAGGGTTGCTTGCCTTGTTGCTCAGAGGAGGAACGATATCCGTCAGACGGATATTCGGTGGAATCCGGGGGTGCGGAGCCTACCGAAATGAATGGCAACATTCAATAACAATCATATGCAATCAAAATGATGCATGAGCATGGCATGAGAATGCAAAGTGATAAGTTATTATAATCAAGATGTTTTAGGTTTAGAGTTGATTTGAATCACATTCGAATAGCAATTCAAACGGGTATTCTCGGATACCGGTTTAATTGATTCGACCTGATGCTCAGATCAACCTAATGTTAACATGCATGAAATGTCATGTTATGGTACTGATTTATTTCTAGCGCAGTGTGTGATCATTGTATTTATAATGAAATTTGGATATTTTTGCAAATTCCATTTATAAAGTGATTAAAGAATTGAATTATTCCTTATTTCACAAGTTAGGGTCCTGTAACTTTTTCAAACATAGTTGAAAATAGCATAATCAGAATCCTTGAATTTTTCTGATACTTTTTCATATATAATTTATTTTCATTGGAGTTACAGATTAATTTCTATGATTTTTGCAATTTTTAGCAATTTCCAGAATTAGATTTATACTGGAAATTCCATTTATTGCATCAGGCTGACGTCAGCAGGTCAGCCGACCTGTTCAGGTCAAACCTAACAGGGGGGCCCACTGGTCAGCCTCTCCGGGACTAATCCCGCGCTGACCAGCCCCTAATTGGGGTTTGACCAGGCGTGGGGCCCTCTGGCAGCGTCTGAGGGGAGGGCGATTACGCCCTAATGGTCGGCCACGTCGACGGCCACCGGAGGGTGGTCGCCGGCGACCAGACCCGCGGCGGAGGGCTCGCCGGAGGCGACCTAGACGGCGCTGCACAGCACCAAAACGCACGCGGTTTGCAGCTTCAGCATGCTCGCGAAGTGGCCGATCTGGCAGGACCATCTGGGGAGGCTAGGGTCGCCGGAAGAGGCGTCGGCGACGAGCCGGAGCGGCGGCCGAAGCTCGGGCGTCGTCGGGGGCTTTGAATCAGAGGGATCCACGCTCAGTTCTTAGCTGCTACGGCATCTACGCGTCGTCCTGGAGCTGCTGGTGCCCTCGGAAGGACGAGCTGATCAACGGAGGGCTACCGGCGACGAGCGGCAGCGGCGGTCCTCGTCGGGCTCCGGTGAAACTAGGGCTAGAGGAGGGGGTCGAGGGGGAAAACTTAGGGGAAACGACCGCATGCTCACGGGGAGTGCAGAGCAGAGCTTAGACGGCTCGGGGAAGGCCTGGGGGCGACGAATCAACGGGAGAGGTCCGGCGGCCGGAGGAGGAAGACGACGGTGTTGCGGGCGTTGCAGGGCTCGAGGAGGCTTCGGCTTCTTCAGAGACGACCAGGGCGACGAGGCGGAGCTAATGGCGTGCTCTGGGAGGGGATCCTATGGCCAGGGGCACGGCCAGCTCGAGCTCGAGCTCGGCTCTAATGGCGGCAGCAGGGAGAAGGAGGGGATCCGGGAGGAGCAGAAGAACCGAGGCGGGGAATGGATAGGGGAAGCTCTGGGGAGCTTATCCCCGTCGTCGCCAGCGCGAACCGGCGGCCAGGCAGGCACGCAGGTGCGTGGCCGCGCCGGAGGAGGCGGCGGCCACCTCCTGCTGCCTACTGACGCGAGGGAGGGGACGAGCGGGGAGATGGGCCGGGCCTGGCTTGGGCGACAGGTAAGTCTTTTTCCATTTTCTCTTTTTTTGTTTTTCTGTTTTGCTATTTATTGCGTTGCTAATTATTTCAGCTCCAAAACAAAAAGTAAAAACTATTTTAGACCTCCTGAAATATTTGTTATAATATCCCCACTCATTTCCAAGGTTTTCAACTTTTTTGGAAAATTATAGTTTCTGATTTCAATTTTTAAATTTGAAACCAGTGGCTTTTGCATTTATTTAAAATGCTTAAAGTGTCAAGAAAATAGTTTTCTCCAATGCTCATTTACTTTCATGATTTATCAGAAAGTTTGAACATTTCTTGAGGCCATTTTGGGTTCATTGATTTTGAACTAGTTGAAATTTCCTTTAATTGAAATGGTGGCTAGGGTTTTGAGTTTTTACTTTGCCACTTTGTTGTTTTTGTTGAAACTTCTTGGATGCAAATGCAAAGAAGACATGAGCACAATGCTATCTTGGTTGAGGGTTAGGGATGTGACATAGCGGCGCCGTATTCGGTCTACCGTCGGACGTCTGTCGGTGTTTGAAATTCGTTGCCGCGCCGCAATACTTCCCTCTCATCTCTGACTAAGCCACGCTACACGACCCATCTAGCCAAACCTAAACCTAGGACACTTCTGGGACCGTCCGATCTCGATCGAACGGCCCGAAAACGGTTTCTATCCCTAAACCTAGCCCCTCTTGCTATAAAAGGAAGGCTAGCCCTTTCTAATCTTGCCTAACCCTAGCCTCCTTGGGATCCGCGCCCAGCCAACCAGCTCCCCGCCGCCTCCTTCCCTGTCTCCTTCCTCGAGCGGCCCTCCCAGCCTAGATCGGGGCCCGCCCGAGCCCATCTGGGCCCGGAGTAGCCCATCGTCGCGCGTGCCGCCCGAGCCGTGCGCTCGCCCCTGCTCCTCCCGAGATGCTTCCACAGCGCAGGTCCCCGTCCTCGCCGCTGGTCCCCTCAGGCCACCGCCCTCCCCGTGCGTCGCCAGCAAGCTGCCGGAGCAACACCCCTCGTCGACGCCCAGCTCGCCAGTTCCAGCGGTCCCCGCAGGCCGCCGCGTCTCCTCCTGCGCCCCGGCCAGATCCGCGCCGCCCGCCACATGTGCCCCCTCTAGTCGCCGCCCCGCCGGAGGTCTGCGCCGCCCCTGCCGTAGGAGCTGGCCCGGCCCTGCCTTAGCAAGGCTACCGAACCTGCCGGAGGAGCCTCGCCATCAACTCCTGCGCAACCGCCCCTGTCGTGCTCGTGTACGAGCAGAACGACGGGAGGACTCCACCTGGGCCGCGCCCCCACGTGGGCCTGCCTCCTCCTCGCGGCCCAGGGTGGCTCCCCTTCGGCCCGGCTTCTCCACCTCCCTCCAGGCCAGCTCCAGATCCAACCGGCCCAAGGTAATCCCCCGCATGCGTGCATTTTAATAATGTTGCGCCCCCTGACCGACCCGTTAGTTATTTAGGTGATTTTTCGGAATTATTTAAATTCCAGAAAAATAATCGTATTTTAAAATGCCCGTAGTTTCTATTCCGTGTGTCGGATCAGAACGTGTAGCATATGGTTTTCATGTAGTTTTACGCGTAGAATCCGTTTATAAAACTTGCACATTTGTTTGACGTCGTTTAGCATGCCTAACGCCTAATTTAGCGTGCTGTCCTAATATGTTTTGCCCGTAGTTTATTTTTCGCGCGTGTCCGGTTTGCCCGAATGCCTTAGATTAAATGTTCATGCTCTAGGGACCCTTTTCATGTATCTTAGAGCGGTCACTCGTATTTTTTGCGTGTAGGGAATTGCCGCTAATTTATTTTCCCATGTATAGGTTATTTTTCTCGCATTTATGTGTGGCATTATTTTTGTGTTGCAACCTCACATATTTTATATGTTAATTTAGTTTTAGCTTTTGAGTAAGTTAGTTCGCGCGATATTTTGCCATGTTGCCCTCTTGTCTTTTTCGTAGGATTTATTTCGTGCTCCGTTTGATTAAGTTGCCAACTAGGGAGTTGTTCTTGGGTGTTTAGACTAGCCCCTGGTATTTTTGGTTGCAATAGAAATGCATGTTTAGGTGTGGTTTGATAGCCCTCAAGTTGCTAGAAATAGTGCTGATTTGGAGGAGCTGAAATATTTCTAAGTCTGAAATCTGTTATATTTTGTTGCTGTTTTGTTTTGCTTCTATCTTTAGATCTGTAGCTCTTTTGAGGTTGGTCCAATGGAGTTAGTTGTAGCCCTTGTGTTTCTCTAGCAAGCTGTGAATTTTCATGTCATTTGGAGTCCTGTAGCTTATGGTTTTGCTGCTGTCAATATGCCTTCAGGCTGAAAACTGCACTTTCATGAGGTGTTATTTTCACTAAGTGTGAAATAGTGTGTGAGATGCCATTTTGTGTCTTCTTTCCCGAGTGATCCATGATGCCGTGCTAGTTGTTGTTAGTTGTTTGTAGTAGTGCTTCTTGACCTATTTCGTGACATGCCTTGCTTGAGCATATCGGAGTTGTGTAGCCCGTAGTTGAGGGGCGTAGAAAATGCTATGTGGCTGATTTTGGCAGATTGTAGTGATTTCTTGTTTTGCTCGTATCTTTTGAACCGTAGCTCCGTTTTGATCGTGTCCTACATGAAACTTGCTGAGAATCTCGTGTAGTTTCAGTTTATCTTGCTGGTTGTATGTTTTGAAGTTCTCGTAGCCGTCGTTGCACACATATTGCATTCATGCCATCATATCTTGCGGTGCTTGTATCTTTTGATCCGTAGCTCCGTTGGAGATGTTCTTTATGTGTAGATTGCTTGAAATGACACATAGAATCACGTGAACCTATTTGTTTTGCTGTTTAACAATTAATTAAATGTGTTAGTTCAGATCTGGACTGAATTGTAAATTAACATGTGAGGTCATCTCGGAGGTGCTATATGTCATTTCCGACCTCATTTAAAATGTCTAGATAGGTAGTTTAATTTCCTATTCACCTCTTGCATGTTTGAAAACATTAATATTGCCGTGTAAATAACCGGGAGTGAACTAAATAATTCATATGTGGAGTTTCGTCAATATGCAACTCGTTGCATATTGAACTTCACTTAATGTGTAGTGTTTGTTTGTGTGTTTTGCCATGCGGTGACTTGCATGTATTCAGTTACCCATGCATCGTTTGTGTTGTGCATCGTGTGTTGTATATTTGTGTTGATGCTTGTTTCCGGTTTCCTCCGTCTCGATAGAGTTCCGCAAGCGTGTCGGATTGTGAGGACCCGTTCGACTACATCGGTTCGTTGGCTTCACGGAGGCATTCTTCTTCCAAGCAGGATCTCAGGCAAGATGACCATTTCCCTAGATACCATTACTATCATTGCCATGCTAGTTTTACCGTTTCTAACGTTTATGGCTCGTTGCCTACCACATGTTAAATATCAGCCTCTCAACAATGCCATGAAACCTTCAACCTGTTCAACCTAGCAAACCACTGATTGGCTATATTACTGCTTGTTTAACCCTGTGTTAGCGTTGCTAGTTGCAGGTGCAGTTGCTTCCATGTGATAACATGGGTTCCTTGTTATATCACCATATTAAATGTTTTTTAATTTAATGCACCTATATACTTGGTAAAAGGTGGAAGGCTCGACCTTTCTAGCCTGGTGTTTTGTTCCACCTTTGCCCCCTTAGTTTCGAGTACCGGTGTTATGTTCCATAATTGAGCGTCCTAACACGATCGGGGTTGTTATGGGGATCCCCTTGATAATTCGTTTTAGATTAAAACTGGTCTGGCAAGGCCCAACATTGGTACTACATTTGCCTAATCACCTAATAAAATTGCATAGGGACTTTTCGGACCCCGAGGATAATTTAATCAACCCCCCGGGCCAGTGCTCCGCATGAGTGTTGGTCCACCCACCTAGCAGTCGGTGGTGCCACCTCGGGGCAACTCGAGGTTTGGCTACCATCCACTATGCATAGACGGTGTGTCCTGAGAACGAGATACGCGGCTCCTATCGGGTTCGTCGACACACCGGGTGGCCTTGCTGGATTAGTTTTACCTTTGACGAGATATCTTGTGCATCGGGATTCCGGTGATGCTTTGGGTAATCTCAGAGTTGAGGTTTTCCACTAGGGAATCCGACGAGATCGCGAGCTTCGTGATTGAGGATTTCTATGCGGCTTGTGGTAATTTGAGATGGACTAGTTGGAGCACCCCTGCAGGGTTAAATCTTTTTGGAAAGTCGTGCCCGCGGTTATGTGGCAACGTGGAAACTTTGTTTAACACTCGTTCTAGATAACTTGAAGTTAACTTAACTAAAACTTACCAACTGTGTGCGTAACCGTGACTGTCTCTTTCGTGAGTTCCTTCTTCGATCAAGGACACGGTGGGGTTATGTCTGACATAGGTAGGTGTTCAGGATCATTCATTTGATCATCTATAGTTCACGTCCGCTATGCGTAGAGCTTCCCCCTCTTATTTCCTGACTCGTAAGTTAGCTACCTCATATATGCTTAGCCGCTGCTGCAACCTCACCACTTAACCATACCTCACCCATTAAGCTTTGCTAGTCTTGATACCTTTGGAAATGAGATTGTTGAGTCCCCTGTGGCTCACAGATTACTACAACACCAGTTGTAGGTACAGGTAAAGATTACTTGACGCGAGCGCGTTGATTGTTCATTTGGAGTTGCTTCTTCTTCATCATCATCATCTATCTAGGATGGGTTCCAGACCGGCAGCCTGGGATAGCAAGGATGGACGTCGTTCTTCTTTCGTCGTTTGTTTTCGTCCGTAGTCGGACCCTGCTCTTACTCTTGATGTTTATGTAATGTACTGATGTGATTGATGTAGCTTGTGGCGAGTGTAAGCCAATTCTATACATATCTTTTCTTTTCAGTACATGTACTTGTAACGATACTCATTCTTGCGACACGACGAGATGCACTTCTATCCCAGACGAGGCCTTCATGCCAAATTGAGGATAGGGTCGCATCTTGGGCGTGACATTTCCATTCTGGTGCAACAAGACCCTGGCCGCCCGCCGGCAGGACGGACGTCATCCCTGGGCCAGCCCCTACAATGCTGGCAGCTACTTTGCACGCGAAGACCACCTTTGGGTAGGGGAGCATGTTCCCCTGTTCCCCTGCAAAATTGGCCATTGTGGGATCCCTTCCCGCCGAAACGATAAGGGAAGAGGACCGGGGCCGCCACTATAAATAGAGGATTGGTTGCTTCGTAGAAGGGACCCGATTCCCGAACCACCTATTTGCCCACTAGTACTCCGCTAGGTCATCTAGCCTCCGGAGGCGCCCAAGCATTGTACTAGTTCATCCACCGACCTCCAAGAGAGGCAATCCACCAAAGCAGGAGTAGGGTTTTACCCTTCGCAACGGCCCGAACCTAGGTAAACTGTTGTGTTCTATGTTTCCCTCGCCATCGAGAAAGTTCTTTGTCATTCCTATCGAGTAGAGAGTTGGGCGAGGTTAGGTCATGAGAGATCTTCATACACGCCCCTGAGTTCGAATCCTTAGGGTTTTGCGGAGCCCGAAATCCGACAACCCTCCCTGGTGAATGCTAGTCGGATGATCCCTGCGGTCGAATGTGATCGGGAAAGCCAACCATAGATTGTACTTTGGTGATGTAGGCTCTATGGCATAGACTTCTCGAGGGTCTCGCTTTCGCTCCTTCTTAGGTATGTGAGTCACGTAAATCATGTTTACGGTCTTTACCTCAGGGGGGGCTGTTTTAGACCCCCGTTGTCCGGGTCGTGGGGCTCCTCGTTGTCTTTGCTTCGAGGGCTCCGGCCTTGTTCTTCGGCCGTTGCTTTGCCGGCCTGCTTGAATACCCAACAGTTACAGTTGGTGTGAGTGGCTAGCTTATCTTGTGTGCCATGGATTTGACAGGGTCGTTTCATAACTTTTTTTCCCATTGGGTTGGCTCGTCCTTATTCCCTTTGAAGGCATTCTTCTGCTATCCTGGCATGTCACTACGGAACCCAGCATTTACAGCCGGGTCATCGGCATCGCCAGCTCGGAGGCGCGCTTGTTCTTGTTTTTCCTCGGCTTGCTGCTTCCATCCCGAAATTCAGCGGTTCCAGCATGATCTGTGTTATGACTACGTCGAGCTAGCCAGTTGTCTTCATCCACACAAAAGAGGGTCATCAGGGAAGTGAGGGCGTACATTGTCCTCGGCATGTCATGTCCGAGTTGGCGAGCCAACCACTCGTCTTGGATGTTTTGTGTGAAAGAGGCTATTGCTTCAGCGTCCGGGCAATCCACAATTTAGTTCTTCTTTGTTAAAAAACGGTTCCAGAACTCACTGGCCGACTCTCCCGCCTTTTGGACGACATTGCTTAGGTCGAAGGAATCCGGGGGTCGGGCGTAGCTCCCTTGGAAATTGGACAGGAAGGCTTCTTCGAGCTCTTCCCACCTTCCGATCGATTCCTCGGGCAGGCAGTTTAACTAGTGTCGTGCTGGCCCTTTCAACTTGAGGGGCAAGTATTTGATTGCATGCAGATCATCTCCTCTCGCCATGTGAATGTGAGGAAGCAAGTATTCTATCCACGTGGCAGGGTCTGTAGTTCCATCGTACTGTTCTATGTTGACAAGTTTGAATCCCTCCGGAAATTGATGCTGCATTACTTCGTGTGTGAAGCATAGTGGGTATGTGGTGCCTCTAGTCCGGACTATCTTGTGCCGTAGGTCGGCTTTGGGTTCAGTCCGGTATGAATCCAAGTCTCTCGCGTAGTAGGGGACCTGAGGTGGCTCTCCGTCCCATCTAGTGGGGGAGTACCTTGTGGACCCATAAATGGACATGTTGCGGCCTGTCTTGTTATCCAGGTTATATCGCATGTCGTTTCTACCACGACGGTGCACTTTTTCCTTCACCTTTTCGCGGGGAGGCCCGCAATAGTATTCGATGTCCAACGCCACCCTGTCGCGCCCTCAGGCACGTGGTCAGGCTGGTCATAATCCGTGCGCTTGGGGGATGTGGGCGTTGGGGCCTCGTCATCAATTTATGGAAACAGTCGGCGACGTGGGTAACTTTTCTTCTGATCCATCCATCGAGGGTTGTTTTGTTCTTCATTGGCCAGTACCTTGGTCCACCTGTTGTTTATAGTGTCTTGTTCGGCCTGTAATTGATGCTCCTTTGCCTTTAAGCTTCGAGGAGTGGCTAGGAGTAGTTGTTGAAACTCTACGTGACCTCCAAGGTCATCGGGTACTGCAAAGTCTTCATCCTCTAGGTAGTCATCGACGGGGGGAGAGATAATCATCATCGCCCGACCTGTTGATGTCGTCGGGGTCGTCCTGCTCCTCGTGTTGGTCCGCATCCTCTAGCGGATATTCTGATATACTGAGGTTACCGTGGTCTTCTGGGTTTTATTTTCCATGATTCCTTGCGTAGAGCCTTGCTATCGCATACACAACAGCGTCAGAAATTGACACGTTGACAGAGGCTGGGCTTGCGTTAGTTTTTCCCTTGAAGAGGAAAGGGTGATGCAGCACAGGAGCAGTAAGTATTTCCCTCAGTTTGAGAAGCAAGGTATCGATCCAGAAGGAGGGTCCTGTCAAGTCCAGAGTACCTGCGCAAACACAAATAAGCTTGCACCCAACGCTTCAAAGGGGTTGTCAATCCCTTCAAGATTGTTTGCAAAGTGAGATCTGAAGGCGGAAAGTGCAACAAAGTAAAAAGTGTAAGCCTGAAAATATGGTGTGGAGTAGACCCTGGGGGCCATAGTGTTCACTAGAGGCTTCTCTCAAAATGGCAAGTATCACGGTGGCTGAACAAATTACTGTCGAGCAATTGATAGAACCGCGCAAAGTCATGACGATATCTAAGGCAATGATCATACATATAGGCATCACGTCCGAGACAAGTAGACCGATACTTTCTGCATCTACTACTATTACTCCACACATCAAACGCTATCCAGCATGCATCTAGTGTATTGAGTTCATGACAAATAGAGTAACGCCTTAAGCAAGATGACATGATGTAGAGGGATAAACTCAAATCAATGATGAAAACCCCATATTTTTACCCTTGATGGCAACAACACGATGTGTGCCTCGCTACCCCTTCTATCAGTGGGTGAGGTCACCGCATGGTATGAACCCAAAACCAAGCACTTCTCCCATTGCAAGAATCATAGATCAAGTTGGCCAAACAAAACCCACAACTCGAAGAGAATTACAAGGATATGAAATCATGCATATAAGAGATTACAAGAAACTCAAATAAGATTCGTAGATAATCTGATCAGAAATCCACAATTCATCGGATCTCGACAAACACACCGCAAAAGAAGATTACATCTGATAGATCTCCATGAAGATCATGGAGAACTTTGTATTGAAGATCCAAGAGAGAGAAGAAGTCGTCTAGCTACTAGCTATGGACCCGTAGGTCTATGGTGAACTACTCACGCATCATCGGAGAGGTCATGATGTTGATGAAGAATCCCTCCGTATCTGAATCTCCCCTCCGACGGGGCACCAGAACGTGCCCCAGATGGGATCTTGCGGAGACAGAAGCTTGTGGCGGCAGAAAAGTGATTGCGGTGATCTCTTGATTTTTTCTGGAATTTATGCGAATATATAGGCGAAAGACCTAGGGCAAAGGGCGTCCATGGGGCCCACAAGCCTCGATGGCACGGCACCCCCTGGCCACGGGATGGGGGCTTATGGGGCCCCTGGGGCTCCCCTGCCTTGGCTCCCAAGCTCCCCGATCTTCTTCCGTTCTAAAAAAAATCTTTTCGGGGATTTTCAGGGACTCCGTTTCAAAATCTCCTCTGAAAGGGGTTAAAAACATGGAAAAAAGGAACTGGCACTTGGCACTGAGTTAATAAGTTAGTTCCAAAAAATATATAAAAGGCATGCAAAACATCCAAAGTTTGACAAGATAATAGCATGAAACCATCAAAAATTATAGATACGTTGGAGACGTCTCAAGCATCCCCAAGCTTAACTCCTGCTCATCCTCGAGTAGGGAAGTGATAAAGAATGAATTTTTGATGTGGAATGCTACCTAGCATAGTTGTCCTTTGCAACTTCTTTCACGTGACATGAATGTTCAGATCCGTAAGATTCAAAAAAATAGTTTGCTATTGACATGAAAATAGTAATACTTCAAGCAAACTAGCAAAGTAATCATGAACTTTAAAAATAACAAGGCCAAAGAAAGTTATCCCTACAAAATCATATAGTCTGGCTATGCTCCATCATCCTCACACAACTAATGTAAATCATGCACAACCCCGGAATTGGCAAAGTAATTGTTTTCGCACTCTTACTTTCTCAAACTTTTTATAACTATCACGCAATACATGAGCGCGAGCCATGGATATATCACTATAGGTGGAATAGAGTGTCGTGGTGGTTGTGAGACAAAAAGGAGGAGATGGTCACACTGACTCGGCGTATGACGTTGAAACATCTCGCTAGCTATCTTACGATCATGCAATGGCAATATGAGAGTGACGGCACAAGTCATGAGACGGAACGGTGGGAGTTGCATGGCAATATATCTCGGAATGGCTATGAAAATGCCATAGTAGGTAGATATGGTGGTTGTTTTGAGGAAGGAATTTGGTGGGTTTGTGCACCGGCGAGATTTGCGCGGCACTAGAGAGGCTAGAAATGGTGGAAGGTGAAAGTGCATCTATACCATGGGCTCACATTAGTCATGAAGAACTCACATACTTATTGTGAAAGTTTTTATTAGCAATCGAAACAAAGTGCTCAACGCATACTCCGAGGGGAAGGGTTGGTAGGTGTAAACCATCGCGCGATCCCGACCTCAACACAAAGGATGACAATCAATAGATCAATTATGCTCCGACTTCCTAACATAGCGGTTCACCATATGTGCATGCTACGGGAATCACTAACTTCAACACAAGTACTTCTAGATTCACAACACCCTACTAATATAACTCTCAATATTACAGAATCCACATCTCAAAACTAATTGAGAGGAATGAAACTTCTCTCTCTACTTCAATGCACATGAAGATGGAGGTTTTTGCATCCTATTTGGGTACCTAGCACATTTGGGACTACTTTCATAGCATAAGCCAACTACCAAATCACGCACCGTCGTGCTCTAAAGATATAAGTGAAGCACAAGAGCAAAAGTATCTAGCTCAAAAGATATAAGTGAAGTACTATGAGCATTCTAGCAAAATCACGATGAGTGCATGTATCTCTCTCTCAAAAAGGTGTGAAGCAAGGATGATTGTGACACAACAAAAAGAAAAGACTCCTAAGATACAAGATGCTCCAAGAAAAACACATATCATGTGGTGAATAAAAATATAGCTCCAAGTAATGTTATCGATGGATTGAAGACGAAAGAGGGGATGCCTTCCCGGGGCATCCCCATGCTTAGGCTTTTTGGTGTCCTTGAATTTGGCTTGGGATTCCTTGGGCATCCCCAAGCTTGAGCTCTTTCCACTCATTATCTCTTTGTCCATGAGAACATCACCCAAAACTTGAAAACTTCACAACACAAAACTTAAACAGAAACTTGTGATAACATTAGTACAAGAAAACAAACTAGCACTTCTTTTGGTACTGCAGCAAACTTGAATTCCATCTATATTGATGATGGGCTAATGTATTCTCACTTTTCCATGGCTAGTACCCCCCCCCCCCGATACTGACCATAGTTTCATCAAAACAAGCAACCAACTCAACAAAAACAGAATCTGTCAAAAACAGACCGGTCTGTAGCAATCTGTATACTTCGTATACTTCTGGTACCTCAAAAAATCTGAACAATTACGACGGCCTGGGAAAAAAGCATATCAATCAGCAGAAAAAAATAATAAACTCAAAATCTCTTTCTGAATAAAAATGAAAAATCATCTCGTGAGCGAAAAGTTTCTGTCTTTTTCCAGCAGGATCAAACAACCATTACCAAGACTAGTCATAAAGGCTTTGCTTGGCTCAAACAAAAAGGAAACACAAAAAAAAACACAATCACAACAGAATTATGAAAGTTTGGACGCAACAAAACAGAAAGAAAAAGATAAATTCATTGGGTTGCCTCCCAACAAGCGCTATTGTTTAACGCCCTTAGCTAGGCATAGAAGCGATAGAATCATGTATCGTTGTCATTGGTGCTCAAACCATAAGTAGCGTGATCACTTATCATCTTAAGGTTTTCATCTTTCTTGCTAGAAGACTCACCACTACTTTTAGGAACAAAAATAGACTTGGTGATTTTATTGTGGACAAAATTTGGAGTATTTTGCACAGTGGCAAAAGCAGAACCCAAGTTGGTTATAACATCCTCTAGTTTGCCAATCCTAGAGGAATCATGACCTAGCTTCTCGTTAACTGTGGGTTCCTTCTCGTTTAAATTTTTCAAAACCATTCCCACCTTGGATCCGTACTGAGTGATTTGATTGTGGATCTTTTTATCCAAATTCTCAATGAGTTCAATCGTAGCAACTTTATTTTCAATAACGTCCTGCCTACGCATCACATGTTCCAGAGTTAAGGTAGTTCCATTAACCCTGAGTGGGGGTGAGCCTACCAAATTTATCACAGCTCCGTAAGAATCAACGGTATGGCTACCCAAGAAATTTCCACCTAAGATGGTGTCAAGAATATACCTATTCCAACGAGAAACACCCACATAAAAACTGCGAAGCAAGACGGTAGTGCATTGCTTATGAGTAGATCTACTCTGAGCGTTGCAAATCCTATATCAAGCGTCCTTTAAGTTTTCTTCCTCAATTTGTTTGAAATTGAGAACTTCGCTCTCGGGAGTATCGTTCGAAGTGGTGGATCTAGCCATGAGAACGGGTAGAATATCCCACATAGACGAACAGAGAGTAAGCGAGAGAAAAGGAGCGAACGAAAAGGACAAACGAAAAAGGCAAATGACAAAGGCAAATTGGTGAAGTGGGGGAGAGGAAAACGAGAGGCAACTGGCAAACAAAGTAAATGCAAGAGATGAGTTTGCGACACCTACTTGGATGAGTTCTTGACTTGATCTTCCTCCCCGGCAACGGCGCCAGAAATTCTTCTGCTATCTCATAGACAACAGCGCTAGAAATTGACACGTTGACAAAGGTTGGGCTTGCGTTTGTTTTTCCCTTGAAGAGGAAAGGGTGATGCAGCATAGGAGCAGTAAGTATTTCCCTCAGTTTGAGAACCAAGGTATCGATCCAGAAGGAGGGTCTCGTCAAGTCCAGAGTACCTGCGCAAACACAAACAAGCTTGCACCCAACGCTTCAAAGGGGTTGTCAATCCCTTCAAGATTGTTTGCAAAGTGAGATCTGAAGGCGGAAAGTGTAACGAAGTAAAAAGTGTAAGGCTGAAAATACGGTGTGGAGTAGACCCTGGGGGCCATAGTGTTCACTAGAGGCTTCTCTCAAAATAGCAAGTATCACGGTGGGTGAACAAATTACTGTCGAGCAATTGATAGAACCGCGCAAAGTCATGACGATATCTAAGGCAATCATCATACATATAGGCATCACGTCCGAGATAAGTAGACCGATACTTTCTGCATCTACTACTATTACTCCACACATAGACCGCTATCCAGCATGCCTCTAGTGTATTGAGTTCATGACGAACAGAGTAATGCTTTAAGCAAGATGACATGATATAGAGGGATAATCTTAAACCAATGATGAAAACCCCATCTTTTTACCCTTGATGGCAACAACATGATGCGTGCCTCGCTACCCCTTCTGTCACTGGGTGAGGTCACCGCACGGTATGAACCCAAAACCAAGCACTTCTCCCATTGCAAGAATCATAGATCTAGTTGGCCACACAAAACCAACAACTCGAAGAGAATTACAAGGATATGAAATCATGCATAAGAGAGATCAGAAGAAACTCAAATAAGATTCATAGATAATCTGATCATAAATCCACAATTCATCGGATCTCGACAAACACACCGCAAAAGAAGATTACATTGGATAGATATCCATGAAGATCATGGAGAACTTTGTATTGAAGATCCAAGAGAGAGAAGAAGCCATCTAGTTACTAGCTATGGACCCGTAGGTCTATGGTGAACTACTCACGCATCATCGGAGAGGTCATGGTGTTGATGGAGAAGCACTCCGTGTCCGAAAACCCCCTCCGACAGGGCACCAGGACGTGCCCGAGATGGGATCTTGCGGAGACAGAAGCTTGCGGCGGCGGAAAAGTGATTGCGATGATCTCCAGATTTTTTCTGGAATTTATGGGAATATATTGGCGAAAGACCTAGGGAAAAGGGCGTCTAGGGGGCCCACAAGCCTGGATGGCACGGCCCCCCTGGCCGCGGGGTGGGGGCTTGTGGGGCCCGTGGGGCTCCCGTGCCTTGGCTCCCAAGCTCCCCGATCTTCTTCCGTTCGAAAAAAAATCTTTTCGGGGATTTTATTCCGTTTGGACTCCGTTTCAAAATCTCCTCTAAAAGGGGTCAAAAACATGGAAAAAACAGGAACTGGCACTTGGCACTGAGTTAATAAGTTAGTTCCAAAAAATATATAAAAGGCATGCAAAACATCCAAAGTTTGACAAAATAATAGCACGAAACCATCAAAAATTATAGATACGTTGGAGACGTATCAAGCCTTTTCCCTTATTCGCTTTAGCATGCTTACGCTGCTTTCGGCGCTTTGAATTGTCCTCCCAGGATTTGTCACTGTTTGGCTCAGGGGGGAAGTCGCCGTTGTTACCGGGCATGTCCACCATGTAGACGTCATAAGTGCACGTTGTGTCCCATCCCCTCAAGCTCCTCGGAGTCGTAGTCTAACGCGTCGATTAAATCTTCAAAGGTTGCTACCAAGTGGATGGTGGGGGCCGTAAAATACCCCATATTCCAAGCTGTACTGTAAGCAGATCAGGTTGGTTGAGATGTGCAACGATTGGATCTGGCCGAGCATCTCATTCAACGTTGAGAGCTCGTCGTGATACATCATCGGATGTTTTCGGAGTTAACCTCCAGGGCCACCATGAGGGAGGCGTGTTTGTTCAAAGTTGTTTGTTGTGATCCACGCGTCTGGGTCAGGTCCGATCTAGGGGTCGACTCTTCGGAAGAGAGGGATCCGAGGACATGGCCGTATGTGGGACCCGAAGTTAAAGCTTTGGGAGTTTTGATCTCATCTGTCGAAGTTGGGATTCTTGTGAGGATCGGATCGGTCCGCGGATGGGTTGGGAGTTCGAAACTCCTTCACCTCGCTTGCTGATCGGGGACAAAACTTCCGATCTGGACAAGACGGTCGGTTGGGTCTGCCATAGCGTAATACTGCCAAATGAGAGAACATGTCCAATGACAAAGATATCTTAGTTGTTGATTCTGTCATTGACAATTATGTGAGCCATCGATCTTCTTGGCGGTCCAACAGCGGAACTCTCAATGAAAGCACCAATGTCGGTGTCAAAACCGGCAGATCTAGGGTAGGGGGTCCCGAACTGTGGACCTTGGATCGATGGGTTGTAGTAAGAAGGGAGAGACAGCGGTTTACCCAGGTACGGACCCTCCTATGAAGGTAATACCCTACGTCCTGTTTGATTGTATTGATGAAGATGATTACAAAGTAGATCTACGTCGAGATCGTATATGCTAGACCCTAGATGATTCAGCCTCCTCGGCACAAATAGGGGTCTCTGGTTTATATAGACACCAGGGACCCTTGGGTTTACAAGTTACCGACTATAATCGGGAATAGATGAGCCGACCTAGTCTTTCTAAGCTTCAAGTACACACCAATCTTCTGGACATTCCTTCAAGAGTAGAGGTCATCATAAGGCCCAATCTTCTATAGTACAACCCAATGGTCCCACTCGTCATTGACTAAGTGGCCGCCCGAGGTCCCAAGATTCCTCGACTCCCACCCCCCTAGACACCTCTTCTGTCGATCCCTCAATTGGTATCATAGCAAGGTCTCTAAAACCTTTGTTTAAACAGCATTGGACGAATATGGGGAATATTAGTTGTAGAGTGCCTATTTTTGATGGGGAATATTATAGACAATGAAAATATGAAATACTTGATATATTTGATGAATTCCATTTGTGCAAGTATGTTGAATATCCCTATGAGCCTCCCATTGATCCTTTGCATCCTTTTCATGATGAAGAACTTGATATGCTTGGTATTCTTCAAACTGTAAATCTAATCATTAGAGGACTGCCAAGAAATGTGCTTAATCAATTGCAAAATTTTGAGTGTGCTCATACTTTGTGGAAAAACTTAGAGAAAATATATCTCAATTATTCATTGAAAAATATTGAGGTCATTTTCCATAAATGCATTGCCTTTCACAAAATGAAGTCAACTGATCCAAATTTCATAAATGCCTTTTTGAGCTTCGTGACCTCATGCGTGCTAAAGGAGATGTCATTACCATTAACAATGTCATTGTTGAAGCCATTCGGATGCATAAATATGAACATTGTCATAGTCAAAATTATGATGAAATTCTCATTTCTTATGACGAGGATATTCTGTCCGACGACGACAATGTGGAGCATGGCTACTACGATGAAGATAAAGAGTTTGACATCGAGTATCAGAAGACAGTGAGGAACCTTAATCTTATGGTGAACCTTTGAGACTACATGGCCGGTGGAAAGGAGTGGGTTCTCAACAGTGGATGCACCGATTACATGACCGAAGATAAAGACATGTTCCATGAGATCACACCAAACCGTGGACCTCGAAGGTATGTGACCTTTGGAGACAACTCCAAGGGCATGGTACGTGGTCTTGCTAAGGTGGCCATATTTCATGATAGTTCCATTCAGAACGTCATGCTTGTTGAATCCCTTGGTTACAATCTTCTTTCCGTATCTACACTAGCAGACTTTGGTTTCAATGTGCTATTTACGAAAATTGACTGCCAAGTGTTTCGTCGTGACAATCCTAACATGGTCTTTACTGGTTTCCATAGAGGTGATCTACATTGTCGATTTCACTAAAAATCCAAACCCCGTACATGTCTTATTTCAAAATCTTCTAAAGGTTGGTTATGGCATAGAAGGTTAGGACATGTAGGTATGTGTAACCTTGACAATCTTATCAAAGGTGATCATATTCTTGGTGTTAGAGATGTTGTCTTTGACAAAGATAGACTTTGTAGTGCTTCTCAAGCAGGAAAGCAAGTTGGTAGAAGTCATCCCGTGAAGAACATCATGACTACAAGAAGGCCACTCGAGCTGCTTCACATGGATCTTTTTGGTCCCAATGCTTACAAGAGCCTCGATGGAAATTCTTATGGTTTAGTCATTGTTGATGATTTTTCCAGATTCATGTGGGTATTCTTTCTTGATGATAAGTTGCAGGTACAACAGATCTTCAAGAACTCCACTCGAAAAGCACAAAATCAATTTGAAGTGAAGATCCAGAAAGTTCAGAGTGATAATGGAACGGATTTCAAGAACACTAATGTGGATACTTTTCTTGATGAAGAAAGTATCTCACATGATCTCTCGGCGACGTACACACCTAAACAAAATGGAGTTGTTGAGAGGAAGAACCTGACTCTCATAGAGATGGCCAGAACGATGCTTGACGAATACAAGACGCCAAGACACTTTTGTGCAGTAGTCGTGGAAGCAGCTTGCCATGCCATAAACCGACTCTACTTACACAAGCTTCTCGGTAAAACGGCATACGATCTACTCACCGGTAACAAACCCCATGTTGGATACTTTCTAGTGTTTGGCTCAAAGTGCTATATTCTTGATAAGCATCGTCGCCTAAATTTTCTCCTAAATATCATGAAGGTTTCCTACTTAGTTACGGATCAAAATCTCACACTTACCGTGTATACAACAGCTTCACTCAAAAATTCGAAGAGATGGTAGATGTGAAGTTTGATGAATCTAATGGTTCGCAAGTAGAACAATTGTGAAACGATGTAGGAGATAAGGAACCTTCGGAAGCCATCGAAGATCTACCTATCGGCAAGATTCATCCCATGGAGGTGAAGGAAAGTAATTCATCAATTCAAGTGGAAGCCCCTACTTTGCGTCAAGGCGAACCACAAAACGACATGGAGGCATCCGCAAGCGGTACACGACGTGATGAAAAATAGGAAGAAATACAACGTGATCCACCTCAACCTTCCTCACCACCACCTCAAGGAGTCGACACCGTCAACGACAACGTGCAAGATGGTGATGATGAAGAAACCCCACCATCCAACAACAAGAAGCTGTCACGAGTTCGAGAAAGAGTGGACAAACATCATCCGCTGAATCAAATCTTCGGTGACATACAAAACGGGAGAATCACTTGCTCTAAATATCGTTTAGCTAACTTTTGTGAGCATTATTCTTTCATCTCTAGCATTGAGCCCTTGAAGGTACAAGAAGCACTTCAAGACCAGGATTGGGTGAATACCATGCATGAAGAGCTACACAACTTCGAGTGGAATCAAGTGTGGACACTTGTTGAAAAGCCCGAAGACAAGCACAACATCATTGGTACAAGATGGGTGTTTCGGAACAAGCAAGATGAAGATGCACAAGTTGTACGCAACAAGGCGCATCTCGTAGCCCAAGGATACACGCAAGTCAAAGGTATGGACTATGGTGAGACTTATGCCCCCGTTGCTAGACTTGAAGCCATTCGCATTCTTCTAGGTTATGCCAATCACCATGATGTTACTCTTTACCAAATGGATATCAAAAGTTCTTTTCTAAATGGTGACACTGAGGAGGAGGTTTATGTCAAACAACCTCCCGGATTTGTGAACCCTAAGAAACCTAATCATGTTTACAAACTTCATAAAGCTTTATATGGCCTTAAACAAGCCCTTAGAGCTTGATACAAATTTCTAACGAAGTTTCTCATTGAAAAGGGTTTTGAAATTGGTAAAATTGATGCTACCTTATTCACTAAAAGTGTCAATGGAGAACTATTTGTATGACAAATATATGTGGATGATATTATCTTTGGTTCTACTAACCCACATTTTAGTTAGAAGTTTGGAAACTTGATGTCACAGAAATATGAGATGTCAATGATGTGCGAGCTGAAACTCTTCCTTGGATTGGAAATCAAACAATCGAGAGAAGGTACGTTTATCTCTCAAACCAAGTACAACAAGGACTTAATCAGGAAGTTCAATATGCAAGAGTGCAAAGGTATGATAACCCCCATGCCTACTAGTGGACATATTTACCTCACTAAGGAGGACAAACCAATTGATCAAAGAGTTTATCGATTGATGATTGGTTCATTGCTATATCTATGTGCTTCCCATCCTAACATCATGTTGAGTGTTTGCATGTGTGCCCGATACCAAGCGACACCTAAAGAGTGTCATCTACTGGTTGGTAAACGAATTGTGAGATACCTAATACATACACCAGACTTTGGCATATGGTATCCCAAGGGATCTTCTTTTAATCTTGTTGGCCATTCCAACTCGGACTATGCGAGAGACAAGGTTGATAGAAAATCCACGTCGGGTACATGTCAATTTCTTGGGACATCTCTTGTGTATTGGTCATCGAAGTAACAAAACTCGGTTTCTTTATCTACTGCCAAATCTGAATATATGGCTGCTGGATCATGACGTGCTCAATTACTATGGATGACTCAAACTCTTAAGGATTATGGCATTCATGTTAGAAATGTTCCATTGTTGTGTGACAATGAAAGTGTTATTAAAATTTCCTATAATCATGTGCAACATTCTAAAACAAAACATATTCAAGTGCGACATCATTTCATTCATGATCATGTTGGTAAAGGAGATACAGATCTTAAGCATGTTCATACCGACAAACAATTAGCTGATATCTTTACCAAACCACTTGATGAGAAAGTATTTTGTCATTTGAGGAGTGAGTTGAACATCATTGATGCTTCTAACTTGACCTAGACTCACTCGGATGCATGCAAGGGCATGAGCTTGATTGTATATTCCATGATGCTCTTGATTTGACACTATCTTATATCTTGAAAAATATGTTGCCTTGTATTGCACCTAACCTTTTGTAGGTACTTGGAAGAAATACACTTCACAATATTGCCATCAACTCACATCAAAATCAATCCTGACATAGCTAAGTATCAACAACCCCTTCTTCGGAGATGAAGGAAGAACACAACAAAATCATATCCTTGACAATTATATGATAACGAAATTCACTCATGTCATTTGGATATATTATGTTCTTCCTTGCATGAATAACCATTGTAGGTGAAAGGTGAACCAAAACAACACGGATAGCTCCCAACTCAAGATGATCTTCATCAACTTTGAGCATACACAACAAGTTCACCTACATGCCATATCATCAACATCATTCGAAGGTATGTACTCATATCCTTGATAAATCTTTACACAAACTCATGAGATAAATCAACTCAAGTGATATGAAGACATTAAAATGCTTAATCAAAAAATGGTAACCCCATTTTGTGCTTAACGATGAGTATGACCTATGATCAAGCATTCTTGCTTGACTCCTCAAGTCAAATACTCTAATATAGGTTACCTAGTCACCGCCCCACATCTAGATGGAGATTCTTGTATGATTCACATTTGTCATTTCATATCTTCTTGGAACCATTCAACTCTCATCTAAATCTATGTATGTATGCATGTATGTATGTGTGTGTGTGTGTGTATTTCGAAAAACACAAAAAAAGTATTTGGTATTGCTTCTTGTCTTGATTTCATTTCTCAATTGGTATCTTATACCAATTCTTACATTTACTTTGTGTCTATTTCTTTTAGTTGAGGAGTTGATTTTCTTTGCAACTCGGTCTCACCGATCTGGGAAACTCGGTCCATCTGATTTCTCCCACAAGCCTGATTTTCATTCTTGGTTCTACCGAATCACAATGCCTAAGTGACACCAATATTACCACTGCCTTAGGTTTTCAGATGTTTTCTGGACTTCTGTCTTAGGGGAGAAATATTATCCATGATCCCAAGTTTCATTCCCTTCTAATATTTTATTGAGCACATTGGGAAACAAAATTAGTTATAGCGTCATTCTCTAGGGGGGACTTCTCTAGGGGGGAAACCCTCAATGATCCCACAATATAAGAGGAAGAATCATCTAGGATCCCTAACATAGGGCGTCTTTCTAGGAACTCTTATCCATACTAAAGGGGGATAACATTCAAGGAACCCTTATCAAAGAGAGAAGAATCAAGGATCCCTTTTCTCTCATTGAGCCCTTACATTGTGACCTTTTTGGCAATTAATGACAAAGGGGGGGGGAATGTTAAAGCTTCAATCAACCTATATAAAGGGGAGAAATATCACCAATAAGCTTACACAAAAGGGGGAGAAATATCAATAGGGGGAGATATATGTTCCTAAAGGAAGGTCTAACTAAGGGAAGATCTTCCTCAAGGGAGATGTATCAAACCTTACATATTAAGGGCAAAGAGCTAAAATTGTTTCAGATATCATTGCTATTGGATTGAACTTGTCCTACCGTACCTACCCCCAATATGTGCATGCTATGATTCAGGGGGGAGAGGAAATTCTTACATATTCATCCTTAGGGGAGAAAGTTCTAAATTCTCTTGGACACATATCTATCATCAAATCCTCTTTACAATATGTCTTCAATATCTTGGTACTTTTGAAGCTATTTGCATCTTTACAATAGAGTACTCTTGTGTTATCTAACGTTTATTTTCCCAAGTGTACTCCTACTGCTAAGACGCTCAAGAACCTCAAGGTAAGTATATGCATCATATCCTTGTTCGTGATGATCTCTTGTCTCTTGCACATATTGTTTGCAAGAGTGAGTCTTGAACATGGAAGTTCTACATTCACTTATGTTTGATGCATATATCCAAGATTTATATGACTTGTCTTGTCCTTCTACATTGTGTGTGCCCATGCATTCCAAAGAAACTATCCTTTAAAAAAGGGATTGCACACATTTAGGGGGAGCTTGTACTAGTCATGTATCTTTCAAAGTTGTCATATTCTAATGTCTATCTTTATTCGAAGCTTTGATTGTATGTTGTAATCAATTACCAAAAAGGGGGAGATTGAAAGCACATATGCTCCCTTGGTAGTTTTGAAAAATCATGACAACATACATTGTCTCTTAGACTAACACTTTTACCTAGTATATTTCAGGTTTAGTCTAGAGAGAGCTTTGGCTATAGGATTGAGTGGAGATGCCCCTTAATGAAGGAAGAAGACTCTTCATTAGACACTTTGTGAGAAATCACATTTGAGTCCATAGGAAAGCCAATACTATTAAAAGGAGATGAGGTATTATGATGAATTGGTTGCTCAAGTGATTAGAGTTAGCCACCAAAAATACTCAGCCACTCTTCCACAAAATATATATGTCCCAAGACAAATGTCCAAAATCGGTGCCACCAACAATTTCTACTCGTCCCTACCGATTTCAGACTTAGGCAGATCCTAGACAAACCCTACCACTTCGGTGCAACCAAAACTGCGTCGGTTCTACCGAGTTCATGTGACCAACTTTCTGTTGCCTCGGTACACAAAAACAGAAATTCCGAGTTTAAGTATCAGTGTCACCGAGTTGTGTCATCTCATTGTTAGTCACCTTTTCGGTGCCACCGAGTTGTGTATATCGGTTCCATCGAGATTCAAAGTTACTGCCTTTTGAGCAAGTCGGTACAACCGAGTTTGTAACTTCGGTGTCACCGAGTTGGTAAATCATGGTGTAACGGTTGGATTTTGTTAGCTGCCTATATATACCCCTCCACCTACCTCTCATTCGCACAGGTAGCACTCAGAACACACACTTCATTGCCAGATTCATTTTTCTAAGAGAGAGCCACCTACTCATGTGTTGAGATCAAGAGATTCCATTCCTACCATTTGGACCTTGATTTCTAGCCTCCCCAAGTTGCTTTCTACAAAATCGACCTCTCCTACCCCTACCAAATCTGAGAGAGAGTGATTGAGTGTTGAGGATACAATCTTTCGAAGCACAAGAGAAAGGAGTTCATCATTCTACCACATCTATTACCTTTTGGAGGGTGGTGCCTCCTAGATTGGTTAGGTGTCCCTTGGGAGCCTCCTACTTTGTGTTGTGGAGTTGAACTAAGATGTTTGTTAGGGAAAGGAGTTCGCCTACTTTGTGAAGTTCTATCGTGAGTGAGGCTAGTCCTGTGTGGACGGAAGCCATGGTGGAATAGACAAGGCTGCTTCTTTGTGGACCCCTTGTGGGTGGATCCCTTCGTGGACTCTCGAAGCCGTTACCCTCTGTGGGTTGAAGTATCCACTAACGTGGACGTACGATAGCGCCACTTATTAGAACCATGAAAAAAACCGCCGTGTCAACTTCTTCGTGTTTGATCTTCCTAAACTCTACTCGTAGCTACATGTGCAAAGTCTTTATTTTCCGCTGCCATATTTGTTGAGTAGTATGTGTAGGGTGCACTAGACTTGTTAGAATCACTAAAATCTGCCAACCATTAAATTAGGAAAAGGCTAGGATTTTAATTTATGCAACTAGTCTATTCATACCCCCCTCTAGACACCTCTTCTATCGATCCCTCGCGATCTTCTTTATGATTGAGAGCTTACCACACTCTATGTTGATTGAGGTTGTGGTTACACTTTGGGCCATCTGGACCGCTAGAAGGATAATAATACATGAAGGGGAATTCCAAAACCCGCATACGTCACATTCTTTTGTGGTAAGCTTCATATCTGAACTTAAATCTCTTGGTACGCCAGAGAGGAGTCAGTCACGTGTAGGTGCAGTCTGGGTATCCAGAAATGCACAACAACGCCAAATGTAGAGGGCGTCAAAACGGGAATAGCGAAGATTCATGTCGACGGTGGTCTATCAAGGAACAATGAGGGCGGGTCTTCTGCGGCCGTTTGCGGACACCATAATAGCATTTTCTTGGGTTCTTTCAACAATCATTTTTCCCGGTATTATTCATCCAGCAACATTACAAGCTCTTGCATGTCATGAAGCCCTTTCGCTTGCATAAGACCTTTCTTTGGACAAGATCATTATCGCATGTGACTGCAAGACTATGGTTTCAAAATTCGCACGGAAACCAAAGGAAGATGCTCTACCACCATTAGGGAAATAGTTGGGGAGAATTTTCAAGTTGCAATTTCATTTTTGAAGGTCCGGCTCTAAATTGGTAAGCTTGTGATGGCTTAGTTAAATTTTCTAGTTCTTTCGTTTCTAGTCGCCGCAGGGGTTCCCCATGACCCCCTCATTATTCGAGGCTCCTCATTATTCTGATAAACCTTGAAACTCCTTAATAAAGTCATGGTTTACTACTCAAAAGAAAAAAAGCAACCGACACCTTGCACTCACTAGTAGAAAATTGCCCATTTGTCCCGGTTCTAGAGGCCCATTAGCCCCGGTTCCGGAACCGGGAGTAAAGGGTCGGGACTAAAGCCCAAAACATTTAGTCCCGGTTCGCTTACTAACCGGGACAAGAGGGTCTCCACGTGGCCTCTGTGGGGAGCCCAGGCAGGAGGGCCTTTAGTCCTCGTTGGTAACACCAACCGGGACCAAAAGGCATCCACGCGCCAGCATCTGGCAGGAGTTGGGGTTTTTGTTTTTTTAAGGGGGGATTGGGGGGTTTTGGAGGGTTAATTTAGGGGTTTCATATTGTGTTAGCTAGCTAATAGAGAGAAGTGTCCTCTCTTTCTCCGGGCTTGGTTGACGCTATCTACTATACATATTGAGAGAAGTGACATCTCTTTCTCCGTTCTTGGTCGAACAACAAGTTTCCGTATATCTATCCGACGCTACTACATATATACAATATAACATCTTTTACAACCCCTAACATGATCTACCTAAGATCTAATCACAAATCCGCATGGTATTCTCCGTCTTTAGGTATGACATGGTCAAGAAAGAATCCCGCCAATTCCTCTTGAATTGCTCATATGCGATCATGTGGTAGGATTTCATCCCACATCTACCAGATCTAATTTAAAGAAGGGGGTTAATACATGCATATATATGAATAAAACTCAACACAATTGATGGTAATATATAAAATAAAATTGTGAATATTATTTACGTACTTTCAATTGTTTCTTGGAGAAGCCCCGCTTAGAGGTCGAGAGGCGAATGGACTCGCATACGTAGTATGCACATAAAACAGTCCCTTCTTTCTAGTACATGCACTTTACGAGAATAGAGTTCAATCAAATTGATAAGAAAGCATGGTAATTACAAAATTGACGAAAATTTGAATCAATTAGAGATGCGCGGAACTAGCTAGTACTACTTACGTTGGGGTACGTAAATCGTACCTCTTTGTTTAGACCGGGAGCCTTTTTGGTGAACTTCTTCCAAGCCCTGCCAGGAAGACAAAATGATTACTTTATATCAGGAAATTAACAAAAGTTGCATGCCGATATGGTCCCAGTATTGACTAAACTTACTTCTTGAGCATTGCAGTCATGTCCGCATACATCTCGGGATTTTTACATCTCGAGTCTAAGACAGTTACTAATGTCGCATCAATTACATTACTTAACCTTGAGTAAGTGAAACCGAGTATATAGAGAAGACAGCAACACTCACTTGAAGTTGTAAGAAAATAGTATTTCCTTTTTGTTTTGACGTATAAGTAACGACTTTAGCAAGTTCTCCTCGGTCTCTTTGGTTGAGTGTCGTACCGCCATTCATTTATGGCATCTGGGCTAATGAACCCAACGTCGAAGATTCTTCCTTTTTTGAAATCGACGAGCTTCAATCTGCATAATATAGTGAGGATAATTATATATACATGCAATGAACGAGCTGAGCTAGAGACTTAACTATAGAAGTAATAATTACAAACAGTAGGAAGTCATGAGTTGTTTGTCGAGGGGCAGTTGATTGTATAATTGAAATAACTCCACAATTTCAATAGGCTGAATGGAGATCCAATGAATTCGTGCTCTGGTTTCACTGCCAGATACATAGTGTCTCTCCCAGACTCGCTGCAGGTTTTCATGTACCACTCATGCAATTTGTGCATCATCGTTGTTAGAGAAGGATGATCACGTTTGAAGAGAGGCTTCCCATGCACGTATTTATATTGTTCTTTTGTTACCTCGGCCTTTTGAAAAATTAAATCATCTCCCAAGTAATCACCAGGATTGGTACCGGGCACCATCCCCGGAGGATTAGCGATGATATCGCTAGACACCTTGAGCGGGGGGCACGATTGCTTCTCCTGTTCACCGAGCTGGGGAATTGTTTTCCCACTTCTTCGTTCTGCTAACCTTGCATCAGTGGAAGTACTTCCTCATAGCCGCTGCTGCATATGACTTTTTAATAATGTGGTCATAGTTGGAATCCAGCAGACGGGGTGGTGGTTGCTTCAGGGCATTGATAGTGCGCTCCACTTTCATCGGTTCTAGCTTTCCTTCGGAGGTGGAGTTTTCTTTGCAAAATGGTCCCTCAATTGGGCACGACATATGTCCTTGTTTTCCTGCGCGGTCCTCTCATATGGTAACTTTTCTAGAGGCTTGAGAGATGGACCATATTTCCCGCCTCTGCTTGTACTGCTAGCCGCATGAGCGGCATCGTCTCTCTTCCGTCATTGCTGATGAGGCGGAGGAGGAGGCGTAAAGCTCTGACACCCCGGAGGAGCCGAAGCGGTGGCGTCTGTCTTTCGCCGTTGCCGACGAGGCGAAGGAGGAGGCGGACTGCTCTGACGCGCTAGAGTAGGCGAAGGAGGAGGTGGAGTGCACTCACGCGTCGGAGGACCCGGAGAAGGAGGCGGAGTGCCCTGATCACTCACCGAAGGAGGAGGAGGCGGAGGCGTCCAGTTTGGAAACTTGATGTACTCCTTCTGCCATAGACATGTACTCCTCACAACACGAACCAGCTGATTCTCCCCTTCACCTGTAGTGTGGTCAAACTCGAGCTTTTCAAATCCCTCCATTACATCATCCACCAACACAACAGCATAGCCATGTGGAATCGGAAGGCACTAAAAAGTTCCGTTGGGTTGAGGAGGTGCAACAGAGCCGACAACCACCTTGAAATTGAGGTTCCGGAATTTTGTCATAAGCTTGCAATGTTGAGCCTCCATGATAGTATCCACGGGGTAGCTAGGAACCATGAAGTCAGGCTGAACGGCTTCCGTGGAAGCCACGCTGCTTCTCCGCTGAGATGGCGGGGTACCTCCTGTGGTACCTTCGTGCCGCTGAGATGGTTCGTCGACAGCTCGCTGGCTCTCAAGTTCCTCTAGCTTTTGTAGTCTTGCATTGATCTTCTGCATGTCGCTCAGCTCCGCTTTCATCTTTCTCTCCTGGCTTTTGTAACCGCTTGCACCGGGAAACCCAACCTTCCATTGAACGGAGTCTGGTGTGCCTCGTGTTCGTCCAGGGTGCTCAGCTTTCCCTAGGGCCTCAGTTAGCTCGTCCTTCTGTCTATCGGGAATGAACATCCCTTCCTGCGCTGCGGTGATATACTTCTGAAGCATGTTGATGGGTATTGCAAGTTGCTCGTCCGTCCAACGGCACTTCCCTGTTTCAGGGTCCAAAGATCCCCCAACCCGGAAGAACCAAGTCCTTGAATGGTCTGGCCACTTCAATGTATGTGGTTCGAGCCCTTTAGCAATCAGGTCACTCTCAACTTTGTCCTAGAACGGACGGGCTTTGAGGTAGCCACCTGACCCCGTGTGATGGTGATACTCCTTATTTGAAGCATTGTTCTTGTTTGTCTCTGACATTTTCTTACTCTTGTCCGATGTCTTGTAGGCCACAAATGCGGGCCAGTAATCTCTTATCTTCGCAAATCGCCCGATGAATTCTAGAGTCTTCCCTTTGTCGACAAAATTTGTTTTCAACTCCTTCTTCCACCTCCTGAATGGATCTGCCATCTTCTTAAGAGTACACGCCTTGACCAGTGCCTCTATAACTGGCTTATTCGGATCCTCCTCTGGCGGTAGGGTGAAATTTGTCTTCAACGCGGTCCAAAGATCATCTTTCGGTCTATCGGTGATATAATCACCTTCATGGACGCCATTGCCCTTAGGCTTATTCCATTGCTTGATGCTGATCGGGATGTTGTCCCTAACAATAGCTCCGCACTGAGCAGAAAATGCGTCCTTGGTCCGCTTGGGTAGAATCGGTAGGCCATCGTCCGCAAGTGTTGTGATCATGAACCTTTCATCCTTGCGCAACCTTTTCTTCAGGCCTTGTCTCGTTATCGAAGTTTGGCTCGATCCGGAGGGCTATAAAAGAAGAAAGAAGAGTTAATATATGTACATACCAAAACAATTAATGCATCAATTAGCTAGTCAGCATAGGCTTAAGTAATATATATACCTCACTGGACTTTGCAACGGCTCCCTCCTCCGTTTGGTCACCGGAGCCGTCATCACGGTCTCCTTCTTCCTCCGGCATTCGGTCAACGGAGCCATCATGATCATGTCCTTCCTACTCCATTGTTCGATCACCCGAGTCGTCATCCTCTCCTTCCATACCATCGGTGTCGTTGAGATACGACAAGACATCACCTCCGATGAAGATAATCTCCCCCCAGCAACTGTTCTTTTTCCAAGTCTCTTTGATCCATGTTTCTGCGAATATTTCAGCTCCTTGTATGAATAACCGAATTACACAAACTTCTATGTTTCAAACATGCACAACATAGAATAGGACAATACTTTCTCTTTGATTAGATTAACAACATAAATCAAATTTTTGGAGTGAAATCCATCTTGAACAAGACATTTTATTGAATGTCCCAAACCAAAACTAAAAGTGAACACATTTGGGACAAAATAGAGTTATATTTTCAACATGAAAAGAATATGGCAATGATAAATATGACAATCCATCAGAAGTGATGTATTACAAGACGGGTTATGACATTCTTAACAATGCTAATTAGTTTTAAAGTATAGTATTTAATATTTCATAACAATTAAGGAATGGAAAACAATGTATTGAGTGACAAGTGACAAAACATACATCACAAAGTAAACATATTTAGCATGAAAATACCATAATGGTTCATTCTAACTTAGTAGATCCAAAAAATATATTGTCTGGCCTTATCGAACGCCTTTATCTTTAGAGGAGTGTTGTGGCCACAGGGACGGAATGGCGCATGAAGAATATTATAGACCACATGATTCGCATAACAATCTTGACGAGTGGCGGACTGTGACCAAAAAACGAGAGGCGGACTTCATATCTGAACGTACAATATGCTTCAAAAAATAGAGTAAGTTATAAATAAAGGGATAACTAGATGAACAAATGGACAAGTCATCAATTCACGCAATTGACCATAACATGACACACAATATAAGAGATTATATTGTGTTGACACAATGACACAAAGTAGAACAGATATGCCAAATTCACACATAGACATGGGCATTGTGGAGTAAATTTTGGTGCTCCCATGGAAAAGAACACGCCGAATGACCACCAATGCTAGATAATTAGGAGATTCAAACAATTTCCTAAGCCCCTTTTTTGTTTAGAAATGTATACATCGTCTCCTGTTTTCTCACCGGGGGTGTCGACGGCGCGACGGGGCAAAGGCTAGGTGAGGCGACGGGGCAACAGGGCGGCGGCGAGGGCGAGGCGACGGGGCAAAGGCGAGGCTAGGCAACGGGGCGATGGTGCAACGGCGAGGGCAAGGCGACGGGGCAAAGGCGAGGCGACGCGACGGGGCGACGGGGCGACAGCGAGGGCAAGGCGACGGGGCGATGGCGAGGGCGAGGCGACGGGGCGATGGGGTGAGGGCGAGGGTGAGGCGACGGGGCAGCGGGGCGACGGTGAGGGTGAGGCGACGGGGCGACGTGCGACGGCGATGGCGAGGCGAGGCGACGGGGCAACGGTCAGGCGAGGCGACGGCGAGGGCATCAACGGTGAGCTCGGGCAGCCTGGCAGCGTCGATGTGCTCGGCGTCATCGGGGGGAAATTGAAACTGAAATCTGAAAATACAATCTTATATAGATAGAGCATTTGTCCCGGTTGGTGGCGGCAACCGGGAATAAAGGCCCCCCTTTAGTCCCGTTTGGAGCCACCAGCCTGGACTGAAGGTGAATTTTGCCAAGCGAAAGGGTGGGAAGCCAAGACCTTTAGTCCCGGTTGGTGAGGCCAACCGGGACTAAAGGGGTGCATTGGTCCCGGTTGGTTCCTGTAACCAGGACTAAAGGGTGGTATTCGTCCCGCTTGGTGCCTCCAACCGGGACTAAAGGGTGGTGCTCCCGCGGCCAAAATTTTAGTCCCACCTCACTAGTCGAGGGGGCTCAGAGTTGTTTATAAGCTCCGTTGCCACTGCGACTTCGAGCTCCTGTCTATTGCACGCAGTACTTGCCTATCTCATGCCCTGTTGGGCCTGCGAGCATTCATCATGGCCCATTTACACATGGATTTCTAGTCGTATGGAGGCCGTGGTTGCCTAGTAGGTGGGCAATTTTTTTAATTATATGAAAACTTTTTAGTTGATATTTTTTGATTCTTTTTAGTTCATTATTTTTATTAATGTTTTATTTGATTCTTTTTAGTTCATTCTTTTTAGTCCATTTTTTTAACAAATAAATACTTTGATAATTTCAATTCTTTCAAATTTGTACGAATCACTAGTTTGTGAATAACTTTACTTTAAAAATATATTTTTTAGTGATTCTTTTTCCTGCTATTTAATATTAGTGTGTTTTATCATTATATTCATTTTGGTAATTTTTAGGTTATTTTAAATGGGTGTTTTAATCAAAAACAGATTTTGTTATTGTTACTAAAGTTTCTAACAGAATAATACTTTATGAAAAATGTTTTTGCTATTAATGTTTTGAAAAAAATATACTTTGATAATTTTAGTTGCATAAATTTTATATAATTTTAGTATCAAAAAACTAGAGGTTTATAAAAGGTTTTTAGTTGATTCTTTTGCTATTAGAGTTTTATAAAAGCTTTTTAGTTGATTCTTTTTGCTATTGAAGAATATTATTGTTTTGTATTAGTTGATCATAACAGAATATTTAAATTGATTATTTTTAGTTCATTCTTTTTGCTATTAGAGTTCCATAAAAGTTTTCTAGTTCATTCTTTTTGCTATTAGTTCCTTCTTTGAGCTAAATGACCTTGAAATTCAAAAGCGCTACAATTGAACTCTGAAAAAGTTGAAAGTTGGCATGGTATCATCATTTCGTCCACATAGCATGTGCTAAAAATTTGAGAGGGTTATGGCAAAAACTGGATGCACTTCGTGTACAAATCCGACAATCTCTTTTGAAGTGTTAGGGTTTCATACGAAAACTCATCTGTTACAAAGGGATTTCATTTCAACTTATTTGAACTCTAGAGTTTTTGTGTGTTCAAAATGCACCATTCAAAGCCACATCATCAAATTTCAACCCTTTCTAACTTCATTTGGTATTTTTCATGCATTAGTTCATTCTTTTAGCTTAATGACCATGAAATTGAAAAGCACTACAAATGAAATCTGAAAAGGTTGAAAGTTGGCATAGTATCATCATTTCACCCACATAGCATGTGCTAAAAAGTTGAGAGGGTTATGCCAAAAACTAGATGCACTTCGTGTACAAATCAGACGATCTCTTTTGAAGTATTAGGGTTTCATACAAAAACTCATGTGTTACAAAGGGATTTCATTTCTTCAACTTATTTGAACTCCAGACTTTTTGTGTGTTCAAAATGCACCATTCAAAGCCACATCATCAATTTTCAACCCTTTCTGACTTCATTTGGTATTTTTCATGCATTTACTGATTCTTTTAGCTAAATGACCCTGAAATTTAAAAGCACTACAAATGAAATCTCAAAAGGTTGAAAGTTGGCATGGTATCAATATTTTACCCACATAGCATGTGCTAAAAAGTTGAGAGAGTTACGGAAAAAACTGGATGCACTTCGTGTACAAATCGGACAATCTCTTTCGAAGTATCAGGGTTTCATACGAAAACTCATCTGTTACAAAGGGATTTCATTTCTTCAACTTATTTGAACTCCATACTTTTTGTGTGTTCAAAATACACCATTCAAAGCCACATCATCAATTTTCAACCCTTTCTGACTTCATTTGGTATTTTTCATGCATTTAAAGATTCTTTTAGCTAAATGATCCTGAAATTTAAAAGCACTACAAATGAAATCTAAAAAGGTTGAAAGTTGGCATGTATCATCCTTTCACCCACATAGCATGTGCTAAAAAGTTGAGAGGGTTACGGCAAAAACTGGATGCACTTCGTGTACAAATCGGACAATCTCTTCCGAAGTATTAGGGTTTCATACGAAAACTCACCTGTTACAAAGGGATTTAATTTATTCAACTTATTTGAACTCCAGACTTTTTGTGTGTTCAAAATGCACCATTCAAAGCCACATCTTCTTTTTGCTATTAGAGTTTTATAAAAGATATTTAATTGATTCTTTTTGCTATTGAAGAATGTTATAGTTTTGTTTTAGTTTATCATAACAAAATATTCTAATTGATTATTTTCAGTTCATTCTTTTTGCTATTAGAGTTTCATAAAAAGTTTTCTAGTTCATTCTTTTAGTATTAGTTCATTCTTTGAGCTTAATGACCCTGAAATTGAAAAGCACTACAAATGAAATCTGGAAAGGTTGAAAGTTGGCATGGTATCATCATTTCACCCACATAGCATGTGCTAAAAAGTTGAGAGGGTTATGGAAAAAACTGGATGCACTTCGTGTACAAAACGGACAATCTCTTTCGAAGTATTAGGGTTTCATACGAAAACTCATCTGTTACAAAACGGACAAACTGGATGCAGTTCATTTTTAACGCTTTTCAATTGCAAGGTCACGAGTTTGTACCAGCAAATGAAGATTCCTATATATGTGGTCGAAATGCATGATACCATGAAAAGTAGCAAATGAAGTTAGAAAGGGTTAACCCATTCAAATTTGGAAACTAATGGCACAAACAGAAACTAGACATAAATTGGTCCAAGCAGTACATAATAATACTCGTCCAAGCAGTACATAATAATAGCTAGCACGGATATATATACAAGTATTCGCCGTTGTGAACACTACTCGTCTGAATCAAAAAGTCCCCAAACTGGTGGTGCTGGTGCTGGTGCGAGGTGATGGTAGCCATAGTTCATGATTCGAATCTTGCGGTACAACTCGTATGAAACGTATGCATATTTTGCTGCATACTCAATGTTGATACCATCAAGTGGTGTCCTCTCCCACTTTTTGTGCTAATACCTTGGGAATTTGCTCTTCATCTCAGCGTACTCCTCGTCGATCAAGGCGACTGCCATATGAGGCATCGAAGTCCTCTCATGTTCAAGCCTGAATTTGTCTTGGATATGAATGTGGCAGTGAGCTGGTATCTCAATACCGAAGTTGTGCCTCATCTTAAGCTTTGTTCCTTATATCAACACTAGCAAAATATATGCTGATGTGAAGGAAGTTCACGAGTTCTGGACAATGCTTGTCACTACTGCAACAGCAAGAAATTAAAATGGAACAAATGTTACATACTGCTGCAACAAAGAAAATTCTTTCACTACAACTAAAGAGAAATTGATCTTTAGGATTCAAATGGAACATATTGCTATCCTATGCAATTTTCATATCGTATGAATTGATCAAGAAACCCTAAATCAACTATGACATATATATATATATATATATGTTCTCCCACGGTTTTGCCAATATGCAATAAGGAAAATTGTTTCAATACAACTTAAGAGAAATTGATCTTTAGGATTCAAATGAAACATATTGATATCCTATGCAATTTTCATATCCTATGAATTGATCAAGAAACCTAAATTAACTATGACATATATATATATATATGTGTGTGTGTGTGTTCTCCCACGGTTTTGTCAATATGCAACAAGGAAAATTGTTTCACTATAACTAAAGATAAATTGATCTCTAGGATTTCAATGGAACATATTGATATCCTATGCAATTTTCATATCCTATGAATTGATCAAGAAACCATCAATTAACTATGGCATATATATATATATATGTGTGTGTGTGTGTGTGTGTGTGTGTGTGTTCTCCCACGGTTTTGTCAGTGTGCAACAAGGAAAATTGTTTCACTACAACTTAAGAGAAATTGATCTTTAGGTTCCTAATGGAACATATTGCTATCCTATATAGTTTCTAGGGTGCATATTGTTATACAATGGAACCTAGATCACTATATGCAATTGTTATTCAATGGAACTTAGAAGCTGCATATTGCTATCCAATGGAACCTAGATCACTATATGCAATTTTCATAACCTTGGATCAAAGAAAGCCTCAAAACTTACCTCGCCCATTGGAAGACCATGACATTTCTCTTGAAACATAGTTGGATGACGGAAACACCTTATTGATTGGCCATGTACTTCAGATCAAGCCCCATGAAATTATCATTCTCCTCCGTCTCTTGAAGCCGTTCCTCGAAATAGGAAAGAAAACTCTGCACCATGGCGATGTCATTTGTGTACACGACATTGAGTTCAGTAGTGCCATGTGCGAGCACAACTCCGTAGCGAGTGGTTGGCATGGTGAAAGAAGAGAAGGGAAGAAGAGAGGGGAAGAAGAGAGGAGAGTGAGAGAGGAGATGAAACAGAGAATGGCGAAACTCTGCTTCGATTCGTGCTTTTCATCGCACGAAACGATGCGGGAGAGGAACCGTTTGGACCTTTAGTCCCGGATTGAACCACCAACCGGGACTAAAGGGGTGAGACGAACAGTTGCCACCACCCCTTAGTCCCGGGTTGAGCCATAAACCAAGACTAAAGGGGGATACGAACGGTTGCCGGCCTATTGGTCCCGGTTCGTGTTTGAAACCGGGACCAAAGGGGTGAGACGAACCGGGACCAATGACCCAGGAGGCCCGGCCGGCGCCCTGGCCTCACGGACCGGGACCGATGTGTTGGAATTATGCCCTAGAGGCAATAATAAATATAGTTACTATTATAATTCCTATATCAAGACAATCGTTTATTATCCATGCTATAATTGTATTGAATGAAGACTTATATACATGTGTGGATACCTAGACAAAACACTGTCCCTAGCAAGCCTCTAGTTGGCTAGCCAGTTGATCAAAGATAGTCAGCGTCTTCTGATTATAAACAAGGTGTTGTTGCTTGATAACTGGATCACGTCATTAGGAGAATCACGTGATGGACTAGACCCAAACTAATAGACGTAGCATGTTGATCGTGTCATTTTGTTGCTACTGTTTTCTGCGTGTCAAGTATTTGTTCCTATGACCATGAGATCATATAACTCACTGACACCGGAGGAATACTTTGTGTGTAT
This sequence comes from Hordeum vulgare subsp. vulgare, assembly GCF_904849725.1. NCBI lineage: Eukaryota > Viridiplantae > Streptophyta > Magnoliopsida > Poales > Poaceae > Hordeum > Hordeum vulgare. The sequence goes on along the minus strand of NC_058519.1, from coordinate 260,244,983 downwards.
CAAACGTCGCAACGTAATTGGGTGACCATAAAGATGCTCTACAGGTATCTCCGAAGGTGTTCGTTGAGTTAGTATGGATCGAGACTGGGATTTGTCACTCCGTGTGACGGAGAGGTATCTCGGGGCCCACTCGGTAATACAACATCACACACAAGCCTTGCAAGCAATGTGACTCAGTGTAAGTTGCGGGATCTTGTATTACGGAATGAGTAAAGAGACTTGCCGGTAAACGAGATTGAAATAGGTATGCGGATACTGACAATCGAATCTCGGGCAAGTAACATACCGAAGGACAAAGGGAATGACATACGGGATTATATGAATCCTTGGCACTGAGGTTCAAACGATAAGATCTTCGTAGAATATGTAGGATCCAATATGGGCATCCAGGTCCCGCTATTGGATATTGACCGAGGAATCTCTCGGGTCATGTCTACATAGTTCTCGAACCCGCAGGGTCTGCACACTTAAGGTTCGACGTTGTTTTATGCGTATTTGAGTTATATGGTTGGTTACCGAATGTTGTTCGGAGTCCCGTATGAGATCACGGACGTCACGAGGGTTTCCGGAATGGTCCGCAAACGAAGATTGATATATAGGATGACCTCATTTGATTACCGGAAGGTTTTCGGAGTTACCGGGAATGTACCGGGAATGACGAATGGGTTCCGGGAGTTCACCGGGGGGGCAACCCACCCCGGGGAAGCCCATAGGCCTTGGGGGTGGCTCACCAGCCCTTAGTGGTCTGGTGGGACAGCCCAAGAAGGCCCTATGCGCCATAGGAAGAAAATCAAAGAGAAAAGAAAAAAAAGAGGAGGTGGGAAAAGGGGGAAGGACTCCTCCTTCCAAACCTAGTTGGACTCGGTTTGGAAGGGGAGGGTTGCCCCCTTGGCTCGGCCGAAGCCCTTGAGGGTCCTTGGACCCCAAGGCAAGGCTCCCCCTCTTCCCCCTATATATACGGAGGTTTTATGGCTGATTTGAGATGACTTTTCCACGGCAGCCCGACCACATACCTCCACGGTTTTTCCTCTAGATCGCGTTTCTGCGGAGCTCGGGCGGAGCCCTGCTGAGATAAGATCACCACCAACCTCCGGAGCGGCGTCACGCTGCCGGAGAACTCTTCTACCTCTCCGTCTCTCTTGCTGGATCAAGAAGGCCGAGATCATTGTCGAGCTGTACGTGTGCTGAACGCGGAGGTGCCGTCCGTTCGGCACTAGATCGTGGGACTGATCGCGGGACGGTTCGCGGGGCGGATCGAGGGACGTGAGGACGTTCCACTACATCAACCGCGTTCACTAACGCTTCTGCTGTATGGTCTACAAGGGTACGTAGATCACACATCCCCTCTCGTAGATGGACATCACCATGATAGGTCTTCGTGCGCGTAGGAAAATTTTTGTTTCCCATGCGACGTTCCCCAACAGTGGCATCATGAGCTAGGTTCATGCATCGATGTCTTCTCGAGTAGAACACAAAAAGTTTTTGTGGGCGGTGATGTGCGTTTTGCTGCCGTCCTTAGTCTTTTCTTGATTCCGCGGTATTGTTGGACTGAAGCGGCTCGGACCGACATTACTCGTACGCTTACGAGAGACTGGTTTTATCGCTACGAGTAACTCCGTTGCTCAAAGATGACTGGCGGGTGTCAGTTTCTCCAACTTTAGTTGAATCGGATTTGACCGAGGAGGTCCTTGGATGAGGTTAAATAGCAACTCATATATCTCCGTTGTGGTGTTTGCGTAAGTAAGATGCGATCCTACTAGATACCCATGGTCACCACGTAAAACATGCAACAACAAAATTAGAGGACGTCTAACTTGTTTTTGCAGGGTATGCTTGTGATGTGATATGGCCAACGATGTGATGTGATATATTGGATGTATGAGATGATCATGTTGCAATAGATAATATCGACTTGCACGTGGATGGTACGGCAACCGGCAGGAGCCATAGGGTTGTCTTTATACTAATGTTTGTGCTTGCAGATGTGTTTACTATTTTGCTAGGATGTAGCTTTAGTAGTAATAGCATGAGTAGCACGACAACCCCGATGGCGACACGTTGATGGAGATCATGGTGTGGCGCCGGTGACAAGAAGATCGTGCCGGTGCTTTGGTGATGGAGATCAAGGAGCACGTGATGATGGCCATATCATGTCACTTATGAATTGCATGTGATGTTAATCCTTTTATGCACCTTATTTTGCTTAGAACGACGGTAGCATTATGAGGTGATCTCTCACTAAAATTTCAAGACGAAATTGTGTTCTCCCCGACTGTGCACCGTTGCTATAGTTCGTCGTTTCGAGACACCACGTGATGATCGGGTGTGATAGACTCAACGTTCACATACAACGGGTGCAAAACAGTTGCGCACGCGGAACACTCGGGTTAAGCTTGACGAGCCTAGCATGTGCAGACATGGCCTCGGAACACATGAGACCGAAAGGTCGATCGTGAATCATATAGATGATATGATTAGCATAGGGATGCTTACCACTGAAACTATGCTCAACTCACGTGATGATCGGACTTGAGCTAGTGTAAGTGGATCATGAACCACTCAAATGACTAGAGAGATGTACTTTTTGAGTGGGAGTATAGCGAGTAATTTGATTAAGTTAAACTCTAATTATCTTGAACATAGTCTAAGTCCACTTTGAATATATTTGTGTTGTAGATCATGGCTCACGCGACAGTCACCCTGAATTTTAATACGTTCCTAGAGAAAGCTAAGTTGAAAGATGATGGAAGCAACTTTGTAGACTGGGCTCGTAATCTTAAGCTAATCTGACAAGCTGGGAAGAAGGATTATGTCCTTAATGCTGCGCTAGGAGATGAACCACCCGCTACGGCTGATCAGGATGTTAAGAACGCTTGGTTAGCACGTAAGGAGGACTACTCAGTAGTTCAATGTGCAGTCTTGTATGGCTTAGAACCGGGACTTCAACGTCGCTTTGAGCGTCATGGAGCATTTGAGATGTTCCAGGAGTTGAAGTTTATCTTTCAGAAGAACACCCGGATCGAGAGGTATGAGACCTCCGATAAATTCTATGCTTGCAAGATGGAGGAGAACTCGTCTGTCAGTGAACTTGTGCTCAAAAAGTCTGGGTACTCAAACCGTCTAGCTGAGCTGGGGATTGAACTCCCGCAAGAAGCTATCACTGACAGAATCCTTCAATCACTGTCGCCAAGCTATAAAGGCTTTGTGTTGAACTACAACATGCAAGGGATGAACAAGTCTCCCGGCGAGTTGTTTGCGATGCTGAAAGTCGCAGAGTCTGAACTCCGTAAAGAGCATCAAGTGTTGATGGTGAATAAGACCACTAGTTTCAAGAGAAACGGCAAAGGCAAGAAGGGTAATTCAAAGAAGAGCGGCAAGCCTGTTGCCAATCCGACGAAGAAACCCAAAGCTGGACCTAAGCCTGAAACAGAGTGTTACTATTGCAAGGGTATGGGTCACTGGAAGCGCAATTGCCCCAAGTATCTGGCTGATAAGAAGGCGGCCAAAGAAAAATCAGGTATATTTGATATACATGTTATTGATGTGTACTTAACCGGCTCTCGTAGTAGTGCCTGGGTATTCGATACCGGTTATGTTGCTCATATTTGCAACTCGAAACAGGAACTGCGGAATAGACGAAGGCTGGCGAAAGATGAAGTGACGATGCGCGTAGGAAATGGTTCCAAGGTTGATGCAATCTCCGTCGGCACAGTTTCACTTCAGTTACCATCAGGATTAGTTATGAACTTGAATCATTGTTATTTATTGCCTGCGTTGAGCATGAACATTATATCTGGATCTTGTTTATTGCGAGACGGTTACTCTTTTAAGTCAGAGAATAATGTTGTTCTATTTCTATGAGTAACATCTTTTATGGTCATGCACCCAATGTGAGAGGATTGTTCATATTGAATCTTGATAGTGATACACACATACATAACATTGAGACCAAAAGAATTAGAGTTAACAATGATAGCGCCATATTTTTGTGGCACTGCCGCTTAGGTCATATTGGTGTAAAGCGCATGAAGAAACTCCATGCCGATGGACTTTTGGAGTCACTTGACTTTGATTCACTTGACACGTGCGAACCATGCCTCATGGGCAAGATGACTAAAACTCCGTTCTTCGGAACAATGGAGCGTGCAAGTGACTTGTTGGAAATCATACATACTGATGTGTGTGGTCCGATGAGCGTAGAGGCACGCGGCGGATATCGTTATTTTATCACCTTCACTGACGATTTGAGTAGATATGGTTATGTCTACTTAATGAAGCACAAGTCTGAAACATTTGAAAAGTTCAAGCAATTTCAGAGTGAAGTTGAAAATCATCGTAACAAGAAGATCAAGTTCCTACGGTCTGATCGTGGGGGTGAATATCTGAGTTTCGAGTTCGGTGCTCACTTAAGACAATGTGGAATTGTTTCACAGTTGACACCGCCTGGAACACCACAGCGTAATGGTGTGTCCGAACGTCGTAATCATACTTTATTAGAGATGGTGCGATCTATGATGTCTCTTACCGATTTGTCGTTATCCTTTTGGGGTTATGCATTAGAAACAGCTGCATTCACTTTAAATAGGGCACCATCAAAATCCGTTGAGACGACACCATACGAACTGTGGTATGGCAAAAGGCCAAAGTTGTCGTTTCTTAAAGTTTGGGGATGTGATGCTTATGTCAAAAAGCTTCAGCCTGAAAAGCTGGAACCCCAAGCGGAAAAGTGCATCTTCATAGGTTACCCAAAAGAGACAGTTGGGTACACCTTCTATCTCAAATCCGAGGGCAAAGTGTTTGTTGCTAAAAACGGAGCTTTTCTCGAGAAGGAGTTTCTCTCGAGAGAATTGAATGGGAGGAAGATAGAACTTGATGAGGTTGTCGAACCTCTCATCCCTCTGGATGGTAGCGCAGGGCAAGGGGAAACCTCTGTCGTTCCGACGCCGGTTGAGGAGGAAGTTAATGATGATGACCATGAAACTCTGGTTCAAGTTTTTGTCGAACCACGCAGGTTGACGAGACCACGTGCTGCTCCAGAGTGGTACGGTAATCCCGTCTTGTCAATCATGTTTTTAGACAACAATGAACCTGCAAATTATGAAGAAGCAATGGTGGGCCCAAATTCCAACAAATGGCTAGAAGCCATGAAGTCCGAGATAGGATCCATGTATGAGAACAAAGTGTGGACTTTGGAAGTACTACCTGAGGGCCGCAAGGCTATTCAGAACAAATGGATCTTTAAGAGGAAGACGGACGTTGACGGCAATGTGACCGTTTATAAAGCTCGACTTGTGGCAAAGGGTTTTTCACAAGTTCAAGGAGTTGACTACGATGAGACATTCTCACCCGTAGCGATGCTTAAGTCCGTCAGAATCATGTTAGCAATAGCTGCATTTTTCGATTATGAAATCTGGCAGATGGATGTCAAAACGGCGTTCCTTAACGGTTTCCTTAAGGAAGAGTTGTATATGATGCAACCCGAAGGTTTTGTCGATCCTAAGAATGCTAACAAGGTGTGCAAGCTCCAGCGATCCATTTATGGACTGGTGCAAGCATCTCAGAGTTGGAACAAACACTTTGATGAGGTGATCAAAGCATTTGGGTTTATACAAGTGGTTGGAGAATCTTGTATTTACAAGAAAGTGAGTGGGAGCTACAAGTGGTTGGAGAATCTTGTATTTACAAGAAAGTGAGTGGGAGCTCTGTGGCGTTTCTAATATTATATGTGGATGACATATTGCTGATTGGAAACAACGTAGAGTTTTTGGAGAGCATAAAGGATTACTTGAATAAAAGTTTCTCTATGAAGGACCTAGGAGAAGCTGCTTACATTCTAGGCATTAAGATCTACAGGGATAGATCAAAAACGCCTGATAGGACTTTCACAAAGCACATACCTTGATAAAGTTTTGAAGAGGTTCAAAATGGAACAGTCCAAGAAAGGGTTCTTGCCAGTTTTACAAGGTACAAGATTGAGTAAGACTCAGTGCCCAGCAACTGATGAGGATAGAGAGCATATGAGCACTGTCCCCTATGATTCAGCCATAGGTTATATCATGTATGCAATGCTGTGCACTAGACCGGACGTTGGCCTGGCCATAAGTATGGCACGCAGGTTCCAGAGTAATCCAGGAGTGGATCACTGGACGGCGGTCAAGAATATCCTGAAGTACCTGAAAAGGACTAAGGAGATGTTTCTCGTGTATCGAGGTGACGAAGAGCTCGCCGTAAAGGGTTACGTCGATGCAAGCTTTGACACAGATCCGGACGACTCTAAGTCGCAGACCGGATACGTATTTATTCTTAATGGGGGTGCGGTAAGCTGGTGCAGTTCCAAGCAAAGCGTCGTAGCAGATTCTACATGTGAAGCGGAGTACATGGCTGCCTCGGAGGCGGCTAAGGAGGGTGTCTGGATGAAGCAGTTCATGACGGATCTTGGAGTGGTGCCAAGTGCACTGAATCCAATAACCTTGTTCTGTGACAACACGGGTGCCATTGCCTTAGCAAAAGGAACCACGGTTTCACAAGAAGTCCAGACACATCAAACGACGCTTCAACCTCATCCGCGACTACATCGAAGGGGAGGATGTAAATATATGCAAAGTGCACACGGATCTGAATGTAGCAGACCCGCTGACTAAACCTCTTCCATGGGCAAAGCATGATCAACACCAGAACTGTATGGGTGTTAGATTTATTACAATGTAATTCGCATGATGATGTGAGGGCTAGATTATTGACTCTAGTGCAAGTGGGAGACTGTTGGAATTATGCCCTAGAGGCAATAATAAATATAGATATTATTATAATTCCTATATCAAGATAATCGTTTATTATCCATGCTATAATTGTATTGAATGAAGACTTATATACATGTGTGGATACATAGACAAAATACTGTCCCTAGCAAGCCTCTAGTTGGCTAGCCAGTTGATCAAAGATAGTCAGTGTCTTCTGATTATAAACAAGGTGTTGTTGCTTGATAACTGGATCACGTCATTAGGAGAATCACGTGATGGACTAGACCCAAACTAATAGACGTAGCATGTTGATCGTGTCATTTTGTTGCTCCTGTTTTCTGCGTGTCAAGTATTTGTTCCTACGACCATGAGATCATATAACTCACTGACACCGGAGGAATACTTTGTGTGTATCGAACGTCGCAACGTAACTGGGTGACTATAAAGATGCTCTACAGGTATCTCCGAAGGTGTTCGTTGAGTTAGTATGGATCGAGACTGGGATTTGTCACTCCGTGTGACGGAGAGGTATCTCGGGGCCCACTCGGTAATACAACATCACACACAAGCCTTGCAAGCAATGTGACTTAGTGTAAGTTGCGGGATCTTGTATTACGGAACGAGTAAAGAGACTTGCCGGTAAACAAGATTGAAATAGGTATGCGGATACTGACGATCGAATCTCGGGCAAGTAACATACCGAAGGACAAAGGGAATGACATACGGGATTATATGAATCCTTGGCACTGAGGTTCAAACGATAAGATCTTCGTAGAATATGTAGGATCCAATATGGGCATCCAGGTCCCGCTATTGGATATTGACCGAGGAATCTCTCGGGTCATGTCTACATAGTTCTCGAACCCGCAGGGTCTGCACACTTAAGGTTCGACGTTGTTTTATGCGTATATGAGTTATATGGTTGGTTACCGAATGTTGTTCGGAGTCCCGGATGAGATCACGGACGTCACGAGGGTTTCCGGAATGATCCGGAAACGAAGATTGATATATAGGATGACCTCATTTGATTACCGGGAGGTTTTCGGAGTTACCGGGAATGACGAATGGGTTCCGGGAGTTCACCGGGGGGGCAACCCACCCCGGGGAAGCCCATAGGCCTTGGGGGTGGCTCACCAGCCCTTAGTGGGCTGGTGGGACAGCCCAAGAAGGCCCTATGCGCCATAGGAAGAAAATCAAAGAGAAAAAAAAAAGAGGAGGTGGGAAAAGGGGGAAGGACTCCTCCTTCCAAACCTAGTTGGACTCGGTTTCGAAGGAGAGGGTTGCCCCCCTTGGCTCGGCCGAAGCCCTTGAGGGTCCTTGGACCCCAAGGCAAGGCTCCCCCTCTTCCCCCTATATATACGGAGGTTTTATGGCTGATTTGAGATGACTTTTCCACGGCAGCCCGACCACATACCTCCACGGTTTTTCCTCTAGATCGCGTTTCTGCGGAGCTCGGGCGGAGCCCTGCTGAGATAAGATCACCACCAACCTCCGGAGCGCCGTCACGCTGCCGGAGAACTCTTCTACCTCTTCGTCTCTCTTGTTGGATCAAGAAGGCCGAGATCATCGTCGAGTTGTACGTGTGCTGAACGCGGAGGTGCCGTCCGTTCGACACTAGATCGTGGGACTGATCGCGGGACGGTTCGCGGGGCGGATCGAGGGACGTGAGGACGTTCCACTACATCAACCGCGTTCACTAACGCTTCTGCTGTACGGTCTACAAGGGTACGTAGATCACACATCCCCTCTCGTAGATGAACATCACCATGATAGGTCTTCGTGCGCGTAGGAAAATTTTTGTTTCCCATGCGACGTTCCCAACACGATGCTCTCATAGGTCTCGGTTCGTGAGTGAACCGGGACTAATGGAATTTCAGGAATGGACTGAAGCCCTATTTTCTACTAATGACTGCTCATGCTGTAAGGGAATCCTTAATTGAAGTCATATAGTCCATGAAGTTCTATAGAAAATAAAGAACTTGAAAAATATGTTAATTTTTATTATATTTGGAATACTTCCAGTGAACTTTTATAGTGGATCTCGATATTTTAAAAACAGAAGAACACCGTTGAAAAAAGTTACATTCCTCGGCTCCAACTAATGGAAGTCGTGGATCTCAATATTTTGAAAACAGAAAAACACCGTTGAAAAAGGTTACATTCTTCGCCTCCAACTAATGGGAGCCAAAAGTATGTCTGACATATGCCATGACTTTACACCACAAACAAGTATATATAGTTTGAAGAAGATTAATCAAAACAAGTGTATTAAACCCAGGACAAGCAAAATTTCGCTCCTGAACCAACAAATTAACAGAGATGCGCATGCTGTTTCGCAGACTTATATAGTGTGGAAGTGTGGATCGATCAGTAGTTGACGGTGGAGCACTTGGATCGGACCTCGCCCTCGCTGCCAGTGAGCACCTGCACGTTGCCGAGCCAGCGCATGGACTCGACGAACTGGCGCTTGAACTCCTCGGGCTCTCTGGCCATTTCCTGGACGAAGCTCCTGGTCCGGGAGTCATGGAGCATCTTCTGGTCCGTCTCCAGGAGTCCCATCCTGCGCTCCAGGTTCTTGTAGTAGCCGTTATCGAACGCCGTGGGCGTGACGCCGTCCAGCTCCACTCGCTCGTGCTCCGCGTCGCCGCGGCGGCATTTGCGCCTCAGGAAGTCGCCGTACTTGCCGTCCAGAGTCTCCGGCTTGCTCTTGCAGAGACGTGGCTTGACGGCGGCACAGCTGGCCTTGCCGATGGTGTGCGCGCCGGAGAGGACGACTAGGTCGCGGACGTTTAGGCCCTTGGACTCGAAGAAGGCGACGAGATCTGTGACGCTCTCGCGACCCACGGGCACGTACTTGTCGGCGGCTTCTTTGCGGGACTGGCGGCCGTCCTTGCGGCCGTAGACGAGCGTCCAGTAGCCCACTCCCACCTCCCTGCTGGCGTCGCGGGTGGCGGCAGTGAGGATGTCGGCGCAGGAGACGGTCTTGGGGCACTTGGCCTCCAGCTCCGTCTTGATGGCCTCGATCAGCTCGAAGCCCCGGAGCGTCTTGCTCGCCGCGGCATACCTCTCGCTCCCCGGCGCGTCTATCAGGATCGACGCGTCGCACCCCTGATTATCAATCAAATTAGCACAGTGCAGACAGATCTCTAAAAGATGATAATTCTTGCATGCATGCATACGCCGACGGCAAAGTCATGGAAGAAGAGGCGGATGAGGCCAGCGGCGATGGTGTAGTCTGCGGCGAAGGCCTTCTTGACGGCCCTCTGGACGATGCCCTCCATGTCGGGGCACGACTTGCCGTAGTATCCGGCGACAAGGCCGTCCGCGGGCTTCCTGTAGGCCGGCGGCTGGTAGTCTTGCGGCTGGCTGTAGCCGTCCGCCATCGCCATGGGGGGCAGGATAAACATTGAGACGGCGAGGAAGGAGAGAAGCGACGACGCCGTCCTCATCGTGCTAGGTAGCTCTTCGGAGAAATGAACTGTCGAGAGATGGATTGACCTGAGATTGGTTTCGGTGCTGGTTATATAGTGTTGCGCGGCAGGGAGCTGGTTTGATTTCTTTCGTCCTACACGCGAGCACGTTGCTTGAGACGACGTGAGGAGCAATACATGAAGGAGATTGTAAATGGGTTGCACGTAGGGGAAGGAAGGAGATGACTAACCAGGTCAGTGTCTGCTAATCATCAAATAATCCACTAGCAAAAAAAATTATCAAATAATTGCACTCGGACATGTAATATAATCAGCAAAAAGATCTCGTACCTTCCAATGTCTGAAATAAGTAAACAAATCTGGACTAGTTGTACCTTTTTTTAGAAAAGGAGGATTCCCTCCAGCCTCTGCATCGTAATGATGCATGCAGCCATTTTATTTATAAAACAAAGTAATGTTCAAAGGTTCCGACCAAGTTTTAAAAAGGCAGCAAAAAGATAAAAAGTACGGAGTATAAAAATATGCCACAACCGGCAAACATAGGCCTAGATGGCTAACCATCTATCATATTACTCGACCGCCATCCAAACCGGTTCCCGAGCTACCATCTCCCATCGGATAGACCCAGTAATCAAAGGCTCCCTGTTTTGCGCAGGAGTGGGTAACGACCACGTACGGATCAGCGCCGATGCCCTGTAGAGTGCCTGCAAGAAATTTATATTTGATAATTTGTTAAACGTGACATCATTCCTGCAGTTCCATATAGCCCAAATTAATGCACATACTCCTATACGAATATATCTCACAATAATTAGGTCAATCCCATTTAGCCACGTCCCAAACAACGTGTCAATGCTATCCGGTGGTGTAATGTTAAATGCTATACGGACTGTTTGCCATAAGATTTTTGCTAACGGGAAGTAGAGAAAAAGGTGTTTGATAGTCTCATCATGGTCACACAAAGAACATCGTTTACTTCCCTCCCAACTTCTCTTTGCCAAATTATCTCTGGTAAGGACCACCTTCTTGTGGACAAACCACATGAAGACTTTGATACGCAAAGGCACTTTCATCTTTTAGATATAATTGGACTTTGGCAATGTTCTTGTATCAATGAGACTCAAGTACATCGACTTGACAGTAAAGATGCTAGTAGACGTTAGCTTCCGCTCAAGCCTATCGGTCTCCTCCGATAGCTGGATATACATAAGTCTTGTGACTAAGTGCAACCATGCGTCTCGTCTATGCCCTACTAAAGCTCTCCGGAATTGAATATTTCGAGGGTTAGAATGCAATATTGTGGTAGTGTATGCCTCCTTACATTGAACAATATTATAGAGAGATGGATATTGTATGGCCAGAGGCGTCTCTCCGAGACATGTATCCTCCCAGAATCTCGTAGACTTACCATCTCCAGTGATAAATTTAGCTTTGTCGAAAAAGGTCGCTTTCATTTTCGTCAAGCCTTTCTAGAAAGGAGAATCATTGGGTATCACTGTTATCTCAGCCAAGGTTTTAGATTGTAGGTACTTATTACGCAGAATTTGTACCCACATGCCCGCCGTCTCCACGGATAGTCTGAACAGCCATTTTCTTAGCAAACATCTGTTCTTTACTCGAAATTTTCAATTCCCAAACCTCTCTGATCTTACGTCTACAAATAATGTCCCACCTAGTAAGCCGGTATTTCTGCTTAACTTCATCGCTCTGCCAGAAAAATCGAGATCTATAAAAGTCTAGTCTTTTCCGTACAGGTACCTCAAAGAAGGACAGAGGGAACACCGGCATGCTCGTGAGAACCGAGTTGATCAGTATGAGTCTTCCACCATATGACAATAGCTTACCCTTCCAGCAGCTAAGTTTTTTTCTCAAAACAGTCCTCAACACATTTCCATTCTTTGTTTGATAACTTAAGATGGTGAATCGGTATACCTAAATATCTAAACGGTAGGCTTCCGAGTTCACATCCAAACAGTTGTTTATACGTGTCTTGTTCATCTTTGGCTCTACCAAAGAAAAACAATTCACTCTTATGGAAATTAATCTTCAGTCCCGACAACTATTCGAATAAGCACAAAATAAGTTTCATGTTTCTGGCTTTTGCAAGATCATGTTCCATAAACAAGATAGTGTCATCAGCATATTGTAAGATAGACACACCACCATCCACTAGATGTGGTACTAGTCCACCGATCTAGCATTCCTCTTTGGCCCTCCATATTAGAATTGCCAACATGTCAGCAACTACTTTGAATAGGATGGGGGCATTGGGTCTCCCTGCCGGAGCCCTTTGTGCATTTGGAAGAAATGTATTATATCATCATTGACTTTAATTCCAACGCTACCTTTTTGTACGAATGATTCGACATTCTTCCTCCATACCTCATCAAATCCTTTCATACGTAAGAATTGTTGTAGGGAAGGCCATTAACATTGTCATACACTTTCTCAAAATCCACCTTGAAGATCACCCCATCTAGCTTCTTCGAGTGAATTTCATGCAGTGTTTCATGTAAGAAGACCACACCCTCTAGTATGTTTTTGTCCAGCATGAACACCGTCTGACTAGGCTGCACTACTCCATGCGCAATTTGTGACAATCTATTCGTCCCAACCTTTGTAAAAAAATCTTGAAACTCACATTGAGAAGGCAAATAGGATGAAACTGTTCAATACGCACTGCCCCCTCCTTCTTTGGCAACAACATAATTGTCCCAAAGTTAAGGTGAAAAAGCTGCAGGTGGCCATTAAACAAATTTTGAAACATTGGAAGTAAATCACCTTTAATAATATGCCAACATTTCATATAGAACTCAGCCGGAAATCCGTCCGGACCTGGTGCTTTATTGTTTTTCATTTGTGAAATTGCCTCAAACACCTCTTTCTCCGTAAATGGCACGGTTAATATCTCATTCTCATCATCCCCAAGCTGAGGTATATCACCGACCATCTGCTCATCCATGGACACAAAGTTGTCATCAGGCTCTCCGAATAAACGCTTATAATACTCAGAGATGTACAACTTTAGATTTTTGTGTCCAACGATCGTACCCTCATCTTGCTCAAGTTGGTAAATCTTTTTCTTTATATGTTTTCCATTCGCAATGAGATGGAAATACTGCGTATTGTCATCACCATAAACCACCTGACGCACTTTTGCTCTAAGTGCCCGTTTGAACTCCTCTTCTAGAAGAAGCTGCTTAAGACTTAATTCTCCATTTGCTCTAGATGTTCTCTCATTGTCATCTAACAACGTGAATTCGGCTTTTAAGAATATATCATTAATAATATTGAGAAGTCTTTCTTTCTCCTTCTTATATCTCCCGCTCTCATGTTTAGCCCGTCCCCTTAGGAACTGCCTCACGTGTCTAATTTTATTTTGCCAACGATCGACATTACATGCTCCCTGAGTGTCCTTAGCCCATTCTTTGTCTATTAGGTCCACAAATCCTTCTTTCTCAAACTAAGCTGATTCGAAAGAAAATAATTCGTGTTGCCTGCATCTGTAGCATCACCCGAGTCAACAAGCAAAGGGGTATGATCAAAAATCGCTCTCGGTAACACCTGTGCTATTACGAGAGGGAAATTCTGCTCCCACTCCACACTAGTGAGAATCCTATCCAACTTCTCCAAATTTAGGTTAGGCAAAGCATTATACCAAGTAAATTTTCTGCCGATAGCTCTATCTCTCGCAGATCTAAGCTTTCAATAATTGTGTTAAACATAAATGACCATATGCCATCAAAGTTGTGGTTATTCTTTTCCTCTCTTTGCCTAATGATGTTGAAGTCCCCCCCCCCCCAAACCAAAATCGGTAGCCGCTCATCCCCACAAATTCATACTAGATCAGCTAAGAAATCCATCTTTAACTCGGGTTGGGCAGCACCATACACAGCCACAAGTGCCTAAAGGAATCTGTCCTCCTTCGAGCGCACCCTAAATTTTACAGTGAAGTCCCTGAACACTACGTTCCGGACTTCGAGCGTCTCGCACCTCACCCCAAGTAAGATCCCACCGGATCTACCTCTCGGCGGTAGACAATGCCAATCAAACTCAATACCACCACAGAGAGTACTAAGAAATTGTGACGTGAAATTATCCCTTCCGATTTCCATTAGTGCAATAAAATCTAGTTTGTGATCTAATGTTGCTTCTGCTAGAAATCTTATTTTAGACAAGTCTGTTAGCCCTCTGCTCTTCCACAAGATTCCTTTCATTTGTCACCATAAAAAATTGCAGTCTTAACTCTCGGCGAACCGCAGATTCGGGATAAACCTTGCGCTTCCAGATGCATTTTGGTTTATCATGTTCATCCATTCGGTCCATATAACCGGTCTTAGACTGTGCGCAAGCAATGAGTTGCGAAGGGTCCACATAACCCTCCGAACATGTCTCTTAATCCTCTTCAGGCAATAGTGATGGTGGCCTAAGATCCTCACAGAGACCCTCTAAAGCCTCCGTCCCTAGTGCGTTAATTTTAGAATCATTCAAGGGTTTAACACCCGCAATATTCCTAAGCATCTCCATAGCCCTCTCAGCCTCTAAATCTAGGAGATCATTCACAGATTTTGGTACTTCCTTCCCACTATTATCCAAAGAAACCCCTATTTGGTTTGCACGTAATATAGTATCATCATCGGAAAAATGCAAGATGGAACAATCTGTATTAACCGACATACCTGTAGTTGTCTCAATGTCAGGAGTTGGGTCGTCCGCATGGCACGGCCCAACTGAAGATCGTCGACGTTCGGTTGAGCTTGGAGACGGCTACTCGACAGCCTCTCTCCTGCCGCCAGGTCAGGAATCCCTCCAAAGTTGATGATCTCCTCGGTGGTATGCCCATGTAGACTGTGGCCTCCCGCCTCCTGCCTCATGGGGCTCGAATACCCGCCGCCCGCAGACACACGATTGTCTATCATGTGCTCTGTCGAGCAGTCGTGCCCACCATGGTTGCACCTAGCAGACATGACCATGTCTATGCAATGGTCACT
Source organism: Hordeum vulgare subsp. vulgare (assembly GCF_904849725.1). NCBI lineage: Eukaryota > Viridiplantae > Streptophyta > Magnoliopsida > Poales > Poaceae > Hordeum > Hordeum vulgare. Next base: position 260,229,821 of record NC_058519.1, on the reverse strand, counting down.
AGAGTCGCCATGAGCAGAGAATGTCGTCACCGAAGCCGTTGGTGTGTGGCCACCTGTCAGCTTCCCAACCACTTCCAAAGACCGGGAGTCCCTAATAGGGGTAGAAGTGACTGACATAGCTCCATGCTTCATGGATGCCTCCAACTCAGAAGCAGCTATCCGACGTGTCTCACTTCAGTCCCCAGATCTGAAGACCATCATCGGCGATGTCTCCTCCAAGAGGGCCCTCATAGGCGACACTGGCTTCTCCATGACCCCCAGTGTAACCAGTGGTGAAATTGGTGGCAGCTCCTGCTCCACCGGATCGTCCATCTCCACCCTAACACCCTAAAGTCTGCACGCATGGAAGAAGACTCGAATGACCCATATCTCAACTGATTCCTTGGGGTTGTTTTATGTGGCTGCTCCTTCGTAGAGCACATAACAACTTGCTTGGTGGTGGGTGTTTTACCGCTATGAGTATCCTCACCCATATTTGACCCACCATCTTGTTGCCCATCTTCATTGTTACCATTCTCCGTGTCCATATCAACGTGATCAGCCAGCTCCTGGAAATGATTACTCTCGTCTATCTCAATGTCCAAGTCAAAACTCCTGCCATCATAAGCCCATCTCACAGTATCTGGAATATGCTCAATGCTAGTCACACTAACCAGTAGCCGAGCTACCCCTTGTGCACGAGTGAAAGGCATATCCACCTTCTCTGTTTTACCAATCACAGAACCAAGAGTCCAAGCCACCAAAAAATCATCAATCGTTGTGCGCGGAGAACCCAAGAGACCTGACCCACAACTGAGACAAAGGAGTTCCCTCGGGCACCTTCTCGGTCCAAGCCTCAAACTCAAGAACACGGCTGTTGTTTGGGACCTTGCTCATCTCGAATTTCAGCAGCCTCGCAAGATCCTCCTTAGTAGGCAATCCACTCTGAAAAGATGCTGGTCAAGTATCACTGGATCCCACTGGAAGCTAGGTGAAACCAACTCACGCATGCGCTGCACCACCTGATCTGAAGTCAACGAACCACGAGTCACCCTTGATGACGAGTTAATGGATATACTTCTTGCCCCTCGTTGGTTACCCCAAGTGGAAGGTGGAGATGTAGTCAGCGGCAGATTTCCCTTACACGGGGACTGTAAGGTTTATCGAACAAGGAGGACTCCGAGGATCAACAAGTAGGTGTCCTCTACTCTGGCGCTAGCAGAAGACGTGGACATGCACACACAACAAATAACTTTTCTACCAACGATTACACAGAGGTTGTCAATCTCTCCGGCCTTGTAGTTTGCAAAGGATCAAAACACAAGCGCGAATAGTGATAATGATTGCAATGGAAAATTAAATGAAAGTAGTAAATGATGGAGGTTTAAGCAATGGTGGTAATATGGACCTGAGTCACATGATGTTCACTAGTGATGTCTCTCTTCCAAAAGATGATAAACAACTATGCATGGGTAAACAAATTACATCTAGCAATTGACAGAATTATAAACGCACCGCAATGCTAATCATGTTATTAGAAAGTTAGAGGCTCAATAGTAATGTGCAATACGGCAAGACAATTAGACCGTTTATTCATTAGCATCTACTTACTAATCATCCACCTTGAGATATCTATCCAGAACATCTCGCTGGTATTAAGTTGCGAGCCCCAGCCAAAGCGTAAACTCAAAGCAACGGACAACTGCATTAACGAACTTTGCGTAAATTGAAAAATCCTTGCAACTGCGGCCACAAGCACCGTTGTTTTCTCCCTGGTGGCAACATCACATCCCCTAGTCTCATGTTTCTGTCACTCAAGCTAGACATCACGGGGCATGAACCCACAATCATGAATAATGCTCCCTATTGGAGTTACAATCTACTACTCGGCCAAAGCAATAAAGAGCAACGGAGAACATGCATGAATCACTAAAGAACATAATATAAAAGAACAACCAAATACTCATCACAATATGAACATAATCTCATAATCCATCGGATCCCAGCAAACCGAGCATAGCAATAGTAGGAAAATTACATAGATGCCTTGATCATGTAGGGCAGCTCACAAGGGCTAATCATTGAAGCACAAGATTGGAGAGAATACATCACATAGCTACTGGTCATGGACTCATGGTCCAAGGAGGGCTACTCACGACACGTCCGGGAAGCGTCCATGACGGTGGAGAAGCTCCCGGAGATCAATCCTCCCTCCGTCAGGGTGCCGGGAAGAGGTCTACTCGTGCTCCCGATCTCGGGAGCGCTGCGGCGGCGGAACAATGGAGAAATTCGCGATTCTGGATATTCTTGAAGGGTTTCCGATCGGAGGGGTAAATATAGGCCAAAGGAGGGCGTCAGAGGAGGTGGGCCCCACCCAGGCGACCTGTGGGCGCGGCCAAGGGCCAGGCCACGCAGGGAGGCCGCCTGGGCAGGCCCTGGCTCCCCTCTCGCCCACCTTTGGTGCTCCGGAAGCTTCCGTCACGCTGATTTTTATATATTTTTCTCGTGATTTTTGGGGCTCCGGAAATTTGGGTAAAAGTCCCTGCAAAAAAATACATCATCAGACAAAAACTGGCACTGGGTGCACTAAGTTAGTACGTTAGTCCAAATATGTGTAAAAAGATATAGAAGTGTAGCAAAACATATAACAATGTCACCCAAAAGATCATGGAACAAGCAGAAATTATAGATACGTTTGGGACGTATCAACATCCCCAAGTTTAATTCATGCTCGTCCTCGAGTAGGTAAATGATAACAAAAATAATTTATGTGGTGACATGCTAACACACATATAAGAACTTCAAAGTAAAGCAAGTAAGATATGCAATTCAAGTCAAGACAATAGCAAGCAAGAGTCTATATTTAGTATTGAAATTAGCAAAGTAGGAACATAAAGGTGCAAGAGCTCTCGCTGTCCGTGACTCGAATGTCTCCAAATGGTGTTTGCGTGCAAGAAGTGGGAGATCCGTTTAGTGCATAAAAATATTTTTTTAATTGAGAACTCAATCTACTAAAACTTCACACTTGGTCTCCTTCGGAATCTTATTTTGACTCATCTCCAGACCACTAGTCAGGCACAAGTCAAAATGATCCTCTCCCTTTCGACTTTGAGAACTCATGCAATGGATGAGCGCAAGCAATATATGTTGGCACTTAGGATGGCAAAGAGAATAATGATGGGGAAGGAAGACAAAAAGGTGTGAAAGGCTCACATCAATGAGGACAACCATAGGCGAGAGAAAGCCAAATGATAGATATGGTGTGAGGAGTAGGGATTGCCATGCAACGGATGCACATATGAACTAAGGTAAGCTCTCCAATGGAACTAATGGGGGTGCATCCAACTTGCTTGCTCATGAAGACCTAGAGCTCATTTGAGGAGGCTCATCATTGGAATATACAAGCCAAGTTCTATAGTGTAAGGGCCCCCACATAGGTATGCATGAATGATAATCTATATGGAGTACAAATATAACAATGGAGTACGAGTGTAGATCTTTCAAAAGGAATAGTAGTGTTGCCCCCTTCTCTCTTTTTTTTATTTTTCTTTTTTTAAATTTTTTTGTGGCCTCTTTGGCTCTTTCTATTTATCTCTCATTTTCCCTCTTTGGGATCTTTTCATTTGTCCTCTTTAAGATCTTTTAATTTGTCCTCTTTGGGATCTTTTCCTCACTTAAGGGCAACACTCTATGTTTTACAAGAATAAAAAGAAGATCATCACACTTTATAAGAAGTACTCAACATAAAGACAAATGAAAACTATCATGATGTATGCAAATGTATGCCTCTGCCAGTGTAGCAGGATATGCAATGATACTAGCACGTCATGTAGCAATAATAAGGGCAAGGCCCAAATAGCATGCGCTCCTCGATCAAGGAAAAGCATGTATGACATGAAGATCAAGTCGTGAGATGGTGGATGTTGCATGGCAATGTATCTCGGAAAGGCTATGGAAATGCCTTAATAGGTAGGTATGGTGGCTTTTTTGAGGAAAGATATAATGAGGCTTATGATGACAGAGCGTATCATGACAAGGGTTTGGATGCACCGGGGAAGTTTGCACCAACTCTCAAGATGAGAAAGGGCAATGCATGGTACCGAAGAGGCTAGCAAAATATGGATGGTGGAAGTGCCAACAATCGAATACTCGCATTAGTCCGAAGAACTCATACACTTATTATCGGTAACTCTCTATCTAGTCAGGAAATTCACAAAGAGACAAGTACCCCGAGGAGGAGTGTTTGGGGGTTTGGTTATCCTTGCGCATCCTTGACCCATGGTAACGTGAGGGTACTCTATATATTCCAACCCCTCCAGAGGTTAGCGATCCATCTTGTAGCTAGAGTTCTCAACTATTTATTTTTTATTTTTGAAAAACACACGGATTTCCCAAAATATGACACATATCACTAATAGGCTCAAGCTCTTGGCACCAATAGTCCAAACATTACTCAAATCAATACTTCAAAACTATTGCAAGTTACTGCTATACTTAAATAGCAACCTCAATTACCTACTCATGCAAGACACACAACTCAGTGCAACAAGCAAACTCTCTAAACAAGATAAGCATGATAACTCAAGAGAGTTACAAAATCAACCTAAATAAAAGCTCTTAAAAAGATAAAGCATGAAAAATAAGAGCTAAGCATGACAGTAGCTATGAAAAAATAAAGAACACACAAAAAAGATATGCATGAAAACCTATGTTGTGTTCTAGGGTGGAGTGGAGCGTGTTTCTCTCCCAAACAAGGAAGGCTAGGTTCCAACATTTTATGAACAGCAAGCAAAACTAAAACAAACTAAAAGGTAAAGAGCGGGACGCTCCAAGCATAGCACATAACATATGAAGTGATAAAAATATAGCATGGAGATGGACGAACTGATGATTGTTGATGGAGAAGGGGATGCACGGCGCATCCCCAAGCTTAGACGCTTGAGTCTCCTTGAATATTTCTTGGGGGTGCATGGGGGCATCCCCAATCTTGAGTGCTTGACACTTCTAGATCTTCTTTCATCATCTTGCATCGCATACTTAAAAACTCCCTTCATACGAAACACATCATAAGCTAATTAGAGTGGTTAGTGCCCATAATAAAATAACTTATTCCCTACTGGAAATAAAGATTTTCATGAAAATCAATTGTTTATCATGATTGCCAAAATATTTTTGCAAAGGAAAAGCAAGCTTAAGATTTGCAAAACAATGAAAACGCAAAACGTGGCAGAATTTGTGAAAAACACAACAACAGGTAGTAAATAATTTTTTTGGGACACTTCTGCAACTCAAATCAAAAACCTCAGAACAGATGCCAAAAATAAAATTATATAGAGCATGCTGTCAAACAAATTTAGATCAAAAATATGATCTCGTGAGTTTTGGCGAATTTTTTCGTCAAGCAGACAGAATCTGTTTCTGGACAGCATGTCATAACTTTTGAACTTTCTTGCAATCGTAGGCTAAAACTTGGCACAAAGCTTGAAAATAAAGATACAATGATGTTACTACAGTAGTAACAAGCATCAAGACCACTAAAACTGAAAGTAAAAAACAAATTGGGTTGCCTCCCAACAAGCGCTTTCTTTTATGCCTTTGAGCTAGGCATGATGCAAAAAGATCAAGTATTATCAACTCCATAAGAATAACTTGCCCGAATAACGGACTCATAAGGTAACTTAATCTTCTTTCGAGGGAAGTGTTTCATTCCCTTTTTAAGGGGAAATTGGAATCTAATGGTCCCTTCTTTCATGTCAATGATAGCACCAACGGTGCAGAGAAAAGGACGTCCCAACATAATTGGGCATGAGGGATCACACTCAATGTCCATAATAAGAAAATCAACGGGGACATAATTATCATTGACAACAATAAGAACATCATCAATTCTCCCTAAAGGTTTCTTTATGAAAGAATCAACAAGACGAATACCAAAAGAACTTTGATCAAAAGGTTTCAAATCAAGCATATCATACATTCTTTTGGGCATAACGGAGGCACTAGCTCCAACATCACATAAAGCAAAGCAAGAGATATTATTCAATTTAATCTTGACCATAGGATCCCAACCATCTTCTAGTTTTCTAGGAATAGAAGTCTCTAGATTGAGCTTCTCCTCCCTAGCTTTGATAAGAGCATTGGTAATATGCTCGGTGAAGGCAATATTGAGTGTACTAGTGTGGGGGTCTTTAGCCATTCTTTGCAAAAAAAGTGATAACATCGGAAAGACTGCAATTATCGAAATCAAGATTACTACCATTAATTAAAGTGGTGGTGATTTCATCTAAGCTCATTCTTTTGGTAGTCTCTAAGTTCAAAGGACCTTCTTGTCCTAAAGTTGAGGTATTAGCATCACCATTAATAGGTCCATTGGGACTAGGGGTGCGATGGGTGCTAAAAGTTTTGAGATCCTCAACAACTTGTATAGTAGCAAGGGTTGTGTGTGTATGAAGGCTCCTAATCCTATCTTCCTCTTATTTTTCTCTAGCCCATCTATCCTTAAGTTTGGCTAGCATTCCTATGTTCTCATTAATTTGGACTTGGATAGCATTCATGGGTGTGGTTTTCCTTTCCTCAAGGGGGGGAGTTCTAATTTTAAGCATCTCTACATCATGAGCTATGTTGTCTACCTTCAAAGAGAGACTATCTATTTTTTCTAATTTCTCTTCTACACTCTTGTTGAAGGCTTTTTGAGAAGTTATAAAGTCCTTAAGCATGCTCTCTAATTCAGAAGTGGATTTTTTGGTGCTAGGATAAGTGTTGTTGTTCCCATAGTTGTTGGGTGGGAATGGTCTAGGATCGCTACCAAAATTACTCCTATAGGTATTATTATTAAAGTTGTTCCTGGAGATAAAATTAACATCAACATGCTCTCTTTCTTGAGCAACCAAAGAATTTAAAGGAACATCATGAGGATCAATAGGAGCTTGCTTAGTAAGTAAAGTCATGATCATGTCAACCTTATAATTAAGGGAGGAGATCTCCCCAACAGAGTTTACCTTCCTACCTGTTGGAGCTCTCGGTGTGCCATTGAGAATAATTTGTCATCATCTTTTCCAATAGCTTCGTGGCAGCACCAAGTGTAGTTGACATAAAGGTTCCTCCCGCGGCCGTGTCTAACAGATTCCGCGAGGTAAAGTTCAATCATGCATAGAAAGTTTGTATAACCATCCAAGTAGTCAAACCATGTGCAGGGCAATTCTTAACAAGAGATTTTATACGTTCCCAAGCTTGGGCAACATGTTCATTATCCAGTTGCCTAAAATTCATAATGTTACTTCTTAACTGGATAATCTTAACAGGCGGGTAATACTTCCCAATAAAAGCATATTTGCACTTCTCGCAAGAATCTATGCTATTCTTAGGCAAAGATTGAAGCCACACTTCAGCTCCTCCACTCAAGGAGAAGGGAAAAATCTTAAGTTTAACAATATCACCATCTACTTCCTTATATTTTTGCATAACACTAAGCTCAACAAAATTATTCAAGTGCAAAGCAGCAGCATCTCTAGCACCGGAGAATTGATCTTTCATAACAAGGTTCAGTAAAGCAGGTTTAATCTCATAGGAGGTCGCCTTAGTGGCGGAGCAGCAATAGGAGTGCAGATAAAGTCATTGTTGTTGTGACTAGTGAAGTCACACAACTTGGTGTTCTCAGTGGAACCCATAGCAACAGCAACAAGCAAGAACAAAGCAACTAATTTTTTTGTGGTTTTTCGTATAAGACTCTCAAGCAAAAACTAGAAAGCAAACTAACAAGACTAAAAAACAAAGGTAAAAGATAGTGTGCAACTCCCCTATCTTGAAGACTGGAGTCCCGGGCAACGGCGCCAGAAATTTTCTTGATGACGAGTTGATGGATATACTTCTCGCCCCTCGTTGGTTACCCCAAATGAAAGGTGGAGATGTAGTCAGCAACAGATTTCCCTTACACGGGAACTGTAAGGTTTATCCAACCAGGAGGACTCTGAGGATCAACAAGTAGGTGTCCGCTGCTCTGGCGCTAGCAAAAGACGTGGACCTGCACACATAACAAATAACTTTGCTCCCAACGAGTACATAGAGGTTCTCAATCTCTCCGGCCTTGTAGTTTGCAAAGGATCAAAACACAAGCGGGAATAGTGATAGTGATTGCAATGGAAAAGTAAATGAAAGCAGTAAATGATGGAGGTGTAAGCAATGGTTGCAACATGGACCTGAGCCACATGATGTTCACTAATGATGTCTCTCTCCCAAAAGACGATAAACAACTATGCATGGGTAAACAAATTACAGCTGGGCAATTGATAGAATTATAAACGCACCGCAATGCTAATCATGCTACTAGAAAGTTAGAGGCTCAATAGTAATGGGCAATACGCCAAGACAAGTAGACCGTTTATTCATTAGCATCTACTTACTAATCATCCACCTTGAGATATCTATCCAGAACATCTCGCTGGTATTAAGTTGCGAGCCCCAGCCAAAGTGTAAACTCAAAGCAACGGACAACTGCATTAACGAACTTTGCGTAAGTTGAAAAATCCTTGCAACCGCGGCCACAAGCACCGTTGTTTTCTCCCTGGTGGCAACATCACATCCCCTAGTCTCATGTTTCTGTCACTCAAGCTAGACATCATGGGGCATGAACCCACAATCATGAATAATGCTCCCTATTGGAGTTACAATCTACTACTCGGCCAAAGCAATAAAGAGCAACGGAGAACATGCATGAATCACTAAAGAACATAATATAAAAGAACAACCAAATATATAACTCATCACAATATGAACATAATCTCATAATCCATCGGATCCCAGCAAACCGAGCATAGCAATAGTAGGAAAATTACATAGATGCCTTGATCATGTAGGGCAGCTCACAAGGGCTAATCATTGAAGCACAAGATTGGAGAGAAGACATCACATAGCTACTGGTCATGGACTCATGGTCCAAGGAGGACTGCTCACGTCACGTCCGGGAAGCATCCATGGCGGTGGAGAAGCTCCCGTGGGTCAATCCTCCCTCCGGCAGGGTGCCGGGAAGAGGACTCCTGGTGCTCCCGATCTCAGAAGCGCTGCGGCGGCGGAACAATGGAGAAATTTGCGATTCTGGATTGCTTGAAGGGTTTCTGATCGGAGGGGTAAATGTAGGCCAAATGAGGGCGTCAGAGGAGGTGGTGTTGGAAATATGCCCTAGAGGCAATAATGAAATGGTTATTATCATATTTCCTTGTTCATGACAATTATCTATTGTTCATGCTATAATTGTATTAACAGGAAATAGTAATACATGTGTGAATAAATAGATCACAATGTGTCCCTAGCAAGCCTCTAGTTGGCTAGCTCGTTGATCAACAGATGATCATGGTTTTCTGATCATGGGCATTAGATGTCATTGATAACAGGATCACATCATTGGGAGAATGATGCGATGAACAAGACCCAATCCTAAGCATAGCGCTAGATCGTATTGTTCGTACGCTAAAGCTTTTCTAATGTCAAGTGTCTTTTCCTTCGACCGTGAGATTGTGCAACTCCCGGATACCGTAGGAGTGCTTTGGGTGTATCAAACGTCACAATGTAACTGGGTGACTATAAAGGTGCACTACGGGTACCTCCGAAAGTGTGTGTTGGGTTGGTACGAATCGAGATCGGGATTTGTCACTCCGTGTGACGGAGAGATATCTCTGGGCTCACTCGGTAGAACATCATCATGAGCTCAATGTCACTAAGGAGTTAGTCACAGGATGACATGCTACGGAACGAGTAAAAAGACTTACCGGTAACGAGATTGAACAAGGTATAGGCATACCGACAATCGAATCTCGGGCAAGTTCTATACCGACAAACAAAGGGAATTGTATACGGGATTGATTGAATCCTTGACATCGTGGTTCATCCGATGAGATCATCGTGGAACATGTGGGAGCCACCATGGGTATCCCGATCCTCCTGATGGTTATTGGCCGGAGAGTGTCTCGGTCATGTCTGCATGCCTCCCGAACCCGTAGGGTCTACACACTTAAGGTTCGATGATGCTAGGGTTATGGGGAAATGTTATACGAGGTTACCGAAGGATGTTCGGAGTCCCGTATGAGATCCCAGACATCACTAGGAGCTCCGGAATGGTCCGCAGGTAAATATTGATATATAGGATGGATGGTTTTCGACACCGGAAATGTTTCGGGCGTCGCCGGTAGCGTACCGGGACCACCGAAAATGGTCTCGGGGGTCCACCGGGAAGGGCCACCAGCCCCAAGAGGCATCATGGGCTAAAAGGTGGAGGGCAACCAGCCCAAAGTGGGCTGGTGCGCCTCCCACATAGAGGCCCAAGGCGCAGGAGGTGGAGCGGGGGCAAACCGTAGGCGCAGGGGAGGCCCAAGGCCCACCTAGGGCGCCCCCCCCCCCCTTTCCCTGCCCTGGCCGCCGCACCTCCCATCTGGGGCGGCTGCCGCACCACCTAGGGTGGGAACCCAGGGGTGACACCCCCCTCCCCTCCTCCTATATATAGAGAGGGTTTTGGGGCTGTTTTGCACACGGTTTTCTCACTCCCTCGACGCAGCCCTGCTCCCCTCCTTCCTCCTCTCCCACGGTGCTTGGCGAAGCCCTGCCGGGAGACCTCGTCTATCCATCGACACCACGTCGTCGTGATGCCGGAGATCTTCCCCAACCTCTCCCTCCTCCTTGCTGTATCATGGTGCGGGAGACGTCACCGGGATGCACGTGTGTTGAACGCGGAGGTGCCATAGTTCGGCACTAGATCGGAATCACACCGCGATCTGAATCGCCGCGAGTACGACTACATCAACCGCGTTCTAGCAACGCTTCCGCTTAGCGATCTTCAAACGTATGAAGATGCTCTCACCCCTCTCTCGTTGCTGGTCTCTCCATAGGAAGATCTGAATATGGCATAGGAAAATTTTTGAATTTATGCTACGTTACCCAACAGTGGCATCCGAGCCAGGTTTTCTATGCGTAGTTCTATGCACGAGTAGAACACAAAAGGTTGTGGGCGATGATTTATCAATTGCTTGCCGCTACTAGTCTTATTCTTTTCCGGCGGTATTGTGGGATGAAGCGGCCCGGATCGACCTTACACGTACGCTTACGTGAGACTGGTTCCACCGACAGACATGCACACCGTGCATAAAGGTGGCTAGCGATCTGTCTCTCCTACTCTAGTCGGATTGGATTTGATGGAAAGGGTCCTTATGAAGGGTAAATAGCTTTGGCATATCATCGTTGTGGCTGTCACGTAGGTAAGAAGGCGTTCTTGCTAGAAACCCAAATCAGCCACGTAAAACTTGCAACAACAATTAGAGGACGTCTAACTTGTTTTTGCAGGGTTTGACATGTGATGTGATATGGCCAAAGTTGTGATGTTGCATGTGTGATGTATGAGATGATCATGTTATTTTAATAGGATTCACGACTTGCATGTCGATGAGTATGACAACCGGCAGGAGCCATAGGAGTTGTCTTAATTTATTGTATGAGATGCAACGCCATGTGTTTACTACGTTTACTTCATTGCTAACGGTTAGCTATAGTAGTAGTGGTAGTAGTAGTTGGCGTGACGACTTCACGGAGACACGATGATGGAGATCATGGTGTCACGCTGGTGACAATGATGATCATGCGATGCCTGAAGATGGAGATCGAAAGAGAAAAGATAATAATGGCCATATCATGTTACTATATGATTGCATGTGATGTTTATCATGTTTTTCATCTTATTGCTTAGAACAACGGTAGCATAATAAGATGATCCCTCTTAAAAATTTCGAGAACGTATTCCCCTAAGTGTGCACCGTTGCGAAGGATCGTTGTCTCGAAGCACCACATGATGATCGGGTGTGATAGATTCTAACGTTCGCATACAACGGGTGTAAGCCAGATTTACACACGCGAAACACTTAGGTTGACTCGGCGAGCTTAGCATGTACACACATGACCTAGAATACAAGAGACCGAAAGGTCGAACATGAGTCATATGGTTGAAAACGATCAGCATGAAGTTGCTCACCATGACGACTAGTCCATCTCACGTGATGATCGGACACGGGTTAGTCAACATGGATCATGTATCACTTAGATGACTAGAGGGATGTCGATTTAAGTGGGAGTTCATACTTAATTTGATTAAATGAACTTAATTGTCATGAACTTAGTCTAAAAATTGTCTTTATAAATATTGTAGATGGCCAACGTCAACCTCAATTTCAACGCATTCCTAGAGAAAAACAAGCTGAAAGATGATGGTAGCAACTATGCGGACTGGGTCCGCAACTTGAAGCTCATCCTTGAAGCAGCTAAAAAGGCTTATGTCCTTGATGCGCCGCTAGGTGACCCTCCTGCTCTTGCAGCAGCCCAAGACATTCTGAACGTCTGGCAAACGCGGAGTGATGACTACTCTCTGGTTAAGTGTGGCATGTTATACAGTTTGGAAACGGGGCTCCAATGGCGTTTTGAGCAACACGGTGCATGTGAGATGTTCCAAGAGCTGAAACTAGTTTTTCAAGCTCATGCCCGTGTCGAGAGATATGAAGTCTCCGACAAGTTCTTTAGCTGAAATATGGAGGAGAACAGTTCTGTCAGTGAGCACATACTCAAAATGTCTGGGTTACACGGTCATCTGACTTCACTTGGAGTCGAACTTCCGGATGATGCTATAATTGACAGAATCCTCCAGTCTCTCCCACCAAGCTACAAGGGTTTTGTGCTGAACTACAACATGCAAGGGATGGAAAAGACCATTCCCGAGTTGTACTCGATGCTCAAGTCTGCAGAAGTAGAAATCAAGCAAGAGCATCAAGTGTTGATGGTCAACAAGACCACCAGTTTCAAGAAGGACAAGGGTAAGAAGAACTTCAAGAAAGATGGCAAAGCCGTTGCCGCGCCTGGTAAGCCATATACCGGGAAGAAGAAAAAGAATGGACTCAAGCCTGAGACTGAGTGCTTCTATTGCAAGGGAAAAGGTCACTACAAGCGGAACTGCCCCAAGTACTTAGCGGACAAGAAGGCCGGCAACGTTAAAGGTATATATGATATAAATGTTATTGATGTGTACCTTACCAGCGCTCGTAGTAGCTCCTGGGTATTTGATACCGGGGTTGTTGCTCACATTTGCAACTCAAAGCACGAACTGTGGAATAAGCGGAGACTGGCCAAGGACGAGGTGACGATGCGCGTCGGGAATGGCTCCAAGGTCGATGTGATCGCCGTCGGCACGCTGCCTCTACATCTACCATTGGGATTAGTTTTAAACCTTAATAATTGTTATTTAGTACCATCTTTGAGCACGAATATTGTATCAGGGTCTTGCTTAATGCGAGACGGCTACTCATTTAAGTCAGAGAATAATGGTTGTTCTATTTATATGAGTGATATGTTTTACGATCATGCTCCGCTGGTGAATGATTTATTCTTGATGAATCTCGATCGTGATGCTACACATATTCATAGTGTGAATACCAAAAGATGTAAAGTTGATAATGATAGTCCCACATACTTGTGGCACTGCCGCCTTGGTCATATCGGTGTTAAGCGTATGAAGAAGCTCCATAATGATGGACTATTAGAGTCTCTTGACTTTGAATCATTTGACACATGCGAACCGTGTCTCATGGGTAAGATGACTAAGACTCCATTGTCAGGAATAATGGAGAGAGCGACCGACTTATTGGAAATAATACCTACTGATGTGTGTGGTCCAATGAACGTTGAAGCTCTCGGTGGCTACCGTTATGTTCTCACTCTCGCCGATGATTTGAGTTGGTATGGGTATATCTACTTGATGAAGCACAAATCTGAGACATTTGAAAAGTTCAAGGAATTTCAGAGTGAGGTTGAGAATCAACGTGACAGAAAAATTAAGTGTCTACGATCTGATCGTGGAGGAGAATATTTGAGTCACGAGTTTGGCACACACCTAAGGAAGTGTGGAATCGTTTCACAACTGACGCCGCCTGGCACACCGCAACGCAACGGAGTGTCTGAACGTCGTAATCACACTTTACTAGATATGGTATGATCTATGATGTCTCTTACCGACTTACCGCTGTCATTTTGGGGATACGCATTAGAAACTGCAGCATTCACTTTAAATAGGGCACCGTCTAAATCCGTTGAGACGACACCGTATGAACTATGGTTTGGCAAGAAACCTAAGCTGTCGTTTCTTAAAGTTTGGGGTTGCGATGCTTATGTGAAGAAACTTCAACCAGAGAAGCTCGAACCCAAAGCGGAGAAATGCGTATGTTGGAGCATATATCTCCATATGTGGTTTTGGTACTTGATGACAATTCCTATGGACTAATGGTTGCCTTAAGTTACATTTATAGGATTTGTCCATATGCACTTCTTGAAGTCCATCTGTTGGTTTCAAGGAGTTTATATGATGACCAAGATGGTATTCAAGGTATTATCCAAAGAATGGTCATAGAGACACATGGTTGATCAAGATCTCAGACAAAGAGTAAATCAAGATGATCAACACACAAAGCATACAAGATGTACCGAGAGGGATCAAGTGATCCCATGGTATGGATTTGTCCATGGGCACTTCTTGAAGTCCATCTGTTGGGTTCAAGGAGTTTATATGATGACCAAGATGGTATTCAAGGTATTATCCAAAGAATGGTCATAGAGACACATGGTTGATCAAGATCTCAGACAAAGAGTAAATCAAGATGATCAACACACAAAGCGTACAAGATGTACCGAGAGGGATCAAGTGATCCCATGGTATGGTAAGCATTGTCCATTACGTGTTTGTGTACTAACCCATGGTTTTCGTGAGAGTTCTATGTGGGGGTTAGGTGTGTTTACATGGGCTTGCGTCAAAGGGAAGATCTCATACAACCCATGGAGTATGACGTCAAGTTGTGATCATCATCAATGGTTGATCAAGATCTCAGACAAAGAGTAAATCAAGATGATCAACACACAAAGCGTACAAGATGTACCGAGAGGGATCAAGTGATCCCATGGTATGGTAAGCATTGTCCATTACGTGTTTGTGTACTAACCCATGGTCTTCGTGAGAGGTCTATGTGGGGGTTAGGTGTGTTTCCATGGGCTTGCGTCAAAGGGAAGATCTCATACAACCCATGGAGTATGACGTTAAGTTGTGATCGTCATCAAGATTTCGATGTGCAAGTTCAAGTGGATCAGCACGAAGATAGCATGCTTGAAGCTTGCCGTCCATTGTGGTGGCAATGGACTTGTGAAGATATGCTGAAGAGTGGCTCACCCATAGTGAGTATGGGGGAGCAATCAACTAGTCTTCATCAAGCCAACACAATCAAGAAAGGTGGTCCATCTTGAGGAAGCCAAGATCATCATCATCTAGCTCAAGAGGACGAGGTGCAAGGTATAGGTTTGCCCTTGATAGGTTTTCTGGTTAGGATAGATTGCTGTTCTATCAAGGGGGGCTCTCAAGTGAGTAGCTTGATCGTATCGTTCGTTGAGAGCTCAAACCATTTGCATCCTTGCATCATACTTCTTGGTTCTTGTTTGGTGTTTCTCTTTGTGAGTTTTAGAGCTTATGGTCATCTTCGTGACAAGCTCGAGTTCATCGAAAACGGAGTCCATATGCATCTACTATGATGTTTTCGATGTTGGAGTTTTTGCCGGTTCTTCATTCATAGAGATCTCACATCTCTATATCTTTGGCATATTCATAACCGCATGGTCTTAAGATTTCCCTTGTCGTCCTGAATCCAATAAGCTTGGGTTTGCTCGATTCGGAGCTCGTATGCGAAAGTTATGGCTGTTTCAGTGGCGAGCGGTAGTGTCTGGACCTAGCAGTAGTACCGCTGGACCTAGCGGTAGTACCGCTAGAGTTGGCGGTAGTACCGCTGGCCCTAGCGGTAGTACCGCTGGATGGCGGTAGTACCGCCCCTGGTCAGCGGTAGTACCGCTCCAGGAAGCTTAGTACCGCCTCCCTAGCGGTTGTTCGTGGACGGACCTTTTTGCGAAGACTTTCTTGGCGGTGGTAGTGCCGTTGCACTACCAGGGGCCAGCGGTAGTACCGCTGGAGTGCCAGCGGTAGTACCACTAGCTGGCGGTAGTACCGCTAGCTGGCGGTAGTACCGCTGGAGTGCGAGCGGTAGTACCGCTGCAGCCAGCGGTAGTACCACTGGAGCTCGGGCAGAAAGTGGGGGTAACGGTCTGATTCCTTCCCCCACTATATAAAGGGGGTCTTCTTCCCCCTTGGTCTCATCCATCCGTTGAGCTCTTGTTCTACCTCCATTGTTGACATTCTTAGAGCTCGATTACTCTCAATCCCTCCAATGATTCTTGCTTGTTCTTGAGGGAAAAGAGAGAGGAGATCTAGATCCACATCTCCACCAATCACTTTCTCCTCTATGTGAGGGGAACCCCTTGGATCTTGATCTTGGAGTTCTTTGTGAGCTCCTTGTTCTTCCTCTCATATTTCTCCATAGCTTTTGTTGTTGTGGAGGGATTTGAGTGTGAGGGACTTGACCACTTCGTGTGTTCTTGCCATTGCATTAGTTGCATCGGTTTGAGTTCTCCACGGTGATACGTGGAAGTGAGAAGTTGAGAAGCTTACTACCTTTGGTACTTAGTACCCTTGATATTGTTCTTCGTGGATGCTTTGGCGTCCTAGAAGCTTGGTGGTGTCTCGGAGCTCAATCATTGTGGTGCGAAGCTCCGGGAAGCGTCGGGGTCTCCAATTAGGTTGTGGAGATTGCCCCGAGCAATTTGTACGGGTAACGGTAACCGCCCCCAAGGGTTGCCACGTGTACGGGTTCGGTGACCGCCCCCAAGGGTTGCCATTTGTACGGGTTCGGTGACCGCCCTCAAGGGTCCCTTAGTGGAATCACGGCATCTTGCATTGTGCGAGGGCGTGAGGAGATTACGGTGGCCTTAGTGGCATCTTGGGGAGCATTGTGCCTCCACACCGCTCTAACGGGATACATCATCGTCTCCCCGTGCCTCGGTTATCTCTTACCCGAACCCTTTACTTATGCACTTTACTTTGTGATAGACATATTGTTTATTGTAATATATCTTGCTCTCACTTAGTTGTTTATCTTGCTTAGCATAAGTTGTTGGTGCACATAGGTGAGCCTAGTTGTTTGTAGGTTTTGTGCTTGACATATTAAACGTTAGTTTTATTCCGCATTTGTTCAAGCCTAAACCTTAACTATTTTAAAGCGTCTATTCACCCCCCCCCCCCTCTAGGCGACATCCACGTCCTTTTCAGCGTATTCATAGGATACCCTAAGGAAACTATTGGGTATACCTTCTATCTTAGATCCGAAGGTAAAACCTTTGTTGCCAAGAACGGATCCTTTCTAGAGAAAGAGTCTCTCTTGAAAGAAGTAAGTGGGAGGAAAGTAGAACTTGATGAGGTAATTACACCCCCTCTCGAACCGGAGAGTAGCGCAGCGCGGGAAATTGTTCATGTGGCGCCTACGCCAACTGAAGAGGAAGTTAATGATGATGATCATGAAGCTTCGGATCAAGTTGCTACTGAACCGCAAAGGTCCACAAGGGTACGCTCCGCACCAGAGTGGTACGGCAACCCTGTGATGGAAATCATGTTGTTAGACAACGGTGAACCTTCGAACTATGAAGAAGCAATGGAGGGCCCAGATTCCAACAAATGGCTTGAGGCTATGAAATCCGAGATAGGATCCATATATGAGAACAAAGTATGGACTTTGGTGGACTTGCCCGATGATCGGCGAGCCATAGAAAATAAATGGATCTTCAAGAAGAAGACTGATGCAAACGGTAATGTGACCGTTTATAAAGCTCGACTTGTCGCAAAGGGTTTTCGGCAAATTCAAGGAGTTGACTACGAAGAGACTTTCTCTCCCATAGCGAAGCTGAAGTCAGTCCGAATCATGTTAGCAATTGCCGCCTTTTATGATTATGAAATTTGGCAAATGGACGTCAAACAGTGTTCCTTAACGGAAATCTTAAGGAAGACTTGTATATGATGCAACCAGAAGGTTTTGTCGACCCTAAGGGTGCTAACAAAGTGTGCAAGCTCCAGCGCTCCATCTATGGGCTGGTGCAAGCATCTCGGAGTTGGAACATTCGCTTTAATGAGGTGATTAAAGCGTTTGGGTTCATACAGGTTTATGGAGAAGTCTGTATGTACAAGAAAGTGAGTTGGAGCTCTGTAGCTTTCCTCATACTGTATGTGGATGACATATTATTGATGGGGAATAATATAGAGATGTTGGAGAGCATAAAGGCCTATTTGAACAAGAGTTTTTTTATGAAGGACCTTGGAGAAGCTGCATACATATTAGGCATCAAGATCTATAGAGATGGATCGAGACGCCTCATAGGTCTTTCACAAAGTACATACCTTGACAAGATATTGAAGAAGTTCAATATGGAAAACTCAAAGAAGGGGTTCTTGCCAGTTTTGCAAGGTGTGAGATTGAGTAAGACTCAGTCACCGACCACGGCAGCAGACAGAGAGAAGATGAGTATTGTCCCCTACGCTTCAGCCGTAGGATCTCTAATGTATGCCATGCTGTGTACCAGACCTGATATAAGCCTTGCCATAAGTTTGGTAGGGAAGTATCAAAGTGATCCCGGTATGGAACACTGGACAACGGTCAAGAATATCCTTAAGTACCTGAAGAGGACTAAGGAGATGTTTCTCGTTTATGGAGGTGACGAAGAGCTCGTCGTAAAGGGTTACGTCGATGCTAGCTTCGACACAGATCCGGATGACTCTAAGTCACAGACCGGATACGTGTATGTTTTGAATGGTGGGGTAGTGAGCTGGTGCAACAGCAAGCAAGAAGTCGTGGCAGCATCTACATGTGAAGCGGAATACATAGCTGCTTCAGAAGCGGCTCATGAAGGAATTTGGATGAAGGAGCTCATCACCGACCTTGGAGTGGTTCCAAGCGCGTCGGGTCCAATGACACTCTTCTGTGATAACACTAGGGCCATTGCCATAGCCAAGGAGCCCAGGTTTCACCGGAAGACCAAGCACATCAAACGCCGCTACAACTCCATCCAGGACCATGTCCAGAGTGGAGTAATAGATATTTGTAAAGTACACACGGATCTGAATGTTGCAGACCCATTGACTAAACCTCTTCCTTGAGCAAAACATGATCCACACCATAATGCTATGGGTGTTCGATATATCACAATGTAACTAGATTATTGACTCTAGTGCAAGTGGGAGACTGTTGGAAATATGCCCTAGAGGCAATAATAAAATGGTTATTATCATATTTCCTTGTTCATGATAATCGTCTATTGTTCATGCTATAATTGTATTAACAGGAAACAGTAATACATGTGTGAATAAATAGATCACAATGTGTCCCTAGCAAGCCTCTAGTTGGCTAGCTCGTTGATCAATTGATGATCATGGTTTCCTGATCATGGGCATTAGATGTCATTGATAATGGGATCACATCATTGGGAGAATGATGTGATGGACTAGACCCAATCCTAAGCATAGCGCTAGATCGTATTGTTCGTACGCTAAAGCTTTTCTAATGTCAAGTGTCTTTTCCTTCGACCGTGAGATTGTGCAACTCCCGAATACCGTAGGAGTGCTTTGGGTGTATCAAACGTCACAACGTAACTGGGTGACTATAAAGGTGCACTACGGGTACCTCTGAAAGTGTTTGTTGGGTTGGTACGAATCGAGATCGGGATTTGTCACTCCGTGTGACGGAGAGGTATCTCTGGGCCCACTCGGTGGAACATCATCATGATCTCAATGTGTCTAAGGAGTTAGTCACAGGATGACGTGCTACGGAACGATTAAAGACACTTACCGGTAACGAGATTGAACAAGGTATAGGCATACCGACAATCGAATCTCGGGCAAGTTCTATACCGACAAACAAAGGGAATTGTATACGGGATTGATTGAATCCTTGACATCGTGGTTCATCCGATGAGATCATCGTGGAACATGTGGGAGCCACCATGGGTATCCAGATCCCGCTGATGGTTATTTTTGGAGAGTGTCTCGGTCATGTCTGCATGCCTCTCGAACCCGTAGGGTCTACACACTTAAGGTTCGATGATGCTAGGGTTATAGGGAAATGTTATACGAGGTTACCGAAGGATGTTCGGAGTCCCGTATGAGATCCCGGACGTCACGAGGAGCTCTGGAATGGTCCGGAGGTAAAGATTGATATATAGGATTGATGGTTTTGGACACCGGAAATGTTTCAGGCGTCGCCGGTAGCGTACCGGGACCACCGGGACCACCGGAAATGGTCCCGGGAGTCCACCGGGAAGGGCCACCAGCCCCAAGAGGCAGCGTGGGCCAAAAGGTGGAGGGCAACCAGCCCAAAGTGGATTGGTGCGCCTCCCACATAGAGGCCCAAGGCGTAGGAGGTGGAGAGGGGGCAAACCCTAGGCGCAGGGGAGGCCCAAGGCCCACCTAGGGCGTCGCCCCCCTTTCCCTGCCCTGGCCGCCACACCTCCCATCTGGGGGGGCTGCCCCACCACCTAGGGTTGGAACCCTAGGGGTGGCATCCCCCTCCCCTCCTCCTATATATAGAGAGGGTTTTGGGGCTGTTTTGCACACGGTTTTCCCTTTCCCTCGGCGCAGCCCTGCTCCCCTCATTCCTCCTCTCCCACGGTGCTTGGCGAAGCCCTGCCGGGAGACCTCGTCTCTCCATCGACAGCACGCGTCGTGCTGCCGGATATCTTCCCCAACCTCTCCCTCCTCCTTGCTGGATCAAGGTGCGGGAGACGTCACCGGGTTACACGTGTGTTGAACGCGGAGGTGCTGTGGTTCGGCACTAGATCGGAATCACACCGCGATCTGAATCGCCGCGAGTACGACTCCATCAACCGCGTTCTAGCAATGCTTCCGCTTAGCGATCTTCGAAGGTATGAAGATGCTCTCATCCCTCTCTCGTTGTTGGTCTCTCCATAGGAAGATCTGAATACGGTGTAGGAAAATTTTGAATTTATGCTACGTTACCCAACAGGTGGGCCCCACGAAGGCGACCTGTGGGCGCGGCCAGGGGCCAGGCCGCGCAGGGAGGCCACCTGGGCAGTCCCTGGCTCCCCTTTGGCCCACCTTTGGTGCTCCGGAAGCTTCCGTTATGTTGATTGTTATATATTTTTCTCGGGATTTTTGGAGCTCTGGAAATTTGGGTAAAAGTCCTTGCAAAAAAAGACATCAGCAGACAGAAACTGGCACTGGGTGCACTGAGTTGGTAGGTTAGTCCAAATATGTGTACAAAGATATAAAAGTGTAGCAAAACATATAACAATGTCACCCAAAAGATCATGGAACAAGCAGAAATTATAGATACGTTTGGGATGTATCAACCCTCACAACCACCGTGCGTGAAGTCTTCGTAGACGGCATGGTCGAAGACGAGCGCGGAGACTCGAAGAACATAAGTTCCAGACAGCAAGCCCCATACATAGTGATCACTAGCTTCGGCCTAAGGAGCAAGCGGCACTCTCCCTTTTTGTGTTTCGGCTTACGGCATATGTCACAAAGCTCTACAGAACACTCAGCCACAAAATGCCCCGGTCCACCACAGCAGTAACACGTCATCTTTTCTTTCTTCTTAGCCCATTTCGTGACTCTCTCCCCATCAGATTTGTCACTTGATTTATCAGAACCTATATTCCGAAAAGCAGTCGTCTTGGCATCAGGCACACGGACCTTGGCAAGAGCCCGGACTGCTTCCAATGCCTCGCCCGAAAGTGGTGCAGGAGCAGCAGCTGCACCATCAGCAACATGTGCCAGCTGTGCACCCACCTCCACACGCCCCAAAGGTGGAGGTGGGTCATGCGTGATTGGGTCCCGACGCCATTGTGGTCTTCTTCCACCTCCCCGCCCGCCATGATTCAACCGGAAGGGTTGCCTGTTCCGATTCAGCGGCCCCGTTGCTCCCTCGATGAAAGGACCCGGAGGAGCGTCGAAGCCCTGGCCTCCTCCATCCCCACGACCACCGCCGGTAGAGGAAGATCTGCGATGAGTCCCATCTCCATAGGCACCATAGCCATCATCACCCCAGCGAACGCGAGCGAAGTTTCAACCATCGATATGCGTTTGAAAGTTTCGCCCACCGCCACCAAAATCGCCTTGTCCTTTGCCGCCAAAGTCACCCCGGCCGCCTCCGCCGAAGTCACCGGGGCCCCGAGCACCTGTTTGTCCATCGTTCTGCAGTCCACGACCTGCACCTCCTCCCGTCTCAGCCCCTGCCTGGTTCGGTTTTTGCGGCGGCTGCTGGTTGTCGCGGCCGGCCATGGCCGTCGCTGACAAAGGAGGCGGCCGGACTCTCGTCGCCCTGCCCGCCTGCGCAGCAGGAAACCCAGGACAATTACGCCTGGGAACACTAGACACAGCCTCAAACGCAACAAGAGGACTCGGTGCAATTGAACTACTCGATGCCTGCTTTGAGAGATCGAGACTGTGACCAGCTTGGGCTCCAGGCTGGGCCACATACCCAGCCCCCTCGAAGCCCACCACTGACACGATCTGATCTGGCCCATCTAGGCCCAAGAGCTTTTTCACACGGCTTGATCTGATCTCAGCGATCGGTCTCGCTGGTGCCGCAGCTGCCGCCGGCCGTCGCCGGTGTTTCTTGTTCCGGACAACTTGCCACGAAGAAGGACACAAGAAATCTGACAAAGTCAACTTCGATAGTCGTACCTTGGGAAGAGGCCCATGCCATGGCCGGATTGTTGTCGCCGCCGTCCAGCGATGAACCAGCCGCCTCGCCACCTCGACCTTGTCATCGGACACAAGCCCCAGCCTCGCTGGATTGTCCTTTTGAACCACCACGTCCACCATGTCGGCGACCTCCTCCTTCGAGTATCCCACCTAAAATGCCTCGCAAATATAGTCAGAAGGAGTGGGAGATGCAATATGTAAGCCGACTTACCTCCGACGGCTATCACGTCTTCATCCTCCTCCTCGTCGCTCTCAGCCAACACACAGAATCGTCCCCTCAGTCTGGCTCTCGCATCGAGGCCTGGAGCAGTGTCGGTTGTCGTGGCGATCACCGGGATCGCCTTCCCAGTCGCCCCTCCACTTATTTCGCTCATCCGTTTAGTCTTCTCCTACTAGTTGTACTTACAAAAGGGAAAGGAAAATTTGCCTGAGCTTCACGATGGGGGACTGATAGGCGTCGGCGTGCCGTTCAAAAAGTTTCGGCCGGTCGAGCCCCAGCCGTCCAAATCTGGACTAGTTGTACTTACAAAAGGGAAAGGAAAATTTGCGTGAGCTTCACGGTGGGGGACTGATAGGCACCGACGTGCCGGCCAAAAAGTTTCGGCCGGTCGCGCCCCAGTCGTCTGATTAGCCCACCCGAGCCGTTAGATTCTCATCCATCCACGTCATTTTCTTTCTTCTCATCCGTTCGCGTTCAGATCTGAAGAAACACCGTAGGTAAAGGCGGCTGCCCACCATCACCGCAGCACGATCACGGGACCCCCGCTGACCCCGCCCCTCCCCCACCATGGATGAGCTCTTCGCGGGCCTTGAAGCTCTCCTCTGCTCGCCATGGAGCAGTTGAGAGAGGGGATGCAGCTAGCCATGTCGTCGGTTGTAGCAAAATGAAACACCGGTTTTAGCAAAAAATTGCGACGCCACGTGCGATGTAGCAAAATGCGACAGTGGTGGTAGCAAAATGCGGTGCCGGTTATAGCAAATTTCGATGCCGGTTGAAGCATGTAGCAAATTACGTCTTAGGTCATGGACATAACTTCGCCGGTCATACCCGTTGTAGCTTCGTTCGCCATGGAGCAGATGAGATAGAGAGAGGGGATGCAGCTCGCCATGTTGTTGGTTGTAATAAAATGAAACACCGATTGTAATAAAAAGACAACGTGGTAGTCACACATAAAAAGGCAAGGGAAGGCAAGCTAGAGCATAATATGGTGCAACGTGAAAAAGGAAGAGAATTGGAAGGTGTCCAGATGGCATGCACCAATATTTCCATAGCTGATTGGTTTCCAAGATTTAAAAGATCTAATATTTGTCTATTAATTGAGCATGAGAATCAAGTCTCGTACATGCCAACACATGATATCATCTTGGTTACGTTCAGGGAAGATTAATTTGGCTATTTTTTTGGAAGGGCTCGGTCATCAGATTGCATGGATCCATTTAAAGAGAAACATGAACGTATATGTGTACACGGCAAAGGAGATACGAATCAAAAAGGTGTCCATGGTTGCAACTAATTTTCACGCGCACGACCTCATGAGCTACATGTGCTAACTCGAAGACCACGACCAAAGGATTTGATGTGTTTATGTGCTATAGGGTGAGGGGCGGACCTACATTGTGGTGAGTGGGGCCGGCTCAGGCCCCACTCAAATTTTGAAACTCCAGCAATATTTGTTTGTGGTTTTTTTTTGCGGTGTTTTTGTTTGTAGTTTTTAAAAAATATGCTTAAATTCGTTGACTTTTTGAAGAACATGCCCCCACTTAAAATACTCTTTAGGTCCGCCACTGGACCTCACCTGCTAAGCACCGATTATGCAGGATTATATTATCACAGGTTTGTTTTCAGATCTATATACAGATTACGAGTCAAACTATAAGGCGTGTCATCTATTTATTTTAGAGAGTCCAGCTTAGATTTTATTTCCTTTTAGTTGAAAGATATAGATAGAAAAGTTTGAGTCGGCCAACTTGCTGGTCAAGATAGGTTATCTAGTATTTATGTTTTGACCGGTGCACCATGTAAAGAAGGTTATTTTTAAGATGAATTAGACACCGCGTGTGTTTCGGTCATCGGTCATTATTGAGTTTAGAAAAACCTTGTTCAAAATTCTCTATTGACGTGTGAGTTTATACGACGCGACGCGTCAGAGATTACATGCTGAGCCTATACAGTTCGTCCATGTTATTCCTTCCGATCGAGGGGTTGGCGTGTTGTTTTTGTGAGATTTTGCGAACATCTTCGTAAACCTGCATCTTGTTCTTGCTGTGATGGAGTTTTGTGCCGTGAAAAACCAGGCCAACAACGAATCGACCCTTGTCTCGAGGTTCACTTTTCATATGCGGGTTGGGTGAAGGATCTGTGATGCTGTCATTATGCACGGGTGGTCAGAGCTGCGACGATGCCATGACATGCGCTGGGAGGGCTGCACGTGGAGGAGGAAGGGGAGGGATGTGCGATGGATGACGATGAATCCCACGGCCCGCATGCGTCCGGAGTAACAGTTTGACCGACGAACCGGGTAAAAAGGGTAGGGGATCATGCAAGCATCCCAAAAAATATGGCAGCACCTATATGTCAGGTACCTGGAAAAAACGAAATTGCACTCAGTTTTTCGGGCTATTGAATCATCATCGATCGTACCCTCAAAAGAAAACATCACCGATCGCGCAGCCACGTTTTATGTTTTTTTTCTCCACCGCCGGCGACGGTTGCTCCTCCCCACGACCTGTCCAGTCCTAACGATCTGCCTCCGCACCCTGCGGCCGACAGGCGCTACCGCGCACCGCCCCACCCTTCCTTAACCTTCCTCCATCATCATGGACATCCCTCAAAGCCCCTGATCTGTCAAGTTCCTGACTCACTCTTGCCGGTGCACGGCTCGAGCTCGCCATGGCCGGCGCTCCTTACATCGTCCCCACCTTCAGCCTCGTACGAAGCAGAAGAAGTGACTTGATGCCTGACATGTAGCAAATGCACAAAAACATTGACATGACATTAAAAGTCAGTATTTGTACAGCCACGACAACATGGAGTACTTTCCAGTTAGATCTTGCAAATATATTTTCGCAAAATAATGCAGTGCCCCTTTCAGTGTCGGTGTGGCATGGAAAGATAAGTCTGTGCGAGAAAACTTTACTCTGTTTGATCGTCCAACAAACAAATCCAGTTAAGCTATTCTAGGATTCAAGAGTACAAATCGATAAAACTCTAATATTTGGTTAAATCTACAGTTTGGTATTCGGAGGAAATCTCTTCTGTGCCAACGAATAATGCTCCATCGTATTCATACCCCAAGAAAAAAAGTTGGGGAAATTTTTTCACAAGGCTATCTCTAAATTGCCGAAAGACTTGAGGCTAGCAAATCGTTCCATACATCGGTTGGTCCTGGTAAACACCAATGCATGCAGTCGTCGTGCTTCTTTCCTCCTGTTGTCGCCGGATGAGCGTCAGCTCTGAATTCGCTCATGTGAGTGACGTTCAAAACTCTGAAGGTAGACTGCTCCAGAGCCTTCATCAAGTGCTGGTTTACCAAGCGTACTTCTACGTTCGTGCCGTTGTTGTCCAAGGAGAAAAATTCTTTGACCTATACCAGTTTTGCTCAACATATTAATCTCAAAAGCTCCAAACAATCACCAAGCTTCTATTCTCTCCATTTCTAAATACAAGTCTTTTTACAGATTTCAATATGAACTACATACAGATGTATATAGACATATTTAGAGTGTAGATTCACTTATTTTGCTTCCCATGTAGTCCATATTGAAATCTCTAAAAGGGCTTATATTTAGGAACGGAGGGAGTACAACCCAATATTTGGTATTCAGACCAAAGCGAAAAACATAATGTTGCAGCAACACTGAAATATAAACACATTCAGTAACTTTCAAGAGATTGATTGCATGTTCAGCAGGAAAGTATTGTTCCAGCAGAGGTAAATAAATATACGAAGATCAGATTGTCTGCCAGTTACTGCATATTTTCTGGGGAAAAAATAACTGTGCATTTCAGGTGCAAATGCTATGCTATGTTGGAATGCATGCAAGGCATTGATGATCACAGATGAGATATGTTGACAAGTGAAACTCTTTTTTATGTCATACAGATGTTAGTTCTCTTTAGTCGAGACGTTTAAGCTTCAGATGGCAGAATCATATAAAAGCGCACATAGAAAAAATTACAAAGCAGTTTTTTTCCTTGTTGAAAGTGACTGAAAGCGATTGGAGTACTTAATGGAAAGGTTCAATGTCAGGCAACCAGAGGAATCAAATTCATGTTTCTTCACTTTGGGGTGAAACAGACAGCACCATTGTTCAGATACATGTGTGTGATAGCTTATGTCCTTACAACTACTTTGACAACCTAACACATAGGCATGCATATGCTTTCGGTAAACAAGGCTATGGTGCAGTCCTGGTATCCCCTTGTTAGAACATTTGTTTCACTCCATATTACAACTGTGAGTTCTGATTTATTTAACTTCTGTCATTTAACACATTAAGACTACCTACTGTTAGGAAGTATTAGTATTAGTCTAGGAGTCCTTATTAGTCTATGTTTACTTTCCTTGCACCTCAAGTCATGTGTAATATATATATGCCCCTTGGGCCTTTAATAAAAATAAGTTGCTTTTCTAACATGGTATCAGAGCTTAGGTTAATTTTTTAGCACGCGCAAATCGTGCAGATCCAATTTCGCGATGCCGCCATCGTCCTCTGGCCGTCTCGTGCTGCCCTCCCCGATCGATCTCCAACCGGGCCTCCCCGATCGATCTCCAACTGGGCCTCCCCGCTCGATTCTCCTCCCGTCCTGGGAGCGCCGGCTCGCGTCCCCGCTCTTCCGTGGCGCACGTGGCCGCCCCTTGCCGGATGTCGGGGATCTTCGTCCCCTTTGTCGGGTTCCTCCCGTTCGACGGGCCGGACGACGACGTGCCATCCCCGACGCTCGCCTTCACCCCGGCCTCGGAGGAGGCCGCCGCGCGCCTCCGCCTCGGTGCTCCTCGTCCAGGCCGTCCGCCGCCGCCGTCCGCGTCAGATTGCACCACGGGACCAGCCATCAGCCGCCGCCTCATCCCGCTGGATCCAGCCGCCATCCGCCTCCAGCCGCCAGATCCCGCCGCCTCGATCTTGCAGGTCTCGTGCTGCGGTGGTGGCGCCGCAGATTCTCCCAGCAGTATGTACGTCGTCCCGCGTTTCCTCACTGCTGCGCCAGATCGGGATTGCCCCGCGTGTGGCTCTTCCTTCAACTGGTGCTACTCCTGCTACTACGTGGTGCTCCTCTTGACCGCTCGTCCGTTCCATCTGCATGCTCTGTTCCCGCTGCACCCCATGTTGCCTGCTGGTGCTAGCTGCTACTCGCTACCACCTGGTGTTGCTTGCTGCTACATGGTGCTATCTGTTGCTAGCTGCTTACTGCTACTGCTAGCTGCTTGCTGCTACTGCTAGCTGCTTTCTGCTGCTACTTCACAGCTTAGCTTTAAAAAAAAGTACAATGTCTTCTGCATACACGATGGATTTTGCATCTTTGTGTCGTGTATGCTTCCTAGCTTTTAGCTTTCTTGTTTTCCGCTGCGTCCACCAAATCCGTTGATATTTTGTGTTTTCTCATGCCATGCGAGTCCACCATACCTTAGTCCGTCAGCCTTTCTCCGGTCCTGATCCTTTCTATGCAACTTTTGTGGCCTACTTGCCCTTGTTGTTTTCTACAGGATTTTCTGGACTTCTTTTGCATTGTCGATCTACGTCCATCGTGCCTTAACCGCCGAGCTTCTTTCGCCATCGGTTGTCGTGGACTATGATTTTCTGCGCAATGCTTTATTCTCTTGATGTGTCATCTTCTTTTGACAACCCATCTTCTCTTTGATACTTATCTTGTATCTTCAAGTGATGTGGTGTCTATCTCTGATGTGCCATCTCTTCGTTATCTCCTTCGGCGACTCGACAAGTTTTGAAGACTCTTCATGCTACGATGACACTCTCAAGACGCGGATTTGGATTATCATTTTTTTATTATTACACTTCTTCAAATGCAATGCTATTGCATACGCTTTGCATTTGAGGGGGGGGTGTTAGGAAGTATTAGTATTAGTCTAGGAGTCCTTATTAGTCTATGTTTACTTTCCTTGCACCTCAAGTCATGTCTAATATATATATGCCCCTTGGGCCTTCAATAAAGATAAGTTGCTTTCCTAACACCTACCAACCAGTTCAAAAAAAAAACGACTACCTACCAACAATTCAACATGCTAAAAAGAGTGTAACAATAATATGTATGGTTTCAAAAGAAAAAAAGGGAAGAAAGCATGCAGCAGAAGATGAAAAGGCGCAATCCAAGTATCAATGCACTCTTGTTTCGATACCTCTTTAGAGGACAAGGGTTGGTCACGTTGACAAGATCCACCTTCATTCCAGTCACCACCTTCAAAATGTCTAGGAGATTGAGTGCTGAAGAATTTCAATCCATTGGGTCTCATTGCTTTGTCCACAAATGTTATCTGATGAAAATTGTTTATTCATAGTGTGAGAGTGAAATTGAATATCATGATGATATTAACTAGCAAGGCAGATATTTTCCTTCTATGCTAGACTTCAGGGGATATTTAGACAAGTCATTTAAGCATAATGCAGTGTGAAAATATTTAAGTCAAAAGCAACCCCAATATTTTTTCTTGAGAAAACACAAAACATTTGTGTTTTCATTGCAGGACAGCTATTTGAAGTATATCCAACTCTTATAGACTATTTCAATGAGTGAACTGGTCAAGAATGACTCACCGCTTCGTTGGTCTAACCGCCGATTTAATGCGTAAAAAAAATCACATCTAATTGATTTTCAAGTCAGTGAAGCTTGACTTCATATATACTTGGAAACACATCATAACAGTTATACATGGTGACTTAGTCACAAAAGGAATGCAGCCCAGCAGGTACTGGGCATCACATGCCTGCGCAAATGGTGGCGAGAGGTCCTGAGTTCCCTTGCCTGCTGCTTATATACGATGATTTTTCCTGGGTTTGTCACCCCGCATCCCCCTGATGCGGTGGACAGTGACGCATGGCCCGTGGGGTGGCCCCACTGGTCAAGGTTCGGGTTATAAGTAGGTGTGTGTTGGCCTGGGAGAGGCATGTGTAATGTATGAGGCTCTCATTCATCCCCTTCTACCTCTCCCCTCACCTAACTTTCTTGTATCCTCACCTACCTCTGAAATAAAGCATGCTGAACTCATCCCCAATTCCCTGATGTACCGATCCTAGATCCCTAGGTCGTTACAAACTGGTACTCAGAGCTAGATATGTTTTCCCCGATCCGCCCAGCTCGTTGCTCTCTCATCCTCCCGATCAGATCGTAAAATCCACCGCTGCGGGTGCGGGCTCACAACGGTGGCCGGCGCGAAATCCCCAGCGGGGTTGATCTGGTTTGAAGCGAGGCAACCGCGCCCCCGACCAAGCCTTCCGCCCAAACCCGTCAGATCCTCCACGCCATGGCTGAATCTGCCGGGGACATCAAGTCCCTGCTCGAGTCGCTGATCAAGCAGGTGGACGCGGGTCAACGCACCGTCGACAAGCATGTCGAGGCGCAGCTCGCCTTCATCGAGCAGGTCTCCAGCGACCTCGCCCATCTGCGCAAGCAGACGCAGATGGATCTCACCCAAACCGACGTCGAGGAGGTGCGCCACCATCGCGACCAGCAGAAATCGACCGCGCCACCGTCCCCGCACCACCAACCGCAAGCATCCACCGCCGTTCCTCCTCCGGAGCAGCCGTTTGCGCGCCTAGCCAACATCGGGCCACCGCTCATCGGGACGCGCCAGGCCACGTCGCTCTTCGGGGCGGCGCAATTGCGCACCCAGCAAGAGGCGTACCAGGAGAAGGCGCGGGACACCTACACGGTCAAGCCGCCCAAGCACGATTTTCCCAGGTTCGACGGCTCGGCGCCCTACTTGTGGATTGATCGGTGCGAGTCCTACTTCGAGCTGTACCGCGTGCCACCGCACAGCTGGGTCACCACGGCATTGCTCTACATCGAAGGGCACGCGGCGCACTGGCTGCAGGCATTTCATCATGCACGTCGCGCGCTCGGCTGGCAGGAATTCTGTTACCGCAGTCAAGGAGGAATTCGGCCCCGACGAGTTCGAGTTGGAAATGCACAAGCCGATGCAGCTATGACTGACCGGCACCGTGGGTGCATACCGGGAGGAATTTGTGGGCCACATGTACCACCTGCTGGCACTGGACACGTCGCTCAGCCCAAAAAATTTCATCACTCGGTTCCTGCTTGGCCTGCGGGATGATCTTCGGGCAGCGGTGCGATTGCAAGCACCGTCCAGCATCACGCGTGCCTTTGTGCTCGCGCGGATCCAAGAGGAGGAGATGGACATGCCCAGACCGCGCCCGCGACCACACCCTACGGGCCGGCCACCACCACTGCCAGCACCAGCACCAGCACGCCTGCTGGGTGCTCAACGACCGGCCGCGGCGAACGACAAGTTCGTGCGGGAGCGCCAGCTGCGGGATCACAGGCGTGCTCATGGCCTCTGCTTCAAGTGCGGTGACCGCTACTCGCGAGAGCACAGATGCAAGCAACCTACTCAGCTACTGACCATTCAATTGGGAGACCATGGCGAGGTACTCACCAATGATGCAATTCATGCCATGGACCTGTTGGAGAAACCTCCTCCCCCAGCGCCACCAGACCAAGAATGCTGCATGCTCTCGACGGACGCAGTTTCCAGAGGCGAGGCACCACGCACAATACGTCTCCAAGCACTGGTGGGCAACCAAATCATGCTGCTGCTAGTGGATTCCGGCAGCACCCACAGCTTCATCTCAGCATCATTCGCCAAACGGAACGCAGCAGAATCAGCTCCAATTCCACCGGTTGAGGTCCGGGTGGCCAACGGTGACCACATTGTCTGCGACAAGATCGTGTCGGGCGTCCAATGGTGGTTGCAAGGACACACATTCACCACTGACATGCGCCTCCTCGAGCTCGGCGCTTACGACGGGGTATTGGGCATGGACTGGCTTGAACAGTTCAGCCCCATGACCTGCCACTGGCTCAACAAGACACTCACGTTTGAACACATGGGCGAAATGGTGACGCTACAAGGGGTGCAGATGCAGGCTGTGCACGCGGCTGAACCACTGGAGCCGGAGCAGTTCAACAAATGGCAGGGGAGGAATGAAATCTGGTACATGGCATTGATTGACAGACAACAATGCTGAACCAAGCCACCAGAGAAGCTGCCAGCAGCCATCAAGCAAGTCCTTGCTGAGTACAGTGATATGTTCAAGGATCCTAAAGTTCTGCCACCACACACAATATGATCACGCAATCACCTTGGTTGAAGGTGTCCAGCCAGCCAACACCAGGCCGTATCGGTATTCCCCACTTCAGAAGGACGAAATCGAGCGCCAAGTTTTTTTTTTCGAGAAAACCCAAAAGACTTTGGGTTTCATTGTATTGAAAAGAGGGAGAGACAACCTCCTAAGAGGCTAGTACAAAGGTGTTACAAACAGATCAATGCACGTCCCAGGAGGGTGGCAGGGTGACCCTAAGCCCTTTGGCCCCTGCCTTCGCCCAATTCCTGGACTCGTCCTTGATCGCATCGGCGAGCTCAACTAGCGATGGGGTTACATGGTCAAATACACACACGTTCCTATGCTTCCAGATCATCCAAGGCACGAGAAGCGCAATCGAGACCAGCGCTTTGCGGAGCGGGTGAGGCGTGGCATCGCGAGCGCGCAGCCACCAGTCCTGAGGCGAGGCGTCCTGGTCGGGCACTGGTGCCGGTAGTCGCAGCCAAGACATAATCCCGTGCCAAGTCTGCTTTGCGAATGGGCCCTGAAGGGAGCGCCAAGTTCAGGAAATGCTCGAGTCAGCCGTGATCGAGCACAGCATGAGTCTCTTCGCGGCTCCAGTGCTCTTGGTCAAGAAGAAAGATGGCTCATGGCGATTCTGTGTCGACTATCGCCGTCTCAATGACCTTACTATCAAGAACCGATTCCCACTACCTATCGTCGATGAATTACTCGACGAGCTGGCCGGCGCAAAGTACTTCTCCAAGCTCGAGTGACGAAGATCTTCTACAAACATGTCCGCCGCTTCGTCAACATCTTCCTCGACGATATCCTCGTCTTCAGTGAGACCCTGGAGGATCATGAAGAGCACCTTCGCGCAGTTTTTGAGCTACTCCATCAACACCAGCTCTATGCTAAGCTCTCCAAGTGCTCCTTCGCTACCGAGAGCATTGACTACCTAGGGCATGTCATTTCCAGCGAGGGAGTGGCAACTGACGCAGAGAAGACTCAAGCAATGCTGGGATGGCCGACACCATCAAACGCAACAGAGCTTCGCGGCTTTCTTGGTCTCACCGGCTACTATCGCAAATTTGTGGCACGCTACGGCATCATCGCCAAGCCTCTAACAGCTCTTCTGACTAAGAAAGGATTTGAATGGACTGATCAGGACCAAGCTGCGTTCGACCTACTCAAGAGGGCCATGGCCAGCGCACCAGTCCTCGCCTTGCCAAACTTTGACAAGCCTTTTAGCATAGAGACTGACGCCTGCGACACGGGAATTGGAGCAGTGCTCGTGCAGGAGGGCCATCCAGTGGCATACTTCAGCAAGGCACTGGGCGTTCGCAACCAAAAGTTATCATCTTATGAGAAGGAGTTCCTGGCCGTCATGATGGCTGTCGACAAATGGTGCGCTTACCTGCAGCGGGGGCAGTTCACCATTGTCACAGATCACAGGAACTTGTGCAACCTGGGCAATCAAAAGTTGGAGACGGATCTGCAGCGCAAGGCCATGTCCAAGCTCGTGGGACTTGAGTTCAAATTCCAGTATCGCCGCGGCGTCGACAATGGTGCAGTGGACGCTCTATCGCGCATGGGCGCGTCGCTGGACTTGAGCGCACTATCCCTGTGCCAGCCAGCCTGGGTGCAAGAGGTGGCCAATTCTTATGCCACTGACGCGGACGCACAGGAGATGCTATCTCGCCTGGCCATCCAGGGCCCACCGACGCGGGATTCGAACTGCACCAGGGTCTCATCCGCAAGCACAACAGGCTGTGGATAGGCAACAACACAGCCCTGCGCACCAAGCTCATCAGCGCCCTTCACGACAGCGCAGTGGGAGGCCATTCAGGTAACACAGCAACTTATCAACGCATCAAAAAGTTGTTTCTATGGACAGGAATGAAACGGGATGTCAGCGACTACATCAAGCAATGCGCCGTCTGCCAGCACGACAAGCACGGGCATCGTCGACCCGCGGAATTGCTCGAACCACTGTCGGTGCCAGCGGCGCCTTGGCAGGACCTGGCGGTGGACTTCGTGGAGGGCTTGCCCAAGTCGGAAGGATTCGACTCCATCATGGTGGTTGTCGACCGCCTCACCAAATTCGCGCACTTCATTCCCCTGCGACACCCATTCAACGCAGCGCAGGTGGCGCGCGCATTCTGGGACAACATTGTCAAGCACCACAGCATCCCCAAGTCCATCGTCTCCGTCCGCAATCGCGTCTTCACCAGCGCGATCTGGCGCGAGCTCTTCACCAAGGCCGACACAAAGCTGCTATACTCGACAGCGTACCATCCCCAGACTGACGGCCAAAGTGAGCGCGTCAATCAGTGCTTGGAGATGTATCTCCGCTGTTCCATCCACGACACTCCTAAGCGCTAGCATCGATGGCTTCCGTCGGCAGAATTCTGGTACAACTCGTCCTTCCACTCCGCCATCAACTCAACTCCCTTCAAGGCCCTCTACGGCGTCGAGCCCAACATTGGCGGGATGGCTCTCTGGGACGACACATTGGCACCCACCCTCGACACCGAGCATTGGGATTGGGGCGCGCACACATCACGGCTACGGGAGCAGATGCAACGAGCCCAGGCCCGCTTCAAGAAGCAGGCCAATTGACATCGCACAGAGCGCTGCTTCCATGTGGGCGACTCCGTGCTCCTGAAGTTGCAGCCGTACGCGCAAACTTCAGTCGTCAACCGGCCGTGCGCCAAGCTCTCCTACAAGTTCTACGGACCATTCAAAATCCAAGACAAGATTGGCTCTCTCGCCTACAAGCTCGAGCTTCCCTCGGACAGCCGCATCCACAACGTCTTCCACGTCTCTCAGTTGAAGTCGTTCACCCCCAACTATACACCGGTCTTCGCAGAGCTGCCACGCCCTCCGGACTTGGCCTCTGACGACAGCGAACCCGTGGAGATCCTAGAGAGACGCATGGTCAAGAAGGGCAACAACGCCATCGTCCAGCTGAGGATCCGTTGGTCTACTTCTTCATCCAACTCCACTTGGGAAGACTACGACACACTTCGGCGACGATTTCCCACAGCTATCATATGGCTGCACCAAGACGAGGGCGAGCAACAAGACACTACAGCAGACGTCGCGCCAGCAACACCTGAAGATGAGGCTTTCTCTGAAGAAGAGGGGAGTGTCACACCCGCATCCCGCTGATGCGGTGGACAGTGACGCGTGGCCCGTGGGGGTGGCCCCACTGGTTAGGGTTGGGTTATAAGTAGGTGTGTGTTGGCCTGGGAGAGGCATGTGTAATGTATGAGACTCTCATTCCTCCCCTTCTACCTCTCCCCTCACCTAACTCCCTTGTATCCTCACCTACCTCTGAAATAAAGCAAGCTGAACTCATCCCCAATTCCCTCATGTACCGATCCTAGATCCCTAGGTCGTTACAAACTGGTACTGTGAATATGGTGACTTCATATATACTTGGAAACACATCATAACAGTTATATATGGTGACTTAGTCACAAGAGGAATGCAGCCCAGCAGATACTGGGCATCACATGCCTGCGCGAATGGTGGCGAGAGGTCCTGAGTTCCCTTGCCTGTTGCTTATATACGATGATTTTTTCCTGGTTTGTCACACCCGCATCCCCCTGATGCGGTGGACAGTGACGCATGGCCCATGGGGGTGGCCCCACTGGTCAGGGTTCGGGTTATAAGTAGGTGTGTGTTGGCCTGGGAGAGGCATGTGTAATGTATGAGACTCTCATTCCTCCCCTTCTACATCTCCCCTCACCTAACTTCCTTGTATCCTCACCTGCCTCTGAAATAAAGCAAGTTGAACTCATCCCCAATTCAATCATGTACCGATCCTATATCCCTGGGTCGTTACATGGTTGTTACCGGCAAAACACTCTTTTAAGGTTTAAGCGAACCCGATCGGACGAGGGCATAACTTCCGGTATTTCCGGTTGGACAGACAGTCTGATTCAACATTATCAGGCAAGGAACAGTAAACAGGAATTTTCAGAAAAACTAAAGAGACAACCACAGGTATTTTCAGAAAAAACTTAAGCGACAACCACAGGAATTTTCAGAAAAAACGTAAAGAGACAACCACAGGCGTACCATGTGTTTAAGAGTCAAATCCAGTCCTTCAGGTGGCAGTAAAGGAGGTATAATCGGCTTCCCTTCCTCAAAGAAGAGCATCGGTGACTGTGTTGGATCAAACTTTGAAGAGGACCACCACCTGTATAAAACAGAGGAGGATGAGCGTAGTAATTTGAAATACAAATGCACACAAAAAACAAGTTTCAGGAATTAGCTTGGTTATTTTGCCCTTTATATGTGCTAGACTGGTCATAGATTCGTCTAGCTCAGCACATAAAAATAGTTAGCAAAATAAGCCAGGAAATATAACATACTCCCTTCGTCCCAAAATTCTTGTCTTAAGTTTGTCTAGAAATGAATGTATCTAAATATTAAAACGTGACTAAATACATTTTGGGCCTGTTTGGGACTGCTTCACTCCATCAAAATCAGCTCCGCTTCATCAAATCCACTTTAGAGCAGTTTCATATAGGAGTTGCAACCATTTCAAGAGAATGTTTGGCTCTCATTTAGCTCCAGCTTCACGGATGGAAAATTTGGTGAAAAGGATCTATTTGATTGGATGAGAGGTAAGAAACGAAGGGGTATCCACTTACTGGTGGCAGTGGTGGGTAATTTTCTTTCAACTCCAGCTTCTATAATTTTATGGAGCACCTCCTAGGGAGCTTCACAAAAAACAAGGAGTTGGACCCGAGATTCTAGTTTTTTTGCGGAGCGGTATATCGTGGAGCTACCCCGTTTGGCTTACGTTTTCTAGAGCGGAGCTGAATTTTCTGGAGCAGAGCAGTCCCAAACAGGCTCTCATATCTAGACAAATTTAAGACAAGAATTTTGGGACGGAGTGAGTATCTAATAACAATAGTCAGGAAACACCACATATCCTTCTCCATCATTACCATCAATAGGTTAATCAAAATATTTCAATACCACTAATCAGATCATTAAAGCAATCTATCAAAACAATCATTTTTTCTGATGTTATGTGCCTTGGTAGAGCAGCACATATTGCGAATGATACCTTCTACTCCCTTTGTACCTAAATACTTGTAGTTATGGAAAACTAGTCTAGTTCTTATTGAATATACGAACAAATTACTATGAGATTTAATCCGAACAAGCATTAAATAAATCATGATGACAGACAGGGAGATTAAACTAATCAAACGGACTAGCATAGTAGACGAACAGAGGGCACAAATTTGCATACGGTGCGGCGGGAGTCGAACCGCCAGTGTTGATGTTGTAGCCCATGTTATTGAGGAAGAAGTTGTCGAGATTGGGGAAGAGGTCGTCGTTGAGGAAATCGTCGCTGACAGCAGTCGCACGAATGCACTCCCCAAAAACCTGATCGCCCGTCTGCCGTACAGGATCACGAGAGGCGGGGTTCCGAAGGCCTGCTGTCCCTTCCCCGATACACGCCGGAAGGAGGGATGGAGAAGACTTGGATGACGGTGCAATGATTTGGAACGGTGCGAAACCATATGTTGTGACGGCGGCCAGGGTTGACAGGGACCTTGCGTGTATATATATATATATATATATATATATATATATATATATATATATATATATATATATATGTGCGATAGGGTGGAGAGACGTGTACTGGACCCATGTCCGAGTCGGTTACAGCCCACGATCCGATGTCTCGGATCGTGGCGTGTCTGTTACGGACTCTCTGTTCCTGGCCGGCAAAAATAAGCGTGTAGGTATGAGCTCGGCTCGGCTCAAGCCCGCAATCCGCGGTGCGTCGTGACGAGGCGTGGCGTGACGAGCGAGGAGGAGGAGTGCGCGAGGGCCTCTTCTCTTCTCACTTTCTTACAAGTGCTAGAAGAGCTCACCTTATAAGGTGGTGTAACTCTCTCCCAACTAGCGGTATGGGACTAAACTTTAGTCCCACTCACACCACACACACAGCCAAGTCACATGGGTCATGAGAATTTCAGATTCTAGTTGGGCTTTGGGCCAAAGGCCTACTAGCAAAAATCCAACAATCCCCATAAAGTCTCATTGGCACATCTCATCTCTTAGTTCCAAAACATTGTTTATATACCGGTTCTTGATGGAGACTGCTAAGTTGAACTTCCATTTAGAATTTTATGCTATACTAGATCATAACTTGAATAGTGGACTATGCCTTGAACTACAAGCTTTCTGTGAGACTAGTTTCACACAAATCCTTGACCGATACTGGGCTGCCGCAAGGCTTTCCCTCGGGTGGAGCATATACGTCATACTCCAGGGCCTTTCATGAATTTATTAGAGAACACCCAATTCTCATAGACTGCGACGGTTAACAATCAAATTCATATAGGTGTTTTCCTCAGGAGATGCTCTCCAGGACAACATCTCTGCTTACCCAAATAAGCCACTTGGAACACATTAAGATAAGTATCAACCTGCCATGCAGATTATGAGGATATTGCATCTTCACGGAGTGGGATAACAAATATAGGGATACTCTCCTTCCAGCTGCCCAACAGCTTGTCTCATACTTCTACTTCACAGGATCTCCGATCACATAGAGTGGGTTACCACTATGGACAACTCATACGGTGGGTCTCAAACCCATCTCCATCGATCCATTTTCTATCACATTACGTGATAAATCCTTTGTGAAGGGATCTGCCAAGTTTTTAGACTTTTGGATATATCCAAAGTAATAACTCCGGAGTTCTTCATTTTTCTGACAGATTTCAATCTCCTCTTCAAATGCCTTGAGGACTTCATACTATCCTTAGAACTGTTTATCTTTATGATCACGGTTCATCAGGATAGTGGATATTGGTTTTTCAACCACAGGTAACTCCATCAAGAGCTGACGAAGCCACTCTGCTTCAACAGTGGTCGTCTCTAATGTTGTGAGTTATGCTTCCATAGTTGACCTCGTTAAGATGGTCTGCTTACAAGACTTCCAGGAAACAGCGCCACCACCAAGTGTAAAAACATAACCACTTGTGGCCTTAATCTCATCAGATATCCAGTTTGAGTCACTATAACCCTCCAGTACCCACGGGTACCCAGTGTAGTGAATCCCATAGCTCGTAGTGCCTTTCAAATAGCGCATAACTCTCTCAAGCGCATGCCAATGATCATCTCTGTGGTTTGACACAAACCGGCTTAGTTTGCTCATAGCAAACGAGATGTCAGGCCTCATGGCACTCGCCAAATACATAAGCGAGCCAATAATCTGAGAATACCTCGCTGATCTCTAGCAATCTGTCGATTCTTTCGAAGCAACACACTAGCATCATATGGAGTTGGAGAAAGCTTGCAGTCGCTATACCCAAAACGAATCAAGACCTTTTCCACATAATGAGATTGAAGCAGTGTAATCCCACCATTCCCATCTCTCAACAGCTTGATATTCAGAATAACATCAGCTACTCCTAGATCCTTCATCTCAAAACACCGAGATAAGAAATCCTTAACCTCCTTGATTAAATCAAGGTTGGTTCCAAAGATCAGTATGTCATGGACATACAGACAGAGAATAACTCCTTCGCCCCCACCATGGTGATAGTACACACACTTTTCAGCTTCGTTTACGACAAAGCCTGCAACAGTTAATGTTCTTTCGAACTTCTCATGCCACTGCTTAGGAGCTTGTCTAAGACCATATAAAGACTTCAATAACTTGTACACCTTTCCTTCCTGACCAGGTACTGCAAAACCATCGGGCTAATCCATTAAATTTCCTCATCCAACTCTCCATTGAGGAAAGTCGTCTTAACGTCCATTTGATGAACGAGAAGACCGTGTGAGGCAGCTAATGATAGTAGCACCCGAATAGTAGACAGTCTAGCCACAGATGAGTAAGTATCAAAGAAGTCTTCACCTTCTTTCTGGGTATAACCCTTGGCCACAAGCCGTGCCTTGTACTTTTCAATTGTACCATCAGGTCTAAGCTTTTTCTTGAACACCCACTTACATCCCACGGGTTTGCACCCATAAGGACGATCAGTGACTTCCCAGGTTCCATTAGCTAAGATGGAATACATCTCACTGCGGACAGCTTCCTTCTAGTAGTCAGCATCAGAAGATGCATAGGTTTCTGAAAGAGTCATGGGTGTGTCATCCACGAGGTACACAATGAAATCATCACCAAAGTACTTTGCAGCCCTTCGTCTCTTACTCCTTACAGGAGTTCCATTCTCATCCTCCTCAGGATTCTCAATGTGTTGGATCACAATGGTGGGTTCAGGAATTAGGTATCTCCATATTTGATGAGTCAGGCATATCCTTCATAGGAAATGTCCTCAAAGAAAGTCGCATCATTCGACTCCATAACCGTACCAACATGCATGTCGGGTACCTCAGATTTTATTATCAAAAATCTATATCCAATGCTATGAAAAGCATAGCCCAAAAGAACACAATACACGGTTTTTGGTCCAAGCTTGCGCTTCTTGGAAATTGGTATATTGACTTCCGCAAAACAACATCAAGTACGTAGATAAGAGAGTTTCAGCCTTTTCCTTTCCCATTCCTGAAATGGAGTAATGGTTTTATGCTTTGTGGGAACTCGGTTTAGGACATGTCATGCAGTCATTAGCGCTGCCCGCCACCATGCCTTGGAGAGACCCTATGTGTCTAACATGGCGTTAACAAAATCAGTTAGAATTCGGTTCTTTCTTTCGACCATCCTATTTGACTGAGGTGAGTAGGGAGACGTCCTCTCATGGATTATCCCATGTTCCGCACAAAATCTTCTGAAATCAAATTCATTGCAAAAATATTCTCCACCACGATCAGACCTAAGCCGTTTAATTTTCCGATCAAGTTGGTTCTCTACTTCAGCTTTATAGTTTTTGAAGAAGTTTAAAGCCTCATCTTTTGATTTCAGAAGATACACATAACAATATCTAATGGAATCATCAATCAACGTCATGAAGTATTTCTTTCCACCTTTTGTCAACATGCCATTCATCTCACAAAGATCAGAATGTATAAGCTCTAGTGGCGCCAAGTCTCTCGCCTCTGCAGTCTTACGAGACTTACGAGGTTGCTTAGCTTGCACACACACACTTGGCACTTGGAGCCCTTGACAGTAGTGAATTTCGAAATTAAACTCATATTGGCTATCTGCGTCATGCAACCGAAGTTAATATGACAAAGTCGCGAATGCAAAATATTAGACTCATTATCATGGCAAACATTATTATAAACGGTAGTGCAAATATCTGACAAAGACAGGTGGAACAAGCCTTCGCACTCATAGCCTTTTCCAACAAATTGTCCATACTTAGAAATTACAACTTTATTGGACTCGAAAACCAACTTAAAACCATCTCGACACATACGGGAACCGTTGACGAGATTTTTATTGATGGAGGGCACATGATGAACGTTCTTCACGCGCACGATCTTCCCCAAAGTAAACTTCAGATCGGCCGTACCGACACCTCGAACAGAGACATGTGACCCGCTCCCCATCAGCACAGGAGAAGTCCCTGTGACCTGATAAGAAGAGAACATGGAGGCATCAGCACAAACATGTACATTGGCACCAGTGTCAATTAAACAATCTGGAGAATGACAAACTGAAAGGATGGTAGGAAAAATACCGTACCCAGAATCCTTCATATCAGTATCACCGATGACAGCACAAGCGGACTTGCCGCTCTTCTCAAGTTCGCGCTCCTCATAGCGGTTAGGACATCTCGGATCTCGGTCATTAGGATCACCGCAGACATGGCATAGTCCCTTCCCCTTCTTATGGGAATTCTTCTTGAAGTTGGTAGAGTGTGACGGCTTGTTCTTTGCTACAAACTTGCCATTGCCCTGAGTTTTGTTCCTGTTGTTTTGGGGCTTGTTGAGATGGAAGTTCTTCTTGTGTACCATGTGGGCACTAGAAGTTTCCTCAACAGCTCGAGCACGTGTCTTTTGCTCTTGCCTTCTCTTCACATCAAGAGATCCAATGAGATCCGAAACAGAAAACTACTGTCTCTTGTGTTTCAAAGAAGTAGCAAAATTGTTCCACGAAGGTGGAAGCTTGGCGGTGATGCCTCCGGCCACAAACTTGTCTGGCAACACACACTTGAAGTACTCAAGCTCCTTCGCGAGTGTCTGTATCTCACGAGCTTGTTGAACAAGAGAGCGCTCATCAGTCATCTTGTAGTCATAGAATTGCTCCATGACGTACAACTCGCTGCCAGCGTCCGAGGCCCCAAACTTGGCCTCGAGTGCAGCCCACATGTCCTTGCCGTTCTCAAACGACATGTACGAATCCACAATGGAATCGTCAAGAACACTCAGAAGGGCGCCCTTGAAGGGGGTATTGATCTTCTCAAGAACTTCCTGCTGTGCAGGATTAAGATCGCCCTCAGGCTTGACCTTGGTGGTGTCATAGCAATACATGGTTTGAAACCAGTAGACTGCTCTCGGGCGCCACCTCTTATATTGCACCCCCTTGAAGGTGGGCGGCTTCAGATGCGCAGCAAAACCACTTGGAGTAAATTGCCTATAATCAGGTTTTTGAATTGTTGAATATATGAGCAAACTACTATGAGATTTAATCCGAACAAGCATTAAATAAATCACGACGATAGACACGGAGTTTAAACTAATCATGCGGACTAGCATAGTAGACGAACAAAGGGGACAGAATTGCATACGGCACAGCAGGAGTCGAACCGCCGGTGTTGATGTTGTCGCCCATGTCGTCGAGAAAGAGGTTGTCGAGATCAGGGAAGAAGTCGTCGTTGAGGAAATCGTCGCTGCCAGCAGTCGCTCCAGTGCGCTCCCCAAAAACCTGACGCCCCTCTCCGGTACAGGATCACGAGAGGCAGGGTTCCGAAGGCCTGCCATCCCTTCTCGCGGTGCACGCCGGAAGGAGGGGTGGAGAAGACTTGGATGGCGGCGCAATGATCTGGAACGGTGTGAAACCATATGTTGTGACTGCGGCTAGGGTTGGCCGGGCATATGTCGTGGTATTTCCGCGATAGATGCCAGGGAGTGGCTTATATCGTGGTTTGGGGACGACGGGCGCCAGCTGCGTCTGGGAACGGATGAAGCCGCAAGACACATGATGCCGATCTATCCAGGTTCAGGGCCCTCCGATGAGGTAAAACCCCTAGTCCTGTTGGTGTGACTATAGGTGATCACAGTACAAGGATGCTCCTCGCGTTGTTCATGAGGAAGGAGATGGAGCTCTTGCTATCGGTCTCGCTACCTCTGTGGGGTTCAGCTTTATAGGCTAGCCGAAGGTGTATACTAGTGGGGGAAAGGAAGGGGTAGACCCGGCTGCCAGCCTCTCCGGCTGGCCACGGGGCCCGCCGGCTGTCGAGTCATGTCCGACGCGGGGCCCGCCGGCCGAGCACCAAAGTGGTCAGTACGCCGTTCGTCAGGGAGTTGGTAGGCGCAGGCTTTGCTACAAGGCCTCCTCGGCCGGTCAACCTCGGGAGTGACCGATGGCCCTGTAGCCTTGCCTTGCTCGCATCATGACCGCTTAGCCTCGCCGGACCTGTCAATGTGCACTATAGCCATGCGCATCCCTGCGTCATGGGTCTCGTCTTGTCGTCGTATGCCGGTACGGGCGGATGGGACGGGGCGCTGACCCGCCAGTTGCCGTTAGGGCCAGCCGGACGGGCCAGTTGTAGACAGCCGGCCAGCAACACGACGGCCAGACGGGCCACCTATCGCCAGTCGGCCCCCAAATGTCTTGGAGTGAGGTTTCCTCCACTTTGGTATACCCAGGGGCCATTACCCTGTTAGCATATATATATATGCGCGGTAGGATGGAGAGACGTGGACTGGACCCACCTTCGAGTCGGTTAAAGCCCATGATCCGACGTCTCATATCGTGGTGTGTCTGTTACGGACTCTCCGTTCCTGACCTGCTAAAAAAGTGCGTAGGTATGAGCTCGGCTCAGCTCAACCCC
Source organism: Hordeum vulgare subsp. vulgare (assembly GCF_904849725.1). Classification (NCBI taxonomy): domain Eukaryota; kingdom Viridiplantae; phylum Streptophyta; class Magnoliopsida; order Poales; family Poaceae; genus Hordeum; species Hordeum vulgare. The sequence continues at coordinate 260,185,934 of NC_058519.1, read as the reverse complement.
GCAACCTACGGCGCGTCGTGACGTGGCGAGGCGAGCGAGGAGGAGTGCGCAAGGGCCTCTTCTCTTCTCACTCTCTTACAAGTGCTAGAAGAGCTCACCTTATAAGATGGTGTAACTCTCTCCCAACTAGCGGTAAGGGACTAAACTTTAGTCCCACTCACATCACACACACAGCCAAGTCACATGGGCCATGAGAAGTTCAGATTTTAGTTAGGCTTTGTGCCAAAGGACTACTAGCAAAAATCCAACAGTTCTCCCCAACTACAAGTATTTAGGTACAGAGGGAGTAAACGTCTAGTTGAGTGCACAGAGGTCGAGGAACAGGCACATTACAAAACAACAATATATGTAGGAGTAACAACACAGTATTGAGCTATTAACTGATTACTCGGAGAGTATAAATAGTAGGATTCAGGATCACCAATGATTAATGCGGAGCTAACATTGGACAATTGATCAGCGACTGATTTAAAGCCTATATGCCTTAAGAATTGTCATGTCACGTACCAATGTCCTGTATTGAAAATAAGAATATTATGGAAGCTTGGTGCCTCTGCCCATGTTTGGTCGGCAATATCAACATCAATCCTGTGGCCTTGCTTGTATCCAAGAGATTCTAGGGAACCTCCGTTTGGACTGGCTGACCAGCTACAGAACCAACAGTATGGTTTTAATCAATGATAACCAAATAGATGAGTTACAACATCATCCATGAAAAGATCTATGTGTCACCCTCTAATGCACAGAAAAAGGTTAGTGAAACAGTAGACTGTCTAAAATATTAGGCAAACAAAGCAATTTAAAGGAAAATGGTGAACCTGCAAGAGAAAAGACTATTAATAGTAACCTTTTTTTTTTAAATCAGGTAGCAAGAATGGTCTAATGGAAGCATTGCAATACTACCAAGTTAGAACTAGAGTCCAAAACTGAAAGCAACAATCCACGTTGCGGAATCTTACACAAGTCATATCAATAGAAGTTACACCCATCTCCGAAGAACTAAATTTTGGTACTAATACAAATGACACTCCTTACCTGCCATAGCGTACCAAAAGATTAGTTCTATGGTATGCGAGGGTGAGGTTGTAGTGTAGGAATGTGAAACCTCGGTCTGCCCCTGCTGGACGCCATTTGCGAACCTCTCCGCTCACTCCCCTGAGCATGCAGACCAATGAGACAAACATGTTTCGATTCAAAGAATCACCCACAAATCCTACAACAAAGCATTGAACATATATCAATGTGTAATAGCATATTCAAGGGGTCACTGAAATAACTGAATACACTACACCTAGACAAACAGATAAATTTGAACCAAGAAGCTGCATCACTTAAGGAACGCATTGACACAATTTTCTCTTATACCGTTATTATCATTATTATGCAGCAATAGTCGTAATAACTGACCATGCCCCAACATGACCACACTACAAGATGACATTCGCACAGTTATACATATGTAAATTTCAACACATTCAACAGTACAGGAAACAATCACATATCTATCCTATCCACATACGATACTACTACCTTAGTTAGTAGACCAAGCAAAGCATCGAGACATCTCTTGAATGCTGATCTATGACAATGGGCAGTAAGCACTGCAACTATTACCACGTTCTATAGAGAAGATTTTTTCAAAGACGCCAAAAACTCCAACTCTACAAGGAGGCCACACCAGAAAGGCTTCACTCTGCACACGGAGTCACATCTCAAGCACTAGCTAGTAAACACAGCGAAATGGGTAAGTACGAACCAATATTGGTGTTTCTGTGATGCTCTAAGAACCGGAGCGGGTCGAGCCTGGGGAGTAGCTCGCACCCCGCGGGCTTCCATCGCCAGCGGAGGAGGGCGTGGCCGTTGTGCTTGCCGTTGGCGATGCAGTTCCACCCCTTGAAGATCTCCTTACACGTGTGGTCGTACCGGAGGTGGGACTCGGCGGAGGAGTCGGGCACCCATCCGCCGGCGGCGTAGTCGCAGGTCTGCTGCGACCTGACAGCTGCGTCGCGGAGCGCGGAGATGGAGCGAGATGGGAAGATCAGGATTAGGGTCAGTAGAATAAGGGGGAGAAGCAACACGAGAGGGAGGCAGACTTTGCGCCGCCGCAGGCCGGAGGCCGGGCTCTTCGCCGGCGGCATGGGAGACCCGGTGAGGCGAACGGGATCGAGTTTTGATTGGGCTTAAGAAAACAGTGGGCCTAAACTAGTCTTAGGGCCAGTTCTTCGTCACGATTCTCCATAATCTTTTTTTTTTACGATGACGATTCTCCAGAATCTGATTCCGGGAAACTGCGTGGCCACAGAATCAGTTATCCAGTTTTTCTTTTTTGTGATTCTAATATGTGATTGTTGTATAAGTTGTATGATGAAATGACAATAACATTTTTAGATTGAACTGATATTTCTGATAGTTTTAGGTTTAATATGAATACGAAAACAAGTTGTAAATTTCATAAAGTATTTAATATTACAATATAAATGAAACACAGCAGCATGAAGATCCATCTTCTACAAAATTCACAGCGAAGTAAACAACAACTTCAGAAACAAGCAAAACAGGCTGCTAGCCACACGCAGCGAACAAGCAAAATAACATCCTAGTTGTTGGCCACACACAACGAAGTAGCAACAGCGCTAGTGTGTTGCATGCCAAAGTGCAGCGGTGGCGTGACTGAAAGGCACACAGTCCGTCCGTCGTAAGGGACCATTCGCCGGCGGATCTGACGACGCCACGGCGGGGCATCCGGCTAGCGACGCCCTCTCCTCCTCCTGCGGGTAGGCGGCTGGTAATCGAGGAAACCCTATCGGGTGGTGGCCGGGGAGTCGAGCAACAGAGGTCAATCAGATTTGTTTTCGCTCATGAGCTGTTACTTAGCCCGAGTGGCATTTTGCATGTAATTCGATGCTCCAATAGGGGTAGAGATCTAAAACAAACCGTTACCTTTTGAGGGAGTGATCAGAATCGTGAGAATCGTGGTTTTCTCGTGATTATCGTTTGCACTATCGATTCTGATGATTCTCGGATGATTTTGAAGAAGCAAATTGAGTTCTTTCGCGATTCTCGATTCTCCAAGCGTGATTGTTGAGAATCACCTCAAAAGAACTGGCTCTTAGCCGATGATGGCGGCGAGTTTGGTTTTGGCTAGGCCTCACTTCACGTGAATCCTATTTGGCGGGAGCCACTAGTTAGCGAGCACTCCTTCCCAGCAAGCATTACCGTGTGCCGCCACTTGGCGCATTCTCATCCACCCCCACGTGTCGCGTTTTGGGCGCTTCCTCTGGATTTCGTTTTTTTATTTTTTTTCGCACGCGCTTTCGGCTTTTTAGATTGGTTTTTTCTGATTTTTTTAGTGTTTTGGTTTTAACCGGTCTTTCTTAGGTTTGTCACGATTTTTGTTTTGCGAACAAACGTTTTTTTTGTTTTTTTTACGAGAGGCATGGTTTTGCCTTCACGAGAGGCACGGTTGTAATGCCCCAAGAGTGTAACTTGCCTTATTTGGAACCTCTGTATGTGGGTCCATCTTGTCATTGCAATGAGAGTATATTCCATGTGGTATTTCATGTGCTCATGTCTTGTTTCCCTTTGCATGCATTCATCCATTTCATTCCTTGCTATTGTTGTGTTGTTGTTTTGTGGGTTCATGGTGTGGTGATGAGGTGTGATGATATGTGATGGTATGTGTTGTGTTGATTGTGGGGTGCACTTGTAAATTTTCAAATAGGATTCAAACTCCCCCCCCTCTCTATTTATCTCAAGCTCAAGATTCACTTGCTCCATCCCTGTTTCAAAAATGCCCCGGCTTTAGTATGATATGTGGTGGATGTGATGATATGGTTTTATTGTTTTGAAACTATGTTTTAGTGGTGAAAATATTCACAAAACAAATCAATTAAATTTTGTTTTGTAAATTTTTTTATGCTCCAAATATTCCTTTTCCATTTTATTTAAATAGGTCATAATTTCTTATGACCAGGGGCATTTTTGTTTTATTTTTAGCCTCAACAGGTTTGCCTGTGCATTTAGTTTTGTCTCTGTTTGTTTTAAATAGGAAAACCCCGGTGGGTTTTCCTTCTTCTTATCTGGCGCATCGAGCGGGCCTTCTCTCCCTGGCTGGCCCATCTCCTCGTCGCGCGCAGCCTATCCCTGTAGACGACGTCTCCTTCCTCCTCCTTCTCCCGTCAGTTTCGTCAGAGGGGAGCCGAGACAGAGAGCGACGCCATCACGGACGTCGAGGCTGCGCGTCCCTCGCCTCCTCCTCCTCCATAAATAACCCTTGGCGTCCGTGCAAGGCCTAGGGTTCCTCCCTAGCCGCCGCCACTCTTTCCCCATCTCCTCCTCCCTCTCCCTCGTCGGCAGCAGGTAAGTAAGCGGGCTCCCCCATCATGGTTGTGACTTGAGGAGGTCCTCGCCGTTGCTGTCGTGCCCCTATGTCCTCTCCAACCCTTCGGCGAGCACGCGGGACCTCCAGGGGACCCGTTCCCGCAGCTAGGAGTAGCGGATCTGCACTGCTTCCCCTACTTCGACGACGGCGGCTTCCTCTCCGACGATCTTCCCCGCCGCGGCTTCTTCCACTTCTTCCTCTACTTCATCTTCGGCAGGCACGACGTCCTCGTCCAGTGGGTGAGCAAGCTTCTTCCTCCCCCTTCCCTGCCGGTAGATCTAGCTCATAGGGTCGTGTCTTCGTCGCCGTTCCTCTTTCTGTCGCCGGCGCCGCCGCGCAACGTCGAGCACTAGGTATAGGCCTCCTCGAGGGGATTTAGCTAGTGAAATGGAACCCTGAGAGCCCCTACTCCCTTTCATCGACGAGCCACGGTACAATTTGGTGTATATCGCCGGCAAGGTGCTTCCCCTGTTCCGGCCACCGTCGGGCAGAGGAAATACCAGAGGGGTTTCTCAATAGGGCAACCTCCTCTACTCTGTTAAGATCCAAGCGCACAGCGTAGTGGTAGGGGGCTTTTGTGGCATCAGGTGGTCGTGGGTTCGAAACCCCTCGGCGCCACCCCTTTTGTTTTGTGATTTCTGGCACAGTAGCATCAGTAGTAAGATTACCCTGCTCCCTTCCTTGTTCCTGTTGAGCCAGGGCAGCCTAGCCTAGTGGTGCTAGTTGCTGTTAGTGATCCAGGCGCACCTGGGTTTGAATCCCCCCAAGATCCTTTTTGCCATTTCTTTTCTGTTTTGCATTTGTTTGCTTGCATAGTTGTTGTGGTATGCTAGATCACCTTGTGTGGTATTTTTACCTCACAACCAGTAGGTTGTCTCTGATTATTTGCTAGCATGTGTAGAAATGCATGTGTAGGTATTTGTGTGCTAGTGTAGGTGGAGCAAGCTACCATGTATGTGTGTGTGTATTAGCATGTGTGTATTGCACTAGGCTAGTGATGCATGTGGTGGTGTTCATGAGTGATGATCTAGAGCATTAGTTAGTGCAAGTGTGTGTATGTGTGTGTGGGTGGGTTCCCCCCCCACACACACATACTTTGTGGTGTGTGCATAGATGAACATGTGGTGTTTGTGTGTGCATGTGGTGAGTGACACCCACAAGCCCAAGGCATGGTGTGCCTTGATAATCACTTATGTGCAAGCATGTATGCGTAGGTGTAGGAGTGCATGATGTGAGTGTAAGTTAGTGTGTGTGTTCTAACTAGCATGTGTAGGTGTTGGAATAGTTGTGCTTGATGTAATTGTGTGTGTGGTGGTGTGCTAAGGCACATGAACATGAGGTCTACCCCTCATGTGCAGCATTGGATATGTGAGAGTGTGCAAGTGCATGTGTAGATGTTGATCTAGTGAGAAGCACATGTGATATAGCACTATTTACCTCTTTGTAATTCCATGTATATTTTTCTTCTTAGCTTTGTGCCCTTTTGTTCTATGCAAGTACCTAGGTATTATATATGTTTTTGGGGTAGAATCATCCCAGGAATCCAATGGTGGAATCAGTTTTGCCTTTGGAACACTTTCTGGGAATGTCATATTTCTGTTTTGTTCAATGTTTAGAGCTTGGTTCCATGTGATGTGATGAGCCCAAGAGGTTGATTCCTTGTTGTGGCAGTAGAGGGTGAACCTCTCTACAGCATGGTGGTGTTGTTTCATGCTTAGGAGTTTATATGTGCAAGTTGTGCCTAGTCAAAGTAGGCATGTGGCTGAAAATTTCAGCTTAGTGAAAATATGTGATTTTCACTAAGTCTGAGAAATTGCTGTTATTTTCTTCCCTTGTAGTTGTGCTTGCAAAAGTTCATGTGTTGGGAATCAGCCCCTGCAATCAACTGGGAAGTTGTAGCTTTTGTGTTTGTCTAGCTCTCTGTCAATTTTCATTCCATTTGGCTTCCTGTAGATATTGTTTTGGGTGTTGTCGAAATGCTTCAGAGCATAAACAGCTAGTGAGAATCTGAGAATTTCACTAAGTCCCTGAAAACTGATATTTTTGTCCAAGTTAGCAGCTGTAGAATTTTCTGTGTGAAACTCCTTTGTATTATATTTTTGCTCATGCTTGTAGAGCTTTTGAATAGCTTCTACCACATATCTTATTTGGCACATTTGGGTGGCTGTAGGTGCTTTGCATGTAGCTCTCAAACTGCTATGATATTGTTTAGGGCAGATTTGTATAGTTTTGTTGTTTTGATGCTTGTGAGTGCATAGTTGACTGTGTGGTGAGTTTCCTTGCACCACCCCATCTATACTTGCTTGTTTGGTGATTTGTCAACCTGGGAATACCAGGAGTATTCCATTGGACTGTGTTGGTGACGGATTTGATCTGTAGAACTTTGTACCATGTTTCGTAGTTTCCGGTTGATCCGTAGCTCCGTTCGTAACGTTCTTTATATGTTTTTTCATTGTTTTGGCGCGATGCATCTGTTCATGTGATCCTCATGCATGTCAAGATAGCTTAGAGTGCAGTTTTGTCCAGAAGTTTGTATTATCTTCTCATGCATGTGCAAGTGACTAGAATAGAGATGCATGCTACATTTTCATCTCATGCATCATGTGTTTGTTGCATCTTGTTGTGCTGTTGTTCATTGGATGAAATTTTTATGTTGGGTAGCACCGGGATAGGAGAGCGATTACGTGGATCCGTGAGAGTACGTGCAGGATGAACAAGAGCAGTTCCAAGCTGAAGACATCATAGGCAAGATGATATGACCTTGATACCATCTCTAGACTTGTTATGCTAGATTCATGTTTCCTTCGTCATATGCTCGCTGCCTACCACTAAAATAATTGCCTCTTGATATTTGCCATGAAACCCAAACATTTTCCCCTCCTAGCAAATATTGAATGGCTAAGTAGGCTTGCTCAGCTTCTAATGTTAGCATTGCTAGTTGCATGTGCAATTGTCTCATGTGATAACATGAGTTTGATATCATTATGTTAAATCTGTTATTTAATTAATGCACCTATATACTTGGTAAATAACGGAAGGCCTAGCCTTTTGCCGGGTGTTTTGTTCCGTTATTGCCGCCATAGTTTCCGGCTACCGGTGTTTGATTCCATAACTGATCGCTCCTAACACGTTCGGGGTTGTTATGGGGACCCCCTTGATAAATCGTGTAGTGTTAAGACTTGTCCGGCAGGACCCAACATTGGTGTTAATTTGTTAATCACTTAATAATAATCTGCATAGGGAATAGCTACCCCGAGGAATTAATCAACAACCCGGGCCAGTGCTCCTCATGAGTGTTGGTCCAAACTAGAGCACCGTGCAGGGCCATCCCGGGGCAACTCGGGAGATTTCTCTGGCCACTGTACGCTTCGCTTATCCAGTGTGTCCTGAGACTGTGATACGCGACTCTTATCAGGGTCGTCGACACGTCGGGAGGTCCTGCTAGTCTTGTCTTACATTAGCGATATATCTTGCGTATAGGAATCCCGGTGAAGCTTTGGTTCTCCCCAGAGTTGAGGTTTTCCTCTAAGGAATCAGACGAGATCACGAGATTCGTGATAGAGGATTACTTTGCGGCCCGTGACCGTTTGTGATGGACTAGTTAGAGAACCCCTGCAGGGTTTAATCTTTCGGAAAGCCGTGCCCGCAGTTATGTGGCAACTTGGAATATTTGTTAACATCCGGTTCTATATAACTTGAACTTAATCTAATAAAATTGCCAACTGAGTGCGTAACCGTGATTGTCCCCTTCGAAGTCCTCTCTTCGATCAGGAACACGGTGGGGTTATGATTGACGTAAGTAGGTGTTCAGGATCACTTTTTGATCAGTTAGTATTCGCCCGCTAGTATAGACCACCATCAATAACTTGTTCCACGTAAGTTAGCCACCATAAATGCTTAGGATGCTGCAACCTATACACTGAACCTACCTTGCCTAATAACTTGACTAGTTCTGGCACCGAGGTCATAGATTGCTGAGTCCCTGTGGCTCACAGATTACTTCAACACACCAACAGGTATAGGTACGCCCGACACGGATGATCCCGATGGCACGCAGCTGGCATGGCAGTACGATGAGGAGAACGACCGCTTGTACGTGAACTATCCAGAAGACTGAGGCATGGTCGTGATCGTGGGCAAGCATGCAGGGTAGCATAGCCTGTTCTCATGTTATGTAGTCTGTAGCGGAACTACCTTGTCTGAATAAATGTGTGATGTAAACTCTGATATTATCTATGAGATGGCAAACGATTCCCTTTTGTCATTCTTTTATTATGTATGTGCTATGTTATCGTGCTTGCGAAACGCTTAGATGCGCTTCTTTCCATTTTGGGGCCTTGTTCCCTAAATCGGAAAGGACCGCATCTTAGTCGTTACAACGGTCGTGCCTATGAGAATGGAAAAAAACATGTTTTTTGTTTTTGTGCAAGAGGCACGATTTTGCTTCTGCGAGAGTCACGGTTTTGCCTTTGCAAGAGGCACGGCCGTGCCACTTGGAAAAGAAAAAACGTGTTTTCTTTTTTTCGCGAGAGGCGTGGTTTTGCTTCCGCAAGAGGTACGGTTTTTGCCTTTGTGAGAGGCACGCCCGTGCCTCTCGGAAAGGAAAGAACGCGTTTTTTCTGCGAGAGGCACGATTTTGCTTCCGATAGAGGCACATTTTTGCCTTCATGAGAGGCACGGTCGTGCCTCTCGAAAAGGAAAAAAGCAAAAAAGAAACATGTTTTCTGTTTTTTCTATCGCGAGAGGCACGGTTTTTTGGTCCGGTTTTTTGGTGAAAAAAGTTTGTCAAAACATATCAACATGGTATGTAGTTTTGAAGATCTCAACGAGAGAAGTCCAACGCAGGAAACAGTTCAAGATTTGGACGCATGGTTTAGGAGATAAGATGTTTTGAAAATACGAATCTACGAAAAAAGGAAAACTCGGAGGATGCGACAAGTGGCACGCATGCAGTGCACCACTTGTTTCAACTGGGAGAGGTAGGAGTGATCTTTGAAACGAGTACTCCCTAATTAGTGATTTCGCTATTTGGCGCTCCACATGCTCGTTAATGTGTATTCTGCAAACAGGCGCGTGCAACGCCCAACTTTGGGTCGGCCCATATTGTTGTTTGACTAGTTGATCCCTTTTTATCTTGTTCTTTAGTTTTGTTTATTTATTTATTACTTTTTTCTTATCCTTTTATATTTCTTCTTTTTATTTTCTTTAATGCGTACTTTTTAAATAGAAAGATCAGAATGTATAAGCTCTAGTGTCGTCAAGTCTCTCGCATGTGTAGTCTTATGAGACTTACGAGGTTGCTTAGCTTGCACACACACTTGGCACTTGGAGGCCTTGACAATAGTGACTTTTGGAATTAAACTCATATTGGCTACCCATGTCATGCAACCAAACTTTATATGACAAAGTCACGAATGTCAAATATTAGACTCGTTATCGTGGCAAACATTATTGTTGGAAATATGCCCTAGAAGCAATAATAAAGTTGTTATTATTATATTTCTAGTTCATGATAATTGCCTATTATTCATGCTATAATTGTATTAATCAGAAACCGTAATACATGTGTGAGTATATAGATCACAATGTGTCCCTAGTGAGCCTCTAGTTGGCTAGCTCGTTGATCAATAGATGATCATGGTTTCTTGATCACGGAGATTGGATGTCATTGATAACGGGATCACATCATTGGAGAATGATGTGATGGACAAGACCCAATTCTAAGCATAGCACTAGATCGTGTCGTTCGTCTGATAAAGTTTTTCTAATGTCAAATATCATTTCCTTAGACCATGAGATTGTGCAACTCCAGGATACCGTAGGAGTGCTTTGGGTGTATCAAACGTCACAACGTAACTGGGTGATTATAAAGGTGCACTACAGGTGTCTCCGAAAGTGACTGTTGGGTTGTACGAATCGAGACTGGGATTTGTCACTCCGTGTGACAAAGAGGTGTCTCTGGGCCCACTCGGTAATCCATCATCATATTGAGCTCAGTGTGACTAAGGAGTTAGCCACGGGATGATGTGTTATGGAACGAGTAAAAAGACTTGCCGGTAACAAGATTGAACAAGATATAGGGATACCGACGATCGAATCTCAGGCAAGTATCATACCGGTAGACAAAGGGAATTGCATACGGGATTGATTGAATCCCCGGCATCGTGGTTCATCCGATGAGATCATCGAAGAACATGTGCGAACCAACATGGATATCCAGACCCCGCTGTTGGTTATTGACTGGAGAAGTGTCTCTGTCATGTGTGCATGTGTCTCGAACCTGTAGGGTCTACACACTTAAGGTTCGATGACGCTAGGGTTATATGGGAATAGTGTACGTGGTTACCGAAGCTTGTTAGGAGTCCCGAATGAGATCCCGGACGTCACGAGGAGCTCAGGAATGGTCCAGATGTAAAGATTCATATATAGGAAGTGAGAATTTGGAGTCCAGAAGTGTTTCGGGCGTCACCGGTAATGTACCGGGACGATCGGAAGGGTTCCGGGAGTCCACCGGCAAGGGCCACCAGCCCAAAAGGGTTACGTGGACCAAAAGGTGGAAGGGAACCAACCTAAAGTGGTATGGTGCGCCTCCCTCTCTCAACCCAAGGCGCACAAGGGTGGAGAGGGGCAAAACCCTCGGCGGGAGGGCACCTTTGGGCCCAAAGGCCCACCGTAGGGCGTCTGCACCACTTTGGTCGCCACCCAAACTCATCTAAGGCTGCCGCACCCCTTGGGGTGGGAACCCTAAGGGTGCGCATCCCCCTCCCTCTCCTCCTATATATATATGGGAGGGGTTTGGCCTTTTGGATACACACAACTAATCTCTCCACGGCGCAACCCTACTCCTCCTCCTCCGCATAGCTTGGCGAGGCCCTGACGGAGTACCACGTAGCTCCACCATCACCACGCCGTCGTGCTGCCGGAGCTCTCCCTTAACCTCTCCTCCTCCTTGCTGGATCAAGGCATGTGAGACTTCACCGGGCTGCACCTGTGTTGAACACGAAGGCACCGTCGTTCGGTGCATAGATCGGAACCCACCGCGATCTGAATCGCTGCGAGTACGACTCCACAACCGCGTTCTAGCAACGCTTCCGCTTAGCAATCTTCAAAGGTATGAAGATGTTGTACAACCTCTCTCGTTACTGGTTTCTGCATAGATAGATCCTTGTATGGCGTAGGATTTTTTTGAAAATACTACGATCCCCAACAATGGCATCAGAGCCAAGGTTCTATGCATAGATTCTATGCACCAGTAGAACACAAAAGTTGTGGGCGCTGATTTTGTCAATTGCTTGTCGTTACTAGTCTTATCTTGATTCGGTGGCATCATGGGATGAAGCGGGCCGGACCGACTTTACATGTACTCTTACGTGAGACTGGTTCCACCGACCGAAATGCACTAGCTGCATAAGGTGGCTGGCGGGTGTTTGTCTCTCCCACTTTAGTCGGATCAGATTCGATGAAGAGGGTCCTTATGAAGGGTAAATAGCATTGGCATATCAACGTTGTGGCTATCACGTAGGTAAGAAGCATTCTTGCTAGAAACCCTAACGAGACACGTAAAACTTGCAACAACAACTAGAGGACATCTAACTTGTTTTTGTAGGGTATGCTATGTGATGTGATATGGCCAAAAGGATGTGATGTTCCATATGTGATGTATGAGATTGGTCATGTTCTTGTAATAGGATTCACGACTTGCATGTCGATGAGTATGACAACAGGCAGGAGCCATATGAGTTGTCTTAATTTATTGTATGAGATGCAACGCCATGTTGGCTACTTTACTTTATCGCTAAATGGTTAGCTATAGTAGTTGAAGTAATATTTGGCGTGACGAATTCACGGAGACACAATGATGGAGATCATGGTGTCATGTCGGTGACAATGATGATCATGGTGCCCCGAAGATGCAGATCAAAGGAGCAAGATGATATTGGCCATATCATGTCACTATATGATTGCATGTGATGTTTATCATGTTTTTCATCTTATTGCTTAGAACGATGGTAACAAAGATAAGATGATCCATCATTAAAATTTCGAGATATGTATTCCCCTAAGTGTGCACCGTTGTGAAGGACCGTTGTCTCGAAGCACCACGTGATGATCGGGTGTGATAGATTCTAACATTCGCATACAAGGGTGTAAGCCACTTTACACACGCAAAACACTCAGGTTGACTCGACGAGCCTAGCATGTACAGACATGGCCTCGAATATGGGAGACCGAAATGTTGAACATGAGTTGTATGGTTGATACGATCAACATGGAGATGCTCACCATTGATGACTAGTCCGTCTCATGTGATGATCGGACACAGGCTAGTCGATGTGGATCATGTAACACTTGGATGACTAGAGGGATGTCGATCTAAGTGGGAGTTCATTAGTAATTTGATTAGATGAACTTAATTATCATGAACTTAGTCCAAAATTGTCTTTACAAATATTGTAGATCCAATGGCCAACGCAAATGTCCCATTCAACTTCAATGCGTTCCTAGAGAAAACCAAGTTGAAAGATGATGGGAGCAACTATGCGGACTAGGCTCGTAACTTAAATCTCATCCTCATGGCTTCCAAGAAGGCATATGTCCTTAATGCACCGCTAGGTGATCCTACCGTTCACGTGGCATACTAGGATGCTAGGAACGCCTGGCAGTCGCGGAGTGATGACTACTATCTCGTTCAGTGCGGCATGCTTTACAGTTTAGAACCGGGGCTCCAAAGGCGTTTTGAGAAACATGGAGCATATGAGATGTTCGAGGAGCTGAAACTTGTTCTTCAAGATCATGCCCGAGTAGAGAGATATGAAGTCTCCGAGAAGTTCTTTAGTTATAAGATGGAGGAGAATAGTTTGTCAGTGAGCACATACTCAGTCTGTTTGGGTTGCACAACCGCTTGACTCAGTTGGGAGTTGAACTTTTGGATGATGCGGTCATTGAAAAAATCCTCCAGTTGCTTCCACCTAGCTATAAAGGCTTCGTGATGAATTACAACATGCAAGGGATGAAAAAGACTATTCCCGAGTTATATTGGATGCTGAAATCCGCGGAGGTAGAAATCAAGAAAGAACACCAAGTGTTGATGGTCAATAAGACCACCAGCTTCAAGAAGGGAAAGGGTAAGAAAAGCTTCAAGAAAGACGACAAAGCAGTTTCCGCGCACAGTAAGCCAGTTGCCGGGAAGAAGCCAAAGAAAGGACCTAAGCCTGAGACCGAGTGCTATTATTGCAAGGGAACCGGTCACTGGAAGTGGAATTGCCCCAAGTACTTAGCGAACAAGAAGGCCGGCAACATCAAAGGTATATGTGATATACTTGTTATTGATGTGTACCTTACCAGCGCTCGTAGTAGCTCCTGGGTATTTGATACCGGTGTTGTTGCTTACATTTGCAACTCTAAGCAGGAACTGCAGAACATGCGTAGGCTGGCTAAGGACGAGGTGATGATGCACGTCGGGAATGGTTCCAAGGTCGATGTGATCGCCGTCGGCACGCTAACTCTACATCTAACTTAGGGATTAGTTATAAACTTTAATAATTATTATTTAGTACCAGCTTTGAGCATGAACATTGTATCGGGATCTCGCTTGATGCAAGATGGCTACTCATTTAAATCAGAGAATAATGGTTGTTCTATTTATATGAGTGGTATGTTTTATGGTCATGCCCCGCTGGTCAAAGGTTTATTCCTGATGAATCTCGATCGTAATGTTACACATATTTATAGTGAGTACCAAAAGATGTAAGGTTGATAATGATAGTCCCACATACCCGTGGCACTGCCGCCTTGGTCATATCGGTGTAAAGCACATGAAGAAACTCCATACAGATGGACTTTTGGAGTCACTTGATTTTGAATCATTTGACACATGCGAACCATGCCTCATGGGCAAGATGACCAAGACTCCGTTCTCCGGAACAATGGAGCGAGCAACCAACTTGTTAGAGATAATACATACTAATGTATGCGGTCCAATGAGCGTTGAAGCTCGCGGTGGCTATCGTTATGTTCTCACCCTCACTGATGATTTAAGTAGATACGGGTATGTATACTTAATGAAGCACAACTATGAAACCTTTGAAAAGTTCAAGGAATATCATAGTGAGGTGGCGAATCAACGTGACAAGAAAATAATGTTTCTACGATCTGATTGTGGAGGAGAATATTTGAGTCACGAGTTTGGCACACACCTAAGGAAATGTGGAATTGTTTCACAACTCACGCCATGTGGCACACCGCAGCGTAAAGGTGTGTCTGAACATCGTAATCGCACTTTATTGGATATGGTGCGATCTATGATGTCTGTTACCCATTTACCGCTATCATTTTGGGGATATGCATTGGAAACTGGCACTTTAAATAGGGCACTGTCTAAATCCGTTGAGACAACACCGTATGAATTATGGTTTGGCAAGAAACGTAAGTTGTCGTTTCTTAAAGTTTGGGGCTGCGATGCTTATGTGAAGAAACTTCAACTAGAGAAGCTCGAACCCAAAGCGGAAAAATGCGTCTTCATAGGATACCCTAAGTAAACTATTGGGCACACCTTCTATCTTAGATCCAAACGCAAGATCTTTGTTGCCAAGAACGGATCCTTTCTAGAGAAACAGTTTCTCTTGAAAGAAGTAAGTGGGAGGAAAATAGAACTTGATGAGGTAATTGTACCTCCTCTCGAACCGGAGAGTAGCGCAGCGCAAGAAAATGTTTCTGTGGCGCATGCACCGACTAGATATGAAGTTAATGATGATGATCATGACACTTCGAATCAAGTTGCTATTGAACCTCGAAGGTCGACAAGGGTATGTTCCGCACCATAGTGGTACGACAACCCTGTCATGGAAATCATGTTGTTGGATAACAGTGCACCTTCGAACTATGAAGAAGTAATGGCGGGTCCAGATTCCAAAAAATGGCTTGAGGCCATGAAATCCGAGATAGAATCCATGTATGAGAACAAAGTATGGACTTTGGTGGACTTGCCCGATGATCGACGAGCCATAGAAAATAAATGGTTTTTTAAGAAGAAGACTGACGCGGATGGTAATGTGACCATCTATAAGGCTCGACTTGTCGCTAAGGGTTATCGACAAGTTCAAGGGATTGACTACGATGAGACCTTCTCATGCGTAGCGATGCTGAAGTTGGTCCGAATCATGTTAGCAATTGCCGCATTTTATGATTATGAAATCTGAGAAATGGATGTCAAAACAACATTCCTGAACGACTTTCTTAAAGAAGAATTGTATATGATACAGACGGAAGGTTTTGTCGATCCTAGCAATGCTAACAAGGTATGCAAGCTCCATCGCTCCATCTATGGGCTGTTGCAAGCATCTCGGAGTTGGAACATTCGCTTTGATGAGGTGATCAAAGTGTTTGGTTTTGTACAGCCTTATGGAGAAGCCTGTATTTACAAGAAAGTGAGTGGGAGCTGTGTAGCATTTCTCATATTATATGTGGATGACATATTGTTGATGGGAAATGATATAGAACTATTGGAAAACATCAAGCCCTATTTGAATAAGAGTTTTTCAATGAAGGACCTTGGAGAAGGTGCTTACATATTAGGCATCAAGATCTATAGACATAGATCGAGACGCCTCATAGGTCTTTCACAAAGCACATACCTTGAAAAGATATTGAAGAAGTTCAATATGGATAAGGCTAAGAAGGGGTTCTTGCCTGTATTACAAGGTGTGAGGTTGAGTACGACTCAATGCCCGACCACGACACAAGATAGAGAAAAGATGAGTACCGTCCCCTATGCTTCAGCCATAGACTCTATCATGTATGCCATGTTGTGTACCAGACCTGATGTGAACCTTGCCATAAGTTTGGTAGGGAGGTACCAGAGTGATCCAGGAGTGGATCACTGGACAGCGGTCAAGAATATCCTAAATTACCTGAAAAGGACCAAAGATATGTTTCTCGTTTATGGAGGTGCCAAAGAGCTCATCGTAAAGGGTTACGTCGATGCTAGCTTCGACACAGATTCGAATGAATCTAAGTGACAAATCGGATACGTGTATATTTTGAATAATGGGACAGTTAGCTGGTGTAGTTGCAAGAAAAACGTCATGGCGGCATCTACATGTGAAGCGGAGTACATAGCTGCTTCGGAAGCAGCACATGAAGGAGTCTGGATGAAGGAGTTCATCACAGACCTAGGAGTGATTCCAAGTGCGTCGGGCCAGATGACTCTGTTCTGTGACAACACTGGAGCTATTGCCATTGCAAAGGAGCCCAGGTTTCACAAGAATAATAAGCACATGAAGCGCCGCTTCAACTCCATTCGTGGATACATCTAGGATGGAGATATAGATATTTGTAAAGTACATACGGATCTGAATGTCGCAGACCCGTTGACTAAACCTCTTCCACGGGCAAAGCATGATAAACACCAAAACTCCACGGGTGTTCAATTCATCACAATGTAACTAGATTATTGACTAGTGCAAGTGGGAGAATGTTGGAAATATGCCCTAGAGGCAATAATAAAGTTGTTGTTACTATATTTCCAGTTCATGATAATTGCCTATTATTCATGCTATAATTGTATTAACCAGAAACCATAATACATGTGTGAATATATAGATCACAATGTGTCCACAGTGAGCCTCTAGTTGGCTAGCTAGTTGATCAATAGATGATAATGGTTTCTTGATCACGGAAATTGGATGTCATTGATAACGGGATCACATCATTGGAGAATGATGTGATGGACAAGACCCAATCTTAAGCATAGCACTAGATCGTGTTGTTCGTCTCCTAAAGCTTTTCTAATGTCAAGTATCATTTCCTTAGACCATGAGATTGTGCAACTCCCTGATACCGTAGGAGTGCTTTGGGTGTACCAAACGTCACAACGTAACTGAGTGATTATAAAGGTGCACTACAGGTGTCTCCAAAAGTGTCTTTTGGGTTGTACGAATCGAGACTGGGATTTGTCACTCCGTGTGACGGAGAGGTATCTTTGGGCCCGCTCGGTAATCCATCATCATATTGAGCTCAGTGTGACTAAGGTGTTAGCCACGGGATGATGTGTTACGGGACGAGTAAAGGGACTTGTCGGTAACGAGATTGAACAAGGTATAGGGATACCGACGATCGAATCTCGGACAAGTATAATACCAGTAGACAAAGAGAATTGCATACAGGGTTGACTGAATCCCTGACATCGTGGTTCATTCGATGAGATCATCGAGGAACATGCGGTAACCAACATGGATATCCAGACCCCCGTTGTTGGTTATTGACTCGAGAGCTGTCTCGGTCATGTCTGCATGTGTCCCGAACTCGTAGGGTCTACACACTTAAGGTTCAATGACGCTAGGGTTATATGGGAATAGTGTAAGTGGTTACCGAAGGTTATTCGGAGTCCCCGATGAGATCCTGGACGTCACGAGGAGCTCCAGAATGGTCCGGAGGTAAAGATTCATATATAGGAAGTGAGGATTTGGACACCAGAACTATTTGGGGCGTCACGGGTAATGTATTGGAACCATCGGAAGGGTTCGGAGAGTCCACCGGCAAGGGTGAAAGGACGTGGATGTCGCCTAGAGGGGGGGGGGTGAATAGGCGCTTTAAAATAATTAAGGTTTAGGCTTGAACAAATGCGGAATAAAACTAACGTTTAATATGTCAAGCACAAAACCTACAAACAACTAGGCTCACCTATGTGCACCAACAACTTATGCTAAGCAAGATAAACAACTAAGTGATAGCAAGATATATTACAATAAACAATATGTCTATCACAAAGTAAAGTGCATAAGTAAAGGGTTTGGGTAAGAGATAACCGAGGCACGGGGAGACGATGATGTATCCCGTTAGAGCGGTGTGGAGGCACAATGCTCCCCAAGATGCCACTAAGGCCACCGTAATCTCCTCACGCCCTCGCACAATGCAAGATGCCGTAATTCCACTAAGGGACCCTTGAGGGCGGTCACCGAACCCGTACAAATGGCAAACCTTGGGGGCGGTCACCGAACCCGTACATGTGGCAACCCTTGGGGGTGGTTACCGGTACCCGTACAAATTGCTCGGGGCAATCTCCACAACCTAATTGGAGACCCCGACGCTTGCCTGGAGCTTCACACCACAATGATTGAGCTCCGAGACACCACCAAGCTTCTAGGACGCCAAAGCATCCGCGAAGAACAATATCTAGGGTACTAAGTACCAAAGGTAATAAGCTTCTCAAACTTCACTTCCACGTATCACCGTGGAGAACTCAAACCGATGCAACTAATGCAATGGCAAGAACACACGAAGTGGTCAAGTCCCTCACACTCAAATCCCTCCACAACAACGAAAGCTATGGAGAAATATGAGAGGAAGAACAAGGAGCTCACAAAGAACTCCAAGATCAAGATCCAAGGGGTTCCCCTCACATAGAGGAGAAAGTGATTGGTGGAGATGTGGATCTAGATCTCCTCTCTCTTTTCCCTCAAGAACAAGCAAGAACCATTGGAGGGATTGAGAGTAAGCAAGCTCTAAGAATGTCAACAATGGAGGTAGAACAAGAGCTCAACGAATGGATAAGACCAAGGGGGAAGAAGACCCCCTTTATATAGTGGGGGAAGGAATCAGACCGTTACCCCCACTCTCTGCCCGAGCTCCAGCGGTACTACCGCTGGCATTCCAGCGGTACTACCGCCAGCTAGCGGTACTACCGCTGGCTGCAGCGGTACTACCGCTGGCACTCCAGCGGTACTACCGCTGGCCCCGGTGGTACTACCGCTGGGCCCCTGGTAGTGCAAAGGCACTACCACCGCCAAGAAAGTCTTCGCAAAAAGGTCCGTCCACGAACAACCGCTAGGCAGGCGGTACTAAGAACTTGGAGCGGTACTACCGCTGGCCAGGGGCGGTACTACCACTGGACAGTGGTACTACCGCCAGCTCTAGCGGTACTACCGCCAACTCTAGCAGTACTACCGCTAGGTCCAGCGATACTACCGCTCGTCACTGAAACAGCCATAACTTTCGCATACGAGCTCTGAATCGAGCAAACCCAAGCTTGTTGGATTCAGGACGACAAGAGCTATCCAAACAGCGACCATGCAGATATGAAAATGCCAATGATATAGAGATGTGAGTCCTCTATGAATGAAGAACCGGCAAAAACACCAACATCGAAAACATCATAGTAGATGCATATGGACTCCGTTTTCGATGAACTCGAGCTTGTCACGAAGATGACCATAAGCTCTAAAACTCACAAAGAGAAACACCAAACAAGAACTAAGAAGTATGATGCAAGGATGCAAATGGTTTTAGCTCTCAACGAACGATACGATCAAGCTACTCACTTGAGAGCCCCCCTTGATAGTATAGCAATCTATCCTAAACAGAAAACCTATCAAGGGAAAACCTATACCTTTCACCTCGTCCTCTTGAGCTAGATGATGATGATCTTGGCTTCCTCAAGATGGACCACCTTTCTTGATTGCGTTGGCTTGATGAAGACTAATTGATTGCTCCCCCATACTCACTATGGGTGAGCCACTCTTCAACATATCTTCACAAGTCCATTGCCACCACAATGGACGGCAAGCTTCAAGCATGATATATTCGTGCTGATCCACTTGAACTTGCACATCGCAATCTTGATGACGATCACAACTTGACGTCATACTTCATGGGTTGTATGAGATCTTCCCTTTGAGGCAAGCCCATGGAAACACACCTAACCCCCACATAGAACTCTCACGAGGACCATGGGTTAGTACACAAACACGTAATGGACAATGCTTACCATACCATGGGATCACTTGATCCCTCTCGGTACATCTTGTACGCTTTGTGTGTTGATCATCTTGATTTACACTTTGTCTGAGATCTTGATCAACCATGTGTCTCTATGACCATTCTTTGGATAATACGATCACAACTTGACGTCATACCTCATGGGTTGTATGAGATCTTCCCTTTGACACAAGCCCATGGAAACACACCTAACCCCCACATAGAACTCTCAGGAAGACCATGGGTTAGTACACAAACACGTAATGGACAATGCTTACCATACCATGGGATCACTTGATCCCTCTCGGTACATCTTGTACGCTTTGTGTGTTGATCATCTTGATTTACTCTTTGTCTGAGATCTTGATCAACCTTGTGTCTCTATGACCATTCTTTGGATAATACCTTGAATACCACCTTGGTCATCATATAAACTCCTTGAACCCAACAGATGGACTTCAAGAAGTGCCTATGGACAAATCCTATAAATATAACTTAAGGCAACCATTAGTCCATAGGAATTGTCATCAATTACCAAAACCACATATGGAGATATATGCTCTAACAAAGGGCCACCAGCCCCAAAGGGTTATGTGGGCCAAAATGTGGAAGGGAACCAGCCCAAAGTGGTTGGTGCGCCTCCCTATGTCAGCCCAAGGTGCACAAGGGTGGAGAGGGGCAAAACCCTAGGCATGGGAGGGCACCTTTGGGCCCAAAGGCCCACCCTAGGGCGCCTCCACCACTTTTATCGCCACCCAAACCTATCTAGGGCTGCCGCACCCCTTGGGGTGGGAACTCTAAGGGTGCGTAGCCCCCTCCCTCTCCTCCTCTATATATCGGAGGGTTTTGTCCTTTTGGAGACACACAATTCATCTTTCCACGGCGTAGCCCTACTCCTCCTCCTCCTCGTCCTCCGCATAGCTTGGCGAAGCCCTACCAGAGTACCACGTAGCTCCACCGTCACCACACCGTGGTGCTGCCGGAGCTCTCCCTCAACCTCTCCTCCTCCTTGCTGGATCAAGGTGTGGGAGACGTCACCGGGCTGCACGTGTGTTGAATGTGGAGGCATCGTCTTTCGATGCATAGATCGGAACCCACCGCAATGTGAATCGCTGCAAGTACGACTCCATCAACCGCGTTCTAGCAATGCTTCCGCTTAGCAATCTTAGAATGTATGAAGATGCTCTACAACCTCTCTCGTTACTGGTTTCTCCATAGATAGATCCTTGTATGGCATAGGAATTTTTTTGAAATTACTATGATCCCCAACAATTATTAAAAACTGTGGTGCAAATATCTCACAAAGGCAGGCGAAACAAGCCTCCGTGCTCATTGACTTTTCCAACAAATTGTTCGTACTTATAAATTTAAACTTCATTGGACTCGAAAACCAACTTAAAACCGTCTCGACATAAACAGGGAGAGCCGACGAGATTTTTATTGATGGAGGGCACATGATGAACGTTCTTCACGCGAGCGATCTTCCCCAAAGTGAACTTGAGATCGACCATACCGACACCTCGAACAGAGGCATGTCCCTGTGACCTGATAAGAAGAAAACATGGAGGCATCAACACAAACATGTACATTGGCATCGGTGTCAATTAACCAATCTGGAGAATGACAAACTGAATGTTGGAAATATGCCCTAGAGGCGATAATAAAGTGGTTATTATTATATTTCCTAGTTCACGATAATTGTCTATTATTCATGCTATAATTGCATTAACCCGAAACCGTAATACATTTGTGAATATATAGATCACAATATGTCCCTAGTGAGCCTCTAGTTGGCTAGCTCGTTGATCAATAGATGATCATGGTTTCCTGATCATGGACATTGGATGTCATTGATAACGAGATCACATCATTGGGGAATGATATGATGGACAAGACCCAATCCTAAGCGTAGCACTAGATCATATTGTTCGTCTGTTAAAGTTTTTCTAATGTCAAGCATCATTTCCTTAAACCATGAGATTGTGCAACTCCCGGATACCGTAGGAGTGCTTTGGGTGTATCAAACGTCACAACGTAAATGGGTGATTATAAAGGTGCACTACAACTATCTCCGAAAGTGTCTTTTGGGTTGGTACGAATCGAGACTGGGATTTGTCACTCCGTGTGACGGAGAGGTATCTCTGGGCCCATTCGGTAATACATCATCATACTGAGCTCAATGTGACTAAGGAGTTAGCCACGGGGTGATGTGCTACGAAACGAGTAAAGAGACTTGCCAACAACGAGATTGAACAAGGTATAGGGATACTGACGATCGGATCTCGGGAAAGTGTCATACCAATAGACACAGGGAATTGCATACGGGATTGATTGAATCCCCGACATCGTGGTTCATCCGATGAGATCATCGTGGAACATGTGGGAACCAACATGGATATCCAGACCCCGTTGTTGTTTATTGACCGGAGAGGTGTATCTGTCATGTCTGCATGGTTCGCGAACCCGTAGGGTCTACAGACTTAAGGTTCGATGACGCTAGAGTTGTTATGGGAATAGTATGCGTGGTTACCGAAGGATGCTAGGAGTCCCAGATGAGATCCTGGATGTCACTAGGAGTTCCGGAATGGTCCGGAGGTAAAGATTCATATATAGGAAGTGGAGTTTCGATCACTGGAAGAGTTTTGGAGATCGCCGGTAATGTACCGGGACCACCGGAAGGGTTCCCGGGGTCCACCGGGAAGGGCCACCATCCCCAAAAGGCTACATGGGCCAAGGGTGGAAGGGAACCAGCCCCTAGATGGGAAGGTGTGCCTCCCATCTCAGCCCAAGGTGCACAAGAGGGGAAGGGTGGGCTAACCCTAGGCGTGGGGCTGCCTTGGGCGCCAAGCCCACCCTAGCGCGTCGCCCTCCTCCTGGCCGCCACCCCTTGCCCATCTAGGGCTGCCGCACCACATAGGGTGGAAACCCAAGGGGTGCACACCCTCCTCCCTCTCCTCCTGTATAAACCCAAGGGTTTGGGGCTCTTGGACACACAAGTTTCACCTCTCCATGGTGCAGCCCTACCCCTCCTCCTCCTCGTCCTCCGTAGCGCTTAGTGAAGCCCTGCTGGAGTACCACACAGCTCCACCGTCACCATGCCGTCGTGCTGCCGGAGCTCTCCCTCAACCTCTCCTCTCTCCTTGGTGGATCAAGGCGTAGGAGACGTCACCGTGCTGCACGTGTGTTGAACGCGGAGGCGCCATTGTTCGGTGCTTAGATCGGAATCCACCGCAATCTGAATCGCTACGAGTACGACTCCATCAACCGCATTCTAGTAACGCTCCCGCTTAGCGATCTTCAAAGGTATGAAGATGCTCTACCCCTTTGCTTGTTGCTCGTTTCTCCTAGATAGATCCTTGTGAAACGTAGATTTTTTTTGAAATTACTACGTTCCCCAACAGTGGCATCCGAGCGAGGTTCTATGCATAGATTCTATGCACGAGTAGAACACAAAAGTTGTGGGCGATGATTTTGTCAATTGCTTGCCGTTACTAGTATTATCTTGATTCGGCGGTATCATGGGATGAAGCGGCCCGAACCGACTTTACACGTACTCTTACGTGAGAGTGGTTCCATCGACCGACATGCAGTTGTTGCATAAGGTGGCTAGCGGGTGTCTGTCTCTCCCACTTTACTCGGATCGGATTCGATGAAGAGGGTCCTTCTGAAGGGTAAATAGCATTGGCATATCAATGTTTTTGCTATCACGTAGGTAAGAAGCGTTCTTGCTAGAAACCCTAACCAGCCATGTAGAACTTGCAACAACAATTAAAGGACGTTTAACTTGTTTTTGCAGGGTATGCTAGAAACCCTAACTAGTATTCCTTGTCTCCCTTGACCAGCCGAAGCTCCCACGGGACCCCAACGGCTAGCCTCACTCCCAGCCAGTGCCAGGACATGCTAGACACGTCTAAAGTGCCTCAGAGCGCACCAGCATGCCGTGTTATGCCAAAACTGCGCTCTGGGCGCGCTACAGGAAGCCACCAAGGTGGGGGCGACGCCCTCGCCCAGTTCCAGCCTCCCCCGAGGTGTCCAACCTCTTCCCCGACAACCCCTCTGCATCGAGCGACCATCAGGGCCCCTTCTCTCCCGCGCTAGAGCCCGTGCGACGCGTGCCCGCGCGCACCAGAACCGGCCAAGGTTGTGCGGCCACAGATGCTCGACTCCTCTCTCTCCCCCTGTGTTGCAGATGGTTCTGGCTGTCCAAATCCACGTCCTGAGACCGTGGTTTCGACCCCAGCCCCTCTCTGCACCCCCATGCATGCCACATGAGTCACCGGCGTTCCCGAATCGACTCACCATCGTGGGCCTATAAATAGCCCCCCCTCGCTCCTGCACCCCTCAGACAGCTTCGCCACGACCACTAGCACCTCCCTAGCCACCCCAGCAAGCCAGCAAAGCCCCGGTGCTCGAGAACGACCGAGGCTCCTCCGCCTCGGAGCTCCGGTGGATCTCCGGCTACACGATGGCTCATGCGACCCTCGACCCACCAAACTGATCGCCTCGACCTCAGGAAGCTTTCCCCTAACTTTCTTGAGCATTTACGTGCCCCTAGCTACCTTCTCTACCACCTCTCGATACTCCTCCGCCACGGCCTCCTCGTCGCTGGTGAACCCGTGCCTCTCCGTCGTTGTTCCGACCACCAGCACGTTGCGGCGACAAGCCGAACCCATTTCTGTCCTCGTTGGGGCTTGAGAACGTCGGGAGCCTCGCCGGCGTGCTCATCCTCCTCTCTGGCCAGAGGTAGGAGACGACCCCAACAGGTGTGCCCCACCTGTCGGTGGCCCAGCTCTCTCCCCCTCGCTGACCGTAGCCGCTGATCGCAGGGCCCCGCTCGCCAGGTTCAAACCTAACGGCGCGCGCGCCTGGGCAAGCTGTCGGCTCGCCTTGGGCCGGCCCAGTTCTAGGCCGAGCCAGGCCAGGGACTTAGCCCATTTTTCTTTTGTTTTTAAAATCTGATTTCAAAGATTTTTATAAAAATATTTAACCAGTGTAAAAATATAATTTTTCCACTGATATTCTTCTAAAAATATGTAGTATTTAATAAGACCTTGGGATGAATTTTTCAGCAACTATTCTGTTTTACAATAATAAAAAGGACTAAATTGGAATAGTTTTGCTTCTGTTTGGTTGATTTTAAAAATGTTCCTTCATTGGAATCAGAGGCAAATATTTTTCAAAATAGCTACTTAGATTTATCAGTAATAAAGAACATTTTTAAAATGACTTTGTGATCTGTTTTTGAGTGAGCTATTTCTTATTTATTCTTTTGACAATGATAGAAAATCCGTGTGACAAGGGAATCGGAGTGGAAGACCTCGAAGACCCCGGATACCTAGCTGACCAAGGTAAGCAGCCCTTTGACCATGACTGAGCATATCTTATATTGCATGTTAAGATAGCAAGTATTTCCGTTGCAAATGATCATAAGTGCCGGTAAATCACTAAGGTGATGTTACCGATGGCTCCTCCGGAGAACATACATTGAGCATGATCCTACCCCCTTTTGAGGATCATGCTAGTATCATGTTGACAAGTAAAGTTGGAGTAACAGTAGCATGAGCATGGTATTCGTATAAATCAAAGGTTTATGAAAACCACGTCGGGTGCCACTAATGCCCGAGGGTGATGATGAGTTAGGTGGCCACTTTTTGTGAAGTGGTGCACCAGGTATTTTGAGTGAGTATGGTTTCGGAAATGGGATTAGATTTATGATGTGTCGACCGTCCCAACCTTACATGTACGACCACATTACCCCTTTATGGGACGGGGCTATGTTGATTACTCTGGTCGGTGCTAGCAAAGAGCCACATTACTAGTGGCGGGAGTGATGTGTGGTCACTCTCGCGATGGGGTCATGCCAGGTAGGACGACTATGCCATTTTTATGAGTTCCAGGCACACCGTTGGTCCCCGCATGGTTGATACTGTCCACAGTCGGTGCTCATAAGACGTACAACATGTGGGCTGGGTACCAATCGAGTGGACCTCTTTGTCTAGTATCGTCAGGGGAAAGGCATTGATCGGGTACTTACCTTGGGTATGTTGTATACCGCGAGTCGTGGATGACACAGAAGTTTTCCGGATCTCGTGCGTCCAGCGTACTACCTCTGCAAAGTGTAAAACTATTCGAATAGCCATGTCCACGGTCAAGGACAGTTGGGTAATCCTGTTTAAACTATGTCCAGTCGTTTCCGCATAAACCAAGTGTGTGTGAGTTGTGATGAAAAGGAGTTATTATGAAAGCAACGATATGACCAAGTTCTGTGACTTGGCATATAGGGTGAACCCGGATGGTTCAACCCTCAACAGATATATGGATATTTGTAACATGTTCTTCAAAAGTAATTCATTAACTTGATGCATATTCATGATCATTCCACCAAGATGAATTCCACCCAAGACGCATGTTATTGTTATTCTTCACTTTCATTGTTCATATCATGGGTTGTTTGCGCGTCCATTCAAAATTACCCATTCGCTTGCCACTAGTTATATTATTGACCAGACATGGAAGGACCAGAGTTTGGAGATGAGTACATCTTCGGAGACGCCCCTGTGAACTAGGACGCTTCCGAGTCAGAATGCCTGTCGGTGTAGGCTTGATGGCATAGGCACCCGCTTAGCCCCTGTGATTTCCGATATTAGTTGTATCAGTATGATTTGGCCTTAGGCCCAACCTTGTGAACTTTACCATTCGGTCATGTGATGTAATAATTCGGTACTTGGATGTATGACTCTTTTATTCGGTATCTGTGTGTTCGGTGAGCATTGATCCCTGGGATCATTAAGCACGTTCATTCGGCGATCTCGACTCGTAAGTCGGGGTCCCCACAGAGCTGGTATGAGAGCTATCCTCACTATAGGAAGCCTTAGGTAGCATGGACGATAGCCGAGACGACTAGTGCACTTAGACCTTAACGTGAGATTCTGCACCCACTAAAAACTTTCTAACCCTCTCCTCTACACCTTGTAGATGGCCGCCGTACCTGAGATGCTTCTGGAGATGGGATTTCCTCTACTTTTGAGTGATAGCTTCGAGAAGTGCAAGTACGCCGCACGCCCATCTTCCTCTACCACGAGCACTGGGTCAACACCGACCAAAGAATATCACATGGACGTGATAGTGAAGGCTAATGACTCCCCGACTAGCTGGTTCTTCGAAGGACCACAGATGGAGGATTTGATGTTGGCAGTGGAGACAACATCACGAGAAGCACTCGTGCGACTCCGCGACATCCTTCCCGAGATGGCTGACGAGCCAGCTACTCTTCACCTACCCTTTGTTAAGGATGGGATAGATGGGAGTTGGACATTCAACCCATCTTCCGAGGATGGGATGCCACTGAGGTTCCAGACCTACTTCAGTCTCTTCTCCGACACTTTGATGCACCTTTTGATCAAAGAGTCAACAAAGATTCGCCAAGAGCTGCACCAAGTCAAGGATCTACTTCGCATGGAGAAGATGAAGAACCGCAAGGTGAAGAAGGAAGGAGCACCCAAAGGAACACCTGGCATCGCTTTCCGAGGAGGAATACCACCACTTCAGGCCACTCCTCTTCAGAGTCGTCGCCTGACCGCGGAAGAGTACACCGAACTCTTCGCTACCTCGCCAACCAAGAGACGCCGCGATGGACCGCTTCCTTCCCCTACTTCGTCCAAGAAGGGAAGCACTGATGAAGATGAAGATGAAGATGAAGACGAAGATCCCGCAAAACCCGCCTATGAGACCGCGCAGTCTGCCGCTTAGTATTATCAACGTAGGCAAGTAGGAGTTACTTCCCGAGCGTAGGAGTTCATGTATCGGTTCAGTGAATCATGAGTGTTGTGTAAGCATGTTGGATGCAAGTCGCATTCTGCCTTAGGTAGCTTGTGAGTGACTACATCGCTTGTTTTTATCTAATGCATTAGCTCTTTCAAAAACCTTTTGGCTTAAAAATTTCACACCATCACAGCACCAGACCCCCTCTTTACTAGAGCATCATCCCTCATGATTTCGGCCGGTTTGGCAAATTGACTTGTCTACTCCCCTGACAGGATGGTGAATGCTACTCGCAACAGCACCTTCAGCAACCCCGGCTCTGCCTCTTCAGGTCAGCAGCAGGGAACCGGAGGGGAAGCTCAAGCTGGAGATCACCACGAGAAGCAAGACGATGTTCCATCGCCATCGCCTCCTCCCGAAAGCTTGACTATGGCTCAGTTCCTTCAAGCTCTTCAAGAGGAACGTCAAGCCAACAATGCCACTATTCGACAGCTGGCTCAAACCTTGGTGAACAACCCGCCGTAGAACGGGAATGGCAATGGTCCCTCTACTCTCTCTGAGTTCATGCGAACTACGCCACCGATATTCACGGAGACGACTGAACCGTTGGATGCTGATGACTAGATCCGTACTATAGAAGACCTCCTCGCGCTGGTCAAATGCACTGATGATCGTGAGAAAGTCCTCTATGCTTCTCACTATCTCGGAGGCACATCCAGAGCTTGGTGGGATGGATTTCAGATCATGCGAGCAGGGCAAGTCATCACTTGGGCTATGTTCAAAGATGGATTCCGCGCTGCTCACATTCCTCCTGGCATGATGACCATTAAGAAGCGGGAATTCCGAGCCTTAAGGCAAGGCAGTGGATCCATCAAGGAGTATTTGCAGAAGTTCAACCTCCTGTCAAGATATGCACCAGAAGACATCAACTCCGATGCCGCCAAAGTGGAACACTTTATGGAAGGACATCAGCAGTCACTCCAGTATCAGCTGGTTGTTTGTGAATGCCGGACATTCGGCGATCTAGTTAATAAGGCCCTTATGTTGGAGGATAAGCATCGTGCTATGGACGACACCCGTAAGCGCAAGCTAATGGGTAGTGGAGGACCGAGTAACCCAAAGCCACACCCATGGCAGTCAGCACCAGCAAAACGCAGCTATCAACAACAGCAGTACAAGACACCAACATTCCGCCAGAACTACCAGCCTCTGCAGCAAGTCAACACTAAGCCAGCAATCAATCCACCGAACAACAGTGGAGTCAAGACCAATCTTCCAGCACAAGTTACCTGTTTTGGATGTGGGCATACAGGGCACTATTACACGCAGTGTCCCAACAAGAAGCCCGACGCACCACGCCCCAATGCACCAAATAAAGGCCAAGGAGCACCAGGCAGGAAGCAAACTCCCTGCAATCAGCAATATCACAACAGGGGGCGGATTAATCATATCTCCGCAGAAGAGGCACAGGAAGACCCAGACTGCATTCTGGGTATGTTCCTCGTCAACTACACCCCAGCAACAGTATTGTTTGATTGTGGTGCTTCGCATTCTTTTGTTACACAAAGATTTGCGGAAAAATGTGGTTTAAAACCTACTCTGCTTCGCGGGCACATGGAAGTTCAAACCCCGGGAGCAGTGTTGAGGACCAACCTAGGATGTAGGGAAGTCGGGATAGTTATCAATGGGACAAGCTTCTCAGCGAATCTCATTGTGCTTAAGTCGCAAGGCCTAGAAGTAATTCTCGGCATGGATTGGTTGGCCAAGCATCAAAGCATCTTGGACTGTGCCAACAGGGCCATTACCATGACACGCGACTAAGGGGTCAAAGTCAAGTATGTCTCTGAGCCAGTACCCGCTCGAGTACCATGGGTCAACAGCATGTCAGAGGTAGAACTCGATCGAGTGCCAATAGTTTGTGAGTACCCGGACGTCTTTCCTGATGAGCTACCAGGAATGCCTCCTGACCGAGACATCGAGTTCATCATTGAGATCATGCCCGGATCAAGGCCTATATATAAGAAGCCTTACAGGATGGGATCCGAAGAGCTAGCAGAGCTGAAGAAGCAGCTGGATGAGCAGCTGAGGAAAGGGTTCATTCGTCCAAGCGCGTCACCTTGGGGATCGCCTGTTCTGTTCGTGTCCAAGAAGGATGGGACTATCAGACTCTGCGTCGATTACCGTTCTCTCAATGAGGTCACAATCAAGAACAAGTATCCACTCCCCAAGATTGAAGACTTGTTTGATCAGCTAAATGGAGCTAAGGTATTTTCCAAGATCGATCTCTGGTCTTGATATTACCAACTGAGGATTCGACCCGAGGACATACCCAAGACTGCGTTCGTGACCCAATACGGTCTGTATGAATGCACTGTCATGTCTTTTGGATTGACTAATGCCCCAGCTTACTTCATGTACCTCATGAACAAGGTCTTCATGGAATACCTGGATAAATTTGTCGTCGTATTCATTGATGACATATTAATCTTTTCCAAGTCCGAAGAAGAGCATGAGCAACACTTGAGGTTAGTATTGGAAAAGCTTCGAGAGCATCAACTTTATGCCAAATTTAGCAAGTGCCAATTCTGGCTGAACAAAGTTGGATTCTTGGGTCATACCATGACAACAAGTGGATTGGCGGTTGATCCCTCCAAGATTACTATGGTAACCAACTGGGAATCCCCAATTGATGTGAAGGAAGTCAGGAGCTTCCTCGGACTCGCGGGATATTACCGCAAGTTTGTAGAAGGATTCTCCCGCATCGCTCAACCTATGATTCAGCTCGTGAATAAAGGCAAGAAGTTCGAATGGACGCCGGAGTGTGAAGCAAGCTTCCAAGAATTGAAGAAGAGATTAACTACCGCCCCAGTATTGGCCACTCCAGATATCAACAAGGAGTTTGTGATATATTGTGATGCCTCCAGAACCAGGCTCGGTGGGGTTCTAACGCAGGACGTCGGAGTGGTGGCGTATCTGTCACGACAATTGCGCCCGCATGAGGAGAATTATGCCACCCATGATCTCGAATTAGCAGCAGTAGTGCATGCCCTAAAGACATGGTGACATTACCTTCCGGGGAAACAATGTGAAATATACATTGACCACAAAAGTCTGAAGTATATCTTCACCCAAAGGGAATTGAATATGAGGCAACAAAGATGGTTGGAGTTAATCGAAGACTACGACCTCATCATTCAATATCACCCCGGTAAGGCCAATGTAGTGGCTGATGCCTTAAGCCGGAAGACCAGCACCTTGAACGTCATGCTCAAGGAAAGACATCATGCCTTGTATAAAGAATTGGAGAACTTTCGATTGGAGCTAGTAGAATCAGGATTCCTAGCTAACCTCGAAGTCAAACCAATGCTGGTTGATGATATCAAGGAGGCCCAGAAGGGTCATAAGAGATTGAAGGCATCAAGAAGAAGATTCAAGAAGGCAAGACCCCCGGATTCTCGGTGGATGAACAAGGAGTAGTGTGGTTTGGGAAACGTTTATGTGTACCCAACAATGCTGAACTCAAGGATTTGATCCTACAGGAAGCTCATGATACACCCTACTCTATTCACCCCGGTGGTACCAAGATGTATCAAGATCTTCAAGAAAGATTCTGGTGGCATGGCCTGAAGAGGGAAATAGCGTTTTATGTTGCCAAGTGCGACGTGTGCCAGCGAGTCAAGGCTGAGCATCAGCGACCTGCTCGATTGCTAAAACCTCTCCAGGTGCCAGAATGGAAGTGGGACAAGATAGGCATGGACTTTGTTACCGGCTTACCAAGGTCAAGCAGATGCCATGAGTCTATATGGGTCATTGTCGACCATCTGACCCAGGTGGCCCATTTCTTTCCAGTCAACACCACTTATGATGGGGACAAGTTGGCTAGTCTCTATATTGAGCGTATTGTGAGCCTTCACGGAGTTCCCAAGGAGATTGTATCTGACCGAGGCACACAGTTCACCTCAAGATTTTGGAAGAAGTTCCAAGGATCCCTCGGAACAAAGCTCACTTTCAGCACCGCTTTCCATCCACAAATGGGCGGACAAACGAAAAGAGTGAATCAGATACTCGAAGATATGCTCCGCGCTTGCGTCTTGGCACATGGCGCCAAATGGGAAGACTGTATGCCGTTCGCTGAGTTCTCATACAACAACAACTACCAGTCCAGTCTCCAAATGGCCCCATTTGAAGTGCTGAACGGAAGAAAGTGCCACACCCTGCTCAACTGGTCCGAAACCGGTGAAGGGCTGATTTTCGGGCCGGAAGTTTTGCACAAGGCAGAAGAGAAGGTGCAACTTGTACGGAAAAATCTAAAGGCAGCCAAGTCGCGACAAAAGAGCTATAAGGATTCTCGCCGCAGGGATGTGGAGTTCATTCCCGGAGACCAGGTGTACCTCCGTGTCACCCCTCTTAAATGAACCAAGCATTTCCATGTTAAAGGGAAACTCGCTCCAAGGTTCATTGGACCTTTTAAGATCACGACAAGGCATGGAGAAGTTGCTTATCAGTTGGAGCTACCTCCGGAACTTTCGGGTGTGCACAACGTATTCCACGTGTCACAACTCCGAAAGTGTCTTCAAGCGCCAAACCATTCTCATCTTTACAAGGACATTGACCATCAGGCTATCGACCTTCAGCCGGATCTCACCTACCGCGAGAAGCCAATCTGCATTCTGTATGAAGTTGAGCGTTGCACCAGAAGCCGCACCATCAAGTATTTCAAGGTTCAGTGGAGCAACCACACCGAAGCCGCAACAACATGGGAGCGTGAAGACTATCTCGGATCTGTTCCCGGACCTTTTTAGCACCTAGCTTAGGAATCTCGGGGACGAGATTCTTGTAAGGGGGATAGGTCTGTCACACCCTGTTTTTACTACCACTTCTGTGTAATGCAAAAATCTGAGCTTGTTAATTTTTTTTCAAAACTAATGATGTGAGTGCCATGATTGTCATTGTATGCTTGTGTGTTTGATCATGTGATGATAAAAACCCCATTTCACAATATTGATTTATTTCCAAAAACCTTTACTTGTTTCTGATCAAGGTAAAACCCTACTTTGAGTTGCACTACATGCCCTTGATGGCAAGAAGTGTTTCTACCCAAAGTTGGTGATCTGATTTTAACTTCATTTTAGTGCTTCAAAACCACAAAATAATTATTTTTAGAATTATTTTCCTAATTAAATTACATGTCCATTTCTGAGGCCAGAATTCGTATTCCTACTTGGAAAAATACTTTTCCGCCTTAGAAAACTCTGATTAAATTTGGAGATGATCAGAAGGACATATATTTCCATACATAAGATTTTAATCCCCTGTTTATATTATATTTATTTGAGTAAAACCCTGAAAACCTTTTCTGTCTGTTTTGACCTTTTGAAATATTTCCAAAGGAAATATTCTCAATAAAATCCTAGAAAATTCCAGTGGTATCCCTAAGCCATATTTGGTGTCCACATAAAGTTTCACCTTGATCTAAGGTGATTAAGGACCCCAAATAACCCTAAAACCCCTTCTATCCAGATTGGAGTTAGAGCAACTCTACATAGCAAAGTTTGTCCTATGATGCTGAAACTTTGTAGGAGTGCCTAATACCTCAAATGAGGGTTCCACACCAAAAAATGGGATTTGTGTGACTTAGTTTTCCCACACTCTCTTTGGAAGGGACAGATCTGGTCAAATGCTGGTGTTTTCAAGTTTACAAAGCTAAACTTGTCCAATGGAGCTCAAACTTGGTGAAACCCCATGTTTTAGCACCAAACCCAAACCTGTTAAGTTGCAGCACCACTGGTGGGGTGCAACTGCCCCAAACCAGTGTCGAACACCTTTTGACAGATGGGTAAAAGCCCCTTTAACCCATAGCTAAACCCAAACCCTTTGCTCCAAACTCTCAGATTAGGTGGCCAGTATCAATGCCCAACCCCACTCAATTGGCCCCTCACTGGTTCAAAGTGGAAATGACAAAAACCCAAATCTAAGCTTTAGTTCAAAGCTGACAGCACCGGTATTCCTTGCCTCCCTTGACCAGCCGAAGCTCCCACGCCCCCCAACGGCTAGCTTCACTCCTAGCTAGTGCCAGGACATGCTAGACACATCCAAAGTGCCTCAGGGTGCACCAGCATGCCGTGGCATGCCAAAACTGCGCTCTGGGCGCGCTACAGGAAGCCACCAAGGTGGGGGCGACGCCCTTGGCCAGTTCCAGCCTCCCCCAAGGTGTCCAACCTTTTCCCCGACAACCCCTCTGCATCGAGCGACCATCATGGCCCCTCCTGTCCCGCGCTAGAGCTCGTGCGACGAGTGCCCGCGTGCACCAGAACCGGCCAAGGTTGCGCGGCCACTGATGCTCGACACCTCTCTCTCCCCCTCTGTTGCAGATGGTTCTGGCAGTCCAAAACCACGACCCCAGACCGTGGTTTTGACCCCAGTCCATAACCAGTCAAGTGCACTCAACTCACTAGCAAATGGTTCAACATAATTGGATCTCTTAAATAGATTAGCAAGTGGATGAGGATCCATATCAATAAATTTTCAGCAAGCGAAGATGCAAGCATATTGAAGGCACATAGCCCACAAGCAAAGGAAAGGCAAACGAAAAAGGCAAATATTTTGTAAATTTTTGTTTTTCAAAAGTGGGGGAGAGGAAAACGAGAGGCAAAAAAGTAAATGCAAGAGATGAGTTTGTGATGGTTACTTGGATAAGCTTCACTTGATGCTCCCCGACAATGGCGCCAGAAATTGGCACGTTGACGGGAGACTACTCTTGACTTGATCCTCCCCGGCAACGGCGCCAGAAATCCTTATTGCTACCTCTTGAGCTTGCGTTGGTTTTTCCCTTGAAGAGGAAAGGGTGATGCAACACAGTAGCAGTAAGTATTTCCCTCAATTTGAGAACCAAGGTATCAATCCAGTAGGAGAATCAAGCCAAGTGTCCAGAGTACCTGGGCAAACACAAACGAGCTTGCACCCAACGCTATAAAAGGGTTGTCAATCCCTTCAAGATTGATTGCAAAGTGAGATCTGAAGGCGGAAAGTGCAACGAAGTAAAAGTGTAAGGCTGAAAATATGATGTGAAGTAGACCCGGGGGCCATAGTGTTCACTAGAGGCTTCTCTCAAGATAGCAAATATTACGGTGGGTGGACAAATTACTGTCGAGCAATTGATAGAACCGCACAAAGTCATGACGATATCTAAGGCAATGATCATACATATAGGCATCATGTCCGAGACAAGTAGACCGATACTGTCTGCATCTACTACTATTACTCCACACATCGACCGTTATCCAGCATGCATCTAGTGTATTGAGTTCATGATGAAGAGAGTAACACCTTAAGCAAGATGACATGATGTAGAGGGATAAACTCAAACAAATGATGTAAACCCCATCCTTTTACCCTTGATGGCATGAACACGATACGTGCCTCGCTACCCCTTCTATCACTGGGTGAGGTCACCGCACGGTATGAACCCAAAACCAAGCACTTCTCCCATTGCAAGAATCATAGATCAAGTTGGCCAAACAAAACCCACAACTCGAAGAGAATTACAAGGATATGAAATCATGCACATAAGAGATCAGAAGAAACTCAAATAATATTCATAGATAATCTGATCATAAATCCAGAATTCATCGGATCTCGACAAACACACCGTAAAAGAAGATTACATCGGATAGATATCCATGAAGATCATGGAGAACTCTGTATTGAAGATCAAAGAGAGAGAAGAAGCCATCTAGCTACTAGCTATGGACCCGAAGGTCTACGGTGAACTACTCACGCATCATCGGAGAGGCAATGATGTTGATGAATAAGTCCTCCGTATCCGAATTCCCCCTCCGTCAGGGCACCAAAACGTGCCCAAGATGGGATCTTGCAAAGACAGAAGCTTGCGGTGGCGGAAAAGTATTTTCGTGGATCTCTCCTGTGGTTTTGGATTTTTCGGGGATTTATAGGCGGAAGAAGTAGGGCAGACGAGCCACATGGGGCCCACAAGCCTGCTAGGCGCGCCCCCTGGCCACACCTAGGCGGCTTGTGGCCTCCCCTGGTGGCATGTGCCTTGGTTTTCACGCCCCCTGCATATCTTTTGTTCCGGAAAAAATCTTTTCAGAAGTTTTATTCCGTTTGGACTCCGTTTAATATTCTCCTTTGAAAAGGGTCAAAAACACGGAAAAAACAAAAACTGGCACTTGGCACTGAGTTAATAAGTTAGTTCCAAAAAAGATATAAAAGGCATACAAAACATCCGAAGTTTGACAAGATAATAGCATGGAACCATAAAAAATTATAGATATGTTGGAGACGTATCAAGCATCCCCAAGCTTAACTCCTGCTCGTCCTCGAGTTGGGAAGTGATAAAGACTGAATTTTTGATGTGGAATACTACCTAGCATATTTGTCCTTTGTAACTTCTTTCATGTGACATGAATGTTCAGATCTGTAAGATTCAAAACAATAGTTTGCTATTGACATGA
Organism: Hordeum vulgare subsp. vulgare; assembly: GCF_904849725.1. Classification (NCBI taxonomy): domain Eukaryota; kingdom Viridiplantae; phylum Streptophyta; class Magnoliopsida; order Poales; family Poaceae; genus Hordeum; species Hordeum vulgare. The sequence continues at coordinate 260,149,568 of NC_058519.1, read as the reverse complement.
AAACAATGATACTTCAAGCACACTAGCAAGGTAATCATGAACTTTTGAAATAACAAGGCCAAAGAAAGTTATCCCTACAAAATCATATAGTCTGGCTATGCTCCATCATCCCCACACAACTAATTTAAATCATGCACAACCCCGGTATTGGCCAAGTAATTGTTTTTGCACTCTTACTTCCTCAAACATTTTCAACTCTCACGCAATACATGAGCGTGAGCCATGGATATAGCACTATAGGTGGAATAGAGTGTGGTGGAGGTTGTGAGACAAAAAGGAGGAGATGGTCACATTGAGTCGGCGTATCAAAGGACTATGGAGATGCCCATTAATAGATATCAATGTGAAAGAGTAGGGATTACCATGCAATGGATGCACTTAGAGCTATAAGTATGTGAAAGCTCAAAAGGAGAACTAGTGGGTGTGCATCCAACTTGCTTGCTCACGAAGACCTAGGGCAATTTTGAGGAAGCCCATCATTGGAATATACAAGCCAAGTTATATAATGAAGATTCCCACTAGCATATGGTGGTGACCAAACAAGAGACTCTCAATCGTGAAGAACATGGTGCTATTATGAAGCACAAGTGTGGAAAAGATAGTAGCATTGTCCCTTCTCTCTTTTTCTCTCTCTTTTTTTGTTTGGGCTCTTTGGCCTCTTTCCATATTTTTTTTGTGTGGGCAACTTTGGCCTTTTTTTTATTTCCTCACATGGGACAATGATCTAATAATGATGATCATCACACTTTAATTTACTCAAAGCTCAATGCTAGAACAATGATGACTCTATAGGAAATGCTTCCGGCAGTGTACCGGGATGTGCAACGATCTAGCTTGGCGTATGACGTTGAAACATCTCGCTAGCTATCTTATGATCATGCAATGGCAATATGAGAGTGACGGCACAAGTCATGAGATGGAACGGTGGGAGTTGCATGGCAATATATCTCGGAATGGCTATGAAAATGCCATAGTAGGTAGGTATGGTGGCTGTTTTGAGGAAGGTATATGGTGGTTTTGTGCACCGGCGAAAGTTGCGCGGCACTAGAGAGGCTAGAAATGGTGGAACGTGAAAGTGCATCTGTACCATGGACTCACATTAGTCATGAAGAACTCACATACTTATTGCGAAAGTTTTTATTAGTAATAGAAACAAAGTGCTAAACGCATACTCCTAGGGGAAGGGTTGGTAGGTGTTAACCATCGTGCGATCCCGACCGCAACACAAAGGATGACAATCAATAGATCAATTATGCTCCGACTTCCTAACATAGCGGTTCACCATACGTGCATGTTACGGGAATCACTAACTTCAACACAAGTATTTATAGATTCACAACACCCTACTAACATAACTCTTAATATCACGAAATCCATGTCTCAAAACTAATTAAGAGGAATCAAACTTCTCTTTCTAATCAATGCACAAGAAGATGGAAGTTTTATTGTATCCTCTTTGGGTACCTATCACCTTTGGAACTACTTTCATAGCACAAGCCAACTACCAAGTTACTGAGAGAGATCACTCTCAAAAAGATATAAGTGAAGATCAAGAGTTCTTATTTCTCCAAAATATGACACCGCCTTGCTCTAAAAGATCTAAGTGAAGCACAAATGAGCTAAATTTCCTAACTCAAAAGATATAAGCAAAGCTCAAAGAGTATTCTAGCAAATTCACGATGAGTGCATGTCTCTCTCAAAAGGTGTGCAACAAGGATGATTGTGACACAAAAAAAGACTCCTACGATACAAGATGCTCCAAGCAAAACACATATCATGTGGTGAATAAAAATATAGCTCCAAGTAATGTTACCGATGGATTGAAGATGAAAGAGGGGATGCCTTCCCGGGGCATCCCCAAGCTTAGGCTTTTTGGTGTCCTTGAATTTGGCTTGGGATGCCTTGGGCATCCCCAAGCTTGAGCTCTTTCCACTCTTTATCCCTTTGTCCATGAGAACATCACCCAAAACTTGAAAACTTCACAACACAAAACTTAAACAGAAACTCATGATAACATTAGCACAAGAAAACAAACTACCACCTCTTTATGTACTATAGAAAACTTGATCTCTATTTATATTGGTATTAGATTACTGTATTCTCACTTTTCCATGGCTAGTACCCCCCGATACTCTCCGTAGTTCCATCAAAACAAGCAACTAACACAACAAAAACAAAATATGTCAAAAACAGACCAGTCTGTAGCAATCTGTATACTTCGTATACTTCTGGTATCTCAAAAATTCTGAACAATTACAACAATTTGGGAAAATGGCATATCAACGAGCAGCAAAAATAATCAACTCAAAAGCTCTTTCTGGATAAAAATGAAAAATAATGTCGTGAGCAAAAAGTTTCTGTCTTTTCCAGCAGGATCAAACAACCATCACCAAACTAGTCATAAAGGTTTTACTTGGCTCAAACACAAAAAGAAACACAAAAGACACAATCATAACAGAATTATTATGGTGTGGACGCAACAAAACAGAAATAAAAAAGCAAAGATAAATTCATTCGGTTGCCTGCCAACAAGCGCTATTGTTTAACGTCTTTAGCTAGGCATTGATAATTCAATGATGCTCACACAAAAGACAAGAATTGAAGCACAACGAGAGCATCATGAAACATGTGAAAATCACATCTAAGTCTAACATACTTCCTATGCATAGGCATTTTATAGGAAAACAAATTGTCAAGACAACCAATAGTTACCAAATGCAAGGAAGAAGAAAGAGACAATAGCAATCTCAACATAACGAGAGGTAATTTGATAACATGAAAGTTTCTACCACAATATTTTCCTCTCTCATAGAAATTACACGTGGGATCATAATCAAATTCAACAATATAAATATCACACATGATATTCTTTTCATGATGCACATGCATGCAAAGTTGACACTCTTCAAAAATAGCGGGATTATCATCAACTAAAGTCATGACTTCTCCAAACCCACTTTCAATATTATTGCAAATATCATAATCATCATGAGGGTTAAACAAATTTTCAAGATCATAAGAAAAATTATCACCCCAATCACGATCATTGCAACAAGTAGTGGACATAGCAAAACTAGCATCCCCAAGCTTAGGGTCTTGCATATTTTTAGCATGATTTCCACTAATAGAATTCATAGTGAAACCATTGCAATCATGCTTTTCATTCAAGGAGCCCTTGTGAATCACTTCATAAATTTCTTCATCACGATTTTCAGATTCACGCATCTCAAGCAAAACTCCATAGATAAAGTCAAGTGCACTCAACTCACTAGCAAATGGTTCAACATAATTGGATCTCTTAAAGAGATTAGCAAGTGGATGAGGATCCATATCAATAGATTTTCAGCAAGCGAAGATGCAAGCATATTGAAGGCACATAGCCCACAAGCAAAGGAAAGGCAAACGAAAAAGGCAAATATTTTTGTAAATTTTTGTTTTCCAGAAGTGGTGGGGGGGGGGGGAGGAAAACGAGAGGCAAAAAAGTAAGTGCAAGAGCTGAGTTTGCGACAGTTCCTTGGATAAGCTTCACTTGATGCTCCCCGGCAACGGTGCCAAAAATTGGCACGTTGACGGGAGACCATTCTTGACATGATCCTCCCCGACAACGGCGCCAGAAATCCTTCTTGCTACCTCTTGAGCTTGCGTTGGTTTTTCCCTTGAAGAGGAAAGGGTGATGCAGCATAGTAGCAGTAAGTATTTCCCTCAGTTTGAAAACCAAGGTATCAATACAGTAGGAGAATCAAGCCAAGTGTCCAGAGTACGTGCGCAAACACAAACGAGCTTGCACCCAACACTATAAAGGGGTTGTCAATCCCTTCAAGATTGATTGCAAAGTGAGACCTGAAGGCGGAAAGTGCAACGAAGTAAAAGTGTAAGGCTGAAAATATGATGTGAAGTAGACCCGAGGGCCATAGTGTTCACTAGAGGCTTCTCTCAAGATAGCAAATATTACGGTGGGTGAGAAAATTATTGTCGAGCAACTGATAGAACCGCACAAAGTCATGACGATATCTAAGGCAATGATCATACATATAGGCATCATGTCCGAGGCAAGTAGACCAATACTGTCTGCATCTACTACTATTACTCCACACATCGACCACTATCCAGCATGTATCTAGTGTATTGAGTTCATGACGAACAGAGTAACGCCTTAAGCAAGATGACATGATGTAGAGGGATAAACTCAAATCAATGATGTAAACCCCATCTTTTTACCCTTGATGGCAACAACACGATACGTGCCTCGTTACCCCTTCTTTCACTGGGTGAGGTCACCGCATGGTATGAACCCAAAACCAAGCAATTCTCCCATAAGAAGAATCATAGATCAAGTTGGCCAAACAAAACCCACAACTCGAAGAGAATTACAAGGATATGAAATCATGCACATAAGAGATCAGAAGAAACTCAAATAAGATTCATAGATAATCTGATCATAAATCCACAATTCATCGGATCTCGACAAACACACCACAAAAGAAGATTACATCAGATAGATGTCACGCCCAAGATGTGACCCTATCCTTAATTCGACACGAAGGCCTCGTCAGGGATAGAAGCGCATCTCGTCGTGTCGCAAGAATGGATATCGTTACAAGTACATGTACTGAAAAGAAGAGTGATATTGAATTGGCTTACACTCGCCACAAGCTAAATCAGAGTCACATCAGTACATTACATATTCATCAAGAGTAAGAGCAGGGTCTGACTACGGACGAAAACAAAAGACAAAAGAAGAACGACGTCCATCCTTGCTATCCCAGGCTGCCGGCCTAGAACCCATCCTAGATCGATGAAGAAGAAGAAGAAGAGCAACTCCAAATGAACAATCAATGCGCTCGCATCAAGTAACCTTTACCTGTACCTGCAACTGGTGTTGTAGTAATCTGTGAGCCACAGGGGACTCAGCAATCTCATTTCCAAAGGTATCAAGACAAGCAAAGCTTAATGGGTGAGGTATGGTTAAGTGGTGAGGTTGCAGCAACGGCTAAGCATATATTTGGTGGCTAACTTACGAGTACAAGAAATAAGAGGGGGAAGATCTACGTATAACGGACGTGAACTAATGATGATCAAATGAATGATCCTGAACACCTACCTACGTCAGACATAACCCCACCGAGTCCTCGATCGGAGAAGGAACTCACGAAAGAGACAGTCACGGTTACGTGCACAGTTGGCAAGTTTTAATTAATTAACATCAAGTTATCTAGAACCAGTGTTAAACAAAGTTTCCACGTTGCCACATAACCGCGGGCACGGCTTTCCGAAAGATTTAACCCTGCAGGGGTACTCCAACTAGTCCATCACAAATTACCACAAGCCGCATAGAAATCCTCAATCACGAAGCTCGCGATCTCGTCGGACTCCCTAGTGGAAGACCTCAACTCTGAGATTACCCAAAGCATCACCGGAATCCCGATGCACAAGATATCTCGTCAAAGGTAAAACTAATCCAGCAAGGCCGCCCGACGTGTCGACGTACCCGATAGGAGCCGCGTATCTCGTTCTCAGGACACGAGAGATGGAACTAGCTACGAGTGCAAAACCTCGAGTTTCCTCGCGGTGGCCCCGCAGGCAGACCATTTGGGACCAACACCATCAGCACTGGCCCCCCTGTTTATGTAAAATTACTCCTCGGGTAGCGCTAACTCCCTATGCATTTCAGAATTATCAAATTATTATGTTGGGCAAATGTAGAACCAAAGTTGGGCCTTGCCAGACCAGCTTTAATCTAAAATGAATTATCAAGGGGGTCCCCATAACAACCCCGATCGTGTTAGGAGCGCTCAATTATGGAACATAACACCGGTAGCCGAAACTAAGGGGGGCAAAGGTGGAACAAAACACCAGGCTAGAAAGGCCGAGCCTTCCACCTTTTACCAAGTATATAGGTGCATTAAATTAAATAGCATTTAATATGGTGATATGACAAGGAACCCATGTTTTCACATGGAAGCATCTGCACCTACAACTAGCAACGCTAACACAGGGTTAAGCAAGCGGTAACATAGCCAAAACAGTGGTTTGCTAGGTCGAACAGGTTGAAGGTTTTCATGGCATTGTTGAGAGGCTAGTATTTAACATGTGGTAGGCAACGAGACATAATCGATAGCATCGAAATAACTAGCATGGCAATGATAGTAATGGTATCTGGGGAAAGGGTCATCTTGCCTGAGATCCCGCTTGGAAGAAGAATGTCTCCGTGAAGCTGACGAGCCGATGTAGTCGAACGGGTCCTCACAATCCGGCACGCTTGCGGAACTCTATCGAGACGGAGGAAACCGGAAACACAAATCATCACACGGAATTCACCACACGATGCACAACACAAATGATGCATGAGCAGCTGAATACATGTAAGACACGGCAAGACAATTCACACAAACAAACACTACACATTAAGTGAAGTTCAATATGCAACGAGTTGCATATTGACGAAACTCCACGTTAATTTATTTAGTTATATCCCGATTAAATACACGGCAACATTAAATGTGACTAAACATGGCAAGAGGTGAAGCGTAATTAATCTACCTATCTAGGCATTTTAAATGAGGTCGGAAATGATATATAGCACCTCCGAGACGACCTCACATGTTAATTTACAATTCTGTCCAGATCTGAACTAATGCATTTAATTAGTTGTTAAACAGCAAAACAAATAGGTTCACGTGATTCTACGCGTCAAGGCAAGCAATCTACACATAGAGATCATCTCCAACGGAGCTACGGTTCAAAAGATACAAGCACCGCAAGATATGATGGCATGAATGCAATATGTGTGCAACGGCGGCTACGAGCACTTCAACACATGCAACCAGCAAGAGAAAATGAAACTACACGAGATTCTAAGCAAGTTTCATGTAGGACACGATCAAAACGGAGCTACGGTTTGAAAACTACGAGCAAAACAAGAAATCACTACAATCTGCCAAAATCAGCCACATAGCATTTTCTACGCCCCACAACTTCGGCTACACAACTCCGATATGCTCAAGCAAGGCATGGCACGGAAGAGGGCAAGAAGCACTACTACAAACAACTAAAAACAACTAGCATGGCAGCAAGGAGCACTAGGAAAAGAAGACACAAAAATGGCATCTCACACACTATTTCAGACTTAGTGAAAATTACACCTCATGAAAGTGCAGTTTTTGATCTGAAGCTATATTGACAGCAGCAAAACCTATAGCTACAGGACTCCAAATGGCATGAAACCTCACAGCATTCTAGAGAAACACAAGGGCTACAACTTACTCCATTGGACTAACCTCAAAAGAGCTACAGATCACAAGATGCAAGCAAGACAAGACAGCAACAAAATATAACAGAATCCAGACTTAGAAATATTTCAGCTCCTCCAAATCAGCACTATTTCTAGCAACTTGAGGGCTATCAAAACACACCTAAACATGCATTTCTATTGCAACCAAAAATACCAGCGGCTAAACAAAACATCCAAGATCAACTCTCTAGTTGACAACTCCGTCAAACGACGCACGGAATAAATCCTACGAATTAATCAAAAGGGCAACATAGTAAAATATCTCCCGAACCAACTTACTCGAAAGTTAAAACTAATTGCACAGAAAAATCCATGGGATTTTTCTACCCCGGAAACATATAAAATATGTGGGGTTTGCAACACAAAATAATGCCACACATTAATGCGAGATAAACACCTATATACGGGAAAATAAACTACCGGCAAATCCCTACACGTAAGAATACAATTGAACGCTCTAAAATACTTGCAAAAATGATTCCTAAAACATGGGCATTTCTAATACGGCATACGAACAATTCAAACTCGCGCGGAAAATAAATACGAGCACTATCCTATCTAGACAACACGTTAAACTAGGCGGTTGGCGCGTAAAACTACGTCAATTAAATATGCAAGTTGTGAAAACAGATTCTAAGCGAAATTCTACGCCAAAACCATATATAATACGCGTCGTTCCGACTTACGGTTTAAAAACTACGGACGTTCTAAGATATGCCTATTTTCTGGAAAAGAATTAAATCACAGGAATTATAAAAACCCTACACGGGCCGAAAGTGGCAGGCGCTTCAAAACAAAACAGCGCACACGCAAGGGATAGCTCACCTCGGGCCACAGGCCGACGGTTGGGGGCGGAGGCCTCTTGGGCCGGCTGCGGGGCGCCCTGGACTTGGCCGGCTCGGGGCCCAGCCGAGGCGGTTGGCGGCCTGCTCGGGGCGCTGGAGCAGGCCCACGGGCTGTGGGAGGCCGAATCGGGACGTCGTCCTCCCGTGCTCACCAGGAGCTCGCAGCCATGGCGTCGGCAGCGCACTGCCGACAAGGGACGGGGGTGAGGAGGCCCGGCGAGGTCCGACGAGGTCGGGAACGGGCGGATCCAAGGGCACGGAGGCCGGATCCAGCGAGTGCTCGACCGGCGGCGGCGGCGGCGGGTGCTCACACCACAGAGAGCCGGCGTGGGGAGGCGCGGCCCATGGGGCGACGACGAGGAGCTGCAGGCGGAGGCGGGGCCGACGAAGGCAAGCGGCGGCGCGCACGCTCCACATCGGGGCCGGAGGCGGCAGGAGCAGGGGCTCCCCCTCAGATGCGGGCGTGCTGCGGGCGGCGGCGGCCGGATGGGCCCAGAGGGCCCCGCGCGGGCTGGAGCGGGCCGGCGGCACTGGCGGGGAGAGAGACTGCAGATAGGGTTAGGTGAGGGCACGATTTTCGAGGCAGAGGGGGAGTGGCTCTCTAATTAATGGCATGGGGGCTATATATAGACAAACGGGGGGGGGGGGGGGGGCTCGGTTAACCGAAATTTCGTTCCGGATCCAACCGCGGGGTCGGATTCGAACGATTCCGCACGCGGGAACGGGTACGCGGCCGTGTAGAGGGGGTATCCGGAGACGAGAGGGAGAACGGTGGCGCGGCACGAATTTTTAAAACACCGACAGACGTCCGACGGTAGACCGAATACGGTACCGCTACGGTCGACCGTTCGGGTACCAGACGGTCTCCGATTGCGACGAAATTCGGCAGGCGGCCTAGCTATACCTAATCACGACCGCATGCCAAGTTTATCTCGACCAGAGAAAGTTTTCAACACACTTTAAAAACAGGGTTTCGACGATGCCGCGGGCGCGTGGGTGTGCGGTCGGACTCAGAACGGACAACGACGAGAACCGGCAACTACTAACGGATGCAAGTTTTGAAAACTGGCGGCAACGGAGATGCCGATGCAATGCTGATGATGCGCATGATGCGATGATTACACGACAAATAAAAATAACCACTCGACGAGAACGAAAAGAAAAGGCGAATCTTCTGGAACGTCGGCATCGGGCTGTCACAATAGATCTCCATGAAGATCATGGAGAACTTTGTATTGAAGATCCAAGAGAGAGAAGAAGCCATCTAGCTACTAGTTATGGACCCGAAGGTCTATGATGAACTACTCACACATCATCGGAGAGGCAATGGTGTTGATGAAGAAGCCCTCCGTATCCGAATCCCCCCTCCGGCAGGGCACCAGAACGTGCCCCAGATGGGATCTTGCGGAGACAGAAGCTTGCGGCGGCGGAAAAGTATTTTCATGGATCTCTCCCGTGGTTTTGGATTTTTCGGGGATTTATAGGCGGAAGAAGTAGGGCAGACGAGCTATAGGGGGCCCACAAGCCTGCTAGGCGCGCCCCCTGGCCGCGCCTAGGGGGCTTGTGGCCTCCCTTGGTGGCCTATGCCTTGGTTATCACGGCCCCTGCGTATCTTCTGTTCCGGAAAAAATCTTTTCAGAAGTTTTATTCCGTTTGGACTCCGTTTAATAAGTTAGTTCCAAAAAAGATATAAAAGGCATACAAAACATCCCAAGTTTGACAAGATAATAGCATGGAACAATCAATATATATATATATATATATATATATATATATATATATATATATATATATATATATATATATATGTTGGAGACGTATCAATTACCACAAGCCACATAGAAATCCCCGATCACGAAGCTCGCGATCTCGTCGGACTCCTGGGTGGAAAACCTCAACTCTGAGATTACCCAAAGCATCACCAGAATCCCGATGCACAAGATATTCATCAAAGGTAAAACTAATCTAGCAAGGCCACCCGACGTGTCGACGATCCCGATAGGAGCCGCGTATCTCGTTCTCAGGACACGACGGATAAGCGAAGCGTACGGTGGCCTAATAGACACCTCCCTTGTTGCCCCGGGTTGGCTCCGCATGGTGCTCTGTTTTGGACCAGCACTGGCCCTCCCTGTATTATGTAAAATTACTCCTCGGGTTCATGACGCCTATGCTTTGAGTATTAACAAAATTATTATCTTGCGAAATTGTAGTACCAATGTTGGGCCTTGCCAGACCAGCTTTAATACAAGACGAATTATCAAGGGGGTCCCCATAACAACCCCGATCGTGTTAGGAGCGCTCAATTATGGAACATAACACCGGTAGCTGAATCTAAGGGGGCAAAGGTGGAACAAAACACTAGGCTAGAAAGGCCAAGCCTTCCACCTTTTACCAAGTATATAGGTGCATTAAATTAAATAGCATTTAATAGGGTGATATAACAAGAAAGCCATGTTATCACATGGAAGCAACTACACCTCTAACTAGCAACGCTAACACATGGTTAAGCAAGCGGTAACATAGCCAATTAGTGGTTTGCTAGGTTGTGAACAGGTTGAGGGTTTTCATGGCAATGTTGAGAGGCTGATATTTAACAGGCGGTAGGCAACGAGACATAACGGTAGAAACTGTAAAACTAGCATGGCAATGATAGTAAAGGTATCTGGGGAAATGGCCATCTTGCGTGAGATCCATCTTGGAAGAAGAACGACTCCGTGAAGCAGACGGACCGATGTAGTCGAACGAGTCCTCACATTCCGACATGCTTGCGGAATTCTATCGAGACGGAGAAAACCGGAAACAAGCATCAACACACAGTATATTCACCACAACACATGCACAACAAGATGCACTACGTAATATAATGCATGGATGCTCAACCCCTATTGATGCACTTAACCCATCCTACATCGGTAAACAAGTGCCACCTCATCACAAAGTGGCACTTCTGCAGAACTGCTCAAAACTGGAAACTAGTGTCTCCATTGGAATCCTTGGGTTCTCCTACCCCAAATACATATATTACACTGCTATATATGCATGAAGAAAAACACCACAAACAGCAAAGGGAAAACTACACACGATCAAACTCCGCTAATAACAAGAAGAGGGGGTTGTTCTTGATATGCTAGATTTGGCATATTCCTCTTGTGGAATATTCCAGATTTGGAAATACATCACAAATACTACAAAAACAATATTCATATAATCATCAGGCGTCCCACTGGAAATACTCACCAGGCCCCTAGTGGGTGTATGCAAGTGGGCCTAGAACCCACAACACACACCCACAAAATAAAAGAAAAAGGTGACACACACAAAATAAAATAAAAAGGTGCACGTGGGGGGATCGAACCGTGCACCTATCCTACACACACGCACACACACAACCACTAGGCTAGCCCATGCTAGTTGAACTAGCAGAGGCATGTGGCAAGGTAAGCTATGACTCGAACCAATTTAACACACCGAAAAAACAAAAGGGCACACGGGGGACTCGAACCAAGGACCTCACGGTCGCCCTCGCTCGGTCGAACAAGTTTTGCCGGGGCTCGGTTCACTGCTCTACTACGGGAGGGAACACCCCTAAGCTGATAACTCAAAGAGCACCGAGGGGAAAAAATCCACAAAAGAAAAAGGGGCGCGCTGGGGATCGAACCCACGATGCTGCGGTGCAACGCACACTCGATTGCCACTGGGCTAGCGTGGGGCGTTTGCTCGACATGGGGGTTCAACTCTAGTTGAACGCAAAAACAGGGGGGCTCGCTTCATCGCCACAGAGACACGCGCGGATGCTGCGACTTCGGCGATGCACGCGACGATTCGAGCTGCTCTAGACGCGCGCGAACGCACTGCTCGCTCGCTGCTACTGCTAATGCATGTTGCGGCTGCTATCCTGCTGCTGCGTGCGGATGCTGCGGCTGCTACTGCTACTTGCTGCTACTACCTCAGCTGCTGTGCTCTACAGCGCCGCACGGCAAGGCGACACGCTCGCGACGCAGCTACGGCAATGCTACGGACAGAGGGGAGGGGATGAGGCTTCAACTGCTCACCTAGGGGTGGAGAGGAGAGTCGGCGCAGGAAAGGCACGTGCGACGTCGAGGTTCTGTGCAGAAGAGATCGCCGGAGGTGAAGAAGATGCTCGTCGTCGGGGCGTCGTGCGTCGGCCTCGGTGTCTGGTTGCTGCGGGAATGGAGCTCCCATTGCGTGGTCGTGCTTATGGCGCTGACGAAGAAGAGGAAGGGCGACGAACAGCTGCCGGCGTCGAGCTCACCACAGCCCGAACATGACGACGACGACGTCGAGTGGCTCGCCCCGACGGCGCTAGGAGGGAGAGGAGGAGGAAAATGGGTCGAGGAAGAACCCTAGGTCGCCGGCATGGGCTAAATAGGTGGGGAGGGGGCTTTGGTGGCCGTCCAATGAAGGAGAAGATGATTTGGCGGTGTCTACAAGGTTCGTACAAGGTGACACATGCGAGGAAGAAGAGGGACGCGCCTACTGGCTGGCTGGGCCGAAAACTATGCAACTGGGCGAGGTTCTACCTCTCTCTCCGAGGAAACACTTGCTAACAAATCAAAAGGAGTTGTTTTTTTGAAATAAGCCAGATCAAACGAAAAGGAAGTAAACAAAAATAAAAAAAATACTTTTGGGCTCCTAAAAAAACATGCTCCAATTTATAAGAAATAAGTTGGGCATTTTGAAGAATAAAAATAAATGCCTTTTATTTAAAATGAGACCATGCTTTTTAAATAAAAAAATGAAAATAAAAACTAGAACCAGAGGGGTTGCCTCCTAAATTATCAAAATGGAGACTTTAAATCTGCCCCAAAATAAATGGAAAGGAGGGAGTTTTGAAAACATGGTGCAACAAGGGGTTTTGAGGTTGCACCCAATCATATGCAAACACCAAGGCACATCACACCATCACCACACACTTCATCCCAAAATGATGACACAATGTTAGGCTCACCCCACATAACATTAACATGCCAAGGTTGCCATACATGGAAGATACAAAAAGGGAGGGGAAATTGCATTTGGGCTGTTACAACTCTCCTACACTACAAGAGCATCTCGCCCCGAGATCTGAGAATGAAAAGGGGGAAGAGGATGAGATGAAAGAGGTAAAACTTAGTCGCTTCTTTGACAAATGAGAGAAACAAACGACTCTTGAAGGTTGCGAAGAGATGAAGAATGATATGAAGAACAAGGAAGAATTCAAACGAAATTTCGGCAACACTTCGGTAGGAAAATGAGGACAAAGTTTGCATAAGATGGAAAAGATCTTGACAAGATTCACAATAAACCAACTAAATTGATAAGCAAGAAATAAACATGAAAGAAGACGTAACACTCTAGTTAAATGAATGGGAAAGGAAAGACCACGATCTTGAGACAACTAGATAATGGATAAAAGAGAGCAACATCACAACAACTTCCGAGCAAGATAATAGAACTAGAACATGAGAAGAATAGGATGGAGAATAAAATGAGAACTACTACCACAATTGAATTGAAGAGCATCCTGACAAGAAGAATTGAATGGAGTTGTTGGAGAACCAACAACGGAAGAACAAGCTTGTAGTGGACTTACGAAAACCATCTGAAATAATGATTTGACAACCAGCCACTAATGGAAAACAAGGATTGATTGGGAAAACAAGATAAGCAAAACTTCTTACACCAAGAGGATACATTGATAACTTGGATCAGTGACAAGCACCATGGTAGCAACAATCCATAGGAAAAGCTTAAGGTGAAATCCAAACCAAGATAGCTCAATGAATAAATCATGGATTGAAAATATCCCATGATCAAAGAATGGTGGGTTTAACTATCTCATTCTTGAAACAAAATCTCTTTGAGACTCCTCCACTAACAAGAATGTTATAATACCACCTCAAAGGATAAAGGAAGGAGAATTGCACTTGGATATGCAAGATAAAGAATACTTGAGGTTCTCCAACAAGAATCTTGAAGAACACATAGAGAATGAATGAACACATAGAGAATGAATGAAATCTTGAAGAACCACCATGACGAACCTCCGTCTACAAAAGAATGATGCAAAGATATGAAGGATGAAAAGAATAAGGTTCAGGCCTTGCAAATATTTAGATGAAGCATCACGAAGAGATTCTTGAGAAAACTTCGAACTCCAGGAAAAGAAAAGATGAGCACTTGAGAAAAGAATTGATATCATGAGCCACTCCAGAAGAAGAAATGAACTCACTGAACAAACTAGAATAAGAATTATGTTATGCGTATCCTTCATCAAGTTTAATTGATGACAAGCAAAGGATTTAGCGTACCAGTTATTCTTCTTGAAAAGATCGAGGAGAGATATGGGCACAAACTTGAAGAAGTATTGAAGGAGACACCGGTACAAATTGGAACGAATGGGGATTACAAGAATGAATGGAGATGTATGAGAATGAAAAGATCATGAGCCACCCGAGAGAAAACTTGAACAAGGCACCAGAATAATTGAGAGACGAACGAAGAGACAACAATTGAGAAGATTTTGAGGTCGAAAGCTGAAAGCTGAGAACAAAGAAATCTTCTGAAATGATGGCCTTCGGAGGATCAAGAATGCAAACAATTCAGAAATGCACCGGAAAGCAAGAAAGGGATACTCATGATTGGGAACAATTCAAGATGATGCCACAAAGCTGAAATGACGAATCTTGAAGAGAATGGACCAAGATTAGAGAGAAACACTCCTTCGGTCTTCCAAGCTGAAAATGATGAGGAGAACACCACCAAGAATAACTGAGACACTCCGGAATAAAGAAGAATGAAAGGTTGAGCCAAATACGAGAAACAATTGCTCAGAAAGAACTTGTGAGTTATGGGCCCACTCAAATAAACCACCGTTGAAACAATTGCTCAGAAAGAGAGAGATTGCACCGGTACAAATGAAAACTAGATGAGGTTGAGCACCTCGAAATTATAGAAAGAATTGAAAACAAGAACTTCTGAGATATTTTCGACATTCCGGATAGAAGAGAGAGAAATGAAAACAAGAGAGACTTGATAAGAATTTTCACATGGGAAAGAATTAGAGGATGAAAAAGGATATGATGAACACTGACAACTGAATTGAGTTCACCGGAAAAGATAACAAGAATGAATAAAGATGAACACGAAGCTCCTGAGAAACTTCACAAAGAATCACCCGATATGAGAAAAAAGAAAAGATAACAGAAGCATTGATGAAAAGAAAGGCACTTGAATAAAAATGAATCACTGAAGAAAAAGGGCGGGAGGGCGGGGAAAGACAAAGACAACTTGGGACAGATGAGACGAACTTCGGAATAAATGAGAGAACGATCTTGCAAAATTCAAAAAGGATATGATTGACTGAAGAGAAGCACACTGGTTGAAAAGAATTTAACATGACGACTCCAGTTGGCAAGAAATTGAAAAGACAAGTTGATTTGAGCAAAAGAATATGCACTCCCATAAAAATATGAGAGTACCTTTGGAAAATATGTGAATTCACCACTTGACATCGAAGCAACTTGAATTACCATATTCCAACAAAAACAAAGGGATGAGGCTTATGAAACAAGGCAGAACACATTCATGAGAGAGATTTCGTCCGATATTTTCGTGGACAGGATCGCACGGGCTCGATCCTTACAGTAGCCATCCTGTGCAAGGCAGTGCACCCGGCATATGAAACGTCCCCAAGTCGTAGCAAGCTACAAGGACTCTTTAAGACACAACGAGAACCGCTGTAAGTCAACCGTGAACAAACGAATCCAGTAGATATTGAACCCCAACCTAACATCATGCATTTGTTGGAAGATTGTCCTATAAGTAACTACTTGAATTCCCACCTAAGAACTCCTGAAATTTCTGGTCATGCAATCTGGTCCACGGATACAAGGAGTAATATGTCACACAACTCCTATACTAACCCATCCAGTGTATCACATCCGTCAACACATAACCAGAATCTCAGAACTTCATCGATTTCAGACACTCGTAATCAAAACTATACTAAGTATGGCGATACATCCGGAACTCTCTGCACCTATACTGGGGAAGACGGACTCCTCTCGCCACTACTAGTATTGAAGCAATTCCGAACATTCTTCGTCCTGAGATACTAAGAAATCTGAATGATAGCGATGTGCTCGAGAATCCCCTGGAGCTCAACTCCCGGAAGAAATCAAGTCAGACAGGAGGCGCCAAGACAGAACTCCGTCACATCGACATCATATAGATTCCAAAAATATCCGCGTGATCCTAAATTTTTTTTTGAGTGAGAAGAGGAGTAGAATTAAAATTCCTAAGTCGAGATTCCTCACAGAGCATAGAAGAGGAGAAAAAAGAATCCTACTCTACGATATAACTAAGACTCAAAATAGTTTTTCTCTAGACTCGACTCGGCCAAGTTCGATCAATCAACGGTGCTCCTAGGTCGGTACTACTCTGATACCAACTTGTAACGCCCAAGATGCGACCCTATCCTTAATTTGGCATAAGGGCCTCGTCAGGGATAGAAGCGCATCTCGTCCTTTCGCAAGAATGGATATCGTTACAAGTACATGTACTGTAAAGATGAGATATATGGAATTGGCTTACACTCACCACAAGCTACATCAGAGTCACATCAGTACAATACATAAACATCACGATGAAGAGCAGGGTCTGACTACGGAAGAAAACAATTGAGAAAAGAACGACGTCCATCCTTGCTATCCCAGGCTGTCGGCCTGGAACCCATCCTAGATCGATGAAGAAGAAGAAGAAGCAACTCCAAATGAACAATCAACGCGCTCGCGTCAAGTAACCTTTACCTGTACCTGCAACTGGTGTTGTAGTAATCTGTGAGCCACAGATGACTCAGCAATCTCATTTCCAAAGGTATCAAGACTCGCAAAGCTTAATAGGTGAGGTAAGGTTAAGTGGTGAGGCTGAAGCAAGGGACGAAGCAATATATGAGGTGGCTAACTTACGAGTACAAGAAATAAGAGGGGAATGATCTACGCATAGCGGACGTGAACTACAGATGATCAAAAGAATGATCCTGAACACCTACTTACGTCAGACATAACCCAACCGTGTCCTCGATCGGAGAAGGAACTCACGAAAGAGACAATCACGGTTACGCACCCAGTTGTCATATTTTAATTAAGTTAACTTCAAGTTATCTAGAACCAGTGTTAAACAAAGTTTCCACGTTGCTACATAACCGTGGGCATGGCTTTCCGAAAAGATGTAACCCTCCAGGGGTGCTCCAACTAGTCCATCACAAATTACCACAAGCCGCATAGAAATTCTCGATCACGAAGCTCGCGATCTCGTCGGACTCCTTAGTGGAAAACCTCAACTCTGAGATTACCCAAAGCATCACCGGAATCCCGATGCACAAGATATTTGTCAAAGGTAAAACTAATCCAGCAAGGCCACCCGACGTGTCGACGATCCCGATAGGAGCCACGTATCTCGTTCTCAGGACACGACAGATAAGCTAAGCGTACGGTGGCCTGATAGACATCTCCCGAGTTGCCCCGGGTTGGCCCCGCACGGTGCTCTGTTTTGGACTAGCACCATCAGCACTGGCCCTCCATGTATTATGTAAAATTACTCCTCGGGTTCACGACGCCCTATGCTTTCAGTATTAACAAAATTATTATGTTGGGCAAATGTAGTACCAATGTTGGGCCTTGCCAGACCAGCTTTAATCTAAAACGAATTAGCAAGGGGGTCCCATAACTACCCCGATCGTGTTAGGAGCACTCAATTATGGAATATAACACCGGTAGCCAAATCTAAGGGGGCAAAGGTGGAACAAAACACTACGCTAGAAAGGCCAAGCCTTCCACCTTTTACCAAGTATATAGGTGCATTAAATTAGATATCATTTAATAGGGTGACATAACAAGGAACCCATGTTATCACATGGAAGCAACTGCACCTGCAACTAGCAACGCTAACACATGGTTAAGCAAGCGGTAACATAGCCAATCAGTGGTTTGCTAGGCTGTGAACAGGTTGAGGGTTTTCATGGCAATGTTGAGAGGCTGAAATTTAACAGGTGGTAGGCAACGAGACATAACGGTAGAAACGGTAAAACTAGCATGGCAATGATAGTAATGGTATCTGGGGAAATGGTCATCTTGCCTGAGATTACTCTTGGAAGAAGAACGACTCCGTGAAGTAGACGAACCGATGTAGTCGAACGGGTCCTCACATTCCGACACGCTTGCGGAACTCTATCAAGATGGAGCAAACCGAAAACAAGCATCAAGACACGGTATATTCACCACAGCACATGCACAACAAGATGCCCTACCTAATATAATGCATGGATGTTCAACCCCTATTGATGCACTCAACCCATCCTACATTGGTCAACAAGTGCCACCTCATCACAAAGTGACACTTCTGCAGAACTGCTCAAAACTGGAAACTAGTGTCTTCATTGGATTCCTTGGGTTCTCCTACCCCAAATCCATATATTACACTACTATATATGCATGAAGAAAAACACCACAAACAACAAAGGGAAAACTACACAGGATCAAACTCCGCTAATAACAAGAACAGGGGGTTGTTCTTGATATGCCAATTTTGGCATATTCCTCTTGTGGAATATTCCAGATTTGGAAATACATAAAAAATACTACAAAAAACAATATTCATATAATCATCAGGGGTTCCACTGGCCTTACTCACCAGGGCCCCTAGTGGGTGTATGCAAGTGGGCCTAGAACCATAACACACACACACACAAAATAAAAGAAAAAGGTGCAGGTGGGGGGGGGATCGAACCCTGCACCTCTCCTACACACACGCACACACACAGCCACTAGGTTAGCCCATGCTAGATGAACTAGCAGAGGCATCTGACAAGGTAAGCTATGACTCGAACCAATTTAACACACCGAAAAAAACAAAAGGGCACACGGGGGACTCGAACCCAGGACCTCACGGTCACCCTGGCTCGGTCGAACCAGCTTTGCTGGGGCTCGGTACACTGCTCTACTATGGGAGGAAACACCCCTAAGCTGATAACTCAAAGAGCACCGAGGGGAAAAACCCCACAAAAGAAAAGGGGGCGCGTTGGGGATCGAACCCACGACGCTGGGTGCAACGCACGCTCGATTGCCACTAGGCTAGCGTGGGGTGTTTGCTCGACATGGGGGTTCTACGCTAGTTGAACGCAAAAATAGGAGGGGGGGGCTCGCTTCATTGCCACAGAGACACACGCGGATGCTGCGACTCCAGCGACGCACGCGACGATTCGAGCTGCTCTAAACGCGCGCGAACTGATGACCCACAAGTGTAGGGGATCACAACAGTTTTCGAGGGTAGAGTATTCAACCCAAGTTTATTGATTCGACACAAGGGGAAGCGAAAGAATATTCTCAAGTATTAGCAACTGAGTTTGTCAGTTTCAACCACACATGAAAGATTAGTGTATGCAGCAAAGTATCAGTAGCAAAGTGGTATGATAGCAACGGTGTCAGAAAAAGATCTGTTGACGGCAGACTATTCCTAACTTGTTGTATCAATGTAGCCCGTAAATAGCACGTGGACGGGGGACTATTCTTGAGAATAATGCTTCCCCGGCTATGGCTCGAGAAAAGTCTTGCAACAAGTAGCAGCAATAGTGACAGCAGTAGCAAGGAACATCAGTAGTGACAACAGCAGCAAGTAACAGCAGAGTAACAGCAGTAGCAGCAAAGTAATGTAGCAAGGACCAGTAGTAAAAGACTCGTTGGCAGTGGATCGGTGATGGATGAGTATACTGGATGTGATTCATCATGTAACAGCTATAACACGAAGAGATAAGTAACTAGCTCTCGTTCGTCAATCTAATGTAGGCATGTATTCCGTATGTAGTCATACGTGCTTAGGGAAAAGAACTTGCATGACATCTATTGTCCATCCCTCCCGTGGCAGCGGGGTCCTAATGGAAACTACGGGATATTAAGGTTCTCCTTTTAATAAAGAACCAGGCCAACGCATTAACACTTGGTGAATACATGAACTCCTCATACTATGGTCATCTTTGGGAGTGGTTCCGGCTATTGTCACTCCGGGGTTGCCGGGTCATAACACATAGTAGGTGACTACAACTTGCAAGATAGGATCTAAAACACACATATATTGGCGACAACATAATATGTTCAGATCTGAAATCATGGCACTCGGGCCCTAGTGACAAGTATTAAGCATGGCAAAGTAGTAGCAACATCAATCTGAGAACATAGTGGATACTAGGGATCAATCTCCGTCAAAACTAACTCGATTACATGATAGATCTCATCCAACTCATCACCGTCCAGCAAGCCTATGATGAGATTACTCACGAACGGTGAAGAGCATCATGGAATTGCCGATGGAGGAAGGTTGATGATGACGATGGCGACGATTTCCCCTCTCCGGATCCTAGAACGGACTCCAGATCTGCCCTCCAGATGAAGAACAGGAGGTGGCGGTGCCTCCGTATCGTAAAACGCGATGAATCCTTCTCCCTGATTTTTTCCCGGGCGAGAAGAAATAAATAGAGTTGAGTTTGGGGGCGGTGGTGCCACGTGGGCCCCATAAGCCTTCACGGCGCGGCCTAGGGGGGTGGCCGCAGCCCAGGGGCTTTTGGCCTACTGGCACACCCCCTCCGGTGGATCTTTGTGCAGGTATTTTTCATTAATTCCAAAAAAATTCTCCCTAAATTTTCAGGTCATTCCGAGAACTTTTATTTCTGCACAAAAACAACACCATGGCAATTCTGCGGAAAACAGCATCAGTCCGGGTTAGTTCCATTCAAATCATGCAAGTTAGAGTCCAAAACAAGGGCAAAAGAGTTCGGAAAAGTAGATACGACGGAGACGTATCAACTCCCCCAAGCTTAAAGCCTTGCTTGTCCTCAAGCAATTCAGTTGATAAACTGAAAGAGACAAAATAAAAACTTTGATGAACTCTGTTTGATCTTGTTGTTGCAATTATGTCTAACTCATAACCAGAATTTCAGCAAGATCACAAGCAAACCACATAAGCAAATGACATCTAGGTCTCACGGTAAACTCATATCAATGGCATAATCAACTAGCGAGCAAATAATAATGAGTCTCAAACGTCAACACTTCAATCAAAACAATCATGAAGCAGCACGAACAAATGGTATCTCGCTAGCTCTTTTTGAGACCGCAAAACATAAATGCAGAGCACCTTCAAAGACCAAGGGCTTACTGAACATTGTAATTCATGGCAAAGAAGATCCAGTCATAGTCATACTCAGTAACAATTAAAAGCAAAGCATAGAAATGATAGAGGTGCTCTCTAATTGGTGCTCTCTAAATAGTCACTTCATCATATATCGTCATTATTGCCTTTCACTTGCACGACCGAACGATGTGAACAATAATAAGCGTGCTCGTGCATTGGACTAAAGCTGGAATATGCAGGCAAACACAAAGGAGAAGACAAAGTAATATGGCTCTTTGAAAGCTAAACATATGCATGCAAGAGCCACTAAACATTGTAACCATGGTCTTCTACCTTGACCCAAAGAAAAAAAGAAAACTATTTACATGGGAAAACTCCCAACAAGCAAAAGAAGAAAAAGAAAATCTTTTTGGTTTTTCTCAAACTAGATAGACACACGAAAAGAAAACGAGAAAAAGAAAATAAACTAGCATGGATGATACAGTGGCAAAGTGTGAACACCGGCTAACAAAGTGAGAGCATAAGCAAGAATGTAAAGTCGGTGAGAACACGTACTCCCCCAAGCTTAGGCTTTTGGCCTAAGTTTGTCTACTTCCAAGGATGGTCCTGGCGAAACCCAAAATCATAATGGGGGTTATACGGGAGCGCTGCAGCCACTGCCTGAATAGCTGCCTCACAGAGACGAGCAACCTTTGCCTCCGTCTCATACTCCTCTGCCTCTCCTCTTGTTATGTGATATCTTTGTTTTACCTGAAAGTCAAAGAAGGCAGGAGCAGGAAGAGTAATATGGAAAACACGCTGCCGGTTAAATATCAAATGGTATAGGAGGGATTCGTCATCCCTCTCAAGGAACTGGTAGCGTGTCAAAGCGACGCGGTCAAGGAAAGCTGTATGGAGCGGGGGATCTCCTTCGCAGATGGGTACTCCAAGAAAATTTGCTATGCGAGTGGCATAGATCCGACCAAAGAAATCCCCTTCATTAGCATTCTTATTCAGCCTCCTTACTATTATAGCTCCCATGTTGAAGCTTTTGTCACCTGTCACTGCGCTCTTAAGGATACTAAGGTCGGGTGTGCAGAGGTGACAATGTTCAATCTTGCCATTAATGCATCTGCCTATGAAGAGGGCAAAGTAATGCAAGGCAGGAAAATGAATACTCCCCATGGTAGCTTGCGTAATGTCTCTAGTTTCTCCAACAGTAATACTAGAGCAAAAATCTCTAACCGAAGATTTAGGAGGATCATTGAGGCTACCCCAAATAGGTATTTTGCAAATTCTATTGAATCCTCTAAATCCATGGTATATGATTTATCATGGAGATCAAACAGTACCGATGTCTCACGGCCAGCTGAAAATTTGAATCTACGAACAAAAGAGGTAGTGAGAGCAACATACTGTTCACATTTATCGGAGATGAATTCTTCGAGTCCGACGTTGTGAACAAGTGCTTCAAACTCATCTTTGAAACCTGCCTCAATCATAAATTCATCAGAAGGCCATTCGCATGGCTGTACCTGCGCGTCCCTTGGTTGGTAAGGATCAGGCTCCCGAATCGCAAGATGGGACCTCTCTTGCTTGAGGAACCACCATGAAAGTTTCTCCTGAACATCTTCCTTTTATGAAATTTTCAGTGACCCAAAGGAAAAGTGAACAAGGCTCAACGAAACTAGTAGCAACTACTCCAACAAGTGCCTAGAGGCCATATTACGCAGCAAAACTACTTGGGACCAGCTAAAATCAGCATGCAAAGCTCAAGAACATGGTCACCAAGGCAGCAAAAATACGCGAAGTATAAGGCACTAGAGCAAAAACTAATTGGACCAATGGAGGAGTCACTTACCAAGGAGTAATTTCCCCAAAATAGTTTGGAGAATGGTGATTTGAGCAAAGAGATCAAAAATCCAAGCAAGAGGAGCAAGAACATGGGTTTGACCTACGAAACGATTTTTTCTGGAGGTACGAGAACCAGATGAGAGCAAGAATGAGTGGAGGGGGTGCCTGTGGGCCCCACAAGCATGGGTGGCGCGGCCAGGGGGGTGGTCGCACCCCAAGGGCTTGTGTCCCACTGGTGTAGCCCCCAGACAAGCTCTTTGTCTCAGAATTTTAAAAAAATTCCAGATTTTTCATATTTGATTTTCAGGACATTCGGAGAACTTTATTTTCGGGGTACTTTTCTACTGGACGCTAAAACAGAAAACAGGGAAAACTAAACTAAATCTATCATTTTTCTTCTATGCAACCTAAAGTGAAAGCTTGGAACGGAGGTTTGTGACTCCTCGATTCATCCATCTCATGGTCATCGAAAGAAAATCCGCCAGTGAGGTTGATCAAGTCTCCTCAACAAACCTTTTCGAATCGCAAAAGAAGAAGGAGAATTTTCGAATAGTCACTAGGTCACCTCAATGGGGATGTGTATCTCCCCAACAAGCAAATCATACTTCATCTTGACACGAGGAATAGGGCATTCAAAGCTCCCAATAAGAATGGACGAAGTTTTTTCGATAGCATTGATGCAATGTACTCGATATTGTTTCTTCGGAAAGTGCACCGTATGCTCATTACCGTTGCCATGGAAAGTGACATTGCCTTTCTTGCAATCTATAGCAGCCCCTGCGGTGTTTAAAAATGGTCTTCCGAGGATGACCGCCATGGCATCGTTCTCAGGAATATCCAAAATAACAAAGTCTGTTAAGATGGTGACGTTGGCAACCACAACAGGCAGATCCTTGCAAATGCCGATAGGGAAAGCAGTTGATTTGTCGGCCATTTGCAGAGAGATTTTAGTGGGTGTCAACTTATCTAGTTCAAGTCTATGATAAGGAGAGAGAGGCATAACACTAACACCGGCTCCAAGGTCGCATAAAGCAGTTCTAACATAGTTACCTTTAATGGAGCAAGTTATAGTGGGCACACCGGGATCACCTAGTTTCTTAGGAGTTCCACCCTTGAAGGTATAATTAGCGAGCATGGTGGAAATCTCAACCTCAGGTATCCTCCTCTTATTAGTCACAATATCTTTCATGTACTTAGCATACAGAGACATTTTATGCATATCTGTCAAACGCATTTGCAGAAAGACATGTCTGATCATTTCAACGAATCGCTCAAAATCCTCATCATCCTTTTTCTTGGATGGTTTGGGAGGAAAGGGCATGGGTTTTTGAACCCATGGTTCCCTTTCTTTACCATGCTTCCTAGCAGCGAAGTCATTCTTATCATATCTCTTAGTCTTAAGCTGTGGGTTATCAAGATCAACAGCTTCAATCCCCACATCCTTATCATTGCTAGGTTGAGCATATTTATGAACATCACTATTGATATCATCATTAGGCTCATGTTCATCACCATATTGTGTTTCAGCATCAGAGACAGAGGCATTGTTTGGACTCTCAGGTGTAGCAGCAACAAGGTTGCTAGTGTTCCTATCATCTTTCTTCTTCTTTCTAGGATGACTAGGTGCATCAGTGGTAACTCCTTGAGAATCTTGTTCAATTCTCTTCGCATGACCCTTAGGATATAAAGGTTCCTGGGTCATTCTACCGCCTCTAGTAACGACTCTGACGGAATTGTCATTCAACTCATTGAGCAAGTCGTTTTGAGCTTTAAGTACTTGTTCTACCTGAGTGGTAACCATAGAGGCATGTTTACTTAGAATCTTAAGATCATTGACATTTCTGTCCACACAAGTACTTAAATGACTAAGCATACGAGCATTCTGTTCCAATTGTCTGCTAACATAATCATTGAAACTTTGTTGTTTGGCAACGAAGTTATCAAACTCATCCATGCATAAGCTAGCAGGTTTATCAAAACGAATATCACTCTCATCAAACCTACGCAGAGAATTTACTTCTACTACCTGTATCGGGTTATCAAGACCATGGATCTCTTCGATAGGTGGTAGATTTTTGACATCTTCAGATTTAATGCCTTTCTCTCGCATAGATTTCTTGGCTTCTTGCATATCTTCAGGACTGAGGAATAGAATACCTCTTTTCTTCGGAGTTGGCTTAGGAGGTGGTTCGGGAATAGTCAAAGCATTCTCATTGCACAAGATGTTATTCAGTAAAATCTCAGCTTGTTCTACAGTTCGTTCCCTAAAAACACAACCGGCACAACTATCTAGGTGGTCTTTGGAAGCATCGGTAAGTCCATTATAGAAGATATCAAGTATTTCATTCTTCTCAAGAGGGTGATCAGGCAAAGCATTCAGTAGCTGGATGAGGCTCCCCCTAGCTTGTGGGAGACTCTCTTCTTCAGCTTGAGCAAAGTTGTATATTTCCTGCAAGGCAACTTGCTTCTTATGGGTAGGGAAATATTTTTCAGAGAAGTAGTAGACCATATCCTGGGGGCTACGCACACAACCAGGAGCAAGAGAAGTGAACCAAGTATTAGCATCATCCTTTAGCGAGAAAGCAAATAACTTGAGGATACAGTAGTGGCGAATCTTTTCCTCACTAGTGAATAGGGTGTCTATATCATGCAGTTTTGTAAGATGGGATACAACCGTTTCAGACTCATAACCGTGAAAAGGAACATATTCGACCAGAGTGATTAGCTCACGGTCGACAGAGAATTCATAATCCTTATCGGTCACAAAGATAGGCGAAGTAGCAAACTTCGGGTCGTATTTCATCCTAGCGTTTAGAGATTTTTCTTTCCACTTGCGCAGTAATTTCTCAACATCATAGCTATCCTTACACGCAAGAAAGTCCTCAGCTATCTCTCGCTCCATAACATAGCGTTCAGGCATAACAGGAAATTCAGGCATAGTAGCAGGTTCTACTTCAATAGTATCAGAAGTTTCAGAAGTATCATCACATCTAGCAGCAACTCTAGCAATTTGTGCATCAAGGAATGCACCTAGTGGCAAAGCAGTATCAGGCATAGCATCATCAGGCAAAGAAGTATCAAGCATAGCATCATCAGGCAAAGCAGTATCAAGCATAGCATCATCATGCATAATATCAAGCATAGTATCATCATAAGCATCATGGGCAGCAGAAGTAGCATCATCAAGCACATGCGACATATCAAGATTTCTAGAAGGAGGTGATGTCGCAAACTTACTCATAACTGAAGGTGAATCAAGTGCAGAGCTAGATGGCAGTTCCTTACCTCTCCTCGTAGTGGAAGGCAAGATTTCAGTTCTTGGATCTTTCGGATTCCTTATAGCAACCAGCAGACGTCAATCCCAAGTGACTCAGAGAATATAGCTATGCTTCCCCAGCAACGGCGCCAGAAAATAGTCTTGATAACCCACAAGTGTAGGGGATCGCAACAGTTTTCGAGGGTAGAGTATTCAACCCAAATTTATTGATTCAACACAAGGGGAAGCGAAAGAATATTCTCAAGTATTAGTAGCTGAGTTTGTCAGTTTCAACCACACCTGAAAGATTAGTGTCTGCAAGCAAATTATTAGTAGCAAAGTGGTATGATAGCAACGGTGTCAGAAAAAGATCTGTTGACGGCATACTATTCCTAAGTTGTTGTATCAATGGCGCCAGTAAATAGCACGTGGACGGGGGACTATTCTTGAGAATAATGCTTCCCCGGCTACGGCTCCAGAAAAGTATTGCAACAAGTAGCAGCAAAGTAACAATAGTAGTGACAGCAGTAGCAAGGAACAACAGTAGTGACAGCAGCAACAAGTAACAGCAGAGTAACAGTAGAGTAAGAGCAGTAGCGACAACAGTAGCAGCAAGGTAACGTAGCAAGGACCAGTAGTAAAAGACTCGTAGGTAGTGGATCAGTGATGGATGAGTATACCGGATGTGATTCATCATGTAACATCTATAACACGGAGGGATAAGTAACTAGCTCCCGTTCGTCAATCTAATGTAGGCATGTATTCCGTATGTAGTCGTACGTGCTTAGGGAAAAGAACTTGCATGACATCTATTGTCCATCCCTCCCATGGCAGCGGGGTCCTAATGGAAACTACGGGATATTAAGGTTCTCCTTTTAATAAAGAACCGGACCAACGCATTAACACTTGGTGAATACATGAACTCCTCATACTATGGTCATCTCCGGGAGTGGTTCCGGCTATTGTCACTCCGGGGTTGCCGGGTCATAACACATAGTAGGTGACTACAACTTGCAAGATAGGATCTAAAACACACATATATTGGCGACAACATAATAGGTTCAGATCTGAAATCATGGCACTCGGGCCATAGTGACAAGCATTAAGCATGGCAAAGTAGTAGCAACATCAATCTCAGAACATAGTGGATACTAGGGATCAATCCCCGTCAAAACTAACTCGATTACATGATAGATCTCATCCAACTCATCACCGTCCAGCAAGCCTACGATGAGATTACTCACGTACGGTGAAGAGCATCATGGAATTGTCGATGGAGGAAGGTTGATGATGACGATGGCGACGATTTCCCCTCTCCAGAGCCCAGAACGGACTCCAGATTTGCCCTCCAGATGAAGAACAGGAGGTGGCGGCGCCTCCGTATCGTAAAACACGATGAATCCTTCTCCCTGATTTTTTTCCGGGCGATACGAAATAAATAGAGCTGAGTATGGGGGCGGTGGTGCCACATGGGCCCCACAAGCCCTCACGGCGCGGCCTAGGGGGTGGTCGCGGCCCAGGGGCTTGTGGCCCACTGGCACACCCCCTCAGGTGGATCTTTGCGCAGCTATTTTTCATTAATTCCAGAAAAATTCTCCGTAAATTTTCAGGTCATTCCGAGAACTTTTATTTTTGCACAAAAACAACACCATGACAATTCTGCTGAAAACAGCATCAATCCGGGTTAGTTCCATTCAAATCATGCAAGTTAGAGTCCGAAACAAGGGCAAAAGAGTTCGGAAAAGTAGATACGACGGAGACTTATCACGAACGCGCTGCTCGCTCGCTGCTACTGGTACTGCATGTTGTGGCTGCTAACCTGCTGCTGCATGCGGATGCTGCGGCTGCTACTGCTACTTGCTACTACTACCTCTGCTGCTCTGCTCTACAGAGCCGCGCAGCAAGGCGACACGCTGGCGACGCAGCTACGGCGATGTTACGGACAGAGGGGAGGGGACGAGGCTTCGGCTACTCACTTAGGGGCGGAGAGGAGAGTCGGCACAGGAAAGGAACGCGCGACGTCGAGGTTCTGTGTAGAAGAGATCGCCGGAGGTGAAGAGGATGCTCGTCGTCGGGGCATCGTGCGTCGGCCTCAGTGTCCGGTTGCTGTGGGAATGGAGCTCCCATGGCCTCCGCGTGCTTATGGCGCTGACGAAGAAGAGGAAGGGCGATGAACAACTGCCGACGTTGAGCTCACAACAACCCATCCATGGCGACAACGACATCGAGTGGCTCGCCCCGACGGTGCGAGGACGGAGAGGAGGAGGAAAATGGGTCGAGGAAGAACCCTAGGTCTCAGGCATGGGCTAAATAGGTGGGGAGGGGGCTCTAGTGGCCGTCTGATGAAGGAGAAGATGATTTGGCGGAGTCTATAGGGTTCGTACAAGGTAACGCACGCGAGGAAGAAGAGGGACACGCCTACTGGCTCGGTGGGCCGAAAACTATGCAGCTCGGCCAGGTTCTACCTCTGTCTCCAAGGAAACACTTGCTAACAAAACAAAAGGAGTTTTTTTTGAAATAAGCCAGATCAAACGAAAAGGAAATAAACAAAAAAAATAATACTTTTGGGCTCCTAAAAAAACATGCTCAATTTATAAGAAATAAGTTGGGCATTTTGAAGAATAAAAATAAATGCCTTTTATTTAAAATGAGGCTCTGCTTTTTAAATAAAACAAAAGGAAAATAAAAACTAGAACCAGAGGGGTTGCCTCCTAAATTATCGAAGGGATTTTTTAGGAAAAGAGGAACATTTTATTTGATTCAAAATGAGACTTTAAATTTGCCCCAAAATAAATGGAAAAGAGGGAGTTTTGAAAACATGGTGCAACAAGGGGTTTTGAGGTTGCACCCAATCATATGCAAACACCAAGGCATATCACACCATCACCACACACTTCATCCCAATGTGCAACACAAGCCACAAAAACAACAAGAAGAACAAGAATTGATGCCATGCATGAAGCCATGATGCACATGAAATGATGACACAATGTTAGGCTCACCCCACATAACATTAACATACCAAGGTTGCCATACAGGGAAGATACAAAAGGGGAGGGGAAATTGCATTTGGGCTGTTACAGCACCCCATGCGCGCCACGGTGAGTCACCAGCGCTCCCGAATCGGTTCACCGTCGCGGGCCTATAAATAGCCCTCCCCCTCGCTCGTGCACCCCTCAGACAGCTTCGTCACGACCACCAGCACCTCCCTAGCCACCCTAGTAAGAAAGGAAAGCCCCGGTGCTCGAGATCGACCGAAGCCCCTCCGCCTCGGAGCTTCGGTCGATCTCCGGCTACACGACGGCTCCTGCGACCCTCGACCCACCAAACTGATCCCCTCGACCTCAGGATGCTTTCCCCCAACTTTCCCGAGCATTTCCGTGCCCCTAGCTACCTTCTCGACCTCCTCCCGAAACTCCCCCACCGCGGCCTCCTCGTCGCCGGCGAACTCGTGCCTCTGTGTCGTTGTTCCGACCACCAGCAGGTACGCAACGACGAGCCGAACCCATTTCTGTCCTCGTTGGGGCTTGAGAACGTCAGAAGCCTCGCCGGCGTGCTCCTCCTCCTCTCTGGCCAGAGGTAGGAGACGACCCCGAGAGGTGTGCCCCACCTGTCGGTGGCCCAGCTCTCCCCCCTCGCTGCCCGCAGCCGCTGACCGCATTGCCCCGCACGTCACGTTCAAACTTGACGACGCGCGCGCCTGGGCAGGCTGTTAGCTGGCCTTGGGCCGACCCAGTTCCATGCCGAGCCAGGCCAGGGACTTAGCCCATTTTTCTTTTGTTTTTAAAATCTGATTTCAAAGATTTTTATAAAAATATTTAACCAGTGTAAAAATATAATTTTTCCATTGATATTCTTCTAAAAATAGCTAGTATTTAATAAGACCTTGGGATGAATTTTTCAGCAACTATTCTGTTTTACAATAATAAATGGACTAAATTGGAATAGTTTTGCTTCTGTTTGGTTGATTTTAAAAATGTTCCTTCATTGGAATCAGAGGCAAATATTTTTCAAAATAGCCACTTAGATTTATGAGTAATAAAGAACATTTTTAAAATGAATTTGTGATCTGTTTTGAGTGAGCTATTTCTTTTGACGACGATACAAAATCCGTGTGACGAGAGAATCAGAGCGGAAGACCTCGAAGACCCCGGATACCTAGGTGACCAAGGCAAGCAGCCCTTTGACCATGACTGAGCATATGTTATATTGCATGTTAAGATAGTAAGTATTTATGTTGCAAATGATGATAAGTGCCGGTAAATCACTAAGGTGATGTTACCGATGGCTCGTCCGGAGCACATGCACTGAGCTTGATCCTACCTCCTTTTGAGGATCATGCTAGTATCATGTTGACAAGTAAAGCTGGAGTAACAGTAGCATGAGCATGTTGTTGGTATAAATAAAAGGTTTATGAAAACCTCGTCGGGTGCCACTAATGCCTGAGGGTGATGATGAGTTAGGTGGCCACTTTTGGTGAAGTAGTGCACCAGGTATTTTGAGTGAGTATGGTTTTGGAAATGGGATTAGATTTATGATGTGCCGACCGTCCAAACCTTTCCTGTACGACCACGTTACCCCTTTATGGGACGGGGCTATGTTGATTACTCTGGTCGGTGCTAGCAAAGAGCCACATTACTAGTGGCGGGAGTGATGTGTGGTCACTCTCGTGATGGGGTCGTGCCAGGTAGGACGACTATGCCATCTTTATGAGTTCCAGGCACACCGTTGGTCCGCGCATGGTTGATACTATCCAGAATCGGTGCTCGTAAGACGTACAACATGTGGGCTGGGTACCAATCGAGTGGACCTCTTTGTCTAGTATCGTCAGGGGAAAGTCATTGATCGGGTACTTACCTCGGGTATGTTATATACCGCGAGTCATGGATGACACAGAAGTTTCCCGGAGCTCGTGGGTCTAGCGTACTACGTGTGCAGAGTGTAAAACTATTCAAATAGCCGTGTCCACGGTCAAGGACAGTTGGGTAATCCTTCTTAAACTACGTCCAGTCGTTTCCGCATAAACCAAGTGTGTGTGAGTTGTGATGAAAAGGATTTATTATGAAAGTAACGATATGACCAAGTTCGGTGACTTGGCATATAGGGTGAACCCGGATGATTCAGCCCTCAACGGATATATGGATATCTGTAACCTGTTCTTCAAAAGTAATTCATTAACTTGATGCATATTCATGATCACTCCACCAAGATGAATTCCACCCAAGATCCATGTTATTGTTATTCTTCACTTTCATTGTTCATATCATGGGCTATTTGTGAGTACATTCAAAAGTACTCATTGGATTTCCACTTGTTATATTATTGACCATACATGGAAGGATCGGAGTTTGGAGATGAGTACGTCTTCGGAGACGCCCCTGCGAACTAGGACGCTTCCGATTTAGAATGCCTGTCGGTGTAGGCTTGATGGCATGGGCACCCGCTTAACCCCTATGATTTCCGCTATTAGTTGTATCAGTATGATTTGGCCTTAGGCTCAACCTTGTGAACTTGACCATTCGGTCATGTGATGTAATAATTCGGTACTTGGATGTAAGACTCTTCTATTCGGTATCTGTGTGTTTGGTGAGCATTGATCTCTGGGATCACTGAGCACGTTCATTCGGCGATCTCGACTCGTAAGTCAGGGTCCCCACAATCATGATGATGGAGATTGATACATGTCCAACATATCTATAATTTTTGATGGTTTCATGCTATTATCTTGTCAAACTTTGGATGTTTTGTATGCCTTTTATATCTTTTTTGGGACTAACTTATTAACTCAGTGCCAAGTGCCAGTTCCTGTTTTTCTGTGTTTTTGACCCTTTTCAAAGGAGGATTTTAAACGGAGTCCAAACGCAATAAAACTTCCGAAAAGATTTTTTCCGGAACGAAAGATAGGTAGAAAGCTTGGGAACCAAGGCAGGGAGTCCCAGGGGAGGCCACAAGCCCTCATGCCGCGGACAGGGGGGACCACGCCTCCCAGGCTTGTGGGCTCCCTGGACCTCCCTGCCCTAGCTCCTTCGCCTATAAATTCCCTAAAATCCCAGAAAAATCAGGAGATCCACGAAAATACTTTTCCGCCGCCGCAAGCTTCTGTCTCCGCAAGATCCCATCTGGGGCACGTTCTGGTGCCCTGCCGGAGGGGAGATTCGGATACGGAGGGCTTCTTCATCAACACTCTGACCTCTCCGATGATGCGTGAGTAGTTCACCATAGACCTACGGGTCCATAGCTAGTAGTTAGATGGCTTCTTCTCTCTCTTGGATCTTCAATACAAAGTTGTCCATGATCTTCATGGAGATCTATCCGATGTAATTTTCTTTTGCGGTGTGTTTGTCGAGATCCGATGAATTGTGGATTTATGATCAGATTATCTATGAATCTTATTTGAGTTTCTTCTGATCTCTTATATGCATGATTTCATATCCTTGTAATTCTCTTCGAGTTGTGGTTTTGTTTGGCCAACTTGATCTATGATTCTTGCAATGGGAGAAGTGCTTGGTTTTGGGTTCATACCGTGCGGTGACCTCACCCAGTGACAGAAGGGGTAGCAAGTGATACGTCCATTTTGCATCATATTTTCATGTTGATATTTATCGCTTCTTGGGCTGTTATTTCACTTCAAGGTACAATTCTTATGCCTTTTCTCTCTTATTTTGCAAGGTTTACATGAAGAGGGAGAATACCGGCAACTGGAATTCTGGCCTAAAAGTGGAGCAGGTTTGAGATACCTATTCTGCGCAACTCCAAACGCCGTAAAAATCAACGAGGATTTTTTCCCGATTTATGAAAAATACTGGGCCGAAGAAGTGCCAGAGGGGCGCGAGGGGATGGCCACAAGCCTGCACGGTGCGACCACCCCCTAGGCTGCGCTATGAGGGCTTGTGGGCAGCCCACTGGCCCACTTGCCACCCTATTTTGCTATATGGAGGGTTTCGTCCAGGAAAAAAAAATCAAGGAGGAGCTTTTTCGTGGTTTCGCCGCCGCCACGAGGCGGAACTTGAGCAGAACCAATCTAGAGCTCTAGCAGGACGATCCTGCCGGGGAAACTTCCCTCCCGGAGGGGGAAATCGTCGCCATCGTCATCACCAACACTCCTCTCATCAGAGGGGACTCGTCACCATCAACATCTTCATCAGCACCATCTCATCTCCAAACCCTAGTTCATCACTTGTAACCAATCTCCGTCTCGCGACTCCGATTGGTACTTGTAAGGTTGCTAGTAGTGTTGATTACTCTTTGTAGTTGATGCTAGTTGGATTACTTGGTGGAAGAGTTTATGTTCAGATCCTTGATGCTACTCATTACCTCTCTGGTCATGAATATGATTATGCTTTGTGAGTAGTTACTTTTGTTCCTGATGACATGGGATAAGTCATACTAATAGTAGTCATATGAATTTGGTATTCGTTCGGTAATTTGATATGTTGTATGTTGTTTTTCCTCTAGTGGTGTTATGTGAACATCGACTACATAACACTTCACCATTATTTGGGCCTAGAGGAAGGCATTGGGAATAAGTAAGTAGATGATGGGTTGCTAGAGTGACAGAAGCTTAAACCCTAGTTTATGCGTTGCTTCGTAAGGGGATGATTTGGATCCATTAGTTTAATGCTATGGTTAGACTTTGTCTTAATTCTTCTTTCGTAGTTGCGGATGCTTGTGAGTGGGGTTAATCAGAAGTGGGATGCTTGTCCAAGTAAGGGCAGTACCCAAGCGTCGGTCCACCCACATATAAAACTATCAAAGTAACAAACGCGAATCATATGAACATGATGAAACTAGCATGACAAAAATTCCCGTGTGTCCTCGGGAGCGTTTGTCCTCCTATAAGACTTTGTCCAGGCTTGTCCCTTGCTACAAAAGGGATTGGGCCACTTTGCAGCACCGTTGCTACTTTTGTTAGTTGTTGCTTGCTACGAATCATCTCACCACACAATCACTTGTTACCGACAATTTCAGTGCCTGCAGATTTTACCTTGCTGAAAACCACTCTTACTTATCGAAAGGACTATGATTGATCCCCTATACTTGTGGGTCATCAGCAAGGCACGCATCGTGTTGTTGCCATCAAGGGTAAAAAGATGGGGTTTTCATCATTGGCTTGAGTTTATCCCTCTACATCATGTCACCTTGCTTAAGGCGTTACTCTGTTTGTCATGAACTCAATACACTGGATGCATGCTGGATAGCAGTCGATGTGTGGAGTAATAGTAGTAGATGCAGAAAGTATGAGTCTCCTTGTCTCGGACGTGATGCCTATATGTATGATCATTGCCTTAGATATCGTCATGACTTTGCGCGGTTCTATCAATTGCTCGACAGTAATTTGTTCACCCACCGTAACATTTGCTACTTTGAGAGAAGCCTCTAGTGAACACTATGGCCCACGGGTCTAATTCATACCATATTTTCAGCCTTACTCTTTTACTTCGTCGCACTTTCCGCCTTCAAATCTCACTTTGCAATCAATCTTAAAGGGATTGACAACCCCTTTATAGCGTTGGGTGCAAGCTCTTTTGTGTTTGCAGAGGTACTCTGGACTTAACGATATTCTCCTAATGGATTGATACCTTGGTTCTCAAACTAAGGGAAATACTTACTCCTCCTATGCTGCATCACCCTTTCCTATTCAAGGGAAAAACCAACGCAAGCCAAGTCTCCGTCAACGTGCCAATTTCTGACGCTGTTGTTTGAGAAGTAGCAGAAGGATTTCTGGCGCCGTTGCCGGGGAGGATCAAGTCAAGAACTCATCCAAGTAAGTGTCGCAAACTCATCTCTTGCATTTACTTTTTTCCCTCTCGTTTTCCGCTCCCCCACTTCTGAAAAACAAAAATTTACAAAAATATTTGCCTTTTTCATTTGTCTTTTTCGTTCGCCCTTTTCTCTCGCTTGCTTTCTGTTCGCTTGTGTGCTTGCTTGCTTGCTGAAGTCACCATGACTGAAAACACCAAACTTTGTGACTTCTCGAATACTAATAATAATGATTTATTGGTACTCCGATTGCTCCCGCCACTAGTGCGGAATCATACGAAATCAGTGCTGCTTTGCTGAATCTTGTTATGAAAGAGCAATTCTCCGGCCTTCCTAGTGAAGATGTCGCATCCCATCTTAATACCTTCATTGAGCTTTGAGATATGCAAAAGAAGAAAGATGTGGATAATGATGTGGTTAAATTGAAGCTTTTTCCTTTCTCGGTGCGAGATCGAGCAAAAACTTGGTTTTCATCTTTGCCTAAATATAGTATTGATTCTTGGAACAAGTGCAAAGATGCTTATATATCCAAGTATTTTCCACCGGCTAAGATTATCTATCTTCGTAATGATATCATGAATTTTAAGCAACTTGATCATGAACATGTTGCACAATCTTGGGAGAGAATGAAATTGATGATTAGAAATTGTCCCGCTCAAGGCTTGAGTCTTTGGATGATTATACAAATCTTCTACGCTGGCTTGAATTTCGCTTCTAGAAATATCTTGGACTCCGCCTCAGGTGGAACGTTCATGGAAATCATGTTAGGAGAAACCACAAAACTCCTAGACAATATCATGACGAACTACTCTCAGTGGCACACTGAAAGGTCACCTACTAGTAAAAAGGTACACGCTATAGAAGAAATTAACTCGTTTAGTGCTAAGATGGACGAGTTAATGAATTTGGTTGCTAGTAAAAGTTCTCCTTTAGATCCTAATGACATGCCCTTGTCTTCCTTGATTGAGAGTAGCAACACTAGCTTGGACGTTAATTTTGTTGGTAGGAATAATTTTGGCAACAACAATGCTTTTAGAGGAAACTATGTTTCTAGGCCTTTTCCTAGTAACCCCTCTAATAACTTTGGAAACTCTTACAAAAATACTCATGGAAATTACAATAAATTACCCTCTGATCTAGAGAGTAATATCAAAGAGTTTATCAACTCGCAAAAGATTTTCAATGCGTCCATAGAGGAATAACTACTCAAAATTGATGATTTGGCTAGGAGCGTTGATAGAATGTCTAGTGATATTGATGCTTTGAAAGTTAAATGTGCTCCTCCCAAGATCAATATGTATGAAACTTTGAAAGCTATGCGTGTTTCCATGAATGAGAGCAAAGAAAGAACCACCCAAATTCGTGCTAGACATGAATGGCTTAAAAAGGCGTGTTCTCGTGATAAGAATCACGAAGATCTTAAAGTGCTTGGTGTGACTCCCATTGAATCTTTGTTTTCTTGTGTCAAACTTAATGATTATGGGGCTGGATATGAATCCACTTTGGTTGAAAAACGCCCCAATGATTCGGAGTCCATCTATCTTGATGCTAAAAGCATTGAAAGTGGAGTAGAAGATATCAAAACCTTGAGTAGTAATGAAACTACTACTTTGGATTTCAAGGAATTCAATTATGATAGTTGCTCCTTGATTGAATGCATTTCCTTGATGCAATCCATGCTAAACTCTCCAGACGCTTATAGCCAAAACAAGGCCTTTACCGATCATATCGTCGAAGCTATGATAAAATCTCTTGAAGAGAAACTTGAATTGGAATTTTCTATCCCTAGAAAGCTTCATGATGAGTGGGAACCTACTATCAAAATCAAAATCAAAAACTATGAATGCAATGCTTTGTGTGATTTGGGTGCTAGTGTTTCCGTGATTCCAAAGTCTTTATGTGACATTCTGGGTTTTAATGAGATTGAGGAGTGTTCTCTTAATTTGCATCTTGCGGATTCTACTGTTAAGAAACCCATGGGAAGGATCAATGATGTTCTTATTATTGCAAATAGGAACTACGTACCCGTGGATTTCATTGTGCTTGACATTGATTGCAATCGTACATGCCCTATCATTCTTGGTAGACCTTTCCTAAGGACTATCGGTGCTACCATCGATATGAAGGAAGGGAATATTAGATTTAAATTTCTTTTAAAGAAGGGCATGGAGCATTTTCCTAGAAAGAAAATAAGATTGCCTTATGAATCTATGAAGAGGGCTACTTATGGTTTGAGCACTAAGGACGACGATACGTGATTCTATCGCTTTATGCCTAGCTAAGGGCGTTAAAAAATAGCGTTTGTTGGGAGGCAAACCAATGAATTTATCCTTTTCTTTCTGTTTTGTTGCGTCGACATCATCATTAAAAACAGTAAAACTGCACCTAATCCCCGCCCTCCCAGTAATTAGACGTTTCTGGCCATGGATTTCGTTAACTGGGCATTTTTCATCGTTGGATCTTTGTTAAGCTGTACGTTAATGCCGAAGTGGGCTCAATGTCGCAAGGGCAGCTGCTCCCGTAGCTTTTTCTGAGCCCTCTGGTTAATTGGGCTGCATCGGGCCCATTATCCCCGCTCATGCCTAGTGTTTTTGTCGCCAGTGGATCCAGGCTATGCGTGAGGTTATCCAGTACCAGATCCAGTGGCAGTCACTCGAGGGTATCTAGCCCGGGATGCGCTTGGGGGGCGATTCATTCACCCGGTGGACGCGGGACGTGGGTGACAACGGAGATGATTGCCCGTGGCTAGACGGAGCTGGCCGTGCCTCGCGGCTAAGATCGGGGACGGAGACAGATGGAGGTTGTGGCGGCTACCTGCGGACTAGGGTCATGGAGAGGCTTCGATAGCACAAAGATGCATGGAGCAGAGGTACAGACTGTCAAGGGATTTTGTTGATCGCCTGATAGTATGATACCGGGGAAGTTAATTAGGACTTTATTTCCTCAGTTTTACTATTGTACTGTACATGTCTAGCCAATTGTCATCCAAAGTAGATTACGGGTGGAACTGAGTCATCAATTTTCAAATATTGTTTATATGGAAAATTTGCAGCAATTGTTTGTTGAATACATATACCTTGGGTCTTACCGATTTCCTGTGTAGTAATTTGACTACATAGCCAGGCTTCACCAAGCAACTGATGGTCAGTGGATGAGGACCGGAGGATGGGAAGGCGAGTCCAGGCCTGGGCGACATAGCATGCCTTGCCTTAGGCTGCTCGTCTCTTTTACACGGCTTCCACAGCCTGGCCCGTACGTGCCCTCTACCGGTGGAACTGGCAGGGGCCTAACACCAGAATTCTACAGGTTCAATCTTTGTTTTTATCTGCAAAATGTGCGTTTACATGTTACACTGCAAATATTAGGTAATTTGCTCTCCTGAGGGTTGCAAAGCCACGCGTCGAGGCTGCTGATTGTTATTACCATTACCATGCATCTGTATATATTATAGTGTTTGCTAGATGACACATATTCTTAATTGTTTTTATTATTAGATGAATGTGTCGCCAACATTGGTTAATTGGTGGGGAAAAGAATAATATTATGAAGTAAAACTGACATGCTAATGAGGTTTCATATTTTTGTATTTTGTTGATTCCACCACCTTCTATTTTGGGGTGGGATCTCGCTTTCAACTTCTAATTTACCATGTATATTTTCATTATTGAGGTGCCCTACGTACTGCAAAATTTACAAATCTTCATTTTAGTTTTTGTTATCAATTTTTAATTTTTATCGCTCTATAAGATTGAATGTGAAAAAGTAATAATATGTTTCTCCCTTATTCAGTTTGTATTCTACAATTGTGCATTAACTTAGTCTTGCTCATAATACATCTACTTGAGATTCTTTGAGTGCTTTATACGAGTACTTTATTAAATTTGCTACTGTTAATACTCAAAGTGAAGGTGAAACCCGTGTCATTGTTCTGCTTAGAAAACCTTCACCTTGGCCGAAGATGATGGCCATCCGTGTGTATGTGTGTGTGCTAACTTTTAGTTGTGATATTGCAGGAGCATGATGCTGATAGACCGAGGTTCTTGTTTGCATTTCAACACAACAAGATATCCTATGGAAGTTTTCATATTCCTGTTTGAATTTTGTGCAAGATTGGTGACCTCTAGGTAGATTTCATGAGACAGAAGACTATCAACTCAATGTGCATATGTATCACTTTACACCGAAAAATGACCAGAACTATCAACTACGAAAAACTGGTTCAATCTAATATCTCAGTGAAATCCTTGCCTTTAGGTTGCCCATGACGTAGTGTAATTCCGGTTGGGGAAACTGCTAATTTTGAAAGTAAAATAGATGCCATCATGTCAGTGTATTGTTAGCCAGAAAATCCTCGAGCTTATAATTTCTATACATTTACAGATTCAATTTGTGTCAATTCTGCTAGATTCAGAACTTAGAGTGGGAGGCACCAATGATACGCCTGGTCATTGCGGTGTTTGACTTCACTATGAATTAGGAGAAAGAGTTAGGTGCTTATACCCATTGATGTTGGATGCTCGTGGTAAATGAATTGTTACCCTGCATTTTCGCTTGGTCATGTGGGTTATAGAGGGACCAGATTTGACTATAAAGTTGTGCACAGTTCACTTATAACATATATGACCAAGCAAATGACATAAATATTTTTGGGCTGCAAGCATCCTCCTTCTGCTACGGTGATGCATAGTGCATTCTGATTTTATAATATTCCTTTTGCACTGATTTCTGAACTTAAACATGTAAATGAAGACATGAAGTGTATTTATGAGAGTTGTACAACAACAAGCATTTTGAGGTGGTTGAGAAGCTTATGTGAGAAGTTTCCCTTTGTGGTGTTCAAGTTATAAAGTAAAATCAATATCTTTTGTTGGCTAACGTTTTTCTCACTACTCATATTATATAAACCTAATTATGTCTCTTAGTTTTTGTGGAATAAGACTATCATAACTATCCCTGCTAATCTTACTAGGTCACATAAATACAGTATTCAGTTGGACAGATTATGTAAATGTATCACTTTACACCAAAAAATGACCAAAACTATCAACTACGAAAAAGTGATTCAATCTAATATCTCATTCAAATCCTTGCCCTTAGGTTGGCCATGATGCAATGTAACTCAGGTAGGGGAAACTGCTACTTTTGAAAACAAAATAGATGCCATCATATTAATGTATTGTTAGCCAGAAAATCCTCAAGCTTATAATTTCTATACATGTATGGATGGTGATCTAAATGATCTTATATTTCTTTACGGAGGGAGTAGATGATAATAAAAAAGAACCATATTTGTCGAATCGAGATTATGCACTGAAGATTTTATCCTAAAAAAAGTGAAGGTTAATCTAACATTTAACAAGACGGGTAAGAATGACCTTCCGAGATATTGTGAAGTAATGTGATGATCCCTTAGATTACATTTTTTTCTCTCTCTTGTGAAGTTAAAAGAACTAAAAAAACCAACCTATTTTTGTCAAATTTCAAAAGCATGGAGCTTTTTATTTCCGTGTACACTTCTCTTACACTTCTCTTATTGTTCTTATGATAAACACTTATTACTAATATGCATTTCATGATTATATGCTTTTTGGCTCGTAGTATTATTAATATACCTTTAAAAGAAGGGGGTTTTAGATACTTAGTATAATGGTTTGGAATGGTCTGGTGCTCAATATAATTGTTTGGAATAAAATAAATAAAATTACTTTACTTTCACCAATTTATTATCCTCTTAAAATATTTACCATCAATTCTGAAATAGGACAGATCAATTCATGAGTGAGGACCAACGTTTACAAAACGGTCAATTGATAAACTACCAATGAGATGTGAAGCATTAAAGTCAAGAACAAGCGTGGCTTATGATGGGCAAGAACAGTAGAAGCCATCAATACTAAATAAGAAAATCAAGATCAAACAAGTTGATGTGTGTGGATTTCACTGCTAAGGGAGATTGTTTAAGGCTGATTGTACAACGTCTTTAGAACTATCTTTTTACCATACAATGAGATGTTGTAGCAAAAACTCCTAGCATGTTGGAATCTAATTTTAGTGGCTGATCTTACAACTACATTACATGCTGCTCTGTTTTGCTAATCCAAAGTATTCAGTTCGATGTCCTTAAATTCTAACCAACTTATTTTGTATTTAACATCCATATTCCATGCCATTATATATTTATGATTTTTTCTATCATTATATTGGAAAAATGGACGGGTGTGGAAACGCGCACCATCGATGATCTAGTAATTCTGTTATGATTGTGTCTTTTGTGTTTCTTTTTGTGTTTGAGCCAAGCAAAACCTTTATGACTAGTCTTGGTGATGGTTGTTTGATCCTGCTGGAAAAAGACAGAAACTTTTTGCTCACGAGATTATTTTTCATTTTTATTGAGAAAGAGCTTTTGAGTTGATTCTTTTTGCTGCTGGTTCATATGCCTTTTTCCAGGAAGGCGTAAGTTTTCAGAATTTTTGACGTACCAGAAGTATACGAAGTATACAGATGGCTACAAACTGGTCTGTTTTTGACAGATTCTGTTTTTGTTGAGTTGGTTGCTTGTTTTGATGAAACTATGGATAGTATCGGGGGGGGGGGGTACTAGCCATGGAAAAGTGAGAATACAGTAATCTAACACCAATATAAATAGAAATCAAGATTGCTACACTACCTAAAGAGGTTGTAGTTTGTTTTCTTGTGCTAATGATATCACGAGTTTCAGTTTAAGTTTTGTGTTGTGAAGTTTTCAAGTTTTGGGTGATGTTATCATGGACAAAGGGATAAAGAGTGGAAAGAGCTCAAGCTTGGGGATGCCCAAGGCATCCCAAGCCAAATTCAAGGACACCAAAAAGCCTAAGTTTGGGGATGCCCCGGGAAGGCATCCCCTCTTTCGTCTTCAATCCATCGATAACATTACTTGGAGCTATATTTTTATTCACCACATGATATGTGTTTTGCTTGGAGCGTCTTGTATCATAGGAGTCTTTTATTTTTGTTGTGTCACAATCATCCTTTCTGCACACCTTTTGAGAGAGACATGCACTCATCGTGATTTTGCTGGAATGCTCATCGTGCTTCACTTATATCTTTTGAGCTAGATAATTTCGCTCTATGTGCTTCACTTAGATCTTTTAGAGCACGGCGGTGCGTAACTTGGTAGTTGGCTTGTGCTATGAAAGTAGTCCCAAAGGTAATAGGTACCCAAAGAGGATACAAAGACCTCCATCTTCATGTGCGTTGAGTAGAAAGAGAAGTTTTGATTCCTCTCAATTAGTTTTGACACGTGGATTTAGTAATATTAAGAGCTATGTTAGTAGGGTGTTGTGAATCTAGAAATACTTGTGTTGAAGTTAGTGATTCTCGTAACATGCACATATGGTGAACCGCTATGTTAGGAAGTCGGAGCATAATTGATCTATTGATTGTCATCCTTTGTGTTGCGGTCGGGATCACGTGATGGTTTACGCCTACCAACCCTTCCCCTAGGAGTATGCGTTTAGCACTTTGTTTCGATTACTAATAAAAACTTTCGCAACAAGTATGTGAGTTCTTCATGACTAATGTGAGTCCATGGTATAGATGCACTTTCACCTTCCACCATTGCTAGCCTCTCTAGTACCACGCAATTTTCGCCGGTGCACAAACCCACCATATGCCTTCCTCAAAACAGCCACCATACCTACCTACTATGGCATTTTCATAGCCATTCCGAGATATATTGCCATGCAACTCCCACCGTTCCATCTCATGACTTGTGCCGTCACTCTCATATTCCCATTGCATGATCGTAAGATAGCTAGCGAGATGTTTCAACGTCATACACCAAGCTAGATCGTTGCACATCCCGGTACACTACCGGAGGCATTTCCTATAGAGGCATCATCGTTCTGAGCTTTGAGCTGTGAGTAAATAAAAGTGTGATGATCATCATTATTAGAGCATTGTCCCATGTGAGGAAAAAAAGAGGCCAGAGCCCAAATAAAAAAAGAGATAATAAGAGAGAAGAGACAATGCTACTATCTTTTTCCACACTTGTGGTTCATAATAGCACCATGTTCTTCATGATTGAGAGCCTCTCGTTTTGTCACCACCATATGCTAGTGGGAATCTTTATTTTATAACTTGGCTTGTATATTCCAATGATGGGCTTCCTCAAATTGCCCTAGGTCTTCGTGAGCAAACAAGTTGGATGCACACCCACTAGTTCTCCTTTTGAGATTTCACATACTTATAGCTCTAGTGCATCCTTTGTATAGCAATCCCTACTCGTTCACATTGATATCTATTAATGGGCATCTACATAACCCTTTGATACGCTGAGTCAACGTGACCATCTCCTCCTTTTTTGTCTCACAACCACCACCACACTCTGTTCCACCTATAGTGCTATATCCATGGCTCACGCTCATGTATTGCGTGATAGTTGAAAAAGCTTTGAGAAAGTAAGAGTGCGAAAAAAATTACTTGGCCAATACCGGGGTTGTGCATGATTTAAATTACTTGTGTGGGGATGATGGAGCATAGCCAGACTATATAATTTTGTAAGGATAACTTTCTTTGGCCTTGTTATTTCCAAAGTTCATGATTACCTTGCTAGTTTGCTTGAAGTATTATTGTTTTCATGTCAATAGCAAACTATTGTTTTGAATCTTACGGATCTGAACATTCATGTCACATGAAAGAAGTTACAAAGGACAACTATGCTAGGTAGCATTCCACATCAAACATTCAGTCTTTATCACTTCCCTACTCGAGGACGAGCAAGAGTTAAGGTTGTGGATGCTTGATACGTCTCCAACGTATCTATAATTTTCGATGGTTTCATGCTATTATCTTGTCAAACTTTGGATGTTTTGTATGCCATTTATATATTTTTTGGGACTAACTTATTAACTCAGTGCCAAGTGTGAGTTCCTGTTTTTTTCGCGTTTTTGACCCTTTTCAAAGGAGGATTTTAACCGGAGTCCAAACAGAATAAAACTTCCGAAAAGATTTTTTCCGGAACGAAAGATACGCAGAAAGCTTGGGAACCAAGGCAGGGAGTCCCGGGGGAGGCGATAAGCCCTCCTGGCACGACCGGCGGGGGGGGGGGGGGGGGTGGGGCGCCTCCCAGGCTTGGTGGCTCCCTGGGCCTCCCCTGCCCTAGCTCCTTCGCCTATAAATTCCCTAAAATTCCAGAAAAAATCAGGAGATCCACGAAAATACTTTTCCGCCGCCGCAAACTTCTGTCTCCGCAAGATCCCATCCGGGGCACGTTCTGGTGCCCTGCCGGAGGGGAGATTCGGATATGGAGGGCTTCTTCATCAGCACCATGACCTCTCCGATGATGCGTGAGTAGTTCACCATAGACCTACGGGTCCATAGCTAGTAGCTAGATGGCTTCCTCTCTCTCTTGGATCTTCAATACAAAGTTCTCCATGATCTTCATGGAGATCTATCCGATGTAATCTTATTTTGTGGTGTGTTTCTCGAGATCCGATGAATTGTGGATTTATGATCAGATTATCTATGAATATTATTTGAGTTTCTTCTGATCTCTTATATGCATGATTTCATATCCTTGTAATTCTCTTTGAGTTGTGGGTTTTGTTTGGCCAACTTGATGTATGATTCTTGCAATGGGAGAAGTGCTTGGTTTTGGGTTCATACCGTGCGGTGACCTCACCTAGTGACAGAATGTGTAGCGAGGCACACATCGTGTTGTTGCCATCAAGGGTAAAAAGATG
This sequence comes from Hordeum vulgare subsp. vulgare, assembly GCF_904849725.1. Classification (NCBI taxonomy): domain Eukaryota; kingdom Viridiplantae; phylum Streptophyta; class Magnoliopsida; order Poales; family Poaceae; genus Hordeum; species Hordeum vulgare. Next base: position 260,104,676 of record NC_058519.1, on the reverse strand, counting down.
GGGTTTTCATCATTGGTTTGAGTTTATCCCTCTACACCATGTCATCTTGCTTAAGGCGTTACTCTGTTTGTCATGAACTCAATACACTAGATGCATGCTAGATAGCGGTCGATGTGTGGAATAATAGTAGTAGATGTAGAAAGTATCGGTCTACTTGTCTCGGACGTGATGCCTATATGTATGATCATTGCCTTCGATATCGTCATGACTTTGCGCGGTTCTATCAATTGCTCGACAGTAATTTGTTCACCCACCATAACATTTGCTACTTTGAGAGAAGCCTCTAGTGAACACTATGGCCCCCGGATCTACTTCACACCATATTTTCAGCCTTACTCTTTTACTTCATTGCACTTTCCGCCTTCAGATCTCACTTTGCAATCAATCTTAAAGGGATTGACAACCCCTTTATAGCGTTGGGTGCAAGCTCTTTTGTGTTTGCGCAGGTACTCTGGACTTGACGAGATTCTCCTACTGGATTGATACCTTGGTTCTCAAACTGAGGGAAATACTTACTGCTCCTGTGCTGCATCACCCTTTCATCTTCAAGGGAAAAACCAATGCAAGCCAAGTCTCCGTCAACGTGCCAATTTCTGGCACTGTTGTTTGAGAAGTAGCAGAGATCATGGTGTTATGCTGGTGACAATGATGATCATGGCGCCCCGAAGATGGAGATCAAAGTAGCAGGATGATATTGGCCATATGATGTCACTATATGATTGCATGTGATGTTTATCATGTTTTCCATCTTATTGCTTAGAAAGACGGTAGCCAAGAAAGATGATCCCTCATGAAAATTTCGAGATAAGTATTCCCCTAAGTGTGCACCGTTGCGAAGGATCATTGTCTCGAAGCACCACGTGATGATCGGGTGTGATAGATTTTAACGTTCGCATACAACGGGTGTAAGCCAGATTTACACACGCAAAACACTTAGGTGGACTCAACGAGCCTAGCATGTACAGACATGGCATCAAATACGGGAGACCAAAAGGTCGAACATGAGTCGTATGGATGATACGACCAGCATGGAGATGCTCATCATTGATGACTAGTCCGTCTCACGTGATGATCGGACATGGGTTAGTCGACGTGGATCATGTAACACTTGGATGACTAGAGGGATGTCGATCTAAGTGGGAGTTCATTATATAATTTGATTAGATGAACTTAATTATCATGAACTTAGTCTAAAATTGTCTTTACAGATATTATAGATCCAATGGCCAATGCAAATGTCCCATTCAACTTCAACGCGTTCCTAGAGAAAACCAAGCTGAAAGACGATGTGAGCAACTATGCAAACTGGGATCGTAATTTAAAGCTCATCCTCATGGCTTCCAAGACAGGTTATGTCCTTGATGCACCGCTAGGTGATCCTCCCGTTCCCGTGGCAACCCAGGACGTTAGGAAGGCCTGGCAGTCGCGGAGTGATGACTACTCTCTAGTTCAGTGCGGCATGCTTTACAGTCTAGAACCGGGGCTCCAATGGCGTTTTGAGCAACACGAAGCATATGAGATGTTCGAGGAGCTGAAACTAGTTTTTCGAGCTCATGCCGGGGTCAAGAGATATGACGTCTCCGACAAGTTCTTTAGCTGTAAGATGAAGGAGAACAGTTCTTTCAGTGAGCAAATACTCAGAATGTCTGGGTTGCACAACTGCTTGACTCAGCTGGGAGTTGAACTTCCGGATGACGCATGCATTGACAGAATCCTCCAGTCACTTCCACCTAGATATAAGGGCTTTGTGATGAATTACAACATGCAAGGGATGGAGAAGACCATTCCCGAGTTGTATTTAATGCTGAAATCTACGGAGCTAGAAATCAAGAAAGAACATCAAGTGTTGATGGTGAGTAAGACCACCAGTTTCAAGAAAGGCAAGGGTAAAAAGATTTTCAAGAAGGACGGCAAAGCGGTTGCCGCGCCCGGTTAACCAGTTGCTGGGAAGAAGCCAAAGAAAGGACCCAAACCTGAGACTAAGTGCTATTATTACAAGGGAACCGGTCACTGGAAGCGGAATTGCCCCAAGTACTTAGCGGATAAGAAGGCCGATAACGTTAATGGTATATATGATATACATGTTATTGATGTGTACCTTACCAGCGCTCGTAGTAGCTCCTGGGTATTTGATACCGGTGCTATTGCTCACATTTGCAACTCAAAACAGGAACTGCGGAACAAGCGTATGCTGGCAATGGACGAGGTGACGATGCGCGTCGGGAATGGTTCCAAGGTCGATGTGATCGCCGTCGGCACGCTACCTCTACATCTACCTTAGGGATTTGTTAAAACCTTAATAATTATTATTTAGTTCCAGTTTTGAGCATGAACAATGTATCGGGATCTCTCTTGATGCAAGATGGCTACTCATTTAAATCACAGTATAATGGTTGTTCTATTTATATGAGCGGTATGTTTTATGGTCATGCCCCGCTGGTCAAAGGTTTATTCTTAGTGAATCTCGAACGTGAAGTTACACATATTCATAGTGTGAGTATCAAAAGATGGAAAGTTGATAATGATAGTCCCACATACTTGTGGCACGGCCGCCTTGGTCATATCAGTGTCAAGCGCATGAAGAAACTCCATACAGATGGACTTTTGGAGTCTCTTGATTTTGAATCCTTTGACACATGCGAACCGTGCCTCATGGGAAAGATGACCAAGACTCCGTTATCCGGAATAATGGAGAGAGAAACCAACTTGTTGGAAATAATACATACCGATGTATGCGGTCCAATGAGCGTCGAGGATCGCGGTGGCAATCGTTATGTTCTCACCCTCACTCATGAGTTAAGAAGAAATGGGTATGTCTACTTAATGAAACACAAGTCAGAAACCTTTGAAAGGTTCAAGGAATTTTAGAGTGAGGTAGAGAATCAACGTGACAAGAAAATAAAGTTCTTGTGATCTGATCATGGAGGAGAATATTTGGGTCACGAGTTTTGCACGCCCCTAAGGAAATGTGGAATTGTTTCACAACTCACGCCGCCTGCACACCGCAGCGTAATGGTGTGTCTGAACGTCGTAACCGCACTCTATTGGATATGGTGCGATCTATGATGTCTCTTACTGATTTACCAATATCATTTTGGGGATATGCATTGAAAACTACCGCATTCACTTTAAATAGGGCACCGTCTAAATCCGTTGAGACGACACCGTATGAATCATGGTTTGGCAAGAAACCTAAGCTGTCATTTCTGAAAGTTTGGGGGCTGCGATGCTTATTTGAAGAAACTTCAACCTGAGAAGCTCGAATCCAAAGTGGAAAAATGCGTCTTCATAGGATACCCTAAGGAAACTATTGGGTATACCTTCTATCTTAGATCCGAGGGCAAAATATTTGTTGCCAAGAACAAATCCTTTCTAGAGAAAGAGTTTCTCTCGAAAGAAGTAAGTGGGAGGAAAGTAGAACTTGATGAGGTAATCGTACCTCCTCTTGAACCGGAAAATAGCACAGCACAAGAAAATGTTTCTGAGGTGCCTGCACCGGCTAGAGAAGAAGTTAATGATGATGATCATGAAACTTCAGATCAAGTTGTTACTGAACCTCGAAGGTCCACAAGGACACGTTCCGCACCAGAGTGGTACGACAACCATATCATGGAAATCATGTTGTTGGACAACAGTGAACCTTCGAACTATGAAGAAGCGATGGCGGGCCCGGATTCCTACAAATGGCTCGAAGCCATGAAATCTGAGATAGGATCCATGTATGAGAACAAAGTATGGACTTTGGTGGACTTGCCTGATGATCGACGAGCCATAGAAAATAAATGGATCTTTAAGAAGAAGACTAACGCGGATGGTAATGTGACCATCTATAAGGCTCGACTTGTCGCTAAGGGTTATCGACAAGTTCAAGGGATTGAATACGATGAAACCTTCTCACCTGTAGCGATGCTAAAGTCGTTCTGAATCATGTTTATAGTTTCCGCATTTTATGATTATGAAATCTGGCAAATAGACGTCAAAATGACATTCTTGAACGGCTTTCTTAAGGAAGAATTGTATATGATACAGCCGGAAGGTTTTGTCGATCCTAATAATGCTGACAATGTATGCAAGCTCCAGCGCTCCATCTATGGGCTGGTGCAAGTATCTCGGAGTTGGAACATTCGCTTTGATGAGGTGATCAAAGCATTTGGGTTTGTACAGACTTCTGGAGAAGCCTGTATTTACAAGAAAGTGAGTGGGAGCTCTGTAGCATTTCTCATATTATATGTGGATGACATATTGTTGATGGGAAATGATATAGAACTTTTGGAAAGCATAAATGCCTATTTGAATAGGAGTTTTTCAATGAAGGACCTTGGAGAAGCTGCTTACATATTAGGCATCAAGATCTATAGAGATAGATCAAGACGCTTCATAGGTCTTTCACAAAGCACATACCTTGACAACATATTGAAGAAGTTCAATATGGATAAGGCTAGGGGGGGGGGGGTTCTTGCCTGTATTACAAGGTGTGAGGTTGAGTATGACTTAATGCCCGACCACATCAAAAGATAGATAAAAGATGAGTACCGTCCCCTATGCTTGAGTCATAGGCTCTATTATGTATGCCATGTTGTTTACCACACCTGATGTGAACCTTGCCATAAGTTTGGTGGGGAGGTACCAAAGTGATCCAGGAGTGGATCACTGGACACCGGTCTAGAACATCCTTAAGTACCTGAAAAGGACTAAAGATATGTTTCTCGTTTATGGAGGTGCCAAAGAGCTCGTCGTACAGGGTTACGTCAATGCTAGCTTAGACACAGATCCGGATGACTCCAAGTCGCAAACCGGATGTGTGTATATTTTGAATAATGGGGCAGTTAGCTGGTGCAGTTGCAAGCAAAGCGTCGTGGCGGCATCTCCATGTGAAGGGGAGTACATAGTTGCTTCAGAAGCAGCACAGGAAGGAGTCTGGATGAAGGAGTTCATCACCGACCTAGGAGTGATTCCCAGTGCGTCGGGCCTGATGACTCTCTTTTGTGACAACACTGGTGCTATTGCCATTGCCAAGGAGCCCAGGTTTCACAAGAAGACCAAGCACATCAAGTGCCGCTTCAACTCCATTTGTGGATACATCAAGGATGTTGATATAGATATTTGTAAAGTACATACGGATCTGAATGTCACAGATCCATTGACTAAACCTCTTCCACGAGCGAAACATGATCAACACCCGAACTCTATGGGTGTTCGATTCATCACAATGTACCTAGATTATTGAGTCTAGTGCAAGTGGGAGACTGTTGGAAATATGCCCTAGAGGCAATAATAAAGTGGTTATTATTATATTTCCTAGTTCATGATAATTGTCTACTATTCATGCTATAATTGTGTTAACCGAAAACCGTAATACATGTGTGAATATAAAGATCACAATGTGTTCCTAGTGAGCCTCTAGTTGGCTAGCTCGTTGATCAATAGATGATCATGGTTTCCTGATCATGGACATTGGATGTCATTGATAACGGGATAACATCATTGGGGAATGATATGATGGACAAGACCCAATCCTAAGCGTAGCACTAGATCGTATTGTTCGTCTGCTAAAGCTCTTCTAATGTCAAGTATCATTTCCTTAGACCATGAGATTGTGGAACTCCCAGATACCATAGGAGTGCTTCGGGTGTATCAAACGTCACAACGTAACTGGGTGATTATAAAGGTGCACTATAGGTATCTCCGAAAGTGCCTGTTGGGTTGGTACAAATCGAGACTGGGATTTGTCACTCCGTGTGACTGATAGGTATCTCCGGGCCCACTCGGTAATACATCATGATATTGAGCTCAATGTGACTAAGGAGTTAGCCATGGGATGATGTGCTACGGAATGAGTAAAGAGACTTGCCAGCAACGAGATTGAACAAGGTATAGGGATACTGACGATCGAATCTCGGGCAAGTGTCATACTGATAGACACAGGGAATTGCATACGGGATTGAATTAATCCCCGACATCGTGGTTCATCCGATGAGATCATCGTGGAACATGTGGGAACCAACATGGATATCCAGACCCCGCTGTTGGTTATTGACCGGAGAGGTGTCTGTGTCATGTCTGGATGGTTCCCGAACCCGTAGGGTCTACATACTTAAGATTCGATGACGCTAGGGTTGTTACGGGAATAGTATGCGTGGTTACCGAAGGTTGTTAGGAGTCCCGGATGAGATCCCGTACGTCACGAGGAGTTCCTAAATGGGTCGGAGGTAAAGATTGATATATAGGAAGTGGAGTTTTGATCACCGAAAGAGTTTCGGAGATCGTCGGTAATGTACAAGGACCACCGGAAGGGTTCCGGGGGTCCACCGAGAAGGGCCACCAGCCCCAAAAGGCTACATGGGCCAAGGGTGGAAGCGAACCATCCCCTAGATGGGCTGGTGTGCCTCCCATCTCAGCCCAAGGCTCACAAGATGGGAAGGGTGGGCTAACCCTAGGCGTGGGGGCTGCCTTGGGCGCCAAGCCCACCCTAGGGCGCCGCCCCTCCTCCTGGCCGCCGCCCTTGCCCATCAAGGGCTTCCGCACCACCTAGGGTGGAAACCCTAGGGGTGCGCACCCTCCTCCCTCTCCTCCTATACAAACCCAAGGGTTTGGGGTTGTTGGACACACAAATTTCACCTCTCCATGGGGCATCCCTACCCCTCCTCCTCCTCGTCCTCCGTAGCGCTTGGCGAAGCCCTGCCAGAGTACCACGCAGCTCTACCGTCACCACGTCGTCGTGCTGCTGGAGCTCTCCCTCAATCTCTCCTCTCTCCTTGCTGGATCAAGGCGTAGGAGATGTCACTGCGCTGCACGTGTTTTGAACGCGGAGGCGCCGTTGTTCAGTGCTTAGATCAGAATCCACCGCGATCGGAATCGCTACGAGTATGACTCCATCAACCGCGTTCTAGTAACGCTTCCGCTTAGCGATCTTCAAAGGTATGAAGATGCTCTACCCCTTTGCTCATTGCTGGTTTCTCCTAGATAGATCCTTGTGAAGCGTATGATTTTTTTTGAAATTACTACGTTCCCTAACACTGAAAGGACGGTAGGAAAAATACAGTACCCAGAATCCTTCATATCAATATCACCGATGACAACATTAGCGGAATTTCCGCTTTTCTCAAGTTCTCGCTCCTCATAGCGGTTAGTACATATCGGAGCCAGTGATTAGGATCACCGCAGACATGGCATAGTCCCTTCCCCTTCTTATGGGAGTTTTTCTTGAAGTTGGTAGAGTGTGACGGCTTGTTCTTTGCTACAAGTTACCTTTGCCCTAAGTTTTATTCGTGTTGTTTTGGGGCTTGTTGAAATGGAAGTTCTTCTTGTGTACCATGTGGGCACTAGAAGTTCCCTCAACAGCTCGAGCACGTGTCTTTTGCTCTTTCCTTCTCTTCAACATCAAGAGATCCAATGAGAACCGAAACGTAAAACTCCCGTCTCTTGTGTTTCAAAGAAGTAGCAAAATTGTTCCACGAAGGTGGAAGCTTGGCGGTGATGCCTCCAGCCACAAACTTGTCCGACAACACACACTTGAAGTACTCAAGTTCCTTCATGAGTGACTATATCTCATGAGCTTGTTGAACAAGAGAGCGATCATCAGTCATCTTGTAGTCTTTAAATTGCTCCATGACGTACAACTCGCTGCCAGCGTCCGAGGCCCAAAACTTGGCCTCGAGCGCAGCCCACATGTCCTCGCGGTTCATAAACGACATGTATGAATCCACAATGGAATCATCAAGAACACTCAGAAGGGCGCCCTTGAAGAGAGTATCAATCTTCTCAAAAGCTTCTTGTTGTGCAGGATTAAGATCGCACTTAGGCTTGACCTTGGTGGTGTCATAGCAATACATAGTTTGAAACTAGTAGACTACTCTCGTGCGCCATCACTTATATTGCACCCCCTTGAAGGTGGGCGGCTCGAGATGCGCAACAAAATCACTTGGAGTAAATTGCTTACAATCACATTTTTGGATTGTTGAATATATGAGCAAACTACTATGAGATTTAATATGAAGAAGCATTAAATAAATCACGATGATAGACATAGAGATTAAACTAATCATGCGGACTAGCATAGTAGACTAGCACAGGGGACATAATTTCATACGGTATAACGGAAGTCAAACCTACGGAGTTGATGTTGTCCCCCACGTCGTTGAGAAAAAGGTTGCCGAGATCGGGGAAGAAGTCGTCGTTGAGGAGATCATCGCTCCACGAGTCGCGCGAGTGCGCTCCCGAAAAACCTGACGCCCCTCTGTGGTACAAGATCACGAGAGGCCGGGTTCCAGAGGCCTGTTATCCCTTCTCGCACTGCATGCCGGAAGAAGGGATGGAGAAGACTTGGATAGCGGCGTAATCATCTCGAATGGTGCGAAACAATATGTTGTGACTGTGGCTAAGGTTGGCAGGGCATATGTCATGGTATTTCGGCGGCAAATGCCACGGGGTGGCTTAGATCGTGGTTTGGGGCCGACGGGCGCCGGCGGCATCTGGGAATGGGTGAAGGTGCAAGACACATGACGCCGATCTATCCAGGTTCAGGGCCCTCCGATGAAGTAAAAACCCTAGTCTTGTTGGTGTGACTATAGGTGATCAAAGTACAAGGATGCTCCTTGAGCTGTTCATGAGGAAGGAGGTGGAGCTCTTCCAACCGGTCTCGTTGCCTCTGTTGGGTGTGTTCGGTGGAATGTTTGAGTATTCAGGTGCCATCCAGCGCCTCTCTTTGGGTGATTGGGTTTGGATTTATAAGCTAGTCGGAGGTGTACACTAGTGGGGGAAAGGAAGGGGCGGGACCGGACTGCCAGCCTCTCTGGCTAGCCACGGGGCGTGTCGGCTGTCGAGTCTTGTCCGGTGCGGGGCCCACCGGCCGAGTGCATAAGGGGTCAGCGATGACGAGTTGATGTATATACTTCTCGCCCCTCGTTGGATACCCCAAGTGGAAGGTGGATATGTAGTCAGCAGCAAATTTCCCTTACACGGAGACTGTAAGGTTTATCGAACCAGGAGGACTCCTAGGCTCAACAAGTAGGTATCTTCCAACCTGGCGCTAGCAGAAGACGTGGACCTGCACACACAACAAATAACTTTGCTCCCAACAAGTACATAGAGGTTTTCAATCTCTCCGGCCTTGTAGTTTGCAAAGGATGAAAACACAAGCGGAAGGTAATAGTGATTGTAACGGAAAAGTAAATGAAAGTGGTAAATGATGGAGCTGTAAGCAATGATGGTGATATGGACCGGAGTCACATGATGTTCACCAGTGATGTCTCTCCCCCATAAGATGATGAACAACTATGCTAGGGTAAACAAATCATAGTTGGGCAATTGACAGAATTATGATCGCACCGCAATACTAATTATGCTCCTTGATAGTTAGAGGTTCAATAGTAATGGGCAGTATGCCAAGACAAGTAGAGCATTTATTCATCAGCATCTAGTTACTAATCATCCACCTTGAGATATCTATCCAGAACATCTCTCCGATATTATGTTGTGAGCCCCACCCAAAGTGTAAACTCAAAGCAATGGACAACTACATTAACAAACTATGCGTAAGGTAAGAAATCCTTGCAACTGTGGTCACAAGCACCATTGTTTTCTCCCTGGTGGAAACAAGCACATCCCCTAGTCTCATGTTTCTCTCACTCAATCTAGACATCGAGGGGCCCGAACCCACAATCATGCATAACGCTCCCTCTTGGAGTCACGATCTACTATTTGGCCAAAGCAATAAAAAGCAATGGAGAACATGCATGAATCACTAAGGAACATAATATAAAAGGATAATCAAATATATAACTCATAACAATCTGAACATTATCTCATAATCCATCGGATCCCAACAAACCGAGCATAGAAATAGCAAGAGAATTACATAGATGCCTTGATCATGTAGGGATCTCACAAGGACTAACCATTTAAGCACAAGATTGGAGAGAAGACATCACATAGCTACTGGTCATGGACTCATGGTCCAAGGGGAAATACTCACGGCACATCCGGGAAGCGTCCATGGTGGTGGAGAAGCTCCCGGAGGTCAATCCTCCCTCCGGGAGGGTGCCGGGAAGAGGTCCCCTGACGCTCCCGATCTCGGAAGCGCTGTGGCGGCAGAACGATTGAGAAATTGGCGATTCCAGAAAGTCTGCGAGGGTTTCCTCTCGGGACTCTAAATATAGGCCAAAGGAGGGCACCGGAGGAGGTGGGACCTACCCAGGCGACCTCTTGGCGCGGCCTAGGGCCTGGCCGCGCTAGCAGGCCACCTTGGAGGCCCCTGCCCCCCTTCGGTGATCAAGAAGCTTCTGTTTCGCTGATTTTTTATATATTTTTTCTAGATTTTTTCGGGCTTCAGAAAATTGGCTAAAAGCCGCTGCAAAATTGACATCGGCAAACATAAACTGGCATTGGATGCACTCAGTTAGTAGGTTAGTCCAAATATGTGTAAAATGATATAAAAGTATACCAAAACATATAACAATGTCACCCGAAAGATCATGGAACAAGCAGAAATTATAGATACGTTTCGGACGTATCAACATCCCCAAGCTTAATTTTTGCTCGTCCTCGAGTAGATAAATGATAACACAATAATTTCTATGGTGACATGCTAACACACATATAAGAACTTCAAAGTAAAGCAAGTGAGATATGCAATTCAAGTTAAGACAATAACAAGCAAGAGTCTATATCTAGTATTGAATTTAGCAAAGTAAGAACATAAAGGTGCAAGAGCTCTCGCTGTCCGTGATTCGAATGTATCCAAATGGTGTTTGCGTGCAAGAAATGGGAGGTGGGTTGAGATCATAAAATATTTTTAATTGAGAACTCAATATACTAAACCTCACACTTAGTCTCCTTCGGAATCTTATTTTGATTCATCCCAGACCACTTGTCAGGCACAAGTCAAAATGACCCTCTCCCTTTCGATTTGAGCACTCATGTAATGGATGAGCGTAAGCAAGATATCTTGTCACTTAGGATGGAAAATGGAATAATGATGGGGAAGGAAGACAAAAAAGGTGTGAAAAGCTCACATCAATGAGGACAACCATAGGCGAGAGAAAGCCAAATGATAGATACGGTGTGAGGAGTAGGGATTGCCATGTAACGGATGCACATATGAGCTAAGGTAAGCTCTCCAATGGAACTAGTGGGAGGTGCATCCAACTTGTTTGCTCATGAAGACCTAGAGCTCATTTGAGGAGGCTCATTATTGGAATATGCAAACCAAGTTCTATAGCGTAAGGGTCCCCACATAGTTATGCATGAATGATAATCTCTATGTATTACCAATATAACAATGGAGTACGAGTGTGGATCTTTCAAAAGGAATAGTAGTGTTGCCCTCTTTTTTTTTCTTTTTTTCTTCTTTGTTTTGTGTGTCCTCTTTGGCTATTTCTTTTGTATATCATTTGTCCTCTTTGGGATCTTTTGTTTGTCCTCTATGTTTTACATGAATAAAAAGAAAAAGCATCACACTTTATAAGAAGTACTCAACATAAAGACAAGTGAAAACTATCATGATGTATGCAAATGTATGCCTCTGCCAGTGTAGCAGGATATGCAATGATACTAGCGCATCATGTAGCAATAATTGGAGCAAGGCCCAACTATCATGCAGCTCTATGATCAAGAAAAAGCATGTATGACATGAAGATCAAGTCATACGATGGTGGATGTTGCATGGCAATGTATCTTGGAAAGGCTATGGAAATGCCTTAATAGGTAGGTATGGTGGCTGTTTTAAGGAAAGATATAATGAGCCTTATGTATGACAAAGCGCATCATGTCACGGGTTTGGATGCACTTGCAAAGTATCCACCAACTCTCAATGTGAGAAAGGGCAATGCACGATACCAAAGAGGCTAGCAAAATATGGATGGTGGAAGTGCCAACAATAGAATATTCACATTAGTCCGAAGAACTCATACACTTATTATCGGTAACTCTCTATCTAGTTAGGAAATTCACAAAGAGACAAGTACCATGAGGAGGAGTGTTTGGGGGTTTGGTTATCCTTGCGCATCCTCGACTCATGGTAATGTAAGGGTACTCTATATATTCCAACCCCTCGAGAGGTTAGCGATCAATTTAGTAATTATAGTTCTCAACTAAATTTTAGTTTTCAAAAAACACATGGATTTCCCAAAATACGACACCTATCACTAATAGGATCAAGCTCTTGGCACCAACAGTCCAAACATTACTTAAATCAATACCTCAAAACTATTGCAAGTTACTACTATACTTAAATAGCAATCTCAGTTACCTACTCATGCAAGACACACAACTCAGTGCAACAAGCCAACTCACTAAACAAGATAAGCATGATAAATCAAGAGAGTTCCAAAATCAACCTAAATAATAGCTCTTAAAAAGATAAGCATGAAAACTAAGAGCTAAGCATGACAGTAGCTACGAAAAGATGAAGAACGCACAAAAAAAGCATGAAAAGCTATGTTGTGTTCTAGAGTGGAATGGAACGTGTCTCTCTCCCTAAAAAGGTAAGCTAGGTTCCGACTTGTTATGAACAGCAAGCAAAACTAAAACAAACTAAAAAGTAAATAGCGGGACGCTCCAAGCATAGCACATATCATATGAAGTGATAAAAATATAGCATGGAGATGGACGAACTGATGATTGTTGATAGAGAAGGGGATGCACGGGGTAATCCCCAAGCTTAGACACTTGAATCTCCTTGAATATTTCTTGGGGTCCATTGGGGCATCCCCAAGCTTGAGTGCTTTACACTCCGGTATCTTCTTTCATCATCTCTCCCATCGCATACTTGGAAACTCCCTTCATACGAAACTCATCATAAGCTGATTAGAGTGGATAGTTCCCTTAATAAAATAATTCATTACCTGCTGGAAATAAAGATTTTCATGAAAAGCTACTGATTCTTATGAATGCCAAAAGGTTTTTGCAAATAAAAATTAAGCTTAGGATTTGCAAAACAACGACAACGCAAAACATGGCAGAATTTGTGAAAAAACAGAACAACAGGTAGTAAATAATTTATTCGGGGAAATTCTGCAACTCAAATAAAAAAACTCACAATATATGAGAGAAAGGAAATTATATAGAGCATGCTGTCAAATACTTCAGATCAAAAAGATGATCTGGTGATGTTTGGCGAATTTTTCAGTCAAGCAGACAGAATCTGATTCTCGACAGCATGTCACAACTTTTGAATTTCTTGCAATCGAAGGCTAAAACTTGGCACAAAGCTTGAAAATAAAGATACAATGATGTTGCTACAGCAGTATCAAGCATCAAGACAACTAAAACTTAAAGTAAAAACTCCAAGTAAAGATAACAAGGGTTGTCTCCCTAGAGCTCTTTCTTTATAGCCATAAAGATAGGCTTAAGATTTTAATGATGCTCTCGTAGGAATAAGAGTTGTAGAACAAAAGAGATCATCAATAAGAAAATACCAAACACATTTAAGTCTAACATGATTCCTATGCATAGGAATATTACAATAGAATAATTCATTGAAGCACAAAGCAATAAGCATAGGAAGGCAAAACAAGTGCAGCTTCAAAATCTTCAACATAAAGAGAGGGAACTTGATATTATTGAAATATCTATAAGCATATTTTCCCTTATCATAATAATTTTCAGTGAGATCATGAATAAACTCAACAATATAACTATCACATAAGGCATTATTTCCATGATCCACATGGACTTCATGAAGAGGATAAAACATGGAGCGAAAGAGACACTGAATCTCTTCCCAATCCCGTAGGTGAGAATCATCTAGTAGCCTATACCATTCCAATGCTTTTAATTTCAGTGACAAGGCAAATAATTTACTCATAACTCCATCTCTTGTCAAACCTGAAATCTTGAACAAGTCACAAAGTGCTGTAAGTTTCAACAAATGAATACTAGGATTGACTGTTCCATCTCCTGCATAACAATCATTCCCAATTATTTCAATTATCCCAAGTGGTACTTTGCATGGGATACATTCAGTAGGTGGAGGAGACTTCTCTACCACGGGTGTGGGAAAGTGGCCTTCCCCAAGCAGCGAACTAAGAGTGCAGTTTTCCATAAATCTAACTAGCTCATGGCAAACTAACAAGATTAAAAGCAAAGGTAAAAGATAGCGTGCAACTCCCCAATCTTGAATACTGGAGTCGCCGGCAACGGCGCCAGAAATGCGCTTGATGAAGAGTTGATGTATATACTTCTCGCCCCTCGTTGGATACCTCAAGTGGAAGGTGGAGATGTAGTCCGCAATAAATTTCCCTTACACAGAGACTGTAAGATTTATCGAACCAGGAGGACTCCTAGGCTCAACAAGTAGGTGTCTTCCACCCTGGCACTAGCAGAAGACGTGGACCCGCACACACAACAAATAACTTTGCTCCCAACGAGTACAGAGAGGTTGTCAATCTCTCCGGCCTTGTAGTTTGCAAAGGATCAAAACACAAGCGGAAGGTAATAGTGATTGTAACGGAAAAGTAAATGAAAGTGGTAAATGATGGAGGTGTAAGCAATGATGGTGAGAGTCACATGATGTTCACTAGTGACGTCTGTCTCCCAAAAGATGATGAACAACTATGCTAGGGTAAACAAATCACAGTTGGGCAATTGACAGAACTATGATCGCACCGCAATAATAATTATGCTCCTTGATAGTTAGAGGTTCTAGTAATGGGCATTATGCCAAGACAAGTAGACCGTTTATTCATCAGCATCTACTTACTAATCATCCACCTTGAGATATCTATCTAGAACATCTCTTCAGTATTAAGTTGCGTGCCCCATCCAAAGTGTAAACTCAAAGTAACGGACAACTGGATTAACGAACTATGCATAAGGTAAACAATGCTTGCAACAGTGGTCACAAGCACCATTGTTTTCTCCCTCGTGGCAACAAGCACATCCCCTAGTATCATGTTTCTCTCAGTCAAGCTAGACATCGAGGGGCCCGAACCCACAATCATGCATAATGCTCCGTCTTGGAGTCACGATCTACTATTTGGCCAAAGCAATAAAAAGCAACGGAGAACATGCATGAATCACTAAGGAACATAATATAAAAGGATAATCAAATATATAACTCATAACAATCTGAACATAATCTCATAAACCATCGGATCCCAACAAACCGAGCATTCAAATAGCAAGAGAGTTACATAGATGCCTTGATCATGTAGGGGAGCTCACAAGGACTAACCATTTAAGCACAAGATTGGAGAGAAGACATCACATAGCTACTGGTCATGGACTCATGGTACAATGGGAACTACTCACGGCACATCCGGGAAGCATCCATGGTGGTGGAGAAGCTCCCGGAGGTCAATCCTCCCTCCGACAGGGTGCCGGGAAGAGGTCTCCGGACGCTCCAGATCTTGGAAGCGCTGCGGCGGCGGAACGATGTAGAAATTCGCGATTCCAGAAAGTCTGCGAGGGTTTCCTCTTGGGACTCTAAATATAGGCCAAAGGAGGGCACCGGAGGAGGTGGGACCCACCCAGACGACCTCCTGGCGCGGCCTAGGGCCTGGCCACGCCAGCAGGCCGCCTGGGAGGCCCCTGCCCCCCCTCTGGCCCCTTTCGGTGACCGGGAAGCTTGTGTTTCACTGATTTTTTATATATTTTTTCTGGATTTTTTCGGGCTTTGGAAAATTGGGTAAAAGCCCCTGCGAAATTGATATAAGCAGACAGAAGCTGTTACTGGGTGCACTGAGTTAGTAGGTTAGTCCAAATATGTGTAAAATGATATAAAAGTGTAGTAAAACATATAGCAATGTCACCCAAAAAGATCATGGAACAAACATAAATTATAGATACGTTTGGGACGTATCAGTCAACACCCCGGTCGTCAGGGAGTTGGTAGGTGCATGCTTTGCTACAAGGCCAAGGTGCAGAGCACCATTTCTGCATGCCAGTGGTGTGGTCACCACGACCACTCATGCCTACAGTGGCCTTACGACCCGTCAAAGATGTCTTTAACCCACGACATGCATGGAGGAGGCTGATGGTGGAGTTTGGAAGTATATGGAGATGGTTAGGTTGTGTTTTGACTGCAGTTTAGTTTGCAGCAGCAAACGTAGGGCTAGAAATGATGGTACTTAATGGAGAGATCTTGGGATGATACTTATTCTAGAATATCTGGCTATGCAAGGATAATGCCAAGTTTGTGCTCACGCAGAGAAGGGTAGCTAGTACTTGCTGTTCAAAGCTACATTTTAGCCATAAATCAAGTTTCAGATGGGCTGCTCATATTTCCCACATGAGCATGCCATATATTGGTTTGAAATGATGCATCAGTACACTAGAGGTGCTCTGGAAAGTGGTGGGGGCAAATGCTTAAGCAGAAGTATAGCAAGAAGTAGAGAGGTGGAGTCTTCCTCCAATAATTTACCAGAGGCCATGGCGAGGTTATTGGAAGTAAAGGGGGACTAGGTAAAGCTGTGGTAAAAATTTACCCTCAAGGAGATTAGTGGAAGGGGCCAAAGCAACAGTTTTGGTAATTGGATAGAAGGTGTTTGATGGATGCTAGGGCTAGCAAATGGACTCCATTTGCTATGGAACTTAACAGGATCACATAATAGGTGAAAATTGGCTTGGAAACCAAATGTGGGATTTGGTGGAGAAAGTTTCCAATGTAGACTTGAAAATCCCATGAAATCGATAGAAATGGCTTTCTACATATAAAACTATGCAAATAAATTCCCACAAATCCACAACTTGGTGTGGTGGCATTATTTGAGCATTAGAGCATGCCTAAAAAGTTTGGGATCAATTGGAGAAACTTTATAATGTAAAGTTTCCCAATGTTAGAAATCAACACAGACGGTTTTGAGGGGTTTGGGAAAAGTTCTTCTATTATCCTTGATGCACCACTTGGTGTGGAAGAATTATTGGAGTATCAGAACATGCCCACAAAATTTGAGAACAATTGAAGGCACTTGGCAATGTAGAGTTGCTCAAATTTGGATCTGGACAGATAGGGTTTTAGAATATTCTGCTGAACCAAATCAACTTGGATTGAGATGAAACTTGGCAAGATCATCACATATGACATTTGTGACATGCTAGAATTTTACTGGAATTTATGGAGAATATTTCTTACAGAAATATTCCAAAAGCTTGAAATAGACACGAAGGGTTTTGAAGGGTTTTTGCCTATTATTTTGAACATGACCATGTGCTGAAACTCTTATATATGGAATATATATGCCACTGAGTTTCCATAAATTTTGTCAAATATTTTGAAAACAATAAAAGTAACTTTCCTTCATAAGGGACCATTTCTGGCCTTATAAAAAGGTATTTAAATAAAATGGTAAAATAACTTTTGAAATAATAATATTGTGGTTTGGGGAGCCATTTTGATAATTTGATTTAAATAAAATATTTTGTGCAAAATATATTCCCTAATTTGAGGACTTGTAGTACAAATCCTAACTCGGGATTTTTTAAAGGCTTAAATCAAGGAAATGATTTTTGGTCAAATAGAGTTGGTAAAAATAGTTTCTGGTCCCATACACATGGCATGATCATTAGGCAAGGGTTTTGGGTCAAGGAGGTGAGTCTGGGAGTAGTAGGAACTTTGTGATTCAAACACAAGCGAACAAGCAAGCAAGCAACAATCACATCGAGCATCACAAGCATTCACAAAAATATTAATTGGCCCTAAATTTTGAGTTACGTTAGTTTAGTCAAGAGAGTCAAAACATAGGGTGTGACACACGGCATGCTGGCGCGCTCTAGCGTGCTCCACCTTGTCTACTACTGTCTAAGGGAAGTGGAGATGCTCCTTGGATGGCCTGGAGCTGAGGAGAGAGGTTTTGGTCAAAGGAAGAGTGGGAGAAAGTGTGTGCGAGGGTGAATAAGAGGGTTAATTTGGGTCTTATCCCATCCCTAACATTGAACCAAAGCTTGATCTCTCTACTGCAGATGAGGGGCAACACCGTGAGCTTGTGGTAAAAATTTGGAGTGAAGGAGAATAGTGGAAGGGGTGAAAGGAGCAGTTTTACCAAATCACCAGAAGGTATTTGATGCTAGTTTGAGGAAGATAAATCTCACCACTTGTAGTGAGATTTAAGTGTATTATTAGATGGGCAAAATTAGTAGGATTTACCAAGTTTGAGCTCATTTGAGCAAAGTTGACAATGTAAACAAGAAAACCCCTAGAAATGGATAGAATCAGGTTTCTGTTGACCTTGGTGATCAAATCAACTCCCACAAATGCACAACTTGGTTTGGCATCCTTATTTGGGGGCTGGATCACTCCTATAAAGTTTGGGATCAACTGGTTAAACTTGGCAATGTGAAGTTGCTCCGATCGCGCTCAGAACAGGAAGGGTTTTGGGATTATTGGGTGGATCAAATCAACTTGGATTGAGATGAAACTGTGAAGGATCACCACATTTATCATGTGTGACTTGCTAGATTTTTCTTGTAATTTATTGATAATATTTCCTCTGGAAATATTTCAAAAGCTTGAAATTGACAGAAATATTTTTGAGGGGTTTTGTCCAATATTTTGAACATGACTATGTGTTGAAACTCTTATGTATGGAAAATATATGTCCTGTAAGTTTCTCTAAATTTTCTCAAATATTTTTGAAGCAAGAAAATAAAATTTCCCTATGAAATACCATTTTTGGCCTCAAAAAAGGTATTTAAATAAAATGGAAAATAATTTTCAAAATAATTATTTTATGGTTTTGGGAAGTGTCACACCGTGTGTTTTGACTCTCGTGACTAATTAGCTTATCTCAAAAATTAGGACTAGTTAAATTTTTTGTGAGTGCTTGTAATGCTTGAGGTGATTGTTGCTTGCTTGATTGCTTGTTTGCTTGTGTCTAATTCACAAAGTTCCTATTACTCCTTAGACTCTCATCCATTCCCAAAGTCTTTGCCCAATGACCATACCATGTGTATAGGACCAGAAACTATTTTTTTAACAAATACTATTTTTATCAATTTTTTTTTATTTAATTTAAGCTTTCAAAACCACCTAAGTTAGTATTTGTACTACAAGTCCTCAAATTAGGGAAGTTGCTTTGCACTAAATATTTTATTT
Organism: Hordeum vulgare subsp. vulgare; assembly: GCF_904849725.1. Classification (NCBI taxonomy): domain Eukaryota; kingdom Viridiplantae; phylum Streptophyta; class Magnoliopsida; order Poales; family Poaceae; genus Hordeum; species Hordeum vulgare. The sequence continues at coordinate 260,085,646 of NC_058519.1, read as the reverse complement.
AAATCCCAATATCAAAAAGACTTCCCGAAACTACAAGATTATTATTTTAAAAGCTATTTTACTATTTTATTTAAACACATTCCTCTGAGGCCAGAAATGGTCTTGATTGAAGAAAGGTTATTTTTACTGCTTTCAAAATATTTGAGAAAATTTAGGGAAACTCACTAGACATATATATCCCATATATAAGAGTTTCTACACACGGTCATGTTCAAAATATTGGCCAAAACCCTTCATAACCCTTTCTTCCTATTTCAAGCTTTTGGAATATTTCCATAGGAAATATTCTCAATAAATCCGAGTAAAATTATGGCATGTCACACATGATATATGTGTTGACCTTTCGAAGTTTCATCTCAATCCAAGTTGATTTATAGCACCTAAATATTCCAAAACCATTTCTGTCCATATCAAAATTTGGGACCCTCAGAGCTCCACCGCCTCCAATTCCAGCTCTATTTAGTCCCTTTTGTACGGAAAAAAAATCAAGGAGAAGAGTTCATTGCGTTTTACGATACGGAGGCGCCGCCACCACCTGCTATGGAGGGCAGATCTGGAGTCTGTTCTGGGCTCCGGAGAGGGGAGATCGTGGCCATCATCATCACCAACCTTCCTTCATCGCCAATTCCATGACGCTCTTCACCGTTCGTGAGTAATCTCATCGTATGCTTGCTGGACGGTGATGGGTTGGATGAGATCTATCATGTAATCGAGTTAGTTTTGATGGGGATTGATCCCTAGTATCCACTATGTTCTGAGATTGATGTTGCTGATACTTTGCCATGCTTAATGCTTGTCACTAGGGCCCGAGTGCCATGATTTCAGATCTGAACCTATTATGTTCTCGTCAATATCTGTGTGTTCTTGATCCTATCTTGCAAGTAGTAGTCACCTACTATGTGTTATGACCCGGCAACCCCGGAGTGACAATAGCCGGAACCACTCCGGGGTTGCCGGGTCATAACACATAGTAGGTGACTACAACTTGCAATATAGGATGAAGAACACACATATATTGACGAGAACATAATAGGTTCAGATCTGAAATCATGGCACCCGAGCCCTAGTGACAAGCATTAAGCATGGCAAAGTAGTAGCAACATCAACCTTAGATCATTGTGGATACTAGGGATCAATCCCCATCAAAACTAACTCGATTACATGATAGATCTCATCCAACTCATCACCGTCCAGCAAGCCTACGATGAGATTACTCACGAAAGATGAAGAGCATCATGGAATTGGCGATGAAGGAAGGTTGGTAATAACGATGGCGACGATCTCCCCTCTCCGGAGCCCAGAACGGACTCCAGATCTGCCGTCCAGAGGAAGAACAGGTGGTGGCGGCGCCTCCATATCGTAAAACGCGATGAACTCTTCTCCTTGTTTTTTCCGGACGAAAGGGACTAAATAGAGCTCGAGTTGGAGGCGGTGGAGCTCTCAGGGCCCCACAAGCCTGCTAGGCACGGTCAGGGGGGCCCGCGCCTAGTGGGCTTGTGGGATCCTCGCTCCACCCCTCCGGTTGATTCTTGCGCGAGTATTTTTTATATATTCCACAAAAAATCCTCGTAAATTTCCAGGTCATTCCAAGAACTTTTATTTCTGCGCAAAAACAACACCATGGCAATTCTGCTGAAAACAACGTTAGTCCCGATTAGTTCCATTCAAATCATGCAAATTAGAGTCCAAAACAAGGGCAAAAGAGTTTGGAAAATTAGATATGACGGAGACGTATCAACTCCCCCAAGCTTAAACCCTTGATTGTCCTCAAGCAATTCAGTTGACAAACTGAAAGAGACAAAAGAAAAACTTTTACGAACTCTGTTTGATCTTGTTGTTGCAATTATGTCTAACTCATATTCAGACATTCAGCAAGATCATAAGCTAACCACATAAGCAATGACATCTAGGTCTCATGGTAAACTCATATCAATGGCATAATCAACTAGCGAGCAATAATAATAAGTTTCAAACGTCAACACTTCAATCAAGACAATCATGAAGCAGTACGAACAGATGGTATCTCGCTAGCTCTTTCTGAGACCGCAAAACATAAATGCAGAGCAGCTTCAAAGACCAAGGGCTGACTGAACATTGTAATTCATGGCAAAGAAGATCCAGTCACAGTCATACTCAATAACAATTAAAAGCAAAGCATAGAAATGACAGAGGTGCTCTCTAATTGGTGCTTTTATAAGAAGAGGATGACTCAATAGAAACATAAGTAGGCAGGCCCTTCGCAGAGGGAAGCATTGATTTGCAGAGGTGCCAGAGCTCAAGCTTTTAAAACAGAGATAAATAATTTTGGGTGGCATGCTTTCGTTGTCAACGCAATGACCAAGAGTTTTCACCATCTTCCATGCTACACATACTACATGCGGTTCGCAAATAGAGAAGTAAAGTTTTGACTCCCCCACCACCGATCAATCACACTCCACGACTAGCCGAATACTCGGGTGCTGTCCATACCAACAACAATCCAGGGGGAGTTTTGTTTGCAATTATCTTTCCGATTTGAGAATGGAACTGGGCATTCCAATTACCGGCCCCTTTCTGGTGAATGATAGTGAATAAACACATATCGAGGATAACACCCTAGCATGGAAGATACTGATTGCCCCTTGTCACCACATGAGCGGTTCGGGCATGCATAACAGATTATTTCTTGAAAGTTTAGAGAGGGGCACATGCAAATTTACTTGGAACGACAGGTAGATACCACATATAGATAGGTATGGTGGACTCATATGGAACAACTTTGGGTTTATGGAAGTGGATGCACAAGCAGTATTCCCGCTTAGTACAAGTGAAGGCTAGCAAAAGAGTGGGAGGCAACCAACTAGAGAACGACAACAGTCATCAAAATGCATTGAGATTAACGAGCATTGAGTGCAAGCATGAGTAGGACATAAATCACCATGAACATGAATATCATAAAGGCTATGTTGATTTTGTTTCAACTACATGCGTGAACATGTGCCAAGTCAAGCCACTTGAATCATTCAAAGGAGGATACCATCCTATCATACTACATCATAATCATCTCAAAATTCAGGTTGGCATCCAATACAAAACCATTATAAGCTCCTAGCTAATTAAGCATGGCATCACAAAATATGATATCTAAGTTGTCATTGCAAACATGTTTCTCTCACAACAAACCTGAATAAGGAACAATGAGCTAGTCATATTTAGAAAAACAAAATAGACCGAGTTCATACCACCTTTTCTAGGCTGTGTGACTTCATCATATATCGTCATTATTGCCTTTCACTTGCACGATCGAATGATGTGAACAATAATAAGAGTGCTCGTGCATTGGACTAAGCTGGAATCTGCAAGCAAACACAAAGGAGAAGACAAAGTAATATGGCTCTTTGACAGATAAACAGATATGCATGCGAGAGCCACTAAACATTGTAACCATGGTCTTCTACCTTGACCCAAATAAAAAGAAAACTATTTACACGGGAAAGCTCCCAACAAGCAAAAGAAGAAAAGGAAATCTTTTTGGGTTTTCTCAAACTAGACAAACACACGAGAAAAAGAAATAAACTAGCATGGATGATACAGTGGCAAAGTGTGAACACCAACTAACAATGTAAAATTGTAAGCAAGAATATAAAGTCGGTGAGAAACACGTACTCCCCCAAGCTTAGGGTTTTGGCCTAAGTTGTTCTACTCCCATGGATGGTCCTGGCGATACCCAAAATCATAATGGGGGTTGTATGGGAGCGCTGGAGCTACTGCCTGAATAGCTACCTCACGGAGGCGAGCAACCTTTGCCTCCCTCTCATACTCCTCTGCCTCTCGTCTGGTTATGTAATATCTCTGTTTTACCTGAAAATCAAAGAAGGCAGGATGTGACGCCCTCGGTTTACTCGTACGCTAATCATACACGCAAATGCGTACGATCAAACCCAAGGACTCATGGGAAGATATCATAACACAACTCTAGACGCAAATAAAATAATACAAGCTTCATATTACAAGCCAGGGGCCTCGAGGGCTAGAATACAGAAGCTCGATAAGCACACGAGTCAGCGGAAGCAACAAATATCTGAGTACAGACATAATACATGGGGTGCCTTAGAGAAGGCTAGCACAAAAGAAACACGATCGAACGAGGCGAGGCCTCCTTCCTGGGAACCTCCTAACTACTCCTATCTTCGGCGGCCTCCACGAAGAAGACACCATCAGGGCGGCAGGAAACTCCATCTCCTGGGCTCCATCATCTAGTCGCAACAACAGATCAAGGGCACAAAGGGGGAGCAAAGCAACGATGAGTACTCATCGAAAGTACTCGCAAGTCTTACATCAGAACTATTCTAACAATGCATCAGTATCAAAGAAGGGGGGTTGGTTATATGTGGACTGACTGCATCAATGCGAGAATAGAGAGAGAAGGCCTAGTCCTATCGAAGACTAGCATCTTCAGGGTCTTGCAGCAATAGACGAGAGTAGAAAAGGTGTAACACAATTAATAGTCATATTGTTGCAGCAATATTAAAGTGAGGTCACGCCCAGAGATCCTCCCTCAACTCCCTGCGAGGAAGCAATCCCGAGGCAACTAATTCCAATTAAGTAACAATTGTAGTTGTATAAGATCAGGGCACAACTCCAAGTCATCTTGTAACCGTGGACACGGCTATTCGAATAGTTAATTTTCATCCCTACAGGGGTGCACCACATTTCCCATCACCCTCGATAACGCTTTGGCCGGACACACTTTTATGGGTCATGCCCGGCCTCGGAATATCGACACGTCGCAGCCCCACCTAAGACTCAACAAAGAGGCCAGCCTGCCGGTCTAATTCCTAAGCACAAAGGGTTCATGAGCCCAGTTCCCCTTCGCGCTCCTGCACGATGCGTGGGCGGCCGACGTCAGTCCTAGCATCCCTTAATCACAAGCGCGATGCATCTCGGGACCACTCGGGCGCGCGCCGCTACATTGCTGACATCTGAAAAGCTTCGGCTGATACCGCGACGTCGAGTACCCATAATTCTTCCCGCGTAGCCGGTTAGTGTGAAAAGGTCTCTAACCAACCCAGATCAAATACCCAAATCCATTATCATTTTAATTAGGCCATCAACACAATCTCGCGGGAATCCACCCGTCTAACATCTAATCACCAATGATACTAGTAACATGGTTGAGTAACTGTGTGGTTGTAACATCGGGGGAATCCGAGAGATCACCCTCGTTGGATTCCAAATGATGTGTCCATCAAGGTGGGCTTAGCGGACTAACCCTCGAGGGTCCCACACTTGAGGGGTTGCACGACAGAGTCATCGTCAGGAATGGTGAAAGAGGAATCACCCTCGATAACCACGACCGACTAGCTGTACTACAGAGATATCATCAGGAGTACTTAGCGAGGTGTCACCCTCGGTACCAGATAGTATCCTTGTAGCATCGTACAACTAAGGGGGGGGGGGTGTATGTGCTGTGTCGGGTATGGCTCATCGATCAGGGATCGAGATTTGAAAACAAAGCGGGGCAACTGGACTACGGGGTCAGAGGGGAAGACTGCTCCACCTATACTAAGCAGTTTAAAGGTACAGTACTGAAAGTAACAGTTCATCAAAAATAGGCTATGCATCAGATATAGGAGCTAACTACAACAGTAGAACAATACTAATGCAAGCATGAGGGAGAAAGACATAGGCGATATAGGGATGATCAAGGGGGTTTGCTTGCCTGGTTGCTCCGTAGACAAAACGGATCCTCGAACCGGAAGTAGTCGATCACCGGATCATCATCAGTCTTGGGGTCTACCGGTAAGAAGAGGGGGAAGAAACAATAAATAACAACAACAGTGCAACACTAAGCACGACATGGCAAAAAGCAGGCTAGGCATGAGCTAACGCAACAGCGTATGTCGCACACGGGTCGAAAGAATATCTGATGATATTTTCCGGGTCTCGGGCTACTACCGGTCGGACGGGAAAACGATGGAAAAGTTCCAGGTTAGCTATGCTAGGGACGCGTGACACACGAATGGACCGTGTATCCGGGTTCGTCTCGTTCTGGTGATCAACTTTCATGTTGAAAATATTTTGATCTGACTTATGGATTATTTTATATTAAAATTTTAAAGTTTTATTAATTATTTAAGAATTAATAGATTCAATTAATTCAGTTAAATGCAATTCTGAAAACAGCGAGAGGTCAGCATGACATCATCAGTCAACAACTGTGTTGACTGGTCAAACTGATTAGTGGGTCCCACGTGTCATACTCACATTTTAAATTTTGTTTTAACTAATAAATAATCAGGTTAATATAGGGGGGACCCACCTGTCACCCTTTACTCAAATTAACTAATTTAAGAGATGATAATTTATTTAGCTTAGGGTTAATTAACCTAATTAACTATCCAAATTAATTACCCTAATTAAATACTGTGATTAATTAGACAAATTCATTAGCGGTTTAATTATGCCAACTAATTAATCATAATTCATATTAAGGAACTAATTAATTTACCTAATTTCATTATTTGTTTATTTTCGTTTCACAGTGACGTGGGCCCCATCTGACATTGAGACAGGGCCGGCCTTAGCAGAGCTCGCGTCGGCGTCGACCTACAGGGGCGGCGGTAGGTCACCGATGACCGATTCCCTCGACCAAATGGACGTCCGCGTGTATGAATGGAACCAGCTCGCCGAGACGCATCTACCTAGGCTATGGACGCAAGGGACGGTGGTCGGTATCCACGACGGCGGTGATGACCGAACGACAACGTCGGGGAGCAGGTCGAGCCGAGAACTACGATGTTCAAGGGGGAGCTCAAAAGGGGCTGGAAGGTCGGGGAGCTCACAGTGGAGCCTTCGTGGCGCTCAGGTAGCGTTGAAGGGGGGAAGGCGAGCAGGAGCTCATCCATGGCGACAACGACCGACGAGGAAGATCCGGGCAATGGCGTCGCTAACACCCAGCTTTGGCGCGATTCGGGGCACCAGGGGGGTCGATGAGGTTGTCGTGGAGCTGTTGGGCTTAATGGAGAGGAGCGAATCGAGCGGTGGCCGCGGCTCATCATGGCCCGGCCATGGCGAGGCGGTGCGAGCCGGCTGCTGGTGGCCGGCGGGGGCGGCCGGTGGTGCTGGATCCGCCGATCCAGGGAGGCAGCGAGGGAGTGGGAAAGGGGATCGAGCCCAGGGGGGCTCGGTCGTGGGGGAGTAGCGACGGGTGGGAGGAACGGGGCGACGTGGGGGCTAGGTGAGGAGCGAGGGCGGTAGGTGAGGCGCTGGGGGTGACGAGGGGGTGGTGGCGTCGTCACCTTGCGGCGCGCAGGAGGGAGTGGCTGGGGGCGCCGCTAGGGTTGGGACGGTGCGAGTGGGTCGGCCAGGCTGGGCCGAGGCCCAAGGGAGAGGGGGGTTGTTTCCTTTTCTTTTTTTTGTTATTATTTTACTTTGTTTTAACAGTTTATGTTTTATTTATTTAGGGGCTCTAATTCATTCCTAAAAATATCCGATTCGATTTCATAAATCATTAAGGAATATTTGTAACTCACCCGACATTTTTGTTTTTTTGCATTCGAAAACTTTCCTCGTCCGACTATGTTTTAAATTAAAATTCGAACCGTTTGAACTAACGCGAGATCAACGATAACAATCATGGTTATGTGGCATCCTTTGCATATGGTTACTGTAGTTAAATTACCGAGATTACTGTAGCCTAATCCGAGGATGTCACACAGGAGCAGGAAGGGTAATATGGAAAACACGTTGTCGGTTAAATATTAACCGGTATAGGAGGGATTCATTATCCCTCTCACGGAACTGATAGCGTGTCATAGCGGCGCGGTCAAGGAAAGCTGTATGGAGCGGGGGATCTCCTTCGCGGATGGGTACTCCAAGAAAATTTGCTATGCGAGTGGCATAGATCCCACCAAAGAAATCCCCCTCATTAGCATTATTATTCAGCCTCCTTGCGATTATAGCTCCCATGTTGAAACTTCTATCACCCGTTACTGTGCTCTTAAGGATAATAAGCAGGTGCGTAGAGGTGACAATGCTCGATCTTGCCGTTAATGCATATACCTATGAAGAGGGCAAAGTAATGCAAGGCAGGAAAATGAATGCTCCCCATGGTAGCCTACGTAATATCTCTAGTTTCTCCGACAGTTATACTAGAGAAAAAAATCACTAACCGAAGATTTAGGAGGATCATTGAGACTAACCCAATTAGGTATCTTGCAAATTCTATTGAAGTCCTCTAAATCCATGGTATACGATTTGTTGTAGAGATCAAACAGTACATATGTGTCACGGCTAGCTGAAAATTTGAATCTACGATCAGAAAAGGCAGTGAGAGTAGTATACTGTTCGCATTTGTCAGAGATGAATTCTTCAAGTCCAACATTGTGAACAAGAGTATCAAACTCGTCTTTGAAACCTGCATCAATCATGAATTCATCAGAAGGCCATTCACATGGTTGTACCTATGCGTTCCTCGGTTGGTAAGGATCGGGTTCCCGAATGGAGAGATGGGGACCCCTCTTGCTTGAGGAACCACCATGATAGTTTCTCCTGAACATCTTCCTTTTCTGAAATTTTCAGTGACTCAAAGGAAAAGTGAACAAGGCTCAACAAAACTCATAGCAACTACTCCGACAAGTGCCTAGAGGCCATATCACGCATCAAAACTACTTGGGACCAGCTAAAATTAGCATGCAAAGCTCAAGAACAGGGTCACCAAGGCAGCAAAAATACGCAACGAATAAGGCACTAGAGCAAAAACTAATTGGACCAATGGAGGAGTCACATACCAAGGAGCAATTTCCCCAAAACAGTTTGGTGAATGGGGCTTTGCACACAGAGATCGAAAATCACAGTAAGAAGGGCAAGAACACGAGTTTGAGCTGCGGGGTGATTTTTTCTGGAGGTAGGAGAAGGAGATGGGAGCTAGAATAAGTGAAGGGGGTACACGTGGGCCCTACAAGCCTGGTAGGCACGGCCAGGGGGGTGCCCGCGCCTCCAGGGCTTGTGGCACACTGGTGAATCCCCCTGACTAGCTCTCTGTCTCTGATTTTTTCAAAAATTCCAGAAAAAAACATACTTGATTTTCACGACATTCGGAGAACTTTTATTTTCAGGGCACTTTTCTACGGGACGCAAAAAGGAGAAAACAGGAGAAACTAAAGCTAAATCTATCATTTTTCTTCTAAGCAACCGAAGGTGAAAGCTTGGAACAGAGGGTTGTGACTCCTCGATTCATCCATCCCATGGTCATCGAAAGAAATCCGTCAATGAGGTTGATCAAATCTCCTTGACAAACTTTTTCGAATCGCATAAAAAAGAACAAAGAATTTTTGAATAGTCACTAGGTTACCTCAATGGGGATGTGCATATCCCCAACAAGCAAATCATACTTCATCTTGACAGTAGGTATAGGGCATTCAAAGCTCCCAATAAGAATCGATGAAGTTTTTTCAATAGCATTGATGCAATGTACTCGATATTGTTTCTTCGGAAAGTGCACCGTATGCTCATTACCATTGACATGGAAAGTGACATTGCCTTTGTTGCAATCAATAACAGCCCCTGCAGTGTTTAAAAAGGGTCTTCCAAGGATGACCTCCATGGCATGATCCTCAGGAATATCCAGAATAACAAAGTCTGTTAAGATAGTGACGTTAGCAACCACAACAGGCACATCCTCGCAAATGCCGATAGGGAAATGAGTTGATTTGTCGGCCATTTGTAGAGAGATTTCAGTGGGTGTCAACTTATCCAGTTCAAGCCTACGATAAAAAGAGAGAGGCATAACACTAACAACGGCTCCAAGGTCGCATAAAGCAGTTCTAACGTAGTTGCCTTTAATGGACCAAGGTATAGTGGGCACTCCGGGATCACTTAGTTTCTTAGGAGTTCCACCCTTGAAGGTGTAATTAGCGAGCATGGTGGAAATCTCAACCTCAGGTATCCTCCTCTTATTAGTCACAATATCCTTCATGTACTTAGCATACGGAGACATTTTGAGCATATCTATCAAACGCATTTGCAGGAAGACAAGTCTAATCATTTCAACAAAGCGCTCAAAATCCTCATCATCCTTTTTCTTGGATGGTTTGGGAGGAAAGGGCATGGGTTTCTGAACCCATGGTTCCCTTTCTTTACCATGCTTCCTAGCAGCGAAGTCGTTCTTATCGTATCTCTTATTCTTAGGCTGTGGGTTATCAAGATCAACACTAGATTCAATCTCCACATCCTTATCATTGCTAGGTTGAGCATCTTCATGAGCATCACTATCGATATTATCATTAGGCTCATGTTCATCACCAGATTGTGTTTCGGCATCAGAAACAGAGACATCATTTGGGTTCTCAGGTGTAGCAGCAATAGGGTTGCTAGCGTGCAAATTCATATCATCTTTCTTCTTCTTCCTAGGATGACTAGGTGCATCAGTGCTAACTCCTTGAGAATCTTGTTCAATTCTCTTAGGATGACCCTCATGATACAAAGGTTCCTGGGTCATTCTACCGCCTCTAATGACGACTCTGACAGAATTGTCATTCAGCTCATTGAGCAAGTCATTCTGAGACTTAAGTACTTGTTCTACTTGAGTAGTAACCATAGAGGCATGTTTACTTAGCAGCTTAAGATCATTGACGTTTCTCTCCACACAAGCACTTAAGTGACTAAGCATGCGAGCATTCGGTTCCAATTGTCTGCTAACATAATCATTGAAAACTTGTTGTTTGGCAACAAAGTTATCAAATTCATCCAGGCATAAGCTAGCTGGTTTATCCAAAGGAATATCACTCTCATTGAATCTACGAAGAGAATTTACCTCTACTATCTGTGTCGGGTTATCAAGACCATGGATCTCTTCGATAGGTGGTAGATTTTTGACATCTTCAGATTTAATGCCTTTCTCTTTCATAGATTTCTTAGCTTCTTGCATATCTTCAGGACTGAGGAATAGGATACCTCTTTTCTTAGGAGTTGGCTTCAGAGGTGGTTCGGCAATAGTCCAAGCATTCTCATTGCACAAGATATTATTCAATAGGATCTCAGCTTGTACTACGGTTCTTTCCCTGAAAACGCAACCGACAAAACTATCTAGGTGGTCCTTAGAAGCATCGGTTAGTACATTATAGAAGATATCAAGTTCATTCTTCTCAAGAGGGTGATCAGGCAAAGCATTCAGTAGCTGGAAGAGCCTCCCCCAAGCTTGTGGGAGACTCTCTTCTTCAACTTGTGCAAAGTTGTATATTTCCTACAAGACAGCTTGCTTCTTATCGGCAGGAAAATATTTCTCAGAGTAGTAGATCATATCCTGGGGACTACGCACACAACCAGGAGCAAGAGAAGTTAACCAAGTCTTAGCATCATCCTTTAGCGAGAAAGGAAATAACTGAAGGATATAGTAGTGGCGGATCTTTTCCTCACTCGTGAATAGGGTGGCTATATCATGCAGCTTAGTAAGATGTGCTACAACCATTTCAGACTCATAACCATGAAAAGGATCAGATTCGACCAAAGTGATTAACTCAGGATCGACAGAGAATTCATAATCCTTATCGGTCACAAAGATAGGCGAAGTAGAAAACTTCGGGTCGTATTTCATCCTAGCGTTCAAAGATTTTTCTTTCCACTTGCGCAATAATTTCTCAACATCATAGCTATCCTTACAAGCAAGAAAGTCCTCAGCTATCTCTCCCTCCATAACATAACCCTCAGGCATATCAGGCAATTCATATCTAGGAGAGCTAGTTCTAACAGGCGAAATAGCAGGTTCTACTTCAATAATCTCAGCAGTTTCAGAAGTATCATCACATCTAGCAGCAACTCTAGCAATTTGTGCATCGAGGAATGCACCTAGTGGCAAAGCAGTATCAAGCAAAGCATCATCACAAGCATCATGGACAGCAGAAGTAGCATCATCAAGCACATGCGACACATCAAAATTTCTAGCAGGAGGTGGTGTCGCAAACTTACTCATAACTGAAGGTGAATCAAGTGCAGAGCTAGATGGCAGTTCCTTACCCGTCCTCGTAGTTGAGGGCAAGACTTTAGTTTTTGGATCTCTTGGATTCCTCATAGTGATCAGCAGACGTAAATCCCAAGTGACTCAGAGAATAGAGCTATGCCTCCCCGGCAACGGCGCCAGAAAATAGTCTTGATAACCCACAAGTATAGGGGATCGCAACAGTTTTCGAGGGTAGAGTATTCAACCCTAATTTGTTGATTCGACGCAAGGGGAAGCCAAAGAATATTCTCGAGTATTAGTAGTTGAGTTGTCAATTCAACCACACCTGAAAGACTTAGTATCTGCAGCAAAGTATCAGTAGCAGAGTAGTGTGATAGAAATAGTAGCAACAATAACAGTAGCAGCAGTGACAGTAGTAGCGACAGAGTAACAGTAGCAGGAGGGACAACAGTAGCGACAGAGTAAGTGTAGCAGCAGTGACAACAGTAGCAGCAAAGTAACATAGCAAGGACCAGTTGGAAAAGAATCGTAGGGATTGGATCGGTGATGGATAATTATGCCGGATGACATTCACCATGCAACAGTTATAACACGGAGAGATATGTAACTAGCTCCAGTCCGTCAATGTAATGTAGGCATGCATTCCGTATGTAGTCATACATGCTTAGGGAAAAGAACTTGCATGACATCTCTATTGTCCATCCCTCCCGTGCCAGCGGGGTCCTAATGGAAACTACGGGATATTAAGGTTCTCCTTTTAATAGAGAACCGGGACAAAGCATTAGCACTTGGTGAATACATGAACTCCTCATACTATGGTCATCTTCGAAAGTGGTTCCGGCTATTGTCACTCCGGGGTTTCCGGGTCATAACACATAGTAGGTGACTACAACTTGCAAGATAGGATGAAGAACACACATATATTGACGAGAACATAATAGGTTCATATCTGAAATCATGGCACTCGGGCCCTAGTGACAAGCATTAAGCATGGCAAAGTAGTAGAAACATCAATCTCAGAACATAGTGGATACTAAGGATCAATCCCCATCAAAACTAACTCGATTACATGATAGATCTCATCCAACCGATCACCATCCAGCAAGCCTACGATGAGATTACTCACGAACGGTGAAGAGCATCATGGAATTGGTGAGGAAGGAAGGTTGGTGATGACGATGGTGATGATCTCCCCTCTCCGGAGCCCAGAACGGACTCCAGATCTGCCCTCCAGAGGAAGAACACATGGTGGCGGCGCCTCCGTATCGTAAAACGCGATGAACTCTTCTCCTTCATTTTTTTTCCGGACGAAAGGGACTAAATAGAGCTGGAATTGGAGGCGGTGGAGCTCCGAGGCCCCACAAGCCTGCTAGGCGCGGCTAGGGGGGGGGGGCACGCCTGGTGGGCTTGTGGGCTCCTCGCTCCACCCCTCCGGCTGATTCTTGAGCCAGTATTTTTTATATATCCCACAAAAAATCCTCGTAAATTTCCAGGACATTCCGAGAACTTTTATTTCTGCGCAAAGACAACACCATGGCAATTCTGCTGAAAACAACGTTAGTCCGGGTTAGTTCCATTAAAATCATGCAAATTAGAGTCCAAAACAAGGGCAAAGGAGTTTGGAAAAGTAGATAAGACGGATACATATCATGCATCAAGGAGAATAGATGAACTTGTCCAAAACTGGTCAAAACCTACCGTGCTGATTTCTAGAAGTGGGAAACTTTACATTGTGATGTTTCTCCAACCGATCCCAAACTTTTTGGGCATGCTATAATACTCAAATAATGCCACCACACCAAGTGGTGCATTAGTGGGAATTAATTTGCATGATTTTATCTGCAGAAATCTATTTCTTCCCATTTCTAGGTGTTTTCAAGCCTAGAGTGGAAACTTTCTCCAACACATCCCAAATTTGGTATTCTGTCTCATTTTCACCTATCATGTGATCCTGTTATGTTTCATAACAAGTGGACTCCATTTGCTAGCCCTAATACCCATCAAACACCTTTTGCTCACTTGCCAAATCTGTTGCTTTGGCCCCTGTTACTATAGTCGTTGAGCTCAAATTTCTACCACAGTATTATCTGACCCTATTTTACCTCTAGTAACTTTGCCATGGCCCGTGATCAATTATTGGGGGGGGTGACTCCCTCTCTTTACCTCTCCCTTTTCCCATGGCAGCCCCTCTTTTACTCTCTCCCAATAATTTTATTCAAGCCAATGCCCCCACATCCTTTTAGAGCATCTCTAGTATGCTAATGCACTATTTGAAGCAAATAGATGGCATGCTCATGTGGAAAATATGAGCATCCCTTCTGAAACTTGATTTTTGTCTGAAATGTGGCCTTGAACAGCAAGTGCTAACTACACTCCTCTCCGTGAGTTGAAACTTGGCAGTATTGTAGTCCCTCCATGCCTAAGAGAAGTAGACAAGGTTTAATTTCAAAATCCTCCGAGTAAGAACAACTTTTGCTAGCCCCAAGTTTGCTGCTGCAAACTGAATGAGAGGTGAAACCCAGCCTAACTTGCTCCAGTCGGGTCCAAATTGCACCAGTGCCCTCTGGCACGCATGGCTTGCATGTTGGACACCTTGGCCTGGCCAAAGGGTGGTTCTGGACATGGTGTGGCATGGTGACCACTCTACTAGCATGCAAGAATGGTGCCGTGCGCCTTGTGCTTGTCTTGCAGCTCGTGTCCGGCTTGGGCAGCATGTCCCAGTGTGCTAGAGATTCCCTCTCGACCCCCATGCCTCTGCCCCGACACCAACTCCCTTCAAAACGCCTCTGGCACTCATGCTCCCCTATGACAGAGCACATCCGAGGCCAGCGAGCTCGCCTCGGTCACCATCCTCCATTTGATCGTGCCCCGAGCTCCTGCTGCACCCAGTCCATTCCCCCACCTTCCTAGCAACCTCCTGAACCTCCTCTCTTTCCCCTCGTGTTCTCTTCCTCGCCCCCACCGCCGTGAGGTCCTGCTTCGGCCTCGCTTAAATTCGAGCGTCCCCGAGCCCCTTCTCTCCTTTGAAGCTCGCCACGGCCTCTGAGAATTTGAAGTGGCCTTTTCCCCATACCATTTTCTCCTTCCAGTGGCCAGTGTGCCACCCCCATGGCTGCTGACATCAGCCCCGCCGCGGCCAAGATCCCGCGCACCACGGTGCTCCCCAGCGGGAGCATACAACCCAGGCGGGCGTGCCTCCTCACCACGCACGCGTCGGTGGTCGGAGTGACGTCAGGGACTATTGGGTCCGCCGAGCCAAGCGCTAGGCGCTGCTCTTCCCCTCCTTCCCTGTCTCTCCCCATTCGAGTGGGAGGTAGGAGACGGAACCGACAAGCGGGTCGCGCATGTTAGTGACTGACCGACCGGGCCCGCGCGTGGTAAGTGGAGACAGAAGCCCCCCTCGCCGCCTCCCCGCCGCAAAAGGAGCAATCCCAAGAAGGCACCTCCCACGCCTCTTATCACCCGCCAGGCGAGCTGCTGGGCCGGCCCACCTTCTTCCCTTTTGTTTTTATTTATTTTTAGAGATTAAATAATTCATAATAAATTTATACAACCTCCAAATTTTAAGATTCAAATTCCTACAAGTTCCTAAAATCATATTCTATCCAAATATATGCCTTGAACATTTTTCCAAGAAACTGTTATGTAGTATTGATATTCAAATACAGATTCGAATATTGAAAACCCCACCTTATAAAGGTCCTAGAGAGCTCAAATCAACTCCAAATGGAGTGATTCCAATTTCCAGAGACTTAAAAATCATGCTCTAATTTTATAGCCCTACTCAACATTTTTCTGTGGCATTGTTTCTGCTAGGTCAGCTAAATGGCAGCTATTCCAGTTATTCCATATTAGAAAATCCATAGGAATTTCATACCAACTCCAAATCCAATGAAACCACTTACTAAATGTTTGTAAATTCATGCCCTATTAAATGAGTGCCTCCACTCATTTTAGCAGAATATTTTCTGTACATTCCTTGTAGGCCAGTGAGGCCTCCACTTCCTCCATTCAAAAATCTCTCGTGATCCAGATATCTTTGAGTAAGCTTTAGGATTTTTTCATATGACCAGAGATGTCCAAGAAAAATAAAACTCCTATTTATAGGGCACTTTTGTTTTGTGCTTGTTGTGTGGCTTACTGTGGTTGTTTCCTACAATACTCGATGAAGTAAAGAAGTAGTCGGAGATAGACGAGAAGCATGACAAGACCTCGAAGACTTTGGTGAAGCAGGCAAGCAACCTTTGACCATGCCTAAGAAACTTTTAGCTGCATGTCATATAGCACCTTACTTATGCATATATTCATGTTGGATCGGAGACCCCCTTGCTAGGTTATCCCCGAAGAACACCTCGTTGAAACCTGCACTTGAGCATGACCCTACCATTTATGAGGGTTGTGCATGTGGGATGTAGTTAGTTGCTAGTAGTTTCTACGCAAAAGGGATGGGAATATGCATGGTGACAATGAAGGGAATGTTTACAAAGGATTTTCGAAAACTCCGTTGGGTGCCACTAATGCCTGAGGGTGACGGTGTTGAGATGGATGAACACTTGAGAAAGAAGTGGTGTACCAAGAAAGGTTTTGTATGCGTGGTTTCGGAAACGGGATTAGGTTTAAGATTTGTCGATCGTCCCAACCTTACATGTGCGACCACGATACAATAATATGGAATGGGGCTTTGTTGATTACCTTGGTTGATGCTAGCAGAGAGCCCACATTACTAGTGGCGGGACTGGCGTGGTCACTTTTGTGACAGGGTCATGCCAGGTAGGGTGACCATGCTGTTTTTACAAGTTCCGGGAACACCATTGCATGCCCTCATGGATGGTACGATCTATAGCGGGGCTCGTATGATGTACATCATGATGGATGGAACCAATGAGTGGACTCTTTGTTTAGTGTCGCCATGGGAAAGGCATTGTTCGGGTGCTTACCTCGGGTATGTTATCTACCGCGAGTCGTAGATGACATGGAAGTTCCCCGAGTCTTGTGGGTACATCACACAACCTCTGTAGAGTGTAAAACTATTCGAATAGTCGTGTCCACGGTCGAGGACAGTTGGGTGGTGCTGCTGAAACTACATCTAGTTGTTTTCTCAGAAACCAAGTGTGTGTGTGAGAGAGAGAGATATAGAGTATGAGGAAAAGATGGTGATATGAGCTAAGTCGGGTGACCTGGCATGATGGGTGAACATGGGATGTTCAACCCTCAGTTGATATTGATATCTGTAACCTATTCACTGGGTTACTTCTATGCCTTGTGATGCATGTTGCCCGAGAATTTGATCATGTTATTGCGCTAGGGAAAAATATGCTTTCCGCAAAAATAGCAAACCAGAGTTATATCATGTTTCATTATTGCCTTGCTCCACAACATGGGTTGCTTTCGAGTACATTCAAAGTACTTATTGGCTTGCCACTGGTTATTTCATTGACCAGCTAAGAGAGAACAGGAGATGGTGAAGAGTACCTTGGTGACGTTCCTGCGAGCTAGGACGCTTCCTAGTCAGAATGCCTGTAGGGTAAGGCTGATGGCATGGGTTCAAGCTTTCAACCATGATTTCCTCTATTAGCTGAGTTTGGTGTGAAGGCCTTCAAGGCTCTATCTATGTAAGACTTGACCGTAATGGTTATTATTTGTATCAGATGGTATGTATGGATGTAGGACTCTTGTTATTCAGTTTCAGTGTGTTCGGTGAGCATTGATCTCTGGGATCACTAAGCATGTGCCTTCGGCGATCTCGACCTACAAGTCGGGGTCCCAGAGGGCTGGTATCAGAGCCATCCTGACTGTTGGAAGCCCTTAGCTAGCATGGACGTTAGTTAGGACAAAATTGTTTTCGGGACCCTTCAAAAGCACTTCAAAACCTCAATATTTCTCACTTCTCCTAAATCTTCAAAGAAAGCAAAGGTTTTACCTTAGCACTCCCACCCTTGTTCCTTTAAAACTCCTCTTATGCCTTTCAAAACTTGCAAACGAGCGCTAACACCCTTATGCCCCCGATAAGTGAATTATTTAAATCCTCATGGGTAACCTGGAAGGAAGCAACCTTTCCAAGCGATCACCCATGTACCTGGAAGACAAGGTTGGCAACGCTGCAACAGGACGACACCAACGGAAGCTACCTTCTGCAGGAATGACGACATCGAGATGGTGACACACTCGACCCTATTCCAGGTTGATGCAACCTTGGCCTACGATGACCAGGACATAAGATATGCAAGATCATGATATGCATCGCCAATAGAGCGAACCTATCATCATCGATGTTGTGTCGACAACCACCGGTGGATGAGAACCTCGCCATTTGGTCCACCTCACCTTAATGAGCGGGAAAACGGTTCTTTTCATCCCCCGCTCTTGGTGTCGATATTGTCATCAACATAATCGATAGGTCGGAACTCTATCACACATTGCTGAAGACACTGCTTAAAGGATTGTCCACCTGGAACCCTCGACGCCTTGGAAGGCAAGAAGACACAGAAAGGATGACAAGACCAACAGAAGACCATATCGATGACAGCCATGGGGAACCACTTCCCCCACAGCTCACCATATGAGAAGTCACCAAGGGCTCATTCCAGCTTAACCCGAGTCGTCTCGACAAACAACAAAAAGAGACATAGCAACACAATGAGAAGACCTAGAAGACTGAGCGGACTCCTCTCCAAGGCACAAAGCAAGCACGACTATTGAGTCCAGGCACCCCTAGGGTAGGATGAGTCGTGAACCCCCTATGGGAAGTCGAGTCCCTGAAATGGTTCGAGTGGGACCATATTGTGTGTTGCTTGTTTTACTTGTTCATGCATTGATATACGTCACACTTTTTCCCTAGAAAACGAGTATGCGACTATATCACCTGCCTCCTATTGATGTTTGTGTTTGGCCTTTCGACACTTGTTTGATTTCACTTGCAATATACCACCCCCTTAGGCACACCCCACTATGCTAATTTTCTCTCTCCTCACCTTCCTCAAAAAATGAAGACCAGCAGGACAAGATGCACCAACGGTTCACTTCAACGGAGAAGTAACATTAAATACGCTGACTATAACATGATCAACGAGACACGACCCGTAGAATTTATGCCTTCCCTCGAGATGAGAAACCCCTCCCTAGTCCAACCTAAACGTCACCAGCTTCCCCAGCTCAAACTTCTGGTCACGTGTCTAATACACAGATTTGCGAGAGAACTCGTTGAGATCCATTAACCCCTACTTAACACCAGGTTCTTAATGGAACAAGTGATCATAGTGGACAAGTATCCTTCATTCTTAAGCTAGCGCCAGAACCCGGATGCCATAGGGAGGATCGTTCTAGAATATATGATTTGTAGACAATGGGTTGTTGTGATGATAATAGGTGTCTTGAGGATATATCTAGACTATCTTGGTGGATCGTAAGACCCTTATGGTGGTAGGTGAACTTGGTGGAACGAGTTGATAAAGTAGCATAACCTACATATTCCTGGAGTAAGTTTGGATTCAGTAGGACAATTATGATCACGAGCTAAAATTCTTGGTGGTACAATAAAATGACTTTGTCAAGTAGTAGTCATGGTTTGATGATGTTACCATAATGACTTGGAGTGATAAGTAGGAATTGTGAATCGAATTTAAATAGGTAATCCTAACAGAGTATCAGCGATCAATGAGGCCATGTGGTTCAGAGTAAATTAGATTTAGTCCGATGATCTCGATCATGATACCATGTTTCTAGGTGGCTAAGAAGTAGAAGTAATGGGAATTGTCAAATTGATTTACGAATCTATATAAGCCTGGCCTTGGAGATTAGGTGGCCATGATATTGGAAGATGGTGGGTATACTATGGCATAGTCCTTGCAATGATATGTGTGTTACGAGGACTCTCGGTGATTATGGAAAACCCCATCAATATTGGGTTTGTAGGAGTGATGGGTCCAGTGATGGTTGATAGGATCGATGGACAACTTGATTGAATTTGTAGGAAGGAAACAAGACCTTGGATTGGTACACTACATGTTTCCTTAACATAGGAATGCAGTACCCTATCCATTGGATAGTCTAGCTGAACACTTGGGTTTGTAGTGTCTTAATTCAATCTTAGCAGTTTGTATGCTTTCCCGAGGATTCTTACATAGGGATACATGTGTAACTTAGCTATAGTATACCTATGATATTTAGGTTAAGGTCCTTCCCTCATACCCTGGAGTTGACTAGCATGAGGGATATGGCGTTGACTTATGTGAGATGGCACCTTCAATGATATAGAGTGATATTTGTCCAGAGATAGAGGCTAGACTGTTGGCATCTAAGGAATGTGCTCAAGGATAAGGTGATGGATGTTCACTCACATCCTAAGTTCCTTAAAACCGCAAAGCTTCACTGAGCCATAAAGTGGTCGGATTATGACCATAGAAAATGACTCTAAGTTGTTAGAATATGGCCAAACCCCCTGCCCTGACCACCACCAATAATGTATATGAGGAAACGTGGACATGAAGGAGTAGACTATGTTGGACCACAAACCCCTCGGCAAGTGACCACCCATGACAAACCCCCACTCATCTCAGCTATCTCATGAGCAGTGTGCTTATGGGATACTTGGGGAAGTATGTTGTTATCCTCAACGATGATGTTCTTATTCGCCAATAAGAGGAGGAACACCTTAGTCCTATTTGGACAAGCCCGAGGAACACCGATCACCATGCCTCTCAAGAGTGAAGTATTACCTTGAGAAAATGGACTCCTTGAAGCAATCTCCAAGCATCAGAAGTCAATCCTACCCAAGGCGAGGTGAAGAACCGCCATGGTTGGGAAACCACGACGACGACGAAGAAGCAGTAGAAGTCAACCGCTGCTCGTGTGTCGGCCACATCAACTATGCCAAGAAGCATCGACGTTCAAGCCGATGAAGCCTTTGGACATCAAGGGAAACTAAAGATCCCTTCTTGGTCTAAATTAGGGCCATAAGTCCTAACTAAACCATGGTGAAGCCCTTGTCAAGGTGAAGTTCACCCCGCTTGCCAAGCCGCAGACCGCAGGGATTGGATGACTGGTCTATACTTCTGGGTAGCCAGCTCATCTAGGACCCTTCAAGAAGTCCCCTAGATAATAGGACCCGCTCTAACGCCGTGTACTTAAGCTTAGTTTTATGGAAGAGGTCCAACCCATGCCTTTTCATGAGAAGCTACGACGAGGCTAGAAGACCAAATATCTCAAGACACACCGGAAGCATCCGCCCATGACGACAACGACACACGGCCGGAGAAGAATAAAACGCATACACGGGCAACTTACCCAAGCAAAAGGTCTTGACGAAAAGCCTACGATGAACCTTTCTATTCTAGCATTAGACATCTAGGTGTCACTAACCAGCATGCGCAACCCTTGGACCAGCACCAAGACACAATACCTTCCACGTATTCCAACCTTGGAGTACACATGCAAGCGAGACCCTTGCGAAAACTTAGTTCACCAAGCCCTTGACCCTTAGTAAAGCCTAGCCTACTGCAAGAACCCCATTCGCGTTCAGATGAAGACGAGCGAAGCACTCGAAGCTGTATCATCAAGCACTTCAAGACCCATATGAGCAACATGGGAACGTGAAGACTGCCCCAATCCAAAGTTCTATATCTCTCCAAGGGCTAGCCTAGGAATCTCGGGGACGATATTATAGTAAGGGGGGTAGGTCTGTCACACCCCGTGTTTTGACTTTCCTGACTAATTAACTTATCTAAAAAATTATGACTAGTTAAAATTTTTGTGAGTGCTTGTGATGCTTGAGGTGATTTTTTCTTGCTTGCTTACTTGTGTTTAAATCACAAAGTTCCTATTAATCCTTAGACTCTGATCCATGCCCAAAGTCATTGCCCAATGACCATACGGTGTGTATAGGACCACAAACTATTTTTTACCAAAAAGATTTTATTTAATTTAAGCTTTCAAAAACCCCTAAGTTAGGATTTGTACTACAAGTACTCAAATTAGGGAAGTTGCTTTGCACTAAATATATTATTCAAATCCCAATATCAAAAAGACTTCCCAAAACCACAAGATTATTATTTTAAAAGCTATTTTACTAGTTTATTTAAATAAATTCTTTCGAGGCCAGAAATGGTCTTTATTGAAGAAAGTATTTTTCCTGCTTTCAAAATATTTGAGAAAATTTAGGGAAACTCAGTGGACATATATATCCCATACATAAGAGTTTGAACACATGGTCATGTTCAAAATACTGGAGAAAACCCTTCAAAACCCTTTCTGCCTATTTCAAGATTTTGGAATATTTCCATAGGAAATATTCTCAATAAATCCGAGTAAAATTCTGGCATGTCACACATGATATATGTGTTGACCTGGCCAAGTTGCATCTCAATCCAAGTTTATTTGATTCACCTAAATATTACAAAACCCTATCTGTCCATATCCAAATTTGAGCAACTCTACATTGACAACTGTCTCCAGTTGTGCTCAAATTTTGTGGACATGTTCTGATACTCCAATAATGCATCCACACCAAGTGGTGCATCAAGGAGAATAGATGAACTTGTTCAAAACCCCTCAAAACCTACTCTACTAATTTGTAGAAGTGGGAAACTTTACATTGTGAAGTTTCTCCAATAGATCCCAAAATTTTTGGGCGTGCTATAATACACAAATAATGCCACCACTCCAAGTGGTGCATTAGTGGGAATTAATTTGCATGATTTTATCTACACAAAGCCATTTCTTCCCATTTCTAGGGGTTTTCAAGCCTACATTCGAAACTTTCTCCAACAATCCCAAATTTGGTATTCTGTCTCATTTTCACCTATCACGTGATCCTGTTAAGTTCATAACAAGTGGAGTCCATTTGCTAGCCCTAACACCCATCAAACACCTTCTGCTCACTTGCCAAATCTGTTGCTTTGGCCCCTGATACTATTCTCGTTGAGCTCAAATTTCTACCATAGTATTATCTGACCCTATTTTACGTCAAGTAACTTTTCCATGGCCCCTCATCAATCATTGGGGGGGGGGGGGTGACTCCCTCTCTTTAGCTCTGCTTTTTTACCATGTAAGCCCCTCTTTTACTCTCTCCCAATATTTCTGTCCTTCTAAAACTTTGCCCTGGAAGCCAATGTCCCCACATCCTTTGAGAGCATCTATAGTATGCTAATGCACTATTTCAAGCAAACATATGGCATGCTCATGTGGAAAATATGAGCAACCCTTCTGAAACTTTATTTTTGGCCGAAATGTGGCCTTGAACTGCAAGTGCTAACTACACTCCTCTCCGTGAGTTGAAATTTGGCAGTCTTGTAGTCCCTCCATGCCTAAGACAACTAGACAAGGTTTAATTCCAAAATCTTCCCAGTAAGAAAAACTTTTGCTTGCCCCATGTTTACTGCTGCAAACTGAATGAGAGGTGAAACCTAGCCTAATCTACTCCACTCGGGTCCAAATTGCACCAGTGCCGTGTGGCACGCATGCCTTGCATGCTGGACACCTTGGCCTAACCAAAGGGTGGTGCTGGACACTGTGTGGCATGGTGACCACTCTGCTGGAATGCAGTAATGGTGCCCTACACCTTGTGCTTGTCTTGTAGCTCGTGTTCGATTCTGGCACCATATCCCAGCGCGTGAGAGATTCCCTCTCGGCCCCCATGCCTCTCCCAGACACTATCTCACCTCCAAAATGCCTCTAGCACATGTGCTCCCCCGTGCCAGAGCGCATCCAAGGCCACCGACGTCATTCCCGTCGTGACCAAGATCTCGCGCACCTCGGTGCTCCCATGCGGGAGTAGACCACCGAGGGGGCATGGATCCTCGCCCCGCATGCCTCGGTGGTTGGAGCGATGTTAGGGATGGCCAGGGCCGCCGGGTCAAGTGCCAAATGTTGCTCTGCCCCGCCTTCCCTTTCTCTCCCCATTCGAATAGGAGGTAGGAGACTGTCTCGACAAGCGGGCCCCGCTTGTCAGTGACCAGCCGATCTTGCGTGTGCGTTGTAAGTGGAGAAGGAAGTCCCCCTTGGCCGCCTCCCTGCCTAGAAGGCGTAGTCCCAGGAAGGCTCCTCCCACGCCTCCTGCCGCCTGCCAGGCGAACCACTAGGCCAACCCACCTTCTTCCCAGCACCACTGGTCGCAACGTAGCGCATGGTAAATCCCTTTCCCTTTTTATATATTTATTTTTAGATATTAAATAATTCATAATAAATTCATATGAGCTCCAAATTTGATGATTCAAATTCCTACACGTTCCTAAAATCATGTCCAGTCCAAATATATGCCTTGCACATTTTTCCAAGAAACTATTCTATAGTATTAATATTCAAATACATATTTGAATATTTAAAACCCCACCTTGTAAAATTCTTAGAGAGCTCAACTCAACTCCAAATGGAGTGATTCCAATTTCCACATACTTATAAAATCATGCTCTAATTTTATAGCCCTAGTCAACATTTTTCTCTGGCATTTTGTCTGCTAGATCAACTAAATGGCATGTATTCCATTTATTCCATATCGGGGAATCCATAGGTATATCGTACCAACTAAAAATCGAGTGAAATCACTTCGTAAATGTTTCTAAATTCATGCCCTATTAAATTATTGCCTCCACTCATTTGTAGCACAATATTTTCTATAGATTCCTTGTAGGATAGCGAGGCCTCCACTTCCTCCATTCAAAAATCTCTCGTGATCCAAATCTCTTAGAGCAACCTTTAGGATTTTTTCTTATGACTAGAGATGTCCAAGAAAAATAAAACTCCTATTTATAGGGCACTTTTGTTTTCTGCTTCTTGTGTGGCTTACTGTGGTTGTTTCCCACGATAGTTGACGAAGTAAGCAAAGTACTCAGAGATAGATGAGAAGCATGATAATACCTCGAAGACTTTGCCGAACCAAACAAGCAGCCTTTGACCATGCCTCAGAAACTTTTATTTGCATGTCATATAGCACCTTACTTATGCATATATTCATGTAAGATCAGAGACTCCCTTGCTGGGTTGTCCCTGAAGAACACGTCCTTGAAACCTACACTTGAGCATGGCCCTACCACCTATGAGGGTTGTGCATGTGGTATGTAGTTAGTTGCTAGTAGTTGCTACGCAAAAGGGATGGGAATATGCATGGTGAAAAAGAAGGGAATGTTTACAAAGGCTTTTCAAAATACTCGTCGGTGCAACTAATGCTCGAGGGTGATGGTGTTGAGATGGATGACCACTTGAGAAATAAGTGGTGTACCAAGAAAGGTTTTGTGTTCGTGGTTTTGGAAATTGGATTATATTTAAGATTTGTCGACCGTCCCAACCTTACATGTGCGACCACGATACCCAAATATGGGAACGTGGCTTTGTTAATTACGTTGGTCGACGCTAGCAGTGAGCCCGCATTACTAGTGGCGGGAGTGGCATGGTCACTCTCGTGATGGGATCATCCCAGGTAGGGAGACCATGCTATTTTTACAGGTTCCAGGCACACCGTTGCATGCCTCATGGATGGTACAATCTAGAGCGGGGCTCGTATGATGTAGATCATGAGGGATGGCACCAAGGAGTGGACTATTTGTCTAGTGTCGCTATGGGAAAGGCATTGTTTGGGGTGCTTACCTCGGATATGTTATATACTGTGAGTCGTGGATGACATGGAAGTTCCTCGATTCTCGTGGGTACAATGTGCAACCTGTGCAGAGTGTCAAACTATTCGAATAGACATGTCCACTATCAAGGACAGTTGGGTGGTGCTGCTTAAACTATGTCCAGTCATTTTCACATAAACCAAGTGTGTGTGTGTGTGTGTGTGTGTGTGTGTGTGTGAGTATGATGAAAAGATGGTGATATGAGCTAAGTCGGGTGACTTGGCCTTATGGGTCAACATGGTTTGTTAAACTCTCAGTTGATATTGATATATGTAACCAGTTCACTCGGTTACTGCTATGCCTTGTGATGCATTTCACACAAGAATTTGATCTTGTTATTGCGCTAGGGAAAAATCTGGTTTCCGCAAAAATAGCAAACCAGTGTTATATCATGTTTCATTATTTCCTTGCTCCACAACATGGGTTGTTTGCGAGTACATTCATAGTACTCATTGGCTTGCCACTGGTTATTTCATTGACCAGGTAAGAGAGAACAGGAGATGGTGAAGAGTACCTTGGTGACGTTCTTGCGATCTAGGATGCTTCCTAGTCAGAGTGCGTGTAGGTTAAGGCTGATGGCATGAGTTCACGCTTTCAACCAGCATTTCCGCTATTAGTTGAGTTTGGTGTGGAGGCCTTCAAGGCCCTATCTATGTAAGACTTGACCGTAATGGTCATTATTTGTATCAGACGGTGGATTGGTGACAACACCGGAGTTGCAAAAAACACATAATAATGAAAACATAGACATGTGAGCATAAAGATAAAATCACAAGATGAATGATCTCACATGCTAAGTACAGAGAGAGACTTTAGAGATAATATAGGGATAACGTATGTCTCACACCATATGACAAAGAGTTTTCACACACATAATAAGATATCCAACAGACTTAAACCAAGCA
The DNA here is from genome assembly GCF_904849725.1 of Hordeum vulgare subsp. vulgare. NCBI lineage: Eukaryota > Viridiplantae > Streptophyta > Magnoliopsida > Poales > Poaceae > Hordeum > Hordeum vulgare. The sequence goes on along the minus strand of NC_058519.1, from coordinate 260,059,199 downwards.
AGTTCAGAAAAGAAAGACTCAAACACGAACGAAAACACCAAAGGCAAATCTCTAACACTCTGTCCCCCTTTGGCATTAGTCCACTAAAAAGGCAGAGAGAACGTGATCATAGGTGGTGGCTCACGCATCCTCATCCTCATCAGACACATCCGTAGCGCCCTCATCGTCCTCATCATCCTCCTGCTGCTCCTCGTGATCAGACCTGCTGCAGCTTCTTCGTCCTCCGAACCAACCCACTGGTAGTCTCTAGCCTGCATCCAGGCAGCCTATGGAGTGATGACATCCTCAGAACCACTAGAGACGTGCACATCAAGCGTCCTCAACAGGTGCTTATTCCGCTGACGGTTCTCCTTCTGAGCCACATGAGTTTGATACTCTCCTTTTGCCTGCATGCAAAACATGGTCTTCATATGGTCCTGTAGGGACCCCATCTGTGCCTTCAGCTTCTTGGCCAAGATGGCTCGGCGGAAGAACGGGTCTGGGAAGCAGGGCCGCCCTCAGCCCGAGCAGCATCAGTCTCCTCCCGAGCCTCCATGTGAGCAGTAGAACATGAAGAGGAGGTGTTGGCCCACTTCTCTTTCTGGCGCAATTTGATGGGATCATGGCTGATGAGCTCTATGGGTGCAGGAAAGGCCATGGCACGGAAGGTCTCAGCCCACTTGGTCTTGATGTAGTAGTACAAGTAAGGCCCATAGATGGGGACCCTATGATTGTAAATGGCCATCTGAAGCTCGCAGAACATCACATTTGCCACATCAAGTGGCCCATTTGGCTGTTCCAGTCCTTCTTGACACATCAGGGGCATGTCCACGAGATAGGAGTGAACCTCGTCTTTGTTACCAACCCGAGGAAACAAAGTGTTGCGGAAGACCCGATTTATGATATCCAAAAAGGGAATGAGCACACCCTTCCCAACATAGAACAACATCAGCTTGTCCTTGGGGGTGGTATCATGGTTGTGATCAGGGCGCAGGCCAAGAGAACTATGCAGTCCGGTGAACTTGATCCCCAAAAGCTTCATGAACTCAGCCCAAGAGCCATGTAACAACTCGCCATGAGACATCCAAGACAAAGAGAGGTTCTCATCATTCTCGAAGAAGCCAGTGGTACAGAACTGAGCCACTTCCTCTGCATCGAAGTCACAGTGAAAGGTGACGCTGTCCTCAATACCAAGCTGCTCAATCATTTGCAGGGCCTCACCAAAATAATCCATATCCTTCCGGAGATGATTGATATCAATCCACTGCACAGGAACAAACTTCTTCTTCTTAGTCAGGACGACATCTTGATAGATCATGACCTGCTGCTTGGTCCAGAACATCTCTCTACCCGTGAACACCTCCCCCTCTTTGAGATATGGGTTAAGCTTGCGGCGCCTGGCAAACTCCTTGGGATCCATAGTGTCAAAGTCAATGGTGGACCCCTTGTCCTTGGATACACTCTTCTTGACGCTGCGCTTCAAAGGACGGGAACTTTCCGGTTCTTCAAGGTTGCGATACCTCTTGGACTCGGTGTTGCGAACTGGATTGGAACGACGAGAGCTACCACCTGAGACACGCAACACAAACACGCGAAAAAGACAAGAAAAAGTCATGGCAACATCTAGAACAAGGAGAAAACACAAAAGAATCCAAGTAGTAGCTAGCAAAGGCAGCAAATCGAGAGCTAGCGGTAGTACCGCTCGGCCAGGGCGGTAGTACCACTCCACGAACTAGCGGTAGTACCGCCCGGTCAGGGTGGTAGTACCGTCAACTAGCGGTTGTACCGCTCAGGGTTGGGCGGTAGTACCGCGTGGTTCTAGATCTGGAGGAACAAGAACGAATCTAACCACAAAGCTGCATATTTTGAAAATATAAGAGACCAAAACTATGGATCTAAGCCCAAAACTATGCAGGTCCTATGCAGCAACACAAATAGGGGGCACTTCCCATCATCTCTCCTCCGATCTATGAACGAAGCAATATCATGCCACAACAATGGAGCCAATACATCTATCACTAACCCTAGAGCCAAGAACATAAACACAACACAAGTGGGATAGGGGAAGTACCGCTGGGATCATCGCGGTAGTATGGCCGGAGGCAGTAGTACTGCTCCCCCTAAGGATTTTCATATGCCAGCCCTAGGCAGCGGTAGTACCGCTCTGGTCATTGCAGTAGTACCGCTCGGATCATCGTGGTCACTATCATCAACACATTTTAACAATGAAGGAGCAGTAGTGATGGTGGTCTTAATGTTGGGTCTTACTTGATTGATACCTTTGGCCATAAGGCACTTGGCGATGCGGTTATCGTTGGGGGCGCCAAACAGAGACACCTTGGGAGAGCGGGTGGCAATGGCTACAATAGCCGTTGCCACCATATCATCATCGGAGGGGTACTCTTCAAGTGCCACCATACCCTTTGGATGGTTTTTTTTGACAAAGTTGTTCTTGTTTTGGAAAGACTTGGCTTTGTCTTTGCGAATGAGCTTGCCCCCGTTGTCTTCCCTCTTCTCATAGGGACACTCTGCCACGAAGTGACTCACATTGCTGCAGTTATAACATCTCCTCACAAGTTGCTTGGTCTTGAACCCACTTGAGTTATTCTTGGAGAAATTGGGCCTTGAGTTTCTATTGTTGCCCCAGAATTGCCTTGACGCAAGAGCTTGTTGGGGAACATCGCATGGGAAACAAAAAAAATTCCTACGCGCAGGAAGACCTATCATGGTGATGTCCATCTACGAGAGGGGATGTGTGATCTACGTACCCTTGTAGACCGTACAGCAGAAGCGTTAGTGAACGCGGTTGATGTAGTGGAACGTCCTCACGTCCCTCGACCCGCCCCGCGAACCGTCCCACGATCAGTCCCACGATCTAGTGCCGAACGGACGGCACCTCCGCGTTCAGCACACGTACAGATCGACGATGATCTCGGCCTTCTTGATCCAGCAAGAGAGACGGAGAGGTAGAAGAGTTCTTCGGCAGCGTGACGGTGCTCCGGAGGTTGGTGATGATCTTGTCTCAGCAGGGCTCCGCCCGAGCTCCGTAGAAACACGATCTAGAGGAAAAACCGTGGAGGTATGTGGTCGGGCTGCCGTGGAAAAGTCGTCGTAAATCAGCCCTAAAACCTCCGTATATATAGGTGGGAGAGGGGGGGGCCTTGCCTTGGGGCTCAAGGAGCCCCAAGGGGGTCGGCCGAGCCAAAGGGGGGAAGGTCTCCCCCCCAAACCGAGTCCTACTTGGTTTGGTGGGTGGAGTCCTTCTTTCCTTTCCCACCTCCTCCTTTTTTTTCTTTTCTCTTTGATTTTCTTCCAATGGCGCATAGGGCCTTCTTGGGCTGTCCCACCAGCCCACTAAGGGCTGGTGTGCCACCCCCAAGGCCTATGGGCTTCCCCGGGGTGGGTTGCCCCCCCGGTGAACTCCGGGAACCCATTCGTCATTCCCGGTACATTCCCGGTAACTCTGAAAACCTTCCGGTAATCAAATGAGGTCATCCTATATATCAATCTTCGTTTCCGGACCATTCCGGAAACCTTCGTGACGTCCGTGATCTCATCCCGGACTCCGAACAACATTCGGTAACCAACCACATAACTCAAATACGCATAAAACAACGTCGAACCTTAAGTGTGCAGACCCTGCGGGTTCGAGAACTACGTAGACATGACCCGAGAGACTCCTCGGTCAATATCCAATAGCGGGACCTGGATGCCCATATTGGATCCTACATATTCTACGAAGATCTTATCGTTTGAACCTCAGTGCCAAGGATTCATATAATCCCGTATGTAATTCCCTTTGTCCTTCGGTATGTTACTTGCCCGAGATTCGATCGTCAGTATCCGCATACCTATTTCAATCTCGTTTACCGGCAAGTCTCTTTACTCGTTCCGTAATACAAGATCCCGCAACTTACACTAAGTCACATTGCTTGCAAGGCTTGTGTGTGATGTTGTATTGCCGAGTGGGCCCCGAGATACCTCTCCGTCACACGGAGTGACAAATCCCAGTCTTGATCCATACTAACTCAACGAACACCTTCAGAGATACCTGTAGAGCATCTTTATAGTCACCCAGTTACGTTGCGATGTTTGATACACACAAAGTATTCCTCCGGTGTTAGTGAGTTATATGATCTCATGGTCATAGGAACAAATACTTGACACGCAGAAAACAGTAGCAACAAAATGACACGATCAACATGCTACGTCTATTAGTTTGGGTCTAGTCCATCACGTGATTCTCCTAATGACGTGATCCAGTTATCAAGCAACAACACCTTGTTCATAATCAGAAGACACTGACTATCTTTGATCAACTGGCTAGCCAACTAGAGGCTTGCTATGGACTGTGTTTTGTCTATGTATCCACACATGTAAATGAGTCTTCATTCAATACAATTATAGCATGGATAATAAACGATTATCTTGATACAGGAATTATAATAATAACTATATTTATTATTGCCTCTAGGGCATAATTCCAACACTCTGCCACTTGCACTAGAGTCAATAATCTAGCCCTCACATCATCATGCGAATTACATTGTAATAAATCTAACACCCATACAGTTCTGGTGTTGATCATGCTTTGGCCGTGGAAGAGGTTTAGTCAGCGGGTCTGCTACAGTCAGATCCGTGTGCACTTTGCATATATTTACGTCCTCTCCTTCAACATAGTCGCGGATGAGGTTGAAGCGTCGTTTGATGTGTCTGGACTTCTTGTGAAACCGTGGTTCCTTTGCTAAGGCAATGGCACCCGTGTTGTCACAGAACAAGGTTATTGGATTTAGTGCGCTTGGCACCACTCCAAGATCCGTCATGAACTGCTTCATCCAGACACCCTCCTTAGCTGCCTCCGAGGCAGCCATGTACTCCGCTTCACATGTAGAATCTGCTACGACGCTTTGCTTGGAACTGCACCATCTTACCGCACCCCCATTAAGAATAAATACGTATCCGGTTTGCGACTTAGAGTCATCCGGATCTGTGTCAAAGCTTGCATCAACGTAACCTTTTACGGCGAGCTCTTCGTCACCTCCATACACGAGAAACATCTCCTTAGTCCTTTTCAGGTACTTCAGGATATTCTTGACCGCCGTCTAGTGATCCACTCCTGGATTACTATGGAACCTACCTGCCATACTTATGGCCAGGCTAACGTCCGGTCTAGTGCACAACATTGCATACATGATAGAACCTATGGCTGAAGCATCGGGGACGGAGCGCATATGCTCTCTATCCTCATCAGTTGCCGGGCACTGAGTCTTACTCAATCTCGTACCTTGTAAAACTGGCAAGAACCCCTTCTTGGACTGTTCTATTTTGAACCTCTTCAAAACTTTATCAAGGTATGTGCTTTGTGAAAGTCCTATCAGGTGTTTTGATCTATCCCTATAGATCTTAATGCCTAGAATGTAAGCAGCTTCTCCTAGGTCCTTCATAGAGAAAGTTTTATTCAAGTAATCCTTTATGCTCTCCAAAAACTCTACGTTGTTTCCAATCAACAATATCTCATCCACATATAATATTAGAAACGCCACAGAGCTCCCACTCACTTTCTTGTAAATACAAGATTCTCCAACCACTTGTATAAACCCAAATGCTTTGATCACCTCATCAAAGCATTTGTTCCAACTCCGAGATGCTTCCACCAGTCCATAAATGGATCGCTGGAGCTTGCACACCTTGTTAGCATTCTTAGGATCGACAAAACCTTCGGGTTGCATCATATACAATTCTTCCTTAAGGAAACCGTTAAGGAACGCCGTTTTGACATCCATCTGCCAGATTTCATAATCGAAAAATGCAGCTATTGCTAACATGATTCTGACGGACTTAAGCATCGCTACGGGTGAGAATGTCTCATCGTAGTCAATTCCTTGAACTTGTGAAAAACCCTTTGCCACAAGTAGAGCTTTATAAACGGTCACATTGCCGTCAACATCCGTCTTCCTCTTAAAGATCCATTTGTTCTGAATAGCCTTGCGGCCCTCAGGCAGTACCTCCAAAGTCCACACTTTGTTCTCATACATGGATCCTATCTCGGACTTCATGGCTTCTAGCCATTTGTTGGAATCTGGGCCCACCATTGCTTCTTCATAATTTGCAGGTTCATTGTTGTCCAACAACATGATTGATAAGATGGGATTACCGTACCACTCTGGAGCAGCACGGGGTCTCGTCGACCTGCGTGGTTCGACAGAAACTTGAACCGGAGTTTCATGATCATTATCATTAACTTCCTCCTCAACCGGCGTCGCAACGACAGAGGTTTCCCCTTGCCCTGCACCACCATCCAGAGGGATGAGAGGTTCGACAACCTCGTCAAGTTCTATCTTCCTCCCACTCAATTCTCTCGAGAGAAACTCCTTCTCGAGAAAAGCTACGTTTTTAGCAACAAACACGTTGCCCTCGGATTTGAGATAGAAGGTGTACCCAACTGTCTCTTTTGGGTAACCTATGAAGACACACTTTTCCGCTTTGGGTTCCAGCTTTTCAGGCTGAAGCTTTTTGACATAAGCATCACATCCCCAAACTTTAAGAAACCACAACTTTGGTCTTTTGCCATACCACAGTTCGTATGTTGTCGTCTCAACGGATTTTGATGGTGCCCTATTTAAAGTGAATGCAGCTGTTTCTAATGCATAACCCCAAAACGATAACGGCAAATCGGTAAGAGACATCATAGATCGCACCATCTCTAATAAAGTACGATTACGACGTTCGGACACACCATTACGCTGTGGTGTTCCAGGCGGTGTCAACTGTGAAACAATTCCACATTGTCTTAAGTGAGCACCAAACTCGAAACTCAGATATTCACCCCCACGATCAGACCGTAGGAACTTGATCTTCTTATTACGATGATTTCCAACTTCACTCTGAAATTGTTTGAACTTTTCAAATGTTTCAGACTTGTGCTTCATTAAGTAGACATAACCATATCTACTCAAATCGTCAGTGAAGGTGAGAAAATAACGATATTCGCCGCGTGCCTCTACGCTCATCGGACCACACACATCGGTATGTATGATTTCCAACAAGTCACTTGCACGCTCCATTGTTCCGGAGAACGGAGTTTTAGTCATCTTGCCCATGAGGCATGGTTCACACGTGTCAAGAGAATCAAAGTCAAGTGACTCCAAAAGTCCATCGGCATGGAGTTTCTTCATGCGCTTTACACCAATATGAGCTAAGCGGCAGTGCCACAAAAATATGGCGCTATCATTGTTAACTCTAACTGTTTTGGTCTCAATGTTATGTATGTGTGTAGCGCTATCAAGATTCAATATGAACAATCCTCTCACATTGGGTGCATGACCGTAAAAGATGTTACTCATAGAAATAGAACAACCATTATTCTCTGACTTAAAAGAGTAACCGTCTCGCAATAAACAAGATCCTGATATAATGTTCATGCTCAATGCAGGCACTAAATAACAATGATTCAAGTTCATAACTAATCCTGATGGTAACTGATGTGAAACTGTGCCGACGGCGATTGCATCAACCTTGGAACCATTTCCTACGCGCATCGTCACTTCATCTTTCGCCAGCCTTCGTCTATTCCGCAGTTCCTGTTTCAAGTTGCAAATATGAGCAACAGAACCAATATCGAATACCCAGGCACTACTACGAAATCCGGTTAAGTACACATCAATAAAATGTATATCAAATATACCTGAGTTTTCTTTGGCCGCCTTCTTATCTGCCAGATACTTGGGGCAATTGCGCTTCCAGTGACCCATACCCTTGCAATAGTAACACTCTGTTTCAGGCTTAGGTCCAGCTTTGGGTTTCTTCGTCGGATTGGCAATAGGCTTGCTGCTCTTCTTTGAATTACCCTTCTTGCCTTTGCCGTTTCTCTTGAAACTAGTGGTCTTATTCACCATCAACACTTGATGCTCTTTACGGAGTTCAGACACTGCGACTTTCAGCATCGCAAACAACTCGCCGGGAGACTTGTTCATCCCTTGCATGTTGTAGTTCAACACAAAGCCTTTATAGCTTGGCGGCAGTGATTGAAGGATTCTGTCAGTGATAGCCTCTTGCGGGAGTTCAATCCCCAGCTCAGCTAGACGGTTTGAGTACCCAGACATTTTGAGCACATGTTCACTGACAGACGAGTTCTCCTCCATCTTGCAAGCATAGAATTTATTGGAGGTCTCATACCTCTCGATCCGGGCGTTCTTCTGAAAGATAAACTTCAACTCCTAGAACATCTCAAATGCTCCATGACGCTCAAAGCGACGTTGAAGTCCCGGTTCTAAGCCATACAAGACTGCACATTGAACTACTGAGTAGTCCTCCTTACGTGCTAACCAAGCGTTCTTAACATCCCGATCAGCCGTAGCGGGTGGTTCATCTCCTAGCGCAGCATTAAGGACATAATCCTTCTTCCCAGCTTGTAAGATTAGCTTAAGATTATGAGCCCAGTCTACAAAGTTGCTTCCATCATCTTTCAACTTAGCTTTCTCTAGGAACGTATTAAAATTCAGGGTGACTGTCGCGTGAGCCATGATCTACAACACAAATATATTCAAAGTGGACTTAGACTATGTTCAAGATAATTAGAGTTTAACTTAATCAAATTATTCGCTAAACTCCCACTCAAAAAGTACATCTCTCTAGTCATTTGAGTGGTTCATGATCCACTTACACTAGCTCATGTCCGATCATCACGTGAGTTGAGTATAGTTTCAGTGGTAAGCATCCCTATGCTAATCATATCATCTATATGATTCATGATCGACCTTTTGGTCTCATGTGTTCCGAGGCCATGTCTGCACATGCTAGGCTCGTCAAGCTTAACCCGAGTGTTCCGCGTGCGCAACTGTTTTGCACCCATTGTATGTGAACGTTGAGTCTATCACACCCGATCATCACGTGGTGTCTGGAAACGATGAACTGTAGCAACGGTGCACAGTCGGGGAGAACACAATTTCGTCTTGAAATTTTAGTGAGAGATCACGTCATAATGCTACCGTCGTTCTAAGAAAAATAAGGTGCATAGAAGGATTAACATCACATGCAATTCATAAGTGACATGATATGGCCATCATCACGTGCTCCTTGGTCTCCATCACCAAAGCACCGGCACGATCTTCTTGTCACTGGCGCCACACCATGATCTCCATCAACATGTCGCCATCGGGGTTGTCGTGCTACTCATGCTATTACTACTAAAGATACATCCTAGCAAAATAGTAAATGCATCTGCAAGCACAGACATTAGTATAAAGACAACCCTATGGCTCCTGCCGGTTGCCGTACCATCGACGTGCAAGTCGATATTATCTAATTTTTTTGTTGCATGTTTTACGTGGTGACCATGGGTATCTAGTAGGATTGCATCTTACTTACGCAAACACCACAACGGAGATATATGAGTTGCTATTTAACCTCATCCAAGGACCTCCTCGGTCAAATCCGATTCAACTAAAGTTGGAGAAACTGACACTTGCCAGTCATCTTTGAGCAACGGGTTACTCGTAGCGATGAAACCAGTCTCTCGTAAGTGTACGAGTAATGTCGGTCCAAGCCGCTTCAATCCAACAATACCGCGCAATCAAGAAAAGACTAAGGAGGGCATCAAAACGCACATCACCGCCCACAAAAACTTTTGTGTTCTACTCGAGAAGACATCTACGCATGAACCTAGCTCATGATGCCACTGTTGGGGAACGTCGCATGGGAAACAAAAAATTTTCCTACGCGCACGAAGACCTATCATGGTGATGTCCATCTATGAGAGGGGATGTGTGATCTACGTACCCTTGTAGACCGTACAGCAGAAGCGTTAGTGAACGCGGTTGATGTACTGGAACGTCCTCACGTCCATCAATCCGCCCCGCGAACCGTCCCGCGATCAGTCCCACGATCTAGTGCCGAACGGACGGCACCTCCGCGTTCAGCACACGTACAGCTCGACGATGATCTCGGCCTTCTTGATCCAGCAAGAGAGACGGAGAGGTAGAAATATTTCTCCGGCAGCGTGACGGCGCTCCGGAGGTTGGTGATGATCTTGTCTCAGCAGGGCTCCGCCCGAGCTCCGCAGAAACACGATCTAGAGGAAAAGCCGTGGAGGTATGTCGCCGGGCTGCCGTGGAAAAGTCCTCATAAATCAGCCCTAAAACCTCCGTATATATAGGTGGGAGAGGGGGGCCTTGCCTTGGGGCTCAAGGAGCCCCAAGGGGGTCGGCCGAGCCAAAGGGGGGAAGGTCTCCCCCCAAACCGAGTCCTACTTGGTTTGGTGGGTGGAGTCCTTCTTTCCATTCCCACCTCCTCCTTTTTTTTCTTTTCTCTCTGATTTTCTTCCTATGGCGCATAAGGCCTTCTTGGGCTGTCCCACCAGCCCACTAAGGGCTGGTGTGCCACCCCCAAGGCCTATGGGCTTCCCCGGGGTGGGTTGCCCCCCCGGTGAACTCCCGGAACCCATTCATCATTCCCGGTACATTCCCGGTAACTCCGAAAACCTTCCGGTAATCAAATGAGGTCATCCTATATATCAATCTTCGTTTCCAGACCATTCCAGAAACCCTCGTGACGTCCATGATCTCATCCCGGACTCCGAACAACATTCGGTAACCAACCACATAACTCAAATACGCATAAAACAACGTCGAACCTTAAGTGTGCAGACCCTGCGGGTTCGAGAACTATGTAGACATGACCCGAGAGACTCCTCGGTCAATATCCAATAGCGGGGCCTGGATGCCCATATTGGATCCTACATATTCTACGAAGATCTTATCGTTTGAACCTTAGTGCCAAGGATTCATATAATCCCGTATGTCATTCCCTTTGTCCTTCGGTATGTTACTTGCCCGAGATTCGATCGTCAGTATCCACATACCTATTTCAATCTCGTTTACCGGCAAGTCTCTTTACTCCTTCCGTAATACAAGATCCCGCAACTTACACTAAGTCACATTGCTTGCAAGGCTTGTGTGTGATGTTGTATTACCAAGTGGGCCCCGAGATACCTCTCCATCACACGGAGTGACAAATCCCAGCCTTGATCCATACTAACTCAACGAACACCTTCGGAGATACCTGTAGAGCATCTTTATAGTCACCCAGTTACGTTGCAACGTTTGATACACACAAAGTATTCCTCCGGTGTTAGTGAGTTATATGATCTCATGGTCATAGGAACAAATACTTGACACGTAGAAAACAGTAGCAACAAAATGACACGATCAACATGCTACGTCTATTAGTTTGGGTCTAGTCCATCACGTGATTCTCCTAATGACATGATCCAGTTATCAAGCAACAACACCTTGTTCATAATCAGAAGACACTGACTATCTTTGATCAACTGGCTAGCCAACTAGAGGCTTGCTATGGACTGTGTTTTGTCTATGTATCCACACATGTAAATGAGTCTTCATTCAATACAATTATAGCATGGATAATAAATGATTATCTTGATACAGGAATTATAATAATAACTATATTTATTATTGCCTCTAGGGCATAATTCCAACAGAGCCATGTGCTCGTGATAAGCACACTTAGTGTCTTCAGGGAAGCCTTCATCTTTCTCCTCTTCTTCTTCTTCTTCTTCTTCAGAAACAACCTTTTATTTTATGGCAAGGTTGGGTGAAGCTGTCTTTGACCGAACGCGAGCAAGAGCATTATCAGCGGTCTTGTTCATGATTGACATTGCAATGAATTCGTCCAACACCTCATTGGAGGACAAGGAGTGGAAATCCGGCGGTTGGCGAATGATGGATGACATGGCTTTGTTGAACGACATGATGGACTTGAGAAACTTGCGCTTGATCCATGTGTCATCCACATCCTTTCTTCCATCATCCTTGAGGAAAACAACAATAGCAGTCACCCTTCGATAGAGATCTCGAGGGTCCTCATCTTCCTTCATCACAAACTCATCGACCTCATCAAGAACCACTTCATAGTTGGACCGCTGAATGCTTGAGATTGCCTTGTACATCACCATAATGTGCTCCCAATAGTCCTTAGCTAGAGTGAAGGGGAGCAAGTGAGGAAGATCTTCAGGAGGCACTGCAGACTGGAGAATGAATAATGCAGGGTGATTATATTGATTGTCCACTTCTTATCTTGGAGTGAGGTTGCTTGGGTCATGCAGATAGTAGCTTTGCTCAATGATTCTCCATAAATTTGTTGAGCTATGATTCAAATGAGACTTAATGGAAAACACCCACTTAGCAAAATTACCTTTAACAAGGTTAGGAGGAGGGCCAACATGATTAATACGGGGTGTAGGAACTGGTCCTCCATAGACCAGGGGAGGTGCAATTGAGGCATAGGTTCCAGTCCCATTATTGTCGAGAGGGGAACAAGGTCGCATACCTTTAGCCGCTTCCTTGGAAGAATTGGCCTCCGAATCCGTGTTGGCAGGATTAGCCACCAACGCCGGTCCGCGAGAACTTTTAATCACCTCAATTAACTCTTTAAGCATGGTCTTGACTTCGTTCGTCAAGGACGTCATGAGGTTGGCCATAGCCGCATTCAAGTCGTCCCTTGTGACCGAAGTCAAGGCCACGGCCTCGGGTTGTCCATGGGCTCCTCCCTCATCATCATCCATACTCTTCGGGTGGTGAAACCCTTAATAAAGAGACGTGGCTCTGATACCAATTGAAAGGATCGATATGGTTGAGTAGGGGGGGGGGGGTGAATAGGCAACTACCAATTTTTAGCTATTCTTAACAAGTTAGGCTTAGCCACATAAATGTTCTCTAAAATGACAACTAGGTGAGCAACCTATATGATGCTACCAACTATAACCGCTAAAGCAAGTAAGAAATACTCTACAACAATAACATACACAATGCAAAGGTTAGAGATAACCACAAATGGAACCGATGAAGACGAGGATGTGTTACCGAAGTTCCTTCCCTTTGACAGGAAGTATGTTTCCGTTGGAGCGGTGTGGATGCACAATGCTCCCCAATAAGCCACTAGGGCCACCATATTCTCCTCACGCCCTCACAGAATGCAAGGTGCCGTGATTCCACTATAGGTGCCCTTGAAGGCGGCGACCGAACCTTTACAAACAACGTTGGGGCTATCTCCACACAAAGCTTGAAGGCTCCCAACAAGACCACAGTGCTTCACTACAATGGAATGTGGCTCCGAGGTGACCTCAACCGTCTAGGGTGCTCAAACACCCAAGAGTAACAAGATCCGCAAGGTATTAGTGGGGGAAATCAATTTTCTCTTGCTGGAAGTGTAGATCTAGGCCTTCTCAACCAATCCCTAGGAAATCAACAAGTTTGATTAGCTAGGGAGAGAGATCGGGCACATATGAGCTTAGGGAGCAACAATGGAGTCTTGGAGGGTCAAAGGTAGGGTTTTTGAGGTAGGTGAACCCTTTATATAGTGGGGGAACAATTCCAACCATTATCCTCACTGTGAGCACGCTCTGGCGGTACTACCACTTGGGCGCAGCGATACTACCACTGACCCTGGCGGTACTACCGCCAAGGAGGAAGCGGTATTACCGCCAGGACCAAGCGGTATTACCGCTAGGCTGACACAAAGCCACGGTAGTATAAATACTACTACCGAGTCTACCACCGTTGGAAAAGTATTCGCAAAAAGTCCGACATAGTACAACCGCTCATAGAGGGAGGTACTACCGTCGCCTAGCGGTACTACTGCAAGGGCGCAGCAGTACTACCGTTGACCCTGACGGTACTACCGCCAGGAGGTTGCGGTACTACCACAAGCCCCAGCGGTACTACCGCTAGGCATTCTGCAAAGGTTGTGAGAGACCTAGCGGGTGCTCCATTGCCGCAAATAGAAAGTGGTGGAAATAACAATGTGTGCGTGAGAGAGTTGATTCCACCCAAACCTTTTCGACGCGGACCCCCTCTTAATAGTACGGCTTTCCTACTACTCAACACTAAAAAAGATAATCGTAGGAAACACCATGCTCCAACAACTCCGAGGGGCGACGAATCATCTTGTGCTTTTTGATGTATTATCTGAAATGCTCAATGTAGACGATTAGTCCGCAGAGGTGCTTTCATCAATCACCAAAAGTACTTAGAACAAAATATGCCCTAACAGTATGGATGTAATACTTGTTATTCGGTTTCTGTGTGTTTGGTGAGCATTGATCTATGGGATCACTCAGCACGTGCATTCGACGATCTCGACCTAAAATTCGGGGTCCCCACAGGATCTCTTTTAAATAATAGGGTCCAAATAAAATCTTTGTTGTAAAACATCTCTCCTATATTAGGGACTTGTAGTGCAAATCCCAAATCAGGGGTGTTGACAAACTTAAAATAAATAATTGCATTTTATTAAAATCACAATATTACAATAGTGGTTTCCTGGCTCTGTTCACATGGCATGATCATTGGGCAAGGGCTTGGGGTCAAGAGTTGGGTTTTAGAGAGGAGAACAACTATAGTGATTCAAAACCCAATCAGTCACACAAGCAAGTTGCAACAAAATCAAGCATCACAAACATGCAAGAAGTTTGAATTGGTTCCAATTTTTATAAAAACAACACGTGGCAAAAGTGGTACAAACACAGGTTGTGAAAATTAGTGCCCCCAAGGCTCGTACCTTAGAGGCCTCGCTGACCCGCTCGGAGCCACGCCGGGAGCCAGCCCCGGAGATGGAGGTGCCGCCGACTATGGAGCTTGTGGTGGAGGAGGTGCTAAGTCCGACATCGACCAGGAGCGCTGGGCCAAGTCTGAGGTTAGGGGCGGTGATGACCGGGCCGTGGTCAGTTCGTCGGCGCGCCCGAACCCGACGACGTCGGGAGTGTCTGGTACCGGCGGGGCCGGTCGACGTCCGCAATTTTAGAGGAGTGGGCAAAGCTAAACCGCGCCCCAGGAGCGACCAGAGCTAGTTCCTCGGCCGACAGACATGCCATCATCTCATCCGGCACGACATAGGAGATGGTGAAGTACCATCACGGGATAGCCGGCTTTGCTCAATCGGTAGTGAGCAACTTCCAGCTGATGGAGAGGGTGGTTCAAGTAGGCCAGGTAACTTTTTCTCTTTGCATGTTTTTCAATGGTGGCACGCGAGCGCATCCACTTGGTGTAGTCCCCGAGATTCGGGACGGCTGTGCGGGTCTGTGGCAGCCGGGTGTAAGAGCCCAAGTGCAGTTATTTTATTCCATGAGTGAACCTTCCATGTTGTGCCTCATGAGTTTGAATAAATCAAGGTTGCTTCATGGCTTCATTGCATCATTTCATCATATCATCATAGCATGCAGTTATTTTATTTGATCCTTGTTGATTATGGTGTTTGAATGTGGTGTGTTGTGATGCTTGCTTCAAGTGGTGTTTTTTTCTCATGTGAAAACCCCTTCTCCCTTAATTAAAAATCTAGTGCGTGGTGAAATATTGATTTGAGGAACTCTATGTTAAATTTTTTGCAAGTGTTGTAGATAATCTGTTGTTATTTTAGAATCAAGTTTTATGGATGTTATACTTTTTGTGATATTTTAAAAAATATAGAAAACAGTGCTAGATGGTAAAACAAGTGCATTAATTTTTGTCTCTAAAAATTGCCAAACCATTGCTATTAAATAGGGCCTAATTTTAGGTGTGTAAACATATTTTGTTTTGTTTAATAACCTCCTCCAATTTTGTGTTGATTTGATTGCCTTTCTGGTTTTAAGTTAATAGGAAGAGTTTTTCCGTGTATGAGAAAGTCTTGTGGGCCTCCTCCTTCCCCCACAGCGGCCCAACTAGCGAGCAGCAACAACCCAGCTCCCCAGCCGTAGCCCAGCCTGCTTCCTCACGCACAAGCGTCGTCTCCCTCCTGTACGGCCGAGCATCCAGACAGGCTACGCCGATGCTCGACTAATTTGATGGCCGACCGACGCCATAGACCGCTATATAGCATGTCTAATGTCAAGACCGTATTCCAAATTAATAGATTTATAGGAAATCAGCCATGAATGTCACCAGTGTAGAAAAATCCTTCACACCAATAGACCAATCTTGATACAAAAACGAGTAGTACTTAATATTAAATAGAGTAGAGTGGAGGTCGCTCTACAATTTATTACAACACATCCATAGTCTCAAAGGATGGATATGTTATAGTGGTCATGGGATAACTCTACTGCTTGCAAGAAAGTCGGCAGGTCACATCAGAGTCAAGTGACATGGCATAAGTACTACTATGCACCAAGCGTCAAAGTGAAGCTCCAAGATTTATTCGTGGTGGCAGAAGCGGTGAAATAATACAATGACGGACACCATGATCGCAAGACTGACTGCAACTCCTCTAGGTGTCGGACTCACTATCGAACTCTTCATCCATGAGGTCTCCTTCATCCATATCTGGCCACATCAACAAGCCAATGAGTACTTCGAAAATTACTTGCAAATAGTTTGCACAAAAGATAAGATGAATGCAACAATTTTAATATGCATGGTTAAATATCATAGTTATCATGATAAAGGTATTAGTAGCAGGTAAGTTAGAGTAGATAAGTCGGGCGGTAATCCTTCCGAAGTATCGACACGGAAAATAAAGTGCACCTATCGGGTGTCTGCAGCGGCACCTCGAAGAGTTAACAGGTAAAATAAATAACCAAAGTCGGACTTCTAAGCGACACCGCATACAGTGCATAATAATATAACAAGCCGCAGACGAGCATCTTAGCGACACCACAGAAAGGGCATAAATAAATAACAAGCCACAGTCGGGCATCTTAGCAGCGCCACAAAAAGGGTATAAATAAATAACAACCCAGAGTCGGGCATTTTGCGTCGCCACAAAAAGGGCATAAATAAATAACAAAGGATTATCCGGGTGGTACAACGAACCTTTAGGATATTCCAGTCAACCAAGTTTCCATCAAGTTAATTTCCCACATCACCGTCAGATGTTCATGACCATTATTTATAAACCAAAACTTGTGCTCCAGGGACAAACACTAAGTCAGACACTTGACCTGTGTGTTAATCAGCCATCCTTGATCGTGGACACGACTACTTGAATAGTTTTGACTCTACATAGGGTGTACTCTTTACACATAGCCAACGGGTTCCAATATTCACTAGGACTAAAACCCCGTACGGTATTTCAGAAGAAAACACTCAGAACCATTACACACCCATTTTTACCCCCGCGAAGACCGGCCTCACCCGGGCTACGCTGCCAGGGAAAAAACATAAGACGGGGAGGCTCCAACCTCGACTAGCATGGGATCGAATCTATACCGCGCTCTACAAGGGAGTGCCCTCCCTCTTGGTCTGAGACCGGAAACACCAATGCCCCGTGACCGGATGACTGGATTTAGTCCAGGGCCATGGATACCTTCATCCCGCCCCTCTACTTGGTGTGTAACTGATAATAGGTTCATGAGCGATTACACAGTATTTCCATTCAGAAAAACTATGACAACACGAAATAAAAGGTGACACATTGACAAGACTCGATCTAGGTCATTACTGGAGTTATACATTTTTATCTCACCATGATGATGCGTCCGGCATGACCAGGCCACAACCTATCACGTCCCGCATGACTAGGCTATCCACGACCTCTCACAAACCACATCAGTCATCATAGTCACATATTGAGTATATAAGTAATATGCAAGGTGTTAGTTAATGTAGCATGTGATTAATAAAATTCTTTTAGCAAACATCACATCAAAAGTTCAAACTTGCTTGCGTGGTTCCACGTAGTCGGGATCAAGCCCGGTTAAGTTGACAACGATGTTAACCTTGTCGGAATCTACGTCACACATACCATATTCTATTGTAAGTGCTAGGGCTCAAATTACTGTCTCCAAATATTTTTAAATAAATATGAAAATAAACTAGACAACAAGAGAAAATTTATGCAAAAAGAATCACTGAAAAATATTTTGTGGTTTAAAAGATATGAAAAATATTTGGCACCAGGGACTAATCAGTGATAAAACACACGGGCCAGGAGGGAAGATGTATTCCGCAGCAATGTGACTTCGGAAAAATGGTTTAGAAAAGAATAGGATCCTGACGAGAGGGTCCCACCCGTCAGGTTTGAACTTCCACCGACAAGAGAGGCTTGTGGTGGTCGCCGATGATGACCAAGGCACGATAGGGGTAACAAAGGGCACATGTGCACTCACCGTGTCCTTCCACGTTGATGGCAGGTGGAATTGGTCATCGGCGAGCATCACGTCGATGGTGCATTCATCTCTAGCGGACGGTGGCATCGGGCGTCACACGATCTCACCGCAGGGAGCTCCTACCATCAAATTGAGGCGTGACTTAGGGGAATGGACTCAATAGGAGGCTAGTGGCCAATTTTACGGTGCTCAGCTATACTCTCCGAAGGGAATTTTGCCGGGACCTGAGGCGGATCGAGGCAGCTGGAGTCGAGGAAGAAGACATCCCTGAGTCTCTTCTTTGGCATGGGCAAGGCTCCTAGAGGAGGGGGAGTGGTGCTGAGGGGCTGATACGTCCCAAAAGTATCTATATTTCTGCTTGTTCCATGATATTTTGGGTGACATTGTTATATATTTTTCTACACTTTTATATCATTTTGCACATATTTGGACTAACCTATTAACTCAGTGCACCCAGTGCCAGTTTCTGTCTGCTGATGTCTATTTTGCAGGGGCTTTTACACAATTTTCCGAAGCCCAAAAAATTCCAGGAAAAATATATAGAAAATCAGCGAAACAGAAGCTTCTAGATCACCCAAGATGGGCCACAAGGGGGCCAGGGGCTGCCCAGGCGACCTCCTAGCGGCGCCAGGCCCTAGGCCGCGCCAGGAGGCCGCCTGGGTGGGCCCCACCTCCTCTAGTTCCCTCCTTTGGCCTATATTTAGTCCTCCGAGAGGAAACCCTTCGACAACTTCCATAATCGCGAATTTCTCCATCGTTCCGCCGCCGCAGCGCTTCCGAGATCCGGAGTGTCAGGAGAACTCTTCCCGACACCCTGCCAGATGGAGGATTGACCTCAGGGAGCTTCTCCACCGCCATGGACGCTTCTCGGACGTGTCGTGAGTAGTCCTCCTTGGACCATGGGTCCATGACCAGTAGCTATGTGATGTCTTCTCTCCAATCTTGTGCTTCAATGGTTAGTCCTTATGAGCTTCCCTACATGATCAAGGCATCTATGTAATTCTCTTGATATTGCTATGCTCGGTTTGTTGGGATTCGATGGATTATGAGATTATGTTTAGATTTTTATAAGTTATATATTTGATTATCCTTTTATATTATGTTCCTTAGTGATTCATGCATGTTCTCCGTTCCTATTTATTGCTTTGGACGAGTAGTAGATTGTAACTCCAAGAGGGAGCATTATGCATGATTTGGGTTCATGCCCCTCGATGTCCAGCTTGAGTGTCAGAAACATGAGACTAGAGGATGTGCTGTTGCCACCAGGGAGAAAATAACGATGCTTGTGACCACGGTTGCAAGGATTGTTTACCTTACACATATTCCGTTAAAGCAGTTGTCCATTGCTTTGAGTTTACTCTTTGGGTTGGGCTCGCAACTTAATACCGGCGAGATGTTCTGGATAGATATCTCAAGGTGGATAATTAGTAAGTAGATGTTGATGAATAAACGACCTACTTGTCTTAGCGTACTACCCATTACTATTGAACCTCTAACTATCAAGTAGCATAATTAGCATTGCGGTGCGTTCATAATTCTGTCAATTGCCCAACTGTGATTTGTTTACCCAAGCATAGTTGTTTATCGTCTTTTGGGAGAGAGACATCACTAGTGAAAATCATGTGACTCCAGTCCATATCACCATCACTGTTTACACCTCCATCATTTACCGCTTTCATTTACTTTTCTGTTGCAACCACTATTACTTTCCCGCTTGTGTTTTGATCCTTTGCAAACTACAAGGCCGGAGAGATTGACAACCTCTCTGTACTCGTTGGGAGAAAAGTTATTTGTGTGTGTGCAGGTCCACGTCTTCTACTAGTGCCAGGGTGGAAGACACCTACTTGTTGATACTAGGAGTCCTCCTGGTTCGATGAACCTTGTAGTCCCGTGTGAGGGAAAACTTGATGCTGACTACATCTCAACCTTCCACTTGGGGTAACCAATGAGGTGCGAGATGTATATACATCATCTCGTCATAAAGCAAAGTTTTATGGCGCCGTTGCCGGGGACTCCAGTCTTCAAGATAGGGGAGTTGCACACTATCTTTTACCTTTGCTGTTAGTCTTGTTAGTTTGCCATGAGCTAGTTAGGCTTATGGAAAACTGCACTCTTAGTTCGCTCCTTGGGGAAGGCCACTTTACCACACCCGTGGTAGAGAAGTCTCCTCTACCTACTGAATGTATCCCATTCAAAGTACCACTTGGGATAATTGAAATAATTAGGAATGATTGTTATGCAAGAGATGGAACAATCAATCCTAGTATTCATTTGTTGAAACTTACAAAACTTTGTAAGTTGTTCAAGATTTCAGGTTTGACAAGAGATAGAGTCATGAGGAAATTATTTGCCTTGTCACTGAAAGGAAAAGCATTGGAATGGTATAGGCTACTAGATGATTATCACCTACAAGATTGGGAAGAGATTCAGTCTCTCTTTCACTCCAGGTTTTATCCTCTTCATGAAGTCCATGTGGATCATGGAAATAATTGTAAGTGCATCTAGTGCCCTTAGTGATTTTGGTGGTTTGAAGACTTATAGGTTAAGTATCTAATGTGTTCACGAGTCTACACAGGTTCTATAAGTTGTTGAGGAGTTTGAGTTATACGATGAATATCGACCCCTAAAATTGCATATCTTCGGCTGAAGAAATTGGTCTTATGCTAAAGACTTTGATCGCGAAGAAATTGCAATGAAATTGATATTCCTCATGAAGATAGTTAAGATGAGGAACTCGGTGTGTCTTGAAGAAAATCAGTCCGAAGACTTTGAAGCTTGAAGATTTATTTTTTCTGTTTCATTTTCTTCACTCTTGAGTCATAGGAACACCGTACTGTTAAAGGGGGTCGAGATAACACTATGGAATGAATTTCCTCATGATTCTCAACCCAAGTCTAATCCTATAAAAGCATCAAGTGAGGAATATGAGAGGCACGAGGATTCTCACAGTTGAGAGTCCCGACCGTTGCCGCGATTCGCGCCACCTCACCAATCTTATCCACGCCAACGGTCATAATATTTAAGGGCATTTATGTCAAATCATGTTGGGATGCTCCTAGGCTATAAATAGCCCCCCCACAACCATTAGCTGGTTGGCTGGTCCGCGAGAAACTGACACTTGTCATTTAGAGCAACCCAAATTCCTTAGAGTCTTCGAGAGTAAATCATCAGTGAGGAAATACCCCAAACACCAAACCACAAACCAAAAACCAAGTGATTGAGAATCACTGAAGAATTTGTTCCTGTGTGGAACTGAAGCCTTTTACCTTTGAGGACTGTGCATCCTCCAGAAAGTTAAGCGTTGATGTTTACTACGCAACCTTCTCCTTGTAGACTTCGTTGGGCCTCCAAGTGCAGAGGTTTGTAGGACAGTAGCAATTTTCCCTCAAGTGGGTGACCTAAGGTTTATCAATCCGCAGGAGGCGTAGGATGAAGATGGTCTCTCTCAAGCAACCCTGCAACCAAATAACAAAGAGTCTCTTGTGTCCCCAACACGCCCAATACAATGGTAAGTTGTATAGGTGCTCTAGTTCGGCGGAGAGATGGTGATACAAGTGCAATATGGATGGTAGATATAGGTTTTTGTAATATGAAATTACAAAAACAGCAAGGTAACTAGTAACAAAAGAGAGCACGAACGGTATTGCAATGCGTGGAAACAAGGCCTAGCACTACTGGAATCCAGTTATTTGCCGTCAGCCATGTCTTTGCCGTCTGCTGGCTGATGGAAAAGAACCTCTTTGCCGTCCGTTGGCACAAGGCGGACGACAAAGGGCTGACTGATGGCAAAAATACTATTTGCCATGTGTCGGCCCTTTGCCGTCTGCCAGCGGACGACAAAGGGACCAAGGGCAGACGACAAAGAGCACGGGTGGGTCCCATGCGTGCCGTGTCCGACAGAAGGCTAACTTTGCCATGCGTCGGCATTTGCCGTCTGCCGTGGGGCCCTTTGCCGGCGGGGGGCGGACGGCAAAGGGGCCGACCCTGTAACGGCCATCTTCTCCCCCTCGCGCTCACTCTCTCTCTCTCCCCCCACACCGTCTCTCTCTCCCCCTCGCGCTCACACTGTCACTCGCCCCCGCCGCCGCCCCGCCTCAATCCCATGGCGACCCCCTCCCCGCGGCGCTCCCCTCCCCGCGGTGCTCCCCTCCCCGCGGCGACCCCCTCCCCGCGGCCACACCCCTCCCCGCGGCGACCCCTCCCTGAGGCCACCCCCTCCCCGCGGCCACACCACTCCCTGCGGCCACACCCCCCTCGCGGCCACACCCCTCCCCGCGGCGACCCCTCCCTGCGGCCACCCCCTCCCTGCGGCGACCCCCTCCCCGCAGCCCTCCTCCCCCACCACCACACCTTCCCTGGTGAGTTAATTTTCTTTCTTTCTTTTTATTTTTTTCATTTCATTGCATCTGTTAATTAGGTTAATTTTAGTTTAGGTTAATTAGGTTACTATTAGTTTAATGTTAATTAGGTTATTGTTAGTTTAGGTAAATTAGGTTACTATTAGTTTAGTGTTAATTAGGTTACTGTTAGAAGAGGAGGAGGAGGAGGAGGAGGAAGAAGAAGAAGAAGAAGAAGAAAAAGAAGAAGAAGAAGAAGAGGAGGAGGAGAGAAAAGAAGAAGAAGAAGAAGAAGAAGAGGAGGAGGAGAAAGAAGAAGAACAAGAAGAAGAAGAAGAAAAAGAGGAGAGAGGAGAAGAAGAAAGAAAAGGACCCCGACCCCCGACCCCCCGCCCACGACCCCCGATGCCCGACGCCACCAACCCCCGAGACCCGGCGCCACCAACCCCCGACCCTCGACCCCCGACCCCCGACGCCACTGACACCCGACTCCCGACCCCCGACACCCGACACCACTGACCCCGACACCCGACTCCCGACCCCCGACGCCCGACGCCACCAACCCTCGACGCCCGACGCCACCAACCCCCGACCCCCGACGCCACTTACACTCGACTCCCGACCCCCGACGCCCGACACCACTGACCCCCGACCCCCAACTCCCGACGCCCGACACCACTGACCCCCGACCCCCGACCCCCGACCCCCGACCCCCGACCCCCGAATCCCGACCCCCGACGCCCGACACCACTGACCTCTGACCCCCGAGCCCCGACGCCACTAACCCTCGACCCCCGACCCCCGACCCCCTACCCCTGACCCCCGACGCCACTAACCCCCAACCCCGGGCCCCCGACACCTCTTTGGCCTCTTGTTGATCGAAAATACCCCGACCCCCGACGCTTGTGACCCTCGACCCCCGACGACACTGACCCCCGACCATCGACGCATTTAACCCGACTCCTGACCACCGACACCCGACACCACCGACCCTCGACGGCACTGACTCCCGACGGCACTAAGCCCCGACCCCCGACACCTCTTCTGCCTTCTAGAGGCCCACGGGGTCATAGTTTTGTAAATTATGAGTTAGGTCACATATTTTCCGATCATGTTAATTATAAAAACATCATATTTGTGTTGATCGTGTGAATTTCAATGTGCAGTTCTTCGACGACCTCCACGTGCGTTGGACGAGCTCCGCCCTTGAGTTTGTTGGTGAGCACAAATGACTTCTCCTCCTACCCCCTTAATTTGCACTGTCCCGGTCTTCGTGCCGATGAAACTTGCTAGCTATAGGTTTCTTCAATCATGAGTATGCGTGACCAGTATGCGTCTCCCGTTCGAAAGAGCGACATCTATAAATATGCATTTCATTGCATATTTATAACTGCCATCCTTTCGAATTGTCCAACATTATCCATGGACAGCCCGAGTATGTGTAGATTAGGTTTGTTTTCCCATATGCTGTGCTCCGGATCCGATGCGGAATTTCGTCAGTGCCTCCCCTGTTGTTCTCCGGGTACACATCCTCTCTGCTTATTGCCGAGACGTGTATCAGGAGAATAGCGGGGAGGTGCTGCCGAAATTCTGCGTCGCATCTGGAGCAGAGCATGGGAAAACGAACCCAATCTACACATACTCGGGTGGGATTAGGACCTATCTTTACCTATTAGCGTGTAGGTTGCATGGACGTAATAAAACTGACAAACTTGATTAGCGTATGAATATAGATGATGAATTATATATTTATTTCTTGTGCCCACATAGGTAGCTAGGCAACATGAGTGATCGTGCCTGGATGTACACTGGTCACCCTAGTCAAAAAGACATGACCCATGAATGGTTAACAAAAACCAGGGGGTTTGTGACAGCCACATTTGGAAATGGCCAGCAAAAAACATGGTGCCCCTGTCCCAACTGCGACAACTGGAAAAAGCAGACAGAGTTTGAAATGGGTAAACACCTGCAGAAGTGGGGTTTTACACCTAATTATATGATGTGGACTTTTCATGGTGAGTCTGACCAACGTGCCAGAGCTGAGGTGATTCGTCGTCGCACCGACGAGCATGGTACCGGGATTGAAGACATGGTGCAAGACTTTGATGATGCTCGGGATTCGGACGATGAGATGGAGGAATCTGCAAAGGCCTTCTATGAAATGTTGGAGTCTTCAGAACGTCCTCTCCACGAGCAAACTGAGCTTTGTCAGATGGATGCCATCGCGCAAGTAATCGATCTGAAGGCTCAATTCAACCTAGGCAGAGAATGCTACGACGCGATGATGACGATATTTGGACGCTTTCTACCCAAAGGCCATGTACTGCGTGCAAACCTGTACCAGTCAGAGAAAATCCTTCGTGTACTTAAGATGCCCTATGAGAAGATACATGCCTGTGAGAATGGATGTGCCTTATTTAGGCTTGAGTATGCGGCCTTGAACTATTGCCCCATTTGCAATTCTTCCAGGTATATTGTGGTAGACAACGGCATGGGTGAGAAGAATCAGACCAAAATCCCCATTAGTGTTCTTCGGTATCTGCCAATCATACCAAGACTTCAACGTGTTTTCATGGTCGAAGAGACGGCCAGACAGATGACATGGCACAAATTGGGCAAAAGAACCGAACTAGATGCGGATGGGAACAAGGTGCTGGTACACACTTCAGATGGTTTTGCTTGGAGGCACTTCGATGCATTACATAAGGATAAATCGGAAGATCCAAGGCAACCTAGAGTTGCCATCAGCACGGATGGGTTCAATGTGTATGGTATAACGGCAGCACAATACAATTGTTGGCCTGTATTTGTCATTCCACTAAATTTGCCACCCGGAGAGATTATGAAAAGAAAGAACATTTCCTGACGTTGATAATTCCAGGGCCCAACTATTCGGGGAAGAATATGAATGTGTACATGTAGTCGCTTAAGGATGAGTTGTAAGAAGCCTGGGATAATGGGATCAAGACCTTCGACGCCGCTACCAAAACAAATTTCAAAATGCATGTGTGGTACATGTACTCGACGCATGATTATCCGGCGTTTGCGTTATTCGCTAGCTGGTGTGTGCATGAAAGGTTCCCGTGCACCACATGCAAGGTAGGTCTTCAGTTCCGTTGGCTGGAGGCTGGTCGCAAGTATTCTTGCTTCGACATGCATAGACAATTCCTAGATCCCGACCATAAGTTCAGAAAAGACAAGAAGAATTTCATGAAAGGTAGAGTTGTCAAAAACACTGCACCAGCTGCGTTGACAGGCCAACAGACCCTTGATCAGTTAAACACTCTCGAGCCTAATCCTTTGCATCCAGGATACTTCAAAGGGTATAATACGGAACATGCCTGGACTCACAAGTCATGCTTATGGGATCTGCCTTACTTCAAAGACCTCCTTTGCCCACACAACATTGACGTGATGCACACTGAAAAGAATATTGTGGAGGCCATTTTTGGTACATTGTTTGGCATAGAGGGGAAGTCAAAATATAATCCTAAGGCTAGAATCGACCTGGAGGCTCTATGTGATAGACCGTTGCAAAACTTGCGACAACGGAAAGGAAAGCAAAGCATAGCGAAGCCAAAGGCATGGTTCAATCTTGAAAGGCCAATATGAGGGAAATGCTATTGTGGGTGAAAATGAGGTTGATGTTCCCCGATGGGTATGATGCGAATCTAAAGAGGGGAGCGAGTCTTGAGAAATTGAAAATATTTGGGCTCAAGAGTCATGATTGGCACATATGTATTGAGCGGGTAATGCCGGTGATGTTGCGTGGCTTTATCCCTGAGGATGAATGGCTAGTACTGGCAGAGCTGAGCTATTTCTTCCATTCTCTTTGTGTGAAAGAACTATCGCCTGACGTGCTAGATGAAATGGAAGAGTTGGCGCTGGAGTTTTTCTGCAAATTAGAAAAGATCTTTCCATCGGGCTTCTTTAATCCAATGCAACATTTGATTTTGCATCTCCCGACCGAGGCAAGAATGGGGTGGCCCGTTCAAAATCGATGGTGCTACTCAACTCAGACGATGCAGAAGACGCTTCGAGCTAAGTGTAAAAATAAACGTAGAATTGAAGCATCGATGGCCGAGGCATTCATTACTAAGGAGGCGGCAAACTTCGTGACAACACACTACGAAGCCAAAAATCATCATTTGCATAACCCGAAGCCTCGGTACAATGATTGCGATCCAAAAAACGTTCGATCCAACCTCAACCTAGTAAAAGGTAAGCTCGCACCATCCGGTGCTTCGAAAGGGAAATCGTTGGATGTCGAAGAATGGCGGACCATTTCTTTGTATATCTTCACCAACCTAACAGAAGTGCGGCCGTACATCGAGTAAGTTCTCGGTAATTTATTGTTCCGCAACTTCTAATTGCTATGAACTACTCTTATTCCTGGATATTTGATATAGTCGATACGTCGCCGAATTCTCGGATGGCGCGGTCATCGAAAAGGATTCCGTTGAAGAGTATGAGCTTTTCGCAAAGCATGGAGGCGACTATCCCGGTTTCATCTCTTGGTTCAAACAAAGGGTAATTAATTACCATTAAGGTCCCATTTGATTTCTTGGTCTAATTTGCGGCTAATGCATCCATTCTTTCGTATTAAACTTGTAGGCTGATGCAGAGTCTATGGACGCCGAGTTGAGACAAGTGGCTATGCTGGTAGCGACGAGGAGCTAGGTGTGGGGGCTACCGTCTACCAGCGTGGTAGTTCGGGGCTCCCGCTCATGCCGGCGACCCCCGAGCACAGGTGGTCGATTAGGCCAAATGGGGACAAGTAAGTTAATTTACTCTTATTTAACCTTTTGCCTTCGCGTTTTCTCAAATATCTAATGTTTTGGCTTTAATTTGTCATACTGTAGGAGTTGGATTGTTGCCAAGGGTGTCCGCAAGCCCAAGCGTCCTTGGTGTGCTTTGCCGTAAAAACTTCCCAGGAGCGAGAGGTAGGAATGACCTGGGAGCACTACTTGGGTGCCCTGGCCCCGCTGGAGGTGGAGATCGACGGTGTTTTGTGCGACACGAGGGCGGACATGGTGATCCGAAAGTTCTGGGTAATTTCTCCTTCACACAATTATAAATCAACCATAGTTATTTATTGTACTAATCGGTGTTGTCTCTGCAGACCTACTACAGGTGTGAGGAGGGATACGAGGAGGACGCGACAAAGGTTATCGAAACCGAATGTCGTCGTCTACTTCAAAACTTTCGGCACGAGGCTCGGGTGCAGGCTGTTCGAGACTACTATGCCACGCGGCGTATTAGGATTGACAAGGCGAAGTGTCGTGATGCTAAGATGGAGAAGGAGCATTACATGAAGGTAATTACATATTATTAAGGCTTTCTAGTTAGTTTCCTTGATTTGGTTCTTACGCGCTCAAATTTCTCTTTATTAAATTAGGTGCCCCCGAGATGGTGTGTGGATAAGATGGATTGTTGGGAGGCCTTGGTGGATCAGTGGTGCTCCGAAAGGTGGGAGGCCAGCCACAACAACGCCAAGGAGAGGCATGGCAAAATGGTTGGCGTGCCACACCATCAAGGGAGCGTCAACTTAATCCAATTTGGCGAGAACTGGGTATGTGGTTTGCTTCATGCCTCATGCAATTCATTCATAATGCTATCTTGAGCCCTTTACTAATACAATTTTCCTCTCTCTCTCTCTCTTTTAGGCGCGTCACAATAAGACGGAGGTGCCAGAGATGTACGACCTGTATGCGATGGCCCATACTACCTCGTACAAGACGGTCAAGGCATTCTCTAAGTCTGACCTCGAGCATCCAGAAAACTTCACCAACATATCCTCCCACCACAAGCTCGTGAAGTACAGAGATCACGGGAAGGCGAGGAAAGGGGAGGACTTTAACCCGAGCGAGGGGCCTATTGATCCAGAGCTGGTGATGATAGCTGGCAACGGGAGGCCCCATGGCTCGATCGCCATTGGAGACGACCTTATACGTTGTCCTAGCACTCTCCGGTAGATAAAGGCACGCCAAACGAGCTCTTGTCCGGAGATAACACGTCGTCCACGGCCAGTCGAGCTCGCCATCGAGGTTAGTTTAATGGACTCAACTATCTTTCCGCATTATGTTGTGCGTTGGAACCAATATGATTACATTGCTAACAATGAGTTGTGTTGCAGGCTGCTATTCAGAAAGAGAGAGAGGAAGTGCAGGTGGCTATGGCGGAGAAGGATAAGGAAATTAGGGAGCTGGAGGAGAGGACGACCGGATTGACGGAGGCGGAGAGGGCACGGAATGATGCGTCTAACATGGCTATATACGAGCTCTTCGTGGTAAGTTTCTTCTTCATGTTATTTCAAATCTTGCATTTGAATGTCCGTTTCATTAATAAATAAAACGTTTGACTTGTCGAAACCAAATGTACAGTCTATGTGCGAGAAGAGCAGCCAAGTCCCTCCGCCGATGCCAGTCATCAACGTGGCGGGGACGGTGCGTTTCATTTCAGTGCAGTGATCTTAAGAGTGTCCTCATGCTAACTACACACTACAAACGATGTTTGGTCCAGAATATCTCCCGAAACGCATCGCATGACCCTTCTACAGTCGAGCCTTCTCCAGGGCAGCCTTCTCCAGGTGAAACAAGACAGAGCCACCGTGCTTCACCGCCGTGATGACGATAATGGTATGTTATTTCTAGTGTTCTAATGAAAAATAGCTTGACTTCCATCTAAATGACATAATTAGCTTAGTTAGCTCCAAAATGTCTATATTGGCTAATTATCCTACGAAATGACATAATTAGCTTAGTTAGCTCGAAAATAACCTATTTAATAAAAAATGACGTATAGTTAGCTAAGTTCTCTCCTAACTGACATAACAAGGCTTACGTAGCTGCAAGATGACCTATTCCCCCTAACTTAGGTATTAAATGCCTATAATTAGCCTAGCTAGATCCAAAATGGCTAAATAAGCATAGTTTGCTCCGGAATGACCTATTTTACCCAAGTTAGCTCCGAAACGACCAATAGTTAGATAGGGTTCCACCTAAATGACATAATTAGCTTAGTTAGCTCCTAAATGGCCTATACTTAGCTAATTTCTCTCCGAAATAACCTATATACACTTCTTCATATAGTATTATTCTTCTAACTTTCTTATTTGCTATTTTGCGGATTACATTCACTTCACGGGACGGTTGGATTATATTGATGGAATGCTTCTCCTTCTTCCTCCTTCTTCCTCCTTCTCCTTCTCCTTCTTCTTTTCTTCTTCTTCTCCTCTTCCTTCTCCTTCTCCTCCTCCTCCTCCTCCTCCTTCTTTTACTTCTTCTTCTCTTTCTCTTCTTCTACGTAGCTTAGACTCATCGAAGAAAGGCTAAATTGTCTAATTATCCTACAAAATGACATAATTAGCTTAGTTAGCTCCAAAATGACATATTTAATAAAAAATGACCTATACTTAGCTAAGTTATCTCCTAAATGACATAATAAGGCTTACCTAGCTGCAAGATGACCTATTCCCCCTAACTTAGGTATTAAATGGCCTATAATTAGCCTAGCTAGATCCAAAATGGCTTAATAAGCATAGTTTGCTCCGGAATGACCTATTTTACCCAAGTTAGCTCCGAAACGACCTATAGTTAGCTAGGTTTCCACCTAAATGACATAATTAGCTTAGTTAGCTCCTAAATGGTCTATTTAATAAAACATGACCTATACTTAGCTAATTATACTCGAAATGACATAATTAGCTCCAAAAAGGCATTCTTAGCCAATTTAGCCCAAAGAAGGGGACAAGAGGAGAAGAAAGAGGAAAAATGAAAGGAATGAAGGAAGAAGAAGAAGAGAAGAAGAAGAAGAGAAGGAGGAGGATAAGAAGAAGGAGAAGAAGGAGGAGAAGCAGGAGAAGGAGCTCCTCGTTCTCCTTCTTCTTCCTCCTTCTTCCTCCTTCTCCTTCTCCTTCTCCTTTTCTTCTTCTTCTCCTCTTCCTTCTCCTTCTCCTCCTCCTCCTCCTCCTTCTTTTACTTATTCTTCTCTTTCTCTTCTTCTACGTAGCTTAGACTCATCCAAGAAAGGCTAAATTGGCTAATTATCCTACGAAATGACATAATTAGCTTAGTTAGCTCCAAAATTACCTATTTAATAAAAAATGAGCTATAGTTAGGTAAGTTCTCTCCTAAATGACATAATAAGGCTTACGTAGCTGCAAGATGACCTATTCCCCCTAACTTTGGTATTCAATGGCCTATAATTAGCCTAGCTAGATCCAAAATTGCTTAATAAGCATAGTTTCCTCCGGAATGACCTATTTTACCCAACTTAGCTCCGAAACGACCTATAGTTAGCTAGGGTTCGACCTAAATGACATAATTAGCTTAGTTAGCTCCTAAGTGGTCTATTTAATAAAACATGACCTATACTTAGCTAATTATCCTAGAAATGACATAATTAGCTCCAAAAATGCATTCTTAGCTAATTTAGCCCGAAGAAGGGGACAAGAGGAGAAGAAACAGGAAAAATGAATGGAAGGAAGAAGAAGAAGAAGAGAAGAAGAAGAAGAGAAGGAGGAGGATAAGAAGAAGGAGAAGAAGGAGGAGAAGAAGGAGAAGGAGCTCCTCCTTCTCCTTCTCCTTCCTCCTTCTTCCTCCTTCTCCTTCTCCTTCTTCTTTTCTTCTTCTTCTCCTCTTCCTTCTCCTTCTTCTCCTCCTCCTCCTCCTCCTGCTCCTCGTTGTTTTACTTCTTCTTCTCTTTCTCTTCTTCTACGTAGCTCAGACTCATCCAAGAAAGGCTAATTTGGCTAATTATCCTACGAAATGACATAATTAGCTTAGTTAGCTCCAAAATGACCTATTTAATAAAAAATGACCTATACTTAGCTAAGTTCTCTCCTAAATGACATAATAAGGCTTACGTAGCTGCAAGATGACCTATTCCCCCTAACTAAGGTATTATATGGCCTATAATTAGCCTACCTAGATCCAAAATGTCTTAATAAGCATAGTTTGCTCCGGAATAACCTATTTTACCCATGTTAGCTCCGAAATGACCTATAGTTAGCTAGGGTTCCACCAAAATGACATAATTAGCTTAGTTAGCTCATAAATGGTCTATTTAATAAAACATGACCTATACTTAGCTAATTATCCTCGAAATGACATAATTAGCTCCAAAAAGGCATTCTTAGCCAATTTAGCCCGAAGAAGGGGACAAGAGGAGAAGAAAGAGGAAAAATGGAAGGAAGGAAGAAGAAGAAGAAGAGAATGAGGAGGATAAGAAGAAGGAGAAGAAGGAGGAGAAGCAGGAGAAGGAGCTCCTCCTTCTCCTCCTTCTTCCTCCTTCTTCCTCCTTCTCCTTCTCCTTCTTCTTTTCTTCTTCTTCACCTCTTCCTTCTCCTTCTCCTCCTCCTCCTCCTCCTTCTTTTACTTCTTCTTCTCTTTCTCTTCTTCTACGTAGCTTAGACTCATCCAAGAAAGGCTAAATTGGCTATATATCCTATGAAATGACATAATTAGCTTAGTTAGCTCCAAAATGGCCTATTTAATAAAAAATGACCTATAGTTAGCTAAGTTCTCTCCTAAATGACATAATAAGGCTTACGTAGCTGCAAGATGACCTATTCCCCGTAACTTAGGTATTAAATGGGCTATAATTAGCCTAGCTAGATCGAAAATGGCTTCATAAGCATAGTTTGCTCTGGAATGACCTATTTTACCCATGCTAGATCCGAAACGACCTATAGTTAGCTAGGGTTCCACCTAAATGACATAATTAGCTTAGTTAGCTCCTAAATGGTCTATTTAATAAAACTTGACCTATACTTAGCTAATTATCCTCGAAATGACATAATTAGCTCCAAAAAGGCATTCTTAGCCAATTTAGCCCGAAGAAGGGGACAAGAGGAGAAGAAAGAGGAAAAATGAAAGGAAGGAAGAAGAAGAAGAAGAGAAGAAGAAGAAGGAGAAGGAGGAGGATAAGAAGGAGGAGAAGAAGGAGAAGGAGCTCCTCCTTCTTCTTCTTCTTCCTCCTTCTTCCTCCTTCTCCTTCTCCTTCTTCTTCTCTTCTTCTTCTCCTCTTCCTTCTCCTTCTCCTCCTCCTCCTGCTCCTCCTTCTTTTACTTCTTCTTCTTTTTCTCTTCTTCTACGTAGCTTAGACTCATCCAAGAAAGGCTAAATTGGCTAATTATCCTACGAAATGACATAATTAGCTTAGTTAGCTCCAAAATGACCTATTTAATAAAAAATGACCTATAGTTAGCTAAGTTCTCTCCTAAATGACATAATAAGGCTTACGTAGCTCCAAGATGACCTATTCCCCCTAACTTAGGTATTAAATGGCCTATAATTAGCCTAGTTAGATCAAAGATGGCTTAATAAGCATAGTTTGCTCCGGAATGACCTATTTTACCCAAGTTAGCTCCGAAACGACCTATAGTTAGCTAGGGTTCCACCTAAATGACATAATTAGCTTAGTTAGCTCCTAAATGGTCTATTTAATAAAACATGACCTATACTTAGCTAATTATCCTCGAAATGACATAATTAGCTCCAAAAATGCATTCTTAGCTAATTTAGCCCGAAGAAGGGGACAAGAGGAGAAGAAACAGGAAAAATGAAAGGATGGAAGAAGAAGAAGAAGAGAAGGAAGAGGATAAGAAGAAGGAGAAGAAGGAGGAGAAGAAGGAGAAGGAGCTCCTGCTTCTCCTTCTGCTTCCTCCTTCTTCCTCCTTCTCCTTCTCCTTCTTCTTTTCTTCTTCTTCTCCTCTTCCTTCTCCTTCTTATCCTCCTCCTCCTCCTCCTGCTCCTCCTCCTTCTTTTACTTCTTCTTCTCTTTCTCTTCTTCTACGTAGCTTAGACTCATCCAAGAAAGGCTAAATTGGCTAATTATCCTACGAAATGACATAATTAGCTTAGTTAGCTCCAAAATGACCTATTTAATAAAAAATGACCTATACTTAGCTAAGTTCTCTCCTAAATGACATAATAAGGCTTACGTAGCTGCAAGTTGACCTATTCCCCCTAACTTAGGTATTAAATGGCCTATAATTAGCCTAGCTAGATCCAAAATGTCTTAATAAGCATAGTTTGCTCCGGAATAACCTATTTTACTCATGTTAGCTCCGAAATGACCTATAGTTAGCTAGGGTTGCACCTAAATGACATAATTAGCTTAGTTAGCTCCTAAATGGTCTATTTAATAAAACATGACCTATACTTAGCTAATTATCCTCGAAATGACATAATTAGCTCCAAAAAGGCATTCTTAGCCAATTTAGCCCGAAGAAGGGGACAAGAGGAGAAGAAAGAGGAAAAATGAAAGGAAGGAAGAAGAAGAAGAAGAGAAGGAGGAGGATAAGAAGAAGGAGAAGAAGGAGGAGAAGCAGGAGAAGGAGCTCCTCCTTCTCCTTCTTCTTCCTCCTTCTTCCTCCTTCTCCTTCTCCTTCTTCTTTTCTTCTTCTTCTCCTCTTCCTTCTCCTTCTCCTCCTCCTCCTCCTTCTTTTACTTCTTCTTCTCTTTCTCTTCTTCTACGTAGCTTAGACTCATCCAAGAAAGGCTAAATTGGCTATATATCCTATGAAATGACATAATTAGCTTAGTTAGCTCCAAAATGACCTATTTAATAAAAAATGACCTATAGTTAGCTAAGTTCTCTCCTAAATGACATAATAAGGCTTACGTAGCTGCAAGATGACCTATTCCCCGTAACTTAGCTATTAAATGGGCTATAATTAGCCTAGCTAGATCCAAAATGGCTTCATAAGCATAGTTTGCTCTAGAATGACCGATTTTACCCAAGTTAGATCCGAAACGACCTATAGTTAGCTAGGGTTCCACCTAAATGACATAATTAGCTTAGTTAGCTCCTAAATGGTCTATTTAATAAAACTTGACCTATACTTAGCTAATTATCCTCGAAATGACATAATTAGCTCCAAAAAGCATTCTTAGCCAATTTAGCCCGAAGAAGGGGACAAGAGGAGAAGAAAGAGGAAAAATGAAAGGAAGGAAGAAGAAGAAGAAGAGAAGAAGAAGAAGGATAAGGAGGAGGATAAGAAGGAGGAGAAGAAGGAGAAGGAGCTCCTCCTTCTCCTTCTTCTTCCTCCTTCTTCCTTCTTCCTCCTTCTCCTTCTCCTTCTTCTTCTCTTCTTCTTCTCCTCTTCCTTCTCCTTCTCCTCCTCCTCCTCCTTCTTTTACTTCTTCTTCTTTTTCTCTTCTTCTACGTAGCTTAGACTCATCCAAGAAAGGCTAAATTGGCTAATTATCCTACGAAATGACATAATTAGCTTAGTTAGCTCCAAAATGACCTATTTAATAAAAAATGACCTATAGTTAGCTAAGTTCTCTCCTAAATGACATAATAAGGCTTACGTAGATCCAAGATGACCTATTCCCCCTAACTTAGGTATTAAATGGCCTATAATTAGCCTAGTTAGATCAAAAATGGCTTAATAAGCATAGTTTGCTCTGGAATGACCTATTTTTCCCAAGTTAGCTCCGAAACGACCTATAGTTAGCTAGGGTTCCACCTAAATGACATAATTAGCTTAGTTAGCTCCTAAATGGCCTATACTTAGCTAATTTCTCTCTGAAATAACCTATATACACTTCTTCATATAGTATTATTCTTCTAACTTTCTTATTTGCTATTTTGCGGATTACATTCACTTCACGGGACGGTTGGATTATATTGATGGAATGCTTGAAGATGATTTCTTGTACCATGACTTGTATTGAAACTAGTGTAGTATATGGATATATATGAAACTTTGTACGCATGTGGATGAAACTGGTGTAATTTATGGTTTGGTACGGATCCAACTTGCATAATATGTATGCACTATGGATGAGAGTTATTTTAATATGGTTATGTGTACAGAAAGAAATTTATTTAAGTCAAATATATATATATATCCTGATTATTGTTAGAAATGCTGGATATAATAAAAAATAAATTAAAAAGGGGCTCGTTCCCCCCTTTGTCGTCTGCCCCCACATGGTAAAGGGGCGATGGCATACGGCAAAGAGGGGAGACAGAGGGGCTTGGTTCCCCCATTTGCCGTCTGCCCCCACATGACAAAGGGGGGAATCAGCCCCCTCTCTCTCCCCTCTTTGCCGTCGGCACCCACATGCCAAAGGGGGGATGGCAGACGACAAAGAGGGGAGAAAGAGGGGGCTGGTTCCCCCCTTTGCCGTCTGCCCCCGCATTGCAAAGGGGCGATGGCAGACGGCAAAGAGAGGAGGCCTACCGTTAACACTTAACGGGGCCGTTGCAGTATGTGTTGTCCCATTTAATTTGCCATATGTCCCCTCATGGCAAAGATACATGTCCATCATAGAGTTTGTACTAGAATAACACCTTAAGATACATATAACCCAAGACCCTCATGTCACCTAGATACTCCATTGTCACCTCAAGTATCCGTGGGCATGATTATACGATATGTATCACATAATCTCAGAATCGTCTATTCAACGAATACATAGAACTTCAAAGAGTGCCCCGAAGTTTCTACCGGAGAGTCAAAACGTGTGCCAGCCCATATGCATAGGTTCCCAATGTCACGAAACCCGCAAGTTGATCACCAAAACATACATCAAGTACTCACATGAATATCCAAACGTGTGCCAACCCATATGCATAGGTTCCCAATGTCACAAACCCGCAAGTTGATCACCACAGATAAAAACGTGCAAGACATACATCAAGTGTTCTCAAAGACTCAATCCGATAAGATAACTTCAAAGGGGAAACTCAATTCATTACAAGAGAGGGGGAAGAACATCATAAGATCCAACTATAGTAGCAAAGCCCACGGTACATCGAGATCAAGACATCTCAAGAACACGAGAGAGAGATATCAAATACATAGCTACTGGTACATACCCTCAGCCTCGAGGGAGAACTACTCCCTCCTCGTCATGGAGATCGTCGGGATGATGAAGATGGCCACCAGAGATGGATTCCCCCTCCGGCAGGGTGCCGGAACGGGCTCTAGATTGGTTTTTGGTGGCTACAGAGGCTTGCGGAGGCGGAACTCCCGATCTAGGTTTCTTTTTGGGGGTTTCTGAATTTATAGGAATTTATGGCGGTGGAATTACATCGGTTGGGCCCACGAGGAGGTCACAAGCCTGGTAGGTGCGGCCTAGGGGGGGGGGGTCGTGCCTGCCAGGCTTGTGACTCCCTCGTGCCTCTTATGGCCTTCTTCCAAACCTTCGGGGGTCTCTTTTGGTCCAAAAAAAATCATCGCAAAGTTTTATTCCATTTGGACTCCGTCTCAAAAACGGTCAAAAACACGGAAAAAACAGAAACTGGCACTTGGCACTAAGTTAATAGGTTAGTCCCAAAAAAGATATTAACTAGGATATTCATGCATATAAAACATCCAAAGTTGACAAGATAATAGCATGGAACCATCAAAAGTTATAGATACGTTGGAGACGTATCACACATCCCCAAGCTTAACTCCTGCTCGTCCTCGAGTAGGGAAGTGATAAATACCGAATTTTTGATGTGGAATGCTACCTAACATATTTGTCCTTTGTAACCTCTTTCTTGTGGAATGAATGTTCAGATCCGTAAGATTCAAAACAATAGTTTACTATTGAGATGAAAACAATAATACTTCAAGCATACTAGCAAAGTAATCATGAACTTTTGAAATAACAAGGCCAAAGAAAGTTATCCCTACAAAATAATATAGTCTGGCTATGCTCAATCATCCCCACACAACGAATTTAAATCATGCACAACCCCGGTATTGGCCAAGTAATTGTTTTCGTACTCTTACTTTCTCAAACTTTTTCAAGTCTCACGCAATACATGAGCGTGAGCCATGGATAGAGCACTATAGGTGGAATAGAGTGTGGTGGAGGTTGTGAGGCAAAAAGGAGGAGATGGTCACATTGACTTGGCGTATTAATGGGCTATGGAGATGCCCATCAATAGATATCAATGTGAATGAATAGGGATTGCCATGCAACAGATGTACTAGAGCTATAAGTGTGTGAAAGCTCAAAAGGAGAACTAGTGGGTGTGCACCCAACTTGCTTGCTCATGAAGACCTAGGGCAATTTTGAGGAAGCCCATCATTGGAATATACAAGCCAAGTTATATAATGAAAATTCCCACTAGTATATGGAAGTGTCAAAACAAGAGACTCTCCATCATGAAGAACATGGTGCTTTTTGAAGCACAAGTGTGGAAAAGGATAGTAGCATTGTCCCCTCTCTATTTTTCTCTCCTTTTTTTGTTTGGGCACTTTGGCCTCTTTCCATATCTCTTTTTTGTGTGTGGGAAACTTTGGCCTCTTTTTTATTAATTTCCTCACATGGGACAATGCTCTAATAATGATGATCATCACACTTTAATTTACTCAAAGCTCAATGCTTAGAACAATGATGACTCTATAGGAAATGCCTACGGCAGTGTACCGGGATGTGCAACGATCTAGCTTGGCGTATGACTCGCTAGCTATCTTACGATCATGCAATGGCAATATGAAAGTGACGACACAAGTCATGAGACGGAACGGTGGGAGTTGCATGGCAATATATCTCGGAATGTATGCAAATGCCCTAATAGGTAGGTATTGTGGCTGTTTTCAGGAAGACATATGGTGGGTTTGTGCACCAGCGAAAGTTGCGTGGCACTAGAGAGACTAGCAATGGTGAAAGGTGAAAGTGCATCTATACCATGGACTCAGATTAGTCATGAAGAACTCATATAATTAATGCAAATTTTTTTATTAGTAATCGAAAAAAGTACTAAACGCATACTCCTAGGGGAAGGGTTGGTAGGTGTTAACCATGGCGCGATCCCGACCGCCACACAAAGGATGACAATCAATAAATCAATTATGCTCCGACTTCCTAACATAGCGGTTCACCATACGTGCATGCTACGGGAATCACTAAATTCAACACAAGTATTTCTAGATTCACAACACCCTACTAGCATAACTCTAATATTACCATATCCATATCTCAAAACCAATTGAGAGGAATCAAACTTCTCTTACTAATCAATGCACATGAATATGAAGGTTTTTATCCTCTTTGGATGCCTATCATATTAGGACTAGATTCATAACCTAAGCAAGGTACCATGCTGTTTAAGACTCTCAAAATGATCTAAGTGAAGCACGAGAGTTCAACTAGTTCTAGAAAATAGAACCATTGCAATGCTCTACAAAGATATAAGTGAAGCACTAGAGCAAAAGACAAACTACTCCAAAAGATATAAGTGAAGCTCAATGAGTAGTTGAACAACTGTTTGGCTATCTGGAGACTCTCCCATCTAAGAATTTCAGATCCTAAGTACCTTATTCAAACAAAATAAAATGCCTCTCCAAGCAAAACACATATCATGTGGTGAATAAAAATATAGCCCCAAGTAAAGTTACCGATGGATTGAAGACGAAAGAGGGGATGCCTTCCCGGGGCATCCCCAAGCTTAGGCTCTTTGATGTCCTTGAATATGGATTTGGGGTGCCTTGGGCATCCCCAATCTTAGGCTCTTGCCACTCCTTGTTCCATAGTCCATCGAAACTCTACCCAAAACTTGAAAACTTCACAACAGAAAACTTAACGGAACTTCTTGAGATGGGTTAGTATGATAACGAGCAAATCATTCACTTGGGTACTGTCAAAACAAGACTCATAATTATTTTCACATAATCCTACTGTATCTTAATATTTCCACAATTTGTATTACTCAATATAATCAATGGAAACACCAAAACAAGGAAACTATGCATTGAAAATAGAATCTGTCAAGAATAGAACAATCTATAATGATCTGTATACCTTGTATACTTCGGGTACCTCAAAAATTCAGAAACATTATGATAGTTTGGGAAATTGGCATATCGACCCGCAGCAAAAAGAATCAACTCAAAATCTCTTTCTGGATAAAAATGAAAAAAAATTTCGTGAGCAAAAAGTTTCTGTCTTTTCCAGCATGATCAAACAACCATCACCAAAACTAGTCATAAAGGTTTTACTTGGCTCAAACACAAAAAGAAACACAAAAAACACAATCATAACAGAATTATGATGGTGTGGACGCAACAAAACAGAAAGCAAAAAGCAAAAAATAAATTCATTGGGTTGCCTCCCAACAAGCGGTATTGTTTAACGCCCTTAGCTAGGCATGATGATTTCAATGATGCTCACATAAAAGATAAGGATTGAAGCACAATGAGAGCAGCATGGAGCATATGGCTAGCACATTTAACTCTAACCCACTTCCTACGCATAGGGATTTTGTGAACAAAAAACTTGTTGGAGAAAGAATCAACTAGCATAGGAAGGCAAAACAAGCATAGCTTCAAAAATTTCAACACATGGAGAGGAAGCTTGATACTATTGCAATAAGTAGAAGCATATGACCTCTCTCATAGTAATTTTAGTAGCATCATGAAGGAATTCAACAATATAACCAGCACCAAAGGCTTTATTTTCATGATCTACAATCATAGGAATTTTACTACTCTCCACATAAGGAAATCTATTCTCAAGAATAGTAGTGGGAGTATCGTAAAAGACTTGAGCACTACAAATTGTGTCCACAATGAAAAAGCAAGGTTTAGCAAAGGGGTTCTCGAGAGATGACAAGTTTTGTCACCCCTCTTCTTTATAGCATGAGTATCCTCACAATAATCATCGTAGATAGGGGGCATGCTTTCATCAAAATGATTTTGATCATTCAAAGTGGAAGAACTAAAAAGATCATCTTTATCAAATATAGCATCCCCAAGCTTGTGGCTTTGCATATCATTAGCATCATGGGTATTCAAAGAATTCATGCTGACAACATTGCAATCATGCTCATCATTCACATATTCTATGCCAAGCATTCTATGTAATTCTTCTTTCAGCACTTGAGCACAATTTTCCTTCCCATCATGCTCACGAAAGACATTGAAAAGATGGAGCATATGAGGCATCCTCAATTCCATTGTTTTGTAGTTTTGTAGAGAAAGAACAAGAAACAAAAATATTCGATTGCAAGATCTAAAGATATACCTTCAAGCGCTAACCTCCCCGGCAACATCGCCAGAAAAGAGCTTCATTGACGGGAGGTGAGTGCCGCTTACCTGGCCTCCCCGGCAATGGCGCCAGGAAAGAGCTTGAAGTCTACTACGCAACCTTCTCCTAGTAGACGTTGTTGGGCCTCCAAGTGCAGAGGTTTGTAGGACAGTAGCAATTTTCCCTCAAGTGGGTG
This sequence comes from Hordeum vulgare subsp. vulgare, assembly GCF_904849725.1. Lineage (NCBI taxonomy): Eukaryota > Viridiplantae > Streptophyta > Magnoliopsida > Poales > Poaceae > Hordeum > Hordeum vulgare. The sequence goes on along the minus strand of NC_058519.1, from coordinate 260,018,609 downwards.
ACCTAAGGTTCATCAATCCGCGGGAGGCGTAGGATGAAGATGGTCTCTCTCAAGCAACCCTGCAACCAAATAACAAAGAGTCTCTTGTGTCCCCGACACACCCAATACAATGGTAAGTTGTATAGGTGCACTAGTTCGGCGGAGAGATGGTGATACAAGTGCAATATGGATGGTAGATATAGGTTTTTGTAATCTGAAATTACAAAAACAGCAAGGTAACTAGTAACAAAAGTTAGCACGAACGGTATTGCAATGCCTGGAAACAAGGCCTAGGGTTCACACTTTCACTAGTGAAGTTCTCCCAACAATGATAACATAATTGGATCATATAACTAGCCCTCAACATGCAACAAAGAGTCACTCCAAAGTCACTAATAGAGGAGAACACACGAAGAGATTATTGTCGGGTACGAAACCACCACAAAGTTATTCTTTCTGATCAATCTATTCAAGAGTCCGTAGTAAAATAACACGAAGCTATTCTTTCCGTTCGATCCATCATAGAGTTCGTACTGGAATAACACCTTAAGATACATATCAACCAAGACCCTAACGTCACCTAGATACTCCATTGTCACCTCAAGTATCCGTGGGCATGATTATACGATATGTATCACACAATCTCAGAATCATCTATTCAACCAATACATAGAACTTCAAAGAGTGCCCCGAAGTTTCTACCGGAGAGTCAAAACGTGTGCCAACCCATATGCATAGATTCCCAATGTCACGAGACCCGCAAGTTGATCACCAAAACATACATCGAGTACTCACATGAATATCCAAACGTGTGCCAACCCATATGCATAGGTTCCCAATGTCACAAACCCGCAAGTTGATCACCACAGATAGACAAGTGCAAGACATACATCAAGTGTTCTCAAAGACTCAATCCGATAAGATAACTTCAAAGGGGAAACTCAATTCATTACAAGAAGGGAGAGGGGGAAGAACATCATAAGATCCAACTATAGTAGCAAAGCTCACGATACATCGAGATCAAGACATCTCAAGAACACGAGAGAGAGATCAAACACATAGCTACTAGTACATACCCTCAGCCCCGAGGGATAACTACTCCCTCCTCGTCATGGAGATCGCCGGGATGATGAAGATGGCCACTGGAGATGGATTCCCCCTCCGGCAGGGTGCCGGAACGGGCTCCAAATTGGTTTTTGGTGGCTACAGAGGCTTGCGGCGGCGGAACTCCCGATCTAGGTTTCTTTTTGGGAATTTCTGAATTTATAGGAATTTATGGTGGTGGAATTACGTCAGTTGGGCCCACGAGGAGGTCACAAGCCTGGTAGGTGTGGCCTAGGGGGGTCGCGCCTCCTGGGCTTGTGACTCCCTCGTGGCTCTTCTGGCCTTCTTCCAATCCTTCGGGGGTCTCTTTTGGTCCAAAAAAATCATCACAAAGTTTTATTCCACTTGGACTCCGTCTGAAAAAGGGTAAAAAGCACGGAAAAAAGAGAAACTGGCACTTGGCACTTAGTTAATAGGTTAGTCCCAAAAAAGATATAAAATAGCATATTAATGCATATAAAACATCCAAAGTTGACAAGATAATAGCATGGAACCATCAAAAGTTATAGATACATTGGAGACATATCAAGCGTCATGGTGTAGAGCAATCCAGCACTCAATTGTGGATCGTCGGGTGACCGAGTTTCTGAGGGTTTGGAAGTCTGCCTGAAGACTTACCACGAGTGTTGGACGAAGACTGTGTCTCCTTAGCTCAAGGAGATTACGGTAGGGACTGTGTGTCCCGGGACTGTGTGTCCTTTGGTTTCAATACCAAGCCGCTCCAAACGAGACGTACGACTGTCACACCAGTTGGAATTGGGTCATCAACAACTGTCTTCATTGTGATACGGGTTCTTTTTCTTCAACTCTTTCAATTCCTCAATATTGTATGTTGAATACTTTCATTGTCTCTTTTTGAAGAATTTGCTGAAGACTCTCTCTGAATTTCCTCACACTACAGGAATCTGAGAATTTGCCGTTTGCCATGGCTGACGGCAAAGGGGGGAACACCCGACGGCAAAGGATTTGTCGTCCGTCAGCTGACAGAAAACTAGACAGCAAAAAATGTCCGGTGAAGAGGTTATTTGTCGTCTTCTTTTGTAAGGCGGACGACAAAGAATCTTTGCCATGAGGGGGCAGACGGCAAATAAAATGGGACGACAGATCCACATACGCTCCCGTTAAGTGCTAACGGCAGGCTTCTCCTCTTTGCTGTCTGCCCTACCCTCTTTGTCGTCAACCATGTTTGAGGCCGACGGCAAAGGGGGGCACCCAGCCCCTCTCTCCCTCCCACCTTTGCCGTCAGCCCTCCTCTCTTTGCCGTCTGCCCTCCTCTCTTTGCCGTCAACCATGTTTGTGGCCGACGGCAAAGGGGGCACCCAGCCCCTCTCTCGCTCCACCTTTGCACCCAGCCCCTCCCACCTTTGCCGTCTTCCCTGTGGCCTTTGTCGTCGGTGGGCGGACGACAAAGGCTCAAAACAACCCATGTTTATTTTATTTTCTATTATATCCAGCAATTTTCACAATAATCATGATATATATATATGTATTTGACAGAAATAAATTTGTTTCCGTACTCATAACCATATTAAAATAACTTTCATCCATAGTTCATACATATTATGCAAGTTGCATCAGTACCAAACCATATATTACACCAGTTTCATCCATGCATACGAAGTTTCATATATATCCATATACTACAATAGTTTCAATACAAGCTTCCGTGAAGCCATGGTACAAGAAACCATATTCAAGCATTCCATCAATATAATCGAAGCTTCCCGTGAAGTGAATGTAATCTGCAAAATGACAAATAAGAAAGTTAGAAGAAGAATACTAGATGAAGAAGAGAAGTATAGATAATTTCGGAGAGAACTTAGCTAAGTATAGGCCATTTAATAGCTAAGTTAGGTGGAATAGGTCATCTTGGAGCTACATATCATTATTATGTCATTTAGGAGAGAACTTAGCTAAGTATAGGTCATTCTAGAGCTAATTTGGATAAAATATGTCATTTTGTAGCCAACTATGATTATTAATCCATTTTGACCTTATTATGTCATTTTGGAGCTAAATTAGTCATTTTAATGAGCTAACCAAGGTTCTTATGATGTTTTTACCAAACTAAGCTAATTATGTCATTTTGGAGGATAATTAGCTAAGTTTGTCTTTGTTTGGGAAAATAAGCTACGTAGAAGAAGAAAGAGAAGAAGCAAGAAGAGAAGAAGTAAGAAGAGAAAGAAGGAGAAGAAAAATAAGAAGAAGAAGGAGGAGGAGGAGAAGGAGAAGGAAGAGGAGAAGAAGAAGAAAAGGAGAAGAAGGAGGAGAAGAAGGAGAAGGAGCTTCTCTCCTCCTTCTCCTTCTTCTCCTTCTATTTCCTCCTTCTCCTTCTCCTTCTTCTTCTCTTCTTCTTCTCTTCTTCTTCTTCTTCCTTCTTTTCATTTTTCCTCTTTCTTCTCCTCTTGTCCTCTTCTTCGGGCTAAATTACCTAATTATGCCTTTGGAGCTAATTATGTCATTTTGGAGGATAATTAGCTAAGTATAGGTCATTTTTTTATTAAATAGGCCATTTTGGAGCTAACTAAGCTAATTATGTCATTTAGGTGGAAGCCAAGCTAAGTATAGGCCATTCTAGATCTAACTTGGGTAAAATATGTCATTTTGGAGCCAACTATGATTATTAAGGCATTTTGGAGTTAAATTGGCTAATTATGTCATTTAGGTGGAAGCTAAGCTAAGTATATAATATTCATGAGCTAACCAAGGTTCTTATGCCATTTTGAGCTTATTATTTCATTTTGGAGCTAAATTAGTCATTTTAATGAGCTAACCAGGGTCCTTATGATATTTTCACCTAACTAAGCTAAGTATGTCATTTTGTAGGATAATTAGCCAATTTAGTCTTGGTTGGATGAGTCTAACTACGTAGAAGAAGAGAAAGACAAGAAGCAAGAAGAGAAAAAGAAGGAGACGTAAAAGAAGAAGGAGGAGGAGGAGGAGGAGGAGGAGAAGGAGAAGGAGAAGGAGAAGGAATAGGAGAAGAAGAAGAAAAGAAGAAGGAGAAGAAGAAGGAAAAGAAGGAGGAGAGAAGAAGAAGGAGGGCTAGCTCCTTCTTCTTCTTCTTCTTCTCTTCTTCTCTTCTTCTTCTTCTTCCTTCTTTTCATTTTTCCTCTTTCTTCTCCTCTTGTCCTCTACTTCGAGCTAAATTAGCTAATTATGCCTTTTTGGAGCTAATTATGTCATTGTGGAGGATAATTAGGTAAGTATAAGTCATTTTTTTTATTAAATAGGCCATTATGAGCTTATTATGTCATTTTGGAGCTAAATTAGTCATTTTAATGAGCCAACCAAGGTTCTTATGATGTTTTTACCTAACTAAGCTAATTATGTCATTTGGGAGGACAATTAGCTAAGCATGTCTATGTTGGGGAAAATAAGCTACGTAGAAGAAGAAAGAGAAGAAGCAACAAGAGAAGAAGAAGGAGAAGAAAAAGAAGAAGGAGGATGAGGAGGAGGAGAAGGAGAAGGAGAAGGAAGAGGAGAAGAAGAAGAAAAGAAGAAGGAAAACAAGGAGGAGAGAAGAAGAAGGAGGGCTAGCTCCTTCTCCTTCTTTTCCTTCTCCTTTTCGTCTCTTCTTCTTCTTCTTCCTTCTTTTCATTTTTCGTCTTTCTTCTGCTCTTGTCCTCTTATTCAAGCTAAATTAGCTAATTATGCCTTCTTGGAGCTAATTATGTCATTTTGGAGGATAATTAGGTAAGTATAGGTCATTTTTTATTAAATAGGCCATTATGAGCTTATTATGTCATTTTGGAGCTCAATTAGTCATTTTAATGAGCTAACCAATGTTCTTATGATGTTTTTACCTAACTAAGCTAATTATGTCATTCTGGAGGACACTTAGCTAAGTATGTCTATGTTGGGGAAAATAAGCAATGTAGAAGAAGAAAGAGAAGAAGCAAGAAGAGAAGAAGAAGGAGAAGAAAAAGAAGAAGAAGGAGGAGGAGGAGGAGAAGGAGAAGGAGAAGGAAGAGGAAAAGAAGAAGAAAAGAAGAAGGAAAAGAAGGAGGAGAGAAGAAGAAGGCGGGCTAGCTCCTTCTCCTTCTTCTCCTTCTCCTTCTTCTTCTCTTCTTCTTCTTCTTCCTTCTTTTCATTTTTCCTCTTTCTTCTCCTCTTGTCCTCTTATTCGAGCTAAATTAGCTAATTATGCCTTCTTGGAGCTAATTATGTCATTTTGGAGGATAATTAGGTAAGTATAGGTCATTTTTATTAAATAGGCCATTATGAGCTTATTATGCCATTTTGGAGGTAAATTAGTCATTTTAATGAGCTAACCAAAGTTCTTATGATGTTTTTACCGAACTAAGCTAATTATGTCATTTTGGAGGACAATTACCTAAGTATGTCTATGTTGGGGAAAATAAGCTACGTAGAAGAAGAAAGAGAAGAAGAAAGAAGAGAATAAGAAGGAGAAGAAAAAGAAGGAGGAGGAGGAGGAGGAGAAGGAGAAGGAAGAGGAGAATAAGAAGAAAAGAAGAAGGAAAAGAAGGAGGAGAGAAGAAGAAGGAGGGCTAGCTCCTTCTCCTTCTTATCCTTCTCCTTCTTCTTCTCTTCTTCTTCTCTTCTTCTTCTTCTTCTTCCTTCTTTTCCTTTTTCCTCTTTCTTCCCCTCTTGTCCTCTTCTTCGAGCTAAATTAGCTAATTATACCTTTTTGGAGCTAATTATGTCATTTTGGAGGATAATTATGTAAGTATAGGTCATTTTTTTTGTTAAATAGGCCATTATGAGCTTATTATGTCATTTTGGAGCTAAATTAGTCATTTTAATGAGCTAACCAAGGTTCTTATGATGTTTTTACCTAACTAAGCTAATTATGTCATTTTGGAGGACAATTAGCTAAGTATGTCTATGTTGGGGGGAAAATAAGCTACGTAGAAGAAGAAAGAGAAGAAGCAAGAAGAGAAGAAGAAGGAGAAGAAAAAGAAGAAGAAGGGGGAGGAGGAGGAGAAGGAGAAGGAAGAGGAGAAGAAGAATAAAAGAAGAAGGAGAAGAAGAAGGAAAAGAAGGAGGAGAGAATAAGAAGAAGGATAACATACCATTATCGTCATCACAGCGGTGAAGCACAATGGCTCTGGCTTGTTTCACCTGGAGAAGGCTGCCCTGGAGAAGGCTCCACTATAGAAGGGTTGTGCGATGTGTTTCGGGAGATATTCTGCACCAAACATCATTTGCAATGTGTCGTTAGCATGATGACACTGTTTAGTTCACTGCATTGAAATGAAACTCACCGTCCCCGCCATGTTAATGACTGGCATCGCCGGAGGGACTTGGCCTGTCTTCTCGCGCATAGACTATACATTTGGCTTCGACAAGTCAAACTTTTTAGTTATTAATGAAACGGACATTAAAATGCAAGATTTAAAATAATATGAAGAAGAAACTTACCCTGAAGAGCTCGTATATCGCCCTGTTAGACGTATCATTCCGTGCCCTCTCCGCCTCCAGCAATGCAGTCATCCTCTCCTCCGGCTCCTTCATCTCTTTATCCTTCTCCGCCAAAACCGCCTGCATTGCCTCTCTCTCTCTTTGAGAATAGCAGCCTGCAACACAATTCATTATTAGCATTGTAATCATATTGGTTCCAACGCACAACATATTGCGAAAAGATAGTTGAGTCCATTAAACTAACCTCGATTGCGACCTCGACTGACCGTGGATTATGTGTTATCTCAGGACAGGAGCTCGTTTGGCATGCCTTTATCTACCGGAGAGTGCTAGGACAATGTATAAGGCCGTCTCCAATGGCGATCGAGTAGCACCATCGATGTTGAATGGGCCCCCCCAATCTTGCCTCGGTCGGGAGATGCAAAATAAAATGCTGCAGTGGATTAAAGAAGCCCGGTGGAAAGATCTTCTCTAATTTGTAGATCAACTCCGCCGCCAACTCTTCCATTTCATCTAGCATGCCAGGCGATAGTTCTTTCGCACAAAGAGAATGGAAGAAAGAGCTCAACTCTGCCAGTACTAGCCATTCATCCTCAGGGATAAAGCCACACAACATCACCGGCATTACCCGCTCAATCCATATGTGCCAATCATGACTCTTGAGACCAAATACTTTCAATTTCTCAAGACTTGCTCCCCTCTTTAGATTCTCAGCATACCCATCAGGGAACATCAACCGCATTTTCACCGACAATAGCATTTCCCTCATAGCTGGACTTCCAAGATTGAACCATGCCTTTGGCTTCGCTATGCTTTGCTTTCCTTTCCGTTGTCGCAAGTTTTGTAACGGTCTATCACATAGAGACTCCAGGTCGATTCTAGCCTTAGGATAATCTTTCGACTTCCCCTCTATGCCGAACAATGTACCAAAAATGGCCTCCGCAATATTCTTTTCAGTGTGCATCACATTGATGTTGTGTGGGCAAAGGAGGTTGATGAGCCACAAGTATATGGGATCAATCGTAGTCCTTTCGATAAGTAAGAGTGTCAAACCCAACGAGGAGCAGAAGGATCTGACAAGTGGTTTTCAGCAAGGAAAAATCTGCAAGCACTGAAATTGTCGGTAACAAGTGATTGTGTGGTGAGATGATTCGTAGCAAGCAACAAGTAACAAAAGTAGCAACGGTGCAGCAAAGTGGCCCAATCCCTTTTGTAGCAAGGGACAAGCCTGGACAAAGTCTTATAGGAGGAAAAACGCTCCCGAGGACACACGGGAATTTCTGTCATGCTAGTTTCATCATGTTCATATGATTCGCGTTCGTTACTTTGATAGTTTGATATGTGGGTGGACCGGCGCTTGGCTACTGCCCTTACTTGGACAAGCATCCCACTTATTATTAACACCTCTCGCAAGCATCCGCAACTACGAAAGAAGAATTAAGACAAAGTCTAACCATAGCATTAAACTAGTGGATCCAAATCAGCCCCTTACGAAGTAACGCATAAACTAGGCTTTAAGCTTCTGTCACTCTAGCAACCCATCATCTACTTACTACTTCCCAATGTCTTCCTCTAAGCCCAAATAATGGTGAAGTGTTATGTAGTCGACGTTCACATAACACCACTAGAGGAAAAACAACATACAACATATCAAAATACCGAACGAATACCAAATTCACATGACTATTATTAGCATGACTTATCCCATGTCCTCAGGAACAAAAGTAACAACTCACAAAGCATAATCATAATCATGATCAGAGGTGTAATGAGTAGCATCAAGAATCTGAACATAAACTCTTCCACCAAGTAATCCAACTAGCATCAACTACAAAGAGTAATCAACACTACTAGCAACCTTACAAGTACCAATCGGAGTCGCGAGACGAAGATTGGTTACAAGAGATGAACTAGGGTTTGGAGATGAGATGGTGCTGATGAAGATGTTGATGGTGACGAGTCCCCTCCGATGAGAGGAGTGTTGGTGATGACGATGGCCACAATTTCCCCCTCCGGGAGGGAAGTTTCCCCGGCAGGATCATCCTGCCGGAGCTCTAGATTGGTTCTGCTCATGTTCCGCCTCGTGGCGGCGTCGAAACCACGAAAAAGCTCCCGTCTAGTTTTTTCTGGACGAAACCCTCCATATAGCAAAAGAGAGGGGCAAGTGGGCCAATAGGGTGCCCACAAGCCCCCATAGCGCGGCCTGGGGGGTGGACGCGCCGTACAGGCTTGTGGCCACCCCTGGCCCTCCTCGTGTACTTCTTCGGCCTAGTATTTTTTATATATTGGGAAAAAAATATCCGTTGATTTTCACGGCGTTTGGAGTTGCGCAGAATAGGTATCTCAACTTTGCTCCACTTTCAGGCCAGAATTCCATTTGCCGGTATTCTCCCTCTTCATGTGAACCTTGCAAAATAAGAGAGAAAAGGCATAAGAATCGTACCGTGAAGTGAAATAACAACTAAGGAAGCGATAAATATCAACGTGAAAACATGATGCAAAATGGACGTATCAGAGGTCTTTGAAGTAAGGCAGATCCCATAAGCATGACTTGTGAGTCTAGGCGTGTTCCGTATTATACCCTTTGAAGTATCCTGGACGCAAAGGATCAGGCTCAAGAGCGTTTAACTGATCAAGGGTCTGTTGGCCTGTCAACGCACCTGGTGCAGTGTTTTTGACAATTCTACCTTTGATGAAATTCTCCTTGTATTTTCTGAACTTATGGTCAGGATCCAGGAATTGTCTATGTATGTTGAAGCAAGAAAACTTGCGACCAGCGTGCAACCAACGGAATTGAAGAGCTGCCTTGCATGTGGTGCGCGGGAACCTTCCATGCATACACCAGCCATCGAATAGCGCGAACGCCGGAGAATCATGCGTCGAGTACATGTACCACACATGCATTTTGAAATTTGTTTTGGTAGCGGCATCGAAGGTCTTGATCCCATTATCCCAGGCTTCTTGCAACTCATCCTTAAGCGGCTCCATGTACACATTCATATTCTTCCCCGGATAGTTGGGCCGTGGAATTATCAACGTCAGGAAAATGTTCTTTCTTTTCATAATCTCTCCGGGTGAGAAATTGAGTGGAATGACAAATACAGGCCAACAACGGTACTGTGGTGCCGTCCTACTATACACATTGAACCCATCCGTGGTGATGGCAACTCTAGGATGCCTTGGATCTTCCGATTTATCCTTATGTAATGCATCGGAGTGCCTCTACACAAAACCATCTGAAGTGTGTACACGCATCTTGTTGCCATCCGCATCTAGTTCGGTTCTTTCGCCCAATTTGTGTCATGTCATCTGTCTGGCCGTCTCTTCGACCATGAAAATACGTTGAAGTCTTGGTACGATTGGCAGATACCGAAAAACACTACTGGGGATTTTGGTCTGATTCTTCTCACCCATACCGTTGTCTACCACAATATACCTGGAAGAATTGCAAATGTGGCAATAGTTCAAGGCCGTATACTCAAGCCTAAATAAGGCACATCCATTCTCACAGGCATGTATCTTCTCATAGGGCATCCTAAGTACACGGAAGATTTTCTCTGACTGATACATGTTTGCAGGCAGTACATGGCCTTGGGGTAGAAAGCGTCCAAATATCATCATCATCGCGTCGTAGCATTCTCTTCCTAGGTTGAATTGAGCCTTCAGAGCCATTACTTGCGCGATGGCATCCATGTGACAAAGCTCAGTCTGCTCGTGGAGAGGACATTTTGAAGACTCCAACATTTCATAGAAGGCCTTTGCAGATTCCTTCATCTCATCGTCCGAATCCCAAGTATCATCAAATTCTTGCACCATGTCTTCAATCACGGTACCATGCTCGTCGGTGCGACGACGAATCACCTCAGCTCTGGTACGTTGGTCAGACTCACCATGAAAAGTCCACACCATATAATTAGGTGTAAAACCCCACTTCTGCAGGTGTTTACTCATTTCAAACTCTGTCTTCCTTTTCCAGTTGTCGCAGTTGGGACAGGGGCACCATGTTTTTTGCTAGCCATTTGCAAATGTGGCTCTCGCAAACCCCCTGGTTTTTGGTAATCATTCATTGGTCATGTCTTTCTGACTGGGATGACCAGTGTACATCCAAGCACGATCACTCATGTTGCCTAGCTACCTATGGGCGCACAAGAAATAAATATATAATTCATCATCTATATTAATCCTCTAGTCAAGTTTGTCAGTTTTATCTAATAGGTAAAGATAGGTCCTAATCCCATCCGAGTATGTGTAGATTGGGTTCGTTTTCGCATGCTTTGCTCGAGATGCGATGCAGAATTTCGGCAGCACCTCCCTGCTGTTCTCCTGATACACGTCTCGGCAATAAGCAGCGAGGATGTGTACCGGAGAACAACAAGAATGCATTGACAAAATTCCACATCGGATCCGGAGCACAACATACGGGAAAACGAACCCAATCTACATATACTCGGGCTGTCCATGGATAACGTTGGACAATTCAAAAGGATGGTGGTTATAAATATGCAAAGACATGCATATTTATAGATGACTCCCTTTCGAACGGGAGACGCATACTGGTCACGCATACTCATGATTGAAGAAACCTGTAGCTAGCAAGTTTCATCGGCACGAAGACCAGAACAGAGCAAATTAAGGGGGTAGGAGGAGAAGTCATTTTTTCTCACCAACAAACGCAGGGGCGAAGCCCGTCCAACGCACGTGGAGGTCGTCGAACAACTGCACATTGAAATTCACACGATCAACACAAATATGATGTTTTTATAATTAACATAATCAGAAAATATGTGACGTAACTCGTAATTTACTAAACTATGACCCTGCCGGGGCTTAGTGGCGTCAGGAGTCAGTGCCGTCGAGGGTCGGCGGTGTCGGGTGTCGGTGGCGTCAGGGGTTGGGGGTTAGTGGCGTCGGTGGTTGGGGGTCAGTGTGGTCGGGGGTTGAGGGTCACTGGTGTTGGGGGTCAGGGGTCTTTTCGGTTAACAAGAGGCCGAAGAGGTGTCAGGGGTCGAGGGTCGGGGGTTGGGGGTTAGTGGCGTCGGGGGTCAGCGGGTCGGGGGTTGGGGGTTAGTGGTGTCGGGGGTTGGGGGTTAGTGGCGTCGGGGGTCAGGGGTAGGGGGTCGGGGGTCGGGGGTTGGGGGTTAGTGGCGTCAGGGGTCAGGGGTAGGGGGTCGGGAAGCATTCTCCTGTAACGACCCGACTCATTACGAGTCAAACCTCTGGTGTTTCCGTACCATCCAAAGATCATGCTGGTACACACTCAGTACATCAATGTATATATCAAGAGTTCAATCACACAGCTTTATTAATTGAAATCTCATAACGAGTACTTTCTTACAATAATGAATTACAATAAAGTGGCTGAAGGCCATCTCATGAGATATCTAACGAAGACTAGCGGAAGCATCAGGTAGACGAGTCCATCCGACTCTAGGGCATGTCGTTGAGCGTATATCGTAGCCTCACTCCTGGTCGGAAAAGTACTCTGCAACATGGTATGTTGCAGCCGTGTAGGTCAGCATATGGAATATGCCGGCAAGTCATCAAAGAGAGGGGTAAAATAATAACCAACTATCTCTACATGCATATTTGGCAGGTGGGGCTATAAGTTTTGCATAAAGCCAATTTTCTCCTACAACAAGAAGGGCTAAAAGCAAAATATGACTACATTGTTTGTTGTTAACGAGATGGTTCCGCCAACCAATTCTCGTACCCGAGTTGTTGTTAATTCCCACCTCATTATTAAGTTGTGTCGAGAGTTCAGGGAAATTTCAATGCCTTCGGCTCAAGTTGTCCATCACCGTGGACACGGCTAATCGATTAGATTGGGCACTCTACAGAGTTTTGCACACGTTCCCCACAAGATTTGATCGGCCCCGAGTATGTCCTCGCACTTCAGGGTGTTTGAAGACCGGATGATCAAAACATGGTCTTTCAACGGGTCCCTCTGAATCCCTGTCGGTGCCCATCCATTCCTACCGTTCTTCTACATCTGCTAGCACCGCCTGTCCAGAGTCGCCGCGTTGTCCAACGAAGAAAGAGCACATAATGACTTGTGGCTGTGCAGGTAAGCCTTGGGTCTTGAAGCCTCCGTCCGTCTCTTCGAGCCTGGGTGAAGCTTTCCGCAAGATGTCATGGCCGTCTCCAAGCATCCCGGGGTCGTCCACTGGTTTCTCCAGGGAGCCCGTCGAACCGTCCTTCACCCAGAGTTGCATTTCTTCACGGGGTCTTGAAAATCTTGTCTTAACCGGTCTTGGTTATATAATCATCCTCGCATCACTCGTGTTATGCACCCAACCAAAATCCCGTCTACTCAAGCATAGCAATATGAAATTGTCATCCCGGGCCAAGTATCGGGGTTGTTGTGTGCCTACCACATGATACTACAACCTATAACTATAATTTCCAAGTACCTACTCAGCATGCAAATGGGCAAAGAAAGGTGAAACTACCATGCATAGAAAAACATAGGAGATAGTATGATCAAAATGACTTGCCTTGATGATAGTTGTCTTGATCGAGCGCTTCTAAGTAACAAGCTTCGAACTCCGGGTGATTTACCGATACAAACAAATACACACCATAAGCACTACAATCATCAACAACTAAAATAACATCACAAGTATAAAGTAGCTATGGCCTAAGCGAAAGAATTCACTACACCACACTAAGGCAGAAATTGTTTCTGTTAAAACCTCAAGTAAGAATATTTAAAATAAATTGAAACTTATACCACAGTAAGATATAATCACTAGGAAGCAGTAGCAAAAAGAATCAAATAAAAATCATTTTTTAAACTCCTGGAATAATCAAAACAATGTTTAAACTAAATCTGATCTAATTCAAATTTTAAAATATCAAACATAGACAAATTATAGGTTTTTAAAAACTACAGAAAATTTGTGATCTACTGGAAAAAGATTACAACTTTCTCTGTTTTTGAATTAAACAGAAAAAAAAACAAAGAACTAACTAGTCAAGGGGGGGGGGGGGGGGTAGGTGGCAGCTCCTGATTGGTCAGGGAGGTGTGCGCTGCGGTGCTAACTGGCGAACGGCCGCAAACTAGACAAACCGCGTTGGCTCATTAATTAAATAAAAAGAACCGCCGGTTCTTTTAAAAGAACCGAAGGGGTATCCCTTCTTCTAATCTACACCAGTGGCCTAGGATCCAACGGATGAAAGGCAAAGGGGGAGAGGCTCACCGTGGGCAGGGGTCTCGGACGAGAATCGAGGCTGTGGCGGCTTGGTGGTGGTCGGCGGCGAGGTTCCCGTGGTCGGGGACGGCTGCGGAGGGGCCCAGGGGGTGGGGGCGGTCCTCCGGTGAAGAGTGGCGGCGTCGGCGTGGCTTGGGGAGGTCGGGGCGAGCAGCACGGAGACCGGGGAGCTTTGGCTCCGGCTCCACTCCGGCGAGCTGCGAGGGGCGGCGTGTGGCTCGGGCAGGGCGGCGGGGCGGTGGAACGAGGCGAGGGGAGGGCCGGGCGACGGGTATTTATAGGGGGAGGGAGGTGGCGCAGAGGGAAGGGAATCGGGGCTCGGGATGGGAAGTTCGGCCATGGTGGCTCGGGCAGGGTGAGAGAAAGAAAGGGGGAGAGAGGAAAGGAAGGGGGTGACTGGTTCGGGGTGAGGATCGGCCAGGGGGCCCACGCGGCAGAGAGAGGAGGGGCGAGGCTGAGGGGATCGGTGGCCGATCCGATCCAGATTCGGATCCGGCTCGGCTGGGATTCGGCCCGATAGCGCTATAAAGCGCTCACGCGCATTCCTATTAAAAAAATAATCCCGTTTTAGCTTTTTTTGAATAAAACATAAACTAAAAGGAATAAAAAGGAAGCAAAATAAAATAATTAATATAGAGTATTATATACCAAAATTTTCAGAAAAAAAATCTCTACACGATTAACATTTTTCCAAGGTAAAAATAAAAACTTTAAAAAATTCTTTTTTTCAAAAAAAACCCCTTATTCTATATTTTATTTTTGCAATTGTTTTCACAATAAAACTTTGGTTTTCTTGGCTCAAAATATTTCAGAAATGCCTCACATTTCGAAGGGTCATTTTCCTCCGCTCTTTCTTGCGTGCAAGAAATTATTTCCCGACATTTCTCGTGTCAAGAAAAAAAATAGAAATGCAAAAGAAAAAATCGAAATAATTCAAATGCAAACTTTATTTCAATCAATATGCATAGATGCTTAACTACAATGTAAAACATTCCAAATTAGTTAATTTGGGATGTTACAAACCTACCCAACTTAAGATGAATCTCACCCTCGAGATTCGGGTTGGCTAGAAAATAGGTGCGGGTGGTCTCGACGAAGATCCTCTTCTCATTCCCAGGTGGCTTCTTCCTCGGTGTGGTTGCTCCACAACACCTTGCAGAACTTGATGATCTTGTTGCGGGTAACTCTGTCGGCAGTCTCGAGAATCCTGACGGGTTTCTCCTCATACGTCAGATCACTGTCAAGCTGTATGGCCTCTAGGGGCACTGTATCTCTCAACGGAACATCAAGCATCTCAGCATGGCATTTCTTCAACTGGGAAACATGGAAGACATCATGAACTCCGGACAATCCTTCCGACAGTTCCAGTTTATATGCAACTTCGCCTCTACGTTCAAGAATTTTGTAGGGGCCAATGAATCGGGGTGCTAACTTTCCTTTCACACCAAATCTCTTGATTCCTCGAAGTGGAGACACCCGAAGATAGGCTCGGTCTCCCACTTCGTATGTTACTTCCTTGCGTTTGCTGTCAGCATAACTTTTCTGCCTGGACTAAGCTATCTTGAGTCGGTCACGAATCAGCTTGACCTTCTCTTCAGAATCTCGGATAAGGTCGGGACCAAAAAGTTGTCGGTCTCCAACTCCATCCCACATCAATGGTGTTCTGCACCTCCTTCTGTATAGAGCTTCGAAAGGGGCCATCTTCGGACTGGTCTGGTAGCTGTTGTTGTACAAGAACTCGGCATAAGGCAAATTGTCATCCCAACTAGACCCATAGTATAGTGCGCAAGCTCTCAACATGTCCTCCAGAATCTGATTGACTCTCTCGGTCTGTCCATCTGTCTGTGGGTGGAAAGCTGTACTGAACTCCAATCTCATTCCCATGGTTTCATGCAGTTGGTGCCAAAATTTTGATGTGAACTGAGTCCCTCTATCTGACACAATACTCTTTGGTACTCTATGCAGACATACGATCCGGGTCACATATATCTTGGCCAGTTTGGCACTCGTGTAAGTAGTCTTCACGGGAATGAAGTGAGCTACCTTGGTCAAACGATCGACCACAACCCAAATAGAATCATAGCCAGAACGGGTCCTGGGTAATCCTGTGATGAAATCCATACCAAGCTTTTCCCATTTCCACTCGGGTATCGGCAGAGGTTGAAGCAAACCTGCTGGCTTCTGATGCTTGGCTTTTACTCGCTGACAAACATCGCATATTGCTTCAAACTCGGCAATGTCTTGCTTCATTCCTGTCCACCAAAAACTTTCTTTCAGATCTAGATACATCTTGCTGTTGCCGGGGTGTATCGAGTACGGGGAATCATGGGCCTCCTGAAGTATCAACTTCCTGAGTTCGGGATCATTGGGCACATAAATGCGATCCTTAAACCATAAAGTTCCGTTTTCATCCTCACGAAAACCTTTAGCCTTCCCATCTTTCATTTTCTGCTTAATCTCAGCTATCTCCTTGTCTGATTTCTGTGCCTCGCGGATCTTTTCTGTCAAAGTGGACTGAATTTCTAGTGTGGCAACAAATCCTCTTGGAACTATTTCCAATTTGAGCCCTCGGAGGTCATCGGCTAACTCCTGGGGTAACCCTCCTGCTATGAGTGTGTTCATATAACTCTTGCGGCTTAACGCATCGGCTACAACATTTGCCTTGCCTGGGTGATAATGCAATCTCATGTCATAGTACTTGATCAATTCTAGCCATCGCCTCTGTCTAATTTTCAACTCCTTCTGCGTGAAGATATACTTCAGGCTCTTGTGATCAGTGTAAACATCACAACTATTTCCGATCAGGAAATGTCTCCAGGTCTTGAGAGCGTGCACTACAGCTGCTAGCTCCAAGTCATGCGTGGCATAATTCAACTCATGGGGTCTGAGCTGTCTGGATGCATAGGCTACAACTTTACCTTCTTGCATGAGCACTCCTCCGAGTCCTTGACGAGAAGCGTCACAGTAAACCTGGAAATCCTTCCGAATGTTCGGCAATATCAGCACTGGGGCTGTAAGCAGACGTTTGTTCAACTCTTGAAAACTAGATTCACATTCCTAAGTCCAAACATACTTGGACTCCTTCTTCCACAACTCTGTCATGGGCTTCGCGATCTTTGAGAAATTCTCAATGAACCTCCGGTAATATCCCGCAAGTCCGAGGAAACTGCGGATCTCCTTAACTGAAGTGGGTGCTACCCATTCGGTGACTGCTGCGACCTTGGCAGGGTCCACTTCTATTCTTTCTCCTGAAATGACGTGTCCGAGGAATCCGACTTCCTTCAACCAAAACTCACATTTGCTAAACTTTGCATACAGCTTATGCTCTCGAAGTTTCTCCAGAACTAGACGCAGATGTTCCTTGTGTTCCTCCTTGTTCTTGGAGAATATCAGTATGTCATCGATGAACACCACGACAAACTTGTCCAAGTATTCCATAAATACATTGTTCATCAGATTCATAAAATATACCGGAGCATTAGTCAGTCCAAATGACATGACCGTGTACTCATACAAGCCGTACCGAGTGGTGAAGGTTGTCTTGGGTATATCCTGTTCACGAATCTTCAACTGATGATACCCGGATCGAAGATCGATCTTGGAGAATACTCGGGCTCCAACTAACTGGTCAAACAGATCATTGATCATCGGCAAGGGATACTTGTTCTTGATGGTCACCTCGTTCAATGAACGATAGTCGACTACCATTCTCAAGGACTTATCCTTCTTTTCAACCAAGAGCACTGGGGCTCCCCAAGGTGAAGAACTCGGGCGAATATACCCTTTGTCCAACAACTCCTTAATTTGCTTCTTGATTTCTACCAAGTCATTTGCAGGCATCCGATAGGGTCTCTTGGATATCGGGGTTGTTCCGGGTAATAGCTCAATCAGGAACTCAATCTCTCTATCGGGTGGCATGCCTCGCAATTCCTCCGGAAATACATCTGGGTATTCTTGTACGATCGGTACTTCCTCCTGGACTACTCCCGTGAGACAGTTTACTCGTTTACTCCGTGTCGGGCGCTGAGATACGTACTTAATCCGCTTTTGCTCGGGGGTGGTGAGCAAAGTAGACTTAAGGGCACAATCAATATTCCCTTCATACTTGGCCAACCAATCCATGCCTAGGATTACATCCAATCCCTGGGACTCTAATACGATGAGGTCGGTGGGAAAATTATGGTTCCCGATGTTGAGACTCAAGGCATGTCATCCTATCCCGACTGTCATCATGCCTCCTGGGGAACTGACCTTAATAGGCTGGTTGAGGGTTCTAGTTGGCAAACTATACTTTTCCACAACTACCCTTGATATGAATGAATGCGTTGCACCGGAATCAAAAAGTACCAATACTGGACGTGAATTTAGCAAAAACTTACCAACCACAGTATCGAGGTGATCATAGACCTCTTCAATATCAATGTGATTCACCTGAGCTCGAGGAAAAGGATTGGGCTTCTTTGGTGCAGAGTTCCCGTTGCCGTTTCCATTTCCCTGCTTGTCCTGGGGACATTAAGTGGCATAGTGTCCCGTCTTCTGACACTTGAAGCAGGTGATGTGATTCAGATCCTTCTGAGCTGGAGCTGAATGATGCTGAGTGCTAGTACCGCCATTCTTGAAGTTGTTGTTGTTGCGGTGGTTCCCATTTCCTCCATGGTTGTGCACTGGGTGGTTATGCTCGACGTGTCCTCCAAACTTACCGGATCCAGTCCCAATATTCCCTGAATAGGGGGTGTAGCGAGGCTTCTGCTGAGTGCCGGAGTTGAAGTTTCCATTGCCATACTTCCTCTTGCGGTTCTCCATCTGCTGGTGTTTCCCCTCCAAGATGAGGGCCTTATCTACCAGCTCCTGGTAGTTGTTGAAGTTGGCTACAGTCAGCTGAATGCTCTGCTCATCATTAAGTCCCTCCAAGAACTTTTCCTGCTTGGCCGCATCATCGGCCACATCTCCAGGTGCATAACGGGCGAGCATGTTGAATTCATCGACATACTGAGCCACAGAGCGATTTCCCTCGCGTAAGTTGCGAAACTCACGCTTCTTCAGACTCATTGCACCAGCTGAGACATGTGCGGTACAGAAGGCTTGCTTGAACTGCTCCCAAGTGACTCCAGCAATGGGGTATGTGGTGGTGTAGTTCTCCCACCATGCAGCTGCAGGGCCTTCAAGTTGATGCGCGGCAAAGCGCACCTTCTCAGCTTCAGTACAACCAGCACTGATAAGTTCCCGCTCCATCTTGCGGAGCCAATCATGTGCCACAATGGGCTCAATGCTGCTGGAGAAAGTCGGAGGGTTCAACCTCAGGAAACGGGTGAGATTGTCAGCCTGGGGTGGATGATGGTTGTTGTTATTGTTCTGGTTCTGGATGATCAGCTGCATCAGGGTATTCTGTTGCTGAATCAATTGGGTGAGTTCCGGCGGAAAGTTGGAAGCAGGGGCACGTCTCGGAGGCATCTGATGTTTGTAGAGGGGTGAGATTAGCATAGAACAATGGTCTAAAGAGTAATTACACTACCCATATGAAATGCAACAAACAAGTATCACACCACACATTTTATTCAATACCATCACAAAAGGTTCACACATGGGGATACAAAATTCGATAACCTAAACATCGGCCTAAGAGTTTAATGATAAACTAAATTTGGTGGTCTAGTCTAAGCATGGTGGTGGGTCCTTCGGTGGAGCTTTCTTCATTGTCCTCGTCATTGCTGATCAAGGGGGCTACGTCTCCTTCGGGATGAAGGTTCTCGCCCATGACCAGTTCCTCCTCCAGGTATGCGACTCGAGTCTTCAGCTTCTCGATCCTCTCCAGAAAGTCCTTCACCTCCAATTCGTGCTCATAGTGGGCTTCTCCAAGGTCCGGGCTGCTTCTTCCTGGCGTCCTTGATCACACGATGCTCCAGAGTTCCGCTGTGTTTCTCCAAGATCTGGGCATAGCACAGGAGAGCGTCCTTGGTCTTGCTTGAGATGATTTCTCCATCTTCTCCTCTCCAGGATACCGTGAATAGGTCCGGGGAAAAAGGGCAACCTCTGTACACTTCCTTGATACGTCCGACTGCACAATGGACCGCCATGTCCCTTCCGAGAATCCAGTTGGGTGTGATGAACTTGAAGTCCACAGGCTCAGTGCACGGCTCGAATGTCCTTCCGGGAATGTGCACCTCAATCATGTAGCGTGAATCCTCCGGGCAAGACGAAGTAGGTTTCCCTGTGATAGTCGGCAGAGCAATCCTCAAGTCCTTGGTGATCTGTATCAGCTCCTTTCCGAAAGGCATAGTGGCGTCGGGCTGGCAAAACTCCGTGAACTTAACGGGGATGAAGGTGGCCATCTAAAACATTGGAAAATCGGAGAGAAGTCAGAAATGATCAGAAGAGGAAATAGAGGATTTATATACATAAGAAAATAGTTTCCTCCCTAAGGCTTTTCAATTCCTAGAGGTTACGTCCTATGGTCAACGTGTGCTCTGATACCATTTCTGTAGCGACCCGACTCATTATGAGTTAAGCCTCTGGTGTTTCCGTACCATCCCAAGATCATGCTAGTACACACTGAGTACAACAATGTATATATCAAGAGTTCAATCACACAAATTTATTAATCGAAAGCTCATCACGAGTACTTTATTACAATAATGAATTACAATAAAGGGGCTGAAGGCCATCTCATGAGATATCTAACGAAGACTAGCAGAAGCATCAGATAGACGAGTCCATCCGACTCCAGGGCATGTCATTGAGCGTAGATTGTAGCCTCACTCCTGGTCGGAAAAGTACTCTACAACATGATACGTTGCAGCCGTGTAGGTCATCATATGGAATATGCCGGCAAGTCATCAAAGAGAGGGGTAAAATAATAACCAACTATCTCTACATGCATATTTGGTAGGTGGGGCTATAAGTTTTGCATAAAACCAATTTTCTCCTACAACAAGAAGGGCTGAAAGCAAAATATCACTACATTGTTTGTTGTTAACGAGATGGTTCCGCCAACCAATTCTCGTACCCGAGTTGTTGTTAATTCCCACATCATTATTAAGTTGTGTCGAGAGTTCAGGGAAATTTCAATGCCTTCGGCTCAAGTTGTCCATGACCGTGGACACGGCTAATCGATTAGGTTGGGCACTCTGCAGAGTTTTGCACACGTTCCCCACAAGATTTGATCGCCGCCGAGTATGTCCTCGCACTTCAGGGTGTTTGAAGACCGGATGATCAAAACATGGTCTTTCAACGGGTCCCTCTGAATCCCTGTCGGTGCCCATCCATTCCTACCGTTCTTCTACATCTGCTAGCACCGCCTGTCCAGAGTCGCCGCATTGTCCAACCAAGCCAGAGCCCATAATGACTTGTGGCTGTGCAGGTAAGCCTTGGGTCTTGAAGCCTCCGTCCATCTCTTCGAGCCTGGGTGAAGCTTTCCGCAAGATGTCATGGCCGTCTCCAAGCATCCCGGGGTCATCCACTGGTTTCTCCACGGAGCCCGTCCAACCGTCCTTCACCCAGAGTTGCATTTCTTCACGGGGTCTTGAAAATCTTGTCTTAACCGGTCTTGGTTATATAATCATCCTCGCATCCCTCGTGTTATGCACTCAACCAAAATACCGTCTACTCAAGCATAGCAATATGAAATTGTCGTCCCGGGCTAATTATCGGGGTTGTTGTGTGCCTACCACATGATACTACAACCTATAACTATAATTTCCAAGTACCTACTCAGCATGCAAATGGGCAAAGAAAGGTTAAACTACCATGCATAGAAAAACATAGGAGATAGTAGGATCAAAATGACTTGCCTTGATGATAGTTGTCTTGATCGAGCGCTTCTAAGTAACAAGCTTCGCACTCCGGGTGATCTACCGATACAAACAAATACACACCATAAGCACTACAATCATCAACTACTAAAATAACATCACAAGTATAATGTAGCTATGGCCTAAGCGAAAGAATTCACTACACCACACTAAGGAAGAAATTGTTTCTGTTAAAACCTCAAGTAAAAATAATTACAAAAACATTGAAACTTATACCACAGTAAGATATAATCACTAGGAAGTAGTAGCAAAAAGAATCAAATAAAAATCATTTTTTAAACTCCTGGAATAAGCAAAACAAGGTTTAAACTAAATCTGATCTAATTCAAATTTTAAAATATCAAACATAGACCAATTATAGGTTTTTAAAAACTACAGAAAATTTGTGATCTGCTGGAAAAAGAATCAACCTCATTGGATCTCTAGATCAAAACTTATAGGGGAAACAAGATTACAACTTTCTCTGTTTTTGAATTAAACAGAAAAAAAACAAAGAACTAACTAGTCAACCGGGGGGGGGGGGTAGGTGGCAGCTCCTGATTGGTCAGGGAGGTGTGCGCTGCGGTGCGAACGCCGCAAACTAGACAAACCGCGTTGGCTCATTAATTAAATAAAAAGAACCGCCGGTTCTTTTAAAAGAACCGAAGGGGTATCCCTTCTTCTAATCTACAAGAGTGGCCTAGGATCCAACGATGAAAGGCAAAGGGGGAGAGGCTCATCGTGGGCAGGGGTCTCCGACGAGAACCGAGGCGGTGGCGGCTTGGTGGTGGTCGGCGGCGAGGTTCCCGTGGTCGGGGACGGCTGCGGAGGGGCCCAGGGGGTGGAGGCGGTCCTCCGGCGAAGAGTGGTGGCGTCGGCGTGGCTTGGGGAGGTCGGGGCAAGCAGCAGGGAGACCGGGGAGCTTCGGCACCGGCTCCACTCCGGCGAGCTGCGAGGGGCGAGGGGCGGCGTGGGGCTCGGGCAGGGCGGCCGGGCGGTGGAACGGGGCGAGGGGAGGGCCGGGCGGCGGGTATTTATAGGGGGAGGGAGGTGGCGCAGAGGGAAGGGAATCGGGGCTCGGGATGGGAAGTCCGGCCATAGTGGCTTGGGCAGGGTGAGAGAAAGGAAAGGGGGAGAGAGGAAAGGAAGGGGTGACCAGTTCGGGGTGAGGATCGGCCAGGGGGCCCACGCGGCAGAGAGAGGAGGGGCGAGGCTAAGGGGATCGGTGGCCGATCCGATCCAGATTCGGATCGGGCTGGGCTGGGATTCGGGCCGATAGCGCTATAAAGCGTTGAGGCGCATTCCTTTTGAAAAAATAATCCCGTTTTAGCTTTTTTTAATAAAACAAAAACTAAAAGGAATAAAAAGGAAGCAAAATAAAATAATTAATATAGAGTATTATATACCAAAATTTTCACAAAAAAAATCTCTACACGATTAACATTTTTCCAAGGCAAAAATAAAAACTTTAAAAAAATGTTTTTTTCAGAAAAACCCCTTATGCTATATTTTCTTTTTGCAATTATTTTCACAATAAAACTTTGGTTTTCTTGGCTCAAAATATTTCAGAAATGCCTCACATTTTGAAGGGTCATTTTCCTCTGCTCTTTCTTGCGTGCAAGAAATTATTTCCCGGCATTTCTCGTGCGAAGAAAAATAACAGAAATGCAAAAGCAAAAATCGAAAGAATTCAAATGCAAACTTTATTTCAATCAATATGCATAGATGCTTAGCTACAATGTAAAACATTCCAAATTAGGAAATTTGGGATGTTACATCTCTACAATTATCAACTAGAGCCCAACTAGAGCCCTAGGAAACACAACTAATTCAATTGTCTACACAACTAGAGCCCATTTTCCTAGAGAGAAAATGCAAGCATTCTCTACAATTATCAACAATATGGGGACTCATGTGCTCACACTTACACCACTTAACATTTTATATCAGCAACCTACATTAATAAAAACAAGCATAGCAACCATAAGAATGTCAAAACGGACACATACTCAGCCTGTACACATGTTCTATGAAAATGCTGCAAAAGAATATTATGCTTAATCCTACAATACACAACAGGACAAAATATGCAAGACGATTGTTCTACTCCCTCTGCTCAAACTACTACTAGTGCCTACATGAAGGGACTATTTGATAGTCATTAACAAGTCAAAACCCTATCATAGAGATCCTACTATTAAAGATTGTAGCAAATCTGAGAAAGAGAGATAGAGAGAGAGGACTGACCTGAACCAAGGAAGAGGCGGTCACCACTGTCGCAGTTGAGGAGGCGAGGAGGGGGTCTGGCCGCGAGGGCGAGGGCGAGGGAGGCGGCAAGGGAGGACGGCGAGGAGGGCGAGGGCGCGGGCGCGGGCTGAGGGTGGACGGCGAGGGAGGCCGAGGGCGAGGGCACGGGCGGAGGGAGGACGACGATGAAGGTGAGGGCACGAGCGGAGGGAGGACGACAAGGAGGGCAAGGGAGAGGGCACGGGCGGAGGGAGGACGACGAGGAGGGCGAGGGCGAGGGCGCGGGTGGAGGGGGACGGCTAGGGAGGCGGCGCTCGCAGAAAGAGTGGGTGAGAGAGACAGAGAGAGGGGGCGATGGCTGGATCTGTCGAAGAGAGGGGGGCGTGGGGTGGGGGAGACGGCCATTAGGGTGGCCCTCTCTTTGCCGTCTGCCGCCCGACGGCAAAGAGGTGTAAGGAAGACGGCAAAGAGTGCGACCGTTATGGGGTGGTAGGGGGTGTGTGGTGGGCCGCCCCGTGCTCTTTGCCGTCCGCCCTCCTGCTCTTTGTCGTGCGCCAGCAGACGACAAAGACAAGACTGATGGCAAAGAGTATCTTTGCCATCAGTCTGCTCTTTGTCATCCGTTTTTTGGTGACTGACGACAAATAGGGTCTTTGCCATCAGCCAGTAGACGACAAAGAAGAGGTTGATGGCAAATAACTCAATTCCACTAGTGAGAAACTCAAATTCTTCATACGAGTTAATATTCACCTGCTTATTCTGTGCGTGCATACTGTGCAAACTGTTTTTCATAATCCTCATCGAGAAAACTGCTGTTGTAATACTTTGCACTTCTTATCCTTTGCTGTTTCTGCTGCAAGTTATTAATCAGTGAGGAATTTCCTCAAAAATAATTTCCTCAGCGATGAAATTCTAAACATCTCCTATTCACCCCCTCTAGTCGATATAACGCACTTTCAATTGGTATCAGAGCAAGGTACTCCCTTGTTCTGTGTGATTTTGGTTTAACCACCTGGAGTTTTAGTTATGTCGACTATAGGCATGATCAAGGTTACTGCAGGATGTCCTACATTCGAAGGAAAGGACTTTCCCTACTGGAAGACCAAGATGCAGATGCATCTTCAAGCTATTGACAATGATCTCTGGTATATTGTGGAACATGGCGTTCCCTCCATCGCTGCTACTGTCTCTGCCGCTGATGTGAAGAAATTCAAGTAACTTGATTCTCAAGCGAAGAATATCATCTTGGGCCATCTGATAAAAGGTCAATATGGCATAGTGAGTGCTTTCGGCTCAGCAAAACAAATCTGGGATAGGTTGTCCAAAGTCAATGAAGGAATATCAACTCAGCGTGACTCTCGTGTTGATGTTCTTCGCAATCTCTTCAATCGCTTCAAGAGGCTTGACAATGAAAGCTGCCAAGATACCTTTGATCACCTCACTGACATCTCAAATGAACTGCAAGCACTGGAAGCTCGAGACATTACTGACCATGAAGTTGTGAAGAAACTGCTAAGAACTTTGGATTCATCATTTGATACACTGGTTCTGATGATTCAAGAAAGATCAGACTACAAGATGCTTGATCATGCTGACATACTCGAAAGACTCAATACTCACGTATTCCAACTGGAAGAAAAGAGAGAGTTGTATGGACCAAGCTTCTCTAGACCTCGTGCACTGAAGGCCAAAGAAATTTCCTCATCTGAAGAAGAAGACTCACATTGCAGCATTGGTGATCCTGAAGAACTTGGACAGGAGCTTGCAATGCTCGTGAGGAAATTCCAGAGGTTTACAAGACGTGGCCAGTTTGGTAAATCTTCAAGAAGAGATATGAGGAAATCAGAATCTTCATCTAAGGACTACAAGAAAAGAACCTGCCACAAATGCAAGAAATCAGGTCACTATATTGTTGATTGTCCTCATTGGGTGAAGGAATAAAAGAAGAAGAAATACTAGGATGAAAGTTCTGATGACTCGAAGAAAAAGAAGAAATCTTCAAAATCCTCATCCTCAAAGTCCTCATCACACAAGAAGACTAGTTTCAGAAAGGCTCGGTCACTTATTGGCAAGGAAATGGATTATGGGGAAGAATCTGAGGAATGTGATGAAGAGGAAGGTTCTGAACAAGACTTAGAGTCTGGTGTGGCTAGTCTTGCACTGGCTACCACATTCATCAGCAAGTCAATCTTCAACCTTGAAGAAAACGACAACGCCATCTACACTGATGACTATGCTGATGACTTCGCTCCAACCTATTGCTTCATGGAAAAAGGTTCAAAGGTACCGAATGACACTTCCTTCTCTAATTCAAGAGACTGTGAAGCTGATGATTATAAAAAACCCAACTACAGTAAACTTGGCAACATTGCAACAAAACAACAAACTTCCCTTGAAAAGCTTCAGAAACTTCTAGACAGAAGCGATGACCTGTTGAATGATGAAATGAATCTTACCAAACTCCTCACCGAAGATTTGAAAAGTTTTCAGTCCAGATTTGATAATCTTCAAGATCGTCATGGCACACTCTTGGCTGATCATGAGAAACTTTCCTACGAATTTCTTCAAAGGAAACTTGATCTTGAGAAGTTGAGGATGTCTCATGATGATCTTCAAATGGAAAATGATTCATTACTTGCTCAACAGATCAGTGTCGCTCAGGTTGAATTCATTCTGCCATGTCTTAAATGCATCGAACGTGAAACTGCCAATTCTTCACCAGAATCATCAAATGCTTCTATTGCTACAAATTCTTCAACTTCTCACTTGAGGAAACCATAAATGTTACTGACAAAAATGCTGGGCTGAAGGAATTTTATGAGAGAGGCATGTACAAAAGTTTCAAAGGGCATCAAACCCTTTGTGATTTGCTCAAAAAGCAGATATTGAATAGGAACCCAAGGAAAGAAGGAATTGCTTTTGAAAGGAAATTGAATGCTGATGGATCATACTGGAAACCTGAGCACTATCCCAAAACCTCATGAGTTGCTGCTAAAGGACCTCCTGTTCATCCATCCAATCTAACAGACTTTGCATGTGAATTATCCTATTCCTTAGATGAGTCATTTGGCTCTAACTATAAACTGTTCAAAAATCAATCTGGTTAAGTATTTGCTCGATATGTTGGAACTAAATGCAGGAATAGACCATCCCTGAGGAAAATTTGGGTCTCCAAAAGCTATTTGGAAAATCTTCAGGTGAATGTCCTCACGACACCACCCATGAAGAATCTGAACCCCAGATCAAATTCCTCAGGTGGACCAAATTCTTCAAGAGGATCAAAATCCTCAACTCGTCAAAACTATGCTCATACTCGTGCTAATGCTTCTGATATGCAGGGAAATTACAAGGGATATGAATATGAGCATTACTCCTCAAATCATTATATTCATAAATCCTCAAAGAACTTCTCTGCCTATTCATTTCCGTACTATAACCCCACCTACTTTGAAGAGAAGTGCATTAGCTTCAATGCCCCCTTTCTTATATGGTGCTCACAGGATGATGAACTCTCTACCACCCCTTCAGATGTGGACGGTGAAGAAATTGAACTAATCACTTCTGCAGGTCGGGTCTCCAGATGAAAATCATCATATGAAGAATTTACTGCAGACCTGAGGAAAATGCTTGATTGGACGCAAGCTAACAATGATGAAATGATAACATTTCACACGTCCTCAAATTTACTATTTATGATGAAATTCCTATCTGATGAAACTGATATCATATTCTTCAAGTCCGAACCATATGAGATGGTAAGCTGTACTAATTCATCTGCAGGATGACAAACCCAAGAGTACCGAGTGGGTTCTTGATAGTGGCTGCACACACCACATGACTGGTGACAAAAGCTTGCTGATGAATATGCCACTAACTCCATCACCACTGAAGCAAAGCACTTATGCTGACAAAGGTAAAAGAAAGGTATTGGGACTTGGCAAAGTGGCTATCTCCAAGGACAGGCACATGGACAAAGTGATGCTTGTTGAATCCCTTGGGTTTAACCTCATGTCAGTCTCAATGCTTTGTGATCTTGATATGGTTGTTATCTTTGGAAAATATAGATGTGTTGTCATCATGGAATCTGACAAATCCAAAGTCTTCGAAGGTGTATGGAGAGGAGATTTGTACATTGTTGTTTTTTCAACAGGTCCTCAACGAGCCACATGCTTACTTGCAAAAACCTCAGAAGGCTGGCTATGGCATCGAAGAATTGGTCACGCATGTATGAGGAATTTGCACACGCTGGCGAACAAGAAGCATGTCATTCGCATCGAATCAGTCAAATTCCTCAAGGACCACCTCTGCGGTGCTTGTGAGTCTGAAAAAATGACCAGATCCAAACACCCCTCGAAGACCATCATGACTACTACTCGACCGTTTGAATTGCTTCACATGGATCTATTTGGACCCGCTCATTATGCCACTCTAACAAATGCAGCATCTTTATACGGCTTTGTAATAGTTGATGATTATTCTAGATATACTAGGATGCATATCATTCTGTATAAAACAGAAGTGCAGGAAGTCTTCAAACGATTTTCCTCAAGGGCCTCGACAAACTTCGGCGTCAAAATAAAATACATCACGAGTGATAATGGGAAAGAATTAAAAAACACTGGTCTTGATGATTATCTTGATGAACTTGGTATTACTCACGAATTGTCTGCTCCTTATACTCCTCAATAGAATGGCGTCGTCGAAAGAAAGAACATGACTCTGGTTGAGATGGCACGAACCATGCTTGAAGAATATCAGACTCCTCGTCGTTTCTGGCCTGAAGCAATCAACACTTCTTGCCATATCATCAACAGGGTATATCTTCACAAATTCCTCAAGAAAACTTGATATGAACTCCTCACTAACAAGAAACCCAATGTAAGTTATTTCAAAGTCTTCGGTGCAAAATGCTGGATTAGAGATCCTCACCATAGCTCAAAATTTGCACCTAAAGCACATGAGGATTTTATGCTCGGTAACGAAAAGGACTCGCACACCTACAAAGTCTTCAACAACTATCACAACAAGGTTGTTGAAACTGTAGATGTGCGGTTCGATGAAACTAATGGCTCGCAAAGAGAGCAATTGGCTCCTGAACCAGATAAATTATCTCCTGACGAAGCAATCAAGTTCAAAGCTACCGAAGACTTGTTCCTACTGAGGAAACTGCTGAAGAAATCATTCCAGCACTAATGAAAATCAAGAAGATGCTCCTGGGGAAATTGCTCTAGAACAAATTCCTCAGCCCATACGAAATCCTCAACGAGCTCATCCGAGGATTGCAAATGAAGTAGAACTTGACAAAATCCTCGATGACATCAACGCGCGAGGTCCTCTCACTCGCTCAAAAGCTTCACACTTAGTTAACTTTTGTGGGCATCCTTCTTTTGTGTCTATCACAGAACCTTCAAAAGTTGCTGAGGCCATCATTGAACCTGACTGGATTCAAGCCATGCAAGATGAACTTCTTCAATTCAAGCTAAATGATGTGTGAGAGCTCATCAAACGACCAGATCCTCGCAAGCATAATAACATCGGCACCAAGTGGATTTTCCAGAACAAGCAAGATGATGATGGTCAAGTGGTGAGGAATAAGGCACGACTTGTAGCCCAAGGCTACACACAGGTTGAAGGAATTGATTTCGATGAAACTTTTGCACCTGTTTCTAGACTTGAAGCTATTCGAATACTACTTGCTTATGCTAATCATCATAACATTACTTTATATCAAATGGATGTGAAAGGTGCATTCCTCAATGGTAAGCTTGAGGAAGAAGTATATGTTGCTCAGCCCCCAGGTTTTGAGGATCCGAAGAATCCAGACAAAGTCTCCAGTCTCAAAAAGGCACTATATGGCCTCAAGCAAGCCCCTCGGGTGTGGTATAATACATTGAAGGAATTCCTCATGAAGAAAGGCTTTAAACCTGGTTCACTCGATCCAACTCTTTTCACAAAATCCCATGACAATGAACTATTTGTGTGCCAAATATATGTCGATGACATCATATTTGGTTGTACTGACAAATGCTACAGTGATGAATTTTCTTACATGATCAGTGAAGAATATCAGATGTCTATGATGGGGGAGCTGAAATTCTTCTTAGGTCTTCAAATTCGTCAACAACGCAACGGTATCTTCATATCACAGGAGAAATACCTCAAGGATGTTCTGAGGAAATTCGACATGCATGAATGCAAAGGCGCCAAGACTCCCATGCCAACCAACGGCCACCTCTGCACTGACGAAAATGGTAAAGATTTCGATCAGCAGGTATATCGCTCAATGATTGGCTCTTTATTGTATCTTTGTGCATCTAGGCCAGATATAAAGCTTACTGTTTGCATGTGTGCTTGTTTTCAAGCAAAACCGAAGGAATCACACCATAAGGCTGTGAAGCATATTCTTCGATACTTAGCTCACACACCAACACTAGGATTATGGTACCCCAAGGGCTCAAATCTTCATCTCGTGGGATATTCTGATTCTGACTATGCTGGTGACCATGTGGATTGCAAGTCAACTTCTCGCACTTGTCATTTCCTCGGAAGAACATTAGTTTGCTGGTCCTCAAAGTAGCAGAACTGCGTTTCTCTCTCCACTGCTGAAGCTGAGTAAATTGCTGCTGGATCCTGATGTGCTCTATTACTATGGATGAAGCAAACCCTCAAGGACTACGACATGAACATGAAGAATGTGCCTCTCTACTGCGACAATGAGAGTGCAATCCAGATTGCATACAACCCAGTACAACACTCAAAGACTAAGCACATCCAGATTCGTCATCATTTTCTTTAGGACCATGTCCTCAAGGGCAATATCATCGACCATGTGAAGACTAACGATCAAATAGTAGATATTTTCACTAAGCCCTTGGATGAGAAAAGGTTTTGCAAGTTGAGGTGTGAGCTAAATATCTTAGAGTATTCAAATGTTTTGTGAAAACATGCACACATCCTAACACTTATGCAAAATTGATGACTTAGATGTGCAACACACGAAGAATTGGTTTTCTTCAATCAATGAAGAATATCACTCTTAGTGTGAGGAAATCAATGAAGAATTTGGTTCTCAGGGCCCTACGATAATTGTACGCGGAGCTGAAATCATCATTCTTATACGGTGGGTCACGCCACCACCCAACTTTGAAAACCTTCAAGATGCTTTCTCCTCAAAGTTGAAATTCATCAACATGTCGATTTGTCACAAAATCCTCAAGTTTTTCAAAATCTTCAAAATCTTCAAAACACTTGATGATTTTCGTTTGCCTATATATACATATATATACTGAGATTTCAAAGTCCTCACCAACATTCACTTATAGCTATTACTTCAATTTGATATTTCATTTAAGTGAATGTGATTGGACCCTACTCCCCTTTATGCTATACTCAACCCAGTCTATTCCATTCTTCATATGCGTTCTACTTGAAACTTTGTTCAAAATCCTCACTGTGTCCTTGTCAGCTGAGGATTTTGCAACGAAATCCTCAAATCTTCAAAAATGAATTTTGTGACGTTACACAGTAACTGAACCCACTTCCCACGCTAGGATAAGCACGATCACCACCGCTTCTATCATGGGCTGCACGTGTCATGTGGAGATGAACATGCAAGGGCAGTTCGGTCCTAAAGATTCACTCGAACAGTTTTCCACCTGAACTATAAATAGGTCCTTACCACCTTAGTTAAAACCCTTCGACCTCTCTTCATCACTCCGCTCGACCTCAAACCTAGCGCCACTGCTAGCAATCTCGTCGCCGGTGAGGAACAGCTTCACTGCCTCGACCTCTCCGTCGCCGAACTCACGCCGGAAGCAAAATATCTTCATCCGCCACCGCCGTAGCTGTCTTTTGTCGCCAAGTTAGGGCGCAGCAGACCTGAACCGAAGAGCTTCTCACTGTTACTGCTTCTGTTCTTCGTGTTCGTCGCTCAGGGTAATTAAAATCTTATTTTACTACCCCTTTTGATCTACTATTTCATCTTAGATTTTAAAAATCTGTTTTTCCTCAGTGTGTGTCAGCTTCGCACACTCAATTTCTCAAACACTTGATGAAGTTCACTAAGCCACTAAAATTCTTCATGTGATTCCTCAATTGTGTAAATTCTCGAATCTGAACAACTCTGGAACCCAAGATCAGAATACTTAGTCAATTTCCTCAACCCACTGGGAAATTCCTCAACTTCTAAAATTTCAGATTCTTCAAATCTGAGAATGCATATGACCTCTCCAAATTCCTCGCACCCATACTCTGTTCACAGGTACAAAATGTCAGTTGATGAATCTCTAGGTTCTCATCAACTTAACTCATTTGTAGCGTTCCTGGAAGAAACTTTGTCAGGGTCATCAGAATCTTCAAGAGTGCAAATTCCTCAGCAAAAGCATCAGTTGAAGAAAACGGAAGATGACAGAAAGCAAAAGGGTGGAAAGAAACTTGAACAGAACACTGCAGTTGATATCCCTGAGGATATATACGCTGATTACTGCACGCCAGATGAGGAAATACATGGAAAAGAAACCATGCCGAAGCAGAAAATCATTCTTCAGAAAATAGAACGCAGGTGGACTAAGGAGTGGAAGGAATATCGCTATGTCACTCCAAAGAATGCGAATAAATTCGCCCTCAAACCACCTTGCAAGAGGCCTCCTCTTGGTAATCAACACGTTGCGCATCCCTCAAGAATCAAAGTAGTTGAGGATTACCCTGAGGAGAAAGACAAACACTTGTCTAAACTTCACAGGAAAGCAGAAGCTGCAGTGAAGAAATTCAATGAGGAATCTGCAGCTGCCACTTCAGCCACCTCCTCTGCTGCTGAAGCTTCTGGTACAACCATTCCTCAAATGAAGACTGTGCCAAAGAAAGCAAAGGCCTCAGTGCCTAAAGAGAAATTGCCTCAGAAGGCTGCACCAGCGCCAAAACCTTCAACAACAACACATGCCTCGAAGCCTGAACAAAAGCAAATTGTCAAGCATCAGCCTGCTCATTCTAGCTCCTCTGTGCCATATGCCACGAGCTCAGCGACAAAGTCTTCACCAACACTGTTGAAGACTAAAATGACTGCTGGCAGAGGCATCAGACCCAGCCCAAGCAAAGTCATCAACATCCCCTCTGCATCAGAAGGGAGTGAGGAATTCGATGATGAAACTCTTCAAGCAATCATCAGAAACAAGCAGGAACGAGTTGCACAAGCCTCAAGCAGCTCTATTCCTCTTTCCATGGACCCTAAGGTTCTGCTGGATTTTATCAATATCTGGTATGAAGACCCAACCACTCCCATTGATGATATGAAGCTTCCTCCTGGTCTCAGCCACATGGTTGCCACATTCATCAATGAGGCAAAATGGAAAGAGGAGCAAGCCAAGCAAGCAAAGGCTGCTAAATTGAAGAAGGAGAAATTCCTCAGGCAGAATCTCTTCAATCTGACGCCTCAAGCTCTTGTGTCCATGCAGGCCGAACTGAAGACTTTGACTGACAAGTACACGAATCTATGTGATCGTCAAAGTGTCAAGGTAAAATTCATCAAGTTTGCAACAGATGCAGTTGATGAATACAACAAGAAGGCTGCTCCTCCAGTGAAGCAAAAGCTACCTGAGTCCAGCTATTCGGTTCAACTAACCGAAGAAGATGTAGCCGATGAACCTGTTGTTGAGGAAATGCCTCAAGATACTCCAGCTGATGAATCTGCTCCAGTTGACGAAAATGCTCCAGCTGAAGAAAATGCTTCAGCTGAGGAAATTGCCAGGATTGAAACTGCACCAGCTCCTGAAGAAAGAATTCCTTCACCTCAACCCTCAAAGGAGAAGAAGATGGTTTTGTCTGCATGAGATGTGAAGAAGACCAAGGCTGCTGAGAAAGAAGCAAAGAAACGAAAAGATTCAATGACCTCAGAATCATCAAAGGCCAAGCGCCCAAAGGTCACTCAGACAGTATCTTCAACTGCCCCAGTGGATGCTACGCCTCTGAATGTATCTCCATCCTATGCACTTGTTCCCTTCGGAATTGACTATGTCATTCCTGAAGAAGATGAGGAAATGAAAGATGCTGAATCTGAAGAAATCATGGATGAGGAAATACAAATTGATGATATTCATGAGTCCTCCATTCCTCAAAAGACATCTGATGATATTGATTGCACCACTCCAATTTTCCGTGATGACTTATGGGAAGATACAACCCAAGTCCCTTCTACTCCTGCTGCAACAGAAATCCTCACAAGGTCTGATGGGAAGATCGTCTGTGATGAATCTGCTCAAGGTTCAGCTGCATCAACTAAAATTTTACCTCCTCCACCAAGCAAATTCCTCAAGCTGAAGAAAATCCTCAACCTGAGGAAAAATGTCAAAATGAAGAAAATGTTCCTGCACCTAACACTGAAACTGCTATTGTTGTGGTCAACACAGAAACAACAAGGATAGTAGCTCCTCTTCAAGAACAATAGCATAATCTTCAACCGCAGCAAAATCAGCCTTTGTCAAGGAGGCCAAAGTTTCAAAAGGAAGCTTTCTATGAAGAACAGATGTACTTCACTGGTGCAAATCCATATATTAAGCTTCGCATCGGGCACAGGAAATTCTGGATGAGGACTCAGCTCAACTACTACGCCTCTGTGCTCTGCGGGAGGAACACAATATTTCAGCACAAGCATATTCCTCATGCTGACATGGAAGGAATTCCTTGCTTCATTCCAGTACTCAATGTTCTTCATGAAGCTAGACTGTTGCCTCTGTGCACTGACATAGGTGACTGGAACAATGACATAGTTCTTCAGTTTTACGCAACTTTGCATATCTCTGGAGACCCGAAGGATGTCAACACTTGGGTGTTGGACTGGATGACTCAGCACACGCATTACAAAGCACCAGCCACTGAATTGTTTCGTGCGCTTCCTTTCTCAATTCCCTCAGAAAATGTCGTGCTGATGTATGATGAGCAGGAGTTGCCCAACAGAATGATGGAAGTCCTCATGAAGCCTTTGGCCAAGGATCAACCTCCAAGAACTACCTTTCTGGTTCAAGACTTGAAATATGAACCACGAACCGTCTACGGGATCTTGTGCAATGTCATCACTCCAATCAAAGGACATGATGATGAAGAAGATGTCGTATGCATCATGAAGAATGTCCACTTCAACATCATCCATGACATACCAATAAACCTTCACGACTTCTTCCTGAGGACTCTGGCTGATAATGCTCTGTCGCCCTTCGACATGAAGATTTATGCTCCTTGGATCATGAGATTCATCAGAAGTAGGTCAGGCATCAACTACCTTGCTGATTTTCGTAACCACATTGGGTATCTGCCTCCTGTCAGTGTCATCAAGAATACATTTGAGTCAGTTGAAGGCAAAGGAAAATCGGTCATTGATGAAGGAAAAAGTCCCCTTGATGGCCAGTTCCGTGAAGCGGAGTCATATTCCTCATATGATGACACTGTTGCCCAAGATCCTCCAAGCCCTGTTGCCCCAAGAGTGATGAATAAATGAGAGCTACTCCTCAGGCTTCATCAGAAGGTTGATCGCAATCACAAATGGGTAAAACGTCAATTCAGTGCCATTGTGAAACCCTCAACGAGACTTAGAATGAAGTGAAGAAAAATCACTATTATCTTCATGAGGTGGTTGATCGTACCACGGCCACCTTGGCTCATCTGAAGACTCAAGAGGAACTTGATGAATTGGATTTCACTCAGGACTTTGACTGGTCGTGGCCTCCCAAGAAGAAATTCAAGCCAATTCCAGTTCCTTACCTTGAGGACAGTTCTTTTTCTTCATTCCGTGCTACAGAATCTATTGAAGAACCAGAAGACACTGCTACTGGCCCTAGGAAGAAGCCCGTCGCCAATAATCCTCATGCCTCTTCATCAGCCAAGAAGTGAAAGTCTTCATGGGGCGTTAGTCCTCAGTTTTTCCCTTTTCGTCACTTGATGACAAAGGGGGATAAATCTGAGTTAGTCTTCACGCGGGATATATTTTGGGGCTTATGAACTTTATTAAGTTACAAACTCTTGGTTCTTTTATGTAATGAGTTGTAACTTAAGCCCGGTGGTACTCTAACGCTTTTGAACGTTTTTCTTCGCATGCTTATTCCTCAAAATATTAATGTACGCATGCTGAAATTCGTCAGATACCATTTCTCAGCATGCATTCTCAACTTCCTCATAATATATGTCAAATGTATGCATGATTTACAAGATACAGGGGGAGATCTCCATGATATAAATCATCAACGTGCATTTGCTGTGAAAAGCAAATTCCTCAAAGTATGCACATCTTCAGGGGGACTCTCTCAGTATCTTGTTTTCAAATTCCTCAACTGAGTATTTACACTTCATATTTTTATCCCCGTTGAAAACCGAACCTAATTGTCATCAACCACCAAAAAGGGGGAGATTGTAAGTTCATCTAGTGCCCTTAGTGATTTTTGTGGTTTGAAGACTTATAGGTTAAGTATCTAATGTGTTCATGATTGTACACATGATCTATAAGTTGATGAGGAGTTTGAGTTATACGATGAATATCGCCATTAAAATTGTATATCTTCGGCTAAAGAAATTGGTCTTATGCCGAAGACTTTGATCACGAAGAAATTGCGATGAAATTGATATTCCTCATGAAGATACTGAAGATGGGGAACTCGGTGTGTCCTGAAGAAAATCAGTCCGAAGACTTTGAAGCTTGAAGATTTATTCTTTCTGTTTCATTTTCTTCACTCTTGAGTCATAGGAACACCGTACTGTTAAAGGGGGTCGAGGTAACACTATGGAATGAATTTCCTCATTATGCTCAGCCCAAGTCTAATCCTACAAAAGCCTCAAGTGAGGAATATGAGAGACATGAGGACTCTCACAGTTGAGAGTCCTGACCGTTGCCGCGATTCGCGCCACCTCACCAATCTTATCCACACCAACGGTCGTAATATATAATGGCATTTATGTCAAATCATGTCAGGCTGCTCCCAGGCTATAAATAGCCCCCCCCCCGCCCCCCACAACCATTAGCTGGTTGGCTGCTCCGCGAGAAATTAACACTTTCCATTTAGAGCAACCCAAATTCCTTAGAGTCTTTGAGAGTAAATCATAAGTGAGGAAATACCCCAAACACCAAACCACGAACCAAAAACCAAATGATTGAGCATCACTGAAGAATTTGTTCCTGTGTGGAACTGAAGCCTTTTACCTTTGAGGATTGTGCATCCTCTAGACGGTTAGCCGTCATGGTCTAGAGCAATCCAGCAGTCAATTGTGGAACGCGGGGTGACCGAGTTTGTGAGGGTTTGGAAGTCTGCCCTGAAGACTTACCACGAGTGTTGGGCGAGGATTGTGTGTCCTTAGCTTAAGGAGAATACGGTAGGGACTGTGTGTCCCGAGACTGTGTGTCCTTTGGTTTCAATACCAAGCCGCTCCAAACCAGATGTACGACTGTCACAACAGTTGGAACTGGGTCATCAACAAATGTCTTCGTTGTGATACGGGTTCTATTTCTTCAACTCTTTCAATTCCTCAATATTGTATGTTGAAGACTTTCATTGTATCTATTTGAAGAATTTACTGAAGACTTTCTCTCAATTTCCTCTAACTCAAATTATTCATGCCCGTTAATCTTCACCTGCTTATTCTATGCCTACGTACTATGAAAACTGTTTTTCATAATCCTCATCGAGAAAACTGTTGTTGTAGTACTTTGCACTTCTCATCCTTTGCTGTTTCTTCTGCAAGTTATTCATTAGTGAGGAATTTCCTCAAAAGGAATTTCCTCAATGATGAAATTATAAAAATCTCCTATTCACCCCCCTTCTAGTCGATATAATGCACTTTCAATAAACCCTTACGTGATAGTTATATTGTTGAGTTTATGCAAGATCCCACTGAAAATTATTATGAGAAGGGAACATATGCTTATAGATATTTCAAAGATATCAAGTTCCGTCTCTTTATGTTGAAGGTTTTAAAGTTGCACTTGTTTTGCCTTCCTATGCTTATTGCTTTGTGCTTCGATGAGTTATTCTATTGTAATATACCTATGCATAGGAAGCATGTTAGACTTAAATGTGGTTGGTATTTGCTTATTAATGCTCTCTTTTGTTCTACAACTCTTATTCCTACGAGAGAATCATTAAAATCTTAAGCCTATCTTTATGGCTATAAAGAAAGAGCTCTAGGGAGACAACCCTTGTTATCTTTACTTTGAGTTTTACTTTCAATTTTAGTAGTCTTGATGCTTGATACTACTGTAGCAACATCATTGTATCTTTATTTTCAAGCTTTGTGCCAAGTTTTTAGCCTCCGATTGCAAGAAATTTCAAAAGTTGTGACATGCTGTCCAGAAACAGATTTTGTCTGCTTGACGGAAAAATTCGTCAAAAATCACCAGATGATCTTTTTGATCTGAATTGTTTTAACAACATGATCTATATAATTGCCTTTCTGTCATTTGTGCTGGGTTTTTTGATTTGAGTTGCAGAAGTGCCCCGATTAAATTATTTACTACCCGGTGTTCTGTTTTCACATATTCTGCCATGTTTTGTGTTTTCATCATTTTTCAAATCCTAAGCTTACTTTTTATTTTTAAAAACCTTTTGGCAATCATGAGAAACAGTATCCATTCATGAAAATATTTATTTCCATTAGGTATTGGATTATTTTATTAAGGGTACTAACCACTCTAATCAGCTTATGATGAGTTTCGTATGAAGGGAGTTTTAAAGTATGCGATGGGAGATTGTGAAAGAAGATACCAGAGTGTCAAGCGCTCAAGATTGGGGATGCCCCCATGCACCCCAAGTAATATTCAAGGAGACTCAAGATTGGGGATGCCCCCGTGCATCCCCGTCTCTATCAACAATCATCAGTTCGACCATCTCCATGTTATATTTTTATCACTTCATATGTAATGTGCTATGCTTGGAGCGTCCCACTATTTACTTTTTAGTTTGTTTTAGTTTTGCTCGTTGTTCATAACAAGTCGGAAGCTAGCCTACCTTCTTTGGAAGAGAGACACACTACATTCCACTCTAGAACACAAAATAGGTTTTCATGCTTATCTTTTTTGTGTGTTCTTCATCTTTACTTAGCTGATGTCATGCTTAACTACTAGGAAAAGGCCTGCTAGTGGCACACCTGTTTTGGCTACTAATGGCGCACTACAGGTGCATGATACGTCTCAAACATATCTATAATTTTGATGGTTTCACGCTGGTATCTTGTCTTCTTTGGTTGTTTTATGTACCTTTTATATCTTTTTTGGAACTAACTTATTAATTCAGTGCCAAGTACCAGTTCCTATTTTTTTCCGTGTTTTTGACTCGTTTTAGATCTGATTTTGGAACGGAGTCCAAACGGAAGAAAAACCCCGAAATGATTTTTTCCTGAACGGAAGAAGACCAGGGGGCCTTTGGGCCAGGCGAGGTGGGCTCCAGGGAGCCTACAAGCCCCCACTCCACCACCAGGGGGAGGCGGCGGTGGGCAGGCTTGTGGCCTCCCTGGCCACCCCCTGACCTAGGTCTTTGGCCTATAAATTCCCAAATATTCCACAAAAAATCAGGAGAGCCTCAAAAATACTTTTCCGCCGCCGCGAGCTTCCGTTTCCGCGAGATCTCATCTGGAGACCCTTCCCGGCAGCCTGCCGGAGGGGACTTTGGATTTGGAGGGCTTCTTCATCATCATCATCGCCCCTCCAATGACTCGTGAATAGTTCACTTCAGACCTACGGGTCCGTAGTTAGTAGCTAGATGGCTTCTTCTCTCTCTTGGATCTTCAATACAAAGTTCTCCATGATATTCATGGAGATCTATCCGATGTAATCTTCTTTGGCGGTGTGTTTGTCGAGATCCTAAGAATTGTGGATTTGTGATCAGATTATCTATGATATATATTTGAGTCTTTGCTGATTTCTTATATGCATGATTTGATATCCTTGTAAGTCTCTCCGAGTCATGGGTTTTGTTTGGCCAACTAGATCTATGATTCTTGCAAGGGGAGAAGTGCTTGGTTTTGGGTTCTACCATGTGGTGAACTTTCCCAGTGACAGTAGGGGCAGCAAGGCACACAACAAGTAGTTGCCATCAAGGGTAAAAAGATGGGTTTTTTTATCATTGGTTTGAGATTATCCCTCTATAGAGTAGGCACACAGCAAGTAGTTGCCACAGTCCCAGGTTCCTCTCTGCTCACTATGGCATCAGCATTTTCAGTATTTACAGCTAGACTGCTAGACTACATATCGACAAGTCTATGACTAGTCACGACTAGTCATGACTTGTCTACTTGTCGGTACCCCGGCGACAAGTTGCGATAGGTCGACTCGTAAACCTTGCCATCGCTACACATCGATCCTTAACTGATCAGATTTATGAAGATCAAGAGGTACAACATCTCGGATTGATTTTCCTACTATGAAGCACTCGACTTACGAAAACTGCACGGTGCCATGAAGACGCTATCACCGACAGAAAAAGCCAAGCAAAGAAAACACATGGTCCTACATACTACTCC
The DNA here is from genome assembly GCF_904849725.1 of Hordeum vulgare subsp. vulgare. Classification (NCBI taxonomy): domain Eukaryota; kingdom Viridiplantae; phylum Streptophyta; class Magnoliopsida; order Poales; family Poaceae; genus Hordeum; species Hordeum vulgare. The sequence continues at coordinate 259,978,408 of NC_058519.1, read as the reverse complement.
CTCTGTCCCAAAATAAGTGTCTTAAGCTTAGTATAACTTTGTACTAGGGCTAGTAGAAAGTTGAGACAGTTCTTTTGGGACGGAGGGAGTATAAAATTAAGCAAACACGAACTAATACACGGAATTAGTTGAGGATAATGGATACGAGTGGACGAATCATCCTAACTGATCAGAAACAAACATTGTGTAGTCACTTGGCGCTAAAACAATAGATGTTAAACACTAACTGGCTTCGTAAAGAAGAGCGATAGTAATAACCAGCAGGTATTAACGAACAACTAGCCTCAAGGTGTTCTAAAAACTTACCATTGTACTGTAAGGGACAATTATATCACCCGCAAATATAAAGGTTTACAAACTAGGCGATTTAGTCTCGACTAATAATGAAGGATACTTCCCAGTTCCCACCGCCATATATCTAACTATTACGATGTCGATCACTGAATCTCTCCACAGCAACACTCTTGTGTGCAGGTTTGCATGTTGATGACAGTCATATTCATAACAGCACTGACAGCTATTCCCCATCGCAATAACACAATACCACACACATTTGTACCCGATTCGATTGTAACTGTCAAACTCCAGGATTTTACAGGGTTATTTTTAGTGGATATATAAAATTAATCTGAGACTGACACATCCAGCCAATGTAAATGTGGGGTGAGGCGCTGCGCCGGTTTACCTTGGGAGAGGAAGCACCAGCAGGTGGAGTCGACGGCGATGCAGGACTTGAGGCGCGCCGACGCCACCGCGGTGTGCAGTGGCAGCAGCGTATCCAGCCCCGCCACCGCCGACCTGCAGGAGCCCTCCATGTCACACACACAGCCACGCCCATCGATCCATCCATCTACTGGAGCACCAAGCAACATACCTGCGGAGGATGCGGGCGGCCAGGTGGTGGCGGCGTCGGGTGGGAGAGGTGCCGGGTGGGGGAGGTGCCGGGTGGGGGAGCCGCCGGTGGGTGGGGGAGGTGCCGGGTGGGGGAGCCGCCGGTGGGTGGGGGAGGTGCCGGGTGGGGGAGGTGCCGGGTGGGGGAGGCCTGGGGGAGGGGGCCGTCGCGGGGGAGGCGCCGACGGGTGGGGGAGGCGCCGGTGGACGGGGGAGGCGCCGGTGGGTGGGGGAGGCGCCGGCGGGTGGGGAGGCAAAACTTCGATGGGGGAGGCCTGCGGGAGGGCGTGGGCGGGAGGGAGGGCGACGGGAGGTTGGGGTTGGATCGAGCCGTTAGTGGGGGAGGCATCGCGCGGGCGGGGGCAGCCGTTTGGGACGCCGTCCCCTTTGCCGTCCGCTGTATTCCCAGGCAGACGGCAAAGGGGTTTCCGGCGGACGGCAAAGAGCGGCACATGGCAAAGGCAATGCCTACACCTGCGATTTTTCTTTGCCGTCTGCATTGGTCGTCCCCTTTGCCGTCCGCTGTACTCCAGGGCAGACGGCAAAGGGGTTTTTGGCGGACGGCAAAGAGCGGCCCATGGCAAACGCAATGCCTACACCTGCGATTTTTCTTTGCCGTCTGCATGGGTCATCTTTGCCGTCAGCCGTGTCTTTGCCATCAGCTTGGTCCATCTTTGCCGTCCGCTAGCGGACGGCAAAGAAGCGACTCATGGCAAAGTACTTATTTGCCGTCTGTCAGCTCTTTGCCATCTATTTTTTTGTAGCTGACGACAAAGAGCTTCTTTGCCATCAGTCAGCGGACGGCAAAGAGGCGGCATACGGCAAATTCTCTGATTTCAGTAGTGCTACATCATGTCATCTTGCTTAAGGCGTTACTCTGTTCTTATGGACTTAATGCACTAGATGCATGCTGGATAGCGGTGGACGTGTGGAGTAATAGTAGTAGATGCAGAAAGTATCGGTCTACTTGTATTATTACTTTGTTGCTTTCTGTTCTCACTTGGCAAACAATCTATAAGGGATTGACAATCCCTTCATAGCGTTGGGAGCAAGTTTTGTGTTTGTGCAGGATCTTGAGATACTCCTCCACTGGATTGATACCTTGTTTCTCAAACTGAGGGAAATACTTCCCACCGCTACGCTACATCACCGTTTCCTCTTCAAGGGAACACCAACGCAAGGCTCCAAGGCCACGGGGGAAATCCTTTGTATACTTGCCTAGGAAATCCCTTAAGGCGTAGCCGCAGCAGAAAGATCAAGGAGAGTATTCTCCCGTCGACGTTCCTATTTCTGGCGCCGTTGGAAGGTATTTTGTTGCAGTAGCAGAAGTATTTCTGGCGCATTTTCTAGGGATACACAACAAACATCAAAAGTATTTCTGGCGCCGTTGCCGGGGAGGAGAAATCAATATCTATCCAAGTAGGTCTCACAAACTCTTCTCTTGCATTTACTTTTGTTGCCGGTTGCCTCTCGTTTTCCTCTCCCCCACTTCACATTTGTCGTTTTCATTCGCCTTTCACCTTCGCCGTTTTCTTTTGCCTTTGCCGGTTTTCTTGCTTGCTTGTGTGCTTGTTTGGTTGTTGAAGTCATCATGTTTGAAAACACCAACTTTGCGACTTCTCGAGCACTAATAATAATGATTTTATTAGTACTCCGATTGCTCCCGCCACTAGTGCGGAATCGTCTGAAATCAACGCAGCTTTGCTGAATCTTGTTATGAAAGAGCAATTCTCTGGCCTTCCTAGTGAAGATGCTGCATCCCATCTCAATACCTTCATTGAGCTTTGTGATATGCAAAAGAAAAGAGATGTGGATAATGACGTGATTAACTTGAAACTTTTTCCTTTCTCGTCGTGAGATCGCGCAAAAACTTGGTTTTCTTCTTTGCCTAAAAATAGTATCGATTCTTGGGATAAGTGCAAAGATGCTTACATATCCAAGTATTTTCTGCCATCTAAGATCATCTCCTTACGTAACGATATCATGAATTTCAAGCAACTTGATCATGAACACGTTGCACAATCTTGGGAGAGGATGAAGCTTATGATTAGAAATAGTCGCGCTCATGGCTTGAGTTTGTGGATGACTATACAAATCTTTTACGCTGGCTTGAATTTCGTTTCTCGCAATATCTTGGACTCCGCCTCAGGTGGAACGTTCATGGAGATCATGTTAGGAGACGCTACAAAAATCCTAGACAATATCATGACCAACTACTCTCAATGGCACACTGAAAGGTCGCCTGCTAGCAAAAAGGTGCACACTATAGAAGAGATTAACTCGCTTAGTGCTAAGATGGACGAGTTGATGAATTTGGTTGCTAGTAGAAACGCTACCGTAGATCCTAATGACATGCCACTATCTTCTTTGATTGAGAGTAGTAACGCTAGTTTGGATGTGAATTTTGTTGGTAGTTACAATTTTGGCAACAACAATGCTTTTAGAGGAAACTATGTCCCTAGGCCTTTTCCTAGTAACTCCTCTAAAAATTATGGCAATTCCTACGACAACACTTATGGAAATCACAACAAATTACCCTCTTATTTAGAGAGTAATATCAAAGAGTTCATCAACTCTCAAAAGATTTTCAATGCGTCCATAGAGGAAAAACTACTCAAAATAGACGATTTGTCTAAGAGCGTTCATAGGATGTCTTGTGATATTGATGCTTTGAAAGTTAGATGCGCTTCTCCCAAGGTCAACTTGGATGAAACTTTGAAAGCTATGCGTATCTCCATGAATGAGAGTAAAGAAAGAACCGCCCAAATTCGCGCTAGACATGAATGGTTTAAAAGGGTGCGTTCTAGTGATGCAAATCACGAAGATCTTAAAGTGCTGGGTGTGTCTCCTCTTGAATCTTTGTTTTCGCGTGTCAAACCTTCTTATGGAGGGGCTGGCTATGAATCCACTTTGGTTGAAAAACGCCCCAATGATTCGGAGTCCACCTATCTTGATGATAAAGCTGTGGAGAGTGGAGTAGAAGAAGTCAAAATATTGGGTAGTAATGAAACTCCCACTTTGGATTTCAAGGAATTCAATTATGATAATTGCTCCTTGTTTGAATGCATTTCTTTGATGCAATCCATTGCAAACTCTCCACATGCTTATAGCCAAAGCAAAGCCTTTACCGCGCATATCATAGATGTTATGATGAAATCTCTTGAAGAGAAGCTCGAACTAGAAGTGTCTATACCTAGAAAACTTCATGATGAGTGGGAACCTACTATCAAAATCAAGATCAAAAACTATGAGTGCGATGCTTTGTGTGATTTGGGTGCTATTGTTTCCGCGATTCCAAAGTCTTTATGTGATATTCTTGGTTTTCATGAGATTGAAGAGTGTTCTCTTAATTTGCATCTTGCGGATTCTACTAATAAGAAACCCATGGGAAGGATCGATGATGTTCTTATTGTTGCAAATAAGAACTATGTACCCGTGGATTTCATTGTACTTGACATAGATTGCAATCCTTCATGTCCCATTATTCTTGGTAGACCTTTCCTAAGGACTATTGGTTCTATCATCGATATGAAGGAAGGGAATATTATATTTCAATTTCCTTTAAAGAAGGGCATGGAGCACTTTCCTAGAAAGAAAATAAGATTTCCTTATGAATCTATGATCAGGGCCACCTATGGTTTGAGCACCAAAGATGACTATACGTGATTTCATCACTTTCGCCTAGCTAAGGTCCTTAAACAAAAGCGCTTGTTGGGAGGCAACCCAACGAATATATTCTTTTTCTTTTTGTTTTGTTTTTTCCACACTTTCATAATTCTGTTATGATTGTGTTTTTGTGTTTCTTTTTTGCGTTTGTGCCCAGCAAAACCATTATGATTAGTCTTGGGGATGATCGTTTGGTCATGCTGGAAAAGAAAGAAACTTTCTGCTCACGAAAATAATTTTCATTTTTTTATGTAAGAGATTTTGAGTTGATTAATTTTGCAGCTGAGTGCTACGCAAATGCTTCAAAGTGTCAAAATTTGTCAGAATTTTCGAAGTACCATAGGTATACGAAATATACAGATTTCTACAAACTGGTCTCCTCTTAACAGATTCTGTTTTTGTTGTGTTGGTTGCTTATTTTGATGAAACTATGGATAGTATCGGGGGGTATTAGCCATGGAAGATTGAAAGTACAGTAACCCAACATCAGCACAAGTAGAATTTAAGTTTGCTACAGTACCTAATGAAGTGGTGGTTTGCTTTCTTGTACTAATGTTATCACGAGTTTCTGTTTAAGTTTCGTGTTGTGAAGTTTTCAAGTTTTGGGTGAAGATCTTATGGACAAAGAGATAAAGAGTGGCAAGAGCTCAAGCTTGGGGATGCCCAAGGCACCCCAAGATATTCAAGGATGTCGTAAAAGCCTAAGCTTCGGGATGCCCCGGGAAGGCATACTCTCTCTCGTCTTCAATCCATCGGTAACGTTACTTGGGGCTATATTTTTATTCACCACATGTTATGTGTTTTTGCTTGGAGCGTCTTGTATCGTAGGAGTCTTTTATTTTTGTTGTGTCACAATCATCCTTGCTGCACACCTAGAGATAGAGACATGCACACACTGTGATTTTGTCAGGCTTCACTTATATCCTTTGATAGACAATTCAGCTCACATGTGCTTCACTTATATCTTTTGAGCTAGATACTTTTGCTCTTTGTGCTTCACTTATATCTTTTAGAGAACAGCGGTGCGTGGCTTGGTAGTTTATCTATGCTTTGAAATAATTCTCAAAAGGGGTAGTTATCCAAAGGGATACGAAAACTTCCACCTTCATGTGCATTGAATACTTAGAGAAGTTTGATTCATCTCAATTAGTTTTGAGTTGTGGTTATGGTAATATTTAAGTCATGCTAGTAAGGTGTTGTGGATCTAGAAATACTTGTGTTGAAGTTAGTGATTCCCGTAGCATGCACGTATGGTGAACCACTGTGTGATGAAATCTGAGCATGATTAGTATATTCATTGTCATCCTTTGTGTGGCGGTCGGGATCGCGCGATGGTTTATACCTACCAACCCTTCCCCTAGGAGTATGCGTTGAATGCTTTGTTTCGATTACTAATAAAATTTTTGCGACAAGTATATGAGTTCTTCATGACTAATGTTGAGTCCATGGCTTAGATGCACTTTCACCTTCCACCATCACTATCTTCTTAGTGTCGTGCAATTTTCGCCGGTGCACAAAACCCACCATTAGCCTCCCTCAAAACACCCACCATACCTACCTATTATGGCTTTTTCAAAGCCATTTCGAGATATATTGCCATGCAACTACCACCATGACATGTGCCACCACGTCTACATTGCCATTGCATGATCGTAAGATAGCTAGCATGATGTTTCCATTGATGTCTATTCCATGCTAGATCATTGCCACGGTACACTACCGAAGGCATTCCATATAGAGTCATAGTTGCTCTATGTTTTGAGTTGAAACTGTGATGATCATCATTAATGGAGCATTGTCCCATGTGAGGAAATAAAAGAGGCCAAAGAATCCCACCAAAAAAAAGAGGCCAAAGAGGCCACCAAAAAAATGAGAGAAGAAGAGAGAAGGGACAATGCTACCACTTTTTCCACACTTGTGCATATTAAGCACCATGATCTTCATGATTGAGAGTCTCACGTTTTGTCACCACCATATAGCTAGTGGGAATTTTTCATTATATAACTTGGCTTTTATATTCCAATGATAGGCTTCCTCAAAATTGCCTTAGGTCTTCATGAGCAAGCAAGTTGGAAGCACACCCACTAGTTTTCTTTAAGAGCTTTCACATACTCGTAGCTCTAGTGCATCATTTGTATGGCAATCCCTACTCATTCACATTGATATCTATTGATGAGCATCTCCACAGCTCATTGATATGCCTAGTTAATGTGACTATCTTCTCCTTTTTTGTCTTGCAACCTCCACTACATTCCACACCATCTATAGTGCTATAACCATGGTCACGCTCATGTATTGCGTGAGAGTTGAAAAGGTTTGAGAAAGTAAAGGTGTGAAACAATTACTTGGCCAATACCGGGTTTGTGCATGATTTAAATTCATTGTGCAATGATGATAGAGCATAGCCAGACTATATTCTTTTGTAGGGATAACTTTCTTTTGGCCTTGTTATTTTGAAAGTTCAAGATTACTTTGCTAGTTTGCTTGAATTATTATTGTTTCCACATCAATAGCAAACTATTGTTTTGAATCTAATGGATCTGAACATTCACATCACATAAGAGGAATTACAAAGGACACCTATGCTAGGTAGCATGAAAGCATTAAAAATTCATTCTTATCACTTCCCTACTCGAGGATGAGCAGGAGTTAAGCTTGGGGATGCTTGATACGTCTCAAACGTATCTATAATTTTTGATGGTTTCACGCTGTTATCTTGTCTTCTTTGGTTGTTTTATGTACCTTTTATATCTTTTTTGGGACTAACTTATTAATTCAGTGCCAAGTGTCAGTTCCTGTTTTTTCCGTGTTTTTGACTCTTTTCAGATCTGATTTTGGAACGGAGTCCAAACGGAAGAAAAACCCCGAAATGATTTTTCCCGAACGGAAGAAGACCAGGGGGCCTTTGGGCCAGGCCAGGTGGGCTCCAGGGAGCCCACAAGCCCCCACTCCGCCACCAGGGGGAGGTGGCGGTGGGCAGGCTTGTGGCCTCCCTGGCCGCCCCCTGACCTAGGTCTTTGGCCTATAAATTCCCAAATATTCCGCAAAAAATCAGGGGAGCCTCGAAAATACTTTTCCGCTGCTGCAAACTTCCGTTTCCGCGAGGTCTCATTTGGAGACCCTTCCCGGCACCCTGCCGGAGGGGACTTTGGAGTTGGAGGTCTTCTTCATCATCATCATCGCCCCTCCAATGACTCGTGAGTATTTCACTTCAGACCTACGGGTCCGTAGTTAGTAGCTAGATGGCTTCTTCTCTCTCTTGGATCTTCAATACGAAGTTCTCCATGATCTTCATGGATATCTATCCGATGTAATCTTCTTAGGCGGTGTGTTTGTCGAGATCCGATGAATTGTGGATTTGTGATCAGATTATCTATGATATATATTTGAGTCTTTGCTGATTTCTTATATGCATGATTTAATATCCTTGTAAGTCTCTCCGAGTCTTGGGTTTTGTTCGGTCAACTAGATCTATGATTCTTGCAATGGGAGAAGTGCTTGATTTGGGTTCTACCATGTGGTGACCTTTCCCAGTGATAGTAGGGGCAGCAAGGCACACATCAAGTAGTTTCCATCAAGGGTAAAACGATGGGGTTTTTATCATTAGTTTGAGATTATCCCTCTACATCATGCCATCTTGCTTAAGGCGTTACTCTATTCTTATGGACTTAATACACTAGATGCATGCTGGATAGCGGTGGACGTGTGGAGTAATAGTAGTAGATGCACAAAGTGTCGGTCTAATTGTTTTGGACGTCATGCCTATAGAAATAATCATTGCATAGATATCGTCACTACTTTGCGCGGTTCTATCAATTGCTCGATTGTAATTTGTTCACCCACCGTCTACTTGCTTTCATGAGAGAAGCCACTAGTAAACACTACGGCCCCCGGGTCTATTCACATCCATCGTTTACATCTCCACTTTTGCTTTGCTTTGTTACTTTGTTGCTTTCAGTTCTCACTTGGCAAACAATCTATAAGGGATTGACAACCCCTTCATAGCGTTTGGAGCAAGTTTTGTGTTTCTGCAGGATCTTGAGATACTCCTCCACTGGATTGATACCTTGGTTCTCAAACTGAGGGAAATACTTCCCACCGCTACGCTACATCACCCTTTCCGCTTCGAGGGAACACCAACGCAAGGCTCCAAGGCCACGGGGGAAATCCTTTGCATACTTTCCTAGGAAGTCCCTTAAGGCGTAGCGGCAGTAGAAATATCAAGCAAGTATTCTCCCGTCGCCGTGCCTATTTCTAGCGCCGTTGGAAGGTCTTTTGTTGCAGTAGCAGAAATATTTCTGGCGCATTTGCGAGGGATACATAGCAAACATCAGTGCACCACTAGCATCACGCCATTAGAATTTTTTACTAATGGCGCACCACAGGTGCGCCATTAGTATCTGGTATACTAATGGCGCACCAGGCAGTGCGCCATTATTATAGCCCATGGGCGCCATAAGTATGCCTCCCAGGGGGGCATATTTACCCATGTGCTCTGGCTTACTAATGGCACACTAGTTGACGATGCGCCACTAGTGTTCTTTTTGCAGTGCGCCACTAAAGTGCTGAGTGGTGCGCCACTAGTATGAAATCTTTGCTGAGAGCCCCATGACATCAAAGATTCTGGCATATATATGTTTTGTTTCCAAACCACAAATTCAACAACACATAACATATATATCAAATATATAATACATAATATGTGCCCAATAGTTTTACTGATCCACAACACATAACGTATATGCAAAGTTGCATAACAAATTTCATGACCCATATATCAAAATTCCATAGCATCCATACATCCAAAATTCCATAGCATCCATATATACATATAGTTCCATAGCATCCATACATACATAGATCCATAGCAAATATAATACACAAGGATACTTTGGGGGCATTAGTATGTAATATTTGGCACTAAAACGAATGCCTTCATGTCCATATCGTAGTCCAAAGAGCATCCGCGTGGCAACCTACAAGATGAAATCATCAACATGTCAAATTTAACACTCTAAATCATGAAGATCTTCAAGAATGGTCTCTAATTATAAATTTTATCTTCAAATGGGTCAAATGATCTCTACTTACATGTTTTAAGCAACAATGCTAGTGATGCAGAGGCGAAAAGAGCAACCTCTAGCAAATTACAACACTTGAAAAGCATAGAGATTTCTATTAATAAATAGATAGGAGTAGAGAAAGAAGCACCTCTAGCTAATTTCTAATTAGTGTGCCGCGTTCGGAAGTAAAGAAGAATATAGGCATAGTAAATGAGCTACAAGCAAAGATCTCAAACCCATGCCTAGTCCCAATGATTAAAGGAAAATTACATATGTCAAAAGGAAATAAGGAACGCAATCCTGAAATTCATCCACACTCAGCTGATGCCTCCCTCCCTCCCTCCCTCTCTCCCTCCCTCCCTCTCTCCCTCTCTCTCTCCCTCTCTCTCTCCCCCTCTCTCTCCCTCTCTCTCTCCCCCTCTCTCTCCCCCCTCATTCTTTATTATGATTCAAAGGCCAGAACATTGGTTCAGGTGCCAGCAGTAACTATAACATATAAATGGATAAGAAATTCATATAAAGAAACATAATTGTAACAAAACAGAGTCACGAGCCGATGGATCCTTGCAGATAAGATGATAATTCATGAATTAGTTCAGATGACGAGCACCGCTTCTCAGAATGCATTTGCAAGTGTTAACAGTCAAGCAATGCTAGGTAATTTAGATATGACTATGTATGGCCACAAATTAATAGCCAAGCAATGCTAGGTAGAAGAAGGCATTCATAGCCAGCAGATGAATACAAAAGATTAGATACAAGATAATAAAGGTAGAGACAGCAGCAAAGTGGGAAACAAGAGTTATATAATAAGGTGATTTAGCTACACAGTAGACAGAAACAATTCATCCTCTTAGAGCATAATAAGATTAGATGCTCCTTTGGTCATTCATGTAGAGAATATAAAGGACATCATACCACAAGAAGTTGGATCACAGATTAGCCCTAGCCTATACAGTGATTTTGTATGGCCCACAGCTAATAAATCTCTGGAGTTTTTTTTGGGGTCAAAAGCACGGGATTATGAAGCCAATCATGTATGTAAACCCTAACCTAATCCAATCGGATCGAATCCAAGCCAATCGCCAATAAGTCTAGCCTAAGCAGTAGCAACCAATCTCGATCCGGGCCCTTGCCAGAACCGAGAAGAGAAGGGGAAAGAAAGAAAGAAAGAAAGACCAGATCTAGAAATCAGAGGGAGGGGAGGGGAGGGGAGACGATTTGATGTATACCAGGATGAGGTCGAAGAGGGTTGCCTGCTCGACCTTGACGAACTCTGCGTCCCAGTTCTTGAGGTCCTCAGTGGGAGAGGCGGGGGTGGCGGCGGCGGCGGAGGCGGTGTCGGAGGAGGCCCCGACGTTTGCAGGCTTTGCCTGGACGTGCTTGTTGCAGTACTCGATGACCTTGGATTCGATTCGATTGCGTTCATCAGAATGGCCAGCTTTCGTGAAGACACAAAACAACATAAATAACGTAATTCAAACATTTGGAAATCGCAGAAAATTGATTAGATACCATGAATGTATGTACTGAATGTAGAGGAACATAGGCAATATAATGTGGAGAGTAAATACATACTCTTGTCTGGTTTGTCAACAACTCACCATAGTTCAGAGAATAGAGATTATTGGTAGATAAAATTGACCAAAGCAAAGTAGAATAGACTAGCAATAGAGAACCAAAATATCACAGGTACAATCCTGGAGATGTCCATTTCATTCCATAGAACTAACAGCTAGATACCAGGTAAGCAGATAGATATCTCAAACTATGTGCTTGGCAAGTGCGAGCATCTTGAGATGCTTCTTCTTCCTGAGCTCGTGGGGGACCGGACCAAAGACGCGGGTGCCAATCAGCTCGCCCTTGTTGTTCACGATGACGATCGCATTGTCGTCGAACTGGACCTCGCTGCCGTCGCTGCGCCCCTTCTTCATGGAAGCACCGACGACCACCCCATAGACCACGTCTCCTTTCTTGACCTTGCCGCGAGGCTGCGCTTCCTTGATAGAACCGATGATCATGTCCATGATCCTCGCTCCTTTCTTCCCCCTAAGGGACTGCATGCACATAACCCGCTTGGCTCCGGAGTTGTCCACCACCTTGAGGTTTGTTCTCATCTGGATGAATGTTCTGATTTGCTGAAACCAGAGCATGAATGCGTGTTACCACCACTCTCTACTTGGAACACATCTATGACTAGGTAAACAAGTACCTCAAGAAAATTATGCATTGCTCACTTCAAGCAATTATCCTGTTAGTTTTGCATCATTTCGAACTCTTACATCATGGCCCACTTCCAGTTTACAGAAAACAGAGCAAAGAAAAATGCTTTGAGAATGCCTCATGAAGAGAACCCCAAAGAATGGAGCTCAACAAGTCATAGGAATCTAGCTTGTAACCCTATTGTAGACAATTAAGACAACCAAAGAAAAATCCCAGATCAATAGTAACACAAGCTATTCAACGATTTAACAAACTACTTAGAGCAATAGAAGATATAAAACATTGTATGGAACTTTTGAGTGCTCAAGATAAAAGGTTAGCACATGACTTTAAACATGTCATATTGGTTCTTATTACTGACAAATCAAGCATTTTTGGTATGAAGGAAGCAGCAATACCTGGAAGATAGCATCAGAACGAGATGGTCTTGCCACCGTTTCAATAGACGAGGTAGCGCCCCCGTACAGATTGTTTCCAAGGCTTCCCATCATAGCACGCCCAACTACATAGACCAAGATAAGTGTTTGCATCACATTATTTTGCTGAGAATCACAGGCCAAAAGCAACTGGTAAGATTTCAAAGGAATCCAGAGAGAAGATTTGACTAGAGATATAGGGTTCCCTGATACTCCCACCTGATCATTTTCTTATAGTGAGGACATCAGTCAGTCATTTTCTTATAGAGAGTTGTTTAAGCATTTAAGTTATAGAGTTAACCATAATCACAATCACCACATGATGACATCCATGTAAGCATTTAAGTTATACTCCTTTTCTTTGAGGCAAACACATAGTCCGAAGTTTGGTGTGGCCAAGGTTCAAGTAGCAGACCATTCAGACAGAGGTTTAACTAGTAGTAGTAGTCATGATTTTTCTCCAAGGATTTAATAAATTAAAAAACCGTGTTATTCTCCCACCAATGGCGCAAATCAAAGATTGCATTTTAGCAGTTTTGATCTTTGCAAAGAGTAATAAACCGATAACACAAAAACATTACATGCCGTGAAGATGTGTGTTGGATCAAATTCCATATGAACAACTCTTGTCTGCTACAATATCGGGTAAGTAACTACTAGGAATGTCAAGTTTGGACTGACTAAGGTGGCTCAAGTAGCAAGACTTTGAGAAGGCTCAGAAGTTTGGGTACCTGAAGAGCACTTTGACCTGAGGAACGCTGCCATTTCGTGCCGCCCTACGCCTTCCTGCAGAACAAAAATGGCTCAAAATGTACAGCAGCACCACCACGGAGCAATCCGCCTAGCACAGGACCGGTGGAACCAAATCTGGCGCGCGCAAAGGAATCGAAACGAACGGCAAACCGGGCAAAGCTAGGTCTTCCTTACACCAGAAGGTCTCGCGCGGCTCGACGGATCTCCGCTCCTCGCTGGTCCGGTAGGAGAACGCCGCCGACGAGGAAGGAGACCTCGGGGTGGCGGCTCCATGGCGACCGCCTCCAAAACGTTTTGACCGGGGATTGTCTGCGACTGCATGGCGACCGCCTCCTCCACCTCGAACTCCTCGCCGCCCGAGCTCTTGTGCGTCATCATCTTCTTCTCGTCGGCGTCTCCCGCGGCCGCCATCGCCTCGGAGCTGCAGTCGGGGGGGGGGGGGGATCGGGAGACGAGGAAACCCTAGAGAGATGAGGAAGCGCGGCGGCGGCGGAGGAAGAGGAAAACGCTGGGAGCTTTGCGGGTGGGTGGGTGCGTGGGTTGCGGGAGCGAGAGGAGGGAAACTGCGGTGGCGTACTCGGTGAGTGGTGCGCTATTACTAAACTAGTAATGGCGCACTCTGCCCCGGTGCGCCATTAGTACTTTTGGAAGAAAAAAGTTTGTTAGTAGTGGCGCACCGTGTGTGTGGTGCGCCATTAGTGTCCATCACACTAATGGCGCACCTGCACATGGTGCGCCATGATACGTCTCGAACTTATCTATAATTTTTGATGGTTTCATGATCTTATCTTGTCAACTTTGGATGTTTTATATACCTTTTATACCTTTTTTGGGACTAACTGATTAATTCAGTGCGAAGTGCCAGTTCCAGTTTTTTCTGTGTTTTTGACTCTTCTCAGATCTGATTTTGGAACGGAGTCCAAACGGAATAAAATCCCCAAAATAAAATTTTCCAGAACAGAAGAAGATCGGGGGACTTGAGGGCCAAGGCAGGAGGCCCACACGGAGCCCACAAGCCCTAACGCCGCGGCCACGGGGGCCCGTGGCGACCAGGCCTGTGGCCTCCCTGGCGCTCCCCTGCCCTAGCTCCTTCGCCTATAAATTCCCTAATATCCTAAGAAAAAATAAGGGCGTCCACGAAACCACTTTTCCGTCGCCGCAAGCTTCCATTTCCACGAGATCTCATCTGGAGACCCTTCCCGGTGCCCTGCCGAAGGGGACTTTGGAGTTGGAGGGCTTCTACATCAACATCATTGCCTCTCAAATGATTCGTGAGTAGTCTACTTCAGACCTACGGGTCCGTACTTAGTAGCTAGATGGCTTCTTCTCTCTATTGGATCTTCAATACAAACTTTTCCATGATCTTCATGGAGATCTATCCGATGTAATCCTCTTTGGCGGTGTGTTTGTCAAGATCCGATGAATTGTGGATTTGTGATTAGATTATCTATGAATTATGTTTGAGTCTTTGCTGATTTCTTATATGCATGATTTGATATCCTTGTAAGTCTCTCCGAGTCTTGGGTTTTGTTTGGCCAACTACATCTATGATTCTTGCAATGGGAGAAGTGCTTGGTTTTGGGTTCATACCGTGCGGTGACCTTTCCGAGTGACAGAAGGGGCATCAAGGCACGCATCGTGTTGTTTCCATCAAGGGTACAAGAAGCGCTTTCATCATAGATTTGAGATTGTCCATCTACATCATGTCATCTTGCTTAAGGCGTTACTCTGTTCTTATGAACTCAATACACTAGATGCATGCTGGATAGCGGTCGACGTGTGGAGTAATTATAGTAGATGCAGAAAGTATCGGTCTACTTGTTTTGGACGTGATGCCTATAGATATGATCATTGCCATAGATAACGTCATGACTTTGCGCGGTTCTATCAATTGCTCGACAGTAATTCGTTCACCCACCGTCTACTTGCTTTCATGAGAGAAGCCACTAGTGAACACTACGGCCCCCAGGTCTATTCACAACTATCGTCTCCACTTTTATTTTTATTTTGCTTTGTTTACTTTTTGCTTTCAGTTCTCACTTCGCAAACAATCTATAAGGGATTGACAACCCCTTCATAGCGTTGGGTGCAACCTCTTTGTGTTTGTGCACGTACTTGTGACTTGACGCGATCCTCCTAGTGGACTGATACCTTGGTTCTCAAACTGAGGGAAATACTTACTGCTTCTGTGCTGCATCACCCTTTCCTCTTCAAGGGAACACAAATGCAAGGCTCCAAGGCCGCGGAGGAATCCTTTGCATATTTGCCAAGGAAATCCCTATAGGCGTAGCTAGCAGCAGAAGGACCACTGACGCCGTTTCCGGGGAAGGTCTTTTGTTGCCGTAGCAGAAGGATTTCTGGCGCCGTTGCCGGGGAGAGATCAAGTCAAGATCTATCCAAGTAGGTGTCACAAACTCATCTCTTGCATTTACCTTTTTTGCCAGTTGCCTCTCGTTTTCCTCTCCCCCACTTCACATTTTCCGTTTTCATTTGCCTTTTGCTTTGCCATTTTCTTTTGCTTTTCTTCTTTGTCGTTTTCATTTGCCTTTTGTCATTTTCCTTTGCCAGTTTTCTTGCTTTCCTATGTTCTTGTTTGTTTGTTGAAGTCATCATGGCTGAAAACACCAAACTTTGCAACTTCTAGAGTACTAATAATAATGATTTTATTTGTACTCCGATTGCTCCCGCCACTAGTGCGGAATCATATGAAATCATCGCTGCCTTGCTGAATCTTGTTATGAAAGAGCAATTCTCTGGCCTTCCTAGTGAAGATGTCGCATCCCATCTCAATACCTTGATTGAACTTTGCGATATGCAAAATAAAAGAGATGTGGATAATGACGTGATTAAATTGAAGCTTTTTCCTTTCTCGTTGCGAGATCGCGCAAAAACTTGGTTTTCATCTTTGCCTAAAAATAGTTTCGATTCTTAGAATAAGTGCAAAGATGCTTACATATCCAAGTATTTTCCGGCGGCTAAGATTATCTCTCTCCGTAACGATATCATTAATTTCAAGCAACTTGATCATTAACACGTTGCAAAATCTTGGGAGAGGATGAAATTAATGATTAGACATTGTCCCGCTCATGGCTTGAGTTTGTGAATGATTATACAAATCTTTTACGCTGGTTCGAATTTTCCTTCTTGCAATATCTTGGAATCCGCCTCAGGTGGAACTTTCATGGAAATCACGTTAGGAGACGCTACAAAACTCCTAGACAATATCATGACCAACTACTCTCAGTGGCACACTGAAAGGTCACCTGCTAGCAAAAAGGTACACGCTATAGAAGAAATTAACTCGCTTAGTTCTAAGATGGACGAGTTGATGAATTTGGTTGCTAGTAGAAATGCTCCTTTAGATCCTAATGACATGCCACTATCTTCCTTGATTGAGAGTAGCAATGCTAGTTTGGACGTTAATTTTGTTGGTAGGAACAATTTTGGCAACAACAATGCTTTTAGAGGAAACTATGTTCCTAGGCCTTTTCCTAGTAACTTCTCTAACAATAATGGCAATTCCTACAACAACACTTATGGAAATCACAACAAATTACCCTCTGATTTAGGGAGTAATATCAAAGAGTTCATCAACTCTCAAAAGATTTTCAATGCGTCCATAGAGGAAAAACTACTCAAAACAGACTATTTGGCTAAGAGCGTTGATAGGATGTCTTGTGATATTGATGCTTTGAAAGTTAGATGTGCTCCTCCCAACTTCAACTTGGATGAAACTTTAAAAGCTATGCGTGTCTCCATGAATGAGAGCAAAGAAAGAACCGCCCAAATTTGCGCTAGGCATGAATGGTTTAAAAGGGTGCGTTCTAGTGATGCAAATCACGAAGATCTTAAAGTGCTTGGTGTGACTCCTCTTGAATCTTTGTTTTCGCGTGTCAAACCTATTGATGAAGGGGCTGGATATGAATCCACTTTGGTTGAAAAACGCCCCAATGATTCGGAGTCCACCTATCTTGATGATAAAGGTGTGGAGAGTGGAGTAGAAGTAATCAAAATATTGGGTAGTAATGAAACTACCACTTTGGATTTCAAGGAATTCAATTATGATAGTTGCTCCTTGTTTGAATGCATTTCCTTGCAATCCCTTGCAAACTCTCCACATGCTTATAGCTAAAGCAAAGCCTTTACCGCACATATCATAGATGCTATGATCAAATCTCTTGAAGAGAAGCTCGAATTAGAAGTCTCTATACCTAGAAAACTTCATGATGAGTGGGAACCTACTATCAAAATAAAAATCAAAAACTATGAATGCAATGCTTTGTGTGATTTGGGTGCTAGTGTTTCCGCGATTCCAAAGTCTTTATGTGATATTCTTGGTTTTCATGAGATTGAAGAGTGTTCTCTTAATTTGCATCTTGCGGATTCTACTGTCAAGAAACCCATGGGAAGGATCGATGATCTTCTTATTGTTGCAAATAAGAACTATGTACCCGTGGATTTCATTGTACTTGACATAGATTGCAACCCTTCATGTCCCATTATTCTTGGTAGACCTTTCCTAAATACTATTGGTGCTATCATCGATATGAAGGAAGGGAATATTAGATTTCAATTTCCTCTAAAGAAGGGCATGGAGCATTTTCCTAGAAAGAAAATAAGATTGCCTTATGAATCTATGATGAGGGCTACTTATGGTTTGACCACCAAAGATGACTATACGTGATTCCGTCACCTTTTGCCTAGCTAAGGGCGTTAAACAATAGCGCTTGCTGGGAGGCAACCCAACGAATATATCCTTTTTCTTTCTGTTTTGTGTTTTCTACACTTTCATAATTCTGTTATGATTGTGTTTTTTGTGTTTCTTTTTGCGTTTGTGCCAAGTGAAACCGTTATGATTAGTCTTGAGGATGATCGTTTGGTCATGCTGGAAAAGACAAAAACTTTCTTTTTTTTCTGTAAGTGATTTTGAGTTGATTGTTTTTGTTGCTGATTGCTACGCAAATTTTTCAGACTGTCGTAATGTTTCAGAATTTTTGAAGTACCAGAAGTATACGGAGTATACAGATTTCTACAGACTGGTTTGCTGTTAACAGATTATGTTTTTGTTGAGTTGGTTGCTTATTTTGATGAAACTGTGGATAGTATCGGGGGGTATTAGCCATGGAAGATTGAAAATACAGTAACCCAACATAAACATAAGTAGAATCTAAGTTTGCTACAGTACCTAAGGAATTGGTGGTTTGCTTTCTTATACTAATGATATCACGAGTTTCTGTTTAAGTTTCATGTTGTGAAGTTTTCAAGTTTTGGGTGAAGTTCTTATGGACAAAGAGATAAAGAGTGGCAAGATCTCAAGCTTGGGGATGCCCAAGGCACCCCAAGTTGATTCAAGGATGCCGTAAAAGCCTAAGCTTGGGGATGCCCCGGGAAGGCATCCCCTCTTTCGTCCTCAATCCATCGGTAACGTTACTTGGGGCTATATTTTTATTCACCACATGTTATGTGTTTTGCTTGGAGCGTACTGTACCGTAGGAGTCTTTTATTTTTTTTGTGTCGCAATCTTCCTTGCTGCACACCTAGAGAGAGAGACATGCACTCACCGTGATTTTGTCAAGCTTCACTTATATCCTTTGGTTAGACAATTCAGCTCACATGTGCTTCACCTATTTCATTTGAGCTAGTTGATTTTGCTCTATGTGCTTCACTTATATCTTCTAGAGCACAGAAGCGCGTGCCTTGGTAGTTGATCTATGCTATGAAAGTAGTGTCAAATGGGGTAGTTATCCAAAGGGATACGAAAACTTCCATCTCCATGTGCATTGAATAGTTAGAGTAGTTTGATTCCTCTCAATTAGTTTTGATATGTGGTTGTGGTAATATTTAAGTTATGTTAGTATGGTGTTGTGGATCTAGAAATACTTGTGTTAAAGTTAGTGATTCCCGTAGCATGCACGTATGGTGAACCGCTATGTGATGAAGTATGAGCATGATTAGTTTATTGATTGTCATCCTTTGTGTGGCGGTCGGGATCGCGCGATGGTTTATACCTACCAACCCTTCCCCTAGGAGTATGTGTTGAATGATTTGTTTTGATTACTACTAAAACTTTTGCAACAAGTATATGAGTTCTTCATGACTAATGTTGAGTCCATGGTTTAGATGCACTTTCACCTTCCACCATCACTATCTTCTTTAGTGTCGTGCAACTTTCGTCGGTGCACAAAACCCACCATATAGCCTCCCTCAAAACAGCAACCATACCTACCTACTATGGTTTTTTCAAAGCCATTCCGAGATATATTGCCATGCAACTACCACCATGACATGTGCCACAACTTCTACATTGCCATTGCATGATCGTAAGATAGCTAGCATGATGTTTCCATTAATGTCTATGCCATGCTAGATTATTGTCACGGTACACTACCGAAGGCATTCCATATAGAGTCATCATTGCTCTAAGTTTTGAGTTGTAAGTGTGATGATCATCATTGATGGAGCATTGTCCCATGTGAGGAAATAAAAGAGGCCAGCGAAGCCCGTTTACAAAAAGAGGCCAAAGATGCCCACCAAAATAAAAAAAAATAAAAAAAAAGAGGCCAAAGAGCCCACCAAAAAAATGAGACAAAAAGAGAGAAGGGACAATGCTACTATCCTTCCACACTTGTGCTTATTAAGCACCATGATCTTCATGATCGAGAGTCTCTCGTTTTGACACCACCATATAGCTAGTGGGAAATTTTCATTATATAACTTGGCTTGTATATTCCAATGATAGGCTTCCTCAAAATTGCCTTAGGTCTTCATGAGCAAGCAAGTTGGATGCACACCCACTAGTTTTCTTTAAGAGCTTTCACATATTCTTAGCTCTAGTGCATCATTTGTATGGCAATCCCTACTCATTCACGTTTATATCTATTGATGAGCATCTCCATAGCTCGTTGATATGCCTAGTCAATGTGACCATCTTCTCCTTGTTTGCCTTGCAACCTCCACCACACTCCATTCCACTTATAGTGCTAAAACCATGGCTCACGCTCATGTATTACGTGAGAGTTGAAAAAGTTTGAGAAAGTAAAGGTGTGAAAACGATTACTTGGCCAATACCGAGGTTGTGCATGTTTAAATTCGTTGTGCAAGGATGATAGAGCATAGCCAGACTATATGATTTTGTAGGGATAACTTTCTTTTGGCCTTGTTATTTTTAAAGTTCATGATTACCTTGCTAGTTTGCTTGAAGTATTATTGTCTCCACGTCAATTCCAAACTATTGTTTTGAATCTAATGGATCTGAACATTCACGTCACATAAAGGAGTTACAAAGGACATCTATGCTAGGTAGCATGAAAGCATAAAAAATTCATTCTTTATCAGTTCCCTACTCAAGAATGAGCAGGAGTTAAGCTTGGGGATGCTTGATACGTCTCAAACGTATCTATAATTTTTTATGCTTTCATGCTGTTATCTTGTCAACTTTGGATGTTTTATATACCTTTTATATCTTTTTTGGGACTAACTTATTAATTCAGTACCAAGTGCTAGTTCCTGTTTTTTCTGTGTTTTTGACTCTTTTCAAATCTGATTTTGGAACGGAGTCCAAACGGAATAAAATCCCCGAAATAAATTTTTACAGACAGAAGAAGATCGGGGGACTTGAGGGCCAAGGCAGGAGAGCCACAGGGAGGCCACAATCCTTGTAGCCGCCACCAGGGGGGCGGCGGCTACCAAGCTTGTGGCCCCCTGGAGCTCCCCTGCCCTAGCTCTTTCACCTATATATTCCCTAAAATCACATAAAAAATCAGGGCATCCACGAAATCACTTTTCCGCCACCGCAAGCTTCTGTTTCCGCGAGATCTCATCTGGAGACCCTTCCCGGTGCCCTTTCGGAGGGGACTTTGTAGTTGGAGGGCTTTTACATCAACATCATCGCCTCTCCAATGACTCGTGAGTAGTACACTTCAGACCTACGGGTCCGTAGTTAGTAGCTAGATGGCTTCTTTTCTCTCTTGGATCTTCAATACAAAGTTCTCCATGATCTTCATGGAGATCTATCCGATGTAATCTTCTTTGGCGGTGTGTTTGTCGAGATCCGATGAATTGTGGATTTGTGATCAGATTTTCAATGATTTATATTTGAGTCTTTGCTGATTTTTTATATGCATGATTTGATATCCTTGTAAGTCTCTCCGAGTCTTCGGTTTTGTTTGGCCGACTAGATCTATTATTCTTGCAATGGGAGAAGTGCTTGGTTTTGGGTTCATACCGTGTGGTGACCTTTCCGAGTGACAGAAGGGGCAGCAAGGCACGCATCATGTTGTTTCCATCAAGGGTAACAAGATGGGATTTCATCATAGATTTGAGATTGTCCATCTACATCATGTCATCTTGCTTAAGGCGTTACTCTGTTCTTATGAACTTAATACACTAGATGCATGCTGGATAGTGGTCGACGTGTGGAGTAATAGTAGTAGATGCAGAAAGTATCGGTCTACTTGATTTGGACGTGATGCCTATAGATATAATCATTGCCATAGATAACGTCATGACTTTGGCGGTTCTATCAATTGCTCGACAGTAATTTGTTCACCCACTGTCTACTTGCTTTCATGAGAGAAGCCACTAGTGAACACTACGGCCCCCAGGTCTATTCACAACTATCGTCTCCACTTTCACTTTTACTTCGCTTTGTTTACTTTTTGCTTTCAGTTCTCACTTTGCAAACAATCTATAAGGGATTGACAACCCCTTTATAGCATTGGGTGCAAGCACTTTGTGTTTGTGCACGTACTTGTGACTTGACGCGATCCTCCCACTCGATCGATACCTTGGTTCTCAAACTGAGGGAAATACTTATCGTTGTTGTGCTACATCACCCTTTCCTCTTCAAGGGAACACCAACGCAAGGCTCCAAGGCCGCGGGGAAATCCTTTGCATATTTTCCAAGGATTCCTGGCGCCATTGCCACGGAAGGTCTGTTGACGCAGTAGCAGTTCTCAAACTGTGTGTCTTGCATGAGTAGGTAATTAAGATTGATATTTAAGTATAGTAGTAACCTTCAATAGTTTTGAGGTATTGATTTGAGTAACGTTTGGACTATTGGTGCCATGAGCTTGAGCCTATTAGTGATAGGTGTCGTATTTTGAGAAATCCGTGTGTTTTTCAAAAACTAAAATTAGTTGAGAACTCTAGCTACTAAATTGATCGCTAACCTGTGGAGGGGTTGGAATATATAGAGTACCCTCATGTTACCATGAGTCGAGGATGTGCAAGGATAACCAAAGCCCCAAACACTCCTCCTCGGGGTACTTGTCTCTTTGTAATTTCCTAACTAGATAGAGAGCTACCGATAATAAGTATATGAGTTCTTCGGACTATTGTGAGTATTCGATTGTTGGCGCTTCCACCATCCATATTTTTCTAGCCTCTTTGGTACCATGCATTGCCCTTTCTCACATTGGAAGTTGGTGCAAACTTTGCCGGTGCATCCAAACCCATGACATGATACGCTCTGTCACACATAAGCCTCATTATATCTTTCCTCAAAACAGCCACCATACCTACCTATTAAGGCATTTCCATAGCCTTTCCAAGATACATTGTCATGCAACATCCACCATCTCATGACTTGATATTCATGTCATACAGTTTTTGCTTGATCGTAGAGTCGCATGATAGTTGGGCCTTGCCCCAATTATTGCTACATGATGCGCTAGTATCATTGTATATCCTGCTACACTGGCAGAGGCATACATTTGCATACATCATGATAGTTTTCACTTGTCTTTATGTTGAGTACATCTTATAAAGTGTGATGATCTTCTTTTTATTCATGTAAAACATAGAGTGTTGCCCTTAAGTGAGGAAAAGATCCCAAAGAGGACAAACAAAAGATCCCAAAGAGGTCAAATGAGAGAAAAAAAGAAAGAGACAAAGAGGCCACAGAAAAATAAAAAAAAGAGAAAAATTAAAAAGTAAAAAATAAAAATAGAGATGGGGGCAACACAACTATTCCTTTGAAAGATCCACACTCGTACTCCATTGCTATACTTGTACTACATAGAGATTATCATTCATGCATAACTATGTGGGGAACCTGACACTATAGAACTTGGTTTGCATATTCCAATGATGAGCCTCCTCGAATGAGCTCTAGGTCTTCGTGAGCAAACAAGTTGGATGCACCCCCACTAGTTCCGTTGGAGAGCTTACCTTAGGTCATATGTGCATCCGTTACATGGCAATCCCTACTCCTCACATCATATCTACCATTTGGCTTTCTCTCGCCTATGGTTGTCCTCATTGATGTGAGTCTTTCACACCTTTTTGTCTTCCTTCTCCATCATTATTCTATTTGCCATCCTAAGTGCCAACATATGTTGCTTACGCTCATCCATTGCATGAGTGCTCAAAGTCGAAAGGGAGAGGATCATTTTGACTTGTGCCTGACTAGTGGACTCGGGATGAGCCCAAATAAGATTCCGAAGGAGACGAAGTGTGAAGTTTAGTAGATTGAGTTCTCAATTAAAAAAATATTTTATGATCTCAACCCATATCCCACTTCTTGCACGCAAACACCATTTGGAGACATTCGAGTCACGGACAGCGAGTGCTGTTGCACCTTTATGTTCTTACTTTGCTAATTTCAATACTAGATATAAACTCTTGCTTGTTATTATCTTGACTTGAATTGCATATCTTACTTGCTTTACTTCGGAGTTCTTATATGTTTGTTAACATGTCACCATAGAAATTATTGTGTAATCATTTATCTACTCGAGGACGAGCAGAAATTAAGCTTGGGGTTGTTGATACGTCCCAAACGTATCTACAAATTCTGCTTGTTCCATGATCTTTTGGGTGACATTGTTATATGTTTTGCTACACTTTTATATCATTTTACACATATTTGGACTAACCTATTAACTCAGTGCACCCAGTACCTGTTTCTGTCTGCTAATGTCTATTTTGCAGGGGCTTTTACCCAATTTTTCGAAGCCCGAAAAATTCCAGGAAGAATATATAAAAAATCAGCAAAACAAAAACTTCCACGTCACCGAAGATGGGCCAGAGGGGGGCCAGGGGCTGCCCAGACGACCTGTTGGCGCGGCCAGGCCCTAGGCTGCGCCAAGAGGCCGCCTGGGTGGCCCCCACCTCCTCCGGTACCCTTCCTTGGCCTGTATTTAGTCCTCCGAGAGGAAACCCTTCGACAACTTCCAGAATTGCGAATTTCTTCATCGTTCCGCCGCCGCAGCGCTTTCGATATCGGGAGCGTGAGGAGACCTCTTCCCGGCACCCTGCCGGAGGGAGGATTGACCTCCGGGACCTTCTCCACCGCCATGGACGCTTCCCGGACGTGCCGTGAGTAGTCCTCCTTGGACAATGGGTCCATGACCAGTAGCTATGTGATGTCTTTTCTCCAATCTTGTGCTTCAATGGTTAGTCCTTGTGAGCTTCCCTACATGATCAAAGCATCTATGTAATTCTCTTGCTATTGCTATGCTCGGTTTGTTGGGATCCGGTGGATTATGAGATTATGTTCAGATTGTTATGAGTTATATATTTGATTAACCTTTTATATTATGTTCCTTAGTGATTCATGCATGTTCTCCGTTGCTATTTATTGCTTTGGTCGAATAGTAGATTGTAACTCCAAGAGGGAGCGTTATGCATGATTGTGGGTTCATGCCCCTCGATGTCTAGCTTGAGTGACAGAAACATGACACTAGGGGATGTGTTGTTGCCACCAGGGAGAAAACAATGGTGGTTGTGACCATGGTTGCAAGGATTGTTTACCTTATGCATAGTTCGTTAATGCAGTTGTCCGTTGCTTTGAGTTTACACTTTGGGTGGGGTTCACAACTTAATACCGGGGACATATCTCAAGGTGGATGATTAGTAAGTAGATGTTGATGAATAAACAGTCAACTTTTCTTGGCGTACTGCCCATTACTATTGAACCTCTAACTATCAAGTAGCATAATTAGCATTGCAGTGCGTTCATAATTCTGGCAGTTGTCCAACTGTGATTTGTTTACCCAATCATAGTTGTTTATCATCTTTTGGGAGAGAGACATCACTAGTGAACATCATGTGACTCCGGTCCATATCACCATCATTGTTCACACATCCATCATTTACCGCTTTCATTTACTTTCCCGTTGCAATCACTATTACTTTCCCGCTTGTATTTTGATCCTTTGCAAACTACAAGGCCGGAGAGATTGACAACCTCTCTGTACTCGTTGGGAGAAAAGTTATTTGTGTGCGTGCAGGTCCACGTCTTCTGCTAGCGCCAGGGTGGGAGACACCTACTTGTTGATCCTAGGAATCCTCTTGGTTCAATGAACCTTACAGTTCCCAGGTGAGGGAAAA
This sequence comes from Hordeum vulgare subsp. vulgare, assembly GCF_904849725.1. Classification (NCBI taxonomy): domain Eukaryota; kingdom Viridiplantae; phylum Streptophyta; class Magnoliopsida; order Poales; family Poaceae; genus Hordeum; species Hordeum vulgare. The sequence goes on along the minus strand of NC_058519.1, from coordinate 259,953,063 downwards.
CATGTTGCTGGCTACATCTCAACCTTCCACTTGGGGTAACCAACAAGGTGCGAGAAGTATATACATCATCTCGTCATGAGGGGCTAGGATGCTCGGGGCCTCCTATTTATAGGGGTTCCACAGCAGTTTCCGTGACGGATTTAGCTCCAGTGCCGATTAGGGTGAACGGCGGGGTTAGCAGAGGCTTAGGGTGTCGGGGTGGTCTACTACACTCACATGGGCTCCATTTTTGCACTAACTCAAGAGTTTAAGCAAGGGGGCTGGCATGACGGAACAGTGGCTGATGGCCATGACGTCTGCACGGAGCGCGCCATGTGCTACCAAGGCCACGCCGATGGCTGTGCAACACGCGCACGGGTGTGGGACGGCCACGTGTAGGATCCAGAGGGAAAGGGCGCTGTTGGCCGGCGTTGGCTCTTGATGGGCTTCATTGACGGCCGTAGCTATCGACTGTGCCGTCGCGGAGGAGGTGTCGGCCACTGTGCCAACTCACCACCGACACACACTAGGGGCCAAATGATTGAGCGGCGCTAGGGATAAGGGAGGAGCACAGTGAGTACGAGGCCCCGGCCGAAACTGCTGACATTGAAACTGCAAAATCTAAATGTCTGAATCTATGAAAAACTCAAGTGTGAAACTGTGAAAATTGACTAGCAACAGTCCACACCAGGTGCTTGACTGAATGCCAAAGGGCTCAAGTTTTTCTGGGGCTGAAACTTGGAGGGCTTATCTACTAAGGCTACTAGAGGTTCCGTGAAATTTTCCAGAATTTTTGAAGCAAGGCAGGAGAGGTAACCAGCAAGAAAGAGGTTTTTGGTCCACTTTGCTTTTGAACATAGTTTGAAATATTTAAACTAGGGACCATCAGATTTTTGCCAAAATTGGATGTAGGTACTAAGGTGTACTAGGGGAATTTTATTTAAGGTCAAACTCAAAGGAAATCTAGCACTTCCTTTGTAAATCTTGAGATCCCAAAATAAAAGGCACAAATAGTTTAGAAAGAAAAATATATTTTTCCTCATTGGCAAAGTCTAGAAAAGTTGGATTGCCTTCCTAGGTTAGAGATGGAAAACTTAAAGAAGAAGTTTTTGAAACGCAAGGCAAGCCAAGAGTGAAATAGTTTTCAAGTTAAAGCATTTGAAAAATACTTCCTCCAAGGTATTCTCACATAAAAAAATGAAAATGCCAAGGAGAACTTTTTGTAGCCAAGAAACCTTAACAGAAGTATTTGAAGACCAGATCCAAAGTTGATTTGAAATTTTTGTCAAAAGGTTTTCGGAAATTCACTTTAAAAATAATAAAAATCAGAAAAATCCAAATTGAAATTTTGTGGGTGTTACAACACCTACCCCCTTAAGAAATTTTTTGTCTCTCAGATTTCAGCCAGTCCTCAAGTAGTTGCAGGTGTTGCTTCTGCAGGAAATCTTCTCTCTCCCAAGTGGCCTCCTCGTATGAATGGTTACTCCACTGTACCCTGAATAGTTTGGTGACCTTTTGACGGGTCCTCCTTTTTGCTTCCGCTAGTATTCTTACAGGGTGTTCCTCGTAAGAGAGGTATGGTTGTACTTTTACGTTGTCATGGGGTACCTGTTGATCTGGATTCCTCACACACTTCCTTAGATGAGAAATGTGGAACACGTCATGTACATCTGACAACTCTGCAGGTAGGTCGAGCTGATAAGCAACTTGGCCTCTTCGAGCGATTATCCGGAATGGTCCGATGAAGCGGGTTGCAAGCTTGCCTTTGACCTCAAACCATTGAAACCCCCTCATTGGTGATACTTTGAGGTACACATAATCATTTGGTTCAAAGCCGACGTCACGGTGTTTATGATTGTAATAGCTCTTCTAATGACTTTGGGCTGTCTTGAGTCTCTCGTTGATGAGTTTTACCTTGTCCTCAGCATCTTGAAGCATCTGCAAGCCGAAGATATGGCTATCTCCGGTCTTTGACCAATTTAGTGGTTTACGACATCTTCGTCCATACAAAGCTTCAAAAGGTGACATCTGTAGACTTGCCTGGTAGCTTTTATTGTAAGAAAATTCGGTGTAAGGCATACTATCCTCCCAACTGTTCCCATATGTTAGCACACATGCCCTGAGCATGTCTTCAAGAATCTGATTCACACACTCGGTATGTCCTCCAGTTTGAGGGTGATATGTTGTGCTGAACGCTAATTGTGTTCCCAAGGCTTGCTGTAAATAATCCCAAAACCTTGATGTAGACTAAGTGCCTTGGTTGGACGATGTGGTTTTAGGGATCCCATATAAGCACATAATATGAGCAAGGTACAATCTGGCTAGCTTCTGAATGGAGTAAGTGGTCTTTACTGTCCATGCCGACCTCATCCCATTTCCACTCGGGTACCTTCATAGGCTGCAATATCCATGCTCGCTTCTAGTGCTCTGCTTTGACCCGCTGGCAAGAATCACAACATGCAATGAAAGAAGCGATATCCCTCTTCATTCCGTGCAACCAATATTTTGCATGTAGATCCTTGTACATTTTTGTTCCTCCTGGATGGATTGAATACAACATGTTGTGAGCTTCTTCCAAAATTTGAACGAGGTCCTCTTGGTCTGGTACGCATAGTCGGTCAATGAACCATACTATTCCTTGTTCATCAAAAATAAACTCTAGGGCCTTGCTTAGGCTCACCTTTCTTTTATGCCTTCAATACTGGGGTGCTCATTCTGAGCCTTCTTGATCTGCTCATCTAGATTTGGTTGCACTTCTAGTTGTGCCACAGTGCCTTCTGGAACGAGAAGAAGGTTTAGCCGAGCAAACTCTTGAATGAACTTAGGCCTTAAACTTTGCATAGTGCTACTGTCGGGAATGGGGTTCCTGCTAAGAGCATAGGCTACCATGTTGGCTTTACCAGTATGGTAATGAATACCGACATCATAATTCTTAATCAATTCTAACCAACGGCGTTGTTGCAGGTTGAGCTCTGGTTGAGTGAAGATATACTTGAGACTCTTGTGATCTTTGTATATCTCAAAACGATTTCTATGTAGGAAATGTCTCCATTCTTTGAGGGCATGTATCACGGCGGCCAATTCCAAATCATGAGTGGGGTAATTTTCTTCATGTCGCTGTAATTCCCTTGAGGCGTAATCCATGACTTTTCCTTCTTGCATAAGTACGCATTCGAGGCCTTTCCCTCAGGCGTCACATTGTACTTCAAAATTCTTGTGTAGATCAAGGACGACTAACACTGGTGCATTCTTTAGTCTTTTCTTCAGCTCTTGGAAGCTATTCTCGCATGCTTCAGTCCATTCAAACTTTTTGTTCTTTTTGAGTAGCTGGGTCATGGGCTTGGCAATGGTGGAGAAACCTTCAATGAATCTCCGGTAATATCCTGCCATTCCAAGGAAACTTATCACATCTCTCACATTTGCTGGTTCCAGCCATCCATTTATAGCCTTGACCTTCTCGGGATCCACAGCTATGCCTTCTTGGGTCATTACGTGGCCAAAAATCTTTTAGCCAAAATTCACACTTGCTGAATTTGGGGTACAACTGATGCTTACGTAGTTGACCTAATACAATCCTTAGGTGTTGTGCCTGCTCTTCGGGGTTCTTGGAGTAGACAAGTATGTCATCAATGAACACTACAACAAAACTATCCATGTACTTCATGAAGACCTTGTTCATTAGATGCACGAAATATGCCGAGGCATTTTTTAGTCCAAAAGGCCTCACAGTAAATTCATACAGTCCGTATCGTGATGTAAATGTTGTCTTCGGAATATCTCCAAGGCGTATCTTTAGCTGTTGATACGCCGACCGCAAGTCAATTTTCGAGAATACCTTTGCTTGTGCTAGTTGGTCGAATAAGTCATTTATTCGGGGAACAGTGTACTTGTTCTTGATGGTGACCATGTTGAGGGCTTGATAATCAACACATAGTCTTAGTGTTCCATCTCACGTTTTGGCAAATAATATAGGCAATCCACATGGCGAGGAACTGTGTCTGATGTACCCCTTGTCCAATAGTTCCTTTATTTGTTTCTTTAATTCGACCAATTCGGTAGGTGCCATGCGGTATGTTTTCTTGTATATTGGGGTTGTACCGGGTGCAAGCTCAATAATGAATTCTATCTCTCGATCTGGTGGCATACCTGGTAGCTCTTCGTGAAATATGCCCGAAAATTCACAGACCACCGAAACACCCTTTAGCTCAGAGATTTCCATTTCGTTCAGTTGGCTTGAGTTGGTTTGGTCCTTTCCAAAGCTGCAACTTTTACTCTCTTTCCCTGATGATGTGTGAGTGTGACAATCTGGTTGAAACAGTCAATAAATCCTTCGTTGCATTCAACCAATCCATTCCCCAAATGACATCAAGATTATTGCTCTCGATCACAATGAGATTTTCCCAAAATGTCAAACCTTTAATCTCAATGGTAACATTCTTCCAATAATTTTGTGTAACCTGCTGTACTCCCGGGGACTTGATGGTCATCGGATTTTCCAAGGGGATGATTGAAAAGTTGTGTTTCAAGGCAAACTTTTCTGAAATGAACGAATGGGAAGCTCGAGAATCAAACAAAACCATGGCAGGAATTTTGTTGATAGGGAAGTTACCAAGTACTATCTCCAGCGCGTTCATAGCATCTTCCTTGGCCACATGATTCACGTGACCCTTCGTGTGATTGTTGTTGGGATTGAAGTTGTTGCGCCTTGGCGCTGAGTTATTGCTGAAGTTTTTTGGCTTTAGCGCACTATTTCCAGCCTTCGGACACAGTCGTGCATAGTGTCCAGCTTCTCCGTAGGAGAAATAGTTAATACAGGGGCGAGGAGTAAGGTCATTATTCCTTGCATAAAAGTGGGTGTTGGTGTGGTTGGTTGAGGTTGGAGTACGGGGCGCTGAACTCTTGGTGACCTCAGTCTTGTGCCTGATGTTGTGAGTTTGTGCCGAGTTATTATGACGGCGCTTGCGAATGTCATCCAGGCTACGATGTTCAGCCTCGATCGTATTGGCGTTGTCCACAAGGATTTTGAAATCTAGGAAAGTGTGAACGACTAGTTGGAACTGCAATGCCGGAGCGAGTCCATCAAGGAACTTCTCCATTTTCTTCTCTTCTATCTTATAGTCCTCACTTGCATAGCGAGATAGTTGATTAAATTGGTCCGGGTATTCCATTATAGTGGAACTCCGTTGTTTGAGGTCCTCGAACTCCCATTTCTTGATCTTAGTGACGCTATTGGGAACGTGTGCCCCATGAAAGCTTTCTTTGAACTTAGCCCACGTGATGTTGTTTTGTTTGGATGCACGTGGAGGATATTTTCCCACCACGAGGCTGTGGCTCGAGTCAGATAGTGAGGTGCGTAGAGCACCTTCTCATGGTCGAAACATTGAGAAATAATAAGAGTTCTCTCGATATCACGTAGCCAATCATCGACTTCCATTGGCTTATCATTGTGTGAGAAAGTTGGTGGACGAGTCTTATGTAACTCAACCAATCTAGAGTGTTGTTTGTGTGGTCCACGTTGATTTCCCATATTCATTAGCTAGCTCATCATTTCTTGATGTTGTTGTTAGATCTGCTCATATAGGCGACAAACTTGCGAAAACACGGTGTCGCTTTGTTGTTAGCTTGACTGCCCTTGAGTGAAATCATTACCTGTCTCAGCAGACTCATTCTCTCCCTGCAGTCTTGGCATGGAGCGTGTCCAGGGACGGCTCATTTCTCAAAGCTAGGTTAATGTTGCAAAAACCAAATGATAAATCCGAGCTTAATAGGAAAATAAAGTTTTCTCAGCCAAGGTAAAACACCAAATATTTTTCATAAAACAATCGTCGTGTTCGGAGAAGGACCACGGTACATCTCTTACATCGCGCATAATTATACATATATCACTCACGCCATACTCTCGCATGCTTGGCATGTTATTTAAGCTAGTGCACTTCTCCTGATCCTACATGATGCAGCACGACTACCTCTCTCCAGTCTAAGAGCCCACAATCATACATATCATACAAGCGTGCTGACGTAATGCTGCACCATCTCTAGGTGGAGGTGGAAGGAACCTGGATCAGCTGGCCCATGGTAAGTCGTGGACGTGGTGGTGGGTATTCAACTGTCACATCCCTGATCCCTAATAGAATATAGCAAGTTTGTGCTCATGTATTCTTCATTGCATCCAAGAAAATGAAATGAAATCAAAAGCAAAGCAAAGAAAACAAAACCAAACCCTAGGAACTCTATATTCAAAAGCAATTCAAATTTGGTGGCAAATTAAAAATTCCAAAATGGCCATTAGAAAAGGTCATCATTTCTGTTAAATGTTGAAAACAAAATATCAAGGGTGAAATGTATTTTCAAAGTGCTTTTGGCATTTTAAATTAAAGTTAAAAGCTACTGAAATCAACTATATAAATGATTTCAAATAATCCAAAGTTTTAAAAATGCTGAAACTTTTGTTTATATTTGGAAATATTCCAAGTAGCACTTCAGCATGTTTCAAACTATTTTAGGAATAGTTTGGAGCCAAAAATAAAACAAAATCATATCAGAAATGTTTTAACAGAAACAAAAAAGAGAAAAAAAATGAATAAAGAGTTATTAGACGCTTACCTTGGCCGAGGCCCATCTCCTCCCCTTCTGTCGTCTTCCTCCTTCGCCGGTCGGAGCAGGAGCTGGCCGCCGCTTCTCCCGGCGCGCCCACGCACATGTGTGCGTTCCCGGCTCGCCCGGATGAGCTGGAGAGGGAGGATAAGCCTCCCCGAGCTTGTTCTCATGCTCTCCCGCTCCTCATTCGCCCCTTGTCCTCTCCTCTCTCGGCAGCCATTCCTGCGAGCTCGAGCTCGAGCTAGCCATCGCTCCGGTCGTCCTCCCTCGCCTCTGAGTGTCCTGTTCGCTCCGCCTCGACGAGCTGGTCGTCCCTGCCAAAGGAGAAGAGGCCCCGAGCCCTGTAACGCCCTAGTCACCGTCGTCTTCAACCTTCGGCCGCTGGCAAGCCACCGTCGATTCACCAGATCCAGTGCCTCCCCGAGCAGTCTGAGCATCCCCTCGTCACCGGAGTGAGCTTCGGAGTGTTTCCCCCATCTTCCCCTCTCTTTCCCGAGCTCTAGGCCTAGTTTCACCAGAGCCCGATGAGGACCGCCGTTGTAGCTCGTCGCGAGTGACCCTACGGTGACCGGTTGGTCCAGCCGTGGCCTGCAACAGCTTCCGCTCATCGTGTAGGTGCTTTAGCAGCCCAGCCCCGTGCGTTTTGCCCCCGTTTTTGATGACCTCGACGATGGCTGAGCTTCGGCCGCTGCCAAGCTCGTCGTCGGCGTCGATTCCGGCCACTCCAGCCCCTGGGGTTTGCTCCATCGTGTGCGCCATCGAGTGGTCGTTCTCCCAGTGCCCTCCGCCGTGCGTTTGGTCATCGGAGACGCGTTTCCGACGCCCTTCGCCGTCTCTGGTGCTGCCGGAGGCTCACCGCCGGCGAGATCGACCTCGTCGCCGGTGGGTTCAACCCCCTGAGCCTATGACACTTGGGGCCATCCCCTGAGTAGTTAAGTTTAAGTTAATGAAATTAAATAATTAATTAAATCCCTAACGAGTCACTAACATGTGGGTCCATCCCTGTTAATTAGCTATTTAAGTTTAAACTTAATCTAAAACTGGCCAGAGTCACTGACTAGTGGGTCCCACTGGTTATGTTTGACTTTCGACGGCCAGCTTACCTGTTGATGTCATGCTGATGCAATAAATATAATTCTTGTTTTAATATAATTCCAGAATAATTGCAAAACTTTGGAAATTCATAGAAATTTGAATATAACTCCAAATCAGACAAATAATATATGCAAATTGATCAGAAAAATTCAAGGAACACAATGGTGCTACTTTCATGCATGAAAAACTAAGTTATGAAACAGCATCAGGTCAAATCAATTAAATAATTAAAATGAATATGTCATTTCAAATAATATTTGAATTTGGATTTCAAACCAGATGCAAACTAAGGTTTCACCAACCACATTGAATCTTATCACCTTTCATTTCATGCCATGTTCATGCAAAATGATTGTTGCATATGATTGTTAATATTTGTATGTTGTCATTCGGTAGGTCCCGCCCCTTCGGATACGACTGATTATCCGACTGACGGATATCACCCCTTTGTTGAGCAACAAGGAAAGCAACCATTTTGATCATCCCGATAAATCCCATGTTCTCGCTCCTGCTCTCTTACTTATTGCATTAGGTCAAAATGCTTCCAATGCTTTTACCACGTTAGCTGAACCCATTCCTTTGGATGACATGTCCTTGTCACAGTAAATAGCTAAACCTTGCAAACTAGCATACCTGGTAGATGCTTGAGCCATGATGTGTCATATCCTGCTATGCATGCTATGCTTAGAGTTGTGTATGGTCTGTCATCTGGGTGATGAACAGGATCGTGAGAATGTGTTCAGTAAATAGAGGTTGTGTGTTGAACCTGATTTGGTAAAGGTACCGGTGAAAGGCTATGTAGGAGTACATGGCGGGTTGTTTCATTGGAACCGTCCATAGGAACTGAACTCTGTGTATGCAATCCAAGACTAGATACTACCACACGTTGGGATACTTAATTGACCCTCTTGACTTATTAATCGCCAAGTACTCGGTCCAGGAGTTGCAAGTAGTTTCTGGTGTTTATAGTCATGCTGGAGGCCGTGCATAGTGCTGACCTTAGAGGTGGGCTATGATGCGGTAGACAGTGCCATGGTGTACCAAGTGGCACCCGGACGGTGGGCTTGGGAACCCTGCGCACATCGTTTGGGGCCGTGGCGGAAACCTCGGCCGGCTTCCGTGCGAGTTACCCTCAGATAGGCAATAAACCTGGACTAGGTATTAGCATGGTTAACGGTCGTGGCCGACTCCCTCGCTGGGCTTGCGCTTGAAGGTTGCCGAGGTGCATGACGTGCACATAGAGATAAGTGGAGAGAGCGTGTGTGAAGAAGTACACCCCTGCAGGGTTATGATCTATTCAAATAGCCACGTCCGCGGATATGGACTACTTGGAAACATATGTTGTTCATAGCCAACTATAATGGGTACTAATAAAAATGTCAAGATAAGTGTGAGTGTCGTGGATGGCATTTCCGTAGGGAGACGGAATGATTCCATGATGGTGTATTGTTGTGGTGTTAGTGGACTCGTGTGCGAGAAAACAAAGTTGTCAAAACTATTTAAAAAATGTAGTTTGTCTAGCCTAGAGTCAAAACTGGCTTTCTGCATGAAACCCCACAACTCCTTGATGATACATTGCGTGAGTAGATAGATTATTCTAAAGTCTTGCTGAGTACTTTTGTACTCACATTTGCTTAATAATTTTTTGCAGAGGTTGTTATGGACCCTAATGGTGGGTTCTATCTAGACGTTGACGACGACGAGTAGCTGGTGTCCCAGCTACGATCTGGCCCTAGGTTGGGTGTGTAGATAGTCAGGCCATGTGCCTTTTACCTTTCCATCTGTCTATACTCAGACAGTTTTAATCTTCCGCTGGCTTGTAAGACTTGTTTGAATGACTTGTGATGATGGGTCGTGAGACCCTATCTGTGTAATATTATGTGTGAGGCTCTTCCGAGCCTTCTAAATAAAGTATGTATGTTTATGGTTATGTTGTGATGCCATCGATATATCTATGCATATCAGTATGCCATGCGTACGTGTGTTGTACTTGATATGCAGGGGGTTCGAACACCTAGTCGTATGCCTTAGTAGCACTCCTTATGGGGAAATGCCCCTTTGTGATTCCACCGAGCCATGGTAGTTCGCTACTACTCTGGACACATTGGTTGACCAGCATGTGTCCTTCTTAGCTGTTGTGTCTGTCCCTTTGGGGAAATGTCACGCGGTGTAATGGAGTCCTTGTATCTTGCTACGGCTCGTCTAAACTCGCTGATGACCGACACCTGCTTTCCTGGGTCATGTATGTGTGTCCCTGTACGGAACTGTCACTTAGGTTTAAGACTAGACATGTCGATCCGGGTTCTTTGACATTGGAATGCTAGCGACACAATTGCATACGCGAGTCAAAAGGTGCAAACGGTCCCGTCTAAGGTAAGGCTGCAGCCGTGGGGATAACCGTGCATCAGACCGCAAAGTGATGTGATGTGTTACAGGCTGGATTCCTATGGCTTAGAATCAAGGTCCCAACAGCGTTGGTATCGGAGCCTGACTGACTGTAGGATTACCGAGCCAAACTGGTCGAAGTTGAGTCTAGAATTGCTTTAGTTATATATAAGGGAATTGTTTGTGGAAGGGAACGTAAGATTCTTGCTTCTCTTCTCAGGTCATTCTATTCTGGTCATCCTCGTCTTTTCTGTGGGGGTTAAGAACTAGGTTACTTATCTTTCTCTCAGGATCGTGTATTGCTGACCGGTAGATTATAGAACAATGAGTCGAGAGTTACTTCAGGTTCTTTTATTCAAAGGGAAAGAAAGTAAGTTTTGATGACCATGAAATGGAACTTGATAGTTGAGTGGTTGTGCTATCCTATCTTTTGCGGGTTCTCTCAAAATTGTTTTTTAGCATTTACAGTCGTTATGCTGCCCAATTCTGTCTTCAAGAGCTCTAATGCCTTTGCATTACTCTCTATTTTCAGATGCATGGCCGTCCTTCTCGTCAGGTGGTCTGTCTGACTAGGTGCATTGATGTGTCGGGTCACACGGCCATGCTAGTCAGAATGATGTGACTAGCCGGTTACCGCTGGTACCCAGAGTATACAGTGGAGGAGCAGTACCGGGATTTTAATCAAAGTCAGTATCTGCGCACTGTTATGGTATTCCCAGATTACCCTAGAGCCGAGGAGCCAATCCATTGGTCTTATGGATTGGGGATTACTGTTGACATAGCAGTACAAGATGTTGCCTATTCAATGTTGACCATCATGAGAGCCAGACATGCACTGCTGTAGAATTCCGAGTTCTGCTATGTTCCCGCCTCTCAGCCAGGAGAAGAAGGATACCTCAGTGGGGTCTACTTTGATTCCTCTATGGAGGATCCGCTGATGCAGTCCACCACTGAGATGTTAGAGCATAGAGACAGGGACGCTCGTGCCCTTCGTATGGAGCTCTATGCTACACATGCCCGTCTGTGGACGGCATTGATACAGCTGGCACCTGTAGTCTAGACAGGGTATGGAGATATGGAGATGCTGAACCCTGTTAGGACCCATCTTCCGGCTCATGTTGACTGGCCTACTATAGGAGGAATCACCCCTCTTCGGGGACCTCTACTACCACCAGTCAGGGGACCAAGGCCACACCGGTGTCCTTACGGTTCCCAGGGGTCTGAGGCTCGAGTATTTCCTGATCCCTAGGTTGAGCTCCTAGGCCATGGAGGCAACCTTTATGAGATGTTTTATGCGGATGCCTGAACCCGTGAGTGGAAGAGCAGTATGGTAGTAGCTGTACTTCCACAGTCCTCTGTGTCTTGTTGAGTATGCTTATGTCGTGAGATGAGTTCCGGAGGCATAGATAAATAATGTATAGGCAGCCTGGAAAACCTCTAATCAGTAGTATCATCTTTTCAGTAGTTTGCTCTTTGGTTAAGGTTGTACTGAACTATGTAATGGTGTGTATGAACCATGGTGTATATATAGCAGTTGCTTGTTATCATGTTCTTCGGATGTTTATTTTAGCATTCCATGTGTTCAGTGCATTCTTAATCCATAGCTGGTATTGATGTTGATATTGGTCTAAGCTGTGATTTTGTTTGTCAGGATGGTGTTCACCAGGTTGAACCGTGCCCCTACACATGAGCAGGGAGAGGGTAGTCAAGCACCGCAGGAGGAATTGCCTCACCCGCCTTCCCTGGCGGAAGTTATGCTTGAGGCGGAAAGAAACAAAAGGGAGACCAACCGTCTGCTAGAGCTTATTGAGCAAAATACGGGTCGTCAGCCGAGGAATGATGCACTGTCCCTCAATGACTTCGTGAAGTTGAATCCTCTGAAGTTCCATCACTCCGTTGATCCCCTCGACGCTGATGACTGGTTGTGCAGTATAACACGCAAGATTCGATCTGCAAATGTTTCTGAGGCCGATAAGGTGACCTTTGTGGCGTACTTTCTGGAAGGACCCGCCAATCTGTGGTGGGAGAACTTTGAAGCTATGCGTCCTGCTGGACCAGCAGCCACATGGGCAGACTTTAGTGCAGCCTTCCGTCTGCACCATATTCCAGAGGGTCTGATGGACAGAAAGAGAGAGGAGTTTTGTGCCTTCACCCAGAGAAAATTGATCGTGGATGCTTATAGCCGCGAGTTTGGTAACCTCGCCCCTATGCAACTGAAGAGGTGTCAACTGATTCCAAGAAGCAAGCAAGATTCCGAAAGGGTCTGAGCCCTGAACTTCGTCGTGACCTGCGCCTTCACGAATGTACAAGTTTTCAAGCTCTTGTCAACAAGGCGATCAGTGCCGAGACTGGTCATACCGACTATGAAGCCACGAAGAAGCACTCCCGTGACTCTGGCTCGTCATCTGCTTCCGCGTTCTCAAAATGCAGGCTGTGGGTTCCAAATAGCTCTCTGCCGCCAAGATATACCCCGAGGCCATCCTATGTGGCGTCTGAGGCGAATCAGACCAACCCTCCAGCAAAAACCTATGGTGGTCCAGCTAGCAATGCTGCACCTCGTGCCAATTAGGTGATCTGTTACAAGTGTGGAGAACCAGGGCACTACCCACGAGAGTGTCCTTAGAATATGGGTGCCAAGCAACCTGGAAAGTCCGTTGGGAAAGGCAAGTCGGGCAAAGCTTACTATGTGAAGCCAACTCCTGCACGTGGCTGCGTGAACTATGTTTCAGCAGAAGAAGTTGCAGAAGATCCCGACGTTATATTGGGTACGCTCCTTATCAATCATCACCCAACGTCTGTTCTTTTTGACACTGGGTCATCTCATTCCTTCATTTCAGAGAGTTATGCACAGTTGCATAACATGTTCTTTTGTGATATGCCAATCCCATTGGTTGTCCAAACGCCTGGTAGTACGTGGCAAACCTCCAGGATAACCTATGCCAATGAGATTCTAGTAGACACGCTAGTTTTTCTAGCATCTTTGATAGCCCTGAAATCTTCGGATATCAATATCATCTTGGGTATGGACTGGATGTCAGCTTATTATGCCAAGATTGATACTCATTCTAGAAATGTTCAGCTTACCCATCCCTCGGGTGAGATAGTCAATGTCTCTACTCGAGTTGCCAAATGCCAACTCTATTCCCTCAATGCAAATCCTCTTCCAGAACTTGAAGACATTCCGGTAGTCCAATACTTTTCGGATGTTTTTCCAGAAGAACTGCCAGGAATTCCACCTGACAGGGAGGTAGAGTTTGTGATAGACCTTGTTCTGGGAACTATTCCAATAGTCAGAAGACCTTATAAGATGGCACCCCTGGAGCTAGCCGAACTTAAGAAGCAACTAGATGAGGCCTTGAATAAAGGTTTCATTCATCCTAGCTCTTCTCCTTGGGCTTGTCCCGTCCTCTTCGTCAAGAAGAAAAGACGGAACGGATCGGATGGTTGTAGATTATCGACCAGTTAACCTGGTCACCATAAAGAACAAGTATCCGCTCGCCAGGATCAACGATCTGTATGATCAGCTTGCTGGATCCTTAGTCTTCTCCAAAATGGATTTGAGGTTGGGTTACCATAAAATCAAGATCAAGAATGGGGACATTCCAAAATCGACTTTTGTCACTCGTTATGGCCAATACGAGTACACCGTTATGTCCTTCGGTTTAACCAATGCCCCAGCCACCTTCTCTCGCTTGATGAATTCAATCTTCATGGAGTATTTGGATAAATTCGTCGTGGTATACCTCGATGATATTCTCATATACTCGAAGAACGAACAAGAACATGCCGAGCATCTAAGGATGGTATTGATCAAATTTCGAGAGCATCGTCTTTATGCCAAGTTTTCAAAATGTGAATTTTGGTTACCAGAAGTGACCTATCTAGGCCGTGTAATCTCCGGTAAGGGTATTGCTGTCAATCCTGAGAGAGTTCAAGCCGTCCTTGATTGGACTCAACCTGAATTGGTTAAGCAAGTTAGGAGTTTTCTTGGTCTAGCGAGCTATTGTCGCCACTTTGTCGAGAATTTCTCCAAGGTTGCAAAGCCTCTAACTGAACTCCTCAAGAAGGATAAAAAGTTCGAGTGGACACCACAGTGTGAGCATAGTTTTCAGGAACAGAAAAGACGCCTGACCTCCACACCTGTGTTGCTACCACCAGATTTTTCTAAGGACTTTGTTATCTATTGCGACGCCTCGCGACAAGGATTAGGTTGCATTCTCATGCACGATCGTCATGTGATTGCATAGCATCTCGACAGTTGCGTCCACATGAGGATAATTATCCCACACAACATCTTGAGCTTGCAGTTATAGTCCATGCACTTAAAACCTGGCAACATTACCTTCTTGGTAATCGTTGCGAAATATTCACTGGTCACCAAAGTCTGAAATATATCTTCACCGAGCCGGATTTAAATCTCAGGCAAAGACGGTGGGTTGAGTTGATCACATATTATGACTTAGGGATAACTTACATCCTGGGGAAGGCCAATGTTATGGCGGATGCACTAAGTCGTAAGTCTTATTGTAACAATCTGATGTTACAACGAGGTCAACCACATCTCTATGAGGAATTTCGAAAGTTAAATCTTCACATAGTTCCTCAAGGATTCCTTTCTAACCTGGTGGCGAAACCTACTCTTGGGGATCAAATCATAGCCGTGCAGACATATGATAAGGGTATATCCCGGATCAAGGAGAATATTGCTAGCGGAAACGCTAGGGATTTCTCTATCAATGAGAAAGGTGTCGTGTTCTTTCAGAACCGTCTAGTGGTTCCTAAGAGCAAACGTCTGCGGCAGTTGATCCTCAAGGAGGCTCATGATTCTCCTCTCACTATTCATCCTGGTAGTACAAAGATGTATCAGGACCTACGCCACAGGTTTTGGTCGACTAGGATGAAGATAGAAATTACTGAGTTCGTTGCTAACTGCGACGTTTGTCGTCGAGTTAAGGAATAACATCAAAGGTCTGCTGGTACCCTTCAATCTTTAGCTATTCCTGAATGGAAATGAGATAAAGTCAGTATGGATTTCATCACTGGATTTCCCAAGACCAAGAAAGGAAATAATGCTATCTTTGTGGTCATCGACCGTCTTTCCAAAGTAGCTCATTTTCTTCCAGTTCGTGAGAGTATAACAGCTAGCCAGCTAGCAGAGTTATATATCTGTCGCATAGTGTCTCTTCATGGTGTTGCTGTGGAGATTAACTCAGACCGTGGAAGTATTTTTACTTCTTGCTTCTCGGAAAGTTTTCAGAATGCCATGGGGACTCACTTATCTTTTAGCACTGCTTTCCATCCTCAATCAAGTGGTCAAGTAGAAAGATTGAATCAAATCCTAGAAGATATGCTCCGAGCTTGTGTTATATCGTTCGGTATGAATTGGGAGAAGTGCCTTCCATTCGCCGAATTTGCTTATAACAATAGTTACCAATCAAGCTTGGGCAAAGCTCCTTTTGAAGTTCTCTATGGACGAAGATGTCGAACACCTCTTAATTGGTCATAAACCGGAGAGAGGCAACTCTTTGGTCTGGATATGATCCAGGAAGCAGAAGAGCAAGTTCGCATTTTTCGTGAAAAGTAGAAAACAACCCAGTCTCGTCAAAAGAGCCAATATGATCGTCATCATAAGGCTGTGACCTTTGAAGTTGACGAGAAGGCTTACCTTCGGGTTACACCTCTGAAGGGTACCCATCGTTTCGGTATCAATGGCAAGTTGGCTCCTCATTATATCGGTCCTTTTCGCATTCTTGCCAAACGAGGAGAAGTTGCCTACCAATTGGAACTTCCTCCGCATCTTTCCAAGGTTCATGATGTATTCCACGTCTCTCAACTCAGGCGTTGCTTTTCGGATCCTATCCGCGATCTGGACCCCGAAACGCTTGATCTCCAAGATAACCTTTCATACTGAGAATACCCTGTTCGTATTCTTGATCAAGCTGAGCGTACCACTCGACGTCGAAACCTAAAGCCTCTTGAAGTTTAATGGTCAAATCATTCTGAAAAGGAGGCAACATGGGAAAGAGAGGATCGTTTACGACTTGAGTATCCCGCGCTATTCCCTACGACTTCCAAATCTCGGGACGAGATTCTTTGAGTGGGGGTGAGTTGTCACATCCCTGATCCCTAATAGAGTATAGCAAGTTTGTGCTCATGCCTTCTTCATTGCATCCAAGAAAATGAAATGAAATCAAAAGCAAAGCAAAGAAAACAAAAGCAAACCCTAGCGACTCTATATTCAAAAGCAATTCAAATTTGGTGGCAAAATAAAAATTCCAAAATGGCCATTAGAAAAGTTCATCATTTCTGATAAATGTTGCAAACGAAATATCGGGGGTGAAATGTATTTTCAAAGTGCTTTTGGCATTTTAAATTAAAGTTAAAAGCTACTGAAATCAACTATATAAATGATTTCAAATAATCCAAAGTTTTCAAATTTTGTTTATATTTGGATATATTCCAAATTACACTTCAGCATGTTTCAAACTATTTTAGGAATAGTTTGGAGCAAAAAATAAAACAAAATCATATCAGAAATGTTTTAACAGAAACAGAAAAGTGAAAAAAATGAAAAAAGAGTTATCACACGCTTATCTTGGCCCAGGCCCATCTCCTCCCCTTGTGTCGTCTTCCTCCTTCGCCAGTCGGAGCAGGAGCTAGCCGCCGCTTCTCCCGACACGCCCACGCACCTATGTGTGTGCCTGGCTCACCCGGATGATCTAGAGAGGAAGGATAAGCCTCCGAGCTCGTTCCCATCCTCTCCCCCTCCTCATTCGCCCCCTGTCCTCTCCTCTCTCGGCCGCCATTGCTGCGAGCTCGAGCTCTAGCTAGCCATCGCTCGGGTCGTCCTCCCTCGCCTCTGAGTGTGCCGTTCGCTCCGCCTCGACGAGCTGGTCGTCCCTGCCAAAGGAGAAGAGCCCCCGAGCCCTGTAACGCCCTCGTCACCGTCGTCTTCAACCTTCGGCCGCCGGCAAGCCACCGTTGATTTGCCGGATCCAGTGCCTCCCCGAGCAGTCTGAGCATCCCCTCGTCACCGCAGTGAGCTCCGGAGTGTTTCCCCCCATATTCCCCTCTCTTTCCCGAGCTCTAGGGCTAGTTTCACTGGAGCCCGACGAGGACCGCCGTTGTAGCTCGTCGCCGGTGACCCTACGGTGCTCGGTTGGTCCAGCCGAGGCCTGCAACAACTTCAGCTCATCGTGTAGGTGCTTTAGCAGCCCAGCCCCGTGCGTTTTGCCCCCGTTTTTGATGACCTCGACGATGGCCGAGCTTCGGCCATCGCCAAGCTCGTCGCCGCCGTCGATTCCGGCCACCCCAACACCTGGGGTTTGCCCCATCGTGTGCGCCATCGAGTGGCCGTTCTCCCAGTGCCCTCCGTCGTGCGTTTGGTCATCGGAGATGCGTTTCCGACGCCCTCCGCCGTCTTTGGTGCTGCCGGAGGCTCACCGCCGGCGAGATCGACCTCCTCGCCGGTGGGTTCAACCCCCTGAGCCTATGACAGGTGGGGCCAGCGCCTGAGTAGTTAAGTTTAAGTTAATGAAATTAAATAATTAATAAAATCCCTAACCAGTCACTCACATGTGGGTCCAGCCCTGTTAATTAGCTATTTAAGTTTAAACTTAATCTAAAACTGGCCAGAGTCATTGACGAGTGGGTCCCACTGGTGAGGTTTGACTTTCGACGGCGAGCTGACCTACTGATGTCATGCTGATGCAATAAACATAATTCTGGTTTTAATATAATTCCAGAATAATTGCTAAACTTTGGAAATTCATAGAAATTTGAATATAACTCCAAATCAGACAAATAATATATGCAAATTGATCACAAAAATTCAGGGAACACAATGGTGCTACTTTCATGCATGAAAAACAAAGTTATGAAACAGCATCACGTCACCTAGCATACCTGGTAAATGCTTGAGCCATGATGTGTCATATCCTGCTATGCATACTATGCTTAGAGTTGTGTATGGTCTGTCATCTGGGTCATGAACAGGATCGTGAGAATGTGTTCAGTAAATATAGGTTGTGTGTTGAACCTGATTTGGTAAAGGTATCGGTGAAAGGCTATGTAGGAGTACATGGCGGGTTGTTTCATTGGAACCGTCCATAGGAACTGAGTTTCGTGTATTTAATCCAAGACTAGATACTACCACACGTTGGGATAATTAATTGACCCTCTCGACTTATTAATCTCCTAGTACTCGGTCGAGGAGTTGCAAGTAGTTTCTGGTGTTTATAGTCATGCTGGAGGCCGTGCATAGTGCTGACCTTAGAGGTGGGCTATGATGCGGTAGGCAGTGGCACGGTGTACCAAGTGGCACCCGGACGGTGGGCTTGGGAACCCTGCGCACATCATTTCGGGCCGTGGCGGGAACCTCGGCTAGACTTCCGTGCAGGTTACCCTCAGATAGGCGATAAACCTGGACTAGGTATTAGCGTGGTTAACGGTCGTGGCCGACTCCCTCGCTGGGCTTGCGCTTGAAGGTTGCCGAGGTGCATGACATGCACATAGCGATAAGTGGAGAGAGCGTGTGTGAAGAAGTACACCCCTGCAGGGTTATGATCTATTCAAATAGCCACGTCCGCGGATATGGACTACTTGGAAACATATGTTGTTCATAGCTAACTATAATGGGTACTAATAAAAATGTCAAGATAAGTGTGAGTGTCGTGGATGGCATTTCCGTAGGGAGACGGAATGATTCCATGATGGTGTATTGTTGTCGTGTTAGTGGACTCGTGTGCGAGAAAACAAAGTTGTCAAAACTATTTAGAAAAGTGTAGTTTGTCTAGCCAAGAGTCAAAGCTAGCTTTCTGCATGAAAGCCCACAACTCCTTGATGATACATTGCATGACTAGATAGATTATTCTAAAGTCTTGCTGAGTAATTTTGTACTCACGTTTGCTTAATAATTTGTTGCAGAGGTTTTTATGGACACTAATGGTGGGTTCTATCTAAACGTTGATGACGACGAGTAGCTGGTGTCCCAGCTACGATCTGGCCCTAGGTTGGGTTTGTAGATAGTCACGCCTTGTGCCTTTTACCTTTCCATCTGTCTGTACTCAGACAACTTTAATATTCCGCTGCTTTTATGACTTGTTTGAATGACTTTTGATGATGGGTCGTGAGACCCTATCTATGTAATATTATGTGCGAGGCTCTTCCGAGCCTTCTAAATAAAGTTTGTATGTTTATGGTTATGTTGTGATGCCATCGATGTATCTATGCATATCAGTATGCCATGCATATGTGTGTTGTACTTGATATGCAAGGGGTTCGAACACCTAGTCGTATGACTTAGTAGCACTCCTTATGGGGAAATGCCCCTTTGTGATTCCACCGAGCCATGGTAGTTCGCTACTGCCCCTTTGTGATTACACCGGGATGTGTCCTTCTTAGCTACTGTGTGTGTCCCTTTGGGGAAATGTCACGCGGTGTAATGGAGTCCTTGTAGCTTGTTACGACTCGTCTACACTCGCTCATGACCGACACCTGCTTTGTTGGGTCATGTATGCCTGTCCCTGTACGGAACTCCCACTTGGGTTTATGACTAGACATGTCGATCCGGGTTCTTTGACATCAGAATGCTAGCGACACAATTGCATACGCGAGTCAAAAGGCGCAAATGGTCCCGGCTAAGGTAAGGTTGCGGCCGTGGGGATAACCGTGTGTGAGACTGCAAAGAGATGTGATGTGTTACAGGCTAGATTCCTATGGCTTAGAATTGGGGTCCCGACATCAACTTCCTCATGCACGGGCTCTAGACGGACGGCACGAGGCGGCGAATGATATGTCCCAAATGCATCACTATTTTGTATCATATTTGTCTCTATTCATTGATATATCTCACATTATGATGATGTACTTATAGTGTTTTGGCTTATTTTACAGAGTTTACAACTTTCCGGTGCCGAAGCAGCAAACACAAGATTCAGCTGAGAAAACAGCACGAAGAGTTGCAATATCAGAACATCTCCAACTGCGCCAAAATTTTGAGGGAAGAAGTTTCCAAACAGATCACGAAGACTGGCCAAAGGAGGGACGAAGGGGGGCCACGGGTCACCCACGCGACCTGCTGGCCCGGGCCCCCCTAGGTCGCGCCCATAGGCCGCCTGGGTGGTGGGTCCCACCTCCGGCACTCTCGTTTGGCCTATATCATCCTCTTGACCTAAAAGTTACGGGGACAGAAGATTTTTCGCAGTTCCACCATTGCTTCGCGGCAGAAACCTACAGAGAGGAAAAGACCTTTTCGGCGGACAGATTCCGCCAGGAAGAGCTCCTCGAAGGGGAGATCGTCCTCATCGTCATCACCATCATCACGGGCATCATCGTGATCATCATGACCATCATCACCATCACCAGCACCATCTCCACCTTCATCCCATCTACTTCACCATTGAAATCGGAGTTGTACCATGCACTATTCATCCCCTCTACTCTACCGCTGTTGATTACTCTTTTGTGGTGAATGCTATTGAGTTTTGTTGGAGAATTATTGTTATGACCAGATTGTTAATCATATTTTCATCACCTCTGATCATGATCTCTTTTATGTCTTCTAAGTAGTTTCGTTAGTTCTTGAGGACATGGGAAATGACTAGATGCTAGTAGTCATATGATGTTGAAGTAATATGTGTTGATTGATATTTAAGTTATGGTGTTATTCTTCTAGTGTTGTTATGTGAACGTCGACTACATAACACTTCGCCTTTTTAAGGACCTAGGGGAATGCATCGTGTATAAATAATGCTTATGGTGGGTTGCCGGAGTGACAAAAACCTGAACCCCAGTTTGCATACTTTTGCATGAGGGAGTATTGGATCCTAAAGCTTATTGCTATGGTTAGGCTTTGCCTTAATTTCTCTCTTGTATTTGCGGATGCTTGGAAGAGAGATTAATTATAAGAGTTTACTTGTCTTTGCCTAGACGGTGCACTAGTTAAGATCCACCCACATAACACTTATCAATACAAAACATAGTACTAGATGGAATATGGCTAAAGCACTTGACTATCTCTCCCGTGTGTCCTCAGGAACACCTTAGTCTTTATAAGTTTTGTCCCTCGGCATATCCTTTGTGTTCAAAAGGATTGGGCCACTTGCTACACCTCGGCACCATTTACTTTCCTTGCATTTATTTCCTTGCTGCTTTTAATAGAAAACCCACAAAAAGTTACCTTTCAGTACTTGCAGTTATTCCTTGCTCAAGATCACTTGTCAATACTTTCTGCTCCTCGTTGGGTTCGACACTCTTTCTTATCGAAAAGGCTATGATCGATCCCCTACACTTGTGGGTCATCAAGAACATTTTCTGGCGCTGTTGCCACGGAGTGTAGCGCTATTGGTAAGGAAGCTTTACGATGTACGTGTTATTTTTGTTTTACTGTTTTACACTTTTTCCCTATGGACAACTCTGCTCTTGGTTTGTTGCTTGTGGGGAACCGCCCCAACGTTATTGTGGTGGAGAATCCTCCCCCACCTACCGAAATTGTGCCCTTTAAAATACCAACAGGTATTATTGATTGTGTTTTGGCTAATCGATATGCAGGAGATAGACATCCACGTGAACACTTGCTATATATTTCACATCTATGCTCCATATTTAAGCTTACAGTTATATCAATGGATTTTGTTATGAGAAAGCTATTCTTTATCATTAAAAGATAAGGCTTTGGATTGGTATAGGCTTCTTGATGACTCTCATTTACTAAATTGGCAAGATCTTATGCCTCTCTTTTATGCAAACTTTTATCCTCTTCATGAAATACATCGAGACAAGAATTATATTTATAACTTTTGATCTCGTGACGAAGAAAGCATCGCTCAAGCTTGGGGGAGATTGAAGTCCTTAATGCTCAAATGTCCCAATCATGAGCTCTCCAAATAAAGTATTCTTCCAAATTTTTATGCAAGGCTTTCTCATCAAGATAAAGAGATGCTTGATGCTTCCTCTAGTGGGGCATTCTCCAATACTAAAGACTGGGAGATTGATAAAGGTATTCAACCAGTTATAAATTATGAACGTGATTACACTGGAGCTATGTGAAAACTGATTACTTCAATACCTTTTGTGCTAAGATTAGTCTTGATTCCCAGCTTCTAATTGATTTTTGCAAAGACTTTGCCTCTTATATTGACTCTTCTAAGAAGAAGGAGGATCAACACCATAAACCTTTTAAGTAATTACATGCTGATATTAATGTTGTTGACCCTATCTTGCCCGTAGTTGAATATGAAAAGCCCCCTTTTCCAGCAAGTATGAGGGAGCATTCTTTTGTCACACGCATCCTGAATAAAAGTGAAAGAACGACTGATGAGCATGAGGACCTGATTAAAGTCGATCCTCAAGTTGCATTAGTCATGGATCTTGTTACTAGTAATATTGTGGATTCCAATATAAATTTTTGTCTTGTCTCCACTAACCTTGTTACAACCAAGAATAAAGCCCCATTTTCAGGTACTCCAGTTATATCTGTTAAAATAGGAGATCATAATTATTATGGGCTATGTGATTTGGGATCCAGTGCTAGTGCTATTACTTTTTCACTTTATCAAGAGATCATGAATGAGATTCTACCATGTGAAATTGAAGAAGTCGATGTTACTATTCATGTTGCAAATAAAGAAACTATCTCTCCTATTGGAATTGTGCGAGATGTTGAAGTTCTATGTGGAAATGTAAAATATCCTAGCAACTTTCTAGTACTTGGTTCAGTGCAAGATAGTTTTTGCCCTATTATCTTTGGCAGGCCTTTTCTCAAAACTTGTGGAGCTATTATAGATTGCAGGAAGGGAAAAGTATTTGTTGAATTTAATGGCGAGCCATATGAATTTAACTTTTCTAAATTCTCAAAGCAAACTCGTGGTACTGATCTACCTAGTAATGATTATATTATTGAAGAGATTGCTTCTATTGCTATTCCTCCTAACGATCCTTTGCAGCAATTTATGGAGGACCACGAGAATGATATGCATATACAGGAATGGAAGGAGCTAGATGACATATTCTTGAGACAACCTGCTATCCTGAAGCACAACGTTCCGGTTGAACCTTTGGGAATTTTATCGAAACCAAAAGAAGAGCCGGTGTTTGATCTCAAACCTCTTCCCAGTATGCTCAAGTATGCTTATTTGGATGAAAAGAAAGTATATCCTGTTATTATCAATTCTAACCTTTCAGGATATGAAGAAGAGCGATTATTGGGAGTCCTTCGTAAACACCGAGGCGCTATTGGCTATACCCTTGATGATCTTAAGGGTATTAGTCCATCTATTTGTCAGCATACTATCAATCTTAGGCCTGAAGGTAAACCGGTTGTTGATCATCAACGACGGATAAACCCGAAGATAAAGGATGTCCTGAGGGCCGAAATCCTCAAGCTTCTAGCCGCAGGTATTATCTACCCTATAGCTGATAGTAAGTGGGTAAGTCCAGTACATTGTGTTCCCAAGAAAGGAGGTACGAGTGTGGTTCATAATGATAAGAATGAACTAATACCTCAAAGAATTATTATTGGGTATAGAATGTGTATTGATTGGAGGAAGCTGAACAAAGCAACCAAGAAGGAACACTATCCGCTGTCGTTAATCGACCAAATGCTTGAAAGGTTATCAAAAAACACTCACTTTTGCTATCTTGATGGGTACTCCGGCTTCTCTCAAATTCATGTTAACACTGTCGATCAAGAGAAGATCACTTTTACTTGTCCCTTTTGTACTTATGCTTATAGACGTATGCCTTTTGGTTTATGCAATGATCCTGCTACTTTTCAAAGGTGTATGTCCGCTATCTTTCATGGCTTTTGTGAGGAAATTGTGGAGGTCTTCTTGGATGATTTCTCCGTCTATGGAACCTCTTTTGACCATTGTCTCCACAACCTTAATAAAGTTTTACAGAGGTGTGAGGAGACGAACTTGGTACTCAACTCGGAGAAGTGCCACTTCATGGTTAGTGAGGGAATTGTTCTTGGCCACAAGATTTCTGAAAAAGGAATCGAGGTCGACAGGGCAAATCTTGAAGCAATCGAGAGAATGCCTTATCCAAAGGACATCAGAGGTATTTGTAGTTTCCTCAGTCATGCTGGTTTCTATAGAAGATTTATTAAAGACTTTTATAAAACTTCGAAACCCTTCACTAATCTTCTCCAGAAGGATATTCCTTTTGTGTTTGATGAAGATTGTAAGGAAGCCTTTGAAGTTCTTAAGAAAGCCTTGATAACCACCCCTATAGTCCAACCACCTGATTGGAATTTGCCTTTTGAAATCATGTGTGATTCTAGTGATTTTGCTGTTGGTGATGTGTTAGTACAAAGGGTTGATAAGAAATTGATTGTTATCCATTATGCTAGCAAAACCCTTGATAGTGATCAAAAGAATTAAGCTACTACTGAGAAAGAATTTTTAGCGGCAGTGTTTGCTTGTGATAAGTTTAGGCCTTACATTGTTGATTCTAAAGTCATCATTCATACTAATCATGCTGCTATTAAGTATCTTATGGAAAAAAGGATGCCAAACCAAGGCTTATCATATGGTTCCTTCTTCTTCAAGAATTTTGTTTGCGGATTGTTGATAGGAAAGGAGCAGACAACCTTTCCAGGATGGAGGACATACCACATGATCATATTCCGGTCAATGATAGTTTTCTCGATGAGCAGTTAGCTGTTTTGCAGGTGAAATATAATTAAGATCCATGGTATACGGATTATGCGAACTTTATTGTTGCAAAGTTTTTGCCTCTAGGTTTAACATTCCAGCAGCGGAAGAAGTTCTTCCACGACTTGAGGTATTACTTTTGGGATGACCCACATCTTTTTAGAGAAGGTGCGGATGGAATTGTGAGGAGATGCATACCGGAGCATGAGCAGAAGGATATCTTGAGACAATGTCATAGCAGTACTTGTGGAGGATATCATGCCGATGAGAGGACCGCTCACAAGGTTCTCCAATCAGGTTTTTATTGGCCTACTCTTTTTAAAGATGCCAGAAATTATGTTTTATCTTGTGACAAGTGTCAGAGAGTTGGTAATATTAGTAGGAGGAATGAGATGCCTATGAATTATTCTCTAGTCATTGAGCCTTTTGATTGCTGGTGTTTTGATTTTATGGGTCCTTTTCCTCCTTCACACAAGTACACTCACATCTTAATAGTTGTTGATTATGTGACCAAGTGGTTGAAGCAATCCCCACTGAAAGTGCTGATCACAAGACATCTTTGAAAATGCTCATGGATGTAATCTTCCCTAGGTTTGGTGTACCTAGGTACCTCATGACCGACGGGGGATCACATTTTACACACGGTGCTTTTAGAAAAGCTCTAGCCAAATATGATGTTAATCATAGAATTGCTTCACCTTACCACCCTCAAACAAGTGGGCAAGTTGAGCTCACAGATAGAGAGATCAAGATGATCTTGCAAAAGACAGTGAACAGTTCTAGAAAGGACTAGTCTGATAAGCTAGGAGATGCCTTGTGCGGGTATAGAACTGCTTACAAATATCCCATGGGGATGTCTCCATATAAGATGGTTTATGGGAAGGCATGCCATCTACCTCTAGAGTTAGAGCACATAGCTTTCTGGGCTGTTAGAGAGCTTAATGTTGATCCAAAGCTTGCTGGTGAAAAGCGTCTTATGAACTTGACTTCTCTAGATGAGTGGAGAAGTGAAGCTTACGAGAGCCCAAAAAAGTTCAAAGAAAAGCTAAAGAAGTGGCATGACAAGAGAATTTTGAAACGTGAATTTAATGTTGGTGATAAAGTTTTGTTGTATAGATCTCATTTCAGGTTTTCTCCAGGTAATTTACTTTCCAAGTGGGAAGGACTGTACCATATCGAAGAAGTATACCGCTCCGGTGCAATCAAGATTAATAATTTTAAAGGCACAAAACCACATGTTGTGAATGGGCAAAGACTCAAGCATTACATGGCTGAAGAGCCCATCAATG
This sequence comes from Hordeum vulgare subsp. vulgare, assembly GCF_904849725.1. NCBI lineage: Eukaryota > Viridiplantae > Streptophyta > Magnoliopsida > Poales > Poaceae > Hordeum > Hordeum vulgare. The sequence goes on along the minus strand of NC_058519.1, from coordinate 259,927,064 downwards.
TAGAAGTGGATGTGATAAAGGTAGCCACTCACGAAGAACGTATTGCAACACTATATGGGACACCTGCAGAAACATAATAAGAATAGGTATGAAATACGGTAAGGAAACTTCGCGAACATCAATAAAAGTTCCGTATGATGTGTTTTTGCAAAATTAGGAAAATTCCGAGCCGAATCAGAGCCAGAGAGGAGCTCCAGGTGCTCCAGGCGACCTGGTGGTGCGGGCTAGCCCCTAGCCACGCCAGGAGGCCTCCTGGACCACCCGGAGTCCGGCTCCGACTCTACTTTGTCTTGTTACCTTCCTTTTGGTGCAGAAAATTTTGCTATATATTTTCCTGGATCATCCCAACTTTGTATCTTGCGATTCCATGTGTTTTCTCTTTTGATCTTTTTCTGCGAGGCTAAGAAGCTATTGGTCGATATGTCTTCTTGCGACTCAAGCGGGGAAGACTACACGGGTCATTGTCTTCGCCGTGTCCAGCAAGATATCAACCAAGGGAAGGTCACCGGATGGGCTACTAATGAAGAGATAGCCGCAAGACAAGCGGAGATGGAGCACTTAGTGAGAGAGGAAGTCAAGATGGTCACCACCCAGCAAGAAGGAGATCCTTCATCACGAGGATCCAGCTCCAACAACCCCATCCTCGTCGGTTTTATTAACCCTCAACATGATCTTTCTCTGAACCTTTTGGAAACTGTCCCTTCACCGGGAGCTCCACCTGTGTCATCTACTATATCCGAATCTTACAAAATCACTAACCAATTCTGTGAAGACTTCTGTGTGCTTACAGTACACGTGGCCATATTGGAAGCTCAAAACAAAACCCTTCGGCGCATAATAGCGGACTTGAAGAACAACACGTAGGAGGAAAAGTGAAATCTTCATGGGTAATGGCATTCCCTTAGCTTGTTCCAAGCTTGGGGGAGTGCCCGGTATCTTTATTTTTATTCTTTACCTTTTATGGTCAAGTTTAGGGTCATATCATGTCTAGGGAAGTTATCTTATGAAATAGGTGTTTGCATTGAGGTCTATCACTCCTTTGTGGAGAGTCTTGTATCCGTGAGCGTGTAGTGTCTATGATGGAATATTAATGAGAAGTCTATTGGTTTCTTTGCTGCACTTGGTATTCTCTTCATGCAATCGATCTTATATGCTGATTCTTATGGGAGTATTGATCTTACATATCAGGTATAGCTTTGAAAACTTTATTTAATCTTGGCAAACATAGCATTGGTCATAACAACAAGCATGAGTTTTTCTAGTAGCGACATAGCCAAAACCTTTATGTTCTTATGCTTGAAGTGTTATGCTGACAAGGAAGACAACTTGATGTTTTATGCCAATTATTTATGTTAAACTTTATATTGTATTGCATCCAAGTCAACATTATTTCTCTGCTCTCAAAAGCCTTTGCTAGCCAACCCTTGCACTAAGCGGGAATACTGCTTGTGCATCCATACCCTGAAACCTCAACCTTCCCAAGAGTCCACCATACCTTCGCTATACGTGGTATTTCATCGCCATTCCTAAAGTATGTTACTCATGTGCTATCTTTAAACCTTAAAATATAACTCCCTCATTTGTGCCTCTCCTTTAGCTCATGAGGAAGTAGTACATAGTTCATGATCTTCTCGTACTGAACAAGTTTTATGTTGGGTTTGCATGTCTAATATGCAAACCCCTAATGCAAGAAGGAACTGGCGTGAGCGCACCTAGCTCGTAAAAGATAATAACAACAAACAAAACCTCCTTCACGCTTTGTTGATGAGAAATCAGAAAACTTTGGTAGTGATAAACGAAGGATACTAAGGGGATGTGATCGTCCCCACTTTGGAGCCGTTCCTCAAAACCTATCGAGCATGAGAAGTATTGGGCTATCTATTAGCATTTGTTGACAAATTATGCACCTCTCAAAAGCTTTTTTTACAATCTTGTTGATTTCAAAATCTCTAAAAGCTCTAGCACATGAGTTTTCCCTACTTCCCTCTGCGAAGGGCCAATCTTTTACTTTTATGTTGAGTCAGTAAGACCTACTTCTTTCTATCCTAAAAAGAGCAGACACCTTATGTTAACAAAGATGCATGCATTTATATTGTTTCATTGAGAATTGCCGTATCACACCTTTGTTGATATTATCATTAAGATAAGTAAGTTGTTTGTTCAAGCCTGGCTAAAGCAAACATCTTCCTTTGTGTTAGCGTTTTCACTTCTTGACTAATAACACGTTCTTTCAAAAAGCTTCAATTGATCTCATCAAAATATAAGAGGAAGACCAAGGAGATGTTTGCCATGGTTTGATGAGTTTTCTTAGCTCTACTTTTGATTGTAATTGATATTACTCTTTCATATGAGCCTTATGAGTTGAGATTGTTGTTGGGGATGGTTGAGTCTAGTAGAGAAATTATGATGCTTCTTGTCCGTATTCTTATTTATTGACACTTCACTCTCTAAACTTGTGGACAGGTTTACCGAGCTCAGTATTCACTTGGGGACAAACGAGGTCTAAGCTTGGGGGATTTGATACGTCAAAAATGGATCACTATTTTGTATCATAATTTGCCTCTATTCATTGATATATTTCACATTATGATGATGTACTTCTAGTGTTTTGGCCTATTTTACACAGTTTATAACTTTACGGTGCCGAAACAGCAGACGCAGGATTCAACTGAGAAAATAGCACGAAGAGTTGCAATATCAGAATATCTCCAACTACGCTAAAATTTTGAGGGAAAAATTTTCTAAACAGATCATGAAGACTGGCCAAAGGAGGGCCACAGGTCACCCAGGCGACTTGGTGGCGCGACCCCCCTAGGCCGCGCCCAGAGGCCTCCTGGGTGGTGGGTCCCGCCTCCGGCGCTATCCTTTGGCCTATATCATCCTCTTGACCTAAAAGTTACGGGGACAGAAGAGTTTTCGCAGTTCAGCCGCCGGTCCGCGGTGGAAACCTACAAAGAAGAAATGACCTTTCTGGCGGGCAGATTCTGCTGGGGAGAACTCCTCTCGGAAGGGGAGATCGTCCTCATCGTCATCACCATCATCACGGGCATCATCGAGATCACCATCATGACCATCACCAGCACCATATTCACCTTCACCCCATCTACTTCACCATTGCAATCGGAGTTGTACCTTGCACTATTCATCCCCTCTACTCTACCGGTGTTGATTACTCTTTTGTGGTGAATGCTATTGAGTTTTGTTGGATAATTATTGTTATGACCAGATTGTTAATCATATTTTCATCACCTCTGATCATGATCTCTTTTATGTCTTGTGAGTAGTTCCGTTAGTTCTTGAGGATATGGGAAAAGTCTAGATGCTAGTAGTCATATGATGTTGAAGTAATATGTGTTGATTGATATTTAAGTTATGGTGGTATTCTTCTAGTGGTGTTATGTGAATTTCGACTACATAACATTTCGCCTTTTTAAGGACCTAGGGGAATGCATCGTGTATAAAGAATGCTTATGGTGGGTTGCCGTAGTGACAGAAACTTGAACCCAGTTCGCATACTTTTGCATCGGGGAGTATTGGATCGTGAAGCTTATTGCTATGGTTAGGCTTTGCCTTCATTTCTCTCTTGTATTTGCGGATGCTTGCAAGAGGGATTAATCATAAGAGTGTACTTGTCTTAGCCTAGACGGTGCACTATTTAAGATTCACCCGCATAACACTTATCAATACAAAACATAGTACTAGACGGAATATGGTGAAAACACTTGACTATCTCTCCCATGTGTCCTCAGGAACGCCTTAGTCTTTGTAAGTTTAGTCCCTCAGCTTATCCTGTGTGTTCAAAAGGATTGGGCCACTTGCTGCACCTCGCCACCATTTACTTTCATTGCATTTATTTCCTTGTTTCTATTACTAGAAAACCCATAAAAAGTTACCTTTCAGTACTTGCAGTTATTCCTTGCTCAAGATCACTTGTCACTACCTTCTGCTCCTCATTGGGTTCGCCACTCTTACTTATCGAAAAGGCTACGATAGATCCCCTACACTTACGGGTCATCAGCAAAGCACGAACTGGGCTAGTAGGCAGGGCAGCTCTCATGGGGGCATGAACAATGACTTGATTGAACTCCTCGAGTCTAGGCAGCTGCTGGCGAACTGGGTGGGCTGACGGAGTGCACGAAGCTAAAGAGGAGGGACATGACCGGGGTGGCGCGGGACGGAGAAGCTCAGTCCTATTATGGGGACATGTGTGAGCCTCCATACGAGCTGCCACCAAGTCATCCACTAAGCCATCGAAGGCTAACTCCAAGGCCATGAGTTACCGTGCTAGTATCCCAATGGCCTCATCCTCCTCTCCTCTAGAGCAGGCAAAATTATAGTGACTGGTGTACGAAACGTGGCACGTGCGTTAGTTATAAGGATGAGTCTTCATCAGTGGGAGGGTGTCTCGAAGAGGGGCAATCGCCTCCCTGGCAGCCATCTGCATAGCGTGCCTCTCCGTAGGCATGGCTCTCTGAACGAAGCAAAGACGGCGGGTCTCAGCTCGCCCACCAATAAAATGCATCGAGGCCTGATGCATAGTCAGAGCATCACTAATCTTGTGGCGGTAGAACGTGTAGTCGGTGTGAGTCGTCGGTCTAATCGCGATCCTCGCTATGACTCAGAGGAGTCACGGAAATCCCACTAGCTCATCGGCGAATACGTGTGACGGACAACCGTTGCCAGCCATCTACACAATAGACACAAATTTACACATAGTCATAACATAAATATATGTTGATTGATAAAAAATCTACAGTATGCAGAATACTAAAATAAAAACAGCTAATCCAGTTAGCGATCGAACCTAGTGGTTTCCTGCAGTCAACCTGTCTCTGATACCAAGGTTGTCAAGACCGGTTTCCAAATAAATAGATTTATTGGAAATCAGCTATGAATGTCACCATTGTAGAAAAATCCTTCACATTGATAGACCAATATTGATACAAAAAACCAGTAGTACTTCATACTAAACAGAGTTGAGGGGAGGTCGCTCTATAATTTATTACAACACGTCCATAGTCTCAAAGGATGCATATGCTACAGTGGTCATGGGATAACTCTACTACTTGCATTAAAGTGGGCAGGTCACATTAGAGTGAAGTGACATGGCATAAGTACTACTACGCCCCAAGCGTTAGAGTGAGGCTTGACAATTTATTCGTGGCGGCGGAAGTGGTGAAATAATACAACGACACACTTCATGATTGCAAGACTGACTAGGACTTCTCTAGGCATCAGACTCACTATCGAACTCTTCATCCACGAGGTCTCCTTCATACATATCTGCCCATATCAACAAGCTAGTGTGTACTTCAAAAAGTACTCGCAAACAGTTTGAACAAAAGATAAGATGAATGTAACAATTTCAACATGCATGGTTAAATATCACAATTATCATGATAAAGGTATTAGTAGCAATTAAGTTAGAGTAGATAAGTCGAGAAGTAATCCTCCGGAAATATCCAAGCCGAAAATAAAGTGCACCTATCAGGTGTGTGAGGCGACGCCTCGAAAGGTTAACTAGTAAAATAAATAACCAGCATTGGGCGTCTAAGCTACACAACATACATGGCATAATAATATAACAAGCCGTAGACGGGCATGTTAGTGACGCCACAGAAAGGGCATAAATAAATAACAATCCACAGTCGGGCATCTTAGCGACACCACATAAAGGGCATAAATAAATAACTAGCCACAGTCGAGCATCTTAGCGATGCCAGAGAAAGGGCATAAATAAATAACAAAGGATTATCTGGTTGGTATAACGAACCTTCAGGATATTCGAGTCAACCAAGTTTCCATCAAGTTAATTTCCCACATCACCATCAGATGTTTATGACCATTATTTATAAACCAAAACTTGTGCTCCAGGGACCGACACTAAGACCTACACTTGGTCTGTCAACCAGCCGTCCTTGACCGTGGACATGGCTACTCGAATAGTTTTGACTCTGCATAGGGTGTACTCTTTACCCACAACCAATGGGTTCCAATAGTCACTAGGACTAATCCCGCGTACGTTATTTTAGAAGCAAGCACTCAAAACCAGTACACACCCATTTTCACCCCGCGAAGACCAGTCTCACCCGGGCTATATGCTGCCAGGGAAAAACCATAAGACTGGGAGGCTCCAACCTCGACTAGCATGGGATCAAATTTATACCGTGCACTACAAAGGAGTGCACTCCCTCTCAGTCCTAGACAGGAAACACCCATGCCCCCTGACCGGATGACTGGATTTAGTCCAGGGCCATGGATACCTTCATCCCAGCCACTCTACTTGGTGTGTAACTCATAATATGTTCACGACCGACTACACCGCATTTCCTTTCGAAAAAACTGTGGCAGCACGAAATAAAAGGTGACACACTCACAAGACTCGGTCTAGGTCGTTACTGGAGTTATTCAATTTTATCTCACCACGATCATGTATCCGGAATGACCAGGCCACAACCTATCACGTTACTAGGCTGTCCAGGGCCTCTCGCAACCACATTAGTCATCATAGTCACATATTGAGTATACAAGTAATATGCAAGGTGTTAGTTGATGTAGCACGTGATTAAGAAAATTCTATTAGCAAACAGAAAGTTCAAACATGCTTGCGTGGTTCCACGTAGTCGGGATCAAGCTCGGTGAAGTTGACGACGGCGTATCCCTCGTCGGAGTCTACGTCACACATACCATACTCTATTATAAGTGATAGGGCTCAAATTACTGTCTCCAAATATTTATAAATAAATATTAAAATAAACTAGACAACAAGAGGCATTTTTTTGCAAAAAGAATCACTGAAAAAGCTTTTGTGGTTTAAAAGATATGACGGAAATGGCACGAGGGACTAATTTGTGATAAAACACAAACTCCCTAGGGGGCAAGCTGAAAAGTCAAAAACATTTTCCAAAAAACACGTGGGCTAGGAGGGGAAGACGTATTCTGCAGCAATGCACCTTCACACAAACGGCTTAGAAAAGAATTGGATCCTGACAAGGGGGTCCCACCCGTGAGGTTTGAACTTCCACCTGCGATAGAGGCTTGCGGTGGTCGCCGGAGATGATTCAAGGCACGACAAGGGCAACCAAGGGCACATGTGCACTCATCGTGTCCTTCTGGGTCGATGGTAGGTGGAACTGATCATCGGCGAGTATCACACTATCACATCGACACCGCCTTCTTCTCTGTCGAATAGCGGCGTTGGGCGTCACACGATCTCACCAAAGGGAGCTCCTACCATCAAATTGAGGCGCGACTTAGGGGAATGGACTCAACAGGAGGCTACTCGCCAATTTTGGGGCGTTCAGCTCCACTCACCAGAGATAATTTTGATAGGACCCGAGGCGGATCGAGGTGGCCGGAGTCGGGGAAGAAGACCTCCCCGAGGCTCTTCTCTGGCTTGGGCGAGGCTCCTAGAGGAGGGGGAGTGGTGCTGAGGGGCTAGGCTGCTCGGGGCCTCCTATTTATAGGGGTTCCGCGGCGGTTGCCATGATGGAGTTAGCTCCGGTGCCGATTATGGCGAACGGCGGGGTTAGCGGGGGCTTAGGGTGTCGAGGTGGTCTACTGCAATCACCTAGGCTCCATTATTGCACTATCTCGAGAGTGTTAAGCAGGGGGGCCTGGCATAGATGGAACGGTGGCCGACGGCCACGGCGGCTGCACGGAGTGCGCACTGTGCTGCTCAGGCCACACACCGATGTCTTTGTAGCACGTGCATGGGTGGGAGACAGCCACACATAGGCTCCAGAGGGAAAGGGCGGTGCTGGCCGGCGCTTGCTCTCGATGGAGTTCACTAACGCCGGAGCGATCGACTCTGTCAGCGACTGGTGTGCCAACTCATCACTAACACACGCTAGGGGCCAAACGATCCAGCGGCGCTGGGGATAAGGGAGGAGCACAATGAGCATGAGGCCCATGTCGAAACTGCTTAGATTGACACTACAAAATCTGAATGTCTGAATCTGTGAAACACTGAAGTTTGAAACTTTGAAAAATGACTAGCAACAGTGCACACCAGGTGCTTGATTGAATGCGAGAGGCCTCAAAACAATTTTTCTGGGGCTAAAACTTGGAGGGCTTATCTATTGAGGCTGCTAGAGGCTCCCTGAATGTTTCCAGAATTTTTGATGCAAGGCAGGAGAGGTAACCAACAAGAAAGAGGTTTCTGGTCCAATTTTGTTTTGAAAACAGTATGAAATATTTAAACTAGGGACCATTCTTTTTTGCATAAAATGGACGTAGGTACTAAAGTGTACAAGGGGAAATTTATTTGAGGTCAAATTCAAATTAAATATGGCACTTCCTTTGTAAATCTTGAGACCCCAAAATAAAAGGCAGAAATAGTTTAATAAATATTTTAGGAAGAAAAATATTTTTTTCCTGGTTGGCAAAGTTTAGAAAAGTTGGATTGCCTTCCTAGGTTAGAGAGGGAATAATAAATATTTTAGGAAGAAAAATATTTTTTTCCTGGTTGGCAAAGTTTAGAAAAGTTGGATTGCCTTCCTAGGTTAGAGAGGGAAAACTTGAGAGACGAAGGTTTTGAAATGCAAGGCAAGCCAAGAGTGAAATAGTTCTCAAGTTAAAGCATTTGAAAAATAGTTCCTCCAAGGTATTCTCACATAAAATAATGAAAATGCCAAGGAGAAATTTTTGTAGGACAGAAACCTTAACACAAGTATTTGAAGACCAGATCCACAGTTGATTTGACATTTTTGTCAAAGGAATTTTGGAAATTCACTTTTAAAAAAATCAAAAAAATCCAAAGTGAAAATTTGTGGATGTTACATCTAAGTCCTGAATTTTTGTCCAAAAAGACCACTAGCCGAATGTTATTGTCAAAAAAAAACAAATACGGTCTGAAATGAGAAAAAAGACCCTCATTTTTCGTGGCGGCAGGCGCGTCAGGTGACGCGTGGCACCTGCCGCCACGGGACGAGGCGGCTGGGCCCCGCCGCCACCCGGCGAGGCGGTCGGCCGGGCAGGTGGCACCTGCCGCCACCACTCCAGGCGGCAGGCTGCCCATGCTCACATGCATGCCTCCAGCTCGTACACGTACATGCATGCATGCAGGGCTGGCTGCCCATCACGGCGCCATACATTGCTGCCATGCACATCATGCCGCCTGGAGTGGTGGCGGCAGGTGCCACCTGCCCGGCTGGGTGGCGGCGGGGCCCAGCCGCCTCGGCCCGTGGCGGCAGGTGCCACGCGTCACCTGGCGCGCCTGCCGCCATGAAAAATGAGGGTCTTTTCTCTCATTTCATATCGCATGTGGTCTTTTTTAACGATAACATTCGGCTAGTGGTCTTTTTATATAAAAATTCGCCTCCCGCAACTAATTCCTCCCTTCTCCTTCCCTCTTCACCGCCAAGGTAAGCTAGCCTCGCTCACGCCGTCGCCGCGCCTGCCATGCTCCGGCCGAGCATAAGCTTGACATCGGGTCGGGGTGACCTCTCTCTTGCGCGTCTGGCGCTTTGGCGCCGCAGGAAGGGCATACCCTTAGCACCTCTTCGTCCTCAGACAACGCACATGACGCGAGGGCCTAGATTCAACGCCTCCCTTGACATCGTATTCTTCCTCTTCTCGAAGCGTAAGTACGTCGACATTCAGCGCGTCATCGCATAGTCTCCATCATGCCTTCGGCTCCATGTTCATGCCCTACGTGAGCTAGGTACAACGCCCTCCCTCCTTTGTCTCATAGCAATTAGTTTTGTGTACGCGATGCTAGAGCAGCGCCATCTTCGTGTTCTCCGTGCTCCGTCGAAAAGCTGTACTTTTTTTCACGAGTGAGGAGCAGCTAGTGCACTCCGCTCCAGCTTGCCTAGCTGCTATCCTCGAACGTCGCACACCCGAGCACCCCTTCCACAGCCCCCACACGCTGCTGCAGTCGTCACCTCGCCGTGTTCTGCCCATCATGGCCGAGCACCTCCTGCTCGTGCACACGCCCTTCATGTGCGCAGGCAAGCATGCGCCCGTAGCTGCTCCCGGTCGTTTGCAGCCGCCTCACCAAATCCCGCAGCCCCGCCGTAGGTTCCCATCACCAATGGTCAACAAAAAAGTCGTCGGCATCGTCGCGTTCTTCTCCTGTCTCAAGGAAGAAGGAAGCCATCGACTAGGAATGTATTTCAAGCGTGCGCCTCCTCGTTAGTCCACAGCCCAGCAGCATAGCAGAGTGGTAGCACCCCCTCGGCTTCACCGGGGAGACGCGGGTGTGTGTATGAGAGTGGGCCCGAGGACCCATTTGTCATCCTCTGAGGGCCCTGGTGAGACTTCGAGTGGCCCCCAATTCTTTTATTTTTGTTTGGTTGTCTTTATTACTCTGTTTTCAGGGTATTTCCATTTTGGGAAAATGCCAGATTCGGCCATGTCTATTTTTGGCAGTTACCAATTCGGGATATGCCTATTTTGGCATATTCTATGTTATAAGTAGTGCTTGTTAATTACGAATTGCATTTGTGTGAGATTTTCCTACAGTGACATATAAGTATGATATATGAATTTGGGGTATAAAAATCCAAGGAATTCAATCGTGGCATTAGTTTTGTCTTTTGAGCAACTTTGTGAAAATGTTTTTTGTGCCTTGATGTCATTTTGTTAGTGTTGTATGAATTAACCCTTGCATCCTTTGGGAAACTTATGAACATGAAAGTTGTAGTGTGTAGGGTGTACTAGGCCCTCATATTTTTCAATGCCAAGAAAAGCTTGTGTATTTGTGGGTTTCATTCTATGAACATGTCATCCCAATAATGTTGTTTTTGAGATATGTTGAAATATGACTAAATGTGAAAACTATTTCAAGTTATTGTGTTGCCATGATGATTGGCATGCATTTACAAGTTCTTTGTGCTCGCACTTTGGTGTAATTTAGAGAGCTTGTTGCCCTCTGTCAAATGGCGCCATCAGCTTGCCAAATAGGTTTTGCAACTTGGCTATTCTTCCTGTCAAACATGTCATATTGACGTAAATTGTTGTGACTTCACTTTGTGAAATTTAAAATAGTTTGAGAATCTCTATTATCTTCATGCCATGTTTAGAGGTTGCTATCGTGATTTCTATGCAAATTGAGCTCATGTTTAGTAAGGGTGATTTGTAGTAGTTGTTGCCCTCTATCACCGTGTTAAATTTCATGCCATGAAAGTTGTTGTAGAGTAGAGTTTTATTTTTGCCAACATGCCATCATGTTAAAACTGCTAGTGTAAAACTGAGAATTTCACTAAGTCCTAATATGTATTATTTTGCCATGTTATGAGCTTGATTGCCATTGATCCATGAACATATCCATGTTGCTGTTAGTTAGAGGTCATTTTACTCTTTGATAGCTTCATATTCATGTCTTGGTTGAGCTTTATGCGTCGTTGTAGCTACTAATTTTCCATTGAACAAAGTGGTATGTAGCTATTTGTGGACCGGTTGTTTGTTGGATTGTTTTGTGCCTTGTGTGAGTTGTGCTCCTTTGTTTTGCATGATCTTTAGGTCTATTTCTCCTAGAATTTCATTCCCAATCGAGTGGCATACTTGGAGTGCAAAGAAAGTGCCCAGAGGCTCTCTTAAATTCTGTTTTAACGTTGTTGCCTTCTGTATCTTGTTTTGTGAGTTCCGAGAAATCCGTAGCTCGGTTCGCGACGTTCTTTACATGCATTTGCACCATTTTTTCGTGATGCATCAATTTTTGCCATGTTCATGCATGCCCAAATAATTAATCTTGAGGTTCCGTTCAAAAAGGTAACAACTAAATAAATGCATGAGAAAGATGACTAGTGTAGCATTGTCATTCTTCTTTAATACCATACTAATGTATCATCATGTTTGAAGCATTGTGCCTTGGTGTGTGTTCATTGGATGTGTATTTTCTTTTGGGTAGCATCAGGTACTGAGAACGAGTACGAGGATCACGTGGAGAACATTCCTGAAGAGCAACGATGTTATCCCTTAGAAGAGGTGCCATGTAAGATGACCTTGATTTCGATGTCATTTCTAATTTTGTTATGCTTAGATGTCTCGTTTCCATCGCTATTTATCGCTGCCTACCACCTGAATATCAAGCCTCCAAAGATTTCCATGAAAAACCTCTAACCCTCCACATTCTAGCAAACATTGATTGGCTAAGTTAGCACTTGCTCAAACCATCGTATAGCATTGCTAGTTGCAGGCGCATGCTCATCCATGTGTTAACATGGATGAAAGTGCGTTACATCGACTAGAGGGAGTGAATAGGCGATTTTTACAAATTCATCAATGAGGAAATTCCTAGTGAGGAAAGTCCTTAGTCATGAACCGAGTGCAGCGGATATAGTACTTAAATAGATATGCAAAAGCGACTATAGGTAAGTCATCAGAGTGAGTTGAAGTATTTTGTTTGCACAGGTCACAAGAACAGTATAATGAGGTGATGAATAACTCAGGTGAAGAATTTGAGGTGAGGAATTCAGAGAAAGTCTTCAGTCAAATTCTTTAAACAGTACACATCAATGTCATTAACATGCAATTGAGGAAATAAAAGAGTTGAAGAAATAGAACACGTAGCTCGATGAAGACAATTGTTTGATGACCCAGTTCCAACTGCTATGACAATTGTACGTCTAGTTTGGAGCGGCTTGGTATTCAAACCAAAGGACACACAGTCCCTGCCGTAGTCTCCTTGAGGTAAGGACACACAATTCTCACCCAACACTCGTGGTAAGTCCTCAGGGCAGACTTCCAAACCCTCATAAACTTGGTCACTCGACGATCCATAATTCATTACTGGATGCTCTAGACCATGACACCTAACCGCCTGGAGGATGCATAGTCCTCAAAGGTAACAAGCGTCGGTTCCACTACGGAAAGTCGCAGAGTCGAAACTACGGAAACAACATCAAGTGTTGATGGTCAATAAGACCACTGGCTTCAAGAGAAACAACAAAGGCAAGAAGGGCAACTCCAAGAAGAGCGGCAAGCCTGTTGCCAATCCGACGAAGAAACCCAAGGCTGGACCTAAGCCGGAAACAAAGTGTTATTATTGCAAGGGAATGGGTCACTCGAAGCGCAACTGCCCCAAGTATTTGGCTGATAAGAAGGCGACCAAAGAAAAATCAGGTATATTTTATATACAGGTTATTGATGTGTACTTAACCAACTCTCGTAGTAGTGCGTGGGTATTTGATACCGGTTATGTTGCTCATATTTGCAACTCGAAGCAGGAACTGCGGAATAAACGAAGGTTGGCGAAGGACGAAGTGACGATGCGCGTGGGAAATGGTTCCAAGGTTGATGCAATCGCCGTTGGCACAGTCTCACTTCAGTTACCATCAGGATTAGTTATGAACTTAAATAATTGTTATTTAGTGCCCGCATTAAGCATGAACATTATGTCTGGATCTTGTTTATTGCAAGACGGTTACTCGTTTAAGTCAGAGAATAATGGTTGTCCTATTTCTATGAGTAATATCTTTTATGGTCATGCACCCAATGTGAGAGGATTGTTCATATTGAATCTTGATTGTGATGACACACATACACATAACATTGAGACCAAAAGATGTAGAGTTAACAATGATAGCACCATGTTTTTGTGGCACTGCCGCTTAGGTCTGATTGGTGTAAAGCGCATGAAGAAATTCCATTCCGATGGGCTTTTGGAGTCACTTGATTTTGAATCACTTGGCATGTGCGAACCATGCCTCATGGGCAAGATGACTAAGACTCCATTCTCCGGAACAATGGAGCGTGCAAGTGACTTATTGGAGATCATATATACTGATGTGTGCGGACCAATGAGTGTGGAGGCGCGCGACGGATATCGTTATTGAAAGGATCGATATGGTTGGCTAGAGGGGGGGGGTGAATAGACAACGACCACTTTTTAACTAATCTTAACAAGTTAAGGTAAACACTAAACGAGTGCTCAAATAATATGACAAAGAGGTGACCCCAATAGAAGCTACCAACAAGACTTAATAAGACAAGTAAGATATAGTCACAAGTAAGAGCAAATACAAAGTAAAGGTTAGAGATAACCACAAGTGGAACCGATGGAGACGAGGATGTGTTACCGAAGTTCCTTCCCTTTAACAGGAAGTACGTCTCCGTTGGAGCGGTGTGGAGGCACAATGCTCCCCAAAAAGCCACTAAGGCCACCGTATTCTCCTCACGTCCTCGCACGATGCAAGGTACCGTGATTCCACTATAGGTGCCCTTGAAGGCGGCGACCGAACCTTTACAAACAAGGTTGGGGCAACTCCACACAAAGATTGGAGGCTCCCAACAAGACCACGAAGCTTCACCACAATGGAATATGGCTTCGGGGTGACCTCAACCGTCTAGGATGCTCAAACACCCAAGAGTAACAAGATCCGCAAGGGATAGGTGGGGGAATCAACTTTTCTCTTGGTGGAAGTGTGAATCTAGGCCTTCTCAACTAATCCCTAAAGAATCGACAAGTTTGATTGGCTAGGGAGAGAGATCGGACACTTTTAAGCTTGTGGAGCAACAATGGAGCTTAGAGAGGTAAGAGATAGGGTTCCTCAGCTAGAAGAACCCTTTATATAGTGGGGGGAAAATTCAGACCGTTTTCCCACTCTCTGCCCGAGATCCAGCGGTACTACCGCTGGAAAGGAGCGGTACTGCCGCTGGATGCAGCGGTACTACCGCTGGAACCAGCGGTACTACCGCTGGCCCTTGGTAGTGCATAAGCACTACTACCACCGAGAAAGTCTTCGCAAAAGGGTCCGTCCACGAACTACCGCTAGGTAGGTGGAACAGGGCACCTGGAGCGGTACTACCGCCAGCCAGGGCGGTACTACCGCCAGCCTGGCGGTACTACCGCTGACCAGGGGCGGTACTACCGCCAGCCAGCGGTACTACCGCTGGCAGTCCAGCGGTACTACCGCTGGGACCATTTTGCCGAGACGCAAAGAACAAAACGGCGAGGGCCGCTCCAAGGATAAAGGAAAGGGAGAAAATAGAGGTGTGCGTGTGCAAAGATAGAGAATCTAGGATAGCGCCGTGCTTTCCACTACGGATCCCCTCTTAATAGTACGGCTTTCCTATGATCAAATGAAGAGAATCTAGGATAGCGCCGTGCTTCCGTTCCCGAAGAGAGGAGTCGTGTCGTCTTGTGCCGTTGACGAATGTTGCCTGAAACCTTGACACACACGATTAGTCCTGTATGGTACTGTCATCAATCACCAAAATTACTTAGGCATAAATTATGCCTCAACAATCTCCCCCTTTTTGGTGGATTGATGACAATACCGGATTTGCATGGATAATAATATGAGAGTAAAAAGATAGAGATATATGACATATGACTCACAGCATATGATGGAAATAAATCTAATCTCACATAGGAAATATCATGTCTCACACAAGATAGCAAACGAAGCAAACCAAGTTCAAAGCAAATAAGGCAAAGCAATGCAAGATCGAATGAAATCAAATCCCTAGACTCTCTCCCCCTTTGGCACAAGACACCAAAAAGGGGGCACACCTAATGTCACAGGTAGCTACTCCTCGTCCTCAGGATCACCAGACTCGTCGGTCCCCTCCTGGTCAGTCTCCTCCTCATCTTGCGCCTCATCACCCGACCACTGGTACCCCTGAGCCTGCATCCACGTGGCCTCAGGCGTGATGTCGTCCTCTGAGCCACTGGAGATGTCCACATCCAAGGTCCTGAGAACACGCTTATGTCTCTGGCGGCTCTGCTTCTCAGCCACGTGTGACTGATACTGACCCTTGGCCTACATACAGAAGAGAGTCTTCATCTTGTCCTGCAACTTGATAGCCCAAGATGGCATGGCAGACGGGCGGGACGCAGGTCCTCTACCAGCAGCAGTCTCTGTATCTGTGTCCATGTGCTGAGAGGATGAAGATGGGTTGGCCCACTTATCCTTGATGCGCAGCTTGATTGGGTCATGCACAATATAGTCAGACTGTGCGTAGAGCACCTCCTCCGGATACGCCTGTTGCCACTTGTGGCAGATGTATGCAAACAGGTAAGGCCCGTAGATGGGGACCTTACGGTTGATGATACAGTTCCATAGTTCTGAACATCACATCTGCAATATCCAGTTGAGCAGACTCCACAGACATAGCCTCCTCACACAGTAACAACATCTCAGCTAAGGCGCCATGGACCTCATCGAAGTTACCACTCCGAGGAAAGAGGGTGTTCCGAAAGATGCGGTGCATGATGTCCAGGTGCTTGGGAAGCACCCCCTTCCTCAGATATAGTGTCTGCAGTCTGTCCTTTGCGAGGCCCTTATCAGCAGGGACTGGAGCGTGAGGACGCAGCCCAAGAGGGGTGTCAGCACCCTGAAAATGAACGTGCAGGAACTGCATGAACTCTGACCAGGAACCAGTCATCTTCTTTGGCCCAGTCATCCAAATCATGGAGCGCTGTTCATCATGGGAGAAATGAACTGTGACGTAGAACTGAGCAACTGCCGTGGGATCAAAATCTGTCTTGAAGGTGATGATGTTGTTGAGGCCCATCTTGTCAATCAAAGCAAGAGCATCACCAAAGTACTCTGTATGCCGCTGAAGATGTGCCAAATCAATCCACTGGACAGAGATGTAATTCTTCTTGAAGTTTGCAATGACATCTCGATATATCCTGCAATGGTCCTTAACCCAAACATTTTCAACACCCTCGATCGTCTCCCTCTCCTGGAGATAGTGGTTCTTGGTGCGAAACTGCAGAAACTCCTTGGGAGACATTGTGCGGATGTTCACCCTCTTGTCCTTGTGGGCAACCTTCTTGAAGGACTTCTTCTTAGGGGGGAGACCAGACGTGGCAGACCCCTCGGGCGCCTCTGTGTTGCGAAACTGTTTGGATGCCGTGTCCCGTGGGGGGTTCGAACGGCGAGCAGAGCCACCTGTGACACAGACCACAAAGCGAAAAAGAGGCGACACGAAAAGTCAAGGCAATGGATCTTGAAAGTGCAGAGGAAAAAAAATATGCATTGCTAAGCCCAAAGAGAAAACACCGTGAATGCTCCTGGCGGTAGTACCGCCACACCTGGCGGTAGTACCGCCAGTCCTTGCGGTACTACCGCTAGGGGTCATAGCGGTAGTACCGCTACCCCTGGCGGTAGTACCGCTGGGACCTGGCGGTAGTACCGCTGGGGGTTTGACTATCAGATCTAGACATATAAAACTCGTATTCTAGGCCATGGACTGAATATAAACATTAATACGTATACATCAGCCCTATTGTCAAGAGAACACATAGTAACACGAGGTACAAACATGCATAGGCACGAGAGAGCACGTTTTAGATCTAATCAAAAAAGTTCAAATATCCGATCTAAGACGATGAAACCCTAAACCATGGCAGCAATCATAGCAACAAGTCATTGGATCAACAAGATGAATGCAATCCCCAATGCTCCTAACCCTAGAACACAAAAAACAACCAAATAGAAGAGGGGAGGAGCTTTTGTTACCGGGATTCATGGCTTTGGAGGAGGAAGAAGAAGTGAATCAACCCTTCCACACCAACGGGAAGAAGGAGCTCCTCCAAGAAAGATCCAAACAGCGGGTTTTCGGGGTAGGTGAGGGAGGAGCCGCGAGGAAGAAGAAACAGATTGAAAATCGGGCTCCCCCTCCCTTTATATAGCCCAAGGGGCACGGGCAGCGGTAGTACCGCTGGGGTCCAGCGGTAGTACCGCTGACCTGGCGGTAGTACCGCTGGACTACAGCGGTAGTACCGCTGGGGGTCCTGGCGGTAGTACCGCTCCCCCTGGCGGTAGTACCGCTCCCCCTCGAAACCCTGGAAATATTTCGGCCGGCCGAGTTAGATTTTGAACTCTGGCGGTAGTACCGCTACCCCTGGCGATAGTACCACTGGGGTCCTGGCGGTAGTACCGCTACCCCTGGCGGTAGTACCGCTGGGGTCCTGGCGGTAGTACCGCTGCAAATGTCGCAGCGCGGCTTTAAGAAAAGAGAGGGACTTGGGCATATGACAAGTAAGTAAAAGATGAGATAGCACTTGGAAAAATGTACTCACTTGTCATAGTACATCCTTTTCTTTTATACAAAAAAAGAAAGGATGGAGGGGCGGTGGCCGAGGCCACCTATGTTTGAGACAGTGGTATGACACCGCGAAGAATTATCCTTGGGTTCATGGCCAATGCTCGTCTTTGAAGCACAAGTGCCATTTGACAATGGCTAAAGTGAAAGACTAGATTGATTTATGCATAATGGGGGGAGGGAAAGTTCATTGAGAGAACAACACTCCCCCTATGTCCATGCCTACACCTAGACCCAGATGGAATGTGAAGTGAGGTGCCATATGCCTAGTTTCAATCCACATTACTTGAGTCAATGATATTTAGCTCATGCCTTAACTCCCGGAACCTTGCTTCATCTAGTGGCTTGGTGAAAATATCTGCAAGTTGCTCTTCAGTGTGAATGAACTGAACCTCAATATCACCTAGCTTGATATGCTCACGAATGAAGTGATGACGAATATCAATATGTTTGGTTTTGCTATGTTGCACTGGGTTGAGGGAAATCTTGATGGCGCTTTGATTGTCACATAGAAGAGGCACTTTGTCACAAGTGACACCATAATACTTTAAAGTTTGCCTCATCCATAGCAATTGTGCACAACAACTTGCAGCTGCCACATACTCAGCTTCGGTGGATGATAAGGATACACAGTTTTGCTTCTTTGAAGACCAACTTACCAAAGAGCGACCAAGGAATTGGCACCCTCCAGATGTTGACTTCCTCTCCACACAATCTCCAGCCCAATCTGAGTCAGAATAGCCAACTAGATTGAAGTTTGCTCCTTTGGGATACCAGAGGCCAAAGTTTGGGGTATGAGCCAAATATCGAAAGATTCGTTTGACAGCCATGTAATGACTTTCTTTTGGTGCGGATTGAAACCATGCACATATCCCTACACTCAACATAATATCCGGTCTAGATGCACAAAGGTAAAGGAGGGATCCAATCATGGAGCGGTATACCTTTTGATCCACTGCTTTACCATTGGGATCACTATCAAGTTTGCATCTGGTTGGCATGGGGAACTTGACCGGTTTGACATCTTCGAGCTCGAACCGTTTAAGCATGTCTTGAGTGTACTTGGCTTGTTTGATGAATGTCCCTTCTAGCCCTTGTTTAATCTCGAATCCGAGGAAGAACTTCAACTCTCCCATCATGGACATCTCAAACTTCTCAGTCATTAGCGCAGCAAATTATTCATTGAATGAAATGTTAGGAGAGCCAAAGATAATATCATCAACATATAGTTGGCATATGAACAAATCCCCTTTAACCCTCTTAGTAAAAAGAGTGGGATCAATCTTCCCAATTTCAAACCCACGATCTTGTAACAACTCAGTAAGGTACTCATACCACGCGCGTGGGGCTTGTTTAAGGCCATAGAGTGCCTTATTGAGTTTGTATACATGATTGGGAAGCTTGGGATATTCGAATCCCGGGGGCTGTTTGACATATACCAACTCATTTAAAGGACCATTAAGAAATGCACTTTTCACATCCATTTGCTGTAATTTGAAGTTATGATGAGAAGCAAAAGCAAGTAACATGCGAATAGATTCTAGACGAGCAACAGGGGCAAGGGTTTCACCGTAGTCGATACCCTCGACTTGGGAGTAGCCTTGAGCCACCAATCTTGCCTTGTTTCGAATCACAATTCCATTTGCATCTTGCTTGTTCTTAAATATCCATTTGGTCCCGATGACATTATGTTCCTTCGTTGGTCGTGGCACTAAATCCCATACTTGGTTGCGCTCGAAGTTGTTAAGTGCTTCGTGCATGGCCATAAGCCAATCCTCATCATCGAGCGCTTCCTGTACCTGTTGAGGTTCACAATACGAGACAAACGCGTGATGCTCACAATAATTCCAAAGCTGTTGATGGGTAGATACTCCCCTTTTTAAACTACCAAGAACATTCTTCATAAGATGTGACTTGGCTTTCAGTTTGTTCGCATTCTTGGCTGCTCGACGTTCCAATAGTTCTTCATTAGATAACAGGGGAGCATCGAATTGTATCTTTTGTTTGCCCTTGCGTCTTGAGCCGGTTGTTGGAGCTCCAGAAGGGAATTGTGAGACAGTCTCCTGATCACTCTGTCCTTCGACTTGAGCAGGTTCACTAGTTTGATCTTGTATTAGTGGTTGCTCTTGATCTTGATCTCGTGTTGGTTCAGGGTCTGGTAGTGCTTCAGAGGGCATATCACCATTGTTAGGCAATTGATCTTGACTGAGAGCTTGATCAACTTGTTGAGAGTCTTCTCTTTGTTCATCGGAAGCGTGTGGGGCTTGTGGGGGTGATGGCTCCACTTGCGTAGAGCATTGTCCTTCTCCTTCGGCCACAAGGGGTTCCTCAATGGGGAGTATTTGACCAATCCCCATTCTTCTTATGGCTTCTGGAGGAATTTCATCACCTGTATCACAAAGACCACTTTGCTCCACTTGGGAGCCATTATTTTCGTCAAACTCTACGTTACACGTCTCCTCAATTAGTCCGATGGACTTGTTGAGGACACGGTAAGCATGAGAGTTTGTAGCATAACCAACAAAGATACCCTCATGTGCTCTGGAATCAAATTTAGCTAGTCGAGCTCCTTTTTTAAGAATGAAACACTTACAACCGAATACCCGGAAGTACTTGAGGTTGGGTTTGTTTCCAGTTAGGATCTCATACGGAGTCTTGTTCAAGCCTTTGCGGATGTAGAGCCGATTTGACGCATGACATGCTGTGTTGATGGCCTCTGCCCAGAAGTTGTATGGAGATTTGAATTCTGCCATCATAGTTCTTGCAGCGTCTATCAAGGTCCGGTTCTTCCTTTCTGCCACGCCGTTTTGCTGAGGGGTATATGGTGCAGAATATTGGTGCTTTATTCCCTCATCACCTAGAAACTCATCTAGGGTGTAGTTCTTGAACTCGGTGCCGTTGTCACTCCTAATCATTAAGATCTTCGCTTCATGTTGACGTTGCGCTTCATTAGCAAAGTTGATGACCGTTTGTTGGGTTTCACTCTTCTTTTTGAAGAAATATACCCAGGTATATCTTGAGTAATCGTCAACAATGACTAGGCAATACTTTCTTCCTCCAAGACTATCAAATGTAGGAGGACCAAACAGATCCATGTGGAGAAGTTCCAATGGCCTCTTAGTGTAGATAAGAGTCATTGGACGATGAGCAGTTTCATGAATCTTTCCTTCAATGCAGGCACTGCAAACACGATCTTTAGCAAAACTCACATTTGTTAGTCCACGAACATGGTCCCCTGTCAGAAGACTTTGCAAAGATCTCATATTGACATGGGCTAAACGGCGATGCCAAAGCCAGCCCACGTCAACTTTAGCCATTAAACATGTCGCAGTCTTAGTGGGTCGCTTTGAAAAGTTTACCACATAGAGACCATTTTCGACATGTCCAACATAGGCTACTTTAAGAGTCTTGCTCCTTAGGAGGACCACAGTGTCAATATTAAAGAATGTGGAAAAACCCATGATTGCAAGTTGACGAACGGAAAGTAAATTGTAGGCAAGAGACTCAACAAGCATGACCTTCTCAATAGACAAATCTTGAGAGACGATCACCTTACCAAATCCCAATACCTTAGACGAGGATGCATCGGCGAATTGGACATGGGTGGGCATAGATGGAGAAGGATGCACATCCACCACTAAGTCCTTGCTTCCGGTCATATGATTTGTTGCTCCACTATCGAGCAACCATGACACCCCACCGGAAGCAAACTCCTGCAATAGATCAAGGCTTGGTTTTAGGTACCCATTTTTTAATGGGTCCTTT
The DNA here is from genome assembly GCF_904849725.1 of Hordeum vulgare subsp. vulgare. Classification (NCBI taxonomy): domain Eukaryota; kingdom Viridiplantae; phylum Streptophyta; class Magnoliopsida; order Poales; family Poaceae; genus Hordeum; species Hordeum vulgare. Next base: position 259,905,296 of record NC_058519.1, on the reverse strand, counting down.
CATGTTAGAGACAAGGGTCTTAGGAACCCAGATAGCCCATTTAATATCGTCATCGTAGGAACCAACAAATCTGGCATAAACATGCCCATCACTAGCACAACGTAATACATAAGAGGAATTGAGTTTGCCGGCTGTGTTAGTAGGAGCGGTTTTGGCCTGCTTGGGGTTTCCATAGTCCACCTTGTTCCTGTTCACCTTCTGAGTCCCCTCACCCTCCTTGACAAAGATGTCCATGAGAGTGAGAGATCGTTTGTTCTTGTTCTTTCTTTTACCTTTTGACTTAGAGGTAAGTCCAAGTCCTTCCTTTCCTACAACACCCTTTTGAGTGCTCAAGAGATCGTTCAGACTCTTCTCACCTTGTCTGCATGACACAAGGCCCTTCTCAAGTTTCTCCTTTAACTTGGCATTTTCCTCCACAAGATGAACATGCTCACAACAGGGGTTAGTTGCACAAGTATTATCAATTAACACAAAGGGAGGACAAGTAGAGATCTCCTTGGTAAGCTTTGCTTGGAGTTGATCATGAGACTCTTTCAGAGCGAAATGAACACCCTTCAAGGCTTTGTGGGCCTTGTCAAGTATATCAAACTCTTCTTTGAGTCTGTCACGGCCAACCTCAAGAGCATACTTTTTAGATTTAAGCATGCGAGTAAGAACAACATCATGATCTAGTTTCTTTTGCATTTTAGTGCAGTCATCGTTATATGACTCCTCAAGAGCCAAACGAAGAGTGTGCTCATCTTCTAGAGTACTAGATAATTCGGCAATTTCATCGGCATAGTCACGGCTATGTCCATGAAGCTCGGAGATGGTCTCCTCATGAGACTCAATGAGGTCAGTAGCCTCACCCAGTTGTTTTAAGAGAGCAACAAAATGCTTCTTGGTTTCTCCCTTAATAGTGCATAGAAACTTATCAAGATCATGCTCATTAAGTTCTCCAACATCACTCTCTTCTACACAATTTAGCAATGAAGGAGTAGAAGCAATGTTGGTCTTAATGATAGGAGTTACCTAATTGGTACCTTTTGCCATGAGGCACTTGGTGATGTGGTTCTCGTTGGGGGCGTTGAAGAGAGACACCTTCTGGGAAGGGGTAGTGGCTATAGCAACAGTTGCCGTTGCCACTGTATCATCATCATCATCATCAGAGGGATACTCCTCCAAGGCCACCATTCCTTTTGGGTGAGGTTTCTTCACAGAGTTGTTCTTGATTGGATATGATTTGGTTTTGTCTTTGCGAATGAGCTTGCCTCCGTTGTCTTCTCTCTTCTCATAGGGGCACTCTGCCACGAAGTGACTCACGTTGCCACAGTTATAACATGTCCTTACTCGTTGTTTGGGTTTGAATCCACTTGAGTTGTTCTTGTTGAAGGTTGGTCTTGAGTTCCTTTTATTTCCCCAAAATTGCCTTGATGCAAGAGCCATGTGCTCATGATAGGCATACTTTGTGTCTTCAGGGCAGCTCTCCTCTTCCTCATCTTCTTCTTCCTCTTCAAGCATTGCTCTTGCCTTTAACGCAAGTTTGGGTGAGGTGGTTTTTGGTCGGACACGAGCAAGTGCATTGTCGGCTGTTTCGTTCATGATTGACATAGCAATGAACTCATCCAACACTTCACTGGAAGACAAGGAGTGGAAGTCTGGCCGCTGACGGATGACAGATGACATGGCTTTGTTGAAAGGCATGATGGCTTTCAGAAACTTACGCTTGACCCAAGTGTCATCCACATCCTTACTCCCATGGTCCTTTAGTGCCACAGCAATAGCAGTCACCCTCCGATAGAGATCACGAGGGTCTTCTTCTTCCTTCATCACAAACTCATCGGCCTGATCAAGTATTACTTCATAGTTGGATCGTTGAATACTTGAGCTTCCCTTATACAACACCATAATATGCTCCCAACAATCCTTGGCCAATGTGAAGGGACGTAAGTGGGGAAGATCTTCAGGTGGCACAGCAGACTGGAGAATAAACAGCGCAGAGTGATTATATTGATTGTGTGCATCTTCTCTTGGAGTGAGGTTGCTTGGGTCATGGGGGTAATATCCTTGCTCGATAATTCTCCATAAGTTTGTTGAGCTGTGATTCAAATGAGACTTAATAGAAAATACCCAGTTAGCAAAGTCACCTTTTACAAGTTTAGGAGGAGGACCAACTGGATTAAGACGAGGTGCGAGAACGGGTCCTCCATATGTCATGGGAGGTGGAACCGAAGCATAGGTTCCAGTCCCATCCTTTTCGTGAGGTAAAGCAGGTTGCATACCTTTAGCCGCTTCCTTAGAGGAGTTGGCCTCCGAATCGGAAATGGTGGGTTTAACCACTAAAGCCGGTTCGGGTGAACTTTTAAGACCATCAATTAATTCTTTAAGCATGGTTTTGACTTCGCTCGTCAAGGACGTCTTGAGGGCGGCCATAGCCGTATTCAAGTCGTCCCTTGTGATCGAAGTCAAGTCCATGTCTTCGGGTTGTCCACGGTTAACTTCCTCTCCGCCTTCCATACTCTTCGGGTGGTTAAACCCTTAATAAAGAGACGTGGCTCTGATACCAATTGAAAGGATCGGTATAGTTGGCTAGAGGGGGGGGGGTGAATAGACAACGGCCACTTTTTAACTAATCTTAACAAGTTAAGGTAAACACTAAACGAGTGCTCAAATAATATGACAAAGAGGTGACCCCAATAGAAGCTACCAACATGACTTAATAAGACAAGTAAGATATAGTCACAAGTAAGAGCAAATACAAAGTAAAGGTTAGAGATAACCACAAGTGGAACCGATGGAGACGAGGATGTGTTACCGAAGTTCCTTCCCTTTAACAGGAAGTACGTCTCCGTTGGAGCGGTGTGGAGGCACAATGCTCCCCAAAAAGCCACTAAGGCCACCGTATTCTCCTCACGTCCTCGCACGATGCAAGGTACCGTGATTCCACTATAGGTGCCCTTGAAGGCGGCGACCGAACCTTTACAAACAAGGTTGGGGCAACTCCACACAAAGATTGGAGGCTCCCAACAAGACCACGAAGCTTCACCACAATGGAATATGGCTTCGAGGTGACCTCAACCGTCTAGGATGCTCAAACACCCAAGAGTAACAAGATCCGCAAGGGATAGGTGGGGGAATCAACTTTTCTCTTGGTGGAAGTGTGAATCTAGGCCTTCTCAACTAATCCCTAAAGAATCAACAAGTTTGATTGGCTAGGGAGAGAGATCGGGCACTTTTAAGCTTGTGGAGCAACAATGGAGCTTAGAGAGGTAAGAGATAGGGTTCCTCAGCTAGAAGAACCCTTTATATAGTGGGGGGAAAATTCAGACCGTTTTCCCACTCTCTGCCCGAGATCCAGCGGTACTACCGCTGGGAAGGAGCGGTACTACCGCTGCCTGGCGGTACTACCGCTGGATGCAGCGGTACTACCGCTGGCCCTTCCAGCGGTACTACCGCTGGAACCAGCGGTACTACCGCTGGCCCTTGGTAGTGCATAAGCACTACTACCGCCGAGAAAGTCTTCGCAAAAGGGTCCGTCCACGAACTATCGCTAGGTAGGTGGAACAGGGCACCTGGAGCGGTACTACCGCCAGCCAGGGCGGTACTACCGCCAGCCTGGCGGTACTACCGCTGACCAAGGGCGGTACTACCGCCAGCCAGCGGTACTACCGCTGGCTGCAGCGGTACTACCGCTGGCAGTCCAGCGGTACTACCGCTGGGACCAGCGGTACTACCGCTGGGGACCATTTTGCCGAGACGCAAAGAACAAAACGGCGAGGGCCGCTCCAAGGATAAAGGAAAGGGAGAAAATAGAGGTGTGCGTGTGCAAAGATAGATTCCACCCAAACCTTTCCACTACGGATCCCCTCTTAATAGTACGACTTTCCTATGACTCAAATGAAGAGAATCTAGGATAGCGCCGTGCTTCCGTTCCCGAAGAGAGGAGTCGTGTCGTCTTGTGCCGTTGACGAATGTTGCCTGAAACCGTGACACACACGATTAGTCTTGTACGGTACTGTCATCAATCACCAAAATTACTTAGGCATAAATTATGCCTCAACAGTTATTTTCTCACCTTCACTGACGATTTGAGTAGGTATGGATATATCTACTTGATGAAGCACAAGTCTGAAACGTTTGAGAAGTTCAAGCAATTTCAGAGTGAAGTTGGAAATCATCGTAACAAGGAGATCAAGTTCCTATGTTCTGATCGTGGGGGTGAATATCTCAGTTTCGAGTTTGGTGCTCACCTGAGACAATGTGGAATCGTTTCACAGTTAACACCCTTGGAACACCACAGCGTAATGGTGTGTCCGAATGTTGTACTCGTACTTTGTTAAAAATGGTGCGATCTATGATGTCTCTTACCGATTTGCCATTATCAATTTGAGGTTATGCATTAGAGACAGCTGCATTCATATTAAATAGGGCACCATCAAAATCCGTTGAGACGACACCATACGAGCTGTGGTATGACAAGAGGCCAAAGTTGTCGTTTCTTAAAGTTTGGGGATGTGATGCTTATGTCAAAAAGTTTCATCCTGAAAAGCTGGAACCCAAAGCGGAAAAGTACATCTTCATAGGTTACCCAAAGCAGACCGTTGGGTACACCTTCTATATCAAATCCGAGGGCAAAGTGTTTGTTGCTAAGACGAAGCTTTTCTTGAGAAGGAGTTTCTCTTGAAAGAATTGAATGGGAGGAAGATAGAACTTGATGAGTTTGTTGAACCTCTACTCCCTCTAGATGGTGGTGCAGGGTAGGGGGAAACCTCTGTCGAAGCGACGTCGGTTGAGGAGGAAACTAATGATGATGATCATGAAGTTTCAGATCAAGTTATTGTCGGACCTCGCAAGTCGACAAGATGACATACTGCTCCTGAGTGGTACGGTAATCATGTCTTATCAATCATGTTGTTAGACAATAATGAACCTGCAAATTATGAAGAAGCAACGGTGGGCCCGGATTCCAACAAATGGCTGGAGGCCATGAAGTCCGAGATAGGATCTATGTATGAAAACAAAGTGTGGACTCTGGAAGTATTACCTGAAGGCCGCAAGGCTATTCAGAACAAAGGGATCTTTAAGAAGAAGACGGACACAGACGGTAATGTGACCTTTTATAAAGCTCGACTTGTGGCAAAGGGTTTTTCACAAGTTCAAGGAGTTGACTATGATGAGACATTCTCACGGTACCGATGCTTAAGTCCGTTCGAATCATGTTAGCAATAGCTGCATTTTTCGATTATGAAATCTTGCAGATGGATGTCAAAACGGCGTTCCTCAATGGTTTTCTTAAGGAAGAGTTGTATATGATGCAACCCGAAGGTTTTTTCGATCCAAAGAATGCTAACAAAGTATGCAAGCTACAGCGATCCATTTATGGACTGGTGCAAGCATCTCGGAGTTGGAATAAGCTCTTTAATGAAGTGATCAAAGCGTTTGGGTTTATACAAGTTGTTGGAGAATCTTGTATTTACAAGAAAGTGAGTGGGAGCTCTGTGGTGTTTCTAATATTATATGTGGATGACATATTGCTGATTGGAAACAATGTGGAGTTTTTAGAGAGCGTAAAAGATTATTTAAACAAGTGTTTCTCTATGAAAGACCTAGGAGAAGCTGCTTACATTCTAGGCATTGAGATCTATATGGGTAGATCGAGGCGCCTGATAGGACTTTCACAAAGCACATACCTTGATAAAGTTTTGAAGAAGTTCAAAATGGAACAGTCCAAGAAGGGGTTCTTGCCAATGTTACAAGGTATAAAGTTGAGTAAGACACAGTGTCCAGTAACTGCGGATGATAGAGAAAAGATGAGTACTGTCCCCTATGCTTCAGCCATAGTTCTATCATGTATGCAATGTTGTGCACTAGACCGGACATCAGCCTGGCCATAAGTTTGGCAGGCAGGTTTCAAAGTAATCCAGGAATGGATCACTGGACGACGGTCAAGAATATTCTGAAGTGCCTCAGAAGGACTAAGGAAATGTTTCTCGTTTATGGAGGTGACGAAGAGCTCGTCGTAAAGGGTTACGTCGACGCAAGCTTTGACACTGATCTGGATGGCTCTAAGTCTCAAACCGGATACATATTTATTCTTAATGGGGGTGCAGTAAGATGGTGCAGTTCCAAGCAAAGCGTCGTAGTAGATTCTACATGTGAAGCAGATTACATGGCTGCCTCGGAGGCAGCTAAGGAGGGTGTCTGGATGAAGCAGTTCATGAAGGATCTTGGAGTTGTGCCGAGCGCACTAAATCCAATAACTCAGTTATGTGACAACATTGGTACCATTTCTTTAGCAAAGGAACCAAGGTTTCACAAGAAGACCACACACATCAATCAATGCTTCAACCTCATCCGCGACTACGTCGAAGGAAAGGACGTAAATATTTGCAAAGTGCACACGAATCTGAATGCCTTGTGTGTATCAAACGTCAGAATGTTACTGGGTGACTATAAAGGTGTTCTACAGGTATCTCTGAAGGTGTCCGTTGATTTAGCATGGATCAAGACTGGGATTTGTCACTCCGTGTGACACAGAGGTATCTCGTGGCCCACTCGGTAATACAACATCACATACAAGCCTTGCAAGCAATGTGACTCAAGTGTAAGTCACGGGATCTTGTATTACGGAACGAGTAAAGTGACTTGCTGGTAACGAGATTGAAATAGGTATAGGGATACCTACGATCAAATCTCGGGTAAGTAACATACCGAGGGACAAAGGGAATGTTATACGGGATTATATGAATCCTTGGCATAGAGGTTCAACCAATAAGATCTTCGTAGAATATGTCGGATCCAATATGGACATCCAGGTCCCGCTATTGGATATTGACCAAGGCATGTCTCGGGTCATGTCTGCATAGTTCTCGAACCCGCAGGGTCTGCACACTTAAGGTTCGGTGACGTTTTAGTATAGTTGAGTTATATGTGTAGGTGACCGAAGGTTATTTGGAGTCCTGGATGAGATCACGGACGTCACGAGGGTTTCTGGAATGGTCCGGAAACAAATATTGATATATAGGATGTTTGATTTGGTCACCGAAAAGATTTCGGGCATTACCCGCAGTGTACCGGGAGTGACGAATGGGCTTCGGGTATTCATCGAGAGGGGCCCACCCACCTGGGAGTGAGCCCAGTAACCCTAGGGTGGCGCACCAGCCCTTAGTGGGCTGGTGAGGCCAGCCCAAGAGGGCTATGGCGCCAGAAGAAGAAACTACCAAAGGAAAGAAAAAAAGGAAAGAGGGAGGTGGGAAGGAAAGAGTGGACTCCTTCCTCCAATCGGAATTTGGGTGGGAGTCCACCTCCTCCCCTTCGGCCAGCGCCCTTGGGGCTCCTTTGAGCCCCAAGTCTAGCCCCTCCCCTCCTCCTATATATATTGGTGGTTTTAGGGATTTTGAGACACAACTTTGCCACGTGCAACTCAAACCTATACCACGTAGTTCTTCCTCTAGATCAGATTTCTGCGGAGCTCGGGCGGAGCCCTGCAGGAGTAGATCATAACCACCACCGGACCGCCGTCACCCTGCCGGAGAACTCATCTACTTCTTCGTCTCTCTTGCTAGATCAAGAAGGCCGAGATCGTCATCGAGCTGTACGTGTGCTGAACGCGGAGGTGCCGTCCGTTCGGTGCTAGATCGGAACGGATGGTGGGACGACGGTGATTTGAATCACGAAGCTGTACCACTACATCAACCGCGTTTCTTAACGATTCCCTCTTAGCGGTCTACAAGGGTATGTGGATCTAATCTCCTCTCGTAGATGAACATCACCATGATAGGTCTTCGTGTGCATAGGAAATTTTTTGTTTCCCATGCAACGTTCCCCAACATTTATTAGTACGGTGATCCTATGACTCAAGAAAGAAGAAAATGAAACAGAAAGAGTAAATCTTCAAGCTTCAAAGTCTTCTGAGCATTTTCTTCGGGATACACCGAATTCCACATCTTCAATGTCTTCATGAGGTATAACACTTTCTTTGCTATCAAAGTCTTCAAGGAATGACCAAAGTCTTCACGTGAAGACGTACATTTTTAGGGGTCGATATTCTTCGAATAACTCAAACTCCTCAATGACTTATAGAGCATGTGTACACTCACAAACATATCAGTCTCTTAACCTATAAGTCTTCAATCCACCAAAATCACTAAGGGGCACTAGATGCACTTACAATATCCCCCTTTTGGTGGTTGATGACAAATATGTTAAGTTTTCAATGAGAATAAAAATATGAAGTGTGAGTACTCAGTTTGAGGAATTTGATTGCAAGATATAGAAGAAACTCCCCTTGAAGATGTGCATGTTTTAGGAATTTGCTTTGGACTGCGAATGCACATTGATTATTTATATCATGGAGATCTACCCCTATATTTTGTAATTCATGAATGCATTTAACTTATAGTATGAGGAATTTGAAATGCATGATGAAAAATGGTGTCTGACGAATTTCAGCATGCATGCATTTAATCAACTTGAGGAATAAGCATGCGAGGAAAAACGTTCAAAAGTGTTAGACCACCACCGGGCTTAAATTACAACTCATTACAACAAAAACTTCAGAACAACAAGAGTTTGTAACTTAATAAAGTTATAGTAGCCCATAAAGTAGACCCGCTTGAAGACTAACTCAAATCCCCCCCTTTGTCTTCAAGTGACGAAAAGGGACAAAAACCAAGGACTAACACCCTTGAAAAACTTCACTTCTGTGTTGGAGGAGGAGCATTGGGGTCGGCCGTTGCACCAGTGTCGTCAAGGTCTTCAACATCATTGGTGGTGCGTGTTGAAGAGAATGAACTGGCCACTAGTTGAGGAACAGGAATCTTCTTGAACTTCTTCTTTGGAGTCCAGGACTAGTCAAAATCTTGCTGGAAATCCATTTCAGTGAGTTCCTCAGTGTTCTCGAGGTGAGATAGAACTGCCCGTGTGCGATCAAAGATCTCATGTACATAATAGTGATTTTTCTTCACTGCATTCTTGGTTGCGTTGAGGTCTTTCACAATTTCAACAAACTGACGCTTGACCCATTTCTGGTTGCGATCAACCTTTTGATGAAGACTTAGCAGGAGCCCATGGTCACTCATCACATGTAACGCGATTGGTCTTGCTGGTTCTTGTGATGCAGTGTCGTCATTGGTGGAGTATGACGCTAGTTTGCGAAATTGACCATCAAGGGGCCTAGTGCCTTCATCGATCACATATTATCATTTGCCTTCAATGTCATTGAAGGAGCTCTTGACGGCTTCAATTGGGGTCAAGTAAGTGTGCTGATTCAGAATACCAACCCGATAAGCAATTCCAGACCTTTTACTGATGAATCTCATGATCCTTGGTGCGCAAGGCTTCACATCAAATGGTGAGAGAGCATAGTGGGAGAATGTCCTCAACAAGAAATCATGAAGGTTTATGGGTATTCCATGTATGATGTCAAAGAGCAGATTCTTGATGATTCCCACAATTTCCTCATTATTTTAGTCATGGCCCTTGATTGGACAGAAGGTTTTGGCCAAGATGCAGCAGACTGTCATTGGCACATAGATCAATTCCTTTGCGAGGAATGTGGTCCTTGGTGGCTGACCAGGTGCCAAAGGCTTCACGAGGACTTGCATGAGATGAGTTTCTAGTTCAGGTTCCTCATAGACACATCTGGCTCCTTCTAAGGGGATTTGGACAGGAATAACATGAAGTAATTGAGTTGCAGGGGCTTTGAAGTGTGTATCTTGTGTCATCCATTCTAGAAGCCAAGTGTTGACATCTGTGACATCTCCTGAAAGGTGAGTGTAGAATAGAACTGAAGAATGATTTCTTCATTCCAGTAATAGATGTCATAGCAAAATGGCAGCAGTCCAGAATCATGCAAAACTCTAAGAACTGGTTCGTAGGAAGGAATGTCCTCCATATCTACATGAGGAATGTCCCTGTGAGGAAATACCTTTTCCTTGTCGAAGAGCATAGTGTTGTAATAGTTCATCTGGTTGTGAGTCCAAAATCTGATGCGCTTGAATTGAGGAGATTCATATGGAGTGCGGCCAGTGAAGTACTGATGTTCGTCAAAGAATTGGGCGTGTCAAACTTTGGCCTTTTTCTTTTGTAGGGCTGAATACCCGTCGGTTGAAGATTTGGCTTCAAGCGGCTTCCAAGTCTTCGGGTATTTCCGGTCTGAGGAATTTCAGCCACCACAACTATTGTCTTAGGATTTGCAACATGCGGTTCACCAACGCATTCTTCATTTTGTGCTGGAGGAGTATCTTCAGGCACATGTTGTTTAGTCTTAGGAATATACTGAGCAAAATGTATCAATTTCTGGCACAACATTTTCCTCAACATTTGCAGTTTCATTTGTTGATGCAACTGATTCTTGTTCCGGAGCACACTTCATGGGAGAGCTCTTTTCTTCAGAGCCAGTCAGAACTTCAGTGGCTATAGGTGACTCATGTACTTCACGAATTGGAGGGACCATTGGCGAATTTGGATGTGTCTTTTCCCAAAATTCATCATGTATCACAAGTGTGTTGCTGCCAATATCCACATTGTCCTCCTTTTCTTTTGCAGTCGTTTCAGGGTTCACAGGAGGTGGAGTTGAGGCTTGAGGAATTTGATCATCTTCAATTTCCACATCAATGGGTGTGGAGGCAACATATTGACTTTCTTCCATTTTCTCACCCCTTTCTTGAATGACATCCTCCTCACCAATGGGTACAATCATATAGGTAGGTGCAACACTGAGAGGATTTGCATCAATTGGAGCAGATGAATAAGTTGTAAAAGTCCTCAAGCGTTTTGCCTCTAAGGACTCTGAAGTTGTTGGTGCCTTTCTCTTCTTGGCTTGTTTTTCAGCTGCTTTTGTTTTCTTCACTTCTGATGCAGAAGGAAGTGTGATTTTATTCACCCTTGAAGACTTTTCTGAAGGAGCATTTTCTTCAAGCATTGCATATTCAATTGCAGGCCTCGCAGGTTCATCAACTACAGGTTCATCAGCTGCAGATTCATCATCAGGAGGTTCATGAGTAGCAGGTGCATCAGCTCTAGGTTTTTCATTTTCATCAGCCAGTTGGACAGTGTAGCTGGCCTAAGGAATAAATGGTTGTGTTGGGGTTGCAACCCTTTGTTGTACTCTGCAATGGCTTCAGTAGCAGCCTTGACGAATCTTACTTTGACTCCCTTCGTGTGAGCATGATAGCTTGTGAATTTCTCACTGAGGGTTTTGATCTCTTCTTGAGTGGAGACAAGTTTCTCTAGCGTCAAGGTCAGAAGATTTTGTTGCAGGCACTTCTCCTTTCGAACCTTTGCCTTTTGAGCTTGTTTGGCTTGCTTGGCCTTCCATTTCTCTTCATTGATGAATGTGGCCACCATGTGACTAGGTGCAGGTGGTGTTGGGTAACGTAGCATAAATTCAAAAAAATTCCTACGCTTATTCAGATCTTCCTATGGAGAGACTAGCAACGAGAGAGGGGTAAGAGCATCTTCGTACCTTTGAAGATCGCTAAGCGGAAGCGTTGCTAGAACGCGGTTGATGGAGTCGTACTCGCAGCGATTCCGATCTAGTGCCGAACGACGGCACCTCCGCGTTCAACACACGTGCAGCCCGGTGACGTCTCCCACACCTCGATCCTGCAAGGAGGAGGGAGAGGTTGGGGAAGAAGTCCAGCAACACGACGGCGTGGTGTCGGTGGAGAGACGAGGTCTCCCGGCAGGGCTTCGCCAAGTGCCGGCAGAGAGGAGGAGGGAGAGGAGCAGGGCTGCGCCGAGAGAGAGAGAGATTCAACCGTGTCCTCCAAAGGCCAAAAGTGCCCACTATATATAGGGGAAGGGGAGAGGGGGTGCCACCCCTAGGGTTCCCCCCCTAGGGGGTGCGGCAGCCCTCCCAGATGGGGTTTGTGGCGGCCAGGGCAAGGAGGAGGGGTGGCGCACCCCTCTGGTGGGCCTAAGGCCCACCTAAGTTAGGGTTCCCCCCTTCCCCTTTTTTCTGGTGCACATGGGCTGGATGGGGGGCGCACCAGCCCACTTAGGGGCTGGTTCCCTTCCCCACTTAGCCCATCTAGCCTCCCGGGGTCGTCACCCCCCTTCGGTGGTCCCCCGGGACAACCTCCGGTGGTCCCGGTACGTTACCGGTGATGCCCGAAACACTTCCGGTGTCCGAAACCATCCGTCCTATATATCAATATTTACCTCCGGACCATTCCGGAGCTCCTCGTGACGTCCGGGATCTCATCCGGGACTCCGAAAAACTTTTGGTAATCTCGTATAACAATTCCCCATAACCCTAGCGTCATCGAACCTTAAGTGTGTAGACCCTACGGGTTCGGGAGACAGGCAGACATGACCGAGACACCTCTCTGGCCAATAACCATCAGCGGGGTCTGGATACCCATGGTGGCTCCCACTAGCTCGACGATGATCTCATCGGATGAACCACGATGTCAAGGATTCAATCTATCCCGTATACGATTCCCTTTGTCTGTCGGTATAGAACTTGCCCGAGATTCGATCGTCGGTATACCTATACCTTGTTCAATCTCGTTACCGGTAAGTCCCTTTACTCGTTCCGTAGCACGTCATCGTGTGACTAACTCCTTAGTCACATTGAGCTCATGATGATGTTCTACCGAGTGGGCCCAGAGATACCTCTCCGTCACACGGACTGACAAATCCCGATCTCGATTCGTGCCAACCCAACAGACACTTTCGGAGGTACCCGTAGTGCACCTTTATAGTCACCCAGTTACGTTGTGACGTTTGATACACCCAAAGCACTCCTACGGTATCCGGGAGTTGCACAATCTCACGGTCGAAGGAAAAGATACTTGACATTAGAAAAACATTAGCATACGAACAATACGATCTAGTGCTCGGCTTAGGATTGGGTCTTGTCCACCACATCATTCTCCCAATGATGTGATCCCGTTATCAATGATATCTAATGCCCATGATCATGAACCATGATCATCTATTGACTAACGAGCTAGCCAACTAGAGGCTTGCTAGGGACACATTGTGATCTATTCATTCACACATGTATTACTGTTTCCTGTTAATACAATTATAGCATGAACGATAGACGATTATCATGAACAAGGAAATATGATAATAACCATTTTATTATTGCCTCTAGGGCATATTTCCAACAGTATCCCACTTGCACTAGAGTCAATAATCTAGTTACATTGTGATGTATCGAACACCCATAGCATCATGGTGTTGATCATGTTTTGCTCGTGGAAGAGGTTTAGTCAACGGGTCTGCAATATTCAGGTCTGTGTGTACTTTACAAATATCTATCACTCCACTCTGGACATGGTTCTGGATGGAGTTGTAGCGGCGCTTGATGTGCTTCGTCTTCCGGTGAAACCTGGCCTCCTTGGCTATGGCAATGGCTCCAGTGTTATCACAGAAGAGTGTCATAGGACCCGACGCGCTTGGAACCACTCCAAGGTCGGTGATGAGCTCCTTCATCCAAATTCCTTCATGAGCTGCTTCTGAAGCAGCTATGTACTCCGCTTCACATGTAGATGCTGCCACGACTTCTTGCTTGCTGCTGCACCAGCTCACTGCCCCACCATTCAACACATATACGTATCCGGTTTGTGACTTAGAGTCATCCGGATCTGTGTCGAAGCTAGCGTCGACGTAACCCTTTACGACGAGCTCTTCGTCACCTCCATAAACGAGAAACATTTCCTTAGTCCTTTTCAGGTACTTAAGGATATTCTTGACCGCTGTCCAGTGTTCCGCACCGGGATTACTTTGGTACCTCCCTACCAAGCTTATTGCAAGGTTTATATCAGGTCTGGTACACAACATGGCATACATTAGAGAGCCCACGGCTGAAGCGTAGGGGACAGAACTCATCTTCTCTCTATCTGCTGCCGTGGTCGGCGACTGAGTCTTACTCAATCTCATACCTTGCAAAACTGGCAAGAACCCTTTCTTTGAGTTTTCCATATTGAACTTCTTCAATATCTTGTCAAGGTATGTACTTTGCGAAAGACCTATGAGGCGTCTCGATCTATCTCTATAGATCTTGATGCCTAATATGTATGCAGCTTCTCCAAGGTCCTTCATTGAAAAACTCTTGTTCAAATAGGCCTTTATGCTCTCCAACATCTCTATATCATTCCCCATCAATAATATGTCATCCACATATAGTACGAGGAAAGCTACAGAGCTCCCACTCACTTTCTTGTACAGACAGGCTTCTCCGTAAACCTGTATGAACCCAAACGCTTTAATCACCTCATTAAAGCGAATGTTCCAACTCCGAGATGCTTGCACCAGCCCATAGATGGAGCGCTGGAGCTTGCACACTTTGTTAGCACCTTTAGGATCGACAAAACCTTCTGGTTGCATCATATACAACTCTTCCTTAAGATTCCCGTTAAGGAACGCTGTTTTGACGTCCATTTGCCAAATGTCATAATCATAAAAGGCGGCAATTGCTAACATGATTCGGACTGATTTTCAGCTTCGCTACAGGAGAGAAAGTCTCTTCGTAGTCAACTCCTTGAATCTGTCGAAAACCCTTTGCGACAAGTCGAGCTTTGTAAACGGTTACATTTCCGTTTGCATCAGTCTTCTTCTTGAAGATCCATTTATTTTCTATGGCTCGCCGGTCATCGGGCAAGTCCACCAAAGTCCATACTTTGTTCTCATACATGGATCCTATCTCGGATTTCATGGCCTCAAGCCATTTGTTGGAATCCGGGCCCGCCATCGCTTCTTCATACTTCGAAGGTTCACCGTTGTCTAACAACATGATTTCCATCACAGGGTTGCCGTACCACTCTGGCGCGGAGCGTACCCTTGTGGACCTTCGCGGTTCAGTAGTAACTTGATCCGAAGCTTCATGATCATCATGATTAACTTCCTCTTCGGTCGGTGTAGGCACCACAGGAACAACTTCTTGCGCTGCGCTACTTTCCTGTTCGAGAGGGGGTGTAATTACCTCATCAAGTTCTACCTTCCTCCCACTTACTTCTTTCGAGAGAAACTCTTCCTCTAGAAAGGATCCGTTCTTGGCAACAAAGGTTTTACCTTCGGATCTAAGATAGAAGGTATACCCAATAGTTTCCTTAGGGTATCCTATGAATACGCATTTCTCCGCTTTGGGTTCGAGCTTTTCTGGTTGAAGTTTCTTCACATAAGCATCGCAGCCCCAAACTTGAAGAAACGACAACTTAGGTTTCTTGCCAAACCACAGTTCATACGGTGTCGTCTCAACGGATTTAGACGGTGCCCTATTTAAAGTGAATGCTGCAGTTTCTAATGCGTATCCCCAAAATGATAGCGGTAAGTCGGTGAGAGACATCATAGATCGTACCATATCTAATAAAGTGCGATTACGACGTTCGGACACTCCGTTGCGCTGCGGTGTGCCAGGAGGCGTCAGTTGTGAAACGATTCCACACTTCCTTAGGTGTGTGCCAAACTCGTGACTCAAATATTCTCCTCCACGATCAGATCGTAGACATTTAATTTTTCTGTCACGTTGATTCTCAACCTCACTCTGAAATTCTTTGAACTTTTCAAACGTCTCAGATTTGTGCTTCATCAAGTAGATATACCCATACCTACTCAAATCATCGGTGAGAGTGAGAACATAACGATAACCACCGCGAGCTTCAACGTTCATTGGACCACACACATCAGTATGTATTATTTCCAATAAGTCGGTTGCTCTCTCCATTATTCTTGAGAATGGAGTCTTAGTCATCTTGCCCATGAGGCACAGTTCGCATGTGTCAAATGATTCAAAGTCAAGAGACTGTAATAGTCCATCAGTATGGAGCTTCTTCATGCGTTTAACGCCGATATGACCAAGGCGGCAGTGCCACAAGTACGTGGGACTATCATTATCAACTTTGCATCTTTTGGTACTCACGCTATGAATATGTGTAACATCACGATCGAGATTCATCAAGAATAAACCATTCACCAGCGGAGCATGACCATAAAACATATCACTCATATAAATAGAACAACCATTA
This sequence comes from Hordeum vulgare subsp. vulgare, assembly GCF_904849725.1. Classification (NCBI taxonomy): domain Eukaryota; kingdom Viridiplantae; phylum Streptophyta; class Magnoliopsida; order Poales; family Poaceae; genus Hordeum; species Hordeum vulgare. The sequence goes on along the minus strand of NC_058519.1, from coordinate 259,889,337 downwards.
TTCTCTGACTTAAATGAGTAGCCGTCTCGCATTAAGCAAGACCCTGATACAATGTTCATGCTTAAAGCTGGTACTAAATAACAATTATTAAGGTTTAAAATTAATCCCGACGGTAGATGTAGAGGTAGCGTGCCGACGGCGATCACATCGACCTTTGAACCATTCCCGACGCGCATCGTCACCTCGTCCTTGGCCAGTCTCCGCTTATTCCGCAGTTCCTGTTTTGAGTTGCAAATGTGAGCAACAACACCGGTATCAAATACCCAGGAGCTACTACGAGCGCTAGTAAGGTACACATCGATAACATGTATATCAAATATACCTTTAACGTTGCCGGCCTTCTTGTCCGCTAAGTATTTGGGGCAGTTCCGCTTCCAGTGACCTTTTCCCTTGCAGTAGAAGCACTCAGTCTCAGGCTTGCGTCCGTTCTTTTTCTTCTTCCCGGCATCTGGCTTACCGGGCGCGGCAAAAACTTTGCCGTCTTTCTTGAAGTTCTTCTTACCCCTGCCTTTCTTGAAACTGGTGGTCTTGTTGACCATAAACACTTGATGCTCCTTCTTGATTTCTACTTCTGCAGACTTGAGCATCGAGTACAACTCGGGAATGGTTTTGTCCATCCCTTGCATGTTGTAGTTAAGCACAAAGCCTTTGTAGCTTGGTGGGAGAGACTGGAGGATTCTGTCAAGATAGCATCATCCGGAAGTTCGACTCCAAGTGAAGTCAGACGACTGTGTAACCCAGACATTTTGAGTATGTGCTCACTGACAGAACTGTTCTCCTCCATCTTACAGCTGAAGAACTTGTCGGAGACTTCATATCTCTCGACACGGGCATGAGCTTGAAAAACTAGCTTCAGCTCTTGGAACATCTCATATGCCCCGTGTTGCTCAAAACGTCTTTTGAGCCTGGTTTCTAAACTGTATACATGCCACACCTGACCAGAGAGTAGTCATCACTTCGCGCTTGCCAGACGTTTAGAACGTCCTGGGCTGCTGCGGGAGCGGGAGGGTCACCTAGCGGCGCATTAAGGACATAAGCCTTTTTAGCTGCTTCAAGGATGAGCTTCAGGTTGCGAACCCAGTCCGCATAGTTGCTACCATCATCTTTCAGCTTGTTTTTCTCTAGGAATGCGTTGACGTTGAGGTTGACGTTGGACATCTACAATATTTATAAAGACAACTTTTAGACTAAGTTCATGACAATTAAGTTCATTTAATCAAATTAAGTATGAACTCCCACTTAAATCGACATCCCTCTAGTCATCTAAGTGATACATGATCCATGTTGACTAACCCGTGTCCGATCATCACGTGAGACGGACTAGTCACCATGGTGAGCAACTTCATGCTGATCGTATTCAACCATACGACTCATGTTCGACCTTTCGGTCTCTTGTATTCAAGGTCATGTCTGTACATGCTAAGCTCGTCGAGTCAACCTAAGTGTTTCGCGTGTGTAAATCTGGCTTACACCCGTTGTATGCGAACGTTAGAATCTATCACACCCGATCATCACGTGGTTCTTCGAGACAACGAACCTTCGCAATGGTGCACACTTAGGGGAATACGTTCTCGAAATTTTAAGAGGGATCATCTTATTATCCTACCGTCGTTTTAAGCAATAAGATGTAAAACATGATAAACATCACAATGCAATCATATAGTGACATGATATGGCCATTATCATCTTTGCTCATTCGATCTCCATCTTCAGGCATCGCATGATCATCATCGTCACTGGCGTTACACCATGATCTCCATCATCGTGTCTTCGTGAAGTCGTCACGCCAACTACTACTATCACTACTACTGTGGCTAACCGTTAGCAATGAAGTAAAATAGTAAGCACATGGCGTTGCATCTCATACAATAAATTAAGACAACTCCTATGGCTCCTGCCGGTTGTCATACTCATCGACATGCAAGTCGTGAAACCTATTACAATAACATGATCATCTCATACATCATACATGCAACATCACAACTTTGGCCGTATCACATCACATGTCAAACCCTGCAAAAACAAGTTAGACGTCCTCTAATTGTTGTTGCAAGTTTTACGTGGCTGATTTGGGTTTCTAGCAAGAACGCCTTCTTACCTACGTGATAGCCACAACGATGATATGCCAAAGCTATTTACCCTTCATAAGGACCCTTTTCATCAAATCCAATCCGACTAGAGTAGGAGAGACAGACACCCGCTAGCCACCTTTATGCACGATGTGCATGTTTGTCGGTGGAACCAGTCTCACGTAAGCGTACGTGTAAGGTCGGTCCGGGCCGCTTCATCCCACAATACCGCCGGAAAAGAATAAGACTAGTAACGGCAAGCAAATTGACAAACCATCGCCCACAACTTTTGTGTTCTACTCGTGCATAGAATCTACGCATAGAAAACCTGGCTCTGATACCACTGTTGGGTAACGTAGCATAAATTCAAAAAATTTCCTACGCTTATTCAGATCTTCCTATGGAGAGACCAGCAACGAGAGAGGGGTAAGAGCATCTTCGTACCTTTGAAGATCGCTAAGAGGAAGCGTTGCTAGAACGCAGTTGATGGAGTCGTACTCGCAGCGATTCCGATCTAGTGCCGAACGACGGCACCTCCGCGTTCAACACACGTGCAGCCCGGTGACGTCTCCCGCACCTCGATCCAGCAAGGAGGAGGGAGAGGTTGGGGAAGAAGTCCAGCAACACGACGGCGTGGTCTCGGTGGAGAGACGAGGTCTCCCGGCAGGGCTTCGCCAAGCGCCGACAGAGAGGAGGAGGGAGAGGAGCAGGGCTGCGCCGAGAGAGAGATTCAACCGTGTCCTCCAAAGGCCAAAAGTGCCCACTATATATAGGGGAAGGGGAGAGGGGGTGCCACCCCTAGGGTTCCCCCCCTAGGGGGTGCGGCAGCCCTCCCAGATGGGGTTTGTGGCGGCCAGGGCAAGGAGGAGGGGTGGCGCACCCCTCTGGTGGGCCTAAGGCCCACCTAAGTTAGGGTTCCCCCCTTCCCCTTTTTTCTGGTGCACATGGGCTGGGTGGGGGGCGCACCAGCCCACTTAGGGGCTGGTTCCCTTCCCCACTTAGCCCATCTAGCCTCCCGGGGTCGTCACCCCCCTTCGGTGGTCCCCCGGGACCACCTCCGGTGGTCCCGGTACGTTACCGGTGATGCCCGAAACACTTCCGGTGTCCGAAACCATCCGTCCTATATATCAATCTTTACCTCCGGACCATTCCGGAGCTCCTCGTGACGTCCGGGATCTCATCCGGGACTCCGAACAAGTTTCGGTAATCTCGTATAACAATTCCCCATAACCCTAGCGTCATCGAACCTTAAGTGTGTAGACCCTACGGGTTCGGGAGACAGGCAGACATGACCGAGACACCTCTGTGGCCAACAACCATCAGCGGGGTCTGGATACCCATGGTGGCTCCCACTAGCTCCACGATGATCTCATCGGATGAACCACGATGTCAAGGATTCTATCAATCCCGTATACGATTCCCTTTGTCTGTCGGTATAGAACTTGCCCGAGATTCGACCGTCGGTATACCTATACCTTGTTCAATCTCGTTACTGGTAAGTCTCATTACTCGTTCCGTAGCACGTCATCGTGTTACTAACTCCTTAGTCACATTGAGCTCATGATGATGTTCTACCGAGTGGGCCCAGAGATACCTCTCCGTCACACGGAGTGACAAATCCCGATCTCGATTCGTGCCAACCCAACAGACACTTTCGGAGGTACCCGTAGTGCACCTTTATAGTCACCTAGTTACGTTGTGACGTTTGATACACCCAAAGCACTCCTACGGTATCCGGGAGTTGCACAATCTCACGGTCGAAGGAAAAGATACTTGACATTAGAAAAGCATTAGCATACGAACAATACGATCTAGTGCTAGGCTTAGGATTGGGTCTTGTCCACCACATCATTCTCCCAATGATGTGATCCCGTTATCAATGACATCTAATGCCCATGATCAGCAAACCATGATCATCTATTGACTAATGAGCTAGCCAACTAGAGGCTTGCTAGGGACACATTGTGATCTATTCATTCACACATGTATTACTGTTTCCTGTTAATACAATTATAGCATGAACGGTAGACGATTATCATGAACAAGGAAATATGATAATAACCATTTTATTATTGCCTCTAGGGCATATTTCCAATAGGTGGAAGCTTCAAATCATTAATGGGTGTCTTGGGATCTTTGTACAAAAGATCGATGAAGTCCAGTACCACCTCTAGATCTAATGCGAGGGGAATGGTGGTACCTTTATCCTGAGCGACTCTCTCTTGTTTGTTTCTGATGATGGCTTCAAGTGCTCCATCATCATATTCATCATCTTCCTCTGATGCAGATGGAACATTGAGGACAACTTTGTTTGGACTAGGCCTTGTTCCTCGCCCAACAGTCATATTTGTCTTCAGTATGCCACTTGAGGATTTGTGTGTTGTGCCAGAGGCATATGGTATTGTGGGAATTGGGGTCCTATTGGATGCTGACTAGACTCACATTGCAGAGGAAGTGAAGATTTTGCTGCACTTGAGGACATTGCAACAAGAATTGCAGCTGTCTCAGGAGTTTGCTGTTTTGATAATGTTGTTCAGGACTTTGGCTTGACACCTGATTTCTTCAAGAGGGTCTTCTTGGGAGGTGGCTCAGTGGCAGAAGCCCCAACAATAAAGGAGGAGGCAGCTGCAACAGCAATAGATTCCTCATTAAAGGTTGTCACAACTTATTTCGCGACTTTCTTCAGTTTTGGCAAATACTTGGCTTTTTCCTAAGGGTCTTCAATAGTGACCATGCTTGAGGGATCAAAACTTTGTTGATCTCCCAGAGGTGGTCTGTTGCAGGGAGGCTTGAGGGCAAACTTCTTGGCATACTTGGGAGTGACATACTTGTATTCCTTCCACTCCTTAGCACATCTTCTTTCAATCTTTTGAAGCCTGATCTTGCGCTTCGTAGTGGTATCCTTCCAATAGATGTTTTCATCAAGTGTGCAATAATCAACATATATGTCAACGGGAATCTCAAAGGCAGTGTTCTGCTCTAGCTTCTTTCCACCCTTTTGTTTCTTGTCATCCTCCATTTTCTTTAGTTGATGACTTTTGTGAGGAATTTGAACTGTGGAGGAATCTGATGACACAGGGATATTTTCTTCAAGAAACGCTGCAAATGTGTTAAGTTGATGAGAACATAGTGACTCATCAACTAGCATTTTGTACCTTTGAACAGAGTATAGGTGCGAAGAATTTGGAGAGGTCATATGCTTTCTCAGATTTGAGGAATTTTAAAAATGACTCAAGATGAGGAATTTGACAATTACCGTGTTGACGAATTTCGCTAAGCATTCTGGTCTTGGGTTCCCGAGTTGTGCAGATTCGTAAATTTATACAATTGAGGAATCTCGTGAAGAATTTAGTAACTTAGAGAAATTCATCAGGTGTTCTAGGCATGGATGTGTTCATCTGAAGGATTTTTTTAGGAATAACAGTTTTCACAAATCTAGTGAAAATACATGGATCAACAAGGGCTGTAAAATTGGATTTTAATTACCCTGTGTGAAGAATACCATGAACTCGACGAACCGAGGAAGTGAAAATGGAAGATCGTCGGTTTAGATCTCCAGTGCCCTAACTTGGCGACTGAAGACAGCTACGACGGCGGGAGAGGAAGTCGATCCGCAGTCAGAGTGAGTCCGACGACGGCGAGGTCGTGGCAGCGAAGCTGTTCCTCACCGGCGACGAAGATTTACAGCGGTGGCAGTAGGGTAAATCTCGAGCAGGGGAAGATGAAAGCGAGAGGAAGAGTTTTTACTCACGGGGTTAGGGGGCTATTTATAGCTGAGGACAAAACGGTCTAGAGTGAAACTTTCGAACCGAACTGCCCCTAGCCCTTCCTCTCCGCTTGACACGCGTTATCCACGTACAAAGTGGTGAACATAGTGGAGATCGTGGTTATCCTATCATAGGTAGTGGGTGTAGTTAGAGCAGTAACGGCTGGAAAATTTAAGTTTGAAAAATTTGAGGATTTTGTAGCAAAGTCTTCAACTGACAAGGACTCAGTGAGGACTTTGAACAAGTGTCAATTAGAACACATATGAAGAATTGAGAATATTTTGGGTTGATCTTAGCATAGAGGGGAGACGGGTCCGATCACATTAACCTAGATGAAAAACCAACTTGAAGGCTTAGCAATAAGTGAATGTTGTTGAGGACATTGAAAGCTCTCTCTCTCTCTCTCACACACACACACACACACACACACACATATATATATAGTCAATGAAGATCATCACAATGTTTTTTGAATATTTTGAGAACTTTTGAAGACTTTGAAAGTTTGGGGAATTTGCAAAAAGTCTTAGTTTTGAAGAATTTCAACTTTGAAGAATTTCAAATTTTGGTTGTGGCGTGACCCACCATATAAGAATGATGATTTCAGGCATCGTGTTCAATTATCCTAGGGCCGTGAGAATCAAATTCTTCATTAATTTATTCAAACTTAGAGTGTTATTCATCATTGATTTAAGAAAAACGTTACTTCATGTGCTGCACATCTAAGTCATCAATTTTGCAGAAGTGTTAGGATGTATGCCTTTTCACAAAACATTCGACGATCCTAGGATATTTAGGACACATAGGAAGTTGCTAAACCTTTTATCATCCAAGGGCTTAGTGAAGATATCTGCTAGCTAGCCTTCAGTCTTCACATGGTCGATGACGATGTTGCCTTTGAGTACATGATCACGAAGAAAATGATGATGAATATGGATGTGCTTGGTCTTCGAGTGTTGTACTGGGTTTTAAAAAAATCTTGATAGCACTCTCATTGTCACACTAGAGGGGCACATTCTTCATGTTGATGTTGTAGTCGTTGAGGGTTTGCTTCATCCACATTAGTTGAGAACAGCAAGATCTGGCAGCAATGTATTCAGCTTCAGTAGTGGAGAGTGATACGCACTCCTGCTTCTTTGAGGACCAACACACTAAGGATCGTTTGAGGAAATGACATGTCCTAATGTTGACTTGCGATCCACACAGTCACCAGCATAATCAGAATCAAAATATCAAACGAGGTGAATATTTGAGCCCTTGGGGTACCATTATTCAAGTGTTGGTGTGTGAGGTAGATATCGAAGAATATGTTTCACATCCTTATGGTGTGATTCCTTCGGTTTTGCTTGGAAACGTGCATGTAACGACTAAGATGCGACCCTTTCTTTATTTGGGGGCGAGGCCTGAAAAGGGGAAAGGGACGCATCTATACGTTTAGCAAACGGGATAATCATTGCGATACATAGTTAAAAGAGTAACAAGTAGGGCATACACTTGCCATCTGTTATAAATATAGCATATAGCTTAGTGACACACATTATTTAGAGTTGCATACGATCCAGCTACGGACTTAAACAAAAAACAAATAAACTAAGACATCCCGAATGCTGGCCCCACGATCACGACCACGGCCTCAGTCCTCCGGATACGTCACGTAAAGTCTGCCTGAGTCCTCATCGAACTCCCACTTTAGCTGACTATCATCAAGATCTCATATCTCAGGGGTATCTCTACCTGTGGGTGTTTGTAGTAAACCGTGAGCCACGAGGACTCAGCAATAGAATGACCTTGGTACTGAATCTAGCCAAGTTATTAGGTGAGGAAGGTTTAGTGTATGGTTTTGCAGCAACCTATGCATATATGGTGGCTACGTTACGTTGATCAGAGTATCATATGGCCTACGCAAGTCGGTCGAAAACTAGGATGATCAGTAAGTGATCCTGCACACCTACTTACGTCCGACATAATCCCACCGTGTCCTCGATAAGAGAACGATCTCTGAAAGAGACAGTCACGGTTACGCACACAGTTGGCAGCTTTATTAGAGTTACTTCAAGTTGTTAGAACCGGATGTTAACAAATTATCCATGTTTGCCACATAACCGCGGGCACGGCTTTCCGAAAGATTAAACCCTGCATGGGTGCTCCAACTAGTCCATCACAAACTGCCACGGGCCGCAAAGTAATCCTCTATCACGAAACTCATGATCTCGTCGGATTCCTTAGAGCAAAACCTCAACTTTGAGGAGACCCAAAGTTTCACCGGAATCCCTATACGCAAGATATATCACTAAGGTAAGACAAATCTGGCCACACCTGCCGACGTGTTGACGAACCCGTTAGGAGCCGCGTATCTCATTCTCAGGACACCACGGATGGGAAAGCCTACAGGATGCCAGACCTCAACTTTCCTTGTGGTGGCCGTGCAGTTTGCCCAATTTGGGACCAACACTCATGAGGAGCACTGGCCCGGGGGTTGATTAAAATCCTCGGGGTAGCTATTCCCTATGCAATTATTATTAAGTTGTTAGAAGATTAAAACCAAAGTTGGGTCCTGCGAGACAAGCCTTAACACTACACGATTTATCAAGGGGGTCCCCATAACAACCCCAAACGTGTTAGGAGCGATCAGTTATGGAATCAAACATCGGTAACCGAAACTAAGGCGGCAATAACGGAACAAATCACCCGGCAAAAGGCTAGGCCTTCCGTCATTTACCAAGTATATAGGTGCATTAATTAAATAGCAGTTGACATAATGATATCAAAATAAAATACCCATGTTATCACATGAGACAGCTGGCACCTGCAACTAGCAAAGCTATACATTAGAGGTTGAGCAAGCCTACTTAGCCAAAAAACATTTGCTAGGATAGGGAAGTGTTTGGGTTCATGGCAAACACATGTGGCATTTATATCAAGTGGTAGGCAGCGAGCATGTAACGAAGGAAACGTGATTCTAAGCATAACAAAGCTAGAAACGGTGTCAAGGTGACGGTCATCTTGCCTGTGATTTCTTCAGCTTGGAACTGCTCTTGTTCTTCCTGCACGTACTCTCTAGAATCCACGTACTCGCTCTCCAATCCTGATGCTACCCAAGATAAGATAACAGCCAATGAACACATGCACAACATAATGCAACAAGCCACATGATGCATGTATGAAGAAGGAAGCATGCACCACTATTCTAGTCACTTTCACATGGATTAGTTGAGTTAGTTGAATTCTGGACAGAACCTCATGTTAAGTCAACTTGACATGCATGAATATGACATGAACATGTGCATCATGAGAAAATCATGCAAAAGCATATAAAGAATGTAGAGAACGGAGTTACGGATCAACCGGAAACTAAAAAACAAGTTTCAAAAGGCCTACGGTTCAAAATAACCACAAACACACTCTAATGGGCACTCCCCTGGTGTAACCAGGTTGCCACATGATCAAGCAACAAATAATAAGTGAGTTAGTGCATGGGAACACACCACACCATCAACAATGCCCACACAAGCTTCAAAACAACAGAAACACACAATCTATTTTTAAGAGCAACATGGTAGTTTGTCTAGAACATTTAAAGTAGCTACAACCACCTAAATGAATCAAACAAGATATGAGACAGAAGCCATCCAAAAGCTCTACAACCCTGCACAATAAGCTAATGCAAAGGAATCAGCCAAGAGCAGATCTATAAACACTAACTTGGACAAAATATCATAGATTCTGGGACATAGTCAAAATCATAGATTTTCACCAGCTGCTTATGCTCTGAATTAGCATTTTGGCAGCCTCCAAAATGAAATCTATGGGAAGGGTATGAGCATGAAATTTAACAGGGAGCTAAACAAACATAAAATCTCACAAACCTTAGTTTTTGCATAGGCTATTTCCCAACACAGGAGCTAATACACTCAACACAACACGGGAAGACAATAACAGCAGAATCTCAGACTTAGTGAAAATCACAGGGTTTCACAAATCTGACATTTTCAACCAAGTGTCAACTTTGACAGGGCATAATAGGTGCATACAAACTCCTAAGAATAAACCAAAGGTCCCATGCTGTAGAGGGGTTCACCCTCTACCAATACATCAAGGAATCAACCTCAAAGGGTCAAGGCACCACCTAATGCAAAACACTAAACATGGCATCATATCAGAAAATAACAGTTTTATGAAGTTGCTCTAAAGTGAAATCTGATTGCACCAATGGATTCCTGGGATGATTCTACCCCAAAATCATAAATAATACATGGGTACTTGCATGTAACTACAAGGCACAAAGCTAGCTCGAAAATATCACCTAGAATCCTATAACTACAAATGACTAACATCACATGTAAAACTAGCACATCTTGCATCATCTACACATGCACTTCCTAGGACAAGAACAACATATATAGGCCTACCATGGATCCAATAACATGGTCACACAAACATATGTAAATGTGGTTATCCACACACACACACATGTGCACTCACATACACATGCACATGTGTATATGGACTCAGACCACACCATCTACACCTACACATGCACACACACAAGCACTATTCACAAGAACACCACTTGCATAGTGGAAAGCATGAGGGGTTAGGCCCTCATGCACAAGTGCATATGCACCCATGCACACACTCACATACATGAGCGCACACACACACACACACACTCAAGTGCATACACTCACACATACACTGCACCCTATGCCTCAAAGAAATAAAACAGCACCCCCTGATTTTTTAGAAGAAACAAAACAAAAATATGCAGCAAAAGAAAAATAAAAAATAAAACAAGGAAACAAAAAGGGGAGGCCATGGGGATCGAACCCACAACCCCTGTGCACGACTACACACACATGCACCACTGGGCTACGGCGTCGGCACTTAACCAGAGAGGGGCTTTAAGCAAGCTAAGCCCTCTCTGCACCTGCAACTACACCCTAGAGAAAAATAGAAAAAGAAAGGGGCGCCCGCGGGGGATCGAACCCACGACGCTGGAGACAACGCGACACTCGGTTGTGCTACTGCAACAAAAGACCTTCCAACGGCGCCAGAAACAAGCGTGCTGACGGGAGATTATTCTTGTCTTGATACTCCTCGGCAACGGCACCAGGAATCCTTTTGCTACGGCTACACCTTTAGGGACTTCCTTGGAAAATATGCAAAGGATTCCCCCATGGCCTTGGAGCCTTGCGTTGGTGTTCCCTCGAAGCGGAAAGGGTGATGTAGCACATCGGTGGTAAGTATTTCCCTCAGTTTTGAGAACCAAGGTATCGATCCAGTGAAGGAATATCACAAGTACATGCACAAACACAAAGAGCTTTCTCACAACACTATGAAGGGGTTGTCAATCCCTTATAGATTTGTTTGCCAAGTGAGAACCGAAAGCAACAAAGTAACAAAGCAAAGTAAAAGCGAAAGTGGAAACGATAGGTATGAATAGACCCGGGGGCCATAGTGTTCAGTAGTGGCTTCTCTCATGAAAGCAAGTAGACGGTGGGTGAAGGAATTACTGTCGAGCAATTGATAGAACCGCGCAAAGTCGTGACATTATCTATGGCAATGATTATATCTATAGGCATCACGTCCAAAACAAGTAGACCGATACATTCTGCATCTACTACTATTACTCCACACGTCGATCGCTATCCAGCATGCATCGAGTGTATTAAGTTCATGAGAACAGAGTAATGCCTTAAGCAAGGTGACATGATGTAGATGGACAATCTCATATCTACGATAAAATCCCATCTTGTTACCCTTGATGGCAACAACACGATGTGTGCCTTGCTGCCCTTTCTTTCATTGGGAAAGGTCACCACACGGTATGAACCCAAAACCAATCACTTATCCCATTGCTAGAATCATAGATCTAGTTGGCCAAACAAAACCCAAGACTCGGAGAGACATACAAGGATATCAAATCATGCATATAAGAAATCAGCAAAGACTCAAATATATATCATAGATAATCTGATCACAAATCCACAATTCATCGGATCTCGACAAACACACCGCCAAAGAGGATTACATCGGATAGATCTCCATGAAGATCATGGAGAACTTTGTATTGAAGATCCAAGAGAGAGAAGAAGCCATCTAGCCACTAACTACGGACCCGTAGGTCTGAAGTGAACTACTCACGAGTCATTGCAGGGGCGATGATGTTGATGAAGAAGCCCTCCAACTCCAAAGTCCCCTCCGACAGGGCACCGGGAAGGGTCTCCAGATGAGATCTCGCGGAAACGGAAGCTTGCGGCGGCGGAAAAGTGTATTCGTGGACGCGCTGATTTTTTTTTGGATTTTTAGGGAATTTATAGGCCAAAGACCTAGGGTAGGGGAGCGCCAGGGGGGCCACAAGCTTGGTTGCCGCGGCCTCCCCCTGGTCGCGGCAACAGGGCTTGTGGGCCCCCTGTGGGCCCACTTGCTTGGCCCTCAAGCCTCCCGATCTTCTTCTGTTCTGGAAAAATTCATTTCAGGGATTTTATTCCGTTTGGACTCCGTTCCAAAATCAGATGTGAAAAGAGTCAAAAACACAGAAGAAATAGGAAGTGGCACTTGGCACTTAGTTAATAAGTTAGTCCCAAAAAAGATATAAAAGGTAAACAAAACATCCAAAGTTGACAAGATAACAACGTGAAACCATCAAAAATTATAGATACGTTTGAGATGTATCAAGTATTTCCAAGCTTAACTCCTGCTCGTCCTCGAGTAGGGAAGTGATAAAGAATGAATTTTTGATGCTTTCATGCTACCTAGAATAGATGTCCTTTGTAACTCCTCTTATGTGACGTGAATGTTCAGATCCATTAGATTCAAAACAATAGTTTGCTATTGACGTGGAAACAATAATACTTCAAGCAAACTAGCAAGGTAATCATGGACTTTCAAAAGAACAAGGCCAAAAGAAAGTTATCCCTACACAGTCATATAGTCTGGCTATGCTCTATCATCATTGCACAACGAATTTAAATCATGCACAACCCCGGTATTGGCCAAGTAATTGTTTTCACACCTTTACTTTCTCATACTTTTTCAACTCTCACGAAATACATGAGCGTGAGCCATGGTTTTAGCACTATAAGTGGTGTGGAGTGTGGTGGAGGTTGCAAGACAAACAAGGAGAAGATGGTCACATTAACTAGGAATATCAATGAGCTGTGGAGATGCTCATCAATAGATATCAATGTGAATGAGTAGGGATTTCCATACAAATGATGCACTAGAGCTAAGAGTATGTGAAAGTCTTAAAGAAAACTAGTGGGTGTGCATCCAACTTGCTTGCTCACGAAGACCTAAGGCAATTTTGAGGAAGCCTATCATTGGAATATACAAGCCAAGTTATATAATGAAAATTTCCCACTAGCTATATGGTGGTGACAAAACGAGAGACTCTCAATCATGAAGATCATGGTGCTTAATATGCACAAGTGTGGAAAGGTGGTAGCATTGTCCCTTCTCTCTTTTTCTCTCATTTTTTGGATGGGCTCTTTGGCCTCTTTTTTTATTTTTTTATTTTGGTGGGCATCTTTGGCCTCTTTTATTTCCTCACATGGGACAATGCTCCATCAATGATGATCATCACACTTACAACTCAAAACTTAGAGCAACGATGACTCTATATGAAATGCCTTCGGTAGTGTACCGTGACAATGATCTAGCTTGGCATAGACATTAATGGAAACATCATGCTAGCTATCTTACGATCATGCAATGGCAATGTAGACATGGTGGCACATGTCATGGTGGTAGTTGCATGGCAATATATCTCAGAATGACTTTCAAAAAGCCATAGTAGGTAGGTATGGTGGCTGTTTTGAGGGAGGCTAACTGTGGGTTTTGTGCACCGGCGAAAGTTGCACGTTACTAAAGAAGATAGTGATGGTGGAAGGTGAAATTGCATCTAAACCATGGACTCAACATTAGTCATGAAGAACTCATATACTTGTTGCAAAAGTTTTAGTAGTAATCGAAACAAAGCATTCAACGCATACTCCTAGGGGAAGGGTTGGTAGGTATAAACCATCGCGCGATCCCGACCGCCACACAAAGGATGACAATCAATAGACTAATCATGCTCAGACTTCATCACATAGCGGTTCACCATACGTGCATGCTACGGGAATCACTAACTTCAACACAAGTATTTCTAGATCCACAACACCTTACTAATATAACTTCAATATTACCATAACCACAACTCAAAACTAGTTGAGATGAATCAAACTCTCTAACTATTCAATGCACATGAAGGTGGAAGTTTTCGTATCCCTTTGGATAACTACCCCTTTTGAGACTAATTTCATAGAATAGATCAACTACCAAGCCATGCACCGCCGTGCTCTAAAATATATAAGTAAAGCACATAGAGCCAAAGCAACTAGCTCAAAAGATATAAGTGAAGCACATGTGAGCTGAATTGTCTAACCAAAGGATATAAGTGAAGCTCGACAAAATCATGGTGAGTGCATGTCTCTCTCTCTAGGTGTGCAGCAAGGATGATTGTGACACAACAAAAATAAAAGACTCCTGCGATACAAGACACTCCAAGCAAAACACATAACATGTGGTGAATAAAAATATAGCCCCAAGTAACGTTACCGATGGATTGAAGACAAAAGAGGGGATGCCTTCCCGGGGCATCCCCAAGATTAGGCTTTTACGACATACTTGAATCAACTTGGGGTTCCTTGGGAATCCCCAAGCTTGAGCTCTTGCCACTCTTTATCTTTTTGTCCATAAGAACTTCACCCAAAACTTGAAAACTTCACAACATGAAACTTAAACAGAAACTCGTGATGACATTAGTATAAGAAAGCAAACCACCACTTCCTTAGGTACTGTAGCAAACTTAAATTCTACTTATGTTGAACTTGGGTTACTGTATTTTCAATCTTCCATGGCTAATACCCCCCGATACTATCCATAGTTTCATCAAAATAAGCAACCAACAGAACAGAAACATAATCTGTTAATAGCAGACCAGTCTGTAGCAATCTGTATACTTCATATAGTTCTTTTACTTCAAAAATTCTTAAAAATTAAGACAGTCTGAGTAATTTGCATAGAAATCAGCAGCAAAAAGAATCAACTCAAAATCTCTTACAGAAAAAAAATGAAAATTCTTTTCGTGAGCAGAAAGTTTATGTCTTTTCCAGCATGACCAAACGGCCATCCCCAAGACTAATCATAATGGTTTTGCTTGGCACAAACGCAAAAAGAAACAAAAAAACACAATCATAATAGAATTATGAAAATGTGAAAAACACAAAACAGAAAGAAAAAGGATATATTCATTGGGTTGCCTCCCAACAAGCGCTATTGTTTAACGCCCTTAGCTAGGCATTGATGATGCTCACACAAAAGACAAGAATTGAAGCACAACGAGAGCATCATAAAGCATGTGAAAATCACATCTGAGTCTAACATACTTCCTATGCATAGGCATTTTATAGGAGAACAAATTGGCAAGACAACCAATATGTACCAAATGCAAGGAAGAAGAAAGAGACAATAGCAATCTCAACATAACGAGAGGTGATTGGGTAACATGAAAGTTTCTAGCACAATATTTTCCTCTCTCATAGCAATTACATGTGGGATCATGTTCAAATTCAACAATATAGCTATCACAAAGGATATTATTTTCATGATCCACATGCATGCAAAGTTGATGCTCTTCAACAATAGTCGGATTATCATCAATTCAAGTCATGACGTCTCCAAACCCACTTTCAATAATATTGCAAACATCATATTCATCATGAGGCTTAATTTTTTTTTCAAGATCATAAGAATAATCATTACCCCAATCATGATCATTGCAACCAGTAGTGGACATAGCAAAACTAGCATCCCCAAGCTTAGGGTTTTGCATATTTTTGGCATGATTGTCACTAATAGAATTTATAGTGAAACCATTGCAATCATGCTTTTCATCCAAGGAGCCCTCGTGAATCACTTCATAAATTTCTTCCTCACAATTTTCAGATTCACGCATGTCAAGCAAAACTCCATAAAGAAAGTCAAGTGCACTCAACTCACTAGCAATTGGTTCCACATAAGTGGATCTCTTAAAGAGAGTAGCAAGTGGGTGAGGATCCATATCAATGGATTTTTAGCAAGCAAATATGCAACCTAAAAGAAGGCACATGGTAACACAAGCAAACAGAAAGCGAGCGGAAGAAGGGCGAAAGGAAAAAGGAAAAGGAAAATGAAAACGGCAAAGGAGAAAGGCAAAAGAAAACGACAAACGTGAAGTGGGGGGAGAGGAAAACGAGAGGCAACTGGCAAAAAAGAGTAAATGCAAGAGATGAGTTTGTGAGACCTACTTGGATAGATCTCTCCTTCTCGGCAATGGCGCCAGAAATACTTCTGCTACTGCAACAAAAGAGATTCCAACGGTGCCAGAAACAAGCGTGCTGACGGGAGACTATCTTGTCTTGATACTCCTCAGCAACGGCACCAGGAATCCTTCTGCTACGGCTACGCCTTTAGGGACTTCCTTGGCAAATATGCAAAGGATTCCCCCGTGGCCTTGGAGCCTTGCGTTGGTGTTCCCTCGAAGTGGAAAGGGTGATGTAGCACAGCGGTGGTAAGTATTTCCCTCAGTTTTGAGAACCAAGGTATCGATCCAGTGAAGGAATATCACAAGTACTTGCACAAACACAAAGAGCTTGCTCCCAACGCTATGAAGGGGTTGTCAATCCCTTATAGATTTGTTTGCCAAGTGAGAACAGAAAGCAACAAAGTAACAAAGCAAAGTAAAAGCGAAAGTGGAAATGATAGGTGTGAATAGACCCAGGGGCCGTAGTGTTCACTAGTGGCTTCTCTCATGAAAGCAAGTAGATGGTGGGTGAACGAATTACTGTCGAGCAATTGATAGAACCGCGCAAGGTCGTGATGTTATCTATGGCAATGATTATATCTATAGGCATCACGTCCAAAACAAGTAGACCGATACTTTCTGCATCTACTACTATTACTCCACATGTCGACCGCTATCGAGCATGCATCTAGTGTATTAAGTTCATGAGAACAGAGTAACGCCTTAAGCAAGATGACATGATGTAGATGGACAATCTCATACGATAAAAGCCCATCTTGTTACCCTTGATGGCAACAACATGATGCATGCCTTGCTTCCCTTTCTGTCACTAGGAAAGGTCACCACACGGTATGAACCCAAAACCAAGCACTTCTCCCATTGCAAAAATCATAGATCTAGTTGGCCAAACAAAACCCAAGACTCGGAGAGACTTACAAGGATATCAAATCATGCATATAATAAATAAGCAAAGACTCAAATATATATCATAGATAATCTGATCACAAATTCACAATTCATCGGATCTAGACAAACACACCGCCAAAGAGGATTACATCGGATAGATCTCCATGACGATCATGGAGAACTTTGTATTGAAAATCCAAGAGAGAGAAGAAGCCATCTAGCTACTAACTACGGACCCATAGGTCTGAAGTGAACTACTCATGAGTCATTGGAGGGGCGATGATGTTGATGAAGAAGCCCTCCAACTCCAAAGTCCCGTCCGGCAAGGCACCGGGAAGGGTCTCCAGATGAGATCTCGCGAAAACGGAACCTTGCGGCGGCTGAAAAGTGTTTTCGTGGATGCCCTGATTTTTTATGGATTTTTAGGGAATTTATAGGCCAAAGACCTAGGGCAGGGGAGCGCCAGGGAGGCCAGAAGCTTGGTTGCCGCGGCCCCCCTGGTCGCGACAACAGGGCTTGTGGGCCCCATGTGGGCCCACTTGCTTGGCCCTCAAGCCTCCCGGTCTTCTTCCGTTCTGGAAAAATTCATTTCGGGGATTTTATTCCGTTTGGACTCCGTTCCAAAATCAGATCTGAAAAGAGTCAAAAACACAGAAAAAACAGGAACTGGCACTTGGCACTGAGTTAATAAGTTAGTCCCAAAAAACATATAGAAGGTAAACAAAATATCCAAAGTTGACAAGATAACAGCGCGAAACCATCAAAAATTATAGATACGTTTGAGACGTATCAGGTTGCCACTGCGCTACTGATGCGGAACTTAACAGAGAGGGGGAGCATGCTCTATTGAGCAATCCCCTCTGCTCTAACTGCACCTAACGCGGCAGCCGGAATAGGGGAGGCGCATAGGCGACACTCCGGTGGCTAATCCCTACGGCTAGCACCACGAGGGGGAAGAGGGAGCCCTTGGGGTTCCATTCCCACGCCTAACTAGGCGAGACGACGGCTGCATCGGCGGCGCAACGGAGCTGCTGCTCCTGGCCATGGCAGAGCACGTCGGCGTCGACAACTACGCTATAGCGAGCAACCGCTCTACGGCGAGGGGAAGAAGGAAGGAGGAGGAGGAGCTGCTCACCCATGGGTTCTCGGGGAAGAGCTTGCTACCGAAAAGAGGAAGAAGGGATGGAGTGCCTGCGATGATCCGCAGCTCAGCTACGGCGAAGTCGATGCCGAGGAGACGCCAAGGAGGGCGACCGGCCCCGCTAACGAAGGAAATGGAACGGGGGGGGGGGGAGAACCCCCATTCTCACGGACGCCTCGGGTTGGACAGGGACGCACCGGCGACGAGAGGAGGGACGACGGCGATGACACGACTCCCTCTCTGAATCTCCCGCACTCTCTGAATCTTACCTGCAGAGGGAAAGGGAGAGAGATGGGAACGAGGTGGCGGTGGAGGAGGAACCCTAGAGAAGGGCTAGCATGCCCAGGGAATAAATAGGCGAGGGGAGGGACGGTCTCGACGTCCGTGAAGCCACGGCATCGGGAGCACTCTCTCTCTCTCACGACGACCCTCTCTCTGATGGAAAGGAAGGGGAAAAGCGACGGCATCAGGGGAAGAAGAGGGATGCCGAGCGGGCTGAGCTAGTGAAGGGGTGAGGCGAGGCCGAGGTAAGAGGAGGGAGCCGTCCCACCTGCGGCACTTGATAAAACAGAAAAGAATTAAAAGAGTTTTCCTATTTTTAAATAAACCAAACAGAAAGCAAAATACCGAGAGCAACACAGGGGTTTTGAAAATAAAATAAAAACACCTAGGGCATGAGGCATTTATGCCCTATTTGAATAAAATGCAAACCTGATTTTTAAAACAAGAAAATTATATTCAAAACAGGGGTTATAGTGCTGTTTTAATAAAAAACCCAAAAGACTTAAAGCTTAAAAACAACAGGACAATTACCCCCTCAACCACAAGTTAATACTCTGAATGTATAACATTTCTAAATCAGGTTCAATCAAGGATTGACACACAAGTTTTAAAATGCAAAGGGGGAAGAGCTTTGCATTGTTTTGAAAAACATTGAAGTTTGAAAGCATGTTTGGAAGCATTGTATAAGAACACCACAACACTCATCACACCAAGGCAAGCTATCACAACCAATATGGAGTTGAACACAATGCACTTGAAAGGGATGCCATGATGCAATATCATGACATGAGATGATCCACCTGAAATGACAACTTTATAACATCCAAACATGGTTCACAAAATAGGAAAGGATCCCAATATGGCAAGGATTACATCTGGGGTGTTACAAACTCTCCCACAATACAAGAAGATCTCGACCCGAGATCTAGGACTGAGAGAACTCCGGAAATTCGGAACGGAGGTGATCCTCGCGCTCCCAAGTGGCCTCTTTGTCGGAATGATCTGACCATTGCACCTTGAGAAACTTGATTGACTTATTGCGGGTCTTGTGCTCAGTCTTCTCAAGAACTATAACTGGGTGCTCACGATAGGATAGGTCGGGTTGAAGGTCGATATCCTAAAGATCAACTGTGCGCTCGAGAGTCTCGAAGCACCTCCGGAGCTGAGAGACATGGAACACATCATGCACATTTGAAAAGGTTGAAGGGAGCTCTAATTGATATGCAAGGTCGCCTCTCTAGCCAACAATTCTGAAAGGCCCAACAAAACAAGGAGCAAGTTTCCCTTTGATACCGAAGCGCAGAGTGCCCTTCATGGGAGACACTTTGAGACAGACGAAGTCATCGAGCTCATAAGCCATGTCACGATGCTTGCTATCATAGTAGCTCTTCTGACGGGACTGCGCTGCTTTGAGATTATCCCGAATGACACGACACATCTCTTCAACTTATTCAATCATGTCATTCCCAAGAATCTGACGCTCACCAGTCTCTGACCAACTGAGCGGAGTACGACACTTCGTGCCATAGAGAATCTCAAACGGAGCTTTGCCTGAACTTGCCTGATAGCTGTTGTTGTAAGAAAACTCAGCAAAAGGTAGGCAGTCTTCCCACTTCATGCCAAAGGAGATGACACATGCTCTTAGCATATCCACGAGGACCTGATTGACTCTCTCAACTTTCCACTAGTCTGAGGATGAGAGGCTGTGCTGAATTGAATCTTAGTACCCATCGCAGACTGAAATGAGTCCCAGAACTTGGAAGTAAAGATGCTTCCTCGATCCTAAGAAATCAGCATTGGAACACCATGCAAAGAAACTATCCTTGACGTATATAGCTCTGCAAGATGAGCTACCGAGATAGTCTCCTTGACTGGTAGGAAATGAGCGACTTTGCTCAACTTGTCGATGACGACGAAGATGGCATCGTTACCCTTCTTGGACTTCGGAAACCCGGTGACGAAGTTCATCTCAACATGGTCGAACTTCCACTCGGTATTGGGAAAGGGATGAAAAGACCTGCTGGATGTTGATGCTCTGCTTTCAGCATTCGACAAACATAACATTCATTTAGGAACTGAGCAATTTCACGCTTCATGCGAGTCCACCAGAAGGTCTGTCTCAAATCCTGATAGATCTTGGAGCTTCCTGGATGTATGAAGAGAAGAGAGTTATGAGCATCTTCCATTATAACCTTTCTGAGATCCCCTTTCGGAACGACAAGGCGATCCTCAACGAACAAAGTATCTCTAGCATCAACACTGAAGCACTTATATTTGGGAACTCTCTTCGCCAAGCCAATCTTAACTTTCTTGACCATTGCATCGAGAAGTTGAGCTTGTGGGACCTGGTCTTCCAAGGTAGAGGAAATCAGAAGATTAGCAAGAAATCCCTGAGGAACTAACTAAAGGTTGAGCTTTCTGAAAAATTCACAAAGATCAGGCTGGAGAGGCTTCAGAATGAGACTATTGCAGTAAGCCTTCCTGCTCAAAGCATCTGCCACGACATTAGCTTTGCGTGGAGTGTATTCAATGCTCGGATTAAAATCTTGGAGCATTTCCACCCAACGAGTTTGCCGCAGATTGAGGTTAGGCTGGGTGAAGATGTACTTGAGACTCTTGTGATCGGTGAACACTTCAACCTTTCTTTCCAACAAGAGGTGTCTCCAACTCATCATAGCATGTACCACTTCCGCCAACTCAAGATCATGAGTGTGGTAATTCTTCTCACTTGGGTTCAACTGCCTCGAGGTATAAGCTACCACTTTCATGTCTTGCATCAACACTGCACCAAGACCTTGAAGAGAGGCATCGCAGAACACTTGATAAGGTTTGGAGTCATCAGGAGGAACCAATACTGGAGTAGAAGTGAGCTTCTCTTTGAGTTTGTCGAAGGCCAACTAACACTCTGGAGACCTGACATACTTCACACCCTTCTGAAGAAGACTTGAGAGAGGCTTAGCAATATTGGAGAAATTCTCAACGAATCTTCTGCAATAGCTTGCAAGCCCGAGAAAGCTTCGAAGCTGCTTCACATTTTGTTGAGGTTCCCACTCAACAATGGCCTGCACCTTCGATGGATCAACTTTGATGCCCTCGGCAGAGATGATGTGCCCTAGGTAGACAACTTCCTTCAACCAGAACTCACATTTGGAAAACTTAGCATAGAACTTATGCTCTCTTAGCTTTTCAAGCACAAGCCTGAGATGTTCTTCATGCTCTTCCTCAGTTTCCGAAAAGACCAGAGTATCATCGAGATACAACAAGAAGAATTCATTCTTGAATGGGGAGAAGATATAATTCATCATCCGACAGAAGGTCGGTAGACCATTAGCCAGACCGAAAGACATCACTGTGTACTCATACGAGCCAAAGCTTGTTCTGAATGCAGTCTTTGGAATGTCCTCTTTGCGAATGCGAATCTGATTAGAACCCATCCCGAGATCAAGCTTCGGGAAGATCTTAGCCCCTTTCAATTGCTCAAACAACTCATTGATGTTAGGAAGTGGATACTTGTTTTTGATCGTCTTCTTATTCAATGGACGGTAATCGACATAGAGTCATTCCGTACCATCCTTCTTCTTGACGAAAAGAACTCCGCAACCCCAAGGAGATGAGCTTGGTCTGATCAGACCCAAACGCTCTTGCTCATCAAGTTGTTTCTTTAGCTCCTTCAGCTCTTCTGGACCCAGTTTGTACGGCCGTTTACACACAGGCTCAGTACCCGGTTCAAGCTCAATTATGACCTCAACTGCTCGGTGCGGAGGCATTCTTGACAGTTCTTCCGGAAAAACATCTTCATACTCACAGACCACTGGGACTTGCGAAATTGGAGAGATCTCACCCTTCTCATTCAAGGAAAATAGACGGACCGTGTCATCATGCGTTGTGAAGATAATCACGTCCTCTGAAGAATGAGTTAGCTTCACTTCTTTAGCTTCAAAATCAATTGATGCCTTGTTCATAGCCAACCAATCCATCCCAAGGATCAAGTCAATATCAGAATTGCCAAGGACAATAGGAGAAGCGAGAAAGGCATAATCACCCATCTTGAAAGTGATATCCGGAACCACCAAACTAGAACTCATATGTTTCCCAGGGGAAACAACTGCCAATGGCTTAGACAATTGCTCCTGATGCAGATTATGCTTGGATGCAAATGGACATGATATGAAACAATGCGAACCACCCGAATCAAATAAAACCTTTGCAGAAATATCATTAACTGAGAGATTACCCATAATCACGTCTGAGGAGTTTTCTGCTTCAGTTGCATTCACCATATTGACTCTCACAGACCTGGGGTTGAACTTCACCATAGCATTGCATGGAGGCTTCCTTGGAGGAGAGGGCGGAAGGCGCTACTGAGAGGTGCACTTGTTGGCATAGTGACCCTTCTGTCCACACTTGTGACAAGTAACATCTGTCAGCGGACGGAACTGCACCTGAGGATTCCCTTGCTTCTGCTGCTGAAACTTCTGCTGGAAAGCTGGGTTGGGTGGGTGGGAAGAACCACGACCACCTGAGTGCTTGAACTGCTGAGTCTGTCGAGGAGGAGGAGGAGACACCCGATACTTCTGTTGTTTCTGGACCACCTGAGTAGAGAGCGATGAGATGGAATCCCTGAAACGCTTCCTCGAATTCTCCACTCTGAGCAAAGCTGCCTCAGCCCTGAGAGCCAAGTTATAGAACTTATCAAACTCATCAGGATCGTGCAAGGCAAGGGCCAACTGCAAGTCCTCTTTCAGACCACCTCTGAACTGATAGATCTTGCTCTTCTGATCTGGAATGTCCTACAAAGCATATCGAGCCAGCTCATGGAACTCGACGTTGCACTTGTACACCGAGGAACCACCTTGCTTCAAGCGTGTGAACTTATCACACATCTCTTCCACAAAGCTAGACGGGATATAGTGAGACCTGAAATCTCTGCAGAACTCGTCCCAACTGATCATTCTGCCACCCCTGGAGTCCTTCAACTGCTGCCACCAGACTGCTGCATGCCCCTTGAGCTGAAACGTTGCGAACTTGACAAAGTCCTCTGGACGACACTGCTGCACTCAAAATGCTTGTTCATGTCCCGAATCCAGTCCTCAATGTCAAACAGCTGATCACAAGACGTGAAGGTCTTCGGCTGGTTCGCTAGGAATTTATTCAGAGAAGCAAACTGATCACCACCATGGTTGAAATTTCCCTATTGCTGATTGGTCGTCTCTTGCAACAGCTGGATTAACATCTGGGTGTTGGCATTTGTTGCAGCCATCACCGCTTGCCAAGCCTTTGCAGGAGGATGCGGCGGCGGAGGAGGCTGAGGGGGTGGTGGTGGAGTATCAGTACCCTCGTGACCTGGATTCTGGCGGGTTGGTGGAGCCATCCTGAAGACGGACAACACATTAGACCAGATAATATATTCAAGGTAAACTGAATCAATAGGAAGAAATATCTGAACAAGAATATTAGCAATTGCATTCGAACAAAATAGTAAGAATGCTTCCTCCAAGTGACTAACGACAACATCTGATTAAAGACCACTTGCAAACAAAGTATGAGCTAGAACTGCTCGGAACAAACGTATGACAGAGATTCCATCCGATATCTTCGTGGATATGATCGCACGGGCTCGAATTTACAGTAGCCATCATGTGCAAGGCAGTGCACACGAGAATCGCTGTAAGACGACCGTGAACAAATGAACCCACTGAATGTCGAATCCCAACCTCACATCATGCATCTGTAGGAAGATTGTCCTATAAGTCACTACCTAATATCCCACCTACGAATTCCCGAAATATCTGGTCATGCAATCTGGTACACGGATACAAGGAGTAATATGTCACACAACTCCTATACTAACCCGTCCAGTGTATCACATCCGTCAACACATAATCAGAATCTCGGACCTTCATCTACTACAGACCCTCGTGATCACAATGATACAAAGTGTGGCGATACATCCGGAACTCTCTGCACCAGTACTGGGGAAGCCGGACTCCTCTCGTCATAACTAGTATTGAAGCAATTACGAACATCCTCCTTTCTGAGATACCAAGAAATCTGAATGATAGCGATGTGCCACAAGAATCCCCTAGAACTCAACTCCCCGGAAGAAACCAAGTCAGCCAGGAGGCACCAATACATATCTCCATCACATCGATATCATATATATTTCAAAATATCCGAGTGATCCTAAATTTTTTTTTGAGCAAGAAGAGTAGTAGAATTAAGATTTGCTAAGTCGAGAACCTCACCAGAGCATAGAAGAGGAGAAGAAAAGAAACCTTTATTAGTTGGAGAATGAACTCCCACTTCATCTGGCTATCATCAAGATCTCCTGTCTCAGGGGTACCTCTACCTATGGGTGTTTGTAGTAAACCGTGAGCCACGAGGACTCAGCAATCGAATGACCTTGGTACTGAATCTAGCCAAGTTATTAGGTGAGGAAGGTTTAGTGTATGGTTTTGCAACAACCTAAGCATATTTGGTGGCTACCTTACGTTGATCAGAGTATCATGTGGTGGTCTACGCAAGTCGGTCGAAAACTAGGATGATCACTAAGTGATCCTGAACACCTACTTACGCCAGACATAACCCCACCGTGTCCTCAATCAGAGAACGATCTCTGAAAGAGTCAGTCATGGTTACGCACACAGTTGGCAGCTTTATTAGAGTTACTTTAAGTTGTCTAGAACCGGATGTTAACAAATTATCCATGTTTGCCACATAAACACGGGCATGGCTCTCCGAAAGATTAAACCCTGCAGGGGTTCTCCAACTAGTCCATCACAAACGACCACGGGCCGCAAAGTAATCCTCTATCACGAAACTCGTGATCTCGTCGGATTCCTTAGAGGAAAATCTCAACTTTGAGGAGTTCCAAAGTTTCACCGGAATCCCTATACGCAAGATATCGCTAAGGTAAGACAAATCTGGCCAGAATTCCCGATGTGTTGATGAACCCGATAGGAGCCGCGTATCTCGTTCTCAGGACACGACGGATGGGAAAGCCTATAGGATGCCAGGCCTCAAGTTACCTTGTGGTGGCCCCGCAGTCTGCCCAATTCGAGACCAACACTCATGAGGAGCACTGGCTCGGTGGTTGATTAAAATCCTCGGGGTAGCTATTCCCTATGCAATTATTATTAAGGTGTTAGCAGATTAAAACCAAACTTGGGTCCTGCCAGACAGGCCTTAACACTACACGATTTATCAAGGGGGTCCCCATAACAACCTTGAACGTGTTAGGAGCGATCAGTTATGGAATCAAAAACCGGTAACCGAAACTATGGCAACAATAATGGAACAAATCACCAGGCAAAAGGCTAGGCCTTCCATCATTTACCAAGTATATAGGTGCATTAATTAAATAGCAGTTGACATAATGATATCAAAATAAAATACCCATGTTATCACATGACACAGCTGGCACCTGCAACTAGCAAAGCTATACATTAGAGGTTGAGCAAGCCTACTTAGCCAAACTACATTTGCTAGGATAGGGAAGTGTTTGGGTTCATGGACAAGACAGGTGGCATTTATATCAAGTGGTAGGCAGCGAGCATGTAACGAAGGACACGTGATTCTAAGCATAACAAATATAGAAACGGTGTCAAGGTCACGGTCATCTTGCCTGTGATTTCTTCAGCTTGGAACCGCTCTTGTTCTTCCTGCACGTACTCTCCAGAATCCACGTACTCGCTCTCTGATCCCGATGCTACCCAAGATAAGATAACAGCTAATGAACACCAGCACAACATAATGCAACAAGCCACATGATGCATGTATGAAGAAGGAAGCATGCACCACTATTCTAGTCACTTTCACATGCATTAGTTGAGTTAGTTGAATTCTGCACAGAACCTCATGTTAAGTTATCTTGACATGCATGAATATGGCATTCACATGTGCATCACGATAAAACAATGAAAACACATATAAAGAAAGTATAGAACGGAGTTACAGATCAACCGGAAACTACAAAACAAGTTTCGAAAGGCCTACGGTTCAAAACAACCACAATCACACTCTAATGGGCACTCCCCTGGTGTAACCATGTTGCCACATGATCAACCAACAAATAATAAGTGAGGTAGTGCATGGGAACACACCACACCATCAACAATGCCCACACAAGCTTCAAAACAACACAAAACTCAATCTGTTTTTAACAGCAACATGGCAGTTGTCTACAACATTTAAAGTAGCTACAACCACCTAAATGAATCAAACAAGATATGAGACAGAAGCCATCCAAAATCTCTACAACCCTGGACAAGAAGCTAATGCAAAGGAATCACCCAAGCGCAGATCTATAAACACTAACTTGGACAAAATATCACAGATTCTGGGACTTAGTGAAAATCACATATTTTCACCAGCTGCTTATGCTCTGAAGCATTTTGGCACCCTCCAAAATGATATCTACGGGAAGATTATGAGCATGAAATTTAACAGGGAGCTAAACAAACATAAAATCTCAGAAACCTTTGTTTGTTGCACGGGCTAACTCCCAACACAGGAGGTAATACACTCAACACAACAGGGGAAGAAAATAACATCACAATCTCAGACTTAGTGAAAATCACAGCGTTTCACAAATCTAACATTTTCAGCCAAGTGTCAACTTTGACAGGGCACAATTGGTGCATACAAATTCCTAAGAAAAAAACAAAGGTCCCATGTTGTAGTGTGGTTCACCCTCTACCACTACATCAAGGAATCAACCTCAAAGGGTGAAGGCACCACCTAATGCAAAGCACTAAACATGGCATCATATCAGAAAATAACAGTTTTATGAAGTTTCTCTAAAGTGAAATATGATTGCACCAATGGATTCCTTGAATGATTCTACCCCAAAATCATATATAATACATGGGGTACTTGCATGTAACTACAAGGCACAAAGCTAGCTTGAAAATATCACCTAGAATCCTATAACTACAGATGACTAACATCACATGTAAAACTAACACATCTTGCATAATCTACACATGCACTTCCTAGGACAAGAACAACATATCTAGGCCTAGCATGGATCAACTAACATGGTCACACAAACATACCGAAATGTGGTTATCCACAAACACACATACATGTGCACTCACATACACATGCACATGTGTATATGGACTCACACCACACCATCTACACCTACACATGCACACACACAAGCCCTATTCACAACAACACCACTTGCATAGTGGAAATCATGAGGGGTTAGGCCCTCATGCACAAGTGCATATGCACCCATGCACACACACTCACATACATGACGACACACACACATACATGTGCTCACACACACACTCAAGTGCATACACTCACACATACACTACACCCTATGTCTCAAAGAAATAAAACAACACCCCTGTATTTTCAGAAGAAACAAAACAACAATATGCAGCAAAATAAAAAAATAAAACAAGGAAAGAAAAAGGGGAGGCCATGGGGATCGAGCCCACAACCCCTGTGGAAGACTACACACACATGCACCACTCGGCTACGGCGTCGGCACTTAACTAGAGAGGGGCTTTAAGCAAGCTAAGCCCTCTCTGCAGCTGCAAGTACACCCTAGCAAAAAATAGAAAAACAAAGGGGCGCCCGCGGGGGATTGAACCCACGATGCTGGCGACAACGCGCCGCTCAGTTGCCACTGCGCTACAGATGCAGAACTCAACAGAGAGGGGGAGCGTGCTCTATTGAGCAACCCCCTCTGCTCTAACTGCACCTAACGCGGTAGCCGGAACAGGGGAGGCGGATCGGCGACACTCCGGCAGCTAATCCCTACGGTTAGCACCACGAGGGGCAAGAGGGAGCTCTAGGGGTTCCATTCCCTCGCCTAACTAGGCGAGAGGACGGCTGCATCGGTGGCGCAACGGAGCTGCTGCTCCTGGCCATGGCAGAGCACGTTGGCTGCGACAACTACGCTATGGCGAGAAACATCTCTATTGTGAGGGGAAGAAGGAAGGAGGAGGAGGAGATGCTGACCCAGGGGTTCTGAGAGAAGAGCTTGCTACCGAGACGAGGAAGAAGGGAAGGAGCGCCCGCGACGACCCGCAGCTCTGCTACGACGACGTCGACGCGGAGGAGATGCCAGGGAGGGGGATCGACCCCGCTAACGATAGAAATGGAACGGGGGGAGAACCCCCATCCTCGCGGAGGCCTCGGGATGGACGGGGACGCACCAGCGACGAGGGGAGGGACGACAGCGACGACGCGGATCTCTCTCTGAATCTCTCGCACTCTCTGAATCTTACATGCAGAGGGAGAGGGAGAGAGATGGGAACAAGGTGGCGGTGGAGGAGGAACCCTAGACGAGGGGCTTGCACGCCGAGGGAATAAATAGGCGAGGGGAGGGACGGTCTTGACGTCCGTGAAGCCACGGCGTCGGTAGCACTCTCTCTCACGACGACCCTCTGTGTGACGAAAAGGAGGGGGAAAGCGACGGCGTCAGGGTTTGAAGAGGGACGTCGAGCGGGCTAAGCTAGCGAA
The DNA here is from genome assembly GCF_904849725.1 of Hordeum vulgare subsp. vulgare. Classification (NCBI taxonomy): domain Eukaryota; kingdom Viridiplantae; phylum Streptophyta; class Magnoliopsida; order Poales; family Poaceae; genus Hordeum; species Hordeum vulgare. The sequence goes on along the minus strand of NC_058519.1, from coordinate 259,860,360 downwards.
GGGGTGAGGCGAGGCCCAGGTAAGAGGAGGGAGCCGGCCCACCTGGAGCGCGTGATAAAACAAAAAAGAATTAAAAGTGTTTTCCTTTTTTTTAAATAAACCAAACAGAAAGCAAAATACCCAGAGCAACACAGGGGTTTTGAAAATAAAATAAAAACACCTAGGGCATGAGGGATTTATGCCCTATTTGAATAAAATGCAAACCTAATTTTTAGAACAAGTAAATTATATTCAAAACATGGATTATAGTGTTGTTTTAATAAAAGCCCCAAAAGCCTTAAAGCTTAAAAACAACAGGACAATTACCCCCTCAACCACAAGTTAATACTCTGAATGTATAACATTTTTAAATCAGCTTCAATCAAGGTTTGACACACAACTTTTAAAATGCAAAGGGGGAAGAGCTTTGCATTGTTTTGAAAAACATTGAAGTTTGAAAGCATATTTGGAAGCATTTTATAAGAACACCACAACACTCATCACACCAAGGCAAGCTATCACAACGAATATGGAGTTGAACACAATGCACTTGAAAGGGATGCCATGATCCAAGATGATGACATGAGATGATCCACCTGAAATGACAACTTTATAACATCCAAACATGGTTCACAAAATAGGAAAGGATCCCAATATGGCAAGGATTACATCTGGGGGTTACAGTGCACACATGCGAACACTAAGCATAATGTCTGGCCTAGATGCACATAGGTACAATAAAGAGCCAATCATAGAGTGATATACCCGCTGATCAAAATTTGTAACATTTTCGTAAGTGTAGAGGTGAGCGTTGGTAGGCATGGGAATTTGGATGCCTTTGCATTCATTCATGCCGTTCTTCAGTACATCCTTGAGGCATTTCTCTTGAGAGATGAAGAAGCCATTGCATTGTTGACGAATTTGAAGCCCTAGGAAGAATTTCAGCTCCCCGATCATGGACATTTGATTTTGCACCCATCATGTAGGAAAATTCATGACTGTAACGTTTGTCAGTACAACCAAAGATGGCATCGTCCACATATATTTGGCATACAAAGAGTTCATTATCATAGGATTTTGTGAAAAGAGTGGGATCGAGTGAACTGGGTTTGGAGCCTTTGTTCACTAGGAATTCCTTCAATGTATCATACCACGCCTGAGGGGCTTGCTTGAGGCCATTGAATGCCTTTTTGAGTTTGAAGACTTTGTCTGGATGCTTCAGGTCTTCAAAACCTGGGGGCTGAGCAACATATACTTCTTCCTCAAGCTTACCATTGAGGAATGCACTTTTCACATCCATTTGATATAGTGTAATATTGTGATGGTTAGCATAAGCAAGCAATATACTAATAGCTTCAAGTCTAGCAACAAGTGCAAAATTTTCATGAAAGTCAATTCCTTCAACTTGTGTGTAGCCTTGGGCTACAAGTCGTGCCTTGTTCCTCACAACCTGAACATCCTCATCTTGATTTTTTTGGTAGATCCACTTGGTGCCGATGACATTGTGCTTGCGAGGATAAGGCTTTGTGACGAGTTACCACACATCATTCAACTTGAATTGAAGAATTTCATCTTGCATGGCTAGAATCCACTCAGGTTCCATGAAGGCTTCATCAACTTTTGAGGGTTTTGTGATAGACACCAAGGAGAAATGCCCACAAAACTTAATCAAATGTGAGGCTTTTGAGCGGGTGAGGGGACCTGGTGCATTGATGTCATCCAGGATTTTGTCAATTTACACTTCATTTGCAATCCTGGGATGCATGGGTTGAAGACTTTGGTTGGGCTGAGGAATTTGATCTGGAGCAATTTCCTCAGGTGCACCCGCTTGAATTTCACCATTGTTGGGGATGAATTCTTCAAGAGGAGGTTGTTCCTAAGTAGGAATGATATCTTCAGTAGGCTTGTCCTTAATAGCTTCCTCAAGAGTCAATTTATCTGGCACAAGAGACATTTTCTCTCTTTGCGAGCCATTAGTTTTATCGAACCGCACATCTACAGTTTCAACAACCTTTTTGTGATAGGTGTTGAAGACTCTGTATGTGTGTTAGTCCTTTCCGTAACCGAGTGTAAAAACCTCATGTGCTTTTGAGCTGTGGTGAGGATCTCTAATCCACCATCTTGCACCGAAGACTTTGAAGTAACTTACATTGGGTTTCTTGTGAGTCAGGAGTTCGTATGAAGTCTTGTTGAGGCATTTGTGAAGACATACCCCGTTGATGATGTGGATACCAGTGTTGATTGCCTCAGGCCAGAAGCGACAAGGAGTCTGATATTCTTCAAGCATAGTTTGTGCCTTTTCAACGAGAGTCCTCTTCTTGCACCCAACGACGCCATTCTCTTGAGGAGTATAAGGAGCAGACAATTCGTGAGTAATACCAAGTTCATCAAGATAATCATCAAGGTGTGTATTCTTGAATTTTGTCCCATTGTCACTCCCGATGTGCTTGATCTTGACAATAAAGTTCATTGAGGCCCTTGAGGAAAATCGTTTGAAGACCTCTTGTACTTCAGTTTTGTAAAGAATGATATGCACCCAAGTATAACGAGAATAGAGATGATGCATTGGTTAGAGTAGCATCATGAGTAAGTCTAAAGAGATCCATGTGAAGCAATTCAAAAGGACGAGTAGTAGTCATGTTAGTCTTCGAGGGGTGTTTGGATCTGATCATCTTTCCAGACTCACAATCCCCGCAGAGAAAGCCCTTGAGGAATTTGACGGTTTCGATGCCAATGACATGCTTCTTCTTCGACAGCGTGTGCAAATTCCTCATGCCTGCATGACCAAGTCGTAGATGCCATAGCCAGCCCTCTGATGTTTTTGCTAGTAGGCACGTGGGTGGCTGAGGACCTGCAGAGAAATCAACAATATACAAGTCTCCTCTCCTAAAGCCTTCGAGGACTTTGGATTTGTCAGATTCCATGACTACACATCTATACTTTCCAAAGATGACAATCATATGAAGATCACAAAGCATTAAGACTGACATGAGGTTAGACCCAAGGGATTCGACAAACATGACTTTGTCCATGTGTCGGTTCTTTAGAGATAACCACTTTACATGGTCCCAGTACCTTGCTTTTACCTTTGTCGACATAGGTGATATGCTTCAGTGGTGATGGAGTCAGTGGGATATTCATCAATAAGCTTTTATCACAAGTCATGTGATTTGTACATCCACTATCAAGAACCCACTCTATGGTCTTGGGTTGGTCATCCTCTAGATTAATTATTACTGCTTACCATCCCATATGCTTTGGATTGAAAAATATGTTATCAATTTCATCAGACTTGAATTTCATCACATAAAATAAATTTTAGACATAATGAGGACGTGTGAAATGATAGATCATTTTATCATGCTTTAGGTTGCGTGCTATCAAGTAATTTCCTCAGGTCTCCAGCAAATTCTTTAGATGATGACTTTCATTTGGAGACCTGACCTACAGAAGTCATTTGTTTGATTTCTTCAGCACCCACATCTGAAGGGGTCTTAAAGAGTTTATCATCGTGTGAGCGCCATATGAGAATTGAGACATTGAAGCTAATGCACTTCTTTTAACATGAGGGGGGTTAGAGTACTGAGATGAATAGACACAGAAATTCTTTGAGGACTTATGAGAATAGTGATTTGAGGAATAGTGCACATATTCATGTCCCTTGTAGTTTCTGTGCATATCAAAAGCATTAGTGCGAGTACGAGCATAGTTTTGAAAAGGAATTTGATCCTCGTGAAGACTTTGGTCCACCTGAGGAATTTGATCCAGGGTCCCTGTTATTCAATGGTGGTGTCATGAGGACATTCACCAATGTACGTTGTACTCAGTTCATGACTGAGGACTTTCCCTACTAGGAATTGCCTCAGTGAAGAATTTGTAAAAATCGATAATTCACCCCCCTCCGGTCGATATAAGGCACTTTCAATTGGTTAAGAGCAAGGTAATCCCTTGTTCTATGTGATTTTGGTTTAACTGCTTGGCTTTTTAGTTATGTTGACCGCATGTATGATCGAGATTACTGTGGGTTGTCCTACCTTCGAAGGAAAGGATTTCCCCTATTGGAAGAACAAGATGTGCATGCACCTTGAAGCAATTGACAACCATCTCTGGTATATTGTGGAAAATGGTGTTCCCTCTGTCACTTCAACTATCACTGCCGTTGGTGTGAAGAGATTCAAGCAACTCGACCCTCAAGCGAAGACTATCATCTGTGGCCATCTAAGCAAAGGTTAGTATGACAGAGTGAGTGCTTTGGCCTCTGTGAAGCTTATCTCGGAAAGGTTGTCCAAAGTCAATGAGAGAGTCTCCACATAGCATGACTCTCGAGTTGATGTTCTTCGCAATCTCTTCAACCGCTTCAAGAAGCTTGATAATGAAAGCTGCCAAAACACCTTTGATCGCCTCACTGATATGTCCAATGAGCTTCAGACTCTTGGAGCCAGAGACATCACTGACCATGAAATTGTGAAGAAACTGCTATGATCCCTTGATCCATCATTTGACACACTGGTACTAATGATTCTAGAACGAAGAGACTACAAGATGCTTGATCCCGCTGATATACTTGAGAGACTCAATTCTCATGAATTCCAACAAGAAGAAAAGAGAGACCTTTAGGGACCAAGCTATTCAAGACCTCGTGCGCTAAAGGCAACATTTGTTTCCTCATCTGAAGAAGAAGACTCTGATTGTAGTCTTGGTGATCCTAAAGAACTTGGTTAGGAACTTGCCATGCTCGTGAGGCAATTCCAGAAGTTCTCAAGGCGTGGCCAGTTCAGAAAATCTTTAAGAAGAGATATGAGGAAATCAGAATCTTCACCTGATGACTACAAGAAAAGAACCCGCCATAAATGCAAGAAGTCTAGTCACTACATTGCTGATTGTCCTCATTGGGTGAAGGAATCAAGGAAGAAGAAGTACAAGGATGACAGTTCTCATGACTCGAAGAAAAATAAGAAATCTTCAAAGTCCTCATCGCACAAGAAGACCACCTTCAGAAAGGCTTGGGCACTTATTGGCAAGGAAATGGATTCTGGAGAAGAATCTAAGGAATGTGATGAAGAGGAAGGTTCTGAAGTGGAGTCAAAGTCTGGTGTGGCAAGTCTAGCTCTTCCTACCACATTCGTCAACAAGTCCATCTTCAACCTTGAAGAAAATGACAACATCAACAACATTGATGACTATGATGATGACTTTGCTCCCACCTATTGCTTCATGGCAAAAGGTTCAAAGGTACCAAGCCACACATCCTCTTCTGATTATAGTCATTGTTAAGCTGATGATTATCAAAAACCTAGTTACTATAAACTTGCCAACATTGCCACTAAGCAAAAAAAAGTGCTATTGAAAAGCGTCAGAAATTGCTACACGAAAGCAATGACCTGTTGAGCGACGAAATGAATAGTACTCAAATCCTCACCGAAGATGTTCAAAGTCTTCAGTACAGATTTGATAGTCTTCAAGAACGTTATGGTATACTCTTGGCTGATCATCAGAAGCTTTCCTATCAATTTCTACAAAGGAAGCTAGATCTTGAGAAGCTGAAAATGTCCCATGACGATCTTCAAATGGAAAATGATTCATTCCTTGCTCAACAGATCAGTACTGCTCAGGAAGATTTCATTCCACCAAGTCTGAAATGCATCGAACGTGAAACTGCCAATTCTTCACCTAAAACTTCAAATGCTTCTATCGCTACAAATTCTTCAATTGTTCCCGTGGTAGAAAATTGCTCACCTGAGAAAACCACAAATGTTACTGACGAAAATGCAGGGTTAAAGGAATTGTATGTGACAGGCATATACAAAAGCCTCAAAGGGCATCAAACCCTTTGCGATGTGCTCAAAAAGCAGATTCTGGACAGGGTATTGCCTTTGAGAGGAAACTAAATGTTGATGGGTCATACTGGAAACCAGAGAAGAACCCAAAATCTCATGGGTTGCTGCATAAGGATCTCATGTTGATCCATCCACCGTAACACGCTTTGCATCTGAAATGTCTTATTTCTATGATGACAATAGATTTGCAAAAGCTTGTATAGTTAAGTCCTGAGAGTGAGTTGAAGTATTATGTTTGCACATGTCACATGAATAGGATAAGCAGGTGATGACTAACTCAGGTGAAGAATTTGAGGTGCGGAATGCGGATAAAGTCTTCAGTCAAATTCTTCAAACAGTACAGATCAAAGTCATCAACATGCAATTGAGGAAATAAAAGAGTTGTAGAAATAGAACCCGTAGCTTGATGAAGATAACGGTTTGATGAGCCAGTTCCAACTTCCATGAAAGCTGTACGTCTGGTTTGGAGCGTCTTGGTATTAAAACCAAAGGACACACAGCCCCGGGACACACAGTCCTTACCGTAGTCTTCTTGAGCTAAGGACACACAGTCCTCGCCTAACACTCATGGTAAGTCTTCAGGGCAGACTTCCAAACCCTCACAAACTTGGTCACTCGACGATCCACAATTCACTAATAGATGCTCTAGACCATGACTCCTTACGGTCTGGAGGATGCACAGTCCTCAAAGGTAACAAGCATCGGTTCCACACAAGAACAATCTCTTCAGTGATGCTCAATCACTTTGGGTTTTGGGTTTGGTTTGGGGTTTTGGGGTTTTTCCTCACCTGACAATTTTCGCTCAAAGTCCTCATGGATTGCATTGTTGTAAATGACAAGTGTTAGTTTCTCTCGGAGCAGCCAACCAACTAGAGGTTGTGGGGGTGGCTATTTATAGCCTCGGAGCATCCCGACGCGATATGCCATTAATGCCCCCAATGATATGACCGGTGTGTTGATAAGATTGTGGACACAGGTGGCGCGCGGCATGACAATGATTGGATCTTTCAACTTTGAAATTCCTCATGTCTCTCATGTTCCTCACTTGAAGGATTTGGTATGTGTAGGTTTGAGTTGAGCATCATGAGTAAATCTTTCCTTAGTATTACCTCGACCCCCTTTAACAGTACGGTGAGTGATGACGAGTTGATGGATATACTTCTCGCTCCTCTTTGGTTACCCCAAGTGGAAGGTGGAGCTGTAGTCAGCAGCAGATTTCCCTTACACAGGGACTATAAGGTTTAACGGACCAGGAGGACTCCGAAGACAACAAGTAGATGTCCGCTACTCTAGCGCTAGCACAACACATGGACTTGCACACACAACAAATAACTTTGCTCCCAATGAGTTCAGAGAGGTTGTCAATCTCCCCAGACTTTTAGTTTTCAAAGGATCAAAACACAAGTGAGAAAAGCGATAGTGATTGCAACGGAAAAGGAAATAAAAGCAGTAAATGGTGGAGGTGTAAACAATTGTGGAAATATGGACCAGAGTGCCTTGATGTTCACTAGTGATGTCTCTCTCCCAAAAGACGATAAACAACTATGCTGGGTAAACGAATTACAGCTGGTCAATTGATAGAATGATAAACGCACCGCAATGCTAATCATGCTAATAGAAAGTTAGAGGCTCAAAAGTAATGGGCAGTACACCAAGACAAGCAGACCATTTATTCATCAGCATCTACGTACTAATCATCCACCTTGAGATATCTATCCAGAACATCTCGTTGGTATTAAGTTGCGAGCCCCAGCCAAAGTGTAAACTCAAAGCAACGGACAACCGCATTAACAAACTTTGCGTCAGGTAAACAATCCTTGCAACCATGGTCACAAGCACCGTGGTTTTCTCCCTGGTGGTAACAACACATCCCCTAGTCTCATGTTTCTGTCACTCAAGCTAGACATCAAGGGGCATGAACCCACAATCATGCATAACGCTCCCTCTTGGAGTTACAATCTACTACTCGACCAAAGCAATAGAAAGCAATAGAGAACATGCATGAATTACTCAAGAACATAATATAAAAGGAGAACCAAATATATAACTCATCACAATCTGAACATAATCTCATAATCCATCGGATCCCAACAAACCAAGCATAGCAATAGCAGGAAAATTACATAGATGCCTTGATCATGTAGGGTAGCTCACAAGGGCTAAGCATTGAAGCACAAGATTGGAGAGAAGACCTCACATAGCGACTGACCATGGAGTCATGGTACAAGGAGGACTACTCACGACACGTCCGGGAAGCGTCCATGGTGGTGGAGAAGCTCCCGGAGGTCAATCCTCCCTCTGGGAGGGTTCCGGGAAGAGGTCTTCTGGCGATTTCGGAAGCGCTGCGACGGCGGAACGATGGAGAAATTCGCGATTCTGGATTTGTTGTGAGGGTTTCCTATCGGAGAGGTAAATATAGGTCGAAGGAGGGCACCAGAGGGCGTGGGCCCCACCCAGGAGACCTGGTGGCACGGCCAGGAGGGAGGCTGCGCACGTAGGCCGCCTGGGCAGGCCCTGGTTCCCCTCTGGCCCACCTTTGGTGCTCGTGAAGCTTCCGTCATGCTGATTTTTATATATTTTTCTCGGGATTTTTTTGGGCTCTATAAATTGGGGTAAAAGTCCCTGCAAAAAAGACATCAGCAGACAGAAACTGGCACTGGGTGTACTGAGTTAGTAGGTCAGCCCAAATATGTGCAAAAAGGTATGAAAGTGTAGCAAAACATATAACAATGTCACCCAAAAGATCATGGAACAAACAGAAATTATAGATACGTTTGGGACGTATCAGTGATCCTATGACTCAAGAAAGAAGAAAATGAAACAGAAAGAGTAAATCTTCAAGCTTCAAAGTCTTCAAAGCATTTTCTTCGGGATACACCGAATTTCTCATCTTCAATGTCTTCTTGAAAAATAGCACTTTATTTGCTATTAAAGTCTTCAATTAATGACCAAAGTCCTTACCCAAAGACATACAATTTTAGGGGACAATATTCTTCGAATAAATCAAATTCCTCAACGACTTATAGAGCATGTGTACACTCACAAACATATCAATCTCTTAACCCATAAGTCTTCAATCCACCAAAATCACTAAGGGGCACTAGATGCACTTACAATGGACATTTTGAATATCATCTTATTACTCGTATTTAATTTAATGCATATATATTTGCCTCAAGGCGGAAGGCTTGGCCTTTTGCTCGGTGTTTTGTTCCACTTTTGCCGCCCTAGTTTCGGTTACCGGTTTTATGTTCCATATTGAGCGCTCCTAACATGCTTGGGGTTGTTATGGGGACCCCCTTGATAATTCGTTTTTGGTTAAAATTCTTCTCGCAAGGCCCAACATTGGTATTAAATTTGCTAAACAACCTAATAAAAATGCATAGGGAATAGCTACCCCATGGCTAATTAATCAACCACCTGGGCCAGTGCTCCTCATGAGTGTTGGTCCAAACAGAGCCACTTGCGAGGGCCACCCGGGTCAACTCGGGGGATTTCTATCCGGCCATGTTATGTACTCCTCATTTAGTAGTGCCGTGTCATAGAGATACACGCGACTCCTATTGTGTTCTGGCCTGCTGGGTGGTCTTGCTAGAATTGTTTTACTATTAATGAATGTCTTGTGCATTGGGATATCGGTGATACTTCGGGCTATCTCGAGGTTGAGGTTTTCTCTCTGGAGTAGCTTGTGATGGACTAGTTGGAACACCCCTACAGGGTTAATATCCTTTGGAAAGCCGTGCCGGCAGTTATCTGTCAACTTAGAAATTTGTTTAACATTCGGTTATAGAGAACTTGAAGTAAGCTTAATTAAAATATGCCAATTGTGTGTGTAACCGTGATTGTTTCTTTCGTGAGCTTCTTATCCTACTAAGAACACGGTGGAGCTATGACTGACGTAAGTGGGTGTTCAGGATCGCGTCTTGATCATGCTAGCTCATGACCGTTATGCGTAGACCACTCCACTTTAAATTATGTTCTCGTAAGTAAGACACAAAATATGCTTAGTGTTGTTGCAACCTTAACACTTAAACATACCACATCCTATAACTTAATTTTTCCACATATTATGGTCACAAGATTGCTCAGTCCCCGTGGCTCATAAATTACTACAACACCACAGGTACAGGTACCGAAGATGCAGAGCTGTTCAATGGTTCACAGCTCTAGTGGGAGTTCGATGAGGGAAACGGGCGGATGTACATGACGTACCCCGACGAGTAGAGGACCTTGGTCATCTGTTGGGCTAGAAAGACAGACTCATTGCTATTTTGTCATTTGTTTTCGTCCGTAGCCAGACCCTGTCTTATGGATGATTGAAATAATGTTGTGTGACTTGTAATTTAGCATGTGGCGAGTGTAACCAATCCATATACTCATTTCTTCATAAATGTATCTGCAATGATTTATGTACTTGCAAAATGCCGAGAGGCACCTCTATCCATATTAAGGCCTCGTCCCCAAATATGGATAGTGCCGCATCCTGGAAGTTACACCGGTCAAATATTCTTCTGTCTTCTGATATTCTCCTATGGTTTCTCCATAGGCGGACATGGCGAAGCGCGACGTGCTCTTCAAGGAGGCGGTCGCGCTATGGAGGTTCAACAAGAACTCATACTTCAAGGTATGAAAGGAGCTCGACCTCCGCACGACCGAGCTGCAGAAGGCCCGAGGTGCATCTTGGAGTTGGTGGGTGCACGCGAGCGCACCCACTAGGTGTAGTCCCCAAGATTCAGGTCGGCTGCACGGCTGTGTGGAAGCCAAGCTAAATCTTCTTTACTTGTGATGTCTTCTTGTCGAGCCTGCCCCTGACTTGGTGTTTTGATGCAGAGGGAGCCATCCCTGAGGCCGAAGTGGCGGAGTTGCACCTCTCGCTCGAGGACCTTTAGAAAAAGAGCAAAAAGGTCTGCAGCGACCGCGACCGGCTAGGGAGGGAGCTCGAGGCCGAGCGGGCGGCCACGAAGCAGATGAGGACCGCCCATGCGGTGGAGGTAGGTCGTCTCACCGCGGCGCTCTAGTAGGAGACAGTGGTGAAGGAGGCGGTCTCGTAGGGCGGTGGCGGCCAAGGCAAGGAAGAAGCGAGAGGCCACCGTTCCGCTCAAGCTTCTTTGCCGTCTACCATCACGGACGGCAAAGAGTAATCCACTGATGGCAAAGAGTAATACATAGACGGCAAAGAAAACTCCTGTCGGCAAAAATTCTGCGTCAGCCTACGACGACATTGTAGCTTCTTTGCCGTCTGCCTCACCGAAGCGGACGGCAAAGAGCTTTGCCGTCAGCTTTTCATAAGAGCAGTCGACAAAGATGTCGAGACGGCAGCCAACAGGCGTTTCCTCCGTTAGGGGCTAACGGAGGCTTTGCCATCTGCCTCGCCCTCTTCTTTGCCGTCTGCCTCCACCTCCTCCCCCCCTCCACTCTTTGCCGTCTGCCTCCACCTCCACTCTTTGTCGTCTGCCTCCACCTCCTCCCCCCTCCACTCTTTGCCGTCTGCCTACCCCTCCTCCCCCCTCCTTTGTGTCCTCTTCTTTGCCGTCTGCCTCCCCCCAGGAAGCAGACGGCAAAGCGACTATATGACCAGCTGCTATTGTCCAGGTTGCACAGCTGGGCGCCACGTGGCACCTTTACCGTCAGCTGCCTGATGGCAAAGGCCTTTGCCATCAGCTGGCAGACGGCAAAGAGCCTATATTGTCACATTTTTGTTTATCTTTTCTATTTCACAGCACATATATATATATAATTCATAGAACATATATGATAAATAGGTCACAACACATATATGATATACATATAAAGCTCATCAATGCCATTTGTTCATCAACGTACATCCCATATATCAAAAGAACCAACACATACAAAGTTTCATCCATATATAAATACATATAGTTGCACATATATTGTTCATCCATATATACATATACATATAGTTCCACATTGTTCATCAACTCAAATAAAAACGGCAACTAAAGCACTCCAATGCCAGCTTCCATGCATGTAGTACATCCAATCTGCAAAATGGGAATAAGAAAGTCAGAAGAAGAAGAACAACAACATATATATGACAAATAAGCTAAATTGGAGAAAAAAGAGAAGAAGCAAGAAGAGAAGAAGGAGAAGAAAAAACAAGAATAAGGAGGAGGAGGAGGAGGAGGATGAGGAGAAAGAGAAGGAGAAGGAGGAGGAGAATAGGAGAAAAAGAAGGAGAAGAAGAGGAGAAGAAGGAGGGAAGAAGAAGGAGAAGGAGGAGGTCTCCTTCTCCTCCTTCTCCTTCTTCTCTTCTTCTTCTTCTCCTCCTCCTTCTTCTACTTCTCCTTCTCTTCTCTTTCTCTTCTTCTTTTAGTTCTTCATTTTCATTTCTCCTCTTCTCCTCTTCTTGCAGATAAATTAGCTAACTATGTCTTTTTGGAGCTAAATGGGCTAATTATGTCATTATAGAGGAAAACAAGCTAAGTATATAATATTAATGACCTAACCAAGGTTCTTATGCCATTTTGAGCTTATAATGTCTTTTTGGAGCTAAATGGGCTAATTATGTCATTGTTGGGCAAATTAAGGCAAGGAGAATATGAAAGAGGAGAAGAAAGAGGAGGAGGAGGAGAAGAAGAAGAAATAAAGAAGAAGGAGGAGGAGGAGGAGGAGGAGGAGGAGGAGAAGGAGGAGAAGGCCAAGGGCCTTCTCCTCCTTCTCCTCCTCCTCCTCCTCCTCCTCCTTCTTCTTCTCTTCTTCTTCTCCTCCTCCTTCTTCTCCTTCTCCTTCTCTTCTCTTTCTCTTCTTTTTGCTCTTCCTTTTCATTTCCCCTCTTGTCCTCTTCTTGGAGCTAAATTAGCTAACTATATCTTTTTGGAGCTAAATGGGCTAATTATGCCATTATAGAGGAAAACAAGCTAAGTATATAATATTAATGAGCTAACCAAGGTTCTTATGCCATTTTGAGCTTATAATGTCTTTTTGGAGCTAAATGGGCTAATTATGTCATTGTTGGGGAAATTAAGGCAAGGAGAATATGAAAGAGGAGAAGAAAGAGGAGGAGGATAAGAAGAAGAAGAAATCAAAAAGAAGGACACTACAGGAATCACCTTCTTTGCCGTCTGCCATCATAGACGGCAAAGACAAATACCCGGACGGCAAAGACAGTACCATAGACGGCAAAGATTGTCACGGCCGGCAAATTTTCTGCGTCAGCCTACGACGGCATAGGACCTTCTTTGTCGTCTGCCCCCCTAAAGCGGACGACAAAGCTCTTTGCCGTCAGCTTTCCTGAGGAGCAGTCGGCAAAGAGTTTGGGACGGCAGCCGAGAGGCGTTGCCTCCGTTAGGGGTTAACGGAGCCTTTGCCGTCTGCCTCCTCGGCAATCTTTGCCGTCTGCCTCCCAGTCAAGCTTTGCCGTCTGCCTTCTCCTCCCCTCCCCTCCCCCCCTCCATCTTTGTCGTCCGCCCCCTTGACTATCTTTGCCGTCTGCTATGTCCTCCCCTCGCCCCTCTCTCCACTTTTGTCTTCTGCCCCCTCCTCTGTGCCCTCTTCTTTGCCGTCTGCCCACCCAGCACGCAGACGGCAAAGAGACTATATGGCCAGCTGCTACTGCCCAGGTTGCACAGCTGGGTGCCACGTGGCACCTTTGCCGTCTGCTGGCTGATGGCAAAGGCCTTTGCCATCAGCTGGCAGACGGCAAAGATCCTATATTGTCCCATTTTTATTTATTTTTTCTATTTCACATCACATATACATATAATTCAGAGCACATATATCATAAATAGATCACAACACATATATGATATACATATAAAGCTCATCAATGCCATTTGTTCATCAACGTACATCCCATATATCAAAAGAACCAACACATACGAAGTTTCATCCATATATAGATACATATAGTTGCACATATATTGTTCATCAACACATTGTTCATCAACACATACAAAGAACCAACACATTGTTCATCAACTCAAATAAAAACGGAAACTAAAGCACTCCAACGCCAGCTTCCATGCATGTAGTACATCCAATCTGGAAAATGGGAATAAGAAAGTAAGTAGAAGAAGAACAACAACATATATATGACAAATAAGCTAAATTGAAGAACAAAGAGAAGAAGCAATAAGAGAACAAGGAGAAGAAAAACAAGAAGGAGGAGGAGGAGGAGGGGAAGGGGAAGGAGAAGGAGAAGGAGGAGGAGAAGAAGAAAAAAGAAGAGAAGAAGAAGGAGAAGAAGGAGGAGAAGAAGGAGAGAAGAAGAAGGAGAAGAAGGAGGGCCCCTTCTCCTTCTCCTTCTTCTTCTCCTCCTTCTCCTTCTTTTCTCTTCTTCTCCTCCTCCTTCTTCTTCTTCTCCTCCTCCTCCTTATTCTTCTCCTTCTCCTTCTATTCTTCTTCTCTTCTTCTTCTTCTTCTTCCTTCTCCTTCTTTTTGAGCTAAATATTCCAATTATGTCATTTTAGAGGAAAACAAGCTAAGTATATAATATTCATGATCTAACCAAGGTTCTTATGCCATTTTGAGCTTATTATGGTATTTTGGAGCTAAATGGGCTAATTATGTCATTGTTGGGTTAGTTAAAGCAAGGATAATATGAAAGAGGAGAAGAAAGAGGAGGAGGAGGAGAAGAAGAAGAAATCAAGAAGAAGGAGGAGAAGGAGGAGGAGGAGAAGGATAGAAGGTCCTTGGCCTTCTCCTCCTCCTCCTCCTCCTCCTCCTCCTCCTCCTTCTTCTCTTCTTCTTCATATCTTCTTCTTCTTTATTTTCATTTTGCCTATTTCTTCTCCTCTTCTCCTCTTGTTGGAGCTAAATTACCTAATTATGTCTTTTTTGAGCTAAATGGGCTAATTATGTCATTTTAGAGAAAAACAAGCTAAGTATATAATATTCATGAGCTAACCAAGGTTCTTATGCCATTTTGAGCTTATTATGGTATTTTGGAGCTAAATGGGCTAATTATGTCATTGTTGGGTTAATTAAAGCAAGGATAATATGAAAGAGGAGAATAAAGAGGAGGAGGAGGAGAAGAAGAAGAAATCAAGAAGAAGGAGGAGGAGGAGGAGAAGGATAGAAGGTCCTTGGCCTTCTCCTCCTCCTCCTCCTCCTCCTTCTCTTCTTCTTCATCTCTTCTTCTTCTTTCTTTTCATTTTGCCTATTTCTTCTCCTCTTCTCCTCTTGTTGGAGCTAAATTACCTAATTATGTCTTTTTTGAGCTAAATGGGCTAATTATGTCATTTTAGAGGAAAACAAGCTAAGTATATAATATTCATGAGCTAACCAAGGTTCTTATGCCATTTTGAGCTTATTATGGTATTTTGGAGCTAAATGGGCTAATTATGTTATTGTTGGGTTAATTAAAGCAAGGATAATATGAAAGAGGAGAAGAAAGAGGAGGAGGAGGAGAAGAAGAAGAAGAAATCAAGAAGAAGGAGGAGGAGGAGGACAAGGATAGAAGGTCCTTGGCCTTCTCCTCCTCCTCCTCCTCCTCCTCCTCCTTCTTCTCTTCTTCTTCATCTCTTCTTCTTCTTTCTTTTCATTTTGCCTATTTCTTCTCCACTTCTCCTCTTGTTGGAGCTAAATTACCTAATTATGTCTTTTTTGAGCTAAATGGGCTAATTATGTCATTTTAGAGGAAAACAAGCTAAGTATATATTATTCATGAGCAAACCAAGGTTCTTATGCCATTTTGAGCTTATTATGGTATTTTGGAGCTAAATGGGCTAATTATGTCATTTTTGGCTTAATTAAAGCAAGGATAATATGAAAGAGGAGAAGAAAGAGGAGGAGGAGGAGAAGAAGAAGAAATCAAGAAGAAGGAGGAGGAGGAGGAGAAGGAGGAGGAGGAGAAGGATAGAAGGTCCTTGGCCTTCTCCTCCTCCTCCTCCTCCTCCTCCTCCTCTGTTATGACCGGCTTGGCCTATGGCCGGCGTAGGCCCATTGGGCGTTAATATTAGCGGCTTGGCCCGCAAGTTATCTTAGGTAAATTACTTTAGGAAAGTTATCTTAGGCTCGAGTTATAAATACTAGTTGTAAGACATCAATTGAGATCAAGCAATAAAGATATTATCTTCTATTGCCCGGCTCTCCAAGGAGCCGGAACCCTAGCCTCCGCCGCACCTAACCCTAGCCGCGACGGCGCCATCTTGCCGGCGCGTCCGCTCCAGCCCTCGCTCCCCTTGTCCCTGCCCTTACAACCTACGCCGGAGGCCCGATAGGAACCCTAGTCCTACCAATTTGGTATCCAGAGATTCCAGGCTGATCATGTCGCTCCCTCCACCATCGCCGCCGCTCAACACCACCACCGCCCCACCGCTGCAAACCACCACCACCGCCCCGCCGCCGCTGCCGCTCACGTCCGGGACCGCTCCCTCGCCAGTGCCGATCATCACCGCGGAGGAGCCGCTCCCCATACTCTCGCCCGAGGCAATATCGGGCACCCTGCGGGAGCTTGTCCAAGCGGTCCGAGGCATCAGCCTCTACCTCGCTGGGACCCAACCCCCGCCGCCGAGCGTCGCCCCCACTACCTACGGGCCGCCGTCGCTGCCGTGGGCCACCCCGGCCTTCCAGCCACTCCACGGAGGGGCGCCGCCGCCGCCGCCGCAGCTGCTGCTGCAGCACTACCACGCCACGGGCACTCCCTGGCCGGTGTGGCCGGCCACCACCGCGCCGCTGGGGGGGCTGCCCCACCAGTCGCTACCGGCCACCACGGCGCAGGCTCCGGCGCCGCACCAGCAGCCGCCGCCGCCATCGACAGCAGCACCTCCAGCGCCCCGAACCACCGGTCGGCCCCTGCACCAGGTGTAGTTCCCGTCATCGCCATCGCCAATTCCCTCGTGGGCAGCCGGATCATCTTCGGGTCCGATCTATACCCCGGCACAGGAACACCCGGCGCCCTCTCTGCCGTTCGAGCGGTCCTCCAGCTCGGCGCCCTACGGCCCGGAGTTTCCCGACCGGGCATACGCGAGGCCACCGACATCCGCGGCTCCCGGACACGGCGGGCCGACATCTCCTCGGTTCGCTAAGCTGAACTTCACCACTTACGACGGCGCGGAAGACCCCCTCAACTGGCTCAACCAGTGCGAGCAGTTCTTTCGGGGGCAGCGGACGCTCGCGTCGGATCACACCTGGCTCGCGTCCTATCATCTCCTGGTACTGCCGAGACTTGGTACTACGCCCTCGAGCAGGAGGAGGGCGGCATGCCACCGTGGGACCGCTTTCGCGAGCTCTGCCTTCTCCGGTTTGGCCCCCCCATCCATGGCAGCCGACTGGCAGCCCTCGGCCGCTTACCGTTTACCTCAACGGTCCAGGACTACGCCGACCGATTCCAAGCCCTGGCATGCCACGCGCCAGGCATAACCGCGTCTTAGCGCGCTGAGCTCTTTGTGGGTGGCCTACCGGACCATATTCACGTGGATGTCGAGCTCCGGGAACCCCCCGACCTTCAGTCCGCCATGTACTACGCCCGGGCCTTCGAGCAGCGGGCCCAGGCACTGCAGCAACCACCCGGACGGGGCGGCCGCCAGCTCAGTCGACCAGTGCCGACCCTTCCAGCACCGGGCCGGCCTCCGCCAGCCGCAACGGCCGCACCTCCGGCCGCCACACGGACCTTCCGCAGGTTGTCCCCGGCCGAGCAGCAGGAGCGTCGACGTCAGGGTCTCTGCTTTAACTGCGATGAGCCCTACACGCCGACACATGTCTGCCCCCGCCTCTTGTACTTGGAGACGGTCGACTACACCGAGGCGGACGAGACGAACGACGCACCAGACCCGGCCGCAGATTCTACGGCGATGGCCTGCGTCGTCTCTCTCCACGCCCTCGCCGGCATTCGCCATGAGCGGACCATGTTGCTACCCGTGATGATCCATGGCGAGCAGCTGGTCGCCCTGCTGGATACGGGCTCCACTCATAACTTCCTGCCCGAGGCAACCATGCGTCGTCTAGCTATTCCGACCACGGGCGGGGAGCGCCTTCGGATCACGGTGGCCAACATGACCGCCTCCAGTGTCATGGACTCGCTCGCGACGTTCCCATCACCATCGGGGGCGAACACTTTTCCATTAGCTGTGCCGGCATCGACCTCGGCTGTTTCGACTTCATCCTCGGTGTGGACTTTCTCCGGACCCTCGGGCCCATCGTGTGGGACTTCGACGCCCTCATGATGACATTCTGGCGGCTGGGACGCCAAATTGGCCTTGGCCTCCTCCTCCTCCTCCTCCTCTTTATGTCTTTTTTGAGCTAAATTACCTAATTATGTCTTCTTGGAGCTAAATTGGCTAATTATCTCATTTTAGAGGAAAACAAGCTAAGTTTGGAGGAGAAACTTACCGTAGTGGTCATCAAGGAGGAGAAACACCACGGTTGCTCGCGCCGGCTTCGTTTGGAGACGGTTGCCCTCGAGAAGGGTCGTGCGATGCCGCTCGGGAGTTATTCTGCAGAAAAGATATTTTGCAATGTCTCAGTTAGCATGATGACACTCAATTATTAATACTAGTTTATGATGAAACTCACCGTGCCAATCGAAGAGAAGACGGGCATCGGCGGAGGGACTTGACCGCTCTTCTCGCACAGAACCTGAAGAGTGGGTCGTATTAGTTAGTATTGAAACAGACATTACACACATGATTTGGCTAATGTGAAAAAAAAACATACCACAAAAAGCTCGTACAGGGCCCGTTGACCCGCCTCATTCCGGGCCCTCTCCTCCTCAAGCAATCGTGCCGTGCTCTGGTCCCTCTCATCAAGAGCAGCCTGAAGAGCAGCCTGGCTTGCCAATCTCTCTTTCTCAAGAGCAGCCTGGTTTGCCGCTCTCTCTTTCTGAAGAGCAGCCTGAAAAACCATTCCTCGTTACCACAGTAATGATCTATGGTGACACACATAATGAAATGGATGAATGTGTTCTTAGTCCGTACAACTAACCTCGATGGCAAGTTCGACTGGCCATGGACGACGCGTTATCTCAGGACAGTTGCTCGACTGGCGCGCCTTGATCTCCGGAAGAGTGAGTGGACAACGTATTATCCCATCTCCAATGGCTATCGAGCCATGGGGCCTCCCGCCACCAGATATCATCACCACCTCTGGATCCAAAGGTTCTTGGCTAGGGTTAAAGTCATCCCCTTTCGTAGCCTTCCCCGCGTCCCTGTATGCCACGAGCTTCTGGTGGGATGATATGTTGGTGAAGTTACTGGGATCATCCAGGTCAGACTCAGAGAATGCCTTCGCCTTCTTGTACGAGGCAGTATGGGCCATGCCATAAAGGTCGTACAAGTGTGGCATCTCAGTCTTATTGTGATGCGCCTAAAAGAGAGGAACAAAATATTAGCATAAGAATGAATTGCATGAATCATGAAGCAAATCACATACCCAGTTTCGTCCAAACTGAAGTAAGTTGGCGCTTCCTTGATGGTGGGGCACACCAACCATTTGGCTACGCCGATCCTTCGCATTATCGTGGACGGCTCGCCAGCTGCCTGTGCACCACTCATCAACCAATGC
This sequence comes from Hordeum vulgare subsp. vulgare, assembly GCF_904849725.1. Classification (NCBI taxonomy): domain Eukaryota; kingdom Viridiplantae; phylum Streptophyta; class Magnoliopsida; order Poales; family Poaceae; genus Hordeum; species Hordeum vulgare. The sequence goes on along the minus strand of NC_058519.1, from coordinate 259,841,080 downwards.
CTCCCAACAATCCATCTTATCCACACACCATCTCGGGGGCACCTGTAAGTTATTAGAAAGAATTTTCAGCGCTACGCCTATGAATAAAATCAAGAAAACTACGTAGAAGGACTTAAGAATAGGTAATTACCTTCATGTATTGCTCCTTCTTCAGAAACTTTCCGCGACAATCCTTCTTCTCCTTCTTAATACCACGCGTGGCGTAGTAATCTCGAATAGCCTGCGGCCGAGCCTCGTGGCGCAAGTTCTGTAGTAACCGCCTACACTCGACCTCGAGAACCCTGGCCGCCGCCTCCTCATATCCATCCTCACACCTATACAAGGTCTGCAATCAAACGTGAAAACACCGATTAGTACCATAATTAGCTATATTGTTAATTTTAGATTATGTAAAAGGATAATTTACCCAAAAGCACCTGATCACCATCTCGGCCCTCGTGTGGCACAAGACACCATCTATAATCTCCTCCGGCGGGGCCTGCGCAGCCTGGTAGTGCTCCTAGGTAAATCCTAGTGTAGGAACCTGACCCTCACCAGGCAACGTGACAAACCCCGGGAAATTTGTCCGGCAAAGGACACCAAGGACGGAGTTCGGCCTACGGACTCCAAGAGGGTGTACCCATCCCCTGCAGTATGATAAGGTCAGCGCATTATATATTTGAACAAACTTGAAGGAAAAAGCTAAAAAAAGGGTAAATGTACTTACCTATCTCCTTCAGGTTTAATCACCGGCCTCTGCTTGCGGGTAGCCGGGGCGACCGGGGGACGTGTACTACCACGCTTGTACACGGTAGCCGGGGCCCCGTCCACCTGCACATCGCCCTCGCTATCCGTAAGCTCATCCCCGCCATCCCCGCCCCCTGAGCCACCCGGACCCTCGGTCCAATCCGGCAACTCGGTACGATCCGGCCAAGGCTCCCATCCGGACCTCTCCACGTCGGGTGAAGCCTCCGGAACCGTAGTCTCCTCCGGCTGCTCCTGGGCCGAGTGCACCTCGACGCGAGGCTGCTCCTGGACCGGAGTCTCATGGGACGAATGCCCGTGAACACCAGGCTCCTGGACCGGAGTCCCCGTAGCCTCCTCCGGAAATGGGTCGACCATACTAGTCCTATGCTCGGGTGAATGAGCTGGTGGTGGTGGCGAGGACGGCTCAACAGTCCTCCTGGATCTTCCGCGGCCACCACCTCTCCCTGTACCGTTCCCCTTCTTCCCTACCCGACCAGCACCTCTCCCATCGGGCAATGCCGCCGACGAAGAAGAACCCACGGTTGGTGTCGAAAGACTGTCTGCCAAGGCTCTACGGAGAGATAGGGGTGGAATGGAAGTACCACCCCTCGTGCGGGGCGCCTGGGAAGAACCCGTCGAGCGATCTGGACCCGCGCCCACCATCTTTCAACACCTGCCATGATAAAGATTAAAAGAAATTAGTACAACATAAAAAAATTGAATGACTGACATGAATAATAATAGGTACATGAATAATAAAGATTAATATATATATAATTTAAGTTGTGAATCTTACAAACTAATAATCATCATCAATAAATGCATCATCATCATCACTATCACGCATGTCTTCATGAATGACGTGCTCATCGGGTTCAACGACGTGAAGTTGTGAAATGCCTTCCTTTAATCGTTGAAGCATTGACAGGTCATCCGCATCAGTAACCTCTACGAGTTCCAGGTCTTCTGGTTCCGGCTCAGGGCTGGAGTCGGATTCATTGTCGCTGTCTACTTCCATGTTCTTGGATGAAGCACGGTGGTTCTTGAAACGTTTCTTGGAAAGACGTGTTTCTTGGAAGAATTCTCCATCATATGTGTCTGGGTTAATGTGAGGTTCATAATCCTGTTCATTTGGGAGAGGTGGTTTGACATGTGGCAGCACTTCATAAACAACATACCAACCTTCCAGATTCTTATCCGTTTGGCATGCCCACGGTAGGTAGAAAACTTGGGTCGCCTGTTGAGCCATAATATAGACATCGGGAACATCTAAATGGGTGTTTGGATTGATTTCGACTAGTCCTATATGTTCATGAGTCCTTCTAGTCTCCTTCGGCTGGAACCAATAACATTTGAAGACTACGACGTTTGGTGGGTTTTCACCATAGAATTGAAGTTCATAAATTGCTTCAACTCTTCCACAATACTCGATAACACCTTCGCCGATAGCAGAGACACCACAATTTGTAGATTTCCGGTCGGGCATAGATAGCTCTTTGCCAAAGGTACAAAAGAGATACCCGTTGATGTTGTATTTCTCAAATGAACGGACCTTATAGTCAAAACCATTAGCGACTTGTCTCAATTCGGCGTCCATAGACTCTGAATTAGCCTACAAGTTTAATACGAAATGGTTGTTGCATTAGCCGCAAGTTAGACCAAGAATGAAGTGGTCCATTATTGATAATTACCATTTGTTTGAACCAAAAGATGAAACCGGGATAGCCGCCTCCTGTCTTTGACAGAAGCTCATACTCTTCGACGGAATCATTTTCGATCACCGCTCCATCCGAGAATTTGATGACGTAACGGCTGTTTGAAATATCTGGGAATAAGAGCAGTTCAAATGAATTAGAAGTTACGGGAAAATGTGCCGAGAACTCACTCGATGCACGGCCGCACTTCTGTTAGGTTGTTTAAGATATACAACGAAATGTTCCGCCATTCTTTGATATCCAACATTATTGGTTTCGAAGCACCGGCTGGTGTGAGCTTCCCTTTGAATAGGCTGAGGTTGGACCCACCTTTTTTACGGTCTCCATCATTGTGCCGAGGCTTCGGATTATGCAAATGATGATTTTTGGCTTCGTAGTGTGCTGTCACAAAGTTTGCCACCTCCTTAGTAATGAATGCCTCAGCCATCGATGCTTCAATTCTACGCTTATTTTTACATTTAGCTCGAAGGGTCTTCTGCATCCTCTCAGTTGCAAAGCACCAACGATTTTGCACGGGCCCACCCAATCTTGCCTCGGTCGGTAGATGTAAAATCAAATGCTGCATTGGATTAAAGAAGCCCGGTGGAAAGATCTTCTCTAACTTGCACAACAACTCCGGTGCAAACTCCTCCATGTCTTCTACCACGCCAGGCGACAATTCTTTCGCACAAAGAACACGGAAGAAATAGCTCAGCTTCGCCAGTACTAGCCATTCATCCTCAGGAATAAAGCCACGTAACATCACCGGCATTACCCGCTCTAGCCATATGTGCCAATCATGACTCTTGAGACCAAAGATTTTTAATTTTTCAAGACTCGATCCCCTCTTTAGATTCGCTGCATACCCATTGGGGAACATCAAGTGCATTTTGACCCACAAGATAGTTTCCCTCATAGCTGGCCTTCCAAGATTGAACCAGGCCTTTGGCTTCGACCACTTCTGCTTTCCTTTGCCTTCTCGCATGTTTTGTAACGGTCTATGACATAGTGTCTCTTGATCGACTCTAGCCTTAATATTATCCTTTGTCTTCCCATCTATGTCGAACAATGTACCAAAAATAGCCTCTCCGATATTCTTTTCAGTGTGCATCATGTCGATATTGTGTGGAAGAAGGAGGTCTTTGAAGTAAGGCAGATCCCAGAAGCATGGCTTGTGAGTCCAGGCATGTTTTGAATTATACCCCTTGAAATACGCTAGACGCTCTGGATCAGGCTCGAGGGCGTTTAACTGATCCAGGATCTGTTGGCCTGTGAACGCATGTGGTGCCAAGTTTTTGACAACTTTACCTTTGGTAAAGTTCTTCTTGTCTTTTCTGAACTGATGGTCAGGATCCAGGAACTGTCTATGCAAGTCAAAGCAAGAATACTTCCGACCCTCCTTCAACCAATGAAACTGAATAGCTGCCTTGCATTGGGGGCACGGGAACCTTCCATGCACACACCATCCAGAGAATAGCGCATACGCTGGCAAGTCATGCATAGAGTACATGTACCACACATGCATTTTGAAGTTTTCTTTTCTAGCGGCATCGTATGTCTTGACCCCATTTTCCCAAGCTTCTTCCAATTCATCCTTAAGCGGTTGCAGGTACACATTCATATTCTTCCCCGGATAATTGGGCCCTGGAATTATCAACGTCAGAAATATGTTCTTTCTTTGCATAATCTGCCCGGGGGGGGGGGAGATTCAGTGGAATGACAAATACAGGCCAACAACCGTATTGGGTTGCCGTCATGCCGAAGGGATTAAAACCATCTGTGGCGGCGCAGACTCGAGGATTCCTTGGATCTGCCGCTTTATCCTGATGCAATCCATCGAAATGTTTCCACGCTTCCCCATCCGATGTGTGTGCCATCATCTTATTCCCATCCGCACCTAGTTCGGTTCTTTTGCCCAATTTGTGCCATGTCATCTGTCTGGCTGTCTCTTCGACCATGAAAAGACGTTGAAGTCTTGGTACAATTGGCATATACCGAAGAACACTAACTGCGATTTTGGTCTGCCTCTTCTCACCCATACCGTTGTCTACCACAAGATACTTGCAAGACTCGCAATTGGGACAATAGTCCAAGTGTGCATACTCCTTCCTAAATAAGAGACATCCTTTCTCACATGCATCTATCTTCTCATAGGGAATCTTAAGTACACGAAGTATTTTGTCCGACTGGTACAGGTTTGCAGGCATGACATGGCCTTTGGGTTGGAAACGTCCAAATAGTGTCATCATGGCGTCGTAGCATTCTCTTCCCAAGTTGAACTGAGCCTTGAGAGCCATTACTTGTGCAATTGCATCCAACTGACAGAGCTCGGTGTGCTCATGGAGAGGACGTTTTGAAGACTCCAACATTTCATAAAAGGCCTTTGCAGATTCATCCATCTCATCTTCCGAATCCCGAGCATCATCAAAGTCTTGCACCATGTCTTCGATCCCAGTACCATGCTCGTCCGTGCGACGACGGACCACCTCAGCTCTTGTGCGTTGTATAGACTCACCATGAAATGTCCACACCGTATAATTAGGCTTAAACCCCCTCCTCTGCAGGTGTTTAATCATTACAGCCTCTGTCGTCTTTTTATAGTTGTTGCATCCAGGACAGGGGCAATAGTTTCTTTCCTGGCCATTTGCGAATGCGGCTTTCACAAATTCCTTTGTTTTTAAAAACCATTCTTTCGTCATCTCTTTCTGACTAGGGTGACCGGTATACATCCACGCACGATCACTCATCTTGCGTAGCTACTAAAGACAGAAGAAATGTATTTATATATAATTTAGCATTTATATTCATCTTTCGCCATTTTTATTATGTCCAGGCAACCTACACGCTAATAGGTAAAGATAGGTCCTAATCCCACCCGAGTATGTGTAGATTGGGTTCGTTTTCCCATGCTCTGCTCTGGATCCAACGCAAAATTTCGGCAGCACCTCCCCGCTGTTCTCCTGATACACGTATCCGCAATAAACAGAGAGGATGTGCATCCGGAGAACAACAGGGAGGCACTGATGAAATTCCGCATCGGATCTAGAGCACAGCATACGGGAAAACGAACCCAATCTAAACATACTCGGGCTGTCCATGGATAATGTTGGACAATTCGAAAGGATGGCGGTTATAAATATGCAAAGACATGCATATTTATAGATGTCGCCCTTTCGAACGGGAGACGCATACTGGTCACGCATACTTCTAAATTAATTGAATTACCTAAATCTAGAAAGTTGCATCCGGAAACCGAGCCACAGTAAATGAAGGGGCGGGGAGGAGATGAAATTTGTACTGACCCACGAATGCAGGGGCGGAGCTTGTACAACGCACGGGCAGGTCTTCGCACAGCAAACCTCACAGCGACGAGACAACTATCACATGTAAATCCACCCGATCAACACAAATATTCCAATTATGTCATTTTAGAGGAAAACAAGCTAAGTATATAATATTAATGAGCTAACCAAGGTTCTTATGCCATTTTGAGCTTATTATGGTATTTTGGAGCTAAATGGGCTAATTATGTCATTGTTGGGTTAATTAAAGCAAGGATAATATGAAAGAGGAGAAGAAGGAGGAGGAGGAGGAGAAGAAGAAGAAATCAAGAAGAAGGAGGAGAAGGAGAAGAAGGAGGAGGAGGAGAAGGACTAGAAGGTCCTTGGCCTTCTCCTCCTCCTCCTCCTTCTTCTTCTTCTTCTTCTTCTTCTTATTTTCTTTTTTCCTCTTATTCTTCTCTTCCTCTCCTATTTTTCTTCTTCTTCTTCTTCTTCTTCTTTCTTCTCCTCATCTTCTTTTCCTTCTTCTTTTCCTTCTTTTTTTTCTTCTCCTTTCTCCTTCTCCTTCTTATTCTTTTCTTATTTTCCTTTTGCCTTTTCCTTTTATTCCTTCTTATTTTCCTTCTTCTTCTTCTTCTTTTTATTCTTCTTCTTCTCCTCCTCCTCCTCTAGCTCTTCTTCTCCTTTTTCTTCTTCTACTTATTCTTGTTCTTCTACTTTTTCTTATTTTCTTCTACTAAACAGGAAACTAACCTAAGACTAAACATAAACCTAAGACTAAACATAAACCTAAACTAAAACTAAATCTAAACCTAAACCTAAACTAAAACAAGATTGTGGTGGCATAAACTAATTAAGGGATATTCAACACATAATAAGTTTCTGTCCAGTCCACTAGTACTTATCCAAAGTCAAAAAACATTGGTAGAAATCCATTGTTGGTGCTCACCTTGTGATTTGGGCGAGAGGAATCGGTCGAAGGGCTGCTGCTCCTAGCTCCGACGCTGGTCTCGGGAGTCAATGGCGTCCGGGTGACCTCGTCATTGCCATGGGGTTGCTGCTCCAAGCCAGTGGAGGGAGGAGTGCCGCTGAGCGAGGAGGGGGTCTGGCCGGTGATGGGAGGGCGAGGGCGAGGGTGCGAGTGGAGGGAGGACGGCGAGGAGGGCGAGGGCGAGGGTGCGGGCGGAGGGTGACGACGAGGGAGGCGGCGGCGCTCGCAGAGAGAGGGGGTGAGGTGGGGTGGGGGTGGCGTCGGCGGCGGCGGCGGTGGGGCGGCGGCGGCGGTGGGGGCCGGGGGCTGCTGCGGCGGCGCTGAGGGGAGAGCAGTGAGAGAGAGTGCATGGGAGAGAGGAGAGAGGTGGGGCGCGCGGCGACCGTTAACGTTTGGGGGGTCCATCCCCTTTGCCGTCTGCCACGGACGACAAAGCTAGTCAGGCAGACGGCAAAGGGGTGGGTGGGGCCGGGGTGGGATGGGGAGAGAGGAGGGGTGGGGTGGGATAGCTTTGCCGTCTGCCATCCCTACCTTTGCCGTCTGTTGACAGACGGCAAAGAGGTGGCTGATGGCAAATATGTATTTTGCCATCAGCCTCCTCTTTACCGTCTGTTTTTTGCCAACACACGGTAAAGAGGTTCTTCGCCGTCTGCTGGCTGATGGCAAAGATTTGGCACACGGCAAATATAGGAATTCCAGTAGTGGGAGGAGAAGGAGGAGGAGGAGGAGGAGGACTAGAAGGTCCTTGGCCTTCTCTTCCTTCTCCTCCTCCTCCTCCTTCTCCTTCTTCTCTTCTTCTTCTTCTTCTTCTTCTTCTTCTTCTTCTTCTTCTTCTTCTTCTTCTTTCTTTTCATTTTTCCTATTTCTTCTCCTCTTCTCCTCTTCTTGGAGCTCAATTAGCTAACTATGTCTTTTTGGAGCTAAATGGGCTAATTATCCCATTTTAGAGGAAAACAAGCTAAGTATATAATATTAATGAGCTAACCAAGGTTCTTATGCAATTTTGAGCTTATAATGTCTTTTTGGAGCTAAATGGGCTAATTATGTCACTGTTGGGGAAATTAAGGCAAGGAGAATATGAAAGAGGAGAAGAAAGAGGAGGAGGAGAAGAACAAGAAGAAATAAAGAAGAAGGAGGAGAAGGAGGAGGAGGAGGAGAAGGACTAGAAGGTCCTTGGCCTTCTCCTCCTTCTCCTCCTCCTCCTCCTCCTCCTCGTCCTTCTCCTTCTTCTCTTCTTCTTCTTCTTCTTCTTCTTCTTCTTCTTCTTTCTTTTCATTTTCCCTATTTCTGATCCTCTTCTACACTTCTTGGAGCTCAATTAGCTATCTATGTCTTTTTGGAGCTAAATGGGCTAATTATGTCATTATAGAGGAAAACAATCTAAGTATATAATATTAATGAGCTAACCAAGGTTCTTATGCCATTTTGAGCTTATAATGTCTTTTTGGAGCTAAATGGGCTAATTATGTCATTTTCGGGGAAATTAAGGCAAGGAGAATATGAAAGAGGAGAAGAAAGAGGAGGAGGATAAGAAGAAGAAGAAATAAAGAAGGAGGAGGAGAAGGAGGAGGAGGAGGAGAAGGACTAGAAGGTCCTTGGCCTTCTCCTCCTCCTCCTCCTCCTCCTTCTCCTTCTTCTCTTCTTCTTCTTCTTCTTCTTCTTCTTCTTTCTTTTCATTTTTCCTATTTCTTCTCCTCTTCTCCTCTTCTTGGAGCTCAATTAGCTAACTATGTCTTTTTGGAGCTAAATGAGCTAATTATCCCATTTTAGAGGAAAACAAGCTAAGTATATAATATTGATGAGCTAACCAAGGTTCTTATGCCATTTTGAGGTTATTATGGCTTTTTGGAGCTAAATGGGCTAATTATGTCATTGTTGGGGAAATTAAGGCAAGGCGAATATGAAAGAGGAGAAGAAATAGGAGAAGGAGAAGAAGAAGAAGAAATCAAGAAGAAGGAGGAGAAGGAGGAGGAGGAGGAGAAGGACTAGAAGGTCCTTGGCCTTCTCCTCCTTCTCCTCCTCCTCCTCCTCCTTCTCCTTCTTCTTCTCTTCTTCTTCTTCTTCTTTCTTTTCATTTTTCCTATTTCTTCTCCTCTTCTTGGAGCTCAATTAGCTAACTATGTCTTTTTGGAGCTAAATGGGCTAATTATCCCATTTTAGAGGAAAACAAGCTAAGTATATAATATTAATGAGCTAACGAAGGTTCTTATGCTATTTTGAGGTTATTATGGCATTTTGGAGCTAAATGGGCTAATTATGTCATTGTTGGGGAAATTGAGGCAAGGATAATATGAAAGAGGAGAAGAGAAACTTACCGTAGTGGTCATCAAGGAGGAGAAACACCTAGAGAAGGGTCGTGCGATGCCGCTCGGGAGTTATTCTGCAGAATAGATATTTTGCAATGTCTCAGTTAGCATGATGACATTCTGATGAAACTCACCGTGTCAATCTATGAGAAGACGGGCATCGGCGGAGGGACTTGACCGCTCTTCTCACACACACCTGGAAGAGTGGGTCGTATTAGTTAGTAATGAAATAGACATTACACACATGATTTGGCTAATGTGAAAAAAAACTTACCACAAAAAGCTCGTACAAGGTCTGTTGACCCGCCTAATTCCGGGCCCTCTCCTCCTCAATCAATCGTGTCGTGGTCTGGTCCCTCTCATCAAGAGCAGCCTGAAGAGCAGCCTGGCTTGCCAATCTCTCTTTCTCAAGAGCAGCCTGGTTTGCCGCTCTCTCTTTCTGAAGAGCAGCCTGAAACACCATTCCTCGTTACCACAGTAATGATCTATGGTGACACACATCATGAAATAGATGAAATTTTTCTTAGTCCGTACAACTAACTTCGATGGCATGATCGATTGGCCGTGGACGACACGTTATCTCAGGACAGCTGCTCGACTGACGCGCCTTGATCTCCGGGAGAGTGAGTGGACAACGTATTATCCCATCTCCAATGGCTATCGAGCCATGGGGCCTCCCGCCACCAGATATCATCACCATCTCTGGATCCAAAGGTTCCTAGCTAGGGTTAAAGTCATCCCCTTTCGTAGCCTTCCCCGTGTCCCTATATGTCACGAGCTTGTGGTGGGATGATATGTTGGTGAAGTTATTTGGATCATCCAGGTCAGACTCAGAGAATGCCTTCGCCTTCTTGTACGAGGCAGTATGGGCCATGCCATAAAGGTCGTACAAGTGTGGCATCTCTGTCTTATTGTGATGCGCGTAAAAGAGTGGAACAAAATATTTGCTTGAAGAATGAATTGCATGAATCATGAAGCAAATCACATACCCAGTTTCGTCCGAACTGAAGTAAGTTGGCGTTGCCTTGATGGTGTGGCACACCAACCATTTGGCTACGCCGATCCTTCGCATTCTCGTGGACGGCTCGCCACCTGCCTGTGCACCACTCATGAACCAATGCCTCCCAACAATCCATCTTATCCGCACACCATCTCGGGGGCACCTGTAAGTTATTAGAAAGAATTTTGAGCGCTACGCCTATGAATGAAATCAAGAAAACTACGTAGAAGGAGTTAAGAATAGGTAATTACCTTCATGTATTGCTCCTTCTTCAGAAACTTTCCACGGCAATCCTTCTTCTGCTTCTTAATACCTCCTGTGGCGTAGTAGTCTCGAATAGCCCGCGACCGAGCCTCGTGGTGTAAGTTCTGTAGTAACCGCCTACACTAGTCCTCGAGAACCTTGGCTGCCTCCTCCTCATATCCGTCCTCACACCTATAGAAGGTCTGCAATCAAACGTGAAAACACCGATTAGTACAATAATTAGCTATATTGTTAATTTTAGATTGTGTAAAAGGATAATTTACCCGAAAGCTCTTGATCACCATCTCGGCCCTCGTGTGGCACAAGACACCATCTATAATCTCCTCCGGCGGGGCCTGCGCAGCCTGGTAGTGCTCCCAGGAAAATCCTAGTGTAGGAACTTGACCCTCACCAGGCAACGTGACAAACCCCGGGAAATTTGTCCGGCAAAGCACACCAAGGACGGAGTTCGACTTTCGGACACCACGAGGGTGTGCCCATCCCCTGCTAGTATGATAAGGTCAACGCATTAGATATTTGAACAAACTTGAAGGCAAAAGCTAAAAAAAGAGTAAATGTACTTACCTATCTCCTTCAGGTTTAATCACGGGCTTCTGCTCGTGGGTAGCCGTCACGACCGGGAGACGTGTACTACCACGCTTGTACACGGTGGCCCGTCCACCTGCACATCGCCCTCACTATCCGTAAACTCATCCCCGCCATCCCCGCCCCCTGAGCCACCCGGACCCTCGGTCCAATCCCGCATCTCGGTCCGATCCGGCGAGGCATCCCATCCGGGCCTCTCCACGTCGGGTGAAGCCTCCGGAACCGTAGTCTCGTGGCCCGAATGCACCTTGACCCGAGGCTGATCCTGGACCGGAGTCTCATGGGACGAATGCCCGTCAACACCAGGCTCCTGGACCGGAGTCCCCGTAGCCTCCTCCACAAACGGGTCGACCATAGTAGTCCTATGCTCGGGTGAATGAGCTGGTGGTGGTGGCAAGGACGGCTCAACAGTCTTCCTGGATCTTCCGTGGACACCACCTCTCCCTGTACCCTTCCCCTTCTTCCCTACCCGACCAACACCTCTCCCAGTGGGCAATGCCACCAACGAAGAAGAACCCACGGGTGGTGTTGGCAGACTGTGTGCCAAGGCTCTACGGAGAGATAGAGGTGGAAGGGAAGTACCACCCCTCGTGCGGGGCGGCCGGGAAGAACCCGTCGAGCGTTCCAGACCAGCGCCCACCATCTTTCAACACCTGGTGACCTGCCATGATAAAGATTAAAAGAAATTAGTAAAACATAAAAAAATTGAATAACTGACATGAATAATAATATGTACATGAATAATAAAGATTAAAATATACATAATTTAAGTTGTGAATTTTACAAACTAATAATCATCATCAATAAATGCATCATCATCATCACTATCACGCATGTCTTCATGAATGACGTGCTCGTCGGGTTCAACGGCGTGAAGTTGTGATAGGCCTTTCTTTAATTGTTGAAGCATTGACAGGTCATCCGCATCAGTAACCTCTACGTGTTCCAGGTCATCTAGTTCCGTCTCAGGGGTGGAGTTGGATTCATTGTTGCTGTCTACTTCCATGTTCTTGGTTAAACACGGCGGTTCTTGAAACGTTTCTTGGAAAGATGTGTTTCTTGGAAGAATTCTCCATCATATGTGTCTGGGTTAATGTGAGGTTCATAATCCTGTTCATTTGGGAGAGGTGGTCTGACATGTGGCGGCACTTCATAAACAACATACCAACCTTCCAGATTCTTATCCGTTTGGCATGCCCACGGTAGATAGAAAACTTGGGTCGCCTGTTGAGTCGCAAGATAGACATCGGGAAGATCTAAATGGGTGTTTGGATTGATTTCGACTAGTCCTATATGTTCATGAGTCCTTCTAGTCTCCTTCGGCTGGAACCAATAACATTTGAAGACTACGACGTTCGGTGGGTTTTCACCATAGAATTGAAGTTCATAAATTGCTTCAACTCTTCCATAATAGTCCATAACACCTTCGCCGATAGCAGAGACACCACAATTTGTAGATTTCCGGTCGGGCATAGATAGATCTTTGCCAAAGGTACGAAAGAGATACCCGTTGATCTTGTATTTCTCAAATGAACGGACCTTATAGTCAAAACCATTAGCGACTTGTCTCAATTCGGCATCCATAGACTCTGAATTAGCCTACAAGTGTAATACGAAATGATTGTTCTATTAGCCGCAAGTTAGACCAAGAAATGAAATGGTCCATTATTGATAATTACCGTTTGTTTGAACCAAGAGATGAAACCGGGATAGCCGCCTCCTGTCTTTGACAGAAGCTCATACTCTTCGACGGAATCATTTTCGATCACCACTCCATCTGAGAATTTGGCGACGTAACGGCTGTTTCAAATATCTGGGAATACGAGAAGTTCAAAGGAATTAAAAGTTACGGGAAAATGTGACGAGAACTCACTCGATGTACGGCCGCACTTCTGTTAGGTTGCTGAAGAAATACAACGAAATGTTCCGCCATTCTTGGACATCCAACGTTATTGGTTTCGAAGCACCGGCTGGTGCGAGCTTCCCTTTGAATAGGCTGAGGTTGGACCCACCTTTTTTAGGGTCTGCATCATTGTGCCGAGGCATCGGATTATGCAAATGATGATTTTTGGCTTCGTAGTGTGTTGTCCCAAAGTTTGCCACCTCCTCAGTAATGAATGCCTCAGCCATCGATGCTTCAATTCTACGCTTATTTTTACATTTAGCTCGAAGGGTCTTCTGCATCCTCTCAGTTGCATAGCACCAACGATCTTGCACGGGCCCACCCAATCTTGCCTCGGTTGGTAGATGTAAAATCAAATGCTGCATTGGATTAAAGAAGCCCGGTGGAAAGATCTTCTCTAACTTGCACAACAACTCCGGTGCAAACTCCTCCATGTCTTCTACCACGCCAGGCGACAATTCTTTCGCACAAAGAACACGGAAGAAATAGCTCAGCTTCGCCAGTACTAGCCATTCATCCTCAGGAATAAAGCCACGTAACATCACCGGCATTACCCGCTCTAGCCATATGTGCCAATCATGACTCTTGAGACCAAAGATTTTTAATTTTTCAAGACTCGATCCCCTCTTTAGATTCGCTGCATACCCATTAGGGAACATCAAGTGCATTTTGACCCACAAGATAGTTTCCCTCATAGCTGGCCTTCCAAGATTGAACCAGGCCTTTGGCTTCGACCACTTCTGCTTTCCTTTGCCTTCTCGCATGTTTCGTAATGGTGTATGACATAGTGTCTCTTGATCGACTCTAGCCTTAGTATTATCCTTTGTCTTCCCATCTATGTCGAACAATGTACCAAAAATAGCCTCTCCGATATTCTTTTCAGTGTGCATCATGTCGATATTGTGTGGAAGAAGGAGGTCTTTGAAGTAAGGCAGATCCCAGAAGCATGGCTTGTGAGTCCAGGCGTGTTTTGAATTATACCCCTTGAAATACCATGGACGCTCTGGATCAGGCTCGAGGGCGTTTAACTGCTCCAGGATCTGTTGGCCTGTCGACGCAGGTGGTGCCAAGTTTTTGACAACTTTACCTTTGGTAAAGTTCTTCTTGTCTTTTCTGAACTGATGGTCAGGATCCAGGAACTGTCTATGCAAGTCAAAGCAAGAATACTTCCGACCCTCCTGCAACCAATAAAACTGAAGAGCTGCCTTGCATTGGGGGCACGGGAACCTTCCATGCACACACCATCCAGAGAATAGTGCATACGCCGGCAAGTCATGCATAGAATACATGTACCACACATGCATTTTGAAGTTTTGTTTTCTAGCGACATCGTATGTCTTGACCCCATTATCCCAAGCTTCTTCCAATTCATCCTTAAGAGGCTGCAGGTACACATTCATATTCTTCCCCGGATAATTGGGCCCTGGAATTATCAACGTCAGAAATATGTTCTTTCTTTGCATAATCTGTCCGGGGGGGGGAGATTGAGTGGAATGACAAATACAGGCCAACAACTATATATGGTTGCCGTCATGTGGAAGGGATTAAAACCATCCGTGGCGATGCAGACTGGAGGATTCGTTGGATCTGCCGGTTTATCCTGATGAAATCCATCGAAATGTTACCACGCTTCCCCATCCGATGTGTGTACCGCCATATTATTCCCATCCGCATCTAGTTCAGTTCTTTTGTCCAATTTGTGCCATGTCATCTGTCTGGCTGTCTCTTCGACCATGAAAAGACGTTGAAGTCTTGGTACGATTGGCATATACCGAAGAACACTAACTGCGATTTTGGTCTGCCTATTCTCACCCATACCGTTGTCTACCACAAGATACCTGCAAGACCCGCAATTGGGACAATAGTCCAAGTGTGCATACTACTTCCTAAATAACACACATCCTTTCTCACATGCATCTATCTTCTCATAGGGCATCTTAAGTACACGAAGTATTTTGTCCGACTGGTACAGGTTTGCAGGCATGACATGGCCTTTGGGTAGGAAGCGTCCAAATAGTGTCATCATCGCGTCGTAGCATTCTCTTCCCAAGTTGAACTGAGCCTTCAGAGCCATTACTCGTGCACTTGCATCCAGCTGACAGAGCTCAGTGTGCTCACGGAGAGGACGTTTTGAGGACTCCAACATTTCATAAAAGGCCTTTGCAGATTCCTCCATCTCATCTTCCGAATCCCGAGCATCATCAAAGTCTTGCACCATGTCTTCGATCCCGGTACCATGCTCGTCAGTGCGACGACGGACCACCTTAGCTCTTGTGCGTTGTATAGACTCACCATGAACTGTCCACACCGTATAATTAGGCTTAAAACACCTCCTCTACAGGTGTTTAATTATTACAGCCTCTGTCGTCTTTTATAGTTGTCGCATCTAGGATAGGGGCAATAGTTTCTTTCTTGGCCATTTGCGAATGCGGCTTTCACAAATTCCTTTGTTTTTACAAACCATTCTTTCATCATCTCTTTCTGACTAGGGTGATCGGTATACATCCACGCACGATCACTCATCTTGCCTAGCTACTAAAGACAGAAGAAATATATTTATATATAATTTAGCATTTATATTCATCGGTTAATCCGGTTCGCCATTTTTATTACGTCCAGGCAACCTACACGCTAATAGGTAAAGATAGGTCCTAATCCCACCCGAGTATGTGTAGATTGGGTTCGTTTTCCCATGCTCTGCTCCGGATCCAACACAAAATTTCGGCAGCACCTCCCCGCTGTTCTCTTGATACACGTGTCCGCAATAAAAAGAGAGGATGTGCATCCGGAGAACAACAGGGAGGCACTGACGAAATTCCGCATCGGATCCAGAGCACAGAATACGGGAAAACAAACCCAATCTACACATACTCGTGCTGTCCATGGATAATGTTGGACAATTCGAAAGGGTGGTGGTTATAAATATGCAAAGACATGCATATTTATAGATGTTGCCCTTTCGAACGGGAGACACATACTGGTCACGAATACTGATAAATTAATTTAATTACCTAAATCTAGAAAGTTTCATCCGGAAACTGAGCCATAATAAATGAAGGGGCGAGGAGGAGATGAAATTCGTACTGACCCACGAATGCAGGGGCGGAGCTCGTACAACGCACGGGGAGGTCTTCGCACAGCAGACCTTACAGTGACGAGACAAGGAACACTTGTAAATCCACCCGATCAACACAAATATTCTAATTATGTCTAATTATGTCATTTTTTGGGAAAACAAGCTAAGAATATAATATTCATGAGCTAACCAAGGTTTTTAGCTCATTATGTCATTTTGGAGGATAATTAGCTAAACAAGCTAAAAAATAAGAAGGAGGAGAGAAGAAGGAGAATAAGGAGAAGAAGGAGGGATCCTTATCCTCCTCCTCCTTCTCCTTCTTCTTCTCTTCTTCTTCTTTTCATTTTTCCTCTTTCTTCTCCTCTTCTACTTTTCTTCTTCTTCTTCTTCATCTTCTTCCTCTTATTTCTATTTCTATTTTTCTTTATCCTCTTCTTCTACTTATTCTTTTTTTCTCTTCTTCTCCTTCTTATTTTTTTCTTCTTCTCTTCTTCCCTTCTTCTCTTCTTATCTTCTTCCCTTCTTCTTCCTCTTCTTTCTATTAAGCTAACTAACTAGTGGCATATGGTCTTTATATGAAAAGCTAAGAATATAGGGCTCATCAACCGGTACACCGACTAATACAACAACTACAATAACAACAACTACTACTACAACCACTACAATAACAACAACAACTACAACAACTACAATAACAAGAACAACTACTACAACAACAATAAAAACAACTTTGTTGTTATAATCTAATTCCAAAAAACGTAATACCAAATAGTGAATTTTCCCGTGCGGGGGGTGGGGGTGGGGGTGGGGGTGTGGGGGCTCACCGGGAGGGGCGTCGTGGGTGGCGGGGCCGGGGGTGTTGGGGGTGGTGGGGCGGCGCCGGGGGCGGTGGGGCAGCGGCGCAGGGGGCTGTGGGCACTGGGGCGGCGACGAGGGCGGTGGGGCGGCGGCGGGGCTGTGGGGCACCAGGGCGGCGCCGGGGGCGCCAGGGGCGGCGGCGCGACGGTGGTGGCGGCGGTGGGTGTCGGGGAGAGGAGCGGGAGAGAGAGAGAGGGGCGGGGTGGGGCACCGGGGCGGCGACGAGGGCGGTGGGGCTGTGAGGCACCAGGGCGGCGCCGGGGGCGCCATGGGCGGCGGTGCGACGGTGGTGGCGGTGTTGGGCGGCGGGGAGAGGAGTGGGAGAGAGAGAAATAGGGGCGGGTTGTGGAGCCGTTAGGCGGACATTAGTGAGTGAGAGAGAGAGGGTCGGGGTGGGGGCAAAGAGCCGTTGCGGAGTTATCTCTTTGCCGTCTACCGGCGGAGAGCAAAGAGTCTAGACTCTTTGCCGTCTGCCTCCGTACTCTTTGCCGTCCGCTAGCAGACGACAAAGAAGGGACTCCAGTTTGACCTAACGTCCCCGCGGTCAGGTGGGCCCCACCTATATATTTGCCGTCTGCGGCTGACGGCAAAGATGTGACTGATGGCAAAGACATTCTATGCCGTCAGCCAGTTCTTTGTCGTCTGCTTTGTGGCAGCTGGGGGCAAAGACACTCTTTGTCATCAGCCAGCAGGCGGCAAAAAACTGATTTCCAATAGTGAAGTTGACAAGATCTTCTCCGATAAGTGTTTTCATCCTTTGTTAGTTATGTTTCATCGGTGGCCGCCGGGAACCATCGTGTGGCAACGGCCTTGTCTTATTGTCTTATCGTCTTTTGTCAGACCAGCTCGTTTCCCAGAGACCCACCCATGGGCGGAGAGGGCCGTGGTGGCCCACCGTGAAGAACTGCGCCTAGAGGGGTGCGAGATGGATGAGGACGCCGGCTGGGCGATGGAGGAGGTAGCCCTTGTTTGCGATGTCCAATTGACCTATGTGTAGTCTTCCTAAGAGCGGTTCCGGATGGCGGGCATGGGCCTCATCGCATCTCTATGGCCCGACCGGGCGGCGGAGATTCCCATCAGCCGGGTGGTGCGGTGGCTTGAGCATGTTGTGGGCCAGTTCGACGCGTAGAGGGCGTCGGCAGCGTGGGGCGGCACCCGGATGGTGTTGGCCTTTGCCCTTTCCTCGTACCCAGGCATCAACGTGCCAGTTAGCTGCATCGACGAGGAGGTCGGCTCCATATCAAGGGAGCGTGATGTTGATGACGTGGTCGATGAGGTAGACACTAGAGGGGCGAACGAGGCCTCTCAAGGGGCCATGGAGCCGCCTGCTGGCGACGCTGAGGCGGGCCAAAAGACTCTGCCGGCTGCCGATGTGGAGACGTCCCAGCAAGAGACTCGACCAGTTGGCGACGGTGAGGCCAGCTAGTAGACTCCATGAGCTGGCGACTCGGCCGTGTGCCAGACACCCCGCCGGTTGGCGATGAAAACGTGGCCCGCAGCCGCCCGTGGTATAGATCCTTTTACATCCTAACCTTTTCCAACTTTTGAACTTTGTTATGAACAAGTCCACCCACTTGGGGTGTAAGTTTCATGTAATGCACTCTCAGCCTTGCGCAGATATCTTTTATTTAAGCACTGTAGTTATTTTTAACTTGGTTTCCGTCTGCCGGCCCATTTGATACTTTTCTTTCCTTAGTCATTTTTCCCATCTGCCCTGCTCCCTTTGCCTTTTTTCTTGCCAGCCAGCCGGTTTGTGGACTATGACCAGGTGAGGAGTGGGCTGTGGGAGGGTAGGATGTTTTACTTTAGGCTCTTGCAAGTTTGGTTTTGAATGGACCACTTAGCGCGGCCAGACTCGGCCCGCCCCTTGTCAATTTTTCTTATCAGCCCTGCCCCTTTGCTTGTGCGCCTGCTAGGGGGACAACCAGGTTGTGGTTTGTAGTCGAGCGAGGTTTAGGCTGCAGGATTGGGTATAGTAGTTTGCCAAGCCGAGGAGGGATTGGGTGGGCCGGCTGGGCTGCTCCAAGGCGGCCGGTGAAAGGAAATAATAACTATGCCATATATAGAAATGGAAAGGCAGTTCCTGAGTCCTACTCGGGGGTGCCGACTGTTCATTGACTTCCTCAAAAGGAGGCAATACATACATACACTTTCTTCAACTATAAAACGGACGGAGGAGGTCCACGTTCCACGGGTGCTATATCTTAGAGCTGGAGGCGTCCTTCTTGTTCTTTCTTGGCTTCTGCGCATCAATCAAATGGTAGGCTTTGTTGCTCAATGCTTTGTTGATGATGAAGGGACCCTCCCATGGGGCGTACATCTTGTGTTCGATGGATGTCTGCTGGATCTGCCGGAGCACCAGGTCTCCATCTCGGAATGAGAGGGGCTTGACTTGGCGGCTATGATAGTGGCACAACCCTGCTGGTAAATGGCTAATCTCGTCAGCGCCAGCTCGCGTGCCTCCTTGAGGAGGTCATTGTCGGCGTCAAAACTGGAAGATCTTGGGTAGGGGGTCTCGAACTATGGAGCTTAGATCGATTGATTGCTGGAGAGAGGGGGAGACAGTGTTTACCTAGGTTCGGGCCCTCTTGAGGAGGTAAAACCCTACATCCTGCTTGATTATGTTGATAGGTAACGAAGATTATAGGATCTACCTCGAGATCGTATGAGCTAAAACCCTAGACGAGATAACCTGCCTCTACGCATAAGGGCCACTGGTTTATATAGACACCAGGGACCCTAGGGTTACATGTTACCGACATAGATCGGGGTTAGATGGGCTGAACTGATCTTCCTTCCTTGGGGTGCATGCCTAGTCTTTGGAGCTATCCATCTTGATTACATAGTCATCAGTTAATCAGGTCTACAATGACGTGGCCCATATGATCGGCCCATAAAGGACAACCCGGCCGCCCAAGGACCTCCTAATCCGGAACTCCCTCAGTAGCCCCTGAACTGGCCTTCAACACTTATGTGTATAGTCTTCGACAGCCGAGCACATAAACAAATCAGCTTGCACGACGAGTTCCCTTTATACTCGGCTGGTATCGGTTTAATCACTCCAATGACGTAATATTCTTGAAAACAGGTGCCATTAAATCCAAAGGCTTTTAAAGGCCCGAAGGTGAACAGTAACCCATCTAACAACTCTTCTGACAAAAAGTCACAATACCAAATAATGAGTAAAACTCGAGTTGCGGCTCGAGGCCACTTTCCTCGAGGAACGTTCCATCATCAACATAGACCGTGTCCCGTATTTAAGGGGATTTCGATTCAATGACCCGAGCCAATCTACGCACGTCCCAACGGTGTAGTTGTTTCAGGAAGTTGAGGAGTTGGTAGCGTAGTAAGCAGAAACCCTTGGTTTCGCTACCTCCCTTTTAAAAGGGTAAAAAGATCTAAAGCCCATCACATGCATTCCAAAACCTTCCTCCCTCTGCTTCCTAGATCAAGTGCCCAGATCCATTCTGTCTCCCATCCTTTCCAGTCGCGCTCCGTCTCAAGCCCTGCAATGGCTAGCTCGGGCGCTCATGGTAAATGGGAGTTCTCATGCGTCTTCGATGGAGATATCCATGAGCTGAAGCACTGGGACTACATCGCCAGCAGCATCGCCCACCAAGCACTGGAAAAGAGCCACGTGGTTCCTATGCCAAGGCCCGAGGAGCGGGTGGTGTTCATCTCCCACTTCCTCCGGGGACTGGGCTTCCCGCTTCATCCCTTCGTCATGGGTCTGATTTTTTATTAGGGGGTGTAGTTTCATGATCTCCCCCCAAACTCCATCATGCAAATATCGGTCTTCATCACCGTCTACAAAGATTTTCTGCGGGTTTATCCGCATTCCGGCCATTGGCTCAAGGTCTTTAATGTTAAGCCAAAGTTGGTCAACAGCCAGCATGCTGACTGCGGTGGGGCCGTGATAAGAAAGATATGTCTCGTAAAGTCACCGGAGGGCACACTGATTGACACCATGAAGAACTGGCAGAATGAGTGGTTCTATATCACAGAACCACGAGAAGAAAACTGGGCAGCACCCGTCGAGTACAGGTTTGGTCCCCCGGTGAGGCTGACCTTGATGTCCCACAAGCGTATCGGATCGCAACAGTTTTCGAGGGTAGAGTATTCAACCCAAATTTATTGATTCGACTCAAGGGGAAGCGAAAGAATATTCTTAGCTAGTAGCAACTGAGTTGTCAATTCAACCACACCTGAAAATTAGTGTCTGCAAGCAAAGTATCAGTACCAAGGTAGTATGATAGCAACGGTGCCAGAAAAAGCCTTGTTGACGGGATGTTAGTGCTAGCCTCCCCAGCAACAGTGCCAACAAAGTCTTGCAACAAGTAACAACGGAGTAGTGACAAGAGCAGCAAAGTAAAAAGTAACAATAGTAGTGACAGCAGCAACAAAGTGGCACAATCCCTTTTGTCGCAAGGAACAAGCCTAGGCAAAGTAACATATCAAGAACCAGTAGTAAAAGACTCGTAGGTAGTGGATCGGTGATGGATGAGTGTGACGGTTGTGATTCATCATGTAATAGCTATAACACGGAGAGATATGTAACTAGCTCCCGTTCATCGATGTAATGTAGGCATGTATTACGTATGTAGTCATACGTGCTTAGGGAAAAGAACTTGCATGACATCTATTGTCCATCCCTCCCCTAGCAGCGGGGTCCTAATGGAAACTACGGGATATTAAGGTTCTCCTTTTAATAAAGAACCGGACCAACGCATTAACACACGGTGAATACATGAACACCTCATACTATGGTCATCTCCGGGAGTGGTTCCGACTATTGTCACTCCGGGGTTGCCGGGTCATAACACATAGTAGGTGACTACAATTTGAAAGATAGGATCTAAAACACACATATATTGGTGACAACATAATAGGTTTAGATCTTAAATCATGGCACTCGGGCCCTAGTGACAAGCATTAAGCATATCCAAGTAGTAGCAACATCAATCTAGAACATAGTGGATAGTAGGGATCAATCCCCATCAAGAAGTAACTCGATTACATGATAGATCTCATCCAACTCATAACTGTCGATGAGATTACTCACGAACAATGAAGAGCATCATGGAATTTTCGATGGAGAAAGGTTGATGATGACGATGGCGACGATTTCCCTCTCCGGAGCCCGAAAGGACTCCAGGTCTGCCCTCCAGATGAAGAACAGGATGTGGCGGCGCCTCCGTATCGCAAAACGCGATGAAACCTTCTCTCTGTTTTTTCCAGGAAAAACGGAAGATATAGAGCTGAGATTTGGGGTGGTGGTGCCACGTGGGCCCCACAAGCATGCATGGCGCGTCCATAGGGGGTAGCCGCGGCGTGTGGGCTTGTGGCCTACAGGCACGCCCCCTCATGTGGATATTTGCGTAGGTATTTTTCTTTTATTCCAGAAAAAATCTCCGTAAATTTTTAGGACGTTCCGAGAACTTTTATTTCTGCACAAAAACAACACCATGGCAATTCTGCTAAAAACAGCGTCAGTCCGGGTTAGTTCCATTCAAATCATGCAAATTAGAGTCCAAAATAAGGGCAAAAGAGTTCGAAAAAGTAGATACGACGGAGACGTATCAAATCCCCCAAGCTTAAAGCCTTGCTTGTCCGCAAGCAACTCAGTTCACAAACTGAGAGAGACAAAAGAAAAACTTTGACAAATCTGTTTGATCTTGTTGTTGTAACTATGTCTAACTCACATCCTGAATTTCAGCAACATCTCAATCAAACCACATAAGCAAATGATATCTAGGTCTCACGGTAAACTCATATCAATGGCATAATCAACTAGCGAGCAAATAATAATAAGCCTCAAGTGTCAACACTTCAATCAAAACAACATGAAGCAGTACAAATAGATGGTATCTCGCTAGCTCTTTCTGAGACCGCAAAACATAAATGCACAGCACCTTAAAAGACCAAGGGCTGACTAAACATTGTAATTCATGGCAATGAAGATCCAGTGATATTCATACCCAACACAGTTAAAAGCAAAGCATAAAAATGACAGAGGTGTTCTCTAATTGGTGCTTTTGTAAGAGGAGGATGACTCAACAGGAACATAAATAGACATGCCCTTCACAGAGGGAAGCATTGATTTGCAGAGGTGCCAGAGCTCAAGCTTTGAAAACAGAGATAATAATTTTGGGTGGCATGCTTTCATTGTCAACGCAATGACTAAGAGTTCTCAACATCTTCCACGCTACACATGCTATAGGCGGTTCCCAAACAGAAAAGTAAAGTTTTGACTCCCCCACCACCAATCAATCACACTCCACGGCTAGCCGAATCCTCGTGTACCGTCCATACCAACATCAATCCTGGGGGAGTTTTGTTTGCAATTATCTTTTCGATTTGAGCATGGAACTGGGAATTCCAATTACCGGCCCCTTTCTCGTGAATGATAGTGCATAAACAGATATCGTGGATAACATGCCTAGCATGGAAGAGACCAATAGCCCCCTATCACCACATGAGCGGTTCGGGCATGCAAAACAGATTATTTCTTGAAGATTTAGGGAGTGGCACATGCAAATATACTTGGAACGACAGGTAGATACCGCACATAGGTAGGTATGGTGGACTTATATGGCACAACTTTGGGTTTATGGGAGTGGATGCACAAGTAGTATTCCTGCTTAGTACAAGTGAAGGCTAGCAAAAGACTGGGAAGCGACCAACTAGAGCGCGACAACAATCATCAAAATGCATTGAGAGTAACTAACATTGAGTGCAAGCATGAGTAGGACATAAATCACCATGAACATGAACATCATAGAGGCTATGTTGATTTTGTTTGAACTACATGCGTGAACATGCGCCAAGTCAAGCCACTTGAAACATTCAAAGGAGGATACCATCCTATCATACTACATCATAGTCATCTCAACATTCATGTGGGCAACCAAGACAAACCATTATAAGCTCCTAGCTAAATAAGCATGGCATAAGCAACTATGATCTCTAAGTTGTCATTGCAAACATGTTTCTCTTACAACAAAGCTGAATCAGGCATGATGAGCTAGTCATATTTACAAAAACAAAATAGATCAAGTTCATACCAGCTTTTCCAGGCTCAGTCACTTCATCATATATCGTCATTATTGCCTTTCACTTGCACGAGAGAACGATGTGAACAATAATAAGAGTGCTCGTGCATTGGACTAAACTGGAATCTGCAGGCAAACACAAAGAAGAAGACAAAGTAATATGGCTCTTTGAAAGCTAAACAGGTATGCATGCAAGAGCCACTAAACATTATAACCAATAGCTTCTACCTTGACCCAAAGAAAAACAAAACTATCTACACGGGAAAGCTCCTAACAAGCAAAAGAAGAAAAATAAAATATTTTTGTGTTTTCTAAAACTAGACAGACACACGAAAATAAAACGAGAAAAAGAAAATAAACTAGCATGGTTGATACAGTGGCAAAGTGTAAACACCAGCTAACAAAGTGAAAGCATAAGCAAGAATGTAAAGTCGGTGAGAACACGTACTCCCCCAAGCTTAGGCTTTTGGCCTAACTTGGTCTACTCCCAAGGATGGTCCTGGAGAAACCCAAAATCATAATCGGGATTATACGGGAGCGCTGCAGCCACTGCCTGAATAGCTGCCTCACGGAGACGAGCAGCCTTTGCCTCCCTCTCATACTCCTCTGCCTCTCCTCTAGTTATGTAATATCTCCATTTTACCTGAAAGTTAAAGAAGGCAGGAGCAGGAAGAGTAATATGGAAAACACGCTGTTGGTTAAATATCAATCGGTATAGGAGGGATTCGTCATCCCTCTCAAGGAACTGGTAGCGTGTCAAAGCGACGCGGTCAAGGAAAGCTGTATGGAGCGGGGGATGTCCTTCACGGATGGGTACTCCAAGGTAATTTGCTGTCCGAGTGGCATAGATCCCACCAAAGAAATCCCCTTCAATAGCATTCTTATTTAGCCTCCTTGCTATAATAGCTCCCATGTGGAAGCTTTTGTCACCTGTCACTGCGCTCTTAAGGATACTAAGGTCGGGTGCGCAGAGGTGACAATGCTCAATCTTGCCATTAATGAATCTGCCTATGAAAAGGGCAAAATAATGCAAGGCAGGAAAATGAATACTCCCCATGGTAGTTTGCGTAATGTATCTAGTTTCTCCAACCGTAATACCAGCGCAAAAATCTCTAACCGAAGATTTAGGAGGATCATTGAGGTTTCCCCAAATAGGTATTTTGCAAATTCTACTGAAATCCTCTAAATCCATGGTATACAATTTATCATAGAGATCAAACAGTACCGATGCCTCACGGCCGGCTAAAAATTTGAATCTACGAACAAAAGAGGCAGTGAGAGCAACATACTGTTCACATTTTTCGGAGATGAATTCTTCGAGTCCGACGTTGCGAACAAATGCATCAAACTCATATTTGAAGCTTGCCACAATCATAAATTCACCAGAAGGCCATTCACATGGTTGAACCCGCGCGTCCCTAGGTTGGTAAGGATCAGGCTCCCGAATCGCAAGCCGGGGACCTCTTTGCTTGAAGAACCACCATGAAAGTTTCTCCTGAACATCTTCCTTTTTCTGAAATTTTCAGTGACCCAAAGGAAAGGTGAACAAGGTTCAACTAAGCTTGTAGCAACTACTCCCACAAGTGCCTAGAGGCCATATTACGCATCAAAACTACTTGGGACCAGCTAGAATCAGCATACAAAGCTCAAGAACAAGGTCACCAAGGCAGGAAAAATACGCGGAGTATAAGGCACTAGAGAAAAAACTAATTGGACCAATGGAAGAGTCGCTTACCAAGGATTAATTTCGCCAAAACAGTTCGGAGAATGGTGATTTGAGCAAGGAGATCGAAAATCCCAGCAAGAGGAGCAAGAACACGGGTTTCAGCTGCGAAACGATTTTTTCTGGAGGTAGGAGAACCTGATGAGAGCAATAATGAGTGGAGGGGGTGCCTGTGAGCCCCACAAGCCTGGGTGGCACGACCAGGGGGTGCCCGCGCCCCTAGGGCTTGTGGCCCACTGGTGTGGCCCCCAGACAGACTCTTTGTCCTAGTATTTTTCAAATATTCTAGAAAAAATCATACTTGATTTTCGCAGCGTTCGGAGAACTTTTATTTTCGGGGTACTTTTCTACCAGACGCTAAAACAGAAAAGAGGTAAAACTAAACTAAACCTATCATTTTTCTTCTAAGCAACCGAAGGTGAAAGCTTGGAACAGAGGTTTGCGACTCCTCGATTCATCCAGCTCATGGTCATCGAAAGAAATCCGTCAATGGGGTTGATCAAATCCCCTCGACAAAACTTTCTCGAATCGCAAAAGAGAACGGAGAATTTTCGAATAGTCGCTAGGTCACCTCAATAGGGATGTGTATCTCCCCAACAAGAAAATCATACTTCATCTTGACACGAGGAATAGGGCACTCAAAGCTCCCGATAAGAATCGATGAAGTTTTTTCGATAGCATTGATGCAATGTACTCGATATTGTTTCTTCGAAAAGTGCACCGTATGCTCACTACCATTGACATGGAAAGTGACATTGCCTTTGTCGCAATCTATAACAGCCCCTGCAGTGTTTAAAAAGGGTCTTTCGAGGATGAAAGCCATGGCATCATCCTCGGGAATATCCAAGATAACAAAGTCTGTTAAGATAGTGGTGTTAGCAACCAGAACAGGCACATCCTCGCAAATGCCGATAGGGAAAGCAGTTGATTTGTCGGCCATTTGTAGAGAGATTTTAGTGGGTGTCAGCGTATCCAGTTCAAGTCTACAATAAAGAGAGAGAGGCATAACACTAACACCGGCTCCAAGATCGCACAATGCAGTTCTAACATAGTTGCGTTTAATGGAGCAAGGTATAGTGGGCACACCGGGATCACCTAGTTTCTTTGGAGTTCCGTCCTTGAAAGTGTAGTTGGCAAGCATGGCGGAGATCTCAAGATCAGATATCCTCCTCTTATTAGTCACAATATCTTTCATGTACTTAGCATACGGAGACATCTTGAGCATATCCGTCAGACGCATCTGCAGAAAGACAGGTCTGCTCATTTGAACGAAGTGCTCAAAATCTTCATCATCCTTTTTCTTGGATGCTTTGGGAGGAAAGGGCATAGGTTTCTGAACCCATGGTTCCCTTTCTTTACCATCCTTCCTAGCAGCGAAGTCATTCTTATCGTATCTTCTAGTCTTAGGCTGTGGGTTATCAAGATCAACTCGTTCAATCTCCACATCCTTATGATTGCTAGGTTGAGCATCATCATGAACATCACTATTGATATTATCATTAGGCTCATGTTCATCACCAGATTATGTCTTAGCATCAGAGATAGAGGAATCGTTTGGACTCTCAGGTGTAGCAGCAACAGGGTTGCTAGCGTGCAGGTTCCTATCATCTTTCTTCTTCTTTCTCGGATGACTAGGTGCATCAGTGCTAACTCCTTGAGAATCTTGTTCAATTCTCTTCGGATGACCCTCAGGATACAAAGGTTTCTGGGTCATTCTACCGCCTCTAGTGACGACTCTGACGGAATTGTCATTCAACTCATTGAGCAAGTCATTCTGAGCTTTAAGTACTTGTTCTACCTGAGTAGTAACCATAGAGGCATGTTTACTCAGAAGCTTAAGATCGTTGACGTTTCTGTTCACACAAGCACTTAAATGACTAAGCATACGGGCATTCTTTTCCAATTGTTTGCTAACATAATCGTTGAAACTCTGTTGTTTGGTAACAAAGTTATCAAATTCATCCATGCATAAGCTAGCAGGTTTATCAAAAGGAATATCACTCTCATCAAACCTACGCAGAGAAATTACTTCTACTACCTATATCGGGTTATCGAGACCATGGATCTCTTCGATAGGTGGTAGATTTTTGACATCTTCAGATTTAATGCCTTTCTCTCACATAGATTTCTTGGCTTGTTGCATATCTTCAGGACTGAGGAATAGAATACCTCTTTTCTTCGGAGTTGGCTTAGGAGGTGGTTCGGGAATAGTCCAAGCATTCTCACTGCACAAGATGTTATTCAGTAGAATCTCAGCTTGTTCTACGGTTCGTTCCCTAAAAACACTACCGGCAAAACTATCTAGATGGTCTTTGGAAGCATCGGTAAGTCCATTATAGAAGATATCACGTATCTCATTCTTCTCAAGAGGGTGATCAGGCAAAGCATTCAGTAGATGGATAAGCCTCCCCCAAGCTTGTGGGAGACTCTCTTCTTCATCTTGAGCAAAGTTGTATATTTCCTGCAAGGCAGCTTGCTTCTTATGGGCAGGGAAATATTTTTCAGAGAAGTAGTAGACCATATCCTGGGGGCTACGCACACATCCAGGAGCAAGAGAAGTGAACCAGGTCTTAGCATCATCCTTTAGCAAGAAAGGAAACAACTTGAGCATATAGTAGTGGCGGATCTTTTCCTCACTAGTGAATAGGGTGGCTATATCGTGCAGTTTGGTAAGATGGGCTACAACCTTTTCAGACTCATAACCGTGAAAGGGATCAGATTCGACAAGAGTGATTAACTCAGGGTCGACAGAGAATTCATAATCCTTATCGGTCACAATGATAGGCGAAGTGGCAAACTTCGGGTCGTATTTCATCCTAGCGTTCAGAGATTTTTTCCACTTGTGGAGAAGTTTCTCAACATCGTAGCTATCCTTACACGCAAGAAAATCCTCAGCTATCTCTCCCTCCATAACATAGCGCGCATCAGGCATAACAGGAAATTCAGGCATAGTAGCAGGTTCTACTTCAATAGTATCAACAGTTTCAGAAGTATCATCACATCTAGCAGCAACTCTAGCAATATGTGCATCAAGAATGCAACTAGTGGCAAAGCAGTATCAAGCATAGCATCAACAGGCATAGTATCATGCATATCATCATCAGGCATAGTATCAAGCATAGCATCATAAGCATCATGGGCAGCAGAAGTAGCATCATCAAGCACAGGAGACATATCAAGATTTCTAGAAGGAGGCGAAGTCGCAAACTTACTCAAAACTGAAGGTGAATCAAGTGCAGAGCTAGATGGTAGTTCCTTACCTCTCCTCGTAGTGGAAGGTAGGATTTTAGTTCTTGGATCTTTCGGATTCCTCATAGTGATCAGCAGACGTCAATCCCAAGTGACTCAGAGAATATAACTGTGCTTCCCCGGCAACAGAGCCAGAAAAAGCATTGATGTCCCACAAGCGTATGGGATCGCAGCAGTTTTCGAGGGTAGAGTATTCAACCCAAATTTATTGATTCGACTGAAGGGGAAGCGAAAGAATATTCTCAGGTATTAGCACCTGAGTTGTCAATTCAACCACACCTGAAAGATTAGTGTCTGCCAGCAAAGTATGAGTAGCAAGGTAGTATGATAGCAACGGTGCCAGAAAAAACCTTGTTGACAGGATGTTAGTGCTAGCCTCTCCGGCAACAGCGCCAACAAAGTCTTGCAACAATTAACAGCGGAGTGGTGATAGCAGCTGTAAAGTAACAAGTAACAACAGTAGTGAGAGCAGCAACAAAGTGGACCAATCCCTTTTGTAGCAAGGGACAAGCCTAGGCAAAGTAACATAGTGAGAACCAGTTGTAAAAGACTCGTAGGAAGTGGATCGGTGATGCATGAGTGTGACGGATGTGATTCATCATGTAACAGCTATAACACGGAGAGATACGTAACTAGATCCCGTTCATCGATCTAATGTAGGCATGTATTCCGTATGTAGTCATACGTGCTTCGGGAAAGGACCTTGCATGACATTTATTGTCCATCCCTCCCGTGGCAGCGGGGTCCTAATGGAAACTACGAGATATTAAGGTTCTCCTTTTAATAAAGAACTGGACCAACGCATTAACACACGGTGAATACATGAACTCCTTATACTATGGTCATCTTCGGGAGTGCTTCCGGCTATTGTCACTCCGGGGATGCCGGGTCATAACATATAGTAGGTGACTACAACTTGCAAGATAGGATCTAAAACACACATATATTGACGACAACATAATAGGTTCAGATCTGAAATCATGGCACTCGGGCCCTAGTGACAGGCACTAAGCATAGCCAAGTAGTAGCAACATCAATCTAGAACATAGTGGATATTAGGGATCAATACCCGTCAAGAACTAACTCGATTACATGATAGATCTCATCCAACTCATCACCGTCCAACAAGCCTACGATGAGATTACTCACGAACGATGAAAAGCATCATGGAATTGTCGATGGAGAAAGGTTGACGATGACAATGGCGACGATTTCCCCAGATCTGCCCTCCAGATGAAGAACAGGATGCGGCGGCGCCTCCGTATCGCAAAACGCGATGAAACCTTCTCTCTGATTTTTTTTCCACGCGAAACGGAAGATATAGAGCTGAGATTGGAGGCAGTGGTGCCACGTGGGCCCCACAAGCCTGCATGACGCGGCCATAGGGCATGGCCGTGGCCTTTGGGCTTGTGGCCCACTGGCACGCCCCCTCCGGTGGATCTTTGCGCATTAAGTTTTCTCTTATTCCAGAAAAATACTCCGTAAATTTTCAGGACTTTCCGAGAACTTTTATTTCTGCACAAAAACAACACCATGGCAAATCTGCTGAAAACAACGTTAGTCCGGGTTAGTTCCATTCAAATCATGCAAATTAGAGTCCAAAACAAGGGCAAAAGAGTTCGGAAAAGTAGATACGACGGAGACGTATCAGACCTCATGGGCTAGGAAAGGTATGGACCGGGGCTCGTCTTCATACATGCAGTAGCTGCACAACCACATCACGCAAATGGTGGAGTCCAATATCCGGCTAGCTGATGTGGTCCAAGTCGCACTCCATCACCATATCCTTCCCTACGAGCATAGGGACAACCCGATGTGGTCTCACAAGGCCGATGAGCCTTGGACGCTACTCGAGTTCTACCGCACCACCCATGAAGAACCGTGGCGGGCACTTCTTAAACCGCATGAGGAGTTGCCGGCCGAGGATGAAGACACCGGCCTAGACGACAATACTGCCCCAGTGGAGGTACGCCTGAGCTCTTTCATCCACTCGGATCTGTCTTTTTGTCAAAGGTCTTACTATCCTTTCTGTTTCGCACGAGTGGTTCGAACTGGCCAAGAACATAGAAGGCCCACCTCCCCTGCCCGAGGAACCCCGGACTCCTGTGCCAGAGACGATGCTAGTTGA
Organism: Hordeum vulgare subsp. vulgare; assembly: GCF_904849725.1. Classification (NCBI taxonomy): domain Eukaryota; kingdom Viridiplantae; phylum Streptophyta; class Magnoliopsida; order Poales; family Poaceae; genus Hordeum; species Hordeum vulgare. The sequence goes on along the minus strand of NC_058519.1, from coordinate 259,810,244 downwards.
GTCACCATAAGTGGCGCATGACAACAAGAAGAAGGAGGCCTGTGCTGGTCTTCGTTCAAGAACCCCCCGGATATGAAATCCGACGACACCCATGCCTCCTCTACCCACGAGGGGGAGGAGGATGATGAGGAGGAAGATAAAGATTCTCTTCAGGCGAGGAAGAGAGGTGCACCGGAGAGGGCCGAGAAGGGACTACCTCCTCGGGCTCCAAAGAAACCTTGCAAACGCAAAGTCGCGCTGCTTGGTGCACGCCCGGACTCCGACGAAGAGGTCGGTCCAGTTCCTCACCGAACACTGAGGGTCAAGCCCCCAGCTCGAAGGTATGGAATCCATTCCCTATTTTAATACAGTTTATTCCAATTTTCATCAACGATGAGGACCGAGCCTTTTTCTATCACAACCCGGTCTGTGATCTTTTGACGGATCGAGTATCGGAGGGGGATTCCCTGCCTGCCGAGTTGGCCGAGAGTTGGAACGTGTTCCACAACACCCCTCCCCGAACCTCGGACGAGCTAGCCGAGGTGACGTCCCATCAAGCCCCGCCTACCACTACCAAGTAGGTAATGGTCGAGGCAGATACACCAGGCGCCAATGATGGGGAGATCCTTGCCAAAGAAGAGACACCAGTCTCCGAGGAACAAGTGGTTCCGATTGGTGTTAATACACCGGTCGCCGAGGACCAGGAGATTTTGACTGAGGTACATACCTCGGTCATTGAAACGCAGAGGGCAGGTTCCTTCTCCTTAGGTGGGGAAAATAACCCAATTCCTTCCGAGCATTGCCCGGAGACAACCTCTGGGGGACCTGATGCTCCAACATCTTTTTTGCCGCCCCAGTGACGCCCACAACAGAATAGGCCGTGGTTGGGGGGCTAACCATAACAGAGGACGCCTTGAACGGCTCCTCTATAGCCGAAGAGCATCGCACCCTTATAGGTGTGGTTTGAAAAAGTATTCAGTCCGTCAATAGCGGACTCAATGAAGCCTTCAACGGCTTGCTAATGGGCTTTAAGGTAAGCCGTGTAACATTGTATGTTTTATTTTGCAAATATATATATATATATATAATTTTATGGGTACAACAACCCCCCGAGCCATGGGTGAGTTGGAAAGGACAACTCACCCTTGGCTCAAAAAATCGCAGAAAAAACAAAGAATAGCCCAAAGACTTGCTTAAATTGTTTTGTTTGAGAATTTTGACTCTGCAATATTTGCCCCGATAATTCGGAACCACACTAACATGGTTTTTTTTACCTTGCAGGCCTCATCCTCGGCCGCGAACACAAATGCGTTGGAAATAGCCAAGCTAAACCGGAAACTCAAAGTTTTCGATGAAGAGCTTGATCGCATAAATGTTGTCTTAACGAGAAGCAGGGTAAGTTAGGTCAAAGAACTTCGTACCGTCCTTTAGTATTTTTACGGAGTGTCCTTGCCGTGCAAGTTGACTCATTGTACTCTAACCTTGTTAGCAGCTCAAGACCAAGAGCTTGAGAATCTCAGGGCCGAGGTGGAGAAAGCCAAACGAGAGGCCACTGCTAACAAGGTGGTGGCCAAACAAGCGGCTGCCGATATGGAAGCCCTCAAGGTCGTCAGCAACAAACATGAGGCTAGGGTGACGGAGATCCAGCTGGAGCTGGAAGAGGCAAGCTCAAAGTGTGAAGGCTTGGAGCAAAAATCTTAAGAGCCCATGGTCCATCACACCAAACCGTCCGTCGAGCTTCAATAAGAGCGGGTGGAGCGAAGGTTCTATCAAGAAGAAGTGTGCCAAGCCAAGCTTATGGAAACCTCTAAGAAATACTTACTGCAATGTGCCTTTGGTGGAAACATGTATGCCTTTCTTACGCGGATATGGCATTCTGTAGGCGCCTTCACGAACCTCCCGCAGAGTGCGGCAGATGCGGCCAAGCATTTTGCGACCCATGGTGGGGATGGCAAGCAGTAGCTATTTTGGGCTTAGTTTGAAACTCTCAAGCTCAATTCCTGTCTAAGCTATCAAATGAAGCACCCGATGGAACTGCACACGATGGCGGAGCCGACCATGAAGGATCTCTGTGTTCGGCTATGGTCTGCCGACCCTTGCCGGGCAGTTACTCACATCAATGGAGAAGCTGGTCAATGCCATGCCCCGTATTGAAGTCCTGAAGCGCTGTGCTTGCATGGAAGGAGCTCGAAAGGTATTTGCACGGACGATGGTGCACTTGTCGGGGGTAAAGACCCTTAAGATGGACACTGATCCACCGCCTGCTGAAAAGGAGCATAGGCGCCCCGAGCTATATTATTAGAATGAATATTTGTTAGTATATTTCAAAAAAATTTATCTATTAAGATGTATGCCCAAAGTAGAGTACACTTTGTGTTATTTTGATTCCTATTTCAGCCATTTCAATCTGAAACTTACAAGACGTAGGCTTCAGCCCCATGTAGAGACTACTTGGGGTGTTTCAATGTCCGCACAGTAACCTTAGCCGATGTATCGGTCCCCGAGAGCGGTAGTGCAAGAGGGAAACAAGGCGACCGGACTATGTAGCTTTATAGCTTTCGTTTAGCCTTAGGAACTTTGTATATGGGGCTAGTGACAAGCCCCCAGCCTTCTGCAGTAATTGGGAAAACCAAAAATTGAAATAATCACCGCGAGGTTTCAATAAGTGAAAACCCATCCGCGTAATGCGGACTAGCCTTTATCGGCTTTGTAAATGAGCTCAGATTACACACCAGTTGTCGCTTATTATGACAGTCTGTTTTCCGCTTTGTCCACTGACGTATTTCGAACCAGGCCAGCTGGGAATACAATCTTAGTGGCTCTCCCTTAACCCCTTTAGCCGAACAAGCAGAACGTAAGGGGGTAAGCACAGGAGCCGGCCAATGCAACTATAGACCTAAGACATAATTCCGAACCGGTGCATATAAAGCAAAATCCCGAGAAACCGAACATTAAATAGTAGAAAATAGTGACGATATAGTGATCGGGGAGGTGTTACCATCCAAGCCCCCGATGAGTGATCGATATCACTTTTAGCGTATACAAATGATAATTTTGACGTCACAATGCCAATAAGCATAAAGTGTATGTATACGAAGGTACTTGGAGTAATGTTTGCGATGAATTTTTATAACTCTTAGCATAACGGCAGATGTTAGGTAACTATAGATACAAGTATGTTGAAGTAGCTTTTCAAGCGGCCTTGCATGGGTGACTTGACATCCGCCTTGTGTTCGGTTGCGCTATATCTATGGCCCGTGCTAGGGGTGGGCGTATGATCCTTTATAGGAAGTTGCGACTAGCAAGTGGACCTTGAGTAGAGGGTCTTGAGAAGTTGTTGATGACACGGAGAAGCTTGATGCTTGGGCTCTTCATGATGCCCTATCTTTGATTCGTTGGACCATAGCTCAGTTCACCCGACCCCATGGTCCCTGATGGGTTGCTCCCAAGGCTGCCCATGGTATTTTAAGGATGAAATTGTGTTGTCGAAGGACATACCTTGGTTGTGTTCGGGCCATGCTGTGGGAGTCATATCCCTATGGGCCCTCGGCCCAAGAATTATCCAGCTGGTCTGGTTGAACTCGGGCACGTTTGCCTCCCGTTCACACCTTTGTTTCCGGTTTGTGGCTTGAAGTGTTGTTGCCATGTTGACATTCAGCTCCTTGTACGACCGTGAGCTCCTCACTCATGAGAGAATGCTCTGTATTCCCATTGGCTGTGATGACTCCCTTGGGTCTGGGCATTTTGAGCTTCATGTAGGCGTAGTGGGGTATGGAGTTAAAGCGGGCGAAGTATGTGCGGCTGAGAAGTGTGTGGTATCCACTTCGAAAGGTGACGATGTCGAAGATCATGTCCTCTCTACGGAAGTTGTCGGGAGAACCGAACACGACTTCCAGTGTTATCATGCCCGAGCAGCGGGCTTCCACGCCTGGTATCATTCCTTTAAAGGTAGTGCGGCTTGGCTTGAAGTGTGATGGGTCTAAGCCCATATTTTTCATCATATCTGAATAGATCAAATTGAGGCTACTTCCTTCGTCCATGAGTACTCGAGTGAGGTGGAAACCATCGACCATAGGGTCGAGGACTAGGGCGGTCGACCCTCCATGACGGGTGCTGGTCGGATGATTCGTGTGGTCGAAAGTGATCGGGCAAGAAGACCATGGGTTACATTTGGGTGCTACAGGCTCTACGGCGAATACCTCCCGTAGTGCCCGTTTCCTCTCCTTCTTGGGTATATAGGTGACATAGATCATGTTCACGGTCTTGACGTCACGAGGAAATTGCTTTTGGCCTCCAATATTTGGGTCGCGGGGCTCCTCGTCGTTTTCACTTCGTTGGCCCCTGTTTTGGTCATTAGTGGGAAGCTTGTCTGCCTGTTTGAACACCCAACAATTACGGTTGGTCTGGGTGACTTGCTTGTCTTAGGTGCCATGAATCTGGCACGACCATTCCATGATTTTATCATATGCGGTTGGTCTGTACATGTTCACTTTAGAGGGTTTTTTCCATTGTCCAGGTTTTGTATAGCGGAATCCAGCATTGATTGTTGTATCGTCGGTGTCACCATTATGTGTAACACCTTGTGTTTAGCTTTCATGACTAATTAACTTATTTCAAAAATTAGGACCAATTAATTTTTTTGTGAATGCTTGTGATGCTTGAAGTGACTCTTGTTTGCTTGCTTGCTGGTATGCTTGTGTTTGATTCTCAATAATTCTTGTTACTCTCCACACTCACCTCCTTAGCCCAAAACTCCTACCTAATGATCATGCCATGTGTTTAGGACCAGAAACTATTTTTACCAAAAAACATTTCTTTGAATTAAGCTTTCAAAACCCCTGAGATGAGATTTGTACTACAAGTCCTCAAATTAGGGAATTTATTTTGCACCAATTATTTTATTTAAAACCCATTATCAAAATGACTTCCGAAAAACACAATATTATTATTTTAAAGGTTATTTTACTATTTTATTTAAATGCCTGAGTGTGAGGACACAAATGCTCTCTTATGAAGGAAACTTATTTTATGGCTTTCAAAATATTAGATAAAATTTAGGGGAACTCAGTGGACATATATATTTCGTATATATGAGTTTCAACACATGGTCATGTTCAAAATATTGGCCAAACCTCTTCAAAACCCTTCGTGCCTATTTCAAGCTTTTGGAATATTTCTATAAGAAATATTCTCTATTAATTCCTATAAAATTCTAGCATGTCACATATGATATATGTGATGATCTTGCCAAGTTTCATCTTAATCCAAGTTGATTTGATTCCCCTAATTATCCTAAAACCCTATCTGTCCAGATCCAAATTCGAGCAACTCAATATTGCCAAGTGTCTCCTACTGTTCTCAAATTTGGTGGACATGTTCTGATATTCCAAAAATGCATCCACACCAGGTGGTGCATCAAGGAGAATAGAAGAACATGTCCCAAGCCCCTCAAAACCCTATGTGTTGATTTTTAACTTTGGGAAACTTTACATTATAAAGTTCCTCCAATTGACCCCATACTTTTTTGACACGCTTTAATGCTCAAATAATGCTCCCACACCAAATATTGGATTTGTGGGAATTCATTTGAATAGCTTTCTAAGCAGAAGGCCACTTCTGCCCATTAGATGGGTTTTCCAAGTATACATTGGAAACCTTCTCCACCAAATCCCAAATTTGGTGTCCAAACTTATTTTCATCTATTATTTGGTCCTGTTAAGTTTCATATCCATTGAAGTTCATCTGGTTTCCTTGACACTTATCAAACACCTTGTGTGCACTCACCAAAGTGGCTACTTTGGCCCCTTCCACTTTTACCCTTGAGCTCAACTTTCTACCAGAACTCTATGTAGTTACATTTTACCTCCAGTAGCATTTCCATGACCTCTCGTCAACTATTGGAGAGAGGCTCCATGTAACTACCTCTCACTTTTACCCTTGTATCACCATTTTTACCCCTCATGTACCAATTCTGCTTAAGCCAAAGCCCCCACCTCTTTCCAGAGGTTCCCTAGCATCCCAAGGCATCATTTCCAACCAAAATATGGCATGCTCATGTGGGGAAAATGAACAGCGCATCTACAATTGATTTTTGGCTGAAAAGTAGCTTTGTACAAGAAGTACTAGCTACCCTCCTCTGCTTGATCTCAAACTTGGCAGTGTTGTAGTCCTTGCATAGCTAAGCATGATAGACAAGGTCCCATCGTGTGATCACTCCATTAAGCACCCGCATTTCTATCCCCAAGTTTGCTGCTGCAAACTAAATTGCAGTCAAAGCCCTTTCAAACCAGCTCCAATTTAGTCCAAAATCCACCATGCATCGTGGCACACATGCCTTGCATGTTTGACACCTTGCTGTGGCTAGGGGTGGCTTTGGACACGTAGAAGGGGTGGTGACCACCACCCTGGCCTACAATATGGGTGCTCTACACCTTGTTTCCTTCCTCCAGGCCATTTCTAGCGGATTCAACTCGTCTCAGTATGTCACAGCATCTCCTTTTGACTATTCCAAGCACTTCCATACATCAGCTAGCCTCCAAGCTCCGTCTCGGGTGCGTGGCATCCATGCACAGGGAGGTCCCGAGAGATCCCGAGCTCTCTCTATCCCTCTCCCTCTTTTATCACTTCTCCCTCGAGCCATTGCTTCACCTGCATCTCTCCCCCTCTCCCTGGTGCACCTCAGAGCTCCCCCTTGAGCCCCTCTCATCTGAATCTTCCTGCTCTCCTTCCCTGGCCGCCATGCCTAGCTTCATCCATGCCCGCGTCCGGGCTCTCCAACCCCCCTCTCTATCGCTTGCACCTCCAGGAGTAACTCCAGACCACCATGGAGCCGCCCCACTCCTCCATTCCACCTCGCAGCGGCTGGAGCGCCCTCGCCACGACTACCGTTGTCGGCCTCCACAATGGCCGAAAGTTCCCTTGGCTCTCTCGTCCGTTCTAGCTCTTCCCGGAGCGTGCCAAGCCCTCGCGGATCACCCCCTGCAGCCTCCCCGCTCTGCCTTCCCATCTCTAGGTAAATGGAGATGCCGCCTCCGCTGCCTTTGTTGCGAGGGCCGCTGCGGCAGGTGCAACCCTCGGCCTAGTGCCCCCCGGCAGGAGTGAAGCAACTAGGTAGGTGCAGCTCGGTACAAGAAGCCCCCTGGTGGCCGGACTGTCGGGAAGGGGCCCTATGGCACCGGCGGGCCTAGTCGAGCCCCTCTCCGTCCGCGCACCTGGAGGTTGAAGACCATGTCCGTGGCGGGCCCCGCATGTCATTAACCGGGGGGAGTTGACAGGTGGCCCCGCCTCTTTAGTGGTTGCGCCCCTGACCGGAGGCCGCCTCCTCGCGCAGAAAGCGTATTCCCTGCATGGCGCCTCCGGCATGGCCAGTTGCCCCGTGCCGAGCTGCCGGGCCGGCCCATCTGTCTGATTATCGCCCTGAGCGCAGCATAGCTCCAAGGTGAAGCCCCCTTTTTGCATTTTTCTTTTACCAGAAACTTGTAAATTCCTCCAAAAATCCATTTGACCTCCAAATTGATTCGTTCAAATTTCTGCAGGTTTCTAAAATCAAGTCCTACTCAAGTCTATGCCTTGCACGATTTTCCAGAGACATTTTCTATAGAGAACAAACCCAAACATGAATTTGATTTATTCAAACCCCACTTTGTAAATTCCAACAGCATTCAAATCAACTCCAAATGGAGTGATTCCAAACCCAGAGCCTTCTAATATCATATCCTATTTTTGAAGCCTTGGTCAACATTTTTGTATGACTTATTTCTGTTGCGATAAATAAATAGCTCTATTTTTCTATTTATCCAATATTAGAAGATCCCTAGTATATTCATATCAGCTCCAAATACAGTGAAACAACTTCCTAAATATTTCGAAAATTATGCTCTATTAGATGAGTTCCTCCACTCATTTTTATCATGATACTTTCTGTAGACTTCCTTTCAGATCACCTATTCCTCCTTTCATCCATTCAAAACTCTTTGATGATCCAAACCTCCTATGGCAAGCTTCAGGTATTTTTATTATGACCAAAGAGGTCCAAGAAAAATATAACTCCTATTTATGTAGCACTTTTATTTCTGCTTGTTGTTTGAGTTTTACTGTGATTGTTCCTGATGATAGTAGACGGAGTACTCGGAGTTGGATCGGAAGACCTTGAAGACCCTGAGAACATATGAGAGCAAAGGCAAGTAGCCCTTTGACCATGTTTGAGCATATGTTATATTGCATGCTAGTAGAGCAAATATTTCCGTTGCATGTGATTATAAGTATTCGATAAATCATCGATATGATGTTACCGATGTCTCCTTCGGAGCACTTGCATTCTGAGCATGATCCTACCACCTACAAGGATCACGCTAATATCATGTTGACAAGTAGAGCTAAGCATAGTAGAAGCATGAGCATGATGATGGTAAAAATCAATGGTTTATGAAAACCCCGTCGGGTGCCACTAATGCCCGAGGGTGATGATGAGATAGGTGGCCAGTTTTGGAGAATTGGTGCACCGGGTGTATTTTGGTGTGAGTGGTTTCAGAAATGGGATTAGATTTATGATGTGTCGACCGTCCCAACCTTAGATGTGCGACCACGTTACCCCTTTATGGGACAGGGCTTTGTTGATTACTCTGGTCGGTGCTAGCAAAGAGGCACAATACTAGTGGCGGGAGTGATGTGTGGTCACTCTCGTGATGGGGTCGTGCCAGGTAGGACTACTATGTCGTTTTTACGTGTTACGAGCACACCCTTGGTCCCCGCATGGATGATATTGTCCAGAGTTGGTGCTCGTAAGACGTACATCATGTGGGCTGGGTACCAATTGAGTGGACCTCTTTGTATAGTATCGTCAGGGGAAAGGCATTGATCGGGTACTTACCTCGGGTATGTTATATACCGCGAGTCGTGGATGACACGGAAGTTTCCCGGATCTCGTGGGTACAACATACAACGTCTGCATTGTGTAAAACTATTCGAATAGCCGTCTCCATGGTCAAGGACAGATGGGTGGTGCTGCTTAAACTACGTCCAGTCGTTTCCGCATAAACCAAGTGTGTGTGTGTGTTTAATGGTGTTATGTAAGAAAGAGTTGATATGACCAAGTTTGGTGACTTGGCATATCGGGTGAACCCGGAGTGTTCAGCCCACATCAGATATGTTGATATCTGTAACCTGTTCTTCTAAATACCATCTAGCTTACGTTGCATATCCATCTATGATCATGTTTACTATAATCTGCTATCCACCAATATTGCATATTACCTGTTATCATACCAAATGCTTTATCCACATCATGGGCTGTTTGCGATTACATTCAAAGTACTCATTGGCTTGCCACTGGTAATTTCATTGACTAGGTATGAGAGAACAGGATATGGTGAAGAGTAACCTGGTGATGTTCCTGCGAGCTAGGACGCTTCCTATTCAGAATGCCTGTTGGTTAAGGCTGATGGCATGGGTTCACGCTTTCGACCAATATTTCCGCTATTGGTCCAGTCTGGAGTGTTGGCCCTAAAGGCCCTATATATGTAAGACTTGACCGCAAGGGTCAATTATTGTATCAAACAGTATGTATGGATGTAAGACTCTTCTTATGCAGTTTTTATGTGTTCGGTGAGCATTGATCTCTGGGATCACTGAGCACGTTCATTCGGCGATATCGACCCTTAAGTCGGGGTCCTCACATTATAGTGGCAATGTTTGTTCTTGTTTTTCCTTGGCTTATCATTTCCATCCCGAACCTCAAAGGTTCCGGGGTCGACCGCATCATGGCTGCGCAGAGCAAGCCAATTATCCTCACCTATGCAAAAGCAGATCATGAGGGAGGTAAGGGCAGATATTGTTCTCGGACTGTCTTGGCCGAGCTGTGTGGCAAGCCATTTGTTCTAGATGTTGTGCTGCAAAGAATTTATTGCTTTGGTGTTTAGACAATCTACTATTTGGTTCTTTTTGGTGAGTAACCGGTTCCAGAATTCTCGGGCTAATTCCCCCTTCTTCTGGATGATATTGCTTAGATCAGATGAATCCGGTGGTCAAACATATGTTCCTTGAAAGTTGGATAGGAAAGCCTCCTCAAGGTCTTTTGAGCATCCAATGGAATCATACGGTAGGCTGCTTAGCCAATGTCGTGCCGGTCCTTTGATTTTTGTGGTAAATATTTTATGGCATGGAGATCATCTCCTTTGTTCATGAGAATGTGGAGAAGTAAGTTCTCTATCCACATAGCGGTATCTGTTGTCCTGTCGTACTATTCAATGTTTACGGGTTTGAACCCTTTGGGAAACTGGTCCTGCATGACCTCGTATATGAAACACAATGGATGAGCGGCACCTTTGATCCGGGCTATGTTGTGTCGTATATCGGCTCCGGGTTGAGCCCCGTATGTTTCCTGACCTCTGCTCTTGTAAGCGACCCGAGGTGGTTCATCATCCCATTGAGTGGGAGAGTACCTCCTAGATCCATAGATGGACCTACTGCGACCGGATTTATCATGTCGTGGGTCGGGTCTGGCCCCATGGTGCATATGCTCTTTACCTTTTTGGTGTGGAGTTTCGGGTTTATACCCATTCTCTCCGGTCGTTCTATCACGCCCTCTCGGTGGGCGACCAGGATGGTCGTAGCCGGTGCGATGGGGGTACACAGGTTCAGGGGCCTCGTTGTCAAACTTTAGGAGAGGCATCGGCACGGGTATTTTTCTTCTGGTCCGACCATTCTATGTCGTATCCTTCTTCGGCCTCTAGGATTTCGGTCCACCTATTATTGATGGTATTCTATTCGTCTTGGAGCTATTGTTGCTTTGCTTTTAAGCTTTGGGCGGTGGCTATAAGCTGCTGCCAAATTGTTCCTGGTCTTTAGGGTCTTTGGGGCTTACGAACTCTTCGGCTTCAAGGCCGTTGAGGTCGTCGACGGGAGGGGGGTAATCATCATCGTCGTCCGAATTGTTGCGACCGTCGGGATCTTCATTGGCCGGTTCCTCTGGTTCGAGTTCGGGAGCCTCGGGATTGCCATGTCCCTCACGGGTCGTGTTTTACCCTATGGCTTGTGCGGTGCCCCTTCCCTTGTTTGCCTTAGAGCGCTTACTTGACTTTCGGCATTTTGAGAGATCTTGTGTGGGCTTATCGCTATTCTGCTTGGGTGTGACATTATCCGTATCGCGAGGCGTGTCTACCATGTAAGCATCGTAAGTAGATGTTGTGGTCCACTTCCCGGTGTTTATGGGGGTGGGGTAATAGGTCTCTTCGTCCATATCCTCAAGCTTTTTGGAGGCGTGGTCCAGTGCGTCAATTAAATCTTCGACGGTGGCAATTAAGTGGGTGGTGGGTGGGTCGTAAAAGTCCCCATAATCCACCTCTAAGCCAATCTTTGAATAAGTCAGACTTCGGGTAAGTGAGATTTGAAGGAACTGGATCTTCTTGAGCGTCTCATTTCAGATCGAGAGGCCGACCTGAGAAATCCTTTGTGTCTTTTGGGAATTAACCTCCACGACCTCTGGGAAGGAAAAAAAATCGGCAGTAGCCACTCCCACTGTCCGGACACAGCGCTCGGTTCCGAGCTCGAAGCCTTCTCTTCGAGGAGGAGAGGACCAAGACCATGGTCGGACAGGGGATCGGAGACAAGGCTTTGTGGTTTTGTACTTCGTCGGGCTAGGCCCTGAGGTTAGCGGGGAACAGGTTACCCCGTGAGTCATTGGAGATCTCAAACTCTTCGAACCTTATCCGGTAATCGGGGACAAAACAACCGATCTGGCCAGGATGGCCGATTGGGTCCGTGCTTTGCGTGAAGCGACCAAGCGCTGGACATGTTCGGGGGCGAAAATGCCCTCGTCGTGGACTCATTCGTCGATGATCGAGCGAGCCATCGATCTTTCTGATGATCCAACAATGCAACTCTCAATGAAACCACCAATGTCGGCTCAAAACCGGCAGATCTTGGGTGGGGGTCCCAAAGTATGGAGCTTAGAACGATGGGTTGCTGGAGAGAGGGGGAGACAATGTTTACCCAAGTTCGGGCCCACTTGAGGAGGTAAAACCCTACGTCCCGCTTGATTATATTGATGGGGAATGAAGGTTACATAGTTGATCTACCTCGAGCTCGTATGAGCTAAAACCCTAGATGAGATAACCTACCTCTATGAATAAGGGCCCTTGGTTTATATAGACACCACGGTCCCAAGGGTTACATGTTATTGACATAGATCGGGGGTAGATGGGCCGAAACAATCTTCCTGCCTTGGAGTGCACGACTAGTCTTTGGAGCTCTCCATCATGATTACATAGTCATGAGGTAATCAGGTCTACAATGATGCGACCCATATGATTGGCCCATAAGGGACAACCGATCGCGCGAGGTCCCCTTAATTAGGAACTCCCTCGGTCGACACCAACTTCTTGGGCTTCTTTGGTGTCAGCCTCTATGTAGAGGGTGACTCGTGGCGAGTCGAACTCGACATAGGTGGGGATGATTTCTTCGGCCCCGTATAACAAGAAGAAGGGGGTGAAACCGGTCAATCGGTTGGGCGTGGTCAACAGGCTCAACAGCATAGGTGGCAGTTCCTCGACCCAGGCGCCGGCTGAGCGCTCCAGCGGCTCGACCGGCGAAGGCTTTAGGCTGTCCAGGATGAGGCTGCTCGCCCGCTCTGCCAGGACGTTTCACTGCGGATCGGCTATGTATGCGAGGTCTAGACGGATTCCCTGCGTGTAGCTGTAACGAGCAAGCATGCCCTTGGAAACATTGGTGCCATTGTCGGTGATGATGATGTTGGGGAGGCCATAGCGGACGGCGATGTCCTTGATGAACATGATGGCCATCGAGCCGTCAAGGTTCTTGATTGGCATGGCCTCGATGCACTTCGTGAATTTCTCAACGGCCACCAGGAGGTGCTTCACACCCCGTCAGGCGGTTTTGAACGGACCTAGCATGTCCACACCCTAGACAGAGAAAGTCCATGTGACCAGGACGGTTTGCAAGGCCTCATACGGTTGGTGACTGCAAGCTTTGAAGCGCTCACAGCCGTTGCACTTGTCAACTAGTTCTTTGGCATCCTTTCGGGCACACGAAAAGTAGTATCCAAGGTGGAATGCCTTGGGCACGAGGGAGAACGAGGCGGCATGGTGGCCACACTCGCCCTAGTGGTTGTCGAGGAGGATTTCGTTGCCCTTCACTGCATCGACGTAGCGATGGAAGACCCCAGACACGTTGCGCTTGATGAGCTCATTGTTGATGATGGTGTAGGCGGCAGAAGACCATTGGATTTGTCGGGCTTCGACCTCGCCAGCGGGAAGTTTCCCGCTTTCGATGTAGTCGAGGAAAGGTTGCGCCTAGAACGGGGCGATGACCATCGTTAGCATGGCCGTCATGGCTAGGCTTGTTGGGGGCGGGGTCGGCAGCCGGCAGGCCGGTTGTCCTGGTTTTGGAGCCAAACGGGGTGGGCCCCGAGGCGAGTCCGGCAACCCCCGGGTCGGCAGGAGCAGCACCCACGCGGGGTGGAGCGGTGGGCAAGTTGGCGGGGGCCGTAGCTGGAGGGCCGGCGACAGCATCCCTTGGGACCAGCGGAGCAGCCTCGGGTCTGCCGGGATGAAGATGGACTAGGATTCCGGAGATGGAGTAATGGAAGGATTACGACATTTCTCGAGAGACATGCCAACTGGGATGGTTTGCTGGGTGGACATGACATTCGTGAGTGTAACTGCGGCCTTGTTGCAGGCTTGAAGGATTTGGTTGAACTCGCACCCTTCAAAGCCGTCGGTCAGCTCCTGGACCAAGAAGCGATAGCTGGCCATATTTGCGTCCCTGGCTTCCCACTCACTAGTGACTTGCTGCACCACCAGGTCAGAGTTGCTGAAGCATAGAATGCATCGACGCTTATCTCCCTGGCCAGCCGGAGGCCGTGGTAGAGCGCTTCGTAATCTGCCATGTTGTTCGAGGTGGGGAAGTTGATCTGCAGGACGTACTGCAGCCGTCCCCCTTCGGGGAGTGAGGACGATGTCGGCAACGAGGCCGGTGCACATCTTCAATCTGTCGAAGTGCATGCGCCAATGGGTTGAGTTGGGAGGCAGCAGCATGTATTCCATTTCTGCCCACTTGATGAAGAAATTCTCCAAGGCGTGGGACTTGACGGATGTGCAAGACACGAATGTGATGTGGTGGTCGGCTAGCTTGATGGCCCACTTGGTGATCCGGTCGGCCGCGTCCCAATTGCCCATGATCTCCCCGAGGTGAGCGGTGCTCACCATCGTGATCGGGTGCTCCTGGAAGTAGGGCTTGAGCTTCCAGGATGCCAGGAACACGCCGTAACACATCTTTCGGTAGTGAAGGTAGTCTCTCTTTGAGGCGGACAACACCACGCTCAGATAGTAGACCGGACATTGGTCCGGCTGGGCCTAGCCCGGCTCCAAGTGCTCAACGGCCATGACGATGCTACCCACATGGCAGGTCGCCGTGATGTAGAACAACATCGGCTCCTCGTCAGCCGGTGCGACCAACACGAGCGCGGTGGTCAGCACGCACTTTAGGTCCTGCAGGGCCTCATCTGCCTGGTCGCTCCAGGCAAATTTGTCCGCTTTCTTGAGCACACAATAGAGGGGGGGTGTTATCTCCCAGCCACCCAATGAAGTGGCTGAGTGAGGCGAGGCAGCGAGTGATCTTCTGGGCGCCAGCCAGGTTGGTTGGCCGATACATCTGCTCGATGGCCCGGATCTTGTTCGGATTGGCCTCGATCCCCTGCTTGGAAACGAGGAAACTAAGAGTTGGCCGTCCGGGACATGATAACCCACAAGTGTAGGGGATCGCAACAGTTTTCGAGGGTAGAGTATTCGACGCAAATTTGTTGATTTGCTCACAAGGGGAAGCTAAAGAATATTCTCAAGTATTAGCAGCTGAGTTTGTCAGATTCAACCACACCTGAAAGATTAGTGTCTGCAAGCAAAGTATCAGTAGCAAAGTAGTATGATAACAACGGTGCCAGAAATGATCTGTTGACGATAGACTATTCCTAACTGTTGTATCAATGGTGCCAGTAAATAGCACGTTGACGGGGGATTATTCTTTGAGAAGAATGCTTCCCCGGCTATGGCTCCAGAAAATTCTTGCAAGAAGTAACAGCGAAGTAGCAAGGAACAGTAGTAGTGACAACAAAAAAGTAACAGCAGTAGCAACAGTAGCAGCAAAGTGGCCCAATCCCTTTTGTAGCAAATGACAAGCCTAGACAAAGTAACGTAGCGAGGACCATTAGTAAAAGACTCGTAGGCAGTGGATCGGTGATGGATGAGTATGACGGATATGATTCATCATGTAACAGCTATAACACGGAGAGATATGTAACTAGCTCCTGTTCGTCAATCTAACGTAGGCATGTATTCCGTATGTAGTCATACGTGCTTAGGGAAAATAACTTGCATGACATCTATTGTCCATCCCTCCCGTGGCAGCGGGGTCCTAATGGAAACTACGGGATATTAAGGTTCTCCTTTTAATAAAGAACCGGACCAACGCATTAACATGTTGTGAATACAGGAACTCCTCATACTATGGTCATCTCCGGCAGTGGTTCCGGCTATTGTCACTACGGGTTTGCCAGGTCATACCACATAGTAGGTGACTACAACTTGCAAGATAGGATCTAAAACACAGATATATTGGCGACAACATAATAGGTTCAGATCTGAAATCATGGCACTCGGGCCCTAGTGACAAGCATTAAGCATAGCCAAGTAGTAGCAACATCAATCTAGAACATAGTGGATACTAGGGATCAATCCCCGTCAAAAACTAACTCGATAACATGATAGATCTCATCCAACTCATCACCGTCCAGCAAGCCTACGATGAGATTACTCATGAACGATGAAGAGCATCATGGAATTGTCGATGGAGAAAGGTTGATGATGACGATGGCGAAGATTTCCCCTCTCCGGAGCCCGTAATGGACTCCAGATCTGCCCTCCAGATGAAGAACCCGATGTGGCGGCGCCTCCGTATCGCAAAACGCGATGAAACCTTCTCTCTGATTTTTTTTTTCTGGGCGAGACGGAAGATATAGAGCTGAGTTTGGGGGCGGTGGAGCCACGTGGTCCCCACAAGCCCTCACGGCGCGGCTAGGGGGTGGCCGTGGCCTTTGGGCTTGTGGCCCACTGGTCCACCTCCTCCAGTGGATCTTTGCGTAGGTATTTTTCTTTTTTTCCAGAAAAATCTCCGTAAATTTTCAGGACATTCCAAGAACTTCTATTTCTGCACAAAAACAAAACCATGGCAATTCTGCTGAAAAAACGTTAATCCGGGTTAGTTCCATTCAAGTCATGCAAATTAGAGTCCAAAACAAGGGCAAAAGAGTTCGGAAAAGTAGATACGACGGAGACATATCACGACACCGAACACGCATTTCTCTGGGTTCAGTTGGATCTCGAACTCGCGCACGCTCGTGAACGTCTCTTTGAGATTGTCCAGGAGGGTGCGGCTCTTCTTGTTCTTGACCACAACATCGTCCACGTAGACTTGCACGTTGCGGCCAAGCTGCCTGTAGAGGCAACGCTTCATGCAGCGCTGGAAGTTGGCGTCGGCATTTTTCAGCCCGCACGCCATGGCGATGTAGAAAAAAGCCCCAAAGGTGGTGACGAAAGCCGTTTTAATCCGGTCGGGCGGATTAAGCTTAATATGGTGGTAGCCTGAGTAGGATTCCACGAAGGACAAAAGCTTGCGGCCGACCGTAGAGTCGATTACTTGATGGATACGAGGCAGAGCAAATGGATCCTTGTGGCATGCCTTGTTTAGGCTCGTGTAGTCGATACACATGCGCCAAGTCTTGTTCTTCTTCAACACCAGGACTATGTTCGCCAACCAGTCTGTAACGCCCAAGATGCAGTCCTATCCTTATTTTGGGGCGAGGGCCTCGACAGGGATAGAAACGCATCTCGTCTCTTCGCAAGAATGGATATCATTACAAGTACATGTACTAAAAATATGAGTATAAGGAATTGGCTTACACTCGCCACAAGCTACATCAAGACCACATCAATACAGCAATATCGAGTCATCCTGAAGAAGAGCAGGGTCCGTCTACGGACGAAAACAAACGATAAAAGAATGACGTCCATCCTTGCTATCCCAGGTTGCCGACCTGGAACCCATCCTAGATCGATGATGAAGAAGAAGAAACTCCAAATAGCACGATCATCACGCTCACATCCTAGTAACTCTTTACCTGTACCTGCAACTGGTGTTGTAGTAATCTGTGAGCCACAAGGGACTCAGCAATCTAATTTCCAAAGGTATCAAGACCAGCAAAGCTTAATGGGTGAGGTATGGTTAAGAGGTGAGGTTGCAGCAAGCGACTAAGCATTTATTTAAGGTGGCTAACTTACGAGTACAAGAATAAGAGGGGGATGATCTACGCATAATTGGACGTGAACTAATAATGGTCAAATGAATGATCCTGAACACTTACTTACGTTAGACATAACCCCACCGTGTCCTCGGTCAGACAAGGATCTCACGAAAGAGACAGTCACGGTCACGCACTCAGTTGGCATATTTTAATTAGGCTTACTTCAAGTTATCTAGAATCATATGTTAACCAAAGTTTCCATGTTGCCACATAACCGCGGGCATGACTTTCCAAAAAATTTAACCGTGCAGGCATGCTCGAACTAGTCCATCACAAACTACCACATGCTGCGACGGAATGACCTCGATCAGGGAAAACCCGTGATCTCCTCGGGTTCCTACTGGAAATCCTCAACCTCGATATAACCCAAAGCATCCTCCCAATCCCTCGCACAAGATGCTCGAGAAAGGTAAAACAAGTCCAGCAAGGCCGCCCGGCGTGTCGACGATCCCGCTAGGAGCCGCGTATCTCGTTCTCAGGACACGACGGATGACCACTATGTACGGTGGCCCAGAAATGGCTCTGTTTGGGACCAACACCAGCAGCACCCCCCCGTATTATGTTGAATTACTCCTTGGGTTCATGACGCCCTATGTTTTTCAATATTAGTAGAATTATTAGGAGCGCTCATTTATGGAACATAACAGCGATAGATGAAACTAAGGCGAAAAGGTAGAACAAAACACCAGGCTAGAAGTCCGAGCCTTCCACCTTTTACCAACTATATAGTTGCATTAAATTAAATAGCATTAATATGGTGATATAACAAGGAACCCATGTTGGCACATGCAAGCAAGTGCACCTACGACTAGCAACGGTAACAAAAGGATGAGCAAGCAGTAACATAGCCAAGCAGTGGTTTGTTGGGTTGTCGAAAGGTTAGAGGTTTTGTCGGTACACTAAAGACTAGGGGTCCCTAGTGCCCCAGACTTGTGCACGGGCGCGAAGAGCCCCTGCCGACAAAGGCATGGCAGGACCCAGTCAAGTTGCAACCCCCAAGATTATCAAGGCCTCGGCAAGCCCGCCTTGCTGTGAAGCTGACCAAGGCCGTGCCCATGTGGTGGGCGTGATGAACTCAACAAGTACAAGACCCCGACAAGCTCCCTTGCCAGGATGACGACTGAAGCCCCCGGCAAGCTCCCTTGCCGGGACGAAGACTCAAGGCCCGTCAAGCTCCTTGCCGGGATGACGGGCCTGGCCACTCGTGGGCAACCGCCCTTACCACAGTGCCACCACCCCCAAGTGCCAGCACATTCCGCATGCGCCAGTGCATCGTCCAGGTGTCGAAACACCTGGATACGTGTCTTCACCAGCACATCGCTGACAACGACAAGACATGCATTAAATGCACCTGCCAGCGGTAAATGGATAAGCATCGCCCTAGGTTCACTGTAACTCCTCGTGAACCTACCACCAAGCACTGTAGGTGACCCCTTTGCCTATAAAAGGAGGCCCTTAGCTCATTTCGAATGGGTTAGACTCTTTGGACATCGACCCATAAGACGGTCATCAACGATCACTGCAACAATCAACAACAAAACGCTTAATACAACTAGACAAGCAGGACGTAGGGTTTTACGCGTAAGCGGCCCGAACCTGGGTAAAAAAGGCTTGTCGGGTTCTGATTGTTAGATTTTCTCTTCACGTCACCTCTCCCCACCCTACGATCACAAGGTTTTCACGTTGATTCCCATAGGTGTGGACCTCGCATCGCCGACAAGTTTTCATGGCAATGTTGGGAGGCTGATATTTAACACGTGGTAGGCAGCGAGACATGGCGAAAGAAATGAGACAACTAGCATGGCAATGATAGTAATTGTATCTAGGGAAATGATCATCTTGCCTGAGATCCCGCTTTGAAGTAGATTGAATCCGTGAAGCAGACGAACCAACGTAGTTAAACGAATCCTCACACTCCGAAGCGGATCGGAACTCGAACGAGACGAAGCAAACTGGAAACAGGAATCAACACACAATACTCACCATGGCACATGCACGAAATGATGCACAACTTAATATGATGCATGTCCATTTCAATTATGCAAGGCATGGCATGACAATTTACAACAATCAAACACTACACATTAAGTGAAGCTCACTATGCAACGAGTTGCATATTGGTGAAACTCCACATTGAATTATTTAGTTCACTCCCATTTAGGTACACGGAAATATTAAATGTTGTTAACATGGCAAGGGGCAAAGCACAAAAAATTACCTATCTAGGCATTTTAAATGAGGCCGAAACATCATATAGCATCTCCGAACTGACCCCACACATTAACTTTAAAATCTGTCCAGATTTGTCCTAAACACATTTTATGTTTGTTAAATGGAAAAGAGTGGTTCACGTGATTCTACTCGTCGTTCTAGTCCATTTAGATACATGGCTCATCTCCAACGGAGCTACGATTAATTAACTACAAACTAAACCATTTTAACACATTATCACACAAACCAATGCAAACATCACGTTAAACAGCTTTAAATATGCATGAGATTTGGAAAATACTAATCTACGCAAAATTCTACAAGTTCTACATATATAACTTATTCGAAAACGATGCATGGTTTAAAAGCTACGAGCGTTTTAAACTTAATGCAATTTTTCGAAAACCTGAAATTCCTTGGCTAATTGACAAATTGCAGAATGCGAAAAAACCCGCTAATGGGTCGAATCTTCTACTTCTTCCTAATAGAGATAGAGCACAATATAATTATATCATGCCCATGGCGACAGATAACGGGCTAGGCGCTGGCTCACCTTTGCGGGCCTTGGCCCAGGTCGGCGAGGGCTGCGGCCTGGCTGCGGAGGCGCTCGAGATGGGCCGGCTGGGCCGCGTGGGGGCGACGTAGGCCCACACGCGAGGGTCAATGGGACTTCGTCCCTAGTCTCCTGCATGAGCGCAAGGAGATGGCGACAAAACCGATCCCGACGAGGTCGGGGATGGACGACGACGGTGAGTCCGTCTAGAGACGGATCTAGACGCCGGCGAGGGGAATGCTCCATTCCAAGCCGGATCCACGCCGGCGTAACTCCACGGGGCGGCGGCTGCGATAGCTCCATGGCCATGGTTCCTGGGGGTTCCTATGAAGAACAGGGAAGAGTGAACGGAGGTGAGAGCGAGGGGAGGAGTTGTGGGAAAAGAGGGAGGTCGGGACGGCTTCTCCGGTGGGGTTGAGGCTTCGGCGGCCGGCGGCCGCAGGCTGGAACTCGCCGGAGGCGGGGCTGGTGCCTTGCGAGGAGATGAGGCGAGCGCTCGGGCGCGCTGGGGCTAGCTCGAGCCTGGTTCGGCCCGGGGCAGGCTAGTTGCGGGCCAGAGTGGGGCGTCGTGGCAGGCACGCTAGAGAAGCAACACGACGGTTCCCGGTTGGCTGCGTGCAACAGCTGTGGCCGTTGGGTGGCTGGTGATACGTCCCAAACGTATCTATAATTTATGTTTGCTCCATGATCTTTTGGGTGCCATTGTTATATGTTTTGCTACACTTTTATATCTTTTTACACATATTTGGACTAACCGACTAACTCAGTGCACCAATTGCCAGTTTCTGTTTGTTGATGTCTTTTTTATAGGGGATTTTACCCAAATTTCCACATCCCCAAAAATTCCGAGAAAATATATAAAAATTAGCGTGACGGAAGCTTCCAGATCACCGAAGATGGGTGACAGGGGAGCCGGGGGCTGCCTAGGAGGCCACCTTGCGCGGCCTGGCCCCTGGCCGCGCCCAGAAGCCGCCTGGGTGGGCTCCACCTCCTATGACGCCCTCCTTTGACCTATATTTACCCCTCCGATGGGAAACCCTATAATCATATCCAGAATCGCGAATCTCTCCATCGTTTCGCTGCCGTAGAGCTTCCGAGATCGGGACCGTTAGGAGACCTCTTCCCGGCACCATGCCAGAGGGAGGATTGACCTCCGGGAGCTTCTCCACCGCCATGGACGCTTCCCGGATGTGCCATCAGTGTACTCCTTGGAACATGAGTCCATGACCAGTAGCTATGTGATGTCTTCTCTCCAATCTTGTGCTTCAATGATTAGCCCTTGTGAGCTGCCCTACATGATCAAGGCACCGATGTAACTTTCCTGCTATTGATATGCTTGTTTTGTTGGGATCCGATGGATTATGGGATTATGTTCAGATTGTGATGAGTTATATATTTGATTATCCTTTTATATTATGTTCTTTAGTGATTCATGCATGTTTTCCGTTGCTCTTTATTGCTTTGGCCGAGTAGTAGATTGTAACTCCAAGAGGGAGCGTTATGCATGATTGTGGGTTCATGCCCCCTGATGTCTAGCTTGAGTGACAAAAACATGAGGCTAGGGGATGTGCTGATGCCACCAGGGAGAAAACAACGGTGCTTGTGACCATGGTTGCAAGGATTATTTACCTTACGCATAGTTCGTTAATGCAGTTTTCCATTTCTTTGAGTTTACACTTTGGGTGGGGCTGGCAACTTAATACGCGCGAGATGTTCTCGATAGGTATCTCAAGGTGGATGATTAGTAAGTAGATGCTGATGAATAAATGGTCTACTTAGCTTCGTGTACTGCCCATTACTATTGAGCCTCTAACTTTCAAGTAGCATAATTAGCATTGCGGTGTGTTTATAATTATGTCAATTGCCGAGCTGTTATTTGTTTACCCATGCATAGTTTTGGGAGAGAGAGATCACTAGCGAACATCATGTGACTAAGTTCCATATCACCTCCATTGCTTAGACCTCCATCATTTACTGTTTTCATTTACTTTTCCGTTGCAATCACTATCACTATGCCCACTTGTGTTTTGATCCTTTGCAAACTACAAGGCCGGAGAGATTTAAAACCTCTCTGCGCTCGTTGGGAGCAAAGTTATTTGTTGTGTGTGCATGTCGACGTCTTCTGCTAGCGCCAGGGTAGTGGACACCTACTTGTTGATCCTCGGAGTCCTCCTGGTTCGATAAACCTTACAGTCTCCGTGTAAGGGAAACTTGCTGCTGACTACAACTCCACCTTCCACTTGGGGTAACCAACGAGGGGCGAGAAGTATATCAATCAACTCTTCATCAAGCAAGTTTCTGGCGCCGTTTTCGGGGACTCCAGTCTTCAAGATAGGGGAGTTGCATGCTATCTTTTACTTTTGCTTTTTAGTCTTGTTAGTTTGCTTTCTAGTTTTTGCTCTAGAGTCTTATATATACCAAAACCCACAAAAAATTAGTTGCTTTGTTCTTGCTTGTTGCTGTTGCTATAGGTTCCACTGAGAACACCAAGTTGTGTGACTTCACCAGTCACAACAACAATGACTTTATCTGCACTCCTATTCCTGCTCCCGCCACTTGGGCTACCTCATATGAGATTAAACCTGCTTTACTGAACCTTGTTAAGAAAGATCAATTCTCCGGTGCTGGAGATGATGATGCTTTGCACATGAATAATTTTGTTGAGCTTTGTGATATGAAAAAATATAAAGAAGTAGATGGTGATATTGTTCAACTAAGCTTTTTTCCTTTCACCTTGAGAGGAGGAGCTAAAGTGTGGCTTCAATCTTTGCCAAGGAATAGCATAGATTCTTGGGATAAGTGCGAAGATGCTTTTATTGGGAAGTATTACCAGTCTGCTAAGATTATCTAGTTAAGAAGTAACATTATTAATTTTAGTCAACTGGATAATGAACACGTTGCTCAAGCCTGGGAACGTACGAAATCTGTTGTTAAGAATTGCCCTACAAATGGTTTGACTACTTGGATGGTTATCCAAACTTTCTATGCAGGACTGAACTTTACGTCGCGGAATCAGTTAGACTCGGCCGCGGAAGGAACCTTTATGTCAACTACACTTGGTGCTGCCACAAATTTATTGGATGAGGAGATGAAAAATTATTCTCAATGGCACACCAAGAGAGCTCCAACAAGTAGGAATGTAAACTCTGTTGAGGAGATCTCCTCCCTTAATGACAAGGTTGACATGATCATGACTTTACTCACTAAGAAAGCTCCTATTGATCATCATCATGTTCCTTTAAATTCTTTGGTTGCTCAAGAAAGAGAGAAAGTTGATGTTAATTTTACCTCTAGGAACAACTTTAATAATAATGCTTATAGGAGTAATTTTGGTAGCAATCCTAGACCGTTGCCATCCAACAACTATGGGAACATCAACACCTATAGTTACACTCCTAATGATACAAGAATGCCTAGTTTTGAGAACTTTTAGACATAGACAAGGCTATAAAGAATTGTATGCACACCCAATATGAACAAAACAAGGCCTTCTCTAGACAATTTGATGAGCATTCTTCTATCTTGCAAAACATTGGAAGACAACTTGAGAGCCTGAATAGTGAAATTTCCAATCTATAAACTAGACTCACCACCACGGAGACCCAAGTTGCCAATATGTCTCACACACAGGCCACTTTGATAAATCGAATGGAAGCCAAACCCGAAGTGGTTGTATCTCAAGAAGAGGAAGATAGGATTAAGAGCCTTCCTACACATGCTACCATTGCTACTATACACGTTGTTGATGATCTCAAAACTTTTAGCACCCATCACACCCCTAGTCACAATGGACCTACTAATGGTCATGCTAATACCTCAACCATAGGACAAGAAGGTCCTTCGAATTTAGAGACTACCAAAAGAATGAGATTAGATGACATTACCACCACTTTAATTAATGGTAGTAATCTTGAATTTGATAATTGTAGTCTTTACGAAGTTATCACCTTTTTGCAAAGAATGGCTACAGACACCCACACTAGTACACTCAATAGTGCCTTCACCGAGCATATTACCAATGCTCTTATCAAAGCTAGGGAGTAGAATATCAATCTAGAGACTTCTATTCCTACGAAACTAGAAGAGGGTTGGGATCCTATGGTTAAGATTAAATTGAATACTATCTCTTGCTTTGCTTTATGTGATGTTAGAGCTAGTGCCTCCGTTATGCCCAAAAGAATGTATGATATGCTTGATTTGAAACCTTATGATCAATGTTCTTTTGGTGTTCATCTTGTTGATTCTTCCATAAAGAAACCTTTAGGGAGAATTGATGATGTTCTTATTGTTGCCAATGATAATTATGTGCCCGTTGATTTTCTTATTATGGACACTGAGTGTGATCCTTCATGTCCAATTATTTTGGGACGTCATTTTCTCCGCATCGGTTGCGCTATCATTTACATGAAAGAAGGCACCATTAGATTCAAATTTCCCCTTAAAAAGGAATAGAACACTTCCTCAAAAGAAGATTAAGTTACCTTATGAGTCCGTTATCCGGGCAAGTTATTCGTTTGGAGTTGATAACACTTGATCTTTTTTGCATCATGCCTAGCTCAAAGGCATAAAAGAAATCGTTTGTTGGGAGGCAACCCAATTTGTTTTTAATTTCAGTTTTTGTGGTCTTGATGCTTGTTACTACTGTAGCAACAACATTGTATCTTTATTTTCCTGCTTTGTGCCAAGTTTTAGCCTCCGATTGAAAGAAAGTTCAAAGTTGTGACATGTTGTCCAGAAACAGATTATGTCTGCTTGCCGGAAAAATTTGCCAAAAATCACCACATCATCTTTTTGATCTGAATTGTTTTGAGAGCATGATCTATATAATTGTCTTTCTTTCATCTGTTCTGAGTTTCTTGATTTGAGTTGCAGAAGTGCCCCAAAAAAACTATTTACTACCTAATTTTCTGTTTTTCACAGATTCTGCCACGTTTTGCATTTTCATCATGTTTGAAATCTTAAGCTTGCTTTTACATTGCAAAAACCTTTTGGCAATCATGAGAAACAGTAGGTTTTCATGAAAATCTTTATTTCCAGTAGGTAATGGATTATTTTATCATGGGTACTAACCACTCTAATCAGCTTATGATAACTTTCGTATGAAGGGAGTTTTCAAGTATGCGATGGAAGATGATGAAAGAAGATACAGGAGTGTCAAGCGCTCAAGCTTGGGGATGCCCCCATACACCCCCAAGAAATATTCAAGGAGACTCAAGCGTCTAAGCTTGGGGATGCCCCCGTGCATCCCCTTCTCTATCAACAATCATAAGTTCGTCCATCTCCATGCTATATTTTTATCACTTCATATGTTGTGTGCTATGCTTGGAGTGTCCCGCTCTTTACGTTTTAGTTTGTTTTAGTTTTCCTTGCTATTAATAACAACTCGGAACCTAGACTTCCTTGTTTGGTAGATAAACACGCTCCATTCCACTCTAGAACACAACATAGGTTTTCATGCCTATCTTTTTTGTGTGTTCTTTATATTTCATAGCTGCTTTCATGATTAGCCCTTAGTTTTCATGCTATATCTTTTTAAGAGCTTTTATTTAGGTTACTTTTGGAACTCTCTTGAGTTATCATGCCTATCTTGTTTAGAGAGTTGGCTTGTTGCACTGAGTTGTGTGTCTTGCATGAGTAGGTAATTAAGATTGCTATTTAAGTATAGTAGTAACCTGCAATAGTTTTGAGGTATTGATTTGAGTAATGTTTGGACTATTGGTGCCAAGAGCTTGAGACTATTAGTGATAGGTGTCGTATTTTGGGAAATCCATGTGTTTTTCAAAAACAAAAAATTATTTGAGAACTCTAGCTACTAGATTGGTCGCTAACCTCTGGAGGGGTTGGAATATATAGAGTACCCTCACGTTACCATGGGTCGAGGATAACCAAACCCCCAAACACTCCTCCTCGGGGTACTTGTCTCTTTGTGAATCTCCTAACTAGATAGAGAGTTACCGATAATAAGTGCATGAGTTCTTTGGACTAATGTGAGTATTTGATTGTTGGCACTTCCACCATCCATATTTTGCTAGCCTCTTCGGTACCATGCATTGCCCATTCTCACCTTGAGAGTTGGTGCAAACTTCGCCGGTGCATACAAACCCTTGGCATGATACGCTGTGTCATCATAAGCCTCATTATATCTATCCTCAAAACAGCCACCATACCTACCTATTAAGGCATTTCCTTATCCTTTCCGAGATACATTGCCATGCAACATCCACCATCTCATGACTTGATCTTCATGTCATACATGCTTTTTCTTGATCAAGAAGCCACATGCTAGTTGGGCCTTGACCTTATTATTTCCACATGACGCGCTAGTATCATTGCATATCCTGCTACAGTGGCAAAGGCATACATTTGCATACATCATGATAGTTTTCATTTGTCTTTATGTTGAGTACTTATGATAAAGTGTGATGATCTTATTTTTATTCTTGTAAAACATAGAGTGTTGCCCTTAAGTGAGGTAAAGATCCAAAATAGGAAAAATTAAAAGATCCCAAATAGGACACATGAAAAGATCCCAAAGTGGACAAATGAGAGATAAAAAGAAAGAGCCAAAGAGGTAAAAAAACAAAACAATAAAAGAAATAAAAAGAGAGAAGGGGGCAACACTACTATTCCTTTTGATAGATCCACACTCATACTCCATTGCTATATTTGTACTACATAGAGATTATCATTCATGCATAACTATGTGGGGAACCTTACACTATAGAACTTGGCTTGTATAATCAACGATGAGCCTCCTCAAATGAGTTCTAGGTCTTCATGAGCAAGCAAGTTGGATGCACCCCACTAGTTCCATTGGAGAGCTTACCTTAACTCATATGTGCATCCGTTGCATGGCAATCCCAACTCCTCACATCATATATATCATTTGGCTTTCTCTCGCCTATGGTTGTCCTCACTTATGTGAGCCTTTCACACTTTTTTGTCTTCCTTCCCCATCATTATTATATTTGCCATCCTAAGTGACAACATATCTTGCTTGCGCACATCCATTGCATGAGTGCTCAAAGTCGAAAGGGAGAGGATCATTTTGACTTGTGCCTGACTAGTGGTGTGGGGATGAGTCAAAATAAGATTCTAAAGGAGACCAAGTGTGAAGTTTAGTAGATTCAGTTCTCAATTTAAAAAATATTTTATGCTCTAAACCCATCTCCCATTTCTTGCACAGAAACACCATTTGGATACATTCGAGTCATGAACAGCGAGAGCTCTTGCACCTTTATGTTCTTACTTTGCTAATTTCAATACTAAATATAGACTCTTGCTTGTTATTGTATTGACTTGAATTTCATATCTTACTTGCTTTACTTTGGAGTTCTTATATGTGTGTTAGCATATCACCACATAAATTATTTGTGTTATCAGTTACCTACTCGAGGACAAGGAGGAATTAAGCTTGGGGATGTTGATACGTCCCAAACGTATCTATCATTTCTGCTTGCTCCATGATCTTTTGGGTGACATTGTTATATGTTTTGCTCCACTTTTATATCTTTTTACACATATTTGGACTAACCTACTAATTCAATTCACCAGTATATTTTTTGCAGGGTTTTTGCCCAAATTTCCAAAGCCCCAAAAATCCCGAGAAAAATATATAAAAAGCAACGTGACGGAAGCTTCCAGATCACTCAAGATGGGCCAGAGGGGAACCAGGGGCTGGCTAGGCGGCCAACCTGCACGGCCTGGCCCCTAGCCACGCCCACATGCTGCTTGGGTGGGCACCACCTCCTCCGACGCCCTACTTTGGCCTATATTTACCCATCTGGTCGGAAACCCTTCAATCCTATCCATAATCGTGAATTTCTCCATCGTTCTGCCGCCGCGGCACTTCCGTGAGCGGGAGCGTCGGGAGACTTCTTCCCGGCACTCTGCCGAAGGGAGGATTGACCTCCGGGAGCTTCTTCACTGCCATCGACGCTTCCCGGACGTGTCGTGAGTAGTCCTCCTTGGACCATGAGTCCATGACCAATAGCTATGTGATGTCTTGTCTAATTAGCCCTTGTGAGCTTCCCTACATGATCAAGGCACCTATGTCATTTTCCTGCTATTGCTATGCTTGGTTTGCTGGGATCTTATTGATTATGAGATTATGTTCAGATTGTGATGAGTTATATATTTGATTATTCTTTTATATTATGTTCTTGAGTGATTCGTGCATGTTCTCCATTGCTCTTTATTGCGTTGTCCGAGTAGTAGATTGTAACTCCAAGACGGCGCATGATGCATGATTGTGGGTTCATGCCCCCTAATGCCTAGCTTGAGTGACAGAAACATGAGACTAGGGGATGTGTTGTTGCCACCAGAGAGAAAACAACGGTGCTTGTGACCACGTTTGCAAGGATTGTTTACCTTACGCAAAGTTCGTTAATGTAATTGTCCGTTGCTTTGAGTTTACACTTTGGGTCGGGCTCGCAACTTAATACCAGCGAGATGTTCTGGATAGATATCTCAAGGTGGATTATTAGTAAGCAGATGCTGATGAATAAACGTTCTACTTGTCTTGGCGCATTGCCCATTACTATTGAGCCTCTAAATTTCAAGTAGCATAATTAGCATTGCGGTGCGTTTATAATTCTGTCAATTGCCCAGCTGTAGTTTGTTTACCCATGCATAGTTGTTTATCGTCTTTTCAGAGAGAGACATCACTAGTGAACATCATGTGACTCCGGTCCATATCACCACCATTGCTTACACCTGCATCATTTATTGCTTTCATTTACTTTTTAGTTGCAACCACTATTACTACTCCCGCTTGTGTTTTGATCCTTTGCAAACTACAAGGCCAAAGAGATTGACAACCTCTCTCTACTCATTGGGATCAAATTTATTTGTGTGTGTGCAGGTCCACGTCTTCTCCTAGCGCCACGGTAGGGGACACCTACTTGTTGATCCTCGGAGTCCTCCTGGTTCGATAAACCTTCTAGTCTCCGTGTAAGGGAAAACTTGCTGCTGACTACATCTCAACCCTCCACTTCGGGTAATTAACAAGGAGCGAGAAGTATATTCATCCTCTCGTCATCAAGCAAGTTTTCTGGCGCCGTCACCGGGGACTCCAGTCTTCAAGATAGGGGAGTTTCACGCTATCCTTTACCTTTGCCTTTTCGTCTTGTTAGTTTGCTTTCTAGTTTTTGCTTTAGAGTCTTATACCAAAAACCACAAAAAAAATTAGTTGCTTTGTTCTTGGTTGTTGCTTCTACTATGGGTCACACTGAGAACACCAAGTTGTGTGACTTCACTAGTCACAACAACAATGACTTTATCTGCACTGCTATTGTTGCTCCCGCCACTGAGGCTACCTCCTATGAGATTAAACCTGCTTTACTGAACCTTGTTATGAAACATCAATTTTCCGGTGCTGGAGATGATGCTGCCTTGCACTTGAACAATTTTGTTGAGCTTTGTGATATGAAACAAATATAAAGAAGTAGATGGTGATAATGTTAAACTTAAGCTTTTTCCTTTCTCCTTGAGAGGAGGAGCTAAAGTGTGGCTTCAATCTTTGCCTAGGAATAGCATAGATTCTTGGGATAAGTGGAAAGATGATTTTATTGGGAAGTATTACTCGCGTGCTAAGATTATCCAGCTAAGAAGTAACATTATGAATTTTGGGCAACTGGATAATGAACACGTTGCTCAAGCTTGGGAATGTATGAAATCTCTTGTTAAGAATTGCCCTACACATGGTTTGACTACTTGGATGGTTATCCAAACATTCTATGCAGGATTGAACTTTACCTCGCGGAATCTGTTAGACTCGGTCGCGGGAGGAACCTTTTTGTCAACTACACTTGGTGCTGCCACAAAGCTATTGGATGAGATGATGACAAATTATTCTCAGTGGCACACCGAGAGAGCTCCAACAGGTAGGAAGGTAAACTCTTTTCAGAAGATCTCCTCCCTTAATGATAAGGTTCACATGATCATGACTTTACTTACTAAGGAAGCTCCTATTGATCCTCATGATGTTCATTTAAATTCTTTGGTTGCTCAAGAAAAAGAGCAAGTTGATGCTAATTTTATTTCTAGGAACAACATTAACAATAATGCTTATAGGAGTAATTTTGGTAGCAATCCTAGACCGTTCCCATCCAACAACTATGGGAACAACAACAATTATCCTAGCACCAAAAACTCCACTAGTGAATTAGAGAGCATGCTTAAAGACTTTATCACTTCTCAAAAAGCTTTCAACAAGAGTGTAGAAGATAAATTATTAAAAATATATGGTCTCTCTTCAAACGTAGACAACATAGCTCATGATGTAAAGATGCTAAAAATTAGAACCTCCCCCCTTGACGAAAGGAACACTACACCCATGAATGCTATCCAAGTCCAAATTAATGAGAACATAAGAATGCTAGCCAAACTTAAAGATAGATGGGCTAGACAAAAATAAGAGGAAGATAGGATTAAGATCATTGCTACTATACAAGTTGTTGAGGATCTCAAAACTTTTAGCACCCATCACACCCCTAGTCCCAATGGACCTAGTAATGGTGATGCTAATACCTCAACTATAGGACAAGAAGGTCCTTTGAATTTAGAGACTACCAAAAGAATGAGCTTCGATGACATTACTACCACTTTAATTAATGGTAGTAACCTTGATTTTGACAACTGTAGTCTTTCCGGAGTTATCACTTTTTTGCAAACAATGGCTTAAGACCCCCACACTAGTACACTCGATATTGCCTTCACCAAGCATATTACCAATGCTCTTATAAAATCTAGGGAGGAGAATCTCAAGCTAGAGACTTCTATTCCTAGAAAACTAGAAGATGGTTGGGATCCTATGGTCAAGATTAAATTGAACAATATCTCTTGCTTTGCTTTATGTGATGTTGGAGCTAGTGCCTCCGTTATGCCCAAAAGAATGTATGATATGCTTGATTTGAAACGTTTTGATCCATGTTATTTTGATGTTCGTCTTGTTGATTCTTCCGTAGAGAAACCTTTAGGGAGAATTTATGATGTTTTTATTGTTGTCAATGATAATTATGTGCCAGTTGATTTTCTTATTATGGACATTGAGTGTGATCCTTCATGTCCAATTATTTTGGGACGTCCTTTTCTCCGCGCCGTTGGTGCTATCATTGACATGAAAGAAGGGACCATTAGATTCCAATTTCCTCTTAAAAAGGGAATGTAACACTTCCCTCGAAAGAAGATTAAGTTACCTTACGAGTCTGTCATTCGGGCAAGTTATTCTTATGGAGTTGATAACACTTGATCTTTTTGCATCATGCCTAGCTCAAAGGCATAAAAGAAAGCGCTTGTTGGGAGGCAACCCAATTTGTTTTTACTTTCAGTTTTAGTGGTCTTGTTACTTGTTACTACTGTAGCAACGTCATTGTATCTTTATCTTTAAGCTTTGTGCCAAGTTTTAGCCTTCGATTGCAAGAAAGTTCAAAAGTTGTGACATGTTGTCCAGAAACAGATTCTGTCTGCTTGACGAAACATTTGCCAAAAATCACCACATCATCTTTTGGATCTGAATTGTTTTGACAGCATGCTCTATGCAATTCTATTTTTGGCATCAGTTCTGAGTTTTTTGATTTGCATTGTAGAAGTACCCCGAAAAAATTATTTACTACCTGATGTTCTGTTTTTCACAGATTCTGCCACGTTTTGCATTTTCATCATTTTGCAAATCTTAAGCTTGCTTTTCCTTTGCAAAAACCTTTTGGCAATCATGAGAAACAGTAGCTTTTCATGAAAATCATTATTTCCAGTAGGTAATGAATTATTTTATCATTGGTACTAACCACTCTAATCAGCTTGTGATGATTTTCGTATGAAGGGAGTTTTCAAGTATGCGATGGAAGATGATGAAAGAATATCCAGGAGTGTCAAGCGCTCAAGCTTGGGGGTTCCCCCATGTACCCCCCAAGAAATATTCAAGGAGACTCAAGCGTCTAAGCTTGGGGATGCTCCCGTGCATCCCCTTCTCTATCAACAATCATGAGTTCGTCCATCTGCATACTATATTTTTATCATTTCATATGTTATGTGCTATGCTTGGAGCGTCCCTCTCTTTAATTTTTAGTTTGTTTTAGTTTTGCTTGCTGTTCATAACAAGTCAGAACCTAGCCTACCTTATTTGGGAGAGAAACACACTCCATTCCACTCTAGAACACAACATAGGTTTTCATGCTTATCTTTTTTGTGTGTTCTTTATCTTTTCTTAGCTGCTGTCATGCATAGCTCTTAGTTTTCAAGCTATATCTTTTTAATAGATTTTGTTTAGGTTTGTTTTGGAACTCTCTTGAGTTGTCATGATTATCTTGTATAGAGTGTTGGCTCGTTGCACTGAGTCGCGTGTCTTGCATGAGTAGGTAATTGAGGTTGTTATTTAGGAATAGTACTAACTTGCAATGTTTGGACTATTGGTGCCAAGAGCTTGAGCCTATTAGTGATAGGTGTCGTATTTTGGGAAATTCGTGTGTTTTTTAAAAAACTAAAAAATAGTTGAGAACTCTAGCTACTAAACTGATCGCTAACCTCTGGAGGGGTTGGAATATATAGAGTACCCTCACGTTACCATGAGTTGAGGATGCGCAAGGATAACCAAACCCCCAAACACTCCTCCTCGGGGTACTTGTATCTTTGTGAATCTCCTAACTAGATAGAGAGTTACCAATAATAAGTGTATGAGTTCTTCGGACTAATGTGAGTATTCGATT
Organism: Hordeum vulgare subsp. vulgare; assembly: GCF_904849725.1. NCBI lineage: Eukaryota > Viridiplantae > Streptophyta > Magnoliopsida > Poales > Poaceae > Hordeum > Hordeum vulgare. The sequence goes on along the minus strand of NC_058519.1, from coordinate 259,777,429 downwards.
GTTGGCACTTTCAAAATTCATATTTTGCAAGCCTCTTCGGTACCGTGCATTGCCATTTCTCATCTTGAGAGTTGGTGCAAACTTCGCCGGTGCATCCCAACCCTTGGCATGATACGCTCTGTCATGATAAGAATCATTATATCTTTCCTCAAAATAGCCACCATACCTACCTATTAAGGCATTTCAATAGCCTTTCCAAGATACACTGCCATGCAACATCCACCATCTCATGACTTGATCTTCATGTCATATATGATTTTGCTTGATCGAGGAGCCGCATGATAGTTGGGGCTTGCCCTTATTATGGCTACATGACGCACTAGTTTCATTGCATATCCTACAACACTGGCAGAGGCATACATTTGCATACATCATGATAGTTTTCACTTGTCTTTATGTTGAGTACTTCTTATAAAGTGTGATGATCTTCTTTTTATTCTTGTAAAACATAGAGTGTTGCCATTAAGTGAGCAAAAGTCCCCAAAGAGGTCAGATTAAAAGATCCCAAAGAGGACAATGGGAGATAAAAAGAAAGAGCCGAAGAGGCCACAAAAAAGAGAGAGAAGGGGGCAATACTACTATTCCTTTTGAAAGATCCACACTCGTACTCCATTGCTATATTTGTACTACATACAGATTATCATTCATCCATAACTATGTGGGGACCCTTACACTATAGAACTTGGCTTGCATATTCTAATGATGAGCCTCCTCAAATGAGCTCTAGGTCTTCATGAGCAAGCAAGTTGGATGCACCCCCACTAGTTCCATTGGAGAGCTTACCTTAGCTCATATGTGCATCCATTGCATTGCAATCCCTACTCCTCACATCATATCTATCATTTGGCTTTCTCTCTCCTACGGTTGTCCGCATTGATGTGAGACTTTCACACCTTTTTGTCTTCCTTCCCCATCATTATTCTATTTGCCATCCTAAGTGCCAACATATCTTGCTTACGCTCATCCATTGCATGAGTGCTCAAAGTCGATAGGGAGAGGATTATTTTGACTTGTGCCTGACTAGTGGTGTGAGTATGAGTCAAAATAAGATTCCGAAGGAGACCAAGTGTGAGGTTTAGTAGATTGAGTTCTGAATTAAAAAATATTTTATGCTCTAAACCCATCTCCCACTTCTTGCACGCAAACACCATTTGGAGACATTCGAGTCACTGATAGTGAGAGCTCTTACACCTTTATGTTCTTACTTTGCTAAACTCAATAATAAATATAGACTCTTTCTAGTTGTTGTCTTGACTTGAATTGTATACCTCACTTGCTTTACTTTGAAGTTCTTATATGTGTGTTAGCATGTCACCATAGAAATTATTGTGTTATAATTTACCTACTCAAGGACGAGCAGGAATTAAGCTTGGGGATGTTGATACGTACCAAACGTATCTATCATTTCTGCTTGCTTGATGATCTTTTGGGTGACATTGTTATATGTTTCGCTACACTTTTATATATTTTTACACATATTTGGACTAACCTACTAACTCAGTGCACCCAGTGCCATATTCCGGAGCCCCAAAAATCCCAAAAATATATATATAAATCAGCATAACGGAATCTTCTGGATCACCGAATATGGGCCAGAGGGGGCTAGGGCGTGCCCAGGCGATCTCCCGGGGCGGCCTGGCCCCTAGCGACGCCCACAAGATGCCTGGGTGGGTCCCGCCTCCTCTGACGCCCTCCTTTGGCCTACATTTACTCCTCCATGAGGAAACCCTTCCATCATATCCAGAATCATGAATTTCTCCATCGTCCCGCCGCCGGATCGCTTCCGAGATCGGGAGCGTCAGGAGACCTCTTCCCGGCACCCTGCCGGAGGGAGGATTGACCTCTGGGAGCTTCTCCACCTCCATGGATGCTTCCCGGACGTGCCGTGAGTAGTCCTCCTTGGACCATGAGTCCATGACCAGTAGCTATGTGATGTCTTCTCTCCAATCTTGTTCTTCAATGATTATCCCTTGTGAGCTGCCCTACATGATCAAGGCACCTATGTAATTTTCCTACTATTGCTATGCTCGATTTGTTGGGATCCGATGGATTATGAGATTATGTTCATATTGTTATGAGTTATATATTTGATTATCCTTTTATATTATGTTCTTTAGTGATTCATGCCTGTTCTCCGTTGCTTTGTATTGGTTTGCCCGAGTAGTAGATTGCAACTCCAAGAGGGAGCGTTGTGCATGATTGTGGGTTCATGCCCCCTGATGTCTAGCTTGAGTGACAGAAACATGAGACTAGGGCATGTCTTGTGGCCACCAGGGAGAAAACAATGGTGCTTCTGACAACGGTTGCAAGGATTGTTTACCTTAGGCATAGTTCGTTAATGCAGTTGTCCGTTGCTTTGAGTTTATACTTTGGGTGGGGCTCGGAACTTAATACCAGCAACATGTTCTCATAGCTATCTCCAGGTGGATGATTAGTAAGTAGATGCTGATGAATAAACGGTCTACTTGTCTTGGCGTACTTCCCATTACTATTGAGCCTCTAACTTTCAAGTAGCATAATGAGCATTGTGGTGTGTTCATAATTCTGTCAATTGCCCAACTGTATTCTGTTTACCCAAGCATAGTTGTTTATCTTCTTTTGGGAGAGAGACATCACTAGTGACCATCATACGACTCCGGTCCATATCACCACCATTGCTTACACCTCCATTATTTACTACTTTCATTTACTTTTCCGTTGCAATCACTATTACTATTCCCGCTTGTGTTTTGATCCTTTGCAAACTACAAGGCCGGAGAGATTAACAACCTCTCTCTACTTGTTGGGAGCAAAGTTATTTGTGTGTGTGCAGGTCCACGTGTTCTGCTAGCACCAGGGTAGGGGACCCCTACTTGTTGATCCTTGGAGTCCTTCTAGTTCATTAAACCTTACAGTCTTCGTGTAAGGGAAAACTTGTTGTTGACTACATCTCAACCCTCCACTTGGGGTAACCAACGAGTAGCGAGAAGTATATTCATCATCTCGTCATCAAACATGCAGATCATCTCCGGCTTGTGCTTGATAATCTAAGGGAGCATAAGTTCTATTCAAGTTCTCAAAATGTGAATTTTGGCTCAATGAAGTGGTGTACCTTGGGCGTATCATCTCTGCTGAGGACATCAACGAGGACAATGAAAATGTTCAAGCCATTGTGAAGTGGGAGCCTCCTCGTAATGTCAAGCAACTTCAAAGCTTTCTCGGGCTTGCAAGCTATTGCACAAGATTCATTGAGAACTTCTCGAAGATTGCTAAGCCTCTATCCAACCTTCTTCGGAAGAGTGTAAAATATGTCTGGAATCGAGAGTGTAATTTGGGTTTCAGTACACTCAAGGAGAAGCTCACCTCACCTCCGGTTCTAACTCCTCCTGATGATTCCAAGCCATTCCAAGTTTTCTGTGATGCATGTGTGCAATGTATTGGTGGTGTTATGATGCAAGAGAATAAAGCGGTAGCTTATACCTCGCGTCAGTTGAAGCCAAGTAAGAAAAACTACCCCACACACGATCTTGAGTTGGCGATAGTTTTCCATGCTTTGGTGACTGGGAGACACCACTTGGTGGGAAGATAGGTTGAAGTCTACACCGACCACAAGAGTTTGAAATATATATTCACTCAATCCAATCCCATAGTTTGTCAGACACGTTGGGTGGAGATGATCCAAGATTACAATCCAAGCATTGACTATACTCCAGGCAAAGCAAATGTTATTGCGAATGCTTTTAGTAGGAAGGCTTACTGCAATAGTCTCATTCTCAAGCCATTTCATCCCGATCTCTGTGAGTCTTTCAGGAAGCTCAACCTTCAAGTAGTTCCTCAAGGATTTCTTGCCAACCTCCAGATTTCTCCTACCTTGGAAGACCAAGTCCGCCAAGCTCAACTTCTTTATGTTATTTTGAAGAAACTGAAGATAGGCTTGGCAAAGAGCATTCATAATTATAAGTGCTTCCGTGTTGATGACAAATATACTTTGTTCTTCGAGCATCGCCTTGTGGTTCAAAAAGGAAAGCTTAGAAAAAATATCATGGATGAAGCCCACAATTCTCTTCTTTTGATACATCCAGGCAGTTCTAAGATTTATCAGGATCTTTAGAAAACCTTCTGGTGGACTCGCATGAAACGTGATATTGCCCAGTTTGTGAACGGGTATGATACGTCTCGCAGAGTGAAGGCGGAATATCAACGTCTAGAAGGTGTTCTTCATCCCTTGCTTATACCCGAGTGGAAATTTGATCACGTTGAGATGGATTTTCACTGGGTTTCCAAAGGCCAAGTGAGGCAACGATGCCATCTTTGTGGTCATTGACAAGCTGACTAAAGATGCCCACTTCCTTCCGGTCAAAGAATCTATCTCAGCAGCTCAGTTGGCAGAGTTGTACACTTCAAGGATAGTTTCTTTGCACGGTGTTCCTAAGATTATTTCTATAAATCGAGGAAGCATATTTACTTCCATGTTCTAGGATTCCTTCTAAACTGCAATGGGCACCAAGGTCGGTTTCATTACAGCCTTCCATACTCACACAAGTGGTCAAGTGGAGAGAGTCAATCTAATTCTTGAAGACATGCTTCGGGCGTGTGTTATCTATTTCAACATGAAGTGGAAAGACTGCCTCCCTTTTGCTGAATTCCCCTACAACAACAGTTATCAAGAAAGTTCAGGCAAGGCCCCATTCAAGATTCTCTATAGCAGGAAGTGTCGTACCCCTCCCAATTGATATCAAAGTGGTGAGCGTCAAATCTTGGGAATAACATGATCACTGAAGCAGAAGAAATGTGTCGTGTCATTCGGGATAATCTCAAAGCTACTCAAACCCGTCAGAAGAGTTACTATGAAAGCAAACATCGTGACCTTGTGGGCCCTTTCAAGATTGTTGGCAAAAGAGGTGACTTTGTGGGCCCTTTCAAGATTGTTGTCTATCTTCGAGTATCTCCCATGAATGGTACTCAACATTTTGGCATCAAAGGAAAGCTTGCTCCACACTTTGTGGGCCCTTTCAAGATTGTTCGCAAAAGAGGTGACCTTCCTTATCAACTAGGTGACTCCTTAGTGCATCATTGACTTCCAAGACATTGATCTCCAACGAGACCTTTCTTATCATGAGCATTCAGTTGCTATTCTTGAAGAGACCGAGTGCAATACTCACAACAAGTCTACCAAATTTCTCAAAGTTAAGTGGTCACACCATTCCGATGAACAAGCCATTTGGGAACGTGAGGGCCTTCTCCCTTACAAGTATCCTAAGTTCTTTCAATCCTAGATCTCGGGTCAAGATCATTTTGTAGTGTGGGAGAGTTGTAACAACCCAAGTGCATTTCCAAACCCCTTTGTAATATTTCCATGAGTAAGCCTTCCATGTAGTGCGTCATGTGGTTTGAAATATTAAAGTTTGCTTCATGTCTTCCGTTTGCATCATGTCGCCATATCATCATCGCATTCATTTATTTTATTTGATCCTTGTTGCTTGTGGTGATTGAATGTGGTCTGGACCTGTGTTATGTGATTGCTTCATGGTTGTGCATGTGTGAAAATACCCTCCATAAAAATACTTGGAATACCTCCATCCCTCCTTTATTTCAAAATTAGCAATGGTGGGTTTCTACCTTGCCAAACACTTCTTTAAAAATGTTGTGAATATTATATGGTTAATTTAGCTGCAAGTGTCAAGTGTGTTATTAATTTTATGCTATTTTAAAACCTTGTAAAGACAGGCGATGGTTAAAATAAGTGCATTATTTTTCTTTCTCAAAAATTGCCAAACCTTTGTTATTAAATAGGGCCTATTTTTAGCTGTGTAAAGGTATATTTTTCATGTTAAAAACCTCCTGTGATTTTGTATTTGATTTTGTCCTTTTACCGGTGTTACGTAATAGGGAAGGGTTTTCCCCTGGGAGGAGAAATGCCAGTGCCTCGGATTCTCACTCCCTCGCGGTCAGGAGCAGCCAACCAGCCCAGCCAGCAGCCCACCTAGCGTAAGGAGCATGACGCGCCCCCCTCCGCAGGGTGAATCCAGCGTGGACCCTTGTGTTGGCCTCACATGCAGCAACTTCCTCCCCTTATTTTCTTCCTCCCATCGCTCCCTCTCTCTTTGTAGAAAAGAAGCTCCAGCGCTACACATGGCCACCGTGGCCACACACTTCATAGTGGCCTGCTATAAAGGCACGGCCTCGCCCTAGGGATCCCCCTCCTCCCCTCTTCCTACTACATGCCACTTCCTCCTCTCCTGGCCTGATGCATCCTCTCCTAACCTCTGGCCAGATCCATGGAGGATTCGGTCAAAGGATATATTTCCAGTGTAAGGAACACGCACGCATCGTCAACCTCGCCCACGAGCCCGTGTTGTCACCCCGAGTCTATTTTGGCATGAAGGGCATGCTCAAGGCCTTCCTCCTCGATGTCCCCTTCTTGCCCTTTGTCAGCCACTGTCTGAGCAGTAACGGCACCAGAGGTCCTCGCCGCGTTGCCGTCAGATCATGTCTTCCCAGCCTCCTCATAGTGTCCTGATGACCCACAAGTGTAGGGGATCAATCGTAGTCCTTTCGATAAGTAAGAGTGTCGAACCCAACGAGGAGTAGAAGGATCTGACAAGTGGTTTTCAGCAAGGTAATCTATGCAAGCACTGAAATTATCTGTAACAGATAGTTGTGTGATAAGATGATTCGTAGCAAGTAGAAAGTAACAAAGGTGCAGCAAGGTGGCCCAATCCCTTTTGTAGCAAGGGAGAAGCCTGGACAAACTCTTATAGGAGGTAAAGCGCTCCCGAGGACACATGGGAATTTCTGTCAAGCTAGTTTTCATCATGTTCATACGATTCACGTTTGCTACTTTGATAGTTTGATATGTGGGTGGATCGGTGCTTGGGTGCTTCCCTTACTTGGAAAAACATCCCACTTATGATTAACCCCTCTCGCAAGCATCCGCAACTACGAAAGAAGAATTAAGACTAAGTCTAACCATAGCATTAAACTAGTGGATCCAAATCAGCCCCTTATGAAGCAATGCATAAACTAGGGTTTAAGCTTCTGTCACTCTAGCAACCCATCATCTACTTACTACTTCCCAATGACTTCCTCTAGGCCCAAATAATGGTGAAGTGTCATGTAGTCGACGTTCACATAACAGCACTAGAGGAGAGGCAACATACAACGCATCAAAATATCGAACGAATACCAAATTCACATGACTACTTGTAGCAAGACTTATCCCATGTCCTCAGGAACAAAAGTGACTACTCACAAAGCATAATTATACTCATGACCAGAGAGGTATTGAATAGCATCAAGGATCTGAACATATAATCTTCCACCGAGTAATCCAACTAGCATCAACTACAAAGAGTAATCAACACTAGTAGCAACCTTACAAGTACCAATCGGAGTCGCGAGACGGAGATTGGTTACAAGAGATGAACTAGGCTTCAGAGATGAGATGGTGCTGATGAAGATGTTGATGGTGATGAGTCTCCTCCGATGAGAGGAGTGTTGGTGATGACGATGGCGACGATTTCCCCCTCCACGAGGGAAGTTTCCCCGGTAGGACGACCCTGCCGGAGCTCAAGATTGGATCTGCTCAAGTTCCGCCTCGTGGCGGCGGCGATTCCTCCCGAAAGCCTCCTCTTGATTTTTTTCTGGAACGAAAACCTCCTTATAGCAAAAGAGGGGAGCCAGAGGGCCAACAGGGAGCCCACAAGCCCCCTAGGCACGACCAGGGGGGTAGGCCGCGCCTAGCAGGCTTGTGGCCTCCTAGTGGCTCCCCTCTGGTACTTCTTCCGCCCAGTATTTTTTATAAATTCCAAAATAATTCATCGTTTAATTTCACGGATTTTGGAGGTGCGCAGAATAGGTATCTCAAACTTGCTCCTTTTTCAGGCGAGAATTCCAGCTGCCGGCATTCTCCCTCTTCATGTAAACCTTGTAAAATAAGAGAGAAAAGGCATATGTATTGTACCGAGAAGTGTAATAACAGCCCATAAAGCGATAAATATCAACATGAAAGCATGATGAAAAATGGACGTATCAACTCCCCCAAGCTTAGACCTCGCTTGTCCGCAAGCGGAAGCCGAGATCAATAAATATGCCCACATGTTTAGAATTAGAGGTGTCGACAAAACAAGATATGGACATGCATGCATCATGATCATAATTAGAACAGCAATATCATCATATAATCTCTTATGCTAAAGTGATAATTCCTTCACAAAGTAAAGTATGGCTCAAGAACCTTATTGAGAATTAACAACCAATAGCCTTTAGTCATTGAAGCAATTGCAATTTATCATAACATCGGAAAGAGGCAAATAAGAGCTTGTAAAGCAAATCCACATACTCAATCATCCTTTCGTCTTCTACAATTGCTAAAACTCACGTGGTACACATGAGATCAAAGTTTCAGTTGGTCATAGAGAAAGATAGGGGCTTATAGTTTCGCCTCCCAACTGTTTACCTCAAGGGTAATGTCAACAATAATAATTCATGGATACTTACTTCCAAGTTGACATATGAATATAGATCTTTCCCTAGCACATGACGTTAGCCAAGATAAAGGCAAAATAAGGAATTGGTGTCGATCACCATGACACTTTTAAGGACAAAAAGTAAAGGTACAAGATAGGCCCTTTGCAGAGGGAAGCAGAGGTTGTCATGCGCTTTTGAGGTTTGGATGTGTGGCCACTTAGTGTGAAGGAACGTCACTTTATATTGCCTCCTGTGATAAAGAACTTTATTATGCAGTCCGTCGCTTTTATGTCTTCCTCATCACAGGTTCGTACAAAGCTTATTTTCCTCATCACAGATCATACATATTTAGGGAGCAATTTTTATTGCTTGCACCGACGACAACTTACTTGAGGGATCTTTCTCAATCCATAGGTAGGTATGGTGGACTCTCATGGCAAAACTGGGTTGAAGGTTTAAGGATGCACAAGTAGTATCTCTACTTAGTGCGGAACTTTTGGCTGATATGCGGTGGAAGCAAACGTCACATGCTAAAGGATCTCTAGTCATATAACATTCTTCGGAACCAAGCAAACATAATTCATTATGTTGTCTTCCTTGTCCAACATCTACTTCTAAGCATGTAATAGCTTAATGAGTGTTCACAAACATAGATGGTGTCCAAGATGATATATTTATATGTGAACCTCTCTTTCTTTATTACTTCCTACTAATTGCAACAACCACTACTAGAATTTATAATTTTGCCGTCTTCCATGGCTGACGGTAAAGGGGGGAACCACGGACGACAAAGGCTTTGCCGTAGGTCAGCAGACGACAAACTAGACGGCAAAAAAAAATCCGGTGAAGAGGTTCTTTGCCATCTACTTTTGTAAAGCGGACGGCAAAGAATCTTTGCCAATAGGGGGCAGACGACAAATTAAATGGGACGACAGATACACCAACGGTCCCGTTAGGTGTTAACGGCAGGCCTCCACTCTTTGCCATCTGCCCTCCCCCTTTGCCATGAGGGGGCAGACGATAAACGGGGGAACCAGCCCCTCTCTCTCTCTCCCCTCTTTGCCGTCTGCCGTCCCGCCTTTGCCATGAGGGGGCTGACGGCAAAGGGGGGAACTAAGCCCCTCTCTCTCCCCTCTTTGTCGTCTGCCCTCCCCCTTTTCCATGTGGGGCAGACGGAAAACGGGGGAACCAGCCCCTCTCTCCCCTCTTTGCCCTCTGCCCTGCCCCCTTTGCCATGTGGGGGCAAACGACAAAGGGGGGAACCAACCCCTCTCTCCCCTCTTTGCCGTCTTCCCTCCCCCTTTGCCATGTGGGGGCAGACGGCAAAGGGGGGAACCAGCCCCTTTTTATTTTATTTCTTATTATATCCAACAATTTTCACAATAATCAGGATATATATATATATATGTATATGACAAAAATAAATCTGTTTCCGTACTCATAAGCATATTAAAATAACTTTCATCCATAGTACATACATATTATGCAAGTTGCATCCGTACCAAACCATATATTACACTAGTTTCATCCACATGCATACAAAGTTTCATATATATCCATATACGACAATAGTTTCAATACAAGCTTCCGTGAAGCCATGGTACAAGAAATCATCTTCAAGCATTCCATCAATAAAATTCAAGCTTCCCGTGAAGTGAATGTAATCTGCAAAATGACAAATAAGAAAGTTAGAAGAATAATACTAGATGAAGAAGTATATATATAGGTTATTTCGGAGAGAACTTAGCTAAGTATAGGCCATTTATTAGCTAAGTTATGTGGTATAGGTCATCTTGGAGCTACATAGCCTTATTATGTCATTTAGGAGAGAACTTAGCTAAGTATAGGTCATTCTAGAGCTAACTTGGATAAAATATGTCATTTTGTAGCCAACTATGATTATTAATCCATTTTGACCATATTATGTCATTTTGGAGTTAAATTAGTCACTTTAATGAGCTAACCAAGGTTCTTATGATGTTTTTACCTAACTATGCTAATTATGTCATTTGGGAGGATAATTAGCTAAGTATGTCTTTGTTGGGGAAACCAACCTACGTAGAAGAAGAAAGAGAAGAAGCAAGAAGAGAAGAAGCAAGAAGACAAGAAGAAGGACAAGAAAAAGAAGAAGAAGATGGAGGAGGAAGAGAAGGAGAAGGAACATGAGAAGAAGAAGAAAAGAAGAAGGACAAGAAGAAGGAGAAGAAGGAGGAGAAGAAGGAGAAGGAGCTTCTCTCCTCCTTCTCCTTCTCCTTCTTCTGCCTCCTGCACCTTCTTCTTCTCTTCTTCTTCTTCTTCTTCCTTCTTTTCATTTTTCCTCTTTCTTCTCCTGTTGTCCCCTTATTCGGGCTAAATTAGCTAATTATGCCTTTTTGGAGCTAATTATGTCATTTTGAGGATAATTAGGTAAGTATAGGTCATGTCTTATTAAATAGACCATTTTGGAGCTAAGTAAGCTAATTGTGTCATTTAGGTGAAAGCCTAGCTAACTATAGGTCATTTCAGAGCTACTTGGGTAAAATATGTCATTCCGTAGCAAACTATGCTTATTAAGCCATTTTGGATCTAGCTAAGCTAATTATAGGCCATTTAATACCTAAGTTAGGGGGAATAGGTCATCTTGGAGCTACGTAAGCCTTATTATGTCATTTAGGAGAGAACTTAGCTAACTATAGGTCATTTTTTATTAAATAGGTAATTTTGGAGCTCACTAAGGTAATTATATCATTTAGGTGGAAGCCTAGCTAACTATAGGTCGTTTCGGAGCTCACTTGGGATAAATATGTCATTTTGGAGCTAACTATGCTTATTAAGCCATATTGGAGCTAAATTGGCTAATTATATCATTTAGGTGGAAGCCAAGCTAAGTAATAATATTCATGAGCTAACCAAGGTTCTTATGCCATTTTGAGCTTATTATCTCATTTTTAGCTAAATTGGTCATTTTAATGAGCTAACCAAGGTTCTTATGATGTTTTCACCTAACTAAGCTAATTATGTCATTTTGTAGGATAATTAGCCAATTTAGTCTTTGTTGGATGAGTCCAAGCTACGTAGAAGAAGAGAAAGAGAAGAAGCAAGAAGAGAAGAAGTAAAAGAAAAAGGAGGAGGAGGAGGAGGAGGAGGAGGAGAAGGACAAGGTAGAGGAGAATAAGAAGAAAAGAAGGAGAGGGAGAAGGAGGAACTCTTCTTCTTCTTCTCTTCTTCTTCTTCTTCCTTCTTTTCATTTTTCCTCTTTCTTCTCCCCTTGTCCCCTTCTTCAGGCTAAATTAGGTAAGAATGCCTTTTTGGAGCTAATTATGTCATTTCAAGGATAATTAGCTAAGTATAGGTCATGTTTTATTAAATGGGTCATTTTGGAGCTAACTAAGCTAATTATGTCATTTAGGTGGAAGCCTAGCTAACTATAGGTCGTTTCAGAGCTCACTTGGGTTAAATCTGTCATTTTGGAGCTAACTATGCTTATTATGCCATATTGGAGCTAAATTGGCTAATTATATCATTTAGGTGGAAGCAAGCTAAGTATATAATATTCCTGAGCTAACCAAGGTTCTTATGCCATTTTGAGCTTATTATTTCATTTTTTAGCTAAATTGGTCATTTTAATGAGCTAACCAAGGTTCTTATGATGTTTTCACCTCACTAAGCTAATTATGTCATTTTGTAGGATAATTAGCCAATTTAGTCTTTGTTGGATGAGTCTAAGCTACGTAGAAGAAGAGAAAGAGAAGAAGCAAGAAGAGAAGAATAAGTAAAAGAAGAAGGAGGAGGAGGAGGAGGAGGAGGAGAAGGAGAAGGAAGAGGAGAAGAAGAAGAAAAATAGAAGGAGAAGGAGAACGAGGAAGAAGAAGGAGAAGGAGGAGCTCCTTCCCCTTCTTCTCCTCCTTCTTCTCCTTCTTCTTGTCCTTCTTCTTCTCTTCTTCTTCTCCTCTTCTTCTTCTTCTTCCTTCTTTTCATTTTTCCTCTTTCTTCTCCTCTTGTCCCCTTCTTCGAGCTGAATTAGCTATGAATGCCTTTTTGGAGCTAATTATGTCATTTCGAGGATAATTAGCTAAGTACGAGTCATGTTTTATTAAATAGACCATTTTGGAGCTAACTATGCCAATTATGTCATTTAGGTGGAAGCCTAGCTAACTACAGGTCATTTTGGAGCTAACTTGGGTAAAATGTGTCATTCCGGAGCAAACTATGCTTATTAACACATTTTCGATATCGCTAAGCTAATTATAGGCCATTTAATACCTACGTTAGGGGGAATAGGTCATCTTGGAGCTAAGTTAGCCTTATTATGTCATTTAGGAGATAACTTATCTAACTATAGGTCATTTTTTATTAAATAGGTCATTTTGGAGCTAACTAAGCTAATTATGTCATTTAGGTGGAAGCCTAGCTAACTATATGTCGTTTCGGAGCTAACTTGGGTTAAATATGTCATTTTGAAGGATAATTAGCTAAGAATGCCTTTTTGGAGCTAATTATGTCATTTCGAGGATAATTAGCTAAGTATAGGCCATATTTTATTAAATAGACTATTTTGGAGCTAACTAAGCTAATTATGTCATTTAGGTGGAAGCCAAGCTAACTATAGGTCATTTCGGAACTAACTTGGGTAAAATAGGTCATTCCGGAGCAAACTATGCTTATTAAGCCATTTTGGATCTAGCTTAGCTAATTATAGGACATTTAATACCTAAGTAAGGGGGAATAGGTCATCTTGGAGCTAAGTTAGCCTTATTATGTCATTTAGGAGAAAACTTAGCTAACTATAGGTCATTTTTTATTAAATAGGTCATTTTGGAGCTAACTAAGTTAATTATGTTATTTAGGTGGAAGCCTAGCTAACTATATGTCGTTTCGGAGCTAACTTGGGTTAAATATGTCGTTTTGGAGGATAATTAGCTAAGAATGCCTTTTTGGAGCTAATTATGTCATTTCGAGGATAATTAGTTAAGTATAGGTCATGTTTTATTAAATAGACCATTTTCGAGCTAACTAAGCTAATTATGTCATTTAGGTGGAAGCCTAGCTAACTATAGGTCATTTCGGAGCTAACTTGGGTAAAATGTGTCATTCCTGAGCAAACTATGCTTATAAAGCTATTTTTGATGTAGCTAAGCTAGTTATAGGTAATTTAATACCTACGTTAGGGGGAATAGGTCATCTTGGAGCTAAGTTAGCCTTATTATGTCATTTAGGAGAGAACTTAGCTAACTATAGGTTAGTTTTTATTAAATAGGTCATTTTGGAGCTAACAAAGCTAATTATGTCATTTAGGTGGAAGCCTAGCTAACTATATGTAGTTTCGGAGCTAACTTGGGTTAAATATGTCATTTTGGAGGATAATTAGCTAAGTATATGTCATTTTGGAGCTAATTATGTCATTTCGAGGATAATTAGCTAAGTGTATGTCATTTTTATTAAGTAGACCATTTTGGAGCTAACTAAGCTAATTATGTCATTTAGGTGGAAGCCTAGCTAACTATAGGTCATTTCGGAGCCAACTTGGGTAAAATAGGTTATTCCGGAGCAAACTATGGTTATTAAGCAATTTTGGATCTAGCTAAGCTAATTATAGGCCATTTAATACCTAAGTTAGGGGGGATAGGTCATCTTGGAGCTACCTAAGCCATATTATGTCATTTAGGAGAGAACTTAGCAAAGTATATGTAATTTTTATTAAAACACTAGAAATAACATACCATTATCGTCATCACGGTGGTGAAGCACGGTGGCTCTGGCTTGTTTCACTTGGAGAAGGCTGACCTGGAGAAGGCTCCATTGTAGAAGAGTCGTGCGATACGTTTCGGGAGATATTCTGCACCAAACATCGTTTGCAATGTGTCATTAGCATGAGGACACTCTTAAGATCACTGCACTGAAATGAAACTCACCGTCCCCGCCATGTTAATGACTGTCATCGCCGGAGGGTTCTCGCACATAGACTGTACATTTGATTTTGACAAGTCAAACTTTTTAGTTATTAATGAAATGGACATTAAAATGCAAGATTTGAAATAATATGAAGAAGAAACTTACCACGAAGAGCTCGTATATGGCCCTGTTAGACGCATCATTCCGTGCCTCCGCCTCCATGTGGGGACCCCGACTAGCAAGTCGAGTTCGCCGTGCCCAGTGACCCCAAGGATGAATGTTCACTGAACACAGATACTGAATAATAGAGTCTTACATCCAAGTACCGAAATTATTACATAAAACGACCAGAAGGTCGGGTTCAAGAGCGAGGCCTAAGGCCAAATTAAACAGATACATCGAGTAGCAGAAACTCGTAAGGCTAAGCGATGCCCATGCCATCAAGCCTACACCGACAGGCATTCTGACTTGGAAGCGTCCTTGATCGCAGGGTCGTCCCCAACGGCGTACTCATCGCCAAACTCCGGTCCTTCCATGTCTGGTCAATAATATAACCAGTGGCAAGCCAATGAGTACTTTGAATGTACTCGCAAACAGCCCATGATATGAACATTTATAGCGAAAAATAACAGTAACATGCATCTTTAGTGGAATGCAATTTGGTGGAATGATCAGGTATATGCAACAAGTTAAAGAATTACTCTTTAAGAACAGGTTACATATATCGACATATCTGACCCAAGGGCTGAACACACCGGGTTCACCCTATATGCCAAGTCATCGGACTTGTCATAACCTCAATGTATTAATAAGGGTTAAACCATCCGGGTTTACCCTATATGCCAAGTCATCGAACTTGGTCATATTATTGTGATTATCATAACAACACCTTTTTAACACCACACACACACACTTGGTTTATGCGAAAACGCTGGACGTAGTTTAAGCAGCACCACCCAACTGTCCTTGACCGTGGACACGGCTATTTGAATAGTTTACACTCTGCAGAGGTAGTACGCTGGACCCACGAGAAACGGGAAACTTCCGTGTCATCCACGACTCGCGGTATATCACATATACCCGAGGTAAGTACCCGATCATCATCTTTCCCCTAACGATACTAGACAAAGAGGTCCACTCGATTGGTACCCATCCCACATGTTGTACGTCTTACGAGCACCGACTCTGGACAGTATCAACCATGCAGGGACCAACGGTGTGCCTCGAACTCATAATAATGGCATAGTCGTCCTACCTGGCATGACCCCATCACGAGAGTGACACCGATCACTCCTGCCACTAGTAATGTGGCTCTTTGCTAGTACCGACCAGAGTAATCAACAAAGCCCCGTCCCATAAAGGGGTATCGTGGTCGTACTGGTAAGGTTGGGACGGTCGACACATCATAAACCATACTCACACCAAAACACCGGTGCATCACTTCACCAAAAGTGATCACCAACTCATCATCACCCTCGGGCATTAGTGGCACCCGACGGGGTTTTCATAAGCTCTTTATTTAACTCATCGTTATGCTCATGATAATATGCTCTATCTTTACTTGTCAACATGGTATAACATGACCCTCAAGGGGTAGGGTGAAGCTCAATGCAATGATCTTACTCTAATAGTCAACATGACAGTAGCATGATCCTCATAAGTGGTAGGGTGAAGCTCATCATGTTTGTGCTCCGAGGAGCCACATGAATAACATCATGAACATGCAAGGGCTTTGAAGAAGCCTCCGGTGCCATCACCACAATGATGAACCGGCATCGTGATCACATGCAACGGGAAAATACCAACTATACTAGCATGCAACAATGTTTGTGCTCAAGTCATGGTCAAAGGGCTGCTTGCCTTGGTCAGCTAGGTATCCGGGGTCTTCGAGGTCTTCCGCTCCGGATCCTCCGTCACTCGGTAACTCTACCGTCGAGAAAGGAATAAATAAATAATAGCTCTCATTAAAACAGATCACAAAGTGCTTTTAAAAATGTTGCAAAGTTTGAATAAATTCAGTTTATTATTTTGGAAAATGTTTCCTATAGTTTTTATTAGCTAAGCATATTTATTTAAAAGCAAACAGAAGCAAACAAGTGCTTTTTAATATGATTTTATTATACCAAAATAGTTTCTGTTTTTGATAAATGTCAAACACTACAGAATCAAATACTACACATTTTTAGAAAATTACTGGTGGAAGAATCATATTTTTCTACTGGCTAAATATTTTTATAAAAATCATTTAAGTTACTGGATTAAAATAAAAGCAAAAGGCAAGGGGGAACAGATCCAGCCGGCCCAGCCAGCACGCCTGGCCACCAAGCGCGCGCGGGGCATGTTCAAACCTGACCTGCGGGCCCCTGGGGTCAGCGTCAGCGGCTGCGCGCGCTGGCTGCCCCAGGACACCGATAGGTGGGATCCACTCCAACCTCCAGCCAGAGAGGTGGAGACGGACGCCGGCGAGGCTGCCGTTGTCCTCAGGCCAATCTAGGAGCGGGAACGGGTCCCTCGTGCCTCCGCCTACCTGCTCGTGGTCGGGACGTCACCGGAGGTGGTCTGGGTCGCCGGCGACGAGGTGACCGTGGCGGAAGGGTTTCGGGTTGGTGTTGAACTAGTGGCTAGGGGCACGGATTCGCTCGGGAAAGTTGGGGGAAATGCTCCTGGTGACAAGGGGAGTGTAATGGGAGGTCGGGCAGCGTAGGAGCCGACGTGTAGCCGGAGATCGACCGGAGCTCCGAGGCGGAGGGGCCTCGGTCGATCTCGAGCACCGGGGCTCTACGAGGTCAACTGGGTGGCTAGGGGGTGTCTACTGGTTGTGCTGAAGCTGCTTGGAGGGTGCTAGGGTGTCGGGGGGACCTATTTATAGGCCAGCGACGGTGACCCGACTCGGGCGCGCCGGTGACTCACCGTGGCGCGCGTGCGAGCACAGTTAGGTGCTGGCCGCGATACCACGGGTTCGGGACATGGTTTAGGACCTCCTGGTGCATCGGCCGCAGAGGGAAAGCGAATGGGGTCGAGCCGCAGCGACCGTGCATGCTCGGCCGCGTCGGGCGCGCACGGGCACGCGTCGCCTGAGCTCTTGCGCGAGGGGAGAGGGTCCCTGGGGGTAGCTTTGCACTGAATGGTTGTGGGGGGAGCGTTTGGACATCCTGGGGAGGTTGGGACCGGCCGAGGCGTCGTCCCCTTGCGGGAGGCTCTCTGCAGCGCGCCCAGAGCGCAGTTTTGGCATGCCACGGCATGCTGGCGCGCTCTGGGGCACTTGGGACACTAGCCTGAGTGTTGCTGGGAGTGTGCCTAGCCGTTGTGGTTTAGTGGGAGCCCGAGCTGGTCAAGGGAGCAAGGAACACTAGTGTTGCCAGTACTGCCCTGCGGCTCAAATTGGAGTTCTTGTCACTTGTGCTTGGAGTTGGGGAGGGGCTGATTGACTGGGTGCTTAGGGTGCTCTGGGGCTCTAACCCAGCAAGTTTGGGGCCTTGCCATTGGGTAAAACAGTGGCTAGGAGGGCTTTTACCTTCCTGTCAGTCGGTGTTCGACAGTGACTTGGGGTGCTTACACTCCACCACTGGAAAGGAAACTTAACAGGTTTGGTCTTGGGGTAAAAACACGGGGTTTCACCAAATTTGAGCTCCATTGAACCAGTTTCGCTTTGTAAACTTGAAAATGCCTCAAAATGACCAGTACTGTCCTTTACAAAGGAAGTGTGGCCAAACGGAGTCTCACAAATCCCATCTTTGGTGTGGAGTCCTCATTTGGGGTGTCAAACACCTCTGCAAAGTTTCAGCTCCATTCGAGAAACTTTGCAATGTAGAGTTGTTCCAACTCTTCTCTAGACTGAGAGGGTTTTGGGCTCATTAGGTGCACTTCCCCACCTTGGATCAAGGTGATATTTTAGGTGAGCACCTAATATGGCTTGGGAGGGCTCCTGTAATTTTCTGGGAATTTACTGAGATAATTTCCTTTGGAAACATCTCAAAAAGCTAAAACAGACTGAAATGGTTTTCAGGGTTTTACTCAAATAATATTAATATAAAATAGGGTTGAAAATCTTATATATGGAAAATATATGTCCTTCTGAGCTTCCATGAATTTACTCAGAATTTTCTAAGGCAGGAAAGCAATTTTCCTTGTGGGAATATCATTACTGGCCTTAGAAACAGACATAGATATAAAATAGGAAAATAATATTTTAAATCACCAATTAATGTTTTTAATGAATGAAAATAATATTTGGATCAGATCACCAACTTTGGTTGGAAGTGCCACTTGGCTTCAAGAGCTAGTAGTGTATCCCAACATGATGAAGGTGATCTTGATATAAAGGAAAAAGGGTTTTTGAAGAGAGCAAAATAATAAGTTTTCATGGGTTTGAGTCATCAAACAAGCAAGCATTCACTCATACAAGGGTTCACATGGCACTCACAACATTATTTCAAAAAGTTTTAACAAGCTCTGATTTTTGCAACATAAAATACTTGTGGTGAAAAACAGGGTGTGACAGACCTATCCCTCTTACAAGAATCTCGTCCCCGAGATTCCTAAGCTAAGCGTTAAATAGCTCGGAAAATTCTTATCGGAGATAGTCTTCACGTTCCCATGTGGCTTCTGCTTCGGTATGGTTGCTCCACTGAACCTTGAAAAACTTGATGGTGCGGCTTCTGGTGCAACGTTCGGCTTCATCCAAAATGCGGATCGGTCTCTCGTGGTAGGTAAGATCCGGTTGAAGGTCAATAGCTTGATGATCAATGTCCTTGTAAATATCGGGACGGTTCGGCACTTCCAAGCACTTTCGGAGCTGTCACACGTGAAACACGTTGTGCACACCCGAAAGCTCGGGAGGAAGCTCCAATTGATAAGCTACTTCCGCGCGCCTTGTCGTGGTCTTGAAGGGTCCAATGAACCTTGGAGCTAGCTTCCCCTTGACGTGGAAACGCTTGGTCCCCTTGGGAGGCGTGACTCGCGAGTACACCTGGTCTCCGGGAACAAACTCCACGTTTCCGCGGCGAGGGTCCGCATAGCTCTTCTGCCTTGACTTAGCTGCCTCCAAGTTTTCTCGGACAAGCTGAACCTTGTCCCCTGCTTCCTGCAGTGCTTCTCGTCCGAAAACTAGTCTTTCAACGGTTTCGGACCAATTGAGCGGGGTGCGGCACTTCCTCCCATATAATGCTTCGAATGGGGCCATCTGAAGACTGGACTGGTAGCTGTTGTTGTAAGAAAACTCGGCAAACGGCAGGCAGTCTTCCCACTTGGCACCATGAGCCAAAACACATGCGCGGAGCATGTCCTCAGGTATCTGGTTTACCCTCTCGGTCTGTCCGCCCGTCTGCGGGTGGAAAGCCGTACTGAAGGAGAGTTTGGTTCCGAGAGCTTCCTGAAACTTCTTCCAGAATCTTGAGGTGAATTGCGTGCCGCGGTCGGACACGATCTCCTTGGGAACTCCATGGAGACTCACCACTCGATGAATGTACAGACTGGCCAGCTGGCTGCCATCGTAGGTGGTGTTAACGGGGATGAAATGGGCCACCTTGGTCAAATGATCGACTATGACCCAAATGGAGTTATGACCCTTATTCGACCGGGGTAACCCAGTGATGAAGTCCATGCCGACTTTATCCCACTTCCATTCCGGCACTTGAAGAGGTTGCAGCAATCCAGCAGGTCGCTGGTGTTCAGCCTTGACTCGCTGGCATACATCGCATTTAGCGACATAGGAGCCAATTTCTCTCTTCATGCCATGCCACCAGAATCGTTCTCGGATGTCTTGGTACATCTTGGTACCACCTGGATGGATAGAGTAAGGTGTGTCAGGAGCCTCTTGCAGGATCAAGTCCTTAAGTTCGGCCTTGTTAGGTACGCACAAGCGCTTCCCGTACCACAGTACTCCTTGCTCATCAATCGAGAATCCTGGGGCTTTGCCTTCTCGCACCTTCCTCTTGAGGCCTTCGATACTCTTGTGCCCCTTCTAGGCTTCCTTGATGTCGTCTCCCAGAGTAGGCTTGACCTCGAGGTTGGCCAGGTACCCTGGTTCGACTATCTCATGCCCGAAGTCCTCCATCTCTTCGTACAAGACGGGTAACCTTTCCTTGAGCGTGACGTTCAAGGAGCCTGCCATCCGGCTTAAGGCATCGGCTACCACGTTCGCCTTGCCGAGATGATACTGAATGCTGAGGTCGTAATCCTTGATTAACTCAAGCCATCTCCGCTGCCTCATATTTAGCTCCCTCTGAGTGAAGATATATTTCAGACTTTTGTGGTCTGTATATATCTCACATCGCTTCCCCAGAAGGTAATGTCGCCACGTCTTCAGAGCATGCACTACAGCTACTAGCTCGAGATCATGGGTGGCGTAGTTCTCCTCATGCGGACATAGTTGCCGTGACAAGTACGCCACGACCCTGCCATCTTGCATCTGGACTCCACCGAGCCCGGTTCCAGAGGCATCACAATATATCATGAATTCCTTGTTGATGTCTGGGGTAGCCAATACCGGGGCGGTAGTTAGCCTCTTCTTCAACTCCTGGAAGCTTGCTTCACACACCGGTGTCCACTCGAACTTCCGGCCTTTCTTCAAGAGCTGAGTCATAGGTCGAGCGAAGCTGGAAAATCCTTCTACGAACTTGCGGTAGTATCCCGCAAGCCCGAGGAAACTCCTGACATCCTTCACGTCCTTTGGTGATTCCCAGTTGGTCACTCTAGTAATCTTGGACTGATCTACGGCCAAACCGCGTGCCATCAGGGTATGACCCAGAAATCCAACTTCGTTCAGCCAGAACTGACACTTGCTGAATTTGGCATAAAGCTGGTGCTCTCGAAGCTTTCCCAGAACTAGCCTCAGGTGTTGCTCAGGCTCCTCTTCAGACTTGGAGAAGATTAATATGTCATCGATGAACACGACGACAAACTTGTCCAAATATTCCATGAAGACCTTGTTCATGAGGTACATGAAGTAGGCTGGGGCATTTGTCAAACCGAAGGGCATGCCCGTGCATTCATATAGACCATACCGGGTCACGAATGCAGTCTTGGGTATATCTTCAGGTCGGATCTTCAACTAGTAGTATCCCGATCGAAGATCGATCTTGGAAAATACACTGGCCCCGTTTAACTGGTCAAACAGGTCCTCGATCTTGGGGAGCGGGTACTTGTTCTTAATTGTGACTTCATTAAGAGAACGGTAATCGACGCAGAGTCGAATGGTACCATCCTTCTTTGAAACAAATAGAACAGGTGATCCCCAAGGTGATGCACTCGGACGGATGAACCCTTTCCTGAGTTGCTCATCCAGCTACTTCTTCAGCTCTGCCAGCTCTTCAGAACCCATCATGTAAGGCTTTTTGTATATAGGCCTTGATTCGGGCATGAGCTCAATGATGAACTCGATGTCTCGGTCAGGAGGCATTCCGGGTAGCTCGTCAGGAAAGACGTCCGAGTATTCACAGACCATAGGCACTTGATCAAGCTCTACCTCGGATAGAGTGTTGACTCGAGGCACTGGAGCCAATACTGGCTCAGAGACGAACTTGACCTTGATCCCTTGGTTGCTTGTCATGGTAATGGCCCTGTTGGCACAGTCCAAAAGACTCTGGTGCTTGGCCAACCAATCCATGCCGAGGATTACTTCTACACCTTGCGATTTAAGCACAATGAGGTCTGCCAAGAAACTCATCCCATAGATAACTATCTCGACCCTTCTACACCCTAGGTTGGTCCGCAATACTGCTCCCGGGGTTTGAATTGCCATCTGCCCACGGAGTAGAGTGGGTTTCAAACCACAATTCTCCGCAAACCCTTGAGTAACAAAAGAATGCGAGGCACCACAATCAAACAACACTGTTGCTGGAGTTGAGTTGACGAGGAACGTACCCAGAATGTAGTCCGGGTCTTCCTGCGCCTCTTCTGTAGTGATGCGATTGATCCGGCCCCTGCCATTGAACTGCTGGTTGCGGGGGGCCTGGTTCCTTCCTGGTGCACCTTGACCGGGGTTGGGTGCATTAGGACGCGGTGCGTCGGGCTTCTTGTTGGGACAGTGCCTGGAATAGTGCCCAGTCTGACCACACCCAAAGCAGGTGACTTGCCGCGGAGGGTTGGTCTTGACTCCACCGTTGTTCGGCGGGTTGACTACTGGCTTGGCTTGCTGCTCAGGCTGATAATTCTGGCGAAACACCGGATACTTGTACTGTTGCTGCTGAAAGTTGGGTCTGGTAGGTGCTGACTGCCATGGTCTTGGTCTTGCGCTATTGGGTCCTCCACTGCCTATCAGTTTGCGCTTGCGGGTGTCGTCCATCGCACGACGCTTGTCTTCCAGCATAAGCGCCTTGTTAACCAGCTCGCTGAAAGTCTGGCAGTCGCAAACCACCAACTGGTATTGCACGGACTGTTGTAACCCTTCCATGAAGCGTTCCACCTTAGCGGCTTCAGTGTTAACATCTTCGGGCGCATACCTCAACAAGAGGTTAAACTTCTGCAGGTACTCCTTAACAGTCCCACTGCCCTGCCTCAAGGCTCAGAATTCCCGCTTCTTAATGGTCATCAGTCCAGGTGGAATGTGAGCCGCGCGAAATCCTTCCTTGAACATCACCCAAGTGATGACTTGACCTAACTCATAATTTACAAAAGTATGACCCCGTGGTCCTCTAGAAGGCCGAAAAGCACCTTCTCGTTAAACAGTAAGTAGAATAGGTGTCAGGGGTCGGGGCTTAGTGGCGTCGAGGGTCAGTGGTGTCGGGTGTCGGTGGTCAGGAGTCGGGTTAAATGCGTCGATGCTCAGGGGTCAGTGTCGTCGAGGGTCGAGGGTCACTATCGTCGGGGGTTGGGGTCTTTTCGATCAACAAGAGACCAAAGAGGTGTCGAGGGCCCGGGGTTGGGGGTTAGTGGCATCGGGGGTTGGGGGTCAGGGGTCGAGGGTCAGTGGCATCGGGGGTCGGGGGTCGGGGGTCAGTGGTGTCGGGCGTCGGGAGTTGGGGGTCGGGGGTCAGTGTTGTCGGGCGTCGGTGTCAGTGGCGTCGGGGGTCGGGGGTTGGTGGCGTCGGGCGTCAGGGGTTGGTGGCGTCGGGCGTCGGGGGTCGGGAGTCGGGTGTCGGGGGTCGGGGGTCGGGGGTGTCGGGCGTCGGGGGTCAGGAGTCGGGTGTCAGTGGCGTCGGGGGTCGAGGGTCGAGGGTTGGTGGCGTCGGGCGTCGTGGGCGGGGGGTCGGGGTCGGGGTCCTCTTCTTTCTTCTTCTCGTCTCTCCTCTTTTTCTTCTTCTTCTTCTTCTTCTTCTTCTTCTTCTTTATCATCTTATTACTATTATTATTATTCTTTTTTCTCCTCCTCCTCCTCTTCTAAAAGTAACCTAATTAACACTAAACTAATAGTAACCTAATTAACCTAAACTATAAAATAACCTAATTAACACTAAACTAATAAAATAACCTGGCCGCAGGGAGGGGGTCGCCGCGGGGAGGGGGTGGCCTCGCGGAGGGGGTGGCCGTGGGGAGGGGGTCGCCGGTGGTGCTGGAGCGAGGCGGGGCGGGGGCGGGGGCGAGTCAGGTGAGGGGGAGAGAGAGACAGTGTGGGGAGAGAGAGAGACAGTGAGCGCGAGGGGGAGTAGACGGCCGTTACAGGGTCGGCCCCTTTGCCGTCCACCCCCGACGGCAAAGGGCCCCATGGCGGATGGCAAAGGCCCCCTGATGGCAAAGTTAGCCTTCCATCGGACACGGCAGGCATGGGACCCACCTGTCCTCTTTTCCATCTGCCCTGGGTCTCTTTGCCGTCCGCTGGCAGACGACAAAGGGCCGACACAGGGCAAACAGTATGTTTGCCATCAGTCAGCCCTTTGCCGTCTTCCTTGTGTCAACTGACGGCAAAGAGTTTCTTTGCCATCAGCCAGCAGACGGCAAAGACCTGGCTGACGGCAAAGAACTGGATTCGAGTAGTGAATGACCAAGGTCTACGTTTGTCCACCTACAACAAGTTTCAATTAACATTCTTTTTATATGTGAAGCCATCACTTCCCATAAGATCATTAGATGATCTTTCATGCTTTTGTTCTTTTATCATTCTTTTCTTTGGATCATGGCATGAGGCAAGGCCCTTAACTAACACACTCTTTATTATATGACTCACGAGCTCGAATACATTGGGGGTTACACAAATAAAAACTCAAACCTAGAACAAACTAAAAACCGTATTCTACTAGAGAAAGATAAAACCAAAAAGGATTGAACTAAGAAAAAGGTAAAGGGAAAAGATGTGATGGTGATACGATACCGGGGCAACTCCCCCAAGCTTGGCACAAGCCAAGGGGGTTGCCCATACCCGTGCTTAGTTGTCTTCCTTTGAAGGTGATGGTGGTGGAGTTGTCGCAGAGTTCTTGAACTTGTTTAATTTCCTCTTGAGGACAAAATTCTGCTCCTTCAGATTGTTAATTTCCTCTTCAAGCCTCAACACCATTTGGCATAATTCTTGCTTACTCTCCTGCAAAAGACGATAAGGGGTAAACAAAATCTTAGACTTCTACGTTGAGTCAGGGAGGTTTGACTTCTTGAACTCCACATGTGTGTTGCCGCACTCGGGTAAAGGAGACTCCTCTTCATCGGAACTTTTTCCTTCCTTCCCCTTGGGATCATAATCTGATTCCTCATCAGTGGTCTGACCTTTCGGGAGAATCTATAATGAAACGAAAACAGAGGATATTTGCGTGATACGAGGGTCAGACCTTTCGGGAGAATCTATAATGAACTTTTCCCGAACAAAAGGAGTACTCCGCAAGAAAACGGAGGCCGTGAGGCACATGAGGTGCCCACAAGCCCCCTAGGCGCGGCCAGGGGGTAGGTCGTGCCTAGCAGGCTTGTCGCCTCCTCGTGCGCTTTCCGGACTACTTTAAATTTTTCTAATTTTCTAAAAATTCCATAACGGAAAAAAATTCCTACTTGAAATTTTTTGGAGTCGGTTTACTTACCGAATCACATACCTCTTTGTTTTCGGAGTCTGAAACAGGCTGATAAATATCCCTTATGTACTCCTCCGGAGTTATAGTATTGATAATATTGCTTTCAACATTTATGGGAGTACCTGAGATATAATGCTTGATTCTTTGCCCATTTACCACTCTTGGAAAATTACCTTCCGTGTTGTTGATCTTCATGGCACCGGAACGATATACTTCCTCAACAATGTAAGGACCTTCTCATTTAGAGAGAAGCTTGCCTGCAAAAAATCTTAAACGAGAATAGTATAGCAAGACATAATCACCTACATTGAACTCATGTTTTTGTATCCTTTTATCATGCCACCTCTTAACCTTTTGTTTGAACAACATGGCATTTTCATATGCCTGAGCTCTCCATTCATCAAGTGAGCTAATATCAAATAACCTCTTCTCACCAGCAAGTTTGAAATCAAAGTTGAGCTCTTTGATTGCCCAATAAACCTTATGCTCTAGCTCAAGAGGTAAATGACATGCTTTACCTTAAACCATTTTGTACGGAGACATGCCCATGGGATTCTTATAAGCAGTTCTATAAGCCCATAGTGCATCATCAAGCTTCCTAGACCAATTCTTTCTAGACCTATTAACAGTCTTTTGCAGAATTAGTTTAATCTCTCTATTGCTTAGCTCTACTTGACCACTGGACTGGGGATGATAGGAAGATGCAGCTCTATGGTTGACATCATATTTAGCAAGCGTTTTACAGAAAGCACCATGAATGATATGTGAACCACCATCAGTCATTAGATATCTAGGGACTCCAAATCTAGGGAAAATAACTTCTTTAAGCATCCTAATAGAGGTGTTGTACCCACTTAGTAACGTAATCAACAGCAACTAGGATATGAGTATACCTGTTGGACTTTGGAAAAGGTCCCATATAATCAAAACCCCAAACATTAAATGGCTCGATGACAAGTGAAAAATTCATAGGCATTTCCTGACGTTTACTAATATTACCTATTCTTTGACATTCATCACAATACAAGACAAACTTACGGGCATCCTTGAAAAGAGTGGGCCAATAGAAACCTGATTGCAATACCTTTTGTGCAGTTCTATCTCCCGCATGGTGCCCTCCGTAAGCCTCGGAGTGACACTTCTGTAGGATCTGTCCCTATTCATGTTCAGGTACACAATGTCTAATAACACCATTTACTCTTTGCTTATAAAGGTGAGGATCATCCCAAAAGTAATGTCTCAAATCAAAGAAGAATTTCTTCTTTTGCTGGTATGTGAAACTAGGTGGTATATATTTGGCAACGTATAATTTGTATAATCAGCATACCACGGTGTACTATGTGAAGCATTGATGTCATTCAATTTCTCATCAGGAAAGCTATCATCAATAGGTTGTGGGTCATCAAGAACATTCTCCAACCTAGACAAGTTATCTACTATGGGGTTCTCAGCACCCTTCCTATCAACAACATGCAAATCAAATTCTTGTAGCAAGAGAACCCATCTGATAAGTCTAGGTTTAGAATCTTTCTTTTCCATGAGATACTTAATAGCAGCGTGATTAGTGTGAATAGTGACTTTGGAATCAACTATGTAATATCTGAACTTTTCACATGCAAACACGACTGCTAAAAATTCCTTCTCAGTAGTAGCATAGTTTCTTTGGGCACTATCTAGAGTTTTACTAGCATAGTGAATAACATTCAACTTTTTATCAACTCTTTTTCCTAGGACAACACCCACAGCATAATCACTAGCATCGCACAGGATTTCAAAAGGTAAGTTCCAATCAGGTGGTTGAACAATAGGCGCAGTTATTAAGGCCTTCTTAAGTATTTCGAAGGCTTCCTCACAATCATCGTCAAAACAAAAGGAATATCCTTTTGGAAGAGATTGGTAAGAGGCCTAGAAATCTTAGAGAAGTCTTTAATGAACCTTCTATAGAAACCAGCATGACGAAGGAAACTTCTTATACCTTTGATATCTGTAGGGCCTGGCATTTTCTCGATTGCATCAAATTTAGCCTTATCGACTTCAATACATCTTTCAGAAATTTTATGTCCTAAGATGATGCCTTCATTAACCATAAAGTGGCACTTCTCCTAATTCAAGACAAGATTGGTATCTTTACATCTCTCCAAAACTCGATCAAGGTTGTTGAGGCAATCATCAAAAGAAGAACCGTAAACGGAGAAGTCATCCATGAAAACCTCAAAAATCTTTTCACAAAAGTCAGAGAATATAGGCATCATACATCTTTGAAAGGTAGCAGGTGCATTACATAAGCCAAAAGGCATACGTCTGTAAGCAAAGGTACCGAAAGGGCAGGTGAAAGTGGTTTTCTCCTGATCAGATTGTGCAACAGGTATCTGGGAGAAACCAGAATAACCATCTAGAAAGCATAAGTGTGTGTGTTTAGACAATCTTTCTCGAATTTGGTCAATAAAATGCAAAGGGTAATGATCTTTCCTAGTGTCTTTATTCAATTTCCTAAAATCAATCACCATCCTATAGCCAGTAATAATCCTCTTTGGGATAAATTCATCTTTATCATTAGGGACAACGATAATACCTCCCTTCTTAGGGACGCAATGCACCGGACTTACCCAATCACTATGAGCAATAGGATAGATAATACCTGCTTCCAGTAGCTTTAGTATTTCTTTTCTTACTACCTCTTTCATCTTAGGATTTAATCTCCGTTGATGATCAGCAACTGGTTAGGAATCAGGATCGGTTTTAATTTTGTGCTGGCATAGAGTGGGACTAATGCCCTTAAGATCATCAAGAGTATATCCAATAGCAGCATGGTGCTTTCTCAGAGTTTTCAATAATTTCTTTTCTTCATGCTCTGAAAGGCTAGCACTAATAATAACAGGATATATCTCTTTTTCATCAAGATAAGCATACTTAAGAGTATCACGTAACTGTTTAAGCTCGAACACAGGATCACCCTTTGGTTGGGGTGGATCTCCAAACAGTTCAACGGGAAATTATTATTCAGGATAGGATGTCGTTCAAAGATAACTCTATCTATCTCATTCCTTTCATCCACATGCATATCATTTTCATGCTCAAGCAAGTGTTGCTCTAAAGGATCAGTAGGAGGCACACCAATAGAAGCTAGAGCAATAATTTCATCCTTATTAGACAACTCTTTTTCATGAGGTTGTCTACCAAACTTGGAGAAATTGAACTCATGTGACACACCTTCAAAGACAACAGTGACAGTTTGCTTCTCACAGTCAATATGAGCATTGACAGTATTGACGAAAGGTCTGCCAAATATGATGGGACAAAAGCTATCTTGTGTGGTAGCAAGAACGAGGAAATTAGCAGGATACTTAGTTTTACCACACAAGACTTCAACATCTCTATCAACTCCCAAAGGGCAGATAGTATCTCTATTGGTAAGCTGAATAGTGACATCAATAGGTTCCATCTCGACTGGTGCAATCTCTTCTTTAATTTCATCATATAAAGATTTAGGTATTGCACTAACACTAGCACCCACGTCACATAAACCATGATAACAATTATCTCCTATCTTAACAGAAACAACACGCGTGCCAACAACAGGCCTATGTTTGTCTCTAGCATGGGGTTTAGCAATTGTAGCAGCATCTTCACAGAAGTGAATATCATGGCCCTCAACATTGTCGGACAGGAGATCTTTGATAGTAGCAATGCTAGGTTCAACTCTAATTTGCTCAGGGGGTGTAGGTGTTCTAATGTAGCCCCTGCGTATCACAGTTGAAGCTTTAGAATGATCATTTATTCTAAAAGGGAAAGTTGGTCTGTCAATGTAAGCACTAGGAACAATAGGATTATTATAAGCGATGACTTTCTCTTCACCTGGATTGGGTTTAACTAAATTGACTTCTAAGGGAGGATGATATTTAAACCACTTCTCTTTAGGGAGATCAGTATGAGCAGCAAATGATTCACACAATGAAGCTACTATCTCAGAGTCAAGTCCATATTTAGCGCTAAAATCACAAAAAGTATTTATTTCAACGAAGGATTTAACGTAATCAAACTTGAGATTCATACCTGACTCCTTACCTTCATCAAACTCCCAATCTTTAGAGTTGCGTTTAATTCTTTCCAATAAATTCCATTTGATGTCAATATCTCTCTTCATAAAAGAACCGGTACAAGAAGTGTCAAGCATGGTGCGATTATCATGAGAAAGCCGAGCATAGAAGTTTCGAATGATAATTTCTCTCGAGAGCTCATGGTTGGGGCATGAATATAACATTGACTTAAGCCTCCCCCAAGCTTGAGCGATAAATATAATTCCGATCACGATGTACCAAATGCATAGGATAAAACTTTTGATGAAATTCCAATTTCAATCGGTTGTAGTTCCATGATCCAGTATCATCACATAACCTATACCATGTCAATGCTTTATCCCCCAAAGATAAGGGAAAGAGCTTCTTCTTGACGTCATCCTCGGGCAAACCTGCAAGGTTAAATAAACCACAAACTTCATCTACATAGATTAGATGCAAGTCGGGATGTGATGTTCCATCTCCTGTAAAAGTATTAGCCAGCAGTTTCTCAAGCATACCCGAAAGAATTTCATAACAAGTATTTTCAGTAGGTGCAGCAAGTTGAGGAGCAACTCCTTGTGCTTCTGTTCGAGGTGAAGATAACCCAAACAAGCTCCTCAAAGGATTAGTTTCCATAGTGACAAGTGACAATAAATTTCAACACACTATATAAATGTTTCCTTACAAAATTCCACTTACCAAAGGCGCTTCACTCCCCGGGAACGGCTCCAGAAAAGAGTCTTGATGACCCACAAGTGTAGGGGATCTATCGTAGTCCTTTCGATAAGTAAGAGTGTCGAACCCAACGAGGAGCAGAAGGATCTGACAAGTGGTTTTCAACAAGGTAATCTCTGCAAGCACTTAAGTTATCGGTAAGAGATAGTTGTGTGATAAGATGATTCGTAGCAAGTAGCAAGTAACAAAGGTGCAGAAAGGTGGCCCAATCCCCTTCGTAGCAAGGGACAAGCCTATACAAACTCTTATAGGAGGTAAAGCGCTCCTGAGGACACATGGGAATTTCTGTCAAGCTAGTTTTCATCATGTTTATATGATTCGCGTTCGCTACTTTGATAGTTTGGTATGTGGGTGGACCGGTGCTTGGATGATGCCCTTACTTGGACAAACATCCCACTTATGATTAACCCCTCTCGCAAGCATCCGCAACTATGAAAGAAGAATTAAGACAATGTCTAACCATAGCATTAAACAAGTGGATCCAAATCATCCCCTTACGAAGCAACGCATAAACTAGGGTTTAAGCTTCTGTCACTCTAGCAACCCATCATATCCTTACTACTTCCCAATGCCTTCCTCTAGGCTAAAATAATGGTTAAGTGTCATGTAGTCGACGTTCAAATAACACCACTAGAGGAGAGACAACATACAACGCATCAAAATATCGAACGAATACCAAATTCACATGACTACTTATAGCAAGACTTATCCCATGTCCTTAGGAACAAAAGTGACTATTCACAAAGCGTAATTATATTTATGACCAGAGAGGTATTGAATAGCATCAAGTATATGAACATATAATCTTCCACCGAGTAATCCAACTAGCATCAACTACAAAAAGTAATCAACAATACTAGAAACCTTACAAGTACCAATCGGAGTCGCGAGACGGAGATTGGTTACAAGAGATGAACTAGGGTTCGGAGATGAGATGGTGCTGATGAAGATGTTGATGGTGATGAGTCGCCTCTGATGAGAGGAGTGTTGGTGATGACGATGGCGACGATTTCCCCCTCCGGGAGGGAAGTTTCCCCGGCAGGACGACCCTGCCAGAGCTCTAGATTGGTTCTGCTCAAGTTCCACCTCGTGGCGGTGGCGATTCCTCCCGAAAGCCTCCTCTTGATTTTTCTGGAACGAACCCCTCCTTATAGCAAAAGAGGGGAGCCAGAGGGCCAGCAGGGAACCCACAAGCCCCCTAGGCGCGGCCAGGGGGGTAGGCCGCGCCTAGCAAGCTTATGACCTCCTGGTGGCTCCTCTCTGGTACTTCTTCTGCCCAGTATTCTTTATAAATTCCAAAATAATTCCTCATTGATTTTCACGGCTTTTGGAGTTGCGCAGAATAGGTATCTCAAACTTGCCCCTTTTTCAGGCCAGAATTCCAGCTGCCGGCATTCTCCCTCTTCATGTAAACCTTGTAAAATAAGAGATAAAAGGCATACGTATTGTACCGAGAAGTGTAATAACGGCCCATAGAGTGATAAATATCAACATGAAAGCATGATGCAAAATGGACGTATCATGTCCGAATTGGCACAGGGTGAACAACACCTCCGTCCAAGCCTTTCCCCCTCGTTTAGTTCCTTGTAGACGCCAGTGTCATCATGTCGTGGCCGTGCTCCCCGCACTCCGACGCTTCTCTAACAAAGATTGTCAGAGAAGGGTTTTTTGTCATTTTTCGTGTCATCTCCCCCGTGCACGCTCCGCGTATTTCCCATAGCTCGCGGATGATCTCTTGTTGTGCCCCACAGCGCTCGCCCGTGCTCGTCATCGGCCTGCCGCGTGTGAAGCCTCGCCTCCCCATGGTCATGAGCATAGCCTCTGATGATATCGTGGCGCGTTCCCTAGCGCCCGCAGCCTACCCTATTTGCAAGAATGAAACCCCCCTTGAGACCTGCAGCCCAACGATAGGTTCATCATCCCGCTGGTCGCCGGAGTGGATGCCGGCGACGTCGATCTCTTCTCTGTTGCAAGAGGAGAGTTGCGCTTGTTGTCTGTTCTTAACTTGTGAATCCCCTTTGTGATTAGTTACCGAGCCGTAGCGCAGTGGTAGTGGGCGTAATGCACCCCCAGGGGGTCATGGGATCGAGGCCCCATGGCTCCCCTTTTATTGTTCCCTCCGTACATTTTGTGGGAGACTGATAGTGGGCCCCCAGCCCCGCTTGTGAGCCTTAGGGGAGCCCTAGTATCACTGCCAGTGTATACCCCTATATTTGATTTATTATTTGTGTTTGTTTTAATCTTTTAATAATTCTGTTATGGAAATCCCATTAAGGGCAAGTGCCAATTCTCGCCTTGGCAAGAACTGGAATATGCCAAATTTGACATATGACTAGGTTATAACTAGTTATGTGATTTCCATTTTTTGAATTGTGGTAGATTTTCTACACTAACATAGGATTGTGATATATGATTTTGGGGTAGAAAAATCTAGGGAATTCAATGATGGCTTTGGTTTTGTCATTTGGGGAAGTTTGTGAAAATGTTATGTTGCACTAGGATGCCATGTTGTTAATTTTGTATGATTTAATCCTTGCACCCTTTGTCAAACTTGTGAACCTGAAAGTTGTAGTGTTCTAAGAGCACTAGGTGCTGGTATTTTTCTTTGCCATGAAAACTTTGTGTATTTGTGGGTTTCTTGCTGGGAACATGCCATCCCAATAATGTTGTTTTGTGATATGTTGAAATACGACAAAGTCTAAAAAATTGTTTTAAGTGGTTGTTGTCGGCGTCAAAACCGGAAGATCACGGGTAGGGGGTCCCGAACTGTGGACCTTAGATCGATGGGTTACAGGAAAGAGGGGGAGACAGGTTTTACCCAGGTTTGGGCCCTCTTGAGGAGGCAAAACCCTACATCGTGTTTGATTATATTGATGGGTTATGATGGTTACAGAGTTGATCTATCTTGAGATCGTATGAGCTAAACCCTAGATGAGATAACCTCCTTCTACGCATAAGAACCTCTGGTTTATATAGACACCAGGGCTCCTAGGGATACATGTTTCTGACCTTAATCGGGGATAGACGGTCCGAACTGGTCCTCCTGACTTGGAGTGCACTTCTAGTCTTCGGAGCTTTCCATCTTGATTAAGGAGTTCTCTGATAATCCGGTCTTCAGTGACGCAACCCATATGACCGGCCCATAAGGGATAAACCGACCACCCGAGGACCCCTTTAATTCGGAAT
Source organism: Hordeum vulgare subsp. vulgare (assembly GCF_904849725.1). Classification (NCBI taxonomy): domain Eukaryota; kingdom Viridiplantae; phylum Streptophyta; class Magnoliopsida; order Poales; family Poaceae; genus Hordeum; species Hordeum vulgare. The sequence continues at coordinate 259,744,203 of NC_058519.1, read as the reverse complement.
TCCCTCAGTACCCCCGAACTGGCCTTCAACGCTGATGTGTATGGTCTTCGGCAGCCGGACACATAGACTAATCGGCTTGCAAGGCGAGTTCCTCCGATATTCAGATGATATCGGTTTAGTCGCTCCAATGACGTCGCATTCTGAAAGCTGGCGTCATTAAATCTAAAGGCTTTAAAGCCGGAGAGGTCAATTGTGGACAAAGAATCTTGTCGGAGGTCTAATACCTCTTAACAAGGGCACAAACATGAAATCACAATTTCATCTCTTTAGAACATCAATCATGTTCCGTGACGTTTCAAAACGTCTTCGGCGCCACGCTTCTAAGCCATTAAGTATTTTGCACCAAACTATCCCGTAGTCATCAGAAACGTGTATGTCGGATGTTCACAACATCCACAGACGACGCTCGAGGTGCAGCACACTGAGTGGTGCATTCACGAACTTAATACTCTAGATGCAGACAGGAGTTGGTCGATGTGTGGAGTAGATGCAGAATAGTTTCGGTCTATTTGACACGGACGTGATGCCTATATGCATAATCACTGCCTTGGATATCTTCATAATTATTCGCTTTTCTATCAATTCCTAGATAGTAATTTGTTCGCCCACCGTATTATTTTCCTTTATGAGAGAAGCCTCAAGTGAAACCTATGGCCCCCGGGTCTATTTTCCATATTACACTTTCATATCAATAAACCAAAAATATTTTAGTATAATTTATTTACTTTTGTTTTCGTGATCTTTTGTATCTATATCTATCATATCTCATCCTTGCAAATAACTATGAAGGGATTGACAACCACTTTTTAGCGTTGGGTGCAAGTGTTTGATTGTTTGTCTAGGTACTACAATTGGGGCCTTGCTTGTTCCTCCTACTGGATTTATACCTTGGTTCTCAACAAACTGAGGGAAATACTTATCTACTTCGCTGCATCACCCTCTCCTCTTCAAGGGAAAACCAACGCAAGCTCAAGAGGTAGCAAGAAGGATTTACGGCGCCGTTGCTGGGGAGGATACATAGCAATATCAAGCCTACCAAGTACCCATCACAAACACATCTCTTGCATTTACATTATTTGCCTCTCGTTTTCCTCTCCCCAACTTCACCAATTTGCCATTTTACTCGCCTATTTCTTGCTGGATCTCTTTTTGTCTACTTGTGTTACCATGTGCCTTCTATTTACTTGCATCTTTGCCTACTGAAAATCTATTGATATGGATCCTCATCCACTTGCTAATCTTTTCAAGAGATCCAATTGTCTTGAACCGATTCCTAGTGAGTTGAGTGTTCTTGAGTATCTCCATGTAGTTTTGCTTGTGATTTGTGAATCTGAAAACTGTGATGAAGTGATTCACAATGTTTCCTTGAATGAAAAGCCTATTTACCTTGCATAGGAAGTGGGTTATACTTAAATATGCTTGCCATGTGATTCATGATGCTCTATTTATGTTTCAGCTCTTTACCTTTATGCGAGCATCATTGAAATCGTTATGCCTAGCTAGCGGCGTTAAACAATAGTGCTTGTTGGGAGGCAACCCAATTTTATTTTTATGCTTATGTTTTTGAGTGCTGCAATAGTCAATTGTGTTCTCTTGTTTTAATTAGTGTTTTCCTAGAGCATCCAATAGTCAATTGTGGATCGCTGGGTTTCCAAGTTTGTGAGGGTTTGGAAGTCTTCCCTCAAGATTAGCACGAGTGTTGGGCGAGGACTGTGTGTCCTTAGCTCAAGGAGAATACAGTCGGGATTGTGTGTCCTTTGGTTTCAAAACCAAGCCACTCCAAACCAGACTTACAACTCTCACAGCAGTTGGAACTAGGTCATCAACAACCATCTTCATCAAGCTACTCGTTCTATTTTTTTCAACTCTCTCATTTCCTCAATTATATGTTGAAGACTCTCATATGTATTCTTTGAAGAATTTGTCTGGAGGCTTTCTCTGCAAATCCTCAACCTCAAATCCCTCACCTGAGTTAATCTTCACCTACTTCTCCTGTACTTGTGACATGTGCAAACTGAATCTCTGAAATCACGTTGAGTACTTTGCTGTAGACATTTTTGCACATCTAATCTTGTACTATTTCTGCTACACTGAGTTCATGACTGAGGACTTTCCTCACTAGGAATTTACTCAGTGATGAAATTGTAAAAAATTGCCTATTCACCCGCCCCCTTTAGTCGATATAACGCACTTTCGATTGGTTTCAGAGCAAGGTACTCCCTTGTACTGTGTGATTTTGGTTTAACCACCTGGAGTTTTAGTTATGTCGACCGCAGGTACGATCAGGTTACTGCAGGATGTCCTACCTTCGGAGGAAAGGACTTCCCCTATTGGAACACCAAGATGCAAATGCATCTTCAAGCAATTGACAACGATCTCTAGTATATTGTGGAAAATGGTATTCCCTCCATCACTGCTACTAGCTCTGCCACCAATGTGAAGAAGTTCAAGCAACTTGACTTGCAAGCAAAGAATATCATCCATGGCCACCTCAGCAAAGGTCAGTATGGCAGAGTTAGTGCTTTGCGAACAACAAAGCTTATTTGGGATGGGCTGTCCGAAGTCAATGAGGGAGTCTCAACACAGCATGACTCTCGTGTCGATGTTCTTCGCAATCTCTTCAATCGATTCAAGAGGATTGACAATGAAAGCTGCCAAGATACCTTTGATCTCCTCACTGACATCTCACATGAACTGCAAGCACTGGGAGCTAGATACATCAGTGACCATCAAGTTGTGAAGAAACTGTTGCGATATCTTGAGCCATCATTCGACACACTAGTTCCGACGATACAAGAACGAAGAGACTACAAGATGCTTGATCCTGCTGATATACTTGAGAGACTCAATACTCATGAATTCCAACAAGAAGAAAAGAGAGATCTATATGGACCAAGCTACTCAAGACCTCGTGCGCTGATATCTATATTGTATATTGAAGACTCTCATTTGTACTGTTTGAAGAATTTATCTGAAGACTTTCTCTGAATTTCCTCAACCTCAAAATCTTCACCTGAGTTAATCTTCACCTGCTTATCCTATAGCTGTGACCTTTGCAAACCGAATCTCTGAAATCACGTTGAGTACTTTGATGTAGACGTTTTTGCACATCTGATCTTGTACTATTTCCGTTGCACTGAGTTCATCACTGAGGACTTTCCTCACTAGGAATTTCCTCAGTGATGAAATTGTAAAAATCGCCTGTTCACCCCCCTCTAGGTTATATAACGCACTTTCACCTCCCCACAAGTGGAGAGGGGAAACAAATTCCTGCCAAGGTTTGACCTGAGAAAGCTTTCGGGGGCTCTGATGCTCCAGTGTCTTCGGTGCCACCCCCAGCGCCGCCCGCAGCAGAGCAGGCGATGACTGGGTGGCTAGCCATGATGGAGTACGCCTTGACCGGCTATTCTATTGCCTAAGAACATCGCACCGTTATGGGTGCGGTCTTAAAGAGTATTCAGTCGGTTAACAGTGGACTCAATGAAGCCTTCAATGCCTTGCTGGCAGGTTTTAAGGAAAGTTTTGTAATGTTTGAAATTTTATTTACAAGATTATATGTGCCTTTCTGGGTATAATAGCCCTCGAGCCAAGGGTAAGTTTGACAAGCTTATCAGTGGCTCGGAAGATTAGTCCCGAGATTTTCCAATTATACGGTGTTTTGAAGTAATTCCGACCAAATGTCTTGTATGCCGATAACTCGTAGTCGTTGAAATTCATACTTCTGTCGTGCAGGCTTCATACTCCACTGCTAATGCCAACGTGCTGGAGATAGCCGAGTTGAACGAGAAATTGAAGGTTTCCAATGAGGAGCTCAGTCGACTTTATGTTTGGCTTGATGAAAAGCAAGGTAAGTTGCAGGTAGTGCTGTAAAAAGTGTTACTGCTTTTTAACATAGAAGACATGTCCTGATTCTTAATATCTTACCCCGTTATGTCGATTTGGTGAGCAGCGCAAGATGAAGTGTTCGAAAAACTCAAGGCCGAACTAGTGCAGGCCAAGAAGAAGGTCAATGCTCACAAAGTGGCGGCCAAAAGAGTAGCTGCCGAACTGAACTCCCTCAAGGTTGACATTAGCAAGCATGATGCCAGGGTGGTAGAGGTCCAACAAGAGCTACAAGAAGCCAATTGCGAGGATTTGGAGAAAAAAAATCTCGGGATCAGATGACCGAGCTCTCCAAGCTGTTCGTCGAGCACAAATCAGAGCGAGTGGAACGGAGGTTCTTTGAAGAAGAGGTGCGCCGGGCCAAGTAGATGGCAAATGGTAAGTCATACTTATTGCAATGTGCCTTTGGTGGAAACAGGTATGTGTTTCTTACACGGATGTGGCGTTCCTGAGGCACCTTCATGGACCTCCTGAGGAGTGTCGTGGAAGCAACGAGGCACTACTCGGCCGATGATGGGGATGTTCAGCGGAGGCTTTTCTGGGCTCAGTTTCAGACTCCCAAGCACAACCCCAGTCTGAGTTATCAAATGAAATAGCTCACGGAGCTGCATAGGATGGCGGAGCCGGCCATGAAGGATCTCTGTATCCAGTTATGGCCTATCGAGCCTTTGCCGAGCAGCTACTTCGGCTTAGTGCATAATTTGGTTGATGTTATGCCCTAGATTGAGGTCCTAGAGCGTTCCGTCTGCATAGAAGGAGCTCGGATTTCCTTTGCAAAGACTCTGGTGCATTATCCAGGGATGAAGCCCCTAATGATGGCCACCGCACCTCCACCAGCCGGGAAGGGGCAAACACGCCGCGAGCTGTATTTTCCCTCCGCGATGGAGGGTTCTCGGGTTATAGAAGCCCAATGCTTGACAGATGTACTCTTTAAGTAATTGTACTATCATGTACCTCCGAACAATGTATATTTATAATGTTTAGTCTTTGTGTTTGTGTATGATTTTGACTCCTATCGTCTGGCTGTTTTAATCTAAAAGTTACTAGTCGTCGGCTTCAGCCCCCAGGTAGAGACTACTCGGGGTGTTTCACCGTCTGTACTATTACCCTTAGCCGATGAGTCGGGGCCCTAAGGTGGTAGTGTGCAACGGAAACGAGGCAATTATACATGCGGCTTTATATCTTTCACTTAGCCTTAGGAGTTTAAATTTGGGGGCTGATCGGAAGCCCCCATGTTTTTGGTGGTAGCCGGGTAATTCGAATTTTGAAATAGCTACCATAGGGTCCACAAAGGCGTAAACCCTCCGTGTAACATGGAATAGACTCCAACGGCTGGTGTTTTTAAGCTTGGGTTGGAGACCAGTTCTCGCTTATTATGACTGTCAGTTTTCGGCTTTCTTCACTAAGGTATTCCTACACAGACTAGCTGACAATACAATCATAGTGGTTCTCCCTTTACGCCTTAGCCAAACTAGCAGAATGTAAGGAGGTAAGCACAACAGCAGGAAACCCAACTGTAGACCCAAGACATAATTCGAAACCGATGCATATAACACAAAACCCGAGAGACCGGACACTTAAGAAGTAGTGACGGCATAGTAATTGGGGTGGTGTTACCATCCAAGCCCCCGGTCTATAATCGATAACACTTTAGCATGTGTAAAAAGTAATTTTGATCTGTCAGCGCTGATAAGTATGAAATATGTGTGTACAAAAGTACTTGGAATAATATGTGCGATGAATTTTTATAACTCGTGGCACCAAGGCAGATGCTACAGGTAATTATCGATACAAGTTTTCAAAGCAACCTTTCCTGGCGACGTTTGATGGGTGACTTCACATCCGCCCTAATTTTGTATGTAATATCTATTACCCTTGCTATGGGTGCAGGTACAATCCTTTATAGGAAGTTGTTGTCAGCAATCGGTTGTTGAGTAGAGGGTCTTGAGAATTTGCTGGTGAAACGGAGGATCTTGACGCTTGGGGTTCTGCATGATACCCCGTTTTTTGTGTGGAGATGTGTTTTGGACCATGGCTTGGTTGAACTGATCAATAATCCCTGGAGGGTGGCTCCCACGACTACCAATGGTATTTTAAGGGTGAAATTGTTTGTGCGAGGGACATACCTTGAAGGTGTTTCCGCAATGCCGTGGGAGGCGTATGATACATCCCAAACGTATCTATAATTTATGTTTGTTCCATGATCTTTTGGGTGACATTGTTATATGATTTGCTACACTTTTATATCATTTTACACATATTTGTACTAACCTACTAACTCAGTGCACCCAGTGCCAGTTTTTGTCTGCTGATGTCTATTTTGCAAGGGATTTTACCCAATTTTCCGAAGCCCGAAAACTTCCAGAAAAAATATATAAAAAATCAGCGTAACGAAAGCTTCTAGATCACCGAAGATGGGCCAGAGAGGGGCCAGGGGCCGTCCAGGCGACCCCCTGGTGCAGCCTACCCCCTGGCCACGCGAGGCGGCCGCCTAGGTGGGCCCCACCTCCTCCAGTGCCCTCCTTCAGCCTATATTTAGTCCTCCAAGAGGAAACCCTTCCACAACTTCCAGAATCACGAATTTTTCCATCGTTCTGCTGCCGTAGTGCTTCCGAGATCGGGGGCGTCAGGAGACCTCTTCCCGACACCCTGCCGGAGGGAGGATTGACCTCCGAGAGCTTCTCCACCACCATGGAAGCTTCCCGGACCTGTCGTGCACTACTATGAAAAACCTTATAGGCAGGACCTCAGTAGTACCGCTGGAAAATAAAAAACGCTGCTGCTAATTAGCAGCAGCGCGTCTCCAGCTAACTACTACTACTAACACCTTAGCAGTAGCGCTTATTTGTAAAAACCCGCTACTACTATGTGGGACTAGACTATGCCACCGACGGTAGCTGTAGTAGCAGCGTTGCCCAAAATCCAGCGCTACTACTAAGTGTTTAGCGGTAGCGCTTGGTTTTGCAGCACCGCTGCTGCTAGTTGTCCGCACTTAGCAGTAGCGCTCTCTCTGATGCAGCACTACTACTGATAAAATAGCAGCATCATGCACTCATATCCAGCACTACTGCTAGTTGCGGCTGCCACCTTTTTACCCCCCCCCCTCCCCTCCCCCTCCTCTCCCCCACTTTCACCTCTCTCCCCCTCCTCTCCCCTCTCCACACTCTCCACACCATTGTTGCTCTTCTTCTCTCTTCCTCCTACCTCTCTTCTATCCTCATTTATATCCTCCTCCACCATAACTCTACTTCATAAATGACTTCTCTCACATCTCCTCCCCACCATAACTCCCTCTCCATTATATTAATTCCCCCCATCCACCATAACTCCCTCTCCATTAGTTAGTTAGCTAGATTCACCTCTCCTCCCCAACAACTAGATCATGCTAGCTATTTAGCCATCCATGCGTCTTTCGATCGGTCTCTCTCATCATCTCACTCGATCGGTCTCTCTCGGGAGATATATATAGGTGAGTAAAAAAGTTGTTCACTTAAAGAATGGGAATATGTGTGTGAATGAGAATATGTGTGTTTGGGATATATATATATATATATATTTATTTATTTATTTATTTATATATATATATATATATATATATATATATGGAGAGATTTGTGCGAGTGTGACATGCCATTCGATCGAGTTGCTTATGTTTTGCCGAAATGTCGATTTATTTCCGTTTCGGTGAATTTCGAGCAAACTCAATATGTCCTATTTTTAGGCAAGGTCATGCAAAAAATTTATATGACTTTGAAACATGCATGCATTATTTATTTTATAACCCTTTTTCTTGTTATACCGTGTAGTCGTTCATGAAGGTTAGTGGATGGAAGGTGGAGCGGTACATGCAATCCGCGGTGATGGACTTGCATGCGAATAACCGGACTAGGATTAGATGTCCGTGTGCAAGATGCAAGGAAGGAGTCCTTTTTGACCCTTTTGATCGTGGCACTTTGAAGGCGCACCTGCTGATGAATGGTTTCATGGATGGCTATACTCGGTGGATAAGTGAAGAAGATGATGATGATGATGAGGACGTCCAAATGGCAGGGAATAACGACATGGGGCTAGACGAAGAGATGACCGATCGACACAAAGACGATGGTGCCGGACATGACGGCGGCAAGAAGATTCCGGACACGGCGAAGAAGAGTCTGGACATGGCGGAGAAGAGGCGGTGGTCATGCCGCAGTCTTTGATGCTACTAAGTGCAGTCGTGCAAGACCCTCATGTTCAAGACCTCCTTCGCAAGAGTATGACTACCGACAGGAGGCCAAACTGGCTCAACTTCAAGTGGACTCGAGGACTCCATTTTATGACGGTTGCGATCCAGAGGTGACCCGCTTGAGTTTCACGCTCGAACTTCTAAAGACGAAGGACAAAAACAAATGGACAGACAAAAGCCTCGATGAGCATTTGAAGAATCTACATAATAAAGTTCTTCCCGCACGGAACCTGTGTCCTAGTAGTGTCGAGGAGGCCAAGAAAATCGTTTGCCCTTTTGATTTGCCGCACATTAGGTACCACGCATGCATCAACGATTGCATCATATATCGGGGGTAGCATGCGGAAAAAACCAACTGTCCAGTGTGTAATGCGTCTCGATACAAGAAGGCAGGAAAGAAAGCTCCTCAGATTGTTGTATGGTACTTTCCGATCACTCCCCGTCTGCAGCGGTATTTTGTAGATCGTAAGGAAGCAAAGCTCATGCACTGGCACGCAAAGAGGAAGAAGCCCGACGATGGAGATGATCTGAGTCTAAGACACCTCGTAGATGGTAGCTAGTGGAGAGCATTCAACATTGTACACGGATTTGCTAAAGAAGATCCAAGAAACATCATGCTTGGTGCGAGTACCGATGGCATGAATCCGTTTGGAAACCAGAACACCAACCACATACATGGCCTGTGTTTGTATGAATGTACAACCTCCCCCCATGGAAGTGCATGAAGACAAAGTACATACACACGTGCATGCTGATTCAAGGGCCAAAAAAACCGAGAAATGGTAGTAACATGTATATGGGCCTTCTGCAAGAGGAGCTAGACACATTATGGAAATCACGGGCATGGACATGGGATGCCAGCAAAGGAGAGTATTTCCATATGAGAGTCGCGCTGATGATGATGGAGCACGACTATCTTGGTTACAGGTACACCTCAGGCCAGGTGTGCCATGGATACTGCGGATGCACGAGGTGCATGGATGATACAACGTCTCAGCAGCCTATGTCAACCTGAGATGGATGGTCTGGGAAAATCGTGTACATGGGGCATTGTAGATGGCTCGAGAAGGATGACCCGTGGAGAAAGCGTGGAGATCTATTCAATGGGTTGGCTGAGCTTCGAGGACCTCCACGTAAGAAGAGCGGCTCCGAAATCTACTAGTTGTTCAGAAACTGGGAACAATGCCCCGCGTCGGGAAAGATCAAAAAGGCGCCAGAGCCGCTGATGAAGGTATGGAAAACGAGGTCTGTTTTCTTGGACTTCTAGTAGTGGCCCAATCACAACATGCCTCATTGCCTTGATGAAATGCATATCACGAAGAATGTCCTCGAAAGCTTGCTTGGCACACTGATGAACATGCCGGAGAAGACCAAGGATGGGCCGAAGTCAAGGAAAGACTTGGAAGATTTGAAGATTAGGAAAGACATCCACCGTAAAAAGTTGATGGAGGAGACGGAGACCGTGACAGGGGAGGGGGAAAGGGGCAGAAAACTCAAGAAGAAGGAGGAGAATTATTGCCCCCCTTCCTGCTTCACCTTAAGTCCGAAGGAGATCGATCAATTCATCAAGTTCCTTATGGGAATCAAAGTCAGTTCCGGTTACTGTGGGAAGATAAGCAGATTTCTAGACCCCAAGAAGAAAAGGTTTAGCGGGATGAAGTCCCATGACTGTCACGTGATGATGACGCAGATGCTCCCGATTGCCATTAGAGGGATAATGGACAAGCACGTCCCTGACACGCTAAAAGTGCATGCTATGCCCCTAATCGACTTTTGGTGTTAATGACAACACATACATAGGAAACTAATCCGATTTGTTGAATGTATCTCAGGATGGCAAGTACTTTAGTAGATTGAGAATTATGTGCCAAAGGTGGTCTGAGAAGATCGGGATTTATATATGTCAAGAAGGCTCGGGATTGAGAAATGATGATGTAGACTATCCTTTTGAGTTTACTATTCTTGAGTATAGGGATCCCGCACTATTAAGAGGGGATCACAGGTTTTGCAATAAACTTGCTCATACCACATCTTCACTATTCTGCTCAATACCACATATTCTCTACTCTGCTCCTATCTCAAAACAGGTCTATTGCCTCGGATTTCCGGCTCCCTCCGGACGTTAGAGGGTCGGACGACCGACAGGCTCCGGAAATCCGGAGCTCTGCACCAGAAGAAATTGAGCCCTATAACTCGGATTTCCGGCTCCCTCCGGACATCCGAGGGCCGGTCGACCGACCAGCTTCGGAAATCCGGAGCCCTGGACCAGAAGAACGTGAGCCCTATAACTCGAATTTCTGGCTCCCTCCGGACGTCCGAGGGCCGGACGTCCGTCCCCTTTCGGAAATCCGGAACCTTGCACCAGAAGAAGTTGAGTCGAATAACTCGGACTTCCGGCCTTCTCCGGACGTCCGGTCCCTGTTCAACTCACAGTGTTTCTAGAGATATCTACAGCTCTCAGACGACCGACCCATGTCGGACGTTCGACCCCTTGCGGACGCCCGGACTTCCGTAAACTGCCGGACGTCCGAGCCCTGTGTGACTTAAAGTTTTCCCAACGGCTGTTTTACACTCCCCACTATATGTACCCCCTCCCACTTCGTGAGAGGGTGACCAACACAGCTAGAACACATCCAAGAACACCTTTCTTCTCACTTACTCTTGTCTACACCAAATCTTAGATCCCAAGAGCATTTGTGAGTCCCTTTGAGTGTTGTTCCAATCAAAAAATAGATCGTCTCCTTCTCCTCCTTCCCACCAAAGTGATTTGTGATTTGAGCAAGTTTTGAGCAATCCCCGTGATCTTGTTACTCTTGGAGGTTGGAGACTCCTATGCGGTAGGAGTCTTCGGAGAGGAATCAAACCATTGTGATTTCCCCCGGAAAGTTTGTGAAGGTTTGGAAGCCACCTCAAGGCTTACCACTAGTGGTTGAGAAATGCGTTTGTGGAGTTATCTCAAAGGGAGAATAGGGTGAGCCTTCGTGGCGTTGGTGTGCCTTCGTGGTAGCATCCTCCCCTCTAACGGTGACGTAGCTTCCCTCCAAGGAAGTGAACATCGGGATACATCCTTGTCTCTCTTGGAGTTTCGGTTATTCCTAACCCTAACTCTCTACTTGTGTTAATCCTTATTACGTACTTGTATTTGATTATTGTTTACCGCTTGCCTTACTTCACTCTAAATAGCTTACTCCTTGTCGTAGCAATTATTAGGCCTACACTCATATTCTGCACTTTTGCCTAAAATTGCTAAGTAATTATTAAAATTTGGAATTGTACCTATTCACCCCCCCTCTAGGTCCATCTCGATCCTTTTCAATTGGTATCAGAGCCTCGTGCTCTATTCTTGTGGCTTAACCGCCCTAGAGCGAGATGGACGGGATTTCAACTATGGTAGCTCGAGTGAAGAGGGACGGGACTTCCATGGAAGTCTAGTCTTTCACCTCTGAGGACCTGGAACGGGCCCTTGCCAGGCAAAAAGAGGAGCATGATGCTTCTCTTGAGGCCTTGGTCCAAATAAGACTGGCATCATTAACCACGGGGACAGCCACGTCCCCGAGGGCCTCAGGGTCACATGTGCACGGTTCTTCATTTGGCCAACAACCTCCAAAAAGGAACCAAACCAGTGTTCCATGGCTTTATGCTAGATCTCAAATTGAGAAACCTAAGTACAATCCTGGAGGAAAACCTCCCTTGCTTGATGACAATTCCAATTTTTCTTTGTGGAGAGTTGGTACGCAGGATCATCTTAGGTACGTCAATGATGAGATGTTGGACATCCTCGAGCATGGGTACAATCCTGTAGATCCAAGGTGCCTCACTCCCAGAGAAACTTATGACAAGCATCTCAATGACACTGCGATCATGTGCATAAGAAAAGGAATGAATGACAAGCAACGGAGACAGCATTATAAGGACCAAGACCGGAACCTCCACTCTTCAGCTTGCTCAATATTAAATTGCCAAGGGGCAATTACAGAATTTCTGTATGGAAAAGGGTGAATCTCACAAGAAACTGCTAGAACGGCTCATGACTCTCGCCGCAGACATTGAGTCATGGGACTGTGACAAGACGCAAGATGGTTTCAATCTGACCAAGAGATTTCTCGTGGACAAGTTACTTCATGCTCTTGCTCCGTATCACCATCAAATGGTATCGGACATGAGGCAGCACCATGGGTTCAAAGAAATGACTACAGATGACATCATATCCACTTTCCAATTATTTGAAGAGTCAAAGGCAAATGCAACAAAGCACCTTGCCATGCATGGCACTTCAACATCAAACATCAATCTTGCTCTGAAAGCCAAGCATGAATATGACGAAGAAGAAAGTGAAGAAGAAGAGGGTGATGATGACTGAAAAGATGGTGATGATGTTGACTCTGATGAAAGCCCATCTTATGAGGACATTGCTCTCTTTGTAAAGAAGTTCAGTGCAGGAAAATTCAACGGAAGATTCCCAAAGAAGAAGGTAAGGAAATGCTACAACTGTGAGGAAACCAACCACTTCTCCAATGACTGCCCTTATGAGAAGAGAGAAGACAAACCAAGGTTTCCAAAGACCTTTGTAAAGAAGAAGTTGCCAAACCCTATGAACTCCAAGCTCAAGAGGACAGATGGAAGAGCAATGGTTTCACAAGAAGAATCAGATCCAGAAGACGTTGGTGGGGTTGCCGGAGTAGCTCAGGATACACAAAACACCTTGAGGCTAGTCAACAAAAGTGGTGATGTTGTTCACTACAACTATATGAAAGACTACAAGGGAAACGCTCACAAGTGCTTGATGGCAAAGACTTCCATGGGAGATAAGGAAGACCAAAGCTCCCATGATAAGGTTAAGGTAACTCCACGGTTAAACTCTTTCAGTCTAGCTTCCACCCCATCTGATGAGTATATTGATGTGGAAGATCACTATTAGGATAATGACTTATATCATCCCATGTTTGCTAAAATAAACAAATTTATGTGCTCTCTTAAAGGAAAGAAGCTCACTATGTTTCGTATACTTATGGAAATGGTGAGTAAGCACACCAATACCATCAAGGAACTCGAAACCCTCGTCACTGAGGAGAAGGAAAGAAATGAAATCCTTGAGCAGAAAGTCCTGTATGAGGAAGCACAAAATGATGCATTATGCTCAAAAGTAGGTGAAAACCTTGATAAACATGCTAATGATCTTGCCTCCTTGAAAAAGGCTGAATCCGTGTGCAAATAGTTACTGAATGATAAAAACCGACTAGTGAACTCTCATGCTTCCCTTTCTAAGGATTGTGAGCGTCTATCCTTGTCTCTCAAAGACAAGGAAGAGAAACTCACTGTTCTTACAAAGAGCTTTGAGGCACTCAAGGTTACTTATCTTGACACTTTAGCTAAGGCTTACTCCTCACCTATTATTAATGTCGATACCTGCACTACAAACTCTAGTAGTGAACTGACATCTATCCTTGAGGAAAACTGTTCGCTAAAGGCACAGCTAGACAGAGGTCTCATGACATGTGCACAAGGACAAAAGACTCTTAATGAGATCTTAAGTCGACAAAATGGAGGCCTTGCCAAGGAAGGGCTTGGGTTCAACCCAAGCACCGCCAAGAAAAGTGCATCTCCTCTCAAGTGTACCACTCCGCTTAAAGAAATATTTGTACGAGAGGGACACAAGGAGAAAGGTAAGGTTGTGAGTGGGTCCGCCACTAGGGGTTCGCCTACTCACAACAAGACAACTGAATTCATGCCTCCATCCTATGTACTACACAAATCAAAGGAAGGAGAGGTTTATGCTAAATTCGTTGGTACCCGTAATGCATTCCGATTTTATGCTATTTGGGTCCCTAAGACTCTTGTAACTAATGTGAAAGGCCCCATGATGAAATGGGTACCTCAAACCAAGTCTTAATTCGTTACAGGTTGTTTTCTCCGGAGGAGCCAAATGGGTGATCGACAGTGGATGCACCAATCTTATGACCGGAGATAGTAACTTGCTCTATGACTTCATGCAAGCCATTCGACCATACATGAGCATTGTATTTGGTGGAGGGTCGAAAGGGCAGGTAATTGGGTTGGGCAAGGTGGCAATCACTAATGACATGTCTATTGCAAATGTCATGCTTGTCCAATCTCTTCAATATCATTTACTTTTAGTTCGCCAATTGGCTTCCGTTGGTTATGACACATTATTCGGACTAAAGGATGTGAATGTTTTTAAGAGAGACACTCTCGAAGTGGCCTTTGTTGGAGAGTTGGATGGCAACCTTTACACGGTTGATTTCTCGAAAGAGAGCACCTTCCATACAACTTGTCTAGTGTCCAAGACCGACATGGGATGGTTGTGGCATCGCCGGCTCGCCCATGTCGGCATGAGAAATCTTCAAAATCTCTTAAACGGCAATCACATCCTTGGACTAACAAATGTATCTTTTAAGAAAGATCGTGCGTGCAGTGCATGCATAGCTGGGAAACAACATCAATCAAAACATCCACCCAAGAACATTGTATCCACTTCGAGGCCGTTAGAGCTCCTTCATGTGGATCTGTTTGGGCCTCCTTCATGGGCAAGTCTTGGAGGGAAAAAGTATGGCCTAGTCATTGTTTATGATTACTCAAGATATACATGGGTGTTCTTTCTCAAGTCCAAGGACGACACGAAGATCACCTTCATTGATTTTGCCAAACAAGCCCAGCGGAAGTTTGACAAGGACATCAAGGCAATAAGAAGTGATAATGGATCTGAGTTCAAGAACTACACCCTAGAAGAATTTCTTAGTGATGAGGGAATTGAACATCAGTACTCCGCACCTTACACCCCTCAGCAAAATGGTGTGGCATAGAGGAAGAACCGGACACTTGTGGAAATGGCAAGGTCCATGTTAGACGAATACAAGTCACCACATAGTTTTTGGGCTGAGGCCGTCAACAGAGCATGTCATGCATCAAACCGGCTCTTCCTTCGATCAATATTGGAGAAGACTCCATATGAGCTCCTAACTGGGAACAATCCCAATGTTAAGTACTTTCGTGTGTTTGGATGCAAGTGTTTCATCCTCAACAAACGGGAAGGGTTAGGAAAATTTCAATCCAAAACAACTGAAGGGATTTTTGTTGGCTATGGATCAAACTCTCATGCCTACAGAGTCTACAACAAATCCACTAGATGTGTTATAGAAACCTGTGACGTGACGTTTGATGAATTTAACCGCTCCCATGGGGAGCAAGTTGATCTAAATGACGCAGGTGAAGAAGACTCCTCACAAGATATCTTAAACATGGGTGTAGGTGCACTTCTTCCCATGGAACAAAGACCCCATGATGATGATGAAGATGATGAGAGTATTTCTCATCCTCAAGACAGTTCACTACGCGTACCTCCACAAGATATTAGCACACATATCATGCCAGTTGTTGAGGATCAAGTGGGAGAACATGTCTCTCACTCTGATCACACTCAAGAACAAGTTGATCTTCAAGAGCTAGACCAAAGTATGGGTATGTTTGATGATGAACCTCAACAGGTGCAATGTAAGAGGAATATCTTCCTCCGCACATAAATGATCCATATGTTGAGGACGTTGATGATGGAAACGAAGTCAAACCTCGTGAAACCCTGACCTCCATCATGCCACGTGTGGCCGGTCGTGTTGATATTGATCAAATTCTCACCGGCGTGTCGGATGGTAGAGTGACTCAGAAACAATTAACAAACTTTTGTGCTCACTTTTCGTTTGTCTCTAGTACCGTGCCACACAGGGTTCAGGATGCATTGTGTGACAATGACTGGCTTCTTGCTATGCAAGAGGAGTTAAACAGTTTTACACGCAACGAAGTATGGTCATTGGTAGAACGACCAACTATGGAACATAATGTCATTGGAACTAAATGGATTTTCAAGAACAAGGAAGATGAGAATGGGATTGTCCTACGCAACAAGGCAAGGTTAGTAGCACAGGGGTAATCCCAAGTTGAAGGTTTGGACTTTGGTGAAACTTTCGCCCCTGTTGCTCGTCTTGAATCCATTCGCATTTTATTGGCCTATGTTGCTTTCAATTGTTTTACTTTGCATCAAATGGATGTGAAAAGTGCTTTTCTTAACGGTCCTCTACAAGAAGAGATATATGTATCACAACCACCTGGGTTTGTTGACCCTCACCACAAAGATCATGTATACAAACTTCACAAGGCTCTGTATGGCCTCAAACAAGCACCTCGTGCTTGGTACGATCATCTTAAGAAGTTCCTACTCGATGATGGCTTTGTGGTGGGGGTGATCGATCCCACTCTTTTTACTAAGAGGGAAAATGGTGACTTTATCTTATGCCAAATCTATGTAGATGACATCATTTTTGGTTCTCCTAACATCCATTTATGCAAGAAGTTTGCGGCCTCCATGACCAAGACCTTTGAGATGTCACTCAACACGGACCTGAAGTTCTTTCTTGGGTTTCAAATACAACAATTTCAAGAAGGGATTTTATTGTCTCAAACTAAGTACCTCAAGGACATTCTTGAAAAATTTGATATGACAAATGCTAAACCAATGAAGACACCCATGGCCACAGATGTAGTTCTGAGTGAAGACACCAACGGTATTCCTTTTGACCCATCTACTTACCGCTCCATGATTGGTTCACTACTTTATCTTTGCGCATCTAGACCGGACATCATGTTAAGTGTAGGCATATGTGCTAGATTTCAAGCTTCCCCTAGGGAAAGCCATCATACGGCGGTTAAGCATAATCTTAGATACCTTGTTCACACCCCAAAGTTAGGCTTATGGTACCCTAAGGATGCAAAGTTCGATCTTATTGGGTACTCCGATGCGGATTGGGCCGGTGACAAAGTGGGACGGAAATCCACTTTCGGTGCATGTCAGTTTCTTGGAAGCTCCTTGGTAAGTTGGTCCTCGAAAAAGCAGAACTGTGTTTCTCTCTCCACGGCCGAGGCCGAATATATTGCAACCGCAAGTTGTGCAACCCAACTGCTATGGATGAGGCAAACCCTAAAGGATTATGGTATCACGTATCGACACATTCCTCTTCTCTGTGATAATGAAAGTGCCATAAAGATCTCCGAGAACCCCATTGATCACCCTCGCACAAAACATATTGATATTAGGTATCATTTCTTGAGAGACCATGTGCAAAAGGGTGACATTGATATTACCCATGTGGGTACCGACATGCAGCTCACCGACATTTTCACCAAGCCACTTAGCGTAGCTAGGTTCTGTCAACTTAGGCGTGAACTTGGTATCTTGGAGCTTGATAACATAACTTGAAACCTTGCACACATACACACACTCACATTATGTTTGTCTCTTGATGTGGGC
Organism: Hordeum vulgare subsp. vulgare; assembly: GCF_904849725.1. NCBI lineage: Eukaryota > Viridiplantae > Streptophyta > Magnoliopsida > Poales > Poaceae > Hordeum > Hordeum vulgare. The sequence goes on along the minus strand of NC_058519.1, from coordinate 259,726,780 downwards.
ATGCATTTAGGGGGAGTGGGTCATAATTTTGTGTTTTGAGCTTACAAAGTATGCATAAATCCACTTCTGTCCACAAGTAGTATATGTAATGCTTGTAGGCAACTATGTTCGTGCTCTTTGTGAGAAACCATGAAAAATCATCATCTCATCATCAAAAATTCCAGAATCAGCCTCTGCCTCCTCCTCTCTCTTGGTCGTCCGACGCGTCTCGGACTTCCGGCGGCTTACCTCATTCCGGACGTCCGACGAGTGTCGGTCGTCCGACGGCACAATCCTCTCCGAACGTCCGACGCCTGTCGGACGTCCGACACATCGGGGCCTATAAATAAATGGGTGCGGGGCTGGGCTTTGCCCTAGCCCTCACGCGCCCCCTTTTCCCCCTGCAGTCGTCGCCGCTAGCTCCAGTAGCACTCGCCTATGCCGCCACTCCCGAGATCTGCCTGATCTCCTCCGCAGATCCTTCTCTTCTTCCTCTTCTTCCTCCGCGCGATCCTTCTATAGGTATCTCCTCCGTTCCCCTCGCGCTTGGTTCCCTCTCTCCCAAGTCCACGTGTTCGTTCGTAAGGTTCGACCATGTTCATTCCTCATTTGGGGTTTCCATCCATGTAGGTTGTTGTGCACCATGCCCAAGGTTAAGCACGCCGCCCGGAAGGACGTTGTTGGCTCATCCGCTCATGCCCCTACTGACACGGGGTCAGACTCGGAAGGGCAACGTCGTCCCTCCAAACGGACTGTCCGGCGTCCTCCGTCTCCACAGCTCCCCTCGTCGTATGATGGTGATGGCTCTGACTTCGAGGATGAGCTTGCCGCCGAGGACCTTGCTGACCAGCCCGCCGATCGGAGGTCCATGCCAAAGCCCGAGACTCGCAGGGCGTCCTATATGCCACCACCTCCTCCTGCTCAGCCCGCAGGTAAAACTCGTCGCATCTCACTTGAACCCCCTGCTACCTTAGGTCGTGAAGTCACGAACTTCACCACACTTGGCAAGTCTACAGACCTCACTTTCCGCCGCGACATTGATCAATTCTCTATCGTACGTGACTCTACGGACTCACGTTTTCGCACACACGTCCAGGCGGACATTTTTACTACAGTCATAGTTCCTAAGGGTCTCTCTGTTCATCACTTCATAGATCTTCAGCATATTCGCATGCACCCGGCGAAATACCCGGGTGCCATTGAGCTTATTGAGGCATCGGGGCTTGCCGCCCCGTTTGCTTTTCATCGCGATTTTAACGCTGCTGCCATTCACCAGTTCTATGCCACATGCTTCTTTGCTCCAAACCACACTGTTAGATGGATCACCTCCGACGTTCGCTTCACAGCTTCTTATGATACATTTGTTGCCGCACTTGGTTTCCCCAACTCCGGCTTCAAAATACATAGAAATGATCCTAATCATGCACCTAAGTCCATTGAGGCGTGTGGGTATCTCCTCAAACCACTCAGTGAGCTTGATGCGGATGAACACATGAAGGATCTTAACCAGGTATCCATCTGGCGTTCACCTTAGTTTATCATCTTTCAGTGTCTTATCCGCACCATCTATCCCAAGATGGGTGATAAGGGCTCCTGCGTGGCTACTGTATTGACATCATGTCCCACTTGTACGAGCACCCCAAGAGCAAAATTAATTTGCCTCACTTTCTCTGGCATGAGATTCGGCTTGCTAGTTTTCAATACATGCGAGCTTTCCCTAATGCCCCCTTCATCCAGGCTCATATTAATCATGTTGCTGATTTCTCTGTTGCTATCACTCACACACATCGCAAGTGGGTCATTCCCGCTCACATGGCGGACAACTATGCTCCCAAGAAAACCCCATCCTCCACATCCACTCGCCGCACCGCTGCCCGGTCAGCAACCCCCTCATCTAGCTCCGCTCCTTTCGGTCGCTTTGCCAAATTCATTGGCAAGGCACATTCTGCTATGATGAAGGCCATCTCTTTCCAGTGTGGTCAACCCCATGATGTGGTTTCTCGCCTAGTCTCCTCCAAGAGTTCCCTCAAGGCTCGTCTGAGAGACTCGGGCACTCTTGATGTGAGTGATGATGAGGCCCCTCCTGCTGCTCCTCCTTCTGACTTTGGCTTCCCATCTGGTCCTGAGTGGGCTGATTTCCTTCACGAGGCATGTGGCAGTGGCTTGCCTGACGATGAGGATGATGCTCATGATGATGCTGATGAGCTCTGAGCATGCTTGATGCTTCTGGTGCCTCCCTTTTTGGTACTTGGTGCCAAAGGGGGAGTGATGTATCGTAGTTTTTAGTCTTTGGAGATTTAATGTAAAGGATAAACTCATGTATGGCTACTTATGAATGTTTTGATTGCTATGGATTGCTATGATATCATCATAGGCTATTATGTTTTGCTCCACTACTTCTATGATGATCTATTATCTTTCTATGATGATCTATTATCTTTACATGATGATCCATTATATGTTCGATACACACATTAAAAGGGAGCTCCGACATTTTATCATGCACATACTAAGGGGGAGCTCCGTACTAAATCTCTCCAAGGTTATAATGTATGTTAAATCTTATTGAGACCTATGTATATGTTGTCACCAACTACCAAAAAGGGGGAGACTGAAAGTGCATGCTATGCCCCTAATCGACTTTTGGTGTTAATGACAACACATACATAGGAAACTAATCCTATTTGTTGAGTGTATCTCAGGATGGCAAGTACTTTAGTAGATTGAGAATTATGTGCCAAAGGTGGTCTGAGAAGATCGTGATTTATATATGTCAAGAAGGCTCGGGATTGAGAAAAGATGATGTAGACCATCCTTTTGAGTTTACTATTCTTGAGTATAGGGATCCCGCACTATTAAGAGGGGATCACAGGTTTTGCGATAAACTTGCTCATACCACATCCTCACTATTCTGCTCAATACCACATATTCTCTACTCTGCTCCTATCTCAAAACAGCTGGAGTCGACCGACCAGCTTCGAAAATCCGGAGCCCTGCACCAGAACAACGTGAGCTCTATAACTCGGATTTTCGGCTCCCTCCGGACGTCCAAGGGCCGGACGTCCGTCCCCTTTCGGAAATCCGGAACCTTGCACCAGAAGAAGTTGAGTCGAATAACTCGGATTTCCGGCCTTCTCCGGACTTCCGGTCCCTGTTCAACTCACAGTGTTTCCAGAGATATCTACAGCTCTCGGACGACCGACCCTTGTCGGCCGTCCGACACCTTGCGGACGCCCGGACTTCCGTAAACTGTCGGACGTCCGAGCCCTGTGTGACTTAAAGTGTCCCCAACGGCTGTTTTACACTCCCCACTATATATACCCCCTCCCACTTCATGAGAGGGTGACCAACACAGCTAGAACACATCCAAGAACACCTTTCTTCTCACTTACTCTTGTCTACACCAAATCTTAGATCCCAAGAGCATTTGTGAGTCCCTTTGAGTGTTGTTCCAATCAAAAGATAGATCGTCTCCTTCTCCTCCTTCCCACCAAAGTGATTTGTGATTTGAGAAATCCCCGTGATCTTGTTACTCTTGGAGGTTGGAGACTCCTATGCGGTAGGAGTCTTCGGAGAGGAATCAAACCAGTGTGATTTCCCCCGGAAAGCTTGTGAAGGTTTGGAAGCCACCTCAAGGCTTACCACTAGTGGTTGAGAAACGCCTTCGTGGAGTTATCTCAAAGGGAGAATAGGGTGAGTCTTCGTGGCGTTGGTGTGCCTTCGTGGTAACATCCGCCCCTCTAACGGTGACGTAGCTTCCCTCCAAGGAAGTGAACATCGGGATACATCCTTGTCTCTCTTGGAATTTCGGTTATTCCTAACCCTAACTCTCTACTTGTGTTAATCCTTATTACGTACTTGTATTTGATTATTGTTTACCGCTTGCCTTACTTCACTCTAAATACCTTACTCCTTGTCGTAGCAATTATTAGGCCTACGCTCATATTCCGCACTTTTGCCTAAAATTGCTAAGTAATTATTAAAATTTGGAACTGTACCTATTCACCCCCCTCTAGGTCCATCTTGATCCTTTTCACATGCTTGTTGGTCTCTGCAACTTCTTCGATGTTATCTCTCGAAAGTCCATAAGTGTGAAGCAGCTCCGAAGGCTACATGAAGAGATTGATGCCATACTATGTGAGCTTGAGATGTACTTCCCGCCCGCGTTCTTTGACGTCATGGTGCATCTGTGTGTACACATCGTGGACGACATCATCGACCTCGAGCCAACATTCCTTCACATTATGATGTCGTTCGAGAGGATGAATGGGGTCATCAAAGGATTCGTTCGTAACAAGTCCCGTCCCGAAGGGAGCATCGTCCAGGGGTATCTGACGCATGAGTGTGTCCCCTTTTGCGAGAATTATATAACCGTCAGAGACCGTGTTGTTGGTTTGCCCGTCAAGAAGCACGATGGGAAGCTTGAAGGAGATGGTTACAACAACGGCCAGAGGGAATTGCACCTGGACTACTCGGAACGACGGAACGACTTTGACAGGGCTAACTTAGTAGTGCTACAACACGTAGATGTGGTAGATGATTATGTGGCATGACACAAAGAAAGCATCGCAAAGAAGTACGGTGATAAGGGGATACTCAAGACGGACAACGAAGTTACTACAGAGCACAATGCTACTTTCTTGCGTTGGTTCAAAGATCAAGTTCTTGAAAATCCCCCGAAAGAGGGCAGTTCGGACGGATTGCTCATACACGCCTTTGCACATGGTCATGCACCCAAGCTCGCGACCTATCAGTCCTACGATATCAATGGGTACACGTTCTACAAGGAGGCAAAAGACATGGACAGTGATTACCAGAACTCTGGGGTGACAATTCAATGCGTGACCGATGCCAACGGCACAACTGAAGGGGTTTACGGAAGGGTCGAAGAGATCTGGGAGCTTGACTATGTTGGAATGCACGATGCGACAATGTTCTGTGTCATATGGGCCAAGGACGTCGTAAGAGAAAACAAGTATTTCACCACCATGTCTATACCCGACGCGAAGAGCACTCCCGTGAACATTAACATCATCGACAAAAATGAGTCGTGGGTGCACGCTAAGCACGTGACACAATGCTTTTTCATAACCGACCCTGCCAATCCCAGCCGTGTTGTCGTGAGGAGATCCAAAAGGAGCATCGTCGGAATGGATGGAGTCTCTAATGAGGAACACTACGACCAATACGGCAACCCAATGAGGGAAGATGACGATGACGATGAAGCATATGTGAAATGAAGAATCAAGATCGTACTCCATAGCTCTGGAAAAGTCACAAGCAGGGGCTCAATTACTCGGCAACGAACAAGAAAAGGAAGAAGCTCAATGTGAACCATCGTTGATGCAGCAGATCAGAAACCTACATTTATATATTTGTATCTATTTTGTGTACGCACTTAAGTAACCGTTATCGGTCAAATGCATGTTCCGGTGATATTTGCGCATTGGGGGAGAGGGAGACACCGTTGTCGTCGGGATAAAAACAAATAATAAAAAGAAAGTAATAAAGAAACATAATAAAAAGAAAGTAATAAAGAAACATAATAAAAAGAAAGTAATAAAGAAACATAATAAAAAGAAAGTAATAAAGAAACATAATAAAAAGAAAGTAATAAAGAAACATAATAAAAAGAAAGTAATAAAGAAACAAAATAAAAAGAAAGTAATAAAGAAACATAATAAAAAGAAAGTAATAAAGAAACATAATAAAAAGAAAGTAACAAACAAAATAACGTTAGCGGTATCGCTTTTTTAGTTCCAACGCTACTACTATAGCCGATAGCAATAGCGCTCGTTTAGAACTAGTGCTACCGCTAAGTAGCAGTAGCGCTGGAACTAAAAAAGTGGTACAGCTAGTTTGAGCTAACCGCCGTGCGCGCTAAGTCCCCAATTCCTCCCTGTCGCCCTTGTTTCTTCCCCAATTCTTCCACCCGCCGCCCGTGTCCACCCAGCGTCGCCTTCACCCCTAGCGCTGCCCCTGACTCCTCCCGGCGCCGCCAAGCTCCTCCCCGCGCCGCCCCTGACTCCTCCCCGCGCCCATGGCCTGACTCCACCCAGTGTCGTCGTCGCCGCCCTGTGCTCTCCCATCGGCGTCGCCCCCCTCCCTATCGGCTAGGGTCGAGGTGAGGCCCCGACAGGTACCCGACCCTCCACCTTCTCTCTCTCTCTCTCTGACATTGCTCTTAGGCAGTAGCTACCTGACCCCCCAGCAAGGTGCTCTTCGGCAGCAGGTACCCGACCCCCCCCCCCCCCCCGGCAAGGTCGAAAGCTTGCTGAACTTGAAATGTTTTGCTTTGGTATGCATGCATATGGCTGATGTGTAGATAGTGTTTGAGAGAATTTTTTAACTAGTGAATTTTTTTAACTAGTGTAGATAGTGCTTGATGGAAATTTATGTTTATATTTGATGGAACTAGTGTAGATAGTGCTTGATGGAATTAGTGTAGATAGTGCTTGATGGAATTTTTTTAACTAGTGAATTTTTTTAACTAGTGTAGATAGTGCTTGATGGAACTAGTGTAGATAGTGCTTGATGGAACTAGTGTAGATAGTGCTTGATGGAACTAGTGTGAATTATTTTCTATTTATATTTGTATAATTAATCTTGTGATGGTGTCAAGAGAATTCCATTTATTATCCTCATGGTATCCGAGTGGCCTATGTTTTGGCGGAATGTTAATTAATTTCCGTTCCGGCAAATTTCAGGCGCTCCATATGTCCACTTTTTAGCAAAGGTCATGCCCAAATTTTCGGCATGACTTGTGCTAGAAACTAGGACATATGGACTACCCAGGATTTGCCAGAAGGGGAATGAATCAACATTCCGACCAAATATAGGCCCCTTTTTTCTCTTCACTATATCTTTTATTTATAGTTGTTGAATAGGAAACATGTCTATCGACGCCGAAGTCGTGGGTGGTTCTGCACGCTCCCCAGACCCCGTGGAGGCAGCAAATAACTTTTTCGAATACCTGGACGAACACCAGATGGGGTTGCATGGTGGCGGCAGTGGTCCCAACCCCAACCTCGGCGCTGACAACGGCACTAGCACCGACACCACCCCCGAGACCGGCAACGATGATGTCGTAGCTGGTAAAGCATCGAAGAAGAAGAGGACATGAAAACCAAACAAGCTTGGCATCAGACAAATTATGGTCGCAGAGATTCACCCGTTGAAGTTAGAGCCAACGGCGCCAGAGGAAGCATGCAAGTGCTAGGGAAATCAACTTGGATGCATCCTCAGGGAAACTGCCAACATCAACGACAAGAGGTTGAAGCAGATACCACATATGGAGCACATGCTCCTAAAGAAGTAGCACAATATGTTCATGTTCCCCGACGGGGATGAAAAGGAATATAAAGACCCATCGAAGGACCCCGCCATGACAAAGATAAACGAGAAGGCGATGGTGACATTCACCAACGACTTGTCCTCCTGGAAAGTTCGGGTGAAAAAAGCGGTTGCGAAGAATGAACCGTGGTCCAAGATTCATGTTGATAATCCGACAATAACGGAATAGGACTTTGCAAAATTCCTTTTGAATTGCAAAAAAGAAGAGGTCAAGGCAAAGTCAAAGAAAATGAAGGCGCTCGAGGCCAGGAACACACCTCCCCACCGCCTCGGAAGCCGTGGTTACGAGGGGAAGAGGCACATATGGCCAAGGAGGACGCCGAACATGAGAGTCTCGGGATCCCAGACCCCTTGGCAGAGTTCACCGACCCGCTGGAGCATGAGTGGATCAGGGCACGGTACAAGTTGGACAAAGTCAAAAAGATCTTTTACACGCACCCGAACACGAGGGATTTCATGAGACTTCTGGTAATTGTTATATTACAACATTATCATATTAGCTTCCAATCAATTTGACTGCAAGTTTTGTCACATTATTAAACCATCCACGTTCCTTTTTGGAAAAAAGAAGCAACAAAAGGCAGCCGAAAGCGATGAGTCATGACAGTCGTCGGCGAGGCCCAGGTGGGACACCCCATTCAACCAGGCCCTAAACATACTGAAAAAGGTCCCGGTGGACAAGCCGCCGTCCTATGGACGTGTGCACGGCATCGGAGATGGCGCCTCATGGAAGACGTGCTACCCCGAGGGGCCAGAGGATAGAAGGAAAAGACGGTTGGTCGTCACTCAGGAGAGCATTGACGAGAAGGTCGCGATTGCAGTCAATAAGACCAAAGCTGAGACCAAAGAAGAGTTGGTCGACGTAGTAAGTGGGTTGGTCACTGACGCGGTGGCCAGCTGGATTCCGGCAATTTTCAGTTGGTCAAAGAGCAATCCAAATGCACGGCCAGAGGACAAACCAATTCCCAGCTTTGGCACGAGCAACTCGGCGAACACCAAAGCACCAACACCAGCCCAAGCAACCACAAACGGTCTCGTTCCTATTCATAGCAGCCCGACCTCCGTCTGTGGCATGCTCGGCGGGACTTCCTCACTGGCTGAGCTCGACGCCCTCATGGTAATTACGCGTCATACCCTTTTCACCAGCATGTCTATAGTCTTCCGTTTCAGTTGCCTTTCAGATGTTTGATGTCGCAGACAAGTCTCCTTTGTATAGGCCGACGACACCCCGTGCACCCTACTCTACGACATCAAGAGCCAGAAGCTGGCTGTGGGAAAGGCACCCATCGTGAAGCCGAAGGACCGCATGTTCCACAACCGACAGATGCCTGATGGTGTATTCAAGGTTAACGTGGCCAGTGTCTTAGCGGTCTTCGAGGATTTGCCTCCTCCAATACCAGCCGGTGACGACGAGACCCCTACGCTTATTGGCGGATGCAAGAACTGGTTCTTGACTTGCCGGAAGTCTCTTATTCGTCTCGAGGAGCCCAGTATCACGCCAACGCCAAGTTCTCAAGAAGGTATGAACACCACCCCACCTACCAAATTACCTGCACCTGTCGTGGCGGATGAAGGTAGTGTACGACGCGAGGGAGAGCCTCCATTAGTGCCAGATCATGTCGACCCCTCTATCGAAGAAGCAAATGTTGATGATGACACGGAGGATGATGATGAGGACCCGAACCGGTATTTCAATACCGCCTATGATGGATTGATGGCTCAGGACACCGAAGACTCAGGCTATGACCGTGGAGATGATGACTTGATGCTGCCTCATTTGCCGGAGCCGGAACGTTCTAAGGCGGAATGCAAAAAGTCTCTCTTCAAGCCATCCTCGCAGGAGACACCTCCAGATGCCGCCTCTACCCAGCAACACCCTGAGGCCCGTCCACTATTTAGCCCGAGGACACTTGGGGTGGTGGTTAGGGAAGGTATGGTGGGATCACTACCGCCACCCCCCAAGAAGCAAAGGAAGAGACCGACCAAGAGACCTAAAGGCGCCATAGGTGCTTCAAGGAGCCGGCCGCCTCTGAAACCCCTCATGGTAGACAAAATACCTGTCGAAGGTAAGCCGCATGTACACATCTCTAGCGAGCCGATCCTACCTGCCAAAGTGCTAGATCGCATACTGAATATTGATCTGAAAAGACTCCTTGAAGATGTGCTGGCCAGAGAGAAAAATCTTCTCGTCTTGAAACATCCAGGATACCCGCTTTACGCAGCTCATGTGCCGGGTGGGAAGATGTATGTCGATACCTGGCCCGCGAATCAGTTGCTCCTGCGATTTGACTACATCTACAACATGTTCCACATGACCAAGCTGGATTTCCAGTTCATCCGCATGTATGCGTTGTATCTCAACTCCATCATCAATATGGAGAGCATCAAATATATCTACGTTGCGGACCCATACTATATGCACGAGGACTTCTTGGAAGTTTGCAAAGAGCACCGTGACTATGTGAGCAAGTACCTCGGCGATTTCATGATCGCTAATAAGGACAAGGAAGAGATTCTCCTGCCTTATCATCCCTCGTAAGTCATCCGCGCATATCCTTTCGTACATGTTTCATTCCTTTGCAAGCATGGAGGCTAATTTCAGGTGTACTTAATTTGCGCAGCGGGGGCGGCGTCGTCCTCATCGTTCTGTACCTGGAATACTCCCATGCTATCTACTTGGACTCGTCGAAGAACCTCAAGAAAAAGGATTACATGCACGTAAAGAGTGTTCTCGACTCTGCCCTGTGGACCTTAAGCCTGACTGGTGGATACATCAAGGTGAAAAAGACTAGGAATAAAGCACCAGCTTTTGGCCATAATAGCGACTTCTGCTGCATCCAGCAACCGAACAACAGAATGGCTGATGGATTCTACCTCATGCATCACCTGATGGAGTTCGGAAGGGATGATCAACGCCTTCGCATGTCAGCTACTACCGAAGATGCCGAGATTGTCAGCTGGGCCACAAGCATAGGAAAGACACTGGATCATCGAATCTGAGCTGAGTTTTATCACGTACAGTGTGAACTAGCCCAAGTGATCATGAAGCAAGTCCTCGAACCAACGGGGATGTTCTACAATGGGGCAATCACGCGGGTTGATGTCCGAGCACTGCTAGTCACTCAACGTCTGTACATGAACCAATTCCCGATGCTCGGGTGCATCCTCGCCGACTATGAAGATTGGGATGAGGACCTGACCGACTGATTGTCAATGACAATGTGATGTAACTTTGGCAAAACTTTGAAACTATGTGATGTAACTAAACCGTGGTCCTAAACTAGCGTAGATCATTCTAGTTAATTAGTTTGGGTATGAGTAACTTCGTCATTTATGTTTACTATTGGTTGCTTTTATTTTGCTAATCATGCCTGTTTGTTTTCTTAAGTACATTATGTTGCATATTATCATTCAAATCAACAACTCACGATGCAGGTACCTAGATCAGAGATGGCGAAGCACTACTATGTCGTGTACGTTGGGAGGGTTCCAGGAGTCTAGACCACTGGCCAGCCGCTCAGGCTCAGGTGCACAGGTACCTGGGTGCAACCCGCAGAGGGTTCGACACCAGAGCCGAAGCGGAAAGTAGTTACTTCAGGTCGACACTCCAGCATGAGCAGGGGCGAGACCGTCGGTACTACATAGTCGCGCTCTTCCCCATGTTGATCGCTCTTCTCTTGTACATCATCCTGTAGATAGAGATGATGAAACTTGTGGGTGTGCCATGACCATGCAGTTGCACTTATTCGAGACATGACATGATCGCACTTATGTATCGCTATTTTCGAGATTATGTGATGATATTTTGTGTTGAATGATGATGATGATGATGATGATGATGATTGTATGACGAGACTACTATATGTCTATGATATGTGAGAAAGGTGTATGTTAAATATGATGTGATGAAAATATTGTCTAAAATCTGTATAAATACATCAGAAATACGTAGAGGGTATAAAGCTGTGAAAGCGGCAAAATTTAGCAGTTGCGCTGCTAATTACTTACCAGTAGCGCTGCTTAGCAGCAGCACTTTATAGGGGCAAACGATACTACTATAGTTAGCAGCAGCGCTGGGCACGCAAGCGCTCCTGATAATACTACTTACAAGGAGCGCTGCCCATACCTGCGCTACTACTAGGATTTAGCTGTAGCGCGATAGCAGTAGCTCTCGACCCATCGCTACTAATACACATAATTCCAGCGCTACTGGTCGGGTTTTCCATAGTAGTGGTGGGTAGTCCTCCTTGGACCATGGGTCCATGACCAGTAGCTATGTGATGTCTTCTATCCAATACTGTGCTTCAATGGTTAGTCCTTGTGAGCTGCCCTACATGATCAAGGCATCTATGTAATTCTCTTTCTATTGCTATGCTCGGTTTGTTGGGATCTGATGGATTATGAGATTATGTTCAGATTGTTATGAGTTATATATTTGATTATCCTTTTATATTATGTTCCTTAGTGATTCATGCATGTTCTCCATTGCTATTTATTGCTTTGGCCGAGTAGTAGATTGTAACTCCAAGACGGAGCGTTATGCATGATTGTGGGTTCATGCCCCTCGATGTCTAGCTTGAGTGACAAAAACATGAGGCTAGGGGATGTGCTGATGCCACCAGGGAGAAAACAACGGTGCAATCACTACTATTTTCCCGCTTGTGTTTTGATCCTTTGCAAACTACAAGGCCGGAGAGATTGACAACCCCTATGTACTCGTTGGGAGCAAAGTTATTTGTGTGTGTGCATGTCCATGTCTTCTGCTAGCGCCAGGGTGGAAGACACCTACTTGTTTATCCTAGGAGTCCTACTAGTTCGATAAACCTTACAATCTTTGTGTGAGGGAAAACTTGCTGCTAACTACATCTTAACCTTCCACTTGGGGTAACCAACAAGGTGCGAGAAGTATATACATCATCTCGTCATTCGTGTTTCCCTATTTATTTTGAGCCGCAGACGTCTCCTACAGATCTGATTGAGCTGGGCTCGCTTTCCTTCCTTCCGCTCCTTTATTGTCAGCCTGTGGCTTGAAGTTTTGTTTTCATTTTGGCATTTAGCTGCCAATGCGGCCCTGTGCTTCTGAGTCGAGAGAGAATGTTCTATGTTGTCGTTGACTGTGATAACTCCCTTGGATCCGGACATTTTGAGCTTCTTGTAGGTGTAGTGGGGCAGAACATTGAAACATGCGAAAGCTATGCGACCGAGAAGATTGTTATATCCATTGTGAAAGGGGACGATGTCGAAGATCAAGTCCTCGCTACGGAAGTTGTCGGGCGAGCCAAACACAACCTCTAGGGTTATCGTGACCGAGGAACGGGTTTCGACGCCTGGAATCACTCCTTTAAAGGTAGTGTGACTTGGTTTGATTCGTGATGGGTCTATGCCCATCTTTTTCATCATATCTTAATAAATCAGATTAATGCTACTTCCTCCTTCCATGAGGACTCTAGCGAGGGGGAATCCATCTATGATGGGATCTAGGACCAGGGTGGCTGACCTTCCATAACGGATATTGGTCGGATGATCCCTGTGGTCGAAAGTGATCGAGTAGGCTGACCATGGATTGTATTTCCGTGCTACGGGCTCTACGACATATACCTCCTGAAGGGCCCGTTTACTCTCCTTTTTGGATATATGGGTGACATAGATCATGTTCGTGGTTTCGACCTCGGGAGGGAACTGTTTTTGGCCCCCATTGTTTGGGACATGGGGATCCTCATCGTCTTCACTTCGTAGGCCCATGTTTTGTTCATCGTTGGCGAGCTTGCTGGATTATTTGAAAAACCAACAATTGAGATTGGTGTGGGTGTCGGGTTTGTCTTGGGTGCCATGAATCTGGCATGGCCGTTCCATGATTTTATCCCATGGAGTTGGTCCATCTCTGTTCCCTTTGAAGAGATTCTTTCACTGCTAGGTTTTGCACTGCGAAATCCATCATTTACTGATGTGTCGTCGGTATCACCATTACAACAGCAACGTTTGTTCTCGTTCTTTCTTGGCTTGCCATTTCCATCCCAGACTTCAGATGTTCCATGGTTGTCTGCATTCTTGCTGCGCCGAGCTAGCCAATTATCTTTGCTCGCACAATAGTGGGTCATGAGGGAAGTAATGATGGACATTGTTCTTGGCCTGTCTTGGCCGAGCTGTCTAGCAAGCCATTCGTCCCGGATGTTGTGACGAAAAGAAACTATTGCTTCGGCATCCGGACAGTCTACGATTTGACTCTTCTAGTTGAGGAACCGGTTCCAGAATTCTTTGGCAGATTGTCCCGCCTTTTGAACCACGTTGCTTAGGTCAGATGAGTTTGGTGGCCGAACATATGTTCCATGAAAGTTAGATAGGAAAGCCTCCTCGAGGTCTTCCTAGCTTCCAATGGAGTCTTTAGGTAGGCTGTTTCGCTAGTGTCAATCCGGTCCTTTGAGTTTTCGGGGGAAATTTTTTACGACGTGGAGATCATCTCCTATGGCCATATGGATGTGGAGAAGAAAATTTTCTAATCACACAATGGGGTCGTCGCCCCGTCATATTGTTCAATGTTTACGGGTTTAAACCCTTCCAGGAACTGGTGATGCATGACCTCATGTGTGAAACATAATGGGTGAGTAGCGCATCTGATCCAGGCAATGATGTGCCAGAGATTGGCTCCAGGTTGAGCCCAGTAGGTTTCCCGCCCCGTGCTTTTGTAAGCGACGAGAGGTGGTCTGTCATCCCATCATGTGGGAGAGTACCTCCTGGATCTGTAGATGGACGTGTTGCGACCTGATCTGACATTTCATGCGTCGGGTCAGTCTCGAGGGTACATATGCTCTTTGCCTTTTCTGTGTGGAGGTTTGGGTCTATACTCGTTCTCTCCGGTCGTTCTGTCGCGCCCTCGAGGTCAGAGGTCAGACTGGTCGTAATCCTTGCATTAGGGGGGCACGTGTTCTGGGGCCTAGTCATGGAACTGTGGGAGCAGGCATCAACGTGGGTATGTTTTCTTCTCGTCCAGCCACTCCATGTTGTATCCATCTTTGGACGCTAGGATTTTGGTCCATTGGTTATTAATGGTGTCATGTTCGTCCTGGAGCTGTCGTTGCTTTTCTTTGAAGCTCTGAGCGGTGGCTATAATGCGCTGCTGGAATTTCTCCTGGCCTTCGGGATCTACGGGGATTATGAAGTCTTCGTCTTCCACGCCGTCTAGGTCATTGACGAGAGGGAGGTAATCGTCGTCGTTGTCCGAATTATTGAGGTCGTCCTGATCGGCAACGGTCGGTTCCTCTGGTTGTTGATCGGGACCTTCACGGTTGGCGTGGCCTTGTGGGGTCGTGTTTTCGCATGTGTCTTGTGCGGAGCCCCTTCCCTTATTTTCCTTGGCACGCTTACGCGGCTTTCGGGGTTTTGAGGGCTCCTCCACGGGCTTATCGCCGTTTTGTTTGGGCGTCACGTCACGTGTTGAAAGGACGTGGATGTCACCTAGAGGGGGGTGAATAGGCGCTTTAAAATAATTACGGTTTAGGCTTGAACAAATGCGGAATAAAACTAACGTTTAATTTGTCAAGCAGAAAACCTACAACAACTAGGCTCACCTATGTGCACCAACAACTTATGCTAAAAAAGATAAACAACTAAGTGATAGCAAGATATATGACAATAAACAATATGGCTATCACAAAGTAAAGTGCATAAGTAAAGGGTTCGGGTAAGAGATAACCGAGGCACGCGAAGACGATGATGTATCCCGAAGTTCACACCCTTGCGGATGCTAATCTCCGTTGGAGCGGTGTGGAGGCACAATGCTCCCCAAGATGCCACTAAGGCTGCCGTAATCTCCTCACGCTCTCACACAATGCAAGATGTCGTGATTCCACTAAGGGACCCTTGAGGGCAGTCACCGAACCCGTACAAATAGCAAACCTTGGGGGCGGTCACCGATACCCGTACAAATTGTTCGGGGCAATGTCCACAACCTAATTGGAGACCCCGATGCTTGCCCAGAGCTTTACACCACAATGATTGAGCCCCGAGACACCACCAAGCTTCTAGGAAGCCAAAGCATCCACGAAGAACAATATCTAGTGTACTAAGTACCAAAGGTAATAAGCTTCTCAAACTTCACTTCCACGTATCACCGTGGAAACTCAAACGATGCAACTAATGCAATGGCAAGGGCACACGGAGTGCCCAAGTCCTTCTCTCCCAAATCCCACCAATGCAACTAATGCTAGGGAGGAAAATGAGAGGAAGAACGAAGAAGAACATGAAGAACTCCAAGATCTAGACCCAAGGGGATCCCCTCACTTAGAGGAGAAAGTGATTGGTGGAAATGTGGGTCAAGATCTCCTCTCTCTTTTCCCTCAAAAACTAGCAAGAATTAAGGAGGGATTGAGAGTTAGCAAGCTCGAAGAAGGTCAATAATGGGGGAAGAACACGAGCTAAAGAGATAAGGTTCAATGGGGAAGAAGACCCCCTTTTATAGGTGGGTAAAAATCCAACCGTTATGCTTCACAGCCCGCACAGAGTGGTACTACCGCTCATGGGAGCGGTACTACCGCTCGGTAGGTTCACCAACCATGCAAGGATGTGAAAAACAGTTTGACGTAGCGGTACTACTACTAGGGAGCGGTAGCACAAAATTACTACCGCTCCGGGGGTGGTACTACCGCTCGCACGAGGAGCGGTACTACCAGTGGATAGTGAAACTGCTCTAACTTTGCATACTGACTCCGAATTCAACGAAACCAAGTTTGTTGGAAAGCTAACGACATGGACTAACACAATCTTTATAGAAATATCAATAATAAGCAAGTGAGAGAAGTCCCATAAGAAAACGTTGAGAACCCTTCTTCGAATAAGACCGGTAAAAACTCCCAACATAGAAAACATCATAGAAGATGCATATCGACTCCGTTTTCGATGAACTCGAGCTTGTCATGAAGATGAACATAAGCTCTAAAACTCACAAAGAGAAACAGCAAACAAGAACCAATAAGTATGATGCAATGATTCAAATGGTTTGAGCTCTCGACGAATGATACGATCAAGCTACTCACTTGAGAGCCCCCCCTTGACAGTACGATAATCTATCCTAAAACAGAAAACCTATCAAGGGCAAACCTATACCTTGCACCTCATCCTCTTGAGGTAGATGACGATGATCTTGGCTTCCTCAAGATGGACCACCTTTCTTGTTTACATTGGCTTGATGAAGACTAGTTGATTTCTCACCCATACACAGTATGGGTGAGCCGCTCTTCAGCATATGTTCACAAGTCCATTGCCACCATCCTCCACCACTTGAAGTCGTCCTCCATTGGTTGTATGAGATATTCCTCTTGACGCAAGCCCATGGAAACACACCTAACCCCACATAGAACTCTCACGAAGACCATGTGTTCGTACACAAATACATAATGGACAATGCTTACCATACCATGGGATCACTTGATCCCTCTCGATATATCTTGTACGCTTTGTGTGTTGATCATCTTGATTTACTCTTTGTCTAACGATCTTGATCAACCACGTGTCTCTATGACCATTCTTTGGATAATACCTTGAATACCACCTTGGTCATCATATAAACTCCTTGAACCCAACAGATGGACTTCAAGAAGTGCCTATGGACAAATCCTATAAATATAACTTAAGGCAACCATTAGTCCATAGGAATTGTCATCAATTACCAAAACCACATATGGAGATATATGCTCTAACATGTGTGTCACGGGGTGTGTCTACCATGTAAGCATCATAAGTAGATGTTGCGGTCCACCGCCCGGTGTTTATAGGGGTGGGGTAGCAAGCCTCATCATCCATGTCCTCGAGCTCTTTTGACGCATAGTCCAATGCATTAGTTAAATATTTGATGGTGTCTATCAAGTGGGTGGTCGGTGGGGCGTATAAGTCCTCATAACCCACCTCGGAGCCGATCTTCGAAAAGGTCAGACTTTGGGTAAATGAGATTTGAAGCGACTGGATCTGGTCGAGCATCTCGTTTAACATCGAGAGGTTGTCCGGATTAGTTCTTTTGATATTTCTCGAGTTGACCTCCGTGACTTTCGTAGGGGATGTCGGTTCGACAATGGACGTTTCCTATTATCCGGACACAATGGTCGGTTCTGGGCTCAAGGCCAACTCTCCGACGAGGAGGGGACCAAGATCGTGGCCGGACGAGGGACCCGGAGTCAAGGCTTCGAGATTTTAAATTTCATCGGCCAAGACCATGACATTGGCACGGAAAAACTTGCCTCGCGAGTTAGTGGAGAATTCGAAGTCTCCGAGCCTTATTCGCTCACCGGGAACAAAATCCCCGATCTGGCCAGGACGGGTGGTTAGGTCCGTGCGCGACATGATGCTATCGAGTGCGGGGACCTCTTCGGGGGCGAAGATGCTCCTGTCATAGATTCGATTGTTGATGATCAAGTGAGCCATCGATCCTTTCACTGATCGAACGGCGGAACTCTCAGTGAAAGCATGAGTGTCGGTGTCAAAACAAGCAGATCTCGGGTAGGGAGTCCCGAACTGTGGACCTTAGATCGATGGTTACAGGAAAGAGGGGGAGACAGTATTTACACAGGTTCGGGCCCTCTTGAGGAGGCAAAATCCGATATACTTTTTGATTATATTGATGGGAAACGATGGTTACAGAGTAGATTTACATCGAGATCAGATGAGCTAAACCCTAGATAAGATAACCTGCCTCTACGCATAAGAACCTCTAGTTTATATAGAAACCAGGGCTCCTAGGGTTACATGTTTAGCAACCTTAATCGGGGATAGACGGGCCAAACTGGTCCTCCTTACTTGGAGTGCACGCCTAGTCTTCGGAGCTTTTCATCCTGATTACGCAGTTGTCAGATAATCCGGTCTTCAATGACGTAGCCCAGATGATTGGCCCATAAGGGATAACCAGACCGCCCGAGGACCCCCTTAATCCTTAACTCACTCAATTGTGTTTGCATGATGATTGCCATGCTTATACAAGTTCTTTGGACTCATACTTTGTTGTGAATTAAAGAGCATGTTGCCCTGTGTCAAATGGGGTCATTACTTTGCAAAATAGGTTTTGCATCTTAGCTATTCTTCCTGTCACACATGCCATGTTGATGTAAATTGCTATGAATTCACCTTGTGGAATTTGGCTAAGTCTGAGAATCTGCTATTATCATCATGCCATGTTTAGAGGATGCTATCATGATTTCTATGCAGTTTTAGCTCATCCTTAGTGGGAGCGATTTGTAGTACTTGTTGCCCTCTATTATCCTATTACGTTTCAAGCCATGAAAGTTGCTGTAGAGTAGAGTTTTATTGTTGTTAACATGCCATCATGTTAAAACTACTAGCGTAAAACTGAGAATTTCACCAAGTCCTAATCTGCTATATATTTTGCCATGTTATGAGTTTGACTGCCATTGATCCATGACCATACTGTGACAACCCGAGACCAACGTTCGACAAGATTCCCCTTTATTTCCATTGTCGCCGTGTTATTTATTTAGTAGTTGCATTCTTCATCGCATCATCCGCATTGCATCGGCACTCCGTTGTTGCCATATTTCAAAACTTGCATCCGTTATTAGTTGCTGGTTCTCTCTGTTCTTGTCATTGACCGTTTTGAGCCCGACCACACACGCGCGCGCCCGCGAGATTGTTTAAATCCTTGTTTTTAAAAGTGTGTATAAAATATTCTCTGATTGGGTTGAAACTTGGCGTGCGGTCTTATTTGCATGTAGGTAGGTCGCCTGCCAATTTTCGTCGCAATCAGATTCCGTCTCATACCCAAACGATTGATCATAGTGGCACCGTCCTCGGTTATTCGTCAAACGTTTCTTGGTATTTTAAATTGCGTTGCCGCGCCGCACCATTTCCCTCTCATCCCCACCTAGCCACTCTACACAGCCCGTCTAGCCCTGCTATTCCATTCGCGTGTCCGAGACCGTCCGATTCCGATCCTACGATCGAAATCGGAGCTGATATCTGCTAACCCTAGCGCCTCTGTCTATAAATAGGCAGCTCCCCTAATCCCCCTCGTTTCCGATGCCAAAACCATAACCTAGCCGCCACCCAGCCTCCTGCCACCCGCCAGGACCGCAGCAGGACCTCCCGGGCCTAAACCTCCGCTGCTAGCCCGCACGCCCAAGCGCCTCCACCCCGAGCGCTGCTCCCGCTCGCCCATGGCCGAGTCAGCACCAGCGTCTGCAGCTCACGTCGCCTCCCCGTGCAGCCGCATCACTCGACCGCCCTGCCGCCCTTGCAACTCGCCGGAGCTCCCCCAGGCCACCTCGACCTACTCCTCTTCCTTCTTCTTCCTTCCTCTTCTTCTCCCTCACGACCTCTCTCTCCTCCGTGTTTGCAGGTCAGCGCCGGCCTGAGTCCCCGCGCCGCGTGGTGCCCTGCCGCCGGCGATCCAGCCACTGCCGGAGCCCATCCGTCGCCGGTCCCTGCTGTCGAGTCCCCCCGCACCAGCGCCACCGCACCCCGCATCCTTGATCCGATCGGATCGGGACGGGCAGGAGCGCCTGGCCGTTGACCACGCCAGACCATGCTACCTCCCCGTGGGCTGCCTCCCGTGGGCCTCCGCTCGACCCAGCACCGCGCCTGGCCCAGCCGTGCCAGGTAGCCCAGCGCCAGGAGCCTCCCCAACAGATCCGGCCAAGAGTCATGGTGAGCAGCCGCTCTTTAACCCCCGCCATGTGCACCATATAGTTATTTTGCGCTTCACAGTTTAGGCCCGTTTAGAATTTAGGTTTTTTTTACTGGGATTTAATAATTTCAGGAAATATTAGATATTAGAATGTCCGTATCTTTTTATTCTTGCGTCGGATCGCGTCAAATTATATATGTAACCTGTGTAGATTTTCACATAGAATAATATTTTATAACTTGCTAGCATGTTTGGAGTGGTTTGACCCGCCGTTTGCCTAGATGTGCATGTTGTCCTAATAGGTATTTGTTGTGTAGATATTTTTGCGTGCATCCAATTTTCTCAAATCCCATAGATAAAATTTTCACGATGTTCGTGACCCTTTGCCATGTATATTAGAGTAGTTGCTTGCATTTTGCATGTAGGACCTATCAATAGTTTGCTATGTCGTGTGTAGGACATATTCTCGCATATATGTGTGGTGCTAGTTTAATTTTCGAACCACGCATATTATATATGTTTTCAGGGTAGAAAATCCATAGAATTTAAATTTGCATTTAGTTGTGTCTTTCGAGTAAGTTAGTGTGCATGATATTTTGCCATGTTTCCCTCTTGTTTATTTTGTGGGATTTATTCCGTGCGTGATATGCATGAGTTGTGAACTAGAGATATGCCCTTCGATATGTATGCTAGCCCCTGGTATTTTTTGTTGCAGTAGAAATCCATGTTTAGGTGTTGTTTGCTTGTTGCCAACATGCTAGAAAATAGTGCTGATTTGGAGATGCTGAAATATTTCTAAGTCTGAGATCTGTAATATTTTGTTGGTCTCTTGCCATGAGTTTTACTAGTGATCTACAACTCCTTTGGGGTTGGTGCAATGTAGTTAGTTGTAGTCCTTAAGATTCTCTAGCATGCTGTAAATGTTCATGTCATTCGGTGCCCCATAGCATGTAGTTTTACTGCTTTCAATATGCCTTCAGATCGAAAACTGCACTATCAAAGTGTGATTTTCACTAAGTCTGAAACTATGTGCGAGATGCCATTTTGTGAGTTCTTTGCATAGTGATCCATGCTTCCATGCTAGTTGTATTTAGTAGGGTGTTGTTTTGCATCTTGACCACTACCGCCTCATGTCTTGTTTGAGCATTTTAGATTTATGTAGCTTGTTGTTTTGGGGTATAGAAAATGCCATGTTGTTGTTTTTGGCAGATTATGACTATTTCCTATGTAGATTGTATTTGTTGAACCGTTGCTCCGTTTTGATCATGTCCTATATGAAACTTGTTTAGAATCTTGTGTAGGTTCATATTAACTTGTTGTTTGTATGTTTTGGGATGTTTGTGTCTGTTATTCGCATACATATTGCATTCATGGCATCATATCTTACGGCGATCATATCTTTTGAACCGTAGCTCCGTTTGCAATTATCTCTATGTGTAAATTGATTGGAACGACGTGGAGAATCACGTGAACCACCTTATTTTTCTGTTTAACAAATATAATACCTTGTTAGTTCAGATCTGGTCTAGGGTCATTTCGGAGATGCTATAAGTCGTTTCCGACCTCATTTAAAATGCCTAGGTAGGTAGCTTAATTTCGCTTCATCTCTTGCCATGTTAAAAACATTTTAAAACTGTTGTGTACCTAATCAAGAGTGAACTAAATAATTCGGATGTGGAGTTTCGTCAATATGCAACTCGTGGCATATTGAACTTCACTTAATGTGTGGTGTTTGATTGTGTGAATTGACATGTCATGACGTGCACAATTGAAACCGCTCATGCATCATATGTGTTGTGCATCATGTGGTGAATATCGTGTGTTGATTCTTGTTTCCGGCTGATTCATCGCGATAGAGTTCCGACCGCTTCGGAGTGTGAGGATCCATTCTACCACGTCGGTTCCTCTGCTTCACGGAGTCGTTCTTTTCCCAAGCAGGATCTCAGGCAAGATGATCATTTCCCCAGATGTCATTACTATCATTGCGATGCTAGTTGTCTTGATACTTTCGCTATGTCTCGTTGCCTACTGATACGTCTCCATCTTATCTACTTTTCCAAACTCTTTTGCCCTTGTTTTGGACTCTAATTTGCATGATTTCAATGGAACTAACCCGGACTAACGCTGTTTTCAGCAGAATTGCCATGGTGTTGTTTTTGCGCAGAAATAAAAGTTCTCGGAATGACCTGGAAATTTACGAGGATTTTTTGTGGAATATATAAAAAATACTGGCGCAAGAATCAACCACAGACGTGGAGCGAGGATCCCACAATCCCAGGAGGCGCCCCCCCTCGGCCGCGCCTAGCAGGCTTGTTGGGCCCTCAGGGCTCCGCCGCCTACAACTCCAGCTCTATTTTGTCCCTTTCGCCCAGAAAAAAAATCAAGGAGAAGAGTTCATCGCGTTTTACGATACGGAGGCGCCGCCACCACCTGTTCTTCCTCTGGAGGGCAGATCTAGAGTTCGTTCTGGGCTCCGGAGAGGGGACATCGTCACCATCGTCATCATCAACCTTCCTTCATCGCCAATTCAATGATGCTCTTCACCGTTCGTGATTAATCTCATCGTAGGCTTGTTGGACGGTGATTGGTTGGATGAGAATTATCATGTAATTGAGTTAGTTTTCATGGGGATTGATCCCAGGTATCCACTATGTTCTAAGATTGATATTGCTACTACTTTGCCATGCTTAATGCTTGTTACTAGGGCCCGAGTGCCATGATTTCCGATCTAAACCTATTATGTTCTCGTCAATATATGTGTGTTCTTGATCCTATCTTGCTAGTTGTAGCCACCTACTATGTGTTATGACCCGGCAACCCCGGAGTGACAATAGCCGGTACCACTCCCGGAGATGACCATAGTATGAGGAGTTCATGTATTCACTAAGTGTTAATGCTTTGTTCCAGTTCTCTATTAAAAGGAGAACCTTAATATCTCGTAGTTTCCATTAGGACCCCGCTGCCATGGGAGGGATGGACAATAGATGTCATGCAAGTTCTTTTCCTTAAGCATGTATGACTATATACGGAATGCATGCCTATATTCCATTGACGAACTGGAGCTAGATACATATCTCCCCATGTTATAACTGTTGCATGATGAATGTCATCCGGCATAATTATCCATCACCGATCCAATGCCTATGAGTTTTTCCTACTGGTTCTTTCTATGTTACTTTGCTGCTGCTACTGTTACTGCTGCTACTGTTAGTGCTAGTGTTGTTACTGCTGCTACTGTTACTGCTACTTCTGTTATTTCTGCTACTGTTACCATTACTACTCCTACTGTCACACTACTCTGTTACTGAAACTTTGCTACAAACACTATGTCTTTGAGGTGTGGTTGAATTGACAACTCAACTGCTAATACTCGAGAATATTCTTTTGCTTCCCCTTGTGTCGAATCAACAAATTTCGGTTGAATACTCTACCCTCGAAAATTGTTGTGATCCCCTATACTTGTGGGTTATCACCTACCACCTGTTAAATATCAGCCACTCAACATTGCCATGATAACCTTCAACCTGATCACAACCTAGCAAACCACTGATTGGCTATGTTACCGCTTGCTTAACCATGTGTTATCTTTGCTAGTTGCACGTGTAGTTGCTTCCATGTGATAACATGGGTTCCTTGTTTTATCACCCTATGAGATGCTATTCAATTTAATGCACCTATATACTTGGTAAACGGTGGAAGGCTCGGCCTTTCTATCCTGGTGTTTTGTTCCACCGTTGCCCCCTTAGTTTCTGCTACCGGTGTTATATTCCATAATTGAGCGCTCCTAACACGATCGGGGTTGTTATGGGGACCCCCTTGATAATTCGTCTTAGATTAAAACTGGTCTGGCAAGGCCCAACTTTGGTACTACATTTGACTAATAACTAATAAAAATGCATAGGGACCCGCCGGCACCCGCGGAGTAATTAATCAACCCATGGGCCAGTGCTCCTCATGAGTGTTGGTCCAACCCAGAGAATTGTGTGGGGCCAACCCAGGGCAACTTGGGTGATTTCTATTAGGCCACCGTACGCATAGCTTATCCGTCCTGTCCTGAGAGCGAGATAGGCGGATCCTATCGGGATCATCGACACGTCGGGCGGCCTTGCTGGATTAGTTTTACATTTTACGAAATATCTTGTGCATCAGGATTCCGATGGTGCTTTGGGTAATATCAGAGTTGAGGTTTTCCATGAAGGAGTCCGGTGAGATCGTGAGTTTCTTGATCGGGGATGTCTATGCGGCTTGTGGTAATTTGTGATGGACCAGTTGGAGCACCCCTGCAGGGTCAAATCTTCCGGAAAGCCGTGCCCGCGATTATGTGGCAACGTGGAAACTTTGTTTAACATCCGGTTCTAGACGACTTGAAGTAGTCTTAGTTAAAACTTGCCAACTGAGTGCGTAACCGTGACTGTCTCTTTCGTGAGTGTAAGGATTGATATGGTTGACTAAAGGGGGGGTGAATAGGCAACTACTACTTTTTAACTATTCTTAACAAGTTAGGGTTAACAACATAAAGGTTCTCTAGAGTGAAAACTAGGTGATCAACCTTTATGATGATATCAACTATAATCGCTAAGGCAAGTAATAAATAATCTACAACAATAACATACACAATGTGAAGATTAGAGATAACCACAAGTGGAACCAATAAAGACGAGGATGTGTTACGAAGTTCCTTCCCTTTGACAGAAAGTACATCTCCGTTGGAGCGGTGTGGAGGCACAATGCTCCACAATAAGCCACTAGGGCCACCGTATTCTCCTCACGCCCTCACACAATGCAAGGTGTCATGATTCCACTAGGGGTGCTCTTGAAGGCGGCGACCGAACCTTTACAAACAAGGTTGGGGCTAACTCCACACAAAGCTTGGAGGCTCCCAACAAGACTACAAAGCTTCACCACAATGGAATGTGGCTCTAAGGTGACCTCGACCGTCTAGGGTTCTCAAACACCCAAGAGTAACAAGATCTGCAAGGGATTAGTGGGGGAATCAATTTTCTCTTGGTGGAAGTGTAGATCTAGGCCTTCTCAACCAATCCCTAGGAAATCAACAAGTTTGATTGGCTTGGGAGAGAGATCGGGCACTTTTGAGCTTAGGGAGCAACAGTGGAGCTTGGGAGGGTCAAAGGTAGGGTTCTTGAGAAAGAAGAACCCTGTATATAGTGGGGGGAATCCAACCGTTTTCCCCACTCACAGCACGAGCCCAGCGGTACTACCGCTGGCTGCAACGGTACTACCGCTGACCCTCCAGCGTTACTACCGCTAGCTGCAGCGGTACTACCGCTGAGCCCGTGGTAGCGCAAAGATACTACCGGGCCAACCGACTCCAAGAAAGTCTTCGCAAAAAGTCCGACGTAGTACAGCCGCAAGAATGACGGTACTAAAGTCCTGGAGTTGTATTACCGTTGACCAGGGGCGGTACTACCGCTGGGGCCAGCCGTACTACCGCCAGGGGACATTTTTGCAAAAAGAGAAAGACCAGAGAGGAGAAAAGCTCCATAGTTCCAGGGGAAAGGATATGGAGAAAAGTTTGTGCGTGCAAGATTGATGCCACCCTTCCCAATACGGATCCCCTCTTAATAGTACGGCGTTCCTACGACTCAAAACCACCAAACAGAATCGTAGAAGACACTGTGCTTCTATTCCATGGAGGGTGCCGAATCGTCTTGAGCCTTTGTCATGTATTACCTGAAATGCTCAATGCACACGATTAGTCCACTAAGGTACTGTCATCAATCACCAAAATTATTTAGACATAAATATGCCCTAACAATCTCCCCCTTTTTGGTGGATTGACGACAATACCGGATTTGCACAGTAGAAAGTATGTGAGCATAAAGATAATTCAATAGAGATAATTGAAGAGCATATGACTCGCAGCATATGATTAAAATAGGTCTCACTATAAAAACAAGTCTCACATCACACCTAGTAAATATAACAAATACGATCAAACCAAGTTCAAAGCAAACACGACAAAGATAAAGCAAGCAAATCCAACTCCTAGACTCTCTCCCCCTTTGGCACCAAGACACCAAAAAGGGGCACACCTAAGACACAGGTGGTCACTCCTCATTCTCAGACTCATCCATGGCATCCGGATCCTGCTCGTCCTACTCCTCCTCAATGTCCTCGTCAAAAACCTCCTCCTCAGGATCATATCCATTCCACTGGTAACCTTGAGCCCTCATCCAGTCAGTCTCTGGAGTGATGTCGTCCTCTGAGCCGCTTAAGATTGCCACATCAAGTGTCCTTAAGACACGCTTGTGCCTCTAACGGTTCTCCTTCTGGCCACATGAGACTGATACTGCCCCTTGGCCTGCATACAAAAGAGAGTCTTCATCTGATCCTTCAGCTTCACAGCCCAAGATGGCATAGCAGAAGAGCGGGTATGCGAAGCAGGTCCTCCTCCAGCAGCAGGCTCTATGGTAGTATCCATGGGCTAAGAAGAAGTTGAGGTGTTGGCCCATTTGTCCTTTAGACGCGGCTTGATAGGATCATGCGCAAAATAGTCAGCTTCAACAGGGAGGAGCTCTTCTGGATAGGTATCTTTCCAATTCTTCTGAATAAAGACAAACAGGTAAGGCCCGTAGATGGGAACCTTATGGTTCATGATGCAATTCCAGAGCTCACGGAACATCACATCAGATATGTCGAGAGGCGCAGTGTCCTTATTCCTTGCCTCCTCACACAGCAGAAGCATCTCAGCCAGATGTCCATGCACCTTGTCCTTGTTGCCAATATGAGGGAACTGGGTGTTGCGGAAGATCCGATGCATGACATCCAGATGCGTGGGGAGCACAACCTTTTTTATTTAAAGATGTTGCAGCTTGTCCTTGGGGTGGAAGTAGACGTAGCTGGAGCATGAGGACACAGCCCAAGAACAGTTTCTTGCCCCTAGAAGTCGACCTTTAGGAGCTACATGAACTCCGCCCAGGTACCAGACAGCTTATGACCAGTTGTCATCCAGGTCATGGTGCGCTCGTCATCAGGTTGAAAGTGAATGGTGACATAAAACTGGGCCACAAGATCTGGATCGAAGTCATTTCTAAAGGTGATGACTTCCTTAATTCCAAGATTTTCAACCAAGGAGAGAGCCTCACCAAAGTAGTCATGATGCCACCAAAGGTGAGCGAGGTCGATCCACTTCACTGGGACATAGATCTTCTTGAAGGGCACGATGCTGTCATGAAAGATCATTGCCTGTTCCCGTGACCAAACATGATCGCAGCCCCTGAGTTGAGCCTTTTCATTACCATAGGGATCACGGGTACGGAGTGCCACAAAGTCCTTAGAAGGAATAGTGCGGACGTTGAGCCCTTTGGACTTGGTGGCAACCTTCTTGAAAGACTTCTTGGTAGGGTTCAGACTGGAAGTTGCAGAACCTTCTGGAGCCTCTGGATTGCGGTACTGCTTGGAGTGGGTGTTACGAACAGGATTCGAGCGACGAGAACCACCTGTGACACACAAGACACACACACAAAAAGAGCGAAAAAGGAGTCATGGCAATGTTCAAAAATCATAAGAAGAAACACACATTTCCAAGGGAAATCAAATAAAAAAATAAAATGCCCTCCTGACGGTAGTACCGCTCGCCCTGGCGGTAGTACCGATGGGGTCATAGCGGTAGTACCGCGGGGCTAGCGGTAGTACCGCTGCCCCTCAGCGGTAGTACCGCTAGGCTGGCGGTAGTACCGCTGCCTCCTTTGCGGTACTACCGCCCGAGTGGAGCGGTAGTACCGCTAGGGGTTGACTTTCAAATCTAGACAGATTTGAACCAACTAAAATTACTAGATTCGTTTCAAGAGATCCACGGCTAACAAATAAACTTATCACAAGAATCACCATAGCCCTAAAACATGTGGAACTCTAGATCATCTAGATGGAGACAAGCCTAGTCAATGGGATCCAAGTTTAGATCAAATCCATGAGATGTATGATTAGAGCTACTAGATCTAAAACATGGAGAACTAGGGCATGTCAAAATATTTGCAATGAAGAACGTTAGACCTAAAATCCCCTAAGATTTCTCCCCCGTTCCATCCAAAAAACTAAGCATAAAGCATATCCATGGATCCAAATCAACAAGCTCCTAACCCTAGAAACAAACACACCAACCAAGAGAGGAAGGGGAGGAGCTTTACCGGATTCCATGGCACTTGAAGGAGGAAGGGGGAGGGGAGCAAGCCCTCCAACTGGAAAGAGAGGGGAGGCTCCACGGAAGCAGATCCAAGTAGGCAGATTTCGGGTAGAGGGAGAGAGCACCACGAAGAAGATGAAACAGGGGCAAGAAAAACGCCCCCCCCCCCCTCTCCCTTTATAGAGTCCTCAGGGCACGGGCGGGGCGGTAGTACCTCTGGGTCATGGCGGTAGTACCGCTACCCTGGTGGTAGTACCGCTGGGGTCATAGCGGTAGTACCGCCACCCTGGCGGTAGTACCGCTCCCCCTTGAGACATCCCTAACCAAGCCACGAAAGGTTGGGATCCTGGCGGTAGTACCGCTCCCCCTAGTGGTAGTACCGCTGGGGTCCTGGCGGTAGTACCGCTCCCCCTGGCGGTAGTACCGCTGGGGGTCCTGGAGGTAGTACCGCTACCCCTGGCGGTAGTACCGCTCCAGAAAAGCACAAAGAGACTTAGGACTTCGTGGAAATGATGTGGGCAACGACTAGTCAGTGTAGAGAAAAAGGTAACACCAGCAAGATATACTGACTAGTCATTTTGTATCCTTTCTTCAACTAGAGAGAAAGGTGGGCGATGGCCGGAGCCACCTATGTTTGAGACAAATGTATGACACCGCGAAGAATTATCCTTGGGTTCATGACCAACGCTCGTCTTTGAAGCACAAGTGCCATTTAATAATGGACAAAGTGAAAGACTTGATCGATTTATGCATAATGGGGGGAGGGAAAGTTCATTGAGAGAACAACACTCCCCCTATGTCCATGCCTACACCTAGAACAAGATATAATTCAGAGTGAGGTGCAAAGTGCCTAGTTTAAATCCACATTACTTTAATCAATGATAGTTAGTTCATGTCGTAACTCCCGAAACCTTCCTTCATCTAGGGGCTTAGTGAAAATACCTGCAAGATGCTCTTCAGTGTTGATGAAGTGAACCTCAATATCACCTCGCTTGATATGTTCACGAATGAAGTGATGACGAATATCAATGTGCTTGGTCTTGCTATGTTGCACCGGATTGAGGGAAATCTTGATAGCACTTTGATTGTCACATAGAAGAGGCACTTTATCACAAGTGACACCGTAATCGTTTAAAGTTTGCCTCATCCATAGCAATTTTGCACGACAACTCGCAACTGCCACATACTCAGCTTCGGTGGAAGATAGTGAGACAAAATTCTGCTTCTTTGAAGACCAACTTACGAGTGAACGACCAAGGAATTGACATCCTCCAGAAGTTTACTTCCTCTCGAGACAGTCTCCCGCCCAATCTGAGTCAGAATAGAACACTAGGTTGAAGTTTGCTCCTTTGGGATACTGATGACCCACAAGTATAGGGGATCAATTGTAGTCCTTTCGATAAGTAAGAGTGTCAAACCCAAAGAGGAGCAGAAGGCTCTGATAAACGAATTTCAACAAGGTAATAACTGCAAGCACTGAAAGTAGCGGTAACAAGTGATTGTGTAGCGAGGTGAAACGTAGCAAGCAAAGAGTAACAAGAAACAAGTAGTGGCAACGGTGCAGCAAGTGGCCCAATACCTTTTGTAGCAAGGGACAAGTCTGAACAAAGTCTTATAGGAGGAAAAACGCTCCCGAGGACACACGGCAATTTCTGTCATGCTAGTATCATCATGCTCATATGATTCGCGTTCCTTACTTTGATAGTTTGATTTGTGGGTGGACCGGCGCTTGGGTACTGCCCTTACAT
This sequence comes from Hordeum vulgare subsp. vulgare, assembly GCF_904849725.1. NCBI lineage: Eukaryota > Viridiplantae > Streptophyta > Magnoliopsida > Poales > Poaceae > Hordeum > Hordeum vulgare. The sequence continues at coordinate 259,696,935 of NC_058519.1, read as the reverse complement.
GGACAAGCATCCCACTTATGATTAACCTCTCTCGCAAGCATCCGCAACTACAAAAGAAGAATTAAGACAAAGTCTAACCATAGCATTAAACTAGTGGATCCAAATCAGCCCCTCACGAAGCAACGCATAGACTGGGGTTTAAGCTTCTGTCACTCCAGCAACCCATAATCTACTTACTACTTACCAATGGCTTCCTCTAGGACCAAATATGGTGAAGTGTTATGTAGTCGACGTTCACATAACACCACTAGAGGAAAAACAACATAAATCATATCAAAATACCGAACGAATATCAAATTCACATGACTATTATTAACATGACTTATCCCATGTCCTCAGGAACAGAAGTTACTACTCACAAGACATAATCATAATCATGACCAGAGGTGTAATGAATAGCATCAAGGATCTGAACATAAACTCTTCCACCAAGTAATCCAACAAGCATCAACTACAAAGGGTAATCAACACTACTAGCAACCTTACAAGTACCAATCTGAGTTGCGAGACGAAGATTGGTTACAAGAGATGAACTAGGGATTGGAGAGGAGATGGTGCTGATGAAGATGTTGATGAAGATGCCTCCCCTCCGACGAGAGGAGTGTTGGTGATGACGATGGCGACGATTTCCCCCTCCGGGAGGGAAATTTCCCCGGCAGGATCGTCCTACCGGAGCTCTAGATTGGATCTGCTCAAGTTCCGCCTCGTGGCGGCGGCGAAACCACGAAAAAGCTCCCGTATGATTTTTTCCAGGTCAGGACGCATCATATAGCAAAAGAGGGGGGCTAGTGGGCCTTCCGGCAGCCCACAAGCTTGCCCACCGCCACCAAGGGATGGTGGCGGAGTGGGGGCTTGTGGGGCCCTGGTGGCCCCCCTCCGGTAGTTTGTTCGCCCAGTATTTTTAATATAATCCAGAAAAAATCCATGTAAATTTTTAGGGCATTTGGAGATGTGCAAAATAGTGGACTAGGATTTGCTCCTTTTCTAGTCCAGAATTCCAGCTGCCTAAATTCTCCCTCTTCAAATAATCCTTGCAAAATAAGAGAGAAAAGGCATAAATATGGTACCACAAGTAATATAACAGCCCAAAAAGCAATAAATATCAACATGAAAGCAAGATGCAAAATGGACGTATCAACTCCCCCAAGCTTAGACCTCGCTTGTCCTCAAGCGAAAACCAAGTTCCATAAACATGTCCACATGTTTGGGGACGAAGGTGTCGATAAAACATAATACGGACATGATGGCATCATAATCACACAAAGAACAGAAATATATCATAAAGATTCTTATGGGAAAGTAACAATTCCTTCACAAAGCAAAGCATGAAGCAAAAAACCTTACCGAGAAGTAACCAACAATAGTCCATAGTCATTGAAGCAATTGCAATTTATCACAACATCAAAAAGAGTCAAATAAGAGCTTGTAAGGCAAACCCACATACTCAATCATCTCTTTTGTTTTCCACAATTGTTACAACTCACGTGGTACTCATGGTGTCAAAGTTTCAGCTGAACACACAGGAAGATAGGGGCTTATAGTTTTGCCTCCCAACAGTTTACCTGAAGGGTAAAGTCAACAATAATAAAAGCATGAGTACTCAACTCCAAGTTGATATATGTATATAGATCCTTCCCAAGCATGTGACGGTAGCCAAGACAACGGCAAAAAGGGAATTGATGATGATCACCATGAGTCTTACAAGGGTAAAAAGTAAAGGTACAAGATAGGCCCTTCGCAGAGGGAAGCAGAGGTTGTCATGCGCTTTTGAGGTTTGAATGCGTGTCCTCTTAGTGCGGAGGAACGTCACTATATTGCCTCCTGTGATAAAGAACTTTATTGTGCAGTCTGTCGCTTTTATGTCTTCCTCATCATAGGTTCGTACAAAGATTATTTTCCACACACTAATACATCCTACATATTAGAGAGCAATTTTTATTGCTTGCACCGATGACAACTTACTTGAAGGATCTTATTCAATCCATAGGTAGGTATGGTGGACTCTCATGGCAAAACTGGTTGGAGGTTTATGGATGCACAAGTTGTATCTCTACTTGGTGTGGGAGTTTTGGCTAATATGAGGTGGAAGCAATCGTCACATGCTAAGGGATCTCTAATCATATAACATTGTTTGGAACTAAGAAAACACAATTCATTATGTTGTCTTCCTTGTCCAACATCTACTCCTAGGCATGTAATAGTTTGGTGAGTGCTCACAATTGTAAAAAGTGTCTAAGATGATATATTTATATTTGAACCTCTCTTTCCTTATTACTTCTTATTAATTGCAACAATGACTGAGGTCTATGTTAATTTATTCTCAGCAAGTTTCAATCATCATACTTGTCATAAGTGAAGTTATCACTTTCCATAAGATCGTGTCATGATCTTTCATGCTATCGTTCTTTTCATTCTATTTGATCATGGCACAAAGCAAAGCCCTTGACTAAGACACTCTTTATTATATAGCTCGTAAGCTCGAATACATCGGGGGAGAGACAAAAGCAAAAGACTCAAACTAAAAACTAAAGACTTATTCCTCTAAAAGAAGAAATAAAAACTGAAAAGGAAAGTACTAAAACAAAGGTAAAAGCAAAAGATATAAAGGTGATACGATACCAGGGAAACTCCCCCATGCTTGGCAGAAGCCAAGGGGATTGCCCATACCAATGCTTAGTTGTCTTCCTTTGGTGGTGGTGGTGTTGTTGTTGGAGCAATCTTGAGCTTGTCTAATTTCCACTTGAGCAAAAAGTTTTGCTCCCTTAGATCGTCATTTTCCTCCTCAAGTTTCAAAACTCTGTGGCAAAGCTCCTGCTTACTCTCCTGCAAGAAACGAGAAGGGATAAACAAGATCTTCGACTTCTTCCTATGGTTAGGGAGGCTTGACTTCTTGAACTCCACATGGGTGTTTGCAGGTTGAGGTAGAGGAGCCTCCTCTTGATCGGAACTCGTATGCTCCTTCCCTTTGGGCTCATAGTCCTCTTCCTCATCAGTGGTCCAGCCATATGGTTCCAAGTCCCCATAGACCTTGGGGTTAGCAAGGTAGTCATCCACATAGCTCTCTCCCTCTGAATCGTGAGAAGACATCTTGACGTAGATCTGCGGCAGAACAAGCTCGAAACGAAAACAGAGGAAAACTGCGCGATACGGAGATCAAAACCTTCGGGCGACTATATATTGATTTTTTCTGGGCCAGAAGGAGTCCTCCGTAAGAAAACGGAGTCCGGGAGGCACACGAGGTGCCCACAAGCTTTCCCACCGCCACCAGGGGGTGGTGGCGGAGTGGGCCCTTGTGGCTTCCTCGTTTGCTCTCCGGACTGCTTTTTATTTTTCTAATTTTCCAAAAATTCCAAAACTGAGGAAATTTCCTATTGGAAAAGTATCGGAGTCCGATTTCTTGCCGAAACAGATACATCTTCGTTTTCAAAGTCTGAAACAGGCTGATAAACATCCCTTATGTACTCCTCTGGAGTTATGACATTGATGATATTGGTCTCAACAATTATGGGAGTACCAGAGATGTAATGCTTGACTCTTTGCTCATTTACCACTCTAGGAAAATTTCCTTCTGTGTTATTGATTTTGATGGCACCAGAACGATATACTTCCTCGACAACATAGGGACCTTCCCATTTTGAGAGAAGCTTGCCTGCAAAGAATCTCAAACGAGAATTGTATAGCAAGACATAATCACCTACATTGAACTCTCGTTTCTGTATTCGTTTGTCGTGCCATCTCTTAACCTTTTCCTTGAACAACCTCGCATTCTCGTATGCGTGGGCTCTCCATTCATCCAACGACCTGATATCAAACAACCGCTTCTCACCGGCAAGTTTGAAATCAAAGTTGAGCTCTTTGATTGCCCAATAAGCTTTGTGTTCCAGCTCAAGAGGTAAATGACATGCCTTACCGTAAACCATTTTATATGGTGACATGCCCATGGGATTCTTATAAGCAGTCCTATAAGCCCACAGTGCATCGTCAAGTTTTCTAGACCAGTTCTTTCGAGATATACTGACGGTCTTTTGTAGGATCAAATTGATCTCCCTATTACTCAACTCAACTTGACCACTAGACTGAGGATGATAAGGAGATGCAATTATATGGTTGACATCATACTTAGCTAGCATCTTGCGGAAAACACCATGAATGAAGTGTGAACCGCCATCAGTCATCAAGTATCTAGGGACTCCAAACCTTGGGAATATGACTTCTTTAAGCATCTTAATAGAGCTGTGATGATCAGCATTTTTAGTGGGGATAGCTTCTACCCACTTAGTAACGTAATCCATAGCAACTAAGATGTGAGTGTACCCATTGGAACTCGGGAAGGGTCCCATATAATTAAAGCCCCAGACATCAAATGGTTCAATGACAAGTGAATAGTTCATAGGCATCTCTTGACGCTTACTGATGTTCCCTATCCTTTGGCATTCGTCACAAGACAAGACAAACTTACGGGCATCCTTGAAGAGAGTGGGCCAATAGAAACCTGATTGCAATACCTTATGGCAGTTCTATCTCCAGCATGGTGTCCTCCGTAGGCTTCGGAATGACACTTCTGCAGGATCTGTCCCTATTCATGTTCAGGCACACAACGTCTAATAACACCATCTACTCTTTCCTTATAAAGGCGAGGATCATCCCAGAAGTAGTGTCTCCAATCAACGAAGAATTTCCTCTTTTGCTGATAGGTGAAACTGGTTGGTATGTATTTGGCTACGATATAGTTTGCATAATCGGCATACCACGGTGCACTAAGTGAAGTGCGGATGACATTTAGCTGCTCATCAGGAAAGCTATCATCAATTGGTAGTGGGTCATCAAGGACATTCTCTAGCCTAGACAAGTTATCTGCTACAGGGTTATCAACACCCTTTTGGTCAACGATGTGCAAATCAAATTCCTGTAGCAGGAGAACCCATCTGATCAGCCTAGGCTTAGCGTCCTTCTTCTGCATAAGGTACATAATAGCAGCATGATTAGAGTGAATAGTGACTTTGGAGTCAACTATGTAAGATCTGAATTTTTCACATGCAAACAGGACTGCTAAAAATTCCTTCTCCGTAGTGCCATAGTTTCTTTGGGCACTGTCTAGAGTTTTACTAGCGTAGTGAATGACATTCAACTTCTTGTCAACAATTTGTCCTAGAACAGCACCAACAGCGTAATCACTAGCGTCACACCTGATTTCAAAGCGCAAGTTCCAAACAGGTGGTTGAACAACAGGTGCGGTTATCAAAGCCTTCTTAAGTATTTCAAAGGCTTCCTCACAATCCTCATCAAAAACAAAAGGAACATCCTTTTGCAAGAGGTTGTTAAGAGGCCTAGAAATATTAGAGAAGTCTTTAATGAACCTTCTATAGAAACCAGCATGACCTAAGAAACTTCGTATACCTCTGATATCTGTGGGGCAAGGCATTTTCTCAATTGCATCAACCTTAGCCTTATCAACTTCAATGCCTCTTTCAGAGATTTTGTGTCCTAAGACGATACCTTCATTAACCATAAAGTGGCAGTTCTCCAAATTCAAGACGAGGTTGGTTTCTTCGAATCTCTGTAAGACTCGATCAAGGTTGCTGAGGAAATCATCAAAGGAAGACCCGTAAACAGAGAAGTCATCCATGAAAACCTCGACAATCTTTTCACAAAAGTCAGAGAGTATAGCCATCATACATCTTTGGAAGGTGGCAGGTGCATTACAGAAGCCAAAAGGCATATGTTTATAGGCAAAGGTACCGAAAGGGCAGGTGAAAGTGGTTTTATCTTGATCAGATTGTGCACCAGGTATTTGCGAGAAACCTGAATAACCGTCTAGAAAACAGAAGTGTGTGTGCTTTAATAGCCTTTCTAGCATTTGGTCGATGAACGACAAAGGATAATGATCTTTCCTGGTTGCCTTGTTCAGTTTCCGGAAGTCTATCACCATTCTATAGCCGGTAATAATCCTTTATGGGATTAGTTCATCCTTATCATTAGGAACGACGGTGATACGTCCCTTCTTAGGTACGCAATGTAATGTACTTACCCAATCACTATGAGCAACAGGATAAATGATTCCTGCTTCGAGAAGCTTTAATATTTCTTTTCTAACGACCTCTTTCATCTTAGGATTTAATCTCCTTTGATGATCAGCAACTGGTTTAAAGTCAGGATCGGTTTTAATCTTGTGCTAACATAGAGTAGGACTAATACCCTTAAGATCATCAAGAGTATATCCAATAGCAGCGCGGTGCTTCCTCAGAGTGTTTAGTAACTTCTTCTCTTCGCGCTCTGAGAGGAGAGCACTAATAATGACAGGACATATCTCCTTCTCATCAAGATAGGCATACTTAAGAGTATCAGACAACTGTTTAAGCTCGAACACAGGATCACCCTTTGGTGGGGGAGGATCCCCAAGCAGTTCAACAGGCAGATTATTCTTCAGAATAGGATGTTGTTCTAAGACAATTCTATCTATCTCATCTCTCTCCTCCATATGCATATCATTTTCATGCTCAAGCAGATATTGCTCTAAAGGATCCGTAGGAGGTACGGCAATAGAGGCAAGAGCAATGATTTCATCTCTACCAGACGACTCTCTTTCATGGTGTTGTCTTCCAAACTTGGAGAAGTTAAATTCATAAGACACACCCTCGAAACTTATTGTGATAGTCTGCTTAATGCAATCAATGTGAGCATTGACAGTGTTGAGAAAGGGTCTACCAAATATGATGGGACAAAAGCTATATTGTGCAGTACCAAGGAGGATGAAATCAGTAGGATACTTCGTCTTACCACATAGGACTTCTACGTCTCTCACAATTCCCAAAGGGCAGATAGTGTCTCTATTAGCTAGCGTGATAGTGACATCAATGGGTTGTATCTCAGCAGGTGCAATCTCATCTTTGATTTCATCATAGAGAGAACGGGGTATTGCACTAACACTAGCTCCCATATCACATAAACCATGGTAACAGTGATTTCCTATCTTAACAGAGACAACGGGCGGGCCAACTACAGGTTCGTGCTTGTCTTTCGCGTGAGGTTTAGCAATTCTAGCAGAGTCCTCACAGAATTTAATAACATGCTCGTCTATGTCTTCAGCTAAGAGATCTTTGATAATAGCAACACTAGATTCAACTCTAATCTCCTCAGGGGTTGCAAGTGGTCTAATGTAACCCCTACGTATCCCAGTTGGAGCTTTAGAATAATCCTTCATTCTAGCAGGGTATGGTGGTTTCTTAGTGTAAGCACAAGGACCAACAGGATCACTAAAAGCTATGATTTTCTCCTCAACTATATTGGTTTTGGCTATGTTGCTTTCTACATGAGGATGATATTTAAATCACTTCTCTTTGGGAAGATCAACATGAGCAGCAAAAGATCACATAGAGAAGCTACTATCTCAGAGTCAAGTCCATACTTAGCGCTAAAATCTCTAGAAGTGTTTGTCTCAACAAAAGATTTAATGCAATCAAACTGGAAATTCATACATGAGTCCTTACCTTCCTCCAGCTCCCAATCTTCAGAGTTGCATTTGATTCTCTCCAATAAATTCCACTTGTGATCAATATCCTTCTTCATAAAAGAACCGGCACAAGAAGTGTCAAGCATGGTACGATCTTCATGAGAAAGCCGAGCATAAAACTTTTGAGTGATCATTTCTCTCGAGAGCTCATGATTGGGGCATGAATATAGCATTGATTTAAGCCTCCCCAAGCTTGAGCTATGATTTCCCTGTCACGAGGCCAAAAGTTATAAATAAAGTTCCGATCGCGATGTACTAAATGCATAGGATAGAACTTTTGATGAAATTCCAATTTCAACCGATTGTAGCCCCATGATCCAGCATCATCACATAGCCTATACCATGTCAACGCCTTATCCTTCAAAGATAAGGGAAAGACTTTCTTCTTTACCTCATCCTCGGGAAAACCTGCAAGCTTAAATAAACCACAAACTTCATCTACATAGATTAGATGAAAGTCTGGATGTGAAGATCCATCTCCTGTAAAAGGATTAGCCAGCAGTTTCTCAAGCAAACCCAAAGGAATTTCATAAAAGATATTTTCAGTAGGTACCTCAGGTTGAGGAGCAACTCCTCGTGCTTCCGTTCGTGGTGAAGATACCCCGAAAAAACTCCTCAAAGGAAGAGTTTCCATAGTGACAAGTGACAATAAATTTCAGCACAGTATATGAATGTTTCCTTACCAATTTACACTGACCAAAGGCGCTTCACTCCCCGGCAACGGCGCCAGAAAAGAGTCTTGATGACCCACAAGTATAGGGGATCAATCGTAGTCCTTTCGGTAAGTAAGAGTGTCAAACCCAACGAGGAGCAGAAGGACCTGATAAACGGATTTCAGCAAGGTAATAACTGCAAGCACTGAAAGTAGCGGTAACAAGTGATTGTGTAGCGAGGTGAAACATAGCAAGCAAAGAGTAACATGTAACAAGTAGTAGCAACGGTGCAGCAAGTGGCCCAATTCCTTTTGTAGCAAGGGACAAGCCTGAACAAAGTCTTATAGGAGGAAAAACGCTCCCGAGGACACACGGGAATTTCTGTCATGCTAGTTCCATCATGTTCATATGATTCGCGTTCGTTACTTTGATAGTTTGATATGTGGGTGGACCGGCGCTTGGGTACTGCCCTTACTTGGACAAGCATCCCCCTTATGATTATCCCATGTCCTCAGGAACAAAAGTAACTACTCACAAGACGTAATCATAATCATGACCATAGGTGTAATGAATAACATCAAGGGTCTGAACATAAACTCTTCCACCAAGTAATCCAACAAGCATAAACTACAAAGAGTAATCAACACTACTAGCAACCTTACAAGTACCAATCTGAGTTGTGAGACGAAGATTGGTTACAAGAGATGAACTAGGGATTGGAGAGGAGATGGTGTTGATTAAGATGTTGATGAAGATGCCTCCCCTCCGACGAGAGCAGTATTGGTGATGACGATGGCGACGATTTCCCCCTCTGGGAGGGAAATTTCCCTATAAGGATCGTCCTGCCGGAGCTCTAGATTGGATCTGCTCAAGTTCTGCCTCGTGGCGGTGGCAAAACCACGAAAAAACTCCCGTATGATTTTTTTTCCAGGTCAGGATGCATCATATAGCAAAAGAGGGGGCTAGTGGGCCTTCAGGCAGCCCACAAGCTTGCCCACCGCCACCAGGGGGTGGTGGCGGAGTGGGGGCTTGTGGGGCCCTGGTGGCCCCCCTCCGGTAGTTCTTTCTCCCAGTATTTTTAATATAATCCAGAAAAAATCCACATAAATTTTCAGGGCATTTGGAGATGTGCAGAATAGTGGACTAGGATTTGCTCCTTTTCAAGTCCAGAATTCCAGCTGCCTGAATTCTCCCTCTTCAAATAATCCTTGCAAAATAAGAGAGACAAGGCATAAATATGGTACCACAAGTAATATAATAGCCCAAAAAGCAATAAATATCAACATGAAAGCATGATGCAAAATGGACGTATCAGATACCATAGACCAAAGTTTGGGGTATGAGCCAAATATCGAAAGATTCGCTTAACAGTCATATAATGGCTTTCTTTTGGTGCAGATTGAAACCATGCACAAATCCCTACACTCAACATGATATCCGGTCTAGATGCACAAAGGTAAAGAAGGGATCCAATCATGGAGTGATATATCTTTTGATCCACTGCTTTACCATTGGGATCACTGTCAAGCTTGCATCTTGTTGGCATGGGAAACTTGACCGGCTTGACATCCTCTATCTCGAACCTCTTGAGCATGTCTTGAGTGTACTTGGATTGTTTGATGAAGGTCCCTTCTAAGCCTTGTTTAATCTCGAAACCGAGGAAGAATTTCAACTCACCCATCATTGACATCTCAAATTTCTCGATCATTAGTGTAGCAAATTCTTCATTGAAAGATTCGTTAGGGGAACCAAAAATGATATCATCAACATATAGTTTGCATATGAAAAAATACCCTTTGACTTTCTTGGTAAAAAGAGTGGGATCTATCTTCCCAATTTCAAACCCACGATCTTGTAACAACTCAGTAAGGTACTCATACCACGCACGTGGGGCTTGTTTAAGGCCATAGAGTGCCTTATTAAGTTTGTACACATGATTGGGGAGCTTGGGATGTTCGAACCCCGGGGGTTGTTTTACATAGAACAACTCATTTAAAGGACCATTAACAAAAGCACTTTTTACATCCATTTGTTGTAATTTGAAATTATGATGAGAAGCAAATGCAAGCAGCATGCGAATAGATTCTAGACGAGCAACAGGGGCAAAGGTTTCACCGTAGTCGATACCCTCGACTTGGGAGTACCCTTGAGACACCAATCTTGCCTTGTTTCGAACCACAATCCCATTGGCATCTTGCTTGTTTTTGAAGATCCATTTTGTCCCGATGACATTATGTTCCTCCTTTGGTCTTGGCACTAATTTTTAGACTTGATTACGCTCGTAGTTGTTGAGTTCTTCATGCATGGCCATAAGCCAATCCTCATCATCGAGCGCTTTCTGTACCTGTTGAGGTTCACAATACGAAACAAACGAGTGATGCTCACAATAATTCCAAATTTGTTGACAAGTGGATACTCCCCTTTTCAAACTAGCAAGAACATTCTTCATAAGATGTGACTTGACTCTCAGCTTGTTTGCAATCTTGGCTGCACGACGCTCCAAGAGTTCTGCATTTGATAATTGGGGAGCATCGACTTGATTACTTTGCTTGGCCTTGCATTTTGATCCTCCCTTGGCACCAGTAGCCCTCTTAGGTGTTGTAGAAGGAAATTGAGAGACATCATCCTGATCAACTTGATTTTCGACTTGAGCAGGCTCACTGGTTTGTCCTTGATCTTGTGGTTGCTCTTGATCTTGATCTTGTTCCTCTATTTGGTCTAGATCTTGTAGTTGCACTTGATCTTGATCTTGAGAAGATTCGGAACCTTGTGTAAGCACTTGGACATCATGGGGCACATCACCATCTTTGAGCAATTGATCTTGTCCTTGAACTTGTTCAACTGGTTGAGGGTTTTCTCTTTGTTCATCGGAAGCGTGTGGGGCTTGTGAGGATGATGGCTCCACTTGAGTAGAGCATTGTCCTTCTCCTTCGGCCACAAGGGGTTCCTCAATGGGGAGTATTTGACCAATCCCCATTCTTCTTATGGCTTGGGGAGGAATTTCATCACCTACATCACAGAGACCACTTTGCTCCACTTGGGAGACATTATTTTCATCAAACTCCATGTTACACGTTTCCTCAATGAGCCCGGTGGACTTATTGAGGACACGGTAAGCATGAGAGTTTGTAGCATAACCAACAAAGATGCCCTCTTGAGCTCTAGAATCAAATTTAGCTAAACGTGCACCTTTCTTGAGAATGAAACACTTACACCCGAATACCCGGAAGTACTTGTGATTGGGTTTGTTTCCGGTGAGAATCTCATATCGGGTCTTGTTCAAGCCTTTGTGGATATATAGTTGATTGGATGCATGACATGCTGTGTTGATGGCTTCGGCCAAAAGTTATATGGAGATTTGAATTCCGCCATCATTGTTTTTGCCTCATCCATCAACGTACGGTTCTTCCTTTCCGACACACCATTTTGTTGAGGGGTGTATGGTGCTGAATATTGATGTTTGATTCTCTCATCACCTAGAAACTCATCCAAGGTGTAGTTCTTGAACTCAATGCCGTTTTCGCATCTAATCATCAAAACATTTGCTTCATGTTGACGTTGAGCTTCATTAGCAAAGTTGATGACAGTTTGTTGAGTCTCACTCTTCCTCTTGAAGAAATATACCCAGGTGTATCTTGAGTAGTCATCAACAATCACCAAGGAGTACTTTCTGCCCCCAAGACTATCAAATGATGGAGGACCGAAGAGATCCATATGAAGGAGCTCCAACAACCTCTTAGTGTAAATGAGAGTCGTTGGACGATGAGCAGTTTCATGAATCTTCCCTTCAATGCAGGCACTGCAAGCACGATCTCTGGAAAAACTCACATTTGTTAGTCCACGAATATTGTCCCCTTTGAGTATACTTTGCAAACATCTCATATTGACATTAGCTAGTCGGTTATGCCAAAGCCAGCCCACATCAACTTTAGCCATTAGACAAGTCGCAGTCTTAGTGGGTCGCTTTGAAAAGTTCACCACATAGAGACCATTTCTGACATATCCTACGTAGGCTACTTTAAGAGTCTTACTCCACAAAAGGACCACGGTATCAAGATTAAAGAATGTGGGAAAGCCCATAATTGCAAGTTGACGAACCGAAAGTAAATTGTGAGCAAGGGACTCAACAAGAATGACCTTCTCAATAGATAACTCTTGAGAGATGACCACCTTACCAAATCCCAATACCTTTGACGATGATGCATCGGCGAGTTGGACATGGGTGGGCATAGATGGGGAAGGATGCACATCCACCACTAAGTCCTTGCTTCCGGTCATATGATTTGTTGCTCCACTATCGAGCAACCATGACACCCCACCGGAAGCAAACTCCTGCAATAGATCAAGGCTTGGTTTTAGGTACCCATTTTTGAATGGGTCCTTTAATGTTAGAGACAAGAGTCTTAGGAACCCAAATAGCCCATTCAATGAACTCATAGTAAGAACCAACAAATCTGGCATAAACATGCCCATCACCAGCACGACATAAAATATAGGATGGATTGAGTTTGCCGGTTGTGTTGGTAGGAATGGTTTTTCCCTTCTTGATGCTACCATTCTCCACCTTGTTCATGTTCTCCTTCTGAGTCCCTTCGCCCTCTTTGACAAAGATGTCCATGAGGGTAAGGGATCGTTTTTTCCTGTTCTTCCTTTTTCTTTTCGACTTGGATGTAAGTCCAAGTCCCTCCTTTCCTACAACACCCTTTTGATTGCTTAAGAGGTCGTTTAGGTTCTTCTCGCCTTGGATCCATGACACAAGGCCCTTCCCAAGTTGATCCTTCAACTTGGCATTTTCCTCCACAAGATGTACATGCTCACAATACGGCTTAGTTGTACAAGCATTATCAATTATAACGAAAGGAGGACAAGTAGAGATCTCCTTGGGAAGCTTTGCTTGGAGTTGATCATGAGACTCTTTCAGGGAGAGATGAGCACCTTTAAAGACCTTGTGAGCCTTGTCAAGTGTGTTAAACTCCACTTTGAGTCTGTCATGGCCAACCCCAAGTATAGCCTTTTCAGAATTAAGAACACGAGTAAGAACAATAGCATGATCTAGTTCCTTTTGCAATTTAGCGCAGTCATCGTTGTATGAGTCCTCAAGAGCCAAACGAAGAGTTCGGTCCTGTTCTAGTGCAATAGATAATTCAGCAATCTCATCGGCATAGTCACAACTATGTCCTTGCAGCTCAGAGATAGTCTCCTGATGAGACTCGATGAGTTCATTAGCCTCACCCAGTTGTTCCAAAAGAGCAACAAAGCGCTTCTTGGGTTTGCCTTTGATCGTACACAGAAATTTGTCAAGATCATGCTCATTAAGTTCCACAACATCACTATCATCAACACAATTCAACAATGAAGGAGCAGTACTGATGTTGGTCTTAATGTTGGTTGTTACCTGATCGATACCTTTGGCCATGAGACACTTTGCGATGTGGTTATCGTTGGGGGCGTTGAAGAGAGACACATTCTTGGGAGAAGGGGTGGCAATGGCGACAGTTGTAGTCGCCACCATGTCGTCATCGTCATCATCATCGGAGGGGTACTATTCAAGTGCCACCATACCCTTTGGGTGGGGTTTCTTGACAAAGTTGTTCTTGTTTGGGAATGACTTGGTTTTGTCTTTGCGAATGAGCTTGCCCCTGTTGTCTTCCCTCTTCTCATAGGGACATTCTGCCACAAAGTGACTCACATTACCGCAGTTATAGCATGTCCTCACATGTTGCTTGTATTTGAACCCACTTGAGTTGTTCTTGGAGAAGTTGGGTCTTGAGTTCCTCTTGTTGCCCCAGAATTTCCTTGACACAAGAGCCATGTGCTCGTGATAAGCATACTTAGTGTCTTCAGGGCAGCTCTCATCTTCCTCATCCTCTTCTTCTTCTTCAGAAACAGCCCTTGCCTTTAAAGCAAGTTTGGGTGAAGTTGTCTTTGACCGAACGCGAGCAAGTGCATTGTCAGCGGTCTCGTTCATGATCGACATTGCAATGAATTCATCCAACACCTCACTGGAAGACAAGGAGTGGAAATCTGGTCGTTGGAGAATGACGGATGACATGGCTTTGTTAAATGGCATGATGGCCTTGAGAAACTTGCGCTTGATCCATGTGTCATCCACATCCTTGCTCCCATTTTCCTTGAGAGCAACAACAATAGCAGTCACCCTTCGATAGAGATCACAAGGGTCCTCATCTTCCTTCATCACAAACTCATCAGCCTTGTCAAGCACCACTTCATAGTTGGACTGTTGAATGCTTGAGCTTCCCTTGTACAGCACCATAATGTGCTCCCAACAGTCCTTAGCCAGAGTGAAGGGGCATAAGTGAGGAAGATCTTTAGGAGGTACCGCGGACTGGAGAATAAACAATGCGGGGTGATTATATTGATTGTCCGCTTCTTCTCTTGGAGTGAGGTTGCTTGGGTCATGAGGATAGTAGCCTTTCTCGATGATTCTCCATAAATTTGTTGAGTTGTGATTCAAATGAGACTTTATAGAAAACACCCAGTTAGCAAAATCACCCTTAACAAGCTTAGGAGGCGGACCAATAGGATTAATACGCAGTGTAGGAACTGGTCCTCCATAGACCATGGGAGGTGGAACCGAGGCATAGGTTCGAGTCCCATTATTTTCGAGAGGGGAAGAAGGTCGCATACCTTTAGCCGCTTCCCTAGAGGAATTGGCCTCCAAATTCGTGTTGGCGGGTTTAACCACCAACGCCGGTTCGGGAGAACTTTTAATTCCCTCAATTATCTCTTTAAGCATGGTCTTGACTTCGTTCGTCAAGGACGTCCTGAGGTTGGCCATAGCCGTATTCAAGTTGTCCCTTGTGACCGAAGTCAAGGCCATGGCCTCGGGTTGCCCATGGGGTCCTCCCTCATCATCATCCATACTCTTCGGGTGGTGAAACCCTTAATAAAGAGACGTGGCTCTGATACCAATTGAAAGGATCGATATGGTTGACTAGAGGGGGCGAATAGGAAACTACCACTTTTTAACTATTCTTAACAAGTTGGGGATAACAACGTAAAGGTTCTATAGAATGACAATTATGAGATCAACCTATATGATGTTATCAACTATAATCGCTAAGGCAAGTAAGAAATAGTCTACAACAATAACATACACAATGTAAAGATTAGAGATAACAACAAGTGGAACCAATGAAGATGAGGATGTGTTACCAAAGTTCCTTCCCTTTGACAGGAAGTACGTCTCCGTTGGAGCGGTGTGGAGGCACAATGCTCCACAATAAGCCACTAGGGCCACCGTATTCTCCTCACGCCCTCACACAATGCAAGGTGTCATGATTCCACTAGGGGTGCTCTTGAAGGCGGCGACCGAACCTTTACAAACAAGGTTGGGGCTAACTCCACACAAAGCTTGGAGGCTCCCAACAAGACTACAAAGCTTCACCACAATGGAATGTGGCTCTAAGGTGACCTCGACCGTCTAGGGTTCTCAAACACCCAAGAGTAACAAGATCTGCAAGGGATTAGTGGGGGAATCAATTTTCTCTTGGTGGAAGTGTAGATCTAGGCCTTCTCAACCAATCCCTAGGAAATCAACAAGTTTGATTGGCTTGGGAGAGAGATCGGGCACTTTTGAGCTTAGGGAGCAACAGTGGAGCTTGGGAGGGTCAAAGGTAGGGTTCTTGAGAAAAAAGAACCCTGTATATAGTGGGGGGAATCCAACCGTTTTCCCCACTCACAGCACGAGCCCAGCGGTACTACCGCTGGCTGCAACGGTACTACCGCTGGCTGCAGCGGTACTACCGCTGAGCCATGGCAGCGCAAAGATACTACCGGGCAAACCACCTCAAAGAAAGTCTTCAAAGAAAGTCCGACGTAGTATAGCCGCAAGGATGACGGTACTAAAGTCCTGGAGCCGTACTACCACTGACCAGGGGCGGTACTACCGCTGGGCCAGCGGTACTACCGCTATGGCCAGCGGTACTACCGCCAAGGGACATTTTTGCAAAAGGAGAAAGACCAGAGAGGGGAAAAGCTCCATAGTTGCAGGGGAAAGGATATGGACAAAAAGTGTGTACGTTCAAGATTGATTCCACCCAAACCTTCCCAATATGGATCCCCTCTTAATAGTACGGTGTTCCTACGACTCAAAACCACCAAAGAGAATCGTAGAAGACACTGTGCTTCTATTCCACGGAGGGTGCCGAATCGTCTTGTGCCTTTTCATGTATTATCTGAAATGCTCAATGCACACGATTAGTCCACTAAGGTACTGTCATCAATCACCAAAATTACTTAGACATAAATATGCCCTAACAGTGAGCTCCTTCTCCGATCGAGGACACGGCGGGGTTATGTCTGACGTAAGTAGGTGATCAGGATCATTCATTTGATCATCAACATATCATGTCCGTTATGCGTAGATCATCCCCCTCTTTATTCTTGTACTCATAAGTTAGTCACCAAATAAATGCTTAGTCGCTTCCTGCCACCTCACCACTTAACCATACCTCACCCATTAAGCTTTGCTTGTCTTGATACCTTTGGAAATGAGATTGCTCAGTCGCCTATGGCTCACAGATTACTACAACACCAGTTGCAGGTACAGGTAAAGTGACATTAAGACGTGAGCGCGATGGTTGTTCATTTGGATTTTATTCTTCTTCTTCGTTGATCAAGGATTGGTTCCAGACCGGCAGCCTAGGATAGCAAGGATGGACGTCGTTCTTTTATCGTTTGTTTTCGTCCGTAGACGGACCCTGCTCTTCTACGTGATGTTTATGTATTGTACTGATGTGACTCTGATGTAGCCTGTGGCGAGTGTAAGCCAATTCCATATATCTATTATTTTCAGTACATGTACTTGTAACGATATCCATTCTTGCAAAACAACGAGATGCGCTTCTATCCAAGTCGAGGCCCTTGTGCCAAAATAAGGATATGGTCGCATCTTGGGTCTTACACATATCCAGGTTGCTGTTAGTTCAGTGTTATTGTACTCTTTGATAACTTCATACACATGTCTTGGTTGAACTTCATGGGTGGTTGTAGCTGCTAGTTTTCAGATGATCAAAGTGGTATGTTGCTGTTTGTGGACAGATTGGTTGTTGAATCGTTTCGCGCCTTGTGTGAGTTGTGCTCCTTTCTTTTGCATGTACTTTGGGTCTATTTCACCTAGAATTTCGTGCCCAATCTAGTGGCATACGTGGAGTGCCAAATTGCCCATAGCCTCTCTCAAATGTTGTTTTAGCATCGTTGTCTTCCGTATCTTGTTTGTGATTTCCGAGTGATCCGTAGCTCGGTTTGCGATGTTCTTTATATGCATTTGTATTGTTTCCTCGTGATGCATACATTTTTGCCATGTTCATGCATTACCAAATAATTATCTTGAAATTGTGTATATAATGGAAACAAACTAAATAAATGCATGAGAAAGATGACTAGTATAGCATTGCTATGCTCCTTTCATACCATACTCATGCATCATAATGTTTGAAGAATTGTGCTTTCTCTGAGTTCATTGGATGTGTATTTTGATTTTGGGTAGCATCGGGTGTTGAGAATGAGTATGAGTATCCCATTGAGAACGTTCCTCAAGAGTAAGAACTTTATCCCTCAAAAGAAGTGTCAGGCAAGATGATCGTGACCTTGATATCGTTTCTAAT
Source organism: Hordeum vulgare subsp. vulgare (assembly GCF_904849725.1). Taxonomy (NCBI): domain Eukaryota; kingdom Viridiplantae; phylum Streptophyta; class Magnoliopsida; order Poales; family Poaceae; genus Hordeum; species Hordeum vulgare. The sequence goes on along the minus strand of NC_058519.1, from coordinate 259,679,143 downwards.
TTTGTTATGCTTAGATGTCTCGTTTCCATCGCTATTTATCGCTGCCTACCACCTGAATATCAAGCCTCCAAACATTTCCATGAAAAACCTCTAACCCTCCGCTACCTAGCAAAACATTGATTGACTAAGTTAGCGCTTGCTCAAACCTTCTTACAGCGTTTTAGTTGTAGGTGCACGGTGATCCATGTGTTGACATGGACATTGTCAATATCATCCTATTTATGCTAATTAAATTAATGCACCTATACACTTGGTAAAAGGCGGAAGGCTTGGCCTTTTCCTCAGTGTTTTGTTCCGCTTTTGCCGCCCTAGTTTCGGTTACGGGTGTTATGTTCCATATTGAGCGCTCCTAACCCGCTTGGGGTTATTATGGGGACCCCCTTGATAAATTGTTTTGGTTTAAACCTTGTCTGGCAAGACCCAACTTTAGTACTCCATCTGCTAACAACTTAGTAATAAAAAAGCATAGGGAATACTACCCCGAGGATAATTAATCAACCCCTGGGCTAGTGCTCCTCATGAGTGTTGGTCCGACCCAGATCACTGTGCGGGGCCAACCCAAGGCAACTTGGGTTATTTCTATCAGGCCCCCGTCTGCGTAGCTTATCCGGCGTGTCCTAAGAACGAGATATGCGGCTCTTATCGGGGTCGTCGCCATGTCGGGCGGTCTTGCTAGACTTGTTTTTACCTTCTCGATATATCTTATGCATCGGGATACCGAGGATGCTTTGGGCTATCTCAAGGTTGTGGTTTTTCACCAAGGAATCCGATGAGATCACGGGTTTTCTGTGGTCCAGGCTTTCTATGCAGCTTGTGGCAGTTCTTGATGGACTAGTTGGAGCACCACTTCAGGGTTAATATATTTCGGAAAGTTGTGCCCGCAGTTATGTGGCAACTTGGAAATTTGTTTATCATCCGATTATAGAAAACATGAAGTAAACTTAATTAAAATATGCCAACTCTGTGCGTAATTGTGATTGTCTCTTTCATGAGCTTCTACTCCGACTGAGAACACAATGGGGTTATGACTGACGTAAGTAGGTGTTCAGGACCACTTCATGATCATGCTAGCTCGCGACCGTTATGCGTAGACCACTCCACTTTTAGTTATGTGCTCGTAAGTTAGCCACCAAATATGCTTAGTGATGTTGCAAGCTCAACACTTAACCTTACCACACCCAATAACTTAATTAGTCCCGATATCATGGTTGCAAGATTTCTGAGTCCCCGTCGCCCACAAATTACTACAACACCACAGGTCTAGGTACCGCAGATCGAGAGATGTTCGATGCTTCGCAGCTCCAGTGGGATTTCAAGGAGGGAAGCAGACGCATGTACGTGACGTACCCCGATGAGTAGAGGACCTTGGTCGTATCTCGGGCTAGCGAGAGAGACTCATAGCTATTTTATCATTTGTCTTCGTCCGTAGTCGGACCCTGTCTTTAGTGTTGTGTGACTTGTAATTTAGCATGTGGCGAGTGTAATCCAATCCATATACTCATCTCTTCTTAAATGTATATGCAATGATTTCTATACTTGCGAAACGCCGAGATGCGCCCTATCCATGTTAAAGCCACGTCCCCAAATATGGATAGTGTCGCATCTTGGACATTACACACCATGAACTTGCAGCTGGTTTGACCAAGGTTGGCTTGCCGGCCACATTAATGAGCACCGGGAGATTCATGGAAGACTCGGCCACGGCATACTCATTGACGACAGCCAACAGTTGTGCCAGGGTCGCTGGTTCCCGGCGCATGAGCTTTTGCTTGAGGAAGGTGTTGTCTCGGCGGCTGTCGATGAAGTATTGGGTCCCCTGTACTTCATGGACGCCCTCGCAGGAGTTGCGGAGCTCGGTCCACCGCGTGTGGTAGTCGCGGAGCAGCTTGGTCGGGCCATGTACGCACATGGCGAGCTGGCGGGGCCGGCCAGGGACGCTTGTTTGTGTTGGTGAAGTTGCGCACAAACGCCTCCTGGAAGTCCACCCAGTCGTTGACACTCCCAGTTGGCAGGCTGTTAAGCCACGTCCGGGCCGAGCCGAGCAGCATGAGGGAGTGTAGCGTACTGCCATGCGCTTGTTGCCGCCGACGATGCTGACGGTGGTGGTGTAGTCGGTCAACCAATCCTCGGGCTTAGTCGAGCCGTTGTACATGGGGGTGTCGCGCGGCAAGGTGAAGCCCTTGGGGAACGGTTCCTTCAGGATGCATGACATGAAGTAGGGTGGGCCGACAGTGCTCTCCTCCTCAATGGCCCGAGACTCCGCGAGGCGCTCAGGCGGAAAAGAGCGTCCTGGTCGTCCAGCTGACGTGGACCGACACGCTCGGCCACCGGACGACGAGCCACCGGCTGCTCGGCCACCCGGTCGTGGTCTCCGTGGTGGTTGCTTCCCGTCGGCTCGCGGTTGCCATGGCCTGCCAACTCATTTGCGGGATTGTTGACATCCGTCGGGCTGCGGTCTTGCCGACCACGACTGGCCTTGTGCCGCCTGTCGAGGCGATGGTTTGCATCGAGATGCGAAGATGCCTGGTGCGTGTTTCATGAGCAAGTCGCAGGTAAGCGAGGGTCAGCGAGGTCATTGTTGGTCCTCGTGCAAGATCCGAGCTGGTCGCAAAACGACTGGGTCGGCCGCTCCTGGTTTCCGGCGCTTTGGAATATCCATGGGCCATTACACCATCAACATATAGATATGAGCGAGGAGGAGGAGTGCGCGAGGTTCTCTTCTTTTCTCACTCTCTTATAAGTGCTAGAAGAGCTCACCTTATAAGATGGTGTATCTCTCTTCCAACTAGCGGTATGGGACTAAACTTTAGTCCCACTCACCACACACACACAGCCATGTCACATGGGCCATGAGAAGTTCAGATTTTAGTTGGGCTTTGGACCAAAGGACTATTGGCGAAAATCCAATAGTTTTTATCAACTACAAGTATTTAGGTACAGAGGGAGTAGACGTCTAGTTGAGTCCATAGAGGTCGAGGAATAGGCACATTACAAAACAACAACATATGTACGAGTAACAATAGAGTATTGAGCTATTACCTGATTACGTGGAGGGTATAAATAGTAGGATTCAGGATCACCAATGGTTAACCCGGAGCCAACATTGGACAATTGATCAACGATTGATTTAAAGTCATCTATATTCCTTAAGAATTTTCATGTCACGTACCATTGTCCTGTATTGGAAATAAGAATATTATAGAAGATTGGTGCCTCTACCCATGTTTGGTCGGCAATATCAACATCAATCTTGTGGCCTTGCTTGTATCCAAGAGATTCTAGCGAACCTCCGTTTGGACTGGCCCGCCAACTACAGAACCGACAGTATGGTTTTAATCAATGATAACCAAATAGATGAGTTACAACATTATCCATGAAAAGATCTATGTGTCACCCTCTAATCACTAGTAGAAAACGGGGCTATAGTCCCGGTTGGTAAGGGTCTATGGTCCCGGTTCACCAACCGGGACCATTAACTTCGGACTAAAGACCCAACTTTAGTCCCGATTTGCTACGAACTGGGACTAATACATTTCCACGTGGCTGGCAGCGTGCGTGGCATGGTCAGGATCTTTAGTCCCGGTTGGTACTACATGCTTTGGTAATTTTGGGTCACTACAAGGATACCCCCTATAAAGCAAGACATATTCTACAACGTTTTGATTATAGGTTGCAAAATTCATGGTAGATACGCATATATAAGCATTGTAGCAAATGTGTTCCAGGCTTGGAGCTTGCAACCGGCCACAACCTGTCCTCGGGCTCCTCCTGTTACTCTAGCTCGGCCCAAGTTGGTTGTCAAAATTAACCTAGATCGTCCCTGTCAGCAGCCTCCTCCTATTCCTCTCTAGCCTGTAGACTCCCACGCTTGTCGCCGCCTCTCAACCTACCAGCATACCGGAGCACGCCCCTCACCACTCACCGGAGATCCTCCGTCCTGGCACGTCGCCCCTCACTACTCCTGTGCGACCCTCCACCCCGGCGTGCCGTCCCTCGTCACCAGTCCCATGTGACCCTCCATCCCGATCCGCCATCCCTAATCACCAATCCACTGAGAACCTGCATCCAGGCGCGCTGCCTTTCTTCATCGCTCTCCTTCTACCAACTGCGTCTACTACCTCTGCACGTGGGCCTACGATTACGAGGAGAGCTGCAACTATAACCATCCTCGCGATCATGCCTCCGACGTGAGCCGGGACGCTTCTCTACTCCCAATTATTGTTTTCCACATCATTCTCTACTTCACTTCAATCTACTTTGGAATTGCAACTTATGACCTGCCAGTCCTTGATAATGACCGACAATCTGAATTACAGCTAGTTGGTGTGGAGGTGAGCTAAAGCCTCTTGTTGTGATTGAATTGATTCTAGTACTGGCTTAGGAAATTGTCACCAGCCAATGGAAGTAAAACTTGATTGTGCATTCGTTGATTATGTGATTGACTGATTGTATAATAAGGCTTGTTGTCTTAGTATGGTAGTTGATGTTGATGATTCAGATTTCAACTTTCTGCTTACGATGCCATATGTTGTAGGCCTGATCGGTCATATGGTCTTATTTATTTCCGAGACTTCAGAGCAGGTTAAAGTATCAAATTACGTCCACTCGGTGCTGAGAAATGTAATCACACTAAAGCACTGAATATGTCGCAATGGATAGGATCCGAAAATTTTCTCCCTCTATTTTATGGGAGGCATAATTTAGTAAAAAAAATTTACATATTTACATCCGCTTAAAAGACCATTTACCTCTCTATGTTCTCTGCTACTACAAACTGAGCAGCAGCTTGGCACCTTTACGCAACTCCGTCAAGTAGGCCGTTGTGACGCTCGGGGAGAAGGACATCGGTGCGGTGCATGGGGAAGCCGAGTACTTGTTGGATCCGAGGGCTTGTGATCCATAGTTCTCCGCATGATCATCCATCAGCATCTGGTGACATTAGCACCCAGAGCTGCATAAGGCTTTCTCCCCACTACAACTGGAGTTCAAGAGCTTAAGGAAAGGAATCTTGTGATCAATACTTGTTGCTTGTCACAAAACTCTGAAAATATTATTGAGTACATGTACCACAAGCTATGCTTTACATTTAAGAAGATGTTTATGTGAGCTGCATGTCATATAAAAAAAAGAATTACGCAAGAAAATCTTACTTTTTTACTTATGATTTATTATTAGAAAATATTTGTTGTGTAATCCCTAAATACAGTAGAAGATAAAAAATCTTACAAAACTATGCTGAGACAAGTAGTACTTATTTAGTCAAGTGGCATGTTAGTTAAATTCTACACTCTGAGACGAGTAGTACTAATTTAGTCAAGTGACATGATTCTAGACCTATTACAACGTATCTGACTTCTGTATTTTTTAGAGATAGTTGAACTAGTTTGTGTTCCAAGAATACAAAATGTATCGTGGATGTTTTCCATTTATCCACTTGGCTTTTGGAATTTTATTGTTGTCCCCTTCTCCTATTATTAATAACATATACCTACACGGTTCTCTCTGCTGGTTCGCCAAATTCTAGATACTAACTTTGAGGTCCATGCTTCCTCTTTATACTATGCTTGCCTACATCCATAGTATCACTCCTTTATTCGCTTGATGTGCTTTTCCTTTACGAGGTGGAATATACACCATGGGGAAACTAGAAGTAAATTTGTAGCATATGGCTACTTTATAAATACTTCCATGTTTCTGATTCATCATGAGGTCATGTACTGATACATTGCAAAAAGAAAAAGGAAGATATATTAACTAAATGCAAAGAATTTCCATTCGAACATGTCAATTGTTTCTATGTAATTTCAGTTATTGGCATCGTTCATCTGCCCACATTCAATATTATTTTTTGGATGCATGCAACTTCCAATGAATTATTATATCACCATATCTATATCTGTTATATATTTTTAGTTTACAAAATAAGGCATCAAGGCATCCTAATTATTTGTTCGAACATACTAGAGTCTTGTTTTCTTTCCCTCATCTTCTCATTCTCTTAATAGTGTCACTGCCTTTGATTTATCCGCTCACATGTGCTATTTAGAGTTTGATCTGGATATATACTGGATATTTTATTATAAGTTGGTGGTAAATATGAATTAATGGTTGATACATCCTGCTGTTCTCGCCGCACTTCATGCAAAATCATTGGGTCGGTACTGGGAGTACCTCATTTACGATGGATCTTATGTCTCAAAGCTTCTTTTCAATGTCTAATATGTTATATTTGTACTAACTTATTAAATTTAATTTATCTCTTGGCTTAGTATGTCTCAGGCATTGATATTGTAATATTTTGTTACTTGATTAATGGTCAAACATACCGCTTCAATATCTTCCAGTAGGTTCCCTAGAATTATGCAGTTTCTCATACCATATTGCTACTCGAATAAAAATCTATATATTTGTGTTCTACATTGAACCATCATATGAAGTTTAATTATTTTAAGCGCTTATCACCAACACTACTTTGTTGGTAGTGAAAGGCTTCATAGAATTTTATAGATGATGTACATCATGAGATTAACTAGTAGAAGAATGTATTCATAACCATATGACATGTGTGATGTTGGGTTGTAGCCATTGTATGGCGAAAGGCTTCTTATATTTTTCCTTGATTCCTTCCATTTTATTCTATGCGGCATGGTTTGAGCATTTTACATTCTTTACACAGTTTCATTATTACCTGCCCCATTTGTATTGGTATGTCCTTTACATAGCAGGCATGTACATTAGTTGTCTTATCATCTCTTATCCCTTGAAAGACTTAGAAGATGGCATCTCATGGGACAACATAAGATACCATATAGTAGAGGAAAATATGCAAGCACGACAGGTCTTGGACTCTCAACCTTTTCTAGTATATGTCTCATTTCTATTAATTATTTTCCTCGACATGATTGTGCCAATGGTAACTTCGATTTTCTCTAACAGGTAGGATTAAAAGTATTTTTAGTGAGACTAAAAAATCATAACAGAGACTTAGCTCTTGCTATAGTTGTGAGTTGTTATCCTAAATTTGAACTTGATGGTGCTGAGATTACTAATGAATTATGAGTAGTGCATGTCGATATGGCACTTGTCAAAATTGAAGATTTGGTATAGAGTCGCAAAAACCGTAATACCTTTGTAAGTGACTAATATCTTGCGTCTATCACTACTTAAATCATGTCAATGCATTGTGTGTTAACAGTTCATTTTGCTCTTTTCTTTGAAGATTCAAAACATAAATGGATGATTACAATGATGATGATGATGATGTTCCTGTTCATGATGATGAAGACATATGCTTTTATTTTAGTTAAGTTTGTATGGATGATGTTCCTGTTGGACGATGTTCCTTGATTATGTTTTAATAAAATTGTAGGGATGTTTATGGATGCTTTCAATTTAAATTTCACTGCCAGAAACCATTTAGATTATACATCCCATTTGGATGGTTCTCCTTGTGTAATATTCACATTTGTAAAGAAGCAGTTTCATCTAATATATGATTTCTTCCTCCCATGAATATATTCTCTTGTTTTTCTTCACTTCATAATTGTCATCATTTTGTGAAGCATTAATTTAAGTTGCTGGAAATATGTAGAAAAAATATTATTATTCACATTATATGTGAACCAATGCTTGAAGCGTTGCAAATTTTTCGTTGCCAAGCAATGGGATTTTGATTCCTATTCGTTAAGCACCAACATATAGAAGTGTTGCACAAATTTGTTTTATGTGTTGAATTCTTGCAATGGTTCCTTTTACCAACGATGATATAAGCGTTGCATTATGCGCTAGCAACGCCGGATAAGGCAACGCATCCCAACAGTAACAACGCATATATAGACTTTTAGATACGGAAAAATGTGTTGCTATAGGGGGGTTCTTGTTGTAGTGGGTTTTGGGGGTTTGGGGTTTATTGTTTATTTTTGCTTTTCATTTTCTGTTTTCCATTTAATTCTTTTTGATTTAGAACATATCTTACGCTAGTACATACCGTACACGTTATGCATATATCATAGAATTTCTCGTACGACCATGCATGCGCATATTATATAATATATATATATATATATATATATATATATATACAATTTGGTATACAATTTCTCCTACAACTTGTGGATCAATTACATGCATGCATTAATTGGTGAAGTGGTATTCTCCTTTGGGATCTATGACCTGCTCCAGCAAAAATCCCAAAAATTCCTCTTGAAGTGCTCGTATGCGTTCCGTTCAGAGGAGTTCCTCATGCTTCTCCCACATCTTTTAAAGAAGGAGACCAATATGAATATTTTATATGTGCATATATATATTAGACCATGTTATAAAAATTGTGAATACTGTTTACGTACCTCACGAGTTCTTGGATTTTTGACCCGTTCGGTCATAAAGCGAATGTGCTCGCAAACATAGTATGCTCATAGATTATTCCCCGGTTCCTGTCGTATGCAATACTTTATGATAATAGAATTCAGTAAGATAATAATAAAACATTATAATGGTATTGAAACTAGAACTAAAGAGATGCGCGGACGTAGCTAGTACTACTTAATTACCCTACACATTGTCCATCGCAGCTATGGCTTCCATTCACTGCGAACATTCTTGATGAACCGGCTCCAAACCCTGCCCGGCAAAGAAAGAGAATAAAAGGAGTCATTGATTAATTGATATGAGTAAATGAAGTGCAATAAAGATTGAAATTACCGGTCGAGCATCAACTTCAGGGACATGTACTCGTCCTCGTCTTTTCTTAGTGAGTCCAGTACGTGAATGTTTCCCTCGTCAACCTTAATGACTAGCAGGATCCAGTGGAAGTTGTGTTGTATAAGCGGGCATGCATGCAACTCATCAAACACTATACATAAACTTAACATCGATCAGGTAAGCAAAATAGAATTTATAGTACAAGACAGTAAAACTCACCTGAAGTTGTAAGGAAATAATATTTTTTTCATTCTGACTTAGTATCTCCAAAAAACGGAACAAGTTATCATGTGTATCTTTTAGGAATTCTATTACCACCTTCTCATAAATGCAATTTGAGTCAATGAAGCCAATGCCATATACTCCATCTTTTTTCATTTCAAACATCTTCATTTTGGATAAAAACACACACAAAAGAATATAGTGAGGATAATTAGAGGCAAATGAACGAGCCGATGAGCTAGGGACTTGAATTATAGAACGAAATCACTATCGGCGTTGTGGGAATGGGGGTATCCACACAAGATCTACTGGCACAACGCCACCCAAGACAAGGCCCTCGTGAGGGGCCAAGCCTCGCGAGGAGGTGCGACATCAAGACCCACGGGGGCCTCCTCAGGACCCCTCCGAAGAGGCGGACATTCCGAGGAGAGGCCTGACCTCACGAGTCAAAGTTGACGCAAGGGGAGGACAGGTGAGCAGCACGCAGCAGGCGGCATAGTTTCCCCTTTGGTGCAAAGAGGGCAAAGGCGAACACTGGTTCCCTAGGCGTCTTCCAAAGGTTCCCTTTCTGGTGCAACAAAGCCATTGCCGCCCGCCAGTAGGGCAAACGTCATGTTCGGGTCCGTCCCTGCAGCGCGGGCAGTTACTTTGCAGGCGAAGACCACCTTTGGGCAGGGGAGCATGTTCCCCTGTTCCCCTTCAAAATTGGCCATTGTGGGATCCCTTCCCGCTGAAGTTGGGAAGAGGACCCGGGCCTACGCTATAAATAGAAGGGGTAGAACATTTCGTAGGGGGTCGGTTCATCCTGACCGAGATAGAAACACACAAAACCACCCAACCCCGGAGGCTCGAGAGCACTGTACTAGTTCATCCGCCAACCTCCGCGAGAGGCAATCCACCAAAAGCAGGAGTAGGGTTTTACGCTTCGCAGCGGCCCAAACCTGGGTAAACTATTGTGTTCTGTGTTTCCCTCACCATCGAGTGTGTCCATCGTCGTTTCCATCGAGTAGCGGGCTAGGCGAGGCCGAGCAGGGATAGATCCTCGTACACGCCCTTGTGTTCGAATCCTTAAGGTTTTGCGGAGCCCGAAATCCGATATTTGGCGCGCCAAGTAGGGGGCGTGTGAAGGTCTTCTCCTACCTTCCTCCTCCCAGGTCGTTGCTCCGATGGCCGGCGACCAACCAGCTTCTTCGAGCCTCGCCGAGATGGTCTCTGACCGCCACTTGAGCGCGGCAGGAAGCATGCATGCCGGCGTCGTGGTGCCAGGCGGCTCGTACGAGGTCGTCAACATCGTTTCCATCGTGGCGGCCACCTTTGCCACCCAGGCGCACGATGGTTGGGCGGCGACCTAGGCGCCCGCAGCACGCCGCATCAACTTGGGGGACCTCGGCGCACACGACGTGTTGCAGATGGCAAGAGATATGCTCCTCCAACGACTGACGCCTGGGCGGACCACATAATGGAGCTGATTGCCATCGCCCAGAAGACCATCCGGCCCGGTGCTTCTTCAAAGCCACATGTGTCGGGCGCCGGGGGCTCGCGTCGGGGGCTCGCACCGTGTGCCGATCCCGGGATCTACAAGCATCAGGGCCCACCCCGCGCCGGGCGGGGCCGAGAGAGACACGCTTCGCGCTACCCTCCTCCTTCTCTAGACCCCGATGACTGGCCGCGTGGCACATGCTACAGCAACAAAAGACCTTCCCTGGCAATGGCGCCAGGAATCCTTCTGCTACGGGCTACGCCTGTAGGGACTTCCTTGGCAAATATGCAAAGGATTCCCCCGCGGCCTTGGAGCCTTGCGTTGGTGTTCCCTTGAAGAGGAAAGGGTGATGTAGCACAGCGACGATAAGTATTTCCCTCAGTTTGAGAACCAAGGTATCAATCCAGTAGGAGGATCGCGTCAAGTCACAAGTACCTGCACAAACACAAAGAGCTTGCACCCAACACTATGAAGGGGTTGTCAATCCCTTATAAATTGTTTGCAAAGCGAGAACTGAAAGCAAAAAGTAAACAAAGCAAAGTAAAAGTAAAAGTGGAGACAATAGTTGTGAATAGACCCGGGGGCCGTAGTGTTCACTAGTGGCTTCTCTCATGAAAGCAAGTAGACGGTGGATGAACGAATTATTGTCGACCAATTGATAGAACCGCGCAAAGTCATGACGTTATCTATGGAAATGATCATATCTAGAGGCATCACGTCCAAAACAATTAGACCGATACTTTATGCATCTACTACTATTACTCCACACATCGACCGCTATCCAGCATGCATCTAGTGTATTGAGTTGATAAGAACAGAGTAACGCCTTAAGCAAGATGACATGATCTAGATGGACAATCTCAAATCTATGATGAAAGCCCATCTTGTTACCCTTGATGGAAACAACATGTCGTGTGCCTTGCTGCCCTTTCTGTCACTGGGAAAGGTCATCGCACGGTATGAACCCAAAACCAAGCACTTCTCCCATTGCAAGAATCATAGATCTAGTTGGCCATACAAAACCCAAGACTCGGAGAGACTTACAAGGATATCAAAGCATGCATATAAGAAATCAGCAAAGACTCAAATATAATTCATAGATAATCTGATCACAAATCCACAATTCATCGGATCTCGACAAACACACCGCCAAACAGGATTACATCGGATAGATCTCCATGAACATCATGGAGAACTTCGTATTGAAGATCCAAGAGAGAGAAGAAGCCATCTAGCTACTAACTATGGACCCGTAGGTCTGAAGTGGACTACTCACGAGTCATGGGAGAGGCGATGATGTTGATGTAGAAGCCCTCCAACTCCAAAGTCCCCTCCGGCAAGACACCGAGAAGGGTCTCCACATGAGATCTCGCGGAAACGGAAGCTTACGGCGGCGGAAAAGTGTTTTCGTGGATGCCCTGATTTTTTTTGCGATTTTAGGGAATATATAGGCGAAAGAGCTAGGGCAGGGGAGCACCAGGGAGGCCACAAGCCTGGTCGCCGCGGCCCCCGTGGCCGCGGCGTCACGGCTTGTGGGCTCCCTGTGGGCCTCCTGCCTTGGCCCTCAAGTCCCCCGATCTTCTTTTGTTCTGGAAAAAATTATTTCAGGGATTTTATTCCGTTTGGACTCCTTTCCAAAATCAGATCTGAAAAGAGTCAACAACACAGAAAAAACAGGAACTGGCACTTGGCACTGAATTAATAAGTTAGTCCCAAAAAAGATATAAAAGGTAAATAAAACATCCAAAGTTGACAAGATAACAGCATGAAACCATCAAAAATTATAGATACCTTTGAGACGTATCAAGCATCCCCAAGCTTAACTCCTGCTCGTCCTCGAGTAGGGAAGTGATAAAGAATGAATTTTTGATGCTTTCATGCTACCTAGCATAGATGTCCTTTGTCACTCCTCTTATGTGACATGAATGTTCAGATCCATTAGATTCAAAACAATAGTTTGCTATTGGCGTGGAGACAATAATACTTCAAGCAAACTGGCAAGGTAATCATGAACTTTCAAAATAACAAGGCCAAAAGAAAGTTATCCCTACAAAATCATATAGTCTGGCTATGCTCTATCATCCTTGCACAACGAATTTAAATCATGCACAACCTCGGTATTGGCCAAGTAATTGTTTTCACACCTTTACTTTCTCAAACTTTTTCAACTCTCACGCAATACATGAGCGTGAGCCATGGTTTTAGCACTATAAGTGGAATGGAGTGTGGTGGAGGTTGCAAGGCAAACAAGGAGAAGATGGTCACATTGACTAGGCATTTCAATAAGCTATGGAGATGCTCATCAATAGATATCAATGTGAATGAGTAGGGATTGCCATACAAATGATGCACTAGAGCTAAGAGTATGTGAAAGCTCTTAAAGAAAACTAGTGGGTGTGCATCCAACTTGCTTGCTCACGAATACCTAAGGCAATTTTGAGGAAGCCTATCATTGGAATATACAAGCCAAGTTATATAATGAAAATTTCCCACTAGCTATATGGTGGTGACAAAACGAGAGACTCTCAATCATGAAGATCATGGTGCTCAATATGAATCACAAGTGTGGAAAGGAGATAGTAGCATTCTCCCTTCTCTCTTTTTCTCTCATTTTTTGGTGGGCTCTTTGGCCTCTCTTTTTTATTTTTTTTGGTGCGCATCTTTGGCCTCTTTTTGTAAATGGGCTTCGAAGGCCTCTTTTATTTCCTCACATGGGACAATGCTCCATCAATGATGATCATCACACTTACAACTCAAAACTTAGAGCAATGATGACTCTATATGGAATGCCTTCGGTAGTGTACCGTGACAATGATCTATCATGGCATAGACATGAATGGAAACATCATGCTAGCTATCTTATGATCATGCAATGGCAATGTAGAAGTGGTGGCACATGTCATGGTGGTAGTTGCATGGCAATATATGTCGGAGTGGCTTTGAAAAAACCATAGTTGGTAGGTATGGTGGCTGTTTTGAGGGAGGCTAATGGTGGGCATTATGCACTGGCGAAAGTTGCACGGCACTAAAGAAGATAGTGATGGTGGAAGGTGAAAATGCATCTAAACCATGGACTCAACATTAGTCATGAAGAACTCATATACTTGTTGCAAAAGTTTTAGTAGTAATCAAAACAAAGCATTCAACGCATACTGGGGAAGGGTTGGTAGGTATAAACCATCGCGCGATCCCGACCGCCACACAAAGGATGACAATCAATAGACTAATCATGCCCAGACTTCATCATGTAGATGTTCACCATACGTGCATGCTACGGGAATCACTAACTTCAACACAAATATTTCTAGATCCACAACACCTTACTAGTATAACTTCAATATTACCACAACCACAACTCAAAACTAATTGAGATGAATCAAACTTCTCTAACTACTCAATGCACATGAAGGTGGAAGTTTTCATATCCCTTTGGATAACTACCCCTTTTGAGACTACTTTCATTGCATATGCCAACTACCACGCCACGCGCTTCCGTCCTCTAAAAGATAGAAGTGAAACACATAGAGCAAAATCAACTAGCTCAAAAGATATAAGTGAAACACATGTGAGCTGAATTGCCTAATCAAAGGATATAAGTGAAGCTCGACAAAATCACGGTAAGTGCATGTCTCTCTCTCTAGGTGTGCAGAAAGGAAGATTGTGACAAAAAAAAAGACTCCTACGATACAAGACGCTCTAGGCAAAACACATAACATGTGCTGAATAAAACTATAGCCCCAAGTAACGTTACCGATGGATTGAAGACGAAAGAGGGGATGCCTTCCCGGGGCATCCCCAAGCTTAGGCTTTTACGGAATCCTTGAATCAACTTTGGGTGCCTTGGGCATCCCCAAGCTTGAGCTCTTGCCACTCTTTATCTCTTTGTCCATAAGAACTTCACCCAAAACTTGAAAACTTCACAACACGAAACTTAAACAGAAACTCGTGATAACATTAGTATAAGAAAGCAAACCACCACTTCCTTAGGTACTGTAGCAAACTTAAATTATACTTATGTTGATGTTGGGTTACTGTATTTTCAATCTTCCATGGCTAATACCCCCCAATACTATCCATAGTTTCATCAAAATAAGCAACCAACTCAACAAAAACAGAATCTATTAACAGCACACTAGTCTGTAGCAATCTGTATACTTCGTTTACTTGTGGTACTTCAAAAATTCTGAAAAATGACGACAGTCTGAAGAATTTGTGTAGCAATAAGCAGCAAAAAGAATCAACTCAAAATCTCGTTCATAAGAAAAACGAAAATTCTTTTCGTGAGCAGAAAGTTTCTGTCTTTTCCAACATGATCAAACGATCATCCCCAAGACTAATCATAACGGTTTCACTTGGCACAAACGCAAAAAAAACACAAAAAACACAACCACAACAGAATTGTGAAAGTGTGGACGCAACAAAACAGAAAGAAAAAGATAAATTCATTGGGTTGCCTCCCAACAAGCGCTATTGTTTAACGCCCTTAGCTAGGCATTGATAATTCAATGATGATCACACAAAAGACAAGAATTGAAGCACAACGAGAGCATCATAAAGCATGTGAAATTCACATCTAAGTCTAACATACTTCCTATGCATAGGCATTTTATAGGAAAACAAATTGTCAAGACAACCAATAGCTGCCAAATGCAAGGAAGAAGAAAGAGACAAGAGCAATCTCAACATCACGAGAGGTGATTTAGTAACATGAAATTTTCTACCACAATATTTTCCTCTCTCATTACGTGTGGGATCATATTCGAATTCAACGATATAGCTGCCACATAGGATATTCTTTTCATGATCCACATGCATGCAAAGTTGACGCTCTTCAAAAATAGTAGGATTATCATCTAAAGTCATGACTTCTCCAAACCCACTTTCAATAATATTGCAAATATCATATTCATCTTGAGGCTTGAACAAATTTTCAAGATCAAAAGAAAAATCATCACCCCAATCTTGATCTTTGCAACAAGTAGTGGACATAGCAAGGCTAGCATCCCCAAGCTTAGGGTTTTGCATAATTTTAGCATGACTGTCACTAATAGAATTTATAGTGAAACCATTGCAATCATGCTTTTCATCCAAGGAGCCCTCGTGAATCACTTCATGAATTTCTTCATCACGATTTTCAGATTCACGATTCTCAAGCAAAATTCCATAGAGAAAGTCAAGTGTACTCAACTCACTAGCAATTGGATCAATATAATTGGATCTCTTAAAGAGATTAGCAAGTGGATGAGGATCCATATCACTAGATTTTCAGCAAGCGAAGAAGCAAGCATATTGAAGGCACATAGCACACAAGCAACGGAAAGGCAAATGAGAGAAAAGGGCGAACAAAAAAGGCAAACGAAAAAGGCAAATAGGTGAAGTGGGGGAGAGGAAAACGAGAGGCAACTGGCAAACAAAGTAAATGCAATAGATGAGTTTGCGACACTTACTTGGATAGATTTTGACTTGATCTCTCCCCGGCAACGGCGCCGGAAATACTTCTACTACGGCGACAAAAGACCTTCCCTGGCAATGGTGCCAGGAATCCTTCTACTATGGGCTACGCATATAGGGACTTCCTTGGAAAATATGCAAAGGATTCCCCTGCGGCCTTGGAGCCTTGCGTTGGTGTTCCCTTGAAGAGGAAAGGGTGATGTAGCACGGCGGTGGTAAGTATTTCTCTCAGTTTGAGAACCAAGGTATCAATCTAGTAGGAGGATCGCGTCAAGTCAAAAGTACCTGCACAAACACAAAGAGCTTGCACCAACGCTATGAAGGGGTTGTCAATCCCTTATAGATTGTTTGCAAAGGGAGAACTGAAAGCAAAAACTAAACAAAGCAAAATAAAAGTAAAAGTGGAGACTATAGTTGTGAATAGACCCGAGGGTCGTAGTGTTCACTAGTGGCTTCTCTCATGAAAGCAAGTAGACGGTGGGTGAACGAATTACTGTCGAGCAATTGATAGAACCGCGCAAAGTCATGGCGTTATCTATGGCAATGATCATATCTATAGGCATCACGTCCAAAACAAGTAGACCGATACTTTCTGCATCTACTACTATTACTCCACACGTCGACCGCTATCCAGCATGCATCTAGTGTATTGAGTTCATAAGAACAAAGTAACGCCTTAAGCAAGATGACATGATGTAGATGGACAATCTCAAATCTATGATGAAAGCCCATCTTGTTACCCTTGATGGCAACAACATGATGCGTGCCTTGCTGCCCTTTCTGTCACTGGGAAAGGTCACCGCATGGTTTGAACCCAAAACCAAGCACTTCTCCCATTGCAAGAATCATAGATCTAGTTGGCCAAACAAAACCCAAGACTCGGAGAGACTTACAAGGATATCAAATCATGCATATAAGAAATCAGCAAAGACTCAAATATAATTCATAGATAATCTGATCACAAATCCACAATTCATCGGATCTCGACAAACACACCACCAAACAAAATTACATCGGATAGATCTCCATGAAGATCATGGAGAAATTTGTATTGAAGATCCAAGAGAGAGAAGAAGCCATCTAGCTACTAACTACGGACCCGTAGGTCTGAAGTGGACTACTCACGAGTCATTGGAGAGGCGATGATGTTGATGTAGAAGACCTCCAACTCCAAAGTCCCCACCGGCAGGGCACCGGGAAGGGTCTACAGATGAAATCTCGCGGAAACGGAAGCTTGTGGCGGCGGAAAAGTGTTTTCATGGATGCCCTGATTTTTTCTGGGATTTTAGGGAATATATAGGCGAAAGAACTAGGGCAGGGGAGCGCCAGGGAGAGCACAAGCCTGGTCGCCGCGGGCCCCCCTAGCCGCGGCGTCAGGGCTTGTGGGCTCCCTGTGGACCTCCTGCCTTGGCCCTCATGTCCCCCGATCTTCTTCTGTTCTGGAAAAATTTATTTTGGGGATTTTATTTCATTTGGACTCCGTTCCAAAATCAGATCTGAAAAGAGTACAAAACACACAAAAACAGGAACTGGCACTTGCCACTGAATTAATAAGTTAGTCCCAAAAAAGATATAAAAGGTAAATAAAACATCCAAAGTTGACAAGAACAGCATGAAACCATCAAAAATTATAGATATGGTTGAGACGTATCAGCACACCACACCGACAACCACCAAGGGCGTGAGGAGAACGGTGGCACGACCGATGCACACACTAGTGCGCACCACCAAGACCAGCTCGGCCCACGACAATCCGGGGCGGCTAGACAGGAGCGCTCCCTCCGGCGCAGCCAGCAGAGGCTAGAGGCGATGGCGAGGGAGAACTACGACAACGGAGACATGCTAGGACACCAAGCATGGAATCAACATCAAGCGGCGCGGGGACCAGCCAACGGCAGCAACAGGAACAAGCGACTTCACGCGGAGGCCTTTCACAGGAAGAACTCCGAGCAATACTGTCGGGGGGATCCCCCTCCGCCACCAAGAGGGACCGCCACCCTCGGACTGCTGACCGGCCATGGAGGACGGTCGAACGCTTACATGGAGTCATACATGCCGGAGTATGCGGCATCACCTGACCCTTCCGACGAGGAAGAGCTTCACGCATCCCCCCCGGCGCCTATCCTTCTTGGGAGTGAGGAACATTTTGGGGCACCTCCTTGAGTCGGGCCTAGGAGGCTCAGGCAGGGAGGCGCCCTCAAGCCGCAGGGCGCGGCGCCAACCGCCTTCTCCGCGGGATAACTACGTAAGGCCAAACCCCCGGGCCTCAGGAGGATAAATCAAGTGCCATGACGAGACACAAGCGGCATGGGTCACCCGCGGCAACCAAGATGCAGGCGTGGGTGTCGAGGGCCAGGCGTCGCGAGGCGCTCCTCGGGCACAAGGGAGCTATTTGAGGTAATTTTTTGGATTTACTGCCTTAGGAAGTGCCTGCTGACCACAAGAACTTCAATTATTCAGGGCATACTTCTACATGTCGTACAATTTCTGCAATCTTTTATGACTTGTGTTGCATCCACTTGGCGACCTGACACACTGCCTTGCTTGCATCTTTTGGCGTTCGACCTCCCTTGCTCGGGGGCTCCGGCTTGTACGCGTCACCCGAACGCGAGGACTGGAGAAGCCCCGCGGCTCCTCAGGACCACATTCGACATGATAAAATCAGAGTCGCTTGAGCGTCAAGGGGGACTCCTGAGCATCGCGTCTCAGGGGTATTACTGGTCACAAGACCACCTGCCGTCGTTGATATCATCCTCGGTGATCCGGTCGTTATCAAAGGTGGCAGGGCTTGACCCCGTAGCTGAGATCGTTCGTTCGGTCGCAAGTAGCGGCGGCCGGGAAATGTGCGGGACTAGGTCCTGGTGACACAGAGCCGCTTGAACGTCAAAAGGGGGCTCCTGAGCATCGCGCTTTAGGGGCCTTACCGGTCGCAAGGCCACCTGTCGCCCTTGACATCGTCCTTGGATCCGGTCGTTATCACGGGAAGCAGGGCATGACCCCATAGCTACATCCGTGCACTCGGTCACACGAGACGGCAATTCAGGAAATGTGCGGGACTGGATCCTAGCGATGTAGAGCCGCTCGAATGTCAGAAGGGGGCTCCTAAGCATCGGGCATCATGGACCTTACCGGTCACAAGGCCACCTGCCGCCCTTGACACGGTCCTCGGTGATCCGGTTGTTGTTAGGGGTGGCAGGGCATGACCCCATAGCTACATCCGTTCACTCGGTCACACATGACGACGGTTGGGAAATGTGCGGGACTGTGACCTGGCGACGTAGAGCCATAGAAAAGCCCTTAACTGGCATTCGGGGAAGGAGCATGCAGGACCTGCATCAACCCGTCGCACCTCTGCATCGTCATTCAATCCTTTCGGAACCTACTTCATCCCGTGACACTCTCACGTAATAATGAGCCAAGGTTGTATATGCCCAGGGCCCCCCTAGGACGCGGAAGGGGTCCACCCCATGCCTAGTGGAAGACCTATGATCCGCGCTGGGTACAGATGGAGGAAATCAACACAGTCCACCAATGACTTCCAAAATCAAGCGCCTATGCCTCGGGGGTAGGGACACTCGCGAGGCCAAAGCGTCCTCGTGACCTCCCATGTACACCCCCACCGTGACACTCTCACGTAATAACGAGCCGAGGCTGTATACGCCTAGGGCCCCCGAGGACACAGAGGGGTCCATCCCAAACCTAGTGGCAGTCTTATGCTCTGCATTGGGGAGAAGACGAAGGCAATCGACATGGTCCACCAATGACCATGCTCGCAGCTGGCAAGGAAACCCATATAGTCCGCCAATGACTATGCCAGCTTGAGTGTCAGACGCGGTGTTTGATTTATTTTCTTGGGTTTCGAACTATCTTCTGCTGAGTTTAAACTATCCGATTTCAAAAGTTGGTTTTTCCCAATCTCAATGCCCGACATTTGAAAAACAAAAAGGGGGGAAAACTTTCTCTGGCGTTTCTTAATTCACTGGCTTTGAAACCTCCCATCCAGAGGACGTGTTTGGAGATAACCGCTCCGCACCGCCCCTAAGAGTCGAGGAGCATGAAGGCAAGGACTGGCCACCCAAGGCAAATGTTTTTCAGTAGCCAACCCCTGCCCGAGGGTCCGGACCGAAGCTTGATACCACCACAAAGAGTCTCGGAAGGCCTCGAGGCCCCCTGGGGCGATGACCAAAGGAACGAAGTGCGGAATAGCTCGGGCGCCAGAAAGGAGGCTCCTGGGCACGCCTCGGGAGCCTTACCGGCCATAATACCACCAGCCACTGTTGGCGCCGTCCGGGAGCCTTGGACAGCGTCAGGACTTGTGGGGGCCCGCCTCGTGAAGTGCGAGCCTAACGGCAGTTGGGAAATGTGCGGAGCCGGGGCCTAACGACGCAGAGCGGCTTGAGTGTCAAGGGGGGCTCCTGAGCAGCGCTCCTCAGGAGTCTTACTGGTCGTAAAGCCACTCGGCCCCTAGGGCGCCATGGCTTTGCCCCGTGAGGAGCAACCTTGATAACAGTTTGCGCCCCACGGCGGCAGGGAAATGTGCGGGACCAGGACCTGCAAACATAGAGTGCCAAAAGGGTCTTCACCTCGTCCCACTTATGAAACAGGAGCTACACGGGAGGAACTACGCAAGGGACCGACACAAACCCACAAGCTAAGTGCCTCGCAATCCCAGAGCGGGACCCTCTCGCTTTACGACAAACTAATGGTGAATTAAAAACATACGCACTAACAAAGGGATGCAGGGCCTAAGGATTCGACTGTAGCGAGGAGCAAGGCTAACAGCCTAGCACGCGGCGACTCGAGAGGTGCCTTGGGAGGGCAGGACCTCCTGAGGGTTCCGCACCCCCCGCCCCCCGTCGTCCCGAGCCACGGCTAGTGCAGCGATGAGCCCTAAGCTTCGCAGCCCGGCCGCAACAAGCACCAACGTGCAAACCATCAACTCTGGAGCAAAAGGAAAAAGGAGAATGGCGAAGATAATAATAGCAAAGGTTTAAAGCCAGACCAGGAAAAGTCTTTTCTAACATCGCACGAACAAGTAAGCAGAAGATGGGAGATACCTAGTGGGAGGGGCCGCCAGCAGCGCCCTTGACGACCATAGGCTCGGTGTCGGAGTCCTCTTCCTCGCTGGAGACGGGCACCCGGGCGCACCGCGCCACCACGGCGTCCACGTAAGGGCGGACTTCGCCCCAGAGAGGACGATGGGACCCAGCAGGCGTCGGCTCAACGACACACCGAAGGTCGAGCTCCGGAGCAAGGCGATGTAGGTTAGAGAAGATAAGCGCCAAGGCAAGGCCTAGAAGCTCGTGCATCGGCCATGTTGTCCTCCTCCACGCGGCAGACGCCGGTCTCTAGCATCTCCACCACCTTCTCGAAGAAGGTGAGGTAGCCCCCATCGCTCGTCACGTTAGGCAGCGTCGGGGCCTCCCCCATGAATCGGCGCGTCGCATTGACCTCCCGGCTAGCGATGCCGGCGAACTGCTTGGCGCGCTGGTATGACATCATTCGGGCATTCGACGCCTCGCCCTTGGCAGTCAGGACGGCGTCGGCCGCCTCCTGGACCTGTTTCCGTAGCGACGCCAACTCCGCCATGGCCTCCGCCTCGTCCACACGGGTGGCCTGGAGGGCGGCCTCGGTGCTCTCAAGCCAGGCCCGCAACCCATCCACCTCCTCTTGGGGATCACCAAGCCCTGGCTTCTTGGAGGAGGGTGCGCTGAAGAACCAGGAAGATCAACCCCAGGGCAGCAGATGAAGCATAAAGTAAAGGAGATGCAATGAAGGACTTACTCGTCAGCCATAGCCCAGCGGTGATGTGCATGCGTAGGCCCATAGTGCCCTCCGCCGCTGCCTCCAGGGGCGGACGAAGGTGTAGGGGGCGCTGCACGTTTCCCCTGGACAGAACCGTCTCCGAGGGACGCCATGAAGACGAAGAGCGAAGGAGAGAACAGGTTTCCTTGTGGCAAACAGATGAAGTAAAGAAGAAGATCGAGGTTGCGGTGCCCCCCCCCTCGACGGGGCTGGGCGAGTATATAGGCGAGCCCTAGCCACCAACCGTTGTGGGAGCGTGGGCGTCGCACGGCCCACGAGGGTCGCGAGGTGGGCCGACAGGAGCGTTGTCGCCCACGTCGCCTCACCTATCCACCAAGCGGTCATGTCCGTGAGGGTCGTTGGGTATGGTCAGGCCACCCCCATGCCATTCAATGAGCAATATGATGGCCTGCACGACTCTTGGGGATTCCACCATCATGGCATGGCACCACCCGGGCACCTCGAGGAGCGAGGACGTCGTCGCACGGCTGCAGGACACATGGGACACCTGGCCCACAGGCAAATGGGGCCCGCGACGCTTCGGGCCGTCCTCAAGGCTTCGCCGAGAAGCCAACCCAGGCGCGCCTTGGACCAGGGGGCTACTGTCAGCGTTCTGTGAATGGGGGTACCCAGACCCGCCTGCCCGCGGCCCAAGGCTGGCCCACTTCATCGACACAAGATTGACTGGCACGACGCCACCCAGGACAAGGCCCTGGCGAGGGACCAAGCCTCGCGGGGAGGGGCGACATCAGGACCCCCAGGGGGCCTCCTCAGGAACCCTCCGGAGCGGCGGACATTCCGAGGCGAGGCCCGAACGTTGGTTCCCAAGGGTCTTCCAAAGGTTTCCTTTCTGGTGCAACGAAGCCGCCGCCGCGTGCCAGTAGGGCAAACGTCATCTTCGGGGTCGTCCCTGCAGCGCGGGCAGTTACTTTGCAGGCGAAGACCACCTTTGGGCAGGGGAGCATGTTCCCCTATTCCCCTTCAAAATTGGCCGATGTGGGATCCCTTCCCACCGAAGCTATGAGGGAAGAGGACCCAGGCCCCCGCTATAAATAGAAGGGGTACACTTGGTAGGGGGATTGGTTCATCCTGACCGAGATAGAAACACACAAAGCCCCCCCCAACTCCCGAAGGCTCGAGAGCACTGTACTAGTTCATACACCAACCTCCACGAGAGGTAATCTACCAAAAGCAGGAGTAGGGTTTTACGCTTCGCAGCGGCCCGAACCTGGGTAAACTATTGTGTTCTGTGTTTCCCTCACCATCGAGTGAGTCCTTCGTCGTTTCCATCGAGTAGCGGGCTAGGCGAGGCCAAGCAGGGAGAGATCCTCGTACACGCCCCTCTGTTCGAATCCTTAGGGTTTTGCGGAGCCCGAAATCCGACAATCACTTACAGACAATAGGAACTGATGATAGATTTGTCGAGTGCGTCTTGATTGTATAACTCCCAAAATTCTGGATTCTCAATCCACAAATCTTTTTGAGTGAAGAAATGCTCTGCCTTGACTTTCACCATGAGGCACGTACGCCCGATGTCTGCTTCCTTCATGTACCAGGTATGGAGTTTGTACATTTGCGTTGATAGATGCTTGCTAAGCTCAGGCCTGACGAGAGGTTTCTTGGGTTGAAATGTCCATACTAGTTGGTTATCCGTTTCCACCGTGGGAATGTTCTCGTTGCCTAGGAGTTGTGCAATAGTGACACCAGCCGCTCTAGCCATCTCTTTAGCAACATCGGGATCGATTACGAACTCATCGGTACCCACCTTGAGCAGGAGGATTGATTGCACTGACTGTTCTCCGAGCTGGGGAATGGTTTTCCTGCTTCTTTTAGTAAGGAGCTTCCCCTTCGTTTACCCTTTTTGATGTGACTTGATTATAGAGTGGTCATAGTCTGATTTAATTCTCATCGGAGGCGGTGGGTCCGCAAGATTGGCCAGAACACGCTTGATGGTTTCTAGAGGTATTATCTCCTTTGGCAGGGGCTTTCTCTTGGCTAAATGGGCCCGCAACTCAGCAGCCATTGTCTCGTCTAATTCCTTCGTGATCTTCTCGTAAGACAACTTTGGCGGGGGAGGAGGGGTCCGTTTCTTCCTTAGCTTATTCCACTTTGGAGTCTGGTTCTTCATCATAAATTGAAATGGCCTCCCGGTGGCAGGTTGGGCGGGGTGGAGTCGGCTGACGCGGTAGCGGACTCGCACTGGGCTCCATGCAGGGGTGGGATGGAGTCGGCTGACGTGGTGGCGGACTAGCGGCAGGCTCCATGTCGGGGTGGGATGGAGTTGGCTAACGCGGTGCCAGACTAGCGCTGCGCTCCGTGTCGAGCTGGCGGGGTGGAGTTGGCTCACCCGGCGGATTTGGAGGAGTCAGTGGCCTTGGAAAGACGATGCAGACCTTTCTCCATAAGAGGAGACCATGTAAGACTTCTTGCAATGTGTGCTGCCCTTCACCTCCAGGAATGTCGAGCTCTAATGACTCATATCCCGGCATCACTTCATCCACCCCGAGACGAGCATAGCCAGGTGGAATCGGAGTGCGATGGAAGGTTGCATCAGGGGGATTTGTTAAATCATAGCCGACCAATGCCTTCGGATATGTTCTTGGATTTCATGCGTAGCTCACAACTTTCCATCTTTGATTTCATCCACGGGGTAGTGAGCCAGCAGTGCATCGTCGGCAAGGACCCACGTGGAACCCACGCTGCTTTTCGGCATCAATGGGACAGTACTATCCAATGTTGGATCTGCTGGTTGCTGTGGCAGCTGAGGCGTCCTTTGTTGGCTAAGTGTGTCGATCTGCTCCTGCTGTCGAAAGAATTGGTGTTCCAAATCCTCGAGCTGGTCACCATCCTACTTCTTCTTGACTACCTTCTGATTCTTCTTTGTCGAACAGCTTTTTTAAGAGTCGCTCCAGTCCTTAAACCCCTCGATCCACGAAATAATGCCTTTGCCTCGTGTTCGTCCCGGGTGATCAGGATTCTTGAGGGCACGTGTAAGCTCGTCATTCTCTCTCTCGGGCTAGAACACCCCCGTTCGAGCATCTTCTATTGCAGCAAGTATAGCCTGATAGGCATTTTTAAGACTTGCCTCCTCCACAAGCACCCCTGTCTTTGGGTCCAACTTTCCTCCATGCCCTTAAAACCAGTTCCTGCACCTTTCAGGCCAAGTGGATGTTTGCATAGTGACCCCTGCATCAATCATCTTATGCTCGAATTCATCCCACTTAGGAATGCCACTCTTGTAGCCACCTGGCGCCAGAGAATGGTGATGCTCTTTTTTCTGAGCATTTTCCTTGTTTATCCTCGCCCGCTCCTTAGCTGTTTCTGATTGCTTGAACAGCACTAATAAGTCCCAGTGATCTTTTATCTTCTTCTATTGTCCAGTGAATTCTGGAGTCTTGCCTTGTTTGCCGAAGTCGGCCCATAACCTTTTCTTCTAGCTGCAGAATTGGGTGGCCATATTCTTAAGAGCAAACTTCTTGACTTTCTCACATTGTTCATCTGAGAAATACTCCGGTAGGGTGAAATGTGTCATTAGCGTATCCCAAAGCAGATTTTTTGCTCTTTCGTCCACAAAACTAACTTCTCGATCTTGCTTTGGCCTATGCCATTCTTGAATGGAGATAGGGATTTGGTCCCTGACAATAACTCCGCACTGACGTACAAATTTGGATGCATTCTTTTTGGGATCAGTTGGTTCTCCACCTAATGTTATCACATCAATGTTGTACCTTGTGTCCTCAGGCAACTTTTTGGCCGGGCCTCATACTGCCCTGCTCGTAGAAGATTTGCTTGATCTGAACGGCTAAAAGAGGAGATTCATTAATATATATATATATATATATATATATATATATATATATATATATATATATATATATATATATATATATCAATTAATACACATCTAATGATCACCAAAGGCCGAATATATACCTTGCCGGACTTTGATAATTAGAGAAATAATTCTTTCGCATCATCATCTGGATCCCCTTCGTTTCTTGGTTGTTCTTCCTCAGTTCCCTCACTAGATGGGTTAAGGTATTGAGAGCAATGATCTTCTTCTTCATTCTCTTCATTTCTAGAGCGTATCATGTCGTACAAGACATGCTTTTGATCATGGTCTCTGTCTCTACCGTCCATAGCTTAACTAACCGAGAAAATGATAAAACAATTTAGTATTCACTTTAGCTAGCAAGATCATCATGTATATATAATATCACTAATACATCGAATAATGCATTTAATTAATGCATCATCGAATAATCCACTTAATATTATCGAATATATAATCTCGAATACATCACTAATAGATCTCTCGAATACACTAATACATCTCTCCAATAATATCTAATTGATCAACCAACAAAGAGTTGTCTCTGTACTGAGGCGTGGGCGGTGGACACCCAAAGAGCAGGAAACATCACCGGATCATAGCTCGGGTGAGATCCCTGAAGAGCCTGCCAGGTATTGGAGAACCTGGCGTCCAACGCCTCCATGTAGCGACGGACGTGCTCGTCCTCCTCCCTGACACGGTGATGTACCTCCTCCTCGGGGGTCGGCAACCTCGGCACTGAAAGTGGCCCACACGACAGCCACCAAAGAAGCTCTGGGTCCATTACGGGAGCCCAGTTCCTCACCAACTTGCGCGCCCCGGAAGGTAGCTCCTCCTAGTGCGAGCCCGACGGAGCCTAGTCCTGCATAGGGGCTTCTCAAGAAGGTGATCCCATTGAGTCGACGACGAGGATGCGGGCCCGGCATCGTACGTCGACGTCATGAACCAATTCTACAACTATTTAAATTCCTACTATTTAATAAACTTTTCTTATCCTTTACAACTATTTAATAAACGAGGTTGTATCAACTTCACACTCTAGGAACATAAACAATGCATTCACATTCATAAACCTTGCAAATTAAGAAAAACTAACACGCGCCATTCATAAACCTAACCAGGTTTGTAGGTGAACACGCTAAAAATTTCAGTAACACGCAAATATAGACGGGACTAAAATTCTAGTTAGAGATGAACCTACAATTTTTTGTGTCAAACTTCTGAAACTGCAATCCTTTGGTCAAATCATGATCTGAATTACTATTTCTTCTGTCAAACCAAAAAATTTCCTGCAACAGGTAGTTACACAAGCATTAATTACTAAAATAAATAAATCTCAACAAATCTTGCATTTTTGTAATGCAAGATTTTGAAACAGTCAACACTAATGTTTTTTCCCAATCTTTAAAAAGCCTCAATGGTCAAAATATTAACATTTCTTACGAAATTAACTCGAGGGTGAAAAAAATCATGCTCTAATGGTGAAATGGCCTCGATATGAACAAGTAGGGTTCATATATATGAACAAAATTAGTGAAATTTTGGAGAGGCGAGGTGGTGCATGGCCGGGGTTGGGGGTGCATGACGCCAGCGAGGGGAGAGGAGGGGGCGCCGGAGCGAAGCTCCATGGAAGGTGGCCAAAGCTCGGGAAGGAGAGGGAGGAGCGGCAGAGCTCATTGTGGGAGCAGAGGAGGGCCGGGGTGCAGCAGCTGCTCATCGGCGAGCACAGGGAGGAGGCGGAGGCGGCTGGCATCGGTGGCGGTGACGACGAGGACGGCTTCGGGGGCGGCAGCGACGACGAGGATGGCTTCGGGGGCGGCGACGACTCCGGCAGCCTGGTAGCGTCGGGGGCAGGGGTGTCGGCGTCAGGGGATCGAATGGAGAGAGGGAGATCGAAATTTCCTAAGTCCTACTTATATACCCCCAACCTTTAGTCCCGGTTGGTGGCTCCAACCGGGACTAAAGGCCCCCCTGTAGTCCTGGCCACCAACCGGGACTAAAGCTCATTTTCAGCAGCGCAAAGGGCGGGAAGCAGAGACCTTTGGTCTCGGTTGGTAGCTCCAACCGGTACTAAAGGGAAATCTTTAATCCCGGGTGGAGCCACCAACCGGGACTACAGGCCTGTTCCTAGCACGTCCGAGGAAGTTTAGTCCCACCTCGCCAAGCGAAGCGCGCTGGTAGTGGTTTATAAGCCCCTATGCGGCTACCAACTCGAAGTATGCTTTATTATATAGAAAATTCAAAGAGCTAGTTGTGCGGATGATGTACAACTAGCACTTTGAATTTAGGTTGAATTTTCTCTATAAGCGCATCTATTTTCACTTTTGCTATTTTTATATGTTATTTTTTTGCATATTAAAAGTTCTTAACAAAAAATACTTTAATATTAGTGTGTTTTATCATTATATTAAATTCGGTAATTTTTGGTTATTAAAAAAATGAAATGTTATGTTGAACCCTGATACTTCGAAAGAGATAGTCCAGTTTGTACACGAAGTGCATCCTGTTTTTGCCATAACCCTTTCAACTTTTTAGCACATGCCATGTGGGTGAAATGATGATACCATGCCAAGTTTCAGCCTTTTCAGAGTTCTTTTGTAATATTTTTCAATTTCAGAGTCATTTACCTCAAAAGAATCATTAAATGCATGGAAAATAGCAAATGAGGTGAGAAAGGGTTGAAAATTTATGAGGTGGCTTTTATTGATGCATATTGAGCGCACAAAAAGTGTGGAGCTGGAATAAGATTAAAAAATGAAATGGCTTTGTAAGAGATGAGTATTCGTCTGGAACCCTCATACTTCGAAAGAGATAGTATAGTTTGTACGTGAAGTGCATCCCGTTTTTGTCGTAACCCTTCCAACTTTTTAGCACATGCCATGTGGGTGAAATGATGGTACGATGCCAAGTTTCAGCCTATTCAGAGTTCATTTGTAGCGCTTTTCAATTTTAGGGTCATTTAGCTCAAAAAATCATTAAATGCATGGAACAAATGAGGTGAGAAAGGTTTGAAAATTTATGAGGTGGCTTTGAATGATGCATATTGAGGGCACAAGAAGTCTGGAGTTGAAATAAGATTAAAAATGAAATGGCTTTGTACGAGATGAGTATTCGTCTGGAACCGTGATACTTCGAAAGAGATAGTCCAGTTTGTACATGAACTGCATCATGTTTTTGCCGTAACCCTTCCAACTTTTTAGCACATGCCGTGTGGGTGAAATGATGATACCATGCCAAGTTTCAGCCTTTTCAGAGTTCATTTGTAGTACTTTTCAATTTCAGGGTCATTTAGCTCAAAAAAATCATTAAATGCGTGGAAAATAGGAAAATGAGGTGAGAAAGGATTGAAAATTTATGAGGTGGCTTTGAATAAAGCATATTGAGGGCATAAAAATTCTGGAGTTGAAATAAGATTAAATAAATGAAATGACTTTGTAAGAGATGAGAATCCGTCTGGAATCCTGATACTTCGAAAGAGACAGTCCAGTTTGTACACAAAGTGCATCCTATTTTTGCCGTAACCCTCCCAACCTTTTAGCACATGCCATGTGGGTGAAATGATGATATCATGCCAAGTTTCAGCCTTTTCAGAGTTCATTTGTAGCGCTTTTCAATTTCAGGGTCATTTAGCTCAAAAAAATCATTCAATGCATGGAAAATAGCAAATGAGGTGAGAAAGGGTTGAAAAATCATGAGGTGGCTTTCAATGATGCATATTGAGGGCACAAAAAGTGTGGAGTTGAAATAAGATTAAAAAATGAAATGGCTTTGTAAGAGATGAGTATTCGTTCGGAACCCTAATACTTCGAAAGAGATAGTCCAGTTTGTACACGAAGTGCATCCTGTTTTTGCCGTAACCCTCCCAACTTTTTAGCACATGGCATGGGTGTAAAATGATGATACCATGCCAAGTTTTAACCTTTTAAGAGTTCATTTGTAGCGATTTTCAATTTAAGGGTGATTTAGCTCAAATAAATCATTAAATTCATGCAAAAAAGCAAATGAGGTGAGAAAGGGTTGAAAATTTATGAGGTGGCTTTGAATGATGCATATTGAGGGCACAAAAAATTTGGAGTTGAAATAAGTTTAAAAATGAAATGCCTTTGTAAGAGATGAGTATTCTTTTCGAACCCTGATACTACGAAAGAGATAGTCCAGTTAGCTACATAATGTTTCTTCGCGTCTCAAATGCCAAAACACACATATATATACCAGGAAACTCACTAAGAAGAAAGTGATGATAGTGAAAGCCGGTCACATCCGAGATTAGGATGTTGGGGTATGAAACTTTTTCTTCGCGTGTGTCCCTTTGCGTTGTAAGCATGGACAATCTTCATCATTTAACACGATGCTTGGGTTAGTCTTCACTCTAAAGGGAGGAATTTCGTGAAACTTTTCATAATCTTGTGACATGTCTGTCTTGTCCTCCACACCCACGACGTTTCTTTTCCCTGAAAGAACTATGTGGCGCTTTGGTCTTCGTATGATGTATTCGCTTTTCATAATCCAACAAATGCGATCGAGATCACAACTAATGTAAGAATTGATCCAACAACATAGTGATACCAAGCCTCTTTATTAAGGGCATATTTTCTAATCCTTCTAATCTTCAAGAGCATTGCATCCATCTTGATCTTGTGATCATCGACGACATCGGCAATATACAACTCCAATTTCATCTTCTCTTCTTCAACTCTTTTCAATTTTCCTTTCAAATCCTCGTTTTCTTTTTCAACTAAATTTAACTTCTCGACCATAGAGTCCATTAGAATTTCCAGTTCAACTACCTCCTAGATAAAAATATCTATGTCAACTTCATGGGCATAATTGTCATAAACACAAAATGCAAGAAATAGTTATAAAAGAGAATATACCTCATCCGAATCATAAACCGGATGAGGGCTCGCGGGCATGGATATCAAAACCATGGCACTATGTATAACAAACAATCATACAAGTAAGAAAAGTATGCAAGTAACTATCTAAATCATACAAATAAGATCTTTTCGTAAAAAGGATAAGAACAAGGGGCTCACCAAGGTGGTGCCAACGGCGACGGGATGGTGCGGGCGATCGACGGTGCTTAGGATGGGGACGACATTAAGTAAACCACACCTACACATACGCGAATTAGAAAATTAATTTGAGCTCAAATTGCATATAAATCAAATAAACTCCCACATAAAGACTCCCAAACTAAAACCCACAAATCACTATACTTATAGAGCACTGCACGAGACGATCTCGCAATGAGATTTGAAAGGACAAAGTTGCTAACCTTTGTGAACACTTGGAGAGATGGGGTGCCTCAAACCTTGAAAATCTTGGCAAAAAAGGAGGTTGAGCTCGAGCCAAGGGGGAGAAAAGAGAGAGGAATGGAGAAAACAAAGGAATGTGCTCTGGCTGGATGAATGGTTTTATATAAGAAAAATATTTAGTCCATGTTTGTATCACAAACTCGGAGTAAAGATCTACCTATAGTCCCAGTTTGTAGTACAAACCTGGTCAAAAGGGGCTAGTGGGGACCCCAGCCTGACACCAGACTGCGAGCCACCCTTTAGTCCCGGTTTGTATCACAAACCGGGACTATAGGTCCAAATTGAACCAGGACTAATGGTGCCCGTCCCCCGACTGCTCCTAGCCGTTGGAACGAGCACTAATGGACAAAACCGAACCGGGACTGAAGGGTCAAACGGAAGACCTCTTTTCTACTAGTGAATGCACAGAAAAAGGTTAGTGAAATTGTAGACTATTTAAAATATTAGGGAAACGAATAAATTTGAAGGGAAATGGTGAACTTGCAAGAGAAAATACTATTAGTAGTAACCTTATTTTTTTAAATCAGGTGGCAAGAATGGTTTAATGGAAGCATTGCAATACTACATGTTGGACTACCACGATGTCTAGTCCGCTCGGACTTGGAACCTTCATCAAATCGTATAGTAGTATTAGGTAGCCACTAGTATATATATATGTGTATCCCCTTGTAAACCAGACCAAATCAAACACGATAAAAAGCAAAGGCTCGACACAGGCCTCTAGCCATCAAATCCATTGATCAGTTTTGTTTGTGTCACTAGTTACGCAAGTTCCGTCAACTAGCCAGCCGAGACAAGGTTCACGACGTACACCTAAGCGACTATATAGGCACGCATACTCGTCAAAGCCCAATCAGTCAAGCAGTTTGCTTGCTTGTTTAGCTTGCACTTTTACGTACGTGTATTGTGCTGGAGTATACGAGTTAGCATTCTAAAAGCAACAATTGATATCTAGAGCCCTGACGATCTACGATGACAGACAGCGACGCTGAGTCAGTCAAGTCCGACAACGGTGGTTCCAAGGCGAACAAGAATGGCGACAAGGTAAAGAAGGACGGCAAGTCAGTGACCAGTAGTGGAGTGATGGGCTTCATCAACGTCCACGCGCGTCGCAACATCCCTATCCAATACCCGATGCGCGACGAAGGTGCCATAACCGCCATAGCCTAGTCCATACCAAATTCCATGCTGACGACATTGGCGGAGTTCGAGACACCAAGAGAGGCATGTAACGCACTCAAGGAGATGAGGATTGGATAAGATCGCATCACCAAGGCTCAGGCGCAAGTGCTGAAGCGCCAATTTCACAAGTTGAAGATGGAGGAAACTGAATCGGTGAACGACTACGCCATGCGTCTTACTACTTTGGTGGGAGAGATCCGCGCGCTTGGTGCAAAACTCGAGGAGACCGAGATTGTGTAGAAAATTTTCAATTTGGTGACTGATAAATTCACGTACATCATTGGCACGCTCGAGCAGCTTTACAACATCGACGACATGACCATAACAGAGGCAATCGGAAGCCTGCGAATATGGGAAGAGAATGCTCGTGGTTGTTGAAAAGGAAAAGGAGGAGGTAGTGACCAACTCGCGTGCAGATTGGGAGGCCCCAAGTAGCAAAGGAAGGCCTGACAGTGGCGAAGGCTCAAGAAACTCGAAGCGCGACGGACAAATTGGAAAAGGTAAAGGAAAAGGCAAACCACAAGGTCATGGTAAGGCGGAACAATCTAAAGAACGGAACCCATGGAACTTGGACTTGCCGAGGTCAAGTGCTATAAATACAACGAGATGGGTCACTTTGCGAAGGATTGTCCGAAGCCTAACAAGCGGGAGATCAAGGTAAATTTGGCAAAGAGAGAAGGCGAAGGTGATTGTGATCTCGCTGAAACAGTGGTTGTGAAACCAAGCCGAATGGTGCTACTTCATGATAATAAAGCGACACCGAAGTTATCCAGTGATCACAATGTGTCGTGGTATCTCGACACGGGAGCTAGTAACCACATGATGGGGTGCAAGGAGAAATTCCTCAAGCTGGAATACGAAGTTGAAGGCTCGGTCAAGTTTGGTGATGGTTTAGCTACGGATATTTGCGGGCAAGGATATGTCCTGTTCGAGGGTCTCAGAGGCGAACATCGCATACTCATCAGAGTGTACTACATCCACAGCTTTGGAACAACATCATCTCTATTGGGAAGCTTGACGAGAATAGATGCAAGGTGGATATCAAGAATGGAGTGATGACGATCTTAGACAACCTCTGAGAAATTCTAGCTCGTGTTAATTGCACACTAAATAGGCTCTATATCGTCAACCTTGATCAATCTCAACCGGAGTGTTGTCTCGCGAAGAGTGATGATGATTCGTGGTTATGGATGTTGGGGACTTGCATGGGGAACAAAAAAATTTCCAACAAACACAAAGACCTATCATGGTGATGATCATCTACGAGAGGGATATCAGATCCACATACCCTTGTAGATCACTAAGAGGGAAGCGTTAATAAACGCGGTTGATGTTGTGGAATGTCTTCATGATCCAAATCATCACTGTCCCACGATCCGTCCTGATCGAGTACCGAACGGATGGCACCTCCGTGTTCAGCACATGTACAGCTCAATGAAGATTTCCGCCTTCTTGATCCAGCAAGAGAGACGGGGAAGTAGATGAATTATCCGGCAGTATGACGGCGTGCTGGTGATGGTGGTGATTTATTCCTGCAGGGCTTTGCCTAAGCACCGTAGAAATGTGATCTAGAGGAAGAACTACGAACTAGAGGAGAGGGTAGCACGTGGCTGAATATTGTGTCTCAAAAACCCACAAACCTCTAGTATATATAGGAGGAAGGAGGGGGTAGGCTTGCACACCAAGGGAACCTCCCTTGGGCTCCTCCAATCCTACTTGGATTAGGACTCCTCTCCAAGTTGTCCACCTCTTTTGGATTTTCCAGCTTTTCCTTCATGGGCCTTCTTTGGGAGACTAGTTAACCCATCAAGGGTTGTTGCGCCACCATCAAGTCCATGTGGCCCCCTTGGGGAGTGGTGTGCCCACCTGGTGGACCCCCAGAACCCATTCGTCACTCCTGGTACACTGCCGGTAATGCATGAAATCCTTCCGGTATCCAAACACCAACTTCATATATATCAATCTTCATTTCTGGACTATTCTGGAACTCCTCGTGACATCCGTGATCTCATCCGGGACTCGGAACAAAATTTCGGTCACCAGCACCTACAACTCAACTATACCAAAACGTCACCGAACCTTAAGTGTGCAGACCCTGCGGGTTCGAGAACTATGTAGACTTGACCTCAGACACTCTCCGGTCAATATCCAATAGCGGGACCTGGACGCCCATATTGGATCCTACATATTCTACGAGGATCTTATCGGTTGAACCTTTATGTCAAGGATTCATATAATCCCGTACACCATTCTAATGTAATGAATCTAACACCCATACAGTTCTGGTGTTGTTCATGTTTTGCTCGTGGAAGAGGTTTAGTCAGGAGATCTGCAACATTCAGATCCGTGTGCACTTTGCAAATATTTATGTCTTCCTCCTTGATGTAATCATGGATAGCATTGAAGCTTCGCTTTATGTGTCTCGTCCTCTTGTGAAACCTTGGTTCCTTGGCTTGAGCAATGGCACGAGTGTTGTCACAGAACAGATTGATTGGATCCAGTGCACTTGGCACTACTCCAAGATTTGACATGAACTGCTTCATCCAAACACCCTCCTTGGCCGTCTCTGAGGCAACTATGTACTCCGCTTCGCATGTAGAATCAGCTACGACACTTTGCTTGGAACTGCACCAGCTTACCTCACCCCCATTAAGAATAAATACGTATCCGGTTTGCGACTTAGAGTCATTCGGATCAGTGTCACCTCCATAAACGAGAAACATTTCCTTAGTCCTTTTCAGGTAATTAAGAATATTCTTGATCGCCGCCCAGTGTTCCACTCCTGGATCACTTTGAAACCTGCCTGCCATACTTATGGCGAGGCTGACATCTGGTCTTGTGCACAACATCGCATACATGATAGACCCTATGGCTGAAGCATAGGGGACGACACTCATCTTTTCTCTATCTTCTGCAGTTACTCGACATTGAGTCTTGCTTAACTTTATACCTTGTAACACATGCAAGAACCCCTTCTTGGATTGTTCCATTTCGAACTTCTTCAAAACTTTATCAAGGTATGTGCTTTGTGAAAGAGCTATTAGGCGTATCGACCTATCTCTATAGATCGTTATGCCCAATATGTAAGCAGCTTCTCGTAGGTCTTTCATTGAAAAACTTTTATTCAAGTAATCCTTTACGCTTTCCAAAAACTCCACATTGTTTCCAATCAGTAATATATCATCCACATATAATATTAGAAACTCTATAGAGCTCCCACTCACTTTCTTGTAAATACAAGCTTCTCCAAAAACTTGTATAAAACCAAACACCTTGATCACCTCATCAAAGCGCTGATTTCAACTCCAAATTGCTTGCACCAGTCCATAAATGGATCATTGGAGCTTGCACACCTTGTCAGCATTCTCTGGATCAAAAAAACCTTTGGGTTGCATCATATACAACTCTTCCTTAAGAAACCCATTAAGGAACGCCGTTTTGACATCCATCTGCCAGATTTCATAATCGAAAAATGCATCTATTGCTAACATGATTCGGATGGACTTAAGCATCGCTACGGGTGAGAATGTCTCATCGTAGTCAACTCCTTAAACTTGTGAAAAACCCTTTGCCACAAGTCGAGCTTTATAAACGGTCACATTACCATCCGCGTTTGTCTTCTTCTTAAAGATCCATTAATTTGTTTTGAATAACCTTGCGACCTTCAGGTAATACTTCCAAAGTTCATACTTTGTTTTCATACATAGATCCTATCTCGGATTTCATGGCTTCTAACCATCTAATGGAATCTAGGCCCACCATTGCTTCTCCATAATTCACAGGCTCATTGTTGTCCAACAACATGATAGACAAGACATGATTTTCGTACCACTCAGGAGCAGTATGTGCTCTTGTCGACCTGCGAGGTCCGACAGTAACTTGATCTGAAGCTTCATGATCACCATCATTAGCTTCCTTTTCAACTGGCATTGTTGTCCAACCACCATCTTGTCGAAGCAGAGGTTCCACAACCTCATCAAGTTCTATCTTCCTCCGACTCAATTCTTTCGGGAGAAACTCCTTCTCAAGAAAAGCTTCATTCTTAGCGACAAACACTTTTCCCTCGGATCTGAGATAGAAGGTATACCCAACTGTCTCTTTTGCGTAACCTATGAAGATGCACTTTTCCTCTTTGGGTTCCATCTTTTCAGGCTGAAGCTTTTTGACATAGGCATCACATCCCCAAACTTTAAGAAACGACAACTTTGGCTTCTTGCCATACCATAGCTCATATGGTGTCGTCTCAACGGATTTTGATGGTGCCCTATTTAAAGTGAATGCAGCTGTCTCTAATGCATAGCCCCAAAACGGTAATGGCAAATCGGTAAGAGACATCATAGATCGCACCATATCTAACAAAGTACGATTATGACCTTCGGACACACCATTATGTTGTGTCAACTGTGAAACAATTCCACATTGTCTTAAGTGAGCACCAAACTCGTAACTCAGATATTCTCCTCCTCGATTAGATCGTAGGAATTTGATCTTCTTGTTATGATGATTTTCAACTTCACTCTAAATTTTTTAAAACTTTTCAAACGTTTCATACTTGTGTTCATCAAGTAGATATAGCCATACCTACTCAAATCGTCAGTTAACATGAGAAAATAATGATATCCGTCGCGCGCCTCTATGCTCATTGGTCCGCACACATCAGTATGTATGATCTCCAATAAGTCACTTGCACGCTCCATTGTTCCAGAGAATGGAGTCTTAGTCATCTTGCCCATGAGGCATGGTTCGCATGTGTCAAGTGATTTAAAATCAAGTGACTCCAAAAGTCCATCAGCATGGAGTTTCTTCGTGTGCTTAACACCAATATGACCTAAGCGGTAGTGCCACAAGAAAGTGGCGCTATCATTGTTAACTCTACATATTTTGGTCTCAATATTATGGACATGAGTGTCATCACAATCAGAGATTCAATATGAACAAACCCCTCACATTGAGTGCACGACCATAAAAGATATTACTCATATATATAGAACAACTATTATTCTGTGACTTAAATGAGTAACCGTCTCGCAATAAACAAGATCCAGATATAATGTTCATGCTTAATTCATGCACTAAATAAAAATTATTGAACTTCATAACTAATCTCGATGGTAACTGAAATGAAACCATGCGGACGACGATCGCATCAACCTTGGAACCATTTCCCACGCACATCGTCACTTCATCTTCGCGAGCCTTCGTTTATTCCGCAGTTCCTGTTTCGAGTTGCAAATGTGAGCAACAAAGTCGGTATCAAATACCCAGGAACTACTACAGGAGTTCATGAAGTACACATCAATAACATGTATATCACATATACCTTGTTTGGCATTGGCCGCCTTCTTATCAGCCAGATACTTGGGGCAGTTGCGCTTCCAATGACCAGTCCCTTAGCAATAATAGCACTCAGTTTCCAGCTTAGGCCTAGCCTTGGGTTTCTTCGTCGGAGGGGCAATAGCTTTGCCACTCTTGTTGGAGTTACCATTCTTGCCTTTGCCATTTTTCTTGAAACTAGTGGTATTATTGACCATCAACACTTGATGTTCTTTCTGGATTTCTGACTCAGCGACTTTCACCATTGCAAATAACTCGTCGGGTGACTTGTTCATCCCTTGCATGTTATAGTTCAACACGAAGCTCTTGTAGCTAGGTGGCAGTGACTGAAGAATTCTGTCAGTGATAGCTTCTTGCGGGAGAGCGATCCCCAGCTCACCTAGACGGTTTGAGTATCCAGACATTTTGAGCACATGTTCGCTGACACACGAATTCTCCTCCATTTTGCAAGCATAGAATTTATCGGAGGTCTCATACCTCTCGATCCGGGCATTCTTCTCAAATATAAACTTCAACTCATGGAACATCTCATATGCTCCATGACGTTCAAAATATCTTTGAAGTCCCAGTCCTAAGCCAGACAAAACTGCACATTGCACTAGTGAGTAGTCATCCTTACGTGTTTGCCAAGCGTTCAAAACATCTAGGTCAGCCGTAGCGGGTGGTTCATCTCCTAGCCCTGCATCAAGGAAATAATTCTTTTGCCCAGCTTGGAGGATAAGCCTCAGATTTCGAGCCCAGTCTACAAAGTTGCTACCATAGTCTTTCAGCTTAGCTTTCTCTAGGAACGTATTGAAATTCAGGGTTGCTACTTCGCGAGCCATTGATCTACAACATAAAATTTTGCAAAGATTACTTAGACTATGTTCAAGACAATTGAGTTTAGCTAATCATATTACTAATAAACTCCCGGTCAAATAGACATCCCTCTAGTCATTCGAGTGTCGCATGATCCAAATTCACTAATTCAAGTCCGATCATCACGTGAGTTGAGTATAGTTTCAGTGGTGAACATCTCTATGTTGATCATATCTGCTATATGATTCATGCTCCACCTTTCGGTCTCTTGAGGCCATGTATGTACATGATAGGCTCGTCAAGTTTAACCCGAGTGTTTCGCGTGTGCAACTGTTTTGCACCCGTTGTATGTGAACGTTGAGCCTATCACACCCGATCATCACGTGGTGTCTCGAAACGACGAACTGTCGCAACGGTGCACAGTCGGGGAGAACACAATTTTATCTTGAAATTTTAGTGAGGGATCACCTTATAATGCTACCATCGTTCTGAGCAAAATAAGGCACATAAAAGGATTAACATCACATGGAAATCATAAGTGACATGATATGGCCATGATCTTTTGCTTCTTGATCTCCATCACCAAAGCACCGGCATGATCTTCATCGTCACCGGCGCCACACCATGATCTCCATCATCATGATCTCCATCACTGTGCCGACATCGAGGTTGTTGTGCTATCTATGCTATTACTACTAAAGCTACTACCTAGCAATCCATTAAACGCATCTGCAAGCACAAATGTTAGTTTAAAGACAACCCTATGGCTCCTCCCGGTTGTCGTAGCATCAACGTGCAAGTCGATATTTTAACTATTACAACATGATCATCTCATACATCCAATATATCATATCATGTCATTGGCCATATCACATCACATGCATACCCTGCAAAAACAAGTTAGGCGTCCTCTAATTTGTTGTTGCATGTTTTACATGGCTGCTATGGATATCTAGTATGATCGCATCTTTGATACGCAAAGCCACAACAGTGATATGCAAATTGCTATTTAACCTTCTCCAAGGACCGCCTCAATCAAATCTAATTCAACTAAAGTTGAAGAAACAGACACCCGCCAGTCATCTTTATGCAACAAGTTGCATGTCAGTCGACGAAACCGGTCCATCGTAACCGTACGAGTAAGGTTGGTTCGAGCCGCTTCAATCCAACAATACCGCTGAATCAAGAAAAGACTAATGAGGTCAGCAAATTGAACATCAGCGCCCACAAACTCTTTTGTGTTCTACTCGAGATTTCATCTACGCATGAACCTAGCTCATGATGCCACTGTTGGGGAACATTGCATGGGAAACACTGAATCAAGAAAAGACTAATGAGGTCAGCAAATTGAACATCAACACCCACAAACTCTTTTGTGTTCTACTCGAGATTTCATCTACGCATGAACCTAGCTCATGATGCCACTGTTGGGGAACATTGCATGGGAAACAAAAAAATTCCTACGCACACGAAGACCTATCATGATGATGATCATCTACAAGAGGGAGATCAGATCCACATACCCTCGTAGATCGCTAAGCGGGAAGCGTTAACAAATGCGGTCGATGTAGTGGAACGTCTTCGCGATCCAAATCGCCGTCGTCCCATGATCCGTCCCGATCAAGTACCGAACGAACGGCACCTCCACGTTCAGCACACGTACAGCTCAATGACGATCTCCGCCTTCTTGATCCAGCAAGAGAGACGGGTTAGTAGATGAGTTCTCCCTTGGGATCGGCCGAACTAGGAGGGGAGGAGTCCTCCTCCAATCCTACTTGGATTAGGACTCCTCTCCAAGTTGTCCACCTCTTTTGGATTTTCCACATTTTTTCTCATGTGCCTTCTTTGGTTGACTAGTCATCCCATCAAGGGCTGTTGCGCAACCATCAAGTCCATGTGCCCCCCTTTAGGAGTGGTGGGCCCACCTGGTGGACCCCCGGAATCCATTCGCCACTCCCGATACACTGTCGGTAATGCCCGAAATCCTTCCGGTATACAAACACCAACTTCCTATATATCAATCTTCGTTTCCGGACGATTCCAGAACTCCTCGTGACGCGTGGGATCTCATCCGGGACTCCTAACAAAACTTCGGTCACCAGCACCTACAACTCAACTATACCAAAACATCACCGAACCTTAAGTGTGCAAACCCTATGGGTTCGAGAACTATGTAGAGATGACCTGAGACACTCTCCGGTCAATATCCAATAGTGGGACCTGGATTCCCATATTGGATCCTACATATTCTACGAAGATCTTATCGGTTGAACCTCTATGTCAAGGATTCATATAATCCAGTATACCATTCCCTTTGTCCTTCGGTATGTTACTTGCCCGAGATTCGATCGTCGGTATCCCAATACCTATTTCAATCTTGTTACCGGCAAGTCTCTTTAGTCGTTCTTTAATACAAGATCCCGTGGTAACTCTTTAGTCACATTGCTTGCAAGGCTTGTTTCTGATGTTGTAGTACCGAGTGGGCTCCGAGATACCTCTCTGTCATATGGAGTGACAAATCCCAGTCTCGATCGATGCTAACTGAACGGACACCTTCTGAGATACCTGTAGAGCACCTTCATAGTCACCCAGTTACATTGCGACGTTTGACACACACAAAGTATTCCTCCGGTGTCAGTGAGTCACATGATCTCATGGTCATAGGAATGTACACTTGACATGCAGAAAACAATAGCATCAAAATTACACGATCATATGATATGTTCATAGTTTGGGTCTTGACCATCACATCATTCTCCTAATGATGTGATCCCGTCATCAAGTGACAACACTTGTCTATGGCTAGGAAACCTTAACCATCCTTGATCAACATGCTAGTCAACTAAAGACTTACTAGGGACATTGTTTTGTCTATATATCCACACATGCATTTATGTTTCCATTCAATACAGTTATAGCATGGATAATAAACGATTATCTTGAAACAGGAAATATAATAATATCTATTTTATTATTGCCTCTTGGGCATATTTCCAACAATGGCATGCTAGATTTGGACATGTTAACTTCTACGCCTTGAAGAAAATGAAAAAGATGGAGATGGTATCCGGGATGCCATTTATTGACCATGTTGATCGAGTATGTGACGGGTGCTTGGTTGGAAGACAACACCGCAGGATGTTCCCTGCTCAGTCTACCTATCGTGCAAGTGATGCACTCAAGCTGCTCCATGGGGATCTTTGTGGCCCTATCACCCTGGCAACTCACGTAGGAAAGTAGCACTTCTTACGTGTGGTAGATGACTACTCAAGATATATGTGGGTTGTTCTCCTACAATCTAAAGATGAGTTCTTTGAAGCATTCAAGAAGCTGAAGGCTACGACGGAGATGGAATAGAAGCTAAAGGTTTGCACTCTACGGACAGATTGCAGCTGAGAGTTTACATCGAATGAGTTAAACGACTACTGTGATAAGATTGGCATAAAAAGGTTCCCCACGACACCTTACATGCCGCAGCAGAACACGGTCATTGAAAGTCGCAGTCAAAATGTCGTTGACACGGCAAGGAGTTTACTCAAGAGCAAGAACCCGCCGGGGATTTTTTAAGGAGAAGAAGTCTCGACGGCGGTCTATCTTCTCAATCGGGCTCCAACGAAGGCGGTGATCAGCAAGACTCCGTATGAAGCAATTTATGCACATAACCCGAATGTGTCTCATCTACGGACGTTTGGGTGCGTGGCACACGTGAAGACGGCAGAGCTGCATCCCTCGAAGCTTGCCGATCGTAGCACCAAGATGGTGTTCAATGAATACGGGAGGAGTTCTGGCACCAAGGCATAACGCTTCTACGATCCACAAAGTAAGCATCTACGAATTTCACGCGACGTCATGTTTGAAAGAAAATCAAGCGTGGAATTGGAGCGCCCCAGCGGACGATGCTCCAAACAGTAACATATTCACAGTTGAATTTTCATGACGTCTTGATGCATGCGAGGATGTACAGGTGGTTGGCAAAACGCCCAACCAAGGTGACCACAATGGTAGTGGTCCTCACGGTGCCGACACCAACTATGACGCACATAGGTCGCAAGGAGATAGACAACGACGTGCACGACACTTGAGGAGATCTCGATGAAAACATCGACAACGAGGCGCATAGTGATGACCACAATCAAGATGATGGTCACGGTCACGACGACTACGCCGACGACGCGGATGTCGATGACACGCCCGAGACTCAGCGGTCTTCCTCAAGTGCATCAACACCGACACAATTTGTGTCACCTCCTTCGCTAGCTACAACAGACTACTACAGGCCTGGTCGCTACAATACCATCAAGGAACTCTACAAGTACACAACGCCAGTTACGCTTGAGTACTCCGGACTATGTTTGCTTGGAGTTGAGGAGCCGGCAAACTTCGTAGAGGCGAGCAAAAGTCCTAGTTGGACGCACGCCATGGATGAGGAGATGAAGGCGATCGAGAGCAATGACACGTGGACTTTGGTAACCCGACCTCTGATCCAAACGACAACTGGTTTGAACTGGGTTTAAAAGTTAAAGAAGGACATGGATGGTGCCATTGTGAAGTACAAGGCAAGACTCATTGCAAAGGGCTACATACAACGTCAAGGAGATGACTATGATGAGGTGTTTGCACTAGTTGCTTGACTCGAGACGGTGAGAGTGCTCCTAGCTGTGTTGGCACAAGAGGATTGGAAGGTTGTTAAATCCACTTTCCTCAACGGTGATCTCACATAAGAAGTGTACGTGGAACAACCCCTCGGCTACGAGAAGAAAGGAGAAGAAGGGGAAGTTTACAAGCTTAAGAAGGGACTTTACGGGTTGAAGCAAGCGCCAAGAGCTTGGAACTCAAAGTTAGACCGAAGTTTGGTCTCGCTCGGGTACAAAAGATGTCCCCTTGAGCATGCAGTCTATACAAAGAACTCGAATGGCTCAAACCTGCTAGTTGGAGTTTCTGTCGACGATGAGATTATCACCGGAGATAGCATACAAGAAATTGAATGTTTCAAGGCGCAAATGAAGAACAAGTTTAGCATGAGTGATCTGGGATTACTCAACTATTACTTGGGCATCAAAGTGAAGCAAAGCTCCAGAGAGATTTCCCTATGTCAATCGACTTACGCGGTCAAGTTATTGGACAAGTTTGGCATGTAAGATTGCTACGAGACAAAAGTTTCAATGGACCAACGTCACAAGTTGACCAAGCGTAGCTCAAATCCGCCGGTAGACACCACAATGTATCAAAGTGTTGTGAGCAGTCTAAGATACTTGGTGCATACCCGACTTGACTTGGCTTATTCAGTTGGGATCGTGAGTCGTTTCATGGAGAATCCGACAACCGAACACATGAGCGCGGTCAAGAAAATCCTGTGCTATGTGAACAACACAATTAATCTTGGCCGCACATACAGAAAGGGAAAGGAAGGATTGGTCCTTCATGGATATTCAGATAGCGACATGGCGGGTGATGATGATGACGAAAGAGCACAACGGCCATGGTTTTCTACCTTGGTCTGAATCCTATTAGGTAGAATTCTCAGAAGCAAAAGGTGGTGGCACTATCTTCATGCGAGGTAGAATACATAGCAGCAAGCATGGCGGCTGGTCAAGTAGTGTGGCTGAGATGACTCCTAACTATTCTTACGAAGCGGGAGGTGCAGAACGTGTGAGTAAAGATCGACAACCAAGCTGCAATCTCATTGTGCAAAAATCTGGTTCATCACAAGAGTAGTAAGCACATATATAGCTGATTCGAACACATCCGAATATGTATTGAGGAGGGGATAATCGAATTTCAACACGTCAACACGAAAGACCAGCTTGTCGATATTCTCATGTAGTCTCTTAGACCACAGAAGTTCTTGAAGATGTGAGAAAAGATCGACGTCCAAAATGTAAAGTAAGGACATCATGTTTAGGGAGG
The DNA here is from genome assembly GCF_904849725.1 of Hordeum vulgare subsp. vulgare. Classification (NCBI taxonomy): domain Eukaryota; kingdom Viridiplantae; phylum Streptophyta; class Magnoliopsida; order Poales; family Poaceae; genus Hordeum; species Hordeum vulgare. Next base: position 259,635,114 of record NC_058519.1, on the reverse strand, counting down.
TGAATGTTGGAATAGACCACGATGTCCAGTCCGCCTCGGACTTGGAACCTTCATCGGGTCGTATAGTAGTACTAGGTAGCCACTAGTATATATATGCGTATATCCCTTGTAAACTAGATCAAATCAAATGCAATACAAAGCAAAGGCTCGACATGGGCCTCTAGCCATCAAATCCATCAATCAGTTTTGTTCATGTCTCTAGTTACGCAAGTTACGTCAAGTAGCCAACCGAGACGAGGATCATGACGTACACCTAAGCGGCTGTATACGCACGCGTACTAGTCAAAGCCCAATCAGTCCAGCAGTTTGCTTGCTTGTTTAACTTGCACTTTTATCGTACGAGAATATACTCCCTTCGTCACAAAATAAGAGTCTTAAGTTTATACTAGCTATAGTACAAAATTGTAATAAGCTTGAGACAGTTATTTTGTGATGGAGGGAGTACGAGTTAGAACTCAAAAACCAACACTGCCAAGTTAGAACTAGAGTCCAAAACTGAAAGCAACGACCCACGTTGCGGAATATTACACAACTCATATCAATAGAACTTACACCCATCTCCAAAGAACTAAATTTTGACGCTAATACAAATGACACTCCTTACCTGCCATAGCGTACCAAAAGATTAGTTCTGTGGTATGCGAGGCTGAGGTCGTAGTGTAGGAATGTGAAACCTCGGTCTGCCCCTGCAGGACGCCATTAGCGAACCTCTCCGTTCACTTCCCTGAGCATGCAGACCAATGAGACAAAAATGTTTCGATTCAAAGAATCACCCATAAATCCTACAACAAAGCATTGAACATATATCAACGTGTAATAGCATATTCAAGGGGTCACTGAAATGACTGAATACATTACACCTAGACAAACAGATAAATTTGAACAAGCTGCATCACTTAAGGAACGCATTGACATAATTTTCTCTTATACCATTATTATTATCATCATTATTATGCAGCAATAGTTGTAATAAATGAACATGCCCCGACATGACCACACTACAAGATGACATTCGCACAGTTACATATGTAAATTTCAACACATTCGGGCACCCATCCGCCGGCGGCATAGTCGCGGGTCTGTCTCGACCTAAGAGTTGCGTCGCGGAGCGTGGGGATGGAGCGAGATGGGAAGATCAGGATTATTGTTAGTAGAATAAGGGGGGAGCAACACGAGAGGGAGGTAGACTTTGCGCCGCCGCAGGCTGGAGGTCGGGCTCCTCGCCGGCGACTTGGGAGACCCGACGAGGCGAACAGGATCGAGTTTTGGTTGGGCTTAAGAAAACAGTGGGCTTAAACTAGTCTTAGGGCCAGTTCTTATTATGCCACGATTCTCAAGAATATGATTCTGGGAAATTGCTCATACAAAGTTCTTTTTTGTGATTCTAGTGTGTCATTATTGTATGAGTTGTACGATAAAATATCAGTAACATTCCTGGATTGAACTGATATTTTTGATAGTTTCATGTCTAATATGAACACGGAAGAGAGTTGTAAATTTTATAAAGTATTTAATGTTACAATATAAATGGAACACAACAGCCAAAAGATCCGTCATCTACAAAATTCACATCGAAGCAAACAACAACAACAACAACAACAATGAACAAGAAAAACAACAGCCTAGCTACTCACCACACGCAGCGGAGCAGCAGCGAACAAGCAAAACAATAGCCTAGTTGTTTGCCCCACACAACAAAGCAGCCACAGCACTGACGTGCTACATCACAAAGCGCAGCGGCGGCCTGATTGCTGGCCACACGGCCCGTCCATCATAGGGGACTGCTCGCCGGCGGCTCTTATGGCGCCAGGACGGGGCATCCGGCTGGCGGCGCCCTCTCCTCCTACGGGTAGGTGACTAGGGATTGACGAAACCCTATCGGGTGATGGCCGGGAGTCGAGCGATAGAGGCCAGCCCGAGTTGTTTTCGCTCGTGAGCTATTACTCGGCCCGAGTGGCATTTTGCATATAATTCGGTGCTGCAATAGGTGTGAAGATCTAAAACAAACCGTTACCTTCCGACCAGAATCATGAAAATCGTGGTTTTGTTGCGATTTTCGTTTGCACTAACGATTTTGATGATTTTGATGAAGCAAATTGAATTCTTTTGCGATTCTCGATTCTCCAAACGTGATTGTTGAGAATCACCTCAAAAGAACTCGCCCTTAGCCGACGGCGGCGAAGAGTTGGTTCTCGGCTAGGCCTCACTTCACGCGAATCCTATTTGGTGGGAACCACTAGTTTGCGAGCGCTCCTTCCAAGCGTAGACTCTCGCACGCCGCCATTTCTGAGCTTCCTCCATGTGTCGCGTTCTGAGCACTTCCTTCGAATTTTTTTATTTTTTTATTTTTTCGCATGCGCTATCAGCTTTTTAGATTGGTTCTTTTTTGATTTATTTTGTGTTTCGGGTTTTCACCGGTGTTTCTTAGCTTTGTGACGAAAAAATAATTTGTTTTGTGAACAAATGCATTTATTGTTTTTTCGCGAGAGACACAGTTTTGCTTTTGCGTGAGACACGGTTCTGCTTTCGCGAGACGCACGGTCGTGCCTCTCGAAAACGAAAAAAGGTTTTCTGTTTTTTTGCGAGAGACACGATGTTGCTTCCGTGAGAGTCACAGTTCACCTTGCACCGTGCCTCTCGAAAAAAAAGCGTTTTTTTTCGAGAGGCACGGTTTTGCTTCCACAAGAGGCAACATTTTTACCTTTGTAAGAGGCATTGACGTGCCTCTCGGAAAGGGAAAAATACGTTGTCTTTCCGAGATTCACGATTTTGCTTCTGTGAGACGCATGGTTTTGCCTTTGTGAGAGACACCGCCATGCCTTTCGAAAAGGAAAAAATGCAAAAAGAAATGTGTTATTTTTTTATTTTTTTATCGCGAGAGGTACAGTTTTTTTAGTCATGTTTTTTCGTCAAAAAAAAAGTTTATGAAAACCTATTAACATGAGATCTAGTTTTAAAGATCTTGATGTGAGAAAACCAACGACGAAAACGGTTCGAGATATGGATGCATGCTTAGGAGATAAAATGTTTTTTCAAAATACACATCTATGAAAAAGGAGAAAACTCTCAGGTTGCTACAAGTGAGACGCATGTAGTGCGTCATTTATCGTAACTTGGGAAGATAGGTGTGATCTTTGAAAGAAGTACTCCCTAATTAGTAATTTCGCTATTTGACGCTGTAGTAGCCCGTTAATGTGTATTCTGTAAACGGTCGCTGTAGTAGGCGCCCCGCTATAGACCGACCCATATAGTTGTTTAAGTGGTGGATCCCTTTTTCTCATGTTCTTTAGTTCGCTTTGTTTTTTTCTTTTTTCTTATCAGTTTCTATTTCTTCTTTTTATTTTACTTAATGCGCACTTTAAAAAAATTCTGGAAGCTTTTTTATAAATTCATAAACATTTTTTGAAATTAGATTTTTTCAAATTTGATGATTTTTTCAAATTTGAAGAATTCTTTTCAACTTTGATGAACTCCTTTTCAAAACTGAAGATTTTTTTTTAAATTTGATGGAGAATTTTTTAATTCAATGAACTTTTTTCGAAACCGATTAACTTTTTGGAAAATTGATGAACTTTTTCGAAAATTTGATGATTTTTTTCAAATGTGATGAACCTTTTCAAATCCGTGAAGTTTTTTCAAATTCATGGTCGTTTTTCGTTGTTGCGAACTTTTTTAAAAAGTTAGTGCACTTTTTCCCATTTCACGAACTTTTATATTTGAATTCATGAACTTATTAAAAAAATGAACCTTTTTTACATTGGCCAACTTTTTTATGCATATTGGTCAACTTTCAAAATGTGTTCGTATTTTTCCATATATTCACATTTTACATTAATGTTTTGAAATAATTGAAAAATCTAAGCAAGGGACTGTACAACAAGTAGCGTTGCTACGCTGGTGCTTAAATCAGTTCGTGCTTAAGTGAATCACTAGCAACCAATACGATGTTGCGAGTTCAATTATCAAAGAGCTACTTTTTTGCAATAATTCATTTTCTTCATGCGTGCGTGCCTGTGAGCCTACCCACCACGCATTGTTGTAGGCACCAGCTGCCGAAAAATCCTATTTGACACTCGTTACGGCGAATTGCCAAGGCTTCCCACAGGGGGCGGACGCAAGGGACGCATATGGGTCGGCCCACTTCCAGCATTGCCTAGCTGGTTTTGGAAAGATACTAGATTTTTCCCAGCCGATTTTTTTCGGTTTTGGGAACTTTCTAGAAGATTTCCTGAACCAGTTTTTCTTCTTTTTCGTTTTCCTTTTTCTTTATTAATTTTTGTTTCTTTTTTCTGTTTCTGTTTCAAAAATGTTTTTGATTTTTTCAAAAGTGTTCTGGAATTTGAATTTTTTTTCTGGCATTTGAAAAAATGTTCCATAATTTCAAAAAATAATTCAGAATTTGAAAATATCTTCCAAAATTTCATAAATGTTTCGGAATTTTCAAAAATAGTAAGGTTGATTTTTAAAAATTGTTCCGGAATTTGAATTTTTTTCTGGCATTTGAAAAAATGTTTCATAATTTCAAAAAATCTTAGGAAATTGGAAAAAATGTTTCAAAATTTGAAAAATGTTTTGGAATTTAAAAATAATGTTCCAGAATTTGAAAAATTGTTTTGGAATTTAACAAAATGTTCCGGAATTTGAAAAAATATTCTGGGATTTGAAAAAATGTTCCGAAATTTGAAAAACTCTTCTCGAATTCTTATCAAAATGTTTCGGATTTTTTGAAAGAAAATGCAGAATTTGGAAAAATATTCCGGAACTTGAAAATTATTCCAAAATTTGAAAATTGTGGAACAATAGAAAAACTAGAAGCTCGGCCAACCCAGTTGGGCAAGAGACGAAGATGAGCGGGCCCAGTACGGACTCAATCGCTACACCATGGGCGAGCCCAGTCTGATTTCACTGCGTGCGTCAGGTGCCTATTTAACGCAGGTGCCTTCAGCGGTGGTGAAGGTGCCAAATAGGCGCTCCCCTTACTTCGGCCCGAGAACATGGTTAGGCCTCGAACGACAATGGCTTAATTGGGTCGAGTCTTTTCCATGGTACACTTTTTTTCTTGCTGAACATAACATGGTACAGTATTAGGTGGCTTCCCCCGAAGTCATTATTAGTTAAAACTTACCCTTGAAAAATGTTACTCTCTCCGTTCCTAAATATAATTCTTTTAATTTTTTTTACTAATGGACTACATACAAAATAAAATGAGTGAATATACACTCTAAATTATGTCTATATACATTCGTATGTAGTTTTCTAGTGAAACTCTAAAAAGACTTATATTTAAAAACGGAGGAAGTACTTACCACCTTCTCACTTGCTAACATGTGAAGCACAATTTTTTTCTTTCGTAGAATTATTTATTCAAAATAATTTATCTACATTCAAATATCCAACCCTTTGATTTCTTATGTCAAGATCTTAAAAATAAGATCACATGTTAATAGGTTTCTACAAACTTATTTACATAAGAAAAAACAATAAACAAAATATGAATACTAAAAAAAATTCCAGAAAAAAGTGAAAAAATTGGCAACCAAAAAACAAATACCAAAACAAAACAAAACAAAAAAGAAGTCGGAAGCACGGTTGCGTTTTTTACCTTTTTTTAGGAAACACATATTGTGTTTTTCACTATTTTTCTTGGTAAGCACACATTGTGCTTCCCATGAAAATAAGGTCGTGCTTGTTGTAGAATTATAGCTGTATTTTTTTCCCATTCAAGTAAAAGCTTATATTTGCTTCTCGTTGAAGCACATGCCCTCATGAAATACAATCGTGCTTTTTGTGTAAGCGCATTCTAACCTATAAGGACGCTGGGCGACCCGCCCCCCCGAGCGCTTCGTCGATTGGGCTTCGTTGACCGTTCGATCTTCCTTCTGGCGCATCTGAGTTGCTGGATCTTCACAATGTTAAAAACTGTTTTTTTTACCTCGCGGTTGTTTTCATTGTCCAATGACGGGTGGGCTCGAGCGACACGCTTGTTGGCTGGGTTGATAAATCTCGCGTGGAAGAGGCTCCTTCTCGCGCTCCGCTCCTGATCCATGTCGCGGGGGTGCCACGTGCACCAACCCTACCCGCCACATCTCTCCTTCCTTCCTCCCTCGCTCCACTCCAACTCTAATCGCCACACCTCTCCTTCCTCTCTCGCTCGACACCACAAGAGCCGCCTCCTCCCTCCTTCCTGCTCGTTCGGACAGCCGCCGGCCGCTACATCCCTTCTTCCCGTTCCTCCTGCACCCCAACTCAAGAAGCCGACGGTGGGGATGGAGAAGTCAGGTTGTATCCACCGCAGCTCACGAGGAAGCCAAATGCCCTTCTAACAATATTGCCACAACCACCAACCTTATCCTGTCTGCTTCCCCGAGTTTATCTTTCCCTCCACACTTTGCCTGAAGGTTCTCTACCTCTGTTGTTTCTTCTATCGTGCTCGGTCCCCGAGAACCAGAGGCGTATCACCACCCGCAGTGCCCCGCCCTCTCTCAGGTACACCTTCTCGTCCAACTCTCTCGCCCCCTACTTGTCAAGCTCTTGTAATGGTGGTGAGCAGAGACGCCTCTCTCCCTCCCACCCTCCCTCTCTCCCTCTCCCTCCCACCCTCCCTCCCTCCCTCTCTCTCTCTCTCCAATCTAAATGTACGTGATTTAATTTGTTAGGTCTTAGATCCGTTTTGGTTTTTAGCAGAGCAACAAAAGGCTCCTCCGAGCACCGCCCTCATCCCCAAGGTATATTCTTCTGTTTCAGATCCAGCTCTAATCCTGCTGCATGGCCACAAAAAATAATTGGCTTGCTCCCCATGCCTCTGAATGTTATAGTTGCATAAAAGTAGTAAGATATGTATCTTTCTACTAAATATCCAGATCTGGTTTTGGGGCATGCCCGTAGAAAAAACATGTTTGGTCGCTCCCCATCTGTTTTTATATGTGCTTTGTATATTTGACAGTGTATTTGGGTTATTTCTTTCTCTGGAGGTTGGGCATATTGGTTGTCTTTTTTTACTAGCAGTCTTTCTTTTTAGTATATGGAAGAGGTTACTAGCACACATGTATAATATTAGTTATTAAGTATCTAAATAAGTTCAACCTCAAAACATATTGCGTACGCTTCAAAATTGGAGTGTGACTTTTGCATTTGGGCAGAGCATTCGGGCAGAGCAAAAATATTCGTGATTTGTTTCGTCTGTCTTGTCTAATGATCCTCTATTGATAGGATTAGTAAATCAAGCATTCGGGCAGAGCAAATATATATGCATATGTATAGTTAGACAATACTGATGTGCACGTGGCTACCCAGTTCAGTAAAGTGTAAAATATTAAACAAACAATACATATAACCACATTAAACAAACAAATAGTATAACTTAAGGGTGTCCGTTAACTAACACTAGTAGGAGAAATGCTAGGAGTAGCGCTGGTTTTTCCCTTACCAGTAGCGTTTATGCCAGCGCTACTGCAATCGCGCTACGACTAATCTATTAGTAGTAGCGTCAAAAATAAAAGCGCTACTCGTATACACATTAGCAGTAGCGCTGGAATGAATAAAGCGCTACTGCTAAGCCTGCGCTACTGCTAATATTCTAGTGTTACTGCTAATATTTCTGCTTTCAATATTTAATTCGCGTCGTATCTATGCCCCCCCTACGTATTTGTGCATGCTCTATACAGTGGTTTCAACATATCATAATAAACATGCATAATTTTTATCACATCATACACATAAAGTAGTCTCTTCATTTATACCATCATCATCATCATCATTATCCAACACAAATATTATCAAATCTCAAAAATAGCGATACACACAAGTCATGGTACACCCACAAGTTTCATCATCCCTATTTAAACCATCATGTATAAGAGAAGAGTGACCATCATGAGCAAGAGCGCGACTATGTAGTACTTCTTGAGACATCGGTTTCGCTTCGTCTGTTGCAGTAGCATCCACCTCAAGTAACTCATTTCCGCTTTGACTCTGCTGTCGAACCCTCTGTGGCAAGCGCCCGGGTACCTGTCCACCTAGGCCGAAGCGTCTGGCCAGTGGTCGTACACTCCTGGAACCCTCCCAATGAATACGACGTAGCAGTCCTTCGCCATCTCCGATCTATGTACCTGCATCGTAAATTGATTAATTCAATGATATATAATATGCAACATAATGTACTTGAGAAACACAGGCAGTAAACATATATAAATAACGAAGTTCCTCATACACAATCTAATTAACTAGAGCGATGTGCGGTAGTTCATATAAAGACCAGTAGTATTAATTATAACTGAACACACACATTGTCATCCTCAATCACTATTTCATGTCGAAGTTCCAATCTTCATATTAACGGATGAAGCACCCGAGCTTCTTGAAAGGATTCATGTCCAGACCCTGAGCGACTAGCACATCTCGGACAGTCTCCCGCCTCATTGGCCCATGGTAGAACATCCCTCCTTGTTCGACGACCTGCTTCATGATCACCTGGGCAAGTGCACACTAGATGTGATAAAACTCAGCTTGGATTCGATGATCCAGTGTGCTTCCTATGCTTGTGGCCCAGCTGAGAAATCGGCATCACCAAAATTAGATGACATGCGAAGGCGTTGTCTATCTCTTCTGTACTCAATCATGGGATGCATGAGGTAGAATCCATCATCCCTACTACTGTTTGGTTGTTGGATGCACCAGAACTTGGTCTTATGGTCGAAAGCCGACGCTTTATTACTGTACTTTTTCACCTGGATATATCCACGAGTAAGGTTGTAGGTGAAAATGGCACGATCGAGAACATTCTTTATGTGTGTGTAATCCTTCTTCTTGATGTTCATCAATGAGTCCAAGTACAAAGCATAGGAGTATTAAGGGTACAGACATATGAGGACGACGCCCCCCCCGTCCCCGTCCCCCCCCCCCCCCGCTGTGCAAAATAAGGAGAGCTCAAATTAGCCTCCATGCTTGCAAAGGAATGATCAAAACTTACGAAAGGATATCCACGGATAACTTACATGGGATGATAAGGCAGGAGACTCATTTCCTTGTCCTTATTAGCGAGCATGAAGTCGCTGATGTACTTGCTCGTAGAGTCCCGGTGCTCTTCGCACTCTCCCAAGAAGCTATCATGCATATAGTACGGGTCTGCGACGCATATATATTCTATGTTCTCGCGTCTGATGATGTAGTTGAGATGCAGCACATATAGGCGAATGAACTTGAAATCCAGCTTGGTCATGTGGAACATGTCGTAGATGTAGTCAAATCGCAGGATGAACTTGTCGCGGGCCATGTGTCGACGTATCCACTCACACTCGGAACCTGAACCGGTAAAGCTGGTATCCTGGTTTTTCCGAGCTAAGAAGTCTCTTCTCTATGGCCAACACATCATCATGAAGTCTCCTTAGATCATTGTTCATTATGCTCTCTACCGCTTTCTGAGGTACGATCGGGTGGCCGGCGACATGGAAACGCTTCGCACCTTCGAAAGGTATCTTGTCTACCTCTCGAGGCTGCGGCTGGCTGCTTGAAGCAGCTATGGCGCCTTTACAACCTTTCTTTTCTGGTCTCCTCCTTTGCTTCTTGGCGGGTGGTGGTAGTGAGCCCGCCATACCTTCGCTAACCACATCCCCCAGCGTCGTCGGGCTAATTATCAGTGGACGACCCGTGTGTTGTTCTTGCTGGGTAGATGCGGCATCTGGAGGCATCTCCTGCGAGGATCGCACGAAGAGAGCCTTTTGCAATCAGCCGTCGGACATTCCGGCTCCGGTAAATCAGGCATCATCCAGACAACTGCACGCTCATAGTGTAAGTCATATTGCTGAGCGTCGTCACAACCGATATTGATATACTGGTTAGGGTCGTCATCATCCTCCTCCTCCATGACATCATCAACATTTGCTTCTTCGACGGGGGCGACGTCATCTCGCACTAATGGAGGCTCTCCCTCACCACGTCGTTCGCTATCTCCCCCCACGCGAGGTGCAGGTAACTGGGTAGGTGGGGTGGTGTTCATACCTTGTTGATGAGTTGCCGTTGGTGTGCTACTGGGCGCCTCGACACGAAGGAGAGTCTTCGGCCAAGGCAAGAACTAGTTCTTGCATGCGCCAATCAGTTGAGGGGTCTCGTGATCACTGGCTGGTGCCGGAAGAGCCAAATCCTCGAAGCCCGCTTTGACACTGGCCATTTAAACTTTGAAGACACCATGGGGCATCTGTTTGTTGTTGAGCATGCGGTCCTTCGGCTTGATTATCATTGCCTTTCCCACGTCCACCTTCTGGTCATTGATATCGTATAATGGGGTGCACGGGTTTCGTCGGCCTGCGAAGAAATGACTACGACGTCAGACGTCCGAAAGGCAACTGAAACGGAAGACTATATAGATATGCTTGTGACTAGTGTATGATGCGTAATTACCGTCATGGCGTCGAGCTCAGCCAAAGACGAAGCCCCTCCGAGCACGCGAGAGACGGAGGACAGGCTGCTATGAACCGGAGCGAGACCAGGTACAGGAGCATTTGCGGTTGTGTGAGCAGGTGCTGGTGGTGCGATGTTCGCCGAATTGCTCCCGACAAAGCTGAGTAATGGAAAGTCCTGTGCCCGTGCTTCTGGATTCCTCCTCACATACTCAAAAACTGTCGGAACCAATTGGCCCAAGGAAGGTGCCACAGCTGCATTGAACTTATCGTCAACTAGCTTGGTCAACTCTTCTTTGGTCTGATCGACCGCCCGCGCGACCTTCTCGTCAATGGTCAGTTGAGTATGCTCCCGTCTCTTCTTTCTTTCCTCCGGCCTCTCGTGGTAGCATTTCTTCCACGAGGTGCCATGTCCGACGCCGTGCACACGCCCACCCGACGGAGGTTTGTTCATCGAGACATTTTTCAGTATGTTCAGGGCCCGGTTGAATGGGTTGTCCCACTTGGACGACTGAGACGACTCGTCGCTTTCGGCTGCCTTTTGGTGCTGCTCTTTCTGCAGAAGGAACATGGATGGTTTACAAATGTGAAAAAACTTATTGTCAAACTAATTAGAAGCTAATTAATATAAGGTGGAAATACAACAATTACCAGTAGTCTCATGAACTTCCTCGTGTTCGGGTCCGTGTAAAATATCTTCTTGACGGGGTCCCACTTGTGCCTTGCACTGATCCAGTCACGCTCCAGGGGGTCGGTGAACTCCGCCAACGGGTTTGGAATTCCGTGAGTTTCACGTCCGACGTCTTCCTTGGCCCATGTGCTCCTCTTCCCCTCATAACCACGACTTCCGAGGAGGTCGGCAGGCGTGTTCCTGGCTTGAAGCCCCTTCATTTTCTCTGACTTTTGTTGGGCTTCTTCTGTAGCGCAAGTGTTTTTGAAATTTTCAAAGTCCTCTTCCGTTATTGACAGTTTGTCAGCATGAATCTTGGACCATGATGCATTCTTCAGAATGGCTTTTTTCACCTGTACTTTCGAGGCGGACAAGGCGTTGGTAAACGTCACCATTGCCTTGCTGTTTATCTTTGTCATGTTTTTGGCCTTCCATGGATGTTCTACCTCTTCATACCGGCCGGGAAACATGAACCTATTGTGCAACTTTGTTAGGAGCGTTTGCTCCATATGTGCTATCTTCTTCAACTTTTCATCGTTGATGTTGGCGGTTTCCCTGACGATGCATCCTAGTTGATTGCCGTAGCACTTGCGCGCTTTCTCCAGCTCAGTTGGCTCTAATTTCGTGGGGTGCATCGTCGTGACCAAGATTTGTCCGGTGCCGAGCTCATTTGGTTTTCTTGCCCTCTTCGTCTTCGGTCCTTCATCGACTAAGTCAGCATCGTCGCCGGACTTGGGGCGGTGTCGATGCCGGTGCCGGTGCCGCTGTCTGTGGCGGTGCCAGCGTCGGTGTCGAGGTTGGTCTCACTGCCACCCTACGTCCCTGGCTTGCATTGGTCCAGGTAATTGAAATATTCATCTGCTTCCTGAAAATGGTCATCTTCGGTGCGACCAGAACCCCCGGCTTCGGCGTGGCTAGACATTTTAATTTCCTACTAGTATTTATTTATAAAAATTTAATTTTAGGCCGAATAACTTGAATAATAAAAAGGGACCTACTATAATAGTTCACGTAATTTATAAACAGAATTAACCTAAATAATTCTAAAAACAGAATTAACCTAAATAATTCTAAAAACAGAATTAACCTAAAACAACACTATTATTCTCTTCTTCTTCTTTTCCTCCTCTTCTTCCTCTAATAATTCTAAAATAAATTAACCAAAATAATTCTAAAACATAATTAACCTAAGTAATTCAAAAACATAATTAACCTAAAACAACACTATTAGTCTCTTCTTCTTCTTTTCCTCCTCTTCTTCCTCTCCTCCTCTTCCTCTAATAATTATAAAACAAAATTAACCTAACTAATTCTAAAACAGAATTAACTTAAAAGAGAATTAACCTAAAAAATTAACTCCCTCAACTTCCTCCTCTTCTTCGTCTCCTCCTCTTCTTCCTCTCCTCGCTCTTCTACTCATCCTCTTTCTCTTCTACTTCTCCTCTTCTTCTATTTTCCCACTACTTCTCCTCTTCATTCCCATTTCCAGCAATTCCAAAGCACTCCATATGTCCTAGTTTCTAGCACTAGTCATGCCGAAATTCACGGAAAATTTTGGCATGACCTTTGCTAAAAAGTGGACATATGGAGCATCTAAAATTTGTCGGAACGGAAATGAATCAACATTCCGGCAAAACATAGGCCACTCGGATATAGCAACAATGAACAAGTACAATAAATGGGGTAAATCAGAGAATATTATGAAATACTAGCAATCATTTTACTCATAAAAAACATTTTCACAAAAAAATCTTCTCATCAAGATGCATAAATGTCCATACAAAAAAATTATGGTTTCTACTTTCAATATTCAAATTGTGTTTTTCTCAAAACGGAAGGTTTGCAAGGTTTTATTCTGGTTACTAATCCCCATAAAATCTCTTTACTCGAAAATCATTTAGCAGCTCTCATGCCTAACCATATTGCAAAATTTCCCCTCAAACGTTCTTTTTTTTCACATATACACAGGCTGTGGACGAGGCTGCAGTTGCTCAATTAAACCGGTGTAGAGCAGGTTTAAAATAAAAGGACAAGTGCTACTACATAATTAATCCACGTGTAGATAGTGGGACCAGATTATCAGCAGATGATTGGTAAATTACTTAAAGCAAAGAACATTTGCTACTATTCTAACATACTACTTGCAGTAATAATAATACCAGTACTCATATTCATTGACATCTACACATTCAGAGAGATACAAGCAAGTGAAGTGCTATATACTAAGTACGAGTATGATATATATCTTGAAGGTCCTAATACAATGTTGTGCCTATTGGTGACCTACTTATTTAATCCAACAATGGGGCGGGGGCTTACCGAAGCGGGAGGGGAGGGGGTCGAACAACAGCGCGCGAAGGGGGCCCAAAGGTGCTTGGAGGGGGCGGCGGCACGGGAAGGGGCCCCGACGTTGCTTGGAGGGGGCGACGGTGTGTGGAGGGGGCCCGACGGTGCTTGGAGGGGGCGGCGACACGTGGAGAGGGCCCGACGGCACTTGAAGGGGGCGGCGGCGCGTGGAGGTGGCCCGGTGGCGGTTGGCGGGGGTGATGGCACTTGGAGGTGGCCCGACGGCGGTTGGAGGGGGTCGGCGACGGAGAGGGAAGCAGCACGACGTCGGGGTTGTGACGGCGAGGACGGGGAGTGGAGCGCGCGTGGGAGAGGGGGAGAGGGAAGGAGTGGAGGGACACGGGAAGTTAGGGGATTTTGGGTCGGGTTAACCAGAGGTAGCAGTAGCGTTGGATTGGTTCCCGCGCTACTGCTAAGTTAGCAGTAGTGCTGGTGCTAACCGAGCGCTACTTCTAAATGACCTAGGTTATATAGCACTAGCACTGGACAAGACCGGCACTACTGCTAACTTTATTTTCTTTATAAATTTCTTTTAATTATTTTTCTTTATTAATTTAATTTTATTACCTGTTTTTCCTTTTTATTATTTCCTTTTCTTTTTTATTTACTTTTGTTTTTATTTTGTATTGCTTTCTCCCTTTTTGTTTTTTGTTTTATTTTTCTCCCGACGGCCTCTCGCACGCATGCAGTCGATGACGAGAACATCTCGCTCCCACACTACGTGAATATTACCGGAATCATGTGTTGTTGCGTACACAAAATACGTACATATATATATATATAAATGGTTGTTTCTCAGCTGCATCAAAGACGTTTCACGTTGAGCTTCTTCCCTTTCTTTTTCGTTGTCTTTATTGTTCTTTTCCGGCACCATGGAGTACAATGTTTCTTAGGTAATGTAGTCTTGATTCTTCTTTTCACGTATGGTTCACGCCATCTTCCCTTATCGGGTTGCCGTATTGGTTGTAGTCTTCCTCGTTGGCGACTCCATCCATTCCGACGATGTTCCTTTTGCCTCTTCTCACGACAACACGGTTGGGATTGGTTGGGTCGGTTATGAAGAAGCATTGTGTCACGTGCATAGTGTGTATCCATGGCTCAGTTTTGGTGATGACGTTAACGCTGACTGTAGCGCTCTTTGCGTCGGGTATAGACATGGTAGTGAAATACTTGTTTCCTCTTACGACGGCCTTAGCCCACCTGACACGGAACATCGTCGCATCGTGCTTTCCAGCATAGTTAAGCTCCCAGATCTCTTCGACCCTTCCATACAATCTTTCAGTTGTGCCGTTGGATTCGGTCACGCATTCAGCCGTCACCCGTGAGTTCTGGTAATCACTGTCCATGTCCTTTGTCTCCGTGTAGAACGTGTACCCATTGATATCGTATGCCTCATAGGACACGATTTTGGGAACGGGGCCTTGTGCTAAGACGTGTATGAGAAACCTGTCCGCACAGCCTTCTTCGGGGGGGATTAGCACGAACCTGCTCTTTGAACCAACGCAATAAAGTGGCGTTGTGCTCTATAGTAATTTCGTTGTCCGTATTGCGCATCTCCTAATCACGGTACTTCTTTGCGATGGTTTCTTTGTGCAGTGTTACATAATCATCTACCACATCTTGGTGTTGTATCACTACTAAGTTAGCCCTGTCAAAGTCGTCCCATTGATCCGAGTAGTCCACGTGCAATTCCCTCCGGCTGTTGTTGTGTTCTTCTCCTCCAAGCCTCCCATGGGGCTTGTTGACGGGCAAACCAATAACAGGGCCTTCTTTGCCCATATAATTCTCGCAAAAGGAGATGCACTCTTGGGTCAGATACCCCTGGTCGATGGGCCCCTCAAGACGGTCCATGTTACGAACGAATCCTTTGATCAACCCATTCATCCTCTCCAACGACATCATACTGTGAAGGAATGTCGGCCCGAGGTCGATGATATCGTCCACGATGTGGATACACAGATGCACCATGACGTCAAAGAATGTGGGCGGGAAGTACATCTCAAGCTCACATAGTATGACAACGATATCTTCCTGTAGCCTTCGGTGCTGCTTCACACTGATGGACTTTCAAGAGATAACATCGAAGAAGTTGCGGAGACCAGTAAGTGTCTCACAGACGTGCTTGTCCATTATCCCTCTAATGGCAACCGGGAGTATCTGCGTCATCATCACGTGACAGTCATGAGACTTCATCCCGCTGAACCTTTTCTTCTTGGTGTCTAGAAATCTTCTTATCTTCCCACAGTAACTAGAACTAAATTTGATTCCCGTAAGGCACTTGATGAATTGATCGATCTCCTTCGGACTTAAGGTGAAGCAAGAAGGGGGGCAACAATTCGGATACTTCTTGTGGACTTTTCTTCCCCTTGGCCCCATTGTCGTCTCCATATCTGTCTCCTCCGTTGACTTCTTACGGGGCATGTGGAGATCCCCCTGATCTCCAAATCCTCCAAGTCTTTCCTTGACTTCGGCCCATCCTTGGTCTTCTCCGGCATGTTCATCAGTGTGCCAAGCAATCTCTCGACGACATTCTTCGTTATATGCATTTGATCAAGGCAATGATGTGTGTCGTGATTGGGCCAGTACTCCAAGTCCCATAAAACAGACCTCGTTTTCCATACCTTCAGCAGCGGATCCGGCGCCTTTTCCATCTTTCCTAGCACAAGGCACTGTTGCCAGTTATTCAACAACTCGTTGATTTTGGCATCGCTCCTCTTTCGTGGAGGTCCTTGATGCTCATCCAAACCATTGAATAGATTTCCATGTTTTCTCCACCGGTCATCCTTTTCGAGCCATCTACGATGCCCCATGTACACGATTTTCCTAGACCCACCATCCTTCGTTGACGTAAGCTGCTGAGACGTTGTAGCATCCATGCACCTCGTGCATCCATTGTATCCGTGGCACACCTGGCCTGAGGTGTACCCATAACAGAGATAGTCGTGCACCGTCATCATCAGCGCAGCTGTCATATAGCAATATTCTCTGGTGCTCGCGTCCCATGTCTTGACCGCCGATTTTCATAACGTGTCTAGCTCCTCTTTCAGAATCCCCATATATAGGTTAATATTATTTCTCGGT
The DNA here is from genome assembly GCF_904849725.1 of Hordeum vulgare subsp. vulgare. Lineage (NCBI taxonomy): Eukaryota > Viridiplantae > Streptophyta > Magnoliopsida > Poales > Poaceae > Hordeum > Hordeum vulgare. The sequence continues at coordinate 259,618,623 of NC_058519.1, read as the reverse complement.
TGTTTTGGACCTTGAATAAGCATGCTGTTGTGTATGTACTTTGTCTTCATGCACTTCCATGGGGAGAGGTTGTACATCCATACAAAGACGGGCCATGTGCCGTGGTTGGTGCGTTGGTTTCCAAACAAATTCATGCCATCGGTATACGCACCAAGCACGATGTTCCTTGCTTCTTCTCTAAAAAACGATATTCGGCGTTAATTGCTCTCCACTGGCTACCATGTGTGAGGTGTCTTAGCTTTGGATCATCTCCATCATCAGGCTTCTTCCTCTCTGCGTGCCAGCGATGAGCTTTGCTTCCTTAGGATCTACGAAATACCGCTGCAGACGGGGAATGACTCGAAAGTACCATACAACTTTCTGAGGAGCTTTCTTTCCTGCCTTCTTGTATCGAGAAGCATTGCACACTGGACACCTGGTTTTTTCCGCGTGCTCATCCCGAGAAATGATGCAATCGTTGGTGCATGCGTGGTACCTAATGTGCGGTAGATCCAGAGGGCAAACGGTTTTCTTGGCCTCATCGTCACTAGTAGGACACAGGTTCCCTGCAAGAAGAACTTTATTTTGTAGATACTTCAAGTGCTCATCGAGGCTTTTGTTTGTCCATTTGTTTTTGGCCTTCATCTTTAGAAGTCCGAGCGTGAAACTCAAGTGGGTAACCTCGGGATCGCAACCGTCATATAATGGAGACTTCGAGTCTACTTCAAGTTGCGCCAGCTTGGCCTCCTCTATATATTCAACTGTGTCGCTATTCGTACTCTTGCGAAGGAGGTCTCAAACATGAGGGTCCTACACAACTGAATTTAGTAGCGTCGAAGTCTGCGGCGTGTCCATCGACTCTTCTCCGCCATGTCTGGACTGTGCTACTTCGCTGTGTCCAGAATCTTCTCCGACGCCATGTCCAGACTCTTGCCCGCCGCCGTGTCCGGACTCTTCACAGCTGTCATGTCCGGCGCCATCGTCTTCTTGTCGATCGGTCATCTCTTCGTCTAGATCCATGTCGTTATTCCCTGCCATGTGGACGTACTCATCCTTATGTTCACTTATCCACCGAGTATAGCCATCCATGAAACCAATTATCAGTAAGTGGGCCTTCAAACTGCCACGACCAAAAGGGTCCAAAATTACTCCTTCTTTGCATCTTGTACACGGACATCTAATCCGAGTCCGTTTATTTGCATATATGTCCATTATCATGGATTGCAAGTATCGGTCCACCTTTCTACCACTCACCTTCATGACTGTAAGGTATAACAAGCAAAAGGGTCATAAACAAAATGCATGCATATAAAAATTTGGCATGACCTTGCCTAAAAATAGGACATATCGAGTTTGCTCGTAATTTGCCGAAACGGAAATAAATCAACATTTCGGCAAAACATAAGTAACTCACGGGTCATGTCACTCACACAATATCCCTTCATATCGCAAACACACATATTCCCATTATTGAAATGCACAACTTTTTACTCACCTATATATACCCCAAGAGAGATTGTGCACGGCTAAATAATGGTGAAGTAACAATGGTGGAGAACTTAGAGAGTGGAAAGGAAAAAGGAGGGGATAGGGCAAAGGGGGAGGAAGGGGGGAGGGTGTGCGTGTGTGTGTGGGGGGGTGAAATGAGGGCAACAATGGTGGAGGAAATGAGAAAGGAGGAGATAGGGCAATGGGGGGAGGGGGAGAGGGGGTGTGTGTTGGTGAAAGGGAAACAATGGTGGAGGAAAGGAGAAAGGAGGGGATAGGGCAAATGAGGGAGGAAGGGGGAGAGGGTGTGTGTGTGGGTGATAAGTAGAAGAAAGAGAGAAGTGGGGCAAGAATGGTGGAGAAGTAACAATGGAGGAGGAAAGGAGAAAGGGGGGCAAAGGGGGAGGAAGGGAGAGGGGGAGGGGTGTGTGGGTGTAAATGAAGCTGCCCACAGCCACATGTAGCAGTAGCGCTGGTTCCAGAGGAGCGCTACTGCTATTGCACTTAGTAGTAGCGCTTTTCCCTAGCTAGCGCTGCTACTACAGATGTTGTCGGTGGCCTTGTTGGGCCCCTTTTAGCAGTAGCGCTGGTTTCAGGGAAGCGCTACTGCTATGGAACTTAGCGGTAGCGCTTTTTACAGTCCAGCGCTACTACTACAGATACTGTGGGTGGCCTCATTGGGCCCTGTTTAGCAGTAGCGCTAGAAATGCATCCCGCGCTACTACTATGGTAGTTAGCAGTAGCGCGTCCTATTTCCAGCGTTACTACTAAGTAGCAGCAATGCGTGCTATTTTCCAGCGCTACTACTAGCCTCCTACCAATAAGATTTTTCCTACTAGTGTAAAGCTTTGATTGTAGCAATATATAGGTTGAGCTGAAATAGTATTCTCTACAACATAACATGACGCTTGTGTGAAACAGAGATGGGGTTTAGATGTGAATATAACAAGGAGGGGAAATTATTTTAATAGCTTTGGTTTGTTCTAGAACTTTCAGCTCGGTCTTTATTCAGTTGTTTCATTCCAAACTGCCAGGCTACATCATTGATGTCTGTGATTCACCTGAGGTCTAAAAAAGTTGGTTTTCCACGTCCATAGATCCCACCTTCTTCCTAGAGTAATTCTATTACTCATGTCTGTGAATTTCTTCATCTTATTATACTTGGTGTTATTTGGTTCTTCGTGCGCATGCCATCTAACATTTTGATGCTCACTATTCTTAATGCACATTACGTTTATACCTCATGCGAGCACTCTAAGTTTATCTTTTAAAACCATCTTCATGGAGTTGGTTGAGCTGTCCACCACATCTCTGGCCGAAGCAATGTTTGAGAAGCTCGGGCTCCCTGAACCACTCTACTATGTGCGTCGTCTTGAGCAAGATGGATATAGAGCATGAACTAAATTCCATCGTACAAAAGAGCGTTTACACGCTTCCTCGCGTCGTACTAAACTGAAAAGTCATGTATGTGAGGATGGGGAAAGAGCAATGAATAAAGCAGCCTATCTAGCCATTGCATACATGGAAACCAAAGAGAACAAGGTGCTTGTTGACTACAACTATTACCATCTAGAGCAGCAGAAAAAGGCGTATACAAGGTTATCAGGCAGGGCGATGGAAAAATCAGAGAAGATTGATACGTCCATTTTGCATCATGTTTTCACGTTGATAAATATCGCTTCTTTGTCTGTTATTTCACTTCCCGGTACTATTCTTATGCCTTTTCTCTCTTATTTTGCAAGCTTTACATGAAGAGGGAGAATACCGGCAACTGGAATTCTGGCCTGAAAATGGAGCAAAGTTGAGATACCTATTCTACGCAACTCCAAACGCCGTGAAAATCAACGGAGATTTTTTTTCCCAATATATAAAAAATACTGGGCCGAAGAAGTACCGGAGGAGGGCCAGGGGGTGGCCACTATCCTCACCTATGAACAATTTCAGTGCTTGCAGATTTTTCCTTGCTGAAAAACACTTGTCAGATCCTTCTGCTCCTCGTTGGGTTCGACACTCTTACTTATCGAAAGGACTACGATTGATCCCCTATACTTGTGGGTCATCAAATATCAATCAACACAGCAAGACCATTAAACAGATAAGTAAAGAGGCATGTGGCTATGTGGATGAAGTGTGTGCTACATCAAACAAAATTAATGGTCTTACTCAGGTTGCCTTGGACCCTTTTGCCTCAATGTCTGTCTCCAATCTGAAACAAACTATCCTGGAGATTCACAATGCAGTGGTTGCACTCTAGAATAGTATAGCCACAACAACTCCGTTGCTGGAGGAAAAAGGCATGTACTCAGATGATGACGTGGATGATTCGATATCAAGTGGGCATTCTCATGAAGATTCTGCTGAAGATTGCCATCCAGACATGGACGACGACTATGGTCGCTATATGTGGTCCCCATGAATATCATGTTCAAGTTGCTGGACTATCACATCCATGTGAAGCTCTATATGTATAGCTTCACCATGACAGCATGCGTCTTTATAGAAGAAGCAACTCTGGTTGTTATGTGTAATGTTGTGGGTCAGCTAAATAAAAGGTGAAACTACGTGTTTGTAGCTTCACCTTAGGAGCCTATCTTCTTTTCAAACCATGTTATGATCATGTATAGCTATAGAATCCAGTTTGTTGTATTAAGCAATTATAATTTATCTATGTTATGTTTTTTGTTTTTCCCTGTGTAGAGTCCTCTTGCAGTACCTTCTCTATACACATATTTATGTCTTACTCTGGTTCTCAGTTAGGTCTTCCTGATCAATCAAAGTTTGCACTACATTGCTGAAAAACTTCAGGACGCCATGGGAGCCCAAAAACTTCAGCTTGTTGGCCTTGGTGAACTTGATGAAACCAAAGTCCATAAGAAAAATACACTGAAAACTTTCATGCTGGCGTCTATTCCATGTTTCTCACTCATTCCAATATGAACTCCAAGAGGCATCGAAAAAATTTCTACTCTGGGTAATGGAGGAGCTGGGAAACAAAATGATTTATTTTTGTATACTTAGGGATCCAAATTATTACCATGTGTGCTTGCTCAAACAGAAGATTACTAAAAACACATCATTCTTTTTTATTAAAAGGGGAATAAATTTGTTACCATATATGCTTGCCCACAACCATAACAACTAAAACAATTTTTTTTCATTATGCACATGGATTTAATGGGCCTCTGCCCTATTTGGCGCTATGGGTATTTTTAAAGCGATCACAGTTTAAAATGGGGCTCTATGCCCATATCATTATACATAAATTTTCACCATGTTTCCTATTAAAGGGGACTAAACCATGAATCTTTTTTCATCGTGAACATGATTTTAGTGTGCCTGTACGTCAATTGGCGCAACAAGTCCACTAGTATCCTATATAACTAAGAAGTTCACCTTTACTACTTCGCACGTCACGGTTTAGAAGGCACGTTTAGAAAATCTCTGAGACCAAGGTAGTCACCGATTGGTTGTGAGATGTAGCAGGTGTAGATGCTAATGCGCCTAATCAACTGAGAAAATAAGCTTTTGATGTTCCCATAACCGAGTTAATAACCTGCGCATGCGTGCATGCATCAACTCCACCCGGCGTGAGCAGCAAATTCGGAGGGCGCATGCATGAGTAGTCCTAGTACTAATTAATAAGAGTAATTGTTTTCGCGTCTTAAACCTTGTCTATTTTTAAACGTGACGAAGGGAGTACTTGATTTATCTCAACATGCAGCATAGCCACGTCAGCATCCAATCACAGGCACCCACGTTGCACCTAAAGAGTTCCACGCAGCGCACCGCCTATCGCGCACCCTGGTTCCTGCAATATCTAGCAAGATGACTCCGTGGATGTGACCATCCACCTCGCTGCCCCAGTACCAGCAGATGCCATCGGGAAGGAGCGGTTCTTCGGTCTACCACCGCCTCCTCGCTGCCGCCATGTCCTGAAGCGGTCGTCCCCGAGCAGCGCATGTGCACACGCCGTCGCTTCCGTCCGGCTCCCCCTAATGCTGCTAGCCTCGGACCGGGCGAGGTCGTCCTCGCCCTAGTACGAGCAGGTCGCCGGTCTACCATCGTTGCCTCGCCCTGCCTCCTTGCTGCCACCATGCCCTAAAGCAGGCATCCCCGAGCAGCAACTCCCCTCCGGTCCCTCCTTGCGCCTCTGACCTTGGACCAGATGAGGTCGTCCACGCCGTGGCCCGACTCCGTTCAAGTGGGATTATTTTGAAGGTGTACCTCGCCGGTCTCCTCCCCCTCCATGGCATACCTATCAATACCCGCAAGCCAGTGAGCATGTTTCCTCATTATGATTGGGTTGGTCTGTTCTTCCCATCTGATGCGTATGAGACAAAGAAGGCGAATTACAGACGCAACAATGTTTCAAAAGTTGAAGGTGCACTACTAGAAATATATTATTTGTCGTCTGTTGGCTGATTGTCTTTACTGTGAGCTTAGCATAAGCAGCATAGAAAGGACTCATAGCAAAGACTATTTTTGCCGTTAGTTCGTTCTTTGTCGTGTGTTAGCTGACGACAAAGAGCAAAATGTAAAGAAGGAGGTGGACCCCACCAAAGAGCTATGTTGGCTAACCCTAACGGTCCACCTCTTTGGCGTGTGCTAGCTGATGGCAAAGAGCAAAATGGCACACGACAAAAAGGGAGGTGGGCCCCACCACTACTAGGGAAAAGCCTAGCAGTAGCGCGGGTTAAAGGGCTATCGGTAGCGCGGGAACCCACGTTATTGATAAGGCGCTACAACTAATGCTTAGTAGTACCGCATTTGGGAAGCGATAGTGTTATACCTACTTAGCAGTAGCGTTTTCCAGAAGAGCGCTACTACTAAATGCATTAGTGGTAGCGTTTCCCTATGCAGCGCTATTGGTAAGTAGTTGTAGCGCCTTTCAGAAGCGCTACTGCTTCCTACCAAACCGTGCTACTGCTATATTCTCACATAATTTTTCTGGTAGCGTCAACCTCAAGGCGTCGGTCCTGCTATCGAACCCTCCGTGGCTGCCGCACGATGATCTATGTATCTGCATCATCACATGAGTCGATAACATGCAAAATATATAGTTGAGCAATAGAAAGAAATGGAGTTTCGCAAAAATAGAAGCAAGATATCATAAGCATAAACAACAAAGTTCATCGTACCCAAAATGCCCTAACTAGAGTGATCTTCGCTAGTTGAGTCGAACGTTTTAATTACATCACAAAGTTTCATCATGCATAAATCAAAGTTTCGTCATAGAGTAAGTAGTGACTAAACAGACACATTGTCATGTATCGTCAATCACTCCAACATGTCGTGCCATCCTTCCAAATCAGGGAGGAAGTCCCTGAGCGAAGTGAAAGACTTCATTTCGAGGCGCTGAGCGGATATGCCTGTTCGGACGTCTTCCCGCGACATTTGCCCTTCCTTGGGAAAGTTCACGCAGGATGTGATAGAACTCACCTCGGAGTCGATGATCCGGGATATTTCCTAGGTTCTTTGCCCACTGCAGAATATCGGCATCGTCGGATCTAGGTGACATGCGAAGATTCTGATGATCCCGTCTGTACTCCAGCATGTGGTGGAGGACATAGAATCCATCACTCAGACTAGCTACCGGTTGCTGGATGCAGCAGAACTCGGTCGTATGGCTGAAGAAGGGCATGCGGTTCTTTGTCTACGTGAGCGTGATCTCTCCACCCCGTTAGACATAGCTTAAGATAGCACTGTGGAGAACAGAGTTGATGTGGGTGTAATCCTTTTTCTTCATGTTCTTCGATGAATCCAAGTAAAGAGCATGGGAGAATCGGTAGAGGATGATGAGGACGACGCGCCTGTCGTTACGCAAAATAAGTACACCCCAAATTAGCCTCCGTGTGTGCAAATGAATGATTGAAATTGAAGGAAGGATATCCACGGATGACCTACATGGGATGATAAGGCATGAGAATTTTCTCCTTGTCCTTATTGCCGACCATGAAATCGGCGATGTAGTTCCTCGTGTATTCACGGTGCGGTGGGCAGACTGCCAAGAAGCCCTCAGGCATAAAGTATGGGTCAACGACACAGATATGAGCTATCTTCTCGTGCCTAATGATGTGGTTCATGTACAAGGCATAAAGGCAGACGAACGTAAAATCTAGCTTCTTCACGTGAAACATGTCAAAGATGTAATCGAATCGAAGGAAGAACTTGTCCGCGGGGAATGTGTGTACATACAACCTTTGTTGCGGCACATTAACCACGTAGAGCGGATATCCTGGATTTTCCGAGGAGATAAAACTTTTCTCTCTCCATAGCACATCGTCATGAAGTCTCCTTAGATCGCTGTCTATGGCCTCTACCGCTGCCTTAGGTAGGATTGGATCACCGGGGATATGATATTTTGCCGCACCTCTAATAGGTATAGAGTCCTCAACCTGAGGCTACATAGGCGGTTGTCTCATAGAAGTAGCTTTGCCTTTCCTCGACCTCTTCCTATGCTTCTTTGTTACCGAGGTAGTTGCCGGGTTGACGTGGCATCTGGAGACCTAAGACGTTCATCCTCTGGCAATTCAGGCATCAACTCATCATGCTCAAACCCTGAGTCATACTACTGGGACATCAATCCTCCGTCGTCATAGGCGCAGGTATTGAGATACTGTAGAGGGTCATCATCCTCGTCCATGGCATCATGCATTGCTTCTTCGATGGCGGCGACATCATTAGCCACTAATGGAGCTTCTTCCTCACGGCATTCGCAATCACCCGACACGAAAGGCAACGCTAATTGGGAAGGTGGGGTGTTGGTCTTCATACCTTGTTGAGGCTGCTTGGTCCTGGGTATTCTCCCGACCGCCTCCAGACGAAGCACACTCTTCGGCCAAAACAGGACCCAAGTCTTGCAATCGCCAAGCCGCCGCGGTGTCTCGTTGTCATATCCCCCTAGTGGTATCAGAGGGGCCAAATTCTTGTGCCCCGGTAAGACACTGGGCATGGAAACCTTGAAGACGCTAGGGGGATCGGCCGACTGTGGAACAATTTTTCCTTCGGCTTCACAATCGCCGCCTTTTCCACATCCACCGTCTCACTGCTGATGGTGTATAGTATGGTGCATGGGGTTCCGTCGGCTTGCAAACACATGTCTGTAACGTGAGACATCTGAAGGGCAACAAAAAACGGGAGATTATACATATATTGAAGATGGCCGGTGTGACGGGTAGTTACTGTGAGGGCGTCGAGTTCAACCAAAGACAAAGGAGGTGCAGGAGCAGGCCCGAGAATATCAAGGGGAAAGTTTGCTGCATCTCTTTCTGGATTTTGCTTGGTCCAATTGATGACACGAGGTAGCCAGGTAGCTAACGAATATGCAACTTCCGATCTTGCGACAACTACGGCTGCTTGGACTGTGTTAGTTGATTTCTTCTCGATCGCAACCTCGACCAACTTATCGATGTTTTTTCATTTAACTTCTGTCTTTGCTTTCTCTCCTCTGCATCCTCATGGTAGTACTGCTTCCATGTGGTGCCGTCTCCGACGCTGTACACACGTCCATACAGCGGCAGAGTATCCACCAAGATTCCTTTCAATATTTTCAAGGTCCGGTTGAACGGGGTGTCCCACTTGGGCCTTGCTAACGCGTCAAACGGCGAGTCTATTTTGGCCGCAATCCCGTGCTGCTCTTTCTACAAAAGGATCGTGTATCATTTACAAATGTCACTAAACGTGCAGTTGAATTGATCAGAAGCTAATATTAGAATGTAAATTAATAATTACCAGTAGTCTCATGAACTCCTTCGTGATCGCGTCCGTTTCGAAAACATTGTTGAGTGGGTCCCAATGGTACCGGGCCCTGAGGACGTCATGCTCCTGCAGGACGGTGAACTCCTCCAAGGGGTCTGGGATCCACAGACCTTCATGTTCTGCGTCCTCCTTGACCCATATGGGCCTCTTCCCCGCATAACCACGACTTTCGAGGTGGTTGCACCCCATGTTCCTCTCTTGAAGCCCATTCTTGTACTCCGACTTTTATTTGGCAGCTTCTGCAATGCAAGTATTTTTTAATATTTAGAAACGCTCTTCCGTAATAGACGGATTATCCTTTACAATCTTGGAGTACAGTTACTTTTTGGCGATCCGTTGTTTCACCCTTACTTTCCACGCAGACAAGGCGCTGCTAAACTTGCCCATGGCGCATCTGTTTATCTTCTTTATTTTCGGGTCTTGCCATGGTCGAATATATTTTCTTTCGTCCCAGTCCGGGAACATGAGTCTCTGGTGCAGCTTGTCTAAGAGGGAGTGCTCCATATTTGGTATCTTTAATTTTTCATCGTTGATGCTGACAGTTTCCCGTAGCATCCAACCAATTTGATTGCAGTAGCACTTGCGCGCTTCCTCATGCTCTGTTGGCTGGAAATTAACATTGTCCACCACCGTGACCACAATTCTAATAGCGCCGAGCTGGTTTGGGTGTCGTATCCTCTTTGGTTTTAGTTTGCCAGCATCGGCGCCGGTCTCGGTGCCGGTGTCAGTCTTAGCGCCGGTCTGGATGTCGGTGCCGATCTCACTCTTGGATGTGACATGGGGGCATTGTAACAACCGTTTCTCCTCCAAATAGTTCAAATAGTTGTGTGCCGCATTGTAGACGTTGAAATGACCAGAACCCTCTACTTCATTGTTGGTAGCCATGTCTCATACAATCAAGTCTAGTTAATTAATTATAGACCTAATAAAAAGAATAATGACATAAAAAAGGCCTATGTTTTGCCGAAATGTTGATTCATTCCCGTTGCGGAAAATCCCGGGCACTCGATATGTCCTAGTTTCTAGCACAAGTCATTGTGAAATTCACGGAAAATTTCGGCATAACCTTTGCTAAAAGGTGGAGAAATCAAGCGCGTGAAATTTGTTGGGGCAGAAATGAATCAACATTCCCGCAAAACATAGGCCACTCGGAGTCATTCCGTCCAAACAACAAAGGCCACTTGGCACATTAATAGGACACTGGGGCACAATCGAACAATTCAGTTAACCCTCCGTGTCCCTCCCTCTCCATCTCTCTCCCTCTCCCTCTCCTTATATATCCATATATCTTACTCCCCCTCTCCCTGTCCTTACATATCCAGTTAACTCAATTCAAATTATGTCCTAAAGTTTTCTCCTAAAAAAGAAGAAAAAATTATGTCCTATATTTTTCTCTAAATTTCTAACTAGGGTTCATAACCTAGAGAGAAGAGAGAGAGAAGAGGGGAGGGGAGAGGAGGGCTTACAGCGGGGTAATGGTTGTCGGGGGAGACGACAACGGGGAGGTGGACGAGGAAGGGAGCCTGGCGGTGGCTGTCGGGGGAGACGGTGACGCGGTAGCGACGAGGCTCGCGCACCAGAGAGGTGAGGTGGCGATGCAGCGAGGGCTCCAGCGAGGGATCCGACAAGGGCTCTGGCGAGGTCTCCGGTGGCAAGGGCTTCGACAACGACGGCGAGGGTGAGGGTAGGGGCTCCAGCGACAAGCGCACAGAGAGAGCTAGGATGGGATTTAGTGGAGGAATGAGGAGGAAGGGAGCCCGCCCGCTAGCTAAGTCAAAGTTAGCAGTAGCGGGGTTCTAGAAACGTGTTATAGCTAACTTAGCAGTAGCGCCCTGCACCAAAAACACGCTACTACTATTATGTTAGCAGTAGCGCTGTTTTGAATGAGGTGCTACTACTATACCTAGCCTGGCGGGGGGGGGGTGGCAATTATAGTAGTAGAAAGATTTTACATGGTCGTGCTACTGCTATTTGTGTAGCAGTAGCGTGGTTTGCGCACAAGCGCTACTGGTACAGAACAGTAGCGCCGCCTTTTGACCATCGCTACTAATAAGCCTCTGAGTATAATTTTTTCCTAGTAGTTCACCAAAGAGTTGCATTGGATAACCCTAAAGGTCCCCCTATTTGCCATCTGCTAGGGGACGACAAAGAGGAAAATGGAAGACAACAAAGAGCTGTGTTGGATAACCCTAACGTACATCCCCATCAATATCTCTCTCTCTCTCTCTCTCTCTGTGGCTCAAACCACCCCGGCCCGCGCTCTATCTCTCGCTCGCTCAAACCACCCCATCCCCTGCTCTCTCTCTCTCTCTACCTATCTCTCGTTCTCTCACCGCAGCCCATCGCTGCCGCCACCCCGTGCCACCGCCCCCACGCTCCCTCGCCCCGCCGTAGACATGCTCCCCCACACCGCCATGCAGCCGCCCAGCCGCCACCCTCTGCCTAGCCGCCCAGTTGCCACGCTCCCCCGCACCGCCACACTGTCGCCCTCTTCGCAGCTGCCCCTTGACGCCACCCTGTGCCCCAACACCATCTGCCCTCTAACCCGACACCGGCCACCCTCTGCCCCGCCCGACACCTCCACCCCGCCCTCTGCCGCAACCCCCCCTCGAGTGAGCCCCCTGCCCCACCCCCACTTCCGCTCTATTTGTTTTCATGAATAAGGTTTTTTGCATCAATTAAGTTAGTTAGGTTAACTCCATATGTTAGTTTAGGTTAATGTTAGTTTTAATTAGGTTACTATTAGTTTAGGTTAATGTTAGTTTAGTGTTAATTAGGTTACTATTAGTTTAGGTTAATTAGGTTACCGTTAGTTTAGTGTTAATTAGGTTACTGTTAGTTTAGGTTAATTAGGTTACTCTTAGTCTAGTGTTAATTAGGTTACTGTTAGAAGAAGAGGATAAAGGAAAAAAGGAAGAAGAGCAAGAAGAAGAAGAAGAATAATATGAGGAGAATAAGAAAATAAGAAGAAGAAGAAGAAGAAGCAGAAAAAGAGGAGAAGAGGAGAAGAAGAACAGGAGAATAAGAGAAGAGGACAAAGAAGAAGAAAAAGAGGAGAAGAAGAAGAGGAGAAGAAAAGAAGAAGAAGAAGAAGAAGAAGAAGAATAAGAAGAGAAGAAAAGGAAGAAGAGGAGGAGGAGAAGAAGAAATAAAGGAGAAAAAGATGAAAATAGAAGTGAAAAAATAGTTATATAGAGAGAGATTTTTCTATCGGGATTTAATATTTGTGTTGATCGTCGCTTCGAGGATTTGGTGTTCGACGACCTCCCCATGCGACTACCTACCTACACGGTCTAGTGGTGAGAACTACTGCCATCTACTCCCTGACCCTAACCTATTTGCTCTGTTCTGGTTGTCATGCCAATGTCACTGAATTCTATTTTCATGTCAAGTATCCTAACCTAGGCGTCTCCCGTTGGAAATGGTGGCATCTATAAATATGCATGTCTTTGCATATTCATAACCGTCATCCTTTCAAATTGTCCATGTTGTCCATGGACATCACGAGTACGTGTAGATTGGGTTTAGTTTCCCATGCTTTACTTTGGTTTGAAGCAAAATTTTGTCAGTGCCACCCTGTTGTTCTCCGCGTACACATTCTCTTCGCTTGTTGCCGAGACGTGTATCAGGAGAACATCAGGGAGGTGCTGCCAAAATTTTGCGTCGGATCCGGAGTAGAGCATGGGAAACGAACCCAATCTACATGTACTTGGGTGGGATTAGGACCAATCTTTGCCTATTAGAGATAGATTCAATACATGAATGCCTGTTTCCCTTTTGTATGGTAAAAAATAAAAAGTGGCGTAAAAAATATAACAAAAGTAATAAGTTCTGTATCTAGTCACAATTACATTCCACATAACTTGATGAATATGAATTTAGTGAACCTAGTGTGAGTGCAAGTACCATCATGGGTGATCGTGTGTGGATGTACACCGGTAACACTAGTCAGAAATAGATGACCAAAGAATGGTTAACACAAACCAAGGGGTTTGTGAAAGACACATTTATAAATGGCCGGAGAAAAACCTGGTGCCCCTGTCCTGGGTGCGACAACTTTAAAAACATGACAGAGGATGAATGGGTAAACACCTGCAGAAGAGGGGTTTTAAATCTGATTATATAGTGTGGACATTTCATGGTGATTCTTCCCAATGTACCAGAGCTGAGGTGGTTCATCGTTACACTTTGATGATGCTCGGGATTCAGACGATGAGATGGAGGAATCTGCAAAGGCCTTCTATGAAATGTTGGAGTCTTTAAAACATCCTCTCCACGAGCACACTGAGCTTTGTTAGCTGGATGCCATTGCACAAGCAATGGATCTGAAGGCTCAATTCGACTTGGGCAAAAAATGCTACGACGTGATGATGACACTATTTGGACGTTTTCTACCCAAAGGTTAGGCCGTGCCTACAAACCTGTAACGGCCAGACAAAATACCCCGTGTACTTAAGATGCCCTATGAAAAGATAGATGCATGTGAGAAAGGATGTGCCTTATTTAGGCTTGAGTATGCGGACTTGAATTATTGTCCCATTTGCAAGTAGTCTAGGTATGTTCTGGTAGACAACGGTATGTGTGAGAAGAGATAGAGAAAAATCCCCTTTAATGTTCTTCGGTATATGCCAATCATACCAAGACTTTAACGTGTTTTCATGGTCAAAGAGATGGCTAGAAAGATGACATGACACAAATTGGGAAAATGAACCGAACTAGATGCAAATGTGAATAAGATGTTGGTACACACATGAGATGCTTTTCCGTGGAAGCACTTCAATGCATTACATCCGGATAAAGTGGCAGATCCAAGGCATATTCGAGTCTGCGTCGCCACAAATGAGTTCAATCCCTTTGGTATGACGGCAACCCAATACAGTAGTTGGCCTATATTTGTCATTCCACTCAATCTCCCCCAACAGATTATGTAAAGAAAGAACATATTCCTGACGTTGATAATTCCAGGGCCCAACTATCCGGGGAAGAATATGAATGTGTAAATGCAACCGCTTAAGGATGAATTGCAAGAAGCTTTGGATAATGGGTTCAAGACTTACGATGCCGCTCGAAAAGAAAACTTCAAAATGCATATGTGGTACATGTACTCGATGCATGAATTGCCGGCGTATGCGCTATTCACTGGATGGTGTGTGAATGGAAGGTTCTCGTGCCCCACATGTAAGGCAGCTCTTCAGTTTATTGGCTGCAGGCATGCCAGAAGTATTCTTGCTTCAACTTGCATAAAAAGTTCCTGGATCCTCACCATCAGTTTAGAAAAGACAAGAAGAAATTTATCAAAGGTAAAGTTGTCAAAACTCGGCACCACCTGCTTCGACAGGCCAACAGATCCTGGATCAGTTAAACACTCTCGAGCTTGATCGAGAGCGTCGAGGGTATTTCAAGGGTGTGGGGACCCCGACTTACGAGTCGAGATCTCCATGCTCAGTGATCCCAGAGATCAATGCTCACCGGACACAGATACCCAATAAAAGAGTCTTACATCCATACATATCGTTTGATACAGTAAATGACCACCTCGGTCAAGTCTTACATATATAGGGCCTTAAAGGTCAACAGTCCAAACTGGACCAATAGCGGAATTATTAGTTGAAAGGGTGAACCCATGCCATCAGCCTTAACCTACAAGCATTCTGACTGGGAAGCGTCCTAGCTCACAAGAACGTCACTGATGGGGTTATAGTCCCAGGGTAGGGTCATAGGCCTGCCCTATAAGTCCTACCCTGGGACTACCCTTCATAGAGGACAAGGCCCTTAGACAGTTCCGACTGAACTAATGACTCCCCCATCATCCAGTCGGTGACAAACACTCGGAGCGTATTTAACGTACCGACTGAGTTCCACTCTGTACATCGTAACCTCCCAGGAGGACAGCGGTCATACGTTTTCATACACCATTATTAACATTTAAGGCATACGTAACCTGTAACATAGGCATTTATTCGCCACTATTCCACCCCTGTCCACCGGGCCATTATGAAGGACAACACACTCTATATAAGCCGCCCTTCCCCATTGGTGCAGGGGTTGGCATTTACTGTAATCCTATATTCCACTCGACACTGAGCTCCCAAGAGCACTGAGACGTAGGGCTTTTACCTCCACCGTAGAGGGGCCTGAACTCATACATCCTCGCTGTAGCTAAGGCTCTGCCCATCCTTTCGTACCCTACACTTCTACTGTCAGACTTATACCCACGACAGTTGGCACCCACCGTGGGGCAGGCGTCTAAGCGACTTCCGGCGAGTTTGCGACTTCATCTTTTCATCATGTCGTCCGACGGTGACTTGTGCATGGGTCATGAGATCCTCTTCGGCGCACTCTCCTTCATCGTCGACGGTTCGGCATGGCTCCGAGATGCGCCCCTCGATGTCGAGGCGTTCCCTAGTCGCGGGGCTACGCACTTCCGTGCCGGTTCCCGCGGCATCCTTCTTCTCCAGCAATCGGCCCCGGTGTCGATCTTCGCCCCCGTCACGCACCGCAACAAGCGGTCCCGCCATCCGCGGCTCCAGCGTTGGGTGCGACACGCCCAGGCGCGACAGAACGCGTCCTCTCAAGTGGCGGTCCTCGAGTCGGTTGTGGTCGCGCCGCTGTCCCAGTGCTTGGACTCAGTTCCGACTGAGTTACCTTCCAAGTACTTGGGTCGCGGGCCTGCAGCCGAAGTTCTCATGGACGATTCCCATGAAAGTCCCCTTCGAACTGGTCGGAACGAGCATGAGGTCGGCGAATCATCCGACGCTCGTCGTCAACACCACCGTTCTGCTGGTCGACGCACGCGCCAGAGCAACGTCGAGGTGTTCCGCACACCCGTCCTCAACCTGACTGCCGCCGCCAAGGTAGCCGATTCCCTCCAACCGACTGATTCAGAGGCTGGTAGAGGGATCGAGCAGATCCGTGCCCTATTGCATACGGCGCAGCAACAGAATTCGGCGGTCTCCCAGTCGCACAACAGGATCCACAATAGTTCTGTTCACGCGAACACGCATCGGTCGGTTTTCAGCCCCGACTCTCATCAGCGACGCGGAGGAGGCAGCCGTTCCAGGAATCCCGAAGATCATCGCCGTTCACGCACCCCTCCGTGGGGTGGGCCTTACGGGCCCCGGCATCATGATGATTGGCGTTCAGTCGGTGACGCGTATGATCCAAGGCCCGACGCATGAGGATACATCGCCCAGAGGAAGGTCGACGGGAGTCGAGCCCACCGTGATGGTCACGATAGAGACCATCCGAGTGGAAGAAGGACCATCGTCTCTGGTCCCGAGTGCTTCAGTCGGGCCATCCATTCAGCTGACCTCCCTCCCAACTTCCGATTGGCGACGGGAATCAGCAAGTTCACACGAGAGTCCAAGCCAGAAACGTGGCTGGACGACTACAGAGTGGCGGTCCAGATCGGTGGCGGAGATGACCAGGTCGCCATGAAGCATCTCCCCCGATGATCGACGGCTCGGCACGAGCATGGCTGAACCAGTTGGCTCCGTCAAGCATCTACAGCTGGGCAGATCTGTCCCGAGTCTTCATCAGGACCTTCGAGGGCACGTGCAAACGCCCTGCTGGTCTCGTGGAGCTCCAGCACTGTGTCCAGAAGCGGAATGAGCCCCTGCGCGATTTCATCTAGCGCTGGACGACCCTCTACCACACGGTGGAGAACGTCACAGAGCATCAAGCAGTCTGCGCCTTCAAGGCAGGCGTGCGGTACAGGGACCTGTACCTGAAATTCGGTCGGACAGGCGACATCTCCATGAGCAAGATGATGGAGATAGCCGCACGCTATGCAAATGGCGAAGAGGAGGACCGCATACGTAGCGGCAAACATAATGCAGTCGCCGATGGAGATGGGAACAACAATCAGAAGCAGAAGCAGAAAGCTCCATCCACTCCGCAGGCAGAGGCAGCAGCCGTTATAAATGCCAAGTTCAAGGGCAAGGGGAAAGCTCAATACACCCCCAAGAAGAAACAGTTCGGGAATTCCATCCTGGATCAGCCGTGTCCAATCCACACAAAGATGGACGAGGAAGGCAACGCCATATTCCCGAAGCACACCACTCGGCAGTGTTGTCTCCTGATCCAAGGATTCGGTGAAGGGCAACCGAGTGAAAAGGACACCGAGCAGGATGATGAGGACAAGGAGGATCCGTTCCTCCAAGTCCATGCAACGCTGATGATTTTTGTTGATGTGGAAAGCAAAAGTCGACTGAAGCTGGTGAACAGGGAGGTGAACATGGCAACCCCAACCACCCCCACGTTCCTCAAGTGGTCACATACTGCGATCACCTTTGATCAGTCGGACCATCCAGCACACGTACCCACCTGAGGGAGGCAAGCTCTGGTCGTCGACCCGGTGGTGGAAGGAGTCCGACTGCGCAAAGTCCTCATGGACGGCGACAGCGGTTTGAACATCATGTACGCCGACACTCTCAAGGGAATGGGCATTCCGATGTACAAACTTAGCGAGAGCACTATGTAGTTCCACGGAGTCGTCCCAGGACGAAAGGCCAAGTCACTCGGTCAGATCGCGTTGGATGTCGTCTTCGGCTCTGACAAGAACTTCCGTAAGGAGAAGCTAACATTCGAGGTGGTGGACTTCCAGAGTGCATACCACGCGATTCTGGGCCGTCCGGCGTATGCGCGTTTCATGGCCCGTCCACGTTACGTGTATTTGAAGCTGAAGATGCCGGGTCCTAAAGGTGTGATCACGGTCACAGGCAATCGGCAGCGGGCCGAGGAGTGTCTACAGCAGGGGTCGAGGATTGCCGACCAGCAGATGGCTATCCTCGAGCTGGATGAGTACAAGAAGACAGCCGACCCCGCTGACTTGATGCGTTCGAAGAAGCCAGCTTCGGAGTCCGCATTCCAGTCGGCGGGAGACACGAAGAAAGTCAGCATCCACCCGATGGACGACGCCGCTGCCCCGACGAACATCTCCACCACCCTTGATCCAAAATAGGAAGCCGAGCTCATCCAATTCCTCCATGAGAACTGGGACATTTTCTCATGGAAGCCCGCTGACATGCCAGGTGTACCCAGGGAGTTGGCTGAGCACCGACTGCATGTGGATCCTGCTTCTCGGCCCGTCCGAGAACGCCTGCGTCGGTCCGCCGCGCACAAGAGGAAGGCAATCGGAGAGGAGGTGGCTAAACTTTTTGCAGCCAACTTCATTCGCGAGGTACACCACTTCGAGTGGCTCGCCAATGTTATCATGGTGCCCAAGAAGGACAAGTCTCTCCGTATGTGCATCGATTTCAAGCATCTCAATAAGGTCTGCCCGAAAGATCATTTCCCGCTCCCCCGCATTGATCAAATTGTTGATTCGACTGTGGGCTGCGAGTGTTTATCATTCCTTGATGCCTATTCGGGCTATCATCAGATTCGTCTGTATGGTCCGGATGAATTAAAAACAGCCTTCATCACCCCATTCGGGTGTTTCTGCTACGTCACTATGCCATTCGGTTTGAAGAATGCAGGAGCAACTTTTATGCGCATGATCCAAAAATGCCTCCTTGACCAGATCGGTCGAAATGTGGAGGCATATATGGACGATATCGTAGTCAAGTCACGCAAAGGTTCCGACCTGCTGACTGACTTGGCAGAAACATTTGCCAACCTACGTAGGTACGATATCAAGCTCAACCCAGCCAAGTGTTGATTCGGCGTTCCCAGCGGGAAGTTACTCGGTTTCTTCGTTTCCAAACGAGGGATCGATGTCAACCCCAAAAAGATCGGGACCATCGTCCGAATGGAACGGCCGGTCAGAATACATGATGTTCAAAGGCTCACAGGTTGCCTAGCGGCTTTGAGCAGGTTTATCGCTCGACTCGGCGAGAAGGCGTTTCCTCTGTACCGACTCATGAAGAAATCAGATACTTTCGAGTGGACAGACGAAGCCCAAATTGCATTCGACGACCTCAAAGCCCTGCTTTCCACCTAGCTGGTTCTTACTGCCCCGCTCAGTAAAGAACCCCTTCTTCTGTACATCGCGGCTACAAATCAAGGCGTCAGCACTGTTCTCACAGTCGAACGCGAAGAAGAAGGCAAAGCGTACAAGGTTCAACGGCCAGTATATTATGCCTCCGAAGTCCTCACTCCTTCCAAGCAGAGGTATCCCCACTATCAAAAGCTTATTTATGGGATCTACATGACTGCAAAGAAGGTGGCTCATTATTTCCAAGACCACTCGGTGTCTGTCATTTCTGATGCTCCGTTGTCGGAAATCCTCCACAATCGGGACGCATCAGGCCGAGTGGAGAAGTGGGCAATGGAGATGTTATACTGCGACATCAAGTTCGAAGCCAAGAAGGATATAAAGTCTCAAGCTCTGGCTGACTTCATAGCAGAATGGGTAGAACAACAGCAACCGACTCACATCTACTCGGCTCATTGGACCATGTTCTTCGATGGGTCCAAGATGTTGAATGGCTCCGGCGCAGGCATAGTGATCATATCGCCAAAAGGTGATAAACTCAAGTATGTGTTGCAGATACATTCCGATTCTTCCAACAATGAGGCAGAGTACGGAGCTCTCCTTTATGGATTGCGCATGGCCATCACACTCGGCGTCCGTCGCCTGATGGTCTATGGCGATTTAGATCTGGTGGTTAATCAAGTGATGAAGGAATGGAACATAAGGAACCCCACCATGAGCGCATACTGCAACACAGTAAGGAAGCTCGAGAAGAAGTTTGAAGGTCTAGAACTTCAGCATGTTCCGCGACTGAAAAACCAAGCAACTGATGAATCGGCAAAACTTGGATCCACTCGGAGACCAGTCCCGAGTGATGTCTGCCTCGAGCACCTACATCTCCCCTCGTGGAAGGAAGATCCCTTTACAGAGGAGCCAGTACAACCAAAGAGCTCAACAGATCCGACTGAAGTCGAGGTCCCTGCTGTGGTTGATTTGATAATGGAGATTCTTGCTGTCATCCCCGAGTGGACTGTGCCGTTCATTGCGTACATCATGAGGCAAGAGTTACTAGAAGACGAAGTCCAAGCGAGGCAGATCGTCCACAGGTCGAAGTCCTTCACAGTCATTGATGGCCAGTTGTAGAAGGAAAGTGTTTCAGGCGTCCTTCAGCGGTGCATCTCCCCTGAGGAGGGACAGTTGATCTTGGAGGAAATTCACTCGGGAACCTGCGGCCATCATGCCTCCTCAAGAGCAATCGTCGCCAAAGCATTCAGAGCTGGTTTCTTCTGGCTGCAGGTGAATGAAATGGCAAAAGATATGGTCGACCGACGCGAAGGCTGTCAGTTCTATTCGAACAAGTCCCACAAGCCAACATCTGCGCTGAAGACAATCCCTCTTGTCTGGCCGTTCGCGGTGTGGGGATTAGATACAATCGGACCATTCAGAACAGGCCAAGGGGGATTCACTCATCTATTGGTAGCAGTCGACAAGTTTACCAAGTGGATTGAAGCTAAGCCCATCAAGAAGCTCGACGCCCTTACGGCCATCAAATTTGTTAGAGACATCATCGCCAGATTCGGGGTTCCGCACAACATAATCACCGACAATGGCACAAACTTTGACTCGGACAGATTCAAAGGTTTTTGCACAGGCCAAGGTGTCCGAGTGGATTTTGCATCTGTGGCACACCCCCAAACAAACGGGCAAGCAGAGTGGGCGAATGGACTTATTCTTCAATGGTTGGAGCCTCGACTCCTGCGAGAAGTTGGACATGCCGCCGGCGCATGGGTCACCGAGCTGCCTTCGGTGTTGTGGGGCCTCCGCACAACTCTTAATAGATCTACAGGGCGATCCCCGTTCTTCCTCGTTTATGGAGCCGAGGCAGTCCTTCCGAGTGACTTGCTTCACAACTCTCCACGAGTCGAACTCTTCTCCGAAGCCGAAGCAGAGCAAGCCAGGCAAGACAGAGTGGATCTCCTGGAAGAAGAGCGCGAGATGGCACTGACTCGCTCAACAATTTATCAACAAGATCTGCGGCGATTTCACGCGCGGCACGTCAGGAGTCGCACATTCCAAGCAGGCGACCTGGTGCTCCGAGTGGATCAGCAGAGACCTCACAAGTTGGCTCCCGCCTGGGAAGGACCCTTCATCATCTCTAAGGTGTTGAACAACGGAGCATATCGACTCTACAACCTCGACAGGGAAACGGACAGGCCGCGAGCATTGAATGGGGATCTCCTGAGACGCTTCTACACGTGATCGCCGACGGAGACAATGTAAAGAACAAGTATCATTGAAGTAATACAAAGCAGATTGATTTCTTGCAGGTTCAAAATTCTTCTGCGTTTGCAGACTCCGGTCTGAAAAATTCATTCCGAGTGCGCACTAAAAGACGCACTCGGGGACTTAGCTGCGACCCAGAATCGCCTAAGTACAAACTCGCTCCGAGTGCGCACTAAAAGTCGCACTTGGGGACTTAGCTGCGACCCAGAGTCGCCTAAGTACAAACTTGCTCCGAGTCCGCACTAAAAGTCGCACTCGGGGACTTAGCTGCGACCCAGAGTCGCCTAAGTACAAACTCGCTCCGAGTGCGCACTAAAAGTCGCACTCGGGGACTTAGCTGCGACCCAGAGTCGCCTAAGTACAAACTCGCCCCGAGTGCGCACTAAAGGTCGCACTCGGGGACTTAGCTGCGACCAGAGTCGCCTAAGTACAGCTCGCTCCGAGCGCGCACTAAAAGTCGCACTCGGGGACTTAGCTGCGACCCAGAGTCGCCTAAGTACAAACTCGCTCCGAGTGCGCACTAAAAGTCGCACTCGGGGACTTAGCTGCGACCCAGAGTCGTCTAAGTACGAACCCGGTCCGAGTGCGCACTAAAAGTCGCACTCGGAGACTTAGCTGCGACCCAGAGTCGCCTAAGTACAAACTCGCTCCGGGTGCGCACTAAAGGCCGCACTCGGGGACTTAGCTGCGACCCATAATCGCCTAAGTACAAACTCACTCCGAGTGCGCACAAAAAGCCGCACTCGGGGACTTAGCTGCGACCCAGAATCGCCTAAGTACAAACTCACTCCGAGTGCGCACTAAAAACCGCACTCCGGGACTTAGCTGCGATCCAGAGTCGCCTAAGGAAAAAAGCTTCCTCCAAGTGTATACTCGAGATCCACTTGGAGGCTTAGCAGACCCTCATTGAGGCTCATGTGGATGTGAAGACAACTGACAACTACATGAGCATCAACTCGCTCCGAGTGCACACAAAAA
Source organism: Hordeum vulgare subsp. vulgare (assembly GCF_904849725.1). Taxonomy (NCBI): domain Eukaryota; kingdom Viridiplantae; phylum Streptophyta; class Magnoliopsida; order Poales; family Poaceae; genus Hordeum; species Hordeum vulgare. The sequence goes on along the minus strand of NC_058519.1, from coordinate 259,596,221 downwards.
GTCACACTCGGGGACTTAGTTGCGACTCAGAGTCGCCTAAGTAAAAAGCTTCCTCCGAGTGTGTACTCGAGATACACTCGAAGGCTCAGCGGACCCTCATTGAGGCTCATGTGGATGTGAAGACAACTGACAACTACATGAGTATCAACTCACTTCGAGTGTGCACGAAAAGTCACACTCGGGGACTTAGCTGCGACTCAGAGTCGCCTAGGTAAAAGGCTTCCTCATGTTTGCCATTGGCTTCAACAAGAAACGCCAAACAAGAACCACGAGCCAAAATCGTGTCAAAAAAAACTTGGTGAAAGAAGAGCAAAATATTTGATTCGAATTCAAAGTTGGATCTGCGATCAGTCGGCTCGGTGTGGATCAAGCTTATCCACACCGAACCACGAATGTGACGGCCAACAGCAGTGGCCAAAGTTTGATACAGATACCACTCGGCATACCGAGGCAAAGTTTTTCAAGTGTGAGGTAAAGTTTTTCAAGCGTCACCGGGACTGGCAGGCTCCACAAAGGTGTCAAGGTCGATCCCGTCTGCGATGCGAGTGGCTCTGTCGAGGAAGGTCTCCATGAAATCTTCGAATCGAAGCTTCTTGGTGTTGGCGACCTGCAACGTCTTCAGCTTTTCTTCGTAAGCTTCCTTGCAGTGCACTCGGACCAGAGATAGCGCCACGTCCGCACCACAACGAGCGGCAGACTTCTTCCATGCCTGCACTTTGTTCGGGATGTCCTCCAGCCGAGTCATCAACCCTTCTATTTCTTGCCGGGAATCGTCTTCGGGCCACAGCTCCTTGTCGATCCGGCCGATGACTTCTCTCAGGCGGCCAATGAAAGGTCCCACTCTGCCAAGGCGAATATGCGCTCGGAGCAAGTCCCGGTTGGCTTCGTCGCCGAGTGGAACGTTCGGAACAACAGACCGTTCAATGTCGGCTGCTTCAGCCTCAGCGTCCAGACAAAAATCTGCAAAGAAAATACAAGAAGAAAGTAAGCGCAGAATGAACTCCAAAGTCAAGAAGCACTCGGCAAAAGACTTACCACCAAGCAGTGCAATCATCTTCCTTGCCCAGTCGCTGACGTACTTCTCCTGCGCCATGCACCGAGTGTTCATCAACTTCAGATGGCCCATTCGTTCGGTTCTTTGACTCTTCAATTTTTCAATTTCGGCTACCAATGCCTTGTTGGGGTCCCGCGACTCCTCCAAAGACTTCTCTCGGTCAGCAAGGGCCCCCTTTACACCAGCCAGGTCATTCACAGCCGCCTCCAAGTCCGCAGCAAGCTGAATCTTTTCAGCCTTCCGAGCATTATACGCGGATCCCATTTCGCAAGTCTTCTCCCAAATAAGCGCAAAGGGAAGATCAGACACATTCAACAAGGAAAACAATCAAAGATCAAAGTTCTTCAGACCCCTGCCGATGCAAGCAATCGACAGTGGTCTCGGGGACTACACCAAGTGGGTTCACTAAGAGTGACCCCACTGGCATGAAGCTCGAACAGGTCGGCCCTATTGAGCTACATGACAAATAGAAAAATCTATGAGACTACTATTACTCGACCTAAATAACACTACTCTCGGGGACTACACCCAGTGGGTGCACTCGGAGTGCCCCCACTGGTACCATTCGGGCAGATCAGCTCTGATCTGTTCAGGTCACGGCAAATACATATAAAGACAACTGCCGGTGCAAGCACTCGACAGAAGTCTCGGGGACTACACCCACTGGGTTCACTCGGAGTGAACCCACTGCAAAATCATCCTACTGTATCCAAGTCTTTCACTGAAACCCCCAGTAGATGACAAGAGGAAAGTAAACACTTACTAGCGCACTTACTCGGATATCGTCCCGGAGCTCCAAGCTTTTCTTGTACAAAGACGTGATGGAGTCGTACGCTCCCTTGGCATCAGCCACCATCAACTCCACCTGCACCATGGCCTCCTTGGCGGCCCCCACCTGGTCTTCCAGGAGATGTCGGGCGTCATACTGAACGGTTGACGGACCCGGCGCGGCTGAAGACTCCCTGGGCATCCCGAGCTCCGCTCCAATCGGTTCCGCCGTGAGGGGCACCGTCTCAGTCGGCGGTACCGTCTCGGTCGGCGACATGTTCATGGTGGGAGTAGCAGCCGATGGGACGATCTCAAGGACATGCGCCAAAGCTGGCCCCGACCCCCTCTTGTCGTCGTCCTCCAGATGGATCACCTCCGAAGGAAGCCCGAGTGAACAACACGAAATTATAGAAAAAGGGGCAAGATTAAAGACAACACTCGCGAAACAATAATGCAAACTCTCGGAGTCGTGGCAACGTACCTTGCTGGGACGTGGTGGCGTTATCCGTGTCCATAGGATCATCATCCGGGCACGACAGAGAGGTGGCGGAAGTAGCAGCCCTGTTGGATGAAATCCACTCGACGGATAAGCATGAGTTTAATCAGACACTGAAAGAAGATGGGAGAACAAGTCACATACGCCGAGGCGACTGGAACAGTGATCCTCATCCGAGGCAAGGCTTTCCGAGGCTTGGGCCCACTAGGTTTGGCCACCTTAGACGTCTGGTCCGTCGGCTTGGCAGCAGCATCCCTAGTCCTCTTCACACTCCGAGCACTCGGAGCCACGGGAGGGGCTGGCGGAGCACTCGGAGCCGCTGGAGGAGCCGGCGGAGCCGCGGAATCGTGACGGCGCTTCGTTCGATGCTCTGGTGGTGGAGGTGGCGAGCTCTGCTCCCGAACCTCCTCCTCCTCCTCTTCCGTCTCCTCCTCCGTCTCCCCACTGTCGAAGACGTACTCGGCACTGTTCATGCTACCCTCCTGGCTGCCCTCCTCTTCCTCGGCTGGATTCCCGTTCGAGACGGCAGAATACCAGTTGGTCCACTCATGCACAAGACACAGTCGGCAACGTCAGGCGGCAGGACAAGAAAAGCGACAAATCTAAAGAGAGCAAAAGCACTCGACAAGATGCGCTCACCTCATTCGGAGGAGGATTGTCGGCGCGGAAGGGCTTCTCTTGCCGGGCTCCTTGGGGGTTGTCGCATGCGCCTGTGATGCGGTGGACCCACGCTGTCACGGTCTCCCCGGTCACGCACTCTGGATGAGTCCGAGTGGAATCCTCAGGCCCCGCGTAGTGCCACATGGCGTGGTGTCGGGCTTGCAGCGGCTGGATGTGCCGACCCAGAAAAGTCTCCAGCAAGTCCATGCCGGTGACTCCCTTGCGGACGATGGCTATCAGTGCGTCGACCAGAGGCTGGATCTAGTTCTTTTCCCCCTTTGAGAGTGCAAGCTGCCTGGGAGGGGCCGGACGGTCTAGGCTAAAAGGTGGCAACCCAGTCTCGGACAAGCGATGTCCTGGCAATAGAACCAGGTCGATTGCTAGTTCCTAACTGACTCGGACAACTGGAGAGGGGATAACTACTCTTTTTTTCTTCTGTAAGCCTAAGCCCCCGCAGAGCTGGAGGAGATGGGTCTTATCGTCCGACTGGCTAAGCTTTTTGACGGTTTGGGACCTAGCGGAGAAGACGTACTTAAAGAGCCCCCAGTGGGGGGGGGGGACATCCAATAAAGCACTCGCAAAGGGTGACAAATGCTGCAAGGTGGGCTATCGTGTTCGGGGGAAAATGATGGAGCTGCGCCCCGAAGTGATTCATAATACCTCGGAAGAAGGGGTGGGGAGGCAAGGAGAAGCCCCTGAACACATTGCTGAGCAGCAGAACGCGCTCCCCCTCCTTCGGCGCCGGCTCCGTCTCGCCCTCCGGCAACCTCCACGACTTGTTGGCGATCATGTCGTGCTCCACCAGCTCCAGCAAGTCGTCCTGCGTCACCGTGGAGGGTAGGAAATCCCCCTGGATCCAACCCGCCGGCAGTGCCCGCTGTCGCCGCTGACTAGGGGCCGTCCCCTTTTTCTTCTTCTTCTGCGCTTCGAGTTTGCTGGTCTTCCCCTTCGTCATGGTGAAGGAAACAGATCCGCAGAGGAGGAGAGGAAGGAGGAGGCTTGGGGCGCGCAGGGAGCTACGGGGGGAGCGAGGTTAATGCGAGGAAGAAGAGCAGCGCAACCAGAAATCCCCGCCGGAGGGGCTTAAATAAGCTTCCGTCTGAGTCACTAACAGGTGGCCCCGAAATCTTATCCCCCCGACCGGCTGCTTCGACAGGCCAACAGATCCTGGATCAGTTAAACACTCTCGAGCTTGATCGAGAGTGTTGAGGGTATTTCAAGGGTGTGGGGACCCCGACTTACGAGTCGAGATCGTCGTGCTCAGTGATCCCAGAGATCAATGCTCATCGGACACAGATACCCAATAAAAGAGTCTTACATCCATACATATCGTTTGATACACTAAATGACCACCTCGGTCAAGTCTTACATATATAGGGCCTTAAAGGTCAACACTCCAAACTGGACCAATAGCGGAATTATTGGTTGAAACGCTGAACCCATGCCATCAACCTTAACCTACAAGCATTCTGACTGGGAAGCGTCCTATCTCGCACGAACCTCACTGATGGGGTTATAGTCCCAGGGTAGGGTCATAGGCCTGCCCTATAGGTCCTACCCTGGGACTACCCTTCATAGAGAACAAGGCCCTTAGATAGTTCCGACTGAACTAAGGACTCCCCGATCATCCAGTCGGTGACAAACACTGGGAGTGTATTTAACATACCGACTAAATTCCACTCTGTACATCGTAACCTCCCAGGAGGGCAGCGGTCATACGTTTTCATACACCATTATTAACATTTAAGGCATACGTTACCTGTAACGCAGGCATTTATTCGCCACTATTCCACCCCTGTCCACCGGGCCATTATGAAGGACAACACACTCTATATAAGCCGCCCTTCCCCACTGGTGCAGGGGTTGGCATTTACTGTAATCCTATATTCCACTCGACACTGATCTCCCAAGAGCACTGAGACGTAGGGCTTTTACCTCCACCGTAGAGGGGCCTGAACTCATACATCCTCGCCGTAGCTAAGGCTCTGCCCATCCTTTCGTACCCAACACTTCTACTGTCAGAGTTATACCCACGACACTCACCGAGTTAATCTTCACCATATCATGTTGTTTCATACATGGTCAATGAAATAACCAGTGGCAAGCCAATGAGTACTTTGAAGGTACTCGCAAACAGCCCATGATATGAACAATGAAAGTGAAGGATAATAATATCATGCATCTTTGGTGTAACTCATCTTGGTGGAATGATCATGAATATGCATCATGTTAAGGAATTACTTTTGAAGAACAGGTTACAGATATCAATATATCTGTCGAGGGCTGAACCATCCGGGTTCACCCTATATGCCAAGTCACCGAACTTGGTTATATCGTTCTGTCATAACAACACCTTTTTCAACAACACACACAGTTACACACACTTGGTTTATGCGGAAATAACTGGACGTAATTTAAGCAGGATTACCCAATTGTCCTTCACTCTGGACACCGCTATTCGAATAGTTTACACTCTTCAGAGGTAGTACGCTGGACCCACGAGATCCGGGAAACTTCCGTGTTATCCACGACTCGCGGTATATAACATACCCGAGGTAAGTACCCGATCAATGCCTTTCCCCTGACAAATTTAGACAAAGAGGTCCACTCGATTGGTACCCAGCCCACATGTTGTACGTCTTACGAGCACCAACTCTGGACAATACCAACTGTTGGGGATATTACCTACATCGACAACCAGCAATGGGGACCTGAAGCGGATTCGATTGAATCTGGTTACAGGGTCCCCTTCGGCAAGATCAACATCTTCATCGGCGTGATCGGATCATCCGTGCCTGAGCCGGACATCTCCACCAACATCGTCGAGCCGGCCAGGTACGTCCGCCAAGTCATAACGCCAAATCTGACTCGTCCTGTCTTTGTGGGGTTCACGCAGGGATCGGAGGAGCCAGAACGCTCGGCGACTCAGGAAACTACATCGGTCAACTCCGATGACGAATCATCCATGGGTGACTCAGATTCAATCCGCTCTCTGCATGGGGATTGTCTTGGGAGCTTGTCACTGGCCATGGACCCAGAAATCCTTGACCGAACTCGCAGCCAGATCGCCATCTACATGGCTGGGGCGACTCAGCCCCCACAAAACCCTACTGTGGGCGATGGAACCGGCATGACGTCCAGGAGCCCGGCCGCAGTCCTAGTGGATTTAGCGGCGGAGGTCACAAGGCTAATGGCGACTCCCCTCACACCAGAGAACCAAGAGGAGATAAACACGGAGCTGGCGAAACTAAGAGAGGCAGTGGCAAAGGCTCATCGGGACGCCGAGATGGAGTCCGCCAGGATCGAGACTCGGCAAGCTCAAAGTACGGCCGAAAGGATGCGTTTAAACACTGACAACTGGCGGCTCGAGAGACAGCAGCGCGCGTCCAACGCCGTCCATCAGCGGAGACACCAGGGTCGCCTGCCCCATGATCTCAACCCGACCCGCCTGTTCGACACTCCACGAACCCCTGGGGCGGGAGCCGCCCCGGGGGGAGGACCGGGCCGCCCGCCTAACCCGCCGGCTCAGCCGGTTGAGGATCACATTCCCCGATTCCGGACGCCTCAAGGCCACTTTTCCAACCCGGTGGATAACGTGCTTGCCGCAACTCGCCATCTGGAGTCTCTTCCGATTCACGGCAACACCCTGCCGAGATAGAAGCAAGGAACACCATCGAGATGTTGAAGATGGCGGTGGTTCAAAACGCCCAGTTCTCACATAGCCTCGAGAGATTGCATTCCACCCCCAGGCAAGTTACACCAGGAGCCGGCCAGAGGACCAGCCCGCCGTAAATAGTGGGCCGCGACATGTCCCACAGGACAAGCCGCCTGCACGGAACCCGCCGGGCCGGGATCTCCTGAACACCCAAGATGCCCCGCCCCCCCTCGTCGGGGGCGGAGGGCGAGTTGGGGTACCATGCTTGTCCCCCGCCCATCGTAACGAAAAGATGCCCAAAGACTTCAAAGGGCCAAGGAAAGTGCCTAATTATACCCCGGACCTCGAGCCGGCATCATGGATCGAAAGTTATGAAATCGCCATGGACATGCTCGACGTAAATGAGGCGGTTTGCGCTAGATACTTCACAATGATGCTCGAGGGGTCGGCACGCACTTGGTTGAAAAACTTGCCTCCCAATTCCATCCAGTCCTGGGCTGAGTTAAAAGAATGTTTCATCAAAAACTTCCGAGGAACTTGCAAACGTCCGATGACGATCGTCGATCTACAACACTGTGTTCAGCGCCCGGATGAGTCGGCCCACCATTGGTCACGGCGGGTTACAGAAATTATTCTTTCGTCAGATGGTATTACGGCGGCTCAAGCTGTGCTCATCCTCGAGCACAATTGTCATTACGAACCCTTGGTGCAAAAATTGGGGCGACTCAAACGAAAGGTCCAAGACATGGGCGAGCTGATGGACACCCTCACTAGATATGCCGGGGCCGATGATACCAAAGATCCCGGCGAGGATGGCAAGGCTAATTCGCCTAAGAAGGGCGAGTCATCCAAAAATCATACCCGGTTCCAGGGGCGTAACCGTCACAATCAAGGGACCAATGGCAAGCGGAGACCACAGGAGGAGCCCTCGAACTTAGTCGCCAATACCAACGCTAATAACGGCAAAAAGAAGAATCGAGGTTTCAGTGGGAAGAGGCCACGTAACTATGAAGAGCTACTCAAGGGCCCTTGCCCGCACCACGCCACGGCTGACGGCCCGGCGAGTCACTCTTGGGAAAACTGCTTCGTGATGCGAGAGTTTCGGGCGGAGGCAATCAAGAAGAGTCAAAACGAAGACCCAGACCAGCGCCAGGAGCAATTCGCCGCGCCCAACCAAAGACAGAACCCCTTCGGCAGTTTTCCCGAACACGGGGCTCAGGGAGGCCCGCGGCCAGGCGGCGGCCAATACCCGGTGCACCACCAGCGGCGGTACAACCCGCCAGGAGTCTTCTAGCAGCCACCCCCACAGGGGGCTCCACAGGGTCAGGACGATAATGGGGGCTTCCGCAGCAACCCCAAACAGTTAAGTAATGGGCAGTACCACGTTTTCACCACTAATGCTTGCAGGCGTGATAAGAAGGTGAGTCACCGGGTGTACAATGTATCTGAACCGGCGATTCCCAGATACCTCCATTGGTCTGAGCAGACCATAACATGGAGCAGGGAGGATCACCCGCCGAGAGTAGATAACCCGGGCGATCTGGCGTTGGTCCTGGCTCCCCAAGTGGGGGCTTACACCCTATCAAAAGTACTAATGGATGGTGGCAACAGCATCAATATCCTATACTTCGACACCTTCCAAAGGATGAATCTATTGGAGAAAGACCTGATGCCTTCAACCATAGTTTTCCACGGAATAGTCCTAGGCAAGTCGGCTTATCCCATAGGTCAGGTCAGGCTCACAGTGTCATTTGGAACTGCACAGAATTATAGGTCGGACTCTCTAATCTTCGAGGTGGTCAAATTGAAAAGCCCCTACCATGCGCTGTTTGGGCGACCGGCTTACGCCTGCTTCATGGCTCGCCCGTGCTATGTCTACCTCAAGCTCAAAATGCCTGGTCCCAAAGGACCCATCACAGTTGATGGAGATAGAAGGATCGCAAAGGAATGTGAAGAAGGGGACGCGGCTTATGGGGAAGTCGCCTGTGCTGCGGAAGAGCTCAAACACCATCGGGCCAATGTTGACCCGGCGGACATGTCACCCCTGAAGAAGCCAACTACAGACTCTGAGTTGCACCTCAAGTTCAAACCAACGGATGACACTAAGACAATCGATTTCGTGCCTGGCGATTCACCCAAGCAGTTCACCATTGGGACGGGTCTGGACCCTAAATAGGAAAGCGCGCTCATCGAATTCATCCGTGAGAATCGGGACATCTTTGCATGGAAACCTTCTGACATGCCTGGTGTGCCGAGAGAATTCGCTGAGCACCATCTTAATGTTGACCCAAAGTGCAAATCCGTCCAGCAGTACCTTCCCAGATTCAACGAGGAGCGACGCAAGGCGATTGGGGAAGAAGTCGCCCGTCTTTTAGCCGACGGATTCATCGTGGAAGTTTTTCACCCCAAATGGCTGGCTAACCCGGTTTTGGTACTCAAGAAGAATGGTACTTTTCGTATGTGTATTGACTATACAGACCTCAACAGAGCTTGTCCAAAAGATCCCTTCGCTCTTCCCCGCATCGATCAAATCATTGACTCGATGGCGGGATGCGAACGATTGTGCTTTCTGGACGCCTATTCAGGATATCACCAGATCAAGATGGCCGTGGTGGATCAAGAGAAAACGGCCTTCATAACCCCCTTTGGGGCCTTTTGTTATGTGTCCATGCCCTTCGGACTCAAGAGTGCGGGGGCGACTTATCAACGCTGCATCCAGAATTGTCTTCGTAACCAAATCGGTCGCAACATCCATGCCTATGTCGACGATATTGTGATCAAGACCCGCCAGGGGGAGACACTACTGGAAGACCTCAAGGAAACGTTCGATAATCTACGGGTATATCAGATGAAACTAAATCCTACCAAGTGTGTTTTTGGTGTGCCTGCAGGAAAATTACTGGGTTTCTTGGTCTCGGAGCGCGGCATCGAAGCTAACCCGGACAAGATCGAAGCGGTTACCTCCCTCGGAAAGCAGGCGGACATTAATCAAGTTCAACGACTGGCGGGTCGCATTGCGGCTTTATGTCGTTTTGTGAGTCGCCTCGGGGAGAAGGCGATCCCTCTTTATCAATTATTGAGAAAATCCGATCGATTTGTGTGGACAAATGAGGCAGACGAGGCGCTCGAGGCCCTGAAACGCCAATTGGTTAACCCGCCGGTCCTGGCAGCCCCAACTGAAAAGGAGCCCATGCTTCTGTATATCGCGGCAAATTCTAAAGCAGTAAGTGTGGCAGTGGTTGTTGAGAGAAAGGAAGAAGGAAAGGAATACCCAGTGCAGCGCCCAGTATATTTTATCAGTGAGGTGCTAACTCTTCCCAAGTAGCGGTACCCACATTGGCAGAAGTTGGTATATGGGGTGTTTATGGCAAGTCGAAAACTTAAGCATTATTTCCAGGAGCACCCTATCACAGTGGTTAGCTCTGCCCCCCTGGGGGACATCATCCAGAATCGGGAGGCAACAGGGCGAATCGCCAAGTGGGCAATAGAGCTTGGGCCTCATCACATACAATATACTCCTCGCACAGCTATCAAGTCTGAGGCACTAGTTGATTTCGTTAACGACTGGACAGAGATACAGGCTCCGGAAGACCGGCCTGATCTCACTTACTTGACTATTTACTTTGATGGATCCAGGCAGCTGGAAGGCTCGGGGGCTGGTGTGGTGTTGGTATCCCCTCAAGGAGATAAGTTCTGTTACGTTCTCCGACTCATGTTTCCGTGCACTAACAATGCGGCGGAATACGAAGCTTTGCTTCACGGCTTGCGACTCGCCAAGGAGATGAACCTAACACGAGTCAGATGTTTCGGTGACTCCGATTTGGTGGCAAAAACAAGTTTCGGGTACTTGGGATTCTCGGGACCCCATGATGGCGGCTTACAAGCGAGTTCTGTCTGATGTGGCGGGTCATTTTCATGGTTATCAGGTGGACCATATTGATCGGCGCCTCAACGAGGCAGCTGATGCCCTCTCGCGACTTGGCTCCTAGAGAAAGCCGGTTCCCCCTAATGTTTTTCTGGATATCTTACATAAACCATCCGTGATTTTACCGTCAGAGGAAGAATTGGCGATACCAGATCCCGAGTCTCAGCTCGTGGCGGCTCTCCATGTCACTCCGGATTGGGTTCTCCCTTATCTGGCTTATCTCGCTCGGGGCGAGTTACCGACCGACGAAGTTTTGGCTCGCCAAATCGTTCGGCGCAGCAAATCCATGGTCATCATTAATGGCGAGTTATATAAACGGAGCGCCTCTGGAGTTTTTCAGCGATGTGTTTCCCCCGAAGAAGGATGCATAATCCTAAATGACATTCATTCCGGAGACTGTGGGCATCACGCCGGGTCACGTTCTTTGGTGTCAAAGGCTTTTCGTCATGGTTTCTTTTGGCTGACGGCTCATGCAGATGCAGAAGACATAATTCGTCGGTGCGAGGGGTGCCAGTGTTATGGGAGGCAGGTTCATGTGCTGGCTCAAGAATTAAGAATGATTCCCATTACTTGGCCTTTTGCGGTCTGGGGGCTGGACATGGTTGGCCCCTTTAAGATGTCCTCCAACAAGAAGACCCACCTGCTGGTGGCGGTTGATAAATTCACCAAGTGGGTTGAGGCGAAACCTGTTGGGGCTTGCGATGCGGAAACAACGGTCAATTTTTTGAAGAAGCTGATTTTCCGGTTTGGCTATCCGCATACTATCATCACTGATAATGGTACTAACTTGTCCGAAGGGGCGATGCAGGAGTTTTGTCGTCGAGAACATATCCGACTTGATGTTTCTGCAGTCGCTCACCCACAATCTAACGGGCAGGCAGAGCGGGCGAATCAGGAGGTTTTGCGAGGGATTAAGCCCCGACTCATGGTTCCCCTGGAAAAAACCCGAGGGTGTTGGGTTGAAGAGTTACCTTCAGTACTGTGGAGTATTCGGACTACCCCGAACCGATCCACAGGATTCACCCCTTTCTTTTTGGTCTACGGAGCAGAGGCTGTTCTCCCTACTGACATAAGGCATGACACGCTTAGAGTCGCCGCATATGTGGAACAAGACAACGAGCTGGCGCGTCAAGACTCTTTGGATGCCTTAGAGGAGGCGCGTGACCTGGCTGCGGCCCGTTCAGCTATCTACCAGCAGGATCTGCGGCGTTATCATAGTCATCGGGTTAAGAGTCAGACCATTCAGGAAGGCGACTTGGTTCTTCGGCTGATACAAGATCGCACAGGCATGCACAAGCTGTCACCACCTTGGGAAGGGCCGTTCGTCGTTAGCAAGAACCTCCGCAATGGCTCTTATTATTTGGTGGATCTCCGGCCTAATCGGCCGACCACGGAGGCTGAGTCGACTCGCCCCTGGAATATTGCCCATCTGCGGCCTTATTACACTTGAGCTCTTAAAGCTCTACACTATGTAAGTTTTTCAGTTTCATTATGAAGTAATAAAATACTCCCTGACTTGGGGGCTTCTTCATTAAAAAGCAATTGTGTCATCCTTTTGTGACCTTATGAGCCGACAGAATCTGCATTTAGGGTGTGTGCTCGAGCTTTCTGACTCGCCTCATCCTGTCGCGACCTTATGAGCCGACGAAACCTGCATTTAGGGTGTGTGCTTGAGCTTTCTGACTCGCCTCATCCTGTCGCGACCTTATGAGCCGACGAAACCTCCATTTAGGGTGTGTGCTCGAGCTTTCTGACTCGCCTCATCCTGTCGCGACCTTATGAGCCGACGAAACCTGCATTTAGGGTGTGTACACGAGCTTTCTGACTCGCCTCATCCTGTCGCGACCTTATGAGCCGACGAAATCTGCATTTATGGGTGCGTGCTTGAGTTTTCTGACTCGCATCATCCTGTCGCGACCTTATGAGCCGAGGAAACTTGCATTTATGGGTGCATGCTTTAGTTTTTTGACTCGCCTCATCCTATCGCGACCTTATGAGCCAACGAAATTGCTGTTTTTGTTTAAAGGCATAGCTTTGAGGGTTTTCTACCTTTTTTCTGATCCCTTTGGGAAATATTTGTTGTCGCTTATTTGTTTGGTTTCACATATGCTATTTTCACAAGCTTAAGTCAGGATAATGATCAGAATTACTTTGTCCATGGCGAATTAAGCATCATAAAGGATTCTCAAAGGACAGATCAAATATTTCAAATCGCCTTAAGGGCGATATAAAGTTTCCTTCGAAAGGGTATCACAAAAACAGTACCGACTTATGAAAAGGACCTATTACATGGCTCTGAGGCCAAAATCAGTAAGGTTCATTCTGTTGGCGCCTTAGGATCACTCTGCTGTGAGCTTTGGCCAACTTCGATTTGCAAGTCGCCCAGTACCCAATTGCACTTAGCCAAGGCTGCGAAGTCATCGTCATCAGTCAGGATCGATGACAGGTCTTCTTCCAAGTCAAAAGGGTTCTTGGGTCGCCGAGGAATTAAACTGGTCGTTGCAAAGGCTGGCGGGTTGACCCTTTTGTTTTTACTATCATAAGCCGCCTGATACTTTGATAAATCAAGTCTTGCTGCAAGTTGCGTTGCTGCCAGTCGGGAGTCCTTGACGACACGTTGATAGTCCTCTGCAACAAATTCTGACCCATCATCTTTAAGCTGAAGAAAGCCTGCTGCTACCTCTTCCGGGTTGATTTCTGGAGCATACGCCAAGCAGCGACTCAGGGCAGTCAGAACACCCTTTCGAGCGGCTGACCGAGTTAGCTCGCCAATTTGAGGGGGAAGTGTGGATAAGCAGCCAAGCACCTTTTTTATGGAAGTGATAGGCTCTTTGGCACCCATCACAACCTTAACAGTCAAGACACTGTCGGTGTATAGTTGCTCTGTCAGCGTGTAAATCGCCTTCAGCATCAGCACGCAGTCTTCTTGAAGGTTGGCGGCTCTCGGACCTGAGTAAGGGGTCATGATGATCAACGACTTATGATAAGAATTATTTATAAAATAAATGGAGATCAAAAGTTTAAGTAAACTTACCGAAGACGGCTTGCGTCATGTTGGAGATATGACGCTTCAAGCCGGATAATTCCTGTTGCACGGTGGCCAACCCGGTTTCAGCTTTTTCTACTCTTTTTATGGCGGCATCTTGGTCAGCTTGAGCTCTTTTCAACTCGGCTTTGAGTTTGTCCAGCTCAGCCAAGGCTAATTGATATTTCTCCTCCGACTTGGCTCGGGCGTCTTGCTAACCAGATAAGTTTTTCTTTAAATCGCCAAGCGCCGATTCAGTTTGAATAAGAGTTTCCTGTTGAAAGTACAAAACAAGGGCAAGTCTGAGAACTATTGTAAGCAAAATCCCTAACACTTGGAGGCTAATGTATAATTTTTCTTTTCAGATGAAATTATACAATATCAAGACCCGGTTCATCCTTTTACTGATCACCCGGCCCTTGGGGGTTACTGCTCGCAAAGTTTTTCTAACTTTTTCAAGACCCGGCTCATCTTTTTACTGATGACCCGGCCCTTGGGGGTTACTGGTTGTAAAGTTTTTCTAGCTTTTTTAAGACCCGGCTCATCTTTTTACTGATGACCCGGCCCTAGGGGGTTACTGGTCGCAAAGTTTTTCTAACTTTTTCAAGACCTGGCTCATCTTTTTATTGGATGACCCGGCCCTTGAGGGTTAATGGGAGTAATACAATATAACAAGTTTATCTCATGTTTGTTTTTTAACATTCGCAGCAGGCTCTTTTCCATCTCATAGCTCGCCTCCAGGCGACTTGAAAAACCAGAGCAGAGTTCCTCGAACTCCAGGTTTTCATACTCAGAAAGCTTGGCCTTGGAGAGTCCCGATTCAGGAATGGCTTGGGAGGAGGATGCCACATGTTTTGATAAAACCGTCGCCGCCGGCTTCGAGAAGCCAGTACCAGTAATAATCATAGCATCTGGGTCTTCTGTTGTCGTCAATGGACTTGGCGGCTTAGGGATATCCGTTGTTTCCTTCGGCGATTCAGGAAGATCCATCTGATTTTCAGGCTCGGCTTGATCCGGTTCATCCTGATTCGGTGCTGAGTCTTCGATGGTTTCTGAAGTTGGGACAGGAGTTGAACCGCTTGTTTTCCTTTTCTTGGCCTGTGCCCTAAAAAGAAGGGAGAAGCGTATTAAGGAATTGAAAGGTTCATTACTTTCAGAATTCAAAACAAGATTATCAAAAGATTTACCCTGGAACTCGAATCATTGGTGGAAGTGTCGACATCACTGAGTCGCCAGATGTAGGAGGAGAGTTCTGCAAGAATTATACGTCAACGATATAGGCGGGTTACAGGCGTGATTCAGGGAAAACATGAAGAATTGTCATTCACAAAATACCTCATTTGGTTTCCTCTTGTTCGTTGCTGGTAAGCCGGACACCAGATCACCGGAAAGACTTCGCGTCTTCCGATTTGAAGTGTGCTGTGCTTTCTTCAGTAGGAAATTTGGGTCCAAACAAGCATTTGGGTGTGAGAAGGGAACTTTCCCACAAACTCGCCTGGCCGGCTTAGGTGGAGAACGAGATGAATCGGAGGAAACAGAAATTACCTCAACAGAGTCCTCCTGGCTTTCGTTGTCTTCGTTCTATTACAAAGAAAGGGAAAGACGTAAATACAAAGATTAACAGTAGTGGATGGCGAGTGAAAAGAGGATGAATTTTTACCTCCGAAAGTGCATCGCCGACTTGAGATTCATCGACTTCGGATGGCTCAGCCACAGCAGCTTTGCCCTTACCCTTGGTTTTCTTTGAGGGCGGCTTAACATTTTTCATGGCTGGCCTTTTGGGTTTTCTGGACCAGAACTTATCGCCTTTCTGAAATAGTATATGTTACAAAAACACAATACAAATGAAGCATAAGGAGTAAAACCAAATGCGGGTTAGATTTGTTCACCTTGGGCGCCGGGTTAATTTTGCAGAAAGGCTTGAGGCCGATTTGGCTGCATTTTCCCGCAGGCTCACCAGTCAGTTTCTTGATAATGGTGACAATGTCCTTTTCTGTTAAAGCCATACGGAAATAACATTGAGGATGATCTAGGGTGCCATCAAATTCGCACATCAGACCGTCCCAGCGACTCAGAGGGAGGATACGCCATTCGACCCAGCAGCGGATTAGGTCAACTCCAGTAAGGCCATTATTCGTCAAGGACCTTAATTCGGACAGTACTGGGATGAACTCCGACTCTTCTTCCTCGGTGAGTTTTTCTGGGAGCTTGAAGTTTGTTGGAAGGCGAGTTGGCCTGTAGCCCAAAAGTTTGTTCTCGCCTGCAGGAGAAGTCTCTTGATAGTAGAACCAAGACTCGCCCCAACCTTTGGGATGGCTGGGCATGGCGAGTGAGGGAAACGGGCTATCCCTGCGGCGTTGGACATTGACACCGCCGAGTTCCAGAATGGGACCGTTGTGGAATTCCGTTTGGCGATTCAGATGAAAAAAGTGCCAGAATAGAGGAACAGAGGGCTCAATCCGCAGATAAGCTTCACAGAAAACTTGGAATTGGCATAAGTTGCTTATGGAATTGGGTCCCAAATCCTGGAGGCGGACGTTCATGAAAGCCATGGCGTCTCTAAGAAACTTCGATCTAGGCGGCTTAAAACCTCGTTCCAGGTGTTCAACAAAGACGACTATTTCTCCTTCCCTGGGGTTAGGAAGATCCTCTCCAAACCCGGTGCGCTAGCCGATAACATTCTGGGGATCCAGGTTGCCCGTTTTCACGTAGTCAGCCAATATGGTATCGTCAACCTTAGTAGGAAGCCAGTCACTTTTGAAGACGGCGCCCATGCTACAAAGAGGTAAGGTGTGAACTTACATGCCTCGAACATCTACTGTAAGGGATGAAATAAGTTCATTTAAATCGCCGAGTACTTTGTCCACGGACTAAGGGAAGGACCTGACTCGCCATATCAAAGGGCCGAGTCGGTTTATTATGGCGACTTACGGGGTGTGGCTATTTACAAGAGCTGCTCTCTAGAGATGACGGGGACGTTCGTTCGAAATGTCAAAGTGTGAAGACTACAAACAACTTTCCGCAAACAGTAGGTAAATGGTGGATCTATCAGGTAGGTAAAAAAACCTGAGAAAAACGACTGGATGTGGCCGTTTCTTACCAGGGCAAGACGAAGCCCCTCATTTCATGGAACACTATACTAAAAGATCCACAAGTAAAGATGGATAAATAAAGGTATTCAAGGTTATTGGATATCTCATCAATGTTCGTGTTAATCGGTTCAGGGTATGCGATGTCCGCTCGCGAGGAATATCAAGAACTTAGCAATGGCAGGAACATGGCAATGGCCGGAATTCTGAGCAGGGATTGGATCTTTTCCTAAAAAGGGGGCGAAGGCCTAACCTGATGCTCTCACACGAAGAGGGCCGACGACGACGAAGGTTGTTGGAGAAGCACGGAGTTTTCGTCGGGCGACGAGGTCTTCGGCGGCGGCGGAGTTCGTAGCAGAAGGCAAGATGGTCGGCGACGATGTGGTGGTCGACGGCGGCGGACAGATCGGCTGCGGCGCGAAGCTGGACGATAGCGAAGGCCTAGGGGCGGCGCCAAAGCATCTCGCGTGAAAGTGGGAAGGACGGCGGCGGTGAAGTCCTCGGAAGGCGATGAGGTTTTTGCTCGCTGCAGTGATGGGGAAGAGATTGACAAGACTGGTAGGTGGGGAGCACCAGTCCTGTCCCCCCCTGTCTATTTATCAGAGCCGGCGATGGAATCGAGGCGCCGCGAGCGGGAACCGTCGGGAAAAAAAAGATTCTCTATAAATGCGCGCCGAAGACTTCGGGATAACGATGTGCTAAGATCCGTTGGGGTTGTGTCAATCTTCCCGAAAATCGAGGGATAAGAAGAGGCCAACAAGAAATGGTTGGCGACTTAAAGAATTTTCGGTGCCCGATGGCGGGTTACAATTTCTGACATATGAAGGAAGATGAGGAATGAATCGCCTTCAACTGAGCAGATATGTTGGCATGAAAAAGAAGTTCAAGTCAATTTGGGGCCTAATGTTGGGGATATTACCTGTGACTGACCCGCCCTAGTTGGGCCGGGTTAGTCATTAGGCGATTCATCCGAGCAGGTATTTGGGCCTTGTCCTGGTCAAATCAAGGTCATAAGACGGTTTGTGAATCGTGGAAAGTCTCCAAGCTTCGGAAGATAGCGACTTAGAGACTACCGGGGTCACGATTCATAGGAAGGAAAGTATCCTTGTAAACCCTAGGGGATTTGACCTGTATATAAAGGCGAGTCCCAGGGGACGAGAGGGTAGGTTAGAAATCATCGAGTGCTAGGTTGGGCGAATTACGCCCCCCTTGTAATCGAATCCACATCAATACACACAAAAGCAGGACGTAGGCTATTACCTCCTCACGAGGGGCCGAACCTGGGTAAATCACCTTGTCTCTCCCGCTTAACCCCTTTGAGTCGCCACCAAGGTGCAATGGCTCCAGTATTAAGTCCTTTCACGAGGACATCTACCGTGACAAAACCACGACACCAACCATGCGGGAACCAACGGTGTGACTGGAACTCATATAAATGGCATAGTTGTCCTACCAGGCACGACCCCATCACGAGAGTGACCACACATCACTCCCGCCACTAGTAATGTGGCTCTTTGCTAGCATCGACCAGAGTAATTAACATAGCCCCGTCCCACAAGGGGTAACGTGTTCGTACTGGTATGGTTGGGACGGTCGACACATCATAAATCTAATCCCCTTTCCGAAACCATACTCACACAAATACTGGGTGTATCACTTCACCGAAAGTGACCACCTAACTCATCATCACCCTCGGGCATTAGTGGCACCCGACGGGGTTTTCTTAAACTCTTGCTTTATGTCAATAACATGTTCATGATAATATTACTTCTATCTTTACTTGTCAACATGATATTAGCAGGACCCTCAAGGTGTAGGGTCAAGCTCAATGCATGTGCTCCGGGGGAGCCTTCGGTAAAATCATATCAAATGAGTACCGACACTCATGATCATATGCAACAGGAGTACTTTCTATTTTAACATGCAAAGTAACATATGCTCAGTCATGGTCAAAGGGCTGCTTGCCTTGCTCACGTAAGTCCTCGGGGTCTTCGAGGTCTTCCGCTCCAACTCCGATTACTCCGTCTACCCGTCAACTATCATCGGAAACAACCACGGTAAGCCACACAACAAGTAGAAATAAAAGTGCCACAAAAATAGAAGTTATAATTTTCTTGGACCTCTCTAGTCATAAGAAAAAAACCTGAATCTTTGCCAAGGGGGCTTTGGATCATCACGGGTGTTTGAATGGAGGAAACGAGGAATAGGTGATTGTTGAAGAAGCCTACAGAAATCATTCTCTTAAAAAGGAGTGGAGGCACTCAATAAACAGAGCATGATTTTAGAAATATATAGGAAGTTGTTTGACTGGATTTGGAGTTTATATGAATATTCTAGGAGTTTTCTAATATGGGATAAATAGCAATAGGAAGCGATTTATTTTAGACAACAGAATAAAGCCTGAATAAAATGTTGACCAAGGTTCTAAAAATAGGGAATGATTTTAGAAGGCCCTAGGAATTGGAATCACTCCATTTGGAGTTAATTTGGAATCTATAGGTATTTTGAAAGGTGGGACAATTATATCCAGATTTGGATTTGAGTAACAACAGTACAGAAAATCCTCTTGGAAAAATGTGCAAAGCACATATGTGGATAGAGATTGAATTTAGGGATCTACAGAAATTTGAATCAATTAAATTGGAATCAGAATGAATTTATAATGGAATTTATAAGTTATGGAGGAAAGGAAAATGAGAAAAGCCCAGCCTCTCGGGGGGGGGGGGTATCTTGCCACCAAGGCGATAAATAGGCCTTCGGGCCGGCCCAGCCGCCTCAGCCTCGAGGGGCTGGTGACGCTGAAGGCGTATTCTCAGGAATACGTCTTACTCGCGGGGAGGCAACATCTTGGGCACGCGCGGCCACTTATCCCGGGCCCGACCAACATGAGGCTGACGGGGGGTCCCATGCGTCAGCTCGTTCTCCCACCTCCCGCTCGCGCAGAGAGGAGATGTAGGAGCTCGAGGATGCGCCGGCTCCCGCTGCTTTGGCCACCTCTGGCGAGGCCTGGGTCGCCGGCGGGCTCAGGCGGCCGCGCCGCGCCCGACAAGCCCCTAAGAGGCGAAGGGGAGGCTGCCGGGGCGCTGGCTGGAGAGGCCACGAGGGAGGCGGTCAGCCTTCGTGGCCTCAGGCGTGCGGCGCCTAGGGAGGAGAGGGGCACCGAAGGGGAGGTGCCCGGCGATGAGGAGGGTCCTCCGGAGTTCCCAGTGGCAAGGGAAACCCCCTGGGTTGGCTAGGGTCGCGCGGAGACCTCCGAGGACTTCGGCCATGGCTATGGCAGGAGGAGGAGGAGGTCCTGGGGGAGTGCCGGGGCTCGAATAGGGAGCCTGGGATGCTCTCCACTAAGAGGGGAGCAAGAGAGACTTGGGAAGAGGGGAGATAAGAGAGGTGGAGGAGGGAGGAGACCTTGGAAGCTCTCGGGTGCACCCATGGGCATGGGTGCCACACGTCCCAGAGGAACCTTGGGAGCTAGCTAGTGGATGGAGATGCTTGGAATGGTCAATATAAGATGCTGGGACATGCTTAGACAAGTTGATTCACCAAGAAATGGTCTCGAGGAAAGCAAGAACGTGCAGAGCACCCATAATGCAGTGCAGGGTGGTGGTCACCACGGGCACCAGTGCCAATAGGGCCCTAATGACCAGTCAAAGATGTCTGGGAGGTGGGGCATGCTATATGGAAAGTGAGTGAGGAGTTTGGCTTCAAGTGGAGTTGATTTGAATGGCTGTTGATTGAGGTAAACATTTCAGCAGGAAACTAGAGGCTGATACAAGTGGTTTTCACAGGCAGAGATGGGAGGTGAAACCATGTCCTCGAGCATCTGGTATGGAAGGACTACACATCTGCAAAATTTCAGCTCAAGCAAAGGAGTGTAGCTAGCACTTGCTGTACAAAGCTACCTTTCAGCCATAAATCAACTTGAGGATGTGCTGCTCATTTTCTCCACATGAGCATGCCATCTCTTAGTTTGAAATGAAGCATTGGCATACTAGAGATGCTCTGGAAAGAATTGGGGGTATTAGCATAAGCAGAAGTGGGATAAGAGGGATAAAATGGTGATCCAAGGGTGAAAATGACAAGTAGTTACAAAGGGTCCTTCTACAATAATTGACCAGTGGCCATGGGGATGTTACTGGAGGTAAAATGTAACTAGATATAGCTGTGGTAGAAAGTTGAGCTCAAGGGTAAAAGTGGAAGGGGTCAAAGAAGCCAATTTAGTGAGTGCGCACAAGGTGTTTGATCTGTGGTTAGGCCATCAGATGAATTACAATGGCTATGAAACTTAACATGATCAAATAATCGATGAAAATAAGCTTGCACACCAAATTCGGGATTTGCTGGAGAAGTTTTCCAATGTAGACTTGGAAAACCCCTAAAATGGGCAGATATGGCTTTCTGCTTACAACCCTATTCAAATCAATTCCCACAAATCCAATATTTGGTGTAGGGGCATTAATTGAGCATTAAGGCATGCACAAAAAGTTTGAGGTCAATTGGAGAAACCTTGTAATGTAAAGTTTCCCAAAGTCAGAAATCAACAAAGAGGGTTTTGAGGGTATTAAGACAAGTTCTTCTATTCTCCTTGATGCACCACTTGGTGTGGATGCATTATTGGAGTATTAGAACATGTCCACCAAATTTCAGCACAATTGGAGACACTTCACAATGTAGAGTTGCTCAAATTTGAATCTGGACAGATGGGGTTTTAGAATAATTGGGGGAGTCAAATCAACTTGGATTGAGTTGAAACTTGGCAAGATCATCAAGAATGTCATAAATGACATGCTGGAAGTTTACTGGAATTTATTGAGAATATTTCTTATAGAAATATTTCAAAAGCTTGAAATAGGCAGGAATGGTTTTGGAGGGGTTTGCCCAATATTTTGAACATGACCATGTGGTTGAAACCCATATATATGGTATAATTATATCCACTGGGTTTCCCTAAACTTTCTTAAATATTTTGAAAGCAATAAAAATAACTTTCCTTCATAAGAGACCATTTCTGGCCTCATAGAAAGGCATTTAAATAAAATAATAAAATAACTTTTAAAATAATAATATTGTGGTTTTGGGAAGACATTTTGATAATGGATTTCAAATGAACTGATTGGTGCAAAACAAGTACCCTAATTGGAGGATTTTTAGTACAAATCTCATCTTAGGGGTTTGAAAGTTTAATTCAAAGAAATGCTTTTGGTGAAAAATATTATTCGGTGAAAATAGAGTTTGGTCCTAAACACATGGCATGATCATTAGGCAGGAGAACATGGGCTAAGAAGGTGAGTTGGAGAATGATGACCCACAAGTATAGGGGATAAATCGTAGTCCTTTCGATAAGTAAGAGTGTCGAACCAACGAGGAGCAGAAGGCTATGATAAATAGTTTTCAGCAAGGTAATAACTGAACGCACTGAAAGTAGTGGTAACAAGTGATGGTGTAGTGAGGTGAAACGTAGCAGGTGAAAAGTAACAAGTAAAAAGTAAAAAGTAACAAGTAATAGCAACGGTGCAGCAAAGTGGTCCAATCCCTTTTGTAGCAAGGGACAAGCCTGAACAAAGTCTTATAAGAGGAAAAACGGTCCCGAGGACACACGGGAATTTCTGTCATGCAAGTTTCATCATGTTCATATGATTCGCGTTCGTTACTTTGATAGTTTGATATGTGGGTGGACCGGCGCTTGGGTACTTCCCTTACTTGGACAAGCATCCCACTTATGATTAACCCCTCTCGCAAGCATCCGCAACTATGAAAGAAGAATTAAGACAAAGTCTAAGCATAGCATTAAACTAGTGGATCCAAATCAGCCCCTTACGAAGCAACGCATAAACTAGGGTTTAAGCTTCTATCACTCTAGCAACCCATCATATACTTACTACTTCCCAATGCCTTCCTCTAGGCCCAAATAATGGTGAAGTGTTATGTAGTCGACGTTCACGTAACACCACTAGAGGAAAAACAACATACAACATATCACAATACCGAACGAATACCAAATTCACATGACTATTATTAGCATGACTTATCACATGTCCTCAGTAAGAAAAGTAACTACTCACAAAGGATAATCATAATCATGATTAGAGGTGCAATGAGTAGCATCAAGGATCTGAACATAAACTCTTCCACCAGGTAATCCAACTAGCATCAACTACAAAGTGTAATCAACACTACTAGCAACCTTACAAGTACCAATCGGAGTCGCGAGATGGAGATTGGTTACAAGAGATGAACTAGGGTTTGGAGATGAGATGGTGTTGATGAAGATGTTGATGGAGATGAGTCCCCTCCGATGAGAGGAGTTTTGGTGATGACGATGGCGACGATTTCCCCCTTCGTGAGGGAAGTTTCCCCGGCAGGATCGTCCTGCCGGAGCTCTAGATTGGTTCTGCTCAAGTTCCGCCTCGTGGCGGCGGCGCCTCCTCAAAAAAGCTCCGCCTTGATTTTTTTTGGACGAAACCCTTCATATAGCAGAAGAGGGGGGCCAGTGGGCCACCAGGGTGCCCACAAGCCCTGTAGCCGCGGCCAGGGGGCAGGCCGCGGCTACCAGGCTTGTGGGCCCCTGGCAGCTCCCGTGTGGCACTTCTTTCGCCCAGTATTTTTATATATTCCCAAAAAATTCCACATTGATTTTCAGGGCATTTGGAGTTGCGCGGAATAGAGGACTCAGACTTGCTCCTTTTCCAGTCCAGAATTCCAGCTGCCGGTATTCTCCCTCTTCAAATAAACCTTGCAAAATAAGAGAGAAAAGGCATAAGTATGGTACCAAAAGTATAATAACAGTCCATAAAGTGATAAATATCAACATGAAAACATGATGCAAAATGGACGTATCAACTCCGCCAAGCTTAGACCTCGCTTGTCCTCAAGCGAAAACCAAGATCCATAAACATGTCCACATGTTTTGGGATGAAGGTGTCGATAAAACATAATACGGACATGAGGGCATCATGATCACACATAGAACAACAATACATCATAAAGATTCTTATGGAAAAGTAACAATTCCTTCACGAAGCAAAGTATGAATCAAAAACCTTACCGAGAACTAGCCAACAACAGTCCATAGTCATTGAAGCAACTGCAATTTATCATAACATCAGAAAGAGTCAAATAAGAGCTTGTAAATCAAATCCACATACTCAATCATCTCTTTTGTTTTCCACAACTGTTACAACTGACGTGGTACTCATGATATCAAAGTTTCAGTTGGACACATAGAAATATAGGGGCTTATAATTTTGCCTCCCAACCATTTACCTCAAGGGCAAAGTCAACAATAATAAAGCATAAGTACTCATCTCCAAGTTGATTTATGAATATAGATCTTTCCCTAGCATATGACGTTCACCAAGATGAAGACGGAATAGGGAATTAGTGTTGATCACCATGACTTTCACAAGGACAAAAGTAAAGGTACAATATAGGCCCTTCGCAGAGGGAAGCAGAGGTTGTCATGCACTTTTAAGGTTTGGGTATACGACCTCTTAGTATAAAGGAACGTCACTTTATATTGCCCCCTGTGATAAAGAACTTTATTATGCAGTCTGTCGCTTTTATGTCTTCCTCATCACAGGTTCGTACAAAGCTTATTTTCCACACACTAATAAATCATAAATACTTTAGGTAGCAACTTTTTATTGCTTGCACCGATGACAACTTACTTGAAGGATCTTACGCAATCCATAGGTAGGTATGGTGGGCTCTCGTGGCAAAACTGGGTTGAAGGTTTATGGATGCACAAGTAGTATTTCTACTTAGTACGGAAGTTTTGGCTAATATGAGGTGGAAGCAATCGTCACATGCTAAGGGATCTCTAGACATATAACATTGTTTGGAACCAAGCAAACACAATTCATTATGTTGTCTTCCTTGTCCAACATCTAGTTCTAAGCATGGAATAGTTTGGTGAGTGCTCACAATTATAGAAAGTGTCTAAGATGATATATTTATATGTGAACCTCTCTTTCCTTATTACTTCTTATTAATTGCAACAATGACTGGGGTCTACGTTGGTCTATTCTCAACAAGTTTCAATCATCATACTTGTTATATGTGAAGCTATCACTTTCCATAAGATCATCTCATGATCTTTCATGCTATCGTTCTTTTCATACTTTTGATCACGGCACAAAACAAAGCCCTTGACTAAGATACTCTACATTATATAGCTCGCAAGCTCGAATACATCCGGGGAGACACAAGGCAAAAGACTCAAACTAAACACTAAAGACTTATCCCACTAAGAGAAGAAATAAAAGCTGAAAAGGAAAGAACTAAAACAAAGGTAAAAGCAAAAGATAAAAAGGTGATACAATACCAGGGCAACTCCCCCAAGGTTGGCAAAAGCCAAGGGGATTGCCCATACCAATGCTTAGTTGTCTTCCTTTGGTGGAGATAGTGGAGGAGTTGCAACATGGGTTTGATCCTCCGTCTTCCAAGGCATAGGTGCTCCATCATGGCAGGATGAACGAGTCGCCGGAATCCTCAAATCTGCAACCAATCGTACTCATTTAAATCTATACTCATACTCATAGTTTTGGTTCTGCAGGTCATATATCTGGCCCTGGAGTTGATCAACCCTGTCATAGAGCCTGGAGAGGTGCTTCCCAATGTCATTGGCATCCATCTTGTGCTTGTTGGTGAACTCTGTGATTATCATGTGGTTGGCGTTGAGTCCACGCTCCATCATCCCATGGCACTTGAAGACTTGTTGCTCCATTGCTTTGAGCCTCGTCTCCATGCTTTTGGTCTTCTTAGGCCCCTCAACATCACGGATGTGCAACATCCCCTCACGCATCTCAATAGATTGAGGGTGTTGCAGCACTTCCGTGAGGTAGGGATTGATGACCTTCTCGAAGATCTTGTCCTTAGGAGCTTTTGGGGAAGTCATGACGATCTAGATCTACAACAGAAACAGGCTCGAAACGAAAAACAGAGGAAATCTGCGTAATACGGGGTCACACCAAACGGAAGTATATATAATGATTTTTTTGGACCAGAAGGTGTGCTCCGCAAGAATACGGAGTCCGGGAGGCACACGAGGTGCCCACAAGCCCTGTAGCCGCGGCCAGGGGGGAGGCCGCGGCTACCAAGCTTCTGGCCGCCTCATGCGCTCTCCGGACTGCTTTTTATTTTTCTATTTTTCCATAAATTCCAAAACAGAGAAAATTTCCTACTGGAAAAGTTTTGGAGTCCAATTACTTACCGAAACACATACCTCTTCGTTTTCAGAGTCTGAAACAGGTTGATAAACATCCCTTATGTACTCCTCTGGAGTTATGATATTGATGATATTGCTCTCAACATTTATGGGAGTACCAGAGATATAATGCTTGATTCTTTGCCCATTTACCACTCTAGGAAAATTACCTTCCGTGTTATTGATTTTGATGGCACCGGAACGATATACTTCCTCGACAACGTAGGGACCTTCCCATTTAGAGAGAAGCTTGCCTGCGAAGAATCTTAAGCGAGAATTGTGTAGCAGGACATAATCACCTACATTGAACTCACGTTTTTGTATTCTTTTATCGTGCCATCTCTTAACCTTTTCCTTGAACAACTTGGCATTCTCATATGCCTGGGCCCTCCATTCATCTAATGAGCTGATATCAAACAACCGCTTCTCACCGGCAAGTTTGAAATCGAAGTTCAGCTCTTTGATTGCCCAATAAGCTTTGTGTTCTAGATCAAGAGGTAAATGATAGGCCTTACCGTAAACCATTTTATACGGCGACATGCCCATGGGATTCTTTTAAGCAGTCCTATAAGCCCATAGTGCATCGTCAAGTTTGCTAGACCAATTCTTTCGAGATCTATTGACAGTCTTTTGTAAGATCAATTTGATCTCCCTATTACTCAACTCCACTTGACCACTAGACTGAGGATGATAAGGAGATGCAACTCTATGGTTGACATCATACTTAGTGAGCATCTTGCGGAAAACACCATGAATGAAGTGTGAACCACCATCAGTCATCAGATATCTAGGGACTCCAAATCTTGGGAAAATGACTTCTTTAAGCATCTTAATAGAGGTGTGGTGATCAGCATTTCTAGTGGGGATAGCTTCTACCCACTTAGTGACGTAATCAACAGCAACTAAGATGTGAGTATACCCATTGGAACTCGGGAAGGGTCCCATATAATCAAAGCCCCAGACATCAAATGGTTCAATGACAAGTGAATAGTTCATAGGCATTTCCTGACGTTTACTGATGTTCCCTATTCTTTGGCATTCGTCACAAGACAAGACAAACTTACGGGCATCCTTGAAGAGCGTGGGCCAATAGAAACCTGATTGCAATACCTTATGAGCAGTTCTATCTCCAGCATGGTGTCCTCCGTAGGCCTCGGAATGACAGTTCTGCAAGATCTGTCCCTGTTCATGTTTAGGCACACAACGTCTAATAAGACCATCTACTCCTTCCTTATAAAGGTGAGGATCATCCCAAAAGTAGTGTCTCAAATCAAAGAAGAATTTCTTCTTTTGCTGGTAGGTGAAACTGGGTGGTATGTATTTGGCTACGATAAAGTTTGCGTAATCAGCATACCACGGTGCACTATGTGAAGTACGGATGACATTCAATTGCTCATCAGGAAAGCTGTCATCAATAGGTCGTGGGTCATCAAGGACATTCTCTAGCCTGGACAAGTTATCTGCTACTGGGTTATCAGCACCCTTTCGGTCAACAACGTGCAGATCAAATTCCTGTAGCAGGAGAACCCATCTGATTAGCCTAGGTTTAGCGTCCTTCTTCTCCATAAGGTACTTAATTGCAGCATGATCAGAATGAATAATGACTTTTGAGTCAACTATATAAGATTTGAACTTTTCACATGCAAACACGACTGCTAAAAATTCCTTCACCGTAGTGGCATAGTTTCTTTGGGCACTGTCTAGAGTTTTACTAGCGTAGTGAATAACATTCAACTTCTTGTCAACTCTTCCTCCTAGAACAGCACCAACAACATAATCACTAGCGTCGCACATGATTTCAAAGGGCAAGTTCCGATCAGGTGGTTGAACAATAGGTGCGGTTATCAAGGCCTTCTTAAGTATTTTAAAAGCGTCCTCACAGTCCTCATCAAAAACAAAAGGAACATCCTTCTGCAAGAGGTTGGTAAGAGGCCTAGAAATCTTAGAGAAGTCTTTAGTGAACCTTCTATAGAAACCAGCATGACCTAGGAAACTTCGTATACCTCTGATATCTGTGGGGCAAGGCACTTTCTCAATTGCATCAACCTTAGCCTTATCAACTTCAATGCCTTTCTCAGAGATTTTGTGTCCTAAGACAATGCCTTCATTAACCATGAAGTGGCACTTCTCCCAGTTCAAGACGAGGTTGGTATCTGCATCTCTGTAAGACTCGATCAAGGTTGCTGAGGCAATCATCAAAGGAAGAACCGTAAACGGAGAAATCATCCATAAAAACCTCAACAATCTTTTCATAAAAGTCAGAGAATATAGCCATCATACAACTTTGAAAGATGGCAGGTGCATTGCATAAGCCAAAAGGCATACGTCTATAGACAAAGGTATCGAAGGGGCAGGTGAAAGTGGTTTTCTCCTGATCAGATTGTGCAACAGGTATTTGCGATAAACCTGAATAACCGTCTAGAAAGCAGAAGTGTGTGTGTTTTGATAGCCTTTCTAGCATTTGGTCGATGAACGGCAAAGGATAATGCTCTGTGGGATTAGTTCATCCTTATCATTAGGAACGACAGTGATACCTCCCTTCTTAGGTACGCAATGTACTGGACTTACCCAATCACTATGAGCAACAGGATAAATGATTCCTGCTTCCAGAAGCTTTAATATTTCTTTTCTCACGACCTCTTTCATCCTAGGATTTAATCTCCGTTGATGATCAGCAACTGGCTTAGAATCAGGATCGGTTTTAATCTTGTGCTGACATAGAGTGGGACTAATACCCTTAAGATCATCAAGAGTATATCCAATAGCAGCACGGTGCTTCCTCAAAGTTTTTAATAACTTCTTCTCTTCGTGATTCGAGAGGTGAGCACTAATAATAACAGGATATATATCCTTCTCATCAAGATAGGCATACTTAAGTGTATCTGGTAACTATTTTAGCTCGAACATAGGATCACCCTTTGGTGGGCGAGGACCCCCAAGCAGTTCAACACGCAGATTATTCTTAAGAATAAGATATTGTTCAAAAACAATTTTATCTATCTCATCTCTTTCATCCATATGCATATCATTTTCATGCTCAAGCAGATATTGCTCTAAAGGATCCGTAGGAGGCACGACAATAGATGCAAGAGCAATGATTTCATCCCTACCAGACGACTCTTTTTCATGGGGTTGTCTTCCAAACTTGGAGAAGTTAAATTCATGAGACACACCCTCGAAACTAACAGTGGCAGTCTGTTTAATGCAATCAATATGAGCATGGACAGTGTTGAGAAAGGGTCTACCAAATATGATGGGACAAAAGCTATCTTGTGCAGTAGCAAGGACGAGGAAATCAGTAGGATACTTCGTCTTACCACATAGGACTTCTACGTCTCTCACAATTCCCACACGGCAGATAGTGTCTCTATTAGCTAGCGTAATAGTGACATCAATGGGTTCTAACTCAGCAGCTGCAATCTCATCTTTGATTTCATCATGTAGGGACCGGGGTATTGCACTAACACTAGCACCCATATCACATAAAACATGATAACAGTGATCTCCTATCTTGACAGAAACAACGGGCAGGCCAACTACAGGTCCGTATTTGTATTTCGCGTGAGGGTTAGCAATTCTAGCCGAGTCCTCACAGAATTTGATAACATGCCCGCCTATGTCTTCGGCTAAGAGATCTTTGATAATAGCAACACTAGGTTCAACTCTAATTTCCTCAGGGGGTGCAAGTGGTCTAATGTAACACCTATGTATCACAGTTGGAGCTTTAGAATAATCCTTTTTCCTAGCAGGGTAAGGTGGTTTCTCAGTGTAGGCACACGGAACAATAGGATCATTATAGGCAATGACTTTCTGTTCAACTAGTTTGGGTTTAACTATGTTGACTTCTACAGGAGGATGATACTTAAACCACTTCTCTTTGGGAAGATCAATATGAGCAGAAAAATATTCACATAGAGAAGCTACTATCTCAGAGTCAAGTCCATACTTAGCGCTAAAATCTCTAGAAGTGTTTGTTTCAACAAAAGATTTAACGCAATCAAACTGGAAATACATACCTGACTCCTTACCTTCTTCAAGCTCCCAATCTTCAGAGTTACGTTTGATTCCTTCCAATAAATTTCACTCGTGGTCAATATCCTTCTTCATAAAAGAACCAGTACAAGAAGTGTCAAGCATGGTACGATCTTCATGAGAAAGCCAAGCATAAAAGTTTTGAGTGATAATTTCTCTCGAGAGCTCATGATTGGGGCATTAATATAGCATTGATTTAAGCCTCCCCAAGCTTCAGCTATGCTTTCCCTGTCACGAGGCCAAAAGTTATAAATATAATTCCAATCACGATGTACTAAATGTATAGGATAAAACTTTTGATGAAATTCCAATTTCAACAGATTGTAGTCCCATGATCCAGTATCATCACATAGCCTATACCATGTCAACGCCTTATACTTCAAAGATAAAGGAAAGACTTTCTTCTTTACCTCATCCTCGGGAAAACCTGCAAGCTTAAATAAACCACAAACTTCATCTACATAGATTATATGCAAGTCTGGATGTGATGATCCATCTCCTGTAAAAGGATTAGCCAGCAGTTTCTCAAGCATACCCGAAGGAATTTCATAAAATATATTTTCATTAGGTACCTTAGGTTGAGGAGCTACTCCTCGTGCTTCCGTTCGTGGTGAAGATACCCCGAACAAATTCCTCAAAGGAACAGTTTCCATAGTGACAAGTGACAATAAATTTCAGCACAGTATATAAATGTTTCCTTAGCAAATTCCTCTTACCAAAGGCGCTTCACTCCCCGGCAACGGCGCCAGAAAAGAGTCTTGATGACTAATACGTCTCCATCGTATCTACTTTTCCAAACTCTTTTGCCCTTGTTTTGGACTCTAATTTGCATGATTTGAATGGAACTAACCCGGACTGACGTTGTTTTCAGCAGAATTGCCATGGTGTTGTTTTTGTGCAGAAATGAAAGTTCTCGGAACGTCCTGAAAATTTACGGAGAATTTTTCTGGAAAATATGAAAAATACCTGCGCAAAGATCCAACGGAGGGGATGGGCCAGTGGGCCACAAGCCCTGTTGCCGCGGCCACCCCCTCGCCGCGGCAACCAAGCTTGTGGGGCCCACGTGGCTCTGCCGCCCCCAAACTCAGCTCTATAAATTCACTTTCGCCCAGAAAAAAATTAGAAGAGAACATTTCGTTGCGTTTGCGATACGGAGGCGCCGCCACATTCTATTCTTCATCTGGAGGACAGATCTGGAGTCCGTTTTGGGCTCCGGAGAGGGGAAATCGTCGCCATCGTCATCATAAACCTTCTTCCCTCTCCAATTCCATGAAGCTCTTCATCGTTCGTGAGTAATCTATTCGTAGGCTCGCTGGGCGGTGATGAGTAGGATGTGATCTATCATGTAATAGAGTTAGTTTTGACGGGGATTGATCCCTAGTATCCACTATGTTCTGTGATTGATGTTGCTACTACTTTGCCATGCTTAATGCTTGTCACTAGGGCCCGAGTGCCATGATTTCAGATCTGAAATTATTCTGTTGTCACCAATATATGTGTGTTTTAGATCCGATTTTGCAAGTTGTAGTTACCTACTATGTGTTATGACCCGGCAACCCCGGAGTGACAATAACCGGAACCACTCCCGGTGATGACCATAGTTTGAGGAGTTCATGTGTTCACCAAGTGCTAATGCGTTGTTTCGGTTCTTTATTAAAAGGAGAACCTTAATATCCTGTAGTATCCTTTTGGACCACGCTGCCACGGGAGGGATAGACAATAGATGTCATGCAAGTTCTTTTCCCTAAGCACATATGACTACACACAGAATGCATGCCTACATCACATTGAGGAACGGGTGCTAGCCACATATCTCTCCGTGTTATAACTGTTGCATGATGAATGTCATCCAAACGAATCACTGACCCATTGCCTACGAGTTTGTCCCACTAGTGTTGTTACTTGCTCTGCTGCTACTGCTATTACTACTGCTGCTGCTATTGATACTTGCTACTCTTGTTACTTGCTATTGTTGCTACTTTCTGCTAATGTCACTACTGCTGTTCCTTGCCACTGCAGTTACTCGTTACACTGCTGCTACCTGCTACAATACTTGTTCGCTCGACGTTGACGGGAAAAGACTATTTCCGTCTACGGGCAACTTCTGGCGCCATTGATACGACAGTTACGAATAGTCTGCCGTCAACAGATCGTTTCTGACACCGTTGTTATCATCCTACTTTGCTACTGATACTTTGCTTGCAGATACTAATCTTTCAGGTGTGGTTGAATGTGACACATTTAGCTGCTAATACTCGAGAGTATCCTCTCACCTTCTGCCTGGCGAACCAACAAATTTGGGTTGAATACTCTACCCTCGAAAACTGACGCGAACCCACGCGCTGGTGGGCCATTGCAAGACAATTGCTAATTGTTGAGCAACTGGGAGCAGTTTTGGCTCTGTTGTCGCGAAGGCATCAAGTCAGGGACACGTCAACAACATTCTTCTAGTGTCGTTGCCGGGGACTGGCGTTAGCAATGACCTACAAGTATAGGGGATCAATCGTAGTCCTTTCGATAAGTAAGAGTGTCGAACCCAACGAGGAGCAGAAGGCTCTGATAAACAGTTTTCAGCATGGTAATAACTGCAAGCACTGAAAGTAGCGGTAACAAGTGATGGTGTAGTGAGGTGAAACGTAGCAGGTGAAAAGTAACAAGTAACAAGTAACAAGTAATAGCAACGGTGCAGCAAAGTGGCCCAATCCCGTTTGTAGCAAGGGACAAGCCTGAACAAAGTCTTATAAGAGGAAAAACGCTCCTGAGGACACACTGGAATTTCTGTCATGCTAGTTTCATCATGTTCATATGATTCGCGTTCGTTACTTTGATAGTTTGATATGTGGGTGGACCGGCGCTTGGGTACTTCCCTTACTTGGACAAGCATCCCACTTATGATTAACCCCTCTCGCAAGCATCCGCAACTACGAAAGAAGAATTAAGACAAAGTCTAACCAAAGCATTAAACTAGTGGATCCAAATCAGCCCCTTACGAAGCAACGCATAAACTAGGGTTTAAGCTTCTGTCACTCTAGCAACCCATCATCTACTTACTACTTCTCAATGCCTTCCTCTAGGCCCAAATAATGGTGAAGTGTTATGTAGTCGACGTTCACATAACACCACTAGAGGAAAAACAACATACAACATATCAAAATACCGAACGAATACCAAATTCACATGACTATTATTAGCATGACTTATCCCATGTCCTCAGGAACAAAAGTAACTACTCACAAAGCATAATCATAATCATGATCAGAGGTGTAATGAGTAGCATCAAGGATCTGAACATAAACTCTTCCACCAAGTAATCCAACTAGCATCAACTACAAAGAGTAATCAACACTACTAGCAACCTTACAAGTACCAACTAGAGTCGCGAGATGGATAT
This sequence comes from Hordeum vulgare subsp. vulgare, assembly GCF_904849725.1. NCBI lineage: Eukaryota > Viridiplantae > Streptophyta > Magnoliopsida > Poales > Poaceae > Hordeum > Hordeum vulgare. The sequence goes on along the minus strand of NC_058519.1, from coordinate 259,562,924 downwards.
TGGTTACAAGAGATGAACTACGGTTTGGAGATGAGATGGTGATGATGAAGATGTTGATGGAGATGAGTCCCCTCCGATGAGAGGAGTGTTGGTGATGACGATGGCGACGATTTCCCCCTCCGGGAGGGAAGTTTCCCCGGCAGGATCGTCCTACCGGAGCTCTAGATTGGTTCTGCTTAAGTTCCGCCTCGTGGCGGTTATGCCTCCTCGAAAAACCTCCGCCTTGATTTTGTCCGGACGAAACCCTTCATATAGCAGAAGAGGGGGGCCAGTGGGCCACCAGGGTGCCCACAAGCCCTATAGCCGTGGCCAAGGGGGCAGGCCGCGGCTACCAGGCTTGTGGGCCCCTGGCAGCTCCCCTCTGGAACTTCTTTCGCCCAGTATTTTTTATATATTCCCAAAAAATTCCACGTTGATTTTCAGGGCATTTGGAGTTGCGCAAAATAGAGGACTCAGACTTGGTCCTTTTCTAGTCCGGAATTCCAGCTGCCGGTATTCTCCCTCTTCAAATAAACATTGCAAAATAAGAGAGAAAAGGCATAAGTATGGTACCACAAAGTATAATAACAGTCCATAAAGCGATAAATATCAACATGAAAACATGATGCAAAATGGACGTATCAGAGAATAGTAAGAATTATTAGGGATCAACACAAGCATACCAGCAAGCTGGCAAACAATAGTCAATTCAAGCATCACAAGCATTAACAAAAAAATTAAATTGGTCCTAATTTTTGAAATAAGATAATTAGTCTCGAAGCTAAACGCAGGGTGTTACAAAGGGGTATAATTCGAAACACGCGTGGACTCACGAGACATGCTTGTGGGATCTGCCTTACTTCAAAGACCTCCTTCTTCCACCCAACATCGACATGATGCACACTAAAAATAATATCGGAGAGGCCATTTTTGGTACATTGTTCGCCATAAAGGGGAAGTCAAAGGATAATCCTAAGGCTAGAGTTGATCAGCATACTGTATGTGATAGACCGTTAAGAAACATGTGACAATCGAAAGGGAAGTAGAACTGGTCGAAGGCAAAGGTGTTGTTCAATCTAAAAAGGGGATCTATGAGGTAAAATATCTTGTGGGGGGTGATTAGGCACAGTCATGATTGGCACATATGGCTTGAGCGGGTAATGCCAGTGATGTTGTGTGGCTTTGTAGTAACCGAAGTATGTCTAGAGGGGGGTGATTAGACTACTTGACAAGATAAAAACTTAGCCTTTTCCCAATTTTAGTTGTGGGCCAGTTTTAGCAATTATGACTAGTCAAGTTCACCCTACACATGCATATATAAGAGTATATCAGCGGAAAGTAAAGACATGCAAATGTAATGTAGAGGGTAAGGTAGGAAGATCAAACGCAAAGGCCGACACAATGATTTTTGGCGTGGTTCCGATAGTTGGTGCTATCGTGCATCCTCGTTGGTGGAGGCTTCAACCCACGAAAGGTAATGGTTGCGAGAGTCCACGGAGGGGTCCACTCACAAGGGGTCCACAAGAGAAGCGGCCTTGTCTATTCCACCATGGCTTACGTCCACACAGGACTAGCCTCACTAACTGTAGGTCTTCACAAAGTAGGTGATCTCCTTGCCCTAACAAACTTCTTGGTTCAAATCCACAAAACGAAGTAGGAGGCTCCCAAGTGACACATAACCAATCTAGGAGGCACCACCCTCCAGAAGGTATTAGATGTGTTAGAACAATGATCTCCTTGCTCTTTGGAAGTGCGTTATATCGACTAGAGGGGGGTGAATAGGAGATTTTTAGAATTTCATCACTGAGGAAATTCCTTTTCAGTAAATTCCTCATTGATGACTAACTTACAGCGGAAACAGTAAAGGATCAGGAGTGCAATGTTTCACTACATCAGTTTTTCAGTATGAGGAATGTGAAAACAGATTGCACAGTAAGCAGGCATGCAGAAAACTGATGAGGATTAACTTGCATGAAGAATTTGGGGTTGAGGAATTTCAGAGAAAGTCTTTAGCAAATTCTTCAAACAGTGACAGTGAAAATCATCAACACATAATCTGAGGAATATAAAGAGTTGAGGAATTAGAACCCGTTTCACAGCGAAGACAATAGTTGATGACCCAGTTTCAACTGATGTGACAGTTGTACATCTGGTTTGGAGCGGCTTGGTATTGAAATCAAAAGACACACAGTCCCAGGACACACAGTCCCTGCCGTATTCTCCTTGGGCTAAGAACACACAGTCCTCGCCCAACACTCATGGTAAGTCTTTAGGGCAGACTTCCAAACCCTCACAAACTTGGTCACCCGGCGATCCACCATTGACTGCTGGATTGCTCTAGACCATGATGCCTAACAGTCTGCAGGATGCACAGTCCTCAAAGGTAAAAGGCTTCAGTCCCACACGGGAACAACTTCTTCAGTAATGCTCAATCACTAGGTTCTTGGTTTGTGGTTTGGTGTTTGGGGTATTTCCTCACTAATGAATTACTCTCAAAGACTCTGAGGAATTTGGGTTGCTCTTATGACAAGTTTCAGTTTCTAACGGAGCAGACAACCAGCTAATGGTTGTGGGGGGCGGCTATTTATAGCCTGGGAGCATCCCGACATGATTTGACACTACTGCCCTTAAATAATATGACCGTTGGTGTGGATAAGACCAATGATGTGGCGTGGCTATCGAAACGGTCGGGACCCTCAACTGTGAGAGTCCTCATGTCACTCATATTCCTCACTTGAGGCTTTTGGTAGGATTAGGCTTTGGTTGAGCATCATGAGGAAATTCATTCCAATGTGTTACCTCGACCCCCTTTAACAGTACGGTGTTCCTATTACTCATGTGTGAAGAAAACAAAACAGAAAGAGTAAATCTTCATGCTTCAAAGTCTTCAGAATAATTTTCTTCAGGACACACCGAATTCCTCAATTTCAATATCTTCATGAGGAATATCAATTTCATCGCAAATTCTTCGCGATTCAAATCTTCAGCTTCAGACCAATTTCTTCAACCGAAGATATACATTTTTAGGGGTCGATATTCATCAAATATTTCAAACTCCTCAGCGACTTATAGATCTTGTGTACACTCAAGAACACATTAGATACTTAACCTATAAGTCTTCAAACCACCAAAATCACTAAGGGGCACTAGATGCACTTACAATCTCCCCCTTTTTGGTGGTTGATGACAATTAGGTTAAGTCTTCAACAGGGATAAAAATATGAAGTGTAAATACTCATTTGAGGAATTTGAAATCAAGATTCAGAGAGACTCCCCCTGTAGATGTGCATATCTTGAGGATTTTGCTTTTCATAGCAAATGCACATTGATGGTTTATATCATGGAGATCTCCCCTGAGTCTTGTAAATCATGCATACATATGACATATAGTATGAAGAAATTGTAGATGCATGATGACAAATGGTATCGGACGAATTCCAGCATGCGTGCATTAAAATTTTGAGGAATAAGCATGCGAAGAAAAACGTTCAAAAGCGTCAGAGTACCGTCGGGCTTAAGTTACAACTCATTACATAAACACTTCAGAAGAGCCAAGAGTTTGTAACTTAAATATAGTTCATAAGCCCCAAAATAATCCCGCGTGAAGACTAACTCTCAAGTTTCTCCCCCTATGTCATCAAGTGACAAAAAGGGACAAACTGAGGACTAACGCCCATGAAGACTTTCACTGCTTGGCAGTTGATGAAGACGCGTGAGGATTCTTGGGAGCAGTCTTCTTCCTTGGACCGGTGACAGTGTCTTGTTGTTCTTCATCAGATTCAGCAGTGCGGAATGAAGAAAAAGAGTTGTCCTCAAGGTCTGGAACTGGAATTGGCCTGAATTTCTTCTTTGGTGGCCACGATCAGTCAAAGTCTCGCACAAACTCCAAATCTTCAAGTTCTGTCGGAGTCTTCAGATGAGCAAGTGTGGCCCAGGTGCGATCAAAAACCTCATGAAGATAATGATGGTTAAGCTTCACAACATTCTGTGTTTCATTGAGGGTTTTCACAATGGCGCCGAATTAGCATTTGACGCACTTGTGATTCCGATCCACCTTCTGGTCAAGACTGAGAAGAAGCTCTCTGGTATTCAGCACACGAGGAGCAAGTGGGCTTGGAGGACGAGTCTCAGTATCATCCCATGAAGAATATGCTTCGGGCTCTCTGAACTGGCCATCAAGGGGCCTACGGCCTTCATCAATGACAGACTTGCCTTTTCCTTCAACAGGCTCGAAAGTCTTCTTGTTGACCCTGATAGGAGGCATATAACCAACATGGTTGTTGAAATCAGCGTGAAAGTTGATGCCTGACCTTGTTCTGATGAATCTCATGATCCATGGAGCATATATCTTGTGGTCAAAAGGACACATTGCATTGTCGGCCAAAGTCCTCAAGAAGAAATCATGGATGTTGATAGGAATACCATGGATGATGTTGAAGAGGATATTCTTTATGATGCCTACGACATCTTCATCATCATCATGGCCCTTGATCGGCGCAAGAACACTGCAGAGGATTCTGTAAACTGTCCTTGGTTCATATTTGAGATCATGGATGAGGAAAGTCATTCTTGGTGGTTTTCCTTTAGCCAAAGGCTTCATGAGGACTTCCATCATCCTGTTGGGCAGCTCACGCTCATCATAAAGGTTCACGGCTTTCTCTGAGGGAATTGACATTGGCAGTTCACGCAGGAGCTCAATGGCGGGAGCCTTGTGGTGTGTTGTTTACGTCATCCAGTCAAACACCCAGGTGTTGATGTCTGCGGGATCTCTAGATATGTGAAGAGTGGCATAAAATTGAAGAATAAGCTCACTGTTCCAATCATAGATATCTAAGCACATTGGGAGGAGTCCGGCTTCATGAAGGACGTTGAGGACTGGAGCCAGGCATGGTATTTCTTCAAGCTCAACATGAGGAACATGCATGTGCTGGAAAATCTTGTTTCTTCCACATAGCATAGAGGCATAGTAATTGAGTTGTGTCCTCGTCCAAAACATCAAATGCCTGATTCGAGGCTTGTCATAGGGATTTTCTCTGATGAAGAACATGTGTTCTTCAAAGAAGGACTCCTTTTGAAACTTTGGCCTCTTTGAGAATGGCTGACGCTGCATGGGCTGAAGGTTTCGCTGTTGGACCTGAGGGGAGACAACAATTGCAGACTCTGGGTTGAGGACGACGAAGGCATTGTCTAGGTATGGTGCATATTCCTCAGCATGGTCCTCAGGGTGAGGAATTTCATCAGCTTGAGCTTCAGGTTGACGAGCATGCTCTTGTTGTGCTTCAGGCTGAGGAATATGGTCTGGTTGCGCTTCAGGCTGAGGAATGGGGTCTGGTTGAGCTTCAGGCTGAGGAATGTCGTCAACTGGAGCATCCCGTTGATGGTTTTGCTCCGGAGGAGGAATGGGTTCATCCTGAGCCTCAGTTTGAGGATCTTGCTCAGGAGGAGTGGGGTCAGCCTAATCCTCAGGTTGAGGATTTTGCTCAGGACTTTGACTTTCATCAGCTTGAGGATTTTCACTTTGTTCTTCCTCAGCTTTCTTGGTGATGGAGCAGCTGATCCTTGTGCAGTTTCTATATGAGGAATGGAAGGCTGAGGACTGTCGTCAATGCGAATTTCTTCGTTAGTATGTTCCTCAGATGCAACATCCTTCATTTCCTCATCAGGCCCTTGCTCCTGGTCTTCGCTTGCGAAGGTAACCATTTCATAAGATGGAGCGCTGATAAGTGGCAGAGGATCCAGTGGAGCATTTTCTTCAAGTGCTTTGAGGCACTTGGCCTCAGTGTGTTCTTCTGTTGAAGAGGCTTTTCTCTTCTTGGCGTCCTTTTCAGCAGCCCTTGTCTTTTTCAAGTCTGATACAGATGGAGTCATCTTCTTCACCTTTGAAGCTTTTCGTGAAGGTGTTTTCTCAGCAGATTCATCGGCTGGCTTTGAGGAATCAGCTGGAGCAGAATCATCAGCTGGCTTTGAAGCAGCAGCTGGATCAGATTCATCAGTTGGCTTTGAAGCAGGAGCTGGAGCAGGGTCTGTCTCACCAGCTGTAGCAGATTCATCAGCTGGATTTTCAGTGGTGATTTCCTCAATTTCCGGTTCATCCACATGGCTTTCTTGAGGGATTTCCTCAGCTTGAGCAGTTTCATCAGCTGGTTCTTCAATCAGAGGCTGAGGAGTTGGTACTAGAGGGGTAGCTTTCTTGTTGTAGTCGTTAACAGCTTCAGTAGCAAGTTTGATGAAATTGCTTTTGAGACTTTGACGGTCAAAAAGCTTGGAGTACTTATCTGTCAAAGTCTTCAACTCCGCGTGTGTTGACACAAGGTCATCAGGAGTCAGGTTGACAAGATTCTGCTTGAGGAATTTCTCCTTCTTGAGCTTGGCCACCTTAGCCTGTTTAGCTTGCTGCTCCTTCCACTTGGCCTCGTTGATGAATGTAGCCACCATGTGGCTGATGCCAGGGGGAAGTTTCAAATCATCGAGTGGAGTGTTGGGGTCCTCATACCAGATATTGATGTAGTCGAGGAGGACTTTTGGGTCCATGGCCAGAGGAATGGAGCTGCCAGAAGCTTGAGCTACCCTCTCTTGCTTGTTTTTGATCATTGCTTGCAGAGTTTCATCATCAACTTCGTCACTACCCTCTGATGCAGAAGGGACTGTGATGATTTTGCTTGGGTTGGGTCTTGTTCCTCTCCCAGCAGTCACCTTAGTCTTCAGAGGAGTTGGTGAAGACTTAATCTCCGAGCTTGTTGCAGCTGGGAGTGAGGAGCTGGAGGTAGCGGGCAGTGGCTTCACTATCGGCTTATGTTCAGGTTTTGAAGCCTGTGGTGGTGCTGAGGATTTTGGTGCTGAGGGTTCTGGCGCTGATGGTTTTGGAGCTGATGTTGGAGTTGGTTTCTCTTGAGGCTTTGAAGCCTTTGGTTTTTGTGGCACAAACTTTCGTAGAGGAATGGTCATACCAAAGGTCTCAGTAGCAAAGGAAGTAGCTGCAATTGATGCAGCAGCAGATGATTCATTGAATTTCCTCACAGCAGCCTCTTCCTGCTTCTTGAGCTTTGCCAAGTGTTTTTCCTTATCATCAGGATAATCATCAAGTGTCTTGAGGCTTGAGGGATGTGCTTCTTGATAATCCTCAAGTGGAGCCCGTTTGCCAGGAGGCTTCAGAGCGAATTTCTTCGCATATTTGGGAGTGACAAATTTGTACTCCTTCCAATCCTTAGCCCATCGGCGTTCTATCTTCTGAAGCCAAATCTTTCTCTTGGGCATAGTTTCATTTTCATCAGGAGTGCAGTAATCCAGGTATATATCCTCAGGGATATCCGCGGCTATATTCTGCTCAAGTTTCTTGGCTCCCTTTTGCTTCATGTCATCCTCCATATTCTTCAGCTGAGGATTTTGCTGATGAGATTGAACTCTTGAGGATTCTGATGAGACTTGAAGATTTTCTTCAAGAAACGCTGCAAATGAGTTAATTTGATGAGAACCGAGAGATTCATCAGCTGACATGTGCGTACCTGTGAACAGAGTATAGTTGCGAGGAATTTGGAGAGGTCATACGCGTTCTCAGATTTGAAGAAAATGAAAAAATTGATAGTTGAGGAATTTGACGAGTGGTTGAGGAATTTGCATAAGCATACTGTTCTTGGGTTCCAGAGTTGTACAGATCCGAAAATTCGCACAACTAAGGAATCTCGTGAAAATCTTGGATGCTTAGTGAAGTTCATCAATACTGTGGTGATAGGCAGTGTTTGAGGAAAAGAAACGGATGGATTCTTGAGGAAAAACAGATTTCACATCTCAGAGGTAAAATAGTAGATCAAACTTGCTGTAAAAATAGGGATTTTATTTACCCTAGATGGCGCGCACGAAGAACAGAGAAGAGTAGTAGGGAGAAGCTCTTTCGGTGCGGGTCCAATGCGCCCTAACTTGGCAGCAGAGGACGTCTACGGAGGCGGCGGACGAGGATGGTCCGACTCCGGCGTGGTTTCGGCGACGGAAAAGTTGAGGCAGTGAAGCTTTTCTTTGCCGGCGGCGAGACTTCCAGCGGTGGCGCTAGGGTTTGGAGCTTTGCTGTAGCAGGAGAGCGATGCAGCGAAGAAGTGTTTACCAAGGGGGATGGGGACATATTTATAGCCAGGCAGTTACTGTTGGCGCGAGGAAATCGGACCAAATAGCCCCTGCCTCTAATTTCTCCGCAGGACACGTGTAGCTTACGAGCAAAGCGGTGGAGATCGTGGTTATCCGAACGAGGAAAGTGGGGTTCAGTTACTGTTCATTAATTGTTTTTGAAGATTTGAGGATTTTTGTTACAAAATCATCAGCTGACAAGGACACATTGAGGATTTCGAACAAAGTTTCAAGTACAACGCATATGAAGAAATGAATAGACTGGATGAGAATAGCATAGAGGGAAAGTAGGGTCCGATCACATTCACTTAGATGAAATATCAACTTGAAGAAATAGCTATAAGTGAATGTTGTGGAGGACTTGAAATCACAGTCTATCTAGGTAAACGAAAGTCATCAAGTGTTTTTGAAGATTTGACTAACTTGAGGATTTTGTGATAAATCGTCACAATGATGAATTTCAATTTTGAAGAAAAACGATTTTGAAGAACAACTGATTTGAAGAAAATCAAATTTTTGAAGAAATGAGACTTTGAAGAAATTCAACTTGAGGAATTTCACGTTGGGCAGTGGCGTGACCCACCATATAAGAATGTTGATTACAGACGCCGCGTACAATTATCGTAGGGCCCTGGGAATCAATTTCTTCGTTGATTTCTTCACAGTCAGAGTGATATTCTTCATCAGTTGAAGAAAATCGATTCATCATGTGTTGCACATCTAAGTCATCAATTTTGCATAAGTGTTAGGATGTGTGCATGTTTTTACAAAACATTTGAAGATTCTAAGATATTTAGCTCACAACGCAACTTGCAAAACCTTCTCTCATCCAAGGGCTTAGTGAATATATCTGCCAGTTGATCATCAGTCTTCACATGGTCGATAAGGATATTGCCCTTGAGGACATGGTCCCGAAGAAAATGATGACGAATCTGGATGTGCTTGGTCTTCGAGTGCTGTACTAGGTTGTATGCAATATTGATTGCACTCTCATTGTCGCGGTAGAGAGGCACATTCTTCATGTTGATGCCGTAGTCCTTGAGGGTTTGCTTCATCCATAGCAATTGAGCACAGCATGAACCAGCAACAATGTACTCAGCTTCGGTAGTGGAGAGTGATATGTAGTTCTGCTTCTTTGAGGACAAGCAGACTAGTGATCTTCCGAGCAAATGGCATGTGCCAGAGGTTGACTTGCGATCCACACGGTCACCATCATAGTCAGAATCAGAATACCCTACCAGATGAAGATTTGAGCCCTTGGGGTACCATAATCCTAGTGTTGGTGTGTGAGCTAAGTATCGAAGAATATGCTTCACAGCCTTATGGTGTGATTCCTTTGGTTTTTCTTGAAAACGTGCACACATGCAAACACTAAGCATTATATCTGGCCTAGATGCACATAAATACAGTAAAGAGCCAATCATGGAGCGATATACCTGCTGATCGAATTCTTTACCATTTTCGTCAGTGCAGAGGTGGCCGTTGGTAGGCATTGGAGTCTTGGCACCTTTGCATTCATGCATGTCGAATTTCCTCAGAACATCCTTGAGGTATTTCTCCCGTGATACGAAGATTCCATTGCGTTGTTGACGAATTTGAAGACCTAAGAAGAATTTCAGCTCCCGCATCATAGACATCTGATATTCTTCACTCATCATGTAAGCAAATTCATCAGTGTATCGTTTGTCAGTACAGCCAAATATAATATCATCGACATATATTTGGCACACAAATAGCTTATTATCATAGGATTTAGTGAAAAGAGTTGGATCGAGTGAACCAGGTTTGAAGCCTTTCTTCATGAGGAATTCCTTCAATGTATCATACCATGCCTGAGGGGCTTGCTTCAGACCATAGAGCGCCTTTTTGAGTCTGAAGACTTTGTTTGGATTCTTTGGATCCTCAAAACCTGGGGCTGAGCAACATATACTTCTTCCTCAAGCTTACCATTGAGGAATGCACTTTTCACATCCATTTGATATAAGATGATGTTATGATGATTAGCATAAGCAAGTATTATTCAAATAGCTTCAAGTCTAGCAACAGGTGCAAAAGTTTCATCGAAATCTATTCCTTCAACCTGGGTGTAGCCTTGGGCTACAAGTCATGCCTTATACCTCATGACTTGACCATCCTCATCTTGCTTGTTTCGGAAAATCCACTTGGTTCCGATGATATTGTGCTCGCGAGGATCTGGTCGTTTGACCAGCTCCCATACGCCATTCAGCTTGAATTGAAGAAGTTTGTCTTGCATAGCTTGGATCCACTCCGGTTCCAGGAAGGCCTCAGCAACTTTTGAGGGTTCTGTGATAGATGCAAAGGAGAAATGCCCACAAAAGTTAACTAAGTGTGAAGCTTTTGAGCGAGTGAGAGGACCTAGCGCGTTGATGTCATTGAGGATTTTGTCAAGTTCCACTTCATTTGCAATCCTCGGATGAGCTGGTTGAGGATTCCGTTTGGGCTGAGGAATTGGTTCTGGAGCAATTTCCTCAGGAGCACCTTCTTGATTTTCATCAGTCATGGGGATGATTTCTTCATCATTTTCCTCAGTAGGAACAATGTCTTCAGTAGGTTTGAGCTTTATTGCTTCCTTAGGAGACAACTTATCTGGATCAGAAGGCAATTGCTCTCTTTGCGAGCCATTAGTTTCATCGAACCGCACATCTACAGTCTCAACAACTTTGTTGTGATAGTTGTTGAAGACTCTCTAGGTGTGCGAGTCCTTTCCATAACCGAGCATAAAACCCTCATGTGCCTTTGGTGCAAATTTTGAGCTATGGTGAGGATCTCTAATCCAACATTTTGCACCGAAGACTTTGAAATAACTTACATTGGGTTTCTTATCAGTGAGGAGTTCATATGTGGTTTTCTTGAGGAATTTGTGAAGATATACCCTGTTGATGATATGGCATGCAGTGTTGATTGCTTCACGCCAAACGCGAGGAGGAGTCTGATATTCTTCAAGCATGTTTCTTGCCATCTCAACGAGAGTCCTGTTCTTCCTTTCGACGACACCATTCTGTTGAGGAGTATAAGGAGCAGATAATTCGTGAGTAATACCAAGTTCATCAAGATAATCATCAAGACCAGTGTTTTTGAACTCTATTCCATTATCACTCCTGATATGTTTGATCTTGATGCCGAAGTTCGTCGAGGCCCTTGAGGAAAATCGTTTGAAGATTTCCTGCACTTCAGTTTTATCTGGAATAATCATCAACTATGACGAAGCCATATAACGATGTTGCATTTGTTAGTGTGGCATAGTGAGTAGGTCCAAATAGATCCATGTGAAGCAATTCGAATGGACGAGTAGTGGTCATGATAGTCTTCGAGGGATGCTTGGATCTGGTCATTTTACCAGATTCACATGCACCACAGAGATGATCCTTGAGAAACTTGACTGATTCGATGACGATGACATGCTTCTTCTTCGCGAGCGTGTGCAAATTCCTCCTACCTGCATGACCGAGTCTTCGATGCCACAGCCACCCTTCTGAGGTTTTTGCTAGTAAGCAAGTGGTTGATTGAGGACCTGTAGAGAAATCAACAATGTACAAATCCCCTCTTCTGACACCTTCGAAGACTTTGGATTTGTCAGATTCCATGATCACAACACATCTATATCTACCAAAGATAACAATCATATCAAGATCACAAAGCATCAAGACTGACATGAGGTTAAATCCAAGGGATTCAACAAGCATCACTTTGTCCATATGGCTATCCTTGGAAATAGCCACTTTGCCAAGTCCCAATACCTTGCTTTTACCTTTGTCAGCATATGTGATTTGCTTCAGAGGTGATGGAATTAATGGCATATTCATCAGCAAGCTTTTATCACCAGTCATGTGATGTGCGCAGCCACTATCAAGAACCCACTCAGTCCTCTTGGGTTTGTCATCCTGCAGATGAATTAGTAGAACTTACCATCTCATATGCTTCAGATTGAAGAATATGATATCAATTTCATCAGATAGGAATTTCATCATAACATAATTATAAGGACCTGTGAAATATTTCTATTTCATCAATTATTAGCCTGCGTCCTATCATGCTTTCCCTCAGGTCTCCAGCAAATTCTTCAGATGATGATTTTCATCTGGAGACCTGACTTGCAGAAGTGATTAGTTCAATTTCTTAACCACCCACATCTGAAGGGGTGGTAAAGCATTCATCATCCTGCGAGCACCATATGAGAAAGGAGGCATTGAAGCTAATGCACTTCTCTTAGCTGTAGGGGGGTTAAAGTTCTCATATGAATATGCAGACAACTGGTTTGAGGATTTATGAACATAATGATTTGAAGAGTAACGCTCTTATTCATATTCCTTGTAGTTTCCCTGCATGTTAGAAGCATTAGCACGGGTACGAGCATAATTTTGACCACTTGAGGATTTTGATCCTCTTGAAGACTTTGGTCCTCCTGAGGAATTTGACCTAGGGTTCACATTCTTCATTGGTGGTGTCATGAGGACATTCACCTAAATATTTTCAAGACAACTTTCGGGAACCCAGATTTTCCTCAAGGGAGGGCCATTCCTGCAGTTAGTTCCAACCTATCGAGAAAATACTTCATCAGATTGATTTTTGAACAGTTTACAGTTGGATTGAAATGACTCATCTGAGGAATAGGATAATTCACATGAAAAACCAGTTAGATTGGATGGATCAAAAGGAGGCCCAGTAGCAACAACCCATTAGGTTTTGGGATACTTCTCAGTTTTCTAATAAGATCCATCAGCATTCAATTTCCTCTCAAAGGCAATTCCTTCTTTCCTCGGGTTCTTGTTCAAGATCTGCTTTTTGAGCACATCACAAAGGGTTTGATGTCCTCTGAGGCTTTTGTATATGCCTGTCACATACAATTCCTTCAGCCCTGCATTTTCATCAGTGACATTTCTGTTTTCCTCAAGTGAGGAATTTGACACTACAGGAGCAGTTGAAGAATTTGTAGCAATTGAAGCATTTGATGATTCTCGTGAATAATTAGCAGTCTCACGTTCAATGCATTTAAGACATGGAGGAATGAATTCAGCTTGAGCAGCGCTGATCAGTTGAGCTAGTAATGAATCATTTTCCATTCCAAGATCATCATGAGAAATCCTCAACTTCTCTAGATCCAGATTCCTTTGAAGAAATTCGTAGGAGTGTAACAGCGAGGAGTGTAACATGATGATCTTGAAGATTATCAAATTTAGACTGAAGACTTTTCATGTCATCAGTGAGTGATGACCCACAAGTATAGGGGATCGATCTTAGTCCTTTCGATAAGTAAGAGTGTCGAACCCAACGAGGAGCAGAAGGCTCTGATAAGCGGATTTCAGCAAGGTAATAACTGCAAGCACTGAAAGTAGCGGTAACAAGTGATGGTGTAGTGAGGTGAAACGTAGCGAGCAAAAAGTAACAAGTAACAAGTAGTAGCAACGGTGCAGCAAGTGGCCCAATCCCTTTTGTAGCAAGGGACAAGCCTGAACAAAGTCTTATAGGAGGAAAAACGCTTCCGAGGACACACAAGAATTTCTGTCATGCTAGTTTCATCATGTTCATATGATTCACGTTCGTTACTTTGATAGTTTGATATGTGGGTGGACCGGCGCTTGCCTACTGCCCTTACTTGGACAAGCATCCCACTTATGATTAACCTCTCTCGCAAGCATCCGCAACTACAAAAGAAGAATTAAGACAAAGTGTAACCATAGCATTAAACTAGTGGATCCAAATCAGCCCCTCACGAAGCAACGCATAGACTCGGGTTTAAGCTTCTGTCACTCCAGCAACCCATCATCTACTTACTATTTCCCAATGCTTTCCTCTAGGCCCAAACATGGTGAAGTATTTTGTAGTCAACGTTCACACAACACCAGTAGAGCAAAATACAACATACAACATATCAAAATACCGAACGAATATCAAATTCACATGACTATTATTAACATGACTTATCCCATGTCCTCAGGAACAAAAGTAACTACTCACAAAACGTAATCATAATCTTGATCAAAGGTGTAATGAATAGCATCAAGGATCTGAACATAAACTCTTCCACCAAGTAATCCAACTAGCATCAACTACAAAGAGTAATCAACACTACCAGCAACCTTACAAGTACCAATCGGAGTCGCGAGACGAAGATTGGTTACAAGAGATGAACTAGGGATTGGAGAGGAGATGGTGCTGATGAAGATGTTGATGAAGATGCCTCCCCTCCGAGGAGAGGAGTGTTGGTGATGACGATGGCGATGATTTCCCCTTCTGGGAGGGAAGTTTCCCTGGCAGTATCGTCCTGCCAGAGCTCTAGATTGGATCTGCTCAAGTTCCACCTCGTGGCGGCGGCGAAGCCACGAAAAAGCTCCCTCTTGATTTTTTCTGGACCAGGACGCTTCATATAGCAAAAGAGGGGGGCTAGTGGGCCGTCAGGGAGCCCACAAGCCCCCACTCCGCTACCAGGGGGTGGCGGTGTTAGGGCTTGTGGCGCCCTGGCAGCCCCCCTCCGGTAGTTCTTTCGCCCAATATTTTTTATATAATCCAGAAAAAATCCACGTAACTTTTCAGAGCATTTGGAGATGTGCAGAATAGTGGACTAGGATTTGCTCCTTTTCTAGTCCAGAATTCTAGCTGCCTGAATTCTCCCTCTTCAAATAAACCTTGCAAAATAAGAGAGAAAAGGCATAAATATGGTACCACAAGTAATATAACTGCCCAAAAAGCAGTAAATATCAACATGAAAGCATGATGCAAAATGGACGTATCAGTGAGGATTTGAGTAAGATTCATTTCATCATTCAACATATCATCGCTTCTATCTAGCAGTTTCTGAAGCTTTTCCAGGGCAGTTTGTTGTTTAGTGGCAATGATAGCAAGTTTACTGTAACTGGGTTTTTTATAATCATCAGGTTCACAGTTACTTAAATCAGAGGAGGAAGCATCATTCGGTACCTTTGAACCTTTTGCCATGAAGCAATAGGTTGGAGCGAAGTCATCAACATAGTTATCAGTGTGGATGGTGTTATCATCTTCTTCAAGGTTGAATATTGACTTGCTGACGAAAGTGGTTGCAAATGCAAGACTAGCCTATCCGGATTCTGAGTCTTCATTAGAACCCTCCTCTTCATCACATTCCTCTGATTCTGCCTCGGAATCCATTTCCTTGTCGATAAGTGCCCGGGCCTTTCTGAAACTAGTCTTCTTGTGCGATGAGGGCTTTGAAGATGAGGATTTTGAAGATTTGTTCTTCTTCTTCGAGTCATCAGAACTGTCATCCTTGTATTTCTTCTTCTTTGATTCCTTTCCCCAACGGGGACAATCCGCAATGTAGTGACCTGATTTTTGCATTTGTGGCAGGTTCTTTTCTTGTAGTCCTCAGATGAAGATTCTGATTTCCTCATATCTCTTCTTGAAGATCTACCGAACTGGCCACGTTGTAAACCTCTGGAATTTCCTGTCCAAATTCTTAAGGGTCACCAATGCTATCATCTGAGTCTTCTTCATCAGATGAGGAAATTGCTCTAGCCTTCAACGCACGTGGTCTAGAATAGCTTGGTCCATATAGATCTTTCTTTTCTTCTTGCTGGAATTCATGAGTATTGAGTCTTTCGAGTATATCAGCTGGATCAAGCATCTTGTAGTCTGGTCTTTCTTGAATCATCAGAACTAAAGTATCAAATGAAGAATCCAAAGATCTTAGCAGTTTCTTCACAACTTCGTGATCAGTAATGTCTCGAGCTCCTAGTGCTTGCAGTTCATTTGATATGTCAGTTAGGCGATCAAAAGTATCTTGGCAGCTTTCATTGTCAAGCCTCTTGAAGCGATTGAAGAGATTGCTAAGAACATCAACATGAGAATCACGCTGGGTTGATACTCCTTCATTTACTTTGCACAGTCTCTCCCAGATAATTGAGCTGAAAATACCTATTCTGGACCTGAAAAAGCTACATGAGAGATACCTATTCTGCACACCTCTAATTGAGCTGAAAATTTACGGAGAATTGTTTTATGATAAATGAAAAATACTGGAACAAAGAAGTGTTGTGGGGGGCACCAGGCGGCCACTAGACACTAGTGCATGCCAGGGACACCTGGCGCGGCCTGATGTGTAGTGGGCCACCTGGCCCACTTCTGGTGCCCATCTTCTGGTATATATTATCCTCCGACCTAACAAAATTAAGGAGTGGACTTTCGGGATGAAGCACCGCCATCTCGAGGCGGAACCTAGGCAGGAGCACTTTTGCCCTTTGGCGGAGCGATTCCACCGGAGGAACTTCCTTCCCGAAGAATGAAATCGTGGCCATCGCCATCATCGACAACCCTCTCATCTTTGGGAGGCCAATCTCCATCAACATCTTCAGCAGCACCATCTCCTATCAAAACCCTAGTTCATATCATGTATTCAGTCTTGTAGCAGAACCTCAAATTGGTACCTAGGGTGTGTCTAGTAGTGATAATTACATCTTGTAGTTGACTCTTTATGGTTTACTTGCTGGAAGATTGTACGTTTAGATCCATTATGCTATTCAATACCTCTCTGATCATGAACATGTTTATCACTTGTCAGTAGTTACTTTTGTTCTTGAGGCCATGGTAGAAATTATGTTGCAATTAGTCATGTGAAGTCGATATTTTGATGATATGAATGTTGTGATTCCCTTAGTGGTGTTATGTGAACGTCGACTACATAACACTTCCCATATTTTGGGCCTAAGGGAATGCATTGTCGAGTAGTAATTAGAGGTTGGGTTGTGAGAGTGATGGAAACTTAAACCTTAGTCTATGCACTACTTCGTAAGGGCCTGATTTTGATCCCTATGTTTAATGCTATGGTTAGAATTTATTCTCAATACTTTTCTGGTAGTTGCGGATGCTTGTGGAGGGATAATCATAACGGGGACTTTTGTTCAAGTAAGAAAAACACCCAAGCACCGGTCCACCCACATGTCAAATAATCAAAATACCGAACGTGAATTAACCCAACATGACGAAAGTGACTAGATGGAATTCCCTTGTGCCTAAAGAATGCTTTGCCTATTATAAGAACTTGTTTTTGCCTATCCTTTGCCACAAAAGGATTGGACTACCTTGATTCACCTATTGTTAATATTGCTACTTGTCTCTTGTTATAATTATCTTGCTATCATCCAACTTGTTACCATTATTTCAGTGCTTTCGACACTCTTACTCATCGAAAGGACTAGATTGACCCCCTATACTTATGGGTCATCAAGACTCTTTTCTAGCGCCGTTGCGGGGGTGTGAAGCGCCTTTCGTAAGCAGAATTTGGTAAGGAAAAATTTATATTACGTGCTGAAATTTACCGTTACTTGTCACTATAGAAAGTAATCCTTTGAGGGGCTTGTTCAGGGTATCTTCATCTCGAACGAAAACACCAAGAGTTGTCCCTCAACCTGCTGCACCTATTGAAAATGTTTGAAATTCCTACGGGTATGATAGAGAAACTGCTAGCTAATCCTTATGTAGGAGATGGAACAAAACATCCTGATATGCACCTAATCTATGTGGATGAAGTTTCTGGATTATTTAAGATTTCAAGTTTATCTGGAAATGAAGTCAAGAAGAAGGTTTTCCGTTTATCTCGGGGGGGGGGCATTGAAATGGTATAAGCTATGTGATGATACATGATCTTGGAACTGGAATCGATTGCAATTGGAGTTTCACCAACTTTTTGATCATATGCATCTGGTTCATCGTGATCCGAATTTTATCCATAATTTTTGGCCTGGTGAAGGAGAAATTATCACTCTAGCTTGGGGGAGGATGAAGTCAATGTTATATTCATGCCCCAATCACGAGCTCTCAAGAGAAAATAATGTTTAGCTTTTTTATGCTCGGCTTTCTCGTAATGATCAAACCATGCTCGATACTTCTTGCTCTAGTTCTTTTATGAAAAATAGTATTGAATTCAGGTGGGATCTTTTGCGAAGAATTAAGCATAACTTGAAGATTTGGAGCTCGACGAAGGTAAAGAGTCAGATACAAAACCAAAGTTTGATTGTGTTAAATCTTTTATGCATACCGATGCTTTCAATGATTTTAGCACTAAGTATGGACTTGACTCCGAGATAGTAGCCTCATGTTGTGAAACCTTTGCTGCTCACGTTGATCTCCCTAGAGAGAAGTGGATTAAATATCTTCCACCTAATAATTGTTTTTTGAGGTTGAAGCTGAAACTATTATTTACATTGTTGATCCAGTTGTGCCTACTCCTTACGTTGAGAAATCACCTTTCCTTGTAAGGATAAAGGAACATGCTAAATATTCAACTGTGGTTAATAAAAGTTATGTTAGGACAACCACACCCTCTGAGCAAATCATGGTAGAACCTAGTACCGCTATGGTTAAATATATCTTGGTAGACAACCTTGATGGTCATGTTATTTACTTCTATAATGAAGCTGCTAGAATTGCCAAACCTCATACTAAAGACAAGAATAGTCGAGTTGTTAGCATGCGTGTCATTTCAGCCAAAATAGGGGATCATTGTTATCATGGCTTATGTGGTATGGGTGCTAGTGTTAGTGCTATCCCTTTTACCTTATATCAAGAAATTATGGATGAGATAGCACCTGCTGAGATAGAAGACATAGATGTTACCATTAAACTTCCTAATAGAGACACCATCACACCATTTGGGATTGTTAGAGATGTTGAAGTCTTGTGTGGGAAAGTAAAAGAACCTACTGATTTTCTTGTACTTGGCTCACCACAAGATAATTTTTGTCCCATAATATTTGTTAGACCCTTGTTGAACACTCTCAATGCTCAAATAGATTGCAAAAAGGAAACTGTGAGTGTTAATTTTGGTGGTACGTCTCATGAGTTCGATTTCTCCAAGTTTAGTAAGCAACCCCATGATAAAGAATTACCTAGTAAAGATGAAGTAATTGGTCTTGCTTCTATTTCAATTCCTCCCATGGATCCATTAGAACAATATTTTATGCACCATGAAAATTATATGCATATGCATGAAAGAAATGAAATAGATAATATGTTCTCTGAGAAAACCTATCCTCAAACACAACTTGCCTGTTGAAACTCTATGGGTCATCCTATGTTTCAATTAAAGAAATTACCTGACACTGAAATATGCATATCTTGATGAAAAGAAGATATATCTTGTTATTATCAGTGATAACCATACAAAGCATCAAGAGGAAAGGTTACTAAATTTTTTAAGGAAGCACCGAGCTGCTATTGGGTATGTGATACGTACGTCCATTTTGCATCATGCTTTCATGTTGATATTTATTGCTTTTTGGGATGTTATATTACTTGTGGTACCATATTGATGCGTTTTCTCTCTTATTTTGCAAGGATTATTTGAAGAGGGAGAATTCAGGCAGCTGGAATTCTGGACTGGAAAAAGGAGAAATCCTAGTCCACTATTCTGCACATCTCCAAATGCCCTGAAAATTTACGTGGATTTTTTTTAGAATATATTAAAAATACCGGGCGAAAGAACTACCGAAGGGGGCCACCAGTGCCCCACCAGCCCCCACTCCGCCACCACCCCCAGGTGGCGGTGGGCAAGCTTGTGGGCTGCCTGAAGGCCCACTAGCCCCCCTCTTTTGCTATATGAAGCGTCCTCACCTGGAAAAAATCATACGGGAGATTTTTCGTGGTTTCGTCGCCGCCACGAGGCGGAACTTGGGCAGATCCAATCTAGAGCTCCGGCAGGACGATCCTGTCGGGGAAATTTCCCTCCCGGAGGGGGGAATCATCGCCATCGTCACCACCAACACTCCTCTCGTCGGAGGGGAGGCATCTTCATCAACATCTTCATCAGCACCATCTCCTCTCCAATCCCTAGTTCATCTCTTGTAACCAATCTTCGTCTCGCGACTCCGATTGGTACTTGTAAGGTTGCTAGTAGTGTTGATTACTATTTGTAGTTGATGCTAGTTGGATTACTTGGTGGAACAGTTTATGTTCAGATCCTTGATGCTATTCATTACACCTCTGGTCATGATTAATATTATGCCTTGTGAGTAGTTACTTTTTTCCTAAGGACATGGGATAAGTCATGCTGATAATAGTCATGTGAATTTGATATTCATTCGGTATTTTGATATGATGTATGTTGTTTTTCCTCTAGGGTGTTATGTGAACATCGACTACATAACACTTCACCATATTTGGGCCTAGAGGAAGGCATTGGGAAGTAGTAAGTAGATGATGGGTTGCTGGAGTGACAGAAGCTTAAACCCCAGTTTATGCGCTGCTTCGTAAGGGGCTGATTTGGATCCACTAGTTTAATGCTATGGTTAGACTTTGTCTTAATTCTTCTTTTGTAGTTGCGGATGCTTGTGAGAGAGGTTAATCATAAGTGGTATGCTTGTCGAAGTAAGGGCAGTACCCAAGCGCCGGTCCACCCACATATCAAACTATCAAAGTAACGAACGCGAATCATATGAACATGATGAAACTAGCATGACAAAATTTCCCGTGTGTCCTCGGGAGCGTTTTTCCTCCTGTAAGACTTTGTTCAGGCTTGTCCCTTGCTACAAAAGGGATTGGGCCACTTGCTGCACCTTTCCTACTACTTGTTACTTGTTACTCTTTGCTTGCTACGTTTCACCTCGCTACACAATCACTTGTTACCGCTACTTTCAGTGCTTGCAGTTATTACCTTGCTGAAATCCGTTTATCAGAGCCTTCTGCTCCTCTTTGGGTTCGACACTCTTACTTATCGAAAGGACTACGATTGATCCCCTATACTTGTGGGTCATCAGTATGCTCTTAATGATCTTAAGGGCATTAGTCCTACTCTTTGTCAACACAAGATTAATATGGAACCAGATGCTAAACCCGTTGTTGATCACCAACACAGTCTGAATCCCAAAATGAAAGAAGTGGTGAGAAATGAAATATTAAAGCTTCTCGAAGCAGGTATAATTTATCCCATAGCTTATAGTAGATGGGTAAGTCCTGGTCATTATGTCCCTAAGAAAGGAGGTATCAGTGTTGTTCCTAATGATAAAAAGTGAATACATTCCACAAAGAATTGTGACTGTCTATAGAATGGTAATTCATTTTAGAAAGTTAAATAAAGCTACTAGAAAAGATCATTATCATTTACCGTTCATAGACCAAATGCTAGAAAGATTATCGAAGCACACACATTTTTGCTTTCTAGATGGGTATTATGGTTTCTCCGAAATACATGTGTTACAACCTAATCAAAATAAAACCACCTTTACTTGTCCTTTTGGAACCTATGCTTATATATGTATGGCTTTTGTATTATGCAATGCACCCAATACCTTTCAAAGATGTATGACTACTATATTCTCTCATTTTTGTGAAAAGATTGTTGAGGTCTTCATGGATGAGTTTTCCGTTTACGGAATTTCTTTTGATGATTGCTTAAGCAACCTTGATCGAGTTTTGCGGAGATGTGAGCAAACTAAACTTATCTTGAATTGGGAGAAGTGCCACTTTATGGTGAGTGAAGGTATTGTCTTGGGCCATAAAATTTTCGAATGGGGTATTGAGGTGGATAAGGCTAAGGTTGGTGCAATTGAGAAGATGCCCTGTCCTAAGGATATCAAAGGTATCCGTAGTTTCCTTGGTCATGCTAGTTGCTATAGGAGGTTTATTAAAGACTTATCTAAAATTTCTAGGACTCTTACTTATTTATTACAAAAGGATGTTCCTTTCGCTTTCGACGATGAATGTGTAGAAGCTTTTGAAACACTTAAGGAAGCCTTAACTTCTACACCTATTATTCAACCACCTGATTGGAACTTGCCTTTTAAAATTATGTGTGATGCTAGTGATTATGCCGTTGGTGATGTTCTAGGACAAAGAGTTGATAAGAAACTAAATGTCATTCATTATGCTAGTAAAACTCTAGACAGTGCCCAGAGAAATTATGCTACCAATGAAAAATAATTCTTAGAAGTTGTATTTGTTTGTGATAAATTCAGATCTTACATTGTTGATTCTAAAGTAACTGTTCACACTGATCATGCTGCTATTAAATATCTTATGGAAAATAAAGATGCTAAGCCTAGACTTATGGGTGGGTTCTCTTGCTAGAAGAATTTGATTTGCATGTCATTGATAGGAAAGGAGCTAAGAACCCTGTAGCTAATAACTTGTCTAGGTTAGAAAATGTTCTTGATGACCCACTACCTATTGATGATAGCTTTCCTGATGAACAACTAGTTGTGATCAATGTTTCTCATAATACATCGTGGTTTGCTGATTATGCTAATTACATTTTTGGTAAATACATACCACCTAGTTTCACCAATCAACAAAAGAAAAAATTCTTCTTTGATTTAAGGCATTACTTTTGGGATGACCCAGATCTTTATAAAGAGGTAGTAGATGGTATTATTAGATATTGTATCTTGAGCATGAATAGGAAAAAGTCCACCAGAAGTGTCGCTGTGTGGCTTATGGAGGACACCATGCGTAAGACAGAACTGCACACAAGTTATTATAGTCTAGATTTTATTGGTCTACTCTTTTCAAAGATGCTCGTAAGTTTGTGCTCTCTTGCGATGAATGTCAAAGAATTGGTAACATTAGTAGACGTGAGGAAATGCCTATGAGTTATTCACTTGTTATTGAACCATTTGATGTTTGGGGATTTGATTATATGGGACCCTTTCCTTCCTCCAATGGGTATAGACATATTTTGGTTGTTGTTGATTATGTCACTAAATGGGTAGAAGCTATTCTAACCAATAGTGTTGATCATAGCACCTCTATTAAGATGCTTAAGGAAGTTATTTTCCCACGTTTAGGAGTCCCTAGATACTTAATGACTGATGGTGGTTCATATTTCATTGATGGTGCTTTCTGTAAGCTGCTTGCTAGATATGATGTTAACCATAGAATTGCATCTCCCTATCAACCCCAGTATAGTGGTCAAGTAGAATTAACCAATAGAGAAATATAATTAATGTTGCAAAACACTATCAATATGTCCCAAAAGAATTGGTCTCAGAAATTAGATGATGCATTGTGAGCTTATAGAACAGCTTATAAAAATCCTATGGGTATGTATCCCTATAAAATGGTTTGTGGGAAAGCATGTCATTTACCTCTTGAGTTAGAACATAAAGCTTATTGGGCAATTAAGGAACTCAAGTATTATTTCAAACCTGCTTGTGAAAAGAGGTTATCTTATATTAGCTCATTAGATGAATGGAGAACCTAAGATTATAAAAATGCCAAACTATTCAAAGAAAAAGTTAAAAGATGGCATGACAAAAGAATCCAAAAGCGAGAATTCAAAGTTGGCGAATATGTTCTATTATAAAATTCTCGTCTTAGATTCATTGCATGAAAACTGCTATCCAAATGGAAGGACCATATATTATCGAAGAAGCTTATCGGTCTGGAGCTATTAATATCAATAAGCTCGAAGGCACTAACCCGAAGGTGGTCAATGGACAAAGAATAAAGCACTATATCTCAGGTACACTAATTAATATTGAAATAAATATTATCCAAACCATGACACCGGAGGAGCACATTAGGGAGACCTTCCACAACACTCGAGAGTCCTCAAAAGGAAGAGGTATGTGATACAGTAAGTAAACGGGCTGAGAAAAATCCGCAAAAATATTTTTTGGCAGTTTTGGAATTTTAGGAAATTTAGGAAACTGATAAACACACGGGAAGGCTACCCAGGTGTCCACTAGAAATCAGGGTGCGCTAGGCCCCCTCGCGCGGCCTGATGTCTAGTGGTACCCTCGGGTCCCTTCTCGACTCCGTGTTTTTGTGGAACACGTATTCCTTTATATGAAAGTTCTCTATATATGTCTCCCAAGGATTTGACCCTAGTACCACGGAGAAATCCTCTATTCTTATTTCATGCAGTTTCGTATCAGATCTATCATGTCGGGCATCATGTCTTCTCCGTCCTCCAACCACGTAGAAGGAGATGCTTGGCTGATGAAGATGGAACTGAAGGAAGAAGAACAAGGGCAAGGAATCCAAGAGGAATCAAACTCCGGAAAAGGCGCAGGCCATGCCACAAAAATAGGAGGAAGAATAAGATTACTTTCAACCCTACTATGAGCATCTCATCCCTCTTGAAATCTAAGCCTTTAGAGCCTTCGAAACGGTTCGTATTCAGAATAAATATATCACTCGTGAAAATATTTTGTTAAAGAGCCAAGTCACCAACCTTCAGAGCGTTGTTCAACATCTCCAGAACCTCTTGAGGCTACAGTGTGACACTACCTCATTATCTACACCACAACCTCCATATTCACCACCAAAGAAGGAGACTTCAGTTCATGGGTATGGGCACTCCCCTTGGCTTGTGCCAAGCTTGGGGGAGGCGCCCCGGTAATGTATCATCATCACCCTCCTTTTTCTTTATCCATCCTAGTTTGATCTTTAGCTATTCTGAAATCTAGTCAAATAAAAGTTTGGTTCAATCTCTTTCATTTGAGTGCTAGTTTCGTGATCTATCTATCTATCTATGTAACCGAGTGAGAGTTATATAATAAAGTTTAGTTTGAGTTTTACTTCTCTAATTTCTTTCTGCAATAAAAATAAAGAAAATAATGAGAAAGATCATATGATAATCTTAGAGTAAGTAGTGACATCACTTATGGAAAAGTATAAGTGTTAAAATTTGTTGAAGATTGACAAACATAGCATTGGTTGGTGATGCAACACATGGAAGAATTAATAACAGAAGATAAGATTTACATGCAAATATACTATACTTGACATATTTTATGAATGTGATCCCTCATTAATTATAATATGGCGAAACTGTTGACATTGGACAAGGAAGACAACATAATGATTTATGCTTGTTCACATTCACATAGAAGTTATATTGCTATAGATCCTCTAACATGTGATTCTTGCCCAACACCTTTGCTAGCCAAAAACTCTACACTAAGTAGAGATACTACTTGTGCATTCAAAATCTTAAATCCAAACCTATGTTTCAAGAGTCCACCATACCTACCTATGGATTGAGTAAGATCCTTCAAGTAAGTTGTCATCGGTACACAAAGCAATAAAAATTGCTTCTAAACATGTTTCATCATTTAGAGTAAAGGAAATTAAGCGTTCTAAAAACTTGTGTTGGTGATAATAAAAGCGACGGACTGCATAATAAAGGCTGCCATCACAAGGGGCAATATAACGTAACGTTCCCTTGCACTAAGGGATTTAGCATACAACCAAAAAGCGCATGACAACCTCTACTTCCGTGTGCGATGGGCCTATCTTTTACCTTTATGTTTTTACTTTTGTGCAAGAGTCAATGTATTTTCCTATACTTCCTTTATCTTCTCTTTGGCAAGCATCATGTGGAGGGGAAAGATATAAACATATATATATGCAGCAAAATGTGGATGACATGGATTATTATTGTTTGCATCACCCTTGAGGTGAATATGTTGGGAGGCAACACTATAAGCCCCTATCATTCTATGTGTCCTTTTGAAACATTTTGCTCATACGAATGCAGTGAGTGTTAGCAATCATAGAAGACCAAATGATGGTTGAGTATGTAGACTTTCTTAAAAAGCTCCAACATGTGACCCTTCCTGAAAATATGATGAATTGTGTTGCAAAGTTGACTGAGAACATAGTTTGTTAGTTTTCAATAGAGTTTATTCTTCATACTTCAATGTTGTGATGAATTGCTACTTGTTTATAAGAAGTCTTTATGATAAAAGTTATATGATGAAAATGTTGTGAGGAATTATTTTATAAAGTTTTATTTATTGTTATAATAATAAGCATGATGCTGCTATGTTTGTATATCGACACCTCTCTCTCAAAGCACGTGGTCATGATTTTCGCTATCAGCTTTTGCTTGAGGACAAGCGAGGTCCAAGCTTGGGGGAGTCGATACGTCCATTTTGCAGCATGTCCTATTACTATTATTTATAGTGTTTTTATGCATTTTATCACTTGGAGGAGATCTAATATATGAGCATATTGACTTAGGAACCAAGTAATAATACTTGATCATAGGTCATACTCATCGATTAACCACAAGTGAGGTTACCAGTTTTCCATAAAGCATTCATGTGTTCACATCTTTAGGAGATGCTTATAATCAAGTCTTAGAGTAAAGACCCCCCTCCCTTGATGTGACATCCCCCCTAAGAGGGATAAACTAACCTTGGGTTTTGTCGTAGAAGACTTCAAGTAGGTGTAGTAGTGCTGGATTCTCATTTTTTATAAAGATCATCTTGAGTTGCGAGCAATCCTCGTTGTTTCTTACTCTTCTCACCTACATGGGTTAGTCCCAAAGCACAATGAATATATGAAAGGATATCTATGGACATGGAATGAAATACACGTGAGATGATGTCCAACGATACGTTAATTACCTTGTCTCTTGCTTACCTTTGAGGGAATGTGTGACTCCTTGAACTGACACACATGGAGTTGTTTGCATGTAGTTCCTGCCAAAATGAATAAGAGTGAATTTCATTGGCGGAGTCATCCCTCAAGAACTTTCTAGTTCTTCCTCTTGGGGACCCACATCAACTTGATAGGGATCCTTGGAGTTGTGGTAGCACTAGATGAAGTGGTTCTAGAAGTTTAATTGGGAACCCACTCAACCTTGCCTTGGGATTCTTCCTCAAACTAGTAAAAGTGTACATGCAACGCACGTCTAGACAAACATACAAAGTTTCAAACATCCTGAAATTTGACATTTAGCCAAAGTGTATAGTACACAAATTTGATAGACACACAATTAAAAATATTATTCTTCATGAATGAGCATGCCTCTTTTTTTAACGTAAATCAGGTATGGCACAAAATACAAATCATCCAGCCATCTTTCGTTTGTGTAACATCACTTATATATTCTCTTACCAATATACACCCTTTTTCGATATGTAGTTCCCAAAGAAATAGAATCTCCCACAAGTGAATTTATGTATATGAATGAAGTGTTCAGGCTGACTTCAGGCCATTGACGGGGATACATCCCTAGGGTAGGGTCATAGGCCTGACCTATATGTCCTACCCAAGGGCACCTCATTATTAGGACTACAAGGAAAATTCTTGGCTCGATCGCGACAACATCTAATCCACTCGGTACGGATCCACTCAGACAAGTACATTCCATCCACTCGTATGACAGTCAACCACTCGGCCGTATGACTCACTCGGGTATGCAAATACCAACAATCAGCAAGGCAGTCCAAGCATAGAGGAGGTTCTGTAGTGGGCTGGCATTATGACATCAGTGCCCCATCTTGTAACATAAGAGGTGAGGGGGTGGCGCACTCTATATAAGCCACCCCCTCCACATAGCTAAGGTCTAGCTTCTTCTTCCCCTGCGGGCTCATCCTTTCCTTGGAGCTCGGGCTCTCTCTATACCATGTAACTCATGTACATGACAGATAAAACAAAGCCTCTCCGGAGCACGAGACGTAGGGCTGTTATCTCCACCGTGAGAGGCCCAAACTAGCTAAAACCATCGTGTCATCCATTTGCATCTCGGTAGATCAGGCTTCTTTATCCTACTCCCTTCTATTGTCGGAATCGTTACCACGACAGTTGGCGTCCATCGTCGGGCATAGAGTCTATCGAGCCATGATGCACATGGTTTTCTTTCTTCGATCTTCGTCCGCCAATGAACAATCATCAATGGAGGATTCGATCCAAGATGTTTCGGACACCATTCCATTCACAAGAGAGACATGATACTCTTCTTACAGAGGGAAGTTCCATTTCATCATATCTATTTCTTTACAATCAATTTTAATCTAGAAATGGTTGTTTTTCTTCTGTATGTACACACACAGACACACTCACGTGAGTGCCGTGGAGTTTCGATCAATTGAAAAAAATAAATACAAACAAGGAGGATGGTTGCGTCATCTTCTTGAAGCGCGGGCGCTAGCGGCAGCTCCACCGTGCACCGTTCGGTCGAACGCAATGGAGGTTGACCTTCCGACCTGGCCAGTCCGTGGTTGCCCGACTTCTTTGCCGCTATCAAACGATGCCGCCACCAAGTCAACCGCCGCCCGTCCAACTCACCAATCTCTGGCGCGTCCATCCATGTTGGAACCGTACCTCCAGCGGATTCCTGAGTCCCGTTGCCGGCCTAATAACGATGGTGTGTCGCTCCTCCCTCCCTGCTCTGCAGGAACACAAGCCTTTCCGGCGACGCGGAGCTCCTCGGCCCGGTCGTCCGCTCGGCAGCAATCTCCAAGGTGGAGGCACCCCTCCCACCGGTGTCGTAGGGGTGATGCACACCTCCCTCGTGAGCTTCTCCAACGGGGACACTGCGGCATGCATGTAGACCCGTTGCGGTGCAGAAATAGGGAGCCGCCCAGGCCTCTGGGCGCGGCAGTCCTTCCCCCGTCGCTGGTTGCTGTCCATGGCCTTTTTCTCCTCTAACCAAGCAAGGTGCGTGGGCCATCTCCTCCTGAATTAAGTGCATCCATGTAAATGCATTCAAACACAGGAAACGGAAGGACGTGGCCATCATAAGGCCACTATAAGATAAGGTGCTAAGCACATTAAATATTTTAACAACTAAAGTCCTCAATGCATAGTTGATTAGCTTGTTGTAGCTAAACCTTCTTATTTAATGCTTTTGCAACTAAAGTTGTGCATATATTGGTGTATTTCCTTCATTTAATTGTTTTACCTAGATTCATGCGTTTAACATTGTTTCTTCCTGGGTCACCACACTCATCTCTCTCCTATTAATTAGTTTGCCATATCAGATTTTTGACCTATGTGACAGCCTTAGCACCTGTACAAGATAGAGCATTGGAAGTAGCCTAATACTTCCTGGGATGGCCGGTGTTTCATTAAGGTAATGGCCGCATTAAGCGCCTCATCAGGTAAGAGATTTTGCATGCATGCATGCATAGCCATTGATGGTATTTAATACTGAAAAATAACATCCTCCTAGTTCAGCAAAATAGCAACGTTTGCTACTAACTTGTATGGTTACTCGTCCATCATCATCTTCGAACAACAGTTTATTGGAACGAACTGTCCATTCGAGCTAGTAACACGATGACACATATAAATTATTTCAGATGAATTTTACATACAAATGATCAACATGCAATGACTCGGCCGTCCTACATGCCGTCGCTCAGTCCAATGCATCCTCACCACTCGGCCAGTTTGCGCGTCGTCGCTCAGTCGGACGCGTGGTCATCACTCGGCCGCTCTGCGCGTCGTCGCTCAGTCGGACACGCGTAGTCAGCACTCGGTCGCCCCACGCGCCGTCCCTCAGTCGGATGCGTCGTCAGCACTTGGCCGCCCCGCGCACCGTCCCTCAGTCGGATGCGTCGTAATCACTCGGCCGCCCTGCATGCCGTCACTCAGTCGGACGCGTCGTCAGCACTCGGCCGCCCCGCGCACCGTACCTCAGTCGAATGCGTTGTCGGCACTAGGTCGCCCCGCGCACCATCCCTCAGTCGAACACGTCGTCAGCACTCGGTCGCCCCGCGCGCCGTCCCTCAGTTGGATGTGTCGTTATCACTCGGCCGCCATGTGCGTCGTCGCTCAGTCGGACACGTCATCATCAATCGGAAGCCCCGTGCGCCGTCCCTCAGTCGTACAGCTAAGTCATTCTTCACTTCGACACTACATTCTATTAAATAATTATTTATGCATTACCGAGTGTCAAGTAACTCGCATATGACGTTCACTCGGTGGCCACGCGACCGAGTGTACTTCTGCGCTCGGTTCTTTATTTTCATGTTGGATCCTTCACTTTCACAAGTTCAGTCGGATCCTTCACCCTTTAGACACTTGCTGGTTTTGACCAGCAAGCAACTAACACACCCAGTGTGTGTCTATGGGTACAATTTACAACAATCATTTCAACAAACATTAGATTAGTTCGAGAATTTTTTATGTCAGCTTGTGTTATATTTCATACACAGGGTACATGGACGCCTCTGTGTGTCATTCTCGACGACATGCTAGACTCAGTCGCTCCGCGCACCGTCACTTGGTCGGGCGTCTACACGACAACATTCTCGACTCGGCTGCCCCGCACGTTGTTACTTGGACGCTCCACGTATCGCCACTCGGCGAGACATGGTTTCGTCACTCGACCGCCCCGCGTGCCGTCGCTCCGCTAGATGCTCCATCATCACTCGCCCCCCCCCCCCCCGTGCGTCATCATCACACATCAGCTCCGTTCATCGCCACTCGGCGAGACGCGTCGTCGTCACTCGGCAGCTCCGCTCACCGCCACTCGACTGGACGCTCCTTCGTCACTTGGTCGCTCCGCGCACCGTCACTCGACGGGATGCTCCTTCGTCACTCGGCAGCTCCGCGCATTGCCACTCGACTGGACGCTCCTTCGTTAATCGGCCGCTCCGCGCACCTTCACTCGATCGGACGCACCTTCATCACTCGACCGCCTCGCGCATCACCACTTGACGAGACACGTCGTCATCACTCGACAGCTCCATGCATCGCCACTCTACTGGATGCTCCTTCAACACTCGATCGCCCCCACCCGCAGTCACTCGCCGGACGCTCCTTCGTCACTCGATTGCTCCACGCACCATCACTCAACCGGAAGCTCCTTCGTCACTTGATCGCTCCACGCGCCGTCACTCAACTGGATGCTCCTTCGTCACTCGGCCGCTCCGCGCACCATTACTCAGTTGGACACTCCTTCGTCACTCCGCCACTCCTGCGCCATCAGACAGCTAAGTCATTCTTCATACGCTACATTCAATTAAATCGTTGTTTCCGCATCACCGAGTGTCGAGGAAGTCGCATATGACATTCACTCGGAGGCCACGCCTCCGAGTGTACCTCTACGCTTGGTTGTTTATTTTTATGTGGGAACACTTCACTTCCGCTTCGTTTGGGTCCAGTACTCAAACAAGTTCAGTCGAATCCTTCACTTGCATAAGTACAGTCGGATCCTGCACAAGTACAAGCACCTGGCACACCCACTGGGTGTCTATGGGTGTTATTTACACAAACTATTTCAGACAAGATCAAATTACTTTGATAAATTCTTATGCTGGCATGTGCTATTTTTCATACACAGCTTACGCGATCACTCGACGCATCCGTGCCTCATCCTCGTCGCTAGTCAGGCTCAGTCGCTGCAACGATTATTCGTTCGTTTTCACGTGTTCGGAAACCCCTTCGATGACGTAGTGGACACGGCCGCCCCGCGTGCCGTCAGTGGGTCGGACACCTCCTCGACATACATTACTTGGCCGCCCTGCGTGTTGCCACTCAGCCGGGCTCGTCTACCTCACTCGGATGCCCCGCGCATCGCCACTCCGTGTGGCACGTCTTCATCACTCGGCCGCCCCGCGCGCCACTGCTCAGCTTAGCTGCGATTCCGTTTCGCCTAAGTTGAAACTACTCCATGTACGGACAGGCTCCACGCTCGGGGACTTAGATGCGACTCCGTATAGCCTAAGTTAAAAACTACTCCGAGTACGGACACGCTCCACACTCGGGGACTTAGTTGTGACTCCGTATCGCCTAAGTTAAAAACTACCCCGAGTGCGGACACGCTCCACACTCGGGGGTTTAGCTACGACTCCGTATTGCCTAAGTTAAAAAGTACTCCAATTTCGGACACGCTCCACACTCGGGGGCTTAGCTGCGACTCCGTATCGCCTAAGTTAAAAACTACTCCGAGTACGGACACGTCCACACTCGGGGGCTTAGCTGCGACTCCGTATCACCTAAGTTAAAACAACTCTGAGTGCGGACATGCTCCACACTCGGGGGCTTAGCTACGACTCCGTATCGCCTAAGTTAAAAATAACTCCGAGTGCGGACATGCTCCACACTCGGGGACTTAGCTGTGACTTCGTATTGCCTAAGTTAGAAACAACTCCGAGTGTGGGCATGCTCCACACTCGGGGACTTAGCTGCGACTCCGTATCGCCTAAGTTAAAAACTACTCCAAGTACGGACAGACTCAATGCTTGTGAACTTAGCTTCATGTCTGTATCGTCTAAGTTAATAACAACTTTGAGTGCGGACATGCTCCACACTCAGGGACTTAGCTGCGACTTCATACCACCTAAGTTAAAATCTACTCCGAGTACAGACAAGCTCCACACTCGGGAACTTAGCTGCGACCCCGTATCGCCTAAGTTCAAAAATACACTTGGAGACTTGACTTTGATCCAGAAATCATATAATGCAGATTCAACAAACATTCAACATGACGAGCACTGGAAGACATAAACCCTCTGCCGGACTGATCTAGTCTGACGGAGGCTTTGGGACTACACCCAGTGGGTGCACTAAGCGTGCCCCCACTGGATGAGAAATGCAAAAAAAGGAACATTCTGCTTGGTCAGGTCCAGCAACAACATTCAAGTTTAACAGATTCAACAGACTCCAGCCGACTACCAGCAATCAGTCACAGTCTCAAAATCTTGTTGGTCACTCGGATCTACTTCAATTCTCAAGTTCACTCGGACGTACTACTAAGAGGAATCGATCAATGCGAATGCTGGAGAATTTAATTGACGCACAGTTCTGTAAGGATCTACTTCAATTCTCAAGTTCACTCAGACGTAATACTCAGCGGAATCGATCAGGGCGAATGATGGAGACTTCAATCGACGCACAATTCTGGCGAATGATGGAGACTTCAATCGACGCACAATTCTGGCGAATGATGGAGACTTCAATCGACGCACAATTCTGTAAGGCCCTGAAGCACATTCAAGTTCGGTCTGCTACTACAAGATTTACATCGACACCTTCACCACTCGGACCCTGATCCATTCGAGGGCTAATGAAGGGGATACAACCCTAGGGTAGGGTCATAGGCCTGACCTATATGTCCTACCCAAGGGCACTTCATTATTAGGACTACAAGGGAAATTCTGGCTGGATCGCGACAACATCTAATCCACTCGGTATGGATCCACTCGGACAAGTACATTCCATCCACTCGGATGACAGTCAACCACTCGGCCGTATGACTCACTCGGGTATGCAAATACCAATAGTCGACAAGGCAGTCAACCACTCGGTCGTATGGCTCTATATAAGTCACCCTCTCCACATAGCTAAGGGCTAGCTTCTTCTCCCCATGCAGGCTCATCCTTTCCCTGGAGCTCTGGCTCTCTCTATACCATGTAGCTCATGTCCATGACAGATAATACAAAGTCTCTCCGGAGCACGAGACATAGGGCTATTATCTCCACCGTGAGAGGCCTGAACTCGCTAAAACCACCGTGTCATCCACTTGCATCTCGGTAGATCATGCTCCTTTATCCTACACCCTTTCCATTGTCAAAATCGTTACCACGACAGGCCCTCCCAGCCCGGATCGTCCGGACGCCACGGTCCACCCGAAGGCAGCTGCCCCGAGCCGCCACCTCCTCCCAAGTTTGCCCGGGCCACCCAACTAGCGAGCTCGCCGGGAGCCGCCATCCCTGTCCGGCTGCATCCCGCTGCACGCCACCGGTTGCCGCCACGACCCTATGTCGATGCTCGCCGCCACCCCGCGCCGTCCTCGCCCATAAGCCGTCACGGTCGCCGAGTGGCTTCGCTCCCCATTGCCCGATCTGGATCGGGGGCAAGGAGGCAGCCTCGCGAGTGCCCCAGGGCCCCAAGTCAGCCCAGATCCGCCTCTGCCACGCCGTTGACCGTGACGCCGCTGTGGGCCGCCGCATCCAGCTGCCTCAACCGACCGGCCCAGCCTCTGCACCGACCGGCCCAAGGCCCCTCTGGTGAGCCCGACCGATCCTGCACCACGAGCACTTATTAGTAATTGTGCTCCCATGCCCTATTGGCCCAGCTGCTCAGATTCGGCCCGTTGTAGTTTTTTAGGATCTGCGATTTAATTTATTTTCACGGAAAGATGCATATTTTCAAACGCCCGTAGTTTTTAAACCGTGCGTCGGATCACGACAAGTTATATATGTATAATTTGTAGAATTTTGTGTAGATTAATATTCTTTAGATTTAATGCATATTTAAAACTGTTTAGCATGCTGTTTGCATTGGTTTGCATGTCGACGAGATAGAAACGATTTAGTTCGTAGATAATTAACCGTAGCTCCGTTGGAGATGAGCCATGTATGTAAATGGGCTAGAACGACCAGTAGAATCACGTGAAACACTTTGGTTTGCCGTTTAACAAACATAAAGTGTGATGAGGACAAATCTGGACAGATTTAGAATTTAACACATGGGGTCATTTCGGAGATGCTATATGTCGTTTACGGCCTCATTAAAAATGCTTAGATAGGTAGTTTATTTTACTTCACCCCCTTGCCATGTTTAACAACATTTAATATTGCCGTGGAAATAAACGGGAGTGAACTAAATAATTTGTATGTGGAGTTTCGTCAATATGCAACTCGTTGCATATTGAGCTTCACTTAATGTGTAGTGTTTGGTTGTGTGAATTGCCTGCCCTGCCTTGCATATTTGAAACTGGACATGCATCATATTAGGGTGTGCACCTTGTCATGCATGTGCCGTGGTGAATATAGCGTGTTGATTCTCGTTTCCAGTTTGCTTCCTCTCAATAGAGATCCGCAAGCGTGTTAGAATGTGAGGATCCGTTCGACCACGTCGGTTCGTCTGCTTCACGGAGTCGTTCTTCTTCCAAGTGGGATTACAGGCAAGATGATCAGTTCCTTAGATACCATTACTACCATTTCCATGCTAGTTGTATCGTTTCTTTCGCTATGTCTCGCTGCCTACCACCTGTTAAATATCAGCTTCCCAACATTGCCATGCAAACCTCTAACCTTTCCACGTCCGAGCAAACCACTGTTTGGCTATGTTACTGCTTGCTCAGCCTTCTTATAGTGTTGCTAGTTGCAGGTGCAGTTGCTTCCATGTGCCAACATGGGTTCCTTGTTATATCACCATATTATTGCTAATTAATTTAATGCACCTATATACTTGGTAAAAGGTGGAAGGCTCGGCCTTCTACCTTGGTGTTTTGTTCCACCTTTTTCACCTTAGTTTCGGCTACCGGTGTCATGTTGCATAATTGAGCGCTCCGAACATGCTTGGAGTTTTTATGGGGACCCCTTGACTTTCCTTTTGGGATAAAGCTTGTCTGGCAAGACCCAACATTGGTACTATATTTTCCCAACATAATAATTCTATTAATACTAAAAACATAGGGCCTCATGAAGCCGAGGAGTAATTCAACATAATACAGGGGGCCAGTGCTGGTGTTGGTCCCAAATAGAGCCACTTGCGGGGCCACCTGGGGCAACTCGGGGGATTTCTATCTAGCCACCGTACGTATTGCTCATTCGTCGTGTCTTGAGAACGAGATAGGCGGCTCCTATTGGGATCGTCGACACGCTGGGCGGCCTTGCTGGACTTGTTTTACCTTTCTCGATCATCTTGTGCGAGTGATTCCGAGGATACTTTGGGCTATCTTGAGGTTGAGGTTTTGCAATAGGAACCCGAGGAGACCACGGGTTTTCCCTGATCGAGGTTATTCCATTGAAGCGTGTGGTAGTTTGTGGTGGACTAGTTGAAGCACCCGTGCATGGTCGAATCTTTCGGAAAGCCGTGCCCGTGGTTATGTGGCAATGTGGAAACTTTTCTTAACATCCGGTTCTAGATAACTTGAAGTAAACTTAATTAAAACTTGCCAACTGAGTGCGTAACCATGACTGTCTCTTTCGTGAGCTCTTTCTCTGATCGAGGACATAGTGGGGTTATGAATGACGTAAGTAGGTGTTCAGGATCATTCATTTGATCATTATTAGTTCAAAACCGTTACGCGAAGATCATCCCCCTCTTAATCTTGTACACGTAAGTTAGCCACCTAAAATAAATGCTTAGTCGCTTGCTACAGCCTCACCACTTAACCATACCTCACCCATTAAGCTTTGCTAGTCTTGATACCTTTGGAAATAAGATTGTCGAGTCCCTGTGGGTCACAGATTACTACAACACCAGTTGTTGGTACATGTAAAGTGATACTAAGACATGAGCGCGATGATTGTGCTATTTGGAGTTTCTTCTTCTTCTTCATGATCGATCTAGGATGGGTTTCAGGCCGGCAGCCTGGGATGGCAAGGATGGACGTCGTTCTTTTGTCATTTTCTTTCGTCCGTAGTCGGACCCTGCTCTTCTTCATGATGACTGGATATTGCTGTATTGATGTGACCTTGATGTAGCTTGTGGTGAGTGTAAGCCAACTACTTATACTCATATGTTCAGTACATGTACATGTAACGATATCCATTCTTGCGAAACGACGATATGAGTTTCTATCCCTGTCGAGGCCCTCATGCCAAAATAAGGATAGGACCGCATCTTGGGCGTTACAAGTTGGTATCAGAGCAGTACCGACCTAGGAGCCCCCCTGATTGATCAAACATGGTCGAGTCGAGTATAGTGAAAAACTACTTTAAGTCTAGTTATATATGGGAGAGTAAGATTCTTTTTTTCTCTTCTATGCTCTGGTGAGGAATCTTGACATAATAATTATAATTCTACTCCTCTTCTCCCTTAAAAAAAATTAGGATCACACGGATATTTTTGGAATCTATATGATGTCGATGTGATGGAGTTTTGACTTGGTGTCTCCTGCTGTGTTGATTTTATTTCGGGGAGTTGATCTTTAGGGGATTCTTGAGCACATCGTTATCATTCAGATTTGTTAGTATCTCAGGACGAAGGATGTTTGAAATTGCTTCAATATTAGTAGTGGCGAGATAAGCCCGGCATCCGTAGTACTGGTGTAGAGAGTTCGGGGGTACCACCATACTTAGTATCGTTGTGATAACAAGGATCTGAGATAGATGAGGTTGTGAAATTCTGGTTATGTGTTGACGGATGTGATACACTGGACGGGTTAGATACTAGGAGTTGAGTGATGGATTTTACTCTTTGTATCCGTGGACCCGATTGCATGACCAGAAATTTCGGGAGTTCTTAGGTGATAATTCAAGTAGTTAATTATAGGACAATTTTCCAACAGATGCATGATGTGAGGTTGGGGTTCGACATCTAGTGGATTCATTTGTTCACGATCGTCTTACAGCGGTCCGCGTTGTGTCTTAAAGAGTCCTTATAGCTTGCTACGTCTCGGGGACGCTTCGTATGTCGTGTGCACTACCTTTGACATGATGGTTGCTGTAGGATAGAGCCCGTGCGATCCTATCCACAAAAATTTCGGACAGAATCTTGTTCATGAATTTGTTGCGGCTTGTGTTGTAAGCCTCATCCTTTGTTTTGTTGGAGTATGGTTACTCGAGTTGCTTCGATGTCAAGTGGTGAACTCATATCTTTCCAAGTGGTGTTCTCATATTTCTATGGGAATGATGATTCTTTTGCTCAATCAAATTCTCCTATCTAATTCTCGACAACCAGAGTTGTCATGTTAATTATTTTCATCTGGCGTGCTTCTCTTCAAGTGGATTCAATCCTCTCCAATATTTGGAAGATCAATCCCTCATTTCTTTTCGGAGTTTTCTCATTTGTCCCAAGTTGTCTTTGTTTTTCCCCGCCCTCCTGTCCTTTTCTTCAGTGTTTCAATTATCATCCAAGTGCTTTTCAATTCATTGATGCTTCCGCTATCTTCTCTTCCGTGTGGTATCCGGTGATTCTTGGTGAACATTCTCGGAACTTTTGAGTTCATCATTTCTTCATTTTGTTTTCTCTCTGGTGGAGTCAATTCAAGATCTCAGTTTTCATCATATCCTTTTCTTTTGTTCAATGATTCCTGTGCTGGAAATTCTTATTAAGTCTTTCTTGATTTTCATCTCTCTCTATTCTATCCGGAGTGTTCAAGATATCTCAGAGCTTCTTGTTTTCAATCCTTTCAATTATTTCGAAGGTCTCAGCTCATCATGTTTTTCATTTGTACCGGTGCAATCTCTCTTTCCTAAGAAATTGTTTCAACGGTGGTTTCTTTTGAGTGAGCCCATAATCCACATAATTTCCCAGGATCTTTCCTGGATCTTCTAATCTTTTCAGAGATCTTTAATTCTTTTCAATGTGACGTAGTATGGATTCCATCATTCATGTACATTCTCCAAGATCTATTTGAATTTATTTTCATCATTGGTCAACCTTTCATTCTTCATCATTCCATGGTGTCGCAGTAATTTTGGTGGTGCTCCTTCTCGTCATTCTCTCCATTGAAGGCCGAAGAGGTGTTTTTCTCAAGTCTTTTTTCCATTCTTTGAAGATTGTAATCTCAGCTTCGTGTGATCTTCTCAATTGTTTTTTATCATGAGGAATCCCTTCCATATCTATCCGGGGCAATTCAGATTTGTTTTCATTCTCGATCCTCCGAAGGCAGTCATTTCAGAAGATTTCTTCGTTCTCAACTTTCAACTTTCATTCTCATGTTCTTCTCATTTGTTGTATCTTCGTTTGTATCTCAATTAGTTCGGTGCCTCATTCATGTTTTTTGTTAGGTGGCTCAAGATCCCTTCATTCTCATGTGCTCCATTCATTTTTTATATCCCCGTTTGTTCTAAATCTTCATGTTCCTCATGATCTCTTTGTTACCATGTACCTTCATTCATTCTTGGTATTGCCATTCAATTGTGAATTCTTACCGGTTGTTCCTTCAATTATTCTTCAAGTGGTGCCTATATCTCTCTCTCTCTTCAAGTGTATTTTCAAGAAGAATAAGTGGTATGCTAAATCCCTACTTGTCATCAATTTAACTTGATGAAGGATTAGCATAACCGAATTCTTATTCTTGTTTCATAGTGATTTTGATTCTTCTTCTGGAGTGGCTCATGATATCAATTCTTGCCCAACTGCTCCATCATTTCCGTTCCTTTATCCTTTGAGGTGGTGTTATACGTTCTTGTTAGTGGAGGAGTCTTGAAGAGAAGTTGAATCAAGAACTAAATATGTAAACCCACCAAATCCTTTGATCATGAGATATTTTGACCCATGGTTTCTTCATTGACTTATCTTGGATTAGATTTCACCTAAAGCTTTTCCTAGGGATTGTTGCTATTATAGTGATTATCATTAATCCATGTCCCCTATGTATCCTCTTGGTGTAATAAGTTTTGCCTTTCTTGTTGCATCCAATCAATCCTTGTTTCTGTTAGTGGCTCGTTGTCACCTCATTATTTTGGGATGGTTATCGTAAGTCCACTACAAGCTATTCTTTCTGTTATTGGGTTTTGAGCAACTCCGTTCCACTCTTCTTGCAAGGATTCTTGCCAAATTCAATTGTGGTAGAAGTTGTCATTCTCTTTTCAATCTTTTCTTCCCAATGATCTAGTTTCTATTCCCTTGTTTCTGGAGTTGTTGTGAGGTTGCTCTGTTTGAGCCAATCATTTCAGTTTGTCAAGATCATATTCTTTCCTTGTTTTTAAATTTGTTGTTTTGACGTGAATCTTTTCAAGATCTTTCAATCTTATTGAATTTTTCCCTATTTCCTATCAAAGTGCTGCTGGAATTTCCTGTGAATTCTTTGCTTGTTTTTCATGTCATTCTTCATCTCCTTTCAACCTTTAAGTTTTGTTGGTTTCACTCGTTTGTCAAGCTATTGCTCTTTCTCTTCCGCTTCCCCTTTTCATTTTTAGATCTCGGGGCGAGATCTCTTGTTAGTGTAGGAGAGTTGTGACAGCCGAGACTGATGCTCCTGAAGATTCCCCTCTTATTCCATTGCTGCCGATCGATTAGATTGTTTGTCGCAGTCATCATCGCATCATGCGCATCATCCACATTGCATCGACACTTTGTTGCTGCCAGTTTTAAAACTTGCATCCGTTATTAGTTGACGGTTCTCTCCAGTTTCGACGTTGACCGTTTTGATCCCGACCACACACGCACTCGCCCGCGACATCGTTAAAATATAGTTTTCAAATGTGTCCGAAAAATATTCTTGGATTGGGTTGAAACTTGGCGTGCGGTCTTATTTTATTGTAGGTAGGTCGCGTGCCAATTTTCATCGCAATCGAAGCTCGTTGGTACCCGAACGGTCGACCGTAGCGGCAACGTCATTGGTTTATCGACGGATGTTGTTCGGTGTTTAAAATCTCGTTGCCGGGCCGCAAACTTCCCTCTCTTCTTAGCCCACCACCACTCTACACACCCCACTAAGCCCTAACCTAGCCCCTAACCATCGTCGGAGTTGTTCGATCGCGATCCCGCGGTTCGAATTCGGACGAATTCTACAAACCCTAGACATTTTTCTATAAATAGACAGCAAATTCCCCTTGCCTTGGTTCCCGTGCAAACCCTAGCCGTGCAGCCACTCCTCCTCCCTCAGCCGCCAGGGCCCGCCAGAGCCCGCAGCCAGCCCTCACGGCCCGGATCGGTCGGCCTCCTCGCTCCACACAAGGGCAGCTGCCGCGAGCCGCCACCTCCTCCCGACTTTGCCCGGGCGACCCAACCAGCGAGCTCACTGGGAGCTGCCGTCCCCGCCGGGCTGCACCACGCCGGATCCCCGCCGCAGGCCACCGGTCGCCGCCGCCACCCCACGCCGTCCTCGCCCCCAAGCGAGCGCCGTCGCTGAGTGGCTCCGCTCCCCGTTGCCCGATCTCGATCTGGGCAAGGAGGCAGCCTCGCCAGCGCCCCTGGGCCCTGAGTCGGCCCAGATCCGCCTCCGTCACGCCGTTGAACATGACGCCACTGTCGGCCGCCGCATCCAGCGCCTCTCGGCCCAACCGCGAGCTGGTCAGCCGGCCAGCTTCCAGCTGCCTCGACCGACCGGCCCAGCCTCCGCAACGACCGGCCCAAGGCCCCTCTGGTGAGCCCGCCCTATCCTGCACCGCGAGCGCTTATTATTTATTGTGCACCCATGCCCTGTTGGCCTAGCTGCTCAGATTCGGCCTGTTGTTGTTTTTTCGGATCTGCGATTTAATTTATGTTCAGGGAAAGATGCATATTTTCGAACGCGTGTAGTTTTTGAACCGTGCATCGGATCGCGACAAATTATAGATGTATAACATGTAGAATTTTGCGTAGATTAATATTTTCCATATCTCATGCATATTTAAAACTTTTTGCATACTTTTTGCATTGGTTTGTGTGTTGACGTGATAGAAACGGTTTAGTTCATAGTAAATTAACCGTAGCTCCATTTGAGATGAGCCATGTTTGTAAATGGGCTAGAACTACGAGTAGAATCATCTGAAACACTTCGTTTTGCCATTTAACAAACATAAAATGTGATGAGGACAAATCTGGTCAGATTTCGAATTTAACACATGGGCTCATTTTGGAGATGCTATATGTCGTTTCCGGCCTCATTTAAACTGCTTAGATTGGTAGTTTATATGTGCTTCACCCCTTGCCATGTTTAACAACATTTAATACTGTTGTGGAAATAAACGGGAGTGAACTAAATAATTCGTATGTGGAGTTTCGTCAATATGCAACTCGTTGCATATTGAGCTTCACTTAATGTGTAGTGTTTGGTTGTGTGAATTGCCATGCCCTGCCTTGCATATTTGAAACTGGACATGCATCATATTAGGGTGTGCATTTTGTCATGCATGTGCCGTCATGAATATCATGTGTTGATTCTTGTTTCCGGTTTGCTTCGTCTCGATAGTTCCGCAAGCGTGTCGGAATGTGAGGATTCGTTAGACTACGTCGGTTCGTCTGCTTCACGGAGCCATTCTTCTTCCAAGAGGGATTACATGCAAGATGATCATTTCCCTAGATAACATTACTATCATTTCCATGCTAGTTGTCTCATTTTTTCGCTATGGCTTGCTGCCTACCACCTGTTAAATAACAGCCTCCCAACATTGCCATGCAAACCTCTAACCTTTCCACGTCCGAGCAACCCACTGTTTGGCTATGTTACTTCTTGCTCAGCCTTCTTATAGCGTTGCTAGTTGGAGGTGTAGTTCCTTCCATGTGCCAAAATGGGTTCCTTGTTATATCACCATATTATTGCTAATTAATTTAATGCACCTATATACTCGGTAAAAGGTGGAAGGCTCGGCCTTCTAGCCTGGTGTTTTGTTCCACCTTTGCTGCCTTAGTTTCGGCTACCAGTGTCATGTTCCATAATTGAGCGCTCCTAACATGCTTGGGTTTTTTATATGGACCCGTTTGACTTTTGTTTTGGGATAAAGCTTGTTTGGCAAGGCCCAACATTGGTACTATATTTTCCCAACATAATAATTTTGTTAATACCGAAAAAATAG
This sequence comes from Hordeum vulgare subsp. vulgare, assembly GCF_904849725.1. Classification (NCBI taxonomy): domain Eukaryota; kingdom Viridiplantae; phylum Streptophyta; class Magnoliopsida; order Poales; family Poaceae; genus Hordeum; species Hordeum vulgare. The sequence goes on along the minus strand of NC_058519.1, from coordinate 259,520,760 downwards.
GGCGTCATGAACCCGAGGAGTGATTCAACATACTACAACGGGGGGGGGGGGCAGTGCTTCTGGTGTTGATCCCAAACAGATCCACTTGCGGGGCCACCTAGGGCAACTCGCGGGATTTCTATCCGGCCACCGTATGTATTGCTCATCCGTCGTGTTGAGAGAACGAGATACGCGGCTCCTATCGGGATCGTCGACACGCCAAGCGACCTTGCTGGACTTGCTTTACCTTTCTCGGGCATCTTGTGCGAGGGATTCTGAGGATACCTTGGGCTATCTCGAGGTTGAGGTTTTCCAATAGGAACCGGAGGAGATCACGGGTTTTCCTTGATCGAGGTTATTCCGTCGCAGCGTGTCGTAGTTTGTGATGGGCTAGTTGGAGCACCCCTACAGGGTTAAATCTTTCGGAAAACCATGCCCGCGGTTATGTGGCAACGTGGAAACTTTGTTTAACATCCGGATCTAGATAACTTGAAGTAAACTTAATTAAAACTTTCCAACTAAGTGCGTAACCGTGACTGTCTCTTTCGTGAGCTCCTTCTCTGATCGAGTAGACGGTGGGGTTATGAATGACATAAGTAGGTGTTGAGGATCCTTCATTTGATCACTATTAGTTCACATTCCTTATGCGTAGATCATCCCCCTCTTAATCTTGTACTCAAAAGTTAACCACCTCAAATAAATGCTTAGCGCTTGCTGCAGCCTCACGACTTAACCATACCTCACCCGTTAAGCTTTGCTAGTCTTGATACCTTTGGAAATGAGATTGCTGAGTCCTTGTGGCTGACAGATTACTACAAAACAAGTTGCAGGTGCAGGTAAAGTGATATTATGATGTGAGTGTGACGATTGTGCTATTTGGAGTTTCTCCTTCTTCTTCTTCATCGATCTAGGATGGGTTCTAGGCCGGCAGCCTGGGATGGCAAGGATGGACGTCGTTCTTTTGTCATTTGTTTTCGTTCGTAGTCGGACCCTGCTGTTCTTCATGATGACTGGATATTGCTGTATTGATGTGACCGTGATGTAGCTTGTGGAGAGTGTAAGGCAACTCCTTATACTCCTCTTTTCAGTACATGTACTTGTATTGATATCCATCCTTGCGAAACGATGAGATGTGTTTTTATCCCTGTCGGGGCCCTCATGCCAAAATAAGGATAGGACCGCATCCTGGGTGTTACAACGAGGTTGATCTCTTCATTGGTAACAAGGTTGTCATTTGAAGTAGCGGGATTATCACTTGAAGCTGTGTAAGCACCGCTTGACTTGTTTTGCAACTCATCTTTGTCCTTGAGTGGCATTTCATGTGCAACAATCCTTCCAATGAATTCAGTTGTCTTGAGATCCTTGTAGTTTAGCTTCATTTGAACTAATGTGCACACGGTGTTGTATGTTCCATCCAAGGCTCTAAGTATCTCATGATGATGAATTTGTTGGTCATCTCTTTGCTTCCTAAGCCGACAATCTCATTTGTGGTGAGAGCTAGCCTAGAGTACATCTCAGCGACTCCTTCACCATCCTTCAGATTGAGCTTGTCAAGCTGACTTTGAAGGACATCCAACTTAGATTCCTTGATAGAATTAGTACCTTCGTGGATATCAAACAAAGTACCCAAATTTCCTTTGCATTCTCAAGGCGACTGATTTTGTTGAATTTGTCGGGGCACAAGAAGTTGAACATGATGTCACAGGCTTGAGCATTGTATTGCAACATCTTCAATTCATCCACTATCGCATAATGATCTGGTTCCTTCCTTCTCCGAAGAAATCACCTTGCACACCAACACGAAAAACAATCCAAATGGCAGGATTATGACCAAGAATATGCATTTTCATCTTATGCTTCCAACTAGCAACGTTCGCACCATCAACATATGGACCTCTATGGTCATAATTTCCCTCACTATACTCCATACTCTCCTAGGCTGTGAAACCAATGCAATGGAGACCAAAGCACTGATACCACTTGTAGGATCCGAAGTATGTCTAAAGGAGGGGTGATTAGACTTCTTGACAAGATAAAAACTTAGCGTTTTCCCAATTTTAGTTGTGGGCCAGTTTTAGCAATTTTGACTAGTCAAGTTCACCCTACACATGAATATCTAATAGTATAGCAGCGGAAAGTAAAGACATGCAAATGTAATGTAGAGGCTAAGGTAGGAAGATCAAAGGCAAATGCTGACATGGCGATTTTTGGCGTGGTTCCGATAGGTGGTGATATCTTACGTCAACATTAGTGGAGACTTCAACACGCGGAGGGTAACAATTGCGGGAGTCCATGGAGGGCTCCACCCACAAGGGGTCCACGAAGACGCGACCATGTCTATTCCACCATGGCTTACATCCATACAGGATTAGCCTCACTCATGGTAGATCTTCACGAAGTAGGTGATCTCCTTGCCCTTACAAACTTCTTGGCTCAATTCCACAACACAAAGTAGGAGGCTCCCAAGCGATACCTAACCAATCTAGGAGGCAGCACCCTCCAAAAGGTAACAATCCGGTAGAACGATGAACTCCTTGCTCTTGTGCTTCAAAAGATAGTCTCCTCCACATTCAGTCACTCTCTCACAGATTTGGCATCAGTAGCAGAGATTGATTTTGTGTACAACTACTTGGGGAGGCTAGAGATCAAATTTCAAATGGTTGGTTGGAATCTCTTGATCTCAACACATGAGTAGGTGGCTCTTTGTTAGAAAAATGAATCTCGCAAGTGTAAGTATGTTTTGAGTGCTTCCTCTTCGAATGAGAGGAGGCGGAGGGGTATATATAGGCATCCCCCAAAATCCAACCGTTACAACATTATTTCCCAACTTGGTGACACCAAAATGAATCTCTGTGGTCCCAAGTTGCACTAAATTTGGCAACTTTTGAATTCTCGGTGAGACCAATATATGAATCTCGGTGGTACCGATACGATGACCTAAAGCAATTTCCAAATGTCGGTGAGACCAATATATGAATCTCTGTGGTACCGATACGATGACCTAAAGCAGTTTCCAAATCTCGGTGAGACCGATTCCAATCTTGGAAATTCTGATTCTTGGAATTAGGTCAACAGAAAGTTGGTCACTGATCTTGATGGCACCGATATGGAATGTTTGTTGTACCGAGATGGTAGGGTTTGGCAAAGGATTTTTCTGGTGGAAAATCGGTAGGGCCAACTGGAAAAAGTTGGTGGCACCAATTTTACTGGTTTAGCTTTGGACAGAGATACTTTTTGGGAGAATGAGTGAATATTTTTAGTGGCTATATCTAAGCACTTGAGCAATAAATTCATCATAATACCTCACCCCATTTTAATACCTCCCTCTTTATTACCTCCTCGTGTTCAGCACGAGCAATGCTACATCTACGTAAATGTTTACGTACGTTTACGTAATAGTCTGACTTGGCAATAACTGATCGGATTAAGAGAAGGATGAGGCCCACCCACCCCTGAAAATCAGGGGGGCATGTTTAGATTAGTTGGAAGGTTTAGTAAACTTATGTATGCTTTAGAAGGTCTAGCATTTTCGGTTCAGCACCGAGCCAACCAATAGTCTTCCTCCCGATGCCTAATCCATCCAACCCATGGCAGTAGGAGAGTGCTCCTCAGCCTCCCAAGCCATGTAGCTTGAGCCTCGCTCAAGCTTGTTCTCGAGCACCAGCACCAGCTCGCCGGCCACAGCTCCGACGAGCAGCCTCGAGCAGCAGCTTGACCCGGCCACCTGCACCTGCACCAGAGCACGCAGCCGACCGCCCTCGCCTGAATCTGAACCGGCCAAGACAACTCCCTGCAACCATGTCCAAGCCTGAGCCCTGCCTCACGCCCGAGGATCCCTTCCTATCCTTCCCCATTTCTTCTTCTGCTCATGCTCACCTCTCCCTTCCTTGTTCCGTGCAGAGGAGCCATGCATGGGCGCCGCCAAGCTCCGTCTGCACCATGGACCAACAGGTCTCCTGCTGCAGCCCCGCCATGGTTGACCTCGGAGCTCTTCAGCGTCGCCGTTCAAGCAGCTTCGCCTCCCCCTGCTGGATCCGGCCAAGAAATCCACAAGACCGAGCCCCATGACCAGATTCGCGCCTCCCTGAGCTCACCCGGGGCATCCTCTGCATTTTTTTTCTCGCCACGGATGCAGCCTCTCTGCTTCCGTGA